>NC_064643.1:371178464-381178464 GCF_023864345.2 Schistocerca serialis cubense | reverse complement strand
AACCTAATTCATATTTAGTCTCAATAATTGCTTCTCTTATATGAAGCACTTACGAGTGAGCTACATCATTCTATTCGTTATTTTATACACGTGGACTTGGTAATACCATTTGATTTTCCTGTTACTCCTGTTGTATAGCTGTTAGTTATTACGCTTTTATGGGTATAATTTATACTGAATCTCAACATATGCATCTATTGCCCTTGAGCTATTTCACTAAATGTATTACTGTGTACCGAGCACCTAGACCTTTAGCTACATTTCGTCTGCAGCTCTTCTCTACAGCTTACATCTTCGCTGCTTGGCTTTGAACATGTTGTCATTTAACCTGTGCTTTTACACATACGGTGAAGCGATACCTTATTTTCTTCATCCATAGGCTTAAGGCTGTTTACGTTCGCATATGACGTCAAACCGATCCAATGTGCCACTTTCTAATGGTGGTTGTATTTGACTCCTACACCTAGCTTGAAAACGTTATGTGACTTCACTTTTTCGCTTCTTTTATATCAAACACCGCAACTGATAAATTTAACTCGGAACGTAAGTATTGTGTATTTAACACATCGACCTTAGGCTCCGACTGGATTGTGCAAATGTCTGTGTCTTTTGGATGACGGTTGAATTTTGATTGACTTCATAAACATGAGTGAAGGAGTTCAGCAGTTACCTCTACTTTGATATGTATTGTACGAGTATATGGTGTTGTTTGAAGAAACACTCCATAGCCAACATCTGGGTATAAGGCACTACGATTATATTTTTGTATGTCATTCCTCATATATGTTTCAAATGTAATGGTTCAACTATACCACTGAGCTTATCTATCCATTTAATGGTGTAATTAAAATTTCGAGTTACAGCATTACACCCTTATTATTCAGTATTATGGTTTGTATCACCGACTATATGTATTTTCTTGTATCTTAAATGTAGTACTGCTTTCTGGTGACACCATTTTATTTTCTTCTTTTTGATATTTCCGTGTTTGCTACAACTTAACGAAAAGCCTCTGTTCAGTATGTGGTTACTACACATTGTAGAAATGGAATATAACTCTTTATAATCTAAATAACGTAACTGTAGTTGAAAGTTCGTTACGCTGTCATCTGTATATTACTGTAGAGTCAAAACTTTGTAAAACATTCTTGGCTAGTAGCGCCGCCTGACAGCGCTTTCGTGTAGCAATAACGTTGTAGATGTGCTGAGTTCTCTGACAGTCATGATGCAACTACTTCCCTGTTCCTGTATGACTGCGAACGACATGGCTGGTCATGGACTGTGTGTAACCATGACGACTTACTTTAGCCAAGGGACGGCCGGAGTGGCCGAGCGGTTCTAGGTGCTACAGTCTGGAATTGCGCGACCGATACGGTCTCAGGTTCGAATCCTGCCTCGGGCATAGATGTGTGTGATGCTTCTAGGTTAGTTAGGTTTAAGTAGTTCTAAGTTCTATGGGACTGATGACCTCAGATGTTAAGTCCCATAGAGCTCAGAGCCATTTGAACCATTTTTTAGCCAAGGTCATATCTACCGGGTGATCAAAATGTCAGAATAAATTTGAAAACTTAATAAACCACGGAATAATGTAGATAAAGAGGTAAAAATTGACAGACATGCTTGGGTTTTATAAGAACAAAAAAAAAAAACACCCCATATTGATAGACGCGTGAAAGATCTCTTGCGCACGTCGTTTGGTGATGATCGTGTGCTCAGCCGCCACTTTCGTCATGCTTGGTCTCCCAGGTTCCCAGACCTCAGTCCGTGCGATTATTGGCTTTAGGGTTACCTGAAGTCGCAAGTCTATCGTGATCGACTGATATCTCTAGGGATGCGGAAAGACGACATCCGACACCAATGCCTCACGATAACTCCGGACATGCTTTATACTGCTGTTCACAACATTATTCCTCGACTACAGCTATTGTTGAGGAATGATGGTGGAGGCTTTGTCTGTTAGGCTCATCGAGCTCGAGGCGCAGGCGTCGGCTCGTAGTGGCGTTGGGGCAACTGTGGTGAGACCTATGCCTACTTCGGTGGCCTTGGAATCACATGGAACCCCTGATGTCGCTGCGTCTTCCGGCAGTGAGCATCTTACCGGTCAGCCATCACTCCAGGGTGAATGGCGGGCAGTGGTGGGCTCGAGCGTGCCTGGCCGAAAGGCGAAGGTGGGATCTGGCCGCGTGGCAGCTGCCTTACCCCTTTCCAACAGGTACGGGGTGCTTCCTAGTGGTGATGACATCGTTTCCGAGCCACCACAGGATGCCTCGCCTGTTGGGCCAGTGGCCGATTCTCCGGCAAGGTCCCGACAGTCACAGAGGGCGGGCCTATTAGTTATAGGGAGCTCCAACGTTAGGCGGGTTATGGAGCCCCTCAGGAAAATAGCGGGTAGGTCGGGGAAGAATGCCAGTGTGCACTCGGTGTGCTTGCCGGGGGGTCTCGTCCGTGATGTGGAGGAGGCCCTTCCGGCAGCTATTGAACGCACTGGGTGTGACCGGCTGCAGATAGTAGCACATGTCGGAACGAATGACGCCTGCCGCTTGGGTTCTGAGGCCATCCTTGGTTCCTTCCGGCGGCTGGCTGATTTGGTGAAGACAACCAGCATCGCACGCGGAGTGCAAGCTGAGCTTAATATCTGCAGCATAGTGCCCAGAGTCGATCGCGGTCCTCTGGTTTGGAGCCGTGTGGAGGGTCTAAACCAGAGGCTCAGACGACTCTGCGACTATAATGGTTGCAAATTCATCGACCTCCGTTATTGGGTGGAGAACTGTAGGGCCCCCCTAGACAGGTGAGGCGTGCACTACACACCGGAAGCAGCTACTAGGGTAGCAGAGTACGTGTGGCGTGCACACGGGGTTTTTTAGGTTAGAGGGACCCCCCCTTGGGCGAAACGATAAAATACCTGACGGCTTACCAGAGAGGACATTATCATCGTTGATAAAGAACGTCCATCCTCAGAGACCAAAAACAGGAAAAGTTAACGTAATATTGGTAAACTGCAGGAGTATCCAGGGCAAGGTTCCTGAATTAGTATCTCTTATTGAAGGAAATAGTGCGCATATAGTATTAGGAACGGAAAGTTGGTTAAAACCGGAAGTGAACAGTAACGAAATCCTAGACACAGAATGGAATATATACCGCAAGGATAGGATAAACGCCAATGGTGGAGGAGTATTTATAGCAGTAAAGAATTCAATAATATCCAGTGAAGTTATTAGCGAATGCGAATGTGAAATAATCTGGGTTAAGTTAAGTATCAAAGGTGGGTCAGATATGATAGTCGGATGCTTCTATAGACCACCTGCATCAGCAACCGTAGTAGTTGAGCGCCTCAGAGAGAACCTGCAGAACGTCGTGAAGAAGTTTCGTGATCATACTATTGTAATAGGGGGAGACTTCAATCTACCAGGTATAGAATGGGATAGTCACACAATCAGAACTGGAGCCAGGGACAGAGACTCTTGTGACATTATCCTGACTGCCTTGTCCGAGAATTACTTCGAGCAGATAGTTAGAGAACCAACTCGTGAAGCTAACGTTTTAGACCTCATAGCAACAAATAGACCGGAACTTTTCGACTCCGTGAATGTAGAAGAGGGTATCAGTGATCATAAGTCAGTGGTTGCATCAATGACTACAAGTGTAATAAGAAATGCCAAGAAAGGAAGGAAAATATATTTGCTTAACAAGAGTGATAGGGCACAAATCGCAGAATATCTGAGTGACCACCATCAAACGTTCATTTCTGAGGAAGAGGATGTGGAACAAAAATGGAAAAAATTCAGAAACATCGTCCAGTACGCCTTAGATAAGTTCGTACCGACTAAGGTCCAAAGCGAGGGGAAAGATCCACCGTGGTATAACAATCATGTACGAAAGGTACTACGGAAACAAAGAAAGCTTCATCATAGGTTTAAGAGTAGTCGAATCATAGCTGATAAGGAAAAGCTGAACGAAGCGAAAAAGAGCGTAAAGAGAGCAATGAGAGAAGCATTCAACGAATTCGAACATAGAACATTGGCAAACAATCTAAACAAGAACCCTAAAAAGTTTTGGTCATATGTAAAATCGGTAAGCGGATCTAAATCCCCTATTCAGTCACTCGTTGACCACGATGGCACCGAAACAGAGGACGACCGAAGAAAGGCAGAAATACTGAATTCAGTGTTCCGAAACTGTTTCACTGCGGAAAATCGTAACACGGTCCCTGATTTCAGCCGTCGCACGGACGCCAAAATGGAAAATATTGAAATAAACGATATCGGAATTGAAAAACAACTGCTATCACTTAGTAGCGGAAAAGCATCCGGACCAGACGAGATACCCTTAAGATTCTACAGTGATTATGCTAAAGAACTTGCCCCCTTTCTATCAGCAATTTATCGTAGATCGCTGGAAGAACGTAAAGTACCTAGCGACTGGAAGAAAGCGCAGGTCGTTCCCATTTTCAAGAAGGGTCATAAATCAGATGCGAATAATTATAGGCCTATTTCGCTTACGTCAATCTGTTGTAGAATAATGGAACATGTTTTGTGTTCTCGTATTATGACGTTCTTAGATAATACAAATCTCCTTCATCATAACCAACATGGATTCCGCAAACAGAGATCATGTGAAACTCAGCTCGCCCTATTTGCCCAAGAAATTCACAGTGCCGTAGACACTGGCGAGCAGATTGATGCCGTATTCCTGGACTTCAGGAAGGCATTTGATACGGTTCCGCACTTACGTTTAGTGAAAAAAATACGAGCTTACGGAATATCGGACCAGGTTTGTGATTGGATTCAGGATTTCCTAGAAGAAAGAACACAACATGTCATTCTTAACGGTTCAAAATCTGCAGATGTAGAGGTAATTTCGGGAGTACCGCAGGGAAGCGTGATAGGACCTTTATTGTTTACAATATACATAAATGACTTAGTTGACAACATCGGTAGCTCCGTGAGGCTATTTGCAGATGACACGGTTGTCTACAAGAAAGTAGCAACATCAGAAGACTCGTACGTACTCCAGGAGGACCTGCAGAGGATTAATGCATGGTGCGACAGCTGGCAGCTTTCCCTAAACGTAGATAAATGTAATATAATGCGCATACATAGGGGCAGAAATCCATTCCAGTACGATTATGCCATAGGTGGTAAATCATTGGAAGTGGTAACGACCGTAAAATACTTAGGAGTTACTATCCGGAGCGATCTGAAGTGGAATGATCACATAAAACAAATAGTGGGAAAAGCAGGCGCCAGGTTGAGATTCATAGGAAGAATTCTAAGAAAATGTGACTCATCGACGAAAGAAGTAGCTTACAAAACGCTTGTTCGTCCGATTCTTGAGTATTGCTCATCAGTATGGGACCCTTACCAGGTTGGATTAATAGAAGAGATAGACATGATCCAGCGAAAAGCAGCGCGATTCGTCATGGGGACATTTAGTCAGCGCGAGAGCGTTACGGAGATGCTGAACAAGCTCCAGTGGCGGACACTTCAAGAAAGGCGTTACGCAATACGGAGAGGTTTATTATCGAAATTACGAGAGAGCACATTCCGGGAAGAGATGGGCAACATATTACTACCGCCCACATATATCTCGCGTAATGATCACAACGAAAAGATCCGAGAAATTAGAGCAAATACGGAGACTTACAAGCAGTCGTTCTTCCCGCGCACAATTCGTGAATGGAACAGGGAAGGGGGGATCAGATAGTGGTACAATAAGTACCCTCCGCCACACACCGTAAGGTGGCTCGCGGAGTATAGATGTAGATGTAGATGTAGATATTGAGCATATCCTGTAAAGAACATCATCTTTGCTTGGTCTTACTTTGTTATGCTAATTATTGCTATTGTGATCGGATGAATCGCCATCTGTAAAACATTTTTTGAACGTTTGTATTTTTTTGGTTCTAATAAAACCCCATGTTATTCCAAGAATGTGTGTCAATTTGTACCTCTCTATCTACATTATTCCGCGATTTATTCAGTTTTCAAATTTATATTGACTTTTTGATCACCCGGTACTTACCACTTAACAGATGTACGTTGTATGTCTTAAAATGTCAAGATCAGTATAACATTTCTCAGTTTCTACATGACAATAAGGCCGATTCAGCTGAACAGATGATGATGCTGTGTAATTCCTGGTGGCTGGCACACAAGGGTTGAAATAATAAACTTTTTCTCGCTACGTACCATAGAGTGAAGGTTTAAACAGAAAATGCATTACACTATTGTTCATTTCTGTTATGTGTTTTTATATGTTTTAGATCTGAAGATGGTACGTCAATGAGCTGAAATTATTTATCAGATGAAGGAGTTTTAGCTATCTTGCCCTAGGACTTTTTTATCCACATAATTTATGATTGATTTAATCATTGACCACTGGCTCGTAAATCCAGCTAAATCCTTCTGCTCTCAGTCAGTCCCACAACCATTTAACTTCAGTGGAAATTAATATAATGAAACTCACTCAGAGCAATTACACATATTAACTATGGTGTTCTGCAGTCTATTTCCTTAAAATAAGACACCGTCTTTGCCACAGAAGTACGTGCAACGAGTGCCGGTGCCTGGAGATAGCTGCATGCAGAATTGGTACAAACACAGAAGCAGCGCAACTCTAACCCCCCTCTTCACACTCTAGCATACGCGCGACACAGAACAGACCGTTTTGCGAAGACCACCTTGGACGTGCAGCACTTGTTTCCTTCAAACAACGCGTTCTTGTTTGCCACCATACGTCAGCCAACAGCTACTCAAATGTATCTGTCAAAGCTTCCTGCTAGACCTGCTGTGCCTTCTGCTGGATCATGTTCTTCTCTCTGTAGTTCTCGACCCACTGTCCATAGCAGAGACCAGTCAGCCACTTCGGTTCTAGACGGGGCTGTTGTAGCGTTGTTCACGCTAGCAGCGCTTCATACTTTTCGTATGTCATTGCTTTCGTAAATGATTTTATTAAGTATGTTTCCAATGATTCTTAGTTGGACATCTGCTTTTCTTACAAAAGATCTTAACTCGCTACTCATTGTATGTCTCTTCATGTGATTGTACCTATGTGTTTTACTGTTGTTATCATCAGCATTGTACTCGAAAAGAAATGTGTGTCCTCGATTACTTCCGCTAGGACATTCATAATTTATGTTCAGTATCACCTCTAATTCCCTACGCCGATAGTAGACCACCTGAAGATATTATTGCAGTTTACTATCGTGTTCAGACAGGGAGACTTTCCTGGACAAGAGCATCGATTGCGAACAATCTCACGGAACTTCCGATGTTATGCACTAGAACATTCGTAGAGTGGAAGTAGAAATGTTTTTAAGTATCAGATAACACATTTGTCACAAGATGCGAAAAACTATGTATTTACAGGTGGTTACAATTAAACTGACAGTGTTGCGAATGCTAAAGTGCGGGATGTATACATCACAGGATGCAGAAACATCGTAGTTATGAATCTTCCTGGGAGATTAAAACTGAGTGCCGGACCGAGACTCGAACTCGGGACTTTTGCCTTCCGCGTTCAAGTGCTCTACTACTAAGCTACCCAAGCACGACAGCTCAAGTGTCTGTCTGGCACACAATTTTAATCTGGCAGGGAGTTTCATATCAGCGCACATAGAATGAAAAACTCGTTCTGCAAACAACTCCCAGGCTATGGCTAAACCGTGTCTCCGCAATATCCTTTCTTCCAGGAGTGCTAGTTCTGCAAGTTTCGCTAAAGACCTTCTGTGAAGTTTGGAAGGTAGGAGACGAGGTGCTGGCAGAACTCAACCTGTGAGGGAGAGTCGTGAGTCGCGCTTGGGTAGCTCAGTGGTAGAGCAGTTGTCCGGGAAAGGGAAAGGTCCCAAGTGCGAGTCTCGGTCCGGCACACCGTTTTGATCTGCCAGGAACTTCCATATCAGCACACACTCCACTGAAGAGTGAACATCTCACTCTGAAAACATCGTACGTACGTTCGTTAATTGGTATTCGTTAATTCGTACAATGTTGGGGTATGCTGAAAAAAATAATAGTTTCAGTTTCAGCCACAAGTGAAAAATAAGGCGCTGTAAGCAATCGGAATGTAAAAAGATTTTCTGTTTTGACGTCAATATGCTGTTTGTCACCTGGCGATGCGTGTTGATGTCTCTTGTGAATTGACTGTTGGTGTCGAGCGTTAAGAAGGTGCAAGTTTTCGTACAAATCGCAATGGCTGCTGGTAAAGTTGTTTATCAGGACGACAACAGTTGCAATGGTGCAGTGTAGGAATATTGCCGACGGAAACTATTTCAAAGAACCACTTGTCAATAAGTGGGCTAAAGAATATGTTCAAGAAATCAGAAGAAATAAGTGAATTGTAGCAGGGAGAGGGAGGCGCCCATTCCCAATGTTATTGATGAAGTTGCTGTAGCTGTAGTAGACCGTACAGCACTTGTCTCAGATTCTGCAGCATGTCTTCAAGCAATTTCAGGGAATTTTCTCTCCCCTGGTCAACACTTCAAAAGAATTTGCAGCGCATGTGACATTGCTATCGTTACAATATTCGGAACGTGTGCCACATTACGCCCCAAAATTGGCTACAGCGCCATGACATAACCCTTTGTTTTTTGGCACTCGTAGAAATTGATGACGTGTGGCTGGGGAACATTCTTTGGACGGATGAGGCAGATATTACTCTGCAAGATGCCGTGAATGTACAGAACTGACGCTCAAGGTGTTATACTTTGCCACATGTCGTGCAGGAACATCCATTGTACGCAGCTTGTGAGACTGTGTGGTGTGATTTATCAAGCTCCGTCATTCTTGGTCCTTTGGTTTTCAAGCAGATGACACTTAATTGGCCTGTTATGTTGACAGTGACGTCTACACAGTACAAGGACCTCCTTGCACAACACGCGATCCCATCTTTGCGAGAACGTAATTGTTCACATATCGCCACATTCATGCAAGATGGGGCGGCACAACACGTTCCTTGCAAGGTGAAACGTTTGCTACGAGAAACATTTCCTAACGACTGCATCATCTCTTGGCAATTGAAAGATGTGTGGCCTACAAAATCCTCTGACCTAAATCCACGTGACTTCTAGTTGGGCGGATAGCTGCAAGATTCCTTAGGACGATATATCGCTCTGATTACACCGGATATGCTGCAAGCAATTTTCGAACATTCTGTGATGCTGATGGAACATGTTGTTGTGTTGGAAGACCAGATCGAACGCACACTGTAACACGTGACCGTATCCTAAATAACGTGCCCGAGCCACAGATCTCATGTGACTGATTGTTCCTCACCTTTTCCTGCACATACACCACGTTTATATTCCTTACAGCGCCTGGTGGCAGAAAGTGGAACTATTATTTCTTTCAGCATGCCGATACTCCGCAAACACACCGATTAATGGACATACGTATGAGTTTCAGTGCCCTGCACTGTATACATCCCACAATGCAGCACTCGGAACAGTGTCAGTTCAATTTTACCCAACGGGTATGTAACTTATTTGTATCCCAAAAGATGAGGAGGTAGACTGATATCATGTAGTGCAGCTATCCATCTCATTACTGCAAAAGTAACGAGACAGATCAGAGAATAAAAATTTTATTAATGATCTTCTAAGTGTTATTCACGAAAAAAGACTGGTTCTACGTGATATTACAAAACTTTTACTTTAAAATATCGTAAATGTAGTGGCATCGACTATTATTTGCGACAATACAAGCATAGAAATACAGCATTACTGTTTAAATAGTAGTATTGTTGTCAGTAGAAAATATTTCTTGTATCTTTTAAATTTGCTACAAGATAATTAAAAAATTAAATCCAACAAGAAAATGTTCTCACGGTATTGACTTCTTTTTCCTACACAACATTCTTTCGATAAGACGTTGGAAAGTGTACTGCAATACTCCATATGGTTTTGAGGAGGAAATGACAACATCATCAACAGTTTTTTCTGTTTTGCTACTTATAAACATGGCTGGTATTACCGTTGCACTACAGCATTGCATACATCAACCAAGTTCTTCCCTCTTTTCAACACACTGGCATATTTCCATACTTTCGTTTCAGAATAAGAAATTTTAGTATTTGTTTGGTATGGATATGAGGCAATTATATCGTACTGCATTTCGGGACTTTGTACACTTGCGTCGACAACAATGTTGCAGCAGCATCTTTGAAACCAAAGAAGACAGTTGTTTGCATTTGAATTACATGGACTGGGTTCGCAGCTTTGTCTGAATAAATATTCTTGTGTAAATCTTAAGAAACAATGGCGTTTGATACCTTTAACTTTTCTCTGTAACTGAAAACCTCTTTCGCAGTTAAATAAGCTGTCCTTACTCACCAAGAACTTGTGTGTTATCTCCTGAAACCATCTCAGCCCAGAGACTTTGACGCATGTACTTGGAACACCAAAGGGAAGTACTGTTTGGAAAATGGAGTCTGTGTCATCGACTAAAGCATACTTGAAACACTTTTGCCATAAATTTGACACCTGGGTCAAGTCTAGGAATATCCGGCAGAGTACAGAGAAAACAATATCGCTGAAAACGGGTTTTGTGAAAAAGTGGAACTTAGAATGTTGTAAACAGTAATGGCTCAGTAGTATTTCCTTGGAGCACTCCCGAAAATAACGTACCATCTGACGATTTCATCCCTCTGGGAATTACGTTAAGAAATGTGATAGGAAGTCCTTAATGTGGTGACAACTGCGGATCTCTACCTGATAAGATAGTATTTTCTTCATTAAAGTGCATTGTGAAACTGTATCGATGTTAAGGAATAAGGCACCAATCTAAACGCCATTGTTTGCGGCGTTCTGGTTCTCAAATAATATTATCATTAGTGTGAGGCAAAGTTTTACAGTAATTCTGCAATCCTACCTACCGAAAGGTATTTGAAATGTTATCTGCAAGGATACATTTAAAAGTAGCTGATCCTACACGGAAAATGAGTTTTGAACGAGTCGTCTTTGGTAGAGGACTGAAGCCTCCGACGTGGAGACTTTCCTGCGTGTCTTGGGCGGCTTTTCCATGCCGTGAGTATTAGCTGCGCAACTTTCTCCCACTAGTCACTCAGTCGCTTAATTAACAGATTTCCTCTCCAGTTACCACTAATTGAAAAAAGTCCGGCGCGCGGGTTAAGCAGTAAGGGGGCCAGGCATTCGTGCTGGCAATCAAAGCACCGCGTTCCGCTTGGAAGAGGGTCCCCTTGGCTCAGCTCACCCCTCCACGACCCGCCGACTGCCCCAAAGTTAATTTCCCTCCGCGAGTGACCGCCAGCTCGGGTCACCGAAACGAAGCCGCACGCTGTCGACTGCAGAGCGTCATTGGCGAAGGCTCACCGTTGAGTCGCGAGCCCATTTCAATAGCCCGAAAGGAATCCTCATCCCATTGCCTCCATCTCATGTCAAACTCCGTCTCCACGCACCGACCCTCCTACACACACACACACACACATTATATATATATATATATATATATATATATATATATATATATGTGTGTGTGTGTGTGTGTGTGTGTGTGTGTGTGTGTGTGTGTGTGTGTGTGTGTCTGTGCGTGTGTAAAATCTGCAAACAGTAGCAGTTTCTATCATAACTTACTGAGGGTACAAGTCCTGGGATTAGAAAGTAGCTAAATAATGGATGATTAACTCTTCTTAAACCACCTTACAAGCTGAGTATAAGACCTATAGAAAATTGAACGTACTTTAACAGTAATCTCACTTTTCCAAGGGAGAGCAAAATTTCACCTTTCTACATGGAAATTCGTGCACATCACCAATGCACTAATTTCATAGAAAACCATAAATTTGTTTCGTTCACCCTACACAACAAATATTTCAAATTCGTGGTAGAAACGACAAAATTTAAGACAGTTCTTTTAAGATATTTTGTGCCGGCCGGACTGGCCGCGCGGTTCTAGGCGCTACAGTCGGGAACCGCGCGACCGCTACGGTCGCAGTTTCGAATTCTGCCTCGGGCATGGATGTGTGTGATGTCCTTAGATTAGTTAGGTTTAAGTAGTTCTAAGTTCTAGGGGACAGATGACCTCAGAAGTTAGGTCCCATAGTACTCAAAGCCATTTGAACCATTTTTTAAGATAATTTGAAAAAACTGAAAGTTGTTATCCACACTTTTTATCAATAAATAATTAAAGTTGTATTCGTGTTGGATCTCCAGACGGAACATATCGTCATCTGGACACAATATTTCGGCGGTCCACCTGGCCGCCATCTTCAGGTGAGCACACCGTTGCACTAACTCGCTGGAACTGAAATCAAACACGCCGCGGCGGCTTCTTTGTACACCGACCGTGGGTCCACCGTGCATGCGCGAACATATCTGCCGTCTAGTGCAAGGCACAACAGCGCGCTGATGGTGAAAGCTTGCGGAAACGATATATCGATATCAAACACTACTGACAGCTTTCGATAACCGAAACAAGGACCGTTGCTTCTTAATGTCAAACGGAACAGAGTTCCAACTCTTGCTTAAAGGACCCCTTATCTCCGTTTATAATATTGTCAAATAGCCGAATTTCAACGGATTCTTTCACTACACAGACCCAATACAGCGATGCAGGGGCAACCACTTGTGTCTCATCGTACAACATTTTATGTCCTTCCGTAAGACAATGTTCCGCCACTGCAGACTTTGCTGTCTGAAATAAACGCTTGTGGCGATGACGCTCCACGCAACGACCCTGGGCCGTACGAATCGTTTATCCAATATAGGCTTTCCCTCAATGGCAGTGTATCTCGTAGACCCCGGGATTTCTCAAACCCAAATCATCCTTCATTGAGCCCAGCAGATCTCTGGTGTTAGCTGGCGGACGGAATACACTTTTAATATCAAATTTCTTTAAGATTGTTCCTACTTTTGAAGATATACTGTACGCAAAAAGTAGGAATTCCACCGATTAGTTTGTATCTTCCGCTGGTTCCCGCGAAGGTCCAATCTGTAGAGCACGATGGATCTGATTGTCAGTACAACAATTCTGCTTTACAGCAGCTTTTAGATGATCCAGTTCTTGTATCAAACTATCTGCTTCGGAAATGGCGTAAGCTCTTTTTTCCAATGTACGTAGCACCCTAATCTGAAGATGGTGGCCAAGTGGACGACCGAAATATTGTGTTCAGATGACAAAATGTTCCGGCTGGAGACCCGACATGAATACAACAAATTATTACGCCCGGAAAGTTTACAGAGTCACATTAGTTAAAGTTGTTCGGAAGTTACTTACAAGTGTAGAAAAATAGTTATCTTCAATTTCTCTGCTTCAGATTAGTCTTTCTACTATCCTCTGACAAAGAGGCTATAGCTTGTAACCACAGGAATGCTAAGAAAACGTCTGCTTCTATCGTTATAGAAAAAGCAAGACGTGATAGTCAACGTTAAAAATGTGTCAAACTGACAAACCGCAGGGACGAATTTCTGCCTGGAACTGGAGGAGAAAAGGATCCGATGAATTTGTGTCGGGAAATGGATCGTTGATATGGTGAATGTCACTAAAGAATCAAAGTTTCATTTGTGTTGAAGGCTATGTTATTGACTCAGCGTACTATAAGCAGCAGAATTCATGTCGGGGCCAAGCCGAGATTGTATTTGTGTGTGCCCAAGCAGATGGAAACGGTGAGAGGCAGCACGGCTATACCAAAACAAGTAGCTTCACAGACACCAACCGCTTCACACAGCATTCCAAGCACATCTTGGGCGTTTGTGTAATCAGGCGTCCTTTCAGGTAGACGAACGTGCAGGGAGGCGGCAGACTGTCCATACACCAGATCTGCACCATGTTCTACAGGATATTGAGATGACCCCTAGTACAAGCTCGAGACAAGTTTCCCATCAACATGGTGTACGATTATGCGTATCCTGCAGTACAACCGCGTGCATAGCGTCCCATGGAAGCCACTTCGAACATCTGTTGTGACGTGTTGGCGATGCAGCTCTGCACTGTATTTCGGGACGATTTGTTGTTACTGCACGCACACCATCAATTTCTAGAGCCATTTTCATGGGAATTTTTTCCTCCATTTCCAATCAGGGATCCGCCTCTGCAGTTTGACCGTTTTATTAATGTTCACATTTTACATTTACTTACTTACTGTCCGTCCTCGGTAGCTGACTGGTCAGCGCGACAGAATGTCAATCCTAAGGGCCCAGGTTCGATTCCCGGCTGGGTTGGAGATTTCCTCCGCTCAGGGATTGGGTGTTGTGTTGTCCTACGCGCAAGTCGCCGAAGTGGCGTCAAATCGAAATACTTGCACCTGGCGAACGGTCTACCCGACGGGAGGCCCTAGTCACACGACATTTATTTATTTATTTACTTACTGATTGTTAAAAAATTATTTATTGATAAAGAGTATGGATGTTAACGCTCATTTTATTCTGCAGTAATTTCTTCAAAACCTTTTAATGCCTCTGACGAGATTAGAAACCCACAATCTGCTGCATGTGGTACCCTTACTGTATCCATTATGATATATATATATATATAAATCGCTAACTCACGCCAGTGTGGTGGCGCCCGTCTCGGAGGTAAACCGGTTCGAATCCTTGTGGTGGATAAATTTTTACTGCGTGGGATGAGGTGTAGTGGTGCAAAGTTTCTCATCAGCAGTATCTGCTCCGTATCCTGGGTTGAATTCCAAACCTCTCCGCATGAGCGGTACAGGGTTCCTGCATCAAATAGTCCCATATTCAGGGACTAGTAGTAAGTTCGAGTCCTCCTTCGGGCATTGGTGTGTGTGTTGTCCTTAGCGTAAGTTAGTTTAAGTTAGATTAAGAGGTTTGTGAACTTTGGGACCGATGACCTCAGCAGTTTGGTCCCATAGGATCTTACCACTAATTTCCAATAGAAGTAGGGGGAGCAGATATGTATAAAGTGTCCACTTTAGTCAAATACCTAGTGATTTCGAGATTTCAGAATGTAAAATTAAGAATAGTGTACATGGTGTTCCACAGTTCCGATCACAGACTTTTAGCTGTGGAAATGCAAGGTAACAGAGTCAACGCATCATCGCAAAATTCGTCAAAATTTATGGTATATAAAGGGCTTGACCAGAAATTAAGGTGACAGAAGTGATAACGCCAGATGGCAAAGCAAAGAGAAAAATGATAGCATTTTTGGAGGGGGCGGGTCAAGACATGAGCCATTTATGCTGGCGCTGATTCTAGGCAACGGTTAGCGCAGCGGGAAGAGTCAAGCACGATAATCATAAGGTCTTCGATTCGAGTCCTCTTGCGGAGACCTTTTTTTTAATTTAGTTATTGTAAGGCGCACAAGAGAATAGGATACTTATTATATTACAATCGCTGACTTACACGTGATGGCACGATATTTACCGTAAAAACAGGGGAAGCGTAATTTCTAAGTCTCATGCATAACGTTTAAAAGCTACATTTTTACCAATACACAAAAAAGATACCATCACACAAAAAGAAGTTTTTTTCCTTGTGTTAGTTGATGAGAGATGATAGTATCTGATTCTTTATTAAGCATCTTGTTCTCCACTGCAGAGTCAAAAATTTTGTATACTTGGTTTTCTTTGCACTCTACCCATTGGATGGCAGTTGATGTCGGAGAAACGTTAGTCTCTGTACATGAAGATAAAACTGTTCTCTCAGAACCTATCTCCTTTGGTACCAGAATTGTTACATGCTTCTAAAAGCCTGATGGTATTTCGCCTATATGATACAGAATGCATATAAGGTGTTCCAGCTCTCATGTGATGGATACTGTTTTAGAGATTTTGTAGAAAATGCCTCCTGTTTACAACAATACGCAGCAGGCATCTTCATACTAATGATTATCTGACGCTCTCAGAACAATCAGGTGTTTACGAATAATGGCTGCAGCTTCAACCAGGCGGTAACCAGCTCTTCGACATTGTCCATCGGTGTTTCGTACACAGTTCATCCACTACAGGAAGAAATCCACATTGAATGAGGCCGAGAGAATATATAGTCTTGGTACTGGCCCACGCTCCCCAAGTTAGCAACTGGGGAAAACAAAGGGTAAATATTATTTTGTGTATAGTGTGGTGGTCAGCGAACTCGATTACAAGGTAATAATCCTTCAAAGACCTATTAACATCAGAAGAGGTATAGCTTCCATGTGAATACACAAGTTCTCATATTATGGCTGGAGCCCTCAGGGCTACCTGCATATGACACCTAACCTCACATATCAAAGTTAAGTAGTATATATATTGCTTGCCCACTTTTGAGTAAGTTGATTTAGCAGTTATTTCTCTTTACAGGGCAGATATATTGCTCTCATCCATTTTATTGTCATGGCAGCCATCACGGCAACAAATGAGACTTATTCTATTGAAGCTTACTAATAAAGATGTGAGGATGCTCTCTAGTCACCGGAAATGTTCAGGACCACTTGAATCATTTCCAGCTGTTATTGAAAGATTCAGTTTTGCATATTCTTACATTACAACAAAATTTCGTCATAAGAAAATTTGATAAGTACATTATTTAATTAATTTCCTGGTATACTTTAATCAGGGTTTTAGGTTACATGCTTCAAAGATTCTCCTTCAAAATGTTGCAAAAGCAATTATTACAGGAGACTGCACTTTCAACCACATGCCATCATGAGAACAGTGAAATTACTAGTGCTGCACTTTCGATATCTAGGATTACATAGAAAGCTTGACACTGTTAATGGCGTTATTTTTTTATTCTCATTTCATTAATCGGTTTATGCAAAACCACTCAACACATGAATGATCAGCATGTGGTTGGAGAATACTTCAGACAGTAAAAATTCTGTGAATTTTCATGTAAATTTATGAGTATATGTGTTCATTCAAAATTTCTTATTATAAAAAGTATTTAGTTCTGACTAATGACTGCTGAATGATTTATGTGACAGAATTACAGATTTTACTTCTCTCAGATCCTAATGAATGCGGTAATTCTTTCTAAACGTTATTCATAATAACACAGTTGCGTTTAGAAACATTATGGACTGTCTCTTCTGTAGTAGTGTATGCAGTGTCGTGGTATTAATTTGCGTTTATAACGACTGCCGTAAAGAGCAGTGTTCACTAGAGGCCTCTTGTGGTAACCATTCTGAATAGTCAAACGTCTGAACCGCAAGTAGTTTGGAGGACCTGCTTTTGAACCTTATAGCACTTCATTTTTTAAGCACTGGTACTTTAAATCATACTGTTCATCAACACTTCCGATCATGGACCCTCCTAAGATAAATTAAAGAGGTAACTATAAACATATAAATTAAGACATCCTGAGATTTTTAATTTCGGGAGCGTATGATAAGGAGGATGCATAATTCGATCAACTCACGTATTTCTTCCTGAGAATTTACAGTAACTACTTTGTTATCTGTTGTGCTCCAGAGGTCAGAGAGAAAGAGACAGTACCAGGAACACGGGCTTGCCAGATTAGCTCCAGAATAAACACCCACATTGAAACAAAAACATATAAATCGGCTACAGAGAGAGTTTTCCCATTACGATAAACAATAATGCCCGTTAACCTGATTGAATGGTAATAGATTCGAGAAGTTAATTGTGGTCGAAAAGTGGACTATTTGAAATAAAACAAAAATGTGGAAATTACGTGAAATCCACCATGTCTGTAGGTCGTCATTTAATTCACCGCTTTGAGATCTACACTTTGGACAAGATGATTTGTCTCTGTCATTGTGCTGGGGTGACATAACGGGCAAAAGACCAAATTTGGTCTGATTCTGACAAGGTACTCATCTGACTCTGAACATTACAATGTTTATTTTGACCAACGTATTGGGGGTAATGTGATAGACAGAAGTCCAATCTACACTAGCTGTGGAAAATCAAATAATAGGAGACCGACGTGAATTTCTGCCTCGTGTATATCCATTGTGATATTTTCCTCTGAACGACATAGCTGTTGCCCGCATCTCGTGGTCGTGCGGTAGCGTTCTCGCTTCCCACGCACGGGTTCCCGGGTTCGATTCCCGGCGGGGTCAGGGATTTTCTCTGCCTCGTGATGGCTGGGTGTTGTGTCATGTCCTTAGGTTAGTTAGGTTTAAGTAGTTCTAAGTTCTAGGGGACTGATGACCATAGATGTTAAATTCCATAGTGCTCAGAGCCGTTTGAACCATTTGACATAGCTGTACTGTAGCAAACAACTTCTGAATGTATTTTCTAAGGCACAACAATCTATAAAAATATCTCGTCAAATGAATACAAAAATTACGATTCTCAAATTAACAACTGTAGTTTAGGGAATCGAGAATGCTTGATCAGGGTAAGGCGTGGGGGCTGTAATCTTGGCAGGTTCAAATCCTGCCTCGGGCATGGATGTGTGTGATGTCCTTAGGTTACTTAGGTTTAAGTAGTTCTAAGTCTAGGGGACTGATGACCTCAGATGTTCAATCTCATAGTGCTTAGAGGCATTTGAACCATTTTTTATTTTTTGTAATCTTGGCAACATGGAACTCCACTGGCGCCGCTAACTACTTAGGTTGCAGACATCGATCTGATGGTGTGTCGTGAGCTACGGTCTCTGGTCGAAGTGCGTGAATGTGTGTGGTTGGTTTGGCGGGCCCTGGAGTGGATGTTGGTTGTAGGGCACGTGGCTGGCAAGTTGCCGCTTTTGGGGGACTCCGGCTGTCCTGCACGGGTTCCGAAATGCCGCGAGCGGCTAAATCGGTCGGGGGAACATCTTGCTGGTTCGCTGAAGGATTATTAGCGGCGGACTGCCCAAAGAGCTACGGACATCGCGTGCAACCTGGTCGGTAATTTCCCGTCTTACTCTGCGACCTTACTTTTTACAGTCCCTCGATGATCACCTGTGTGGAACGGGGACAATAACATCCTAGCTAGAATCCTGTAAGTCACGGCTCTTCACGCCTGAGTGGAGTTAAGTATTGTTTTCTTACTTTTGAGTACGTCATATTGTAAGGCCGTGTTTATGTTATATGGAAATCGATCTTTTATATTAAAGCCCCTACAAATGATTGAGAGTATTATTATCGGTCACTGTAAGTAATTGCAATTTGTTTTCTAGGTCATGCGTCGTACAAGTGTAAAAGTGTTAACTGTTATCAATTGTAACGTGATCTGTGTGGGAGGCAAAGCCATCTTGGTACACATGTATGCTTGAGTTATTGCATCAACAGTCACTGATATTTTCGCTTCTGAATTACAGTAATTTTAAGGAGTGTTAAATTTAACACGTATCGGTAGCCACTTCTGCTATTAGTTCAAATTTCCTACTCTTTGGCCATTCTTGTGTGAAGCCTTATTTTCACAGATTACTATTCCCTTTTGACGTGTGTCGGCAGCGTAATTTTGGCAGCAAATAGCGTGTTCCTGTTCCCTGGGCCCGGTGCAAAGGCGTGTTTACTTTTTGCTATGGCGTCACTTCCGACGTCACAGGGCGTCAGGCTTGACCGGCAGTCGGCCGCCACTAAGAGTCGCATCATGGTGGCTCTTGTTGATTATTTGCGTGCCACGGAGGAGTGTCGCCGTTTATGCGGGAACCAGCAGTTTGCTCTATTTTGTGAATAAAATGAGCTCAGACGGTTAACGCGTGTTTGCCGAGCCCTAGGTTCCTTCTTATTAGACCTCTGTAGCTCTTCGTTGAAACCTTGCACTTTTATTACCACTTCTCAGCACTTTAAATTTAAGACCTGTTATTATCAATATAAACGGTCGAACTTTATCTTGGTCGACAATCAGTAGCTATCTCCACGTGTTGTGAAATTTGGCTGTTCATTCCCTGTTGCTTGTGATAACCGTCTGCTGTAGC
The DNA here is from genome assembly GCF_023864345.2 of Schistocerca serialis cubense. Lineage (NCBI taxonomy): Eukaryota > Metazoa > Arthropoda > Insecta > Orthoptera > Acrididae > Schistocerca > Schistocerca serialis. The sequence continues at coordinate 381,158,702 of NC_064643.1, read as the reverse complement.
TCTCAGATTAAAGCGAAGGTTTGGGCAATTGTATATTTATTAAAGGTTGTTTTTAATTTTTGGTTGGAATGTACAGGTTGGGATTTGTATTTAAATTTTGTATCTTCCCAGTTTGCCTGTTTTCAGGGACTGTATATTTTATTGCTTAAGGGATTTTTTTTTTTTTATTAAGGGTTGTATATTACTAAGTAGTCTACATAAGCTACAGTCAGTGGCGTGACTTGTGATCCTTCCTGTAATTGGATCAATGTTATCCAATTATGTAACGGTTTCCTAAGCTTGCCAATTGTCAGTTCATTTAAGGGACATCATTTTAAATCATTTGGTTTATAAATTTGTATGTTAAATCTGCTTGCAGCCAAGCCCAGATGATGTAACCTTTTCTTGTTTCTGGGAACAGTGTACTTCCGATTTCATGCCCTGCTCTTAATGGTACTATTATTAAAATGGTTTTTAATGGACTGAGCCTGTTCATATTTTGACTGTGGGAATTATGACAGTTTTAATAAGTTCTTAAATAGTAATGACAATATTGTTGTTAAATAATAAAGTGTATTACACAAAACAAGAGACGACGGAATATGTGGCTCCACTCCCCAGGTGTTTTCCTTAAAGCTATCCTAACCCTACTTGAGGGGCATCACTTGGACGGCAAAAGTAAGGAAATACCAAAAACACCACGCCTTACCATCCTTAATACGGTATTGGAAAATCTTTGGCATTATCATTGCTCAATAAACTCTCTGATTTCTACGACTTACTGCTGTAAGGTTAGATGGCACTGCAAATCTTCCATCTTACAAATTCTGACCATGTGAACGCAATTCCAAAAAGTCCTCATGCATACGTTTACCGAGAAATACATAGAAAATCAAGTAGAACCTGAGTTGTGTACGGGTAAATAAACAAGCTACGATTGGTTTTCCTTGCTCTGACGGCTCTGTGCAATTGCAGAAACGCGAAGTTACGCTATAAGCAAACGGAGTCATGTGACCCGTTTCAAAGGATTGCCGTGGAACTGAATCATAAACATAATCTCTACTTTCCGGAGCACTTCTTCAATCGCATTACCGTAATAACAGCTTACATTACTGCGAAGAATTTTGAGTGGACACTTACACTTTTTACACAGTTAATATGGGGAATATGTATCATTACATGAGGCCAAATCATGATGAAATATCACATCCGTGTTTTTCTGTGTCATTGTTCATTACTTGTGGCTACATATTTCTATATCCGAAGCTGAGATATTGGTTGTCCTAAGTAATGTAATACCATGTATAATACACCTTATATAGACGAATCTGCAAGTTTCGTTAACTGTCAACTGTCTTCACTTTGCAGTGAAGAGAGGGCATCAAATGTAATTTTTGGAGAATATTAAATCTTTCACACGAACTCCGTTGGAACAAAGGCAGAAAGGCTTGAATATTTGCATAATACAATTCATCAAGGAGTCTCAGCTGCAGATTATGGAAATTAAGTCTCGAGGCTCACAGAAAAACTTTGGAGTTTAGACCGGAATTTGCTACTTATTTTATTTCTCTCTGGAGGAAAACTCTAGCAATGAAGCTTTATATTAAAATTATTAAGTATAGATCATTTCTATGGAATTTTATAGCAGCAGACATTTAAAAGGTTGTTCAATGCCATTACATGTGTATCTTACACTGTTGTAGAGCTGTTTCTTCTTTAATGCTATACTGAGGTTCCCGTTTTCCCTTAAGGCTGTAATGAAGTCCAGGAACGAAATGAGCCAGCTTCCATAGTTTATTGCTACGGCCTTATCTGGAAATTTCTGAACCATTTGCTTTTTCCTTTCACTATAGAGCAATCGGCCATCTGTGGCTTGTGTCGACTGCCGCATCTGAGACTGAGACGCACTTGTCTGCATCATGTTAACTACAGTGGTTTGCTTGTACATCAGGAGAAGTGCATTATGGAGAAGCACCATAGCTTCTCTTTTTTTTGTATACTGAGTCAACAAGGAGAGAAGAGTGAATGTGTGCTGGCCGTGATTTATAGTGACCCATTTGGTCATTCTTTAACAAGGGTTTCATGAGTGTGGTACTTGCTCTAATATAGTGATTGTGGTGTTATTGTAAAGCCAGGTAGCCATTAACCACATTTGCCTTATCGTGTAAGAAATTTACTGGCCTCCGAACACTAATTTAAAAGGCTAATCATCAAACATCCTTATCAAATAAAGCATCACAACTTACAGTTCCATAATTTGAATCATTACAGATGTAGGGGAACGTTTTGTGAGTGGTTAAGCTCGCATTATTAAGCTGGAAGCAAATGGTTATCCTATAGTGTGCACAAAGGCGGAACAATGTTTATTCTGATTAGGATGTGATAAAATGGTCGGATATGGTCGTAAAATATTATCGATCGCTATCACGTCCATTACTAGGCTTCCAGGACGCTCCGCTTCCATGGACGATCCTGTCAATTCTAGGACTGCCTACAGGTCACTATGTTTTTATTACTGTAGGCAGGTTTCATCCCTCAAAAATGGTTCAAATGGCTCTGAGCACTATGGGACTTAACACCTGTGGTCATCAGTCCCCTAGAACTTAGAACTACTTAAACCTTACTAACCTAAGGACATCACACTCATCCATGCCCGAGGCTGGTTCGAACCTGCGTAGCGTTTCCTCTATCATTTGTACTCCTTATGCTCCCTACAGTCGTGTCGTTAGGGTATGCCAAACACTTTGAATTCGTTTTCAAAAAATGAGGTGGTCTTAATGTTTTGTTTTGGTTAGCAATCCCACAATTATATTTACGAGAAATAATAACTAGACTGTTTTGCTTAGTAAACAGCTATTACAATTTCATGATGTTTTGATATTTCATGCTAAATTCGTAGCAAACAATTTTCTTTCGAGACGGGCCTTCTTATCCATATTTCTGTCTTCACTTCTTCCCAAACACCCAAATCTCCAGATGTCAGACACTAAGATCGGAACAAAATTGTTGTATGTAGACAATCAACCAAATATAGATTTTGTTCGTGCTGTGTGCTGTCACCCAGTGGAATACGTGTAAGTGGTAATTAAAAGTAACACCAGAACTGTGGAGTGTAGGAAAAGCTTATTTGTGAAATACGACTTCAGTCATCTCTGGTAGGTGAGTCGCTAGATCGTCAGTTCGTCATTCTGAAAGGCCAGAGTTCAAAAGCCTCTTGATGGCGATATTTTTATCACTTACGCCTGAAATTGTGGTCCGGGAGATCATTTTTGTGGTATGGGCGTTTCGGAGTTTGTAGGAATGTTCGTTTGTCAGTGCGCTTTCGTTTCGTTAGCTGAAAGTAGCAAACATATAGCATACGTTTGTGTAGATAACACCTTACCTACCCATAAAAATGTAATCTATAGGTTAGTCACTTTCAAATAATGAATCGAAAGCAGACTAACAAAAGAATATTGCTACAAATTCCGAAGCGTCCTCTTACATGTCAGAAAAATGTTCTCCCATACAACAATATTTCGTGTACGCTGTTAAAAAAATTTCCGTCGGTGGGCTTTGAGCCTTTTTTTCTTGAATGTATATTGACCTTTATTTACACTTTCAACAATATATTGTTGGAAGTGTAAATAAAAGTCTATGTCGATTGCATCTTTCAACACGATCGTGCACCTGTTCATAATTCACGGCCTAAGGCGGAGTTGTTACACGACAATAACATCTCTGTAATGGACTGGCCTGCACAGAGTCATAACCTGAATCCTATAGAACACCTTTGATATGTCTTGGAAGGCCGACTTCGTGCCAGGCCTCACCGACCGTTATCTATACCTTTCCTCAGTGCAACACTCCGTGAAAATGGGTTGCCATTCCCCAAGAAACTTTCCAGCACATTATTGAACGTATGCCTGCGAGAGTGGAAGCTATCATTAAGGCTAAGGCTGGGGCTACACCATTTTGAATTACAGTATTACCGTTGGAGGGCGCCACGAACTTGTAATTCATTGAAGACACAATTAAATGTCTGAGTCACTGCACAGACTGTCGGTGACAAAAACTGCCCTGGTCTCTGCTTTTTATGACGACCCTTTGGAAGGCCTTTCTACAGGACGGAGATGGCAGATAAACGTCTGGAGAAACCCAACTCAGAACATTAGTGACTAACTGTAGCCACCTGTGGTAAAACTCACATGAAAGAAAAATCTCTTTATCTCAGTATTAGGTTGCAGAAGTTAAACTCTGCCCTACGAAAGAAACGACGCCTGTGATAGGCTGCAAAAACTTTAGTGACTGGAGTTATAACAAGTACAAACACTCTGATTGGCCAGAAAGAAAATGCGTGGCCACCAGCTTTAATATAGGCAAATGTAAGAGAACACTTGTTCAAAGACTCGTCTTAACTGCTAAGGTGTTAAACTGCAAATTCTCCTAGTACAGAGAATTGCATCCAGCACTGACAGATAACGCCTGCGAGCGATTTAAGGGCAACAACGTATTTGCTATTCAAGTCAAATAGCGTGTGCTATACTAATTAACTTAGCTAGGAAACAACTAGGAGTCTCGTCTTCACCGAAGACATAGGAAATTTATCAGACTGGGGTTTAATAGTAGAAAGAGATTTAGAATAGATTGTCAGGTTCACAGCTCGAGCCGACAGCTGCCACTGCCGCCGCCAACGAAAGGTAAACACACGGGCTCGTGCTATGCCAGCAAGTGACATTCAGTTGACACTCAGAACTTTAGTTGTCTCCGTGCCTCCTATTTTTTCGTGATTTCAGCCATGACCTTTAGATAAACATATTCACGATTGACGGGCTTAATTGAAGCAGAAACACGAGATATCCCATATAACAAATAGGCTTGATCAGCGAATGTAGATATTTTCATACTATTAAGTTATGGAATTGTTTTAACTGTGTACTTCTTTCTGATTGCTCTTTACCGAACCGTATTCAGTTTCGGGGATTTGCAGTGTGTATTTTAGCGTAATTGATATCTCTGGCCGCTACTGTATTTAATCTATTTGTATTTTATCGACCCCCAGAGAAGGTCATCAACCATCTTACTCCTAAAGAACCTTAGAATAGTTAGGAATTTCGCTTCACAGTTGTGAACACCCAATATCAATATTCTATCATTCTGCACGAATTATAATTATGATATTATGAAGTCATACTTAGAGAAAATATAAAGCTGAATTTCTAAAATCAAAGATTTTCATTTTTTTCTAACATGTAGTTCCGCCTGATACTGTACAATAATTTCCGTTAGCGATAGTGTAGTGCAACAAACATTGAGATCATTGTCTGATTACGTTACTGTCCGTACTGCTGCACTCTTCTGAACTCCGCATGCATGAGATGGTATCTTCCTACCTTGAAGGGAGCAGGTTCAACACCAAATTCCTAAAACACTGACAGAGTGTCCTTGTGCAGTTGTGGAAGGATGACAGAGGTTGATACTCTATCGACACACAACATTTGGTACCAATTTGAGTGTCTGACATCTGGAAGTTTAGGTGTAAGAATAAGAATATACTATAAAATATGTAAATATTTTAAGCCTCTTGCAAAAGTTTTTAAACTCTCAATACTCATTTGCTGCATACTGTCTTTTTATTAATATCATACACATGGTAACATTTTCTTATTTTTCTTTTCCCAGCCACACAGTTTTTTTCCACTTGCAAAGTCTGAAAATGAGAAACCATGGTTGGTTAAAGGAAGACAATACTGGCAAGTGCCACTCACATGCGTAACTTCATTCTAACTGGTTGAGAAACGCTACCCTCTGAACTCCCAACTCTGTGTGATGTAAGATATGAGTTTCCACCCCAAAACTGCTTGAAAATTGGGGCTAGCAAACAGTTGTTTTGTGGTGCCAGTTTTAAATTCGAGAGTCCCCAAGAAGATAGAAGAAAACTTGGAAAAGCCCAACAACGTATCACTTTGTTGAGTAAAACTGGAAGCGAAACAGGCTTTCATAGCAAACGTTAGACAAGTTCCTTGACATTCTCAATTGCAAGTGTGGGATTAAGCTATGATCTGAACCTGAGGGTCCATGTCCAGGTAGCGCACATCTCCTGCCGTTGTTCAAAGGATTTGAATATCCTTGTCAAAGGACTGGTTTTTATTAAAGGACAAAGAGAAAAAGTTGGATGTGTTGGACGGCATCAAACTGGGTTACCAGATCTACCGGAGAACAGAAGAAAAATTGAAGAGCGGAAGAGGCTAGAAGACGAATTAAGAATAATTTCTGACTTTAAGCAGAAAAGGAAGGGAGAGCTACTAATACAGGCAAATGAATTTACTTTCTTTGCAGAAAATGAAGAGACAATTGATGTTAAACATGAAGATTCTAAAGCCCTTTTGCTGATATCATCTCATGATTTCGATGTACATTCTACTTCAAGTACAAATATATGTAATATATTACAATTGTGCAATGTTGGATTGAAATGTATTTTATCACTGTACGTGCTACAGCTGCCAATACAGTGAATGCATATTGCACGCTGGATAGATTACTGAAGGAGACAGGAGACTCGTGGTTGGTCACAATAAATTAAAAAGGGCCCAAGACAAAGTCGTGAAACCACACGATGAAGACGTTCATGCCTGATACAGGATAGGCAAGATTGAATGCATATTTTTTTATGAAATTTCAATGGTACAAGCAAACAACTTGAGTCACCAGTTTCCAAGTATTGTGAAAGAGAACATTACACAGTTTGCAGTCAGCTATGTGGAAGATATCTTTGCCGGTTTACTCCAGAGAAACGTTTAACGAAAAGGATGCCTGCTGAAGTTATTGCTAACCATCTTGTGGATATTTTTAAAGTAAAACAGCGTAGGTAATAGTTTGCAAACTACTGGTGGTGACTGAATGAATTTTAACACTGGCTGGGAGAAAAGAGTCATGCATTGGGTTGAGACAATTTTGAACCTAAGCTCAGCTATGTGAGAAAATGAAACCCCTACGCCCAATCTTATGACGTCATTTACTGTATGGTTACCAGTTTCGGTGCTCCAATGCACCATCTTCAGGCCTTAGATGATGCTGAGAGGGCGAACACCATCTGTATACGCGATGTATCTGATGTCAACATCTATAACTGGTTTTCGCAGACTATCTGTAACCGAAATGTTGTCTCTCCAACCATCAACCATTGGTGTTTGTTGTTTGTTCAGTCAAAAAAATCAAGAAAATTTATTTTTGCCCTCTAAAGTGACATGCCTAATCGTGGGATAGTTGTCTATTTTAGCATCAGATCATAAAAATTTCATTCCTGCTATCCGAAGTTTGTTTTTGCAGCTTTATTAACTTCCAATATTTGAGAGCTACATTGGAACGGCTATACCTTTGTAAAATAGGCGCTGTTCCTATCGACAGAGCAATTTTTATTGTTCTATTTTTTCGTCGGAGTATTGGAAGATGCTTAATTTTTAGCGATATTCCTGTCACTTGATGTTCCTGTTGTATTTCATGCAGAATTTCTTGCCCATCAGACGGTAACATATTACTACGTTCGTTCAATTTTTTTTTGACAACTAATATTTCTCGGAAAACTTCTTTTTTATGCTTTAATTTTGATGTTTCTTTCTGAATAACTATTCCGACATCCGGCAGAGTGTTAGTGGACCATAAAAACGGCGTCCACGAAAGCATTCCTTACTCTCAACGTACTGTAACTGATTTCACAGAGTCAGAAAAACAAACCGTGATGAACATTTACAAAGCAACAGCTCCTAACATTTTGAATATGACGTATGCCATTATTCGTGCAGACTGGCTCATCATAACACGACAAGTGACTCTACAGCTTCTGTGAGCATAGGGCGTGCGTGTGTAATGCTTGAGACTCATATTAAAGATTTGCTCAATTTAGGTTCCACCAAAGGTCTCACCCGGCTGCAAGATTCAAAGGAACACCATTTTACCTTGACGGTTCGAGGAGCTCGAGACCAGTGTAGACGCCTTTCTGTCTCGAATTCCTAAAGGCGGCCAGTGCTTGGTGCACTACTCTGAGCTGGAAACGAGAATGCCGTGAGTGAAGTGGCACCACCAACAGTCACGAAAAGAGAAGTTCAAATAGCTCCCTCTGCTGCAAACATAATGTTTTGGGCAATGATGGTGTCATTCTCGTAGATGTTTCGCCAAAACGATCAACTATCAATTTAGAGGCATACATGAAGATCATGACTGGGTGTTGTGTGCTGTCCTTAGGTTAGTTACGTTTAAGTAGTTCTAATTTCTAGGGGAGTGATGACCACAGATGTTAAGTCCCATAGTGCTCAGAGCCATTTCAACCGTACATGAAGATTCCGAAAAAACTTGAGAACTGTTTGCGACACGTTCAATTTGAGAAGAATACAGAGGAAATCTTACCCAACGCTTAGATGCATGGTCACATAGGGCGTTCAGCCTCCGTTTATTTCATGTCTGAACTCATGACAAGTCCAAATAATCCTGTAATGAGGTGCGATCTGTCGGTGCTCAGTAGTGCATTTCGTGCTCTTGTCTAAAGGCAGCCGCACACGTAACTACAATTATTGTTAAGCACGCTTGCGCAAGCATACAGAAATTCATGACTTCTGCACACGGTCGTACAAGCATTAGTTTGTTTCCCACAAAATGTCGAGCTCTGACAACGATGCGCTGGCTTTGGCTACGATATTGCTTATGTTACGAAAGGAAAAAAAAAGATTAAACGTGATACCTGGAGTAGCTACTCCCATATTAACTATTCGTGGTGGTCACGTTATGGAAACTATCTAATAGTGCTGTTAATTTTTCTTCTCTCTTTCTCCATTTATTAGTGTATTCTTTCACTTGACTTGCAGTACATTACAACCTTCGTAAAGAAAGAGGACCAAACAGCAATTAAATCAAAGCATATCAGTGACAAATGCTTCACAAGCCTGTTCTTGTCACACAAGCTGAAGCATATACACTCTTGAGTGCTTGCACAAGCATGCACAGCCGAAATTCTATCACGCATCAAGCTGATAGTACATTCCTGATGCTTGCACAGATTTATCCTTCAAACTCTCAAGCGTTCTAAAGCAAGTACTCTTGCGCAATCATGCTTGCCAAGCAAGAAGTTACGTGTGGGGCCGCCTTAACGCACACGTGAACAGTTGAATGCGAAAGCTGTAACCGCAAGTGCCTGTGACGACATACCAACACAAACGCCTCTCTGTGCAGTACTGTCGCTAACATCGTCATTATTCTTAGTTTTTGTGTATAGCTAAGTGTAGTAAGACTCAGAAGGAGCGACATTGGCTTTAATCTTACATGAAGATATACATGTTCAGCAATGAACTATTTCTTCTTAACTGTCGTTCGCCATCTTAAGCACATAAGAGTCACTTCATGTTTGAATTTAAATGAAAATGAAAGTAAGATGTCGAATGGATACAGTGTAATGTATGAAGATTACTCAATACATGTATGAAATTAAGGTGCGTCTTCAAAATTAATTTTTTATTTATCAAGAATTGTTATCATTGAGTGACTGCTACGCTACTCACTGGGTTTGCATATGGGTCGGTTTCATGGAACAGTCTGTAAATTTTTCACGGTCGTTATATTCTGGTCATCATTGGACAATTTAACTTGCAAATCGCATTTACTCAGCTCTACGAATTCCGAATTTGTATATGACAGTTCGCCATTGCAGCTAGGTGGTCTACATGCACAGCCCAGAATCTGTTTCTACGTCTGTAGAACTAAAGAATTTCAGCTGGTGCAGCAGCGTCCTAAGATCAACGTAAAAAGTGACTGAACTTAAACCAATAAGTGAAAAATGTGTGTGTGGTGTGAGCGATCAAGAGCTAAAGCTACATCGACGGATTATTACAGCTGAATATTTCTTTCATGCGAAATTAAAGATCGACAACTGCTTCTTTATACCAGTTCAGAACTGCATCTTTCGACATTCAGTGTAGTTATTCGTGTTTCATAGCAATATCTGTTATCACTTAAAATACAAATTCATATTCAAGAGCTACTTTAAAGCTCAAATTGCTATCTGGCGGTACCAGTTAGTGAACTGCTGACTGAAGTATTGAAATATCCTGCTACTTCAAACTTAATAATTTTCTCAGCATTAAATAGTATGATCGGTTTGAGTGTGTTCTCTGTAGTCTGAAATCATTAGATTAGACTCCTCACTATTCAAACCACTAGGCCTTATCCATCACATGCACATTAGTAGTGGGACTAAGTATGTGCCAAGACACGCTGCATTGTTGCCAAATTTATTCAAGATGGCGGCGATGACGTCATCCAAGATGGCGGCATGTAGACTTGGCAGCATCACATGACGTCATCCAAGATGGCGGCTTTTGGTGGGAAAATAGGCCAATTGTGCTACATCCACTAACCTAACCTCAAGAAAAAATGGCGGGAAGCTTGAATTTTGGCGGGAAAATAGCCCAGTTGTACTATGTCCACTAACCTAAACCACCAGAAGAAAAAATGGCAGGAAGTTTGAATCCCAACCGGATAATGCATGCAAAAACCGTACATGTCTTTATTATTATTGATTATCAATTGTTAACATTCATTATCATGCACTGCAATTTATTATCATTCATTATCATTTATTATTACAGGCCTACCTCCACTAGAAAATTGCGCCAAATTAATTCCAACATAATATTGTCTCGAAAACTGTACTTCTATTTATCATTATCATTTATTATTTATTCAAGATGTCCGATTCTCTCGGTGAGAAAACTATTTTACTTACATACCTTAACAAAAATCTATCACAAGTTCAAATCCCAACACCATAATTGAACACACGTACAAGTTTTCTGCGTCACTTATCTTTTTTCACTGGTAGCCTATCATAATCGCATCAAATAATAAACTGCACTTATAGTAACGTAAGTCACGTCCATTGATTTTGCAGGGGGGAAGGGACTGAAGACTTTATTTCAAGCAGTACGGTCATCACTTGCTCTCCAACACAATCAGCACACACATCTTTGATATCGCAGTGCAGTCACCATGACGTCCGCGCTCCAACTAAATTAGTTCAAATCCTCGCCACCCCGTGGCCAGCGCGAGGAGACACTGCCGACGCCTGTCACGTGAGGCGGCCGACCAAGCACGCTGGGGGTGAACCCAGCGATCACTCCCACGTAGTAAACATATTTTCGCTGAACACGCTGGAACTTGCTGAGTGTGACGTCACAGCGGTCCCTTGTCCGCTCACCACGTGTATTCATCGCCTCCGCGCGTTTCCCGCCAAAATTGTTTGCCTCAGAGCTGAATCACGAAACGATCGGCTGTTCCCTGCTACACTTTCGGCGCCAAAGTTGTTTTCCTGGGCACGTTCAAACGTGTCGATGCCGACCGCTCACCGTCCACCACGTGTCCCTGTGTGAGCGAGAACGCAAAGCTACACTTTTGGCGGAAAAGTTTGCTCGACAGTAGAATCCGCCATGACTATATTAACAGCACGTTTGGACCTCACTAGAACGCCCGCTAATTGACTCGCTTTCGCGCGCGCGTAATAACTGTACAATCGCTGCGCCGCCGCCCCGCTTACGTCACACACCCTCCATACACGCGACGGACATAGTCTTCTGTAAATACCTGGAAAATGACTCTTTATTTCAGATATTACGGTCATGCAGGTCTGTCCCAACGACTTCTCCATGCTCACACAGCGAAACTCCAGAGCGCAGCTGATGTACGCGCGGCCGGCTGAGCCCGCTCCATCGGCAGCTCCCTTGCCGGCTGACGTCAAGCGACCGGCGGTGCCCGCACTGCCCCAGCCAGGTAGGCGGCGATCGGCGCCTCAGGATCCAGCCACAAACGGTCAGCCGCGCTCGCCTCAGAGTCCGACTAGGTAAACATCTTTCCGCGCTCCCGAGCACTCAACGCTGGACAGGATGGAACCCGTCAACCATGTGCTGGACAAAGGACACGTTCCACCCCAAATTTATTTTTCCGAACAGGTTCGAACCTGCCGATACCTACCTCACACAACAGCCCGAGACGTTTGGACAGTTCTATTACGTGACATGCTAAAAGCTATATCGGCCCTAAAGTTCGCAAATTCTCAGCACTGACGGACGGGAACCGACTCGCTTGCTCTGTCCAAACCACCCTCACCCCACATACCGCCAAACCAGCACGCGAGATGGAGCACAAAGGACGCCGTCTTCTCCATAGACTTTGCAATTCAAGACCGATAGACAGGAACCGACACACTCGAACTAGGATGTTTTTTCTACCGAGTTGGAAACTTCCTTGACGTCACAACGCGCGATCTATCACGTGGCTCTGTCGGACAAAGAACGCTCTCACTAAGTTAACTGATCACCTGATTCTCATTATTCAGCCCACATGCTTCGATTATTTAATCCAGGATCTTGGCAAAAACACACGTCTCTACACGTGAGCCATCGTTCCCACCTAGCTTAGTACCCCCGCTAGTGAATGTAACGAAGTCCGCATCACTATTTAATTAATCTGATCAATTAATTAACCTCTCTCATGCGGAAAACTGCCCCATCCACCTAGACTTGGAATTAATGTTCGCCACTGCCACACCCATCTGGACTTGAAATGAAATAGTTAAAGTCCATACCCACCACCACGTCCTTTTAAGGGCCCATGTTCCTTGGCTAACATGTACTAATGCTTGCTTCCATTTACTAACGTGCACTAACGGATACTAAACTACATTAACTTATATTCTCTCTATACAAATAAGCCAAGCTTCAATTCTGATGGTCGGTTCGTGTTTCGCTACCAAACAGAAGAAAATTGTCGCAAACGAACCCACAACCTAAGTCACCTGTGATGACTCAAAACCGTCTGCTTTGCCTCTCTCACACACCACGAGTGCGAGACCGCCCACATCACAGTCTGGACCATTACACTCGCGTCGGACGTACTACTCTGTAAATATTCTAGCTAAACTATGACCCTAATATTGTTGTTCAATCCACACAGTCTAGCACATGCCCAGAGCACACCCCCAGGACCTCAGCCGAGAACATTGTCCGCCCCATTTTTAGTTAACCGCTGAGAGACGGAGATACGCTGAAATCACATCCCTCGCGCGCTCGTAGGTACTCGCGTCAGCAATTCGATCAAACAAACCCTCCAAGTAGAAAAAATAACAACCAACTCGAACTCTCTCATATTTTATATCGTCCCACAAATACTTAACGTACATTTTATTTACGCATCGAGTATACCTATCACTCTCATACAAAAAACACTCGCCCTGTTATACCTGGTGTCATGTTGCACAGTCGGCAGACACGCAAACAGCTCCTAAATTCAGTGCACAATATCAAACTTCTCCTAAATAATGCAGTACACATAACTGTAAACACCATCAGCACTCGTAATCTGTTCAAATAAACCACAACAAAGTAACTCAACAGACGCGCGCAATATACCTTTCCCACACTAAGTCACACGTCCGACAGCTCTCAATCCACTGAAAGGCCTCTGTTCGACCCTTGAAACATGACTTGATGACAGCCGAATTCACACCTAACACCTGAGAAATTCATATCACCTACACGCCGAACATGACTATACAGGCCAGGTCACGGGAGACCTCTATCACCGTCCTAACTCAGTGCAGTCCAACACACATGTTAAGGTCGCATTCCATTGCTTGCCGGCCTATATGCGACACATCTCCACCTTCACGTCTGTTGTCAGAATAGTCCAGAGCGAGTTCACACACACACACCGTCTGCACACATCCCAGCGCTTCTCTCCCCTCACAATCTAAAACGATCATTTGAAAAGTTCAAAAAAAAAAAAAAAAAAATTTAAGAGCACAGTCTACCTCTCCGAAATTGTATAGTGCCCCCAAAAATAGTTAACGCTCGCTTTCGTGTTTTCTCAGCGTATTTGCAAATTCAAATTCTTACCATAACAGAACTTGTTCACCAAAATAATACTGAATGCGCTCCCCACCTCCTACCTTTCGAGCCCTCAACATACGCAAATGTTCTCCAACCTCCTATATTCCAGCACAACCGATTAATCATTCTTATCGAATATACTGGCCTAATTTCCTAAGGACCCGTTATCGAAGTACCATCCTGCTTTTCTTTCTGAAGCTTCCTGTGCTTACTGCTACAGAGATCATTAAATTACCTCATAAGCCCCTCAATATAACCACACACACACACACACACACACACACACACACGGTCTTCCTCTCTACTCATCCCATAACATAAGCAATAGTAACTTTACAATCCATTATATACAAACCCTACACAATGTAATCAACATTAACTCTACAATACCCAATACATGCACTAATTCTCTCAATTCCTAAGGAGGCACTGTGAACCTGCTCTTTCTTTCAACACACGCCACACTCAGCGGTAATCAGCCCTCCTGCATCAACGGACGGAAGTCCCTCTCAGAACTGTTCCACAAATTCGGCGATCGCTTCCCCTCAACACAAATGCGTTACTGTCTCTTCTTCTTCCTTGCCTGCTCGCTTTTTTTCTACAAACTTATGCAGACTCATAGACTACAAGAACACACAATTTCTTTTTCTAAGTACAGCATCCTTTAAACAACTGAATAACTAGAAACAAACAGACCCAAAATTATATTCGCACTCTCGAATACCGAAGTCGTTGATCTCATTATACTTAAACAGTTAAATCTTACGATCGCGGTCTCATTTGATTGGCATTCCACAATGAGCTAAGTATCGGAAATAGACTCTCTTGACCGCTGTTACTCTGGAAATATCTCTACCGTCCTTACGACTTCCTCTCTACTCGTCACATAACATAACCAATATTAACTTTACAGTGCTGTGTATACAAACGCTACACAATGTAAACCACATTAACTTCACAATACAGTACATACACATTTGACACAAAACACTGCACTTATCCAGTATATCTCTACAGCATGCGAAAAAATTATCCTATTCCTACAGCGTCTGTATACAGCAATGCTCCCCAATCCTAGGAAAGCACCGTCAACCTGTTCTCTCTACAGACTCGACACTCAGAGCTAATCTTCCCTCTTACATCAGCGGACGTAAGTCGCCCTCAGAACTCTTTTTACAAATTTGGTATCGCCCCCCCCCCCCCCAGGAGCAAAAACGCCTTACTGTCTCCCTTATTTGTTCGCTTTTCTACAAACATCCTCGGACTCATAGACTGCAAGAACACAGGAACTTTCTCTGTAATATTACACTATTTTAGCTGTATTTCTCAATATCATGCACTAGGCTACACCGTACCGATCACTAGTTCATCATAATTCCCAAGATATAGACTTCAAATTAATTCTCTACAAACGCCGAACTTTATCTATGTGCACCATGCTGTAAACCACTGACTAACTAGAAACAAACATACGCAAAATGGTATTTCCACTCTCGAATACCGGTCTCAGTCATGTAACATTTTCGAGATCATGGCTGTAATTTACACGTTAACTAAGGTCTGTCCCAGGTCTAGAGAACAGACAAGCATGTATCAAACACACCACAATCGATCTTGACTCAACTAAATAAAGGAAGAAAATGTGCAGAAGTAGTCAACTGAACAATCTACTTCCAATCTAATAACACTCCAACCCAAATCAATCATCTTCTCAAATTCTGACTCGATCACCAAAGCCGCCCAACAAATACTATTATTTCGCTATTCGGTCGTCTAGAGGACATCAAACTTCGCTCTTACAAATCCATACACTCCAACAGGTCTTTGCATTCCGACAGCTGCTCCAGTTATTTATTATCATTTATGATCATTTATTATTATTTATTATGATTTATTATTTATTATTATTTATATCATGTTACCTAACAAAAATGGCTCCAAGTTAAACTGTGCTTAGCTCCTATTACTACCACCAGAGCGCTCTGTCATCACGTCAGTTGATTACGCAGTTAACATTATTCAAGACGGCTGCACCCAGTGCGAAACGTGTCACCTTTCCCGAACCTGCATGCTGCATTCCAACTTGGCTTTAGTCACACCGTACCATCGTTCAGCTGATCCCATTTCGAGATTTTTGCGCATTTGATATATGCAATTTAAGTCGAAGAAAGACATATCAATTACCTTCTGCAGCCTGTCTACAAGCAGAATGACCTCAATTACTGCAACAGGACCTTGTCGTGACCATTCGCCTGAAATGCAAGCGCAGTCGGCGGCATGTCAAAGCCACATATCTGTCCACCTAAACAGCGTCCACTAAGCCCCAAGACCAGCATGCCGTAGTGGGCTCTCTCTCTGTACCTGCTGTCCAGCTATTGTCTAACGACATTCACTACACAGATGGATTCCTGAATAGCGCAGATCTCTATCCTCCCCTGCATCTCCAACTCGACATGTAAACAGTGTCCCCCCCCAGCCAGCGAACCCTTCGTCATTCACGCTGCGCCGACAATTCTGCCAAAACTCACATTCTAAGGAAAGATGAGTATTCATTTAGAATAAATAGACAAACATAACTTCAAGCAGACGTCATACATATGATTAAAAAGAAAAAAAAATTACCTCAATTTAGATTATCCGACATTTATTTACGTGTCCTAATGATACAGCCATAGATAAGTCGTATCATCCACTCGCTCACTCCTTCTACACACGCTTTCACAGAACTTGTTCTACTTATATGCCACCCACCCTGTTGTAATAATTTTGAAGAAGCATTTACGCCCCCACATACAACCCAGCTCAATAGAACATAATAATTCTTTTTTCCACATACAGTCATATTCGGTGAACACTTAAATGTACTAAATTACGCATACATGTAGTCAAATAAGCAAATACTTTTACCGACATACACACCCCTCTCACTGAGGAGAGCTCATTTAATATTATATACTTAAACACAAACCAATGATAATAATATTCCTACGCGCACCTTGTCCTCGTAATAAAGCACACTGGCCAATCATGTGACAGCATGTTTTCCTAGTTTCAATGTCATAGCTGAACCATACCTCCTCTAGATTGCAAGTATCATTGCGAACATTGATAGATGACTGCTCAGTACGTCCATTCACACTTAATTCGCGAACACATAAAAACGATCAAAGTATACCGCCAACGATATACATATTTCTAAGACCTCGCGCATAGTAATCGATCAATCTCTCTGTCTATGGCGGTCACAGAACAATCTCGCCCTCTTACGTTAAAAGACCATCTTCACTTCGGCATTGACCGCTCTACCCCGCAACGTCGCTACCCAATTAATCCTCAACCGAGCAGAGGAATATAGCTACACTTCACCTCTCTTGTCTGGATAAAGCTTTCCTAGGCCTGACCCCTCCGAATGACCACATTTCTCGAGATGTGCCCAAGCATTGGAGCTTAGCGCACTATATCGATCTCAAAGTGCCTTAATTTAATAGCATATAGTTAAGAAGAACAAGAATGGAGTGATATTTATACACAACATAGTTCGACACATATTTACGTAAATCATCCAATCTATCATATGTAAAGCACTGTAGCTGCATATGGCTAGAACAGAGGTTATATCACGTGACTAAAGCATCCAGATAGAACACTGGAAAAAAATGAGTTTCATCAACTTGTCCTTCTCTTGCATAAATGAGTCAACGTTTAAATCGTACCCAGTTACAGCTCTGCCTCAATCGATCATCCCGTACACTCTCTGTTATCATTTAACATAGATGTGAGTAAGTTTAGACGTGAATGATTCTCTGTCCTCCTGAAAAGCATCAAATACAGTATTCAACTCGCGTGTATCACTGCACCTTAGTAGACATACACTATAATACGAACTCAAAGAGGAAAAAATTGTCTTCCTTCCTGATTCCGCACACTTTGATGTCACCGTTTTCCTACATTTTTCTTGTTGCCGCATACTTGACTCGATGTACAAATTGCTCCCTGCGAACCAGAAGTTAAGCAAACACGTCCTCACTTTCACCGCATCTCGGTCTATATTAGGTCAGTTTATACGTATGCGCTAATCAGTTTTCGCATTTCTTTCGATTTTATGTCAGATCGATCCATGCGTCCGCGACATAACACATCGTGCTGTGTTCTAAAATTGCCTGTAAAAGTAACCCACGCCTATCCAGTCACATCCACACTCGGAGAGCGCTTTTTCTGTTTTCTGTATGTCTGTGTACATGCACGCCTCGCGGAAGGCTCCCAGGACCGGCGGTATACTAGGGTTAACGTTCGAATGTGGATCCGCCGTGTCTTATATCGGAAGCGGTGTTCAGATGCGGATCCACAATATGCGGCGCACGGGGTAGTGTTTGAAGGTGGATCTACCACGCACAAGGAAGGAAGCTGTATTCGAATGCAGATCCACATCATACAATACCCGAGTTAGCGTTAGAGTGTAGATCTGCTGCATACAATATATCCAGAGCTATGTCCGGGGGCGGATCCACCACACAGAGCATCCGCGATACGGGTTCGCGGGTGGACTAAGCATGCAAGCGTTCGGAAAAGTATTCAATGCTAGAAGTTTGGTCCGACAGCCAACCTAACGACTTCGGTATTCGAGAGTGCGAATATAATTTTTTGGTCTGTTTGTTTCTAGTTATTCAGATGTTTAAAGGATGCTGTACTTAGAAAAAGAAATTGTGTGTTCTTGTAGTCTATGTGCCTGCATAAGTTTGTAGAAAAAAAGCGAGGAGGCAAGGAAGAAGAAGAGAGAGTAACGCATTTGTGTTGAGGGGAAGCGATCGCCGAATTTGTGGAACAGTTCTGAGAGGGACTTCCGTCCGTTGATGCAGAAGGGCTGATTACCGCTGAGTGTGGCGTGTGTTGAAAGAAAGACCAGGTTCGCAGTGCCTCCTTAGGAATTGATAGAATTAGGGCATGTATTGGGTATTGTAAAGTTAATGTTGATTACATTGTGTAGGGTTTGTATATAATGGATTGTAAAGTTACTATTGCTTATGTTATGGGATGAGTAGAGAGGAAGACCATGTGTGTGTGTGTGTGTGTGTGTGTGTGTGTGTGTGTGTGTGTGTGTACGTGTGGGTGGGTGGTTAGATTGAGGGACTTATGAGGTAATTTAATGATCTCTGCTTTTGGAAGCACTATACAATTTCGGAGAGGTAGACTGTGCTCTTATTTTTTTATTTTTTATTTTTTGTTTTTTTTTCTCTAATGATCGTTTTAGATTGTGAGGGGAGAGAAGCGCTGCGATGTGTGCGGACGGTGTGTGTGTGAACTCGCTCTTGGCTATTCTGACAATAGACGTGACGGTGGAGATGTGTCGCATATAGGCCCGCAAGGAATGGAATGCGGCCTTAACATGTGTGTTGGACCGCACTGAGTTATGATGGTGATAGACGACTCGCGTGGCCTGGCTTGGATGGTCATGTTCAGCGTGTAGGTGATATGAATTTCTCAGGTGTTAGGTGTGAATGCGGCTGTCATCAAGTCATGTTTGAAGGGTCGAACAGAGGCCTTTCAGTGAACTGAGAGCTGTCAAACGCGTGACTTAGTGTGGGACCGGTTGATTGCGCGCATCTGTTAAGCTACTTTGCTTTGCTTTATTTGTACAGATTTCGAATGCTGATGGTGTTTTCAGTTATGTGTACTGTATTATTTAGGAGCGGTTTGATATTGTGCACTGAATTTAGGAGCTGTTTGCGTGTCTGCTAACTGTGCAACATGACACCAGGTATATCAGAACGAGTGTTTTTCGTATGAGAGTGATAGGTATACTCGATGCGTAAACAAAATGTACGTTAAGTATTTGTGGGACGATATAGAATATGAGAGAGTTCGAGTTGGTTGTTATTTTTTCTACTTGGAGAGTTTTTAGATCAAATTGCTGACGCGAGTAGCTACGAGAGCGCGAGGGATGTCATTGCAGCGTATCTCCGTCTCTCAGTGGTTTAACTAAAGATGGGGCGAGCAATGTTCTCGGCTTAGGTCCTGTGGATGTGCTCTGGCCATGTGCTAGACTGTGTGGATTGAACAACAGTATTAGGGTCATAGTTTAGCTAGAATATTTACAGAGTAGTACTGTGGTGTCACGGCCAGACACCACACCTGCTAGGTGGTAGCCTCTAAATCGGCCGCGGTCCATTAGTATACGTCTGACCCGCGTGTCGCCACTGTCAGTGATAGCAGACCGAGCGCCACCACACGGCAGGTCTAGAGAGACGTACTGGCACTCGCCACAGTTGTACAGCCGACGTT
The DNA here is from genome assembly GCF_023864345.2 of Schistocerca serialis cubense. NCBI lineage: Eukaryota > Metazoa > Arthropoda > Insecta > Orthoptera > Acrididae > Schistocerca > Schistocerca serialis. Next base: position 381,138,534 of record NC_064643.1, on the reverse strand, counting down.
TATAACAATGGTTCACTGACAAATACGCTCTCATTTGCCGAGACGATAGTTAGCATAGCCTTCAGCTACATTTGCTACGACCTAGCAAGGCGCCGTATTTAATTGATATTTATTATGTGAAGCATGTATCATCAAGAGAGATGTTCTACAATTGTGGATTAAAGTTAAGTATTATATCAACTACGTATTTTATTTGCAATTCTCAAGATATTGTCCTGTTCCAGACCTCACGCCAGTCATCGTGTAATTAAAAGCGTGCATTTCGGCCTCCTCTAGAAACACAGTGTTGGCTCTTCTGCCAAGACTACAAGTACGTCCGACGCGAGTGTAATGGTCCAGACTGTGATGTGTGCGGTCTCGCGCTCGTGGTGTGGGAGAGAGGCAAAGCAGACGATTTTGAGTCATCAGAGGTGACTTAGGTTAGTGGCTTCGTTTGCGACAATTTTATTGTGTTTGGTAGCGAAACACGAACCGACCATCGGAATTGAAGCTTGGCTTATTTGTATAGACAGAATGTGATATAAGTTAATGTACGTTAGTACACGTTAGTGAACGTTAGTATACGGAAGCAAGCGTTAGTACATTTTAGCCAAGAAACATGGTCAGTAAAAGAACGTGGTGTTCGGCATGGTCTTTAACTATTTCATTTCAAGTCCAGGCGTGTGTGGCAGTGGCGAAAATTGATTCCAAGTCTAGGTGGACGTGGCAGTTTTCCGCATCAGAGAGGTTAATTAACTGATCAGATTATTTAAATAGTCATGCGGACATTGTTACATTCACTTGCGGAGGTACTATGCTAGGTGCGCGCGATGGCTCATGTGTACGGACGTGTGATTTCGCCAAACTCCTGGATTAGCATGTGGGCTAAATAATGAGAATCAGGTGATCAGTTAACTTAGTGAGAGCGTTCTTTGTTCGACAGAGCCACATGGTCAATCGCGCTTTGTGACATCAACTAAGTTTTCAACTCGGTAGAAAAAACATTCCAGTTCGAGCATGTCAGTTCCTGACTATTGGTCTTCAATTGCAAAGTTTATGGGGATGAGAGCGTCCTTTGTGCTCCATCACGCGTGCTGGTGGGGTGGTATGTGGCGTGAGGGTGGTTTGGACAGAGCAAGCGTGTCAGTTCCTGTATCTCGGTGCTGAGAATTTGCGAACTTTAGGGCCGATATAGCTATTAGCGTGTCACGTGATAAAACTTTCCAAACATCTCGGGTCGTTTTGTGAGATAGGTATCGGCAGGTTCGAACCTGTTCAGAAAAATAAATTTGGGGTGGAACGTGTCCTTTGTCCAGCACATGGTTGACAGGTTCCATCCCGTCCAGCGTTGAGTGCTCGGGAACGCGGAAATATGTTAAACTAGTCCGACTCTGAGGCGAGCGCGGCTGACCGTTTGTGGCTGGCTCCTGAGGTGCGGATCGCCGCCTATCTGGCGGGGGCTGTGCGGGCACCGCCGGTCGCTTGACGTCAGCCGGCCAGGGAGCTGCCGATGGAGCGGGCTCAGCCGGCCGCGCGTACATCAGCTGCGCTCTGGAGTTTCGCTGTGTGAGCATGGAGAAGTCGTTGAGACAGACCTGCATGACCGTTCTAGTGCGTTGTAGTGCTGTCCAATCGTGCTGTTATATTGTCATGGCGGATTCTACTGTCGAACAAACTTTGCCGCCAAAAGTTTAGCACTGCGTTCTCGCTCACACAGGGACACGTGGTGGACGGTGGCCGGTCGGCATCGACAAGTTTGAACGTGCCCAGGAAAACAACTTTGGCGCCATAAGTGTAGCAGGAAACAGCCGACCATTTTATGATGCAGCTCTGAGGCAAACAAGTTTGGCGGGAAACGTGTGGAGGCGATGAATACACGTGGTGAGCGGACAAGGGACCGCTGTGACGTCAAACTCGGCAAGTTCGAGCGTGTCCAGTGAAAACATGTTTATGACGTGGGAGCGATCTCTGGCATCGCCCCCCAGCGTGAGTGGCCGGCCGCCTCACGTGACAGGCCTTGGCAGTGTCTCCGCGCGCTGGCCACGGGGTGGCGAGGATTTGAACTAATTTAGTTGGAGCGCGGACGTCATGGTGACTGCACTGCGATATCAAAGATGTGTGTGCTGATTGTGTTGGAGAGCAAGTGATGATCGTACTGCTTGAAATAAAGTCTTCAGTCCCTTCCCCCCTGCAAAATCAATGGACGTGACTTATGTTACTATGAGTGCAGTTTATTATTTGACGCGATTATGATAGGCTACCAGTGAAAAAAGATAAGTGAGGGAGAAAGAGCGTACGTGTGAACAATTATGGTGTTGGGATTTGAACTTGTAATAGATTTTTGTTAAGGTATGTAAGGAAAATAGCTTTCTCACCGAGAAATTCGGACATCTTGAATAAATAATAAATGATAATAATAAATAGAAGTACAGTTTTCGAGACAATATCGTGTTGGAATTAATTTGGCGCTATTTTCTATTGGAGGTAGGCCTATAATAATAAATGATAATGAATGATAATAAATGACAATGAATGATAATGAATGTTAATAAATGATAATCAATAATAATAAAGACAAGTACTTTATCAGTAAACTCTTCCAGGCCAAGTTGCCGTGGTCGATCTGTAGAACTTCTTCTTCCTGACGTTTCGCTCTCACCCTTGAAGATGTTCTCCGGAGAACGAAACGTCAGGGAGAAGAAGTCCTACAGATCGACCACGGCAACTTAGCCCAGAAGAGTTTACTGTTTACTGATAAAGACGCCGGCCGTGGAAGCCTACATGTAATGAAAGACAAGTACTGTTTTTGCATGCATTATCCTATTGGAATTCAAGCTTCCCGCCATTTTTTCTTCTCGTGGCTTAAGTTAGTTGACATAGCACAATTGGGCTATTTTCCTGCCAAAATTCAACGTTCCCGCCATTTTTTCTTCAGGTTAGGTTAGTCAACGTAGCACAATTTGCCTATTTTCCCGCCAAAAGCCGCCATCTTGAATGACGTCATTTGATGTTGCCCAATCTACATGCCGCCATCTTGGATGACGTCATGCAGTGTGTCTTCACACATAGCTAGTCCCACTACTGACATTGCTATAAACACATACAGTTCAGTTGCCAAATAACAAGCCAATAAATAAACAGACTAGTACATCCACACATATTTCGGTACACGGAGAGGTGATGTAGTAAGCGTAAGACCCCTGGAACATATCATAATATTAGATTGGTGTGGTGAACAACTTAGCCTCATTCATCCTCCATTCCAGACATGGTGTCCTCCGAATTTCAACTGCCACTTAAGGCTCATCTACGTGAGACAGACTTTGACAATTATTGGTGAGAGCTGGAGACGGTAGCTTGGTGGAGGCCGCTGTTGAGAGGAGTGAAGAACACTGCTTGAGCAGGTCACCAGGAAGTAAAATGGTCTGATTGAGATACTATCAGAGACCTAAAACGGCTATCGAATGAAATTAATAAATGATTTCCGATGAAGACTTCTTTTGCTGAAATAATTTTAATATAGTATTATAGAACGCTGTTTTTTAAGGACAATGTTATACAAACTTCTTAATTAAAATTTTACTAGCGTGATTGTGGATGTGAAAGGCAACTGTTTACAGCTCCGAGCACTGAGACTCGTTTATCTTTACAGTAATGGTAACTATTCCAGGAAAGTGTAGATATTTGTCTGCGGAGGGCAAAGTTGTTGCTAGTAGAATATCCTGGCTATGAAATTGACAGGTCTTTTAACACATGCAGGTAACTATGACTTCTGATACACTCTGGTTTTGGTGGCTTTAGCGCTATCCTCGTTCGTTACACATTGTGGACACAGCGATTTGGCTGAATCCCTACTTTCGGATCAAGGTAATTACAATGAGTTAAACATCTTGACCAAATAATGCACTACTTGGTACTCTTCAAGAACAGTTTCGGTAGACATGTAAGAAGTCTGAACCTATGAAACCTAGACAAAACTGTTCAGGCTGATAAACCTTTCCCTATGGGAAGGAAATAATAATTCCTTTGCACCAGAAGTCACTGAGGTAAAAATACCACAACACCATCAAGGTCAGTTCATTAGTTGGTACAGATATCTGAAACCAACCGGAGTCGCTCAGGAATCGTCACAATTTCAGTCACTACAGATGTTTACATATATATTTCAGGTAAAAACTAACTTCTTAGCATATTTTCGCAAAAGTGGCTTCCGAAATAGAATTCGTCTCTAGAGGTACCCCACAAATGTACTGGCAGTGCGGTAAAAATCCCTAAAATAGCAGTAGGACAAGGATAAACTACTCATCAAATTTTCATTTTTATATGTAGTGTCCATCAAAAAATTTTTGTAGACATTTCTTAAAATAGATGGAGTACTGATAACACCTTATAGCGAGCAACTGCGCGTACGACTCTCATATCTGCCATCCCCCCTTTCCAGAATATGTGTTAATAAAGTCACATAATAATTAATATCGTAAAATCAAGTTAAAACAGAAGCAGTTACGCCTGCCATAATGCGACTTGTTTCTTTAAACTTAATATTATGTAAATTAACAACCTTAAAACATTTTGCACTGACAGTTGCATATCACAGAGGAAGGCCTGTGTTCCAGTCATGTGGATAACCTAACGTCGAAACGGCGATAAATCGCTACGTGGTGTTAAAGCTATCGGGAGCTTACTTCGGATATTGGACAACAGTGGTAGTCATACAATGGCCCGCAGGCCGCTATGCAGCCCGAATCGGATTTTGGTAAGAACCATGGTTCTGAACCAAATTTTAAAATATGCATCAAGCAAGTAACAGATGAATCCAAAAAAGTCCACTGACGTAAAGAGCTATTTAAGACTGTAGTTCGTTGCTCACTAACAAATGAAAGTACTTGCCGAGACAGTCATATTTTAAGATCATTTTAATTGACATTGATGAATTCGGCTGGGTGTTGTGTGCTGTCCTTAGGTTAGTTAGGTTTAAGTAGTTCTAAGTTCTAGGGGACTGATGACCATAGATGTTAAGTCCCATAGTGCTCAGAGCCATTTGAACCATTTTTTTTTTGATGAATTCGGAAATGTGAGTCAAGTAGGCCGCTCGCGCCAGGGGTGGAGGGATAAGTACCGAGGTCACTGCGGGATTGGAGATGTGAGAGGGTGTGTGTTAAATTGTTTCTCTTACAGTGCTGGTTATGACGGGCGTGAGCGTCTCAGAGCGATCAGCTGCGATGGTATGAATACTGACACCGAAATGACATGCATCAGTAGAATCTCGTTACAGGGACGGTCATTTCAAAAAGCGAAACATATTTGTAGCAAGGAATAATAAAATTAAATTAAGGCTGTTGTAATAACACAGTGAGTAGAAAAATAATGACATTCGAAACATTTAGTAAACATTTGTGATAGTTTCTCACAGACAACAGTGCCTTTAAATAGCACAGTTACTGTTATTAATCAGTTAGCAATTGGTCACCCGCTTTCACTGACAATACAGCAAAACTTCTTCAGTCGATTACAGTACTTGGGATTCGCTCCCTGTGAAGGTCTGTAGGACACGATACCGATGTTTGGATGACGTCACGAAGTACTACACTAGATTAATTAATTAACTGGGATCTATTCAGTTCTAGAATATTTCCGATAATATCCATCGCAGTTGTCCAAATACACGTAATTACATAATATCTAACAATTAGTTTACAAATTTGATGTTCTAGGGTGTACACAATCACATGGACGAGTTGGGATGGCAGCCGCAACTTCAGCTCCACATACATACATGACAGTGCACGTGTTGATGTATCAGTAACTATTTCTGTGGGTGAGTATAATTTTGACTGTGTTGTATCCGGAACGGAAGCGGCTACTTTGAGAACAGTATGTGATTCCAGCACTTAACTTCAAATTTCTATGTTCGGAGTTGTTGCTTAACTTGCTGACCACCTTTCTGATTTGTGAGGAAGTACGAGATAATGGAAAATTATACACGCCTTAGTTCCTAACCTACTGGATATGGAGCCTCACACTAAGCAAACACAAAATCTATTCCTTTGATGATTGGTTAAACTTAGCAGAGGACTTCAATCTACACTCATGCTCATAAATTAAGGATAATTGCAGAATGTGATGCCACACAACGTGGCACTACATAAAACTGGCGCTAAGAGCATAGGCACATAGGGAACAAACACGAAACAGATGTGTAAGTCCACGGTATTGATGATAAGTTGAGAAAACCGTCCCGAAACGCCACTGTTTCCTGCGCATGTACCCCGACATCAATATGGGATATGATCACCATGCACACGTACGCAGGCCGCACAACGAGTTGGCATATTCTGGATCAGGGGGTCGTGCAGCTGCTGGGTTATAGCCTCCCATCCTTGTACTAGTGTCTGTCGGAGTTCCTCAATTGTCGTAGGGGTTTGAAGACGTGCAGCGACACGTGGACCGAGAGCATTCCACCCCGTGTTCGATGGGCTTTAGGTCTGGAGAACAGGCAAGCCATTCCATTCGCCTGATATCTTCTGCTTCAACGTATTCCTTTACGACGGCAGCTCGGTGGGCCATGTACAAAAATGGTTCAAATGGTTCTGAGCACTATGAGACTTAACATCTGAGGTCATCGGTCCCCTAGAACTTAGAACTACTTAAACCTATCTAACCTATGAGCGACACACACATTCATGCCCAAGGCAGGATTCGAACCTACGACCGTAGCGGCTGCGCGGTTCCAGGCTGAAGCGCCTAGAATCGCTCGGCCACTTCGGCCAGCGTGGGGCCATGTGTTATCATCCATCAGGAAGAATGTGGGACCCACTGCACCCCTGAAAAGCTGGACACACTGGTGAAAAATGACGTCCCGATACAGCTGACCGGTTACAGTTCCTCTGTCAAAGACATGCAGGGGTGTACGTGCACCAATCATAATCCCACCGCACACCATTAAACCACGACCTCCATACAGGTCCCTTTCAAGGACATTAAGGGGTTGGTACCTGGTTCCTGGTTCACGCCAGATGAAAACACGACGAGACTCACTGTTCAGACTACATCTGGACACGTTCGTGAACATAACCTGGGGCCACTGTTACAATGACCATGTACTGTGTTCTTGACACCAGGCTTTACAGGTTCCCCTGTGACCAGGGGTCAGTGGAATGCACCTTACAGATCTCTGGGCGAATAAACCATGTCCGATCAGTCGTCTGTAGACTGTATGTCTGTAGACAACTGTTCCAGTGGCAGCGGTAAGGTCCCGAGCAAGGCTAGCTGCAGTACTCCGTGGCCGTCTGCGGGCACTGATGGTGAGATATCGGTCTTCTTGTGGTGTTGTACACTGTGAACGTCCCGTACGGCAGTGCCTGGACACTTTCCTGTCTGCTGAAATCGTTGCCATAACATTGAGATCACACTTTGTGGCACACGGATGGTCCGTGCCACGACCTGCTGTATTTGACCAGCCTCCAGTCGCCCTAGTGTTCTGTCCCTCATAGCGTCATGAATATGTGTTGTTTGAGCCATTTTTAGCACACAGTCACCATTAGCACGTCTGAAAACGTCTGCACATTTACTCGCTGCACCGTACTCTGACATGCACCAACACAACACATCTTTGCGTGTGGGACTGCTGTCACCGCCACCGTGTGACGACCGTAGGTGATTTAAACCCGCAAACCAACTACCAGAGCGTTGTTTCACGATGTATCAGCATTATCCTTAATTTATGAGCGTGAACGTAGTAACAGGGGCAATTACTCACACGCGCCCTAGAAGTCCCAAGTTTCACACTACATCTGCTACTTTATGAATTTTGCTCGAAATGATAAATCACAATCGTAAAACAACCTGACAAACGTCAATATAACACTATATAAAGGAATATCTTACACTGTGCATCACACGGCGTATTGCTGGCACAAAACAGAAAGAGGTATTCAGCTATACAAATCTTGGAATACTTACTCAGTAGTGTGGAGAATCATATAAATAAATAAAAATGACTTTAAAAAGAAACTGAAATCATATCTGCTTGGTAACTGCACTACGCAACACAATGAAAGGATGACTTTGAAGAATCGTCGAAACTGTCACCGACACGATAGTTTGAAATTTGGTCCAAAAGTGCGTACAGTCTACTTCTGTAATGGGGCGAAAGCGAGGCGCCCTGTAGCGTCGCCCTCGGGATCGGTGACGCCCCAGACAGCAAAGTGTCGACACAAGTGAAAAATAAGGCCAGAGAAGTTTATATGAGGTGTAAGGTGGGTTAATCATGTCACGCTGGCACCAAATATGATCACGAGTCTACCAAAAGCCATCGTAAACGTGTCACACTGCGGGAAGGTCTTCGCGTCCGCTCCCCCTGTGACCACGAACAAGGTGGTTACACTAATGCCCTTTATTCCTTCCGCTTACATCTCTTCGTGTCCATTCTGAGTGGCATTCTGCATGAAACGTTTTCCTCTGCCACTCATTAAACATTGCGTGATTTCAATGTTGGGCGCCGCCGGAGAACCGTCAAAAGAAGGAATGAAATGTGGGTAGGACGGGGTATGACAACCTCTCATCGTGTGTCGTACACGGTCGCATTGGGCAGAACTGTGGTAAAATTTGGTGCCCTGTGACATCATTAATTCACCCTACAACTCATATATTAACCTGTGATCTGATCTTTATTTCGCATGCATCCTCACTTACCTATTCGAAGCATCGTCGACAAGTAGGGTGATGCCACAGGGCGCGACGTTTTTCCCGCATTACAGAGGAAGGCTGCACGGAACTTTGGGCCTAATTTCAAACTTCTGCATAGCAAATGAGGGACAACTATGACATTTCTAAAACGCGACCCTTCAATCGTGTTTGCGCAGTGTAGTTCTGTGTGCTGACGGCTACGTTTTTATAGAGTCAGGGAATTCGTAGTTACTGTATTCAAGCAAATAATTTTCCATTGAAACTTCCTGGCAGATTAAAACTGTGTGCCGGACCAAGACTCGAACTCGGGAGCTTTGCCTTTCGCGGGCAAGTGCTCTACAATCTGAGCTACCCAAGCACGACTCACGCCCCGTCCTCACAGCTTTACTTCTGCCAGTACCTCGTCTTCTACCTTCCAAACTTTACAGAACCTGTCCTGCGGGTAGCTCAGATGATAGAGCACTCGCCCGCAAAAGGCAGAGGTCCCGAGTTCGAGTCTAGGTCTGGCACACAGTTTTAATCCGCCAGGAAGTTTCATATCAGCGCACAGTCCGCTGCAGCGTGAAAATCTCATTCGGGTATTTTCCATTGTTTGATAATTATAGTCTGCTTAAAAAAAGAGGAGTAATGTGTTGCTAATGCCTGCTCTCATATGAGCTCTATTTCTTTCCATTCTGTTAAGATTAAGTCTAATTAAATAGTACTGAAGAGTTTTAAGATGTGATAAATCAACAAAAGTAAAAACAAAACAAGTAAAAATATCTACGTCCAACGTGGTAAAATAAGGGCGCAGAAGAAAGTTAGCAGTAATGTTTCAGGAAGTCAACCCAGAATTAAAAGGTTTAATGCCGAAAGCAGCAGTGGGAGTAGAGTGTATTAGAAGAGAACCTGGTGGAGGCACTCACCGGCGGTGGCGACGGCGCACGCGAGCAACCACAGCAGTCCCAGCAGCAGCATGGCGGCCGCTAGCCCGTGGCCCCCATCACGCCACCTGCAAACAGGCAACCAGCAGGCGATCAGCAGAGCGACGACCACATCCGCCTGTTCTACTGCTGTGCCATCAGTACCCTACCTACACACATCTTAGCTAAAGGACAGTTTGGTGTGCTGAAAAGTACTACACTGATGAGACGAAAACAACATGACCGCCGACTGAACAGCCTGTTATTCTATCTTTGGAGATCAATACTTCAGCGTTACTGCAAGATGTGGATTCGAAAAGTCAGTGACAGTTTTCCGGAGATACGTGGCACACGATGTCCACGGGCAGGTAACGTAATTCTCGTAAAGTACGAGACGGTTGGGTTAAGGGCGTGGAGCCGGCGCTCATTAGAGTCTCGTTTGTGTTCCATCAGGTTCAGACAAATCTTATTTGGTGGTCAAGGCACCAAGTGAGTCCACTATCATACTCCTGAAAACACTCTATCACAATACTGGATTTGTAATACTGAGAGCTAAATCGCAAGGTATGGTCATCGATTTCTGGAAGATGCCATCACCGTCGGAACACAACTGGCTCCGCAGAACGATCAGTTATCCTTCAGGGAGATTCCGTCACTTTCGAGGACATCAGACAGAAGAAGATGCTGGTTCTCTGGAGTAATGTACTCGTAGTCAACAGCTATCATAGTACATTCTGTTACTACCACAGGTGCACTGAAAGCTCTGCTTAATGCACCTGTAGCGTAATACCAGCGTATTTCAAGCAGAGATGCGTCTGGATAGCGGTGAATCCTGATATGACTATCAAATTGGTGCAACAAAAAAGTGATATATACGGCTAGGCGACGTGTTTCCACTGCCTGACTGTACCATATCGAAGATCCCGTGCCTACTGCAGTCGTAATTGACGATAGTGTTGAGTCAACGTGACAATATGTATATCGTCTGCTGCGGAGTTCCATGTCCAGCTATGTGCACTGAACGATGTATTCTGAGACTCTTATTTTCACCCAGCAGTATATTTGATGTACCCACGGGCGGAAACAAAGTGATATAGTGTAGTTAAATAAAGACATCATATTTATTGTTGTTGTGGTTTCCACTCCTGATACTCACTTTATGTGGCTAAAATTCAGCAGCTTCCTACTTTCAGCAGAAACACAAAATGCAGTTGTCACGGAAACGGAGAAACGGATGTTGGTGAAGACAGTAGAAAGAATATTAAGACTACCAGTGCTGACGACAGCTGATGGTGCCACGTAGATATAAATCAGCATTCATGTTAGAACAAACTGTTGTTGTTGTTGTTGTGGTCTTCAGTCCTGAGACTGGTTTGATGCAGCTCTCCATGCTACTCTATCCTCTGCAAGCTTCTTCATCTCCCAGTACCTACTGCAGCCTACATCCTTCTGAATCTGTTTAGTACATTCATCTCTTGGTCTCCCTCTACAATTTTTACCCTCCACGCTGCCCTCCAATACTAAATTGGTGTTCCCTTGATGCCCCAGAGCATGTCCTACCAACCGATCCCTTCTTCTAGTTAAGTTGTGCCACAAACTTCTCTTCTCCCCAATCCTGTTCAATACCTTCTCATTAGTTATATGATTTACCCATCTAATCTTCAGCATTCTTCTGTAGCACAACATTTCGAAAGCCTCTATTCTCTTCTTGTCCAAACTATTTATCGTCCATGTTTCACTTCCATACATGGCTACACTCCATACAAATACTTTCAGAAACGGCTTCCTGACAATTAAATCAATACTCGAAGTTAACAAATTTCTCTTCTTCAGAAACGCTTTCCTTGCCATTGCCAGTCTACATTTAACATCCTTTCAACTTCGACCATCATCAGTTATTTTGCTCCCCAAATAGCAAAACTCCTTTACTATTTTAAGTGTCTCATTTCCTAATCTAATTCCCTGAGCATCACCATACTTAATTCGACTACATTCCATTATCCTCGTTTTGCTTTTGTTGATGTTCATCTTATACCCTCCTTTCCTGACACTGTCCATTCCGTTCAACTACTCTTCCAAGTCCTTTGCTGTCTCTGACAGAATTACAATGCCATCGGCGAACCTCAAAGTTTTTATTTCTTCTCCATGGATTTTAATACATACTCCGAATTTTTCTTTTGTTTCCTTCACTGCTCGCTCAATATACAGATTGAATAACATCGTGGAGAGGCTACAACCCTGTCTCACTCCCTTCCCAACCACTGCTTCCCTTTCATGCCCCTCGACTCTTATAACTGCCATCTGGTTTCTGTACAAATTGTAAATAGCCTTTCGCTCCCTGTATTTTACCCCTGCTACCTTCAGAATTTGAAAGGCAGTATTCCAGTCAACATTGTCAAAAGCTTTCTCTAAGTCTACAAATGCTAGAAACGTAGGTTTGCCTTTCCTTAATCTAGCTTTCTCAGATAAGTCGTAGGGTCAGTATTGCCTCACGTGTTCCAACATTTCTATGCAATCCAAACTGATCTTCCCCGAGGTCAGCTTCTACCAGTTTTTCCATTCATATTTATATCTACACGTATTCTTCTCAAATCACATTGAAGTTAGTTGTTAAATGAAAAGTTTCGAATTTCATATACAATTATGACTGATATAACACATTGTTGGCCTGATATGACCCCTTACATCGTTTTTAAATTGTAGATGATCATCTATATCCGTGAATTTCGTGTACAGGCTGTAAGCTGGATGGAGTTTGCAATACTTTATCGTATCCTTGAAATGTTTATTGTATTATGTTGTCAAGTTAGAGATCGAACGTGGTTTATCAGCGATGTTTCCTATTGATTTCGATCAGAACAACCCTATCATTGAACTGTTTAGAGTAACACGCTCTCTGTCCTGTTTACCTATTCGTAACGAATCCTACTCTCGTTATACCGTTTTCTATTGCAATTGACATTAACCTATAATCACCTGATCAGAGACTGTTTTCTTCTTTGCATTTCACCTCACCGAGCTCACTGTGTCTGTAGTCAGCCTTTGTGTTTTCATCTGTAGATTTTATTGTACGTTACTCCTGGGGGAGTATTCACAGACAAATTTTCCAGCTGAATGAAACACAGAACTGAGGAATCATCAGAAAGAGGTAGCTACATGCTCAAGCATTTGGTTTACGAATTATAAGTAATGTAAAAGGCTTAAGACTCTATCAGACCTATAACTAACTAAAGTATGTTTCGAATAGTTTATGGGAATGGAGCCACTTAGAACAGTCCTAACCCTTTGTTGTTTTCGTATTATCTAGATATTACTCGGCTGACTTCGATATTTCTTACGGACCACATTCCGCCAAAATGTTGTAACATTTGGCCTTATGGTTTAATGAAAATCCAATGCTCAATAACAACAATGGAGTGTAACGTGTTACGTCAGGAAGCTACAGCTCAAAACATCGCCGTAATGGGGATGCATAATGATGATGATGATGATGAAGACGACACAACAACACCCAGTCATCTCGAGGCGGGTGAAATCCCTGACTCGCCGGGAATCGAACCCGGGTCCCGGTGCTACCGCAAGACCACGAGCTGCAGACATTGATCGATAAACGAAGTAAAAAAATGTTCAAAGGAAGAGAGGAACTGATCATTATAAATTCCTCAGGAATGAAATAAACAGGAAGTGCACGGCAGCCAAGGTTAAAAGGCTGGAGGAAAGATGTGAAGAAATCGAAAAAGAAATGATCGTTGAGAAGATTGACTCAGCATACAGAAGACTCCAAACAACTCGGGGTTAAAAGCAAGGGTAATAACGTTAATGGGAATGTTGTTGTTATTGTGAACTTCAGTCCTGAGACTGGTTTGATGCAGCTCTCCATGCTACTCTATCCTGTGCAAGCTTTTTCATCTCCCAGTACCTACTGCAACCTACATCCTTCTGAATCTGCTTAGTGTATTCATCCTTTGGTCTCCCTCTACGATTTTTACCCTCCACGCTGCCCTCCAATACTAAATTGGTGATCCCTTGATGCCTCAGAACATGTCCTACCAACCGATCCCTTCTTCTGGTCAAGTTGTGCCACAAACTTCTCTTCTCCCCAATCCTATTCAATACTTCCTCATTAGTTATGTGATCTACCCATCTAGTCTTCAGCATTCTTCTGTAGCACCACATTTCGAAAGCTTCTATTCTCTTCTTGTCCAAACTATTTATCGTCCATGTTTCACTTCCATACATGGCTACACTCCATACGAATACTTTCAGAAATGACTTCCTGACACTTAAATCGATACTGGATGTTAACAAATTTCTCTTCTTCAGAAACGCTTTCCTTGCCATTGCCAGCCTACATTTTATATCCTCTCTACTTCGACCATCATCAGTTATTTTGCTCCCCAAATAGCAAAACTCCTTTACTACCTTAAGTGCCTCATTTCCTAATCTAATTACCTCAGCATCACCCGACTTAATTAGACTACATTCCATTACCCTTGTTTTGCTTTTGTTGATGTTCATCTTATATCCTCCTTTCAAGACACTGTCCATTCCATTCAACTGCTCTTCCAAGTCCTTTGCTGTCTCTGACAGAATTACAATGTCATCGGCGAACCTCAAAGTTTTTATTTCTTCTCCATGAATTTTAATACCTACTCCGAATTTTTCTTTTGTTTCCTTTATTGCTTGCTCAATATACACATCGAACAACATCGGGGAGAGGCTACAACCCTGTCTTACTCCCTTCCCAACCACTGCTTCCCTTTCATGTCCCTCGACCCTTATAACTGCCATCTGGTTTCTGTACAAATTGTAAATAGCCTTTCGCTCCCTGTATTTTACCCCTGCCACCTTTAGAATTTGAAAGAGAGTAGTTCAGTCAACATTGTCAAAAGCTTTCTCTAAGTCTACAAATGCTAGAAACGTAGGTTTGCCATTCCTTAATCTTTCTTCTAAGATAAGTCGTAAGGTTAGTATTGCTTCACGTGTTCCAGTGTTTCTACGGAATCCAAACTGATCTTCCCCGAGGTTGGCTTCTACTAGTTTTTCCATTCGTCTGTAAAGAATTCGTGTTAGTATTTTGCATCTGTGACTTATTAAGCTGATAGTTCGGTAATTTTCAGATCTGTCAACACCTGCTTTCTTTGGGATTGGAATTATTATATTCTTCTTGAAGTCTGAGAGTATTTCGCCTGTTTCATACATCTTGCTCACCAGATGGTAGAGTTTTGTCAGGACTGGCTCTCCCACGGCCGTCAGTAGTTCCAATGGAATATTGTCTACTCCGGGGGCCTTGTTTCGACTCAGGTCTTTCAGTGCTCTGTCAAACTCTTCACGCAGTATCATATCTCCCATTTCATCTTCATCTACATCCTCTTCCATTTCCATAATATTGTCCTCAAGTACATTGCCCTTGTATAGACCCTCTATATACTCCTTCCACCTTTCTGCTTTCCCTTCTTTGCTTAGAACTGGGTTTCCATCTGAGCTCTTAATATTCATACAAGTCGTTCTCTTATCTCCAAAGGTCTCTTTAATATTCCTGTAGGCGGTATCTATCTTACCCCTAGTGAGATAGGCCTCTACATCCTTACATTTGTCCTCTAGCCATCCCTGCTTAGCCATTTTGCACTTCCTGTCGATCTCATTTTTGAGACGCTTGTATTCCTTTTTGCCTGTTTCACTTACTGCATTTTTATATTTTCTCCTTTCATCAATTAAATTCAATATTTCTTCTGTTACCCAAGGATTTCTACTAGCCCTCGTCTTTTTACCTACTTGATCCTCTGCTGCCTTCACTACTTCATCCCTCAAAGCTACCCATTCTTCTTCTACTGTATTTATGTCCCCCATTCCTGTCAATTGCTCCCTTATGCTCTCCCTGAATCTCTGTACAACCTCTGGTTCTTTTAGTTTATCCAGGTCCCATCTCCTTAAATTCCCACCTTTTTGCAGTTTCTTCAGTTTTAATCTACAGGTCATAACCAATAGATTGTGGTCAGAGTCCACATCTGCCCCTGGAAATGTCTTACAATTTAAAACCTGGTTCCTAAATCTCTGTCTTACCATTATATAATCTATCTGATACCTTTTAGTATCTCCAGGGTTCTTCCATGTATACAACCTTCTTTCATGATTCTTAAACCAAGTGTTAGTTATGATTATGTTGTGCTCTGTGCAAAATTCTACCAGGCGGCTTCCTCTTTCATTTCTGTCCCCCAATCCATATTCACCTACTATGTTTCCTTCTCTCCCTTTTCCTACACTCGAATTCCAGTCACCCATGACTATTAAATTTTCGTCTCCCTTCACAATCTGAATAATTTCTTTTATTTCATCATACATTTCTTCAATTTCTTCGTCATCTGCAGAGTTAGTTGGCATATAAACTTGTACTACTGTAGTAGGTGTGGGCTTCGTATCTATCTTGGCCACAATAATGCGTTCACTATGCTGTTTGTAGTAGCTTACCCGCATTCCTATTTTCCTATTCATTATTAAACCTACTCCTGCATTACCCCTATTTGATTTTGTGTTTATAACCCTGTAGTCACCTGACCAGAAGTCTTGTTCCTCCTGCCACCGAACTTCACTAACTCCCACTATATCTAACTTCAACCTATCCATTTCCCTTTTTAAATTTTCTAACCGACCTGCCCGATTAAGGGATCTGACATTCCACGCTCCGATCCGTAGAACGCCAGTTTTCTTTCTCCTGATAACGACATCCTCTTGAGTAGTCCCCGCCCGGAGATCCGAATGGGGGACTATTTTACCTCCGGAATATTTTACCCAAGAGGACGCCATCATCATGTAATCATACAGTAAAGCTGCATGCCCTCGGGAAAAATTACGGCTGTAGTTTCCCCTTGCTTTCAGCCGTTCGCAGTACCAGCACAGCAAGGCCGTTTTGGTTATTGTTACAAGGCCAGATCAGTCAATCATCCAGACTGTTGCCCTTGCAACTACTGAAAAGGCTGCTGCCCCTCTTCAGGAACCACACGTTTGTCTGGCCTCTCAACAGATACCCCTCCGTTGTGGTTGCACCTACGGTACGGCTATCTGTATCGCTGAGGCACGCAAGCCTCCCCACCAACGGCAAGGTCCATGGTTCATGGGGGGGGGGGGGGTTAATGGGAATACCACAGTTAAATCCAGAAGAGTGATCGAGCGTGAGATAGAGTGTGTGAAAGACTGAGAGAGAGAGAGAAAGAGAGAGAGAGAGAGAACAGATACGGTACGCTGTAGGACTCTATGAGAGGAAGGACTAAAAAGTGTAAGACAGTAGTGCAGTCTTTCCTCACTGCCGTTCAGTCTGTGCATGGAGGAAGAAATGACGGAAGTAAAAGAAAAAGTCCATAGTGAAAATTAATATCTAGGTTGAATGAATATCAGTGGAAAGATTCGCTGATAACGTTGTTATCCTCGGAAGAATTACAGGATCTGTTGAATGGAGTGAAAATTATAATGACTATGTGCCACAGATCGAGAGTAAACCGGAAAAAAGACAAAGGTAATGAGAGTAGGTAGATGCTTCACAACTGGTGGTCACAAAGCACACCAAGTAAAGGAATTCTGTTCCCTACGCAGTAAAATAAAGCATGACAGACGGAATCAAGAGAATATAGAAATCTAACAAACACTGACAATAAAGGACCTTCCTGGCCGGGAGAAGTCTGTTAGTAACAAACAAACGTCTGCATTCGAAGAAGAAATTTCTGAGAATGCATTATGGAGCGCAGCATTGTATCGTAGATGGACTAAGGGAAAACCGGAATAGAAGAGAAACACAATATTTGAGATGTGGTGTCACAGAAGTATGTAGAAACTTCGGTGGACTAGTAAAGTAAGGAATGAAGAGGCTCTCCGCAGAACCGACGAGGAAAGGAATGTACGGAAAACACTGGCTAGGAGCAAGGATAGGATGACAGGACGTGTGCTAAGACATCAGAGAATAACGTCCATAGTACCAGAGGGAACTTTAGGAGGTAAAAGCTGTACTGGAAGACAGTGATTGGAATACTTCCAACAAATAATTAAGGACGTAGGGTG
This sequence comes from Schistocerca serialis cubense, assembly GCF_023864345.2. Classification (NCBI taxonomy): domain Eukaryota; kingdom Metazoa; phylum Arthropoda; class Insecta; order Orthoptera; family Acrididae; genus Schistocerca; species Schistocerca serialis. Next base: position 381,120,916 of record NC_064643.1, on the reverse strand, counting down.
CAAGTGCTTCTCTAAGATGATGAGGTAGTGCAGTACAGCAATTCGTGGAGGAGTGCGTCCAACTAATCAGAAACCTGATGACTCAAATTTTTAAAAAAAAAGGGGGGGGGGGGGTGGAAGGTGACGCCCTACAGCGTACCAGAGGTACTCTCCCGGGATCTGATCATGTGAATTTGGATAGCCGGCCGCTGTGGTCGAGCGGTTCTAGGCGCTTCAGTCCGGAACCGCGCTACCGCTACGGTCGCACGTTTGAATCCTGTCTCGGGCATTGATGTGTGTGATGTCCTTAGGTTGGTTACGATTAAGTAGTTCAAAGTTCTAGGGGACGGATGACCTCAGATATTAAGTCTCATGGTGCTCAGAGCCATTTCAACCACTTTTGAATTTGGAGACCACGTCATCAACATCATTTCCCAATACGCTGTCAAAGCACGATTCTGGCCTTGTGACAAGGGCAGTTATCCTGTTGGAAAACGCCACTGCCATAGGAGAAGATATCAAGCCTGAAGTGATACAGGTGGTTCGCGCAACGTTTGCGAAGTCAGTAGCTGTTATTTTGCCATTGACTAGGACCATACGCTGTATGGAATCTCAAGCGCGTATCCACCGCACCATATACCACCCGAATCGGAAAGCTTCCGCAAGGCGGTGCATGTTTTGACCAGCCGTTCGTCTATATGACGGCGTATCCATCGACCAAGGAAAGTGATTCATCAGACGAGGAGACACGTTTCCACTGATCCACCGTGCTGTCTTGATGATGTCACGCCGATGCAGTCGTTGATTCGACACAGGGACGCATGCAGTTCCACGTTCATCTGTGTGAGCAGAAACGTATAAGCCTATACCAGCACTGAGCTCTGTCGTCTTATTTGCCACACTTTGCCGTATATCCTGCCCTACTCGTCTCGTGACAAGGCGTGCGTGTGCGTGTCCAACACATAGTCACCTACCTGTGGTATCACCGTCCATCATTCACTTTACGCACGTGCTCACGGCAATAACACGGCAACAACGACCAACTTGGCCGTTTGTAGCATTATCGTTGCCGGGCACTGTACCATAACAAATTGCCCATTGCCAAAGTCATTTGTGTTTACGTATTTTCGCACTTGCAGATTCCCAGAGTCGATAACGATTCCTCATACGTCTCTGCTCTATTTACATACTGTCCTTACCACGTCAGGTTCCTGTATCGCCAGCAGGCGGCATTGTCTTTCTTTGAACAGTGGACATATTGTTTTGACTAACTGGTGTAACTTCCTCTATGTGGGCGTGCACAACAGCAAGGGAAGAAAGTAAATGTCGTAACGGTGGATACAGCGTTTTCTGATCTAGACGCTTTAGATTGACTTGTTATGTTTTCATTAGCAGAAAATACTGTCTCAGTCCCATGGCAAAGAAGCGGCGCAGTTTCTAATTAACGGCATGAAAAATATACACACTAGCTTGGCTTTTTAATGGACGCGAAGAGAAGTAACAAAATCACTATTCAAATGACATAAAATAAATAATTACAGTACCGAAATCTGTCATTAATTCATCACTTATTTTGGAAGAATTTTCGACATATTACCTTCCGACAGATATGAACATAAACTAACATTACTTTCCGTTCCATAGATTTATCGTTAAAATTCAAATTTTGGAAGCATTTTTCTCATTTTATTACGATAGAAGAGAGAAATTTTATCCTAAAATTTTGCCTTCCCGGAATAGATGAGCAGGTTTGGCATAAGTTCGCTTTCTTTTCAGGAAAAATAGTATGCTGTTTTCCGTAACTAAATTTGGAAAATATGTAGTAAACATATATTCTTACAATAAATACCAGCAACGAGACATAATACAAATGCCAGATGCCGCAAATTATACCGAAAATAGTTCTGTAATAAACAATGAATTAACGCCTTCTTGGGGATACAATAGTGTCTTCCATACACTTCCTCTATGATGTGAAGCACAACTTATAGATGATCGTATTCAAATACTGGAGCAGAATATAAATTAAAGGACTTGGTCATTTTTGTGTCAAATCGTCAGCTTGAGTCTGTGGGCGTTAAGTGCACGGTTTTCAATATTCTCTCCCGAGAAGGAAGTTGGGTATTGGAATACATAGTCCTGTTAGTTCCGAGGAAAATCTGATAGATTTCTACAGAAGAAATAAGCAGCACATAAATTAAGTCAGAATCACCTCCGCCACTCTCTCAAATTGCCTTCTGAACTAGATACAATTTCACCTTATGGAAATTCCGCGCAACGACAGTAACGGACTAAAGTCAGTTATTATAGAGAAGTCGCTGAATGTCAGTTTTGTATTCGCAGCTGCAAAAGAGACAGTTAAAATGTACGCAGGAGTGCATGGAGTTGGTTTGTAGAGATTAGAAGTCAGCATACTTTATTCTACGGTGTGTTGAGAGTGTCGGCTGTTCAAGCAACTACACACTGTAGGCACCCATTCAGTCGTTGACAACTAGGGATAGCGTTGCTCTGTTCAAAAAATGGCTCTGAGCACCATGCGCCTTAACTTCTGAGGTCATCAGTCTCCTAGAACTTAGAACTAATTAAACCTAACTAACCTAAGGACATTACACGCAGCCATGCCCGAGGCAGAATTCGAACCTGCGACTGTAGCTGTCGCTCGGTTCCAGACTGTAGCGCCTAGAACCGAACGGCCACTCAGGCCGGCCGTTGCTCCGTATCGCATATAAAAGTCCTACAACTGTATACTGTCATCCAGTCGTAAGTCTTATGCTGTCTACCGAGCGTCGAGCTGAGAGCTCAGATATATTCCTTGCAGTAAGTTGTCTGTTGCAAGGCACCACCTTGAACTGAACTCCAAGCAAGAGGAAATGCTTTTTACGTCTACCGTTGCTAAGTCCTTGCGACGCAGTTGTGAGTTTGCGTCTCTAAAATCACTGTTATCTCTATGATTTTCGTTATTAGCCCTGGCATTCCTATATTCAGATTTGATCAACTGCAAAAAAATGTGTGCAGGATATAATGCCGTATTTCCCGAATGGTGAGTGAAGCGTAAGCCTGAAACTACCAAAGAATTAACGGGAGCCAACATTTCCCGGCAGAAAACGAGACTCATTGAAAAATGTTTTAAGCACTCATATTATCACTTTTCCGAGAACACTGACGCTTACTGTGAACGATTAGCATACAGACTGATGAGCAGGAATTATGGCGCGTTTCCTCTCATTCTTTGACCACGAAAATACAACAATTCTGAATCTTCGGCAAATACGCCAGACGATTGGACCTCCAGCTGGTTAATAGACACACTTAATCCTGTGAACATATCGTTTGATTCCGCAATCAAAGCAATTTGTAGAAGTCATGGGAACGGATAACATTCTTCAGTACTCGTATCTGAATATCACATATGTCATTGTCCTTAATAACTCTGTCATAAACACACTGCGCGATAAACGCAGCATACCCATTAATTTCGCGGAAGCCTTTCCGTTCCGCTTAATGGGGGTGCACGTCACGGCCAAAAAACTTTCAGATAATTTGCGGCAGATTAGAAAGCTTCCACATCTCTGAAAGAGAAAAAAATGGAAGCTATTTTAACGTAGCCTCTTTATCGACAGATTACTAAAGAAGAAGAATTGGTCAGCATTCAAAACGTGGCGCCGTAGAGCGACATTAATAATTAAATAGCCAGGTAAATGGAATGAGAAAGATCGAGACGGAATAACTGACGAAATATCTCTGAAGTCCTTGTAACAAATGGACAAGGTGAAAAAGTGGTTAACGCAGTGGTATCGATATACCCGTTCCCAAAATTCATGTACTTCAAATTTCCCGCAATTCCCCAAGGTCAAGTTTGGGATTATTCTTTAAATGAGTTCACAGACTAATTCTTCTCCAAAACGCCCCTAATGAGAACGAAATCTTTGTAGTGATCTCGATGTCCCTTTGATGTTTATTATTTCTTCCTTTCCTTCCCGTCGACAGTGAAACGATGTTACAAATGGGAAATTTATACTAGGATGCGAATTAGTGAATTTTGCATTCCAGTCAGTGCTTACTTAAGGGATAATAGTACCATTTGTTTCTCATGGCATTACGTAGATATAAGAAATGATCATCGACCATGTAAGTAAACTTCAGTACATGCACTGACGTGTGAAAATTAAGGATGAAAGTAAGTTTCACTTAGAGTGTCACTGCCAAGTAACGTAGTTTGATGAAACTTGATCCATACATAGAAAGTACTGCTACAGTATATTACATAAGGTTACCGAAAGAAACACGTCATGATTCCAACAGAGATGATATTTTTATTCAAAGGCAGTAATTACACTGAAGCCACCGCGATTCATGACGGTCCCCTGGGCATTAAAAAAGGTGTAACATGGTTCTTAATAGGGCGTGTGATCATACAGACGGCAGTGCGTGTTGTGTTCTGCAACGTGCTCACATGCTGGCCCCACGATTAGCAAGTTCTTGAGGTATGACGTTCCATTCCTCCGCTAGCAAAACAGATAACTGCTGGATAATAATTGGTGCTACAATAAGTCTCCCCAGGGCACCTCACATGTGCCCGGCGAGATACATATCGGAGAAACAGATAGGCCACTGAATTCGCCGAGAATCCTGGCGTTCCAAGAGCTCCTTCATTTGCGCTGTTCGATGCGGTCGTCCGTATTCATACATAAAAATGAAGTCGGGGCCTAAAGCACACCTCACAAACGCACATTGAGAAGGATTATAGTGTCACAATAACTTTGTCCGGTACGTTTAACGTGTTCAAATATATGGCGGTCAGAAAGCCCATATAGCATCATGCTTCCCCACACCGTTGTAACCATATCACGAAAACGATCATGTTCGACAATGCTGGACGTATCCTCATACGACGAGAGGTGAGAACATGTAATGTATCCACGAACACTGTCAACCATGATCGTTTTACGAGTCCAGGAATTACTGTGTGGGGAGGCATGATATTGCACTGACGTACTGACTCTTCACCCGTTAACGAGAGGAAATTACAGAAAGGTAAAACATTAAAGAAAAGGAAATGTAAAAGCTCAAATACCAGCGATTGTTGAGAGTTTCATGCGGAACATTAGGCATATTTTGACAGACACGGTGGTAAAGAAAAGCAAAGAGCATGAACTGGTGACTTAGAGATACGAATCAAAAAGGCAGCAGCGGATCAAATAGGGAAAGAAAAGACAAGTCCAAGTATGAAACTGTTATTACACACGAGGTGTGAAACTTATTTGACGAAAGCAGAAAATACGAAAACCCAAATGAAACCGCCTGAATGGAACACAAGTTTCTAAAAATGAGATAGGGAATAACTGCAGAATTTTGAAACAGGAATGGCTACAGAAGAAAATAATGCAAAATTATAAAAGCGTGCATTGCTATGAAACAGGTAGACGCCGTGTATAGGAAAAGTAAAGGAACCTTTGCAGAACAGACATGCAGATCTGTTTATATCAAATCTTCGCTTGGTACGCCAATCAGAAGTACAGGAGAAGAAATATGCAGAAGGTTTATACAAAGCAAATAAAACTGAAGACAATATTATGGAACAGGAAGTAGAAGTAGATGAGGTGGGTAATATGATACAGAGAGAATAATTTGACAGATCATGGAACAGCCTAACTCTAAATAAAGATCCTTAAGTAGACGACATGCACTCAGAATTTAGATTCCTGGAAGACAAAACTACTCCCGCTAGTATAAATGATGCATGAGACTGGCTATATACTCTCATACTTCAAGGAGAATGAAGTAATCTCTATTGCAAAGAAGCCAAGTGCTGACAGTAGTGTTATGAAACCGTCAGTTCAATAAGACAAGGTTAGAAAATATTGACAAGAATTATTTACAGAACAATGGAAATCCTGGTAGAAATCGACTGATTGGAAAAACAGTTTGCGTTCCTGAGAAACATATTAAACGTCAGACAATACAGACACTACGAAATTATCTACATTTATAGCGTCTGTGGATATAAGGGAAGTTTTCGAGAATATTTATTCGAATACTCACTTTGATATTCTGAATATAGTAGTTCTAAAATAAATGGAATTACAGAATATCTGCAATTGGTCTAGAAAGCAGGATATAAGGGTCTCAGGCCTTTGTAAGGAGACAACAGAATCGAGAAGGGAATGAGGCAGAGATGTATCCTATCCCCCAAGTTAGTCAATCTATGCACTGGACAAGGAAATGAAAGAGAAATTTGGAAACTGAATTGAAGTTCATGAAGAATAAAGAAAAAAGTTTGCCCATGACATTGTAACTTTGTCAGAGATAGCTAATGACTTCGCAATTCGGTTCACAGGAGTAGATAGCGTCTTCAATAGATTTTATAAAATAAACATCAGAAAAATGAAAAATACAGTGGTGGAAGATAATCGAATTAAATCAGATGATGCTTAAAAAATTATATTAGAAAATCAGAGAGTAACGGTGAATTATTTTAGGAAATGAGACAATAAAGGTGGGAGGTGAGTTCCGGTTTTTTGAGAGAAAAATAGCCAACGGTGGCATATATAAAGCGGTCAATTACAGACTTAAAATAGCGAGAAAAAAGTTTCTGAAAGTGAGAGATACATATACGAGGTGCATTCAAGTTCTAAGGCCTCCGATTTTTTTTCTAATTAACTACTCACCCGAAATCGATGAAACGGGCGTTACTTCTCGTCGCAATCGCCCTGCAGACGTACACATTTTTCACAACGCTGACGCCATGATTCCACGGCAGCGGCGAAGGCTTCTTTCGGAGTCTGTTTTGAACACTGGAAAATCGCTGAGGCAATAGCAGCATGGCTGGTGAATGTGCGGCCACGGAGAGTGTCTTTCATTGTTGGAAAAAGCCGTAAGTCACTAGGAGCCAGGTCAGGTGAGTAGGGAGCGTGAGGAATCACTTCAAAGTTGTTATCACGAAGAAACTGTTGCGTAACGTTAGCTCGATGTGTGGGTGCGTTGGCTTGGTGAAACAGCACACTCGCAGCCCTTCCCGGACGTTTTTGTTGCAGTGCAGGAAGGAATTTGTTCTTCAACACATTTTCGTCGGATGCACCTGTTACCGTAGTGCCCTGCCCTTTGGAACGCAATGGGTGAGGATTACGCCCTCGCTGTCCCAGAACATGGACACAATCATTTTTTCCGCACTGGCAGTTACCCAAAATTTTTTTGGTGGCGGTAAATCTGTGTGCTTCCATTGAGCTGACTGGCGCATTGTTTCTGGATTGAAAAATGGCATCCACGTCTCATCCATTGTCACAACCAACGAAAAGAAAGTCCAATTCATGCTGTCGTTGCACGTCAACATTGCTTGGCAACATGCCACACGGGCAGCCATGTGGTCATCCGTCAGCATTTGTGGCACCCACCTGGATGACACTTTTCGCATTTTCAGGTCGTCATGCAGGATTGTGTGCACAGAACCCACAGAAATGCCAACTGTGGAGGCGATCTGTTCAACAGTCATTCGGCGATACCCCAAAACAATTCTCTCCACTCTCTCGATCGTGTCGTCAGACCGGCTTGTGCTAGCCTGAGGTTGTTTCGGTTTGTTGTCACACAATGTTCTGCCTTCATTAAACTGTTGCACCCACGAATGTACTTTCGACACATCCATAACTCCATCACCATATGTCTCCTTCAACTGTCGATGAATTTCAATTGGTTTCATACCACGCAAATTCAGAAAAGGAATGATGGCACGCTGTTCAAGTAAGGCAAACGTCGCCTTTTTAAGTATTTGAAACAGTTCTCATTCTCGCCGCTGGTGGTAAAATTCCATCTGCCGTACGGTGCTGCCATCTCTGGGACGTATTGACAATGAACGCGGCCTCATTTTAAAAAAATGCGCATGTTTCTATCTCTTTCCAGTCCGGAGAAAAATAATCGGAGGCCTTAGAACTTGAATGCACCTCGTATATCTAATGTAAACATTAATTTGGGAGGTCTTTATTGAAACTATATGTCCAAAAGTGACATGTTTCGTTAAACAGTTCAGGCACAAATAGAAGCTTTTGAAATGTAGTGTTGCAGAAGAACGCTGAGGATTAAAGAATAGCTTGGAAGGCTAATGAGGTGTTAATAAACCGAATCTAGGAGAAGACAAGTTAATGAAAGTACATGGCTGAAGGAAAGAACCGGTTGGTAGGACACTCCATGAGAAATTTTATTATAGAGGTAAGTGTGGAGGTTAAAATTGTGGAGGGCGGGTAAGGCTAAACTGCAGTGAGCAAGTTCGCGAGGACGTTAAGTTGCAGCAGTTACACAAAGATGGAGATAGGGGATGCTAACTAGCATAGAGACTCCATATACGCATCCAGTGACGCCTATAGGCTGAGGATGACAATGCGGTCTGTCAGTATCGTCAGGGTCTTTCGACGCCTGTTCGCAAGGAATTTTTCTTTTTTTTTAGCTACATCACACTACACTTCGGAATGATTATCACCACAACCGGAAGAGTCACGTCATAATTGAAATAGGGACCGGAATTGAGATGTGTATATATAGTAGATACGTCGAGCGAAATCCCTCGATGTTTAACCACAAAATGAAGTATCGAGAAAGAGAGCTTATTTTGGTACGAGCCACACAGTGTAGCGTGGTACCAATTTATTTGCTTCTTCAACAAAATAAAAAAGATTTGAACTGCCATAAAAATTATGAACGAAATGTAAAGCGTTTGTAACAGTTAAAAGAATTTGACATGTAAGCGTTCGGCTCTACTGATCATATACCAACTCTCAGAAAGGCTGCAAGCTGGGTTGAAGTCCATAACGAGTATACAATACCAGTTTCTCACACAGGCTTATATAGCAAACAACTGTCCATTCTGTAGAAGATATGTGGAATGTAAACAGTCCTCATATGACCACTTCTTATTCTTGTATGTATGAGTAACATTTCTGGCTGAGATTTCCGAGTTGGTTCGTAAAATAGTCATTAAAAATCTAGTATGCACATAGATGATTAACGTTACATGTTCGCCGGTAACTAAGTGAACGGTTGTTAAAATATCGTTGGTGAGCCAACATCACCAGCAAAAAATTGCTTTTGGAAAATTATGAAAATAAATATTGTATCTGAATTAAGTATATTTTTTGTGTTTTTGTAAACCTGACTCGTCCGTCGATGTTTTGCGTTCCTTACATTGTTTTTATTTCAAGTAATTTCAGTCGGTGTAATTTCCGTTGATGGCAGTTTGGCGCCCTGGTTGATAGGCCTAATGTTTTTCCAGTTGTGACCTAGCAGAAGTTTTTCCTGAGAGTTCTTCTTTTGTGCAGAGTCGGCAGTGAAAAGTGGATGCTACTTGTGGAGAAATTTCCAGCTTGGCCCTCTCAGGCAGTATTGATAGCGCCTCGGGTTGGGCGAACCTCTACATTTATCAGCGTTGGCGATGCTGTTAGGCCGAACATTTCGCTATACCTGTAAGTCCCATTGTCAAGGGAAAGAATCTGCTCGAATTTCGGGAGAGGAAATGGATTTAATAAATTTTGCAGCAATGCGAGATACGTTCGCTTCACCATCGGACCTCGGCGTTTTTTCAGTAGTGATTCAAATTCCAGATGACGCAATCTGAAAATACCTATCATATGTGTTTCACTCGATATATTTTAAGAGCCAATAATAAAGACTCATTTTATTTCGTTATCATAAATTTCATTACGATGAGGGTTACTTTTTCTACATGTCATTTATATATGGACGTAAGAGGGACAGCTGCCAGAAACTAAAGTCAATGGCAGTGATAAAAGTAATTATAACAATCAGGATGATACAAACTATTGACTTTTTGCCAATTTAAAAGGAGATAATACCACATGGGAGCAATTGTCTGTCTCAAAAATTCATATATTTCATCAAAATCTCATCTATCGTCGTTGGTATAAGATTTGTATATATTAACGTGAGACTTCTCCTCTCACACTGCTTCACATACCCAACTTTTTTCACACAATCATTCTTCTTCTTCGCCAACCTGACTTCAATATAATGCTGGATTCTCACTTGTAGTCAAATAACCAAAATACAGCGGCAGCAGCGAAAGAAATTTTCTTCTTTAACCGTGCTGTTCTTTCTGCAAGACAAAAAGACTGTGATTCAGGATACCCTGCGCCACACATCTTACGCTGCCATGTAAGCTACCTATGTAGATATAGATGTAAATTTTAATATGCACAGAACGATAATGTTGCAGTTTCAGTGTTATAGTGGACCCTAAGGAGAGCGTAGAATATTGAGAGGATGGAAGCTATTGGGCATGTGAATTTGTTAAATAATTGGAGTCCTGTAGGTCGAATCAGATTAATTAACAGGTTACCAGGAAATGAGAGTGGTATCAAATTACTGAGTCGGATATTTTCGGGGTGCGTCGTGTGGACGGAAGGAGAATAACTCTTCCGCTTTCTGTTCTTGCGTGGACGTAGGAATTCTCCTATTGCGATGTGTGAGAGGTTTGTATATGGAGTAGTCAGCTATGAGAAGTGCTAATGGTGTTTTCTGTTTTGACTGCGTGTTGTTCGCTAAGGAAGAGTGAAGCGCTTTGCTGTAAATGATCCGAGCCTTCAAATAGATTCGAGGGTTTGCCGTGCTTAATGGCTTTATGGGGCCAGTGGAACACAGTGAAAGGTATTCATCGTTTTAGTTCGCGAGCAACTGAGGAGAGCCTATGGTTTTATCCGAGATAACGGGTAAACGTAATGTAATTAAAAACTCTACCGAAGTTTGAATCCGTAATGCGACAGGATGTTCCTGGGATGGTGCATAATTTCGTAATGTTTTTACATAAGGTTAATAATCCCAATACATACACATAACATCGGCTTTAGTTATCAATAAAATATTCTTCTTCACTATTTACAGCCGCTTGCCAACGCTCTGGGAACTTTCAGATTATGCGACTGTAGAAATCACATGGTTTTGAGACGAAGAACTTGTCGAGCCATGTTCGGAGGGCACCTTCATCCGGAAAGGAAGTTGCTTGAAATATGTTCGATGGCGAGCGCAAAAGGGTACAAGTGTGAAGGCGCAAAATCTGGTGAATAAGCTGGCTGCGGAATGATTTCCCAACCCAACTCCTTTATAACTTTTCTGAAAAATTAGTAGAATGCGGGCGGGTGTTATCATGGAGTGGTATCATTTCACGCAGTCTTCTTGGTCGTTGTTCTTGGATTAACTCTGCAAGGAGTTTCAGCTGTTGACAGTAAATGTCAGCAGTGATGTTTACACCTCGGCGAAGCAATTTTCAGTGCACCAAACCGTGGCTGTTGCGCCAGTTTCATAACATTATCTTTTGTGGATGCTCGTGGTTCTTTGTTTGGGGAGTTGCTGCTTCGTTTAGGCTCATCCACTCCTTCCTTTCCCTTACGTTAGCACAAAGACCCATTTCTTGTCACCTGTAACAATACAGAACAGGAATGATAGGTGTTGTTCACGAGCCAATTAATAACCAGCAAGCAGAGATGCACATATGGCCACCGGCTGATTTTTGAGAGTTTAATTTGGGCATGTGGTATCTATACTCCCGATTTTTGATCCTTCACCTTTGAACGCAAATGTCAGAACGATGTTGTAATAATCTCGGTTCATCAGTTACCCCAGTTATCGAGTACACTGACGTGGATCGTTGTGGATTAATGGGTTTAAACGATTTTCATAAAATCTCGATGGTCTTCCTGAACATAGGGAGTTTTCTTTAACACAAGAAAAGCATTTTTCTTCTATGCTCTATCCAGTAGCATTATCCCCATACACGGCGCAAAAGTTCCTGGCTGCCTTCGCTGCTGTGACCTCTCTGAGCAGTGCGTGGCTCGTGTTCCCGCCATCATGTATTTTACACCCAGTTTTGAACGTACTTCCACCTCACTACGGTAATTTAAATCACTACTGTCACTGATTTGGTGCTTTGCCTGACTGTGACCGGCGCTAGCAACACGTATCGATATATCCCCTCTCGTAGTATCTTTGCTCGTCTGCTATTACTTTCCGGTCGTTGTCTGTCGTAAACCAGTTCCGGTTGGGAGTTCGGGTCTGCCAGTCATTTGGGACGCGTCTGGAGTGCAGTCCGGACCTGCCAGTCGGGTAGTTGCAATGCGGCATTAGTGCAGTCAGGTAGGAGCTGTTAGGCCTGCGTCGACATGGCTCGCCCGACCATTGCCGCCACGCATCACTTCAGCCGGCCACGGTCCTGGTGGATCGTCGGGCGATCGTCCTACTGGACGACTTGTTTTGGCTCGCCGATTGTTCATGAGTCGGATGTGTGTGTGTGCATCGACTCCCGATTTGTCTTCGTGCGTGCTTAGTTACTGTTGGGTATCGTTCAGGTCTTCGTACAGTGTTTGTCAGGTTGTGTGTGTAGTTGGCGTTCTTTCCACTGACCACTGTTTCAGATGTCGGCATTCTGAGAGGAGTGGCTCGGTTACTCCGGACCAGGGAAGTTACCTCCGCGCAGTGCAGTCAGCTGGGTCCGCTGGAGGTCCCTGCGCAGTGTCGGAGCGTGTGTGGAGCTGTCCGATTGCTACGAGCTTCGTGGTTCACCGACCCAGGACGTCAAAGTTAAGTTGTGGTTTCAACTACCCTAGCCACGACCATTCTTGTTGCGTTATGTTTCGTTGTAGGGGAGGTTTTCCCGAGAGCAACACCGAGTGTTTCTACTGCTGAAATTAAGCCGCCATGTGGTGCAATTAACTATATTCGCTGACTACAACTCGAGTGCATCAGCGGAATTTTCTGCCTTGTGGCCGTTAGTGTTCTGATTACCTGCCCTGGCCTCTGACGTAAATTCAGGCAGTGTTCTTTTTCTCTGAAGTTAACTATCTTACCCTATTTCAAATTCAAATGTACCAGCGGAATTTTCTGCCTTGCGGCCGTTAGTGTTCCGGTTGCCTGCCCTGGCCACTATGCCGGCCGGTGTGGCCGAGCGGTTCTAGGCGCTTCAGTCTGGAACCAAGCGACCGCTCCGGTCGCAAGTTCGAATCCTTCCTCGTGCATGGATGTGTGTTATGTCCTTAGGTTAGTTAGGTTTAAGTAGTTCTAAGTCATAGGGGACCGATGACCTCAGATGGTAAGTCCCATTGTGTTCAGAGCCGTTTTTGAACCTGGTCACTAACGTAATTTCAGGCAGCGTTCTTCCTCACCTGTTGTCGCTGTCCAACATGTGTAATTTTGACTGCTAATACACACAGCATTGTGGACTATCACGTTCGTAATCTTTTGTGTTTGAGTTCTCATGTACTGATTGATGGCAAGCAAGTCGTCGTGTCGATCGGTCCGTGGCTGTCCCCTGGTTAGGTTCCGACGGATTAAGTGTAGTTGGGCTCACCACCTGTCTCACCAAAGTGAACAAGGGCAGATCTCTCTGGAGGCTTCTGAGTGCCGTTGTCTTCATTGTCTTTCCACCGGTGTTTAATTATTTGTTTTCAGTTATTTAAAATTTAAGGCTTATGGTTATATTGCTTTAAAAATTTTGGAAAATTAATTGTCGGCTTTCAGCCTTGCAACTTCAGTCTTAAAATTATCTTTCAATCTTAAATATTGCAGCTTTCTGCCTTTAAAAGATCATGGTAATATATTTAAAAACTTTGAAATTTCTTTGTGGCGTTCAGCCATTTTTATTGCACTGTGCATATGTTTGTTCTATCTACTTGCCTTCAGGCTTTCCACCTAGTTGTGATATTTGTTTAATGACTTTATTTGCTATTTTAACTGAAGTTTTTTTTAATCTTGTTGATTTTTAAGATTTCTTGTTTGGAGGCATTCAGCCGTGAAAGAGTTTCATTTGGTAAAGATACGGCTATGTGCCGCTTTGGTTGTTAATGTACGAAATTATAATAAATTAGAATTAGAAGGTTGGACTGACACCAGTCTTATTTGGCCCTTTCCATAATCCTAATTACCTGTTCTGCCCAGCGGGTTTAGGCTGCTTATTAGCCTCTATCGAACTCAAACAGACGGATGCGTCGGAAGTGTCCCCGTCTCTCCCCTTGAAACTCAATTTTCTAGCGTCCACACCGCCGACAATATGTAAAATCAAATAGCAAGAGTGAACTACAAAAAAAAAGACAATCGATATATAAACCGATAGCAACAGAAATACCAACACTCAGAACAGAAACACTAAGGACTTTTTCACCAGTCTACAAACCTGAGTGGCAACAGAATTCCGCAATGACTACGGGATAGCTATGAATGGTTTTTTGTTGCCGAAAACTAAGGATATGTTGTTACACTCGACATGCCATATTATACCGAACACTGTGTAATGTTGTTGCATTAATTTGTTCTGAAAGCGGTGCTGATATTCAAAGCCATAAAAGTAGGTTAAAAGCTGTGAGCTATCTGAGGAAGTTAACCTTGGATTACTGCGCAACTGTTTCACCAGGTATCCAGTCTAGCTTACCAAATTCCCAACCAGACTAACATTAATTATAATCGTTTAGTACTCATCTTACGATAACCGGTGATATGTATGTATATATAGAAAGAAAATTTAAATAAAGAGAAATAAATCTGTTTATATTTGGACATTTATTTTAACATTGATCATTGTTCCGTTAACATTTCAGCATATCAAACTTGATTCATAACTAAACTGGTACCTTATTTAGGATTGTGTAAATGTGAGTTTGTAATGTTACGGAACACATCAAATACGCAGCCAAGATTGGTAGACTACGTACAACACTGCATTCATAAAATAACACACGAAGAACGTTGAAACATATGCAAGAGGAAATTAATCACAACCAACCGATTCAATTTTCACCCAAAGAAGTTACGTTCGTAGCGCAATCCTGGCCGTCATGAAATTACCACACACTGATATACTAAATTCATACTAACTCTCTGTGAAATCTTCCCGAAAAGAACAGCTGAGGGCTACTTTGATGCTTACACCACATGCTTCACGTGGTCAACTTGGTTTACACAAGGAGTGTAACTCCACAATAATTTTGATAATTAAAATAAATTACATCGAAACGCAATTTACAAAAGAAAAACCTCTAACTGGTTACTATCGCCTTACTATTAACCTGATGGGTCAAACAATTGTATAAGCACGTGGTACTGGTCTCACAAAGTACACCCCACGTGGGTTGAACTTAAAGAGAAGTTGCTATATTGAAAAATATTGTCAAGACGAGATGTTAAAATCTCACGCACATTCGCATTTAAGATTGATGATCTTAGTCAGAGTTACTGATTCAACACGTGGTTCTACTTTACTCATAAAGTAGTGACAAAGCATCTACCGGAAGATATTCTGAACTTCACACTCGAATTACACTGCGTTGCAATTTAAGACAACATTAGATATTTTAGAGCTAAACCTGAAATAAAGGCTTTTAAATTTTCTGTTAGGCTGAACTTAAGAAATCCATTGTCCTACGGACTTAGCAGATATGTGCTTAGCCGGAGATCTTACCACTTCAGACGGTCGCCGTGGACAGACTGACCTGGGCCCCTATCGAGCGTGCTTAACAGATACAAACGGAAGTGACCAGAGAGGCAGCTTCCTATACCAACATGACAAGGGACGGACAGGACCAGACTAAGAATAGAAACTTCTCTGCTTTTAGGAAGTGTAGCTACCTGTTCCGACGTTGGTCCTACAGTTCTCTAGCAGACAGACTTGTCTGCTACCATCAAGCATGCAACTAGAAATACATTTGCTCATTCATCCTCTCATACAGAAGAGAAGGGGGATTACAGTATCTTATCATATACAGTATATAAAAGAAAGCGGATGTAGTTTCCGTATGAGACTGTGTGGCATGCATTACATATAAACTGTGTTTTAAAGTGCAGTAGTGTGACTGATCGTTCTTGTTTATGTGTAAAAGTAACACGTTCCACTGCTCCGTCTCCTCCCAGATAGTCAGAAACACCACAGTAAGTTTAGAAGAGGAATTTATGCCGTAAATGACAACATATTTAAGAAATTAACATGAAAGGAATCCAACAGAGACCTTTAATAACCCCAATGCTCCGGGAAAAGTCTGTGCAGGTATTTTCTGGCCATGCTAGGACATTGCCAAGCAGGCTTCTCAGACCCAAGTTAAACCGAAAATGTAAAGAAAAGGCCGAAGGGCACCAGCTACTTGCTAAAACACAATAATTTCAACGCATCTTTAGAATCTACCAATTTCAAACAGAAAAAAACAATCGGTGACGCCTACTTAAAAGATAGTGTAGACCTAATTCGGTCAGTAAGTAGACACAATGGTTCCTGTGTCATTAATATGAAAACAATTTTTGGTTGTTACCCTTATGGAGTTCACCAGTATTTGCTCATTGCACAAGCCAACTGATAACAGGAAAATTTATGACTGTTTACTAACAAGTAAAATTTATGAAAATAGCAAAGGTGCCACAGCAATTAAAAAAAACATGAAAATAACATCAGTATTATAAAGCAGAACATTACAATGTACAATCCGCAAAAGAAAAAAAAAGATAAGAGAAAAAACATGTTTTACAAAGTTGTTATCGCAAAAAAATTCTATATCTTATAAAACTAATAATTTGTAGAATTAAAATAACTTTGTAGCACAAATTTAATCACTCTACTATATTTCAAGTAGTTAGCAAACAATGATCACTGTGTCATTATACTGAAACTACAATTAATTATTTGATTTCTACCCTTAAGGGGTTCCTCACTATAAATGTGCCCCATGCAAAAGCTAATCGATCACAGTCCAATGAGCATGAATAGCTATCTGACTGATAAACGAAGCAATGCCACAGGAATGAATTTACGAAACAAAATATCACAAATCTAATACAACAAACAAAAACAAACATTGAGAAATAAAACAGCTCTGAAAGTACAGTAGTCAACGTTTAAAAAAAAAGAACACCAATAAGTAAAACACCTGCAAAGTACACGATCAAAGTTTCTCTGAAAGAACACAAGTACATGCATTGTACTAAGAACCGTATAATCACTGCTCACTGGCACCCTCAGTAGTTCCACTGCTCCGAGGCACAATATAAGAGTGCGGTGGGGGGGGGGGTTCGTCGCCGCAGCTGTCAGTAGGGAATTTTGTCCATCTGTTGCGTGCAATCCCGCCATCTCTGCCCTCTCATGAAGTTTCTCTTGGTAGCCCGTGTCACGTACATCTCGATTTGGTTCCATGTTTGTGTTATCATATTCGTGCGGTATCTTCATTTGACACGCCAGGTTGATATTTCTGGGCAAGGATGACACTTAATGGGTCTTCTTTGTGCCACCATTAGCGACCAGAGAACATCGAACCATGATTTACTGTCGCTTGACAGTGGGCATCCGTCAGGAAATGTTGATAGGCGTCGTTGAAGTCTGCCAATTTCTCTGCACAGTACGTGTCAAAAGGCTCCACGACCCTTGTGTTGTTAAATTCTTGAGTTATCCTCAACTGACTCGCTGGTTTGATATTCCTGGGCAAGGGTGACACTTAGTGGTTCTTCTTTGTGCCACCCTTAGCAACCAGAGAACACCAAACCATTATTTACTGTCGCATGACAATGGGCTTCCGCCAAGAAATGTTGATAGTCGTCGTTGACGCCTGCAAGTTTCTCTGGACAGTACCTGTCAAAAGGCTCCACGCCCCTTTATCCCCTGTCTTCTGTCGTTTCACCGTGCCCGTCTCGTCACGGTCGCGTGCGTGTGGTGCGTTACCAGCAGATGGAATTCCGCGCGGTGGACCGCTCGGCCATCTGAGGTCATCGCCTCCATGAAGGGTCGCACTGGTGCGGCCCCTCATTGGCTCCGTATGCAAGGGAAAGTGTTTGCCGCGTACCCTTCCTTTGTTGTCGACCACGCTCCCGAAGTGGCCCGGTTGACAGTGTGTCCTGTTGGGAAACCCGCCTGTTTACAACTAGCCCTCCTCCTCGCTGCTCCCGCTGTCTCGTAAGAGTTTAGCCGGTTCGCTTTCACATTCTCAACTGCATTCACAGAAATTGTTCATCATAGTTATGTGATTGCAAAAGTTATACATAATACCACTTAGTATTGCCTTTCACAATATTTAAGAACAAAAGTGAGACTTAATTTTTTTTAAACAAAAAAGTTAGATGAATCGACAATATAAAAATAAAAGTTAAATGACTTGACAATACAAAAAATAAAAGTGAAATGACTTGACAGTATAAAAACAAAAATTAATGAACTGACAATATAATATCTAAATCCACATCATTAATATGGTTCACTTGCGTTTTAATAAATCAAATGCTACTTATTAATTCGCTAAAATGAATAGGATTATGCCTTGTGCAAGTATAGGTCAGGACATAGTAGGGTTCACATGTTATTTACACACAGACACAGACACACACACACACACACACACACACACACACACACACACACACACACAGACATCCACACCTGTCGTCTATTCTAGAAACTAACTACCCATAAACACATATTACTCAAAATTCTACTTCAATCCACTACTAGTTAATCCAACAAGCTACTTCAATGCTACTTCAACACAGTGTTTATACCACTACAAGATTGTTCTAATTCGTCCTCTTCTTGACGTTCGCAGCATATGTCTTGTCACATGATAAATATGGAGAAACTTTCCTTAAACATATATAGTAAAATGAACAATGGTTAATGGCACCTCAAAACATTTATACCAGTTCACACATCTGATACGAGACTCGCAATTATACATTTAACATACTCATATGTTTATACATAAAACAGTAAGACAATTTCATCTAAAATTACGTTATCACAAGAATTAATCACGCAGATGACCCTGAGAAGGATAAAAATATTTTCATCCTGGAGGTTATACTACATTTTCTTACCCATTTTGCTCCAATTTCGTTCCTTCTTTAAGTTACCTTTCGCTTCCAAATCAGTTATTTCGCCTCCTGTGGTGGTTATTCTGGATTCATTTCTCATGTATGGCGAAATTGTGGTCTCCTCTATTCTGTAAAACAGGTTCATCTTAACATATTGAACTTACAACTGACACAAAAATCCGAACCTTCCTGTAGTTTAAATGACAAATGTTTTGCTTCATCCTTATTACCTTAAACCAAGCTTTCCTTCGTTCCCATAATCAAAATTATTTAATCTTCCTCTACCTTCAAGAGGGACATTTCTTCAGTTCAACTCATATAGGCTGCAGTGCATCCCGCACCAGCGAAAACAGTAAGCTGTAATGATCACAGCATCAGCAAAACACATAAACGTCACTTTTCTAGGACAAGTATTGAAGCAGAATAAGTTTTCAGTCTCTGGCTCAACATCAGCCAAGACTACAAAAAGGATCCATATTTCCGTTCCATTCTCCATTTGCTGGAAAACTGCTCGTCATTTGACTGCCATAATACTATTTCAGGGCCACGTAAATTACACAAACAACAACTCTTCTTTCACCTTGAAGGGGATCAATCTACTTACGAAATCCACAGACGGCACTTTACGTACTCAGCTATAAAGAACAAAAAGGATATAAATATTAACATATTAGCGCATATTGGGAAGCCATTGGTTAAACAATCGTATTATCCCATCCTGTTTTCAAGATTCCAAACTTACTCATTCCTTTCTCAGAGTTCTCCTATCTTAAAATATTCATACAGCACGCACACTATAGTAAGAGATTCTCATTTATACTGACAGATATAGAATAGTAATAGATAGATAGTAGCACTGAAAGCAGAAAATCGGAAACAAGGCTACCAACAGCTGGGGACCTGGGTTTGCCAGACCCATAATACCCACATATCGGATATTCCCCTGACTTTTGCATTAATTCGACACAGATCTTGCTTCCCTCAGGAGCTACTCTTTTCAATTTACACAAAAAAACATAAACATCACTTCAATCAATCACATAGAAACATCTTCATCATTATTTTTACCAACATGTTATTCAAAATGCATTTATCACAAATGTAAACTAATCAATTGTTTCTCTTCAGCGTCCTCTCTACTCCTCACTGTCCTTTCTACTCAATGTATGGTTTTACGTTTGACACATGGTGTAGCCCTTTTGATTTCTTCGATCGAAGAGTTTCAACTTCTATGGCGTTTTCATGGGGAATCTTCCTTATCCGATATGGGCCGTTAAAGAGATAAAAAAATTTCTTGCAGACACCTGACTGTTTGTTAGACAGCTTGTGTGATCTGATAAGAACTTTTTGTCCTACATAAAACACTGTTTTTCTCACGTTTTTCTATAAGCCTTGACTCTGGCTTCTGCTGCACGTTTAATGTTGCGTAAAGCTAAGTCAACAATTGCGTTCCGGCGTAGTCTCGGCTCTAGTGGCCAAGGCACCACCTCTTTGATTTTGCTCGGGGGCTCCTTGTCTTTTAGCACAGTGATTGGCGGAAGCTTTGTTGACGAATTAGGCAACTCATTAATTATGTTCTGAAATCCTTTTATGTGTACGTCCCACAATCGGTGATCACGACTGCAGTATAATCTACAAAATTTTCCTAATTCACGCATAATACGCCACTGGGGTTAGAGCTGGGGTGATATATATATATATATATATATATATATATATATATATATATATACTCCTGGAAATGGAAAAAAGAACACATTGACACCGGTGTGTCAGACCCACCATACTTGCTCCGGACACTGCGAGAGGACTGTACAAGCAATAATCACACGCACGGCACAGCGGACACACCAGGAACCGCGGTGTTGGTCGTCGAATGGCGCTAGCTGCGCAGCATTTGTGCACCGCCGCCGTCAGTGTCAGCCAGTTTGCCGTGGCATACGGAGCTCCATCGTAGTCTTTAACACTGGTAGCATGCCGCGACAGCGTGGACGTGAACCGTATGTGCAGTTGACGGACTTTGAGCGAGGGCGTATAATGGGCATGCGGGAGGCCGGGTGGACGTACCGCCGAATTGCTCAACAAGTGGGGCGTGAGGTCTCCACAGTACATCGATGTTGTCGCCAGTGGTCGGCGGAAGGTGCACGTGCCCGTCGACCTGGGACCGGACCGCAGCGACGCACGGATGCACGCCAAGACCGTAGGATCCTACGCAGTGCCGTAGGGGACCGCACCGCCACTTCCCAGCAAATTAGGGACACTGTTGCTCCTGGGGTATCGGCGAGGACCATTCGCAACCGTCTCCATGAAGCTGAGCTACGGTCCCGCACACCGTTAGGCCGTCTTCCACTCACGCCCCAACATCGTGCAGCCCGCCTCCAGTGGTGCCGCGACAGGCGTGAATGGAGGGACGAATGGAGACGTGTCGTCTTCAGCGATGAGAGTCGCTTCTGCCTTGGTGCCAATGATGGTCGTATGCGTGTTTGGCGCCGTGCAGGTGAGCGCCACAATCAGGACTGCATACGACCGAGGCACACAGGGCCAACACCCGGCATCATGGTGTGGGGAGCGATCTCCTACACTGGCCGTACACCACTGGTGATCGTCGAGGGGACACTGAATAGTGCACGGTACATCCAAACCGTCATCGAACCCATTGTTCTACCATTCCTAGACCGGCAAGGGAACTTGCTGTTCCAACAGGACAATGCACGTCCGCATGTATCCCGTGCCACCCAACGTGCTCTAGAAGGTGTAAGTCAACTACCCTGGCCAGCACGATCTCCGGGTCTGTCCCCCATTGACCATGTTTGGGACTGGATGAAGCGTCGTCTCACGCGGTCTGCACGTCCAGCACGAACGCTGGTCCAGCTGAGGCGCCAGGTGGAAATGGCATGGCAAGCCGTTCCACAGGACTACATCCAGCATCTCTACGATCGTCTCCATGGGAGAATACCAGCCTGCATTGCTGCGAAAGGTGGATATACGCTGTACTAGTGCCGACATTGTGCATGCTCTATTGCCTATGTCTATGTGCCTGTGGTTCTGTCAGTGTGATCATGTGATGTATCTGACCCCAGGAATGTGTCAATAAAGTTTCCCCTTCCTGGGACAATGAATTCACGGTGTTCTTATTTCAATTTCCAGGAGTATATATATATATATATATATATATATATATATATATATATATATATATATATATATAGGTTTAATTCTTCTCCTTCGAAGCATCCGCTGCCAGTATTGCGATCAAAATTGTGGTCCATTATCCGAGATAACCCTTTTCACACGCCCAACTTCATGCAGAAACTGGTTTGCAAATGCAGTTGCCACTGCCCTTCCTGTGGCTCGCGTCAACGGAGTCAGACACACAAACTTGGAGGTTAGCTCCACCGCTACGAAAACATATGCAAAACCTGGTTAGGATCGTATTGGTGGCCGAAATAGATCCACCGCGGCGAGGTCACAAAGTTTGCTTGGTATTATCGGGTGCAATGATGCAGCATACGTCACTGTGGCCGCCTTTGCTCGCTGACAAGGTCCGCACACTCTAAGTACACAACGAATACGCCGTAGCATGTTATTAAAATAGCTTGTCTCCTTCAGTTTTTCACAACATTTCTGTGCTCCGAAGTGACCATAACTCAAATTTATGTACCATATAATTTTGTTTACGAGTTCCTCCGGAATCACCAACACCCATCTGGAGTCGTCCGGGGCTCGTTTCTTGAATAGTATTCTATTGCGCACTAAGTAGTACTGGCGTACTCCTACATTCTCCTTGTCCTCCCACTTTCAATACTGCGTCCTTACCCTGTTCGTCCGCTATACTCCCTAAAGAGATGGTAACAAAGTTCTCGAGCGCTCCATTCTGTAAGTATAGGATGCCAAAATTATTTTCACCCAGTTCCCCTTCTTCTGTGTGAACCAAGCCTATAGGAATGCGCGATAAAGCGTCAGCAATTACACTTTTCTGTCCCGGAATGTATTCTACAGTGAAATTATATTCCTGTAGGTACAGTGCCCAGCGTCCTAGTCTCCCATGCGTGATTTTTGCGCTCATAAGAAATTGGAGTGCACAGTGGTCAGTCTACTCCCTGGTGGTCCTCCCAAATAAGAAATACCTAAATTTTGAGAATGCCCAAACTATCGCGAGTGCTTCGAGTTCTGTCACGGAATAATTTTTTTCACATCGAGAGAGCACCCTGCTCCCAAACGAGATTGTTTTCCAAGTTGTAATATCGTCATTTCCTTCCCAATCCTGACAAGGAACTGTCCGTCATTAAACAGAATTCTTGTGTCAGGTCGGGATGCACGAGGATGGGAGCCTCTACCAATGTCTTTTTCAATTTATAAAATTCATCCTGTGCCTCTTGATCCCAGACCCACAAAGCGTTCTTCCCTGTTAGTCCACATAGACGAGATGTACCAAGTCCACTAAAATTTATAAATCGCTTATAAAAATTACACAGGCCTAAGAATGCTCGCACACTCCGCTATCACCGCAATTTTCTCCCGGTCAGGTTGTATTCCATTTTCTGAGACACTATGGCCTAAGAATTTTATGTTTTCTCGTCCGAACTGTGACTTATCTAAGTTGACTGTTACACCTGCCTTCTCAAAAACATCCAGTAGTCTGTTCAGAACGTCATTGTCATCCTCCCACGACTTTTCCGCAATTAATATGTCGTCCACGTAAATTGTCACTCGCTGTTGAAAATCATCAGGCAAAAAGCTATTTAATCCCCTTATAAAAGCAGCTGATGAGACGTTTAGTCCAAACGGGAGACGCCGAAATTGGAAACAATTTCCATAACACAGGAACGCTGTATATAATCTACAAGATGGGTGTAGCACGATTTGCCAAAAACTCGAACGTAGGTCGACAGATGATAGTACCTTTACCCCGTGGAAACGTTGTAAGAGTTCCTCTAGGCTATCAGGCCTGTCCGTTTCCGATATAGTAATTGTGTTTATCTGTCTCGAGTTTAGTACCAAACGAACCGAGTTGTCGCGTTTTGGTACGACAAGCAAGGGTGAGTTGTAGGAGCTTACTGCCCGCTCAGCTATTCCTTGTTCTAACATCTTGTTTATTTCCTTCTCCACCTGGGCTTTATACGCCACGGGAATTGGGTATGATCTAACAGAAAACGTCTGATGGTCACGTACTCTGAATTGGTAAGTAAAACCCTTAATCGCCCCCGGAGTCTCAGAAAATACCTGTTCATGATTCCTAAGTAGGCAATACAATTTCTCCTTTTCCGTGTTCGTGGTTATGACACCCGCGATGCTCTTTCTCAGTGCATCAGCAAAAACATCTTTTCCCTGCTCACCAGACGTAGAGCACGACTCACTTACATAGTTCACGAGTAGCTCCAGTCTGGGTTGCGACTCAGTTTGAGCTATAAATTTTAGGCAACTAATTTCTGACTCGGCACGTAATAAGCATTCATCAAATACTAAATTAATTGGCTGATCCCCAACTTGAACTGTCATTACTCCTCCAGCCATGTCTATTACAGCATGGTGGGCATTCATGAAGTCATTTTCTAAAATCATTGCCACATTCAGCACTGGGAGCACAAAGAAGTTGTACTCAAACTCTCTTCTTTGGCAGGTAAAATTGAGCCGATCTGCCTTCGGATTTCTACGCTCCCACCGTAGATTGCGCCCTTCACCTTCATTCCTCGCACTTGAAAAACGGGCCAAGTCCCAGTCCCTTCGTATTTTTTAAATGCTGCCTCGCTCACTATCGAGAAAGGGCTTCCAGTGTCAATGACACACTTAAAACATATTTCGTTAACTGCAACTGTCACGACTGGATTTATTCCCGAAATTTTAGCACTCATAGTTTCTTGCAACAAATCCTCTCTAATATCTTCCCTCTCTACATACCCTATGCACTCATTTGCCATGTCGCTCATTTGTTCCGATTGGGCGCCTTCTGCGCTGATCTTTTGTCATTGCCGGTTTTGTTCATTTCCATTTGCTGGATTATGTCTAGGGTTAGCCGGCCGAATTTCAACATCATGAGGTGCTCCGCCTACAGTCCTATTCCCACCGTGTAAACCGTAGTATCGATTCTGGTTGCCATAACTGTTGCGTTCACGATCCTGTCCACGTCCTCGATCATTTCCGTTGTTCCACCTGTGTTCGCGACTGTTACCCCAGTTTCTATACGGACGGTCCCGATTATTGTTCCGTTCGCGTCGCGACGACCAGTCACGCCGTTGATTAGTACTATGGCCACGATCGTGCTGCTGTGCCCCGTAATAACTTTGTGCCTGATTAGGCGGGCATTCTCCTGTATTGTGTTCCAACTCTTGGAGAACTGTCTTAAACGCTTCCACGTCCTCTTTGCATCGTCCCGCAAGAATGACGTGGCGCAAGTGCATCAGCAATTTGGTGATGCATATCCTAATTAGTTCCGCAGGCCCGTATGGGTCGTATAAAAATTGATTTGCCTGCAGCATGTGGTCGAATAGGCGTGCTGGGCTGCCGAAACCTGAGTGGTTCAAATTTGGCACCATAATTATGCCATGTTTGACCCTATCTTGTGCCGCTTCCGACCAATAGGCGGACAGAAAGGCTTGTCGAAACTTCTGAGTGGAGTTGTAGTGATGCATTGCCGACCTCATGCGAATCGCCGGTTCGCCTTCCAAATAGCCACACATAATCTTATGTGAACTTGCCCAGTCGGTGGGAAGACAGAACTCAAATTGCTCGAGCCATGCTCGTGGATGTATTCCTTTTTGCGAATTTCGAAATATCTCAAACTTTCTCACCGTAAGCAAATGTTTGAAATCAAATCCCCGCATTTCCTCCCAGCGAGGCCCTTGAATGTTTCTATTTTTATCATGTTTGCCCCTCAAAATACATTCTTCCCTGTCGTCAAAATCTCCCTCGTGGCTGGAGTCCCTCTCTGCACTGTTCGTACAGCTGTTTTTAGTGCTATTGGCGAGTTTGGAATCACACCCCATTTCAGCTTTCCAGATGCGCCACGCGTTCTTGTAATTCGCCTGTTACAGCTTTGTGGCGCCTGTTCACTTCGAACTATGCCTTCTGAAATCTAAGAAGCGAACGCACTTCTTCGGTCTCTATGACCGCTACCAGTGTAGTATTGTTTTCGCTCTCCGTCACCTTCATCGTGCCTACGATGTCCGCTAATGCCGCAATCTTACCATGTATTTGTCTGTTGTCCTCCGCCCCAGTCTGTTTCAATTGTTCTACTTGCTGTTCGAGTGCGTGAATCGCTTGACTGTTGTCCGCTACTGTGTTGCTAACGGATGTGGGACAATGCATTTCCGCCTCCTGGACCCTGGAGAATACCTGCTGGTATTCCCTTTGGCATTCTTCTCTCAGCGCTTGGAAATTCCTAAGTAGCTGCTCCTCGCTATCTTTCGATTCCGCATCATGACTCCGCTTGCCCTGTTCTAAGGCTTGCAGACGATCATCGATTTGTTCAAATGTACGGCGTAATTCTTTCATAATATCACTTTTTATTTCACTTGCCAGATTGTTTATTCTTTGTGAGATATCATCGGACACTCTCTACATCGACTTATCGACTTTATTTGTCTGCTGGATTAGTTTTTCGTCTATTTGTTCGCCTAGCTCGCGGATCGATTTTTCAGATTTCTGCGTCATTTGTTCGCCTAGCTCTCGGATCGAGTTTTCAGATTTTTGCGTCATTTGCTTGCCTAGCTCTCGGATCTAGTTTTCAGATTTTTACGTCATTTGATCTCCTAGCTCTCGGATCGATTTTTCAGATTTCTCTGCGTTTTCTTTATTTTGTTGCAATAAGGCTTTCATGAGTTCTGCCAAATCAATTTGGTTAGTTGGAGGCAAATTAATTTCTGGCTCTGATGTGAGCCCGTTCAGCCTGTTTTGAATTTCCTCTGAAGTATTTCCCAATGCATTATCGGATCCGCCCGACGCGTTAATATTTGAAATAAAATTATCCCCTTGGTCCATGTGGCTTAAGTTGTTGGACCGCCTACTTTTAGCTTGGTTACGTGTCTGGATTAGTTCAATTTCTACCCGGTACGCAACACACTAATCAGAGTAAATGTATCCCCTAAAAATTACGACAGTCACACGAAAGGTACCCAACCTAGTACTCACTTTTTTCACACGCAAAACAAATTTATATCTTTGATCAAAGTAAGTGCAATTTACAAGTGAGAAAAAAAAGCACATACGTATAAATCACACGAATACAGAAACCAAAACAAGACAAACAACACATCCCGCCGCTCAACAACTCCGTGAATCTTTTGAAAGTCTGCTCAGAAACAACGTAGAAGTTGTTTGAGCGCTACAAGGGAAAAAAAATAAGACTATACAACGCTCACAATCTAACTTTTCAGAGATTCCAGAGTATAGCGGAATCACAGAACAGGGTCGCCATGTGTAATGTTGTTGCATTAATTTGTTCTGAAAGCGGTGCTGATATTCAAGACCATAAAAGTGGGTTACAAGCTGTGAGCTATCTGAGGAAGTTAACCTTGGATTACTGCGCAACTGTTTCACCAGGTATCCAGTCTAGCTTACCAAATTCCCAACCAGACTAACATTAATTATAATCTTTTAGTACTCATCTTATGATAATCGGTGACATATACAGGGTGTCCCAGCTATCTTGTCCACCCAAAATATCTCTGGAACAATAACAGCTATTAGAAAACGACTTTCACCGGTATCAATGTAGGGCTGGGGCCCATGAATGTACATATTTGGAAACATTCTAAAACGAAAGCATATGTGTTTTTACACAAACTTATGATTTTTAAAAGGATCTCCTACATTTTTTCTTCATCAATCCATAGCATGACAAAGCACATACACCATGGCGTTGATTGCATCGCAATATTCCCGTCAAATCCCGAGATATTGAGACGCGAAGTTGACGCTTGAAACACCCGACGAGCGCTGCTAGCGCACGTCCTGAGGCTCAGGCGTGAACCCCATGCTGCCCGTAATCGCGATGTGATTGACATGTGTAATCACACCTCCATACTTATCAAGAAGTCCGAAACGAATAATACGGTCTGCTGCCACCAACTCTCATAAGCACTTAATGGTTTCCCTTTTGCACGTTTTACGTGTCTACTTACACAATATGAACCAGTACCGACCGGTGTACACCCGCCAGGTGTATCCTGCACACCCAAAACAAGGTTTATCTAATGCGTTATATGACCCATTGTGCCTGTCGCGCAGGGCCTGGCTCTACCTAGTGAAGTGTCCAACGTAGTTTCCACTATTGCCACAGTTACCACTTCGCCTTGTTTATGATTTGCGACCCATGCAAACTCCTGTACTCCACCACCCTCCGAGCATCCCATTTGTTGTTGCTTTGGCGTGCAGTACACCGCTTGCCAGTGTAGTCGTGCATCAGAGTAATCTAGTGACGGCACGGAGGTAGTACACATTGTGAATAAACGTTGTGTTGTGGAAGTTATACTGTACAGTATAATGTACACGCATGAAGATATGGTAGAAATGCTGCTGATCTATGGAGAATGTACATTGACGGGAAATACTTTATGAGATTGCTTGTTTGTTGATAGTACTGTTAGCGAACACTATGATTATTAAGTTAATATGTCTGTTTTCTACCCTTCTCTACATTCCTGTACTGTACCCTGTTGTAGGTGGACGAAATGCTGTTCAGGCAGAACGACTGTACAGAAGACGGTTCCCTGACAAGCCATCGCCTTCGCGCCGGATGTTTGGTCGTCTCTCATCTCGTCTACAAGACCTCGACATCGTCCTAGAACACGCACAGATGAACGTGCTGAAGTTGCTGTGCTCGCTACCATAGTCGTTTCGGACCTCTTGATAAGTATGGAAGTGTGATTACGCATGTCAATCACATCGCGATTGCGGGCAACATGGGGTTCACGCCTGAGCGTCAGACCGTGAGCTAGCAGCGCATGTCGGGTGTTTCAAGCGCCAACTTCGCGTCTTAATATCTCGGGATGTAATGGGAATGTTGCGATGCAATCGACGCCATTTTGTATGTGCTTTGTCATGCTATGGACTGCTGAAGAAAAAATATAGGAGGTCCATTTAAAAAAAACGAAAGTTTGTGTTAAAAACACATTGCTTTAGTTTTAGAATGTTTCCAAATATGTACATTCATGGGCCCCAGCCCTACATTGATACCGGTGAAAGTCGTTTTCCAATTGCTTTTATTGTTCCAGGGATATTTTGGGTGGACAAGATAGCTGGGACACCCTCTATATAAAAAGACAATTTAAATAAAGAGAAATAAATCAGTTTATATTTGGACATTTATTTTAACATTGATCATTGCTCCGTTAAAATTTCAGCATATCAAACTTGATTCGTAACTAAACTGGTGCCTTATTTAGGATTGTGTAAATGTGAGTTTGTAATGTTACGGAACTTATCAAATAGGCAGCCAAGATTGGGAGACTACATACAACACTGCATTCATAAAATAACAAATGAAGAACGTTGAAATATATGCAAGAGGAAATTAACCACAACCAACCGACTCAATTTTCACCCAAAGAAGTTACGTTCGTAGCGCAATCCTGTCCGTCATGAAATTACCACACACTGGTATACTAAATTCATACTAACTCTCTGTGAAATCTTCCCGAAAAGAATAGCTGAGGGCTACTTTGATGCTTACACCACATGCTTCACGTGGTCAACTTGGTTTACACAAAGAGTGTAACTCCACAGTAATTTTGATAATTAAAATAAATTACATCGAAACGCAATTTACCAAAGAAGAACCTCGAACTGGTTACTATTGCCTTACTGTTAACCTGATTGGTCAAACAATTGTATAAGCACGTGGTACTGGTCTCACAAAGTACACCCCACGTGGGCTGAACATAAAGAAAAGTTGCTATATTGAAAAATATTGTCAAGACGAGACGTTAAAATCTCACGCACATTCGCATTTAAGATTGATGATCTTAGTCAGAGTTACTGATTCAACACGTGGTTCTACTTTACTCATAAAGTAGTGACAAAGCATCTACCGGAAGATATTCTGAACTTCACACTCGAATTACACTGCGTTGCAATTTAAGACAACATTAGATATTTTAGAGCTAAAGCTGAAATAAAGGTGATTAAATTTTCAGTTTGGCTGAACTTAAGAACTCCATTGTCCTACAGACTTAGCAGACATGCGCTTAGCCGGAGATCTTACCACTTCAGACGGTCGCCGCGGACAGACTGACCTGGGTCCCGATCGAGTGTGCTTCACAGATACAAACGGAAGTGGCCATAGAGGCAGCTTCCTATACCAACATGACAAGGGACGGACAGGACCATACTAAGAATAGAAACCTCTCTGCTTTTAGAAAGTGTAGCTACCTGTTCCGACGTTGGTCCTACTGTTCTCTAGCAGACAGACTTGTCTGCTACCATCATGCATGCAACTAGAAATACATTTGCTCATTCATCCTCTCATATAGAAGGGAAGGGGGATGACAGAATCTAATCATATACAGTATATAAAAGAAAGCGGATGTAGGTTCCGTATGAGACTGTGTGACATGAATTACATATAAACTGTGTTTTAAAGTGTAGTAGTGTGACAGATCGTTCTTGTTTATGTGTAAAAGTAACACGTTCCACTGCTCCATCTCCTCCCAGATGGTCAGAAACACCACAGTAAATTTAGAAGAGGAATTTATGCCGTAAATGAGAACATATTTAAGAAATTAACATGAAGGGAATCCAATAGAGACCTTTCAACTGCCAGTCCGAAAGTGTCAAAAAAGATAGTACGATAACTGTTGTCTATTATAACTGCTACATCTGGAAGCAGAGGAAATATCTATTGGTAGTAAAAACAACGTGTGATTAAATTTGTAATCTATTTTGGAAGTTTAGTACACAGGGTTGCAATAACAGAGCTCCTAACCCGTTTGGGTTGAACTGAACTTCGATAATAGCATTATACACTGCTCCAACTCTATGCCATGTCACTATGTATCGAGGTAGACCTTTTCTGCACAAGCAACATGTGCTCTTACATTATCTTGTTGGAAGGTAATTTCACAGAGTCTTTGAACACAGCGCATTCACCAGTTTCAGCATGTCATAAATGTAATGTCTCCTGCTGAATTTAACGGCTATAGGAATCGGAGGTGACTGGATTGTGTACCAATAGGCACCCTAAGCGAGAGATGAGGTGCTGCAACCAACTTTTTCTCATCGGTGCTTCCCACATGGCTACGATTTGTTTTGCTGTATGCGGAACAGGTACTCGTCCGAGAAGACGAAGTAATGGCGTTCCCGTTGGGCCCACCACTGCAGGCGCGCCTGTCTCTGCTGTTGCAACAATAAAGACCCAAAGAAGGTCACATTTATAATAGCCCTTGTTCTTCTAGACGTCGTCTCACTTCCGGCGCAGACACTTGTCCTGTTGAAAATACACACTTTCCTCAGGGACTAGTCTCATAGGGACACTGATCTACAGCATGGTGCTTAGTATGATCTTCCCGAAACCATTTACTATTCGTATAACTGTGCTGCGATCCCTGCCAACACGATTAGCGAAGTCGTGAAATGACTAAACTTTAATCCAGCAAGCCGCGATTCTACTGTCGACGAATTGCGACACATACTGGTGGATGTTCCTCCTAACACGAGGCATACTCTGGGTTGATATCAGTCGAGGGATAGCGATATGCTCTTACATAGATGACGGTAGTATCGCGTACACGAACTACAAAAGGGCAGTGCATTGGCGGAGCTGGCGTTTGTACTGAGGTGAATCATGTATAAAGGTTTGCTATGTAAGAATAGCTGCACAACGGGTATTAACAGACTTCGAATGCGGAATGGTAGTAAGAATTAGATGCACGAGACATTCAATTTTGGAAATCCTTATAGAATTCAATATTCTGAGGTTCACAGTGTCAAAAGTGTCCTGAGAATACCAAATTTCAGGAATTACTACTCTCACCACAGAAAATGCAGTGCCTGACGACCTTGACTTAACGACCAAGAGCAGCGACGTTTGGCTAGGGTTGTTAGTGATCACAGACAAGTAAGGCTGGGTGAAATAACACCAGCAATCAATGTCTGATGTACGACAGATATAGCCAATAGGACAATGCAGTGGAAGTAGGCGTTAATGGTTATAGCAGCAGACGAACGACGCGAGCGCCATTACTAACAGCATGACATCGCCTGCAGCGCCTCACATGGGGTCGTGGCAGTTTCGGTTGGACTACTGGGAAACTGCGGTCTGTTGAGATGAGTCCTGGTTTCAGTTAGTAAGAGCTCATCGTACGGTTCGAGTGTGGTGAAGAAATCACGAAGCCATGTACCCAAGTTGTCACCAAGTCTCTGCACAAGGTTATGGTGGATCCATAATGGTGTGAGCTGTGTTCACGAGGAATGGATTGGGTCCCCTGATGCCAATGAACCTAACAATGACTGGAAATGGATACGTTTGGCTACATAGATTCCATTTGCATTCATGAACCTCGTTTTAGCAACTAACACTGCCATCTGGTCACAATTGCTCGCGAATGGTATGAAGAATATTCTGGATAAATCGAGCGAATGATTTGGCCACCCAGATCACTTTTCATCATTGCCATCGAATAATAATGGGACATGATCGAGAGGTCAGTTCATATTCAAAATCCGGCTCCGGCAATACTTTCGCAATTATGGTCGGCTATGCAACCAGCATGGCTCAGAATTTCTGAATGGGACTTCCGACGACTTGTTGAGTTCATGCCTCAATGAGTTGCTGCATTCAGCCAGAGAAGAGGAAGTGCGACACGATTTTTCGAGGTATCACATCGCATTTGTTACATCAGTGTATATTTGCTGTGGTAAGTAGAACCATCTCTGAAAGTCGAGGGTCCTTGTACCTAAGGTACTGAAGATGTCTATTATAGGGCAACATCAACTAAAGTAAAGTTTCGGAAGTCTCGTTCATGTAACCTTTAATGCGTTTCACCCAAGTAAGGCCACAGTTATACCAATTTTGAGTACTTTTCCCAGCGTGTGTATTTCTGGTCCACTGAAGTCATTCGATGCATTTTTGCAACCATGAAGTTTGTTTTTCATACGACGATAATCTAAAAATTACATGCCTAAAAGAATAAGCTTTTCTTTGTGTCTAAGCTTTCTTCGCATTACGTTGCATACCACCAGAATGTGTTTGGAAAAATTTTAAATTTGTGGTAAGTTCTATGAGATCAAACTGCTGAGGTCATCGGTCCCTAGGCTTACACACTACTTAATCCAACGTAAATTAACGTAAACTAAGAACAACACACACATACCTATGCCCAAGGTAGGACTCGAACCTCCAACGGAGGGGACCAAATGTGTGTGAAATCTTATGGGACTTAACTGCTAAGGTCACAGTCCCTAATCTTATACACTACTTAACCTAAATGATCCTAAGGACAAACACACACACCCATGTCCGAGGGAGGACTCGAACCTCCGCCAGGACCAGCCGGACAGTCGACGACTGCAGCGCCTTACACCGCTCGGCTAATCCCGCGCGGCACCCACGGAGGGAGCCGCGCGAACTGTTGCAAGGTGCCCTTAGACCGCACGGCTATCCTGCGCAGCCAGAATGTGGTTTTTGACATTTACTTAGCCCTGCTTATTTACTAGTTCAATCTATGTTTCCCCTAAATTAAAAAAGCCTATTTACTATTAAATTGCCCATGCCCTCGGTGCGCATTTCCACATAGTTGTCAACCACTAAGTATTCGTCCTCTTTAAAAATATGTGTGCGGCGAGAAAACCGCTAGTCAAATTTTCAAACATGTCGCTACGTGCTCAAGGTTCATGAAAGAGTGCTTAGTAACTTTCTACACGCTTTACACTGCGAGACACAAACCAATTTATTTGATGCTGCTTTATAAAAGCAGGAAATTTTCCTCTGCCTGACTTTGGCTGTCTTATGTGACTAGTATATTCCCCCCAAAGATATGATAAACGAACTGCAGTGTAACTGTCTAGGCAAACATATAACTGGCTAGTCACTTTGCACTGATAGCGGAACCTGTTGTCAGGTGCTGCAAGCTGAACGCGTCCTGTAAAACTTGCCAGGCTTAAGGAAACCTAAGTTAGTCTGCTTTAGCCACTGTGCTTCAGAGCTCGTGTACTCTTTGTGTCTCCGTTGCGTCAGGTAGAGCCGCTTTTGTAGTCATAGCGGAGACAGGGGCCGGCAGGCTGGAAGGAGAATTTGTACATCTCTGTTAGAGACCTGTAGACGTATTTGGCAGATGAACAGTCACTCTGTATCTAGGTAGGTCCTGACTGCACATTGAGCATGTGCACTTACATTCTCCTGTAGAAAGGTAATTTCGTGGAGACTTTGAATATGGTGCACAGTCAGCGGCCTTAACACGTCGTAAAAGAATTATGTGATCTTGAAACTGACGGCTACTGGAATCAGAGAAGACAAGGCTGTGTACCGACAGGCACTCAAAGGCGTAGGCGAGGTGCTGGGTGCAACATTCCATCTCCTCGGTGCGTTCAGACAATGATTCGACAATTGTGCTGCTGTTTGTGAAACAGGAACTCGTCAGGAAAGATGATTTGGTGCCACACCAGATTTAACCATCAACGCTCCTTTCTCTGCTGCCGCAAGCATGGAGTCTAGAAAGAAGGCCACCATGCTAATAGCCCACACTCTTCTAGACGTCGTCTCACTAACAGTGCAGACACTTATCTTGTTGCAAAGACAGTGTACGCTCCTGCACGGCCAAGCGAAAATTATGTTTATCCTCTCTGGCCCTAATCATATGGGGCCAGTGAGGTCCAGCTTGGAGTTATGTATGGAGTTCCTGTAGCCATCTATCTATATGTGATCCCATCCAACACAATTAGCGAAGCTGCGAAACTGTAGACGGCAATCTCGATAAGGCACAATTCTACTGCTGTCGAATTCCTATAGACGCAGATAGAGCTTTCTGCTAACAAGAGACATATTACGATCTCCTCACTAAAAAATGGGCCCTATAATTCAAAAGCAATATCTGAATGAGAAAGCCACAGCGTAGGTGGCGTTCCTCACTTCTGCTCTTGGCACTTGCACCGAAATGCTAATGATATGAGTCATCGGCAGTATATATGCAGACGACGCATTACACAGCCATCAGGTGTCTCCAAAGTCAGCCGAGTACAGTAACCCTACGATGGCCACCAGCGGTCGCATCGTTCACTACGGAATCTATATCAATCGGCTAATGACCGACGGGTGCTGCTACACATACAAATATAGGTCACCGCTAATGGCCGCTAATAGTATTCATCCGCACTTGCTTGTAATTGGCACATGCAGAGACCCGGGGAAGATAGGAGGGGAGGGGACGATCCCTGGAAGACTGCCATCGACGCATCGCAGATGTTGTTAGAAGTGACTAAACAATAACATTCAGTTAGTCAAACAACTGTACAAGCAACAGAGAAAGTTCGTACATTCAATTATATGCTTTACCAGCTTGGCTACGTGCAGCTGTTGTGAATACGAGTGCGTGAATTTTGTCCATTCAACTGTATGTCTTTCGAACTCAGTACCAGCATCAGACTGTCTGCAGTAGCAAGGAATGCACCAGACGGTCACTGTAAACCATTCGTGTTCCGAAATTTGTCTTTTTTTTAACAGAAGGCAGTAAGTCAGATTTATTAAACTTCTATTGCAAAATACCTACGGTTGCATTGACTGCCAAGAAACAGAATAATTTAGAATCGTAAAACTGTACAATGTTTATAGCAACTAGATTACATATAATAATAAAAACAGTAGCAGTACCATAAAATAGATAAAAAATTCTTACACGAAAGAAACTTTAAGACTTACAATCCCGCCGGCCACTGTGTCCGAGCGGTTCTAGGCTCTTCAGTCCGGAACCGCGCTGCTGCTACGATCACAGGTTCGAATCCTGCCTTGGACATGGATGTGTGTTATGTCCTTAGGTTTGGTAGGTTTAAGTAGTTCTAAGTTCAAGGGGACTGATGACCTCAGATGTTAAGTCCCATAGTGCTTAGAGTAATTTGAACCGTTTGAACTTACAATCCAAAATAGAAGTATGCTCTGCAAAAAGAGCACCATATAAGAGAATTACTATACCGCCGGATAGCAGAGGTGCGTAAGGCAAGCAAAAGAAATAATTACACAAAATTGCTGTTAAATATTACATTCTGAACGGCACAAATTGCCAGTAAGAACCTTACGATATTAATAGATCTTAAATCTCCCAGTGTCTGGCCAGTACAAAAGCCAACAGTTCATACATCGAGTAAGATCAATAACCATTCAACTGGACGAGTCCCACTTGAAAAAAAGCATATTTAAGTAAATAAATGTAGTAATAACTCATATGGCAAATTAGCTTGTTAACACTACAACATTCTAGACGAGCTAGAAATAAAAACAAATTTTAAAGGAGGACTGCGGAAGGCGCGCTGTGGTTAGGACGCAAATCTATCGACGTGCTGTACAAGCCTGTTTCGGCAAGGTGTTGTGGGCTCGAAAAGATTCAGTGGGGCAGGACCACCGGCACCCGGCGTGCAGTTCAGTCTGGCCCAGACTTGGCCCCGCTTCCGGACGCTGCCCGGTCTGTCACCAAAAGAAAAACAAATGGAACCTTATTAACGGAGAACTACAGATTTTAGTACAGGACTTCGTCAAGGCCTGTACTATAGACCGAACGCCACCGCAGGACATTCCAGATTACAGCAACAAGTAAAACAAGTAAATAATTTTTAAAAGAGTTAACGGAGTCAAATCAACAAAACTTTTAAGATGACCAAAATCTAAATACAGTTTCAGAGCAGGAAGTTGGACTGCCAACCAGAAGTTGTACCAAACTGGCGCCACGTGGGAGAGGGGCAAACAAGTAAATGGCTCTGAGCACTATGGGACTCAACTGCTGGGGTCATCAGTGTGGTGTCACCGCCAGACACCGCACTTGCTAGGTGGTAGCCTTTAAATCGGCCGCGGTCCATTAGTATACGTCGGACCTGCGTGTCGCCACTGTCAGCGATTGCAGACCGAGCGCCGCCACACGGCAGGTCTAGTGAGACTTACTAGCACTCGCCCCAGTTGTACAGCCGACTTTGCTAGCGATACTACACTGACAAATACGCTCTCATTTGCCGAGACGATAGTTAGCATAGCCTTAAGCTACGTCATTTGCTACGACCTAGCTAGGCGCCATTACCCGTTTATATTGAAACTATTATTTATGTATCAACAAGAGCGATGTTCTCCAATTATGGATTAAAGTTAAGCATTACATCAACTACGTACTTTATTTGCCACTATTAATTCCCTTAACTGTTCCAGACCTAGCGCCAGCCTGCGTGAGATAAAAGCGTGCATTTCGGCCTCCTCTAGCAAAACGGTGTTGGTTCTTCTGCCAACACTTCAATCAGTCCCCTAGAACTTAGAACTACTTAAACCTAACTAACCTAAGGACATCACACACACCCATGCCCGAGGCAGGATTCGAACATGCGACCGTAGCAGCAGCGCGGCTCCGGACTGGAGCGCCTAGAACCGCACGACCACCACGGCCGACGCAAACAAGTAACTGCCACGCGGAGAGGAGCAGTAAATCAAAAGCTACCGCGTTCGGTTGCTAACGAAACCCTGACTAACAGCAGACAGAACATAACGTTTAGAATAAGGTTACAGCCACGTGTAAGGTAGAGGTAACAAACGCAGTATAAAGTCTTCACTTGGTGACAATAATTAAGATAAGACAACAGATGAAATTGAGCGCTCAAGTAATAGATCATTCAGGTCGTGGCACATGAAATGAATCCACTTCAAATATCAATGCGCGCCGCCACAACTCCGACGCCTTACAGCAAATAACCTCAAGACTAGAGCATTAAATGAATAAACAAATTCATTAGTTTTAAAGAAGAGCACATAAAGGCTTCCTGCCTAGAGACAAAAGCGGGACCAACAACTAGAAATCTGTTATGAAACCGGAGATAAACCTCGAACGGAAAACTAGAAACTACCGAAATAAACAGTGAAAGTACCCGTAGAGGAAATTGGAGTTATACCTATGGTTGCAGTCGATGCTCGGCTCACTGTATGCAATAAACTAAATCAGAAGCCCACAATAAATATTCGTACAACGATCCAGGAAGGACACCGTGGAGCCGACACGAAACTTGAAAACTGCGGCAGTCCACCGTCCGTTTCCAGTACCGCTCGCTCGTTGAAGCACGCAAGGCGCTCCTTCTCTCAGTACGGTCCCTACATGCGCAAAGTTTCGCAGCCGGCCGAAATTGAGGTAATAATTGTGCGCAA
Source organism: Schistocerca serialis cubense (assembly GCF_023864345.2). Classification (NCBI taxonomy): domain Eukaryota; kingdom Metazoa; phylum Arthropoda; class Insecta; order Orthoptera; family Acrididae; genus Schistocerca; species Schistocerca serialis. Next base: position 381,082,800 of record NC_064643.1, on the reverse strand, counting down.
TCTAGAAACCCGACAGAGTGTCTGTTCCTGGTATCGCTGCTATGTCCAGAACCGGTGACCGTTAACCGACGAGGCCGGCCGGTGTGGCCGAGCGGTTCTCGGCGCTTCAGTCTGGAACCGCGCGACCGCTGCGGTCGCAGGTTCGAATCCTGCCTCGGGCATGGATGTGTGTGATTTCCTTAGGTTAGTTAGGTTTAAGTAGTTCTAAGTTATAGGGGGCTGATGACCTTAGAAGTGAAGTCCCATAGTGCTCAGAGCCATTTGAACAATTTGTTAACCGCCGAACTTGTACCCGCCATCGTCTGCTGGCACTCGACTCGCCTTGCCGTCAGGTTCCAACTCGGTTTCCTCGCACCGAGAAAACTCTTTCACATTGTGGGTCTCCCTGGCTCTGCCCTCGCTCCTCCGATTTCCGCGCGAACCACGCCCTCCAAAGGCAAAGATGCACTACTGGTTATCGTGGCACGACCTGTCGATTGCGCAAAGGATCAGTCTATTTGTTTGTCGTACAAAGGATGAAAGTTTCGTGTTAAATTTTACTTCGGGAACTTGTCACAGCAGACACAATGCAAAGATCATTCTGTGCCACTATCGACTACAACTATCAATATCTTTGATGAATGTATGAAGACTGAAGTGACGAATTGTATCAAAATCGGAATTAGAACTCCGTCTCATGCTCACTAGGCAGTTGCACCAAACATTGTGCCATCCTTGCACTATGGCTTTACACAACTGCTTGAACCACCCTAGCATGCCTCCTTCCTCAATCCAAATTCAATCAATCATCATATTTAAATACACATCACGAATATTTAAGACTTAAAAATGTCTCTTGGTCCATATAATTTCATTAGACAAAAGTACTTAGCACTGAATGTCAATCAGGGTCCCGACGTTTTGTTCGATGCGGAGGTGCAATTCCAATTTAGATGAAGGGCTTTTGCGATGCTGTTTGAGCCTCGGGGGAATACCAATTGAGCTGAAGTGTGAATGGAAATTTGGATTGAGGAGGGAGGCGTGCTACGGAAGTCCGCGCAGTTGGGCAAACCCACAGTGCCAGGGTGGTGCTACAGATAGTGCGTCTGCCAAGTGAGTGGGAGACCTGGCCTCGAATCCTGACTTTGGTACAAGTTTTCATTCTTCGCCTTAGTTTGCATACATAAAAACTAACCAATAGTTTCATTCAAATACTTCTGAAGTGTCCTGCCTGTTAAGTTAGATGAAAAAATGTTCATACGACTCGCGCGTTTTCGTCAGTGAGCGTCGTAGCTGCCACGCGAGACGCCGTATCGAACACTTTCAGACTATTATTGTTGCTGTTGCTCGGCGGTGTTCCATGTTCTCGGTGGCTTGTTGAATGCGACGTTGAGAGCTGAATGTTTCGATGACTTGGTGCAGAGTACTGGGGTTATCGTCGGGCGTTGCCTATTAGGTGTACGAATTATTTACATTTTGAAGGATTTAAGAGGCGAAGTGGCTGTGTGTACTACGGGCGAAGGCATGTTCGACATGTCGTTAATTTTTCACTGTGTTATGAGGTCTGTATTTACGACCAATGGTACAGAATCCGAAATCATTCGGTCCGAAAAGAAGTGCAGCCAGCTTAATTACTTCCCCATTCCATTTCATTTATTGAATGTTTCGCACTGCCTATGCACTTCGGAACATTTTCTCTGGGCGTATCTGGTTTACGGACGACAGCCCTCCATTTTGGTAAAAACCTATTTATTTTCCTGTCCAAGTGCTTTTAATTTAATAATACATCTTGGAAATTACATACTTTCTATTTAAACTTTGTGGGCGACTGATTTGATATTCATTGCAGTAGCATAACTTTCATGCCATCGCCATTACTTGATAAGGTCTTGTACCGCGCATCTACATGTCCGATAACTAATGTTGCTTTCGTGCAACTCTTCGTATCACAGATAACAACCCCTATCCGTATGCTACAGGTTCCCATTCTTTCATCAATATTACGTGCAATGAAGTAAATTTTTAACCAGTTGCTGTTCCGATTGACGCTATTGGTGTTTTTACACCGATCACACACACACTGCTTCTCCGCATTGTTACCTAGCACGTCTTCTGTGTACTATAGAGGCTGGGTTGTACATGAAAATGGAAAAATATCGGCAGGAACAATGTTTCTTGAACCAATATGGAATTCGCTTCATGTTACTTAACAATATCACGGAAACCCTAAATTAGAATACCCAGACGAAAAACAGAACCCCATTGCCTTGAAGATGATTCCAGTGGTTTAAATGAATATTCGACATTGCTTGTTTCAACAACGGTAAAAGTGAAGGTAGAATATCGTAGCGAGAGATTCTTGGCAGCTGCCGTACGTGGCTGCCTATATTACTCCCATCGCCATCACCCTCCCCCCCCCCCCCCCCAAAATCAGAATTCTGCAGCAGTGTAACAAAAACCTCCGTGACCTTTGTATAAGCACAGTAAAAAATGAAGCTGATCCAATCATCCTAGTCGAATCGGTACTTCACATTACCTACAACCACAACAGAACCACAAACGAAACAGAGATTCATTGATTACTTCAAGATGGTAAAAGACTTGTCACGAAAAATGCTATATAAAACGTGCTACTGGAAATATCGGAAAAAAATGCCATCATGTCTGTTATATCAATATTTACTGGACACGATGGTATCACAGTTCCAATGATGAAGCTTACGTTTCATCCAATACAGCCACTGTAACAGATGTCTTAAATCATTCCTGAGACAGAAGTTCTTTCCTTGATGTCTGGAAACAGGGACTAGTTAAACGACTGCCAGAAATGGACGATGCCACAGCACCCCCCAATTACTGACCTACTTTTCATTTTCCCTGCACTGTCCAAGGTCTTAGAATATATCATGCACGACCATCCAACAATTTACCTAAAGGCAGACATCCAACTAGACGAATACCAACCAGGCGTCCTTAAACATCGTAGCACAACATTTGCCTTAATAAAGGTAACAGATGTGCAAGAGGGAATTATCATGTGCTTCTTAGACTCCAGCAAAGTCTTTGACACTGTCGACTTCGACATTATTTGCCAATCTTATCAGGTTAATTTTCTCGCTAAGCACAGTGTAAAGGCTTCGCTCGCACCAGCCATTTCACCAGCAATGCGTCGTACCCGGCACCTTAAGGCCACGATGGAGGCAGGTAGTATCACGTGTCCCCCCCCCCCCCCCCCCAGCGTTCGTTATTATGTCCTACACTCGTTTCATTCTATGTCAGTGATGTGTCATCAGGTTTGTCCTGCTGCAAATGTCGCATGTACGCTGATAACCTCCAGCTGTATATAAGTGCAAAGCCAATAAACCTCAAGAAATGTATGGAGAATCTCAATACCGACTTGTGTGCGCAGGGTACAGGGTTAAGGCTCAACCCATCCAAAACACAAGCAGTACTGGTTGGTCATTCTAGGCTCATTAGCCCAAATTATCGGTAATCCCTACCGTCATTAACTCTAAACTTCTTCAGGAAAGAGACTAGGAGTAATAACAAATGAAATTCTACGTTGGACTGAGCACATAAATACCTTCTGCCGGTAACATTATTGTCATTATTACTATTATGGTCATTAATATTATTTTCATTGTTATTATTGATCTTATTGTTACCATTACCACTATTAATGGCAGCGGCAGCAGTAATACAAGTACTGCCAGTATTAACTTCATTAGTCCATAATCAGTATTAGTTACTCACATTGGCGCTACAGACACTCAAATCATTTTAATAGTATTTGTTACTAAATTTGCTATTTCGTAAGTAACTATGGCGTAAAAAAGGTACTGTACGTGTAAAACACTCGTGCAATGTGGGAGAGGGACTCAGGGTCTTAATCATATTAGGTTAAATAAATAAATAAACAGAAACAAATGAATAATCCTTACTTCGAAAGGAAACTGTGTTTTGGATGAAGTACAGTAGCACTGACCTTACGACTTATCTTAGAAGAAAGATTACGGAAAGGCAAACCTACGTTTCTAGCATTTGTAGACTTAGAGAAAGCTTTTGACAATGTTGACTGGAATACTCTCTTTCAAATTCTAAAGGTGGCAGGGGTAAAATACAGGGAGCGAAAGGCTATTTACAATTAGTACAGAAACCAGATGGCAGTTATAAGAGTCGAGAGACATGAAAGGGAAGCAGTGGTTGGGAAGGGAGTAAGACAGGGTTGTAGCCTCTCCCCGATGTTTTTCAATCTGCATATTGAGCAAAGGAAACAAAACAAAAATTCGGAGTAGGTATTAAAATTCATGGAGAAGATATAAAAACTTTGAGGTTCGCCGATGACATTGTAATTCTGTCAGAGACAGCAAAGGACTTGGAAGAGCAGTTGAATGGAATGGACAGTGTCTTGAAAGGAGGATATAAGATGAACATCAACAAAAGCAAAACAAGGATAATGGAATGTAGTCTAATTAAGGGAATTAGATTAGGAAATGAGACACTTAAAGTAGTAAAGGAGTTTTGCTATTTGGGGAGCAAAATAAGTGATGATGGTCGAAGTAGAGAGGATATAAAATGTAGGCTGGCAATGGCAAGGAAAGCGTTTCTGAAGAAGAGAAATTTGTTAACATCCAGTATTGATTTAAATGTCAGGAAGTCATTTCTGAAAGTATTTGTATGGAGTGTAGCCATGTATGGAAGTGAAACATGGACGATAAATAGTTTGGACATGAAGAGAATAGAAGCTTTCGAAATGTGGTGCTACAGAAGAATGCTGAAGATTAGATGGGTAGATCACATAACTAATGAGGAAGTATTGAATAGGATTGGGGAGAAGAGAAGTTTGTGGCGCAACTTGACCAGAAGAAGGGATCGGTTGGTAGGACATGTTCTGAGGCATCAAGGGATCACCAATTTAGTATTGGAGGATAGCGTGGAGGGTAAAAATCGTAGAGGGAGACCAAGAGATGAATACACTAAGCAGATTCAGAAGGATGTAGGTTGCAGTGGGTACTGGGAGATGAAAAAGCTTGCACAGGATAGAGTAGCATGGAGAGCTGCATCAAACCAGTCTCAGGACTGAAGACCACAACAACAACAACAGTAGCACACTAGCTTAATATCTCAATTGTGTTTGCGATTTGGCTGTGGGCATTGTATAGTCTCTTGGCGAGATTGAAGGAGTTTAAAGTAAGAAACCTACCTTGATTTTCAAGATAAAATCCTCGGATGCCATGACGCAGGTAAAACATAGACTAGAATCTCAACTCAATAAGTGAAAACTGATTTTCTGGCCTCAGATAATTCTCGCACTTGTCAGCTCTTGCCATTTTCGTAATTGTGTTGATGATGCTTTTCCGAAAGTCAGATGGTATGTCACAAGACTCATACATTCTACACACCACTCCATTCTACCAGTCGGTTTGTAACCACTTCCACAATGATTTTAGTAATTATGATGGAATGTTATCTATCTCTTCTGCCTTATTTCATCTACATCTACATACATACTCCACAATCCACCATACGGTGCGTGGCGGATGGTACCTCGTACCACAACTAGCATCTTCTCTCCCTGTTCCACTCCCAAACAGAACGATGGAAAAATGACTGCCTATATGCCTCTGTACGAGCCCTAATCTCTCTCATCTTTTCTTTGTGGTCTTTCCGCGAAATATAAGTTGGCGGCAGTAAAATTGTACTGCAGTCAGCCTCAAATGCTCGTTCTCTAAGTTTCCTCAGTAGTGATTTACGAAAAGAACCCCTCCTCTCCTCCAGAGACTCACACCCGAGTTCCTGAAACATTTCCGTAACACTCGCGTGATGATAAAACCTACCAGTAACAAATCTAGCAGCCCGCCTCTGAATTGCTTCTATGTCCTCCCTCAATCCGACCTGATAGGGATCTCAAAAGCTCGAGCAGTACTCAAGAATAGGTCGTATTAGTGTTTTACATGCGGTCTCCTTTACGGATGAACCACATCTTCCCAAATTTCTACCAATGAACCGAAGACGACTGTCCGCCTTCCCCACAACTGGCATTACATGCTTGTACCACTTCATATCGATCCGCAATGTAACGCCCAAATATTTAATCGACGTGACTGTGTCAAGCGCTACACTACTAATGGATTATTCTAACATTACGGGATCCTTTTTCCTATTCATCTGCATTAATTTACATATATCTATATTTAGATTTAGCTGCCATTCTTTACACCAATCACAAATCCTGTCCATGTCATCTTGTATCCTCCTACAGTCACTCAACGACGACACCTTCCCGTACACCACAGCATCATCAGAAAACAGCCGCACATTGTTATCCACCCTATCCAAAACACCATTTATGTAGGTAGAAAACAACAGCGGACCTACCACAATTCCCTGGTGCACTCCAGATGATACCCTCACCTCCGATGAACACTCACCATCGAGGACAACGTACTGGTTTCTATTACTTAAGAAGTCTTCGAGCCACTCACATATTTGGGAATCAATCCCATATGCTCGTACCTTAGTTAGGAGTCTGCAGTGGGGCACAGAGTCAAACGCTTTCCGGAAGTCAAGGAATATGGCATCCGTCTGATACCATTCATCCATGGTTCGCAAGATATCATGTGATAATCGGTAGGTGGTGGTCATCCATTGCAGTAGTAGCTCTTTGGCGGTCTGAGTGACACCTGTCATCGGCAGTTCCTGTCTCCCTATATATCCTCCATGTCCAACATCGCTTTCGTTCACTCCGAGAAGGCTGGACACTTCTCTTGTTGAGAACCCTTCCTGGCATAAAGTAACAATGCGGATGCGATCGATCCGTGGTATTGACCGTCTGAACGAACCGCGTACCTCCTTCCCGGGGGAATGAGTCAAACTGATCGACTGTCGGAACTCCGGCTAATAGGCGCTGCTTATGTAAGGTATTTAAGAATGACAGAGCACAGGTACACGCTTTGGACTGGATACGACAATTTGCTTCTGTATTTTCATCAGCATTGGCTGTAATGCAGAAACTAGAATTGGCCTGGATACAACAATTTGCTTTTGAATTTTCACCGGCATTGCCTGTAACACAGAAACCAAAATTTATTTTCAGCGCGTAATTGACCTCAGGAGATTCATTACGCTTCGATGAATATGTGCCGTAGCGTGCACAGGTCCCCGAACCGTAGTAGTGCTATTTCATCTTCAGTTTTCTGCACTGCTGCCTTCTCTTTTACTATCCTTTATAGCTATCAAAACAGCTCTTCAACAATCGATCTATCTAGAATTAGGAATGAATAATGAAAACCTGATATTAAAAGTTTTACCTGAAAGTGACAGTTATGATTTTACGCTCCGAAATGGCAAGAAATACCAGCATAACTTTAATAACAGACGTAATTTTAATTATCAGTATCGTCAAAATTATCAGCAACAGGAACCACATTTTGGTAACAATAGAGGTTTTTCCCAACAACAGCAACAAAACCAACCGGTTAGCATACCTAACCAACAATGTAATGTGCAAGGTCAACCAAGCTTTAATGTTTCGCCGCCTACACGTATAGCGTCGGCTCCGCCAAATAGTAACGCACAGCAACAAGGAAATCAGTACGTACAGAAAATACACCATTTTAACTCATATCGCAATCAACCATATAGAAATGACTATCATGACAGACGTAAATGTAATGAGCACAATTTTCAGCGTACGTTTAATAACAGTCGGTCTTACAAGCAGCAAAATCATCCTCAACAACAGATTATCATGAATGAACCAGACAGTCGGTATCATCCCGAACCTAATGCGTCAGGACGAAATAACAGAACAGAACAAATAGTCGAAATGCCACAGCATCCTCCGGCAAATAATAGCACGTCAGATAGAATTTGACTAGATACGGTACAGGTTGCATCTTCCAGCAACGCAAGCAATACTTTTGACATACAGAATCTTGTTCACGAAAATGTTATTACTTTTGACGACATTCGAGATACTCTTTCGCAGGAGAAACCAGTTATTCAAAAAAACCATTTCACACCCTGTCATTGAAGTAAAGATTGGATCGTCCAAATTTTCAGCAGTAATCGATTCTGGATCACCTATGTCAGTTATAAATCAGGAAACTTTCAACGAATGTAACAAAGAGAATACCTATCCTATGTTACCATTAGGCAAAACTAAAGTAACAGGTGCAGTATCTGGTAAAGGAGTAGACGTAAAATTGCAGACACACTTATCATTTTGTATTGGAGGTCATACGTTTCACTCAAATTTTTGGATTGTTCCCTTACTGACAACAGACGTTATTTTAGGTACGAATTTTCTGGTACAACACGACGCAGTTATTGACTTTCAAAATTCCTATTTAATGTTAAAGGATGAAAATGTACAACTGGCAATCGGACAGAGGTCATTTTTGCATCACGTAACACTGACTGTCATTCCATATTGTTCACAGATACGTGTATGTTCACAACTATTATACACCAGACGAATCCGACTATGACGTTATGCAAATGATTTCTGATAAAGTAGAGCAGTGCAAATACGGACGACGAACGCACGCAACTACGCAAAATTCTTTGACAGCAAGCTCCAGTTTTTGACATGTCCGGATTTATGTATGAATTTCAAGTTAAACAGCACGACACGTTTAAAGCCAAACATTATCCCATTTCGTATATTCACAGAGAACAAGGAATTATTGACCGGCAGTTAGTCCGTACATAAACCCGCTCCATATTGTTAAGAAAAAGGATGGTTCACTTCGCCTCGTACTTGATTCGCGCCACATCAATGACATTATTATTAATGAAACAGATCGCCCACAGACACTAGAAGAACTTCTACAGAAATTTCATGGTACCGCTATTTATTCCACATTAGATTTGAAATCGGGATTTTGGCAAATTCAGCTCCATCCGAACTGCAGAAAGTACACAGCTTTTCTCTGATGTGGTGACTGTTATCAATTTTGTAAATTTACCGTTCGGTTTAACTATTTCTTCAGCAGCATTTATTCGCGTTTTGAACTTAAAGACAGAACCACAACGTATGTAGACGACACTCTTATTGAAGAACCTAACTGGTCTGAACACAATTTCATTCTTGAACAACTGTTACAAAGCTTTCGTGCACGAGGACTCACAGTTAACTCAGTAAATCGCTCCTTGGCAAAACTTCTATAAAATTTCTTGGACATGTAATTTCAGCAGAAAGCATTGCGCCTGACACGGAAAAACTTCAAGCTTTACGTGACATTACGACGAAGAAACAACTACGCAGCTTTTGGGATTAATTAACTTTTTTCGTAAATTTATTCATTACCTGCTTTGGACACCCCTAGATTATGTCAATTGACGGGTAAAAACACTATTTGGCCCTGGGATAGCCAAGCACATTCTGAATTTGTCAATCTGAAACAATCTTTGTTAAATGCACCACTTTTATCACATCCATATCTTACAAGAAATTTTTCCATTGCCACCGACAGTTCTAACACCGCTTTAGGCGTACACTTTTTTCAGGAAATTGAAGAAGTTGGTTCTACAGTAATTACAAACATCGCCTTTGCGAGTCGCATTCTGTCACCTGCTGAACGCAATTATTCTGTTACAGAGCTTGAAACATTATGTGTTGTATGGGCAGATTTCGGCATTTTCTTTATGGAAGACATACGACCGTTTACACAGATCATAGAGCGATACACTTTTTACTTTCCGCTAAATTTACACATGACAGATTAAGCAGATGGAAACTTTATTGACAGGAATTTAATTTTACAATTGTTCAAATTCCCGGTAAATAAAATGTTGTAGCAGACGCACTATCCCGTTCTCTCAGCAACAATCAGCAAGACATCGCAACCAACTCCTGCCAAGCAAATTCTAACGTCATGTATATTCAACAAGTTGCATTTGAAAATTTCATTTCGTCGTCATTACGAGACATAGCACAAGAGCAGAGCAAAGACAATGTGTGGAAAGACAGTAAACGCCTTTGGCAAGATAAGAATAATGTTACCATCAGAAACCATTACACTGTACGCAATAACATTCTGTTTCGCCGCTCTCACCCTGACAGCAACAACTGGTTACTATGCATTACTGACGAACTTGTTAAGAAATTAATTTGGTGTACTCATTTAAGTTACGCACATTACGGAGCCAGAAAATGTTTCCTTATACTGGGACAGAACTGTTATTTTGCCATCACGGAGAAACGTATTCGACGAGTTTTAGCGTCATGTAAAATCTGCCAGAAAGCTAAGTCAGACACGACTTCACATATTCCTCCGTTACATCCCATTGTACCTGTTAAATTGAGACACGTGGCCGCTGTAGACATTTTTGGTCCAATTCCCAGAACTAATAGAGGTTTTTGTTACATCTTTGTCGCTGTTGAACTCACTTCAAAATTTGTTACCTTCACACCGTTACGCAAAGTTACTGCTAAAACTATTTCGAATGCATTTATAAAACATTTTCTATTTCATGTATGGCATGTATTGAAAGTAATTTCCGACAATGGACCACAGTTTCGATCTGCTATATGGACACGTATGTTACGAACAAGAAACATTTCTCCGATCTATATATCGAAGTATCACGCTTCTTCGAACCCTTGTAAACGACTAATGAAAGAAATTGTTAAACTATGTAGAATATACTGCCATAAAAACATATTGATTGGGACACACACATACTCTCATTGCGGGATGTAATTAACACCATAACAAATGAATCTAGTATGTTATCTCCGACTGTTATACTGAAAAATGTTGAACCACCTAACAAAATTAAAGAATTAGTATCCTTTCCTACATCTCGTCGACTACGACACCTTGAAACAATTGACTGCGCTGAACAACATCAAACGTGCCGCAGAGCGCCGGAGAAGACAGCAAAAGAAGGTTTGTACACAGGTTTGTACACGCCGTGACTTTCACGTTGGACAGACGATATTAGTACGTACACACTATTTATCAAACAGAGGAAAGAGTAGATGCAGTAAATTTGAGCTTCTATACGCAGATCCATATCGAAATCGCAGCATTCCTCAACCCAATGTAGTACACGTCGAAACTTTGAGAAACTGAAAAAGTAAAGGCAATCACCATGTCTCCAATATTAAACCCTTTATTGAATGAACATACTTTATGATTTGTCGCAGTGTAATGCCATTTGCAGATATTTATATGAACACTTTTTGTTGATTATCGTATTTTTCCTGGCAAGTGCCCGGCAAGGTAAGGTTAGCAGGTCGCTTTTATTGTCGTTACACATCAGACCGTGCACATTTTTCCAGATAAACTTACATATTTTATGACCAATTATGCAATTCTATCTATGTGACTACTTACTGATGATTATCAAATGTTTCTTGGCAAGTGCCCGGCAAGGTAAGGTTAGCAGGTCGCTTTTCTTGTCGTTATATATCAGACCGTGCACATTTTCCATTTTTCATGTATGTATGATTGTGTTCCTGTTTAGTTTGTTTGTACTACGAAATCTTTAAGATATAACAAACACCAGTTCACTTTAACGTTTTTCCTTATGATATCTCAATATGTTGACTATTGTACACTTTTGGCTACCGCATTATAAGATTGTGTGTACATTTTTGCACCTGAACACTATGTTTTTTACGTAATACATTTTCTGTCATGCTATGCTGTATGCTTAATTATATCATTAAAAACAAGTTTTTATTTAATAGGTGTGTGATTTAAATGCAAGATATTAATCCTTATTCATCATTTTCAGAAAGCAATAACGTCTGAAAGAAATAACTTAAACAAACCTCAGTGGATTACTATGAAATGGGAATTTCATCTTCGAAATGAACGGAATAAAATACAATACCTCGTCATGAAGAGCAAATGGATCAGAATTAAGAAGCATTAACAAGAATATACTATACACATCGTATGACAGCAGTCTTAACTAATATTTTTCTTTCAGAATACGAGGCGATTGATGCAGGCTGATAGACAGAACTACACATCTTAGTTTTAGGATGAAATATGCTAGAAATAAGAAACTCTATACTATGAATAGTTTCATGAAGTAAATGGTAATATGAATAATGAATAATTCAGTGTCTTTTTGCAGATGATAATGAATGATGATGACTAGTTATATGAAGAATATGCTAATATGAATAACGAAGTTTTTCTTAGCAGGTGATGATAGTAATGAAGTTATGATAATATGAATAATGAAGTTTTTTTCTTCGCAGATGAGAATAATGATGAAGTTTACATATTTACTGTTAGTTAAGAAATGCTGTGTAGTTATATAAGTATTTGTTGCAGTTAGTTTTGACAGTATGTCTTATATTGCATGGTATAATGACTGAATGTTTTGGAAAGGACAGCTAGAATACATACATATTGAGTACACGTTTCATTACCTGTTAATTCGAAGTTCACTACTTTTCAGCATAATATGCGTTTCTTCTTTCAGCTGAATAATCCATTTTGTATTTTTCCAGGAGAAGCTATTCATGAAATTAATGTGCTATAAGCAGTTAGTTATTAAACCTGTTCTAGTACTTGCATTTTTTTACCCATTTGCGTGTGTCATTCATAAATGTGATCACATATACTCAACTATTTCATAACCTTGCTACAGCTGACTCATGACGAATGACATTACTAATCCTTATTTGTAGCAATAAGTCAAAAGCAAATATTTTCATGCCCCAGCAATTAATTTTCGATCCCAACGCAATGCATTACTGGCACAAAAAGAAGTATTACCAGTCCCAAATAATGCTACTAGTTTAAGAGATATTTATAGTACTAAATATAATGCAGATTTGTCAGATGTATTGAATCCATTATATCTATGTATTATTGGACCATGGACCTTGAGTAATAGTTGCAGTGTGTTGCATTTTGGATGTGTCCTATGTCACTTGTATGATGAGTTCTGAGTAGTGCTGAATGATGTTTTGTAATAATGCATAAATGCTATGCCAGTGATTTCTGTAAATAATATTTTTGTTATACTCTATAAAAGCTATGCCAATAATTAACTCTCATTTTGAACGATGACTTCTGAATAATACTGAATAATGTTTTATAAAACTATATGAATACTTTGTAACTGGCCAATGAATGCCACTGTTTCTTATATTTTGAATTTGTCTCATGTCACTTACATGCTATTATATATGAATGCCAGTAGCTTGATGCTACACTCGGTAACTCTTGTTTTGAATGATGACTTCTGAATAATGCATAAAAATGTTTAGTAACTGGCCAATGAGTGCCAACGATTACTATAACTAGATGAATTATGTTAATGCTATGCCATTAATTAACTCTTGCTTTGAATGATGACTTCTGAACAATGCATAAATATGGTTTGTAACTGGCCAATGAGTGCCAATATTTAGTGTAATCAGATGACTTATGAATAATGTTCTATAATACTCCATACATAGTAGAGAAATGTTTAGTAACTAGGCAATGAGTGCCAACAATTACTCAGATCGGTTAATAGACTAGTGTAATTCTCAGTTATGACTAGCATAAGACTTAATGTCCTTCATCTTCTGACCTAATTACCAGAAATTACTGCAATATCCGTTTGTCCTGTATATCCTCATGATCATGGAGCACTATATTTGGTTTTTGCACTAATTCTACGTTGGTGTACCTTACAAGAACGTGGTGTTGACAGATCATGCTGTCCACCACCTTGAACGATGGAGATGTTATTATGGCCCACTGTTTGGAGTACCTAATGTACTACCAAAATGATAACATTGAATATTAATACGACATTTCAGTGTCTTAGCTACACTGATTAATACTTCAGGGAAGAGAACTTCAGATTGTCTCACTTGGTGTTGTGCTTCTGTAGAAAGATATAGACTTTCAGTGCAGCTACGTGCAACCTGCTGTGCTACAACCATGATGCAATCCTTCCCTTTCCTTTCCTAGTTCTTATAAAATGGTAAAAAATATATATATATATACAGTGTGTCTGCACTTTATGTCATTTATTAATATGTTTTGTACTCATTGCGTATCCTAGTTCTTGTAAAATGGTTAAAAATATATACAGTATATGTGCACTTTATGTCATTTGTTAATATGTTTTATACTCATTGTGTATACATTTTGTCATTTCTTATATATACAGTGCGTGTGCACTTTATGTCATTTGTTAATATGTTTTATACTCATTGCGTATACATTTTGTCATTTCTTATATATACAGTGCGTGTGCACTTTATGTCATTTGTTAGTATGTTTTGTACTCATTGCATATACATTTTGTCATTGCTTGATATGTTCTGTACTCAGTGTGTGTGCACTCTATTTCCTTTCATGTACTGCACTTATATATATGTATATACTCTGTGACTGTAAACTTAGATAATTAAGTAGATTTTAGAAAAATTTGTTGCTCATGGCAAGTCCAATTGACTCACCATCGCTGCCAAATGTTTGCCCCCCCCCCCCCCCCCCCGCCACCCCTCCCAGTGGAGAGGGTTATGTAACGGGTTCGAGCAGATGTAATTTCGACGTATTGCTCATGCGCTGCCTGCGATATGCAAGGTCTCTGACCAGAGATCAGTGTTGACTGCAGTAGGAACTGTGTAGCTGTAGCAGTAAGTTGTTGCTAGTCTGGAGTCTGCTCTGGTCCGGTCTGGTGTATGGTGTTGGCTGGCCCGGTCGCGGTGCAGCGATCCCGGAGCCTGAGTATTATTGTATAAGGTAAAAAGCAGCCTCGCGCATATGTAGTAATGTTATCTCAAGTCGCATGTAAATGTTTTAAAACTCTCGTAATAATAATCTTCCTCATAAAAAGTAACTTTAACAACCATTCATTTCAGTTTAAAGAATTTACTAATTTCTCCCATCCATGATCATCCCGATTATTGCAATAGAAAAATCAGTTGCTTCCTTTCATAAATGACAGATAGGTCGGCCAGCATTGCACAGAGCTGTGCCGGAAAAATTTATTGTAAGAGCAGATATATCGGGCGACTTCATTGAGGTAAGAATTTTTCCTTTTTTTATTCAGAATGATCTTTCAGGGCCATGACGCAGCACTGCTGTCGTCCAAAATTTACCACGTTAAATTCACAGTGAATTATTGAAAAGTCATAAGTGAGCGACAATTTAATTGAGAGGTTAGTTACATTGTTTTATTACCAGGTTACTGAATTTATTTTTTTATTGGGACGTTACACTGAATGTGAACGACATAATTATAATTTTTACTGTTGAGAGGTTTAGGAATTTTTCTGTTATGAGGGCACGCTAAATGTGAATGAATTTTGAGCTTGGATTAAATCAGAAAGAATTTTGTGTGGAGGTTAATGTGAAAAGAATTTTGTAGGGAGGTTATAAATGTAAATAAATTTTGTGGGGAGGTTACATTAAATTAGAATCATACTCACATTATTTATTTTATTTTGTGGGGAGGTTACACTAAATTAGAATCGTACTCATATTATTTATTTTATTTTTTGTGGGGAGGTTACAGTCTACTTCGACGATTGTTATGGAATGAAGGAGAGTTTGTAGATACTCTGTACGTGATCCAAAGCCTCACACCTGGCCATTAATTGCGGTAACATAATGGAATGTTCTTAAGCAGAATAAAAGTAACGATTTGATTTAGGCAGTGGTCAGTGATCAGTCATTGGAATGCTCCGCACTTATCGAGTATGAGTACCTGTCTGGTGGGATTCGAGGAGAAATTACCACATAAGCCTAGCTGTGTGGAAGGCAGATTCCTTTTCTCGGCAAAATTCTGATGAAGTACGAATCACCTCTACTTTATTTTTCATTTCTTTTTAAGATTTTTTTCCCCGGTACAGCTCCTTTGCAAAATGTATTAAAGAAGCAGTTGACCAAATTCGAACAACGCTTGCTGAAGGTCGGGCGCCGCTGTTATTCACCTATTGAATCGTGTTTGAACATGGTTTCTCATAATCTTTACTTCTTCTACCTTAAATTTCAAATAACTACCAAGGGAGGGAAATGAGAAAACGTTTTGCGATACGGAGAACTACAGGCACACTTTTAACCGCGTGACATTTGCAAATGGATCAGGAATTATTCTCATGACCTGCTCGTTTTAAAATAGGTGTACATTTGGGGTAGTACTACTTATATCATCAGAAAACGTTGACGAGTGTAGGAACTATCAATTATGTTCGAATTATCAGCTCATATTAATATAGTGCTTGTATAGAATCGAATAAAATTTTCGAATTAATCAATGGGAAATAGGAAACAAAATCTCATAGTAGTCGCAATGGCTACACTTGGCAAACCGAGAGAGTGAAGTAGATGAAGAACTCGATGTTACAGTCTGTGTGCTATAGCACAATTACAACGCCAGATTACCTTTTGAAGTCACAGAACCATCAACACGGCTCCTATTGTTTGTACTTAATGACTTTTACTCACACCTCATCACTCCAGAAACCGATATTGCGGAATTTTTTGATGCCGTATACAAAACAACTCAACACAATTCGCATATTGCGTTTATGGCGTGTTCACGTTGTAGTGAAAGTAATTTAATTCGAAAATGAAACCCTGATCATGAAGTTGTTACTTCAAAATGTGCGTTGGCGTGGTAAAAACGCTATAAACGAACGCTCGAGACGAACTGTCTTTTTTTTATTTTTGTTTCCAACTGAACTTATGTTTATACAACAATCTGTAACGTCAAAATCATTTAAATATATGCAATGTGTAACGAGAACAGCTAGATACTTTCAACATCATGAAGTCAACCAAAGTATTTCAATGAATGTAAATCGCATCGACACATATCTGTAAAACGCTTTGAAGTGGATTCTGTCCACTTTGAAGATGACATCAACTTCACTTCATGCATAACAATGAGTTTATGCGTAACACTGATTCGCAACGATTTACCGAAATCAGTAATGTAAATATTTGTGGACGTAGGGTGCTCAGGAAGAATGGTGAAAATTCAGGCACAGGAGAGAACTCTAACCAGAAGCAAATACATATGGATACACGCTCTACTCTTAATGGTTTCCTAGAGGGAATACATTTAACGTATATTGTTATTAATGGAACTGATCACTTTACACGCAACTGCGTTGATTCACACTTAAGAAACGTAATGCAGACATTGTGATTGAAACAATGTTGAAAAGTTAGAAAATTTTAGTAACTATAGTAATCGCAAAAGGAGTCTCACAGGGCTCTATTTTCGATCCAGTATTACGCCTGTTGTAGAAAGACATCCTGAGCTAAGTGGTTGGAAGGCACGAGGTACGTTGAGCTATAACAAAACTTTAAAGAAGTTTCGGTGGATAGGAGACACACGTGTGCGCCACTAGCTCAAGAACAAACGCGCAATATATGTGTTCTATCTCGGAACCCTTTCAGGAGTTACTCCCTTAAATTTCGGGCGGGTAATGGCATAAATTCCAATTCTTCTGATACCTCGGCTGTGTATCGGTGATCCATCTTCAGAGTGAGCCGAATGATTGACGCTGTAGCACTCGATTCTTCCAGTTAAACTTGCGGACTGCCTCAATGCGCATGCTATCACAGAAGCAGAAGGCACCAGAGACGTTAATCGGGGACAAAGAGGTACAACATACGCATAAATTAGATCTATGGCTGGGTTATCGATGTATAACTGCGTGCTGTACTACGGCTACGTCCTTGTAAGCTGGATCAACCGCGCAGCTGCAGATCTAATTCATGCATATGTGGTACCTCATTGCCACCGAATAACGTCTCTGGCGCCTTCTGTAACTGTGATCGCATTCGCAGTGGCGCGGTCCGCGAATTCAAAAGGTTGGAATGAGTGCTGAAGCGTCAGTCATTTGGCTCACTCTGAAGACGGCTGAACGATACACAGCCGATATATCAGAAGATGAAGTGGAATTTATGTGGCTACACGCCCGAAATTTAGTGGACCAGTCACTGCGCCGGGAAAACATGAAGATGCACATTCTGAAGTTTCATGCTTCAAATGAGCATTCCTGTCATGTCACTGAATATTCAAGATTCGTCCTGAGACAGCCTCTGTATAAGATATTATACTAACTACTTTTTAATTCGGCAAGGAACAAATCTTTCACAGATTTTCGATAGCAGCATATTTTCCCACTGTAGAACGTCATACCGAGTGCAACACATTATTACAATTACGTCATTTAGAATTACTTGCATTGAAAGATTTGTTTGTGGCACTAACCAAGTAGAACAGTTATTTCCTCTATAATTACGAGCAGCAACAGCAAAGATGCACTGCAAATGTGTGGCACCGGTCGTGGACAAAAGAGCCATCATATCACCACATGTCACTCTCACACTCGAGCGTCCGTGTGCTTTCAGTCCGGGAACATATTGACTGCCCTCCGGCAGAGGGAAGCCGCGACCTGCTTTTTGAGAGCAGTGCCACGTCCCACGGCTATTGTGGTGGCTCCGGCCTGCCTAGAGAGGAAGGGTGGGGGCGCGGATGGCTATAGGGGGGTGAGTGAGGGACACGAGAGACAGCGAGCGAGCGCAGTCGAGAGAGAGAGGAGCGGCGCAAGTGTCCTCCGGCCCATATATTGTGCGCACGAGCCCGGAAGAAGGCGCACCAGTATATCAGGCCGCCCTCGGGAGCTTAGGGCGGGTCGCAGAGGGCGAAGTTGGTGGGCTCTGCAGTCTGCAGTCTGCTAGTCGGCATCCGTCGCGCTTCTCCGCGCTGATTTCGTCTTGCAGCTCTCCGGTCGTTATGCTCTCCGATAGGATGTCGGCAGCGATGGACAGCGAAGTGGGCCTAACTAAGTCAAGTTGTCGCTAAGGCTCCTCGTCATGTATCAACAGAGAAATAACAGAGCAGTGTGCAGTGGAGAAGGAAGGTCGATTCAGCAACAAGCGGAAGAGGATTTAAAGTCATACCCAAACCACATTCTTAAATAGAAAGGAAACACGCATATGATAGGCACATGGAGGCACAAAGCCTGAAGCATAGATAACAAAGGAAAAGTAAAAAATAAGATCCGTTCACTGACGTCGCAACTGAGTTTTTGTTTTGTATGTGTACAGCTCTAAGCCAAAGCTTCAGCATCAGGACTACAGTTCTGATGTAAGCACCTGCAGTATCAGACACGAATATCTATGGTAGTTGTAGTGTTTTCTTAATGGACGTTTGAAAAATTATAATGCAGTATGTACAGAACTGCCAAAGATAATAAATCAAATTATGTCAAAGCTTAAGGTATACCCGCGAATCTGGATGAATTTTGTTGAGAGGGATTAAATTCTACGAGTGGGATTTCAAGGGGAGAAGAATGGAATCAAATTTACTATTCAACTCAAAAGTAATACTCTGTAGTTTATCAAGCGTGCAGCCGGCCGCGGTGGCCGAGCTGTTCTGAGCGCTTCAGTCCGGAACCGCACGACTGCTACGGTCGCAGGTTCGAATGTGGGTGGCGTCCTTAGACAAGGAGGTTTAAGTAGTTCTAAGTTCTAGGGGACTGATGTCCTCGGATGTTAAGTCCCATAGTGCTCAAAGCCATTTATCAAGCATGCAAAACGAAAGATCCAGGAAATTGACTCCAGATCATTGTCTGGCATGAAATATATTCCCCGAAACTATAGTATCGATGTTATTGAGTATCAAGTATGCATCCACCTGGAAGTGCACCCTGTTAATCGAAATACACTGACACGCCCAACCCATACAACTAGTGAAATTCTATAAACAAATCAACCCCAAACAAACATACTCCATGTGTCAAATTAGAATTGTTGAAAAAACGATTTCTAACCAAGACTCACAATTACAGATGTTGAAGTGATGGGTATAATAGGCCAGACAAAGAAATAGACGTTTTCAAATAAAATACTGTATCGCTACGAGAAGGACTCGCGCACTGAGCGACCCCTACAAACATAATTATGTATATAGAAATTTCATCCATTGCAAGAATCGAGTATCTCGACCATATTTGTCTATTATCTACATTGAGACTGGCAAGATACCAGTTCTCGAAAGTTGAAGAATTTCGAGAATGTTTTGATTTCAATAATATAAACGTGGCATAAAGTTATGCCTGAGCCACGCGAGCATTATTATAATATTTAATAGTTCACCACTCCGGCTGACTGAGTGGTAAAAGTAGAACAACATCAAGGAATGACTTTATTGGTCATATGACGCGTTTCGGGATTTATCCATCATCAGCAATCCAGAAGTGATTATTTTAGGTAGCTATGATGTTTGAATTAGTATGTGAAACAGACACTCGCAGACTATTCATTCCTAGCCTGAAGTCTAACTTTCCCCATTGCGACCCAGTCAGCTTCAATGCAGAACTACTGATTGTTTTAATCTGAAGTTTGACGTTGCATAACAAATGACAAAAGAAATCTGTTTTCGGGCGATATAATCACAAATTCGAAATCTTCAGATTTTTTACTTTACTTGTACTGTGAAACCTTACAGTACTCCTGGCCAAATTTCATCATTGGAGATTAACGGTAACTACCATACACGGTTTGATGAGTGATGCGAGTATCAAAACATGTGACACAAATGACCGTATCTTTTGACTGCGTTTACATAGAATCTCCAATCTTTTATATCGCCAACGAGTGATAAACCTCATTATGTGACATAAATTTCAACTTAATAAGCTTATTGGCTCCGATGAAAAAGGGTTTTTAACAGTTAGACAGACAGACAGACGGATAACAAAGCGATATTATAAAGGTTCTGTATGTACCAGTTGTGACACGGCAACCTAAAAACAGGTATATGTATTTCACAAACGAATGCACTCTGTTTATATAACGGAAGTGTAAGATAATAAGAAAACTAAAGTAAAAACTCACAACATTCATGTGCGTTTTGCTATGGAAAATAGTACTAGGGGATGTTACAGCTTCAATATATCATAGCACCCTAATTGGTTCAGATATGCACGCCATGTTTGGCTTACTTGACAGACAAACCCTCAAAGTTTTGTGTGTGTGTGTTCCATGTTGTTACGGTCTAAGCATAATTATAACGGTTCCAGGAAAGGCTCAGTGTGTGGAATGGTTTAATCAGACCAAATCGGACACGAAGGTTCAAGGGAACTTCCAGACATGGTATAGCAAACACCCACCTTCGTGAACGTCGATAGGCCAGTGGTATACGAATTTTATGCAGACAGGAAATGCTGATGTGAAACATCGTACTGGACAACCTGAAATACTGAAGACGACACGGAACGGATACGGCCGGATTTTCAGCGTTCACCGTGGAAGTCAGTTCGGAGGGCGTCGCTGTAAATCCCTGTGGCGATCGTGCTCCTGGTCCTTAGGACACTTTGACAGTTGTATCCACACCGACTGCAGCTGTTGCACACATTGAAACCAGACGACAAGCCATGGAGTATGCAACTGTGGACGTTCTGCACCTTTTAGAGGAGGATAAACACTTTCTAAAAGCCTGTCATATTTTGACGAAGCACCATTATACGTGCGTGGTTGTTGTTGTTGTTGTTGTGGTCTTCAGTCCTGAGACTGATTTGATGCAGCTCTCCATGCTACTCTATCCTGTGCAAGCTTCTTCATCTCCCAGTACCTACTGCAAACCTACATCCTTCTGAATCTGCTTAGTGTATTCATCTCTTGGTCTCCCCCTATGATTTTTACCCTCCACGCTGCCCTCAAATACTAAATTGGTGATCCCTTGATGCCTCAGAACATGTCCTACCAACCGATCCCTTCTTCTGGTCAAGTTGTGCCACAAACTTCTCTTCTCCCCAATCCTATTCAATACTTCCTCATTAGTTATGTGATCTACCCATCAAATCTTCAGCATTATTCTGTAGCACCACATTTCAAAAGCTTCTATTCTCTTCTTGTCCAAACTATTTACCGTCCATGTTTCACTTCCATACATGGCTACACTCCATACAAATACTTTCAGAAATGACTTCCTGACACTTAAATCTATACCCGATGTTAACAAATTTCTCTTCTTCATAAACGCTTTCCTTGCCATTGCCAGTCTACATTTTATATCCTCTCTACTTCGACCATCATCACTTATTTTGCTCCCCAAATAGCAAAACTCATTTACTACTTTAAGTGTCTCATTTCCTAATCTAATACCCTCAGCATCACCCGACTTAACTCGAATACATTCCATTATCCTCGTTTTGCTTTTGTTGATGTTCATCTTATATCCTCCCTTCAAGACACCATCCATTCCGTTCAACTGCTCTTCCAAGTCCTTTGCTGTCTCTGACAGAATTACAATGTCATCGGCGAACCTCAAAGTTTTTATTTCTTCTCCATGGATTTTAATACCTACTCCAAATTTTTCTCTTGTTTCCTTTACTGCTTGCTCAATATAGAGATTGAATAACATCGGGGAGAGGCTACAACTCGGTCTTACTCCCTTCCCAACCACTGCTTCCCTTTCATGTCCCTCAACTCTTATAACTGCCATCTGGTTTCTGTACAAGTTGTAAATAGCCTGTCGCTCCCTGTATTTTACCCCTGCCACTTTTAGAATTTGAAAGAGAGTATTCCAGTCAACATTGTCAAAAGCTTTCTCTAGGTCTACAAATGCTAGAAACGTAGGTTTGCCTTTCCGTAATCTTTCTTCTAAGATAAGTCGTACGGTCAGTATTGCCTCAAGTGTTCCAGTATTTCTACGGAATCCAAACTGATCTTCCCCGAGGTCGGCTTCTAATAGATTTTCCATTCGTCTGTAAAGAATTCGTGTTAGTACTTTGCAGCTGTGGCTTATTAAACTGATTGTTTGGTAATTTTCACATCTGTCAACACCTGCTTTCTTTGGGATTGGAATTATTATATTCTTCTTGAAGTCTGAGGGTATTTCGCCTGTTTCATACATCTTGCTCACCAGATGGTAGAATTTTGTCAGGACTGGCTCTCCCAAGGCCGTTAGTAGTTCCAATGGAATGTTGTCTACTCCAGGGGCCTTGTTTCGACTCAGGTCCTTCAGTGCTCTGTCAAACTCTTCACGCAGTATCGTATCTCCCATTTGATGAAGTTGAAATCCTCTTCCATTTCCATAATATTGTCCTCAAGTGCATCGCCCTTGTATAGACTCTCTAAATACTCCTTCCACCTTTCTGCTTTCCCTTCTTTGCTTAGAACTGGGTTTCCATCTGAGCTCTTGATGTTCATACATGTGGTTCTCTTATCTCCAAAGGTCTCTTTAATTTTCCTGTAGGCAGTATCTATCCTACCCCTAGTGAGATAAGCCTCTACATCCTTACATTTGTCCTCTAGCCATCCCTGCTTAGCCATTTTGCACTTCCTGTCGATTTCATTTTTGAGACGTTTGTATTCCTTTTTGCCTGCTTCATTTACTGCATTTTTATATTTTCTCCTTTCATCAATTAAATTCAATATTTCTTCTGTTACCCAAGGATTTCTACTAACCCTCTTCTTTTTACCTACTTGATCGTCTGCTGCCTTCACTACTTCATCCCTCAGAGCTACCCATTCTTCTTCTACTGTATTTCTTTCCCCCATTCCTTTCAATTGTTCCCTTATGCTCTCCCTGAAACTCTGTACAACCTCTGGTTCTTTCAGTTTATCCAGGTCCCATCTCCTTAAATTCCCACCTTTTTGCAGTTTCTTCAGTTTTAATCTACAGGTCATAACCAATAGATTGTGGTCAGAGTCCACATCTGCCCCTGGAAATGTCTTACAATTTAAAACCTGGTTCCTAAATCTCTGTCTTACCATTATATAATCTATCTGATACCTTTTAGTATCTCCAGGGTTCTTCCATGTATACAACCTTCTATCATGATTCTTAAACCAAGTGTTAGCTATGATTAAGTTGTGCTCTGTGCAAAATTCTATCAGGCCGCTTCCTCTTTCATTTCTTAGCCCCAATCCATATTCACCTACTATGTTTCCTTCTCTCCCTTTTCCTACACTCGAATTCCAGTCACCCATGACTATTAAATTTTCGTCTCCCTTCACTATCTGAATAATTTATTTTATTTCATCATACATTTCTTCAATTTCTTCGTCATCTGCAGAGCTAGTTGGCATATAAACTTGTACTACTGTAGTAGGTGTGGGCTTCGTATCTATCTTGGCCACAATAATGCGTTCACTATGCTGTTTGTAGTAGCTTACCCGCATTCCTATTTTCCTATTCATTATTAAACCTACTCCTGCATTACCCCTATTTGACTTTGTGTTTATAACCCTGTAGTCACCTGACCAAAAGTCTTGTTCCTCCTGCCACCGAACTTCACTAATTCCCACAATATCTAACTTTAACCTATCCATTTCCCTTTTTAAATTTTCTAACCTACCTGCCCGATTAAGGGATCTGACATTCACCGCTCCGATCCGTAGAACGCCAGTTTTCTTTCTCCTTATAACGACATCCTCTTGAGTAGTCCCCGCCCGGAGATCCGAATGGGGGACTATTTTACCTCCGGAATATTTTACCCAAGAGGACGCCATCATCATTTAATCATACAGTAAAGCTGCATGCCCTCGGGAAAAATTACGGCCGTAGTTTCCCCTTGCTTTCAGCCGTTCGCAGTACCAGCACAGCAAGGCCGTTTTGGTTATTGTTACAAGGCCAGATCAGTCAATCATCCAGACTGTTGCCCTTGCAACTACTGAAAAGGCTGCTGCCCCTCTTCAGGAACCACACGTTTGTCTGGCCTCTCAGCAGATACCCCTCCGTTGTGGTTGTACCTACGGTACGGCTATCTGTATCGCTGAGGCACGCAAGCCTCCCCACCAACGGCAAGGTCCATGGTTCATGGGGGGGACGTGCGTGATAAGGTAAACAAACAGTTTTCGCCGCTGGAGCACAATGAATCAGCGTATTGTGAGGGAAGATGTCAGTCTGAAAGTGAAGTATGGTGTTTTCTGATGATTGATCATATTTTGGGACCTTTTTTTTCTCAGAGAGAAAACAGTTAATACTAACAGTTATCTGGATATCCTGAAGCTGTTTGCGTTACCACCAATGGCACACAGTCGTTCCCGTTAAGATGGTGAACCACAACATTGAGTTCTGATTAGGCGGAATGCTCTAGACCATGTCTTTCCAGATAGATGGATTGACAAGGGTGTTTGAATTCTATGGCCTCCTAGGTAACCTGACATTACACCGAAGGAATTCTCTAGAGAGGAGTCTCTCAAGGACAGAGTCCAACAAACTCCTGTTCATCGCATAAATGATGTAAAGAACAGAATCGTTCACCTACGCCTACATCCACGTGACTACTCTGCTATTCGCAATAAAGTACCTGGCAGAGGGTTCAAAGTCTCTCTACCATTCCATTCTCGAAAGGCGTGCAGCAAAAACAAGCACTTAAATTTTTCTGTGATAGCCCTGGTTTCTCTTATTTCATCTTGATGATCATTTCTCCCAATGTAGGTGGGTGCCAAAAGATTCTTTTCACAATTGGAGGAAAACACTGGTGACTGAAATTTCATGAGAAGATCACGTCGCATCGAGAAACGCCTTTGTTTTAAAGATTGACACTCCAGTTCACGTATCGTTGCTACAGTAGCCACAGCTGATGCAGATATTTAGCATCGAGAGGGATCTACTGTAGAATACAGATTGGATGTGATACGGTCCACCTAAGGCGCACATGTTGCAACTGATTAAATGACATACTATCTTTGTGGAAATGTGTGTCACACAAGCAGAAAATGGTGTGAATGTCTTAATTACTTTCGATACTACAATACATTAAAATGGTACCTTAGCTTTGGAAAATCCTGTATTTCGGACCTTTCATACGATGCATGTTTGATAAACAATAACTGCTGAGTTTCAAAGTTGAACGCAAAAAATACTATTCAAATTGTAATACAATGAATCCTGAGTATATGCACACTGTTGATGTGCCAAGCCCTTCCATCATTCGCAGTGAATCCAGTACCACACAAAGAATGTTGATTTGAAAAACTGCATCCCATATGTGACAGATGTCTGCTGATTCCATACAACTGATTTCAAGTTCCTCTACAGTGCAGTTGGAGGAAGATTGAAACGATAGGCAGCAGCCCATCAGTTGTTTTGCCATTCAAAACACTTGAAACCTCTCAGTGTCGGACAGCTCCCCTCGACCTTCACCAGCACACTTCTGCTTGAATAATGGAACCATCCCGAAAATACAAAAATAAAACAAAAAATACTTATATGGCGCATAGCAGCCGACTTCGGTATGGCTCAGTGTACCCGACTGGCATTGCACATTAATACCTGAGGAAAACAGAAACCGGTTTGAGTTACCTGGATTTAATTGTTACAATTCAATCTGCATTAGACTACTTAAATATCAATACTAGTATAGTAATGTTACTTCTTACCTTCAATAGTGTAAACTCATACTATAAAACATCGCCGGCCGGGAAGGCCGATCGATTCTAGGCGCTACAGTCTGGAACCGCTCGACCTCTACGGTCGCAGGTTCGCATCCTGCCTCGGGCATGGATGTGTGTGATGTCCTTAGGTTAGTTCGCTTTAAGTAGTTCTAAGTTCTAGGGGACTGATGACCTCAGAAGTTAAGTCCCATAGTGCTCAGAGCCATTTGAACCATTTTTATAAAGCCTCAAAAATAAGAAAGATAGAAAAATTGTGCCACAAATTCAACAGCTACATCACTGAATATGTAGAAAACGGCGGAGTGATACTTCCACTTTCTTCTGAGCTTTGTATGAGTCCGATGGTTAACGGGAAGCCCCAGGATTAGCTAGTGACGCATACTATACGCTGACCTTTACTTATCGCCGATCTGCTGAAGATAACACACGCAGCAAGCATCAAGTACTGAAACAGTTCTCCATATGTGTAAATGCTCTTGGAAATACTGAAAATAAGATAGGGTCAGTTTGGAACTGAGAACAACCTATTCCACAGGAATAGAAACACTCGAGTTATTCGAGTATCTGTTTTGGTGCGTTCGCCTAAGGTGTTTCTTGGCTCAGTACTTTCTGTTTCCTTGAGTATTAAATGAATAAAAGTTACTTTTGCACGTTCGTGAAGAAACTAAAATTTACAATTATCGCCACCACAAAAAATAATACACAGTATGGCGAAGGCAGTGCATACATTTGAACAACTGGTTTCCATCCTCCTAGAGTTCCAAATGCGCTAGTCATCGTCTGTGTTGAAACTCTATCCAGACAACACTTCGACTACCAACAAAGATACACAAATAGATGACCCGTTAGATGAATATTGATCAATAGAAACCACTAAGTTTCACCGAGCGGCTGGAAAGTATCATCGTATTTGCACCAAAAGGACCTTAATGCTCGTTTAACACCTAAACAAGTAATTAAAAAAGATGAACAGCATTGAAAAATACGTCAGATGAGGCTACTCTCTACAGGAAGCAATCGTCGTTGGATGATCGCAAGTAAACGCAGAAACACAGTTTCACCCTGGAGACATGTAGATAGTCACTTATCGCTCTTTCAGTACAGTAATGGAACAGGAAATTAAATCGCAACTTCTGAAGTGATGTACATTCTCTCATGCACTGTAGTGTGGCTTTCGTAGTAAATTTGTACGTCAAACTGCACATAACTATCAACTTTTCAGAGGGTGTCAGAAAGTGAGGTGTAACGTTGGTTATGCCCTTGTGACCCAGCTGATAGGAAGTGGCTAGTAAAGAATGTGGTTGGAACCTAGAGCTAGCGAGAAAGAGAACAACCATACACAGCGCAAGAACGATATCACAGCCAATAACCTGCCCCATGATATAAACAACCTATTCAAGGTCTTCAGGAACACGGACTACAACTATCACCATATAAATGGAAGGATAGCGTTATTAGAGAACGTGCACGATAATCTTTGAAACTATAAGCAGTGTTCAGTAATACCGGATACTATGACAGTGGAGTACGTACCTACTTTAAAAGGTCTTACAACGGATACTTTGTTGTGGAGTGGTTCCTAGTAAGCAGCACTACTTACGTATTTACAAGATTTTAAAAGAAGAAAATGGCAATAACAGAGAATAAAATACAGAAAATTGTAGACAGTGAACATAAATTACCACACAACAATTACTTAAACACGTACTACCGCCCTGAAACACGGTCATTATTACAAAATGAAACTCAAATCAATAGCTTCTTTTATTCTTCCCAAATGCGAGTTAAGCTTTTAACAGTCAACCTTTCAGTGTACATCGTATGTCATACGTAATATAGCATGTGCTATAGACGTGATATGCAGAAGATAGTCAAATTTATGTAACATGAAAACAGACACGTTATAAGAAGATAATCGCATCATAACATAACCCCAGAATACTTATTACAGAGACTACGGTTCGCCGGCCGAAGTGGCCGTGCGGTTAAAGGCGCTGCAATCTGGAACCGCAAGACCGCTACGGTTGCAGGTTCGAATCCTGCCTCGGGCATGGATGTTTGTGATGTCCTTAGGTTAGTTTGGTTTAACTAGTTCTAAGTTCTAGGGGACTAATGACCTCAGCAGTTGAGTCCCATAGTGCTCAGAGCCATTTGAACCATTTGAACTACGGTTCCACTGTGACAACGGGAACGGAATTTTTTGCTTCTCAGTTCACAGAGAGTTCACTTTCTATGAGGACGTTGTACACGTGTTTGTGTGTGTATGATGTGTTTATGCATTTATTTCTTCTGCGGCCATGTTTGTGAGATTGGTGTCCCGTAGTTTCCTCAGTCCTGGCCTCCAGTTTATCGCTTTTCTTTTGCATGGTGGATTCCATGTGGAACGTATGCAGTGGTACTGGAAAACAGGGCTCAGAATCTTAGGAAAGTGAAATATTAGTCTCGTCTATCTTCATTTATTTGTAAATTCACTTTATCTGACAAGGTCAGGGGCTTCAAAGGCTTGTCCTAAAATTAACCGATTTCCGCGCTGCACTGCGTAAATAAAACAACAGTAATAATAGTTACTGTAATAAAACTGTGTGTTACGAATAAAATATAGCCCTTCTAACGCTCTATTAATTACGCTTCTCCTAGTTTAAAATTGTTGCTGTATTTGTATAGTAATATAATAATAGGAAAGGTGGTCGCAACAACAATGATTCAAAATAGAGAAAATGTTTTTGATTCTGTACTTTTGGGAATATTTTCTTGTTCGTCCTTCCGAATACACTCATGGAAATGTTCGAAATGTCTGAACAAATTTTGTATCTGTCACTGCATCTCCACTGATTAATAATGTAGCGGGAAAAAGCAGAAAGATTGTTTAAATTTTCCCATTTAGAGAAGAGAGACTATTTTTTCTTATGTGTGACTTTTTTATGTTTATGAGTGTTAGTATCATTTTGTGTGAGACAGAGGGTTTGGATTGAAACGGAGAGAGCAAGAGAGAGAGAGAGAGAGAGAGAGAGAGAGAGAGAGAGAGAGAGGAGAGAAGGAGAGACAGACACTTTGTGTATGTGTATGGGCCTAAGGGCATTTCGTAATCATGGAGAGTATTTGGGTGCAGTGGTGTGCAACAGTGTCTATATCATGACACGTTTCACAAATTCAAACACAAATCAGAATTTCTTATAATGCAATTAAAATCTTTAGTAACAATAATTCAAGTGGTTAACTTTAGCTTTATCTCTAATTAGATTCGTAAAGTGTGTAAACCGTGGAAAACAGAAGTTCGGTATACTTTATTGAAACAGGTGTTTCTATGATAATAATGGAGTAAAATCGGCAACACGATAAAAACTGTTGAACATTTTTTGTTCTTTGCTTGTAGTTTTCATAAGTTAATTACAGAAGAATATTAAGTACGTGTACAATAGCTTTATATGACAGGCTGCAACAGATAAACTTCACTTGAAGCAGCGTTTCTAGTTGCGTAAAGTCCTGTATTGACGTATTGAATAGGTAAAGTGCTGTAGCTGGAAAGTATATAGTCAGGACTTTCATAAAAAAAATGGCTCTGAGCACTATGGGACTTAACATCTGAGGTCATCAGTCCCCTAGAACATAGAACTACTTAAACGTAACTAACCTAAGAATATCAGACACATCCATGCCCGAGGTAGGATTCGAACCTGCGACCGTAGCGGTCGCGCGGTTACAGGTTAAAGTGCCTAGAACCGCTTGGACACACCGGCCGGCTAGGACTTTCACAGTTTCATATTATTAACAGTATCATATTTTTCAGTTTTGTGAAACAATTCCTCACAGTAATGACGGATAATAATTTCGCCTGTGTTAATATGATCATGGCAATGTTTCACTGCGTAGCCATAAAGTTAGAAAGAAAAAAACACTACGAAACCTCCCAATTTTGATACATTTGCAAGAGGGGGGGGGGGGGGGGGGGGGCGTGGGTGTGTGGTTTACTTGTGGGGAGAGAAGGGGTGGATTTTTGGTAGGGAAAGGCGTGTAGCGTAAGGTATAGCGTTAATTACCTTGTTACTCCAGTTTATCCTACTCCCCTCCTCAGCGTAAAAAAGTGTGAAATTTAGCGAAAAACGCTAATAATACTCGCCCGTCCCGGCTCAGGCACGTGACCTACCTTATGAACCTATTGTCAAATGGAGGTTGAGGTATAAATCAATTCAATTCACTACGCATTTTATAGGACCGAAGTGGACTGCTAACAATCGATCTATTTCAAATCCATTTCTGCAGACTGAAACTGCTTTGTTCATCAAAATCTCCATTTTGTGCCATAGATGTTAGTTCTTATGTTAAATAACAGTTCTTTTGGAAAATACACAAATCAGCCTGTGCTAATCTGCCCATTGCCATATCGGTTTTCTTACTAATATTGCTTTGTCAGCTTTCTTCGTATGCTTAAATTTTTCGTATTTCGTTTCTGTGTCAGAACGCGATGCAGCTACGGTAAAATGTATTCAGAGCTAGAATCAACTCTTACTCGGAGCAACGTAATAGGTTTTGTGGGACAATAATCACGCTGAAGTCACCGTGATTTATGACGGTCCTCAGGACATTACAAATGGTGGGACATGGACTGCAGCTGGACCTCTGTAACGTCCTCGCGTGCTGGCCACAAGGTTTGCAAGGAGATCCTGTGCTTCGGTATTCCATTCCTCCACCAGAACGATTGAAAACTGGTGGATGGTCCTTGCTGCATAGTAACATGCTTTAATACGTTTCCCCAGCGTACGCCACACGTTCTCCACATCACTTACTCCAGGGCAACGGGCAGACCAATCCATTCGCCGCATATCCATACAAGATTTTTTAGCCGAGTGGTGGATGAATGGCAAGTTATGTCACAAGATTGCTTTAAGGACCTTGTGGTCAACACAGCAGCATGCTGCAGAGCATATAATGCCGTCCAAGGTGATCAAAGAACTATTAAGAATCACTTCCCGCCTTTTGCAATTGTAAGTAGACTGTTTAGGTTTTTATGTTGGTAACGCCACATAGCGATCTATATGAAATTCACTGACTGTGCTGTGTGAAGGCTGTGG
The DNA here is from genome assembly GCF_023864345.2 of Schistocerca serialis cubense. NCBI lineage: Eukaryota > Metazoa > Arthropoda > Insecta > Orthoptera > Acrididae > Schistocerca > Schistocerca serialis. Next base: position 381,051,404 of record NC_064643.1, on the reverse strand, counting down.
TTGGTTTGCATTGTTGGAGTATATGCTATTTTAGTGTTGGGCAGATGGATGTTAACAGCGCGTATCGTTGCGCAGTTGGAGGTGAGCCGCCAACAGTGGTGGATGTGGGGAGAGAGATGGCGGAGTTTTGAGAGCGGATGATCTGGACGTATGTCCATCAGAGACAGTAAATTTGTAATACTGGATGTCATGAACTGATATACATATAATGACTTTTGAACACTATTAAGGTAAATACATTGTTCGTTCTCTATCAAAATCTTTCATTTGCTAACTATGCCTATCAGTAGTTAGTGCCTTCAGTAAATAGAATCTTTTATTTAGCTGGCAGTATTGGCGCTCGCTGTATTGCAGTAGTTCGAGTAATGAAGATTTTTGTGTGGTAAGTGATTCATGAATGGTATAGGTTATTGTACGTCAGGGACATTCCTTTGTAGGGATTATTGAAAGTCAGATTGCGTTGCACTAAAAATATCGGCTATCAGTTTAGTGTTGATCAGAATAGGTAAGGAGCGAAATGTCTGATTACGTTCAGTTCTGCTCAGCTGTTTGAAAATCAAATAATGTAAGAGGTTTATCAGCGCAGGAATTCATTAATTTTTCTAAGGGGACGTTTCATAAGTCGACCCTTAGCCGAGGATACCTCAATGGAATCTTCTGCTTTTTTCTTGTAGTTTGTGTATTTAGTGTAGGTTTTGTTTATTGCTAGCGCATGATTATAGAAAAAATTTCCTTTGTAGTTGTAGTTTTTCATTTTTGTACAGTAAAACAGTTGTGGCATGCATGTAGATTTGCACTTAGTATTTCGCAGCTGCGCTTGCAATTAACTAGATACTATTTTCAGTGCTATGATAAAGTGTTTTCTTATTTTGCTTTTCAAATTGTGCTTTTCTGTGAATCATGTGAAATATTGTGACAATAATGGCGTGTGAAAAACGTAACACTAGGCCCCAAAGTAAACTGAGAAATAATAGTGAGGACGAGCGTAGCTTATCAGCACCACTGTGTAATGAATTAACAGACATTCAAAATAGTAATTTGGTAACTGTGCATAGGGAAATGGAACGGGTGGCAAATAATGGCGTAGTCAGTGAAACCAATAGCGAACAGGGAAGCATTATCGATCTATCGGTCGGCAACAGCTCGCCTCACGATTCCGAAAAGGCAGGACACAATCTCGCAGATACTGTAGATTCAGGTTTTTCGTCCTCACCGTTTTCTCAAATAAGTTGAGACGCATTTTTGCTTTTCAAAATGCGAATATTGTCGGTTCAAATGCACTGCCGAATAGCACTGAGGAACATGTTTCAGACACCAGTGCACTGTTATTACAATTAATGCAACAAATGGGACCAAAGCTTCAGAAGTTAGACACAATGGAACAAAATCTGCAAAAGTTAGACACAATGGAACAACATCTTCAAAAGTTAGACACAATGGAACAACATCTTCAAAAGTTAGACACAATGGAACAAAATCAGAGACAAACACAGCAAAAGATAGGTGCAATGGAACAAAATTAAAAAACAGTCACAGCAACAACTTCAAAAGTTAGACACCACACTTGAACAAAGACGTGAAGTTTAACTGCTGAGTTACTTAAAATCGAATCTAAATGTCAAAAAGTCTTTAATGACGTAAAAACACAAATTTGTGAGCATTTTCAGCCTATTTTTTCGCGTCATGAAAATGCATTACAGAATCTCGAAGCAGCCATAAAAGAACTGCAAACTATTGTTCGTGAAAATCACGACACCTTGCAAGCTAAAATTAAATCAGTTGCATCTACTGATTCGGTTAGGCAACTTGCAAAAACTCAGGAAAAATAAAGCACACAGTAGATACGATTTCAACACAAATGGACACTTTGAAACTTGGTTCAGAAAAACAAACTGAAGAAATCAGTTCACTATTGGAATAAGTAGCCGAACTTTCGGATCAGTTCACTAACTTATCTATGAAGGTAGATGATACTGTAGATGACACAAGACCGGTAGTCTTTAATGACACAGAAGAGTATGAACAGATTAAAAAATTCTAACAAAATCAGAATAAAATCAATACACAGTACAAAAGAGAAATCCGGGAAGTACAAGATCAGTTGGCACAAGTAATACAAGAATTACAAATTTCAGAGGAGACCAACACGGGAAGAGGGACTCGGAAATACCTAAAAGCCACAAAATAATAACACAGGGTATTTCGGAAAGTATGAAAGAAATTGGAAAGGTGCACCGAATTCTGAGTTGGAACCGCCGACACGACGTAACAATGACTGATGTGCGACTCGCCGACAAGATGATTTTGACTATAAGCTGTTCATTACTACACGTAAATTCAAAACATTTAAGAATTCTGGCAACGACATTCATCCACAAGTATGGCTCAATCAATTCTCTCATTGTTTTCCTCCCAACTGGTCATTGGAGCACATGTTAGAACTTATGTGTGGCTGCTTAGAGAATGAACCAGCTGTAAGAATGCGATCGGTCATTCACGATTGTCACAGTGACGGAGAATTTTGTCATGCCTTCCTCTCAGCGTATTGGTCTCAAGCTACACAAGACCGAGTAAAACATAGCATCATAATGATGAAACATTTCGAACAATCGGAATTTTCTTGTCTTGTCAAATATTTCGAAGATATGTCACATAAGAATCAGTATCTTCCTAACCCATACAGCCCCTCAGATCTCATCTGCATTTGCTTAATCAAATTGCCTGAACATTTACGACATATGATTGTGGCGGGACGTTGCAAAGACGACATTGAAGCTTTTAAGGGACTGTTAAAAAAATTGGAAATTGTCACTGACAATCGCGGGACGCAAAAACGGGAACAAAACAATTACAGGTCACATCCGTCACGATGTATTTACCTTAATAGTGTTCAAAAGTCATAATATATATATATCAGTTCATGACATCCAGTCTTACAAATTTACTGTCTCTGATGGACACACGTCCAGATCATCCGCTCTCAAAACTCCGCCATCTCTCTCCCCACATCCACCACTGCTGGCGGCTCACCTCTAACTGCACAACGCTACGTGCTGTTAACAGCCAACTGCCCAACACTACAATAGCATACACTAAAACAATGCAAACCAACCACAGCCTTCACACAGCACAGTCAGTGATTTTCATATAGAGCGCTACGTGGCGTTACCAACAGGAAAACCTAAACAGCCAACTTACATAGCCCCCATGCTCCCCACAAAAAATTTTACAAATTGTAGTGGGCAGTGGCCAATGCTGATTTGAAAATTTTTTTCATAATTACAATAACAAAGAAATCAAATGCACACACTTATTGATACAATGTTGACCAAAAGCTAAAATTTTCTCACAGTCCATAAAGACAGTCCTGATCATTCATCACAGTAAAATTGCAGTGATTTTTTTCTCAAAGTCTGAGCAGTAAAAGAAAATGCACACGGAAATAGTGGATTTCCATGCAGTCTTGAACAAGGAGTGTGGTCCTTCCATCGGAAAGACAATGCTGACTCTTGACATGCAGACAGGTAATGGGCCACAACAGAGTAAACCCACAGCAGAGTCAGTCGAAGTTTTGAAAAATATTGGTAGGCAGGTCATCACAGAATAGACCCACTGTAGTCCTGGTAGAGATTATGGTGTTGGTGGGCCACCAGAGATGCAGACCCACTGTAGTCCTTGTAGAGACGGTCAGCAGCCATCTGTTGCGACTGTGCAGGTGCACAATCACCACCGAAGAGTCTTGCGGACAATACAGCAAGTCCATAAACCACCACTTGTGGACTCACAAAGTTTTTGGGACCGTCCTTAGAACCAGCAATGCTGTTAACCAGTCCCTTGCTGAATTATCAACACACGTGCAAACACCAACTGTCCCAACTTCTCAAATATTGTGCATATATTATGACCAACAGAAACGTGTGCAGTGTAATGAAACTTAATTGGAGAACTGGTGTCAATCCAATTATAAATTTACAACACAAGAATACAGTTACAAAGGTACAAAATGCCTCATTAAAGAACATAATAGTACAGATAACATTTGTAGTAATATGGGATTTACAAAAGAATAGAAATAAACACACACATCAGTGTTAAAGGAATTATGACATAAGTAAATACATAAAAGGTCTGAATAACTTTCGAAACATCAACTTCACACGTGAGCATTAAAACAAAACAGAATAAATAATATCCCAACATCTTTACAAAGTAAATAACATATAATTAGAAAAATTCTACAACATAACTCTTATCAGCTAAACACATAAAGACAGGAAGAACACAAATACACAAGGGTACACAAACACATAGCGGAATAACACAAAAGGAAAGGACAAGGTTTCTTTTCAGTGTGACATTTGGTACTGCAGTCCTACCCAAAACTTCATTTCATGGATCTTTCATCTTATTTTACTTTTTTTTATACCTTGTCATTACATTACTTCCAATTCATCACAACTCATTCTCTTATATAGCCTACCCCTCTTAAGCTAACATAAATCTACTGAGCTCAGATGCTAAACTAAGCGATGAGGCAATTCAGCAGCACAAAACAATTAACGCAAACAGCAATGACAAAAAATGCAAATTGGCAAAGCAAGCAGCAAAATATATAAATTAGCAAAGCAAATGCAACATCATCACTAATATGAGCCAATGTGCAGCAAAAACAAAAATAAATCAGTAGTAAAACTGGCTCAATACAATGTAAAATTCAGTAGAACTATGCCTGGCAAACAGCAGCAGCAAATGCTATAACTTATACCTAAACATGACAAAGCTCATGCAGAAAAAATATTACAGTAAAGATAGGAAATGTCCAATAACTATGTCACATCTTAACACTATAGAGTGATGCATCACCTTGACTTACTCTAGCAGACAAGTTACCAAATCGTAAAAAATTTATTTATGCAATTCCTGTGAAGGAAATGTCTATTTGTGTTCCCTTTTTTTATGAAAGTAGATCATAAAATTATTATTTACTGGATCTGTAGACAGAAAATATCTACATAAGTACATCTATTAAATTTTATTTTAACCTGCTGCAGTGCAGCTAGAAACTACACGTTAAACAAATATGGCATTTCATAAGGCAGTAAAAAAGTCTCTCAACTAGCAAGACAATAGCCATGAAATGTTTCTCATCGTTTCATTAGTCATTTCAGTAAACATCAAAAAGTGTCGTATTTGCGATGCTTTCTACAAAGAAATGTCAATATCGAGGTTAATGGCCTCTCCTTTTTTTTGTTGTGCCTCTGAAAGGCACGGCTTTTTTTTTTTCGGGTGACTGTCGCATAGCTTGGTGCCTACAGCGCATTACGATAGGGTCACTTAGCTTTCTTACAGAAATATTTACGAAAGCAATTTGCGCTACAGAGACAGTCTCATAAAAATATTTCACAGATAGAGAATTTGCGTTACAAATGTGTAGAAACAAAATCCTATCAATATAATGGAGTCCAAAAAATTTTCGGCGGCATTGGGAAACATTCACGCATTTACACGCATTTCATAACTCTTAAAGTACGATTCTTGGTTTCCAACATCCTTTTTCACAAATCAGCGTCCCTAACCACTGTTCATTATTCCTTACCTTATTACGCATATACTTATTCGTCGACACTTCTTCAATATTTCATCATAATAAATACATAGCATAATCAAATTCCTCATATAGCATCAGCTTATTGATCGTAAACATACCTCAACAGCATAATACACATCGTCATCATAATAATAACATCATAACACCTCAGTCAAATCTCAAAATCACCGTAGCTTCCTCCACTAATTTCAAAACCTTGAAAAAATTCTCTGCTCATTGCAATAGCGTCATCTACCTCAAATGTACTTTAAAAATCATGGTCCCATACCAAATACATCATTCAAGGCTCTCATAGTATCACAATGGTTCCGAAAAATGTATGAACAGTTCACAAAGTACATACAAAATACAATTTCATATGTGTGAAGTTATCCAACTGTGTAATTACGTAAACTTCTGTCACTGATGTAGTAAAAAAAAAAATGTTTGTCTCTCTGTTAAATAATGAGATAGCTGTGTAATTCTGTGTTAGAGGAATATGGTACCGATGTGCTGTAATTACCGATGTGTAATTACAGTAATGGACTGAAATGTATCACAGAAAACCTTTGTATCATTATAATTCAAAAATCTATAAACATAAATGTTTTAAGCACAAAATCAATCACTCAAATACGTGTACTGTAGCGCTAAACTGTGCGTCTTGTTGTAAGACAATCTCTGTCATTACTTAAGGGTGAAAAAAGTGCCAAGTGTCGGAATTATCGTCGCCTGTAAGCAAAGTTCTGTAGAAGTCAATGTACTTACCTCGTAATAAACAAAGTGAATTGCTATGCGTGTAGATATCGTAGTTCTTACGCTTATTGGCGTGATTAAGTAAGTACTGTACTGTAACGTAGTGTTGTGCTACAGAAAAGGATGTCTCATTGTAGCTATACCACAAAAGGTACTACTAAAACATGTTTTCCTTTCCAGAAAAATTCAGAAAAACTGTGCAGATATAAAACACATACAGCACAAAGCAACAATGTAAATTGTGTCACACACTAGTAGCATCGTGATATAGTCATGTAGCTGTCAAATAAACTAACAAGTGAGTCATCTGATATCTCTCAGAAAGCACTTAAAATCCATAATTTATGTTCAAGTAAACCAAAATGTTGCAGTAAAATCTCATTACTAGCACTGGTATATGTTCTAAGTATGTAAGCCTTATAGATGTTACGTAACAAGCAAGAATGTACACACACAATAACACTGTGTCGTCTGTTCACTATAACAATGCATTCGTAATTACCGTCTAAATATGTTCCCTAGGTACTTGACCGGATAGTTAACATTAAAACATAGTTGCATGTTAACAGTTTCTAAGTGTGACAAAGCGCACTAGTAACGTGAAGTAAAAAATTTTATATCAAAGACTAAGTTAAAAAGCAGATTATCTCTCAATAAACGGTTTTACATGTGAAATGTGGTGCAATCCTTTACCCTTTCTAGTGCGCAGAGTTTCAACTTCAAAGTAATTATCATGTTGTATTCGTCGGTAAGGAATGCTAAAATTTTGCTCAAGGTTAGCGTCTATGTTATTTTTCACTGGCGAACGTGGCTGCCTGCGGTGCGAGTCATTATCTGTCTCTTTGTTGGCGCTCGTCATTATTGGGAGTAGGAGACCTAACTTGTACAAATTCGCGTTGTCGAGAGGGCCCTGCCCTGTTTGAATCCCGCCAGTTCTGATGCAATTCAGGTCTGTTGTTACGATTATAGAGTCTGTCGTCATGTCGCTAGATTCCATAGTTCCTTTCTTCTCGGTCACGTGGTGGAGAATTTCTCCCTGAATCGTAATTGCGCGGTGGACCATTCCATCTAAAGTTATCCTGTCTCCTCTGATAATACTTGTTTTGATTCCCATATTGTCTGTTTCTATGGTTATCTCTGTCATATTCGTTACTACGGAAATGCGATCTTTCTCTGTAACTATTATTCTTCCAACGGTTGTCATACGGGTGGTGTCTGTTTTAGTCACGGTTTGCGTTGTAAGAATAGCCTTGTCGTGTCCAGTTATTATTTTGATAATCTTCCATTTGCTAACTATGCCTATCAGTAGTTAGTGCCTTCAGTAGATAGAATCTTTTATTTTGCTGGCAGTATTGGCGCTCGCTGTATTGCAGTAGTTCGAGTAATGAAGATTTTTGTGAGGTAAGTGATTCATGAAAGGTATAGGTTATTGTTAGTCAGGGCCATTCTTTTGTAGGGATTATTGAAAGTCAGATTGCGTTGCGCTAAAAATATTGGCTGTCAGGTTAGTGTTGATCAGAATAGGTAAAAAGCCAAATGTCTGAGTACGTTCACTTCTACTCAGCTGTTTGAAAATCAAATAATGTAAGAGGTTTATCAGCACAGTAATCCATTAATTCTTCTAAGGGGACGTTGCACAATGTCCACGGGACTACCATAGATTGCGGTGACTTTAGTGTAATTATTGTGTATGAATAAAAGTGTCATTTCTGTTGGTCTCATTTTGTGCTTCTATCAGTTACCTTCTGTATGTATCAGTTACCTTTCGTATGTATGGTCCTACTCTCATTCAGCTATGTTACTTGGCAGTGAAACATCATGCGAAAGTTACTTTCGCCGTTAATTTTTCGATATTGAGGTTGTTTATCTTAACAGATGTTGTTTTAATCGCTATTAATTAAAACATCGATAAAGATGTATTAGTAACTTTAGCACTACTTTGCACGGGAAAAATCCAATTTGAGTTTCGTGATCCTATGATCAGTCAGTATCGTTTAATATTGAAAACAATAGTGTTTTCTTTCGTTTCTGACTATTAAAATTTTGAAATTTGCTTAGCGTTTTTTCCACTTAGTTCAATCAGAATTTTTAGAACACGATTTGCATTTGACCAGAACCGGCAAATTTCTTCCCCTGTGTTGTTCGGTTGCGCGGAAATCTCTGTGTAACTGGCCAGCAGAGAATCGTAAAATTGCACAAAACTTGAAATATGAGACACTTATTAATTCTGACGTAGAAGCTGACGCCATGGGAATCACGTTACAATCCAGCCTTTGCCGAACGGCGGCACTTCGGCTGTTGTGGTGACAGTCGTAACACAACATCGCTGAGCAGAGGTATTAGTCGATCACAGTATTATTGTACCTGGGAGGGAGGTCGCCTCGGTCGGCATATCGTGAGTTTTTATCGAGATATTTCTCCGGGACACGCTGGACAACTTGACAGTATGTGCACATCTGTCTTGAAGTCATCCACAGTGCGATGTGCTTTTATGATTCACCACTGTGCTTGTTTGCCGTAATGTCGTGGCCAGATAGTAGCAAACACTAACACAAAGCGATGTCCTGTTTTCATGATAGTGTCACACTTACTTCTTTATAATAAATAAACAAAAGCTGCCTCGATATTTCCTTTTATTACCGACTACATGTTTCAATCTGCGCTGCAGATAATCTTCATGTCTAATTGAAACAGGAAAAGAAGGAACAATAATGAAGATTACCAGAGGTCACACAAATAACTAAAAATATCATCAGATACACACATCCCTGGCGCCGTGAAGTACAATTTTTGGGTGCGGTATAATTTTTTTGTACAGTCATGTCGTAGGCTAGTACATTAATATAGATTCAAAGAGATTATTCCATCATGAAACCTTACCTCGAAGAAAACGGTCTGTTGACGCACAGTCAACATGGATTTAGAAAACATCGTTCTTTTGAAACACAACTAGCTCTTTAATCGCGTGAAATGTTGAGTGCTGTTGACAAGGGATTTCAGATTGGTTCCGTATTATTGGATTTCCGGAAGCCCTTTGACACTGTACCACACAAGTGGCTTGTAGTAAAATTGCGTGCTTATGGAATATCGTGTCAGTTATGTCACTGGTTCGTGATTTATTGTCAGGAAGGTCACAGTTCGTAGTAACTGACTCAAAGTCATCTAGTAAAACAGAAGTGATTTCTGGCGTTCCCCAGTTTAGTGTTACAGGCCCTTTGCTGTTCCTTACGTACATAAATTATTTGGGAGACAACCTGAGCAGCCGTCTTAGGTTGCTTGCAGATGACGCTGTCATTTATCGACTAATAAAATCATCAGAAAATCAAAACGAATTGTAAAACGATTTAGAAAAGATATTTGTATGGTACGAAAATTGGCAATCGACTCTAAATAGCTAGAAATGTGAGGTCACGACATGAGTGCTAAAAGGAATCCGTTAAACTTCGGTTACCCGATAAATCAGTCAAATCTAAAGGCCGTAAATTCAACTAACTACCTACGAATTACAATTACGAACAACTTAAACTGGAAGGAACACATAGAAGATATTGTAGGGAAGGCTAAGGAAAGACAGGGTTTTATTGGCAGGACACATAGACAATGTAACAGATCTTCTAAGGAGACGCTTGTCCGACATCTATTAGAATAGTGCTGCGCTATGAGGAATCCTTATCAGACACGATTGACAGAGTACTTCGAAAAGATTCGAAGAAGGGAAGCACGTTTTTTTATCGCGAAATAAGGGAGAGAATTTCACTAAAATGGTACAGGATTTGGGGTGGACATCATTAAAACAAAGGCGTTTTTCGTTGCGCCGGAATTTTCTCACGAAATTCCAGTCACCAACTTTCTCGTCCGAATGCAAAAATATTTTGTTGACACAGACATACACAGGAAGGAACGATCACCATGATAAAATAAGGGAAATCATAGCTCGTACGGAAAGACATAGTTGTTCGTCCCTTCCGCGCGCTATACGTGGTTGGAATACCATAGAGAATTGTGAAGGTGGTTCGATGAACACTCTGCCAGGCACTTAAATGTGATCTGCAGAATTTTCATGCAGATGTAGATATAGAAATAAAGTAATCAAATAATGTGACCAGGAATTAAAAGCCATGATAATATAATACATTTCAGTATGTACGATGCATAATACAATGAAAGATGAAATACAATTGGAAAAAAACCGCCTAACAGCACGCTGTGCATCGCAGATTTCGTTTTTGTTTGTATAGTTTAAAAGACAGTGCGAAATTAATAAACATAGCTATTCAGCCACCATGGTCTGAGTCTTCCACGTTTTAAAATACAACTTCCAGAGTTGGATTTCTGCAAATTACAGAGACGTTTAATGATAATAGTGTGGGAAACATAACAGAGTGGCCGCTAGAGTGCGCCACCTACCACAGCACTTTGGGTGACGAACATTCCAGTAGGCTGTTCACGCTTGTCACAGGCTGCAGTTTCGCCAGCTAGCTAGAATCACGGCCCAATAACGTGATGAACAAATTCACTTTTGTGGAACGAGAAAGGTTTTTGCACACCTACTGGAAAACGTTGTCGTAAACATTGTAAGCGTTACGGGAAAAGTTCTTCTGTTCGTTAAGGTTCTTATAAGGTTCCTCTCTTTTTCACAGCATGGATTTCAAGCACTTCAAAATACAGCCTTACGAATGATTTCATGTTTACGTGTTGATAGATGCGTACGTAGAGCAGTTTTACTTTGTGTAAGAATATTCTCGTTAAAGATGGTTTTAAATGTTCGAAACATGTGCCCCATATAAATCCTTTGATAGTCATCACATGTTTTCTAATAAACACCGGAATGTAAAGACTTATTTTTTCATTGTGAAATATTTTGATGGAAGACAACTACTAGATTAGATTTATGTAGGGACCTTATATATTATAAGAGGCTGTGCCACGTTACGTCATGATGACTAAGTTACGTATCCTCCTTACTTTTGTTTAGCGTTGCCTACGCTTTAATTTATTGCGTATGCGCTTAACCACAGCGCTGTCATACCAGTGTCCCTCAAGATCTCTACCTCCCTGTCCATCTCGTCCTGTGCCATCTTCAGTGGTTTCATCCTGCATAACAATGACTGAAAATAGTCTTTCACATACCACTTAGAATGGCATAATTTTGCGTAGATTAGAGTACTGGTGCATGTCAATTTTATGAAGATGCTAATTTGTGTTTCTCGTTGGCTTTTGAAGTGGTTAAATCAAGATAATTGAGGACATTATAATTCTCTATTTCTAAAGTAAAATGTGTTTTTGGATGCATGGTATGCATTTTCACAGTCACCTGCTTGATGTTTTCCTCATTCCCGAGGAGTATAGCGTCAGCGAGATACCTCTTGTAGCAAAGTACTCGATTTATGACTAATGGATGTTTTCAAGAAAAAGTTGATATCCATACCATTGAGGAAGATGTCTGCAATAATGGCAGGTTCTTCTCACATCTTAAAACACTCATCCCGCTGGTATATCGTTTCATTAAACAAGAAAAATTAAAGGAGAGTGTCAACTTCAGAAGCTCCACTAGTTCTGTGATTCCAACTAAATTGGTTTTTCCATACGTCAATAAGATATTTTTAATATTCAGAAGGGTTTCTTTAATTGGTACTTTTGTATGTAAATTCTTAGGATCAGTCGAAGCTTGTACTGTGTTATAAGGTGCATCACAATCTTTTATTTGGTCAAGAAGTTCATTGCTGTTCTTAATGAAAAATATTTTGGAGAAAGTCTTTATTCAGAAAATAGTTTGCACAGCTAATGTTATTAACGGTAGGACGAGCACTCTCGTCCTCTTTATTTACCATAATCTCAGCTCGTAATTGAGAGACAGATGGATTCATAACTTTTAAGTACTTCTTTTCTACTCTGAGAAAAGAAACACGGAGTCGTGTATTTTATTTCTTTTTCAGTTTGTCATTTTCTTGTCGGTTCGTTAGCTACTTCCTTAACACCGTTCTTTGCACACACAAAGAAACGATTTTCTCCTATGTAGCCCCTATCGTGGATTAGATAGCTGTATTCCACTTTCCATCCTATACATTATTAGATTGTTATTTTTATCATCTGAACTATCTGAAATTTCCTGATTCCTTTGTTCTGTATTTCAGGATACTTTCTCAAGTTCTAGGAAATTTTTAATCTTTATCACATAAGAGATTGTTCACATGCACAGATTTTAAGTTCTAGATCAATCCCTTACTTAGTAAAGCTTGTTCTTCTTTTGTCAAATTAACCGTATTGTATCGTCTTTTACAATATACTACCAAGAATGAATATGGATGACAGACGCTGTACTGTTAGGCTGTCTTTTTGATTTGTATTTAATCTTTCATTATCTTTCACACGATACACACTGAAACGTATTGCATTATCATGCCTGATATAACTATTTGTTTTATTTTTGATGGAGAGTCTCTTAGAAGCTGTTTTAATGTACACAAATGACTACAAAAATGTACCGCACCCACAACATCTGAGTTCTAGGTTGGTTGACAAATTACTCCTTGGGGTGTGAGTAATGTGTTGACCTCATAATATATTTTTACTAATTGCGAAACCTTTTAGACCACCATTTGTAATATCACACTTTAGTAATTATTTTGTTACCACTTTTTCCCGTTCCAAGTACAGCTGAAGAAATTGATAGTCGGTAATAAAAGAAGTGATCCAGACTGTGTTTGTTTACTTCTTATAACAAGGCAGTTCAGTTGAAGAGGAACGGCCGCCTATAAATAGTGGAATCACAAAAGGGGAATGGACAAATACGTTTAAAAGGAAGCGCCTGTGAGAAAGGTCATGCAACACATTAAATACTTCAATGGATTGGCGAACGATGGGAGTACAGAAGCAAGAGCACACCAAAATGTACCACTTAGGAACGAAGTAAATACGAAGTGCAGGGAAACCATGGCAAAATGGAATCAGGGGAAATGCGAAGAAACTGAGGAATAGATTATTAACGAGAACCGCCACGGATGTATTGATATGCGTTTATCGTGCCTCCTCCGGTTGATATGTTTGCTATTCCTGCGTAGGTACGTCTACTTACAAACTTCGTTCCAGTCTCAGTTGCAACCTTATTGGTCTTAATGAAAAACATGAACCCCGTTTCATGAACATTCCACAAATGATTGTCCACCCAGCTTCGAGGAAATAAGTCTAGTCTCTTAATGGATCTCAATGTTTGTCAAAATAATTGTCTATGATAATAGAATTAGACATGGAAGCCCGGTATGCATACCATTTCTCCGACACTCACAAAGTCAGACCCTACCGACATTTACAACTGAGCCACAATTTCTTGCTTGCAGTTTTCTTTTTACTATTAAAACAATTCTCACGATCAGTAGTATTTGGCAGTTCATACTCAAACGCCCTCGCTTGTTTCGCAGTAAGTCTTAATCCCATCTCTTGCATTGTAATTGTGTACTTCATTAATTGGTGTACTAATTCTGATACTAAGGCGAACGGGCGACCTAATTTCGTCAGACCGATAGTTCCGACAAGCGTCTCGAATTTCTGTCAGGAATGTTTTCAAAGAGCTCCAAGCTCCAAGGCAGTCCATTCTCTTTTCTAAATACTAATATGATGTTGCTCAGCCACTCTAGCATTGCACGAAAGCCTTAGAGACCGTAGATTCTATTCCCTTCCGATGATACCGCATTTTTACGATTACTGCTCATCGTTTCCACTTTAAAGTGAAAGATAAAATAAATCATTCATACCTCAGTTGGTAGTATCACATAATTTGGTGACACGTTAGTTGGAAATATTTTTACTAGAATAGCTTAGCTCTATGTATTTATTAATATATATAAGCATTGGAAACTATAGATAAGACTTTATAGACAAATTATGATTTTTAGGAGTTATGCCTGTACGATCAATTCAAAAACGTATCTGAAACATCAAATTTTTCACCAAAATTCTACGCCGATATAAAGAGTAACCCTAAAATAAGCAAAAAGGTATACTTCATGTAAGTTTCTGTAAGAATTTTAAAATGTAATATACTAGACCGATTCTCTTTTCATCAATATATACCGGTACTTCTTTTCAGTCATCAGTCTTTTGACTGGTATGATGCGTCTCGGCACGAACTCTTATCCTGTGCCAAACGCTTCATCGCAGTGTTTTCAGTTATTTGCTGGATATATTCCAATCTCTGTCTTCTTCCACAGTTTTTACCCTCTGCATATACCTATAGTTCTTCCTCAATTTAAGGCCTATGTTTGATACTAGTTAAGTTGTCTTGGTTAGGAATGCCCTTTCTGTCTGTACTAGTCTGCTTTTGGTGTCGTTCGTGCTCCATCCGTCATTGGTAGTTTTGCTGCCTAGGTAGCAGAATTCCACAACTTCATCTACTTTGTGACGACCTATGTGATGTTTAGTTTTTCGCTGTTCTTATTTCTGTTACATCTCATTATTATTCGCATTTTTTCGTCTTACTCTCAGCCCATATTCTGTACTCAATCAGACTGTTCATTCCATTCAGCAGATCCTGTAATTCTTATTTATGCTCACTGAGGTTATCAGTGACATCAGCGAAACTTATCCTTGACATCTGTTCAACCTGAAAATTAATTGCACTCTTGAAACCTTATTTTATTCCCATCATTACTTCTTCGACAGACAGATTCAACAGTGGAGAGAAAGACAACATCCACAATTTACACGCTTTTTCTATCCAAGCACTCCGTTCATGGTGTTCCGCTCTTATTATTTCCTCTTGTCTCTTGTTTTATATTACATGTCTGTCCCTATATCTCACCCCTATTTTACCAGAATTTCGAAGACATTGCATCATTTGACGTTGTCGAACGCTTTTTCCAGGCCGACAAATCTTATGAACGTGTCTTGATTTTTCTTTAGTAATGCTTCCATTATCATCCGTAACGTCGAAGTGTCTCTCTGCAGACTTTACCTTTACTAAACTGATTGTCATCTAACAGACCCTCAATTTTGTTTTCAAATGTTCCGTATATTATTCTTGTCACCAACGTGGATGCATAAGATGTTAAGCCGATTGTCGATAATTCTCACACTTGTCAGCTATTGCAATTCTCGGTATTAAATGGATGATATTTTTCCGAAAGTCAGATGGTACATCCCCACACTCATGCATCTGCACAATAATGTGGTCGTCTTGTTGCCAGTTCTCCCGAAGATTTTACAATTCCCGATGACGTGTTATATGTCCCTCCCTTATTAGATCTTAAATCCTCAAAAGCCATTTAAATTCTGTTTCTGCTAGTGGATACCTTATCTCTTATAGATGCACTGATGATTCTTCTTCTATCACATCGTTGGATAATTCCTCCCTCTCATACAGGTCTTCAATGCATTCTTTCGACCCATCTGCTCTCTCTTCTGCATTCAACAGTGGAATTCCCATTGGAGTTAATGTTACCACCCTTGCTATTAACTTCACCGAAGCTTGTTTTGGCTTTTCTATGTGTTGAGACAGTCCTTCCGACAATCATTTCCTTTCCAATTACTTCACATCTTTCATGTAGCCATTTCGTCTAGCTTCACTGCCCTTCCCATTAATTTCATTCCTCAGCAGCTCGTATTTCCGAATTCGTGAATTTCCTTAAACGTTTTTGTACTTCCTTCTGCATGGTTATCAATTCGTCTGTTACCCATGGTTACTTCGCAGTTACCTTTTTTGTACCTATGCTTTTCTTTCCAACTTCTGTAACTGTCATTTTCAGGCATGTTCATTCCTCTTCATCTGAATTCCTACTGAGTTATTCCTTATCGCATTCTCTATAGCCTCCGAGGACTTCAAGCGTACCTCTTTATTCTTTAGTAATTAATTATCCGCTTCTTTGCTTATTGATTCTTCCTTACTAACTTCTTAAAGTTCAGCCTACTCTTCACCACTACTAAATAGTGATCTGAGTATGTATGTGCTCCTAGGTATGCCTTAGAGACCGGTATCTGATTCCGGAGCCTCTCCCTTACTACGACGTTATCTAACTGAAATCTTCTCGTATTTCCCTCTTTTCCCAAGTGTACCTCCCCCTCTTGTGAGTCCTGAACAGAGTACTCGCTATAGCTAGCTGAAACTTATTGCAAAATTCAATTAGTCTTAATCATTTTTCATTCCTTGTACCAAGTCAATGTTCTCCCGTAACCCATTATTATATTCCTTCCCCTACAAACAAATTCCAGTCCCCCTTGACTATCTCCCATTAAGTACAGAATTACCGTTCGATATCATTATATATATCTTCGTCTTCCCCATGCGATGTCGGCGTGTATACTGGAACTATTGTTGGCGGTTCTGGTTTCCTGTCGACTCTGATAAGAGCAATTCATCACTGAACTTCCCTCAGTAACACACTCTTTGCTCTACCTTCTTATTCATAGCGAATCCTACTCTTGTTACTCCATTTTCTGCTGCTGTTAATATCCTTTCGTTGGCTATCCAACTTTTTCTCATAGTCAACTCCCCATTGGCAGTCCATTCCCGGAGATCCGAATACGAGACTATTCCGAATTGTTTTGCCAATGGAGACATCGTCATGACACTTCCTTTTCCCAGGTAGAGGCCACATGTCCTGTGGATACAAAACATGTGTCTTTAATTGAGTGGTTTCAATTGCTTTCTGTATCCTCCCTTCGTTGACCATTGGTGATGCTTTCGCCTTTAGAAACCGTTCCCCATCGCAAGGACAAGAGCTGCCCTGAACTTTTGTCTGCTCCTCTGCCCTATTTGAAGAGGACTTTGGCGGAATGAGGTTGACTTGCTATGCCGTAAGTCTTCGGCCCCCAACATTGATGGATTTTGTTCGAAATTTAAGTGCTAGAGGGATCCTAACTCGGAACAAAGGACATATTCACTGCTAATCAAAGATGCTACCCAGAGACTATGTGTCTAACTGACTATACACAAGAAGTAAAGTAAAGCATAAATTTACCCACAAACAAAGAGAAATTACTGCTGCAGTACCGCGCACTGTCCTTTCACAATCGACTAACAATGTAAATAGATAGATTCGCGCGAGCAATACAAGCAAGACACCTGCGTCATCTATGTTATGTGTCGCGAGTTATTTGAGTCACTGCTAAGTTAACGAGAGACGAAATGCGTTATATCACTAACTTAGATGTACGGCCAAATAGGGTTTGCTTACCCTACCGTCAGTTTCTTCCATGGTGCAAAATTAAAATGTATTTCTTTAAACATGCCAATCTCAAATCCATTCGTCATCATTCTGAATAATACTGTAAGAAACTTGGATGTCTCTATAAAGATGATTGCTAGCAAACTGTAGGGCATGTAGCGCAATAGTCACCTCTTGGTCCCACATTACAAAGGCAGGCAGGCCTGATTAGTCTAAATACGGAGGCAACAGTGTTCATTCCAAACAAAGTAACTACCTGCGTTTAGGAGAAAGTGACGTCACGTGACCAACCTGACCGTCTTAATGAAATCCAACGCTCAAGTAGGCCACTCTCAGAGACTTGCGTTCTTTCGTTGAGTGAATCGATTGCACAAAAACTGTAAGTCTGTTTATCTGAAGACTTCCATCACAGATGGTCAGTACACAGGTTTGCAAAACTTAAGTACAATCACATATTAAATAATTGATAAAAATGAAAGTTGCCAGAGGTCTCTCAGTCGTGCAAAGAAAGCTGAATGGAAGATGGCGTGCGATCAGCGTGACCGTAATACTATGTGATGCTGACTCCGAATTACTAGGTAGTTGAAGGAACGGGAAAAGACAGTGTGTGAATGAGCGAAGAGTGAAAAAAAGGAATGAGTTGCAGCTCTTCATTGGAAGGAGGATGAATATATTGTGCAAGAAGGGACCCACGTCAAATAGCGGGAACAGCTGCAACCACATTTAACATGACTCCAGTTTCATTTGCACAATGGAACGAATACGCTGTATGAGGGTGGTCTCTTTGCCCGACGACCAGTACGTTGTATTCTGTTGACATCTGCACGTCGATGGCACCGTTTCCGACAGTGAAATATTTGAAACTAAAATATTTGAACCCTTTACACTCAACCATTAAAGTTATCTTGACAATGTTCAGAAGGGTTCAAATGGTTCTGAGTACTATGGGACTTAACATCTGAGGTCGTCAGTCCCCTAGAACTTAGAACTACTTAAACCTAACTAACCTAAGGACATCAGACACATCCATGCCCGAGGCAGGATGCGAACCTGTGACCGCAGCGGTCGCGCGGTTCCAGAGCGATGCGCCTAGAACAGCTCGGCCGCAACAGCCGCCTATGACACTGTACTGTACTCCTTTCCCATCTGAGTCACACCTGGGGTGTGACCGCCTCGAACAGCTGAGACGGAGGACATCTTCCAACAAGAGGATATTCTGTAAATGCACTGTTCTGGCCATTCCTTGTAATCAAATCCCATTCAGCACCTGTGGGATGAGTTGGGGAGACATATTGCAGGAAGTGCAGATGTAACAAAGCCCACCCAGAAGTTCTCCACCCCCCAAAGGCAGAGGAACTGAACGTCCTACCACAAGATATCCTTACACACCTTGTGGCCGGGACTGAAATACGTTGCAGAACATGCAGTGCTCTCCGTGGTGCTCACACATCCTATTAGGAACTATTTCCAACAGACTGCAGTGTCCAGGGGGCTTCTATAAATCGCGGTGACTTCAATGTCATCCCGGTCTTTGAATTACTGTGTCATTTCGGATCGTCTCACAGCACATTTCTGCCAGTAACTTCCTACACTGCGCTGTAGGGGTTCTTTTTATGTATGGTGCAAGGAAAACTGGGCTATGTCAGTCACTCACCATGCGAAAGTTTCTTTTGCGTTTCAGTACTGCACACCTGTGCAGAATAGTCGATGATTATGCACCACTGGCCATTAAAATTCCTACACGAAGAAGAAATGCAGCTGATAAACGGGTATTCATAGAACAAATATATTATACTAAAACTGACATGTGATTACATTTTCGCGTAATTTGGGTATATAGATCCTGAGAAATCAGTACTCAGAACAACCACCTCTGGCCGTAATAACGGTCTTGATACACCTGGGCATTGAGTCCAACAGAGCTTTGATGGCATGTACAGGTAAAGCTTGGATAGGGTGTACAGGTACAGCTGCTCATGCAGCTTCAACACGATACCACAGTTCACCAAGAATAGTGACTGGCGTATTGTGACGAGTCAGTTGCTCGGCCACCATTGCCCAGACGTTTTTAATTGGTGATCGATCTGAAGAATGTGCTGGCCGGGACAGCAGTCGAACATTTTCTGTATCCAGAAACGTGCGTACAGGATCTGCAACATGCGGTCGTGCATTATCCTGCTGAAATGTAGGGTTTCGCAGGGATCGAATGAAGGGTAGAGCGACGGGTCGTAACACATCTGAAATGTAACGTCCACTGTTCAAAGTGCCGTGAATGCGAACAAGAGGTGACCGAGACGTGTAACCAGTGGCACCCCATACCATCACGCCGGGTGATACGGCAGAATGGCGATGAGGAATACACGCTTGCAATGTGCGTTCACTGTGATGTCGCCAAACACGTATGCGACCTTCATGATGCTGTAAACAGAACCTGGATTCATCGGAAAAAATGACGTTTTGCCATTCGTGTACCCAGGTTCGTCGTCGAGTAAACCATCGCAGACGCTCCTGTCTGTGATGCAGCGTCAAGGGTAACCGCAGCCATGGTCTCCGAGCTGATAGACCATGCTGCTGCAAATGTCGTCGAACTGTTCGTGCAGATGGTTGTCGTCTTGCAAACGTCCGCATCTGTTGACTCAGGGATCGAGACGTGGCTGCACGATCCGTTACAGCCTTGTGTATAAGAATCCTGTCATCTCGACTGCTAGTGATACGATCCCGTTGGGATGCAGCACGGCGTTCCGTATTACCCTCATGAACCCACCGATTCCATATTCTGCTAACAGTCATTGGATATCGACCAACGCGAGCAGCAATGTCCCGATACGATAAACCGCAATCGCAATAGGCTAAAATCCGACCTTTATCAAAGTCTGAAACGCGATGGTAGGCATTTCTCCTCCCTACACGAGGCATCACAACAACGTTTCACCAGGCAACGCCGGTCAACTGCTGTTTCTGTATGAGAAATCGGTTGGAATCTTTCATCATATCAGCACGTTGTAGGTGTCGCCACAGGCGCCAACCTTGTGGGAATGCTCTGAAAAGCTACTCATTTGCATATCACAGCGTCTTCTTCCTGTCGTTTAAATTTCGTGTCTGTAGCACGTCATCTTCGTGGGGTAGCAATTTTAACGGGCAGTAGTGTACTATAAGTTTCCATTCGTTTTGTTTCATCTTAAGTATCAGAGTGCAGTGTAGTTTGTGTACCTTTCAACCTGTCGCAGTCTCTTGAGGCCCCGGCGAGCCCCTCCCACGAGTGCGCGCTTCTGGCCACCCACGCGCCTTCCCAGGCTCGGTTCTCCAGGCCGCGCCGGCCCCGCTGCCGCGCCTCGCCCAGTAACCCATTTATCGGGCAACGGGGCCCGTCTTTCGCTGTGCGGCCCGCGGTTTCCGGTCGCTATGAAGATTTACAGCCTGCACGAGCGGCCCGGTGCTAAGTTGGATCTTTCTGGCAGGTCTCCCGTGGGGGCCGGGCCGTGCCGGTAGGTCCCGGCAGGACAACGGATGGCTGCAGAGGAAGACCTGAGCGCCGAAATAGGGGAAAAAGAAAACGGTCCTACTGCCGGTGAAATGTGTGCGCATCTCCGGCCGACACGAACCGCGGCGCTGTTCTCCTCCACATCTGCCGCCATGCACATGATTTGCAGAAACAACTTCTACTGAGCCCTTCATTATCAGTAACGGAGACGAACAGCAGTAATTATGACAATCACATTTTACACCGATTCATGTACAAAAAGCAGCGTCCAAAAACGTCACAGAGGGGTAATGTTTGTTACTGAAGAGTGCGATACTTTGTTATATGTCTTTATGAAATCGGAAGACAGGCGATCTGTTGTATTAGAACGTTGTTGTTGTTGTTGTGGTCTTCAGTCGTGAGACTGGTTTGATGCAGCTCTCCATGCTACTCTATCCTGTGCAAGCTTCTTCATCTCCCAGTACCTACTGCAACCTACATCCTTCTGAATCTGCTTAGTGTATTCATCTATTGGTCTCCCTCTACGATTTTTACCCTCCACGCTGCCCTCCAATGCTAAATTTGTGATCCCTTGATGCCTCAAAACATGTCCTACCAACCGATCCCTTCTTCTAGTCAAGTTGTGCCACAAACTTCTCTATTAGAACGTCCGGAAAATATCGTTTATTGATTATCAGATTCAGCTCATTGACGAGCCGTCTTCAGATCTTGAGCAGTTTTCTGCAATCTCCTTTTAGTGACCTTCACCTAGGATTTTTATCCACATATTTTGTGTACCACACTCTTTTGTATGTTCTTTATCAGTATGTCTAGCACCTACACAAAAGTTTGTATGTTTCAAATTTCATTAGCGGTCTCACCCCAGCACGGGTAGCAGGGGCTGTATGCAGGGCACTGGGCGGCTTTTTAGGTACGTAGGTGTCGGGAAACTACAGAAAGGACGTCTGTCTAAAGAGGTGCAGGACTAACACAGGTAAGTAGTGGTGTAATTGTAAATTGTCGTACCTTTGTTGGAAAAGAACCTGAGCTCTAAGTGCTGATAGAAAGCACTGTGTCTCAAATCGTTATAGCTACGAAGAGCTGGCTAAATCCGGAAATAAGTTCAGCCAAAACTTTTACAAAGGACCTAACCGTGTTCATAGAGGATAGATTAAATACAGTCGGTAGTGAAATACAGTTGCTGTCTGAAGTAGTTTACATTAGTGAAATTGAAGTAGGTAGTTCATGTGAGTTAGTACGGACAGTGGTTATATTTGATAACTGGAATAAATTACTAATCGGTTCATTTTATTGAACACTGACAAAATGCAAGCGGTCTGCTAAGGACACTGCCTACTCTACGTATGTACGTCCTCTTCTGGAGTATTGCTGTGCAGTGTGCGATCCGTATCAGATAGGATCGACAGAATACATCGGAAAAGCGCAGAAAAGGGCAGCTAGTTTTGTACTAGAGTGAAATAGGGAACAGAGCGCCACGGATATGATACTCGAATTCGGATATCAGTCACTAAAATATAGGCGTTTTTCGTTGCGGCGGGGTCTTCTCATGAAATTTCAATCACCAACGTTACCCTCAGAGTGTTAAAATATTTTTGGTGCCCACCTGCATAGATAGGAATGATCATCGTAAGAAAACAAGGGAAGTCAGAGTTGGCACAGAAAGATTTAAGTGTTCGTTTCTCCGTGTGCTATTCCAGAATGTGGAATGGTAGAAAAACAGTTTGTAAGTGGTTTGATGAAACTTGTACCATGGACTTAACTGTGAACCGCAGAGTAATCGTGTAATGTAGAACGACGTAGATGAATGAAGTGACTCGGAAATTATTTAGTCGAGGTGCACATCTCACGTACACGGAAACAAGGGAAGTTAAACGAAGCGGTCGTGTGCCTAGTAACATCCCGTGTCATTCTTTTTGTTTTTTTTAAAATCAGTTTTATTATATTTTAGTGTCCCAAAATTTTCGGTTGTTTGATAATTTGCAATCAGTAGATATCAAGAATGATACTAGTAATTTAAGCCAATTATTATTTGATAAAAATTTCTACTCTAACAAACTTGTTACAATAACGGTTTAGCAGGTAGAACACTTTGTCTCTGGAGGTCCTGCGTTCAGTTCTGGATAGTACTGGGGAATTTTCCTCGGGACAGGCCCTCCAGCACGGTCACAGGTTCACTCAACCTGCTATCACATAAGTGTCGGGGAACTAAGCTTAGGGTAACGTTGCCTCCGGTGCGACGTACCCTCTATCTCTCCTCTCCGCGGCGCAGAAAGGCTCCACTCTTCCAACATCCAGACCATCGGCTCTATCATGGGATGGCAACTAACACTTTAATTTGCTTTTTCTACTATCACTTTGGTTAGTACCATTCTGTAAATTTCAGTAAGGAAATTACTGAAGTTTGGATGAAACACCGTATAGGACGATTGTTAACCTTAACAGCTCCTCCCTTTAAAACTTTCTAAGCAACTCATTAGTATTATATTTTTCTCTGAATTCTTTAATTAATATTGTTCTTCTCATCGTCCGCCCCGATCGATAGCTGAGTGGTCAGCACGGCGGTCAGTCACGCCAAAGGGGCTCGGGTTCCATCCCCGGCTGGGTCGGAGATTTTCTCCACTCAGGGACTGGGTATTCTACTTTCCTCATTATTATTTCATCATCATCAGTGGAAGGCAACGGGAAACTACCTCTGGGATCACTTCCCTAGATGCTCATGCGATGGACCTCTTTGACGAGCCGTAAGGCAGAACACAAAGTTAGTTCTCCTCATCACTGCTTACATATCGTCGACATGGATTTCGCCTTTCATATTAAATAATATTCACCACAGATTGATTAAAATCCTGCTTTCCTCCTCTAGCGACACAACCCACTGGCTTACTCTACTCAGACTTTGAAATACACTGATGCTCCAAAGAAACTAGTACAGACATGAGTGTGCAAATACAGAGATGTGTAAACAGGGGGGGGGGGGGGGGGGGTGGAAGGGACCAGACTACGAAGACCATCGGTCGTGTAAACAGGCAGAATACGGCGCTGCGGTTGGCAATGCCTATATAACACAAGTTGGTTCAAACGGCTCTGAGCACTATGGGACTTAACATCTGAGGTCATCAGTCCCCTAGAACTTAGAACTACTTAAACCCAACTAACCTTAGGACATCACACACGTCCATGCCCGAGGCAGAATTCGAACCTGCGACCGTAGCAGCAGCGCAGTTCCGGACTGCAGCGCCTAGAACCGCGTGGCCACCACGGTCGGCTATAAGACAAGTGTCTGGCGCAGTTGTTACGTAGGTTACTGCTGCTACGATAGTAGATTATCAAGATTTAAGTGAGTTTCAATGTGGCGTTAGAGTTGGCATACGAGCGATGGGACACAAAATTTCCGAGCTACCGATGAAGTGGTGATTTTCCCGTATGACCATTTCACAAGTGTACCGTGAATATCAAGTACCCGGTAGAACTTCAGATCTCCGACATCGCCACGGCCGGAGAAAGATTCTGCAAGAACGGGACGAACGACGACTGAAGAGAATCGTTCAGCGTGACAGAAGTGGAACTTTCTGCAAATTTCGGCAGTTTACAGTGCTGTGCCATCAGCGAGTGTCAATGTACGAACCATTCAACGAAACATCATCGACTTGGGCTTTCAGAGCGGAAATCCCACTCGTGTACCCCTGATAACTGCACGGCACAAAGCTTTATGCCACACCTTGGCCCGTCAACACCGATATTGGCCTGTTGATGACTAGAAACCTGTTGCTTGGTAGAACAAGTCTCGTTTCAAATTGCATAGAGAGGATGGACGTGTACGGATATGGAGAAAACCTCATGAATCCATGGACTCTGCATGTCAGCAAGGGACTATTCAAGCTGTTTGAGGCTGTAATGGTGCGGAGTGTGTGCAGTTGGAGTGATATAGGACCCCTGATACGTCTACATACGACTCTGACAGGTGACACGTACATAAGCATATTGTCTGATCACCTGTATCCATTCAGGTGCATTATGTATTTCGACGGACTTGGGCAATTCCAGCAAGACAATGCGACACCACACATCCTGAATGGCCAGACAGTGGGTCCAGCGAGACTCCTCTTAGTTCAAACAGTTCCACTGGCCACCAGACTCCCCAGACATGAACATAATTGAGCATATATGACATGCCTTGCAACATGCTGTTCAGAAGAGACCTCCACCTCCTGGTACTCTTATGGGTTAATGGATACCCCTGCACTCAGTTCCCTCCATCAACACTTCAGACATTATTCGACTCCATGCCAAGTCGTGTTGCGGCACTTCTGCAGGTTCGCGGGGGCCCTACACCGCATTATAAGGTATACCAGTTTCTTTGGCTCTTTAGTGTGTGTACACGCTGAAATCTTTGGGAGAGCTTTGATAACGTCTGCAAATACACATCATAATGGCTGGATGGAATAAGCCACACTGTCTCGTCTTTACGTGAACATTATGTCATTCGTACGGCCCTATGGCCCTGCTGACATTTGGCGATTTTTTGGCTAAGTTCTAATCGATGATGGAACTCCAAAATCACAGGATGTACAGTCAGATTACCCTGTACACGCCCGATTCTCTTTCGTTCTCCTTGTAGAAAAGAATAGCACGTAAATAATAAAAAAATCTGGAAAGTACCCGAGTGGTCATTTGTGCCCGATTGGGTAGAGCATTACGGCCACATTGCTAAAACTGGGCTAAGCAAGCTGAGAAATGTTTCAACTTTGAAAACGTATACTGAGACAAATTATGTAATTTAGTTATTACTTATTTCTGAGGAAAATCATTATTACTATGGAGGTAAAGTAAAGCAGAGTAATTCAAAAACTTTAGGCACTGTTTTCGCACAAATAGTTATTTTCGTCCTCGCTAATAGCCGCGCTCCGTTCGTGGAGGCGCAGTGCATATCCTGGGCACTTTGCCACAACCTCAGTGTTGGAAACATTTTCCGTAAAACAGCAATCCACCCATTTTCAGTCATTTCTGTATCCTTATTAAAATTATGCATCTTATTGTTTCCCTCGGACAGCTGAAACGTTGTGCACCGGGGACCCTTGACTGCCCTGCCGAAAAACCTTGTCTCCAACAGCAGCAGATGGTCGTAAATGTCCTATTATTGTTTTGAGCTAAAAATCATTAAAAATCTCCAGGTGTCTTTTTCTTGTCACTATTCAACATTTCTGCACATAAATAACATTAAAAACTGAGGGAAAACGTTGTAATTCAGGACAGGTGTATTAGTTACCGGCTGACCATTATGTACGGCTAGATGCCGTTCCACGAAAGTTGTTTTTAGTTCGGGATGGCCTCCGAAGGAGCAATAGTACACATGGAAATCTGTCGTTAAGTAACCACTCTTTTCGCACTATTACGTTAAAAAAACGAACTTGTTACGTTGATGTGTAACAATTACATGAAGTGAGAACTTACCTTAATGAGACCCTTTAATATCCATGCAAAACATGACTACGAGACAACATGATGTACTGGCTCCTTCGAATGACTTCAGAGAACAGAGTGGGTTTCCAGTGACACTTCGTACGTATTATTTCGTTAATTACTGTTATCGTGGCTAATAAAGATACGAAATATTTTCTGTTTATCCTGGAACAATAATTTCTAACTTGGGAAAACTTTCAGCACAGTATAGTGAGGCATTTTCAAATTATGTATACATCATTGTAAGTAAGACTAGAACTAACAGATTTTTTTTCTTTTTGTTGCAATAAACATCGTTGTTACCTGCTAAATACGAAGCAACAGTTTAAATTTTCCTTCATGATAATAAGAAGATTACTATTCAGAAGGGAAAAAGTTTCATATACTCGGGAGACATTTTCGTACCTATTTTACTCGCTCAACTATTTGTACGTTTTTAGTAGAAACTCAAGTGTCGACTGACAAATGCAGTCGACCTTGTTGGATTCGATGAAGAAAGAAGCATTCTATATACTCCAATTTAGTACCTTCAAGACAAAACCAGATGACACCAGAAATAGTCAATTTTTTGCGACATAAAAAAGGAAAAACTTAAGATTTTGAGAAGGGGAAAGTTCAAGTTTCGAGAAGGAAGAACTGCAGCTTTAATGAAGTGATAGTTTCAGAATAAAAAGCAATGAATTAAAGATATAAGAGGGAAGATGTAATATTCGCGAAGGAAGAATGTTACGGTCAAAGAAACAATTATCGGTTATAAAATGGAAGAAATTACAGTTTCAACAGGACAACAGGAATATATTTTTTGAAGAAGATAAAATTTGTTTAAAAGGAAGTTTGTGGTTTGAAAATGACAATGGTTTTCCTTCTCACATTTGTTTTCAATAGTAAAAAAAAACAATACTTTTTCCAGAGGACCTACAACGGTTGAAGGTGAAATTTGTGAGCAAAAACTTAGCTCAAAGAAATAACTGTAGGGAAAAATGAACTACAGGAACATTTTTGGAAAATGCATTTAAAAAGGTCGCTAATGCACTCCCGTTCGTTGGCGCTCAACTGCGGTGACAGTAATTTTCACCGCCAAGGGGAAGAGAGGTGATGTGTTAAGTTCCCCATCACGATGCTTTGTCCCAGCATCCTCGATAAAATTTTGATCATTATGGAATGAGGCCACGTGATACATCTCATGATGATTCGTCCTTCGGATTGAGGCTTTAAGCTCAGCGGTCCCTTACTACTGTTGAGAGCACTGGATTTCTCCTTCTCACTTCTCTTATCATCAAAATGGCTCTGAGCACTATGCGACTTAACTTCTGAGGTCATCAGTCGCCTAGAACTTAGAACTAATTAAACCTAATTAACCTAAGGACATCACACACATCCATGCCCGAGGCAGGATTCGAACCTGCGACCGTAGCGGTCACGCGGTTCCAGACTGAAACGCCTTTAACCGCACGGCCACACCGGCCGGCTTCTTATCATCACAATGGGGACAGGTGAAGAGGATTGATCTGGCAACACCGGCCATGACCTTCTTCTTCTGTGCGGATGCACTCATATTACCCGAACTCTTACGGGACTTGGCAAGAATGTCTTACATGAGTAATGAGTGTGTTGGGGTGGGACATTACGAATGCAGTGTGTGGGCATACAAGGCGAGAATGTGGGTCTCGCGGGAGGCGTGCACGAGAGAGTCCCTACAGTCGCACTGTCCTCTGTGCCCTCGGTGGATCAGATGGATAGAGCGTCTGCCATGTAAGCTGGAGATACCGGGCTCGAGTCCCGGTCGGGATACATTTTCATCTGTCCCTGTCGATATATATAAACTCCCGTCAGCACCTGAAGATATTAATATAATTCTAATTTCGTTCTAGACGGGTGCAGGTCATCAATGTCCGAAAGAACAGACACCATATCCATCGTTCCTGGTCATGCCCCAGGGCTAGGGCCTTTGGTCTTTGGTTTGACAGGAAGTGGTACTGACAACTGGAAGGTACTTGACTGAGGGCTCCTGCTGTCCGGTACAGGCCCCGAGAAACTGAGAGTGGTTAAATCGGTCGGAGGCAAGCTCTGGTGGCTTGATTAAGGTTTGATAGAGGTGAGCCGTGAGAAGAGCAGCGGACGCCTCGCGCAACCTAGTCAGCAGGTTACGAGTCATCACTGCAAGCTTAAATTTTAGGGCATCTGGAGTTCACCTGTACGGATTGGAGGTTGTTACACCAATATTTGGAATAGTGGAAGTCACGGCTCTTTCACACCTGAGTGGGGTTAAAAAAGTGGTTCAAATGGCTCTGAGCACTATGGGACTCAACTGCTGAGGCCATTAGTCCCCTAGAACTTAGAACTAGTTAAACCTAACTAACCTAAGGACATCACAAACATCCATGCCCG
Source organism: Schistocerca serialis cubense (assembly GCF_023864345.2). Taxonomy (NCBI): domain Eukaryota; kingdom Metazoa; phylum Arthropoda; class Insecta; order Orthoptera; family Acrididae; genus Schistocerca; species Schistocerca serialis. The sequence goes on along the minus strand of NC_064643.1, from coordinate 381,022,573 downwards.
AGGCAGGATTCGAACCTGCGACCGGAGCGGTCTTGCGGTTCCAGACTGCAGCGCCTTTAACCGCACGGCCACTTCGGCCGGCCGAGTGGGGTTAAGTGAGTTTTTTTTTGTATACTTGTTATCGTAAGGCCACGTCTGTGTTACTGTGGGATTACACCTGTCATTTTAACCCGCCTCCGAGTGACTGTGTGGGTGGTTACCGATCAGTGTAACTGATATTAATCTTTTGTTCCAGGCCACATTTCGTACAAGTGTATGAGCATTCTCTGTTGTAACTCGAATTGAAGAAATTGAAATTGCAACATAGTCTGAGTCGGAGGCGAGGCACCTTTTACAGGTGGGTATGCCCTAGTAATTGGATTTGCTGGTGCAGATCTTTCACCTTGTTAATTTTCAAGTAATTTTAAAGAGTGTTAAGCTTGTAACTTGTATGTGCGGTCACTTCCAGAAAAAGTTAGCATTGCCTAAATCCTAAACATTTTTGCTTGTTGCCTTATTTGGGAAGATTGCTGTCCCCTTCTGGAGTGTGTTGGCATGGTAGTTCTTGGAGCGGACGACGCGTTCCTGTTTCCCGAGCCTGTAGCAGAGGCGTGTTTCCTTGCTGCTGCTGCGACACGATGCCTAGGTTGGCCCGTAATCAGGCGCCTCTACCAGCGGCCTCGTGTTGTCTCAAATAAAATTCATCGTTTGATACGTGCCACGGCGGAGTGTCGCCAGTTAATTCCAGAATTCCTCAGCTATTCAATACTGTTAGTTCAGCATGCGCATAAGCCTTAAAGCATGTTTTGCAAGTGCGAAGTTCCTTGTCACTATATTTGCTCTTTAACTACTTGTTTAAACCTTCCCCCCTCATTGCCGTTTCTGGTGCATGTTAAGTTTCAATGCCCTTTACTTTTGAGTAGTAACTGTTGAGTTTTCCCTTTTTATCCACAGTCAATACCTAACTCCATTCATACTGAAACTTGCCTGCTTGTTGCCGGTTGGCTGCAATTTGAAGCCTTTTCTTGTATTTTGTAGGGATTTATATATTGATTAAGAACCATTGCCAATGATTTTGCTGGTGTGTACCAGCTGGGATACACATTTAAATTCTATGCCTTCCCAGCTTTTCTTGTAATTGAAGGGATTGTGTATTTCGTTGCTCAAGGTATTCTATTACGGTCACAAATTGTTAAGGGCTTTCCAGCAGCCACAATCAATGGGATGACTTATTAGCCTTACCGTGGGCGTTGTCTGTTTTTTAATGCTTTACCCATGCTTGGGAATTATTACTGAGTTTAGTGGCAGTAATTTATCTAACTGTTAAATTCATTATGTTTGAACCAGCTTGCAGTCACGTCTAATTGGCGTGACTTATTGCTTGCATTTGGCCACTTATGTATAATCCTGGTTTTAAGCTCTTTTCTTAATCGTATATATTGCAACTGTTCTTATTTTATTTATTAATTGATCCCGTTAATGTTCTTTGTATTATTGTGAGCATTGTTATTCGAGTTTAAACAAGTTTTTCAAATTGAAATCTTAATAATTGTTGCTAAGCAATAAACTGTATTCCATAAAATGGGAATGAGCGTATGGCATTGCGAGTCGGAGTCTTGCATTCTGGGAAGTTCGGCCGCCTAGGGCAATACTTACTGCATTTGACTCCACATTGGGTGACTTGTACGTTGGGCATGAAATGATGATGACAACACAACACCCAGTCCCTGAGCGGAGCAAATCTCCTGCCTCAGCTGGGAATCGTACCCGGGCCCCTTGCCGTTGCATTCCGCCAAGCTGACCACTCAGCTAACGGAGGCTGACTGTATTCCATGAAACGATAAATACAAAATATGTGGGTCCACCTTCCATGTATTGTCCCTTAAAAATATCCCAACCCTTATTATCAAGTGCCTCCAAGGCTTTATGGACTCCCAAAGATCCATAAGAAAGACGTTCCTCTACGTCCTATCGTGAGCAATATTGGTTCTCCCAACTATGACTGTGCCAAGCACCTGGCGTCACTATTGAGGCCGCTTGTGGGAAAATCTAATCATCATATAAGGAACTCTGCAGATTTCATTGGCAAGTTAAAATATTTGAAACTGAACACCTCTGATCTATTAGTCAGCTTTGATGTAGTGTCGCTATTTACTAAGGTACCTCTCTCTGAATCTTTAGATCTCATTGGAAAAAGTTTTGATAAGGAGATTTCAGCTTTGTTTCACCATGTGATGACCTCCACATACTTTTTATTTAATAACGACTTTTTTGAACAGACTGACGGTGTTGCCTTGGGTAGTCCTTTGTCACCCTTGGAGGCCAATGTATTTATGGAGGACTTCGAGGAGAAGGCCCTGGAGTCTGTTAGTTTGAAGCCTACAGTTTTTTGGAGGTACGTTGACGACACCTTTGTAGTGTGGCCTCATGGCGAGGACAAATTGCAGGACTTCTTAAACCATCTGAATTCCATCCATGGACAAATTCAGTTTACTATGGAAGTGGAAAAGGAGGGATGTCTTCCATTTTTGGATGTCTTGGTTCGGCGCAGAGAAGATGGCACTCTGGGTCATGCAGTATATCGGAAACCGACCCATACGGACTTATATTTACATGCAAATAGCTGTCACCATCCTTCGCAGACGAGCAGTGTTCTAAGAACTTTGGTACACCGAGCACATGTCATATCTGATAAAAGTAGTTTAAAAGACGAACTTTTGCATCTGAAGAGAGTTTTTGAGGACAACGGGTATTCTCCACAACAGATACATAAGGCACTACAAATAAAACCTAAGGTGTCCGTAAGGCATGCAGAAGATGACGAGGAAACATTTAAATCCATGGCTGTCCTGCCGTATATGGGAAGCCTTTCATCCAAAATAGGACGGATCCTCACTAAACATAAAGTAAAAGTGATTTTTCGTCCACCGGCGAAGACGGCTGCACTCCTGGGTTCCGTTAAAGATGACTTACTACTCCGCAAGCCTGGAGTTTACAAGATACCATGTGAATGTGGCCTTTCATATATCGGACAAACGAATCGTACAGTCCAAGAGAGGTGTACGGAACATCGCAGGTACACTCGGCTCTTACAACCCAGTAAATCGGTTGTGGCAGAGCATTGTATTGATTCTGGTCACTCTATGGTATATGAAAATGTCGAAATTCTGACTTCTGTTTCATCTTTCTGGGACTCAGTAGTAAAAGAGGCCATTGAAATCCGCTTGGCGAAGAATTTAATTAATAGAGACAGCGGTTTCACATTAGATAAATTATGGAATCCGGCACTTTCAATATTGAACTTACAAAGACGTCGCTACAGTTCAGCTCCCAGTAATACATCGACCTCCCAGCATGGATCGAAAGCGCAGCCACAGACGTAACTCATGCATATGTTACGTCTTTGCCGCCGATCAACATCACTGGCGCCTTGTTTATCTGTGGCTGCATGCGCAGTGGCGCGGTCCGCGAGTTTAAAAGGATGGAGCGAGCGCTGGAGCGTCAGTCGTACGGCTCTCTCTGAAGATGGCTGAAAGGTATACAGCCGAAATATTAGAAGAAGAAGCAGAATTTATGCGGTTGCATTCCCGAAACTTAATGGAACAAGTATCACATAGGTTATGAAGAGATATAAATATGTGTGTGTCTTGAACCTGATAAGATTGAAATGGTATTCACTGGGGAAAGTGACATCTACTAAGAAAACTTAAATTTCGCAGTATGCGACATGGTCGGGAATTGAACAATGACCCGAATATAGAATAAATTTTTATACTTCACGTCTACGGTCACAATTTTGTCATCAGACCACCGATTTCGTTCTACACAAAGGAAGCGGTAAAGGGGTAGCAGAGTACTTGTGGCTTGCACATGGAGGTTTTTTAGGCTAGGCAGTAGTGCGAGGTGTCCTAATGAACACTCACCAGTCGAAGTGCAGACAGGGAAATCAGGACGCGCTCAGTATAAAGACACTTCAGCTATCAAGATATTAGCAGTAAATTTTCAGAGTGTTTGGAATCAAGTTCCTGAATTTACTGCCCCCCAGGAAGCGTGTGGCGCGCAAATTATTCTCGAGGCTGAGATCTGGCTGAACCCCGAGATAGGAAGTTCTGAAATATGTAGTGAGGGTAGGAACGTGTATCGGATAGACAGATTAGACACCGTAGGAGGTGGTGTCTTCATTGCAGTTGACAAAAGTATTGTGTCTACTGAGGTCGAAGCAGAGTGTGATTGTGAAGTAATCAGGACACATTTAACAGGGCTAGAAGAAATAAAGTTAATTGTTGGGTGTTATTACAGGCCACCAGGTTCCACCGTGACAGTTCTAGAATCATTCAAAGGGAGTCTACTCTCTGTATCGCTGAAGTACCCGGATCATGCTATATTAGTCGGAGGCGACTTCAACCTACCTAGTATAGACTGGGATGTCAATGGATTCACTACAGGTGGTACAGACAAGCCGTTGTGTGAATTACTTTTGAACACATTATCCGAAAACTGTCTTGAGCAGCTAAATCGACAGCCAACGCGTAATGGAAATATTTTACGTCTGGTAGCCACGAACAGACCATACCTCATCTACAGAGTCATTGTTGAGACAGGGATGTTGTCATTACGACTACGGTTACGAAAGTTAAAAAGTCGGTCAAGAAGGCTAGGAGAGTATTTTTACTAGAAAGAGCAGATAAGCAGTTGTTATCATCCCACTTAGTAAATGAATCGACTTCATTTACTTCCAGTATGATGGCCCTGGAAGAATTATGGGCAAATTTTAAACACATTGTAAATCACGCATTGGACAATTATGTGCCGAAAAACTGGGTTACGGACGGAAAAGACCCACCGTGGTTTAACAGCGCTATTCGGAGAATGCGCAGGAAGCAAAGACAGTTGCACTTGCGGTACAAGAAAGATCGGCAGAGTGAGGACAGGCATAAGTTAGTAGAGATTCGTGCTGCTGTGAAAAGAGCGATGCGCGAAGCATACAACCACTACCACCGTCATACCTTAGAAAAAGATCTTGCTGAAAACCCAAGGAAATTCTGGTCTTACGTAAAATCGGTAGGCCGTTCGAACGTTTCCATCCAGTCACTCACTGATCAGTCTGACCTGGCAACGGAAGACAGCAAAAACGAAAGCTGAAATTTTAAATTTAGCATTTGAGAAACCTTTCACGTGGGAGGATCGTACAAACATACCGCCGTTTGAGTCTCGTACAGATTCCCGTATGGAGGACATTGTGATAGACATCCCTGGGGTTGTGAAGCAGCTGAATGGGTTGAAAAAAAAAAAAAATCCCCAGGTCGTGATGGGATTCCAATTCGGTTTTACAGAGAGTACTCTACGGAATTGGCTCCTTACTTAGCTTGCATTTATCGCGAATTTCTTGCCCAACGTAAAGTCCTGAGCGACTGGAAAAAAGCGCAGGTGAAGCCTGAATATAAGAAGGGTAGAAGGACGGATCCTCAAAATTACAGATCAATATCCTTAACATCGGTTTGTCGCAGGATTCTCAGACATATTCTCAGTTCGGATATAATGAATTTCTTTGAGACAGAGGAGATGCTGTCCATGCATCACCACGGCTTTAGAAAGCATCGCTCCTGCGAAACACAACTCCCCCTTTTTTCACATGATATCTTGTGAACCATGGATGAAGGGTATCAGACGAATGGCATATTCCTTGACTTCCGGAAAGACTCCTAACTAAGACTCCTAACTAAGGTAAAAGCATATGGGATTGGTTCCCAAGTATGTGAGTGGCTCGAAGACGTCTTACGTAATAGAACCCAGTACGTTGTCCTCGATGGTGAGTGTTCATCGGAGGTGAGGGTATCATCTAGAGTGCCCCAGTGGTGTGTGGTAGGTCCGCTGTTGTTTTCTATCTACATAAATGATCTTTGGGATAGGGTGGATAGCAATGTACGACTGTTTGCTGATGATGCTGTGGTGTACGGGAAGGTGTCGTCGTTGGGTGACTGTAGGAGGATACAAGATGACATGGACAGGATTTGTGATTGGTGTAAAGAATGGCAGCTAACTCTAAATATAGATAAATGTAAATTAATGTAGATGAATAGGAAAAAGAATCCCGTAATGTTTGAATACTCCATTAATAGTGTAGCGCTTGACACAGTCACGTCGATTAAATATTTGAGCGTAACATTGCAGAGCGATATGAAGTGGGACAAGCATGTAATGGCAGTTGTGGGGAAGGCGGATTGTCGTCTTCGGTTCATTGGTAGAATTTTGGGAAGATGCAGTTCATCTATTAAGGAGACCGCTTATAAAACACTAATACGACCTATTCTTGAGTACTGCTCGAGCGTTTGGGATCCCTATCAGGTCAGATTGAGGGAGGACATAGGAGCAATTCAGAGGCGGGCTGCTAGATTGTTAACTGGTAGGTTTGATCATCATGCGAGTGTTACAGAAATGCTTCAGGAACTCGGGTAGCAGTCTCTAGACGAAAGGAGGCGTTCTTTTCGTGAATCGCTACTGAGTAAATTTAGAGAACCAGCATTTGAGGCTGACTTCAGTACAATTTTACTGCCGCCAACTTATATTTCGCGGAAAGACCACAAAGATAATATAAGAGAGATTAGGGCTCGTACCGAGGCATATAGGCAGTCATTTTTCCTTCGTTCTGTTTGGGAGTGGAACAGGGAGCGAAGATGCTAGTTGTGGTATGAGGTATCCTCCGCCACGCACCGTATGGTGGATTGCGGAGTATGTATGTAGATGTAGATGTAGATGTAGATGTAGTGACCATTTTGTGTTTAGCATTTGACGATGCCACTATGGCTCCTGTATATTATGACATGTTTTTATAAAAGAGGTACACTTTTTCATATTTAAAGCGCACAAATGCACTTACATGTCAGTAATACTTTTCATATTGGTCTATTTTATTGTTTTAAGCTGTAGACAATCTGCCAGTTCATTCGTGTTTTCCCATATTTTCCTGCAGACCTGAAGATGGCCATTATAGACCTAAACCGATAGTCTGACGACAAAAAATGGTGACCATAGACGTGCAGTAAAGGAAATTGAAGATTTAAATTTTTGGGATAAGTTTAATGGGAAATTTTCAAACAATTGTCGAATATAATTCTAGAAGTAATGAAAAAAAGTAAAATTGCTTTTTTTAAACCTTAAAATATGACTACATAGTAACTGAGCAGATTACAATACTTTGAAAAGGTGGGCACTAAGTACCATCCGCCTTGATATTATGGGGACCGTAGTAAATTAACTATATTTGTTGCGAAATTCGTGTACTTGAGGGTTAGAAGTTGGTCTCCGCACTTTTAAACAGTAATTTAGTTAATGGCGTCTCCCAGAGTTCTGTGTTTACGAGTACAATTTGAGCGAGCACCCAAAGTGTTTCCGAGGTGAGCGGCTTGCGGGCAGGGTCGGAGCGACACCCACCGGAAGGCGGCCCGACCGGGCCGGGAGAGGGCCAGCCAGCGGCCATCCGTCAAGCGCAACGGCCGCATTTATCAGCGACTTCTTTAACAAGTTATATTGGACAATACATCAGCCCCCGGCCCGCCCCTCCGCCTCTGCCGATGAGCCCCGATAAAAGCTTCCAGCGGAGAATTCACGCCTGGCTCCCCGCGGTGCCACCGCCATAAAATTACCCGTGCCCCGGGCTCGCCGCGTCTTACCAGATAAAACGCTCCCACCAGGAAACGGGGCGCCTCTCTGTTCTTCACCCAAATGCCAGGCTTATTTATTACTGATGAAGTCCATAATTAAACTGCATAGTCACTGTAGAAATTTAGCCAATGCAGGGTAAGCCACTGAACTTTTTCAACCTCAGTTTTGAGGTGTTAAGATAACGGTCCTCTAGTTGCATTTTGTTCAACTTACTACCATCAAGATAAAAGTATACACTTCTGTTTCTTGTAAACTATGCTGGAGAATATAAAAAACACACTAGCACTGACAAAAAGAGTATTTCTGACCAGGAGAATTCTGCTAATATCCAACACATACTTTAATTTCAGAAAGAAATTTACGATAATGTACTACGAGACCACAGTATTGTAAGCTATTGAAACATGGACTGTGGGAAAATCAGCGCAGAGGAAAACAGAATTACTTATAATGCAACAGAATAACGTCGAAAATTAGGTGGATTCATGTGGCAAGTAATAAGGAGGTTCTCTGTTAGGTGGATTCACGAGGCAAGTAATAAGGAGGTTCTCTGTAGAATCGGTGAGTAAACCATTACATGGAAAACTGGCAAGAAGAAGGGGCTAGATATAGGGCATCTGTTAAGACGTCAGGGAATAACCTCCATGTTTCTAGAGGGAGGTGCAGAGAGTAAAAACTGTAGAGGGTGAGAGTGATTTGGATATATTCAGCAAATAATTGAGGACTTAGTTTGCAAATGCTACTCTGTGACGAGAAGGTTGGCACGGGAAAAGAATTCGTGACAAACTGCATCATACCCATCAGAGCACTTATGACTAAAAAAATGCTGGTTTTCGAACTTAATAAGAAATCTCCGCAAGATCTTTTCATGGATTCAACTAATTTTTCGTAATAACTTCAAGCTATGTAGTAAACATCTATTTAAAACTTAGTACACTTTCTTATGGTGAGTCGAATTTGACCACTATCAAGAAGATGATGACGCTCTTGACGGAGATATTTATCTACGAAATAAGACAAACATAATAAACTAACTGTATAGTGGTATCGGTAGGATCTGAATGGAGGCGTGTCTAACCACTATTTAGGTCAAGCTTGCTGTGAATTACATTTTTGGTACGTTACCCGTTTCTGAAAATTTTATGTATACATTAATTGCTCCTTACGAAAATATGGCTGCACTGTATTAGCTTACAGGGATAGATGTCAACACTTATCAATTTGTAAGCAAAATGTGCTGTAAGTAAACACTTGTTTGTCAATGAATCTTAAAAAATTTTCACGAAACGGGGATTTGGTTTCGTGCTGGAAGTAAAAATGTTGTCAGTCTCGCGGCGGTAGAAGAATCACTTCTAACACCCACAGCAATAATGTGTAGGGTCTCATCAAATAAGTGGTCTATGTAACAATCCAAAACGAAAAAGAAAAAGCAGGTTCTCTTCATTTCGTATATCAGAGGTATATAGTAGTGAATTTCTGCTGTGTTTAGAGTGCTGTCAATAGGTTCGCAAGGAAAACTAAAATAAATACCCTGTGGAGGGAAAATTTAAATGAATTTCTGGAGAACTTGAAAATGAAGTCCATCCATGCTGACAAAAGCGCTGTTATACTTCAATAAAGTGTTTAGTGAAGCAACTTACAATTTAGCACTTTCTCTTATCTAGCCTAACAGTATTTTCGTTGGGATCTGGGTCAACATCAGTCTTGCGTGTCTTCTAAACTACAGTAAGGACATAATAATACCAGTCAGAAATTAATATTCAATTTTTCTTATCTGGCTAGGCCTACGAAATATGTCACTGAGCTTGCCTCATCAACAATTGCTATTATGATCAAAGTGAATCCCACATTATCTAAATGTCTAGACTCGCTAGTTCTCAACCGCTAGAAATCATATTTTGAAATTCTTCTGTTTTAGATCTTTTCGGTAGCAAAATCAATTATTACCCAGTACTATGTGCAACACTTATGTAGAATTCATCGTCAACAGCAGTATTTTGTTACAGCAGCAATTATTGTGATACAATAATTATATAAGACGGAAGTGAAACGTGGACGATAACTAGTTAACTCTAAGAGTGAATAAAAATATTTTGAACTGCGGAGCAACAGAAGAATGTAGAATGTTAGATGGGAAAAGTTAGTAACTACCAAGGAGCAACTGGATCCAACTGGGGTAAAAGCAATTTATACGATCCCCTGCTTACAAGAAGTGATAGGTTGATCGGACAAGTTCCGAGACATCATCAAATCGTCAATTTGGTAATGAAGGGAAACTAGGTGCTAAAAGTTGTAAAGGGAAACTAAAGCTGGAATATAGTATGAAATTTGAAACATATAGCTATGCGGCGTTGAGACACAAAATAGACTGTATTGGAGAGCTGTAGCAAACCAATCTTCGAACTGAGAATCAGAACAACAACAATTATATAAGCCAATTTGGACTCCAGTATAGATTTATGAAATATGAGTGTTTTCCTTATCACTTCGCGTTGTGAAAGCTCACCAAAAAGCACAAAGCACAGCCATCGTGTCTGCGCTTGCTAGTGGAGTCGTAGCTAGTTTTTTCGACACTCCGTATCCATCAAAAAAGCTGACGTATTTAAACAAAGTGTACAAACAGAGACGACTAAGTTGGACAATATATTGTGGATCCATTGTTATTATTTGTGAAGGTAAACTATACTACCGATATCTATGTCACAATTTGAAACTCATGAGGTGAGAAATTTTGGTACATCTTCTTTTTGGTTCGAACAAATTTTGTGCTAATAGCTACGACGTCTCCTTCTACATTACTACTCAGATGTAGAAAATTTATTTGGTAATGTTAGTGCAAGATATGCCATACTAAGCACGAAAGAATCGCCATATTTTGGGAAATTTTTGCTGGTTTGACGCTTCAGAACAACTGCTGAGGATTATAAAAGAGGAGACAACGTGTAGTTCCGTCAGCTACACTCGTAGCTGAATATTGCGTGCATTGCTCGGTAGGTGAGAGAGTTGTACATTGTATCATTTTTTCAATCTTCCGCCCGCCTTCAGCGAGCCCTGTAGTAAAAGTTTGTTGTATACTCTTATTCCATTCTGAAATTACTGCATTCACTCTGTGTCACAGAATTCTCTGAAATCACAAAAATTACTTTGGGAACATAAGGATTTTCAAAATGTGAAAAACTGCTATGTGGTAGAACATGACCATGTACCTAAGAACAAATATTCTATCCAAATTTAAGACTGTTGCAGAAAATCTTGACAATAATCTATTTAATAGACTGTTTGTTACACCACTTTCTAATAAACAGTATGACAAACCGAATTAAGAAAAAGTATTTTCAAAAGCCCATTACAAGTGAAAAACAATTTGAAATAGAAGTTGCTGACAAATAACAAAAATTTTGATTTTAGTACAAAGGAAAATTGTTAAGGCATTAAAGAAACTCAATTCATTTGGAAATATCATTAGTTCCACTGTAGAAGACCTTCCATTTCAAGGAATCTGCCAAAAGTAGGAAATTGTTTGCGAAATTTGATAAGAAGTTTAGGATAGCTAAATTGGAATAACAACGCAGTGCAGAGAGAAAAATGGAAGTAATACAAAAACGAAAGCATGTAAACTTGATTGTGGAGGACATTTTATGTTGTTATGTAGTATTTATGGAGAAATGTAAGTATTCGTGAAACATGCAACGTGACGACCGCGGGTCTACTAATGTGAGCCTCAACGGTGTGTTGCAGCAGCGCCGACACCAGGCGGGCGTGGCCTGTTGTCACTGCAATAATTCAAAACGTCCAACGCAGTGTTGAGAGGCAGGTTAGCTTGGTGAAACAGCCAACTCAGCGATACTGCACAGACTAGTGCAGCAGCAAAGGGCAAGACGGATTTCCACACTGACAGTCGCACTGACAGTGATTCATATCCACAAGAAGTGGGAAACTGAACACTATAAGTACTGGACATTTTTGTAATGAAACCACTCTTACTCTCGCAGCTAGGACGATAGGGCTGAGCCAGACAAGGACCCACGTGGACCTGCCAGTAGAAGTCGCTAGTTTGAGTAGTTCGAGGTCACAGATGGGCAACAGCCCTACCCACTAACTACAGGTGCATTCTCCTTTTATGTTACCGATGTGATGCGAAGAAATTGACTGATCAACAAGGGTACGATATATGTGGGTTATTATCTGTTAATATTGAGTTTTAGAGGGGTGGAGAGAATGAACATTTGCAGATGCAGTCTCGCTAGCCACAGGGGAATAGAGGAAATGGAAGATATCAACAACATAATTCTTGTAATGGATGTGGAGTTGAACAAGGAGGTGTTGATCGTCCGTTTTATACAAGGGGGGACTCAATGTCAAGTTAGAGGCTTTCTTGTTGTAATTAGATGCAATGAATATGTAAGTAGAGATGGAATCTGCAGTAATAGGTGTTGTATGAGATAAGGAATACTTTTTTGGGATGTATGGGTGCGTATTTTATTTGCCAGTAGAGAGCTAGTGAGTCGAAGGCAATGGAGAGCGCCGTTCTGTAGGTTGGGGATAAAGATGTGAGGCCGTTGGGGTCAGGAGCCATAGATTTTCGTACAGGGGATGCTCGATTTAAACAGTGTGTATATGTAAGCGACAGGTACAGCATGATTCTGGGGCTAGACGTTTTGTATCAACAATGTGCTAAAATTTATCTTCGGTAATGGACACTAGAGCTTAGAGGAATAACATTCCAGCTAGAGAAAAGTAGTTGCCAGCGTAGAACTGTCGTGACTGGCATTGGCGTATTGGACTAACAAGTTGAATCGTGTACGATTGCAAAAATGTTGATTCGCATAACTGCGTGCCACTTGACATCGGGAAGTTGGTTTGGGTGAGTGTGGAGCCAGCTGTACTAGTTAGTACGTTAAGTGTTGTGGGAGAGAACGGTGTACTGGAAAACTTAAGCATCTTTATTGGCGGAAGTGTTGTATGCATGCAATACAGGTATGGTGCAAGAGTGGTACCTGTAAATACCGATAATTTTAGTTCCAAGGAAGCGAAGGAAGGGAGTAGTGATAGCAAAATTTGGAAATTGTGGCTGAGTATGTGTGGAGCACGAGTACTGTGAACCACAAGTAACTGCAAGCGAGCTCTAAGGCTGGATTATGTATTAAAGTTTAGCATCTAAAGGGAATGAGAGAAAGAGAGAGTGGATAGAAGAACTGTTGCTTAAAAGTGATGACTTCTTTTTTCCACAGATTCTCTTGCTGACAATACAAGTGACCCAAACCGAATACCAAAAGGAAACTAAGCACAGCTGTATCAGAAACCATATCGCATTCTTAGTTATCTGCATGTGATTAACCAGAAGTTAGGTGACTGGATAATAGAAGATGGCAGGAGTACAGAACTATTGATAAGTTGAGACAACGTCGGTACTTTTAGACCGTGGATTTTAGAAGTGGTTATCATCAATTGGAAGTTTTTCACAAATACCGGCCAAAGGTAGCATTTACAATACTGTACTGGCACTACCAGTTAAAGAGAATGACGTTCGGGTAAAAAAATGTACTCCATTGTTTCAATCGTTATTGGACAAGGGGGTGTTGAGGGTTTTGAAACTGAGCCAATATATAGCTTACCTACTACAATGTCAGAAGCATGTGTTTTAAAATCTGAAGCGTACACGTCTTACGTTGAGGAAGGAGAAGTGTCATTTTGCACTAAAAGAGGTCGTATATTTAGGCCACATTATTAGTAAAGATGGAGTAAACAGGAGCGAGTGCACGTTTTGTGGGAGTTCCTAGTGCCTAAGTCGATTAAGGAACTGCAACTATTTAGGAGATCTCAATTTACTACCGAAAATTCATGGAAGGATTTTGCTGACACATCACAGCTAATCATGCAGTTGTTAAGGAAAAGTGTGAAATTCATATGGACAGAGGAGAGTCAGAGTGCTTTTGAAGAATGGATATGATGCAACTAATCATGCTTTGGGATAAGTTTTAAGCCAGAAGATTAACAGTGAAGGGCATCCTGTAGCCTGCTCCTCGAGGCAGCTCAGTGTGGTAGATAAGAACTATACAGTGGCAGAGAAAGGGTTCCTGAACCTCATTTATGATGTTATGTGTTTTAGATATTATCTCTACAGGAAAAAAATTCGAGCAGTGACCAACAACACTGGTTTGAAGTTGTTCAAATGGTTCAAATGGCTCTAAGCACTATGGGACTTAACATCTGAGGTCATCAGTCCCCTAGACTTAGAACTGCGTAAACCTAACTAACCTAAGGACATCACACACATCCATACCAGAGGCAGGATTCGAACCTCCGACCGTAGCAGCAGCGAGGTTCCAGACTGAACCGCCTGTAACCGCTCGGCCACACCAGCTGGCTTGCAGTTGTTATTAGAATGGAAGAACGTATCTAGCTGGCTCTGACACTTACTGAATTAGACTAAAAGGTAGTACGCAAGCCAGGGAAGGACCACAGGAATGCAGACACGTTAAGCATGAAGACAGAAGTTGTGTATTAGTTGGTTGGTTGTTTTGGGGGAAGGGAGCAAACAGCGAGGTAGTCGGTCCCATCAGATTACGGAAGGATGGGGAAGGAAGTCGCCTGTGGCCTGTCAAAGGAACCATCCTGGAATTCATGTGAAGCGATTTAGGGAAATCACAGAAAACCTAAATCAGGACGGACAGACTGGCCTTTGAACCGTCCTCCTCCAGAATGCTAGTCCAGCGTCCTAACCACTGCACCACCTCGCTGGTGTAAGTTCTGGGTCACGGTCTACAGAGTGTCTTTTTTATTATTCTCTTGTCATTTAGTTGAGCCGTTGGAAGGGTTAATTAGATAACTTTTGGTTATGAAATTCAGTCAGTGCACAGCCTTCATAAACACAGCTGTTTGCGAAGAGTCACTAATCATAATTCGTTACATGATCCATCCTTGCAGATGATTTGAACCACAATGTTAACACTGTGAATTAAGCTGACGATGGCGCACGCGCAATCGCGCGCTTGCGTGTGTGTGTGTGTGTGTGTGTGTGTGTGCAAATCCGAGAGAGAGGGCGGTATGAAATTCAGGCAACGTCACGACCATTCTAAGCATAATTGTTTTTACGCATAATCCTTGCTCTTGCTCACCTTGGTCGTTTCGCAGTTTTATCTGCAAACGATACCAAGGGGTCAGTGAAACGAAATGCAAACTCAAGCAAGCACATTTTGAGTTACTGTGTGTTACGTATTTGGATAAATAGAAGCAACAAATGTAGATCTAACAATTTACACTGATAAACCGTAACATTTTGACCACCGACCTATTATCGATATAAGCCCGTTCAGGCTATAGCAACCCCACCTGACGAGGAATGACTGTTAGTCAGAGACACGGACGGTGCGTGTATTATCAGTGAGCGTGTTGTTCGTGTGTAGAATGGGGAAGGCCCGTGGTATGAGTTGTACTGGGAGAAGGCTGTGACGGTCCGGAGGATCGGCGCATTTCGGCAACGGCACGACTTGTCGGGTGTTAGAGGAAAGATGTGGTGAGTGTATTCAACACATGGCGAAACCAAGGTGACACCACGTCCTCGTCAGCGCACTGCCTTTCTAAACACAGTTGTTTGCGAATAGTCACTGATCATAATTCGTTCCATGGCCCATCCTTGCAGATGATTTAAATTACAATGTTAAAACTGTCAATTATGCTCACGATTGCGCACGCGCAACCACGCGGGCGCGCGTGTATGTGTAGGTTGTGCGGTCACCCCTCATTATCGATGTCGGACGTTGCAGGCTTGACAGACAGGTAAAACAGGACAGGCGGCGAAATGTGACGGTATTAACATCAGACTAAGGCTGCGCAGAGTTCAGGGGTGTCTGTACACACAGAGTGCACCAAACACCCCTAACAATTGGCCCCCATGGGCGACGACCCATGCATGTGACAATGTGAACACCACGACATCAACAACTACGACTGCAATGAGCAAGTGTCCATCTGCACTGGACTTTGTGACAGTGGACGGTTTGATGAATCTCGATACCTTCTCCATCATTCCAAAAAGGGGGAGGGGAGGGGTAGAATCCGTTGTATTCCTTGGTAAACGCTCTTGTCACCTGTGATGTGGTACTGAGACAAGCTGGCGGTGACTCCATTATGCTCTGGAGGACATTCGCGAGGCCATTCATGGGTCCAGTGGAGCTCGCGCAAGACACACTGACCACCAAGATATCCTGGTTGCAGACCCCATACACCCGTTTATGACGATCATGTTTCCCGAGGGCAGTGGCGTTTTTCATCAAGATAATGCGACATGTCATATGGCCAAGAATCGGTTTGAGTGTCTCGAGGAACGCAGTGCCGAATTCCAGTTGATGTGTTGTGCCACCAGTTGGATATATGTGAATATATCGAACACATCTCGGATGTGACTGAACGTGGCTTCAGAGCTCATGGCGCCCTCCCCGCAATTTAGGGAAATTAGGCGACTTTTGTGTACAGAAGTGGTGCGAACCTTCTCCAGCGACCTACCAAGGTCTCATTGCTTCAATGCCACTACGCGTCGCCTCTGGTATTCATACCAAAGGTGGACATACCAGCAATTAGGTGGGTGGTCATAATATTCTGGCCGGCCGAAGTGGCCGTGCGGTTAAAGGCGCTGTAGTCTGGAACTGCAAGACCGCTACGGTCGCAGGTTCGAATCCTGCCTCGGGCATGGATGTTTGTGATGTCCTTAGGATAGTTAGGTTTAACTAGTTCTAAGTTCTCGGGGACTAATGACCTCAGCAGTTGAGTCCCATAGTACTCAGAGCCATTTGAACCATAATATTCTGGCTGATTAGTGTATGTAGAAGACAGTTCTTCGTACCGATATTTATTCCCAGCATGTGACGCATTCAATTACACAACAGAGTAAGTCATCAGATGAACTCTTAGTGAAACGAGGGTTAACACTTCTTTCTCCCGACCCCTTCGTATAAACTGAAGACTTCTCGTGACGATTTGTGCATGAATGGTGTGAGAGAAAGGTAGAGCGAGAGAGAGAGAGAGAGAGAGAGAGAGAAGGAGGGAGAGAGAGGTGCACATGTCCTTTGTTTCTGTTGCAATGAAACAGTGTTCATATTGAAAAACTTCCAGGCAGATTAAAACTGTGCGCCCGACCGAGACTCGAACTCGGGACCTTTGCCTTTCGCGGGCAAGTGCTCTACCAACTGAGCTACCGAAGCACGACTCACGCCCGGTACTCACAGCTTTACTTCTGCCAGTACCTCGTCTCCTACCTTCCAAACTTTACAGAAGCTCTCCTGCGAACCTTGCAGAACTAGCACTCCTGAAAGAAAGGATATTGCGGAGACATGGCTTAGCCACAGCCTGGGGGATGTTTCCAGAATGAACTCTTAGTGAAACGAGGGTTACACTTCTTTCTCCCGACCCCTTCGTATACATATTACAGTACACAGTTTGATTGTTGCTCATTGCAAAGCGACAAAGTTGCATCATTGCCCTATCGGTAACAGCTGCATAATTACTGAACTATAGTTCAAATTAGTTGCCGTTTAACAGCGACCGGGAATGGACTCATCCATTGTCGATGGACAGCAAAACACGAGTCAGAGTCTGGTTTTGCAGTTTCTCAGTTTGTAGTATACTTCAGCGAATAAAGCAAAACACCGTTGTTAATTGCAGTCCTCGAGTATGAAACTTCCCAAACGTAAAAATGATGCCTGTACCAAAAAAGAAAACTCATTCCAGCCCTAATAAAAATAAAAATAAACAACGTGTTTTTGATGTACCCACAGACGTACGGGATGGTTTAGCGAATTTTTGTGGTAAGTAGAGTTTTTCAAACCTTATATATTTTACAAGTTAAATGCGGAAACGATAGCCTGAAAACGCCTTTATTGGAGGCCAATAAATAGGGAACCCTATTCGGTATTAAACTTGGAAAAGACCAGTTCGTGAAAGTGGTAGTTTTCGTGGCCATGGAAAAAAAAAATCTTTTAATGAGTTGAACACTTGATAAGTAAGACGTGTTAGTTTCGAAACAATTTCCCGGGCGGGAAATATCAAGAGTTTGAAACAAATTAACTTAAAAGTGGCTTTGATTAGAATTAAGTGTGTATTGTTGACATTCTCACAATCGTAGAGATTTCTACCGTATGTAGTATTCAGACATTTAACGAGACTTTTGTAGGAGTCAAGGACTTCAAAGCGTTGTTACCGTTGTGAAGAGTGGGGCGCTGTGGCGACGACCTACAGAAAGTAATTGTTTTCTTTTTCTTTTTTCCCTTGTTAGCGTTTTGTTGATACAGAACAAATAATCTCTTTTAATATTTCGTGAATCGTTTACTAACAAATCTGACAGTTGCAGTACAGATATTTGGGGACCAGTTACGAACCAACTGGTACATTCTCTGGCATGACCTACTGAGGCTCTACTGAAAGTGTTTGATCTTAGTAAGAACATCAAAGTGGCAATACATAACTTACAAAGTCACAATCAACACGTACCTACTTAGCAAGTCAGAATCAAAGTCAGTCCAGACTTGTTAAGTAGATACATGTTGATTGTGTTCGCCATTTACGACTACTTTGTAAAGCCTGTACTACCATTTTAATGCGTAGTAAGAATTAACCAGTTGGTTCGAAACTAGTCGTTAAACGTATGTGCTGTAATTCCGCCAGATTGGTTAATAAGAGCTGTGGGAAATAATTATTGTGACACCGTTAGGTTATAATTAATTTTATCTAGGTTGTACACGTCAGTCAAAATTCGTTATCTCTCTTGATGACGCAATACCTTTTGCTTTGTCTTTTGAGGGATAGATTTGTATCATTCAGTTACAAGTATTCACTGGAAACATAATGAACAAACCTTCTGTAACAAGACAGTTTTCCGAGACATGCTATAGATCAATAACGTTAACAGATGTATACTAGCATTCAACTCAAGGTCGACCCATATTCTTGGTGACGAAGATTCTACTGCCGCATTTCTCCGTAACCGCAGCTCCCTTTGCTAAAAATAGGTCAACGAGAGCTTTCCTTCCGTTTTTCTGCCATTCGCAGCAGTTTGTGACTTGAGCCTTGTCCTTTTAACTGGGTCAAACTGCTTGAACGGAAGCCCTCGAACAGTCTATTTGCATGGAAGCAAAGGGACGCTGTCGGCCACCACGGCTCCAGAGGGAGTTTCTAACAGCGCTTCCCTATCTGCTCTGTAGTCCTGCCAGTTTAATTGCGTCGCATATTTCTTGGCGATGCGGGCAATCATTTCGTGCAGCTATCAAAGGGCTAGCTCTGAATGTGCACTCCGTCTAGTGCATCAAAGGCAGCTTACTGAACATTGAAACAGCATGCTTAGTACGGTTATCAAAAGGTGGATCAAAATCCGTTACCAAAATACTACGCTCTGCATTTATTCTGATTGGACTTCAAGATATTGCTCTTTATTATTATTATTATTTTTCTTTTCTGTCTCAGACGTTATTATTATTATTATTATTATTATTATTATTATTACTTTGGGGCATATCACTCAACATACACGATGTAATTGTCCTATCCAGTGACGTCTTTTTTCCATTTTAAGATTATATTGGAACTCTAAATTTACTGAAGTTAACAGTTGAAAACATATGGACCAGATTCTACGAATATTCAACACTAGAATGGGGAATACCTAAAGTTCGTGAGTAAGGTAGCACGCTGAAGAGAGAGTTCCGAATTTCATAACGAGACGATAATTAAGTTTGGTTTCCTGATCGTCAGGTACCTACATTCTGTATTCCTGTAAATCACTGTGAACGAATGACAGAGTATTACAAGAAAACTACTGAAGTTAGCCGTAACAATAAGATTCAGTATGAAATCTAATGGTGAACTGGGTTAACAGGCAACTACTGGAGCGTTGGGACCTATTGGGATGATTTTGGCAAATGAGACACCTAGTGCAAGATTCTGGTCCAAACGTCTCTTTACTAGTGCTCTGTTCCACGAAATACAGAAAGACAGAGTCTACAAGGAAGCAAATGAAATTTGTGCAGTCTTCCTGGACCTACTGCTGTATCATCAAGATAACGAGAAGTTGCTAAATCAACAGTAACGGAGATTCTGTTTGCGCCGAAGAAGCTGGAGGATAGACTGAAAACTATTTTCAGAGCCGTGACAAGATACCACATACCGAGTTTTTCACAATGACTTATGTACATGGAGAGGAACGAAGAACTGGTCCCTACACGTAAAATTCAATATTACTGTTGAGTGTGGTACGTCGGTCTGCATCAGGCCTATGTTACACCACAGAGCCTTTCTAAATAAGTGTGAAATACGCAAAAACAAAGGAAGCTATGCATTATTCTTTAACCAAACAAATGTGGGAACAACGTTTAATCAACTGTGAATAAGGAAAGTACCCACGTGCTACGAAGATATATTTTTGAATTAATACCGAACTTACGAGTTCTGTTATGAGTTTTCACAATAATCTCTACATATACTGGTGCCATTCAGGCAACATTTAATCATGGAGACGAATTGCGTGTGCGGAGAAAACAGTGTACTAGCTAATTCGATAAAGCATCTGTTATGATTTACGTAATGAATGACAGGTTTAGAAACCTGTTATTCATTACATAAATCAGAAACATCAATTATGGAGAACGAAATTAAGTTAAATAGCATCAGTTCCTCTTTTACAGTTTAAAATTACATGAAACGTAAGTTTTATAGCATATGAAAAAGAAGCTAAACCAAATTGGGTCACATCATTTGGGTGATGTGTTCCTGAACCATTCACCATTTACGTTCAAACAAAATGTTCTGACACACAACTCCGTGGATTTTTCAACTATTAGTGAGGAGAAAAAAATTCCTCTGAGGAATTAGAGATGATACCCATCATTCAGAGCAGATACTTCAAGATTGTACATACAAACATAATTCGAAATGAAGTGACTATCGACTGCCATTGATCTTGTTTCCTGCTGTCAACCTCAAAACATAGAAACTCTCAAAGGGACAAATGTATCGAATAAAACTCCTTGTTCGGCTGAAAGTTTGTTTAGGAAACATACGAATGGACGACAAAGTCGTCAATTAGCCTACCCACATAATATACTAGACAATGTTACGGCAAAACATCTAGCAGTCAGTTTCTGAACACGTTCTCTGCTTCAGCTACCTTTTAATGCAAAGTGTACACAAAACTCGTAAAATTTTGTTTTCTGTTTTGCTGCCACAGCTCCGCAGTAGCTATTGTGATCTGTGATTGTCATTCTGGTAGCTGAGGTCCTGAGTTGGAGTCTCTGTCCAGAAAACAGTTTTGATCTCTCAGGAAGTTTCACAACGGCTCACACCGCTGCAGTATGAAAATTTCATTCTGGACAAAAACTGTCTGTACATGCAGGTGCTATATAGACCCAGAAAGATCAGTTCCCTTCATTAAGCAATTTTACAGAGGCCTTTGTACCGTCTATTTGACATGTGACTGAAAGTAAATGATACTAATGACTAGGAAAGCCTAAACGTTTCACTCAAATTTACGTAAGAATGGAATTTCCTGCAGACATTAAATAACTGAAACATTTATTAATGAGTTAAGTATCTTGAACGTCTGTCCTGTTTTTGTAAGTTCTTAACACATGAAAATATTGTGAATTCCGGTCCTGCTTTAAGTGCATTTACTGTCGTTGGAATAATTCTGGACAATGGTAGACAGATTACTTTGGTATAACGAAAGCACGATTCCTTTGTGAAATCTGTACACAAAGCATTACTACGGCAAAAATTACAAGTACTCGTGTAAAAGGAATGTGTTCATTTCAACGACTGTTATCTCTAATAGAACCCTAGCACTGAAGGAGAAATTAATATATAGAATATTAACTCACTTTAACTGCATTCTGATATCGTTGTTGTAACCAATGGAGGGCGATTTGAAAACACGTCTGTTTTACCGAATGTCCAAGCGGAGGTGTCATTCACGACCGTCTACCGTCATCTTTCCCGTTTTACTCTATAGTCAGAAGGCAAAAGTTCTCCACAGAGGCTGGCAGCACCTTCGCCACACTATCAGGACAATCATGACCAAGGCATCTCTCATGCTGCTACAGTTAGTGCTATTATTCCAAAGATTAGCAGACCTGAGTTGGTAGAATCTAACGTGTGCATAAAGTCAGTATTAAAGCTAAAAATACAGTTGAAATTACAATTCCCTAGACACATTTTACACACCACTGATCGTCGAAATGACATATGTGCTGTTGCACAGAGCTGTTGATAAGAACAGTTAACGAGACTTTCATCAATGTGCAAGAGGTGTTCACAGTAGACGTCATTTTCTGTAACTGACACGGTTTTTAATTTCAATTTCTAGCTAATGGTTTCCAACCAGGTACTGTTAGCTGGGGCGCTTAAACTACTTCTCGTGTAGAAGAAGATTACGAAGAAGAACTAGCCGAGGTACAGAAACAAAAATAAAATAGTTATTCAAAAATTGCCATAATGTTATTTGCACTTCTGCATAAAAGGAAACTGGTGTCTCATATGAAGAAATCAGTTGCCTATGTTCGAGATTTTATTCTTTTCCCAAAGAGGTGCATTAGATAAATGGAAGATCTTGAAGAAATTGCTGTATTACTATCGAGTGAAAGTTCTTTTTACGTACAGCACTTGTGAAGGCATTGCTAATTACGCGTATAAATTTTTTGTCGTGGTTTTCTTTAGATTTCTATTTTTTTCTTTTGCTCATATGGGCATTTCTAATTGTGATTATGTAACATTCACTGTGGTTTTTAAATGTAAAGATGTAATTGTGATTATTTCGTTTGCCAGTAGATAAATATGTTTCTTGCTTTGTACCTGTGGCACAGTTTCTAAAGTTCTCTTTTGGAATATTATTAATTGTGAAAAATGCAGTCAATAACATTTATAAAGGTTTATGTAATTTACGATAACGATATAACATCTATAGACAGGGGGCAGCGATAGTGATATCGAGAGTTGAAAGGTTGTTGCGTAGTAGAGGAGATGGTGGATGGCGTATCTGTGAAGCGTGCGCGTGAAAAATAGTACTGTGTTCCATGAAAAGCATACGTAATTGTATGGACAGTGATACCGAACTATCAGATTGTTAATTCTCTTTACCACTGCGGTATGTAATGCCATCGCCAGCGAACTTTAAGAGCAAATAAACCGGACTGTAAAAGTGTCGCTAACATTACTTTGTTGTGGCCGACACGAACTGTGCCTTTATTCGAATGAACTTTGCTGGTATTGGTTTTGGGTGGTGGAACTGTTGTATATCCCATTCTATCAAGCCATTAAAGTGAAGACTAATTAACTGTGCAATATAAATGGCTTTCAGTGACGTTGTCGAAGTTTGAAATGCGAGAACAGAGTGGACATTGTTTACGGTGTGCTTCACATACATGAACACTTCTATGAACTGTGTATTTGTGGCTAAGACTATATGAATGTGACGAACCGTGTAATTATGGACGATAGCGTTACGGACAGTGCATAAAGTGTAAAAACGAGTGATGTCTACGTCATGTACTTTGAAAGAGAGGACATGTCAACAACGTTCGTATACTGGCGCCTTGTGGTTTGTTAATCACCACGGGGTTAATGATACAGCGGTGCCGGAACTTCATTTGCGTTTCGCAGGAGAAGATTAACCAGCGTAACTGTCTGTATCCTGCTCCCATCATCGTAACCCGCCGACATCGTGCTGCCTAACGCAACGCTTCGTATGCAACAAAAAGTTAAGTGATTTCGCTGAACGCTGTCCCCTGACCTAGAAACTTTCTTTCTCTATTAAAAGTATAAGAATTACAGACTCTGTTTAATTAAATTCTTTGTTTAGTTTGTTTGCTTTCTGCTAACGAAAATAAAATTACAATCAGTGAATTACAAGTTGCCTGGTAGTCATTGTTGAAACACCAGTAAATATAAAATTCTTCCTCTCATTAGGACTAATTCGCCTTGTATGTCAAAATTATTGTAGTTATTTTGTGTAGTTTTACGTATTGTTATGAGACTAGATATATGACAGTAACTAATAAGAGTATTTTGTCGCGAAATATGGCTTCGCGCGAAAATTACGGCGACTGCCATAATTCCTTGCATTTGATCAATAATTTAAAAGCTGCTATTCCCGTATTGGTGCTTTTCCTTGCGTGAGTGGGAATTATAAATGTCAGCTGTCAAATCAGGTAGTGACTCTTTACCCAGTAATAAAAGTTTTTGATGTTGTATTGCTACGAGTCGTAGTATTAAGAGACACTGGTTATACTCAAAAGTGGGTAGATGTATGGTGAAACCCCCCAGTGTTCATGCAATTGTTAACAGTATTATGTGTGATTCAGGAAATTTTGTCACTTTTTCTAATTCCTTTGAAGTTTCAGAGAATATATACACAATTTTGGCGGTTCAGGTTAAGAGTTTTCAGTTCATAAACAAAGTGGGATCACGACCAATTGAGAAGTATAACAAAGAGTGTGGTTTTACAACTAGAATTTTGGATGACTTCACAGTTCAGATTTTGATAATTATTTTCCCTGTGGGTTGAGGTCATCACAACTTCCATTACGAACAGAGAGAATTAAGTCTTGAGTGGGAGGACGTTTTAATGCCTCAGATACGCAAAAGTGTAGAGACTT
This sequence comes from Schistocerca serialis cubense, assembly GCF_023864345.2. NCBI lineage: Eukaryota > Metazoa > Arthropoda > Insecta > Orthoptera > Acrididae > Schistocerca > Schistocerca serialis. The sequence goes on along the minus strand of NC_064643.1, from coordinate 380,998,298 downwards.
CCATCCGTGTTTTTATTGATCAGCTACAGGGAAATTATTGGAAACTTATACTATTTTTATTGAGGAGCTATAAGAAAATTATCGGAAACTTGTAACATAATTCATGTTATTATAAGAGACTAACATATGAAGCCTGTTGTGTCCACAGTGTAACGCTCGTGTTTCGTACGAGTAGGCTGTATGGTACTGGGCGTCCACATCTCATCACGAAACGAAGAGGTCTGGGGATCCCCCACCAGAAATCCCCCACTGTGTAATGCATGACTTGGCCGATAGGACTACAGAGAACAATGCTGATGCAGGCACAAGTGTTCAGGAGTACACCTCTTTATTTAATTTATCTTCAGTTTCACGGACTCTACTATTCTTATACTGGTAGTTACTGCTTGGAGACAAAACAGGTAGTATGCGAAAACCAGGTCGTTGACATTGGCCACTGATGAATCGTGTCTACGGATGGAGTTAACCCTCTCAGCGTCAGTTAGGCACTGAAGCACCGAAACTGGTAGCCATACAACAAATAAGGTCGGAAGGACGCCGGTAGTTGTTCTGTTTTATTACGTAAGTGAACGGCTGAAGAACCTCAATCTCCCCAATCACAAGGATGAACATACAAAAAGTTTAAAGTTTATGGTTGTTTCCTAATTACTGAACATTACTTCTTAGGAAACTTGCACGTAATTATACTACTAATGAATGATATAAAGCCCCTAAAGCTGAACGAGTATACGAAGAAACGTTTCACAATTGCATCATCTCAATCAGAGTTAATATTTTGCGGTGGAAAGGAAACTTATCGAGACATTGGGTAGTTCAAGCCATCGATAAAGAACTGTTGTCACAGCATAATTTGATGAGGTGCTGTTGAAAACTATAAAAATATATACGATGAGAGGTCATAGTGAAAATGGCATGTAAGCGAAGGAAAACACCTTAAGGTACCTGCAAAGGACTTGTTACAAAGCCATAGAAGACTACCAAGAAATGAAAGGTATTAACAGTGGGCAGTGACAAATACACAAGCAATTCTAAGCAAACATTGGTACTCGAAGAGCTGTTATGGCATAGAGTTTGTATCCACTAAAGCACGACTGACTTTCAGTCACACATGCTTCACACAGCTTCTACGCCGCATCTAAGATCTTGCGTTTCAGCTTCGTGAATATGGAATAATGAAGAATGTGAACCACTACATCTTTGTAAACGACAGTCCAGATCAACGATCCGCAACACTGATTCGGCGCGTGGTGGCATTAAGATGTCTTTCAACATCCGTGCTGACATTTCTGTCAAAAAGAGACTACAGGATGTACAAGGAATTCTTTCTCTTCCTATTGCCAGAAAAGCTTAATATGTGATACGGATATTTGCAATCAGCGATAAGCAATGCAGAAACACTCTTGTAATGAGATAAAAGAGACTTTTAAACTTAAATTTAACTGTTAATGTACACGGTATAATGTTGTCTTGCTCCTGTTGTGTGCTTCAGTACGAGGACTAGTTAGTTGCAGCTTTCGATGCTTCTCTATCTTGCGCAATCCTGTTCATTTCCGAATAACTACTGCAACCTTCGTCCTTCTGAATCTGCTTACTATATTTCTTGTTCTTCCTCTACGACTTTTACCCCACACACTTCCTCCCAGTAATAAACTGGTGATCAGTCGACATCTCAGAATGTGTCTTATCAACTGATCCTTGCTTTTAGTCAAGTTTTGCCACGAATCTCTTACCTCCCCAATTCTAGTCAGTACTTCGTCATTAGTTACGCGATCTACCCATCTAAACTTCAAGAATCTTGTCTAAACTGTTTATCTTCCACGTATCACTTCCATACGTGGCTACACTCCAGACAAATACCTCAAGAAATGTCTTCTTAACATTTAAATATTGCGACTACATTCATTACCATTGTTTTTTCTTTTGTTGATGCTCATCTTACATCCTCTTTTCAAGACGTTGTCTATTCCGTTCAACTGCTCTTCCAAGTCTTTCGTTGTTTTTGGCATAAGTACAATGTCACAGGCAAAATTCAAAATTTTTATTTTTTCTCCCTGAAATTTGATTCCTCAAGATAGAGCGTGTTTACTATAATTAACTCGAGAACCTGAAAACTGACAGATACCGAGTCAGAACTCTACACACGCACAAGAGTTCTTTAAGTAATTAATAACACGGATCTGTATTAGAGACACTAAGCACCAGGAGGAAACGATTCCACCTTTAACCTGAACTATTTCTTACTTTCATCGTTATTTACAGAACCTAAAAATGAACTAAACAAAGAATAACAGTTACAATGCAACTTCCATCTTCTCTGTGAACATAGCTTCCCCAAAAACACACAAGAAATAGTCTGTAATATTCGTGTTCTCTGGTGCTCGGCATTTGAATAGTAAAATACCCTAAGTCTCCTTATCAGATCCCACATATATTATCGCCATGTTATCAGTTGCGTACAAGATCTAAGTGGTTTTGCAGCACCTATACAAAGGTGAACGCCGAAAATCAAGGCAACCATTAATAAAGGAAGATATAAAGTAGGAGCTCTCTCGAGTGAATCTGGTTACTATCATTAATTAGTGACTGTCATCTGTATCAGAGACATTAAACATTTTGATAAACCTTTACCGCTTAAACACAATTTATTCATCGTTAGCTTCATGAGTTAGTACTCATCATTGAAGTCAATTAGATTCCAGGCCAGAGACGTGGTCCAGACACCCGAGACACAAACCTGAGTGTCACCGTCAATATGGCCCGACAGCCAGGAGTGATGATCTGGAGTGCCATTTTTTGTGTTAGGATCCCTTAGGTGTCATCTTCAGCACTCATATTGCATAGTGGTACATCGACGGTATTCTACACCCCGATTGGATGAGCTTCATGGCTAGACATCCTGGGCTTACATTTCAGCAAGATAATGACCGTCCATACACAGCTTATGCTTGTCTTCGTGCTTGCTAAACAGTACTTCTGCAAGTAACGTCACCGGATTTTTCCCCAATTGAGAAAGTTTTTGCCCTCAAGTCACCTCGCAGTTTTCGCAGTATAATGTGCCAATTTGCCCAATATCTCTCCGGAGGACATTCAACAACTTTACCACTCAATACCAAACCGAATAACAGCTTGCATTAGGGCCGTAGGTGGACCAATGCGTTATTGACTTGCTCAATTCGTGAAACTCTTTGTCTTCAATAAATCATCCAATTTTCCTGAAACGTTATATTTACATAACACCTACCGATTTCCGTCCCATTCGCGTAATTCCTTCGAGTTGTGTAAAATATACAATTCTGATAAGGAATGGACCATTTTTAACAGTCCTGTACTACAAATTTCTGTACCAATGAAACAAGTTGAAATAAAACGAAAAAATTTAGTAGGTAAGATTGGAAGAGTAACGCAAGCGATTGCATCTCAAAATTGATAATCATACCGCAAATACAAGCCCTTTATATTACAGAAAACTGAGCGTGTCTGAGAGTAAGTATCTCTATATTGTTTCCATAAAAAACGTTGTAGAAATACCTCTGTCTGCAGTGGGCGATATTTTTCGATGCTGATCGTCCGCTCTCGAACAGTTTACGTGTGGAAAGTCGCGGTAGCAGCACTCCAACTTTCGTCGCATGCGGTTTCAGCGTCTATTGAAGCGGTGAACCGCCCGAGGCGATATTCTGAAAGCGCGCCGACCTCATAAAGCAGTGCCTTCCGATCCGGGGCAAGTTCCACAGTCGCACGGATGTTTTAACGTGGATGTAAATTTGCCGGGTTTAGTTTCGCGTTTAATTTGCTCGTTAGCGGAATTGGTCTGATTTAATGTACACTTGCCGCAGTCCGACCTTAATTAGCGGGGATTACTAATTACTCTTGACGTCTGTATTTGCCCAGTGCCAGTCGCATGTAGTCCCGTCTTGCCGCTATAAAATGACCCCCGCGTACTCACACTCTGCATGTTCATTTCCATCACACATTGCGCTACTTTTCATACAGTCAGCTCAGCATTTTACATTTTACTCTAGCTTGCTGTCTTCTCTCTCTCTCTCTCTCTCTCTCTCTCTCTCTCTCTCTCTGTCCCCCCTCGCTCTCTGATTGTCTCTTTGACGATCGTCACTCGTACACAATCCCTACCACCGACCTCCAACAGTTTCCTTCACACTTAATCATCCCGATCTAGATGTGACATTATTATGATTTCTTGCGTCGTGTCAGTTCCAGCAATCGGTTGCTCCTGTTAATGACATACGAGGCTGAGAAAGATCCGTCCTGTTAGCTAACTTGGAGAAGGCCAGTGAAATAAAGTGGAGACGGAACTTCGTCGGGAAATACATTATAAGAAAAGAATGGAAAACAGAACGAAAGAAAAAAAGACGCACCACGAAGGAATTACCGGAATGAGATGGAAATCATTAGATGGAAGGAAATTGGTAATTGGTGGTAAGGTATTATGGGACCAAACTGCTTAGATCATCGGTCCCTAAGCTTACACAGTACTTAATGTAACTTTAACTTACGCTAAGGACGACACACTCACCCATTCCCGAGAGAGGACTCAAACCTTCGACGGAGAGAGCCGCGCGGACCGTGACAAGACGCCCTAGATCGCGCAGCTCTCCCGCGTGGATCATTAGATGTGTAGTACATGTACAGACAGACATATAATTTCAGAAAAATTAAGTGATCCATTCAAGAGAAAAGAGCTTGACACACTGAGCATCGCATTGGTCTATTTCTGCCCTTTGTGTAAGCAGTTATTCGGCTTGGGATCGGCTTGAGATTGATTGATAGGGTTATTGGATGACCACGTGAGGGATATCGTGCCAAATTCTGTCCAATTGGCACCTCAAGATGGGTCAAGGGCCTTACCCATATTGCTCCAAACTTCCACAGATGGGCTGAGATCCGGCCACCTTGCTGGCCAAAGTAGAGTTTGGAAATCACGAAGACAAGCTAGAGAAACGCCATGTGCGAACGTGCATTATCATGCTAATATATTAGCTCAGGACAGTTTGCCATGAGGGGCAACAAGATCCAGCCACGAGACGAAACGACAGCCTAAAACACCACTCCTGGTTGTCGAATCGCATGGCGCGTGATAGCCAGTTTGGTATCCCACAACTGTCCGGGATGTCTCCAGACATGACTTCGTTGGTTATCGCGATTCGGTTCGAAACAGGACTGATCACCAAAGACCATTCTACTCCAGTAAATGAAGATTAAAGGGTGAATGTGCCACACACCACAGCAGACGCGCTTGTTGGTGATCAAGGATCAATGGCAGTCGGCTCCCTTGATGTAAGCCGTCTTTTAATGGTCTTTGCGGTTACGAAGCACCAGTTGCATGTCGGATCGCAGATAATGACTAATCCACGGCCCTGAGTGCCACTCTGACGTTATGTCGTCTCTTTAGGTCGACCGCTTCGTTCTTGACTCTGTGTTCGGCCGTTGTTGATCAACTGCTGCTATCATCGTTGAATAGTGGCATCGCTCCTATTCAAATGTCGAACGATTCCCCGATCACTTCAACAGGCTATTTTGAGCCCAGCTGTCCGTGCACACTCAAATGCATACGCTACATCTGCGTATATTGTTCGCGGCGTACCTACGAGGCATAGCTCACAGAATGAAAAGTGCAATAACTGTATGCCTTGGTATCGACCTATTCCCAGTTTACTATCCTTGCCATCTGCAAGGCGAAATTACGCAGCAGCGTAACACATTCACTCACGGACCGTCAGAGTTTGCAGTTTTGCAGTTTCCATCGATACCTGTATTACTATCTAATTGTGACCCATTTGCATATCTCTTTCGGTATGCGTCGGTTTGTTCCTTTTATTTCTTTCTTTTTCTCTTTTTCCTTAGCGTGATGGACGAAAGGCATGAGTTGAACAGCAGCCATCTGTAGCGTTCATCTGGCAGGGAGTGAATGACTGAGAAGATGAAATTACTCTATACTGACTATCAAGTTCTTGTGGAAGGAGGTACGTAGCCAAGAATGAATCAGAACATATCTAGAGCGAAAACTACAGGTCCAGGCCTGCACGTCGCTCTTGGGCGGTTATCTGAACTGTAACTATTTATCGATCTCTGCCTCTATATTGTGGAACAGGACACATAGCCCTTTCCAGTTTGCATTTTCGGCTACCACCCTGCGAGGCAACGTGTTATCATGTACGATGATCACCACTAACACTCTACCATGCCTGCCGGCTTCTTCACGTGAAGTACAACTCGACATTCCGTCACGCCTGACAGTTCCGTGATGGCAGTGCTTCCTTTGTTGTCCCTAGGAAATTCATTCCGGCTCCTGTTATTGCCTTTGTGACAATCGATAATATTCCTTCCAACCAGAGACAAAAAAGAGAAACAACTGTATATCTCTACGTAAAATCTCTGATGAATGTGTCTTACGGGTGCAGCACTCTCTTAACACTTGTGTCCAGTATTGGCTCTAGATATAAATACTTTCATTCTAAATAAAAAGAAATGCAGGGTTTTTCATATAGATTCCTTATATTTTACAAGCGTATATATTCGTCTTGTCGAAAAACGGGCAGTAGAACAAACAGCCGTCTCGTCGCCTCGCAGATCTGCGCTGTCCGCTCTCCTTCACACACTTACTACCCGGAAGACGTTCTCAACGGCTCTCGTGGCAGACTTTCCACAGCTTCTTCTCGCCGAAGATTGTGTTCCTGGAACGTTGCTCGCACTATCGATGGCTCAAGGTTCACCGAGGTTAAAGAATATGTTTCGCAAGTTTAGATTAAACGCCGATTTAGGAATTGCTTAATACAGAAGCCCACGGCCAATTTCGACACAAATTGATGAAGTTTATTGTTGCCATGGCTGAGAATACTGGACGCTGTGTGCGATCTTCAGGCGGTGAACGAACCGAGTCACGACACGTCAACATCCAATGGTCATGGTTCGAAAAGCGCTGCGAACAGTTGTGAAGTGGTATCTCTGGCGGCGCTACAGGTTTTCGTCGATGCACATCGTTGTCACGATGAGCAGCGTCTCCAAACTGGAAAGTAAACATGGCACGCAATTGACGAAGTTACCTCTCATGAGTAGATTAAAATGGTTTGTTCGTTCTTTCTCTTCCGCATATCTTTACCGAGAATATTAGACGTAGCGGGCGATCTTCAAGCAGTGAACGAACCGTGTCACGACAGTTCAAGATTTAAAATAGGTACATATAATGAAAATCGTAAATTTTAACGTATTATCCAAGAGCATGAGCGATATATCGAATACAAAGACGTGCGTGTGGAATAACGCTGCGAGGCAGCTATAGCTGAGGCAGAGTATGTGTAATAAAGAGCTTATGTTAGGACGCACAGTAGTAGGCAATTCTTGCTCAAGTGTAGCTGCAGTAGCGGGCCAGAGGCTGGCAGTGTCTGCTGCGATGCTCCGGAAGGACACTCACTTAGTATCAAATATTCAGTTTAATAACGTCAGTGTTGCCTATTAATGATTTATGACATAAAGAAGCTTACAAGTAAAACTAAGAAAACGTTATGAAATTTTGATGAAGAATATTTTTACATATTGTTACCTCGAGCCACAATAAGGTAATCAGTATTCATTTATTTATGCGGTTTTGCTGTAGAATGAATTTGAATGAGACCAGCTTTGTATGAAACCCAAAGTTTTTATGTTAATTTTTTCATTAAGATCATTTGTTTGTGTAAATGTAATTTTTATGATACGGCTTAACAATTGCAAGTAATTTTAACAAAATAGTAAGATTTTCAAGTAAGATAATACAGTCATTCTTCTCAGTCATGTTAAGCCTTCAAATTCCAAGTAGTTTTTATTCAAACAAATTCTAAATTTGTCTCAGTCAAATATCTTGCATTTTGGCTTCTACAACTGTGGTTAGTTTAGTAGTGCTGAGTGCAGAACAACAAATTATCCAAGGCGACACCAACATGAGGTAGAAAACTTGTTAAGCACAGTTTATCGATTTTCGCACGGGGACCACTTTTTTCGTTTATTCAGATTTACAGGGTCGTAGTGAGATCGAGTAGATTCCAATGTGCTTACCTCCATTTTGTCACTGTCTCTCACAGGTTTTAATTAGTTTGGGTTTTCTAATATTGCTTTCTTGCTAGTAGACAGATTGTTCAAACAGTATCAGGTAAATACACAGATACACGTAATCCGATACGCAGTCAGCACACCACTTGATATAATTGTTCTTTGTTAGACATAAGCATCACATCTTACTTTAGACCTAAACGTTACACATTCCATCGGCCGTGGTTCGAAAAGTGCTGCGAACAATTGTGAAGTCAACAGTTTTTGGTGTTGCTGTGCAACAGTCACACAAATACACCGCCATTTGACTATATTCTTATTTATTTAATTACGACCCAAGTTTCGGACTTTTATGCCATTTCCAAGTAACTGAGGTATGTTAATGACATACACTAAATTACTTGAAAATGGCATAAAAGGCAGAAACCTGGGTCGTAATTGAATAAACAACAATGCGGTCAACATTTTTAAAAAAAATGGGAAGTGGTATGTCTAATGCGGTTCTAGGCTGTCGTGGATGCACTTCGTCCTCACAATAAGCAACATTTGCAGTCTGGAACGTAAATATGGTACGCAGTTAACAAACGTTACTTCTCACGAGTAAATTAAAATGTGTTTCTTTCAATGGTTTATTCATTCTTTCTCTTGTGCATGTCTTTAAAGATGCTTCCCAAAAGTTTCATTGTCATAAAATCAGTTTTCGTGGGGCCCTCTAAAGTTGCTAAAGTTGAGTTATAACCACATTGTAGCACTATACTTAATACAGAACATGATAGATAAGGTAACAGCTAATCTAACAGAATGCATATGTGGTGTCTGTTTTTTCTGATATGAGTGAGAGATTTGATCCTGTAGCCTGTCCGAACGAACAGACGCCATTTTGATCCGGCAGCTACTGTGAATCAAGACACAAAGTAGTTAAGGGCATTAGCTGCCAGGGAGCACTGATTTATATATCAGAGGGGCAAGCTGAAAATTTGTGTCAGACCACAACTAAACACACGTGTCCTGCTTACTAAGCGGATGCGCTGACCATTACAGCATCAAGTCACGCCAGGTGGTGAATCAGGAACTCTGACGACATAACTATCCGTCATAGATATCTGGCGTCATTGTGCTATGCTCTCATGCGACAGTACCGTGGTACCAGTTTTCAACAGGTGAATGTTAGTCCACAACTGACACCTCTTCCTATAAACCACCTGCGTGATGTCGAGGTACTCCTTAGGCCAGTAAGATAATCCTCCAGTCCCTACCTACCAATAGAAAATGTGTGGGACTAGCTTGAACATCGTCTCAGTGGTGGTATCCAAGATATCAAGCGCCAGTTATAAGAGTTGTAGGACAGGTTTCATCAGGAAAGGATGTAACGGATTTGAGACATGCTTCCCCACTAAATCAGTGTCCGCCCCCGGTAGCTGAGTGGTCAGCGCAACAGACTGTCAATACTAAGGGCCCGGGTTCGATTCCCGGCTGGGTCGGAGATTTTCTCCGCACAGGGACTGGGTGTTGTGTTGTCCTAATAATCATCATTTCATCCCCATCGACGCCCAAGTCGCCGAAGTGGCGTAAAAAAAAATGGCTCTGAGCACTATGGGACTTAACATCTCAGGTCATCAGTCCCCTAGAACTTAGAACTACTTAAACCTAACTAACATAAGGACATCACACACATCCGTGCCCGAGGCAGGATTCGAACCTGCGACCTCAGCAGTCCCGCGGTTCCGGACTGCAGCGCCTAAAACCGCACGGCCACCTCGGCCGGCAAGTGGCATCATATCGAAAGGATTGCACCAGGCGAGCGGTCTGCCCGACGGGAGGCCTCGTCACACGACAAAACAGAAAAAACTGAATCAGTGCACGCTTCCACGTCACAGGTGTTGCCACTCACAGTGACAAGTGGGATCATACTGCCATTCCATACATAAATTCGGCCCAAGATTTTAATCTTTCAAATAACTTCACATATCCTCTTAGTTAGTGAAGTTTCATTTCGTTTTCTCCTCTCCTTCCGGGTGCTTCACTTTTTTGTCAGAAATTATCTATTACGAAGGAAGGTGGGGCTTATGAAACAATTTCTAAGAGCAGTATGCGGAAGAGGAGACGAGAGACAAACACATTCCAGTTTCTGGATTATGAGACGGACTGGGGTATCATAAAGAGGGAAACAATAGATCATAAGTAATGAAGGCTCAAAAGACCTGGCAGTAAATTGTAAAACTGATGAAGGTGATGAGTGTATTTCGTCATCATAGAGATGGATATAGTGCTTTTGAGTGCCAGATTATCCGGTCTATCCTAGCCTGAGTCTGTCAGTACAGAGCGACAGGCTGCCACAGTGCGGGCTCTTCATCTGGCAGCCGACGTGCCGCTACACGTGAGACAAATCGCGAACCGCTCCCGCCTCCGAGTGCCTTCCCTTGTAGTCGGCCTCTCTTCTCTCTCTCTTGTCCCCTCTCCCCCTCCCCCCCCTCTCAGCGTACGGCGTCAGCCACAGACAAGCGTCAGTCAGCCAGCTGGGATCAGCCCGTGACTCGTGTCGCGAACCAGCAGCGGCTTAGCGCCGTGCCGGTCCAGGCCGTGCAGTACCGCCCCCGCTGTAATGGCGACGTGCGAGCGACGCCCGGCTTAGCGGCTGCCGGCAAAGCGCCGCCGCAGTGCTGCGTTTTGCCACATCAGTCTCGGCAAGCGTCGAGCTGCGAAACGCGCGTCGGAAGCTTGCTCACGCGTCGCACCGTAAATTACCTTGCATGGCCTGCGCTGCGTGTAAGGTGAGAAACATGGCTCAGAGGTCTGTGCTGGGCAACGCTGAAACATCGATTTCTTCGTTATTACTATTTTATCACCAAGCAGAAAGGTTTCACATACAACAGTGCTTCTTTCAAAGTCACGAGGTCTTCTGCCTACGCTTTAATTTTTTCTGTGATTTAAAGGCCATTGTTTCAATTTTTATTCGGTAAACTCACCAACCTTTCTCTTTCCTTAAATTAATCTAGGTTCCCTTCAATTACAAGTTCAAAAGTTCATAGGTGCCTTATCATACATCCGACTCTAATACATCATGTGAAGATCTCGGATGCAAACAGTGGTAAGGGAGAAATGGGTTGTTTTTAGAAACTGCCGAGTAAATATTCACTGTAATTTCATAAATAAAGTCCATTAAGTGTTTCATTCTGGTAAGTCCTTAACATTAAAAACTTCTAAAGTGACGACATATTTGTAGAATGTTAAATTCTATTATAAATTTTTACTATAATGTTTGTGAACAGGCATTAGACAGTGTTTACGTATAGAGTGAGTGCACTTAAGTTACCGTAGACTTACCACTGTTTACCTCTTTGGCAAGTATACGATATGTCATAGTGAATCATCTCAAAAATACAAAATTAAAAGGTACTATATATTATAGTCTATCATAATAAGATTTCTAATACCAATTTTAGATGAATAAATTATAACAACCTCAAAAATTTCTCCATGATTCAGTAGAACATAATATTAATTTTATTGTCCTTAACATTTCTGCCATCACCCAGTCACGTTGATTCTCGCTAAACGATGATACTGGAAACACCATATAAAATCGTTTACTATCGTAAACCATTTAGTGGATTAGCAACAACTTTTGAAATATATTAGCATTCATGAACGTAAATACGATCTTTATACCAGCCATAGTTGTATACATCATCCCTCGACAGCACAAATCATCCCTGAAAATGATTTTAGTGGCACGAACACTACTCACAATTCTCTTACTGTAGCGTTCCCTTAGAAAATTATTAATGACTGTGCTAGTACACTTCTTACGTTATTTGATTTTCAAACAGCTGAGTAAAACTGAACGTACTCAGACATTTCTCTCTTTACTTATTCTGACATCACTAAACTGACACATATTTTTAGCGCAACGCAGTCTGACTTTAAATAATCCCTACAAAAGAATGGCCCTCACTAACAAAAACCTATACCTTTAATGAATCACTTATCACACAAAAATCTTCGTTACTCGAACTACTGCAATACAACGAGCGCCAATACTGCCAGCTAAATAAAAGATTCTAACTACTGAAGGCACTAACTACTGATAGGCATAGTTAGCAAATGAAAGATTATTGTTGGAGAACGAACAATGTATTTACCTTAATAATGTACAAAAGTCATCATCAAAATTACTTTTTCTGACGGACACACGTCCAGATCGTCCGCTTATAGCAGCCTCTCAAAACCATGGCATCTCTGTCTCCACATCCACCACTGCTGGCGTCTCACCTCCAACTGCCCAACGCTATGGGCTGGTCACATCCAACTGCCCAACACTACACAAGCGAATATTCCAACAATGCTAACTAGCCACAGACTCCACACAGCACAGCCAGTGATTTTCATACAGAGCGCTACGTGGCGTTACCAACATAAAAACCTAAACAGCGTACTTACACTACGAGGGGCGTTCAGTAAGTACTGCAACACATTTTTTTTTTTAAACCTGGTTGATTTTATTCATGACGGCTGGCTCTGAGCACTATGGGACTCAACTGCTGAGGTCATTAGTCCCCTAGAACTTAGAACTAGTTAAACCTAACTAACCTAAGGACATCACATACATCCATGGCCGAGGCAGGATTCGAACCTGCGACCGTAGCGGTCTCGCGGTTCCAGACTGCAGCGCCAGAACCGCGCGGCCACTTCGTATTCATGATTTCAATCACATTACAGCCCTCTTTTTACTAAAAAAAACCTATTTTTCAACTTAATCTCCGTTCAATACGTCAGTCTTACACCACCTAACAGGGAGTGTCTGTATACCAGCATTATACCACTCTAGAGGTTGACGTCAGAGCCAACGTCTTACTGCATCGGTTACCTATCCATAGTCGACGTACTGCTTTCCGCGGGAGGCATTCTTCATTGGGCCTAACAGATGGAAGCGGTAAGGTGCGTTATTTGTGCTGTAGAGTGAAGGAACTAGAACAGTCCAATAAAGTTTTGTGAACTTCTCTCGGTGGAGCAGATCTGTGTTTGGCCTTACGTTGTCGCGGAGAAGGGGAAGTTCGTTGGCGTTTTTGTGGCAATGAACTAGTTGAAGTCGTTTCTTCAATTTCCTTAAGGTACCACAATACACTTCAGTGTTGATCGTGGCACCTTGACTGAGGACAGCAGACGGAATAACCCCTTCAGAGTCCCAGAAGACTGTCACCATGATTTTACCGGCTGAGGGAGCGCTTTTGAATTTTTTTTCGGAGGAGAGGTGGTTTGGCTCCACTCCATGGAAAGCCATTTTTACCCGGTCCGAGGTCATGAATCCATGTTTCACCGCCTATGACGGTGTTCGACCAAAAATGTCGCGATGTGCCTCGTATCGTGCAAGTATTTTGACACATATAATTTCGCACAGATGCTTCTTTGTTGCTGTTTATGGTCTTTTGTTAGGCGGCGAGAAACTCAGCGAAAACAAACCTTTGAGAGTGTGTCAGCACTACCAATAGAGACGCTCAGTTGAGCAGCGAGGTGTTTGATTGTGATCCGTCGATCACCTCGAATAAGAGTGTCCGCATGTTTCAATATTGTAGGGCTGTGTACAATCAGCTGGCACGCGGAAGATCGGACACGTTTCCGAGACCTTTTGTGATGATGGCAGCCTCTCCGTGCTTGCCTTCGCTGCTACGTCTCCGTAGACATTTTGCAGGTGATAATGAATATTTGTGATTCTCTGGTTTTTCGCCGAAAGAATGGGAATGACAGCTCTCTGTTTGTAACGCACCTCCGCTAAAGACGCCATTTTGGGGGCTACGTAGAGCGACGCTTTCTATCGGAACTTCATGAATCCATAGAGGCTGGAGCAAAAACATCCCACTATGCCCCACAGCAAATTCTGCATTTTTTTTCAACTGAAACTGCCCAATAAAGATAGTGCTGCATTACGTCTTGAATGCTCCTCGTACAGGCAGCCACGTTTTTGATACTTACCATTGTATACATACACACATCCAGACAAAGTTACCGTTAGTAAGAAATCAGAGATAAAGAAGCCATTTCTCTATCTACCAATGTGAATAAAGCAAGTCTTACACGTCATAACTCGATTTATTAACGACTGTCCCTCACCATCGTTCACATTTGAGGTCCTCATACGTCATCCATTGGCATGAATTGCAATTTTTTAGTAAAATATGAAGTAGTATTTCAATTGCTAACCTCTCTAAGAGAGTCGTCAGTGCGCCGAAAAGGACTGCATCTGAGGAGCCATCTGAGTGAGAAGTAGCGCCTCTAAGGTCCGAAAAATCGACAACACTCAGGAAAGCTTTCTTCTGTTCTGCCCATCCACACCGCATCGGCATGGTGCCACATGGCAGAGGAATAATCGGCGCAGGCCGTGTGGCCGAGCGGTTCTAGGCGCTACGGTCTGGAACTGCGCGACCGCTACGGTCGCAGGTTCGAATCCTGCCTCGGGCATGGATGTATGTGATGTCCTTAGGTTAGTTAGGTTTAAGTAGTTCTAAGTTCTAGGGGACTGATGACCTTAGAAGTTAAGTCCCATGGTGCTCAGAGCCATTTGAACCATTTGATTAATCGGCGACCAGTCGACATCGCATGGTCTTCGGGGTCCAATTTTTTAGTTATTCAGTAAGTAACCGAGATTTGAAGTTACACAAAGTAACAAATATTGCAGTTTTGTACATGTCTGTTTCTCATCAACCGTATATAAGCTTTTAACACAGAACTCACACAGCCAAACGGTTGCAAATAACTGTTTGGTACACCGACCTAAGTTTCGATATCTGTAAGAATATCTTCACCAGAATGAAATTTTGAGAATCCTTATCTACATCTACATCTACATCTACATACATACTCCGCAATCCATCATACGGTGCGTGGCGGAGGGTACCTCATACCACAACTAGCATCTTCTCTCCCCGTTCCACTCCCATACAGAACGAGGGAAAAATGAGTCCCCATATGCCTCTGTACGAGCCCTATCACTCTTACCTTATCTTATCTTTGTGGTCTTTCCGCGAAATGTAAGTTGGCGGTAGTAAAATTGTACTGCAGTCAGCCTCAAATGCTGGTTCTCTAAATTTCCTCAGTAGCGATTCACGAAAAGAACGCCTCCTTTCCTCTAGAGACTCTCACCCGAGTTTGAAGCATTTCCGTAACACTCGCGTGATGATCAAACCTACCAGTAACAAATCTAGCATCCCGCCTCTGAATTGCTTCTTTGTCTTCCCTCAATCCGACCTGATAGGGATCCCAAACGCTTGAGCAGTACTGAAGAATAGGTCGTATTAATGTTTTATAAGCGGTCTCCTCTACAGATGAACCACATCTTCCCAAAACTCTACCAATGAACCAAAGAAGACTATCCGCCTTCCTCACAACTGCCATTACATGCTTGTCCCATTTCATATCGCTCTGCAATGTTACCCCCAAATATTTAATCGACAATTCTCTTTCCTATTCATCTTCATTAATTTACATTTACCTATATTTAGAGTTAGCTGCCATTGTTTACACCAATCACAAATCCTGTCCAAGTCAACTTGTATCCTACTACAGTCTCTCAACGACGACACCTTCCCGTACACCACAGCATCATCAGCAAACAGCCGCACATTGCTATCCACCCTATCCAAAAGATCATTTATGTAGATAGAAAACAACAGCGGACCTGCCACACTTCCCTGGGGCACTCCAGATGATACCCTCACCTCCGATGAACACTCACCATCGAGGACAATGTACTGGGTTCTATTACTTAAGATGTCTTCGAGCCACTCACATACTTGGGAACCAATCCCATATGCTCACCGAAGGTTGTTTTGACTTTCCTGTATACATAGAACATTAAGTATGACAGAAGAAAATTAACCAACATGACAACTGTCATGGTGTACAAATGAGATTCATGTAAAATTATACTGAGAGAAGACAATGGTCAGAGTTTATAGAAGATATGTTCTAGTCAAAAGACAAAATAAAACACGTCACAACCTTTGGCACGTATGCCCAGCTAGGAACAACTTCAGATTGATCGGCCCAGTGGCTTACATAGCTGTCTGTGAAACAATACAAGCTGGGACTTCTATAGGGTGCGTGGGCAGTGAAATGGGACAATTTGAAATACTATAAAAGAAATAACTGAAAAAACGACAGTTAATTATTAAAACAAAATACAAACGAAGAGAGATGAAGTAGAGCTAAGTGTCATCTATTAGACTTTACAGAAATTACTATTACGTAAAGGACAGTATAACATAGACAATTTATACAAACATATGTGCAGTAGCCATAGTTTTTAGAAATATGCTTGTTCTAGGCGCGCAGTCCGGAACCGCGCGACTGCTACGGTCGCAGGTTCGAATCCTGCCTCGGGCATGGATGTGTGTGATGTCCTTAGGTTAGTTAGGTTTAAGTAGTTCTAAGTTCTAGGGGACTGATGACCACAGATGTTAAGTCCCATAGTGCTCAGAGCCATTTTAGAAATATGCTTGAAAATCTCCAGCTCTTCGAGTACGTCGAGCCTAAGACCTTTCTTTTCTCTGAGTAAAATGGGAATTTCTTCAACGCTTTTCGGTTTGTGTCCGAAAAGTAACTGTCGGTCAGCGAAAGTGGAGTTATGTACATTTTCCGGATTGTCGCGTCTAGCGACGCGTATCAAATGTGATTTTATACGCTCATGAATTGTATATAGGAGCAACTGCGGACTTGAGATAGTGAATAAGATAACTTTTGCAAGATATTGTTAGGTGAAAAGAAAAATATTGCTTCAATATTTTTCATATACAAGACTAAATTTTATAAGAAATAGGGCCTAAAAATGGAATCGAAAAGCATTTACTATCTGAAAGAACAGTGATGCCTAAAGTGGCCAATTTAGTGTCAGTTTTAAGTTTGAAGATTTTGCCAACTAAAGAGCTATCACAGCCGTTGTTAACTGCAATTGCTTTTATTATATTCATTTCGTCGTTACGCTTGTCAGGTGACAAAGTACAGAAACTGCACGATGAATTGTTGAATGGAAAAATGTTTATAACATTTCGCTATTAGAGAGATGTACACGTAACGGATCTACTGTCGACATTTTATCGAAATGTTTCATTAAACCTATCTAGTTCAAATACTTTAAGACTAATTAAATTAATTATGAGAGTAATATGGAAGATTATTTAATAATAAAGTATAGATTAAGCATAGTCAAGCTTTTGGTGTGAGTCTTGGAAACAATAAAAATTAAAGACTACGCCCTATATAAAGCACTCTGTTATTATGTTGCAAATGATTCTAATCCTAAATACAAGTGTGTTCCTCAATCATGTCTCTCCTTTCATTTTTTTTGTTTTTTTTATGCCTGTCCCACATTAACTCACCGCTCGTCAAACGAGCGCATCGTATTTTACAAAACTTCATACAAGCAGGGTTGGATCTTATACAATTCTTTTAAATATCAAATTGTTTCCACGCAGTTGCTGAGTGACTCTTTTGTATGGAAATCGCTGTTACTTTGTTTTACTTATGTCATTCCCTTTTTGAGAACGAAAGGCTCTATAACTTGGGCGCTTTTCTGATTCGTCCACAACGCATGAGTGTCTGCTCATACGCGATCAGCCTATATCTGATTCTGTCTGCTAGAGCGGTACGTCTTTGCAACTGAAAAGGGCAGGTATTTCTTAGGGAGGTGCGAAAGCTTTTACTGCTGCTGGGCAGCATTTTTCGGTTGGACGCCCAGAAGAATGTCTTCCCTGGTATAGCTTCGAGGACATGTGACTTAGACACCTGGCTTATGCGTATGACACTTGGGAGCATTTGATCGCAACTTCAAACATTATGGAAAAGACCGCGCAAACAACGGCGTGCGTTATCACGCCTCTTTCGGCGTTCAGGCTTTAACGACGGCCAGCCTGGATATGGTTTAGGCAGTTTCCCACACCCTACTTGGTAAATAATGGGCTGATATTAATCAGAATAGACAGCAAACCAACATCGACAACGATAGTTCAGGTATACATGCCGAAGTCACAAGCTGAAGATAAAGGGTTACAGAAAGTGTATGAGGGTACTGAAAGGGTAATACAGTATGTAAAGGGGGATGAAAATCTATTAGTAATGGGAGACTGGAATGCAGTTGTAGGGGAAGGAGTACAAGAAAAGGTTACAAGAGAATTTTGTCTTCGGACAAGGAAAGAGAGAGGTGAAAGGCTAATTGAGTTCTGTAACAATTTTCAGATAGTAATAACGAATACTCTATTCAAGAGTCATAAGAGGAGGAAGTATACTTGGAAAAGGCCGAGTGATACGGGAAGAATTCAGTTAGATTACATTATAGTCAGACAGAGATTCCGCAGTCAGATACTGGACTGTATGGCGTACCCAAGATCAGATATAGCCCCAGATCACAATATAGTAGTGATGAAGAGCAGGCTGTAGTTTATGATATTAGTCAAAAAGAATCAATACTCAAAGAAGTGGGATACGAAGTACTAAGGAATGACGAAATACGCTTGAAGTTCTCTAAGGCTATAGACACAGCAATAAGGAACAGATCAGTAGGCAGTACAGTTGAAGAGGAATGGACATGTCTAAAAAGGGCCATCACATAAGTTGGGTAGGAAAACATAGGTACAAAGAAGGTAACTGCGAATATACAGTGGGTAACATAAGAAATAAGGCGGAAGTACATAAATGTTCTGGGGAACTTAGGAATAGAGAAAAAGAAGTTGCAGAGGAATTAAATAAATAGGAAGTGCAGGAAGCTAAGACAAAATGGCTGCAGGAAGTGTCAAGACATCGAAAAAGGATTGATTGTCGGAAGTACAGACTCAGCATACAGGAAAGTCAAAACAACCTCCGGTGACATTAAAAGCAGCGGTGATAACATTAAGAGTGCAACGGGAATTTCATTGTTAAATGCAGAGGAGAGAGCGGATAGGTGGAAAGAATACACTGAAAGCCTCTATGAGAGGGAAGAAACAGTAGACGATTTAGAAGAGTTAGGGGATCCAGTACTGGCATCAGAATTTAAAAGGGCTTTGGAGAACTTAAGATCAAATAAGGCAGAAGGGATAGATAACATTCCATAAGAATTTCTAAAATTGTTGGGGATAGTGTCAACAAAACGACTGTTCACGTTGGTGTGTAGAATGTATGAGTCTGGTGACATACCATCTGACTTTCGGGAAAATATCATCCACACAATTCCGAAGATGGCAAGAACTGACAAGTGCGAGAATTATCGCACAATCAGCTTAACAGATCATGCATCCAATTCGCTTACAAGAATAATATACAGATGAATGGGAAAGAAAATTGAGGATGCGCTAGATGACGATCACCTTGTCGTAAAGGCAAAAGGCACGAGAGAGGCAATAACGACGCTGCGGTTAATAATGGAAGCAATACTAAAGAAAAATCAAGACACGTTCATAGGATTTCTTGATCTGGAAAAAGCGTTCGACAGTGTAAAATGGTGCAAAATGATCAAAATTCTGAAGACAGTGTGGGTAAGCTATAGGGAGAGACGCGTCATATACAATACGTACAACAGCCAAGAGGGAATAATAAGAGTAGACGACCAAGAACGAGGTGCTCATATTAAAAAGGGTGTAAGACAAGGATGTAGCTTTTCGCCCCTACTGTTCAACCTGTACATCGAGGAAGCAACGATGGAAATAAAAAAAAAAAGAATCAGCTGTGGAATTAAAATTCAAGGTGAAAGGATAGCAATGATAAATTTCGCTGATGACATTGGTATCCTGAGTGAAAGTGAAGAAGATTAACATAATCTGCTGAACGAAATGAACAGTCTAATGAGTAAAGAGTATGGACTGATGGTAAATGGAAGAAATACGAATGTAATGAGTAGTAGTAGAAATGCGAAAAACTTAATATCGGCATTGATCGTAACGAAGTAGATGAAGTTAAGGAATGCTACTACCTAGACAGTAAAATAACCAATGACGCAGCAAGAAGGACATCCAAAGCAGACTAGCAATGGCAAAGAGGGCATTCCTGGCCAAGAAAAGTCTACTAATATCAAATATTGGCTTTATTGTCCTTAATTTGAGGAAGAAATTTGTGAGAATGTACGTTTGGAGTACAGAATTGTATGGTGATGTAACATGGACTGTGGGAAAACCGGATCCGAAGAGAATCGAAGCATTGGAGATGTAGTGTTACAGACAAATGTTTAAAATTAGGTGGTCTGGTAAGGTAAAGAATGAGGAGGTTCTGCTCAGAATCGGAGAGGAAAGCAAGATGTGGAAAACAATGATAAAGAGAAGGGACAGGATGACAGGACATCTGGTAAGACATGAGGGAATGACTTCCACAGTACTAGAGGGAGCTGTAGAGGACAAAAGCTATACAGGAAGACAGAGATTGGAATACATCCAGTAAATAAGTGACGACGTATTTTGCAAGTGCTACTCTGAAATGAAGAGGTTAGCACAGGAGAGAAATCCGTGGCGGGCCGCATCAAACCATTCACAAGACTGATGACCAAGAAAACCCAATATCTCGCGTCAATACACGATTATCAAAAACTTCGAAAATGTTCTCGCACTTTGTCACGGGATATCATTACACTTAGATGACAAAAGTCATGGAATACCTCCTATCACCCTGTCAGACCTCCTTTCGCTCGGCGTAGTGCTGCATCTAGAAGTATTATGAATTCAACAAGTCGTTGGATGTCCCCTACAGAGATATATAGTCTATCGTTCTACCTCTATAGCCGTCGATGTTCGCGAAAGCATTACTGTTGCAATATTTTGTGCACGAACTGATCTATGGATTATATTTTATAAATGTTTCATTACATTCATGTCGGGCGGTCTCGGTAGTCAAATCATTCACTCGAATTGTCTAGAATGTTCTTTATACCAATTACGTACAACTGTGGCCCGATGATACGGCACAACATGATACACAGTTATTTGAGAACATGAAGTTGACGAATGGCTGCAGATGGCCTCCAAGTAACGAAAAATAAACATTTCCAGTGAATGATCGGTTCCGTTGGACAGAGGATCCAGACTACTTCATGGAAACGCAGCCCACACCTTTATGAAGCCACCAGCATCTTGAAACCAACAGCTCTTATCAATTGAAATCGGGACCCACCTGACTAGGCAACAATTTTCCAGTCACCTAGGGTCCAGAGAACAAGATCAAAGGCCCAGGAGAGGCGCTACAGGAAATATAGTGTTGTTAGCAAAGGCACTTAGGTCGGTCATCTGCTGCCATATCCCATTAACGCAAAATTTCACTGTACTCTCCTAAAGTGCACGTTCGTCGTACGTCACACATAGATTTCTGGTGTTATTTCTCAGAATGTTGCTTGTCTGCTAACACTAACAACTCTGCGCTGACGCCACTGCTCTCAGTCTTTATGTGAAGACCTTGGGCCACTGAGTTATGTGGTGTGAGGTAATGCCCGACGTTTGGTATTCTCGCCACACTCTTGATGCTGTGGACCACGGAATATTGAATTTCCTAACGATTTCAGAAATGAAATAAATGTGTATGTAGCTCCAATTACCATTCCGCGCTCGATATCAGTTAATTACCGACGGGCCGTAATCAAATCGCAATTCTTTCACATGAATCGCCTCATTACAAATGACATCTTAACAAAATGCACGTTCCCTGTTATACCTTGTGCACACGACACTTCTGTCGTATGTATACGTGCCATTCGGTATCCCACGCTTATGAAACAACGTTGTAGTCACGACAGATGTTGTAGATATCCGAACTTCATGAGGATGTTTGCTCTTCACAAATGCTCATGAAGTTCGGATATCTATGGAACCAGATACGAGTATTGGTGCCTTGTCAGCCTGAAGCTGACATTTTCGGAACGTCGAAGCTGGTTGCCTAATAAAACAATATCTCTATAATGACTGTTGATATAGTACTATTAACCTTTCATGCATCCCAGCGACCTAACAAGAAACCTGTTAAATACTGAATGGGATATCGTCCTCTTGCAGAAAGATAGAAAGCCGGGGCTCATGTGGAAGACATCCCGTATTACTGAAAGAAGGCCAGGGAAGGTTGAATCAGTGTGGAGCTTAATTCTTCGAAGCCCATTGATACAAATATTAGGCTGTGCCACTGCTGCACCTGGTCATCCCACTTCAGACTGAATAAGGTGGGACTGACCAGAATGGGGACGGGGTGGGGGTGGGGAGCTGCTGAGGATTAAATAATTGTTCTGGTAGTTATTTACATCTGTAAAACACTCTAAGACAAAAGGATGGCACACCAGAAAGGAATTGCCCGAAAGGGACGGAAATGGGTAGATATTTTATAAATATAAAGACAAACAAACGATGAAAATTTCAGAAAAACTGGGTTGTTCCAACACCTGCCCAAATGAAATCAGTTGCCTTGGTATTGGTTGATACAGTTGCTGAATGTCTTTCTGAGGGATATAATGCCAGATTCTTTCCAGCTGCTGTCTTACATCTTTCCAATCCTGAGAAAGTACGAGGGCCCTACCCATACTGCTCCAAATGTTCTAAATTGGGAGACATTCGGTTTTGTCAGGCACGAATACAAACAGTGTAAACTCTCGCACATTACGAGAGGGCCTTATCTTGCTGGAATGTAAATCCTGTAACGTTTGCCATGAAGTGTAACGAAACAGTATCTACAATGTCGTCGAGGTACTAGTGTGCTGTAATGGTGCTGATGATGACAACCTAAGGAGTCCTCCTATGAAATAAAATGGCACCCCAGAGCATCACTCATGTTTGTCGGCCTGTATGGGGAGCGACAGTCTGGTTCGTAACCCACCGCTGTGCACAGTCTCCAGCATATCTTCGTTGGTCATCGGGAGTCAGTTCCAAGTGAGTGTTATCACTGAAGACAGTTCCATTCCAATCGAAGAGATTCCCGGCCAGAAATGTGTCTGGAGAAGCCCGTTACAGCTGTTGGTGCATAAGGGCTAGAGGTGGATCAACGCGTTATTTACTTGCTCAATTTGTGAAACTCATTTTTTTTTAAATTGTACTTATTGCTTTTTCACATCTTCAGATGTCCATCCTATTCGGATAATTCCTTCGAGGTACATCGTTTTTCCTGTGTTAGAGTGAATGTACGACGGCGTTCAGACAACTAATGGCTCAGAATTTAATAAGTGAAAACTCTTAAAAGTTTTTCATAAAACAAACATTATTAACATTCTACATCTTTGTTTTTCATATGTACATAATTACTTCTCAATGAGAGAGCAGTTTGTTGATATCGTCACTGTAGAATACTTGAGCCACAACCTCACTTTTGCCTACACGCCTCGTCAGTATCAAAGTGAAGTCCTCGGAAGTGTTCTTTACGTTTTGGAAACTGAATGACAGTGCAACGGTCAAGAAACAGTCTTCCAAACAGCAAATTGCTTTTTAATCATGTAGGTGTAGATGAATATTGATAAGTTCTGCTGCACTTCATTATCTTAGTCTTTCTTCATGTTATCTTCAATCCATATGCTTTACTCGTTAGTCTGTCCATTTCATTCAACATGTCATGTAACTCATTACCTTAGTCTTTCTTCATGTTATCTTCAATCCATATGCTTTACTCGTTAGTCGGTCCATTTCATTCAACATGTCATGTAACTCTTCTTTACTTTCACTGAAAATAGCAATGTCAAAAAATGGCTCTGAGCACTATGGGACTTAACATCTGTGGTCACCAGTCCCCTAGAACTTAGAACTACTTAAACCTAACTAACCTAAGGACATCACACACATCCATGCCCGAGGCAGGATTCGAACCTGCGACCGTAGAAGTCGCGCGGTTCCGGACTGAGCGCCTGAACCGCTAGACCACCGCGGCCGGCATAGCAATGTCATCAGCAAGTCTTATCATGATATACCTTCATCCTGAATTTTAATTCCGCTCTTGTCTCTTGTACATATTATATTTTACTCACAATTTCTGACATCTTGCACCTTTTTACAATGACAAACGCCTTCTCTAGGTCGATGAAACCTATGCAACTGTCTTGATTACACTTCTGGCTTGTTTTCTCTAATGCGCGCAGCACCAGAACTTTCTCTCAGGTGCCTTTAACATTCCGAAACAAAAAATGATCCCCATCTCACAGATCCACAGTTCTCTTTTCAGTTCTTCTGTATAACTGTTTTGTCAGCAACTGTGATGCATAAGCTGTTAGGCTGATTTTGCGATAGCACTTGCACTTGTCTGGGATTGCTATCTTTGAGATTGGTGGCTGACAGTTTCCCGAAAGATTGATGGTATGTCTCCTACCTTACAGATTCTACACACCAATTTGAATTGTCTTTCGAGTGCCGTCAGCGATTTTACAAATTCCGAGCGGGTATTGTCCATCTTCCTTCAAATCGGATTTTTCCTTCTTTCACTTTACCGGATAATCTTTCACCCCATAGAGGCCCTAAGTGTACTTTATCCACCTATCTGTCCTCTCCTCTCCGTTTAACAGTAAAGTTCCCACTCTTAATGTTCACAATCTTGCTTTTACTTTTCTGTATTCTGGATCTGTCCATTCGATGAACATTTCTTTTTCAATTTCTTCACAGTTCTCCTGGAGCATTTTCTTTTTTCGCTCCCTTGCACGTCATATTTATTTCTTTTCTAGGTAACTAATATTAGTTCATGTCTGCCTTTGCATGGATATTTTTGTATTTCCTACTTTCAACGTAGCGATACTTCTGTTACCAAGTATTATTAACCGTTGCCTTTCTTATACCTATGTTTACCTGTCCAAATTCTCTCATTATCAATTTAGGAGCCGGCCGCTGTGGCCGAGCGGTTCTAGGCGCTTCAGTCCGGAACCGCGCTGCTGCTACAGTCGCAGGTTCGAATCCTGCCTCGGGCATGCATGAGTGTGATGTCCTTAGGTTAGTTAGGTTTAAGTAGTTCTAAATCTAGGGGACTGATGACCTCAGATGTTAAGTCCCACAGTGCTTAGAACCATTTGGACCTTTTTTTTTTTTGGTTTTAGGAGTGTCAGCTCCTCGGCGACTGGACTACCTATTGTAGTCTTTACTATCGCGTTATGTACAGTCTGAGTGAACTTACTCAGTACCTAAATACCTAAATAACTACGTCATTTCCATCTCTTTTCTTTTTTAAGGTGCCCTAAACTTCAATCCACTTTTCATCTAAATTGTAACCCAAGTCTGTATCTGCTGTCGGGTTTGCCTTACAGTGTAACACCTGATATCGGAATCTCTGTCTCACCATGACAAATTCACATGGAATTTTCTTAAGTCTCCGGCCATCCAGTTCTTGTATTTTTGAAGTGTATTTGCTACTTATTGTTTCAATTTATTTCAAAATTCGATTAATGTTTCTCCTCTCTCATTCTACTACCGAGCTCATATTCTCCCGAAACACCGTCTTTAGTTCATTCCCCTACTGAAACGTTTCAATCTCCCATGATTATTAGATTATCACATATTTGGTTGGCCGTTCAGCGCTCGCTTCAATTCCCCATGATTATTAGATTATCATGTATCTTGTTGGCCGTTCATTGCTATCACACTATCTCGTTGTCCTCTCTTTCTTACGTTGGTATGTACACTTGAATTATTGTCGTCGGCATTGGTTTCTCGAGAAACCATTTTCTGTTGTTGTTGATATTACCTTATATTCGTCCTATCAGAAATCCTTATATTCTTTTCTTCTTTCCATTTCACTTTACTGCCCCCCCGCCCCTCCCCCTGCCGCTGCAATGAACAGATTGATTACATTTCCCTTTGCAGGCTTTCTAGCTTTCCTATACGATCAGACTTTTCACATACCACACTCGAGCATGCAGAATGTTACTCTTTCGTTGGTGATACATTTTCTCATGGCTGGCCATTCCCCTGTACACAGTACCCTCCAGGAGATCCGGATGCGGCACTAACCCTAAACTTTTACCAATAGAGAGAACATAATGACTTATTTTGATTCACAGGCAACAAATCCTATTTACAGGCAACGTAGCATGTGAATACACAGTATATAGTTAATACGATGATCTTCATTGTCTTTTGTAGCCTCATTCAATAGATCATTGGTCTTTATTCCGCGTTTTAGGGGCAAAAGCTTCTTCTGAAACTCCGTTCTTCGGTCTCCTTTTACAGAGCTGGTGGAAGAATGAGGGTGACCCCCTGTACTGGAAATCTTCGGCCACCTTTGCTAATAATACCTATTCAAATTGCAAGCAGTGCGTGGGGTCGAATCTATGACTCAGGATCTTTTGATTACTAGCAAAAGATGCTCCCCTTCAACCACGGTTCCTCGATACTTAAGGGTTACTGTATCTGACAACCACAGCTGCCTCGTAGCCACTTGATTTGGATAATAATTTTTTATCTCTTGCCAAGCCAGCATGGACCTCCACCTAGCAGTGAGATAATACCTAACAATTGCTCAACAGACAATAGCTTCTTTGTTTTCTGTGTCAGTTGGGAAAGTTCCATGCATTTCCGCGTAGTACCGTAAACTTTAAGTGCTGAGGTGCAGTCTGTGAGGCAGGGCGCATGCTCAAAACTTGATTACAGTACTTTTCCATGCTTACTTTCCTGCCAGCGTTCAGTAGCTTTTGAGAAGAGCGAGACGAATCAAGCTTTCCAGCTTGGTAGGTGAGTTACAACTAACTAAATGTTGACTACAGTCTCTCAAACTCCACCTCAGAGTCAGTGTAATTACTTATTTATGTAGCTAGTCAAAAATACAGGTACGTGTTACTGGTTAAAATTCTGAAGCGGTAGTGCAGCGATCGTTGGACGAAAAACAAGATTCTGAAAACTAAGACATTGATTACAACAGTCTTTTCTAAATGGATGTTTCAGAAGCTTCATCATCTGATGAAGGGGTAGATATGTATCCCGTGCAGTGAACCTCAAGGAGTTTTAATGGTAGGAACAGGTATAAGTGGTCGAAGAAGGTGCCGAATAAAGCAGTTTGAATTCGTTCGCCTAGTATTATAAAAAATTATTCTCTTCAAAGTTGCCCAAAAATGAAAAGCAAGATCCTCTTTTCATTTGGAGTATGCTAATGGATAATGAAATGATGAATGATTTTCTTCAATGGACGAAGAAAGAGCTAGTTGCTTATAAGAAAAAATTCACTGAATTAAAATTAGCACACCTGAGCGCGTTTTTTGATATATTTTTCTATTCGGCATTGATCAAATTAAATCATGAAAACGTTGACTATATTTTCGCAACGGATAGTTCTGGCAGTGATATTTTCCGTTGCAGTATGAGCAAAAATAAATTTCTTGCACTACGACCCTGCTTACGGCTCGACAATGCGGCAGACAGGAGTAAAAGACTCCTGAGTGTTTCACAAAACCTGTACAATGTAGGAGAAAGTGTTACTCTGCAGTAGATGAAATTTTGGTGACTTTCCGAGGCCGTTCTTATTTTGTTCTCTATTTTCCATAAAAACTTGCCAAGGACGGCAACAAAATTATATGCGCGACACTAAAACCAGTTGCCGGCCTGGGTGACCGAGCGGTTCTAGGCGCTACAGTCTGGAACCGCGCGACCGCTACGATCGCACTTTCGAATCCTGCCTCGTGCATGGATGTGTGTGATGTCCTTAGGTTAAGTAGTTCTAAGTTCTAGGGGACTGGTGACCTCAGAAGTCCCTTAGTGCTCGGAGCCATTTAAACCATTTTGAACTAAAACCAGTTATCTCTGCAATGGGTACGCTTACTGTGGAAAAGGTTCCGATGGCCACAGTTTATCAAGGAAGAAAACAAGTTTTTGGTACCAACTCCATCTGCGGTCCGCTTATGTAAACCAATTTAGGGTTTTCATCATAACTCGTTTACGCAGTTTGTTTAGATGTACTGAGTTCGTCTATTATATAATAGAAAGGAGCTTAAGTATGTTGGAACGGTGAAAAAACATAAAAAAGGACTACCTAAGCAATTTCTTCCGAACAAAAGCCATGGAGTAGTATCTGCATTATTTGGTTCCACAAGTACAAAGACGTTATGTTCCTACCATCCTACCAATAAGTCGATAGTGTCAGTTTCATCAATGCACCATTCTGATGAAACAGACAGACGTGCAATGAAGCCCGAAATTATTGGCTATTATTATTTCACGAAGGGGTCCGTAGATGAGATGGACAGGAAATGCTCAATTTACTCGACAAGCCGAAAAACGATCGCCAATGGCAATTTTCTGTAGAATTTTACATTTGAGTGGGGTAAGTGCTGCAGAACACTCAATGTACCAAGTCACCAAGAAAGGAACTTTTCTAAAATGTTAGCTGGTATTTTAGACTTGCATCAGATGCAACGACCCTTTATATGCAGCTTGTTGCCATGGGAACTAAGAGCGACAGTCACCCGAGTTCTTGGACCCGACGCACAAGAAGAACAAGCACCAGTCGTTGAACAAAGCCTGTCTCTCAAAACCTAAGAGACAGACGACTCATACCTGTAACACGTCCAAAAAGCCTATTTGTGTACAGTGTGTTACATTTCATTGAAAAATAGCGGCTAATGTTGCGGTTTTGTAATATTTTATTGGATGAGAAAAATATCAAATTTATATGCTACATTACTCAGAATACCGTATAATTTATTATTTAAAGGAATGATTTGTAATACAAACAAATATTGTTCCCTTTACGCGTGTTTCGGCTCGGCTCATGTTCGCAGTTCATTTTATGGAACATGACAGACAAGTTCATAAAAAATACTTCTTATTAATAAACTGATGCTCCTTTCAGTTTTATGAATCTGTTTCAGGTAGTTATGTATGCAAAATTAAATAACACATCGTACTGACGCCTACAATACAGCGGAGACGACACCTCAGCTGTAGTGCGACAAGATTGGCCCATGGTCCTTTATTCAAATGCAATTTACCCTTCGCGTCACAATTATTTTTTCCTATTTCGTCAAATGTTCAAATGTGTGTGAAATCTTATGGGACTTAACTGCTAAGGTCATCAGTCCATAAGCTTCCACACTACTTAACCTAAATATCCTAAGGACAAACACACACACACATGCCCGAGGGAGGACTCGAACCTCCCCCGGGACCAGCCGCACAGTCTATGACTGCAGCGCCCTAGACCGCTCGGCTAATCCCACGCGGCTCCTAGTTCGTAACATGGTAAAATGAACGTTAACACTTTCACGTTTTACTGTGTCGTCTTTGGGCTTCCTATTTATAGCGTCTGTTCTTTCTACATCCATTTCTTTTCGCCGTCTTTACAGATACCGTCAATGATGTGGCGCCAAACTCTAATCAATCTTGATTACTTTAAAATTTATTTCTTTCTCCCCCACCAATGATGATTTGGCTTGTGTGCACTCTTGGTTAATTTTTTTAACTGCTCGTATCATTTGTCAACACTTACGTCCGATAAATTAGATACTCCATAGGTTAAGCATATTTTTTTCACATTTATTCCCAATGCACTGATTTTTGTATCTGTGGTACTAATTAATTAGTTTTATATTTCCTACTATTCTGCTTTTGTTAATCTTCCCTCAGCTAGTGAGCACAGGCTACCTTAGGACAAAGCCCATTGAAATACTGCCATTGAAGCACTGGCGGTGTGTGTTCGTGGACCGTTCTCTCTGACTGAAACAGGCACCTCCAGTAATGTCGTCGACCGACAGGATCTGGAATGATCAGCTGATGATCTACTGTTACTTTGTAGGATTTTGGTTTGTGTTCGTGCATGGATTGAAAATAGTGTCCAAAGTCGTTGTCCGTGGCATTTCGATCGAGTTCGGCTCAACCATAAACAGTGTCGGCGTGGTCGCCTTACTTTGGCAGACTCATTTCGAAACGAGAAATCGGCAGATGAAGTGTGTTTGTTGTTGCGGTGGCGATCGGACACAATCCTAGCCATGAAGTTGTTACTAGAAGTTGTATATGATGATGTGACTGTGTCCGATGTATTCTGTTTTGGCACTGCTGTGGACAGAAGGCGTGACATTCGCATCAAGTGCTAATGGGATGAACTGAAAGGGAGAGTGAGAGTTATCGCTTAAGGGCAATAATGTGTTCGTAATGAAGACTTGAGAACAACAACCGTGTACCGTTCTTCTCGTCAGTAACACAGAGTAATGTGTACTATTTCTTTGGGACTTAACACGTTACATTGGAGCAGTGTTGTTGTGCAGGTCTTCCTTCTTGTCAAATGAGTAGCAGACCGGCACTGACAGCTACGCTCCATATCTGGCGGGTCTTGCTCTGATTGTCAACTGAATTAAACTCTTAATAACTTTTCATGCTATTTTCTAACTTCTATTCAGGAATCGATCGTCGTAAGAATATGCTGAGAGCAGCCAGTGTGTGTATATTAATCAGTTTCATTTTGTACAAATTTTATAAATTTTTAAGTACAATAGTAATTGTAAATTTAGCGTAAAACTCGTTTCCTTATTTCAGATTTGAGCCTTTCGTAAATTTAATTAACTGAATTAGCAGCGTTATGAGATAAAAGAAGAGAGCAAACGTGAGGCTTAGCGTATCGCCTATGTGAAAATACTTAAACTAAATATTCTCGTACCTTGTTTCAGTCAGATTTTTTACTCAAAAAACCAGTTCTTCTCCTAGAAGAGGCGTACAAAGCAGAAAATTATTTTCGGGTCCTATAAGGTGAATTAGCACGACGGATTCGAGACGGAGGCTACTCGACATTTTATTCACTTGTTCTCGGTTGTTGTGGCATTGCGAGATCATATTGACGAGATATAACAACTTTATTCATCAAAGCATAAACCTGTGCCCCTGTGTTGCCAGTTTATGAGATATTAAGTGAAACAAAATGTTCCGTGGTTCTTTTAGTGAGGGTGTCTGTAGAATCACAAGTGCGACTACTTGTATTGCATTTTGACGCTATAAGCTGTATTCACAGACTTTACCAGCTCACTAGTCCGACGAAGTAAAGAGTGCATAGAATCTCTACAGTATCTTTCCCTGTCAGCACGTAATACGGCTAGTTCGGCTGAAACCGGTATGCCATCTATGAAAGCTCTAGGAATGGGCTAGAGCTCATGAGGGGAAGACAATCTCCTTTCTTGCTGCTGGTTCCCGAGCAACCCAGTTAACAGCGTTTGTGTCACACTTGAAATACCATGTACAATTGTTATCTATATCATTTACAATTTTGTCATAATTTCGAATTAAAAGGCAACAATAAGAATGTTAGATTAACTTCTCAGGGTTGGTGTTCAGAGTGCCATACAATTTTTTATAGGACATTATATTCGCAGTTGACTGTAGAAAGTATTTATTTCACGACTGCAGTTTCGTCCTACGGGTTAGTTTTTACGATGACTCATTCGAGGATTTTAATGTCTGATATGTGCTGAAGCAAAATCGGATGCGCTACATCTTCGTAATGACCCAAGGAAAGAAACTGAAATTAAATTTTACAGTTAACGGCGAAAACGATGTCCTTTAAAATATTAGAAAGACATTACGAACAGAGAAAAACTTGGGAGCGCTATGAACGACCAATCCGTCAATTTTACGATGCGTAAATTGTTATTGAGGGAGTTGCGTTTGGAATCGGATTTCATCGACTACTTTCCACGAGGAGAGAATACATCCTCCTCGCAAGTAACAGTGCACAGGATGCACCGTTCCAGCAACGCCAGTAAACAACTGATTCTTTAAAGAATCGAAGTAACCTATACAAAGCAGCTTCGAACGTTCAGATTCTAGCTAATACAAATTTACGAGAGGAGTCCAATTACTGAGTGAGATGGAGGGGACTATTAATGCAGTCTTCACGGTTACCATGCTGTTGAGAAGTCCTGCTGAAAGGCTAAATAATGACAACTGTATCATAAATTAGTGGGGTGTGCGACATTTTAAATAGCTTACTCTCTCGCCGACCTCAGGGACCTTTATTTCTCAGTGAAAATATTTTTCGGAGTATTAGTTATCTAAGACGGCAGGCTTACTAACTACCGATATTTATTTGTTACTACAGAAGTGTGTGCTGAAATACACTGATTAATATGGTTCACTGGTTTCCTAAAGACCTCAGTGTGACGAAAACCGTTGTTCATCTCAGCATTAACCAAATATGAAACAGATATTCGATACATTCAAACTGATTCTTTTTATTTCAACAATAATACTCGCAAAGTTTGTCTCAGTTTTACTTCAGTGTGAATGCCCTAGTCTTGGTTACTATAGTGCTATAGTGTCTGTTTGTAATACAGTACTCAAGTGTCAGTTTACAAAAAACAGGTAACTTCCTATGTGCCCAACGCTAAGGAAAACACACACACCAACGCCCATGGGAGGAGTCGAACCTCTGACGGGGGCAGCCGCGCGAACCCTGGCAGGGCGTCTGTTCGTCAATTAAAAAAAAAAAAGATTGTGGTAAATTCCTATGGAATCAACGCTAAGGACAACAAACAAATCCATGCCACAGGGAGGAATTGAACCCCATACGGGGCGAGCGGCGAGAACCGTGGCAAGGCGCCTCAAAACACGTGGCTATATAGCGAGGCCAAGCGTCAATACGTAGAGACTTTACAGCTGCATACAGCTCTTTACATAGACAGTGGATAATTTGGCCATTTTCGATTAGCTGACGAAAGAATTGTAGCAATTATAATTTTACTCAACGTAGATTACTAAACTTATAGTTCTGCGAGAGAAATTCATTAAAAAGCTCTTGAGGCATATTATCAAAACGTCATATTTGGTGGCTGGTTTACATGTTGATGAATTCGTAATGAAAGATCAGTGTGTCGTACGTAATGACACCTCTAGCTTTTTTGCTTATAAATAATGATGCAATAGTTGCCACTTCATCTGAGGTACAGAAATATTCGTGTTTGGCTGATTATGGAATGGCAGAGTAATAGCATGCTTACTTAAGATCGTAAAACTTAGTTACACATGCATTCGTATAGGAAAAAAATTCTAAACCATTACCGTAATGAACGAGAATGCCACCACGAATGCTGCCAGTAGTCGTGGTGAACCGTCAGCTGCTGCAAAGCAGTGGACCGGCTGTCATCTGCCGAGCCATACACAGGTGTCCGTTCGGGTCCCACATGCGTGAGATGATAACATCCCTTTCATACTTGATACCTGAGAAATTCCTCTCGAAACACGTGTTTACCAAGCCACTGTTGCCGATGCCTAGCCTTTATACCTGTGGCTCCAGAGCAACGCTAACTGCCGAGCAAAAGATGTTTGCCTAGTGATTTAACCCCGCAAGTGCAGCTTAAAAGTTGTCGTTGTTATGCTAACATCTCATCTCTATGTAATTAACAGCCAAATCTCCTCTGGACACGCTATAAAAATCTTTTGCAATGCTGCCGGAAACTGTTAATGAAAATATCCAGAATAAAACAGCATGCATTCTTCAAAGTGATCGTAATGGCAAAGCCAGTCCATTACACAGCAGACTTTCACGGAAATCATAAAGTGTCACTGAAATAGTAACCGGACGCTATTCTTGTTGTAGGAGCTTTTGTGATGTCTCAGCTTGTCTGCATGGAAATTCTTGTCCTAACTAACCCTGTTTACTGAAATATCCAAGAATAACACCGAACGCTTTCTTCCTGATGGTTCTAACGAGGCACCCCATCCATCAGTGTTACCCTTCCCAGAAATTGTAGTGTCCAGCTTTCAACATATGTCTCAAATGGTTCAGATGGCTCTAAGCACTACGGGCCTTAACATCTGAGGTCATCAGTCCCCTAGAATTAGAACTACTTAAACGTAATTAACCCAAGGACATCACACACATCCATGCCTGAGACAGGATTCGAGCCTGCGATCGTAGCGAATATATGTCTCCGAAACAGTAAATGTTTACTCATGTTCTCACCGCTAAACGCTTTCTTCATGTCTGTGATTGCTTGCAAAAACACTGCTTATCATAAAAGCATTCTTGTTGTTAGGAAAGGGAGTGCTGTCTACGCATATACGGGAAAATCATAACAATTACACAAACAGAATTCGAAATACTTTCCTGCAGATGAGAGAAACGGCTGTAATTTTCGATGTCTTACAGTTGCTGGTCTGGAGATGTAATAATGCCACAATGCGGATGAGTGACAACATCGTGGCAGAGATGGATGGTCTGCTTCAACTTCGCTTTGAACACTTTAACAAAGAAGACATCACGTTACTCTCAGAACTTTCGGTAGTTACCTTGCCTCTTCTTGTTCGAATCGGTCTGTAGAGTCTCCTATGCTCCAGCACAAATGATTTCTTGTGAATGAACCTAACATTGTGATTGGCTCTTATTGAATTTACCCCACAAATTACTGATGCTAATACGGAAGCTTGAATATTTCAGCGTGAAACCGATCTCCAACTCGGCTATATATCACCACATAGCGTATCGATGAAGTAAACACACAATTCGTATCCTGTACCAAACAAAATCATCACTTGTTCATCTTGCATTTAGCCTGCATCAGACACTCTTACATTTACTGGGAAGAGAGACAGCATAAGCACATGGACTGTATATAGTCCTTGTAGCACTTGATATTTCCTCTGAGCTTGATAGGTCATCCACCACAGCTGATGGTCACAAGTAATCTGCCCCCATGCACACACTGGCCTGACAAATGACCAAACTGTTGTACAAAAGCTGTGTCAGTCCCACTTGCAACAAAGGCGTTCTGTTTTTGGTCCCGACCTGCTTGCTTGCTTGATTGCTGCACCCATCTCCAGATGCTGGGATTACAAGAACATATGTATTTTCACATGGTTCGACAGAATATCATACCATTTACGCCAAACTTCTTGATATCAAACACGTATGCTACCGATTACTTGCACAGCATAATTCCCAAGATATAGCCTGGAAACTATTTCTCAAGAGACCTGAAACTTTAACGAGGCATGCTATAAACCACTGAGTAACTAAAAACTTATTATGCCTGAGAAGATCTTTACATTAAAACTCCAGATAACAGAGGAAATTTATACTTCCACTCGTGAATACTAATGTTCGTTATAACACAGATTCCAAATCAAACAAATTTATGAAGTTAACTAAGATGTTTCTCACGTCTAGAGCATCAGCAAACAAGTCTTCCAGCCATCTTTCAACCACTACATGCACACAACATCCACCAAAATCGATGATATCTCAAACAAACAAAGATAGGAAGTATGCAAAAGCAGTCAACGAAACAATTTACATGGGAGAGAATAATGGTCCAGTGCAAACACATGTCCATATTGAATCTTCTAAATTTTCCATGGAGAACACATGCGATCATCAAAGCTGTCCAACACATACTGAGTATTAGTTCGCTATTCAGGCGTCTAGAGGGCGACACAGTTAGGTCAGTTGAATTCCTGTAGCCCAACCGGCCTTTCCATTCAGATGGTTCTGTCTGCAAGCCGTAAGCGTGAATCGTTTATACCACAGGCCACAGCCACCACATACACCATGCACACCATGCACAATCGTCCTAGAAAACTGGTCACATACTGTTTAATCACTGTACATAAAATTAAATTATGATATTGAAATATAAGTGCAATGATCAAATATATATGTGGCCAGTTCGCACTGGACCCACAGATACAAAGGCTATGCATCAGCCACAGTGGCTAGGTAAACACATGTTTCGACAGGAATTTCTCAGGTGTCAAGTATGAAAGGGATGCCATGACTTACTACTTGTGGGATCCGAATGGACACATGCATGTAGCTTGGCGGCTGACAACTGTGTCGTTGCTTTGTGAGGGCTGCCAGTGCACCCTGAATGTGGGCAGTGTGTTCGGTGACGATCTGCGCGATCCAGAGGACGGCACATGTTTCACGATCAAAAGAATTTTACCAGTGTCATTACATGTGATAGGGGCTTCATGAGGGAATTCCTTGCGCCATCAGAATGATAACAAAAGCAATGGATTTAATTACTTCTGTCAAGATCTACATCTTTCCAAACAGCAGAGAAAGATGAGAAAGTGAAATCCACCACTGCAAACTGATTTTTTTAATATAATTAAACTATGTACCCTGGTATTTCCTGCCATCAGATCCTTTCTCTCCACAACAGAGCCACCAAATTTCAGGGAGGGGAGGGGTTTTCACCAGAGGAGGAGGGGGTTAACTAATTGATCAGTTTAATTAAGAAGTCAATCAAAATGATAAGAGTGAGACGGACCAGTCGATTAACTCAGACCTGAAAGTTGACCTGCATCAGTGAGGGCTTGGGGATGGGATGGAGGTTTCTTGAGGTGAACTCTATGTGGACGTGCAGTTTCTTCGTTGAATAGCTTTCAAAGAAATATTATCTTGCTTTTCTCTACACCTGTGAGGGGGAGAGGCGGGCAACATTAGGTTAAGGACCTGTCAATGACAGGAGAACATCAGGAAAATGACTTGTCAATCTAAGGAGAACAGTAGGTTTGTCCCTGATGTAGCCAACTAATACTAACCAAACGCACTGATGTTGTTGTTGCCCTACTACTAAAGTTTTGACAGATTTTATCTGGAGAAAATCGTTCAGCTGTGGCATACAAACATACTGCTTTTTCAAATAACACGAACAACCGAAAATGTAAGAGACAGAATAACTCGAAACCCTCTGGTAGTTCTTCTGTTGTGAACATAAATAGTCGAATGCCATTTAACATCACTTGTCGAGACGACACCACAGACGCTCATAAAGGTAATGAATGGTATGTTGCTTGGTATTTCGAAAGTGACACAAAATCCATTGTCTTCAGGCGTCCTGGCCTTCCATGACGCCGACAGATGTAGAGAAAAGCAAGATAATATTTCTTTGAAAGCTATTCAACGAAGAAACTGCACGTCCACATAGGGTTCACAGCGTTTATTAATTTCTATGACTGTTAATCTACAATACCCTTCAACCGTGATTAATATAGGGATGTTTGATTTCAAATTACAGGAGGAGGGAATGGTGAAAAAAACTGTTGGTTTAGTAATTTTAAATCAGTTCTCTCAGAAACTTTTACAGGTTCTCATATGTAGTGAGTAATGGTAGGCAGATTTCGTGTCACATAATGAGACATATAATAAACAAGTCCAAAACTCGATCAACTCAAATTTGTGACCATCACGAAATGTGGCTCAATAAAAGCTGATCCCGTCTTCTAATACTATGGCTCCTGCCGAATGAAGCCATGCGACCGAGGACAGCTATTAAAACGTTGCCACTACAAGTTTAGTCGTTGACTCGTAACGACTCAAACGATTCACCAGTTTTGAGATTCAGTAATTAAGACGCCATTTGATTAGTTATGTAGTTTTGTAGTTCAACATCCAGCTTAATTTAAAATCACTCCGACCTTGCGGAGAACGTATGGCAGAACTTATTAGTTATATATTTCTTGCTGTATTCTTACAAATGTCAATATAGATAACGGAAATATTTTTCTATTTATTGTGAGTATGCAGCCATTTAAGTCAGTAAATACTGTTTTGTAGAACTACAACTCTCAGATGGTTGCCGACAGTTTAATTACAATAAGGATCTTATGCAACAAATGGAAATTGCAAATAAAACTTGTGAGATCTCTTTGACATCACATTTTCTTCGAATTTAGACCAAAAATACTCTTCTACGCATCGAAACAATGTTTGGTGAATACAGACGTAGCGAAGCTGGAGAGGCCTAACACAAAGGTAGAGAGGACTAACATCACGGACATAAAATACAGGGTGAAGAAGAAATGCCGCATTTGGCGGTCGGAACTTGTTTCCTCAACACAATTCAAGACAAAAGTGTATCTAGCAAAACGTAATCCCGCCAGTAGAAATGCAATTAGGAAACGAGGCTCTGACAACGCTGTAATTGCGTGCAGCATCACCAAGAACAGGTAGCACGAACTGTAAGCTGAGCCAGAGCTGCCCCAGTACCTCAGTGAGAGAAGGTAATGCCATGATGAAAAGGATATGCAGACTCGCTCACGCTCGAATCGCTTTCGCACCAAACTGTTTCTTTTTTCTTTAGTTAAAGAATCAAATTGTAACCTTTTTACATCTCCACAATGTGATATCCTGTGGATTTCTACCTGTTACTTTTACCTTTATTTAAACATTAAGACATAACATGAACTTCTTACACACGTAAACGATAACATCGTTTCGTCCATGAAACAGATGAAGGTAACACAAAATAATAGTGCCTATAGTCACTTCGTCTGTATCAGATGAGGTACAAAAAACACAGTAAGTAGGCTACACTAATGTATGTTTGTAGGTGTCAATATTCAGCCACCAGTTAATTGTTAAAATACATGGAGAAATATTCAGCTGTCATTTATTTTGCACAATTAGCTACCATTTTCGGTCGTTGACGTAAGCTAATAGCGAATTGTGAAAAATAGATGACAGCTGAAGTATTCACCATGACTTTTAACAATTAGGCTAAACTAGTTTGCACATTATGCTAAGCACAATAATTCCGTTCAATAGGTTTTACGTCCGGGCTTATCTTCACAAAGCCGGTACGTACCTTCCCACCTCGCATGTACAAACACCTCGCCACTCGCTGGATCATACCTTGCCAACACACCTTCAACCACCGTACCGAGGTGCCATGCATGCCATCTATTAGATCGTTTACTTCCATGGTTCTAGCACTATAAACTTTATCCTTTAAGACCCACACAGGAAGAAAGAAAATCTCGTGGATTAAGGTCTGGGGATCAGAGCTTTGGGCTTCCACTACTTTAAATTTCCCTGGAAACGCTTCATTTAAAGTTAGGCACATTCTTTCCAAGTGCGGCGGTGCATCATCATGCTGAAACCACAGCTCCAGCCGAATACCAAGTGGAAAGTTTTCTAGTGCCTCAAGCAAAGTATCGAAAAGAAACGTACGATGCAGAGGGGAATTCAGCTTGTTCAGCAATAGGTAAGGGCCGAAAAATAATTCTCTCACTGTTCCAGCCCACATGTTTATGCCAGTTATTGCCTGAAAGACATGTTCGCGGGTGACACGTGGCTTGGGTTAAGACCAATAGTGGCTGTTGTAGAGGTTGAAAATACCTTCATGAGTGAAGCTGAGTCGTCAGTCCTTATCACGCTATTTATAAAACGTTCGTTATCTTCTACTTGTTGACAAGGCCATTTAGGAAACTGTACTCATTGAATGTGATCTTCTGGCCCCTGGTGTTGACTTAACGTGGAATTACATTTATCGTGCAACACTTAAACAACCAGTCTTTGAAATGTCTTTAACTGTCTTGCAATATCAGGGTTACTTCGAGGAGGAAACAGAAGAACGGCCGGCCGGAGTGGCCATGCGGTTCTAGGCGTTACAGTCTAGAGCAGAGTGACCGCTACGGTCGCAGGTTCGAATCCTGCCTCGGGCATGGATGTGTGTGATGTTCTTAGGTTATTTAGGTTCAATTAGTTCTAATTTATAGGCGACTGATGACCTCAGAAGTTATGTCGCATAGTGCTCAGAGCCATTTGAACCATTTGAACAGAAGAACGGTCTCAAAAATCGAGTCCTCTGTCTGTAGAGTATGTCTACTCCTTGGACGACCTCTATCCAACACTTCAGGACGTAGACTAACAGTTTCCCTAGATTTTGCGCCAGGTGACTAAAAACATTCTTATCGGAATTGCGTCATTCAGTGTCCCGTGCAGCGAACACACGAGCAGCAACAGCTTGGTTATTGGATGTACCAGGCACCAAAGCATATCGCCGTATTCATCGCTTGTGTACTCCATCGCGGAGCTGCCCTACATCAACTTGATAGGACCAGTAAAGAAATGTAAATATGTGTGACTATGGCCTCCCGTGGGATAGACCTGTCGCCGGGTGCAAATCTTCCGCTTTGGCGCCACTTCGGCGACTTGCCCGTCGATAGGGATGAAATTACGATGATTAGGACAACACAACACACAGTCCCTGAGCGGAGAAAATCTCCGACCCAGCCAGGAATCGAACCCTGGCCCTCAGGATTGACACTCAGTCGCGTTGACCACCCAGCTACCTGGGGCGGACATAGAACCAGTTATGACTGTGCACTGCGCAGTTAGCGGACACATGCACGCAGATTAACGGATCTCACTGTCATGTGTTAGGCAATGGTCACGTGACAAAATGATGTCCTACCGATAAGTAACGAGAACAATGGAATAGACATCTACAAAATAGAAAACAATCGGACAAGAATTTGAACCATAGCTCCGTGTTGGATGTCGGTTAATGTCCCAGCAGTCTATTTAGTGAGCTACGACGACTGGAACGGTAGTTCGGGATGATAAACATCCCTCTGTACGTTCCTACCTGCTGCACGATGGGACAGTGTTGTCACCTTCTCGTCCCACGTATGTGTTTTCAAAATGCGCTCGATCTAATTTTGCTACATGAACTTTTGTCTTGAATCTGGACGAGGAATGGCATGCCGACCTTCAAGTGCGCCAGTCATTCTTCACCCTGTATACTGTTTGTAACAGCAATATCTCTATCTCAGGGGAATGTAGGATATGACTTCTGCGACCACTCAAGGCTTGGCATGATGTCCGTGTAGGTTTGGCAATGTAGGGCAAGAGACTTTTCACTGTCCTCTGGCGAAGTCAACACTTTCAGCTCTGATCTCTTTCTCAGCGGTGACTGGTTTGATGTGCCACGTTTCAAAGGTTTCCTCCTCCTCTTTTCCAGATTTCCAAAATGACTAATATCCTCTTCCATAAAATTACGTATTCCAGACCTTTAGTTTCACGAATTTCTTCCTCAGCCTTGTTAAGCCCTATTTTTGAGACCAGAAAACATCCTTTAGCGAGGAATTCGTGTGCTATTCTGTTTCTAATATCCTTCTTGCTTCGTTCGTCATTCGTTATTTTGCGTCTAGGGTACCAGAATTCTAGTACTTCGAGTACTACGTGGTCCCGGTTCTGATTTTAAGCTTGTCGTTAATGTCATTCGTGCTAACACTCCAAATATTAGTCTACTTTTTCTTTTGTTCAAAAAATGGTTCAAATGGCTCTGAGCACTATGGGACTCAACTGCTGAGGTCATTAGTCCCCTCGAACTTAGAACTAGTTAAACCTAACTAACCTAAGGACATCACAAACATCCATGCCCGAGGCAGGATTCGAACCTGAGACCGTAGGGGTCTTGCGGTTCCCGACTGCAGCGCCTTTAACCGCACGGCCACTTCGGCCGACTTTCTTTTGTTCTTTACTCCGTATTCTGTGCTCAGGATAATGATAATTGGCTTACGCGCGTCTCGCAATTCATCCTCACTTTCTCTGCTGGTAGCAAAGTCAAATTTCCCTAAGAATTTCCAACATCTCACACCATTTTATGACGTCCGAGACTTTTTCTATCAGAGTATAGTGCGGTGATCGACCTTGCAGGAGGAACAATAACTGTCTTGGACAGCAGCACAAAAAGTTACAATTTACTTATTTAGCAGTGGTTTAGAAGTGAAATCACATACAGTAAAATTCCTGTAAAGCAAGTTTTTCCGAATATACTCAACGTTGCTTTGACATGTACTTGTTCGTACCTGAGCTAAGAAAATATTCTAAAAAGTGTTTTGTTATTGGTGGACAAAGCTCAAGCGATTTTAGTGCGTGTGGAGACCTTTCATTTCCTCCAGAGCTAATCATGGGCTAAGTTTGAAGAAAAGAGGAGAGCTTTGTGAGATTTCTGCTAGCGAAGAACAAATTCCGTTCGGCGCTCAAATTTAATTACTATTCGTTCTCAGTCAGTAACTAAAACCAACCCATCCCTCCACCATCGGCGCCCGTAGCGTGATGATACAAACGGAATTGCGAACAAACAACTTGCCGGAACGGACTCGGTAAATATAATATAGGGAATAGCATTGCAGGCGCCTTCCACGGCAAACATTTGCGTAGACGTCGCTGTGCTGGGGAGTGCCTTCACGTGTATAACCCAGAACACGCGCGCGCACCCAACCACCCACCCATACACCATTCCACACACACACACACACACACACACACACACACACACGCACGCACACACACGCACACATTCACACACACGCACACACACGCACACGTGAGGAGGTATCATAGAAAAGCTCGTCCCCAGCCGTTGGCGTGGGTGGCTGCGGCTGTACGGTTTATTGCTGATCCGACGTAGAGTAATAGCAGCAGGAAACAGGTACAGCACCACATTCGCCGACAAACATATTAGTGGAACCCGTTTGACACTAACGTCTGTTTAATGATCGTATTGTCCCTTTGACAAAGGGTTAAACCAAGTTATCCTGCAACGTGTTGACGTATCTGAATGCTTCGTGCGCAGACGTCTGAAACATAATCATTGTTCCAATTTAACAGATACAAGCAGTATTCTGTTTCTCATACCTGCGAGAGATAAAAACGGGTATATTATTTTATACTTTCTCTTGATATTTTATAAATATGCCTCTTAAAACATTTAAGTTGTTAAATTGTAAGAGTTTACCTCAGGTACATTTTTTGTGTTTTCACACCACTGATTGAAAAATTAAACGTTATTAATTTTCTTGCAAGAGACGGTGTTAATTCTGTTACTGTTTAGGTATTTCTTTTAAAAAAAAAAAATAAGAAACGGACATGGGGATTCAATCATAGCAAAATCTATCAACCTCCGTTTTCCAAACACGTGTCTCTCCCTTTTCACTGTACATCTGCTCCCATGATCACGTCTTAAATGTCCGTGATATGTTACAGGCATGTTTTATGTTAGACATACAATGAGAAACGCATGTACACAACACATCATCAGCATAATAAATTATATGGTTAACACATCTGCCATTATCGTAAAAAGTTAGCAAACACTGCATTGTGGACAGAATCGTATTGGATAGGGAGTGTCTGCACACATACCAATGAGTGTACAGTGATAATACATTTTCTAGTTAGTGCCGAAACAGCGCTGACGCAGATTGGTGACAAACTACGCAGACGTACATATGAAAATGCTGTCCAGTGATATACTGACCTTTAAAACATGCTGCCGGAAATGACTTCTCCAAGGTAAAATTTGGTAAAATAATACAGAATGCTAAATTTACTCTCAAACACTTGTAAGTGCTAGAAAGGTAATTGATCAGTTTTCCTCATGGCTGCGTCTGTATTCAAAAGCCTAGGAAACATCATTCAAGAGTTGAAGAATTTGTATATTTAAATCAAACCAACCACCTATACACCTCATGTCGCATCACTTTGTCGAGCTACTCGAAAATAAGGTGTTTTTCCTTGCCCTCTAACAAATATAAATTCATTTTCTTTCACCTGTATCCACATCAGCTGTATCTACCTCAATTTTCATCGAATGAATATCCTTGTCGTTGCAGTTTGTAGTCTCGTCTCAGTATTCTTTCTTCCCTTATCACAGTTCTACGACCGGCTTTAACATCGTACTCTCAGGTGCGAACACTATTTGTGTTGCTAGTTACAAGGTATTCTGCTGTAGGATACACGATAAACGTCAGACGGCAGAAATAAATGTACAGACTTCTTATTTTATCATTTTCTGCAGCGAAAATTTTACATACTCTTGCAGCTTCAGTAACCTGAGTAAATTATTATCTTAAATTAGTAGAATTTTTGTAACTGAGACATTAGTGATATCGTTTGCGGCAGTAGTCTCACTCTAAGGGTATTTTACGAAATAATCGGTAAAAGATTTTACAGATTTTTGATTATACTTTTTGAATAGATATTATGTTAAGATAACTAACTGACATCGAATAATACTTGACAGATGCTGGAAGGACTTTCTCCCTTCTTTTGACACGATGTCAAATAAGGAATTTGTCAGTCACAAACAGAGAGGCACCCCTACGGGTGTTACAACAGTCAGTGTGATGTATTATTAAAACAGTGGAATTTGATTGCAAGGCTGCAAAATATGTAGCTTCTTTTATTGAACTGTTTGCGTACAGCAAACGAAACTCTACAAGAAAAACGGAAGCACTGTACGAGACTAAGTTTGTGTAAGTGAAAAATACAATTATTTTCAGTAATTTTTCCTGTCATAAAATTCTGAAACGCTGCAGCATAAGTTTAGAACTAACCCTCTCTGATGACAGTTGCAAATATCACGCATGCATATTTTACGTGTAAGTTCACAACGTAATGTTTTACTGACATGAATGTTTGCAGTCGACGGTTCACACAAAAATCCACTTATTTGTAAATATTCTTGTGTTTTATATTAACACTATTTGTCCTTATTTCCCCAAAGTGTGATTATAATAGCTGTATCGTGTGGTTGCATGTGGACGGCGTTCAATATCGAGGCCATCAGCACCCATTTTACAATGTTTTCATACGAATGTTGTAGGTTTCTTAAAAGTTTTACCCAAAGAGGTAACAACGCTACTAAAACTGGTTTGTTGTGTCGCTGCAATTAATGATTTCCTTTTACTTCTCCCTGCACAGCTATAGGAGATATATTCCAATCCAGGGGAAGACCTAAATTCCCACGAAAACCTATTGTAATGTGGAATGCTAATGGTATACCGAAAATGTAGAATATTTCACGTCTCGTACTTCGTTAGTCTTGATATCAGACTATTAATCCAAAAATATGAAGTGTATATACTTCAGAAAATTTTAACTCCTTTAATTATGATGGTTGG
The DNA here is from genome assembly GCF_023864345.2 of Schistocerca serialis cubense. NCBI lineage: Eukaryota > Metazoa > Arthropoda > Insecta > Orthoptera > Acrididae > Schistocerca > Schistocerca serialis. The sequence continues at coordinate 380,953,698 of NC_064643.1, read as the reverse complement.
CCACTAACGACTGTTTCGGCTCGACAGACATTGACCGCAAAGGGAAGTTGTACACCTTTAAGATTATTTTATAGATATCTATAATGCATTTACAGTCGTGATGTTAACCCATGATGCGAAAATCTCGTAACAGTGCACATAGTTACAGAGGACGGGTGGAGGTCGTCACTTCCCGTGCGGAAAAGCTCTTGTTCGACAATCCAACAAGCATATAAGACAAAGAGGTGGCCATTAATTTGTCGGTGTAAGTGCATGTGCAGAGCATTGTTTTGATCCCTCCTGGCCTTCTTTCGTGAGTTTTCCATTCAGTTAATACAAATGTCTTCCTATGTTTTCTGAGATAAATTAAACTTTTAATATACATGATGGGTGCAAAAGAATAAGTAAGTGGTACGAATTGATATACTGATGCAGTAGCAGAAAAACGTATGTTGTTCAACGACTACCAAATACAGAAAACTTAATGGTGAGAAAATTAAGTAGACAATAACACTATTACGAATTCAGAGGTGTCTATCAAACTGGCATGTTATGAGTGATACCAATACAAAATTATTATTCTTAGGTAAGACTGTTGTTTTCCTCGGGTATCGGACGATCAACATCGACGTCATAAGCGCCCACATTAAGAACGACTGTGTCTAGAGCTTGTAAAATCTTGGAGTTAGTGTTCAAATGACACTGAGCTCCATGTGATAAAATTATTTTAACTGGAAATTGTCTCCAAAATAAGTGCAGCTACCAGAGCAGCAATATAAAAATGTGAAATAGGCAACCTCTATGGTACGTAAAATTTTATATGATTGACTGTTAGTCCCTACACGTTTAAGGTCAAGCAAGATGTCGCTAGGGAAGGATGATACCCAAATGAAGTATACACATTTTGAGTACACAGTTGTAATAAAATGAGACCACGAAATTTAGGATTAAGGGTAATGATTAGCAGAAGCTCTGATAATGTTGTCAAAATCTTAGTTATAAAGTTCTACCTTATCTCACAGTAAAGTAGGAAGTAAAGTTATGACATGACTTTTCTTGTGCAAAAAGCACAGCCTCCATTTTGTCAGTAATAGATTCTAATGGATTTCAAAGATTATCTGCTTTGGATCTACGAAAAATCAGTTTTAAGATCTGTTCTTGTTGCATGTAGTTCTCCACTTCAGTTGCAAAGTAGTTTCCATATAGCAAGGTAATCCTCACGTTTGGCTAGCCGATAACCAAAAGGATATTGTGTTGTTCGAGCCTTTGGGCTAATCACATCTCTGAAAGCATTTTAATTTATTAATGAGTTCCGCATCTACAGAGCAAAAACGTAGGTAAAATAATACTTTGGAAAGACACTCGTTTGCTAGCATTAAGACGCCTTCGTCATTTTCTTCCCTTTCATGATTCCAATCTTGTTTTCATCTACTTTCCTTTTTCTTCGTACTTCATTTATTCCCCAAAACTCTGAGGAACACATTATTGTTGTCTTGTACAGGTCCATAATACAGTTCAAATACCATGGGCATCCTCCATGTTTCTGAAGATCAGAACATCTTCTCTGGTACCATTTACCCTCTCTGCAATTGAATCGCACATCATTCAACGTTACGTAAGCTGTTATCTTCCTTATTGTAGAAGATAGTACGGTAAACGTTATAGTATTCTCGTGTTTTTCGGAATATGCTGAGGAACAATATTTTCTGAAATAATAGTACGTTTTATCTCACATCTCACTGATTATTATATTGGTAATACTGGAAATATATTTTGGTCACAAATTGCAGTTTCCAGTCTGGGGCTCCTGAATTCAAGTGTACACTAAACCCCTCGTGTACATCAGTTCCTTTGTCTACTGTCGTACTGCTGCATATATCCTTTCGTGTATTGTTTCCTCTATCTGCTTTAGTGTTGTTTCATTGCCTGTTTCCATGTCTCCCAGTGTCTAGATGTCCTTCACATCACTTTTATGTCTCATTTACGACTAACACTCACTTAAAAAGATTATTTACAATCCTACAGTACTGTTCTGTATGCTTGAGTTTCGTCCATTGGTCATTGCCTAACTTCAGATTCCTTGATTTAACAGCGGTCAGTTCACTCTCCTTCATTCCCTAAAATGCAACTGCATTTATTGTTTTTCATCAACTTGATGGTAAATTTATTAATTTTTTCATTTAATGTCAGAAATCTAAATTCTAAGACAGGGCAGTAGGCGAATAATGAAGTGGTTTATTTGGCAAACTGCTTTCAGAGAGGGCTTCAAATATAATTATTTATTGTCTAGTAATGAATAAATACACTGTGGCTTTGATATAGCCCGTACGCAGCTATGAAATGACATCAATTTGTATACTTTAATAGCCAACAGTAATTCAATTCGCATTCATCCACAGCTAACAGAAATGTAAATTCAGTTCGCTTTCACCCATAGGTAACAGAAATGTATTGACATTTACATATTGACAATCAATACTTTTACTTTTTGTGAGATTTTTCTCTATGTCACGATCAGTATATTGCGACTTGGCGCTGTTTATTTTCGGTCGACTGGAAAAAGTATAAATATCAGACTTGCTTGCAGAGTATGATAAACATTTCAAAACATTGGAGTACAAAACAAGCTGCCTAAATAACAACTGCTCTGTTCACTCAATGGTTTTTCGATTTTTTTCAAACACAGAGCTAAATATGACGCAACTACACAAATTTAAAGCCTAAGACACTCGAAGTTCAATGTTTGTCATTTGTTTTTCCATATTTAGTCTTACAGACGGAGCCCTCTGAAGGAATCCATCGCAGAAAATCTAAACACGGCTTGAGCCACATAATCTGATTGAAACTTGTAAGATTTGTTTTATCTTATTCTGTAGGGGTGGTTCAGAGAGGTGTTCGTTTCTCGTCCTTAATTTAATCCAGTTTCAGACTGTATACACGGGACAACAGGTCCACTTCGATGTAAGGAAGCGAGAGAATTCCAAAGCTGGTTGTTTCATTTGTTTTGTAGTGCTCTCCACTGCCATATTTCTATACCAACGTTAAATGTATAATTACAATTGCAGGAGTTTTCCTACAGCAAACAGTTGTATATCATTCTCTCATGCGGCCGCAGAACAATTTATTTTGTACACAAAGTAACAATGCTGTTAGGCGAAACAGTTAAATGAGCTCCATAATTTTGGAATTTCCACACGAGCGTGTTCCCTGGCCGTATGTAGCCCATTGCACGCAAAAGCTCCTTCCTTGTTCACAGCGAGTCTCGGTGAAATACTGACGCCTTTGTCTTTACCGTGGTGCGGGGATTAGGCCATCGCCTGTTGTGATGCAAATGGCACATATTTACCCGTTTAATACTCAGCTCGTTAGCCGCCATGGCTTTACAGAACTGCTTACCTTCGTTCAGTGGAGGCGAAACTCAGTTGTGTCAACGTAGCCATAATTCTGACGCAGTTGTAGTCGACCTCTTAAGCAGGGCGAGCTATTCACAAGCTGCCCAACGGGTCCTTTGTTCACGCATAATAATGAGGCACCACCATGCAACTGTGTGTCACGATACACGTAACATATGTCACCCAGGGTGCAGAAATAAAAGTGACCTGGAGAACAGAGTTGCGTGGTACAAAGAAACACTGCAGAGGAAAGGAATTTCAGTACTAACCTGACTGTAGCACATGTTGAAAGTGACCACTATTCATCTCTTGGCACTTCTGGGCCCTGGTCAACAAGTTGTTGAAGGTAGATCGAAGCTGAACTGCTAGAATTGCTACAGTTTCATTCGAAATGTTGTGATGCAGTCCTTGAAGGCTATGAGGGTTGTTGGGATACACCTCAGACTTGAGGAATCCCCACACAAAGTAATCGCAAACTAACATATCAGGTGACTTGGGTGGTCAGCAAGGGCCATGACCGACTGCTAACGACACAGCCAGGCGTGAAGATTGTCTACTTGTGGCCAAAGGTTCGGCCGACTGAGTGGAGAGTATTTCCATCCTTTTGGAAGTAATTGCAGAACTTTTCCCGTCCGTTAATGGTGTCACAAATGGTTTCAAAAGTTTTACTCACGGACCGGTTAATAGTGCGGCCGAGTTCATGGGTGGAACAAATTAAAGGTTTCGGAATTTTAATGTTGCCCAGCACAACGAGTGTAATATTGACTGTGCTGTGATTAAAAGAGCCACAGGAGTTAAAAGAAGGTCTCTCTTGACAAACATAAAGTATGAGTTCTTCACTGCAAAGTAGTTAAGACTTTCCTCAAATTATCGCAATTACAGCACTACATCTTTACGAGGCCACGATCAAGGGCTCCCATGGCTGCGAAAGGACATCTCTGTTGCATCATGATTAGTGGATTACAGAGAACAGAGAGAGATGAATTCACAAATGTATAACGACAACCATCGCGTTTAAGATTTGTCTGCTATAACCAGACACTGACGCATGTATTTGTTGGCGTAAGGAGGGTGTTTTTGAATGCTGCCACGATATTTTCCAAACCAGAATAACGAAGGTGGATAGAAAGTGAATGTGCCAGAGGTCGTACAGTCTAACAGTGTCATCCTAGATCGTCAAGAAGCTTGAGGAGGGCCTGCATTATTTTATAGAAAAGCGGCAAAGCAGGTAAACCGATATTTCGTATAGAACTTTATAGCGATCCTATGCTGTTTTTCTGTTGTGCATAAGTATTACGTACCACGGCTCGCCGTGACTTTCACTTCAACTTGGTCTTAACTGGTCTTCGAACTACTTCAAGAATCTCTACCCTAGTTAGGCGACCATTTTCTTGTTTCATGCGTCACTAAGAAGTTCAGGCATGTGCCATGATGTTTGCTTCAGTAAGGCCACAGCAGGCCTCTATCATTGTTCAGCTGACCCGTACTTTGTCTACGTTGACTCCAGAGTCACACGACTGAATCACTATGTCCACAAATAAATGGGACTAAATATTCTCTAACTGTACAACGAATTCTATTTAAGTGACAAATGTATTATCTGGTTGCCTATTATCCGATATTCAGATTTTTTGAACAATGGAGCCCGAAATATTCTATTTTCATTTAACTTACAAAATTATGCATGTGACTCTTGTTTCATTAGTAGAAGATGAGACGGGCCGCATTCCTAGTGTCGGACATTATTGAAATATGTTTCCGACAAATTCAGGGAAAAGACCATGTAACATGTTCGTTACCAGAGTTGTATAACTACCGTAGGCTACTGTGGACTATCACAAGTAAGGGTAGACTACGAAAGTATTCCTCGTACGTAGAATGTGTTGCATACTTAAGGAGTGTTACCTCATAATGATCACTTTCTTTACATACGCGATCAGCATGTAACGGGTCCCCTAAGAGCTAGTAGCTATGAACCGTCTAGAAACTGAGTGAGAATACATCAAGGGTCAGGTAACCCACGAAACATTTTTGCGATACACAATTACCCTCCTGTCACATAACAATAAACAGTATTTACAGCAAAACAGAAATTTGTAGTGTGTAACGCCGGTTTTATTCAAAATCGTTGATTTGCAACGTGAAACAGACGGATGTTGTAGTAAAAGTAAAAAAGACGGTACAGATTTATCATATAGCGCAAGGCAACGTAATTTCCTCAACGAAAAATTAAAATAAGAAAAATTGCAATAGGAGAACATTTCAAACATCAATACAATACTTCGTCGAACTTATACAAAATGTTTGTGGTATTCATAAGAAACTTTTACAGGTATCAATAATAACAGGAAACTCTTGCCTTTGATTACAATGAAGAACGTCCATCTGAGTACAACATATACCTTCTTTTGGTGCAAGTGACCTGTACTTGCATAAAAAGTAATTGATTTGGTTGCATAAAACCACAGAAGCTAGTGCGGTAAACTAATTTTTTTTTGCTTATTAAACATAACTTATATTCTATAATGACACATAATAGACAGTGGACTAACATTGAGTAAAATACACAGTGGACTAACAATGACCTGCAATTCTAATTAGTGCAAAACAAAGCACTAAACAAACAAAAAACCAAGGAGAATTCATCGGCTCCCATTTTCTCACTTAACTAAACGAAACTCCGTCGGAATCGGCCATAAAGGCCCAATGGTACCGTCCGGTCGCCGTGTCCTCCTAAGCCCACAAGCGCCACTGGATGAGAATACGGAGCTGCATGAGGTCAGCACAGCGTTCTCCCGGCCGTATGTCAGTTTACGAGATCGGAGCCGCTCCTTCTGAGTCAAGTAGCTCCCCAGTTTGCCTCACAAGTTTTGAGTGCACCCTACTTGCCAGCAGCGCTCGGCAGACCAGATGGTCACCCATCCCGACAGCACTTATCTTCGGTGATCTGATGGGAACCGGTGTTACCACTGCGGCAAGACCGTTGGCCATTTTCCCTCTTACGCGTTCAATTATGTTTTCTTTCTCTGTCAATTCTACCAGTACTACCGGTAATCCTACAATTTACTATGTCATTCATGTAGTGTACCAAAAGCACCGTACCGTAGAACTGGTAGGGCACAGCTCTATTCGACACCGGTTTCCTGTCTATACAGATTTTTCCACAATTCCTATTACAGTTTTCTCGCAGTTGTAGAGAGGCTTTGTAGATAAATCTTTAATTGGAAACCATATGTCCTGGAACATACTGTTTGAGAGTGAATTTAATTTGTACATCGGATCCCTCTCAAGTATCTCACTTCATGGTACGCAGACAACCTTCGGAGAGGGTGACGTCGTCAGTCCCTATTTTTATTATAATGTCACGTACTATTTTCATCCTGTTACAACATGTTACAAGAATCTGGCAACTTTGCAACTACAGAGGTTGTGGTGCTCCATCGACACGGTGCTCTCTCGGCTTTGTAGGGCACGTCATTCCTCACTTACAAGAAAACTCGACTGCGAGTACTTGAAACATTGGCCAAGCCACAGACTACTGTAGAACATACACGCCAGAGCTCGTCTCCGCTGCCTGAGCACCGTGAGGTGGGAGATTTGAAAGTGATCCGATCTTCAAACCAAGTTACATCCAAATGGTACATTTCAGTACATTGATTCCTTGTCAAAACATTACTTATTATGTCTTCACTACAAGATATTGAAGTCTTTGTGTTTCTCCACCGCTTTCCTCGCGAGTTAAAAATCCGATAGTTTCTAATCCATTATTTAAAGCGAGTAACACGAAAGTATTTCAGTGGGCTTTCAGAAGTGAGATGTAACGTGCTCCGTAAATAAAAATCGTATAAATACGAAACATTTAGCTAAAAATAGTTTTTTGGATTATTCATATTATTCCGTTTATCTGTATAGTCTCGTGAACACATTTGCTCGGATAGTTCTGAGATTGCTATATATGCAGCATTTTCATGTGCGTTACTACACAGGCAGGAAACGGAAAAAGTGAATGAATAAGATGAAGATGGAGGTAGGGTCAGTACATAACATAAATAGTTAGTCCCGTTGGTTATTCAACTTCTTTCTCATACTCACCTCCCCCTTGGCCTTGGCAGTTCCCTCCCGGAGATCCGAATAGGGGACTATTCCGGAGTCTTCTGCCAATGGAGATATCATCATGACACTTTTGCAATTACAGACCATATGTCCTGTGGTTAGCAGTTATGCGTCCTTAATGTAGTGGTTTCCATGACAGGACATCTGTTAAGACATCAGGGAATTACTTCCATGGTACTAGAGGGAGCTGTAGAGGGCAGAAACCGTAGGGGAAGTTGAGATTGGAATACATTCAGCAAATAATTCAGGATGTAGGTTGCAAGTGCTTCTCTGAGATAAAGAGGTTGGCACAGGAGAGGAATACGTGGCGGACCGCATCAAACCAATCAAACCAGTCAGGAGATTGATGACTCTAAAAAAAAAAAAAAGGTATCCAACGTTGAAGCAGTCCTGGAAGGAGCAGCAGAGTGGAGAAACCGTAAAGGTCGGGACCAATACTAGAGTATGTAAAACAGATTAAAGAGGATGATGGATGTAACAGTTACACAAATATGAAAAGATTAGAGCAAGATAGGATAGAGAGAGCGCAGCGTAAAATTACATTAAAAATTGAATTATGGAAAAAAATTACACTTTCTCTGTATCAGCCCTCTCATATATTCACATGTAGGGCTGAGGTAAGGGGATATTTCTACGTAGTACATTATTACTTTCATTCCACACCACGTCCATTGAATTACTGAACTCATTTTGGGCGTTCTTTGACGGCTCATTGTTATTTTATGTAATGAGAATGTCCGGACCTCATTTGCGCTCGGCAGCGAATAACTTTCCTTTTTTTCCGGCGTCAGCGAACTGATGAACCAATTCGTGCAATTAATTGCGAACTCGCCACGCAGTATTACGCAGCGTCAGAGAAGCACAAAAGCTGTGTCCACATACGTTAGTGATTCTATTGTGAGGGCCTCAGACAGAGAGATGATATCTAATTAGGTAATCTCCGGCATTGTTGCAACAATAGAGTAATCTCAGAGAGCCCACAGCCAATAGGTGCTGCGATCAGAGCGCTCCATTCTGTCGTGCTGCATCGCTTCCCTCGAGGCCATTGCGGTAAGTGGTTGCCAGGGACAATACCAGCGTCTAGTTTGTTGTCACGTCACAGCGCATGATGAACTAGCATCGGCCCCACCTCCCTGTGAAACGTTCTGCTAAGTTGCGTCCAAGGAATGTCATAAAACGACCTCTGAACTCATAACGCCTCATTAATGTAGTCATGTGTATGGGAGAACTATAACGGCTTTTTTAGATTTCGTACAGGAATAAGGCTGTTTGGGGTTAGAGTGGGAGAGATATTGGGTGATGTAGTTGTGGCACGCTTGTTAAGTACAGGGATAAAATTTTCAAAAGAAATAAAAACACAAATATATGAATCAACTTCGACTTATTTAACACAATATAAATATTCCAATGTAATACATGCACATAGCTATTTACACACGTGAATATCACAAGAGACCTCCCACAACCATTCTACCCAATATATATTCTTTCTATAACTTACAGCTTCCAGTTATCACTCAGTTGACCTAGCAACAAGATGAAGTGTTGTGAACAGTAAAGTTCTGAAATGGAATTCAGTGAAAATTTTTAACCAGAGTCTGGAGTAGTTTACAGAAAAGCCAATAGGTACGGATAAACAAAGTAAGCACAAATGAAAATCTTTAGCTTATGTTTTTATGTTCAATGAATAGCTAACCTATAAATGCTGTTTTGCTATACTAAATTTCTAAACTGAAACAAACCAAAAGAACATACAGAGAGATAAGCAGAGAATATTAACAATATTCATTTCCTTTGTGTGACAGTGAGGCTGCCTACACCCATCAGATGAATCATGTTTGGCTGAAAACAAAACGAAAATTCAGTGGCAGATTATGATTAATTGCTATTTTCATTTACGAGGTCAACAGCTGTGAAATATCGAATGAGGAGGATTCACTGCAGATGTTAACGATTCATTTGTTATGTACATGGCCCGTTACTTATCTTTCTACCTTTCATTTGTCTGCTCTTAGTATGCTTGTGCGGCCATGAATAGACCTTCAGTGACTAACTGACAAAAATTACTAATAATAGATGTTATCTCAGAAATTTGGAATAGCCGGACTACAATTATGTTTCTTGTGCAGCGAGAATTTTCATCCTTACCCGATGAGATTGACGCAGGACGTCGAAAAGTTGAAAGAAGGACAACTTCTTTTGTATTTTCGCAAAATAAAAGAGAGAATGTCACGGATATGATAAGCCTGTTTGGATGTCAGTTATTGAAACAAAGGCTGCCTCGCTTCGGAGAGATTCGTGAAATTAAATTACCAGCTAACTTCTCCGAATGTCAAAATATTTTGTTGACTCTCCCCTACATAAGGAGAGCATCGTTATAAAATAAGAGAAATCAGAGCTCAAAAGGAAAGATTTAGGTGTTAACTTCTTCCGAGTGCACTTCAAGAAAAGAACGTTCGAGAAATAGTCTGAAAGAAAAAATTAATCCTCTGCCAAACGCTTAAGCGTGGATTAAAATCGTACGAATTTGAAGCCGCGGATGGCTATTGTTGTGACGCTTTCGTGTCAATGTGAACCATACGAAAATTTCTCACTTTATGTGGCTAAAATTCAGCAGCTTCCTACTTTCAGCAGAAACACAAATTGCTGTTGTCACGGAAACAGAGAAACGGATGTAGGTGAAGACAGTAGAGAGAATATTAAGACTACCAGTGTTGACGACAGCTGATGGTACCTCGTAGCTATAAATCAGCATTCATGTTAGAACAAACTGTTGTTGTTGTTGTTGTTGTTGTGATCTTCAGTCCTGAGACTGGTTTGATGCAGCTCTCCATGCTACTCTATCCTCTGCAAGCTTCTTCATGTCCCAGTACCTACTGCTACCTACATCCTTCTGAATCTGCTTGGTGTATTCATCTCTTGGTCCCCCTCCACGATTTTTACCCTCTAAGCTGCCCTCCAATACTAAATTGGTGATCCCTTGGTGCCTCAGAACATGTCCTACCAACCGATCCCTTCTTCTAGTCAAGTTGTGCCACAAACTTCTCTTCTCCCCAATCCTATTCAACACCTCCTCATTAGTTATGTGATCTACCCATCTAATCTTCAGCATTCTTCTGTAGCACCACATTTAGAAAGCTTCGATTCTCTTCTTGTCTAAACTATTTATCGTCCACCTTTCACTTCGATACATGGCTACACTCCATACAAATATTTTCAGAAACGACTTCTTGACACTTAAATCTATACTCGATGTTAACAAATTTCTCTTCTTCAGAAATGCTTTCCTTCCCATTGCCCGTCTACATTTTATATCCTCTCTACTTCGACCATTAACAGTTATTTTGCTCCCCAAATAGCAAAACTCCTTTACTACTTTAAGTGTTTCATTTCCTAATATAATACTCTCAGCATCACCCGACTTAATTCGACTACATTACCTTATCCTCGTTTTGCTTTTGTTGATGTTCATCTTATATCCTCCTTTCAAGACACCATCCATTCCGTTCAACTGCTCTTCCAAGTCCTTTGCCGTCTCTGACAGAATTACAATGTCATCGGCGAACCTCAAAGTTCAAAGAACAAACTATCGGCAGCAATCTTCATCGCTGTTTAATGTACAGTTATCGTGAGTGACTTTGGTGAAGCTATTGTCTACAACGGAAGTTCCTGGTGACGAAAGCCACATTTTACACATAGTGTATCATAATTAATGGCGTAAACGCATACAGTTGAAAGCAAACGATACTAGAAGCAAAAAATATTCAGTAAACATACTGTCGAAAATACACACCTTAAGAGCTACCAGCAATTTTTCATCTTCCATACTGTGAAACAGATCTCTTCTACTGCACGTTCTTTGCTTTCCATATTTTGGAAAGTGGTAGTATGGACCAAAATAAGAAAAAAATGTCCAGAAAACCTGTGCTCTAAAACGCATACATTGAAAGTTACGAGCACCTGATCATTAGAAGAGTTGTGTTTCAAAGTAGCGAAGATGAACAAGAGCTCATACCTCTTAAGGAATGCATTTTAGGGCATATGTTTACTGGACTTTTTTTCTTGTTTTGGTCCATACTACCAGTTCCAAAAACATGGAAAGCAAAGAACTTACAGTAGAAGAAATTTGTTTCACAGTATCGCAGATGAAAAATTGCACGTAGCTCTTAAGGTACGCATTTTCGCCCCTATGTTTACTGACACTTTTTTTGCTTCTAGTATCGTGTACTTTCAACTGTATGCGTTTACCCCATTAATTATGATACTCCCTGCACAGAGTGATTTCATGTGTACCTAAGTTACTGAAGGAAATCAAATACCATCGACACAGAGGATTTAAAGACATTGGCTGCTAGTGAGCATTCATTTCAATAAGTAGGGAAAGCTGAAAACTTGTGCCAGACAAGAATTCAAAACCTATCTTACTGAGCAGATGCGCTGACCACGATGCCATACAGACAGTGGTCATCACAACTGAACGGACTATCCTGACACGCCTCCCGTCAGACCCAAATTCTCACCGAGCGAGGTGGCGCAGTGGTTAGCACACTGGACTCGCATTCGGGAGGACGACGGTTCAATCCCGCGTCCGGCCATCCTGATTTAGGTTTTCTGTGATTTCCCTAAATCGCTCCAGGCAAATGCCGGGATGGTTCCTCTGAAAGGGCACGGCCGACTTCCTTCCCTGTCCTTCCCTAATCCGATGAGACCGATGACCTCGCTGTTTGGTCTCTTTCCCAAAATCCAACCAACCAACCAACCAACCCAAATTCTCAACTTACCGCGCGCGCGCGCACGCGCGCGTGCGCGCGCGCGAGTGCGCCATCGTTTGCGTGTGTGTGTGTATATGTGTGTGTGTGTGTGTGTGTGTGTGTGTGTGTGTGGTCGTAGCTTATGTGCGATCAATAGCGAGGTTGTCAGTGCCCTTAAACGTACTAAAAGAAACTAATATAGATAAAATGGCTAAAATAATTTCTCACATAATGAGCAGGAATCCTATAAAATGACACCGACTCGCGTGACCCCTACTCGCGTGACTCTACCTCACACGCATCAATACGACGGCCAAATGGTGAAAAATGCTGTACCTGTGATTCAAACGTACGTAAAATGAAAGGGAAGCTAAAATAACGGCATAGGGAAATGTGACTGGCTGACCTCCTACAAAAAACATTGGTGCGCCTGTCAAGCCATTTATGCATTAAAAACATCTTCCTAAAATTTTTAAAAACAAGTTGGACAACTCACAAAACCTTAAAACTCTCACCACATTCGTTGGAACGTTACTTTAAATGGCAGAGCTGTCAACAAATCAGCTACTTTCCTATGGACTGAAATCATAGTCTAATAGAATGTGGTGCACAATGATCTATACGCCACAAGCACCACGCGATGTTGGGTCCTCTCTACGGACCAAGAAGCCACGTCCGCGTTTTGGGTTTTACTAGGCGGAGCTAATTGTCTGTCACTTCCATCCATTCACATTCCCATCTCTGTAATTCAACAGCGCGTCAGCGCCATGCAGAGGGAGGAGCACTCTAAACTCACCGAGGAACACCAGACGCCACCTTGGCTGCTACATCCGCCCGTTCGTTCCCTGCAATACTCCTGTGCCCTGGAACCCAGCAGAAAGACACCTCCTTCCTCAATCAGACGTTCTAAATATCGTGGACTGTTTCTTCGGCTGGATATATACATGCAAAGCCTGAAGGACACTCAGGGAATCACAGCAAAGATGAATTTAGCACGCACGGCACATCTAGGGCTCTCAAGATCGCTGATAATTCGTCATCGAATACAGTGAACCTAGGAGGACACGATCCAGGAAAATAACAGAGCAGCCAACGGCATCCCCCTGTTCAGACTAATACGTGAATGCAGCTACGTAACAGCTTACCCCCACACTACTGGTGTAGTGTTTCTTGTCACTTATCCTCATTATTCGCAGCATTTTGCAGATACCCGTAAGATTTCGAAATTAATTGTGTATGTGGCATCTGTTTCTTCGTACATGTCTGAAAAACTGGACACCGAATATACAAATATTATAGCACGATGACCGATCAGTTTCTAGGTTCAGCAGGGCGTCACACTATAGGTGGCAAACTGTAAGATAAAGCCTAAAATGCAGATATACTCAGCAGCTGTTGTTATCAAACGGTTTTGGTCAAAATAATTTACCATTATCGCAGCAGTTTCAGTAGCGCAGATAACCATGAGTACTACCCTACCGCTGAAAATGAGCAATTCACTTTTCACGAGCTAACAGCTCAGATTCTGTATAATGACGACCAGAGTGTAGTTAGAGAAACTGTCGAGTACTGCTAAAAATAATATGAAAATGAGACCGGACTTCAAACTTTAAATTACACCTGTCGTCGCACGAAGAAACTGTTGCGCGAAAATAGTGTCAAATGGTCAGTGGAGAGTGCATTTTCTGTGTGTCCTGTACACAGTATTGCTATGGGCTCGGTAACACGTGCCTCACAGTGTACAAATTAAATGGTGCGTCAACTGTAAACATGCTGCGAAGTTAAAGCACGCGGGATAACATGGTTCTTGTGGACGAAATGTCTAAATTTCACACAGATTCATCGCGGAATTCTGCTGGTATGATCGCGCGTAGCCATAGTGAAAAATTGCAAACAATTTGGCCAAGGACGGTCACACGTTGAGTGATGTTGATCGAGAAGAAAGGCCATCGACGTCGGCCACTGTCTACAATGTCCACAAGATCGAAGAACTATTTCACAGCAATCGCAGATTTTTCAACAATTACGATGTTCACAAAGTGGTCTCAGAAGGCCCTGTGACAAAGGAATGGGTATCTATCGACGAGGATATGAACGATTCGCAGAGCTTTCGGACCGTTCCTTACAAGAATATGATGAAGATGAAGATGATATTGATGGGGCGTTCTGGCGCTGCAGTCTGGAACCGCGAGACCGCTACGGTCGCAGGTTCGAATCCTGCCTCGGGCATGGATGTGTGTGATGTCCTTAGGTTAGTTAGGTTTAATTAGTTCTAAGTTCTAGGGGACTAATGACCTCAGCAGTTGAGTCCCATAGTGCTCAGAGCCATTTGAACCATTTTTTTTGATGGGGCGTTAAACATCGTGGTCATCAGCACCCGGAGAAGTTCCAATCTTTCCATTTCCGGCCTCTCCAATACCCGAATGGTGATGAGATGATGAGGGCAACACAAACACCCAGTCCCCGGGCGGAGAAAATCCCAGACCGGGCGGGAATCGAACCCGGGACCCCGTAATCCAGAGGCAGCAACGGTCATGACTAGACCACTAGCTGCAGACAGTAGAGTTACGAAGATGCGGCGACTGTGTTGAAAAATAGTGACATGTATTTGTGTTACTCTGAAGTGCATTGAAGCATGCAATAAAAATTACTTCGCCTCCATTAATAATGTGAAACCTAATTTTAAATGTCCCTTCGTACATACCAGCATATTTTTAATTTTCGAATTATTACTGAAAGAACGTTGAAAAACTACATACAATTATTAAGAACTCATAAGAGTAGTTCACATTCCCGGTAAGACGTATAAGATGAACAAGAGGGCCTCATGAACTATGACGGCATTCCACAGACACACAAAACATGATATATATTTCCATAAAGTAATGCAATTATTTCACCGCTGTAGTTCAAAAATTTGTGTTTTGACGAACGTGAGACTGATGGATTTGACCCTCGACCTACCTAAATGCGCGTCGAGGGGGAAATCTTCAGTGTACGTCGAACTATGCAAGAGACCATCGTATTTCATACTTTTAGAGGCATGAGGCTTGGGAAAGCAGCTGACTGACGCAAGGTAACATTACCCGAAATTATACTACAGTAATAACTGAGAACCTAAGTGCCGTTAACTTACTATACACAACATTTTGTTTTCTTTCCCTTAGAGTATGTGTATGAGTGATCGATCCAAAGTTTTTCAAGTGCTTTAATACAGCGGCCCAGCATTCAGATCACGCAGTATAAAACGGAGAACATATTAAATCAGACCATGGTATCCGAAACACTGAATAGTGGTTGTTATTTGCTTTTACTGCCTGTCACGGCTGTTAAACGCGGTTCCCTAGACACAGCATTATTACGAGCAACCTGTGATAACGGGTTATACCTCCCTCGGGGACAGGTGACGGGTTGTGTGTCGGCACCTTACCGACAGGTCGCAAATACAATGATTCCCGCTGCAGGCGATTTCGTTGTCTGTTAATTAAGTTCTAACTCGGTCTGATTACGGACTACACGCTACAGCCGGAATGGCAGGATTGTTCTGTCCGGCTCATGCGTTGCCGGCATAGAAGAGGATGACAACCAACAGCTAGTGCTCTCCCTCAAAATGGATAACGTGCGAATTAAACAGCACACAAGCAACCGTCTATACCGTCGACACAAAGTTCTTCTACCTTCAACGAATGAAATAACTCTACGTGATACATGAAAGTGCTTGTACGAGCGACAGGGCACTAACACAGTGTATCCAAGGTGGTTGGTCAATATTCAGAGATATGGCAGGAACGCTCATTTCAAGCAAAAGTCTTCGTATTGTGTACAGGATCCGAGAAAGTACAGATGCAATGTACTTTTTTTGGACTAGTGGCGCACAGTATGTGACACACGCGTAGGACGCTAGAATATAATGAACTCATTAGTCTTACCCAATCCGACTCATTTGTTGTTTTATTCTAGCCCGAACTCCATCGCTGCCTTTAGCCTCTTTGCTCTGAATGTCTTTCTGCCATTACACTAGCCCGTTGAATGCGCAGTTCTCCACGATGTGTTGTGAGTGAAGCATTGAGAGTGACTGAGACTGTATCAGTGAGAAGCACATATTGACTCTGTTCGTATGGGCGCTGGCTAAAATTCCATCTACCTACATTAACGAACAAGATGCTGATGTGGTGTATGTTTATGGCCTTTACCACGGTGGCGCTCCTGCTGCGAACTATACAGCATCTGTAATGTGACGTGTAGAATAATACTTGTGAGTGAAAGTGTTAAAAATAAGTTCCTTTTTTTCTTTTTTTTCTTTTTTTCAATTGGTACTTTGTGAAACGCATGTTCTTATGTTTCCTAACTGTTGTGGAAGTGTCCATGTGAAAATAAGACAAAGTATTAAATAATACAGACACTAAATAAAAGTATACATTAGGTGTGTACTGTCTCAGAAACCGTTCGGAATAGGGCATATGTCCGTATAAAGTTTCCTTGCTTCAAATGATCGTTCACCAGGAAGAAAAGTCCTGTATACATATTTCGAGGAACACTTGTCGAGATGTGGCTGTTCTGTCCCGTGATAACCACGTAACACAACACATCGCCGGCCAGTGTGGCTGAGCGGTTCTAGGCGCTTCAGTCTGGAATTGCGCTACTGCTACGGTCGCAGGTTAGAATCCTGCCTCGGGCATGGATGTGTGTGATGTCCTTAGGTTAGTTAGGTTTACGTAGTTCTACGTTCTAGGGGACTGATGACCTCAGAAGTTAAGTCCCATAGTGCTCAGAGCCATTTGAACCAATTTGAACACAACACACTGCGTTCGATGCTGTTACCTCCCACTCTTACACGGCCTACAATCCTATTTCTCATATATGTTGTCGAATTTTTTGGACATGCTATTCATGGGACTCACTTGTGCGCACGTTCTTGACGAACAACAGATATTTCACGTACGTCACTCCATTGAAACGACTGAAATGTCACAGCGTAAATTGAAACGATCTTGCCATTTGTCTGGCTGACTTCTTTCATGCGGTACTAACTTCCACCACTCTAACAATAACAATGAATATGGGACTCAAAAGGTCACAGATATAATTGCAGAAGACAAACAATTAGCACCTTTCACATCATGTGTTCCGCAAGTAATGTCCATGCGTTTTAATGTAGCAATAATGAATGAGCCATTTTCAGTCTTTACTGAAGTAATAAGTATCCGCTTTGTAGCTTAACTGCCTGGTAGTACAGGCCTTTAAAATAGCTGCCCCTTCAGCTTGAGCTGACGAGAGCACACACGCCGTTATGCTTCGAATTTTCTGGGGAGGAACGTCTGAGTCAGGTCATCACCCTCGATATGGGGGAAGTGATTGCGCGGGAATGTGGCTGATGTTTGACACGCCAAGGCATATTCCTTTTTTTCACGGCCAGTTACCAGCAGTCTTCCTCATCTTGCGTGGCAACATCCAGTTGGTTATTTTAAAAATTCTTTTAGGAGGGGGACTCTTTATCTCCTTTCATATCATTGGGTGACCACTGGTTACGCGTCTTGACGGATTGACGCTAGTCTAGGTATGATTCTTTTTTCCTGGGCACGCTTGCGAGAGAAGATAAGTGAATTTTCTTGACATTCTAGCATCAGATGACGACAGACACAGACCCTGCCTTCAGACTGTGACGCGACTCTCTTTCTGATAAACATTGCTTCGTTTTGATGGTCAACGTAGGTAGAAGAGATACAGAATCCAGGTTCTCACAAGATTCATTGGTTAGTATAAGCTCCAGAGACATTAATGTAACCACCTTCCACAAGCCTGAATAACCTCCTTTTGCGTCGCGGACCTCTTCGAGACCTTTAGAATCAAGGAAGCCAACGGCAGGGATGTGTGGCCATGCGCAGCGCTGGGTTCCTCGAGTAATGGTCCAAGTTGCGACAGACAAACCCAGGTGGTCCCGCATATTCTTGATTGCATTTCAATCCGGGGATTTGGTGGCCAGCGGAATACGGTAAACTAATAATGGTGCTCTTCGAATCATGCAGGTAAACTGCGACCTGTGTGACACATTACGTTTTCCTGCTGGTAGATGCCATCATGCTGGCCAATGAAAACTGCGTGTAGGTGTTGAAGTGGTCCCCAAGGATAGATGCGTACTTACGATGATTCATTACGTCTTCAAGAATGAGGAGATCTCACAGGGAATGGCACGAAACTAATCCCTCTCTTTCTTCGGCAATTTCGATGATACACTACTGGCCATTAAAATTGCTACACCACGAAGATGACTTGCTACAGATGCGAAATTTAACCGACAGGAAGAAGATGCTGTGATATGCAAATGATTAGCTTTTCAGAACATTCACACAAGGCTGGCGCCGGTGGAGACACTTACAACGTGCTGACATGAGAAACGTTTCCAACCGATTTCTCATACACAAACAGCAGTTGGCCGGCGTTGCCTCGTGAAACGTTGTTGTGATGCCTCGTGTAAGGAGGAGAAATGCGTACCATCACGTTTCGCGACTTTGATAAAGGTCGGATTGTAGCCTATCGCGATTGCGGTTTATCGTATCGCGACATTGCAGCTCGCGTTGGTCGAGATCCAGTAACTGTTAGCAGAATATGGAATCGGTGGGTTCAGAAGGGTAATACGGAAAGCCGTGCTGGATCCCAACGGCCTCGTATCACTAGCAGTCGAGATGACAGGTATCTTATCAGCATCGCTGTAACGGATCGTGCAGCTACGTCTCGATCCCTGAGTCAATAGATGGGGACGTTTGCAAGACAACAACCATCTGCACGAACAGTTCGACGACGTTTGCAGCAGCATGGACTATCAGTTCGGAGACCATGGCTGCGGTTACCCTTGACGCTGCATCACAGGAGCGCCTGCGATGGTGCACTCAATGACGAACCTGGGTGCACGAATGGATAAATCCAGGTTCTGTTTACAGCATCATGATGGTCGCATCCGTGTTTGGCGACATCGCGGTGAACGCACATTGGAAGTGTGTATTCGTCATCGCCATACTGGCGTATCACCCGGCGTGATGGTGTGGGCTGCCATTGGTTACACGTCTCTGTCGCCTCTTGTTCACATTGACGACACTTTGAACAGTGGACGTTACATTTCAGATGTGTTACGACCCGTGACTCTACCCTTCATTCGATACCTGCGAAACCCTACATTTCAGCAGGATAATGCCCGACCGCATGTTGCAGGTTCTGTACGGATATTTCTGGATACGGAAAATGTTCGACTGCTGCCTTGCCCAGCACATTCTTCAGATCTGTTACGAACTGAAAACGTCCGGTCAATGGTGGCAGAGCAAGTGGCTCGTCACAATACGCTAGTCACTGCTCTTGATGAATTGTGACATCGTTTGAAGCTGCATGGACAGCTGTACCTGTACAAGCAATCCTAGCTCTGTTTGACTCAATGCCCAGGCGTATCAAGGCCGTTATTACGGCCAGAGGTGGTTGTTCTTGATACTGATTTCTCAGGTTCTATGAACCCAAATTGTGAGGAAATGTAATCACATGTCAGTTGTAGTATAATATATTTGTCCAATGAATACCCATTTGTTGTTGTTGTTGCCTTCAGTCCTGCGACTGGTTTGATGCAGCTCTCCATGCCACTCTACCCTGTGCGAGCTTCTTCAACACCCAGTACTTACTGCAACCTACATCCTTCTGAATCTGCTTAGTGTATTCATCTCTTGGTCTCCCTCTATGATTTTTACCCTCCACGCTGCCCTCCAATGTTAAATTTGTGACCCGTGGATGCCTCAGAACATGTCCTACCAACCGGTCCCTTCTTCTTGTCAAGTTGTGCCACAAACGCCTCTTCTCCCCAATTCTATTCAATACCTCCTCATTAGTTATGTGATCTACCCATCTAATCTTCAGCATTCATCTGTATCACCCATTTATCATCTGCAATTCTTCTTGGTGTAGCAATTTTAATGGGCAGTAGTGTAGTTTCAGGATCGAACACGCCAACGGCCATGTGTGTGATGGAGAATGAAACGTGATTTATCTGAAAAGCCACCTGTCGCTACTTAGTGGTCATCCAGTTGTTGTGCTTGAGAGCAAATTCCAGCTGTCATCGCCAATGGGTGCATGAACCAGGCGCCTGGTACGTGTGGCCACCAGCAACTTTCGCTGTACGGTCGTTCAGGAGACACTGTTGATAGTTTTTTTACTTCATTTGGGTTACCAGTTGCTTAGCAGTTGCACGTTTATTCGCCCGGACACATTTCCGCAGCCGTCATGCACCCGTGTCACCTGTGGCTTATGATGCACCGTAGTTGCCTCGGCCTTGGGCCGTGTAATTCTTAAGTGACTCTACTTGGATACGCGGTATGTTCAGTACCACGATAATGATTTCATTATTTCTTATTTTGTGATTCGTGAGTGGAATTTTGTTACTGAATCGTTGACCACACACTTTTCACTAGATTTCCCACACAGTGCCAAGTGCGTACCATTAACGCCCTGCATGTCTGATTAACCCCACCCCCTCCCCATTTAATACTTCTGCAACATGAGTGAACGTAAATGTGAGTGAGATAGTTAAGTATCGTAAATTCCATTTCTGTTTTACCACTTCTCTGCAGGGAACGAAACTGATGAAAGAAATGACACTAACATTTTGATGGCAGTAACACGCAATGCAAATGTCCCTAAGAGGCGTTTAGGATTTACGAGAGCGATCAACCTAACGAATGTCCTGCGAACACTCCATTCTATCGTAGTTCATCATCTTACATCTCGCTGCATGTACAGCATCATGGCAACGACGTCCAGAATTCATAAACGTTCTCCGAATATTGTCTACGAAAAGCGCTAAGTGATCCAACATATCTATGAATAATCTTGTTTAAGGAAGAAAATCGTTTGCAAACCATTGGTAGGTCAATCTTTGCAGTAAGCACTAATCGCTTGTTGAAAATCCACGCTGACTCAAAGAAGTGAATAACAACAATGCTCTTGGTCTAGCAATGTTTGATACGTGATTTTTAAGGCCCACGTTATTGGTCCCTGTCTTATTCATGGGACTCTACATACACAACTGGCCATTAAAATTGCCACACTACGAAGATGACGTGCTACAAACGCGAAATTTAACCGACGGGAAGAAGATGCTGTGGAATGCTAATATTTAGCTTTTCAGAGCATTTACACAAGGTTGGCGCCGGTGGCGACACCTACAACGTGCTGACATGAGGAAAATTTCCAACCGATTTCTCATACACAAATAGCAGTTGACAGACTTTACCTGGTGAATAGTTGTTGTGGTACCTTGTGTAAGGAGGAGAAATGCGTACCATCGAGTTTTCGACTTTGATAAAGGTCGGTGGGTTCAGGAGGGTAATACGGAACGCCGTGCTGGATCCCAACGGCCTCATATCAATAGCAGTCGAGATGACAGGCATCTAACCCGCATGGCTGTAACGGATCGTGCAGCCACGTTCGATCCCTGAGTCAACAGCTGGGGACGTTTGCAAGACAACAACCATTTGCACAAACAGTTCGACGACGTTCGCAGCAGCATGGACTATCAGCTCGGAGACCGTGGCTGCGGCTACCCTTGACGCTGCATCACAGACAGTAGCGCCTGCGATGGTATTCTCAACGACGAACCTGGGTGCACGAATGGCAAAACGTCATTTTTTCGGATAAATCCAGGTTCTGTTTACAGCATCATGATTTTCGCATCCTTGTTTGGCAACATCGCAGTGAACGCACATTGGAAGCGTGTATTCGTCATCGTCATACTGGCGTATCATCCGGCGTGATGGTATGGGGTGCCATTGATTACACGTCTCGGTCACCTCTTGTTCGCTTTGACGGCACTTGAACAGTGGACGCTACATTTCAGATGAGTTACGACCCCTGGCTCTACCCATCATTCGATCCCTGCAAAACCCTACATTTCAGCAGGATAATGCACGACCACATGTTGCAGGTCCTGTACGGGTCTTTCTGGATACAGAAAATGTCGACGGCTGCCCTGGCTAGCACATTCTCCAGATCTCTCAACAACTGAAAACGTATGGTCAATGGTGGACGAGCAACTGTCTCGTCACAATACGCCAGTCACTACTCTTGATGAACTGTGGTCTCACGTTGAAGCTGCATGGGCAGCTTTACCTGTACATGCCATCAAAGCTCTGTTGGACTCAATGCCCAGGCGTACCAAGGCCGTTATTACGGCCAGAGGTTGTTTCTCTGGGTACTGATTTCTCAGGATCTATGCACACAAACTGCTTGAAAATGTAATCACATGTCAGTTGTAGTATAATATATTAGTCCAATGGATATCCGTTTGTCATCTGCATTTTTCTTGGTGTAGTAATTTTAATGGCCAGTAGTGTATAACCAAGTGGGAGAGAGATGCTCTTTTTTCTTCCGAGAAGGCTTCTGGCAAATGTCGTCCAGTCATTGGTGGATTGTACTCGGCCGGCAGTTGGCCGAGAAGAAGTCGATATGAGTCTCAGTGCCGCCGGTGGCGCTAGTGGGACTCCTGCAAGTGGTGAGTCTCTATGTCGCTGGCACCAACTCGAACCTTGGCGCGTATATTGCTTTTGCTCTGGCTGTATATTGTTCGGAAGACACAGCAACAGAGATTACGAAAAATAGATGTAGATGTAGGTGTGGAGGACGGATGACAGTCGTCAGTACAGTATCTGAGGAATGCACTTCATTAACACAGGAGGTCAGGTATATTTGCCGCTTACAGGTAGGCGTGGATGTCCCTCGGGTGTGGAGAGGCGTCGATATCTGGCCACGACAAACGAGGCTGAGCTGTGGCGCGGTCCGGGTAGCAGTTTTCCCGCTTGGTGGTGCTGACGTTGGTGAGACAGAGGCTGTTGAGACGGGCTTCACGCGGCTCGGCAGTCGCTGGATGAAGCGTTGGGGCGGAGCGAAGCGGTGCTCCCAACACCAGAGCTCGGATGATACTGATTTCTGTCAAGGTGATCCTGCCGGTGCAGCCGTACGGCGGCCACCTGGTAGCGGCCGCCGGCTCGAGTGTACCTAGCGGTTTGAACATCTCGGCCAGTCAGTCAGTTTGTGAGTTTGCTGCTGGCGGTAACGTCACGTAGCGATGTTGATGCAGTGCTGACTCGACACCGACCAGCGCGTCGTATTTCTGCGAGACCGCCGTATTGTGGACGACCATCTGCGCTAGTGATATCGTCATCGATGGAGTAATGTGGCTGGAAGAGTAATACAGCAGGCGTCGTAAGTGTGTCGTATTTTCTTGCCATCCTCGAACACGCAATAGTTAGCAGATATTAAGCCATGTTGGGCTCATGTTATGCGTTGGTTTAAAACTTGGTTCCTATTCTGTGTTTGTTTTCCAGCAGTTATTGCGATTATGCTGCTGTTCGCTCTCTCTGTCAGATGCAGCAGCGGAGTGTATCGATATTCGCACCTTGTACTATCTTTGGACTGGTGCTTATAGTTTCAGGCTGTGCTGTGTGCGAGCAGTCGGTCGGTTGGTATGGAGCAGCGAGGAAATCTCCGTGAGGCGTATTTTGGCCGAGCCCGCTGGTGGTCTCTACGCAGTGTCGGAGTGTGTGGGGTTGTTCCCATTGTTACGAGGTCCGTGGCTCACCGACCCTGGACAAAACAGTTGAGTCTGGATTTAATTTACCAGCAAATGATGACTGTTCACATTGTGCCGTTGGTTCTCATTGTTGGCTGTTGGGACATTCCTGGGGGCAACAACGTGTGTGTTCGAATTGGCGAAGGTTACCCACGTCTGGTGGAGTCTAACTGTATTTGATTATTTACAACTGAAGTGCACCAGGGGAATTTTCTGCCTTGTGGCCGTTAACGTTCCGGGTACCTGCCCTGGCCGTTGACGTAAATTTAGGCAGTGTCTTTTCCTCACCGTGATGTCGCTGTCCAGTGTGGTGTGTAGTTTGACAGCTTAATGTATGCTTAGTTGTGGGCATCCATGCCTTTTACGTTTGCAATGAACTCCCGGTTGTATTCCAGTCGAGTGGAGCGCAAGTTACCTTGTCAGAGGGTTCGTTGACTGTCTGTTGGTTGAGTTGTCTTCGGATCGAGAATGGTTGTGCCGACTGTCAGTCTCACCTAAGTGAACGTTAGTATTTCATGTGCCGACAGACGCCCGAAACTTCTCAGCGCCGTTATCTGCACTACCTTTTCTTATTTTCTGTTGTGTGTATTTGTATGGCTCATAACCGATGGTCTTGAATTAAAGTTGAATTGTTTTTACTGGAGTTTTAAGTCATGGGCCTTCAGCTACTGTAAAATTAAAGTTCCTTGCTTTTCAACTGTTAGATTCTTTGGACCTTAAGCCTGATTAATATTTTGTTTACAGATAAAGCTTTGGGCCCTTCTGCCTAGTGAAAATTATTTTAGTTGTGTTTTAAGTCATGGGCCTTCAGCAGTTTTAAAAATAAAGTTCCTTGCTTGCCAGGTGTTAGATTGTTTGAGGCCTTCAGCCTAATTTAAGATAAAGTTTTGTTGTTTAAGTTTATTTTACCTTGAGTTTTAAGTCATGGGCCTTCAGCCATTTTTAATTTAAGGATCTTTGTTTTTTGAGAATCAGAATGTTTTGGGCCTTCAGCCCAATTGAAGATAAGGCCTTTTGCCTTGTACTTTTTATTTAATTTTAACTTGAGTCTTAAGTGGTCGGCCTTCAGCCGTCTTTAAATTAAGATTGTTGCTTTTCAAGTGTTAGATTTTTGGACCTTCAGCCAAATTATAGAACTTCCTTTATGCGAGGCCTTCTGCCTTCTAAATATTGTTTTTGGCGTCCGAATTTTGAGTTACTGGTACTCCAGCGCAGCGCTCGTGGCTGCCGCATCGCGGTCGCGAAGTGGGGCCGAGGCAGTGCCAGATAAGTTTTACAGTTTGACGATAATTTATGGGTTTGTAGTTTTAGCTTGACGATGTCCGCTATGGACAGACAGTAGACACTGTTATTCTGAAGAAGGTTGGGTTATCCCGACTCAAACCTAGGTTAATTCTAGGTAAACGGTGAAATTGAGGCTGTTCATAATTAAAATTAATATTAATATTTGTACAGATACTGACAGGGCCGCGAAATGTTGAAGATATTCAAATAAATAAAGTTATATGTGTTCGTATGTAACTGACAGCCGCTCATGTTGCCCCCTTTCCACAATTGCAACTACCTGTCCTGTCCTGCGGGTTTAGCAGGGCGTCTCAGATATTCTACCATTTTAAGTAATAGGGCGCTGACCAACTAACACACGACGGACAGGCAGAATTGAATAGCTTTATTCATGTACGTGTTGATAAATCAACTTTGAAACCCATCATACGCTTTATATTTAGTGCATTACATTTTGTCACCATTTAGTTCTGCAGCTCGCAGCAGAGAAATTATCTCAACGAGTTCCACTTGTGACGACAAAGCATTATTAATAGTGTACTTTCTGATGTTCAGCCTCCTTGTGGATTTCATTTTTTGCCGGCTGTTGTGGCCGAGCGGTTCTAGACGCTACAGCTGGCACCGCGCGACCGCTGCGGTCGCAGGTTCGAATCCCGTCTCGGGCAAGAATGTGTGTGATGTCCTTAGGTTAGTTAGGTTTAAGTAGTTCTAAGTTCTAGGGGACTGATGACCTCAGATGTTAAGTCCTATTTCATTTTTCCGCACGAGATTTCGTCGACAGACCCAGTCGTTTTCTTCAGGTGCTGTGACGTGTCTTATCACTTAGATGGCCTGTGTGGATTCAAGTCTGGCATCATTCAGACAAAGTGAGCAGTCAGGAGTGATACCGAAAAAGCAATATATTATGAAACGAATACAAGTCGGTTGTCCCGATAGATTAAGAGGTAAATGAAACAAAAATCATTAAGAAAGGTACTTGGCAAGTGAAGTGTAAGTGGATAATATAAACTAGAGCTCAGTATCTGCATGGAAAGTTTGAAGTCGCAGCATACAGGCACAGCTACGATCAGAAAACTTCAGTACAATCTATATGAAATTCTGTGGAAGATGATTGGTAGTTTAAATGGGATTCTTCAGATTAAGCGACACTGTTCTTGTAAAAACCTTTATAAAAATTTGTATTGGCAGATGAAAGTACAGCAGTCCTATTGCTTCCATTCTGTACCTCGAGTAGTTATTATATTGGGATAACAGTTTAATTACTGGCTTCGTGCAGCCCTCAACGAATTTCCTGGCGTTGTCAACCTACACTCAATATAGACGCTACACCCAGTGTCCTTAATTCTTTTTTAGATGCATACCAAATTCTGTCATTTCCTATAGTGTTTGGCCTCCAAGACACCTTTATGGAACAGTTTAAGTTCATTTCTGCTGTCTCAACAAGTGACCTGTGGCTTTCGCCCTCTTCTAATCACCGTCTCCCTTCTTGTTATGGTGCCACTCGATAACCGATATGTCTCGAGGAACCAAATGTTACGTCATCGCTAGTAATGATAAATGGGTGGAAGGTGGCTAAATGATCTGTCGCAGTAGGAATCTGGAGAGGCAAGAAAAAGAGCAGTTGAGAGATATGCTTGTGCGAAAGAGCTGTTACTCTGCTGAAAACTTGAGCTAGCTATAAACAGAGGCCAGACACCGATGGACGTCTAAGTACACTGAACGTTTGCCGACGTAGCAAGCTATCGACAATTCGGTATAACGTTTGGCACCAACTAGCAGTCAGAAGTTATTTTGACTAGAAATGATCTTGAACTAGAAGACTGGTCTCCATGTGCCCGCCACTTAGAACACTGTCCTGGCGGTCGTAGTTTGTCGGCGGCCTGGAGGTCCTCACAGGCGGCAACGTTAAAAGCGCCCTTCGTGGCGCCGCTGAAATCTTCGAGCCGCCGGCTCCTGCGTTATCGATAGGCTACAATACTACACTTCTTCCGGCCAATGTCTTGCACACATTCCTTCCCTCGCCTGTCCTGCAAAGTACCTCCTCATTCCTTATAAATACACCTAATTTTCAGCAGCCTTTCTAATGCAGCATTCCAGGGGTTTTCGATACAATTCTTTCCATGTTTTCTCTCACATGATTCCCTGACATAGAGAGCTGTGGGCCCGATGCCATTATTAGAAACTTCTTCCTGAAACTGGGGCTTACGTACAGTAATAGATCCCTTCATACTCTTCGACCTAGAAGAAGCATTTGGATAATTTGACAATGTAAAGTGGTCAAAGATTTTCGAAATTTTCAGTAAAATAGGTTTAGGCTCCAGGGAAAGACAGATGATATAAGGTATGTATGTGAACCAAGTAGACACGATATGAATAAAAAGTCTTGGACGAAGTTCTCCGATAAAAAAGGCGTAACACAGGGATCAAGTCTATCTCCACTTTTGTTCAATTTGTTGATCGAAGAAGAAATTACGGAAATGAAACATAGTTTTCATAGCGTAATTAAAATCAGAGAGAGAGAATATCAGTGATGAGCTTTGCTGATTGCTTTACTTTCCTGAGCGCCACTGAGGACGAATTGAAAGATATGTTAAATAGGGTGTACAATTTACTGTTAGCAGAATACGGATTGAGACTAAACCGAGGAAAGACCTAAATAATTAAGAGCAGCAGAAATAAGATTATTGACACAGTAACATCAAAATTTTGGACTACGAAAGAGACAAGTGAAGGAATTACGTCATTTTGCCATCACAATATGAAGAACGAAGGAGTACAAAAAAGGCTGCCATACAGGAAAAGAGGATATCCATGGACGAAAGGAGTCGACTACTATCATTATCATCGGTATTTTTTTTAGAAATGAATTTCGCAGAAGGTAATTTTTGAGGTTGGAATTGTCTGAAAGTAATCATGAACGGTGAGAAACCTGAAAAGAAGAGCACTGAAGACAGTTGCACATTAGGTAGTATGATGAGAAATGAGGTTTCCCACAGAAGCAGTAAGGAACGAGGTATGTGGAAAACAGCGACAAGAAGAAGGGAATAGATGGTAGATCATTTGTAAGGACATTACAGAATAGCTTCCTTGCCACTAGGGGGAGCTGTTGAGGATAACAACTATAGGGGAATATAGCTAAGAAATAATTCAGGACTTTGGGTGCAAACGCCATTCTGATATGGTTGGCCGAGGAGAGAAAATCAGTCAGAAGACTGATTCCAACATTTGTGTGACAGGTTCTCATCTATCTTCCTACCACAGTTGCGCAAGGACGCTCTGTGAGTGTTTTAGGAATTTGGTGTCGAGCCTATGGCCTGCAAGGTAGGAAGATTCCATTGCTCACATGCAGATTTCAGAGGAGTGCTGCAGTATGGAGAATAATGTAATCAGACGATGATCTCCACGTCGATTCCTTTACACTCCCTATAAAAGAAAAGTTATCGCCAACAGAAATTAGTGTACCAGTTTGAAAGTCTTACATTTTGACTATTAAGGTTTATTTTTATTCCAAGTATGACTTCATGACATAGAAATGTTAGCATAATTACATGCAGTATGGTAAAATTTTGATACTGGGTGTTCACAACTGTGAAGCGAAATTCATAATTTTGATGAGTTACTTTAATGGTAAGATCGTTGATGACCATATCTGGGGGTCGAGAAAAATACAAACAAATTAAAAACAATTCGGGCCAGTGATATCAATTACTCTAAAATGCACAATGAAAATACCCAAAATTGAATGGGGCTCAGTAAAGTGCAATCAAAAAGAAGTACACAGTTAAAACAACTCCATAACTTAAGAATATAAAGCGCTCTAAAGTGGCTGAGCAATTCTTTTCGTTACATCGGATATCTCGTGTTTCTGCTTCAATTAAGCCCGACAGTCATAAATATGTTTAACTACAGGTCATGGTTGAATGTGCAAAAATTAGGAGAGACAGAGACGACCACAATTCTGAGTGTCAATTGACTATCACTTGCTGGCGTAGCGCAAGTGCGATCGTTTACCGATGGCCGGTGGCAGCAGTGACAGCTGTCGACATGAGTTGTGAACCTGAGGATCTATTCTAAACCTCTCGCAATGGTTAAACACCAGTCTCATACATTTTCTACATCTTCAGTGAAGCCAAGACTCCTAGTTGGCATGGTACACGCTATTTAGCTGGAATAGTGAGTAAGTCATTCCCCTCAAATCGCTTGCAAGCGTTAACTGTCAGTGCTTGGTGCGATCCTCCTTGCTAGGAGACTTTGCAGTTTAACTCCTCAAGATTTTAAGACGAACCTGTACACGCGTTCGCATAATGACTCTCTCAATCGTCTCAGCGTGGCGAGAGGAGCATTGCTCAAACATTCCACCATTTTCTGCAACAGAAGAAGCGAATTATTCTGTTTGCAATTTGTGTATATCGAATTGATGGCCACGTGTTTTCGTCCTGGCCAGTCAGAGCATTCATACTTGTTATAACTCCACCCATTAGGATTCTTGTAACCTATCAAAGGCATCATTTCTTTTGTAAGGCAGAGTTTAACTTTTGCTAGGTAATACTAAGATAAACAGCTTTTAGCTTCATGTGAGTTTTAACACAGGTGGCTACGGTGAGTCACCAATGTTTTGAGTTGGGTTTCACCGGACATTTATCTTCCATCTCCCACCATGCTCCTGTAGAAAGGCTTTCCGAATGGTCGTCATTAAAAGCAGGGACAATGGGTGGCTTTTGCCGACGGCCTACACAGTGTCTCCGGCATCTCATTGTGTCCGCTAGGCGTCCCGCTGTGAGGTTTCAGCTCAACACAGGACAGGCCTGCCATTGTAAAATTCTTCGTCCCTCAGAATTGCGTCTCGTAGCTCGGGTTTGTGAAATTACTTGCATGCAGTTACTAGTGTGAGTGTTGCTGGCTTATATTCATGAAATGCTGGCTTATTTGCTCGCTTTGCATATCAATGAAATTCCTACAGTTTCACACAACTATTTTGTGTGACATATTGATTTAACTGGAATTGTTTCAGGAATTCAATGTAAAGTGTGTTATTTGTTTGGCATCTTATATGATGACAGACTGAAACTGATAATACTGCACTCACTTTAGTGAGGAGAGCCCTCTTTGTATGTGCTAGTCTTTTTCATATAACTTTTTTTCCTCATAGATCACATTTTGCTTAAAAAAGCCTTTGCCCTAATTTACTTCTTCTACTACATGCTCCTGAACATCGATATTTTGTTTCTCGCAAACTTCATTTCTACTACTTCTATCATTCATCTTCCTTTGGTTTGCTTTTAGTTTATGTATTCAATAGATTGTTCATCCCACGCATGATATTCTGTAATTCTTCCTGACCTTGATTGAATATAGGAATGTAATGAGAAATCTTATTATTTATATCCCGCAATTTTCTGTCAGTGGTTTTTTCTTTATGTTGTCAGTCTTTGCCTACATGTTGGATAATTTTATATTTTCGGAATATGTTTCTGTATCACCAGATCCTGTGCAAGTGTCTATTTTTCTTAACACTTGCTTCGAAAGTGAAAAATGTCTCTCTTTCCGAAAGTCAAACCATTTGAGTGGGATAATCAGTCTCATTTTCAGTACTTCCTTATACTTACTTGTCAATGGCTTGGATGCATGAGTTTTCTGCTGATAGTACAACAGTTCTCAAAATTACCAGCTTTGTCTGTCTGTCTGTCGAAAATTGTCTGTATCTTTTCTCATACCTACTACGCACTAAATCTATTAGCTGTTTGGTTACCACTTGCTCGAACTATTTCAGTACTTCTGATGGAATCTTTACCTTTGTCTGATGCTGTTTCATTACAAACTTTCCAAAGCTATGTCAAATTCTGCCTCCATCCCTTTTCATCGAAACCATTTATTGTATCACACCAGCAGGTAGTTCCTCCACATCATAAGGGCCTTCAGTGTACTCATCACACATATATGTACTCTGCTCTGTGTTTAGCAGAGGAATTCTTTTGCAACAGTGATGTTGACTCCTTCACTTCTAATTCCATCAAAACTTACTTTGAATTTTACACGTGTTGTCCTTGCAACGCTGGCCGATGGCGCCATGCGGTTCTAGGCGCTTCGGTTTGGAACCGCGTGACCGCTACGGTCGCAGGTCGAATCCTGCCTCGGAAATGGATGTGTGTGATGTCCTTATGTCAGTTAGGTTTAAGTAGTTCTTAGTTCTAGGGGACTGATGACCTCAGATGTTGAGTCTCATAGTGCTCAGAGCCATTTTTTTTTCTTGTCCTTGCAACGACCATTCTATTTTCGATGTTTTTGCATTTTTCTTACAGTCTTTTCGCTTTAGCTTCCTAGCACATAATAATGATTTCATTCCATAGTGACCTAACAACATCATCAACTTCACTGTAAGCACATCACAGGTGATTTTGTTGTGTTTCTCAAGTTTTTATCCCAACGTCGATGCAACTGAGATGAGGGGTGAGACTAGAATGGCAGTGACGTCTTTTGAAAACAAATGAGGTTGATAAAGTTAAAGTTTGTTTAGTTATTATTCTTATTTACCCGAGGAGGCACTTATGATCTGTTAAGTGGTTAAGTGCTTCACTTGACACTCTCATTCATTTGACTTGAATATAGAAACAGGTCAGTCTGTTTAACTTCGAAAAACATCAAGTCATAGTATTGCTCTCTACACAAAAGGTAGGCTTTGTTCGACATTCTAGAGTTGTTGCTTATTACAACTGTAACAAAGGGTGAGCCGATTCTTGTTTTGGTAACAAGTTGGACACCATTCTGGTGTAATGAACCATTTGACAGAGATTGGTTTTGCTCCATCTAGCGGAAACGATGATAACTCGTGTCTCGTGGCTGTGCTGTGGACTTCTCTGTGAGTCGAGTAAAGTGTTTTGACTACAGAGTGCTAAAGGCGACAGCCAAAATGCAGACTGGGCGTTTGGACCGTGCTGTTTACTGGTGTTTTATGTGGATGGTTGTGGCTGTCATTTGCACATGTTGGACAATCTACCTTGCTGCGAGTACTGCAAGTCAATGTGTTTAGAGTGTGCCCAGAGAGGTAGTGTTTCGATCAGGAAAGGCAAGCTGGTGTCTACTAACTCTGCCCTGCCCTCGCCTACTTAGTGAGACTGACTTGTTGATAGTCATCTGCTGTTCGATGCACTGGCCGCTACTTATCAAGTTACAAGTCGCAGTGAACGTGAATTTTGTTGCATCTTAAGGGGTGGTACTATTTCAAATCAGGCTTTGATTATGGCACCATATGCAGTCATTAACCTGGCTCCAGGTAGGTAGGGTCTCCTTCCCTATTCTTCCACTGGGGCAATTCCTGTATGGTGCATCCATGACGCAGGGGTGAGCAACCTACACTTCAGCAGGATGGAGTGATAGGATGGCTGAGTTCAGGGAGGGACCAAATCCTGTGTGATTTGACATGGAATCCATGCCCAGGGTTACGGGTGACGACCTTAATGGCAGCGATGGCAGAGAAGAAAGACTCTGGAATGGCGAAACTGGCAGATGAGGCAGCTCTCCTTTCTGGGGATTAAATGAGAAGGGAATCACTGCCTTGTGGTGGAGGAGAAACGCCAAAGGCTGAGGGAGACAACCTCAACAGAAAATTCTTTCTTGTGTTAGGGCTAGCAAACCAGTAGGAAGATGTTCATATATTGCTTTCAAAACAGAGACGAGCCTTGGAACAAACCACTCAGGATTTGACCCCACTTATCCTTCAGGTACGGGTGCAAATGATGGGAGACCTGATGATATTCATCAGTGCAACAAGATGAAACAAAAGGGACTAAAATAACCTAAATATTGGCACACTTAACCTGTTAACACTCAATGGAAAAATGGGAGAAGTAACACATGTATTAACAGAGAGAAAGTTAGATATTTTAGGATTAAGCCAAACGAAATGGAAGAGAAAAGGTGAGAAGAATTTGAGAGGAGGAGAAAAACTGTACTGGAGTGGGAATAAAAGGTTTGGAAGAAATGGTGTGGCAGTGATGGTGAATAAGAATGTACAAAGCTGCATTGAAAGTGTGAGATATATATATGACAGGATCATGATCTTTAACCTGAAATTCCAAAAAGAATCACTAAAATTTATCCAGAATTGTGCACCTCAACTGGGATGCAGCAGAGAATGGGACTTTGAAAATGAGTTAGAGAACCATATAGAGAGTGCTAATATAGCGATGGGAGATTTTGATGCTAAGGCAGGCAAAGATAGAAAAGGATTTGAACAAGTATTGGGATGTTTTGGATATCGAGTTAGAAATGAAGAAGGGGAAAGGCTCCTGGATTTGTGCCAGAGGAATGGAATGAAAATAGCACACAGTTGGTTTATGAAGAGAGAAAAACACATTATCACCAGATATAGTTGGGATGGAGGAACCAGGAGTGTAATTCATTATATTCAAGTAGGTAGAGAATGGGGAGAGAAAGTAACAAATGAGAAGGTAATTCCAAGTGCGAGTGCAGATGGAGACCATAGGTTACTGCTGAGACAATGGAAAATGAACCAGTGTGTGAAAAATAGAAAACAGAAGAAAGTGATGAGGATCCGGGATTGGAAACTGAAGGAGAGTGAAAGTGCAGAGAAGTATAGACAATTAATCACACAAAAATTTCCAAAAGAAGTTTTCTGCAATGTAGAAAAAGAATGCAGTTTATTCAAAGACACTTTAGTTGAACCAGCACAGAAAGTATGTGGTAGAACATCTGGAAAGGAAAAAGTAAGACAGACAAGTTGGTGGGATGATATTACAATACAAGCAGTTAGAAGAAAAAAATGGAGCATGTGGAGAGTGGTGGAAAACTAAAAATAACAAGTACTATACAAGATATAGAGAGGAATAGAAGTGCAAAGAAATTATCGAAACAGCAAAAAGAAGAAGGCATAGGAAGAGTTCACAAAAAAATTTAACAAAATGTGAAGAGAAATAAGAAAATGTTCTGAAAATGATGAAAACTAAAAGGAAAGCTTCTGAAGTACCAGTAAAGATATAAACAGAAAATGGTACTGTGATTGAAGACCCAGGGAATATAAAAGATCTTTGGATAGAACATTTTAAGAAACTGTTATATGCCGAGATGCAGGTACAACAAATAATGGAGGCACAAAGAGAAGTTGGGAAGCAGAATTAGGACAACTTACAGAGTAAGAAGTGGAAATAGCTATGAAGAATATGAGTGGGGGAAAATCCCCAGGACCTGATGAAGTATCAGTGGACATGATAACAGCAGCAGGTCCTGTGTGAATGCAGTGGCGGTATAGAGTGCTGTAAGTGTGTGGAGAAATAGTACAATACCTAACGTTTGAGAAGAGGAGACATTGTTCCCATCTTCAAAAAAGGCAGTAAAAGACTTTGTAGAAACTACAGAGGAACAACCCTTATGAATCATACAGCCAAGGTTTTTGAAGAATTTTACTAAATCGAATAATTGAAAAGATAGAAACGGAGCTGAATGAAGAACAGCATGTGCTTAGGAAAGGAAGAAGCACGATCGACCTCATATTTTCTATTGATCAACTGATGGAAAAAAGTTGGGAGTGTAACAAAAGTTTCATAATGATTTTTATAGACACAGAAAAGGCATATGACTCAGTTAGCAGGGAAAGTCTGTGGGAAGAAATGAAGAAGATAGGTACAGAAGATGGCTACATTAATGTAATAAAGACAATGTACATAGGTTACAATTGTAGAATTAGAAAGCGTTGGGGAACTATGAATACTTCGAAATAAGAGAAGGACTTAAACAAGGAAGTAATCTATCCCCTGCACTTTTTAATGTTGTACTGGAGGGAATGAATAGGGCAGTTAAAGATGTAGTAAAAGAAAAAGATAAAAAAGGATTTTTGCAGATGATGTGGTAACATGGGGCGGTAAAGAAGTAGATGTACAGTTGCAACTTGATGTGCAGAAGGAAGTAATGAAAAGGAATGCATAAAAATAAATAAAGATAAGGGTGAAGTAATGGTATTTGGAAGAGACAAAGGGACCAACGGGAATATTAGTTTGAATGGAGAACCCCTCAAAGTGGTAGACAGTTTCACTTATTTAGGGAATGAAATTTCTAGTGATGGAAGATTAACCAACGAAATTAATTGGAGGCTACAGAAGGGAGGCAATTTCTACCAATCAATAAAATATCTGATTTGGAATAAGGAAGTTTCAGAAAAAGCAAAACTCCTTATTTGTAAGAGTTATTACTTCCCTATTGTCACCTATAGAAACAAAACGTGGACAATGACAGAAAGGGACTGGAGCAGACTGCAAGCAGGAGAAACGAAATTTCTCAGCGCAGTCAAGGGAAAAACAAGAACGGACAGTGTAAGGAATTTAGATATTGGAAAGGACCTTAAACAAGGAAGTATGAGAGAAAAAATCGAAAAAAAGATTCAAATGGTATGGGCATGTTAAGAGGATGCATGGGCAGAGACTTCCCAAAATTATGAAGAACTAAAGGTGGATGGAAAAAGACCTTGATTGTGCCCTAGGACACGATGGATAACGAGAGTGAGAGTATCTCTGGAAAAGAGAGGTGTAACCTGGCAACAAGTGGAGGGAGAAAAGTGGTGGGAGGGCCAAGCCAAATGGAAAAGACTCGCCAGTACCCAGATCCGGCAGTAGCAGGTGCGGAATCTGAATTCAAACAAACAAACTATTTCAAATCACTTTGCACTCTCCAGTGAGCGCTAATTTGACTTACTACACGTTGTTATTAAACGTATCTCTTTATAAGAGGTTTCTTCTTCATTTAAGCTACTTGATACCATCAGAAAGAGATAGATTAATTTGATCTTGTTAACATGTTGTAACCTGTGCCTAACGCTGCAGTGTTTCAGCGAAAGCTTCAAGTAGAGGGTAACTTGATATATGATATGAATGACTGATTGTTGAGCCCAAACTATGAAGCATGTGGACTGATACCTAGTGGATGTTCAAAAGCAGATGGCTTGAGCATTAACGGCTGGGGTTTAAATCCAGAATCATTGATCTCCATCTACCTGTTTTGTCAGATTCTATCATAATTATTTTCATGTTCTGATTCCATGTTCATTTTATATTTATTAAGCCATATTCAAAAATATTCTGGTGTTTGCCCAGTGTTTTCCCATTGTTAACCTCCTTTGGTACACTCGAAAGGTTTGAGTAAATTAACTATGAGCCTCGTTTTCACTGTAGTATTTTAAAGTATTGTTATTGGCGCAGAAATTAAGCGTTTTATAAGTTGTCTTTTTATTTGAATAAATGTGCAATACTTGTAGGAGTAATTGGCAACGCATCTCAAACAATTTGCCCCGGCCTTCTTTCCCTTTGCCCAGTTTACAGATACGTGATATAAAAATTCCCACTACAACTCCATTAATTTCGTGTGTAAAAATTCGTCTTATTACTCATTCGAGACTTTCTGACGTCTGAGACTCTCATTTCTCGAAGTTAGTTACTCATCTCAAAAAATTAAATTTACTATGCTCTATCACGTGTATAACTCAAATTTTAAAAGCTTAGAAGATCCTCATACAAGAATTAAATCTGTAATCAACACAAAAATGCATAGATAAAGTTTGCGGTCATTGAAGCAAACTGTAGATTCTTTCTTTTCATAACGGCTGCTTTCTGGCCCCCACGATTTCCAGTACGTTCTTCATCGTAAGTGATTCGGATGTAGAACGCCGCAGAACTCTGTTTCACTCACTAACACGTTTGACGTTCAATTGATTATCACGAAACGGGATCAACGCTTTCTTAACACATTCAGCTTGGCCTCTCGTGCAATTCCTTGCTATAATGATCTATTTATATTCTGCGGAATAACAGCAAGAAAGTCCACGTTTAATTTATGGATCATGCATGGTTTTCCTCTCATGGTAGCGCGTGTGTACGAAATTATGCAGACCCCTTTCATTTTCGTCGCGTGCGACACGGAAGAGAATTTTTACGTAGAAAATCTTGGAGCCGTAGTGGAAATTTTCATCTCATTTTCCTGTTGGTCTATTATTTTGCATCCAGCACTTCGTAGCCTCAGCTACCTTCCTGATTAGGAGTTTATTCGACTACACTCTGTGAAAAAATATAAGCTACAAGCTACTTCAGTGCAATTAAGAATGCTAGAAAACATCTCTACAGTAGCCCATAATTCAATGATGTATTTGCCATCCTATGATAGCGTCAGTAACAAATTGAACTGAGCTTTCAGTCACAGTAATTGTCACAAAACATGTTTCTTCGGAGAGCAATTGCTAATAAGTGCTGTACTTCACAGGTTTTGACACGCTAACGAATTGCTTACTCGTCGTTGACTGGCCTGTAACTTTTTAATTATTCATACAAGCAGCTGAGAGTACGCGTTTGAAGCATAGCATTACTGAGGCACTATTTGTTATGGCGTGTTAGTGTACTACTGGTTTTCTTCTCTCTCTAGAACGGTGTAATAAATTTCAACTTGTTCGAGCACCTCATTTGCAACATGTCTCAGAAGCCAAGGTGATCAATAACGCTTCTGCAAAATTCCCGATCATCGGAGTCAGCACTGGTTTAAATTGGAAACCTATCTGCACCGTCTCAGGGAGTAAGGACAAGAGACGCAGTTGATAGCTATCCATCCATTGGAGGTTTTGTGCATTTTCAGACATGTTAGCTATGTGTCTGTTGCGGGACCACCCTCTCCCTTCTATCTCATTGTCATCAAACACACAAACATGTCACCAATCTCTACATACACTCATCACAGTAGGCGCCTCTGGACAGTAAACCTAAGGCACTAGTGTCACACTTCGAAAAGGGA
Source organism: Schistocerca serialis cubense (assembly GCF_023864345.2). Classification (NCBI taxonomy): domain Eukaryota; kingdom Metazoa; phylum Arthropoda; class Insecta; order Orthoptera; family Acrididae; genus Schistocerca; species Schistocerca serialis. Next base: position 380,915,800 of record NC_064643.1, on the reverse strand, counting down.
AGGACAAGCTTGCAGAGGGTCGCTATATGACTTCGCTCTTACAAATCGTTTACAGTGAATGAGAAGTTCTTACGGACATGCTCATATATTTCACCGGGAAAAAGTAGAAGAAAGTGGAATACATCCAGTTTTTTTATGAAACCTAGTAACAAAACTAACCAACAGAAACTCTCACATGTTGTCAGAAACTTATGGAGATGAGTGTATGTTGTCTATGTGCATCTTGTGTGGCGTAGGAGATTTTCCGTCGACAGATGCTCATTAGAAGTCACTGCCATCCCGTCTGGACATACAGCATCAAAAAGTGGAGGAACATACTGCAAAAGTCGAGACGAAACACGAAAGAGTGAAGACGGAGTTTTCGAGGGAATGCTGAACTGTAACGCATGATGTTATACTTGGACAGGAAACGTGTTGGGACACCGAACACAGTGGTTGAAGCCAGGGCTGTGAATTTGCGTGATGAATAACTGGAAAGATGACTCATAAAGGTGCACCTTTTCAAAGAAAGATTTTACAGATATGTGGATTCTTATACACACTCCAGAAACTAAGAGACACTTCTTGAGCTCAGAATCACTATCTTTATCACGAGGGCAGACAGAAATTGGTTCGTCAGTTGGTTTTGGGGAGGGGACCAAAGAGAGGCCATCGGTCCCTTTGTATTAGGGAAGGATGGGGAAGGAAATCGACGGTGCCATTTCAAAGGAACCATCTTGGCATTTTCCTGAAGGGATTTAGGGAAATCACGGGAAACCTAAATTAGTATGGTCAGACGCGGGTTTGAACCGTCGTCCTCCTGAATGAGAGTCCAGTGTGCTAAGTACTGAACTACATCGGAACGACTGCTTGAATTGTTCGAAGCCCAAGGCAGTTTGCATCGCTTTCTTCCATGTATTAGGATTATGTTATAGTACACTTGATACTATATGGAAAAAATAAGGCAATCAAAATTCCAGCGTGTTTTGGGAATAGTGTATGAGTGTGTGAGAAATACGTGCCTTCACATGTGGTGGAAGAGAAGAATATCGTATCAGTGCACCGTGCTCGCCCACAGTGTTACTGGTGAAAAAAAATTGTAGCTACTAAAAACATCATGTACCATAAACATAATTCACACTTACCGTTGAGAATTTTCCTATCACCGAAAACCATTATACCAAAAGCAACGCAATAGGTATTAGTGGAAATAGTATGTACTGTGCATGGCACTGATCGCGTTATTTTTTGTCAAATCGCATTCATCTGTTTTATCTGTAGTCTATACTGTTTCTGAGTAGTTACATAAAGGTATGGCTGTGATAAATACACCGTTAAAAATTTAAGTTACCCACAGAAAAGGACACTGGAACACCGTGTATAACCACCATGACGTTTCGATAGAGGTCTCATTATGGTGAGGAACAGTCAGCAAGTTCCCTACTATCTTTACTAATGTGTTTTTCTTTTTTATATATAATATCGTTTATATTTCTTTTATCATTTGTGTGTTCGTGAGAGCCAATGAAAAGTCAAACGTGGACTTGTCTCTATTCCACAGCTAGAAAATCGGTGCCCTATTTTTTTATAATTTGTGCAAAACGTGCAGCCATTACTCATTTAAAATCTTTCTGTGCTATCTTTTGTGCATTCATATCTGAATCCATGGAGAGTTATCTTATTTCCAAGAGATGGCTCCCCCATCCTTTTCACGCCGCGCTTGGCAGACTTGCCCCTTTGCCCTCTGGTCCCCTCACGCTCTGCCAGACAGTGCACTTCTCTTCACCCACGTTTACACTAACCTTTCCCATTGCCTGGCCCACTCAGCATTGTTGCTTTCGTTCAGTACAACAATTGCGGTCCGGCCGGAGCGCTATTCGTTGTTCCCATCTTCAACTCAACGTGAAATTTTTACAGTGAGTAGCAAACTATCCTTTTTATAATTGATACTCCCCTAAAACTACTATTTGATGTTGGAGATCCCTAGAGCTGCCGAACTGCGGTGTTTTCAACTGTTACGTGTCACTCGTTGTTCCAACTAGTTCCTGCCATTTTCAGCTAAATTGAGATTGGGTGATTTAGAGGGCCTGTCGAGGTGTTATATAATATCTGGGTGTTCGACAAGCCAGTGGTGGAAGCGTAAATCACTGTGAACATGGCTGTTGACATCTTGATAATGGCGGCATGAAGATGTACGGGAAACGCCAACTCTGGTTCACCAAAGAAATTTGTGATAACTTACGTTTTGAACAAAGCTTGTATGGTAATGAACCATTGGATGTGAGACAAACAAAGAAGATGAAAATCGCAACATTTCATATGTGGTGCTATAGAAGGATGTTGAAAATTAGGGGGACTGATAAGGTCTGATAATGACTGATGTCTTCCGAAGAATCGGTGAGGAAAGGCAGTTGTGCAAAATACAAAAAAAAAGGTAACTGAACAGGATGATATATGCATCCACATTAACTTCAGTAAGTGGGTCCAGGTCACGGTAAAGAAAATAAACTGAACACATCATATATCCACCTCCGTCGTGTAGCACACCCTCCGCAGCCCAGGTTGAAGGCCTCATTGAACCTCAACCCATGGCATCATTTGAGAAGAGACAAAACAGTGAATCTCTCAAATACAGTACACATCATCAATCTCTTAATGACCAGTTCTAGTGCCGCTTGTCCTACTGGTGGCTAGGTTTATTTACAGCTGCGAGCAACGACCTTTTGCACGGCACCCCACTCCCATTACACATTCCATGGAATTCCCTCCCCAGTGATCGCACCGAAACTGACTGATGTGGATCTGCATTCACCGACAGAATCAATGCCACTCGGGCTTCAAACCAGATGCAGTTTACAGTGTGTGGCAGCCACCTCAAGTCTCTGTCGGTTAGGACACTTTAACGAACACTTTTCTTACAGCCGTGTTGCACGGCTGCGCGTGGGACACTATTCCATATAGACTCATTCGTCCGTTTATGCTGATATATCATAGAATTTGGTCAAATTCATTCACAGTGTAGTCATTGGCGAGTCCGAACACAATAGCTCCTTTCTACCACTCAACATGGATATGGAAAATGTCACAAAATTCTTTAATGTATTTTCATTTAGGACGTAATAAACACTTGTCACGAAAAACATAAATGAACATAAATGTCCTCACGGAATCAGATCAGACCAAGACAGGTCAGGAGTCTATATCAGGAACAACCTGCTGTGTCACCACATCATCGACGAGTTACCATGTAGTCCAGCCAAGCAGACAGAACAGACTTGTGATATTATTCACCCAGCATTTGTATAAACATTACTCATTTCTAGACAGAATGATTCAGTTTGACTGCCACCAGCTCCGAGAGGGTACTTACGCCAGTGCACAAGTCTGCATGTATCAACTAACTGCCATGTCTGGACTCTGCCATTGCTAGCTGTGCCCCTGCCCTTTCTCCGACGCTGCTTGGCAGCTCGAACCGGTGGGCCACCTGTGGGCCACTGTTGCTTTCCTACCGCGGATGTTTACAGATCGAGCCCGGGGGCTACGCAGCCCCTCAGCCGGCGTCACCTGCTTGGACAAACACCTCGTTGTGCGCTTCCGCTTGTGTAATCAGGCACTGTTGTAGAGACACGCTTCCTCCAGTATGGGTACACGGCGTGATTCTGCGCGCCTCAGTGATCCCTGCCTCGAGTAGCATGGCTACCTGCAGGCAGCGTCGCTGCCGTCCACTGCTGCAGACAGCGTCCTTGCCGAATCGCTGGCGCGTTCACTTCACCATTAGAGCGGCCGGAGACAACAAACAGCTCGCTGACCACACCACCTAATCACCGTCTATGTACAACTTACATTTTTGGGGCACTGGCTTCTCCGAAAATCGCCAGGACTCCTGCAGTTTGCTGAATTATCTCTGTGCTTAAAAGGAAATGTTTTGACTGACTGACTAACTCATATCACCCACTCCAAACCACTAAGAATAGGAACTTGAAATTTCTCGAGGTTATTGATCGTATACTTAGACATTGTTTAAGAAGGAATTTTCCGAAATTCCACCCAGAACTGGATGATATAGTGCATGCAACTTTTTGGAACTATGTCGCTTTTAAGGCAATTTTGAAGCTACAACTAAGAAAATCATTATTTCGTGTCTCAGTCAGAAACAAAGAAATGCGTATCGAAATTTAACGACTATGATGGTGACATAGTGGATGACAGTATTTTCTTTTTCTTAAATAATCCATCATTAAGAAACTACTGAAGTATTTTTAAAGCTGCAACTACGAAAACTGATATTTGACTACGTGGTTACAAATAAAACAAAATACGTGCTTCAGTGTTTTTAGAAATATTTAATTATATTAAAACCTTTTAAAGTTAAAGCTGTGAATATTGGCATGTGTGTTTGGGGGTGGATGTTTCACTGAAACGTCACCAAAAGAACTCGAAAGGGCAGGATTAACAAAGATCCCCGGCTCCATAATCGCTTTTCGTTCAGAAATACATTCAGAAAAGATCATGTTTGTACTGCATTAATTAGTGAGTAAGATTCTGAAGATGTTTCAATTTGTGAACAAACTCAAATTTTTGTTAAAGAGAAACAGAAAGAATCCGTGAAGACCATTCAGTCTCTGGGAGCGAAGCGGCGGTCGCTAACCTAGTAAAGCAATATTTTCATGGCAAAATGTCAGACGATAACCCGGAACCCACACACCGCCCCACTGTTTACCCACCCAGGCTGGTGAATACTGGGTTCATGGCTTTCGACGACCCAGCTTCACTACCCGCAGTAGCGGACAACCACACCCCGGCTGTACAATATTTAGGCTATTGTAGCCACATCTCATCAAAGAGAAAAGCAGTTAGAACACTATTTAAATCAAACTCGTTACTGCACTGAAGATATGTTGGTCAGTTTTTAAGTTCAAAATGATTCAAATGGCTCTGAGCACTATAGGACTTAACATCTGAGGCTATCAGTCCCCTAGACTTAGAACTACTAAAACCCAACTAACCTAAGGACAACTCACACATCCATGCTCAAGGCAGGATTCGAACCTGCGACCGTAGCAGCAGCGCGGTTCCGGACTGCAGCGCCTAGAACCCCTCGGCCACAACGGCTGTACAGGTTTTAAGTAAACCAGTCGATTTTATTAAGAAATTCGTCACTGAACTAGAAGGAGCTCACAACCAATGAATCATCTGGGCTCCCTTTAAACTAAAATTCATTAGCAGTTGAACTTTTGCTGGATGCAGGTATGTTTATGAAACTCGTGTGTTTTCTGAACCAAAGTAAGTGACTTTGAATCTTTGTGAAGGTTCTTATTTTCTTGGTATTATCTCCATGGCCGGCCGGAGTGACCGTGCGATTCTAGGCGCTACAGTCTGGAGCCGAGCGAGCACTACGGTCGCAGGTTCAAATCCTGCCTCTGGCATGGATGTGTGTGATGTCCTTAGGTTACTTAGGTTTAATTAGTTCCACGTTCTAGGCGACTGATGACCTCAGAAGTTATGTCGCATAGTGCTCAGAGCCATTTGAACCAGCCATTATCTCCACGAACTGCATTACCCTTTTGAAAAAGAGATATTTATGACAAATTTTATTAAGAAAAAATATACTGAGAAACACTAGTTGGCATCCACAATTCCTTGAACGGAACGCGAACGTTTTCAGAACGTTACCACAAATAATTTAATATGATGGATAATTTATTACAAGTGTTTGGAATCATTAAACTTACCATGTCTGGAGCAGTTGCTCCAGAAACAAAAAATATAAAGAAGAACCCGAGCGGGATTGCTAGCCTCCCAACCGGCGGTTGCTAGTCCTCCATCGCGCGCGTCCGGGAAAGCGTCCCAGATATGGGTGGCAGCGGGGAGATTATATACCAATACTAGCAACATTCCTGCGTCTGTACTCCACGTCAGGGACGGCCTTGAAAATCAGATGGCCAACCCGTTCTGAACCTAACGTGGCGACAGTCCTCCTAACCTTTGAGCCACGATGTGTGACAGTAAGGTAAAACGTTCCGGAGTTGAATTATCCCCTCATTCGGATAGCCGGCTGGGAGCTGCTTCAGTGTCACAAAATCCTATACAAAATGAAAGAACAATGCTTTCAGATATGCTCACATAACTGTCGTTTGCTAGTGGGATACGACAGAGTGACAGCAGTAGAAGAGGAAGTAGAAAAAAAAAAAAAAAAAAAAAACCTGGGCGTCTTTGGCTTAAGTGAAGTAAGTCGTAAAGGTGAAAACTGCTTACAACAGAATTCGGCAAATCTCTTCTATTGCTGTGGTGAACCAAAGAGAAAACTAAATTATTCAGGTTTTTAGTAAACAAAAATTTACTAGACAAGATAATGGCATTAAAAATAGCTTCAGGCAGAACTGGACGTTAGGTCCACAAAATATCAGAAGAGTGTGGGTAAAATCGAAATAGTTTAAGCATGTGCACCTACTGTTGTTCACTGTGATGAGGAGATAGAATCCTTCTATGAGCGCCTGAAAGAAGTCTATGAAAAAGGTAGCAATTGATTTTATAAAATTATAATTTTTTACTTGAATGCCGAAGTTGGAACGTAGAAGGAAGGTGATTCAGTTATTGGCACACATGGAACAGATGAAAGAAACGACAGACGTAAGAGACGGGTTCAATTTTCAGAATGCATGGAAACATCTATTATGAAAACGTTCTCCAAGAAGCATCTTAGTCACAAATGGACTCGGAGGTCTCCTAACTTAAAAGCGAAACATAAAATAGATTCCATTCTTACCAACAAGCCTGAAAACGAAACTTCCTGGCAGATTAAAACTGTGCGCCCGACCGAGACTCGAACTCGGGACCTTTGCCTTTCGCGGGCAAGTGCTCTACCATCTGAGCTACCGAAGCACGACTCACGACCGGTACTCACAACTTTACTTCTGCCAGTACCTCGTCTCCTACCTTCCAAACTTTACAGAAGCTCTCCTGCGAACCTTGCAGAACTAGCACTCCTGAAAGAAAGTATATTGCGGAGACATGGCTTAGCCACAGCCTGGGGGATGTTTCCAGAATGAGATTTTCACTCTGCAGCGGAGTGTGCGCTGATATGAAACTTCCTGGCAGATTAAAACTGTGCGTCCGACCGCGACTCGAACTCGGGACCTTTGCCTTTCGCGGGCAAGTGCTCTACCATCTGAGCTACCGAAGCACGACTCACGACCGAGTCTGAAAACATTAAGTATGTCTGTGTACTGAACTGGTTCCATACAAACAGCGATCATCGATTAATACGAGAATGATTTCAACTGAATACGAAAGACGAAAAATGGAAACTAATTAAAAGAAAAGAAAAATTTTAAATTTCCAATGTCTCTGAAAAAGCAAAGAAGAGTTTCATGAACAGATTAAGAGAAAATTAAAAGAATGTCAAGTAGAAGCATTAACAACGATACCAAGCGGATCTACTGAAAAGTGGGTGGCTTGTTCAAATGTCAAAACCAACCAAAGAAATTGACACATAAAAGTATAAGTATGATGGATAAGGGATGAAAAATAAGAACGGAAACAGACATACAATGCTCTGAGAAGGAGTATGAAAGATAAAGTCAGGAAGTATGAAGAAGAGACGCTAAAAGCCAGTCTAGAAAACTAATCTAGTTTAAAGGTAGCCAGGAAGAAGCATATGATTGGAAAGAATCAGGTAATATCGCTAGACAAAGACCAAGGTCGAATTCCAGATGAGAAAGAAATATTCGAACATACTGAGAATTTTTATATTAAACTGTACATTAAAATCAGTGATAATATTTTAATCCTAGACGAATTGGACGCATCTGTTTCCCAAATCTCAGAAATACTCCCCTCAGAAGTCAAACACGCCATACAGAAGATGAAAAAAAAGAACCTCTCAAGGTAGTGATGACATCACAGTCGATATTTTAAAGCAGATGTATGATGCTTCTGTAAAGCATTTAGCTAAAATATTATCAAACTGTTTGCACAATGGCAAACCACCAAGAGATTGCAATAATGCCAAAATAATAGTAATACATGAGAAAGGTAGTATTAAAGAGCCCTGTAAGGCTCCTGTGCATTCTGTACAAAGCTTTTTCTAGAATTCTGAGTACCAAATTGAGCACTACACTTGACCTGGCCCAACCCATTAAGCAAGTAGGCTTCCATACAGGATTTAATCCAACTGATCACACCCTAACTCTACTTGAAACAATTAGTAGAACAAATGAATATCATCTACCTCTTTCCCTTGCCTTAATAGATTTTGAAAAGACATCCATCAGTCATCCAGCTGCGTTTGAGCCATAACGAAGCAAGGAACAGAACAGGTGAGCATTAATGTTTTATACAACATATACAAAACCTCCATAGGGTTCGTAATTGAAGTTGAAGAATACTAATGAACTTACAATCGAAAAGGGCATAAAACATAGTGAATTTTTATCTCCAAAACGATTTTCAACAGTCCACGGAAAAGCAAAGTCTACATTAGACTGGAAAGCAGCGCGAAGTGACCGGCGCCATGTCACTGATTGCGCAGCCCCTCCCGTCGAAGGTTGGAGTTCTCCCTTGGGCAAGGGTGCGTGTGGTGTTCTTAGCATAAGTTAGTTTATGCAGTTTGTAAGTCCAGGGACCGATAGCGTCAGCAGTTTGGTCCCTTAGGAATTCACACACATTTTTTGCAGACTGGAAAGCAAAGGGAATCCAAATTATGGGAAAGAAATTAAAAGAGTGTCGTTGATGACAAAGAACTATTTGCAAATAGTTAAGAAGAATTTCAAACATAAAGAATGACTTTAAATACTGGTTAGTTAATTTGTGTCAGTCTACTCTGAAGTTGGCCTAAAAATGAACTACGATAAAACCAAGATTATGACAAATGACTGGACAGCGGAGTTAAATATATCTGTCGAAATTACCTAACTTGAGAGTTTCACAAAATATGTCTGTCTGGGTAAACTGCTAAATATGAAACGAGACCTAAGGCCAAAAATATCTCGAAGTGTTGAATAAATCTGGAAATCTTATGGAGAAAACATCTCAGTTTTGAAGTCCAAGATGATGACCGAGGTGAACAAAACAGCTTTTGGCCAACGTAAACTACCAACAATAACTTTTGGCTGCGAGACAAAATGTTGAACGAGTTCATTTGTCAGAAAACTAATAGTAGGAATGGAAAGACATATACTGGGATACACAAAGGAAGGCAGAAAGAAAGCAGATGATATCGGACGAAAACCAGTGACATAATGAAAAGAGTGAATATATTGAAACGTCAGTGGGCTGCTCGTGTCACTAGAAAGAAAAGAAGGCAGGTTGTCGAAACAAGCGTTAAACTGAAAACCAATTTACCAAAAACGATCAAGGGAAGACCACTAGACAGATGAGACGCAGACTTAAAATAGACAGCCAGATTGAACTGGCAACGGCAAGCTCAAAATAGGCTCTAATGGAAGAACTTGCAGAAATACTACTTTGCACGCCGACTCAAAGAGACCAAGTTGTATTGTGATCGAACTGGCTGATGAAATTGATTTATAATGGAGTAGAGGAAAGAGTTAGCGGAGAATATGGGCTTGGTACTAGGAACAAGAGACGAGAAAGACTGAGTTCTGCAATAAATATCACTTAGTAATACCGAATACTGTGTTCAAAAACCACAAAAGGAGGGGGTATACTAGGGAAAGGCCGAGAGATGCGGAAAGATTTCAACTACATTACGTCATGGTCAGACACAGATTCCGAAATCAGATATTGGATATCAAATCGTACCCAGGAGCTGATACGGACTCAGATCATAACTTAATAACGAAGAAGAGTATGTTGAAGCTTAAGAGATTAATCAGGAAGAACAGCGTGGAAAAGAGTCAGTTACGAAGACTAAGGAATGAAACACTTCATCTGAGAGGTGAAAGAAGAAAATAGAAAAGTGTTCACGGAAATTCTGGAATACAGAAATAAGTGTCACCTAGGAAAGAAATAAATAGGAACTGCAGAAAAGCTAAAGGAAAATGGCTGCATGAAAAATGTGAACAAACCGAAAAACAAATGATTGTTGAAGGACTGACTCAGCATATAGAAAAGTGAAAGTAACGTTGGGTGAAATTAAAAGCAAGGACGGTCACGTCAAAGAGTTCAATGGGAATTCAGCTCTTACAGTCAGTGTAGTGAGGAGTGTTGTGGAAAGAGTACATTAAAGGCCGCTACGAGGGGAAAGACTTATCTGATGACGTGATAGAAGAAGAAACAGGAGCCGACAGGAGAGATACAAGGAATCTAGTATTATAATTTAAAAGAGCTTTGGAAGACATAAGCACAAATTCGGCAGAGGTGAGAGAACTGTTGAGCAGCCAGTTTGACAGCTAATGCATCCAAGTTATTGACAAGAATAATATACATTAGAGAGTAAAACAAGATTGAGCATCTATTAGATAATGATCAGTTTGGCTTCAGGAAAGCTAAAGGCACCATAGAGGCAGCTCTGACGTAGAGGTCCATAATAGAAGCGTTCGACAGCGTAAAATGGTGCAATATATTCAAAATTCTGAGGAGAAAACGAGTAAGCTGTAGGGAAAGATGGGAGGGAAGACATTAAAAGCAGCCTATCATTAACGGAAAGGGCATTCCTAGACAATAAAAGTCTGTTAGTATCAAATATACAAGAAATAGTTTCTGAGGATGTATGTCTAGAGCTTAGCATTTTATGGGAGAGAGACATGGATACTAGGGATACCAGAATAGAAGAGTATGGAAGCCTATAAGATATGGTGCTACAGAAGAATGTGGAAAATTAGGTGGACTGACAATGTTTGTAATGAGAAGGTTCACTGCAGAGCAAGTGAGTAAAGGAGCATATGGGAAAGGTGACTAGAAGTAGGGACATGATGATGGCACATCTGTTAAGAAATCAGGGAATAATTTCTATGGTACTAGAGGTACCTGTAGAGAGTAAAAACTGTAGTAGAAGACAGAGATTAGAACACGTATAGTAAATAATTGAAATTGTAGGTTACAACTGCTAATCTGAAATGAGAAGTAGTGGGATTCGTGGTGGGCCGTATCAAACCAGCCAGAAAATAATACCTTAGAAAAAGAAAAACTTTGTAAGGCTCGAAATTTGGAACCAAGAAAATCTCAAAATTGAACAGAAAATTTTGGTAGGAAGTAAAATGAATTACAGTAAATTACCTAACTTTTGCTATGTGTTTTCCAATACTCACGGAAATCTGATGAAACTGATACACAATAAAGGTGCGGAAAGAATAGTGAGTGGATTTGGTCTCCGAATTTCAGTCGAAAAGGAAAACATAATGCAAGACACTTATAAAAAATACACCAAAACACATACAAATAGAACTAGAAGACAGTAGTGGATTAAAATATCTGAGAGAAACCATAGAGCATAGAGGATTAGGTAAATTTTCAGTAGGTTTATGAGTTAGTAAAATGGAAAAAGTTTTACAGTCAGACAAAAAATCTACAATAAGAAACGTATATCAACAAAACCAAAACCAAAACACTACAGTACAGTGGTAAACAAGATTATTCGTATCAAAATGAATGCTAAATTGTAAACTGTTATCTGGATGGGATAAAGACACTTGTCACATGGGCTGTTAGGAAAATAGTGGGTGCAATATACTCTGCTGGTGCCTGGAAACTTGGCAGTGAAAAGAAGATCAACGAAAATATACAGCAGATAACGGAAGTAATGACAAAGCAATGATTAATCTCCTTCGGACACCTGTAGTAAATAAACGAGAACGGGTTAACGTGACAAAATATATTCTCTTATAGCTGGCAGGAGGATTCGACAACAGCGTGAATTACAGATATAATAAATGAACTAGAAAGGAACAACATCAAAAAAGCAGAAGTAGCATAACTCTTTTAAAAATAAAATATTAAACCAAGAATCCTTTCAAGACAGAAACAGTTCGAACAACATGGACAAATGAAAAGATAACATGGGGAGAAGATGGAGTATTGGAAAGCTAGTAAACAACGGAGACAGATGTAGGGTTTAAGATGGTGTGTGATACTACTCGATCACTACGAAGATAAAAAAAGGAAGAATCGCATATCGCCTGTTGCAATTTTGACTGAAGCTATGAACCGCTGGAAACAAGAAAGGTAAAGACAGAAAGACATGTAAAACTAAGGAGACTCGCGTACCGCCTGTTGTAGTGTTGACTGAAGCTATGACCTATTGAAGATCGTTACTTGAGCCCATGTTACGTCAACAAACGGCATCAGGCAGCCATAAAAAAGTTATTTTTGTGGCAGGAGCAGGTTGGGGCGAGGGCCACTTCCTGGTGTGTGGGTTTTGAGAGGGTGGGGGCAGCCAATGAGCGCCGGCGCCGTTAACCGCTCGCGCTGCTGCCATTCGCCAGCCGTAAATGAGTTATATTCGGTCGCGGACGGGGAATTTAATTACCTTTTCGGTGCGCACGGAGCAGGCGGAAAGCTGCAAAGAGGAAGTTCCTCAGAGCAGAGTCTGGGGCTCCCCGAGAAACTGCCGCCCCGTCCCAAGAGGCGGGCAGCCGGGTCCCCCAGGCGAGCGACTTAACCACCAGGGGCAGGGCCCGCCACCGCTTTGTTCTTTCCGCGGTCGCCCTCCCTCTTTCACGGCGGCTCTTTCACTGAGATCTGCATTCATTGGCCACGCGGAAACTTCCAGGAGCTCTCTGCGGCGTTAAATACAGTCCCAAGTTCTGCAGGGGCCGAACGAGAGGCGCTATAAGAAGCGGGAATTTAACTTCTTGTTGTGTTAAGACATCTGTCGGTTACGGAATAAACAGCAGTAATTACACCCCCCATTCTTTTAATTATTAAAGAAGAAGTTTTCGATAGTTAGATATTTTTGTTACTATGCTATTCAGTCCGATGACTAGTTTATTGCAGCTCCCCGCATTATGTACGTCACTGAAAAATGTGAAGCTTGTGCGTCTGGTATTCGCCCTGTCTCCGCCAATGAGCAACGCCGCCTCTAAAGCAGTGACTCAATGGCTCATAAGGTGAATGCAGGTGTTTTGAGTGACTTTTGAATGTATATTTGCGTATTATGAGCTCGTGTGTGACTGCACCGGTAACGTAGTGCAGTGACTTAGGCCGCGTAATGTTAATTCCAAAATCCATATATCTTTTGAAGGGAGTAGTGTTGATATTGGACCAGTTGTCATGTAGAATATCACTGGTAATCAGAGGCGAGTAACGACAGCGTGAAAATGTGTCTTGCAAGAAAAAATGGTAGGTGACCAATCTGACATTAAACAGCCGATGAAGTAGAAAATACGAGAACAGTGCTGACATCGTTTATTTACCCTTAGTGGCTACTCAGTTTACAGAAGACAACTGCTGCCCTCAACTGCGCAAGCTTCTTCAGCTGTACACAATCACTGAAACCTATATATCCATTTGAACTTGCTTACTTTATTTAAGCTTTATAGTTTCTCTACAACTTTTAGTATCCATATAGCCCTCCATTACCAGTCTGATGAATACCTGTTGTCTTAAGACGTGTCATCTTAAGAGATTCCTTATTCTAGTCAGTTTGTGCCTCCATTCCTTTTCTTTTTGCGTAAGTCAGTGCAATGTACCTCTTTATCTCCGAGTAGCATTTGCACCCAAAGTCCTGAACGATTTGTTGGATATAGTAAAACCTCTTTGATCACTCTATACCTCCCTCTAACACTTTGCAGGTTATTCCCTGGTGTCTTAACACACGATATATCATCCTGTTCAGTTACCTTTCTTTTGTATTTTGCACAACTGCCTTTCCTCACCGATTCTTCGGAAGACATCAGTCATTATCAGACTTTATCAGTCCCCCTAATTTTGAACATCCTTCTATAGCACCACATATGAAATGTTGCGATTTTCATCTTCTTTGTTTGCCTCACACCCAATGGTTCATTGCCATACAAGCTTTGTTCAAAACGTAAGCTCTCACAAATTTCTTCCCAAATGAAGGCTGATGTTTGACACCAGTACAATTCTTTTGCACGTTAAATCTCTCTTTGCCTGTACTAACGTGTTGTTTACATCTTCCTTCTTTCGTCCGTCATGGATTATTTTGCTTTCGAAATGGAGGAAATCCTTAACTTCGTCTGCTTGGTGGTAACTAATTTTGATGTTAATATTTTCACTTATCTTCCACGCTACTCCTCATTTGTCTCGTTTTTCTTCGATTTACTCTCAGTGCTTATACTGAGCTTATTAGACTGTCCTTGCCACTCTACACGTCTTGTAAAGCTTCTTAACTTACAAACAGCAGTGTCCTTGAAGAATCATATTATTTATACTCTTTCGTCCTGAATTTCAATCCCACTTTTTAAACTTCTTGTTTATACTTGCTACCTTCAGAGTTTCAAGGTGTACGTTTCGGTCAACATTTTTTAGAATTCTGGTAAGGACTGTATTTACCCGTTTCAACATGATTATTTAACGTATTCACTCTGCTTTTTGCTTTTAAAAGTATTTATTGCGGTTGCAATTTCGACAGTTCGCTATTTCCCACCTAAGTGGGTGTTACATCCACGATTCAGTATTATGTCGCGACTTATTGGAAGATTGTGAGACCTGAGTTTTCTCCTGGCGTATACGATATTTAAACAACTCACGGATATTGAGCCAGGAAATATTTTCAGCGACCGCGATATTTCGGCGGGAGTACACCCCGCCATTTTCAAGGCAAACCGCAACGGGCAGGCGCTGTACAGGCAAATTTAAAATCTCGGTTCTTAAACTGATGCAGGAAAGATAACGTACACGAACACTAGTGCAACCAAAAATGACCAAAGTCAGAGATATCGATGGTGATACTTCGAACTAGAAGGTGACATAACAATGACTCTATCCCTCTGTTGTATGACAAGGGAAAGAGCAGGATTACAAACAGAGTTTAAAAAGTTGCTCTATAATTTGATCTCAAGTGCCTCCTTGCCTCCTTAATAACACTGTCTCAATAGCTGGACCTGCATGCCAATATCTCGGTGTTGTTATATAGTATGGGGTGACCAGTATCCAAGCAATGTTCGGCAATAACAGATCTACTTGTCTGCTGTAATGGTGTGTGCCGTTTATGCTCAGTACATCGGTCCTCCAAGGTCCTAATAGTTTGACCAATATAGGCCATGCCACAGCTACAAGGAATGCGATATACACCCGCCTTACGCAAACCAAGATGATCTTTAACAGAAACCAAAAGTACTTTAATTTTAGGTGGAGGTCGGAAAACACATTTTACATCGTATTTCCATAAAATATGACCGACCTTGTGGGAAGTGCTTCCTACGTAAGGCAAAAATGCAGTAGACTTAGGTGTCGACTCAGAATTATCATCAATCTCTCGGTTGGTCGATAGCACAACGCACATTCAATCTATCACTATAACCATTTTGATGAAACGTAACTTCAAGATGGCACAGCTAAGCTGGCAAAGTCTCAGGGTCGGAAACGACATGTGCCCTGTGTACCAAGGTACGAAGTAGCCCTTCGCGCTAAGTCGGATGCTGACAACTATTAGCCTTTAAATACAAGTCGGTGTGAGTACGTTGCCTGTAAAATGCGTGTCCCAACGATCCAGCAGCCTTCCTCCTAACCAAAACGTCAAGAAAGGGAAGGCAACGATCCTCTTCCACCTCTATCGTAAAACAATGTTCAGGTGGATCGGAATTCAGATGTTGTAGAAAGGCTTTCAAATTCTCCCTACCATGAGGCCGAGCAACTAAAGTATCGTCAACATACCTGAAGAAACAGGTGGGTTTCAAAAGATCCGACTCCAACGCACGTTCCTCGAAGACTTCCTTAAACCAATTTGCGTTCACAGGAGACAACTGACTACCCATCGCAACTCCATCTGTCTGCTGGTAATACTGGTCATTGAATAAAAAGTAAGTGAATGTCAACATATGCTGAAAGAGATTAGTTAACTCAGCACCAAACCTAACCTCAGTTAAGCGTAACGAATCAGACAGACGACCACATCGAAACTTACTAAAATATATGAGTCATTCAACAGCAGTCCCTCCAAACGTCAACATATGCTGAAAGAGATTAGTTAACTCAGCACCAAACCTAACCTCAGTTAAGCGTAACGAATCAGACAGACGACCACATCGAAACTTACTAAAATATATGAGTCATTCAACAGCAGTCCCTCCAAACGACGTAAAACATCAGCTGAGTTTCTGTTATGATGTTCACACCGACCAACTTGTAAACTCAAGAGAGAAGCAAGATGCTTGGCTACACGATATGTCGGAGCACCAATTTACTCACTACAGGACGGAAGGAAACCCTTCGTTGTGTACATTCGGAAGGCCATATAACCTAGGGGGTTATGCTATCAACCACCTTTCTTCAGGAGGCTGTTGGTCTTTCTCTCAACACTTCTTGTGGAGTCCGCATCGATTCTGCGATAAGCTGAGTCAGATAGTAAACGTTGCATCTTTTGTACACAATCCTGTTTGTTTAAAACAACGGTGGTACTGCCCTTGTCCGCAGGTAAAATAACAATATCGGGATCAACTTTGAGACAGTGAAATATCGGCAGTCGCTGAAAATATTACCTAGCTGAATACCTGTAAGATGTTTGAATATTGGAAGATTGTTTTCAGCAGTCTGAATGGTATACATTATGGTGGTATATGGTGATATACAGATAAGTATTCTCCTGCTTCTACCTACCATGTCAGCCGGAACTACGTAATGACCAGAAAAACAGCACTAAAGTAAATTAAAGTTCAGCCGCAATACGCGTAGAGGCGTTGTGGTTGGACTGCAACAGCAGTTTAAGGAGAAGTGCATAAACACACAAAAACCATTTGTGTAAGTTTGCACTTGTTTCATTAGCTATTTTAAAGCAGTATTTACTCAAATACATCGTGAGGACGTGACATGTTAATTGAGGGTAGGCGATATTAATCTTAGCCATTAAAATAAGACTGTTACTCCGTCGTACCTATTAAGTGAATAATATGGTCCATGAAAGACCCTTTTAAATTTTAACTAGGATCGAATTTTGCAAATGAGACGTAGAGTTTTCACCGCTCGCTTTGTATTTGGTTAGCAATGAAAAACCTTCCCTGATTTTATTAGTACCGTAAAACTGGACATCTTAGCACTATTAGCACTCTTTGTAATGTAACTGTGTACAAATTCGTATCACGACATTTAAATTTCACAACTACGGAATTTCTCAACCATATTTTTTTTTTAATTTTGTTAGAAATAAGTTTTTTATGTGTCTTGAGGGGTTCGGAGTAAGGAGTATCAATTGTTATGGAGTTACAGCCCAGCCCACGACAACATCGTAACATGAAGACCGAGACAGCGAAAACAAAGTTAAATTCATATGTTACAAACATGTGTTCTTTATGACATGCAGTTACTGTTAGAAATATGCCCTTTTTAATAAGTATAGTTCTATTCTAAGACAGTAAAACATTTGTGAGATTGTTTTTCTGATTTCCTTTAATTCGAATAAATATAGATCTCTCCTCACTGAAGGGAAAAAGGAATCAAAAATTAAATGCAACCAGCAAGTGATTAAGCGAAATAATTACACACTTACTTAGCATCTGTTGGTTCAAACCGTATGAAAAAAAAAGAAAAATAAACATGTCACACCACTTACATTTAAACTAATATTTCGAGTAATGTATTTACCTCAAACTTTTAGATACGTATTTAAAAGAACTGTGGTACGAGAAATAAGGCAATGTCGTGACACATTCAGTGCAATGATCTGAGCAACTGTACGTTATATTTAAAAATGTTGTTATAATGAGAAGTAAAACTTGGTTTTTTATGTCAAACATTCACGGGTGCCCCTAAATTCATTAAATGAATTTCTTTCCTATAATTTAAATTGTCACATTTGTTTCTGCAGGTATGCTTGTTGTCACGAATTTACCCCTACAATGTACGAAAATAACGTTTTTCGCTTTCCAGTGATTAAACAAAATTTTTGTAAAATTGAACTCTTACGCAGGGTCATACGCACATATGTCAACTTACCGTCAGTTGGTCAGATTTCAAAGTTATGGACGGGAGTAGAAAGCTTACATATAATCTATAAACAAGTTTCTCTGCCTGCCAATAACACGGCCTTGGAATAACTCAAGTCTACTGCTCATACGTGTAACTTCCATCACCTCTGGCTGTGCCACGCAAGGACACACTCCAGTAGAGCTGTAGGTTGAACATCGTCAGAAGTTACACTAATTAGGAATAGAAAGCTAGATCGTGCTGTTTTGTCACAAATAATACCTCAGTCACATAGCTGCCTGGCTTTGCAGTTTTCATTTCCTCTTGTTTTTAAAATTTCAGTTATTTTAAACCAACCAATGCTGTAATAAGTCCCCGCACAAGTTCATTGCGCAGACTGTTAGGCACAGACAGCTCCTCGCAGTCAGGGTGTTAGCCGCCATCGGCAGAGACATTCGTACCTTCGCAATGTTTTGTCACCACCATTCCCCACTGCAGCCGTTACTCATTAATAAGGCACGCTGGGGTACTCATGGCTAGAACGTATTCGTTTCTATGTCAACTGTTTGCAGTGGCGGCCTTCCAAAGAGAGCAGACTCGTTAAACTGCACCAGCAATGCCACCAGTCCAAACAGTCATGTTCACAGCTTCAAGAGCGTTGTGAATTCTTGCCTGCACTCCGTATTATACAAATGTGATATTCTTACTGGAAACTGAATTACAGAAGTTCGTGAACCACGAATGAAAAACAGAAACGTAACTATTTTTGAAAACAATTTTCTGTGAGAGCCAAATGTAGCGAAATGTCCCTAGCTTCCATAAATTAGGAACATCATTACCATGAAAGAAGAATTTCTTAATTAGTAAGCCTGGCAATAAATGTTCATCGAATTCGCATACAGAAAAGATACTGTTCTGAAACACGAACTCTTTCTTTGCTGAAGGATGTATGCGTACAATGTTTAGAATCCTCAATAAATAGGATTTCCTTAATCACATACATTACTTGGAAAACACAGATAACATAACGCGAAATTCTTAGCTGCTTTCTTTATATTGCACGGCCTGTCTGGTTATTATTACCTGCGTACACTGGAACGCTTCAACCAATTACTTGTAATTAACAGTTCACTCTAGGGTATCTTAATGTTTCCGATTGGTGGATCCTATTCTTACGGCAACTTTAGTCACAGAACCTCCGCTTTGTTTCCAGAGTTGGTTTTATATGTTACATTCTGTAAACAGATTAATTGCAACAAAATAATAGTTCTTGCTTTCTCCGAAAAGTAATTACGAACAATACCCAAAGTTTCTTAGAAAACTGAAATTTAAAATAACAGGGCCTGAAAGGGATATACTGGGCCACGTTTGTATGTGGTAGCCTAATATGATTTTATAAACGATATATGTCTTTGATAGCTCAATATTATGTAAAAGTCAATGGGGTACTTTTTCCCATATGCAAAGGTTGAGTGCCCCCATGAAGACATTTACTAAGCAAAACAGGGTCACTCAGGTCTCTAAAAATGGTTTCATTTCATTCGCAAGGAGGCTCAGGAAGATAATGCTTATCATGTTATAATGATCACTTTCTTTTGCTTTTTGGTAACCACACCAAGAATCTGCTACTTTAGGGCAAAGTCTGTGAACAAGGTGGTCATCTGCGGGCAACTTATGGAAGTATGTGTCCCATACAGCTTTTCTCAGTGCTGTAACAGCATTCAGAGATGCAGTTCGTCTAATGGCCAGTCCATAACAACTCTGAAGAAGGTCTATTTCAGTTTCTCTCAATCTGCTTCGCCCAGACAGAGATTTTCCAACAGATAGCAAATTTCCTTTTATTTCTCTTCGCAGCTTCCTTAATCTATCACCCATCCTCTTTTCCACATGTCCACAACACTTCAGTTTTGTTACCAAGGCATCACCATAAACATTCATCGCATTAAGTTTATTCAAAGGTTTAGAGTCCCCATCGCCTAAGTACTTCGTATATCTAACGTTATAAACGAGCACCGACCTCTGAAATATTTTTGAAGCTCCATCACACTCCACACCTCCACTGTAACCATCACAATTCTTAGAACACTGATGTTCAATATTTCCTTCAGTGTTACCATCGCAGGCATGGCTGTACTTGGATAAGCACTCAACATTAACAAATTTTCCATTCTGCAGAGAAGTAGCACTTACAACACCATTCAAGGAACGATGTCCTCGACGTCCTCATGTCCCATCAAGCGCTACAGCAATGTCCCGGTTCCCCTAATATTTACAGTTTCTTCTACTGCACGTTTCATAGATGCTTTAGACACAACCGTCGAGGCACCTAAAAGTATTTTTATGTACTTGCTGAACGTGCTGGGAGGAGGAGGAAGCTCCATCAAACCACAAATCATTTGAGCAGCCTTTTTTTCCTTTTCCTGTTGCACGCATTGCATACACCAACTTCCAATTCACATCATATTAATTATGCACAATGTTCAAAGTCATTTTAGAGTTAGATTTATTGAAGGATCTACACAGAACAACGAATTTTGACGCTAAACCCTTCCTGCTACTTTGTTGTTCAGTTATTTCCACACAGCCTACACCATCACATTGTTTCATTTCGCCACTTATCGAATAAGATAAATTGACACATCAACAACAACAAATGCGCTGCAAACAGTTTATTGTTAACACAAAAATTTTGACAACCAGGAGGCGTGTCATGTGGGAGTTTCTTCCCTGAAGAACTGATACATAGGTTACTTTCAACAGCGTGGCTTGCTTTGTTTGTGAACTGGTTAGCACAGAATTTCCTTTTATTGAATTTTTCGATGCGTGCCATATTTCGTATTTATTGCACACTAAATGATATATACTTCCACAAATATATATAGTACTTGGGCAACAAACATTCACTAACAATGAACAAACTGCTTCAGTGAAATAAAAGTAAATACCAACAAAGATAATCATTCACAGACACAAGAAACCTGCAGTGTTAGCAACATATACAATATATCACACACATAATCGCTGTAAACAGAAAGTTTACAGTTCGCTTCGAAATATTACTAATTTCTGTAACAGATATAAAGGGAGCGTGGTGGCATACGTGACCATAACTTTAAAATTTCGTATTTATGGGTCATTCTTCATTTGAAGCCGTATAATGTATATATCAATGTAATCAGCAAAGGCTATAGATTTAAATAAAGTCATAAAAATTGAATATTTCCACCATTTATAAGTACTCTGTATCTTTAAACTATACCAGACTTCGTTTAATGATGTTTTTAATTTGCTTTCCATTGATGAATGAGATGTCAGTTCAATGACAGTCTTGTATTCTGCTGCAGACAAGGTCGAAGATTGTCCAACGACAATAAATGTGATTATAATCTACAATTCATCTTGATATATAAACTTCTCACCGATTGGAAAATTTTGATTAAAAGCTTTACCCAAATATTTCTGGTATTGTGTATATTCCTCAATAAATGTTTGTCCTATTTCGAAGTGTCCTCATCCAAAATGCCTTTTCATGAGAAGAAACAGTCAAACTTATTGGAGCTCATTGAATTTCTCGAGTATTCTGAGTCTTCTTGAAATCAGGTTTTTCTCTTTGAGATTCGTTAATTCGTTTACTTCTTTACCTTGAACTTTAAATTCATTTCCTTGAGTTTTGTAGAAAAGTCACTTTATTAGGCAATGAGATACAGTCAATTTCTACAACTAAAAAATGTTTTTTTTAAAAAGGAAGCACGTAAGTCATTCCTCAGCTGTCACATCATTGGGCCCCTTTATTAGAAATAACCGCCTTCCTACAGCAATCGAAAGAAGAGATGTATGTGCGCTCCCCATAGAATCACACAGGATTCTGAACACACGATTATTTAGAACATGGATGGAAAGACATGTCCTGAGTGGCTAAAAGCAAGTAGTGATAAAATGAAAACAATCTCCTTAATAAGTGTAAATGTAGCTATTCAAATTATAGTGCGACAGAAGGCACTTCGAGGTGCTCACCGATTTCCATACCTTAGCAGGACGTAATATCATCCATTGTACAATTACGCTCTATGAGAATGTTCACGAAGCTTCGACTGTGCCCCACTATCATTCTACTGACAGCAGATACGTCTGTGAGCCATGGAAAGGTCATCGAAATCACCAACAGTGCTGAGAACAGTTTTGATGATCAGTTGTCACAACCATTTTCAGGTGATGAAAAGCGTAAAAGCGAACTATGCAGCCTGGAAAAAAGCGTTGATGAAAGGAAACAAGCTTCTGTGACATGATGGCATGAGCTGCACATGAATGATGGAAAAATCCCAAATCGGCTCTGTTGTGGAAACCAACAGATGGATGCAGAAGTAGAGGATGACCTCGTAACACATGGAAACGAAATTTTGCAGAGAATCTTTAATACATGAGTATCAGCTGAGAGGAAGCTATACACCAGACAACTGATCGATTGCGCTGGACAAAACTTGTCCGATATTCTACCCTGCACTGGAGGATTTAAGTAATGCTTTTGATTACTCCATTTATTGATGACCCCATCATGAACGTTCTCGTAAATTGGGGGGGGGGGGGGCACGATTTTGTCCCTTCTTCTTAACAGTGATTTCCATGTGTTACTTTTTTCGTCGCTTACGGTTAAAACCTCTTCATTCATAATCAGTCCACCTAATTTTCATCATCATAGGATCACTTCTCAAACACTTCAGGTCTTTCAGTTCTCGTTTTTCCATAGCACATGACTCACTACGATACAATGCTTTGCTCTAAATACATTTCTTACTCAGATTAAGACCAATTTATGATACTACCTGACTTCTCTTACCCAAGTATGCCTTCACTCCCTGTACTAATCGATTTTCTTTGTCGTCCTTACCTAGTCTGATATGAAGTTTGCTTTGAATGTAGCAGAATCCCGTATCTTCTCCTATTTCATGGTCTCCAGTTCTTATGCCACGTTCGTCACTAATCTTCTCCCACTCCTCATTAGTTGAGCCTGTGTTCAATTTACGCTTTATCCATGGTACGTATTCAGTGGACTGTTCGTTGCAGTCAACGTGTCCAGCAATCCTTCTTCACTTTCCTAGATGATAGTATTGTCAGGAAATCTTATCACTAACATTTTTTCGCCCTTAATTTTAATTCCGCTCTTGAACCTTTCCTTCATATGTGTCATTGATTCTTCGATGTAAGGGGTGAACATTAGGGACGGAAACAAGATCCCTATCTAGCTTCCGAGCACTTAGTTCCTTCATTTTTTTTATTTTTTAACTTTTTCATCTTTTGTCATCAGTATTGTGACTAGTTTGTTGCGGCCCGCCACGAATTCCTCTCTGGTGCCAACTTTTTCATCCTGGAGTAACAACTGCACCCAACGACCTCAATTATCTGCTGGATAAATTTCAATCTCTGTCTTCCTCTTCAGTTTTTACCATCTTCAGTTCCCTCTGTACCATGGAAGTTATTCCCTGATGTCTTAACAGATGTCCTATCATCCTGTCCCTTCTTCTTGTCAATGTTTTCCATTTGTTCCTTTCCTCGCCGAATCTGCAGAGAACAATTTTCAACATTATTTTGTAGCACGACATCTCAAGTGCTTCAATTCTTTTCTGTTACGGTTATCTCTCTCCATGTTTCACTACCATACAACACTGTGCTCCAAACATACATTCTTAGAAATTTCTTTCACAATTTACGGCCTGTGTTTGATATCAGAAAACTTGTTTTGGACAGGAAAGCCCTTTTGCCAGTACTAGTCTGCTTTTGATATTCTCCTTGCTCCAACCGTCAAAGGCTATTCTGCTGCCTCTGTAGCAGAATTCCTTAACGTCATCTACTTTCTCATCTCAAAATCTCAAGTGTTTCACTGTTCTCATTTGTGCTGCTTCTCTTTACTTTCGTCTTTCTTCGATTTTATTTCAATCCATCTTCTGTATTCAATAGATCGTTCATTCCATTCAACATACCTTGCAGTTCTTCTCCACATTCACTGAGGATAGCAACGTCATCAGCGAATCTTATCATTTATATCCTTTCAACCTGAATTTTAATCTCACTCTTCAATCTTTCTTATTTACCTCCGTGCTTCTTCGATATTCAGATTGTACAGCAGAGGCGAAAGACTACATCCCATTTTTATACCATTTTTAATCCAAGCACTTGGTTCTTGGTCTTCTCGATTCAGTCTTTCGCTTGGTTCTTGTGCATGTTGCACATTACCCGCCATTTCCTATAGCTTACTCCTATTTCTCTCAGAATTTCGACCATATTGCACCGTTTTACACCTTCGAACGCTTTTTCCAGGTTGAGAGATCCTATTAACGTGTCTTTATTTTTCATCAGTCTTGTTTCTGTTATCTGACAGAATCCCAGAATTGCCTTTCTGGTGGCTTCACCTTCACTAAATCCAAACTGATTGTCATATAACAAATCCTCAATTTTGTTTTTCATTCTTCTGAATATGATTCTTGTTAGCAATTTAGATGCATGAGCTGTTAAGCTGATTTTTCGATTATTCTCGAACTTGTCAGCCCTTGGAGTCTTCGGAATTGTGTGGATGATATTTTTCGGAAAGTCAGATGGTATGTCGCCAGACTAGTACATTCCACACACCAACGTGGACAGTCGTTTTGTTGCCACTTTGCCTAATGATTTTAGGAATCCTGATTGAATGTTATCTATCTCTTCTCCCTTATTGATCTTAAGTCCTCAACAGCTCTTTTAAATTCCGATTCTAATAGTGTATCCCGTATCTCTTCCGTGTCGGCTCCCGTTTCTTCTGCTATTACAGAAGTTACATGTTTTCCGTCAAACTTCTGTGACTGTCATTTTTAGAGAATTCCATTCCTCTTGAACTGAACCGCCTAGTGTGATATTCATTATTACAATTTCTGTAACCCCAGAAACCTTCATATACATCTCGGCATTTTTCAGTACTTCCACATTCTACTGCTTTGCACATTAATTCATCCGGACGACTCACTCTAACTTCAGCCTACTCATCATTATTACTAAATTGCGATCCGAGCTACAAAGCCCTATTCATTACGTTTTTCATGGCCGTTGTCCACCGGCAGAGATAGGAATGCAGCTGTCTGGTGGGATTTTATTCTCTTCAAGAAATTCCAGTAATACACTATGGCAGCGACCTGCATTAATGAAAATCCATAGGCGATGTCTTTTTATGCTGATACCTACAAGCAATACGCCGAGTCAACTAAATCACTATATTCGATTACTTCTAGTGAGAATATCCATTATTTGATGCGAAAAGGAAGTTCATTCTTTTTATTGGTGTACAGTCACCTGCGCACCAATCTAATATGTCGTTCGAAAGTGGGAGCTTAGCAATTTAATCTCCTGATTTTGTAGCTAATTATTAATACAGTTTCACTAGTACAAATAAACATTCCTTTATATTGGTTTGGAAATGTTACGAAGACTATGACCTTACTTTTCTTTTAAGTCAATACTATAAAATTTTATCAAGATTGGAGTAAAAGTAATTTTAGAAGAAACATACAGATGCTTTAAGAAAAACTGGTAAGCTTATTCCTGGCTGTTGGTCAGATAGGAAACCCATAAAACGGCTAACGTCTGTAATACAATCGATTTGGTTGTTCATAAAGGTGAAATGTTTCGAAGGGAGTCAGGTAATCGGCAGGTTACCAGCGGTTTCTTCGTAGAATTCTAGAAGCTCGTAGACACAAACATATCTTACTTTCATGAATTTATATCGTTTGAACGTAAAAATATGATGAAGAATGTCTACTATCGACTTTCACAGTTTCCAGAATATTTTTCTCCAGCTCAGCATACCTTAGAAATAAAACTAAAGTCATCTTCATCTACGTACGTATATCAAATAAGTTACGCATTACACGTGGAGGGTGTTTCTTCGTACTAGCGTGAAAGACTTTCTATTTTATTCCATTTGCGTATGGAGCTAGGAGAAATTGCAAACCTGGTACAAGTTGGGACGTCAACTAAACACCTGGTTCAAGAAATTTTAGAAATATGTAAGTTTTAGTCGACATTTGGTGATATTGTTGCGGACGTTGCCTTCAAATCTTATTTCATATTATTATTTATATAATTTCTGGCACTTCATACTTGTCGGGGCACCATGAAACGAGATAGGGTTTGCTGGGTTGCCCCACATCCACAAGCACTGTGTTCATGGTCACAGACGGTGGAGTATGACACAGAGAAGATATCTACCAGACTTTCTGCGATGGAGGGCCATAGAAAGAATGGAAGCAGGACAGTTGCTACTGATTTTGCCCGATGGCTTAGTGTGAATTGCTCTGTTATCCTTCGGATGAGATGACAGTTTATAGAGGCCGAATCTGTATTCCGAAGAACAAGGCAGGGCCGACCACGTGCGACTTCCGGAGAGAAGACCGTTGTTTGGCTGTAAGGCCACTTCAATGCCGCTTTAGCAGCATCCACTGAATGTTTTGTATCGAGACAAACGGTTGCTTTGGCAGATAGGCCTTTATTGATTTTCACAGAATGGAACGTCTAGAGTGGAGTCATCGATATGCCACATGGACTGCCGAAGAGTGGACTAATGTTGTTTTCACGGATGAGCCCCGATTTAATTTGATTCTCGATGAATTCGCATCTGGAAAGATAGTGGACCCAAACATTGTAGAAAGAGACCGACGACGAGGATCCCTAATGGTGTGGGCATGGATTATGTTCACCAGTCGAACCCCTCTTCATGAAATTGTACGGGTGACTCGGCAAGGTTTACCTACTGTCTGGTGTTATAAGAGATCTTGGAACCTCACGGTTGTTGCGAGGTGCCGTGAGACCAGACTTCGTATTGATGGATGATAATGCTCGACCTCATAGAGTACATAAGGTCGATTTTTTCCTCGGAACGGGAAATATTGCACGCATAGCATGGCCTGCTTGCTCTCCCGATTTAAATCACGTAGAGCATGTCTGTGATGCATTAGGAAGGCGGCTTGCATCACCTGAGCATCCATCAACCCCTCTCCAAGACTGTGAGCACCTCTGCAAGAAGATTGGGCGTTACTGTCTCAACATGAGACTGATGACATCATTCACAGCATGCCCTGTCGTTGTCAGGCCTTTATTGCTGCCAGAGGTGGTCACATCCCACACTGAGCGCATTAATCAGATGTCGTAATATGTGTGCAAATCCGTTGAGTAAAAAGAGACAAAGAACATTTTCGTCTACTGTTTTGCATGTTGCATTTGTTTAAAATCTGTATTCTTGAAATGTTTCTGCTTTATTATCATCTGTTTATACTTTTCTGTGGAAAAACAAACGCAAATTTGCAAAATTTCCATTTGTTGCTTTAAATTTCGACACCAGTGTACTTAAAGTCAAATTATAAAAAATGATTAAAAATAATTCGACTTCAGATTTATCTAATTACTGAGATGTAGGCCTTTAGATCACGTAGAGTTCTCTAAACCAACAAGAAGTATTCCTTAAATCTACAGAACAGCAGCATGAAATTTGGTATTAAATATATTTTTTATGTAAACTTGATATAGCCATTATAACAGTAGTACTTGCTGTTAGAATTTTGCGGGTCTGTGACCTGTGAGTTAAAATATGCTCAAACAGTACATTAAAACCTGTAAATTAATAAAACATATAATAAAGAATAAAACGATCTAGTTATTAAATTAAAATATTTTGGAAAGCATCTCCATAATGAAGAAGCAGCAGCAACTTGCTCCAAAAAAATATATAAATCACTACATACGCATATTATAACCATTCATGTACGTACGTTTTTATGTATGTGTGAATGTTCCACATTTTCTTGTAAACAACTGGATCAAACATCGTTGGTAGACCTGCCTAATATTGTGTGGGGCCGCCGCGAGCATGCAAAAGTGTCGCATCACAACGTGGCATGGACTCGACTATCATCTGAAGTACTGCTGGAGGGAATTGACACCATAAATCCTGCAGGGCTGTCCACAAATCGGTAAGAGTACGACGGGGTAGAGAACTTTTCTCAACAGCACGTTGCAAGGCATCCCAGATATGCCCAACAATGTTCATGTTTGGGGAGGTTGGTGGCCAGACGAAGTGTTTAAACTCAGAAGAGTGTTACTGGAGTCACCCTATAGCAATTATGTACATGTTGGGCTTTGCATTGTCCTGCTGGAATTGACCAGGTTCGTCGGAATGCACAATGGACATGAATGGATGCAGATGGTCGGGCAGGATGCTTACGTACGTACCATCTGTCAAATGTCCAAATGTACAAGTCCCACATGATTACAGAGCCTCCACCAGTTTGAATAGTCCGCTGCTGACTTGTAGGGTCCATGGATTCATGCGGTTGTCTCCATAGCCATACATGTTCATCCGATCGATATAATTTGAAACGAGATTCGTCCGACCAGGTAACATGTTTCCAGTTTTCAACAGTCCAATGTCGGGGTTAACGGATCTACGCGAGGCGTAAAGCTTTGTGTCGTTCAGTCGTCAAGGGTACACGAGTGGCCCTTATGCTCCGAAAGCCATATCGATGATGTTTCGTTGAATGGTTCGCGCGCTGGCGCTTGTTGATGGCTCAGCACTGAAATGTGCAGCAATTTGCGGAAGGGTTGCACTTCAGTCACGTGGAACGATTCTCTACTGTCGTCGTTGGTCCTGTTTTGTTGGATCTTTTTCCGGCCGCAGCGATTTCGTACATTTGATGTTTTACCGGAATGTCAGGGGATATTCTTGGTACACTCGTGAAATGGTCGTACGGGAAAATCCCCGTCTCATCGCTACGTCGCAGATGCTGTGTCCTATGGATCGTACGCCGACTACAACACCACGTTCGAACTCACTTAAAGCTTGATAACCTGCCGCTGTAGCAGCAGTAATCGATCTAACAATTACACCAGACACTTGTCGTGTATAGGCGTTGCCGACCGCAGCACCGTATTCTGCCTGTTTACATATCTCTGAATAAGCACGCC
Source organism: Schistocerca serialis cubense (assembly GCF_023864345.2). Taxonomy (NCBI): domain Eukaryota; kingdom Metazoa; phylum Arthropoda; class Insecta; order Orthoptera; family Acrididae; genus Schistocerca; species Schistocerca serialis. The sequence continues at coordinate 380,886,862 of NC_064643.1, read as the reverse complement.
TATACTAGTTTCTTTGGCGCTTCATTGTATCATGGTACCACACATATTTGAGGGGATATCCGCATTGTACATGACGTTTAAATTTATTACCTCTTTGATACTAACTCTTTTCGCAATACTGTTTTTCAGACAGTACCCACGTTTACCGCTGAATGTACCTACAAAATTATATCACTGTACGACACATAGTTCAATAAATATGACGTAATAAACAGTAAAATGAGTGAAAATGTCACATTATGCTTCAGGCCTTAATGCACTTATTCTTGACTACTAAGACACTACTGCAGTCCAGGGAACCAGGAAATTCGTGGCACGTGGCATCGCTGTTGACAGCTACAAACTGAGAAGAGCAAACGGCTTTAGGCGAAAGCAACAGCCATCTACATAGCTATGAAGGGACGTTGCCATAAAGACGTTTATAAAATTGCGCTGTAGACACTCAAAGCAGCTGCGCCCAGTGTGCAGAAACTGTACACTACAAAAAGAAATTATTTTTTGCTTTCATTCCCAATAGAAAATAGCAAAATGAATACCTAGGAAATGTCGGCTTTCACAGTCACTAACAATACAAAAGAAAATTTGAAGGTGACGGTCATAACACTAGTGCCACCTGTCGACTAAATCTTACCTATTTCTGAAGTTATCTGAACCAAGCTCTTAGTTGACGCCCCAATTATGCGCAAGTCTTAGCTTTGACACAGAACCTTCTTTTTCAAGTCTTAAGTGTTTGGTCTGTGTGGATTGGATTGGATTGTTTGAGGAAAGAGACCAAACAGCGGGGTCATCGGTCTCATCGTATTAGGGAAGGACGAGGAAGGAAGTCGGCCGTGCCCTTTCAAAGGAACCATTTGAATGGACTGATTTAGGGAAATCACGGAAAGCATAGATCAGGATGGCCGGGCGCGGGATTGAACCGTCGTCCTCCCAAATGCGAGTCCAGTGTGCCAACCACTTTGGTTTGCGTGTCTTTAATGTTATTTTTAGCGTTTAAGTCATTATCTTTTGCTAGCCTGTTGTTGTATAACAAACGTTTGTCTTTGTTTGTGTTCCTTTCAATTTAATTCCAGACAACTGATTATGACAGTAGCCGAAACGTCATAATAAGAATTTTTTTATAAGAGATCTAGAAGATCTTATTCACAAAATTTTCAAAATGATTGCGAGCTCATCCCAGAAATTCATTTCCTTTGTTAAGTGCGAAATGGTACGAAAACTGAGGTTGTAGATACTATAACACATTCAACATTATGAAGTTCAGTCGAAAAGGAACTTGGCATCCATAGAAAGTTTAATCATAGATGTTGGACAGATACATTTGTCTACGAAAATGTACATTTATGTAGTATTATTTTATTAGCTAAAACTATATTTTCCCCTTTCGTCTCTATCATTCTGACTGTAAGGGTTTTCGATAACTAGTACACATTTTTTTAAATCAAGATATATGAAGTGATGCATAAATGTTTCGTCTTGGCACAGAAGTGATTCGTACAACGGTAAAATAGTAGCTGTAGCCTCCAGGAAATTGTAAACGATTTCACATCAGGGTTAACATAAGGAGACGCAATCAAACCTAAAGAGAAGAAATTTCGCACTACACATGAAAAGACACCGCTCAGTATCGTGAACGTTAACTTTTGGTATGACTGTTACAAAGGTACAATATTTGTTACCAAGTTAAGCAGAGGCGATCAGTAATTTAAGAAGGTTGAGATGCAGTGTGAGAATTATTTTTACACAGTCGCAGTAAACTACTTCACGTGAACTCCCAAATAAGACTTTTCACTTTTCAACAAAAGTTTTACGGCCATGTATCATACTTTAATTGAAGCACTGGATAAAAAATAATGTAGGTATAATTTCTGATCAGTGACGTTTCTCTCACAGAAAATGATTTTGAGGTTGCAGTGAGTGTCAAGTAAACGGAGACACGTAATTAGACCACCGACATGTGGTACACATCCCATAGCCGTCACTCGACGAAAACAAATATGTTTACGAATTTTGGTCAATGCGATTCACTTGAGCCACTCTTTTTATTATGTCCCCAGTAGCATTGATAATACGAGTGCGATCTGTCATTTACCGAGGAGGACGCACGAAAAGGTCAAACTGACAATGTGACTGTAAATTCTCGTTTAGACAAGTACGAATTGCACAACATACTACCCCACTGCTAGTGACTACTTTTTTACCATGAATTTAAACTAACATCCTTAAGTAAAGGCGCTAAGTAGCTTAGTTTTATAAGCTCTACAAGCTAAGCAAGAGGGGACTGAATTTCGAGGCAAAACAATTTTATTTTTCTGTTCCTTGCCGACTGTTAAGTAACGAAGCTGCTTAAGAGCGAGTCGTGCTTTTGATGTATAAAGTTCACGAGCCCGGTGCGCTATCGAAATAAAAAAGTGATTAAAAAGTACAAAGCGGACTTTTATTTTCGCAAAATTTGCTAAGAACATTGTCTTCAGTCGTCGTCTAATTAACCGTGTCTTATTTGTCTCCAGCGCGGAGGCGAAGAGAAACTTAGGAAGCAGCAACGGCACAGGAAGTCGTGGCCGCAGATGCATTGTGTTACGGAATGAAACTTTTTGGGAAGGTTGTCCGTGTCGATAAAAAAACACTTACTACCATCAAATGCTATCTGGAGACGTGACCGTGAAGTACATATATCCGTGTACAAAGTAATGTGATTTACGAATATCATTTTTACATTGAAGTGACATCTCATGGAATACCTCGTAATATCACGTCGGGCCTTCTTTTTCCCTGCGAAGTGAAGCTTCTCGACGTGTTACGGACTCCACAAGTCGTTGGAAGTCCCCTGAATGAATATCGAGCCGTCCATAATTGCAAAAGTGATAGCGATGCAGGACATTGTGCACGAACTTACGTCCCGATTATGCCCTATGCTGGGCGATTTGGGTGGCCAAATCAAACTCTTGCATTGTCCAGAATGTCCAAAATTATGGAGAACTACTGTGGCCCCATGAGAGGGCACATTACCATCGACAAAAATTCAATTATTGTTTGGAAACATGATGCCCATGAATGGACGCAACTGGTCCCCAAGTAGCCAATCGTAACCACTTAACCGGTGATCGGTTCAGTTGGACCAGGGACCCAGTGTATTCCACGCAAACACAGCCCACTTCATTATGGAGCCGCCACCATCTTACTCAGTGCCTTGTTGACAACTTGGGTCCTTGGCTTCGTTGGGTCTGTGTCACACTCGAACCCTGCCATCAGCTTTTACCACCTGAAATTCGGGACTCGACTCATTTGACCAGGATACGGTTTTCCAGTCGACTAGCGTCCAATCGATACGGTCACGAGCCCAGAAGAGCGGCAGCAGTTGATGTCATGCTGTTAGCAAAGACACTCGCGTCGGTCGCCTGCTGCTACAGCAGCCCATGAACACCAATTTTCGGCACATTGTCCTAACGGACACGTTCGACGTACATCCCACGTTGATTTCTGCGTTTATTTCACGCAATGTTGGTTGTCTGTTAGCACTGATAACTCTAAGCAAATGCCGCTGTTCTCGGTCATTAACTGAAGGCCGTCGGCCACTGCGTTGTCCGTGATGAGAGGCAATGCCTGAAATTTGGTATTCTCGACATGCTCTCCACAGTGTGGATCTCGGCGCACTGAATTCTCTAACAGTTTCAGAAACTGCATGTCCCATGTGTCTTGCTCCATTTACCGTCCTGCGTTCAGACTCTGTTTATTCCTGTCGTGCGGCCATAACGACGTTGGACAACTTTTCATAACAATCACGCGAGTACAAATAACAGCTCCGCCAATGCATCGCCCATTTATGTCTTGTGTACGCGATACTACCACCATCTGTATATTTACATATGGCTATCTCACGACTTCTGCCACCTTCGTTTATGTTCGTTTGTGGATGGTACGTACAACAGAATCTGAACAGATCTGTTAATTCTACTGTAGTCTACATATTTTTAACTCATACAGCTGGTAATATTTTCTTTGTGCTTGAATTTTTTATGCTATCCAAAATACGATGTCCTCTCAAAAGTATAGGGACATAACATTTTATATCAGCCAATTCCGATGAGATGTTTTCCTCTTATAGAGTAATAAGATACAATAGTATGTATTTATATAGAAAAACATAACTTATGAACGTAGTTATTTTCCATAGAGTTGCAGAAACTAACTGTTAATGGTTTTAAGTTCCATCACGTGGATGCTATATATGGACCAGCTATGTACAAATCGATTTAAATCAAATTTCTATGAGTTTAATTTAAGCCAGTTGCGTGAAAATTAGTTTAGATGAATTTTTTTTGAATCAAATCTGGTTACAGAGCTAGAAAAGTCGAGTTTTAGACGTGGACGCACCATGCTGCACATAATATGCTGGTGTTGGAATGTTATTAAGTCAGTCGTTTAAACGAGCGCAGCTTCTCCTGAAAATTCAATGAGCCATCTAAATAAATATACGTTTTGCTTACTAATATGTAACTTACTGAGTAAATCACTTTACCTTAAACAGACTGTAAAAATCGAAATATTCACACTGCGACACTTAGGCGGTACGAAAACGGAAGGAGCAGATCGAAAGAAAAATAGCCCGTTTTGTTACCACTTTATTTACAATGGTGTGCAAAACTTAAGGGCGAAAGTAAGTTCCACATGTTGTGTCACTGTCAAGCAGTACAAATGGTTCAAATGGCTCTGAGCACTATGGGACTTAACTTCTGAGGTTATCAGTCCCCTAGAAATTAGAACTACTTAAACCTAACTGACCTAAGGACATCACACACATCCATGCCCGAGGAAAGATTCGAACCTGCGACCGTAGCGGTCGCGCGGTTACAGACTGAAGCGCCTAGAACCGCTCGGCCACTCCGGCCGGCGTCAAGCAGTACAGCTCGATGAAAACTTGGACCATACATAGATAGAACTACTGTAGTGTAGTACAAAAGGGAACTGTAAGAAATACACAGTGACACGAACAGAAATGACACTTTTATTCAAAGGTAATAATTACATTGAGTTTCCCGTTATGTATGATAGTCCCCTAGACATTACAAAGGGGAGACATGGTTTGTAACTGTATGTGCGACCATCGCAGATGGCAATCCTTGTATGACAACGTGCCCTCCAGCTCACCACAAGGTTGCTACGGAGTCCGATCCTTAAATAGCCCGGTTGACAGTTGCTAAATGGTCGACGGTACATCTGGATGTGTTGCATTTTGTCTCCCGTGCTCGTCGGTATATGCACGGGGAACAGGTGAGCCCTTCCGTTCGCCGTTCCGTTCGCCGTTCAACAGCTCCTCCACTTACACTGCTCTATTCGATCGAGGACTCACTTCAGACGAGTCAAATCAACCCACGATAATACGTACATGGGGAGGAAGCACACTGTCACAGTAACGTTGACTGTTGAGTGTACCGTGTTCCAATTTTGGGCGTCACTACACCAATGCAACATTTTGCTTCTGCACGCGGTAACAACTGCGCCGTGAAAATGATCATCTTCGACAGTGCTGACGCACCCTCGTATGGCGAGAGGTGGGAATACGTAACACTGTCGAACTTTATAGTTTTGGTGGTCCAGGTGTTATGATGCCGACAGGCATTGCGTTATATCTGAGTACTGACCTCCAAACCTTTGAATCCGGTAAAAACAAAGGTCATCGTTGTTATGGTGCGTAATCCTTCCGCATTTGCGGCTTTTCAGGGGTACATTCGTCCTTGACATCATCGTTGTGGATGACAATGCGCGGCCACACCGAATAGCCCAGATGGAGAAGCTCTTGTAACCAGAGGAAACTCGGCGAATGGCTTGGCCCGCCTGTTCTTCCTACTTAAGTCCCGTCTAAAACGGGAGGGCTGCGTTGGAGAGTAGTACTGCAGCACGTTCACTTGCAACAACGGTCGTACAGCAGTTGTCAAAGGCACTGGTGGAGAAATGGAACGTCCTGTCACAAGAATTCCTCATCAACTTGTGGCCAGCATGGGAGCACGTTGCAGAGAGTGTATTGCCGCCACCCGATTAACAACCATGTCCCGCCGCTTGTAATGTCCAGGGGACCAGCACGAATTGCGGTGACTTCAATTAGTTATTGTCTTTGTATAAAAGCGTGATTCTGTTCGTTCAATCGCGTATTTCTTAAGTTACCTTCTCTATCATAATACACCAGTTACTTCTATGACTGTTAACGTGACAGTGACGCGGAGCAGTGTCAGGCAATATGAAAAGATTTTATTAATAAAGGATTGGTTACTATTTATATTCTGACAACGTGCGTTCCAAGATGAATCAGGCAAACTTACACTGATCAACCACATCATTATGACCACCTTCCTCAAAGCAGGTGTGTCCAATCTTTGGCACCCATAAAGCGGCGACGCGTCCTGGTAAGGAAGCAATGAGACCTTGGTAGGTCGCTGGACGGCGCTGATACTACATCTAGAAACCCAAGTTGCCTAATTCCCGTAAATTACTTGGAGGGGGTCGGTGAGCTGTGACGCCATGTTCAGTCACACGTTCAATCAGGTTTGTTCGATCAAGTCCCGATTTGGCGAGCTGACAACGTAGTATTAAAATTGGCACATGCATCGACCGTCGGTTGCGCAGGCACATTGTTAGGACTGTTCGGTGTCCTGTGAGTTCACATATACAGCAAAGAACTCTGATGTCAGTTTCACCACAGTTCACCACCTGTTCTGTTTTAGAAATCCGTCCAGCCTACATCGTCTGACATCTGTAGTGATGGGTAGCCGCCCAGGCCCTCGACGTCTGGAAGTCATTTTACCTTGTTTCGCTACCTATTGAAGACATCCACCACAGAACTCCTCGAATACTACACAGGTGGTGCAGTTTCCGAAATGTTCGAGCTTGCCTCCAGGTCATCACAATCTGCCCTCCGTTAAACTCAGATAGACTGCGTGCCTTATCAAATGGTTCAAATGGCTCGAAGCACTATCTGAGGTCATCACTCCCCTAGACTTAGAACTACTTAAACCTAACTAACCTAAGAACATCATCCACATCCATGCCCGTGGCAGGATTCGAACTTGCGACACTATCAGTAGCACGGTTCCGGACTGAAGCGCCTAGAACCGCATGGCCGCAGCGGCCGGCGCGCTCCTTTTCCATTCTGCACACAGACAGCACTCGCACTGATTCTACACGCACCATGCTTTTGTCTGACTAGCAGTCATGTCTCGACGGGTGACGCTGCTATCGGCTGGGCAGGTTTACATCGATAGTAGGTCGATGGTCGTAATGTTCCGAGTGATCAGTGTATTTCTTCCTTGCAATTGTGTGTGTGTTATTCATTCTTTAAAACAAGTTAAATAACAGACACCAACAACCGACTAATGCAGCCTTTACGTTAAGAACTAAAGGGAATTTGTATTATTGACTGCTTTGTGCGTTGAAATAATGCAACTGCTGCACTTGAAAATTTATGACCGGACTGGGGTTCGAATGCAGAGTTGCGCTACAGCATCGCTTTTAAAAGCGCACTTGTGAACCTCCCACTTGTTTCGAGAGCACATTTTATGCCTCCCTTCCTTTGTATGAACTTCTCGTCTGGACGACAACACTAAACAAAAATGAAGTTTAATCTAGTTTCACGGTGAAAGCTACAGACCCAACTTAACAATGAAGAGAGGACAGATCTTCTAAAATAGTGCTGAAGCCACGAAATTTATAATCGTATTTGCCTTATGCCATTACATTAACTGTTTAAAATGGAGCTGGGGTAGTAATTACTTCAATCGTGTAAACCAGCGAAGCGCAGTAGATGACACGTACTCGTAAATAAAACTCAATCGCCAGAAGTTGAAAGTATTCACGAATACAGCAGCAGTGTATTAATTGCGGTTCTCTGTTAATCAATAAATGAAATGGGTGAGATGAAATGGACATTGGAGCACCTCTTGCAAAACAAAAGTAAGTGGCTAAAATGGTACTCGTGTCATTCAGTGCTCACGAGGACGGAATTTTTACAAATTACAAGTACCTATTACTTAAATTCGAACTCTCAGTTATATGGTACCACGTTCCTGCACCTTCTGCGCTGGTTATTATTAAGCTCACGATAAACAAATCTAGTCCTAATCACGTAAGCTCCTATAATATAAAACACGTCGTTAACACATGTAGTTGCTGAAATACGTATGCAGGCAGCAGCTGCCGACCAAGACAGAGGACCACCAGAGAAGTAACCGATTTTTACAGGATCGTAACCTGGAGCGAATTATTTACTATCACACATGTGTTTTGATAGTTTAGTTTTCGAATCCCAGCGTGTTAGTCTAATTTATTAGACACAGTTATTGGGTTTTCGTCAGTGTCTATAGTACAGGTCTGTAGCACATATCGGTGGTCCTTTGTTTGTGTATTGAAGTTTTCCTTAGTCTTCAGTATGGATAGGGACTGCGATTGCTGTGTGTGAACGTGCCCCAAGTTGGTGACTCTTCGCTCTCAGCTCCTGGCTGTCTTCGTCTTGGTTGCACAGCTTGATGCTGCAGTGGATGGGCAGCACTGTTGTGAGCCGGGCGTGGCGATCCAATCGACGTCCAAAACGACCCACGAGTCCGCCAATGGGCCCGTATCCGCGGCCAGCCCAGTTACTACTCGCTTTGAGGTTGACCCCCAATCTGTGATTGAGTGGCAAGTCGCTTTGGGATGTGGCAGACTGCACAAGACTTCCTGGGGAGCCGAACATAAAGCCTCCACGGTAAATCTGACAAACAGGTACCAGATGTTGTCTGTGGCCTTCAGCTAGACGCAGTCGCTTGTCGTGTTTCAGAGAAAACTTCTCAGTCTGAAAGATCCGGGAGTCTCAGTGGGTGGGAGTTCCATTGTTACAGGTCCCATTAGGGACATGGCTGCCACGGAGGGGAAGAAAGCACTCCGTGTGCGTACCACGTGGAGTCACTGTGAATGTAGAGAGGGTTTTCAAAGTGCCGAAGAGTAGCCAGTAGCCAGCTGCTGTTAGTGGCTCACCTCGGGACCAACGATGTGTATCGAATTGTATGGCAAGAGATGCTCTTTACTTTCGAGTAACGATCAGAGGTGGTAAAAGCTTCAAGCCTAGCTTGGGAAATGACAGCATAGCTCATAATTTATAGAATAGTCGACAGGACCGACTGCGGACCTCTGGTACAGAGCCGAGTGGAGGGTCTGAATCAGGGTCTCAGACAATTCTGCGACGGTATAGTTTGCAGATTTCTCACCTGGTCCCATAGGGTCGTGGGGCTTCGAGCTCTGCTAAATAGGCCAACCCTCCTTTACAAGCAGGAGGCGGATACACGGGTAGTTTGGGCTGTGTAGCGTGGACTGGACGGTTTTTATGTTAGGGGGTATTGAGGAAACAGAAAGTGCTTAGGTCCCAAAGAGAGCAGGTCGAACACAAGAAGAGCTTAGATCTAGGAACCACCCTTTTGACAGTTGTAAACTGACGTAGATGTGTTGGGAAAGTACCAGCGCTCTATGCGCTAATAGAAACACTGCTGCTCAAATGTCCATAGGCACTGAAAGCTGGCTAAAGCCAGTGATACATTCAGCACAAATTTTTGCGAACGACCTAACGGTGTGCATACAGCTGGCGTGGAGTGTTTGTTGCTATTTAGAAGATGTTTATCTTGCACCAGAACTGAAGTGGATAATCCTTTGAGCTAATATGTCTAGATTTTGGCAACCAGAATAAATAACAATTGGATCCTTCTACCGAAATTTCAACTCAAATCATACAGTTACTGAAATGTTCAAGGAAAACTCCTGTCTAATTTTAAACCCGTATCCCACTCGTACTATTATAGTTGGTGGTGACTTCAGTTTACATGTAGGCGAAAATACATGTTAAATCCGCAGGTACGCAAAAAAGTCATCCGAAATTGTCGATGTCAATCCGAAATTGGTGCTACACTCATACTCTGAAAATTATTTCGAGCAGTTAATTCATGAGCCCACTCGAATATTAAACGGTTGTGAAAACACACCTGACCTCTTAACATCAAAAAGTTCTTAGCTATTAACGAGCATCAAAATGGACACCGAGATAAGCGAAAGTAAAACTAAAAAGAGAAAAAAACGAAAAACTTACATATTCAACAGAGGAGATAAAATTCGAGTGACAGCTTCCAAATTAACAACGTAAATTAACCAGTGGTGGCTTGAATTCAGAGAAATACCATAGACGGCAGTTAAGAGATTTATACCAAATAAATTCACAAACGATGGAACTGATTTCCCAGAGAACAGGTCAGAACACTGTTGCAGAAAAAACAAAAAAGGATGCGAAATTTAAACAAACGTTAATTCCCAAGATTGGCGATCTTTTACAGAAGCTCTAAATTTAGCGCGGACTGCAATGCTAGGTGCTTATAATAGTTTCCACAGCGAAACTTTGTCTCGAAACCTGTCAGAATATCCAGAGAGATACTCCTTACGTATGAAGTATGCTGGAGGCAAGACAAAATCAGCGCCTTTCATGGTCATGAACCCGTGGTGTGCGAATAGCCGTTTGGTTAGTAATCTAAACATCCTCGATCCTTGGTTCTAAATCCGCCACTGATTAAACCTTGCCCAGCAGCATTGGCGGCCGAAGACCTCCAGCCTAAGAAGTCTCATACTGCAAACGGCCCTGTCAAAAAGGGAGGAGAAGCGGATTGAGGTTCACGGTACCCTATTTTCCTTGGAAACTGCCTCCAAAAGCGAAAGGATCAGCAATGATCAACTGCATGAGGATGCAGATGGCAAAAGAAACCACTGCATTAAAGGCACACAACATGTATCCACAAGACATGTGGCGTGCAACTGAAAAAGTGTCATGATGATCTCTCCATTGGCAAGATATTCCAGAATTGACCCCAATGCGGATCTCCGGAAGGGGACTGCCACGAGGAGGAAACTACAAGGAAAAGATTGAACAACCAAGAAAAGTATAATGTTCTCCAAGTAAGAGCGTGGATTGTCAGAAACTTGAAGGTGGTAGGGGAACTAGATAATCTGAAAACGGGAATGCAAAGGTTCAATCCAGATATAGTAAGTGTCAGTGAAATAAAGTGGAAATAAGACAAGGATTTCTCGTCAGATGAGTAGAGGGTAAGATTAAAAGCAGGAGAAAATGGAATAACGGGAGTCGGATTCGTTGAGAATAGAAAGATAGCGCGGAGAATGTGTTACTGTGAACAGTTCATTGACAGGGTTGTTCTAATCAGAATCGACACCAAACCTATACAGGCAACGATAGGTCAGGTATTCATGACAACGTCGCAAGCTGAAGATGAAAAGATAAAGTATACGATATTGAAAGAGTAATACACTACGTACAGGAAGATGGAGATCTAATAGTCATGTGGGACTGGAATGCAGTTATAGGGGAGGGAGTAGGAGAAAAGCTACAAAAGAATATGAGCCTGGGACAAAGAGTGAGAGAGGAGGAAGACTGATTGTGTGCTGTAATAAACTTCAGCTAGTAATAACGAATACTCTGGTCAAGAGGAATCGGTGTACATGGAAAAGCCGGGTGATAAGGGAAGACTTCAGTTAGATTACATCTTGGTCAGACAGATATTCCATAATCAGGTGCTGGACTATAAGGTTCACCAAGGAGCAGATATAGACCCAGATCACAACGTAATAGTGAAGAAGAGTAGGCTGAAGTTTAGGAGATAACTCAGGAAGAACCAATATGTAAAGAAGTGGGTTACGGAGGTAGTAAGGACTGACAAGTGGGTCTTGAACTTTGGGCTGTAGATACAGCAATAAGGAATAGCTCAGTATACAGTACAGTTGAAGAAGAATGTACATCTCTAAAAAGGGTAATCACAGATGTTTGAAAGATAAACATAGGTACACAGAACATATCTGCGAGGAAACTGTGGGTAACAGAGGAAATACATCAGTGGATCGATGAAAGAAGTAAGTACAAAAACAATAACAGAAATTCAGGAATACAGATATATACGTCGCTAGGAACGAAATAAATAGGAAGTGTGGGGAAACTAAGACAAAATGGCTGCAGGAAAAATGTGATGAAATGGAAAAGGAAATGATTATGTGGAAGACTGACTCAGCATACTGGAAATTCAAAACAACCTTCGGTGAAATCAAAAGCGAGCATGGTAACATTAGGAGTGGTACGCGAACTCCACTGTTAATTCAGTGGAGAAAACGGATTCTAAAAATAACTCTTAACAGCTTTCTCTCCATTGTGAAATAATTTCTTTGTGTAGAATTTCGTTGTACTGATGTGTAGGCTACCAGATGTAACACATGATAAAACAAATTCTCTATTACAATCTGAACATAACAAGATCGGACTCGATGTTAAAGCTTCATTAAGCTCCTCAAAAGCATGATCTTACTCTCCTGATCACACAGATTGAGTACGGCTTTCTTTTAGCAGACGTGCTAGCGGTCTGCCAATATCAGAAAATCCTCTTATGAACCGGTGGTAATAGTTCGAGATTCGTAAGAACGACTGCAACTCCTTTACAGATTCTGGTGCAGGAAATTCACGTACAGTTCTCATTAATCTTTGGTCTGTCTTAATTGCATCTTTAGTTATGTTATGACCAACGTCTACTACCTCCTCCATCACAAAATTACAACTTTCCCGCAGTCAATGTTAACTTTGCTGCTTTTAGCCTCACGAATACTCCTTTAATCGCTTCAGATGCTGTTCCATGTCGTAATCAAAACAAAACCTATATTTTCGTGTTCCATCCGTTGACTTTTTTGTCACGAAGACTATTTCTACCTCCCCATGCACTATTACTTTCATCAATTATTCCATCTTTCAGCTGCTGGCCGATAAGTTTCTGTAAAACTTGCTGTAAAGGCCTAAGTATTTTGTATGTTCTGTGGTAGACTGGTGATTCATTTCCCGCTGGTATGTGGTGCGGTATGATATGTGTAACTGGTAAAGTGTCTTTTGGAAAAAATAAACCCTTAGCTTTCAAAAGTAATTTTCTATATTTTCCCTTTTGTTTCCCTCCAGGTGCTTTACTTTTAATCATAATGCGTTTGCAATGGTTTTCTGTAATTTTCTATGGCTGACACCTTTTATGTATCATTCTTCTTCCTCCAGGATATTCATTTAAGCGATTAATAACTCCTTTGTCAATCCTATGTACTCTGCACTAAAATTATCTATGGTGGGTCCATTTCTTTAACCCTTTATTTCTTGTACCCATTCAGTACCTCCTTATCTAAACGACTCTCCAGATCTAGTACTTCATTCTCTTCTAACGGTTCCACCTCCCACAAAATTTCTAACGGCAGGCTAAACTCAAGACTGACCCAAAGTGATTTCCCAGTACACTTACGTGCACAATCAAACGAATTAGGTCTTAGTCTGATTGTTCGTGTTTTATTTGGTTCATCTTTCACGACAGACTCCTCTCTGACATCCATTCACTGGATATTCCTTGACGTTCAATAACTGAAACGTTTTTCGTCGAGTTCCACCGTGTGCTGCCGAAGATCGATTATGGCCCAATCCTGATGTAATAAATCTAATCGTAGAATCATATCGTAGCCCTCACTCATGTGCGGCACACTCCCTACACATCCTTTAAATTCAACTGTATCCAGGAAAATTCTATGTCCACCGATTCTAATGGAATGACATTTTTACCACCACTCCACGCAACCCGTTTTATGTTTCATCAGCTCACTACTGGTACAAACATAAGCACCCCTGTGTCCAATAACATCCTTCAACACTTTTATCCTACTGTTCCTCTTTCCGCACGATCCACCTCAGCATACGATTTATTTCGAAGCATCCAATATTACTGGGTACGACCACAGGTGGACCTGGGGGGTATGACCACGGGTGGACCTGGAAGTCCCTTTGGGATTTAACACCTTGTTCTTCCCGGTCTTCTGCTTCTGGAACTATAACCACCTCTGACTTCATTCATATCGTCCTGAAGCTGGTGAAACTGCCTCCTTATATGCCACATCCGCCTACACCTGAAACACTTTATATTAGCTCTAAACACTGCCCTTCTACCCTGCCTTCCAGTCGACAAATCGATCTCCTGTAACTCTCTAGCTAACCGCACTTTTTGTGCGCAAATCTGTCGGATCCCTGTCCATACACGTCTTGACATCTCTGCATGCAACCCTCTTAAAACAGCATCGAGCACACTGTACTCAGCTTGCTGCAAAATAAATTCATTGATTGAAGCTCCTTTCCTAATTCATAGGTACGTGCATTAATTTTCCTTACAGTTTCCACAAATTGTTGCACAGTTTCCAAGTTCCCATATTTCTCTTTCTTACTCCCCCTAATTGTTCCCTACAGTTTATGGAACTGTTTCGGTTCGTATATCCCTGAATTAATCCTTCTTTAAACTCTTCAAATGTTGTGGCTTCCTTAAGAGCTTCTGTATACTCTACATAAGTCTTAACGGCCCCTGTTAGTCTCAATTTTGCGACACTCAATAAGTCCTTATCGTACCAACATTCCATCTCAGCCAGATTTCACAGGTCTCCCACAAATACCTACACGTTCTCGGTTGCCTTACCACAAAAATAAGTAATTAAACTTGCGACAGACAAATCTACATCCCTAAGTATCGATTGCAACTCTACCAACCCACGCAGTTCTCTAATATCCACTGTTAGTTCTGTTACCTTTTCTAACAATAGGCACACTACTTCCAGCTCTAACACGCCTTGCTTCTCTGGTTCTGTCGAAGTTTTGTCCTTGACAACGCTCATTTTGAGAACTATCAACCAAAAGGCAAGAAAACAAAATACATTAACTTATTTCTTGCATCTAATTATGAACCATCTCGACGTCCGACATTTCCTAGCCATGACCAGACTAAAGCGAAATTTTTTTGCTCTCGCCATACCATAGGCTGTGGGTTCAGACGTTGCTCTAAGAAGGTGATGTCAATGATCTTGCACTATAGTTCAGTTCTTTTATCTTGGCGGTTCGCGCATGCCCGCCCAGACGCGGGAGATTGCTGCGTTGCCAGTTGTATGCTCCAAGAGAAGTAGCGCCATAGTATAGTTCGCAAACTTACGTTTAGGGGGGAGCGCGCAGTTTATGAAGAAAAGCTACCACGGCTGCATTAACCCTTTCGCTGCTACAGAGCCGTGCTGCCCGCATTCCGCGCTGTGCGCGATTTTGTCGTCATTGAACTGCTCGCCTGTGCAGACACATGGTGTTTCGACTGCTTTATCACACTTTTCACAAAAACTATTTGGCACAATAATTTAATTTTTACACATCTTGTTGACTGATACCTTCCCCCCATAAATGACTTAAGTTTGTTTCGATGTTCAACGCAGTTATTGTGCAGCATTAGATGTAGTAAACCACTGCATGAAATTTTGAAGAGTTTGCAGAGGTAAAAGTCCATAGCGTATACTTTCTCTATGGTCGATTTTAGTTGCTTCTAGTTCATTCAAAAAAATACATTCAAACGAATAAAATTCATGAAGTAAGACACTTCAATATTGCTTTTAAATAAAGGAAATATTAAGCTCAGAACAAGGTTTGAAGTCAGTACCTTTCAGTTAGGAGCCACACACTTTAACCATTACACTAACGCAACTCGTCATTCAATAGAAATCGCGGAGGACTTTAAATCGTCACGCAAAATACCGACAAACACTGTTGCCATGACTATGAATTACTCACGTTTCGTCGAAGTACAATAGGAAATAAACAATTACCGCTGTTCTTTATTGCGAAAAAGCGGTTAGTGAAAATGATACAAACACCTTTCGTTGCTGTCGCCTGAATTAGGAGGCTTAATGCTTGTTTGGTTTAATTAATTAATAGAATATGAATTAATTGGTATAAAGAATGCTTTTTCCAAACATTCTGTAAAACAAAGTCTGCTATCGAGACATTGGTTTTGCTCAATTACTTTATTTATGACTGACCGTTTCTAAAATTGAAGACACTCGTCCATGCTCTGCACTGCAGTCGAGCTCTGGCAACGTCGTTCTCTGTTCATTGGCTGACTGTGTTTTGTGACGGCAGATGCGCAGAACGAACCTAAACTCGGCCCCGTCGTAAATGACACGCACTTTAGTGTTAGGTGACCCACGGATTGTCACACATGGAGCGTGAGCTGAGACGTCAGGATGGCAGTACATCTGTTTCGTTAACTTCTTTACTCTGGTCCTTTGTTGTAGTACATGACGAACTGCTTGGTGGAGGCATCCAGTTGCCTCTCATGTGAAACAGTAGACGTTCGGCATTGATAACAGCACAAATGGCAGGGCGGAGCACCGAATGCCGCTGTCAACGAGCTCTCCAGCTGCGACTGAGGTGACAGCGTGCTGGCACAGCCGACGATACTGGGAAGGCGGCCATGATCCCAACAGCGAACGGGCAGCCCTCTGCTCTGGCCGTGGTTGCACTCGTGACACAGGCCCCATTGCTTCGTCCCGTGGTAGAACAGCGGACCCCCTACTGCATTTCGGAATGTCGCTCCGGGTATCGCAGGATCCTAGGGCAGGCTATGATACTTAGGTGAAATTATTTTAGTACACCATTGACTGAGTGCTTATACGCTCCAGACTATGTTCGTTTAGGGCGCGTACTCCAAACACAAGCTTGTTTCAGCGTCGGCTGTTGCTATACCGCGCCTGTCGGCCGTGTTTTGCTCCGCAACGCATAACATGCTTTCCCGCCCGCGGCTGGCTCTGTTGCAACTCATTTCCGCTCTGACATGCTTTTTGGTTGAATATGGTCGATAGCTGCAGCAAAAAAAATGGTTCAAATGGCTCTGAGCGCTATGGGACTCAACTGCTGAGGTCATTAGTCCCCTAGAACTTAGAACTAGTTAAACCTAACTAACCTAAGGACAGCACAAACATCCATGCCCGAGGCAGGATTCGAACCTGCGACCGTAGCGGTCTTGCGGTTCCAGACTGCAGCGCCTTTAACCGCACGGCCACTTCGGCCGGCAGCTGCAGCAAGCACGAGTCGTCTTCTAGATGTTTCCTGTGTGTCCATCTTTCGTATTTTCGTCGAAGTTGGTTTACCATCTTGTTTCATTGATTTTCGTCCTGTACCTAGTGCATATGAATATCTGTTGACACTTTCCTAGGTCGTACTAGTTCATTGGTTTGTCCTAATGTGTTTTCTTGTCTATAGCGTCACTTTGTGGTCAGAGTATATATATATATATATATATATATATATATATATATATATATATATATATACGCTCAATATACGATTTTCTTCTCTTTCATTAGTAGCTGGGTCAAATTTCTTGTACTTCCTACCACTGACGCTAATCTGATGGTTCGTGACACACATGACTATTTTATTGAACTTACCATTTTATTTATACCTTTGCCTCATGATGTTCATCGCGTAATTATTATATTACATAGTTCCTTTAAAGTTCCATCGTTTCTTACAATTTTACGTAAGTTATCTGATGCTATTCTTAATTTCATTCCATTAAAATGTGTAGAGAAAGATAAAAATAAAACAAAAGTAGTGTCCTTGTCACTTAACAGACATTTAACTATCTCATTATGTTTGCATTGCAGTAACAATACTGTTTTTGTGAGTTGTTTCTGATAGGTGACTTATGACTTGCATTGTGCGTCTGAATTAAGGTAGTCAGAATTTCACAGTTAGCGGACTGGACTGCATCTGCCATTAATACACCAGCAGGAGCCTAAGTTAGAGTTAAAATCAAATTTTGTGACATACACTGAGATACTATAGTGATCTATACTGTAGATAAATTCCAGTTTTTGAGTGAATTGTGTCGTAGGCAGAAACTTTATCCTTGTTACGAATGTAATGTCGACAAAATTGTGAAAATTTGCGAAAGTGCTGTCTTTCGAAGCTGAATACGTATAAGACACCGTGTGGAGTTTCTAGTCTCCCATCGGTTGCCTCCCCAGGTGGCAGACAAGGGAATGCTCAACAAATATGGTGACTGCTGGGGAAATAAAATTTCCGAGCTGGATCAAAAGTAGCGGCTGGTGCCCTGAAGCGTGATATTGGCTTATCAAAGGTAAAATGAAAACCTTTGAGAGTAGATTACCTGGTCCCACAGGCTGGGGGTTATGCAGTGGTCCATTTCTTTACTTACGTGAAAAATTTAAAACTCTTAAGCATTTAATAATATGCCTCGGAAAAACCGGAGTTTTGGCTGGTGAACTGGTGAAGAAAAAAGGAAAATGACATTTGGATGCCGGAATGTACAAGGTATCTCCACAAAATTGAATATATTAACGACAGAACTTGACAGGTTCAAAATGTATGGATGCTGTTGTACTCTCCGAGACCAAGAGGATAGACGAAGTACTAAAAGAACTTGGTAGTTATGTACATATTTGGAGGGGGATGTCCAAAGCGATGAGAGCCGAAGCAGGATCTCAATTATGATAAAGAAAGAATGGAAAAGAATCAAAACCTGGGGATTTATTAATGAACATATTATTATGACTCTACTTGCCAGGGAACTTATAATTATTGGAGTATATGCATCCATGAAGGATGAAAGAGACCAGGAAAAAGATACTTTCTAGACAATCCTTACGTAAACTATGGTAAAAGCCCAAGGAGGAAGAAACAGGTTATCATAGGGAGTATAAGCGAAATGTTAGGAATTAGACAATCGTATATGATAGTGGGAAAAGCATGGAGAGGCAGAATATAATGACGATTGATTGAAATATTTGAACAGTTTGATCTGAAAATTATGCACACATTTTTAAACACAATGGTATTCATAAATAACTTGGCAAAGGAATGCAAGAGAACTTCGTTCTGTAATAGGCTATTTTATTATTAGACAGAAAAATAATTTCAAAGCAGAAGATGTTAGATTTTATAGGGGAGCCCAGTGTGGATCAGATAGTTATCAAGTAAAAATTAAGAGTTTTTGGCCAAAGAAGAATGAAAAGAATTATACTAACAACACTAAAACGAATTGTACTGAGAAAGTTCAAAATCTATATTTCAATACTCAGTCTACAAGATGACAATATATGAACATTCTTTGCTGACAGAATGGAAAGGACACTAGAAGAATCATTTGAAGGAAGTACAAAGGACACTTATGAATACATGAAAACCAACCTGGGCGTAAGGGGAAACAATCACTGCCGTACAGCAGAATGGTGGTCAGAGCAAGCAGAGGAGGCCAGTAAAGAGAGGAGGAACGCATTCATTCACTGGTTGAACGATAAATTAAAAGCAACTAGAGCGCTCTACGAGGAAAAGCAGAATGAAGCGATAAAAAAAATAAGTACAGCAAAGAATGAAGCCTGGGAACGCACATGTGCCAATGTTAATAGCAAACTTGGGTTTGGGAGAGCGACAGAAGTGTGATCAATATTAAAAGAATCTATCTTCAACTGATAACACCAAAGGAGTGGGAAGAATATTTTCGGAAATTATTAAGTGAGGGCAGAGACGAATATCTGGAGGAACAGTGGAAGGAAAGGAACAGGACGGTAAGGAGATCTAAATTTTAGAAAGCGAGGTGAGGAAGGTATCCTGAAGAGGGAAGAACAATAGATCACTTGGACGAAGCAGTATCAGTATGGAGCTCTTAAAATAAGGCGGTGACAAAATTGTGAAACCATTAACAAGGATAATCAATGAAATGTAACATGGAGATTCAGTAAACAAGGAAATGAAGCTAGAATATATTAACTCCATATTAGAGAAAGGGGATCGTAAAAGCTGCTGAAACTATCGTGCAATTTATGTTATAAACATATTAATGAAAATTTTTGGAAAAGTATTCAGAAATAAGCTATAAATAAATTTTAAAATCCAGGAAGAACAATGTGGCTTCACATCTGGTATATCATGCGTAGACTATATTTTCACATTGTGACTGGTCTTAGAGAAACATAGGGAAAAATGAGAGAATGTAGGATTAATTTTCATAGTTTTTTTAAAGCATATGACAGTGTTCCTAGAAAACTAGTATGGAGAGCATCACATAGGGCGAACAGAAATAATCGTTTAGTTAAAATATTACACGAAATATATAAAGATAACAAATGTCAAGCGGAAATTGGTATGACACATTCACAGAAATTTAGGACAATCAAGGATCTGTTAAAAAGTTGCCCCACGTCACTAACATTTTTTAAAACCTGTATAGGCTTTAGTCTGCCCGCCCGGTTAGCCGTGCGAGCTAACGCATGGTTTTCTGAATTGAGAAGGAGCGCCTGGCCCCTGGCACGAATCCGCGGACGTAGTGTCGAGGTCCGGTGAGCCGTCAAGTCTGCGAATGGTTTTTAGGCGGTTTTCCATCTGCCTCGGCGAATGCGGGCTGGTTTCCTTTATTCCGCCTCAGCTACACTATGTCGGCGATTGCTGGGCAAACAAGTTCTCCACGTACGCGTACACCACTATTACTGTACCACGCAAACATAAGGGTTACACTCGTTTGGTGTGAGACATTCCCTGGGGTGTGTGGGTAGGGGGGGGGGGGAGGTCCACCAGGGGACGAACCGCACAGTAACCCTGAAAGAGTAGTTCAGTGTGGGGTAGCAGAGGGGTGAAGTGGACTGCTGTAGTCGTCGTGGGGTTGTGGACCACTGCGACTGCGGCAGGGACGGAGCCTTTCCGTCGTTTCTAGGTCCCCAGTAAACACAATACAATACATGGTCTCATAAATACTACAGAATGAGACTACAAAATAAAGATGAAGTTTACTTACAAAAAATGGTTCAAATGGCTCTGAGCACTATGGGACTAAACATCTGTGGTCATCTGTCCCCTAGAACTTAGAACTACTTAAACCTGACTAACCTAAGGACATCACAAACATCCGTGCCCGAGGCAGGATTCGAACCTGCGACCGTAGCAGTCGCGCGGTTCTGGACTGAGCGCCTAGAACCGCTAGACCACCGCGGCCGGCAGTTTACTTACATCACATACTATTTGCTCATGACCAAAAAGATACAGCCCAACACGGGGAAAGTGCAAATTACATGGGGGAGGGGGAAGCCACAAATTTGTACAGAAACTGGGGATTGAAGATGAATAACCAGAAAACAGAATACCTTACTAACGATCCGGATGCCTCACACATGGAAGGAAAGAGAAATGAGAAGGTCTATACTTTCTGTTATTGGAATCCATTTTAGAGGTAGAGGGAAATAAGGGGAACAAACTAATAAAAGATTCAGCAGTGGAAGGAAGGTCATTGAAGTGCACAGCTCAATCTTATGGGCCAGAAACGTAATATACCGAAGGAAAAGAATCATATGTAAATCAGTACTAGAGAGCATTGTTATGTATGAAGTAGAGACAGGGACTATTAATCCGAAACACGTACAAAAAAACTACAAGCAGTAGAAATGGACTTCTGAAGAAGACCAGCAAGAATTCTGGAAAAGAGAAAATAGGAAACGACGAAATAATAAAGGCAATGGAAGTAAGAAATGGGTCAAATGGCTCTGAGCACAATGGGACTCAACATCTGAGGTCATCAGTCCCCTAGACTTAGAACTACCTAAACCTAACTAACCTAAGGACATCACACACTTCCACGCCCGAGGCAGGATTCAAACCTGCGACCGTATAAGCAGCGCGGTTCCGGACTCTAGGGCCTAGAACCGCACGGCCACAACGGCCGACCCAATGGAAGTAAGAGAAAGAATACATGACCTAATGGACAGATGGAAGTTACAATGGTACGGGCATGTTAGAGGAGTGGAGGAAGCCAGAGTAGCAAAAATTATCCCGGAATGGAAACTGGAGGGAAAGCAGAGATGAGGACGCTCTATGACCACCTGGCTCCAAAATGTACAATTAACAACGAGAGCACTTCGCGCAGAGGAAGAAGATATATAAGATCGAAAAGCATGGAGGGACATCCTGAAGAGATAAATTAACAACTGATGTCACAGATATAATAATTTCTGGGTAATTGTTATTTCGAAGAAGAACCTTTATATGGAGAAAATCTCAATAAGCAAAAAATACATATTAAACGCAATTTCACTCAACTTAGGAAAGATCAGTTGCTGAGTGACGCACTGTTGTGACCGACAAGAAACTGAGTATTTCAAAAATGGTTCAAATGGTTCTGAGCACTATGGGACTTAACATCTGTGGTCATCAGTCCCCTAGAACTTAGAACTACTCAAACCTAACTAACCTAAGGACATCACACACATCCATGCCCGAGGCAGGATTCGAACCTGCGACCGTAGCAGTCGCGCGGTTCCGGACTGCGCGCCTAGAACCGCTAGACCACCGCGGCCGGCAACTGAGTATTTGAAGAGGGTTCAATTGTCTTCGCAATGCCTGGTGGAAAGTTTGAAGCTGTTTTCTGGATGGAAAAATTTCAACCGTTTCCAAAATATTAACATAAATCCGACCGTAATTAAAATTAAGGACAGGTTTTTAATGTGGAATACACCATAGAGATCTGTAACGCTCGTCCAAAATAACGTGACACCTGCTGCACAGACGGCGCGAGGTGAGGGACAGTGGTAGTGGTGGGGGCTTCCCATCTGAACGGCCACGCTTGGTAGAGGAGGTGCAGATACGACAGCTTAAGCCTGTGCTCAAACCCTACGGTGTCCTGTATGACATGTAAGCTACAGCTAGCTAGTCTACAAATGATCGTGTTAAAGTTTACGTCAGTACGAGCAACAATTCGACATACACGTAATTTCAAAGTAGCATTATCAAGCGCAATAACGGAGCTACTGGCGGCCGCTGTGGCCGAGCGGCTCTAGGCGCTTCAGTCCAGAACCGAGTGTCTGCTACGGTCGTAGGTTCGAATCCTGCATCGGGCATGGATGTGTGTAATGTTTTGGGTTAGTTATGTTTAAGCAGTTTCTAAGTCTAGGGGACTGATGGCCTCAGATGTTAAGGCCTTTAGTGCTTAGAGCCATTTTGAACGGAGCTACTGGGAAATTTGGGCATGAATTTCTGTTCCTGTCAGCTGATATACAAAATACAGTACTTCAGTCGAGCATTAGTACTGCTTTATGCATGTGTTGGAAGCGAATAGTACTCGTAATAGCTCGAATAATTAAAACCAAAAATTTACAGCAATCACCTCGTTAATCTGCCGTTTCACTCTATGACTTAAACATTGTTACATTAACGCGCATTTGAAAGGAAATCGGATTTTGCTCCCGTGGGGTACTCATTTCCTTATTTTCAAGACACTCATCAATTCCTTGTATGCCGTACAACTATGCAGTCTCATGATGTACGATTTTTATCGTTTGTACTACAGCAAGGCGCTATACTTTTGGACGTTGTGCTTTTATTCATTCACTTCATCCATTCAATTATTTTTTGCGTCTACGTCTTCCATCAATATGTATGATGAACGTACCATCTTTAAGGCAATTTCTTACGTTATTCAGAAAGTCAACACGTTGACTTCGTGTATACAGAGTGGTCGGAAACAGTCTGAAAAGCTTGTCAGGATCTTTCAACAGAGGTTGTGCCGAGAAATAATTGATAAGAGAGGAATTCAGTACTTAGCGCCGTTTCAGAGTTGTTTAAAATTAAACTTCGGGTCTTCGCACAGGCATTTTCAAGCGCTGCTAAAATGAGGTAATGCAGAGACATATGTGGGTCTGTGAGTTACCATTTGTGGATATGCTCATTACCGGTTAAAATGTAACCTTTCGGGAGTGATAATTTTAAAAATATTTTATGCAATTGGTGTTGTGCATCTTTAATACATGTTAAGATCTTTATTATGCAATACGCAGGTGTGACGGTGTATTTTATTGGAGGCGATGAATGTAGGTCTATGATCAGACTATCGAAGGATCCAAAAACCATCTCAGCCATGAATTTGCGAAATTGGAATTACTGTTATCAGATTAGGCCTACATTTTTCCATAACTGATATTAGCTGTGTACAGGGCGAACATTAATAAAACCGACAAATTGCTGGGACGTATTCCTGACTGGAAATTGAGGAAAAGGTGTCGTAAGACCATGTGTGCCGAATAAATGCATCGTTGCCACGATAGATGACGTTAAGGAATACCTTTGGCGACACTGTCTATGGTAGGTTGCTTTGATTTGCGAGTGTGCTGACCTGACTGGCCAACTTCCTCTGGCCACGTGCAGTGCGTTCCTTGTGTATCAGGCTGTGTGACTGACGCAGCGTTCTGTAAGCAGAAGCGTGACCCAGTATCCATGTCGGGAACAAGCGGAGATGGTGTTTGTGTACGGCCAAGCAGATGCCATGATCGAGAGGCAGCACTGCTATAAAAAAACAAGTACCCTCACAGACACCAGCTATATCGCAGAACATTCAATCATTTTTTTTTGGCGTCTGTGTGAGCATGGCTACTTTCAGACAGCCGAATGTGCAGGGAGGTGGCAGAATTTGCGAACACCAGGTTTCGAGGACCGGTTTCTGCCCCTCAACCGTTTCCGTCTGCTGGCCGTAGACAAACACCATCTCTGCGTGTTTCCGATGTGAATACCGGACCATTCTGCTGCTTACACTACGCTGCGTCACTCACGCAGCCAACACACAAGGAACGCAAGACACGTGGCCAGAGGAAATTTTATTCCTCAGTAATGATGCCTTCCCTGACGCATGTTCATAGGACCTTTTTTCCTCCATTTCTTGTCAGGAATTCATCCTTGCAGTTTGTCGGATTTATTAATGTTCACCCTGTACACGTAACATTATGTCCAGTTTCCAATGTAGATGTTTTTGTATGATATACCCATACACATGTGCATGACGTATGTGTTTGGTATACCCATGTGTGTATGTAACTAATATCAGTGATTGAATAATATACGTCACATAACAGTGACTCCAATGACGCAAATGCACAGCTGTGACGGTTTTTGGACCTGGTGATGGTCTGCTCTTGGCTGTTACAGCTAGGTTTCCATAATTCAGTTCTTAACATTGATAAATTTGAGCTAAGTGAACAAAAGCTTCATTTTTTCGGTCGAGGAAACCAAACGAAGAACACCTTTGGCGTTATTGTCTCTGGTAGGCTGCTTTAATTTTCGAGTGCGATGAACTGATTGGCTGACTTCAATGTTAAATAACTAGTAAATGGTGCGACGTGAAAAACTTTTTCCTTAACAAATATTTCTCAGTACATTCTGCCCTATAACAACCTTACAAGTTTTTCGGACTGTTTCTGATCACCCTGTGTAAACGTTCAACTAGCACCTTCATGTTTCTGTTGATCTCCTCCATTTAGTAAATGTTGTAGATTGTGAATTATAATGGATGTGTGTGATGTCCTTAGGTTAGTTAGGTTTAAGTAGTTCTAAGTTCTAGGGGGCTGATGACCTCAGAAGTTAGGTCCCATAGTGCTCAGAGCCATTTGAACCATTTTGGCGTAACTGTACCATGACGTATGTAGTATGGATCGTAATGCCTTCTTTAAATGACATATTGTCTTTGATTAACGTAATTGTGAATTTAATGTTGGGAATGTTTATGTGTCATTGGGGAATCACTTGTTAGTTTACTGATAGCCTGATTATCAAAATAATTACCTAAATGCAAAATTTTCCACACTTTCTCGTTCGTCTGTCCTGGAGTAGAGAAGCCTTGATAAGTACATTTGGATACGTTTTTCCTTCGTTCTTTCCTCTCCGTATTGTTACGATGGGAAGAAGTGGCTGTTGCAACCCTCTCCGGCATAATTCGTAGCAGGATTTTTACTCTCTCATCATTAATTGGGATTTTTACTTCCTCATCTGCCTCTTCCAACATAGATTGTGACATTGCACACACTCTCTCATTCGTAATGTGAAGGACTTTCGCTGCAACTATGGTGCATGGAGACTGCGATGCAATGCCGTGTACAACTGAGTTATCAACAAGAACGCTCGAAGTAAAATGATCGGCAGGCGACATACCGCATACAATTAACGTAAGCACTGGTAACAGACGAAGTACACAGATCAGCAGTCAGCACGCAACTACGGCGGCCACTCCTTCACTACAAAGCAATGGACTCACCCTGCGGGCAGGACGAGGAAACGTTGCTTCGCAGGGGTCAAGTTATCTTGCGCGACATGTACCAAACGGGAATTTTGGATTATTTTATGTGATTTTGGTGGGAGATTGTGAAAAAGCGGTTTTGTGGCAATGTGAAGATGGCAACACTGTAGCGCCTGCCTGCAGTCAGTATACTTTCTTCACAAAGCGCTACGCAAGAGTTCTCTAGTTTTGGATCAGCTGAAGCCAAAAGAAATGAGTCGACTTAGTGCCTTGAGCATTTTATGACCGGTTGCTGCCAAAATTGTTGATTTAACAATGAAATACCTGTGTGTACCGTATGCTTTACGAATGATTGTTGTCTCATGCCATACCAAACCAGTAAGCACAAGTGCAGTGTCAGAAAGATGCACTTTGTTTCCCATCACACCCTGTGAAAACGGTGACGACGTCGTGAAGAACTAGATTCCAACAAAGAAAATTCGTAGATTAAACGTCAGATGCCAGCTAACTAAAATCAGACTATTCGCGGCCACACGCTTGAGAATGACCCTGTGCCTATCGTGACTGTCGTTGATGAGATGTTCTCGATAAACTGAACTTTAAGACATTCCAGATTTCGAACTGACTCTACAGACGCCACTCTCGTTATGCGCTGCGCAGCATGGCCATACCAGGTTTCGGCTTAAAAAATTCGAGTGAAATTATCACTTCGAGAAGTGAGTGGTATGTTCCAACGCCCGCAGAATTTCCTCAGCGCGGCACCGTGGGGTGACCGCGCGCTTTCGATACATTAAACATGAGGGCTAATCTGGGTGTCGTGATACGTGCTGGCAGAACAAGCTGTAATGGAGTCGGTGAATAATGACGGCGGCCACTAATTTAAAGGCTCTTCTGGCAATCTGGCTAACCGCACTTTAGCAGAGCCGGGCGAGATTTGTGAGGCTCTTCGGTCGGCCGAGGAAGGTAGCCAAGTAGGCCGCCGCAGCAGTCTTCTTCGTCTTCCGGCTTCGACCCTCCGGAACGCAGGAGCGAATCTCCCGGCAGTAAAGTAACAATATAGCTGTTGCCATTATAAGTTATCGTACACATCTAGATAGAGCGGCAGCGAAAGCGAAGCAATGCCAGCACCGAGCAAAGTCTATCGGTCTCCCCTGTTCTCTAGAGAAATTCCGGAGCTCATTTTCTTTGTGGATCTCCGCTCTCACATTGCCTGCCAAACGCACCCTCGCGAGGCGAAATGATGCCAAAGACGCTTTTTATCTCCATGGCGGGTAAAAGGGACGATTTTCTGCTTTTTTGTGCCAATTCGTAGATTTAGGATCTTAGAAATGAAGCGCAACTCACCGAACCAGTTAAAAAGTATATGCCGTTCTTGTTGCATCTGTTGCTACACGGCGAATTGTAAGACGTAACAGTGAATACAAGAGTTCACAAACCATTACGGTAAGCATTTCAGGAATATTTCCAGTTCAGAACCTCCAGATTCTAATTTCATCATGCAGAAGTCAAACACATGAATATATTGAGTACCTGATCGTTTATTTGCTACATTTAATTTGTTTCTTCCTTTTCCACACTAACTACCGATATGATATCATTACTCTCACACGAGACTGCTGTTTCTGCGCCGTCTGTTGCGGTTGTACATACAGTATGTCACCTACCACCCCTTAACGTTAAGTGAAGTATCAAATGGAGGCAAACCGCCGTAGCAATTGAAACCACAGGATAATGAGTGAATGTAAGAAATACAGATAACAACTCGTTTTTTAGTGAAAGGTTTCACAAAGTTTTTGTATTTTACATTTGTTATATTTCATTTCATTTATACTTCTTTACATTTCTACATTTTATTTTAACAAATAAACATTTGACACTGGGCTTCACCGTGGTTTCATTAAATATATTTCGATGATGGGTGGTTTGGCATCTTTGAAAAGCAGACAGCTGAACTGTTACTGTGTCACTGTCCTGATCCCTGTTCTCTGAAAATACTTTGTTTTCTGATGACCTCGCCGTGGTCTGAGCACTCAAAGATCTTCATACCTTGTAGTGCCGAATTGTACCATTGTGTACATGAACTGTATATGCATAACGTGACACAAAAGAAACTCTAATGTAAAGATAGCTTCTAGTATATAAATTCTTTTATTGCCTTCATAGCTGTGTTCATACACCCGATCAGGACAATAAAAAATTTCATACCCAAGTTTTCTTTACGTTGCATTAATTGATCACTCTTCAGCCGACAAGCTCACGTATTTGTAAAAAAAAAAATCTATTAATTTGAAATGTCTTGTTTCAGTGGTGCAATGTTTAAAAAAACGTGTTTCATTCTACAAGTTCAAAAAGAAACTAATTTCTGAATATTACTTTTTTGCAGTCGCAAATTTACAGCATTTGGTATATTCATAGAAACAGTCAAATGGTTTTCTTTCAAGTATATCTTCCTGAACTTGAAGTTGTGGTTTACCTGTCTAACATTTTTCATTCTTCTGCGTCTTCTCCTTCAGTACTTTAAGTATGAGTCCTTTGCCTTTTGCGACGGTCATCGTTTCCTTGGTCCTTCCAAACTTCTTCGGCCTACCAGATTATAATTTCTGATTTTTTAAGTTGGTCTCCCACTCTTCATTCTGTCGAGTGTTTCACTCCACTTCCTTCTGTTGCTTTCAGTTTTGTTTATTACGTAAAATATGGTTAATTCCTTCCTATTGTCGCTCTTTATTAATCTGCGTATTTTGGTACAGCCATTCACAGTCCCAAAGAGTCTCAGTTCAGTTACGTGGATTATACTTGCTCGTCAATTATAAATGACCCATAACACACTTCCGTAGAGTTGGGCTCTCATTACTTTGTAAAGTTTCGTTCTTCTTATTATTTGTGTCTTTTCCCAAAGTAGCTGTTCTTGTTCCACATATGGTTTCAAATTTTGTTACTTTCTTATCTATATCTCTGTTACATTCTCAACTCGTATGTATGCAATATCACACCCCAGATAATTAAAATCTGCTGTATAGTTCATCCGTGTTTTTATTGTTACCGTGTATCGTAAATGCCACAGTTTTAGTTTCCTTTGTGGATGTAGTTATATCGTAGTCTTAGACTAAATTGCTCAGAAAGTAAATTGCGCCTTACTGTGTGAATGGAAAACCAAATATAAAGTCGTTATTAAATTAAGTGTGTGCCGTCTTTTCATCAATGTGCGGCACAGGTTTTCAGTATGAGCCTTGTGAAAGGCCTTTCACGGATCAAAAAATACCAAGCTCTTCTCTCTGCATCTTTTTCAATGGACGATTTCATCACAAATACTGCATTTGTTGTCGATCTGCCTCTACGCAGACCAATTTGTTCTTCATTTTGTAACCACACTCATATTACTATTAATCTTCTATTCGGCTTCATAGCCCAGGTATTGTATGCTGCATCCACGAAGCTAATTTTCTTAGAATTGCCACAATAATTTTTACAGTAATTTGTTTTTGATACCTGCATATTTTCTGATTTAAGCCAATTCGCGCTTGGGGTGTTTCTCTAAAGCAATCGTTGCTGTTATCAGTATAAGTGCCGCTTCCATTTCTTTGTCCATAGGTAACACACGTAACATAATAGCTACACCTAAATTCCCTGTCACGTTAGATGTTAGTGTTGAATCTTCATGGGAGGCCGGCCGGTGTGGCGCTTCAGTCTGGAACCGCGTGACCGCTACGGTCGCAGGTTCGAATCCTGCCTCTGGCATGGATTTGTATGATGCCCTTACGTCAGTTAGGTTTAAGTAGTCTAAGTTCTAGGGGACTGATGACCACTGATGTTAAGTCCCATAGTGCTCAGAGTCATTTGAACTTTCATAGGAGATTAAATCTGTGTATAGAGCTCGGACTCTAGTCAGGAATTATGCCTTTCGCCGGCAACGTTCTATCCGAATGACCTATCCAGGTGCATCTCATGATCTACCTCTACATCTTCAGTCCTGGTACACTGTGGTGTTGTTAAATAAGATAAAATATTAGGCTTTCATGAGTTGCATATGTCTATTGTTAGTAAATAATAAGACGTTACGTAAGGCTGCAACATTTGCATGCAGCTCTGAATTATTTAGTCTATGGCTGTGCCGGGGCTGGTTTCAGGAAGCAATTTTAGTTTGTGTTAAGTTTCTTATTTACTAGAGGTACTGAGTATCAGGAACCTGTGGCTTTCTGATATAAATGCTAATTTCCTTCCCGATAAGCATTAATATTGTGAACTCTGGTATCCTGTTTTCCTACATTTACCTCCTCTGTCCCCTCAGCAATTCATCATGTTGATATCTATACTACAAGAACAGAGGCACAAAAAGTACCTACCGCCATGCATTGTGCTGTAGTTTACAGAATGCATCTGTAGATGCAGGAAGTTGATAAATGAATTCAACAGCGCTGAAATCAGAAAAATGTCTCTCCCGTTGCCCTGTGTAAAGTCGTCCTCTCCGGATGTGGAAATCCCCTCAGTTCCGTCAGTATTAAGGCCAAGGAACATGTGTGAAATCGTCAGATGCAATAAAAAAGTTTCAACGTTACTTCTTTTATTCCTCGAATTACATCTTGTCGCCGTGTCTTCGGTAGTGGCTGGTGGCCTCGTAAGCCAAAGTGGAATTTGTTGATTCCAGAGGCAGATTCGAGGCTCCTGGATATCGCTGCAACAGCTGTGGGCACATGCCGATGACTCTGAGCGTGGCGGACTGTACGCCCATTGGTGCTTCCCCTCGGTTAGTCTGCTACTGATGAGGCTGTGACCAACGTACATGTATGTTTCGCTTATGCTTCATCCTCGGGTACTCTGTCAATCTTCGGTCACTGCCCAAGGTGTGCCATTCGAAAGACTACAATTTCGGATGCCGTGAAGTCATGTAGTACGCTGGCCCTGGTCCGCCAGACCGGTAGGGTGTGTGAGCCAAACGATACTGAAGTTTCAGAGCAGTTGGTATCCTGAACTGGAACGGTGTTGCTGGAACCGTGGACTACCCATCAGTGGTGCTTCAGTACTGGACGGTTATTCGTAGGCAACCGTGACTACAGATCAATGGTCTTTACATACTGGAACATACTCACATGATATCTTACAATGTAATAATCATACAATCGACTGCGAACAACATGAACGCCATCGAGCCTACTGCTCAACTGACTCTCGGCTGGTAAGGTGGAGTATTTATGGCGCTTTTCTGTTCAACGTCATTTGTAATGACCAAATCGGCCTCACTCATTAGAATCATCAGCAGTCTTCAGTTTTTCAGTATCATAACTGCTTTGTCAAACCCCCGATAGGTGTAGCAGCGTCCTACCTGGTGCTTCTTTAACAATGTTAGAAAATAGAGGAGGGAAATTGGGGTCACTTGTCTTAACTTTTGTGCCGAAATCGCTCTCACTCACAAACAGAAGAAGTGATGTCACACCCTTGGTGACCGAATAACTGTATCGAAATGTTTATGCCTAGCGACTGACTCGTGTAGATACTTCTGTGTGACTGAGCAATGCTAGGCTGCAGGGACTTTTCTCTCTCCTGTTACCATAAGAGCTCAGTGCATAACAACTGCAATGTATCTATGTGATTTCACATTACTCTAACTCGAGTACCTATATATTTAATATTAGATTTTAACGAGTGTGGCAACTATTGTCCTCCGTTAATATAACCCTTTGTAACTATTACTTGTTACTGTCTCTTAGTAACAAGTCAAGCAAATTACAGATCACATTGCCCTACGTAAGTGTAGGCCATAGTAGAAGATCCATATTTGAAAGAAACAACTTCATTCTAAGGTCCTCAAACTACCATCAGTAATATATCTTCTTAAGTGTAGACATGTCATTCCAACTTTTCGTTACAGTACTCTGCTTTTTCATTTCAGCACACTTAGTTGACTTCAAATGGACATGATGCAAATGTTAGCCCTTGTATGGTCACCAAATTTTGGTTGTCACCAACCTTGTGAGCCAGAACCAAGCATTATATCACATTCCTCAGCTGAAGCTGCAGGTTAGCATATTGGAGAGCTCAGGTAGAAAAAGTAAATGCGTTAACAGCTCGAAGGTTGTCATTTCGGATCGAAGTGAAAAACTCACTTAAGACATTTAATGTAAACCATAGTTTAAATATTGACACGGAGATAGTTGCCTCCGGGTTATTAAAACTTCGTTTTGCGCAAAACACTTTTCTTTTAGGGCACTGTAATTTCTTCTTAAAAGCGAGCCATTCATAGCAAAAGGACACGAGATACTGAAACTTTTGTAACGCAATTTCTACGTTAACATGAGCTACTGTAATCGATATGACTGGTAAAGATTATATACGGAGCACTGATTTATTCTCAACCAGTCTTCGACATCTGTTTGTTTTATATGTTCTGTATTTGCTGTGTGTGGTTAGATGTCGTCTCATGTTTTCTAAGGAAACAGCACGTCTTACCATGCTGTCAGTTCGTTTCGTGGGTGATGTGTGATGGTTTATACTTTACGAATAGCTACCAAATGAAATAGAAATATGTTGTGGAACTCAGAGAGCTTTGGCTTTATTGTGTCATGCGAATCATCCATAAGCTAATCTCCGTGAGCAGAACTGTTTAGCGGTGTACGTACTGCACAATGTGCATTACCTGCAAAATACTGTAGGCGTTGACTCTAGGTCAACACCTGAAATGTTACCTTGGGTTGATCCACAATACAATTTCACTTTTTGTATGAGATGCATCGCGTCATACTCGCCAATTGTACATGAAGTCCAGGAAAGTTTACCTTGATTCTAAATAGCTGTTACTATTTACTTGTGCCATATATCTATGATCTCCTGTTTTTCGTGTGTTGAAAAACCCATTAAGTTTCCTTAATGGTGTGTTTGTTGCTCTGAATCTGTCGCTGGGGGCACAACTATCGATTAAAGCATAAGAATGGAGCGTCAGTATAGGAAAAAGTACTGTGTTTTATGTGGCTGGCTGAGAACATATTGTCATTCAAGGTGCAGCGAAGGTTTAGATCCACATATGGGAAACAGTTACCAGATGTCAAGTTGATTAAGGCATAGGTGCACACTGTTTTAGATAAGGGTACAGTATAAATCCAAGAGTGACTTTCAACGACTGTAGACATTGCGCTTTTCTTTAATTTCTTGGCGTTTGGCATTAACCATTTAGCCAGAGAACTGAGTAAGTACAGGTTTAGTACTGAATATCGTACATACAGCATCGGCATTACAAATTATATTTATTTCAGATAAACGTCATGGCACACTTTGGACATTGACACACTCAACATATCACAACTTCTCAAGCTGCACCCTTTGTATCTAGCTTATAAGTAGATATCCGCTTCTTGCAGAAACCGTGTGATACTAATATAGTCCGTTGTGGATTGCTGCCAAAACAGGTCCGTCACATGTGTAGGTTGAGGTCTGCAAACGCGGCTGGGTGCTCTTCAAAGTACGGAGATGTTAGCATTCGCACTGGTAGATTCACTTAATTACACAGAACACATGGCAGTTGGAACCCCAGTGCTGTTTTTCAAGGTGTTCCAGTGCATTCCTCGAATCAGTGAAGTAAGAACGTCGTCTAATTGAATTTTAGGGTATCTAAGGGCCTCCTTAATTAGAAAACCTTCAGCAGTCAAGATGCTGGCTTCCGTCGGAAGGTTAAACATAGCCGAAAATAGTGGATCCTCGCACCAGCAACCCTGTCGTTTTTGGAGGCGTCAGTGAATATTTTGACCGATGACGTCCACGTGATGCAATCATATGAAAAACACCTAAAGAAGTAGTGAAAGTTCAATCCGACGCTCTCGGCTGACAGAAGACTTTGGACCGGTAGTTCAGTACTGCGTATTCCAAGCTAAATACAGAACCTATTAGGACGAGGGCATTATATGTATCTGCTGCTGAAATTCTGAAATAGTAGAGGTGCCCTCCTCCCTCGAATTCAATCGACGTACCCATTGCCCCCAATGAGGCAGTTATGATTTTGAAGGAAAGGACGAACAGTTTGTGCTGCTCCACTAAGGATGAATTTCTGAGACAAGAAAGTCCTCCGGAATTGAAGTAGCGTCCCTCATACCTCCACCAAAAGCGAATTCATAGGTGTAGGATTCAAAACCACAAAACGGGTTTTTATGGCTCGGAAATGACTGTATCATATCAATTTTACTTAGCAGAGATGTTGCTATACACGCACACTCATAATCCAATACAACCGAATCACGCCACGGTAAAAAGTGAATTGATCTCTTATGTCACCTCCCCTCTAAACGTAGCGTAACGCTCATAGGACATTTAGTGGTCGACCAACATTGGAATTCAAATTCTACGCATACCTTGCCCACGTCAGTCTGTTATCGACAATGAGTCCAAGCCATTTGACTGAGTTTCTTACTGGAACGGTAAAAGGCCCTACTCGTATCTCTGGCGTTGTTATTGTCCATCTTTGCAGTGTAAAGACAATCGCCGCAGATCTACTATCTCCCACATTGAATCCGCAGCTGAACGTCCACGAGCACAGTACGCCCGCCGCTCGATTCAGCTACCTTTGCGTCTTCACCAAGCTGAGAGGAAACGTATATATGCAGATGTTACTGGCGTACATTAGGATTTTCAGTAAAGGACCAAAGATGGTTACAAGGTCTGACAAGTAGGCTGCATTAAGAGTAGCACTTAAGATGGAGCATCGTGAAAGTCCTCTGCAGACCAGATGCTGTCTACGCAACGTATTATCCTGTTGTTGAGCATAGATTTCACATAGCTATAGGAGAGAGTAAAGAATGTGAGTAATAAGGTCGGGCATACCCATCGACTGCAGCTTCCACATCAAGACGTTTATACGCACCGGAAACATCGAAAAAAATTGCCGTCAATTAACTATTACAAGCATAAAAAAATGGTTCAAATGGCTCTGAGCACTATGGGACTTAACATCTATGGTCATCAGTCCCCTAGAACTTAGAACTACTTAAACCTAACTAACCTAAGGACATCACACAACACCCGGTCATCACGAGGCAGAGAAAATCCCTGACCCCGCCGGGAATCGAACCCGGGAACGGGAATCAAGAACGCTACTGCACGACCACGAGCTGCGGTTACAAGCTTAAGTATGTTCCATGTTCGTATTGAAGAAACTTAGTATGTCTGTGATATCTCTCCCTTTGTGAAACTCGTATTGAGGACTGAATAGAAGGGCATTCCTCTCAAAACACCATTCCAATCGGTTCTTCAAGAGACTTTCTAATGTTTTTCCATATGGGAGTCTGTAGGGGCATGAGTACTGGAACAGTTATGTAAGTGCGCCAATCGTCCGGAAAGCTGCCTGGTTCACATAAATGTAGAAATCGAGAAATATATGTAAGGACTCGATCAGCAAATTGGTTGCCGTTCTGTAGTGGATATCGCCATATCCAGTAGCAGCATCGCTGGTACCTTTGAACACGTTCTGCAGTTCTGAGAATCGAAAAGTAGTCAGTAAGGGTTGCATCGATCCCAGGGACGAAGGAGAAGCCAGACCCAAGGTTCGCAGTCATTCGGGGATGACCGAAGGGTGTGCGAGTTTCAGCTCTGCTCACATTCACCGCTGGATATGAAGACAACATTCTGGCACAGACAACAAGTTTTAGACCAGAGTAGAGAATTGGCGGAAATCATAGGCGGATGCCTTCTATGACGACGATATTCTGAAGTTAGTGCAACGCTACGACAAATTTCTACGTCGGAGCGAGAGACTATGTACAGAAATAGCTGATAGGTGTAGCTAACTGCTGCAGATAAAAAACTTCTGAGTTTCACAATTGTTTCCATTTCACAACCATTCGGAGTTTACTTTTCGAATAGCCGTCGTACATTTCAAAACGACCAGCCAGTCTTCCCAGTGCGGTCAGGCTGTTAAATTTTCTCTTTCCTTTATCTTATCTACGGTCGTCGAAATCACTAGACGAGCTGTAATATTTACTGAAACTGTGCAGTCAGCCGTGTGTATATCAGTATATGTGGTTTAATTGAAATACTAGTTTCAGCTATTGCAAAGCGTCAGCATCTCCTTCAATAACCTCTGTTAAAGAAGATGGAAGTCGAGCGCCGGGTCTTTAATGAATAACAGGGAGAGGAAAAAAACTACCTTTTGCACAATCTAAGTTAATCAACTTGGTTTGATCTGTGGATGAAGTGTGCTTATTTTAAAGAAATACGATCTGAGGCGACATTATGAATGTATGTATAGTAACAGATCTCTAAAAGGTGACGCTCGTCAGAGAACAATCTCATCATTAAAGATGAATCTATGTAACAGAAACATACATTTAAAAAGGAACCAAACCGAAACTTTGATGACTTTGTGCAGAAGTTTCTGTATTTCGGAGATATACATGAGTTTGGTAGGTTCCACTAGTGAAAATCTGTGTCAAAATCGTTACTGATGAGTAAATTAATTAAAGTTGTCAGTGATGTTTAGCGACAAAGTAATACCTTACAGATACCATGGTTGCTAGTATGTCGGAACTGTTCAATATTTTTCGTGATTCCATTGAGAGGGACAGTTGAGAAGTAAAAGTCTGTTATTACATCAAACTCTCCATACAACAAACATTTTAATCATCTTTGTGGTTTATGTATTGATACTAGCTCATTTTCAAAACTTTTTTGTTCTAAATGGTAATAATAATTCCACAACTATGGGAGCTAAAAGCCATGTGTTGTAAATTACGGGCAAATCCTTTCCATATTATTTTATGTTCACTGTATCTTTTTATGTACTTTTATTGCAGCAAATTGAAAATTAGCTCTTCTTCATAGCCATAAAAGTCTACTTTTACTGTTTTTAACGTTATCTTCTTAAATGCATTTGTACTTTAGAAGAGAATGCAGAGTGAGTAAGGAGGAAAGACACAGCTGTTGAGGGGTGATAGTGATTCTGAACAAAAAGACTTCATTTGAGCATATGCCATCCTGCGAACGGTTTCTGATATAGAACACATCTAATACTAATGGTAATATCCGGAGTACCCCAAGATAGTGTGATAGGACCGCTACTTTCTACTATTATATATAAATGACCTAGTAGAAATCCTCGGGTGCTCTTGGAGCCTATTGACAGACGATGCGGTTGTCTGTAACATAGTAACAACACCAGAAGATTGTAACGACTTCAGAATGACCTCCAGAGAACTGATGAATGGTGCAGGCTCTGACAGTTCACCCTGAAAGTAAATAAAAGTAACATATTCCGAATACATAGGAAAACAAGTACACTACTGTACAGCTACACTGTTAATAACAAACGGTAGGAAAAAGCATCTACCCTAAAATATCTAGGAGCACCTATCCAGAGAGACTTTCAGTGGAATGACCACGTAAAAGAAGTAGTGGAATTATCAGGTGCCAGACTGAGATTTATAGGAAGAATCTTGAGGAAATGTAAATCATCCCCAAAGAAAGAGGCTTATAGGGAACTTACTCGACCGATTATTGAGTATTGCTCACCTGTCCGGGACCTATACCAGGTAGCACTGACAGAAGAGATAGAGACGATCCACTGAAGAGCGGAGTGTTTCATCACGGGATCTTTTAGCTGGAGCCAGAGCGTTGCGGAAATGCTCAACAAACTCCATTACAAGAGAGACATTGTGTATCACGGAGAGATTTGCTATTGAAATTTCGAGAGAGCACTTTCCCGGAAGAGTCAGACAACATATTACTTCCCCCACATACGTGTCGCATAATGGCCACTAGGAGAAAATTCGAGAAATGAGAGCCAATACAGAGGCTTACCGACAATCATTCTTCCCACGAGCTATTCGCGAGTGGTACACGGTTGGAGGGCTCATTTATTGGCCCAAAAGTTCTCTCCGACACACACCATCAGGCGGCTTGCGCAGTGTGATGTATATGTTAGTTATTTTCTTTATTGACTAGACATTGCCATTATTTACAATGTACCACGGCAGTGTAGATGAAGTAGAGACGAACAGTTTGATACGGATCACTTTTGGTCTATCAAGTCAGGAAACTATCTCAAACTGGACTACAAAACTACTTAAACTAGAGCGCAATTGCATCGCGCGAGCATTTGAATATTCTCACGCTCTCTTCGTGCCAACTATATTAGTCCCAGAGCCAAAATGGATGGGTCCATTTTTGTACGAAATTTAAATCGATTTAATTTTGTATTGCTTCATGCCCCAAAGCATGTACCTCTCCACCTAACTTACCCTGTATGTTCCGATCACTAAATTACTTCACTCGTTTCAGCCGGATTTCACTTCTTGAAATGTTGCTATTAAAACAAAGAAGTAGCTAAATGTTAACTTACTGCTTATGAAATATCTTAAACATACTTAGCGGGAAACATTTACAGCCCATAACGCATCTAACCATTGTTGGTGTGGTCAGTCGATGCTTAAAGCTTTCGGTCACTTCATACACTACTGACCATTAAAATTGCTAGACCACGAAGATGACAAGCTACAGACACGATTTTAACCGACAGGAGAAGGTGCTGTGGTATGCAAATGATGACCTTTTCAGAGCATTCACACAAGATTGGCGCCGGTGGCGACACCTACAACGTGCTGATATGAGGAAACTTTCCATACGATTTCTCATACACAAACAGCAGCTGACCGGCGTTGCCTGGTGAAACGTTGTTGTGATGCCTCGTGTAAGGAGGAGAAATGGGTACCATCACGTTTCCGACTTTGATGAAGATCGGATTGTAGCCTCTCGCGATTGCGGTTTATTGTATCGCGACATTGCTGTTCGCGTTGATCGAGATCCAATGACTGTTAGCAGAATATGGAATCGGTGGGCTCAGGAAGGTAATACGAAACTCCGTGCTGGATCCGAACGGCCTCGTATCACTAGCAGTCGAGATGACAGGCATCTTATCCACATGGCTGTAACGGATCGTGCAGTCACGTCTCGATCCCTGAGTCAACAGACAAGACATCAACCATCTGCACGGACAGTTCGACGTCGTTTGCACCAGCATGGACTATCAACTCGGAGAACATGGCTGCGGTTACCCTTGAGGCTGCATTACAGACAGGAGAGCCTGCGATGGTGTACTCAACGACGAACCTGCGTGCACGACTGGCAAAACGTCATTTTTTCGGATGAAGCCAGGTTCTGTTTACAGCATCATGATGGGCGCATCCGTGTTTGGCGACATCGAGGTGAACACACATTGGAAGCGTATATTCGCCATCGTCATACTGGCGTATCACCCGGCGTAATGGTATGGGGTGCCATTGGTTACACGTCTCGGTCACCTCTTGTTCACATTGACGGCACTTTGAACAGTGGACGTTACATTTCAGATGTGTTACGACCCGCGGCTCTACCGTTCCTTCGATCCCTGCGAAACTCTACATTTCAGCAGGATAATGCACGACCGCATGTTGCAGGTCCTGTACAGGTCTTTCTGGATATAGAAAATGTTCGACTGTTGGCCTGGCCAGCACATTCTCCAGATCTCTCACCAACTGAAAACGTCTGGTCAATGGTGGTCGAGCAACTGGCTCGTCACAATGCGCCAGTCACTACTCTTGAGGAACTGCGGTATCGTGTTGAAGCTGCATGGGCAGCTGTACCTGTACACGCCATCCAAGCTCTGTTTGACTCAATGCCCAGGCGTATCAATGCTGTTATTACTGCTAGAGGTGGTTGTTCTGGATGCTGATTTCTCAGGATCTATGGACCCAAATTGCGTGTAAATGTAATCACGTGTCAGTCCTATTATGATATATTTGTCCAATGAATACCCGTTTATCATCTGCATTTCTTCTTTGTGTAGATATTTTAATGGCCAGCAGTGTATATTCGATTTCCTTGAGCCACTCTCTAAAAAGAAACTTAACTCCGTACTGCGTCGCAACTAACGCATGTTCTGGTTGCCTGACTCGCATCTACTCTTTGTCACCGGAAATATATGAAAGAAGCAGAACTAAAACCTCTCTTGCGTACGGCGAGAGGTCG
Organism: Schistocerca serialis cubense; assembly: GCF_023864345.2. Lineage (NCBI taxonomy): Eukaryota > Metazoa > Arthropoda > Insecta > Orthoptera > Acrididae > Schistocerca > Schistocerca serialis. The sequence goes on along the minus strand of NC_064643.1, from coordinate 380,846,948 downwards.
AATCTATTGAACGACAATCAATAGGGGGGTCTACATTTTGCCATATTTAGATATGAATTGCAATGTGTATATTAAAACGTACTCCGACTCTTTTCTGTTATATCTGTGTTTCGGAGAGAGTTCATTGACTGTTACATGTGCTTAACGCTGGAAGCGGTCACAGCATACATAATAGCTTCCGACAATTCCGAAATGAGAGTGAGCCTCGCTTCGCTGCAAACGTATTTAACTCAATTTAGGGGGTACATTATCATTTAAAACGATTCTCATATCGTCGAACAGCATTCATTTTACCCTTAATTCCCTATTCAGTCTTTGATTGTCCATGACAAATTAACAAAACAATACCTAGCCAAACGGTAATAAAGATTATTGAAAATAAATTTTTATCAAACTTTTCTTAAAAATTTGTGTTACGTAAATAACCTATCATAAAATGAAAATTGCGTCGTTGGCTGTCAAACTGTTATTCATTTGTATCCTGTGAAGGGTACACACAGTTCAGAATGGAAATAGCCATATAAATGTGATATAAGAATCTTCTGAGTACAGGCTGATGACCCATAATCATAAGAACGCCTGTATTCAGAGTGATTTATGTGAGTTTTATCACGAGTCTGTATGCACCAACGGCGATATCGTCATCTACTTTTGCATACTCTGCAAACCAACGAGTGGGTACTTCCCAATGTACTAGCTACTAGGCTTGTTAATGTTCCATACACGCTTGAAGAAGAATGATTATTTAAAAGCCTCTGTTGACGCTGCAGTTAGTCTATCTTCTCTTAGAGACGTCTACGGGAGGAAAACTTGGTGGCTTGTAGTATACTCCTAGGTTCATCATTAGAATCTGGTCCCTAATACTGTGTAAGTTCAGTTTCTCGAGATAATTTGTGTGTGCCAGCTCAGTATTATCATGATGTTCCTTCACGTGTCGAAGAAACCTGTAGCTTTTCTTGCTGCCCTTCTCTGTGTACATTCAATATCCCCAGTTAGTCCTGAGCAATATTCTAGGACTGGGACACCCTTACGAATGTTTGCACTTTTATAGTTTTATGTAAATACCTTATTTGGAATAAGTGAAAAGTCTGTGGGATAAGGGTAGTCATGGAAATGGAAAGAAAATATCTTTAAAAATGAACCGATTGACGTGAAATAATTATCATGAATTTATGATTCATCCTTGTATACACATTTCCACGTGTCCACAAAATGTATTTTGCATCCGGAATGTTTCTCACAGCTTGTACGACGAGCTGAGATGAGTAAGTGTTAATAGGGCCACATAACCTATAGCTTTAATTTGACAAACGTTTTCAGTTACAGTAAGCACGTTAGACGGTAGCAGAAATTGGTAAATTTAAGTTCAAGGCGACAATAACCGCTGTATTTGTCGTTTTCTGTAGGACGGGCAGAGATAATGCACTACTGCACTGGTCACGGATTTATCTGTGTCAATACTGTATACAAAATATCCAGTTAAAAGTACTTCAAGACAAATAAAATGGTGTTTTTAATAATACGAAAAGAGACCCTCTTATTCATGATTAATAAGTTTGCATTGTAAAATATAGGTATTAAGCTGTGCATCCTATGATAATTAAAAGCCTTTTTTACGTTAAAGTCTTCCACAAATGGTATGTTTTAGCGCAAATCTCGTATGCAGTGTCAGAAGTCGGTTAAAAACATCTTTCTAACGATATCTCATTCAGCCCTGTACGAATAGCATGTACTGAGAAAAAGGACTGCTGACCTGAGAAGTAGCATAATGACGGAAAAGAAATCACAACACAAAGAAGTACTTGTGCGAGATAAACGAAAGTCGGTAGGCATATTTCTACATCCGAAGGAAGATGTGTATTCAAACTTCTCGCCAGTCGCAGGAGAGGGAAGCTGGATATTTCTTCCTCCATACTGCAGAAAGACTTGACAGGAATCAACTCACTGGACGTAATTGCTGGCAGAGGTGGTCACGTGAATGTACGGTCGCAAAAATATCGGACTCCGGACAGCCACGTGGCACTACCGAGAGAGAAGACATCGTGATTGGCGTATGGCTCTGACGCCTCATACTGTACCTGCAACAGAGGTCTGAGCAGCAGTTGGCTACGCAGTGATACAAATCGGTTACTTTAAGGACAGCTCCGAGCCAGACGAGCTTTAGCGTGTTATACACTGACCCTAAACCACCATTTGCGACTTCCGTGATGTCAACTGAGAGGTCATCGGAGGGCACGATGGAAGTTTATTGTATTTTCTGATGAAAGCTGTTTCTGATTCGGTGCCAGTGATGGCCGTGAGTTGGGCAGAAGGGAACTAGTGGAAGGCCGTATCTAAGCAGTCTGCGTGCTATACACACTAGACCTACATCTGGAGTTATGATCTGGGGTGCTATTTCGTTTGACAGATTGAGCACTCACGTGGTCTTCCCACGGATCCTGACTGCAAATTTTTACGTTAGTCTGATGATTAGAACTGTTGTGCTGTTATTCGTGAATAGCATTCAGGCGTGTGTTTTACAGCAAGATAATGCTCGACCACATACCGATGTTGTAGCCTAACGTGCTCTACAGTGTGTCGACGTTTTGCCTTGGCCAGCTCGACCACCAAATCTGTGTCCAATCGAGCGCATACGGGTCATCATCGGACCACCATTCCAGCGTCATCCACAAACAGCATTAACAGTCCCTGTACTGACCGACCAGGTGCAACAGGTATGGAATTCCAGTGTGCAAACTGACATCCGCCACCTGTGCAACACATTCCATCCACATCTGCATGCTCCCATTCAACATTCAGGGAGTTACACCGGATATTAATGTACCAGCATTTGACATTTGCAGTGTATTTTCTCGCGCTTACGTTAACACGTGTTCTTGCAATGTTAATCATTTAAGTATGTTACCCAGACTAATGTATTCCCGAAATTACATTACTCTAGATTATTTTTTGTTGTGATTTTGTGTCTGTCTGTGTATATGAGTCGCATCAGTGTTTTGTAAGCAGTCTCCTTTCTACACTTATTGCATTAGCCTACTATTCTACCAATGAACGGAAATCTGGCACCTGCTTTACCTACGACAGCCTATGCGATTGTTCCATTTCATTCCCATACAAACTGGTACACCCAGGTATTTCTATTAAGTGACTGATTACATCTTTGAGTCGTTGATACTGCAATCACAGCAACATTTAAAGCAAGCTTCCAATCTTTGCCCGTGTTGAAATCTAATCAAGATCAGACTGAATGTTTGGCTGAAAACGTATTATCTGCGAAAATCTGGGGTTAGAATTAATATTGCCTGCAATAAACGTATTATTTGCGAAAACTGTGAGGTTGACATTAACATTGTCTGCAAGATCATTAATACGCAATATGGACACTGAGGGCCCCAAAACAGTTCCGTAAGCACCAGAAGCTACTCCTACATCTGTTGATGACCCTCCAACCCAGATAACAAGTTCGTGCTCCCTACCAAGAACTCCTCAGTTAGGGTACATATTTCCTTTGATACCCCAGATTGCACTACTTTCTTAAAATTAAAAAAAATACTAACTACTCAGCACTTTATACTAGAAAAATTAAAACATGATGTCTAGTTTCGGTTTTGTATAACAACCATCTTCAGATCGTTAAAATCGTAAATGCAGATGAATATGATTTGATCAGTATCAGTAGCGATCATAAGAATAAAACATGCATTCGTATTAAAAACCACTAGAAGAAGACAATATGGATATTAAATGCAGCATCAAGGGTGAGCCAGGTAGTAACCGATAATCCTGCGGGACGTAGGTAAAAAGGGGGTGGCAATTGCATAAGTAATACGGCATTTGTAAAACGGGTAATGTAGTAAGAAAACTATAGGCAACGGAAGCCTGTTTTACAAATGTTTGTAATGGATGATTTATGCAATTTTACTTGTGGAACTAACCTCCCTCCCACTTTTTCACTTGCATCTCGCAAGATTATAGTTTACTACCTCGCTCACCCTTGCTTGTGCTCGTAACACCAATATCGCCTGAGTCAGGTTGTTTTTAATACGAATGCATGTTTATGCATTATATTCACTATTGACACTGTTCAATGAATATTCACGTGCATTTACGATCTGAACGATCTGAAGATGGCTGATATACACAACTGAAACTAGTCATCATGTTTTAAATTTCAACTGTACATTGCGGTTCAGGCAGTAGTTCTTTGCATACTTTTTTTAATGTTAATGAATTACGCTAACATCGCTGTGTCCTTCCCTGATGTCAGTCTTCAGAGACAATACTTTCGATAACAAACATAGGTGCAGTTCTGTGTTGAATTCCTTCCTCACATCCATAATATTACGAGAGTTACCCAGAATGTAATGCGCCGCATATTTTTTTCTTCAACAGTTCTTCATTGAACGTAATGAGAATTACACACACGTTAGAATGGTGTTCTATCTACAAACCCTATTTTTCCGCGTAATCTCCATACCGTTCTATTGCCTTCCTCCAGCGCGAGGCAAGGGCGTGTATGCCCTGTCGGTACCAATCCTTGTCCTGGTGGCGGAGCCAGTGCTTCGCTGTGTGAATCATCCCCTCACCGTCCTCAACATTTCTTCCACGAATGGCATCCTTTAATGCGTTTGTCCTCGTGAATGACATCAGCTCGCTGCGACATACCAGGTGTCTCCTCGACCGTGGCAAATCGTGGGGCTGCGCCGAACCACCTATTGATGACTTCACCCTCCGTGCCCAGTCACTAACTGTACTCCTGACGACAGCAGAGGCTCCATAGGCTTTGCACAATCGTTTTTGAATATTCCCCACAGCTTCTTTCTCTGCAGTGAGAAAGTCAATGACGTCACGTCGTTTGTAGTGTTCATCACATATAGACGCCATTTCGAAGCTGTCCTGCAGCTACACTAGCTGTCGAAAGTGACGGAATGTTGGTGGACTCACTCAGGGGACTTAAAATAATACATACGTAACGTTTCGCACTAGTATCATGGTTTTCTGCTGAGAAAAAAATGTGGTGCATTACTTTCTGGGCAACCCTCGTACATCTACATGACAGTCCTGATCCTTGGGTTTCAGTACTTTTTGTGACAAATGTGTGAGTTGGGTTTTGCATGATAAATGTTTTCAAAAGCTAAGCTGCTTGGCATGGAGAATCCATTATGTTCAAGATACCTCGTTACGTTGGATGATACTTTTGTGGGTCACTTCTGCTATAGTTATTACAGATGCATGTCACCCGTGAATTCTTCCAACTAAATCAAGTGGTTTCTTTTTCAAGAGGTTATGATTAAACGATGGGATAACAGAATCACCTAGAATCTGATCGGAATTCCATCGGGTCCTGGTGCTTTGTGTCACAATTACAGATAAACGAGTGAAACACAAAGGAGACAGATCGGGGGAACTTGTCGGCTGTGGGGGTACCTCAGAATCTCGGTGACAGTTGCTAAACACGAGGGGAATTTGTGGATGAGTACTGTCATCGTAAAAGATGCTACTATGATCATCTTGCATGAGAGCAACACTTGAGGATACAGGACTTCCGTGATGTACCACTATGCCATCAGAGTTCCCTCGATCAGTACTAGCAGTGCCGTGAAATCATACTTGATTGTTCTACGTACCATGGCGCTATGAGTGACGCTGTGCCTCTCCAGATCACTGGAAAAATTAGGTCTTCTCCCTCTCGCCGACGACGGTCATTTGCGGTCGTGCAGAACGACGATTCGTCGCTGAACAACCTTCGGCGCCATTTGTGAGTGGTTCGCGCTTCCCGAGAACTTCACCACTCAAAACGTAGCCGTTCTGTGATTTGGAATTAACGGCAGCCACGGATGGGATGGTAATTTCTTATTCTGGCTGCAGATGGACTCCTACCAATGAGAAGAATGTCATAACTTTTACAAATGACTTCAATTTCTTTCAAATGATAGAGCACAGCAATCAATGGCCTTTTTTCCCTCACATTTATTCGACAATTCTCGACTTCGGCAAGTGCCTAGCCATTATCAATGCAAAATTTCACGGTATCAATGCATGTTCTAGTACGTCAGTCCCCTGTTGGTCTAGCTTCAGTCACAGTTCTTTCAAGACTACTGAAAGAACTGTGACAGATGCCCGAACATCAGGTGACTGAGGTACTTAGAACACCTACTGATACCATGAAATGGTGCATTGTTAATGAATAGGTACTAGCTGAAATCTAGACATCCCGATTAAAACCTGCAAGAAAAGGACGACTGAATGCTGTGCTCTGTCATTTGGAAGTCATATCATTGTCATTGGGTCAACCCACATTCCTAATGGGAGTTTACCTGATACTATCTATGATAGTCTACTGCAGTAATCGTTGAAGGCTTCATGCATTGTCTTCCTAACAAACAAACACCTCTGATCATACAATGAATGCTTTCACAACCGGATTTTTCAGCTGCTGAAAATTCTTCCGGGTTGTATGGCCGTGGTCCGTGGAACTCTTCTATGCCTGACGTTTCGTCCAAAGCAACGTTGGACATCGTCAGATGTGCTCCTGGTACTGCTGAGTCTTGCCGACTGTCGGCAAGACCTATATCCCAACGATATGTTTTACAGTTACTAGGCGGTATTCTGTAGTTCTTCAGTAGTTCCTTTATAGCGGATGCGCACCATGGAAGACGCTTCCCATCATGAACTTTGCTACTAGGTAAACAGCAACCAAGTGTATGCCAACTATTCTTTTAAATCTGAGCCACATTTCTTCTACATTCTCTACTCTACTCTGAAAACGTCTATATGTCTCCCTATGCGCTGTTTCTCGTATCATTGTTCTCCTTGAGTGAAATGTCTATTGGTTCAAATGGCTCTGAGCACTATGGGACTTAACTTCAGAGATCACCAGCCCGCTATAACTTAGAACTACTTAAACCTAACTAACCTAAGGATATTACACACATCCAAGCCCACGGCAGGATTCGAACCTGCGACCGTAGTGGTCGCGCGGTTCCAGACTGTAGCGCCTAGAACCGCTCGGCCACTCCGGCCGGCAGAAATGTCTATTGGTGTCAACTGAATCGTTCTGCCATCAGCGGCAGATACCAGTTCTCTAAATGTTCTCAACAGAGTGTCTCGAAAATAATGTCAACTTATCTCCAGGGAGTCCCATTTGAACTCACGAAACTTCTCCGCAAAAGTGTTGATAGAACCTAATAGTCACAAATTAAACAGCACGCCTCTGAATTGCTTCGATGTCTTTTCACTTCGACTTGCGAGGATCCAAAACACTCGAGAAATACTCATGAATGGGTCGCTCTAGTGTTCTACACATGGCCTCATTTATAGATGAGTTATTTATAGATGGTTACACTTTTTTAAAATTCTCCCAGCATATCGAAGTCCACCATTCGCATTACATGTTACGACCTCGTTCCATTCCATATTGCTTTGCAGCTTTACATCTAGCTATTTAATCGACGTGCGTGTGTATAGCAACATCCTGTTAGTGCTGTATTTGAACATTGCTGGACTATGTTTCCTACTCATCTTCATTAACCTTCTCTATATTTAGAGCTAGCTGCCATTTATCACACCAACCCAAAATTTTGTGTAATTCGTCTTGTATTCTCCCACAGTCAGTCAACGACAATACTTTCCCGTACACCCCTGCGTCTTCAGCAACAGCCTAAGATTGCTGCTCATCCTACCCGTCAAATCATTTACGTATATAGAGAACAAGAGCAGGCCCATCACAATTCCCTCGTTCACCTATGATAATACCCTTGTTTCCGAAGAAGATTAGCCGTCGAAGACGACGCACTGTCTTCTATAATTTAAGAAGTCTTCGAGCTAATCACATATCTGAGAACCTGTTCACTGTGTTCGTACCTTATGCAGTGGGGCACTTTGTCAAACACTTTCCTGAAGTTGGAGTATGAGATATGCGTGTTGACCTTCTTCCGTGTTCAAAAAAATGTTCAAATGTGTGTGAAATCTTATGGGACTTAACTGCTGTGGTCATCAGTCCCTAAGCTTACACACTACTTAACCTAAACGATCCTAAGGACAAACACACACACCCATGCCCGAGGGAGGACTCGAGCCTCCTCCGGGATCAGCCGCTCAGTCCATGACTGCGGCGCCTTCATCCGTGATTTTCAGGATATGATGTGAGAAAAAGGCAACCTGAGTTTCGTACGAACGATGCTTTGTAAATGCATGCTAATTTGTGAACAGAATCTTCTCTGTGTGAGTGAAATTTATTATATTCGAGCTCAGAATATGTTCAAGAATTTTTCAGCAATCCAATGTTGCTGATATGGGTCTGTAATTATGCGGATCCGTTCTTCTACGATTTTAGTTGCATGCCTCTCTATTATTCCACTTTCACCGGGTAACATGACTGTCGCTTTTTAAAATCTTTTAACTTTCGGCTACCCACCAGTTGCCTATTCGATTGGCACATGAAACAATTACATACATCCTCGAAAGTTCCCTATTAGCTCGAATCAGCAGTAAATGTAGATATCTTCTCTCCGGTTACGAATTCCCCTGATAACCACATCTTCCATTCCGCCCACATCCGACTCTCACCCTCTAGTACACGTCGCTCTTACCGCGGTTTTTATTTTATTTAACACATAAATCCTTTCACTTCCTTCAGTTACATTTTGAATCGATAATCGGTGTTGTTTCAACTGTCTCATAGTATGTAGTACCAGTTTCAATGTGGGTATTCTGAAAGAGGTCAGTTGTATTTGTTGTCATTAGGTGCGATATATATGAATCACGAGTGAGCTTCCGAACTATCAGCAGAAGGTATTCTGGGTGCATGGGAGTGATTTATTCCCGCACTCAGAAGGAACCCAGTCTTCGGAGGTTATTGGTAGAAGGCAACTGCAGTGTGATTATATTTATATCACGGAATGAAAAATTTAAAAGTTTACGTGTAGGTCTGTGACGAAGAGTATTCTGGTACATCGTCCGATTCGAAAACGGACAGATACAGAGAGACACGTGAGCGAATACTTGCTGAGCATCAACGTGTCAGAATTGAAAATACAGCGTATGAGTTGTACATTACCCACGTTTCTGCATGGGCAATCGTCCATGAATATGTAAACGTTGTTTTCGTTCTTGTTTCCAATGTCGTGCAGCAGACAAATACGAAGAGAAATACGGGGTGTAACAATCCTCACTCATAGGGGAATATAAATTGTATATCGGAGATGGGTCCGGAAAACTTTATTTTCATCTTAGAGCTCATTTTTTCACTTCTCTTCATAATCACGATAATCGTGGGAAATACACAAAAATAGAGAGCACAGCATTACGTGAAACGTTTTCATACATATGGTGTTCAAAATAACCTCCTCGTTACGTCTGCTTCAAATGTAGATTAAGCTGTAATTCGTAGGTTCACGTACTGTGTTTATTTTTCCAATAGAACGAGGGTGATGTTGGCATGCGACTAACTTCATTGCTCTACTAGCATCATGCATCAACTGTTATGTTCATCAAGAATTCCGGCTGTAGAAGTGTCCTGAAATGCGGAGTTCGCAGACGCGCATTTGCTGTACGAATTAGCAGACGGCAATGGCCTTGACGCTCAACTTTTGTATCGGGAGAGATTTCCAGAACGTCAGTGTACCGACGTTTGAAGCAACTTTTCGCCTCCGAGAGAGCGTGGAGCTTGTAATTCTACCACTCGCGGCGAGAGGACGCCGAAAACGGCGAGGACATTTCAACTGAAAGACTAACTTCCTTGTGCAGTTGCGACAACCCTAGTGTCAGTGTAAGACAATTAACTGGAACACGTAATGCTGACAACGTGACTGCAGAGAGCTTCATGAAAATCTGCTGAATTCGTAAGTAGCGGATTTTCCGACACGGGTACATATCAACCGCCACTTTCATGCAAATGTGCTGTTCAAGGATGAGGCTTTGTTACAAAGCTGGTTATTAATGTGTAGAAGAGTTATAGAAACATAGCTCTAACACGGCACTAACGCGTTTCCATATAATTTCCTAGACGTCTGCGGAATGTCTTGTGAAAGTTTGGCCATAACTTTTTGTTTCATGCTCCAACGAGAAATTTGAAACTACATTTAAGAAGTTTTTGAAGAGTCAGAGGAAGAATTTCTAAATGACATCGTTGATTAGGCGTTTCTGCATCACTATGAACCACTACTTGTCAGTTCATGATGTTGAACCATCCATCTTCGCCCACAACCGAAAGTTCAAAGGCTCGCTTTCCGATGGAAGGTTGACGATGATAGTCTTTCGTAATATGAAAGGTCCACTGCTGATTCATTTTGCCGCTAATGGTAACAGCCATTGTGAGTTACTGCGAGTCCTGTATATTAAAATTAAAACGAAAAAGAGAGGGAAGTTTTCCAAATGTTAGGTTTCTCTTCACGATGATGTCAATGCTATCAATCTGGGAAAAAGTCGCGTGCATTAAAAGTAATGGTTTTTGAGAAGCTGGAACATGCGCCGTGCAGTTTTGACTTAGCTTAAAGACATTTTTACCTTTTAAGGATCATGTAAGAACAGCCGCATCGCTCCATGGTTTCCTCGGATGACGGGATTGTGGTCGCGATTGAAAAGTCAGTTCGCACGATGTCGCAAAGTTTTGTCCATAACGGTATTCACAGCCTTTTCGAGAGATGGGCGAAATGTATAGAAGTTGATGGAGACTGTTCCTTGCGATATAGCCCCCCTAGTTGAAAATTTCTGTTTAAAACATTCTCTTTACGATATGTACGTTTTGCCTCGCCCATATACACCTATTACTTTCAATGTAGTCCACATAGTGAAATATTATGTTTAAAAAAATTTCGTTTCTGATATGTACGATTTGCCTCGCCCATACATATACCTTTATATGTATTAAGACAATTGCGCAACAACATCAGCCAACAGTCACAAGAGACTGTACGTTCTAGGTTATCTACATACAGTCTGCTGTATACGGACTTGGGATAGTTAGAGCTAATTTTTCACTTCTCTTCTTAAGCTTATTAATGGAGGAAAACTGACAAAAATAGAACGTACCAGCATTAATGAAACGTTTAGTTACACGAAATCAAAAAATATACAGGATTGCGGTCGCGATGAAAAGTGGGTGTGCGCAATGTCACCAAGCTTCGATGTATATTGTATGTGTGTGTATTTTTAGAGAGTGTCATTATGTTGGTTCTTCATTAGTGAAAGGTGACTTCGCGGAAAGAAAATGGGTTACTGTAACAGATTAATCAAGCTTTGGAACTGTTTCTGGTGATTACATACGCACGGATCGGAGTGCCAAAGCCCTGCCTCCACTCGCAACCGTACACAGACAAAAGGAAGCCTAGGGTCGTCAGCAAGCGGAGCGAACCCTTTTCTGTCTAACGAATGTTTTTTTCCCGTAACGTCACCAGCCGCCCGTATTCGTTTAATGCAATGACTTCGCAACGTCATGTTCATATGTAAAAAGTATGTTACACATGTCGCCCCACGGTAAGACCGTTGCACAACAAGATTAGGGCACTGTCGGAAAGAACACGTTCCATGTTGACTGCAGAGAGTTCTGCTCCGGTACGGATAACTGGTGCATCACAGTGTACGTTTGAAACAGCCCTTCCACTGGAAAAGTACTGCTCAGAAGGTGCAGTGTGCGGGACAGTGTGATTCTTTCGCCAAAACGTGTAAATTGCACATTAATTCCCAGTGCAGTTCTGACAGTACATTATCGGAAGCCCAACGAGCATTGGGGGAAAGAGATTTTTTAACGATGAGGATATTCATGTAGCAGTTCTGGAATGGCTCCGCGACCAGGAACTGGATTTCTATCTAAGGAATTGAACAACTCGTAATACGTTCCGACCATTGTTTATAGTGTTTCTGGTATCATTGAACGTCATTTTGCCTGAAAAATATTCACATTACTTTCTGTAAGTTCGGCTAATACCATACCCTTCGATAAGTCTAACTTAACTGTGAGCAGTTAGTGAAATACGTTATACTGACATCGTATTTGGTTTCTAATTCGGGGATGGCCGGCATTATCTAACACGTTAGCTTTTTCTAAAATGTATTTTCAGAAGGTTGTATTGAAACATACTCCATAATAAATAATACTGAAAGCTGTTGTTAACGTAATTGTAAAACTGGATGTCATCAGAAAATGTGTTCGTTGATTTATTATAACTTTTTTTCAACCGTCATGTCTTGATAGGCCGTGAAAATGTGCTATATAAAATGGCCTTTTTATTGCAAAAAGCTCTAACTGGGTCGCAAATGGTTATAAAATAAACTTATCAGTCAGCTCATCTAATGTTTCAAAGTGTTTGTCCAGTTGTTCCTCCCTGAAAGTTGCTGCTCGCTGCAAACTCGTGGATTCAGCATTATGTTTTCATGTAATTCGTGTTTTAAAAAGCTGTAGTAAAGGTCATTACCCGCTGTCAGTATTAACTCAGTGAACCAATACTTTATTTCAAATTATTCTGCGTATCTATACGCTAGATATGAGGACTCCTCTACACTCAAAGGTGTAAGTTGGATACCCTAACTTTTAATATGACCCTACAATTGCCTGCCATTTCCTGTTCATCGCGGAATGTTCTCGGAAAACTCAATATTTACACATCTTTTCTTCAAACTTTTAAGTCGGTAATATAATGAAATTCTTGGAAGCGAATATTCCTCACTCGCTTCCCTTATTATCATTTGCGAATTCTCTCTTTTTTCTATGGTTTTTATCGCGTTATTTTCAGCCTCCATATTTCATGCTTTGTCCAATATAACCCGAACGTACAGCAGATGTAGTTTAAGATTCTTATTGTTACTGCGTTGGCTAGACATGGTCACAGCGAAGAATATAGAGCACTAGCTTTCAAAGAGAAGAAATTATGATACCTTGGTAGCAAAATAACTCATGATGGACGGAGCAAGGAGGACATCAAACGCAGACTAGCACCCAAAAAGGGCATTCATGGCAAACACAAGTGTACTAGTATCAAACATAGGCCTTAATTTCAGGAAAACCGGAGCAGAGGAGAATCGAAGCATTTGAGACGTGGTGCTACAGGCGAATGTTGAAAATTAGGTGGGCTGATAAGGTAAGAAATGAGGTGGTTCTGCGCAAATTCAGAGAGGAAAGGAATATGTGGAAAACACTGACAAGGTGAAACGACAGTACGATAGAACATCTGTTAAGACATCATGGAATGATTTCCATGGTATTAGAGGGACCTATAGAGGACAAAGACTGTAGAGGAAGATAGAGGTTGGAATACATCCAGCAAATAATTGAGGACGTAATGTTGCAAGTGCTACTCTGAGATGAAGAGGTTGGCACAAGAGAAGAATTCGTGGCGGGCTGCATCAAACCGGTCAGAAAGGAAACTGATGACTCAAAAGAAAAAAAAAGGAAAATGGAAAAAGCTGTCAAGCTGTGGACCCACGGCTCCCCACACCTGTAAATACTCATTCGCGGCACCTTTTGCACGTGGATGGAACTGTGGAATAAATAAATTTATTTTCCGAAAAGAAATATAAGAGTAGACATTTATTTATTAACTGTCGAAGTAACACATTTCAATCAACTTTCAATGTTATTACATATTATACTTTCAACGAAGCCAGAGTGAAGTTTAAGTTCGTTTCTTCATCATCAGTTCTTCAAATCTCAACGCAAGGTTGGAAATTGAGCCTCGCATTCTTATCTCCACATTCCTTCGCGATCTGCAGTGTTCAACAAAGTCTGGAATACTGTTACAAAATGTATCTGATAGTAGAGGTCTCATTGACCTAGGAACTTCATACTTTTTTCAGTTAGAGCCCATATAATGGACCGCTTGTACTACTGACATGCTTTGTGGTCGTTTCACAGTCATGTAAACATACCGCAGCCGCAACAGCACACCGCTGACAGTCCAGTATCAACAACAGCTTCATTCAGTTTGTGTTCAGGAGTTGTAGCATCTTTTTGAACAAATTATGAAATATATTCGCAGTAGTACCGAGCGTGGTGGCGTAGCTATTAGCGCACCGTTGATAAACAATACTCAAGAGTCGGGCGAAGAAGGTCTTTGGAAGCCACTTGTTTCGTAGATGAGTTACATTTCCTTACTATTCTTCCTATGAATCTCGTTCTGATGTCTAATATTCCTACTGTTCGTTGTAAGTAGTCGTTTCCACATGAGGTCGCTATGGACAGTTAGTCCTAAATGTTTTACGATGTATGTTGTTTTCAGAAATTTGTCATCATTTGTGTAGGTGTACAACTGTGTATTTCTTTCTCTATGGTTGCGCCATGTGTTCTACGTTCGCGGTCAACTACCAGAGACAACACGATTCATCAACCTGCTATGGGTGATCATTTTGCAAATCGATACTGTCTTCTGGCGTTGCTGCTTTCTTATAGACAAATTATGTGAGAACAGCTTTCAAGAGCTCCGGTCGTTTTCTGTTACATTATCCATTTGCAACATGCCACATAGGGACGTACAACAGTTTGATAGTCAGGACAGTGGCTTTGCTTACAGTAGGTCATACACAGCAAGCTGTTGCCGATCGGTTACATGTCACTCAAACTTGAGTGTCTAAGGTGTGGATGGAATACAGAAAGGCGGGAAATATAAGCGATAGACCTCGTATGATAACACGAATGCAGGATCGTTTCCTCCAACTGTCGTCTCCTGAAGATTAAATTATGGTGGTCTTCATTCCAGAGGACTAATGAAATGTTCAGATGTGTGTGAAATCCTATGGGACTTAACTGCTAAGGTCATCAGTCCCTAAGCTTACACACTACTTAACCTAAATTATCCTAAGGACAAACACACTCATCCATGCCCGAGGGAGGACTCGAACCTCCGCCGGGACCAGTCGCACAGTCCATGACTGCAGCGCCTAAGACCGTTCGGCCATTCCCGCGCGGCAGGACTAATGAGAAGTTTTGCATCGAACTATGGGAACCGACGCTGTCGAAGCATCTGGGCTGGCTCTTGCACATTAACATTGGACCTCTGCGGAATTGAGTAATGTCATGTTTTCTGACAAGCCGAGGATTGGTATGCGAATGGACGCTAGGCGCGTTTGGGTTTGGAGAAGCGCTAGACGACACCAAGAACGCCGATACGTTCAGGAAGTTCATCGTTCGAGGGTAGAAGTGTAATTTTCTTGGCTGCAATAATGATTCTAATGATAATTCTGATTCTGATTTACGGCAATTTTACTGCCCCGCTATACCTCCTAGAGGTCCTACAAACGACTGTAAGGTCCTACAGACGTCAAGCCGCTGACAGTTTCATCCTAGTCGCTGACAATGCAAGACTACAGCGTACTGTAGTAGTGTCTCGGTATCTTCAAAGATGCAACATGATCCGAATGCATTTGCCAGCACAACCTCCAGACATTAACGCAATTGAGCATGGTTGGAACCTGTTGATAGTAGCCATTGCACAGCGTCCGAATCTATCACACGGTCTTCAGAACCTCAGAGAAACTGCCATGGAGGAATGGGACCTCTTGTCTTAAGATAAACTTGATCGACTCATCCAGAGCTTGCCTCGCAGATTGAAAGGACTCCGTACGCGGAGAGGACATACTCACTACCTACGACATAATCATCATCATGAGATAAAGAGTTTCACTATTTTTGTTTTCAAGATGTGCGCTTAGGAGAGAGGCTGCTTTGTTTTGTAATATTTTTGTAAGCAACCAAAATCGTTCTTGTTATCAGAAGGAATTATATTTATTATGTTAATAAGGTACTGCACAAACCTCAATGTGTGTACTATAGGAAGTCAATGCAGTAAACTCTATAATAGTCCCCATACATAAGTAGTAGAGAAAGGTATTAACGCCTATAAGCTTTGTTACCTAATTACCGGTACTCCTCATTTATCAAACTCTAATACTCGAACAGTGATGAGGATACGAAATTCTAATTTAGTGTGAAAACTAAATATTTCTTCGGTAGTGATGGTATGGAAAGGATCTTTGACCCATTTATGTTAATGAATTTTGTCTGCAAAGTGCGAGGGGAATTCAAAAATTTACAGATTGTTACGGCACTCCATTTAACTTTTATTGAATACTTCACTGCACTTCAAAACAGTACAAATACATGACAATATTTCACCGTAGGCATTAAATCTCTCTAAAAAGTGATTGGAATGTTCTACAAACCGCTCAAATTCTCGACGACAGATTTAGTTTCTTCGTCACGCAGCCATTCGTGACACTCTGTGTGATCGTCCTTCTTATTGGAAAATCTCACCCCTCCCGCGGCTCACGGACATTCCTCCTCGATTACATTGTCCATCAACGTAACCCAATTATATTTACAGGGGCTGGTCCCGAAATTGCGTTTGGTCTGCATATCACCAGTATTTCACGGTGAATATATGCACTGTTTAGACATATTGTCCTCATAACTCGGGTTATCTCGCGTACTTTAACACCAAAGTACATTTCCAGTTGACGCACCAGTTCATGCGCACACTGTAATGCACCTGTTATCAGTACTATAAGGTAGAACCGCGTGTGCAGGAAACTGGGAACATGTACTCTTTTGCGACAATGTGGCACAATTTATGCGCAGTGTTCTTAGCGAGGGATGACATGCATCACTTACTCTCTGATATCCCTGCCTACTTCAGAAAGTAATCATTGAGCTAGTTTAAATCATCCACAAACTCAGACTTCAGTGCTTCAACCAGATGAAAGTCGTTGTCTTCAAAAACTGAGTAAAGCGTGGAAAACGTAATGCATATCTATATCGTCTAGCTGAAATTTTGTGTGACATTTTCAGAAAGCTAGTCTTATTACCTTGAAGGGATGACAGCCAGTCTACATTTACATCCATACCGCGCAAACCACCGTAGGGTTTATGGTGAAAGATACCTTGTACCAATACTAGTCTCCTGTTCCACTACCAAATAGAGCAAGGGAAAAATGACTGGCTAAAACCACCCATACAAGCATTAATTTTTCGCATTTGATGTACGTTGGCAGCAAAGAACCGTTCTCCAGTTGGTCTCAAACGCGTATTTTCTAAATCTGCGAAATTGTTCCTCGGGGAAAGGGCATCGTCTTTGCTCCGGGGGTTCCCATTTGAGTACATGAAGCACCTCTGGAATACTTGCACGCTAATCATACGTAGCGGTAACAAATCTACCAGCCCGCCTCTGCTTCGATGTTTTCCTCTAATCCGACCTGGTGCGAATACCAAACACTCTAACAGTATGAAGAATGGGTGGCACTAGCGTTCCATATGTCGTCTCCTTTATTAAGGAGCTACACTTTCTCAAAATTCTCCCAATAAAACTAAGTCGAGCATTCGTCTTCCTCGCTGCCAACATGACGTGTTCATTCCATTCCATATCGCTTTGCAACGTTACGCCTACGTAATTGTGACTGTGTCAAGTTGCACTAAACTAATGCTGTGTTCTAACGTTACTGGACTGTTTTTCCTACTCATCCGCATCATGTTGCATGTTTCTACATGTAGAGAAAGCTGACATTCATCACTCCAACTACAACTTTTGTCTCTGTCATCCCGTATATTCCTACAGTCACTGAACTACGACACCTTTCCATATTCTACAGTGTCATCAGCAAACAGCTGTAAATTGCTGCTTATGTATACAAAGAATAAAAGCGGTCCTATCATGCAAGGGCACTCCTGGCGATATCCTTGAATCTAATGAACACTCGCCGTCTAGGACCACGCACTGAGTTCTGTTACTTAAAAAGTCTTTGATCCACTCGCATCTTGATACCTAAACTGTATGCTCGGACCTCGTTCAACACAGTGGGGCACCGTGTCAAATGCTTTCCTGATATCTAGTAATAATCTGTCTGTTGCCCTGCATCCATGGTTTGCAGGATATCATGGCAGTAAAGGGCAGACTCAGTTTCGCATGAGGAATGTTTTCTAAATCCGTACCGATTTGTGGGAATAACCGTTTCCGTCTCAACGTAATTGGTGATATTCGAACTCAGAATGTGTTCAAGAAGTCTGCAGCAAACTGCTATTTAGATGTTGGCCTGTAATCAAACTGGAAATTTCCTTTATCTTTCTTATACACCGAAGTCACCTGTACTTTTCCATTCGCGATCTATGCAAGCTAAGTAATGGACCAACATCACAGAGTAGTCTCTGTAAAACCGAAATGGGATTTCTTCTGGACCTGATGAATTCTTTGATTTCAACTCTTTCAGTTGCTTCTCTACCTCACAGTTGCCAATTTCTACGTCCTACATTTGGGAATCTGTACGGCAGTCAAACGACGGATTGTTGTGACGGTTCTCTTGCATGAAGATTTGATTTAAGTCTTCAGTTTTCATTTTGTTGAATTCAATCGTCGATACTGGTCGGCGACTGATTGTACAGAAGCCTTCGACCCGCTTATGATTCAACATAAGACCAGCATTTTCTCGGGTACTCGGCACAATCTTTCGTTAAGGTATTGCACTCTTCACGCATTACTCTTCGTATGAACGCACTAATTTCTACTAACTTTTGCCTTTCAACATTTGTGCGCTCTTTTTGGACCGAGAGTGCTGTTTCTTTAGTATTTTCCGAATTTGTTTATTAAACCACGGAGCATCCTTTATATCGTTAATCCACACTTGGCACATACGTTTCCAGAGCGAGATTTATCATCAATTTAAACTTTGCCTATAATCCCTCTACTTCTGTCATACTCTAGATAAATGATGTCCATTCACTGTTTAAGTGTGATGCTAACAGCTGCTTATCTGCTTTTTCTAGTATAAACACTATGTAAGTAGTGTGTCAGAACTCTCCATTACATTGATTAAATAATACTTTCACTATCGAAAACAGTATAGCCTACTTAAAGCTATTCATAGCATTGTGTAACAAATAAATAAGCTCTCAGGTATCGATAGTAATAGTCTGAGGGCTAAACACGGGAGCGCGATTCTAAGCTCTGTTGTGAGACGAAGTCTGCCTGCGAGAGAAAAATTTCAGTAGTGTTGGTCGAGAGCTCGGAGACAAAAGACGTGTCACGCTGCGCTCACGTCAGTGATGGTATATCTTACCACACTCAAGGCCTGGTTTCATTTATATAGCCAAGAGAGGTTTAGATGGGTTAACAACGTTTGAAGATGGAATTCAAGGTAAAATTCGCAAGCATAGCGGAAAGCTTAGCGGCTGGGTTAGGGTCGTGATTATTAGTTGGAATATGCAATAATCCCATGTTTTGCTTATCAGTTAAACAAACCTCCTTATCCTGCAAATAATATTAATTATTCTCCACATCTACTTCATAAATATGCTGTGGTTATTAAATATTAGTGTAACTTTGAAATTGAAATAATTTCTTTATCTCGCATTCAGCCATTATTGATACTTGTAAGGTAATTGTCTATCGCCGGCCGGTGTGGACGAGCGGCTCTAGGCGCTTCAGTCTGGAACCGCGCGACCGCTACGGCCGCAGTTTCGAATCCTGCCTCGGGCATGGACGTGTGTGATGTCCTTAGGTTAGTTATGTTCAAGTAGTTCTGAGTTCTAGCTGCTGCAAATAGCTGAAAATCACTTGGAAAATGGCAGAGCAGGTGAGAGCAAACTTTAGGGCCTAAACAGAGACACTGGCACACCACAACATGTCATGTACTCTAATCCAGTGAATTCCGATACACAGGCCAGATTCTGTATGACTTGTAAATTCATATTCAAATACACAGTCAGATAGCTTATCCAAGTGTTAGTCATAAGTTTTTCATTTTACGATCTGTTGAGGGCTTAAATGACAGTGAAACTGACACTCATACAACACGCACAGAGTGTTATGCAGGTTAGACTCCGATTACTGAAAGCTCATGTTGCTTATCGAGTCCATTTTCTCAGATGAACGTAGACTTTACTTGTTGTAGGTACGCTACAACTGTCCTGACGTTCTTGACGGATTTATTAACTTTAGTAACCATCGTTGCTATGGTATCACGAACACTGATTCCTGTTTCTATACTGACCATATGGATTACGTCAGGCCTTTTCGTAACGGCAAGACCTAAAATATTTCAATTGTATGTGGGTTGTCTAACTAGTTGTTCTAGGCAATTTTCGTAAAATGTGCTCAGAAGTACTTCACGAGACTGTCTGTCCGTACCAACTGCAGTGAATCTGTATACGTTCCAGTCTATACTTGGCAGGTTAAAGTCCCGTCCAGCTAATATTGCGTGATCAGAGTATTTCCGTGGAGCTACGAATGGAGTTTATTAAAGACGCCACTAAGATACGCTAGCTTCAAAACAAAGTCGCTGTCTAGGAATCTCTCGGAACGCCACTGTTTCTCTGGCATATGTACCCCTTTCAAGACATTCCCATGTGAAAACCAGCGGGAGTTTGCAAAACTCTGCGTGTGTAATAGAGTGAAGTTAACCGAATGAGAACCAGTGGTGATTTAGACAAACCATTAAGACCCAATGCTGGAATAAATTTAATGAAAGTTCGTGTAAGTGAAAACGGATGAGCCGAATTGTTTACCACTTTTCAGGTTACTCTTAGAAAATGGGGAAATGTGCTTAGTCACCGTAACAGTGCACATTTGTTGAAAATATCTCGAATCAAATGGCCAAGATTTAAATAAGTTTCACACTTAAATCACTTATTGGAGTACCTCATGAAGGACAAAACACAAGCTTATTGATATCAGCAATTCTTCGTGAATAAAACAGTGTGTCTTAACAATCTGAGGAGAATCTTTACGAATCAGAACTAGCAACCCAGGGCTGCAGCCAGCCGTACTGTGACCACCATCTGTACACACGCTTGCACAATTTAGCAGTTAAAGTTGCACGTCATTGTGGCTGTCTTTAGCTTCATCCAACCGAATAACGAAATTGCCATTATCTTCGAGTGTTTCATCCAATGGATAGTAATGGAGTCAGCTATACCTAGTATTCGGCTACTAATTGTGAAGTCTGACAAAGGCACACCACTCCCAGTCGTTTAGCAGCTGAATCATCTATCATAACAGATCCCATATCCAGGGCAGATGGTGGAATAAGGACTTCATGTATGTTGTGAATTTCTTTCTCACAGGTATACACTAGAGAACACTAAAGATGAAAGAAGAGCCTTTGTAATAGCCGTAATTTGTTTTTTGTTACTATTTTGAACAACTCCGCTTCAGCAACTATACATGCAAGAGCTTGAGTGGATTGGAAATAACAGCCAACTAGTTGGAAATACAAGTTTATTAATTCTTTACCATGATTTCGACAGTTTTAAAACTGTCTCGGCGACCAATTGTGTATTCCGACAAAGTCATGCCACTGCCAGTCTTCTTCATAGGGTGTTTTACTAGACAGTCAACGACTCCCACGTTGGATACAGAGAAGCTGTGATTCTACTAACAATACTTTCTGATGGAGACAATCTTAAAGCTGTTGGACCCATGGTGAAGATTATATAAACGTGCATTTTTCAACTGATGGGCTGTTGTTCTCAATCCATTCAACCTCCTTTATTGCTACGTCATTTCTTTTAAGTTGTGGAAAAACTTTTCTCGTGGCTTGTTTACTAAACGACCATGATATGACTCAATTTTTCCCATTTTGTTAGGAAGTATGGCTTCAGCACTTAGGACTCTGAAACAAATGACAGAATGTGGTTGTTCTTCATTTACAACAGGAGTACGTAAAAGTTAAATGTCATGCTTTCTGTAGTTCTGTTTTAGAACTCCGTGATACATTTGAAATATCACGTTTTACACTTGCATGTAAATGTCGATGCTGACCGACAAACACAAATCACTGAAGGCAAACAACAATTATAAATGGTTTATATTCGACAAAACTTCCCTTCGGATTGATCGGTACTAAATAAAAACAATCGAATAACGAGTTTCGACTGCCACAGTAACAACCCTTACCTGCCAGCCCGTTAGCTCACACGCTGTTACTTCACTCAGAAGGCAAATAAAACCAAATTATTAATTTCATAAAAGTACCGCAAACCTCGTGTGGACTCCACCCTTGTAAAGAATACTGAGGAGTTACTTGTATAAGAAGAAGCATCTCCAGGCATTGGCTCTGGTCACGAAAACACAGCGGCTGGGAAGACGGTGTTCTGACCACAAACTCCTCCATATCTGCATCCAGTGGTGCCTATCGGCTGAGGATGATACGGCAGACAGTCGGAACCACTGGACCTTCCGAGGTCTGTTTCGGCAGGGAGTTATTGCGATCCCCAAGCTGTAAGGCCGCGACTCCCATGGGAGCTGCGACGCACCATATGAAATTCCCTTATATCGATAATCTCAGTTGTATCTAAAGACACAGTAAAAATGTAATATTTTTTTATTTGTAAACAAGTAACAACAAAAATGACTCTGAGTACTATGGGACTTAACATCTGTGGTCGTCAGTCCACGAGAACTTAGAACTACTTAAAACTAACTAACCTAACGACATCACACACATCCATGCCCGAGGCAGGATTCGAACCTGCGACCGTAGCGGTCATGCAGTTCCAGACTGAAGCGCAGAGAACCGCACGGCCACACCGGCCAGCAAGTAACAGCACTCCAAAGTTGTGTTAGAGAATCATTAAATTCACTACCAACTGATATTTTGATGCCACACTCCAATCTAGTGTTATTTTCTTCCTCCATAGCTCACATTAGAGCCGCCTCATGTTCTGTGACTAGCACTAGGACGGCCGGTATGGCCGAGCGGTTCTAGGCGCTTCAGTCTGGAACCGCACAATCTCGAGGCCACATGGCCACCCACGTCAGTGAACATATGCAACTTCACCTTTCACCTTACACGTTATACCATTACTACACCTTGTTCTCCTGACGAACACAAAAGCTGTATTGTCCGTTACCCTTAGTGTGGCGTGGTGATGCAGAGTGACTACTCTGGTAGATGGGTAATCCTCTCATCCCGCAGACGATATTCCCAGGCGGGCACCACAGACTGCCCCGGCGAGGCTAATTCGCGGATGTGCGAACTCTGAACTTTGCAGCCAGCTACAGCAGCCGGTGTCAATACAAGCGGTGTTCGGACAGCCCGTGGTTAACGAGGCCAGAGGCTGACCCGGGGGGCCTGCTAGTGGAAGCACAGGCCGTTCACACGTGTAGGAATAATTCAGCAGCCCGGCCAGCGATGCGATGGCAAGAGGGGAAGCGACTCGAGTAGCAGTCCGCTCCCAGGCAGACGCGGAACCGTACGACTGGTTTCCATCAAATCACAAGCTCTGCTTACAAGTACCCATTTTATTCAACGTCTCATCCGCAACGGTCAGATGTCAGTGTGACAAATTCACGGGCAGAGCTATTTTTCCCAGCTATATAAGAAGTTATTTGTCCTGCTCGGTTTATCTCCACAGACCAAATTCCTTCTACTTATAAAGATGTTACATTGGTACAAAATTCAAAAGATACTCAATTCCTCAGTCTCTCGGTTGGCTTTATGCTGTCATCATTCCCTGTCATTATACGAGTATTAAGCTCTTCACCGTCTAGCATATACTGTATCCTGCTTCGCAAGTCGCAGCTGTGGTTTGTATCTACTATTTTTCCTGTCTAATACTCCGTCCATCATCAGGTCAACTACACTGCTGGAATAAAAAATAGTACACCTGAAAACACACGATGTCGCTTTCCATCCGATGACTGCATATGCATGGGGGATATTAGATGTAATGATACTGGTTTCAACGTCGTCCGCCGTCAGATAGAGTAGTGGCTACCAGAGCGCCATCTGTGTCTGTTCTTTAAAATGGAATGCTCATAGCCAGAAGACTCAGTGTGATGTGAACGTGGGAAGTTAGGAGACAATCATATCACGGAGACGCACTCGTCCATCCTACAGCCAACCCAGAGAGATTGAAAGGGGTCAAACTGTGGTCTTCTGTGTTTCCGAATGGTCCACCCAGAGAATTGCCACACAAGTTGGGCGTGCTGCGTCGGTTATGGCTCAAATGGTTCAAATGGCTCTGAGCACTATGGGATTTAACATCTGTGGTCATCAGTCCCCTAGAACTTAGAACTACTTAAACCTAACTAACCTAAAGACATCACACACATCCATGCCCGAGCCAGGATTCCAACCTGCAACCGTAGCAGTCCCTCGGTTCCGGACTGAGCGCCTAGAACCGCTAGACCACCGCGGCCGGCCGTCGGTTATGCAACGATGCTGGTATCAGTGGTCATGCGAACATTCCCACATCCGTAGGCGTGGTTCTGTATATCCACACAGTACAGACGTCCATCAGGATCGTCATATGTAAGGGCAGGAGCAACAGATCGTACAGCTACCACAGTAAAAATAAGACGGTTTGTGAGCTCTGACGTGTCAGTATGAGCTATTGCGAACTGATTATTAACTGTGGAGCTATGGGCATACACATCTATAGCCCGTCTTCTACTAACGCCATATCATCGACGTACAACGGCGTGGCTGGTGCCGTTAGAGGATCACCGGAAGATGGAACGGCGCGCCGTGTTCTTCAGCGATGAAAGCAGATACTGCCTGCACGCAAGTTTGGTCGTTTGCGCGTGCGATGTGAGTGCTTTCTCGTACAGTGCATTCGTCCAAGACGCACTGGCCCTAACCCAGGCCTTATGGTCAGGGATGCGGTAAGCTACAACTCTTTTTCGCCTTTGGTATTTCTTGAGGGCAAGCTAACCAGCTGGTATGTGCAGAATGTTGTTAGGCCCGTTCTTTTGCCATTCTTGCAACAGGAAGGTGCTGTGTTGTTCCAACAGGATAAAGTTCGCTAACACACTGTCTGTGAAACCCAACGTCCTCTGACAGACGGCAGTACATCTACATCTACATCTAAATTTATACTCCGCAAGCCACCCAACGGTGTGTGGCGGATGGAGCTTTACGTGCCACTGTCATTACCTCCCTTTCCTGTTCCAGTCGCGTATGGTTCGCGGGAAGAACGACTGCCAGAAAGCCTCCGTGCGCGCTCGAATCTCTCTAATTTTACATTCGTGATCTCCTCGAGAGGTATAAGTAGGGGGAAGCAATATATTCGATACCTCATCCAGAAACGCACCCTCTCGAAACCTGGACAGCAAGCTACACCGCGATACAGAGCGCCTCTCTTGCAGAGTCTGCCACTTGAGTTTGCTAAACATCTCCGTAACGCTATCACGCGTACCAAATAACCCTATGACGAAACGCGCCGCTCTTCTTTGGAACTTCTCTATCTCCTCTGTCTATGCGACCTGGAAAGTATTATCTCCGGAATTTTCTCTAGCTCAGCACGCATAGGCTATGTTGGGACGAGAAATGACTCATGGGACTCCAACGAAAAGCTTTTACAGAACTACGTGATCAGGCCAAGTAGACGTCACATAAGGTATTCCAGGACAGTTTTAGCCATCTCTGCGATCGACTAGATGCCTTAGTCGGCACCTGCATTGACGCCTGCGGTGGCTACATCACTGTGCCGACGTTAAATCGTCAAGAGTTGCAGCGAATTGAGTTCCCGCGCAGCCTCGTCGTGATTTGCTGTGGCGCTGCGCCGGTAGCGGCGCAGTATGGCGCCGCCTGCTGGCAGCCAGTCCTTGCCGGCCACCTTGCAGTCTCTCTTGTGATCCAGCTGTCCGTCTGGAAGGATCGAAGAGTCGCCTCGCCTATGCTGCAGCACGCCACTCGTCTCACCGCCTTGTTAACATTTTGGTCGGTATCGGTGTCAGTGCCGCTGTCATTCAACTTTACGTTTTTAACACGTGGTTACGAAAGACTTCCTGATGGTATTCGAGTCTGTCTGGCGCTAATGAAAGATTTACCCTATGTATTTTAGCGGGGCCTGGTTCTGGTTACTCTACCGGTGCTATTTAATGCAAGCAAATTTCTTCTTTTGGTAAACAGACACGTAATGTAGGCTGCCTTGGATATAGAACCTTTGTGGCAGTCTTGTTAATGTATGGAGGTTAAAGGTTTCGTGATTTAAGGTGATGCACTCTGAAAATCATTTATCTGTGTACTGTAACAACTATTACGGCTTCTGACATCAAATGTAACAGTTGTGTTACTATATGTGACACTTCTGTCACTGAATGTAACTGTGTTTTCTCTTTTGATGCTGTCAATTGTCAGGATGAGCATTCTAAAGCATTCTGTCAGGGTGAAAATATTAAATAAATTAACTTTTCTCTCTTACAACATGTGGGCAGGGTGGGTTCTCCCTTGGCTCGGGTATGAGGTCGAATGAAACATCATTTTTACAAAGATAACTTTTATTGAAAATTTCGTACAACTGTATCTTACTGGGACGTTCTGGTTCGGAGAGCGGCAGCCGTGTCGTTTGCGTAGCCTTCTGCTGCAGCAGCGGCGGCGGCGGCGGCGGCGGCGGCGTCTGATTACGCGTAGCGGTGTGTATCTCGTGTCGCCGTCTCGCCCAGCTGACCGGAGACGCGCAGCGCGAGGTGGCCCGTTTAATTATTGCGAGCGACGTCGTGCATCGGATGGTGATACCTTGAATGTGGCGTCCCAGTGTTTCTCTTCTCTAAGCGGCCGCGTGTGTTGTGCGTCGACCAGCGGAGCGGCGCGGCGGGGGAAGGCCAGTGTCCCGAACTCGAACCACGGACTCCCGCTTGCCAGTCTTCGGCTGTCAGGTCTTCATCCCAGCTCACAGGTAACTACTGATGTGAGGCCGTCTCCTTCCCGTCCTCACGAGTCACCCGGGTATGTAAAAACCAGACTTCAAATACCTTTTAACTTCTGTCTTCTGGCGCCGCGGCTGCTGCTTGCTATTCCATTACAGCGGCGGACTTAGTGCGTCTGTGCATGATGCAGTCTCTTCTTGCATGACGGTCTTCAGCAGCGATACTGACTGAACACTACTGCTACTCTTCTTTTCTTCCTTCGTCTCTCGTCTTCGTCTCCGTTCCCGTCTCCGTCTTCGTCTTCGTCCCCGTCTTCATCTGTCTTCCTCTGTCTTCATCCGTCTTCATCTGTCTTCATCTCGGGCCCACCGCGTCTCGCGTATTTATTCACTTCAGTTCACTGGAGGTGAACGACTTCACGGCCATTGCCTCTTCTGTCACGTTGAAAAGCTTCTCGAAGAATCTTCTTGACCTCGGTCATTGGCTCTTGGAATGTAGGCGGGGGCCTCTGATCGCATGTGACGACTGAGAAACACGTGAGCCGGTCATTGCCTCTTCCGTCACGTTGAAAAGCTTCTCGAAGAATCTTCTTAACGTCGGTCATTGGCTCTTGGAATGTAGGCGAGGGCCTTTGCTCACATGCGACAACTGAGAAACACGTGAGCCGGTCGGGCGATGCCCTGACGGCTGAATCGACAGCGCCCGCTTATGTGGAACTCGCTGACTTCACGGTCACTGACTTCACGGTCATTGTCTCTTCTGTTCTTCTGTTCTGCACGCTGAATGCCAGTATCTAACTCTCTAAACTAGACCAAGTTTTCCATTTATATTCTAATTTCTAGTTCACTTTGATTTCACTAAATTATTTACTTAAGTACCATTCAACAGTACTAGTTTTGGCGTTCAACTGACCTAAGTCACTGGAAGCAATTGTTTGAAATTGTATGTCATTATTACTATAATTATCACTTATTGTGCCCAGGATTATACTAAAGCAAAGTTTTATTATATTAATGATTTCCCTTACTGATGATCTTGGGATTTCAAAATATTTTCTGTATTTACAATTCTAATTATTAGAAGTTATTCAAAAGAATGTCACAGCCACTTTCTCCTAGACCTTCCACTCACTAGTTGTGTAAAGACAACATACTAATATGGGGGTTTCAAATGATTCAAATGGCTCTGAGCACTATGGGACTCAACTGCTGAGGTCATTAGTCCCCTTGAACTTAGAACTAGTTAAACCTAACTGACCTAAGGACGTCACAAACATCCATGCCCGAGGCAGGATTCGAACCTGCGATCGTAGCGGTCTTGCGATACCAGACTGCAGCGCCTTTAACCGCACGGCCACTTCGGCCGGCTATGGGGGTTTCAGCATTGATCGGTACCTGGTACCTCAGAACCACTAGTGCTGTTAATCTGTAAACGTAATCATTTCGTTTACTCCATACGCACTCTTCCAACAACAAATCTTGAGTTAATTGTAAACCTCTAAAATGGTGTAATAGTTTTTTCCGGTAGTATGTTTCTATATTTAGTATGACATACCCCATAAACAAGTCTCTTCTTATTCTACTGCCATAGACTTCTATGCCAACACCCAAATCTCCGAGAATCGCTTACTCCCATCATCCTCGAGAATTTGTTGTAGACAAGGTGCTCTAAAATTCCCCTTAAAATTCTAGGACTCGTAGAAGGGACTGGGTAGATAATATTTTGGACGGGAACCGATGTTCGGAAACGTACCGTACTTTCCTTGCTACAGCCGTTTGAAAAATGTTAGTAACGGGACTACTTTGGAGGTGGTATGGACGTAACTGTTCGTCATGCAGAACATACCAGACGGTGCTGGGAGCTAGTCATTGCATGCGTAATTGCTAGGGTATCGGATGATGGCTTCTCTTCAATTGTACGGCATTTTCCAATTAGGGTCTGTGTCTTCTCCTTGGAATATCACTGTCACACCTGCCGGCGGTGAAGGTACCCTTTCTCGAAGCCGG
Source organism: Schistocerca serialis cubense (assembly GCF_023864345.2). Classification (NCBI taxonomy): domain Eukaryota; kingdom Metazoa; phylum Arthropoda; class Insecta; order Orthoptera; family Acrididae; genus Schistocerca; species Schistocerca serialis. The sequence goes on along the minus strand of NC_064643.1, from coordinate 380,818,372 downwards.
TGGGTAAATGTGGCGGAAAAGGTACGCGGTCAAGTCGGGCGATGTGGATAACGATCATGATGAAAGCGACGACCAGCTCTTCCTTTACCGGGAAATTCACCATACAGAAGGATCATGTCGATGTATTCTTCAAACGTGTGCTCAGTCACGTTACTCTAACGCTCAGATTTGCGAATGAATCTCGAACCAGATCACAGAGGTAAAAGCACTCCATATTCAGGCCACAAGTGGCCCATCGGGACCATCTGACAGCCGTGTCATCCTCAACTGAGGAAGCGGATAGGAGGGGCTTGTGGTCAGCACGCCGCTCTCCCAGTTATGATGGTTTCTTTGACCGGAGCCGGTGGAGTAGCCCCTAAATTGGCATCACGAGGCTGAGTGCACCCCGAAAAATGGCAACAGCGCATGACAGCTTGATGGTCACCCATCCAAGTGGCGGCCACGCCCGACAGCGCTTAACTTCGGTGATCTCACGGGAAACGGTTTATCCACTGCGGCAAGGCCGTTGCCCGATCGCAGAGGTATGATAGGCGTCAAATGACTTCATGCGAGCCGATGTAGGTATCCCCCACCTATGTAGCAAACATGTTCTCAGATGGCGATAACGCGGAAACGGTACGTTGCTGGACATGGTCCCTATTTAATATTTGGTCTACCCAGTCCTCTCTACAAATCCTAGTAGTTTGGAAGGGGAATTTTAGAGTAGCTTCTATATTCCATTCGACATCTTCCCCTAAAATGTTTTCACACAATTTTTCCGTCTACTACAATGTCTGATGCCTCAACTAGTGTATTCCTGAGAGGGAATGCAGGCTTTCTCAGCGAATTTCACTTATTAAATCTCGTGGTGTCAGGCTGTCGCAGCATTCCAACGAGTTTCCTACTCGTTATCTTCAGGCGAAACGTTGCGACAACATGAGACTACCACTGGTCTGGTATCTAGTGAAGACTTTATCAATGTACCTTCCTGTCCCTCCTCCCTGTAAATTTTCTTCCATACATTCCTTTCCTCTCCAATTTTTGAAAGTTAACTTCGCATTTCTTGTCACTTATCACTTCACTTCATTTTCATTGTCTCTCAGAAACTCCACATTTTGAACGTACCCATTCTCTTCTTTCCCGTTCCCACAGTCAATGAATAGCTTGCATTCGGTAATGTGCTCCACGAGTACATTCTCAGAATTTTTTTTTCAAGTTGATACGAATAGACTTATTCCGGAGATAATAGCCCATTCCTGTGCCATTTTGCTACGATGTCCTTTGCTTCGATCGCCATGCATTTTGCTTACGAGGTGGTAGATATCATTCCCTTTGTCTATTACGTGATCTGCTCTTTCGAAGTGAAATTCATTGATAATCTCATTTCTGATGTTCCTCGTTACATCTGTGTTTCTTGGATTTATAATCAATTTTTATCACGTGCTCACTGTTTGTTATGAGACAGGAAAGGATTCCAATATACTGTGGGTTAAAGGTTCAGTTCTTCATGAATGGGTATAAAACAATACTGGTAAACGTGTAACCGAAAGTCGGAGTAGAGGAGGGGGGGGGGGGGGGGGCGGGGACAAATTACGGAGGCAGTTAGCCAGTGGCTCGTATTGTTAGCCAATCAACAGATTGTAATAACTCTTACAAAGTGTATTTTTTATGCAAACGTAAATGGAAGTATGCTGACAGTAACAAACTGAATGTGGGGAAAATAAGAATGTCAGTGGTGTCTTTTGTAGGTTCAAATGGATCAAATGGCTCTGAGCACTATGGGTCATCAGTCCCCTAGAACGTAGAACTACTTGAACCTAACTAACCTAAGGACATCACACACATCCATGCCCGAGGCAGGATTCGAACCTGCGACCGTCGCGGTCGCGCGGTTCCAGACTGTAGCGCCTGGAACCGCTTGGTCACCCTGGCCGGCTCTTTTGTAGGATTATTGTGCGAGTCGCTTACGAGGTATCGTATTTTAAAAAGTTCTCTCACCGACACATGTACGATATCTGTGGTAGCACACACTAAAGAACCAAAAAAAGTATATACTCTATTTATCTGGATTGTGACCAGTAATTGACCATCATAGGTTATGTTCAGAATGACACTTGGCAGCGGCAATACACGCTTCCAGTCTGACATGGAACGACTGCTGCCCATGTGCTAGCATTTCGAAAGAGATGTCCGAACAGGTTTCAGTATTTCTTTGTTGCATATCACCGGGTGCAGTTGGTATACCCTTGCACACAGCATCTTTCAGCTTTCCGCACAGAAAAAGTTTACAGGCATCAAATCTGGGGAACGGGCAGACCAAGGTACAGGTCCTCTGTGTCCAATGAAACAATTTGAAAACAATTCATGAAGACATGCTGTAGTACTTCGTGCGATGTAAGCTGGACAGCCATCATGTTGGAACGAGACGTTCCTCCTAGTCTGCAAGGGAACAGCTTGTAGCATCCATGGAAGATGGCCTGTTATGAGGCTGTGATACTTGTGCACATTCAGTGTTCTGTCTATGAAAAATAAGTCTACGTGCTGATGTTGCACTATCCCACATCACACGTTTACTATCCATGGATGCTGACGTTCCACTTGACGAAGCCAGGGGGGTTGTCGACAGAGCAATAGTGCATGTTTCAGAGGTGTGCCTCGGCGTGATTGGTAACTATGGCTACATGCCAAGATGCGTGATACATCTGGAGTATCCTGTCACTTACAGAAGTTAATAAGATTCTCATAATCATGGTGTTTTGTCTAAAACTGTCATAGTGAGACCGTGGCTGTTTACAATTAATATAGGTTGGCTGAATGGTTCAAATGGCTCTGAGCACTATGGGACTCAACTGCTGAGGTCATTAGTCCCCTAGAACTTAGAACTAGTTAAACCTAACTAACCTAAGGACATCACACACAGCCATGCCCGAGGCAGGATTCGAACCTATGTAGGTTGATTCTTACAAAGAATCAACCAATATTAATCTGATAATCGTTGCCATATAGGTCTTGGTCGAGAGAGATGTGGTATGGATGGAACGTACGTCGATGGAGAATGCGTAGAAGACTTGCCTCACTCACGCCACTTCATCGTGCGATTGTGCGGAAGCTAACGTGCGGATCAGCTGCAACTTCAGTAAGAACATTAATTTCCCCCTCTTCTGCCATCATTTGTTTCCTTCTTCTAGGTGTTAATCTACCATTCGCACGTAATTATTTGATCGGCGTCTATTGGGATACCTTGCCGTACAAGAACGAACTGCGTTCTTCGAACACTCTCCATACACCATGACCATATTGGCTTTTTTTGCATTGGTAAATCCGGTCGTCCACTCACGATCTACTGCTTGGACTGTCTCCCACTAAGTGACTTACAAGTTTCACTGCACTCAAGGAACACACAAGCACACTGTAAGTAAACATAACAACAAAGTACGCAGCGACTGCGCAGGTTGAATGGCACAAAGAAGTATCGCTGTGAAAACTTCTCACAGTACGATATCTCGTAAGAAACTCGCACAAAACTCTTGCAACAAACACCACATACATTCTAATTTACCTTTCTTTTATTTTGTTAATGTCAACAGCCACTGTGAATGTTTGCACGAAAAATACATTTCTTAAATGTTGCTATGATCTGTTGATTGGCTAGCGACATGTACCAATCGACTCTGTGGAAACCACACTTTTCCATTTCCACAATATTTGCAGTGCCAGTTTTAGGTGATTTGCCCTGTGTACTAGTTTCAGTTCATAGCGAGAAAAATACCACATGCGTTTTTTTTTCTACACAGATTTAGCAAATCTTATAATTTTATGTGTGTTAAATAAAAAAGAAGATTATTACTCCCACAATAATTTTAATGAATAGCAGAAGTATTCTTCTTGAATTCTTTTTGATTCACATAGAATATGGATATTTGGAACCAGCAAAAGTAATGGGAGTTCTCGCTAGCAAATCACCATGCCCTTCAGTTTTTGTGACTTGCTTCCTCCACCACCGCGTCTAACTTCGGTTCTCAGTCGGCGAAACTCGGAAACGCCCGCTAGCCGGACTCTGAAATCCCACAGTAGGGAAGTATCAGCAATAACTGTGTCGCAGAACACAAACATTCTCTGCAGGTGGATGCTGCATGAACCATACGCTTTGTGGCCACACAAATCGTATGAGCCGTGCGGTTCTAGGCGCTGCAGTCCGGAACCGCGGGACTGCTACGGTCGCAGGTTCGAATCCTGGCTCGGGCATGGATGTGTGTGATGTCCTTCGGTTAGTTAGGTTTAAGTAGATCTAAGTTCTAGGGGACTGATGACCTAAGATGTTAAGTCCCATAGTGCTCAGAGCCATTTGAACCATTTAAGCTATGACAGCTATTTAAGCTGTAGACAGAGGACAGGAATACAAAGCGTAGTAGAAATGACTTACGTCTCCCGGGTAATTCATCTCTTTATTGCTTTCCGTAATTGTTCAGTAGGTTTTTGCACCCATTCTTTTCCCGTGCGCTTATCGGAGGCTTGTTTTGTCACCCCGTGGTATGGCCCTGTCCCTATCAGAGCCTGGTTCTGTAAGCAACAAAACTTCCCAGGACGTTTCCGGTCGTCTGCAGTGTCGCTCAGGCTTATAAATGTGTTAGCTCAATCAAAAGAGTAAAGATTGTCCTACAATTCATAATGGTGCCAAATAAAATCTTAGGTTTAGGAACACTCTATGGAGTAAACTTGTGCTCTTGTGCTCTTCAATTAAATTTTAAAGATACAGTTGACACATTTACCAACTAAAAGAAATGAAAGGTTAACGATTCGCTACATATCTTCATCTCTTAAGAAGAATGGACCCGGGGATGCCATGTTGTAATGGATGATAATGACTGAAACGTCCAGGAAGTACACTCCAAAATGATGCAGCATTCTATCTACCATAAAATCATTGAGACAGTGTGCATAACACACTGGTGGGCAAAACGTAAGGACGAATATTCTTGCGGCAGTCCATCCCGTTCGTCTGCCAGAAAGGCTGGCGATTTATGAATGGCCGCTGGTCCATGTCGATGTGCTGTAACACGTCTCCCCAACGCATCCCACATAAGTTCCAGGGGATTTAAGTCGGAGGAGCTGCCAGGCGAGTCTATTCGCAGAATATACTTTCATTCCAAGTGTCCTCCAGCTGCACTGTTCTATGCGATCGGAATAACGTTGACCGATGACTGCACCGCGTTCGCCGCGCGGAGTGGCCGCGCGGTTTGAGGCGCCATGTCACTGATTGCGCGGCCGCTACCGCCGGAGGTTCGAGTCCTCCCTCGGCCATGGTTGTTTGTGTTGTTACTCGCATAAGTTAGTTTAAGTTGCGTGTATGTCTAGGGACCGATGACCTCAACAGCTTGGTCCCTTAGGAATTCACAAAAAAAAGTGCACCGTGTTCAATGATTTTAAGGTCAATACACCCGTGCAGTATTATGCCTCCCCTACCATAAGACATGGACCACAAAAACGAACAATGTTCCTGCGTGCGTTTTGCTATCGCACCTCTCCAAGTACGGCATCACTAGTCAGACTGAATCTCCTCTCATCCAAGAAGAGCACGAGATCCAGTTCATCGTTGTTCCATTCTCTGTTCTCTTGACGCAATTGCGAACTGTGCCACCGATGTGCATGTGTCAACGGAACACATTTCTGTGTGAAACGGAAAACATTGTACTCATCGTCGGGCAAAGAGACCACCCCCATGCATTCAACGTGCTACTGCGGATGGAGAGATGTGTGCCTTGCAGTCCTGTTACATGTGGTTTTAGTTGCACCCGCTGTTTGACGTGGGTCCCGTCTTGCTTGTTGCACAATGTAGCGTCCATCTGCTGAACTTGTTGAGCGTGACCGACTACATCCTCTGGATCGGTCAGCAGCGCCTGTGCTTCGGAAACACCTCCCATGCGCGTAGAAAAATGCTGCAAGCATTACTATACATCTGAGCCAGATTCATCGCATTTCATCCTTCCTCCAGTTTCCTGATGATTCCTCTCTGTGTAAAGTCATTCATATGTTTTCTTCGGGTCATGTGCACCGCTACAGCTCGCTGGCAGACACACATACACGTCTCCTCCCGCTCCTTCATCAGCTAGTGTCGTGAGACCGACCCCTTTTGGCGTTATAATCGCTCTCACGGCATCATAGTCTAGCCTTTTGTACATGAATGGAATACATCTGGCAATATGCTCCTGTACCTTCATGCATTTATACGGAGTTCTTAGTACGTCATGTCGCTGTAGCTATCTCGTGGTTAAGTTTGGTAGAGCACTGCATTTTCTGATAGGCAGGTAACTTTCAGAAACTTTTTGTATTCCCTTGTTAATTTTTGACATCGGCTGGTAACATGACGAATTGAAGCACGACGCTATTGAAAGAATTTGGACCTCAGAGCCATCTGGCAGTTGCAGTTGAAAGGAAAAAAAAATGGCTCTGAGCACTATGGGACTCAACATCTTAGGTCATCAGTCCCCTAGAACTTAGAACTACTTAAACCTAACTAACCTAAGGACATAACACACATCCATGCCCGAGGCAGGATTCGAACCTGCGACCGTAGCAGTCCCGCGGTTCCGGACTGCAGCGCCCAGAACCGCACGGCCACCGCGGCTGGCAGTTGAAAGGAAAATAGAGCCTAACGGTACAGTCAACATCACAAATCTCGCGCACATATACTTTATGTGACTGGTGGGGCAGGACGCTAGTGTAATTTGCGAAATTTTTTATTTCTTCATTATTTCTCTCAGAAGTCGGTGCGGGAAGTGTAAGAGAGGATAGGTGAATGCACCTGGCCTCCCTTCCTCTCGATGGGTAAGCCCTTCTATTATATTCATTTACAACAGTGTACACCAGTATTTATGTACTATGTCACCAAATAATACAATGAAATGCACCGTAGGTCTTGCATACTGCATGTTGGGAATGTTTTTTTAGTAAAATTACGTCATATCTATTAAAAGAGAGTTACTTTTTTTGGTGCCTCAAAGCCCACTTATAAGCCTTTTAAGAAATTACAAGCGTTTGAAACACTTTTTGTAATCAGGTTGTTGGACAAGGCGTGACAGTTTTTGCCTGACTCTTCAGGATGACGGACTGTAAACTGTTTTGACAGACTCCATAAATTCGCACAGAACGTTACCTTTTCTCTCATATCAACCGCCTAGTCCTCTCGGTACTTCTACAACCTTCCAGTTCGTTGTTATACTTTATAGAACATTTGCTTTACAGAACATATGCATCAATTGCTTTCCGAGTAGTTACATGCTAAAGATTATTCGTCTCAGATATAGCAGCGTAATAGTTACTCACTTAACCATTCCAATTTAATTACATGTCTTAGCTTAGCTGCTTAGCTGGAGCAAGCTCTCTTAGATTCATGTAAAATTTTGAGTCAGAGGCCAGCGAAATCTTATTCTGTAATATTTATTCTGTAGTATTTATGACATCTTCTAAGAAAAAGAAAGAAGGAAGATTGTGTGTAACGTTATGGCACCTTTTTTGGTGGCGTAATTAAGGAAAACAGTTTTGTCGTCCATGCAAGTTTATTGGTTCTCTCCGCTGATGTAATTCACATATCATCAGAATATATTTCGACATTCTTCCAGATTTTGAGAGAGTTACGTTTGGGAAACTATTCCTCGTGTTGAAGCCAACACTAAATTCCAAGCGTCTGTAAACTATTGACAATCGTGGTGTGTGTTTTTTAAATCTAGCATTCTTTTTCGTTGTTTCCACAAAAGTGTCCTGAGCTGTTTTACGTAAGATGGGATATACTTTCCGTCTCTCATTAATTTACAAGGTAAAAACTCTACATTTCTATCAATTTCTTTCAAACTAAACCCAGTGAGGTCGACTCTTACTTAAGTAGTATGGAGAGACTGTCCCTTAGAAAGGCGTCAGGCGAATTGTCATCTGATTTGTATTTTGCTGATAAAATTCTCTCTAGCCAATTGCTCCTCAACTGTTGTCAAGCGGTGGCTGTCAAATGATTGATTCTCCTGACATTATACAACCGCGCTGCCTTCAGTGACGTCACTGGTGCTCACTCCAGTGCCATATATGGTAACATTTTCGTTGCATGCTTACCACGCCCGCTTCACCCCTCAGATGGCCGGGTATTCAAGCTGTGCTTAGCTGCAAGCCGCCGTCTATATTGAGAGTGGCGTCACAAATTTGTATCTCCATTGCTTCATTCACGACATCATCCCAGAAATTATTAGTCCATGTCTCGGCGAATGCAATACGGTGTCTATTTCCTAGAGCATGTTATGCTATCCCTGATTTCTCAGTATGCCGTAGCAGGAAACATCGCTCCTGTTCTACACGGAGCTGTTCAATAGTACGCACAGTCTCTCGAACAAAAAAATGTCACAGCTGTGTAAAAACGGCAGCAGCAATTATTCGATAACCTCCACTTGCCAGTGGCCAAGGTGAATTGGCCGAAATAATTTATCAGTATATTTCTCCACGGATCTATTTATTCGTAGATATATTTTGCGTTTCTTATTGGTGGATTGGGATGTTATGAATTCAGCCCTATTGCGACGAACATGTGGTCACTAATTACTGTATCTGTGATGTCACTCTCTATTTAGTCAGAAATCTTCATCGCTAATGGGTCTAGTACGTAAGCGCAAACATATGCGCTTCGTGTGGTTTCCCGAACTAACTACTCAGAAGAGCTTTCGCAGAAAGCATATAGCACAATTTACGCCTATATTATAAGCACACCAAAGGCTTTAAGCATAATTTTTGGCCAAAATTTTGTGGCGAATCATTTTTGTCCCTTTCTCTCAACTTACCTACTTGCCTCGGTGAGTTGGTTGGAACCCCTACCTGATATGAAGCGACGTACAATGTGGTTCAGCCTCGAAAAGCTGTTTAAAACACAGGCTGCACTGAATGTGTCAGCAGAGTGCATCAAATGTATGGACTAATAGGAGGTCCCACTAAAGCTACTGCCGGGCTCTCATAATGAAAGTGCAGCTATGCACAGAGGTCCAGTATGGGCTGTAATTATCGCATGGCCACGAGGTATGGTACGTATTCTTAAGCGTTAATGTGGATCCGATTTACGCTGCAAAAAATTAATTCAAATTTTTAATCAGGTGCAAATCTGGTCCTGTGAATGCCAGAATGACGTACTGAAATGTTCCCAAATGCATTTGATTAGAAGCGGGACGTTAGCAGAAATGGATAAACCAAGTGAATAAGGCACAATGTTGATGTTATTATTAAATGTTGCTTGCCCAATTTGTTCAATATGAGAATCGCTGTCGTCGACTGGATTCTTAAAACGACGTCATCAGCAGTTGCTCGCAGAATTTCTGGTGAAATCTACAGAATGTGTGCCTGTGTATTGGCTTTCCGTTCTGGATGAGACCGGGCGTGTCCCCTGCCCCTGTAAACACGTTCTTTCAGATATCCCCAGAGCCAGAGGTCATGTGGATTCAGATTAGGTGATGTTGCAGGCAATGTATCTAGAAATAACCCTTTCACGGAAGTTGCGTTAAGCAGATCTTTCACTAGGTGAACGACACGAGGTGTTGTCCCGTCTTGCACGAAAACAGTGATTCCACACTTTTGGGCTCTTTCGAAGCAGGTACACGTCCTGTACAAAGCGGTCTCGATAACCTGCAAACGGCACGGTCACACGACAGGCCTTCTGGGTGCATTCTCTTCAAAGTGGAACTGACCAAGAATAAAGTTGCTTGCGAATTCACACCACATAATTAAATACGACGAGTGCGATGGCTCTTCATACACCCAAAATTCGGCATTTCTATGTATTCACTGCACCCTGAAGTGTTAAATGTGCCTGATCACTCCATAGAACGTGTCCAGTCATATTCCATCGACTTCTATGTGTACCAGAAACCGAAGAACAAATTCAGGAAATTGCGGGTCGTGAGGTTTCAGTCAGTGCACCGTATGGATCTTAAACGTGTACCGGTGTCATACAGACCACAAAACTTTTCATACTGTAGACAACGGGATGGACATTCTTGTGGAACTGCACGAGCACTTGCATTACCCGGGGCACGTGCTGCATGGTCATTTAAAGCAACAGCAACATCGCAGGTAAATTCCTCCGAGATAAGACGCCTTCCTCTTCCAGATGTCACACCAAGCTCAGCCGTGTTTTCGAATTTCATTGCTATCTTCCTTAAACCATTTGATGATTCCGACCATTCAGTCGGCGATACTCTCTGAATGCAGCACTGTAGTTGCAGCCGTTCGCATAAAACTGTTCCACTAACAGCGCATGCTATATCCTCTCGATAGCCGTACTGTTCACTCACGTTACGGATTGTCAATTAACAGCGTGGATGTCATATCGTCATACATACAGAGTAACGTGCTAGATATGCACCTGGCGCCCATAACTGGAACGAATATTTTCCAACCTAAATAGGATAGGCATTAACACATTAGTATGTCTATCAAGTTTCGCTGTTATACTACAGTTATAGCCCACACTGATACCCCGTAAATAGCTGCAATTTAATTACAACCATGAGGTACGTAAAACATGTTCTTAGCTATCATGTCTGTGCTTAAGTTCCTGACGTAAAACCAAATAATTTATCAAATTTTTAATATTCCGTACAAATATATAACACGTTCTCTCACTAGTTGCCACCTTAAGCGTAGACCTGTTGTCCATGTACATGCATCATTAACAGGTCAATAAACAGTCTGAAAGTCCACATGATGTTTAGGAGTTTCAGAATTCTCGCCCATTACTATACAGTTCAACATTATTCAAAAATCTTTAGTTTGTGATCTACGACTGAATAGTACGCCACGCCGATTTTTAAGCCATCGAAGGAGACCCACAAGTTTTGCTAAAAATCACCGGAACTCCGAAACATAATTGTAATGGATCTCATTAATCTCCGAACTTCTCGGCAAAAGCAAATTAAAACCCTTTCACAAAACTACTGGAGAGCCGGGCGATACGTCCTCAAACTATTAAAGCTGAATCCCAACTTCAGTGCACGCAAAACTCTACAGAATGCGCACTCGTTCTACTTTCTCATTAGCTGGAACATACTGTCGCAGGTTGCTTCATAGCTTCTCTCAGAAAGCACACTAATTCCCCTCCTTCAAGCATCCACAATTCTGAATTTACATTAGACATACGCCAAAAAATTGTACTTTCTGAAAAGCAAGTAAACTCAATACACTCCCTCTTTAATTGTCTGAAGAACAATTACAAAGATTTTGTTCCTAGAACACCTAATCAGGCTACTTTACAATAAACGTTTCATGCACTGCACTGCACAGCCACACAGTGAAGATCATACGCTCATGCACCTTCAGTTACTAAAAAATTTAAAGAATCTTACGTCACGCATGTGCCAGCATTCACCCCCTCACTCACTCTGACTGTATATCAAATGAAAACGGTAGAATCAAAGAACTTAGAATAATAATTAATGTCGAAACTGAAACAACGAAGTTGGGTCAAAGTATTGTTTAATGAATTATATGTTTACGAAATATTTTTGTCGAAGTCCTCATTTGATTTATTCACAAAAATGTGTCAGGCGTTTACTTGTAACGAGAGCTTATACAATCTAACTTTTAGGTAATTATGGGTATTTCAGAAATTTATTTCAGATATAGAACTACAATTCATGCAGCAGATAGCTATTATTATTCTGACAGCTGACAGAAAATTTAATGGCGATAGGTATGTGGAAGAGGATTTAATTAACTTACAGAGTGATATGTGATTCTTGTGATAACTTAAGACAGTTGTAGTTTAGGGGTAACATTTTCGAGTAGCAATTGAAACTTCCTGTGTCCCAGGTTCGTATTTTTAAATAAAAGTCACCATTAGTGGGAGACTAAGGCTTCCGGTATAAAGAATCACCCTGGTTCTGCCATTGGCCTAGACAAAGAGGGTGAACGAGCAAACACCGTTTCAAGGCAGCCTCTTGTGCTTGTGATGGGAAACTGCCCTGAAAGGAGGATGAGTCAGCAATGATGAACAACATGAGAATGCAGAAGGAAATAGAAATCACTGCATGTGGCCTGTGATCATGATCTGTCCATTGGGAAAATATTCCGGATTAGTTCCCCATTCGAATCTGCTAGAATATTCTGCCGATGGAGAGACAAGCAACACAGAAAGATGAAATAACCAAAAGAAGAGTAAGTATGGGATGTGGGAAGTTCTAATGTGGTAACGAGTCTAGAGGACCTGACAAGGGAACTGCAAATCTCGATTTAGATGTAGAATGTGTCAGTGAACTCTAATGAAAAGAGGATATCTGGTCACAAGTATATCAGCAGCATGAGTGAACAATTCAGACGGAGAGATGTTCTAATAAGAATTTACATAAAACGATAATATTAACTGTTATGTGAGAGGAGAAAGAGTAATTGAGGTATACAATAACTTTCAACTAGTAATACGTAATGCGCTGTTCCGTAGTCATTAGAGGAGAAGGTACTCTTCGAAACCGGCTCGAGACACGGGAAGATGGCGGATGGGTTACATGCCAGTCAGACATAATTTGCAACATCAAATACTGGATTATGAGACATACCCAAGAGAAGGTGGTAACGCAGATCACAGTTTAGTAATGATGAAGCGTAGATAAGTTTAAGAGATTATTTAGATGGAAGGTGGAGGGGAGAGAAAGGAAAGGAAGGGGACTACTGACGTCAACTGCATCGGGACAGAATCAGCGGCGGCGAGCGAAAATGTGTGCCGAACCGAGATTCGCATCTCCCGCTTACTAGGCAGGTGAGTTAACCACTGCACTACCCAGATACTGTGTTTATCGCAGTTTCGCGGACTTTATTCCACCCAGCGCCAATTATTCGCAGTCCCCGTCCATACCCTCCATGGTCGCTGCTTTGAGATTCCCACAGGAGGCCGGTCGTAATTGTGGACCGCACTGAAAATGGTGGATTTATCACCCATCGAGGCGAATCATTGTATGAGGGTCGTTCAGTAAGTAATGCCACACATTGTTTTCCTCCGATCAATGAACATATTTGTTGTTGAGAGTCAGAACTGGGTGACAATATACAACACGTTTTGTCCATGTCCTATTTTTCTACGTAATCTCCATCACGTTCTACAGCCGTACGCCAACGTTGTGGAAGAGCATGTATTCACTGCTGGTAAAAGCTCTTGTCCTGTAGGCGTTGCCGTGTATTCACTGCGTGACTAACACTCTCGCCATCTTCAAAGTGTGTTCCCTGTACAGAATCTTTAACCGGCCCAAAGAGATAGAAGTCAGAGGGTGCCAGGTCTGGACTGCAGGGTGGTTGAGGCAATGATGTCCTACTGAATTTGGCGATGTGTTCTCGGGTTCTCAGACTTGTGTGTAGACGTGGATTATGTGTTGGAGCAGAATTTCTACTGGATTCGTGTCCGATCGAACAAGTCAGAAACGGTTCTTGAGTTTATTCATAGTCTTCATGTATGCCCCCGAATTGATGGTTGACCCTCTTAGCATCACATCCACAAGAATGACACAATCACATTCCCAGAAGACTATCGCCATGACTTTTCCGGCAGAGGGGTTGTCTTGAATTTATTATTTTGTCTTCGTACATCCATAGTTGAAATGGAGGACAGTGGGACGTCAGCTTGTATAAATTCATATTAAAAATGAAGAAATTCCTCCAGCTGTATTTAAGGTGCCAATTTTATTTTGGCAACTAGTTTCAACCTTGTAGCAAAGTCATCTTCAGTCCCATACACTTGTTGACATGCACGGAGCACGCCCATATCTCACCACTGACTTCTAGTATCAGCCGCACGCATTTGACGTCAACTATTGTATGGGCCTGAAGAGGACGTTACAACGTTGAAACTATTTGCCAAAAAAAAAAATCGACACCTTAAATACAGCTGGAGGAATTTCTTCCTTTTTTATACAAAGTCTTATTTTGTGGTGACTGTGGATGATGCCACCCCATGGTTTGCCTTTTTGTTTCCGGCGCAAAGTGGTGCATCCAGATTTCGTCCCCTGTAACGATCCGTGACAGAAATGCCTCTCTCTCGATCTCAAAAATCTCGAACAATTCAGATGAAATGGCCTGTCTTTGAATCTTATGGTCCGCTGTGAGCATTCGTGCAACCCACGGTGAGCACCTGGTTGGATATCCGAGAGCCTCGATCATGCTGACCGAGAACTGTAGAGCCAATTGTGTTCTGATGCGCCGGTCGGCACGAACAATGGCATCCACACGATTTAGTATGTCTGGGGCATGGCTGTGACAGGACGTCCCGAGCATGGCTGATCATGGAGCTCTGTTTTTGCATTTCCTGAGGCTGTGACTTTCTTTACCCATTGTCCAACTATAGTATCAAATGGTTCAAATGGCTCTGAGCACTATGGGACTTAACATCTGTGGTCATCAGTCCCCTAGAACTTAGAACTACTTAAACCTAACTAACCTAAGGACATCACACACACCATGCCCGAGGCAGGATTCGAACCTGCGACCGTAGCGGTCACGCCGTTCCAGACTGAAGCGCCTAGAACCGCACGGCCACACCGGCCAGCCCAACTGTAGTATCAAATGCAGCATCGCCATACACTACACACAAACGTTTATGTATGTTCACGACGGTTTCTTTTTCTGCACCCAAGAATTTAATAACATCACGCTGCTTGTAACGTAAGACGTATGCAGACGCCATTTTTACGCTGTACTACGGCTCTGTCATCTGCCAGAACAGTTCGAAACTGAACCCGCGCACAGAACCAACATGAAATGTGAAGCACCAACAAGGACGATTGCACAAGGACGTTTGTTTGTGTATATTAATGACTTTAAAAAAATGTGGGGCATTACTTATTGAACGACCTCGTGCGAATACGTGGTGTCTATTCTTTCGTACACGTCCGAAACACCAGTCAATGAAAGGGAAATGACGAAATATGTGAAATCGTGTCGTCGCAAATTTTAGTACAGAGGTAGAAAGACGAGCAACATACTAAATATCCTGTCCGTTGGGAGGTAATGTGGGGGGGGGGGGGAGGAGGTTGAGAGAGGAGACAGCGGTTAAAGCTGAATTTTGCCCTATTGTAGTGCTATACATTTTTTTTTCTCTACAATTAACAGTTTCTGCGAGGAGAGCCAGAGACTGCTGAAAATATCGCTCAACGTGCATGCGCTCTAGCTTTTGTAACTTGATACATTATTCGAATGCTACATCACATTGCTCGTCTCGAGATCCTCTATAGCACTGTGGTGCTATGTAAAGAGTATTCTAAATACATCTGACAAAAATGTTGGCGCTTGCCGTTGTGACCTAGGCGCTTCAGTCTGGAACCACGCGACCGCTACGGTCCCAGGTTCGAATCCTGCCTCGGGCATGGATGTGTGTGATGTCCTTACGTTAGTTAGGTTTAAGTGGTTCTATGTTCTAGAGGACTGATGACCTCAGATGTTAAGTCCGATACTGCTCAGAGCCATTTGATCCATTTTGAACCAAAATGTTGGAATTCCCGAAAGCTATAACGGCAAAATCAGACGATGATCGTTAAAATATAGTATGAGGCAAAATTTGGCGCTGACTATCCATTTGGGCGTGTTCTCTAGATCCCCGTCGTGAGAGGAAGCTGTAATACAGAGTTAATTATATAGTCCACTGGACATTTTAAGAAACAGGTGTAGGTAAATGGGTAAACACGGTGCAACAAATAATAAAGTATCTGAAAGAGAAGTCACTTTATTTATTTATTTATTGTTAATGTGGCGTCTCGAAGTTAGTTTGAAAAACTGCCGACAGTGACGCCACCGAACGTAGCAGCTGAAAATACCGGTGAACCAGGCAGATCAAGCAGTTTGTGTGACAAAATTGTCGTTGCTAATCAGTATTGAGTGTACAAAGAGCTTTCCATGGGTAGCTTCACATGAAACCAACAGTTTCCAACAGGTAGTGAAGTGGTGTAAGGAATTCAAAGACAACGGTTGTTTATGATACGCAAGACCCTCAGGACGATAAGGTGTGTAATAATTGGTAGTGGACAGCGTGAGGGACCTGACGTGCCGAACTCCCACAAGGTCCACCTACCAAGCTAGTGCAGAATTAAGCATCCCACTGCCGACACTGAGAAAAATCCCTCGCAACTTATTAACAGTGAACGTAAAGGTTGATTCAGCTGCCCCTGTCGATGTCGTTTTATATTTAGCCTGCAAATATCACACACGAGGTTTACACTCTCGCCCGCTGAGTGCATTCTATTAGTCTCACAAAAAAAATAAACATGACAATTTGTCGGAAATTTTATGTAGCTAAATTTTGAACCGGGGTACGATTTCGTTAGAGGCCATATTTTTCGAGTTATTAAAGCATAAAGTGACCTTCAAACGCATCCCCACTCCCACATTAGTCCCCAACGGTCAGGATTCCTGGTATGTTGTTCATGGCACTTCTATCTACCACTGTACGAAAATTTGTGACTACACGAATTATTTCCCGGATTCGGCCTTTGTTGTTCTTCATTAATTTTCCTTATTAAGCCACCGTTTGTATAAATTTTACGTAGCAATTTTATGAACTGTAACAGCATAAACTAAACAATTACGCCCCTATATTCGTCACTACTGTGCTTTTATACCTCAATTTGGGTCGAATTTTCAAAGTAATTAGTTTTAGTATAACGTTTACAAAAGTCGATTTCCGTCCATTACCTCGATGGACACGTGTAAATTAATAATTATAACTAAATAGCAGATTACGCTCGTGGCTTAATAGCCCAGCCAAGAGAGACTAAAAACGGGCGAATATCGGGAATAGTTCGTGTAGTTGGTAATTGTTGTACATCGATAGGAGGGACTGTCACGGGCGAAGTACTAAAAATCTTGACTAGTGAGGCATGAGTATGGGAGTGGAGATGCATTTGAAAGTCACTTGTGAACGTTTTTCTTGAATAATGAAAACCGTGGCTTCCTGCTAAACTGTATCCCAGTAAAAATCTATATCCTATAAAAAGTGCCTTCTGTAGGACAAATAGTTTGGGAGCAGCGAGCGAGAGAATATGAAAATCTCGTGCTTGGTTTTTTCGGGTTACATAAAATGGCATAGATAGGGGCAGCTCAGGCACCCTGTATATAAACTGCAGCTCATGCAAGACATAAGATGTCGACACTTCAGCACTGACACCAGAGTCAGCTTCAAAACGACAACTCCGCAAGGAAATTAATTTTCACTAATGAAACTATTTTTTATCTGCAGAGAAAGGTGGACTGACACTACACACAAATGTGCGAGACAGAGAATTCACAAAGTAGAGCGCGTCCAGCATTCCGGGAAAGTATACTAGTTTCTGTGCCGTATCCACCAAGACAGGCTATGTGCCCTTCTTGTCCGATGAGAGAACTGTCTACGGGATCACCTACCTCGACACGCTGCAACTGTGGGTCGTGCCATAACTTGAAACTGATACGAGGTATTTCGTCTTACAGTAATATGGAGCCCATTCAGATTAGCACAGATGGGTACGATAATACCTCAACTATGCGCACGTGCAACACTTCCTTGCCGGGGATAACGTTTACATCCCACGTCCACAACAAAACCTCCAAGATGTGCGGCACCACATCGCAGCAGCAGTTCCTGCCGTGACTCCTCATACGCTGTCTCGGCAGAACAGGACTTCCGACTAGATGCATGACTTGTGATGATGGACGGGAACAGTGAAGAGTTATAAGCAATGTCAACAATACTGGCGTGTCCCTTACCGGTACCCATATGCTTCGTGGACTTTATACTAATATTACACTGTATGTTCTATGACTTTTTCCACAATCTCCTCGACTGTGATACGCTAGTTTTCGAGCACCAAGGCCTGCGCATTTACCAGTCAGTGTTCACAGAGAATGTCCGAAAGAACAGACATTATGCATTCACTTAATTGAGTCTCCTTGATGGGCAGTGCATCCACCACATTCACAGCGGTTGTGTACCGTAGATCTCCAAAGGGTTGCAAAAGGGCACAAGTCATCCCCGTTTTCAAGAAGGGACGTCGAACAGATGTGGCAACTATATATCTATAACGTCGATCAGTTGTAGAATTTTGGAACACATACTATGTTCGAGTATAATGACTTTTCTGGAGACTAGAAATCTACTCTGTGGGAATCAGCATGGGTTTCGAAAAAGACGTCGTGTGAAACCCAGCTCGCGCTATTCGTCCACGAGGCTCAGAGGGCCATAGACACGGGTTCCCAGGTAGATGCCATGTTTCTTGACTTCCGCAAGGCATTTGATACAGTTCCCCACATTCGTTTAGTGAACAAAGTAAGAACATATGGACTATCAGACCAATTGTGTGATTGGATTGAAGAGTTCCTAGATAACAGAAGGCGGCACGTCATTCTCAATGGGGAGAAGTCTTCCTAAGTAAGAGTGATTTCAGGTGTTCTGCAGGGGAGTGTCGTAGGACCATTGCTATTCACAATATATACAAATGGCCTTGTGGATAACATCGCAAGTTCACTGAGGCTTTTTGCGGATGATGCTGTGGTATATCGAGAGTTGTAACAATGGAAAATTGCACTGAAATGCAGGAGGAACTTCAGCGAATTGACGCATGGTGCAGGGAATGGCAATTGAATCTCAATGTAGACAAATGTAATGTGCTGCGAGTACATAGAAAGAAAGATCCCTTATCATTTAGCTACAATATAGCAGGTCAGCAACTGGAAGCAGTTAATTCCATAAATTATTTGGGAGTACGCATTAGGAGTGATTTAAAATGGAATGATCATATAAAGTTGATCGTCGGTAAAGCATATGCCAGACTGAGATTCATTGGAAGAATCCTAAGGAAATGCAATACGAAAACAAAGGAAGTAGGTTGCAGTACATTTGTTAGCCTACTGCTTGAATACTGCTCACCGGTGTGGGATCCATACCATAGTGTTGATGGAAGAGATAGAGAAGATCCAACGGAGAGGAGCGCGCTTCGTTACAGGATCATTTAGAAATCGTGAAAGCGTTACGGAGATGATGGATAAACTCCAGTGGGAGACTGCAGGAGAGACGCTCAGTAGCTCGGTTCGGGTTTCTGTTGAAGTTTCGAAAACATACCTCCACCGTGGAGTCAAGCAGTATATGGCTCCCTGCTACGTATATCTCGCGAAGAGACCATGAGGATAAAATCATAGAGCCCACAGAGAGGCATACCGACAATCCTTCTTTCCACGAACTATACGAGACTGGAATAGAAGGGAGAACCGATAGAGGTACTCAAGGTACCTTCCGCCACACACCGTCAGGTGGCTTGCGGAGTATGGATGTAGATGTATATAGATGTAGATGTAGATGCACAATTACGTCCGATCTCCTGTATGAACGTGGAAGTAGTGAGCGTGGAGGACATGGACAGGGGCTGCAGATAGGTGGCGCTAGGTGAGAATAATTGTCAGCCGAGAGGAATATCGAGATAGTTCGCGCAGCTGCAATGAACACTGTGTCCGAGGGTCGCAGAGGCGTAGTCGGCTCTCAGCCGTGTTTGGGAGCGCACGTGAGCGGCGCTCTGTGCAGCGCCCACGAGTGGACCGTTGTTTACTCGCGTGGGTAGTGGTACCGTAGTGTAAACTTCTTCGATCGTTTACAGTTTACCTGAAATTTATTTATGAAGCAGCGTGAGAATGGCTTATTTGGCCTTTCGCCGATGGATATCGTCTCTACTACTCGGGCGGCAACGTGGTTGTACTGACACTCACCATTCAGGGCTCGCCGTTTGGACAATACGGTTTTTCGAGCTGCTGTTTGAAGCTCTGGCCACTCTAGTCGTAAACGCGCTGCGGCCTTAAGAGGAAGTACTAAGTCACGTGGAAGAAATGTGACATAAGTTTAAGACGTATCCTGTTCTGAAAGGAATTCACCAGTTACGAATCTAAATGCGCAAACACATCCCGTCGTATGTAACCAATGGTGGTTGCCGTGCGATCGTCATTTAAGACGGTCAGCAGCGGACTTGTTCGGGTGTGGACAGGAAGGGCATGTTCGCTCCGAATTCCTGTAGACAGGTTCATATGGTTCGGAGCACTATGGAACTTAACATCTGAGGTCATCAGTCCCCTTGAACTTAGGACTACTTACACCTAACTAACCTAAGGACGTCACACACATCCATGCCCGAGGCAGGATTCGAACCTGCGACCGTAGCGGTCGCTCGGTTCCAGACTGAAGCGCTTAGAACCACTCGGCCACACCGGCCGGTCCTGTAGAGAGCCGTTTTCCAGATACCACGAACAGACACGATGCCTACATTACAACCGACGACGCTGCCTATTACAAGCGTTCTTCCGTTCCAGTTACCGACCCACGCGGGCCCGGTTTCGAAACCCACGACGACGCGGCCTGCTTCGGAACCGTCGACGTGATCGACAGCAGCGACTACGACGGCACTCAGCAGCCGTGTGAGGGAGGAGAGCACCAGAAAATCGATTCGAGCTTGAACACGGAGGTGCTAACTGTTTGTCGTGATCCACAGGACGCGGACACGCGTTCCAGCAGGAAATTCTTCGAGCGATGGTGAGACGTTGCAGGAGGATGAGGAAAATCCCTCTGCGGCCCGAGTTGTGGGCCACACTCCAGCTGTTCCTAGTTCGCTGCTGGCAACCTCCGCCCAAGGATATACACAAGTTGACGATGCTCAACCCACTACAAGCCCCCTGGCGATTTTGAGGCTAAGACACCAGATGAACATCATCCGTCGCCTAACGCAGCACGCCTCCAGCTTAGTGATTGCAAGTCCGTGATGGAGATGGAAAGAATGATGTCAGACTCGATCGACACACCAACGCCCGCGGCCGGCGGGCCGTCGGACGGACATCTTGTCTCTGCCGATCAGTAGTATATTTGGTGCGGGAGACAGGGGCGGTCTGACGGGCGACGTGGCCCTTACTTCTTTAAACGACTGCAGTATACATCATCCTATTATCCAATGATCCAGGTGTATCGGATAGGTACAGCAAATGTCAACGGCATTAGTTCCACGTTTAGAACCGATTTGGTACGTGATTCAGGTGCGGACATTGATGTCATGACTCTTCAGGCGGTACGGTCTGAGCTGCTCTTGGATGTTCGTGTGGATACACGTCTTACGTAATCCAACTACCGACGGTGGAGGCGGTACGGCCACACTACTACATGGTGACATGGAACCAACGGGTATTCAGTATTTGCCATCGGCGCGTAGCATTGGGCTCACGATAGGCGCAGTCCGCCTTGTGAATCTGTATTCCCCGTTTGGTTCTGCGAAGCGTCGAGAGCGAACGCTCTTTTACTCTACTGAGGTAGCTCCATTGTTTCAAGGTGCTACAGAGCACTTAGATGTGGGAGGAGACTTTTACAGCGTCTTACGCTCGGAGGATCAGATCCCTCACCATGTCTCATGTCTAACACTTCATGCTATGATCAGGGACCTCGATTTGCGTAATCCATGGTCACGGTGAATGACGCGGATATACACACTTCACCAGCCAGTCGTCAAGCAAGTTGGACAGGATTCACGTTTCCCGATGTCTTCGGGCAGTGATTGTTGGTGGCGAAGTGTCGCCCATTGCATTCATCGACCATCAGGCCTTCATCTGCACCGTGACTCTGCCCCGACAACAGACAAGCCGTAGAAGATGACCTTCGTCTCTTAACGTCAACAATCTCTGGGAAGAGTTTTGCCTTACAGCCATCACTGATACCTGCCACAAATGTGAGCGACGACGTCATACCTATGTTTCCGTGACACACTGTGCCAAACCAGCTAGCTATTCGATGCACGCTCATGGAGTATGGACGGGACATGGCGCTTTGGGTCAGAACGATCTCCGAGTTTTACAACAGGGTATTGTGAGAACTAGCGTCACAACGACCTTCGCCAGAGCGGCGACTGGCCGTCCACCGGATCGAGACACGGCTTCTGCAGATCACGGATTCTCTTTATCACATCGTCAGAGAACGGAGACATCGTAAGAGGCGACTCATCGTGGCATTTATTTCGGCGGATGGGAAAAGTGCAGAGCCACACGTTGCCATCTCCTGTGTCCTCACATATTATTACCGCACCCTCTATTTAACAGGTCAACGGGCTGACAATGACGTTGAGGACGTCCTGCCACCTTTGGGTAGGGAGCATAGCGACGCCGCATTCTTGGAGGCCGACACGAGGGAAGAAATGCGCATGGCCCCGTCGAGGGCCGGAGAAACAAATCCCCTGGACCTGATGGTCTTCCGCTTGGATTTTGTAGCACCTCTTCTGAACTGATGGGGGAAGTTTGGCTGCAGATCTGCTGCGAACTCGGCCGCGCGGGATCAGCCGAACGGTCTTAGGCGCTGCAGTCACGGACTGTGCTGCTGTTCCCGGCGGAGGTTCGATTCGTCCCTCTGGCATGGATGTGTGTGTTTGTCCTTAGGATAATTTAGGTTAAGTAGTGTGTAAGCTTAGGGACTGATGACCTTAGCAGTTAAGTCCCATAAGAATTTACACACATTTGAACATTTGCTGCGAACTCATGCATCCAGACTTCCGCGCCCCTCTCGAATTTTTGTAGGGAATGATCATCCTTGTGCCAAACCAAAACGGGGGTGCAGACCATAAGACTTCCGACCGTTGACACCAGTGAATTCGGAATACAAAGTGTTCGCCCGCATATTTCGTCCTCGCCTCGTCGCTACTGTCAAAGATGCCATTCACGCGGGACCAAACATGTCTGCGGCAGTAATATACACGTGACGTTAAGCTCTTGTAGTGATGGCGCTCATGTAGCATGCCGTTTAGAAGGCGCCCTCGTGGCACTTGACCTAGACCACTCATTTGACGTAGTTGAACACCATTTCTTGCAGGCTGTCTTAGAGAAAATGGGCCTTTCACCAATATTGGCAGGTGTGCTTCTCCGTCTTATCCACGGAGCGCCTTCCACAGTCCTGTTCAACTGCTACCCTAGCCAGCGTTCACTATTGAGCGCTCAGCGCGACAAGAATGCTCTGTCAGCCTTTCTCCTCACCATCGCCCTCGAACTGCACTTCGTGGTCTACGGCAGCTTTTGGAGGGCATCCGCCCCCAAAATGTGCGTTTTAAATGCTGTGTCCATGCACACGATGTAGTTTTCTTGGCGAGGCCGGCAGAGGAAATATTTACGGCGTTCACATAGCTTCAGCGATACGGCGAGGTGGCTGGAAGCCGTATCAACTTGCAGAAGACGCACTACATGGATGTGGGCGGAGGACTGAATATAAGCACGCCTGTTCCCATTTTCAAGGTCCCAGTGATGAAATGTTTGGGAGTGACTTTTCGTGGGAACGTGCAGCGTACTGAAGCAGCTACGTGTAACAGACTACTTAGTGTCATCCGCGCGCAAGTTCGTCTTCATAACTTTCGAACGCTTGACTTGATGATACGGGTACATTTTGTCAATGTGTACGTTCGCAGCTCGTGGTCGCGCGGTAGCGTTCTCGCTTCGCGCGCCCGGGTTCCCGGATTCGATTCCCGGCGGGGTCAGGGATTTTCTCTGCCTCGTGATGACTGGGTGTTGTGTGATGTCCTTAGGTTAGTTAGGCTTAAGTAGTTCTAAGTTCTAGGGGACTGATGACCATAGATGTTAAGTCCCATAGTGCTCAGAGCCATTTTTTTGTCAATGTGTACCTCGCTCCGAAAATTAGTACACACACGTTCTCCCAATGGCCGCTATGGTAGCTGCCAAATTCTAGGCGGCCTTAGGTCATTTCTCAGCGATGGTACGGTGTTCATGGCCCGTTAGCAGACACTAATGTTGCGGGCGGCATTGGAATGATAAACGTGCATAATAGGGCGCACGCTCTGTGTCTACGGACGCTCCATCGCCTATGGACTTCGGACAAGGACACCCTCGTACGCTGATTGAGGAGGTGGCACCCCGGTCCCGCGGGTCGCCGATTCCTGTTGGACATATCACTCCAGCACTGTATCACATTCGCACATATCTCGTCGGCATGAGTTATCTGCTGGATGTCTTCCCGAACACGTGGGCTACTAGAACCAAGAACTTCTACCGTTACTTTTAACGGACACTGCCTGCCAATGTGACTGAACGCCGACATCCGGTGGTTGGCTGGAAACGAATGTGGAGTCACATCCACCCGCCTTTCCTTCCCACCGCGGTGACGGCGCTGTGGTATGTCATAACGACTGAAAAATTCCCCACCCGACAACGATTATGCACTGTACATCTTGCCGAGGACACTTTCTGCAGCAGATAGGCGCTGGTGACCCAGACATGATAGGGCTGTAGACTGCTGGCTCCTCACACGGCGCATATTGGCATTGTTGCTCCGACGAACACCTCAGTCCGTCGTGCTCACTGAATTAATCCGTCCCGACGTCAGTTACCATGCTCCTACTCGTCATAACGCCACGGTGTGGGTTATGAGTGCGACATTGTTATACTTTTTCAGTAAGGGCGTTGCAGAGTTGTTCGATTTTTGGCACTATTTAACGAGCAACTACAGGGTCTTACGGCACAAGGCGTCGCACGGTTCACTCTTCGAGAATTACGTGAGGTCGGTGTTTACGCGCACTCCAGACCATTGGGGAGTGCCGAGCGAGGTGGCGCAGTGATTAGCACACTGGACTCGCATTCGTTCAAACCCGCGTCCGGCGATCCTGATTTGGGTTTTCCGTCACTTCCCTAAATCGCTTGAGGCACATGCTGGGATAGTTCCTTTGAAAGGGCACGGCCGACTTCCATCCCCATGCCAATGGGACACATTACCCTGTTTTGTCCCATTCACCAAATCAACCAACCAACTAACCTACCAACCAACAATGTTTTTCTTCCGAATAAGAATATCGCTTTACAATTTATCCAGGTTTAGGACTGGTTTTGTGCGTTAAATTTGTATTCTGAGACCATTTCAGCTGTAAGTACTTTATTCATAAACACGAGCAGATTCGCAACACTTTAGCTGCAACATCATGTGTAAGAAAGTCAATTCATGTTCGGATCGAGAGAAAAGAATGGTATGGCCCAGCGTTCATAGCAATTTTACGCTAAGTAGCGGCCGTCAGCATAATACAACATAGGTCGCTCCGGTGATAAGCTTCTGTGATACGATGAGTACCAGTAACTGTTGACCTAAGAAATCCCCTTATAGCAAAAAAGTGATCAAAAAACGACAGTATATGATCGTCTTCGGGACTGTGTAAAATTAAGGAGAGCTGGTATCTGATTTACCTAAAAGGACTGAAAAACATACCCATAAAAGTTCCCGTCATTCAGGCTGTAATTGTGGTTCATTCCCTGTTATTAGATATCCAGTTAGCGCGCCTACGGTAGTAAGTGCAGCCTCCTACCACTGCAACGCGTCGCTTTCTGTGGATTGAAATATTTGATTACGACACGATATTCAGCCTTGTTTCAGTTCATTTCAGTTTGGTGCTAAGCCTTAAAATAGTTTTGTACATTACTTTTGAGGAATGAACGTCACCGGCCGGTGTGGCCGAGAAATTCTTGGCCCTTCAGTCTGGAACCACGCAACCGCTACGGTCGCAGGCTCGAATCCTGCCTCGAGCATGGATGTGTGTGATGTACTTAGTTAGGTTTAAGTAGTTCTAAGTTCTAGGGGACTGATGACCTCAGATGTTAAGTCCCATAGTGCTCAGAGCCATTTGAACCATTTCAATGAATGTCAGTTTAAGATTGTGTATGTGAAGTTTTTACCAGTACGTTTTTCAATCCCCTTTGGATGAATGAGGGACCGGTGCTGTTTAATTTTACACAGTCCCGTAGATAATCATATACGGTCGATTTTTGTTCACTTTTTCGTTATATGGGGATCAGTTAGCTCACTGGATACTGGTATTCATGGCATCACGGGAGTGTCCTGTGTCGTTTTATGCTATTTTATAACTGACAGCCACTACTTAGCGTAAAACTGCTGATTGTGAAGGCTTTTCCCGATCAGAAAATGACTTGCTTTCATGAGACCTTATGTTGCACCTAATGTGCTGCGAAGCTGGTCATTTTATCTTCCAAACGATTTAACCAGGCTCTGGCTCCCCTGACGACAACGTCTCTTATATTTGTATTCTTTCCTGTCACAAGTATTTCGCGACTTCGGTGGGCGTGGATAAGCAGAAACCTAAGGACAAAGATTAAATTGCTGCAAGTGAATCGAGCAGCAATGATGGTACAACTATCTCTTTGTTGCTGCGTCAACGAAAACCGCAACACTGAGCAGGCTCTAGGCTGAAATGCCACAAAGCTGGTTAGTCGGGGCCGGTCGCGGTGGTCTCGCGGTTCTAGGCGCGCAGTCCGGAACCGTGCGACTGCTACGGTCGCAGGTTCGAATCCTGCCTCGGACGTGGTTGTGTGTGATGTCCTTAGATTAGTTAGGTTTAAGTAGTTCTAAGTTCTAGGGGACTAATGACCACAGCAGTTGAGTCCCATAGTGCTCAGATCCATTTCTGGTTAGTCGGGAGTGCTATGGTACCTCCGGCACCTGTAGAAGTATTGGAAAACACACAGTCCACGTGGCCAACTCACCACATCTTCTTGCAATGCTCCAAAAGCAGGAAACAGACTGCACCTTACTGCAGTTAATGAATGGGCTGCGACATATTGTTTAAGCTCCTCTAGCGCCACGCAACGGTGCTGCAATGCGGAGATTGTGTGTCAACGTATAAAAAAAAAAGAAATTACGTAACTTTGTTATGATTATAATTAACAATAGTAGTGTACATCTCTGAAATTATGATATGAAATGTACACAGGGTTAAAGTGATCCTCACTTATTTGTTGGAGAAATTATCTGGAAATGGAAAAGTTTATATTTTAAATGGACTCTCATGTATGAAACTAATTTCATTAAACCTCTCTCTTGTACTTTCCCAAACAAAATTAGTATTAATGAATCCGTATTTAAGATTAAGTAAAAGCTGTCACCGAAGTTTTTCGATGGAGAAACTTGTGAGTGATCCGGATCTAAAGAATTTATTTGCAGTTTGGTTGGATGAAGGTAGTATTCGTTTAATGAAATGCATATAGTACAGGAATATTTTGAAGTGTTCTCTGTCGTTCATAAATTGGTTCATTCATTATTTGGGTTCTACATCTACATCTACATTGATACTCCGCAAGCCACCCAACGGTGTGTGGCGGAGGGCACTTTACGTGCCACTGTCATTACCTCCCTTTCCTGTTCCAGTCGCGTATGGTTCGCGGGAAGAACGACTGTCTGAAAGCCTCCGTGCGCGCTCTAATCTCTCTAATTTTACATTCGTGATCTCCTCGGGAGGTATAAGTAGGGGGAAGCAATATATTCGATACCTCATCCAGAAACGCACCCTCTCGAAACCTGGCGAGCAAGCTACACCGCGATGCAGAGCGCCTCTCTTGCAGAGTCTGCCACTTGAGTTTATTAAACATCTCCGTAACGCTATCACGGTTACCAAATAACCCGGTGACGAAACGCGCCGCTCTTCTTTGGATCTTTTCTATCTCCTCCGTCAACCCGACCTGGTACGGATCCCACACTGATGAGCAATACTCAAGTATAGGTCGAACGAGTGTTTTGTAAGCCACCTCCTTTGTTGATGGACTACATTTTCTAAGCACTCTCCCAATGAATCTCAACCTGGTACCCGCCTTACCAACAATTAATTTTATATGATCATTCCACTTCAAATCGTTCCGTACGCATACTCCCAGATATTTTACAGAAGTAACTGCTACCAGTGTTTGTTCCACTATCATATAATCATACAATAAAGGATCCTTCTTTCTATGTATTCGCAATACATTACATTTGTCTATGTTAAGGGTCAGTTGCCACTCCCTGCACCTAGTGCCTATCCGCTGCAGATCTTCCTGTATTTCGCTACAATTTTCTAATGCAGCAACTTCTCTGTATACTACAGCATCATCCGCGAAAAGCCGCATGGAACTTCCGACACTATCTACTAAGTCATTTATATATATTGTGAAAAGCAATGGTCCCATAACACTCCCCTGTGGCACGCCAGAGGTTACTTTAACGTCTGTAGACGTCTCTCCATTGATAACAACATGCTGTGTTCTGTTTGCTAAAAACTCTTCAATCCAGCCACACAGCTGGTCTGATATTCCGTAGGCTCTTACTTTTTTTATCAGGCGACAGTGCGGAACTGTATCGAACGCCTTCCGGAAGTCAAGAAAAATAGCATCTACCTGGGAGCCTGTATCTAACATTTTCTGGGTCTCATGGGTTGTGTTGGGGGAGGAGACCAAACTGCGAGGTCATCGGTCTCATCGGATTAGGGAAGGAAGTCGGCCGTGCTCTTTTCAAAGGAACCATCCCGGCATTTGCCTGAAGAGATTTAGGGAAATCACGGAAAACCTAAATCAGGATGGCCGGACGCGGGATTGAACCGTCGTCCATCCGAATGCGCATTCATTATTTCCACTCTCTTGGAATACAGACTACAATGTTATCGGCAACTCTTCTATTAGAGACAGCTGTGTTCCAACAATGACCACTGTTACGAAGAACGACTGTATTTTCTTCATCGCTATCTGAAGGTTCGGCAGACTGATCAGTTTCGCCATTGTTCATAATTGCTGAGGAATCACTTTCATCACGAATGTTACTTACGTCACTTGCGCAATTGAGTTCTTCTAACAATGCTTCCCGTATAGCATCTTCTGTCGGTAAAGGTCATTCCTACATGATATTTTCATGTAAATGAACTTCACACTCAGCTACAGAACAGTTACACAGTGTGGACACCAGGTGACATTGACCCTTAAAAAGATGTATCTGTCAAATTAATGATACAATGTCTCACATCTGTGAACGTATAGTGGGTATCACTGATTGTTAAATTTACTCGTATATTGCTGACACCTAGCTGTGCACTTGCGGTGGCGCATGCACAGTAGCAAACGAAAAACACCAGGGTGAATGTTACCCTAGTGTACAATTCTAAGCTTAAAACCTGTCATCGCATAGGGCAGTACCGTCCTTGTCCCGCCGAATTACCGTTTGTATGGTCCACTCATGAAAATTGTCGGCTCATCTACGTGTAAAATGGGAATAGGTTAGTAGATAACAGGGCCTAGGACGCATGTAGCCTTACAGACATTATCGACTGCCCAATCTCCCTGCGTGCCGCGCTTTGATTGCTGCGATGGTCTGTCAAATGTCTTTGTGAGAAAGAGTGGCTGGGCGTGACGGATAGTAAGTTATGATCAGTAAAAGTGTCTGATGTGGCGTACTTCTTTCCGGTCAGTTAGAACTCATGACGTCTGTTTAACACGACTTCTGCGGTTTCGTTCTCAGACTTGAAGAACCACGCATTTGTGATGCCTGTTGTGTGATCGGTACCCTTCTACACATTTTACAAAGTGTAGTGTATTTAATGACAGAGAGTAAGAGCTGGTTTACTAGCAGGCCTTTCCTCCATTTTAGAACATGAAAACAGGAATGCGGCTTGTTTTTTACGATTTTATGTTTTGCCTTCCATTCTACCTAAGATCTTCGGTCGAAGTCTTTAGTATGGTTCAAATGGCTCTGGCGCTTCAGTCTGGAACCTCGTGACCGCTACGGTCGCAGGTTCGAATCCTGCCTCGGACATGGATGTGTGTGATGTCCTTAGGTTGGTTAGGTTTAAGTAGTTCTAAGTTCTAGGGGACTGATGACCACCGATGTTAAGTCCCATAGTGCTCAGAGCCATTTGAACCATTTTTTTGAAACTTATGGGCGCTGAAGTCTGTATGCTGAACCCCTAAATTCAGCAGCAGTAACAACAACAACAACAATAATATCCGAATAAAAGATGAGGTGCTTACCGTCGTATGTTAGATTAATAAATTATTAAATTTGAGCAGAGATGCTTATTGCGTTACTCTTGCGTCTCTCCTAATTCTTTTCCTCTTACAGTGGCATGGTATATTCACCGGTAGTGTCCGCGATCATACCTCGAGAAATAGAGACACTTCCGTGGCAAGCGTGTGTCCGACGAGTAGCAAAGTATGTTACAGCAGCAGCTGCAGCTGCAGCGGGCACAGTACACGGTCAACGAGGGCAGGGCGCGTTATTTAGGTGACGGCAGGCACTGAGCGTTCGCCAGATGTTTCTGGCGTCGCGCGCGCTAAATAACGCCTGCGCTGCTACACGGGCGCAGTGGGCAGCTGACAGCTAACGCGAATGCGAGCGCGCCGCCAAGTTCTGCCGAGCGGCGTTGCGTGCGATGGAGTTACCAGGCACTCCCCACCCACTATGCAACTTTGTGCAAGGCTCGCACTGACGCCGCTCAGTCCGTTGATACTGCCGCTTGTGGCGACGTTTGTGTGGACTTTCTTCACACATAGCGCGGCACGGGCTTAGAAATACACGCTCGTGTTTTAATGTTAGACTAGACTACGCCATACAGTTCACTTTTAAACATGAGTGTTGCTAGACATTTAGAGAAATGTTTACACCTGATGCGCACAGGGCTGACAGAAGTCACTGGATAGCGGTGTGTACATACACAGATGGTGGTAGTACTGCACACAAGGTATGAAAGGATAGTACATTGGCGGAGCTGTCATTTGTACTCAGGTGATTCATGTGACTAGTTTCCGACGTGATTATTGCCGCACAAGGAGAATTAACAGACTTTCAACGACGTGTGGTAGTTGGAGTTAGGACGCATAGGTCACTCCAGTTGCCAATAGGGAACTGAATATTCTAAGACCCACAGCGTCAAGAGTGTGCCAAGAATAAGAAATTTTAGGTATTACCTCTCACCGTGAACAACTTCTTCACTTGATGAGCGACACAACAAGCAACCCTGCCTTAAATAATCACAGAAATAAATGTGGGACATACGACGAACGTATCCGTTAGGACAGTGCGGCCAAATAGGGCGTTAAGGGGCTCCGGAACGCCCTATACTTGCAACGTTAAAATAACGCTTATAAATTACATCTTTCCTCACAAAGTATTTGAGGTAGGAAGTTGAACTTCTTACAGATTATTTATTGGAATATGGGCTACAACTTAACACAGGGATTCTACAAAATTTTAGTTCAGTTATTAAAGATGAGTTTTTTTCAATTGTAATGAAAATTCACAACATTGTTTTTGCAATTTTTTATTTATACATTCAAAAATATACAGTTTTTTGGAAAAAGGCTGTGTTAAATTATGCAGAAGGTACTGTGTAACATTTACTGAAAGTTTAAAACAAATATGTTTGGAAGATCCTTAGAAAACATGTAATTAGTCTGAGAAAATAAAAGTTTTGGAATCGAGCGACAAAGATTGGATTAACTTTTTAGTGCATTCCAGATGCATAGGATGGATTATCTTCATCCTCTGCAAACTCCTCCTCCAGCTTCCTCTTGTTCCTCCTCCTGTTTACTCTTGCTTGTATTTCTAGACTCTTTACCGCCCTGTCTGCAGCCCGAAGGCGTTCCTTGTCTAAAGCAAGCATCGCTCGTTGTTGTGTTCGTAGATTTTGCTACCATTTTCTTCAGTTGCAGTTACTGCAACACTGTTCCAAAAGGTGGTCATGTATGAACACTTATCACATTTCAGTTGTATTTCACTAGCAAGTCCTACGTGCTTTATTATGGAGAGTTCCAGACCAACTTCACTACAATGAATACATCTTACACAGTTTAAAAAAATTCCTTTGAGAACCGACATATCAAATATTTCATTCACAGCCGATTCGCCCATAAAACATTCATAGTTTTCACTTATTGAACCAAGCTTCTTCTGTGAAGTATTTCCTTTCCCACTTTGACTGCTATGGGCAGGTGTACTTGAGAGGTTAGGTTCACTCACTTGGTTATCGTCTTTATTGTTTACAGTAATAACACATACCTTTGGCTTTCCAACATTTCTCCTTTTCTTAAAAGCCTTCAGAGGATTTCTAATAACTTTACTTTTACTCATTATTATACTTCAACAAAACAGAGACTCAAGAAACAGAATTAATTACGAATATTTTCGAGATAACGACAGAGTAAATAAACATGAAACAATCGACAATCACACCAGCGATATATATTGAACCATCACAGGTTAGCCACAACACATACTTTATCTCACATCACTAAAATGTACCTGATGAACACGGACGTTAATAATAACACCATTTGACAGCAGTTTAACAGCGCCACAGTGGGTCACGCCCATGTAGAACACATTTCAAAAAAAATTTAAAAATAGGTGCAGTCTTCGGAATGGAATAAATTATATATCTATTAAAAGGTAATATTCTGCAGATTCAGAAAACGCAAAAAAGTAAAAATTGAACTTTTCATGATTTTGAGCCTTTCCGGAGCCCCTTAATAAGCTGTAGCAGGGTAAGACCAACGCGAGTGGCTGTGCTAACAATACGTCATTGCCTGCACCGCCTCTCCTTGGCTAGTGACCATATCGGTTGGACCCTAGACGAATCGAAAACCCTGATCGGTCAGGAGAGTCCCGATTTCAGGTGTTGACGGTAGGGTACGAGAGGGCGCACACCCCACGAACCCATAGGCTCAAGTTGTCAGCAACGCACACCATAATGGTGTGGGCCGTGTTTACATGGAATAGACTGGGTAATCTGGTCCACCTGGACCGATCATAGACTTGGAGACCATTTGCAGACATTCATTTTCCCAAACAACGATGTAATTTTTATGGATGAAAATGAACCTTGTCAATGCCTCTCATATGTTCGCAATTCGTTTGACAAACGTTCTGGACAAAATTCGAGCGAATGGTTTAGCCATCCAGATCGCCGAAATGAATCCCATCGAACATTTATGTGACATAACTGAGAGGTCACTTCGTATACAAAATCTTACATCGGCAACATTGTCTCAGTAAAGGACGGCTATAGATAGTCATCGATCACACGAGGAAACTCCATTGCGGGTTCGAGAAATGTACTTTCAAAGACCTGCTGAATCGCAAGTAAAACAATACGGACTTGTGTGGAGATGAATCATATACAGCAACAGCAAAGTAACGGAATGAAACGCGTTATTGCTGTAAACAATGTGATGTGGGACTGTGTGTTGTGTCTTGTTTCAAAACACATCACAGAAAAGAAAATTTTCTGAAATGTGAGGAATAGAAAACTATTGGTTGTGATTTTGAAATTACTGTCTGTTTGTTCATCAATGACGCGCATATCGCCTAATTCAAGGCGTCTTCAGATTGGCCTGCATTAAAATACAATCGAATGACAAAGGGTTGGTCTGGGGATTGGACGAAATCAGGAAAATAAAATATTAGCCTCATCGATAATGTTGATAACCTAATTATGGATATCGATGATTAATCATGGGCAAAAACAAATTGCCCTCGTCATATGCAAGAAAATAGTCGAGGCAAATATATGTGCCCGTCACGTATTAAAACCATAACGTCCGATAACCTTAAAATAAATGCAATTAATTAAAAAAAGAAAAAACTGCAATCGGACATTTTCAAGTCCACAAAGTGAAGTACGAAAAACCGGAAAAATCTGCATACCTATTACCTTTCCGGACGCGTAATGTGGTCCAATCAATGCAAGGCAGGATGAGACGTTTTAACATTTCACAGACTGTACCCGCTTGAGCCCGCCTTGTATTGACTGGACCACATTACGTGAAATCGGTACGCATCTTTTTTCGGTTCCTCCTCCTTCAGTTTGTGGACCGTCTTTCCAGCAGTTCTCCATGATGCAACAAAACTGCTGGATTCTCTTTTTGGTCTTTTTATATAGAGTTAACCAAAACTTAAACAACAAAATTTCAGGGGTTGTTCACGAATAATGTTCTGAGAATTTAGTACATGAGATTTGTTGTCTCTGTTATACATCTTTGCATTTCCTTTGATTTTTTTCCACTCATTTACCTTGTCACCTCAACTGCATGACGATATCTGCCCAGCATTCTCTCACTGTACTTGTTGCTGACAAGAGCAATATCCACTCATCACCCCTACGCTTGCATTCAGCGCTGTTCGTTCTTCTTTTTTCTTTTTTTCCAGGTTTGCTTCTCCGGCAAGGTTTGAAGTCTGTTAAGATTGACACGCAGAAGTAGGATAGGTCCACTGAAGAAGAATTGACCGCTTTGTACGCCGTGTTCGCGCTCTCTGGAAGAAACTGATTAGCACTGCGACGCTATACCGAACTGCTCCCGCAGTGCCGGCAACCATGTTACAGCGCTTTTGCATGTTTTGTATCTTCATCAGCAGACCTTCAGTACTCCTGTTAATCACTGTTAACGTACAGACCCTAGACATGAGCTAACAGTAGCAATGCAAGGTTGAGGGCGAAGTATAAAATGGCGTTACTGTTGAAACAACAAATGCCGTGACTGAATAGAACATGTCTGTTTCTCAAACCGGGAAAACAGTGCATACCATTGATATTTGCACCGTTTCGGAAGTATTTTCGATCCAATAGAGATAACTGTGGGTAAGGAGTCAAAGAAATTGCAATTGTCTGTAATTATCCACAGGACAACAAGGAAAACACGGCTACTTTGTATCTAAACACTCAAAAAATATCGGTGAACGAAATCTTCAAATTTCGTTTTGGAGCTTTGGTTAAACAAGTATTCCATCCTATTTATGCTGTCACGTGCCAACTAACATAACTGTTCTGGAATGTCATCGTACAGTCCGAAGTCAACGTGCCAGTCGAGAGAGTTTTCGGAAGGCTGTATATGTTCTACTCTAGCAGGTCCATCAGTAAAAAAGTACTGTTTTTCCAGGAGAACTGCTGAGCGGTGTTGATGTCTTGTTGCAGAAAACGTTTGCCATTCGGAATAAGCTGTGAACTGGCTGTTGTCTGTCAGACAACAGTTAGAGTAGCGTAGGCATTCGTGAGCTAGGGGTAGCGTTTTGATTAGTAATCAAAACGTTCTCGGTTCCTGGTTCGAAATCCACCAGCGCTTAAAGTTTCATTAATAATTAGCGTTGGTGGCCGAAGACTTGCGGCAGAAGAAGTCACCCTCATTCTGCCAACGGCCGTGTCAGGACGCGCGGAGGTGGGGACAGAGGTTCAGGGCACTTGCTTGTCCTTGGGGTGGGAAACTGCCCATGAAAGGCGAAAATCAGCAATGATCACCTACGTGAGGATGAAGAAACCAATGGAAATCACTGCATTAAAGACACGCAACGCGTTTCCACAGGACATGTGGCCGGTAACTGAAAAAGTGTCATGATGAACTTTCCATTGGCAAAAGATTACGGGGAAGTCCCCAATTCAGATCTCCGGGGGAAGCGACCATGAGAAAACCATTGGATAACCAACGAAAGAATAACGTTCTACTAGTCGGGTTATGGAATGTCAGAAGCATGAACGTGGTAAGGAAGCTAGAAAATCTGAAAAGGGAAATGCATAGGCTTAGTCTAGGTGCAGTTGGGAACAGTGAAGAGAAATGGAAAGAAGACAAAGATTTCTGGTCAGCTGAGTGTAGTGTAATATCTACAGCAGCAGAAAGGAAGTGGGATTCGTTGTGAATAAGAAGGCAGGGCAGAGAGTGTTTTACTGTGAACAGTTCAGTGACAGGGTTGTTCTCATCAGAATCGACAGCAAGTCAACACCGACAGCGATAGTTTGGGTATACATGCCCACGTCGCAAGCTGAAAATGAAGAGATAGAGAAAGTATACGAGAATATTTTAAGGGTAATACAGTACGTAAAGGAAGATGAAAATCTAATAGTCATGGGGGACTGAGGTGCAGCTGCAGGGGAAGGAACGGAAGACACTGTTACGGGAAAGTATGGGCTTGGGACAAGGAATGAAAGAGGAGAAAGACTAATTGAGTTATATAATGAATTTCAGCTATTAATAGCGAATACTCTGTTCAAGAACCACAAAAGGAGAAGGTATACTTGGAAAAGGAGGGGTCGTACAGAAAATTTTCAGTTAGATTACATCAAGGTCAGAGAGAGGTCCCGAAATCAGATACTTGATTGTAAGGCGTACTCAGGAGCATATATATACTCAGATCACAATAAAGTAGTGATGAAGAGTAGGCAGAAGTTTAAGAGATTTGTCAGTAAGAATTAGCACACAAAGAAGTGGGATAAGGAAATACTGAGCTATAGATACAGCCATAAGGAATAGCTCAGTATGAAGTAAAGTTGAAGAGGAATGGACATCTATAAATAGAGCAATTACAGAAATTGGAAAGGAAAACAAAGCTACAAAGAAGGTAACTCCGAAGAAACCATGGGTATCACAATAAATATTTCTGTTGTCGAAGAATGAAAGAAGTACAAAAATGTTCAGGGAAATTCTGGAATACAGAAATACAAGTCGCTGAGTAATGAAATAAAAAGGAAATGTAGGGAACCTAAGACGACATGGATGCATATGAAGAAATCGGAAAGAAAAGGATTTTCAGAAAAACAGACTCAGCAATCAAGGAAGTTCAAGTAATCTTCGGTGTAATTAAAGGCAAGGCTGGAAACATTAAGAGTTCAATGGGAATTCCACTGTTAAATGCAGAGAGGGAGCGGATAGGTGGAAAGAGTACATTGAAAGCCTCTATGAAGGAGACGATTTGTCTGATATGACAGAAGAAGAAACAGGAGTCGATTTAGAAGAGTTAGGGGATCCATTTTTAGGATCAGAATTTAATAGAGCTTTGGAGGACGTAATATCAAATAAGGTAGAAGGGATGGGTAACACTCCATCAGAATTTCTAAATTCATTGGAGGCAGTGGGAATAAAACGACTGTTCACATTGGTATGCAGAATGTATGAGTCTGGCGACATATCACCTGACTTTCGAAAGAATGTCATCTACACAATTGCGAATACTGCAAGAGCTGACAGGTGTGAGAATTATCGCACAATCAGCTTAACAGTTCATGCATCCTTGTTCTTAACAAGAAAAATGTACAGAAGAACGGGAAAGAATATTGAGAATATGGTGTATGACGATCAGTTCGGCTGTAAAGGTAAAGCCATTAGACAGGCGGTTATAGAGCATAGAAGTGCTCGGATTAAAAAGAGTATGAGAAGGGAAGTAGTCTCTCGCCCCTATTGTTCAATCTGTATATCGATATAGCAATGATGGAAGTAAAAGAAATGCTCAGGAATGTGACTGAAATTCAGTGTGAAAGTATATCAATGAAGCGATTCGCCGATGACATTATTATCATCTGTGAAAGTGAAGAAGAATTATATGTCCTGATGAATGCAATGAGCAGTGTAATGTGTAAAGATTCTGAACTGAGAATAAATCGAAGAATATACGAAAGTAATGACAAGTAGCAGAAATGAGAACAGCAAGAAACTTAACATCATGATGGATGGTCGCAAAGTTGATGAAGTTAAGGAATTATACTATCTACGCAGCTAAATAACCAATGACGGACCTAGTAAGGAGGACATCGAAAGCAGACTAGCACTGGCGAAATGGACGTTCGACGCCAAGAAAAGTCTACTACTATCAAACATAGGCCTTAATTTGAGGTAGAAATTTCTGAGAATGTGTGGATCACTGCATTGTATGGTAGTGAAACATAGACTGTAGAAAAACCGGAACCGAAGAGAATCGAAGCATCTGAGATGTATTGCTACTGACGCGTATTGGAAATTAGGTGGACTGATGATGTCAGGAATGAGTATATTCTGCGCAGAAGTAGAGGGAAAGCAATGTCTGGAAAACACTGACAAGAAGGGACAGGATGGTAGGACTTACGTTGAGATATCGGGGAATGACTTCCTTGGTACTAGAGGGAGGTATAGAGGGCAAGAACTGTAGAGGAAGACAAAGATCGGAATACATCCAGAAAATAATTGAGGAGATAGGTTGCGAGTTTGTTACGTCAGGTAGTGACGTTTGTGACGTGTTTGTTGGAAAACTGTTCAGTGCAGAGGAAATGCAACCGTCACACTGATGTGTATACGTATTAAGGTCCCACATACTCGTAAAAAAATACGTGCAGTTGTACACACTGCATCCTACATAAGGAAGACCATCATCGGAATCCAGCTGTTTCATAACACTGAAGAGGACAGCTACATAGGTGATCGGATCGCTGATTTTAGTGTTATAATTTGTTGATACTTAAAAGGATGTTATTCGTATGTTGACTAAGCATAAATGTCGCGCACAGTGCCACGCTCAAGGCTATTGCAAAATGAATCAAACAATAACCTATTATCCAGTCTGGTCACTACGCGCAAAGCACAACACTGACACAGCAAAGCGCAACTTGGTAGTATATCAGCTCATATTTTTGTAAAGGGGCCATCAAACCAAAAAGGACAAGGATCTTGAAACAGAAATCGTCTACATTTAACAGAATTTTATTCACTCTTAGGTTCCGCTAAGGTTAGTCAGAGGTTATCAAAGAACAAGGTTAACTATGTTACGAATTCAAGAATTCAAGTTAGCGAAGGTGATGCTATCACTGTGGAAGGTGCCAAATGAAAAGAAGACCCGATGGAGAATGCAACACCAACATACCATTATCTGTGCAGCACGTAGATTCAAGATTAAATATACTAAATACGTATTGGAATTAGATCAGCAACTCAAGCTGTGTACCTGAAACATATAAGAACGAGTTGCTCAGATTACAGATTGAGCTAGCAAGGACTATGGATATTTACATCTCCTCAAGATCAGCAAAATGTAGCAAACTATCAGTGATGGGCGATCAGCTCTAGATTCCTCTGGAGGACAGCCTCCGAAATGTCAGAAAATTACTTCGTCCAGCACAGTTTCTAAAGTTTCAAAAACTCAAAATTCAGGGGACTGTTTCAAGCTGTTGCCAATGTGACAGACGAAAGATGTAACGAAATAAATTAAAAATCCTGGAAAAAAACACGGAAATTTCGACTTTTTGCGTACAAGACAGACGTTTGCTCATAATGAGATCTGTACTGGTCTGAAGCAGGGTTCCTTTGATTGGTCAGTCTGTGTGCACCATACACTAGGTATATATATCATTTCTAGACTAGTAATTATAGTCATTACAAGTCATAAGTTTTTCGGTTTGTTAATACCGCTCACTGGATAAACCAAATTTTTGGAGTAAAACAGAATCGACACTCCAACGCTACATGAGTGGTACCACGGTGTATGGGCCTTTGGATTTAGCACAGAAAATCAAAAATGTCATGCTTAAATTCTTCCTAGGGAATCGGAAGACAGTCGCGGCGTTCACCGTTCGGAACATGGGTAGACGCCAGCCACGTTCACACAAAATCAGCAGAGCAGGCAGGCTACGGCCTAGCTTCTACAAAGGCTGCAGAACACCACAGGAAGGCGTGCTTGACCCAACGAGGTTAACAGACTGCACTCTGTCGACAAAGGATATCATAGACCACATCGGGGCCTATCTGACCCGCTACGAGGGCACAAAGCTTCCTCTCCAAGTTCACACTTCCAGTGCCCACAAATGTAACTGGAAAGTAGTAACGGAAAAAGGAACAGATATCTGTCCTAGGTTTATTCTAACTGAGCGCCGCTGTCCTGTCCTTGCACGTATACAGCCCAACCCTGTGACATCTTCAGCATGGTTCTAACAAGGGATATTCCACATCACACTCTCTGCGGTAAGATAGCCCAATGGATAGCCCGTCAAAAATTGAACCCAGAACAAGCCTGAAAATAGGAAGAAGGTGTGCTGAACTGTGAAAAAAGAAACGATTAACGTCCAAGATTAACATGTTCAACTTCGTGCGACCTTCAATAGCCGTGGCGTCGTGGTTACGTGGGCTTGGTGTTGGCTTCCGAAGGGAGAGATTCGTGTTCAACTACCCTTCATCTCCCAAACCACTTCTTCTCAAAATTATGAACTGTCCGTCTGGTCACTGACGTGTCTGTTCGCTGTATTCAAATGCGTGTCTTTTCCGCGGTATAACGTCCGTTTGCTGCAGCCAGGTGTAAGGAAGCGTTCTAAGGAAGTACGTACCTCCTGAATGAGAATTTCACTCTGCAGCGGAGTGTGCGCTGATATGAATCTTCCTGGCAGATTAAAACTGTGTACCGGACCGAGACTCGAACTCGGGACCTTTGCCTTTCGTGGGCAAGTGCTCTACCAACTGAGCTACCCAAGCACGACTCACGCCCGTCCTCACAGCTTTACTCCGGACACAGTTTTAATCTGCCAGGTAGTTTCATATCAGCGCACACCCCGCTGCAGAGTGAAAATCTCATTCTGCAAACATCCCCCAGGCAGTGGCTAAGCCATGTCTCGGCAACATACTTTCTTTCAGGAGTGCTAGTTCCACAAGGTCCGCAGGAGAGCTTCTGTAAAGTTTGGAAGGTAGGAGACGAGGTACTGGAAGAAGTAAAGCTGTGAGGACGGGGCGTGTGTCGTGCTTGTGTAGCTCAGTTGGTAGTGCACTTGCCCGCGAAAGGCAAAGGTCCCGAGTTCGAGTCTCGGTCCGGCACACAGTTTTAATCTGCCAGGAAGTTACGTACCTTCTGTTTATTCTATGCAAGTGCGGCATATGACTCTTGTCATAGATAATTGAAGTTTTGACCTCTTTTCCTTTGTTGTAACACAGTTAACACCTGTTTATTTGTTGTCATTTTTGCGAGAGGTCTACGCAGCAAGTCGCCTGCTCTCACTATTCATCACGTTTACTTGCGACATCAATATATTCTTACCACTTGACTCGTACTCTACGAGTATAACCAGTGCATAGTATCACACCCGCTGAGAATACAAAAGGAGAAGAGACGCGTTAATAGCCAGACGGAAAGTTCATAATTTTGTGGAAAAAAAGGGGCATGCGGTAAATTTGGACACCGTGACAACGCTCGATGCTGCACATCTTGAACATGGACCTTTCATTGTTTCTATTATGATTCTTTTTTCACATTTCAGTATACCTTCTTCCCGTTTTCATGCCTGATCTGCGTTCAGTTTTTGACCGGCTATCCGCTCGGCAATATTACCACTATATCTTAGGAGGTGCGATGGAAAGTTTACCGTGTAAGTAAGGTACGGTACGTATAAATACACTGAAAAATGTGGTGAAAGTCATATAACTATACTACTCGCCACTCACATAGTGAACTAAAAGTTGAAATGAAGTGAAGAAAATTATTTTGTATGGAAATAAAACAAGATTTTTCAGGAGAACAGTGCAAAACACTTACCATTGGAATAATGTAGACTTTTTTTGGTGATTTCTTTCAGTGAGGCGATGAAAATGATATAGCTGTCGTCAAAATATTTTAGGGTTCAAATGGCTCTGAGCACTATGGAACTTAACATCTGAGGTCATCAGTCATCTAGAACTTAGAACTACTTAAGCCTAACTAACCTAAGGACATCACACACAGCCATGCCCGAGGCATGATTCGAACCTGCGACCGTAGCGGTCACGCGGTTCCAGGCTGAAGCGCCTAGAACCGCACGGCCACAACGGCCGGCCATATCTTAGGGTTTCGGAAAAGTATGCGACACGCTTCTAAAATGACTTCTCCTAATATAGTGGCTCAAAAGTCTTTTTGACACAAGAAAATCAAACATTATTCAACAACGAAGCGAAGGAAGTAATAGTGAAGAGAGGCCATATTTTAGACTCCTCTCTACTCTAAATGTTGCATAAGTGCTTGGACATCGTCAAACAGCTAGAAAAACTATTTCTGAAATTAATCAACAAAAGAATGAGTAATCAGATAAGTGAATCACCCGGGCAAACATCTGTAACAGGATTGCGAAACAGGCTAACAAGAAATTTCCTGCATAAAGGATATTTTCATTTACATCTTCTCGAATGAACAGGCACCAAGCCACACCCGAATTTTCTCACATTGCGTGGAAGAGTAACTTCTGAAATGTGTTTTACCGCGGAAATATAATTGCTTAAATACGGCGACGCTGCAAAGTCCTTTCGAGTCCGTTATGCGGGAGAACTTGTTTTCAGAGAGGATTACGTTCATTTGAAAGCATCCCCGGTTCCAGAGAGTGAACGCAATATGCTGTGCAAGACTAAAAGCAAATACCCCCTGTCAGAATTCCCATTAACGTCCTCTTGTCAACGAACTGCACGAGCGAGCAATTGTGATGAAGTTCATTTGATGCCAGGGCTCGTCGAAGGCTGATACGATTTTCAAAGCTTTATTCCTTGATGTGCGATGGTAAACGAATTTTCCCCTCGCCCCCCCCCCCCCCCCGATAAATTGTTCAGCATCAGACAATTGTTGGTTCTGGTTTGTCAACAATCACATTAGAAAGTATAATTGGCGCAAAATTTCTACAAAGTGCGTACTGATTGTATTTGACTGACAATGACATCATTATTCGATAGTTGTAATTGAAGGGGTGTAACTCCCTTTTTGCTTCACAATCCTTCGTCACTTGCATAACTTACGTTCCTTTATATTTAGTATTTCTATTTTCCTCTCCATTGTTTTTTCCTGGTGTTGACAGCACGATCAGTTTTTAATTTTTAGCCAGTTCAAAAAATCATACATTTGAGACCATATCCCCGAAACAAAACACATTATGAACAAGAAATAAAACAACTTGGTATTACTACACAGAGTCCAATGCTTAGACCCTACATGGGTTGGAGTAAATGGAAATATTGTTCCACGAGACCCCAAAACCTGAATTCGTGCTAAATGAACAGGAAAATTTCGCTAGCCATAGTTAATTTGGCAATTTTAAACACTTACTTCAAATTTAGTGCAGTGCTGACATATGATACATGATTTTATAAGTATGATATCTGACACTGCATGCAAGTATAAACTTAATTTTTGGACATCTGAAATTGTGTTGTGCCTATGTAGTGCTTTGAAGACTACAAACAATTGTGCGTCTTGAGTGAGGCGATGTACAGTTATCGAATGGATAAATCAGTCTTCTGACACTCAACGTAAAAAAGTTCTTCCGAGATTTTTTGATAAGTTTTTCAAAATTTTCATCAAATTTTTCGGTGTTTCATACGTGATTTTTGAAATTTAAAATCTAAACTCAATAGCAACGTAAATTTCTCATCACTTCTCTCAACAGCAGACGTAAATATTATATTAGAGGATTTGCATCTGATGATGGATTTGCAGTATCTGAAATATATCGTGAGATTTAATAACAACCTAAGCTTTTTGTAACTAGATGCGTTATTATTCATACTTCATGATGTCTAATTCTTTGAATTAAATGCATTTCGCGTTTACGGGTCGTTTCTTTAGGTAGAATAACACGGCACGGTGATAAATAATTCACTACAGCTAAAAAGCAATTGAGCTGTGCTCCGGTTCGTGTTTGTGCCGTTGACAGGTTGGCGTCGTGTATTCTTATTGTGACCTCTCGTTTTCTTAGTCCGTATACTTGCACCACTACGTTTTTTCGCTTTGTCGTCGGTGAGTGGCAGCAGCGGAGTTTATCGATAGAGAGTACTGTGGTACTAACTTTGGAACGACCTCTAGTATTTCTGGGTGGTAGTGTGTCGGGGTCAGTTGAGACGGAGCAGCAGTGACGCCTGACGACATGGATGTGTGCGATGTTTTTAGGTTAGTTAGGTTTAAGTAGCTCTACGTTCTAGGGGACTTATGACCTCAGATGTTAAGTCTCATAGTGGTCAGAGCCATTAGAACCATTTGAACTCTTCATGCCTGTGAGACACTGTAATTGGGATTTTGTTATATCGTCGAGGCAGACGTTTCCTTCTTTGATCGAGAAACTTTCGTTAACTTTAATCACTGTTTCTCCTGTGTTGGCGTCAGGGACATATCAAGTTCTGACTCATTAATACATTTCATCTTAAAATGAAACAGCCAATCACTATGTAGCTCTGGAGCCACCATCTCGGCCACGTTCGAAAGTATTCGGACGACCTGAATTGCGTAAATTGGATCCAAATTCAAAGGTACCCCAACGATCTGAACTGCACAAATTGGCACACCGTTCAAAAATATCGGAAAGACGTGAATTGCGTAAATGAGACAGCAAATCAGTATGTGGAACAGATCTGCCACCCTGGCGGCGTTAGAATGTGTTTCAACGACCTGTTCTGCATAATCTAAACAAAAGTAACAGAATGAGCTGACTTGTGTAATGAACCAGCTCGTCTGTAACATCTGGACGTGGCTGTTAAAGTCTGACTGTGGACAGTGGAGACGGAGAGAACAATGAGATACTTCGTCAGCACGCAGCTTTGGGCAGACTGGACTTCTCTGACTTCGCAAACCTACTAACACACGTTGTGAAACGTGAATTCTCTTACAAAGCAATCCTGAAGTTCTGTGTTTAATATAAGCCCAGCTGTTTTTTTTATTCTTTTTTAGGTCCCGGTATAGAAACTTGCTGCTGCAGCTCATAACATACCTAATCGTGGAGCAGATACGTTATCGGGTTTGTCTGCTGAACTGTTAGAATTTTGACTACCTCAGTAGACTACTATGAAGAGAAAGCGTTTTCGAAAACCCTCTTACGTTTATATACTAAGATGGTATCCGTTCTTTCGGACATGTCCGAAAGAACAGATGCCATCGGTGACCATGCAGCTGGTTACAATGAAATTACAATGAAATGATCACCCTTAGCTGCTTACAGGCTTTGACATACGTCAACGGGTACAGATGAAAATGTGTGCCCCGACCGGGACACGAACCCGGAATCGCCTGCTCACATGGCAGACGCTCTATCCATCTGAGCCACCGAGGACACAGAGGATAGCGCAACTGCAGGGATTTATCTCTGTCCGTGCCCGTTGACGTATGTCAACGCCTGTAAGCAGTTAAGGGTGTTCATTTCATTGCAGTTTCATTCTAACAAGGTGCATGGTCACCGATGGTAACTGTTCTTTCGGACATGTCCGAAAGAACAGATACCATCTTAGTATACATAT
Source organism: Schistocerca serialis cubense (assembly GCF_023864345.2). Lineage (NCBI taxonomy): Eukaryota > Metazoa > Arthropoda > Insecta > Orthoptera > Acrididae > Schistocerca > Schistocerca serialis. The sequence goes on along the minus strand of NC_064643.1, from coordinate 380,773,612 downwards.
AGTTAAGGCTCACCGGCCACTTGACCATTTCTTCTTCTGTGCAGATGCACAAACACTGCCCGAACTCATGCGGGAATCGGCAACGCGCCGCGAGTAATGAGTATAATGGGCGGGGGCACTACGAATGTAGTGCGGGACACTACGTTGAGAATGTGTGTTTCGCGGGAGGCGTAACAGAGATATATCTCTGCAGTCGCGCTGTTCTCTGAGTCCTCGGTGGCGTAGGTGGATAGGGCGTCTGCCATGTAAGCAGTAGATCCCGGGTTCGAGTCCCGGTCAGGGCATATATTTTCATCTGTCCCCGTTGGCGTATGTCAACACCTGCAAGCAGCTAAGGGTGTTCATTTCATTGTAAATTCCTCTTACGTTTGCTAGTTATAACAAATTCGCCGAGATTGAATTTAGTTCTCCATTAATTCATCACGTAGATTTCGTTATACACAGTTTATTATCTTTCATAGCAACAGGTCTTACCTTTAAGATTCGTATTGAATCACTCCACAAATCAAGCATTCGATGTAAAATACGATGTCAGTGACTTATGATTTCGCAATATGTTTCGACAACGTAAAATTCAGTAGCCAAGTTGTGTGGTAAAACATTTGGAACCAATCAACATTATGTATTTCTTTAAGTGCATCTACATCATCAGTATCAGTTCTAGTCCTTCTAGCAGTGACCCATGCATTTCTGAAGTACACTATACTGTACTATTTGCACTGAACCATTTATAGCATGAATTCTATGTGGATACATTTATATGCAGTCTACTTCTGAACATGGAAAAGATGTTGACTCTGTGCTACATTCTAATTTACTCATTCGCTCATGCAGTTCAGGCCTTCCGGAAATCTTTCAACATGGCTCCCATTTACACACTTCCAGTCTTTCGGGTAACATCGAACATGCAGTTCAGTGCGTTCGGATATTTCATAATATGGGTGCAATTTATGCAGTTCTATTAGTTGGGACATACTTTAACATGGCCAAGACGGTGGCTGGGGACTACATATTGAGTGGCTGTTTTTTAAGCGGAAATTTACTGATGTGGCGAAATATTAACTGCTGCTGCAACTGACAAAACATTTTTCGGCTGTCCTGCCTCTGCCAGTAGGCAACCGGTGCGCGGAATGTCGTAGGTACGCTACTAAGAACAGTGGGGTACATATCCACACCTACAAGTCTGCTGGAAGCCACACAGCTTTACTGCTTCAGTGTTTCAATCTTTTATCATATAATCTGAAAACATTCTCACTAAGTAGTCAATTGCTTTGCCTTCCATGTAACATTTCTGAATTTTACTAGCTGTAGTCCGTTACGCATATTTAAGTTCGTAACTGCAGCTGGATGACAAAGACACGAGTCTGCCTTGGGAGCAATCATGTACTACATTATTCTACTCCTTCTGTACCATAGCGCACATAGAAATATAGAACTGACGTTGCCATTCACTACATATTGTACTACCATTGCTTCCATTCTCCTGGGACTACTATAAGTAATTCACAGCCATGGTTTTATCCCATCGACAACATTGCATTTACTAAGGGTAAAAGTCACACTGAAATTCACGTTTGCTGCGCAAACGCTTTTTTTTTTTTTTTCTTTGCTTCTGACGGGAACTCGACCAAAGGGTGTCAGCCTTACAAAATTTCATCCAATTAAAAATGGAAGACATATATTTGGAAGAGTTCTTGGTTTCAATCTATCATTGCTAACTTGCAGTAACTTCTTGCATCCAGTGCGTACTTCAGCAGCCGATGGCTGCATAAAGAGGATGGTCAGAAACTGTCTTAAAAGCTTGTGTGGATGTTGTAGGATAGGTTATGCTGAGAGATAATAATTAAGAAAATAATTCGATACCTTAGATGAACTGATAAGGTAAGGAATAAGGACATTCTCCACAGAATCGGCGAGGACAGGAATACATAGGAAAACACCGACAAAAGGAAGGGACAGGATGAAAAGACGCCTGCTATGACATAAGGAAATAACTTTCTTCTAGAGGGAGCTATAGAGGGTAAAACTCTGGAGGGCGTCAGAGATTGGTATACACCCAGCGAATAACTGAGGACGTCGGTTGCAAGTGCTACTCTGAGATGAAGAGGTGGGCTTAGGAGAGGAATTCGGGACGGACGCGTCAAACCACTCAGAAGACTGATGACTAAGAAAGTTACGCTAGTTGTGCGAGTTAATTAGCGCTGAAGTTAGCCAATCAAGACGCTGCCTGCAAAAATTCGAACGCCTCGCCAGATATCATTAGTGTCACTTGTTCGCACAACGTAGATGATAGCGCAAGAAACTGTTCAGTCTTTAGCTCGGGTTCGATCCTTACTACCGCCCCATGTCCAATTTTTGTATCCCTCTCTTGTCAGGTTTTAGGAAACCAAACGACGTATATGACTGCCAACACAGTCTCTGGTGGGCCTCTTGAACTTTTGCGCGCAGCGGCCTGATTGGATAACTTCAATGCTAATTAAATCGGAAACGACGCAATCTATCGAATTTATTTATTATGAATTATTTACCAGCACAACTTATCTTGTAACACCCTTACAGGCTGTTCTTTGACTCGGACCATCCTGTACATTGTGTCAATGACAAAAGTGAACACAGTTGTAAAAGCTCACGTATGAGCAGTATTTCTAAGAGTCAACCATCTGCTCTGAGAATTGACGTATGCCGGTGTTTTCCTGTAATAAAAGCGAGACTCAGTCAAAGACTGACTACTGTAATTTAATAAGGAGGAAAACGTGAGAAACTGTACTTGTTTTATTCTTCTGCAGACCGAATAATACCTTCATTTATATCTAGTAAGTATGTGAATTCGGTCTTTTGGGTCACATACGAAAATCTGAAGAAATACATATTTGCTGATCAAATGCTATCAAGAAGAAACAAGTCAGACACTTAAAAGCAAAAAAAAAAAAAAAAAAAAAAAAATGAAACTATCATAGTGCATTGTTCAGGTGACGCAATATTGGGCGACTTGCGTGTCGGTGATGATGAGTGGACAAGTGGACGAGTGGACAAAATCTACAACCCCGCCCGGAAACGAATCCGGCCCGCTGCATGGGGGACAAGCACATAACCACTGAGCTTCGCAGGCGGGACCTTATAAGCAAATTTACGAAAATTGAACCCGTTCTTAAATCAGTAACAGTTACAAATAATGAAGTAAAAACATTTTCGGAAGATAAGATAGAAAAAATGTCAAACTAAACTGATCTATGTAAATTTAGCCCGAAAACGACCGGAAAATGTACATCAGACGTATAAGCTGATAATGCGATCATCGGTGTGAAAAACTGGATGATTCCTACAAAATCAATACAGAATACTGTAATACGACGTTACTGATGTTTCATTTCGGTAAATAAGAATCACAAACGTGTAGAAGGTTACGTCAGCAGTCGAGGTACAGGATCGCTGCTGAAAATGTTCTGTGATTTGTATATTATTTCCTCAGGACACCCGAATAGTAACAGGCGACTCATCTCTACCAAACTGCTATTAGAAGCGTGCCTCTTTGCATGTCATTCGGTGATTGGTGCAAGTAAATGTAGATTTGGATTTAGACCTTCTGCATTAAGAAATTTGTTCTGGCTTACATTTTACGCTTGATGGATCAATTCACTTTACGGGTCGTCACTACGTATCTAATCATTCTATGACCCATACGTCTGATGTTTCGAAACAACCTCTATGCTTTTTGCGAGAAATATTTCATGATTCCCATATAGTGAATATGCTTAGTAGAACGAGGCATGAGAAACAAGTTATTTTCGTTGATATGCACAATATCTTCCACGGTACAATGAATCAGCTCAAAAAATGTTTTATAGTTTCGCAATTGCGAATCCCGCCGTCGGCTTGCTGTGCGGCTTTGTTAACATTCACAGCCGCTAGTAATCAATGTTGTGTCGTTAAATATTTGTTGGCATTTACTGTGACAACAAAGAGTAATTATTCATCCTGTGTAACGTGTTTCTGCGTGAGGAGTGTGTAAATTAACACAGCGAAGAGCCGTTCTGGAACCGTCTTTGTTCTGGAACGGTCGCCTCTCATAACGATAATTCACAGCACCCACTAATAGTTTTCCAACATCGGGGCTTCGGTTATAACTTGTGTGTGTGTGTGTGTGTGTGTGTGTGTGTGTGTGTGTGTGTGCGAGTGGTACGCGCGTTACTTTGTGTTTCCGTATACTGAATGACTGGACCAGTCAAGGATAAGCTTCTTGCTGATATTGTCTGAGCAGTTCTGTAATTATGCATTTTCATTGCTCCCTCAACAATGTACATCTTTAAATATTCGTCCTTTTGGTGTCATTTATCTAACATGCATCTAGAGAAGTTTACAGAGCTACTCTACGGGATGTAAGTCCATCGAAATAGCAGGTCACTGCTTTCGTGCGATGTCATTAGTAGCGCGTACATTCAGCGCCAATTGTAAAATGGAAAACTCGATCTCTTCTGTCTCGGCAAAAAGTAATTTGTCTGTGATAGACACATAAAACATTGGTGGGGACCTGAAAGCTTCTAGTGTAAGGAATTTACATCTCCAATGTGCCAATGGATTCTTAGACGAATTCGCTACTTCTTAGAATGGGAACATTTCCTTTTAACACAAATCACTCAACATCATGATGTTTCAGTAATTAAACACAGTTACAGCCCCATTTCCTTGTACGAGAGAGGAAATAAAATACTCCGTTGGTAAAATAGTTAACCGTTCGCGTACCCATGTGGTGCCTAGTTCCAGGGGTGGGAGAAGGGGAGGAAATTGTTTAATTTTTTTAATCAAGTGTAACATCATTAGTTAAGTGCCAAACGAGTGAACATTAAGACAAGTCATGTTTGTATGGTAACAAGTGACAACCAAGACCTTGAATTACAGTTAATACACACAGAAATTAACGACCTACTGACTCCAACAGTGAAATAGTGAGTCACTTTCACAGTAATGGGGTGCTTCAAGTGGATGTTAAGAGAAAAGTCGCTATAGATGACTGCAGAAGCATTTAGCATGGTAGGAAAATATTGATAGATTTCCGAAGTCAACATGCTTGCTGTTTAAGTATGCAGTACCTGAATAAGGTTAGAAAGAGACACGACAGAGCACTGGAAGACATTATGGATAGAAAAATACACAGATATTTGTAATTTTGCTCCTGTAGCAATTCTTTACTCATTTGAGCATCAATCTAATACCAGTTTTTAACTTAGGAAACACTTCATGTAATGTGCTGTACAGGTCAGTTGCAATGAATTCTACAGGATAGCAAAGTTGTCTATTTTTGCAACGACTATGACAAATAGTTGCAGATTTGCAACCATCGGGGAGGATACTAACCGCTAACAATATTTTTGGGCCCAGTCATGCGAACTAATAATGATGTGTCTTCTGTAAATGAAAATAAATTCATAAAACGTAATTCAGTATTCACCCAACAAGAAAAATTAATTTATTCACGTTAAGATTAGAAATTTTTACAGTTGTTTAGTGTGTGTTAAGTTACCGTCAAAGTGCCATTCAGTTTGGTGTCCCACAGCTGTATTTGTAGACTCAAGACACGTCTTCCGTGGTTATCGGGTTTAGTTCGAAACGGGACTCATTACGGAAGACACTTCTTCTCCAGTCAACGAGATTCCATGCCGAAGACGTGTTAGGAGACGCCCCAGACAGCGGTGGGGTGCCAACCTGACTGTCGCTCGCCATACGTTCCGGCAGTTAAGAGCAGAGCAGGAGCAGGAGCAGACAAGGAGCTTTTTATGGCAGAACCTCTTTGGTTGTCATCCACGGCAACTTAAGCGCCGATTTCCTGTCCTTAATGAAAAGGCATCCTTGGTTTACATTTCACCAATTCTCAACCACATACGGAGATAGCCTCTGGTGCTTGTTTTCATGCTTTCCACATCCTACCATGGCCAACAAGATTGTCGGAGAACGTTTGGAGCATTGTCGGCAGGGACCTCCGACCATCTCGAGGCTTTGATGATCTGACATACCAGTTGGACAGATTTTTACACGGTATTCCTCAGTGGGACATCCAACAACCTTATTAATGAATGCAAAGCCGAATAACTGCTTGCGAAAGGGCCAAGGAGTGACCTAGGCGTTGTTGACTTGCTCAGTTTCTGAAGCTCTTTCTCTTGAATATATCATTCAATTTTTCTGAAACTGTAATCATTTCTTTACATGAACATGAATGTAACATCTATCATTTTACTTCTCATCCGGATATTTCCATGGTGGTGCATCGTTCTTTCTCAGCGTATAATCCCAAGAGCTTAGGGAGACATGAACAGATGAAAGAGATGATTTTTGGCATTACAAAACAAATATGTAACTCTCCTACAGTGTGCCACAACGTGTTGTTTGAGATGATATCTCGCATTCGAAATCTTCTGTGGAAGGCTATTCCATTCGTGAAGGTCTCATTAGACCTACAGAAATTAATTCCCCTGTAATTGTAAAGGTTTTTCATTTTGGTTGTCTCGGAATTAAGTTGTCCGTAGAATTATTGACTTGGCTGAAAATCACACAAAACGATTTGTTTCTAATAATTTCAGTCGGTTACGATGATAATATGGCCACTGGGAACTTAATTTTATTAGTTGTAGTTTCTCCTGCTCACAACATGTATTTCAATAACAAAAAGAGCAATTATAGCAACTATTGTCAACGTGTAACGCTAATACAGTATGTGGTACCCGGGTATCTCAACGCTGCAAAAATACATTCGACCTATATAAAATTCAACCTTTGCAGTTATATTTGGGTCCCGTTCCACGAGAACGCGAAATTCACTGATTTTTTATACTAATGCGAAAGAAATGAAGTGACATTTGGTGTGACTTGAGAATTCGTTACGTATCTTGCACTATTCGCCAAGAGGTAGTGCGTGCCAAGATATTAAAAAGGAAAATGTGTTGACGTTTCTCATGAGCCATTAATTTAATTGGAACTAGAAGCATGAATCGGTGACAGTTCTCGGTTTTCGTACTTAAATTAGAAATTGGTTTATAAATTGGCTGCCTTGCTTCTATGACCCTAATCATTTCCATAAGAGTAATGCCTGTTGTTATTAATTAAAAGTCAGAACACAAAATGGCTCGGAGCCCTATAGGACTTAACATCTGACGTCACCAGTCCCCTAGAACTTTGAACTACTTAAACCTAACTAACCTAAGGACATCACACACATCCATGCCCGAGGCAGGATTCGAACCTGCGACCGTAGCGGTCGCGCAGTTCCAGACAGTAGCGCCTAGAACCGCTCGGCCACCATGTCTGGCCGTCAGAACACAGAATTGTTTTTGACATAGTTTGGGTGCAAGATTCGTCGTTCGTAGTTGATATGACAAAACTGTTAAAATTAGAACTGCAAGGATAATACATCACAACGAACGGATCATGAAGCTAAGACATAGGAACTGAAATACGTTTTTGGCACAGGCAGTTAGGCTAAATATTTGATGCACTTTCTGACGTCCAAATACTTTTCTAGTCACAAGGATATCATATCAGAGAAAACTAGCACTGAGCACTGTGTAGACAGTTCGCTAGTTTTATATTTTTATGGCTTTTTTCTTTAATTCTTTAATAAACTTTAAATCGGTGCCTAATCGAATACCCCAGATCGATTTCGATCCCAATTCTAAGGCAGTTCAGTGAAGTAAAAGTGCCCCATCTTGGTGATACTTACTGAGTTCCCGGGTTCGATTCCCGGCGGCGTCAGGGATTTTCTCTGCCTCGTGATAACTGGGTGTTGTGTGTCGTCCTTAGGTTAGTTAGGTTTAAGTAGTTCTAAGTTCTAGGGGACTGATGACCATAGATGTTAAGTCCCATAGTGCTCAGAGCCATTTAGTGATACTTACCTGCCAGATTTCAAAAATTCTCATATGAGACTTTGTAAACATTTGTCAGCTCAGCAGTTCTTTACAGGTCGAAGGGAAATAAGTCACCTGTCGGAAAGACATCCTGGCTTATTTTTGATTGTAATCACTGCAAACAAAATTTCCCACAGATTACAACAAGAATTGTCAAAGATTTATAGCCTATTTCCCGGAAGGAAAGATTATTTTCATCGTTAGTATTCCCCTTTATGTACCGTATATTCAAAATAAACTGCATTTCCGTGTTTTGGCGTTGTTTTTTAGTTATTTATTTTTACTCGCACTAAGTTGTAACTCTTTTACTTAGTCGCAGCCTTCGAGTTTGACGTACCTGCAGTATAATGCTGAATATACAATAGCAGACAAGTGTAGAGCCACAGAATAGAAACTAATATACATTCAATAAATAATAATCATTATTTTGGTTACTGTTTTGTGTCGTACAATCCCTTTAGCTGGGATATATAAGTATTATGTTAATGAGTCAATAAAATGAAAGTCCAGGATTGACACTTGCACGTGTATGACTCTTAATCATATCTGTACCTATAGCAGCAATCAATATTATTCGTTTGATTATAAATGTAGAACTTCCAGCTAGCAGATTTTATTTGTTCTTCAGAAGGATGTCTGTCGAGATATAATTCAATACCTGCAAGAACTTAGTTCACAAAGGATTTTTTAAGTTTGTTCTTCAAGATGGTAACTGACAGCAGTGGAAGGCCATCAATCAGTACCAATGAGAAAGTTACGGTTAAGATCTAAGATATTGCAGATGTCGATTTAAGTTTTACGGGAACTCTGCCGAACAAGAATAACTTCATTCCTGTTTGGTACTCCACTGCTACAGCTGAAATGGTTTTTCTAGCTTTTTTTCTTATGAGAACCGTCTGAGCCGTCGCATCGTTGATCCACACCACTTGCCGCGACTATGCGGCTGTCTGATTCCCGCCACTTCCTCCATTCAGTCCCTACCAGTTTCCAACAGCCTCCGTAATGGCGACATAACAATCAATTACCGCGTCTGCTTTTACAATTAATTTGATATTTTTTGCACGTCTTGGGCGTGCTCCTTGCAAAACCTATTACAATTTGTTTAATCAGTTCCGTAGAACTGAGGCACAAAAGTCGTTGTCACAGAGAGAATCAGAACATTAAAAGTAGAGAAAGATTAAAAAATTCAAAATTACTACTAACTGTACGGACATCACGAACTCTCTTATCTCTGTATTTGTCAGCAGGAAGAATAGTAACAACGGTCATGATAACCGTAACGCCCCGGAAGATAGAGGCAAACTCTTATAGTTCACCATATTCATTAATCAATAACTTCAGCTTCTTTGTAACTGTCATATTCTACAATATTTAGAGCATGGTCACGTGTTTGTCAGTAACCAGAATTCGGGATCACTCAGGGCACTGAACTGGCGATTATTGCGCTATGCTTAAGTGATACGGCTATAGATGACATTGAGTTGAATGCAGTTCGCAAACTATGGACGCATGTTGTCTGACCATGTTTTCTTGAAATGTAGATCCTGGAGCGGTTCCCAGGCTGAAGCAACGCCTGGTCTTTGTTACACTCGCCAGTCGGAATAACGGCCGATTTTTTCTTCGTGTAGCACATCTTCCGTCCTCTACGTCGTACCGGCACAGTTGCTCATCTGTTAGCAGCAGTTTTCTTCCACCACATTTTCTAGCATTTTGGTCGAAATTCTCACAATATTGACAACAGGACATTCCACAAATAGACGACTACATTCCACGATGGTAACCACTCATATAGCCCCTTCAACATATGCAATCAATGTACATACCAGTTCTACACGTCGAATATTCGGTTGTCCCCTGCAGTTAACCTCTTCTGACTGCTTCGATCTATCCCGCCATAGATTCTTCTCCTGTGCTAACCTCTTCGTGTGATAGTATGACTTGCACCCTATGCGCTCAATTATTTTTGATGCGTTTCCATAGATGCACTAAAACCATAAAATGGATCTGCAGTCAATAAAATTTTTTTGAGTTACTGTTGCACATCACCCACTTCTCTCGACAGTCTCTGACACGACAGGAAGGTTGTACGGTCTCTCATGCTACATCATGAGAAGAAACTAATGTAGCATTAGTACTTTATATCTACATCTACATGGATACTTTGAAAATCACATTTAAGTGCCTGGCAGAGGGTTCCTCGAACCACCTACACATTTCTCTATTATTCCAATCTCGTATAGCGCGCGAAAAGAATGAACACCTACATCTTTCGTTGCGAGCTCTGATTTCCCTTATTTTACCGTGGTGATCGTTCCTCCTTACGTAGGTCGGTGTCAAAAGCCAGCCGGTGTGGCCGAGCGGCTCTGGGCACTTCAGTCTAGAGCCGCGCGACCGCTACGTCTTAGGATCGAATCCTGCCTCGGGCATGCATGTGTGTGATGTCCTTAGGTTAGTTAGGTTTAATTAGTTCTAAGTTCTAGGGGACTGATGACCTCAGAAGTTAAGCCCCATAGTGCTCAGAGCCATTTGAATAATTTTTTTCGGTTTCAAAAAAAAAAAATACTTTCGCATTCGGAGGAGTAAGTTATGGATTGGAATTTCGTGAGAAGATTCCGTCGCAACGTAAAACGCCTTTCTTATAATGGTTTCCAGCCCCAATCCTGTATCATTTGTGTGACACTCTTTCCCATATTTCGCGATAATACAAAACGTGCTGCCTTTCTTTGAATTTTTCGATGTACTCCGTCAGTCCTATCTGGTAAGGAACCCACTCAGCGCAGCAGAATTCTAAAAGTGGACGGACAACCGTAGTGTAGGCAGTCTGCTTAGTAGGTCTGTTACATTTTCTGTGTCCTGCCAATGATACGCAGCCTTTGGTCAGCCTTCCCCACAACATTTTCTATGTGTTCTTTCCAATTTAAGTTGTTCTTAATTGTTAAATTACGTATTGTAATTTAGTTAAATTTACGGCTTTTACACTAGACTGATTTATCGTGTAACCGAAGTTTAACGTGTTCCATTTAGCACTCATGTGGATGACCTCACACTTTTTGTTATTTAGTGTCAACTGCCACTTTTCGCACCATTCAGATTTTTTTTTTCAGTTTGTTTTGATCTTCTGATGACTGTATTAGTCGATAAACGACAGCATCATCTGCAAACAAACGAAGACGGCTGCTCAGATTGTCTCCCAAATCGTTTATAAAGATAAGGAACAGCAAAGGGCTTATAACACTACCTTGGGGAACGCCTGATATAACTTCTGTTTTATTCGATGACTTTCCGTCAACTATTACTAACTGTGACCTCTCTGACAAGAAATCGCAAATCGAGTGGCATAACAAAGACGGTATTCCATAAGCACGCAATTTCACTACGAGCCGCTTGTGTGGTACAGTGTCAAAAGCCTTCTGGAAATCCAGGAATACGTAATCGATCTGAAATCCCTTGTCAATAGCACTCAGCGCTTCATGTGAATAAAGAGCTAGTTGTGTTTCACAGGAACGATGTTTTCTAAACCCATAGTGACTGTGTGTCAGTAGATCGTTTCCTTCGAGGTAATGATAATGTCCGAACACAATATATGTTCTAAAATCCAGCTGCATATCGACATTAACGATATGGGCCTGCAATTTAGTGGATTACTCCTACTACTTTTCTTGAATATTGGTGTGACCTGTGCAACTTCCCAGTCTTTGGGTACGGATCTTTCGTCTAGCGAATGGTTGTATAGGATTGTTAAGCAAGGAGCTAATGCAACAGCATACTCGGAAAGGAACCTAGTTGGTATACAGTCTAGACAAGAATACATGTTTTCATTAAGTGATTTGAGTTGCTTCACTATTCTGAGGATATTTACTTCTACGTTACTCATGTTGGCAGCTGTTCTCGATTCAAATTTTGGAATATTTACATCGTCTTCGGTTGTGAAGGCGTTTCGGAACGTTGTGTTTAGTAACTCTGCTTTGGCAGCACTGTCTTCGTTAGTATCTCCATTGCTATCGCGCAGCCGGCCGATGAGGCCGAGCGGTTCTAGGCGCTTCATTATGGAACCGCGCGACCGCTACGGTCGCAGGTTCGAATCCTGCCTCGGGCATGGATGTATGTGATGTCCTTAGGTTAGTTAGGTTCAAGTTGTTCTAAGTTCCAGGGGACTGATGCCCTCAGGTGTTAAGTCCCATAATGCTGACTTAGTAGATAGTGTCGGAAGTTCCATGCGGCTTTTCGCGGATGATGCTGTAGTATACAGAGAAGTTGCTGCATTAGGAAATTGTAGCGAAATACAGGAAGATCTGCAGCGGATAGGCACTTGGTGCAGGGAGTGGCAACTGACCCTTAACATAGACAAATGTAATGTATTGCGAATACATAGAAAGAAGGATCCTTTATTGTATGATTATATGATAGCGGAACAAACACTGGTAGCAGTTACTTCTGTAAAATATCTGGGAGTATGCGTACGGAACGATTTGAAGTGGAATGATCATATAAAATTAATTGTTGGTAAGGCGGGTACCAGGTTGAGATTCATTGGGAGAGTGCTTAGAAAATGTAGTCCATCAACAAAGGAGGTGGCTTACAAAACACTCGTTCGACCTATACTTGAGTATTGCTCATCAGTGTGGGATCCGTACCAGATCGGGTTGACGGAGGAGATAGAGAAGATCCAAAGAAGAGCGGCGCGTTTCGTCACCGGGTTATTTGGTAACCGTAATAGCGTTACGGAGATGTTTAATAAACTCAAGTGGCAGACTCTGCAAGAGAGGCGCTCTGCATCGCGGTGTAGCTTGCTCGCCAGGTTTCGAGAGGGTGCGTTTCTGGATGAGGTATCGAATATATTGCTTCCCCCTACTTATACCTCCCGAGGAGATCACGAATGTAAAATTAGAGAGATTAGAGCGCGCACGGAGGCTTTCAGACAGTCGTTCTTCCCGCGAACCATACGCGACTGGAACAGGAAAGGGAGGTAATGACAGTGGCACGTAAAGTGCCCTCCGCCACACACCGTTGGGTGGCTTGCGGAGTATCAATGTAGATGTAGATGTAGCCATTTTTTTGTTACCGCGCAGACAAGGTATTGATTGTTTCTTGCCGCTAACATACTTCACATACGACCAGAATCTCTTTGGATTTTCTGATAGGTTTCGGACAAAGTTTCGTTGTGGAAACTGTTATAGGCGTCTCGCATTGAACCCAAGCTAAATTTCGAGCTTCTGTAAAGGACCGCCAATCTTGGGGATTTTACGTCTGTTTAAATTTGGCATGTTTGTTTCGTTGTTTCTGCAACAGTGTTCCAACCCATTTTGTGTACCAAGGAGGATCAGCTCCGCCATTTGTTAGTTTATTCGGTATAAATCTCTCAGTTGCTGCCGATACTATTTCTTTCAATTCAAGCCACATCTGGTCTACACTTATATTATTAACCTGCAATGAGTGGAGATTGTCTCTCAGGAAGGCGTCAAGTGAATTTTTATCTGTTTTCTTAACAGGTATATTTTTCGCTTATTTTTCGAGGATTGGGGGATTAGAATATTCAATCTCACTACGACAATCCTGTGTTCACTAATCCCTATGTCGGTTTTGATGCTCGTAATTAGTTCAGGATTATCTGTTGCTAAGAGGTCAAGTGTGTTTTCACAACCGTTTACTATTCGCGTGGTCTCAAAAACTAACTGCTCGAAATAATTTTCAGAGAATGCGTTTAGCACTATTTCGGATGATATTTTATGGGTACCTTCGGAATTATACATGTATTTTCACCAACATATCGAGGGTAAATTAAAGTCACCACCAACTATTATCTTACGAGTCGGGTACGCGTTGGAAATCAAACTCAAGTTTTCTTTGAAACTTTCAGCTACTGTGTCATCTGAACTCGGACATCGGTGAAAGGATCCAATTACTATTCTATTCCGGTTGCCAACAATGACCTCTGCCGATACTAACTCACAGGATGTATCTATTTCAGTTTCGTGACAAGTTAAACTGCTTGTGACAGCAACAAACACCCCACCCCCAACCATCTTTTCGGAACACCGTTAGGTTCTTCCCAAAAATTTCGGCTGAGCTTACATCCAGCCTTAGCCAGCTTTCAGTGCCTGTAACAGTTTGAGCATCAGTGCTTTCTATTAGCGCTTGGAGCTCTGGTCCTTTCCCAACACAGCTACGACAATTCACAGCTGTTATACCAATGGTCCCTGTATCTATGTTCTTCCGGTGTTCAGCCTGCACCCTTTGTGACTGAAGCCCTTCTTGTGTTTTCCCGAGACCCTCTGACCTTAAAACTTTAGGGTGTTCAGTGTGATGATCTGTAAAACATCGCAGTTCCAGCTTGGAACATTTCCTCACACTAAGTGAAAATGACAGTGATATAACTGCAAATAATCGTTCTCAATGAGGAGATTTTAATTACCCGACGAAGCAGCTATTTGATTACAGCCACTACATTTGACAGTGTACGGCAACTGTTGTCAAATTATTCTTACAGAAGTGATAAGAGTTTGCCGAATGAATCTGCAAATAATTCGAGATGTGACGGACACAACTGGACATACCGGTAATATAATTAATGCGCGCCGTACAGGGGCTGCTGTCGGTTGGTCTGCGCGGCAGGAGGCATCACATATGCACCAATGATGAATGTGCTCCACAGTAACTATGTTTGCATCGGGCCTAAAGGGCTATGCCCACAAAATTAGCCCCTGTGGTAAGTCTGGCGTTACGCAGTTGCTTCCGGCTACGTAAATAACAACTTGGCGACTGTAGTCACGGACATGACGGGTTAAGCGCTGCGGCTAATCACAGTGTACACGTAACACAGGAAAGCGAAATATACCAAGCTGGGGACGGAATAAAATATCTATTTGATTGCGATTATCGGAATGGCATGTGAAAACTGTGCTCATATTCGAAACATTTATTTAATGTTAGTACCTTTTTCATCGGCTATTTTAGTCACTATCTACATCAGACCCATCAGAGACACGCTACGCTTTGTGACTGAATGTACCTGTTATATGACCACAGTGTAATACATTCATTCGCGACATTACTCCTGTTTCCTATTATACGTTGCGACAGTCGCGCGAAAAAGACGCTAGTAACCTCATTACTGAATACGACACCTAATTACTGTGAAGCGTATCGTTTGTTTGATTTGTGTAATTGGTCTAATAAAAACGAGATACTGAGCGCAATGAATGACAGTAACAAGAGAAGGAAGATACCACATTGTCATTCCTTCGGAGTCTTAAATTAAGAAACATTACGTAACAGGACTGTCTCGTTACGATTCTCTTGTAACTGACAGGCATTTAGTGAAGAGTAATTTTTACGAGAAAGGAATGCTTCGTAAACAGCGCAGGAGGAGACATTTCACAGAAAGATATTACATACCTACACAATAACGAAGAATGTTGTTCGCTGCACTTTGGTAAGACCAGTTTATGAACGTGGAAAATAAAATGAAATTATTAATATGTATTATTTAACATACGAAGAGGAGAAGTGCCCCATGACCGTGATAACGTCAAAATCTATAACGCCATTTCCTGACAGAGAAGAAATCAGTTCCACAATCAGAAACAGAGTCCAAATCCAGGTACCTCCAACAAAAACGTTTTCTGAATGTAAAGTAAGCAGATGAAATAAAATTATACGTATGTTGAAAAGTCGAATGCAATGTAATAAAGTGCAAATGATTAGACCTCGGCCTTGCATCATTGTGAGAAGTAAAATGTTTCCCGACTTTTCTCGGAAAGTTCGCTCTCGGATTTTTAAGCGTAAGACTGTCCGCGTTTCACAGCGCCTCTCTCGTAGCCTCTGACACTGTAGTTCGTCCAGTATCTACGTAACTTTCTTCTGAACTGAATCGACTATCTAAAGAGTTTAAAAAAGGTGTCACACATTCCTGTAGGAAAAGAAAAGTATACCCGGAATCCAACACCTGTTGAGGCAAGTGTCAATCTATCCTCTTCTGACCATCTGTCTCTTATGTAGAAAGTAGATGCTACAGGCATTGGTTACCACTCATCCTGATACATCCTGGAGTCATTCTTCACAGTGAATCACCCACCCTTTCAAAGACACCATGCCCACGCGGATAGCAATACATGCATTGGTCATACGCTGCTGCAACGGTGTCGATGGTCTCCCTTTAAATGGCCCCATACCCAGCTGTACCTAGTACCTAACGGATTCACGTCCGGTGAAAGGTGAGGCCCTTATCGACCGATCCATCGTCCATTAAACGTTGCTATCAGGCACTGTGGCGCGATGCCTAGAAAACGGTAGGCTTTCAACAATTCTAACGTTTCCCATTAGAGCAGGTAATTCATCTCGGAGAAATCAGTGCTACATAGAATTTTTTTAAGCTGTCTAGTAAAGCGTATAGCCTTACACGTTATACACTGATACTGAAGGAATATAAACGCCGCGCCTTCATCAGTGTCCTGCAGTTTACAAGTATTCAGGCATGCACTGAAAAGCGGAACATTAACACAGTCTACATCACAGAACACTGGTCACTCGTAAAATGGCCCGCACATTTATACGTATTGCTTTCCGAACATAAAACTTTCGGTATTTCTAGTTTGAACTAGTACTACCTCCTGCAGTGATATGTGAATTCTTTAAAGCATCCTGTATTTATCACTGAGGTAAAGCTCTTAATCAGACGGACAGTAGTAAAACAAGCTTTTATTGGTAAGTCACCTCTTCTGTGGGTGAATTAAACTACTCTCAAATTCCAAATGACAGTAAGTCTAGTATCTGTATTGGCTGTAACTAGTTTTATGGGGTCATTTAATTTTTGAACGGTCCGGACAGTTCCCTCCTTTATTAATGATTCCAGTGATACACTGATGCGCCAAAGAGACTGGTACAGACATGTGTATTCAAATACAAAGATATGTAAACAGGCAGAATACGGCGCTGCGGTTGGCAACGCCTATATAAGACGACAGGTGCCTGTAACAGTTATTAGACGGGTTACTGCTGCTATAATGGCAGGTTATCAAGATTTAAGTGAGTTTGAACGTGGTGTTTAGTCAGCGCACGAGCTATGGGAAACAGCATCTCCGAGGTGGCGATGAAGTGGGGATTTTACCATACGACAATTTCACGAGTGTACCGTGAATATGAGGAACTCGGTAAAACTACACCGACATTGGATTTTTGGTGACTGGCAGCATGTTGAGTGGTCGGACGAGTCTCCTTTCAAATCGTATTGATCAAATGGACGTGCACGGGTATGGAGACAACCTCATGAATCCATAGACCCTGCATGTCAGCAGGGGACTGTTCAAGTTGGTGGAGGCTCTGTAATGGTGTGGGGCGTGTGCAGTTGGAGTGATATGGGACCTTGAGCAGTTAAACAGAGAACCTACTATTGGCGATAACATATTAGATGCGACTCTGTCAGGTGACACGTGTGTAAGCATCCTATCTGATTACCTTCATCCATTCGTATCCATTGTGCATTCTGACGGACGAGGGCAATTCTAGCGCGATAATGCCATACCACAAACGTCCATAATTGCTACAGAGTGGCTCCAGAAACATTCTTCTGAGTTTAAACACTTCCGCTGGACACCAAATTCCCCAGAAGTCAACATTGTTGAGCATATCACGGATACCTTGCAACATGCTGTTCAGAAGAGATCTCCACCCCGTCGTACACTTACGGATTTATGGACTGCCCTGCAGGATTCACGTCGTGTTGCGGCACTTCTGCGTGCTCGCGGGAGCCCTGACATGGTATGAGGCAGGTGCCAGTTTCTTTGGCTCTTCCGTGCATGACGACAGGAGTGCAATTGAACAGTAATGGCTACTCTCACCCATTTATATGCAATACACTTTAGGATGTCCTGCTACTCTTTGAGCTAACAACCGACGGAGATCCGAAATGTGAAATAATTTGGGTGAAGGTCACGGTTAAAGCAGACTCAAACATGGTAATTGGATGTCTCTATAGGCCCCCTGGCTCAGCAGCTGTTGTGGCAGAACACCTGAAGAAAAATTTGGAAAATATTTCGAGTAGATTTCCCGACGATGTTATAGTATTGTGTGGAGATTTTAATTTACCAGATACAGAATGGGAGACTCAAGGGTTTATAACGGGTGGCAGGGACAAAGAATCCAGTGAAAGTTTTTTAAGTGCATCATCTGAAGACTACCTTGAGCAGTTAAATAGAGAACCTACTATTGGCGATAACATATTAGACATTCTGGTGACAAACAGACCCGAACTATTTGAAACAGTTAACGCATAACAGGGAATCAGCGACCATAAAGCGGTTACAGCATCGGTGGAAGATTTTTCTGTTTAGCAAACGTGACAAAAGACAGATTCAGAGTACTTGACGGCTCAGCACAAAAGTTTTATCTCAAGAACAGATAGTGTTGAGGATCAGTGGACAAAGATCAAAACGATCGTACAATATGCATTAGATGAGTATGTGTCAAGCAAGATTGTTAGAGCTGGAAAAGAGCCACCTTGGTACAACAACCGAGTTAGAAAACTGCTACGGAAGCAAAGGGAAATTCACAGCAAACATAAACATAGCCAAAGCTTTGCAGACAAACAAAAATTACACAAACGAAATGTAGTGTGGGGAGGGCTTTGCGAGAGGCGTTCAGAGAATTCGAAAGTGAAGTTCTATATACTGACTTGGCAGGAAAATCGCAAGAAATTTGGGTCTTATGTCAAAGCGGTAGGTAGATCAAAGCAAAATATCCACACAATCTGTAACCAAAATGGTACTGAAACAGAGGATGACAGACTAAAGGCCGAAATACTAAATGCTTTTTTCCAAAGCTGTTTCCTTCTCTAGATTGTCGCGCAGATGACATAATGGTATATATTGAAGTAGATGACAGAGGGATAGAAAAACAATTAAAATCGCTCAAAAGAGGAAAGGCCGCAGGATGTGATGGGATACCAGTTCGATTTTACACAGAGTACGCGAAGGAACTGCCCCCCCCCCCCTTCTTGCAGCGGTGTACCGTAGATCTCTAAAAGAGCGTAGCGTTCCAAAAGATAGAAAATTGCACAGGTCATTCCTGTTTTCAAGACGGGACGTCGAACAGATGTGGAGATACAGACCTATATCTGTAACATCGATCAATTGTAGAATTTTGGAACGCGTATTATGTTCGAGTATAATGACTTTTCTGGAGACTAGAAATCTACTCTGTAGGAATCAGCATGTGTTTCGAAAAAGACGATCGGTGAAACACAGCTCGCGCCATTCGTCCGCGAGACTCAGAGGGCCATAGACACGGGTTCCCATGTAGACGGCATGTTTCTTGACTTCCACAAGGCGTTTGATAGCGTTCCCCACAGTCGTTTAATGAACGAAGTAAGAGCATATGGACTATCAGACCGATTGTGTGATTTGATTGAAGAGTTCCTAGATCACAGAACGCAGCATGTCACTCTCGATGGAGAGAAGTCTTCCGAAGTAAGAGTGATTTCAGGTGTACCGCAGGGGAGTGTCGTAGGACCGTTGCTGTTCACAATATATATAAATGGCCTTGTGGATAACATCGCAACTTCACTGAGGCTTTTTGCGGATGATGCTGCAGTATATCGAGAGGTTGTAAAAAAGGAAAATTGTACTGAAATACAGGAGGATCTGCAACGAATTGACGCATGGTGCAGGGAATGGCAATTGAATCTCAATGTACACAAGTGTAATGTGCTATGAATACATATAAAGGAAAATCCTTCATCATTTAGCTACAATATAGCAGGTCTGCAACTGGAAGCAGTTAATTCCATAAATTATCTGGAAGTAGACATTAGGAGTGATTTAAAAGGGAATGACCATATAAAATTAATCGTCAGTAAAGCAGATGCCAGACTGAGATTCACTGAAAGAATCCTAAAGAAATTCAGTCCGAAAACACAGGTAATAGCTTACAGTTCACTTTTTCGCCCTGAGCTTGAATACTGTTCACCGGTGTGGGATTCGTACCAGATAGGGTTGATAGAAGAGATAGAGAAGATCCAATATCGGTTCTATGGGGTTAGAGTAAACAGTTATTACAGTCTCTCGAACCTTCCACTCCACTGCACCCCCTCCCCCCCCCCCCCCCCACCTCTCTTACACACTTGTCTTCACGTATACATTTAGCGTAAAACTGATGTCCACCTTTTTAATAATATTAAAAATAACATATATTAAATGTTTCAAAATTATAAGAGCAACATAAAACAAAAAAGGAAAAAGAATGGCATGTCATGAATCAGGTGTTTTACATGGTCGGGCATTATCCGAAATTGAATGATGATAATAGTAATAACAAAAACAATCATAAGAAAATGTGAAACTTCTGTTGGATTTCTGTCATATCGAATGGTGAAACACAGAACATATGACATTGTAATTGTGAAGAAAAGAAAGTGAGTATATTTAACATTATTATCCCAGGTGATACTACAGTCGTCAAGAAACAATTTGAAAAACTTGGCACATACTTAGATTTGGAAATAGAACAAAATAGCTATGTCGTAAATCAGTGAAACACACTGCCAACACACTGGATCAGTGCCAATAGATGTTAGTGGGCTCTTGAAAGTGATTTACAATGAAGAATATCGATCTGCCACCTAGAAAAAGCCACTTTACTATAGTCACCACGAATTATGAGCCGATGTCTCATACAGTCCTAGACGCGAGTTTATTTGTTGTGCGTATTTTTGTAATATTAATAATAGTAATAACTGATTTACATCAGTTGTTAGTACATCGCTTTAGCAAAATGCCCAAGAAACTGTAATTTAAAAAAAAAAAAATACAGCGATTGAAAGGTATTCTTCCGAAAATTTGAGAACTACAAGGGAACCTCTGAATGATGAGCTATACACTATTACGTACGGATGAATAACTTATTTTTGGAAGCAGTATGTTTCAAAGTGCCACAGATATATAATACTACATTTCAACGTGGCCACCAGGTCCCTGCAAACAACGGTGGGAAAATTGTAGCAATCGTTAGATTCCTCGAAGATAGGAATCCGCTCCTTGGTCAAGAAGCCATTTGAGAACCGTTGTGTGGACGTCATCATCGTTGGAAAATCTACGATTGCTCGAACAAGTTCCACTTTATCGTCGGTGGTCGGTGTCAATGACTTTCATTCCCGATCAGCTTTAACCGCGTCCGTATGGCTTTAGTAAAACTGCTGGCAACAATTCACTACTGCTAGAAGTGAAACAGCATTTGGTCCACATATTTCCAGAATACCAAGACGTATCTGTATGAAACTGAGTCTTTTGCCTACAAAAGTCGGACTGTCCCGAATATTTCAAATCTACAGTATGTTTCCCGTAGCAGCATCATTCCACTCGCGCACTTTACCGTACCGTCATAGAGCTTTGTGTGCAGGAAGTTCAGAATATGTACTCTCTCCTGACAATAAGGCATTCTTGTGGCGCAACGCTCTTACACCGAGACAGGGCCTATTCGTCGTCACCAATCTTGTCAATATTTATAGTTTATGTAGGGCTTGGATAGCGATGAAAGTGACAAAATTGGCAAATCCAGATGGGCAAGCGTTTAGAAAAAAGTTTTTTTATGCAAATCGGACGGCGCATGAATCACTTACGCTACGGACGTTTTCAGGTAGCATTTGGTGTAAAGGATAGAACACAGAACGGTAATCTGAAGGTCGTGGGATCGAATCCTTATGCTGAATATTCTTAGTTTTAGTTTCTATGTTACTTAAACTGCAAATAAACCGAAATAATGCACAGTATATTGTGTTTATTAATGTTATCATAAAAGGAAAGGTGAAACAAATTTCCAATGACAAATAAACTTCCGGGATTTAACCATAAAAAGAGAAGTTCTTATATAAAGTTAGATGTTTTCATTTTTTGATTGTTGAGCATTTACCTATGCTGGGGTGATTCTCATCGTAAAAGTCGGGGAAGCAGTAATTCTGACGGTATGTAGCACACGTTCTAAACGCCTCATTTTCAATTTCTTTATTGCCTTAAAGTTTCCATACAAAAACGAACTTGGTTTACATTCATGAAAGGTTCTTTCTCACTGCAGAGTTTGGCAGCTAAACACAAGCAGCTCATCATTTAGCCAAATTGTAGTGAGGATTACTGATGATATATATTTGAATTTATTGTGATTATGTGTTCACAAGAAGTAACTTATTTTTGTCTTTCGAAGAGATAAGTGCAGTTTTATACTTCTTAACCAACATCTGTAGCTGGTGACAAAACTGGTCACGGCAGTATTGCAGTAGAGGAGAGTACGATGTTTAACCTTCTTCATCTTCAAAACTTTCGTTGTATATTGAAGATTTGTTTGCTCTCCCCTCAAGTGGCATGTAAGTGAAACAATGTCGTCAATATCTCTAGATTGGCAAGAGATTCCGAAATAGTTCCACACTCGCAACTCTGAGAGCAGACTGCCGATGGGGAGGTGAGCATGAGAAAGAAATGAAATAACCAAAGCAACGATAACGTTCTATGAGTTGGGGCGTGGAATGTCAAAAGTTTTAACATGGTAGGGAAGCTAGAAAATTTGAAAAGAGGAATGCAAAGACTCAGTCTATGTATAGCGGGGGTTAGTGAAACGAAACGGAATGAAGGCAAGGGTTTCTGATCAGATGCTTACAGGATAATATCAACAGCAATGGAGAATGGTGTAACGGGAATATGATTCGTTATGAATAGAATGGTAGGGCAGACGAACTAACTAACGAAACGATAACGTTCTAAGAGTTCCGCATGGGGTTACATCACATCAAACATACTATATTAAGCACCGTTTACGTTTATTTGCGGACTACGTAGCGCAGAAACTGTAACTAAAAGGGAAAATTTCCGCGTACGGTCTCGTTCCCACGACCTTCGGATTATCATTCTACACTCTTCCGCAACGCTATCGGCTGCCTGGGAGCTACGTAGTAGTAGTGGCCCATGCAGTGACAGATCCAAGCCAAAAAATGCAATCCTTTTCAAACGATTGACCATCCAGAACTTCCACTTCTGTCACTTCCATTTCCTACCAAACAATGAACACACCTTAAGTATGGACGAAATCGGTGATGAAGAGTGGGTGCCCACTCCTTGTAGCGTCGGGCAACACGTGCAACTTCCAAGCTAGGTTTTGAAGTCCCTTGTATATTTGCACTCATCATTATTAGTATTTCAGTAAGCTCTACGATTATGGGCACTGTACTACAGACTATTCCTATGCGAGTGTGCAAATGGGACAAATACCTTTTATTGGGAAATCAACATTTCGCTTATTTTCTTGGAGGAGAGCCTTTCCTTGTCATCCATTCCTTCCTGTAGTTCCACATGTAGACTCATGAATCTTGTCGGATTGGTTAACGGCCTGTGAAGGTCTGTCTGTACCTTGCTGTGGGCGAAATTCCATCCGTATAAATAGGCCCAATCTCTGGCAATTGAAAAGGATCCTGTGTTGAACTTAGTTCTAATTGCTAGAAATCTTCGCCGTTCTCGAGACACTTCTACTCACCTTTAGTCTCTGAAAGGTAGCAGTGAAATTTGAAAATTGATGTATGTAAATATAAAGATGCATCTACCAGGGTCTTACTTTGGGTGGGATGTTCATGAACCCCATGATATTCCCCCCCCCCCCCCCCCTGCTCCCGTCTTTGATTCGCACCTGTCACACTCTCGAAACTGAGCGGCCCACACAGTTATTCCCAACCACCTGAATATCAATCATTCCCATTTCTGTCCATCTCTTCCTCCTCCTCCTTCAGTCAATCCCCCACTCCCTGTCCACCTCCTCGAAACCCACACCTGCACCTTTCTCAGTCCATCTGCTACCCTCCCCCCCTCTTTCATTCCATCTGCTTCTCTCCCTATCTCATTCCACCTTCTCCTCTCGTCTCTGTCCGTATGCACCTCTCCCCCTCTGTCCATCCAACTGCCCCCTCCCCACCCCCTATTTCCTTCTCCCTCTATTCATCCCTCATCCCACTTCACTTTGTCCATCTCCTCGTTGAAATAATTGTGTTCATTACATCCTTCCCCCAACAGTCCATCTCCTCACCCTCCTGCTGTCTCCACATTATCACCCCAACCCCATTAGGAGACTGCTGGTTGTTATGCCTACAGTATTTCCTTCCGTACATGTAAGACGTGTAGTCTGTAATTGAAACGGTGTCCTGAATATCTCTACATTGACAAGAGATTCCGGAATAGTTCCCATTCGCAAATCTGAGAGCGGACAGCTGAGTGGGAGGTGACCACGAGACAAAGGTGAATTAACCAAAGAAACGATAACATTCTGCGAGTTGAGGCGTGGAATGTCAAAGGTTTGAACATGGTAGGGAAGCTAGAAAATTTGGAAAGAAGAATGGAAGACTCAATCTCGATACAGTGGGGGTTAGTGAAGTGAAATCGAATTAAAACGAGGATTTGTGATAAGATGCTTATAGGATAATATCAACAACAGCAGAGAATGGTACAACAACATTAGGATTCGTTATGAATAGGAAGGCAGGACAGGCAGTCAGTTTCTGTGAACAGCCAATCAGTGATATGGTTGTTCTCATCAGAGTCGACAGCAAACCAACACAGACATTGAGAGTTCAGTGAAAATCTAATAGCCATGAACGACTCTGATGCGGTTGTGTAGGAAGAAGAATGGGATATGGGAGAATATGGGCTTGGTAGGCCTACTAGCAATGAGAGAAGAGAAAGACTTACCGACTTTTCCAATAAGTTACAGATAGTAATAGCGAATGCTCTGTTCTCGAGTTACAAGAGAAGGAGATGTAATTGGAAAATCCCGGAAAACACTGGAAGATTTCAGTTAGATTACATAATGTTCAAACACAGAACCAGAACTCAGATACTGATTTGTAAGGCGTACCCAGGAGCAGATATAGGCACAATTCATTATGTAGTAGTGATGAAGAGTAGGCTGACGGGATTATTCAAGAAAAATCAATACGCAAAAAAGTTGGATACGGAAGTACTAAGGAACTCCGAGATACGCTTGAAATTCTCTACGGTTGTAGATACAGCAATAAGGAATAGCACAGTAAGAATTTCAAATGAAGAGGGATAGATATCTGTAAAAAGGGCAGTCAGAGAAGTATGAAAGAAAAGCATAGGTTTGAAGAAGTAACTGCGAAGAAACCAGGGGTAACAGAAGATTTACACCAGTTGGTAGATGAAAGAAGGAAATACAAAAATGTTCTCAGAAATTCAGGAATACAGGAACACAAGTCGCTGAGCAATGTAATAAATAGGAATTTCAGGGAAGCTAATATAAAATGGTTGCATGAAACACATGAAGAAATCCAAAAAGAAACTATTGTCAAAAGGAATGACAACATCATATAGAAAAGTCAAAGCAACCGCTGGTGAAATTAAAACCAAGGGTGGTAACATCAGAAGTGCAATGGGAATTCTACCGTTAATGCAGAGAAGAGAGCAGGTAAGTAGAAAGAGAAGATTGAAAGTCTCTATGAGGGGGAAAATATGTCTGATGTGATGTAAGAAGAAACAGGACTCGGTATAAAAGGGATAGGGTATCCCGTATTTGAACCTGAACTTAAGAGTGCTTTGGAAGACGTAAGATCAAACAAGATAGAAGGGAGAGATAACGGTCAACCAGAATTGGGGGAAGAGGCAACAAAACGACTATTCAAGTTGGTGTATAGAACGTATGAGTCTGGCGATACACCATCTGACTTTTGGAGAAGTGTCACCCACTCAATTCTTGATACTACAAGAGACAAATGCGAGAATTATAGTATAGTCAGCTTAACAGATTATGCATCCAAATTGTTGACAAGACTGCTATACAGAAGAATGGAAAGGAAAAGTGAGGATGTGTCGGATGACGATCAGTTTGGCTATAGGAAAGGTAAAGGTATCAGAAGGCAATTCTGACAGGCGGTTGATAAAGGAAACAAGAGTAAAAAAAAGACATTTCCGTAGGGTTTATCGACCTGGAAAAAGCGTTCGACAATGTAATACGGTGCAGGATAGTCGACATTCTGAGGGAAACATGGGTAAGCTACAGGTATAACATACCGACATTGCAAGGTGAAGATGAAGAGAGAGAGAAATTATATGCGGATTTTGAAAGGGTAATTTAGCACGTAAAGAGACATGAAAATCTAATAGCCTTGTAGGACTGTAATGTGGTTGTAGGGGAAGAACGGTTAACACGAGCCAAAACGGAATAGTAAGAATGGAAGGACAAGAACTAAGTGCTCGGTATAAAAAGGATGTATGACAGAAATGTAGTCTTTCGCCCCTACTGTTCAACTTATACATCAAAGTAGGAATAATGGAATAAAAGAAAGGTTCAAGAGTGAAATCAAAATTCATTGTGAAGGGTCCTGAATGAGAAGATTTGCTGATGACATTGTCATCCTCAGTAAAAGCGAAGAAGAATTAGTGCTGGATGGAATGAACATTATAACGAGTACAGAACATCGATTCAGAGTAAATCTAAGAAAGTTGTAAGTAATGAGAAGTATCAGAAGTGAGAACAGCGAGAAAGTTAACATCAGGATTGATGGTAAGAAAGCAGATGAAGTTAAGGAATGCTGCTATCTGATCAGCAAATAAGCAAAACGGACGGAGCAAGGAGGACATCAAAACCAGACTAGCACTGTAAAAAAGGGCATTCCTGGCCAAGAGAAGTCTACCAGTATCAAACATAGGCCTTAATATAAGGAAGAAATTTCTGAGAATATACGTTTGGAGCACAACATTTTATGTTAGTGAAACATGGACCGTGGGGAACGTTAATAAGAAGAGGGCTGAAGCATTTGAGATATGATGCTTCAGAATAATGTTGAAAATTAGGTGGGCTGACAAGGAATGAGGAGGTACTGTGCAGATTCGGAAAAGAATATACGGAGAACACTGGCAAGATGAAGTTACAGGATGACAGGACATCTGTTGGTAAAAGAAACTGTAGAGGAAGACTGAGATTGGATACATCCACGAAATAACAGAGCACGTACTTTGCAAGTGCCACCAGTGGTACTCAGAAATGGAAAGGTTGGCACAGGAGAGGAATTCTTGAAGTGTCCCATCAGACCAGTCAGTAGACAGACGACTAAAAAGGAATTGGTTCAAACGTATCCAGGAGCCACTTATATTTCACATACATTTATTATGTATCTCACATATTTGTACAGATCTTTCACCTGTATTTGTAGCAAATTTCGCCCTGCAATTTTTTTTTCACTCTTCTCAGTGATTTATTAAGTCATATCTACACTGACGAGCCAGAACATCAGTGCCCACTGGATCGTTGGATGCGGCCTGTGGCGTTGTGAGCACTTGACGTGGTAACGAAAGTGTGCTAACGGAGCAGCCATGGACGGTGTATCAACCTAGCGAAGATATGGGCTACGAATGGGAAAATCCGTTGAGATAAAGGACTCTGACAAAGTGCGGATCGTCATTACGCAGGGCCTGTGAACGAGTATCTGGACACAGCGAAACTGGATGAATGTTCACGGGATTCTGTCGTGAATATCTACAAAAACAGGTAGGACAGTGAAACTACCACTAGGAGCTAAGTGGGTGTTCATCTACGACTCTTCGCAGAACGTGGAATTCGGAGGCTCGTCTGCTCTATAAAGTAGCATAAATGATGGACCGTAGCATCCAATGGCCCGTCATTTACGCGAATTACATAAACTGTGCCAAGATATCTAATGTCAGTTACCTTCATAAACCTACCAAGAAAGTGTCTAATCTCTGATACGCCGAATCATAGGCGTAATTCGTTCGAAAGACAGGCATACCATTAGTTAGGTGGTCATAACATTTTGACTCATCAATTTATGTGTCGTAAAGTGATATGATTTTACAGGTACACCCAGCGGTATAGGTGGATATGTGTGTTGCGAATAGAGTTAGTATCAGAGTAGTAATATATTAAAATCGTCTGTTCGATACGCAGTTTCACTGAGAGAACAGCAAAAATGTAGTAAGCGATAAACTTCTTCAATTCATAATGTGGGACGCCGGCGAGAGAATGTCCCGTAACCATTAAGAGAAGTGGTACATGCACTTTGTCGAGTAAATAAGACGACCATCGTGTTGTGCGTGGAAATGCACAGAAGAAGAAAAGAAAAAGGAAAAGTATATACTCTTGCCTTAGTGTACTTCACTTAAATATGATAAAGTGCCATGCGACGACATTCTTCAGAACATAAGGACTATGATCATGGCTCGATGGAATGAAAATCTCGACAGTATTATGAAATTAAAGTGGTGCCATTACGTCCTACACAACACAAACTTTTTAGTGCTAATGTCATGACTCCGCTGCCCGCATCTCGTGGTCGTGCGGTAGCGTTCTCGCTTCCCACGCCCGGGTTCCCGGGTTCGATTCCCGGCGGGGTCAGGGATTTTCTCTGCCTCGTGATGGCTGGGTGTTGTGTGCTGTCCTTAGGTTAGTTAGGTTTAAGTAGTTCTAAGTTCTAGGGGACTTATGACCACAGCAGTTGAGTCCCATAGTGCTCAGAGCCATTTGCACCATTTTTTTTGACTCCGCTTCGTTCTTGGGTGATTCCGGAAATATGTATACCGCCTCAGCATGTTCACATCTTCTTCATGTGAATGCGGCAGCGGGGAAATTTTTATTCACATTTTTTTCGGCTGACGCAGATTATTTCAAGAGAATACGGAACTATTACAGCATCTGATAAACTCTGGAAATTCAGTGCCTAGCAACAAGATGGCTTTGAGCAATATGAGACTTAACATCTGAGGTCATCAGTCCCCTAGAACTTAGAACTACTTAAACCTAACTAACCTAAGGTCATCACACACATCCATGCCCGAGGCAGGATTTGATCCTGCGACCGTAGCGGTCGCGCGGCTACAGACTGAAGCGCCTAGAACCGCTCGGCCTCCCCGGTCGGCGCATAGTAACAGAAGATCTGTAAGGTCCTATATCATTTTACAACGGAGCGTCAAATAACAATATGGAAAAAGAGTTTTTTGAGATTATAATATAATAAATATGTTAATTTACTTAGATCGTTTACTTAAGTTCAGTTCAAATCAATGTAACAGATAGTTATTGCTTTTTATTGTCTGAGGCTGGCTATATGGGTGTTGCCCAAAACCCGGTAATGAATTTAAAAATGTTTTTAAATTTTGTTAAAGGTTTTCGCAAATCACTAAGAGCTCTCAGTCTCAAATATATCTTCAGAACATAAGGACTATAATCATGGCTCCATGGAATGTAAATCTCGGCAGTCTTATGAAATTAAACCTTCGATACTTTTTCACCCTCTCTCTCACCATTGAGAGGTTCTTTCCAGACACTAGGTGACAGGTGTACCAAGTTCAGCTGAAACTGATTCAGTGGTTTAGGAGGATATGTAGAACATACATACACTTCAATAATACATATAAATAAGGATTGGAGCCCACGTGCCAGGAACTGTTTACTGTCGTACCAGCATGGTTAGGAAACCACTAACTACGCTCATGTGTAAGCGCATACGGTGCTTACAGAATGCTGTCGATAAGTTTAATACATCCACCGGTTCTCATCGAAATTAATTACTTGGAATGCGAACGAAGTAACCATTGATGAGGACCTACTAAAATGCCACGTGGTCCGGAAATACGTGTCCCTGGGGGCTGGTACCCGCGATTAGAGCGGCGCTTAGGTGCTCAGCAAAGCGAGCCCCGTGAGCACAAAAGTGCGGCTGCCTTTGGCGCACGGCAGAGCGTCGCTTAATTACGCCTGCTCTTCCGCCGCCGTGACCCGGCCGGCGGCACACTCGAGAGCGGCGGTGGTGTGTGTTAGCCTGAGTCTGCCCTGCATATTTGTCCGCTCCGGGATTAGCGCGACACGGCAGAGGCGGCGCCTGGAGATTAGGCCGCCCGCGACCCCCTCAATGCAAATGCAGGCCGCGCACTGTTAGCAGAAATTAAGGCCGCTACAGGCCGCGCTCTCTTTATTCGAGCGTCTGGCCGCGATTCCGGCCCCCGATTTCACAGAGGCGGCGCCAGAAAGAGACGCAATTCTCTGCCGCCGGCACACCCGGCCACTTCGGCGTCCAATTTATATCAACAACGGGCGTGCCCCGGCTGTGTGACCGTCCAATTTACTCGGTATTTTCCGGAGGCTGTAGAATGGAGTGCAAAACAATTTCTGACAGGAAACGATATTGTCCACTTTACACGGTGTGAGGTTGTGGGACTTCAAAATCCGTCCAAAAAAGCAACCTTACCGAAGGCAGAATCAGAATTTTGAGGCCAACGTTCTCTGCGGTTATGCTCGTTATTAATAGCCATCTCATAACGAATATTAAAAACACATGTCAGCCACTAAACTCATTAGTGTGAAAACTTAAGGACGGAAGTAACTTTCGCATGATGTGTCGTTGCAAGCGACATGCGTTGAAAAAAGTGGACCACTCATAGAAAGAACTGCTACAGTGTAGTACAGAAGATGACGAAAGGAAATACGCAAGGAGAAGAGTGTAAATGACATTTTTATTCAGAAGACTAGAATCACACTGAATTCAACGCATTTTACGATTGTCCCCACGATGTTGCAAAAGGCGTGACACGTTTATTAATAGGGTGATTGCCATCGACGGCAATGCAGGCCCGCCAACGTGCTCCTATGCTGGCCCCGAGGTTGGTAAGGAATTCTTGTCGTACGGCGTTCACGTTCTCCATCAGAGCAGTTGACAACTGCAGGACGGTCGTTGTTGCACGTGAACGTGCTGCAATAAGTCTCTCCAATGCATCCCAAACGTGCTCTATGAGGTTTGAGTCGGGGAAACGGATAGTCCTTTCTCCGAATATCCTATTGTACTCAGAGTTCCTCCACCAGAGCTGTTCGATGCTGTCACGCACTGTCGTTCATAGAAAAGACGTCAAGACCGAATGCACTTTACACTCCTTATGAGGCGTACATGGGAAGGTGTATGGTGTCACAATAACGTTCACTGTTGAGAGTTCCTTTTCAATGATTTGGTGGCCACTAACCTCGAGCAACATTATCCCACGCCAACACTATAGCGTCTGGACCACCAAACCGACTATGTTCTACAATGTTCCTGGGTGTATTACATGTTGTCACCTCTCGCCATGTGTGGATATTCTCAGATTCATTATTCAGATTGTATCTACTTTCTTCCGAGGAGAGCTCGTGATCCCACTCCTCATTGGCCCAGCCTCTACGCTCTTCGCAGGGTCTCAAACAGTGCAGAAAAATACTATTGATCGGCTGGTAAAGAAACCAAACGCGTAGTGTCACGTACCACATTGCAATGCGAGAATGCGTGCCTTGCAATCCTGTTAAACGTGGTTGGAAGTGCGCCTTTCGTTAGCTGCACAGTGTGGCGGTCGTCTGCCGCTGTAGTTGACCGTTGTCGGTTACATCTCCTCTTTCGGGCAAAAATGCCTACTGAGCTATGGTCGTCATACTACCTCCAGTATTCAGTGCGAAGTATTGAACACTACCACAACACACGTGACAGCTCCTTCATTGACATACACTGTCTTTTCCCTTTCCTTCAACTGCCTCGTGTTGCGGGCCTCCCCCATTTGACGCTATGTGACGTTCAGCTTTGTGTGTGCAACTGGGAAATCTCTGATAACAAGGTTTCGCTCGTCCATTCATTTCCACCTGTTAGTTAACAATTATGTTACGACATCCTTCAGTTTTCTGAAACAGGGTATTATACTGTTGCCAGCTTACATTAGAGTTAAATATGGGCAGCAGCAGCTATGCTACTGAAAATCGACGAACAAGTTGGTGTATTATGGTATCTCGTTACAATGTGTACAATTCTTTCAGCCAGCTGACACATGTTTGCATAGTGGGACGTCTTTGACGAAATATTCTATATTGGTCTGATTGGACATCATCTATAGCAGAGGAAATCAAACCTGGTCCCTACCGGCCACTAGTGTGCGTTCCAACTTTCATGGTGGGCGGTAAGCGGTAGAGATTTTAAAAACATTTCCAATTTATTTTAAAAAAAAATTGACATAAAGTACTTGGTAAGTAGTTATTACTATACCGGGTCTTCAAAAACAAGTTCCGAATACTTCGAGAGACGGTAGAGTTCATGATGGGTTCGGAAACGCATACTTTCCGAGGTAAACACGTGTTTATGCGAAGGGCTAACCGACGCTTGATTGTGGGCATAGTTGTTACACTGGGGCTGAATCAAACGTGTCAGCAGGGTATTATGATGTCTGACTTTATCTACCATTAAGTGGTTTGCAGTCAGTTGCATGCTGTGTGTCGTGTTGTAGGCTACGTTAGGCTTCTTTGTGTTTGTGTGCCTTATTTCACAGCACTGTCAATCTCGGATAAGTATCAAGGTGTTTTAACTTCTTCCGAACGTGGATTCACTTATGTTTACTGTTTTTGAACTGTTAATTCATACATTTACATTTTCTCTCCGCCACCACTTGTTAGTAATGGAAGCCTACTATCCGACAAGTAAATTGGGGATGTATATTCTGCTATGGTTTAGCAAATGGACGTAGCCTGTGAGCTCATGGGCTCTACGCTGAAAAATATCCACAGGGCAGAGTACCCTTTAATAAGCTGTTCAGCACACTTCTAAAATATCTGAGGGTGCAGGTACGCTTGCACTTTGGAAGACGGACAGTGAAAGCCCCACACAGTTCGCACGCTTGACATGGGGGAGCTGTGTTAATTTCGGTGGAAGACAACTCTCGAACGAATGTGTGATGATTACCAGCAACAGAAGGCGTGTCTCATTCTCATATCTGGGAGCGTACATCATGAACAATTGCAATCATCAACAGCGCGTTGAAGCGCTAAGACCACAGGATCGTCGTGGCAGACGGTGTTTCTGTCACTGGCTGTTGCTGAAGTGTGCCTCAGATTCACTGTTCACATCCAAGATTTTATTTACCAATGAGGGAGGGTTGATAAGAGATCGTGGTGTGAATCTACATAACCAGCATATATGGGCAGAGGTATGTTCCCAAGAAATTCGGGAAAGAAGGCATTATCAACACCGATTCTTAATCGACGTATGGACGCGAACTTGGTGATCGATTAACACGCTACCACAAAGGTTAACTGGGGTGCATTATCTGGAATTTCTCATTAATGTATTGCCTAACTTGTTAGAGGCTGTGCCATAGCAACAATGAATACAAATGTGGTTCATGCATGATAGCGCACTAGCACACTTTCATCTGACGCAGACATTTCTAGACCGCTGGTTTGGTCTGGGGACCCCACACCTTAGCCTGCTCGTTCCCCACACCTCAAGCCCTTAGACATTTGGTTATGGGGACACTTGAAGGAGATGGTCAACACCACGCCAACCGACGATGTGCGGATACTACAGGGTCGCGACTTCAATGCGTGCCTGCAGGTACAATAACAACAGGTTATACTTCAAAGGGTGCGTCATTCCTCATGCCGCAGGGCAGAGGAGTGAATTGCCATGAATGAACACCACGTTGAACACCTCCTGTAAACACAAGTTCATCGCAGAAGGTGTGCATTTCCAGCCCCTTTTCATTGGACTTATTTCGATGAGTACTACCACCTCTCAAAGTATTCGACACTTTTTTGAACACCCTGTATAGTTCAACAAGCTGCGACTCTGCACCATTAATTTTGTAAAGCTACTATCCTATTTTATAAAGCGCTCATACAGTGAAACCGATGGGCAGTTACAAACTTTTACTGCTAATACATATACAAAGATGTGTGGTAGGTAAAACATGTTAACAGCCCGTGGTATATAGTGATGGGACTAATGTGTAGTCCAGAGAGCTTATTAGGAAGCACGTACAGAATTTGAAGACCTAGACACCAGTCACCTGAATTAAAACATGTCGTCCCGTGACAGTGCGCCTTTATGCCACAGTTGCCATTGAACTACACAGTACCGAAAGAAAAGAGGCTGTGGGTTTGGTCCTGTGAAGTCCCCCTCGAATGCAATGTGAAATGGAGATTACTACTTTATGTTCCTAGTTTGACTAGTGACATCATGAAGAAGGTGACTTCGCGTTAATACTAACCAAGATAGGGACTTTAAAATCGGATATCTGAACATTAAATGAAAGACGCAGCTTCCATTACGCTATTTTTGTTCATTGAAAAATAAGGAAAAGGGATTCCGAAAGCGATGCTAGGAACAGATTAATAAAATAAACCTTTATCGGAGAGATAGCGAATGAAGTAACGTCAAGGAAACTCTAAAATTTTAGCAGAGACCATTAGAAAGATGTTGAAATGAAAATAAATCCGGTAAATTTGTTGCAGTTAAAGCTATTATTGCAAAATAAATTTAAGCTACACAGCTGTAGTGGGACAAATGACACAAACAAAGCATAGATACATCAGGAGTAAACCAAAGTGGCCATTCAAACTTGACGGCAAACTTTTTTAAATAGATGAGGGTTATCATAGAATATCTCAACCATTGCTCATCGAATTCCTCGACTAATTTCAAGATTATAAAAGGCACTGCAGAATTATCGCCATCAACACAACCAATATCTTAAAAAATATCAGCAGATTCATACGCACTATTCTGTTCGTACCCTAATGGTTTCTATCTTCCGCAAACACAATGAGATTAAATCAAGAGTCGGGTATATCCACAGAATTTAAGTACTACATTACCAAGATTTGTGGTAGGATTGTTTTAAGCAGATGAATATTAGTGGATGGAAGGGGTCTGCAGAAAATGTCGCTGTTTCTCGGTAAACCACTAATGTCGTCTAAAATGAATTAAGCTGCAGAGGAGCGTAATATTAGAACCGAAGAAAGCGATTGTGATAAGAAACCTAATTATCTTATGTCTCTCCATCGCTGTTATTGGAAATGATGATTCCAGCAGGGATGATCGAAAAGGGCTTTGCCATAGTATATGCCATTTAAATATTACTACATTTCTCATAGTATTTACTTTACGTTTCATGAAATTTGTTACATAACCTCCTGTCATGGATGTACGCTTTGAGCAGCCGCAGGGTTTATACGGTGATGCTTCTAAAACAGACACACACACAGTCAAAGAAAACGTAAGATCATAATCGTTGCAGTGTAGAAATGTGCTGAAAGGTTAAATGCTTGTGGAAGGAAACTAAACAAATAAAGCCACTGACGGCAGCAAAAAAAGTGCTGGAACATGTCTCCGTGAAAACAAAACTACAAAGATGTCTTGCATAGGGCGGAATTCCTCTCCAAGTTTCTTAATAAACATGAAGATAAGAAAAACTACAACATTCAAAAGATGATGGATAGACTAACACGCGTAAGTTTCTTCTGCATCGATTGTAATTTCTTCAGTTGCTTTCGGATGGTAGTCATGGCAGGGTTTGCATACTGTTCGTCAGCGGTGAGGAGAAAGCATTGAACATCATCAGTATTTGTCCGTTACCTAAATCTTGTGTCAATTTCAACTGAAAAATGGAAATGACCTCCGTCTGCCAGCTCCATTCGCAAACGCCTCACGATATTCTTTAACACGGGTTGTTTGTGGAAGAGACGAAGAAGTGGCCTTCCGCTGTGTTGAGAAGCGATAACCACTCGGATTTGTCTTAAGAAATCGGGTAAAGGAGGCAGCAAAAATCTGAATATAACTTATATCAAACCACATAACTGCAAGTCCATGACGGCCCTACAAGTTAAAACGATATTACTTAATCACATGAAGCTTTAACAGTTTATGGCATACGCTTAAGCTACGTACACAGGTGGTAGATTTTCATCCCTAGAAAGCTTTTGCGAGCAATACTTGCCCTGCAATCAGGGCCAAGAGTCAGCTCAGCGGCACTGCCCGACATTGGGTCGAGATCTCAGATACTCGTGCTCTGCGATTTTTGACCTCTCGTGTAGACGGCAACCTCCATCTCTCGAGGGCTACTCGCCATAGGTCTCAGACAAGAAAGACTACACCTGCCTTGTAAGGGAGAGTTAGAGTACTCGGTGAATACTGAGCTGCCAATCTGCGTCCACAACTGTGCCGTATTGCATAGTTTTTCCGCTACCACATCTTGGTAATATATTTGCCGTACTCATGCTTACATTAAATGAAAGTACGTGCAAAACCGCGTGTTGTGAGTCACAGTTTGTGGCTGTGGCATGTTTCTGAATGAAGAACCTGTCTGGTCAACCTTCTACACAAGCAACACAACCACTTATCCTATTTCGGAAGTTCTAGACTTAAACAGCGGAACATAGCAAAGAAATTATAAATATATCATAGAAATATTATATAGAATTAATAAACGAAAAAAATATCACCGAGGAGACTCAATCCCTGGGTAACATGAATGAGAGGCTATCGTTATACACTTTTCCACAGAGACTGAAAGTAGTTGCTCTGTAAAGGTGTCTCGATTATGTCGTGACTGTTGAAACTGCTATCGCATTGGATACGCTCGATGAAGAGAATGTCAACGATACGTCCGCAAAAAAAGTGATGGGAAAAACTGACAGAAAGTGGAGTCGGGACGAAGTTGTGCATTTGATTAGCTTGTACGAGGAATGTTCGGCTTTATGGGATGTACAGTTGTTGGGCTGCAGGAACCGAGACAAGAGACCAAGTGTGTTATCTGAAATTATACGGTTTTTACCACCGGATAGTAGAATATCCACATTTTAAGGTATCTTGCAAAGTAGTTTTACAACACAGTTTAATTAACATCGACAAACAAGAGTAGCTTGAAAGGAATCACTTTGGAACCCGGAAAGCTGCCATATAACTTCAAGTAATACGGCTGTATCTATAATTTTTATGGCATAACATTTATCGATTACATTACTATATTTGGTGTGGAGGAATAAGCTTTCAAGAAGTTTCGAGTGGTTCCTTCAGTCAATAAGAGTAGAAAATTTCAAATAAATGTACGTCCGGATATGCTTCATTTATGAGACATCTGCTGTATTCGGCTCCAAAATGATTGTGGCTATCAAGATAAAATCTGGTGTAATTTTATTTCATCATAATTGCTACATTACCAAACGTTAAAGAAGATGAACATGCCTGCTGCTAGAACTCTTAGTGTCACAGCCCTATGGATTTACAGATAGCAGGGAGTTGCTTGGCAATTTTGGGTTCAATTATAGGGAGTATTTCTTCCGCATCCTACGCTGTTATTGTCGTAAAATTTTGATATTGATATGGATCTTCCTAGATCTACTTTGAGATTCTCCCATGCTCCAAATTCATCCTGCCGCCTAATCCACTATTTAATTCAACTCGAACACCGTACGTCTTTTCTTGGCCTCTGAAAATACTGAAAGTGCAGCTGTAGCCCAGGGCTCTTCCATTACAATCTCCTTCTTCACGAAGAGAAGGCAGAAGTAAGAGAGAAAACCATTGCGAAGAAAGATGTCTGGGCTCTCACAGATATTCTCACCCTATGAGTGTAAACGCTTTCGACAGCAGCTCTCGCCAGTCCCTCAGATATTTACAGAAATTATCCGCAAGTAACTGGAGACAATAACTATCAGCGGAATTTCATTCCTTGTATCAACAGTTCCACGAGTACTATCCGAGAGTACGTAATCCTCTGAGCAAAAAAAAAAAAAAAAAAAAAAAAAAAATCAGCTGTATACCAGCCCTACGTTCGAAGTTCATCATAGCAGTGCATGAATGGCTGGAGGGTGGTTCTTGTGACAAACTATTCTTCAACGATGATGTAATCCTTTACGTAAGTGGTAAGTTCAATAAAGGAAACGTTCACATTTCAAACCAGAAACTCCCATTTATTACGTGGAGCATTTGCGTGATTTTCTTGTAGTGGATGCGATCTACTGAGCAGATGTCGATCGCCCTTTCTTCCTTGCCGATCCCTATCACGGCTGTTGAAACTGGAAATTCTTGCAGAGCAGCTGTTTCCTTCACTGAACGACGGCAGTGAATACTATAACAGGAAGGTAGCTATTTACAGACAGAGGTCATAGCGTTTTTAAACCAACAATCACCACTTTGATGGATCTGGCGTGTAATGGTCGGTGGGCTTATGCTCTTAACTTGGTCCCCAAGTCGACCAGACTTGACACCGTGGGTCTCCTTCACGTTGGCTACGTTAAAGAAAATGTTTTTGTCCCTTCTTTACTTGTGATGTTCTGTAACTGAAGAAGCGTATCCGAATCCGCTTCCTAAACATCAATGCCGCCATGTTGTGGCAAGTGTGAGAAGAGATATATAATATAGCGTACATATCAGTCGAGTGACAATGAGTACACATACTGAGCTGTGTTAGACTACTCAAAACTAAATAAACAAGTTTGTAAAGAAAAATACATAGGTTACAATACACATCAGTTGCACTATGTATTATGATTTTTTCAAATCTTTGGCTACAGTCATGAAATTACCATTTACATCATGTAAATTACCATTTACATCTTTTCTAATGTAAATTTAGTTTCCTAGATTGCATAGTTCTGCAGCTGCCGCCGTTTACACGTGAAGCAAATACGGAAGGTGTGGAAAATGTTCAGCGTTGGTTTAGTTGTGACACTGGTGATTCACAAGCGCCTCATTAACTCCATTACGCCCACAGACAATAATGTTACCGATATGTGAAGCTGCCTGCATCACATTCGGAATTAGTAGCAGATTCGTCCAGCAAACACGACTCACTTTTACAGGAATTACTCAATATATTAGCTGCAATACAATTAGTGGCAAATATTGTGCTGTTTTGTAAACAAATGTTTGTTGGTGTCAGGTTTTCCAGCTGGATTACATAATGATGTGACAGAGACACCGAAATCCAACAGCAACTGGAGCAGATAAAGATTCAGATCACTATTTAACAGAGACGAAGAGTTGGCCGAAATTTAAGAGAATTGTCAGGAAGTATCAGTGTTCTGAGAAGTGGGATATTGACGTATGAAGAATGTTGAGATGCGCGTATGAAGTACTTACAAGCTATAGAAACTGTGATAATGAATATCACAGTAGGCATTTCCGACGAAAAGAATGGACATCTCTAAAAAGGGTAATTTCAAGTGTTGGACACATTAAAATTAATACACGGAAATAATACACGGAAGGTAGCTGCGAAGGAACTTTTGGTAGCAGAAAAAAAACTCTTCAACTTATCGAAGAAAGGACGAAGTACAAAAATATAGCAAAACGCAGGGATACAGCAATGTAAGACACTTGGGAATGAAATAAATAGGAGGAGCACCGCAGCTAAGTCAAAATGAAAGCAGAAGAACTCAGAAGAAATAAATAAAGAATATGTCATCGGAAGCACAGATTCGCATACAGAATAATCAAAATAACCTTCGGTGGAAAAAAAAAGAAGCAACTGTCAAACTGAAGACTGCAGGAGGTATTCCGGTGTTAAATGTAGGTAAGAGAGCGGATAGGTAAAAGAACACGTTTGTTGCCCCGCAAATAAAGTACTTCGTGCTGCTGGGTAGATTTAAGACACCCTCCTTGACTGACATAAGTCAGAAAAAGTGGGTCAAGATGGACGGCTGAGCACAAGTTACTTACGATGCAGCGAGCACGGCTGCCGAATTGTCAGGGTGGTTACTTGATTTGATCACCAAGTTTCTTCACACTAGAGCCGCGGACTTGTGACTGGT
Source organism: Schistocerca serialis cubense (assembly GCF_023864345.2). Classification (NCBI taxonomy): domain Eukaryota; kingdom Metazoa; phylum Arthropoda; class Insecta; order Orthoptera; family Acrididae; genus Schistocerca; species Schistocerca serialis. Next base: position 380,734,142 of record NC_064643.1, on the reverse strand, counting down.
CTACGTGACCCGACTCGATGCAGTAGCAGAACAAGTACACACCGCACCGGTAGAAATAGCCCCCACTTTTACTCAAAGGTACCAGTCTGGCAGCCACAATACAAGAATACACTTCTACGTCCGTCCGTGAGGCGAGATGGTTCGCAAGCAGCCACCAAGAGACTTCGCCTCCTCTACCTGCGGACCTACTTCTCTAAGTGTGACGTGCTGTGGACTAAGTATCTTCCAGACGGTGGGTCACCTGCTGACCTGCATCCCTCTGCCACCAGCCTTCTATCGTGGAGTGCCGCTCTTCGAGACCAATGCGGTGCGGCCTCCCGACCACCTTTGTCTTTGCAGCCAGACTGTCGCTCTACGTCTCCGCTCGCTAGGACGGCCACCCGGTGAGAACAGTATTCCTTCAGAAGGACACGGCGGATGTCGTAACATCTAGTACATCGTGCTGTGACCCGCAAACCGGGCCCGTTTGGCAACACGTAGCGCCATATACACCGCACAACTACTGTGGCACAGCTGGTAGCACAGCAGGCTGCGGTTCGCCTCCTGCATCAGCCCCTTCCCACTGCCTCCTTTCAGCGCCCTCCGAGGAGAGAGTTGTCGCCACAGAGCGCTGCTACGGTTATTGCAGTTTGTTCTACGATAAGATGTGTGAATGTCAATGGCATTTCGCAGAGCAACCGGCGGGCACCATCCTCACAACTCACCATTTAACTGGGCTCTGAAGTGTGGTTCATCCACCCTGCATCTCTACGAGAGGTGGAAAGTGTCTACTGACGTGATAGAAGAGGAGATGGAAGTCCATTTGGAAGACGCAGGATATCCACTAACACATACAGTGTTTGAAAGTGCTTTGGAACACAGTTGGTGAAATGACATCGGAGTCGAAGATGACATTCCTCCGGAATTTCTGAAAGCGTTCAGGAATGTGGGAAGCCAAACGACTATACATATTGGTTTATAGAATATGAGACTGGAGGTATCTCAGCGGACTCACAAAAATATCATCTACACACTCTCAAAGTTAGCAAATGCATATCAGTGCGACGACTATCATGCAATCAGCTTAAAGACCCATTCATCAAAGGTACTGACAAGACTACTTTACAGAGAAATTTAATAGAAAACTGGAGGTGTATCATGTGGCCATCAGTGGCATACAGAAAGGTGAGAGTACCATGCATAGAGATTCGAAATTGGGACTGATAAGGGGAGCGAAACTTAAGAAATTCAAGACTTAGGATCTGTCGACCTAGAAAAAACCGTCCCACAGTGTAAAATATTTGAAATTCTCAAAAAGATACGTACAACCTGTAGGGAAACGGTCAGTGTACAATACGTAAAAGAACCAAGGAGGAACAATAAGGACGAAGGAAAAGGAATGCTCGGATTAAAACGAGTAAGATACGGACGCAGACGTACTCCCCCTACGCTTCAGTCTCCACACTGAAGCAGCAATGAAGGAAATGAAAGATAGGTTCAGCAGTTGGATTAAAATTTGGGGTGAAAGAATATCAATGATAATATTCGTTGATGACATTGCTATCCTCAGTGAAAGTGAGAAAGAATTACACGGCTAACTGAATGGAATGGTACGCTGAGAACGGAATGTGGGTTCAGAGTAAACTGAAGAAAGACGAATGTAATGAGGAATAACAAAAATAAGAATAGTGATAAACCTAACAGCCAGCCGGAGTGGCCGAGCAATTCTAGGCGCTTCAGTCTGGAACCGCGCGACCGCTACGGTCGCAGGTTCGAATCCTGCCTCGGGCATGGATGTGTGTGATGTCCTTAAGTTAGCTAGGTTTAAGAAATTTTAAGTTCTAGGAGACTGATGACCTCAGAAGTTAAGTCCCATAGTGCTCAGAGCCATTTGAACCATTTGATAAACGTAACACCAAAATTGGCGACAACGACGTAGACGAAGAGAAGGAAAGCTGCTACCTTGGGAGCAAAATAGCACATGACGAACATGTTGTTGTTGTGGTCTTCAGTCCTGAGACTGGTTTGATGCAGCTCTCCATGCTACTCTATCCTGTGCAAGCTTTTTCATCTCCCAGTACCTACTGCAACCTACATCCTTCTGAATCTGCTTAGTGTATTCATCTCTTGGTCTCCCTCTACGATTTTTACCCTCCACGCTCCCCTCCAATACTAAATTGGTGATCCCTTGATGTCTCAGAACATGTCCTATCAACCGATCCTTTCTTCTGGTCAAGTTGTGCCACAAACTTCTCTTCTCCCCAATCCTATTCAATACTTCTTCATTAGTTATGTGATCTACCCATCTAATCTTCAGCATTCTTCTGTAGCACCACATTTCGAACATAGCAAGGAGGAAACCAGAAAAGAAGAAAGTCTTTGAGATTTGGTGCTTTGAAGGATATTGAAAAGAAGGTGGACTGGTAATAAATGAGGATTTTTTCTAATTTTCGGCGAGGAAAGAAATGTAAAACACCGGCAATAAGAAGGGGCAGGACGACACGACGTGAGTTAAGGTCTCAGGGAAATACCTCAGAGGCGTTAGAGGGAGCCGGATGGGAAGACAGAGACCGAAATACATTCAACAAGTAACTTAGGGCGTAGGGTGCAACTGCCATTCTGATGTGAGGAGAAGAAGTCACGGCTGGCTGCATCAAACTAGAGAGCTGGTGATCGAAAAACACCTCAATTGTACGTCTGGCAAATCCATTTAATTTTTGATGTGGAACTTTCTTTATGATTCTGGCAGAAGCAAAAATGAAACTGTCACCGTAATTAACTGGTGAATAATCCTTCTGTAATATGTACTTCACATTCCACTTGGTTTGTCGGACCTGTCATATGTAGCCAGATCTGGCATCAGTTTCGATTTAAACCTTCGTCAACTATTCCACTTTCGCAAGCAGATTGTCTTGGCTGCACAACGCTGGAGCGCCCTTTCAGTCCGAGGCGACTGCTTCGTGTGACAGAACGAACTCCCACATACGACAGCAATCAGGTTCCCGTTCAAAACAAATAAATGTTAAATTGAAACCTACAAAAATACTACAAGAGAGGAAGCATACAAGACCCTGGTGGTTTCGATTCGAATTGAATTTGCAGTTTCCTTGCGGAGATTTCGTATACCTGCTTCTCTATTCGCGGTAATATCATCTGGTACTTTCATAGGTGTTATAGCGTAGTTCCCTCCTTTTCAATGACTTGATAGTAACAGTATCAGACATCACCGTATTGCCTGTAGTTGCTACATTAGTTTGTAACGAAGTTATGATTTTTATAACGGATATTTTTCCAGGAGATTTGACTGCTGTTTTTAGACATTGCCTTACTTCGAGTCAGTTCCAGTTGGACGATGAATTTTGTGAGCATCTTGCTGGTGTTTTAGCAATGGGTAACCCATTAGGTCCTGCGATCGCTAATTTTTATATGGAGAAATTCGAACAATTGGCTCTGGACAATGCAAATAAGAAACCATGTCGCTGGTACCAGTTTGTAGATGACATATTTGTGGTTTGGTCCCATTGCAGAAAATCTTTGGACGAATTCTTTGATCATCTATATAAAATTAATCCAAAAATCCAATTCACCATGGAAAATGATAATGGAATATCTTTCTTGGGTGTTTTACTTATGAAACAGTCCGATGGATGTTTGGAACTAAAGTGATTCGGAAAGTAACACATATGGAAAGATATTTGCATAAAAACTCCAACAATCATTCACAACAAAAGAGAGGTGTCATTAAAGTCTTGTCGATAGAGCCAAACGAATAAGCACGTCGGAAAACCTGGACGCTGAAATAAAATATCTGAACCAGGCTTTCGTGAAAAATGGCTACTCAGGGAAAGAGGTAAAGAGAATTTTGCGACCTAGAAACAAAAGACCGAAAGACAAGGATGAACTACAACGACGGAAAAATACAGTGTCTCTCCATTTCATTAGAAAATTAACGGATAAGATCGGTAAGATTTTACAGAAACATGACATCAGACCGGTCTTTAGACCAACAAAGAGAATAAGTCAAGTACTCCGATCTGTGAAGGTTAAACGCCCTTCTCTGTCAACATGTGGTATATACAAAGTTCCAGGTGCGTGTGGAAAATTTTATATTGAACTGAAACGTCCCCTTAGAAAACTTAATGAATTACTATGCAGATAAACCTCTTACATTATTTGATATTCAAACAGCTGAGCAGAACTGAACGTGTCCGCAGCTCGTGGTCGTGCGGTAGCGTTCTCGCTTACCACGCCCGGGGTCCCGGGTTCGATTCCCGGCGGGGTCAGGGGTTTTCTCTGCCTCGTGATGACTGGGTGTTGTGTGATGTCCTTAGGTTAGTTAGGTTTAAGTAGTTCTAAGTTCTAGGGGACTGATGACCATAGATGTTAAGTCCCATAGTGCTCAGAGCCATTTGAACCAACCAGAACTGAACGTACTCAGACATTTCGCTCTTTATCTATTCTGATCAACACTAAACTGACACACAATATTTTTAGCGCAACGCAATCTGACTTTCAATAATCCCTACAAATAATGGCCCCGACTAACATTAACCTATACCTTTCACAAATCACTTACCTCACAAAAATCTTCGTTACTCGAACTACTGCCAGCTAAATAAAAGATTCAAACTACTGAAGGCACTAACTACTGATAGGCATCGTTAGCAAATGAAAGATTTTGATAGAACACAAACAATGTATTTACCTTAATAGTGTTCAGAAGTCATAATATATATAGCAGTTCATGACATCCAGTCTTACAAATTTACTGTCTCTGTCCAGATCATCCTCTCTCAAAACTCCGCCATCTCACTCCCCACATCCACCACTGCTGGCGGCTCACCTCCAACTGCGCAACGCTACGCGCTGTTAACAGCCAACTGCCCAACACTACAATGGCGAATATCACTCCAACAATGCAAACCAACCACAGCCTTCACGCAGCACAGTCAGTGATTTTCATACATAGCGCTACGTGGCGTTACCAACAAAGAAAACTTATACAGCCTAGTTACAGAACTACCAAGAGGAGCATAAATAGACGGATAGGAGAACACAAAAGTCTTTGCCGACTAGGAAAAATAGAGAAATCAGCTGTAGCAGGACAGGAAACCACGAAGTGAAGTTTCCTGAAACAGAAATTTTATCTACAACGTCAAATTATTATCCACGACTATGGAAAGAAGCAATTGAAATTTACAAGCATAAGGATAATTTTAATAGGAAAGAGGAGGCAATGAAACTTAGCGACACAGGGACAGTAGCTCTGCATAAATCGCTAGACAGTTTTATCTTTGACAAGACGACAATCGACAGTTAAGTTTTATCTCTGCACTCCATCGTCAGGCCACGAGTGGCCTACCGGGACCATCCGACCGCCGTGTCATCCTCAGAGGAGGATGCAGATAGGAGGGGCGTGGGGTCAGCAGACCGCTCTCCCGGTCGTTATGATGGTATTCTTGACCTAAGCCGCTACTAATCGGTCGAGTAGCTCCTCAATTGGCATCACGAGGCTGAGTGCACTTCGTAAAATGGGAACAGTGCGCGGCGGCTGGATGGTCACCCATCCAAGTGCTGCCCACGCCCATTAGCGCTTAACTTCAGTCATCTCACGGGAACCGGTGTATCCACTACGGCAAGGCCGTTGCCAAGTTTTATCGCTGACAAGGATTGTCTTTGATGAGCACGTATACTTTTACCATGCCCCCTTTCCTACAGTACTTATGTCGCCCTAGGACGTCAGACCGATCAGTTGGCAAGACTAAGCAGAGGAGCGCCTCTGAGGATGTCCAGTGCAGTCCTGGACGAAACGTCAGGAACAGAAGAGTTTCTTGTCTGCGCCTTACCGCGCATTCGTATTTAACATCTTTGCCAACTCTTATGTTCGATCTGTGTTTCACTTTTTTTTAATAAATATTAACTTTACGATATCCTGGGGTTTCTGATCGTGTGCCTACACAATTGCCCCCACATTCTACGTTGAAATGGTATGGAGACGTACAATGTCTTTTTTTTTTTTTGCCGATAGGGGTCAATGCTCTTTATTGTCGGCTTCTTTTTTATTTAATGGAATGAATCAGCTTATCCCATGTATGTTAGAATTCTATAAATAATTAAAATATTATTTACATAATATGTCAGTACATTACATATTTGTATTTAGCGCTCTAGCAGTAACGTTCAGTATGCTTCATTCTCGCTGCCGGAATTCGCGCTGGCACACTGGAATATTTGGCTGCTAAGAGCAAGACGAAAACTGTCAACATGCTAGATGCTACCGTCGCACTTACGTGCACTCGTTTTTTTAGTGTTGATTTCACATTGGGTGTCGCAAAAAAAATGGTTCAAATGGCTCTGAGCACTATGGGACTCAACTGCTGAGGTCATTAGTCCCCTAGAACTTAGAACTAGTTAAACCTAACTAACCTAAGGACATCACAAACATCCATGCCCGAGGCAGGATTCGAACCTGCGACCTTAGCGGTCTTGCGGTTCCAGACTGCAGCGCCTTTAACCGCACGGCCACTTCGGCCGGCTGGGTGTCGCACTTTCACCTGAGTGTCACATATCGAAGAATTGCTGTGGCGTTTGTCTTCATTCTGGGTGCTATGGGTGTGCGCTTATTGTTCAAAATCCGACGCTGGGGCAGAAGATCTCCATTTTTAAAGCCCGGGCGTCATTATTACACGTCGTTCTCACATTTTCAACGGAAGGAACCCTGACCAACAGCATCCGTCGATGAGGTCGGACTGGCTCGAACAACTATAGTTCACTTGTCAATGTGTCAAGCGTTGTGAGCCACGATACCCAGAAGTTATTTCGTTGCACACGCGTGTTCTTGTCACCACACTTGACAACCTACTTGTTGAAAGACACATAGCCGTCCAAAAATTGTATCAATTGCTTGTCTTTGAAGTTCATTTCTTCATATAGATTTTGGTTTCCACTGAAAATTCATACAAGTATTAAGTTACAGCAATATACATAACATGATACCTTATACCTATGGCTGAAATTCCATCCATCGCTTATACTGCGAACATAAACTTCTTAATTTTCAAAACGTCATAAAATTTACATTAACTGGATTCTGTTACTAGAGTCTGTTTGTTAGTTCAACTTCTCCTCGTTCACATCACATGTACAAGCTAATTACATATCGCATTATTATGACACAATACAAGCATATGATACATTTATACTTCATTTTATAGATAGGTTTTTATCACTTATGGGAGCTCATTTCTTCCATAGGTAGAAGAGAGGAAAAAACATTGGAAATAAGTCTAAAACATTGCGCATTGCTGTCCTAACTACGCTTGGCCCCGCCTACTGGTTTGGGAGGGAAGAAAGGAAATACTCATGTACTGGTTCAAGGATTTATGAGTAAATGTTACTCGTACAATGATGGAGCTGTTTCCAAGGAACTTCTGCTTCATTGGAATAATGTGTACCAACTAATCATCCATGTAGTATCATGTTCTTTCTTCATGTGTTAGTGCTGTTTACTTCAATTCACGCGTATCTTAGTGTGAAATATGTTGTTTTAACCGAGGTAGACTTATCTTTCTCCAACTCCTCGAAACGCTATTATTCAAACTTTCATGTGACATGATAAAAACTAACATGTTGTTTTGTAGAATCTCATGCTTAGATGTTTATATGTACCCTGCAGCGAATAGGTACTGATAATTGTCGCGGAGACACACTGTGACGATGCCTATTCCATATTTCATATGCCTTATGATCTTTGAATAAATATCCTTATAACTAAATTGTTTACTCGAGGGGCGGCACATTTCTTCATTTGGTACCTGCTACTCTCGACGTAATTCTCTTCTTCTGCGCCGTGACGGTGCACTGGCCACTGAAAGAAAAAACTTAAAACTAATTACATTACGGAGCTCACTCCCACTGATACATTCCGTTATTGCATATGTTCGCAGATATTTCCATACTTTGTTTAAATTCATAGACATTCGTTTATTCTGTTACCCATTAGGGTCATTTACTGTGCAAAGAAAAGTATTTGACATCTCTCACGGTATTTTGCCGTTAATCCTTAGCTTACACGTCTCGTATTGTTCTTCATAATGCTTCCTTTTGTTGGTATTGGTTGTATATATGTTGTATATAGCTTAGTATTTAATTACGTCTCTGTGTACATGTATCAATAGGTTCCTTAGTTCTTAGACAGTAGATGTATTTGCGTAGTTTACTTTGTATTTAAGTTAGGTATACATTGCATTCCTATTTCGGTTGCACCTTCTGCCAGGCTGTCGCGCATGCGCACAGGTCAACGCCCCTTCTCCTGCTACTGACGTCTGCGCGTATTGTTGAGCGCGGACAGCAGAGCCATACGCTAATTTTGTTTACATATTCACTTCGCATGAAGCAGTGTATTACTTCTCATTACAGTTAATTTTTATGCCTACGTGTACAAACCAAAAGAATTACCTACGCCTATACTCATTACTTCATCTTAAAATACACACAACAAGAAAAATTACACTTACAATTATCGCCACTATGTACAATTACCTGGTGAAGAAAAATGTTACCAAGCTTCGTCATTCTATAAAGGCTTTTATATCTCAGTGAGGGTGGAGACCCTTGTCTCTCCCTATTTTCTTGTAGGCCAATCTGTACGTCCCAGGGTATGGTATTTTGGAAATTACATATGGTCCTGAATAGAGTAATTGCCACTTCTTATTCAGTTTGCCACACATAGTTGATTTAGGGTGCGTCCATAATAGGACTCGTTGCCTTTCTAAAAGTTGTGTAACACGTTTCAGTTTCTTGTTATAAATTTTCCTTCTATACTTGGCCCTGTTATCTAGTGTAACCATGGCTTGTTTGATTTTGGCTTGTAGTTTCATTTCTGTAATCGGTACTTATGGCCCATGGCATGGGCAACTCCCACTCATTTTCTTTTTTTTTTTTTTTTTTTTCCTCCGGAACATCAGTTCGTTAGGTGTGAAACCTATTGAAGAATGTGGAAGGCTATTGACAACTTCCATGAAAGGAGTTACGTATTCTACCCATCAGGTGTGTCTGTGAGGGGTGTATGTCCTAATAAACCGTTTAAATTCTTTTTAAAGGCTCGTTCTACTGGGCTTGCTTCTGCGTGAGAAAGGCTTACTAATATGTGGTTTCTGCCGTATGAGGTCATAAGTTGTTTACACTTCTGCCCAACGAAATATGAAGCATTAACAGTTAGTAGTACCTTTGGTTTATGTACTCTTCTCAAATAGTCTCCCGCAATTCTTTTTCTGATATTTGTGGCTGTTGCATTTTTAATGACATATGTTTTGATATGTTTCAAAAATATGTGGTATAGTACTACTTCGTATCTTACTATTCCTTTATTTCTTGGATACATACTACCTATCTCAAGTGATAATATATCTAGAGGCTTTTTTGTGAGTATTGGTTGTAGCTCAGTATATTTTGACACAGTGGACTATTCTGACTTTTGACATATTGCATGAAAGGAGTCTGCAGGACTCGTCTTCTCAAACTTGTAAAGTAACAAAGCGTTGCAATTTTTGCCATGGAGTTGCTCACTTCATAATGTCCCCTTACTTGACGTGTGTGTCTTATAAATTCGTCGATATATTCTTCAGGAACGCACACACACCATTGATCAGATTTTTCATGTTTCCTATGAAACAAAACGCCCTTGTACTCCTGATACCATTTACAAACCTTTCCACCTTCATCCTACTTAAGGTTTTGCATGACTTTTCTCCATCTGAGATCTTACTGTTGTATAATTTTTAATTGCTTACAAAACTTATTGTAATCAGAGTGTTGTGTTGTACCTTGCATTAATAACGTTCTGAGTCCCACGTCCTGCTCTGTTAATTCACCAAATTCCACTAAACGTTGTGGTAGCCCAGAAAAGGCATCTGCAATAATATTTTGACTTCCTCTAATATAATTCATTTAGAATTCTTGTAAATATGGACACCACCTAGCTAACCGATGGTGTAATAGTTTAAATGTTAAAAGAAATGACAGTGACTGATGGTCACAATAAACTTCGATATTCTCGCCCCAAAAAAAAAAAAAAAAAATATTCAATCTTTTTAAATTCCCATATTACAGCTAAACGTTCCAATTCTGACACGAAGTAAGATCTCTCTACTTATGATAATGTGCAACTTGCAAAACCTGGGGAGCTTGGGTACTTCCTTACCTTCTTCCTTTTGCATCTGGAACAAGCATGCCACCAGCCCTTGAGATGAGGCATCTGTGTATAGACAAAAATCCCTGGACATATCAGGCTGGTTAAGAATGTTTCCTTTGTCTGATCCCTGCTTAAGGTTATTGAAGTCCTCCTGACTCTTATCATCCTATAACCAAAGACTATTTTTTCGTAACAAGTTGAGCAATGCATCACTGTTCATCAGTTGTTGCGGTGCAAACGTACGAAAAAACGAAACTAGTCCTAAAAAAGGCTTTTAGTTGTTTGATATTCCATGGAGCTGGACAACTGCGTATGGCATCATGTTTTTTCGGATTGGGTAATATACATCGTTCTGACAGAACATGTCCTAAAAATTTCACTTCTTCATTACCAAAACTAGACTCTTTTTAATTGGCTGTTTCTCCGTAACCTGCAAATCGTTGAAGCACCTGTTCAATGTACCGGATATTTTCTAACAAGTGGGTCTAGCTATTAGCATGTTGTTACGTAAACAATGACTTTGTTAAGCAATCCTGGTCTTAAAACCTTGTCCAATGCAGATATAAACACTCCTGCGCTAATGCTCAGTCCAATAGGTAGAACACGGAATTCATAATTCCGGACACAGCAAATAAATGCTGTATTTTCGACTTTCTTCGTGGAGCTTTATTTGCCAGTAGGACTTCTTGAGATCGAGTATTCTGAAATATTTTGTATTGTAAAACCTTAGAAGCTGTTCGTCCAAGTTGTCTGGTCTTATGCGTACTGATACTATAATCTTACTCATACCTCTAGTATCGAGAACAATCTTACAGAACCATCTGGTTTGCTTACTGGTAATATTGGACTGCAATAGGGTGAAAATGAAGGTTGTGTAGTTCCCTATATAATCATATGATTGATCTTTCGTTACTGCCTCTTGTTTTGCCCATATAATAGAATATGAAATCAAACAAACTGTATCATGTGGATGGACATCAGAATTATATTCATAGTCTCTGATTACTCCTGGCTCCTTTCTGAAAACATTGGCGTACTTAAATAACAAGTTAGAAAGCTTGTTGATGCATCTCACTTAGTACTTGTGATTCGTTTAGTCTCTGCTCAACCATTTCATAACTAACCTTGGCGTTTGGTTCTTGTTCAGCATCAAATATGTTTGTGAAATATACAGCTGGAAAGGAAAACTGGTACTACTGCATCTGACTCTGGTTTGTTTTTGTTACTTTTACCAAGTGTTTTGACTAAATCAATAGAAAAGATCTGACCCTTTACAAAAAAATATGGCGTTTACCATTACCGATGTCAATCTTTGTTTTGTATGTTCTAAACGTGTCTATGCTAATAAGACAATTAACTACAAGTTTGTGGTTTATAAGGAAGTCGTACTTCACTGTAAAATTTTCAATTTCAAATGGAATAAGTGCCTGATGCTTTAGTCTTCCAGCCTGTAGCAGTTTGCACATTGCAATTTCGAACAGGAAATGTGTGGAATTTGCCTTTTTTATCCAGTTCACAAAAACAAAAACGTACATTTGACATTACGTTGGCAGTTGAACCTGTATTTAATATTAAATGTGTGACAGTGTCAAATATTTTCACCTTAATGATTGCTTGTACTTGTTCTTCCTTGACTTTACCTACTATATCTTATTCATGCTGATACAAATCATCCTTGATGTCACCTTGTTTGTCAAACCTTATGAAACATATTTGTAGTTTTACTTTGCCCCACTCCCTGAGAGGTCAATAGCGTGGGACTTCACTACGACCGGTTGGTGTCTTCCGACGGCTTAGTGTGACTTAATTCATTACCTAAAGGAATTTCAGTTAGTTTCACTGTGTGGATACTTCGTGTCGTTAGTTGTTGTGCAGTTATTTTGCTGCCAAAAGGTCGGCTACGGTACACGGTAAAGCATGGCATTGTTGCTGCACGTAGACCTATGCTTCGGCTGACTGTTTCCAGTCATGTTCGGCACAGGGCCTTGTGACACCGTTGCCGTACTCGTTACTTCTTGGTATGTAGTTTTGCTGTTGTGTGTGCCAACCTTGCTGTGTGTTTAAATCACGTTTTACTGACTGATTTACATAAATATGTTGTTGTTGTACCTGATTTTCTGTTGCTCTGTGGGATACAGGTCTTTCCTTATAGATTAAGTCGATGAAGTCAAGCACTGACAGAAAATATTCAGTGTCTTGCTATGGCGTTGTGCTTTTTTTTCTCTAATGTGCGATGGTAAATGACTTTTTGAAAATTTTTAACACGTCTACCCGTGATATTGGGTTAGTCCAGCATCGTGTCTTGTTCAGGTATTTTTCAAGATATCCACGTAGACTTTCCGATTTGCCATTGACTGGTGCAGCGTTATAAACCGCACGTCTGAGTCTTTCTTGCACTGCCCCATACCAGTATTTGTCGAGGAAAGCTCGTTCAAATTGGATATGACTGCTTCAAAGTTCGGCCACTTCAGTTGTCATAAGAGCACGTTACCTTGCTTATATCCCACGAGAAATCCGATTTTCTGTGCTTCCGTCCAGTTGCGTGGAAATAGATGACGAAAAGCACTGATAAATACTACGGGATTCATTCTTTTACCTTCGATAGTGAAACTGTCGATGTCTCAGCAAACTTTCATCTGCAAAAATAGTGGCATTTTCGGTCTTATTTATGTTGTTATTGTAGTTACCTGTAATTCCGGCTGGTAATTGTTCAGGATTTGGAGTTGTGGGTATGTTTACGTTTTGCAATCTACAACTGTCACTGGTACCTGCTGTGGGGATCGTGACAAATACCAGTAGGTTGTGGTTTGTTCACTGTAGCCTGTGTATTATTTACATGCATATTTCGAGATTCGGTGATATTTTCTTGTAAAAGATTGCTGATCCTATCTTGCGCGGCTTGTAGGTTATTGTTTACCTTGTTCACGATTTCATTTCTTTTTTTCTGAATAGCCTTTTCTACTACATCTGTGTATAACTTACAATCGGTTACCACTCTGCAATGGTATTACACTTATCTAGCGTTACTGCTTCAGCTTGACTAATGATATCACTTATATTTTCATTGATCCTGTCTCTTAGCACATGCTGAGTCAACTTCTGATGTTGCTACCTCTAAAGTAAGCTTTTCTACTGCTAGAGGTAAACTTTCATAGTTTTTATTTAGTTTGTTAACGAGAGTGGTTGCCTTTTTTTCCGTCAATGTTTGTGTTTGCGTCTGTGATTTTCATTATCTGTTGCTCTACTAGGTCATGATGGTCATTAAAAGAGTCTACCGTCTGTTTTAACTCCGTAATGTTACAGTTAAGTTCAGAAAGTACTTCACGCTTTACCTGTGTTTTCATAACATTCAATTTTTCGTCGATTTCAGTGCAAATTTTTTTATCTAAGTCATCGAATTTCTGTGAGACCGTGTCTTGCAAATCCTGGAATACTTGTTTTTGCTCTTGCTTCATTGCATTTAGATCTTATGTACCAGTGTTTTGTTGCTGTGTTACCATGTTCATATCTTGTGTCAAATTCCTGAAATTGGTGTTCATATTGTGTTTCATATAATTAATTTCGCATTTATGTTGGACAGTAACTGCCATAGCAGTGCTCCAGTTGTACTACTGTGGTAGCTGTCAGCAGTACTTCCCCAATTAAAGTTTGTGTTGTGACCAAGTGGTGTTTGTAACATTTTTTCAAAATTCATATTGAAATCGCTCTCCAGTGTTTCATTCATGAGCGGCATGTCGCTCTGGGAGATGCGTGACATTGTCTCGTCAATTGTAAACATTGTGTCGTCAAGGCTGTTCTGCTGTGGAGCGTCGCTATCATTTGTCACTCCTGCGACACTCATCGCTGATCTACTTAAACCTTCTGCAATAGGCATGCATGGTGTATGAACTTTAATTGTTCGATCACCCAATTCCACGCCATCTTGGCTGATTGCGTTTCGCTATCGCTATCAACAATGGACAGATATTTTTCTGACATGTTGTATGAATATGCAAAAAATAGAAATTTCACAAGACTTTTAAAATTTCATATGCTAATTATTATACTTGCAATTATGATATACGTGATGTCAAAGCATGTTTTACGTCAGTCATCACGTGCAATATGTTGTGTCACAACTCTTCATGTTTTACGGACAATGCGTATTACACTGAAATATTTCTGTAAATTTTTCGCAAATAAAATTCAAGGAAGGGAATAACGAGGAAAAGGTTTCTACTCACTTCAAAAGAGGCGCTACCAAGCGTAACCATGCAATCAACTTTCGTAGCCGTCCTAGCTTTGCTGCGCCGAACAAAACAGCTTACTATTGAAAATTTTCACGTAACCTGCATCCAATTCTTATTCCTTTCCTAAATATCTCCTCAACTTTTGCCTTTTTGCAATACTTTTTCCCCGTCGTAATTCATGTAAACAGAAAATCAGTTTTTATGACGGTTAGTTTTTATGACTCATAATAATGTCATAGATATTTCTTACTATAACGATAGTTAACAAACACTATCTAAAACCGGTGCCCTGAAGTCCAGGCACACAGGTCGACAGTTGTGTTGTAATAATAAAAAAAATGAAAAATAAAATATTATTATTATTATTATTACTAAATGTTATTGAATATATGAACATATGGAAACACATTTTTGTAGGATATATTACGATTGCGTTATTAGAAATGTTCTGTGGTTATTTGAATTTTTCTTGGCTATCAGACTTTGCATACATTTCAGTTGTAGTTGCAGGCAGCGAACTCCGAGACTCACTTCAATAACTAAACAATCTGAAAATTGTTGTTCAATATGCTATTATGTACTCTTATACATGCACACATATGATACATTGAACTCGTAATAGTTCATATTTAAAATCGCACATCTTCATCGTCCTTCTACAAACGAGAGAGAGTATGTAAAAACACAAACTGTGCAAATAATTGAATAAATGTTTCTTCGTTTGACAGTGCCTTACTGTGCATTGACAACTAACATCTTTGCCAACTCTTATGTTTGATCTGTGTTCCATTTTTTGTGTTTTCTTTAATAAATATTAACTTTACCATATTCTGGGGGTCTTTCATCATGTACCTACAAAGCAGTCATTGTGCCGAAGAACTAGGCAGCACTGTTGTATTCGTTTGTATAACTGGCAGACTAATTGTTATTAATTTAAAACTAGGTACAACAGAATTGAAACCATTCTATTAATAGCAGCAAAGAAAAAACGAAAATGTCAAAAATAAACTGATTAAAATTGGTTAACCAGTAGCACTGTAAAATTTGTAAATGCAGATTTTTACACGTTATGTGCTAATCTCCGTAGCCACATGGAATTTAGAATACTCATACCGTATTCGTATATGGTTTTTCTTTCATGGTTCTTTCCCCTTACATCATGTTTGTATTTGACCTAGATCTGCTACCGTACTTTCATACAGGCTATTTAAGTTCACTGTGAACGTGCGTTCTCTTGCTCCTCATCGCAGCACGTTTATTGCTCTTTTGGAGATTACCCGTTCCGTATAAAAATAACTTGACATACATCCAGTGGCCGAATATTCTGTTTGAGAGTTCGGCTGCGGTGCGGCTCATAAAAACTGTGCGCACATTTTCATTGGGCTCTTTCGGCGTCATAAGCGTCATTACTGTCGAGGGGAATTCACACTTTGAAGTTGGTAACGCAGAGCGCTGGAACAGAGGGGAGAGACGTGTTAACGGGAAATTCAGCGGCGGTTTTTCTGAGGTGTCGCTGCTCCCAGTGCCGTTGTTTGACGCATGTTTTCGAGAAGAACGCCGCCGCAACAATGCGTGAATGGAGACAATGGTCTCCGCTCGGCGGCCGGCCTGCCTGCCTTTTCGTCGCTGAGCGGTATCTGGTTCCACCAGGAGATGGGGAAAACCTCCCTGCTCTCAAAGTTTACGCGTTGACGTCAACGGAATTCAGCCGCGGCGCCACGCATCGACTGAATAGGCCCGTAATGTTTTCATTCGAGGATCGTACTTGCCTCCCCACGCGTCACCATCGCTCTGGCGTGAAAATAAGTGTCCCGCTGCTGTACGCACGTCGCGTCGGATTAAGCAAATGCGCCGCAGATATTCACAGGAAAAAGCAAATATTTTAATGCCTTTCTACACACCACCATATTTCATACTTTGCTCTCCGCTTGTTCGCTTGTGGTTTTGAATTCAGCCATCTGGCGCACGAAGCTTTCCCGTCTATTCCAGACGCACTAAAAATCCTGATGAGTGCACCTTTTTACATGAATTTTACTCGTACGGCACAATTTACGCAATAAACATACGTTACAGCACCCTGATCGTATCAAATGTTCTCGTCAATGTAGTTTCGAGCTCGAATTCATTAGTAAAACTTCTGCGCGTTTAAAAGAACAGATATTCTAGCCTCATCCACGTTGCCCGTTCTTCCACTACCCTGCAAAGTAGCAAATTATTCTGAGTCGTTACACTTTACAGTGAAGCAGTCAATCTTAAGCGTGTCTTGCTGTTCGCTCGGAGAGCAGTATTTTTTTTTTTATTTATCTTTCTTTTATGATCACATTAGCACAGCTGTCGCTAGTCGTTTGGGCCTGATGCTTGCTCGTGCGCGAGTTCAGACTGTTATGCACACTTCCTATGAATATAAAGAAATCGCATAAAAATTAATTCTATGTTTTTCATTCCATTTACTGACTTCTGCTTATAATACAGCTGCACCGTGAGAAGCTCAACTCATTACCTTCAGTATTTTTTAGGTGCAAACTTTTACCTATAATCCGTTATAACTTTTATGTTGTTAAGAAAATTGTAAGGCACTCATTTATAATAACAGTTGAAACTACAACTAAAAGGATTCAATTAGCTGAAATTGTTTTTCTAGACTTTTCACTACTTTCGTTACAATAGCTAGCTAAGGTAATAGGAATAACTTCAAAATATCGCATTTAATTATGATTTTGTGAGTGTGGGATGTGGAAATGGTGAAGGAGTTTATGGGAAACATACGTAAAGTGTGAATGTTTTACTGTATTGATAACTATATAGAATTTATGTGTGGAAACGATCTAGTGCAATTATCAGTCATGTGATATATGTCCTAGTGTGCACGATTTTGCATTAAAGTTGTCAGAAGGAATGTTAAATCAATAACTAGTACGTTTCTGAGAATAATTCGTATTTTGTTTTATTTAAATAAATTTAGCTTACGTAAATATAGAATTTATTTTAAAAATTGCTCTCTCTAGCACTATTAAATGACTTGGGAATCACCGCGGGTATTAGAGTGCTGGAGCTTTTCAGACTGGCGGCCTAAATCACAATCCAATAGGAATTAAGCACCTTCCACGCTTTTTGTGTAGTGCTTTGCAATACAATTCTGTGTCTCTAGGAGTCACTTGGGAAATGTTTTATGCTGCACGTCAATTTCAAACTGCCCTACACAAATGTATGTCAAAAAGAAGGAAATCTTGCATTTTGTCGTTTCTTGTATCGCAATTATAAAGTGACTACAGCATTGAAAATTTTAGAGGAAGTTTGGACTTTTAAGTGATTTTATTTGGACTTTACTTGCGTGTGAACTTTCTGGTCGTACTTAAACGCCACGTGGGACGTTTTATGAAAACCTCGTAACACTTTGGCGAGCACTTCTTTCTAGAAATCCCACTGAACGACTCGATGTATCAACTCCCGATTACCTGTGTGTCAAAGTCAATACAGAACGTGAAAAATCATTCGTATCATACTAATGAATTTCTGGATGCTTTCGTGTGGAGAAATTGTAGAAAAACAGTCATTCACTTGCAACACTAATAGTTTGGCAGTAAATACGGACTTAAGAGCTATTAACAACACGTTTTGTGAATAATAGAACATTTAGTTGGATTGTAAAGCATTTTCAAGGAAGTACTGTAGAACCCCGAATGCCCGAAATTTTGCGAACTTACAGATTACGTCTCCAAGCTTAAGTTATGCTGCTTTTGCTGGTGGGTATTGAATAGATTTTTCTTCAACGCTCCCTTTGCCGACTGAACCAGTACCTACCATCGCAGAGCAGGGGACTGACATCAACAAGCCGATCGAGGTAGGTGGACTGAACTGAACAGAGGTGACGAGAACTTATAACCTCTCCTGCGGCGGCATGAGTTAGTCATGTTAAGTGATGACGTAACGCATATTTTACCGTATCCTAGAAATGCTCTTGCCTCTTCGGACTGCCTGAACCAACTGCGTTACGGACAAAATTAATGTCAGCTACAGAAGTGTCGGATGCTGTAGCTAGTGATAATATTATGTACCTGACGGTAACGAACCGTCATTTAGCCTAATGAAATGCTATCGGTGACGCCTAGACGGTCACTTGGGCGAAAACGGATGTCCATGAGCAAATACGTATTACAGCAACTGTTGATGGTTCCATAATGCAGCTCTTTAAATGAGTTGGTTAGTTTTGATAAGTGTCATAGTGCAAGAGCTAAATTTTGGCAACGATAACGGGTAAAATAAGGCACTCGATTATGGAGCACAAATTACGTTCCTTCGTGAATCATTCTTCCTTTGACGTTTTTGTTCTCGTTGCTGAACAGCGCAGTAGTTTAGGACAGTGCAAAAACGCAGCTATGCCGAAGGGAACGGGCTAATGACACCCGAACATTGTGACAGTTAATACAGCGTAAGTTATGAAACGATTAACAAAACTACAGTGTATCTTATTATGGGTGACCACCTCTTTGTAGAACTGCCTAAACTTGCAGTTTGATGGATTTATAGACGATCATCTCCAAAAGCATGTCCGAATTCTGTAATGAATAAAAGATTTGTGTGGTTTCACTGCCACACACCACACTTGCTAGGTGGTAGCCTTTAAATCGGCCGCGGTCCGTTCGATCCGTCGGACCCGCGTGTCGTCATTATCAGTGATTGCAGACCCAGCGCCGCCACACGGCAGGTCTTGTCTAGATTTCCTAGCACTCGCCCCAGTTGTACAGCCGACTTTGCTAGCGATGGCTCACTGTCTACATACGCTCTCATTTGCAGAGACGACAGTTTAGCATAGCCTTCAGCTACATCATTTGCTACGACCTAGCAAGGCACCATATTCAGATAATCTGAACAGATAATATTGTGAATCATGTACCGTCAAGAGTGACGTTCATCATTAATGGATTAAAGTTAAGTATAAAACTAATTACGTCCGCTTTCTGAATTCTAATTCTTTGTCATGCTCCAGACCTCACGTCAGTATAGTCCTTCCCTCCTCACGCCAGCCTGCGTGAGTTAAAACGCGTGGATTTCGGCCTCCACTAGTAACACGGTGTTGGCTCTTCTGCCAACACAACAGTTTGTCATCGAGATTACATGGTTGGGAGGAAGTGGTAGGGGGGGGGGGGGGGGGGAAGCGATCTCTTCTCACCGGCACTCACCACCCTCCTATCAACCGCATTCTTGAGGACGCCCATGCTAAGTTCACAGTTTCAAGGCATCTCTGCTCCGCTCTTACGAATGTCCGCTGTCAGTAAACCCGATGAATGCAATATTAAGGGTAAGTCCCCCTCTTAATCACTAGACGTGCTTCTGAATCATGTGATGCAGCCCACCACGAACGACGTTCCTGTACTAATCTTTTCATTTCATAGTAGTACTTGCATCCTACGTTTTCAATTATTTGCTGCAAGTACTCCAGTCTCGCCTTCCGCTACAATTTTTACCATCTACAGCTTCCTCTGGTTCCATGGAAGTTATTTTCCGATGTCTTAACAGATATTCTATCATCTTGTCCCTTCTTCTTGTCAGAGTTTTCCCTACATTCCTTTCCTCGTCGATTGTGCGGATAATCTCCTCATTCCTTATCACTCCACAAAACTATGAACGTTCTTCTGCAGCATGACATCTCCATTGCTTCGATTCTCTTTTGTTGCAATTTTCCCACAGTCCATGTTTCACTACTATACAATGTCGTATTCCAAACGTACATTCTCAGAAATTACTTCCACAAATTAAGGCCTATTTTTGATACTAGTAGACTTTTCTTGGACAGGTATGCCCTTTCTGCCAGTGGTAGTCTGCTTTTGACGTCCTCCTTGCTCCGCCCGTTATTGCTTTTTTTGCTGCCCAGATAGAAAAATTATTTAACTTTATCTACTTCGTGATCACCAATCCTGATGTTCTCACTTGTACTACTACTCACTACTTTCGTCTTTCTTCAGTTTACACTCATTACGTATCCTGTACTCATTAGACTTCATTCCAGCCGACAGACCCTGTAATTCACGTTTCCTCAGGAGAACAATGTCATCAACGAATCTTTCGACTGAAGTCCTTTCACCCCGAATTTGAATCCCACTCTTTAACCTTCCTTTTATATCCGTCATTGCTTCTTCGTTGTGTATACCATTTTTAATCAGCGGACTTCGTTCTTGATCTTCCATTCTTATTGTTCCCTGTTGGTTCTTGTTTATGTTGTATAATACCCGTCATCCCATAAACCTTAAACCTATTTTTCACAGAATATCTAACAAATTGCACCATTTGAGGCTTTCTACATGCCTCCTTCCTTTTTTTACACCCTTTCTTCCATCATCAACCTCAACACGAGAAATTTCTCTCTGGTGTCCTTACTTTTCCAAACTGATCATCATTTTCTTTTCCATTCGTCTATATATTGTTCTTGTTAGGAACTTGGATGCATGAGCTGTGAAGGTGGTTGTGCGGTAATTCTGGCGCTTATCGTGTCTTTCTATATTTGGAATTTTGTGGATGATGTTTTTGCGAAAGTCTGATGGTATATCGCCGCATTCATACACTCTAGAAACCAACGTGAATAATCGTTTTGTTGCCACTACTGCTTCTGCCTCGTTTGCTCTTAAGTCATTTGAAGCTCTTTTAAATTATGATTCTAATTCTAGCTCTTCTCTACCGACTCTTCTGTTACTCGTCCTCAGCATAAACAGAAATTCGACAGCGTATTTATTATACACCTGGATTGCAGTTCCACATTTCTTCATCGGTTTCTGACACGCGTGGTTGTGCTTCGATAGCCGGCCAGGGTGGCCGAGCGGTTCTAGGCGCTACAGTCTGGAACCGCGCGACCGCTACCGTCGCAGGTTCGAATCCTGCCTCGGGCATGGATGTGTGTGATGTCCTTAGGTTGGTTAGGTTTAAGTAGTCCTAAGTTCTAGGGGACTAATGACCTGAGAAGTTAAGTCCCATAGTGCTCAGAGCCATTTGAACCATATTTGTGCTTCGACATGAACTCGAATGTGTGGCATAATCTCTTTGCTAGTGAAGCTAAGCATCTGCCTCGTTTAAGACCCACGTGATGGCACGAGCACTCCCCAGCACACAGACTTAACAGAGTTCCGCACGAGCCCGTTCTCAATCACTTACCACCGGTCACGGTAGGATGGCCATCCAAGGACAAGTGTTGTCGGTAATTGGGCATGTGGATGCTATGAGCATTTGCCGGAACTGAACATGATTTAGAGCGGCTGTGTGTCTCCATTCTACCAACTCACATGCCCGAGAAGCTCTTCGCTCAGGTCTGTTGGAAGACGGACTTGGAACATTGTCTGCTATTACTGTCGACAGAGCCCGCATCTCGTGGTCGTGCGGTAGCGTTCTCGCTTCCCACGCCCGGGTTCCCGGGTTCGATTCCCGGCGGGGTCAGGGGTTTTCTCTGCCTCGTGATGGCTGGGTGTTGTGTGCTGTCCTTAGGTTAGTTAGGTGTAAGTAGATCTAAGTTCTAGGGGACTGATGACCATAGCTGTTAAGTCCCATAGTGCTCAGAGCCATTTTTGAACTGTCGACAGAATTCACGGGTAAGGTGCGCTAGCCGTACTTTACGGCGCTTGTTGGTCTTAATTGTATGCACTGTCCAAACAATCATTCGCACCTATCTGCTTTGCCTTAGGGTTCTTTCAACAATGTGCGTTACATTGTTTCACGTTCGAGTTAACAACTATTTTATTTAAAAAGTTTATCGGTTTCGACTTGGCTAGCTTACATTGCTAAAACTGTTTGTTCCACAGTCATTCAAGGTGGGTTGTATAGTCCCTGTCTATCTGATTTGAGACGTGTCCATAATTTGCGAACATTATTTGGATTGGTTGTAATATAATATTATGTCACACATTTGGTATTTGGGAGTTATATAACTTCAATTAGCCCATGAGAATTGTTGTTTAAATTTTCCTTATACATTCTTTGTTAGCCGTCTCCCTAAAAGACACTGAGGTTCGGAACAACTAGCCAAACACTGAATTAGGTAGAATGGTCTCAGATTAACACATTACACGTGAATAAACATATGGTTAACGCATCAGTTAATATTTGTATACGAATCAGTTGACAACAGGATATAAGGGAGAACGAAAACTATTTAAAATTTAACCTTTATGTAAATCGGAGGAAGGCCATTTAAACACTCATAAATAGATAGTGTGGCGTTTACATGTGCTAACTGATGCGTTAACCAAATGTTAATTCATGCTTGATGTATTATTCTGAAACAGTTGTCGAATGAGATGCTTTTCTGTCTCTTCCAGTAATACCTGAGTTCATACTGTGCTTTGTTGAATTTATTTTGAGTCAGAACTACCCGAGTGACTTGCAGGGCTACCCAAGGTCATGATTTTAAATTTTAAATTACCATCATCAAATCTGTACTATTAAATCCTTAATTCTAATATTGTTTGGATGGTTATAAATAATTGTATTCATTTGAGATTATCAAATCTCACGTGTTTACAAAAAGAAAACTTTCGTGGTTATACAGGGTTATTACAAATGATTGAAGCGATTTCACAGCTCTACAATAACTTTATTATTTGAGATATTTTCACAATGCTTTGCACACACATACAAAAACTCAAAAAGTTTTTTTAGGCATTCAAAAATGTTCGATATGTGCCCCTTTAGTGATTCGGCAGACATCAAGCCGATAATCAAGTTCTTCCCACACTCGGCGCAGCATGTCCCCATCAATGAGTTCGAAAGCATCGTTGATGCGAGCTCGCAGTTCTGGCACGTTTCTTGGTAGAGGAGGTTTAAACACTGAATCTTTTACATAACCCCACAGAAAGAAATTGCGTGGGGTTAAGTCGGGAGAGCGTGGAGGCCATGACATGAATTGCTGATCATGATCTCCACCAAGACCAATCCATCGGTTTTCCAATCTCCTGTTTAAGAAATGCCGAACATCATGATGGAAGTGCGGTGGAGCACCATCCTGTGGTACGTTTAGCTCCCTGCTTGCTTTATTCGTTGACTTCCGTGGGCTACGCGTGAAACTTGCCGCACGTACTCAACCGTTTCTTCACTCACTGCAGGCCAACCCGTTGATTTCCCCTTACAGAGGCATCCAGAAGCTTTAAACTGCGCATACCATGCCGAATGGAGTTAGCAGTTGGTGGATCTTTGTTGAACTTCGTCCTGAAGTGTCGTTGCACTGTTATGACTCACTGATGTGAGTGCATTTCAAGCACGACATACGCTTTCTCGGCTCCTGTCGCCATTTTGTCTCACTGCGCTCTCGAGCGCTCTGGCGGCAGAAACCTGAAGTGCGGCTTCAGCCAAACAAAATTTTATGAGTTTTTCTACGTATGTGTTGTGTTTCGTGACCATATGTCAATGAATGGAGCTACAGTGAATTTATGAAATCGCTTCAATCATTTGTAATAACCCTGTAGTTTGCGCTCCTTACCAAAAAATAATAGATCTTTTCTGGATGACATCACACATTTGTTATTAAGAGGTATTCATCAGTAAAGAGTTTGGCTCGACTGATAGGAAAATGAGTCATTAATGCCCCAGGAAAAGAACTATCTGTTGTGTGACAAAACGTGGAAGCATATAAGGTTAAATTTGCCTAAAGCTGTTGTTCAATTATGTTTCACTTCAGTTTTGTGTGGCCTAGTCGCTACAAGATGACGTCGGAGCCACTGAGAAAGGATATTCAAAATCAGTTTGATTAAAATGTTGTTTTTGTTGCCTATCTTCAATCCACAATCTCCGGTATCTAGACACGAAACCAACGCTGGCACCAGCTTGAGCTACACCGCTATATTGATCATTAGTGGCGGATCATGTCCTTGATTATTCCCTCCAATTAACAGGCAACTAATTAAGACAGTAATACGATTCACGACTTGCTTAACAACCTGGCAGATCATAAAGCAACAGCACGACTACGTCCAGTGATTAGGCAGCTCTGTGACAAGCACGTTATATCAGTAATTATGTTTTCGTCGTTACTTACTTTAATCATCTGGGTGGCTAAATATTTCAAAGGAAAAGTTTAGGTGGCGATAGTTGTGTTGTAGCTACTGGATACAGCCAGTTATCCAATAATGGCGGTTAAATACTGGAGGATTTCCGGTTGTACTGACGCAGGTATATAACCTATAATAATTCAGTACGGACTGAATGGACGAAATGTAATTATCTTTTTACAGGCCAGGAGAAAAACGTGTAGTACAGGTTACTTTTTCAGTGTAAGTTTAAAGTTTCTCTAATATTTTAAAAACGGTAATGAAGAAAAATCAACGTTCCTCCAGCAACAGTGATAGGAGAGATGAAAGAGGAGCTAGGAGTGGACAGGAGTGGAGATGGAAAGAGGGAATGCACTTACCTAAATAACAGTTTCACGATTCTCCTCAAAAGAGTTCGAAAAATCACAGAAAACCTAAAATTGGAAAGCCGGACTTAAATTTCGATCCTATTCTTCCTTAGTATTTGTCAAACGCCGTAGAAAATGAACCATTTTACTTTGATTTTAGCTCATAGGTAAGAGAAACGTTTGTAAAATCTGCAACACTTTGGAAGAATGACTCCAAGTTCATAGAACGTGTAGTGCCATGTATCAGCTGTAAGACACATCGTAAGGACTTCGGAGAAAGGCATATGTGAAGAGTCCTGTAGTGTTACGTTGAACTGAAACTATGAATACTGCTTAATGTAACAGTAAATGTGAAACTAAGTGTTGCATATGGCTGTGATTATGCAACAGTTGTGCTTGTGTGGATATGTGGGAAAAGAGGGTCATACGCAGTAGGTGTTGGAGCACGCAATATGACAGGTGTGTGAGATTACGGTTATTTTGTCCGCATGACATTGATGAACCATGCAGCTTTGTCTCCGGTGTTCGACTGACGCTGCAGCTCGGGTATACGAGTGTATCAACGGTACATAGTTGTCTGGCGCAGCCGGCACTTCTAGCATTCATGCCATTGCATCGACTTCCAATACTCAGAAACATGTGCAAAGAAATTCCATCGAACCGGCGGCGAGAATTAATATGTTGTTGTTTTAGGTTGATTACTACTTAAATCTGTCCAGTAGCTTCGCTGTTTGTGTGTTCCAATTCAAATGGCTCCAAGCACTATGGGACTTAAGATCTGAGGACATCAGTCCCCTAGACTGAGAACTAATTAAACCTAACTAACCTAAGGACATCACAAACATCCATGCCCGAGGCAGGATTCGAGCTTGTGACAGTAGCAGCAGTGCGGTTCCGAACTGAAGCGCCTAGAAACGCTCGGCCATAGCGGCCGGCGTTTGTGTTGTAATACGGTGCTTGCTGTTCAGGAACCTGCTTTCTGATAAATTATATCCTGAGGTACTGGTCTGCTTGTTGATGTCTGTGGTCCTATACTGTTAAAGTCTTCAGTCCAAAGACTGGTTTGATGCACCTCTCCATAGTAACCTATCCTGAGCAAGCTTTTTCATGTCGGCATTGTTACTGCTACCCATACATATTTCAGCATTCTTACTGTAATCAGTTCTTGGTACGCCTGTAAAATATTATTTCCCCCCCCCCCCCTTCACGAACACTTTTCTCCATTGCCAAATTAACTATTCTTTGACACCAAAGAATACGTCTGGTCATCCGGGCCAAGACGTTCGTTTCTCCCCAGTTCAAGGCAGGCTGCCCCCGTGAAGATCACGTTTCCCGGCGTCAACCCAGTATGCCACACTCCAGCGTTCAGCCTGGACGGTCCCTTCTGGCAGCAGTCACAAGACGCAGCAGCACACCCGAGCTTACGGACGTCTTCAGAAAATCCCAAAACAGCCGCGCGTGCACTCTCGCAATGGGTAGGTTGTCCAACCTGAGAGTCAGCGAAGCTGATAGATCGAAAAACGAACGTATCAGTTGTAGTGAAGTCTTTGGGGGAGAGAGAGGGGGGCAGGGGTGTCACAGAGACCGTACATAACTTTGTTTATTGGCGTCGTTTTTTCGCTTACTCAGTGGTATGCCAGGTGAAGCAAAAATTTATCGCAGCTCTGATCAAATAATTTGTGATAATGATTACGAAATTAATAATCGCTATCCAGTAGAGTTTTCAAATTCTCTGTCTATAAGTAGTTTGCCACCACATAACCTACTTAAAAATTAATTGCATTGATCTTCCTATTAGAAATATAGATACAAAACAGGCAATATTTAAGAAATAAGAATCTGCATAGTGTTCAGGTTAAAACTAAGAATATATATACGAATAAATTGCAAATAATTATATATGAATATTTGAGGTTCGTTTCTTTATAAGTACAATTGGTCAAATTTCGACCACAGGCGATACTATCCCACTTTAAAGTGTAGGCACCTGAGGAAGTTATTTTTTAGGTTAAAGAGAAATTAGGGTATGTCACATACAGGGCCACGTCTGGTGAAACAGATTTGATATGCTGTTGTGGCTTAACCTATTTTAACCCATGTCTGTGTAGATGGTGTGACTGAAACCGGTCGATATTTGGGTTCTAAATATAAAAGCAGCTGATGGTCAAACATGCATTTTATATAAAACAGATATGCATTGATATCAGCGGCCACGGCATTTTCCAGCACGATAACTGTCCACTCACAAAGCCAGAATCTATCTACAGTTGTCTGGGAAACATGAAGCGGGAACATGACGACGAAGTACAGGTAAGCTGGTTCACCGGGTCGGTGCCCAATGGAACACATTTGGGAAGTTACTTAGCGCCAGCTCTGCACCCGCGAGAAACCAGCCGGTTACTCATCGAAACCGCGTGCCCTGACCATAGACATCTGGCGCCGCATTCCTCCAGGAACCTTCCAAGGACAGTTCTAATTTGTGCCATGCAGAATCACTGCTGTATTGTGTATGCCCTATTGATCAGGTGGTCCTAATGTTCCCTTTTTTCACTGTGTTTTAGAAGGTAGACTAAAGGAAGACGCACTAACAGCGTTTGTAGACTTAGAGAAAGCTGTAGACATTGTCTGCTGGAATATGCTTCTTGACTTCTGAAGGCAGCAATAATAAAGCAAAAAAGCAAAAAGTTATCTTCAGCCTGTACAGTAACCAAAAAACAGTTGTAACAGTCGAAGGGCGTGACAGAAAGTAGTTGAGTGGGAAATAAGGCAGAGCCAACACCCATGTTATGCAATGTATAAACTGAGGAAGAATTGGAAAATACAAGAATTTTTCAGACCCTAAAAGAAATTTTTAAAATAAATGTCAGTCGAGCTCATTTTTCTAGTTTCATGGTTATATGATAGAATTAGTTTCATAACAGCAAAGAGTAAGTGATAGATTTTTAAACTAATTATTATTCCTCCAGATTATCAGCAACGAACACTTTGTTCTTCAGATGACAGAACACAACTCACATGGTGATATATAAATCAGTTATGAATGTTTACAGTGTCATGATGCCAATGAAAATCTTCCCAGTTTCCTACAATGAGATTTCCCACGAAGCAGAAAATTTGTCTTTGATTAACTTGTCATTGTTATGTATGCTGCTATCAGCATATTGACGAATATTTCATGAAATTTGATCAACGTTAGCATATTTCTTCTGCATAGTTTATCACATTTAAGACAAAACAGAACTTTAAAAATTTTGATCGCTTACCGAATACGTAATTGACTCAGCGATAGCAAAACAGTTTTTGTACGGAATGCTAGTGTCTTGGAAGAAGGTTATATGATGAACATCAAAAGACAGGAAACAACTGTACTGACGTGTAAAGTTAAGTGTGGTGGTTGTGATCAATTTATGGGAGAGATAAGAGGAGCCTAGACCAGTTATGCTATTTGGGGAGCCAAATAAGGTCGCAGAAGTAACTGTGGTATAAAACGCAGACTGACAAAACCAAGACACATTTTTTTATGAAATGGAGTTGTATACGTGAACATCAAATGAAAGTTTTAATTTTAGGAAGTCTTTCATGAAATTATTTGGTGTGTAACGTTATATGTAAGTGGCACAGTACAGAGGTTAAACGTATTGAGTATCAAATCGGTTTGGACGGAAGAATTCTTACGATTTATGAGGAGGTATTAATTTGAACTGTTCTGCCTGATAAATGCCTTGCATAGAACGCTCGATGTCTGCCGTACGTGCTCATTGCCACTGAGGGATACTTGTAGGTCAATCGAAGTATAGTGAAGAATATATACATTTCATAATAACGGCAGCAAATTCCAGTGAAGTTTCTGTTGGCTATCAAAATATGCTCCACTTAGTGCTCATTATTCGAAAAGCACATTCTTTTAATTGTCGTGGTCTGGAAAAGTGTTCGAGGAATTATTCACTCCATGACTCTAAAAGACACTGGCTGCAATATTTAACAAAATACCTCAACATTGGTTATGCCTAATCCCCAATGAATACAAAAGGCAATCCAACTGATGTTTTTTTAGTAGTGGAGAGTCTGGTGGAGTGTGAAGCCCCTTTTCTAGCATCGAGTGAAATACGATAGAAGAATAAAACCTACGAACCTCCCTTTCCGTCCCATATCCCCCATATATGGTAACGAATTTTCCCTGATGATCTCCAACTGCTAGTAGTGTGGTGCAATGAAAGTTTTTGTAACTATAAAATATTGTACCAGGAATTTTCTGGGCATTTTAGGCGAAAGTGTTTTCGGACAGTATCACCGACTGCGCTGGAAAATTTTTGAATGAGATATAAATAATCTACAGTACATAAAAAAGACAATCGCAAGTGGAGTCGCTGGAGGCAATGCCACAATTTTTTTTGTTGTTGATTGCACAATACTTACAACTGTTGTAAATGTCAGAGCCACGTCTCGATAATTTCTTCTGGTTTCTACAAACCTGTAACAATTTCCATTTCATGAGATGTCGATGGCTCTTAAAAATGACGTTATTTTCTTTTTGGAAAAATTTGTAGTAGCTTGAATATCGGTTATACAGGGAAATTTCGACTACTAATCATATGGAAAAATATTCATTTTCTTCTGTACTATCATTTACTAAAATCTTGTTTCCATATCTCAAATCGTTTATAAGACACGAAAACGTTACTCATGTTTCCGGCTTTTGCGCTGGCGAGCGAGTTGGAGACGAAGCGCTTTACACACGAACAGTTTTCTCGAGATTAGTGTTAGAAATTAATAGCAATCTAATTTTAAGGAATTCAGTATGTTAGCTACATTCCAGACCTAACATGTACCAAACGCAAATTCATAACGGCCCTATTTTTCAGTGGAAACTTTTCGAAATGCTTGCAATAAATTACTTGATTTTGAAATATTACAATAAGTATGACCATTAAGTGGCTCCGGAAAGGCTCAAAATCATGAAAAGTTCAATTTTTACTTTTTTTCGTTTTCTGAATCTGCAGACTATTACCTTTTAATAGATATATAATTTATTCAATTCCGAAGACTACAACTATTTTTAATTTCTTTTTGAAATGTGTTCTACATGGACGTGACCCACTGTGGCGCTGTTAAATTGCTGTCAAATGGTGTTATTATTAACGTCCGTGTTCATCATGTACATTTTAGTGATGTGAGATAAAGTATGTGTTGTGGCTAACCTGTGATGGTTCAATATATATCGCTGGTGTGATTGTCGATTGTTTCATGTTTATTTACTCTGTCGTTATCTCGAAAATATTCGTAATTAATTCTGTTTCTTGAGTCTCTGTTTTGTTGAAGTATAATAATGAGTAAAAGTAAAGTTATTAGAAATCCTCTGAAAGCTTTTAAGAAAAGGAGAAATGTTGGAAAGCCAAAGGGATGTGTTATTACTGTAAACAATAAAGACGACAACCAAGTGAGTGAACCTAACCTCTCAAGTACACCTGCCCATAGCAGTCAAAGTGGGAAAGAAAATACTTCACAGAAGAAGCTTGGTTCAATGAGTGAAAACTATGAATGTTTTATGGGCGAATCGGGTGTGAATGAAATATTTGATATGTCGGTTCTCAACGGAATTTTTTCAAACTGTGTAAGATGTATTCATTGTAGTGAAGTTGGTCTGGAACTCTCCATAATAAAGCACGTAGGACTTGCTAGTGAAATACAACTGAAATGTGATAAGTGTTCATACATGACCACCTTTTGGAACAGTGTTGCAGTAACTGCAACTGAAGAAAATGGTAGCAAAATCTACGAACACAACTACGAGCGATGCTTGCTTTAGACAAGGAACGCCTTCGGGCTGCAGACAGGGCTGTAAAGAGTCTAGAAATACAAGCAAGAGTAAACAGGAGGAGGAACAAGAGGAAGCTGGAGGAGGAGTTTGCAGAGGATGAAGATAATCCATCCTATGGACCTGGAATGCACTAAAAAGTTAATCCAATCTTTGTCGCTCGATTCCCAAAACTTTTATTTTCTCATACTAATTACATGTTTTCTAAGGATCTTCCAAACATATTTGTTTCAAACTTTCAGTAAATGTTACACAGTACCTGCTGCATAATTTAACACAGCCTTTTTCCAAAAAACTGTATATTTTTAAATATATAAATAAAAAATTCCAAAAAAATGTTGTGAATTTTCATTGCAATTGAAAAAAAAATCATCTTTAATAACTGAACTAAAATTTTGTAAAATCCCGTGTTAAGTTGTAGCCCATATTCCAATAAATAATCTGTAAAAAGTTCAACTTCCTACCTCAAATACTTTGTGAGGAAAGATGTAATTTATAAGCGTTATTTTAACATTGCAAGTATAGGGCGTTCCGGAGCCCCTTAAGGAGATGATAGTTCATCCTGAAGCTGACGATTAAGGCTAAGAGATACGTGAGAATGAAACTTTGCCACCCAAAAGTTTGTTTAAAATCGTTTTAGAAAGACTGCAGATTTGCCGACTTGCTCATTTGCCTTCCACTAAACCAATCGAGCTTGACTGCACCACTCCCTGCCCCACCATATCCGGGAGCGAAGCAGCGCTGCAGCAGCTACCATACGCACTGCGCCCAGCCTCGCTCCATTATAATCCGGTTCAAATGGCTCAGAGCACAATGAGACTTAACAGCTGAGGCCGTCCGTCCCCTAAACCTAGAACTACTTAAGCCTAACTAACCTAAGGACATGACACACATCCATGGCATAGGCTGGTTTCGAAAGCGCAACTGTAGCAGCCGCGTGGTTCCGGACTGAAGCGCCTAGAACCGCTCGGTCACCTCGGCCGGCCTATAATCCGGGACTTAACAGCAATCTAAGCACATGTTTTTTGTTTGTGCACATCTGTGTCAAAGTATCTTTCTAATTAAGTAAGTTTCATTGACCTGCTGTAAACTTTCAGTTTTCGATGTTCACTTACTTATATTGTGCTTTCGAACAATAGCATGTCATTTTTCTTGTTAACAAACCATTGGTAGAGTTGAAAGAAGCGACAGAAAGTGTCACAACCTGCCGTTGTGGCCGAACGGTTCTGGGCGCTTTAGTCTGGAACAGCGCGACCGCTACGGTCGCAGGTTCGAATCCTGCCTTGGGCATGGATGTGTGTGCTGTCCTTAGGTTAATTAGGTTTAATTAGTTCTAATTTCTAGGGGACCGATGACCTCAAATGTTAAGTCCCATAGTGCTCAGAGCCATTTTTTTAAAAAAAAAAAGTGTCACGTCAGACCGAAAATCAGACCACGGATGTTTGTAATGTAGTCTGTCACTTACCCTTTAGCTGCAGAGCCATACTGTGAATGAAACTAAATAAAATGTGTAAGTTAAAACTAACCTTCACGAGACAACACACATTTACCGTGTACCCCAGCGGCTGGCCCTTGTGGCCGAGCGGTTCTAGGCGCTTCAGTCTGCAACCGCGCGACCCCTATGGTCGCAGGTTTCAATCCTGCCTCGGGCATGGATGTGTGAGGTGTCCTTAGTTTAGTTAGGTTTAAGTAGTTCTAAGTTCTATGGCACTGATGACCTCAGATGTTAAGTCCCATAGTGCTCGGAGCCATTTGAAACATTTTTGTACCCCAGCTTTTAGCCTTAATTATGGCCTCGATTGGGCGACGAAGAACTTCAGTATGTTTCTTAGGGAATTCTTTACCCATATGAAGCCAATCACTGATGATTAAATTGCGTAAATGTACCAAACAGTGTGGATGTTTACTGCTATGTTCCACATCCTGTTTCACATAGTTCGAGGTACGTCCCATGGGGTTAAGATCAGGTAATTTAGAGTGCCACTTAGGGTTTATTATGTTTATTGAGATGAAATAGAGAATGCTGAACATGCTGGTTCACGTTCATGGTTACCTGAATGAGTGGGTCCAAGTCATGCTACGAAAATGCCCGCAAATCCTCACAAAGCCGCCTTAACCACGTCCTCTGCACACAACAGGTTAAACGCATTTAAGCTAACGCCATATATGGGCATATCAGTGTGAGCCTGTGCAGCGCCTTGCAGCATCGCTGGTGGTGTTCACGTGTGAGATGTTGTCACTAACAGTTCAAGAGAGCCAGCGTAATATTGCTACGCAGTTTATCTTGCAGAAACAGTAATCTCAGTGGTACTGCACCAACTGGTGCAGCGACGGGAAAGGCAGATTTCGACACTGACATTGGCAGTAGTGTTTTAAGATACGGACTTATCGTCGCAACGCAGATGACACCGGGTTGTTTTCAGCAGCACAGCCGATTCCTGCCTAGGGGCAGCAAGTAGATTCCAGCGCTCACCAGCGCTCAACATGGCGAGCATCCCTCTCCCTGAACTCCACCTAAAGCCGTCGGCACACGGACCGTGCTGTCGAACGTTAACGTTGAGCGTGTCAAGTTCAACGTGCTGCTGAAGGCTCAGGAATGATGCGACTCGTGCATATGGTACGTGGGCTCCAACGTGGTATACGCGATCGCAGCGCACTCCAGCGGCAGTTGAGGGATGTTTCTAGTTCGTAAATCACACTGTTTACTGAACGGGTGCGTGTAACATTCTCACGTTAGCTCTATTAAAACGCACATTTCCTCCATCGTTCAGTGCGGTACAAATTTGGAATACTTCTCCGCATAAGATAAACATTATTTCATAATTCCCACATTTTAGTAAAACCCCAAGGTCAGTCTTACTTGATCACTGTTTCTACCCAGTAGCAGAATCTTTGCAACATGTGAATTACGAAGCGTAAAATAAAAAGGAGCAAAATATCTTTATACAAGTAGCGCAAGCTGTCCTGTAGATTAAGCCAATCGAACAAAGTCACCCCTCAACAAAAGGTTAACTTATATTTGCATAACATCAAATATTATATTATATATTTATATGAAACTAATAATAAAGTATCAGAATCTAATAAAAACGCGAATGTTAGGAAAAAAATATGGCATTGTCAAGATGCGAACCACCGCCCCAACCAACATCTCAATAGAGGACAGGGACGCTACTCATTACGCTGTACGAACTTCACACCCCTAACTCTATCATATTACATTACGACGTGCCGAAAACCTTAATCGTAAATATGTTACTAATTGAAATTTAACTATAACAAATTGTACCAAGAACAATACGTTTTGGGTGGATAATCAGTGTGTCGCTGCCTTCAAATGGCCTACTCTCATAATAGGCAAGTTACAATAATTATTTTGCCACGAAGATAATGTTTCTCATTATTTTATTGGAACGAATCACACAGTTATCAACGGGTTTTCCAGTGATTCTCAATTTTCTGGTGCTGAGAAACGGCATATATACATATAGGCCTGAAACGAATGCCAATATGGCGCCTCACAACTCTGTACTGAAGGCAGACGGCGTGCGTGTGACGTAGGTGGCGTTGTGCCATCTCATTGGTCAATGCTCAGACGCACGCTCATAATATCTGACATGCCAGATATTGCTCTGCACGTTAGGAAAGACTCCCGAGCGTGCTATTCCACGCTATGACGTCAGAAACTCGGCACGCTCAACGCTCAACGTTCGGATGCACGGTCCGTGTGCCGAGGCTTAACGACGCAACGGTCCATAGCGGCCGCAGCGAGGTCGAGTTTACACACCGCTGACGCAGGGTCCGCGCAGCGGGGTTAGGTAATAAGGACGCAACGTAGTAGCGTGTCAGCAA
This sequence comes from Schistocerca serialis cubense, assembly GCF_023864345.2. Classification (NCBI taxonomy): domain Eukaryota; kingdom Metazoa; phylum Arthropoda; class Insecta; order Orthoptera; family Acrididae; genus Schistocerca; species Schistocerca serialis. The sequence goes on along the minus strand of NC_064643.1, from coordinate 380,699,703 downwards.
CACGTGGTGTGCGGACAGCCAGCGCAGCATTATTCAGCAGACAGCTGGCCACTGTCCTAGTATAGCAAGCAGCACAGATGCGCCAGTAAATCAATATGGTACATTTGTAGCTGCCTTTCTCTGGAACCGCCTAGGCTTCCACCTCGCCTTCGCCAACCGCTCACAGTATCCTGGCTCATGCTCGCCCCACTCTTCACCAGGGAGCCAAATAGCTTCTTTGAGCCGTTGGTTCACATGTCGTATTCCATCATTCCAATAGAGGCCGTTGGGTTAGCCGCGTGGTCTCAGGTGCCTTGTCACAGTTCGTGCGGCTTCCCCCGTCAGAGGTTCGAGGTCTCCCTTGGGAATGGGTGTGTGTGTTGTCCTACGCGTAAGTTCGTGTAAGTTAGTTTGAGTTAGACTAAGTAGTGTGTAAGCTTATGGACCGATGATCTCAGCAGTTTGGTCCCATAGAACTCACCACAAATTTCTAGTTTCCAAAAGAGGCAAAGAAGAGCCTCGTCGGAGTAAACTACAAGGCTCCAGTCATTCACTTTCCAGTTTCTGTGTAACTTGTCCCACTGAAGACAGCAACCTTACTTTCCAATATGAGAAACAGCCTTTCGTGGAGTACACCATGCCAAATTTCCATAGCATGCTGTTCTATTTGCAACAATGACCCGAAAATACGTGCAGATAGAACTCTATCCAGTGAAGGCAGCCATTCGTGTCTGATTTTAGTCTGATTGTCATCGAGAAGGTTTGACCCTGGTCTTCGGTCCCTCCAAATGTTCCTCTGGTCCAAATGGCTCTAAGCACTATGAAACTTAACATCTGAGGTCATCAGTCCCCTAGACTTAGACCTACACAAACCTAACTAACCTAAGGACATCAAACACATCCATGCCCGAGGCAGGATTTGAACCTGCGACCGTAGCAGCCACGTGGTTCCGGACTGAAACGCCTAGAACCGCTCGGCCACCGCGGCCAGTTCAAATGTCCCTCTCATAAGTTTCTCTCTCAAGTTACGACCCATATTTCACGAAACTAGACTTGCATTCCTTTTTCCTTTTTTAAAGAATAAGCCGCCATTTGATTATACATTTATCAGCTGTACTATCTAGATTTCGGTGACATGCGGAGTGACCGCTCGGTTAGAGGCGCCATGTCACGGATTGCGCGGCTCCTCCCGCCAGAGGTTCGAGTCCTCCGTTGGGCATGGCTGTGTGTGTTGCCCTTCGCCTAAGTTAGTTTAAGTAGTGTGTAAGTGCAGGAACCGATCACCTCAGCAGTTTGGTCCCTTAGGAATGCACACACATTTGAACTAGATTTCGGCGTTTACGCCATTATCAAGTACAATGCTAAAAGTTCTTAGATCATTACCAAGTCATACCTGATAAAGTCAGTCGGAAGCAGGACTGAATTTACTAGATATGACGTGTTAATGGACTTTTAGCATTTCACTCGATAATGGCAGAAAAGCTGAAATCTAAATATTCTATAAGGTAAATACAGTTACCTGCAGTCAAATGGCGGTTTATTTTTTCAAAAGATGTTGCATGACTGTGGCCCAGCATCATCGAAAACATTTTACTAGACGTCCTTCGCCCACGAATGATTTGCTAATGCGTAATATTCTTTTGCTTCCTAGGCGGCGGTTTCATCCTTCGTCCATTTCGGGTTCCCAGTTTTATTCTTAAGTGTGTCACTAATTTCATATCTGCTACTACACATTACTTTCGTCTTTCTTTCCCACTGCTCACTAGACTGTTCATTCCATTCACAAAGACGTGTAATTCTTTCTAAGCTACAATGAGGACAGCGATGTCATCTGCGAATACTGATATGCTTCCAGCCTGAATCTTATTCCTCACCTGAACCTTCGCTTTATTTTAGTTCCTCTATGTGTAGATTGAAAAGTAGAATACATTTTAAGTGAGAGTACTTAGATCGTAGACTTGTACTCTAATTAGAATTACATATTAATACCTTCAGCTGTTGACGGGCGGTGATATATATCAACGGAGACAGGTGAAAATATTTGCCCCGACCGGAATTCGAACCCGGGATTTCCTGCTTACATTACAGACGCTTTATCAATCTCTTTTTGTTTTTTCTTTGCTTTTATCTTTTTTTCGTTTTTTAAGAAACAAGTGCTCTACCTCTTTTTTAATTTATATTTTTTTATTTATTTTTTTCTTTTGGAACTATAAAAAAAACCAAGTGTCACCGCCACTTTTCATCCACTAACAATAAAAAAATTAAAAAAAGTTTGGTCCACTTCAGGCGTTTACTCCTGACTAAACCTACTCCAGAGAGCTACCTATATACCAGGGGAAATATGGGAAATCAAGGTTAGGGCTATCCTTACAAACAAAACAAAATCTTCCTTTTTCTGAATTTTGTTTTTATTTTTTTATTTTTATTTTTTTAAATTTTTTTTCTCTTTTCCTTTTTTTTCTTTTTGTTGTGTAATTGATCAGAGGCCTTCGGCGCCCCGCTGGTAATATGTTGAGTCACGTCTTCTCGAAAGTGATGTGTTCCGTTAAGTTTTTCAAAAATGTTCATTGGTTCAAACAGGAAACCCTTCTTCTCTCTTGGATTAACAGATTCCAGCTGCCAGGCGGGTCGTGGAAAGTATTCCCAAGGAAGTTTGAGAAAAATTGTCTATATTTTGGGTGACGGACAACGACATAACGACGGTCATTGAGGTATGTCCAAAAATCGAGTACAGAGTCTACAGTTTGTCCAAATAGGTAATGAATGGCATGTCCGCGAATCCAATTCACAGCATTGGTCTTTGCCCGAGGAAAATAGTCACGTTCCGGAAATAATAATGAAAGGGGAGTAATCCGATCCGGAATGTCCGCGTTAGAAAAGCCACAATACGACGAACCAAGTGCCAAACTTCCGCCGCCGGTCAGCAAACAAATCGATGTTCATCATTGTCTGGCACTCCACACGTGGAACATAGAGGGTATTGGGTGAGGTGGATACGATGAAGGCGAAATTGGTTGATTTGCTTACCATTGACAGTTAGGTACCAGACAGATTGAACATTCGTGTCAAGGTAACAGGCGAACACCGAGCGCCATACATGACGCCACTCAACCTGGTGGAACTTTTGTTCAATCGGGTTAGGTGGACGACCTAATTGGAGGACATTGTATACTGCCTTTGTCTTGAGTAAAAGTTGCTTGGTAAGGTGAGGTGTAGATAACTGAGTTCAAGAAAGAAGTGTCGTATATAATGGAACTGGGCCGGAACATCGGAATCATCACTGGGGCATACAGTGAGACCGGTGAATGTGCCGACAGGAGGAGACCAGTGAGGCTCGTTGGGCAACGTGTCCATACCGTCATCTGGGAGCTGACAAATAGGGCGCGTGCTCTATCCGGCACGTGAAACAGACCTATCCCACCTCGTTCACGAGGAAGAGTAAGGGTTGCATAGTTAACTTTGAACAACAGCCCAGAGCTACGGAAGATGCCATCGCTGCCAACATGCGACGTGCCACAGTAAGAGGAAAAGGTAGAACTTGTGCTACATGAGGAAGTCGGGATGCGATATATATATATATATATATATATAATTTACGTATCGAGCTCGTTGGATAATATCCAAGGATCGAAGGCGATGGTCCATAAGACCTGCTCTGATCATTAAAAGGAGGCGTCGGCAGTTGATGGTGGCTGAACGCCGGAGATCAGATGAAAAATCTATTCCCAAACAGCGAATTGTATCAACGGTGGTGAGAGGTGTAACGCACTCCACGGGAAGTCCCGTGCCAATGAACATAACTTGTGACTTACGTACGTTTAAAGAGCTACCCGATGCCTCACCATAAGTCGCTACCCACGTCAAAACTGCTCGAACCTCGTCCGCATTACGTAAACAGATGATTACATTGTCAGCATAGGCCGTGCAACAGAATCGGTAGCGATCTATGGACAACCCTACCAAACGTTGTCTTAGTCCACATAGCAAGGATTCCAAGGAAAAGGCGTACAAAATCGCTGATAGAGGGAAACCTTGACGTACGGATCGACCTATTTTTATCGGAGGAGTGAGTCTGCCATTGTACATAACCCTGGATGAGGCACCCCGCAGAAGGCGCATCACTACCGTGATAACGGTGACTGGGAAACCCCTATGTTGGAGAACGGCCGTAAGGAACGAATGGTCAACCCTATTAAAAGCTTGACTAATGTCCAAAGACGCAAGTGCCCCAGAGAGGCGTTGTGCCTGGGTAACAGCGATCATATCCCTGTAACGGCATAAAGCCGTGCGGATATTATTATCCCCTCCCAAAGATGCTTGATCTGGCGACACAACATATCGGGCAACGTTTTTAAGTCGTGCCGCCAAAAGGCGAGTGAAGATTTTCATATCACTGTTAAGGAGGGTGATGGGCCGATAATCACTGATATTGTTGCCACCATGCCGTTTATGTACAGGAATAATAATTCAGTCACAGTGCTGCGAAGATTCGGCAGATCAGGATCTGGCGTCCGTGGCACCTCAGAAGGAATCTCAGTAGCGGTTGCATCTACCTGATCAGACGACGTCAACGAAGCCGGAAGACCCTGTGTAGAGGTGCTGCCTTCCTTGGCAACCTTGGCACATGTGACAGGGATCTGAGTAATCACCGCTGGGGACGCTTCCTCGCCAACCGGCGTCTGGATCAGGCGGCGTCGAATGCAGGCAGATCTGACGTGGCCTTCTTGTCCACAACCCGCACATGTTCGGGGTTGGCCGTCGTACATGACAATGGCTCGCACCCCGCCAATTGTCAGGTATGATGATATATGTTTTTTCAGTTCAATTTTGACCTGACGCACACCATTAAGTACATGGTAGGTCGTGAAGGTTTGCCATTTTTCCTCTACGTAACCGATGACTTTACCGTATGGTTGTAACGCAGAGAGAACTTCGTCCTTCGGCACTTCAAAAGGTAGTTCAAACAACCTAATCTGCGTTGACAGTACTCTGCGAGTTCAAGTGTTACAGCTCCGACGTGACCATCAGAGTATTTGAACTTAAGTCCATTGGCATGGCGGCGAATAACATCTTCACACACCACGGTGTTTGTCATTTTAATATAAACGACACTAGTCATGATCGAAAAATGGATTCCGATAACGTGGTTAGGATCTAAACGAACTTCTTCACGTATGAACGTTTCAACATCATGTGCATGAAGTCGCGCATGTTCAGCTGGGAAGGAGACTTTAATGGTCGCACGGCGGTAAGCGCTCGACATGTTGTTTACGGTGGACGGACACAAGCCTTAAAGCTACGACGCGGAAGTAAGCAACGCCTGCAGCGGAGCACTGGCCGGCTCGCGGGACCGTCCGCACGCTGCCACGGCTGAGAGCCGACTTTCCATCTCAGCCACGGAGGGCACAGAGGATAGCGCCACTGCAGGGACTACCTCGCGTGCGCCTCCCGCGGGACCCACATTCTCACCTTGTATCTCCACACACTTCATTCGTGTGTGGGTCTCGCGGGAGGTACAATCAGTTGGTAGGACAGACAAAGTGCCCAGTAGGGCCAAAACAACATCTTTGTTTTGTTTATAAACAACACTCAACCTGGTTGGCCAGCTGAGTTCTTAGGCTCTTAGTTTGGTATCGTTAACAGAGAGAGCTACCACTTTAGGATTGACCATTTCTTTTGTTGAAGATCCTTCTAGCGGAGTTTACAATATAAACCACATACGTGCCCACGCTATCCCTGAACATATAAATCACCAGTTAACAATTTTAGAAAATATTGCAACACCAAAATATACTGAAGAAAATTTGAAAAATTAGTCGTGTGCTGAAATCACGTTATGTACTGCTTAAATTATCTCATGTCAGTTAGCGCTGCCAAAAGCAGGCAAGAGGCTTCCACACCGCCTGTTTAATAGTCAAAAACATACAATTTAATAACTTGAATGAGATCACTTCGAAGATTCACAAGGGAACTTCTTTACTGACGACGACGGTTAACCAGGATGGTAAGTAAGAGAAAAGGTTTTTCACACGTAAACTATAACTGAATGCTCACCGGCCGACCGCGGTGGCCGAGCGGTTCTAAGCGCTTTAGTCCGGAACGGCGTGACTGCTACGGTCGCATGTTCGAATCCTGCCTCGGGCATGGCTGTGTGTGATGTCCTTAGGTTAGTTAGGTTTAAGTAGTTTCAAGTTCTAGGGGACTGATGACATCAGATATTAAGTCCCATAGTGCTCAGAGCCATTTGAACCTTTTTTTTATTTTTCTGAATGCTCACAATAATTTCCACGTTGTAATAACGCAAGTTGACAGCCGCCTGATCAGTAGCTGTAATCAACTGAGACTGTCCACCAGTCGCTCTCGTGTTCAGTCCTTTAGAACTAGCTGACAGGAAACCAAACCGACTCCACACTCGACACAGGCCTCTTCCGAAATATTCAAAACCAAGTACATGTAGATGCCGAAGCAACACACCGAATCAGCTTCTATGTCGGGCAATATCCATTGATACGGCCGACGCAGGACATCACGTACCCCGCACTAACAACCTAAATGCGCCAGCGAGCCAAGGATCTTATCGGCCACAATGTCACGGCGATAACTACCCGCCGTCGCCACACAGCCGCTCGACACCCGATCACTGAGAGCTTAAGTCTATCTTATCGTCAGTGCTCTTCCCTCTGGAGGAGGAAAATCGCTTTGTACCACCGCCAGTGCTGCTGCCAGCCAGAGGGTTCTGTCGATACTCAATCGCACCACGATGTACCAGCATGGAAGAGAAATATTCCTAACCTTCTACAGCTGCCGAAATGGACTGTTGACAATGACTGTCAAGTGGAAACGGGAAGCAACAACTAAAGGTGAACCAAGACCAGGATAGCCTAGTGTATTGACACACAAGAATTGTAGAGCATAGCAGTGGTGGATGTAAAAAAATGCATAAAAACAGCAGCAGGTATGTGAGTCCCGAAGCGCTACCAGAAGTCTAGCTAGAGCGATGACTGTACATACGGAGCAAAAATTAATGGGACACTGCGATCGAGCAGGTCCTCTTAAGCTACAAATTTTTATAGTCAGTGTTGAGTAACGCTTGAGTTAGCATAAAGGGGGACATCATTGGACAGTGGCCGACTGGAAAAGAGGGATCTGAAACGACGAATCACGCTAAACCATACGGAAATCCGACAGAAGGGTTTGAGTTTGGTGAATGCCTGTAGAACATTACATGCTATCTTGAGTAGTGACCACCACGAAGTACGGTATTGTATTTTGTCGTACGGGATGATTTTACGTGGCTATAAAACGCTCAGTGCGGAAGGATGTGAGTACATTTTATAGTTTTGTGTACTGCATACACTAGAGGAAGAGTTTGCAGGTGATGTTTGTATCAGTATTAAAGTACACCCTATTGTAAGACAGCACCCGTAAGGGAGTAGTTTGTGGATAATAAGTCCTGAAATGGACTGGCCTGCTCAGAGTGCCGGCCTGAAGCCAATAGAACGTCTGTGGGACGAGTCAGGACATTGGTTGTAGAACCATTTTGCTCAAGAGCTAATACTGACATTATGGGTCAGTTCCTCGGGGCTCATATGTACTGATATTGTCATTAAATCTTCACTTTCAATATTTCGTTTGATTTTGACTTGGTAACAGGCATGTGTGGATTATGACACTCCTACTGCAAAAATATATAGAGCATGTGCTGATAGTAAATGTTTATTATTAAGGCAAGGCACTTTCAGTGGAGACAAAATAGACTAGTATTGAATATGTATCTGCAAGTTTCGAAACTAGTTGCCTAATAAATACTGCAAATGTTGACAGATAGTAATAAACGATTTAAGAAATTATTATTAATTGGTAATGTACGTAAATTGATATGTTATGAGCTCCCAAAAGACTAGATACAGTAGAGGCGTGGAAAGATGACCATTGGCTCTCAAGCACTGGCAGTCCCTGTCCACTGTCCTCAGTTTCAGAAGCTGCTAGCCTCAGCGACCCCAAAGTTGTGACACTATAATTATCAGACAATACGTTCCTGTGTTGTCTGTGTGAGCGAATCATAATTACTATTAGTCACTGCACTCTAACACATGTGAACCTGGTTCTGATCTATCTTCCTAACACAGTTGCGCAAGGACGCTCTGTGAGTGTTTTACGAATTTGGTGTTGGACCTACGACGTGCAAGGTAGGAAAATACCATCTCACGTCGTGGAGCAAATACTCATCTGAGTAAGCCCCTACAACTAACATGCAATCGTTGTAAATACAGTGCAGCAAGACAATTCTTTTTTTTGTGACTTTCCTCGCAAACATTCTCCTGCGAGCTAGCCACATCCTGAGCTTCATTTAAAAAAAAAAAAAATGGTTCAACAGGCTCTGAGCACTAAGGGACTTAACGTCAGAGGTTATCAGTCCCCTAGAACGTAGAACTACTTAAACCTAACTAACCTAAGAACATCATACATCCATGCCCGAGGCAGGATTCGAACCTGCGACCATAACAGTCGTGCGGTTCCGGACTGAAGCGCCTAGAACCGCTTGGCCACCGTGGCCGGCGAGCTTCATTTTAACATATAATCAATATAAAAAGGGGAAGTTACAATATTCCAGCAAGTAATGACAGACAGATCCCACATTTCTGTGTTCTGGTTTGCTGACCACCTAGTGAGCAGCGTCAGTATAACAGATTATTGGCTGAGGTCGCCTTCAGCAGCGGAACTACTTCTGCCACACCTACTGCAGGCATCAGTCCGAGACTGATGACATCACAAGTCAGAAAAGCCAACTGGCAATGAGTTTGCTGTCCCCAAAAGCGTCAGGTATTGTAACCCCTGACCGAGGGCTGCAGAAACAGTCTCACTGGGAGGCTCATAGGCATCCTGCAAAACATAACAGTAGTGAGGGACTTGTTTTTGTAACCAGAACAGTGTAACACTGTACTGCTGCTTGGACATAGCCTCTGAGAGAGACTGCGTTAGTGGAAGTACTGTTCTTATGTTCAGACTTGCAATCAGACTACTGTGACTTACAAAAAACTAGCCTTTTCCCTGAAGCTTCAGCTGCATATGAGTTCATCACACATACTGAAACACCTCCTGCTCCCCCTCTCTGTGTTCACCTCTCCTTACCTCTGTCAGTCCAGCTCATCCTCTCGCCTCTATTTCCTCCTCCCCAATCTCTGTCTCTTCATCTCCTCCACACTTACTCTGTGACCACACATTCCTGCCCCTTTCTTCTAACCATATACCCCTCACCCTCTATTTGACAACCATATCCCTTTTTCCTTTCCCACTCTACATCTTCCTCTTCTTTCTACTCTCTGTTTATTTCCTCTTACCCCATAGTCTGTTCATCTTCAGCTCTTCCCATCTCAGTCTGTTCCCACCATCCTCATCCTCAGCCAGCCTTGCCACCCAATTCAATCAGGCAAGTTTTTCTCTCCCAACACACCTGTCACGCTGGGCAGGCTGGACATCTTCGGTTTGAAAGTCATTTATTTGTCCCTCACATATAGGCTGCCATGTAAAACAGGTCGATAAGGCAGGCTGATACTTCCCCAACATGGCATGCCTGTCACGAAGGGCATAGAAAACCGTAGACACGTAGACTGCCCTGCAAAGTAATGGGTGATCATGAAGTCAGTATAAATTTGAAAACTTAATAAACCACGGAATAATGTACATAGAGAGGTAAAAATTGACACACATGCTTGGGATGACATGGGTTTTTATTAGAACCAAATAGAAAAACAAAGTTTACAAAATGTCCGACAGACGCGTGAAACATCTCTAGCGCGTTGTTTGGTGATGATCGTGTGCTAAACCGCCACTTTCGTCATGCTTGGCCTCCCAGGTCTCCAGACCTCAGACCGTGCGATTATTGGCTTTGGGGTTAATTGAAGTCGCAAGTGTATCGTCATCGACCGACATCTCTATGGATGCTGAAAGGCAACAGCCGACACCAATGCCTCACCATAACTCCGGACATGCTTGACAGTGCTGTTCACAACATTATTCCTCGACTACACCTATTGTTGAGGAATGATGGTGGACATATTGAGCGTTTCCTGTAAAGCACATCATCTTTGACTTGTCTTACTTTGTTATGCTAATTATTGCTATTCTGATCAGATGAAGCGCCATCTGTCGGCCATTTTTTGAACTTTTGTATTTTTTTGGTTCTAATAAAACCCGATGTCATTCCAAGCATGTGTGTCAATTTGTACCTCTTTATCTACATTATTTCGTGATTTATTCAGTTTTCAAATTTATACTGACTTTTTGACCAACCGGTTGATTTGGTTCAAATGGCTCTGAGCACTATGGGACTTAACAGCTGTGGTCTTCAGTCCCCTAGAACTTAGAACTACTTAAACCTAACTAACCTAAGGACATCACACACCACACACATCCATGCCCGAGGCTGGATTCGAAGCTGCGACCGTAGCAGTCGCGCGGCTCCGGACTGCGCGCATAGAACCGTGAGACCACCGCAGCCGGCCGGTTGATTTGGTAGAACCATCACTACTCCCAAGCTATACATCAGGAACAGAAAGAAACCTTTTTGCCTGTATCTCTGACTCTATTGGAGGTAGGAGGTTATAAAATCTGCAGTGCTGATAGTCGAGAGGTCTGCTGTTTCTCTGCCGAATTTGGCTGACATCCATATAGGGGTTTGGGAGGATATTACTAACATACGTACACACACATACAGTCTACTTTCTATATGTAACAGATAAGAGTACACTGGACTCGAAATAATTTGTGTAGTGGTTTCAGTAAGCAGTAAATTGAAGTACCTCACCAACACCAAGAATACGTCACAACAACAATAATATCTACTAACAGGTGTCCTTTTACTTGTGATCATGTAGGGGAGGTAAGTAGGGGAGCAGCCCTACTTATGAGTACCCTTTCATGTGTAGGGGAGTGGCCGGGAGGGCCAGCAGTAAACGCCTAATCAGAGCATGACCCCGACTGCTGCCGGTGCAGCTCGCATACTAACGCAAGCCGCTCACAGGGGCCGGGCGTCCCCCCGCTCCTCTTTCGCGCGGCCCGCATGCCCGCTCGGCCCGTCGCCGCTGTGACGCTGGTGCGCCCGCATTTAGCTGAGAGCGGAGCAGAGCAGGGCAGCGTTGGGCGTGCCACTTGCAGTTAATGGCGACCCGCTCAAAGACTGTCGGCCGGCGGGCACGTTCGCAATTACCGCGTAATTGGCAATTAATGACTGCGCCGGGTACCCGCCGCCGATCGCCGTTTTACGCTGCCCCAGCGCCGCGCGGGCGCCGGGTCTGTGCAGCGCCTGGCGGACGGCAGGCTGTCTTCGCAGTTCAGTCGCGGGTTCACCAGCTCAGATGTTCTTCCGCCTCGGCCGACTACGTGGACGACGTCCAAATGGGTCTGCAGCAGCTGCAACTGCAGACCGCGGAAGCCTCATTTTTCCGGCGTGTAATAACCAGCTGCGCCAAGACCGATAATTGCTGGTGATTCCCGGGGATCGGATGGCCATTACGACCAGTTTCAAGCAATCGAAGATTACTGCTGTATTGCGCATTAAATATATCGTACGGAAGTCACGTTAAAAGTGGCGTGGGAGTGGCGAAGTTTTATATTACCTTAAATACAAGTTTCGTCTTAAACGTTTCTATTTTATTCACTTCCTCTCCTCTCACAATACCGGGATGTGCCGCATAGAACCATACTGCTGCTCTTAGAATAATGATCCCTAATGAAACAAAAAATAGTTACAGTAAAGATCAAGGAGAATTTCTGGGAGACATTTAAAGTGCACGGAGATGCTTCAAGGTTTGAGAACGAAGCACTATTGTATAACACGTTCTCGGAGCTCTCTCCGCGTCAGTTCAAGGTAAAACCTCGTGCTCTCGACGACTTCCACCCTCGTCTTCGTCAGGAGGAAATGATAGTCAAAATTGCTGCTATGGAGGCCTTATGTAGCCCAAAGACGGCTTCTAATTGGTAGGTAGTTACGTCATGCTGTCGCAGACAGTGTAAACGTCTATGCTGATGGCGCCACAGCTCACGCAGTAAACACTGCGGATACCATGTCTATCTCTTCTCTGCATCGATTGTTCGTTTCCATGCACCAATAGGATTATATCCATCGTCTTGGTTTAAGGTTTTCTAGCACATTCTATTCTTATTTATACAGCCGCTTTAATTATGGAGTTCGAGTATTTAGGAGCCTGGGACAAAACTTTTCCGGCCGCTGTGACCGAGCTGTTCTAGAATCTTCAGTCCGGAACCGCGCTGCTGCTACAATCGCAGATTTGCATCCTGCCTCGGACGTGGATGTGTGCGCTGTCCTTAGGTTAGTTAGGTTTAAGTAGTTCTGAGTCTAGGGGACTGAGGACCTAAGATGTTAAGTCCCATAGTGCTTAAAGACATTGGAACCATTTGACCAAAACTTTTGTTTCGTCAAACGGCATTTCAGGTTTGTTTGTGTGGCTGCACTCACAAACTGCATTTTTCCCCACTTGTCTATCTTCAATATGACATGGAAAAGGATGTGGATGGACTGTCCGATGTAATTTCTCCCGCACTCTCATGGCGTGTTGTAAATTCTAGGGGTTGAGGGCGCCAAGACTGACACGCTGGCGTTTACCCAGTTGTCCGATGACTGTTGTGAACTGACATGTCTGAGGTGTTTTTATTCTATTTTACAAGCAGATCAGATGCTTTGGTACACTTTTTGGAGTTTCAGCCTTAGAGTGTTGGATTTAAAACTGTCGACTGGTAACAATACTTTTGTTACTAAAATATGCCAACCAGTCCCTCACATCTATAAACTGTATACTATTAGAGTCCAGCAGAGCTCACACCAGCTGCAGTCAGCTGGCGCGCCTTGGTCTGACCGACAACCAGCTGACAACTCCCTTGCTGCAAGTCCCTTCCGACCGTCTCACACCAGTCGCTGATGCTGGCTGCCTCAGCCGCTGATTAGTACTCTTCTCGCCACCGCTTCGGGGCGTCGCTGATGTCCATCGCAGGTCGCTTCATGCCAAAGATGTGCCGACTCTCGGTATGTAAGGCGCGATCACACAATTAGCGTCACTGCTGGCCCCTACGTTTCACCACCGTTCGGCCGTGAAAGAGTATAGACTTGTTACACTGTGAACATAGCAGTGACTCTTCCCCCACTCCATACGGAAATCGTGTGGGAATTAAGCCTAATTCAAAGAGTAATCTAAAAGTTTCCGTTTGAGAGCCCTACAGTACAAAATCGGTACGTCAGTCGGCAAAATTGCCGTGAGCATTGATGTAATCATACCAACGATACACTAGCTTGAAGATACCCGTTTGATACAACAGCGTCTCCTGTTGTGTGAAGATGTCTGCAACTGCCTGCTGCACATCCTCATCTGACAGGTATCACCGACCCTTCAAGGCCTCTTTCAAAGGACCGAATGTGCTATAATCGCATGGGGGGAGACTCGGTCTACTTGAACTGGCGGAGTGGCTGAGGGTGGCCTCCTGGATCGGTTGGGGTCTTGTTCCGAATCGCGACCAGCACGGAACTTGGCGCACCATTCAAAAATGGTTCAAATGGCTCGGAGCACTATGGGACTCAACATCTGTGGTCATCAGTCCCCTAGAAGTTAGAACTACTTAAACCTAACTAACCTAAGGACATCACACACATCCATGCCCGAGGCAGGATTCGAACCTGCGACCGTAGCGGTCACGCGGTTCCAGACTGACGCGCCTAGAACCGCATGTCCGCACCGGCCGGCGGCGCACCATTCCAAATCGGTACTCTTAGACACAACAGCATCCTCATACACGTTCTTCGTTCTCCGATGGATGTCTGCCAGTGTTCGTCCTACAGACCGAATCTCTCCCCATGCGACTGTCACACATTCGGTCCATTGAAGAAGGCCTTGAAGTGTCGCGATACCTGCCGGGTGAGGATGTGCAGAAGGCAGTTACGGACTTCTTCATATAACAGGACACGCTGTTTTATCAAATTAGTATCTTCAATTTAGTATATCGGTTGGATCACTTGGTTGATCACATTTGTTAGTAACGTCGCCATGGATAACGTTTCCGCTTTTTTCCGCATTCACTACACACACATAGCAACGACAAAATTGCAACTCTAGTCCCTTGCCTATATATTGATGCTTATACACCAGCATCGGAGTCACGCTACGTTGAATCTACGCTACAACAGCTCGCCTTATATATGGTATGCCGTGGAGTGGCACGTCTTTCGCATGAAATGATCTGTGCTTCACAATAGCGCCACTTCGAAGCGGTGTCGAGAAGCACACTCTTTAGCAGCTGAGGTAGTTGGAGTCACGGACCATTTCACTTCCAACAAAGCAGCTGTCAGTTGGTTGTCGGACAGACCTGGGTACGCTAGTCCAGTGCAGCTGGTGTGAATTTTGCTGGATAATACCGCTTCTTGTGGTTCGGAAGGGAAAGACGGCCAGCTTGTGCCCGATGAGCAGGCCGCGGTGGCCGAGCGGTTCTCGGCGCTTCAGTCCGGAACCGTGCGACTGCTACGGTCGTAGGTTTGAATCCTGCCTCGGGCATGGATGTGTGTGATGTCCTTTGGTTAGTTAGGTTTAAGTAGCTCTAAGTTCGAGGGGACTGATGACCTCAGATGTTAAGTCCCATAGTGCACAGAGCCATTTGAACCATTTTTTTGTGCCCGATGAAAACGTTACCGGTACTTGCGTGACTCCATGAAGGACTGAGACTGCTCAGTGAAATGATGCAGTCATATACCGCGTGGAAACGGTACGTTAACGCTGTTAAATAGAGTTTACGGCAGGAGAGCGTACCTTGTTTGTTCTCTATTAATATCTTTCATTTGCTAACTATCCCTATCAGTAGTTAGTGCCTTCAGTAGTTTGAATCTTTTATTTAGCTGGCAGTAGTGGCGCTCGCTGTATTGCAGTAGCTTGAGTAGCGAAGATTTTTGTGAGGTAAGTGATTTGTGAAAGGTATAGTTTAATGTTACTCAGGGCCATTCTTTTGCCGGGATTTTTGAAAGTCAGATTGCGTTGCGCTAACAAAATATTGTGTGTCAGTTTAAGGACAGTCATGTAGAATTGTTCAAAGGGGACGTTTCATATGTCGACCGTTAGCCGAGGATACCTCACTGGAATCTTCTGATTTTTTGTTGTAGTTTGTGTAATTAGTGTAGATTTTGTTTATTGCTAGCGCGTAATTGTAGAGAAAATCTCCTTTGTAGTTGCAGTCTTTTATTGTTGTACAGTAAAACAGTTGTGGTATGCATGTAGATTTGCACCAAGTATTTCGCAGCTGCAATTAACTAGATATTATTTTCAGTGCTATGTTAATGTGTTCTCTTATTTTTGATCTTCAAATTGTGTTTTTCTGTGTTATCGTGTGAAATATTGTGACAATTATGGCGTGTGAAAAACGTAATACTAGGCTCCAAAGTAAACTGAGAAATGACAGTGAAGACGAAGGCAGTGTGTTAGCGCCGCAGAGTAATGAATTAACTAATGTTCAAAGTAGTAATTTGGTAACTGCGCATAGGGAAATGGAGCGGGCGGCAAACAATGGTGTAGACAGTGAAACAGGTAGTGAACAGGGAAGCGTTATCGATAGATTGGTCGGCAACAGCTCGCCTCAGGAATCGGGAATGACAGAACACAATATTGCAAATACTGCAGACTCAGGTTTTGGGTTCTCACCGTTTTCTCAAATGAGTCAAGACACATTTTCCGCTTGTCAAAATGTGAATGTTGCCGGTGCAACTTCACTGCCGAAAAGCACTGAGGAACATGTTTCAGACACCAGTGCATTGTTATTACAATTAATGCAACAAATGGGACAAAAGCTTGAAAAGTTAGACACAATGGAACAACACCAGAGACAAACACAGCAACAGTTAGACACAGTGGAACAAAATCTCAAAAAGTTAGACACACTGGAACAAAATCAGAGACAAACACAGCAACAGCTTCAAAAGTTAGACTCATTGGAACAAACTCTTGAACAAACGCGTGAAGATTTAACTACTGAGTTACATAACATTGAATCGAAATGTCAAAAAGTCTGTAATGACGTAAAAACTCAAATTTGTGAGCATTTTCAACCTATTTTTTCGCGGCATGAAAATGCATTACAGAATCACGAAGCAGCCATAAAAGAACTGCAAATTATTGTTCATGAAAATCATGAGACCTTGCAAGCTAAATTTGACTCAGTTGCATCTACCGATTCGGTTACGCAACTTGCAAAAACTCAGGAAAACTTTAAGGACACAGTAGATACTCTGAAACTTGGTTCAGAAAAACACACTGAGGAAATAAGTACACTATCGGAGAAAGTAGCCGAACTTTTGGATCAGTTCACTAATTTATCTACGAAGGTAGATGATAATCTGATTGACGCAAGACCGGTAGTCTTTAATGACACAGAAGAGTACGAACAAATTAGGAAATTCAAACTAAATCAGAATCAAATTAATACACAACACCAAAGAGAAATCCGGGAAGTACAAGATCAGCTGACACAGGTAATACAAGAATTACGTATTTCAGAGGACACTCGCGCTCCAACACGGGAAGAGGGACTTAGAAATACGGAAAAGCCGCAAAATAATAACACAGGGCATTTCGGAAGTAATGAAAGAAATTGGCAATGTGCACCGAATTTTGAGATGGAACGGCCGACACGACCTAACAATGACCGATATGCGACTCGACGACAAGATGATTTTGACTATAAGCTGTTCATTACTACACGTAAATTCAAAACATTTAAGAATTCTGGCAACGACATTCATCCACAAGCATGGCTCCATCAATTCTCTCATTGTTTTCCTCCCAACTGGTCATTGGAGCACAGATTAGAATTTATGTGTGGCTACTTAGAGAATGAACCAGCTGTAAGAATGCGATCGGTCATTCACGATTGCCACAGTGAAGGAGAGTTTTACCATGCCTTCCTCTCAGCATATTGGTCTCAAGCCACACAAGATCGAGTAAAACATAGCATCATAATGATGAAACGTTTCGAACAATCTGAATTTTCCAGTCTTATGAAATATTTTGAAGACATGTTGCATAAGAATCAGTATCTTTCAAACCCATACAGCCCCTCAGAACTCATCCGCATTTGCTTAATCAAACTGCCTGAACATTTACGACATATTATTTTGGCAGGACGTTGCAAAGACGACATTGAAACATTTCAGGGACTCTTACAAGAATTAGAAATTGACACTGACAATCGCAGAACGCGAAACCAGGAACACAACAATTACAGGTCACATACGTCACAATTCCGTGATGACAGAAACAATAACTGGACACGAAAAGGCTATTCTTACAACGCAAATCGTGACCAAAACAGACACCACCCATATGACAACCGCTGGCAGAGTAATAATAGTTACAGAGAAAGATCGCATTTCCGTAGTAATGACTATCACAGAGACAATCAGAGAAACAGACAATATGGGAACCAAAATAATTATTATCAAGGGAGACAGAATAACTTTAGACGCAACGGTCCAGGGCGCAGTTACGACTCAGGGAGAAATTCTCCACCACGTGACCGACAAGAAAGAAACTATGGAATCTACCGACATGACGACAGACGATATGATCGTAACGACAGACCTGAATTGCATCAGAACTGGCGGGATTTAAACAGGGCAGGGCCCTCTCGTCACGGTGAATTTGTAGAAGTTAGGTCTCCAAATCCCAGTAACGACGCGCGGCAACAAAGAGACAGACAATGACTCGCACGGCAGGCATACACGTGCGCCGGCTGGCTCCGAGAAAAATAACATTATACCTGGTACTGCTAATGAGATTTTAATGCAACATTTTGGTTTATTTGAAAATAAATTCTGAATTTAAAGTGCTTTCTGAGAGATACCAGATGACACAGAGGTTAGTGTATGTGACAGTTACACGATTTTATCACGACGCTACTAATGAGTGACAATTTACAATGTTGCTTTTGTAGTGTTTCTGTTTTATTTCTGCACAGTTTTTCTGTTTTATTCTGCAAAGTAAAACATGTTTTAGTAGTAACTTTTGTGGTATAGCTACAATGAGACTGCCTTTTCCGTAGCACAACAATACGTTACAGCACAGTACTTTCCTCATCACGGCAATAAGCGTAATAACTAAGACATTTATACGCAAAGCATTTCACTTTTGTGTATTATGAGGTAAGTACATTGACTTCTGCAGAACTTAGCTTTCGGAGGACGATAACTACGACACTTCCACACAGATTATGTTGCAACAAGACGCACATTTAGCGCTACAGGACACGCATTTCAGTGATTAATTTTGTACTTAAAACATTTATTTTTAAAGATTTTTGAATTACAAAGAAAGTTTTCCGTGATATATTTCATTCCATTGGTGTAATCTGTAACACCTGAGGGTATAATTACATTAATCCTCAGGGGGGTACACGCCTACTTTGTGTACCATGTGTTTGGCAAGCACAAGGAGCCCTAGCTAATATGGTATTTGCTTATACAACTTTACACATCGGTACCATATTTCTCTAACACACAAATTACACAGCTATCTGATCATTTAACTGAGACATAAACATTTTTTTACTACATCAGTGACACATGTTTACGCAATACACAGTTGAATAACTTCACACTTATGAAACTGTATTTTGTCTGTACTTTGTAAACTTTCGGAATCATTGTGATACTATGAGAGCTTTGAATGATGTATTTGGTATGAGATCATGATTTTTAAAGTACGTTTGAGGCAGCTGACACTTCTGACATGAGCAGAGAATTTTTTTAGGCTTAGAAATTATTGGAGGAAGTTACGACGATTTTGAGATTTGACTGAGGTGTTATGATGTTATTTTTACGACGACGATGTGTATTATGCTGTAAGATTTTGCTTCTACACATTTGCAACGCAAATTCTTGACCTGTGAAATATTTTTATGTGAGACTGTCACTGTAGCGGAAACCGCTGTCGTAAATATTTCCGTAAGAAAGTTAAGTGCCCACCTGCACGTAATGCGTCGCGGGCACCCACCTGGTCGACAGCCGCCTGAAAAAAAGCCATTAGCCTTTCAGCGGGACAGGTAGAAAAAAAAAAAGGGAGGCCATTATCCTGGCTATTGTCATTCCTTTAGAGAAAGCATCGCAAATCCGACACGCTGATTACTTGGAAACATATCGTACTTTCTGATATTTACTGAAATGCCTAATGAAATGACAAGAAATAGTTTGTCTACACACCTGACTATGACTACTGTCTTTCTAGATGAGAGATTTTTTTACTAACTTATGAAATGTCACATGACTACTGAATGATATTTTTATGCTTTGCTTTTCATAGTTGCTTATTTCATTTGATATCTGGTTTCCAGCTGTGTTACAGCATTAGTTTTATAAAATAAACTTAGATGCATTTGCTAATGTGAACACTTTCTGTCAACAGATCTATTAAATAATTATTTTATGATCCACATTCTTTAAAAAAGGAGCACTTGGAAAGGAAAGAACAATAAGAAGGAACTAGTAACAGTAACACGTAATTTTCTTTTCAAGTACATGGTAATATTTCTTTTTACAATCAGTTGTTGTGGTGCACCACTTTAATTACATAGACATTAAGATGTGAATATACATTTCCCTTATCTGCATTGTTATCTTTAGTGTACTATTTTTTCTGCTTGAGCTATGTCATGTTTAGATATCTGCTGTTTGCCAGGCATAGTGCTACTGAACTTTAATTTGTGTTACTCTGCTAAGCCAGATTTATTTTTTTGTTGCTGCACATTGGCTCATATTAGTTGCAATGTTGCATTGCTTGGTAATTTAGATTTACTGTAGCTTGCTTTGCGATTTTCCATTTTTTTTCATTGCTGTTTATATTAATTGTTTTATGTGCTGCTGCATTGCCTCGTCCCTTAGTTTAGCATCTGAGCTCAGTAGATTTAAGTTAGCTTATGAGGGGGTAGCCTCTAAGAGAATGAGTTGCGATGAATTGGAAGAAATGCATTGAGAAAACAGGTTTAGGTAGGATTTTCTTGGAAATATATGTTGAGGTAAGAAATGTGTGAACGTATAAATACAGACAGCATGCTTAGATAGAATTCTTTTGGTGGAAACAAAGGATGAAATAAGAGGAAAGATATATGAAGTTTTAAATAAGAGGAAAGATATATGAAGTTTTGGGTTGGACTGCAGTACCAAATGTTACACTGAAAACGAACCCTGTCCTTTCCTATTGGTGTTATCCCACTATGTGTTTGTGTACCCTTGTGTATTTGTTTTCTTCCTGTCTCTGTGTAGTTTCATAGAATTTTTTCTTCTTTTAATATTAAGCTACATTCACTATGATGAGGAATACTGTTATCCTCAAATATAATTGGCATTAATAATATGTTATTTACCTTATAAATATGCTTACACATTATTTATTCTGTTTTGTTTTAATGCTCATGTGTGAAGTTGATGTTTCGAAAGTGATTCTGATCTTTTATTTTTGTACTCATGTCATAATTCCTGTAACACTGATGTATATGTTTATTTCTATTCTTTTGTAAAGCTTGTACAACGAATGTTATCTGTATTGTTATGTTTTTAATGATGTATTTTGTAACTTTGTTATTGTATTCTTATGTTATAAAATTGTAATTGTCACCAGTTCATGATATTATTAACTTGTTAGTTACATTTCACTGCACACGTTTCTGTTGGTCATAGTATATGGACAATATGTGAGAAGTTGGGACTGTTAGTGTTTGCACGTGTGTTACTAATTCAGCAAGGGACTGGATAACAGCATTGCTGGTTCTAAGGACATGTCAAACAAATTTTTTGTGAGTGTACAAGTGGTGGTTTATGGACTTGCTATATTCTCCGCAAGACTCTTCGATGGTGATTGTGCACCTGCACAGTCGCAACAGATGGCTGCTGGCCGTCTCTACAAGGACTACAGTGGGTCTACATCTTTGATGATCCATCAATATCATTATTTCTACAAGGACTGCAGTGGGTCTGCACCTCTGATGGCCCACCAAACCCTTAATCTCTACCAGGACTACAGTGGGTCTGCTCTGTGATGACCTACCTACCAATATTCTTCAAAACTTCGACTGACTCTGCTGTGGGTTTGCTCTGTTGTGGCCCATTACTTGTCTGCATGTCAAGAGTCAGCACTGTCTTTCCGTTGGAAGGACAACACTACTTCTTCAAGACTGCATGGAAATCCACTACTTCCGTGTGCATTTTCTTCTACTGCTCAGACTTTGAGAAAAACACTATATTTTACCGTAATGAATGATCAGGACTGTCTTTATGGACTGTGACAAAATTTTAGCTTTTGACCAACGTTGTATCAATAAGTGTGTGCATTCGATATCTTTGTTATTGCAATTATGAAAAATTTTTTCAAATCTGTATTGGGCACTGCCCAAACCAATTTGTAAAATTTTTTGTGGGGAGCATGGGGGCTATGTAAGTAGGCTGTTTATGTTTTCTCTATGTAAGTAGGCTGTTTAGGTTTTTTTATTGGTAACGCCACCTCTGTATGAAAATCACTGGCTGTGCTGTGTGCAGTCTGTGGCTAGTTTGCATTGTTGTCTGCCATTGTAGTGTTGGGCAGCGGCAGCTGGTGTGAACAGCGCGTAGCGTTGCGCAGTTGGAGGTGAGCCGCCAGCAGTGGTGGATGTGGGGAGAGAGATGGCGGAGTTTTGAAATTTGTGATGAACTGCTATATATATTATGACTTTTGATGATATTAAGGTAAATACATTGTTTGTTCTCTATTAATATCTTTCATTTGCTAACTATCCCTATCAGTAGTTAGTGCCTTCAGTAGTTTGAATCTTTTATTTAGCTGGCAGTAGTGGCGCTCGCTGTATTGCAGTAGCTTGAGTAGCGAAGATTTTTGTGAGGTAAGTGATTTGTGAAAGGTATAGTTTAATGTTACTCAGGGCCATTCTTTTGCAGGGATTTTTGAAAGTCAGATTGCGTTGCGCTAACAAAATATTGTGTGTCAGTTTAAGGACAGTCATGTAGAATTGTTCAAAGGGGACGTTTCAATGTAACACGCCTTTTATTTAATGAACGGTTACATACATTGAAACGCAGAATTCGGCGTATGTTAGAGTCAAGGCGCACGTATGTTTTTGTTTGGTTAATGTTTTTAGAGCTGTTATCAACTGATATGTTGAAGAAATTACGTTTTTTCTCTTTTTAAATACAACCGTATACTTTTTAAAAATGCATTCGGTAGCTTTTGAGAAGACAATTACGGTGATGTAGCATTTGTTAATGTTGACGTTAAAACCCATCGTAAGAAAATTCGAGAAATGGCCAAGATTGTGAGAGTACTGTGTCCAGAAACGGCATTTGCGGTTCTGACACTGCCAAGCATGTAACTCGGAGCAGGCGGCGTAGTCATATTTCGGAAGGTAAGCTTGCGCTACGAGAATAAAGCTCTATTTCCCCTGGAACAAACTTACGACCTAGACGCAACTTCACCCACGAATGTTGTATATGGAAATACGACATAGGCTAGAATGTAGCGTATCACAAAGCGCTTAGGAAAACTTTTCTATTTGTGTATCCTCCCAGATTTACATGAGCTGAAACAGAGAAATTTCTTCAAAAATAAAGCGGTCCCATACGCTGCAAAGAAATGTTAGAAGAAATATTTAATCTATCTTTTTTCATAATTGGTTGTACGCTTCTCAAAGGTAAAATGCATGCTGTCGAACAACTGTCTCTACCTACATTCCTCAGAATTATGTCATGTGGGATGCATTCGCTGAACTAAACATTTTTTTTTCAAAAATAGATAGGTGACCACCTGTACACTGCAAAATAAATATTCTTCGTAACGAAACGTCGTCTCATGCAGAATGTAAGCGCGTAATGACAGTGTTACCAGCAACGTGCAACACACGCTGTCGATATACTTGAAATTTCAGTGCAATTTTGTACACATGTAAATGAAGTAAACAATTTACTGACAATGATTTGGTAACCACTCAAATCACATAACAATAACTTCGTCTTCCAAAAACATAACTTTTTCCTTTATTTAAGCATGTGTTCAAACTGTCGACCATGAACTGGAAGGCATATTTGCAATCGCCGTTCGAAAGAACGATGAACTGATTAATTACAGTGGATGATATGATAGAGTATACATGGCGATTCAACTATACATAGCCACGCGGGATTAGCCGAGCGGTCTAGGGCGCGCAGTCATGGACTGTGCGGCTGGTCCCGGCGGAGGTTCGAGTCCTCCCTCGGGCATGGGTGTGTGTGTTTGTCCTTATGATAATTTAGGTTAAGTAGTGTGTAAGGGTCGTCTCTCAATTGCTGAAGGGAAAACCGACAAAATACTGTAGGACATTCGTAATTATAATATGCGAGTGCCTGATGTAGTCACAGATGACAGGGATGGAAATTCTATCGATGCAGGATGTGAACGACACTCATCTAGCTGATGACCTTAGCAGTTAAGTTCCATAAGATTTCCCACACATTTGAACATTATCGTCTAGCGTAATTGTGGCTTCGTCATAGTTCGCATGTTTGAGTGCTCCCCAAAGAAAGAAAGCAAGAGGAATCAAATGGTTCAAATGGCTCTGAGCACTATGGGACTTAACATCTATGGTCATCAGTCCCCTAGAACTTAGAACTACGTAAACCTAACTAACCTAAGGAGATCACACAACACCCAGTCATCACGAGGCAGAGAAAATCCCTGACCCCGCCGGGAATCGAACCCGGGAACCCGGGCGCTGGAACTGAGAACGCTACCCACGACCACGAGCTGCGGACAAGAGGAATCAAATCGAGGGGACCTCGCTGGCCATTTAACAACAGAATTTCGTCCTATCCAGCATCCAGAAATGTTCTCATTCAGTATTTGCGTCACAATACGGTACGAGTGAGGTCAAACCTTGTGTCGCAGCCACACACACAGTCAAATATCCAGTGGTACCTCGTCTAGAAGAGCCGGCAGAATGTTAGTCTTGAAGTGTGAGTAGGAATGACCATTCAGTACACCTGAGATGAAGTAAGATCTAACAATGTAATTTCCTATGATGCTGCAACATACGTTTAAGCACAACGGTCGTTGATGATACACCTGACGAAGCCAGAGTGGATTTTCTGCTAACCAGTAGTGCATGTTAAGCAAATTTACTCTAGCTTGGTTAATACACGTTTCTTCATCGGTAAAGAGCACACGTTGGAAAAACGTAGGGTCGTCTATCAGTTGCTGAAGGGAAAACCGACAACATACTGTACGACATTCGTAATCATAATATGCGAGTGCCTAATGTAGTGACACATGACAGGGATGGAAATTCTATCGATGCAGGATGTGAATGACACTCATCTAGCTGTTACCGCACTCCTTGGCAGTATGTGTCGTACCACTGCACGGATTCAGTACCGTCGTAGCCAGGACAACTTTCCTGTCCTCTTTTTGAAGTTCAAACCGCCTGTCTGAGTAGCGTCTTAATATTCATGCAATTGCCTGGCGCGTTGAACACTAGCGATCGGGATGGAGAGCTCTATACCGCTGTACTGTTTGTAGGGCGCAACGAATGCTATCGTATCATGTCATTTGTGGAAACCCAGAATCTACTCTGTAGGAATTGACATGGATTCCGGAAACAGCAATCGTGTGAGACCCAACTCGCTTTTTTTGTTCATGAGACCCAGATAATATCAGATACAGGCTCCCAGGTAGATGCCATTTTGCTTGACTTCCGCAAGGGTTTCGATACAGTTCCGCACTGTCCCCTGATAACGTAAGAGCCTACGGAATATCAGACCAGCTGTGTGGCTGGTTTGAAGAGTTTTTAGCAAACAGAACACAGCATCTTGTTCTCAATGGAGAAACGTCTACAGACGTTAAGTAACCTCTGGCGGGCCACAGCGGAGTGTTATGGGACCATTGCTTTTCACAGTGTATATAAATGACATAGCAGATAGTGTTGGAAGTTCCATGCGGCATTTCGCGGATGATGCTGTAGTATACAGAGAAGCTGAAGTATTAGAAAATTGCAGCGAAATGCAGGAAGATCTGCAGTTGATAGGCACTTGGTGCAGGGAGTGGTAACTGACCCTTAACATACACTAATGTAATGTATTGCGAATACATTGAAAGAAGGATCCTTTATTGTATGATTATATGAAAGCGGTAGCAGTTACTTCTGTAAAATATCTGGGAGTGTGCGTACGGATCGATTTGAAGTGGAATGATCATATAAAATTAATTGTTAGTAAGGCGGGTACCAGGTTGAGATTAATTGGGAAAGTCATATGAAAATGTAGTCCATCAACAAAGGAGGTGGCTTACAAAATCCTCGTTCGACCGATACTTAAGTATTTCTCATCAGTGTCGGATCCGTACCAGGTCGGGTCGACAGAGGAGATAGAAAAGATCCAAAGACGAGCGGCGCTTTTCGTCACAGGGTTATTAGGTAAGCGTGATAGCGTTACGGAGATGTTTAGTAAACTCAAGTGGCAGAATCTGCAAGAGAGGCGCTCTGCATCGCGTTGTAGCTTGCTGCCCAGGTTTCGAGAGGGTGCGTTTCTGAATGAGGTATCGAATATATTGCTCCCCCCTACTTTTACATCCCGAGGAGATCACGAGTGTAAAATTAGAGAGTTTCGAGGGCGCACGGAGGCTTTCCGGCAGTCGTTCTTCCCACGAACCATATGCGACTGGAACAGGAAAGGGAGGTAATGACAGTGGCACGTAAAATGACCTCCGCCACACCCCGTTGGGTGGCTTGCGTAGAATAAATGTAGATGTAGATGTTGAAGCAAAAATGAGCAGCCTGCAGTGGAGACAAGTAAAGTGGCAAACTTGCTGATACTCTGACACAGCGTAACACGAGAGCTCTGATTGGTTGCGACTGCACAGTTAATACCGATTCTGGACACAGTGCTCTCAAATTCTAGGTAATTTCTCGAATTTTTTAAGTCACGTTTCAATGTTAACATTAACAAACGCTACAGCCCTTCTCAAGAACTATCGAATGCAGTTATAGAAAGTACTCGGTTACATTAAAAAAAGAACTTGTTTCAATATGTCCGTTGATGCCACCGTTAAAAACATTACCCAAAAAAAATCTACGTACCCTCGACACTCTAACATTTGCCGAAAACTGAGTTTCGTTATGTGTAACCGTTAACAAAATACGAGTGTTGTTACGTTTTACGTGAGTTTTATATATATACATGGTGGTCCATTGGTCGAGACCGGGCCAAATATCTCACGAAATAAGCGTCAAAAGAAAAAACTACTAAGAACAAAACTTCTCTAGCTTGAAGCCAGATGGAGCTATGGTTGGCTTACTAGATGGCGGTGCCATAGGTCAAACGGATTTCAAATGCGTTTTTTTAAAATAGGAACCCCCATTTTTTATTATATATTCGTGTAGTATATAAAGAAATATAAATGTTTTATTTGGACCACTTATTTCGCTTTGTGATAGATGGCGCTGTAATAGTCATAAAGATATGGCTCATAATTTTAGACGAACACTTCGTAACAGGTAGTTTTTTAAAGTAAAATACAGAGCGTAGGTACGTTTGAACATTTTATTTCGGTTGTTCCAACGTGATACATGTACCTTTGTGAATTTATCATTACTGAGAATGCATGAATGCAATAAATGCTCAAATTGATGTCCGTCAACCTCAATGCATTTGGCAACACGTATAACGATATTTCCCTCAACAGCGAGTAGTACGTCCACCGTAATGTTCGCACATGTATTGACAATGCGCTGAGCCGGCCGGAGTGACCGACCGGTTCTAGGCGCTGCTGTCTGGAACCGCGTGACCGCTACGGTCGCAGGTTCGAATCCTGCCTCGGGCATGGATGTGTGTGATATCGTTAGGTTAGTTCGATTTAAGTAGTTCTAAGTTCTAGTGGACTGATGACGTTAGAAGTTATGTCTCACGGTGCTCAGAGCCATTTGAACAATTTTTGAACAATGCGCTGACGCATGTTGTCAGGCGTTGTCGGTGGATCACTGTACCAAATATCCTTCAACTTTCCCCACAGAAAGAAATCCAGGGACGTGAGACCCGGTGAACGTGCGGGCCATGGTATGGTTCTTCGACGACCAATCCACCTGTCATGAAACATGCTATTCAATATCGCTTCAACCGCACGCGAGCTATGTGCCGGACATACAACATGTTGGAAGTACATCGCCATTCTGTCATGCAGTGAAACATCTTGTAGTAACATCGGTAGAAAATTACGTAGGAAATCAGCATACATTGCACCATTTAGATTGCCATCGATAAAATGGCGGCCAATTATCCTTCCTCCCATAATGCTGCACCATACATTAACACGCCAAGGTCGCTGATGCTCCATTTGTCGCAGCCTTCGTGGATTTTCTGTTCTCCAGTAGCGGATAGTATGCCGGTTTACGTTACCGCTGTTGGTGAATGACGCTTCGTCGCTAAATAGAACGCGCGCAAAAAATCTGTCGTCGTCCTGTAATTTCTCTTGTACCCAGTGGCAGAACTGTACACAACGTTCAAAGTCGTCGCCATGCAATTCCTGGTGCATAGAAATACGGTACGGGTGCAATCGATGTTGATGAAGCATTCTCAACACCGACGTTTTTGAGATTCTCGATTCTCGCGTAATTTGTCTGCTACTTATGTGCGGATTAGCCGCGACTGCATCTAAAACACCTACTGGTCATCATCATTTGTTGCAGGTCGTGGCTGACGTTTCACATGTGGCTGAACACTTCCTGTTTCCTTAAATAACGTAACTATCCGGCGAACGGTCCGGACACTTGGATGATGTCTTCCAGGATACCGAGCAGCATGCATAGCACACGTTCGTTGGCCATTTGGTCACAATAGCCACACATCAACACGATATCGATTTTTTCCGCAATCCGTAAACGGTCCATTTTAACACGGGTAATGTATCACGAAGCAAATACCGTCTGCACTGGCGGAATGTTACATGATACCACGTACTTACACGTTTGGGACTATTACAGCACCATCTATCACAAGGCTAAAAAAGTGATCCAACTACAACATTCATATTTCTTTATGTACTTCCTATTTTAAAAAAACGCAGATGATATCCGTTTGACCTATGGCAGCGCAATCCATCTGTTTTCCCGCTTCAAGCTAGACGAGTTTCGTTCTTTGTAGTTTGTTTGATGCTTATTTCGTGAGATATTTGGTCTGGTCACTATCAATGGACCACCCTGTATATCAACGGGGACAGGTGAGAATGTGTGCACCGACCGGGACTCGAACCCGGGATCTCCTGCTTACATGGCAGACGCTCTATCCATCTGAGCCACGGAGGGCTAAACCGGAATGAATGGAGCAAAAATTTCGTAAATCATCTAGTGATGCTATTTGTTACTATCCTGAGAGGAGACG
Source organism: Schistocerca serialis cubense (assembly GCF_023864345.2). Taxonomy (NCBI): domain Eukaryota; kingdom Metazoa; phylum Arthropoda; class Insecta; order Orthoptera; family Acrididae; genus Schistocerca; species Schistocerca serialis. Next base: position 380,671,301 of record NC_064643.1, on the reverse strand, counting down.
GTTAGTCAAAAATGAGTCGGAGGAAGATGAAGTACATTTTTTAATGCGACTCTCAAGATATCATAGTCAGTGACTTTGCAAAGTGTTGCTTGAAAATAGCCACTATGGCAGGCTACATACGAATTTGAGCGAAACAGGATGTCCAGGTACAAAAGTGCAAACACACTGCCATAACAAGGAAATGAAAATAATCATTAGTGAGCAGTGAATGACGATAGTAACTGCATCACAGCAGTGCCGATTGTGAAGTTCAAAATGTAACACTATATGCGTGATACATGGTGTAAAATAACACAAGGTATTTGAAATAACTACAGATCTGGGCACCAAGGCATAAAGAAAGCCTTCCCTCGTTTCGTGAATATGTGGGGAAACAAACGCTCATGAGTTAACACTATCGTTCCCAGAAATCATCGGAGCTATCTTCTTTGTTAACTTCTTCATCTGGCTGCACTAGCTCATTCTATGATACTTCATGTCACTGTATTAGCTCTTTCTACAGCCAATAACATATCTGATGAACTGAATACGGGAGAAAATGTTATAAACAGTCGTGGTGTTCCGCGGACCTGTATGCTGGGTGCGTAGATTGAGGAATTCTGCTTCGCTCCGTTGGAGGAACTGCCTTTAAAATTCTTCTTTTCAAATATTTTACGTTACTTGTAGAAAAATTACATTTATGATGCGCTTAGAGTTTCGTCTGCGTGAAACATTTACGTATTCATTACCTCGATGTGCCACGCATACTTCGTAAGGAACGAGTGTCACATATAGCAACTGCACTATATCTTGAACTTTTCTGACGTCAGTGACCCTTTGTGGCGGAACACCTATGATGATCTCTTGTTTTGGGGTCAAAATGGTAAACGCAGCTTTCATCGCCTGTCACAATGTTGTTAAGGAACCATCATAGCCAGCCCGGCTAGCCGCGCGGTCTATGCGCTGCTTCCCGGGCGCGGAGACGTGACCATCCCATGCACGAATCCACGCGGCGGATTAGTGTCGAGGTCCGGTGTGTCGGGCAGTCTGTGGATGTTTTTTAAGGCGGTTTTCCATCTGACACGGCGAATGCGGCCTGGTTCCCCTTAGTCCGCCTCAGTTACACTATGTCGGTGATTGCTGCGCAAATACTGTCTCCACGTATGCGTACACCATAATTACTCTGCCACGCAAACATTTGGAGCTACACTTGTCGGGTATGAGAAGTTCCCGGAGTGGATAGGTCAAGTGAGGGCCGAACTGCACAATAACCCTGGGTTCGGTGTGGGGCGGCGGTTGAGTAAATGGACTGCTTTAGCCTGTTGTGGGGCTGTGAACCACTGAGGACTAAGGCGGAGACGAAACCTCTCCGTCGTTTCCAGGTTCCCAGTTGAATACACAATACACAAACAATACAAAACTCATCATCCTGATGCTCAAAATAGAAAAGACGTTTTTGACAAATGACCAGTCCCCTCAGCTTCATGTCAGGAGCGAACATTCGGGGCACCCACCGTACATACAGTTTTCTCGGCAGTGCTTGCCTGTAGACACTCACGTTATATGCCACATGTACCTGAGAGCAGTACCTGTGTTATCCGATGATTTATTCTGTTGAGTTGAATGGTTTGCCTGTATGTGCGAAACACGAGGAACAAAAACTATAAAGGAATACCATCATCGGAAGTAATTTTTTTTTTTTTCAATCAACAAACAACCATCCGAACCTACTTATACTTCCGTGCAGCAATACCCTGAAGAGCACACAAGTTCAATTCTTCTTCGTTCAGAGTTACAACATGACACATAGATACATAGTTTATTTCAGTTATTTGCATTTTGCATGTGTCGCAATTCCGATCTCTCATCATGACTGTAACGATTCGGAAGTTACTATCACAGTACACATTTCAGTGAAAAATGTGGCAATAAGCTCACTTCCCAGATGATTGTCTTAAGCTAAATACGAGTATTTTCATATAGTGTTTTATACTTCAGTCTCAGGCCCTCTCTCTCATTCTCTCTCTCTCTCTCTCTCTCTCTGGTGGCGATGCGGGTAAGTGACGCCGTAACAAAAGTATGTAAGCGGAGCAGACACTGACGGGGGATTGCCCTAGCGATGGGCTGCAAAAGGGGAAATCCATTCAGATAAGCCACTTTGACAACGGGACGATTTTATTACGCAGAGCTTTTAAACGGGTTTCTCTAAAACAGCGAACCTAGTCGAATGTTCACGTGCTACCGTCGTGAGCACCTATGGAACGAGGCAGAAGGACAGTGAAACTACCAATTGGAGCTAAATGGTTGGTTGATTACGGCCCTTCAGAGAACATGGTATTCGGAAGCTTGTCTCCTCCGTAAGGTAGGACATCTCTGTCGAAATAGCGCAATGCTAGTACACTCATAAGTATTTCGGAGCACACCATTCAACGTACAATGTTGAACGTGGCGCTCCGCAGCAGATAAGCCGACAGCGTTTACGGGTTGACTCCACGACGTGGTCAGATACGATTTAAATGCACGAGGGACCATCGGGTTGCGTCCGTCGATCATTGGAAACGTGTCGCCGCTTCGGGCGAATCATTTTGTTGCTATACTAGATCGTTGGTCGTCTCCACAAACTCCGTCATAGAGGAGCACGGCGGCTCGAAATGTGCAGCGCGCCACGGATGCAGGCTCGTGGGAGCAGTATCATGCTATGGGTGACATCCTCCTGCGCTTACACGAGACCTGTGGTAGTAATCGAAGACACGCTGACGGCTGCATACGACCTGCAAGTTTTCATACAGAGGTATAATCGTCAATGTGTCTTGAAGCCAAAACCGAGCTACCGTGGTTTGTGGAGCGTTATTGTGAACTTTGATGTTTCGGGGACCAAATTCGCCTGATGTAGATCTTATGGCACTCATCTGGGTCGCTGTCGGGTGCTGTCAACAAGAAAGCAAATCAGAGGCCCGTTATTTAGGCGAATTACATGACATGTGCGTAGACATCTAATACCACTTACCTCCACAAACCCACCAACAGACTGTCGGATCTCTGACAGGCAGAATCAGTGATGTATTTAGTTCCAAAGACGGACAGAAAAACTGTTAAGCAGGTGGCCACAATGTTTCGGCTCATCAGTGTACGCACATACGCTCATCCATAGGCCTACGTTATATTATTACACAATCAGAGGTTTTTCTATGGAGTGAAAGTAAGTGTCAAGCAGATATTATTTCATTTTGTGTTTGAAGTTAATGTTATAATCTGGGTACATGGTTATCTCACTCCTTTTTATGCAAGGTGTAGTATGAGAGGAAGCTAATATAAGCCATCTGCCCTTCTAGCATTATGTTAATAAATTACCGTTTTATTTCAGATTGAGATTAACTGTTGACAACAGACTTCAAAAGGGCGTATGTATAGTGTGATGCTGTTGTCAGTACATCCAGTTCTATTAAGAAATCTGGACTACACACCATCCATTATACTTATTACATGCTCCTGACGACTAACTTTTCCTTAATTAAATGTCATCCTAGAATATGATGCCAAAGGGAATTAAAGAATGAAACTAGTAAAAGTGATCTACTCTTTGAAGTTTTAATCTACAAAATCTATTATCCGTAATGCATAAATTACAAAGCCTCCACGTTTAAGACGATGTGCATTATGTGACTTCCTTTTAGTACAGGATCCTACCTGAATACTTACGAATTCAAAATATTCTGTTTCGCTTACTGAGTCACAGTCACGATTTTGTCAGGTCTTGTGGAACGTAGAATTGCATGTATTGTGTTCAGTGACAGGTCGTTTGCAGAGCAGCAGTTGTGAAGCCTCTCCATTTGGCTTGATTGTAAAACTTTCATCGTCACGAAAGGAAACTATTTCTGCTTCTTGGTTTGTGGCGGGGTATTATTAGTACACAATAACAACGAGAGTGTGCTGAACATCGATCCCTGTAGTACACACTTAGTGACTATTCCCAAACCAGAAAATACTGTTTCCTTGGGTGGCCTCTCAGGATTTGCTAGTGCGCTGCACTGCAAAAAATGGTTCAAATGGCTTTGAGCACTATGGGACTTAGCTTCTGAGGTCATCAGTCCCCTAGAACGTAGAACTACTTAAACCTAACTAACCTAAGGACATCACATGCATCCATGCCCGAGGCAGGATTCGAACCTACGACCGTAGAGGTCGCGCGGTTCCAGACCGTAACGCCTAGAACCGATCGGCCACCTCGGCCGGCTTCAGTTCTAAACGCTTTCCGTGTGACAGCACACTATTTTTATTTTTCCTGACGATTTTTTTTTTATTTCTACCCAGCATCGCTTAATTCCTCCGCCTCAGATATTTGATAAATATATAAACACAGAAAATTTGTTTACTAATTACGCGATAACATCGTGATTTATTCATTATACGAGCGTTTCGGGCAGAAAATGGTTAAATTTAAGAGGAACACTATATTTCTCGTTGTCAAATACATGTGCGTCCTGGAAACGAACAAGTTGCTTTGCACCTTCTGTGTCTCATATTGTCAGTCATTTGAAAAATTTGTTCAGTTTACCGTGTTGCTTGATGTCTAATCGTTATTCACGCCAAAAGCCTGGACAGAATTAAACAGACGTGAGGAATATTCTAAAGCTAATTTGCGTAATGTCTGTTTTAACTCGTCCAATCGCTGCAGCAGGCAATCCGTTAATTCTTTGCCTTTGTCTACGATGCAAAAGGCAATTCATTTGTGGCGTGATGGAATGAATCGATTACACATCCTGCATGCCCGCCGACGTGTTGTTCAGAATAATGGTCCCCTTACTGCAGAAAATCGTCACTGTTTAGCCTTCCCCATCGGCCGAATTTCCTAACCTTACCTTCATCCTGTTCATCATTTGTAGTTATAGGTATCTAAAATCTTTATTTGTGGCACCATAGTGGACACAGGTGTTGCATCAAAAGGTGGTATTCGTATTATGTCTGTGGAGTCCTTCGTTCACAGTACTCAGTTTGTGTGTAGGAATCCCCCAGTCACAGCGAGGTAAAATTATTGGCATCACTTATCGAAGACTAGCTGCGCCTATGATCTGAAATAACTGCTGTATCTTCCAGAAGACTTCTGGAAGATTACAAAGGAGGCGTTCAATGTTATTTCGTCGTTTGGTGTTATTGCAATCAAGTAATTCTACTGGTTTTCAAGTATAAGCAGAATGCTTTATATACAGGGAGCGTTCCACAATTCCTGTTATAGGATTTTGAGGGGACTTAGAAGATAATGTTTGCTAACGAAACCGTAGCAGTCACTCAAAGGAAAGCTGAAGTACTAAATTTCACGTTTAAGAAATAATTCACCAGGAGGATCTTACAGTTTGAGCGTGGTACAGGCTTCCGCCTGGCCCACATAGAAATAGTCATATGTGGCGTAGAGACAACTGAAAGAGTTCAAAAGAAATAATTTGCCACTTCCACATGGAAACCTAAATAGGTTTCCCAAAGAGTACTCTGCAGCAATGACCCTGTTCTTAGCTTGCATTTATCGTGAATCTATCGCTCAGCACTGAGTCCCAGGTAACTTGAAGAAAGCACAGGTGACTCTTGTATGTAAGAAGAGCAAAAGAATGAGCCCGCGAAATTACAAACCAATATCGCTGATATCGGTTCTCTGCAGAATCGGTTAACATATTCTGAGTTCCAATATAATAAACATTCTTGAAGCACAAAAGGTTCTTTCCTCAAATCAGCACGGATTTTGAAAGTATCGCTCTTGCGAAACTCAGCATGCCTTTTTCTCACACGATGTCCTATATATCATGGAAGTTCCGTATTCATAGATTTCCGGAAAGCATTTGACACGGTGCCCCTCTGCAGAGCTTACAGTATAGGTTCCCAATTATGTGAGTGGCTCGAAGACCTTTTTAGATAAGGGAACACAGTAATTGATCCTCGACGACGAGTGTTTATCAGAGAAAAGAGTACCTTCATGTGAACCCCAGGGAAGTGTGTAGGACCGATCACATTCTCTGTATACGTACGGATGAGTAGGAAAATCAATCCTGTTACGATACAATACAGCACAATGTTGCAAAGCGATATGAAATAGACTGAGCACGCCATGTTGGTAGTACAGAAGACGAATGCTCGACATGATTTTACTTGGTGAATTTATGGAAAGCGTAGCTGTCCCTTGAAGGAGACAGGGCTTAGAACGCTAGGACAACAAATTCTCGATTACTCTTCGAATGTTTTGGATCTTCACTTGGTCGGTTTAAGGGAAGCATCGAAGCAACTCAGATGTGAGCTGTTATATTTGTTATCTGTAGGTTCGATCATCACTCAAGAATGACTGAGACGCTTCGTCACCTGAAATGGGAGTCCCTGGAGGGGCACTATTGCAGAAATATTGAGAACCGGCATTAGTGGCCGGCTGCAGATCGATTCTACTGCCGCCAACTTATATTTCACATAAGGATCACGGAGAGAAGTTACCAAAAATTAGTGTCGTACAGAGCCTATTATTTCTCCTTAACTGTATTTGTGGTTGGAACAGGAAAGGGGCTTGTGAAGTGTGTATATAGATGACGAGATATAGATAGCCGCAAAAGAACCGTTTGGTTCCGAAATAGTTCGAAATTCGGATCACTTTCAAATCGTCCGCATGACGTCACGCACACCTACCGAGAGGAGGGCGCCATCCTTAGTCCGTGCAGTAATTATGACGTCACATACCACTCACGTCTGACTACGATAACCGTTGAGAGAAACTGATACCTTCCCAACAAGGATGGTTGGTCGTGGTGCTCCACGTGTTCCAAATGACTGGAAAAGAGCACGGGTTGTTCCTGTTTTCAAGAAGGGTCGTCGAGCAGATGCCCAAAACTATGGGCCTTTATCTCTGACATCGATCTGTTGTAGAATTTTAGAACATGTTTTTTGCTCGCGTATCATGTTATTTCTGGAAACCCAGAATCTACTCTGAAGGAATTAACATGGATTCCGGAAATAGCTATCGGGTGGGATCCAACTCGCTTTATTTGTTCATTAGACCCAGAAAATATTAGATACAGGTTCCCAGGTGGATGCCATTTTACTTGACCGGCCGGTGTGGCCGAGCGGTTCTAGGCGCTACGGTCACAGGTTCGAATCCTTCCTCGGGTATCGATGTGTGTGAAGTCCTTAGGTTAGTTAGGCTTCAGTACTAAGTTCTAGGGGACTGATGACCTCATATGTTAAGTCCCATAGTGCTCAGAGCCATTTGAACCTTGACCTGAAGGCGTTAGATAAAGTTCTGCACTGTCGCCCGATAAACAAAGTAAGAGCCTACGGAATATCAGACCAGCTGTGTGGCTGGATTGAAGAGTTTTTAGCAAACAGAACACAGCATGCTGTTCTCAATGGAGAGACGTCTACAGACGTTAAAGTAACCTCTGGCGTACCACAGGGGACTGTTATGGGACCATTGCTTTTCACAATATATGTAAATGACGTAGTAGATAGTGTCAGAAGTCCCATGCGGAATATCCTGGATCATGCTGTAGTATACAGAGAAGTTGCAGCATTAGAAAATTGCAGCGTAATGCAGGCACATCTGCAGTTGATAGGCACTCGGTGCAGGGAGTGGCAACTGATCCTTAACATAGACAAATGTAATGTATTGCGAGTACATAGAAAGAAGGATCCTTTATTGTATGATTATATGATAGCGGAACAAATACTGGTAACAGTTACTTCTGTAAAATATCTGGGAGCATGTGTAAGGAACGATTTGAAGTGGAATGGTCATCTAAAATTAATTGTTGGTAAGGCGGGTGCCAGGTTGAGATTCATTGGGAGAGTCCTTAGAAAATGTAGTCCATCAACAAAAGAGATGGCTTACAAAACACTCGTTTGACTTATACTTGAGTATTGCTCATCAGTGTGGGATCCGTACCAGGTCGGGTTGACAGAGGAGATAGAGAAGATCCAAAGAATAGCGGCGCGTTTCGTCACAGGGTTATTTGGTAAACGTGATAGCGTTACGGAGATGTTTAGCAAACTCAAGTGGCAGACGCTCCAAGAGAGGCGCTCTGCATCGCGGTGTAGCTTGCTGCCAAGGTTTCGAGAGGGTGCATTTCTGGATGAGGTATCGAATATATTGCTTCCCCCTACTTATACCTCCCGAGGAGATCACGAATTTAAAATCAGAGAGATTCGAGCGCGCACGGAGGCTTTCCGGCAGTCGTTCTTCCCGCGAACCATACGAGACTCGAACGGGAAAGGGAGGTAATTCAGTGTCACGTAAAGTGCCCTTCGCCACACACCGTTGGGTGGCTTGCGGAGTATAACTATAGATGTAGATGTAAATGTAGATGTAGGCAGCACTCTTGACTTGGAAGGGGATACCCTTCGTTACGTAGGGGAGAACGCGGCGATGAGTACTCGAAATGTTGCTATCTCATTGGCTCTTGTGGAATTCAATGGTAAGAGCACATTATCTCCGCTCTGTGCGCATTGTGAAGAGGGAAAACTGAAAACTTCTTCGTTTACATCCAAACAGAACCATTTTGAATATGGGTTGCTTACCAAAAGTGTATCTACAGTCCCTAGAAGCCTGGAACAGGAATTGTGAAACTCTCCATTCACTCGTCTTACGAGAATTGTAATACATGCTCAACGTCACTGCATATGTCCCATATGTCAGTATACCAGCCCAGCCGCTCAAAGTCTCTTTTTAAATGCTAAAATGACGGGATTGTCTTAGAAACAGAAAAAGTGTGCGGTACGGCCTGTTGCATATTAAATGCTGTATGAATCGTTTGTGAATATGTAAAGTTTCACGCCAGCTCTTTACTTTGAGTTTTCTACAATTATTGCAGTTGCTTCCCTTACAGTATCATGGCAGTCGCCTGTTTGTTTACCAGTAACTTGTACATTTACAGTAGGCTAATTCGCCGACTTCAGTGCGATATGAAAGAGCTCGTTGCTTTGCCACACGATATCTCACAAATAGTAAACGCTTGCGCTTCCTAGATTCCCAAAATGCCTTGAACGCTATACTACACTGTCCGGTGCTAACCAAGATAGTATCCTCTGGAATATATTCACAAATATGTGTTGTGTTCGACAAATTTTTATGTTATTGGAACCTAGTTCGTAGTAGCTGGTTCAGTTCTGAAAATTTTGTTTGGATCTTGACGTACCAGCGTTATCTTGAAGGCAACAATATTAGGGGCACGACTTACCGAGCAATATGACCAGTATTTCTTTAGTGAAGTCATTATCGGCAGGTATGTGTGTAGTGTGTCGTTTAGTGTAAGGATTCTAAGAGCGAGATGTGGGTTGATTTGCTAAAGCGAGACAACGCTCCAGATTCATCTATTGTTGACAGTCCACAGTCTTTGTGGCTAGTGATACGTCGCCACAGAAAATGCGGAGAACCGGGTTCTGCGGAAACGCAACAACATAGAACACGGTGGTTGGTGAAAATGGTACTGTTGAAGCTCCACACAAGAGCGACTTGAGAGCTATCTCCCACATATGATTACTGGTAGCCGAAGACGCGTTCGAAGATTGCAGAAGGGTTTTACGAAGATCTCTTTCGTCTATCTCACAACCCCGCTCTATAAATGAAGAAGCAACCTAAGATTGCTCGATAAGAAGTAGCAACGAGGAGAACAGGGCAAGTGCCATAACCCGATTTGCAAGGAACTTGGCTAAGTAGAAGAAGAGTCAAAATAAGGAAACACTTGTCTCGGATTATTCGTAGACACTCGACTGTTTCTGAGAAAACGAAGTTCAAGGTTTTCGGCGTAATCTAGATGCTTTTTTGGCGTGCGGTAGTCTCAACGGAAATGGAGTCTCAGAAGCTAACACCGCGGCTCCTCGCTTTTGCTTGTCGTGTTCGAAACCTAATTATTATATTCATTCATTTAATTTAATTTTTATTTTTTTCTCATTTATCTGCCCATGTTCGTAGAAGGTTACAACTGGGTTTAACAATAAATGTTATCCATTTATAACATAATATATGTGTGTATGATATTTTCAGAGCTTATGATCTTTTCAAATTCATGTTCTTACAATTCATTCTTATATCGCACCTTACGATACTTCTTATGTTTTATTACTATGTTTATTCTTCAGGAAGATCTGATGCATTATATTGGATGAGACCGATCTTAGAAACATACGAAAAATAGAAATCTCGATCACCACAAGCATCGCCTGAAGGCGTTTTTCACAGCGATATTCCATCGCATGAATATCGCTCGAGAAAGAAACCTTTTGCTGAAGATTTCATGCGTTATCAATAATTTCTAGTACACCACGCATTAGGATATGTTAACCGAAAAATGACAGTTGCAACTGATTACGAATCAAGATACGTTAGATGAATTTTACCGAAAACAATTGTAAGTAATTTTCTCATTCATTTACTGTTTCTTCAGATCCGTTCATCAGACATACAGTTAGCAGAAGAATATGGACAACGTCGTTTCAGGGAAACATTCGTGTATTAATCTTGTAGGACATGGGTAGAAAAATGAAAAACAGACATAAAAATAATAATCAGGTTTCGAACATGGTGCGCAAAAGTTCGAAACCGCGACGCTAGCCACCGCTTTATTAATTACTCGTTAGAAGCCAGATAAAGTACCTCAGAAAGTTTGACCGTTGTTTTCTCAGGAATAGGCGAGTATTTACGAATAAGCCGAGATACGTGTTCGTATACTTTGATCCCTCATCCACTAAAGGAAGTTATTGGGAAATCGTTCAAAAAAGGCTCTAAGCACTATGGGATTTAACATCTGAGGTCATCTGTCCCCTAGACTTAGAACTACTTAAACCTAACTAACCTAGGGACATCACACACATCCATGCCCGAAGCACGATTCAATCCTGTGACCGTAGGAGCAGCGCGGTTCCGGACTGAAGCGCCTAGAACCGTTCGGCCACAGCGGCCGGCCTGGGAAACCGTGTTTCGACATTTGCCGTGTTCTCCTCTCAAGTTGTCCGAAATATACATGGGTGAAGCAGGAAATATTCACAACAAAGATTACGATTTTCTTACCATAGCGCTTCACTCAGGAAGTATGAAGAAGACATTGTGTTATCAATGGAGTCAAATGTGAGGAAATCACTAAAGGGGCTAAGAACTGTTTTGAAACTTACCTTCCCGAAGATCAATTAAAATAGGTGACGCCAGTATTTCTCTTCTAGATGATATTAGATTAGAGGAAACGCTAATCATTTTTAATCGACTCAAAGGGAAAGTAAGCTTGAAAATCTTCTAATTTTTCTATGGATAGAGTATTTATGAGCTGTAGTAAGCAGTTTGCACAAATCTAGGAAACCCGAGTGACGAAACAAACAAGCTTCTCGTGGTGTGTGCCCTGCTCTTTAATCAGAAGAAAGACACGTATGTTTCGTCTCATTAAATAAGTAGTTTCTCAACTGTGTCCGAGAACAGTGAATGTTGATTTCGAGGCCGCTGCAATTTCGGCCTTTTGTCAAGTTTTCTCAGGTGGTATAAGTTGATTTTATTTCCGTATGAATAAAAACTGTGGAGAAAAGTTAAAGTGTAACTGGCGAGTGCCATTAGAAGTGAGATTTAATACCACGTCAGTATCTGTGCAGTACTTGCTTTTGTAAAATATGGGGACACAAGCAGTGGATAGCAACATACTGGTAAGGAAAGAGTACTTAGTCGGTATATGGCCACAGAAAGAGGTTATCCCCATAGCAATGTGGAATCACTACCAAAAGAAACACATTAAACGACGAACGCTGTTGAAGAGTAGCACAACAAAATAAATAATGTTATTGGAAACCGTCACCGTAGAATCAGCTTTCTTAGGTTGGAAGCTCCTCTTGATGTTTTGCCTGTTTGCGATTTAAAATTTTAGTTTATTTTGATCTGTGCCTTAAGCGAAACACAATTTGCTTTTTTTCATTCACCCGAACATGTTGCGATACCTATGTATCATCTACATTGGCTTGGATTTATATGTTATTGTATAAGGTACAATAGAAATTATGTGGTCGTTTACCTATTGTAGGGCTAAAAGTAACATACTGAAATGCTGTGAAAGGCACTGAATCATCGTTCATTATTTGGTAAAAATTGTTAATTATATTAAAGAAGCTTATATTGATAAATATAGTGTACCGCACATCTAACATATAAGTCATGTAGTCTAAGTAAAACGAATGTGAATGTTTCGTCGATAATACCAGTGATTTGTCGGCGTGAGTAATGAGTTTCAAAAATAAATGTGATACAATGTACACAAATTGTGTTCGTTTCGTATTTACTTGAAATATATCCTTGAAATGATCTGTCCTTCACCCATTTTTAAATGTTAACTTTTCATATTTTTAACGTCCATAATATCCGTTTGGCTGTGTAAGTTTTTTGGTCTCTGTTTAACTTGAATTACATTCAGTGCTTTACGTCTGTGGGACGCGTATCCATAATCTTCACTGCCCACAAAACACTTTCTTTACGACTTTGACGAGCTTAAAAGTTTGCCAACGATTTATTTCACGGGCGTAAATCTGGTTTATTTCATGTTTTCATATTTGTAATCGCAATATGGACGATGCTAGTGCAGTTTCTGGTGGGAAAAGCTATACATTTAACTGTTTCGAACGTTTTGAAGCGGCAGAAAACCGCTCTCGATAAATGAATGGCTGGTAGCTAGACAGTGAGTCTACTTTTTTGTGAGAGTGAGCCGTCACATGGCACAAGGCATACTTGGTTATTCATCCACCCTTCACTTCTTTTTGGTTTTACGTGTGATTTTAGGATGTGAAATTCATTTCCATGCAAAATAACTTAGAGTTTAAGGTAAGATGTGCAGCAAATTAACAAACTATTTTACTTGCTCTCGTGCCAATAATTTTTGTGCATGTGATAAGTCGGGAATTCCGACGTTGTCGGTGGATGATGAAAGTGCAAATGTAAACGAGAACACTGAACTCATGTGAGAAAATACAGTGGACGAACATGTATACAATAGGAGGTCACCTAATAATATACAATTTTAGGTAGTGATATTGACATTGTAGTTTTATAGTTCAATAAATTATAAGCTGCATTGAAAACATCTGTAATCATTGCTGCAATGTATCTAACATGAGAGTACCCTCACGGGCAATTTTATGAAACTGAGCACTTATATACTATGTGGGATAAATAGAAAGAATCCTTACCACCACTAAATTGCTACCGAAAAAGGCACGGTGGTATTTAACCTGAAAACCTGATTTTTCAAATAGTAGTCCATGTTTTCCAGGCTATTTGCCAACAGAAAGTTTGGTTTGGCCTCAGCATATATCTAAAATAGCAATATATGCATCTTTGCTTGTCTTCATTTTACACAGTTGAAACAAAATGAAAATCTGGTTCCTCAGATTCAATTTTATGAATAGCTTTTGATATTAAATTCTGCGGAATAACAGGACGTAGTTAGTAAATGATTCAATGGGACTCTGCTTTGATTTTAAATATTAAAACGCAAAGTTATCTCGTCGAATTATATCTCCGCAGTATTCCACATTATAGTTGCGTAAAACTGCATTCACTTCGAACAGATCACCGTATTTATATAATAACTGGTAGTCTGCGAAATGCAGTCATGATCACAAATTATTAGAAATGTGGACATCGAGTTGTAACAGTGCTGATCAAAATCGAATCCTATATATATTTAAGATTTTTATCCGTATTTTTATAGGATGCAGCAGAAACGTTTGTTTTAAATTGCACGCCGTTGTTGCATCCAGGCACTGAAAAATGTCGTGTTCGGAAATCTCTGGCAAAACCACTGCATGTATATCTCAGTGTCCGCATTCCACAGCCTACACCGTTTAGCTGGTGTAGGTAAAGTGATGATCCTAATCGCTTTCAAGACAGATTGAAAAGCGCTAGACGCGGCAAGGGAAATATATGATCTTGTCCTACATAACCGATTAGATGCGAACGCAGCTCGCCGCAGGTCGGCGAAAATGTTCAAAAGATTCAACGTAAGCTGGCCGGAGTGGCCGAGCGGTTCTAGGTGCTTCAGTTTGAAACCGCACGACCGCTAAGGTCGCAGGTTCGAATCCTGCCTCGGGCATGGATGTGTGTGATGTCCTTTAGCATACTTGCCGATGGCTATGAAGTAATTGTCATCCAGTTTTAAGAAAACTATCCGGTGTTGACTCAATATGTCGTCAGTGAAGATTGCAGTGGTACTGGAACATTGAGGTGGGAATGTGGATCATTGTCAAAACTTGATGCCTAGTCAGATGAATCACGCTTCTTCTTACACGAGGCTGATGGTGGTGGTGGTGGTGGTGGTGGTGGTGGTGGTGGTGGTGGTGGTGGTTGTGGTGATGGTTATGGTGATGGTGGTGGTGGTGATGGTGGTTGTTATGGTAGTCATTTCTAGCTACGCCGTCACGCAGGCGAACCTTTGATCGAAGCAAGCATCACGCTACAGACGAACACTGACGGGGAAGATTCAGTTGCGCTTACAGAGGACCTATGGTAATAATTAAAGGAGGCATGGCATTCGTGACTTTGCCGACATTCTTGTGGACCACCTGCACCTTCTCATGCTTGATGTCTTGCCGAATGGCTATGGCATCTTCCATCATGATAACTGTCATAAGGCCAGAATCGTGCTCGAGTGGCTTAAGGCTCGTAGAAGTGATATCATAATGCTGTCTTGGCGACCATATTCGCCTGATCTGAATACCAGGCGCCAGGTCTAGGACTATACGAAACCAGTGGCTAGTAATTTACTTGAATTGAGTGCACTGCCATTTGGTACCTTTACCTCCAGAAACCTACCAACAACTTGTGACGAGCATGCAATGCCGAAATGCTACTGAATTACTTTACAAATGTGGACCTATTGCATTTAAGTATATGGTCGTAATGTTTTGGCTCAGCAGTATGAAATGTGCCGTGTGCGGAGAATTCCTAGACGCTAAGCTATCTGTAGAACTTGTAATTGGATTAATTGAACTTGATAGGCAGTTTCCGTGTTTTTGACATCTAAGAAACAGATACTATAAAAATAATGCAGGAGATCCAGACTTAATGTAAAATCTTTGAAATATTAGGGGAAATATTCAGAAATAATGTATGTAACCGAAAGAAAACAACCGATTGAAAATCTCAGGTCGACGTTTTATAACGAAATAAAGGAAGTTGCAGACACAAAAGGAAACAGAGTATGTGCTGATGAAAATTGCAAAACTCGTCTGCGATATTATCATCTATGGTAATATCAGTATTATATATTATGTTTACGAATTCAAGAACGTAATGTCTTATGTTCTGAAATATATGCTTGTTTAAGCAATGTCAACAACCGTTCATTTGCTATTTGTTGTACTTCCCACATGCTGCGCACTCGTTCGGGTGGCTTAGAGCTGACCTACCGGCAATCGGATTTTTGGACTTTCTGCATTTCTGGTACGTGAAGTTCAGAGCTTACATATTAATCCGTGAAAACAGTTCGAGTTATCTCTCACAAATTCTCGAGGAAAACAGCTTTGCAGTTTTACCGCCGTCTTTAATACACTAAATCAAGCTCTATGTTCTTTACAGACCAGGTGGGTGTGTGGTGGAATGCTCGTCTGCCACATACGGGTTTCAGTTTCGATTCCAAATTGACGCAGATTATTAAATAGATTTTCCTGCTCTATTATCAATTTCGTGAAGCTTTAAATACATAAGGATGGGAAAGATAAGTTGCGCTCAAGACTGGTTATCACCGGTTGGAGTCACATTCCGGTTATAGCTTTTTTTTCCTTTTCTTCATTCAGTGCGAATACCTAGGCCATTAAATCTGAAAGTCATCACATCTGTGCCATCAGATATGTAACTAATATTTTTATGCAAAATGTATGCCTTCTTATTTTTAATTACATATCGCTAAAAAATCAAGTTTTCATTGCAAATAAACGATCTTAGTTACAGAACTTCTATATACGATAGTTTAAATTAGAGAAAAAAAACGAATTCTGTTTCATACTGTTGTATTTTACAGTTCATGGAAATATTCATGGAAAATGCGAATTAGTTTAAGGGTTTTACAGGGCTGGGAATCAACTCTGCGTCACATACGTGAAAGGCAAGCATTCCAGGACACATCCACACGATATGTCTAGAGAAATTGATCTTCTTCCAAAGCTGATTTCCTCGAGAATATTTAAGAGGTTCACAGAATTTTTTTTTCTGTTCTGGCTGATCTTCACGTCCCATAAGTAAAAAATTACAAAAACCCGAATTCGTTGCGGTCCCTTTTTTAGTAAAACCAATAGACGAACGATGTGTAGTTAGCATTGAAAACGGGAGCACTTCATCATGACCACTCATGAGAAGAGAAGTCGCATGAAATCAGCAGATAAAATGGTGCTCACATCATTCTTATGACTTTTCAAAAATCCAAAGCATCTTATTTAACGACACTGCATTTATAGCTATAAATTTCCGTGGGATTCCTCTATTACAGAAAATCTTATTTATTTAACAATTCCCATACCCTCAGTTGACCTCATTCGTGTTAAAGTAACAATATCAGCCCAAAACTAATATTCGGCAAGAGCGTCTAATGAGTGCATCGAATAAACTGCACAACGATTGTACCTTTTAAGTTGCAGTTCCTCTAACAACTTCAGGTAAGTATTTGATGGATTTAGTACAGTCGCTGTGTAAGTATGACCGTCATCTCTCCACTACCTAGTTATTAGCCCGAGAAGTGATCAGCTCGACTCAGTTCTGTCATCGATTTTGAAAAACGATAAAACATAAAAACATTGTTTATCATACATTTTGTGCGTTTTGGATACAAAGACCTTGGTTAATATTAAAAAAAAACACGAGTTGTGGACAAATACGACTAGAAAAGGTAAAATTAGGGACATGCGTCCCACTGAGGTCGAGGTAGGAGGCGGAGTTAACGCTCTAATTTTTTTAAATACCTATTATTATATCATACATCATGAAATTGCGTAGTTAATTAAACATTGTACATTACAAATGATTTAATTCTTCATGCTGTTCATTGAGACTTTGTGTTACTGGGATTCTGAATTCGTATACGAGGTGCAGGAACAAATATACGCTGACCAATATGCCGGAGATCAACGACAGAGAGGAATACAGGAAAAGATTTAGAGTGTCACCAGTGGAGCCGACAGGAGAAAAGTACACTGACGATCTCCGAAGAAGAGCTGAAGAGAAGAAAAAGAATGAAGAGGGTCTGGGAGAAGAAGAGGAAAATGCAGTCCACAAAGGGGCTACCCGTGGTCCGACAGAGGCCGTAACAGAAGAAGAAGAAGAAGAAGGTGGCACATTTCTTTTTCTCTGCCAGTTTCGATTCAAAAAATGCGGAATTTATTTTGCGACATCGTGGAATATTCCCGCTTCAGCACCCATAGTCTCACGAAGTGTCGTTAGGTGGCGGTCCTATATGTACACTACAAAACAGCCTCTGTAAAGGAGGTGCATTCCAAACAGAGATCTGTTACTTAGTTTCTTTCGCCGGAAAAACAGAGCATCACACATATTCACAGGCCTTTGCAGAATATCTACAGCGTGCTGACTGTGAACAAAAGCGCTTTGAGTCGTTGGGCGCCTGTCATCATCGAAACAAGTCGATCCCCCGTGTGCCGACCAGACACACACAGCTGTGACTCCTGCAATGTTGGAGCGTACGGACACTCCCATTCAAGATGGCAGACGGCTTACAGTCAAATACCCCACTGCACAACTGGACGTCTCTGTTGGTAGCCCTGACTCACTCGTCCACCATTTCGGGTTCTTAATGGCGTGTGCTCGCCGGATTCCTCGCCACCTAAAGGCCTGGCCAGACAGAATGCGGCCTGCCGCTGCGACGGACGGCGCAGCGGCAGGCCGGGCGCGTCAGCGGCCAGGGACGCCACACAGGCAACGGCCGGCCGCAGCAGTGACTGTTGATGCGTTAGCTGTTACAGGGTGGAAGGGCCGAACCCCATTATTAAGCTTGCATGCGTAGCGCGTTTGTTTTGGCGTTAGACGATTTTGAAGCTTCACGCGGGACGCGTTATCTTTGTGCGAGTTCATTTTTTTTTTTTTTTACGTGCAGAAATGAGCAGCTCGGACGAGGAAGAACTCGCACTAGCGATACGAAACGGCACCAAGAACAGGAGATGTTGGATGCACGATATTAATAGCAAGACAGAAAGCTTAGTAGAATACCATCGTCTGTGTATTGAACTAGAGTCTGACGAAGATAAGTTCGCCGGCCTGGGTGGTCGAGCAGTTCTAGGCGCTTCAGTCTGGAACCGCGCGACTGCTACGGTCGCAGGTTCGAATCCTGCCTTGGGCATGGATGTGTGTGATGTCCGTAGGTTAGTTAGGTTTAAGTAGTTCTAAGTTGTAAGGGACTGATGACCTCAGATGTTAAGTCCCATAGTGCTCAGAGCCATTTGATTTTTTTGAAGATAGGTTCTTCAAATATTTTCGTATGTCGCGAGAATGTTTCGATGAACTGCATCGCATGATAAAAAGGTAGCACAACGAACTCGAGAAAGCCATTTGATACAAGGCACAGACTAGCCATTTGTTTGAGGTACGTTTTACCATTTGTAGCCTCTTTGTGCTTCCCGAAGTCATATAAATTATTCCATTTCAGTTTTGCTGTATCATATGAAAGGTTCGGCAGAAGTAAGTGCTTTCCCACAATGTAGTTACGAGTGGTATGATAAATTTATCTGCAGTGTTTACGAAAACAGCAAACGGTAGTAACATCTAGTTCCGTATGTCCCGCTAGAGAGAACTTTCTACTAAAAGAGATTGTTTTGTTTCATTGTATTCATAACATTGTCATTGAATTTAAACAAACATATCTTTCGTCGTTAACTTATCTATTCGTTCTATTGGCATTATTTATTTTAATCTTTTCCATATACTTGACTACAGGTGACAGTCACCAGACAATAGCTTTTTCTTTTCGGTTGGGACGTTCAACAGTCTCAGAAATTGTGAAACAAGTGCGCCAGGCAATATGGACTGTTCTACAACCCAAGTATTTACCTACTCCTACAACAGAGATGTGGAAGAAATCTGAAGAAGGATTTCTAGAACTTTGGGGGTTGGCTCCAATGTCGACCAGTGGAGTGCTAACGTGCGGCCATACACACCCTCCCAGTAAGGTGGCATAAGGTAGTCCATTGAAGGATACTGTGTTGAAAAATAGGATTTTGTAACCAAAAGTGTGGGGAATAATATGGTGGATTGTGATCCTGAATAAAACCAACATGCTTTCTGTAAAAAAAAAGTGTATTGCGTTGCTTATTGAGCATCCCTCGTAGAAGGCGACTTGTTGTTGCGGCTGCCGCAGCTTTATTCGTCCCCAGACTTTGACGCGGAGGGCTACTGCGTCCTAATGTTGACAGGAGCCCGTCAGTTTGTTGTTGTTACAGCACATAGTGTTCACGCAAACATAGTTGACACTCGGCGCAGTGGCTGATGGGAGCGACTGTACATGGGAAATGCTTTTACGGTCACTCCTATCACCCACCGCGCCGGTTGTCAATTTCGTTTGCACATGTAGTTATGAAATTCACAAAAATTTCTCCATGTCACGGTATTTTCCTTGTTTTGTCATTCTGGTCCAATGAATAAAAGGAAATTGTAGTATTTCAGTATGGCGCAGGTGACAAGGTGACAAATGGAGTGCGCTTTGTGGGCGACTATCCATTTGGCGGCAGATTTCTTGCAGGCACGAAATGGATTAAGGCCTGTTGCCGTGATTGCTGTTACGGCGAAATGGTTTGGCGCAGTTCTGTTCATCAGGCTTATTGAGAGTATTAGTTCACTAGATTTACAGATAGTGTTTGGAATGGTCGTGTTAGGGAAACTATGGTTAACCTAAATTTGGTTTCTAAATGAGAATCTGAACTCTTCTCCTGAGAATGAGAGCCCAGAGCATTGACCACTAAGCCACTTCGCAGCCGGGATGCTGGCAGTATATAAAACATTGAAGAACTCTAGTATCTTGTTGTGATTGCAGCAACCGCACTTAAGCTTATCTTCTTCTTCGTTTCGTCCAGCTATGGAACAGGGGACACTGTAATTCCGATCAGGTTGTATCGTATAGTTCCGTTAGCACACTTTGCTGCCTTCCTCGCTTTTTTCTCAATGATATTTCCGTCCTGGGTCTAGTTCCGCCTTGGTATTACGTAAACTGGTACTATTTCCTGTGTTCACCGTCACACACAGCACACATCTATTGGTTAATGAGGGCTGCCACCAGCCACAATTTTCCGATCAGTTGATTCAAAGTGGCCAGGTAACACAAAAACTATTATACGCCCGCCACATGACACACGAATAGTCCACTCATCCTCTAATTTTCGTGTCTGCTGCTACAGAAACCACTGACACCAGGAACTACTGCTTGCAGTCGCCAAACACTTAGCAGATGAAGATTCTTTCTCCGTTCTCGGAAGCAGCGCTTTAACAGGCACGACTATCCGGGCGGATCACTATTTAAATTGTACAAGTTTTTAATATGCATTTTATTTGTGAAATTTGTACCCCACTCTTATCATCATCACTTCCGACACCGATGCGTCCCTCCACCGCGCTCTTGTTAATTGCTTTTAATAGGTCACATATTCGTAACACAGGACAACCGCCGGGAAAGCATATAACTGAGGCAATCAGTCGGCAGGGAGCTACAAAGGAACTAATTAACCACCACCTTCGTATTCGTAGCCGGCCGGAGTGGCCGTGCGGTTCTAGGCGCTACAGTCTGGAGCCGAGCCGCTGCTACGGTCGCAGGTTCGAATCCTGCCTCGGGCATGGATGTGTGTGATGTCCTTAGGTTAGTCAGGTTTAATTAGTCTAGGCGACTGATGACCTCAGATGTTAAGTCGCATAGTGCTCAGAGCCATTTGAACCATTTTGAACCTTCGTATTCGTGTTCCGATGGATGTGAGGTTTATTGTAGGGCAACTAAAATTACCAATACCTGATGCCGACAAAGTACCGTAACGGATGATGTGTAGCATCATACACGAGCAAAAAGAAAGAAACGAAACACTGACGATATTTAGTGTTTATATTTGTAACTTAGATGTAGGTTACTGTGACAGACTGATCTATAACGTAGCTCGAGGTTTAGGTTAGAATGAAAGATGACGGTTTTGCTAATCAGAAATCTGTAAGTCACTTACATGTTACAGCTTTGCGAAGGTGAGCAGATGATACAGCGTTCAGCATTTTCCTACTGCATACGTAGTTTTTAGGTAAAATGTGTTCATTAGGTCAGCTCTAGAAAAAAATCAGAGCAAAATACGTGGTTAACTTGGGTTTTTAATGATACTCGTCCGGTCAGTGTGAAAATCACATACTAGAAATATCCATTTTCATCAACGAATAATTACCATCTATTTCGGGTTCCCAAAGTTTGAAGTAGACTTCAGTACAGAAAACGTACTGGACAGTAAAACTGCATTGTATTAGCGCCAGTCAACACCGCGCATTCCTCCAGCTAAAGAGAACAACACTTTGGTAACGGACGTGTGCATTTATGTTCACAGTCGGTTAGAAGCTGTGCCCGTCTAATTTTTTGCGTATTATCACACGAGTAGGCCAAACTGCGGTTACAGTAACATGGGTTTAGTCAAATCACAATTTAAATCCATTTAGTGGTTAATGAGGTAAATTCGTCTTGCGTGCGGCGTGAGAATCTTCAAGCATTCCACGCCAAAGAGAAGCAAGTCCTTAGCGTAAGATACTTTTCTGAAAATATGGGATCTCTTCTTTCCTGATATCCAGTATAGTAAAGGAAGGAAGGAAGGAAGTTTAGAATCTAATGTTCTGTCGACGGCAAAGTTATTAGAGATGGAGCACAGGATACGCAATGGGTTGGGAAGTAGATCAGATCTGTCTTTTCCAATGGAACGATCCCGGAATTCACTACAGTTGATATTTTTATTATTATTTGCTGTTTTTACATATGGCCTGCCTCTATAAGAAACTGCAGGCTGTCTCTCACAGTTATTAGTACTATCGTTACTGTCACTGGTATATTAATAAAACGATTTCGTTCTTCATAAATAGTTATCCGTAGAGCTCCAGAATCCAGCACCGCAGCACACAACTAAGCTAGCTAAGAAGAAGACAAAGAATAAATGACAAGGAAGTGATGCAGAATGGTGGAAAGATAGAACGGGGAATGAGACTGAGGGCTGGATATTAATAAGAACTCCGCTGACAGCTGGTAAAATTCTTGTTTTATTGATACACAGCCGGCTTCGCTGCCTGAAACCACATCATCAGATGCAACCTACATGACAAATAATAATATACAGTGTTTCAACTTTGTGGATATTAAACTGATAAAGGTAATATCCAAAATACACTCACGATGTTAAAAGCCATATGTATCCCCATTGCTCCTATTTAGATATATTATTAAGTGAAAATTGTCTACTTCGTTTTGGTGAACGAAGGGTGAGAAAGATTTGATCCATTACTTCCGTAAAAATTGCTAGTGGATGGATTATTTAGTTTAGACTCTTGTTTTAAAATTTGCCTGCACCTAAGAGAAGAACAAATACTACATAAAAAAGAAAAAAGCCATATTTTGTATATGTTAGAGGAAGTACAAATTTTTGGACAGAAAAAGAAAATTCACAGTTCACGTTCAATAATCAGTTAGAATTAAAGCATCATAGCATTACGGCTAACTTTGTTTATACGACTATGTGTTAGTATGCAATAAAATTCAGAGTTATTCTGGCTTGTGAAGGGAGTGACCAAGTGCTCCCAGTCATGAGTACATGACATCATACTGTCGACAAGATAGCCTCCGTCCCCACACTCTGTTAATCCGTCTTAGCCGCATATGTTGCCTGCTTCTACCCCTCCTAACACCGGGTTGCCCTGCCGTCCCAGCGGTATGGAAGTGCCATCTTATATCTTTATACACAGTAATTTATGTTGTGCTCCGACTAATCGTGTTGGTAGTGACTATTCTTTATTGCTAATTCGACTCTTTAAAAAAAATTATTTAGCGTCTTCTCGCCATAAAATACTTTTTCTTCATTTAGATGCTGGGAAATCTTAAAACAGGGTAAAACTCAATGGTCAATACCCCCAACAATTTTTACTGAAGTAATGGATCACGTCTTCGTCACTCTTCGTTCGCCAATATAAAGTAGACAATATTCACTGAATAATGTATCTTGAATAAGAGCGATGGGTATATATACGATATTTTAACACCGTGAGCATATTTTAGATATCAAATTTATTAATTTTAATATCCACAAAGTTGAGACACTGTATATAGCTATTTACCACGTACGTTGCACCTGATTATGTGGCCTTAGGCCACGAAACCGATGGTGTATCCGTGAAACAAAAATTTTACCAGATGTCAGCAGTTAAGGATGCCCAGAGTATAAACTACTTTATGAGACTGAGGGATGTAGGGATGTAGGCGGAACGATAGGAAAGGGCTTTGAAGCTCGCTCTTGAGGAATGCAAATTCCGGACCCTAACCCAGGCGCCATCTCAGTTTTGGAATCATAATCCCTAGGAATAATGTTACAGTAACTGACACGGTGCGTCTCGGGGTTCATGCGAGTAAGAGCTGCAATAATTATTGTTGTAGCTGAAAATGGTGCTCCCAAATAATTGCTTTTTGACTGGAAAATTATGTTTCTGGGACTACAACCCTACTTGATCCTAAAGTGAATTTTTAAAAGTGGACTGCCTTAGTAATTGATTACATATTTGTTTCCCAGTTCTGTCATATATCGCTTTGTAGATCAGAGGACGAGGTTGACTGTGTTTCCATGCAGAATCTGTTTTTCGTTATACTGCCTGCGGCTTCTGGGATACGGTACTTCGATGCTACAGAAGGTCCCTTCAAATCAAATTTACAATTTATAATTTAAGATGGTGTTAACTTTCTTTGTTAGATAAGTTACTGTTAAAGGGTGTGCCTCTAAATGACCTAGTTCGAGTAACGGTGACTAGAAAAGAAATAAAGTTCATGAAGAATTTTCAAAACACGAACAGCTGCTACCATGAGTTTCTTAGAAGTAGATACCTTAGGGGTTGCGAAGCAACTCAAATCGCTTGATACGGGCAAGTCTTCAGGTCCACATTGTATACCGATTAGGTTCCTTTCAGATTACGCTCATACAATAGCTCCCTACATAGCAATCATATACAACCGCTCGCTCACCGATAGATCTGAACCTACAGATTGGAAAATTGCGCAGGTTCCACCAGTGTTTAAGAATGGTAGTAGGAGTAATCCATCGAACTACAGACCTATATCTTTGACGTCGGGTTCCAGTAGGGTATTGGAACATATACTGTATTCAAACATTATGAATCACCTCGAAGGGAACGATCTATTGATACATAATCAGCATGGTTTCTGACAACATCGTTCTTGTGCAACGCAGCTAGCTCTTTATTCGCACGAAGTAATGGCCGCTATCGATAGGGGATCTCAAGTTGATTCCGTATTTCTAGATTTCCGAAAAGCTTTCGACACCTTTCCTAACAAGCGACTTCTAATCAAGCTGCGGGCCTACGGGGTATCGTCTCAGTTGTGCGACTGGATTCGTGATTTCCTGTCAGGAAGGTCGCAGTTCGTAGTAATAGACGGCAAATCATCGAGTAAAACTGAAGTGATATCAGGTGTTCCCCAGGGAAGCGTCCTGGGACCTCTGCTGTTCCTGATCTGTATAAATGACCTGGGTGACAATCTGAGCAGTTCTCTTAGGTTGTTCGCAGATGATGCTGTAATTTATCGCCTAGTAAGGTCATCCGAAGACCAGTATCAGTTGCAAAGCTATTCAAAAAAGATTGCTGTATGGTGTGGCAGGTGGCAGTTGACGCTAAATAACGAAAAGTGTGAGGTGATCCACACGAGTTCCAAAAGAAATCCGATGGAATTCGATTACTCGATAAATGGTACAATTCTCAAGACTGTCAATTCAACTAAGTACCTGGGTGTTAAAATTACGAACAACTTCAGTTGGAAAGACCACATAGATAATATTGTGGGGAAGGCGAGCCAAAGGTTGCGTTTCATTGGCAGGACACTTAGAAGATGCAACAAGTCCACTAAAGAGACAGTTTACACTACACTCGTTCGTCCTCTGTTAGAATATTGCTGCGCGGTGTGGGATCCTTACCAAATGGGATTGACGGAGGACATCTAATGGGTGCAAAAAAAGGGCAGCTCGTTTTGTATTATCACGTAATAGGGGAGAGTGTGGGGCAGATATGATACGCGAGTTGGGATGGAAGTCATTAAAGCAAAGACGTTTTTCGACGCGGCGAGATCTATTCACGAAACTTCAGTCACCAACTTTCTCTTCCGAAAGCGAAAATACTTTGTTGAGCCAAACCTACATAGGTAGGAATGATCATCAAAATAAAATGAGAGAAATCAGAGCTCGAACAGAAAGGTTTAGGTGTTCGTTTTTCCCGCGCGCTGTTCGGGAGTGGAATGGTAGAGAGATAGTATGTTTGTGGTTCGATGAACCCTCTGCCAAGCACTTAAATGTGAATTGCAGAGTAATCATGTAGATGTAGATGTAGAAGAGAACTGGTATATGTACAAACACAAGAAAAATAATACTATTACTGTACTTAAAGTATAATACTGTCAGATCACTCTCAGCAACAAGTAAGACACGAAAACCTCAAGTGAGAATTAGTTTCCACACCGACGTCCATCTAATAAAATAGTCTTTAGCTTGCCAAGAAGGAATATGGAAAGAAACCGAAGTACTTTCTGCAATACGTCCACAACTTTCACGCGCTTCTTGACGTAGAAGCATTTTGCTTTTAATGTTGTACTTGTGACTATATCTATTACTCTGAAACGCACTGACGGGAAAAAATGTTCTCACTGATGAAATGTACCGGGTCTGTACTTAAAATTCTCAGGTGGAGCGATATACGCTTTAGGTGAGTTCACCAGTCGCACTGATGTAGCAGCGCGAAGTTACACAAACATGACAAAAGAGGAGAAAAAAAGAAAAATCGAAGCAAGGAACATGACTTTTCGACTGTAAGTTTGCTAACAGTACTAACTTACGGTTTATGTTACACTACTTTACATATTTTGTGGGTAAGGAACTGAACTACTTTGTGATCCAACGTGAACATATTTAGGAGAGTCCTGCTTTATCCCTGGAAAGACTTATGGTGGTGTAAGAAAGCTTTGATTCTCAAACAGTGCAATAAACATTGCGTGTGAGAGGTAAGGAAGTTATTTGTTACATTAAAAAATTTGTACTTCACTTCAGAAGTTCTTGGCTTGAAGATGAATATGCCTTACAGTCTGGCGCCTAGGAGGTTTTGAAATAATACTGCTACATTCCCATACTACACAATACCGTTAAAGGTTGTCCTAAGATCGATAACATTTTTAGAGATCCCGAATGCAAAATTTATACTTTAACAGGAGTGAGGAACGTCTCTGCTACGTTCAAAAAGTACGTTTCTACCATCACATCTTCTGCGTTAAAGGCTCATGTGCAAGCACTCATATTTGCCGATTACCAACTCTACAATTAGTTAAAACATTTACAAAAATCTGTCTTTTTAATCAGTGTGGTCTTCATTTTACAACAGCGTTCTGAAATTCATTTTTTTTAATGTGTGTGTAAACCTGACAGGCCAATTAATCACAATATAACGCGAACCTTCCTTCTTATTGTACTTGCGCATTCCCTTGGTAGAGAAGTACCGTGTGCTTTAAGACACCAGTAAGCTTAACGTATCCGTGATGATAGTGGCGAGGCTCTGCGCCTGTAGATTAAATTATTTGGAAGCAATACAGTAACCAGTAACCCTTTATGCAACTCATTTATGCCTAGATACGTTCCAGACTCCCAGTCATTTTCAAGTAAGGAAATACATTTGTAACTTTGTCAATATGCTTTTGTCGACTGCATTTTGAATGTTCCTGCTGCCTTCTAGTTACAGAATTAGATTTAACAGCAGGCGTTCTATATGCTGTGAACTGAAACACTATACTGATGAGGATTTAATGTACTAGTAAACCACATAACCAAATTCTTTTAAGAATCGAACTCTCCTGTGTATAAAAGATTCAGACGTCTGGTCCCTTTACAAATGAATTAATGTTTTAAATATTTGGCGTTAAGCAAGTTAGAGAAAAAGTTTGAAAAATGTTTGAAACTACATTTGAAGTTTCTTGGATGTCGGTAAGTGCTCTAATTATCAAACACTGGGAGAACATAGCGTGGTAATTTGCGGACAGTTTTCTTGAAAAATCTAATTTTTCATGCATTTCAGTGTTTATGACATGATGAATCGTGAAATCTGTATCGTACAAGACATGATTTTCCAGGTAAACTCTCTGCAAAATGCGTTGGGAACGAAGTTCATAATAAAGAAATACTAAACAAAAACGTCATGTCAGGAGCTCAACTTTTAATGGGTGAACAGCGAAAATATAGTAATCGATGTACTTTTCTTCCTTTCATAATTCTTTTTGTGTCAGAGAGACAAAATTTCGTAAAAATTTGGAATTATGTATTAAGTTTCTTGGAAGTCGCTAAATGTTCTCGTGCTCAAATACTGGATAAATGTAGTCTGCGTAACTTGAGCCCTCTGAACTACGCTGCCTTATATAAATAAACGAAGCACTGAAAATCTAATTTTTGTTGCTCTGGAAGTAGTTAGATCTGACGGAACAATTTGAGAACCCAGGTTCTTTGATGGAAAATATTTATTTGAAAGTTAATGAAATTAATAAAAACTTAAAAAATGAGAGAAACTTTTTTGACTCAGTGGTCACTTCGGTTTTATATAATAACTAATAACAAAGAAATCAAAATAAAATTTTTAAAAAATAAAAAATTGTTGGAAGGAAACGTCTTCTTGTTAGTAGTTTTTCGCGGAGCAGTTATTCTCTGCCACGGAACACTTGCGTTTTACGGAACACGGTATGGGAAACCATAAATCGGATAGGCAACGTGCCATTGGTGCCGTTCACCGTGAACCATGAACCAGGTTAGCCGTTTAGTAATATAGAATATACCAACTATAGGTGAAAAATGTCTGATACACGATTTAGTATAAACATAGCTGTGCAAAAAATGGCTGGATGCTATACTTCTTTCAAAGAGTATATAGCAAAATCGCACGAGCGCAGGATGTACTGGTACATTAGAAACAGTCTTAGGGGAAGTGGGCACACGCCCTCAGTAGTTTGCTATGAGAGGAGGAGGGGGTGGGGACTCGGGGGAGGTACAGCAGAGGGGATGTGTAGGTGGAGAGCAGGGTGGGCCTACTGGAGGTTGCCGGGAGGCCCAATCCCGCTAATTGCCGAGCGACACTCACCGCAACAAGTTCTGCTCCGCCTTATCTGCAGCCCGGGGCGAGGCCTCTCAGCGCCCCTTCCATCCCGCGGGCAGGCAACCAACAGCGCAGGCCGCTCTCCTCTTGTGCCGTCGAGGGACGCGGAACACCTGACACACGCACAGCGGAAAGATTTCCACGAAATACCGCTCACAGTTCACACGATAAAGAAAGGATGTCTGTCAAATGACTTCAGTTGCTCGTATAACGCCCGAAGTCGCTGCAGAAGCAATCGGACCTCAGTTATCAATAATTTATCTTCGATAAACGTCCTATGTTCACTGTTTCTTATCGGTTCGAGGACGTAGGGGATTACCTGTACTAGTACGTGGGACTGGTTCGCTTTCGCGCTCGGTGGAACGTCAGGCTGTCGCCCGCCGGTAGAGGGACAATGTTTGCGATCGTCGACAGTCGATGTATCGACGGCCCTGCCCCAGCTAGACGTGTGGCCCTCGCTGCATGTCGACTGCGACGCGGCGCGCCGGCTACTGCGGCCGACGAGCGCGGCGCCTGGCGTCGCGGCGAGCGCGTAGCGCCGCCAGAGTCGCGCCCTCCGGCAAGTACTACCCGCGAAGAAAACATCGGGCCCGCTGTAAATATGCATGTAGGCGACACCCTCCGATTGGGATGGGAGAAACCGACCAGTGTTGGTATTCTAGTTGTGAACAAACTTTAGGCCTCGGTATTTGTTTCGTCTCGGTTGTAACAAGTGCTTTTCATTTTTTAGTAATACTGGGTAAAAAAACGAAACATCAGTTATCCATAGCAGCAGAGCTAAAAATTTTTGGTTTGAGATGAAAGTTTTGACCAGTAATTTTTGTTCTTTGAAATACTGCGTTATAGAAAATGGGAAAAGTGATCAATGACGGTTTAGCAACAATGAAGAAAAATGAGCAACAAACACATAGCATATGAGCTAGTACAGAATAGCTGAGGTAATGTTTCCGGTCTATATGGTAGTTTCTCGTCGTATCTGGACATCAGCTGTAAAACAGAATGGTACCATCCCTACTATGGGAATATTTTACGAAGTGCGATACCAATGAAGTACAAAGATACATTCGCTTTAAAAGATTACAAAGGGGAGGAACCACATCAGACTTGCGTCACTACATAATGAAAAAAAAATTGAAACTTTAGAATTCATTCATTGTACCCGATCTGTTTCCTACGTCAACATAATATGTCTTTACTTGCTCGTAGCCCTTGAAAACGACAAATTAACACGCAGTAAAGGTGAATTCACGCTTGACGGAACATCACCGTCAAGTACGTGGCTTCGAAAAGTTCTGCTATGTAGCTCAATGGTGGCATTAACACACGCTGTCAACAGAACATCATCGACACGTCACGTCACCCAGCGTCACGTCAAGGTTTCTCGAAAAGAATGTTTCGACAGCTCATAGTGAAACCTGCTTGGCGAGCAACTGTTACATTAAGTACACAATGTGAACTAATAAGGAAGTATTCCTCACTCACTGCTGTTGTGATAAGGTCTTAATATGTACTGTAAGACAATATTAAGTCAAAGCATTTTATTTTATACACTCAAAGAATACATCGTAAAATAAAACAATCATATCTTGTTCAGTGAGCTTTACTCACGATTTTTCCAGTGGAATAGTGAAAAGATAAAACGTGAGTAAAGCTGACGCGACATGCAGAAATTTAAAATAAGATTCGTAATAAATTAACGACGAACAGCAGGTATCAGAAATATATGTAAATGTAGTTCACGTACTATAAAACGGCTCATAAAGACATACCGTAGGCAAACCATCAGCTTCTGTCGAGGTGATATGCGAACCCCTAAATCTTAAATTTCTCTTAGTAATTTTTATTTTTATCTTGCTTAACGGGTAAAAAAAACTGCTGTTTAGACATTCTGAAATATTTTTAGAACGATGACTCCTCCTCTTCCAGCTCCTTGTAACCAGTGTGGAATTCTCCTCCACAGTGTCGATTTTTTAACATTTATCTAACGCATACTCTTCTTGCTCTCTATTCGTCATCATCAAATGCAACAACAATCATTCCGAACTGCTTTAAACTAAATTTCGATATTTTATGAAGATCTGGCATGAACTACGAAATAGCGCCTCTGCTGAGTATTTTATGAACCTGCTGTAATGACACGACGTTGTTTCGATATTGACGCACCGTGCATTGTGAATGTTTAGGAATTCTTCTGACAGTCGACATTCAAAAACGTGACGGTTACGTGAGGGTGACGTTCCTGCAAGTGTGAAGCCAGCTTTATTCATCCTCAGTTTTCACTCTTTGGCACTGACTCTTCGTAATGCCCAAACAGTGGTATGATTCTCGATTACGACATGATTTATGAGCACAGTTTCAAAAAATTAGAATCAATAAGAGAATACCGGTGATTTTCTGTAGTATTCATCCGCTTATTCTTTTAGAGAAAAACAACTATCATTGAAGTCAGTAAGTTTTCTTTTATTTGTCTATGTAATTTAATATTTTGATTCCATGAATCTTGAAACTGAGGGAGCCAAAATTTTACAGAAAATATCAGGAATAAAAAACCGAAAATCGGTTATTTTAGAGACAGGTTATTCTGAGCGCTTTTAAAAGTAAAATTAGACGTACTGAATATAACAAAAAACCACTTGATTCAGCGATGAAAGTAATCCCTATCTCCGACGCGTGCTTAAAAAAAAATTATTCTGTAGATGCTGTATGACAATATCAATAAATTGTAGCATTCCGCATTCTAATGCATTCTAATCCACTTATCTGGTCTTGAATTGAGAAAGAATCCGTGCGCGAAATCTGAAACGTACCGAAGTTGCCCAACGTAAAGTACTGCCGTGCTGTGTTTCTACTATATTTATATTTCTTAATAAATAATAAATATCAATGTCAATGAAATTTATTATACATCAGGTTATCCGACTCTATTTCATTGCAACTAACGTCGAAAAGTGAGGGGATTCAAATATAATTTACTTATTGCAATTGTTAGACTTGCCCTTGTGTGTGTTTAAGTCACGTAGTACAATACCTTCAGCATAGTGAAAATTCTCTACATAATCCTATGCATTTTGCCTTAATTGTTGTAATGCAGTATCATAAAGGGCTATCAATCAGTTCCGTTTGAAGGCGTTGCTCCAGCGTATACGCAACTTTCGCTACTCTGGTGCCAGTAACGTCGTGTGTCCAGGGTCTCCCGTCGGATAGACCGTTCGCCGGGTGCAAGTCTTTCGGTTTCACGCCACTTCGGTGACTTGCTCTTCGATGGGGATCAAATGATTGATGATGTTTATGACAACACAACACCCAGTTCCTGAGCGGAGAAAATCTCCGACGCAGTCAGGAATCGAACCCGTGCCCTTAGGATTCACTTTCGGTCTCGCTGACCACTCAGCTACCGGGGGCAGACGGTGCCAGTATACATGATGGGTTAAAAACCTCCGAAGTGAGGTAGAACACAGGGACAAGTAATTTAATTTCAGACACATGGGATCGCAAATGTCTGGAAACACCCCAATATTGAATGTGAAATGTTGAACGTGTGACTCACCAGATGATGTACCTCGCCACACGTGCAGCAATTCGGGTTTGTCGTGAAGGGATAATTGAGCGATGCAGTACTTGCATTCGAGCAAACGGTGTAAATTTCGACCAACTTCTGTAAATGTGATCCGGCAGTCAACGTAGAAGTTGCTGTAACGAAGTTGTTCTTATTTTTGTGTTTGTTTCCTTTTGTCCCTTGTTGTTCTGTTTATTGACCTTATTTAGTAAAGGAAGCATATGTCATTTACTGATAACGACGTGTTACATCAGCCGATTCTCATTTATTTGTAACGTAATACGATAGGTTCTTCTTGTACTTTATTTTGCAATACGAAAGCGGAGAAGGTGAATAAAATAATGAAACTTACCTCAATGTGATCACGTAACTGTCTAACCCAATGAAATAATGTCTGGTAGACGTAAGACTCAAACCCAGAGCCTCTCGTGCAAAGTCGCCCATGTAGGCATGGAGCCATACCGACTTGAATTCTTGACTTTGGTGGAATGATCAGGTGGGATAAACCAATAGGCTCCACTGCTGCACGTGCGGCAAGGTATTCCCCGACATTTGCGATCCCAATGTGGCTTATATTAAATTAATCGTAGTAGCGTCATCTACTCTTTTTCAGCGTTAATGGGAATCACCTTTTATGAGCACCGACATTTAGGCAACGGATTAGTGTTCCAACCGTATCTTTTCGACGGGCGTGGAGTAAATACAATAATAGTAACTGTGTCGTCCCCAATCACAAATGTCGCGATGCAGAAGTTACGCCAACTCAACTGGGGGACACTCGGGCACCTGCCATATAATCCTGATCTCTCCTTATGCGATTATAAGGCCTTCGGTCCCTTAAGAAATGCCTTCAAGGGTCGCCGATCCCTATCGGAAGGGGGATGTGTTGCAGCCAGTTATTGACTTCTTCACGCAGCAGGATACGGTGTTTTACCAAATGGGTATCTTCAAGCTGGTGCGTCGAGGGGATGATTCCCTCAATGGTCACGGAGTTTGGTTCGTTGTCATACTGATTCTCGACTGTACGGCTTTCGAACGGAACATTTTCGATCGTCCCTTATGCTATGGTTTGAATACACGTTAACGGAAGACACTCGTGTCAGTGGAAAACGGTCTGCAAAATACCAGTCACCAGGGTGGTCTCCAGAGTTCGCTTACGAGCCGCCACACACGCCGGGATCTTTTTTTGACCTAGTAATTGTAAAAGTACATCAAAGATGAACTTATAGATTAAATCCTCATCTAACTGGATTCAATTTCACCGATGGTCTGTCGTAAGAAATATATTTTCCACGTATCGTCCCTACATTAGGACGCATTTATCTCTACGCTGAGTTAGTAGTTTCTTTAAATACAAAAGGATCATATCATAAATGTTGATAAGACTCTACCATTCGCTGGCCCATTTCTATAACCCTATTAAGGGGACAGCTATACATATTTGAAATGACACCGGACAGAAAAATTAAAGAGAACTGACATCGGATGATCTTGGAGACCAAAGTGCAGGCCCTGCGCGACATGTCCATCTTGGACAATATTGCCATGCTGGTAGAAAAATAAGCCGCTGACCAGCCATGCTTTTGTCACTGAAATCCATGGGCTAGCGGGACAGAGCGGATGCGGTTATATTTGTGGAAAGGGGCCAAAATAAGTTACTGTCAGTTGCACTCAGCATATAAACTTTACTTTTTAAAACACACAATCACACAAGCAAGAATCAAAACTTTTAAGGTTTTAACGAAAGACTGATTTAATTTAGATCGGCTGAAAGCCACATCGAAAATCCAAGGCACAAGGCCTAAGCAAGGAACTGAGGTACAGGAGTTCCTCTGGAGGTTTCACTTCTTTATAAAAAGAATTTATCTTCAATATAGATTGACTGAAAGCCTTAGCTTAAATTTTTCCCATAGAACTGGGCTGAAGGCCCCACATTAATCAAGAACAGTGTCACGGCTTAAGGGCGAGACAAAGATGTTCAATGTTTGATCTAACTAGGCTGAAAACTCGGCTGAAGGCCACATATCAACAAAACAATTTAACGGCTTAAGGCCTAGGAAGAAAAGCTTTTAATTTGAAAAGACTGAAGGCCTTATCTTAAAATATTTCGTGTAAAACTCGGCTGAAGGCCTCATACCAAAGAATAACATACTTATGACTAAAGGGCAAGACAAGGATTTTGAATTTAAGAGCGATTAAAACTCGGCTGAAGGCCACACACCATGCAGAAATAATTTTTGCAGCTTAAGGTCTAAAGCGAAGAGCTTCTAAATTTCGACTAAAAGCTTTATCCTCAAATGCTTCCCATAACTCTCGTCTGAAGGCCACATACGAAACACAAACAATCTAACGGCTTAAAGCCCAGACAAAGAAATTTCCAATTTTTAATTTAGCTGGAAAACTCAGCTGAAGGTGACATAAAAATTAGAAAATATTTCTTACAGCTTAAGGCATAGACATAATTTTTCAACTTTTGATTTTAAAGGATGAAACTTGGCTGAAGGCCACATACCAAACAAGATCAATATTTTTTACGGCTTAAGTCCTAAGAAGGAAACCCTTGCAATTTTAATAAGCTAAAAGTCGGCTCAATGCCACACAGAGCACTTAAGACTAAAAAGGCAATCACTTGTAAAACACAACGAGCAGCCCTCAGAATGTTCCAGGGGTCGGCCTGGGATGGTAACACTAACACACGTTTAGGTGAGACAGGCAGCCCGACCGACAAACTCTTAATCGGAAGACAACCCAACCGAAGGCCAGCCGTCGAACCAATCAACAAGATTAGTTCTGCTCCACCCCGCCAGCAAAACAACAACAAGATGTCAATAGCACAACGTTCTGGATACTGGTTCCCAATCCAGCCAAGTCAGAAAAACGCCCAAAACTATGAGCAACACCTCAGCTGTGAAACTAGACTCCATGCTGGACAGGGAAAATACACTGCGGAAAACTATGTCACCACCCAGGGCAGGTAACTGGAACGTCAACGGTCACAAGGCAGTAGATACCGCTGGTACACTTCATTAATGAAGGAATTAATTAAATTAAGTTAAACACCACACAGGAAAAGGGCTGCAACTCTAGCCGACTTCAGTGCACACACGTTGTTCCTCGCGGGATTCTCCCAGAAAGGGACAACCAGGATCAAACGAAGAGATGTGATAGCAGTTGAGGCTTGATAGTAGGTTAAGTGAGCTCTCAATTTGAGTGTCCAGGATCGGTGGGCGACGAACTTCGTAACCCTCGCAAGAAGCTCCTCAGAACTCCAACTGCGAGTGCAGGCCACCAGCGGCGCTGGCTTGACTACGCGCCACGGAGACTTGCTCGCTGCTCTGTCCCAACCGACCGACTGCCTCACACAAGGAAACCCTCAAAAGACCAAATACACGTCGGCTGATGAGGCGACAGATCGCACGACCAACCAATGGACGTTCCCACTCCAGTCTCCTTCCGTCGGACAGTGCATGTTTGTGCCCAGCCGTCGGCAGGTACTGTCTGTCAGGTTCTCACTGGCTCTCCGTCCCCGACGTTGCTCCGTGCCAGTCTGCAGTCCTCGTCCGTCTCCAACTGACTTACAGACACACGAAGACCCGGAAACACTATTGGTTGTTCCAGAGATGGTATGACAGTGGACTTATCGATAAGGACTGCTGCTGCCACTCATGGGCAAGTAAGGCAGAAGTTAGTGACGCCACTAAATGGAGTAAGAAAACGAGGCGGCAGTACAGTAAACAAAGATGACAAACAATAAATTTCATGAACAAGAGCCGCGCAGGGCTCAGTCAAATTCCCAAAAATGGACTTTTACTTGCGCATATGTGGTGCTACGCAGGCGCAGCGTTCTACTGGGACTCTTTTCCGTTATGGTATTTGAAAACTCCATAATAATTTTTACTTTCAAAGAGGGAGGGGAGGGGTGTACAGTCGAAGTTGGTCCTCTTTCTCAAGGGACTATGACTGCCTTCTTTTATTCTGGTTCTTCAAGGTCCAGTTTCATCAGATGATGGACTGTGGGTGAAATTTGAGCCCGATGAGATGGCGGCTTAATCGAATAGTTTACTTATCCAACACGTTTGTAAAACCTTGAACATCGCTGCGATTCAGCAACCGTAAAAATTTTGAAGAGGTTAAAAAATCAGCCAGACAGTTGCAAACCAAACGTTTATTCAGACTTTCACCTAGGTTTCGATATTTACAAAAATATCTTCATCAGGAGGAGCGGGCGTTGTTACAACACATGGTAGTAAATTACATTTGCTGAAACTGAGCGGCTTTTGTTCAAATGTTCAAATGTGTGTGAAATCTTATGGGACTTAACTCCTAAGGTCATCAGCCCCTACACCTACACACTACTTAACCTAAATTATCCTAAGGACAAACACACACAGCCATGCCCGAGGGAGGACTCCAACCTCCGCCGAGACCAGCCGCACAGCAGCTTTTGTCATAAATAAATTTGTTATATATGAACCAGAAATATCACATGCCATGGCTTAAGACAGAAGCCATATTACACTAAATATAGCTGCGATTCAGCGAATGCATAAATTTGAATTCTGAAAAAGACATTTTCATAAATATCAAAATCTAGGTCAAGGGCTAAATAAACTTGCAGTCTACAAATGGTTGGCTGATTTTTTTTCAGCTTCTTCAAATAGGTTTAGATTTATTACGACAATACTTCACACTTTAATCGGAGGCGCATCAAAACCACATTATCTACCAAACGGCTCGTTTACGAACCCATATTGGCTGGAACAACTTTTCTCCTTTTATTGTATACTTACACTCGTGTCAGTTTTCACTGGTAGCCCTGCATAACAAGTGTAATAGGACCAGTTTCTGAAAGCCATTGCACAAAAAGGGTCATAAGAACTGCGGATGACATATTACTCGCAGCAACCTGAACAACTTAAGCACATGGCTGATACTGCATACCAGCACAAGACAGATGGTGGTTCTTCTCGCTTTTGCTTCCGATTTTTAAGCAGTTATGGACGAAGATGTACAATCTAAGGAAAAACAAAAAACAATTCCACACGAAGGAGTTATCCGACAGGGATGGAAATCAGTAGATGTGATGTACTCTTACAGACGAATAAATGATTACAGCTCCTGAAAAATTTTATTCGAGAGAAATAGTTTCACAAATTAAGCAGTTCAGTAACACGTTAGTCTACGTCTGGCCGTGAGTTCGTGTCGATTGTGGTCTCCAGATCGTCTCCCTGGTTCGTTTCCACTCTGGTCGCCGGCTGGCGCTCTTTCGCCACGTCTTCCTATTAGAAATGTGCGTGAGACGGGTAAGTGTGGAACGGACAGTCACGGGAGAACTAGGAGGAAGCAAGTCGGTTGCAGCAAAGTTCTTTCGTCAACGACGGTGATCGGTGTCTTGACCGATTCATTCTGAGGGAACCGCAGCAACGGGAACTACGATGATTATGATTAGCTGATTTCAGTATTGTGAAAGGGCACCGCTTTCCTTTTGTCGATCCGCGTTGTCCGACCTGGTCTGTTGTTAGTGGGATCTGTTGTTATTTCGCTAGCTGGCTGTTGTGGCCGAGCGGTTCTAGGCGCCTCACTTCGGAACTGCGCGACCGCTACGGTCGCAGGTTCGAATCTTCCCTCGGGCATGGATGTGTGTGATGTCCTTAGGTTAGACAGGTTTAAGTAGTTCTAAGTTCTAGGGGACTGATGACCTCAGATGTTAAGTCCCATAGCGCTCAGAGCCATTTGTTATTGCCCTACCCAATGTGAGTTTTCCCTGAGTTATAAATTTGTGCTTTCTGGGAAGTTATGATCCGCCGTAGTGTGATCTGTATCGGTTGAGAATCTATTTGAGTCTGCCCACTTCTGTGTTCGCTGAGCGACCTGTGTTCCTTTCCTGAAAAGTGACATAATTGTGATCCCCAGTTGGGACTATTGTGATGATGGTTTTTTGTTGTTTCGTTTTGACGATTGTGGTGATAGTTTTTTATTGTTTGGTTTTAGTAACGTTTCTCCTTGCCAAGTGTTGTCTGACATTATTACTGTCATCGTCCGTGCAAACGGCAAGACTACGAAGGCTTCCGCAAATGCTGCTGATGCTGTTATGAACATTTATGGTAAATATGTTCTTATAAATATGTTTTAGATTCTGAGCTGGTCATATATATTAGCATACCGGGTGCACTGTCGGTGAGCTGTGAAATTTTCTGTGTTGGCGCCGTTGGGTGTAGTAAGGCGCGATTCCGTACCTGATTCGTGGTGTCTGATTGGTTCTGCAGGCTATCTTGTACTAAATGAACTCCAGCAAGCTACATTAACAGTAATTCATGGAAAGCGTAGGTCCCAGGTTATGACATCATTCACTATCTGCCAAGTGATTTATGTTTATTAAACAATTTGCAAAAATAGTAAAATACAATTGTAGCAAAATAATACCAGGCTAACATAAATATTTTGAATCACAGATCCATGATTTAACACGGTGTCTTAAAAGACCTGACAATTTTAAATCAAAAGTTGTGGAGGTCAAATAAAATGTTTAAATGAACTTAAAGGTCCCAAGCTAACACAACGCTTTCAATTGCAAATCAAAATCTTGAAGATCAAATGCAACAACGACCAGCACAAATTTAGAAACAGGTAAACTGTTTAAACAATTTAAATGTCCCAAGCCAACCGAACTGTTTTAAATTAAAGATTAAAAGTTTTTTATGTCAAATGTAAAAACGACTAGCATTAATTTTATAACAGGGAAAAAGTTAAAGGAAATTTAAATGAGCAAGGTAATAGAATGACTTTAAATTACAGATCAACATTTTACACATCACTTCAGAAGAGCTAACAGAATTAAAGCAGATATTTAAACGGTTAAATATATTCGATCAAGACGCTGATCACCGGCGCGAGACAGCATACCTCTACCCCAAGCGACTTGCTTCCTCCTCGTTCCCCCGTGACTGCCTTCCACGCTCACCCGTGTCACACACATTTCAAACCGGAAGACAGGGTGCAAGAGCGCCACCAGACGACCAGAAGGAAAATGAACCAGGGATACGATCTACAGACCGCAATCGATACGATCCGACGCAACTCAGGCCCTAATGAAAGCCGTTATTCGGCTTGGCATTGATTGAAAGAGTTACTGGATTTCATATAGTGCCAAATTCTATCCAATCGGTGTGTTAGACCGTTAGACGCCTGTGCCCCTAAAGCTCCGAACGTTCTCAATTGGGGATAAATCCGGCCACCTTCTTGGCCAAAGTAGAGTTTGGCAAGTAGAAGAACAGCTGTAGAAGAGTCGGGGACCATGAAAGAACAGTTGGGGCTAAGAAGGGAGTAAGACAGGATGTAGTCTTTCGCTCCTACTACTCAATTTACTCATCAAAGGAATTATGAAGAAAATAAAAGAAAGGTTCAAGAGCGGAGATAAAAGTCAAGGTGATAGGACTTCAATGGTAAGATTATCTCATGACATTGCCACCCTTAGTGTAAGTGGAGAAGAATGACAATATCTGCTAAATGAAATGAGCAGTCTAATAAGTACATAATACGTATGGACTGAGGGTAAACGGAAGAACGCCGAAAGTAATGAGAACTAACAGAAATTAGAACATCGAGAAACTTAACATCAGGCTTGGTGAAGAAGATCCAGTTAAGAATTTCTGCTACTTGGGCACCGAATTAACACATGACGGCCAGAGTAAGGAGGAGATAAAAACAAAAGAACTAGCGCTGGCAAAAAAGGCTTTACTAATCGACAGAAGCCTACTAGAATCAAACATAGGCCTTTATTTCAGATAGAAATTTCTTAAAATGGACGTGCAGAGCACAGCATTGTACGGTAGTGAAAGATGAACTGTGGGAAAACCGGAAAAGACTCATGACAGTTATTTATTTTTATTTATTTATTTATTGTTCCATGGGACCACTTAAGAAGAAGTCTCCATAGTCATGGAGCGAGTCAATACATAAAATAACACGATTGTAGAAACAGATAAAGCGAAATATAAGAAACATATTCAAATGTAGATTGTAGAAACAGATAAAATGAAATATAAGAAACATATTCAGGCGACAAGTCGTTAGTTTAAATAAAGAAAATCAATAATGTAACACTGGAATTTGCTTTAATTTTTTAGCTCTTCCAGGTGTTCCTCGACAGAATAGGAGTGAGCCATGAGGAAACTCTTCAGGTTAGACTTAAAAGTGTTTGGGCTACTGCTAAGATATTTGAGTTCTTGTGGTAGCTTATTGAAAATGGATGCAGCAGAATACTGCACTCCTTTCTGCACAAAAGTCAAGGAAGTACATTCCACATGCAGATTTGATTTCTGCCTAGTATTAACTGAGTGAAAGCTGCTAACTTGGGAATAAGCTAATATTGCTAACAACAAACGACATTAAAGAAAATATATACTGTGA
Source organism: Schistocerca serialis cubense (assembly GCF_023864345.2). NCBI lineage: Eukaryota > Metazoa > Arthropoda > Insecta > Orthoptera > Acrididae > Schistocerca > Schistocerca serialis. Next base: position 380,630,985 of record NC_064643.1, on the reverse strand, counting down.
GGGCAATGTCAAAATTCCCAGACTATTGAATAGGGGACGACAAGAGGTTTTCGAACTTACACCATACATAGTTCGAACAGCCCGTTTTTGAGCCAAAAACACCCTTTTTGAATCAGAAGAGTTACCCCAAAAAATGATACCGTATGACATAATCGTATGAAAATACGCGAGGTAGACTACTTTTCGCGTTGAAATGTCATTTATTTCAGATACTGTTCTAATGGTAAATAAAGCGGCATTTAGTTTCTGAACAAGATCCTGAACATGGGCTTTCCACAACAGCTTACTATCTATCCGAACGCCTAGGAACTTGAACTGTCCCGTCTCGGTTATAACATGTCCATTCTGTCTGATTAAAATATCAGTTCTTGTTGAATTGTGAGTTAGAAACTGTAAAAACTGAGTCTTACTGTGCTTTAGCATCAAATTATTTTCCACAAGCCACGAACTTATTTCATGAACTACATTATTTGATAATGCTTCAATATTACACACAAGATCCTTCACTACCAAGCTGGTGTCATCAGCAAACAAAAATATTTTTGAATCACCTGTAATACTAGAAGGCATATCATTTATGTAAATAAGAAACAGCAGTGGCCCCAGCACCGACCCTTGGGGAACTCCCCAATTAACAGTGCCCCATTGGGACTGAACATCATTACCACTCTCAATATTGCGGAGAATTACCTTCTGCTTTCTGTTCTTAAAGTAAGAGGCGAACCAATTGTAAGCTACTCCCCTTACTCCATAATGTTCCAACTTCTGCAGTAATATTTTGTGGTCAACACAGTCAAAAGCCTTCGTTAAATCAAAGAAAACACCTAACGTTCGCAAACCTTTTATTTAATCCGTCCAAAACCTCACAGAGAAAAGAGACTATAGCATTTTCAGTTGTTAAGCCATTTCTAAAATCAAACTGTACATTTGACAGCAAATTATGTGAATTTAAATACTGCAGTAACCTTGTATATACAACCCTCTCGATAACTTTAGCAAACCCCGATTGCATAGAAATAGGTCTATAATTGTCAACATTATCCCTGTCTCCCTTTTTATAAAGTGGCTTCACTACCGAGTACTTTAATCAGTCAGGAAACCGACCACACCTAAAGGAAAAGTTACAGATATGGCTAAGTACTGGGCTAACATACATGGAACAATACTTCACTATTCTGCTAGATACCCCATCATATCCATGAGAATTCTTGGTCTTTAGTGATTTAATTATTAACTCAATCTCCCTCTTGTCAGTATCATGGAGGAGCATTTCAGGTAACAGTCTCGGAACACTTTTCTCTACGAGCGCTATATGATTCCCTGTTGGGACTAGATTTCTATTTAGTTCATCTGCGACATTCAGAAAGTGATTATTAAAACTGTACATATATGCGACTTATCAGTAACACGGACATTCCCACTACGCACTGATTCTATATCCTCGACATGTCTCTGCAGACAAGCCAATTCCTTTACGACTGACCATATGGTTTTAATTTTATCCTGAGACTTAGCTATTCTATCTGCATACCACATACTTTTTGCCTTCCTAATAACTTTTTTAAGCACCTTACAATACTGTTTTTAATGGGCTGCTGCATTTAGATTGTGACTGTTTCTAATGTTTTGATATAATTGCCACTTCGTTCTACAAGATATTCTTATCCCTTTAGTCAGTCACCCAGGCTGCCTGTTTGTGCTAGTACCCTGATTTGAACGTTCTAACGGAAAGCAACTTTCAAACAGCACGAGAAATGTCTTGAGGAAAGCATTATATTTATCGTCTACTGTATCAGCACTATAACATCTTGCCACTCTTGTTCCTAGATTAGATTTACAAAAGTCTCTACAGCAACTGGATCAGCTTTCCTAAAAAGTTGGTAACTATATTTAACATGTGTTGCAGCACAAAAATCTTTTAGACTTAATATTTGTGCATCATGATCTGAGAGGCCATTCACCTTTTTGCTAACAGAATGCCCTTCTAGTAATGACGAATGGACAAATATATTGTCTATGGTTGTTCTACTGTTCCCTTGCACTCTCGTTGGAAAGAATACGGTTTGAATAATATTATATGAATTAAGGAGGTCTACCAGCATCCTTTTCCTTGCACAATCACTACTTATACAATTAATATTGAAGTCACCACATATAATTAACTTTTTGTATTTCCTATAAAGTGAACCAACAACCTCCTCTAGCTTTAGCAAAAATGTTGTGAAATCGGAATCTGGGGATCTATAAATAACAACAGTTAGAAGTTTAGCTCCACTAAATTTAACCACACCCACACAACATTCAAACACCTTTTCAGTGCAGTACTTTGAAACATCAATTGACTCAAATGGGATACCGTTTTTCACATACATCGCTACTCCCCCACACCGCAAAGAGCTCCAAGAAAAGCTGTCAGCCAACCTGTAAAAGGTTGCCTCTGAATTATCTCCATATTTAAGAAGTGTTCAGATATACCAATAATTTCAGAGTCAACATCTATAAGCAGTTCACTAACTTTATCTCTAATACCTTGTATATTTTGATGAAATATACTAATTCATTCATTACTCGGATACCTAAGCTTTGTCGAAAGTGGTTTCTTTGTTAGAGAGACTTCCCTTAAGCAGGAATACCTATTAGCAGACTTAAGTCTAAAAAAGGTACAGCTCTAACACCCACAACCACCGGAATTTTCCCATGAGTGATCCCACCACCCCACCTATGCTGTCACCTATAAGCTTTGCCAACCTCCCCTTTCCATACCTGTTGAGGTGCAGGCCATGTCTAGTGAAACCCGTCCTACTGATAGACTCCACTGACACCACTGAAATGTGACTCATGCCTTCTGTCATCAGCGCACCCCCAAGTCTCATGTTATTACGCCTGGCGTCTGTATTAAGATGAGGCCGATCGTGGCGCTGAAACAGTTCCACGAAATGCACATTCGTGTTGCCAGTCTGAGTGGCTATCTTTTCCAGGTCACGATCTATGTCATACTCCCCGTCCCTGTCAATACTATTACCAGCCCCACCCACAATCACTACCTGATCCTCTTTAGTAAAATCCTTACATAACCCCCCTATGTTAAAAGTCACCTGAGCCCATCCTGCATTAGGCTTCACAATGCTGCTGACCTGGTACTCACTCCCCAAAACTTCCTGCAACTGCTGGCCTACACCTCTACCATGAGAACTACCTAACAGCAGAACCTTCTTCTTCCTCTTCGACTTTGCAACTGTCCTAGCCACCGTAACTGCTGAGGTGTGCTGCATACTTCCTAAATCTACAGCTACTAGAGATTCCTCTCCACTAGTTTCTGACAGTTGGTCATATCCATTACATACACCAATAGTAAAACTATCTGAAAATCTCCTTCTCCTAGCAGATCTCTTGCCAACAGCCAGCTCCCATTCCCCAACCCCCTTCTCCCTCCTCATCCTATCTAGCTCCTCCTGTGCGTTTTTCAACTGCACCTGAAGGGCACAGATCTTACGCTCCTGCTCCTCTATCAACTTACTCTTGCTACATAACCTACAGTTCCAGGAGAGGATCTCACCAGAATGCCCACTGGCTTCCCCACTGCATTGCCCCCAGTGAAAATACTTCGAACATGTCTCACACCGCAATCCACTACTCACGAACATACGGCAAAGCCCACACTTCTCACTCATGGTAAAATTTTACAGTTATTGGAACAAGAAAACAACTTTATCTAAGTTCCGCTACTACAATAAAAAGATGTTAATAACTGACTACAATAATCACAAACTTGCTCTACAAGGGAAGTAACTACTATTATTGACAGTATCAATCAGCAACAAATGAGAATATAACAAAATACTAACACAGAAAGAAAATCAAACGTCTAATGACACAGTAACAAAACTGAAAAGCAGTTCGCAAAAATTTCTTCTGAAGTTATTTCACCGGAAAACACCAAGTGCACCGGTTGAGGACTACTAAAGTTCCTGAATAAAACAATTAATTAGTACGTAGCTTTCGATGCGCCGCTACAGATGCAACTGGTCAGCGCGGAATGTAAACACGGGTAATAGGTTAAGTTGTTCGATACGAAACACTCACAAATATCAGGTTACAACACAAGAACGGCAGAGGTGAATGAAGAAACCACTATTAAGTCCCTTATATAGTAAATATTATCACAAAAACCGTTAAAATATGTATCTGAAACCTAAAAATAATGAAAACTTAGAGAGCGATCTCACACGCAGTCACGCGCTTATGACTTTACACAAAAGAGCTCACGGCAATTTTGGAAAAAGGTGAGTGTGCCACTGTGTACCTGTGTAAACGTCTCGTAATGGGTTTGCTGATTTTGCTTTCAGAGAATACAGTATATTACTCCGGAGCAGCAATGTTCCGACTAATTACTATTTATTCGTGTATTTACTGAACTGGTTGCCACAGCCCAGAAATCATACTTCATCTAAACGTGCAAATTAACGGTCTGAATGAAGTAGAAGTAGTTTAAATAGTGCGTAGTCCTTCAACAAGCTCGCAGAAAATTTCCGTACTTACCGATTTTCCAAAGTACAATAAGTATACACGGCCTCTATCCTTATCACTTAAAAGTGGATTCAGTGCATTCGCGAAGGATTTGTAAGTAGGTGATGGTAATTTTTTTTGTTGAATGACTCCGAATTGTCAAATAGTCCCATTTAACTGTTTACAGGTGAAACCACTTTTATTTACGAAGACAGAACAATTGTATGGAAGTGTGTCGCTTGGTATGACTGACAGTGAGTAGACTGGGGCTGTACACAATGTGACATTCCGACGGCAGGGTGTGAGTATGGCCATTGCCCGGTGAACGTCATCTGCCAGGGCGTGTAAGGTTTCAAATCAAAGACACACAAACGTGTTGCAGCGTACACAGGAAATTTCAGTTTCTTTCATTCTTACATCTTGCAGAAACCATGTCATTAGCACTCGCACTTTCTCCACAAATCTTCCTAAAAGGCAGTTTGTTGTCAAGTGACACACAGTGGCGAAGCCTTCAGTGCCCATACTAAGATCGAATAACTTAGCCCTTATTGTAAGCATGAAATCTACTTTAGGTATATTGTGTCCTGCACAATGAATAAAACATTTCAAGCAACAATCTCCAATAGGAGGGAACTTTCATTGCCGAGTTCGCTTCCTCTCTCATTATGTTACTTTCTCCAGAAATATCATCTTTGCGGTTCAGGATTACCAACAGCGTGGATGTCGAAATCCGAAAACTTTCCCCCGGTCCAAGTAACGCGGCCTTAATAACGTACTCCTTTTTTTCGTAAGTCGACCGTTTTGTTCTTCTTTGAAGTCATTTTTACAACTGTTCTGTACATGATGATTTATGCACAATTGAGAAAATAAAGGAGTGTCGGCAAGAGCTGAATGACGAAACAGTTACCTAAATAGCTGACGAAACAATTCAAATTGTTGAGAGTCAGTTGGTCGCCGACCTCGAATTACAGAGTGCATGCGCGGTGATCTGTCGTGGCCGACGCTTTGAGTATACGCAAAACACACACGTTTTCTTAGATGTATTGAGGTACTTCTAAGAAAATCGAAGAAATCTCGATACATCGATAATTTCAATTTGTCGATGTTCGAATCAGCAAGGACTACGCGTGACCAGGGCCGATAATTTCTCATTGTAAGTCGACAACCGTCCTTGCACGAATTTCATTACCAGTGAAATCCAAGCAGCGAACAAGTACCGTCCTAAGTTCGTTTTGTTACCGATGCTGCGTCAAGACACTTCACATTCCATATCCATTACATATTGCGTGAGAGCCTTTGATAGTTAACCTGAAACAGATCACTTCCCGAAACCACGGCGTGTACGATAACGAATGTGTATACTACATCCGCAAACGTGTAACGTGCACACGCCACATCGAGGAGGATTCAGTATACGATACTCATTTACGAAAGACAAACTATGCCATTCTCAAACAGTTTTGCAACTGTAGGAGACGATCTGTATTTAATTTCTATTAACGCTCTTTTACATACGGCAGTTATGCGATTTCCTTGTACGTCAGATGTGGTGGATCGACTCTTGCTATTGCGCGTCACGAAGTATTTTCTCTTTCTTTATATTCAGTTCTGCAAACATCCACATCATTCAGTCTAACACAAATCTAATCATTCCAGGTGCCTCCAATTACCTGCCTATTTCTGTCAGAATTAGTAGATAAAATTTTTGTACTCTGTAACATTAATTTTACGAAATTTCACATTGTGTTTTGATTTTATTTTGGTTCATTAGGTATTAGTAAATTTTCACTTTATACTGGTTTTGCCATTGAATGTTTAATTACAGAAGTGTTAATTTTCGTCGACAAGAAAACACGTCATTACGCTTAAATTTAGGGAGAATATCTTAAGAGCATTCCATCTCTGAAGGTAGAAATGTTATTTTTTCTATTTCGTTTTGGTTTATCAATGATATGTATTGATTCGTTAGATGTGTCTCTGACTAAGGTTCAAGTGTGATGAAAAGACGGCAGGGAGATATTTAACAACAATATTGTATTTCAATTGACATCTTAAAGACCGAAAAAGTTTACTCTGTTGTACCTGTCAGAATTTCGAAAGTCTGTAACACCGGATATTGTGCTTCTAGCTGTTCAGAGTTCTTTTATGACGCAATTGTGCATAGAAATGGTCCATAGTCGACAGAATACAGGAAATAGGTACTGTGCCTCAGAGACGTGAGGTGCACTCTTTGACATAAAAGTTGGCTGGGGGCTGGCCGCTGCAGAGGCTAAGACCGCGGGTTATCAGACATGTTACAAATAACATGGCCACATTGGTAGGTCTCTAAGGCCGGCTATCTCTTCAAACTGGCAACACCACAGCTTGCGTTTGTTCGTGGAGAAAATCTTATCTCCTGTTCGTGTGGCTATGCTATGGATATGCTCATCGTCTAGCGGCAAATCACGCTTCGTGTTAATACAACGTCTCATGGTCGAAGGTGCTCGTTGCTTAAATTTTTGTAGCGCCTTTCGTCTGAATGCTGAAATCCCGAGCATAATGGCTGGACAGCTACAATGGGTTTAACCTTCTGAAACACCGGTAATAAAGTTTTTGTGACAGTTTTCAGGACATACTGTGTGCTTTCCAACACCGCATGCGCCCTTCTAGGCCGAATTGCTGACACCAGACAGCGACTTCCGTGGCTGCGTGGCGCCATCTCGTCCGTGTCGAAAGCGTCAGCTACTGTTATTCGCTTTGGAAAGTATAAAATGCTTTAATATAGTTGAGTGATGCTCAACAAAAAAGGTGTACGATTTGTATTTCACGCTTGATGGCCACGGAGGCAGACCACCCTTTCTAATATGACAGTATTGTACGTACACTAATATGCAAAACATGATTACGGCTGGAGATTAACATTATACTTTGTGATTAAATCATAATCCCACACTATGTAATTTTTTGTTATTGTTAACAATTCACATCTCGTTCCTTTTCCTTCTAGCAGCATACCTTCATCCAATACTTATTTTTCAGGAATCCACACGTTTTCTTCAAGCCACAGTAATGAACTATGTAATGAGTTTTACACTGTCTTTGTTGGATAAAGCATTAAACTGTTTGAATACGTTGCAGTGTATCCTCTATGGTAATGCGAGCATGCGGCACATTTTGAGGAACCACCTATGGTTTCATGGAGAACTTAAATCTGATCGAATGTGATATTTATGGTATTGAGTTGGATTTAATCCAACAAATTCTCCCATTTTTGAGGATAGGCAGAGTGCAACAAGTCTCTAACACCGGTGTCAGCCAAACTGCTGTTACGCAGGCTTAGGAGTGAGTAACTACATTCACTTCACAGTTATTCCCCTGACATATGGGTTCTGCGTCACGAACGAAATACAAAGTCGTATGGTTAATGGTCAGGTCGAAGTTCTTCAGAGACATTTGTATAGTGAAGGAACTTGGTACTCACCATGTAGATCTGACAATTAACACAGCATAGAGAGTTTAGCTTTTGAGAAGAACTGATTCATAACCGTTCTTCACAGATTTTGTTAAAAAATTTCTTGTGGCATTTTGCAGCTCCGTTGTATAAAACAGAAAGCAAGAAATGACAATTCACCAGCCCCCCGTCCCGTCTACCTAGAATCGCCACGCATATGCACTTGTGTAGAATCACTGGGCTAACGAGATGAGGTCTCTCTCATCACTATACTGGTTGCTGAACCCCAGAAGGCAACGTTACAGATAAGACCACCTGTTACATATGTTAAGTATGGCATTTCTGACATCCAAAACGAAAATTTTCCTTCTCCGTGTCTCATGAGCATTATGTACCATAAGTCACTGCTACTTTAACTGAGCTGCTAACTGCCACAAGTAAGTGACCTTTAACCCTTCGTATCACAAGTCTCATGGCCACATCGCAGGAGCAGCCGTGCTTAGCCATAGTCATCTGCCTCGCGAACAGCAACTAACATTACAAACAAAACAAGAGAAAGTTTCTGATCAGTTTCAGAGCAACGGTCAGTGCCACGAGTCAGTACTTTGTTCTTCATCTCAGTATAAATCAAGATAGGTGAGAAAACTTAGGGGAGTAGTGAACAAGCTAGTAAGTATTACCTGTGGTAGATCGGGTGTTGAAAAACATATGAAAATACACAACTGTACATTTGGCAATATCTTCTGTCTTTCTTTTCAGTAGTCGTATTTTCAACATTGTCTTGCGAACCGTCAGTTTGATTTATTACGCCGAAGTATGGAATTATTAGTTTGTTGCCCATAATATCTCCATATTTTACTGGCATTCCTGATATTATAGTTTCGTATGCCTCTAGATCAAACACTGAAACTGTTTGAGGTCGACGGTGCATATTATCTTACTTTCTTCACATTTTGGACAAGGTTGTTTCTGCACACACTTTTAGGTTTCTTAAAATAAGCTTTTATTGCAAACTGAATAGGATAAGTGTGTCTCCCTTGGTTTCTCAATGGTGTAATCAGCTATCGGTTTGAAGCTGTCCCTTGCATTGGCGGCTCATACCACATCACCAGTGAGGTGGTTGCAGTAGGTTGTGGTTAGGAGTTAGGGCATTGTGAACTCCCCACGAAATTCTTCATATTGCTAGTGCAGCTGTGACTCGGCATTATTTTTGGCACTTCGTGAGCGTTCACAACCTTTCGGGATTGGTGCCATGTGACCCCGCTCAACTTTCGTAACATTCACCTTTCGTAACTGATGAATAGCCATAGCATTAATAAGCCATCGATATCGTATGTTATTTTGCGAACCTAGGAAAGTCATCCGATGTTCAAATTTCAACTGTTTATGTATATTATGTTGTGAACAGTCTGCATTAACTACCCACAAAGCATATGGCAGAAAGATAAGCGTTGTACTGTCATGTCTGGTTCATGGTACCATGATCGCCTCTTGATCTAAGTCAAGTGTAATGGCTGGTGCAAATCTCGTTGGATTACCGATGTGTATCGCTTCAGTTTTTTTTTTTCTCTGTGAATAGCCATAACGGAATTCACTAACAAACTGATAATAATAATGAGCGTATGACATTGGTGGCCGGAAGACCCCTCGCGGGGCAGTTCGGCCGCCGCTCCACAAGTTCCTTAACAACACTACGGCGTCTTGCGAGAGAATGAGGATGAAATGATGATGAAAGACGCACAACACCCAGTCATCTCGAGGCAGAGAAAATCCCTGCTCGCGTTGGTCGAGATCCATTGACCGTTAGCAGAATATGGAATCGGTGGGTTCAGGAGGGTAATATGGAACGCCGTGCTGGATCTCAACGGCCTCGTATCACTAGCAGTCCAGATGACAGGCATCTTATCCGCTTGGCTGTAACGGATCGTGCAGCCACGTCTCGATCCGTGAGAGAACAGATGGGGACGATTGCAAGACAACAACCATCAACACGAACAGGTCGACGACGTTTGCAGCAGCAGGGACTATCAGGCCGGAAACCATGGCTGCGATTACCCTTGACGCTGCATCACAGAAAGGAGCGCCTGCGATAGTGTACTCAACGACGAACCTGGGTGCACGAATGGTAAAACGTCATTTTTTCGGATGAATCCAGGTTCTGTTTACAGCATCATCATGGTCGCATCCGTGTTAAGCAACATCGCAGTGAACGAACATTGGAAGCGTGTATTCGTCATCGCCATACTGGCGTATCACCCGGCGTGATGTTATGGGGTGCCATTGGTTACACGTCTCGGTCAACTCTTGATCGCATTGACGGCACTTTGAACATTGGACGTTACATTTCAGATGTGTCACGACCGTGGCTCTACCCTTCATTCGATCCCTGCGAAACGCTACATTTCAGCAGGATAATGAACGACCGCATGTTACAGGTCCTGTACGGGCCTTTCTGGATACAGAAAATGTTCGACTGCTGTCCTGGGCAGCACATTCTGCAGATCTCTCATCAATTGAAAACGTCTGGTCAATGGTGGCCGAGAAACTGGCTCGTCACAATACGCCAGTCACTACCTTTGATGAACTGTGGTATCGTGTTGAAGCTGCATGGGCAGCTGTACCTGTACACACCATCCAAGCTCTGTTTGACTCAATGCCTAGGTGTATCAAGGCCGTTATTACGGCCAGAAGTGGTTGTTCTGGGTACTGATTTCTCAGGATCTATGCACCCAAATTGCATGAAAATGTAATCGCATGTCAGTTCTAGTGTAATTTATTTGTCCAATGAATACCCGTTTATCATCTGCATTCCTTCTTGGTGTAGTAATTTTAATGGTCAGTAGTGTAATTTGTAAGCCTTCTGGAAACCTCTATGAAATACTCGTATGTCGTTGGAGCCGACGTAATGGTCTGCCTTCCCAACACCAAGCAACAACACACAGAGAAAGTCGCTGGAAAGATTTGAAGGACTGCATTCTTTTCATCTTTTTGGGACGAAACAAGACAGAATCATTACAAAAGCATCGAACAGGATAATTTTTATGTATGTCCCACAGCAGAAAGGTTCGAAAACTTCGACCCGACCGTCAACGACATATATTTGTGTTCTGTTGGTCACGTACCTATATGTCAGGAGAATAGTTATGAATTTAGTTCCTCTGCATTAAAACCATTTAATAGTAATTAGGCCCCCCTGTAGACGTTTGCTGACACCGGCGTTAGTGACTGCTAACTTCTAGTAGGTATGATGAATGGCAGCTAGCTATAAATGAAGAAAATGTAGTTTAATGCAGGTGAGTAGGAAAAATCAACCCATAATGTTCGAATTCAACATTATTAATGTTCTGCCTCACACGGTCACGTCGATTAAATATCTAGGTCTAACATTGTAAAACTATATTAAATGGTATGAGCATGTAAGGATTGTATGGCGACGGCAATCTTCGGTTTATTTGGAGAATTTTAGAAAAGTGCGCTTCATCAGTAAAGGAGACCGCGTACACGACATTAGTGCGACTCATTGTCGATCAGCACGGGGTAGGATTAAAGGATGATATGCAAGCAACTGAGAGGCTGGCTGCTGTTTCCGGCAGGTTAGAACAACACGCACGTGTTACGGAAGTGCTTCGGGAACCCAAATGGGAATCTCCGAAGGGAAGGCGACGCTCTTTTCGAAGAGCACTGCTGAGAAAATTTAAAGAACCAGCAACTGGGTATTTAAGGCAGACTGCGGACAAGTGCTACTGCCACCAAAGTACATTTCGCGTAAGGACTATGAAGATAAGATCAGAGAGATTATGGCTCAGACCGAAGCATATAGACAGTCGTTTTTCGTCGCCTTATTTGCAAGTGGAGTGGGAAACTAGTAATGGTACAGAGTACCGTCTGCCAGGTACCATACGGTGGCTTGTGGAGTATATAGAGGTAGGTGTGGATGTTGGTTAATATCTTTCTCAAGCACAGTTATTACACAGTATTACACGATTGTGAGTGGACACAATAATTGTGAGTGGACGCCATACCTTGTTGACAATGTTGGGCAGTCCGTGTTGAGCGACTACGAATTCGGGCAACATCGTACAGTGTGTTGTCAGTGACACTAACAATGACGTTCGCTTAATTCTGCCATTCTGTCACGTCTCAAAGTCAAGCTGTCTTACTGCGCTGATTCCATACAACCGACGGGTTCCCACACAGCAGCTGATTCACATGATCTACCACCAGCAGTGTACTGATAGATGAGCACCTGCTATCAAATCTATGACCACCTGGTACCAGAATTTCGGCGGTGAGTATATCTTCCATAGTGTACAGCAACTCACTACCCGCCCGAACATCCGCACTTAAGCACCCCGCTTTCGAGATTCGGGGAGACGCACCGGCCCCGGATCGAATCCGCACGGATTAATGCCGTGGTCGATGTACCAGCCAGCCTGGTTGCGGTGTTCAGGTGGTTTTCCAGACTACATGAATACCAGGTTAGTACCCAAGCTCAGTCGCTGTTACATGGTTCGCAAACATTTAGATTTCATTTGCACATTTTCAGATGGATTAACAATAGTTCCAGACAGACGGGGTATACAAATTCCGTCACGACATTTGGCAGTGGAGATTGGAGGTTGTGGGTTTGACGACAGGTAGGACATCCGGATACCCTTTGCCACTAACATTGTCACAGCCAATAATTAAAATTCCGACGCCGTAACGATTTAGGAGGTCGTGGGATCAAAGCAAGCGATCATTGACGCTTACCAATACTACTTTTGCTGGGAAGGAAGCATACCTATTAACAAAAATTTGCCACTGGATACGTTTATGTACTTCGCTGTCCCTCTCTTAACTTATGATGAATATTAAATGCAGAACTGCGTCCGACAGGATGACTCCAAAATATAACAGCTATTTTGTTCAGAAAGTAGTTGATGTGTTTTTTTATCGAAGCTCCTTGTTTTGAAACTCAATAATACTGTTGTTAACATTGTCGAAATTACATCTGATCTAAAAAAATGTCAGATATTCTGTTGAATCTCTCGAGATACGAGTATTACTGGCGACGTTAATGCATTTATTACTATCTAGTTTTCTATGCAACATTTCAAACACAGCTTGCTAAACTTTATAATTATGCGCACACACTGTGAGGGTTTTAAAAATCTGGGCACAGACTAAATGTATTCTACCAAGAAAGCTAACCAAGAAGTAGCTTCTCACTGTGGTTTAATGACGACAGGAAGAAATAATGAGTTACTTGACAGTTTGTTGTCTTGAAGAGAACATCCCAAAAGATTACGAGTGAAACAGCAGCTCGCAGATCATAATTACACAAGATGGCATCGCCCTTTTAAAGTCAGATAAATTCATAGCCGACATCACTGCAAGATTAAGGGGATGAATGTAAATGTAATAGTGAATGTCACAACTACCGTCACCATCTATTTCTTTCTGGTGTGTAATATTTATGTGCCATCTTTACAATTTTCTGCACAATTATACTCAATGCAGCAAAATTTCATTCTTATTAATCCATTAACTACCTTGTTTCTTGTTTTAGTAACCCAACCTTTCTTACTAGAAGATGCTACGAACGTGTTTTTTTTATTTAATTAACACACCGTAGGGGAAGTCCGTATGCGTCATGATGTCTGATATCACCTGAGTAAACTGAAATATATTTGTCCAGTGACGGTACAATAAACAACGGATGTCCCAGAAATACCAATACACGATTTCCCACAAACATTTAAGTCTTATATGTTCAGCGTTTACTTCGAGACAGCATGTCAATTTTCCCAGCATCACTAAGTACAGTAATGCTGATTTACCTGTCCCACAGCTTGAAAATGATTTTACCATCCACGAAATGCAAGGGGCCGCGATTAACTTCACTTATAAGAAGCTCGAAAACTTAACGTAAGGTAATTGTTACTTTTTGTTTCCAAGAAGTTGTCTGCAGTTCTCGTACTGCCTGATGCCGCTAGAGGAGCTAAAAGAAAAAAAAAGAAAAACGTCGAAATTAATTGTTGTAGTGAAATATCGTACGGTAATGCGTATTTTGCATTTGAAGCACAACAACGCTGAAAGATTCCACGCTGAATTGGCAGGAAAGGACAACAATGGACTATCCTACGCTACAGTGGTAATGAGTTCCAGACAGTTTCAGTGAGATCAGAGATGTCTAAGTTTGTATTACGAAGAACTACGTTTCGGACCAACATTTTGTAAAGGGCCGCAAGACAAATGCACATTTTGTGCCAGTAAAGGGAAAACTATTACAGCTATTCAACGTTCGGAACCGCGATCGTGGGGACGGTAGTACGTCTGGTAGCGAACGGCTAAAATGTTGTCCTTCAAAAAGCTGTACGGAGCTGTGAACCATGCCCAATAAAAGATAAATCCTTGTGTTTCCTGCAAGTGCTCTATAAAAGAGTTCTTTCCTCCAAAACACTAGTACATGTTCAATTCTAAGAGCCAGTTTTAGTTTACGAAGTTGTACCACAGATTTCATACACTGTTGAAACTGAAGATGTAGTCATAACTGTATTACCTGTTGAACAGTGTTTTGGAGATTATTGCTACACGTCTGTTACCCGACTGGTTGGCCTGTATGCGCCTGGAAAGTGTCCGAGGAGAAACACGCCTTTAGTCACGGCGTACATGTCGAGTGCCAGAGTGCAGTTTAGTTCCTTCCTGAACTCCGTGCCTGTTTTATGCGCGTTTGCAGTTATGGGTGCCCATTTTTTTACGAGCGTCTAAGGATTGAAAATGGAAACGAAAATCCATACAGTACAAAAATGGTGATATCAGACAGATGCTGCCAAGTTGCAAAGTACCCGAGTGATCACTATAGCAGCATATTGTCTAGAGTTAACGCAATTTGTAATAAATTTGGAAAGTTTCGACGCATTTGGCTACTTCCCTGCATTAATTTTACATTTTATCCGCAGAAATGTCGGAACGATATATTCACAAGAATCATCTCGATTTCTCACTCTATTCTATCGTGGATTTCAGTCGCATGAATTTTTCAAGATTCTCTGTCGTGATCAGTGGTGATGGCCGGAGTTCCACAGAAAATTGCTGTCGCTCGTCGCCATAGCCTTGTGGCTCAGTGCTTACGATGCGTTTAGCTCGTTTGTGAGTTCATTACTGTGAGGAACATCCGGTTTTCATCGTTTTGAATGAGCACAGCGTAGCTGCATTCCATAATTGTTCTATTATCCAATTATGCAATTTGCTCTTCTGTGTGTGTGTGTGTGTGTGTGTGTGTGTGTGTGTGTGTGTGTGTGTGTGTGTGTGTGTGTGTTTGATTGGGGTGGGGTGAGGGGGGGGACCAGCGGACGCACATGTGACTGTCTGTTATTCTCTGACGGGTGTGTCAGCAAAGTTTGTGGTGACTCGTCGTCATATTGTATAGTTCGTTGTTTTGTGATAGCTTACTAAGTTAATGTTGAAATATGTTCAATACTGCACAAACGTTGACCACGTGAAAATGTTCTAAAATATCTAGAGTTCCCTCCTGCCTAGCATTATGTCATTGTTATTTGTCTCCTTGTTCACTATAATTTCCTGATTAGCGGGATATCCTTCTGGACTATGAGCCTTTCCCCATTTGAGTAATTTAACACAAGTTGATTACCTACTTTAAAATTTTTACACATATCGAACCAAAAATGTACCACTTTAATTCACTTCTAATCTCTCAACGTCATGGTGTTTTCATTTGCTGGTTTACAAGTAGTATTTATTATTCTGTAACTTATGCAGATTCAAAACCTGTCACCTAAGGATGTACAAAAATTCTGTGTCACTGTTGCCTGATTCAGTTTGAATCTTGTGACTGTTGACTACAACACTTGCACAGTAAATAAAGTTTTTGTTCTCAAGTGCTCCTGCGACAAAGTGGAATCCTATTTGTGTATTGAACGTGTTGGCTAGTGCTACACAGCTATTGCCAGATTTTTTCGTAAAAAAGAACTAAAATAGTACCATGGCTTAGATTGCATCTAGCAACTGCTTGTGTTAGTGTTGTATTCCCTGTTATGCAGGCAAATATTCATTGAAGATGGATGCAGACTGTTCGTGTTGTCTACAGATGCAAGAAGATATGGCTGCTGTCAGTGAATAGCTAGAAGCTTTATTGGTCATGGTTGACAGGCTTCCGGCTGCTACTCCACGCTACAGCTGTGTTGATAGCTTTTGTCACGGTAGACTGGAGAACGAAAATGTTGACGTAGTATTGATGATGGAGATATGGGCATACTGCCAAAAATTCGAGATCGTGTTCAACTGTGTCGTGAAGGCCCAGGATTATTTACCATCCACAGAAAAACAGAGTGATTCATGATTCCCTCCCCCAACTAGAACAGCTGTCTAATTTGTTGGGGAATACAAGTACAAAAGTGATTTATTACTCTCACCCTGCCCCACCCACTCCCAAATAGCCACAAAAGGTTCGAGTGTATATTTAAAAGGCGTAACTGATGCGATCTTATGCCACTTTTTTGCTATCATAATAAATACCATGAATAGACTGGGTTTATGGTAACCATAATCAGAGAACTATAGAAAATATGATACAATGGAAAGATCACACATTTTGGTGAGTTGGCCATATGTATAAGTGCATGTAAGCAGAAATTCAACACAAGAAAAAAATTCAGCCCTACGGGGAGCACTTCCCTAGCCAAGATGGCAGAACTAGACTAATTGCATCCTGTGGAGGTGATAATGCCACAGGGCTTAATGAAGTGCAGTATAGGTCCACACAGTCAAGGTGTGTTGCATAATATTGTGGCCTCTATGATGTCACAGTTTGGGAGTGGGGAGAGGCTCGCCTGTATACAAGCCCCACCTGTCCATCTACCTAGCTAATTCATTTCCAAATATTATTCTTCGCCACTACATTTCACATGACTGCCCATGAGTCGAAATGCTTCAGTGTGGCCTTAGCACCAGACCTAGTTTTTGAAGTTGTTATGGGAACTGAAAATGTTCAGTAAGATTTGACAGTGGCAACGTCTGTATAGAAATGCGAAGCATATCCTGGTTTAGCTCAGCTATAACTAACCACATCTAAACATTGACATCAGCACCAGCACTTGAAGTTTTCAGCTGGCCAGTGTGACTGAGCGGTTCTGGGCGCTACAGTTTGGAACTGCGCGACCGCTACGGTCGCAGGTTCGAATCCTACCTCGGGCATGGATGTGTGTCATGTCCTTAGGTTAGTTAGGTTTAAGTAGTTCTAAGTTCTAGGGGACTGATGACCACAGATGTTAAGTCCCATAGTGCTCAGAGCCATTTGAACCATTTTTTTAAGTTTTCATCACAATACATGGAGTGGGGTGTATATTTAAATATGTAACTGATGTGATCTTATGCCACTTGAACACTTTCATATGGAATGCCACAGATAGATTGAGATTCATTGTGACCATAGGTCAAAGTGCTGTGTGCCAATGTCATAAAGCATGTAAGGTTCATGTAATTGGAAGAGTTGCACACGTGTAGAGATGGATGTAATCAGAAATTCAATAAAATTTGCTGATTCTGTTCCTAGAATGCTATTCCTAGATCTAACATTCCTCAAATATTATGAAGTGCAGTGTAGTCTCAATTTTATTCTTACAAACAACAATTACACTCAACGAAATGCAGTGAGAATGTTTTAATAATTAATCAAAATGTATAATAATAAAATAGTAAGTTTTTTTAATATGTTTTATTTCATGCCAGATTTGCTCCTAAAATCTTATAAAGATGCACAGTCACTGTAGCTCAGTCAGAAAGTTAGCTGATCCACAAATGTAGGTTTATATAAAACAGCATGGTTCCGTTACTATCGCCCCATCCCAGCTGTCTAAGTTACTGTGATAGTGCATTTATTAAGCTTATTTTTATAATAGATGCTTCTAGACAGTACCGAAGCAGAATAGAATACACCACTACTCAACACTCACCAGCATGACAGCATGTGTCATGATATGCTGAACGCAATGATGACAGCCCATATGTGTATATATTTTAATCTCATCAACAAATGTATTGAGTATATACAAGCTTGAAAAGAAAAACGATCAACATTTCAGGGATGTAATGACTGAGTATGAAGGCAAAATTAGAACCATTTTCAAGTTGATTACCAGGTTAACTGTAAAGGCTAGTGATACTGTAAAAGCATAAATTTCATTTACTTCACGTCTATGGTGACAAATCGTTATGTCATCAGTCTGTCTAACGTTTGTTTAGGATGCAACAGCGCATAGGACGAGTGCAAAGTTATCGAAGCCCAGTAGGCTGCTCTATAGAGCCTATGGTTGCTAATATTAGGACAGCTGGAATGTGATCAACAGTCTCAGATGCATTAAAAACTGTATCTGAGAACAACAAAGAAGCTAGTTATATGCGAAGGAGAAGATACTATTGGTTATTTAATTAGTCATTATAACGATACAAAATTAGGTAAATTATATGGAATCAGCAGGATGAAACAGCTTGTGTTGTGTATGCTCTGATCTAGGTATTTAGTTGACAGCAGTGATAGTCCATGCTAGCCAATTCTTAGACTGAAATGAAATTGGTCAGACCTGTCTTCCACACTGTGACATATTTATGGTTCTGTACTAGCTAATTCCTTTCATTCATGCTGGTCACAACAATTGTTATTCTTCATGCCATTCTATGTGGTGTTCACACCTCCATCTTACCTATAGATGATCACTCATCAAGGTTTGCTTTCGTTTTTCAGGGTCCATCTACACCGCTTCTAGATAGCACATCCACTGTTGGTTACAGTACTGACATTTGTGCCGAAAGGACTGTTTTGTGACATTGTCATACCTGTGCAGATAACTCATCATAGTATATCTGCCATATACGTATTCCAAATTCATTTCAATGCTACAAGTGAAAGGAAGTTCCATGAGTGATGAAGCAATTGTTACAGATGGTCCCGTTAATCTTAAAACCGATCTCGATGGTGATTTTTATAATAGATACTTCTAGACAGTACTGGAACAGTACAGAACACACCACTACTCAACACTCACCCGCATTACAGCAAGAGTAGTGAAATGGTGAGCACAATGATAACAGCCCATATGTGTATATATTTTAATCCTTATGGATCATACAAATTCATAGACGTTCTTCCACAAATAATTGGACCCTACAGCCAAACCGTATGTTGAACGATTAAGTAAGTGAAACCAACTGTAGCTTCTGATAATGAACTAGTAAATACAATATACAGTCCAATTAAGGTGGTGGAGTTGGTCACAAAGAAATTTAATGTATGCGATTTAGCATTTGTTTTAAAACACAAGATTGCATTTGAGGAATCATACCTACCAAGTTCATCAGTTTATTAAGTGCAAAATACCCATCCTACAACTTATATCTGGAGGGACATCAATGGCAGTGGAACAGCTAGAGGTTTTTGTAAAGAAGAATTACAGGGAAGCAGTGAAACGTATTTACCACAGTGTGCGTCATAAGATGAGAAAAGAATAAGGTTCTGATCCAGTGGCTTGGCTTCCATTCATCATACAATAACAGGCCGATGGTTAAAGATGGATCTATAGTAAGGTAAGCACACCTTCCAACCTTGCAGTAGCATAACATCTCCGAAATCAGGCACATTGTAGATGAGGCATTCGCGAAAATTACCTCTATAATTACATACAGAATTCTCTCATGTAACCACTGTGAACCAGGAAGAAAGCCATAAAGCTGCTAACAGGTGGCCAGAAAGATATTAATCTGTTGAATGAAGCTTGCAAGATACACACTATCACATCCTCTAAAAATAAAGGTTTGGCAAAATGTCACAGTGCAGATCGAACTATCGCAGCAAATAAGAGCAAAAAGGGACATTAGCATCCGTAAAAGGGAATGTACTGAAGCATTTGTAGCTGATAAGGCATTGTGTGACAAACTTAAATTGGGTGCTGGGATGAATTTCTGACAACTTATGAAGATGAAAACTGAAAGATGTTAAAAAAAAATAGATCCATGCATCAGTTCCCGCAAGCAGAGAGGAATTAGAAGAAGACTGGTTAAAGTACCTCAAGTTACATGTGCAACTGAAACATCAGGTGGAATTATTCTGTTACTAATTATTGTACTGGTAGGACTTTCAGCAATGGGATCATTAGGCAGAGGAGCATCAGCCATCGCCTGAAGAGTGAAAAATGCAAAAAGAGCTGAATAACAGCTTGGGAAGATGGAAAAACACAACTGCATGATGGAGGTTCTCGGTGTTTGAGAAGACCAATATTTAAAACCAGATAACAAACGGCCTGAACAGTTTCATGAAAAACTTTTGGCTACACTAAGTACCAGGCATTTTCCAAATACCAGTCTGACTACATTCGTCAAAAAGTTAACCATTTAAAAATTTGGGGGGATATTTTATGCAGTACACTGTGCCTAAGACTATGTACAAATCTGAAGACTATGATATTGTAAATTTAGATGATGCGGGACGACATGGAACCGACTGAGTGGCCTATGTTATAGAAACGGGCAACGTCTTTTGCTTTGATTCACTCCATTCAGCAATCCATGCCCATTGAAGAATTATGTCATTACTTCACCAACAACTATATGTTCTACAATTACCAGTGCTACCAAACTTTTATATATATCTGTGTGAACGTTTATGACTTACGTTCCTCCTGAAGAATGCAAAGAAGACGAAATTAAAACAGCCACACTGAACATCATTGTATCAGCTGAAATTTCGATGTGATGTACACATCGACTTTACAGCGACGAACATCGGTTCTGTGTGGGTATTACTTTCCACCAGTTGATTTAAGTAATGGAAAATGGAGTACTGCACTGTGTGGGTTGGAATCATACGACATCAATTCTAATCACATTGTGGCAAACAAAAAGCGACATCTAGGAAATTGTGAATTTGTGGGAATAACCCCTGGTTCGCAGAAAGTTAACACACTTAAAACGGAAATAAATACAATGAAGAAACAATAGTTTCAATATAAAAGTACACCAGAACCACTACTAGGTTTTCCAAGAAATGACGTTTTGCATGAGGATTATGACAAATTTTATACATCAGCTCAACCAATAAACATACGACCGGTTAGCACAATTCTTACGAAAGATGAGTATCTCAATGCCAAATTGATTCGTACACTCTACAGATTCTTCAATACTGGTTGAACAGGATATAAAATCATTAACGTAATCACGAAAGTCATATACCATCCAGTGACTAAACATTAGATCATCTCGAGATTAATATTATAGAAAAAGATGGGCACCTAGTCGACCTCTGAACGGAATAAATCTTGATATGTTCACACTTGAACCAGGAGGACCATAGACACAATTTTTTTTTTTCCCTCTTGGATCATCAGTCTTCTGACTGGTTTGATGCGATCCACCACGAATTCCTCTCTAGTGCCAATATCTGCTTCCGTGTACACCTTACAGTCAGGTATCTGATTTCGGAATTTATGTCTGACCATTATGTAATCTAACTGAAATCTTTCGTATCACCCGGTGTTAGCCCAGTATACCTCATCCCCTTGTGATTCTTGAACACAGTATTCTCTATTACTAGCTGAAACTTATTACAGAACTCATTTAGACTTTATCTTTCCTCATTCCTTCTTTGAATCCCATATTCTCCTGTAACCTTTCATTCTTACTCCACAACTGCATTCCAATCCCCCACGACTATTAGATTTCATCACCGTTTATGTACTGTGTTACCCCTTCAATATCCTCTTATACTTTTTCTATCTCTCCGTCTTCAACTTGCGACGTCGGTATGTATATCTGAACTATCGTTGTCGGTATGGGTTTGTTATCGATTCTGACAAGAACAACCGTATCACTGAACTGTTCACTGTAACACACTCTCTGCAGTACCGTCCTGTTCATAACGAACACTACAACCGATATACCATTTTCTGCTGTTGTTGATATTACCCTACACTCATCTGACCAGAAATCCTTGTCTTCTTTCCATTTAACTTTACTGCCTCCTTTGCATTTCCCTTTTCAGATCTTCTAGCTTCCCTACCACATTAAAGCTTCCTTCATTCCACAGCCCGACTTGTAGAACGTTGTCGTTTCGTTGATTATTCTATCTTTTTCTCATGATCACCTCCCTCTTGGTATATATATATATATAGTAATTGCTTTCTGCATTCATAAATTCTGAACATGTTAGCGTAACATTCTCTACAAACATTGCACCAGTGAAAACATTGAGGGACGCAAAATATATGCCAAGACATGGAAAACTGCTTTATGGTTGTTGAATTACTGGCATCGAATACACTGGAACAATCCAAGGATAGTTTCCATATATATAATGACCTCACTATGAGTATCTGGGCATACAGACATGATCATGTATGTGAAAGGCAGTGAGAAGGCTGTGTGAATACATGATGTTTAGAAACTCGCAACAATTTGGCACCTGGAACTATATTTTTGCCCATATCTTCAGCAACTTAAGTAGATGTATGACAGAATGCAATAGGATTTGGAGTATTTACATAGTCTTCACATAATGTAAAATTGCTATTAAGTTGGGTGAGAAGGAAATAAAATTTTTCTCAAAAAAAAAAAAGCTAATTATTGTAGGAACCTCCGTCTTCTACTGGAAGGTTTGAACAAGCTCCACTACATGTGTAGGTGACTTTCTTTAAAATAGAAACACAGATGAATGCTAACAAATTATTTTCTTTATTATACATAGTTATAATATTTTGTTTACATCATTTATGTATCAAATGCTTCCTTTGAGAGTCTTTAAATGGTGTGTTGAATTATCTTCCCTTTCTGTGATACAGCTGTGCAGAGAGTACCTAACATAGCAGGAAAAAATTAAATGTACTGAACTACAATAGTACACACACACACACACACACACACACACACAGAAACACACACACACACACACACACACACACACACACACACACACACACACACACACAAAATATGGAAAATTCCTGAGCATGTAGATGAAATCAACTGTGATGCATACATAGTTTGCTATTCAAGCACACATACATATGTACCATCTACTACACTATGGTAAACTGGTCGCAGTATTCCACATACATACAATACATTTATAAATATATGCTCTGTATCAGCCAAATGAGCAATGCGAGTGCAAAGGGTTCCGTACCATCATCGCACATTACCCACTTACTGTCATGACATGGCACACCGATTGTCAATTGTGATATAGTACCACATTCTCTCACCATTGAATATTAGCTTGCTGTACCATATGTCGAGGCTAAGAGTCACACAGTCATTAGAAGTAATCGACACCCATGCGAGCCACACATCACACACTCATCGTCTTCCTTTGAGTGGCAGCTATGTGTACAGTACGTGTACGTTTTCGATGTACGACCTACAAACTCCACAATCTGCAACCTATTCGAATTCCCTTTCATTACAGCAATAACGTTATTGTTAGTAGGCTTTAATGGTCCATACAGCCGGACATGTCAAATGCTTTGGGTTGGCATGTTACTTCATATCGATCACAATGCTTCACCCAAAAGATGAATCTATCCGTGTCCATATAAAGCAACTCTGGCTGTGCAAAACGAGTTTCTGCGAACTTATTACCAAACGGGTAAAAGCGATTTTGGACAGGTGCACTACACACATACCTACATAACAGGTTTCATAAACTCGACCAAAACAATTGCCATCTCCAGAGATGTGAGTACTTTATTGCAGATTGTAGCCCTTTTAAAATTTCGTTTGGTCATGAGTTCTTTATGCAGCTGTACATAGACAGGCAGTGACTGATTACTATGTGCCAGTATGATAGGCATCCCTTAGAGTTGACATGCAGCCGTTAGGTGCTAGTTCAGCGTCGTAGCGTCACTAAGCTGTGGGTTGTCGGAATAGTTGCCTGTCACCCTGGCGCCTAGTGACTGTTGGCTGCCTATCTCTGCATACGTATATTTAGAAAGTGCTCAACAAAGGTGCATGGGTGGCACTGAGGGCGTGGCTGTTTTGTTTACGCATCTATCACTTTCACTTTGTAAGGGGTCCGTAGGCCCTTACTATAAGTTTGCACTCGGCACAGGTCGATAGGGCAAACAATCGACAGTGTCGTGTTGCGAGAGCGAGTGTAGAGTTGAGTCTGTTTCCAGGTTGCGGGCCGAGCCGTGTGGAGACCGGTTGCTGTAATGCAAGGCTTTACCGACAAAGGGAGTGGCCATCGCCGCGGTTTAACCCCTTTGTATTAGAATAATACGGGAAAGTGAAAAAATATAATTACGAGAGTGATCAGTGATATTTCTGTGCCGATATTTGTGGTTTCGCGTCTACCGCGCCGGCATCATTTGGATTGCAGTGTTGGATTGCAGTGATTGAATTTGCGTGTGACAATAATGAATAGCGAGGAAGCCTGTGCTGAGATTAGCCGTTATTAATTACGTATGACGAAGGCAGTGGCTGTCTCCTTCTTTATGTGTTTTTGAGACGAATATAGGTTCTTGATTAGTGAAGCTGTGTTGGCGTTCCTTCTTGTCACCGGACATTTCATTATTACAGCATTAGAAAAGGACAAAATCCGATTGCCAGCCCCATTAGGTACACGGTCACATCAATTAATATTTATTTGGGCTGCTATCAGATCCCGATCGAGCGGGATACGTAAATCGGAGATGTTACACCCTTGGCTTACCGTGAAAGGACAAGTGCAATTTTCGGACGAATCGTAAAGAACAATAGGTAATTTTACCTTGCTTAACGCGAGAAAGTATTTTTCAATTTGGATCGAGACAGAGCATAAACTTTAAAATCGCGACAAGAGTCAGTGCATTTCTGAATAATACGAAGTAATAGCATCTTACGATTGTGACTAAATTGTTTTTTCTTGCCATATTAGATAAGAATAATAGTGTCGATAAACTGTGTTATAATGTGCAAATGCGTAAATCCGCGCGAAAAACTGTGAGAAGTGAACACTAAACAAAGACACGTGTGAACATTACAACAGCAAAACGAACTAAGAATTCGTCACGAAAGTTTTACAGAAGTGTTTAATAGTAATATTGTGACTGCAATTCCTTTTTAAATAGTGAAAATCGGACAGCTTCATGTGGACCCATAAACTGTTAAGCGGACGACAATTTATGTGGCGACGCAATTGTTGAGTGACGTCACGCAGACCCGTGTAGCAGTTGCGCCAAAGAGCTTCGATCCACGAGGTGATTTCACACGTCACCCCAACTACCTGTGTAAGGAGTAGTTCAAGCACAGACGCACTACACCGACGGTCTTCAGCGTGACTTCGAGACACTGAGCGCCGACCCAGCATCTAGTGGCCGAACTACAAACTACACCCGCCTGCAGCGCCACGGAGCGGCTGATGGAGAACTACGACGACTCGCCACAGATCTTCAGCGCAACTTCACGTGGCTCCGGCGGCAGTACAGCGCCATGCCCACTTCAAACGTCAAAACATCGCGACTCGTGGTAATGTCAGTTGGTGAGTGAAGACGACTGGTTGACTTAACATTAAATTGTAGTGTGCAGTCTTCGCGGAAAATAAAGGTTTGTAAACTGAGTTTCACATTAGGAAAAGTGCCCAGTTACAGTAATTTCCGAAAAGTTTGCGAAACATACTCTGAAATATAGCATACTTATTGATGCATGTTGCGCAGTCTAAATGGTGATTATACAGATATGCTCACTGTTTTTGGGGTTTTTACATTTATAGATCTTATGAGTGGTGTGATTTATCTTATTTAAAACATTTTACATAAACTATGTATGTGGATATTGATATTTGAAATTATTAGGTTTTGAGGGTCGTTATGTTCAGTACTCATGCATATTGTATCAATTTGGGAATAACTGAAGATACTGCAGTTACTGTTTGATTAGTTTCATGATAATTGGGAGTGTTTTGGGTTACTAGAGGTTATTTTATATTACTTGCCTGTGCATTAAAAATAAACCAAACTTGTCTACTGAAGATAAGCAGGTTTGTGAGGCAATAGTTGAAAGGAAAAGGATAGGACAGGAGGACAGAGATGATTCAGGAATCAGTGATTATGGATTGTCATTAGATAGCCCATTAGCACATTCAACTAGTTATCCTGGGACGCCGGGACAAATGACGAGAGATAAGCCAGTTTCAGAGGATGCAGATATACGATCGATGTTGGCAACCTTGCTAAAAGAAACTAGAGAGAGGGAAGAAAAATTCCACAAATCAGTAGAGAAAGGTTTACAAGAAACAAGAGAATCACTAAAGGGTTTACAAGAAAATAATGCATCATTAGAGGAAGGTGGGGGTGAAGCTGACTCCTGCACGTGGTGCCCCTGCATAGGTACTGGACTAGATTCTCCAGTACTGAACTGAACGTCAGCATTCCAAAAGCATTGCATTATAGGTTTCACTATGAATGGAAACCAAAGGTCTTTATCAAGACCTCACCTTGTGATTGTATCAATCAACATAGAAGGATTGTCTGTTGCCAAAGAAGAACTCCTGCAACATATTGCCAAGGAACCTAGGTGTGATATTTTATGTATACAAGAAACCCATCGAGATGACACCATGAGAAGACCAAAAATCCTTGGGATGAAACTGGCAGTTGAGCGACCCCATAGACAATATGGCAGTGCTATCTTTGTGAGGAACGATATAGCTGTTCTCTCTACCTCACTTACAGAATTCAACAATATTGAAATACTGTCTGTAGAACTGAATGGTTGTATTGTGTCGTCAATTTACAAACCCCCAGGAGCAGATTTCCAATTTTCACCTACAGACAACTACACCAATCAACAAGCTCACTTTATTGTTGGAGATTTCAATAGTCATAGCAGTGTTTGGGGTTATGCTGAGGACGACAGTAATGGTGAAGCAGTTTTGACTTGGGCTGATACCAA
This sequence comes from Schistocerca serialis cubense, assembly GCF_023864345.2. NCBI lineage: Eukaryota > Metazoa > Arthropoda > Insecta > Orthoptera > Acrididae > Schistocerca > Schistocerca serialis. Next base: position 380,604,128 of record NC_064643.1, on the reverse strand, counting down.
CCATCTTAATCTTGTCCATGATAATAAACTCCCACCATCTTTTAACAGTGGGCGTTGGAAACGTGGGTATAACCCCGACTTAATTTTTGTTAGCGAGAACATAGCTCACCAATGCAGAAAAACTGTTCTAAATCCGATACCAAATACTCAACACCGCCCCATAGGCTGCCAAGTGTTTGCAGCCATTACTCCTAGAATCACATCATTCCGAAGGCGATACAATTTCAAGAAAGCAGACTGGCAGAAGTTTGCTGATCTCCTTGACTCAGAAGTTTCACGCATAGAACCCTCAGTTTCCAACTATGATGAGTTTGTAGAAGCCGTGAAAAGATGCTCAAGACTCTCAACTCCCAGAGGCTGTCGAGTTAACTATATACCTGGCTTGACAGAAGAATCCGTGAAGCATCTACATAACTATATCCAACTTTTCAATAATAATCCTTACAGCATTGAAACCTTAACTGCTGGCCAAAATTTATCCTCAGCCTTAGCCAAATCCAAAAAAGAACGATGGATAGAGCTACTCGAGAACCTTGATATGTCTAAAAGCAGTCAGAAAGCCTGGCAGTTGCTGCGACGCCTGAACAACGACCCTGTCCACAATCATGGCCATGCAAACATTGCACCAGATCAAATTGCCCATCATCTAGTTCAGAATGGAAGGGTCAATTGTTCTAAAGATAGAACAAAACTCAAAAGAGAACCTGAACGTGAAAACAACCATATATCAAATGACTTCATCTTACAAGAACTCAGAACCGCAATTCAGAAATGCAAAAATGGTAAAGCGCCTGGTCTAGACGACCTAATGATTGAGCAAATTAAACATTTTGGTCCCATCACGGAAAGATGGCTTCTGCAATTCTATAATGGTTGTCTGAAGCGGAAACAGATCCCTGCCATCTGGAGGAAAACTAAAGTTATTCCCTTACTAAAACCTGGAAAGGGTGCAGCTGATCCCAAGAACTACCGACCGATTTCGCTCCTTTGCCATTTGTATAAAATCTATGAAAGAATGTTGCTAAATAGACTCACTCCCATTGTTGAAAAACAACTCATACCTCAACAAGCAGGTTTCCGACCTGGAAAGAACTGTACAGCACAAGTCCTTAATCTGACTGAACATATTGAAGAGGGATATGAAAAAGGATACATTTCCGGGGCTGTCTTCGTGGATCTCACAGCAGCATATGACACCATTCAACATCGACAATTATTGCACAAAGTCTACTACATCACTAGAGACATTAATTTCACCAGAACTGTGCAGACACTTTTGGAAAACCGGCGATTCTATGTGGAGTTCCAAGGAAGAAAGAGTAGATGGAGAAGTCAAAGGAATGGTTTGCCTCAGGGTAGTGTCCTTTCCCCCATATTGTTCAACATATTTACAAATGACCAGCCTCAACCTTCTCTTACAAAGAGTTTCATCTATGCAGATGATCTTGCCTTAGTCACACAAGCCAGAGATTTTGACACAGTAGAAAACCAGCTTACTGTTGCTCTCAAGGACCTATCTGAGTACTACAGAGTCAATAACTTAAGACCGAACCCTGCTAAAACTCAAGTTTGTGCTTTCCACCTACGCAATCGAGAGGCCTATAGAAAACTTACAGTGTTTTGGGAAGATCAAGAGCTTGAACATTGTTTCTACCCCAAATATCTGGGTGTCACCTTAGATCGAACGTTGACCTACAGAAAACACTGCACTAACACCAAGCAGAAAGTTGCTGCTCGTAACAACATCCTGCGGAAGCTCACTGGCAGCGTTTGGGGTGCAGATCCCAAACTACTAAGAACATCAGCCTTGGCCTTGTGTTATTCCGCAGCTGAATACGCATGTCCTGTATGGTACAAGTCATCTCATGCAAAGCAGGTTGATGTGGCCCTGAACGAAACCTGCAGGACAGTAACGGGATGCCTCAAAGCTACACCTATTGATAAACTCCATAAACTAGCAGGTATTGCTCCTCCAGACATAAGGCGTGAAGTCGCAGCCAAACTTGAGAGACATAAAGCAGATCATAACACCGATCACCTGCTACATGGATACCAGCTACCAATTAGTAGACTCAAATCTAGGAGGAGCTTCATGAGAACTACTACACCCCTCACCGGTCGGACTGGAGCAGCCAGACTATCTCAGTGGACAGCAAAATCTGACAGTAACGATTGGATGACTCCTTCTGAGACCCTTCCTCCTGGTGGAAATCAAGTCTGGACAGTGTGGAAGTCTCTAAATCGGCTCAGGAGTGGCGTCGGACGAACTAAGGACAATCTGTTTAAATGGGGCTTCATGAAGGAATCTTCCACCTTGTGTGACTGCGGAGAAGAACAGACAACCAAACATTTAATTAACTGTCCTAGATGTCCTGTATCATGTTCCACACAAGAGCTTGTTGATGTTTCAGACAATGCTGTTGCCGTTGCACAATTTTGGGCTAATACCGTTTAGTTTGTTCTTTTATGATTTGACCTGATTTGTTATATTGTATATATTGTAAATATTGTTGTAATGTTTTTGACTCGAAATAAATAAATAAATAAATTAGAGGAAGGTTTACAAGAAGCTAGAGAAAGGGAAGAAATATTCTGCAAGTCATTAAAGGAAGATTTACAAGAAACTATAGCACAAGAGATCAAAGCATCGCAGATGAAGATGGAATGTAATCTGAAGAAGGAAATGCAGGAGTTACAAGAACAACAGAAGATGGACATCGACGAGAGAGAGAGGAAGCTACAGAAGAGCGTAGACCAAGTCCAGGGAGATATGGAGAAGATGGAAGGAAAGTTGACAAAAAAGATAGAAGACGATGTTGAAGAAACTAAAGCCGAATTGGGAGAAAGGATCGCCGAGGTGACGGAGATGCAGAAACAATGCAATGATGCAGTTAAGGGGATAGGAGATAGGCAAAACCAACTGGCTGTCAATCTGAGAAATGCTTTAGCTGTGCAACGAGAAGAGGATAACAAGAGGGTTGCAATGGAGGTCAGGCAATTACAACAGGGAGTGCAGCAATTGGAGAGCAAGACAGAAGAAATTGATTAACGAATTAGTAATGCCACTTTAACCGTTGGGGAAGGTAGAGTCGTTACCTTGATGAGCAGTGATAATCGGTACGTCCAAAATAATACAGGGCAGAAATTTAGACCGAAAGGAGGGTTGCACCCAATGATATTTATGAAATGGTTAAAAGGAGTTTTCCCAACACATTTTAAAGACTCAGACAATTTGCAATAGATAGAATGGAAGGTGAGGCCTTCACTTGGGGAGTCAGGAAGAAGGAAGGGACTACTAGTTTTGATCAGTTTGAAGGGGAATTCTTGAAGAAATACTGGTCCAAATGTCATCAGTGTGCAGCAATTGAGGACCTACTCCACCGCAAGTCACTTAGTACCTGGAGAGGAACGTTGAGAGAGTTTGCCGAACATTTATGGAAATTGAACGAGACCTTGGAACAACCCCTGAGTGATGACGTAATGATATCAGCGATAAAAAGAAGAATGAGCTGGAGAATGCAAGAAACTGTATCCAGGAGCCTAATTAAAGATAGGGAGGCCTTGATGGAAAAACTGGAACAGTTGGAATCTGTTCGATCACAGGAACACCATCAAGCTAATGATCAAAACCGAGGGGGAAGTAATGACCCAAGGAATCATTTTGGTAATTCGTCTAATTATAGAGGAGGAGGTGGTGGCCATAGGTACAGGAACCATGGTGGTGAATGGCAATGGAGAAATGATTGGAGAAGGAGTGAAGAACCAAGAAATCATGAGAGAGGATGGGATAGGCGAATGAATGACACAGTGCATATAGAAGAGGCAGAGAGACCAGAAAACTGAATGACACTCCAGATAAGGTCCGGTCAGGAGTGAGAGCTACAAGGACCAGAGTAAACCTACTAAGACACGACAATGGTGAACATTTGAGAGAAGATCTACTTGAGGAAAGAAGTAGGATTCCCAAAGAACCCATGCTACCCATGATAGGGATCAAGCTATGTGGACTGAATATCGAGGCATTAGTCGGTACAGGAAGTGAAGCATGTGCAGTATCCAAGAGGTTATAAGAACAGGTACTAAAAGCTAATATTAGCTTACCTAGTTTCCCGGTGAATGGAGTTAGAATTGTGAATGCGTTGGGTGCAAGGAGTAAACCTATTAAAGAACAAGTGTTGATTACCTTCGAGATAGAGGGAGAAGAATACAAAGCAACAGTCTTGGTGATGGCTGGATTGAACGCATCAATTATTTTAGGGATAGATTGGTTGAATGATGTTGATGCAGTAGTGAGTTCTGATGAAGGTACTATCAAGGTCAAAGGAAGAAAGGGAAAAGAGATTAAATTTTGCTGAGGAGAGTGCAATCGAAGAAGAGGAGGAATTCAGAAGGATAAATTTGTGTCATGAAGAGGAACCCACCATGGGATACGGGGAAGAGGAACTAGAAGAAGAAGTGTTGATATACCTTGAGGGATTAGCACGAGAGGATAGACATAAAGAGGATAAGATCAGTAAAAAGTTGGAGGAGAAGACACACCTAGATGAGGGGACGAAGAGAAAATTAGGCACAGTATTACACAGGCGTTGTAAGGTATTTTCTCAATGGCCAGGTATCATGAAAGGGGTGGAGTGTAAGCTAAAGATAAAGAACCATAAACCGTTCAATATAAAACAGTATTCCATTCCCCAGGCGAAACGAAGAGCAGTAGATGAAGAGATACAGAGGATGATGGACCTTGGTGTTATAGAAAGGGCCAACAGTCAATATAACAACCCCCTATTTGTTGTTGATAAGAAGGATGGAAAAGTGAGGATAGTTTTGGATGCATGAACAGTAAACAAAATCATCGAGCCAGAGCGGACAAACCTGAGACTATAGAAGAACTGATTCAAAAATTCCGAGGAGCAAAGGTGCTTAGTAGTATCGGCTTAACTGCTGGTTACTGGCAAATACCATTAGCCGCAGAGTCCCGCCAGTATACAGCATTTACTTATGGAGGAAGGTGCTATCAATTTAAAGTGTTGCCATTTGGGCTTAATGTGTCAGTGTCAGAATTCATAAGAGCGATGGATAAGATACTAGGCGAGGAGTTACTTAGAAAGGTCACCGTCTACGTGGATGACCTCTTGATAGCAAGTGAATCATGGGAAGAACATTTGAATAGATTGGATGCAATCTTGGCAGCTTTTGAAGCCGCAGGGGTAACTGTAAACCTGGAAAAGTCGGAATTTGGCAAATCAAAGATAAAATTCCTGGGCCATATAATATCCGAGGAGGGTATCTATCCTGATCCTAGTAAAATGGAGGCTATTAGAAATTTTCCAACCCCCTATAGTAAGAAGCAGTTGCGAGCATTTTTTGGGGTTTGTGAGTTATATAGAAAATTTCTCAAAGGATCTGTACTTAATGCCCCGAGTATGAGGGAATTGACCAAGGCGAGGATGCCGTGGCATTGGAGCGCAGAGTGCCAAACCGAGTTTGAGGATATCAAGGAAGCACTATATAGTGCAGACATATTGTACCACCCGGATTTTTCCAAGGATTTTTATTTAGGAGCAGACAGCTCTGACTATGGACTAGGAATACATTTGTACCAAATGGAGAGGAGCGGAAATGGTGCGAGTGTAATAATAATAGCGTTCGGTAGCAGAAGTTTAAATGCTTGGGAGAGGAAATATTCGATTACTGAAAGGGAGGCATTGGCAATTGTGTGGGGGTTTAAGCGTTTCCAGTATTATATGGCCGGGAGGCATATGAAAGTAGTGAATGACCATAAGGCCCTTACATTTCTGACTACAAGCAAGTTGAGGCGTAGCAGACTAACGCGATGGCCCCTGGCATTACAAGACTATGACTTCGAGATAATTTATGAACCAGGAGCAACACATATAATACCTGATGCTTTATCAAGATTACCAGCTGACTCGAGAGAAATGTTGGTGGATAGGCCAGAAGGAGAAGGACTTAGAATTAACCTGATGAAAGGAGTACAGTATGAAGAATTTGTGGTGTCACCACCAGACACCACACTTGCTAGGTGGTAGCTTTAAATCGGCCGCAGTCCATTAGTACATGTCGGACCCGCTTGTCGCCACTGTTAGTGATCGCAAACCGAGCGCCACCACACGACAGGTCTCGAGAGACGGACTAGCACTCGCCCCAGTTGTAGAGACGATGTAGCTAGCGATGCACACTGACGAAGCCTCGCTCATTTGCAGAGCAGATAGTTAGAATAGCCTTCAGCTAAGTTAATGGCTACGACCTAGCAAGGCGCCATTAGTAGTTTATTGCCTGAATCTACAGAGTCTCACTTGTATCGTCAATAGCGATGTACAACAAGGATGGATTAAAGTTAAGTATTCCAGCAGCTACGTACTTTTCTTTATAGCATTCATTACGTATCCTGTTTCAGACCTATCTCTATCCTGCGTGAGTTAACGCATGCCTTTCGGCTACTTCCGAGTGACGTGGCTGTTAACCTACGCCACAACAGTTGGCGACAAGGCTTAAAAGAGGAATTAGCGTTCGTATTGCTCTACTTTGCTTGTGTCATGGCTTCGCCACAATCTCCAGATGTACTGTCCGAATTTTATCACTTGCAGAATCAGCAGACGCAGGCGTTATTGGATGCCCTTGGACAGCTCGTCCAGGGTCAACGGGCAATGCAAACCGATGCGGTGGCCGCCGCTTCACCGCTACCGCAGCCACAACATGCAGTTACACCCCTATTTCGTCCCTATGATGCGGCTCTGGAGACATGGACGGAGTGGTCACGCCAGTTTGAATTTCATCTCGCCGCCTACAGAATTCAATGTAACGAGCGGCAGCCTCATTTATTGGCGTGTGTAGGGGTGCAAACCTACCGTGTGATAGTGAAATTATTTCCCAGACGCGAGGTAGCAACTCTGTCCTACGATGAAATTTTGTCTGCTTTAGATGCCTATTTCAAGGAATCAGTTAATGTAGTTGCAAATCGGTATACGTTCTTTCATACAAAACGTATGGCTGGTCAAACTAATAGGGAGTGGGTTGCAAATTTGCAAGGCCTTACTGGGGATTGTGCTTTTGAGTGTGAATGTGGACTCCCTTATTCAGATACTATGGTGCGTAATGCAATTGCACAGAACGTTTCTGATGTTCGTATACGGGAGCAAATTTTGAAACTAGTCAGTCCCTCCCTTCAACAAGTGATAGACATATTGGATAGGCAAGACACACTTGACTTTGCTCAGGAAGCATTTTCAACTTCGCCAGCTGCGTGTCACATTAACCGGCCCACCGGGCGAGCTGCACGGAACTGTAAACAGCCCTCGCGCACGTCCTCGCAGCCACGTGTGCCGCGCAAGCACGCAAATGCAGTGAAATAATGCCCGCGGTGTGCTACTAGACATTCGCGTGAGAATTGCCCGTCACGCCAAGCTATTTGCTTTTTCTGTCATAAAAAAGGACATGTTCAGAGTATTTGCCAGAGAAAGCTAAGATCAGACACTCACAACGATTCCAGGCTCTTTGCTTCGCGCCGGAATCGAACCAAGAATACTCAGGCTCGTGAAACTTCACCCATGGACATTCATGCAGTTCATTCCACTCCGCCCAGTGCCACTCTTTCTAACAGAGACTGTGTTCGTCCCACAAAAAATGTGCGTCGACGTCGCCGGAAATCACGTCGATTAGCAAGTGATTCTGTACCAGTGTCTGTTCACGGTGCACGAGACAGTCGCTCTTATCGTCACAAGGATAATAAACTTTTTGTAGACTTGGACATTAATGGCAACGTGATCCCGTTCCAGCTCGATACCGGAGCTGTGGTTTCTCTGATCACTAAAGACACGTACAACCAACTGGGCACTCCTCCGTTGCATGCCACAAATGTTCAGCTAACTACATATTCAGGTCACACTATCCCTGTGTTAGGACAGTGCAGCCTTCTTGCAACATACAAGGGACAAACAAAACTTGTGTCTTTTTATGACCTTCATTCTTCTTCTGCAGTGAACTTGTTTGGTTTAGATTTATTTCAGTTCTTTAACTTGTCAATAGTCTAACAGGTCCTATCAGTGAACCAGACTGTGCCTTCCGCAAGTGTTTCTCGTCTATGTGAAGAATTTGCAGAAATTTTTGCACCGGACCTTGGTTGCGCTAAGAGCTATAAAGCACATTTGGAACTGAAAGTAAACGCGCAACCGAAATTTTTCAGAGCGCGCAATGTTCCACACGCATTGCGTGATGAGGTCGCAAGAACATTACACGATTCAGAATCACAAGGTGTGATTGAACGTGTGCAAGCTTCTCTCTGGGCATCACCCTTAGTGATTTTGCCAAAACCTTCCGGAAAACTGCGACTTTGTGTGGACTTCAAGGCCAAAGTGAATCCACAACTAGTGATTGCCACTTTTCCTTTACCCCGCCCGGAAGATCTTTTTGACAAACTGTGCCTGGGTACATATTTTTCTAAGTTGGACCTAGCCGATGCGTACTTGAAAATACTGGTGGACGAAGAATCCCAGCGCGTCTTGGTGGTTAACACGCATCTTGGTTTGTACCGATTCAAAAGACTGCCACTCGGGTGTGCATCCACCCCTGCATTGTTTCAGCAATATTTACAAACTGTTTGTGCGTCGGTTCCTACAGCAGCGAACTATCTGGACGATATTGTGATCTCCGGAAAGACAGCAGATGAACATTTAGCAAATCTTCGAACATTATTTCAGGTTTTGCAACAAAATGGTCTTCGCTTGCGGAAGGACAAATGTGTGTTTTTGCTCGTGACTTACCATATCTGGGACATGTAATCAATGCCCAAGGCATACATCCCAGTCCAGAGCACCTTCGTGCCATACAAGACCTGCCTTCGCCGCAGAATTTGAAGCAGCTCCAGAGTGTGTTGGGAGAAATTAACTATTATCATAACTTTATCCCGCATGCCTCTTCCATTTCAGCTCCGCTTCATTGCTTACGCCGTAAAGGTGTTCCGTTCGTGTGGACGACGGAATGCGAACGCACTTTTCGCCAGTTGAAATCGGCGTTGCTTTCTAATACTTGCCTTACGCCTTTCGATCCCCAGAAACACTTTTGTTGATGGTAGATGCATCGGATTTCGGGATCGGTGCTGTGCTTGCGCACAAAGATGGATCGCATGATCGCCCTATTGCCTTTGCGTCCAAATTGCTCTCGTCTGCGCAAAGAAATTATTCACAGATAGAGAAAGAAGCTTTGGCTCTCGTATTTTGTGTTACTAAGTTCCATGATTTCTTGTATGGTCGTCACTTTACCATCATCACGGACCACAAACCTTTGACATCGCTTTTTCATCCGAACAAGCCTGTACCTCCACGTACAGCGCAGAAATTCATTCGCTGGTCTATTTTCCTCTCGCAGTACCGCTATGATATCTTGTATCGGTCCACTGCTAAGCATGGAAACGCCGATGCGTTGTCCCGTTTGCCTGTTGCTGAGGATAGAGCATTCGATTCTTCCGAACTTGCTTGATTGTTCATTGATTCGGAAACCGATGACGTGGTCGAATCGTTTCCGATTGATTTTCGTCGTGTAGCTACAGCCACAGCTCCTGACCCTGTCCTTGCTACGGTTTTGCGTTTTGTTGCTACGCAATGGCCCTTGTCAAAGTCACGGATAGAGGATCCGTTGGTTCGCAGATTTTTTGCTCACAAGGAGAGACTTTTTGTACGGCGTGGTGTTTTGTTGTTGCGTTCTGATAATGATCAGTCCAGAGTCGTGGTCCCACGTTCGTTACAGTCCTCTGTCTTACGGCTTCTCTACCAAGGACATTGGGTAATAGTGCGCACGAAACAGCTTGCTCGTCAGCACTGTACTTGGGAATCGATACTGCGATTACGGATATGTGCTTTTCTTGCATGGCGTGTGCCGAAAAACAATCCGCACCGCCGCGGAAATTCTTTGCAGGGCCCAAAGCCACTTCCCCTTGGCAACGCTTGCACATCGATTTTGCTGGACCATTCTGGAATGCTAGATGGTTGGTTGTGGTAGATGCCTTCAGTAATTTTCCTTTTGTTGTCCGGATGTCTTCCACGAAGTCATTTGCCACCATCCAAGCGTTGTCAGCTATCTTTTGCATTGAAGGTCTTCCGTGGACTATCGTTTCCGACAATGGCCCACAATTCATGTCTGCAGAATTTCAGTCTTTCTGCATGGCTAATGGTATTCAACATCTGACATCCGCGCCGTTTTCGCCTCAGTCAAACGGTGCCGCTGAACGATTGGTCCGGACTTTCAAGTCACAGATGTTGAAGTTGAAAGAGTCGCATTCTCAGGAGGACGCGTTGTTGCTCTTTTTGTCTTCGTATCGCTCTCAGCCCCGATATGGTCGCTCGCCGGCTGAGTTGCTCCACGGTCGTCCTCATCGAACCTTGATGTCTTTGCTGCATCCGCCGAATCAGGTTCCTGTGCAGCGGCAGACTCCTGCTTTTGCTCCAGGCGACGTTGTATTCTATCGCAACTATCGCGGTTCATGGAGTTGGCTCGCAGGGCGCATTCTTCGCTGCCTCGGCCGCGCGATGTATTTGGTTTTGGGGGCGTCTGGTGAGGTGCGTCGGCATCTCAATCAGCTGCGCCTCTGTCGTTGCCCGGGTTCTGCCGCTCCCCGTCTGCTTTCAGCGACGGTGCCGTCCGGTCAGCGCCCTGGGGACCCATCTACTGGCTCGCCTCATCCCCAGGTGTTACCTACGCTGCCTTCCATTTTGCCCCATGGCGACGCGCCGCCGCCGCCGCCGCCGCCTGTTCTCCCGCCGGCGACGCCCGCAGTAGACGCGTCGCTGCAATCGCCTGGCGCCTCCCTGGATCCCGCGCCGCCGATCGCTTCCCGTGACCAGATGTCCTCCGCCATGGAACTTTTGCCCGCTCCGGACCACATGGCGTCTTCGCGCGTCGGGTACCCCGACGCAATGGAGGTCGACCCTTCGGTCCCTCCTGTCTCTCTACAGGCGCATACACCGCCTGTTGACGTGCACCCTGGACTAGGTTTTCAGGCGTTTCCTAGCTCCCCTTGGACCGAATGGCAGGGTGCGGGTGACACAGCCTCGCCTGTTGTTAGGCTCCCCACCTCATCGCATACGTCAACATGGGGTCCTCCCCACGGTGGGCGGAAGCCTTATAACACGACCGTTCGCCGATTTGCGGGGAAGGAATGTGATGTCACCACCAGACACCACACTTGCTAGGTGGTAGCTTTAAATCGGCCGCGGTCCATTAGTACATGTCGGACCCGCTTGTCGCCACTGTTAGTGATCGCAGACCGAGCGCCACCACACGGCAGGTCTCGAGAGACGGACTAGCACTCGCCCCAGTTGTACGGACGACGTAGCTAGCGATGCACACTGACGAAGCCTCGCTCATTTGCAGAGCAGATAGTTAGAATAGCCTTCAGCTAAGTTAATGGCTACGACCTAGCAAGGCGCCATTAGTAGTTTATTGCCTGAATCTACAGAGTCTCACTTGTATCGTCAATAGTGATGTACAACAAGGATGGATTAAAGTTAAGTATTCCAGCAGCTACGTACTTTTCTTTATAGCATTCATTTACGTATCCTGTTTCAGACCTATCTCTAGCCTGCGTGAGTTAACGCATGCCTTTCGGCTACTTCCGAGTGGCGTGGCTGTTAACCTACGCCACAACAGAATTCATAAGGAAGTTCCTAAAGAATGTGCGCAGGGAACAGATCGAGGACGAAAAATAAAGACAATTAAAACCAAATACAGGTGTGCGGGAGAGGAAAGAATTCACACATTTTATTATATTCATAAACAAGGAGAGTGAGGAAAACTGGAAACTCAGTGTGCCTGAGCATGTGGTAGAAAAATTAATTTGGTATACGCACTATAGTAATGCACATTATGGACCGAAGAAGTGTCTGGAAAAGTTGAAGTTAGATTGTGCATTCAACAACATGGGAAGGCGTATACGTAAGATACTGAGTACATGTGACACTTGCCAAAAATCTAAAACGACTACAGTACAGCACAAAGGATATATGCATCCAATTGTACCAACAGCAATTAAGGACATAGTTGCAGTGGATCTCTTTGGGCCACTTCCTGCCTCACGACAGAATTACACACAAATCTTAGTAGTGGAAGAACTGGTTTCCAAGTACATAAAATTTTACCTGTTGAAGAAAGCTACTAGTAGAGCCATCATTAACCATTTTGAGAAAGACTATTTTCAAAAGGTGTGTATTCCAAAGCGAATTTTGAGTGATAATGGGTCACAATTTAGGTCAAAGGAGTGGACAGAGATGCTAAATGAGCACAGAATAGAGCAAATTGCCATTTCTAGGTATAGGCCAGCTTCTAACCCTGCAGAATGAACAATGAAGGAATTGAAGCGTTTATGCCGAACATACTGTCATAGGAAGCATGGTTCATGGAAAGAATATCTGGAAGAATTTGAGCAGGTCAGGAATCACCTCCCACATGATTCTACAGGGTTTGCACTGTGTGAAGTATTGCTCAATCAAGAACCCGACAGTATTTTTCATGAGTTGTTAGTCTACCCACCAGGAAGTTCATTGACTTGGGAAAGGAAATTGGAGCTAGTGGAATTAAGTATGAAGGAGAAGGCTAGGAAAAGACAGGAAAGACACGACAAGCTAGTGAAACTGATAACTTACCGAGTGGGAGACTTGGTACTAGTAAAGGTTCATGCAAAATCAAAGAAAATAAACTCCGAAATATATAAATTAAACCACGTTTATAAGGGACCATACAGGAATATAAAAATTGGTCATCCTAACACTGTGGAGTTGGAATATGCACGGACAAAGATAGTGCATGGTAAGGAACATGTGGAAAACATAAAAAGGTACTACTCACACGAGAACAGGGATAACCCAGATGACGAAGGGGAACTCGATTAGGGCGAATGTCTGAAATGAGAGTGTTCAAGCTCCTTGATGTAGTTGGGTAGCACATGTTTAGAACATTTAGTTGTTAAACGGACATTTGAAAAAGGAAAATGTTTATTTACATTGTGTTTTCTGATTTATTATAATTAGAATTGCATATTTCATATCGACGATTACCTGAGAATGGGTATAAAACCTGTAACAACTAATTTGTAGTATAATAATTTATATGTCATGTGTTCAAGTAATAATTTTTGATTGTATGTTGTGTGTTTCATTCAATATTGGACTGTAGAGGACTATTGCTATTTGATATGAAAAATTGTAATTTGGACAATGCCATGTTTATGAGGTGTAATAACCTTTTGTAGAATATTATTGTGGAGGCAGCCCACTACCGGAGTCGAGGGATTATTTGGTGAATTGTAATTTCATTAATTATTTACACTATGTGTTTTGTTCAGATGTAGCAATGTCTAATTCCCTTGCCGAGTCTTTTACGCCAGTGGCTCCAAAGAAGTTTTAGAGGGCGGGGATGTAAGGGGTCCGTAGGGCCTTACTATAAGTTTGCACTCGGCACAGGTCAATAGGGCAAACAATCGACAGTGTCGTGTTGCGAGAGCGAGTGTAGAGTTGAGTCTGTTTCCAGGTTTGGGGGCCGAGCCGTGTGGAGGCCGGTTGCTGTAATGCAAGGCTTTACCGACAAAGGGAGTGGCCATCGCCGCGGTTTAACCCCGTTGTGTTAGAATAATACGGGAAAGTGAAAAAAATATAATTACGAGAGTTATCAGTGATATTTCTGTGCCGATATTTGTGGTTTCGCGTCTACCGCGCCGGCATCATTTGGATTGCAGTGTTGGATTGCAGTGATTGAATTTGCGTGTGACAATAATGAATAGCGAGGAAGCCTGTGCTGAGATTAGCCGTTATTAAATACGTATGACGAAGGCAGTGGCTGTCTCCTTCTTTTTTGTGTTTTTGAGACGAATATAGGTTCTTGATTAGTGAAGCTGTGTTGGCGTTCCTTCTTGCAAACGGACATTTCATTATTACAGCATTTGAGAAGGACAAAATGGAATGTAACAACTCCGTAGCAGTCAAATCCGATTGCCATCCCCATTAGGTACACGGTCACATTAATTAATATTTATTTGGGCTGCTATCAGATCCCGATCGAGCGGGATACGTAAATCGGAAGTGTTACAACTTGCAACCCCTAACACTTTCCCCCTTTCCTCAATGATCACAACACAGGGAGATACGAGAAAGGACAGATGAAAGTATAGCAAACACACTTGCTGCTTTGGGTCAAGTTCAAATTACGCTGAATGCATTTGAAGAGTCTGTAGTGGTTCCACACTGTGTATCACAACAAAACCTGTGGTCGAGCTACAATCGAGATGGGTGCGATCACGTTCAGTGAGTGCTATTCACGCGATGTCATTAGAAAAGCGTTAAATCGTCTGGAGGGTTTAGTAATGTCAAAAGTTCTCAAAAATGTCGTTCTGTTGCTGATCGCACTACAAACTGTCGTTATTATGCCACCACATAATGCCTTTTCGTGTCGATTGTGAGTAGCGGTATGCCTCAGGTGTTTTCCCGGCTACCAGTAACTCTGTGAATCACAGTCTTATCATCCATCGCAGAAGCATCAAAAGTGGGTGACATGTCGGTAAGAGGGGATTTTTCCCATTGTGCGACACGTCCACTGCAACATTGGGCAGAACTGTGGTGAAAACTGGTACTAATGGGGCGTCATTGCCCAACCTTATACCCCTAGTAAACCTCTGAGCTCTACCTTTACTTTCGCATATGTCGATACCTTGCTCTTAAAGGCGTCGCTGAGCGCGTAAGTAACGTCACAGGGCGTCATGCGTTGGCACCATTACAGAGGTAGTTCGTAGGCACCTGTGAGTCAAATTTCAAACTTCTGCATCATAATTGTAGACAATTATTGAGGTTCGAAAAAGAGATATTTAAATTGTGTTGCGTATTGTAGGTTAGGCGCAGGTGATGGAGGCGTATATATAGCAGCAAAAAATGCGATGGCATCTAGTGGGATTAGTACAGAGTCGGAAAGCGAAATATTTTGAGATTGATAAGGAACAGTTGTGGCGAAATATCTCTGCCGGCCGCTGTGGTCCAGCGGTTCTAGACGCTCCAGTCCGGAACCACGCGGCTGCTACGGTCTCAGCTTCAAATCCTGCCTCGGGAATGGATGTTTGTGATGTCCTTAGGTTAGTTAGGTTTAAGTAGTTCTAAGTCAAGGGGACTGAAGACCTCAGATGTTAAGTTCCATAATGCTTAGAGCCATTTTGGAACATCTGAGTTGAAACTTGGAGAATATTGCGTGAATTTCGTGCCCGTATTGCAGTATTAAGAGTTAAGAAGAGATATCAATATAATAGACTAGGTAGTAGGGACGGGTAATCAGGTACTATCGTTCAAAACCCTCAACCAGAAAATTACCTTGAGCAGTTATAGATAAAACACATGAAGGTAATGTATTCGATCTTATGATCACCAACTCCGATGTTTTCAGCTCAGCGTAGAACAGCGAATCAGTGACTATAAGGCCGTCCCAGGATCACTGAATATAAGTGTAAACAGGAATATAAAGAAAGGCAGAAAATATTTCTTCTTGAGAAGAGCGCTGTAACAGGTTTCACGTTACGTGATCGTTCAACATGAAAATTTCATCTCCAAACCGAAATAGTTAGCACATCGGACAAAGTTGGAGAGTTTCGTACAATAAGCCTTGGAGAAAGTTGAAGAGTATTGTAAGATACGCCTTGGACAGGTTGTACTGAGCAGATTTGTGCGGAGTGGGAAAGATGCTCCGTCGTTCGACATCCGAGTTATATAGTCCCCAAATAGTAAACAGACTTCCACTGCTTATTTATACGTAGACAAAACAAACAAAATTTGAACGAATACAGAAAGGGGAGACGTGCGTGAAGTCTTCAGCGAATACGTAGATAAAATTATAACGATCTGATAGATATTTTAAGAAGTTTTGGACTGATGCTAAATCAATAAACGGCTCGATGGCCTCTGTCCACACTCTCTGAGATCATAAAGACGTCGAAAGAGAGGATGACAGAGAGAACGCCGAAATACTAAACTCCTTTTCCGAAAACTTTTTCGTTGGTGGCGACTGTACTTATTTATTTATATTTATTTATTCTTCATAATTACAGTCTATTATTTGAAAAGCTAAAATACGCCTCACAAACCACATTTCCTTGGATAGTCGTAAATAATCTATTCCTATTTATTTCTGATACTTAATTTTAATATATTACAACTGCCTCTACTACAACAAAACTTCATTGAAACACTTTACCAATTACCCTACTAATTGTACTACTACAAGGACTACGGAGTAAATTCTCTGTTCATTTATTTTTATGCATTTTACTTGTTCTTGGTTGTTTCCGCTACTGGATACGCCATCTTATTGCACCGGTCAGGAGCCATTGTCTGTTGGATTCCTTGGGTGTCGGGCCGCACGTCAGCAGCGGGTTTCCACTATAGCACGTAATTCCACCCATCACTGATACGTCTTAAATTCCACAATTCCATGATAACTTGAACCAGCGTAATGTAGATTCTATTTCATTCGGTGGTCGTCGACCTCAGTTACTTTTCTCGCAATCTGCAGAGAATGTTTTCTAGCCTGGATGGTAGCATGATGACTTATGGTCGAATGCCTCATGAAGTCTCCCTTGGCCTACCTGGATAAAGCGGCTGCAGTATCGTCCAAGATGCACCAAGTCGACTCGCTCCTTAGTGCTACTTTTCGAGTTCCGTATCCTTAATACCTGACGTCCATTACCCGACGCGTTTTCATATGGCACGCCTTCCCACAATGTGTTTTCTGGTGTGCCCACACTGCTGCAAGTGCATCTACCATTCATGTGTTTCCTCGTTTTGTATAGATAGCTAGCATGCGGTCCATAGTCAGTCAGGTAATGTATCAATCCACTCGACGGGTTATGAAATCTTAATTTTATTCTCTCCCTCATGTCAGGGAGAAATTCTTATGTTCTCTTGCATGTGCCTGTAGTGCCCCATTCATTTTGCCATTGTAGTAATATGCGGTCTTTTACTGCCATTTTCTAACTGGCCTCATTTCCAACAACCCTTCGTACTCCCATTTGATTGCTTTTCTGTAACCATTAAAAGGCTCCCCTTCTAATTTTCAAGTCCAGTGATCATATTCCCAGAAGTACTAAGAAGACATCATTCGGGGTAGCGCACTCGGCGCCCGTTAATTTTAGTAGCACCCCTCACTGAAGTCGTCTCATTAATGAGACTGACACCACTAGCTGAAATCTGCGAGGCCAAACGTACGCTCCGTACCTTACGACAGATGGTAATATAGATTGGTGGTATATTCTGATTGCTTTCAAGGCAAGCCGAAATTGCCTATTTTCCATGCCTAAATTAATTCGTTTGTACTTTTCTACATACTTCCTATATATGATGTGCAAAGTTACGGCGTTCGTCCAGAAATACCCATAGATGTTTCGTTACTGTGCTTCTCTTATTCGTTAAATCATTTAATTTTATATTAGGGTTTCTTACTATTTTTCCTATCAGCAGGAGGTACGTTGTTTTGTGATGTGTTAGTTCTTATTTAACACTTCAACACCTCCCTCAAGTTCATGAAGTACCGTATTACATTTGTCTTCTATAACTCTTCTGGATTCAGCACTTACAACGAACAGCACGTCTGCAAGTGCTATCATTTCTCTTATATTACCACTGTCATATAACTTCTACAGTAAGGGCTCCAGCGCTACATTCCTAAACTCTGGACTGCATACAGATCATTGCGGACTGTCTTTTGTTATCAGATTCGTTATTTTCTTTCCCGTGCATGTCAAAGATAAATGTCGCCCGTGACAATCATCTCTCAGGCAGTTGTAGACATAGACTTACTAAATAAAAACTAGACCGTGCATTGGCGCTAGTGTCGCGTCCCCACATTGAACGTGATAGAAGCCGCCATTTGCAGGGAAACAGTGCGTAAACATGGTTCGTTCGTGTGCTGCTTATAATTGTAACAGTATAATGGAAGCAAAGACAAAGACGGAAACAATGTTACATTTCAAAGGTCAGTCATTTCTGGTTGTTTGTTACTTTCCATTACTTGTATATAGTATTTTCATGGAGAAATAGTGCAGTTTGAGCGTTTCTTTTTTTTTTGTTTAAGTTTCCATTTACAAATGAATTTCTAAATCGGAAATGGATAGTTGCTACTCGAAAAGAGAACTTCGAACCGACAGCAAATTATTTGCTGTGCTCTCTTCATTCTGAAGAGAATTGTTACATGGAAAATTATGTAAATAGATGTCAAGTGAAGGACGATGCTATACCGACAGTATCTGGATTTCCAACTCATTTGAAAAAGGTATAGTGTCCTGGAAATCGTGCAATATAGGCCTAGGTTAAATAGTGTGGAAATACTGTCAGTGTAAATAATTTTGAACGTTTGTTTCCCAGGTTACCAAGGCAATCAAATATATATTAAGTATTAATCAGAGGTAGGTCGAATAATTGCGTTTAGATACTTAACATGTGTTGTCAAGTGATGATTATATATCGTAAATGGTCAAATATTTGATCAAATGTTGCAAACTCAACCACTTTCATAGGTGCTATCAGTGTTAAAAACTAATGTGCGAATGAAATTCATACGGTCTTTAAAGTGATATGGGTTATTACAATTAATCATGCCAATATTTGAGTGTAGACAACCCTGTGCTAAACAAAAGTAATCGTGCAAATGTTCACAGTAATCGGCTAACACCAAAGAGGACCTGACTGGAAAATTACTTGAATTAAATAATAATCGTACTGTCTGCTACTTTAAAAGTTTCGTGTAATTATCAAATGCAAATAACTCGATGTAAACTCGCTCCACCTTGTCAGGAAAGAGCCATACATTCTTAAATTTCGCGTCTCTATGCAGACGTATTTCGGAAATTAGGAAACTTCATTCATTTAAGT
Source organism: Schistocerca serialis cubense (assembly GCF_023864345.2). Lineage (NCBI taxonomy): Eukaryota > Metazoa > Arthropoda > Insecta > Orthoptera > Acrididae > Schistocerca > Schistocerca serialis. The sequence goes on along the minus strand of NC_064643.1, from coordinate 380,585,226 downwards.
ATACTTTTAAAATAGGCTCGAATACTCAGTACTTTTTTAAAGAAACATGTGTTTAATTTGTGCTTCAATTTGGTCTTGTTGCGTCTCATATACTTCAAATCACAACCCCAATACTAAGGATTCATCCCTGCAAATGGCGGCGATCAGCTGCTTCAATTGGGGAACAGTTGCCTCGCTTCTCCGCTACGGCGTGGTAGGGGCTTGGTTGTAGAACGCTGCTGGACACTCCAAATCCCTAAGGCAACGAAAGAAAGACGGCCACCATTGATTATCGATAGCGCCAGCAGTATCGATCACTAGCGCTAGAGCGTATGTAGAATGAGTATCTGTCGCTGGCGAAATTACGTTATTAATAACTCACGATTGAATACAGCAACTGAGTATCCTTTTTCCAGCAAAAACCTAATCATACGACGCACTTCAGAACTGGCGAGGGTCTATGGTTGTCTCAACCATTGCGACCTCCTCTCACCAAGTGGCAGACGCCCACTGAATCAAACAAACATTGCAGAAGTTTCTTGAAGTGTCAGTAAATAGTGCTCCGTGGGTGAAATCTCATTCAGGCCTAGCATAGCATTTTTTGAATACGCCTGGAATTACTGATCTGACAAGGGGAAATCGCAGTAGGTCGCTCTCTCATAAAGCCGAAACTTAGCATGGTGAAAGAGGAGTGGAGGTTACAACACTCAATATTTTTTAGAGAAAATGACAGCCAAGCTTTCTATGGGACTTCATCAGTCCAGTCACGCATACTAAAACTAGGCGAGTTGGTAGAGCAGTGGCTACGACGACGTTTCGAAATTTTTCACCCCATGTTCAAATTCCTTCTCATGCTTTGTTATTCTTTTGCTGGCGCGAAAGTATGACCCATCAATATTTTTATGACTTCGTAACATGTAATGGAATTACTGACAAAAGAAATAAGCATTCAACTCTTATTAAAAACAAATTGTATCTTCTCAAATGTTACAGAAGCTTATATAAGAAGCGTATATACTTAACTGCACTTGAAAACTGAAAGCATAAAAAATTCTAATATTTCAATTTTTACTTGATTCTTACTTTTATACTTCAAGAGAACCAGTGCGTTCATAAAAACATTCGAGACATAAACATTCCAGGCATAAACATTCGGAGCACCACAAGCAACGTTAAAAGACACATACACAACAGATACATTATTTGTGTTGATATCATCAGGACAACAACCTTGAGATTTGGTCATAACTTTGCGGTGAACCGCGCATGTCGAAGCATTTCCTCGAGAGCTGAGCTTAAATTTATTATAGATCAAGCTGTGTATTTTCATCTCATCGTTTCTGCTTGTAATTTCTCTTGCTGTGCGATGGGAGTAGAGCAATCAGCGGGTCAGTGTTTATATAATGACATAAGCTTTTGCGGAATTACTTTCAATGAACATGTAAGCACTTACATTTTATGGACAAACAGCCCATTGTAAAGGTAGGGATCGTTTTGGTCACCCCACAGATCAATAATGTACAGAAACGGTTCCTTTTTTTTAAGTAAAGTCACAAACGTTTGCCCAGAAACTGTTCTTGTATCTTCTTTTCCAATGTTGTGTTTATTGCGTGCTTATTCTTAGGTTGTATCGTTGATTGGTTTACGTCTTGATGGATTCTAGGTTCAAATGTGTCAATAACGTCTTGGAGACTAATGAAAACTGTTGCTCGCCGTTTCCCCGAAGGTTTCCATGTCAAATGTGATGATAAAATCTGTTTTTAGTAAAATCTGAATATTTTATTTCTTTTGCCATTAGTTCCATTGTATTTACCGATGTCATTAAAACAGTGGTGTAACATAGTTACAAGACAGCAAAAGAAAACAAGCACATAAAATTGGATTTCAACAGAGGGAGGAAAATTTCGAAATTGTGCTGTTAACCACTATACTAACAACTAGCTTGGATTAACTCCACGCGAGTAGCCTGATGAAGTCCCGTCGCAACGTTGCCGTTATTTTCTCGGAAGTTACTACTTGTTGGCAAAGAAGACGAAAGAGTTATCCCTTTATTTTCATTCTTATATCACTCTTCCAAGTTTCGACTGTATCACAGAGCTACCTGTAATGGGTACAGATAATTTTTGGTACGGATATACTGAGGGAGTGTAGAGCTCATATAGACTACAGTGAGTATCTATTGACGTTGTGAACAGAAGGTAGATGGATGAAGGTGGACTTTGAATTATTAATGGATTAAAGCAGTACAGCAGATAAATTGACAATTCAGCAATGTTTAGAAGAGGATAACTGGAAATGAGACAATTCCTGATGAGTGAACCCTAGTGAACTGAGATAGAAAACTTACTACTGAACTGGAATTTGGGTTGTTTGGGGAAGGAGACCAGACAGCGATGTCATCGGTCTCATCGGAGTAGGGAATGACGGGGAAGCAAGTCGGCCGTGCCGTTTGAAAGGAACCATCCCGGCATCTGCCTGGAGCGATTTAGGGAAATCACGGGAAACCTAAATCAGGATGGCCGGACGCGGGATTGAACTGTCGTCCTCCCGAATACTGAACTGGAAAGAGTAATTAACCAAGTGAGGGGTACACATGAGGCGCACAAGTAAAACTTCGGATAAACTCAGCTTAGCAAAGAATTTTGAATGTGTAATTGATGTAAAACATGTGGTCCTTATTTCTGGCCGGCGAAGCTCCATCTACGTTCGCCTTAATGGTTTTAATCTTGACAGACATAATCTTATGATTATGCATCTTTATTGTTTTAATTTTTAATCTGTGACATGGCCATTGTTTGGCTCTCAAAATAATTTAATTTTTTGTTCTGAAGAAGATTCCATTACTGGAATCGAAACCTAGGTAAACGAGTAAAAATTACCTTGCAACTGAAGGCTGAAAAAAATTGTTTACGTTCTAGAAATACTCAACTAGCACATTATTTGACGCTAACTTACCATACATGAACGACCGTCGTTGGCTTACCTACGGTAGACGTTGCATATTTCTGTATTCCAGGCGACTCCTGTTACTTCGCTCCCAACGACTTCAATTCAACGAGGTAGTACTAGGAGAAAATCAATTTCCGTGGCCGATAACATTTGCATATCCTGGAGCCATTGAAATCTCCGTTCTCCTAAAGCAATTACTAGCTGCAGATGCAGTCCGCTCTTGGAAGCACAGTTCCGAAAGCCCTGTTCCTCTCTTGCTGCTGTAGGATTTTGATTGTCTTATCTCAAGCATTCAACCCTGTCTGAGGGGAAGTGCTTGTATTTACAAAGTTACTATTTCTTCTTGAAAAGTGATTATATTTTTGATATCTTTGGCACGGCAGCATCAGTTTATCAAAAAAAATGGTTCAAATGGCTCTGAGCACTATGGGACTTAACTTCTAAGGTCATCAGTCCCCTAGAACTTAGAACTACTTAAACCTAACTAACCTAAGGACATCACACACATCCATGCCCGAGGCAGGATTCGAACCTGCGACCGTAGCGGCCACGCGGTTCCAGACTGTACGCCTTTAACCGCTTGGCCACACCGGCCGGCATCAGTTTATCCGGAGTGTACATCAACATCGGTGAAAATTACAGCTGTTCACTACACCAGCATTTAGTATTTTATATCGGTATTTAATATCGCAGATATACTTTACCAAGCAAGAGCCACTAGTGTGTTAACAGAAGGATAAGTGTTACAATAAGAGTGAGCCAAGAGAACTCTTAGAAGGCAACCCTTTAGAGTATATCTTGTCGCAATCAAAAGCAGCAATATCAGCATGTGAGAGACTAGGAACGTGACAGAACGAGGTTTCTTCGGAAAATGTGTTTCTCATACTGCGACACCACACTTCCTACCTCCGTATCATTACCTTAATATAGGAAAGAGTGATGTACAGCCTAATGGGAGCACTTGCTGGTCAACGCCCACTTTCTCCGTTTGCCCATCGCGGACCACGTGATATATATATATATATATATATATATATATATATATATATATATATATATATATATAGACGCCATTCCTTTGCGTCCTTTATGCCTTAACATCGAAGTAATTATCAGTACTCTAACATCGATTGACTGTTAGAAAGGGGTCTTTCAACTTTGCCTGGCGTTCGAAAAGTCTGAAAGCATTTGATTCCATTCAACAAGGCCTCTACGTACAACCTTTTCCAGTCCCTCCCCTCCCTCCTCTCCCGGCCCGGTTCGAGAAAAGTAACGAGACATGTATTCAACCTATTTCCTTTTTAAGTACAAAGAATGAGAAACTAAAGCTACAATTTATACTACACTTCCACTGGACAACGGTAAAATCAGAATTTTAATTGTAGTCAGGCAAAGACATTCCTTATCTCCAGCACTGTCCTCAGTACTCTTGGATAGAACTTCCAGAATTTTAAACTGGAAAAAGGAAGAAATATGTTAATCGGACATACCTGAATTTTGTTGATGCCACTGTAAGGGTTCACTCCAGCAGCTCTGGTAGCAGGCTGAAAATCTATAATAATGTCTAATATAACACTTTCGTAGAATCTTGGAAGACCAGCGTCCCGTAAATCAGCACCAATGTGTCCTCTGCCATATTTACATCTACATCTACATTTATACACCGCAAGCCACCCAAAGGTGTGTGACGGAGGGCATTTTACGTGCCACTGTCATTACCTGCCTTTCCTGTTCCAGTCGCGTATGGTTCGCGGGAAGAACGACTGTCTGAAAGCCTCCGTACGCGCTCTAATCTCTCTAATTTTACATTCGTGATCTCCTCGGGAGGTATAAGTAGGGGGAAGCAATATATTCGATACCTCATCCAGAAAAGCACCCTCTCGAAACCTGGCGAGCAATCTACACCGCGATACAGAGCGCCTCTCTTGCAGAGTCTGCCACTTGTGTTTATTAAACATCTCCGTAACGCTATCACAGTTACCAAATAACCCTGTGACGAAACGCGCCGCTCTTCTTTGGATCTTCTCTATCTCCTCCGTCAAACCGATCTGGTACGGATCCCACACTGATGAGCAGTACTCAAGTATAGGTCGAACGAGAGTTTTGTAAGCCACCTCCTTTGTTGATGGACTACATTTTCTAAGCACTCTCCCAATGAATCTCAACCTGGTACCCGCCTTACCAACAATTAATTTTATATGATCATTCCACTTCAAATCGTTCCGCACGCATACTCCCAGATATTTTACAGAAGTAACTGCTACAAGTGTTTGTTCCGCTATCATATAATCATACAATAAAGGATCCTTCTTTCTATGTATTCGCAATACATTACATTTGTCTATGTTAAGGGACAGTTGCCACTCCCTGCAACAAGTGCCTATCCGCTGCAGATCTTCCTGCATTTCGCTACAATTTTCTAATGCTGCAACTTCTCTGTACACTACAGCATCATCCGCGAAAAGCCGCATGGAACTTCCGACACTATCTACTAGGTCATTTATATATATTGTGAAAAGCAATGGTCCCATAACACTCCCCTGTGGCACGCCAGAGGTTACTTTAACGTCTGTAGACGTATCTCCATTGATAACAACATGCTGTGTTCTGTTTGCTAAAAACTCTTCAATCCAGCCACACAGCTGGTCTGATATTCCGTAGGATCTTACTTTGTTTATCAGGCGACAGTGCGGAACTGTATCGAACGCCTTCCGGGAATCAAGAAAAATAGCATCTACCTGGGAGCCTGTATCTAATATTTTCTGGGTCTCATGAACAAATAAAGCGAGTAGGGTCTCACGCGATCGCTGTTTCCGGAATCCATGTTGATTCCTACATAGTAGATTCTGGGTTTCGAAAAACGACATGATACTCGAGCAAAAAACATGTTCTAAAATTCTACAACAGATCGACGTCAGAGATATAGGTCTATAGTTTTGCGCAACTGCTCGACGACCCTTCTTGAAGACTGGGACTACCTGTGCTCTTTTCCAATCATTTGGAACCCTCCGTTCCTCTAGAGACTTGCGGTACACGGCTGTTAGAAGGGGGGCAAGTTCTTTCGCGTACTCTGTGTAGAATCGAATTGGTATCCCGTCAGGTCCAGTGGACTTTCCTCTATTGAGTGATTCCAGTTGCTTTTCTATTCCTTGGACACTTATTTCGATGTCAGCCATTTTTCGTTTGTGCGAGGATTTAGAGAAGGAATTGCAGTGCGGTCTTCCTCTGTGAAACAGTTTTGGAAAAAGGTGTTTAGTATTTCAGCTTTACGCGTGTCATCCTCTGTTTCAATGCCATCATCATCCCGGAGTGTCTGGATATGCTGTTTCGAGCCACTTACTGATTTAACGTAAGACCAGAACTTCCTAGGATTTTCTGTGAAGTCGGTACATAGAATTTTACTTTCGAATTCGCTGAACGCTTCACGCATAGCCCTCCTTACGCTAACTTTGACATCGTTTAGCTTCTGTTTGTCTGAGAGGTTTTGGCTGCGTTTAAACTTGGAGTGAAGCTCTCTTTGCTTTCGCAGTAGTTTCCTAACTTTGTTGTTGTACCACGGTGGGTTTTTCCCGTCCCTCACAGTTTTATTCGGCACGTACCTGTGTAAAATGCATTTTACGATTGCCTTGAACTTTTTCCATAAAACACTCAACATTGTCAGTGTCGGAACAGAAATTTTCGTTTTGATCTGTTATGTAGTCTGAAATCTGCCTTCTATTACTCTTGCTAAACAGATAAACCTTCCTCCCTTCTTTTATATTCCTATTAACTTCCATATTCAGGGATGCTGCAACGGCCTTATGATCACTGTTTCCCTGTTCTGCACTTAAAGAGTCGAAAAGTTCGGGTCTGTTTGTTATCAGTAGGTCCAAGATGTTATCTCCACGAGTCGGTTCTCTGTTTAATTGTTCGAGGTAATTTTCGGATAGTGCACTCAGTATAATGTCACTCGATGCTCTGTCCCTACCACCCGTCCTAAATATCTGAGTGCCCCAGACCTTTCAGCGCTAGTGCCCCTAGACGTAATTTATATTCTTTCTAGGGATAGGCAGTCGGATATGTTGTAAGCGTAGGCTTCCGCGGCCGTTGCCGCTGTCAATCAAATTCTTCTGGGCTGCTGGCCGCGTTGCCAATACACAAAACTATACGACGTTTCGGCCACTATTCCGCAGGGCTGAGCTCACTGCCCAGAGGAAGGCCCCTTGCAATAGTGTCCTAAACGTCGGACAATATTGTATAGTGATAATGCGGCCAACAGCCCAGAAGAATTTTATTGACAGTTGGATATCTTGTAATAATTTTGTGTCATTAAACGACATCCTTACTCATATTTTAATAACAATGCATACTAAGTAGCGAAAATATTATCCCATTCAACACGGTTTCAAAAATGAAGGTTAATGAAGTACTCTTCTGGCTGGCTACTGACCACTGTGAAAATGGTGAGAGGTAATTTTGATATTTCTTAATACAGTGCATGATCTGTGTATCTGTAAAATGCACGAAGAGTTGAAGAGATTAACTAAGAACATAGCAGCATCTCTATTAAATTACATAGCGCTGGCTACGCTGGACCACCAATGAATGCTCACGATACCCAGAATGAATTATAAAAACTGAAATAACTTCACGGAATATACATTATTAAAACTCCTGAAGAAAACATATGATCAGCGTGAAAGACGTGCACGAGAACCTGATAGAAAGTAAAAATAGGAAGTCATGGAGCAAAAGTGAAAAGTCCTTCAGTGGTGAAAAATCTGGAGAATAATTACTGACTAATGGAAGGAGAAAGTAGTGCTGCGCTATCCACTGAAAAGTGCCAACTAACTCGCAACTATTGTTGTCTTTTGTGAGCCACCTGCACTCTCATTGACACCGAAGAATATAAATTTATTTACAGTTATGCAAGCAACATATGGTTGTTCATTCGAGAAAAATTAGAAAGTATTCAAACTACATCGCCAAACACGATAAAACCGACGTGCGTGCTGCAACTAGATGAAACACTTTATTCTAAAATGAAGAAAAATGCCGTCAGATGGTCAAAGGGGCTTACGAGATTTTGCACATTCTCAAAAGAGGAGCAGGAGGAAGAAGATTTCTGTTGTACTCGACTAAGCAGCACCACGAGCTACAAGAAATTTACAGTTACTATGAGGCACAAGCTTTCTTCCTCAAAATAAATGTAACGTGATTCGTACAAGAGCATTGCCTAAGGAGTATTTCAATGGACATTTTGTACCAGATTTCCATGTTTAAAACTAAACTGTGAATGTGTTCCTGAGTATAGAGGTATTTATAAAATGAGCTTTTCCATGGTAGCTTCTAATGTTTGATGTGACGGTGTGAAAGTATCGAAAAAAATTTGAAAAAAATAAAAGAAACTAAGTGAAAGAAAACACTAGGTATCATATCGCTATTTTTCGTGCAATAAAAGATACTTCTACTCAGCCAAGTTCTGTATAATTCCAGACATCATTGTAACCTGCATTTTTGCATGGCCTTTTTTTGTATTAATGATTATAACTAAAATTGATTTATAAGTTTATGCGCACGTTCTTGCGGTTGCTAAACGCTTACTATGGTGTTCTGGTTGTATGCTTCAGCTCCTATTGCACTTAAGCACGCATACAAAGATTCTGACGTTTTGGTGAAACTAATTGGAAAATTATCCTTTTTATCTCACATAAAAAGTCGTTTTAACGAGTGTTTATGATCAAAACATGCAAGTGAAATTACTGGTGTGCAGATGACTAATTAAATTTCGTTCTGTACGGTTTCGAATAGAAACCTTACAATTAACCACAAACTCCCTCAGGTGTATACTTTTCATTGGATCCTGTACTGCGTAATGAAGTATATACTGTCTTCCGTAGTCATTTACTGGATGGTATATCGCTCGGTGCTCGAGACCTACCTACGACTTCAGTCCTCTGCTTTCTTTAAGACAGCAAACTTGCTGGCATAATGTTTTTATATAACTTCTATTGAAGACTAATCTCTCCATATGAAGGATTCACAATGTCTAAAACAACATTTCTATATCCTCTCCCCCGGCGAGTCTTCCTACCTGCTCAAAATACTGGGTAAATTTGTCAGTACTATCAAGAGGTACTGAAATTATAAGGGGTAGTAAACTTAAAAGGAGACAGATGTACAAAACTGAGTAAAATATTTGTTTTCAAAATAATTGCTGTAATGGTTGATACTTTTATCCCACTCTGAGACAAGACGGTTAATGCCTTCATGGAACACTGTCAGCGTTTGCCTACGCTACCAGGATTGTACCCAGGCATGCACCTCTTCATCCGAAGCAATTCGAGGGACACGAATGTATCTTCTCAGTTCACTTAAAATGTGGACATCGCATGGGGAGAAATCGGAACTGCACGGACGACATGTAAGAACATCCCAGGAAAACTTCTGCAGTGAACTCGAAACCACATTTTTTTCCTTTTGCTTTTAGGTAAGTTCATGGAGGAGGCCATTAGCTTCAAGTCCTACTTACATAAATGACAAACAGAATTTCAATTCTCACCCGTGATCAAATACCGAAATATTACAAAATTGTCAGTAACAGAATAAAATATCGAACAAGATACAACAGGATTACATAAATTTCTGAATTTTGTCAGTTGCACTGTAAATAAAAATCACCCAAAGCATACAAGTAGATAAAATAACCATTAGGCCCTTTAGGCACGGTAGACAAGACGTCAAGCAAAAAAAATAAAAAGGACACATTTACTATGACAACGGCATTAATATCATCGGAAGCGAAATAGTTAATCAGGACTCAAAGAATGTTAGATAATTATTACAGAAATGGCATTTCGGCTATTTTAAGCGAAACTATTAAACAAGGAGCACAAAGAAAATTATGTAGTTATTGCCACCCTGTCAGTATAATTGAAGGCAAGGCTGTTGTTAGGAGAATTGCAAACAGACATGAACCAAAGTCACCAAGAAAATATTTAACTAAACTGCTGACAAACTTCTGTCAAAGAACATGACAAAACCTAGTTGTTATGCGACAAATGGCTTGCCCGTGGACAGAGGCTCACTTCACGCAACCCATCCATATTCTACTATTATGTGCCAGGATCAGAGACAATCACAAAAACGTACGCAGTCACACAGCAAAACTGAACTGCCCAAAGCCGAAGTCCTTGTTCTACCTCCTGACTATCCTCAGTATGGAATAAACAAATACATATACTGAGTAATCCCGACGTTAGCTTGTCCACTGGCGAACCGTATCGTATCTAAAACAACAGAAACGATATCCATTCTTCACGAAGTGATAAACCATACTGTGCTAGAAATTATCAAACCCAGCTATCAATCTCGTGCGGGAGGAGATTCTTCCAATATTCTTGGAGGGATATCTTCTAACGATCGGAACACGCCGCTGTGACTTTTCTGTCTGCAGCGCAGGATTGCCCTCCAAAAAACCCTTAATCTTTCTCGCCCTGTCGTCCCTGGCCCCTCGCCTTCCGTTGGTCCTGCCATTTAACATCTCACATGGATGACGTCAAATGTAATCTTACTTTACAGCGATATAATCTGGGATTAAAGTTTATAAAACGCAGATTTCCGCGCTAAGCTTCATCTTAGGTCATTTTTTTTTGTTAATCTGCTATCAAATGGTTATATATTCGGCCTTAGGTATCTGAGTTGTAGAAACTGAAACATCCATTACTGGACTACATTTAATTATTCAGTGTTGTCCACACATATTGTAACAAATGTAATTTTGACATAATCTCCTCCCAAACGTTTTTTTCCTTCTTTCTTCCTCTCTCTCTCTCTCTCTCTCTCTCTCTCTCTCTCTCTCTCCCTCTGTTTCTTTTTCAATTTGGAAAAACATCTGTATACCAAGATGTTGATACAGCCACCGTAAGATGAAGAATTTCTACATGATCTTTGCGGCCATATGGTAACTTGTAAGATAAAACCTAGGATTGTTGGCACATATCATTATCTACTACTTCTTGGGTATCTTCATCTCCATATCCAGTAGTCGACCATTAAATACACATATCGCTTCCATTCACGTCAAATTACGTCCTGCGGGAATGATCTACTCTAGCTACTTCTTTTTCTTAAAGTTAGCCAAGTTTGTTCCTAACTAAGCTACGAGCCTCAACCACCTAGTATTAAACCATGACTCAACCAGATCCCTCACCTATGAACAAAGTCTGACACAGACCAAACCACATCCAGCTTCATGTCAACACATAAACAATGAAATCAAATGTGCCTGCATGGGCGACTGAGACTGACTGATTCTTTTTGGTGAATCAATGCAGAACGCCTCATGGCCGTTTTCTCACAGGTCAGTGGGAAAACAGACGTAAATAAAATATCTACATCATTCTTCAGATCTCAACATGCACCTGTGGCAAAGTTAGCAAATTTCACGATTACATTTACGATTCCCACTGTAAGGTGTCAAACAAATAATACAACTTACATTGGATTCATCACTTAACACTTCCGGGCTGAGATGCCGTGGTCCATACATAAAACTCTCCCCTGACGTTTCGCCTTCGAATGGGGAAGCATTCTCCGAGGACAATTGGCGAACTGCAACGAAGGCGCAAGTGAGTGTCGTATATATAAGCCATCCAGAGGGCGCCGCTGTCAATCACGTGATGTCGGCTGTGCTATGATCTCTGATATTGCCAAATTTCTCAATTGAAATTAATCTATTGTCACGCTGTTGCTGCAATGTTGACATCCATATCTTATCCAGCTTAATGCCTTCATCTTTTCTATTAAAATTATTGCAGTGTTTTGCAATCTCAATGGCCTCTCTGTACATTCACGCATAATGATACGACTTCTTTGCTATCACGATCGCCCCACTTAACTATATTTCATGATCACCTTCCTGAAACATATGTTCCGCTACAGCCGATTTATCAATATGTCCGAGGCGGCAGTTCCCTTCATGTTCACTCAGACGGATGTTGACGCTTCTTTATGTTGTGCCTACGTAGACCTTTCCACAACTGCACGGAATTTTATAGACACCTGGTGTGGCTAGAGGATGTCGTTTCTCTTTTACGGATCTTAAACATTCCTTTATTTTCGTGGTGAGTCTGAAAAAAGTTTCCACATCGTACTTGCTTAAAATTTTTCCAATGTGATCAGTGACCTTACTGATGAATGGTAAGAACACTTTCCCCTTGGGCTGGTGTGGATCCTCGTTGTCCTGGTTGTCAGTTTAGGGCGTAGTGCACGATCTATCTCTCTGTTGGAGTACCCATTCTTCTTGAAGGTCGCTCTAAGGTGTTCAATCTCATCACCTAACTGAGCTGCTTCACATGTTTTGTGCGCATGGCCTATTGAAGTTTTAATCACCCCTCTTTTATGTCTTGGGTGGTGGTTAGAATCTTTCTGCAGATAACGATCATTGTGTGTGTGTCGTTTTTGAAAACCATATGATCCAATGACCCGTCCTCTCGTTTGATTACAGTCACATCTAAGAAGTTTAGGTGACCAATGATTTCCTTTTCCATAGAGAATTTAATTCCTGGATTAATACTATTCAGATGTAACAGGAAGGCATCCAGTTCCTCTTCCCCATGGGTCCATACAAAAAATGTATCGTCTACACAACGATACCCTTTGGCTGGTCTTTTCCTAGCTGTTTGGAGCGCCCGATGTTTAAAGTTCTCCATGAACAAGTTAGGCACAGCTGAACGAAGAGGACTTCTCATAGCCACCCCGTCAATCTGTTCATAAAAAACATTATTATATTCAAAATAAGTTGTTGTAAGGCAATGTCTGAATCATGCCGAAATATCACTAGGAACAATGTCCGCAGTACATATGATCGCTTCATTCACGGAGAACATGGTAAAAAACGACGCCACATCAAAATTGACCAGGATATCATTAGGGCCCACCCTAATATCGATGAAGTGATATGAATTTTTAACATGACTTTCAGTTCCACCAACATGAGGTTTCAGCAGCGAGGCTAGGTGTCCAGCTAAGTCATGGGTCGTGGACGCTATTGCGCTGACTATAGGTCTCAAAGGTACCAACGGTTTGTGGTCTTTGTGTAACCCATAGAGTCTGGGCGAGTAAGCTTCTGATTTAAAGAGTTGCTTCTTGTAGACTGAAGAGAAGGAAGACGCTTTCACCAATTGATTGGTCATTTTTAAAATCTTCAGTGTCGGATCCCTCTGAAGTTGTTTGTAACTTTTGGGATCCAGAATGTCCATGATTTTTTCATGACAATCTTTACTCTTCATTACGACAGCAGCGTTCCACTTATCTACAGAAAGCACGATGATGTTTTCATCTGCGATGATGTCACTCAGTGCCTTCCTTTGTTCCTGTGATAGATTACTATTAAGTGGCTTACATGTGCGCAAAATTCTAGCTGTTTCCATTCTCATAACACCAACGGACTGCTATGACAGCTGACGGATACCTGCCTCAACATTAGCCACAATATCATCCGTGGGAACCATTCGGGTTGTCACTGCAAAATTTTCACCTTTAGGAAGTACTGAAACTTCATCTGCAGTCAAGACTTTGTCTGACAGGTTAATAACTGTCCGAGAATTATCCTTTCTTGTGCCTCCCTACGTGATCTTCTGTGAGCTATCGAACTTCCTCTTTTGTCTAATCACTGATATTTCTACACTTACTTCCCTAGTTCTAAATGTAAGGACGGACGAGGAACGACACCAACCCAAGGGAAAAGTGTTCTTACCATTTATCAGTAAGGTCACTGATAGCACTGGAAAAATTTTAAGCAAGTGCGATGCGGAAACTGTTTTCAGACCCACCACGAAAATAAGAGAATGTTTAACATTTTTTGGAAAGTTAATTTACGGTTTGTGAGTGTAATATTTTAAAATTATATTCATGCATAATTATCAACACAATATTTCTTGAAAACCACACTGACTGCTGGAATAGAATGTATTTATGAATAATATGTGTCTATGAACATCGTTTGTAACTATAATAATTTTTAATTTTGCATAAATCATTAATGTAAATCTTTAAAATTTTGACATGAGTAGGATTTGCTAAAAAATTGTTTTGATCCTTATATTAGTGTTAGAATCATAAATTTTCTAAAATAAGCAACAGAATGTAAACATTGTATTTTTCATACAATGTAGGCTTTCACGGCCGGTGTTGTCTTCAGTTAAAACTTCCGGGCTGAGAGGCTGTGGTCGACGTATAAAAATTTCCACCTGACGTCTCGTGTCCATCTGTGGGAGACATCTTCTGAGGTCGTACGGACGGCCTCAGAAGACGTCTCCCGCAGATGGAGACGAAACGTCAGGTGGAAATTTTATACAACGACTACGGTCTCTCAGCCCGGAAGTTTTAACTGAAAACATTGTATTTTTGCTTTATGTATGAAGTCATTTAACTTTTTGAACTGATTTAAATTGTAAGTGGTTGAGAAAATAGCATTAAAAGATCGATGTGAGGGGCTCCTCATCTTTGATACAAAATCTAAAATACACATAATTCGTTAAATAAATATGAAGAAGAAATTCATATCAGTACAAAAATTTATAGTCTTCACTTAAGGGACACAATTAAATCAATAACAAAGTAGCCATGTTAAAAACTAAACTACACCAACCAATAGAATTAAATAGAATAAGGACTAGACCAAGTGGGTGACCAATATTCAGTGCTTGAGAAAAATTATAATTTTTGACTGACTTAGACAATGTCTAAATCATTGTCTAACTTCAGTACAAAAATTATTGCGCAAGGATGGTGATGTCTAAGGTGTCGAACAAATAACACCCCTTACATTGGATTCCTGAAACAATTCCTGTTAAATCAGTATGTCATAAGATATAGTCATGTGAAAATGTATGAACTACTGATAGATAAATCGAATAAACAAGCCAGCCTTGTATGAATATAAAACACTAACACCCAAACTAATAATTGCACTAAAGTAATTTCCCCAAGCCGAGCAATGAGATGCGGTTCTCAGGGAAGAAGAATATTTCAATGGCAATGCCTGACCAAATGTTAGTACAAAACCCACACAGCAGGACATCTAGTGGACACAATGAGACGCCGGAGCCACTACGCAGACCATCAGCAAAAGCCACCCTTGTCCCTGCTTTTAACAATGAAACTTCAGAAAGCTTTTCTACAGGATCTCGGCTGGAGATGACAGATAAACCTCAGGGAAAACCCAACTCAAAACACTCGTAACTCACTGTATTAATTTGTGTTAATACTCTCATATCCCAGTATTACGTAGCATATTCAGCACTGCTCTACGAAAGGAACTAGGCTTGTAATAGGCTACACAAACTCTAGTGGGTGGAGTTATAACAAGTACGAACGCTCTAAATGGCCAGAAAGAAAATGCGTGGCTACCAGCTTTGATATAGGCATACTGTATACAAGGTATATGGCTTCTTCTCTTGCAGAAAATGGTTGTGTGTTTGAGCAAGGCAACTCATGTCATACCGAGACGATTGGGAGAGTCATTATGTGAACACTTCTTCACAGGCTCGTCTTAACTCGTAATGAGTTAAACTACAAAGTCTTCTAGTATGGAGGATCTCTCTGAGCACTCGCAGTTTACACTTGTGAGCGATTTGAGAGTAATAACTACTTTCCCAGCCAAATAGCATGTACCATGCCAATTAGCTAGAGAACAATTAGGAGTCTAGGCTTCACCAAAGACATAGGAAATGTATCAGATTGGAGTTTATCAGTCCAGAGAGACTTAGAATAGATTATCATGTTCACAGCTCTCAGCAACAGCCGCTGCTGCCTCCCCCGACGAAAGGTAAACACGCATGCTCTCGCTATGCCTGCAAGTGATATTACGAGGTGCATTTAAGTTCTAAGGCCTCCGATTTTTTTTCTCCGGACTGGAAAGAGATAGAAACATGCGCATTGTTTTAAAATGAGGCCGCGTTCATTGTCAATACGTCCCAGAGATGGAAGCACCGTACGACAGATGGAATTTTACCGCCAGCGGCGAGAATGAGAACTGTTTTAAATACTTAAAATATCGATGTTTTCCTTACTTGAACAGTGTGCAATCATTCGTTTTCTGAATTTGCGTGGTGTGAAACCAATTGAAATTCGTCGACAGTTGAAGGAGACATGTGGTGATGGAGTTATGGATGTGTCGAAAGTGCGTTCGTGGGTGCGACAGTTTAATGAAGGCAGAACATCGTGTGACAACAAACCGAAACAACCTCGGACTCGCACAAGCCGGTCTGACGACATGATCGAGAAAGTGGATAGAACTGTTTTGGGGGATCGCCGAATGACTGTTGAACAGATCGCCTCCAGAGTTCGCAATTCTGTGGGTTCTGTGCTCACAATCCTGCATGACGACCTGAAATTGCGAAAAGTGTCATCCAAGTGGGTGCCACGAATGCTGACGGACGACCACATGTCTGCCCGTGTGGCATGTTGCCAAGCAATGTTGACGCGCAACGACAGCATGAATGGGACTTTCTTTTCGTCGGTTGTGACAATGGATGAGACGTGTATGCCATTTTTCAATCCAGAAACAAAGCGCCAGTCAGCTCAATGGAAGCACACAGCTTCACCGCCACCAAAAAATTTCGGGTAATCGCCAGTGCTGAAAAAATGATGGTGTCCATGTTCGGGGACAGCGAGGGCGTAATCCTTACCCATTGCGTTCCAAAGGGCACTACGGTAACAGGTGCATCCTACGAAAATGTTTTGAAGAACAAATTCCTTCCTGCACTGCAACAAAAACGTTCAGGAAGGGCTGCGCGTATGCTGTTTCACCAAGACAATGCACCCGCACACCGAGCTAACGTTAGGCAACAGTTTCTTCGTGATAACAACTTTGAAGTGATTCCTCATGCTCCCTACTCACCTGACCTGGCTCCTAGTGACTTTTGGCTTTTTCCGACAATGAAAGACACTCTCCGTGGCCGCACATTCACCAGCCGTGCTGCTATTGCCTCAGCGATTTTCCAGTGGTCAAAACAGACTCCTGAAGAAGTCTTCGCCGCTGCCATGGATTCATGGCGTCAGCGTTGTGAAAAATGTGTATGTCTGCAGGGCGATTACGTCGAGAAGTAACGCCAGCTTCATCGATTTCAGGTGAGTAGTTAATTAGAAAAAAGATCGGAGGCCTTAGAACTTGAATGCACCTCGTAAATTGACACTCAGTACTGTGGTCGTCTTCGTCTCTCCTATTTTTTTCTGTACATTCAACCGTGACCTGTAGTTATAAATGGTCGTGATTTTCTGGACTAATTTCACAAAAAGAACTGATCAGCCAATGTAGAGTGTTTTATACCCTAAAGTTATTGAATTATTTAAATTGTCTACTTCCTTCTCATTGCTCTTTACCGAACCCCTTCAATTAATTGGTTATTTTAATTACGCATTCTTATCTTAATTGATATCTCTGGCCTCATATGTATTTAATTTCTTTCAATTTTATCGACTCCCAGACATAGGTGATCAACCATCTTACTATTAAACAGCCTTAGAATAGTTAGGAATTTCCCTTCATAGTTGGGAACACTCATTATCAATATTTTACCATCCTATGCGTGTTATAATTATGATGCTATGAAGTAATACATAGAGAAAAAATAAACTTTGATAATGAAAATCTAAGGTATAGTCATGCCTGAACCTGCACACTACTCTCTGTTATCGATAACGCTTCCTGTGCTTGCACTGTAGTGGAAACGACAATGAGACCATTGATTACATCCCTGTCCATACTGCTGAACTCTTCAGAACTGTGCATGTGTTATACGATATCTTCCTAGCTTGCAGGTCATAGGTCCCACACCAGATTCGTAAAACACTCACAGAGCGTCCTTGTGCAACTGTGGTAGGAAGACTAATCAGAACAAGTCTCACACACATTAGACCACTTAGACTTTCCTTTTACTCCACACTGACGAGAACTATGAAATTCTCAAGAAACTCGCACTACCAAAACGAGGGCCCTATGGGACTCAGAAGGCGCCACCTCGTCATACACATGTTCCTCTACCTGCATCTCACACTAGCTGTCATTGCGTTCTGTTATCATGGATACACATCATTACAGCAATACTTTGCAATAACCTTGCACTACAGTCTCCTTAATTCTCTATAAATGGCTCTGAGCGCTATGGGACAACTTCTGAGGTCATCAGTCCCCTAGAGCTTATAACTACTTAAACCTAACTAACCTAAGGACATCACACACAACCATGCCCGAGGCAGGAGTCGAACCTGCGACCGTAGCGGTCGCGCGGTTCCAGACTGTAGCGCCTAGAACCGCTCGGCTACATCGGCCATCTAATTCTCTACACTACAATCCCCTTAATTCAGATGTCTCCTTAGTCTACATACTTCTTAATGTCTCCTTCATTAATAATCAGGCTGATATATATCAAATTGTTGACTTTACTTGCTGTTATCTGGTGGTTTGGACTCCATATTACTTCCTCCTCCAGTTCCTCATCTTCTTCTTGGCGCAGATTAACCCCCATCTTGTCTCCTTGTGGAAGGTGTCTAAACAGTGGCAGCAATACAGTTTATTCATCCAAAAGACACATAGCATACCCAACTACAATCCACTCAGGCGCTTCGCTTCATGCCACTAGACATAAACTACTATGTCTAAAATGCAACTACACATTGTGTATGTACATCAGCGCTGATCTGCATAAAAAATTACCCTCAGATACCTTTCAGTATTTCCGAGGCATACCACACCACGCTGTTGACACATCTTTGTATCGAACACACTGTAATGTGTAATTCGAATGCACCGGAAATGCCAAGAAACGAAGTGAGAGAACAACAAAGGGGACGAACAAGAAGATAAGTGTTGCCTACTGAACCTTCATTGATTCCTTGATGCAGTGCATGAAGAGCAAACAGCCTTATGTCTACACACCCAGTTACTCCTTCCAGGGTTTGAAGTTTGTGAAGTTACAAAATACGATGGACGTCATGGTCCTCAGTTCTTCAATGTAAGCTGTACTGGAATATCATACATTGTACAGAAGAGTACACAGATAGCACCGAAAGCGGTGCATATGCAAAAACCTGTGAAAGCAGACAGCGTTTCATTACCCACTCTAATTTTTGAACTCTCTGCCGACGCCTCCAACTCACTGTTTCTTTGGATATCCATTCTCTTGCGACCGCAACAAACTCCGCATGCTGTTGATCGTAGACAGGGTGGGCAGCAGTCTGCGGTTGTTTGCTGATGACGCGATGGTCTCCGGTAAAGTGTCGAAACTGAGTGACTAGGAAGATACGAGACGACTTAGTCAAAATTTCCAGTTGGCCTGATGAACGGCAGTTACCCCTAAATGTGAAGAAAATTGAGTTAATGCGGATGACTAGGGAGATCAAACCTGTAATATTCGGATGCAGTATTATTAGAGTCCTGCTTGAAACAGTCAAGTCGTTTAAATATCTGGGCGTAACGTTGCAAAGGAATATGAGGTGGGACGATCATGTGAAAGCTGTGATAGGGAAGGCAGTTGGTCGACTTCAGTTTAATGGGAGAATTTTAGGAAAGAGTGGCTGTCTTGTAAAGGAGACCAAATACAGGATGCTGGTTGCGACCTATCATTGAGCATTACTCGAGTGTTTGGGGTCTGTACCAGGTCGAACTGGACGACGATACCGAAGCAATTCAAAGACGGGCTGCTAGATTTGTCACCGGTAGTTTCGAACAAGACCTGAGTGTTATAGAGATGGTTCGAGAATTCAAATGGGAATCTTTGGAGGAAAGTTGGAATTCTTTCCGAGAAACAATATTGAGAAAATTTAGAGGACCGGCATCTGAAGCTGATTGTCGATCGTTTCTACCGCCGCCAACACACATTGCGTATGAGGACCGCGAAGACTAGATACGAGAAATTAGTGCTCATCCAAAGACATATAGACAGTCTTCTTCTCGCCCTGTCTGCTAGTGGAACAGGAAAGGAAATTACTAGTAGTGGTATATTACACTCTCCGCCACGCGCCGTACGGAGACTTGCGGAATATGTATGTAGATGCAGAAATGTGGAACAGACACCCCTCACATTCTACCGATGCCTGATTGCCAGAATCAAGTACACGTGGGAGTAAAATATCGTTTATCTTTACTCTGATTACAGGACAATTAGCTAATGTAATTTCATCATTTTCTTGAAGTAGCAGCTCCCTAATATCATCGAAGTCTATAAAAAATATTGCTACTCCTATTGCCCCCTCTCCCTCTAATTTTTGAAGTTCACTTCTCCTTCATCTAGTCATGCCAGTTTATTATTCATCACTGCCAATCCATTATCATTTAGAAGTGGGTTGGACAGTCTCTGTTGCTCAATCTAGCAGACGGTTATAGTCGAAGGGACGTCGTGTCGACTCTTCACGTCCAAGGTACCTTCTCTACCTATCTGAAACAGAACTTGACGGGAAGTGAGTCTGCCACTGCCTATGACCATTGCCCTTATTCTTCGGTGAGCCAGATGCACCTCTGCTTGCTGTACTACATTTAACTGCATAGTTCCTGAAAAAAGTTCTGGAAAGAGGTAGTATCTTGAAGGCCCCTTGACGCAGTTTGTGGGGCAACTTAGTTAAAAAGACCTATATAGCTCAGTTGGTCGGTAAGGTATGTCTGGAACTGGCAGTGTCTTACCATATCCATGAGAAAAGTTATTGGGTCACGGAGACTAGTGCAATTACAGATCTCATTCATGAGGATGCCTCCTTGATCCTTACCTGCGCACAATTTGACCAGACTCACTTAGAAATGCAGTGTAAATCCCGCTGTAAGTTTTACATTTATACAGTAAGGTCTGAATTCTCACAGCCACCTCTTTATAGAGGTGAATGCACAAAAATCACTCCAGGAGGCAGGAAGTGGGTAGTCCAACTGCGAAAGCCACATATTGGGATGTTGCAGTTCAAAAATGTTGAAATGGCTCTAAGCACTATGGGACTTAACATCTGAGGTTATCAGTCCCCTGGACTTAGAACTACTTGAACCTAACTAACCTAAGGACATAACACACATCCATGCCCGAGGCAGGATTCGAACCTGCGACCGTAGCAGTAGCTCGGTTTCGGACTGAAGCGCCTAGAACCGCTCGGCCGATGTTGCAGTTGTTGCGTTCTCCTTTACTCTCGCTCAACTGTACCATGTTTTCCATCAACCTACGAATGTTACAGATTTGGTCTTCTAATTCCCGCAATTATATCAACTACCTCCTTTTTCTCCATGCTTGACTATGTTTTCGATCTCCGCATGGCCTACACCATTGTGCAGCTTCACCTACTAAAATTCATCTAGTACATCTTAATATCGTTGGTTAATTTCCATTTGCACTTGTTTGAATCGTAACAGCAAATGCTCCTCTTCGGTGTCTCCTATTGGTACAGACTGAGTCCAGCTAAACTCTCTCTTGCTCCGAAGTCGCATTGTTTCAACCACTAGTGCAAGTGTTTAAATCTCCCCTGCCACTTCACCGGCCTCATTCGACTGTGCCGGTAGCGTGGCCTCTTGCTAAGCTACCTACTGACACACGTTGTCCATATCCCTGAGGCACCTGCCACACCCTTCTTTAACTAAAGTCCGTATCTGTTCACTACCTGGCGCCACTCTTCTGCACCGCATGAAGTCGTGCTCCATGGCCGCCACGCGATTTTCAATGCGCTCAGCTACGTCCCTGACTTCTTCTCATACTGCCGCTACATGTTTTTGAATTGCCTTAGCGGTCACCTGATTTTCAGCAAGAGCTCTCTAGGTATCTCATTCTGAGATTCGAATTACTTATCCTTCTCTTCGGATTGGCTATCAACATGCGCCTTGAGCTAATCAAACCTCTCACCTTGTTGATCAAGTTCCATGCCCCATATGTCACGCTTATCATTCAGAGTATTAAACCCATCATTTACGCTATTTAAACTTCCCGAAATCCCCAGCAGTGAATCATTCAGCAGGTGTATTTGAGCAGCTGCCAACATGGACCTTTCTGTCCCTTGACGGTGCTAGCACCGGACAAGTGCCATTACCAGCTTTCCCAAGTCCCGTCGAACTGCTCCCCTATTGCCTGTGTCTGGTCTGCACACTAGTGTGTTCACAGTCTCCAACAAAGCCGCATCTAACTACTTTTCTATGCTAGATGAACCTGCCTCTACAGCGTAACTACTTCCCCTGTTTCTACATGTCTACTATTCTCTATGCCAGGGCCTCTCACATGCAGAAAACCGCGCACGTGCAAAGCGAGGTGCAGAGGGTGCACTGGTCCAACTCGACATAACTCGCCCTAAATCGGTTTGTATGGTGAAGCCTCCATGGTGAGCTTCCGAGTGCGCTGATAGAGGACTCATTCAACACTGAAACAGATAAGCGCAAGACTGTTATTTGCTCCGAAAAAAGCAAAGACTTACGAAAGACAGTTTAAACGGAATGGGATCTTTTTTGTTAGTTGTGCAAGAAAGGCAAATGTGTAATCTGTGGTACCGTAATTACTTGTGTAAGAAGATCGTCCACTAAAAGACAATATAGAAAATTCCATTCAGATAAGTATAGAGAAATAAGAGGGACTTCCACAGAGAAAGAGTTATGGAAGAGAATTCTGTATCCTCATATGAGGTTTATACAAATATTTCAGTATTTAGTGAAAAGTGCTGCGAAACGAACTGAAGCTTGTTTATATTCCTCTCAAATGTGTATTCGTACCAGATTTAGCTTCTTATTATTGCTAACACAACATTTTTCTCTGACTTACACCCAAGATGATGAAGGTTACTGCGGAAAGACTCTAACAGCTAGCTATGAAGTTGCTCTATGTTTAGCAAGAGCTGTGAAGTTGTTTATGGGAGCGTCATTAATGAGGAATACGTTAATGGACGTAGCAGGGACAATGAATTCTTCATTTCTCCTGCATACAGCCGAATACAATTTTCCTCCCGGCGAACCAGCGACATTACCGGGAATTTGTATGAACAGCTGGCAGCAAAATTCGAAAACCTCCTAGCTTATTCCATCGCACTTTATGAGTTTACCTGTGTTAGCGACACGGCGCAGTTAGCCATTTTCTGCGTTGCGTGAACGACGACTTACATGTAACGGATGTGATTTCCACGAAGGACACTGCTGCCAGGAGTGAATATTTTAGAAGTGGTCGGAATGGCGGATGAATGATTGGATCTCACTTAAGGAAAGTTGTTTTCCGTAACCACAGAAGAGACACCGACAATTAGCGGTAAGGTAAAAGAGTTTGTTGGGCTACAGTGGAAAAAATTCATGCCGAATTTAGATTACTTTCATTGTTTGCACACCAACAGACTCTTTGTGCAAAATTTACCGGCCTTCAACACATGATGAACTTAATGGTGGAAGAATATTCGTCCTCACGGGCTCATTCATGAACGTAGTGGTTTATATCCTGAACTATATTCGTCCTCAGAGTCTCATTTACTTAAATTCATTAAATTTTTGATTTCATTTGAAGGGGAGTATCCATATATCTCCTACCGTTTTGACGTAAGCTTTCTGAGCAAATACGAAAGTAATTTCTCTAATTTTTCTACTACGACGCTAATGGGATGAGTTTTTGGAGGACAAAGGATGACCGGAGCCCTGAATTGATAAGTCATTTAGAATTTTTAGCAAACGCTATGATTTAAACCTGAAGAAAACATAAAAAGACAAACTATCTCATCAGCCGTATGACCGAAAAAATAAAAACTTTCTAACGTATACTTCAGCTTCCCAAAAATAACCCATTAGATGAAAGTACGCAACACTTTCCTGAGCTAGATAAGCGATTTATAAATGTTACCTCTAATAAGGCATTTGGATTTTGAAAAGCGCTATTGTTACGTTGACAGCGTCTGCGCGTGAAAGAGTGAGATTTGAAAAATACGTGTTGATGCTTCTGTCTCTTGAAAATGGGTTTAGCGACCAACACCAGGAACGAACCGGTACTTCAATTCTAGCAAAAAACAGCCCTTATCGACAGCAAATGAAAGTGCGCCTCTCAATTTGCATTTAGAACTAATTGATTAGCAAACCGGTTGTCTGCGAAACGATTTAGTTCACAGTACAAAAGGTTTGCTATGATTCTACCAGAGTTTGTCGAAGGGAGAACCTCCAAAGCTGCACAGAGAAGCAGCAAAGATTAGTTCCATATTTGGTTCCACTCGCATTTTATTCCTTTTTGCCTTGTAAGAAAACTGGATTGCGGAGAAGTGTTTCTAACAGTAATTTTAAAAAATGCTCTAAGAATTGCTGTCAGCCGATCCCTTGTTCCAGACATTAGTAGCATAATAAAAAATAAAAAAGGAGAAAATACAAGATATGATTTTCTATGGAAACCAGATTTAAATGTATTATTATTTTTATTATTATTATCAGTGCTATTTAAATACATTTACCACCGTTAATCTTGTCCCAATAAAAACTAAGCTCTTAATTCACTGCGCATAAACATTCGGCAATGACAAAGGAAACAGACGTGAAGCCTTGGAAAATGTGGAGCGGAGCGTATAAGGCAAGCGTAAGGGAAAGGAGAAACAGAGCTACAGCGCAAAGTGTAGGACTGTGGGTTTGAACCATCGTCAACATAGCGAAGCCATCTTCTGCATTCCGCACTGCCCGATGCCCTGGTGCAAACAGTCAGAGTGTCCTTGCTCTGTGCGATAGATGGTTAACAAGCTCTTCGCGCAAGACCTAGTGAAAATTGTAATAAACATCAATTAATCAACTGTTCATCACATGATATTCCCAAAAATAAGAAAATTCAGTAATGCCACTCAGACACCGCTAACGTTGCCTACCTACTATACACGAAATGGTTAATGAACAGCTACATCCCCTAACATATTTTTCCACAAAAATTGCATTAAAACAGGTTAATCACAATGAAAAGCAAGAATGTTGACCAACGCCGATAACGAGAAGCCAGAATTTGTGCCAACATGAAGAAAACTGTAAATTAGTTATTAGATCCTTAACATCTGCCTTCATCACGGAACAAAATAGTGTTCAGAGGTGAAAGGATCAAGAGCTGGGTCGACCACGTGATAGCGTGTGTTTAAAATAGCTATACTTGATTATCCCGGATCAAAAGTTGTGTTTAAAACCTTCCTAGTATGGGCCTACAATAGGAGTACAATTATTAATCCCCTTTAACAGTCATACTTATTTCGTATCTGTCCTTCATCAATCGAGGAGGGCTTCCACTTACCCTTTCGGCTGACTAAGCTCCCGATTTCAAACAAATAATGCCCAAAAATGACGTTAAATTGGTAAATAACGCAAGGGATAATGTAGGATTGTGCGAACCTTTAGAGGAAAGTACCCAGTGCATTCACCTCCCAAACACACCATACATTTCATTAGGACTGGTCGACGATGCAATAAAAAGAAACATATTATCTGGAATAGTATGGGGGTTTCTTAAGAGGGTAACAGCAATAGCACTTGGCCGTGCAGGCGAATTCCTCTTTTTCTCACGTTTTTGATTCATGAGCTTTCCCTCAAACATTGACGTTAAACATATAGGGGACTCAGACTAGTAGTTACCTAACTCCCGTATCAAGCGATCTGACTGGAATTGCCAATATCGTTAGAAGATTTATTCGGTACTGCGGATAGAAATTTGTACCGGATCACAACAATAGGTGGAAAAATAAAGTTGAGCACTCGCAGCATATCCATACGCATGGTACTACTGAATA
Organism: Schistocerca serialis cubense; assembly: GCF_023864345.2. Lineage (NCBI taxonomy): Eukaryota > Metazoa > Arthropoda > Insecta > Orthoptera > Acrididae > Schistocerca > Schistocerca serialis. Next base: position 380,559,585 of record NC_064643.1, on the reverse strand, counting down.
ATTAACTGATAAGAGAAGATTACAGTTAGATTACATCACGGTCACACAGATTCCGAAATCAGGTACTGGATTGTAAGGTGTACCCAAGAGCAGATATAGACTCGAATAGCAATTTAGTAGTGATGAAGAGTAGGCTGGAGTTTAAGAAATTAGTCAGGAAGAATTAATACGCAAAGAAGTGAAATACGGAAGTACCAAGCTATGACAAGGTCACAGATACAGCAATAAGGAATAGCTCACTAAGCAGTACAGTTGAAGAGGAATAGACATCTCCAAAATTGGCAACCACAGAAGTTGGAAAGAAACAAATAGGTACAAAGAAGGTAACTGAAAACAAACAAAAGGAAACCAAAGAAATATTTCAGTTAATCGATGGAAGAAAGGTGTACAAAATTGTTCAGGGCAATTCAGGAACACGGAAATACAAGTCACTGAGGAACGAAGGGAAGCTAAGACGAAATGGGTGCATGAAAAATGTGAAGAAATGGAAACAGAAATAATTGTCGGAAGGACTGACTCCAACGTATAGGAAAGTCAAAACAACCTTCGGTGTAATTAAAAGCAAGGGTGGTAACATGACGAGTGCAACGGGAATTTGACTGTTAAATGCAGATCAGAGTGCGGATTGATGGAAAGAGTACATTCAAGGCCTCTATGAGTGGGAAGATTTGTGTGATATAATAGGAGAAGAAACTGGAGTCGATTTAGAAGACATGGGGATACAGAATTAGAATAAGACTTTAAAAGACTTAAGGGACTTAAAATCAAATAAGGCAGAATTTCTAAAATCATGGAGGAAGTGATAACAAAACGACTGTTCGCACTGGTGTGTAGAATGTGTGAGTTTGGCGGCATATTATCTGACTTTGGGTAATATATCAAAAACACAATTCTGAAGATCGCAAGAGCTGACAAGTGCGAGAATTATAGCACAATCAGCTTAATAGCTGATGCATCCAAGTTACTGACAAGGATAACACAGAAGAATGGAAAATATAATTGGAGATGCGTTAGATGGCGATCAGTTTGGCTTTAGGAAAGGTAAAGGCAAGAAAGAGGCAAATCTGACGTCGGGGTAGCAGGACTAAAGAAAAATCAAGACACGTTCATAAGATTTGTTGAAGCATAAAAATGGTTCGACAATGTAAAATGGCGTAAGATGTTCAAAATTATGGGAAAAATAGGGGTAAGTTATAGGGAGGGACGGGTAATACACAATACGTACAAAAGCCAAGAGGGAATAATAAGAGTGGACGACCAAGGATATGAGTGATACGATTCACTGATGATATTGCAATCGTGAGTGAAAGTGAAGAAGGATTACATGACCTGCAAAATAGAATGAACAATCTAATGAGTACAGGTTAGGGTTAAGAGTAAATCGAAAAAAAAGACGAAAGTAATTAGAAGTAGCTGAAATGAGAACAGGGAGTAACTTAACATCAGAATTGACGGTCACCAAGTTGATAAAGTTAAGAAATTCTGCTACCTAGGCAGCAAAATAACCACTGACGGGGGATCAAGGAGGACATCAAAAGCATACTGGCACTGGAAAAAAGCGCATTCCTGGCCAAGAGAAGTCTGCTAGTATCATACATAGGCCACCATTTGAGGAAGAAATTTCTGAGAATGTACTTTTGGGTCACACCATAGTATCGAAGTGAAACATTGACCATGGGAAAACCGGAACAGGAGAGAATCGAAGGATTTGAGACGTGGTGCTGCAGACGAATGCTGAAAATTGTGGGCAGATAGGGCAAGGAATGAGGAGGTTCTGCGCAGGAACGGAGAGGAAAGGAATATGTGGAAAATACTGACAAGGAGAAGGAACAGGATGGTAGGATATTTGTTAAGACATGAGGGAATGACTTCCATGGTACTAGAGGGATCTGTGGAGTACAAAAACTGAGGAGGAAGACAGAGATTTGAATAGATCGAGAAAAGAACTGAGGACGTAGGTTGCTAGTGCTATTCTGAGAAGAAGAGGTTGACACAGGAGGGGAATTCGTGGTGGGCTGACTCAAAAAAGAAAAAGCCAAAACATTATGACCACTGCCCCCCGCGACATTGGATGTCGCCTGGCGGTGTTGTGGGCACTTGACACGGTTTCAAAAGGACGCCTGCACGGTAGCTCAGCGCCGGCCGGTGCGACTGAGCGGTTCTAGGCGCTACAGTCTGGAACCGCATGACCGCTACGGTCGCAGGTTCGAATCCTGCCTCGGGCATGGACGTGTGTGATGTCCTTAGGTTAGTTAGGTTTAAGTAGTTCTAAGTTCTAGAGGACTGATGACCTTAGAAGTTGAGTCCCATAGTGCTCAGAGCCATTTGAACTTGACCTCTGTAGTAAAAAAAAACTGAATTAACGGATCAACGACTAACTTAAACGGGTGACTTACGACGTCCGCGCGGAGCAGATGAAACGAACGAAAACGAACAAATTGAGATTTAAAAAAGGATGTAAGCGATGCAGAGGCGGACAGGATATGGGCTGCAAATGGGGAAATCATTGAAATAAGCAACTCTGACAAAGCGTAGATTATAACTATCCAGAGCCTGTGAACGAGTATCTCGAAAACGGAGAAGCTGATCTAATGTTCACATGCTACTATCGTGAGGATTTACGGGAAGAGGCAGGAGGGCGAAACTACCACTAGGCGCTAAATTGTTGGAGATCCGCGACTCTTCACAGAACGTGTGGTTTGGACACTTGTCTGCTCAGATGTATGATAGACGGCGATCTGTGGCATCTCTGCCGAAATAGCACAATGCTGGTGCCCGCCCAAGTGTTCCGGAGCACACTGTTCATCGTGCATTGTCAAACATGGAACTCCACAGCAGACCACCCCTAAGGGTTCACTTGTTGACCCAACGACATCGTCAGTTGCTACTGCAGTGAACACGGCTCGACCGGGATTCAACCGTCGATCAATGGAAACGAGTCGGCTCTTCGGTTGAACCAAATTATTGCTATCTTAGTTCGATGGTCATCTCCACAGACACCTTATCGAGGTAAATGGCGGCTCGAAACCGTGCAGCGTGTTACGGATGCTGGCTAGAGTGAGCCAGGGAGCCACATTATGCTATGGGAGACATTCCCCTGCCCTTGAATGAGACCTGTGGTAGCAATCCAAGACACGCCAACAGCTGCGGGCCACCAGCGTCCTTTCATGTTTGACGTCTTACCCGACGGTGATGTCATCTTTCAGCAGCATAGCTGTCCATATCTCGGAGCCAGAACTGTGCTACAATGGTTTGACGAACATTAGAGTGAACTTACGTTGATGTCTCAGCGATCAAATTCTTCTGATTTAAATCCTATGGACCCAACCTTAGTCGATATCGGACGCCAAAGCGGCATACGCAAATCAGTGTTCTGTTTTTTACGTGAATCAAGAATTACATGACCTCCACGCAGACATCTAATGCCACATACCTTCAAAAACGTGCCAAAAAACTGTCGGATCCGTGATATGCAGAATCGGGGACGCTGCAAAGAGGGGCAAACAAGCTGTTTAGCAAGGGGTAATAACGTTTTGGTTCATCTGTGTGCGCGCCACAACAGCCACTAACGTTCCTGGACGGACCAAAGAGATTCCAAACGCAGTAATAATTTTAATATTATGCTTCACACAAAAGGTTCTTCCTGTCGTACTGAATCGCCCTCTGTGTGAAAGCAAACGCGGAATATGTTAATTAACTTAAACTAAAGCAATAACTTTTGATAGTGGTGAAATGGAAAACATGTGTTGGGTGTTATCAGAGAACGGTACTCTGAGTTACATCAAAGAGATCATCCCTGAACTTAATTAAATTGACTCGAAAAGTAACGTTTCATTAATACACCACCAAAGTACCAACCCCTACTTCGGATGGTCTACAACACTTTGCCACTTACAATTGGTTCCAATGGCCTTTATAAAGGGCGATCACCTAACTTCACGTCCCCAAGCATATACCAGAAAAATAATCAAATTTATCGGGCCTTGCAACTCTTCCCTGGCATATACAAACTTGAAAGAAAATGGATTAGTGGATTCTATAACTAAGCCACACATTCTGATGCCTGAATCCAAAACCAGCAGGATCCTATATCTCAGGTGAACCTGCCCAAGAGTTTAGGATTGCAATGACTGTACCCTTGAAATGCATCTGTGGTTACTCCCGCCAACATTCAAACACTCGACTCACACATGATCTTTCATAAATTATTCTGAAGGAAGGAACAAAAGGCCAGATGGTATGTGCATCAGTAAATACGTTAAGCACCAACCCCCTTTGCTCTACCACAGACCATTGGTCCACAGTCTAGACAAACGCACATCGATATGGGTAGCATCCAGCGCATGCATAAAACATCAAAAGGTTCAACCAAATATGGAACAGTAGATACGGTACAGTTTCAAACTTACATAAGTGATGTAAAAATCGCGTTAAGTAAGTAATACAATGTATTTTTCTTTTCTCGTCCAGTTTCTGTTGAAAAAATGCGGGATGTATTGTGGGACGTCGCGGAATATTTGTGCTACAGCCCCTATAATTTCATGAAGTTCCGAGTGGTGACGGCGCCATAAGCGGCCTTCAAAATGGAGTCTGTGACAGAGGTGCGTTCCAAGCAGAGAACTGTAAATGAGTCTCTTTCGACGGAAAATCAGAACATCGCAAATGTCCATAGGCGCTTCCATAATGTCTACGGAGACCTGGCCCTGATCAAAAGCACGGTGTGTCGTTCGGTGAGACGGCTATCACCATCGCAACAAGGGCGCGCAAAACCTGTGCGAGCTCCTCCGCGTCTGCCGGCCTTACACAACTGTAGCTCCCGCAATGTTGGACATACTCTGAAGCGGTTATTCTGTTTGATGTCTTCCCTCATGGCACAGCGATCAACTCTGCAGTATATAGTGCTATCCTCGGGAAACTGAAGAAACGACTTCAGCGTCTCCGTCACTACAAAAAATTTAAATGCCCTTCTCCTCCTCCATGACAACGGAAGGCCTCACACAAGTCTGTGAACCGGAGAGGAGCTCACAGAACTTCATTGGACTGTTCCTCCGCATCCACTCAACATCACGGATGTCGCATCTTCCAGCTTCAATCTGTTTGGCATAATGAAGGGTGAAAATATTGTATCTCAAAAAGAACATCGCCTTCCATCCAGGAATTCCCATTTGATTTCCAGAAGCAACCCCGTGACACTTACGTTATGTTCGAACCTACCGGTAATAAATCTAGCGGCCCGCCTCTGAACTACTTCGATGACTTCCTTCAGTCCGACCTGGCACGGACCCCAAACACTCAAACAGTACTCAGGATTAGGTCGCACTAGGGTACTATACGCCGTCTCCTTTTCCTAAAATCCCTCCATTAGACCGAAGTCGACCATCTGCCTTCCCTACCACAGTTTTCACATGATCCTTACACCTCTTGTCGCTTTGCAGCTTTACGCCCAGATATTTAAACGTAGAGGACCCCAGTAATACGGTATCCGAACATTACAGGTTTGTTCTTCCTACTCATCCGCAAGTACCTTACATTTTTCCACTTTTAAGGCTGGCTGCCATTCATGACGCCAACCGAAAATTTTGTCGAAGTCGTCTTGTGTCTTCTTACAGTCACTCAACTTCGGTATCTTCTCGAGAATCACACCATCATTATTAAACAACCGTAGATTGTTGCCCACCTTGTCCGCCAAATCATGTGTGTATATAGAGAAAGAAAGGGGTCCTATCACACTTTACTGGAGCACTCCTGAGGATATCCTTGTCGCTGATGAACAGTTGCTGTCGATGACATACTGGGTTCAATTTTTTAAGAAGTCTTTGAGCCACTCAAATATCTGTGAGCCTATTCCATATGCTCGTACCTTCGTTAACAACCTGCAATGGGGCACCGTGTCAAAGACTGTAATATGGAATCTACCTGTTGCCCTTCATCTGTGGTTCTCAGTACATCACGTGAGAAAATGGAAAGCGGAGTCTCGCACGAACTATGCTTTCTAAAACCGTGCTGGTTCGTGCACATAAGCTTTTTAATCTCAAGAAAGTTTATTATAATCGAACTAAGAATATGTGCAAGGGTTTTGCAGCAAACAGAAGTTAGGGATATTGGTCTGTAATTTGCAGGTTCGTTGTTTTACCTTTTCCATACACTGGAGTCTCCTGCGCTTTTGTCCAGTCGCTTGGGACTTTGTGCTGGACGAGAGATTCACGATAAACGCAAACTAGTTAAGGGGCCAATGCCATAGAGTACTCTTTGTAAAATCTAACTCGGATTTATTTGTTTTCAAATCTTTCAGGCTTTATTTTTATAGATACTGACATTCTCTTTCGTTAAGCTCCATTTCGCGATGATGGGAATGAAACAACTTGAGCACTTCTATTTGTCTTACGAACAGTCTTCTTTTGTTTTCCGTTCAGCAATAATACTCAATTCCAGTTCAACATTTGGCAATAAGCCTAAACACTTCCTCAGTCGCGAGGTGACCCGGTGCTTAGCACGCGGGACTCACGTTCGGGAGGCCGACGTTTCAAAACCTCGTCTGGCTATCATGATTTGAATTTTACGTGAATTCCCTAAATCGCTGCAAGTAAATGCCGGGATCGTTCCTTTGAAAGGGCACGGCCGAATTTTCTCTCCCATCCTTCCTTAATCAGAGCTTTCGCTCCGTCTCCAATGACCTTGCTGTCGACTGTATGTTAAACATTAATCTCCTTCTCCTCCACTTCCTCAGTCCATCATAAAAAATTTAGCGTCACAAATCACGGTCCAGGCTCTCATCTAGATTAAGTTTCACAGGCGTGAAAAATAGTCTACGAAAGTGTATTGTTGCTCACCATCCCGTTGCTAACCCAGAATCTATAACGTAGACCTGGTCTTCCAACCCATTCTTCAGTCATAACAGTATGTTGCTTTTTTAATTTTTCAGTTAAATCAAGTGATGCTGACGGGATTATATTACGAAACGAGGAGCCAACAGAAGCAGAAGAATGTTTCTATTTAGGCAAAAAGATCGCATTAGAGAGGATATAAAATGTAGACTAGCAATGGCACGAAAAACATTTATGAAGACCAGAAATTTGTGAACATCCAATATAAATTTATGTATTAGGAAGTCTTTCCTGAATGTATTTTTCTGCAGTGTATGGAAGTGAAAAGTGGGCTATAAGCAGTTCAGACAAGAACTGAACAGAAATGTTTGAAATGCGATGCCGCAGAAGATTCTGAAGATTGGGTGGACAGATCTGGTAACTAATGAGGAATTACTAATAAATGAGGAGGAGAGACATTTGTACCACAACTTGACAACAAGAGGAGATCGGCTATAGAGCACATCTTGAGCCATCATTGAATCATCAGTTTAGGACAGTATTGGAGGGAAGTATTTGGGGCAGAAACTGCATAGGGAAACGAAGAGATGAATATGGTAAACAAGCTCAAATGGGTGCAGACTGCAGTAGTTATTCGGAGATGAGCAGGCTTACACAGTATAAAGTAGCATGGAGAGCTACAACACTTTCACCTTTCACAGCTCTCCCTAGGACCATGGGGATTATTCCCTGTTGTCTTAATACATATCCTATCATCCTTTCCATTTTTTTTCAATATTTTCCATGTGCTTAGTTTTTTCGTTGCTTCCGTGGAGAAGCTCCTCATTCCCTGTCAGCCTATCTAATTTTGAACACCCTACATCTGAATTGCTTCCATTCTCTCTTGTTCAAGTTTGCCAACCCTTCATCTTTCATAGTCGTACAATACTGAGCTCCAGACGTACATTCTTTGAAATTTCTTCCTCAAATTGAGGTAGATGTTTGATGCTTGGCGAGGAAGGCCGTTTTTACCAAAGCTACTCTCTGCTTTTTATGCCCTCCATGCTTAGTCGGTCATACGTTATTTTGCTTCCACGTTATCAGAACAGCTTCACTATTTATGCTTCCGGACCCTCAAATTCATTATAAAGTGTAGCGCTCAATCTCATGTCTACTGGTTCTTAGTATTTTCCTCTGTTCCTCATTATTTTCTTCTACCCTCGATTCATATTCTGTACTCACTACACTGTTAATTCTATCCATTCAGTGAGGCAGGCACTGAACCGTTGCGTAGCTCGTGCCACGTCTCCTCGAACACGATCTTTGGCGTGAAGGGGACGTGAAACGTATGCCGCCAAGTGGCGTTCAGGCCGTTTCGCGGCAGAGGGAGTGACTGAAGCAGCGCGGGCGACGGGTTTGACTGTTTCTTCTGCCACCCGAGTGATTTCCAAGTTTGTCTGGCAGAGCATTTTTCGGACGCGAGGGGCGTCTTTTGGCTGACCAGATTTAGAGGATCGTCGTCATCCACGCATCTCCTGGCGGCTCCAAGATTTTCCACTGTTTGTCACCACACAGCGGACTTGGATGCCCGGTGCGCTACTTCTAGTTTGTTCCTTCGGTATCGCAACATTCGTAAAGACTGAACTTGCTTCCCGCTCTGAGTGTGATACTTGTGACTGGTTCGTTTCCTGTGCGTATTTGTGTCTTGCTGCCTCTATATCGAGTGATTATTCGTGACATTCAATATTTTTTTATGTTGTGCACAAAATCACGAAGTTATCTTTAGGTATTTGGAACCAACAATATTATGCGTCTTAAGATGGCAGATCTTGTTGCATGTATTTTTTAGGATTACACTCCCTAGGTCAAGCTTATGTTTAGGCGAGGTTCACCAGTCAACCATTCGCATCTTCCTTCCACCTACATTGCGACTGTAGGATATTTACGGTTTCCGCCTTATGGCGTGATTTGAAGGTGAATTTCGGTTGGCCTGTGAACTTTACAGTCAGAAGTAAGTGGAGGTGCTTTCCTCACTATCCTTTCGCGACTTATCACAACTCTTTTGTCTACGCTGCCAGAGTGTAAGTTGATGACATAAGTTTTTACTTGTTTTACTTAAAAGTTGCTTCTCTGTCCATTAGGCTATAATTGTACGTTTGTGACTTGGTGCTTGTACACATGGGTTGTTTAGAAAAGAATGAGTATGGTGAGCAGGGTATCGGGCATGCCCTAAGTAATTTATGGGACTTTCATCCAGACCACATTGTCCGATTCGTGTTGGTTTCATATCAAGCAGCTTTGATGTTTTGGTTTCCTTTTAATGAACTCATTTCAGGTAAACATGAATTATTTGTTGTATGTTAGTGAAATATATTTTTAAGATGTTCATTGCCTGCCTGTTTTGACGACTGTTTTCCTATCATGTTATCCTTGTTATAAAACACTGTTATTTGGGGAATTCTCCAGTGTTTTACTTAACCGTTTCTGCTTTTAACAAACGAAAAGTACCTTTTAAGAGATTGTTTTATGAGTAGCTGTTCTTAAATTGTTTTATCTAATTGAATGATTTCGTCTTATAAGTGAAGGTCCTGTTGACCTAATTGGTAAAGTTATTTTTTATGAGGAGTCTTAATAAAGATCTTGATACGAATGATCTTAAATCCTTATTTTGCCCAGTCCCTTCACTCCCAGGCACCCTTACATCAGCAATGCGTACCAGGAATGTCATCAGCGAATCTTGTCACTGAAAATATCTCATCTTGAGTTTTAACTTTACTCGTCTAATTTCCCTTCATTGCAGTCACTGTTTCTTTGGTATGTCGATGGACCAATGTAGGTGGAAGACTACAGCATTGTATTACATGTAATAAAGATTTTTTTATTCTAATTTTTTTCTCTTATGGTTTCTTGGACATATTGTATATTAACCGTTTTTTCCTTTACAGTACTCCCACTTATGTCAAAATTTTTAATATCTTGCACCATTTCACGTTGCCGGACACTTTTTCCAGGTGGACGAATCCTACAAACTTGTCTTGCTATTTCTTAAGTCCTGCATCCATTATCAATCGCAAGGTCAAACCTACCTCTTTGGTGTCCTTGCCTTGTCGAAAGCCAAAGTGATCGACATCTATCAGATCCTCAATTTTCGTTTCCATCCTTGTTTGTATTATCTTCTCAGAAACTCAGCAACTTCAACACGTGGCCTGTTAAGCTAACTGCGCACTAATTCTTGAAATAGTAAGCTTCTGCTGTTTTCGGGATTGTGTGGATGATGCTTTTTCCGGAAGTCTGATGTTATGTTTCTAGACTTGTAGTCTACCAACTAACTTGAATAATTGTTTATTGCCAGTATCCCCCCATGATTTCGGAAATTTAAGGGATGTTACGTATCCCTTCTACATTATTTGATCGCAAGTCTTGCTTTACTAAAACTACTCCAATACTGGAGCGCATGACTGCGTGTGAGATCGCTCTCTAATTTTTCATTATTTTTAGGCTTCAGATACATATTTTAACGGTTTTTGTGATAATATTTACTACATAAGTGACTTATTAGTGGTTTCTTCATTCACCTCCGCCTTTTTTGAGTTATGACCTGATATTCGTGAGTGGTTCGTATCGAGCAACTTAACATTTTACCTGTGTTTACATTCCGGGCTGACCAGTTGCAGCTGTAGCTGCGCATCGGAAGCTAAGTACTAATTAAGTGTTTGTGTATAGTGGTTTATTTAGGAACTTTAGTAATCTTCAACCGATGTTCTTGGTGTTTTCTGGTGAAATAATTTCAGAAGAATTTTTTGGAAAAAGCTTTCAGTTTCGTTACTGTGTCATTAGACGTTTGATTTTCTTTCTGTGTTAGTCTTTTGTTATATTCTCATTTGCTGTTTATTAATACTGTTAATAGTAGTAGTTACATCCCTTCCAGAGTAAGTTTGTGATTATTGTAGTCAGTTTTTTAACATCTTCTTATTGTACTAGCGGAACGTAGATAAAGTAGTTTTCTTGTTTCAATAACAATAAAATTTTACCATGAGTGAGAAATGTGGGCTTTGCGGTAGGTTCGTGAGTAGTGGATTGCGGTGAGAGACTTGTTCGAAGTATTTTCACTGGGGGGAATGCAGTGGGGAATCCAGCGGCCATTCTGGTGAGATCCTCTCCTGGAGCTGTAGGTTATGTAGCAAGAGTAAGTTGATAGAGGAGCAGGAGCGTAAGATCTGTGCCCTTCAGGTGCAGTTGAAAAACGCACAGGAGGAGCTAGATAGGATGGGGAGGGAGAAGGGAGTTGGGGAATGGGAGCTGGCTGTTGGCAAGAGATCTGCTAGGAGAAGATTTTCAGATAGTTTTACTATTGGTGTTTGCAATAGATATGACCAACTGTCATAGTTTAGTGGAGCGGAATGTCTAGTAGCTGTAGATGTAGGAAGTGTGCAGCAGACCTAAGCAGTTACTGTGGCTAGGACAGTTGCAAGGTCTAAGAGAAAGAAGAGGGTTCTGCTGTTAGGTAGTTTTCATGGTAGAGGTTTAGGCCAGCAGTTGCAGGAAGTGTTGGGGAGTGAGTACCAGGTCAGCAGCATTATGAAGCCTAATGCAGGATTGGCTCAGGTGACTGTTAACATGGGGGGGTTATGTAGGGATTTTACTAAAGAGGATCATGTAGTGATTGTGGGTGGGGCTGGAAATAGTATTGATAGCGATGGGAAGTATGACATAGATGGTGACCTGGAAAAGATAGCCACTCAGACTGGAAACACGAATGTGCATTTCGTGGAACTGTTTCAGCGCCACGATCAGCCTCATCTTAATACAGCCGTCAGTCGTAATAACATGAGACTTGGGGGTGCGCTGATGACAGAAGGCATGAGTCACATTTCAGTGGTGTCAGTGGAGTCTATCAGTAGGACGGGTTTCACTAGACATGGCCTGCACCTCAACAGGTATGGAAAGGGGAGGTTGGCAAAGCTTATAGGTGACAGCATAGGTGGGGGTGGTGGGATCACTCAAGGGAAAATTCCGGTAGTTGTGGGTGTTAGAGCTGTACCTTTTTTAGACTGAAGTCTCCTGATAGGCATTCCTGCTTAAGGGAAGTCTCTCTAACAAAGAAACCACTTTCGACAAAGCTTAGGTATCCGAGTAATGAGGGAATTAGTATATTTCATCAAAATATACAAGGTATTAGAGATAAAGTTAGTGAAATGCTTATAGATGTTGACTCTGAAATTATTTTTTTATATCTGAACACTTCTTAAATAAGGAGATAATTAAGAAGCTTCCTTTACCAGGGTACAGGTTGGCTGGCAGCTTTTCTAGGAGTTCTTTGCGGTGTGGGGGAGTAGCCATGTATGTGAAAAACGGTATCCTATTTGAGTCAATTGATGTTTCAAAGTACTGCATTGAAAAGGTGTTTGAATGTTGCGCAGGTGTGGTTAAATTTAGTGGAGTTAAACTTCTAACTGTTGTTATTTATAGATCCCCAGACTCCAATTTTACAAAATTTTTAGTAAAGCTAGAGGAGGTACTTGGTTCACTTTATAGGAAATACAAAAAGTTAGTTATATGTGGTGACTTCAATTTTAATTGTATAAGTGATCGTGCAAGGAAAAGGATGCTGGTAGACCTCCTTAATTCATATAATCTTATGCAAACCGTATTCTTTCCGACGAGAGTGCAAACGAACGGTAGAACAACCATAGACAACATTTTTGTTCATTCCTCATTACTAGAAGGGCATTCTGTTAGCAAAAAAGTGAATGGCCTTTCAGATCATGATGCACAAATTTTAACTATAAAAGATTTTTGTGCTGCAACACATGTTAAATGTAGTTGTCAACTTTTTAGGAAAGCTGATCCAGTTGCTGTAGAGACCTTTGTAAACCTTATCAAGGAACAAGAGTGGCAAGATATTTATAGTACTGATACAGTAGACAATAAATATAATGCTTTCCTCAAGACTTTTCTCGTGTTCTTTGAAAGTTGCTTTCCGTTAGAACGTTCAACACAGGGTACTAGCACAAACAGCAGCCTGGGTGGCTGACTAGAGGGATAAGAATATCCTGTACTACAAAGTGGCAATTATATCAAAACGTTAGAAACAGTCAAAATCTAAATGCAGCAGCCCATTTCAAACAATATTATAAGGTGCTTAAAAAAGTTATTAGGAAATCAAAAAGTATGTGGTATGCAGATAGAATAGCCAAGTCTCAGGATAAAATTAAAACCATATGGTCAGTCGTAAAGGAAGTGGCTGGTCTGAACAGACAGGTCGAGGATATGGAATCAGTGCGTAGTGGGAATGTCCGTGTTACTGATAAGTCACATATGTGTGCAGTATTTAATAATCACTATTTGAATATAGTAGGTGAACTAAATAGAAACCCAGTCCCAACAGGGAATCATATAGCGCTCATAGAAAAAAGTGTTCCGAGACTTTTACCTGAAATGCTCCTCCATGATACTGACAAGAGGGAGATTGAGTTAATAATTACATCACTAAAGATCAAGAACTCTCATGGATATGATGGGGTAAGGGAGACAGGGATAATGTTGACAATTATAGACCTATTTCTATGCCATCGGTGTTTGCTAAAGTTATCGAGAAGGTTGTGTATACAATGTTACTGGAGCATTTAAATTCACATAATTTGGTGTCAAATGTACAGTTTGGGTTTAGAAATTGTTGAACAACAGAAAATGCTATATTTTCTTTTCTCTGTGAGGTTTTGGACGGATTAAATAAAAGGTTGCGAACGCTAGGTGTTTTCTTTGATTTAACGAAGGCTTTTGACTGTGTTGACCACAAAATATCACTGCAGAAGTTGGACCATTATGGAGTAAGGGGAGTAGCCTACAATTGGTTCGCCTTTTACTTTAAGAACAGAAAGCAGAAGGTAATTGTCCGCAATATTGAGAGTGGTAGTGATTTTCAGTCACAATGGGGCACTGTTACGTGGGGCATTCCCCAAGGGTCGGCGCTGGGGCCGCTGCTGTTTCTTATTTATATAAATGATATATCTTCTATTATTACAGGTGATTCAAAAATATTTCTGTTTGCTGATGACACCAGCTTGGTAATGAAGGATCTTGTGTGTAATATTGAAACATTATCAAATAATGTAGTTCATGAAATAAGTTCGTGGCTTGTGGAAAATACTTTGATGCTAAATCACAGTAAGACTCACTTTTTACAGTTTCTAACTCACAATTCAACAAGAACTGATATTTTGATCAGACAGAATGGGCATATTATAAGCGAGACGGAACAGTTCAAGTTCCTAGGCGTCCTGATAGATAGTAAGCTGTTGTGGAATGCCCATGTTCAGGATCTTGTTTAGAAACTAAATGGTGCTTTATTTACCATTAGAACAGTATCTGAAATAAGAGACAGTTCCACACGAAAAGTAGTCTACTTCGCATACTTTCATACGCTTATGTCATATGGTATTATTTTTTGGGGTAACTCTTCTGATTAAAAAAAGTTATTTTTGGCTCAAAAACGGGCTGTTCGGGCTATATGTGGTGTAAGTTGGAGAACCTTTTGTCGACTCCTATTCAATAGTCTGGGAATTCTGACATTGCCCTCACAGTGTGTATTTTCTTTAATGTCGTTTGTTGTAGGCAATATTAGCTTATTCCCAAGAGTTAGCAGCTTTCACTCAGTTAATACCAGACAGAACTCAAATTTGCATGTGGAATGCAGTTCCTTGACTCTTGTGCAGAAAGGAGTGCACTATTCTGCTGCATCCATTTTCAGTAAGCCACCACAAGAACTCAAAAATCTTAGCAGTATCCCAAACGCTTTTAAGTCTAAACTGAAGAGTTTCCTCATGGCTCAATCCTTCTATTCTGTCGAGGAGCTCCTGGAAGAGCTGAAAAATTAAGCAAATTCCAGTGTTATATTGTTGATTTTCTTTATTTAAATTTACGAATTGTCGCCTGAATACGTTTCTTGTATTTCATTTTATCTGTTTCTACTATCGTGTTATAATTTCATGTATTGACTCGTTCCATGACCATGGAGACTTCTCCTTAATTTGGTCCCACGGAACAATAAATAAATAAATAAACTGGATCCCTGTCTACCATATCGACTACCATTTCTTACTCAGTCACATCATTACCCGAGTCACCCACTTCGTAGAGGCCTCCAATGTGCTCTTCCCACATGTCTGTTCTCTCCTCTGCGCTCAATAGTGCAGTTCCCGTTGCACTATTAACGTTGCCGCCTTTGTTTCTAATTACACTACAGATTGTTTTGATTCATTTATACCTGAATCTGTCCTTCCGGTAATTATTCCTGCTTCGATACCTTCACATTTTCCTGCAGACATTTCGCTTTGGCTTCCCCGCACTAACTATTTTTTGCTTCCTAAGTTCCAGAATGTCACTGAATGTTTGTATATTACTTCAGCTATCAACTGAAGCATTTTTTCTGATCCTTGTTGTTGCTTTGCAGTTACCTTCCTTGCATCTATGTTTGTAGGTCCAGCTTCTGTGAGTGCCTTCGTTAGAGAAGTCGATTACCGAAGTGCCAACGGTTATATTCATTATTCCGTCAGATTACTTTAAACGCATCTCGTAATTTTTCAGTAATTCAGAATCCCATTTCTTTGGACACTCATTTTTCGAGATGACTCTATTAAACTTCAGCCTAATCTTCATCATTGCTAAATTCTGATCTGAATCTATATTTGCTCCTGTCTACATCAGATTTCTGATTTCGGAATATCGTCTGAAGTTGATGTTATCCAGCCGTAATCTTTTCGTATATCCAGGCTCTTTCCAAGTGTGTCTAATCCTCAAGTGAGTTTTTAACATTGAAACTATGGTTGTTTGTATTACCCTACATTCGTCAGAGCGGAAAAACCGGTCTTCTTTCCATTTCATTTCACTGACTGCCATTAAATCTAGACTTCGCCTTTAGATTTCCTTTTGAGATTTTGATAAATCTTTAGCACTTTCAGCTTCTGATATGCCACTCTCCGATTGGCAGTATGTTTCCCTTTCGTTCATTATTCCATTTTTTTATCGTTACCTTCTTCTTGGCAGTCCCATTCCGGAGATCCGAATAGGGACTTAGGTGGAATGTTTTGCCAATGGATAGAAGATTATGACACTTTTTCAATTACGGACTACCTATCGGCTGCATAATCATTGTGTGTCATTAAAACAGTGGTTTCCATCTCTACTGAATCATATGCCGGTGATCACTGCTGAATGTTCAGCCCTTTAGAGGTACCCCTAGGGCGAGAGGTTGTTCTACGACTGTCTGATACTCCGACCCGTTTGGCTAGGCCACTGGGAGAATGTGGGTGACTCCACATACCAGCTGAATTCAGCCTCGGTTGCTGATGACTTTTTTTTAGAGTTTAAGCTGTGGCTGGATTCTAATCTGGTACCTAGAATATTTTTGTTACTGGTCAATGACGGTAACTCTAGAACGTTTTGAAGTTTTAACCAGAGTCGAATAAATTTTTTCGAATCATTAATCCCATAGAATACCCAATTTTCCAGTTCTTCCTGTTCGCATCTGTGAGAACAGATCCCAGTGGGCAGGATCAAATAGAATGCGTTATACACTGGCTTCAAACATGTTGAGCTGTAAGGGACCGCATGTTGCCGAGATGTCACTATGTTCCACGTCACATTCTAGTGATGGGATCGGTTAAGTGATGTGAGTGCGCATTGGCAGGCAAGTAAACCAACATGGTCCAAGAAAGGGAAATTCCGTCTTCAACGATATTAAATTGTTTCAGGGCGGTAGGATACTTGTGGGCAACGCAGTTAGCTGCGACCAGAAGACTGAATAGCCGGCGCCAGGCAGCGGAGCTGCTACTGAATGCCAAACAAAAGATTATCGTTGTCCGTCGTTGAAAACATGTACAGTCCTAAAGCTAAAAAGGCACAAAGAAGATGTTGATTCGTGCGCCAATCGAAAGAGTGGACAGCAATAAACCTCCAGGAAGGCATAATTCAGCGCCCCTTTTCAACGCTGGCTTAACCAGTCGCCCATTGCTGGTCGGGCCAAGTTCAGTCGCAGACTTCAGGACTATCAGTACTGAGTAATACGAAGACGACACTTAGCCTGCCTTCTGCGAGTAGTAATAGTGAAAGGTAATTGCAGGTTGGAGGTACAGCAAGTACAGTAACCCATCTTTTATCAGTAAGTTATGATCCCTTCCTTTTTGAAAAAAAGTGCCCTGTTAATTAGTAATTTAAGGTATTGATAACTTTGGATTCCTGCCAGTGATCAGTTTACGAATTATTTCGGATTTCTTACGCGAAGCTGAATTATTCTTCGGCTTCTCGTGAATTTTTCCTTAGGTGTGGTTAGGATGGTGGCGTTTTAGAATTGATTTCTTCTGACTAGTCAGAGTACTCAGGACCTGTTCACGATAAGCAAGAAATAGTTTATATGCAGGTGATTACATTTCTGTAATTTAGTCCCTAGTTGTGCGGGTTTTCCCTAAGGAAATAATTGCAACTGAAAGCATTCAGGTATCAAGCAGGTCATCGAGCGTCAGAAAAACCATTCCCGAAGCAAATGCAATACCGATAAAGAAAACGCAACAAAAAACCTATAGATTATGTCTCGATTAACTTATGTACAGCTTGCCAAGGAGGATGCAAGTGTGAGACCGAATGGGGTGGAGTAACTGTGTTTCTAATTTCACCCATAAAATTGCTCTTTCGAAAGCTCCAGTTAAGTTTTCTACAATAAAGTAATTTACTCATATTCATAAGGCTTGTTCCATAATTACCTGGTAAACTTCTACTTACGCCCACGCTCTTTCTCAAATATGCAGGTGGCACAAATTTGTTTCGGAATGTTTTGTTGTCTACAGACTCTTTGATGCCGAGCAAAAGATAGCGTCGAAGATTATTCATGCTGAAAATGGGCTTTTGGAGAAGAAACAGTTGTATCTGTCATGTGCGAATTGACTCTGTAACCGGATGTATGAATGTAGAAGTAACGTTAAAAGACCATCAAAATAAAACGTCTGCTCCGGTATGGATATCTAAGAACGATGAATAGTCGCATATACCTGAGAAGAATACGGGAAGGAGTTCGCCTAGAGGGAAATAAAGTGCAAACAGCCAAGCAGAAGCTAATACGAAAATATTCGTGCTAAAATGAAAAAAAGAGAATACGTGAAGAGTTTTTGAATGACAGAAGGAGGTGGAAGCTGGGAAGCGAGATTAAAATGAATATAAGGCTATTTTATCTTTATCCTTCATAATATGTTAACAGCTTCGATGGTAACAATTTTCTAACTAATGTGCCACTAACATGAGAGTGGGGTAATTCCGCTCTGAAACGAGTTCTCTTGTACAAACGTTACGAGATTACGCTGCAGTGCACTTGTCATAACCCGAAAACATAAATTAAATGATGTTTGTCAGTCGGTTTAATCACCCTCCATAATGAATCACCGATTTTTCGGAGACAACAACCTATTTAGCAAGAAACATGAAATTCGAAATTAAACCGAGCAATAAAAATGTCACTCATGGCTACAACTGCGTTTCGCATTTACACGAGTACTGGGGCCAATTAGCGCTTCTGCTGATTGAAATTTCACGACAAAAACCGCTGTGTTGCACCAGGATTACAAGTGAAATTCGGAAACGAATCACTTAAGCTAACAAATGCAACAGCACGGTAATTATCAGAGTAGCACTGTGGAACTGAATTGTGCGAGCCAGCACAAAAAATTCAGGTATTGTCGTTTTCTGCAGTAAATGTGCTGCACACGATCATTTGTTCGATTTTTCCGGAGCAGTTGTTTATACATTTAGTCTCCTATAGAACACCAGCGTTAAAATTATTTTACATTGTGGTTGCCCAAATAAAAACGTGAAAATGTATTTCAGAGAAGGCAGGCTAATGGGAATGTCAGGGAACATGAGCTACTGAGTCATTTTCTTAGTCCCGTAACCTCTTTAGTAATTTAGCTGCTACGCGATACTAGATACGGAGCTTTTTATTGACTTATTTGCTGACCTTTGGAGATAAGTGTTTAGCCAGAGAATTAATTATATATACGAAGACATAAACTTCTTCTCTAAAGAACAGTTACTGTTGATGACCGTGCAGCTTTTCCCTGGAATAAATGATGACTAACTGACAACCTCAGCTGCCGACAGGTGTTGTTGATATTCCTCGTTGTGAACAGCTGAGAATGTGTGCCCCGACCGGGACTCGAACCCGGGATCTCCTGCTTACATGGCGACGCTCTATCCATCTGAGCCACCGAGGACACAGATGAATAGCGCGACTGCAGGGACTTATCCCTTGAACGCTTCCCGTGAGACTCACATTCCCAACTGTCCAAAATTCTACGTATGTATTGTGCCTGATAGACATTTGCCCACTCACTCATCACTCACGCACGCTTTGGCGATTCCCGTAAGAGTTTGGGCAACCTGTGCGCATTCGCACAGACGAAGGTCAATGGCTGGGTAGCCTTTAACTATATATACGAAGATAGTAACTTGTTCTCGAAAGAACAGTTACTGTTGATGACCGTGCAGCTTTTCCCTGGAATAAATGATGACTAACTGACAACCTCAGCCGACCGAAGTGGCCGTGCGGTTCTAGGCGTTGCAGTCTGAAGCCGCGAGACCGGTACGGTCGCAGGTTCGAAACCTGCCTCGGGCATGGATGTGTGTGACGTCCTTAGGTTAGTTAGGTGCGCGAGTAATGAGTGAGTGGGCAAATGTCTATCAGGCACAATACATATGTAGAAATGTGGACAGTTGGGAATGTGAGTCTCACGGGAAGCGTGCAAGGGATAAGTCCCTGCAGTCGCGCTATTCATGTGTGTCCTCGGTGGCTCAGATGGATAGAGCGTCTGCCATGTAAGCAGGAGATCCCGGGTTTGAGTCCCGGTCGGGGCACACATTTTCAGCTGTCTACATCGAGGTATATCAACAACACCTGTCGGCAGCTGAGGTTGTCAGTTAGTCATCATTTATTCCAGAGAATTAATTATTCACAGATTTGGTATAGAACATACATTATAGCTAAGGCAACGGAAATTATGTTAATAGCAGTTAAACTTCATGGTACATTTTGTACAATCACACATACAACACAGTCCATAATATTACAGCTTCTCAAGCTGGATCCTTTGTGTCTGACATAACAGAATGTCTGCTTCTTGCTGAAACAGGGCAACACTGACATAGTCCGTTGTCGACAGCTGCCGAAAGAGATTCGTCACAGAAATAGGTTGCGGAGTTCCTGCTCTTATAAAGGCCCTGAAAAAGTTTCAGCGTTGTCTTTCGTAACACCAACACCCTATTATCACGTAGTTAAGGTCTGCAATCGCAGTTGGTGGGCATCGCAATACATGGATGATTGAACTTTCATCCTATAAAGATGTCAAGGATAACGGTCGTGAACCAGCCGGAGGCGCGTTATAGTGGCGATATGACGTCGAGGTACATTGATTTGGGATATCCTGATTTTTCGCTGAATACTCGACACTATTGCGGCTACATGTCTTCCATAGGAATGTTATGAGATCTGCTACATCTGTGACAATTCTTTAGGTACTTTCTACTGACGGTAGCAACAAAATCTGTGAGTGGAAGACAATTGTAGTAAGGTTGGCCTTCAGTCACTCTTTCTTTCGCCAGGTCGTCCACCATATCTTTGCATGAGATGCCAGAGTATTCCTTGACACGTAACAACTGGACATGTTTATGTTGGCTTTCAGACTGGTAGAGTAATTTAACAACATCGAACCACATATCGAAAGGCCTCCTTAAGTGCAAGATCTTCGGCAGTGAAGATGCTGGCTAGCCCAAGACTGTGGATCGCCTCAGAAGCAATCAAACAGGTCCTTCTCTTGTTTTGCAGCCATCAGCAAATATTTTCAACGAAGACAGCACGTTTAATCCAATTGGAGGGGCCGTAAGGAGAAGAGTATGATGGGTCCGACCAGCCGGTGTGATAAAAGATTTTGGGCCTGTAGATCGGTACGCGGAAAGCAGAGAGTCTTTCAGGACGAGGGGTATCACATATCGTTACTGTCTGAAACTTTGAACTAATGTGTGTGCTCTCCTCCTTTAAATCCTATTGATATTCCCATTTATCCCGGTAAGGCTGATAAGATTATGTAGGAGAGGAGAAACTGTTTGCGTTGCTCTACTACGTATGAATTTCTGAGCACAGAAAGTCCTCCCTTGCCTCCACCAAAGGATACAGAATTCATTACCCCAAGACAGATTCGTATGGTACGGTACTGCAGAGCATCGAACTCGCTTGACAGACGTCGAGTCATTTTCATGTAACATGCACCCATAATCCATTGTAGAACGAATCATGTCTCGCACGTGAGGTACCGCTCGTGTGACAATGAGTGATCGATCGACCTTGGAAATCAAATATTCCACATGGCGTGGCCACAACAGTTTGCTGTCGATATAGAATTCAAGCTGTTTGCCAGAGATTCCTACTGGAATGGTAGAAAGCCCTAATCGTATCTCAGGTGTTGAGATTCTTTCTGTGTGGTTTGTTAAGTCAACCGCAAAGATTTGGTATTTACCACATTGAATGCAGTTCTGCTCGTCGACGAGAACAGCACGTCCGCCTATCGAACCAACTAAATCAGCCTCAGCCTGAAGCTGAGAGAAAACATCCACAAGCTTATAGCAGGATGAAAAAGAGAGGGTGAGAGGGAGCGGTGGGGTGAGATACACTCCTGGAAATGGAAAAAAGAACACATTGACACCGGTGTGTCAGACCCACCATACTTGCTCCGGACACTGCGAGAGGGCTGTACAAGCAATGATCACACGCACGGCACAGCGGACACACCAGGAACCGCGGTGTTGGCCGTCGAATGGCGCTAGCTGCGCAGCATTTGTGCACCGCCGCCGTCAGTGTCAGCCAGTTTACCGTGGCATACGGAGCTCCATCGCAGTCTTTAACACTGGTTGCATGCCGCGACAGCGTGGACGTGAACCGTATGTGCAGTTGACGGACTTTGAGCGAGGGCGTATAGTGGGCATGCGGGAGGCCGGGTGGACGTACCGCCGAATTGCTCAACACGTGGGGCGTGAGGTCTCCACAGTACATCGATGTTGTCGCCAGTGGTCGGCGGAAGGTGCACGTGCCCGTCGACCTGGGACCGGACCGCAGCGACGCACGGATGCACGCCAAGACCGTAGGATCCTACGCAGTGCCGTAGGGGACCGCACCGCCACTTCCCAGCAAATTAGGGACACTGTTGCTCCTGGGGTATCGGCGAGGACCATTCGCAACCGTCTCCATGAAGCTGGGCTACGGTCCCGCACACCGTTAGGCCGTCTTCCGCTCACGCCCCAACATCGTGCAGCCCGCCTCCAGTGGTGTCGCGACAGGCGTGTATGGAGGGACGAATGGAGACGTGTCGTCTTCAGCGATGAGAGTCGCTTCTGCCTTGGTGCCAATGATGGTCGTATGCGTGTTTGGCGCCGTGCAGGTGAGCGCCACAATCAGGACTGCATACGACCGAGGCACACAGGGCCAACACCCGGCATCATGGTGTGGGGAGCGATCTCCTACACTGGCCGTACACCACTGGTGATCGTCGAGGGGACACTGAATAGTGCACGGTACATCCAAACCGTCGTCGAACCCATCGTTCTACCATTCCTAGACCGGCAAGGGAACTTGCTGTTCCAACAGGACAATGCACGTCCGCATGTATCCCGTGCCACCCAATGTGCTCTAGAAGGTGTAAGTCAACTACCCTGGCCAGCAAGATCTCCGGATCTGTCCCCCATTGAGTATGTTTGGGACTGGATGAAGCGTCGTCTCACGCGGTCTGCACGTCCAGCACGAACGCTGGTCCAACTGAGGCGCCAGGTGGAAATGGCATGGCAAGCCGTTCCACAGGACTACATCCAGCATCTCTACGATCGTCTCCATGGGAGAATAGCAGCCTGCATTGCTGCGAAAGGTGGATATACACTGTACTAGTGCCGACATTGTGCATGCTCTGTTGCCTGTGTCTATGTGTCTGTGGTTCTGTCAGTGTGATCATGTGATGTATCTGACCCCAGGAATGTGTCAATAAAGTTTCCCCTTCCTGGGACAATGAATTCACGGTGATCTTATTTCAATTTCCAGGAGTGTATATACGTGCGCATGATAAATCCCTTCCCTTGGAAATTTTTCTCCTTCATACGTCCTCCGTGTTATCACAGATGACGTCTCACTGATCACATTTGTTCTAAAATTGGTGCCTGTTTGCTTTCAGCGTCCTGAGTGGAATGCGTAAGTTTTAATAAGTGTAGTCCGCAGCACGTGGTCGTGCGGTAGCATTGTCGCTTCCCGCGCCCGGGTTCGATTCCCGGTGGGGTCAGGGATTTTCTCTGCCTCGTGATGACTGGGTGTTGCGTGATGTCCTTGGGTTAGTTAGTTTTAAGTAGTTCTAAGTTCTAGGGGTCTGAAGACCATAGCTGTTAAGTCCCATAGTGCTCAGAGCCATTTGAACCATTTAATAAGTGTTCACCAACCTGCAGTATTCTATAGTAGTTGTCCCCTGCACAGAAAACAGCACGTAAGTCGCATATCGGTTAGCTTGAGGCTGTAATAAACTCTTTAGAAGGAACAAATATTTTAGAAATAATTAATTTTCCAATAAGTTTGTTTATACGGGACGCCACTCGCTTTTTGTTAGCAGAACACTAGAAACTGCACATTTACATTCTATTTTAGAGTCACAAATAATTTGCATTCTTCAACAAAATAATGAACTGTGATATGTCTGCCTAAGCAAGAGAAACTAACGATCAAAGTCCGAAAACAATTTATTGGACTATTCAATTAACCAAAAAAATTTTCCAAGCATAAAACCAACACAACACAGTGATCCGTCTTCGAATCACAACTACATAAAAGAATAATATAGAAAACAACTGAAATAATTTCCTACTAGTCCCCACCAGAGAATTATCCGATATACCAAGCCTAATCCAAAGACCAGCCGGGCTGCCGTGGCGGGAGCTATCCACGTCTGCTAGCGGTCGATCAACTGCCGATATGTGGCCGAGCGCCGGCCTTTATAGGGCTTCGGCGAATGAGTACTTCGCAACTACTTTCCATCACGTGGTTTAACGTGTGAAAATAGTTCTGGGATCTGCAGCGACCTCTTCCTTATGTTTATGTGGGCAGGTAGTGGCCGCTGGTGTCATTGCTGTGTTGTTGTTGTGGCCGTTCATCAATATTGCCTGTCGGTTGTGTAGTGCTTCTGTGTGCCTGCGAGGCGGGCAACCTGCGGCTGCAAGCTGTCAGTTTGGTTGCTGATACTCTAGGCGCCGTGATGTCTGGTGGAGAAGGCCACAGCAAACTGCGTATTTCCGCAATTACTGTCACATTGTTCTCAACTATGTGTCCTAACAACCAGAGTTTGCTAATAATGTCTTGACACCGACTGCAGCAGACAATATGTTCTCCGACTCTGCCTCTCAACAGATACTCAACTGTTATGATCCTTATCTATGGTACGGTTAAGTGTCTCCACGTCTGCGCTGATAATAGCAGTGCTTTCACAGTAATATACACAAACCAGCGCGTATCTGTGTTTTCTCAGGACGGGGGCTTGCTCCCCACACAGCACTAAGCGGCTATAACAGCCGCTGTCCCAGTTGCCGCTGTTGTTGCACATTCTACTGCTCCTTTTGAAACAAAATCGCGGTATATAGAAGCCTGGGATAAGAGATGGTTTACATAAACGTTCTTCCCTCTGTAAACAAAACCACGAAAATGTTGAATAATCACATTGCACTTCTATTTTTCTGCTTTTTTACATCTAGCAAAAGACGCAAGGACCTGAAAATAAGATATGTAACACACACACATACGTCAAAAAAAGTTTTGGTTCACCCCAGCTCCTAGAACTCCTGTAAATAGACCTTGACTGTGGATATTGTATCACAGACACAGTTCCTCTGACTATTCAGAGATGTCACTAAACCCGTCCAAAGATGTAAACAGCCATGGATGAGCAGCGTCTATTAGTCGGAGTGAGTCCGACGGCCGATCAGTTTCAGTCATCCCACCAGGAAGGAGGAACAAAGCTCGTGTTGTCTGTAGTTAAACCATGGCAGACAATACCGCGGTTCGATCGCGTCCGCCAGGAAGGGCTGTCAACAAGGGAAGTATCCAGGAGTCTCGGAGTGAACCAAATCGATGTTGTTCGGACATGGAAGAGATACAGAGAGACAGGATCTGTTGATGAAATGCCTCGTTCAGGCCGACCCAGGGCTATTACTGCTGTGGATGACTGCTACCTACGGAGCCCTGACAGCAACGACACCACGTTGAATAATGCTTTTCTTGCAGCCACAGGACAGCATGTTACGACTCATAGTGTGCACAACAGGCTGCATGATGCGCAACTTCACTCTCGACGACCATGGCGAGGTCCATCTTTGCAACGAAGACGCCATGCAGCACGGTACAGATGGGCCCAACAACATGCCGAATGTACCAATCAGTATTGCCATTACGTTCTCTTCACCGATGAGTGCTGCATATACTTTCAACCAGACAACCGTCGTAGACGTGTTTGGAGGGAATTCGATCATGCTGAACGCCTTAGACACACTGTCCAGCGAGTGCAGCAACTTGGAGATTCCATGTTGTTTTAGGGTGGCATTGTGAGGGGCCGACGTACGCCGCTGTTGGTCATGGAAGGCCCCGTAACGGCTGTACGACGCGTGAATGCCATCCTCCGACCGACAGTGCACCCATATTGGCAACATATTGACGAGTCATTCGTCTTCATGGACGGAAATTCTCGCCCCTTCGTGCATATCTTGTGAATGACTTCCTCCAGGATAACGACATCGCTCGACTAGAGTGGCCAGCATGTTCTCTAGACATGCACCCTATCGATCATGCCTGGGATGGATAAAAAAAGGGCTGTTTATGGACGACGTGACCCACCAACCACTCTGAGAGATCAACGCCGAATCGCCATTGAAAAGTTGGACAATCTGGATCAACAGTTCCCTGATGAACTTGATAATATGCAACGACGAATACAGGCACGCATCAATGCAAGAGGACGTGCAACTGGGTATTAGAGGGACCGGTGTGTAGAGCAGTCTGGACCACCACCTCTGCAGGTCTTTCTGTATGGTGGTACAACTTGCAATGTGTGGTTTCCATGAGCAATAAAACGGGCGGAAATGATGTTTATTTTGATCTCTATTCCAATTTTCCGTACAGGTTCCCGAACTGTCGGAACCGAAGTGAAGCAAAACTTTTGTTGTTGTGTGTATGTTTCAAGCAATCGAGAACATACAGATTGTGCATCTGAAGAAGGACTCTCTTGGTCTCAGAGTCAGTGGAATACATATATTTACTTGTGGGTCAATATATCCTTACCATTACTGAGCGATGTGCAAAACATCGAAGACGTACTGACTATGGGAAATACACACACCTACGTACATTCTGTTATTACAGTCAGCATTCGCAGCTGTGTCGTCTCAGCGCATCTGTCTGGTAAGCAGGAGACCCAAGTTCGAATCTCGGTCTTAGAATCAGAAAAGTGAGTGAGGAGAAAAAATGTAGCGTGCCTAACATCCATGTGGCGGGTCAGTGTTCGTTTCCAGCAGAGTCAGAGACTTTACCCGCTCAGGGGTTGGGCGTTGCGTTGTCCTCATTATCATTTCACTAGCATCATCATTAGCAGCAGCAGTATCAACGACGCGGAAGTCGCCGAAGTGGCGTCGAATAAAAATAGTTGCACTAGGCAGCCGAAGAACGCCAGACGGGGTTTCCCGCCCTACAATACAAACATTCCATTTCAGTATAAATTGTATTGTGTGAGAAGAGCGTGAACCGGAACACCGGGTAATAATTTTAGTAGTCCATGGGAGCGAGCTTCCGAGCCTGAGAAGGCATTCCTGGGGCGCGGGTGGGGAGAGCAGGAGAGTTCGGAGCGAGAAAAAGTTGCTTAATGGTTTTAAATGATGTATAAAGTTTGTTGCAAGTCACTAAGTGCACTCATTTACAAATACTGGATGAATGAAGTCTGGGTGTTTGCACGTCATTGAGTACACTTCCATTTCACATGCACCCCTTTGGTAGGTAGGTGGTTCTTACCCCTACAGCGACTCTTTACAGACAGTAACTGATATATGTAGCATGTTTGGTTGAAATCAGTGAAGTGGTTTAGGAGGAGACGTGGAACATACATACATTTTTATATTTGTGTATTCTTCGAGATCGTTGAACGTTACTTGACATGAACTTTGGGTGAGTTACTGATATACTCCAACGACCTATAATCCAACGTTGATTTGTTGGCTAAATTAATTGCCTATTCTCTGTTGTCTGTATTCCAGCTCAGGAATTTACATTTAGTTTTCAAAGTGGAATGTTAGCTGGTACCACTTGTCGCTGGATTTGCATCAAACGATTGATCAGTGGGTAGAGAGCCGGGTTACAGGAAACCTCATTCAACATTTTATTCTCTGTTGCCACAGTACAGACATTCAGTTTAATAGCACATAACAGATACGGAGTCGCGAAATTTCTCAGAGCACTAACAGTTGTCAGAGTCGACTAAGGTCTCTTGTGGTGTGGTCGCCGGCTCGCCGTCTCTTTTGTAGACTCTCGAGTATATGGCGAACGTGAAGAGCGAGACGCCCTCCTCCATGACGGCGGCAGTAGTCTTCAGCGTGAACCGCTTGAGCTTCTCCCCCGCCGGCGCGGTGGTCATGTTGAACCTGTCGGCCGGGAGCGGCGCCAGCCCCGGCAGCAGCGTGTTGGCCGTCACCAGCGTGTGGTTGGTGCTGAAGACGCCGCTGATGCTGATGGTCCGGAACACCGTCGCGTGTGCGGCCTCGTCGGGTAGCGTCAACATGCCGCACGAATCCATGTCGTCTCGAGAGCAGGGAATCACGCCGCACACCTGGGCAGAGCAGTTTATTCTGAGCCTTGTACATTTATGCTATGCAGGCAACTGAGTAGTAGATATTGATAAGAAGTGCTATTACGCAGGGTACATCATATTTGACGAGTTTGTTGGACTATGGGCGTAAGTAGGGGAAGTGCATTTCCGGCAAAAGTAAGCTGAATATTTGCATGATTATGTCTTATTGAAAAACAGTTATATTTCAATGATGTAATAATTCTGTCATAGACCATACTTTTAACATACAGAATCATTCCTTACAACTGAAGAGATTTCTTCCATTTGTGATATATTATCCAAAATAAGATGAATGGTTTACGCCCTTTCTCCATCAAACCATGATACATCTGCAAAATATCACAAGAATCCAGTTGAAATTTTTTTTATTATTTTATTATCCAGTTAAACTTTACATTAACAAAAACTATACCTTCATGGCCATTATAGCTCCTGTTCAGGATCGGTAGCTTCTACACTATTTACTATGTCTAGAAGTTCTTCATACCAGCCTTTTACTGTATTAGGAAGGAAGCGCAACAGGTTTTGAATGTCCTTCAACTTTTATTCTACGGTTGGTTTCTCTGTTAATGACAAAAATTAAATATCTTCAGGGAGTCTTGTTGATTTCTTAATGAACTTAAAGGGTATAAAGACCTTGTAAGACGTGTATATTTCTATTCGCTATTTACAAACCACAATTTTTGAAAGATGTTTATATTTTATTTATAGGATTAAGTAGGAATAATTAATATTTGTCATTATGGAGATAACTGTGGTTGCAGGGAATGTCTGCAACAAAGAATTGTTGGCGGGAGAGACCGCACATTGATATAATTTTAAAAAGGGCAGGAGAGACCCCGTATGGATACATTTTAAGAAAAGAGCTGGAAAGACCGCGCATTGATACTTTTTGTAATGGTAGCCGGGATTGTCTGCACCAGAAAGCATTGCTCGAGGGAGAGACCGCACTTTAGCGTTCGTAGGAAGTCAGTAGTAAGCGAGAAGTGAAGCGAGTCGGTAGCGGGTCTGAAGCGAGAGGTTGAGAGGAGCGGTGTGCCTGCCAGCCACTAGCTATGATTTACAACAGATTATAAACGGATGTACAGAGACATCAGCTAACTATTATCACAAGAGGAACTAATATTATTGAATAATTTTTTTGAGAAACTCAAGACTGCTGAAAGTATGTTTGCGCAATGTGAGCTGTAAGGATATTGTAAAAAGTAAGACCCATTTGAACGTTTGTAAAATCATTTCATTCAGAATATAATTCATTTTTGCCAGCAATATTGCATTACTGATTATAATCCATCCCAAAACCATCAACGTAAAACTTTGCAAAATTTTGTTGTTGTCAAGAAAAAGTTTCACTTTGAATTAAGTAACTTCAGTCAAATTAATTAAAGAATAACATCAGTTTTGTTATTAAAAAATAACGTCAGCTTTGGTAATAAATACAGCCACTTATTACGACAGCCCACCAGCAGCAAATAGAGTATAGTAAAACAGAGTAAGTATATTCATGTCCCAGTTCGATGTAGTAGTCAGATGGCGATCCAGTAACAGTAAAAAAGGTAAGGAACAGTTTTGCGTTATTGCAGGTAAGGAGTGAGGGCCACGACGACGACACATTCTATGTTTCATCGAAATAATCAGCAAATCACTTTTAATAAGCAGCATTTAAATTTGTATGCGAAGATTGCACTTACTATTATTGAGAAAGAGATTTAATTTCAAAGGGAAGATTTCATTTGCTATTATTAAGCAAGAGATATAAATCCTAAGGGAAGGTTTCATAGGTTATCGTAGAAGGGACGATTGCGTAACAAAAGAGATTTAGGGGAGACGGGAAGGTTTCAACCTTCCAATATGATTTTGAAGCACCGATTGGTTCATAATTCCCAAAGTGCATCCTCACATAAGACTGCAACTGGAAAGGAAATTTTCCCCTGTGGCTTTAATGAGAAGAAGCCCATTAAACTTTTCTTCCAATCTTTAATAAGCTCACTTCCCTCAATGAGGTGAAATGGCTCTGGTTTCTCTCTGCATTGTTTGAAGATTATGACATACTCTTCTTTTGAATGTACAGTTTCCCCCTTCTTGAGCTTTCTTCCATAAATGCCAAACTTCCGGTGACACTGACTTCTTTTTGTCTGTAAAGTCATTTTCTGACTCATTATCACTCACTTCACTCATTATATCACACAAGTTAACACGCAACGCAGCTCAGAGTCGATACAATATCCTATACGCATTAAACAGGATCACAACTGCCTGTCACCCACTGCCTTCTTAAGATGATTGCTTAGCTTACACCGAAGATATCAAGTCAAAATTTTCAAGGTGAGTGATTCAAATATGGAGGTATCGATTTGTCACTTTGATGGGAAAAGGGCGTAAATGCAATTACGCCCATAGTCCATCACTCACCTATTGACAGGGAAAACTGAAATTGTTCAAAGTAAGTCACAAAGGAAGCAAAGATATTCGAGTAAACATGGGTCTCCCAACGAGTCGTCTGAGAGATAGTTGTCTTCAGTATGAAACACTATGCACGTCAGTACAGTCTAATAGAGCTCAGATTTATTCCATCCCCCAAGGTTAACAAATGTGGGAGACGCAGCAGTCCTTTTCTGTAGCTTTCAACCGAAAATAACTGGAGGTCAGAAGCGCCCAAATCATACCTCTGTTTTCTGAGTACAGTACTCTGTGGTGCTTGGAGTTAATTTATTCATAGGAAGCTAAAAGGCATTACCACGTGAATAAAACTATAAAGACCAATGGCAAGTACCCTCGAAAAGTAGTTAAAAAGTGACAAACACATTGCAAAAGAAATGAAAATTTAGAACGACCCAACCGAATAACAGGCAGCTTGTTAAACATCTTTATGACCAAAGGAATCCACGATCAAAAATTAAATTACCCTCGCCACGTTGCTCCTGCGATTAAAGAGTAGAATGACGTCTACATCCCGTTCCTGCATATGTTACTACCTCAGCTAGTTCAGATTACAAAATCACATTACAATATAAGGGCTTAAAGCAAAGATATAAGTTTAGAAAGTCGCGCACCGTCAGCTGATCGTTATAGTTGGCGACAAGCGGTGCGGAATCCTCCAACTGATGACGAAGGTTGAGAAGGCAGTCCTCGAAACGTAGCCCAGTTGGAATTCTCTCCTCGCGACGAGATGGACGAGAGGAAGTTGCTCAAACTGTAGGGAGGGGTTTGATCTCCCCGAGTTCGAGTATGTGCCGATGAAGAGACGACCAATGTTCCTCATAAAGATGCGGAATGTGCCTACTCATAACAACGCTGATATCATTCGATGGGGCAGAATAGTTGAATGCCCCTAAGCAGAGATGCAGCCTTAGCAGAAGCCGCCTCATTCCTTCTTCTCGAATCCATACGAACGACACGTTGGATCAGCATCAGTGTACGACTGAAGGCAGTCTTGGTTCCGCTGTACTAATTGCAGAGTACGCAGAGCCTCTGGATGGCACTGAGAGGATCTGAGCACGCAATACGTTTAGAGAATGTGTGTCGCCGGACATACAGTGTCGTGTGATAAAGAACAAAATGTTTGGCGTTATAAATCTAACACTGATCTAAAAGACGACAACTAAATCACTCTCTGCCGACAACGGAGGTACATCTCACACCACGATCATTAATTCTTCGCGAAACCTCCTACTTTGGTTCTACTGCACAAATTTGCGCCTTCTGTACTTTGGGGTCAATGTGATAGTGGGAACGCGTACCCCTAGGCCACCACACTGGGAAAAAAACCAAAAGTCGCATAAACATATTATCTTTTATTTCTAACACTTTGTTCGGAAGTATCTCATTAACAAATAACTTCACTACTTTGAAGTTAATTACTGATATTACTGTATTAACTTTAATAACATCGTACTTATATGGATATGGTGTCTGATCTTTCGGACATGTCCGAAAGAACAGACACCAACGATGACCTGCAGCTCTCTAGAACGAAATTAGAATTATATTAATACCTTCATCTGAAGGTATTAATATAATTCTAATTTCGTTAATAACATCGTTCTTAAACATAACACATACATTGTTCACGAGGCCAATATGACGAGAAGATCACATTGTCCTTAAACGTTGTTAATCCTTGATAAGTCGCTATGCTTTGAAAACAGTACTCGGTTCACAACCCGAAGTACTAATTACGTTGATCCTTATTGGGAAAATTATTTATTGTAGTACAACACGAGCTTGTTGCCACCCTTAGTTGGATCAATTACAATATTCAGTTTAATAATTATCCTTTTAAAAATTTTAATTTGAGTTCACACCACTGTGCAGGATCTGTCTTAAGAAATTTGTCAGTTAAATGAATTCTGGTAAAAAAAAATACTCTAATTTTACTAGTATTAAACTGTAAGTCATTTTGTTGGTAATTTCTAGGATTATTCGAAAGCCACTTGAATTAATTTGAATATTGTCGTACATTCTTTCAGTTTTCATTCAGGAAACTACTTATGCTTAAAGGTCGTCAAAGAAAATACGTGCTACTGATTTGTTGGATTTTATGTTGTTTCATTCTTGCCTCCTCACAACTGCTTATGCCCGCGCAGACCCTTTCCAACCGGTGTTTGATTCCATGCATCAACCTTAGCGCTTCTTTTATTTGTTGATTTATCAGGATCCGATTGTCTTCTTCTACAGCAATGATTTTCTGAGAATTAGGAAAGAGCAATTTGCCCTCAACTTAAGTTTCACTTATGAACCTCCACCAAACTTCTAGAATAATTTCTTTTGCTTTCATCTTTGCATAAATTCTTGTATGCAGTTCCTTAACTCCTATTAGGGAATGAGTAATTTTCCCATTAGATTACCAAGTTAAAGAAAAACTAATGTCGAATTTTTGTGTAAGTCAATTTAGACATCGGCGAATTATGAACGTATGTTGGGCAAATGGGAGTTTACTTCCAATCACGTCACATGAAAAATATCCAAATAATACACTACCTGACAAAGAAAGTCAAGCACCTGTGGCTCTACGTGCATACACACACACAGCAACAGCGTGTAAGTAAATGGTTAGAACTACATTTGTCTGTAACAGGTAGAACTGCCACCATACTGCATTAGAGGAAGTCAAATTAAACACCTTTTAGCCGTCAATTTTCAATCTCATGATACTCCGACACATGTGCTCAGATGGTGTTCTGTCGTATATCATACTATCTTTTCTCTTCCCTTGTTTAAGTGCTACATGACATGTAGAGGCAAACGCATTTGGTTGTTCAGATTGTAATTGTGTCTTTCTGATATACTGCGTATGCACCGTAGCGATTTTATGCTTATTCCATAACTTATGCTTTAGTATCTCACCTAGCCACACGCCTGTTACTGGCAAACTTATCACATTCGTGATATTGTGGTTTTATCTCTTCCAGATTTCAATACTTACCGCTTAGTGGAAATTCGTTACGGTGTCTTGCGTTAGATTCATAGTTTGATTCACTAGAAATGTTTTATTAAATTGTTGCATCTCCTGAGTTGTGATCCATGAATTGCACTGATGAAGTTTTATTCTCCTTTTATTGATTATTACTACTTAATGATGATACAGATAATGATGCGGCTGTCCTCCAGTAAGTGGCATAAGAAACTTTCCTGGCAGGTTAAAACCGTGTGCCGCACCGAGACTCGAACTCGGGCCCTTTGCCTTTCGCAGGTATCTGAAGTACCCAAGCACGACTCACGGCCCGTTCAAATGGCTCTGAGCACTATGGGACTTAACATCTATGGTCATCAGTCCCCTAGAACTTAGAACTACTTAAACCTAACTAACTTAAGGACATCACACAACACCCAGTCATCACGAGGTAGAGAAAATCCCTGACCCCGCCGGGAATCGAACCCGGGAACCCGGGCGCGGGAAGCGAGAACGCTACCGCACGACCACGAGCGGCGGACTCACGGCCCGTCCTCATAGCCTTACCTCCGCCACTGCAGAGTGAAAACCTCATTCGGGAAGTGGTATAAGTTTTAATACACTCCTGGAAATTGAAATAAGAACACCGTGAATTCATTGTCCCAGGAAGGGGAAACTTTATTGACACATTCCTGGGGTCAGATACATCACATGATCACACTGACAGAACCACAGACACATAGACACAGGCAACAGAGCATGCACAATGTCGGCACTAGTACAGTGTATATCCACCTTTCGCAGCAATGCAGGCTGCTATTCTCCCATGGAGACGATCGTAGAGATGCTGGATGTAGTCCTGTGGAACGGCTTGCCATGCCATTTCCACCTGGCGCCTCAGTTGGACCAGCGTTCGTGCTGGACGTGCAGACCGCGTGAGACGACGCTTCATCCAGTTCCAAACATGCTCAATGGGGGACAGATCCGGA
Source organism: Schistocerca serialis cubense (assembly GCF_023864345.2). NCBI lineage: Eukaryota > Metazoa > Arthropoda > Insecta > Orthoptera > Acrididae > Schistocerca > Schistocerca serialis. Next base: position 380,525,459 of record NC_064643.1, on the reverse strand, counting down.
GATCTTGCTGGCCAGGGTAGTTGACTTACACCTTCTAGAGCACGTTGGGTGGCACGGGATACATGCGGACGTGCATTGTCCTGTTGGAACAGCAAGTTCCCTTGCTGGTCTAGGAATGGTAGAACGATGGGTTCGATGACGGTTTGGATGTACCGTGCACTATTCAGTGTCCCCTCGACGATCACCAGTGGTGTACGACTAGTGTAGGAGATCGCTCCCCACACCATGATGCCGGGTGTTGGCCCTGTGTGCCTCGGTCGTATGCAGTCCTGATTGTGGCGCTCACCTGCACGGCGCCAAACACGCATACGACCATCATTGGCACCAAGGCAGAAGCGACTCTCATCGCTGAAGACGACACGTCTCCATTCGTCCCTCCATTCACGCCTGTCGCGACACCACTGGAGGCCGCCTGCACGATGTTGGGGCGTGAGCGGAAGACGGCCTAACGGTGTGCGGGACCGTAGCCCATCTTCATGGAGACGGTTGCGAATGGTCCTCGCCGATACCCCAGAAGCAACAGTGTCCCTAATTTGCTGGGAAGTGGCGGTGCGGTCCCCTACGGCACTGCGTAGGATCCTACGGTCTTGGCGTGCATCCGTGCGTCGCTGCGGTCCGGTCCCAGGTCGACGGGCACGTGCACCTTCCGCCGACCACTGGCGACAACATCGATGTACTGTGGAGACCTCACGCCCCACGTGTTGAGCAATTCGGCGGTACGTCCACCCGGCCTCCCGCATGCCCACTATACGCCCTCGCTCAAAGTCCGTCAACTGCACATACGGTTCACGTCCACGCTATCGCGGCATGCTACCAGTGTTAAAGACTGCGATGGAGCTCCGTATGCCACGGCAAACTGGCTGACACTGACGGCGGCGGTGCACAAATGCTGCGCAGCTAGCGCCATTCGACGGCCAACACCGCGGTTCCTGGTGTGTCCGCTGTGCCGTGCGTGTGATCATTGCTTGTACAGCCCTCTCGCAGTGTCCGGAGCAAGTATGGTGGGTCTGACACACCGGTGTCAATGTGTTCTTTTTTCCATTTCCAGGAGTGTAGTATATGACAGCATGTAATCAAACGTTTTGTGTTCAGTCTGGACGCCTCAGTACATGACTACATTATTTTCTTCCAGTTGTTTCACGGGAATTGCCTTAGCTTTATACCGTGATTCTCTATGCGTAACGTGAAATATTGACCTACATTTCGTAGATTCCTTTCTTACGATTAGTTGATGTATATACTTTGCTCACTAGTTTAAGTTCCTATGATGCGCACCGTTCTCTTATGTTATTTTATTCCTTAATTTACCCTTAACTATATGTAATTTCCTATACTATTTGATATTGTTATTGTTATAATATTACATATTACCATGTATGTAAGACTTGCCCCACGCCCCCTTTTTTGGATACTTATTTCATACTCGTACCATTGGTGTCAGTACATAGGGCATGAAGATGGCGTAACAAAACGCCGAAACTGCTTGCCTAATAAAATAAGGTTGTAAATTGACGGCTGAAAGGTTTTTAATTTGACGTCATCATCGAACAGCCGAGTCCCGCAACCATCGCTATAAAGATGGTCACACAGATACTACATTAGCGTTCTTCCCGTTCAGTATTGCTTCCAGGCCTAGTAGCATATATAAGGGACGCTAGCTGGGTCAGGTGTTGAGTGATCATTGTGAACGACACGGAGGGTCCGCCTACTCGTGAGAGACAGCGGAATCAGCATAAGATAGAGGTACAAAAAGGCCTCATTGTGGGTCTATATTTGGCCGGTTGGTCGAATCGTGCAACATCCTGGTTTTTGCAGCATTCAGATGTGACAGTGGCCGGGTGTTGGGCTTCAGGCCAGGCATACTCGTCGTCAAGTCGTGGTTGACCACACTGACTACCACAAGGGAGGATAGCCGTATTGTGCACCAAGCACATTGTAACTACTTTACACGTGTGCCTGCCACCCTAGAACAAGCAACGAACAGCCTGCAACACTCTGTGTCATGGCGAGGTGGGAGACGTGATGGAGCTTGACAGGTACGTTTAACACCTTAACACGAATGGCTGCGCATTCTGTAGGTATAAGGATGGTCGTTCTGCAATACCGTGGAAGACCATCGTCGATAAGTACGGTGGCGACTTGGGGAGAAGTCCTATTTCTGCGATTTGGTGAGAGACACAACAAAGTTACTCCTGGCGTCATGGTGTGAAGAGACATGGTGCATGACTTCATATTTCGGCTTGATGGCATGATGGCACAACGATACGAAATGTGCATCCTGCGTCTTAGCGTGTTACTTTCAATGGATGTTATCGCAGTACATTTTTCATTAGGACAATGCTCATCCACGCGCGGCACATATCTCTATGGACTGTCTACGTGACGTTGATGTGCTCCTGTGGCCAGCAAGAACCTCAGGTTGTACTCTGACAGATCACGTGTCGGACCATCCCGAACGTCAATTCCGTTCCAGTCACAGTGTCTGGACGCTATCAGTTATAACAATTGTGAGCCAGCTTGCCTTAGGAAATTATACAATGGGGTTAAAACATCCTTCCCAACTGAATCACTGCTATATCTGTTCCAGAGGGTGAGCAACGACACACTGATATGGGGGCATACATTGTCAAGTTCTCTGTGAATGTGACTCGATAGTTTAATCACTGTAATTGCTGAAATAACACCAAATATCCTCTCAATACGCGAAGTTTCATCTCGTTTCCTCCACCTCATCTGGGTGTTGTACTTCTTTTGTGAGGCAATGGCTATCATCTCTTGTAAAGGAACTGAATACGGAAATACTGTGAGTGTTTTAATTTCTTCCTTCTTTCTAAAGTAAAATGCTATGGAGCGGACCGCATTCTCTCATGGAAAAGAAACGGTACGGCTCGCTCTGCCCTTTATCTGCCTTGTACTCAGTGACTGCTTCATGTCACTTGAGCAATGTGGTCTGTGAAATCAGAACGCATTCAGTTACGGAAATAGATGTAAACAACCGTGCAACATTAGGCAACAGACTACTTCATCAACCAAACAAAGTACATTGTGAAGTTTATGGGTTTCATTCTCAAAGCACTAAAGCAGCCTTTCCCCTTCTACTCGAAAGCCCAAACTACAAGAAGCTTATATTGGTGTGCGGACATTTGCCTCGGCGGACATTTGCCACGATTTTACCTGCTCAGAAGGGTTGGGTCTCTTGTCTCCCCCTCCTCCTGCTCCTCCTCCTTCTCCTCACTCGCCGCTCGACCCGCAGTAAATGTACTTACTCAGCGTTTCCGCTGGTTTTCTTAACAAAGGACCAGAATATCTATATTATACGTGCCTTTTTCGGTGCTCCTGCAGCAGCTTTCTGTCATGTTTTGTGTGCCATGGGGGATCAGTTCCGTCTGATAATAATTTATTTGGTATGAATCTCTAGAGTGCTGTTGATACTGTTTCTTTGAACTGAAGCCACATATGGTCTTCACTTACATAGTTTGGAAGAATTGGAGACCTTCTCTTAGAAAGATGTCAACAGCATTTTTAGTTGGTTTTATAATGATGTATATTTCGCGTTTAGATTTGGTGAATTTCTTTGTTATGGAATTGAGCCTCGCTACGACTGTGTGTTCACTAATTCCTGTACCCGTCGTGATGCTCACGATTATTTGTGGCTAAGAGGTCAAGTGTGTTTTCGTAATCATTTACAATTTGAATGGCCTCGTGAGCTAATTGCTCAAAATAATTTTATAAAAAGCATTTAGAACAATTATGGAAGTTGTTTTCTATCTACAGTAGGGTCTGAAAATGTATTTTTGTCAACATACGGAAGGTAGATTGAAGTCACTGCCAATTATAATTGTATGAGTAGGGTACCTATTTGCGATGAGACTCGAGTTTTCTTTGAAATGTTCAGCAACTGTTTCATCTGAGACCGGAGGTTGGTAAAAGAAGCCAGTCATTAATTTATTCCGGCTGTCGAATATAACCTCTGTCCATACTAAGTCACTACCTGCTTCAATGTCGCTTGTGAGCTGGAACACACATTACATTATTTTTCCTTAAGTTGTGTTTCTTGTTTCTGTTGTAGTGGAGATCATTACAATTACTGCTTTTGCCTCCAAAACCTAGCATGCATTGTCTGTGACCCTGTAAATACCAGAGCTAAACAATGTAGAACAACAACGTATGGTACAAGCATAGCATTCAGTATTACTTCATTTCCTTATTTCTAACATTTTAAAATTGTACGTCAACTTTACATGACATGTCAATCTTAGATGTTCTTATCTCCGTTTATGAACGTACTTTCAGTCATGTTTTGAACATTGTGCCACTACACTTTATTAATTAATGTTTCGCCGCAAGGGATATCGGATTTTAGAGAGTAAATTAATATGGAGTACGTCGTTCTTCTTTTCAAACATTGAAATACCCATATCTTCTTTCCTTATTGTTTTTTGGGCATGCAGTTGTAGTAATTAAAGTAGGCACAAAAGCAGCGATCAAAAAGAAATGATTAGCGTACATTCGCAATCTGTTTACAACGTTCCTTTCTTGTTGCTCCCTTGGCGATGGACTGTTTCTATCGCAATCAGTAAGCGTGAAAGGAAGCTACCGCACAGACAGAGGGATCTATATTTATACTTGGCAGAACTAATTACATACTGACATAATCGTCGGAATTGCTTTCGTTTCCCAAAAGATATAAATATATCGATTTCGGAAAAGAAGCTCTGTATTTCGCCAAGATGTCAAAGAAGAAGGACCCTTACGTACCGGTTGTATCGAGTATGTGTGGAGACGGCGGTATGAAAGCGGACAGAAGAAGTACGAGGAAGGGCGTCCCTTACCTGAGGGATCGCTACCTGGCGAAGGGGCAAGTGTGGCAAATGTCCGGCATTCCTTATTTTTACACAGAATGAAACAAAACTGAGAAGTACCTCCAGAAATATTACCAATTTTACTGAAAAACGTTTTATAAGAGCCATCCTAAATGGTCATCCTCAGAGCCGCTTGTGCAGATAAAGGTGTCCTCACGCTGCTCCGGAGCTCCACAAATGTGTAGTGGATGGTCGAGTGTTCTTCGGCAGGGGTGTGAGTTAACTCAAAGATTGATACAGTGCTTTGCACGGGAGGAGAGAGGGGACTGCCTGTGGGTGTGAGAATGGGAGGGAGGGGGCAGGAAGAAAGTCTATCTTCTCTTTGAAACGTAGCTGGTAACTCGAGATGAAGTTTTCCCAGCAGAATACGAAAGCGAACTCTAAGAGGTAACGAGGAAGCTGAGTTTGCCTTCTATGCGATATCAAGGGAGTTTTGAAAAGGGAACATAACATGGGTGGCTGAATGAATAGAACAGTCGAGAAGTGTATCTGCAGAGCAGAACATCACAACAGCAATATTTTGGCAGACTAAAGAATCATACAAACTAAGGAGGACTGTCCAGTCTGCTCACCGTGAGGTGCCACTTAGGAACGAGTACGACATACAGAACACGATCATAACTTTTTGTAATATAGGACCAGCGGGGTTTAATATCTAGTGTTAACCCAAAGTATTTCGCAGTTTCGACGAACAGGAGAGCAGAGGGACGGAGTCGTAAGCATGGTGGAAGGAATTTCTTTCGCTGTCAGAATTCATGTGCATCAAGTTTTCGATGGAAATGTGGAAACCGTTATTTATTCTCAACGAGTAGTGGTGTTAGAGACAGTGCGGAAGTCGCTGCTCGAATAAACAGGTCCTTTGACAGCTGTGACTATTTTTTTCTTTTTTTTTTTAAGTCATCGGTCTTTGAACTGGTTTGATGCAGCCCGCCACGAATTACTTTTCATTGACAGATTTTTATCTCAAGGTAGCACTAACAATCTACGTCCTGAATTTTTTGCTAGATGTATTCCGATCTCAGTTTTCCTCTACAGTTTCTACACTCTACAAGTCCATCTAGTACAATGGAAGTTATTTACTGATGTCTTAACAAATGTCCTATAATTCTGTGCCTTCTTTCTGTGTTTTCCATATACTCCTCTCTTCGCCGATTCTGCTGAGCACCTCCTCGTTCCTCACCTTATCCGTCCTCCTAATTTTAAACATTCTTCTGTAGCATCACATCTCATATGCTTCGATTCCCTCCAGTTCCGGTCCCCCCACCGTCCATGTTTCTCTCTCTTTCTCTTCTCAGCTATCATAGGTCCTGTAGACCACGCACTGCATCAACGATCTGCTTCCACCGCCTTCTGTCTCTCGCAGCCTCTCCACCTTGCAGAAATTCCTAATGCTGCGATGACCTTCTCTATGTCATCTTTCCGCCTCGTACGAGTTAGGCCCAATGGTCTTGTTGCTAGGAGAGTTCCTTCCTTCAAATGCTTTCTTGGTGATTCTGTTGTTTTCCATTCTGGCCACATGTCCAGCCCGTTGCAGTCTCCTACTTTTTAATATCTGGATGATAGTGAGTGAGCTGTCAAACCGTTTGTTCTGTAATTCTCACACTTGTTGATTGTTGCAATTTTCCCATTTTTTCCCAAAAGTCTGCAAGTATAATGCCAGTCTCAAACAGTCTACACACCAACGGGAACAGTCGTTTTGTTGCCACTGCCCCCAATGATTTTAGTAATTCCCTCCTGTTTCTTTTGTCATCACGTCATCAGACCAGGTCCTCCCCCTGATGGAGGGCTTAAAAGTAGTCTTTCCAGCTATCTGCTCTCTCCTCTGATTCAACTATGAAATTCCTATTGCACACCTAATGCCACTTCCGCTGCTTTCAATTTCACCGAAGGTTGTTTTGGCTTTTCTATATGCTGAGTCAGTCCTTCCTTGATTATTTCGCTTTTGATTTCTGCACATTTTTCATGGTGGCATTTTGCCTAAGCTTCCCTGCACTTTCTGTTTATTTTATTCGTGCTATTCACCGCGAAATCGTCGAAGAAGTGAGACCCGGCAGAAAATAGTCGATAGTGATGTCTGTAGAAAATAAGGTTGCGCTCAGGTACGCCGTTCACCTAAGTGAAAATGTCCTACAGAGCCGACCCCCAACCTCTCCCCCCCCTCCATAAGCGTGCACTAAAAATCTGATCTTTTAAAATCTCACGAATGTTAACACCTAGTAGCGGAGGTGAGCTACGAAGCCTCATTTGTGCACTGTACGGAGGACGCTCCTCCTTCAGCAAGTGTTGTAGGCGTGTTTCGAATTAAAAAATAAGATCATAAGCCTGGCTATGCGAAAACTTATGGGAAATGCAGATTTGCAGGCGGAAGCACTTGTCATAGGACTAGAGATGCTGCAACATCCGAATGTGAATGTCTTCTGGTGCCGGGCCGAGGGATCGTGACCGTGAACGGGCACGTTCCAGCACAGTCACAGCTCCGCTGCTCACTTCGTAGGTCGGAAGGCAGCACAGTACTGGTTGGGTGCAAGTGAAATTGATTCAAACGCCACTAGTATGATTACATAATTTGTCCATTTCAAATACAATAAAGATTTCTTTTCCTGTTTGCAGGAGTGGTTCGTGTACTGTAATTATTTTGACAGTGGCCTTATTTTTCTAAGACTAAAATAATTCCTCCCTGTCTTCGTTACTGAACGCAACAGGAAGATAAATTTTTCATTAAAAAGAAGTTCCGGACCTTAATAACAAGATTTAACCAACGGTACAGTTTTATGCTTGAGGAACTACGTTTTCATTATGTTTTCATTAGCATGTAGTTGTAGGCAAGAGTACTCTGAAGTAAGTTGATTAAAACATTACAACGAGAACACACACACACACACACACACACACACACACACACACACGCACACACACACCATGGAACAGGAAAAACTACACTGCGTAACACAATGCAAGGATAAGTTTTTCAAAATTCCGTAACTGTCTCCCATTACGACGCAGAGATATGAAATTTGGTTCAAAGAAGCCTAAAGCCTTTCTCTGTGATGGTGCAGTAGTGTGAGGCCGCCCTGCGACGCCTCTCTCGGCCTCGACGAAGCTTCAGACAGCAAATGTGAACAAAAGCCAAAAAATGGCCGGAACCCAGAATTTCATTTCTCGTGTCAGAAGGGTTAACGATCTCACTTTGCACCAGATTTCACCAAAATTCTGCACAACACCACCGCGGATATGTCGCACGGTAGGAAGGTCGTCTCACTTCCCCTTAGTCGTATTTCACCCATTTTTTTAAGCCTCTACAATGGAGGTCAGAACCGTGACGCGCACGGTCGAAATGTATTGTTGGAATATATTGTTCACGACGCAACACCTGCGCGAATGCAACCTATATGATTATATGAGTCCGGTTTCCGTAAACACCACATCACGAGCACTGATGGCTAACTGATGATCTGAAACATGCCCTGTGCAACTGTAATGTAACAATATTGACACTACTAGACTTCAGGAAAGATTTGATAGTGTCAGCTTTGACATACTGGTCAGAAAAATGTGTCTACTGAATTTTAAGATTGTATGCTAAGCTACCTGAAAAACGAACAGCAGTGTGTCGTCGCCTGTGTGGATGAAAAATCGTCCTAGAATCCTGTTCTCTCAGGAGTGCCGCTGGAGTGAGTCTTAGGCCAACTTTTGTTTTCCTTGTATGTCGATGATATATCGTCGATTTTGTCCTTCTGTAAATACGCCGAAGACCTCCAGCACTAATTAAGTGAAAGACCTAAAGATATAAATAGTCTGATCGTCCAGAGGAATTATATTTGTCTTCACTGGAATCCAATCGAAAATCAAAAAGTTCAGAATTCCGCGAACAGGAGCCTTCTGTTCTGCTCGACGGTATCCCAACACCATTTCTGAAAACGGAGTCAGATTTGAGGGTATCGTCAGATAGCATCTCAGCTGGGCAGAGAATACTGTCACCACGCGCCAGAGAATATAAGAGATGGCGATATGCCCTAATATTTCCACGTTAAAATAACAAGTAAACAAATGAAAACTATTGCGAGGCTTTATGGACTATCTTCTATCATTCTTCTACAGTGAAGTTTGTCCGCTCACGCTGACCCAGCTCGGTCAGGCTGTTATGAACTGCAGCTCGTTTCGTGGTTGTTAAACTGTGTGTTAATAAAAGCTGTGAACACTGTACACTGGTACAATGTCTACAAAAGCTGCGACGAAGACTGCAGCCACATTTCAACGACAGGTAATTTGAGCGCCACGCATGTTCAGTGAATGCATACATGGATCCCGAGTTTCTTCAAGTTTGGAAGCAGCAACTAAGGCAGCAATAGCAAAAACATCAACAGCAATAGAAACAATATGCAAAACAACAGCTACAGACAGCTTGAAAGACAGGAGTCACAAGCCAAGCTAAAGCAGCAAATGGTGCTGCGTCAAGCGGAGCTCGTACTTCATTTCTACCTTTTCAGCCAGGCGCTGAGATATGGGACAACTATAACCTGCTGCCAACCCATCCCCTCCCGCCGTCAACTTCCAAGGACGTAACATTTCTGATACGGAGCTGCAACATGTATGTCTCGTGCCTGTTACTCCTATATTCACCTGGCCGTGAACAAAAACACGGTCATTCATTGGGCGAGGCGCCTGTCATCGTCGCTCTCCTATCACAACCCTTCGCGGTTACTGGAGAACATAGCGTTGCCCGTAGGAATGAGAGAGGAGAAAGACTTATTGAATTCTGCAGTACATTTTAGAGCATAATTGAGATTACACTGTTCAAAAATCACAGGAAGAGGATATAAACTTGGAAAAGGCTCACAGACGCGAGAACATATCAGCAGGGTTCCATTGCGGCTAGACAGAGATTCCGAAAACAGATATCAGATTGTAAGATGTACTCAGGAGCAGATACACTCAAATCACAATTTAGTAATGATGAAGAGTAGACTAATGAGTTAGAGAGAATAAATAATGTGGAAGGATGTGGGGCATTGAATTAATGTGAAATGTTGAGACACGTTTCCAATTCGCTACGAATGTGGATGTCGCGATTAGGAATATCACAGTAGGCAGTTCAGTTGAAGAGGAATGAACGACTCTAAAAAGGGCAATCACTGATATTTGACAATCAGGTAGTGTGGGCTACCTCACCTAAACTGGTTGCCACAGTTTTCGTGTAATAGGATGCCTGAATGGAAACAGCTTGACCCAGATAGCGGGCGAAATAAGTATTGATTGGCTATGGGGATCTAGTGTTATTATATGTCATGTTATTATTCTATCTAGCAACAGACCGTGAGGAGGCACGGATTACGACCGTACTTACAAGGAGCCACTGATTTGAATGGATACTGTGAGAAAGGTGGTAGAAATCGCAACAAAAATAAGAGATTTAGAAACACACCAAAAGATACATTCTGAAATTACAACAGAACAACATACTTTAACCGAGAGCAGCCTCCACTGACACACACAGATTCACTGAACGACGTGTAGAGAGAGAGTATGGAACTATAACTACACTAGTTTAACTCCGGAACAATTCAGAGAGAGAATACTGAACAACGAAAACTAGGTTTCAGCAACGGAAAATGGTTGGTAGGTTTCAGTGAACCTTAACACGTTGCTGCTCTCCCGTGGTATCGCAAACCATTACACTTTACCGCAGCGTGGCGGAGTGTACCTACGGATACGACGCAGTTGCCGAGACGGCAGCTGGTGGACTTTCCAAGAAGACGTTGTAGAATGGGCTGGAGCAGTGAAATTCAGGGATTTTTTTTTTGGATGGTCGGCAGCTCACACTAGTGTGCCCACGGCTAAAAAAAGTATTCTGGTGCCAACTTGCTAGTTGGTCAAGCGGACAGTTGTCGCCAGCTGGGCCATAGAACTGGCCGCTTCCTTTTCGCACCACAAGTTTCCGAACATGACGTAGCCGCGGTCGTTGGGTCGGCGGGATTCTATGTGTTTTTGCGGGCCTCAAGACAAAGAAGATGCTCCTTTTAGAACTGAATCTTTTTAATGATCGCCGCCATAATGAACAATTTTCTAATTCCTCACAAAATGACGGCAGCCGGAATCTGTTTACAGATTTCAGTTCCTCTGTATGTAGGAAATTATTATTACAGGGCTTACATCGTTTCTGTAATTATTTAGGCACTTTAATCCGAGGTTGAATCTTTGGATACCTCGAAGTAAAAGTGATATGTTTGATCCTCATTGAAAGGTTCGAATCAGTCACTTGATCCTCATTGAAAGGTTCGAATCAGTCACTTAAATCATTTTCATTAATGACATTTAGACTCATTCATTGTTCCGGGCCTTGCGCGGCCGCCTATAAGCATGTCACCACACGTAGCGTTCTTAGTGGATGTTCACAACACGATGTGTCATAACAGGTAGAAGGAAACTTATTCCGAAGATAGCTTGAGTAACATAAGAAATTCTTCAATCAATCGACGGAAGGAGGAACCACAAATTAGTTGAGACAGACACAGGAATACAGCCGTGGGAACAACTTAGGAATGAAATAAATATGAAGTCAAGGCGAAATGGTTGCAGGAAAAATGTGAATAAATCGGGAAAGAAATGGTCGTCTGAAGGAATGACTCAGCGTATAGAAAAGCCAAAACTACCTTCGGTAAATTAAAAGCAAGGGTTATAACATTAATAGAGCAATGGGAATTCCACTGCCAAATGCGGAACAAAAAGCAGAGAGGTGGAAAGAGCCCATACGAGCCAGTCATGAGGAGGAAGACTAGTGTGGTGAACTAATAGGAGAAGAAAATGAAGTCGGTAAGCAGCACATGTTGAAGCTGTTGTTGTTGTGGACTTCAGTCCAAAGGGCTTTTTTGATGCAGCACTCTGTCCCTTGCAAGCCTCTTCGTCTGCGAATAAATTCTGCAACTTACATCCTTCTGAATCCGCTTACTGTATTCATCTGTTGGCCTTCCTCTACAATTTTTACCCCACACACTTCGGTCCGGTACTAAACTGGTGATCCCCTGATATCTCACAATGTGTTATCAACCGATCCCTTCTTTAACTCAAGTTTCTTGTCTCCCCATTTCTATTCAGTACGTCCTCAACAGTTATGTGATCTACCAATCTAACACCGCATTTCAAAAGCTTCAATTCTCTTTCTGTTTAAACTATTTATCATTCATGTTTCACCTCCACACATGGCTACATTCCTGGTAAATACCCTCATAGAAGTCTTCCCGACACTTAAATCCATGTTATATTCCGTATTAAAAGATTTCTATTCTACAGAAACTCTTTTCTTTCCATTGCCAGTCTACATTTTATATCTTCTCCACTTCGGCCATCATTAGGTTTTTGCTGCCCAAATAGTAAAACTCACCTACTGCTTTAAGTGTCTCATTTTCTAGTCTAATTCGCTCAGTATCACCTGATTTAATTCGACCTCATTCCTTTATTGTTGTCTTGCTTTGGTCGATGTTCGTCTTATATGCTCCTTTCAAGACACTGTGCATTCCCTCCATCTACTCTTCCGAGTCCTTTCTGTCTCTGAGAAAATTATAATGTCATCGACGAACCTCAAGGTTGTTATTTCTTCTCTCTGAACTTTAATTCCAGCTCCAGATTTTTCTTTGGTTTCGATTACTGTGTGCTCAATGTACAGACTGAATAATATCGAGAACAGTCTGCAATCCTGTGACACTCTCTTCTCAACCACTGCTTCCTTTTCATGCCCCTTGATTCTCAGACTTGCCATTGGTTTTACAAGAGAAGTCGTAGGTCAGTAATGCCTCGAGTATTCCTACATTACACCTAGATCGGCTTCTACCGTTTTTTTCATTCTTGTATCGGTAGCTTTCACACCTGTCAACAATTGCTTTCTTTGGAAATGGATTTGTTTCGACTGTCTCATATATGTTGCACCCCAGATGGAGGAGTTCTGTCATGCCTGGCCCTGCAAGGCTATCAGTAGTTCTGACGGAATGTCTTCTACTCCAGAACCTTGTTTCGATTTCTCGTAGTACCATATCTTCCACGTCATCTTCCTCTATGCCCTTCTCTATTTCTTTAATGTTGCCTTCAAGGTCCTCTCCCTTGTAGACAACCGCTACATATTCCTTCCACCTTTCAGGTTTCTCTCCTTTGCTTAGGACTTGATTTCCATCTGAGGTCTTGCTGTTCATACAGCTGCTTCTCTTTTCTCCAAGGCTTCTTTAACTTTCCTGTAGGTGGTATCTATCAACTACCTGGTGAAATATGCTTCTAAATCCTTAAATTTTCCTCTAGCTATTCCTACATAGACATTTTGCACTCCGTGAAAACTCACTTTTTAGACGTCTATATTTCCTTTGTTGCATTTTTATATTTTCTCCTTTCAATAATTAAATTCCATACATCCTGTTTTTTCTAATGATTTCTTCTAGGCCATGTCTTTTTACCTATTTGATCCTCTCCCGCCTTCACTATTGAATCTCTTAAAGTTTCCCAGTCGCTATCTACTATATTCCTTCGCAGTGGGGGTCAGGGATTTTCTTTGCCTCGTGATGACTGGGTGTCGTGTGCTGTCCTCAGGTTTACGTAGTTCTAAGTTCTAGGGTACTGATGACCATAGATGTTAAGTCCAATAGTGCTCAGAGCCATTTAAACCATTTGAACCTTCGCAGTGCTCTAGTCAATCGTTGCCTAATGCTCTCTCTGAAACTTTCAGTTGCCCCTGGTTCTTCCAACTTCTCCAAGTTCCATTCCCTTAGTTTCCCACATAGACATAAAATATGATCAAATAAAGCAGAATGGATAGATAACAGTACAATGGAATTTCTAAAATCATAAATAAGTATAAAATCTAATGCACAAACAGCTTAACATCTCATGCATCCACGCTGCTGGTAACAATAATATACAGAAGAATGGAAAAGAGAATTGAGGGTTTGTTAGATGAAGATTTTGCTTTAGGAAAGATAAAGGTACAAGAGAGTCAATTCTGAAACAGCGCTTGATAATGGGGACAAGACTGAGGGAAAATCAGAACAAGAGTACAACACAGTATAGTGGCACAAGGTTTACAAAAGTCTGAGAAAAATAGTAGTAAGCTACGAGGAAAGACGGGAAAATGGGAGATGTACAAGAGCCGAGAGTGGACCAGTGGACTATAAGGTTTTGGTCCAAGAACGAAGTACTCGGATTAAAAAATGTGTAAGATAAGGAGGCAGTCTTTCGCCCCTACTGCTCAATGTATGCATCGAAAATCAATGAGAGAAATAAATGAGATATTCAATAGTGGGTCTAAAATTTAGGGTTGAGGGATGTCAATAAGAGGATTCAGTGATGACATTGCTATCATTATTGAAAGTTAAGAAGAGTTACAGCATCTACTGAATGAAATGGACAGCGCAATTAGTACAGATTATGGATGGAGAGTATACTGGAGAAAGACAAGAGTAAAGAGAAGTAGAACAACTGAGAACACCGCGTGTCTTAACGTCAGAATCGGTGGTCGTAAGGAACACGAAATTAAGGATCTGTCTTAGAAGCAAAATAACGCATAGTGGATGGAGAGAGGAGGACATAAGACGCAGACTAACACAGGCAAGGGAAGCATTCGTGAGCCAAAGAAGTTTAGTGGCATCAAACGTAGGCCTTAATATGAGGAACAAATTTCTGAGAATGTACGTTTGGAGCACAGCATTTTACGGTAGTGAACGACAGACAATGGGAAAACCGGAACAGAAGGGAATAGAAGGGTTTGTGGTGTGGTGCTACAGAAGAATGTTGGAAATCAGGTAGACTGATAAGGTAAGCCGGCCGGGGTGGCCGAGCGGTTCTAGGCACTAGAGTCTGGAACCGCTCGACCGCTACGGTCGCAGGTTCAAATCCTGCCTCGGGCATGGGTGTGTGTGATGTCCTTGGGTTAGTTAGGTTTAAGTAGTTCTACGTTCTAGGGGACTGATGACCTCAGAAGTTAAGTCCCATAGTGTTTAGAGCCATTTGAACCATTTGATAAGGTAAGGGAAGAGGAGGTTTTTCGCTGAAACGGCGAAGAAGGGAACATTTGAAAAACACTGAGAATAAAAAGGGACAGGATGACAGAACGAGAGTTAAGGCATCAAGGGGTAACCTCCACAGTACTCGAGGGAACTGTAGACGGAAAAAAGTGTAGGGGAAGACAGAGATAGGAATAAATCCGCCAATTAAATGAGGACGTAGGGTGCAGGTGCTACTCTGAGATAATGAGGATGGAGCAGGAGAGGAACTCGATTCCTGGCGGATCACATTAAATTAGCTAAGAGACTGATAAGTGAAATAATATTTCCTGTCGTCCCTTTCGACGATATTGCTCTCCTATATGAATAATTCTGATCTCTCTTCGAATCCGGGCTCGGATGAGCCACCAGTTACGTAGCACGAATTCAACTGAAACCAACCGCCACTTTATCTTTCCTTAGCTCCCACCCAATTCACGTCTCCGCCACTCATTCGCAGCTGAAATAGATAGTCTCAGTGCGTTAGGAATAGTGGCGGCCGTGGTACAAGTCTGCGGGCTTCTCCGTTGGTTAATTACTTTTCTTTCCTGGGGGACACTCATGTACAGCTTTCTGTACAGAAATCCCCGCCATTTGACTATAAATTGCTACTCGTTTATTTCACATAATCATGATTTCGGCTTTACAGCCATTCTCAACAGAAAGCTGAAATATCAAAGTGAGGGGATAATACATGTCTTGTCTCATAAGCCAGTCGTCGTTATACAAAATACGAGAGCATATCAAATATACACAGTACGCAGTGTCAATCGGGTTTATAAGAAGAAATACGTGTTATTACGACGCTAACCTATCATTTACACATGCCGGATAATTTGTGGCCTGTCAACTTGCACTTGGAAAAGGCTATACACCTGAAATGATGCTTATGTAAAATTAGTAGTTAACAGTCAAAACGCGTAAATGTCATTAAAGAAGGAAAATACGTCTTCCGTTAGTGTTTCTTTGGAAGCCCGTTGGCAGAATTCGTGTCTGTGGAGATTTAAAACAACTAACGCTCAATCACTTGTCAAGACTTAAGCTCTCCTCGCCCCAAGACGCTTATATCGAAATGCTTATGAAGAAGAAAAGATTTTCATACACATTTCATATCATGCGAAAGCTTGAAAACATGATCTCACTATAACTTATGATTAGGAACCTGAAAAGCAGATCGGAGGACAGTTTACTTAAAAAACCAACAAGATAGCGAAGCAATTCAACCTCATGCAGTGAACGCAGAAAAAATAAGACTCACAGACTTTTGGGAGAACATAGGAAGGATGTACAGGTCCCATCTTTTCGGTATGTGGATAGCCTAAAAGCCTGATATACAGAATTGTATCACAAGCCGCCGTAGGGTTACAAAACATGGAGTACTCTCAATTGTACAATACTGAGAGACTGTAGTGGGTGATGAAATCCAGAGTGGTTGTTACACAGTCTTTGGTTGTACTCGAGAGCCTTTACCAAGTTGTATCTCACGGTGTGTCTTGCAATCACACTGGAAACTATGATTGTGAGCATGTGTTTTATTACATTTCAGGGCAAGGATGGGATGCTGTCTACTGAATGCGTGTAGCTTTATAGGAAATTACTCAGTGTATTGTGACTTTTTAACATTTAGATATTTATCTTATGACGGAGATAGGTGACAAGCTGTTTACCTGTAGACCACCAGTAGCGACGCCATCGAAAGAACGAACACCATCGAAGACTGCAAGCCGGTAGGCGTACCTCGCTTGACTCAGTTCAGCGTTCACCTCCAGAACCACGGTGAAGTTGCAGCAGAAGGTACCGTCGCACAGAACTACCGTACTATTCTCGATAAGCGATTCTGTGCTCAGCGTGAAGGTTTTGTACACCTCCAGATGGTCCCGTTTCAGGAAGAGCCCTGCCGTACTCTTGCTGACTCTCCCGTCGTCCAGAACTCCATCGCTGAATGCTGGACAGCCACTCTCACGACGCTCTCTTTTTTTACAGGGACGTTTAGGTTCGCTGGTGGTGACCTCAGGTTCACATTTTACTGGCTGCTCTTCCGCTTTGGTGTCTTCAACGACGTCTTCGGGGACATTCTCTGAAGTCTCCACCACGGGCTTGTCATCAGTAACGACACCGTCGGGCTCTTTAGACGGTTTCTGTCCTTCTGGTCTCGCCCTGCACTTCCGTGGGCGTTTACTTCGCTTGACACGATCTCTGCGATGGCACTTCAGTTTTCCGCGTTTGTCAGGTTTCTTAAATTCGCATTCTGACTCTGCAGGCTGTTCACTGTCTGTCAGTGTTTTCGCTTCAGACTGATCCCCAGCACCCTCAAGGTCCTGTTTTGGACTGGCATCAGTTTCAGCTACTGCCTTTTCATCGTCATGTAATTCAGCCAAACCATGATCGTCGGCGAGGATATCCTCCGTATCGTGGACGTGTTCCTCTCTTGGCGCTGCTTCGCCTTGCCCTCCATCATCTATCAAATGCAAACCATGGTCATCCGCGAGGAGATCATCAGTATCGTCGATATGCTCCTCTCTGGGCACTTCTTCGCCTTCGTTGCCAGCACTTGGTGCAGACGGAATGTCCGCCTTTCGTTCGGGAGAGTCACGTGGGAGCGGCTCTTCTTTGTCTTCCACCAGCCATTCGAATTTCTTTACAGTAGCTTCTATCTCCTCTTGAGTGGCATTATGTTCACCGCCAGAAACGGTCAGGTCAGCATTGTCAGCAGCTGCTGTAGCGCTGTCATCAGCAGTCAACAACTGCTGGTTTTCTTCATCCGACTCTTCCCGGCTTTCTTTCTTTCCTTCATCCGCGAGTAGAATTTCTTGTTTATCTGGAAGCTTGAAGTATTCTTGGTCACGTTCTGGCTCAAAAGGACGTTCGTAGCTTTCTGGGACTTCTATTTCTAAAAATTCTTCTGGAAACTGCTCCTCAGGTTCATCCTGGTAGAGCCTTAAGAGGTCTGGGTTCGTGGATGGTTCATTATAATCGGGTGGATCAGTCCTTGTACTGGCAGGTATTTTCTTCTCCGGGATGTCTACTTTCTGTTCATCTACATATGGAGAATTACTGTGCAGAGTCTCCTCCGCATCCTTCCCCTCCTCAGTTTTCTGTAATGCAGCCCTGTCTCCTGCGTCTTCACTTGCCATCCCATGCGTTTCGTATATGTCTTTAGTTTCCTCATCATCTTCGACTTGGTCCGTCTGATGCAGACCCATAAAATGAGGAGGGACTTTGGGCTCTATTTCTCCAGACGGAGGCCCGGAATTGTCGTCAGCCTCAGCTGCGTCGTCTGCTTGGTCGTACATTTTATGGTGAATGAAGGCTGGTGCCGATTCGTCCACCAAAGATTCGGCGACGTCCATGTCCAAGTGGCCGAACTTCCTCTGCCGAACAATGTGGTGGAAAGCGGACAGAGGAGTGCGCTCGACAGCACTGTTATCATCGTCTTCGCCTTCACCAGCCAGAGCGGCACGGCGGCTGCGAGCCCTCGATGCGAAGGTCTCCTGGCAGCGCTGCATTTTCGGCACAGTTCCCACGAGGAGGCGACTGGTCGTGGTGTTGGGCATGATCGCCCGGACGGCGCCGTTGCGGCCTAGGAAGATGCCGCTGCCAGCACTCCCTACTTCTGGCCTGTTGTAGCCGGAAGCCAGAAGATTCACGTCAAGGGAATACGCCCACGCAGCCTGCGTCTGCACAGCTGCAAAGATACACGGGCACAATAAAGTACAACGAAATGTGGTGAGTACTTTTAATTTAGGTAAAAATAATAAAATATGACACAGAGTAAAACAAATACAATTGCTTTTAACTGTATCATACACTATCTGATCGGAAGTTTTGAGCACCAACCGTCATAAGTAGTGTGTGTGGTTTGAGGTTTCCGGGCGCTAAACCGCGTGGTCATCAGCGCCCACAGTGCACTGTGTTGACAACAGCCATGTGATAGCGATGTGAATGCGCACATATGCAGACGGCGGTTGCGCATAAAAGGGCAGTGCATTGGCACACCGGTCATTTGTACTCAGGTGATTCATCCTAAAAGATTTCCGACGTCAGTACGGTCGCACGGCGGGAACTAACATACTTTGAACGCGGAATAACAGTTACACGTCGACGCATGGGGGTTTGATTACGAAAATGGTTAGGGAATTAAATATTCCGAGATTCACAATATAAAGAGTGTGCTGGGAATATCAAAATTCAGGCATTATCTCTCACCATGGACAAATCAGTGGCTGACCACCTTCAGTTAACGACCGATATGAGAGAGTTCTCAGTGCTAACAGTCAAGCAATATTGCATGAAATAACCTCAGAAAACAATGCAGGACGTACGACACATGTACACATTAAGAAAGTGCTCCGAAATTTGGCGTTAATGGACTATGGCAGCAGACGAACAACGCTAGTGTCTTTGCTAAGGGTACTATATCGTTTGCAGCACCTCTCCTGACTCATGACCATATCGGTTGGGCCCTTGACAAATGGAAAACCATTGCCTGTTTAGATGAATCCCAATTACAGTTGGTAAGATCTGATGGCAGCGTTCGAAGTTGGCCCAGACACTACGAAACTATGGACCCAAATTGTCAACAAGGCACTGAGCAAGCTGGTAGGGCTCAATAATTGTGTGGGCTGTATTTACATGGAATGGGCGGAGTCCTCTGATCTAACTCAACCGTTCATTGAAAGTAAATGCTTACGTTCAGTTACTTGGAGACCGTTTGCATTCATTCATGGACATCGTATCCAGGCAAGGGTATTTTTATGGATGATAATGCTTCATGTCACCGGGCTACCGTTGTTCGTGATTGGCTTGAAGAAGTTTCTGGTCATTACGAGAGAACGATTTTGGCCACCCAAATAGCCAGACGTAAATCCCATCTAATATGTATGAGAAATAATCGAGAGGTAGTAAATAAAAAGCACCAGTTTGCTTTTGTTCTACAATATTACTTTTATTGTTAACCGGTTTTTGGCTTACTAGGCCATCTTCAGACATTTACTGAGTATTATCACCAAAGAAGTTAAATGTAAGCAAACAACATTGGAAGAGAAGTAACACATCTAGAAAAAGTAGAAACATACAGTAAGTAGCATCTTTACAATGAAAAAGTAAAAACTGAACAGTACATAAATAACAATGGAGCTTACAGGAAAACCTTCAGCAGAAAATACGAATAGCATGCCTATATAACAGTTTCTATTAATAAACAGAACTAATAAAATAAAATAAAATTAATACTAGACAACGCTGCATCAGGAGGTATGAAATATCAATAAGATAAACAGGAATAAATAAATGTTATTGCTTAAGTTCCTTATGTATTCTGTAGTTACATTGATTACTGTCTCTTTAATTGGTTGTGTATCACTCTCCATGTTTATACCTCCTGATGCATCCGTGTCTAGTACTAATTTTATTTTATTTTATTAGTTTTTTTTTATTAATAGAAACTGTTATGTAGGCATGCTATTCGTATTTTGTGCTGAAGGTTTTCCTGTCTACTCCATTGTTATTTATGTACTGTTCAGTTTTTACTTTTTCATTGTAAATATGTTACTTACTGTATGTTTCTACTTCAGTCTAGATGTGTTACTTCTCTTCCAATGTTGTTTGCTAACATTTAACTTCTTTGGTTATAATACTCAGTAAATGTCTGAAGATGGCCTAGTAAGCCGAAAACCGGTTAACAATAAAAGTAATATTGTTGAACAAAAGCAAAATGGTGCTTTTCATTTATTATAATGTTGTTCTACCAAGAACCGACGGAAGACTCTGTTAATATCGAGAGGTAGACTTATACCCAAAATAATCGCTTTCATGGACCGCAGTAGAGGCAGTGAGGCTCAGTATTTCTGCAGTGGACTTCGAAAGACTGGCCGAGCGCGTACCATGTCGAGCTACTGCACTGCGTTGTGCACGAAATTAGGAGGTCTCCCATGACTTTTGTCACCTCATCATATAAAAGTAGGTTGGGAGCATTATTTTATCGGGAGCGGAGCAGTAACATCCGAATGAATCAAACAGAAGTGCTCAGTGACTACTAATGGGGACCAGTCATTGGATATCACCTGAGTAACAAATCCAGCAAGGAGATTTCAACCGTTCTACAGCTGTCCTCGTCGGCTTCTGGCGATGTGATTGCGGAGTGGAAACGCGAAGGAAGGAACACAACCAAACGAAGACCCAGGAAACCTTATGTGTTGGCGGACAGGGACCGTCATGCATTGTGGAGGGTGGTTCTAAAAGAGCTCATGAAATCAGGGGAAGGAATCACTCGTGAGTTGCCAAGGGTTACTATCGGCTCAACTAGCATAACTGTGCTTATGGAGTTAAAGAGAATGTGGTGCAATGATCGAACAGCCCCTCATAAGGAATATTCTTGGACTATTCAGGAAGTTAGGAACGATAGGTCGCGAAATGGAAACCATTGAAAAAATCAAATATGTTTTATTTGTAAGAGTTTGCTACACCTTTCAGCTACTTGCCTACATAGTCGCCGCTCCGACTTAGACATCTGTCGTAGCATTGTACGAACTTTCCAATATCCTCGTCGTAGAAGGCAGCCTCCTGTGCACAATTTTCTACGGGGGGCTGCAACTCACTGTCTGAGCGAAATTGTTGTCTTCATAGCCAGCAGTTCATCTGAGCAGAGATGAAAATCAGAAGGAGCCAAGTCCGGGCTGTATGGTGGGTGATCAAACACTTCCCGTGGAAAATGATGTAGGAGAATTCTCACTGGTCCTGCAGTGTGTGTCCGAGAATTGTTATAAATAAGGAAATCCGTGATAGTTACCTTGAGTGGGGTTGCATAAAAACAGACGAAATCTCTCGGTAGGCACCCATAATTGGTGGAAGACAGTCTGTAGGCACCTTTATGCGGTCACGGTTCGATCAGAACTGAGAATAGCGATTTGACGCGGTCTAAGGGAATACTGAAGACACTGCCCAGTACATCTGCATATAGTTTCATCGGATTTTCATTGCGGTTTCCATTTCACGACCGATCGTCCTTCATTCTCCGAACAGCCCTCGTGTTTCTATAATTGATGCTGAATGTCGTCTCAGAGAGAGCATTATCACTGGACATTGCATGGCTGGAAACGAGGAATTCGGAGTGATGAGTCAAGCTAAACCCTGCAGCAATCCGACTGATGGCTTTGGGTTACAGGAATGTCTGGAGAACGCATCTGTCATAATATCTGGAGCCAACAGTAAAATACGGGAAGATGTTGTTACTGTATGGTGGTGTTTTTCGAGGATAGGTTATGGTCACCTTATTGCGCTAACTGCGAAAGGATATGATCACATTCAGTGACGTTTTCTACTGAATACGGTAGAAGAACAGTTCGGAGATGATGGCTGTATCAGAATGACGACGCACACTCTCATAAAAAAGCAAGTATGTGGCAGTGGTTTGTGGACGACTACTTTCCTGAAATGGACAGCCCTGCCCAGAGTCCCAAGCTGAACCTCGTGGAACACTTGTGGGATGAGTTACAACATCGACTTCATTCCAAACCCCACAGTCCAGGACACTACAGCAGATACAACTGGATATCGAAGTTTTGAAAGATCTGTTACCGAGCGAGATATTGTGATTGTCAAGGGGGAAAAAACTGTTTTGGTGAGTTCGATAGTGTTCGGGGAATGACGTGGCAGCGTTGAAGCTGTTTCCACGACGACAAAATCTCGCCCGTTTCAAATAAATGTAAGTAATTCTCACCCGAACTAAAGTTAAGAACATGTTTTTATACGCCCAGGGACGTTATACAGATATGTAGCGTAAGCGTCTTTCTGGCTTTTTTATGTGCATATTTATGGAACGTAGATACTGTAAAGCACTATTGTCCCAGTTAGCGAAGAGCTGCGTCAACTGCCTTCAGTTACACCATAACGATCATATGTCAATGCTCACACGAGATTTCTTCATTCCCTATATCGATTGAGACCTCTCAGTTTTCTCAGTGTCCGAAATAGTTGTTGGCCGATGGTCGCGTTAGAAGGAAGTTGTTGTGTATCTCCACAAGACTCCTCCATATTTGTAAAGGTACGTAAACTGAGTGTCGAAGCCAGGCTTTAGGGAAGTAATACAAAGATAAATATTTTATTAACACATCGTCTAGAAAATATTCGTCGTTTTAAGTCATGTGTGTTGGAATGTAACATCTCGCAGGATATCGACAGGTACTGTCACAGTCTCGTACGCTATACTAAATGGTTCAAATGGCTCTGAGCACTATGGGACTCAACGTCTGAGGTCATCAGTCCCCTAGAACTTAGAACTACTTAAACCTAACTAACCTAAGGACATCACACACATCCATGCCCGAGGAAGGATTCTAACCTGCGACCGTAGCGGTCTCGCAGTTCCAGACTGCAGCGCCTAGAACCGCACGGCCACTTCGGCCGGCACACAATACTAACTTCACGCCATTAGATGTCGCAGCAACGTCTAGGTATGTCGGCTGTGACCGTCGCTACTGCGTGGACTGTCAACACTCTTCAACTTGGACTTGAATACCACACTAACAATGGGACGGCTAGCGTCTGCTAGAAGGATTTCGATTCATTCACTGCGCACGCGCATTAACATTTACATCACATGACTACTCTGCAGTTCACATTTAAAGTGCTGCTAGAGGATTCGTCTAACACGTCCAAGCTGTTTCTCTAACGTTCCACTCTCGAAAGCGCGCTGGAAAAACTAACACTTAAATCTTTTCATGTGAGTTCTGATGTGTCTTAGTTCATTACTGCGATCATTTTTCCGTAAGTTGATGGGTGCCAAAAAGATGTTTTCGCACTCGGAGGAGAAATTTGGCGATTGAAAATTTCGTGAAAAGATCCTGTCGCAACAAAAAAGTCTTTGAATTTAAAGACGGTCGCCCAACTTGCCTATCACAGCCGTGACACTCTCACCCCAGTTTCGCGGTAATACACACCGAGGCGCCCTTCTTTGAACTTTTTCGATATCATCTGTCAGTTCTATCTGATGCGGATCACAAACTGCACAGTAGTACTCCAGTAGAGTTCGGACAAGCGTAGTGTAGGCAGTGTCTTTAATAGACTTGTTGCACTTTCTAAGTGTTATGCGTTTAAATCTCAGTCTTTGGTTAGCTTTGCTCCAATATTATCTTTGTAATCATTCCCCAATGTAGGGTAATAGTTACTGTAGCCGCTAACTGTTTAACTGAACTGACAGCCTTTAGATTTGTGTGATTTATCGTATACCCGAACTTTTGAGTATTCCTTTTCGCCCTTATGTGGATGACCTCACACATTTCATTATTTTGGGTCAATTGCCGCCTTTCGCAGTGTGCCCTGTAGCCATATCTTGTTGAGAATGTGCGCGAACATTACTGGATAAGGTGTGATGTGTTCTTTCAGACAGCTACGAATGAAATAATTTTTATGTCATAGCTGAATGACAGCAATCCTTTTCAACTGTGTGACAGAAACCAGTGCGCAAGGCAGTAATTATTTATTTACAAATTTCGGAAATATTCTCTTGTCCAAGTGACCATATTCAGACCATAATCTCTGAAAAGCATCTAACAAGATGGGCCACGTGTGATAAGACTATTCACCTTAAAAACCAACAGACAAGCAAATAGTTACGACAGAATGATGTGTATGCAGTTTAAGACGTTTGGAGCCCTTGTAATCTTTCCTTGTCTGCATGTATCATTAATTCTAGGCACTCTGACAGCGTGTTTACGATCAAATAGTTCGTGAAGTGCACAAACGAGGACGGTATTTTCTATCTTCTGGCGACTGTTATCAGCCTTTCAAGTTTTTAAAACGTTTTTAAATGCATTTGGGGATTTTAAATGCTTTGTGTTATGTTTGCATGTACGGTATGACGTTTTTCTACACTGTTTGCCACAAAAATGCAACCTCCTGAGGGAAGCATTCAAATCAGGTAAAATTTACAGCATGCGTTCGCGGTGACAAGAGATGCACATGATTAGCATTTCGGTGTAGACGCATGTCACAGGCACCAGAAGCGCCATCTGCAGGCGCTGTGTGAAGTGGGAATAGAGGGCCCGTGTGGACTTTTGGAATTGTTCTTTCGTGCGGCTATTTTGCGTAACCTTCTTCAGTATGCCTCGTAGAAGACAGAGAGTGTCTTTCGAGCACGTTTCGGAGTTCGACAGAGGAAGAATAGTTGCCTATAGGAATTGCGCCTTTCCCGTCAGAAATCGGTAATCATGTCGGACTGAACCATCTACATCTACATGAATACTCTGCAATTCACATTTAAGTGTTTGGCAGAAGGTTCATCGAACCACAATCATACTATCTCTCTACCATTCCACTCCCGAACAGCGTGCGGGAAAAACGAACACCTAAACCTTTCTGTTCGAGCTCCGATTTCTCTTATTTTATTTTGTTGATGATTCCTCCCTATGTAGGTTGGGCTCAACAAAATATTTTCGCATTCGGAAGAGAAAGTTGGTGACTGAAATTTCGTAAATAGATCTCCTCGCGACGAGAAACGTCTTTGCTTTAATGACTTCCATCCTAACTCGCGTATCATATCTGCCAAACTCTCTCCCCTATTACGTGATAATACAAAACGAGCTGCCCTTTTTTGCACCCTTTCGGTGTCTCCGTCAATCCCACCTTGCAAGGATCCCACACCGCGCAGCAATATTCTAACAGAGGACGAACGAGTGTAGTGTAAGCTGTCTCTTTAGTGGACTTGTTGCATCTTCTAAGTGTCCTGCCAATGAAACGCAACCTTTGGCTCGCCTTCGCCACGATGTTATCTATGTGGTCTTTTCAACTGAAGTTGTTCGTAATTTTTACACCCAGGTACTTAGTTGAATTGACAGCCTTGAGAATTGTACTATTTATCGAGTAATCGAATTCCAACGGATTTTTTTGGAACTCATGTGGATCATCTCACACTTTTCGTTATTTAGCGTCAACTGCCAGCTGCCACACTATACGGCAATCTTTTCTAAATCGCTTTGCAACTGATACTGGTCTTCGGATGACCTTACTAGACGGTAAATTACAGCATCATCTGCCAACAACCTAAGGGAACTGCTCAGATTTCACCCAGGCCATTTATATAGATCAGGAACAGCAGAGATCCCAGGACGCTTCCCTGGGGAACACCTGATATTACTTCAGTTTTACTCGATGATTTGCCGTCTATTACTACGAACTGCGACCTTCCTGACAGGAAATCACGAATCCAGTCGCACAACTGAGACGATACCCCATAGGCCCGCAGCTTGATTAGAAGTCGCTTGTGAGGAACGGTGTCAAAAGCTTTCTGGAAATCTAGAAATACGGAATCAACTTGAGATCCCCTGTCGATAGCTGCCATTACTTCGCGCGAATAAAGACCTAGTTGCGTTGCACAAGAACGATGTTTTCTGAAACCATGCTGATTACGTATCAATAGATCGTTCCCTTCGAGGTGATTCATAATGTTTGAATACAGTATATGCTCCAAAACCCTACTGCTAACCGACGTCAATGATATAGGTCCGTAGTTCGATGGATTACTCCTACACTACGTTCGGAGCTTGCCGACGACGACATTGCAGCAGGACAATACGTGACCTCACGTTGCACGTAATGTTCAAAACTTCTTCGTCGGCCAGCGATTTGCTTTGCTGCCTTTGCCTCCCTGTTCTTCCGATATGTCGCCTGTAGAAAACGTCTAGACCACGACTGCGGAACGAATGGCCTGGGATGTACCACCTAGTTCTACGATCAACATTCGCAATATGTGGAAGCAGTATGGACTGCTATACCCCGAAAACACATCCAGAGCCTGTTTGATTCGATGGAAGGCGTTTAGCAGCGTCTATAGGCAGCACTGGCAGGAACACTCAATACTGACCTTGTGGTGTCACCGCCAGACACCACACTTGCTAGGTGGTAGCCTTTAAATCGGCCGCGGTCCATTAGTATACGTCGGACCCGCGTGTCGCCACTGTCAGTGATTGCAGACCGAGCGCCGCCACACAGCAGGTCTAGAGAGACTTACTAGCACTCGCCCCAGTTGTACAGCCGACTTTGCCAGAGATGGATCACTGACAACTACGCTCTCATTTGCCGAGACGACAGTTAGCATAGACTTCAGCTACGTCATTTGCTACGACCTAGCAAGGCGCCATAGCATTTGATATTATTTTATGAAGCATGTACAATCAAGAGTGATGTTCTACAATTATGGATGAAAGTTAAGTATTACAGCAACTGCGTCCGTTTTTCTAAGTTCTCATTTCCTTGTAATGTTCCAGACCTCACGCCAGCCTGCGTGAGCTTAAACGCGTGCCTTTCGGCTTCCTCTCATAGTGACTTGGCTGTCTGGCCAAGTCACAACATTTTTGGCGACGAGATAAAGCGCGTTTGTACCAATTGATCTTGCCTAAATTACTTGTGTCATGGCTTCGCGACAATCTCCAGATGTACTGTCCGAATTTTATCGCTTGCAGAATCAGCAGACGCAGGCCTTATTGGATGCCCTTGGACAGCTCGTCCAGGGTCAACGTGCAATGCAAAACGATGCGGCAGCCGCCGCTCCACCGCTACCGCAGCCACAACATGCAGTTGCACCACCTTTTCGTCCTTTTGATGCGGCACTGGAAAGCTGGACGGAGTGGTCACGCCAATTTGGATTCCATCTCGCCGCCTACAGAATTCAAGGTAACGAGCGGCAGCCTTTTTTGTTAGCATCCGTCGGGGTGCACACGTACCGAGTGATAGTGAAATTATTTCCCCGACACGACGTAGCAACTCTATCCTACGACGAAATTTTGTCGGCATTAGATGCATATTTCAAAGAATCAGTCAATGTGGTTGCAAAAAGGTATACGTTCTTTCGTACAAAACGTACGGCCGGTCAAACTAATCGGGAGTTGGTTGCAACTTTCCAAGGCCTTACTAGGGATTGTGCTTTTGAGTGTGAATGTGGCCTCCCTTATTCAGTACTATGGTGCGTGATGCAATTGCACAGAACGTTTCTGATGTTCGTATAAGGGAACAGATTTTGAAACTCGTCAATCCCTCCCTTCAACAAGTGATGGACATATTGGATAGGCACGGCACACTTGACTTTGCTCAGGAATCATTTGCAACTTCGCCAGCCGTGTGTCACGTTAACCGGCCCGCCGGGCGAGCTGCATGGAACAGTAAACAGCCCTCGCGCCCATCCGCGCAGCCGCGTGTGCCGCGCCAGCACGCAAATGCAGTGCCAAAATCATGCCCGCAGTGTGCTACTAGACATTCGCGTGAGAATTGCCCGTCACGCCTAGCTATTTGCTTTTTCTGTAATAAAAAAGGACATGTTCAGAGTGTTTGCCAGAAAAAGCTCAGAACGGACACTCACAACCATTCCAGGCCCTTTGCTTCACGCCGGAATCGGAATCGAACCAAGAATACTCAGGCTCATGAACCTTCGCCCATGGACATTCATGTAGTTCATTCCACTCCGCCCAGTGCCACTCTCTCTAACAGTGACTATGTTCGTCCCACAAATAGTGTGTGTCGAAATCGACGGAAATCCCGTCAGGTCGCTTGTGATTCTGTACCAGTGTCAGTTCACGATGCACGAGACAGTCGCTCTTGTCGTCAGCAGGACAATAAACTTTTTGTAGATTTGGACATTCATGGCACCGTGATACCATTCCAGCTCGATACCAGAGCTGCTGTTTCATTGATCAATAAAGACACGTACAAACAACTGGGCACACCTCCATTGTGTGCTGCAAATGTTAAGTTAAATAGCTATTCCGGTCAGAATATCCCTATGTTAGGACAATGCAGCCCTCTTGCAACATACAAGGGACAAACAAAACTTGTGTCATTTTATGTCCAGAGTAAATCAGGTACTATCAGTGAATCAGACTGTGCCTTCAGCCAGTGTTCGCCGGGCCTTGGTTGCGCTAAGACCTATGAAGCACATTTGGAACTGAAAGTAAACGTGCAACCGAAATTTTTCAGAGCGCGCAATGTTCCTCACGCATTGAGTGATGAGGTCGCAAGAACATTAAGCGATTTAGAATCACAAGGTGTGATTGAATGTGTGCAGGCTTCTCTCTGGGCATCACCCTTAGTAATTTTGCCAAAACCTTCCGGAAAATTGAGACTTTGTGTGGACTTCAAGGCCACAGTGAATCCACAACTAGTGATTGCAACTTTTCCTTTACCCCGCCCGGAAGATCTTTTTGACAAACTGTTCCCGGGTATACATTTTTCGAAGTTGGACCTAGCAGATGCGTACTTGCAAATACCAGTGGACGACGAATCCCATCGCGTTTTGGTGGTTAACACGCATCTTGGTTTGTATCAATTCAAAAGACTGCCATTCGGGTGTGCATCCGCCCCTGCATTGTTTCAGCAATATCTGCAAACAGTTTGTGCGTCGGTCCCTACTGAAGCAAACTATCTGGACGATATTGTGATCTCCGGAAAGACGGAAGAAGAACATTTAGCCAATCTCAGAACATTATTTCAGGTCTTGCGACAAAGGGTCTTCGCTTGCGGAAGGACAAATGTGTGTTTTTTTCTCGTGACTTACCATATTCGGGACATGTAATCAATGCACAAGGAATACATCCGAGTCCAGAGCACCTCCGTGCCATACAGGACTTGCCTTCGCCGCAGAATTTGTAGCAGATACAGAGTGTGTTGGGAAAAATTAATTATTATCATCGCTATGTTCCCAATGCCTCTTCCATTTCAGCTCCGCTTCATCGCTTACGCCGTAAAGGTGTTCCGTTTGTCTGGACGACGGAATGCGAACGCGCCTTTCGCCAGTTGAAGTCGGCGTTGCTTTCAAATACTTGCCTTACGCCATTCGATCCCCAGAAACCCCTTTTGTTGATGGTAGATGCATCGGATTTCGGGATCGGTGCTGTGCTTGCGCACAAAGATGGATCGCATGATCGCCCTATTGCCTTCGCGTCCAAATTGCTCTCGTCTGCGCAGAGACATTATTCACAGATAGAGAAGGAAGCTTTGGCTCTCGTGTTTGGTGTTCCTAAGTTTCATGATTTCTTGTATGGTCGTCACTTTACCATCATCACAGACCACAAACCTTTGACATCGCTGTTTCATCCGAACAAGCCTGTACCTCCACGTATAGCGCAGAAATTTATTCGCTGGTCAATTTTCCTCTTGCAGTACTGCTACGATATCTTGTGTCGGTCCACTGCTAAGCACGGAAACGCTGATGCGTTGTCTCGTTTGCCTGTTGCTGAGGATAGAGCATTCGATTCTTCCGAACTTGCTTGCATGTTCGTTGATATGGAAACCGATGACGTGGTCGAATCGTTTCCGATTGATTTTCCTCGGGTAGCTACAGCCACAGCTGCTGACCCTGTCCTTGCTACGGTTTTGCGTTTTGTTGCTACGCAATGGCCCTTGTCAAGGTCACGGATCGAGGATCCGTTGGTTCGCCGATATTTTGCTCACAAGGAGAGACTTTTTGTACGACGTGGTGTTTTGCTGTTGCGTTCTGACAATGATCAATCCCGGAACGTGGTCCAACGTTCGTTACAGTCCTCTGTCTTACGGCTTCTCCACCAAGGACATTGGGGTATAGTGCGAACGAAATAACTTGCTCGTCAGCACTGTACTTGGTTCGGAATCGATGCTCCGATTACGAATATGTGCTCTTCTTGCATGGCGTGTGCCGAACAACAATCCGCACCACCGCGGAAATTCTTTCCATGGCCACAAGCCGCTTCCCCTTGGCAACGCTTGCACATTGATTTTGCTGGTCCATTCTGGAATGCTCGATGGTTGGTTGTGGTCGATTCATTCAGTAATTTTCCTTTTATTGTACGGATGTCTTCCACGAAGTCATCTGCCACCATCCAAGCGTTATCTGCTATCTTTTGCATAGAAGGTCTTCCACAGACTATTGTTTCCGACAATGGCCCACAATTCATGTCCGCAGAATTTGTCATTCTGCACGGCCAATGGTATTCAACATCTGACATCCGCGCCGTTTTCGCCTCAGTCAAACGGTGCCGCGGAACGATTGGTCCAGACTTTCAAGTCCCAGATGTTGAAGTTGAAAGCGTCGCATTCTCGGGAGGACGCATTGTTGCTCTTTTTGTCTTCGTATCGCTCTCAGCCCCGAGATGGTCGCTCGCCGGCTGAGTTGCTCCATGGTCGTCCTCATCGAACCTTGATGTCTTTGCTACATCCGCCGCATCAGGATCGTGTGCAGCGGCAGCCGCCTGCTTTTGCTCCAGGCGACGTTGTATACTATCGCAACTATCGAGGTTCACGGCGTTGGCTCGCAGGGCGCATTCTTCGCTGCCTTGGCTGCGCTATGTATCTGGTTTTCGGGGCCTCTGGTGAGGTGCGTCGGCATCTCAATCAGCTGCGCCTCTGTCGTCGCACGGGTTCTGCCGCTCCCCATCTGCTTTCAGCGACGGTGCCGTCCGGTCAGCGCCCTGGGGACCCATCTACTGGCTCGCCTCATCCCCAGGTGTTACCGACGCTGCCTTCCATTTTGCCCCATGGCGACGCGCCGCCGCCGCCGCCGCCGCCGCCGCCGCCTGTTCTCCCGCCGGCGACGCCCGCAGTGGACGCTTTGCTGCAGCCACCAAGCGCCTCCCTGGGTCACGCGCCGCCGATCGCTTCCCGTGACCAGCTATCCTTCGACATGGACCTCTTGCCCGCTCTAGACCAGATGTCGTCTTCGCCCGTCGGGTACCCCGACGCGATGGAGGTCGACCCTTCGGCCCCTCCTGTCTCTCTACGGGCGCATACACCGCATGTTGGAGTGCAACCTGGACTATGTTTTCAGGCGTTTCCTAGCTCCCCTCGGACCGAATGGCCGGGTGCGGGTGGCACAGCCTCGCCTGTTGTTAGGCTCCCCACCTCGTCGCATACGTCAACATGGGGTCCTCCCCACGGCGGGCGGAAGCCTTATAACACAACCGTTCGCCGATTTGCGGGGGAGGAATGTGGTGTCACCGCCAGACACCACACTTGCTAGGTGGTAGCCTTTAAATCGGCCGCGGTCCATTAGTATACGTCGGACCCGCGTGTCGCCACTGTCAGTGATTGCAGACCGAGCGCCGCCACACGGCAGGTCTAGAGAGACTTTCTAGCACTCGCCCCAGTTGTACAGCCGACTTTGCCAGAGATGGATCACTGACAACTACGCTCTCCTTTGCCGAGACGATAGTTAGCATAGCCTTCAGCTACGTCATTTGCTATGACCTAGCAAGGCGCCATAGCATTTGATATTATTTTATGAAGCATGTACAATCAAGAGCGATGTTCTACAATTATGGATTAAAGTTAAGTATTACAGCAACTGCGTCCATTTTTCTAAGTTCTCATTTCCTTGTAATGTTCCAGACCTCACGCCAGCCTGCGTGAGCTTAAACGCGTGCCTTTCGGCTTCCTCTCATGGTGGCTTGGCTGTCTGGCCAAGTCACAACAGACCTCATCAACTTCTTCTCTTCACATGGAGATGTGTTTTCCATCATGTGATCTTTGTACAACGTGTTATATCCCAAATTAGTTTGGCTGTGGTACATCCGCTTTTTCTTGGTGTTACATTTTGGATGGAGAGCAGTTTATTTATATACATGCTACGAGGCTACGAGGGGGGACCCAAAGGAAACCGGATTGTTGTCATAAAAAATTTATTGATGAAACCTTTTACAAAATTACTTCTGTCACCTTCAAAATACTCTCCATTGCATGCGACGCACTTGTCAAGCCTCTTGTCCCACTGTTGGAAGCATGTTTGGAATTCTTCAAGTTTGATATTGTTCGATGCCCTTTTTGAAGCTGTTTTTACCGCCTCCACATTGTCATAACGCTCCGCTTTTAGCGTTTTTTTCGTTCGTGGAAATAGGAAAAAGTCGCACGGGGCTAGGTCCGGCGAATATGGAGCGTGGGGAACGACAGACCACCTCTGAGATGCCATATAGTGGGTCACTCGTAAGGCCGTGTGTGTTGGAGCATTGTCTTGATGCAGAAACCAATCACCTGATCGCCAAAGTTCCGGTCGTTTCCTCCTCACGTCCTCTTCCAGACGCCTAAAAACATCCAAGTAAAAGTGCTGGTTAACAGTCTGGCCAGGGGGTACGAATTCCCGATGCACAATTCCACGAACATCAAAAAAGACAATGATGATCGTCTTCACATTTGACCTCACTTGCCTTGCTTTTTTTGGTCTGGGAGAGTTGGGAGTACTCCACTGGCTTGACGCTTTCTTGGTTCTGGGTCATACCCGTAACACCAAGTCTCATCCTCTGTAATGATTTTATTCAAGACGTTGGGTCACGCACATTCATGCGGATGGTATTTTGCTCCTGTGTGAGACGGCGCGGGACAAATTTAGTAGCAACACGTCTCATGTGCAAATCCTCACTCAAAATCCGTTAGCACGAGCTCCAAGAGATTCCTGTCTCTGCTGAAATTTGGTCGATCGTTTGGCGACGATCCTCGTTGATCTTTTGGCGGACCTTTTCAAAGTTCTCCTCATTTCGCGATGCTGAAGGGAGTCCAGAACGAGCTTGGTCTTCAACACACATATCACTACGCTTAAAGCGCCCAAACCACTCCAAAACCTGTGTGCGGCTCATAGCGTCCTCCTGTAAAGCTTCCTGAAGCCTTTGGTGTATCTCCGTTGCAGTGTTTTTATGCTGGAAACAAAATTTCACACACACTCTTTGTTCTTCTAAACTTGCCATCACGACTTTGCAGAGGTAACCCGCCAACAGAGAAACACAATACCACACTCGCACGTTCAGCTCTGCACGACGCCGTCTGCACAGCTGTTTCACGAAGGTCTCTACTAACACTATCTGGCGTGAGAACCCTGCATTACGTCTACGAGTGGCAGCGCCCTTGGAGTACGGTTTCCTTTGGGTCCCCCCGTATTTGTGAAATCGAACCGTTTGTGT
Source organism: Schistocerca serialis cubense (assembly GCF_023864345.2). Taxonomy (NCBI): domain Eukaryota; kingdom Metazoa; phylum Arthropoda; class Insecta; order Orthoptera; family Acrididae; genus Schistocerca; species Schistocerca serialis. The sequence goes on along the minus strand of NC_064643.1, from coordinate 380,491,679 downwards.
TACCGGTCACATGGTTCCACACGTCATCAGTGGTACGCACATCGTTGTATTATTGTTATTACAGTCCTTGTATATTAATTTTTAAGGTGATTATTTTTGTCATACGTGGCCCATCTTTAAGAACACCTGTTCTGAAGATGGTCGGTTAGACTGAAACTGGTTCAAAAAAAAAAAAAAAATGGCTCTGAGCACTATGGGACTTAACTTCTGTGGTCATCAGTCCCCTAGAACTTAGAACTACTTAAACCTAACTAACCTAAGGACATCACACACATCCATGCCCGAGGCAGGATTCGAACCTGCGACCGTAGCAGTCGCGCGGTTCCGGACTGAGCGCCTTAACCGCGAGACCACCGCGGCCGGCCGAAACTGGTTCCTGCAGTTAGTAAATAAATAATTATTTCCTGTTATACAGGCATGAATTACATCATTGTACCGCTCAGAATTAACAGTTACTGCCTTAAAAGCTACATTATCATAAAGAATTAGACCGAATATGTGATTTGCCGAAATCGCGCAACGCAGTGTAGCTTTCCATTCATGTCACGGCTTCCCATGAAGCTTACAATGGTTTCCCCCTACCCAGTACCTGAAAACCAAAGAAGCAGAAGTGCGCATCGTCACAGTACTAGGTATTTTGCTAAGACTCGGCTGAACAGAGAATACATGTCTGCAGTACTTATGGATAAAAACTGATGACTTCACGCTATTGTGATACCTCTGCCCGGAGCCTTCTTTGCCAAAACAGACCGCCATCTGCCCAGAATAAAGCCGGACGGCCCCCAAGTGCTGAGTGCCGAGAAACGGACATGGACCCATTCTGCAACCGCATAGGAGTGGCCGAGTACACTCCCTCACCTCGCTTAAGAATGGACAGGTTGCGAAGAGCCTGGCGGAGAATGAGGAACGTGCCGAAAACTGATGGGCCCCTGCAGCCATTAGGATGGAACGTCAAGAATGTATGCGCGAAAGATATGAGTTCTTCTGGCCAGGCATCAGTCATTTTCCCTGCCTTAGAAGGCAGGAATGCGGCGACAATTCCAGAAATCCACAGGCACTGGGAGGGGAATACGCAAAGCGCGAAGAATTCGCACAGAGAGGCGTCTGAAGGAAGCCAGCGTTCATAAACAGATGTTTTCTAGACAGTAATGACATTCATTATAAACCCACGGACGCCGGCGGACTCTGAGACAAAGGTCAAACATGATTCCATCCAGGTCTCATGCAGAGTTAGCGCCTACAATGAAATGTTGTATGGCTGCTCTCACAACAACTCCGGAATGCAGGAAGACGTCAGAAGAATGTGCCACCAATGCAGGTGAAATAGTGAGAAAGATGCTAATTCCTGAGGCACACATCAGCCCCTGCAAGATGGGTAATTTCCATCCTACACAGACTGACGTGGCCATGAAACATCAAATTGCGAGAGGAGAAAAATTCGAGGAAACGTGGGATTGAGAGATGGATGAGGAGTGTAGACGGGAGTCGGTGAGACAGCGCGGAAACAAGAGGACATGGGGTGTCTTCCATCCATGGCTAACATCACCTTCCTACACCGTGATATCGCTGCTTTGGCCACGCAGCCCACAACGGAGAGACAACGCGGAGATTGTACCTGGACCTTGCTGCAAAGCCGCTACTGCCAATGAGAACAGCCAACTAACGCCGCATGGCTCCGAGCGGACTCATCGACGCAGCGCTTGCCGCCGACAGAGCCACGCGACGAATGATCACGAATCATGGCGAAATGAATCTTACTCCTTCCTTCCCCTTAATAACACATTTGTGTCCATGCCCAGTCATGTCAGCCCTGAGATCTATAATATTGTTTTATTTTGTGTAAAAAGTACAGAAAGAAATACAATTCTTTCTCGTTTTAATCATCTAAGCAGTCTGTTAAAATCACACATCAATCCCTTCATCTCACAATCTTTCGTGTTTGATTTCTTTTAATTACTGGCTCCTCAGTGTGGAGCGATCTTGTTGGTAATTTTAGCGTTACGTGATATCACAAAGTAGAATTTTTCGAGTTCACTAAACTATGTAGATATTCTGGGTTATTAATCTTCATTATCACAACCCTCCTACGGTGTCTCAACGCCACCTATATTTTTATCATTTCACTGTTCGACTATCTACTAACGTAATTATCTAATGTGACATAATTAAGTTGCAAGAAATCGTGTAGTCCAGGAGGATACGAAGAATACGGATATACAGGGTGTTACAAAAAGGTACGGCCAAACTTTCAGAAAACATTCCTCACACACAAATAGAGAAAGGATGTTAGGTGGACATATGTCCGGAAACGCTTAATTTCCATGTTAGAGCTCATTTTAGTTTCATCAGTATGTACTGTACTTCCTCGATTCACCGCCAGTTGGCCCAATTGAAGGAAGCTAATGTTGACTTCGGCGCTTGTGTTGACATGCGACTCATTGCTCTACACTACTAGCATCAAGCACATCAGTAAGTAGCATCAACGGCTTAGTGTTCATCACGAACGTGGTTTTGCAGTCAGTGCAATTTTTACAAATACGGAGTTGACAGATGCCCATTTGATGTATGGATTAGCACGGGGCAATAGCCGTGGCGCGGTACGTTTGTATCGAAACAGATTTCCAGAACGAAGGTGTCCCGACAGCAAAACGTTCGAAGCAATTGATCGACGTCTTAGGGAGCACGGAACATTCCAGCCTATGACTCGCGACTGGGGAAGACCTAGAACGACGAGGACACCTGCAATGGACGAGGCAGTTCTTCATGCAGTTGACGATAACCCTAATGTCAGCGTCAGAGAAGTTGCTGCTGTACAAGGTAACGTTGACCACGTCACTTTATGGAGAGTGCTACGGGAGAACCAGTTATTTCCGTACCATGTACAGCGTGTGCAGGCACTATCAGCAGCTGATTGGCCTCCACGGGTAAGTTCTGCGAATGGTTCATCCAACAATGTGTCAATCCTCATTTCAGTGCAAATGTTCTCTTTACGAATGAGGCTGCATTCCAACGTGATCAAATCGTAAATTTTCACAATCAACATGTGTCGGCTGACGAGAATCCGCACGCAATTGTGCAATCACGCCATCATCACAGATTTTCTGTGAACGTTTGGGCGGGCATTGTTGGTGATGTCTTGATTGGGCCCCATGTTCTTCCACATACGCTCAATGGAGCACGTTATCATGATTTCATACGGGATACTCTACCTGTGCTGCTAGAACATCTGCCTTTACAAGCACGACACAACATGTGGTTCATGCACGATGAAGCTCCTGCACATTTCAGTCGAAGTGTTCGTACGCTTCTCAACAACAGATTCGGTGACCGATGGATTGGTAGAGGCGGACCAATTCCATGGCCTCCACGCTCTCCTGACCTCAACACTCTTGACTTTCATTTATGGGGACATTTGAAAGCCCCTGTCTACGCAACCCCGGTACCAAATGTAGAGACTCTTCGTGCTCGTATTGTGGACGGCTGTGATACAATACGCCATTCTCCGGGGCTGCATCAGCACATTAGGGATTCCATGCGACGGAGGGTGGATGCATGTATCCTCGCTAACGGAGGACATTTTGAACATTTCCTGTAACAAAATGTTTGAATTCATGCTGGTACCTTCTGTTGCTGTGTGTTTCCTTTCCATGAATAATGTGATTTGAAGAGAAGTAATAAAATGAGCTCTAACATGGAAAGTAAGCGTTTCCCGACACATGTCCACATAACATATTTTCTTTCTTTGTGTGTGAGGCATGTTTCCTGAAGGTTTGGCCGTACCTTTTTGTAACACCCTGTAATAGAAAATTGACATTCAAAACAATAGTCACGTTAATTTCTTCGACGTACCTGTAAGGAAGGGCGCCTCAGAGAACCACGCAGTGGGGAAGGCGAAGTCGCAGATGTTGTGCTCTCTCACGAGCGTTACCGCAGGCTTCTCGAACATGATGTCGAAGCAGATGAACATGGCGAAGCTTACGCCGAAGTCCGTATCGAAGATGGAAAACTCAGGTTCCGGTGTCGGCACGAAACCAGGTTCTCCGAACAAGTTGAACTTGCGATATCTGACGACGAACCAAAGACAGCAGATGTTACAGATGATGAGTAAATTGGGTGGTTTGGTTTCCCACATAGCAAACGTAGTCGGCCACAGCATGCCCATGTTATGCAACGGACTTCTTCAGCTTATCACATCAAATCCAAAACAGACTGCATTATAATTAGTTTGAAGATACAGGAAACATCCCTTAGAGCTAGTCGAGTGGTATTTGTGTCCGAGGCTCATGTAAAGACGCAGCTTCAAATGATATGTCTCCAGTTAATGATATTTTGTGGCTTACAGAAACACATGTTTGCCCCGTGTTTTACCTTTCCCCTCCCCCCACCCCAGCAAACACACACATGTAGAGAAAAAAGATTTCACATTATAGCAGATGTGTTTCAGTTTTTGTTTCTATAATGGCCTTTTGCCATTACTTCATGACGCTCAGATGTGCACGTATTATTTGAGCAGTAACTCTAAGAATGGAGGGAAACGCAATACAATTAGAAGATAGTGAAAATTTAAGAGTCTCATTTCATTCTTTCAAAACTAATTACGTGCTCCATTAGATAAATAAGGTTTCGAAAATTGTTGACTTTGAGAGAAGAATTATTGTTGGGGTATTTCTAGTGTTCGTTAGTCATTGTACATCTAATCACGGTTTGGAGCACGTGTACTGCGTCTTAAGGCTTGCATGACCTATCGTCACTGTAGTGCACGTCTAATTTATCTACACCAGCACATTCGAAATTTTTTACCAATAATCTCATTGAGAAGGCTTTCATTTACAGCCAGTTTCACATTGTGAATATTCTTAATCTAGTATTTGCTACTTAAGGGTTACAAACTTTAATTATCAATAATTATTTGGGAGTCATTATTAGCAAAGATGTGTCCATGAAAAAAGAAACAGAACCACATTGGCGAAGGTAGACTATTAATGAAATATTAAATATAACTTCATGGATCAAACTGATTTGATCAGAAACGAAGATTAGGGTATCCAAATCCAATGTAGAAAATGTAGTGCTGTATGTAGATGAAACATGTGAAATAGAAGAATTAAGAGGAACATTTTGTCAATGTAAATGGAGTTTTGGAGGTGTTACTGTAACTTGGCACTATGGAATAAAATTAAAAATGAAGACATACCACAGTAATGGATACAATCGAACCAAAATAATTCATATGATGTGAGTACGTTCACCCTTTGCGTGGGGACAGATGGGCTTAGAAAACGATGGAATGAATCCAGTTAACACAAGAATAAGGGGGCGCCAGAAAACAACGTGGGAAGAGATTTTCAGGCAGAAGATTGGAAAGATAGAAGACTTTGAACCTAGGACCCAAGAAAAACTATGGTTTTGTATTAAACTGCAATTAGAAAAGCTGTAATTCTGTTGTAATTATTTAATTCGCAGATCTGTTACTGTCATTGTACTGAATCCATAGTATGATTGAAATTGAAAAAGTTCTCGTAAGACGTGTTGGTAGCAAAAAAAAAAAAAAAAAAAAAAAATAGTAAAATAAAAAAATAGAAAAAATACTCACAGTTCACAGATTTTTTTTATTTCATCCAGTGTGACATACTGTGGCTGCACTGGGATTTGAAACGTACAACCCCTCACAGAAAAAAATTCCAGTCTCTGATTACAGCGCTACGTCACTCAGAAAGACCATATCAACAGAATTCTTCCACGCAATGGCACGGCATTAAAATTGGTAGAGACCAGCAGAAACGTGCAGGAAACTTAAACGGGAATCGTTGGAAGAAAAGTGTCGTTGTACTCGTTGCATTAATTAAGTGGCCAATATTGTAGGTTGATGGTGCATAGGTTCTATTGCTTGCAGTCAGGTGTGATTTGTAAAGTATTACTAGAGTCCAAGTGACACAATGACAGTAGGGAGCGTCTTAAAAAGGATAATGTACAATGGTCGAACAGCTCCCCGTAAGTCACAGATTCCTGTGGTCAGTGCCTAGCAACGCTTGAGGTTGTGTAAAGAGCGATGCTGCTGGACAGTGGATGACTGGAAAAGGGTAATTACCCTGTTGTGGTCCGATGAAAGGGTTTGGGTTTAGCGAATTCCTGGAGAACGTTACCTGCCGCGTGCCGTGTGCAGTAACGTTCCTGTAACGGACCGTCTGTCCAGAGCCCCGAACTGATTCAACTGGAATGACTTTGTGATTAGTTAGAGGACGACTTCACCCCAGACCCCAGCGTCCAATATTACAATCCTCTCTGGTTTCGGCCCTTGAGCATTGCTGATCTGCCACTTCTCCACAGACATTCAGACACCTTACTGAAAATGTCCCCAGCAGAGCTCAAGTCGTCATAAAGGCGAATGGCCCGCTAATAGGTAACCGTATACTTTCGATCAGATCGTGTATGTATTAGTGTAGGTGTCATTAACCAAAGAAAACAGTGAATTCACTACGAATAAAGACGTCTCAGTTGTCTAGGACCGTGCCCATGTGAGTACACCGGTTTCCGCCGTACCAGCAATGATTAGCACTTCAGGCGTGGCCCGAACTTGGATGGGTGACCATTCGGGTACGCCGTGTGCTGTTGAAAATTTCTCTTTGCCATTGAAGCAGAGGGGACAGGAAGGTTGGTGCGGTGGTCACCAATCTTTGCGCCATTGTGGTGGATTCAATCCCATGTCCCTCTCTGCACTGTTTCATGAAGCGAGGCACAGTGGATGCTGATCTGTCCGTAGGATTCTTGCGGCCCCTTGGTCCTGTTCGAGAGGGTACGTGCCGGTATGGGGTTTCACCTTCTCCCTTCTCCCATCATGTCCAACTCGAGCCGCGCGGGGTAGCCGTGCGGTCTTGGGCGCCTTGTCATGGTTCGCTTGGCTCCACCCGTCGGAGGTTCGACTCATCCCTCGGGCATGGGTGTGTGTCTTGTTCTTAGCGTAAGCTGTTTTAAGTTAGTTTAATTAGTGTGAAAGCCTAGGGAACGATGACCTCAGCAGTTTGGTCCCCTAGATCCTTACCACAAATTTCCAAATTTCCAACACGAACATAACATTACACTGTACACACATACACATACCACCACACACACGCACAGATACGCCCATTTTTAAAATACGTTTGGAATAATTGAGTCCACTCATTGAGAATATCACGCTGGGTCTTTCGACATTTTTGCGGTCCCATCATCCACAACCCTATAGATGTACTGTGGACAACCCTATCTTCCAAGACGGTCACGGAGGGCTACACGTATGCGCTCTTACGTTCAGGCAACTTATCGTACCTTTATTAGGCCGCTAAATCATGCAATATTTATGACTTTCAGAATATCTGTAACAGCGAGCGATAAGTAGGATCCATCGCCCACGCAATTAGGTGAGTCTACGAAAGTAAATAATTCGCATCACTTCTTTTCGAGCTGACTGATTTTTTGCCAGTTCTGCTTGCTTGTAGATTAGTGTGTATAAAAAAAAAAAAAAAAAAAAAAAAAAGAAACCTTACACACAGAAACTGCTGTTCAAAACTGCTCTGGTATGTTTTTAGCTGCATTGAGTAAAATAAGTTCGCTGGAATGAAGTCATTACCGAGGCTAAGATGATTTCTCTTTGACCTGACAAATTTTTTGTCAGTTGTTCTTATATGTACACTGCTGAAAAAAATCGTAAACGAAGAAACCCTTCCGCGTCTCCCAACCATTCATTGGATACGACTTTAGTTACTTAACTTTTATCCTATCAGCTGCACATCCTGCAAAGAAGAGTAATTAACTTTCAATGAAGAAGAAGATCGAAAAATGAGAAACGTGACCACCGTCTATTACACTACTGGCCATTAAAATTGCTACACCACGAAGATGACGTGCTACAGAGGCCAAATTTAACCGACAGGAAGAAGATGCTGTGATGCAAATGATTAGCTTTTCAGAGCATTCACACAAGGTTGGCGCCGGTGGCGTCTCCTACAACGTGCTGACATGAGAAAAGTTACCAACCGTTTCTCATACACAAACAGCAGTTGACCGTCGTTGCCTGGTGAAACGTTGTTGTGATGCCTCGTGTAAGGAGGAGCAATGCGAACCATCACGTTTCCGACTGTGATAAAGGTCGGATTGTAGCCTATCGCGATTGCGGTTTATCTGCTCGCGTTGGTTGAGATCCAATGACTGTTAGCAGAATATGGAGTCGGTGGGTTCAGGAGGGTAATACGGAACGCTGTGCTGGATCCAAACGGCCTCGTACCACTAGCAGTCGAGATGACAGGCATCTGTAACGGATCTTGCAGCCACGTCTCGGTCCCTTGGTTAACAGATGGGGACGTTTGCAAAACAACAACCATCTGCACGAACAGTTCGACGATGTTTGCAGCAGCATGGACTATCACCTCTGGGACCATGGCTGCGGTTACCCTTGACGCTGGATCACAGGCAGGAGCGCCTGCGATGGTGTACTCTACGACGAACCTGAGTGCACGAATGGCAAAACGTCAATTTTTAGGATCAATCCAGGTTCTGTTTACAGCATCATGATGGTCGCATTCGTATTTGGCGACATCGCGGTGAACACACATTCGAAGCGTGTATTCGTCATCGCCATACTAGCGTATCACCCGGCGTGATGGTATGAGGTACCATTGGTTACATGTCTCGGCCAGCTCTTGTTCGCATTGACGGCACTTTGAACAGTGGACGTTACATTTCAGATGTGTTACGACCTGTGGCTCTACCCTTCATTTGATCCCTGCAAAACCCTACATTTTAGCAGGATAAAGCACGACCGCATGTTGTAGGTCCTGTAAGGGACTTCTGGATACAGAAAATGTTCGACTGCTGCCCTGGCCAGCACATTCTGCAGATCTCCCAGCAACTGAAAACGTCTGGTCAATGGTGGCTGAGCAACTGGCTCATCACAATACGCCAGTCTCTACTCTTCATGAACTGTGGTATCTCGTTGAAGCTGCATGGGCAGCTGTACCTGTACGCGCCATCCAAGCTCTGTTTGACTCAATGCCCAGGCGTATCAAGGCAGTCATTACGGCCAGAGGTGGTTGTTCTGGGTACTGATTTCTCAGGATCTATGCACCTAAATTGCGTGAAAATGTAATCACATGTCAGTTCTAGTATAATGTATTTGTCCAATAAATACTCGTTTATCATCTGCATTTCCTCCTGGTGTAGAAATTTTAATGGTCAGTAGTGTATTTGACAAGTCAATTATCATGGCCTTACAACATTGTCGCCGTGGCTCACGGTCATCATTCGTCACATAAGAAAGCTATAGTGGAGTAATGTAACTTCTGAAGTCACTTGGAGTTCAAGTTAAACGCCGGAACCGTCAAATCCGTCCAGCCGATAATTCAATTACAACAATATACAGAAAGTTCCTTTGTGGCCGTTAAATCGAACAACAAGAAACCCCTCACAGCTGCCTCTGTGACGACAAAACTTCTTTTGCAATAAAAAGCAGTGTGTACGCCATCAATATTTGCGAGATAAGCGGCCGGTTCTGGTGGAAGTTTTATTTTTTATTTTATTTTTTCGTGGTAGGACTGGGCAGATAGAGTAGCGGACGGCGGGCCGCAGTGGGCCAGCAGCCGGTCGCTGACAGCCGGGGATGCGTGCCGCCAGGCGCGGGCTCTCGTATCACGGCGCAGTAAAAATTGATTCGGCCGAGCTCCACCGCGCCGTGGTGGGGACAGCACGAAAAGTTGTTCGTCCACCTCAGGACCGCTCCGCACCGCCGATCGGCTCTCACCGACCGCTGTGGGCGAAAGGCCAGCCGACAGCGCGAGCAAACTGCTGCTCTGGGGTTTCAGAAATCGTCTCGGCTTTGCAGCGCAATAAGTTCTGGAAACCGGATTCATTTACACAGGTTGGGTAAAACAATATGAGCAGCCTCGTTTCGTGGTACAGGATCACTTCAATACTTGTATGTGTTTGTACATCGGATTTTTTTACTTTTCTCCACCAGACGAAGCCATTATTTATTTTTTATTTATTTTACATATCTAGTTTTGTAGTGCCAAATTGAGGAGAAACTCTGCAAGGTCATGGAACGATCGGTGCATCAAATTAACACCATAAAAGTAATAATCGATAAGAAAATAAATGCGAATCCTATGCAGACGACAACTTCCAAGTGCGAGATAAGCCACTGCAAATGCGAAATGCAGATGCATTATTAATCTGTGTAAACGCCAGAATATTGAATGGAAGCATGCAAATGTGTACGCATCGTGTTACACAGGTACCGTATGTCGGTTTGTAAGACGGAATTGCATGCCTGGTGCACTTGGTTGGTCTACATCTACATCTACATCCATACTCCTCAAGCCAACTGACGGTGTGTGGCGGAGGGTACCTTGAGTACCTGTATCGGTTCTCCCTTCTATTCCAGTCTCGTATTGTTCGTGGAAAGAAGGATTGTCGGTATGCCTGTGTGTGGGCTCTAATCTCTCTGATTTTATCCTCATGGTCTCTTCGCGAGATATACGTAGGAAGGAGCAATATACTGCTTGACTCCTCGGTGAAGATATGTTCTCGAAACTTCAACAAAAGCCCGTACCGAGCTACTGAGCGTCTCTCCTACAGTCTCCCACTGGAGTTTATCCATCATCTCCGTAACGCTTTCACGATTTCTAAATGATCCTGTAAAGAAGCGCGCTGCTCTCCGTTGGATCTTCTCTATCTCTTCTATCAACACTATCTGGTATGGATCCCACACTGCTGAGCAGTATTCAAGCAATGGGCGAACAAGAGTACTGTAACCTACTTCCTTTGTTTTCGGATTGCTTTTCCTTAGGATTCTTCCAATGAATCTCAGTTCGGCATCTGCTTTACCGACGATCAACTTTATATGATCATTCCATTTTAAATCACTCCTAATGCGTACTCCCCGATAATTTATGGAATTAACTGCTTCCAGTTGCTGACCTGCTATATTGTAGCTAAATGATAAGGGATCTTTCTTTCCATGTATTCGCAGCACATTACACTTGTCTACATTGAGATTCAATTGCCATTCCCTGCACCATGCGTCAATTCGCTGCGGATCCTCCTGCATTTCAGTACAATTTTCTATTGTTACAATCTCTCGATATACCACAGCATCATCCGCAAAAAGCCTCAGTGAACTTCCGATGTCATCCACAAGGTCATTTATGTATACCGTGAATAGCAACGGTCAATACGGGGACGGTTATTGCTTCTTGTGGATGACACTGGAGCTGTCGTCCGATGGTATCCCATATGTGCTCGTCTTGAGACAGATCTGGTGATCGAGCAGGCCTAGGCACTATGTCGACACTCTGTAGAGCACGTTGGGTTACAACAGCGGTTCGTTATCCAACTGGAAATGCTGTTAATGGATGGCAGTACAACAGGCCAAATCATCAGACTGACATGTACAAATTTGGAGTCAGGGTGCGTGGGATGACCACGAAAGTGCTCTTTCTGTGATACGAAATAGCACCCCAGACCATAACGCCTGTTGTGGGTTGTAATGGATCTTTATTTACGTGACCATTACGGCACTCCAACCCCAGTTCAAATGGTTCAAATGGCTCTGACAAGGGAACCTCCCCATCGCATCCCCCTCAGATTTAGCTATAAGTTGGCACAGTGAATAGGCCTCGAAAAACTGAACACAGATCAATCGAGAAAACAGAAGTTGTGTGGAACCATGAAAAAATAAGCAAAATATACAAACTGAGTAGTCCATGTGCAAGATAGGCAACATCAAGGACAGTATGAGCCAAGGAACGTCGTGGTCCCGTGGTTAGCGTGAGCAGCTGCGGAACGAGAGGTCCTTGGTTCACCCTTCCCTCGAGTGAAACTTTTACTTTATTTATTTTCGCAAAGTTATGATCTGTCCGTTCATTCATTGACGTCTCTGTTCACTGTAATAAGTTTAGTGTCTGTGCTTTGCGACCGCACCGCAAAAGCGTCTACTAATCGCACGGTCGCACGCTTTTGCGGTGCGGTCGCAAAGCACAGACACTAAACTTATTACAGTGAACAGAGACGTCAATGAACGAACGGACAGATCATAACTTCGCGAAAATAAATAAAGTAAAATTTTCACTCGAGGGAAGACTTAAACCAAGGACCTCTCCTTCCGCAGCTGCTCACGCTAACCACGGGACCACGGCACTCCTCGGCTCACATTGTCCTTGATATTGCCTATCTTGCACATGGACTACTCAGTTTGTATATTTTGCTTATTTCTTCGTAGTTCCACACAACTTCTTCCTGTTTTCTCGATTGATCTGTGTTCAGTTTTTCAAGGCCTATCCACTGTGCCAACGTATAACTAAATCTGAGGGGGGTGCGATGGGGAGGTTCCCTTGTGAGCACTATGGGACTAAACTTCTTAGGTCATCAGTCCCCTACAACTTAGAACTACTTAAACCTAACTAACCGAAGGACATCACACACATCCATGCCCGAGGCAGGATTCGAACCTGCGACCGTAGCGGTCGCGCGGTTCCAGACTGTAGCGCCTAGAACCGCTCGGCCACCATGGCCGGCTCCAATCCCAGTTCTCGATACCAGTAATATCGTACTACTTTTCTGCGAAGTACCAGACAGATTTTTGTGACAATATTCACATTTGGTTTTATTAATGTATAGGTACTCCGATGTATCGATGTATTACAATGATATGGTTCTTGTATGTATTCATCTCTGTGAGACTGTCATAATCTTTGACTTACTTGCAACCGTTTTGGGGCGAATGCGCACACAGCAGTCTTTGTTTCACTTTGCAGAAGTTAAGTTGTTATTTCGCTTTGTAAAAGAACAGTCAAGTCTTGTGTTTGGTTAAAGTAGAAATTAAATATGTGAAGATTGATACAAAACTGTTTTCTTGATTATGTGGCAATTAGGAAGAAGTATATGTGAATTTACAAGAAGTTTAATAAAAATGTGGATCGTGATCACCAAGTCAAAAATTATTTCCACCATACCATCGTTCTGATCTGGGATTGTTCGATCATTAAGAATTTCCTGAAAAACGTATTTGTTAGGTCTTCAAATATTGCTAAAATACAGATCGGGACCTCTTAGCAGTCAAAGTGGGATTGCCCTAGAATCAACAAGATGAGCCATAACAAGTTCGACGAAATCTACGTGGGAATCCATTCAAGATAAGTGCCAAAATTAATGACTTTTTTACAGTGACTTCATTATTTCCATTCTGACGATACCATCCACTGTCAATAACTTTGTTTTTGCCCGATAAACCGAACATACGCTGCGTGAACAACATTATTAATTTGATTTCAAACCTACTTTGCAAGTGGTGGTATTGTTAGAAGGTCCACTGAGTACTGCACGCAGACCGATTGGTTACATGCCCTCAACAGGACTACTTCCAACCAACACACGGCCATTAATGACACCAAGGCAGAACCAACTTGCCCTCGAATGACCTCACGCTTGAGACCACCAAAGTCGCAAACAGAGGTGGTTTGGGTTCAGTTGACTACACGCTACAGGTTGTCTGGCTCGGAACTGTCCTTGAAGTAACCGATTTGCAACAGCGAGTTGTGTCACTGTGGCGCCAAATGCTGCTCAATGTGCTGCTGCACACGCAGTACCGGTGCGCCAGAACCATATGCCGCACGCGATGGTCTTCCGTCTCGGTAGCACCACGTGGCTGTCCGGAGCGCGGTTTTATAGCGACCGTACATTCCCGTGACCACCGCTGCCAGGAATCATGTACAATGGCAACGTTATTGCCAAGACTTTCTGCAATTCAGCTGTAGGAACATCCAGCTTCTCGTAGCCCTATTGCATGACGTCGTTCAAACTCAGTGAGATGTTGATAGTGGGATCTTAAAACGTTAAAGGCTCTCTTGACTAACATCAACTCTTCACGTCCAATCTCGAAGTTAACCAATGCTCACGACCATTAAAGAGTGTATTTAAATAAAAATGATTTTCGTGTTGATAGTGGTGCCACTAAGGCCACTCTTATGCCTCTGGTACGAAATTTGAATTGACATCATCTTTCATGTGTAGAGAAACGCTTACTAACTTCAGTTTGTATCACGCAACTCCTAGTTGGAGTTGTGATTTTTTTTCTGTTACTGTCAAAGCGTGACGAACAATATAACAAGCCGGCCGGGATGGCCGATCGGTTCTAGGCGCTACAGTCTGGAACCGCGCGACCGCTACGGTCGCAGGTTCGAATCCTGCCTCGGGCATGGGTATGTGTGATGTTCTTAGGTTTGTTAGGTTTAAGTAGTTCTAAGTTCTAGGGGACTGATGACCACAGAAGTTAAGTCCCATAGTGATCAGAGCCATTTTGAACAATATAACAAGCGAACTTCATTAATTTCTTTTACAGAAAATCCCCGACAGAACAGAAGGCGTGAGCCAAGAGGAAATTCTTCAGTTTGACTGGCAAGTGTGCGAATTACTGGTAAACATTTTTAATTCTTGTAGTAGTTTACAGGAAAAGGACGCAGAAGTATTATGTAAGCCTTCCTGACGAAAGTCAACTAAGTGTGATCGAAACGAAAAAAAAAAAAAAAAGTCACTGAGAGCTATGGGACTTAACATCTTAGGTCATCAGTCCCCTAGAACTTAGAACTACTTAAACATAACTAACCTAAGGACATCATACACATCCATGCCCGAGGCAGGATTCGAACCTGCGACAGTAGCTGTCGCCCGGTTCCAGACTGAGACGGATAGAACCACTCGGCCACCGCGGCTGGCATCGAAATTCTGATTAGGCTTCTGTCCAGAATTAAGTGAATTTTATGTGCCCATTTGGTAGAGGGCACAGAGTTAGTCTAGTCACGTATTCGTTTTATCGATATGCAGTAAAAGAGACTGTAAAACACGGAGAATAAACAGCAATCCAGCAGCGAATCAGTGGCCCTGCACTCTTGGCGGTAGCAGTAAGCACTTGCTAAGGCAGTGCTATAGCTGCTGGATTACTGGTTATTCCTCGAGTTTTACTCTCCCTGCCAGTTCACATCGGTAATAACAACATTCCACTAGACTAATCTGGGACCGCTCCTACTAATGGGCAAATAAAATTTGGTTTCAAAAGTCATTTTTTTTGTGTTTGGAAATAAACTGATGCTTGCCCAATACGCTGAGCGTCTCAAGAAAACGTGACGAGCACTATTGGTTTGGGCTGAGACCAGCTAGACAACGCATAAATGAAAGTTCAAATATCTACTGAAAAATCAGAGAAAATGCGCCTGATGGCTCTTAGGAGAAACAACCTGTATAAGTCATAAGTGAATGAAAATCAGCAAAGTAGATTAATTTTCGTATTGTACCATTACTTCTTTGGGACATGTTCTACTCGCGTATGTATTAGCATTAAGTCTTCGAACAAGATCACGAAAATATGTTTTCCACAACAGCCTCCTATCAATCTGAGCACCTACGAATTTTAATTGTTCAGACTCTGTAATGATATCCACATTCTGTGTAATCAAAATATTGGTCCTAGTTGAATAGTGTTTTAGGAACTAACAATTGAATCTCACAGTGATTTAGCATCAGTTTATTTTCTAGGAAACGTGAACTTATGTCCTTAACCGCACTATCTAATACCTACCCTGTGATACTTACAGCATCCTTCACTACCAAACTGGTGTCATTAGTAAACAAATATTGTAGAATCACCTGCCATATTAGAAAGCACGCCATTTACATAATATAAGAAACCGGAGCTGCGCCAGCACTGTCCCCTGGCGGCAGACAAAGACACTTTAAAACGCACGTTATTAAACGTGCAAACAGCGAAACTGGAACAAGGGAATTCGTGATAATTCCGTAAAAGCTTACGTCACAGGCTTCACATCAATTTAAATCAAAATTATTCCCCGTTTTTAGTCTCATTGCTATTTATTAATTACGAAGCGCATAAATTACTCAAGTTTTACCGTCTATAGAGTCAAGTCACACTAATACCCAAGAAACGAAATAGAAGTAATTCGCTGAATTACAGACCCACATCAATAACGTCGATTTGCGGAACGATTTTTCAACATATACTCCGCTCGAACATTGTAAATTATCTCGAAGAAAGCGACTGATTGACAAATATCTAGCACGGATTCAAAGAACATAATTCTTGTGAGACACAACGAGCCTTTTATTCTCGCGGGCCGCGGTGGTCTCGCGGTTCTAGGCGCGCAGTCCGGAACCGTGCGACTGCTACTGTCGCAGGTTCGAATCCTGCCTCGGGCATGGATGTGTGTGATGTCCTTAGGTTAGTTAGGTTTAAGTAGTTCTAAGTTCTAGGGGACTGATGACCACAGCTGTTAAGTCCCATAGTGCTCAGAGCCATTCTCGTGAAGTAACGTGTGCTGTTGACAGCAGATGTCAAATAGATTGCATATTTTTGGATTCCCAGAAGGCATTAGGGGCGGATTCTAATCAAATTGCGTGTGTGTAGAGCATCGTTTTGGTTGATTGACTGGATTCGAGATTTCCTGTGAGAAGGCTCACTGCGCGTAGTAACTGATGGAAAGTTATCGAATAAAACAAAAGTAATATCTGGCGTTGCCCAAGGAAGTGTTATACGCCTTCTGCTGTTCTTGATCAACGCAAACGGTTTAGGAGACAATCTGAGCAGCCCCCATAGAGAGTTTATGGGTAACTCTGACTTTTACCGTCTTATAAAGTCATCACATGATCAAAAATATAAGAATATGATTGAGACAAGATATCTGTTTAGCGCAAAAAGTGGCAGTTGACTCTAAGTAACGAAAAGTGTAAAGTCGTCGACATGAATACTACTAGTAAAAGGAATCCGTTAAATTTCGGTTGTATCACAGAAATCTAAAAGCTGTAAATTCAGCTAAATTTTTAGGAATTAGAATTACGAATAACTTCAGCTGGAACAATCGCACAGATAATGTGAGGAATGCAAACTAAAATTGCGCTTTATAGGCAGAAAACATAGAAAATGCAGCAGATCTGCTAAAGATACTGCTTAAACCATGCTTGTCCGCCCGCTTCTGGGGCACTGCTGTGCAGTGTGAGACCCGTATCAGATGGGACTGACGGAGGACATCGAAAAAATTCAAAGAAGAGCAACTCGTTTTGTATGATATCGAAATAGAGGAGAGAGTGCCACGGATATGACACACGAATTGTGGCGGCAAGCATTAAAACAAAGGCATTTTCCGTTGCGGCAGGATTTTCTCTTAAAGTTTCAGTCACATAATTTGTCCTAATAGTGTTAAAATATATTACAGTGCCCACCTAAATAGGGAGAAATGATGATAATAACAAAATAAGAGAACTCAGAGCTTCCACGGAAAACTTAAATGTTTACTTTTCCCACGCGCTGTACGACAGCGGAGCAATAGAGAAGTAGCTTGAAGGTGGTTCGATGAACACTCTGTCAGGCCATTGATTTGGATTGCGGAGCAGTCTTGAAGATACAGATTTAGCCTTAATTACAAATGATTTTTGAAACATATAAAACAAAGAAAGAAGAACATCAGGGAATGTTCTACATCAGCAACAGAAGAAAGATCCACTAGCAGAATCATTACGTATATCGTCGCATGCATTCGTGTAAGAGTATGGTTCAGGTGATATGAAATTTCGTAAACAGTATGTTTCCGAGACCTGAAATATTATGGAAACATGTGAATACAGGAAGTTAAAAACTGGTCTAATACCTGTTAAGCAGTATCATCAAATCATTCTTTATTCTGTGCAACTGGTAACTACCTCGTATAGGAATAGTTCACTACTAAGCTGTATTATCCGTAGAGAGCGATATAATTCAGTTGTGTAAGAATGGAAATACGATCCTAAATAACTTGACAAGAAGCACGTAAGACGCTGTTAAATTCTTGAAATATCAGACTAAATAAAACTGTATTAATCCCAACTTTGTCATAAATATTGCTAGTGGCTTACAAAACAATGTTTCTGATAGCGAAGTTCTGATTCAATCACTGACAATCCCTTCTACAGCAGTAGCACAAAGTTTGCTCAACAAGAGAATAACTTCGTAACGCCGCAAAGACACGCAAATCTCGCGACCGACCTACAAGCACGACTCCCAAGAGCAACAGTTCAAGCATAACTTCTTGTTTCTGCTTAACTTATTCGATTTTCTCCTGAGCTTACAGTAAATTATTCAGTTTTATAGCCAAATCTGTGCACAGTACGGTATGGGAACTTCACGTTACTGTTCGCCTTTCTTACATGGCGTGAGCAGTTTACAGACGACATTATTCGTCGAAACGACAACAAGCATTGCCAAGAACATACTATATGACAGCTTAAGATTTTAATTATTCAGGACTCTAATGAATCGATATAATTCAGTGCACAAGTTACGCATACTTGTACACAGAGTTCAACAATACAATTTTCTCAGTTATGAATTATTCTCAGTGCCGAACGTAAAATTATCTTTAATTTTTGTGCTATCGTGGACGACACTGAAGCTCCAGTATCGAGGAAGTACTCCACAGGAAACTGTCTAATCTTTCAACCCCCTATACTTTACTTACTCGTCATAAACCTGCCTAATCTTGTCCGTAGGTGTCGAGGGAAGACTACAGACGTGTGCGTCGTCTGAAGAGAATGACTTCCTAGAGACTCCATCATGTCTGCGCCAAGGTTTTCAGAAACGTGGCTGCATTTTATTGCAGTGAGCCGTAGTACAGACTGCAACAAAGAGAATACTTCTACTATGCTGCCCTGCCAGTCTAGAACGCAATACCCAGTGGTGGAGGTGGTATCAGGATGGATCCATTAGCGGCAAACAAATCTGTGGGAGTAGGTACATTAGGGCGCTAAAAGAAACAGTAAACAATGATATGTGAAATAATGGGGGCAGAAGGGCAGTCCAAGTAGTCGAAGCAATAGTGACAGCACTCGTGTTGATATTAACAGTGATGAAGTAATACTAGTACACCTGTATAAAGGGAATGATGGTCTTAGTAACAGAAATGAGGTATTAGTATTCGTTTTTACCATTTGAATTCAGTTCACTGGAAGGAAATGTTTGGAATCAATATTACTTAAATCAATGAAATGGATCGATACGAAATGACACTAGTTAATCCATTCAGAAATCCTGGGCGTGAAATGTAAAGAACATGTCCTGACAAACGAAAATTTACGCCGGTGGTAGATATGAAGCAATAATTAATATCATGGGTAGTACTGTGTTGCCTATTGACACTAGGATAACTTGGAAATGAATAACAAATACAAATTGTTTCTTGCCTGTGTACAGTCTGTACAGTCTAAAAGCGTTATGATCGCGTCTAATTAATTCACGTAATTTCCTGTGGTAATTTAATTTCGAAGAGCAAAAGCCCTGTTGCCAAAAGATGATGTAAAAGAAGTTCTTGAAATTTAAATGTCCCCGAAATTAGGGGAATTCATTTAAATTCAGTTGTACCCCTAATGACCGATTAATTAAAGGCATCCCTAAACCATAGAATGGAGCTGAAATGAATATGACTGGTACTCTTTATTTTCTCGGGGATGGTATCGGAACAGAAAAACACGTTAGCTGTTATGCTGGAAACGAGAGTCCAGTTCATGAAAGGTGATTATATTACAGAAATTATAATCTACGGTAAGATCATATTTCTTTTTTCCTCGATCACCAACAACATGTTCTTAACGCAAACCTTATTCAACTAAGACTGATTATTTTCGCACCTTCATGACCAATCCAAACGCAAGGTCCATGAAAACTTACTGATCGTTTCTCAGTACACACTTGTAACTGTAAGATTTCTTTGTAATTAAAGTGCATGAATTCTGAACTCTCCGGCACTTCCTAACAGAGAAGTGAAGTAAATATTAACAGTTTCGAAAACCAAGAATGGTTTGAAGCTGTACGCGGAAGAGAAGTTATTTTGCTACCTCAAATGATTCGTGAACGGTAAAGACGCTCCATCATAGAAACTCATTTCTGCATACGGACTCAAACTGCAAAATCCGAATTTCGTCATTATTCTCTTTACATCTAATATGCACTTCTGAAAACAGCGATCACATTCTGCATTCAGTTACAGATATGATGTTTTCTATAACTGTTATTGTATCTCTGTTACGTTTTCTGTATTATGAAGGATATAAAAAGTTGCTTAATTCGAAAGATTACGAGCATCTTCTATGATTTTAGGGTGATCAGTACTCTCTAAAATACCAACATAATTATGTCTTTTTTTTAGGATGACAGCATTGAACGATATTAATGTGTTAAGGACCTTAGTGAGTCGACCTTAGTGACTCGACAAAGCAACTTCAGCAATGACTCCTATTTAGTTACCATTAACTATGTCGAGCAATTATTCGATGGGTTTCACATCAGATGAACACATGTATAACGTATACACTCTTACAGAACCGTCGTCATATATGATAGTGAATTTTCCTATCAAAGTAGGGCACGGAATTTGCCTCCTCGATGCAATGGCTATTCAGATGGCTATGGAGGAACTAAGATCGGTTATTGTATTTAATGGCACCCCAAACCATTGAACGTAGTGTTTCTACGTCAAATCACTCAGCAATGTTGACCGCCTGACTGCGGTAAACTTAGGAGTGTCTAACATGCATGTGGCCATTGCTGTGGGACAGACTGGATCGGAATTAGTCACAAAATAATACATTTTTGTCGTTCGAAATGAGACGTAGGAACAACTATTCTTCCCGTGCTCTTACAAGTAGGGTGATGTACATCTCAAGGGATTCTCAAAACGTCGAAAGACAGAGTATAGCGACGTAATGATCGATAGTTTCAGCGTGGAAACATTTTTCAAAATATTGCCAAGAATTATGATGAACAAACATATCCTTCTCTAACGATACTTCAAGACCCAGTAAATGGACTAGTCCTCACTAATTACTATTTTTTATCTTTTTTTTTTACCGAGCGAGGTGGCGCAGTGGTTAGATACTGGACTCGAATTCGGGAGGACGACGGTTCAAACCAGCGTCCGGCCATGCTAATTAAGGTTTTCCGTGATTTCCCTAAATCGCTCCAGGCAAATACCGGGATGGTTCCTTTCAAAAAGGGCACGACCGACTTCCTTCCCCCTCTTTCCCTAATCCGATTAGACCGAAGACCTCGCTGTCAGGTCTCCTTCCACAAACAAACCAACCCAAACGATTCTTTTTCTTGAGAGATTTTGGACATTGGGTGAAATTCTGAAAATTTCAGTCTAGAAATGAAAACATAAATCATGAGATCCTGTATTACTGTGGGACCCCTAGGTACCGTACTCTGATTGTCCTGTCCTCTGACAGGCAACCGATAAATATTTGCTTATGCCTTACCGACACTCATTTTCGTACTTAATTAGCTTTTAGCATCTATCAACGTTCTAGGCATTAGTCTGATTTCTGAATGATTGTAAAATCGTCATCTGCACAGTAAAACTCATAACTTAAATAACTAATGCTATAGCGTATACATGAATATATGTAATCAGTTATTGATTAATGTACCCGTAACTTTAGTTTACCCCACTGTAACCAAGCGAACATGAATACTATTACATGAAAAACATACAAGGACGTGTTCTTTCAAGCGTAAATAGGAAAGACACTCCATGTCATTTCGTTATGCTTTGTAATCAGTAGGACGCTAGTTCAAAAACTTATTTCCCTCTTAATTATAGCAAGCAATGTGAGGTACGCGAATTAACGATAGAAATATGTTTCTATCTTTATTAAAACACGCTCATTACGTAACAATTCACTTAATGTGCGTTTCATTCCCACGATTCTCAAGCAGTTTGTTACTGGAAAGGCTCCAGGCAGCACATTAGCATCAAATAAACTGTTGAACGAAAAGACATATACAACAGACGTATAGTAAACGAGATAATTGAGAGACTTAATAAAAGATTAATGACCTTCAACTTAGAGAGAACAGTAGAGATTAACTTTGGGAGACAACAAAAGAGTGTGCAGAGAGCTAAACTTTAGTTAAAGATTTATGCCGTGAAGCGTGATCACAACAATATATCAGTGCAGTTCACGTACAACAAATGAAGCAAGAATCTTTTACGTTCTGTGCCTTTTAGTGTTTAGAAGTATGGAGTAATCCCAAATTGGATCATGTTTATAATATAAAAATACCCTACTTTAAACAGAATGAAGTACAATACCTAAAGCGATGGAGTCGTGGACTGTGCGGTTGATCCCAGAGGAGGTTCGAATCCTCCCTCGGGCGTGAGTGTGTGTGTGTTTGTCCATAGGATAAATGGCTCTGAGCACTATGGGACTTAACTTCTAAGGTCATCAGTCCCCTAGACCTTAGAACTACTTAAACCTAACTAACCTAAGGACATCACACAAATCCAGGCCCGAGGCAGGATTCGAACCTGCGACCGTAGCAGTCGCGCGGTTCCAGACTGCAGCGCCTAGAACCGCTCGGCCACCCTGGCCGGCTGCCCATAGGATAAATTAGGTTAAGTAGTGTGTAAGATTAGGGACTGATGACCTTAGCAGTTAAGTCCCATAAGATTTCACAAATGTTTGAACGTTTTTTTTTTCTTTTTTGAAGTACAATAAATAATGCCAGAAATTTACAACAGAAAATGAACTTTTTTAATCTACGTTGTGTAGTCATTATATTATTACAAGTCAGGTACAACAATGATGAAGATGACCAGCAGAAAACGTACTACCACCCGCAGTCTCAAAGATTGTGTTGACACACTGACAGAAACATGCCGCAGAATTATTTGTTTTTGATCCAGAATAAATGGAATATTTCTTTTGTGGCCTATGAAACAAGAGCAGCTTTGTTGATCTTCGTATTAAGGCCGTTTTATTATTGTGTGGCTAATGTTTCCGCCGATATTGTTGTTTATTAGTATTTCGTATTAAGTTATTCAAATATAGTGATGTCAAAGGGTATTTGAGTGGCTTATTTTTGCTGTTTGTCCAACGTTTCCATTACTCACGTTCTCGATCGTTAAGAAAAAAATACCGATAGTTCGAGCCGCGCTCACCACATGTCTTACTGAGCAGTTAAGCATGTTGGCCGTTAGGCACGCTCTTACTGCAGTGTACGACAAAAACAAGCCGGACTGTCATGACTACAAGTGTTAAGAGAGTGGTAGTCAACCCTCTCCCTACCCCAGACTAGTGGGTGTTCGAGCTTTGATGGTGGGCGGCGGACGGTGGGAGTGTTAAACACATTTTCGTTAGGTTCTAATAAAATATTGAAATACAGGGTGCATCAAAAAGAATCAACCGATTTGGCACGTCTATATTTTTAAAACTAATAAACATATACAATGAATTTTGGGTTTGATGAACGGCAAACTCAAAAAGTTTTCTTTTTTTTTTATACCTTTCCGTAGCTGTTCAACATGACCCCCTTGAGATGTACGGTATATGTCAACGCGCTACTCAAATTGTTCCCACACTGCTGCGAGTATGTCTTGGGGTACAGCTTCCACACGATGTCTCAGTTCATTCATTGTTGTTGGTAATGGAGGCACATAAAGATAGTCTTTTATAAACCCCACAAGAAATAATCACAAACAGTCACGTCCGGTGACCTTGGAAGCCTGTAATGTAAGGCTGAATCATTTGCTCCTGTGCGGCCAATGCATCTTTCAGTAATCCGTTCATTTAAAAATTCCCGCATTTCCAGATATCAGTGTTGTGGTGCCCCATCCTGTTGGTAAATGAAGTCGTTCGAATCAGTAGCGGGAAAAGAAATTTCTCAAGCATATCGAGATATATGCATCCTATAACAGTGTTCTGGGTAACGAAAAATGGACCATACATCTTTTCCCTTGAAACTGCACAAAAAATGTTAAATTTTGCAAAGTCCCTCTCATATTGTACAACTTCATAGCTTGTTCCGTACCCTATATTCTCACATTACGACGGATCACCTTTCCATTTACAGGGAATTTTGCCTCGTCACTAAACCCCTGACGTGGAAGAAAACTGTCATCCTGCATCTAGCCAAGTACGAAATTACAGAACTCCACACGTTATTGTTGTCACCTTGGCGAAGAGCTTGTAGTAGCTGAATTTTGTGTTGTTTCATGTGTAAACGTCGACGCAACCACATGTCAGGCGGATATAGGGGGCACGTTGAGCTGTCGAGCTGCACGGCGAACGGATTTCTGCGGACTCCTTGTGAAACTATGGCGGATGCATTCGAACAATCACATATATAGTATGGTGGGTAGAGCAAACCAAAGACTGCGATTCATTGGCAGAACACTTAGAAGGTGCAACAGGTCTACTAAAGAGACTGCTTACACCACTCTTGTCCGCCCTATTCTGGAGTATTGCTGTGCGGTGTGCGATCCGCATCAGGTGGGACTGACGGATGACATCGAAAAGTACAAAGAAGGGCAGCTCGTTTTGTATTATAGGGGACATAGTGTCACAGACATGATAAGTGAATTGGAGCGGCAATCATTAAAACAAAATCGTTTTTTATTGCGACGGGATCTTCTCATGAAATTTCAATCACCGGGCTTCTCCTCCGATTGGGAAAACATTCTGTTGGCATCCACCTACAAAGGGAGAAATGATCGTCACAATAAAATAAGAGAAATCAGGGTACGCACAGAGGGATTTAAGTGCTCGTTTTTCCCGCGTTCCGTTCGAGAGTGGAACGGTAGAGAGACAGCTTGAACGTGGTTCATTGAACACTCTGCCAGGCACTTTATTGTGAATAGCAGAGTAATCACGTAAATGTAGATGTAGATGTAGACGTCTGTGTCAAACACTGGGAGACTGCCTCGCAATTTACCTTCACACAAACAACCCGTTCCTCGTAAATGTTCACACCATCGTCTAATGCACTGTGCCGTAGGAGGATCCACACCATACCTAGTACGAAATTCATGCTGAACAGTTATTACTGACTAGCACTGATCAAATCGTAGAACACAAACCGCTTGCTGTTGCCCCGACAGCATTTTTACTGGAACTGAAGTTGCCACACACCGCTGCTACCTAACGGGAACCATATAATACTCGAGAGGTTGCGCTTTACAACAGTACGTTGTTTACGCACGTAACTCAAACAACATAATAGTTACGATTTTGTTAAACAATCGGATGATTCTTTCCGATACACTCTGCATTAGACTAAGGCAAGAAAAGGGCAACGTACCAGTGTTTCCTGACGTTATCATGTCCAACAGATCGACTGACTCTGGTTCACATAACTTTTTCGTATTTCTCAAAGCATTGCGGTATACCGACAGGTACATCTAGGCTTCATAGTCTCACAACTTAGGACTCGACAGATTCTGCTGTTACGGTAGGCGCCTGCCTTAACGGAACGGAACGGTACCTGGCTACTATGGCGCCGGTGCGGTCGAAGGCGACGTTGGTGTTGTGGAAGTAGGCGCCGGACGGCGGGCACTCCTCGCCGTCGGCGGTGACGGGGAAGCCCGGGCAGGGGCAGCCGCTGCAGTTGACCCGCTCCGGCAGGTTGACCACCGCGTACAGCCCGTGCCGGCGGGCGGCGCACGACAGCTCCCTCAGGCCCTGTAAACAAGGGCCGGCGCCTCGTTTGCTCCCTCGAGTCATTCCAGGCTGCCGTGGGCCGATACGGCTCTGATAGCGACGGAAACTCACTCAAGGCACACTACAGGTCAAGAATTTTCTGTCACCCATGATAAAAATTATATACTTTATTTCAGTGTACAAACACTTCTTCGAAGCTAAACACACGAACAAAATAAATATTTCCTTTCTCTACCATTAAGCAAAATACAACTTGGTTTAGATTTTAGCATCTCGAAAATAATCGCGTTTTGCCCTCAGAACACGTGCTCAAACTCTTGGCATTCTGGATATAAGATTTTGTAGTGTTTTTTTGCAGAGATTGCAATCCAACACGTCTGTAAATTATTCGATAGATCTTCAGCATTATGTGACCTCGATTTTGTGATCTCCCTCTCAAGTTTATCCCATAAGAAAAAAATATGTGTGAAATCTTATGGGACTTAACTGATAAGGTCATCAGACCCTAAGCTTACACACTGCTTAACCTAAATTATCGTAAGGACAAACCCACACAACCCATGCCCGAGGGAGGACTCGAACTTCGTCCCATAAGAGTTCAGTAGGATTTAAGTTAGGTGACTGACGTTGCTAAACCATATTTTTCAGCTCTCCATATTTCTATTCCCTCCGCCACACACCGTCAGGTGGCTTGCGGAGTATGGATGTAGAGGTAGATGTAGATTGTCTATTGACTTATCGTCTCCACAATTTAGAAACATGTTTGGGTTCATTGTGCTTCCACAAAACAAACCTCTTCTTGCCAGATGGGACAGCATTGTTCCTCAGTACTTGTTATGTCGTCCTTTGTTTTAATAATTCTTCTTGTTAGATCATTAAATTTATCGAGAGTGAAATATCCTCAAACCATGACCGGCCCTCCACTATGTTTCACCACTGGCGTCACACACTGACTCTTCATGCGTTCTCCACGAGTTCGACGAGCAAAAATTCGACGATGGCTTCCAAATATTTCAAACTTAGATCCGTCCGTGAATAACACCTTGCACCGTTACTACACACTCCATTTCTCATGTTGCTCCGCCTATTGCAAATTTTTCACATTATTTTGATTGCGTGGTAAAGGTGTTTTGGCCACTCTGTATCCCTTTAAAAACTTTCTCACGCAGACAGCGTTGTACTGTTGACACGGAGATTGGAGCCTGTCCGACACTATTTACTTCCTCGCGACTGTCAGGTACAGTACGAGTGCTCTGAGGTTTACTTTGTACACATAGGAACAGAACTTCAAAGTGTGATGTTACTCGGAGTCTTCCAGATGGGGAAAAGAGTTGCACTGTCACTAGTTAGCTTCCACCGTTACAACGTATACACCGCTGTAGATTGCGCTACGCCGACATTTGTACCAATTGTCCTACTATAATAGCCTTCCTGATGAACAGCTGCAATTACAATACGGCTGCCGCTTCCGTCCCATAAGAAGGTAATATAGTATGAACCTGATCAGGTATACAAACACACTGCTAGATTCACACAATGTACTGTAAACTAATGCGTTTTTATGCTAATGTGTGGTGTCTGTGTTTTCGGACATGTGCGAATGACCAAATACGTCCAACCTCCTGTGGCAACCTTGGAAGAGCGAATATGAAGGAAATAGATAGGAGCTGCGGATAGGTGAAACTCGATGGGAGTGTGGATCGGCCTTGAGGCGAGCCGAGATAGTTCGTGCAGATGTGAAAACACTGTATCCGGGATGGCGCAGCGGTTTACCGCACCTGCCTATAAGCAGGAGGTCCCGTGTTCAAATCCCGGTCCGGTACACATTTTCAACCATCACCGTCGATTCCGGGTAATGTCTCAATGCAGCTAACAAAGTGATCCCTCCCATTTCCTTTCCTTTCTACCCCTCTCCACCTTCTATTTACATATAATGTCTATTCATTGCTACACAGAGAGGTGAAGAAATGATTGCTATTCGAATGGAACCGTCTTAGGTAAATGTACGTCAGTGATGCGGATACTCATCAGCGCCCCTGTATATAAATAACCAGATACACAACAGAGGCGTTTTGTCTTTACATGTTTATACTTGTTTCATTAACAGAACGGGGATATAATAGAATAATCGAAACGAAATCCCTGTTTTAACTAGAAATCCACAGCTGTTATTGACGATCGAAAACTTCTGACCAATCGTGTTGGATCTAGCCATGGTCACAGATGCTACTCTCCCTTTTCATAACCAATGATGGCCGTCCTTCATTGGTCACGTTAGGGAGTTGATGTCCACAGGACTCCGAGACCATTGTCGTGTAGGTCAAGCGCCTTTACTGAGCCCAGGGTAGGAAATGATGAAGAGTATCTAGAAAGCATGTCCACAGGGGTCAGTGCGTATCACAGAATTTTGTGATGCAGCGTTGGAGCCCATTCTGCAGACGTTTGGCAACAGTGGAAAGAGGAACGGACTGACAACATTTGCAGACAACGAGTTGCTCGTCGCAAGTAGTGGCTCGAGATGAACTGCAAAAGTCAAGTGTAATACGGCGCTCCATAAACTTTAAGGAGGGAGTTGAACTGTCAAATTGTCACTAGCTCCTCAGAAATCAGTGTACGTGCCCTCGAAAGGGAACATATCAAGAATAAAACAAAATTTAGTGACGTAACGGTTAAACTTGGAGTTCGTAAAAAACGAATATCTACGAATAGTAGCAGGTGTACTTCATAATTCGACCTACCACTGAAGGAAGCAAGTGGAAACGGAACAAAAATGGTGCGCAATGTAAAAGGCGTCGTAGATACACAATTCCGACTTTCCTTGAGAACAGTCGCGGTATGTCACCATTCTAAACAGTCTAGTAAAACAAATTAAGTAACCAGAAGGGCACTAGAAAACGAAATGAAACATTACGGGTTGACAGAGTGTGTGATGTTATTTCACTGATCAGGAAAACCGAATCAAATTTACAAAAAAACTTGGCTCTACGAGCCCACTTACCAGGTGGACGTTGCACGTCCCTTTCCAGGATGCATGCACGACGGCAATTGAGAGATATACACCACATAAATTAATAAGTAATGGTACTGATCCCCCGTGGCACACAAAACGCGTAAGATCGCTGTAGCAGAAGCAACGAAAGAAGCATGCAAAATTTAAAATAACGCAAAATCCTCAGGATTGGCAAAGTTTTGTAGAAGTTCGAAATTAGCGCGTACTTCAATGCGAGATGATTATAAAAATTTCCACAACGAAATTCTTGTCTCGCAATCTGGAAGAAACTCAAAGCGATTCTGGTCATACACAAAGCACACCAATGGCAAGAAGAAATCAATACCTTCACTGTGCGATAACAACGTTGAAGTCGCTGATGACAGTGCCACAAAAGCAGAGTTATAAAATGGTTCAAATGGCTCTAAGCACTATGGGACTTAACATCCGAGGTCATCAGTCCCCTAGGCCGGCCGAAGTGGCCGTGCGGTTAAAGGCGCTGCAGTCTGGAACCGCAAGACCGCTACGGTCGCAGGTTCGAATCCTGCCTCGGGCATGGATGTTTGTGATGTCCTTAGGTTAGTTAGGTTTAACTAGTTCTAAGTTCTAGGGGACTAATGACCTCCGCAGTTGAGTCCCATAGTGCTCAGAGCCATTTGAACCATTTGACCCATCAGTCCCCTAGAACCGAGAACTCCTTAAACATAACCAACCTAAGGACATCACACTTATCCATGCCCGAGGCAGGATTCGAGCCTGCGACCGCAGCGGTCGCGCGGTTCCGGACTGAAGCGCCTAGAACCGATCAGCCACATCGGCCGGCTGCAGAGTTATTAAACAAGATTTTCCGAAACTCCTTCACCAAAGAAGACGAAATAAGTATTCCTGATTTCCAATGAAGAACAATTCCCAAGATGAGAAACATAGAAGTGTAGCAAAGCAGCTTAAATCACTTAATAAAGGCAAGGCCTCCGGTCCAGATGGTATATTACTCAGGTTCCTTTCAGAGTATGCTGATATAATAGCTCCATATTTAGCAATTATGTACAACCGCTAGCTCACAGAAGAACCTCATCTAAAGACTGGAAAACTGCGCAAGTCACACCAATAGCCAAAAAGGAAAGTAGGAGTAATCCGCTGAATTACAAGCCCATATCACTAACGTCGATTTGCAGTAGGGTTTTAGAAAATAAACTGTATTCGAACATTATGAAGTACCTCGAACAAAACGATTTATTAGAACATAGTCAGTACGGATTCAGAAAATAGCGTTCTTCTGAAACACAACTAGCTCTTTATACTCATGAAGTAATGAGTGCTATCGACAGGGGATGTCTAATTGATTTCATATTTTTAGATTTCCTGAAGGCTTTCGACACCGTTCCTCACAAGCGTCTTCTAACCAAACTGCGTGCCTATGGAATATCGCCTCAGTTGTGCGACTCGGTTAGTGATTTCCTGTCAGAGAGGTCACAGTTCGTAGTAATAGACGGGAAGTTATCGAGTAGAACAGAAGTAATATCCGGCGCTCCCCAAGGAAGTGTTATAGGAGCCCTGTTGTTCGGAATCTGTATTAACGACATAAGAGATAATCTCAGTAGCCCTCTTAGATTGTTTCTAGATGATGCTATAATTTACCGTCTTGTAAAATGATTTAGATACGATAACTGTATGTTGCGAAAAGTGACAATTAACCCTGAATAAAGAAAAGTGTGAAGTTATTCACATGAGTACTGAAAGAAATCCGCTAAATTTAGATTACTCGATAAGTCACGCTAAACGAAATACTTAGGGATTACAATTACAAACAACCTAAATTGGAACGGTCACATCTGTAGTGTTATTGGCAGAGAAAACCAAAAACTGCCATTCATTGCCAGTTTACTTAAAAGGTGAAACAGGCCTACCAAAGAGGCTGCTTACACCACGCTTTTCCACCCTACTCTGGAGTACTGGTTGGCGGTGTGGGCTCCGCAACAGGTAGGACTGACGGTTGACACAGAAAAAGTTCAAAGAATGGCAGCTTGTTTTGCATTATCCCGAAATAGAGGAGATAGTTCGAAATAATAGGGGTGAATTGGAGTGGCTATCATTAAAACAAAGGCGTTTTTCGTTTCGACGGGTACTTCTCATGTAATTTCAATCACCAGTTTTCTCCTCCGATTCCGAAAACATTATGTTGGCTCCCACCTACGTAGGGAGAAATGATCATCACGATAAAATAAAAGAAATCAGGGCTCGCACAGAAAAATTTAAGTGCTCGTTTTTCTCTCCCGCCGTTTGACAGTGGAACGGTAGGGAGATACAGCTCGAAGGTGGTTCATTGAACCCTCTTCCAGGCACTTTATTGTGAATAGCAGAGTAATCACGTAGATGTAGATGTTTACATGCGCAGATTCTTGGAGAAGGGTTTCACAAACACATTTTTGCCCTCCTGAGGCTAGGTGACCCACAGTTTTTGCAACTGCTCCTTTATATCCTCGATGTTGATACTGGGATGGACTTGACGCCCGAGATGGTCGTGCACATGTTCTATCGGGAACAGACCTGGGCATCCTGCTCGCCACAAGAGACAGTTCAATGAAACACTCCATTACGTATACCAGCGTTATTGTGCTGGAAAATAGCACCAGGATAATGTCGCATGAGAGGTAACAACTGAGGACGCAGGGCGTCCGTGACGTCACGTTGTGCGATCAGAGTTCCGTCGATCACTACCAGCCGTCACCGGAAGTCATACCCGACGACTTTACACACATTGACGCCAACTCTTTACAGCGCTTGGAAAGCCTAAAACTATGTACGGCATTTTCTGTCTGCGTTCGTACTGTACCTTTTTTGTTCATTTTTTCGAGTTGCTGAATTCGATATGCGGAACCATTCACGAATTTACCAAGACATGTGTGGGAAACCACCTAACAAATTCTACATTGCTTTACCACTGTACCATTTCAACGCAAATTAATCTGTTTCTCGGGTTCAACCTATGACTGACGTGCGTTTCCCCGTCTTACCAGCCAGCGCTATACGCGTTGCAAAATACGAGAGGGTACATTCTGAATAGCTTGCAGCACATGCAGCTTTGATGGCTTTATTCAGAATTCCAGTACACTACATTTTTTCGTTAACCTACAATACCCTATTTTTCAACATAATGTCTATTCAATGCGACGACCTTTAAGTCACATTACTGGTAGGACGTGGATGCCCACATGGTACCGCTCCACTGGGTGACTTCGGAGTCAACGTCCTGCTGCTTCACAGACCTCCCCATCATCCATATTCCGCTTTCCGAGGAGTGCATCATACACTGGCCCAAAAAGATGGTGGTCCCCTGTTAGGCGGCGAGGAGCCAAGCGGACACGCATATTTGAGTACCCAACTGGTGGACGAGTGTGTCAGCGCTACCAACAGAGACGTCAAGTTGAGCAGCGAGTTGTTTGATCGTGATCCGTCGATGATCTCGAATGAGAGTGTGCGCACGTTCAAACATTGCAGGAGTCACAATTATGTGAGGCCGGCCGGCACGCGGGCGATCGGATGGGTTTGTGCGACCTTGTTGCGATGATGAAAGGCGCCTCGCCCAACGACTCACCGTGCTTTTGTTCACTGCCAGGTCTCCGTAGACAGTCGACAAGAGACTTTAATCTGCGATGCTTTGATTTTTCGCCTAAAGGAACACAATGACATCTCTCTACTTGGAAGGCACCTCAACGGAACCATTTGAAGAATACATAAAGCATTTCCACTTATCCAAACTTCATAGAAGTATAGGGACTGGATCGGGAATATTCCACGATGTCCCATAATAAATTTTGCATTTTTAACCCAAAACTGGCAGAGAAAAAAAATGTATTGCATTACTGACTGAACGCCACTCGTGTCGTTGACATCAGATGTAATGTATTTAATAAGGTTATCATGAAACTGTCTTTATTTTCTGATGCAACTCACAGTTGGTAATGGATTCGTTCGTAAAAATGTCTATGTATTGTAATAAAATATTAGTGCAGTCACACGATTTCATATGCAGTTATATTTGTTGGCTGCAACGCATAATACGCAGGAATCGTTGAGCAGTCCGATGTGGTATTTAAAATGCACGGGCACCAAAACAACTACGAAGAGAAAATAACAAGCGTTCTAGCAGTGTGAATACCTAAACGTATTCAAACTATTCAAGGCCGATCATGCAGAGTACAGTCAATTTGCAAATCCTGAAACTCTGTTAGGTATAACGCTCGAATGAACACAGCATGTTCACTGAAACGAACCACTTGCAAAAACCGAAAAGCGCGTGTGTCCTGTAGATATGTAAGTTGCATCGAACGAGTGCCCGAAAATTGGATACACTGTTGTTCAAAAGGGACCAGAAAGTGTAGTAAGGGTGAATACAATCCTGACAAGAAACGTGAATGAAATCAATAACGCCATCCAATCTGGTGGACTGGTTGGCGTAACACTTAAGATTTGTTTTGTTTATTTTTCTTTGTTGTGACTGCAGGTCTTAATGTGGCAGCTGACAACTGGCAGAGTGCGTGACACTCGTCGGTTGTGTTGGTTTACTGAAAATAAAAGTATATTGTAATGGGCTTACAAAATTGGAGAGAGATTTCCGCTGTGGTCGTACTCGGAAAATTAAACCTAATCCCACTGAAACGCGCTAAGCATAAAATAACTGTGGCCGTTAAACAAGTGTGACGTGGGGTAGTGCGGCAAGCTATGGCTTTGTTGAGTCAGCTCAGCTCAGAGTCTTAATGCTGAAAAGATTTCTCGCCGCTCCTCGTACGGGTTTCCGAAAAAATCCTGGAATATATGTCACTGGAAAAGAAACATGTTACGTTATAGATACTAGCAGTTTGTTTCATTATACTGTGGGACGTACCGTAGATGAGTTTATCCTTTGCCATTATGGCATCCTGATTTCATCCAGGACAATGTGGTTGCCATATTATAAACAGCGATAATATATCATCGCCCAACGCTTTTGTACGGCAGGTAACGTTTAATTAGTTTATAAAGGTCATATGTGGGACACTGCGATCAAATTAATTTTAGGCAGACTGTTTAACTTTAAACACTACAGAAAGAAAGAAAAAGGAATGCATATCTATTTATGGCTCAGTCTTCCAAAATATCTTTATTTGTTTCAAAGAACTAATTAAACTGGAAAGCTTTATGTGTTAGTTTTACGACAACTGTGAGTTTTCACGCAGTGTGCTTTATGTAGGACATTTCGGTGATTATAGTAAAAGTTTTGGGGATGATTCAGAAATGCTTACATATTAATCCGAAATTAGGAACACTGATGTGTAAACGACTGAGTCAAAATTTATAAACGAAATCTTTGGATTTCCACTTTTATGTTATTAAAATAATGATGAAAATAATCGAAGTAGAATCAAAGCTTTGACAAAAGATTTCTGCGTTGCTTAAATAGGGGTACTTTCGTAATACTTGTTCAGAGTGGCTTTTCCGAACTGCCACGTTTCAGAGTTCTCTTGTAACCGTTCGAACAAAACCGAAACGAACATCACAGGTAGCGAGAGTTGTTGGCAGGAGGTTCGCTCGAAATGTTTCTCGTTCACAGGATGTTTCACATGACTTCAGAAGAGGGATGAGACCAAGTGAAAGGGCTAGCTATGAAACATGACCTGCTCACACGACCCAACTTACATGGGCCGTCTAACGCTCGTGTTTGCTAATAAGATTTTCAAAATGGTTTGGGTCTCCATCATATTGAGACCATACACGCGCGTGAAGAATGAATGGAATGGCTTCGAACAACGTTTGCGGTCTGTCTTTCAGAGTTGCACCCTACACTGGAGCAGTTAAGGAAGCCGAATTTTAACCGAAGAGTGTCTACGCCCGCCCGAATGTTCTCCGCAAATCGCTGTTGTTTTCTCTTCCCAACAAAACGTGGTAGTTCTAAATGAACTAAAAACGACTAATATGGGTATTATGCATTCTGCCTCTGATGGAACAGGTTTAAGCTTAGAGAACTACGCACGCAGAAAACTGAGGAACAATCACACAGAACGCATTTGCTCAGTACGTTGCGGGATCCAAGGTTAGCACGGGCTACTGATCGAGTTTTCTGTGACAGGCAGAGGTGTAGTTGGAGTTCCCATATTCCACAAACAAACAAACACCTTGGGAACAGGCCTTTAAGGCCCAACAATACCGACCGGATGCCTTGTCATTCTCAACCTCTAGGTGGCAATGGATGCGGATACGGGAGGATATGTGGTAAGCACACAGACTCCAGGCCATTGTCAGTTTTTGTGACCGGTGCCCCGACGTCCCAATCAAGTAGCTCCTCAATGGACCTCACAAGGGCTGGGTGCACCCCGTTTGCCAACAGCACCCGGCAGACCGGGATGGTGACCCATGCAAGTGCTAAGCAAGCCCGACAGCGCTTCACTTCGGTGATCTGACGAGAACCAGTGTTACCACTACGGAAAGGCACTGCCTGCCAAGAAAAGTTAAGCACATGGTCGGATGGCAATGTACATTCCTCCACATACATACCATCGGCAGGTATGTAAATTATTACAGTTCAGTACTTTGTGGCAGGTAGAATGGCCATCAGGTATTATTAGTGATGTTCGTATTTAGTAATGTTGCCTGGTCTAGTAGGTTATAACTGTATAAAGGGCGTAATCAACGTCAGATGATGAATGATCGCTGTGAAGGACATAGAGACGCTATGTAAACGCGTGAGGCAGGGTTATCACCATGTAACGTTGTTCGAAAATGGCCTCATTATGGGTTGCACTTTGTCTCCGATCCTATCATGAAATATCCAGATTCGAGGAACATTCAGATGCGACAATTGGCCCGTGTTAGACTGGATGGCATGGTGAAGGCAGGCAACTCGTCGTCAAAATTCCAGTCGACCACGTCTGACCACAATAAGAGGGAATCAACGTATCGCGCACCAGACACCTTGTAATCGCTTCTCAAATTCACCTGCCACCCGAGAACAAGTAATGCAGTCTCTGCAACATTCTGTGTTATGCTGACCCATTATTCGGAGACAAGTAGAAGGTGGACTAGGGAATCTGTGTCGCAGAGATAGGCTGCCCTTAATACCCCATCCCAAACGCTGTGTTTGGTGTTGCAGCATGGCCGGAAAGCACGGGTTGCTTATGAATGGCGTCGCATCGTGCTGAACTATGAACAGTGATTCTACACCACCCCGGAAGACCATCGTCTGCGAGTATGGCCGCGCGCTCGAGAGAAATTAATTTCTTACAATGTTTGGGAAAGGAACACCGGTGTTGCGGCGTCAAGTAGTGGAGAACCATCAGGTATCACTTCAGGTCACGGCTGATTGAGGGAAATCTGACGATACAACAGTACGGCACGAACATCCTGTGTCCTCATATGTAACCTCTAATGCGACATTGTTGTGGTACCATTATCAACAGGACAATGCACATGGCACTCTATGAACTGCCTTCGCGATGATGGGGTGCTCCTGTTTCCAGGACTATTCCCCGACCAGTCGCTGACAGAACACATGTGGGACCAGCTAGGGCTTCAACACACTTTTAGTATCAGTATCCGGGATATCAAGACCTGTTACAACAGTTGTGGTCTAGCTTGCCTCAGAGGACACAGCACTATATGACATCTTTTTCAATCTGACCCGATACTGTAATCAGTGAGCCAACAGCCTTGCCGCTGTGCTAACACCGGTTCCCATCATATCACCGAAGTGAGGCACTTTTGGGCTTGGCTAGCACTTAGATGGGTGACCGTCTCGGCTGCCGAGGGCTGTTGCTGAGGGGGATGCGCGTAGCCTTTGTGAGGCAAACTGAAGAGCCACTTGGTTGAGAAGTGGCAGCTCTGGTCACGAAAACTAACAACGCTGGGAGAGCAATGTCCGTATCCGCATCAAGTGATGGCTACAGGTTGAGGATAACACGGTGGAGGGTTCTCCGTTCTCTGCTACAGTATTGATGTCCGTTATGGGATCCTTACGAGATAGGATCGACGGATGACAAAATGCAGGACGGCCACTGTGGCTGGGCGGTTCAAGGCGCTTCAGTCTGAAACCGCGCCACCTCTACGGTCGCAGTTTCGAATCCTGCCTCGGGCTTGGATGTGTGTGATGTCCTTAGGTTTAAGTAGTTCTACGTTCTAGGGTACTGATGACCTCCTGTAGTGCTCATGGCCATTTGAACAAAATGCACATACAAGTCCCACTCGTTTTGCATTACCGGGGAACAGGAGAGAAAGTGTCAGAGATATGATAAGCGAGTTGGGGTGGCAATCATTAAAACAATGGCGTTTTCCGTGGCTACGAGACCTTCTCACGAAATTTCAAATTCTAACGTTGTCCTCCCAAAGCGCTAATGTTTTGTTGACACCCATCTACACGAGGAGAAATGTAGATTTTAATAAAATAAGGGAAATCAGAACTCGTCCAGGAATATTTGTTTGTTAGTTTTCTCGCGCACTGTTCGATAGTGCAACGGTAGAGAAGTAGTATAAATCGTTGGACCCTCTGCCAGACACCTTTGGGTGAGTTGCAGAGTTTTCATGTACATATAGATGTAAGCTCAAGCTGCGATTATACCTGCCTTCAGAACGGAAATAATGACCACATTACTTTTCACATCATACCATCTGCATTGTATCAGAGAAATTACCTGTCTCCACCTGTCATGCTCGGGTATGATTATCTAATAATGATACCAACTACCTACAGAAATCATCAATTTATTATATCGTACAAACAACGATTCATAGTTACTTCGTATCCCACATACGGAATCGACTGGAAACACATTTTCTTTCGTAACTTTCAGATTAGTTTTCTCGAACCAGGGACAGTTACCTCATAATGGTTCACATGCTGTTTCTCGCCATACTTGAGTGTTTTTACCGTCATCATGGCAACACTGGTGTATTAGACGGGCGAAAATATCAAGAGGTATCAATTTTCATTGCAGTTCGCTTTTAAAAGTCTGAATTTGGTAGGTTTTTTAACAACACGGCCAATAAAAATTGTTTCCAAGAAGTCGACATAGTAAGCCTTATTAATATTAATTTTCAGGACTGAAAACAAAAGTAAGAAAAATAAACTCACAAAAGGCAAACGCGTTTTGAATTCAAGAGTGAAATTTTAAACTCGAAATGAAACGTTCACTGTAGCGAATCTGTCTTTACGGCACAAAGGAAACACGTGTTTGACCCGATATCAAACGGAAGGACCGGCGCTCTGCCCTAAAAGTATCTCTTGCGGAAAACCGCAGTAATTATGTTAAAATATGAAGCTAGTCCTGAGAGTTCAACAGTCAGAACGCAAGTGGTACTCTTTTTCATCAATCGTTTACTGTAGCAAAGAAACTTTTATATCTAATCACGACTTGTGTGTCAACTGGCAAACAGCACCACCAGGTCCTGTTTCCGTTTAAAATAAAACTGGACTTTTAAAACTCGCGGTAACTTTGTTTCATATGCAAAATTAATTGTATTTTTGTTATATATGTTTTTGAATCAAGGTGCCTTCGTGAGCTTTGACAATAGTCTTTCGAACTGCTGTAAAGACGGTGAAGCAAGTTTCTGTCTTTTTTCATCTGTCGTGTTGCTCTATACCCATTACTAGTTTGGCCACACAAGCCACTGTCGGCCTTTTACGTCGCCGTTAGGCCCCTTCCATCTTCTTTGGCCCACGCATTCTTCTCCAGTTAGTCCCATCTTTCTCATGTCCTCCCTGATACCGTCGTACATCTCAGCCGAGGTCTTTCTCTCGCTCTGTTGCCTCTGATGTCTTCTACTACCACCTGCATGGTGATCTGGCATTCTCGACGCGTTACGTGCACGTATCACTTAAGTCTTCTCTGTGTAATCACAGTCCCGAGATCCAGCGATTTGTACAAATCCAACAATTCGCGGGTTTTCCTTTTTCTCCTGATGTCTCCGTCCTCCACCGGTCCAGAAATCCTTTTCCGAAGAGCAACTTCAAAGCCAGGAATTTTCTTTCTGTCTTTTGTGTCATTGTCCAGGTCTCTGCTCCGCATAGGACGACAGGTTGAATTACTCTCCTGTAGATCCTAATCTTCGTGTATCTCGATAGAAACCGTGACTCCAGCATCTTTCCGCGATCGGTGTTCTATAAAGACTTTTATTGAATACAAGAAGCTAATTACTTGGGAAATGTTTCCATATATATACCGCTAAACGTAGCAAGAATGCTAAATTCCTCTGAAAGTTTTATGAAACATTCTCGTGATGTGTTACTGTATTTTGATCATTTACACTAAAAGTGTGTACAATGTACTCCGAAAGCCTATGATCATCTACGGCTTTCCAGTCTTATTTTCACACT
This sequence comes from Schistocerca serialis cubense, assembly GCF_023864345.2. Taxonomy (NCBI): domain Eukaryota; kingdom Metazoa; phylum Arthropoda; class Insecta; order Orthoptera; family Acrididae; genus Schistocerca; species Schistocerca serialis. The sequence continues at coordinate 380,452,848 of NC_064643.1, read as the reverse complement.
CCGCACTTACATTTAATTAATCCTGTTTCACTTTTTGCATCCGTCCTATCTGATCACCCATCCTTTGTGACTAATAACAATACCAATTCCAATACCTTGAGTCCCATCGCGGGTTTGTGCTGAGGCTCCATCCTCTATCCTATTATTTGTGTCCTCGACACTGACAATATGCACAAACCATCTACACCAGCCCACCTTCTTCAGTATGCTGATTACACCGTTTTCTCGTCCTCTACCCTAAATTTCAGAAATCCCAACCATCCTTCTAAATTCATGTCTATCAGTTTACTTCCTAGCACAACTAATGTCTCCTCAAAATCAACTCAACAAAAACCCAGGCAATAATTGCAAGACAAACCACGCTCAGCTTCATCCTCAGCGCCTTCTAGGTCATCATTTACAAGCGTCCACAAAATCTTAATCTGACCAGTCCTCTTCTACGTTGGTGTTGTATACATATCCACCGTACTATCGCATCTCGTCAATTTACCACCTCTTCTAACTCACACCGAACTCCTTCGAACAACCTACTAAATGAACAAACCTAACTCCAATAATCCTATTATCTCCCTTCTAATTTCTCTTCCTAGTACGCTGCCGCTCCTACACTGACTCATTCCATCAATCCTGCACCAACACACTCGCCACGTCCTCTACCAATGCAATTTTAACCGTCTCCCTCTCCCTGACAACGAAATGCTACCAACTATAATTCCCTACTACCTCACCTCCTAAGATCTACATTTCTTTTGCCTATCTATCTTTCCCTATCCCTTTTCGCCCTTAATATGATGGCCTTACCGACAACCCCAGCTCCTCCTCCTTTCCTGTGTATGCAACATCCAGTTCTTCTCCGTCGAGACTCCCCTTCAGTCCTCCATACCTATACACGCACCCTAGTGCCCATAAACGCCTAACCTTCTCCTCTCCAACGCATGACGATTTTCCTACGGCAGGTACTTAAACTTTCAATAACGGTACAGTGCTTCATTTTCAAGACCGTATTGTCTACAACGTGTTTTAAATGTGTTCTTGTTGGTTTTGCTTTGCCTTTTAGCACCACTGTTTTAAAATTTACAGTGACAAAAGTCAAAACAACTCACCTATTATATTTTTTTTGTATCCGCATATACTACATATCCTCTGAACGAAGAACGAGTCGATCGTACTATTGATAGCCCACCACCGGGCCAAATGAAGCGCGTCGGATGAATTAGCAATAGAGAAAGAAAATTACTATGCCAAGCGACGTACAAGCTGACACCAGTTCATTTATTTTGAGGATCCTGACATTTGCTGTGTTTCAGCACGTGAGTAATTTTTGATAATTAGCAGACGTGGTTGGTTCTTGTAAGCACTGTACAATTAGTCTGTCTCTTTCTTGCGGAATATCTAGCTTTAAGATCTGTTCTTAGTTTCAGCTAAACCACATTGCAATGGCTTAAAGCTGAATCTGCAGTTATGGTTGATACAATAAATACATGCTGCAAATGGTGAAAGTGTTGACATTCAAAACTCAAGCTCTAATTTTCTTCGTGAACTAGAGGAAACCTTACACCATTTAACACATTCAACAATACGACCAAAAGCTAGTAGATCTAGTATGGTACTAGCGAAACGTTTTGTTGATTACTACCTACTTGTTTTCTTACATGACTTCATACTTGTTTTAGGAAAGCATCATTATCGCGACTTGGCTACCACAATCTCAGGAAATGGGAAGCTATCGATAACGCTCAAGTAGGGTAGAAACAGCGGATCGGCGTTTACCTGTGCTATTTCCGAGCTGTTGTCGTTGCAAGGATTCGCTCCTGGTTCAGGGACGTAGAAGGCCAGGGACGGAGTACCGTCTGGGTTGTGAGGCACTCCCATGGACGCCAGTCCAACCTCCGGAAACACGATGATATCCGCACCCTGAAACAAAACATCGTCAGTTATCTAAAATGCATTGCCCACGACAATTCATTCCTTTCAATTTTTCAAACTGTGTTTGACTTGTATCTCCTTTTGTGTATAACCTTAGGCAGTTTATAAATGGTTCGCCGCTGAATCGGCAACTCAAGAGGCGAGTATCAAACGAAGGTCACGTACGTTACTTTTACCAGTGAAACACCACATCACTAAGAATCTAGTTTTCATATATGAAACATCTTAAAAATTCCGATTACTCTAATGAGTTAATGTGTTAAATATTTCACGTTAAGTATGAACGAGAGAAAATGTTTCCAAAAAGTTTGAAATATGTCCAACTATTGTTCGAAGTCTCTAAGTTATTCAATTACCAAAGACTGGATAATAATGTCTTGGTAATTTGCGCTCCGTATATGAATTCATATCTCCTGAACTATGTGTCATACAATTATATAATTTTGCAGGTATGTTCAGAGGCATATGTGGATACTGTCTGCAAAATGTGTTGGGAGTACAGATAGTAGTAAAGATGTAATAACTTAAAAAGTTTCCTAAATGTTTGACGTTGTATGTAAAAGTTTGTTGCAAGTCACAAAGTGCTCTCATTTTCAAACACACTACTGGCCATTAAAATTGCTACACCAAGAAAAAATGCAGATGATAAACGGATATTCATTGGATAAATATATTATACTAGAACTGACATTTTATTACGTTTTCACGCAGTTTGGGTGCATAGATCCTGAGAAATCAGTACCCAAAACAACCACCTCTGGCTATAATAAAGGCCTTGATACGCCTGGGCATTGAGTCAAACAGAGCCTGGATGGCGACTACAGGTACAGATGACCATGCAGCTTCAACATGATACCACAGTTCATCAAGAGTAGTGACTGGCGCATTGTGACGAGCCATTTGCTCGGCCACCATTGACCAGACGTTTTCAGTTGGTGAGAGATCTGGAGATTGTGCTCTCCAGGGCAGCTGACGAACATTTTCTGTATCCAGCAAGGCCCGTACAGGACCTTCATCATGCGGTCGTGCATTATCCTGCTGAAATGTAGGGTTTCGCAGTGATCGAATGAAAGGTAGAACCACGGGTCGTAACACATCTGAAATGTAACGTCCACTGTTCAAAGTGCCGTCAATGCGAACAAGAGGTGACCGAGACGTGTAAGCAATGGCACCCCATACCATCACGCCGGGTGATACGCCAGTATGGTGATGACGAATACACGCTTCCAATGCGCGTTCACCGCAATGTCGCCAAACACGGATGCGACCATCATGATGCTGTAAACAGAACCTGGATTCATCCTAAGAAATGAGGTTTTGCCATTCGTGCACCCAGGTTCGTCGTTGAGTACACGATCGCAGGCGCTCCTGTCTGTGATGCAGCGTCAAGGGTAATCGCAGCCATGGTCTCCGACCTGATAGTCCATGCTGCTGCAAACGTCGTCGAACTGTTCGTGCAGATGGTTGTCGTCTTGCAAACGTCTCCATCTGTTGACTCAGGGATCGAGACATGGCTGCACGATCCGTTACAGCCATATGGATAAGATGCCTGTCATCTCGACTGCTAGTAATACGAGGCCGTTGGGATCCAGCACGGCGTTCCGATTTACCCTCCTGAACCCACCGATTCCATATTCTGCTAGCAGTCATTGGATCTCGACCAACGCGAGCAGCAATGTCGCGATACGATAAACCGCAATCGCGATAGGCTACAGTCCAACATTTATCAAAGTCGGAAACGTGATGGTACGCATTTCACCTCCTGACAAGAGGCATCACAACAACGTTTCACCAGGCAACGCCGATCAACTGCTGTTTGTGTATGAGATATCGGTTGGAAACTGTCCTCATGTCAACACGCTGCAGGTGTCGCCACCGGTGCCAACCTTGTGTGAATGCTCTGAAACGATAATCATTTGCATATCACTGCATCTTCTTCCTGTCGGTTACATTTCACGTCTGTAGCACGTCATCTTCGTGGTGTAGCAATTTTAATGGCCAGTAGTGTAATATGTGAATGTAATGTAGGTATTTGCCCGCGGAGAGTTACGTTTCCTCAAGACGTACATGCTGTCTATAACTGTAATACGCACCTGTATTGTTGTGTTAAATCACCACCATACGATAACACGTTCTTAATGAGCAGGTTAGGGCAGCGTTTTAAATATTTAAATTTGGTCAATAATAAAGTGAAATATTGAAAATCAAGCTTTTCTTGCCTCTGGAAGTTGATAGACAACATGCAACCTGAGTTGTGGGCCATGAATCGTAAGCCATGAACTGGTGAAATGGAATATCCGGTCAGCAATACGGATAGAATCATGTCAAAAGTGTAGTAATACGGATAGAATCAAGTAAAAATGATACAACATCGAATGTCGGCATACTATTTACGGTAACTGTCCGAGATATTGCCCAAACTGTAACTTCCTTCTGGTGTTTCCAGGTAAATAAGAGCTTACCTAAAAGATTCCCCCACCCTCGTTTTCTTAATGGCAGCTACATTGGAGAGAGAAACCTTTAGTTGGTCTTTCGGCGGAAAAGTGTTTCATAATTAGGGACAGAGAAGCCAGGAAACTACAAAAACGCAGGAAGTAAATTAATTTTTGTATGTATTGAACCATGAAGCCAAATGAAATGCGAGGCAGCCATTACAGAGTGGGACAGCAACAATTGACAATTCAGATACGTTCATTTTAATCACCTGTCCAACTCGGAATTAAGTATTTGCTAATTAAGAACACATAAGAGAATAGAAAGTTCGTAAAGTCCCCATGTATTTCTAATTGCTAAAAAGCGCTGGAAACAGCCCTGTGATAAAGAGAAGCGATATTGTTTGACCATGAAGGTGAACGAAGTTCGATTTTTAAAGGGCGGCGTGTGCGCCAATTCTTACCAAAGTAGCATCGGCGTGTGGTGAGCAGTCGGCTGAAAGAGCAGACTTCACGCGAGTGCAGTTCTCAGTGATAGCGGTAGCCATATGCAGCCTCTTGCGGCACCGTACCTCTACCGTGAATACGCTATGCTCATCGGCCTACATGGAGATGGTTGGCCAGAACACGCTGACAGCTAAAATGTCGGCAGGTTTGCCGCCCCTTATGACGGACAATCCAAAACCGAACGGAATCGATGAAAGGTTACGACAGAGTCGTCTGAAGAACGAATTTTCATCAAATTGGTAGTGTGCTTCCAGGTGTTCTGCCGAGTTCTTGTTTTCGTTCTATGCATAATATTTCGACGACCGGCCCAACCATCTTACTCAGGTGCTGCGAGTTCTACTGTTATGTGTAGATCTACATGCTGCCTCGACTCGAACCAGTCTGTGAACTTGCGTTGCTGTCACGCCGCTAATTAGAGATGAGTTCGATTCCCGACACCCATTACGCCATTTGATGCTCTTCTGTTTTTCATTACGTATTCCGTGAAACGAAAATTCTCTATTCGTCTTTCAACTCTGGTGGATGTAATAGCCTGCGAGATTTTAATAAATTGAGTTCCGGAACCCACGCGTTATTCACACTGAAGCCACTATCCCTGTTTATCAAGTTTTTTGACCGATTTATTTCGATAGACTCGTTAATGAGGCTGTCGCAGAAAGTTGGCGTTTGCACCACGATACTGGTCTCATCGTCTTTCATTTCATGGTTATATTCGAAGCAATGGTTGGTGGCAGCTCTCACGTGTGACGAATTCTCTCTCGCACTGGAGCCAGGTTTGAGGGCCATATAATCAGTAACCGTGCGACAGCATTCGCTACCTAATATCTTCCAAAAGGGCGCGCATAGAAACGAGATTTTTCGATGCTCATATCTCTGATTCTGTTGGTGAGAGAAAGGTATGATCAAATGGTCTGAACAGCTATAGAGCTAGTGACCATTTGTATACCCAACAGAAGCATCTTCCTAGTGTTACTACCCTACAGTACACAGTGAAGGAATGAATATTACTGCCTTCCTCCTGCTTAGGCAAATCGATCACATCAGGTGGATCCTTTTGCATTTCAAGGTCTACGGTGGGATGTAAAGGCTTATGGAGGCACCATCAGTTCATAGTCGGTTCTTTACAAAATAACAGAAAAGGGTTTTTTGTCATTTTTTCGTGCCAAAGCCGCGCCGCCGATTGCAAGACAGCTATGCACGGCAAACAGCTCAATTTTTTACAAAATATGCCTAAGATCCCATTCTTGAACAACTTTTAAAACTTTCCTTCTATCTCTATCCATTCCCGGAGACACAGAGTTTCAAATTTAGTCTCGTTGTATACGTAAAATAACAACTTCATATTATACTAGTGAAGCACATGGAAAATATTTGTGCACGTAATATCCTGTCTATGATGTGCAATTAGGTTTGCAAATTACGTTTGCGTTACTTGAATTCTACACATATAAATAGTCAAAATTTTACTGCCACAAAACGTTCTTTTCATGTGAGTGGGATGTACTGTTGCGCCACGGAAAAGAAAGATACCAGCGGGAAATATGCTACTATCGTGGCATAAAAAAGGCGAACATGCTCCTGTTTGAAAGATTCTGACTGAAAAGTAGAGTGCCAGCTGTCTCATTCAACCTTCCTCTGCACCTTTAAAATTTTTCCAGAAATTTTGGCATGTGGACATGTTCGCCCTTTCTTATGCTGAGAGAGAATGAGACAGCGGCAGTGTGGAAGATGCGGAAAGGTAATAAATAAAGGAAGACAGTAGACAGCGATGTGGTATAGAATGGGCGATGGAGAAATGGCAGTGTGAGAGAACGAGAGCGGCAAAGTGCCAGTGAAACATACTTGACAGCGACGGAACAGTGCTAGGAAATGTGCGAAGGAGACAGAGCCAGTGGGAGAGGAATAAAGAGAAGAAGAAAGAGAAAGTGGGCGAGAGACGGTGATAACGGTAGACGTATCTACACTACTGGCCATTAAAATTGCTACACCACGAAGATGATGTGCTACAGACGCGAAATGTAACCGACAGGAAGAAGGTGCTGTGACATGCAAATGATTAGCTTTTCAGAGCATTCACACAAGGTTGGCACCGGTGGCGACACCTGCAACGTGTTGACATGAGGACAGTTTCCAACCGATATCTCATACACAAACAGCAGTTGATCGGCGTTGCCTGGTGAAACGTTGTTGTGATGCCTCTTGTCAGGAGGTGAAATGCGTACCATCACGTTTCCGACTTTGATAAAGGTCGGATTGTAGCCTATGCGATTGCGGTTTATCGTATCGCGACATTTGTGCTCGCGTTGGTCGAGATCTAATGACTGTTAGCAGAATATGGAATCGGTGGATTCAGGAGGGTAATACGGAACGTCGTACTGGATCCCAAAAGCCTCGTATCACTAGCAGTCGAGATGACAGGCATCTTATCCGTATGGCAGTAACGGATCGTGCAGCCACGTCTCGATCCCTGAGTCAGCATATAGGAAAGTTTGGAAGACGACAACCATCTGCACGAACAGTTCGACGACGTTTGCAGCAGCGTGGATTATCAGATCGGAGACAATGGCAGCGGTTACCTTTGACGCTGCATCACAGACAGGAGCGCCTGCGATGGTGTACTCAACGACGAACCTGGATGCACGAATGGCAAAACGTCATTTTTTCTGATGAAATCAGGTTCTGTTTACTGCATCATGATGGTGGCTCAAATGGCTCTAGTTCTATGGGATTTAACTTCTGAAGTCATCAGTCCACTAGAACTTAGAACTACCTAAACCTAACTAACCTAAGGACATCTCACACATCCATGCCCCAGGCAGGATTCGAACCTGCGACAGTAGCGGTTGCGCGGTTCCAGACTGTAGCATCATGATGGTCGCATCCGTGTTTAGCGACATCGCGGTGAACGCACATGGGAAGCGTGTATTCGTCATCGCCATACTGGCGTATCACCCGGCGCGATGTTATGGGGTGCCATTGCTTACACGTCTCGGTCACCTCTTGTTCGCATTGACGGCACTTTGAGCAGTGGGCGTTACATTTCAGATTATTACGACCCGTGGCTCTACACTTCATTCGATCCCTGCTAAAACCCTACATTTCAGCAGGATAATGCACGACTGCATGTTGCAGGTCCTGTACGAGCGTTTCTGGATACAGAAAATGTTCGACTGCTGCCCTGGCCAGCACATTCTCCAGATCTCTCACCAATTGAAAACGTCTGGTCAATGGTGGCCGAGCAACTGGCTCGTCACAATACGCCAGCCACTACTCCTGATGAACTGTGGTATCGTGTTGAACCTGCATGGGCAGATGTACCCGTACACACCATCCAAGCTTTGTTTGACTCAATGACCAGGCGTATCAAGGCCGTTGTTACATCCACAGTTGGTTGTTTTGGGTACTGATTTCTCAGGATCTATGCACCCAAATTGGGTGAAAATGTAATCACATGTCAGTTCTAGTATAATATTTTTGTCCAATGAGTACCCGTTTATCATCTGCGTTTCTTCTTGGTGTAGCAATTTTAATGGCCAGAAGTGTATTACTGTGACAAACGAGGAAGACAGAGATAGTGACAGACGGAAGAGACAGCAGCTGTGGGTAGGAAAGATTGAGATAGTACCAGTAAGAGTAAGATTTTTTGGATATCAAAAATCAGCTACACAGCTAAAAGATTATCTGAACTTTTACTGCGTCACGGTTCCGAACTGAAATTAAAAAAGAAATCCTTGTAAACATTGTTTATTCATATCCATTCATTACCATTACCTTTTCGTTTAATTTTTGTCTGGTTCACTGATGGCTACCTTACGTCAAATGTTTCAAAGGGTTTAGCATGATCGTCGATTTATTTCAAACTATAATTTAAAAATGGGGCTTTTACTGATTTAGCACTTGTTTTTGTTTCCAGTGTAAGTGATAAATGTTGGATCGATGTCTTCCTGCACAGCAAAGATTCAGATTCACTACATGAAAAACATCCTGAGACTGATTCGGCGGTAAGATCGAACATACATATGACACGTTTCAGGAGTATTTTTCCGAAGTGTTTGAATGAAAATAAGAAGAAGCGATAACATTTCACAGTGGTACTTTCAAGAGATTTCCAGTCCAATGTAGGAAGTGAGCAAACTCGTTCTGCCTTTGATCCAGTCTCGGCAGGTAGAAAAATTGAGGGGCCCAAGTAATTCAGTCTAATTACACCAATTGTGCATGCTGTCATTCGTCGAGATCCTTGTTTCGGTGTATAGGACAGTTTGTAAAACTTTGGGTGTCAACGTTAATAGGACACCCTGTAAAAGAACTCGTACGGTACCAATATCAGCCTGTGCGACTGCAGTATCACTGTACACAATATCATAGTACATCTGATTGTAATATTATAAAATTCCGGCACCTAGTAAGGATACGAGGTTTAACATGTAAAATTCTTGCAGGAGATACAACATCATGTCAAATATTACGATCCTACCTCTCGTTTCTCAAAGAAGTCTTTCCCACATTCTCGAGCTTGGGGGAGGAGTAGAGGAGTTCCAACGAAGGGTCTATAGGAGTGATCCTCACTTCAGTGCTTACTTTCAGATCACCTGAAACCTACAGATAATCTTGATTTGAAGAGTAAGGCTCGAGTTACAGTGGTGTCAGCAAAATAAGCTCCCTCCCTCCTGATAGTACTTTTGCCGATTTCGATCAAAAAATGGTTCAAATGGCTCTGAGCACTATGGGACTTAACATCTATGGTCATCAGTCCCCTAGAACTTAGAACTAATTAAACCTAACTAACCTAAGGACAGCACACAACACCCAGCCATCACGAGGCAGAGAAAATCCCTGACCCCGCCGGGAATCGAACCCGGGAACCCGGGCGTAGGAAGCGAGAACCCTAATGCACGACCACGAGATGCGGGCGATTTCGATCAGTACCGTTGCCTGCAAGCTGGTGGGTGCAAAACCACTAGGTGCGTGTGGAGCTGTGGCACTACCGAGGCACTGCCAAAGAGACGTATACAAACTCAAGTACATGACAGGTCGAAGTAGGCGCACGAAGCACTCTCGCCAAGCTCACTGCCACTGGCAGCGACGTCCTTTCTTCGGATCTGCTACAGTATTATTTTGTTTCTGAGGTGATATGTCTTATATCCTCGGTTTGAGGAAGGCCGGCATATACCAAATTCCCTGTGAGTATGAGAAGACTTATATCGGACAGGCAGAACGCACCATCGAAGATTGTTGCCGGGAACATTAAAGGCACACTCGACTGAAATATCCAAGTAAGTCGGCGGTAGCAAAGCACTGTTTGTCTGAGAAACACGAGATGGATTATGAGCGTACCAAGATCCTATCTCAGATCTCTAAATATTGGGACAGCGTTATAAGGGAGGCTATCGAAATTCGTATCAGGAAAGATCTTATCAACCGAGATTGCGGCTACGATCTCAGCATGGCTTGCGACCCGGCATTGAATGTAATTAACAAGACTCTCAGCAAGAAGTACGAACTGGCGACCAGGGCGAACGCAGCAAGCACATCGACGCTACGACAGATTCCGACGCCCACGTCTTCGCGACAGCCGGCGCGCGGGCGCGGACGGCGGAGAGAGCGGCCCACGGGGTTAGGGGATTTAAATCGGCCGCCCGCCCTCAGGAGCTCAGTTCGTCAGCACACCTGACGATGGCGACATGTCTGATCGCCGAAATATGGTGCCCGTTGGACACAATGAACCGGCCGTATACCCGTGGACTCTTCGAGCAAATATTCGGCTTGTCATTAATTACGTTTTTGGATATCTCCTGTAAGACATGTGCAAAATTCTATATAATTGGCGCCTTAGATTGTCAAAATCTTGTTTTGGTTGGAGGACCCAGTCAATAATGCTCCAAAAGTTCTCAATTGTGGAGAAATCCGGCGACCTTACTGGCCAAGGTAGGGTTTGGCAAACACGAAAATAAACATTAGAAACTGTCGCTGTGTGTGGGAAGGCAATATCTTGCTCAAATGTGAGCCAAGGCTGGCTGGCCATGAAAGGCAACAAAACGAGGCGTAGAATATCGTCGACGTACCGTTGTGCTGTGAGGGTGCTGCGAATAACAACCAAACGGGGCCCGCTAAGAAAAGAAATGGCACTTCTGGTTGTCTTTGTCGGATAATCCCACATCTATTCTCGTTGTTTACAAAGACACAGACGGTGCGATATGATGAGACAGTTGCAAAACTGATGTGTTCCGGTGGCTTAAAGTGAATCGTTCTGTTGTTTCTCGAATGTGGCGACAGTTTGTAGACACCGTAAAGACCAGGGCAGGGCCGACCATGTGTGACATCAGAGAGATTCAAAAATGGCTCTGAGCACTATGGGACTCAACATCTATGGTCATCAGTCCCCTAGAATTTGGAACTACTTAAACCTAACTAACCTAAGAACATCACACAACACCCAGTCATCACGAGGCAGAGAAAATCCCTGACCCCGCCGGGTATCGAACCCGGGAACCCGGGCGCGGGAAGCGAGAACGCTACCGCACGACCACGAGCTGCGGACTGACATCAGAGAGAGGAGACCGTTATTTGGCTGTAAGGATACGAAGGTACCGCCTTAGTACTGCACAGCAATTGGCATCTGACCTCGAAGCATCCATTGGACCCGTTGTTTCGAGACAAATGGTGTGCACAAGGCATCGGCTGACTGGCCTTTATTGTCAGAGACTTGCTGTATGTGTACCTCTGACGCGTCTTCACGTCCAGAGTGGAGTCGTAAACCTGCTAGCGGGCCAACGTTCTCTTCAGATATGAGTCCCGAATTGCTCTTGAGAGTAAATCCCGACGAATTCTCATCTGGAGGGAACGCGGAACACGATTCCGGACCAAAACATTGTGGAAGGATACGGATAGCGAGGAGGATCCCTAATGATGTGGTCAAGGATTATGTTCACCACTCGAACTGCTCTTCATGAAATTTTACGGGGGAAACGTCAAGGTTTACCTGCTGTCATGTATCGCGACGAGATCTTGAGACCACATGTGCGGTTGTTTCGAAGTGCTGTGGGTACAGACTTCGTACTAACGGACGATATTGTGCGATCTCGTAGGGCACGAGCGGTTGATGTTTTCTTGGAAAGAGGAGATTTTGCACGCATGACGTTGTCTGCTCGATCTTCCGATCTGAATCCCATAGAGCATGTCTGGAATGCTCTGCACGAAGAATGGGGATTACTGTCTCAACATGAGATTGATGACATCACACACAGCGTGACCCGTCGTTATCAAGCTTGTATTGCTGCAAGAGGGAGGGTCTCACCCCTAATGAGCACATTAATCAGTTGTCGGAATGTGTATGCAATTCCGTTAAGTTAGAAATAAACGAAGAACATTCTTGTATACCGTCATGCATGTTACGTTCTGTATTCTTTACACGATTTATACGTTACTATTACCTGTTTATACAGGCAGCTCAGTGAATTCGTTTTTCGTGCATCAGTCACGGATCAACTTGGATGAACGTGCGGGTGCGTTAATGTGATGCAAGTCTCATGAATTGTCTCGCCACATTTCAGGCCATTTCCTTCTCACACGTTCTCGCACGTGTCGCCACACGTTCGGATAGAACCATCGATTTGCCCCTGTGGTACGAATTCATGATGAACTAATCCTTCAAAGTCACAGAAAACAATGAGCATGACTTTGATATTTGAGTTGACCTGACGAGATTTTTTTTGTAGTAGAGAACCTTTCGCTTGCCGTTGTGAAGATTGAACCTTGGTCTCAATGTCATAACCGTAAAGCATGCCTCGTCACTAGTTATGATTCTCTTCAGGAACATCTCGTTCTCATTTGCGCGATCCAAAAGCCCTTCACAGAATGCGAGGTGAAGATTTGGTTGGACAGACGTGGCGGCAACACAATGAATTCCAAGGTGCCGCGTCAGGATTTCGTGACTTGATCCAAATGAAATGCTACATTCTTCTGCAATCTCTGCACTCTTCCATTGGCACGCAGAAATTAGTTGACGTTGCTGACGTGGGCGTCGTCGGTAGGCGTCGAGGGGTGTCCTAAACGAGGGTCATCTTTAACTGCCGTCTGCCTATTTTTAAACCGCGTGAGCCATTGGTAGCACCAGTCATGGCTTAAGCAATCTTCACCGTAGACTTTCTACATCGTTTGGCATGTCTCTGTAAAGGTTTTCTTGAGTTTCAAGCAAACTTTAATGCAGACACGTCACTCCTCCAACGCTGCCATTTCGAAATTCGGAAACTGTGCGACGCAACGTTCTGCTCAATACAGCACTGAACAATAATTGACAGACAAACAACAATGAAACTTCTGGTAGTTCCACATTAAACACAGGCATGTGCAGCAGGGATGCCAGCCGCATTTCGCTCCAACACAACATTTGGGCGACATTATGAATGGTCCGGAAATTTTTTAACAGACTTGGAGTTTAAAAAAAATGTTGCCTTGGTCAGCAAACATTTATGAGAGTATAGTGTAAAAATTTGAAGTACATCGCTTCGAGACTTTTGGTAACAACGTTAATCAACGACTCGTCTTCATGTAGTTGTTTAGATACATACACCTCAACAAAAGTTTGGATTATCATAGTGTTTACTATAATGATTTCTTATAGTACAACCACTGAAGTTTGTACAATACCTTATCAAATGAATAGAATTTCTTGTGAAAAGAAGAACTATTTCGGTTAGTTACAAAAAATCATTACAAAAGAAAGCAGACTCTCCTAAGTGTACACTTTCTAAACAAAAATAGTGAAAATCTTTATCTCATGACGATGTTTATCAGTCTTTAGTAGCCAATAAGTTCTCCCCACACACGGAAGAGCCGGCCGGGGTGGCCGAGATTTTCAAGGCGCTACAGTCTGGAACCGCGCGACCGCTATGGTCGCAGGTTCGAATCCTGCCTCGGGCATGGATGTGTGTGATGCCTTTAGGTTATTTAGGTTTAAGTAGTTATAAGTCCTAAGGGACTCATGACCTCAGAAGTTAAGTCCCATAGTGTTCAGAGCCATTCGAACCATTTGAACACGGAAGGGTTATTTCACTCTGCTAAGCATGCTCTGGATACTACCATCAAGCTTATCTTGGGGTATGAGATCCATTCCTCAATTATAGCTTCGGTGAGGTCCTGAAGATTGTGAAATGGATTCGGACGCTGCGCAATGGCCACCTCCAACAGGGTGCACACATGCTCAGTTGCATTTATACCTGTAGACTGTGATGCTCAATTCATTCAGTAGATGTTGCATCTATGAAGATACCGAGACACTGCTAGATCACTGTGCGACCTTATAATCGTTTGTAGGACACCTTCGAAGTATCGGGGACCAGTCAAATTGCAGTAGATGGGAATTGGAGGGGTCCGCCCACCGATCATTATTGCCTTCCCCTCATTATTTTCGCACTGAACATTACACTACCAACTGCGAACGGATGGACTTCCTGAACGGATCGGCGTTTCTGGCTCGTCTGGCGCTTCTCCAATCCCTAACACGTGTCTGGTCTGGTCGCAAACGCATCCGGGTCTCATTAGCAAACATGACATTACTCCATTCTGCAATGGTCCAATGCAAGAGCCCAGGTCCTTCGATTGTATCGGTTACGTTGGTTCAGTGAAAAACTTCTCATTGGTTTTCTGGAATGAGGACCACCCTGATGCTATCTTCTATGCACTGAAATATGAATCTGTGTTGTCCAGAAGTCATTTCTAATATTTCTGACACCATATGTTGGACGCCTGAGAGCCGACAATTGGAGGAAACGATCCTGCATTGATTTTGCCATTCGAGGACAACTACGGCGAGGTCAATCGTTCATATATTTCGTCTCTCTGTACTTTCTCCACGCCTTAAACACTCCACTGCAGCCGGTCGGCAACATCTTGCTGTTTGTGGCCTCTTGAAAGTAAAGCCACTATCGTGACTCTATCAACTTGTTGTATAACTCTACGTAGCATACCACGTGGCATGTTACTGCAGTGTTGAACACAAGCTGAATCGAGCTGTTTTGATACTGGACTAGTTGCGGTATGCAGCTACGGCAGTGGTATGTTTACGTGACTATAGTAAAAACTATAGTAAACACGGCCCGGCATATGGGCTCTAACTGGATAAGGCGTGATGTGCCTAGGTCAGTGAGAACTCCAGTATCGTACACTACATAAACGCAATATTGCAAACGTTTGTTGAACAGTGTAGAAATAAAACTGTGTGGCTAAACAGCCTGGTTAAAAGTATTCCTGTTGTTCAATTAGGCGCCACTCCGGCGACTTGCGTGTTCCTAACCTACTTCAGCAATACTACTGCGGAAAGTGGGACCTACAGTTTAACATGGAATGCGAACACTGTGTCGTTCCTGGCGAATCTTCACATCACTGAGAGGTGAGAGATAGTTTAAAGGCAGACTAACATTGGCTCCGTTTCAAGGCACACAATTTACCACTATATCACTAGGCCATTTTAGTGTTAGTAACAGAGTGTAGTCATTGGATTGTGCGACGTGTATGACAGTGCACCTAGCTCTCATACCTAGTATTACTGAAGTTACCTAGGTTACCAGCACCGCACTCACCAGCGAGACCTCACGATTTTACCGAGCTGGGTGGTGCAGTGGTGAGCACACTGGACTCGCATCCGTCCGCCCGTCCATCCTGACTTAGGTTTTCCGCAATTTGCCTAAATCGCTTCAGGCACGTGTCGGGATGCTTCCTTTGAAGGGGCATGGCGAACATCCTTCAACATCCTTCCTTAATCCCATGGGACAGATGACCTCGCTGTTTGGTCCGCAATCAACCAACCAACCAAGCAGCTCACGAGTTCCCGACTAATGTTTCTCTGAATCTTACAAACAGTTCTGGTGAATGCTATGGACGCTAACAAGACTGTACGGTTGATGGGACTCGCATATGTGTTGACAGGTTCCGCGTTTCGCTGCTGAAACTATAAGATACATCTACTCGTTACCTGAGGAAGCAAACACGATAGTCTAACTTTTAAATTGCAAAGATTTTGTTGATCATATAAAAGTTCATGATTCAACGAAACAAATATCACGCAGCTGTTTCTTTTTAACTCTGTATCAGCTAATAGCGCCGGCCGGAGTGGCCGTGCTGTTCTAGACGCTACAGTCTGGAACCGAGCGACCGCTACGGTCGCAGGTTCGAATCCTGCCTTGGGCATGGATGTGTGTGATGTCCTTAGGTTAGTTTGGTTTAATTGATTCTATGTTCTCGGCGACTGATGGCCTCAGAAGTTAAGTCGCATAGTGCTCAGAGCCATTTGAACCATTTTGAGCTAATAGTGTCCACCTGTATCGCGTCATTTAAGTTATCTATTATCTCTTCAATCATATTATCCAGAAACACAACTAGAATCGGGAAAGTTCTTTTGGGGATAGTCTATAAAGCAAGACAGTACTCACTGCGACAACTTTTAAAATTCACTCCATAAAATCAGTACTGCTGTGGAAAATAAATAAGCCTTGCACAACGATGAAAATGATTGCTCCGGTTATTTACGTTTTCAAAGTACCGTCTCCTACAGTACACCATAATCACCTGCAAGTAAATTTGTTAAGCTGACAAGTATATACGTAAAAGAGAAAATACCAGGTCTGGCGAAAAATATTAAGTATCTAATAACCTCCGTTATGTGGTCCAACGTATTTCTTCACGAAAATCGCAGCCAAAGGCAACCCTTTCGACTGAGTTGGCTTAGGTAAGGATGCTGTGCAAACCTGTAGCGCCAGTAAAGGGTTACTTGTTCACAATACTTGGAAGAGTTACTGGCTAAAAGACGTGCATAAAACATGAGAGTGGGAAACCCATTTAGATTGACTCGCTACAGGCATCCCAGAGACAGCATAACATTTGAAACAAACCCTGTAATCAATACCAAATGTCACTTTCCTTCTACAAAATAGGCGCTCCATGTTACGCGTAAATAGGTAACATTCAACTGAAACGTCGTTCCGTACAGTATCCTTTATCTAGACAAAGGAAAGTGAAAGCTGAAAATGGTAGCTGAAGTCCAATTTCTCGCACTACTTTAAGACTAGCCTTGGAATACAAAACAGTCTCCCTTCCATACCTTTAAAAATGACATCGGAACAATTTTTTCAGTTATCAGACGATGGAGAAATATGGTTACTTGATTTTGTCAAATTATTCTTATATGATATCGGCGAAAAAACTGATGTTCTTAGTAAATACGTAAAATCAGAAAAGACTATGTCGAAATGTACATTTACTGTGTATAGGTAATGGTTTGTGAACGCGTGTAAATACAAGCGGAAATAAACGGACTCCAATCTGTATACCGTACAACATCGTATGACATGTTGGCCGGTAAGACGATCTATATCGCCTGCAACGGCCACAAGTGCAGTTCTATTTCACATGTAAGACAAGGAGAAAAGTCTGAAATTTCTGTATCCTCGTAAATAATTTAACGCACGTTCTGCAACCAATAAACCTAGGAATATGCGGTATCATGGCAAAGAAACTACTTATATTTGTCATAATCAGTAAGGAAGGTTCTTTTTTTTTAATAAAAATACTTTCTTCTACGTTTATATTTCCGTATTAGTGGGATACTCTGGTTTTGAAGTACATGTTCAGTTCCAGACTTTGCACTCAAACGTTGATAGTATTATAAAAACATGGTTCCTCTAGTCGCCTGTTCACAAAATAACTATTGATTACAGCCTCTATAGAGCACGATACGTTTCGTAAGATCGGGAAATTTTTGATTTATTGGCGTAGATACATCGATGAAGTAGATCGTACATTCACTGCGAAATGACGTCATAAATTGTGTAAAATCTGGTACAGCCTTATCTATATTCGAGCACGGCCGTTAACTGGTTCCGTCCATATTTTCACAGCGTTACAATAAGGGCAATAACATCATTTCAGCAGATTAAAAGTGCCAATACGGCTATATTTCTAGCTAACATTACGAACACGGCTACACACAGTGGCAAGATACTTCAAATAGCTTTCCTCTTGATAGATACACTGTAATTCCAAGCAAACACAGCTAGCAGATCTAAAAAATACAATCGCCTGAAGCCGGCTGTTAACGACGAGGGTGCTGTGAAGGTACATAATTTATTAGCATTTCATATAGATCTCTTATAGCCTGTCTACGGCTATGATATCAAACGTGTAGTTGCTATTTTCGCATCTGTTATCAAGTTACATTTTCACGCGGAATTTCTTATACATTGGAAGCTGAAGGAAATGCAATAGTGTTTGACATCCTGTAGATGAGTTAAATGTTAGTGACTGATTACAAGCTCGGATAGTTAAAGGATGGAGTTGGAAATAGGTCCAATGTCATCATCTTGATAATCAGCGGATGTAATTTCCTGGATCTGAATGTCCATACGGCAATTCGAGCCCAGCTTTTCCCGAATCGAGTGTGGCGTAATTCTGAGCTCAAGTGCATTTTTAGAGAGTCTGTTCTAATGTCATGTATTACCTGTTGCTCTGATATTGTCCAGCAATAAAATCATAATAATTAATATTCTGTTTCCAGTCAGTATTCAACAAATTATATCACATAATTTTCTCGGTTTGTTTTCAGCTGCTGAAGGGGAAAATAATTTATTTCAGAAGTATCAGAAAATTATACAAAAGCACCAGAATTATGAATTTACACGCAACAAGATCACACACAAACACACACAATTTACGTACAAATAGTCCAAAGACGATTAAATGTGGGTCTTTGTTGCATGAAGTTATCGACTGTTTTGCAGAGCTCCAAAATGCCATTACCGAGTTTAGTTCGCATTCAACAGTACACAGAAGAAAGGAACGAAGAGAAATTACTGCTTAATGTGCTGTCTGTATCTGTGTCATTAGAGACGGAGCACATTCTCAGATTTGGGGAGGATAGGAACAGAAACAGGGCGCGTCCTGTGAAAGGAAGCATTACAGTATTTGTCTTAAGGTAGTAGGGAAATCATAGGAAACCTAGATATGGGTAACCTGGAGGGGATATGAACCGCAGACTTCTCGGATGCGATTCCAGGGTCTTACAACTGTGTCACTTCCTTTGTTACAGCTCCGTGTTCATTTCGTCAAGATTCATCATTATGCTCCGCACACCCATAATGGATTTAGTCAACCCACACGCTCTAGATCTTCGGTATTGAACACTTCGTCAAAGTGAGTTAATAATCCGCGACAGATATGTTCTCCACCCTTCAGAAAAATCGATTTTTGAAGGTATTTCAGTCACACTCTAAAGTACCGTCGCATAGCAGCTTCAAGTAACACATGATTCAATAACCATTACTCTGTATTAATTTATGGTTAAACCGTTGCTGAAAAATATTTAATTCATCCATGCAAACATGAACAAGGAATATGGCACAAATGTTAAGATCTTATGGTATTCATTTAGGCTGTGGGGCAGCCGGAGAGATAGAGAGGCGAAGGGTAATGTTTCCATTATTTACACACTTTAACACCTTTAGATACCAGAAAAGTAATGGATAATGTAAATATCACTGTTCTATCGACACGACAGAAAAATATCGCAACACCAAGAAAGGAGTTGCGCGACGTAGACGGAAGTTGGTAGGCGCGCTTCTATGTCTGAAAGACGATGTCGATTCCAATTTCGCGCCAGCCGCATAAGAGTGTCACAGTAGCACCAGTGAGGATGCAAATCAGGTTTGATTTAAATACAAGCTGGACCGGTTGTGAGCGTTATTTACCTTTGACATTGGACGTACTGAGTTGATGTTAGTCATGAATGCCTTTAAAACGACAAAGACGACACTATCAACACCCCGCTGACTTTGAACGAGAGGCGTAAGTTCCTTCCGCGACAGTGCATAAAAACTAGGCAGAACTGTAGCTACCGTACATGACTGCTGACATCCGCGGCAACGAGAATGTACGGTCGCAAGAAAATAGCGCTAGGGGCGGCCACGTGATAATACCGAGAGGGAAGACCATGGTGTTCGGCGTACGGCTCTGGCGGATCGTACTGAATCTGCAGTAGCTGTTTCAGTAGCAGTTGGCACCACAGTGACACAACCAGCTGTTACAGATCGGTTACTTCAAGGACAGCTACCAGCCAGACACCTTGTAGCGTGCATTCCAATGACCCAAACCATCGACATTTGCGACTATAGCGGTGTCAAACGCGGCCCCACTGGAGGGCATTGTGGAGGGCTGTTGTATTCGCTGATGAAAGTTGGTTCTACCTCGGCATCAAAGATCACCGTGTGTTGGTTAGAAAGTGGGCCAGCTGAGGGCCTGCAACCAACCTGTCTACATGCTACACACACTGGGCCTAAATGTTTTACATTAATTATTATTGAGTGTTGCCGTTATCCCCGTCAGCGTATATAAGTGTGTAGTAGAGGTTATAAATATTATTGTCGGCACTGTGTAAGAGACAGGAATGAAAGTAAGGAGTGGTTTTGCGTTTCGTCGGTTTTTAGGTGATCAGAGCTGAGTTACACAATGTGTTTGCCTTAGATCGACCATGATCTTCATGAAATAATCAACTGGGCAATAGGCTCAAGTGTGAAACCCTGACACTGATTTCGGCCTTTTTTGTTAGCTTCACGTCTCTGTCCGATAACAGGGTAACTGGGGTTTGCCAGATTTTTTTTTTTTAGGGAAAAACGTAGCACTTTTGATGTTGCTCCGTTTTTGTGGGGAAAAACCGTAATATTTTCGAAATTTCTAAATGTTTGTGGATATACTAAATGTTTCCACCTATTATAATAATGAGATTTATTTGCAATTACGAAATCCATTTGTACAAATTCAACTAACTTTTACTGATTTTTAGAGTTTTTCGCTTCTTTCAATGATGTAAAACAAAAATCTTATTTTCGATGTTCAAATAATTCTTTACATGATTGATTGAATTTTCCCGTTAATTGGAGCTCTGCCTCGATCAGTTTTGTACTACATCTATTTGTCTCATTACACTTTTTATTCATTAATAAGATCACTCTTTCCACAAAAGCGTTGGGTCCTGGTATACTAAACAAGAGTCTCACTATCTTATAAATATTTGGCCCTTTATGTTCTGGCACAGCTGAAAAGAACCACTCCCGTTAATTGGAGCTCTGCCTCGATCAGTTTTGTACTACATCTATTTGTCTCATTACACTTTTTATTCATTAATAAGATCACTCTTTCCACAAAAGCGTTGGGTCCTGGTATACTAAACAAGAGTCTCACTATCTTATAAATATTTGGCCCTTTATGTTCTGGCACAGCTGAAAAGAACCACATAGATATATCACAACCGTCCTTGTACACACTTGCAAGTATGTTTGTCTTGAACTGAGTGAATTCATCATACAAGCTATCAATACAAACGTGATCTCTCACAGTAAGAATTTTCACTGCAATCTCAAAGTCTTTAAATTCAATTTCACTCTTAAAGGAAGAACCAGCTAATCATCCATATCTGCTATTGTCCATCCGATAGTTCCCTTCCGTTGCAGCCATAAAAACTATCCTCCTGCCTCTGTTTAACCTGCTCAGATAGAGGACAAATTTGTTTAAAGGTCTCCAAGACACTCAAAACAGAACCCTTTAATGATCTTTTAATTGTATCCAACAGATTTCCAACTATTTTTACAAAATTAAGGTGCATTTCTGGCATGATGTCTTGCTCAGGATTCTCATTCGGAAAAACGTATCATAAAAATTTTGGACATTCCTCAGTACTTTCAAAATAGCTCCTGATGGAATCCCAGTTCAGAAGAATCCTGTTTACAGCTGTAATCTAAGAAAGTCACATTGTAGGAACAAGTCCCAATATTTCTGTCCATTCCAGTTCCACGAACTGGGAAAAAGACTTCAGTTCCTCTTTTCTTTCTGCAAAAACAACCTTGAAATCAGTAGAAATTTTTAGAACTATGCTTTCCACACTGATATCTAATTTACCAGCCATATTTTGAACTGCGTTGTGGAGTATTTGCTAGTGCACTTCGTCTTTATAATATTTTTATTGTTATTGAGAAGTGACCGAAAAACTGATTTATCCGGGCCAAAATTAACGCTTGCATTCAGAATTGTATGAGAAAACCTTATTTAGACTGAAATTGTGCATATCTATACTTCACAGTAGCAAATCAATCACCCAATATGAGGTTTCATCAGCATTTTCAATGGAACCAAAAGTTTGTTTTGTACTCCTTTCAGTGGGTCAAAATAGCTAATGCAAATAGGAAACATCTTTTTGTTGCCCTTATCTGATGCGTCTGTTGCGTATGGAAAAAAAAACTTTGAGCTTCTTCTGAGCCTCTTAAAACATCTAAAAAGTCATGCACACTTTTAGGAACCAGCGCGTTCATCAATATTTCCGCTTTTGTTCGTCCACAGGAAAACTTTGAAACCCTCGCAGAATCTTCGAAAATGTTTGAAACGAGCTTATTTCCGCAGTCCAAACTGGAGCAAGTGTGGCTGTTTTTGACTACAAGACAGGCTAAGGCCAGCTCACTTGAAGCTGTGTTATGATGTTCCGTTGTATTCTTTTTACTTAAAAATTTTTGTAGTTTCTTTGATTCAATTACATTTTTATTTTAATGAATGTCCCTTACATTCTGCTTTTTGACGCCGTGAGAAACGCTAAAATCTCTTCTGCATAAAATACGAAATGCCCGATATTCGTTCGGTCCCGCTTTTAATCCATGAAAACGTATTTTCCTAAATCTTTAGATATGCTTCAACGTGCTTAGATTTCAATTTTCTCTGTTAGGGAGTCTTCTGCGAATTTTCAGTTCCACGTTCACTCATTCTAAAACTAATTAAATTAACTAATTAAAACAGCCATTTTACTACACTGGTATGTATACTGCCTTCGTAATGCTAATGGTGAAAATACGAGAATGTGTACATCTCAGTTGGTCTCGCAAGGAAATCGGAACCACAAATGCGTCTTTCTCCGTTTAGTGGTGAACAGAGATTGGTAATACTGACAATAGCGCTTAATAATCGTAACAGGCTACGCACTAATGGTTTATTTCGCGTAGCCCTCCGCCCATGACGTGCCGACAGGAAGGGATAGTTTAGTGACTGTTGCTGCCAGGCCACGAGAGTGGAAAAGAGGAAGTATTTCGTTCACTCTCTCTCTCTCTCTCTTGTAGACTGCTCCCAACGCCTACCCCATATAACCAATCACTTTGCACGGCAGTAACGACACACGGACCTAACAAATTGCATTTTAGGGACGTTTATGTACGAGGTACTTAACGTGTAGTAAGGAATAGGATGACATAAAAACCTTTTGTAATACAGTAACTGTTAGATTGCTACGGATGTCAGCAGTTTAAAACGATACGTTCTAGACACGAAGCACACCAAATTGTACTGATAAGTCTCAAGCAGAATAATGGCAAACCGCCTGCTCTAAGTGCGTAGACTGTGGTCTGACGCTGGCCACTAAGCATTTATCCTCAAGAAGTGACTGGTTGTAAGTGTTACCAACTGATATATGTAACCATCAGGAACATTTACCCTGAAGAGCGAAAGAACCTGGTACACTTGCCTAATATCGTGTACGGCCCCCGCGAGCACGTAGAAATGCCGCAACACAACATGGTATGGACTCGACTAATGTTCAAAGTATTGGTGAAGGGAACTGAGGTCATAAATCCTGCAGGGGGGTCAATAAATTCGAAAGAGTACGAGAGCTTGGAGATCTCTTCTGAACAGCACGTTGCAAGGGATTCAAGATATGCTGAATAATGTTCATGTCTGGGAAGTTTGGTGGACAGCGGAAGTGTTTAAACTCAGAAGAGTGTTCCTGGAGCCATTCTGTAGCAATTCTCGACGTGTGGAGTGTCGCATTGTCCTGCTCGAATTTCCCAAGTCCGTCGGAATGCACAATGGACATGAATGGATGCAGGTGATCAAACAGGATGCTCACGTACGTGTCACGTGTCAGAGTCGTATATAGACTAATCGGGGGTCCCATATCACTCCAACTGCACACGCCCTACACCGTTAAAGAGTCTACAGCAGCTTCAACAGTCCCCTGCTGACATACAGGGTCCTCGGATTGATGAGGTTGTCTCCATACCCCTACACGGCCCCCCGCTCGATACAATTAGAAAGAAAACTAGTCGAACTAGGCAGCATGTTCCCAGTTATCAACAGTCCAATGTCAGTGTTGATGAGCCCAGGCTAGGCGTAAAGCTTTGTGTCGTGCAGTCGTCAAGGGTACACGAGTGGGCCTTCAGCTCCGAAAGCCCATATCGAATATGGTTAGCACGCTGACGCTTTTTGACGGCCCAGCATACAAATCTGCAGAAATTTGCGTAAGGGTTGCACTTCTGTAACGTTGAACGATTCTCTTTAGTCGTCGATGGTCGCGTTCTTGCAGGATCTTTACCCGACCGACGCGATGTCGAAGATTTGATGCCAAGACTGTTTTATGACCTCGCTGCACAGGCCGTTATGGAGGGAACTTACAATTCAGGATGGTCATATAGTTTCGATCCATTTCTATGAAGTAATGAGTACATTTAGATATTTGTAATTTATTTCTGCGATGTCAGGAGCCGATTTGCTTTCTTCCAGGACACTCCATAAAATGTGTACGCTTAAAAAACCTGTGGGTGTCGTTAGTGAGCGATTTCGCGGTTTATTTTTTCTGTGGGTACAACACAGGTAAAGGTGAAATTTCTCAAACAGCACCAATAAGAGCAAACATTCGGTTAGTTTGGAGAAGTTCCAAAGCACTGCAAACGCTGCCGATGAACTGGAAACGTCGCCGATGAATCACGCTCAGGTTGGTGCTTTGCGTAGCTTTATCACAGCACAGGCCTACATTGATGTTTTAAGCACCTTCTTGCTGCCCACTGTTGAAGAGCTATTCGGGGATGGCGATTGCATCTTTCTACATGATCGACCACCTTTTCATAATGCACGGCCTGTGGCGGAGCGGTAATTCGACAGTAACATCCCTGTAATGAACCGGCGTGCACATAGTCCTGACCTGAATCCTATAGAACACCTTTGGGAAGTTTTGGAACGCCAACTTCGTGCCAGGCCTCACCGACCGACATCGATACCTTTCCTCAGTACAACACTCCGTGAAGAATGGGCCGTCATTCCCCGAAATACCTTCCAGCTCCTGATTGAACGTATGCCTGCAAGAGTGGAAGCTGTCAACAAGGCTAAGGGGAGGCCAGCACCGTACTGAATTCCAGCATTACCGATGGAAGGCGCCACGAACTTGTAGGTAATTTTCAGCCAGGTGTCCGGGTACTTTTGATCACATAGTGTAGGTTCCCTATCACATCCTAAAGGATGTTTCGTACATGTAGGTTGTTTCTGAGTACTAACAGGTTGTTTCATACACGTAGGTAGTTACTGAGTGCTAGTAAGCGACTCTTTGCACTCTCAAAGCCTACTTGATCATCTAGAATACCTATGAAGTTAGATGTTGCAACAGAAACACAGTTTCCAATTGCCTTGGTTCATCAAATGCTGTCCCTAATGCCAGTGTTCGTATAGACTGGCAGTACAGCCTGGATTCTGCTCGAGGTCCCTCTCACGCACACCTGGAAAGCGGCGGTCGGCCGCAAACTAGCCCCGGCTTTGAACCTCCGCCCAGCGGAGTACTCCAGTTTCGCGCTCCATTAGGTCGTCACGGCTGTGGCAGACCACTGCTCGCTGAGTTTCAGCTCCCGCCCTCCGGGCGACCGTAGCTAGCGGCACGAAGGTTGCACTGCGTTTTAAGCAGGGCTCAAGTATCGAACGACACAACTGGATTTAGAGAAACAAACACAAATGTGCAACGCGTGTCCATCTATTCTTTAACAGGTATTTTCAGGCTATAATTATATTTTATGTTGTAATAGTACGGCAGGCGGTGTCTATCGAAGGTTATTTTTAAACATCTACAAAATAACCTATACTACTGTATAAAGGCAGGTCGGTGTTTAACGTTGTTACCACAAGTCTCGAAAAACATCTTGATCGATTTATTTCAGCTTTTTTCCACGAAACTCTAATAAGTAATAGCAGGGGCACAGAATACAAATTTTATTAAGATATATAGTAAATAAATATACATATACCATATAAAGCGGAAATGTTTTTAGCGAAACTCACGGAAAGTTCTTGGCCGATTTTCTTCAAATTCTTACACATCTACGATGTAAATTCTTCCGATTTATATATAATTTTAAATAAAGATTATTTAGACAACTATGCGCTGTTCTGTTTTTTCCCTTCGCTGTCAGTTTCAACAGAAAACATGGAAGTCTTATTTATGGCTTATCGGCTTACGATTTGAATACTACTATGAATCTGAACCGTCCGATACTATAAACTTCTACTGTCACTGAAATGCCTGTCTTCAAACGTACAGCTCCAAAGAGGTCTCTTATACCTCCTATACCAGTGATTCCAGTTGGTTTATCCAGTCTTTTTTAGCGACTTCACTTGAATTATCATAGAGATTTTTTGGCGCTAAGAATAAAGAAAGCCCACCGTCGGAAACAGGGCGGAATAAATGAACAGAGAGAGAGGGAGGAAATGCTCATAGAGAGGGGTAAGAAGGAGATGGACAGAGTGGGAGGAGGAGTTAGAGAGAAATAGGGAGGAACAGGAGATGAACAGAGAGAGAAGAGTAGGCGATGGGCACTGAGAGGAGGGGGGGGGGGCAGAAGAAGGCGAACAAAGGGAGGGGGTAGGACTTGCGAAGCATTACCTGTTTCGCTGGTATGAAAATACAAACTATTCTGTTTTACCAAGAAAAAATAGATTCATCAACAAACGTAGACGGCAAGCCCATTATTAATTACATTGTCATCAAAAGTATACACCCAACTCCACGGTTTATGAGGCAACTCGCTGTCGAAGGTCCCAGGAGGCAAGCCAGGTATCATTCACTCCATAAATAAAAATAATCATTAACTCAACATACGTACTGAGGCTACAGGTCTTCAACGTTTATGAATTTCTCATAGTACATGTAAAGGTTGCCCAGAAACCGTCTGAAAAACTTGAATGGGAGTTCAGGATAGGCTGTTCTGAGAAATAACTGTTATGAAAGAATTCGATATCTATCGATCTTCCCGAGTTAATTTGCATTGAAGTTAAGCATCAGGCTGTTGCGCAAGCAAATTCAAGCTGCTCGGCAAACACGGTGTCACCAAATTGTACTTTGTTTGGCTTCCCAAACCGAACAACAGAGCGATACAAAAACTGAACTCGGGAATGGTAGTGACGATCGAATCCGAGCTAAGGCTGAACAGTTTCGTGAGCCATCATCTACGCTATGAGAACAACCGACCATAATTGTATCTGGCGGGCCTCTGGGATTTGCCCGCTCAAGGAATTTATTCGCTAAATACAATGCCAGTTAACTCGGAAAAGGAGCAACGTATCGAATTACTTTTCTTAACAGTTTTTTATCAGGGAAACCTTCCCTTAAACACTCTTACAAGTTATAAGACTCTTTCTGACCATCCTCTACATACACTCTAAGGGGAGAAAAAAGACACAACAAGAAGGAATTAAGAGAATGGGACAGATATCGGTATACATGTTGTATACGAACAAACAAACAAATGATTACAATTTCAGAGAAATTAGGTAATCTGTTCAAATGAAAGAGCTTCACAAAATAAGCAAAGCAATAGCTCGTTGTCCACCTCCGGATTTTATGCAATGAGTTATTCGTCTTCGCATTGATTGACAGAATTATTGGATGTCCTCCTGAGGGATATCACACCAAATTCGGTTCAGCTGGGGCCTTATATCGTCCAAATCCAAAGGTGGCTAGAGGAGCTTGCCCGTAATGCTCCAAACGTTCTAAATTGGGGAGAGATCCTGCAACTTTGGCGGCCAAGGTAGGTTTTTGGAAGCACGAAGGCAAGCATTAAGAACGTTCGCCGTGTGCGGGCGGAAATTACATTGCTAACTGTAAACCTAGGATGGCTTGCCAAGAAGAACAACAAAACGGGGCGCTGAATATCGTCGACGCACTGGTGTAAGGGTGCCGCGGACGACAACCAAAGGGGTCCTGCTATGAAATAAAATGGCGCCCCAGCCCATCACTCCTGGTTGCCGGGCTATATGGCGGGCGAGAGTCAGGTTGGTATCCCACCACTGTTCGGGGCACCTCCAAACACCTCTCTGCTGGTCATCGGGATCACTTCAAAGTAGGACTCAACACTGAAATGGTTTCCCTCTAGCCAATAAGAGTCCAGGTCGAATCAGTCCGAGACCACTGCTAAGGGGCTTATGGCGTACAGAGTTCAATAGCAGTCGGTGTGAAGCCGTCGGCACACGGACCGTGCATCTGAACGTTGAGCGTTGAGCGTGCCGAGTTGCTGACGTCATAGCGTGGAACAGCACGTTCGGGAATCTTTCCGAACGTGCAGAGCAATATCTGGTATGTCAGATATTCTCAGCGTGCGTCTGAGCGTTGACCAATGAGGTGGCACAACGCCACTTACGTCACACGCACGCCGTCTCCCTTCACTACAGAGTTTTGAGGCGCCATATTGGCATTCATTTCAAGCCTATATGTATATATGCCGTTTCTGAGCACCATCAAGTTGAGAATCACTGAAAAACCCGTTGTTAATTGTGTGATTCGTTCTAATAAAATAATGGGAAACATCATATTCGTGGCAAAAGAATTATTGTAACTTATGTATTATGAAAGTAGGCTATTTGAAGGCAGTGACACACTGAAGATCCACCCAAAACGCATTGTTCTTGATACAATTTCTTATAATTAAATTTCAATTAGTAAAATATCTACGATTAAGGTTTTCAGAAAGGTGTAACATAATATGATTAGATGCACTGGATGTGGCGTGGGTTTAGCGTAATGAGTAGCGTCTCTGGTCAGAAGTAAGATGTTTGTTGGGTTGGTGGTTCGCATCTTGATACTTCCGATGCTTTTTTTCCTAACATTCGCGTTTTTATTAGGTTCTGATATTTTATTATTAGTTTAATATAAGTAAATACTATAATAGTTGATGTTATGTAAGTACAAGTTCACTTATTTTTGAGGGGTGACTTTGTTCGATTGGCTTAATCTACAGGACAGCTTGCGCTACTTGTATAACGCTATTTTGCTCTTTTTTCTTTTACGCTTCGTAATTCACATGTTGCAAAGATTCTGCTACTGGGTAAGAACAGTGATCAAGTGAGACTGACCTTGGGGATTTACTAAAATGTGGGATTGATGAAATAATGTTTATCTTATGCGGAGAAGTATTCCAAATTTGTACCGCACTGTTTGTAACGGTACTTTTATAAGTCTGTGTCTTTAATGATTGGACATGGTACTTTCGTTTTAGTGGACGATGGCGGAAATGTGCGTTTTAATAGAGGTAAGGTGGGAATTCTACGCGCGCCCGTTGTGTAAATAGTGTGATTTGCGAACTTGAAACATCCTAGAACTGCCGCTGGAGTGCGTTGCGATCGCGTATACCACGTTGGGTCCAACGTACCGTATGCACAAGTCACATCATTCCTGAGCGTTCAGCAGCGCGTTGAACTTGGCACGCTCAACGTTAACGTTCGACAGCACGGTCCGTGTGCCGACGGCTTAAGAGACGCCGTTATCTCAGCCCCCTTTTTGTGAACCGCCTATTAATGGTCGTTGTTGTAAGTGAAGCTCAAGATGCACGTGGGATCGATGTTTTATTAATGATTCCATGGTTCTGAGTGCCTTTCTCAGCATTATTCCATCCCTTCGTTCTGTCGTATCACTAGGTCGACCACTTCCTTTTAGAAGCTGCGTTCGGCCATGATTCACCCATTCCTGCTAATATCGTCGAATAGTAGCAGTGCGCCTATTCAGATGTCGAGCCATTCGCCAGTTACTCGAACTGGCTTCTTTGAACCCACCCACACGTCCTCTCTCAAATGCTGAGATCTGCATATGAAGTTCACGAGTCTGTCCACGTGGCATAGTTACTGTCCAGATGAGTACACGAATTGAAATTCGTAATGTAAACGGGCCATGTTAAGAGGCACGGAACTCCACTGCCTGTCGATAGATTCGAACATGGGTTCTCTGCTGGGTCTGAGAAAGAGGTTGGTAGGGATGCGTCCACAGATGGCTGCTGGGGACAGAATAACATCATTTATTGATCAACTGCAATACATTGGTTTTGAGCCCTCTGCGCGCGATTTGCTTCCACTCTTAATGTTCTGTGCGGCAACGAAGGCGGTCGGCGGACGCTCACATGCCGCGTACTGTGACGACTGTAGCTGCCCTGACGTAATTAGAATCTGCTGCCTTGATGGCGGCGCTGCGGCCTTGCTGGATCGTACTGCAGTGGCTAGAACCACGCACTGCGGGCATCTGTTGAGGTGGCTGTTGGGGGCGTGGCAGCTAGACAGTTCAGTTGTCTGTAGCAGTGACCATCCCCAGCTGCAGTTGTCTGGCGTCGGCGGGCCAGGGTCCTCGGCTCCGATCCCAGTTGGTTTGGTTGGTTGGTTTTTTTTGGGGAAGGAGACCAGACAGCGAGGACATCGGTCTCATCGGATTAGGGAAGGACGGGGAAGGAAGTCGATTGGTTCAAATGGCTCTGAACACTATGGGACTTAACATCTATGGTCATCAGTCCCCTAGAACTTAGAACTACTTAAACCTAACTAACCTAAGGACAGCACACAACACCCAGCCATCACGAGGCAGAGAAAATCCCTGACCCCGCCGGGAATCGAACCCGGGAACCCGGGCGTGGGAAGCGAGAACGCTACCGCACGACCACGAGATGCGGGCGAAGGAAGTCGTCCGTGCCCTTTGAAAGGAACCATCCCGGCATTTGCCTGGAGCGATTTAGGGAAATCACGGAAAGCCTAAATCAGGATGGCCGGACGCGGGATTGAACCGTCGTCCTCCCGAATGCGAGTCCAGTGTTTAACCACTGCGCCACCTCGCTCGGTCTCCGACCCCAGTCACGGCGTTTGTGCAGGCAGGGTCCCAGGACGATGGTGACAGTCCGTTTCCACAATCCACCCCGAGCAATGACTCCCATGACGGGCGGATGTTTGCTGACGTCGTCCAACGATAGTTATGCTGGCGGTGTCACTCAGACGCCTCCTAGGCGACGACCTGCGCTACAGCGTTGACTATTAAAGTGACTATAATAGTAGTAGTGACAACTTCTACCTGGTGGCGGTGCTAAGTGACACAGGCTCTGCGTCACTCCAACGCCTTACAACGGACGATATTGACGAGCTGTCTGCTGGTCCTTAAATACGGCCTTCTGCCGCTGATGTCTGTTTTCTTCTTCCCTAGTAGGTCGGTAGAATATTCTGATGTTCCTCAGCTGGCGTATTTGGCCCGATTATTGCCCTCTCTGTTGACACGCTGGAGTGTGGCGAGCTGGCAGGTGGCACAGCGTTCACTTTCGTGTTGCGGAACTCGGCGCTCCACCGACACACTTATGTCACGGTATCACACCTTCTGCGCAACGGAATGTAACACACACACGACTTCTGGCTCCTAATATTCCTTCACATTTTAACTAACTTATTTACTGTAAACTACTACCTTTAACTAACTTAATCAGTCTAATTATATTACCATCTGTAGTAAAGCCTTTATGCTTCAGTATCGACATCGACATACCACGAGCTGAATACCGGGCTGGTTCTAAGGTACCGCCTCAGTTAACAGTTTCGTAGACATTTAGAAAACTCTGACTAGCATTCACACAAGCAATACTCCACGAATAGAGTCTCGGGTACAAATATTCCGTCGCAGGGAGTAACTGGGATGTGGCAGGAATGGCATGCAGCCACCCCTTAAACTAAGCACGCCAAGTCCGTTTATAACCATGGACCGATGTGGGACAAAGAAAGAAGAATAGTTATCGAAACTAGAATAGAAGTTGCTGTATTTACATACCTGGAAGTTGATACCGGATGTTGTATGGGCCCTTATACTTTTTCCGAGTATTGTGTAGCATTTCGTCGTGTAGACATAGTAAAGTACGACAACACGCATGTGAGGGGAGAGGAGTTCCTCGACCAATCATGGGGATTGTGTGTCAATATGTTGGCAGGAATTTTTCGAGGCAATTTAATTGGACCATACGCTTTACTAAATACATTAACAATCGTTGTGTATCACAGATTTCTACGCGATGAATTACCAGAGTTACTGCAGAATGGTTCGCTTGCAGAAAGACAAGTGTGGTATATAACCGACAGGGTATCAGTTTTCTACGGATACAGCTACAGTACCTCACTGCAACGTTTCATGGACGATGAATTTGTCGACGAGATCCTGTAGAATGGTCTCCCCGTTTGGCTGGTCTGAATCCGTTGGATTTTTAGCTGTGGCAACAGTAAAGGTATACCCAGCCCATGACCATTGCTGTGAGGCAATCCAAATGGAGTCAACGGTATCGCAGAGCGCATGAAACACTGTGAAGAAGGGTGGAAGGTTGTGTGATAACCACATGCAGCGCTGCTTACAGTGTCTTCTTCCGTGTAACAGACACATGGAAATAAGAGGACAGATTAACACATCTCAGTAGGGGTTGATTGACGAACGTACCAAATTTAGGCACTTTTCTTCTACTTCTGAGCAACACTGAGCCCTGTACATGCATGCGCATATAGACACACACAAGCTCAGTCATGCTTCTCCACAAGTATGACAAGTCTTCGCTGTCATGGCCAGCTAACAACAAAAGTTTCTTACGCCAGGTTGTACGAGACATTTATACTATCGGCTGCCTTTGAACGTCCTCTACAGACTTGGTTAACTTAGTCGTTTTCATTTGTTTTCTGTGTAGTTCAATGATAATGTTTGTTGTAACTGATTCAAATAGGAATTTTCACATCGAACGGTCTTTTCTATGACCTTCGGGAGTATTGCCTATTTCTTTGCTAAAACCTGTATAAAGGACAGTAAACGACCTCATAAAATATAATGTCTGGGCAGATGATTACAGCACAGTAATCTGGATCGGATAACCAACGTCAATGGGAAGTATATTTATGTTACCAGTGAAATGTACGCAAGCCAATAAATGTTGTCTCATGGATCCGAAGCGATAAAGAAACACAGAGACGACGATCTCAGGTACGATGTCTTTATCAAGAAGGTCATGTCAGGTGGCGATAAGATGACAATGTTCAGTAAGAATATAGATTAAATGCTGAATCAGTTGAGTTTGTGCAAGGAATACGCCTGTCAGAACCGTTTTGATATTTGTTGTTTCTCTCTTCGTAGTTTCAAGGAACTTACTGTTCTATTTTGCTGTTATTGAATCTGTTACTATGACAAAACTTTTAGCCAGAAGTGAAAAAGATAGCTCCCTCCACAGTATATGTCAGTGTCTGTATTACCATACACTTCTTGGATATTTTATCGTGCGATCACGAACCTGCATATAAATCTCACCGCTGTCTTGTAAGACACAATAGGAAACGCTGTTCGTCTCGTAAGCCTTACGCAGAGCAGGAATTGTATTGTTTACTACAATAACCAACCACCCGTTTAAAATGAGCTAAATTACAGGTGACGTATTTAAGTTAGGTGCAGTATTGAACCAATTTCAAAACAGTCGCAGTGTAATATCTAAATTATCTGTGTATCATTTCAGTCTTTCCTACTCCACCCCCACCCCCACACCTCTCTCTCTCTCTCTCTCTCTCTCTCACCCCTCTCTCTCTCTCTCTCTCTCTCTCTGAAAGTCGAGCTCACCGTCAGTTTCTCAGTTGCAGACGCTAACGCTGGCGTAAAATGATATTTTTCACAGCACTCTACACTTAGTTGAAACTGGATGGGAATAGAGAGTTGAAGTCGTATCCAAATTGTATAACAGCATTAAGACGATACGACTGGCTCCTTAACATCACTGTGACAGGTGAAATACCCTCGGATTTCAAGAAGAATATAATAATTCCAAACCCAAAGTAAGCAGATGTCGACAGGTGTGAAAATTAACGAAGTATCGGTTTAATAATTCGTGGCTGCAAAATACTAACACTTATTCTTCACAGACAAATGGAAAGAAACTGATAGAAGCCGACCTCGGGTAAGATCAGTTTGGATTCCGTAGAGATGTTGGTACACGCGAGGCAATACTGACCCTACGACTTATCTGAGAAGACAGATTAAGGAAAAGCAAACCTACGTTTCTAGCATTTGTAGACTTACAGAAACCTATTGGCAATGATGGCTGGAATAATCACTTTCAAATTCTGCAGGTGCAGTGGTCAGATATAGAGAGCAAAAGGCTACTTATAATTTGTACAGAAACCAGATTGAAGTTATAAGGGTAGAGGGACACGAAAGGGAAACAGTGATTGAAAAGGGAATGAGACAGGGGTGTAGCCTATCCCCAATGTGATTCAATCTACACTCCTGGAAATGGAAAAATGAACACATTGACACCGGTGTGTCAGACCCACCATACTTGCTCCGGACACTGCGAGAGGGCTGTACAAGCAATGATCACACGCACGGCACAGCGGACACAGCAGGAACCGCGGTGTTGGCCGTCGAATGGCGCTAGCTGCGCAGCATTTGTGCACCGCCGCCGTCAGTGTCAGCCAGTTTGCCGTGGCATACGGAGCTCCATCGCAGTCTTTAACACTGGTAGCATGCCGCGACAGCATGGACGTGAACCGTATGTGCAGTTGACAGACTTTGAGCGAGGGCGTATAGTGGGCATGCGGGAGGCCGGGTGGACGTACCGCCGAATTGCTCAACACGTGGGGAGTGAGGTCTCCACAGTACATCGATGTTGTCGTCAGTGGTCGGCGGAAGGTGCACGTGCCCGTCGACCTGGGACCGGACCGCAGCGACGCACTGATGCACGCCAAGACCGTAGGATCCTACGCAGTGCCGTAGGGGACCGCACCGCCACTTCCCAGCAAATTAGGGACACTGTTGCTCCTGGGGTATCGGCGAGGACCATTCGCAACCGTCTCCATGAAGCTGGGCTACGGTCCCGCACACCGTTAGGCCGTCTTCCGCTCACGCCCCAACATCGTGCAGCCCGCCTCCAGTGGTGTCGCGACAGGCGTGAATGGAGGGACGAATGGAGACGTGTCGTCTTCAGCGATGAGAGTCGCTTCTGCCTTGGTGCCAATGATAGTCGTATGCGTGTTTAGCGCCGTGCAGGTGAGCGCCACAATCAGGACTGCATACGACCGAGGCACACAGGGCAAACACCCGGCATCATGGTGTGGGGAGCGATCTCCTACACTGGCCGTACACCACTGGTGATCGTCGAGGGGACACTGAATAGTGCACGGTACATCCAAACCGTCATCGAACCCATCGTTCTACCATTCCTAGACCGGCAAGGGAACTTGCTGTTCCAACAGGACAATGCACGTCCACATGTATCCCGTGCCACCCAACGTGCTCTAGAAGGTGTACGTCAACTACCCTGGCCAGCAAGATCTCCGGATCTGTCCCCCATTGAGCATGTTTGGAACTGGATGAAGCGTCGTCTCACGCGGTCAGCACGTCCAGCACGAACGCTGGTCCAACTGAGGCGCCAGGTGGAAATGGCATGGCAAGCCGTTCCACAGGACTACATCCAGCATCTCTACAATCGTCTCCACGGGAGAATAGCAGCCTGCATTGCTGCGAAAGGTGGATATACACTGTACTGGTGCCGCCATTGTGCATGCTCTGTTGCCTGTGTCTATGTGCCTGTGGTTCTGTCAGTGTGATCATGTGATGTATGTGACCCCAGGAATGTGTCAATAAAGTTTCCCTTTCCTGGGACAATGAATTCACGGTGTTCTTATTTCAATTTCCAGGAGTGTAATAAGCTGGGAAGTGGCGGTGCGGTCCCCTACGGCACTGCGTAGGATCCTACGGTCTTGGCGTGCATCCGTGCGTCGCTGCGGTCCGGTCCCAGGTCGACGGGCACGTGCACCTTCCGCCGACCACTGGCGACAACATCGATGTACTGTGGAGACCTCACTCCCCACGTGTTGAGCAATTCGGCGGTACGTCCACCCGGCCTCCCGCATGCCCACTATACGCCCTCGCTCAAAGTCCGTCAACTGCACATACGGTTCACGTCCACGCTGTCGCGGCATGCTACCAGTGTTAAAGACTGCGATGGAGCTCCGTATGCCACGGCAAACTGGCTGACACTGACGGCGGCGGTGCACAAATGCTGCGCAGCTAGCGCCATTCGACGGCCAACACCGCGGTTCCTGGTGTGTCCGCTGTGCCGTGCGTGTGATCATTGCTTTTACAGCCCTCTCGCAGTGTCCGGAGCAAGTATGGTGGGTCTGACACACCGGTGTCAATGTGTTCATTTTTCCATTTCCAGGAGTGTATATTGCTTGATACTCATAGCCAATTGACATCAAAAAACGAAGCTACACGAAGAGTTGAAGCTTGGAACACCATTGTTATGTATCGCAGTCGATCAGTCCTTTGTTGAGAAATTATTTCTCACTGTCATTTTTAAGTATGCAGTTTCTCTCCTGCCTAATGCACGTTGATCGTAAGAGACGCACGTACACTCATGTGAGCGAGGAAAATGAGAGAGATAAACGTGTAGCACGGAGGTTTCCTTTAATGCATAATAAATAAAAAAGAGCTAAAAGCTCTTATTCACGTTGATAGTGCATTGTTCGTGACTGAGATGTACATTTTATGAAATAATTAACGTTGTTTTCATAGTTGGAGTGAAAAGTAAGAATGAATTCAAAGCAAATGCTATTTATTGTAAATCCTAGAAACGTCTAGACAGAAGCGACGTTATTTAGTTCAGTTTAGTTTTATTTTATTTAAATTAAAATTAGTTTACATATTAGTTGGTTGATTTTAAGGAAGAACATTTGTTTCAGTTTTCTGTTGCTGAGAACACAATTGAAATCTCAGGAACCTATTGCACTTTTGTTTTAAATAAAATATATTTCTACAACAACTGGAAAAGGAACAACGGTGTTCAGTTGCTGTTACAATACTTCTGGCTTGTTCAACAAGAAGAAGAATGTCGTTTGACACAGTTGCTGCTTGGAGAATTTCTTCGTAGTCTGGTCTTCGCTGCAGTAAAATACGTCACCTGGCCGTTACATTTTTTATAAGGCCTTACCATTTTGTCACTCGCAGCTGTCACGCTACATATCTCCAGGAACACTTTTCTCCAGAGTATATCAGGTGCGACGGGGCAAAACGTCCGCAGTGAATATAAATCATGGAGGAACGAAATATCGTGGTGCTGCACTTTTCAGACGACATAAACTGCTTTCAAGTGACTTTATTCCTTACCTCGAGGCCGAGAGTTTTAATATTTAGCTGTTTACCTACAAGATTTTTTTTCTTTCACACTGATGCGACAAGTGTCATATCCTGAATGTGAAGATACTCAGCACAATCACAGCTACAACTGTGCTTTCTACTCCGTGCTAGTTACTAATGACTTGAGAAAAAAATCACTTCTACAATTACGCCCACATCGTAATCGCTGTCAAATGTTCAATGTTCAAATGTGTATCAGTTCATAAGGGACCAAACGGGTTAGGTCATCGGTCCGTAGACTTACACACTACTTAAACTAACTTATGCTAAGAACAACACACACACCAATGGCCCAGGGAGGACTCGAACCTCCGGCGGGAGGGGCCGCGCAGTCCGTGACATGACGCCCTAAACCGTAGGGCCACTTAGTCGCTGTCACTTTTCAAAAAATTGTTTCATATTATTTGTATGCATAAATTAAAATAATGTGATGACATTACTAGGTTACAATCTCAGCAAGTATATATCACACGCCTAGCAATAGAAGAAGTAAATTGTAACGAGTATTTTGAGTCGCACTGTATGTTAATAAATGCGTGAAATTTCATGTTAAATATGTAATAATGTAAAATAAAAGTCATTAATTTTCACTTCTCCGAGTAATTTTTCATTTTATTACGTCAGTGTATGTAAACGGAAATATTACGAAAATTAGTACTCCGTCACGTCACTGTAGCATGGGTCAAATAAGAGTCATTTGATTCATGCAGCACTGTCATAAACTTGCGATATGGTTCAAGGCCTAAGTACAAATATGGGGTGCGGAAGACGGATGTCACGTGGCTAAACGCAAATGATGTGTTACATTTTATTTCCCAGATTAACCGAGTCTGAGCTAGTTTCCTCGTAAAATTAACGACCCTGTCGTTTTCTTTTGAGTGAAAAACGGAAGCATATTTAGCGCCCATTACGCCCATACAGTCCTTTAAAATCCAAAATGGGTTGTACAGTAATTATAAACTACATTTTTTGTGACTAGACATTGAGTATTATCAATGAAATATTGCCTAATCTAGAAATTTCGGACAGCCCATGGCATAATGTCTATTACAACCTAATGATACATTGTCAGGCAAAACGAGCCACGCATCAGTTGACAATGTAATCAATTTCAGTAGGGAAACCCGGAAGTTTGTCAGACGTAAGAACTGCTACATTAAAATTTCAACTGAAAATGTGGTGTATGCAAGAATGCGCCCCTACGTACTCGGCCCCTACAGTGTCTTGTACACGATGTTTCCGTATGAGCGTAAAAAAATGTAACAGGATGTAGAGGATGATCCACTGAACAATTTGAGGTAGGGAGCTTGGAGTCGGGGAAGCCAACTTAAGTAGATAACAGGAATAAAATCACATTGCTGTGTATTTTCGTATTTACAGTAGTTACAGTTAATTGGAGATACCATCACTGAAGCAATGGACGTACC
Source organism: Schistocerca serialis cubense (assembly GCF_023864345.2). Taxonomy (NCBI): domain Eukaryota; kingdom Metazoa; phylum Arthropoda; class Insecta; order Orthoptera; family Acrididae; genus Schistocerca; species Schistocerca serialis. Next base: position 380,414,281 of record NC_064643.1, on the reverse strand, counting down.
ATTTGTAGTGTGTCTTACAAAGTATGTTGAAACTGACGGCCATCACCTAAATGCAAGCATGACATCGGCGAACAAGATTCTGATGCAGCCTGACAAATATCCCCGGTGTGTTTGAATCACATCGCAGGCACCTACAATTCTGGCAACTAATTCCATCTCCGTATCCACTGGTGTCTCCTATACAAGTGACTTTAGAAATCCCCATAGGATATAATCAAGGGGATACATTCAGGTGACCTCACAGGCCATGGAATAGGACCTCCCCTTCCAGTTGAGCGAACAGGAAACAGAGCACTTACATGTGTGCAAACATCCACACTGAAGTGAGGTGCACCGTCATATTGTATCTCAGGAACAGACAAGGGTACGTTCTCCAACAACTCAGGCAGAACTCCTTCCATGAACCTCAAGTACAGGTGGCCATTCAGACGGCCAAGTAGAACATATGACCCAATGGGATAGTCGCCTACAATGCCGTCCCAGATATTCACAGCAAAATGTATTTGATGGAAAGACTCTACTACAGCGGCAGGGTTTTCCTTATCCCACACCTTATTATTCCTGCTTTTCGAAATACCATCACGATCAAATGAGTCCTCGCGAGTAAACAGCACGATCTGAAGGAAAACTGGTCGATCAGTCCATTATTGGAGCAACCACTGTACTCATTGTGGATAGTATGGGTATAATTGTTGTTCGTGGAGTAATCACCACACGCTAGTTGGTGCAGCGCCAATTTCACGACGAATAACTGTAGTGGGTTCAACTACAATACATTTCAGCACCTGCTCTTCAAAATCGGCTGTGTGAATGGTCCTCATGTTGCCTAAGGCCCTTGTTTTCTCTTTCCAATGAACCAGTCTCACGCAGTCGTCGATCGGGAAAAATAAACACAAGTCGTGACCGACGATGCCTGTTAGGAAATTGTTCCCTCTGCAGACCTCCAGCAGCGACAGCATTGCAACGTACTCCCTCATACACAAGGTGCATGTCAGTGAGTTCTACGAAACTATACCGGAACTTGGGGGTTGGGGTTGTTTTGGGGAAGGAGACCAGACAGCGAAGTCATCGGTCTCATCGGATTAGGGAAGGATGGGGAAGGAAGTCGGCCGTGCCCTTTCAGAGGAACCATCCCGGCATTTGCCTGAAGTGATTTAGGGAAATCACGGAAAACCTAAATCAGGATGGCCGGACGCGGGATTGAACCGTCGTCCTCCCGAATGCGAGTCCAGTGTCTAACCACTGCGCCACCTCGCTCAATATACCGGAACTGTTCGATCGTGTTGGAGTGTACGTCTCTGTGTAGCAATGTGTAATGAATGGGTCTGTCGTTGATTCATGGCACGCTCTATCATGGGACAATGTAAATGCGATACAACAGAGCCACCTCGTAGACAAGTGAAGTAAACAAAATCTGCATCATGTCTTTTTAGTAATCAGACTCATCCTCCTTGTTTCTTTGCAGGAAATAAAGAATTACGTACAAATAAACAGCACAGCACAGTAAACTTGTACGCATGTTAGTTGTAAATAAGATGGAAAACTATAATGCTAGAAAAGTGGTAGGCACGTTTACTTCCATATATCTTCAGGTGGATTGTCCGACCCCAGGTTCCCTATCTGAAATTGTCCAGTGAAGCATTCTCTCTGTCCTGTTACATTTTTGCACGCCTTTACGGAAACAGCGGACCAGGTACGGCCCCCATTATCACCTCTGAGGATGTTTGACAACAGAATAGTCTCTGAAATGTGTACTGTAAAGCCTCCCGCACCTGCCACAGCGTCCGGGGGCACCAGCAGCGCCGATACGAGGCTTGCAGGTTGCGCTACGCAGCACTACAGTTGCAGGAACCTAAAAGGCGCCGTGCGGTCACGGGTCCGTCTGACACCGCGTGTATACGCTACTGGCCAGTACAATTGCTTCGCCAAGAAGAAATGCAGATGATATACAGGTATTCATTGGACAAACATATTATAATAGAACTGACATGTGATCACATTTTCACGCAATTTGGGTGAACAGATCCTGAAAAACCAGTACCCAGAACAACCACATCTGGCCTTAATAACGGCCTTAATACACCTGTGCGTTGAGTCAAAGAGAGCTTGGATGGCGTGTACAGATACAGCTAGCTGCCCATGCAGCTTCAACACGATACCACAGTTCATCAAGAGTAGTGACTGGCGTATTGTGACGAGCCAGTTGCTCGGCCACCATTGACCAGACGTTTTCAATTGGTGAGAGATCTGGAGAATGTGCTGGACAGGGCTGCAGTCGAACATATTCTGTATCCAGAGAGGCCCGTACAGGACCTGCAACATGCGGTCGTGCACTACCGCGCTTAAATGTAGGGTTTCGCAGGGATCGAATGAAGGGTAGAGCCACGGGTCGTGACACATCTGAAATGTAACGTCCACTGTTCAAAGTGCCGTCAATGCGAACAAGAGATGACCGAGACGTGTAACCAATGACAGCCCATACCATCACGTCAGGTGATACGCCAGTATGGCGATGACGAATACACGCTTCCAATGTGCGTTCACCGCGATGTCGCCAAACACGGATGCGACCATCATGATCTGTAAACAGAACCTGGATTCATCCGAAAAAATGACGTTTTGCCATTCGTCGTTGAGTACACCATCGCATGCGCTCCTATCTGTGATGCAGCATCAAGGGTAATACCTGCCATGGTCTCCGAGCTGATAGTCCATGCTGCTGCAAACGTCGTCGAACTGTTCGTGTAGATGGTTGTTATATTGCAAACTTTCCCATCTGTTCACTCAGGGATCGAGACGTGGCTGCACGATCCGTTACAGCCATGCGGATAAGATGCCTGTCATTTCGGCTGCTAGTGATACGAAGCCGTTGGGATCCAGCACGGCGTTCCGTATTACTCTCTTGAACCCATAGATTCCATATTCTGCTAACAGTCATTGGATCTCGACAAACGCAAGCAACAATGTCGCGATACAGTAAACCGAAATCGCGATATTCTACAATCCGACCTTTATCAAAGTCGGTAACGTGATGGTACGCATTTCTTCTCCTTACACGAGGCATCACGTTTCACCAGGAAACGCCGGTCAACTGCTGTTTGTGTATGAGAAATCGGTTGGAGACTTTCCTCATGCCAGCACGTTGTAGGTTTTGCCACCGTCGCCAACCTTGTGTGAATGCTCTGAAAAGCTAATCATTACCATATCACAGCATCTTCTTCCTATTGGTTAAATTTCGCGTCTGTAGCACGTCATCTTTGTGGTGTAGCAATTTTAATGGCCAGTAGTGCACTTTTCCGTGGACACCTGCTTAGGCCGGTGCCCCACACTTCGAGAGCCAGTTACGCTCCGGGCTTCGACCAACCAACACCCGCAATGAGCATTCGATAGACACCCAACGCCTGCCTCTGCCCGGCGATGTGTCTTCTTGCACTTGACGTAAGCCTCGTACGATGCTGCACATTCTTCTGCAGCTCCCGGGGACACCGCCTTGCAGTATCTGCAAATGACTACCCGCGAGCTCATTGTCTCGTGAGACGTGTTTTAATTCCATCTTGCAGCTCATCCGTAGACTGCATACGATCTCACACCTTCCTCGGACTGTTTCGTTACTTTTCCTTCCTGCACCTTGCCTCTTCAACGTCTCAGCACATCGTTTTAGTGTGCACCTGTTAGGCACTGTGACGGATCGACATTTGCGTCAATAAGTTGTATGGAAATTCGATACCAAAAATGTATGTGGTAAAGCATTTCAATAAACATCTGTTATTGTAAAGTACATACATCAATACCGCCAGTTACAACACTCGGTTAAAAATAATTCGCGAAATACGTCGAAAAAGGACTATTAACCATCTATGCACGGATCACAATGAACCGAAACGACAGAAATATTACAAAAATGATTCCATATGTCCCAAATTTGTAGATTCGATGCGAAATTCGCTCCCTTTATAAGAAGAGGCAGCACATGAATGGAGTCATATACAGATTACAACAGCAAAAAGTAATGTTTGCACATAGGATCCAGTATAAACAAATAATGAGCACAACTAATGGCAAAGCGACAATGAACAAAGGAACTGGAAGAAATCGATCCCAGAGAACTGCTGAAACTGGAAACACAACGAAATCCATCAAACCCCTATGAAGAATGTCCCACACGTAATTTTTAGCCTCCATTTATCGCACGAATGACATCTGCTTTGGAAGGGATGAAATCTGTTTGGCTGAGAAAAGCCCTTTTCTTGAAAACAGAATCACTCACAACATTGGGAACAAGTGAAACCAACCAGCAACGGAATATCTGATCAGAGACATTACCGCAGCTGCAAAATTTGTAATAAAATAATTGTGCTGTGCACCGGCAGCCGCATAATGAGAACTCTGTCCACGTAAACAGAAAAGAATAATTTTATTAGAATATGAAAGATATTTACAAGCAAAGCAAACAATGACTAAGTGACCGAAGGCAAAAGCTGACAAAAGGTGAACGTTTATATTCCCTTATGTTTGACTTGCGTCAATCCTGTGCAAATTACCACTTGAAATGCTCTGAACTTAATAGCATTATCAGTACTTCATTGGTGTAATCCGAAGTCCAAAAAAAGTAAAGTCACTCACCTAAAGTCCGTAGGGATTCGAAGATAAACACTGCACGGCTCGGTAGAGATTCGGAGGTAAATACGGCATGGTCACTGCCTGATGACGTTCCCTTAGCGATCTTTTGGTTGATGGGTTGCGGACGCTGCCAGAACCTGGCCCAGGGAGCTCGAAGGAGTGACTAGTTAGGAAGCTGAGACTGACCTGCCAATCCGTGGTTGAGCGCCGTATACTGTTGCAGCAAACGGATACAGCTTGAGATACTGGCGAGCACGTGACATGTCATAGGAAAATACTGCCAGAGATCACAGGGCCATTGTAGAGGTGTGTTCTGCAGGCAGCTGACCTGGCACCAGTCACGGCAGCTGCCAGAAACTATGGGGACAACAAATCGACATCTTCCTGTTGTTGCTGAAGTTGTTGTCCATAATATTTAATAAAAAAACATGTGGGACAAGTGGAGATCGTTGTTTGGCTTGCAGGTGTGTGTGACTATCAAGGCAGCTGATGCCTGAAGTATGGACACCTGCGGGACCTCAGTGTGCTGCAGGTTTCCAGGTTGCTGTCTTGTAGGAGATGCACAGCTAAAAGAACCTACGCAACAGGTAACCGTGGCTCATAATGTCGACTTGGCTGCGAATAAAGCAACTGATGAACATCAGCAGCAATAGTATGTCATATCTAAAGAAAGAAAAACAGCCCACAATATCAATAAAAAATTGAAAGAAAACAAGGCCATAGCTCTTGAAGCTGATAAAGATAATGCCCCTGTCATAACGAAAAATATGATTATGTATAAAAAACAAACAGCGTTTTGTAAAAAACAACGTCAGGGAAATTAAGAAATACCCTTCACAGTGTTACCAAGGGATGATCGAAGAAGCAATGAATAACAACAATTTCCTCTTCACAGTTCAAGAAACTAAAGATATAACCACACTACAGCACCTGTATTCGGTGCTAACCCAAAAAGCATGGCCGTCCGCGGTGGCCGTGCGGTTCTAGGCACTTCAGTCCGGAACTGCGTGACTGCTACGGTCGCAGGTTCAAATCCTGCCTCGGGCATGGATGTGTGTGATGTCCTTAGGTTGGTTAGGTTTACGTAGTTCTAAGTTCTAGGGGACTGATGACCTCAGATGTTGAGTCCCATAGTGCTCAGAGCCAACCATTTTGAGCCAAAAAGCATGAAGATGGGGTCCGCACTAGGCCTATAGTGAACTCTAAAAAAGATCATCATACAAGTTAATCAAGAAACTGCTCAGAATCCTAAGGAAGGCATACACCACTGAAACCATCGCGTGCGTCAGGAACAACAGAGAATTAACACAGGCAATAACAGACACGCAGGTACCTAATCAAGCTGGACTAGCATTTTCTGGCAATGTAAATCTGTATGCCTATGTCCGAGAAAATTTAACATTACACCTCAATAACAAATATTTTAATACATTCAAGCCAACCGGATCAATATAAATTAAAGAGCTTATAGGCAACCAAGAAGTTGTGTTGAAACGTAATCCCTTTCAATTTAACAGCAACTTTATGAACAACAGAAAGGTTTAGCAATGGTATCAAGTTTCTGGCTTGTTAACTGACACACTCATTATTAACAAACCAGATTCTTTGTACAAATCATACACTACGTAATAAAATAATTTACCTTTACTTACGTGTAAACGACTTTGTTACACAAGGTGTAGCAAAAATGTACGGGACAAATTGCATGACACATTCCTCACAAGGAGACGAACAAAATTATGTTATAGGAACATGGTCCCGGAAACGCTTTGTTTCCAGGATACAACTCATTTCCTCCAATTCATTAATCACGGGAATCCCACACGAACAGAGTGCATACCACATGCAACTCTTTCTCACAGGAGATGTGAAATATTCCCTCCGTGGGCGTTGATACACACATCACGCAGCCGGCGTAGCGGATGTGCTGATTTATCCGTGGAATATTGAGTGTGTTTTCGCGGCCTCCCGTAATATGGGCACGGAGACGGTGAACATCTTGTACTGGGGTTCAGTACACAAGAGCTTTCAGATGTCTCCACAAAAACAACACCTTTCAAATGTCCCGACAAGCAGAACTCCGTTGTGTTCAGTTTCGAAGAGCGTGGAGGCCACGCAATTGGTCCATCTCTTCTATTCATCTGTCACCTAATCCGTTATTTATGAGCCGACGGACATTATATGTAAACTGAGGAGGTACTAAATCCAGCACGAAGAACGTGTTTTGTCGCACAGCTAAAGGCACATCAGCTGAAGGATCACGTACAATATTGTCTACGAAACTATAACTTTGTCTGTTGAGCCTGGGCGGAAGAATGTGAGGTCCTACCAACAGTCAACAGCAATGTCGGCCCAAACGGTGACAGAAAATCTTTCTTGATGACTTCCTTCAACAGTTGGGGGAGGATTGATGTCTGCCCACGCATACCGATTGTGAAAATTTAAAATCTGATCTCGTTGAAAGTCGTAGGAGTAAATGAGTTGTAACATGGAAACAAAGCGTTTCCAGACCCATCTTCATATAAAGTAATTTCTTCGTCTACGTGTGAAGAATATATCCTGCAGTTTGTGCCGTGCACTTTTTTCCGGGACAATAAAACGGAAGAGTAATAATTATGAAAACTTTTGAGCCAGTTCCACGACAACATCAAAATCACCTTTGAGTACGAGGCAGACAAAGCATTGTATATCCTAGACCTAAGAGTTTGCATAAAATAATATGAGACGCACCTTCACTGAATACGGATTGAACACAGATGTAGATAGAACTATCTTCCGTCCCATTACAGAAAAACTAGCAACACACAGAAGTATGATTAAGGTTGGAGCGGACATCCCAAAGGCACAAAATGATGCTGGTGATAAACCTATTCCAATGAAACAAGTAAGCGATATTTGCTAACCGCAATTGATCTCCTGCTTAATAAAAAGATAAAAAAAGCTTTAGAAGTATAATAATACACGTGTTACCAACAAGGCTAAAATAATAAATGTTTTAGTATTATTCATTGGAAAAGCCTCTTATAAATAAAGGAGTGGCATTGCATAGAGCTATCACATAAAGAGTAAAATAAAGAACGTCCTTCTTCACAGCGGCAACCAATTTGAAGTGATGAACATAAGCAACCAGAATTCAGCAACACCATACGCCCTCTACATAGGTAAGACGGGCATATCATTTGCCATACGATATAATAAACACACGTCAGCTGTAGATTTAAACAAACATAGTAAATCAGCAATGTCAACTCACATATATGGTAGTAAACACAGACTTCCGGACAGCAATAAACACTCACCTATTTACACCTAATTCCGTTTACCCTCTCTCTTTCTTCAGCCATCCCCTACCCCTCGCTCACATGGTACTGTCACTTTGGAGTATATTGCTTCATTTCATTTATATTCATAAAGTGAAATAATATAACTTTATTACTAGGTTACTATCTCAACAACTAGAAATGACACACTAAGCAACAGAAGCACTCTGTACGTTAATAAGCATGTCAAATCTCGTGTTAAATATGTAAGAATGCAAAAAAATGTAGTTAAATGTCAATCCTCTAACAAGAAATCCGTCGAGTGTGAAGTCGCAAAAGGCCAATGATACTTACGGTATTCGACGCCCCACATATTGTGTACCATGCAGCCACAATATTAGCTGCCAATGGCAACAGTAGGCGGGAGTAGAGGAATCCATGGCGAACATAGGAAGGGGCTATGGACCATAACTGAACTCCTTAGTTACGATTAACTCACAACAGTGCCACAGTGCCAATGGTGTTGATACAAAGCAGGGCAATAACAAAGATAAAGTAAGAAAACTTTGCATTATATCAACAACAACAGTGGCTGAAGTTGACATTGCTTCAGAATGGAACCCAAGAAACTTCACAGAGTGAGAAAGAAGGTGCAGTTGAAATACTAACGTTTCTGCAAGATGAGTCTGTGGAATGTGCGGTGTCGTATACATTCGACTAGGCGGACAATGTACTTAAGTAGTACAATGATGAAGTTCATCATCCTCGTCCAACGGGGAGACACAAATCCCGTTTCCAGCTAACGTAGTAAAGGGTAATCGTTGTCCAAGGAGCAGGCACTAAACGTAATTACGTTCCTGGAAGATCGTACGCAGTATAGTAAAAGAACACTTATGGATTAATTTTGAATAAGTGAAAAGTTTGTGAAATTGCAGTTCATATCATATAGAACCGCTGGACAAATTCATCCTCTGGATGCTTGGTTTTCTTCCATGCTTATGAAACATATCAGCAGCTACGCTGTAAAGGGCAGCAAGTTTCACGACAAGCTCCACGACAGACTGTTTCGCATTCGGTTACATGCCTTCACATTCCATCTCTTCGCATTATCCCGTTACACCAACATGGTTCTATATGTATTGTTTAAGAGTGGATACCTAGCTGAATCTTCTGATCGGTTCGTAACACCCAAGTAGTTTACCTTCGATCTCGACGGTGTGAACCTTTGTGATCACTGTGGTGCAGCATTTTTCATTCGGTGATCATGGCGCAATTTAATGGTTTGTTTTGAACATTCCTTGAATGTCGCCGACGCCCGTTTTGTGAAATGTAATACGTACATCCATGGGAGGTTGATCTCACCATATCCTGGACGCTCATTTTCCGTCGCCCTCCTGATGCACATGATGAGTCACTACCAGCTAATATTTTTCCAGTCATAATTTTTAACACAACACTTTCAGAGGGCATTACTAAAGATTGAAATTGCAACCACCCACTCAAGAGGTTCCTTGTAAGAAACTTTTTATTTTATGTCATCAAATTATGTAAACGGAAAGGTACGAAATTCAACACTGCATCACACGACTATGACGTGGGTTAGATATGTGTCACTTGAATAAGGCCGTATTGTAATAAAGAAAGTAAATCGTTCAAAATATTTGTACGAATGTGGAAGTTTTTCAGAAATGCAGCTAATGTATGTTATGTGATCAGACAGACACACGTGGATTTAAACAATACTTTTTTTTCCTCTATAGAAAGAGAGTTGCAGGGCGAGATGAAATCCAATATCCTTACGTCAGTGATGCAAGTGCCCATAATCGGGAAACGTGGTTGCAAAGCCATAAAACGTGGACTGTGGTACAGTAGAAGAAAGTCACTTGGTCGGATGAATCTTGCAGAACATTGCTTCCAACTTTTGACTGAGTTTACGTCCCCAAAAGTAAAACGAGGGGTGAGTTCTGTCATGATTTGGGCAGACATATCGTGGTACTCTACAAGATCGTCTTACTGCCAAGGATTTAATTGTTATTTTAGCTGACGAGGTCCATCGGTAGTACAATTTTTGTTTCCCAACGGTAACGTTTTTTTTCAAGACGACAGGATGCTGTCCATGCAACTCGCAGCGTTCGCTCCTGGTTTTGTGTGCACGAGGTTGAATTCAAAAAATGGGCCTGAGCACTATGGGACTTAACTTCTAAGGTCATCAGTCCCCTAGAACTTAGAACTACTTAAACCTAACTAACCTAAGGACATCACACACCCTCCATGCCCGAGGCAGGATTCGAACCTGCGACCGTAGCGGTCACGCGGTTCCGGACTGTAGCGCCTTTAACCGCTTGGCCACACCGGCCGGCAAGGTTGAATTGTCTTAACTCCCCTGGTTACTACTGTCACCGCATCTCATTATTAGTGAACCTTTGTGGTGTACTTTGGAGAGACGGGTCCGTGATCTCTATCCACTTTCATCATCGTTACCTGAACCTGCCAGTACTTTTCAGCAAGAATGCTTTAAGATGGTCTTGAAAACCATACAGAAACCATTTTTATCCGTTCAGAGAAGAATGGAAACTTTTCTGAATTCCAACAATTGTCCTGCATCGCATCAGGCATGGAAATGCGTTGTGTTTATATTCTATCACCCCCCCCCCCCCCATCCCCACCCGTGACCTAGGCTTTCACTTTTTTTTGTACGTGATATACTGTCTCAGAATTAAATTAAAAACGATCCCTGCCTCTCGTTTTTGACCAAGGTTTTCGTAGTTGTATGACAAATGGCAAAATTGATATTCGCCTCCCAAATTGTACCTATTGGGAACACTTCTATATGACTATTTCCTCGCCTACTATTCTTCTAAATAGTCAATTACTCTGCAATGGGTTATTACTCGAATACCTGCTCTACCTACAGTATGAAGAATACACACAGGAATAGAAAAGTAAGACTTTAATATTTCAACCAACATGTCACAGTCATGTGGGACAATATTTCTTCTTACTGTCCCCCTAGTCACATGCCTTCTATGGTGACAGTAGCTTATCAATGATAACGGGACTGATTTCCAACGCAGTTCTTAGTCATTCGTGAGCTGCACAGCCTGTCAGAGTAGCAACGTAAGTGTTGAATTTCATTCTGCAACACTAACCTTTTCTCTTTGTTCATTTGATACATTATAATGGGATATTGTTCGTAGCTCTTGTCTGTACATGAAATGATTTCACAGTGATTACTACCGAAAAGTGGGGCGAATAGTATTTACGTTAATTTACGTTAATATACAGGGCAAGGATTTACTTGGCGCGGCTCCCCTAGTGGGTGACTAAATCGTTCACTGCACGCAGAGTGTCGCACGAAATCCTGACTGATCAACGTGAAGCAAGTAAGCTCTACGCATTTCTAATTGAACTGAGTAATAAACAAATTAATGAACGCAACTAAAACGTTAAGATACGGTCGGACGATGCACTGACGAAATTATTCTCTCCTTTCTCTCTCTCTCTCTCTCTCTCTCTCTCTCTCTCTCTCTCTCTCTCTCTCTTCTTCCTCCCTCTGTCCATCTGCTCCTTCCTTCCTGATTCTATCCCATCCTGCCCCCTCTATCTTCTCCTCGCCGCCACTATCTCCTCCTCCCCTCTTTCTGTCCATCTTCTCCTTCCCCTCTTTCTGTCCCTCTCCCCCTACTCCACATCTGTGACTGCAAACCCCTGGCTCCCTCTCTCTGTATATCTCCTCCTCCCCTTTTCTTTCTCCACCTTACCACTCCAGTCTTCTAGGAGGTTGTTAGATCTTATCACCACAGAATTTCTTTCCAGGCAGTAAGTATTATCTGTACCAAGTTTGGTTGAAATCGATCCAGGGGATGAGCAGTTGTTTTCACCCATGTTTTTGCTCACATACGCATATGTCACATATATATCACATATATTATATATGGTTCACATACACATGTACACATATTTAACCTGTATGTCAAACGAATTTCGCCCTGCTGTTTCGTTTCACGCAGATCAATGTTTACGACGTCATATTTCCTGATCTGTGTGTTGTACAATAATATAATTTTGTAGGTACTTTCAGCAGCATCTGCGGATACTGTAAATGGTACATGTTACGTACAGAATTAGTAGCAAAGAAGTAATAAATTTAAAGACCACACGTGAAGCGGCAGTTTTACTGTATGAACAGAGAAAATGAAGTAAGCAATAATTTTTTTTTCTTTCATCGTTTTGTGGGCGTTATCAGCGAGAAGAAGTTTCCTGAGAGTTTGAAATTTTGTGTGAAGTTATGTTCAATTCAATGATTTCGTAAATGTAACCAGAAGCAGGGTCATCCGATTATCCACATCAGTTAGCGCTTTATTTCTGATTATCTCGCTGCATACCAGTACCTAAACAATGAACAGGCAGTCTGGAGCGCTCGTGCCTACCTGCCTGGCTGCCTCCTCCATGAAACACGCGTAGACGGCGACGTTCTGCATGAAGATCTCATCCTTGTTCTCCAGCGTGGCTCCGGACACTGGCGCGTACTCCACCACGGCGGCCACGTAGTTCTCCGAATTCCGCGACGAAGCCTGCGAATATTGGGAGAACACTGGTAAGCACTACCAGCTTCAGAGTATAAAAAACGCTTGAGGTTGCATCGCCTACGCAGACGATCTGCTAGTTATCGTATATGCCAACGGATGGGCTAAATTAGGGGAAAATAGTAGTTTAGTTCTTGAAAGACTACGTGGTTGGCCATAGATAACAAAATGACGATAACAGCACACAATACACTATATTTGTTACTATAAAGAACATTGTCAAGTACGAGAAACCCCAAAATCAGAATAATGAATAACCTGTGAAAAGACAAAAAATATGTAGTAACTTGACATAAACACTAACGAAAAGCAAAACTTTTATGCATGTGTAGAAGTCGTCTGCCAGAGAGGCAATAGCAAAGCAGCAACAATTACTCAAAGAAGATTTCAACTGCCACTAAGTGCAATAAGAACGTACCACAACGTAATTTTAATCGCTGTTGTGTGCTACGGGTCTACGTTTGGGCACAGAGAGCAGAAACGGGAGGACAGCAGAGGCTCTACGACGAGCGCAGAGAGGAGTGCTCCTGCGGCTCACACGTGCATACAGAACAACAGCGACTGAAGCGCTGCTAACGATACGAGGCTTATTACCTCTGGAACTAGCCGTAAGAAAGAGAAGTTCACAATATTGGCTCAAAATGGGTGAGTATGATAAGATTAAAGAGATACTCTGCAGAAGAGCCAAATCGAATCAAGAAATAAAGGCATGCTTCATTAGAGAATGGCGAGAAATCTGGCACAGGGTACGAACAAGGAGGAGAACTTAGCATTTCCTTTATAACATTAAAGGAACATGTTGAATGTCATACTTCCTTCTGACCAAAGCTGCTATGCAATACCTGTCGGTAAACGACCCATGTCCCAATCACTTATTAAAAATACAACAATTCACCACTCTTATGAATGTGTAGCATCGACACCCCGGAACAAATAGTCTGGGAGTGTGCCATTAGACAAGATGTTATAGATCAGGATTGGCATGTCTTCGGTAACGCCGGCCGGGGTGGCTGAGCGGTTCTAGGCGCTTCAGTCTGGAACAGCGCGACCGCTACGGTCGTAGATTCGAATCCTGCTTCGGGCATGGATGTGTGTGACATCCTTAGGTTAGTTAGGTTTAAGTAGTTTTAAGTTCTAGGGGACTGATGACCACAGAAGTTAAGTCCCATAGTGCTCAGAGCCATTTGGACTTTTATTTTCCTTCGGTAACACAGTGGTCGATAATATAATAAGGAATGAGGTACTGTGACATAATCCGAACCCGATGACAGTTGAAATATCAGGTTATGAACTGCAAGCCTACATGGCTGAGGAAATGAGAGAAGAGGCCATACGTCATATCAGTGAGAAGCACCACGGCAGAACGTCGACGTACAACAGCATATCGGAGTCAGTGAGCAGATGAGCTTTGGAGAGGACCAGGAGGGATTTCTTGAGACCTTGACAGCCCTCTCCCAATATCTACACCTTTGGTGTCAGTGCAGTACAGCCCCAGTGAATCCTGAGTTGTACTTCAGAGCGTTGGCAGCTACCTATCCAGACGAATGAGGTTTATAGCTTGGTTCTGATGGCAGCTACACTAGTGTAACGAATGGCTGTGTAGTGCAGTATTGTATAGTAATGTAGTCCAGGACTATAACCAACAAAACTTGCTATCAAGCAGTGCAGCATAGACCATTACAACAATTCTGGATGAACATCTGTGCACCAGATTGCCAAGGGTAGTATGTGAAATTTTTCCTTCCTCTAAAAACTGTTTAATTCTTTCTGCAGATATCTTCCCTTAAACACCATAGTGCTTAGTTATAACGACACGGATGAAATTATGTTAAAATATTATCTGCTATATTCATGCAAATTCATGCGCAACATTTGGTTCGTTTTTGTTTTCTGAGTAACAGAGTAAAAGAAAATAGCAAAACATAATTAGAAATATATAAATATAGCTCTAACGAGGAGGGTCGCTAGCAATCGTGGTTCATATCTAATGCGAAAATATCATGAGCTTACAGGAGAGAAAAATACGCATTCCTTTAAAAGAGGTTTGCAGCGCTGTATACTGTAAGGAACTGGTACCAGGTAATGGTACTCCAGCGCTGACGTAACTCGGGGCAGTGAAGTGGCGCGTGTGGTTGAGTCAGTTGCATGGAATAAGCGCACTGTGGTGCCTACACGTGAAGATGCGACGGAACAGCAGAAAACAACTATAGTTTTCAGGCAAGCCCCTGACCACAGTGTGAATGAAACTGTCCGGTTTGTTCGTGTATCAACGTCGACTCCTCGCCAACATGTATACAACGTATCGTGTACATTAACAATCGTCTAACATGGTGCAACTACGGTGCTAGACAAAAATTCCTAACCAACAACGAACGGAGATGAGTGGCACACCTCGTATAAGATAATCCATTTCAAATTCCATAGGTGCTGCTGCGAGAAAAGAATGAAAGTCCACTTCGCACTGTGCCTGTGCATACATCGAGACAGGAACTGAAATAATAAACGAAAACACTATGACAAGCTACTTAACAGCGCAACGGTACAGCTAGGGAACGGTATACAACAACATTCTGCGTGTGAGGACTGACGGCGCCACCTTAAGCGGTGAGTTTCTTAAATTTTTATTTATTAATTGCGAGCTATCATCATCAGGTCCTAAATCGGCTGTAATCGGATAAACCCAACTGTCCATCCTAGTTGGTTTTTTCCAATTATTGTCAACGAAGGACATGACGATGGTGAATTTTGGCCCCGAAACCAGCTAGAAAGCTTAAAAAACACACGGTTGGAGGCGTTCCCATCAATCGTCAAATATTAGCTGGAGGGTTGTGAAAGGAGTCTAATGGGGCACTCTTGTATTTGGTACGAGAATACGATAAGAAAACTAATAAATTAAAATGAAACTAGTATACTATAAACGATGAAAGTCTCTGATAGGCTCGATAATGCGGATCGCTGACTATGCGCGACCGCAGAGCCAAACATAATGCTTCTGGTCTGAGACTGAAGTGTTGGAGTAAGCGAGCGATGGGCGCACAGTTGTAGGTAGCTGTCTGTCAAGGAAAGACGATGGAGTAGGCACCTTTTGCGATGTGCTGTGTGAAGCCACCAAATGTTAGATTAATTCAGGTATGTTAATATTGTTGCACTTGGAAGCAGAAGTCGTCGTGCAAGCAAGGTCAAGATGTTAAATAATTATGATTTCTGTTTTTGCCAGCGCTTTAGTATAGATGAGTTTTCTGATGATTTCTAGTTGTTGAGTAACCCCCCAATGTACGTAAACTGTTTTATAAAAAGACTTGTTAGATATTTCACTTTTGTAATGCATCCAAGATTACCTGCTTAAAGAAGTTGGATCTTCTTAAATGTTCTCGTACATTTCAAAATATTATGGCCAGCATTGCACATTGATGTCCCTGTTGCTAGCATTTATATTTTTTTATGAGGGACTAGAATAAATCGCGTTCCACAGTTGCTGCTCTAGAGCAAAGACAATTTAATTTATTTCTTATGTGCACAGGGTCCAAAGTTATCTGTTTTGAACAGGAGCAGATGATTCAGTGCCTAATGGGCTGAATATATTTTGCAGTCAATGTCTTTTTTAATGGTATTGGGAGTTTCATTGCCCAATCAATTCGTCTAGTTTATTATTCCATTTTTTAAGGAACGTTACAATGTTTCTTTGTAAGATCATACTGTATCTTCACTACATTTCATTCTACATCAGGAAACTGAAAACGTTTGTTATGAGATATGAGAACGGGTGTAACACATCCTTGTCATAAATAGTTAAACACCAACATTACAACATGAAGTGTAATTACTGAACTAACAACACGTGGTTACCGAAAATGAATGTTACTTCAACAGCTATTTAACACAACTTCAAAACGTGACATACATTATGTGATGAAAAGTATCCGGACACCCGCAAAAACATACGTTTTTCATATTACGTACGCTTTGCTGCCACCTACTGCCAGGTACTCCATATCAAAGACCTCAGTAGTCATTGGACATCGTGAGAGAGCAGTATGGGGCCCTCCGCGGAACTCATGAACTTCGAACGTGGTCAGGTGATTGGGTGTCACTTATGTCATACGTCTGAACCCGAGATTTCCACACTCCTAAACATTCCTAGGCCCACTGCTACCGATGTGAGAGTGAAGGGGAAACGTGGAGGGACACGTACAGCACAAAAGTGTACAAGCCGACCTCGTCTGTTGACTGACAAAGACCGCTGACAGTTGAAAAGGGTCGTAATGTGTAATAGGCAGACATCTACCTAATATGTAATAGGCAGACATCATGATACACTGCAAGTACAATGACAGTTAGGCGGGAGGCGAGAAAACTTGGTCGACCGGCTGCTCATAGGCCACACATCACGCCGGTAAATGGCATGATGCCAAATGACGTCTCACTTGGTGTAAGAAGCGTAAACATTGGACGATTGAACAGTCAAAAAACGTTGTGTGGGGGGACAAATCACGGTACACAATGTGGCGATCCGATAGCAGGGTGTGGGTACGGCGAATGCCTGGTCAACGTCATCTGCCTGCGTGTGTTGTGCCAACAGTAAAATTAGGAGGCGGTGGTGTTATGTTCTGGTCGTGTTTTTCACGGAGGGGGCCTGCACCTCCTGTTGTTTTGCGTGGCACTATCACAGCACGGGCCTACATTAATGTTTTAAGCACCTTTTTGATTCCCACTGTTCAAGAACAATTCAGGGATGGCGATTGCATCTTTCAACAAGATCGAGTACTTGTTCATAATGCATGGCCTGTGGCGGAATGGCTACACGACAATAACATCCCTGTTATGGACTGGCCTTCACAGAATCCTGACCTAAATCCTATAGAACACCTGCGGGATATTTTGGAACGCCGAATACGTGCCAGGACTCACCGACTGACATCGATACCTCTCCTCAGTGCAGCACTCGGTGAAGAATTGGCTGCCATTCCCCAAGAAACCTTCCAGCACCTGATTGAGCGTATGCCTGCGGGAGTGGAACAAGGCTAAGGTTGGGGCAACACCATTCTGAATTCCAACATTACGGATGGAGGGCTCCACGGACTTTTAAGTCATTTTCAATCATTGTCCGGATACTTTGATTACGTAGCGTATAAGCTGGCACCTTATGCTGCTCGTCGCCAACAGATGGGAGCATTTATACGACCACCCTTCAAACTTTGTACCGCTCTTTGTCTAAGACACAACGGTCCCTCAAATTAATACGTTCCAAATTTAAGCTATTCTATGAAGTTTGTAACTGTCACAAAGTAGGTTCCAATAATACCTGAAAAATTACGTAAGCATCAACACAAACACACACACACACACACACACACACACACACACACACACACACACACAGACAAACACACACGTTACAATTGGTGCCTAAAACATTCAGAAATTAAGTACCTTAAAGCTATTTACATTCTGAAACACACGTAACTAAAAAATAACATGATAAACAGACAAGTCAAATTCACGTGTAGGACTGAATGACTCACTGCAAGAAAACTATCCTGAGAAAGGTTGTAAGAGTAGAAAACATGATCTGACTAAAATACTATTCTAACCAGGCAAGCACACAATCAAATAAAGAGTCTGAATTAGTGCCAGTTACTCTATGACTTTATTTAACACATTTTTATAGGTCTAAAAAACTTGTAAAATATATTCACATCTAAACTGTACTATGGTGCTTGCCAAGTGTTATAATCACATCTCCACTCCTAAATTTCAAGCTGAGGCTATTTTATTGATGATTGACAGAATGAGCTCTTACACTATGTGATCGAAAGTATCCGGACACCCGCAAAAATATACATTTTTCATATCAGGTGCAGTGTTCTGCCACCTACTGTCAGGTACTCCGTATCAGCGACGTCAGTAGTCATTAGACATCGTGAGAGAGCAGAATGGGGCGCCAAGTGGAAGTCACAGACTTCGAATGTGGTCAGGTGACTGGGTCACTTTTGTCATACGTCTGTACGCGTGACTTCAACACTCCTTAACATCAATAGGTCCACTGTTTCCGATGTGATAGTGAAGTGGAAACGTGAAGGGACACGCACAGCACAAAAGCGTACAGGCGGACTTCGTCTGTTGATTGACAGAGACTGCCTACAGATGAAGAGGGTCGTAATGCGTAGTACGCAGACATCTATCCAGACCGTTAAACAGGAATTCCAAACTCCATCTGGATCCACTGCTAGCACTACGATAGTTAGGCGGGAGGTGAGAAAATTTGGATTTCATGGTCAAGCGGCTATTCATAAGCGACACATCACGCCGTAAATGCCAAAAGACGCCTCACTTGGTGTAAGAAGCGTAAACATTGGACAATTGAACAGTGGAAAAACGTTGTGTGGTGAGGCTAATCACGGCACACAATGTGGCGATCCGATGGCAGGCTGTGGGTATGGCGAATGCCCGTGAACGTCATCTGCCTGCGTGTGTAGTGCCAACAGTAAAATTTGGAGGCGGTGGTGTTTCGGTGCGGTCAGTGTTTGTCATGGAGGGGCTTGCTCCCCTTGTTGTTTTGCGTGGCACTATCACAGCACTGGCGTACACTGATGTCTTAAGCATCTGGTTGCTTCCCACTGTTGAAGAGCAATCAACAAGATAGAGCACCTGTTAATAATGTACGGTCTGTGGTGGAGAGGTTACACGACAATAATATCCCTTTACTGGACTGGCCTGCACAGTGTCTAGACACGATTCCTATAGACCACCTTTTGGATTTGTTTTGGAACGCCGACGTCGTGCCAGGCCTCAGCGACCGACCTCGATACCTCTCCTCAGTGCAGGACTCCGCGGAGAATGGGCTGCCATTTCCCAAGAAACGTTCCAACACCTGACTGAGCGTATGCCTGCGGGAGTGGAAGCTGTCATCAAGGCTAAGTGTGGGCCAACACCAGACCGAATTCCCGCGTTATAGATAGAGGGCGCCACGAACTTGTAAGTCATTTTCTTCCAGGTGTGCGGATAATGATGGAAGTGAGTGCCAAGGCTCTCTAAAACGTTTAGAGACTATTTAAGTAATCAACTAGTAAATAGTATCAAAATATGTCATGTAAAACCTCGCTAAATTTGCAAATACCACTTGAACTGGCGAAACATCAATTTAGGAAGCAGGAATAATGTGTTTTGAGAATGACTTTAATGGTAGGTATGGCCTAAGCTGTATAGTTTGGTAATACACAAGGAGGCCTTCCTAAAATGAACTGTTTACATTTATCACAACATTACCAAAGTTGATGGTGGAAGAAGACACACTTTAAACACGTCCAAAGATAATGGTGGATGAAGATACATGAATAGTCGATGTCTCGAAGCTCTGCCATAGAAATAAAGTTACTTATCTTAATATTTAATGATTTTCAGCACAAAATACATGCTGGTTGCTTGTCGTAATATAAAAGTATCACTACAGATTTCAAATCACAAACAAATATTCGAGTATTCGAAATATATGCCAAATTGTAATGTTTCTTAAAATATGTGATATTTCGAGCACAGAACACATGTGGCAGTCCTTTCGAAACTTAACTGTGTGATACCTCCTGAGGTGGCCACTTTTACCGACTCGCAGCACTAGGACGAGAGGAAAGTCAGACCACTTAAAGTGAGTGCCAGAGACACATTCTGCAAACACGCATGGAGTAGTCCGACGGATGCTCTCGTCTCACTTAAGAATAGACACTTCCAAAGAGTGTGGCAGATAACGAGAAACGTGCAGCCGCAGGTATGGAGCATAGACACAAATGTGTGAACAACACACGTAGAGGCTTGTGAATCTTCTGGATGGCAGCAGCCACCTTTACTTGAGTTAAAAAGCGAGAACGTGTCGAGAATCAAGGACCCCATTGAATTGAGGTGGAGCGTAGACACAAAGTGCGAAGAATTCCCACACGAAGGGGTGTGAAGTTAAATAATTATTGAAGAATTCACTCTGCTAACAAAATATTTTCTGGGCTGTAAGGACAGTGATTATAAATCACGAATGTCAGCAGATTCTTAGTCGACTCACGAACACGAGGCCTTCCAGACCTCATGCTGAGATAGCTATTGCAAAGAAATGTTGTGTAGCTGCTGTCACAGTAACGTAGGAACGCAGAAAAACATTGGAACAATGTGCGATCAAAGCTATGAACAGCCTGTGAGAAAGACGCCAATTCTCAAATCACACAGCAGCCCACACAAGGTAGGAATGCTCCACCCAGCACTGGGAGACATGGTCATGAAACGGTGGTCAACCATTGGGCAGCATCGCAAATTTTTATCTGAATATGAAACCACCAGGAGGCGGAAAATTTGAAGGAGCCGTCAAGCTTAGCAATGGGAGGAGAAGTGAAGGGGCAGTAAGTGAGACAGCGCGGAAGGGAGAGGACATAGTGGCTCTTCCAACCATCGCCTACATATGCCTCCAGAAACCGTGATATCGCAGCTTCAGCCACGCAACCCACAGCAAGGAGTCAACGTGAAGTCCGGTCTGGGCTTCGCCGCAAGGCTGGGACAAGGCGGACTGTAGTCAACTCACCACCGCACAGCTCTAAGGTGACGCGCCGTACCTGCCCAGCCCCTGGCGCCGTCATCGCATGGTAATGGCTATGAGCAATGGTAAGATGATGCACTCCCACCTCCTTCCCGTTAACAACTCTGTCGTGTCCATGCCTAAAACTTGTAATTTTTTTTGTGTTTACGAAAAAAGTATTGAAATAAACGCAGTCGCTTCATGTTTTATTCATCGCTTATCAATACATTAATCTTATAACCTCACTTAATTATTCATGTCCCTTACTTATTGGCTTCCAATGTGGGGCACCATAATTAGTACTTTACATGTTAGTTTTATGCAACAAATCAAATGAGTTCTCGATGACTACTTTTCGGCGCCAAATGTGGGGCGATCTCATTAGTCGTCCACATGTAACTTCATGTCAGAGAGGAGAACTTCTCGATTTACTACATTTTCGGCGGGCAGCCTATGGCGATCTCGCCATTCATCTATATGTCATTTCATGTACGAAAGGATAATTTTTCGGTTTACACCAATTGTTATATAGGACTCTTTATAAAATACACATTTCTTACATATTGCAGTTACTGATAAAACTTACAGATTAGCCAGCACCGTGTGCTGATGACCACTGATTGATCTTTGTACCACACTTTGCAGGCACAAAGCACTTTCAAATTAAATATTTCCACCCTTGAACCGTCTCTAATACCTATTAAAATACATATCGTCCTTATTTACACATCTGAAATAAGTTATAGATTAATTGATGACCATCGTTTGATCTTACTCCCACAAAATGGTTCAAATGGCTCTGAGGACTATGGGACTAGACTTCTGAGGTCATCAGTCCCCTAGAACGTAGAACTACTTAAACCTAACTAACCTAAGGACAACACACACATCCATGCCCGAGGCAGGATTCGAACCTGCGACCGTAGCGATCGCGCTGTTCCAGACTGTAGCGCCTAGAACCGCTAGGCCACTCCAGCCAGCTCTTAGTACCACAAATAAAATACATAAAAATCGGTTCTGTAACACGGAAAAACACACATGTGCATTACTGCTGATATAACTTACAGCTTAAATTGCCGACGGGAATTGAAAAGTAAATAATGTTACTCGCATGACAGCATATTATCCTCGCAAAAAGCTGTTTCAGCTAGTTCACCACTTCGCGATCTACTTTCCAGGATTGAAAAATATTTAGTGCAGCAAGCCTACCACCAGCAAATGTTTTTTTGTTGATTCATGAAACTCTTATTGTCCATACCAGTAACAAAAACTTCACAGTAATAACAGATATCTGAACATGTAAGACACGAAGGTTGTTATGCTTTCAGCTACCCATTTCGTAGTCCATCATACTTTCTAATGATCCGTTATTAAGGTATTAATTTTATCTTACAGTACAAAACGTTTTTCAACTAATGCATAATGGATATTAATAGGGCAGTTATGGTCATTGTACATGCTGTGTGCCATTACCCATCATGGTGTCTACCATCACCCCAACTGCATGTTTGATTTTGCTGAATGGGACAATGACAGAACGGAATGTAAAAAGTTAGAATGGAATAGCTTAAAAAGATTTTTATCCGAGTACAATACAGTTTTGCTTTTCATCCACTAATATTCTCCTACAACTGAAGGATTACTTACA
The DNA here is from genome assembly GCF_023864345.2 of Schistocerca serialis cubense. Taxonomy (NCBI): domain Eukaryota; kingdom Metazoa; phylum Arthropoda; class Insecta; order Orthoptera; family Acrididae; genus Schistocerca; species Schistocerca serialis. The sequence continues at coordinate 380,391,616 of NC_064643.1, read as the reverse complement.
AAAGGCTTTTAATTGACCGCTTTAAGATCACTGCCTAACACAATGAACGCGATGCCTTTTATAGTAACACACACATTACAGTCTTCCAAGCTGAAATTTGAATTTGTTAACAGGAGTGAATGAATCCGTTTCTGACAGCTCTCATTAAAGGGGTCTCCATCTATTTGAAAAGATGATTTTGAAATTAAGCGCCACCAGGAAATTCAGTGTTGCAAAACCGGAAGGAGTGTAGGCCTGGAATTCATGATGTATGGCCGTTTTATCTCTACAAAGTGCGTTTGCAAAATGCAGCTGACGGTGTCCGGTTTCCCGAAAAGTAATCTGATATTCTGTTTTAGTTGGTAGCAATTTCTATCGATGCAACTGGTCCCGATACACTGTTAGTCTGCTGCGAGGCTCCACCAGCCAAGATATAACGGGCCGTAAACTTTGATATCACATACATTTTATTCTGGAAAGATTAAAAACACTTGCAACCAAAAAGAAAGAGGCTTCTCGCAGTAAACCTTTTTCGTTCCACTCCCTAATGGAACGAACATTTATTTACTTCTCATACAAATAACACCGTTGGTGTAACAGCTGAGATAAATCTCCTGGAGGGAATGAAACAACTTGCTACCATTTCAGCGCTTAGCTCGTTATCACTTTATCCTCCTCGGATAGTTTTTTTGCGCTGTTAACATTTCATCTGCTAAATTGTTTTGGTGTGTAATTGCCCTGTACAATGCAAGGGCTCCCCGAGTCGCTATACGCTCAAGTAAAATGTGCTTCACCTAAATGATACTTCGTATTAACTCTATAGCTTACAATCTATAAAAAAGATGTTTGATTCCACCACAAGGCTGTTACGAGGCGGATTTCACAGCTCACAGTCCATCTGATTGTGCAGTAAAATGAAATTTTTTTTCAAGCATACATTCTGCCAAAATGTGCCACAATTCCTCTATTACCTTATCGTGACATTACTGTAATGAAGCTTATATCTACACTCAAGAGAGCATACTGAAAAGCAACGCTCCGAATGTTTTGTGACAAAACTCTTAAGGGTTTATAATACAACAAACGTCATTAACATTCTACATCTTTATTCTACATGTCTACATATTTATGCGGAGGTGTTGACTCGAATCTCAGACATCACGGAAATCATACATACTGTCAATGAAGTGATGTGCTGATGACGTGGTGTGTAGAGCTGCCACTACAGTGCATATCATTATTTGTATTTCTTAGCAACCGAACAGAACAAACAAAATACCGTCTGACTGATGGCCGAAACATTATGAGCACTGCCCAATTTGAGACTAAGTGCTATCTGGTGACGTTGTGGACATGCGACACGGTAATCCACACTACTATATAAAGGCAAGTCGTTGTTTAACGTTGTTATTAAAAATTTTGAAAAGTTCTTGACGGAATTAGTTCAGATTTATACACGATACTCTAATAAACGTTCGGGCGGACATAGGCTATATGCTTTTGTAATGTATGTGTAATAAATACACCGAGTGTTTGAAAATTCGCATTACAAACTTCTAGGACTTGTAGAGGAGAGGGAGAACATAATATTTTGAATAGGAATCCAGGTCCGGAAATAAAACGTTCCTGTTCTGGGACGCTTTCAGATCAGATGTACCTCAGACGGACACATGACATCACTTCACGTCTGCCTTTCTGTGAAACCTATTCAGTGCCTGTGCTCCTCCGAGATAGCAAACACGGTACGATACACGTTTTCGGTATACGTAGAGATGCTCCTTGTCTATTGCGAAGTTTTGAGATAACTCAAGGATGGCTAGTAGGCTGTAATACGAACGTCTTCGCAACGTAGCACGCCATCTCACACAAGTTACGCTGCGGCTCTGAGAAACAGGTACTTTCACTGTGAGGAGGCAGATTGATTGGTTGACTTGGGGGAGGGAGACGAAACAACGAGGTCATCGATCCCAAATCTAAATCAAAGGAGGAACACACAGACAGCACAGTCCAGTCAAGGGGAAGGGATAAGGTAAAACAATGAGAGAAAAAGGACATCAGGGCAGCAGGAAGAGGAAAGAAGAGGAGGGTGTGGAAACGGGGAGAGCAGGGGTGCACCAGAAACGCTATGTGCGTTAAGGCACCAGCACCGCCACCGACCTGTCCCGATACCCACCCAATACCATTACCGCGATACAACGCGGACGACGCCAGAGGAAAAAGGCCCTAGAAAAGGAAAAAAACGGAGCGCAACAGACCAGACAAAATATAGGGCGAAAGCGGGGAGAACCTGGCTTGTGTGGACGCAAGATCAAGGCCTCCACAACTAGCGCCTACGCTAACTGAGGCACTCAAATTCCAGAGGAAAATTCAAGGACTTATACCTGAGAGTACAAACCACTTTCCCAAAGAAAATTGAGGACGGACATAACCATGCGTGGATCAATCTCTAACACCCAAGACAAGGAAGGCAGGAAGGCATATCTACTGTGAAGGGCTAAAATATGGATCACTGTAAGTGGAGTTTCGCACAAACAAAAGGGAGTGGGGGGAGGACGGTTCATAAAGGAGTAAAACCCCATGGGTCAACCTAGTATGGGCAATACGAAGACGCAAAGAATGATAGATACCCACTGAAAGAGTACACGGAAGAACGCCACATCGTGGGAGTATCCTTGATGATGCGAAGTTTATTGGACAGGAGGGGGGGGGGGGGGCGTAGCATACCAAGAGTCAGCCCACAGTTCAGCAAGAAGAGATTTGATTTAAAACCACAAATCCATCCCCAGACAGGTTAAAGAGAATCGGGGATAGGTGGCCACCCTCAGCAAGTTCATTACGTGGGATACCTAAGCTTCTAAGAAGCCAAAGGAAGTCAACCAAATAAGCAGCATCGACAAGATCTGTGAGAACATCGTGGATGGCACAGAGCAAGGGGTGGCAGGAAAAACACCAAGCGATAGGCCGAAGGCCATTCATCGAGTTCATACATAATAAAATTCAGGTTAGGGAGGATCATTTAATAAAATAGAGGACCTGAAACTTCACCATCAGTTCTGCAGCAAACACACAACATTTGGTAGGCATGAGATGGTGTTGTATGCCACCAAATGATGCGAAAGCATATTTGACATGATCAACAGAATTAGAGTCATTCGTGAAAAAACAGTGCATCCTGAAATTCTCATAAGATGAATCCAAGGCTGGAGAACTAACCAAGGAGGGGAGTAGGGTGGTTGGGAAAGAACATCGGAAGAGGATAGGGAGGGGAAATGGAAGTCATGGCAGAGAGAAGTGAGGCCAAACCCAACCAATAAACCCACACAAGGGTAGGCAATGATGGCCAAAGCTGCAAAACGAGTACAATGGGAGGGATGATCAGGCAAGGAGCAGATAGTAATGCCATGGGAAACCAAGAGCTGGTACTGCCACATCGAAAGGGGAGAGACTCCTGCATCAACCAGAAGACTGTCAATAGGGCTAGTGTGAAAGACACCAGTGGCTCAGCCAATACTAAGATGGTGAACCAGGTCCAAGCAAAGCAGCAGGGTAGGAGCAGCTTATCCAAAACTTCACGACCATAGTCCAGAGATGACAGAACTAAGCCTGGTAAAGGTACAAAAAGTCAAACAATTTTCACCCATGAAGAGTGGGCAAGGAAGCGAAGAACGTTGGGTTTACACAAACAGCCAACGTTCATATGATGGATGCAGGGCAGCCAAGTTAGCTTGTCGTCAAAATGAAGACCCAAGAAAAGGAACTGGGGACTGAGGTCAGGCACTAGGCATCGAGGTAGAGTTCCAGATCACGAAGGACCATAGTACGATGACAGAAACGCACCACCCTCGACGTAAGAGGAGATAATTGAAAATTATGTGAGAGTGTCCCCGTCCAGGTGCGCCAGGTGGTTCCCTGGAGCTACTGATCCACAGAAGCCACTGATGGGGAGCTAACACAAATAATGAAATCATCCACAAACAGAGCAGAGAGAGCCACAAAGACCACACTCATAGAACGTAAGGAGGATGTAATGGGTCCAAGCTGTGACGTAGGCCTTATGAAGATTGAATAAAACTGTGACAAGGTGGCAGTGCTGAGAAAAGACACACGAAATGCAGTTTCCAATCAAAGCAGATCGTCAATTGGAGACCATCCCCCCTTGAAAACTGTACTGCTAATGAGATTAAAGCTCCAAAGATTCAACGACAAAATTGAGCCACGAGCCACCATCCAGTCTAATAATCTGCAGGGGCATTGGTCAGTCTAATGGGTCGGTAACTATCAAGGGAAGACGGATTCTTGCCAAGCTTAAGGACTGGTAGTAAAATACTGTCCATCCATTGAGAGGGGAAAATGCCTTGTAGCCAAATATGGTTAAACACCTGGACGAGATAGTAGTGTTGTGGACGATTGAGGTGTTGATTGGTTATGGATGGAATCAGAACCAGGAGTACTATCATGTGAAGAAGAGAGAGCCAGAAGATGCTCCCATTCAGTAAAAGGTTCATTGTTATATTCTGCTTGTCAGTGGGTAAAACATAAATGGGAAGATTTATCCCATTGCTGGGATTTGCGATGCTCCAGAAAGACAATCAAGCCTTCCTACACGTACATGGAGAGGCAACAGCTCAGCTATCAGAAGAGTGATCCCTATGTTATCAGGGGGCTCAACCAGACGGGCACATAACAGCCCCACCACCCAGACTGGCCACATGCGCTAGTAACCTAGTGAGGCACAGAGGGGTTACAGAACAGAAGGAAGGGAGAAGGAAGGGGGCAGAGGAATCCACGCCATAGGGCCTAGGGAGGTAGTTCTTCCATTATGGAGAGAAAATTTAGAGGTAGATGTTAGACCCCAAAGGAAGATCAGAAACACGAGCAAACTGCATTGAATACAGGAAGCCAGGTCAACAGAAGTACTTCAGAATGTCTCTGAGCACTGTGCGACTTAACTTCTGAGGTCATCAGTCGTCTAGAACTTAGAACTAATTAAACCTAACTAACCTAAGGACATCACACACATCCATGCCCGTGGCAGGATTCGAACCTGCGACCGTAGCGGTCGCTCGGCTCCAGACTGTAGCGCTTAGAACCGCACGGCCACTCCGGCCGACGCGGAGGTACAAACACATAAGAGAGAGGGAGGAGGGAGCAGAGGGGGAGCAGTGAGGACAGTGAGGGATGAGCACAGAGTTTGAAATGCAGTGCAGGAAGGAAGAATGGGCTGCAATAGCTTGGGGCCCTGTCTACACCACACACCAATTCACGAAGGAACTGTGAGCCCCCCTGGGGATGGGGGGTGGGGATGGTATGGAAGCAGGACTGTTGTGCTCCGTGGCAACGCCACAAGTCCAAATGTGAAGAAGATGCGCAGCATCACGCTGAAGAGTCTCTGTCAACAAGTACTCGAACAATTGCCTCTGCAATTAGTGTCAGTGACACCCCTGTTTTCACATCGAGTTATGACCACACAAAGTGTAAGTTCACTAGGGACTGTGATCTAAATCCGCGAAATATTCATGTCTGGACAGATGAAAATCCTTCAGGGATTTCATCATCAGTTTGATATTAACGTATAGGCGGGTATTCTGGATGGCCATGTCACTGGGCCATATCTCCTTCTACTTAGCCAGACTGGACCTGCACACTTGTTCTTTCTACAAAACGTACTGGACCCGTTGTTGGAAGCTGTGCCACCGAAGATCTGTCAGGAAATATGATTTCAGCATCATGGTGCACCACCTCACTTTTCACATGCTGTCCGGAGGGATATCAAGAAACTATATATAATGAAAGACAGATGGGCCAAGTTGGTCCAACGGCGTGGCCGCCACGATTGCTGGCTTTAACTCCTATGGACACTTCCTGTGGGGTCGCCTGCAAGGTTTAGTTTACGAAACTGCTGTAGAAATAGGGGAAGATCTGATGGCACTAGTTCTGGCTACTACACTCGAAATTTATACTGGGTGGGATGAAGAGTGTAGACAAGAACATGCATCGTAGGTACACGTGTGTAACAGCATTGATGGTCGCCAAATCAACCCACTGTTGTAATGCAACAGTACTGTTCTGTACATACAGTATGCTGGTTTGTTCTTTGGCTTTGGAATAATGTGAACACGTAATTTCTCATTGTTAATACAAACAAATGTACTTAAGTTATAAATGGATTTTCCTTTTTGATACCCAACATACCTATATTCAAATAATTATGTACTAACTCCCCTACATATGTATTAGAAGTCTGCAATAGGAATTTCTGGACACCATGTATTTATCCACATTACGAGGAAACTACGTCAGCATGAATGTCGAAAAGCTCGTGACTGATTTGTTTCAATTTCGTACACTATACTCTTAAGAAATGTTCGGACTGACACGAGCTACACTTTTTTAAATATATGTGGTATATTAAAGCATGTATGCTACAGATCAAGGGGAAACATTATTTCTAAGATTATCGAAAAGTACCTGACCGATTTAATTCAAAGTTTGACACGATACTCTAATAAACGCCCGGTCAGAAAAAGGCTATATTTCAATATATATATATCCCCAGTCCATGTCCATATTCCCCGTACCCGTATATATATACGCAGAGGAGCGTGGGGGAATTGAATGGACATGGAGAGGGAAAAGGAGGAGGTGGACATAGACACGATGATATGGACAGAGACAGAGGGACAAAGACATAGGCAGTGAGAGGAGTAGGTGGTGATGGTCAAAAGGAGGAGGAGTAAATGGACAGAATGAGAGGAAGCAGGAGATGTTCAAAATGGTTCAAATGGCTCTGAGCACTACCGGACTTAACTTCTGAGGTCATCAGTCGCCTGGAACTTAGAACCATTTGAACATAACTAACCTAAGGACATCACACACATCCATGTCCGAGGCAGGATTCGAACCTGCGACCGTAGCGGTCGCGCGGTTCCAGACCGAAGCAGGAGAGGTACAGAGAGAGTAGGGAGGAGGAGGATATGGACAAAGAGAGGGGCGGGGAGGAGATGGACAGACAGAGGGGTGAGAAGAACATTAGAATGTATATCTAATTCCTATAAATATTTAACAATGGCGCAGTGCTGCTGGGTTCTCTAGTGAAAGTACATAAATTGAGCAATGCCGGAAGAAAAATCATAAAAGCTACGACAAATGTATCAAACGGGTGATGTGGTTCAGACGGATAATTCACTGAAGAGCCAAAGAAACGAGTACACCTGCCTAATATCTTTAAGGGTCCCTGCGAGCACACACAAGTGCCCCAACACGACGCGGCATGGATTCAACTAACGTCTGAAGTAGTACTGGTGGTAACTGACACCGTGAATCCTGCAAGGCTGTCAATAAATCCGTAAGAGTACAAGAGGTGGAGACCTCTTCTGAACAGCACGTTGCAAGACCTCCCAGATATGCTCAATAATGTTCATGTCCGGGGTGTCTGGCTGCCGGCGTTAGTATTCGAACTCAGAAGAGTGTTCCTGGAGCCACTCTGTAGCAATTCTGGAAGTGTGGAGAGTCACAAATTTCCTGCTGCAATTGCCCGAGTCCGTCGGAATGCACAATGGACATGAATGGATTCAGGTGATCAGACAGGATGCTTAAGTACGTGTCACGTGTCAGAGTCGTATATAGACGAATCGGGGGTCCAAAATCACTCCAGCTGCACACTCCCCACACCATTACAGAGCCTCCACCAGCTAGAACAGTCTCCCTGCTGAAATGCAGGGTCCATGGATTCATGAGGTTGTGTCCATAACCGTACACATCCCTCCGTTCGATACAATTTGAAACGAGACTCGTTAGACCAGGCAACACGTTTCCTATCATCAACAGTACAATGTAAGTGTTGACGGGCCCAGGCGAGGCGTAAAACTTGGTGTCGTGCAGTCATCAAGGGTACAAGAGTAGGCCCTCGGCTCCGAAACCCTATATCGATAATGTTTCGTTGAATGGTTCGCACGCTGACACTTGTTGCTGGCACATCATTGGAATCTGGAGCAGTTTGCGGAACGGTTGCACTTCAGTCATGTTGAACGATTCTCTTCAGGTGTCGCTGATCTCGTTCTTGCAGGATCTTTCTGCAGCTGCAGCGATGTCGGAAATTTGATGTTTTATCGGATTCCTGATATTCACGGTACACTAGTGAAATGGTCGTACAGGAAATTCCCCACTTCATCACTACTTCGGTGGTGCTCTGTCCTATGGCTCGTACGCCAACTATAACACCACGTTCAGACTCACTTAAATCTTGATAACCTGCAATGTAGGTATTGTGTTCCCGCCACTTTAAGTTTTTATAACGTGTGGTTATAATTAAACTTTTCCCATTTAACACGCCATAACACGGAAGCAAATTATCGTACGAGTACCAAACTTGATAGCATTAGTGTCCAGAGTATGGGGTGCCTAATTTCCATACGTCACAGCGCCATCGTCCTCTTCTAACTATGGCCACCAAGTGCTGTGATCAGTCATCGTGATTGGTTGTCTCACACTCATGACCAGCCGCAGTGCACTTGTTTCCGTGTCAACATGAGTTTGCACAATAGGAGCGGGGCATTATTTGCGAAGCTCTATTATCAAAACAACAGTAATGCTGCAGCTGCACTTCAAGAAAAGCGCCGGCTCAAAGAATTACGGAAGAGTCCTCTTCTCCACCTGTTGGACGGAGCATGACGAAGAATTTCGAATCAACTGGAGTACCGGGTTCGCTCCGGAAAGAGGTCGATGACCGGTTGCACCACAGCTGCTTGATGAAATCGCTGTTGCTATGGCAGACAACGATACGCGCAATTCGCTATTGTCAGGCAGTGCGCGTGCTGTGTAACGGCAGTTGAACATGCCGCGGTTCTCTGTACGGAAGGTGCTTCGAAACATTCTGAAATGGTATCCTTCCAAGATCCATATCGTACGCACAAAGACGTGTTGAGCTTGCTCTCCACTTTTTCACAAGGATTGAAGTTGGTGAGGGCTGCCGAGTGTGGTGATCTTCACCTCCAGCCACTGTGTGTGACGTTCCTCTGTATGGTGAACGTGTCACCGTATGGTGTGGTCTCACGGCTACGTTCATCATTGGCCCATTCTTTTTCTGAACAGGTTGGCACTCAAGAACCAAAGACGTGCAGCGTGACTGGCCACCGTTACTGCAATATGCTGCGTTAACATTTCATACGCGCCCTACGGGAGAGAGACGCATTGAACTCAACAGTTTCCACGCAAGATGGGGCCCCACCGCACACACGTGAAGTTCGCCTGCTTCTCCGAAACACACTTGGAAACAATCGAATTATCAGCAGATCGTTTCCAAATGCTTCGCCGGCACGACCACATGATCTCACTCCCTGTGATATCTGGTTGTGGAGCTACCTCAAGGACAGCGTAGTATATCAACAGAGGAGGCCAGCATACCTACGACATGCTTTGCTCGGAAGTTTAGAATGAAATCTTGTGCTTTCAGACTCTCCTGGACTGATGGGCGCCATATTGAGCTACTTTTGTAGCGGTAATGTTACCGGTATGTAATCGTATGATGTACCGATGCAGCACATTGAATGTGTTTCAATTGAATTGATTCTGCATTATTTCTGTTCCCCATGTCGTTGACATCAATGCAACAAAGTTTGGTCCTCATACGGTAATTACTTGCTATGTTAGAACGTTTTAAATAGTAAAAGTTTAATTATAACTAAAATAAATATACTAAATTAGCGGAAATAATGTAGTCGTTGTAAAATTTAATGTCTTAAACTCGAAAATCAGTTAGCAACACTTTGCTCTTTTTAAAACACCCTTCCCATTTAAAAGAAATATTACTTCCTTTCAGACATTTTCCCTGGTAAAACACTAGCAGAACACCGGAAGCTACTACACGACATTAACATATCCTATTTAAATACGTACAGGGTATAAAACGTTACGTATACAAAACTTAGAGTGTTTAGAGGAGAAATTAAGAGAAACTTTTTGAGATGATAAAAAAGCCACAGATGCACTGTTTCGCCGCAACAGTTTCATGGAGGTTTAGACACTAGCGATGCTCAGAGACTGTGTTTAAACCGTCGTTAGATGAATACTGGTTTCGAGTTGTTGCTGGAATGGTCGTAATTACAGCAACACACAAATGGTATCTGGGTGTTAATAGATGTATAACACACTCCGCATACTCACAAGGGGAGGCCATGGCGTTGGGATCACACATTTACTTCAAACTTTGTACGCCTACAGTAGGCCATTAAAACAACATAATTTGCAAGTAGTAAGGTGCACTACCGTGGCAATTCCGAGTAAAGCGCAAGAGAAGTTTTACGCGTCTGTTATGTGCCTTATGTAGCTGTGCATAGGTGCAGTACGTTGTAGTTCATGGTAGTCGAGCGAATAGCGTTCGAACTTCGTCAGACGCACCTGGAAAAAAGGTGGTTCGACTTCGAATCGAACTTAATTATTAATCTATTTTTCATCACTGGTCATATTATTTAATTTATATAACATTTGTGAGGTAATATAATGATAAAAAACCATGTGTATTTGCATGAAGTACTTGGATCAAATTTCAATTTATGGTTTTTCACGTCTGTATGACAAATACCATCCTGCAATGTGTGATGTCGAGAGCTCATTCGACGAGTAGCTGTGCATTACTTTTATGATCTGCCACATTGTGGCTTACTATATCACTGACTGTGAATAACTTCATTCGCATTATTATTTCTGGAGATCTGACTTGGGCTTTCGGAGCTTGTCCCTCGTCCTTGAAATTCACTACAACTTCATGAAAACGCACGTGGTTTTCTTTCATTATATTACCTCCCAAGTGTCATATAAATTAATTAATGCAACCAGAGATGAAAAACTATAGTTTAAGAAGCAGAAATCTTACAACACTCCAGCCATGGCCTCGCTCATGACCTTCTTGGTAGGGACGAACGCTAATCGCTTCACCACAGTGACCTCCTACAGGCGATAAACTGGTTCAAATGTCTCTGAGCACTATGGGACTCAACACCAGAGGCCATTAGTCCCCTATAACTTAGAACTACTTAAACCTGACTAACTTAAGGACTTCACACACATCCATGCCAGAGGCAGGATTCGATCCTGCGACCGTTTCAGTTGCACGGTACCAGACTGAAGCACCTAGAACCGCTCGGCCACAGCGGCCGTCCTACAGACTATCCCTTCGTATAAGTTCATCAGTTCCTTAATAGATGCGTAAGACTTCTCTTGTGATTTTCTCGAAATTTGCAGAGTTCTGCACTTTACTACTTGCACTTTATGTTGTTACAATGGTCTACTAATGGTCTACAAAGTTTTGAAGAAAATCCGTAATCCCAACATCGTGGCCTCCGCTTGTCAGATGTTTCACGAATGAAGTTGCAGCTTCTCTCAAAGGGGCTAACAAACAACTCTTCCGGCATGTCTGCCAGCGCCTCGTACCCTAAACGCTTCATCCCCCATCAGAAAAAGAAAACCGTATTAGTGAGAGAACGTGGTCGACCGCGACTCCCAATCCAACCGTCAGGAGGAACATTGCCCAAATGTTCTCTGATGTGTACACCTAACAGTTGTGGGGACCGTCATGAGACAGAGTCTCATCACCCATCGAGGATATGTAGACATACGTGCAACTTACACGCAAACGCAAAATAAAAAATGCAAATACACAATAAAAAAATTATTATTTATCCAAGAGCGTGGAAGCTGCTGGCAGTAATGAAAAGTGACGTTTGCTACCGGTTAAGATGTGGCTGTGTTGCAAACCAGGTATCAGTGTCAGCAATCTGCATACAAAGCAGTCAAAACAACTGTGATCTTTGGACTAATGGAGATACAGTGTGAGATCCTTCAACTACTCGTAGCAGCGAGACAGTGCACCCGTGACACTTTTGTCACATAAAAAAGTAGTTTTTTAATCTCCTCTAAACACTCTAGATTTCTGTATACGTAGGATTTTTAAACCAAGTGTATATAATACGTAAACAGAGAGAGTATTATTACTTGAATCATAAAACCAGCCGTAACTTACGCTGAAAATGATTTTTAAGAGTGAAAGATGAAATACAGCGATTCAGTTGGCAACAGACTGTACAGGATGGTGGATCCTCACGGCATACAGCATTCCGAGAGAGCTGCCTTATGTTCGGGAAGGTTATGAATGTAAATGTGGTGTCACCGCCAGACACCACACTTGCTAGGTGGTAGCTTAAATCGGCCGCGGTCCATTTAGTACATGTCGGACCCGCTTGTCGCCACTGTGTGATCGCAGACCGAGCGCCACCACAAGGCAGGTCTCGAGATACGGAATAGAACTCGCCCCAGTTGTACGACGACTTTGTTAGCGACTACACTGACGAAGCCTTTCTCTCATTTGCCGAGAGACAGTTAGAATAGCCTTCAGCTAAGTCCATGGCTACGACCTAGCAAGGCGCCATTAGCCTTACATAGTTTGATAGTTATCGTATGAATGTCTCATCAAGAACGATGTATACAACAAGGATGATTAAAAGATAAGTATTATCGCAGCTACGTACTTTTCCTGCTACCATTTATTACGTATCCTGTTTCAGACCTTTCTCTAGCCTAAGTGAGATTACCCGTGCCTTTCGGCTACTTCAGTGTGGCGTAGCTGTCTTGTTACGCCACTACAGTAAATATCATTGCTGCTCATATCATTCACACCAATTTAAGTTGTACTACTCGATCTGAATCTAGTAAACATCTCGGAAATCGCGACATAATCCCAAAGACACTCCAGATATGTGTAACAAAGAAGTTTGTAAAAATCAATGTTGCATGATAATCCGCCAGCAATTTAAGCTGTGGTATTATGTCGAAACAAATTACTACCTCGGAAGCAGCTATATATTCCAAGTATAACTTAACGTCATACTTCAATTAATGAAGTTTCACTGCAAATCGTAGTTACTGAAATTTTTAGAAAGTAATATTCCAATAAATCACATCTACGTCATACAAATTCTGCAAAAAGCGCCGCATTCGCCATTATTCGATGCTAGTTTATTAATTATCCGCAAGTGGCTCTACCAAAGCGCTTGATTAATGTTGCCAAATTTCCTTCCCTTGGAACTAATATCGAATTTCACGCATTTTTCCGTATATTTAACTATGACTTCACCATTATATTCAACAAATTTTGGCTGAAAACATTACAACAAAGAAAAATTTGCGCTTGTTCCTGAATCTGCCTCCTTGATATATTGTTTCCATTATATGGATGTCATGCAACGTGTCTTTCATCTATGGTTTAAGATACCCTATCTCAATTACAAATACAATGTCTAGTTAATAATACTATTCTATTCAATGGTTTTGCTTGAGGTCACCGCGAGGTAATTAGGCTGACTATTACATTTTATAAAATATCAGCATACTGGCAGTTCAAATATCAGCACAGCATGTTTCCACAGTCAGGAGCTGGGGACTATAGAGGTCGCTGAAAATATAAGACATCACTTACATGTCATGAGGGAAAATAACTAGCTTACTTTATCCACTGGAGAATCATTTTGGCAGTAGCCCTGATTGAACCTTGTCTCCTACATTATGTTCACATTCAGTTGCGGTACATCATTTCAATACTGCTGCACGGGGACTACAGTTATAGGGCGCTGGATTTGGAACATTCAGAAGTGATCTGCAGAAAGCGACGAGAAGATTATTTTTTGATCTATTATAACTATATACCTGTAGACTTATGGTAACGAGGTACCCAAGCACCACCAGGACCCAGACGAAATTCTTCTCCACTGCTAGCGCCATAATTTATTCTGAAACGAAAATAGGTCAATGTAAATAATACATCTCTATACATAAGGCAATGGTCATAGAAACATCGTTTACACTTCCACTCAGAAATAACGAGCGCCATAAAAAGAGCTGCCAAAAATGGTTAGTTCAAATGGCTCTGAGCACTATGGGACTTAACATCTGTGGTCATCAATCCCCTAGAACTTAGAACTACTTAAACCTAACTAACCTAGGGACATCACACAACATCCAGTCATCACGAGACAGAGAAAATCCCTGATCCCGCGGGGAATCGAAAAAGAGCTGCACCCACAAGAACAATGAAGAGTGCGATCACTCTTGGTAGGCAAGTAGATGGTACCACGCGTACGAAATGATTACACTTTCAACGTGGACCAACATGTAGTGTGCTACATGGGCACGAAACTTACTTGTTAGTACGTCAGGCCCCTGATTGTGAATACAAGCATCATGACGTGCGGCGTGGAGATTTACAAGTCTCAGACATTATATTGTGATTATCCATCCCATGCCGCTAATAACTGAGCGTACAGATCCTACAGATTGGTGGGTGGAGGTGGAGTCCTGTTGCCACATTCTATGGCACCCCACACATTCTCAACCGGGAAGAGATCGGGCGATGTGGCTGACCGTGGCCGAATATTCACAATTCAAATGCACATTCGGCATGTGGCAGCGGTTTGAGGACTAGAACTGACCGTTGAAACAGGGCAGGGGCGTGGACGTTCACGAACAACTGAGCTACAGCCTGCACGGCTTCATTCAGGTATCGTGCAGCTGCTACAGAGTCCTTTAGGGACACTAATGGTGAATGGGCACTATAGGATAACACTCCCCACATCACCACACCAGAATGGCGGAACGTGTGATGGGATATCACAAACCGGTCTTCATGGGGCACTCCACTGCATATCCAGACACATATACGGTGGTTGTCGCCTCCAAGGTAGAAGTGCGCGACTCGTCATTGAAGATGGCAGTGGTTGCTGACACCAGTTGAATGGGGCGCAATGCTGTGGGGATGTGAGTGGCTGGAGTCATAATGGTTGGCGTGTGCAGCGAGCCCTGCGTCATACACGGTACTAGCACTTGCTAGGTTGTTGCACAGACGGCAGAACTGCCCCCCGAATGGCCCCTATTATTCCCGTCGGATCTGCTCGCGTTTGGCGGACAACCTTTCGGTGCTCCCTCTATGTGATGCACATTGGACGTCCACGTCCCATATGTCGTGCATGTGTACCTTCCTGTATCCATTGCTGCCAGAAATCGGGAATGGTGGTTTCCGTACGACCGGTGTAGAACACAGTATGGCGACAAGGCTACCCCGCCACCCGCAATCCCACGACGCGTTCACCCTGAAACTCGTCCAGATGGGCAGCCTACGGTGATTACGTAGGCTTTCCCGGCATAATAAGTCTTGAAAGTCTCTTCGGGTTTGCTACCGGATCCTAAAATCAACTTGACTCGATATTTCGGCGATCCAACTGGTTTCCATCCACAGGAAAATGCTGCTTCTGCTGATGAGTACTGCTGACAACTGACGCCAGGCTGCAAATCGACGTCCTATATGGGCCACCGTTCAGTACACGACGCATGCACTGCCCATCACGGTTGCTGCCCTCCAAGACAGGGAGGTGGCGTCGCCCTTAGTGGAACACTGCTGGCAACGATATATCGCAACACTGCTGGCAACGATATATCGCACTCAGGGCCGCGCCGAAGAACGTTCAATTTTGATGAGAGATAATACTGGATTCCATGTCTTGCTAAGAGGAAACCCATTGTGTCTGTTGATTAAATTATCAGCCAACCTTATTTCAATCGCCTCTTTATAGACACTGTTCCAAAAACCGGAAATATTGGCAACTACCACAGTTTCATCAAATTTCATACTGTGTCCCTCATTTAAGCAGTGTTCTGCTACTGCCGATTTTTCCGGCTGTTGTAGCCTCGTATGATGGCGATGTTCCACACACCTGTCATGCGCTGTGCGAATCGAACGGCCAATGTAAGCTTTCCCACCTTGACACAGAATTTTGTACACACTGGGTTTCCTACGCCCCAAATCATCTTTCAGAGAGCCGAGCAGTGCCCTAATCTTAGAAGGTGGACGGAACACACCCTTAATGTTAAAATTCCCTAAAATTCGTCCAGTCTTAAACGATAAGCCTCCAGCATTTATCGCGCCTCATTACATTGTCGTTAAGTTGTTGTTTCACACTAGTGAATAAATTCGAAAAGAATCTCTATCAACAGATTTATTCCTCCCTGCTGACAACAATAGAACTATTAATGGGCATAAAGCGGATAACAGGAAATATTTATACTTCGTCCTTTTCTTCTTTTTCTGCTGTGATCTGCGATCTCATCATAATCGATAACGGCAGATCAGCACTGACAACCGCAAATGAGTAATTGTCCTAATTCTAACACAATTTCATACGTACTTTTAACTAACTGTTATGCAACAGTTGGCTGCCATTTCAATAATGTTAGATCTATTTTCATTTTATTATAAAATAACTATGGAAAATCAATCAAGTCAAGAGTTCCGCCGGGATATTCAGGCAGAAAAATAAATAATTTCGCTCTATATACTGCAACACGTAAAGAAAGATTCGATTTATTACTAAATTATGTTTTTAAAATTTTTCGGATGTTAAAACATTAAACTTTGACTACAACACCATTTACATTCATCTACATAGAAAATGAGAACTGTGTATAATCAGTTATCTTATTTGAAAGTAATGTATTTTTAACTTTTTTGTTATCAAGGACGTCTTCCAAACGTATACCACTGCACCCTACAGACTTAACAACGTATAATTAATGTGACACCGAATGCCTCTCTTTTACGGATTTCTCATTGCTCTATGAGCTTCCGACCTATAATATTACATTTTCTCTTTTCGGAATTCTCACTGCCTTCGAGATTTGAATAAACAACACTCTAACGATTTAGTTGTGTGAACGTGATAAATTGCGGTGCCCTTTGTTTCCGAATTCCTTGCGTTTCAGCAACATTTAGTGTGACACTCATTTAAGTTGTTCATGGTCTACATGCATCAGCTGAGGTGATCGTTAGCAGAGTTTCTACTACCAAGTCATCACCGATTTCCACCGATATCTTTGTCCACTCCGATCTCGTGCGCCTTCTATAACGATGCCGCCATAACTAAAAGTTAAGCCTTAATCCTTTGCTCGTTCTTTAATTCATAATGTCACAGCATGACAGTTCGTAGCCCTTCAAATAAACTGTCTCTGCTTCCGTCAGAAAGTTTGTAAACGTTATGTGCTACAGATTATAAAGGAACAGGGCAATAACTTTTGCAGCATAGTAAATCTCTAACAAACCAGGTAAAACATCTTGATGAATGGTTTGAGATTATAAATGCTGATTTAAGGTACTGTTTAACTGTAAAGTATGCAATTCGACAAATGCAAGACAACACTTTAAACCCACTCGAAAATCGTTAGAGACAACGTCCATATAAAAGTCACTCATAAAAGTGAACGGATTTTTAGGGATTAATTTACATTGTAGAATGCCTACTTGAAGATACATTATTTGTCCCAGATTTCTTGCTGACGGAACTAGATCTAGGCAACGAAAGCCTATAAGAGACAGACTGTACTGAGAATCAGCTACGTGATTATTTTTGAGTCAATACATGAGATGTAAAGGCATGAGACGGACCATATCCTGATAGGTTGCCTCAGTTGCCAAAATCAGGCACTTCATATGCATAGAAGCCCCGGATTTTAGACTCAGATCAGCGACAGAGGTTGAGAGGAAAGAACGGGGAGATGTCGTCAGACCTTCCGTGTATGGGAATGAAGCATAAAGTCCTAGACTGAAGTCAAGACTGTGTTATCTCCTTACAACAGCACGAATTGCATCATCTTCCGCTCAACGAATGAAACTGTGACGAAACAAGGCGCCCGCAAGACGTACACAAAACCTGAATAGCCTGCTGTTTGCTTTCAGTTGTCTTGCCAGACGTGGGAGACAAAAGGACAGAGTGCCAGCTGGTGTGATGCTACGCAGAAAAGAGCTTGGCGAGGTGAGTATAGGTTCCTGAATGTCTAACGTTTATATGAAGAAAACTTCGAGGTGCAGAACACCTCTTGGTCAGCGCTAAACAATCTGTAACCAGCACGCTGAATCATTTCGTTTCAGCAGATGTACCAGGTCGCAAGACTGACGAATTCTGGACTTCAAAATTCATATGATGTTTAGAAATCTTCATCATGTTCCATAAACAAGTTGTAAATTTGCAGATTTGCAAATTACCTTAATAGACTGTCTTGGATGGGTAAATCGTGATAATAACAGTAATAATAACCGTCCATTTTCTCGAAATATACAAAAGTGAAAGAGTCTTTACTGCTAATACAAGTGTTTGTAACAAATTCATACACGCAACCATGTCTCGTTTGTCTTTTATAGAGTCCGTATCTTAGCGACTATCAGTGATCGAAACTAATCATCACATGCAATTTAAAAGTAACAGAAACGGAACCTCTGTCACTTTCTGTTACGTGCGGTTATGGTTGTATAAGTTACACTATCTCGTCGAAAACGTCTGGAAACCTATTAGTGGACAATTAATACGGCGTGTGTCCACCCTTCTCCTCTATAACATTTTGAAATCTGCAGGGGACATTTTTAATGAGGTGTCTGAATGTCTGTAGAGGAATGGCAGTCCATTCTTCCTCGACATCCGAAACGCTTGGGCCTGAAATGAAGTCCAAGTTCTAACTCAGCCTGAAGGAGTTCCCACGGAGTTCAGTTCGGAACTCAGAGCAGGCAAGTTCACTTCAGGACTGTTACTGTCCACAAACAGTTGCCTCAAAAATGCTGATTTATGACAGAGAGCGTTGTAATTTTGATATAAACAATCATGATCTCCGAATTGTTCCTCTATTGTATGCAGTACGTAATGCTGCATAATGTTTTCTCTTCCTTTCGCATTTAGCGTTTTCTTAAGCACAATAAGGCGACTACACAAGAACCACGGAAACTCTAATCCGGCCGCATCTCGTGGTCGTGCGGTAGCGTTCTCGCTTCCCACGTCCGGGTTCCCGGGTTCGATTCCCGGCGGGGTCAGGGATTTTCTCTGCCTCGTGATGGCTGGGTGTTGTGTGCTGTCCTTAGGTTAGTCAGGTTTAAGTAGTTCTAAGTTCTACGGGAGTGATGACCATAGATGTTGAGTCCCATAGTGCTCAGAGCCATTTGAACCATTTTTTCTAATCCGGCCTCGTGTGTACTTCACTGTTGGCACTACACACGATGCCAGGTAACATTCTCCAGACATTCGCCAAATCAAAACGGGGCCATCTGACTGTTACAGTGCACAGCGTAATTCACCACTCCAAATCAGTCGTTCCTACGTACCCATTGTCCAGTGGTGTTGCTCTTTTCTTCACCTCAAGTGTCACGTAGCACTGAGTACAGGACAACTGAACCACATTCTTTTTAACTCCCTAAACTCAGTCATTCTATGCGCTGGACTGCTGGTAGCACTTAGAAACTCAACACTGGTTCCTGCCGCTGATTTCATGCGATCATCCTCCGCTATGCTCGATGGTCCCTGGCAGTCGGTACTTCAGATCACCCCGGTGCGGGTTTCTCTGTCGTTGTTCTTTCTCATTTCCACTTCACAATCACATAAGCAACTGTCAACTTGGGCATCCTTAGAAAGGTTGAAATGGCTTTGTTAGATTGATTAACCAGGTGACACCCAACGCCCTTGTCCACGTTCGAAGTCACTGAGCTCTCGTGGCTAACGAGCGCTGCTGTTACTGGCTCTCTACGGTCAGCACAAGACGTCCCGACTCCTACGCTGACGGATAGGCCTTTCATGACATATAGTGGACAACTGAGCATTACATAGGGGTGAGTGTATGTTTAAAAGATAGAGCGTCTTTAAAAAGTTGAGAGAGTGGACAGTTATGTGAAGAGCACTGTGTCTAAAAATTTTGTTAGTGAACACATTCGAATAGTAATGTGTACTGCACTAAAATGTAGTTCCTTCGTCTTACTCAGCTTACCAAGTGTAGTAAATGTGTGGAATTGTTTCTTAGTGAACTGGAGCAACGAGTAAACATACTAGATCTACAACTTTGCTTACGCCTTTTTTATTGTAAAAAACCTACAAAAAACTGTGATTCATACTCTTGCCCATCGCTGGCCACTACATTCACCCATCTTTCGGATAGTGTACGAATCCCGTGGCGGAAGAAATGGGCGTCTTTTGTGGGGATCCATGAATCGATTCAATTTTACACTTCTTCGTATGATCGGAAGTGCTGGTCATCCAGACTGTATGTCACTAATCGAAAAAGGTGGTAATCAGAGAGAGCAACGTATGGAGAATACGGCGGGAGGGATAAGACTTCTCATTTCAACATTTCCATGTATATTTTGACGGGTTTTGCGACATGGGGTCGAGCTCTGACCCGCGGCAAAATTACCTTTACGTTTCTACCGCTGTATTGCAGCCGTTTGTGTTTCAGTTCTGGACCCCAACGCATCAATTGCTTTCGGTAATCATGTCCTGTGACTGTTTTCGTCTGTTTCAGTAGTTAGGAAAACGTTCTGTCTTCCACCGCCATGCCGGTCTTCGAAATCAAAATCAGAGTTCTTAAGGCATTGAAAACATTCTCTGCACGGTCTTTCACTAATAGTTCGCTCACCATTGGTCTTACCCAGCATTTTATGAGCCACACCCGCAGATTTCTTCATGTTAAAGCAGAAAATTAAAACTTCCCGCAAATGGCGAGAAATGGGTACGTAAGTTGACGTACTTAATCGAGAATAACCTCATGATGCAATCACAAATCGACTAATACTTTATTGGCATTATATTTTTCGATGCCTAAGCTTATTGTATTACACCTATGACCAACCACCCGAACCCCACTTGCAGCTACTGCCATCTATTGCAAAACGTTAGACCTAATCAAATTTTGTGAAAAATTGTGAATAAAGTTGAGACTTAAGACTTATGTGATTCTGTTGTAAATATATGAAAAGCAGACTGTGAGCAAGGAAATGTGTTTATGATTGGATTAGTGGTACAAGCGATTACCAGATACAACGAAAACTATTAAACATCCAGTACGTGGTTAACCGACAAAAAGTACGACGAAAGAGAAAGTACAGCAGATACCAACACAAATAGGGTGAGTGACCCTGAGAATTGATATCGAAAATAACAGGAGTTCGAGAGACAGTGGTAACACTACAGTTCACAAATGTCTGGGTAATTGGAACACCTGTTCCTGATCTGGACATAAACTGTATGATGGGCAGAAGTCAACACGGTGGGAAACTGGTGGAAACCACATTCACAAATTGATCGAGCTCCGCTGTCTTCAGCTGAGTATCATCACAAGCCGCTACCAGGTCAATCCTGAGTGGGTAAGCAATTATCAAAACCGCAGGGCACTATAATGTGAATCACATTTCCGTGTACACTCAAAGTCGTGTAGAAATAATAATAATAATAATAATAAACACATAAAATTTCACTGACAGTTTAAAGAAACTGTAAATCCCAATAAACATTAAGATCTATGGAGATTACTGTGAAAAGGAACGGAAGTGTTCCATTTGCGTTTTTTCTTTGCTTCGTTTTCGAAACAACTTGAACCATTGGCCCGGTCTTCAATTTTCACTGCATGAGCAGTGTCACACGCTTCCACTACAAGTCTGTATCTGTCGTGATAGGAACTGTTGCTTCGGCATCCTGTTGGGAGACGTTTGTGTGCAGCAGTTGTGTGCGTCCCAGAGAGTGAGCGAGAAGATGTTGGGCGGCTGTCAGATAACGTTGCCCGCACAAGTGGCGACTTCAGGGCGAACTTCGCTCCCCAGAGGAACAGCTGCAGAAATGGACACCGGCCATTCTACACGCCGGTCTGTACACACCTCCAGCAGTTCCCTGACAACAATAGCTTCCAGCTTCCCAGCAGTAAGAGATTTCTTGGACTTCACACCTCCCGCAGAAACCCATGCGTTAACGGAAAAAATTTTAGCAATGGAAGAGGACACGCTGGAAACATAGATGATGGTACAACCATAACTTTCCGTTAATGCTCCTAACGCAAATGTAGTCCACAACAGCAATTACTTGGTGTTTCTAATAATGAAACATGTGGAAGACTTACTTCTTCGTTGTTTGCTTGACGGAGCACTGTGACATAAGAGGAAGAGAATTTTCCGACACGATTATGAAGGAGGCAGAGCCTAAAGGGATGAACCAATACAACAAAATTTCGCACCTAGAGCTACTGTAATCCCATTGTTGTGGCTGCAAATTAGACCCGGTGCGAATAGCAAACTGCGTCTTTCATATCAATGTAAAGGACGGCACATATGTAAGTAGTTCCGAAAACTTCATAGCGAGAGCGGTACGACTCCGGCAGTAGATGTTTCTGGTGACATTTCTCAGCCGGCGCTTCAGTAATGGAATGTTTAGACGGCGCTAGCATTGATTTGAATGTGAGTGCTGGCTGCCTCCTCTACGCCCACAAGAAACAAGTCGTTAGACAGTGTCTAGCGTGGAGTGAACAACAGTTATCCACAAGTTTGAAGACTCTGTTAACAGTTAATAACCTAATGATGTACAAGAACATATTGAATATTTTACCCACTGATCGTATAATGACAAATGTTGAAAATTTACAAGTTTTCTTGCGTTGCCATCCCCCGCAGGAAGCACAGTAATACTTGTTTTGTAAATAAAAGTGCTTTTTCTTGCTCCGACTCAATTTATTTTTCCCAGACGCATTTCGCCTTTTTCTTGAACTAAGGCATCTAGAGTGGGATCTATAACGATATCGTTGTGTTAGTTTCAGATTATCAAACAGTTCACATAGTATTTTTTACTAATTAAGTATTTTTAATCTAAAAAAATGGCTCTGAGCACTATGGGACTTAACTTCAGAGGTCATCAGTCTCCTAGAACTTAGAGCTACCTAAACCTAACCAACCCAAGGAAATCACACACATCCATGCCCGAGGCAGGATTCGAACCTGCAACCGTAGCGGTCGCGCGGTTCCAGACTGTAGCGCCTAGAACCGCTCGGCCACCCCGGCCGGCTTTTAATCTAATTCAAATACTTCAAATGGCTCTGAGCACTATGGGACTTAACATCTGAGGTCATCAGTCCCTAGTCTTAGAACTACTTAAACCTAACTAACCTAAGGACATCACACACATCCATGCCCGAGGCAGGATTCGAACCTGTGACGGTAGCGGTCCTGCGGCTCCAGACTGTAGCGCCTAGAACCGCACGGCCACCCCGGCCGGCTTCTAGTAATTATCGGCTATAATTGGCTATATACCGAAAATAAAGTAATTCGTTTTCATAAATTTTAGCTTGAAATATAACATAGCATGTTCAAAATTATTTGAAAGTTTTCAGAAACGCGCCTGAGATAACACTGACCTGTTCAAAATTCGAAAAATAATACTGGTGTCGACAACTATTGTTGAGGAAAAGTAATGCTAGAGGAGGATGTCCCGTTACAACATGAAACGGGTCGTCAACGATCTGTACGTGCATATGTGAAAGTTAATGCCCCTAGAATCAAGGGTCTGTCACTTTAGTAAAACCAGTAACTTAAAATATCAAACCATGTTCATATTGGCTTTACTGATGTGACAAGCCCTTGATTCTAGGGATATTAACTTTCACATATGCACGTACAGACCGTTGACGACACATTTCATGTGGAGATAGTTTTATCGACTGTTTGCTGGTGTGAAGTTTGTTTCTTGTCTTCCTCAGGAAGTCGGGTTTAAATCCGTTGAAACCATGGTAAAGGTTAACTGAAAACCGCAGTTTATTGCAACCCGTTAATTTTCTATTTCACATGCTGTTAAAAGACACAATTAATATAACAGGGAACGTATTATATTGTGATTCTCTATTGTATTTACCTATAATTGAGTGCTGTAGGTGCGAATACTTAATGCCATGCTTATAGCATCCAACACTCTGTAAGGTGAGTAATCCACACAAACCATGAAAAATCTGTGTGAGAGCGGTGAAGAAATTGCCAACTTGGTAACAATGGCGAGCAAGTAGATCTGTACTGTACTTATTACAAAAAAAGTAAAGGTGTATTTAGCTTCCTGACCCAACATTCAAATAACAAATGATTGGCGCATATCGTTGGTATTCGATAGGCGAGGTATCTGTGTTGACAGTATTCTAAAAAGTG
Organism: Schistocerca serialis cubense; assembly: GCF_023864345.2. Taxonomy (NCBI): domain Eukaryota; kingdom Metazoa; phylum Arthropoda; class Insecta; order Orthoptera; family Acrididae; genus Schistocerca; species Schistocerca serialis. Next base: position 380,367,621 of record NC_064643.1, on the reverse strand, counting down.
GAACGATGAATTGCTCACAGTACCGAGCGCTCGTAACAAAATTTATGCTGAAAACGCTAGAGCTGAACGAAACGCGTCAGGAACGAAACAGATGACGCCCTCAGAGCGAAGGTAAATTTAAATTTATTTGGATTTCTGTGTAACTCATAACATCTTTACAGGTTGAATTCTGGAGCCGTTATTATGGCAATATACATGGCGTTCGGAAATTCCCGTTACAAACTTGTAGAAGTTGTAGAGGGGGGTGACTGCTTAATGTTTTGTATAGAAACCCACGTCCAAAAACGTACCATTTACGTCCTACAACGCTTTCAATTCAGATGTTTATCTGATCTAGTTCTGCTTGAGAAATTGAATTAGGCGTGACGCAGCAGAAATATTAGGTAACAATGCAAAAGGAAATACAACGAAATATCCATATATCACAGTTTATGCTAAGTTTAATTTACGAGACTCCTCTAGAGATAGTGGAAGATGTGCTTGCACGAGTTCTGGCCGCTGCACGAGAAATTGAAGAGCCGTCAGGTGGGATGGAGAGTGTCTACCAGAACACGCTCCGTAAGTATAATGTCTGTAACAACATTTGTGGCCCCCATATCGAGCCGTTTTTATAATACATTAGTATTGTTCCGTACGTACATTAAGTTAGGTTCTTTTTTCGTTTTCAAATAACGTAAGTGTTAATACAAACAAATGTCCGTAAGTGATGAAGCAATGTTTAGTTGTGTTTCCTTTCAAATTTTAAGCCAATAACTGTAATGTCACCGTCTACTTCAGTTCCTAATGCAAAAGTGGGTGAGTTAAACATATGAATTGAAACTGCCCTAGAACTGAAAGTACGTTTCACGAAATGGATTCCTATTCAGTATATTATGTACTCTCTCCCCTCTACAACTCGCAAAGTCTGTAACGGTAATTTGTGAAAATCCTGTACACCAGGCTTTGGTAGATTACAGGTGCGCGTCTATTTCATATTTCCCACGCGCTACAGTACTACAGTTTTCATAAAGGAGGAGCGGGGGGCCAGGGGGGGTGTACGTGCGTGAAATGTTTCCTAAACGGTGGTGACTTCGGTAACGAAACGATATTTCATGTCCTACACATATGTATTATTATTTGTTAAACTGTATCGGGAGCAATACCTAGAACTGTAATTCGGCTTAAAGAAACTAGTGTCAGCTGTAGAGGGGATGGGAATGTTGTCAGAAGTGACACGGACTGAAATGCAGTGTTTCCTAAGTAGGCAAACTGCTATGCGCCAGTTTCACAAAACAAATTGTTCTCTGAAAGGTGTAAAGTAACATACATGCAGTGTACAAGGTTGGTTAAAAAGAAAACAGGAATTTTCAGAGCTTGGAAAAGTTTTATTTATTCGTGTATACTGGTGTTATCACTCTGAAAATAGTGTCAAATCTCTGAAACACTTCTGGAACTCTATCTCTGAGATAGGTTTCAACTCTCTCACTGAAGCTGTTTTAATCTCTTGTATGATTGCTAAACGAGGTGCCTTCAAATGTTCTTTATTTTTGGGAACAGAAAGAAGTCACAAGCAGCCATATTTGGCGAAAGTGGAGGCTGGGGCAAAATTGTAGTATTGCTTCCGTAAAAAATAATTTTGGCGACAGAAACAATGTAGTACAGTGTGAGCAGATGCATTGTCGTGGTGCCAAATATATAAAAAGTTTTGTCCCAAACCCGGGCTTTTATTTTAGACGGAAACGGCCTTGAGCTTGAAATTAGTAATCCCTATTGATCATTCTACCTTGTGGCAGGAACTCTTCGTGCACTATGCAGTAAAAATCGAACAACACTGTGAGCATAACATTCACATGTGACCACACTTGTTGAATTTTTTTAGCTCTTGGAGATGCAAAATACGTCAAATGGGACGAATGAGCCTTAGTTTCTTCATCGACTACGACACTTTTCTGCATAGTTCTGCGCCGCTGTTGACTTTATCTAACGATTCCTGTGCAACTTGTATTCACCGATGATTTTGCTCAAAATGCATCACATTGCACATATTTTACTGCCACACTTTTCTCATCAAATATGTGAGTACGTTTCACGTATTGAGGCAACCAATATCACAAAACTGTCAGCGACTTACCCGACTACGATTCCAGGATCGTTAACAATCGTTTCCTCCACATTTTTCACGATTTCGTCGGTTTATGGTGTGCTGGGACATCCAAGTCGCTCAACAACTTCAGTGTATCTTCACCGCAAACTTCAGAACACTTACACCATTCGTAAATCCGTGATTCAATCATAGCAGTGACCAAAAGCAATATTTAAGGTTACTAAATCACTGCAGCACTTTATTCCGTTCTCGTAACGAAATGCAATACAAATTTTAAAATCATTTTTACACAAAATAAAAAATCGGCGACACTGACAAGTCACATTTAACCTTCTTGATACCTGACAACTGACTAAATACCCGAAATGTATAACACTTACAGTTACTTTTCGTACGAATCTATCGACACAACAACGAAAAATCGCACAGATCTGACTAATAGAACACACAATATTAGGAAATTCCCATAACTTTTTCAATGCAACTTGTATTGTAGGGCTGTTCTCTCTCTGTCCCTCACTCTCAGAACGAATCAAGCGCAGCGGCAGCCGCTGTCAAGCGAACTTTACTCCGCTTCAGCGTGCTGCTGCTCAGTACCTACCGTCACGAGAGAGGCGGGGATTGTAACAGCTGTTCGAAGTCTACAGCGATATCAGAAGCAAGTGCGATAAGGCTGCCATCCGTCACCGACTGCTGGTGCTTCCCGACCGAGACTTCTGTGTACTGCTGTTTCGGAGGAAATCACGCTCCTTTTTATTGCCGTTTAATTATCAAAGGTCTGAGAGCGTCACCTTTCCGATAACACAGGCGTTCTGAAAAATTCTGTAGACGATATTAAAGTCCAGACAAGTGGTTGCGCCCTTTATCTTTTCGACGCATGAAAACTGAGCGAAAACGCGGCCCTGCCAGACGATCCCAGTATACAGTAGTCCGTTGTTATGTTCACTGCACGTTCCGTTGGCCGTGATGGTGCAGGGGTCCGGCACATTTATTCAGTGTCAGTCTTCCAGAATCATCCTTTTAGAATAATATATGGCAATTCAACAGCAGTGAATTGTGAGACCGCCACATTTCTGTAACTAAAAGAATGTGAGAATTTAGTGATGAAGAATGTCACCTGATGGCGTTCATCTCGAAGGAAACCGGCTGCGATGTAACAAACACACGTGAAATACACCTTTGTTGGGTTTATTAACATTTAGGAATTGAACATACTGAAATTTTTCGCATGTAGTTCTTGGAACTTTTTATTATCTACAGAGATCCATGATTCAGATAAGTTTATATGAACATTGCGACAGGTGATAACAACAACAATAATAATGATAATAACGTCAATAGATGCAAGCGTTATACGTTACAAAATGGTGATCAAACTCTAAGCTGTCTAAGCTGTCTACAAAACGGAACGTCGAACACACGCACAAAATTGTAGGCCTGTTTCTCTGACGTCGATCAGAAGCAGAATATTCGAACGTGTTTTACCTCGAGTGTTATGACATTTCCGGGGAACAAAAATTCCACTCTATGGGAATCAATATGGGTTTCGACAACAACGATCGTGCGAAACCAAGTTCGATCTGTCCGTCCATAAAGCCCAAGGGGTGGCGGATACCGGCGCCCAAGCGAATGACGTGTTCCTTCACTACGGTAAGGAATTCGATACAGTTCCGCACTGCCGCCTAGTGAATAAAATAAGGGCGTTCTAAATTTCAGACCAACTGTGTCACTGGACTGAAGTCTTCAAACTTAAGGGTATCTTCGAACGTACTCCAAGGGAGTGTCATATGTGCATTACTTTTCACTATATATGTAAATAACATAGCAGACAACATCGGATGTTGCCGTTGAACACAAAGAAGTCGCTATGCGAGAAGATTGTAGCGAAACGCAGGAAGATTGGCAGACGATCGTCTTTTGGTGCGGGGAGTGTGAATGGTTCCTTATCATCAACAAATGTAACGTACTGCGTGTACATACACAGAAAGACCCATTATTGTATGAGTACACTACTGCAGAACAATCACTGGAAGGAGTTACTTGCATAAAATGTCTTTGATTATGTGCACAGGGGATTTCAAGAGGAAAGACCACATAAAACTAATTGCAGGAAAGGCAGGTGCCAAAATGGGATTCAGTGGAAGATTTCTCATGAAATTTTGTGCATTAACAAAGAAGGCACGTTACAAAACCATCGTTCGACCAATACTGCTTGTCAGTGTGGCATCCTTACGAGATAGCATTTATAGAAGAACTAGGGAAGATCCAACGAAGAGCAGGGTGTTTTGTTACAGGTTCATCTAGTAAGGGCAAAAGCGTCAAGGAGACAATTAGTCAACTCCAGTGTCAGGTGCTGCAGGCGAAGCGTTCTGCATCGCGGTGCGATTAGCTGTTAATGTTCCCAGAGGCTACGTTCCTAGAAGAGTCAACAAATACGAGAATATTGTTTCGTCCCAAGTACATCTCGCAAAAAGAGCATGACGATAAAGTTAAAAGACTCCATCACACACGGAGGCTCGCCGCCAAATTTCCTCCCGCGAACTATTCGTGATTGGAAAAGGAAAGAGGATAAACGACACTGACACACTAAGTACCCTCCTCCACACACCTCAGTGTGGCTCACGAACTATAGATGTTAAAGTAGATGTAGACAAAAACCTGGCAGCAGATATCAGAAAACGAAGTTTGTAATTTTACAGACATGTTAAAAGATTCCGGTCAATGAGGCTTACACACAAGATTATGCCATACATCGAAAAATTGTCCACAGTTCGTGGCCTAGTGGTCAGCGCTGCAAGTTCCAGATCCTGCAGTTCAAGGATACGTTCCCGGCCAGACAGGGATTTCCTCCACTAGGGGACTGGAAATATGTGCTATCCCCACAATTTCATCTCATCATCATCATCGACATGAAAATCGCCGAAGTGGGGTCAAATAGAAAAATTTGCTCTAGACGGCAGTATTACCCCAAACCATTCAAAAACTTAATAAGGACCTCCAGAGCGCTCAGAAGAAATCAGTTCCTTCAAAGCTACACTGTTGGATTGATCAAAGAGAGAATAAGTCTCCACAGAAATCAGGACCCAAGCAGATTGAAGAACAGTAACAGCCAACTGAGAGAGAATAAGAGCCTTATCAGGTTACAAAAACTAATCTTGAAACATGGTCTTTACGCAACTAACAATAATATTACTGTTATCACTAGCGATAAACAAGCATTCAAATAAAGGAATCTATAAGGTCGAAAAGTTTTAGCACGTTACGAAACAAATAACGAACAACCACGAACACTCAAATTCATCTCCAATGGACTGCTATTGAACCAGATGCCCAGTACCTTGCAATATTTCTCATACTTTCTAAATAGAGCAAATGGTAGACACAGAACTTTGTTTAGAAGGATCTTAGGCATAATAGAGAAACAAAGGAAATGCCAAAGAAAGCACAGCAATGAACTATACTTAAATGCCGAATAAACAACAGATATTATATGGGAACAAAATCTTCCTGTGGTCACCTAGAATGTACAATATCAGAAATGTTTACAGATAGAAATTCTGATATTCTGTCTACATTTGAAAAAAATATCGGAGCATTCTAGTTTAGCGAAGTTGAATGCAACTTGCGAGAATACAGGGTCTAAGATGAAAATAACTTGAAACTTAAGCCATTCATAAAATGAAGATGATGGACAACAGAGATGCTGTCCAAAACCGAAGTGAAATCCAGGGAAGATGTGGGCCACATAGTGAAAGATAGCTTAAGAAGTAAGTATAAGAGAACTTTGCGATAATGTTGTACCTCGACGAACATTGAATTAAAAAAAATGTCGTAAATGGGTAGCTGTAATACGCTCTAAAACAAACAAAAGCGAAGCACCACAAAGGTATTCTCCGAACTGTACGGAAATCCATAGATTTGATGTACGTTTACAGAGAAATTTCAGAAAAATTGGATGATTTACTCAATAGAAAGAGCTTCACACATTGAGAACGTCAGTAACGTGTTGGTTCACCTACGGCCTTTATGCAGGCAGTTATTCGGCTTGACATTGATTGACAGAGTTATTGGACATGCTCCTGAAGGATATCGTGCCAGATTCTGTCCAACTGGGACCTTGTGTCCTGAAAATCCCGAGGTGTTTGGAGGGCCCTGCCCTTAACGCTCCAAACGTTCTCAATTGAGGAGACATACGGTGGCCCTGTTGGGTGTGGTAGAACTTGGCAGGCACGAAGGAAAGCAATGGAAACTCTTGCAGTGTGTGGGCAGGCACTATCTTGCTGGAACGTAATACCAGGATGGCTTGCCATGAATGACCACAAAACGGATCAATAATAACGCCAGCCTATCGCAGTGCTGGAAGGGTGTTGCGATTGACAACCAAAATGGCCCCATCACTCGCCTTTGTGGCGTTTCTATTATCAAATAATGGAGTAACTCCTACTACATTTTCAGCCCAAAATTAGAAAAGAGACTGTAGATGTCTGAAAATGAAAGTACGGGTTACTTTCTATACAGTAATGCAACGAGTCGCTGTTAATAACGACAAATGGGGCCGCTAACAGCTTCAGACAGAGAGGTTCATCCTGCCGGATTTTCGATTCCACCACCGTACCAAGGAAATTCGACGGAATAGGTGAACATAACATATAAATTATTGTATTAATTTAAATTTGAAGAGCCGTCTGAAGATGACCCTGACAGTTTGGAACTGGTAATGGTGCTATTTGCCCTTAATAATTAGAGCAATATTAACACTGTTTGGTTGCTGTTTCTACTTTATTGTAATTATTGTAGACCACGAGTGACATCTGAGCCCAATTATATGTTGAGTTAATCGAAATTTTTTTCATTTCAGATGCATTTTTCCTTACTGCCATACTGAAGTAAGTGGCGAAGCGTAATCATCCATTCTCAATTATCTGCCGAACGATTAGCCTTTGTGCATGCTTTTGTTGAGGCTCTTTTGCTTGTGTTATCGTATACTCGCATTTTCATCAGTGTTAGGTTTCACCACTAACTGTATTCAACCATCATTTGTATTAATTTACAATTATTAAAAATACTTAAAAACCTTCTTTGCAACGGTTAAATAATGCACATATTTTCCATACGAGCATCGTTTTACTGACGTAAGTCATTGTTAATACTATAGAGTCAAATATTTTTCATTTTTGGAGAGCTCTGTAGATCTGAAAGTTGCACATTACGAAAGACACTGAAACGTGAGTTTTACTTCCAGCATTCTTGCCTGTTTTCCGGTTATATCTGAAAGCGTACAAAAGATCCCACTTTCAGAAGTAAGCAGATGTCAGACAAAGATGCAGCGAGTACATACCACACTTCAGTATCTTTCGTAACGAACTGGTTTTAGATCTAGAGACTGTTAGAAGACGACTGTGTGAAGCAAGTCGCCGTTACCGAGGAGCATGGCGAGCACTACGTCGTACACTACAACGTCACAACCTCCGCTACAAATGGGCAAAAACACTTGAAGAATGATCGCCCCATGACTGCCGTCGGGTATTGTTTACAACCGAAACTCGGATCCGTTTGTACCCTGTTAATCGCAAGGAGCGTTTTCGGAGACAATCCCGTAGCGTCAAACGCCTCCAACACCATGTCCCACAGGTACAACTAGGTGATGGTGGAGTGGTGTGCTGGCCTCGCATTACATGGAGCCACCGCACACCTCTCGTGATTGTCGATGGCAATCTCACTGCTCTACCGTACAACAACGAAAGTCTGCAACCAATTGTGGGAGCGAATCGCTGAAATTTTAGTGAAATTTTGATCTTGATGGATAATAGCTGATGTGCTCATCGTGTGTTCCAGTGAATACGATCCGTCAGCATTTTAGGATCACCGGAACGGAGTGGCCTGCCTGTCCGGACATGAACATAATCCAACATGTATGGGATCTGTGGTATCGTCCGCAGAAAGAGATGTCATGCAAAAGTTGATACCACACGACAGCACCACAAGTAATGCCAGTCGCTGCCAGACGCGTCAACTAATCAGAGACATGGGCGTTCCTCAGGCTGCCGCAGGCGGAAAGTTACTTCTGTCCGAGCGCAATGCCGATCAGCCCATCTCTATGTAAACATCCAATCCCTATGAAATCAGAGACCACTTGAAATCAATACTAACGATGACAATATCGCCACAGCACACATCCGGCTCTGTGAAAACAGAACAATTACTGTGAACTTGATAAAGACAATTGTACTTTGACGTGCACTTTCATTTTTCTGTGACGAAGTGTCAAATGTTGTAACTGTCAGCGACTGTCTCAATTACAAGTCGTCAACGTGGAAAATAATTATTTGTGAAGTTAAAGATTTATTATGCCCATGTTTTAATAAATTACAGATAATTAGTTATTGTTCTACACTGAAGCACCAATGAAACTGGTACAGTTATGCCTATTCAAATACACAGGTACGTAAATAGACAGAATACAGCACTACGGTCGGCAACGCCTATACAAGAGAAAAAGTTCTGGCGCAGTTGTTAGATCAGTTACTGCTGCTACAATGGCAGGTTATCAAGATTTAAGTGAGTTTGAACTGGTGTTGTAGTCGGCGCACGCGCGATGGAACACAGCATCTCAGTGGGGAACTTCCCGTACGACCATTGCGAGAGTGTCCCGTGAATATCCGGAATCCAGTAAAATATCAAATCTCCGACACTGGCCCGGCCGTGAAAAGATCCTGCAAGAACGGGACCGACGACGACTGAAGAGAATCGTTCAACGTGACAGAAGTGCATCTCTTCCGCAAATTGCTTCACATTTGAATACTGGGCCAACAACAAGTGTCAGCGTGCGAACTATTCTACGATACATCAACGATATGGACTTTCGGAGCCGAAGGTCCACTCGTGTACCCTTGATGACTGCACGACACAAAGCGTTACGCCTCACCTGGGCCCATTACCACCGACATTCGACTGTTGATGACTGGAAACATGTTTCCTGGTCGGACGAGTCTCGTTTCAAATTGTATCGAGCTGATGGGAGTGTACGGGTATGGAGACAACCTCATGAAGACATGGACCCTGCATGTCAGCAGGGGACTGTGACGCTGTGTAATGGTGTGGGGCGTGTGCAGTTGGAGTAATATGGGACCCTTGATACTTCTAGATACGACTCTGACAGGTGACAAGTACGTAAGCATCCTGCCTGATCATCTGCATCCAATGGTGTCCATTGTGCATTCCGACGGACTTGGACAACTCCTGCAGGAAAATGCGACAGCCCACAAGTCCAGATTTGCTACAGAGTGGCTTCAGGAACACTCTTCTGAGTTTAAACACTTCCGCTGGCCACCAGACACCCCAGACATGAACATTATTGAGCATATCTGGGATGATTACTATTAAAAACAGTCTTGATCACGATTTATTTTACAAGGTGACTGGTTTCGACCACTACTGTGGTCATCTTCAGACCTACAAGATGTATACAAAGCACTAATTAGAGGGCTACATGCATTAATGAAAATACATAGAGTTATACGGCTATAAAGCTAAAAAACGTTGAATTACCATTGAGTGGGAACCCCTTTCTGTTGGAGAATCACCATAGCACCATAGCACCATAGCAACCAGTGGTTCCAAATGGTTCACTGACAGGCCACGAGAGGGCAACCCATGTACTGCCAAACTGAAGTTCATTTTCCTACATTTTTAAATATTTTTAACGCTTTTTAATTGACATTAGCTGTTAAATAAGCTAAGTTTAATGTATATTTATTTTTAATTCTTGACAATGTTCTTTTAACTAAGAAATTTTAAATTGTAATTCGACTTATAACTCATTGGTTAATAATGACATCATGCAGTCAGAAGTGGGTGGAGCCTCCATTATATAAAGTAAGACGTGCACTGGTTTCTCCAGTTGTGATTCTCCAACAGAAAGGGGTTCCCACTCAATGGTAATTCAACGTTTTTTAGCTTTATAGCCGTATAACTCTATGTATTTTCATTAATGCATGTAGCCCTCTAATTAGTGCTTTGTATACATCTTGTAGGTCTGAAGATGACCACAGTAGTGGTCGAAACCGGCCACCTTGTAAAATAAATCGTGATCAAGACTGTTTTTAATAGTAATTATTTACAAGTCATTGATCACTGCTGTTCCCATAATGCATTCAAAAGTAATATCTGGGATGCCTTGGGACGTGCTATTCATAAGTGATCCCCAAACCATCGTACTCTTACAACAGATTCATGGTGTCAATTCCCTCCAGCACTACTTCAGACATTAGTCGAGTCCATGCCACGTCGCTTTGCGACACTTCTGCGTGCTTGGGGCGCTCCAATATGATATTAGGCAGGTGTACCAGTTTCTTTGGCTGTTCAGTGTAGTATGCGCTCGTCCTCCTCCTGCAGTACTAACTAGTTTCTACAATATATGAAACGTCCCCTTGGAATAATCAGTGAATGACTGTGCTGGTAAACCTCTTACGTTAAATGATTTTTCAAACAGCTGAGCAAAACTAAACGTACTCAGACATTTCTCTCTTTACTTATTGTGATCATCATTAAACTGACATACAATATTTTTAGCGCAACGCAATCTGACTTTTAATAATCCGTACAAAAGAATGGCATTGACTAACAATAACCTATACCTTTCATGAATCACTTACCTCACAAAAGTGTTCATTACTCGAACTACTGCAATACAGCGAGCACCAATACTGCCAGCTAAATAAAAGATTCTAACTACTGAGGGCACTAACTACTCATAGACATAATTACCCCAAATGAAAGATTTTGATAGAGAACAAACAATGTATTTACCTTAATAATGCTCCAAAGTCGTTATATATATACCATGATATCCAATATTACAAATTTACTCTTTCTGATGGAGACACGTCCAGATCGTCCGCTCTCAAAATTCTGCCATTTCTCTCCCCACATCCACCACTGCTGGTGGCTCACCTCCAACTGCGCAACGCTACCCGCTTTTCACGTCGAACTGCCCAGCACTACAATGGCGTATATTCCAACAATGCCAACCAGCCACAGACTGCACACAGCACAGCCAGTGATTTTCATACAGAGCGCTAGGTGACGTTACCTACATAAAAACCCAAACAGCCTACTTACAAATACACCACAGGATCGATGAAACAAGCTGTCTTTGGAAGAAGGATTCAGACGTGCGTCGGAGCAAGTGTATGTTCCACCTCTGACTGACGTTGCTCGGGAGTACTGTGAGAACCACCCCATCCTGCACCCATCCTCTAATGACAAAAGCTCTATTTGTTATCATAGATTATATTTTTAATTTTTTTTTATTTGACGATTTGGACGCAATAAAATGACCATATACGCATGCCTCAGAGCCAATTTTTGTTTTCTGAGCTGCGAATTTTGAAATACATTAGTCTTGCAAATCTTCTGATGATACGTGTAAATGATATCCTCTGTTTGTGCAGAAGCAGACATACTTTCTACATTCTGTAGATGCAGGTTCCATGTTTTCGAGCAAGATTACACTCTCTATCTCTCTGTTTCCACTGTCTGTAAACGGCGAGTGTGACGAAATTGGCGCACAGATGAAGTTACAGAAAGTATAAGTAATACGACAAATATGTGACTAATCTTTTTCCGCAGTAAAGAAAGTAGTCATTTATAACTGGGATAATACGATTGTGTGCCTGAGCACACAAATACAACAAATACAACAAATATGTGACTAATCTTTTTCCGCAGTCAAGAAAGTAGTCATTTATAACTGGGATAATACGATTGTGTGCCTGAGCACGCAATCGAGAGTAACTTGTAAAGAATTTGCATTCAGTGAAGAGGACAGGACTCGGGCCAGGTAAAACGGCTGCAGCTAACGACTCGCGAATGCTGAAGGCAATTACGGCGGTAGTGGACGGCATCGCTTCCGCACTCGACGGCTGCGCGGCTGCGAGTTGGCCGTATCGCGGCGGCATAACGGCCGCTCCTCTGCTGGCCCAGCGGGGGCGCAGCAGTCGGGACCACCCGCCCCTGTTGTGCCTAAGGAGGCCCTCAGAAGTGCGCGGCCGGCTGTTAGCAGCTCCGCGGTGAATATAATTGCAACTCGGCGGGCGAGTCGCCCCTCTGTGGTGGCCCTCCTGGTCGTTAGGAGCTGCTTGGCACGTAATGCCGCGGCGGCGACGGGACCAGGTCGCCTGTGGCGCCTCGCCAGGTGCGCAGCATGAGCTGACACTGAGGCGCCGGGGGCGGACCCTGGCCGCCCATACGAGGGCTCCATCTACATGTCGTAGACACATACGAGCTTCGTAAACTACTGCACTGGTATAGTCTTAAAGCACCTGAGCACACGCCCACACACAGAATGATGTAATCAAGGTTTACGTGACGAAATAAGTCTCGGGTGAACAGCCTGGTATGAGTGTGCATAGGACACAATATTTCGGCAATCGACCACGTTGCCATCATCATGTGCGCTGATGTACTAACCGACGGTGGGCCGGCGCCAGGTATATACAGAACAATCCTCCTCCTCCCTCTGGCGCTTCCTATGAGTCGGTGCGGTCCGCGCCCCGCGCGCGGTCCAGGTACAGCATCCGTTCTCCCGCCGTCTGGGCGCTGCGTCCTAGGTCTTCTCGTTCGGGAGGGTCTGACGGCACCGCTCTCGTTATTCTTCCCTCCTCCCCCGACGTCGGTACACTCTAGGAAATATCTTTTTTATTCTTAATCCGGGTGACCGCGGGTTCCCACGCCTTGCTAAGGATCTAACCGCTGTCACGATTTAGTTGTGGCTGCCTTACTCTTATCTCTGTGGCTTCTTTGATGACACAGTCCCAGTATTTGGAAGTCAGTGTCAGGACTTTGGTTTGGTCATAATCCGACTCAGCGGCAGCCAGAAGAATCAAGAAACGTGCCAGCCTAGCTTTGATACGAGTGAGAGTTCGCTTCAAGCGGTGGAGCTTGGAAACTACCAACAAAGAACTCCTACAGTTACATCTACAACTGGCCAACCGGTTCAACATCTGGACGTGGGATTGGGTTTATGGTGTCACATGGGCCACAATGGACTCAACCCAGAGGAAGTCTGCCGAACGACAGGCATCTAAGTTTGAACGTATATCGGAGAAACAACATTTCGTTTCTCAAGAAAGGATTGAATTTCGCTCCGACTCCTAAAGGTGTACCCATTGCTAACATTACTAGCACAGTGGAACAAACAGCTGCTCGACTTCCACCTGAAACTGCTAAATAAGTTTGTCACGAAACCTGCAGAGCTCTAACCAAAACAAAGCTGATGAAACGGAACATTTCCTACAGGGAGAGGGCCGCCATACGGGACCTAAGAGAAGATCCAGACATAGTAACATTACCTGCAGACAAGGACAACGCAACAGTGATCCTATCCCGACCGGATTGTGCTGAGAAGATGGGGGGCCTACTTGGTGACAGCGCATACTGCAAGATTGACACCGATTTTACCAAGAGGATCGAGAGGAAGACTGTGGCGCTTCTCAAGGATTCCGGCTTCCCTGACGAGATTACCAAGAAGCTACGCCCGAGGGCTGCTGTTCCTCCTAGACTTTACGGACAGCCGAAGGTGCACAAGGAATCGATTCGGTTACGTCCCACTGTCAGCAATATTGGTGCCCCAGCGTACCTTCTCGCCAAGCACCTCAAACAACTGCTTAGCGCTTACGTTGGGAGATGTACACACCATATCCGTAACTCCGTGGATTTGCTGGGACGCATCAACAACTTTGCGCTTAAGGAATCTGACATACTGGTGAGCTTCGACGTGGTATCTCTATTCACTAAATTTCCGTTACAAGAATCCTTGGAACTCATCAGCCAGAAATTTGACGAAGAGACCACCAACCATTTCAGACATGTTCTGACATCAACTTACTTTTTATTTGACGGTGACTGCTACGAGCAGACAGAAGGAGTAGCCATGGGGATCCACTCTTACCCGTTGTCGCAAATATGTACATGGAACATTTTGAGGAGGAAGCACTTGAATCAGCACATGTAAAACCCATCCGTTTCTTTAGATATGTAGATGATACCTTCGTTATCTCGCTACATGGGAAAGATAAACTGGCAGACTTCCTCGCACATCTCAACTCCAGAAACGAGAATATTAAGTTCGCCATGGAGATCGAAACGGATGGGATGCTCCCTTTCCTAGATGTTTCGATTAGAAGACGAGCTGACGGCACTTTGGGTCACAGTGTGTGTAGGAAGAAGACGCACACCGATTTGTACCTACATGCGGATAGCTGCCACCACTCGGCACAAAAGAATGGAGTGCTCAAAACTCTTGTACACAGAGCTCACACCATATCCGACAGGGACAGTCTCCAACAAGAATTGTACCATCTGCAGCACCAGCGGAAACTGAGGATGAACCTCAGGAGGAGGCGGCCTTCGCTATTGTTCCGTTTTGTGGGGCCTTATTCGGAAAAACTGGACGCATTTTACGTGAAAACCAAGTGAAAACCATCTTCCGTCCTCCAAGCAAAACCAAGAGCCTTCTTGGTTGTGTCAAGGACAACCTTGGTCTACGTAAGTCAGGGCTTTATCAGATACCTTGCCAATGCGGGAGTGTATACACAGGTCAGACTATTCGTACCATTGAGGAACGATGCCGGGAACATCAACGGCACACTAGACTGCAACAGCCCAGTAAGTCGGCAATCGCGGCAATCGCTGAGCATTGCCGTCGGAACTCCACAGCATGGATTATGACCAAACCAAAGTCCTGACACTGTATTCCAAACACTGGGACTCTGTCATCAAAGAAGCCATAGAGATTAGAGCAAGGGAGCCACAACTGTCCGCAGCTCGTGGTCGTGCGGTAGCGTTCTCGCTTCCCGCGCCCGGGTTTCCGGGTTCGATTCCCGGCGGGGTCAGGGATTTTCTCTGCCTCGTGATGACTGGGTGTTGTTTGCTGTCCTTAGGTTAGTTGGGTTTAAGTAGTTCTAAGTTCTAGGGGACTGATGACGATAGATGTTAAGTCCCATAGCGCTCAGAGCCATTTTTGAGCCACAACTAAATCGTGACAGCGCTTACATCCTTAGCAAGGCGTGGGAACCCGCGATCACCCAGATTAAGAAGAAAAAGGATATTTCCCAGAGTGTACCGACTTCGTGGGAGGAGGGAAGAATAACGAGAGCGGTGCCGGCAGACCCTCCTGAACGAGAAGACCTTGGACGCAGCGTCCAGACGGCGGGAGAACGGACGCTGTACCTGGACCGCGCGCGGGGCACGGACCACACCAACTCATAGGAAGCGCCTGAGGGAGGAGGGGGATTGTCCTTTATATACATGGTGCCGGCTCACCGCCGGTCAGTACATCAGCGCACCTGATGATGGCAACGTGATCGATTGCCGAAATATTGTGTCCTATGCACACTCATACAAGGCTGTTCACCCAAGATTTATTTCGTCATAAAATACGCCTGGAGAAATTGTAGAATCACAAGGTTTATGCGTATTGTGAGCCCTTCAGTACCAGTGGGTCTCGATTACTTCTTTCATAAAAAAAAATAATATCTATGTACGGTACATAGATTTCCATGTAAGCGTATATGCTTGAACTGTCAAGTTACTGAGCGCTCTAGATCTACATCTAAATGAATACTCTGCAAATCATTTTTGTGCCTGGCAGAAGGTTAATCGAACCACCTTCACAACATTTCTCTATTATTCCAGTCTCGTATAGGGCACGAAGAAAAGGGACACCTATATATATCAGTGCGAGCTCTGATTTCCTATATTTTATTACGATGATCGTTTCTCCCTATGTTGGTCAGCGTCAGCAAAATATTTTCGCATTCGGAGGAAGAAGGTTTGTTGTTGTGGTCTTGAGTCCTGAGACTGGTTTGATGCAGCTCTCCATGCTACTCTATCCTGTGCAAGCTTCTTCATCTCCCAGTACCTACTGCAACCTACATCCTTCTGAATCTGCTTAGTGTATTCATCTCTTGGTCTCCCTCTACGATTTTTACCCTCTATGCTGCCCTCCAATACTAAATTGGTGACCCCTTGATGCCTCAGAACATGTCCTACCAACCGATCCCTTCTTCTGGTCAAGTTGTGCCACAAACTTCTCTTCACCCCAATCCTATTCAATACTTCCTCATTAGTTATGTGATCTACCCATCTAATCTTCAGCATTCTTCTGTAGCACCACATTTCAAAATCTTCTATTCTCTTTTTGTCCAAACTATTTATCGTCCATGTTTCACTTCCATACACGGCTACACTCCATACAAATACTTTCTGAAATGAATTACTGACAGTTAAATCAATACTCGATGTAAACAAATTTGTCTTCTTCAGAAACGCTTTCCTTGCCATTGCCAGTCTAAATTTTATATCCTCTCTACATCGATCATCATCAGTTATTTTGCTCCCCAAATAGCCAAACTCCTTTACTACTTTAAGTGTCTCATTTCCTAATCCAAGGGAATTAGATTAGGAAGAAGGTGGTGACTGACATTTCGTGAGAAGATTGCGCCACAACGAAAAATGCCTTTCTTCTAGTGATGTCCAGTCGAAATCCTATATCATGTCAGTGACACTCTCTCCCATATTTCGCGACAATACAAAACGTGCTGCCTTCTTCGAACTTTCTTGATGTTCTCCGTCAATACTATCTGATAAGGATCCCACGCCCCGCAGTACAGAAGATAACTGAAAGAAATACGCAGTGAGACGAACGGAAATAACACTTTAATTCAAAGGCAATACTCACACTGAAGTCGCTTCAATTCATGATGGTTCCCTGTTCATCACAAATAGCGGGACATGGCTCTTAACATGGGTTGTGACCACCACGGACAGCAATGCATGCTCCACGACATTCTCCCATGCTGTCAACAAGGTTGGTAGGAAGTTGTTGTGGTTGGCGTTCCCAATCCACTACAATACTGTTGACAATACAGGATAGTCGTTGTTGCGTGTGGACGTTCTGCAGTACGTCTCCTCAAAGGATACATAAGTGTTCGATGGGTTTTAAGTTGGAGGAATGAGCGGGCCACGGAGGAATGAGCAGACTAATCCATTCGCCGAATATCCTCTGGTTACAAGAGCTGCTACACCAGCGTTGTTCGATGTTCCGCATTTTCATCCATAAAAATGACGCCATTACCGAAAGCACCGCTGTAAGGACCTTCATGGGGAAATGCGAACAGCATCACAATAACGTCGACCGGTAGGTGTAACTGAATCTGCTCTAATCCCTGAAGGGCACGCAATCCCATTCCTCATTCTTGGCATCAGTGCAAACGGATCCGCCTATGTGCGGGTGCTATCGGAACACAAATTACTGATCTTCTGGTATACAGACCACCCCACATACGGTCGCCGTGACACTATAGAGGGTGACATTGCGTGACCCGCAGTCCTCTTTAATTGCGATTGCAATTGCACTCTCGGTTTGATGTGAGTCCCCTCTCCCCTGGTGCACAGTGAGGCGGTAGCCTGCTGCTGTATTGGTCCGGAACGCTCTCCATGAACGTCACACTTCGTCCTTGGTTCAGATTCCAGATGGTTCTTCAGCATGTGAAGTCATGCCCTTGTTGTTTCCGGCTCATGTTGTAGCCAAGCACATCACCACAGTGCATCGTAACTGTTCACAAGTTGCCTGACGGTGTAGCCGAGCCGTTCTAGGTGCTACAGTCTGGAACCGCGCTACTGCTACGGTCGCAGGTTGAATGGTGCCTCGGGCATGGATGTGTGTGATGTCCTTAGGTTAGTTGGGTTTAAGCAGTTCTAAGTTCTAGGAGACTGATGACCTCAGATGTTAAGTTCCATAGAGCTCAGAGCCATTTCAACCATTTTTTTTTTCACTAGTTAGCACGCACTGCCTTTCCCTATTTCTTCTACAACCTCGTGTTGCCGGGCCATCCCCATTTGCCACTGTAGTCACGCTCACATCACCTCACGTCATGTGACGTACAGCTTTATGCAAATGACTGGATGACTTCAGGCCACACGGCCCAATATTCCCATTGATTTCAAACTAGTAGTTAATATGTTACGTTATCATATTTATCTCACACTTCCGTTTTGCTGAGTTGTTTACTTCGTGAATTACAGCTTTCATTTGAAATTAAATGTGCAATTTAGTAGTTAATTAAGAAAAGAAACACAAAAATATTAATTTCGTAAAAGTTATTTACAATATTGTCTTCATAAAGTTTTTGTTATACTTGTGTAAAATCTCGTTTTAAAACAATTTAAATACTTTCATCGTCAACTACGTAAATGCTTAACCTCTTTGCTTAGAACTGAAATATCTCCATTCTTCCGCTTCGCGCTTCGAAGGACGAGCTCTTTTATTTGTGACTCTTGTAGAGTCGGTTGTACAACAGAGACATATTTGTGCAGTCGTAGCGAGTTGTTTATCTGAGAACTTTAGTCTATCATTGTGAAACAGTTTGCTTCTTCAGATGACAAAATTCTATGTAAACTTTTATCGTTTACGACCAAGAGCTCCTTGAAAACACAAATGAAGCGATGTCGGTCGTTTCCTAAAACTGACAAACCATGCGTCAACTGCCATACGCCGATGAGGGCAACGAAGCCAACAAATAATCGCTGTATATCAGATTTTACTCTTTATCAATGTGGGCATCACCACTTTCACCTTTATGCAAAATGACAAACATTCGTAAAGTTTATACGCGATTAGAAGTATAATCATTACTGAAAGAGCATGTAACAATGCACGAACACACACACACACACACACACACACACACACAGACACACACACACACACACATACACATTCTCAAATAAGGCCAGGAGAAGCATTTAGGTGGCTTAGTGAAGTATCCCATACACAAATGGCATCGTACGTTTTAAAAGCACGTGTGCGTACGGGTAGGAACGTCGAGAAGCGCGACATGTCTTGAGACAAGTGCTGCTCACGCTGCATATTAATTACGATACTAATAGTAACCGACTGGAATACGTCAATTCATACAAATACCTGTGCGTAAAAAATTCGTAGGAAATGGAATGCAATCGTCGCACAGGCTCAGCTGTAAGTGAAGCAGGTGAGAGACTTCGGTTTATTGGTAGAATATGAGGGAAGCGTTATCACTCAAAAATGGAGAATGCTTCCAAAGCTCTCGTGTCTAGATCATTACCCAACTGTGTGCGATCCGAACTAAGCAGGATGTTTTAAGATAACAGACGGCAAGTGCGCTTGTGTCTATATGGTGACCAAACAAGAGTGTAGCCGACATGGCGCGACTAGTGGAAAAAGGGAAACATAGATGTGCGTGCCTGTGCGTCTTATACTAAAGTGATCGTTGAGGTATCGGTGAGACATTTCTCCGTCCCGTCATCCCCCATCGGGAGATTTCCAAACGGATTCTCGTATCTGTGCGACCCAGTCTTGGCGATAAAGATGGGAGCTTTTAAACATAAAAGTTATATGCAGAGAGAGCGATCTAATTTAGTAATCAACAATAAAAGAGACAGATACCGGAGATTAAGGAAGAGGGATGTACGTCGCGTGTATAAAACTAAAATAAACTATAGTTTTAATGCAGTAAAAGAGGCCTGGCTTGCTGTGGAGGATTTGGCAGTCGCCTATTGGCTGATTCCGACAGCGGAAGGCAACAGGAACTATTCTAAACCAAGAGCCAGTAACTCCCTCTGAAAGGAACTATGAGAAATGTCGGACGTGTTTCGTGAGTGGCACCACTCATACCAAGTATTATGTTTCTCCGAAATGCGGTGGCACCCATGGATACAAAACAGGCTTATCTGTATATAGATTTATTTGTTAGCATCTAAATTATTTATAGCTCAGCTCTGACTGTCTAGTTCGTAGCTATTGTAATTAAATGTGTGGTAATCTTAGCTGGCTAAACTTATTTCTTTGTGAAGTGTCATAATTCATGACAGTGTTAAGACTTAATCACAAAAGCCATTCGACCTGTCTTTCATTGTTTTCTAAATTATAGATTCTAATTGTGACGCTTCTGTGCAACAAGTGAATTGTTTCTGCTCCAGCCATTATTAGTTGGCATCCAAAAATACCAGAGCGAAATAAACTCGCACACTAAATGAGGCTGTGGTTATTTATGTGTGAGGCAAGGTAATTCAGGGGACTCCCGCTAATCAGCAACGACAAGGACCCGATAATCGTACAAATGACGACACTTAGCTGAATAAACCAGTAACCGCACATGTGCAGGTGCCAAAAATGGTCATTGGTTTGTGATCACGGGGATGAAACTCAACCGGCAGACGCTTGATGACAGGCGCAAACTATTCCCAGAAACTTTTGTAGTCCTGTCTTCCTCAGTTGCGTGTAATATCACGGTATACTAGTAATTTTTCCTTTTTGGACCGTCTGACTAAAACTGAATTGAACACAATTTTCGTCCCATACACGCTTGCCTTTATTCTCTGCAAGGCATCTTGATTGGCGTGGAATATGTACATACTTTTACAATTTGGTTTACATTTTGGGGCAATGTACCTATAGGTTATAAATAGTTCTGGTCGCTGGTTTTATGCTGTTATGTAGTAATATTTTAAAATTCTACTTACAGATTTTCTACATATTACGTTACTGTTCCATTTTTGGTGCCGTTACTCTTCTTATAATTGCCACTTTTTTTTTTTTTTACAGCACCAACAACTGAACACTTGTTTTGATGCAGTGTTTTGGTTTGTGTTGCTAACTGTCGGATGTTCTTTCAAGAGCAATTTTTGAAATACATGTGATCTGTTTGTGTATGCAAGAAAACTTCCACATTCAGAAAGCCATCGCTGAAAACAAGCGTGTGATAAATGAGCAAACACACACCGGTACATGCTTCGAACTACACTTAAAAGAAATGATAAGATAAAAATCGTCCCTCTCACACCAGTAGCCACAAAAAAAACTCAGCAAAATAAATATTATTTCACACCAAAACACACACGCGTGCAGATCACAGATACTTCAAAAGTTACTTTCGAAAGTTGACAATAACATTCGATCTTTGGCAGCAACATCCTACAGTCGGTATCACAAACCAAAACACTGCATCAAAACAAGTGTTAAGTCCCTAGTGCTGTGAGATGTGGAAATAAAACGCCAAATGGCAGTTATGAGAAGAGGAACTACATAAAACTGGAACAGAAACACAATGTGTAAAAAATCGTCCACGCAAACTGTAAGTAGATTTGAAATGCTCCAAAATGTAGACGAAATAGTAAAAACACGTACAAATTCAAGGACACTGAAGATGCCTTGCAGAGAATAAAGGCGAAATGCGTATGACACGAAAATTGTGTTGCATTCAGTTGTAGGCAGAACGTCCAAAAAGAAAAATTATCAATATACCGTAGCATTCCCAGAAAGCGCGCTTACAGAGTTTTAAGACCGAGCATTTAGTGACAAATCCAGATCTATACTGCAACCACTGGCGTGCCTTTCGCATAGGAATCGTGAGGACAATATCAGACTAAATGCAGCGTTCACAAAGGGGGTTAAACAATCATTCTCCCCGCGCTCCTTACATCAATGGAGAGGGAGAAGTCCTAATAATCGTCACAATGGGAAGTACCCTCTGCCACGAGTTTTACAGTGATTATGTATGAACACAAATCTACACACGATAAAGGACAACAAGATGGAACTGCGTTAATAATTAACTCTGTGTTAGCTTGTTCAATGTAGCCGTCAGATTTGCTGTACAATGAAGGTGGCATGAAACTAACGTCAAAGTTGCTTCAAGTATATTACGTGCATCGAAACGACATGATAAGATTTTCACCGAAATTGCACAAAGTATTAAACCGTGACGCCACTTACACTATGTGATCAAAAGTATCCGGAAACCGGGCTGAAAATAATAAATTCGTGGCGTCCTCCATCAGCAATGTTAGAATTCAGTATGGTGTTGGCCCACCCTTAGCCTTGTTGACAGCTTCCACTCTCGTAGGCATGCGTTCAAACAGGTGCTGGAAAGTTTCTTGGGGAATGGCACCCCATTCTTCACGGAATGCTGCACTGACGAGAGGTATCGAAGTAGGTTGGTGAGGCCTGCCACAAAGTCGGCGTTCCACAACATCCGAAAGGTTTTCTATAGGAATCAGGTCAGCACTCTGTGCAGGCCAGTCCATTACAGGGATGCTATTGTCGCGTAACCACTCCGCCACAGGCCGTGCATTACGAGAAGGAGCTCGATCGTGTTGAAACATGCAATCGCCATCCCCGAATTGCTCTTCAACAGTGGGAAGCAGGAAGGTGCTTAAAATACCAATGTAGGCGCGTGCTGTGATAGTGAGACGCATAACAACAAGGGGTGCAAGCCTCCTCCATCAGAAACACGACCATACCATAACGCCACCGACTCCGAATGTTACTATTGTCGCTACACACGCAGGTACATGATGTTCACCGGGCATCTGCCATACCCACACCCTGCCATCGTATCGGCATATTGAGTACCATGATTCGTCACTCCGCACAACGTTTTTGCACTGTTCACCGTCCAATGTTTACTCTCCTTAGACCAAACGAAGCGTCGTTTGGCATTTACCGGCGTGATGTGTGACTTATGAACAGCCACTCGACTATGAAGTCGAAGTTTTCTGATCTCCCTCCTAACTGTCACAATACTTGCAGTGTGCCTCGGGCATGGATGTGTGTGATGTCCTTAGGTTAGCTAGGTTTAAGTAGTTCTAAGTTCTAGGTGACTGATGACCACAGATGTTGAGTCCCATAGTGCTTAGAGCCATTTGAACCATTTGTCTCTGTCAGTCAACAAACGAAGTCGGCGTGTACGCTTTTGTGATGTACGTGTCCCTTCACGTTTCCACTTCACTATTACATCAGAAACAGTGGACCTAGGCATGTTTAGGAGTGTGGAAATCTCGCGTACAGAGATATGACACAAGTGACACTGAATCACCTGACCACGTTCGAAGTCCGTGAGTTACGCGGAGCGCCCCATTCTGCTCTCTCACGATGTCTAGTGACTACTGACGACGCTGATATGGAGTATCTGGCGGCAGGTGGCAGCACAATGCACCTAATATGAAAACCATATGTTTTTGCAGGTGTTCGGATAGTTTTGATCACATTTTGTACATTCATTACATAAGAAACAATATCTCGGCTGACTTTTCATTCATAAATTGCATCATAATGTTCGTTCTGCGTGAGAGGATGTTGTTACCTCTCGTGTAAGGGGAACCGTCTTCCAGCTTTTTTCAGAATTCGACATCTCCCGGCTCGTAGTCTTTTGAGACTGTGGTTTATCGTTCTGCTGCTCACGTTAATCGTGTTCCTACGACTGTCATGCAGATATGGCATCAGTGTGTTGAGGAACACCCTGGTCAATGCAATGTAGAACCTCAATGTCCCCATGAGACTAGCGCCCGAGAGAATAGACACACTGTTCACCTGGATTGCTGCAAGACGAGGACCCACGTGGACACTGCGACACCTTCTGGAGCACAGCTGTTGTGGCTGCCCTTGACACGACAGCAGGGAAAAGTGCTCTATCGGAGCTGATCACAACGACATTATTGAACTTAGCAGTGCGAATACGTCGTCATTCCAGACGAGTGTCGCTACTATGTACAGCATCACGATGCACGTCTCCATGTGTGGAGGCTCCGAGAGAACGAAAGGTGCCAGACTGCGTTCTTTATCGTCATATGGGCCTAATAGCTGGCGCAATGGTGTCATTGGGAACACAACACTATCACATCTGGTTGCTTTAGAGGGAATTTGGACAATAGCCATTATGTATCTGACGTGTTAAGATCACTGACTGTGTCCTATGTTTGAGATTTCCATGACGTTATACAGGATGTTCGGTAATTCCCGTTACAAACTTCTAGGACTTGTAGGGGGAGTAAGTACATAATATTTTAAACAGGAACGCATGTTCGGAGAGGTACGGTTTCCGTGCTACGACGGTTTTAATTCAGATGGGTAACGTGTCCACGTGTACTGAGGGAAAGTATTTCCACTCAGTCTATCTAGTCCTGCATACTTGATCTTTCTACAAAACGTACCGGACCCATTCTTGGAAGCTGCTCCGCTGAATGACCATCAGGAAATGTAGTTTCAGCACGATGGTGCACCACTTCGATTCTCAGGTGCGGTTTGGAGACATCTCAACAGGTGATACGGTGAAAGATGAATAGGCCGAGATGGTCCAACCACGTGGCCGCCGCCATCGCTGGATTTAAACCGCTGTGGACTATTTATAGTGGGGTCATCTCGAAGTTTGCTGTACGAGACTTCCGTACAGACAGAGCAAGATCTGCTGGCACGATTTCTGAACACTGCACAAGAAACTCAAGAGACACCAAGTAGAATCGAGAGTGTGTACCAAAACATGATCGGGCCAGCGTTGCAATGTCTCAGTACTGTTCTGTATGTACAATACGCTGGTTTTTTTTTACAATGTAAACATGAAATGTTTAAATGATAATACAAACAACTGTGCTTGGATTATAAATGGATGTTTCGTTATATTTCCTTTCAATGATATCCTACTAAGCTGACAAGTCAGCTATGGAGGCGGACGGCCAGGTATTCACGTGTGGACAAGTGCACTCAAAACAATAAGTCTATATTGACAGGCGTCGCGCACTTCGTGGCACAATTATGACCATAAGGAAACACCAGATAGTAATTTACGTGATGCGTTTGCTGGAAGACATTTGGGCGCAGAGAAGAAAACAACGAGACACTAAAGCACCAGTTGGCTTTGAGCACTACGGGGCTTAACTACTGTGGTCGTCAGTCCCCTAGAACTTAGAACGACTTAAACCTAACTAACCTAAGGACATTACAAACACCCATGCCCGAGGCAGGATTCGAACCTGCGACCGCAGCGGTCGCGCGGTTCCAGACGGTAGCGCCTAGAACCGCTCGGCCACTCCGGCCGGCTATAGCACCAGTTATCACCATATCTGTACCTACACCTCCAACACCCCCGTATATCCCAAGATAACTCTATACTGCATGTTTGCCGTGCTTTTCTAACCTATCTCAATATTGCGGGTTTTCGAATGGTTCACAGGCCAGCACAGCCTTCAGATTCTTCCCGCTATACTTTAAGATCACAATAAGTTTAATTTTGTTATGTGCTATCCTTCCAGGCATTCCCGTTTTAGTGGCGAGTACTGTATTTTCCATTAGGTTCCATAAACATAGCCATTTCTTATTCCAAGGTGATTACTTTTATGGCGTTTAAAGAGGTTTTTTTGTTTCTGTTTTTCAGATCGAAGCCTTTATTTGAAACAGCGAGAAATCTTTTTAAATCTAAGAACAACTGCATTATAGCAATCTGCAGACTTCACTCCACCTGTTGACGATCTATGATGTCATTACCTCTATCACGTGACCACAGGCTATATTTACAAAATTGCCAAAATCGAAATTTGGTTCCGACAGCTCACATTGATAGATTTGCTCGTTAAAAATGAAAAATCTGTTATTGAAATTTCTCTCAATCTCGGGTGAAACACTTCACCGAAGGGCTCATGAACATTACACATGACACACATTGTGGTTGCCTCCGATATATGACAAGAGAATTGGCGAGTTCAATGGAGAAGGCAGACATACCACAGCAACGAAAGCGCAACAAAACTTGTGGCAGTGCGAAACATTTTTCAGAGCTTATTTTACCTAAAAGTTTGTGGCTGTCCGGTTCCGTATTTATTGACCACAGCCCTTAGAGTTAAGAGAGGAAACATGACCTACAGCCATCTTCACATATTTCGAAATGAAGGATAGGATTTTTGACGAGAAATGTGTTAGGCGATGTAAACTGCAGCCATCATTAGATGCCCAGAAATTAAACGCCTGAATACGGAAAGAAACCACTTGAATTCGTCATCCAAAAGGAAGCAAAGACAGTGCAATATGATGGGAGAGTTAAGGAGAAATTCTTCTGGAACCCAGACGGCTACGTTCTTCCAGAACGTGTTTCTGTGGAACAATAGTAAGGCTATGTTGGGGAGATGGGGGAAATGGCGGCCACTTGAGGAGGAATCAGAATTAGGATATCAAAACTTGGGTGCATGTTTCTTAAAAGGCATGTTTGTACTCATTTAAATACATAGATTTAGGAACAATGTTGTTCTGTAGTTCTGTATCTATACTCGTGTACTACGTGAATCAAATGAAGATATTGCTTTGACCAGCAGCAATCACAGATGGGGGTTGTAACGGCCAGAGAAATCTTTACGGAATAAAGTTTAAGAAATAACTGTTACATGGACACAAACATATAAAAACCTAAAAATAACATTGAAATGGAGGGAGAAAATACTCATATGAAGAAGAATGCGTGCTGAATCATACTTAAACTCCGTATTATGGGATGTAAGGAAAACGAAATTCACACAAATAATATCTTGGTGAAACTTCAACAAGTAAATGTTTCCTAATTAGCTGCCAGTTATGTTTACACAGATATCAAAATTGTAGTAGTCTGGTTCATCCCACTGGAAGTGATCGTAAATTACCCATAGGCAAAAGGTTGTACACTTGCACCATATTTTCCTATTCTTTCCATAGTCTGCACAAACTAAACAGTTTTTTCCACCAGTTTCAATGTCGTCGTCCGAATTATCACTGCACTAACTGTGAATGTCACTCTCCGATCTAGCATCATCAAATGCAGCGGCTTGTTTCGTCTTGGGATATACATTTTTATTCTAAAGGACTGGTTTCCCTTGTGTAAAGCCTTAGATTTCTCTTCGCTTACTTTTCGCCTTTTTTGCCCCATTTTCTTCAACAATTTTCCTCATACGGCAATCAGAATTAGTTAGTAGTGCCGTTTATGTCCTTGTCTATTCTTCGGGGCGTTGCTAGGACCTGGAATTTTTTATATTTGTGCAAATGACTTTCTTTTGCTGAAAGACATTGCATTCTGAGTGTCATTGAGTTACTGCATCTTTCGGTCAGAGTATCGTAGAATGTGCTCACTTCTTTCTTACTGCGGTCTCGAATCTAGCTCATGCTAACTGATTCTGGGTGCCTTACAGAAATGGTATTATTCCTCTTCAGAAAACTCTCTAACCACCCTGTACCAGCCATACGCGCAGACGGGTTGAAACTGTTAACTTTTTTGTTCCTTTCTGCAAATTCATATGCACTTTTTCTAAGATCCAGCAGGCAGAGGTCATAAAATACGTTTCCTAAGTTCTTGACACGTATTGCAATGTGTTTCTTCTGCTGAGCAGTGACTAGCGATTTGCGAACCATTCTAGGGGCCTCCTCTATTCCCTTCTTTTTTCTGTCCTGGAGAGTGCTGAAAGGAATTCGTCTCTTTTGCCCATGACGTTACACATTTCACATCTTTGCAAGCTTTAAAGGCATCTTGCAGGTGCTCTTGTGTCCATGTGGCCTTATTCTACATTTCTTTACGAGTTCTCGCCATCTACATGAGAGTCTAATAAAAAGCATTATTACGCCAGGGAATGCCGTCGTGGACGCAATACCCAACATGCTGAATACCATAACCCCAGCTACAAAACATTACATATCCTGCAAATTAGTTGAACCACTGAAGTCTAGATTACGCATCAAATTATCACATTGATTTTCTGTATGCAAACAAATTATGAATCATAAATATTCTACAAAAGTAGGAAGAATATTAAAACGTACCTCTGTTAAAGCACACAACTAGAAGTAAGAAAAGTGATAAAACCTCGAAGAACTGTATTGCTTACAAGCGGAACCAGCAGACAGTGGCTGACGGAGTGGCTTTAGTCCCTACTATTGTTCAGTAGATTGTAATGCCACAGCCACAACACTTCAGGGCGAAGTTTTTACTACAGTATCAAGTGAACGGCATTGTCTGCAGTGACTGGGATTCCTCCCATATCACTTAATTCATTCAAGAAAAAAATGTCATCCGTAACGCTTGTTAGACACATTTTTAAGTACTGTTCATCAGTCAGAGACCCTTAATAGTAGAGATAGAGAAGGTCCTACGAAGAGCGGCATGTTTCATCACGGAATTGTTTACGGAGATGCTGAATAAACCACAAAGCCAGACGTTACAGGGAAGGCGTTCTGTACCACAGAGAGGTTTTCTGTTGATCTTCCCAGAGTGTAAATTCCAGGTGGAGTCGGACAACTTATCACTTCCTCACACGTTTGTCTAGTGAAATTACTACGAAGATAAAATCTGAGAAATTAGAGCTCATACGGAGCATTATCGGTGATCGTTCTCCTCAAATCCCTTTGTCAAATGGAACTACGGAGAGAGGAAATGACGGTGGACATTATGGTGGTACAAGAAGTAGCCTGTGGCACACACCGTAATGCTGCGTGTGGAGTATACATGTACATGCGGAAGTAGAAGCCATGTAGCCACGCGGATTTTCAAGTGCATCGTGCAAGACTGTACTGCGTGGACGTCCATTTGGGATGAACGGCACTAAACTTGTCACCTGCCATTGGCAACAGTGTTCTTACGACATGACTTATCATAAACGATGACAGAATGATTATGACAGTGGATAAACGGCCACATCTAAGGAAATCACTCGCTAAAACTATACTGGAGATCGACAAACGGTGAACATTCAGACCTTTCAGAACCATTTCCAAACTATATTGGCCCTTCTATCCGGTTCGTGTGGCCAGACCCTGCATCCTTCTATTCTTTGAGCGTTTTATTCCATACAACCTTACGTAATGCTTTCTCTGTGTCTATGAAAGCAGATGGTGTGCTGCGTCGCATGGCTATCCTTGAAGTTAACTGTAAAATGAGTTTCACCTCTCCTGTTCTGCGACTCCTTTGAAATAACAGCTGGTTGCCACGTGTATTTTTCTCCGCGTTATTTTCCATGCGATGGAAAATAATCAAATTTTTTGTGTTATTCAAGATTGTGATACGATAATGAATTTTACCGCCAACTGCCACTGATTTCATTGATGGAGGTCAGAAAGTATAAAAAGTGAAATTGTTCAAAATAGCAGAATATCTCTCCGCTCATATACATGCACGTAATTTAAGTAACATTTCTTTAGTGTTTTTCATTCAGCAAAGCTCCATTGTTGATATGTGTTCCTTGCGTTTTGTGTACCGCGATGCCCTCCTGATTGGCTCTTAGCTTCATAACTACGTCGATTTCACAAGGTGCGTAATACAACATTCTGAAGTCTTTAAAAACAATCGCACCAAAATTAAGTTGTCTGCTGTGTTAGAATTCACCGACAATAATACATTCGACTGGCTGAAGAGATGCAGTGCTGTACTGGACTCCACGGTAATCTTTTCAGTGCAGCTGAACGTTGTGTTGTTGCTTACTACACAGTTCTTCGACTCTGCTCATAATGTTACTTATACGTTCGTTTTTACGTCTTTAAGCTATGTCAGTACACTTATAAAGCGACGATCTGAGAGGCGAAAAACATTAACCTGATACAGGCAAGGGTCACACATCACGCGATGAAACACTGATTAGATTCTGTGATACGTAACAGATCAGTCATTCCTCCTAATAAGTGTTAATCTTTAGTCTTTGGAGCAATTGACTGTCCAAAGTAGACAATTGACTGACCAAAGCGTTTCAAAGAATTTAGAGTTTCTAGTAGACTTTGCGAAACTACAGAGGGTAGTCACTGCTGTAAAATCATGCAACAGGTACTGCACTCTTGTGTGATTGGATTTGTAGGAGCTTTCAGGAATTGTGTGAGAAAGTACATTACAACGCTCTGCGATATTCAACTACGTAGTAGGTGGTTCGTAATTATCATTATTGGAAATATTTCTATTCATAGAAAATACTGTCAACAATAATTTCGTTGAAAAATTAAATAGTTCTATTGCTTGTCAGGTAACAGATGCCAGCAGAGACTCATAACAATAACGCGTAATTCTGAGTATTGCTTACCTGCGTGACATCCTTACTTATCACATTTAACAAACAACATAGACTACTATCAATGTAAAGCTGTGATATTCGTCACTGTTTTATTTCGACAGAGTGAGAGTTTCGTTCATATGCTCAACAAACTACAGCGAAAGATGGTTATGTAAAGACACAATGCATCACGAAAATTCTTGATTTTGGGATTTCGGGAACTCATCTCGCCTAAAGCGTGTTCGTTAACATTGTTGTCGCTCACATACGTCTATATCTACTCTCTGAAACTATCTAACGAGTTGTGAAGCTGTCATAATTCTACAAAAATCCAGACTTGCATTCAAGAACGGACCCAGTCGTTCTATTTGCACAGCAGCAATAATTGAGTCTGTAAAATGCGCTTAATGTTACTCCTATTCTATAGCACACCGTGAGGTACTTCAGAAACGTTGTAGATGTCGAGGAGATCAGGTGTAAATATAGAATACAGCTGGTAATCTTTTACTTTCATCTGCTGCAACATTGCGCCATTCATCATTTTAGTGCATTAATTTATATTAAAATCGGAACACAAGAAAACTACTACGAAAGGAAAAGAACTTCTGCGGAGGATTGACCCCTACTGGTAGAATCCCACAGAAATTCACTCTTGAGAGAGGTAGAATACAAATCTAGTGGTCCATCTGTTCCTGAATACTACTCATCATTCTGAGATCCTACCAAAGTAGGATTCATAGAAAATATACGTAAGATTCGTAAACTTGTGATGTGTTTCGTCTCCGGCTGTTTTAGCAACCGCTGAAACTTCACGGAGATCTGCATCGAACTCCAGCGTAAAAGCTAAAAGATTGGTGTTCTGCATTACGAAGAGACTTTAGTGTTAAAATTTGAATATTTGCGATATTGAAGGAACAAGTAACTTATTACTTCCTCCCAAATATTTGACTCAATAGTACCATGTCAGTAAAACTGAGTTTATAGAGTTAACATGAAAGCTTATCGACTCTCATTCTTCCCACACACCATACGCTTAGGGAACATGGATAGGAGTTTGTGTGTGTCTGTGAGGTGGTGGGAGGGCGGGGGGGGGGGGGGGGGGGGCGAAGGAAGTAGTGCTGCACGAAGTACTCTACGCAGCACACTGCAGCGTTCATTTGGAATTTATATAAAAATATAAAAATTATTTTTCATTCGTAAGTATCTCTAGGTTTTATAGATTAAACGTAAGTTCCGCCCGTAATTATAATTCAGTTTGACTAGATGCGTCTGATATGACGTATAACGAACATTTGATTTATTTTTACTGGTAACGAATAGCACACCTCAGCGGAGAGGACTGCACAGTATATCAACGTAAGAGTGTCAGAAAATGTTATAAGCGCTGATGTAAGATTCAATCTTATCTCCAGGTTAGCCCGTGATAACTCGGGTTAAACTGTTACGCTGAGGAATATTATTCCAAGGTAACTCGGG
The DNA here is from genome assembly GCF_023864345.2 of Schistocerca serialis cubense. Classification (NCBI taxonomy): domain Eukaryota; kingdom Metazoa; phylum Arthropoda; class Insecta; order Orthoptera; family Acrididae; genus Schistocerca; species Schistocerca serialis. The sequence goes on along the minus strand of NC_064643.1, from coordinate 380,336,207 downwards.
CATCCAAATTTTACGCATCACTGAACGAACGTCCGAATTATAAGCGTTGTACTTTCTTTCACTGCTGCTTGTTAACACCGCATACAGATTATAGTCGTTGTAGTTCGTTCTCCTGTCATTAGTTAGCGTCATTTGCAGTTTCGTTTTATACTACAGTGTATTACTACTGGCTTGTGCCCGTGAAGTTGTTGCAACATTGCCGTGTTACTTCGTAGCATTTTTGTGCAGCTGTTCAAGTATTACGTCTGCTTGCCGTCTTCTAAAATAAACAGTGATTATTTCAGTGAGGAAGAGCAGTGGGAAGATATCCTTGTTGCCGAATCTGGTGATGACTCTTTTAACTTTCGCAAGTGATGAAGAACTTGAGGAAGACACCTATACAGATTCGTCTCTGGTGAGAGTGTGGCATTTTGTTGATCAAAACACTGATTGTGTCCGACGAACATTTCAATTACTGCTAATCCCGGCTGCACGATTCCTTTTATCGCTGATGAACTTGAAATATTTCAACAATTTTTGATATGGACTTAATGGAAATGATACAGGTAGAAGCAGTTAAATATCTCAGCCAATGTGTTTCAACCATCAGATGTAACGTTTTGCCTCTATCACGTGAAGAACTTCAAATTTTCCTTGCGCTAACCATTTTCCAAAGTGTTGTTCAGAAACCTGATTTGAAGATCTACTGGATGCGGCGGAAAAGCATATCAACTCCTTTATTTCAATGATTTCACTGACGTAATGTCTTAGAAGAGGTTTTGCCAGATCAAAAAGTATCTTCATTTTTGTGATAACGAAGTGTATGATGATGCAAATCACCCACGTCCTAAGCTGAACAAAATTTGGCCAGTTTACCAGCACCTTAAATATTAATTAAAAGGTTCTTATGTTACGGTGGATGAATGTCTACTTTTCTACAAGGGTGGCTGGATTGGGTGCAATTTATCCTGACGAAAAGGGGAAGGTTTGGAATAAAATTCTACATGCTGTGTGAATCATCTAGCGAATACGTGTGGTCCCTGATGATATACAAGAGGAAAGAGAAAAAGCTGGATGCAGACTTTACGGACTTTCCAATGGCGTTCTCTTGACATATGTTACACCACGTCTGAAGCAAGGTTACTCTATAACGACAAATGGCTCTGAGCACTATGTGACTTATCTTCTGCCGTCATGAGTCGCCTAGAACTTAGAACTAATTAAACCTAACTAACCTAAGGACATCACACACATCCATGCCCGAGGCAGGATTCGAACCTGCGACCGTAGCGGTCGCTCGGCTCCAGACTGTAGCACCTAGAACCGCACGGCCACTCCGGCCGGCTCTCTAACGACTCACAGCTTTTACACATCCCCACAGTTAGCGGATTTCCTAATTTTGAAGTCCACTAATAATCACAGAACAGTGAAGATGACCCAGAAAGAGACGTCACAACCTTCCCGAAATAAAAAATTACGAAAGGGGAAATTGCAACTGAAATACGAGGAAAAAATCTATCACTGCGTTGAAAAGACGAGGAAGACGTGGTACTTCTTTCAACTATCCACACTATGGATATAGTACACAGAAAAGATCAAAGAAAATAATGAAGCCAAAGCTTTTGCTTGACTACAACGTCGTATCCCACACCCAAATAGCAAGGCAAGAAATACTGCAAGAGAATATTTATCCGTTTACTGGAAATTTCTGTGTGGAATTCTTTTATTGTGTTTGCCTATTCTGGAGAGAAAAGGGATCCAGGTAATATAGGTTGGCCCTGTTGGAAAAAATAGTTGAGAAATACATAGGGAGCGTCATTTCTCCAAAGCCAGGCCGACCAGTACGAACGCCTCATACTGTTCGGTTGGGACAGAAAGACATTTTCCAGCAGCTTCAGAACTAACAGAAAAGAAGAGCAATCCGACACGAGTATGCACAACATTGGAAGCGCGTCCGGAGAGAAAAACGATACCACTGCCCCCAGTGCAAGGTCCCACTGCCCTGCGCACCATGCTTCAGAATCTATCATACAAAAACGGATTTAAGACATCAGTCTAGTGTTATTCTCATGTGTATATGTACCTAGGTTCTGATTTGCATCTTTAAATAAAAAAATTTTCATCTTTGTAATACTCCATGTGTTCCAGCGAGTATTTGCAGCGATTTGTGATGATCCCGAGTTATCTCGGGATAATACCTTTGATCCGCTTCCACCTACAATATAACGTTAGATTTTCAAGATAAACGTAGAAATGAGTGTTCAAAGCAACTAATTTTTTAAAAAAGTGTAAAATTACATAAGTAGGGTTCTGGAAGTTTTGTGGCAAGAAGAGGTACATTAGGACGCTAATCAAACTTGATGTTTCAGAATTGCATATCTCTGTTGTCGCCAGTAATCGCGTTCAGCAGGGTGTAAAACCACTGAAGAGACACACATTTCAGAGAATAGCGGGTATGACCACAGAATAATAAACACGCTTAAAAGGCGTAGTGGCTCCAATCAGTCAGAATCAACACTAGCAATACCTCGACTTGCAGCTCGTTGAGACAGATACACCTCAGAACATATAAAGCAAGTTGTCAATCGACTTTTCAGTTCTACTCATCGAAAAGTTACTGCAATAGCCCTGAGGCACATTGAACAAAGACAGCGTTGTCCCAACAAAAAATGCAAATTTATTCCAAGGCTTCGTTCTGACAGCGGTTTCAGGAGGATTTCCTTGGTTACAATGATAATTCCATGATTGGAAATCACTCCCAAAACCAGGCCAGTTGGAAATCCTCTACCCAGTTTTAGTTCAGTGGCATCTTGCTGAGAAAATCCAAGTTCTACAACGACTCGCGATATCCAGTAGCCCCACTTCTCCGTTACAGCAAGGAAAGATGGAAATAAATATTGTACCTCACAAAGCGTTACGGAGATGATAGATAAACTCCAGTGGAAGACTCTGCAGGAGATACGCTCAGTAGCTCGGTACGGGCTTCTGTTGAAGTTTCGAGAACATACTTTCACCGAAGAGTCAAGCAGTATATTGCTCCCTCCAACGTATATCTCGCGAAGAGACCATGAGGATAAAATCAGAGAGATTAGAGCCCACACAGAAGCATACCGACAATCTTTCTTTCCATGAACAACATGAAACTGGAATACAAGAGAGAACCGATAGAGGTACTCAAGGTACCCTCCGCCATGCACCGTCAGGTGGCTTGCGGAGCATGGATGTAGATGTAGATGTAGATGTGTCTGCAGTTCAGGCAGAAATCACACATCGGGCCTGTGGTCAAATTACTGTGCTGCAAATGGAATCGCCCAGTCACTATAAATCCGAAATCATAGTGTTAATTTAGAACACAGTGTGTTCGGAAATTCCTGTTTCAGACTTTTTCGACTTGTAGAGGGGAGTGAGTATATTATGAACAGGAACCAACGTCCGGGAACGTACCATTTCCGTGCTACAACCATTTGTAAACACGTTGGTAAGGCGACCACTTTTACAAGTAATTGTTTGCGAGTGATCGAGTTAATCATTTGTTTCACGAAAACTATTTGATATTCTGGCCAGTTAGGTTACACCTGATGATGCGGCTTTATGCCGCGAAAATTGTTGTGTTTTCAATAAACAATAATTTTACAAGCTGTTAACGAAATTCTTCATAAACTTGTTTTACAGTTCCACACATTAACAGCCAAAGAAATTGCTCATGTACTCGTTGACGTGTTCTTTTCAACGTGATGCTGTACGGCCTCTTCCAATTCGGTGTACGGCGTCTCCTAGGAACACCAGAGTCACGTCTGCTGACGGTAAATGTATCCTTTATCGAAATCACTGCGTAATTGTGGCGAAAATGGTATGTGATGGAGGGAATCGGACGTCGTGGACAACGATCTTGATAAAGGCGACAAGCAGCTCATCCGTTACCATGAGCTTCGCCATTCACAAGGATCATACGGCGTATTAGAGGTTGGACAGACGTCAAATGACATCAATCGATCCGACGTAAACACCCCCACCACGACCTTCTTCTTCTGTGTGGATGCGCACATATTCCTCGAACTCTTACGGGACTTGGTAAAAATGTCTTCCACGAGTAATGTGTGTGTTGGGGTGGGACACTACGAATGTAGTGTGTGGACATACAAGGTGAGAATGTGAGTCTCACGGGAGGCGTGCGCGAGATAGTCCCTGCAGTGGCGCTTTTCTCTGTGCCCTCGGTGAGTCAGATGGATAGAGCGTCTGCCATGTAAGCAGGAGATCCCGGCTTCGAGGCCCTGGCGGAGCACACATTTTCACCCGTCCCCGTTGATATATATCAACGCCCGTGAGCAGCTGACAGTATTAATGTAATTCTAATTTCGTACTAGCAAATATGTTTTCAAACGACTTTAACTCGGAAACGTTACGTTTACGGACACATGTTCCTATTCAAAATGTTATTCACTCACTCCTCTCTACAAGTCTTGTAACGGGAATTTCCGAACACCCTGTATTTTCTGTATAATAATCTAGCGTATATATATATAATTATATATATATATATATATATATATATATTATATGTTTCTGAAATTTCGTTACGACAAATTGTAATAAAGCTTTGGTTACACGATCGAAGATTGAGAGCAGTGGTAAGAAGAATACGAGCGGCTGTCGGAAAGAAATGTATTCTACGCTCTACTCTACCAGGTTATCTAATAAGTGTGTTGCCACTTTTTACTCATGGGACAGAGACATGGACCTTGATTGCGTGAACCATTCAAACACTCAGCTCTGATCAACGAAGAGTAGTGAGATGCATGTGGGAAATTACTAATAGAGATAGGAAACAAATGGGCCAAAGAGCACACTAAATCGAAGACGTATCAAGGGCTCTAATGACGATTAAATCGTGGGGGGTAGGACATTTATAGCAGCGAATGATTGGTAGTTTGACGAAGGAAGTGCTCTGATAGTTTCCGTGGGGTAAATAATTGAGTGTAGCATATATTGGAAAACAAGGATGCGAATAACACAAGTCTAGAAGAGGTCTTTCTACAGCAGTGACAACAAAAGACTGCTAGTGATCCTTAGCTGAATTCTCTCGGTGGCTAACATAAACTTCGTAAAGTTACAAAAAGAAATACTTTTATGTCGTTTTGTGCCAATGTTTATTGATTCAGTATCCAATTTTCGATTCCTTAGGTCATCATGAAACGACGAGGCAACTGTGGACAAAATGACATCCGACGTAATCTGATATTAGATAAGACAGATGTTACACGTTTTGAAACAATGAGTGTGCTGTGGAAAAGCGATTTTATATGAAAACACTTGCTAATAATGATGTTGGTTTTACAATTATTGTAATAATGTTGTCGTCTAATGTGTACTAGTATTCTTCTTAGCTTGATATGAATATGGGAAATGACGAAAGAAGCCGAGTATTTCCGTAAATTAACTCTAGACTGTACCAGTACGTATACTTCGAAAGATTTATGTTCAACACTATTGTTGTCTCAAGTAAACAAAACAAAAATACAATCGTTTACAAAAGGTATGTGTATCGATTTCTAGCATTTCCTGTACTTCCATCTCTTGTCTTCCTGTTTGTGCCACAGTCCCCAATAAGAAAGTATGTTGCGTTCTACACAACATCCACTAGGACCTTGCGTAGTACGGTGGCGCTGGTGTCCCGCATCGTTTCCATACGCTCTTCAAGAAATATGGGACTTCATTGCCATATTACGACGGATAAGCATCCGTCTGATGTACAACGCAAATTTCCACATAACGTTAGGAAAGGTAGGGAGGGAAATCAGTCAGCACATTCAATGAATATTACCATAGCTTTAAATGAGGAAGTGCTATTTTCTCCACATCTCTCTCGTTAAAGGAAGTTTCATTTACGTTTTTCTTGCTTAAGGCCATTTCATCTTCTACATATCTTGTAACTCCTGTTTCAGGTCATATCTCCCTCTGACCGATATTATTGTATCTGTGGTTACGTCCCTCAGTTGACCCTTGATGAGATGCAATGAACCGAGAAAAGGCTGGTGAACAAATAACATTTACAAAGCATGGACGAAACACAGCGTTAGTCGAAAAGGTGGATACGAATAATTAATTCTTATTGCGTAGGTTATTAATTGGACATGAATAATCTACACACACTAGAAGCGACTGTTGATATTAGTGGTAAGGTGAAAAGGCACGACGTGTATATAGGGAGTCTATCAAATCCAAGTGAAACAATGAAACAACAAACTCAACGAGAATAAACGTCTTTTGAGCATTACCATAAAACAAAGCATGCAGCAGTTTGTGGAGGCAACTGTTTGTGGGATAACTACCTGAATATGTTGGAGCGACAGCTTTTTTCTCGATATACCCAACACATCGTTTCATTTTTCAAAATGAGGTAACTCCGCCACATTGGCACATTGATGTTTGAGCATCTTTGAATCAATTCCTTCCTCAACGATGAATAGGCTGTATTGGATACGAAGACCTGGCTTGTACGTACTGACAGCTGAGATTTCCTGGTCAGGTGACATGTGACATTTTTCTTGCAGATTTTTGTGCTAGTGGAAGTCTACCCTCAAATCGGGCCGACCCGATCAATATTATATCAGACTCGGTAAAAGCAGTACCATAGCATAAAAGATTATTTTTCTCGTGTGTGGCGAGTACGGTTGCCGCTTATATGTTCGCTGTACAGTAGGCAAAGTACAGTTTGAACACCCACAGATTGTTTTGACTTTTGAAAATTTTCTGTTTCATCTGTACATAGGTTAAACAAATTCACATTATTTTGGTTGTAAGAAACGCCATGTCTTCTTTCCGGTGGGCGCCGGTATTGTCTGTTACAGATTTAACATTCGATGAGTGCCACCACTGCGTGGTGCTTCATGCCGACCTGGCTGTATTAAATCGCGCATGAGATTCCTCAGTTCCGAAGCAAATGAGCCCCAGACGAATGCCTTTCCTCACAAAAGATTCCCAGTGACAATACTCTAAGCTGGAAGATTCGAGGAACACTGAATCGCTACAGAACGGTCGTAGTGCAAGTAAACAAATGTAATTGAAGGGGAGCATTACAGACGAATCCGACGACAAATGTGACTGTGGTAAAGTTCAGGATATGGGAATATCTTCTACAACGTACGAACTGACCGACGAGATTTACCGTATACGACCTGTGGCTTGACAAGAAAGAAGTACTTGGTTTGGCCGATATTGGGCTGAAAAACTTTAAAACAAATTATCTAAAGACGAAGAGGTAGGTAACTATCTTTTATGAAAGAAAAATTAATGGATTTGATAATCCTACATGTCTTTCTGCAAAAAGTGTTATAATTTTCTGACTGATATTTGTAGTATCACATCCGATCTTAGTCTGTAACATTCTTTACAAATGGAAAAATACGCTGATAGAAAAAAACAGCAACACCACGAAGAGGTTGTGCCACATAAACGAAAGTTTTTAGGGATGTTTCTACATCTGAAGGATGATGTCTATTCAAATCTCGCCCCAGTAGCATAAGAGTTGCGCCAGTAGCGTCATTATGACAATGGAACTGAGGTTGGCTTTAAATGCACGCTGTAACGATTATGGTCTTGAATTACCTTTGAGACTGGACGAGGTGAGTTGTATCTCACTGAGTTTGAACGAGGATGTCTAATAGGGCTATGTGAAGCTGAATGTTTCCTCTGCGGTACTGGAGACGGCCACGTGGCACTATCGAGAGATAGTTTGGCGTAAGTCTCTGGCGCTTCGTATTGCGTCTGTGGTAGCAGTTTGAGCAGCAGTTGGCACCACAGTGAAACAACGAACTGTTAGAAATCGGTCAATTCAAGGACAGCTCCGAGCCAGAATTCCTCTAGTGTACATTCCAATAATCCCAAACAACCGCCATTTGCTACTTCATGGGTGCCAAGCGAGAGCTGATTGGAGAGCAGGGTAGAGATCCGTTGTGTTTTCAAATGAAATCTGGTTCTGTGTACGTGCCAGTGATGGCCGTGTGTTGGTTAGAAGGTGGCGAGTCGAGGGCCTGCAACAAACTTGTCTGTATGCTGGACACACCGGACCCAGACCTTGAATTATGGTCTGGGGTGTGATTTCGTATGACAGCAGTAGGTTCAACTGGCTCTAAACACTATGGGACTTACCATCTGAGGTCATCAGTTCCCTGGACTTAGAACTACTTAAACCTAACGACATCACACACATCCATGCCCGAGGTAGGATTCGAACCTGCGACCGTAGCAGCAGCGCGGTTCCGGACTGAAGCACCTAGAACCACTCGGCCACAGCGGCGAGCGACTGCAGTAGCACTTTGGTGTTTTTCAACAGGATAACGTTCGCCTACATACCACTGTTGTAACCAACGTGGTCTACAGACAGTCGACATGTTGCCTTGGACTGGTCGATCACCAGATTTGTCTCCAATCGAGCACATATGGGACACCATCGGATGACAGTTCCAGCGTCATACACAAACAGAATATTAACCGTCCCTGCATTGACCGACCAAGTGCAACAGGTGTGCAACTCCATCCCACAAACTGACATCGGCACATGTACAACAAAATGCATCCACGTTTGCACCCCTTGCATTCAACATTCTCGTGGTTACACCGGCTATTAATGTACCAATATCTCAGGTCTGCAATGGCTTAATTCGCGCTTTTATTAACCCTGTGATCTTGCAATGTTAATCACCTGAATATGTTACCTAGACAAACGTATTGCAGGAATTTCGTTACCCTACGGTTTTTGGTGTTACGATTTCTTCCGTCAGTGCATTATGCTGAATTACATAGTGCGAAAATGGACGAGGGAAGTACTGGCAAGCTACCTTCGTATCTCGAAAACTTCCTCTTTTTTTAACGACATTGGGAATGGAACATCGGGAAGGTATTAAAAGTGATATTAATGTGGGTAATGACTTTTATTTTTACTCTCCATCGGAGTGTTCGCTGATATGAATCTTTGTGGCAGATTAAAACTGTGTGCAGGCGAGTTTTCCACCGAGTGAGCTATGTAACCACGACTTAACGACCTACACCCTCAGCGCTACTTCCGGCAATACGTGTAATTAAATTCTTTTTGAAATAGACGCGCTGGGTTGGGTTACACAAAAGGCGAGGTAAAGACGTGACTAAGTATAGAGCAGAGCGAGTCAGTCGCGCAGTTAGCGCTCTGATTTGTCCATAACGATCCTCCTGCGAGCCGGCACGTCCGCCGCACGCCGCGCCTGCAGTTGCCGACGCCGTGCTAAATGCCGGCGCGCGGTTCATTAAAAGACGCGCTGCGCAGCTGTAGCCAGTAGCCGCCCGTGTTGGCGTTCCCTTCGGCCGGCCCGCGGCCCTACCAGACTCAAAGCCCGGCGCCACACTCGTACCGCGGCACCCGTAATGAGTTTTCGCCGGCTCGTTTTCCCGACTTCCCTTAATCACTCGCTTGTTACCAACCTCCGCACACGGCGTGCGGTCTGCACTCAGCTGCGCTGCGCGTGCGCCACGATTCTCTTCGCCGCTGCCCATTAGGAGCATCCATTGTATATCTACGTTTCGTAAGTCACTGTACAGTGCGTTGTGGCGAGTACTTCGTACAAATATTATCGATTTTACGTCCTGTTCCATCCGCGTACTCGTCGAACAGAGATGACTGATTGATTACAGGATTCTGTAAGTGGATAGTGTCTTGCAAAGGAGCTACACACAGAGATGATAAAAGTCGTTGTATAGCGGTATGCCGGCCGGGGTGGCCGAGCGGTTCTAGGCGCTACAGTCTGGAACCCCACCACCGCTACGGTCGCAGGTTCGAACCCTGCCTCGGGCATGGATGTGTGTGATGTCCTTAGGTTAATTGGGTTTAAGTAGTTCTAAGTTCTAGGGGACTGATGACCTCAGAAGTTAAGTCCCATAGTGCTCAGAGCCATTCGAACCATTTTTGATAGTGGTATGCGCACACACATATCGCGAAGTATCGCGTACACAAGAAATAAAAGGGCAGTGGATTAGCGGAGCTGTCATTTGTATTCAGGTGATTCATGTGATAAAGTTTCCCGCATGATTATGGCGGCACAACGGGAATAAATAGACTCTGTAAGAGGTCCATGACAAAGGAATTTATTGCTAGCGCACTCGACCAGATGTAATTTCGATGGATTGCTCACGCTCTGCCTGCGATATGTAAGCTATAAGAGAATCGCAGACCAGAGAGCAGTGTTGGCTGCTGCAAGAGCAGTGGTAGTAGTGGTGGTAGCTCGCAGTCGGCCGGTTGCGTCGGTCGTGCCTGAGCGGTGTAGTATAAGGAAAAAGCGGCCGCGCGCAAAAAAAAAAAAAAAAATGGCTTTGAGCACTACGGGACTTAACTTCTGAGGTCATCAGTCCGCTAGAACTTAGAACTACTTAAACATAACTAACCTAAAGACATCACACACATCCATGCCCGAGGCAGGATTCGAACCTGCGACCGTAGCGGTCGCGTGGTTCCGGACTGTAGCGCCTAGAACCACTCGGCCACTCCGGCCGGCGCTGCCGCGCGCATATGTAGTTTATTAAAACTAAATTTGTGCTATTGTTATAACAAAACCCATGTAAATGTTTTTAGGAATCTTTTAATAATAATCATTCTTATTATGATAACTTTTGACAATGATTCATCTGAATTTAAAGATTTTACTAATTTCTCCTATCCATGGTCATCCCTACTGTCGTAAAGAAAAATCAGTTGTTTCTTTTTATACATAACAAATCTAGTGGCCAGCATTGCACTGGGCTGTGGCAGAAAAATTTCTTATATGAGCAGATATATACGCGTTATCCGGCGACTTCATTGAGGTAAGAATTTTCAATTTGTTCAGAATGATCTTTCAGGGCCTTGACGCAGCACTGCTGACGTCCAAAATTTGCCAGTTTAAATTCACAGTCAGTTAATTAGTGAAACGTTATATGCGAGCCACATTTTTATTGAGAAGTTAGTCACCTTATTATTGCGAGATTACGGAAGTAAACCGTTGGGAGGTTACACTAAATGTGAATGCTATACCTGTATTGTTCTTTTGGCAGGTTACACCTTTGAACTCGGAATGGTAATTACATCTACATGTAACTGACATTCCATTTCGGAAAGCTTTAGGGCATTCAATATTCCGAGATCCACACTCTGAAGAGTGTTCCGAGAATATCAAATTTCAGGTATTTTCTCTCGCCACGCAGTAGCCAACGACCTTCATTTAACAACCGAGAGCAGCGGCTTTTTGCGGGGAGTTGGCAGTGCTAACAGACAAGCAGCAGTGAGTGAAGTAACTGCAAAAATCAATGTGGGACGTACGAGGAACGTATCCGTCAGGACAGAGTGGCGAAACTTGGCGTTAATGGGGGCTATGACAGCTGACGACTGATGCGAAAGGCATTGCTAACAGCAACATACCGCCCGCAGCGCCTGCTCTGGACACGTGGCCATATCGGTTGTACCCTAGACGACTGGAAAACCGTGACCTGGTCAGATGAGTCCCTGTTTCTGTTAGTAAGAGCTGGTGGTAGGGTTTGAGTGTGGCACAGACCTCACTAATCCATGGATAGAAGTTGTCAACAAGACACTGTGCTAGCTAGTGGTGGCTCCGTAATAGTGTGGGCTGTGTTTACATGGAATGGACTGGGTCCTCTGCTCCAGTTGAACGTATCATTGACTGGAAATGATTATGTTCAGCTACCTGGAGACCATCTGCAGCCATTTATGGGCTTTAGGTTTCGGAACAACGACGGGATTTTTATATATGACTATGCGCCATTTCACACGTGCCACAATTGTTCGCGATTGCTTTGATGAAAATTCTTGAGAATTCAGGCAAATGATTTGGCCAAACAGATGGCCCAACATGACTCCCATCGAACATTTAACGGATATATTCAAGAGGTCAGTTCGTGCACAAAATTCTGCGCCGTCAACACTTTCGCATTTATGGACGGCTATAGGGGCAAATGGCTCAATATTTCTGCAGAAGACTTACGATGACTTGTTCAGTCCATGCAGCATCCAGCTGCTGCTCTACACGGATCCCACGATATTTTTCACTTTAGTGTATGACTCAAAACGTGGACAGGGTTTTGAAAAGAGTATATAAAACTGCAGTGGTATGAATATTTTGATTTGTTACCACGAATCTGGAGGTGTGATGGTCAAACAACGTTATACTATCTGATTAAAAGTATCCGTACACCCCTACATAAAGCTGAATTGTCTGTATATGCGGAGAATGGCGGAACCGCCGGTATTACGGTGGGCAGTCAGCAGAGAACCAGTAACCCCAAAATGAGTTGCTGAGGACACCTTGGTGGCTTCGAACGTGTACTGGATGTCTCATGAGTGAGAGATTCGCCAGGGACATATCAACTCTTCTAAAGCAGCTCCAGTCCATGGTTGTTGATGTGACAGTGTAGTGAAAATGTGAAATAACAACTATAGCTAAACCAAGAACAGGCAGACTTCACGTACTGACGGACAGGAACACAGGAGAATTGCAAGGGGTAGTTGTAAGAAATCGCATTAATTTAGCGAAAGGAATCGTTCATGAGATATAAAATGCTACCAGCACTCCAGCTAGCACAGTGAGTGTGCATAGGGTACTAAAAAGAATGGCGTACAATTTTCGAGTAGCTCACGAATTCAGGATCTGCTAGATTTGATTCCGGCAGGTTCGATCAAGACGAAAGGGTTATGAAGATACACGAATGAGAGAACTCTAATGGGAGTCCCTGGAGGGAAGGCGACGTTCTTTTAGAGGAACACTACTGGGAAATGTGTGTATACATACGAGCAGTGTCTGTTGCGTTGTACATCTCCGACAGAACAGACACTATATATATATGTTTTTGTACTAGCGTGATGTCTCTATCACATTTACTTCAATACGAATGCACTAATATCGCCAGAATTGTTACGGGAATCAATATTTTGCGAGTAGGGGGTTAATGGGCTTTATCCCTTAAATGTTCGGTTGCATTTATATTGTGCCATCTGGTTGGCCAAACGATGGTAGCATGCGATAAGTTCGAAATTTTGGTGGGTCAGGATCCGTGACCGAATGGCAGTTGGCCTTCAGCTGTGTAGCGGCGCCGACGTGCTCTGCTCTCCGAGCCGCGAGCCGCTAGCGAGTGTTTCTTCAGTTGCGTGGCGTTGTGTAATCGTGTTATTTAGATCGACTAGAAGCACGATGGTTCTCTCATACCGAAAGGCGACGATCAAGCTTACTTTCAACGCACAATACAATCGAGTCAAAGCTCATGAAACCAAACGTTTTTTGATTGCTGTGGTGCACTAAGAACCACAAGATCTACTGGGAATTCATCAGTCCATTGTCTCCAGCACGTTTTACCTGAAGCTCGTAGACGAAGCAGCTTGTGATACGCTCCTACGCCGATCCGCCGATGGATTCCATTTTTGCCATTCTGATGGGAACGTGAGTTTGTTAGCGTTTGATTATGCTGATCTGAGAATTCGAAAGATCGCATTTTCGAGCTCCCCTATGAAGTCTCCGCCGCTTTGGTCATAGACACTTTACGGCCGTTCGTAGATACACGAATGAGAGAACTCAAGTGTCATGTGGAGGAAAAATGGAAAAGTTTTGAGTTGTATCCCGTAGTTTGTGGAGTGCGCCAAGTACGTTTTGAGCTCAGGAATCACATAACTTCATATGTATCCATCGGTTGATGTCGTTCAATCGTCAATTACGACAGACAACCAAGGAACTACTACACCATTTGTGTACAAGAAGGACATGTTCGCTCGGACTGTCTTCAGCGACGTCTCGTGCAATTACCACCTGTAGAACGGGTAGTGACACCGAAGATGACGTCCCTCCCCCCTTCAATATGCTGAGGTGTTGATGAATGATGTGGGTGCTGAGCACGACTAACTCTCAGCTCAGGTGATAGTAAGTTCTGCCCACGATCCTGTGCTGCAGCAGTCATATGTATCCAGCAACTTCTCAATCCCGCCACGCCACAACTACATCACTGTCGGGAACAAACGACAGCACAGTCACCTTTCCTCTGTATGTGGAAGCCGGGGTTCAAGAGTATAATATCGACGTCGACCCACTTCCGATGCGGAGGCACGCCAACTCAAACAGAAGTCCCCGAAACGGCTTAAGAAGAGAAGGCCGTCTACAGAAGAAAAGTTGCATAAGGGAGGTGTGCAGCTGGAGGATGAGGACGACGCCAACACGTCACTGCCAGCTGGATTAGATGCAGTCACTCCCGTCACACAGCTGCCACAGGCTGACCTGGATCACAAAACGCATGACGGCGGAGCAGCAGGACGACTCCACGGTTGCGAGGAGAAGCGCACGCCAGCCGAAGTAACTCATCCGACAATACTCATTGGGAGACTGGGCTGGTGTGGTACTGAATGACGTAATGCAGGAGACGTAAGATCAACCGATGCCTCTCTCCGACGCTGTGTCGAACGGGACCTGCACGCGAGGTGACTAACTTGTGTGTCGGCCGCCCTGGTGACCGGACGGCGATGTCGTGACCCTTCCCAGCCCATTTCATTTACTGCGATGTCACAAGTATACCGCATAGGTGCGGTAAACATCAACGGCATACGCATCCCAGGAAAGGTACTAGTGTTGTGTGATACGCTCCGGGTCGCGCATATGTATTTTGTTTACCTCCAAGAGGTGGGACCTGGCGTAAGATTGGACTTTTATGGCTACGGCGCTTATAGTTTACTGGGTGGCGAAGGTAGTCGTGACATGTTCATACTGTTATGGGAAGGGATTGAGGTGTCAGAGGTGACTTCTTCCGTCGGCGTGTGATGTCGCGCTGACGGTCAGTACAGTTCGTCTGGTGAAAGTTTACTCACCATGAGTCACGTCGAAACGCCGCGAAAGGACCGTCTTCTACTCCTAGGTTACCTTGTTGTTTCAAGGAAATATAGAGCATTACATAGTGGGCAGCGATTTCAGCTGTGTTCGGCGGCACAAGGACAAATACCTGAACTTCATTGCCTGACAAGCGTTCCACACACTGGTCTATAATCTCGCCCTGCAAGACACCTGGACCATAAAACGGCGACAAACACAGGTACACGTATCTTACTAGTCACTCGGACAGCCACATAGATAGGGTGTACGTATCACGAGGTCTCCGTGCAGCTACTGTTGGCGCGAAGATGTGGTCAACTGATTCTACGGACCACCAAGCTTATGTCTGTGCGGTTGCCTTGTCTCACCAACAGACGTGACGTAGTACCGGACTACGGAAACTGAACGTTCCCCACTTTCACGATGACGCTTATCGGTGCGATATTGAGGATACTTGGCGCCGATGTCAACGTCGCTAACGAGCCTACAGTTCCACATTTCTGTGGTGGATTAGTTGTGTCAAACCTGTCATATATAGTTCACTTGTCGGCTATGGCAAAGATAAGTCTGGGTGGCAACGAACGAATTTTTCAATTTTATAGCATCTACGTCTACATCTAAATGGTTACTCTGCAATTCACGCTTAAGTGCCTGGCAGTGGATTCATCGAACCATTTTCATACTACTTCTCTGCCATTCGACTCTCAAATGGCGCGTAGGAAAGAAAAAAGCACCTAAATCTTCCCATTCGAGCTCTGATTTCTCTTATTTTATTATGATGATAATTTATCCGTAAGTAGGTATCAACAAAATATTTTCGCATTCGGAAAAGAAAGTAGATGATTTAAATTTCGTAAATAGATCTCGCCGCAAAGAAAACCGCCTTTGTTTCAGTGACTGCCACCCAAACTCGCATATCATATCAGTGACACTCTCACCCCTATTGCGCGACAACACGAAACGAACTGCCCTTCTTTGCACTTTTTCGATGTCCTCCGTCAATCCTACCTGGTAATGTTCACGCACCACGCAGCAATATTCCAGCAGAGGACGGACAAGTGGAATGTAGACTGTCTCTTTAGTGGTTTTGTCGCATCTTCTAATTGTTGAGCCAACGAAACGCAGTCTTTGTTTCGCCTTCCTCAAAATATTATCTATGTGGTATTTCCAATTTAAGTTGCTCGTAATTGTAATTACTAGATATTTAGTCGAATTGACAGCCGTTAGATTTGTGCAATTTATCGTATACACAAAATTTATTGGATTTCTTTTAGTACCCATGTGGATGACCTCGCACTTTTCTTTGTTTAGTGCGAATTGCCAATTTTAGCACCATACAGAAATTCTCTCTAGATCATTTTGTAATTGGAATTGATCGTATGATGATTTTAGTAGACGGTAAATTGCAGCGTCATCTGCAAACAATCTAAGGGGGCTGCTCAGATTATCGCCTAGATCATTTATGTAAATCAGTAACAGCAGAGGGCCTATGACACTACCTTGCGGAACACCAGATATAACTTCTGTTCTACTCGATAACTTGCCGTCTGTCAATACGAACTGCGACCTCTCTGAGAGGAAATCACGAATCCAGTCACACAACTGAGACGATACCCCATATGCACCCAATTTGATTAATAGTCGCTTGTGAGGAACGGTATCAAAAGCCTTCAGGAAATATAGGAATATGAAATCGATATGAGATCCCTTACCGACAGCTCATAACTTCATGGGAATAAAGAGCTATCTGTGTTGCACAAGAACGATCTTGTCTGAATCCGTGTTGGTTACGTATCAATAAGTCTTTCTCATCAAAGTGATTCATAATGTTCGAATACAGTATATGCTCCCAAAATCCTGCCCCGGGCATGGATGTGTGTGATGACCTTATGTTAGTTAGGTTTAAGTAGTTCTAAGTTCTCGGGGACTGATGACCTCAGAAGTTAAGTCCCATAGCGCTCAGAGCCATTTGAACCTACTGCAGATTGAGGTCAGTGATATGGGTCTGCAATTTAATGGGTTACTCCTATTTCCTTTCTTGACTATTTCCTTTCTTGACTATTGGTGTGACCTGTGCTACTTTCCAGTCTTTAGGAACAGTGAGCGGTTGTATATCATTGCTAAGAAAGGCGCTATTGTGTCTGCATACTCTGAAGAAACGTGGTTGGTATACCATCTGGACATGTAATTAAAGGAACTGGCAATGCAACCAGCGTCACCAAACCGTTAACGAACAGTCCAGCGGATGAAAGTCTGCCTGCTCCAACTCACTGCACTGAAATTGGAAGGCGTCAGAGTCTGCGCGAGAATGCAAGACGATTTTCATGGAGAACAAGCATCGCTGCATCACATAGTACGAGAAAAACGTCAGTGCAAACACACGCTCATTGCAGCAGTCTAAAAGGCGGAGGCAAGGTGACACAAATAGATATTGCTCGAGTGTTAGGACTGGCAGACATGCTGGACGACATGACAGCAACCGAGACTGTGCAGGATGACCCCAACTTCTGGCAGAAAATACGCGGGATATAGACTTGAAGAGTGGTGCGTTGTACAAATCACCCGGGTCTGATGGACTCGCTGTTGAGTTCTAATGCTATTTTCCTGCTATTATGAGCGAAACATGGATCCGAATGTATAATGAACTTATGACACCCATCTTTCGAGTCCCCATCGAATTTACGGAAAGCATCATGATCCATGTGCCCAAAAAATGGCGGGGGTGGCGCCCACAGGACGACCGACCTCTTGACTTCGTTAAACGTAGGTTATAAGCTTTTTACACGTGTATTTCGTGCCCGTCTGCACTTCACAGTCAAGGGTGCAATATATGCCCATCATACGCGCCTTGGTGGAAGAAGCAATGTTCACATGGCGTTGGGACCGAATAATGTTGTAATCGCGCTGATGTTGGTCTGCAGTCTCCAGGGCGCCCTGGTTGAGGTGGATTTCGACCACACATTCGACCACGTTGATCGTAGTTTTCTGCGAGCGGTCATGGAACACATGGACATCCCCCACATATTTGCTTATGTAGACCTGCGATTGATTCACGGAGCACATTAGAAGGTAGTGGTGAACGGTTCTCGATCAGAACCGATTTCTATCTAGCATTCCGTTAGGCAGGAATGCCTAGTGTCCGATGTTCTATCTACAGTAGACCCCGAGCCAGCCCTGTATGGTCTTCGCCGACGCTTGGAAGGGATATGTTTACGGACCGCGAAGTTCCGATGTTGCGCACATGCCGACGATGTCGTATTCCTGGCCCGGTGAGGGTATGACATACAGACGCCGCTGCGATGGGTTCAGCAGTAGCGGGTAGTGTTATGAATCCGAGGAAAACAAAGTATATGTATGTGGGCAGCGAGCTGGCCCAGTGTACAACAGTGCCCATCACTAAAGAACCCGCACTCAGATGTTTACGGGTATTCTTTCATGTCCATACTCAACATACTGCACCGTTCACATATCGTCGGCTGTTACAACAAGTACGTACATTCGTGCGACTCCACAAGCTACGCATGATAAACATGTTCCAGCGGGCACAATTCTTTTACGGCTACTTAGCTTCAAAATTAATCCGTTTCGCCCATTTGCTAAAGATTACCATTACGACTGCTACGAGGCTACGCCTACATTTAGACATTTTATGTGTGCTGAGCTTGTTCTTAAAATTCGTTACGACACCTTGGCTTTGGACACATGAAAGATGCACTGACGATGCATTCTGAGTAAGTCAACCTGACGGGCTTCGTGATTGACGAGATGACGCCACAATCAAAGCAGCGTCCAGATCCTGTCATATTTCGCCGCTGTTCAATTACATTAGGACGTTCCTAGTAGGCAATATATATTTACTGGATGACCTGCAGTCTATATGGTCGCCCGCGACGAAGGACTAGTACCGTGAATTACAAAGACACCAACACGCCAACGTGGTTGAGCGACGCTACCCTGCCGTACAACGGAAGAGAGTATGGCGTGCGATCCGTCTATCCATTCTCCCCACGGAAGTGCGGGCTTCGTGGAACGTGATTGTGAATGACAAATTAGCTAATCGCCAGCAATTGCACTCCATTCATCTGGTCGACGCACCTTTGTGTCCATTTTGTGCAATAACTGATTCAGGAGACTTCCGTTGACGTGTGGTACCACAGCAGCATGTCGGCTACTCACACAACGAATGGTCAGAAACAGAGCGCTCTCTTACGACGGCCACCAACGTTTGTTCACTCTGAAGCTCTATTCCAACCGGATGCCGTCTACTTCCAAACCGTCTGTCAATTGGAATGGCGCTGTCCTATTTCTTCCACCCCGGGACAAAGAGGTGTTATATTATTGGCCCTTCCTACTGGACAAACACACGAACTTACAACGCCAGGTGAAATACCGGTCCTGTTTTGCCAACTATTGTAAATTGGAAATTTGTGGTAAGATCTTATGGGGCCAAACTGCTGAGGTCATCGGTCCCTAAGCTTACACACTACTTAATCTAACTTAAACTAACGTACGCTAAGGACAACACACAGACCCATGCCCGAGGTAGGACACTAAACTCCGACGGGGGCAGCCGCGCGGATCGTGACAAGGTGCCTAAGAATGCGCGGCTACCCCGCGCGGCTTGCCAACTGTCTGTGTTCATTCTTCGAGGAGCCTCCGGCTAGCTGGAGCGTTTCAAGTGAGAGAAGAGGTAGATGATGATGGTCCACGATTGAAGATCGATCTCAGTCTAGGTACACAGGGGATAGTACTCCTCGTTGTACGGGAAGAGGACCTAGAGTATCTCCATGCTTAGCTATTGTACGGTTTTCTTTACCTAAGTTGTATGGTATTCATTTTCTAATTAAAATAAAAGCAAATAAATAAATAACAAAAAAGGAGAAATCCTTGGTACCTCTCCTTCGGTCACCGTTACACACCCGTGAGCAGGGCGACACAGTGGCCAGGCTTCCGCTGCCGACCCATGCCCTCTGCCCTCTGCCGCCACGACCCATCACTCCCACCTAAAAAGCCAGGTCTGGTACAGAAAAAAGCGGTTAAGGCAGCCGCTCACGAGAAGCGGTAAATCTGAGTTCGAGACCCGGCCGACGAAAATGTTCAACTTTCACCATTGGATCTCCACAATGCTCTTGGCGGCTGGAATCACTAGTTTTCTACCCACCCTTTCCCTTTCCTTCCCATTCATCTGCCTTATATACAAACTATTGAGAAAATTTAGGGATCCGTCATTTGAGGCTGACTGCAGAACGATTCTGCTAGCGCCAATTTACATTTTTTGTTTTTTATTTACACGTCTAGTTCTGTAGGACCAAATTGAGAAGCAAATCTCCAAGGTCGTGGAACGTGTCAGTTTTGCGCAATGATCATGAAGATAAGAGAAATTACGGGTCATACGAAGGCATGAAGTGTGTCGTTTTGCCCCCGTTCTATTTGCCAGTGCAACAAGAAAGGAAATGACATAGTGGTACAATGTACCTCTCGTCAATCACCATACGGTGGCTTGCGGAGTTGCGTATGTAGATGTGAAAACCACACAGTTCTGTAGCCAAAGCCATGATATACTTGAAAAGGTGTAAAGAGTGAGATAGACGCCACTGGACACTGAATAACTCGAAAGGTTTTAAAGTCGCAGCGATGAATCACGCTGTATCCTGTGGTAATCCCATGGAAGCGTTTGGTTTCGGCGAATGACCCAGAACGTTACCTGCCGTCATGTGTAGAGTGTTCCGGGGTAGTACGCACAGGTGGTCCCCATATTGCACTTAAGAAAAATACGGAAGGATATGAGCACACTTTACAAAACTGTTTATTACTTAAAGTACAGGAATAGTTCGGAGGTGATGACAGTTCATATCAGCCTAACCGTCCACAAAGAAAGATATGTTAGACGATGTTTGTTGATCAATGACATTCCTGGATTGGACTGGCTTGCTCAGCGTCCCAACTTGAACTAAATGCAACAACCTTGGCGTGACTTCGATCCACCCCCACCTTCTAACAGCATTGTCATCTCTGGTTACAATTCCAGGGTAAGACATTCACACACCTCACTGAAAGTATCCCCATCACAGTTCAGGCCGCTATAAAAGCAAAGCGTGGACGCATCCAGTCCAGTATTTAAACAGCCAACAATGTGAGCGATGCAGATTGCAGAGTAACAATACGGAGCAAATGTGACGTCACATGGGTCTTGGAAGCGTGTCGAGGGAATTTTATTAAACAGCCGTTTGTTGGGACACGGATTTAGAGCGAGGCTCTTATGTTCAAGTTTGATAAAGAGGACAAAAGGAAACGTCAGTCAGAGGAGATGGGCGAAATATACCTTAACAAGGCAACTTAAGAGAGAAGAATTATTCTGCCGTTGCTCTTCGAAGAGAGTGTCTCAAAAGACCAGAGAGGTTGGCAACAATGGTGGAGCAAGTGCAGGAAATTCTCTGAAGCCAACCGCGGAGGACAGTGGTAGAGAGCATGGTATGCGGCCGTCTCCGTGAAGTATGGCCCTCTGTTTCCAACGACGGGTCCAGCCGCTATTGAAGGAACTGTCGCCGTAGCATACCATATTGCACTACAAAGGTAGACTCTCAGTGCGCAGCGAAACCCTAGTGCAGTTGTTTGATTTCTCCCACCTTCCGTACGTTCCTCTCATCATAGCTTGTGGACTGTTAGGCATTAAGAAAATATATCGTTTCAACCCCGATTCCATTATTTATAAATCATTTGACGTATCCAACGAAAACAATACACTTAAAAAAAACCAACACACCACGAAGCAGTTACCTGAGTCGAACGGAAATTGGCAGATTCGATCTACATTTAGAGACAAACAAATTATTACAATTCCAGAAAAAACTGGATGAATCATTCAAGAGAAAGAGCTTCACAATTTGAGCAAGTCAATAATGCATTGTTCCTCCTCTGGCCTAGCTATTTAAACTGTCTTTTTTCTATGAGTTATACTGTCCTATCAGAAATGATTTGCTCCACTAGTTTCTTTTTGATGGAAGGCAGTTTGTTACACTGCTTCACGTTTATGTACGATTTCACGTAATCAGGCATTATGTCTGGCTTCAAACACAGTTTACTGTAAGTTGCTCTCAAATATAATTACTTCACATTCGACAGAAACATGTATATTCAGCATTACGGTTTGGTTATGGGGAGTCCACTTGCTGGTGTTTTTGTTGATGTCTTCATCAACGCGCTTGAGAGTTCTTCAGTTCTATTCGGAACTTCGTCAAAAGATCCGTTTTATGGAAGATATATTGACGATATTATCATCGCTTTTGACGGTAATGATGACGACCTGGAGGTGCTTCTTGATGTATTAACAACTTCAGTGAGAAAGTTTGCTTCACGAAACAACTTCAAAATTAAAACGGGAACAAAATTTTCCTGATTTGCTATTTCTGTAGAAAATAATTCCTTTAGTTTCAACACCTTTCGCAAGCAAACTTATTGAGACAATATTATCTCCGGGGATTCGACGCATCCGAAAGCTCATAAACCAGCGTTCTTTTTCATTCCGCCACACATCGTAAATGTCGTGTGACTAGGGCCTCCCGTCGGGTAGACCGTTCGATTTGTCGCCACTTCGGCGACTCATGCGTCGATGGGGATGAAATGATGATGATTAGGACAGCACAACAACCAGTCCCTGAGAGGAGAAAACCTCCAACGCAGCCGGGAGGCGAACCGGGCCCTTAGGATTGACATTCTGTCGCGCTGACCACCCAGCTACCGGGGGCGGACAGCCACTCATCGTTTAGTAACTCCTCCTATGTTGCCTACCAGTCAGCTAAATGAGTTAATGTCATTAAAGGGATCGAATGGCATGG
Source organism: Schistocerca serialis cubense (assembly GCF_023864345.2). Classification (NCBI taxonomy): domain Eukaryota; kingdom Metazoa; phylum Arthropoda; class Insecta; order Orthoptera; family Acrididae; genus Schistocerca; species Schistocerca serialis. The sequence continues at coordinate 380,313,535 of NC_064643.1, read as the reverse complement.
TAGATCATTACCAAATTACATCTTGAGAAAGAAAACTTCTCAAGAATGTTCGATGTTGTGCAAGAACCTTTCCTTCCTCAATAAGAAATTCATATGCAGTTCCTTCTTAGGAAATGTTTCTTACTGAATTAAACGTGTTCTAAAGAATAAACAAATAAAGAATAACTTTAATGCCTCTTTCTCTGCAGACAATAGTTTGCAGAGAAGACTGTTGCATACATGGGAAAATACTGGCGACTCGTTTTCCAATTCAGGTGTCTATAAATTAGCCTGCAATAATTGCCCACGCCATTAATTTGGTGAAATAGGAAGACCTGTGAAGACAAGATATAAAGAGCATTTGTTAAGAAAGAAAGGAGCAGACATACACAACTCTACGTTTTCTGAACAACTACTGACTGCCATCCACAATCCGAAAAATTTAGAAGATACGGTTATTCTTCACAGAGAAATGAAAGGGTCTAGGATGGACATTTGGGAATAATTAGAGATCTATAAACATCTATTGCACAGAGATGGGAATTTACTAACCAACCAGCACCAGCTAGCCTGTAGACAGGCATTATTACTTTTTGTACGATGATGTACTGGATGTCATATTTATCTCTTTACTGTCATTATGCTTATAATGACGTACTTATGCGCAGACATAATTATTTTCGTACGATAATGTACTGATGCTTCTTCAAGCGTCTTAACGAAGTCCTTTGCTAGTATATTTTATTTTGTATTTGTCTTTCTCAACATTTTATTCTATACTCATCTATTTGTATGGTGTGTTTCTGTAATTCTGTTAGTACTTTTTTAAGCTTATTGGCTGTTTAAGGCACCAAGTGTACATCTTTATCGGTGCAATGTAGCTCTTGACATGGTCTGACATTTTATGGCATTGATTTTACTGATGTGATTTGATTTTAGGGGTCGTAACTTCTGAAAATGGAGGGGAGAGCCGGGCTAGACGTTACCGAGGTACGTTGTTCCGATTGAAATAACGCCGTGAGGGAAGAGATATGAATATGAGGTAAACACGTAGTGAAATGAAACCCAACAGCCCACCGACGGCAGCCATCATAAAGAGGCTAGTGTTCCCCGGAACATCGGAACGACAGCACGTGCGTCGCTGGTCCAAGTTAGTAAATATTTTCGTTTTTGGTATTTTTGATCTATCTCACGAATATTAACGAGTAGCTTTCAGTGTTTCAGAGTTTTATTGTAAGGATTTATCTACTGTTTTGGTACTCAATGCGTAAATTACCTATGTTTCGCAACATAACCAATATCTTGCTTTTATTTTAGCTTGTGTGATTGGGGCTAGATGTTACGTTTTCCGGGGGTACTTTTTGACCTCGGAACAACTTGCCACAATTCATTAATACCACAAATGGAACATAAATATCGTTATTTTTTTTCATTTGTAGTATGAGGATGTATACCCGAAAAACAACACGATGTTCTGTGTCACAGGAGTTGAAGCAAGAAGTAGCAGATGCAGTTGTCAACAATGGCAGGAAAATAAATACTTTTGCCAAAAATTACATATTTGTCATATGGCTTTATACAGAATTCTAAAAACTGGGGTAGAAAATATCGCGACTGGTTACAAAAAAGTAAGATTGGTCTTTACTGAAGAACAGGAAGATAAGTTAGCAGAATATCTGTTGCAATGTGCTACAGTTTTCTTTGGTCTTCTGCCAGAAGAAAACAAAAAGTTTGCGTACGAATGTGCAATGAAATTCAATGCTCGCAATATTCCGCCATCGTGGCACAAATATAAAAAAGCTGGTCGAGACTGGCTGGCTGGTTTTTTAAAAAAAACATCCTCATCTGTCAATAAGAACACCGGAGTCATCGAGTGCCAGTAGGGCGACATGATTTAACAAACATCATTTTACCGAATTTTTTATAAAACTGAGGGAAGAGGTGGATAAACATAAATTTCCACCTTCAACATTATATAATTTAGATGAAAAAGACTTACCACAGTGCTAAAGCCGAGGAAAATTATTGCCAAGAATGGAATAAAGCACGTTGGAGCCATAGTATCTCCTGAACGAGGGACATTGGTTACAGTGGAACTGGCAGTAAACGCATTAGGTCATGCAATTCCTCCCATGTTTATTTTCCCAAGGCTTAAATATAGGGATGTGTTTAAAAAGGGCGGGCGATCGGGATCTATTTGCGCAGGAAACAGTTCAGGACGGATGACAGCTACGTAGTTCGTGATATATATATAGATAATTTTATCAAAGATACTAAACTATCACCTGTATATACGATTATGTTGTTGCTCGATAATAACCAGTCTCATACCGATGTGAACGTGTTGAAAAAAGCGAAATCTAGCTCCATTATAAAGTTGTCATTCCCGCCTCATTGCACACACGGCCTACAGCCATTTGATGTTGGAGTAAATGCACCTTTCAAAAGCTACTTTGCAAACGCTTAGGAGAATTGGCTACGCAGTAATCCTGGCAAGACAATGTCGATATATGAGATCCCAAAAAATGTTAGGTACGCTCTACCTCGTGCAGTGACTCCCATATACGTAACGAGGCCTTATGACCCCAACGTTTTTACAGAATACGACCATGCTCCATCGTATGTTACACATCGCCCTTTAGCTTAAGTAAACGTAGCAGATGTGGCTTTAGGCATTTCACATGACATCCTCACCAAATGCTCGGAAGCAGTATCAGAAACTGTTACTAGCATAGACGCTAATGCATCTGAAATTGTAAACATTAGTGCAGATGTAAGCCAAATCGTTGATGCGCCAGAGCCATCAGGGGTTGTTAATCTGCCTACGTCTTCTGGTGTCATAGAAGAACAACTCGAAGATCAAGCGGCGCGTGGTGGCCGCTCGATTTGAGGTTGTGGGAATAGCTAGCACTGAAACGAACTTTTTTTTTTGTTTGGCCATCAGTCTACTGACTGGTTTGATGCGGCCCGCCACGAATTCCTTAATTCCTTTCCTGTGCTAACCTCTTCATCTCAGAGTAGCACTTGCAACCTAAGTCCTCAATTATTTGCTTGACGTATTCCAATCTCTGTCTTCCTCTACAGTTTTTGCCCTCTACAGCTCCCTCTAGTACCATGGCAGTCATTCCCTCATGTCTTAGCAGATGTCTTATCATCCTGTCCCTTCTCCTTATCAGTGTTTTCCACATATTCCTTTCCTCTTCGATTCTGGATAGATCCTCCTCATTCCTTACCTTATCAGTCCACCTAATTTTCAACATTCGTCTATAGCACCACATCTCAAATGCTTCGATTCTCTTCTGTTCCGGTTTTCCCACAGTCCATGTTTCACTACCATACAATGCTGTACTCCAGACGTACATCCTCAGAAATTTCTTCCTCAAATTAAGGCCGGTATTTGATATTAGTGGACTTCTCTTGGCCAGAAATGCGTTTTTTGCCATAGCGAGTCTGCTTTTGATGTCCTCCTTGCTCCGTCCGTCATTGGTTATTTTACTGCCTAGGTAGCAGAATTCCTTAACTTCATTGACTTCGTGACCATCAATTCTGATGTTAAGTTTCTCGCTGTTCTCATTTCTACTACTTATCATTACCTTCGTCTTTCTCCGATTTACTCTCAAACCATACTGTGTACTCATTAGACTGTTCATTCCGTTCAGCAGATCATTTAATTCTTCTTCATTTTCACTCAGGATAGCAATGTCATCAGCGAATCGTATCATTGATATCCTTTCACCTTGTATTTTAATTCCATTCCTGAACCTTTCTTTTATTTCCATCATTGCTTCCTCGATGTACAGATTGAAGAGTAGGGGCGAAAGGCTACAGCCTTGTCTTACACCCTTCTTAATACGAGCACTTCGTTCTTGATCGTCCACTCTTATTATTCCCTCTAGGTTGTTGTACATATTGTATATGACCCGTCTCTCCCTATAGCTTACCCCTACTGTTTTCAGAATCTCGAACAGCTTGCACCATTTTATATTGTCGAACGCTTTTTCCAGGTCGACCAATCCTATGAAAGTGTCTTGATTTTTCTTTAGCCTTGCTTCCATTATTAGCCGTAACGTCAGAATTGCCTCTCTCGTCCCTTTACTTTTCCTAAAGCCAAACTGATCGTCTCCTAGCGCATTCTCAATTTTCTTTTCCATTCTTCTGTATATTATTCTTGTAAGCAGCTTCGATGCATGAGCTGTTAATCTGATTGTGCGATAATTCTCCCACTTGTCAGCTCTTGCCGTCTTCGGAATTGTGTGGATGATGCTTTTCCGAAAGTCAGATGGTATATTGCCAGACTCATATGTTCTACACACAAACGTGAATAGTCGTTTTGTTGCCACTTCCCCCAATGATTCTAGAAATTCTGATGGAAAGTTATCTATCCCTTCTGCCTTATTTGACCGTAAGTCCTGCAAAGCTCTTTTAAATTCCGATTCTAATACTGGATCCCCTATCTCTTCTAAAACGACCCCTGTTTCTTCTTCTATCATATCAGACAAATCTTCCCCCTCATAGAGGCGTTCAATGTATTCTTTCCACCTATCTGCTCTCTCCTGTGCATTTAACAGTGGAATTCCCGTTGCACTCTTAATGTTACCACCGTTGTTTTTAATGTCACCAAAGGTTGTTTTGACTTTCCTGTATGCTGAGTCTGTCCTTCCGACAATCATATATTTTTCGATGTCTTCACATTTTTCCTGCAGCCATTTCGACTTAGCTTCCCTGCACTTCCTATTTATTTCATTCCTCAGCGACTTGTATTTCTGTATTCCTGATTTTCCCGGAACATGTTTCTACTTCCTCCTTTCATCAATCAACTGAAGTATTTCTTCTGTTACCGATGGTTTCTTCGCAGCTACCTTCTTTGTTCCCATGTTTTCCTCCCCAACTTTTGTGATGGCCCTTTTTAGAGATGTCCAGTCCTCTTCAACTGTACTGCCTACTGCGCTATTCGTTATTGCTGTATCTATAGCGTTAGAGAACTTCAAACGTATCTCGTCATTCCTTAGTACTTCCGTATCCCATTTCTTTACGTATTGATTCTTCCTGACTAATGTTTTGAACTTCAGCCTACTCTTCATCACTACTATATTGTGATCAGAGTCTATATCTGTTCCTGGGTACGCCATACAGTCCAGTATCTGATTTCGGAATCTCTGTCTGACCATGATGTAATCTAATTGAAATCTTCCCGTATTTGCCGGCCTTTTCCAAGTATACCTGCTCCTCTTGTAATTCTTGAACAGGGTATTCACTATTACTAGCTGAAACTTGTTACAGAACTGAATTAGTCTTTCTCCTCTTTCATTGCTTGTCCCAAGCCCATATTCTCCTGTAACCTTTTCTTCTACTCCTTCCCCTACAACTGCATTCCAGTCGCCCATGACTATTAGATTTTCGTCCCCCTTTACATTCTGCATTACCCTGTCGATATCCTCATACACTTTCTCTATCTGTTCATCTTCAGCTTGCGACGTCGGCATGTATACCTGAACTATCGTTGTCGGTGTTGGTCTGCTGTCGATTCTGGTTAGAACAACCCGGTCACTGAACTGTTCACAGTAACACACCCTCTGCCCTACCTTCCTACTCATAACGAATCCTACACCTGTTATACCATTTTCTGCTGCTGTTGATATTGCCCGATACTCATCTGACCAGAAATCCTTGTCTTCATTCCACTTCACTTCACTGACCCCTACTATATCTAGATTGAGCCTTTGCATTTCCCGTTTCAGATTTTCTAGTTTCCCTACCACGTTCAAGCTTCTGACATTCCAAGCCCCGACTCGTAGAACGTTATCCTATCGTTGATTATTCAATCTTTTTCTCATGGTAACCTCCCCCTAGGCAGTCCCCTCCCGGAGATCCGAATGGGGGACTATTCCGGAATCTTTTGCCAATGGAGAGATCATCATGACACTTCTTCAATTACAGGCCACATGTCCTGTGGATACACGTTACGTGTCTTTAATGCAGTGGTTTCCATTGCCGTCTGCATCCTCATGTCGTTGATCATTGCTGATTCTTCCGCCTTTATGGGCAATTTCCCACCCCTAGGACAAGAGAGTGCCCTGAACCTCTATCCGCTCCTCCGCCCTCTTTGACAAGGCCGTTGGCAGAATGAGGCTGACTTCTTATGTTGGTATATATCATGTTGCTTATGACATGCCCACACTTGTTGTCAGAAGCAGTTTTTGTATGACATATAGTACTGGTCCGTGACATTTTGATTGTAATTTATGTTGTCATACTGTATGGAGGTTTCTTGTCATTCTGAAGAACACGGGTTTCAATCCCGTTAAGCTTAACTGAAAACCACTATTTATTGCAACTGTTTGGCTATCTTATTCACCTGCTATTCTGTAACTGTTGGTTAAGTACAGCCTTGTTCAAAACGTAGAATACAGACGTGAACGTTGAGAAGTCTTTTCTGAAGGTGTTTGTCTGGATTGTAGCCCTGCACAGACGTGAAATCTGGACACTAAACAATTAAGACAAGAGGAGTATACATGCTTCCTATATGTGCTGCTACAGGAGAATGCCGAAGATTAGATTGGTAGATCACATAATCCTTTACTGCATAACGGCAACAGTACTCTAGTTAAAATTACTTTGTGTAGTCGAAAGGTAGGAGCCAGTCGCCATTCAATCGTAGTTCTTTTTGAGGGCCAAGTCCTCGCTGCATTGCCTGTTTTGTCGGCCGCATGCAGAACTGCGTGGCTGGCTGCACTCTGGCAACACTGCATCCCCCAACTGCAATCTGTCAGTCTCAAAGTAATTTTAAACGGTGTGTAGTCCTATATTTACAGACTTCCATCTTTTTGAAGATTAGGTTCTGAGTGGATCAACTCATTGCTTACTGCAAAAAGGAAACTTGTTGGCACGATAACTTGCGTCCAATAGTGCATCAATTTTCGGTTTACTGCGGGCAGGGAACTAGTCTAGGACATGTTGGTGAAAGGAGCAAAGGTTCTACGTAGTAGACGATTTTCTTGTCCTCATAAGGCTTTCCTCTAAAAACGATTACAAGTTTCCAATGTTTATGTGACGCTCGGTTATTTTATCGACTACAATTCCCCGTGGGCTACATTCTATAAAGGAATCTCCCTCAGCAATGATTAACATGGCAAAATCGTCCTATGTACCTGGGAAATGTTCTAACTATTTCAAAATACCGCGAGATGTTTTCAGCTAAAAATACGTATAGTGTTACATGCAGCACGAATGTTTCTGAATTGGCAGTGAACACCTTTGGAGCGAGGAAAGCGGTACAACTTTCGGAACTCTCTTCAAAGAAAGTCTGCATATCTGTACTGCCTATAAATAACAACAAAATGGAAGACATCAAGAAATATTTGGTGTATATCTCTCAAGACAAGACGCAGTTTGGAAATTCAGTCACATCATGACCGACAACAATGGCATCTCGTGATCTACATGAAGATAAATGAGTAATTCAGCCATAAAAAAACGACAAATATTATTGATAAATACGCAATACGATGTTTATTACAGTAAAAGACGTTTGTATGTAAAATTCTTTTTTAAAACAAGTAGGGGAAATTGGTGCAAGTTGAGAACCATCTTATTATGATTTTTTCCTGCTTTGTATTTTAAACGTTTCCATTGATCTTTTTATGCAGGAACATTGGTACATTGTTTCACCATTCTTACAACTACGTAATTACGGATCCCCACTGTATTTTTATTCATTAAAAAGTATTTAGTACACTAATACCACCACGGCCAACCTACCCCATCCACAGGGCAGGCTAGCCCAACAGTCAGGACAAGTTGACCCATATGATTTTATCATTAATGTACTTATAACATTGGTTATTTAACTGAACATATATTGATTTTAATATTCAGAGTTTACTGGAGTGCAAATTACTACAGCTTTATGACAAAAACAATAATCATAAATTGTGTTATCATAGTTATAACAGTGTCAACAGTTTGATGTTAATGTATACCCACAGTTTTTATCTTCACAGTCCAAACATTCATAAAAGAAGTCCTTTCACGTCATTTTCAACACAGAACAGATGAGCCCACCGCTTACAACTTGTGCACTTTATCCATTTCTCAGCTGGATTTCTGTTTGAAACTGGTTTAAGACATCTAAGCCACACACAGTCCTCATCTCCATCTTCTTCTCGTTGAAGAATCTTCTTAGGAATGTCTGCTTTCTTTCTACGTGTTATCTGAGGCGATGTACTTGACCACGCACAATTTTTTGTAAGGCTTTTGCGTAGAAGATGCACATTTCTTTTAAAAATGTTTTCTGTCCTGTCTGTGGAGGCAAATCAAAATTTACTTTCACTAATAAGAACAGATAGAATGCGTGGCGCCCTTCCTCGCTCGACAGTCTACAGTATATGCACTGACGAGTCCGTGGAAAGACAACGATATTGTTACCACGAACCTCCATGATAGGTAGCGTATTCTAACGGAAATTTAATGAAATAATACCAACTGGCCTTGATGCCACCATGGCCAATGCGGCCCCTAAGATTAATTTGAAAATCCAGCATAATCTAGAAAGGGAACATTTCTATCACCAATCAAGTCGTTCCACTCTTTCCCCTCCCATCATACTTGAAATTTACATGCATAGAATGTGCAAGTTTCTCTACACCAAGAAACCAAAACTATATGTCAGGAGACAAACTGCATTAAACAGATTTTACTCAGTTTTTTGTCTCTACTGCAAAATTAGGAAATGAGGACATGTTGCCCTCCTGCAGTAAGCAGTTCACATGTCTAGTAAGAACTGAATCGATTGAATCGGTTTGGGGTGGGGGGGGGGGGGGAGGAGGAAGGAAGGTTATGGCACTATGCTTGAGTGCTAGTGAACTCATTCAGAGACTTCACGGAATCGTCAGTATAATCAAGAGGAGTATGCCCAGAAGAAAACTGTAGATGGGGCCATATTACCGCAAGAAGATGGTTCAAATGGATCTATGTTGGCAGGATGAAGATGTATGCACAGCTCTGGTCAGTATGGAGAGTTGTATAAAAACTGTCTTCGGCTTGATGACAACAACATAGTGTCCCAACCTCTTTCATCTTATTATTATTGTACGTACAGGAGTTATAGCGTGGTCGAACAGCGTTCTTCCAATACGCGTTCTCTATAATTTCGGGAGAAGTAAGTTATCCTTCTGACTAATATTCCCATTTAAGTTCTGTGAGAATTTCTGACACACTTTCGTATGAGTTTTGCCAATCTATCACAATCCAAACATGACGTCTTGGAACTCTTTCGATCTCTGACATATTTCTTTGATACGGACTCCAAACACTGAAACAGTATTTCAGAATCATAAGACCAGCTTCTTGTATGCGATTTCCTATACAGTTACAATGCATTTTCCCACAACGTGCCCAAAAAATCATTCGCCTTCCTTTGTACTGATTTTACATGACCGTCCCGTTTCATGTCGCTTCTTCTAATTATCCCTAATTACTTACACTTTTCGATATGCTAAAGATGTTCATCAATAATCTTGTAATCCGACACTATCGGGGCACTTTGTCTGTCTTATATGGACTGTCTCACTTTTATTCATGCTTAAAGCATTATTCATATTTAAAGAATGCATAAAGACTTTTGTCCAAGTCTTTATGCATTTCCATAAGATCATCCAGTGATTATTCTTTCAGAAACAATAGCATCGTCAGCGAAATGTATCATAGTGCTGCTGATCGTATCCGAAAAACCGTCTTTGCATATTGGAAAAATAATTGGTCCTGTTACGATTTCATGAGTAGAACATTCACTGTGCAATGTAATGGACTGGGTTCCATTTGATAAATATTCACCGAGCCAAGCACTTTGCGAATATTATCCGTATGGCCGTAACTTAGTCATTAGCTGACTGGTACCGTGTCGAATGTCTTTCCAAGATGCAAGCAGACGGGCCTGTCCACCTGAAACTAATGTCTGCTACATAGTGCTGATAAATAAATCCAGTTGTTTTGTTATGTTCATAAGTTTTAATTTGAGATAGTCTAATTACAACTGAATGAACACAGGTTTTTTTACCATACATGTTTAGCTTTTCTACTGTGCAACAGAGCCGCAATGGCCTGGCCTATGTAGATATTTTTGTTTATCTTACTTAGTTTACATTTAGGATGTTATGTATAACTGACGGAATATAATCGCAACACCAAAAAATAATTAATGTAATATAATGAGACTTAGGGAATACATTTGTTTAGATAATGTGTTAAAGTGATTAACATAGCATGATTATTGGTCAATGATGCGATCCATCCTATTCAGAGATGAGGCCAACTTTACACGGAGTGGTATCATCAATTTTCATAACAGTCATCTGTGGAATAGTGTGCAGAACCGCCATGGTAGCGTGACAGCGAATCATCAGCATCGGTGCAGATGGAATGTGTGGGTCGGGATAATTGGTGAGCATATTTTGGGACCAGTCTTCCTTCCACGGCGCCTAACAGGTCGGAACTACAGGCGTTTCTTGCGGGTGACGTTGCCTCCCCTGCTGGAAGAATTACCACTGATGACTCGAAATGTTATGTGACTGCTACGTGATGGTGCTCCAGCGCATTTCGCCATTAACATCCGGACACATATCAATCGTTTCTTCCCTCATCGATGTATCGGGCGAGGCGTCCAGTTTCATGGCCTGCTCGTTCACCGCATCTCAAAACGTGGGGTTTCTGGTTATGGGGCCACCTCAAAAGTATCGTGTGAGCAGAGCCCATTCCAGATGTGAATACACAGGAGCAGCGTATTCATGCTGCCTTTGATACTGTTCGCGTGCAGCCTGGGCGATGTAAACTGTGAGACAGAACGTGCTGTCCGCATCTCGTGGTCGTGCGGTAGCGTTCTCGCTTCCCACGCCCGGGCTCCCGGGTTCGATTCCCGGCGGGGTCAGGGATTTTCTCTGCCTCGTGATGACTGGGTGTTGTGTGCTGTCCTTAGGTTAGTTAGGTTTAAGTAGTTCTAAGTTCTGGGGACTGATGACCATAGATGTTAAGTCCCATAGTGCTCAGAGCCATTAGGTAGAACGTGCTACGGCGCGTACACGCATGCCCTGAGGCATATGGAAACCATTTTCAACACATAGTGTAAATGTGGCTTCATGGTACAGCGCGTATTAGACCGCATTCTATGTAACAACATATGATTGAGTTAATTCTTTCCAGCAAGGAAACCATGCATTTTTCCCGGACGCAAGTGTTTTGGTCATTACCCTCACTCTGATCAGTCTCTTGAGTTTGTACACGGTGGAATAAATCACCCTGTATACAATGTCCTAAACGTAAACTACAAAATGTATTAAAAATATGTACATATTGCTGGCCAATGCGATGCCTCACGAAGAATAAAGGCGCAACGCGTCCGGCACAAAAAATGTGTTTCATTCAGTTGTAATTTGATCGTCCCAAAATAAAACTTATCAACGTACCGTAATGTTATAAGCAACTGAGGACTACAGGACGACATAATTTGAAAAAGTAAGCTGTGTTTTACAAGAGTGGATATTCGTGAACCTGTGCTGATCGGATCGTTCTGCTCCAGGCACGCTACAACGTTTGAGGTTATAATATGGTCTAAAATTCTGTAACAAAGGGGTTTAATTGATATCCATCTGTAATTCTCTTCATCCGATCTCTTACCTTGGTTGCAAACAGCGCTGAACTGAGGTGATTATTTGCTGCGCAAGAGATTCTCGATAAAAATGAGCTAGGAAAGGAACTAATTCCGCAGATTATTCAGCGTAAAGTCCAGGCCCTGATGCTTTGTTCACTACATGTAGGCTACAGTTAAAAATTTTTCCATCCCAGGTGTGTTGACAAAGATATGTCTCATCTGTGAATACGTGTTGGGTCCAATATTGATACAGATGTATCCTCATCTGTGAATACAGTTTCAGAAGCGCTGTTTAATATGTCTGCTTTTTGTGTGCTATATTCAGTTTCAACACCAGGCGTATCCACGAGAGATCGAAAGGACGGTTTAGACCAGTTCGTTGACTTTTTGTATAATGACTATTTCCCAAATAACGTCCGACTCCTTCCTTAATTCATAATTACTCATGCCTTATGTGTTGGAAAATAGTGCAAAACAGTGCTACTTCTTCACTTCATATTCCATATATTAAGTCACTTTAGTTTTTCTTCTAGGCCGCCTTCGTGAATGCCCATAGCTCTTAGACCACAAGATGTATCCCCATAACGTCCAGATGTATTACTCCTAACATGTGTCGCTTAGGTATTTTCTAATAGTTACTGATCGAACTTCTTGAACAGTGACCAGAAGAATTCTTTTACAGCAACGAATTCCTTTCGTACACCAGTGGTAACATCGATAGTTTGGAAAAAGTTAAGTGCCGTACGCGTCTTGAGTCACGATTGTATTGTGTTGTACTGTATGGAACTGGGAACCTAGAAACGATGGAGAGGCTTTGCCCCCGCCGTAGCCCTCAGTGGCTCACAACGCCATAACAGGCTACAGCAGACCACTCACCCCACCGCCGCCGAACACATGGTTATTGTGGGGTTCAGCCCCCAGTGGACCCCCCGGTAAAGTCTCACACCAGACGAGTGTAACCCCTATGTTTGCGTGGTAGAGTAATTATGGTTGACGCGTACGTGGAGAAAGTGTCTGCGCAACAATCGCCGCCATAGTGTAACTGAGGCGTAATAAGGGAACCAGCCCGCATTCGCCGAGGCAGATAGAAAACCGCCTTAAAAACCGTCCACAACTGGCCGGTCCACCGGACCTCGACACCCTCGGCCGGACGGACCGGCACGCCTTCTCGCCCGGAAAGCAGTGCGTAAGACCGCACTGGTAACCGGGCGGGCTGGGTGACGAAATTATGCATCAAAGTCGAAGACCGTTGCTTGTCTGAACTGACTGTTGGCGACAACTGGTGCCCTACTGGATATTATATTTCAGAATGATCAAGAACTGTCAACGCAGGCGAGACAAGGAACAGCTATAACATTAAAAGTGTACCACATGAAGCACGTAATTGAAAATGGACGAAAAAATCGAAATTAAACGGTATGTAGAAAGAGAATGTATAGTAATCCCGAAAAACATCGTTTATGTATTAAACTGCATCCCTTTCTTAAATAGGTATAAGTATTATCTGAAAAAATTCAATTTTGGAAACATAGTCTCAAGCACAGATCCGTCGTTATGTGAAAACTTTTAATTTAGTTGGATTTCTCAGTCATGCTGATATGGCTCTTGTTTGTATGTTTTTTCCAAGTTCTGTGCAAGATTATCTCTGGATCACCCGCGTATTTGAATTGTTCTCACAACACGAGTCACCCCACTTTTGTTATCTCCACTATCTCAACACTGAATGAGAGGCCTCTTTGTAGCTCGAGTGCTTCGATATAAGTGTGGTCCACAAAGAAGTGGCACTTGGTCTCCACGTCTTGCAACACCAGATATAAATAACTAATAGCCGTTAACTGTTGTTGTGCAACCGACCAGAGTAGCCGTGCGGTTCTAGGCGCTACAGTCTTGAGCCGAGCGACCGCTACGATCGCACATTCGAATCCTGCCTCGGGCATGGATGTGTGTGATGTCCTTAGTTTAGTTAGGTTTAATTAGTTCTGAGTTCTAGGGGTCTGATGACCTTAGATGTTAAGTCCCATAGTGCTCAGAGCCATTTGAACCAACAGACGTTAATAGCACTTGTTACCCATTTTTCAAAAATCTTAACAGGTTCACTGTCTCGGCAGATGAAACTAGAATTCTTCATAATACAGCTAAACAGTTGCTGCTTAATGTATCATCACTTTCCAGAAACCATCTTTCGACAGCTTGAAGTGCCTATGAAATAGAACACCAGTTCACGTTACACAGCCTGTAAATTGGTGCGCCCACTACACCCTGAAACAGTACCATTCGCGAGGACGCTGCATGCTAAATTTGAAGCGAAATTCAGCAGAAATTGTCAACAAAGCACAATTAAAAGCGAAAGAGCTCTCCTGTAGCTGTGGAAAAGTGATGGCACTTTTTATTTAGCGTAAATATAACCATGACGCTCTATGCTTTAGAGAACAGCAGTGGCACGTGACACGAAACTCGTAGCAACACATAGTGCCAGAAAAGTGTTTTTTCGACTATAACGGTTTCATATACGAGAGGCGTCCAGGAAGTAATGAAACACATTTTCTTCTGAAAGCAGGTTGGTTTTCATCAGGATTCCAATACACAATATTATTAGCCACACTGTTGGCTACAAAACCCTGTTTTTACATATAATCTCTGTTCATTGTTCAATGTGACGGCACTACGCCACCTTACTGGGAGGGCCTGTATGCGCACATGGTATACCACTCTACTGGTCGATATCGGAGTCAACGCCTTGCTGCATCAGCAGCGTCCGGACCTTCCAAGTACTGCTTCTCAGTGTACCTTTCATTGGGCCATACACATGGAAGTCGGAAGGTGTGAGATCTGGGCTGTAGGACGGATGCGGAGGAACAGTTCAATGAAGTTTTGTGGGCTCCTCTTGAGTGTGCAGATTTGTACGAGGCCTTATGTTGTTATAAAGATCGAAAGTTCGTTAGTATTTTTGTAGTGATGAATACGGTGAACTCATTTTTCAATTTCCTGACGGGACCAAAATACACTTTAAACTTGATCATTGCACCGTGAGGGAGGATATCAAACAGAATAACTCGTTCAGAGTCCCAGAACACCGTCACCATGACTTAACTGGCTGAGAGTGCGGCTTTGAACCTTTTCTTTGGAGAAGAGCTGGTGTGGCGCCACTACATGGATTGCCGTTTCGTTTCTGGTTCGAATAGATGAACCCACGTTTCATCGCCTGTGAGAATTTCACATACAAAATTGTCATGATCATCCTCGTGACGAACAAGCAATTCCGCACAGATGGTCCTTCGATGTTCTTTATGGTCTTCTGTTAAGTGACGAGGAACCCAGTGCGCACACACCTTTTAGTGCCCCAAGTGGTGGACGAATACTATAGCGCGAGAGTTGGCCAGTTGTCTGTGATCCATTGATCAAAAATGGTTAAAATGGCTCTGAGCACAATGTGACTTAACTGCGGAGGTCATCAGTCCCCTAGAACTTAGAACTACTTAAACCTAACTAACCTAAGGACATCACACACATCCATGCCCGAGGCAGGGTTCGAACCTGCGACCGTAGCGGTCACGCGGGTTCAGACAGTAGCGCCTAGAACCGCTCGGCCACTCCGGCCGGCGATCCATTGATCACCTCGAACGACACTAACCGCTCTTTACAACACTACGAGATTCACGCATTTGTGTGGCAAGGCGGCACGCGTGAGATCGGACATGTTTGCGCGACCTTGTTGCGGTAATGACAGACCCTTGCCCAAGGGACCGAGCGTGGTGGCGCAGTGGCTAGCACACTGGACTCGCATTCGGGAGGACAATGGTTCAATCCCGCGTCCGGCCATCTTGATTTAGGTTTTACGTGATTTCCCTAAATCGCTCCAGGCAAATACCGGGATACCTCCTTTGAAAGGGCACGGCCAACTTCCTTCCCTATCCTTTCCTAATCCGATGAGACTGATGACCTCGCTGTCTGGTCTCCTCCCCGAAACAACCCAACCCTCGCCCAACGACTCACTGCTCTTACGTTCACTGTCAGAAGTCCATAGACATTCAGCAAGCGCGTATGGATATCTGCTGTGCTCTGCTTTTCCGCCAAAAGAAACTCAATGATAGCCCTCTGCTTGTTAGGCACCTCCGTTATAGACGACTTTCGAAGGCTACGTTTAGCCGCCAACTATTGGAACTTCATGAAACTATAGCGTTTGAAACGTCAATATTTCACGATGTTGTTGTTGTTGTCTTCAGTCCTGAGACTGGGTTGATGCATCTCTCCATGCTACTGTATCCTGTGCAAGCTTCTTCATCTCCCAGTACTTACTGCTACCTACATCCTTCTGAATCTCCTTAGTGTATTCATCTCTTGGTCTCCCTCTACGATTTTTACCCTCCACGCTGCCCTCCAATGCTACATTTGTGATCCCTTGATGCCTCAGAACATGTCCTACCAACCGGTCCCTTCTTCTCGTCAAGTTGTGCCACAAACTCCTCTTCTCCCCAATTCTATTCAGTACCTCCTCATTAGTTACGTGACCTACCCATCTAATCTTCAGCATTCTTCTGTAGCACCACATTTCGAAAGCTTCTATTCTCTTCTTGTTCAAACTATTTATCGTACACGTTTCACTTCCATACATGGCTACACTCCATACAAATACTTTCAGAAACGACTTCCTCACACTTAAATCTATACTCGATGTTAACAAATTTCTCTTCTTCAGAAACGCTTTCCTTGCCATTGCTACTGTACATTTTATATCCTCTCTACTTCGACCATCATCAGTTATTTTGCTCCCCAAATAGCAAAACTCCTTTACTGCTTTAAGTGTCTCATTTCCTAACCTAATTCCTTCAGCATCACCCGACTTAATTCGACTACATTCCATTATCCTCGTTTTGCTTTTGTTTGTGTTCTCTTATATCCTCCTATCAAGACACTGTCCATTCCGTTCAACTGCTCTTCCAAGTCCTTTGCTGTCTCTGACAGAATTACAGTGTCATCGGCGAACCTCAACGTTTCCATTTCTTCTCCGTGGCCTTTAATACCTACTCCGAGTTTTTCTTTTGTTTCCTTTACTGCTTGCTCAATGTACAGATTGAATAACATCGGGGACAGGCTACAGCCCTGTCTCACTCCCTTCCCAACCGCTGCTTCCCTTTCATATCCGTCGACTCTTATAACTGCCATCTAGTTTCTGTACAATTTGTAAATAGACTTTCGCTCCTTGTATTTTACCCCTGCCACCTTTAGAATTTGAAAGAGAGTATTCCAGTCAACATTGTCAAAAGTTGTCTCTAAGTCTACAAATGCTAGAAACGTAGGTTTTCCCTTCCTTAATCCATTTTCTAAGATATCCCACAGTAAATTCCGCATATTTTCAACCGAAACTGGCCGAGGAAAGACATGTGTTGCAGTACTTATTGAACGCCCGCGTATCTGTGTATTTGATGAAAGTCGATTTTTAAAATCCTACAGCTTTCTTCATTAAGGTTGAGTGAGAACATGTATATCATGCACAGCTATGTTATTCTAGAGCTAAAGTCAGGCCAGAGAAATTTGGAAGCAACAGATACGCTGTAATCGACTGGGACACATTGGCAGTTGATAAAGAGTAAACTATTCTATGATATCAGTACTACGATGATGGTTACAGAAGAAGTGATAACGTGAATGACAAGCTCCAAATGGACTGAAATGGGAATGAAAAACAATAAGGAGCCTAGAGACACCATGGCTGATGTTAGCTTACTGCAGGACATGACTGCTCGTGACGAAGACGACAACATTTACTTCAGTCGATGGGAAAGCACCACCGATGGCGTGCCAAACGTGATGCCTTTAAGTTCTGTATATATGAGTTACACTCCATAAACGATACCCATTATACACTAAACTGTACCAAGAACACGTTAGCATGACACATATTGTACCCTCGAAGTTCAAACTTATGAAGGTATGCTTGGATGAAAATGTCATGGTTCAGTGCTCGTCTTTTCTCACCATAAAGTAATCGTAATGTGGGCAATTGTCTATTGCTGTAAACTGATGTATCTCTGCTTTTGCCTCGTACTGGTCGTTCGCAGTCATCAACACGAGTTGATGGGTTTTGTAGGCTGCTGAGAGGGCTGAGTCGACGAAGACAATATGCAACCATCTCCACACAACCAACTGGGGCCATTGGCATCCATTGCGAACACTACTACAAATCCCCCAAATTCACTGTGCCCGAATACTGGGGCTACGGAATACTTAGCACACTTCTGCTAGAGCTAGGCAGACCTGTAAGTGTCAGGATGGTTCAAATGGTTCAAATGGCTCTGAGCACTATGGGACTTAACATCTGTGGTCATCAGTCCCCTAGAACTTAGAACTACTTAAACCTAACTAACCTAAGGACATCACACACATCCATGCCCGAGGCAGGATTCGAACCTGCGACCATAGTAGTCGCGCGGTTCCGGACTGAGCGCCTGAACAGCTAGACCACCGCGGCCGGCAAGTGTCAGGATGGTCCAATAATCATAGACACAATTAAACATGAAAAATACCATTCAGGATGTTTAGCACGGCGATAGGTCCAAAGCATAAGTTCCCCTATGGTCGTGGAATAAATAATGCAGCGATATAGACTGCACAGCTTACTGAACAAGAACTCATATGGTAGTGACTGGCGGCGTCTCGATGATGTGCATCGACCTGGACGGCAGATCAATATCTGCGTAACGAAAGGCAATGCTTTGTCACCGCACGGACGCCAGCATGTAGCGAGGTGGTCTCGTTAGTAGCTGCGTCAGCGGCCTCGCTTGCATGTCACTACATGAGGTGTTTTGGGTTCATTTCCCAGGCCTCATGCTGGTCCCCCTAACGACAGGTTGTGACGCCTGCTAGGGAAGGTGTTGACCCAACACTACATTTGTACAAGTTTTGTCCGAGATGAATGTGGAATTGGCCAGGGAACAACGTACGTTTCAGGCAAGCAGCCCCTTAGGTTCATCTGAGAGGACATGTTTCGGGTCACTATCGTGTACGGATGTGGGACGCCTCTCGTTACAATCCCGGTTGGTCTGAGGGCTGTGCAGTATACGTATAGGATCGTCTGACCTATTGTTAAGTCCTATTATCAACGTTTCTGTGATGCGTTCGTTTTGTAAGACGATAATGCAAAACACGCCACTCTCATCCAGTGAACTCCTAACCATGCTAACATTAACCACATGAATTACACTTAGGGTCAGCAGGAATTTGCAGTGTCCCTTCGTAGGTACCATCCTTACGAATTATGTGACCTCAAGTGGGCCATGGCCCACGAGAAGGTGCTAACGCAGCAACGTCTGTACCGTCTTGAGAACAACATGTCAAGGAGAATCTACTCATGATTAAAACAACATTTATTTAGATTATAGCTTGTTTTTGTTTTCGTAAGTTTATTCATTCCCTGCGGGTCTTGGAACTAAGCCGACACAGTTTCGCAGATTTGCAGGTGGTCCTAAGCATTTTAAAAACTTTTCTTTGCCAAAGGCCTGCCCTGAGGCATTGTTAAGTGCACGAACGGTGTCTTCTTTGAAGTTGTTGTCACAAAGTCTAATTTCAACATCTTCCCTAAGAACACAGCACCACATTACTTCGAACGTGTTTAAATATAATCTTGTGTTTGTTCATGAGACTATATATATACCGATTACCTCTAATAAAATATACTGATACAGTTGTGTATTGCATAATGCAGTTTTTAATCTTCGTTTATGCTGTATAACACCAGCTCCACAAAATATTACAGATGATAATGCTCACCAAAAGGTTTATGTTGTTGCTGCTGACGCTGAGTATGTGGTTGAGAGGACACAACAGCTGAGGCCATCAAGTGGGATGTGGGAAACCGCCTAAAAACAACATCCATGCTGGCGTGCAAAACAGCACCTCGTTGTTAATCCGCCAGATAGATTCGCTCAGAGCTGGCAGACCTCCTGTGTCTGGAAGCTGTCGAGTTAACAAGCGCCTACCCGGGAAGGTGCTTGTAATGATATGATGTATATTACAAGTCAGAATGGGAATGATTGTATGTGGCTTTATTCCTGGCGACTTTGAGTAAGGACTGGAGTGTGGTAGGTATTGGAAAAGATGTTGGATGGAAAAGTACGAGGAATGTAGTTTTTCGGAAGGAACTGATTGTTGAGGAGTAATTATAAGCATAGGAGTGGGATGTCAGCAGGGCAAGGAAAGAGTTGGTTGGAGCCTTCATATGAGATGGGATGAGTAGTGTACGTTAGGGTTGTAACGTATGGTAGATTTCGGGAGTGAGTACACGGTCTGGCAAGGGAAGGCGATTGAAATCCCCTCTGAAAATGGTCTGGAATGCACGGATATGTAGCGTTAGTTGTAAATATTTATAGAGGCGCTACAGCAGCAAGACGTTAGAAGCGTACGAGATGTTGTAGGGTAACGGAAATCACATTTACGGCAGACGTGAGGAAATAGTTGGTTCGAGTCCTCCCTCAGGCATGGGTGTGTGTGTTCGTCCCTAAGGTAATTTAGGTTAAGTAGTATGTAAGCTTAGGGACTGATGACCTTAGCAGTTAAGTCCCATAAGATTTCACAAACATTTGAACATTTTCTTTTTTTTTTGAGGAAATAGTTGGCGTTCGAAGTATTGAAGGAGATGTCGAAATCTGATTAACTGGTAACAAAGGAGACGGGTGACGAATCTTAGACGGATATGGAATACAAGGCGCAGTGCATGGCGCTCCAGGAGTCGGAAGAAGTGATAAAATTTTGGTGTGGGGGGGGGGGGGGGGCGGAGGTCCATACAGCGTTGGCAGAGGTATTGATGGGACGGATGAGAGTCTTGTAGGTATCAAGAATGATAGAGGGCTGTAAGTCCAATGTTCGGCATGTCACTAGTTTTATTAGATTTAGTCTATTGTAGGCTTTGTTTTGGATTGGATTCCAGGTTAGCTTCGAATCGTGAGTCAGTCTAAAATATTATGGTATTTTAGTTACGTTCACTGGGAGGTTATGAACTGTGTGGTACAGGCCTCGGAAACTCGATTTGTTTTGTTTTTTGTTTATTTGAATATTGCCTGCTATTTTGTGCTATGTGTAGAGAGGTTTGACTGTTGCATTAGGAGATGAAATCGGTGAGGTGGAGGTATGACGAAGGTGGCTCACTGAAGTCTCGTTCGGGACCATATCCTGCAGTTATCTATTCGAAAGTAGTATTTCGCCTGGTTTCTGCACTGAACGTAAATGAAACTGAGGCTAAATGAGTGTTTGCTTAAGGCTTTGTCAGTAAACAGCAGAGCGTAATCTTATCTTAAGATATTGCTCTGAAGTTGAGCGAAAGCGGGGCGGGAACTGCAGCGAGAGACAGCGGAAGAGCGGAACCTCGGAGTCGCCATGCCGTCGTCCATCAACTTTTATATGCCCTTCTTTATGGACCATCTTCTAACGGTTTGGTGGCTGGCACGCCCATAAAGGATTCTTGTAGCGGTTCGAGGATTAAGTATAATAGAGTCGCAGGGATGAGCGAAGCGTTTTATTGGCCGTTTCCTCGCGAAGTGTTTCCCAGATAACCAGTCCTTGTCCGTCAGACGTCGGCAGAGGACCCACGCAGATGGCGCTATCCGACCTGTGGCCTCAGAAAGGTCGCCATTCAATACTGCCTTCCGCTGATGAGATCGGAGGACAGTGCCCGCATTTCACTGCTAGATTGCCAAGCACCTTGGAATTACGGGCGCAATATTGATGCTACCGGTATAGACAAACACTAAACGTTAGTCGCTGATGATGAACAGTCCTCAGCAAACAAAACGTTACTCAATATAGTTTTAAATCTCAAGTGTTTGGTCCACTCTTAAATAAATCTGGCACTTGTTTCTATAACAACAGAGTTTATTGAATCAAACGGGAAGAATAATCTCAGCACTAATATGTCTGTGAAATGAGTGCAAATGTGTGTTATTGTTTAGCTTTCTACGTTACATATTTCCGATGTAGCTGCGAAAATCCACCAAGAATTTCGCCTAATAGGTTCTCAGAAACCGTCTCAAAATAGTACGTAGTCAGTTCGCTTGCCAGCAACCAGAGTGGATACACCACAAAGTCGCATTCAGCGCACTTTTCTAAAAGGAGTAAATTCGTTTCGTAGCAACTCTTTCATTTAAGAATGTTGTTGTTGTACTGCTTTTCAGTTGTAAGACTGGTCTGGTACAGTTCTCCTCATTAGTTTATCCTGGGCGAGCCTCTTTATCTCTGCATAGGTACGAGAACCTGATTACTGTTTTGTCCCTTGCTGTTTTTCCACAATTTTTAGCTCCCATACTTCTCTCCTTTATCAATACTGACGATCCCTTCATTTTTCAGAATGTGTTATGTAAACCAATCCCTTCTTTCAGTCAAGTTATACAACAAATTCCTTTTACCCCAAGTTGGTTCAGTACCCGCACATTAGTTGCTCGATCTCCCCATCCAGTTTTCGTCTGTAGCACCATATTTCAAAAGCTCTTCATATCTGAACTGCTCATCGTCCACGTTTCACATCGGTACATGGGTACAATCCACAGAATAACCTTC
The DNA here is from genome assembly GCF_023864345.2 of Schistocerca serialis cubense. Classification (NCBI taxonomy): domain Eukaryota; kingdom Metazoa; phylum Arthropoda; class Insecta; order Orthoptera; family Acrididae; genus Schistocerca; species Schistocerca serialis. The sequence continues at coordinate 380,291,370 of NC_064643.1, read as the reverse complement.
AGAATAGACATCCTGACACTTTACTTTATATTATATGTCAACAAATTTCTCTTTTGCAAGAGTGCTTTTCCTGCTAAAGCCAGTCTGCGTTTAATATTCTCTCTATTTCTGCCATCATCAGTTATTTTGGTGCAAAAATAGCAGAACTCATAAAGTATTTTTAGTATCTCACTTTCTAATCTAATTAGCTCAGAATAACCTGATGTAATTCGACTACATTCCATTATACTTGTTTTATTTTTGTTGATGTTCGTCTTATAAACTATTTTCGAAAACACTAAACATTTCTTTCAGTGGCTCTTCCAAGACCTTGGCTTTTCCTAACATAAATACAATGTCATCAGTAAACCTCAAACCTTATATTTCTAATACCTGAATGTTAAGTCCCTTTCCGAATTTCTCCTTGGTTTCCCTTAATGCTTGCTCAACGTACATACCGAATAATATTGGGAATAGGCTACATTCCTGTCTCACTCCCTTCCAGTTCATGTCCTTCGAGTCTTATAACTGCGTTCTAGTTTCTGTACAAGTTGTAAAAAACCCTTCACTCCTTGTATTTTATCACTGCTTCCTTCAGAATTTCAAAGAATGTACTGTAACAGTCTCAAAAGCTTTGTCTAAACCTTCATACACTTCCGTTTGTGTAAATTGCAACACGAAGAAGGGAACCCATGAATTCAATTGATTTAATACCACAGGTTAGGTACACGATAAGTAACAAATGATTACCTTTCCCAATCTGTACATGTCCTTGGAAGCCAACTATTCAGTATTTCGTGTGGCCACCATGCGCTGCAATTAGAGCTGCTATACGCCGGGGCATTGAATCACTAAGGTTCCGAATTCGTTCCTGAGGGATTTCCCCCACGCAGTTTGTATCCGAGCGCACAAATCCGTGGCACCAGTAACTGGAGGACCGTGACGGACCAGGTGCCGACCAATCATATCCCAGACATTTTCGATGGGCGACAGGTCTGGCGAACGTGGAGGCCACGGAAGCAATTACACCCGTCGCTCTTCCAAAAAAGGCCTGTACATTCCTCCCAATATGTGTCCGGGCATTATCCTGTTGAAATGTATCCTGTGGGGACGCTTGAAGCAGGGGGCGTACCTCAGGCTCCACAACCTCCGTTAGGTACCCCCGGTTGCTGTTCGAAGTGCCCACAATACGTACGAGGCGAGACCGGCTGCTGCAACCAATGGTGCCCCAAACTATCACACCAGGTGTTTGTCCGCTACGCTGCTCCACAGTGCAGCCCTCCAGTTTGTGCTCACCACGGTACCGCCGGACACGTATGCGGCCATCATTGTGGGACATGTGGAAGTGGGACTCATCCGAAAAGGTTACACGGTGCCACTCAGCGCCCCAGTGACGGTGCTCACGTGCTCATTGCTGTCGGTTTCTGGACAATGGAAGGCGACATAATGGTATGCGTGCAATCAGTCCAACCTGAAGCAGACGACAACGAACCGACGATGGAGACTAGTTCACACCTGTTGCAGTGCTCCAGCAACGAGCCAACACTGTGAATGACGCTTGTATGGTCCGCTGTGGTCATGCGGACAAGATGACGGTCATCCCCTGTTGTAGTCATGTTCCGTGGTTCAGTTCCCGCTCGTCACTGCGTACGACCTTCCTCTGTCCACTGCTTCCACACGCGCATTACTGTCGTAGCAGCATGCCCTGTGCGAGCCAAAATGTCACGGTATGACAACCCCGTTTCCCGGAGACCGATCATTATGCCTCGTTCGAACTCGCTCAGATGCCGATATGGCTCCCTTTGACGTCGACGAGGCATACTGGCACTCACCGAATTGTTTCCACCTTGCATGACAGCTGTGCACCGACTACACTCTGTCGGACAGACACGAGAGGGCTCTGCTCGGACTACGTGTACCCCATCTCGCTGGGAAACGTATCACGTATTGCTTACACACCCGTAGCCACTTTCACCAAGTGTGGTGCTATTCAGGTAATTCCTTCTCGGTGCTGCACTTTTCACAAACGGCAGTGTATGTAACGACTTCCTCCAATCTATGTCCAAAGTTATGTCACAAGGTCACTATGACCTCGTTTGTTCCTGCTTTTCTCCGGAAGCCAAACTGGTCATCCGCTACATCAGCCTCTACCTGTCTTTCAATTCTTCTGTAAATAATTCGAGGTAGTAATTTGAAGCCATGACATACAAAACTTTTACTTCGTTAACATTCCAAATTAGTGAGCATATGCTTCCTTTGGAATTTGAATTATTACACTTCTCTTGAGACGTGCGGGGACTTCGCGGCTCTCATATATCTTGCAGACAAGGTGGAATAGTTTTGTCAATGCTGACTCTCTTAAGGATCTCAGTTTTTAAGGGGGAACGTCGTCTACCCACGGGGCCTTGTTTCTGCCAGGGTCTTTCAGTGTTCTGTTAAATTCTTCTCTCAGTATCACATCTCTCACCTCAACATCTACTTCCTCTTTTCTGTCTATAATACCGCTCTCAAGTACATTACCAGTCTATAGTCATTCTGTATATAGCCTCCATCTTCCAGTCTTCCCTTCAATTGAGTAGCTGGGCTCTTAACACTTATACCGCTGATTCTCTTTTTAGAGGAAGTCCATTCATTATTCCAGGTGACATCTATCTATCACCATGTTATGCATGCTTCTACTGTCACTCACTTACACTCTAGCCATTCATGCTTAGCCATTTTGCAGTTTAAACTTTCTGTTAATCTCATTTTATAGATGTGTGTATTCCCCTCCGCCTCTCCATTTGCTGCGTATATTATATTTTCTTCTTTAGTCAGTTAGATTCAATCCAAGGATTTCCATCACACCTGTATTTTTACCTATTTCCGTGCTGTCTTCAATTTCTCATCTCTCAAAGCTTCCCATTCGTCTTTTGTCAGATTTCTTTCTCCTGCTGCAGCGAAGCTAATTTTCGCTCTGCAACTCTCAGCAACTACTGCTGCTTTCAATTTATCCAGGTCCCATCTCTTTAATTTAAGAATGTCCTTCTTCTTTAAGTACGCGTAAGAGTGACCTACGAATTCTTTGTAAAACTGCATTAATGGTTCACTGCTACTACAAGAAACAGCTCCAAGCATGTTTAGTTGTGGTATTGAAGATGCGTGTAAGTGTGTGGGCATGTGTGTCATGATCTTAGTGATTACTACAGCGTTAGCTTAGGTTCTGGGCTTGTCTATTGCTGAAATACTTAATACAATAAGACGTCCGTTATTATATCTCCGTTTCAACCACATTTCTACTGATCTCATTCTCAATATACTCAAATGTTCTACCAGAACTTGGAGTGAGAAGCTACTGTAGCTCCCTAAAACATCAAATTTCTGTGTTTCCGCCTAGCGCAGTTTCTGAACTGTCCCCCAAGACAAGACATTTTAGTTGGAGTGGTTGTTTCTATTCCTGACCGGTTGAAAATGGAACATTCTATCGGTACAAGGAATGAGTATCAAAACCAACGGGCAAATGAATGTTAACCTCACAGCGTGGGTCTAACACCTTATCGATAACAGTCCATAATAGACTATTTCTTCCCTTGGCAGAACATTTGTCGTATTGTCCGGTTTATAACTAGAACACTTCGGTCGTAAACAGACAACCTCCAACACAACACCTTGCTGAAAAGCAACTCTTAGCAATAATAACACAGATTCACGGCTTAAGACCGATTCTAGAACTTGCCTTTTGTTGTATACGGTAATATCACAAAATAACGTAAGTAAAACACGCATTGCAATATTTTTGTTCATATTTTGAATATAAATGAAAGGTCAGTATTTCAATTATTCTTAATTGAGATTACTGCCGCAGCACGTTGGATCTACCAACGACATTCAAAACTAGAAGAGTAATCACCATGGAAAACGAAAGCCACACGCAACTTTTTGAACTACGCTCGCATTTGTTATTACGTTCATGTGTTGCGACCGATACTGCAACAAGTTTTAACGCTTAGGAAAGCGATAGTGACGATCAGGAATGATTCGACTTCATGAAGACATCAGCTCAGATACAAATACAAAATGAACAACGGTCATATTTCATTATTGTTACACTGCTTGTAGTTCTTCGAGATGCCTTTAGAGTTGCTCACAAAAGGAAATTATTAGATATTCAGTGCCACAACGGGATGTAATTAAATTAATTCAGATACGAGAAGTTACTTTCCACTCTATATTAGAGTATAATTACTTCAGCAATGAGTGAGTAGAATAATAAAGATCCCTTTAATAAATGCCCATCGACATAGTTAGAACAAATAAACAGATATTTTCCCCATTTCTAAATCAGTTTTTAAATAAATAGTGCTAGCAACTTCACATTTATGTTGGATGACTAATTTATAATGATATTCAAAATGGCTCATATGACTCCAAGCACTATGGGACTTAACATCTGAGGTCATCAGTCCCCCAGACTTAGAACTACTTAGACCTAACTAACCTAAGGACATCACACACATCCATACCCTAGTCAAGATTCGAACCTGCGACCGTAGCAGCAGCGAGGTTCCGGACTGAAGCGCCTAGCCCCAGCGGCTGCCAACAATATTCATTTACAAGGAAATCCTTTTTCTATGGGAGGAAGGCACCATAATAATATTATGAAAGGTCTCAGATCGTCTGCATATGTGGTTGCGACGTTAATCTACTCAAACCAAAAGTCCTCTGGACGTATTGTTCATGCGCCGGCCACTGTGGACGAGCGGTTCTAGACGCTTTGGTCCGGAACCGTGCTGCTGCTACGGTCGCAGGTCCAAATCCTGCCTCGGACATGGATGGGTGTGATGTCCTTAGGTTAGGTTTAAGTAATTCTAAATCTAGGGGACTGATGACCTCAGATGTTAAGTCCCATAGTGATAGAGTGATAGTGATAGAGTAATTCCCCAGTCAAGATACTGCTAGACTTTGATGAACAGTACACGTTGATGCTTAACTTAAGCTATAGAGCAACGTTTACTGCCATAAAAAAATTCATTGTGTTTTGAACATTTCCTACCATACTGAAAGGATTTAATTTTCTCCTTCCCATCGCAGATTATGTGTTGCTTTCTGCTATGCTTCATTATTTGGCTGTGGGTATTGTTATAATCTGTAAGTAATCGTCCTTCGTGAAATATTGTTGTAGTTTGCTCTAATAATATTGCATTTCTTCATTTGTGCTTTTTTATTACATATCAGTATATCTTGTATCTTATGTTGAGCAACTATATGTTTCTCTAATTTTCTTTACACTTCAAAACTGCGTACAACTGTGGTTAGTTTTAGTCAATGTGTTGGTTTATTCTGAACTCAAATTTTTAAACAAGTTTCAAAACGTTATCCTTCCAGGTAATGTATACCTAATTCGTTCCTTCATTATTCAGTCACTCACTGAAACAGTCCATACTTTGGAGTCCTCAGTATTTGTTCCAATTCCGTCACTCATATTAAATCTACGATCACTGTTCCGTTTACTAACTGGGCTACTCTGGGTCATAATTGTGAATGTCTTCTATTTTATCCTCCATTTTCTAGAGTACTGTAGCTGCTTATCTTTTCTTGTATGATGTGCTTTTTCATTGACTGTTTTCATTACAGATTTATTAAACATGCATGCTCATTATGTACACATGTATCACTTGTAGATCACATTCCACCCTATCTATAGATTTACATGTTTTATTGGTTGATCTCCTTCATCGGAATGTAGTTACCTATACTGACCACATATATATTTATATATTCTTACAGTTTGCTACATTGTATTTTTTGCCTTTTTTAAATAATTTCCGATAAACCTTTTTTTCCGGAAGATTAAATTTTAGTTATCTTTTCAGTATAGGCCTAGACATAGTCCAAAGGACTCGAAATTCTCTTTTTTCTACGAGGCTCTGATATTGTTTCCTTTTGTGCTAATGTCTTCTAATTCTGTTAACACTAGATTACACATCTTTCATACACCATAATATAATTTCCTTACTTATTTTGCAGAAAAACCTTCATTGACATTTTTATGTGTTTTTTTCTCTGTGTGTGTCTGAACCACTGAGATTGAACATTACATGTGCACATGCCACAAAGTAGTCTGAATTTACACCAATTGTTCTCTAAAGTCTCACTTTTTGCATCATAATTTTATTTACTAACATTCTAGGTTCATGGTGTGGGTTCCTGTAGTCATGTCCTAGTTCATGAACCACGGGCAGCGTATGAGTGGCCAAGTAAGTGGTCCCGACAGTCGGGATACCAGTTACTTTGGAATAAAACTGGGCATCTCGGACATATTCTGAGTTGTGGTCACCTTTGTGCTCATATGGCAAAGACTACCAAATCCACCGGGTAGTACCTCAGCCGTTAGGGGTAAAACCCAATGGGACTCGGGGCAAGTAAGGCTAGCAACCTGCTTCCCTGGTACTTTAAATATGATGCTGGCAACAATCAGAGCAAAATGCCTCGGACCTTTGGAGGTGACGGAGTCCCACCTCTAACTGACCAACCAAGGACTCCTAAGATACGACTTGGCAAACAAATAGTAATAAGATGGGGAGCTATTAATATCAATGGGGGCTCACTGGGAAGAAGGTAGAGCTGGCAGAGGCTGCAAGTAAGATGGGGCTGGACGTTTTAGCTGTTAGTGACATTCGGGTAAGGGGTGAGAAACAAGAGGAAGTGGGAGAATACAAGGTCTATCTGTCAGGAGTCAAAGCAGGAATAGCACAATGAAAGAAATGGAACCCAGCGTAGTTGCAATAAGGTATGTAAACGAACGACTGATGTGGATATATTTGACAGTGTCTAGCAACAAAATTAGAATTGTGTCAGTATATTCGCATTGTGAAGGGACAGATCAAGATAAGATGGATAGTTTTTATGAGGCACTCAGTGATGTAGTTGTTAGAGTAAAGGACAAGGACAGTGTTCTGCTCATGGGTGACTTTAACGCCAGGATTGGAAATCGAACAGAAGGGTATGAAAAGGTTATGGGTAAATTTGGAGAGGATATGGAGGCCAACAGGAACGGGAAACAACTCTTGGATTTCTGTGCCAGTATGGGCTTAGTAATCACAAACTCCTTTTTTAAACATAAGAACATTCTCTGGTATACTTGGGAAGGCAGGGGAACCAGATCTGTCATTGACTATATAATAACAGATCAGGAATTCAGGAAGGCTGTGAGGGACACACGTGTATTCAGGGGATTCTTTGATGACGCTGATCATTATTTAATCTGCAGTGAAATTGGGATTGTGAGGTCAAAAGTGCAGGCGGTCAGGTCCATATGTAGGAGGATAACGGTGGAGAAACTTCAGGATCAGGAAATCAGGCACAAGTACATAACAACAATCTCAGAAAGGTACCAGTTAGTTGAATGTAGTCAATTACAGTCATTGGAAAAGGAATGGACAAGGTACAGGGACACAGTACTAGAAGTGGCGAAAGAATGTCTTGGAACAGTAGTGTGTAAAAGAAGGATGAAGCAAACAGCTTGGAGGAATGACACAGTCAAGGCAGCCTGTAGAAGGGAAAAGAAGGCGTATCAAAAATGGCTACATACTAGAACTCAGGTAGACAGAGAAAGTTATGTTGAAGAAAGAAACAAAGCCAAACAGATAATTGCAGCAATTAAGCAGAAATCTTGGGAATACTTTGGAAACAGGTTGGAGACTATGGGTCAAGCTGCTGGAAAACCATTCTGGAGTGTAATTAGCAGTCTTCGAAAGGGAGGTAAGAAGGAAATGACAAGTATTTTGGACAGGTCAGGAAAACTGCTGGTGAATCTTGTGGATGCCTTGCGTAGAGTAGTTTCAGGGGTAAGACAAGGCTGCCACATTTCTCCACTGTTGTTCATATTATTTATGGATCATATGTTGAAAACAATAGACTGGCTGGGTGAGATTAAGGTACGTGAACACAAAATAAGCAGTCCTGCATATGCGAATGAGTTAGTTGTGATGGCAGATTCGATTGAAAGTATGCAAAGTAATATTTCAGGGCTAGATCAGAAATGTAAGGACTATGGTATGAAGATTAGCATCTCCAAAACGAAAGTAATGTCAGTGGGAAAGAAATATAAACGGATTGAGTGCCAAATAGGAGGAACAAAGTTAGAACAGGTGGACGGTTTCAAGTACTAAGGATGCATATTCTTACAGGATGGCAACATAGTGAAAGAACTGGAAGCGAGGTGTAGCAAAGCTAATACAGTGAGCGCTCAGCTACGATCTACTCTCTACTGCAAGAAGGAAGTCAATACCAAGACTAAGTTATCTGTGCACCGTTCAATCTTTCGACCAACTTTGTTGTATGGGAGCGAAAACTGTGTGGATTCAGGTTACCTTATCAAAAAGGCTGAGGTTACGGATATGAAAGTAGCTACGATGATTGCAGGTACTAGTAGATGGGAACAATGGCAGGAGGGTGTCCACAATGAGGAAATCAAAGAAAAACTGGGAATGAACTCTATAGATGTAGCAGTCAGGGCGAACAGGCTTAGATGGTGGGGTCATGTTACACGCATGGGAGAAGCAAGGTTACCCAAGAGACTCATGGGTTCAGCAGTAGAGGGTAGGAGGAGTCGGGGCAGACCAAGGAGAAGGTACCTGGATTCGGTTAAGAATGATTTTGAAGGTATAGGTTTAACATCAGAAGAGGCACCAATGTTAGCACTGAATAGGGGATCATGGAGGAATTTTATAAGGGGGCTATGCTCCAGACTGAACGCTGAAAGGCATAATCAGTCTTAAATGGTGATGATGATGATGACCTTCTAGGAAGTATTATATTACTTATTGGTACCTCTTTGCTAACTCCATGACTTTGTGAATTTGAGAAGCGTTTGCCAACGTCATAAGCAAATATTTCCCGTTAGTTTCCTGGAATGTTTGTAATTCATATTGTCCTAAACCACCCATTATATCCTTTTATGTTAAAATGAGACACTGTTTGTAGGGATTATTGTGTAAATTATTATAAATGATACTTTCTCTGGCATGTTAGTGTGACTAGTTGGACATTTCATTTCCTTTGCTGTGAAACTCTCTAAGATCATCATTGCATTGTCTGTGTACATGAAACCACCTCTTTTAGCATTTCTTATTAGTTATCGTACGTCGCTGTATATCATTCCGTAACTCCACAGAATAGTCGATTTTTATCTTTTCATTTGTGTTTCAATGAACGAGGTTGTCGCTTTAACCATGTGAGGTCATCCTCGTTAAACGCATTGTTAAAATACAGATCAATCACTGTGCACAGTTCACTAGCACTAGAACAGAAACATTTTGAAGGAGCGAGCCTTCATATCAGAATAACTCTACAAGTATCTAATAAAACCCATAAAAATAAAAATAAAATTACTAAAATTTATGGTCACTTCTAAAATAAAATTTGCTGCGATATCACTCGTCCAGTCGGTTTATTTGTTTTACTACTTCGACTAATGATATTGAACCACTTATTAAGAAGTCATGGTTGCAGGGGAAATGACCATGAAACTTTGTTTTCTTATTGTTGTTTGTAACTTTTTTCTAAGATTCTTGTAGGTATTTCTAACGATGAAGGCTGTCACATGACCTAGTTGTCATGTCGGAGGTGAAACAGAACTCTCTGCTTTTTGTGCTTAAATGCTGGAATTCTTAAATCAGTCCAGTCTCAGGTTGTAAGGAACTTAGGCACCTGTCCGTAACAGAGATCTCACTTACTTGTGAACTTCCTTATTGTTTTCGCATTATAAAAGCTGTCTGAGCCTGCACTTTAACACAGAGTGTGTACCTGCATTCATTTCGTGTAGGGCTCCAGTTGACGCTGATACTATAAACTATGTTCCTGTGTTACTAGCATTTACAAATAAACTTTTAAATTGTTGAAAACTCATACTTTTCACGATCGGTGGGTATGTAAACGATAGAGTTGCAGTTCTCTGTGACAGGTAGAATGACCACCAGAGTCAATTAAAATTGTTCGACTTTCTGACGTTCCAGGACTGGTAGGGTACGTAACAGATGTGAACAGTGACAAAAGTTGAGTGATCACCGTGAAGGACATGGGGATACCACGTACTATAATAAGACAGCATTATCAGCACCGGACAGAGCTTGAAAATGGCCTAATTAGGGGTCTCCATTTTGCCGGATGGACGTATCGTGCTACATCCAGATATGTTGGACAGTGTGATTTGACAGTGGCCGAATGTTGAGCTGCATGGGTCTGTGAGGGCAGGAATACATGTCTCCACGTTGCAGTCGACCGCATCTGATCACCATAACGAAGTTTCGCCGTGTACATAAGAAACAGTCTACGCCTTTCACATTTTCGCCTGCTATCCGAGCAACAGTAATGGACTCCCAGAGCAACAATCATAATTTAGCTTTCGGAAAAATTTTGATAACAGTGAAGATTCAATAAAAGCAGTTGATGGTTATTTTACAGACTTTCACCAACTGCCATCAGAAGAAGAACTGCATCAACCTAAAAGAACACTAGTCGAATAACAGGTGTGTTTTTCTCCTAAAATTACAGTCTTTCGGTGACTAGTAGCGAACTTTTCTCCTAACCTTCAAATTTAAAGCCATAATAAATGCATGTAATAAAGCTGATGGTAAAGAAACACGGATCATTCCAATCTAAATGGGGTTAATCACAAACTTAATAATCATTAATGACAACTAATATTTAAAAGGAAACTGATCTAGGAAATAAAACCGCAGCACTTTTAGGCTTTTGACGTGCTGCAGTAATCCCTTCGGAATATGAAGAGCTACGCAGTACAACTTTCGCAATTACTGTTCATGAAGTCATGAAATCGCTCTAACAGTTTTTAGCTCAAATACAGTGACCGATTAAAGCTTCAGGGAAGTAAACTGCTTCCATAGGCTTCGCGATCCTCGTGTTTGATTCGAAAACTGAATCCTCTGACGTTAAAAGCAGTTTCTGTTGTGAGGAATTCTAAATAACTACATCAATAAGAGACGAGAAACTGACTTTTGTATTCAATTGGAAGCCGCCGGGTGCTCAGAATGACTATTTCAGTTGCAGTAAATTATGAATGTTGTTCTGCTGCGTTACTGCCAGTTGCGTGGTGTATTTAAGTTCATAAACTACACGAAAGTAGAGATAGTTCTTGATTAGCCCCTTTACATGGGTAGACTGATAGGGCTGTAAAATCAGATAATAAACTCGCCTGAAGCTGGATTCTGATTTTATAGCCTATAAAATAATAAAAAACTAAATCCATCTTACGTATGTGATCTAACTACCGTAAACTACCTTAAATTTTCAGTCGTTGGTAAAGTATTTCATAATAACTTTCACAAAGTCGCAAATTTAGACACCTATAAAGAATTGACATAGAAATGCCATAACTGGAAATTATACTGATAGAAGCCAGTAAAGAAAGTGATTCGAGTCACCATCCACTTCAGAACGGTCGAAGCATTTATCGAGCTTGAAACAGCTGTGCACGTGATGCCTTTCTTGCTTGTGCTACAAGAGCTTGCTTCGAGCATCGTAATACCAGTAAGTTAGCAAACACGTGGCAGGACGGAGCTGATTAAAATATTTTGTCTACAGCTACATTTGCATCTATACCCCGGAAGCCAGCTTGTGGTGTGTTGAGAAAGTAACTCTCGTGCCACTACGATTTTTGTTCTTCTCCGTTCCATTATCAAATGGTGGGAGGGAAGAAAGACCGCCTATAATCTTCAGTATGAGCTCTAGTTTCTCTGATATTTTGGCGGTGGAAATTTTCAGATAATTATGTGGGAGGAAGTAATACGTTGCTAGACTCGCCTTAGAACGTATTCCCGCACTTTTGACAGTAACCCTCTCCCTGACACACACAGTGCCTCTTGTACAGACTGTCACCGGAATTGAAGCACCTTCTTAATGCTTTCGTGCTTACTAAACGATCCTGTAGCCTAACGTCCTGCTCCTCGTTGAATCTCCAGTATCAGTATATTCTAACATGGTAAGGGTACAAGACTAATGAACAGCACTCAAGAATCGGTCGAATAAGTTTTATGTAAGCCATTTCTTTCTTGGATGAATTGCATTTTCTTGAGATTCGTAGACTGATTCTCAGTCTGTCATCTATTTTGCCTAAAATTAGCTTTATGTTATGTTATGTTGCAATTCCGCGTTAGGTCACTGCGGAAGGTTACTCCCTTATATTTTATAGTACTTACGTTTTTACTGGTTTTTCGCCGATAGCAGAATCAAGCGGTAAAGTAACTCTTCACACAACTACGAGCAGTATTTTCTTTTATTTACGTTCAGAGACAACGAGTGAACAACAGTAGCGTCTGCAAAAGATGTCATGGAGATTCCGACGCTATGCATTACAACATTTCCACGTGTTCTGTAAACAGCAGTGGCCCTATGACACTACCTTGGTGTACGTCAGAAATTACCTTTACCTCTATCGTTTTCGTCCCATTAACAGTAACATACTGAATTCGATATCTAATCACAAATGTGGTCCAATACTCGCGTAGCTCCTGTTTTTCTCACTAAGTTACAGTGCGGAGTTGTAACGACTGCCGTCTGTAATTCAAGGAACACCGCGCAAATCTGGAAAACTTCGTCTAAAGCGCTCTGGGTTTCACAGACGGGGAAAGCGAGCTTGGTTTCGCAAGATATTTGTTCATGGAATCCATGTTAATTTTTAGAGGGGATTTGCCTTTTCCAGCATTTTTATAATGCATTTGTCTCTGCGATTTGCTGGATTTGAACGTGCCAGTATCCTAGGCAAGCAGAAGACTACGTAGCAGTTCAGCATCTTTTATCATCATGTTGCACACTCACGGGAAAAAATAATAAATGTAGAGTAATGCAATCTCACGAATACATTTGTCTAAGTGACATATTCAAGCGATTGACATTGCAAGATCACAGGTTAATGTAAGCGCGAGATAAACCATTACAAATGTAAAATGCTGGTAGATGGGTAACCATTGTAACTGCGAGAACGTTGACAGCAAGAACGCAAAAGTGTTTTACAGCTTTCGGATGTCACTTTTTGGGATGGAATTCCACGCCTGCTGCACTTTGTTGGTCAATACGTCTGTCAATATACCTGTTTTGGGTGATGCTAGCGTTGTCGCTCTATGATGTCTCATTCGTGGTCGATTGGAAATAGATCTGGTAATCGAGTAGGCCAAAGCAACATGCCGACTATCCGAAGAACATGTTAGGTTACAACAGCAGTGTTTGGGAGAGCGTTATCCTGTTGGAAGACACCCGCTGGAATGCTGTTCATAAATGGAAGCACAACAAGTCGATCACTAGACTGAAGCACAACTCTGCAGTCAGGGTGCGTGGGATAACAACGAGAGTGCTCCTGCAGTCATACAACATCGTACCCTAGACCACAGCACCAGCTGTAGGTCCAGTGTGTCTACATGCAGACAGGTTGGGTGAATGTCCTCAGCTGGCCTCCTTCTACCCAAAAAACAGCCATCTTTGGCACCGAGGCAGAACCAGCTTCCATCACCAAACACAACAGATCTCCGCCCTGCCCTCCAATGAACTCTCGCTTCGTACCACTGAAATCACCAATGGCGGGGATTTGAGGTCAGTGGAATGCACGATACAGGGCATCTGTGTATAAATAGTTATGTAGCCAGTCTGCCTTTTCATGCTTGTATCCTGTCGTACATGGTCGCTGTTTCTTTCTCTTCTTGTCGTTATTTGGCAACTCGTTAGTTAACCTAATCATGGTAAGCTCACTGTTTGATGTAAAGTATCCAGATACGAAATAGTGGACATTAATAAGGGGGGCGGCTTTAACTGTCCTCGGGATACTTTCAAAGAAGTGTCTGAACGTTTGCGGAGGAACAGTAGCCCATTCCTCCTCAAAAGTCGAAGTCAGAGAGGGAACTGATGTTAGAAGCTGGTGTCAGGAGCGAAGTCGGCATTCCATCTGTCCTAAAAGCTGTTCGACTGAGTCCACATCGGGATTCTGGGCAGGGCAGTCCACTTCAGGAATGTTATTGCCCACAAACGATTGATCCATAAAAGTTGCTTAATGACTATGTGCGTTTCAAGCTGATCCGACTATCATCTCCTAACTGTTAATCTACTGTGCACAGTACACAATGCTCTAAAATGTGTTCATAGCATTCCGCATTTAGCGATTTTATTAAACGCAATAACGGGATCACATCTTAACATGAAAGGCACCCTCGTATCGGAACAAAACCTGCTCCATATTTCACTGTTGACACGGCTCATGATAGCGGGCAAAGTTCTCCAGACACCAGCCCATCCCAAACCATTCCATTACATCGCCGTAAGGTACAGCGTGGTTCATCACTCCAGGTCACTCGTTTCCAGTCGTCCACGGTCCAGTAGCGTCGCTCTTTTCTCACCACGTCAAGAGTGGCTTAGCGTTGACTACAGAAATGTGTTGCTTATGAGGAGCTGTTCGACCATTGTAGTCCATTATATTAAACTCCCAACGTGCTCTCATTGTGCTACCAGGACTGCTGGTAGCACTTTGGAACTCACGAGTGATGCCTTCCTCTGATTTCATGTGATCCTTTACAGCTATCCTCCTCTATACTCAAGGGTTCCTGTCCTTCAGTACGTAAGGTCTACCAGGTCTAGCGTTAGCTGTGATTGTTCCTTTAAGTTTCCACTTCACAATCCCATAACCGACTGTCGACTTGGGCAACTTTAGAAGGGATGAAATGTTCGTGGTGGATTTATTACTCTGGAGACATCTGCTGATCGATCCATTTGGCTGTTAAGTTTTCCCTGTTGACAAAACTATACTCGTCGCCTCCTTTAATATTGGTGAGTCTGCCTCTCATTACATCTACTGCTCTGTACTACATTACGTTGAGGTGTTGATTGACTGAGAGGGGTTATGGAACTAAACGGCGAGGTCAGCAGTCTACGTTGGGGTGTGTGGATACTTTTTATAAGAACGTGCAGCGTGCACCATTGTCTGCAAACGGCGATAACTGATTCCTTACGTTATTATAAATTGAGTATTTATATATCTCATTTTCTGCCGCAGGTGTTGGGAACGAGCCCAGAATTAGCCTGAAAGATTGTGAAAAGGAATGAGAAACCACACTTAGTCTGGCTCATGTGACAGACCAACAGTTGCAATTCCTCCGTGAGGACTCGATCCCACTCAGTCACGATCATCTTCCTGTGTCACGAACTAACGCACTGAGCGTTAAGCTATTCAAGAAGGTTCGTCCGTTAGGATTTCAGTTGTTTTTTTGCGCAATCTGCAGAGGCGATTGGTAATACAGTTCCCAAAAGTGACCACGGACACTTCCCTGAAAACGTTACGAATATTTTTCTTCCCCCATTCCCGTGCAACAGAACTAGATCTCCTTCATAATGACCACATCATCGGCAAAATTCTAAATTCTATCCTTCGTTCCTGTTCTCAATAGGTCCACACAATTTTCTACGTTTTGTCTCCACGTAACAGCTGCATCAGACTGTTTCCAGTGTTTGTATGCTGAGGCGCTATCGAATACTTTCCTCTGTTCAGAGGTCTTACCTTTTAGAAATCATTCGAGCCATAATCTATCGTTACGATTTAAGAGGGGGGGGGGGGGGGCGGGGAAGAGGGTGCTTGGTGCTCGGTTCCTACTTGAGAAAGGAACATGCAGCCAATTGTATAGACATTCGAACATATGTCTTACTGTAGCTATGTTGCAGTGTATTAAGCACGGTTTGAACGACGAAGCGGAGCTGACGTCCAGGCAAATTACGTGAATCCATTAAATCCTTTTGCAAAAGATTTTAATTAGACTGAATTTAATGGTTCAAATGGCTCTGAGCACTATGGGACTCAACTGCTGAGGTCATTAGTCTCCTAGAACTTAGAACTAGTGAAACCTAACTAACCTAAGGACATCACAAACATCCATGCCCGAGGCAGGATTCGAACCTGCGACCATAGCGGTCTTGCGGTTCCAGACTGCAGCGCCTTCAACCGCACGACTGAATTTAATGCTCCGCTAATGGCACTATTTGTACGTGCCCCATTCGGATTTTATGTTCGAAATCAGTCACCGTCGTTCGGATTTTACGTGCTAAAACAGTCAGTCTTAAATAACTCCGGACTGGGACGAGCCTGATGATTGACATTCGGTCCGCTGGTGTATCGGACCTTATGTATTGCGTGTACGTGGAGACATTGTTCCCGCAACAATCGCCGACATAGTGTAACTGAGGCGGAATGAGAAGAACCAGCCCGCATTCGCCGAGGCAGATGGAAAACAACCTACAAACAATCGAGAGACTGGCCGACACACCGGGCCTCGACACTAATCCGCCGGGCAAATTCGTGCCGGGGCACCGACACGACTTCCCGCTCGGGAAGCAGGGCGTTAGACTGCACGGCTAGCACGGAGGACGTGTAAGACCTTGGTCTGAGATAAGTTTTCACCGTCTGAAAAACTCTTCCTTAATTCGGAATTTACAAGCAAGAGGCACGGTTTTGCAGGAGGTTTCTGAAGCACATCCCTTCCGTGCTTTCAATTTGTACGTATCGGTTCAGACTTTCCACAAAGGTAGATAAATGGACAAAGTAGAAAATAGACTTTCTTTCCAATAATGTTTATCCGCTGGTGGGATAGGATAGTCCAAAGATTTTCACGGAGTTTTTTGAAGCTACATCTATGCTTTAAACTCGTACGAATTGGTTGAAAGGTTTTACAAAGGTAGATAAACTGACAATGTCAGAATGAAATTTTTTATCCAATAACCTTTATCCGTTGTCGAAATACGATGGTTTGAAGTCGAGCTACATGCAGCACATAAAATTCGTTTTTATTTGAATTACATGCACGGAAATGGTTTAAAGTAAATCAAATAAATAAAAATGCGCTCTTACGATAAAACTGGGAACTCTCTTCATTCGGATTTTATGTGCAAAAGACGCGTTTTTTATGAATTCTTTTACCGCAACACTTAGCAGTCTCAGTCCTGTAAGAAGGTAGATAAATACATGTTATTAATGGTCGTACCGTTGTTTTGTAAAACCTTTATCAGTTGCCACGATATAAGCAATGTAGTTCGAAAGATAGTAAAAAAACCTATACCAGATTAGTGGTCGCCTCGAAATCTACATCGGTTTCCAAGCTAAACCTGTCTAATGTCAAAATTATGGTAGAGTAAATGCGGGGAATCAGAATGAAAAATGCTTCTATCGTAGCATAAAATGGTGAATATGAGCTGGGAAGAGTTATGGATGTAAAAGAAGGGAACTAGCTTCCAGTCTTATCTGGCTACTTCAAAGATATTTGAAGCAAAACATCTTGATATACTCGCGCTATTTTACGATTTAACCCCACTTCCTCAGCGCAACGTGCTCTCTTAAATAAGAGGTGTTGGCACACCTGTAACTTTCAGTTTATAGGCTGAAGTCCTGAATTTTCGAAAGTCGGTAAAATATACTGGTTTTATTTTTTTTAAGAAGACAGAACTTCGATTGGTAAACAATTCTGAGTCCGCAGCTCGTGGTCGTGCGGTAGCGTTCTCGCTTCCCCCGCCCGGGTTCCCGGGTTCGATTCCCGGCGGGTTAGGGATTTTCTCTGCCTCGTGATGACTGGGTGTTGTGTGATGTCCTTAGATTAGTTAGGTTTAAGTAGTTCTAAGTTCTAGGGGACTGATGACCATAGATGTTAAGTCCCATAGTGCTCAGAGCCATTTGAAACAATTCTGATATTTTTCACCGAAAAACTTTTTTCCGTATGAGATCTGCTGTTTATTCTAAATAAGAGTAGCTGAACGAAACATTTGAAAATTACTCCTATCTTAGCACAAAAACGTGAATGTATCCTGGGCAGAGTTAGGAATGTAAAAAAAAAAAAAAAAAAAAAAAAAAAAAAAAAAAAAAAAAAAAAGATTACGATCTTTTCAATTTATCTGCCAGCTTATGTTTAAACATCTTAACATATTCGTGCATCTTTACGGATTAACGCTACTCCTCCAGCACAGTGACCTCTGTTAGACCCACCCTTTCTTACATGTATGGCAAGAAGGTGTATCAGCAAGTATACAGAGACTTGTATGGTTTTAGAATGTAGGATGCAACCACAACAGGAAGATCCGAATGTCCAAATGTTCGTGAAATCTTATGGGACTTAACTGCTAAGGTCATCAGTCCCTAAGCTTACAAACTAGTTAACCTAAATTATCCTAAGGACAAACACACACACCCATGCCCGAGGGAGAACTCGAACCTCCGACGGGACCAGCCGCACAGTCCATGACTGCAGCGCCCTAGACCGCTCGGTTAATCGCTCGCGGCGGAAGTATCCCAGAGTAGGAATGCGTGTATTCTACATTTTAACAACATATAGCGTCAGTTTGCAAGACATGCCAAATGCCATGTTGGATGACATGATGGCATGTGTCATATTACACGATATGGTACCATGCATCAGCCGGCCGGTGTGGCGGAGCGGTTATGGGCGCTACTGTCTGGCACCGCGCGACCGCTATGGTCGCAGGTTCGAATCCAGCCTCGGGCATGGATGTGTGTGATGTCCTTAGGTTAGTTATGTTTAAGTAGTTCTAAGTTCTATGGGACTGATGACCTCAGCTGTTAAGTCCCATGGTGCTCAGAGCCATTTGAACCATACCACGCATGATGTTACTTTAGGCAATACGATGCGTTATATTATACATGGGTACTAAAGCTAACAAGGAAAAATAGCACGAATATTTCAAGACGTTTTGATGTAAATGCCTCTGAAGCTGCCGGATAAATCGAAAGGCCAGTTCCCTTCTTTTACGTCCCCAACTCTGCCCAGGAGACATTCACCTTTTTTGTTTTACAATAGGAGCACATTCTGGTACTGGTATGGTGTCGTCTGTGCTATGTTAAAACTGAATGGCCAACAAACTGACAGGGGCAGTAAGTAATTCAATAATACCGTTGAGTAATCTGTATTATTCTGTTTCTGTATTCTGACCAACACGTCACTTAATCTCACACGTCACTGAAAATACACGGTGACTTCGGTGGAAACCCTAAATCCGGAAAACTAACTTTGAGCGCCATCCTTCGCCCTAAGTATCTGAATTAGACCCGCAAACCAGAACGTCTTTCTCAGAAGAGGGCGTGAACTGGTATAGTCGTGCAAGTCCGTACTGACCCTTCGGTGACGAAGTTTGCTGTGGCGCTGCAACTTCTGGCCGAGAGCGTCACAGGGCCGCGGGAAGGTCTGCGAAGTCTGTAGATTAGAGAACTAGTGGCGGTGGCACGGGCCCAGTTGGGCGTGGGCCAGCACGTCGTTCCGTACCAGTCCCGCAGCGCTGGAGCTGGAGCGGCCTACAGGGTTGGGGGGGGGGGGGGGGGGGGGTAGCAAGCATCCAGTGTGGCGGGTAGTAGACCCTTGTCTCTGTATCCGCACCAGATACTGCTTAGCAGCACCGACCTATAAATTCTTTGGGCTCTTCGGAATGAAGTTTGCATTTGTGCCTGACAGATTACATTATTGCGTAAGTTTTCTCTAATGCGCATTCGGTATGTCATTATTTATTAATGATGTGCTCGATGTACACCAGAAAGCTGATGCAATATTCCATCCGACGGAAGAAATAAACGAATCAGATTGCTTCTGCATTTTCATGTGACAGACTGGAACTGCACAGCAAATAATGTTTTCTTCTGTTACGAATAGGGTGGGTTGTATAGAATTTCTAGATAGAGGTTCTGTCTATAAAGATGTTCAAATGACACAAACAGAAAAGTTTGTACAAAGCCTCACTAATCTAAAATTTTGTTTCAATTACTACACTCTTGGCCATTAAAATTGCTACACCAAGAAAAAATGCAGATGATAAACGGGTATTCATTGGACAAATATATTATACTAGAACTGACATGTGATTACAATTTCACGCAATTTGGGTGCATGGATCCTGAGAAATCAGTACCCGGAACAACCACCTCTGCCCGTAATAACGGCCTTGATACGCCTGGGCACTGAGTCAAACAAAGCTTGGATGGCGTGTACAGGTACAACTGTCCATGCAGCTTCAACACGATACAACAATCCATCAGGAGTAGTGACTGGCGTAGTGTGACGAGCCATTGCTCGTCCACCATTGACCAGACGTTTTCAGTTGGTGAGAGATCTGGAGAATGTGCTGGCCAGGGCAGCAGTAAAATATTTTCTATATCCAAAAAGGCCCGTACAGGACCTTCATCATGCGGTCGTGCATTATCCAGCTGAAATATAGGGTTTCGCAGGGATTGAATGGAGGGTAGAGCCACGGGTCGTAACACATCTGAAATGTAACGTTCACTGTTCAAAGTACCGTCAATGCGAACTACGACCATCATGATGCTGTAAACAGAACTTGGATTCATCCTAAAAAAAGGACGTTTAGCCATTCGTGCACCCAGGTTCGTCGTTGAGTACACTATCGCAGACACTCCTGTCTGTGATGCAGCGTCAAGGGTAACCGCAGCCATGGTCTCCGAGCTGATACTCCATGCTGCAGCAAACGTCGTCGAACTGTTCGTGCAGATTGTTGTTGTCTTGCAAACGCCCCCATCTATTGACTCAGGGATCGAGACGTGACTGCACGATCCGTTACAGCCATGCGGATAAGATGCCTGTTATCTCCACAGATAGTGATACGAGGCCGTTGGGATCCAGCACGGCGTTCCGTATTACCCTCCTGAACCTACCCATTCCATATTCTGCTAACAGTCATTGGAAGTCGACCAACGCGAGCAGCAAAGTCGCGATACGATAAACAGAATGGCGATAGGCAACAATCCTTACACGAGGCATTACAACCACTTTTCACCAGGAAACGCCGATCAACTGTTGTTTGTGTATGAGAAATCGGTTGGAAACTTTCCTCATGTCATCACGTTGTAGGTGTCGCCATCGGCGCCAACGTTGTGTGAATGCTCTGAAGAGCTAATCATTTGCCCATCACAGCATCTTATTGCTGTCGGTAAAATTTCGCTTCTGTAGCACGTCATCTTCGTGGTGTAGCAATTTTAATGGCCAGTAGTGCAGATAGTGTGAAAACATGGGAGAGACGCCCAGTTTCCTACGTTCCCTTCAATTTATATTTTCTTTACTTAATCACTTGACAGAGGGATAATATGTAGGAACAAGAATCTAGACTGAAATTAAACTGCGTACCTCAATCAGTGAAGACCTAGCATGGAATATACTTAAATAAAGAGACGTTGAACCTAGGGTACAATTAATACATTTTAGGCTTATTTATGTTATTATTTTCTTCTTTTACAAATGAATGCCTTCATTCACAAAAGTAACTGCATTTTAAATTATGCACGATGGCATTTCGGTCCTTACCAAAATTCATATATCGACTCCTTTTCGTTTCTATACTTGCTGTCAACGTAAGCACCCCGGAAAAAAATTTAGTCACGTCCAGGAAATACACTGCTTGACAATTGATACGTAAGTGAAACATTGTTGGACATGAATAATTGCAGGCAATGTTAGACGACTCGGTAGATGTGGACTGGTACATTTGTAACGCAAAATGGTACAGATTTCACCACATGTGAAGCAGGATAACAGACATATATAAAGTTAACCTTTGACGTAGGTCAGATTTCCAACATAAAGGTCAATATCGGACACTCAATAAGGAATATGAACTCCTACAACACCAATGCACATTATGCATCTGTTACTCGTGCTGCCTCCAATGTGCTGAGGAGTTCTTGACCGATATTGTCGCATCCGTTTCTCAAGGCGCTTATCATTTCCTGCGCGGTTCGGACATGCGGCGTTCGTTGGGAAACACATCTGACATGATCCCCCCCGACATTCTCTATGTGATTTAAGTGTTGGGAGTACGTAAGGCATTTCATACGTTCAATACGTTCACATTCCAGTGTGTCCGGCACCTCAGCGTCCTGTGTGGGCGGGCGCTGTAGTCCTTAAACAGAATGACGGGACATACCGCATCTCTAAACAGACAGATATGATGCATAACGATCTCTCTGCAAACCGCTGTGTTGTAACGGTACCTTGCGCAAAGACAAGCAGCGATGTTCGGCTTTTGTGCATAATTTCTGGCCACACTAGAACGCTTCGGTTATACCGGTGATGTTCATGGCCATTGTGTGCTGTGCAACGTGTTCCCCACTCTCTCCACACTAACTGGTGGCTGGAAACCCTTCCCACAGTGAACGGTATTCTTCGGAGATTTCACTCGGGAGCAATGTTGCTGACCTGAAATAAGACGCTCCCTACACAAACACATCCTTTCTCGACGAATGCGTGGTTGAAGTGGGACGCATTTAACAGTAGTCCGAGCATACAAACTGGCCTCATTTAATGGCCGCGTAATGGTGTTGACAGACATACGTGTACCGGTAGCGGTTGCAAGGTCTGCAAGAATCTGCCTACGAGTCAGATGTCTGTTCCTTTTCACCACCAGGGCTACGTATCGATGCTCTTGCGGTGTGGTGATCCATCTACGACCATCGGCATGTTTTCGTATAGCTTTTCCTCCTTCATCTGCATTTTTATTCGCGAGATGACGCTTTTGGACACATCCATTACTATGGCCACAGTAGTTATACTTTGATCGGCTTTTAGCCGTCCACCTGCTCGTCCCACTCAAATGATGTCTTGGGAACATGTTGCCATACTATACGGAATGTCTCACTAATAGGTTACAGAGTAACTTTGGTCACACACCGTACTGTATGAACTATCGAAAGCATACATAGCTGCAGCTAGCACGTCCCAACCTCTGCATTTTTTTTTTTCTATTAATGGATGGTGTACCGCAGGAACTGTCAGTTGTTCCATAGCAACTGGGTGTTGCTCCTTAGCAACTGTCAAGCAGTGTATCAGTCTAGCAGTGCGTAACGCAGCCATTAACAGTAACCTCATTTCGGTGAGGAAAGAGAGTCCTAAAGTTTCTTCAGGTATGCCATATTCAGCAGAAGCCACTCACTGATGGTTACATGCGGAAAAGCTACCAAAATGCGAGAATGAAGAATCCTACGTTTCAGACGCTGTCATAAGCAGTCCCAGGCATTTTCTATAATATTAAGATTGAAAGATTTAGAGAGCTATTTAGGATGCGACACGATGGCCGAGTCTTCGTCGAGTAAGCCAATTATGCTTGTAGCACTGTGATGAAGGCTGTTGTTGTGATATCTTCCAAAGATCGCGACGCCACGCCAAAGTCGGCAACGCACATCGATACCACATACACTCCTGGAAATTGAAATAAGAACACCGTGAATTCATTGTCCCAGGAAGGGGAAACTTTATTGACACATTCCTGGGGTCAGATACATCACATGATCACACTGACAGAACCACAGGCACATAGACACAGGCAACAGAGCATGCACAATGTCGGCACTAGTACAGTGTATATCCACCTTTCGCAGCAATGCAGGCTGCTATTCTCCCATGGAGACGATCGTAGAGATGCTGGATGTAGTCCTGTGGAACGGCTTGCCATGCCATTTCCACCTGGCGCCTCAGTTGGACCAGCGTTTGTGCTGGACGTGCAGACCGCGTGAGACGACGCTTCATCCAGTCCCAAACATGCTCAATGGGGGACAGATCCGGAGATCTTGCTGGCCAGGGTAGTTGACTTACACCTTCTAGAGCACGTTGGGTGGCACGGGATACATGCGGACGTGCATTGTCCTGATGGAACAGCAAGTTCCCTTGCCGGTCTAGGAATGGTAGAACGATGTGTTCGATGACGGATTGGATTTACCGTGCACTATTCAGTGTCCCCTCGACGATCACCAGTGGTGTACGGCCAGTGTAGGAGATCGCTCCCCACACCATGATGCCGGGTGTTGGCCCTGTGTGCCTCGGTCGTATGCAGTCCTGATTGTGGCGCTCACCTGCACGGCGCCAAACACGCATACGACCATCATTGGCACCAAGGCAGAAGCGACTCTCATCGCTGAAGACCACACGTCTCCATTCGTCCCTCCATTCACGCCTGTCGCGACACCACTGGAGGCGGGCTGCACGATGTTGGGGCGTGAGCGGAAGACGGCCTAACGGTGTGCGGGACCGTAGCCCAGCTTCATGGAGACGGTTGCGAATGGTCCTCGCCGATACCCCAGGAGCAACAGTGTCCCTAATTTGCTGGGAAGTGGCGGTGCGGTCCCCTACGGCACTGCGTGGGATCCTACGGTCTTGGCGTGCATCCGTGCGTCGCTGCGGTCCGGTCCCAGGTCGACGGGCACGTGCACCTTCCGCCGACCACTGGCGACAACATCGATATACTGTGGAGACCTCACGCCCCACGTGTTGAGCAATTCGGCGGTTCGTCCACCCGGCCTCCCGCATGCTCACTATACGCCATCGCTCAAAGTCCGTCAACTGCACATACGGTTCACGTCCACGCTGTCGCGGCATGCTACCGGTGTTAAAGACTGCGATGGAGCTCCGTATGCCACGGCAAACTGGCTGACACTGACGGCGGCGGTGCACAAATGCTGCGAAGCTAGCGCCATTCGACGGCCAACACCGCGGTTCCTGGTGTGTCCGCTGTGCCGTGCGTGTGATTATTGCTTGTACAGCCCTCTCGCAGTGTCCGGAGCAAGTATGGTGGGTCTGACACACCGGTGTCAATGTGTTCTTTTTTCCATTTCCAGGAGTGTATATTATTGAAGTCTCGCCGCAATCTGCAACGAGGAATACCTGAGGCTGAAGAAGCCAAACCCTCTCTCTTAGCACTGCCGAGTCCTCGCACGGAGGTCAGTAGAGAGCAGTGCGTGGAAGCGCTGTGTCCCAGTTGGTGACCTTAGCTGCAAAAGTCAACATAATGGAGTAGGACTAAAGAGTTATTCGAGTCTCAGATGAAAATCTACTTTTGTAACTGTCGAACATTGTACTTGAAGAGAAGAGTTTATGATTATATGCATCAAGTGTTGCATTACCACTCTGTGCGAGTTGTAAATATTCAAGCACTCCTGGGGCTGAAGATTGTACCAAGTTGAGTAAATATTTTTATCATTCCGTAACAAAGTGATATGCTGTTTCATCTGTTGAAGTTCCGATGAGACATCTCCCAGAGCAGTCAAAGAACGCACAGTTATGGCCAGACGACTCTAAATTCGTTTTGTCACAAGCTGCCATCTTGAAAGATGGGAATTGCCACTGCATTCACATCATGAAGATGTATACTTGGTCAATGAGAATGATGCAACGGACATGCTGGTTCATGTTCACCGCAACCTGAACAAGTTTCGCAAACCCTCTCCTCCCTTACACCTCCCCTCCCTTCCCCCTCCCCCTCCGTCAAAACATCCGACGTTCTACATTTTGCGAATTAAACGCTAATTCGGGCGTCGACACACTCGACGCCTTGCATCACATGAAAAGAGGCAAAATCGCAACTCACCAAGCCAGACCACTCGCCTCCAATCACCTGCTGCCTGTTTTCTACATTGTTTGATCAACTGATGACGTGCAGCTTTATATGAGACTGTGATAGATGGCCTTTTGCGAAGTCTCCTACTCCAAATGTACGCTACATGCAGTTCCCTTCGCAACGTTCGCTCGGGAAGTAGTTGAAATGGAAGCAGCAATTTCTATCGAGTTCGATACCAACTGTCACACTGTGACCGGCGAGTCGTGACATGTCTGTTCGGTTCGCGTGGGTTCGGCTATTTGTACGATCACCGTTACCTCGGTGCGTTACAGGGCTGCGAGCGTTATTCCATTCACTGCAGATCCATTGGACAGTTTCTGTTGATACACTAACCAATCAGGCAACTTCAGCCAGGGTGCGGTCGTGGGCGCCATTCTGTCAAGTCTCCACGCCGAGCCACGTTTTATCGCTGAGACCAGTATTGCACTGCAATAGATCTTTGACAAAGATCTTTCTCAAAGATTTTGTCAAGTATTTCAAAATAAAGAGAAATGGAAACAGCTGTGGATGGTGAGAAAGGAAGCTATAAGTCTTCGCCAGAATTAGCTCCATGGGCTACCATGCATAGTTATATAGAATAACGAAAATCTTTTGAGAATGGGCGAATAAACATTTCAATTTGTCCTTATGAAAGTAGCCCCTTGTATTTCCAAACACGATATTCATTTAAGAAATATCATTTCTTAATTTCTTTCATCGTAATCGTTGTTTCTGGAAGGGCTGTAACTGCGTCATTCATGATTTAAAAAATGAAACACTGCAATAGTTACGTATGTTTTCATGTTTCACATATTTCGAGCATTTATTCTCATCATCAAGAACAATATTTTCATAGATACATTATGTGATGTTTACATGTGTATAGTTTTGCCTTTCGTGCTCTGCAGGTCTCTTTTTATGATTTACTGCAATATGGAAAATCGGAAAGATTTTCCGAAACATTACACAAGATCCTGGCACCTACGTAAAATGTTGCCCATGATAACCTTAATAAATTCTTAGAACACACCGTGTTAATCATGAAAGACTGTGCAACTGGTGCTGCGTGCACTTTTTAAACCACGAATGCCAATTTTACTGAAGATCGTCTCCCGGTTAGGTTGAGATTTTTAGCGTCAAGCGAAAGCTATTCCAGCTTGCAATATAGAACTCGAATCTCACAGTGTAACATTTCACGTATTATTCCAGAAATCTGTGAACCAAAATATAAATCATTTAAGGAGTAATTCATTAAGGTTATGTTATTAAGAGTACAAATATTTTATCTCTGTATTTCACTCATGTAGCCTACATTTTACTGACAACATTTGACATTCCACATACCTATTGACTCCTTACTGCATTCAATTTCTTGTTTACATCACCCGCAGTGCAACCATTTCGAATACAGCTGTTTGCTGCAGCTATTTCTTTTCAACATTATTATCGTATATTGCCGTATTTGTTATCAGCGTGCTTTGAGTTATGAGGAATTTTGTTTTTTTCTTACTTTGCATTGATCACTGCAGCTTAGCAACGCACCAAATATACTTCGATGTCGGTTAATAAGTTAAACGCACTAAAGCAAGTGAAGCGACAAGTATACAATGGCGAACTTTGATGAAAGGTAGACCCACGCTACAGCTTTTATCAAAGATCTTTTTGACAAGAGATGTCTTTTGTAAAAGCATCCGCAATATACTGTCAAACATGAGGACTTTTCGGGAAGTAAGTTTCGATCTGTTGCGAAATGGAAACCACAGTGAAAATCCGATGAATCTTTGCACGTACGAGGAGTTGGGCAGTATCTCTCTATTTTGCTCGTCGATTGCGACACGTCGCTCTGTTCAGTTCCGAGTGCACAGTGGGCACATAAAGACGCCTAGGAAATACCGTCTCTTGCTTAATGTGAGGGCCTGGTGAGACATCTAGCCTGTCACGCAGCCCACGTACAGCAAAGCGGTTTCTTCTTCTTGACCATTCACGGCCGTACTCCACAGGGCCAATGAAGATGCTCCTCCAGCGTTTTCTGTGGGAAGTGGTTGATCTCCGACAGCACAGCCCGTATCTGGCTCCTACTGAGTTACGTCTCTGCTCACGTGAACCGCTGGCCTTGAAAACAACATTTTGGCACAGTCAGCGAGCTGTAGACTAGCGTAGAATATTGGCTGAAAGCCCACGAGGCTGCATTCTATGATGAGAGTATTGCAAAGTTGGCACAACTCTACGGCAAATGCCTAAGCCAAAGAGACGATTATGTGTAGAAGGAAGTGGAAGGTGTAGCTAACTGTTGAAAACAAAACATTTTTGATTTTCAAAGTGGTTCTATTTCGCGACCGATCGGAACTTACTTTCCGAATAGCCCTCGAATTTCACGAAAGAGCTTTGGTAAAAGATCTTTGACAAAGATGTTTTACAGTGTAATAGGTCCTAAATCCATACAATCAATCGGCATATACTCGTCAGTACAGTATGTAGCTTGATACCAGTTCTACACCGTCTACAGCACTCCACAGCTACCTGTAACCTCTTTTAACGGCTGACTAATATTTAGTTTGTTGATCTTATCAAAGCTAACATTTGCAATGCTAACGGAACTTTGATAGTCATAGACAGCGTAAGAGATTATCTCTTCCTTTAGGAGGAGATAAGAGAATTTAGCTTCAGGATAAACATCCAAAAAGAAAAAGGCGAAATGAACAATTCTGTATTCAGTTTCACTGGCAGCATAATTGAAATAAAATGTAATTAACACTGATCAACCACAGAGGGTCACGTGATGCTTACGAGCCTCTCTGGATCCCGTGCTTTTCATTATAGAATGTCACAATACAGAGGCATTCTAATTCCAGCAGTGTATCTTCGTCATCTCTTATACCATACTTCATGTAAGAATCGTTGAATAAATCACTTAAATACTTGATCCAATAACAAATGGCAAAACCTAATTTAGTATTTATGTCAAAACGAGTATGAAATAGATCTCATTAAAATGGTAGGACGAAAGATCCCTTACAGTAGATGTAGCGACTACGTCTTGGCTGCAAAAACTACAATGCTTTATGAGGCATAACCGAGCGGGGT
This sequence comes from Schistocerca serialis cubense, assembly GCF_023864345.2. Classification (NCBI taxonomy): domain Eukaryota; kingdom Metazoa; phylum Arthropoda; class Insecta; order Orthoptera; family Acrididae; genus Schistocerca; species Schistocerca serialis. The sequence continues at coordinate 380,262,912 of NC_064643.1, read as the reverse complement.
CGTCTGGTCCCTTAATCTCTCGTCACACTTTCGACAGACTTAAGACCGAATCTTCACCCGGTCGTGAAGATTTAGGATTACCGTGATTTCGCTACGTAATTTCAGGCAAAAGCAGTAATGGCTCCTTCGAAAAGACGAGCATGTTGCTGTTCGATAAATGTCAAACCAGAGTTAGTGTTCCGTATCTCTTGACTACATTTGTGGTAGGACGTTCAAACCTAAACTTCAAGAAAAAATACTGAACATCGAGTTAGCCGGCATTTTGTCTTATCTTGTGCCCATACCGAGAAGGACGTGCGTGTCTTCGGCTCTGATATGACCAGACACTGCCAGTTGTGAAAAACTTTAAAGTGATGGTCGTCTTATTTCTGATTATACACCATTTGTTCAAAATTATCCAGAAACCCGTATGCAATGCGTAAGCGACCACTACATGTCACGTAAGGCAGACCAGCCATTATAAGGAATAAAATTTAGAGTTTGAAGTTCCGTCGACAGTGCGGTCACATTAAAGCCGATATAAAAGGCGGCGGAAGTGCTACGTTGTCAGTATAGAAGTAATAACAGCAATATGGGTTGGTCAGCAGATCTCACTGGCTTCAAACATGGACAGTTCATTACATGTCACCTGAATAATGAAGTCGACTCTTGGTGATGTGATAGTGACATAGAAACGCGAAGGAACAGCCATAGTTAAACCAAGACCACGCATATCTCATGTACCGGTGGACATTGGTTATCAGTCATAGCGATGGAACGTTTTTTAACTCACATGAAAGCAGCGTGAGTTTTAAAGCACTACTGGAAGTCCAGCTGACTGCGTGTAGGGAATTTAAAAAAAGGAGTAGAACAGTCGAGCGGGTGTACATATGTCACATATTTCTGTAGTCAATAGTACACGATGCTTGAGACGATGTAAGGAGTGACTGCACTGGAGAGAGATGACTGTAAGACGGGTGATTGGAAGTGATGAAGCACGTTGTACACTGTGGCGATACGATGGAATGGTTTGGGTTTGGCGAGTGGCTGGAGAACGGTACCTGCCATCACGTTTGTTGCCAACATCGAAGTACAGAGGAAGTGGCGTTATGGTGTGGGGGGTGTTCTTCGTGGTTAAGGTGTGGTCCCCTTACTAAGCTTAAGAAAACGCTGAATGCGGAAGGATATCAAAACATTTTACAATATTGTGTACAGCGTACAGCAGAGGAACTGTTCGGAGACGACGACTGTATCAGATTTACAACGCACCTTGTCATAAAGCAGCATCTGTGATGCATGATTTGTGAAGAATAACGTTTCTGTAATGGACTGGACTGCACATAGTCCCTACTTGAACGTAATGGAACACCTCTGGGATGAGACGGAATGTCGACTGCGTCCAGACACCAGTGTCCAATATCACTACCTTCTATGTTTCCAATTCTTGAGGAAGAATGGGCAGCCATTTCCCCGTAGTCACTACGACCCTTCACTGAAAGTGTACCCAGCAGAGTTCCTGACGTCATGAAGGCGAAGAATGCACACATGCCATATTAATGTCCACTAATAGGTGACCAAAAGCTTTTGATCAGCGTTTCTTTGTCTTTGTACGACCTCAGAATAGCTTCGCTCAGCTACGTATAAATGAACTTACCACTTAAAGTGGAATCAAAACCATCATGTAAATGGTATCTTCATGCACGCAAAGTATTAACGAAGGTTTAAGAAAATCAACTGTCAGGAAAATACTAGATGCATGTGATAGTTAAACTCCTTAACTTTATCCGATAGCTTGAGGAAATGCAGCTGTTACCATATCTCCTAGTGTTTTAAGTTATGTGGGCTACGTCTGCAACCAGCGCGTTTTTTCAACATGAATTCTATAGCACATGTCTGTGACACTCTGTGGAGGGGCACAAAGGACCCCTAAACAATGTCTGCTAACATGGCTTCATGACACGGCACCGCAGCCAGGAAACTACTATAAAAACCAAATCTCATTTCCTTTTACTGGAGGGGAAACCCTACAATCACTGACGGTAAACCTGGTATTCTCTTTCAATTACGCCCCTAGGCGTCATATCTGACAGCACCACATGTTACTGTATACTCACTATTACTGTTCAGAGTAATAACACTACTAACTCGCGTTTTCTGCGGAGTGATAAGAAGGCTTGTCGATTTGGTTAGTTTGAAAGTTGTTTCACGGTCGAATTTAAATCTTTTGTTACGAGCTGAACTATCTACAATATTTAATGCTGATCGTCTTGTAATTAATCTGTACATTCGACCTATAAAATGTTTTCACGTGCTTTATGCTCGGCCTACGAAAATCCGTGTAGGAGCAAAAAATTAAGGAAAGTCACAAGATCTAAATCTGCAACAAATACAGTAAAGAGAGTTAAAAAATGGCTCTGAGCATTATGGGACTTAACAGCTGAGGTCATCAGTCCCCTAGAACTTAGAACTACGTAAATCTATCCAACCTAAGGACATCACACATGCCCGAGGCAGGATTCGAACCTGCGACCGTAGCGGTCGCGCGGCTCCAGACTGAAGCGACTACATCTACATCTACATCTATACTCCGCGAGCCACCTTACGGTGTGTGGCGGAGGGTACTTATTGTACCACTATCTGATCCCCCCTTCCCTGTTCCATTCACGAATTGTGCGTGGAAAGAACGACTGCTTGTAAGTCTCCGTATTTGCTCTAATTTCTCGGATCTTTTCGTTGTGATCATTACGCGAGATATATGTGGGCGGTAGTAATATGTTGCCCATCTCTTCCCGGAATGTGCTCTCTCGTAATTTCGATAATAAACCTCTCCGTATTGCGTAACGCCTTTCTTGAAGTGTCCGCCACTGGAGCTTGTTCAGCATCTCCGTAACGCACTCGCGCTGAGTAAATGTCCCCATGACGAATCGCGCTGCTTTTCGCTGGATCATGTCTATCTCTTCTATTAATCCAACCTGGTAAGGGTCCCATACTGATGAGCAATACTCAAGAATCGGACGAACAAGCGTTTTGTAAGCTACTTCTTTCGTCGATGAGTCACATTTTCTTAGAATTCTTCCTATGAATCTCAACCTGGCGCCTGCTTTTCCCACTATTTGTTTTATGTGATCATTCCACTTCAGATCGCTCCGGATAGTAACTCCTAAGTATTTTACGGTCGTTACCGCTTCCAATGATTTACCACCTATGGCATAATCGTACTGGAATGGATTTCTGCCCCTATGTATGCGCATTATATTACATTTATCTACGTTTAGGGAAAGCTGCCAGCTGTCGCACCATGCATTAATCCTCTGCAGGTCCTCCTGGAGTACGTACGAGTCTTCTGATGTTGCTACTTTCTTGTAGACAACCGTGTCATCTGCAAATAGCCTCACGGAGCTACCGATGTTGTCAACTAAGTCATTTATGTATATTGTAAACAATAAAGGTCCTATCACGCTTCCCTGCGGTACTCCCGAAATTACCTCTACATCTGCAGATTTTGAACCGTTAAGAATGACATGTTGTGTTCTTTCTTCTAGGAAATCCTGAATCCAATCACAAACCTGGTCCGATATTCCGTAAGCTCGTATTTTTTTCACTAAACGTAAGTGCGGAACCGTATCAAATGCCTTCCTGAAGTCCAGGAATACGGCATCAATCTGCTCGCCAGTGTCTACGGCACTGTGAATTTCTTGGACAAATAGGGCGAGCTGAGTTTCACATGATCTCTGTTTGCGGAATCCATGTTGGTTATGATGAAGGAGATTTGTATTATCTAAGAACGTCATAATACGAGAACACAAAACATGTTCCATTATTCTACAACAGATTGACGTAAGCGAAATAGGCCTATAATTATTCGCATCTGATTTATGACCCTTCTTGAAAATGGGAACGACCTGCGCTTTCTTCCAGTCGCTAGGTACTTTACGTTCTTCCAGCGATCTACGATAAATTGCTGATAGAAAGGGGGCAAGTTCTTTAGCATAATCACTGTAGAATCTTAAGGGTATCTCGTCTGGTCCGGATGCTTTTCCGCTACTGAGTGATAGCAGTTGTTTTTCAATTCCGATATCGTTTATTTCAATATTTTCCATTTTGGCGTCCGTGCGACGGCTGAAGTCAGGGACCGTGTTACGATTTTCCGCAGTGAAACAGTTTCGGAACACTGAATTCAGTATTTCTGCCTTTCTTCGGTCGTCCTCTGTTTCGGTGCCATCGTGGTCAACGAGTGACTGAATAGGGGATTTAGATCCGCTTACCGATTTTACATATGACCAAAACTTTTTAGGGTTCTTGTTTAGATTGTTTGCCAATGTTTTATGTTCCAATTCGTTGAATGCTTCTCTCATTGCTCTCTTTACGCTCTTTTTCGCTTCGTTCAGCTTTTCCTTATCAGCTATGATTCGACTACTCTTAAACCTATGATGAAGCTTTCTTTGTTTCCGTAGTACCTTTCGTACATGATTGTTATACCACAGCGGATCTTTCCCCTCGCTTTGGACCTTAGTCGGTACGAACTTATCTAAGGCGTACTGGACGATGTTTCTGAATTTTTTCCATTTTTGTTCCACATCCTCTTCCTCAGAAATGAACGTTTGATGGTGGTCACTCAGATATTCTGCGATTTGTGCCCTATCACTCTTGTTAAGCAAATATATTTTCCTTCCTTTCTTGGCATTTCTTATTACACTTGTAGTCATTGATGCAACCACTGACTTATGATCACTGATACCCTCTTCTACATTCACGGAGTCGAAAAGTTCCGGTCTATTTGTTGCTATGAGGTCTAAAACGTTAGCTTCACGAGTTGGTTCTCTAACTATCTGCTCGAAGTAATTCTCGGACAAGGCAGTCAGGATAATGTCACAAGAGTCTCTGTCCCTGGCTCCAGTTCTGATTGTGTGACTATCCCATTCTATACCTGGTAGATTGAAGTCTCCCCCTATTACAATAGTATGATCACGAAACTTCTTCACGACGTTCTGCAGGTTCTCTCTGAGGCGCTCAACTACTACGGTTGCTGATGCAGGTGGTCTATAGAAGCATCCGACTATCATATCTGACCCACCTTTGATACTTAACTTAACCCAGATTATTTCACATTCGCATTCGCTAATAACTTCACTGGATATTATTGAATTCTTTACTGCTATAAATACTCCTCCACCATTGGCGTTTATCCTATCCTTGCGGTATATATTCCATTCTGTGTCTAGGATTTCGTTACTGTTCACTTCCGGTTTTAACCAACTTTCCGTTCCTAATACTATATGCGCACTATTTCCTTCAATAAGAGATACTAATTCAGGAACCTTGCCCTGGATACTCCTGCAGTTTACCAATATTACGTTGACTTTTCCTGTTTTTGGTCTCTGAGGACGGACGTTCTTTATCATCGATGATAATGTCCTCTCTGGTAAGCCGTCAGGTATTTTATCGTTTCGCCCAAGGGGGGGTCCCTCTAACCTAAAAAACCCCCGTGTGCACGCCACACGTACTCTGCTACCCTAGTAGCTGCTTCCGGTGTGTAGTGCACGCCTGACCTGTCTAGGGGGGCCCTACAGTTCTCCACCCAATAACGGAGGTCGATGAATTTGCAACCATTATAGTCGCAGAGTCGTCTGAGCCTCTGGTTTAGACCCTCCACACGGCTCCAAACCAGAGGACCGCGATCGACTCTGGGCACTATGCTGCAGATATTAAGCTCAGCTTGCACTCCGCGTGCGATGCTGGTTGTCTTCACCAAATCAGCCAGCCGCCGGAAGGAACCAAGGATGGCCTCAGAACCCAAGCGGCCACAGTGGCCGGTAGAAATTAAGTCCCGATCGCTCTTCACATGGAAACCACAGTGAAAATCTGCAAATTTTTTACTTGAAAAAGTTAGTTACGTCGTTGAGCTAATTCCTAAATAGTCCCACTCCGACTCAGATATTGTCGTTGCGTTGTAGGAAATTTCCAATACCCTCGTCATAGAAGGCAGCCGTCTATGATTTCTGCCAATATGCTACGCTGTTCTGCAGCTCATTGTCCGTGCCAAAAAATTGTCTTCATAGCCATCGGTTCATGGGAACAGATATGAAAATTAGAGGGAGCCACTTCCGGTGTGATGAAACGCTTGCCATCGAAACACTGCAGGAGTGTGTTAGTTGTTCTCTCAGCGTGCGGCAGAGAATTCTCATTAAGAAGGAAATGCATGACAGTTACGTTACATTGGACTGCAAGAAATCAGGCACCCATACTTGGCAGAAGACACTATTTCCTAGGTATCTTTATGTGCTCAATGTGCGCTCAAAATTGGAAAATTCAACGTGACACGATAGACAGGCATACTAGAGACATTGCGCAGTCCATCAGTGCAAAGCGTCATTGGATTTTAGCTATGGTTTCTATTTCACAACTAATCAGATCTTGCTTTCTGAACAGCCCTCGTACGTACTGTCTTCACTCTTGTTGACGACCTAGTCTGCGATATTGGACTATGTTTAGTGTCTGACTCAGCCTGGATTTCCCATAACATTATGACTAACTTGAGCTTTATTCACAGACCTGCAGTTTTTCATTCTGTTTATTATTTCAGTAATTGCCACCAGTCATAAATTTCTGATATTTCAACCCGTACCGAAATTGTTACTAATGGTTTGTTGAAATATTTAGTGTAGCCGAGAACACACTTAATCTATTTATCTCAAATGGCATCACAATAAGTTGTAGACTAGCCAGATAGGGCACGTTGATGGGCCAATCAGAGCCCTTCGAGACGTTTAAGCTTCATCTCCTTTCCTGCTCAGAGCACTCTGTTTTGCAGTGAATGCGATAAGTTAACCACCGCCACTCAACGCGCCTGTGCATATACAGAAAGATTCAGCAAAGTAACGCTTGATTTGGATGGAAGCTGCTCGCACGTAAAACGTGGATATCTCTTGGCTGACTTAAAGTAATGTGCCAAAACATTATAAACACCTAACTATAGCCTGTGTGTCCATATTTGGCACGGATAATAGCGGCGACACGTCTGGCATGGAAGCAATGAGAGCCGGCCAGAGCGGCCGTGCGGTTCTAGGCGCTACAATCTGGAACCGAGCGACCGCTACGGTCGTAGGTTCGAATCCTGCCTCGGGCATGGATGTGTGTGATGTCCTTAGGTTAGTTAGGTTTAATAAGTTCTAAGTTCTAGGCGACTGATGACCTCAGAATTAAGTCGCATAGTGCTCAGAGCCATTTGAACCATTTGAAGCAATGAGACCTTGGTAGGCCGCCGGAGGGAGTTGGCACCATATCTGCACACACAAGCCACCTAATTCACGTAAATTGCGGGGAGGGCTGCGATGATCACCGAGGCCATGATCAATCATATCCCATACGTGTTCGATAGAATTCAAATCTGGCAAGCTGTGGAAGCGGGTCGGGGGGGGGGGGGGGGGGGGGGCAGCACATAAACTGAAACTTGACCCTGTGTTCCTTGAACCACTCCATCACACTCCTGGCCTTGTGACATGACGCATTATCTTGTTGCAAAATCCACTGCCGTCGGCGAACACTATCGTCATGAAGAGGCGTATGTGGTCTTCAACCAGTACACGACACTCCTTGGCCATCATGGTGCCCTGCAGGAGCTCCAGTGTACCCATGGATGCCCTCATGAATGGTCATGTGCATAATGGAGCCACCGCCTATCCCGTAGTACAGGTGTCAAGGAGCTGTTCCTCAGAATATGTTGGGATTTATCAGACCATGCACGCTCTAACACTGCGCCAACCTCCCGTGTCGTTGGTCATGTGCCCACGTCAGTCGTAGTAGCCGATGTCGTGGTGTTAATGTCAGCTGCGGAGGGCCGTCGTTAGGAGTGTTGGGTGCACTGCGTCCTCAGACACACTTTTACTCTGCGAGCACTGAAGTCTGAGTTCGCCGCATTTCCTATTTTACCAGTCTGTCCAGCGTACGACGTTCGACATCTGTCATGAGGGATGGCCGCTCAACCCCACGCCGTCTGGACATTGTATCACCTTCGTTTCGCCACGTGTTGAAAACACTCCTCAAACGTCCAGCAAGTCGTGCAGTTTCCGAAATTATCGTGACGAGCCTCCGAGTCATCACAATCTGCCCTCGGTCAAACTCACATAGCTCACGCGCTTTCCCATTCGACAAACGGACAGCATGGTCATTGAAATACATGAACTATGAGTGTATCTGACACGCAGTCATCCCACGCCAGGTGATGCTGCTGTCACCTGGATGGGTTCATATCGATAGTAAGTCGGTGGTCATAATGTTCGGCTGATCAGCGTATTGCAGCAGCACTCGCAGTTTCTGTGGAACGAACATGCGTTTTTTGAGCAAAGGCTGTCAGGACATTTTTTCATTCGCGCCATTCGTTGCAGAGTTTACCCCTCACTCACTGCGTAACATCCCAGTGTTCTCAAATTAATAATTATTCTCTCATTCGCTGAACTGTCATTATTGTCAATCAAGATAGTCACCATTCACCTATTCTCTTTGCGTACTTCCGGTGTTCTTCGTAAGGCACCGCGGTCATGGACTGTGCGGCTGGTCCCGGCGGAGGTTTGAGTCCTCCCTCGGGCATGGGTGTGTGTGTTTGTCCTTAGGGTAATTTAGGTTAACTAGTGTGTAAGCTTAGGGACTGATGACCTTAGCAGTTAAGTTCCATAATATTTCACACACATTAGAACATTTGGTTTTTCGTAAGGAAATGATTAGGGGTTTCGTGTTTTTCTAGAGGCAATGAAAACATATCATTATTATAGCTGATGATATGGATAGACCAATTCTCGCACTATTGTTCTGCATACACTGCAGTGGCGTCAGTTATTGTCAGTTAGCAGTTATAGTAATGTTTCCAGAACACCGGCAAACGGTAAGGAAAGAACCTTGTGTTCTCTTCGCTATAGTCAATATCAATCCGTAACCATACTCCGGAGTCATTTTTTAACGAAATACGCGGAGAATTCTCCCTCCGACAACCGTATTCGCTGGCAGTACTCTGCATTCGACGACAGTGGTTGTTTGTCAGAATCTCTATGCGGTGGACATCCCGCTTCCATTCACAAGTCAGAAGCTGTAGTGCATCAAATAAGGGGAAATTATCTACGTCGCTCTAAGACAACGACTACAGGCAGCACGGAACTGAACGAACTTCATACCACATTAAGGTATGGGTTACGAAGGCGCAAACAATAAGGACACAAGGCTACATTCGTAGTTAACGTCACACTGTACGAGCAGAATAGGAAGCTTTCAGCGATTAATCAACATTTCTTCTTAGTGAATAAACACGAAACGTTAGCATGTGGTGAGCTGCAGAGACCTACTTTTATGAGGAATGTGGAAATGACTCCCGCTAAATGAATGTTTTCTCTGCATTTGCGACGACGAAGGTCTGTTCCCTCTTTTTCTTCTCTGGACAGGCAGTATGAGAGATTTCATCCTTGTACATGCTTACAGGATGGCTGTTACGCCATGAGGACCATGATGATTTCATACTGCCTTGAGACTGAGAGCCAGATCTACACAGACGCCAGAGCGTTTTAAACCAACAACTATTACAGGGATAGATTGGACGCGGTATAGAGAGTTGCTCTTGTAATGGCCACCACATGACTCATAATACAATGCAATTACTTTGTCCCTGCCTTTCCGGCACGTGTATTGGAACTAAAGCTACTCATTAGAACTGCTTTCCTCAAGATCACCGCTGACACGTTTGAGCGAGTGCGGGGGATGAGAATGACGATCGCATGGATCTTTAATGTGTCTCAAAGGGCTCACTTTCCGTGAATACGTAACGTATGTTAAAAGAAGACTTTGTAAAACTATGTAAACAAACCGTAAGAGTTGCAATACACAGTTATCTAAGTCTTAGTTTTCTACATCAAATGAAGTGCTTATCCATATAATCAAGCAAAAAATGGCCCTCACAGATACAAGCCGACAAGGGCATATTTTTATCGGAAGGAGACATTACATTCATCATTGACGATGGTCCTTTTATCAACTGCCGATGGACAACTGAGAAGGGCTGGAAACTTCACCTAGCCATGCCAATTGTTACTATGCGGCATTGTGTGACCTATGACATAGCATTTATATTTGCAACAGGAGCTGCAAGTTAAAAGTTACCCGCCAGGTTAGCCGAGCGCGCTAACGCGCTACTTCCTGAACTCGGGTAGGCGCGCTGACCCGGATCGAATCCGCCCGGAGGATTAACGACGAGGGCCGGGGTGCCGGCCAGCCTAGATGTGGTTTTTAGGCGGTTTTCCACATCCCCCTAGGTGAATACCGGACTTGTCCGCACGTCTCGCGTCAGTTCCATGGCTCGCAGACATCTGAACAATTTCGCACTATTTCATGGATTACGCTAGTCGCAGACAGTTGGGGTACACTAATTCCTTCCCGGGGAGGAGGGGAGGGGGTTATGGGGTGAGGCAGGAAAGGCATCCTGCCACCCCTTCCACTAACATTGCCACATCCGATTAACCACGCCGACCCTGCGTATCCGCGGGAAAAACGGCATATGCAAAAGAATAGAAATGCAAGTTAACAGTTGTGAAATCGGTTGTGTGGGTTTATGTGACCTGAACAAATACAGCTATAGCGGACCATTGGACTTTTCATACAGTTTAAGTGTTATAGTTTTAACAACTGTGTTTTAGAAAACTGTTCAGTGTACGAATTGTCAAGTAATCACGTCGAAATATTGTAGCCGTGGTTGCCCCAGTTTTAAATTTCTCCATAATGCCCTCATAACATCAGCCGATCAATTGAGGTAACTCCAATCGGTAATAAAGGGTGTCCTCATGAAACTTCCCTGGTTTCCAAAATCAATTAAGAATACTATGAGACATAGATATGGCAACGGCCTTGCCGCAGTAGATACAATGGTTTCCGTGAGATCACAGAAGTTAAGCGCTGTCGGGCGTAGTCGGCACTTGGATGGGTGACCATCCGGGGTCCGCCATGCGCTGTTGCCATTTTTCGGGATGCACTCAGTCTTGTGATGCCAATTGAGGAGCTACTCGACCGAATAGTAGCAGCTCCGGTCAAGAATACCATCATATCGAGCGGGAGAGCAGTGTGCTGTCCTCACGCCCCTTCTATCCGCATCCTCCTCTGAGCATGACACGGCGGTCGGATGGTCCCGATGGGCCACTTGTGGCCTGTAGACGGAGTGGTTTATGTGAGACATAGATACGAGCAGTTTGTGGCTTCACGTGAAGCAACTCATAAAGTTTTGTATACGTTTACTTCGAAGGGATTCCTTTGGTTTTGTTTCACGTGCTAATAAATTCACCAGAAATGATTTCACCTCACGAGGGAGCCCATTGCGTGGTGTGGTAAGCGGAAGTAAAATCACCCACTGCTGTACGAAGAAATGTCCGACGTGGATTTCAAAGGGAGCCACCAGACGTTAAGACTATTACAGTTTCGTATGACAAGGTGCTAACCACTGGGAGTGTAAACATCCATGTTCGGGCAGAAAACTCACATCTGAGGAAGTGGTTGAGGAGGTCACAGAGAGAGAGCTTCCCATAAAAGTCAGTTCGCCGAACATTATGAGAGCTAAGCATCCCTCACTCAACAACGCATAAGATGCTGCCACAAGCGACTGAATTTGTGCGAATACAAAACTCTAATTGTCCAAGTATTAAAGCGAAACGACTTGCAGATTTGCCACGAATTCTTTGTTGACTTGTTCTGCTGGAGTGGACAAAACCCCATCTACCGAGGAAATATCATTTTGTCTGACGATGCAACCTTCCGCAAATGTGGAAAGGACAAATGCACAAGCAGCGCCGTAGTTAGCGTCACGAGTCTTCCGATTGGATTTTAAGTTTGCGTCTCCGAAGACTTATTTTCTACGAAGAAAAACAAAACAATAACTTAGAAAGCCCTGCCCCTGAGGGTTGCACCCCTAACTTTGACGCTGGACACTACACTCGGATCTGGGGTTCAATAAATCATCCCAGTTTTCTGGAACATGTCAAGGACAACAAAAAGGTGAATGAATTATGTGTACTGATGATATATTGCATGGTTGTACCATATTTCTTCATCGAGCAAACGGAGCAGGTACCGATTATCTGGACATTCTTAAACAGTTTGCAGTCCCTCAGCGTTTTCCATGTCAGCCAAACGTGATCTTCCAGCAGGATGATGCTCCACCACACTGGAGTTTACACGATGTCACCTTCCAGCGACTGTTACAACGTTATGGATCAAGCAAAGGGCTTCCTCTGGTATTATGTGAAAGACATTGTGTATGTCTTGGCTGAACTTGGCCTTGCCGATCCCTGCCGAATTGTGTACGCAATAATATCCGCCACTCGAGACACGCTTGCGCACGCATGGATTGAGATTAGCCATTTTTAACGGGTTACGAACGGAGTCCTTATGCAACTGCATAAATTTTCACGAAACTATTCCAGTTACTTTACATGACGCCGTAAACGGCAAGTATGTGTGTTTCATAGTTTTATTTAATTGCGTTTAGAAGTAAGGGAGGTTTCATCTGCACACCAAGCAACATTCACGGTTTCAGTGGAGAGAGAGACTGAAAACCGAAAGTAAACTGAGTGGTTGAAGAAAGAACCGAGTCCAACGCACGTTTAAGGGGAGCCGGAGTGATGAAAATGACAAAATAAACGTTTTTTGTTTTTTTTTCATCATAAAATTATTAGGAGTTTTCTGAATAAAACATATCAATTTTCACCCTTCTAAGTGATTTCTAAGTGTGTCTTTTATCGCTGCAAAGCTGACGCGCCGCGTAAACGATTGTAGCAACTTGGTGTGTCACATCTAACGGCGCCGCAGAAGACAGTGTTTTGTTTTCCAACGTTGTATGGCTTTATCTCTGTGACAAGTGACTGTTCATATCGGTAAACATAAATGCTACACCGTGTGTGTTGACTTGTGGAGTTTGCTTTGTGTTGTTTAGGTGTTCAATTTTGCGTATTTCACGGATTTTGCTCGTATCTGTTCGTGGATATCAGTATGCCCCGTTTCAGCAATTGAGTGTTTAAGAAAAGGCACAATGACTGGAAGAAAACAATTTTTGTTGTTTCGAAGGGAGCTGCTGCTCTGACTGCTTCACCAACTACTCCAAATGAATGTAACGGAACTTCTTCCAGCAAGAAAACTATGAAAGTGACAGTAATGATGTGAATAAAATAATTAAGATTTCCTTATTCTTTAATATTTTGAAACATAACGTATTATTCCAAGTTGGAATTGAAAATAACTTCAACATTGGTTTGGCATGCAAACTGTTATTAAAGTCGGTCGCAGGTTCGAATCCTGCCGCGGGCATGGATGTGTGTGTTGTCCTTAGGTTAGTTAGGTTTAAGTAGTTCTAAGTTCTAGGGGACTGATGACCACAGACATTAAGTCCCATAGTGCTCAGAGCCATTTTTTTGTTATTGAAGTGTAAGAAATGCTCTGCAGAAGATTCGTTTACTAATTCTAACAGCATTCCTCATAGTGGTAATAGTGGAAAGAAGGTGTATGATATAAATATTAGGCTAGTGTGTGGCTTGCGTTGCATTGGCAAGGGCAGTGCTACAGGGACAATGTTATGTGGAATTAGGAACTTGCCAAAACCACCAACCAAGTTTGGATTCTATAATGAATTGGTGGGATCTTCTGCTGAAGATATTGCTCAACCAGCAATGAAGAAAGCAGTTGAAGAAGCTGTGACAGATAATGGGAATTGTAGATAATTAACTGTTGCTTTAGATGGATCATGGCAACGTAGAGGTCATAAATATCTAAATGGAGTTGGCACAGCTACGTGTGGAGACAGTTGCAAAGTAACTGATGTTGCTGTTCTCTCAAAACATTGTAGATGTTAGGGCAATACCAAGGACGAACATAATGAAAGTTGTGTAGCAAATGTTCACGGCATGAGTGGAGCGTTGGAAGTAGAGGGAGTGAAAGCAATTTTTTCCAGATCACAGGAGGGGTATAATGTACAATACCCTAACTATCTAGGAGATGGTGATTCTAATTAATATAAAGCTGTAGAGGAACTCAAAGCTGACGGCAATAAAATTCACATTAAAAAACAGGAGTGCATCGGACATGTACCGAAGCACATGGGGGCTCGCTTGCGCAAACTAAAGCAGACATTAGGATCCCAGAAGCTTAGTGATGGTAAGACCCTTGGAGGAAGAGGGAAATTATCAGATGAAGCAATTGATAGATTGCAGAGGTATTACGGGTGTGCAATTAGGCAAAATACAAGAAGCATTGAGCATATGAGGAGAGTAGAATCGGCATTATTTTCTCATACTGCATCAACAAATGAGCACCCACAACATGCACTGTGCCCCACAGGTGATAACTAATGGTGTATGTACCAATCAGGAAAGGAATATGCCCATAAAAACAGCTTGCCAAATGCTGTAACTGATGTAATTAAGCCCATATTCAGAGATTTATCACTGCCAAGTTTATTGGAAAAGTGTTTACAATGGAAAACATAAAATCCAAATGAATGTGTAAATAATTTAATTTGGATTAGGATTCCCAAAAGAGTGTTTGTACAGATAAAAGCATTTTGGAGTGTATGATGCAGTGGCAACATACAATGAAGGAAACATTATCAAATTTGATGTGCTGAAACGTTTAGGTTTCCAACCAGGACACAACACCATTTCCACAATGCTCCTAATTGATAAAGAAAGTCTAAGAGGTGCAGGACGAAGAGACAAAAGCCTACATCATGCAGCAAAAGGGAAGGAAAGACACCAGTGAAAAGGAAACTAACACTGGAAAAAGAAGAGGATACTGATAATCCATCATATGCGACATCATATGTCTAAAAAAACTTTGGATGCCATTTCCCGTAACGTTAAAATTTTCATCTTTGAGGAACATTTTCTCAAAAACTGCTAACAGTATAACAATGAAATTTGTACACAATATTGTTTACTTCTTTTCTTTCATTTTTGTAACAAATTGTAAAAGAATATTGTATAATTCAAGAGTTATAGAAGAAAAAGTGCAAATTTTTAGAGAAAAAAATAAGCATCTTTTTAAAAAAATTGTAAAACAAAAAGCAGCAAATATTTCTTAACATGGCATTAGAAGGTTGTAGAGAAATATTCACTGAACATGCAGTCCAAATTTCAGAGCAATATGTTTAATGGTTTTAGAAAAAATATTCCTTCTATTTGCTAAAATTAACATGGAGGAGATGGATCGTTCCGGCTCCCCTTAACGTAGCAAAAATAGCGGCAAACCCTCAAGAGAATCGCCTATGCATGTGATGCACCGCAGACAAGACAAGAACAGTAATTGACTTAAAAGAATCGAAGAAAAAACCTGGACGTCCACCTAACACATGGATAATGACCCTAACCAAAGACCTTTACCCTGAAATGGCGCAAATACACCGATACCGACGTAACAAGACTAACAGGGTCCAGCCTAAGATACGTGGAAAATAAATCACGGGAGAAGAAACCTATATAATAACCTTTGTCATTAACTTATTCTACTCGTATATCAGCAGATATATAGACACCCTCCCAAACAACGTAAGAGAGGCAGAAGGTGCTGCCAGGGTGGGTGCAGTGTAGTGGCGCGGTGTGAGCTACCTTTTACTCTGGTCCGGCGTCTGAGAGAACGCCGTTAATGCAGCGTAATGTTGCTGCCCGCTCGTTCTTTCAAATAAGGCAGCGCCACACCGTGGCAGGCCGTGCTGCCGCCCCTGCTGCGGTGTGAGCTACCGCCGCGCAACACGGCAACCAGCGCGGCGCCGCGGGCAGCCAAAGCTACATCACAGACACTGCCATCATGCGTAATGCCGTGCCTCCAAAACACTCTGAAGCGCATCTTTTGTCGTGACTGTTTTTCCGAAACATTCTGTCCGACAAAAAAATGTGAAGTACCTAGAAGACGTGGTCAAATGTCAATATAACTTCGTGAACGTGCACACCGTCTGCGGTTAGGTGAATGATCAGATTTGCAATTCCCAGTGGCAGGTAGAACGACCAACGGATTTAATGTTGTTACCAGGCCTGGTAGAGTATATGAGAGGATGTCAGATGTTGAGTGTCCACTGCCAAGGGCACGCAGAACCCGCGTACTTGTCTGAGGCAGCGTTATCAGCATCCGCCAGAGTTTCAGAGGGACCTGTTTGTGGGTCTTTATCTAGGCAGCTGGTAGAATCATGCAGTGACCAAATTTGTGGGGTATTCGAATGAGGCAGTGAAACGATGATGGCCTGCGTAGGAACATGATGGCAGGCATCCCGTTGTCAGTTTTATGGTCTACTATGTCTGACCATCACATGGGAGTATTGCCATTTTGTGCTCCAAGCACATGGTATTCACCTCACATCCGTGCTTGCCGTCCGCAAACAAGTAACGGACTCCGTGCAGCATTCTGCGTCATCCCACACCATTGGTCGGCAGCTAGCAGCAGCCGGATGAGGGAGTTAGCGTAGCATACGTAGGCTGCCACAGTAGAAGCTGCTGGGTTTGGAGTGGTGCCGTGACCGGGAAGCATGGACCGCTGATGAATGGCATCTTACTGTGTTCAGTGATGAATCGTGGTTCTGCACTACACCAGGCGACTATCGATGGAGAGTAAGGTGGAGACTTGCGGAGAGGTAATCTTGTTTCGGTGTATTGTAGAGGCACAACACCGTTTTACTCTTCGGATCATGTCCGCAGCTCGTGGTCTCACGGCTGCGTTCTCGTTTCCCGAGCACGGGGTCCCGGGTTCGATTCCCGGCGGGGTCGGGGATTTTTCCCTCCCTCGAGATGACTGGGTGTTTGTGTTGTCCTCCTCATTTCATCATCATTCATGCAAGTGGCAAGATTGGTCTGAGAAAAGGTTGGGAATTTGTACGGGCGCTGATAACCGCTCAGTTGAGCGCCCCACAATAGAAACATCATCATCATCTCCTCGGATCATGATGCCGGAAGCTATCGGATATGACTGAACGTCATGGCTTGTAGTTACAGAGGTAACTCTGACGGCATAACGGCATGTCCCGGACATCTTGCGTCGTTGTGTGTACTTCATACGAAAGTAACGTGGTGCCTTTTTCCTGCACGACAATGTACGTCTACACATGGCACGTGTCCCTATGAACTGCCTCCGTACCTAGCCAGATGCCAAGATTAGTTCTCAATGGAACTTACTTGGGCCCAGCTTAGCTGTCAACTCCTTCCCACTGACAGTATCAAAGATAAGAAGGACCTATTACAACTGTTGCGGGCCAGGATGCCTCATGGAGGACGAAATGGCTATTAAATGAGCGCGTGCATTAATGCCAGAGGGGAAGCAACGTCATTTTGGTTCAGACGTTTCAAATGGCTCTAAACACTATGGGACTTAACATCTGAGGTCATCAGTCCCCTAGACTTAGAACTACTTAAACCTAACTAAGCTAAGGTCATCACACACATCCATGCCCGAGGCAGGATTCGGACTTGGGACTGTAGCAGCAGCGCGGTTCCGGGCTGAAGCGCCCAGAACCGATCGGCCATAGAGGCCGGCGTCATATTGGTAACTGGGGTTATACTGCCACGTTCTTTGTAGATTCGTACATATTTCATAATCACTAAATTAATATCACATAACTTCTCAGCCCGCGAAGGTCCATTTCCCTTCCGTCCCCCTTCTACGTGTTTCACTTTTTATCAGGCAGTGTATTTGACGTATTTGTTTCCCATTGTGCAGAGGGAGGCAGTACTGGTTGAGACGTGGGACTATGGTCACACTTTGTTATATTTCCGCGGCTCCCCTACACATGTTTGACAAAGCGTATGATCGCTGATGCCAGAAAGACACGGCCAGCTTTTTCTTCACCGTTTGCGAGTGAACTAATTTTTATTCTCCACTGAACTGAAATTCGGCGTGAAAATCTGATTTACCTTCTTTTTAAACATAATCATATGCGGAGAATTCTCCTTTGCTTTTCGACTCGAAATATTAGTTTACACAAACTGTTTTACATTGATTCCTGTCCACGATCACTGTCTTAAAATGGAAGCTGCTGGTGTACCTTCATCCTTCATTATTTGCTGAATACTAAGTTAACCGCTTTAGTTCATAGTCCCACTTTCATACAAACGTCTACTGGCTTCGATAACATAACCCCCTTCACCAGGTAATGCCATGATCGAAAAGTCCCAAACATTTTGAGTAAAGCCCACAGTTACAGATTCAAGAAGCTGGTTAAACAATAAACGTGATACAACTTAAATGAGTGGACATTGTAATATCCTCTATCCTTCTTCTTCCATGTATTTTCCACATTAAACAGTCCCTGTCCATTAAACAATCGCGCCGGCCGGTGTGGCCGAGTGGTTCTAGGCGCTTCAGTCTGTAACCACGCGACCTCTACGGCCGCAGGTTCAAATCCTGCCTGGGGCATTGATCTGTCTGATATCCTTAGGTTAGTTAGATTTAAGTAGTTCTAAGTTCTATTGGATTGATGGCCTCAGATGCTCAGTGCCATTGGAACCATTAAACAATCCCCAGTCCAAGTTAGTAATAAGCAAAGTCTTTCATGAAGGTTTGAGGGGAGCAAATACTTAGCTATTCATGTTAGGATGGCTCCAGTTCTTCTTGTCTAAGGGTCTTATTCTTTGAAGCTGAAAATCTCACATCAGGTCCTCACGGTTAGCCTGTACTAAATAAATTGGAAGATTGTTAATGCAAAATTGTTTCCCTAGATATATTTTCCACTGAATTTTCTCACATTTTAGTATATCATACAGTATTTTGATTTTTCATGTCAACAATGCCGAAATTACATTGTTCGAACGACTCCCATACTTGCCGGAAACAATCATATTCCAAAGCGTTACACTTTTTATTAACAAATGATTGCCTATTAGTTCTCGTCACGTTATTAATTTCGATTACTATTTCATAAATGAAACCTGAAATAAACATAGTAAATAGTACAGAATTGCGTAGTAAATAATAGAAATTTTAAGTGTGCTAATAATTCGTAATTTCAAATGTTTCTAAGAAAAATAATTTTAACTGTACATTCAGAACTAGTACTCGTCAATTTTAACATGAAAGTAAAACATTTTATAAAGCAGTTCCTTCTCATAAATTTTGGCTTGAAATATAACATACTGTGCATAAAATTATACGCATGTTTTCAGGAAAGCAACTGAAGTAATATTGACATGTCCTAAATTCGAAAAATAATACTGGTGTCGACAACTACTGTTAACAAAAAGTTATGCTAGATGAGGATGTCCCGTTACAATATGCGCGCTTAAATTATTAAACATTTACAGGTTATTTGGTCGACAGTCCCTGATGCATCATCAGAAACAATTCACTGTCTGAATTCACGGTAAAATTGGGGCTCTCGAGAAAGATATTCCGTTATATAATGCCACGACGACAGGTAAACGTTTAGCCTCGTATGAGGGGCTTTACAAATGACTTCGTAGTTTGGCTACGGTTGTATACTTGTTGCCATTGAATTAAAAGCTGGCAGCGTTCAGTAACTTTCTGTAGTTTCGACACTCAAAAAGCTGCTATAACATGGCACCGAAACTGCCGGTTTATTGGCTGTATAATGTTAACTTCCTCACGGCGGTCAAAAAGTGAGAGCCACTGCCCGCCTTGGGTGCTTGGGTTGTTGGGTTGTTTTGGGGGAAGAGACCAAACAGCGAGCTCATCGGTCTCATCGGATTAGGAAAGGAAGTCGGCCGTGCCCTTTCAAAGGAACCATCCCAGCATTTGCCTGGAGTGATTTTTAGGGAAATCACGGAAAACCTAAATCAGGATGACCGGACGCGGGATTGAACCGTCGTCCTCCCGAATGCGAGTCCATTGGCCTTGGGTGCTATTAATGCCCTTGCTCCTAAGGAAAACACTCGACAGGCCAAAGTCGCAGAGATATTTTGATCAACATAACGGTAAAGTTCGCAATAGTTCTGGAAGGACCACTCTGGAACAAAACGTTGCCAAGTGTTGGCGTCTTCTAGCAGCGAACCTTGCACGTGTGTCCCTGTGCGTGAAAGCGTTCAAATTCAGACAGTGCATACCTTTTGGCACAAATAGTCCTCTTTTCTTAAATGCAACTATGTATCGACCCGTAAATATCGGGAAAAAAATTCCGTTATACGTATGTATCATCCTGACCTCTTTCTCATGTCTCGGCTGCCGTCGTATCACACATTAACTTGACGTGCAAATATGCGCACCCATTAGTTA
Organism: Schistocerca serialis cubense; assembly: GCF_023864345.2. Lineage (NCBI taxonomy): Eukaryota > Metazoa > Arthropoda > Insecta > Orthoptera > Acrididae > Schistocerca > Schistocerca serialis. Next base: position 380,242,713 of record NC_064643.1, on the reverse strand, counting down.
CTGAAGTTTCGGAATACGTTTCTAGCCTAAAAGGTTTTATTTATTCTACACTTATAGTTCAATAGGACCAAAATGAAGAGCAAATTTCCATGGTCATGAAACAAGTTAATACCTGAAATTAACATCATGAAAGTTTGTTATTGGTGAAATGAAATTTGTTTGAATCCCATACAGACAAGCTGGTACGTCAATATTAGCATAATAAACAACATAACACTGCACATTGCTAAATTATATCCACGAACTCCCCGACAAAATAGAAGGACAGTTTGAACTGGAAATTGCCAAGATTACTGTTAAGAATTTTTAATAGTTGCGGTAGCTTATTGAAAATGGATGAAGCATACTACTCCACGCCTTTTTGCACAGGAGTCAAGGACGCGCGATCCAATTACGGACTGGATGTCTGCTAGTGTTAACTGAATAAGAGCTGCTAATTCTCGGGAATAAGCTCATACCGCTTAATAAGAAATATCATTGAAGGTAATATACGTTGAGGGGTGAATGTCAGAATTCCCAGACTCTTCTGCTGCGTCATACGGTCGCATATAAATAGTTTTTTCCCCTCGTTCTACTTGATAGTGGAACAGAAAGGAAAGGAAATATCTTTTACTGGTACTGGGTATCCTCTGCCATGCATCATACTGTCGCTTGCGGGCTATGTACGTAGATGTAGATGTAGATTGCAATTCGCGGACTAACACCACATTTTGCTCCATCTCCCTGTTTCTGAGCCAAAAACACGTTTCCTGACTGGGAAGAACTACCGCAGAATATAATTACGTACGTCGTAAGCGACGTAAGTGACGTGGACTGTAAATGTATGGTGCGGAATCATTGGCGACCACCTCATTGGTACTCACTTCATTGCAGGAGCCCAAACAGCTGCAACATACATCGCGTTTCTACAGAATGATCTGTCAACGTTGGTCGAAAATGTCCCACTGGAAACGCGTCGACGTATGTGGTATCAGCATCATGCTGCACCTGCACATTCCGCAATTAACACTAGGCTGACCCTTGACAGGATGTTCGACGGGCGTTTCATAGGACGTGGAGAACGCATAAATTGGCACGTTAAAGGATAATGTGTACCGTGATGTGCCTACAATCCCAGAAGATATGAAACAATCTATTGTGGCAGCCTGCGGCGACATTACACCAGATGTACTGCGGCGTGTACGACATTCATTACGCCAGAGATTGCAATTGTGTGCAGCAAGTGATGGCCACCACATTGAACATCTATTGGCCTGACATGTCGGGACACACTCTATTCCACTCCGTAATTGAAAACGGAAACCACGTGTGGACGTGTACCTCACCCCTCATGATAATGTACATGTGCGTCAGTGAAAAAGACCAATAAAAAGGTGTTAGCATGTGGACGTAATGTGCTGTTCCAGTCTCTTCTGTACCTAAGGTCCATCGCCGTTCCCTTTGGATCCCTACGTAATTCGGTGCTCTCCGATACACACGACTGAACAGCGGAGGAGTGGTACTCAAGTGTCAACTTTAGGTTACAATATCTCCGGATGTAATTAACATTTTACAATGCAACAAACGACACTGATTACCTATTTGTTTATATGTTCAGATGTGCTAACAAACTAACGGGGTTCTATTTAAAAAAACGTAGGTTTGTGTTAAAAATCATACTTCCGTGCATTTTTTTATGGTTTGTATTAACCAATTACACTAGCCCCTCACCTCACGTTCGGTCTGTGGAATCGATTCGTCAGTATTTGATGTGGTTTACGAAATATATCCAGCGGTAATGTTAGGTGATTCACCCTGTATATAGCCATTACAACAATTTTTGCAAACATTATGGGATGACTTAGATGTATGTCTACATTACCTACATTACCCCTTTCTCCTTTTTTATCGTCCGCCCCCGGTAGCTGAGTGGTCAGTTCGGCGCAAGCGGCCGTGCGAAGCGGAGGTCCGATACTTCCGCCTGTGCGGCGTGTGCGAGTGTTTGTTTACTTGTGGACTTAGTCTGCGCGCGGCCTAGTAAAAACGATCATGGCGAACAAGTACAGGAAAACTACATTATGATTCAATTTCTGCAGAGACTACGAACGACCAAAGGCTTTAGCAGTGGAACGATTCCTTCGAGTGGAAGTCAAGATACCGCCAAACGATAGTGTCGGAATTCACCTGTCCATCATTAGTCACACGGTGTATGTTTAGATGGTAAATGACGCGGTGTGTGAGAGAATTCTACAGGGCCCAAAAGCAGGTCTCCGATTATGCCATGGTGACGGGAATGTCGGCACGGTTTCTGTAGATCATGCTGGTCTGGGTATACGGACAATACGTGTTTTTGAGTTGCCATTTGAGCTTCCGACTGACGAAGTTATGCTTTTAAGCCATACGGCACGGTAAATGGTCACAAGACAGAACGCTGGACGCCGTTCGCCACATACTCCGTTCTTAACGGAGTGCGACAGATCACTATTGATCTTCAGAAGCATGTACCGTCCTATCCGAAATTGGTGGTTGTCGGGCGGTGGTGATTTACGATGATCAACCACGTACATGTTCTGGCTCTGGCTCCGGTCGACCTGTATGCAACGGTGGATTTCGCAACTGCCCTCAGATTGTCGGGAGCCGTCTCCAGCGATGGCAGTATTACCGAGCACCTATGCCAGATCCCTCACTGCGACCGCTGATGGCCAAAAGGACACAGCCCCGATGGAAGATCAAGATGGCACTCTCCGAAACCTTGTAGCAGACGTCGGGATGACAGACGATGCTGCTCCATCGAGCATACAATCTACGGCGACAACATCAGTTGAGGCCGAACTCACACCAAGCACAACGATGGTACACGAAGCAGTTCCAGCCACTACGGATGCTGTTCCGTCTGGAACGCACTCTGTGACGACAACATCAGTTTTGACCAAACTACCGCCAAGTACAACGATGGGACTCGAAACACTTCCAGTTCCTACGGATGTTTTTCTGTCGGGCAGACGTGATTCACTGCAATCTGAGGACACGGAAGGAAGGTCACGCAAACAACGTTCCCCGAAAAGGAGGAAACGGCGGCGTCGCACGACATCTCCTCGGGATGACTCTCCTTGCCCTGACGACGATGTGCCTGTGGACCAACACGACACAACAGCCTCAACGCAACAGGATGAGGCAATGGAAAATGTTCGATCAGACCGGCAGCGGTCTGTCACATTAACGGGACAGGAACGTGGTGATTCTGAAGAGGAATCACAGCCAGTTGGATCTCCAGACGTAGATGCTGTGGCTATGAAAACGAATATATCACTGCCTCAAAAGACGGGGTATGACGATATTGAGGAGGCGTCGGACGTTATACAGAGGCAGCCGGCACTCACTAAGACGGCCTAATAATTGCTGAAGGTGAAGGGAGAGGGGCGGGCGAACGTCTTCTAACTCAGCCCCCAGCGCCGATGCAGGGAGATGTTGTTGCGCCTGGACAGAGTTTGATTCAACGCCATGCGAACCGAACTGCGACATTAAACATAAATGACGTGCGTTCACCGGCCAAAATACACCTACTGGAGGAAACGATTTGGGCATCTCATGTGGATTTTGCTTTGCTGCAGGAAGTCCACATAGCTGCACTCCCATACATCTCAGGCTACCAATCCTATTCGTCACATGGAGATCACAATGGGAGTGGGGTGGCAAATTACGTGCGAGATGGATTCCCAGTGGAAAACGTGTGTTATCTTCCGTCGGCCAGGGGAATGGCCTTCACGGCGTTTGGAACACGAATCTTCAATCTTTATGCACCGTCGGGAAATAATCGGCGGCGGGAAAGGGCGCCATTTTATGCAGAAAACATTGCCCCACTATTCCATGGACGTTATGAATGTGTAATAATTGGTGGAGATTTCAATTGTGTTCTCAGCCAGAATGACCAATGGCCGCAGGCAAACATCACTCAGGAGTTGCGAAACGTTGTCAACGATCTTGTACTTAGTGATACGTGGGAATTACGACATGGAGAAGCACCGGGATACACCTATGTGACAAGTCATTCCGCGATCAGATTAGATCATATTTATATCTCACGGGCTCATGCAAATGATATCCAGGACGCGGAACGTTGGCCATTGGGATTTTCAGATCACAGCGCTTACATCTGTACGGTGCTTCTTTCCCGTAGAGAGGTGTGGAAAAGTAAGGCCCCGTGGAAACTAAAGATTCAACATCTACATGATCCTGAACGCCGTCAACGGATCCTTTAGACATGGACGATGTGCGAGCGAAGGTTTGGAAGGTATGCGACGACGCTTGATTGGTGGCAGACTTGTGCTAAACCGGCGCTTGGCTGTACGTTCATCTCATATAGCACGGAGATGGCAGAATAGCGCCGCCGTACGACCGACTTTTATTTTGCTGCGCGACCTGGATGATGGTCCGCCGGGACAGGACATCTGGATCTAACGCAAAAGGATAAAAGCTAGCCCGCATCTCGCGGTCGTGCGGTAGCATAATCGCTTCCCACGCCCGGGTTCCCGGGTTCGATTCCCGGCGGCGTCAGAGATTTTCTCTGCCTCGTGATGGCTGGGTGTTGTGTGCTCTCCTTAGGTTAGTTAGCTTTAAGTAGTTCTAAGTTCTAGGGGACTGATGACCATAGATGTTAAGTCCCATAGTGCTCAGAGCCATTTGAACTATTTTTGATAAAACCTAAACTAGTGGCTTTACCTCGGCAACATCATCAGGGATGTCACGATACGATAATGTACGAGATTCCTTCAATGCACCACGTCGTGAATGAACGAAAGCACCGACGACGCGTTTTGCTACGAGAATTAATACCGCGAAGACCGAAGAGTGACGCGTCAAGCGGACATTGTCTCAGCATTTGTCGACCATTACCAACACATCTATCGGGAAGAAGCATCCCCTGTCGATGACCCGACCGTATAGCCACGCACGTCTTCCGTACACTGACGGTGGAAGCCGCGGGAACGTTACTGGAAGACATTAGCTGTGAAGACGGACATGATGCAATCGCACAAGGTGCGTTGAATCGGTCCCCAGGCATTGACGGGATTCCTGCTGAATTTTACCGAGAATTTGTCAACATAATGGCACCTCGATGGACGGAAATGTACAACGAAATGTTAAATTCCGATGCGCCTATTCCACCGGCTTTTATGGAAGGCCTCTTGGTGCCAGTACATAAACCGAAGCCAGGGATTACGGTCGCACATAATCGCCCCATCACCCTGCTTAATGCCGACTATAAGATCTTTGCACGGTTGCTAGTGTCCCGATGTCGTATCTTAATTCGTAGCGTTCTCTCTCCATAACAGACGACACCGGTTGGAACGGTGAATGTGCAAACAGCTACTGGCGAATGCCGTTATGTGATAGCGCTAGCGGAGGAGTGCCGGCTTAAAGCGGCGATGGTGGCGGTTGATTTTGACAGTGCTTTTGATAAGGTGCGCCACAACTATCTGTACGCTATGATGGAACAAATGGGATTTCCAGACCGTTTTACTGGTCTCATTAGAAGGATTTATTGGGGCGCACAATCCTTGGTACAGGTTAATGGGCGTATAGTAGGGCCCATTCAAATTCGACGATCCTTTCTCCAGGGCTGCCCTCTTTCGATGCTGCTGTTCGCGATAGCGTTGGAACCATTGATTGGGAGGCTAACTAATTCTCTTTCTGGGATGGAACTATGGGGCTACACCTTCAAATTTCGTGCCTATGCGGACAACCTCCCGTTGCTCGTTCGTTCTGAGGAAGAGGTGAAGACGGTCCTTGAACTGTTGTTGGACCACAGTGTGACGGCGGGTAGTGCAGTGAACATTAACAAATCGGCGGCAATGCCGGTTGGAAGGGGCCTTACGCCGGAAGAACTCAGTCCGTTTCCTTATGTGCAACGATTCCACTATCTCGGCATAGCCTTTACCTCATCTGTAAAACATACTGCGACAGTTAACTACCGACGTATTTTACATACAACACGTACCATGGTCCGATAACATCTCTTACTACGCCTTGATCCTTTGCAACGAGTCGAGTATCTGAACACTTACGTGGTTTCTCGAATGGTGCATATTTCGCAGATCCTGCCCCTACCACTCACGCTCTGACGTCGACTTCAGTCAGTACTAGGCTATTTTGTGATGATTGGATCGCCCCTAAAGGTGCGATACGCAACGCTCACGCCCACTGTGGACAAGGGGGGACTCGGACTTATGAATGTTCACTGCCGAGCGACGGCGCTCCTTCTACCCACGATGTACAAGCAGTGGCGTAGCGGGGGTGATTCCCTTACATCCCTCCTACTGGATCTCCTGGTTCTTGCGTCCCTCACACCTACGGTGGCAACATTACGCCACATTTTGCGCCTGTATCAACATTTATCGTGGAACTTAGTTATATCAGAGACGAGCTTCCGCGCACGAGACCGCCATGCGCGAAGGATTTTTATGTTTGGCCGCTACGACGGATAAGTCGTAATGTCATTGACCTCAAACACCCCAGGTTGCATTGGCCGAAGATTTGGAGACATCTGCACCGAAAATTCCTTCCTACCTTCGTTCGGGCACTGTGGTCCTCTGTCGCTCGTGGCAAGTTCAACACCAACCAACGGCTCCATTCAATTGGACTGGTGGACACTCCACTATGTCCGAAATGTCGCAAAGTGGATGACGACCATCACCGCTTAACTTGTATCGCGGTGGAGGACGTCTGGCTCCTAGGAAGACAGATTGTAGCTTGCTACCTCCGTGTGACCCCGCAACATATTACACCTGCTTCCTTCTTACATCCGGAGAGTGACTACTTTCCGGCGACTAAATCACAGTCGATCATCTGGGTCAAAGGTTGGACGATCGCTTACCTCTATGCGGATGCTGCCAAGTCGCGACTTGACTTTTGGTATTTCTTGCAGCAAGCCCACAATGAAGTTCATAGATGGTCACACTATCGGAAAACCTCTGGCTACTATCTTCAGGCAGTCTCCCTCGACCCACCACCCACTTGGTGTGTGCCGGGTGCAGTCGGTGTGCACATTTGACAGCTGATAATGAACCTCACGGTTCTCTCACCACTCAATATGTCATGCACATACTATACCATGAAATGATCTACCTGTTCCTCTTAACAGAGTGATCTTTATTAAAAATAAATAAAAAAACATCCCTGTTCCTTTAAATTTATGATTGGCCAGAACAAAAAAAAGTGGTCTGCTCGACAGACTGTCAATCCTAAGGGCCCGGATTCAATACTCGGCTGGGTCGTAGATTTTCTCCGCTCAGGGACTGGGTGTTGTGTTGTCATTATCATCATCATCATTTCAGCCCCATCGACGCGCAAGTCGTCGAAGTGGCGTCAAATCAAAAGACTTGCATCAGGCGAGCGGTCTACCCCACGGGTGGCCCTCGTCACACGACATTTTATATTTCCTTTTTTATTAAGTGGTTTCACTATGAAGTACATTAGTCGTTCAAGAAACTGTCCATTTCTAAAGCAAGAATTACTTGTGCGGCTAAGTACTAACAAATACAGCACAGTGCTCTGATATCCTGCTAGATAAGGCATCACATCCATGAGAGTCTGTAGTCTTCAGCGATTTAATTATTGACTATCTCCCACTTTTTAGTGTCACAGAGGTGTATTTCAGGTACCAGTTTGGAAAGTCATTTTCTAGTAGAGTTATATTACTTCCTGTAGAACCTAAGTTTCTATGCAGTTCAGCTGCCATATTCAGGAAATTATTGTTGGTTAATATAGATATAACTGACTTATTAGCAACATAAGCTACTAACCACTACGTATTGACTATATTTACTCGACCTTGTGCTGTTAGCCAGACGCTTCCTTTACGACTGACCGAACAGATTCAATTTTATAGTGAGAATGAGGTACTCTACTTGAGTACCACATGCTTTTTGCCTTCCTAATGGCATTTTTAAACACCGTGCAATACAATTTGTAATGGGCTGCTGCAGCTCCATTCTGACTGTTTCGAAGGTTTTGATATAATTCTCACTTCTACATTGATCTCAGTAACTATAAAATTTTATTCTCATTCCTTGCGGGTGTGGCATCACATGATTCTGTATACACTGAGTTACATGATTCTGTATACGCATCACGACATCTTCATTATGTCATTTGAATTTCTTGTCCCCACCATGTTGGTCAGTTTTGCCTACCCACCTATGTTACCGCCTACATACAAAATTAAAAATTTTATTATGTCATATGATTAACACTACTTAGTTTATATGATTCCACTGAGAATGTTGCCCCACAACACCGTTGGCATTTCACTGGGACCTAGAGATCTTCAGGTTAACCGTGCCGGTAATCGCACAGTTCGCACAGTCTTGTCGCCTGTTAGCTGATTTTCAAACGTTTGCCGTCGTGACCCCCACTCACAATAACATGCTTTTGGCTTTTATTCAAGACTACCGGAATATTCCTGGACTATGGGATATAAAAGGTATTTCATCATTCAAATACGTGACGTAAATGAAAAAACTGCCACTACGATGTTTGAATGGAAGACACTAGAACTTCTGGAGCCTAATGCAACTGGTGATAGGGTAGTGGAGAAACAGAAACGAATTTGATCTCCTTTTCGGAAATTATTAAAGAAAAAATTCATCATGGAAGTAGTCTTTATACGTGCATAATGCGAGAAAAGTATTCACGTACTTTCTACTGAAATTAATATGAAGAGATTATGGTTGTGCGGCGGTTCATGTCCAGCTGTCCAGTCAGAGAGGTTTAATAGAAGCTGAAGAGTTGAGATGGGACCAGTCCACTGTTACTGATGTTGCAATGACGTAGGAACAACAGAGAAACACTATCCTTAGCAGTACCACGAAAAGGGGGGAGGTGGTGAAAGCGGCCTATGCCCACATTTTTTTTAAAATATTGTAATCTACTCATGTACTTCATTTTTTAAATTTAGAAGGAAAAATTATTGTTTTCAATGAATTATTTTATTACATTCCTTAACTATTCTAGTTTTTTAATTAAACTTCATAGAAAAATTAAACCTAATTTAGGTGGTCACATTACTCCTCCCCCTTTAGTAGAAGATGTGAGTTTTCCACAACGAATGTTATGCCGAATATTTGAAGTTTCTGGACCCTACTTGCAATTTAGTGTATCTTTAGAAAGTATTTTGTTGATAAAAATTAACAATTAATAATGAAATTTCTACTTTTTGTGGTGGCTACAAAATACCCACTGACTGGTAGTATCCGTTATTGAAAAACCATTGGTATCGCCAGGGTTAAGAACAACCGTCGACTTTTAGGCCCAATAAATGAAATTATGTGGTATGCCGACCACTGAAGTGTGCTGTGTCATCCAAACGTTGGATGTTCTGCTTCGATACTGCTGGAGACTTTCGTTACAACTGTGGCACGGAGGACAGTTACAGATCGATGCATGGAGACGCGTTGGCACTCGGTTTTCAGTCTCATGCAGTTACACGAAAGCTAATGATGCCTCTCATCGCTTACAGTCGTACAAATATCGTCATAATTGGTTTACTGGAAGTCGAAATAAAAGTGTTTGGAGTGATTAACAATAATAAATTATGTGAGACGCTAACTGGCGTGTGTATACCTGGAAGAAGGGTGACGATCTTTATTTAGTAATCGTCCAACGGCGGCAATGATGAGTACTGAGGTGATGTGGCAGAGTGGGTTTGTTTGGCCTTTAATCATCAGTTTTATACGACAATAGAATAAAATCATAGAAAATAAACAATTTTGTTTCAGCCTTCATTTGCAAGGTAATTTTTACTCGTTTACCTAGGTTTCGATTCCAGTAATGAAATCTTCTTCCATTACTGGAATCGAAACCTAGGTAAACGAGTAAAAATTACCTTGCAACTGAAGACTGAAAAAAAAATTGTTTATTTTCTATACATATACGGTTGCGGACGCGCTGCATGATGTTAAAGATTTGTAAAAGAATAAAATCAGGTTTTTAGCAAACCATTTTAGAAGGAAGTATGTTTAGCACTTTATGGTAACGAGTTTTATTTAATCCTACTCCGAACCAGCGTACTCAAATCCGTACGAAGAAATTCAAACGGATCTGATTAACTTCGATGGTCAAAGGTCGACAGAATTACCATCCACAACGTAGGGAATTAATCAGAGCGTGGATTACGTATGGCCGGCCGGGGTGGCCAAGCGGTTAAAGGCGCTACAGTCTTGAACCGCGCGACCGCTACGGTCGCAGGGTCGAATCCTGCCTCGGGCATGGATGTGTGTGATGTCCTTAGGTTGGTTAGGTTTAAGTAGTTCTAAGTTCTAGGGGACTGATGACCTCAGATGTTAAGTCCCATAGTGCTCAGAGCCATTTGAACCATTTTTGATTACGTATGAGAGAAGTTCGCGTAAAATCCCACACAATAATGTTCACATGCTTCAGGAAGAATGGAATACAGTGTTCCTTCATTACATGAGAACCAAGTGTCATATTTTCATTGCAGATCAAGGTTGACATACCAGAAAAGGAGGTTCTACATGCCTTTAACTGCGAGACTGAACTCTTTGGAGCGAGCTAAGACTGATGCTTAGAGACATTTGGTCACACGCTGTATTTCAAGCTGTTTCATGTCGAGCCAACAAATACAGAGTGTCGTCTAACCTACGTTTGCCTGCTTCAGCTTCAGCGGAATCTTACACTCACTTCTCTTTAAAAAAGGTGTGAATGCGTAATTATAACACCTACATCGTCAGCCATCTGTAAGACAGAGATTATAAGGATATGACAAAAAGAACTGAACATTCATGACATGCATCGCAGTTCTTCGATTTATATGCAACGACTATTTCCGTCATTATGACACACATTACGTGAGCTAAATTAGCCGTCATTGTGACACACATTACGTGAGCTAAATTAGCACAAACGAAAAGACATTTCAGCATGACTAATTAACGCGATGTGTATGAAGTCCCAACTTATTGTGCAATTGTGGCTGTGGGATGGGGGGCATGGGGGGTGCAGTCATGCCAGGAAAGTATACATGTGAGATAAAACTATTATTATTTGCTGACCTCGCATGGAAAGATAACACGCACAAGACAGTATGTAAAAATATTATTCAAATAACGAAAAATAGCGCACCGATCTATAATTGATTCAGTTGGAGAACTACTGAACTTGATCAAGACATTTGTAAGTGACATCATGTCAACAAGATAACACTTCAAGTTACAGGACGTTTCTTTATTTTGAGCGCGACAAAATGTGTATTTTTTATTCTTCTCTTGAAATGTATGAAGTAGGGAGGCAGTTGCAGCAGACGAGATAATATTACATTTGCAAAATACAGCAGAATATTCAAGTGTTAATGCCTGTCAAATTAGTTAAACAGTATTCAAACATTACCCAGAACAGCCACATCTAAGCGTTTCTGTCTTGAAGTTTCCCGTAAGATTAAAGCTCTGTGACGGACTATGACCCGAACCAGTAGCATTTGCCTTAAGTGGGCGAATTCTCTACCTACGGAGATATTCAGGTTCAACACACAACGCGTCCTCACTGCGTCCTCTCCTACCTTGCAAACTACAAAGAAGTTCTGCCGCAGAACATTTGTCCCCGGAAGGCAAAGCTACCGCGTTCGACACCCGGAGCGGCAGACAATTTAAACTCGCCTGAAAGTCTATCGGCGCACTCTTTTCTGCAGAATCAAAATTCATTCCAATTTCGTGGATAAGCCATTTCTCCGCAGTGTCCTATCTTCTAGCAGTGCTAGTTCTTTAGGCATAAGGGAGAACTCCTGCAAAATGGAGAAGGTTGTAAAGAGGTACAGTAAAGCTGTGAGCGTCAGTTGTGAGTCATGCCTGTATAACTAAGCCAGTAAAGTACTGGTCCGCGAAGGTTAAAAGCTTCGGTTTCGCGTCCTGGCCCGGCACATTGTTCATATAGGTTTCCATTGCCAGGAAGTTTCAAGTCAGCATTCAGTACGTTGTAGAATAAAAAATTCTTTTGATTATATTGTATGGTCTAGAGCAACATTAAATTAAATTGTTATGCAAATCAGTAGAGTTTTTGGAGATTTCACGCTATATCTCTCGTACATCGACGATCGCGTTTATTTGTGCAGGACTAGGAACTTTTCCTTTTCCACATAATTCGCGAACTGAGGATGGGAGGTGCTACGTTTAACGGCGAGTTTTAATGGTTGTGTTTACAAGTGCCTGTTAAACCAACATCTCGCCCAATTTCCCGTCGTATCAAACAGTTCACATTCATTCCCGCGTACCACGAGACAGTAGTTTCTGAGATACGTGAATACACTTTCCGTTACTGGAGAAACTCGACAGAACAGCCAGTAAAAGGGGTTTAGATAACACCATCAAAGGCAATGAGGCACGAAGCGGCGATAGAACGCGCACACCTCGCTCCCAGCGATTCGCAGTTGAAAGCCTCATGTCTTGTCATCGGCCAACACGCGTAAAACTTTTAACGAGCTGACCGAACTGCGTGCCGCCTACCAACTGAGCAAAGTTCGCATGGACCGCAAAACTAGCTGGAAAAAGGCAATCTTCGTGCAGCCCGAGCCCAACTTTCCTACTTCTCATTTCGTATCTCATACACTCAATCAAGCCGCGAGACGCTACTGAAAGTTTACCTGCCGTAAACGACTGCAATTCTACTACGTTTCCAGAGAGAAAAGCTAACGTAATGATTTACATTTCATCTACATTCGCATCCTTAGTTCTTTGAATGGCTAGAAACCAGGCGAGGTGAGAAGAATTGTTTCTCCCTTTCCATAAACGCCTAGAAGGTTGACTGAATTACTATTTAAAATAATAAACGTGCTTTACGGTTAAATTAATGTTATCTTTAATAGCGGAGTGCAAGACGCTCTCCTAAGTTCCTAAATTCGTCCCTGAAAATTTGTACCTGAGAGCTGTTAAGAAGCATAATAAGTGGTGTTGACATGTACCACACTGAAATTATTTTTAAGTTGTGGCAGCATGTAATGTAACTGATGAAACACTTACTTTTACATACATACTTCACCTCAAGAATTTATTCAGTATTTTCGGAGGCTTTGTATGTATTTTCTCTGAAATGCAGCGTGCTTCGTTTACACTGACGAACCTGAAAGTTATAAACAGTGTTCCCAAACACAGTGTCAGACTGTGTAAATGGAACTTGGCGTGTGTAATATATATATATATATATATATATATATATATATATATATATATATATGTTGCATTTTTTTTTATTTCAGCACAGGTTAAGTGACTTCCATATTACCATTACTGTCGTTTAATTTAATATTTAAGTCTTAATGGCTGATGTTCCTTCGCCAGATCCAGTCCGTAACTTAAGTTATTTATATGGCATTATCCACTCTCATATTAAGATTGTGTTTCTTATCACCATTTTCTCAATTACCATGCTGAACGCACCTACCCCGGCAAGTCACTAGAGCAATTAATAAATTATCTTTCACAGTCGAAGATTTTTCCATTTCACCAACAAACAGCATCATGGAACTTGTCTTAATCCATAACTGAAAAAACGTTGGATTTGCTGCTAACACAGCACCATATGTAGGTGTTTCCCTAACAGTACTGACTCACTCTCTAGCTTTTTCTATTTTTCTGTATTTACTTGTTTTTGAGCTTGACTTAAATAATATAATCCTCAATCGTATGTTCTTGCTATTCTACAAGTATAATTAGTAACAGCTAACCTGACGATGTGCAAAACATTCGATGTTACGAATAATACCACCCATAAATCCAATAACCTACAGGACGATTTACAAGACATTACTGTAAGGCACATCTCTTATCGTTTACATATATCTTCCCGTACAGCATCAAGCGCTGCGTTATTCATCCAAAACTCTCTGTAAGAGGTGCTAGTTCGGTACTGTATGAAAACATATTCGATAATCCACAAAAAGGCAAAGAAACTGAAATATATTTAGAAGTATATTACACTACCGATGGGAGCATTTGAAAAGAAAGACCTTAATATTTCGTAATATACAAAACAGAGTTAAATTCACTAGAAGTTAATAAAAACAGTCTGTGTGTCACAAATGCCATCGACTGAAAAATACAATACCGGTCCAAACTACAGAGACGTAATGAATTCGATAGACCGTATGATTAAAGTATCGGACTCCAGAAAGTAATTACAGAAGTTTTCCTACCTTGTGAGGTGTACCGAAACAGACCACCGCAGTCAGAGGAACCACGGTGGCAGAATACGTCCATACTTGGCAGCTTTTGTGGCTAAAGACTGCACCCCACCGTTGCTAAGCAACGCACACCGATGCTGTCGTAGCCCTGTCAATTTTGTCCTTTACACACGGCGTACTCACAGATCGTCGCAGCAGCAATAAGAGGATGTTTTCGTTAGTAAAGATATCTGTCGCACTAAGACACCTAGATGACCTTTTAAAGACACAAAAACACACATAGAAGAGCGCTACCGCGCGGGCATGGTTATGTGTGTGTGTGTGGGGGGGGGGGGGGGGAGGGGGGGTGCGTGAAAGAGGAAGTGAGAGAGAGAGAGAGAGACCGTAACAGGTTCTCCGACTCTTACCTGAAAGCTAACAACCCTGAAGAAGACAAGAAGCTTATGAAAGAAGACAAGTTTGCTGCCAATGTTTAGGACCACAGACCTCTATCAGGATCAGGACACAGGGGCAATGAATTTAACAGGTGGAAAATAAGTAGATCATGTTCAGTTATAAAGTCAGGTGTCGAAGGCAGCCGATAGTAAAGATGAGAGACGGCAATTTGTGATAAATTCAAGTTTGGAAAGCAAATGTGATGGATGCAGAAACTTTTAGTATACTGCAGCTATTTCGGCATACAACGTAAAGGTGAATAATCTAGTGATTGTCGACGAATGTCAACATCAGACAGCCAGTTTTGCTTTGAAAAAAATCCAAAGCTCCTGACACACTATTCCGATGAGCCTGATAAAAGCAACTGATAAGCCTGCTCGGCTACTGCAAACCGACGTTCACGAAGGTTCGTTGATCACTGAGAACGTAGAAGTTACAAGACATACAATAAGATGATTTCTTAGCCAAATGAAAGAAGGTTTCCTATGCTGAATTTGGGAAATTTTATGTTGGAGACAGATACACTAGGCACTGCTGAAGAAAGTCATCGTAGTGATGACGGAATCGCTTATTTCTTTAATTCTGTTTCGTGCTAGGTTGTCCACTTCGCTGTAACCATGACGGAAGTTAGGTTAGGTTAGGTTAGGTTCACCCTCGTAGTAGTAATGTTTCTTGTAATCAACAACAGACAGCTTTATCCCCATGCTAGTGTGAAACTCTGTCATGCTGTAAGTTTTTTTCAAATGAAAATGTTCTAAAATAGCAATACTTATTTTACATCCTAGCCTCTATTGTCACTGTTCTTTGACCTTGTTCTGTAGAGGACAACGCCTACCATTTTTTTCTTCCTTTTACATGTTTAAGCAGTTCTGAATAAGTTCATGAGCATTGTACGTCCTCATTCGTAATGAATTTCACCAATGTAGTTTTATTAATCCTGCTGCAGGAGAATAAGTCGTTTTGTGAAAAAGAGTGTATTACCAGTACGGCAGATATCCCTCCTTCCTATGAAGTTATTACACATGCAGTTTCAGAAACACAAATTCGCATTGTGAAGTACATTTGAAATTACTCAGCCTGAAAGGATCGTCCGAAAACTTCCCTATGATGCTGTCAATGGGGAAGCTCTCTCTTCCACACCCTTTGAATTCAACTAGTCCCACTGCTGTTACAGTTGGGTTATTGTTCTGTACAAATTATCTCAACGGAAATCAGAAGGCAAGGAGTTTGATCCAGGTAACCCACTGCTATGCAAAGATACCATCGTTGTGTTCAAATATCGCAGCACATCAGCGTTCGCTCATATCATGGTTATTGAAATGAGGTCCTCACTAGAGGCCCACGTAACGTCTGACCCTTCTTTACTTCTGGCTTCTAACAAGGGAGTTAAATCTAATCAGGTGCTGTTTTTACTCTAGATATCGGGAACCATCTCTGAAAGAACTTGTTTCTTGGCGTTGCTAACGTGAATGGAATAAGCTCATTTCTTCAACCACGTAACTTCAGTAATACATGAATCAATCATTTTCGAATTTGAAGTTAAAATTTCCAGCACATGAGACAATTAATTTTGCTACTTTGGAAGTATGTAATAGACATTTATATACCACCAAATTAAGAGAAAATATATGAAAAAAATGAAGTCAACAGATGAAAACTGGAAAAAAAATCAGATACAAGCAGACTATGGGTACTGGACTTGTCAAGGAATGGGTACGATGGCTGTAGTCCAAGGTTCCTATTATTATGCACATAGCTTTCCTCTTACACTTTCATTATTATTTCCTATAACGTTGCGTAATATTTGGTCCTGTGGAGATATTCTGTGCATTCTTCCCACAGATTTTTTCTTCGTTTTCTATAAATAGCTTTCCAAATTTATCTTTTATTTCTTGTGAAGAGATCTAAATCTTCTACAGTTTCTTTATTATGATTTCATACCCTTCATTTTTTGCAATCATAATTTCTTTGGCTAAGTTTTCTTTACATTGTCTGGATTTTGGTTCAGTTTATATTTTGTTCTTTTGTGTTGTAGAACATCTTTAATTTTTGTAGTTAATTAAAGTTAACTGAATTCAGTTTCACGAATTAAATGTAATACTTCTTACATCATCCAAGGTTCTCTGGTTCTGCTTTTCTGCAATCTAATACCTATTTGAACAAACTTAATTAAATCTTAATTTCATTTCAAGTATCATGTTGAGCAGTACGAATTATTACTTCCACGTTTTTCAAAGAACTGTTCCATTCTGCTTTATATTTCTAACCGTCAACCAGTGTGTGCTATTCTTTTTGCTTTCGTGAATCTAATTTTACACTCAGCTGGTATATAGTGCGGTGATTATCCGTTTCTGGTCGTGGATATCTGTGCCATATTTTAATTAAATTCCTGCGTGGCTGTTTAAAAGGAATATGCTGTATCTGATGTCCTTTACATTTTAGAGGATTACATTTCTATATTCATTTACGAAGGACTTCGATGAACATAATAGTAATTTTCATGTACAAAGAACACCAACGAACATAATAGTAACAATTATTTTATTTTGGGTGCCAAAATCAGTGAGCCATTTTCACAATTTTGCTGTTTTCTTGCTGGAATGAAATCCGATGGAATCGTAAAAATGGCTCGTTACTATAACTCATAATTCTCTTTGTTTACTGTAATTAGTTCTTCGATGTCTTAAGACTGGATTCCACTAGTTCATCATGAGCTGTAGTAGAGAAGTAGATTTCAGTAATTGGTATTTCACTAATTGTACCGTCAGATCCTTACCTTCCGATTGATCACTGTAACTGTAAGCGCTTCTTAATGTTTTTGGTCACTTGCCTCTTGTTATGATAGCGAATCCACTCTTACACCCTTTTGACCAATACGAAGAGTTAATCTGACTCCATGACTGCAGAATTTTCCACTAGCTGTCAACCTATTTTCAAAGGACACCAGAAAATCTGATTTGTTGTATCTTATCTAATTCTGACTTTCCACGTTCTCCAGTTTCACGATGGTCTGTACATTTCACGCATCTGTACTGACACTGCGGTACTTAACGTGGACATATCTTTCTGGGAATTTCTCCCGAAGCCCGCTATCACTACTCCTTTGCTCTTTGAAGCCTCTTCTCACGGTTGAGATACCTCTGAGTACTATTAATGTGGTGATTTCATATTTTTCTCTTCCATTATGTGCCATCGACCACATCAACTGGCTTCAGTTCATAGTAATTCCTTCAGAGACTTTATTTCCTTTAGGAAAACATAGTGCCGTACAGCTCCGTTCACTCAGTCATCCTCTAAACAAAGTGCTCGGAATCTTCTGCGTTCAAAGTCTTCTTATGCCACACAACATTTTTTTTATTGTTTCGCAAACCATTTCGAACTTTGTAAAAGAATCTTCATGTGCTACAAAGGCCTTTATAATAGGGGAGATCGTTGTACATGCAGGATAGTTTACCCAGGAACGCATGATGTTTTGCTGCGGGTGTTGTCATCTAGTTAACGATTTGAGAATCGCATGAAGGGATACGCACTACAGGCAGGGCTTAATTTCGATTGCAACTGAGCTCCGGCACCTCCTATGAAACTTATTTCAACCCACTGGAACATGTCGGAGCCGGAAATTTAAAATAATCCACATTTATTAAACTGCAAAGCATCTATAATTTGCCATCCGAAGTTATAATTGTTATATGGGTAACCCTCGTGTCGACTGCTTTTTGTTGACAACTGCCAGAAACCTGAGAGATCTACGGTATAACTAATATAAGACGAGCTTAGTTTGGAAGTTCGGTATACAAGATGTATCTCCTTGGGGTCATCGGGCGCATTTTATCTGGTGTCTCACAGACAAACGCAAATTCGTTTTTGCAGTTTGTAGCTGAGGTCAGGCTAAACAAATACTGCTGATCATATCTTTACATGGGATGCCCAGTGTCAATGAAAATGACTCCCGAAACTTCCTAGCAGATTAAAACTGTGTGCCCGACCGAGACCCGAACAAGGGACCTTTGCCTTTCGCGGGCAAGTGCTCTACCATCTGAGCTACCGAAGCACGACTCACGCCCGGTACTCACAGCTTTACTTCTGCCAGTACCTCGTCTCCTGCCTTCCAAACTTTACAGAAGCACTACTGCGAACCTTGCGGAACTAGCAGTCCTGAAAGAAAGGATATTGCGGAGACATGGCTTAGCCACAGCCTTGGGGATGTTTCCAGAATGAGATTTTCACTCTGGAGCGGAGTGTGCGCTGATATGAAACTTCGTGGCAGATTAAAACTGTGTGCCCGACCGCGACCCGAACTCAGGATCTTTGCCTTTCGCGGGCAAATGATGGTAGAGCACTTGCCCGCGAAAGGCAAATGTCCCGAGTCCGGGTCTCGGTCGGGCACACAGTTTTAATCTGCCACGAAGTTTCATATCAGCGCACACCCCGCTGCAGAGTGAAAATCTCATTCTGGAAACATCCCCAAGGCTGTGGGTAAGCCATGTCTCCGCAAAATCCTTTCCTTCACGAGTGCTAGTTCTACAAGGTTCGCAGGAGAGCTTCTGTAAATTTTGGAGGGTAGGAGACGAAGTACTGGCAGAAGTAAAGCTGTGAGTACCGGGCGTGAGTCGTGCTTCGGTAGCTCAGATGGTAGAGCACTTGCCCGCGAAAGGAAAAGGTCCCGAGTTCGGGTCTCGGTCGGGCACACAGTTTTAATATATCCCGAAGTTTCATATCAGCGCAAACTCCGCTGCAGAGTGAAAATGTCATTCTGGAAACATTCCCAAGGCTGTGGGTAAGCCATGTCTCCGCAATATCCTTTCTTTCAGGAGTGCTAGTTCTGCAAGTTTCGCAGGAGAGCTTCTGTAAAGTTTGGAAGGTAGGAGACGAGGTACTGGCAGAAGTAAATCTGTGAGTACAGGGCGTGAGTCGTGCTTCGGTAGCTCAGATGGTAGAGCACTTGTCCGGGAAAGGCAAAGGTCCCGAGTTCGGGTCTCGGTCGGGCACAAAGTTTTAATCTGCGACGTAGTTTCATATCAGCGCACACTCCCCTGCAGAGTGAAAAACTCATTCCGGAAACATCCCCAAGGCTGTGTCTAAGCCATGTCTCCGAAATATCCTTTCTTTCAGGAGTGCTAGTTCTGCAAGGTTCGCAGGAGAGCTTCTGTAAAGTTTGGAAGGCAGGAGACGAGGTACTGGCAGAAGTAAAGCTGTGAGTACCGGGCGTGAGTCGTGCTTCGGTAGCTCAGATGGTAGAGCACTTGCCCGCGAAAGGCAAAGGTCCCGAGTTCGTGTCTCGGTCGGGTCACAGTTTTAATCTGCCACGAAGTTTCATATCAGCGCACACTCCACTGCAGAGTGAAAATTTCATTCTGGAAACATTCCCAAGCCTGTGGCTAAGCCATGTCTCCGCAATATCCATTCTTTCAGGAGTGCTAGTTCTGCAAGTTTCGCAGGAGAGCTTCTGTAAAGTTTGGAAGGTAGGAGACGAGGTACTGGCAGAAGTAATGCTGTGAGTATCGGGCGTGAGTCGTGCTTCGGTAGCTCAGATGGTAGAGCACTTGCCCGCGAAAGGCAAAGGTCCAGAGTTCGTGTCTCGGTCGGGTCACAGTTTTAATCTGCCACGAAGTTTCATATCAGCACACACTCCACTGCAGAGTGAAAATTTCATTCTGGAAACATTCCCAAGCCTGTGGCTAAGCCATGTCTCCGCAATATCCTTTCTTTCAGGAGTGCTAGTTCTGCAAGTTTCGCAGGAGAGCTTCTGTAAAGTTTGGAAGGTAGGAGACGAGGTACTGGCAGAAGTAATGCTGTGAGTACCGGGCGTGAGTCGTGCTTCGGTAGCTCAGATGGTAGAACACTTGCCCGCGAAAGGCAAAGGTCCCGAGTTCGGGTCTCGGTCGGGCACACAGTTTTAATCCACCAGGAAGTTTCATATCAGCGCACACTCCGCTGCAGAGTGAAAATCTCATTCGGGAAAATGAGTCCCGTAAAAAAAAAAAAAAAAAAAAAAAAACCTTTCTCCAAAAATTGAAGCAATAACCATTACTTCCCCACCCTGTGTCTAATTCACAATATAATCGTACAGTGAAGTGTTCTACAGCAAGATGGCATTTCGATTGACGGAAAACCACTCCAACGATGAAGTCAGGACACCTGTCAAAAGGAGTAGTTTTTGCCGGGTAGTCCAATTTCCACAATCGTTGTGTACACAGTTACAGATAGTGCAGTGTGTCACAGGGAGGATGCATTCCAATGGTTCCGTAGAGGGCCATGGTAAGAATGGAAGCAGGACAGTCGCAAACTCCTGTGGCCCGATGGCTTAACGCGAATAGTTCTGTTGTTTCTCGGGCATGGCGACCCGAAACTGTTTCCCGAAGACCAGGGCAGAGCCGATCATGTGTGACTTCAGACAGAGAGGACCGTTATTTGGCTGTAAGTGGACGACGGTACCTCCTTAGCACCGCGCAAAACTGGCATCTGAACTCGCAGCATCTATTGGACGCGTTGTATCGAGGCAAACGATGTAGAGAAAGCTTCGACAGAGTAGCCTTCATTGTCGGAGACGATCTACTGTATGTATGCCTATGAGGCGTGTTCACAGAAGATATCGTGTTGAGTGGAGTCGTCAACATGCCACATTGAACAGTCGAACAGGGGACCAATGTTCTATTCGCAGATGAATTCCGATTTGGTGTGGAGAGCGATTCTCAACGGATTCGCATCTGAAGGGAATGTGTAACACTATTTTGAGACTCGAACATTGTGTAAAGAGACAGATATCAAGAAGGATTGCTAATAGTGTGGACAGGGATTATGTTAATCACTCGAACACCTCTTCATGAAATTTTGCATCTGAATCGGAAAGGTTTGATTGCTGACAGGTATCATGACGAGAGGTCATGACGTCATGTACGGTTGTTGTAAGGTGCTGTGCGCCCAGACTTCGTATTAATGGACGATAATGCTCGATCTCATAGAGTACGACTGGTTGCTGTTTTCTTGGAAACGGAAGATACTGCACACATGGCGTGGCCTGCTCGCTCTCCCGATGTGAATCACATAGAGCGTGTCTGGGATGGACTAGGGAGAAGGGTTGCATCACGTCACATCGACCAACCACTCACCGAAAATTGCGAGCAGCTCTGCTGGAGGAATGGGCGATATGGACTCAACATGACATCGATGACGTTATTCACAGTATGCTCCACTGTTTTCCGGCCTATATTACTACTAGAGGTGGTCACACCCCATGGTGACCACATTAGCCAGCTGTCGGAATGTGTGCATACCTGTCAAGATGGAAAAAAAATTAAGAATTTTTTCGTCTATTGTTATGCATGTAGCAGTTGCTTACATTCTGTATTCTATACATCCTTTCTACTTTGCTATCATCTGTTTATACCTTTTTATGGTAAAATAAACCAACCTTGCAAAATTTCGGTTTGTTGCTTTAATTTTGAATACCATTGTTTTTTAAATCGGAATTTTACGGGTCCATTTGGTAGAGCAATTCCATATTACTCTAGCGCGGTATTAATTTTATCGATATGTATTAACAGGAGCAATAAAACATGAGAATAACGAGTACTCCAGCAGAGGCTGAGCAGCGCTACTGCGTGGCAGCAGCAGCAGTCAGCGGGGGCCAGGACAGTGCTATCGCTGGTACAGTACTGGTTATTCCTCCTGCATTAATGTCTCTGTTAATACGCATCGATAAAACGACCATCCCACTAGACTAACACGGACTGCTCTGTCAGATGGGCGTGGCACTGGGCGTCACATGAAAAACGTGATGTGCAGTATTTTTTTTTTTTTGGGGGGGGGGGGGGGGGCTGACTCCAGCTTTACGTTGCATAATCTAAACTGAATAATTCTGCGGAAATATCAGATTTAATGCGCCCAATGACTATTACAAGAGACAGGCCGTACATCGCCTTTTGTTTGCGACTGCCCACATTCTCAGCGATCTAGTGGCATGGCGACGTCTCGTGTTAGGGGTGTCAATGGGAAATATATAGCGTAAGGAGAGCTTGAACTTGAGTGTCTGTACAATGTGCTTCCACGAAATCTTATTTCTTCCGTGTTTTAATTTGTGACACAGCTTCTGATCAACTGCGTTCAGGGCAATGCATGAGTAAGAATTGGCAACCTTTGGAGCTGATACGGAAACATCTTTCCCCTCACACGTGTCTGCAAGGGGACAAAAGCGGACACATATCCTCCACCCGCCCTCCCCCAGGATGAGGAGTACACAGTAATTATTCATTACAGAATTCGCAACACATTATAGAAGTGATTTTCTGTAGCTCCACGAAACTTCTCGGTTAGCTAATTGTAGTACTGGCTACTTGGAGTAAGACAGTGCTATAGCAGTTGCCATCTTCTCATTTGAAAGTGTAACGCAACACACTCTATTGGGGAGCACGGGCTTCTTTCGTTTGTGGGTCATTCTCCCTTCCATAATAGGGAGCACACTGGCTTACTGCTGATCAAACGAAGGCGGAATAAAGCCACTCTTGTGTGCCTTGCCGACTTCCTTTATGGACTTCTTTGAAATACTGTTGTCAAGTTGCCTACGAAGCGTACCGCCAACTGCAGCGGAATCAAATTCCCTATGGCAGTCTCCGTCAAGCGCTTCGTGGAGCACTGTTTGGTTACATTGCGCTTTGCCTTAATGATCACGTCCACAGCAGCTCCGTCGCTTCATCAGGAGTGGACTTTCAAGAGTCTCCTTTATCATTTTTTAAAAATTTATTTTCTTTTGCAACGTGCCCATTCATCTATCTCAACACTGGACATGTTCTACCACAGTTTCTTCTGATAATTCAGAGTACACATTAGTCCAAGTAGTATCCTGGTAGGGAGTTACACAGGACAGTTAACACAGGACAGAGTCCAAAATGAAACAAATTTTATATTCACGGTATAGTAACGAGTAAACAGGACGAAGACGGAGCACGGGATACACAGAGCTATCGTGCTGCAAAACTCCTATTGGTAACAAATACGAAATGATGAATTGCAATTGGCACCCATTTGGGAAATTCTCAATTTCACCGTTTCATAATGCTGGAACAAAGAGTAGCCTGCTTAAGGAAGCTTGGTGAGTTAGTTTAGTGTGTTACGTTTATTTATGTTGTTGTTGTTATTGTTGTTGTTGTGGTCTTCAGTTCGAGACTGGTTTCATGCAGCTCTCCATGCTACTCTATCCTGTGCAAATTTCTTCATCTCCCAGTACCTACTGTAGCCTACATCCATCTGAATCTGCATAGTGTATTCATCTCTTGGTCACCCTCTACGATTTTTACCCTCCACGCTGCCCTCCGATACTAAATTGGTGATCCCTTAATGTCTCAGAATATGCCCTAACAACCGATCCCTTCTTCTAGTCAAGTTGTGCCACAAACTCCTCTTCTCCCCAATTCTATTCAATACCTTCTCATTAGTTATGTGACCTACCAATCTAATCTTCAGCATTATTCTGTAGCACCAAATTTCGAAAGCTTCTATTCTCTTCTTCTAAAAACTATTTATCGTCCATGTTTCACTTCCATACATGGCCACACTCCATACAAATACTTCCAGAAACGACTTCCTGACACTTAAATCTATACTCGATGTTAACCAATTTCTCTTCTTCAGAAACACTTTCCTTGCCATTGCCAGTCTACATTTTATATCCTCTCTACTTCGACCATCATCAGTTATTTTGGTCCCCAATTAGCAAAACTCGTTTAACACTTTAAGTGTCTCATTTTCTAATGCAATTCCCTCAGCATCACCCGACTTAATCCGACTACATTCCATTATCCTCGTTTTGCTTTTGTTGATGTTCATCTTATACCCTCCTTTCAAGACACTGTCCATTCCGCTCAACTGTTCTTCCAAGTGCTTTGCTGTCTCTGACAGAATTACAATGTCATCGGCGAACCTCAAAGTTTTTATTTCTTCTCCATGGATTTTAATGCCTACTCCGAACTTTTCTTTTGTTTCCTTTACTGCTTGCTCAATATACACATTAAATAGCATCGGGGAGAGGCTACAACCTTGCCTCACTCCCTTCCCAACCACTGCTTCCCTTTCACGGCCCTCGACTCTTAAAAGTGCCTTCTGGTTTCTGTACAATTTGTAAATAGCCTTTCGCTCCCTGTATTTTACCCTGCCACCTTCAGATTTTGAAAGAACAATGGAAAGCTACAGCCAGATCCGGACATTCAATCTCGAAATGAGGCTAATCATGTAGACTTCAGTAGACTAAAGACGAAAACACGATAATTCACATTTTCAGGGCTTGCGTGGCCTGGCAGGGGATAGCGACTAACTTTTTAAACAGTAGACAATTCATCACAAGCCGTCAGCTGAACCCACTTCTCAATAATTCGGACTTAAAGACGGCACAGCCGTCAGCTTTAGTCTACCTGGTGTTTTCTCCGGCAGTCTTTTATCGTTTGTAAAAACATTCACTGCCAACACACTGTAACACTATTATCGATGTTATTTATATTTGTTACATCTAACGTACTTGTCTGTTCTTACTTTTGTGATTTCTGTATCACCGAGCTCTTTGATGTAACATCTGTGTAAACGTTTTAGGCAGTATTTATGTCAATGTAATCAAACCGAGGATGAAATTTTAAAAATAACGTTTTGTAAAATGAAGGGAATTTTAAAACTTTAAATGTAATACTGGTTCAGGCATGAAGAAATTTGGTTTGTAACAATGTTAAACTTGGAGGGAAGTCCCTCCGCAGCGAAACTGGCTTTGCGGGAATAGATAAGGCAGATTTGACGGTAAAACTGCAAGGCTGCTCTGTGGGAAGAGTTAGTCGGTGGTTAGCAAGCAAAGTGTTCGTATCATGTGCGCTAAACGAGCCAAGAAGAACAGCAAGATTATATAAGATAGCCTCGGATGTGGAAGTAATTTGGTTTATTATTCATGACATACTTTGGTTAGCTCTGTGCAACGAAAATCCGACGGTAAGAAGGGAATTTTCAGTGCTTATTACACAGCAAGAGCCATGGAAACTTTTGCCATTTTTTTAAAAGCCACATGACATCGATTCTAAGACCACCTTTATCTCTAATTATCACTCGAGTACAATATAAATGCATACACCACTTATGCAATTTCTGTTTCAGTAATGAGTTTGTGTTTTTTTAACTTTGTGTTAAGCACCCGTATTTTATCTTTGACCCTATCCCAACTGCTGCGATATTTCGGAGTATCCTATTTTATTGAGCTGAAAATTCATTTCAGTAAACTTTCTCTACAGTTAATAAACTTTGTGGAGTAGTAAATTACATGATTATTCAGTGAGCATTAGCTTTCAAGTACTCCATGATTTTTTTTCATAAAAGGATAGTTAAGGATCCATCAGAGTTCAACTGCCAAAAAAAGATTTAAAGCATTCAGCTTAAAGATTTTTCTTATTGAAATTTCAGTACACTATTACAGTTACCTGCAAAAAGCGTGATGATTCATGACAGTAGCTGGCTAGTAGACTTTGAATGACCGGCTAAGGACTAATTATTGTCAGGTCTGGAAGTAACTGTTTATAATATCATGTTTATGTAGTTAATAGTGTTTCACGTTTTATGTTGTGACTAAAATATTCACCCTTCATCTAGGTCTACTAATAGATTAGTTTCTGGATCCCGATGCTAACTGTTTAGAGAAATTTAAGTTTCATATTATAACTACAGTATTAATGAAGTGAACTTGCCGGTTCTCTAACATTCATGTGTTATAATAAGCAGCTGACTACATATACTCAATCTGTACTGGATCCAGGTACCACATGTTCCATTTGAGCTAAATAGTATATGGAGATGAACGCTCCTTGATAATCAGGGTGGAGAATGTAATTACCTAAACCCATTTCAGTGACAGTATTTTCCAGTATTCTCGTATAAGAACCTCTTGTCCAAGGTAATATTGTCCAGCATTAGGAATTATTGACCTGTAACGATCATTAGCTTTCTGCTTTACTGCACAGATAGTAAGTGTTATTGAGAACCAGTAGTTGCAAAAACGGTTAATATTCCTTCTGTGTTGTTCATGTAAGATTACAGTTACATTGCTTGATACTCTTTAGAGAAACAAACATAGTACGACACAATAAACATCCTACGCACGATCATGGCCAAATTAAAACCCTTTAACAGCAGGAACTTTATCGGTATATGCTAATTTAGTACTAGTCGGTAGTGCTATAAGACGTCTTCCGATATTATCGATTTATGTTTCCGGGACGAAGGCTATAAGGGTAGCTACCAATATTGTAAATCCTGTTTCTTGGGGTTTCTCAAATCACAATAGTGATTAGGTTCACTCTGCTATTTTCTACACGTATATGACATGTTAATGTGAACTGATTGGTTACCACTATTTCTCTTATCGAAACTTTTGTAAACCCTCGTCGCCATTTTTGTAAAGGCTTCGTCGCTACTGCTGTGGAAGCCGAGTTGCCACTGTTGTTACGGTAGGGCGAGACTGTGATTTCGTGAAACAGCATCTGGTTCAGTGCACCGACAAGATAATTTCTCCCTGTCATTACTACACAGCTTTGCCTCAGGGCCAGGTAACAGGATAGGAGAACGAAGGTCCTACAACACTCCAACCAATTAGTAACAAAGTCATTCAAATGAGTAAGGTTTACTTACCTTTGTGACTTGTTGAATTAGGAAGTCTGCAACTCTGCTTGTAATCTAGCACAAAGATGTCCTCAAAGGCTAGTTGAAAATAATCATAGCTAAACTTCACAGTACATAGCAAATGCAAATTACAACAACTGTCTGTTCACTTCTAACAGTTTACTACACGACGTCCTCTGTCTAACTCAGCCCTGGACGATGATTTATAACAAAGTGGGCAAAAGGTGCCGAGTAAACTTCTATCCGATGTCATCCGGTCATTGGTGGCAATTGGCCCAGGCGAAGTTGGTATCTTCATCCTCAGCGCAACCTGTGGCTTTGGTGGAACTCGTGAAAGCGGTGAGTGTTGTGTTGGCAGGAGAGCCAACACCGTGTTACTAGTGGAGGCCGAAATGGACGCGTTTTAGCTCACGCAGGCTGGTGTGAGGAGGGAAGAACCATACTGACGTGAGGTCTAGAACATGACAAGGAATTAGAATTCAGAAAGTGGACGTAATACTTAACTTTAATCCATTAATGATGAACGTCGCTCTTGACGGTACATGGTTCACAATATTATCTGTTCAGAATAGTAACTGAATATGGCGCCTTGCTAGGTCTTAGCAAATGACGTAGCTGAAGGCTATGCTAAACTGTCTTCTCTGCAAATGAGAGCGTATGTAGTCAGTGAACCATCGCTAGCAAAGTCGGCTGTACAAATGGGGCGAGTCCTAGGGAGTCTCTCTAGACTATACTTGCCGTGTGGCGGCGCTCGGTCTGCAATCACTGATAGAGGCGACACGCGGGTCCGACGTATACTAACGGACCGTGGCCGATTTAAAGGCTACCACCTAGCAAGTGTGGTGTCTGGCGGTGACACCACAGTGAGACTCTTTGGCACTAGCACCAGCTCGCATCTTTGCTCTGGTGGTGCTTTTGCCCTGGCTGTGTCTTGTTCGGACGACACAGCAGAAACTACAGGCAAAAAAATTTCTTATGCTGTGACACATGGCTTTAATAATCTACAGCTCGGCAAATCCAAGTTTTTCCTGAGCCGAAACGACTAACAAATACTGTAATATGGGTAACTTCTTATCTGAAACAACACTGTGGTATGATTTTACTTCTATGAGTTAACAAATACCTATACAACTTTCAGTTATTGATATTATTAATAAACATAGAATGTCTTGCAAGGAGGATATAAGATTAACATCAACAAAAGCAAAACGAGGATAATGGAATGTAGTCGAATTATGTCGGGTGATGCTGAGGGAATTAGATTAGGAAACGAGACACTTAAAGTAGTAAAGGAGTTTTGCTATTTGGGGACCAAAATAACTGATGATGGTCGAAGTAGAGAGGATATAAAATGTAGACTGGCACTAGCAAGGAAAGCGTTTCTGAAGAAGACAAATCTGTTAACATTGAGTATAGATTTAAGTGTCAGGAAGTCGTTTCTGAAATTATTTGTATGGAGTGTAGCCATGTACGGAAGTGAAACATGGACGATAAATAGTTTGGACAAGAAGAGAATAGAAGCTTTTGAAATGTGGTGCTACAGAGCAATGCCGAAGATTAGATGAGTAGATCAAATAACTAATGAGGAGGTACTGAATAGGATTGGGGAGAAGAGGAGTTTGTGGCACAACTTGACTAGAAGAAGGGATCGGTTGGTAGGACATGTTCTGAGGCATCAAGGGACCACCAATTTAGTATTGGAGGGCAGCGTGGAGGGTAAAAATCGTAGAGGGAGACCAAGAGATGAATACACTAAGCAGATTCCAAAGGATGTAGGCTGCAGTGCGT
Source organism: Schistocerca serialis cubense (assembly GCF_023864345.2). Lineage (NCBI taxonomy): Eukaryota > Metazoa > Arthropoda > Insecta > Orthoptera > Acrididae > Schistocerca > Schistocerca serialis. The sequence goes on along the minus strand of NC_064643.1, from coordinate 380,213,687 downwards.
ACTGGGAGATGAAGAAGCTTGTACAGGATAGAGTAGCATGGAGAGCTGCATCAAACCAGTCTCAGGACTGAAGACTGCAACAACAACAACAGAGTTTCTGGCATTATCTGTTGTTTTTGTTGTTGTCAGAGACGAAATTATCTTTTGTGCAACATTTGTAAATACATTGAAGGAAAATAATCGCAACATCAATAAATAATTAAAACATGTTAATGAAATTTCGGTAACATATTTGTTTTGGTATCATATGTAAGTGATTAATACTGCAGATCAAAGGTTAATGCCAAGCACAAGATAATCCATGGGAAATTTGAAATGTTGGTAAATAAAAAACTGGTTAGGTTAGGTTAGGTTAGGTTAGGTTAGGTTAGGTTAGGTTAGGTTAGGTTATGTTGAAAGCAAGCAGGTGAGCGTGCAAGCACTGTGTAGTGCAGGTGCCGGAACTCAGTTTCTCTGATGTTCCATTCCTGTTGCGCTTGGTCGGTCAATACAGGGGTAGTTAACGCTGTCTTGTGGATAACACTAGAGTCTCATGGTGTCCCATTGCGCTCAATTGGAGGAGGATCTGGTGATCGAGCAGGCCAAGACAACACGGCGACACTCTGCAGAGCAACAGTGGTATGTGGATGAGCGTTATTATGTTGGAAAACACCCCCTGAAATGCTTTTTATGAATGACGGCACAGATTTGCAGTCGGTTTGCATCGGATAACCACGAGAGTGCTCCTGCTTTCATACGAAATCGCACCACGGATCACGTCTCCAGGTGTCGGTCCAGAGGGTGCACGCAGACACATCAGTTGCCGGCCCTCAACTCACCTCCTTGTAACCAGCACATGACCATCACCGGCACCGAGGCTGAACCAGCTGTTGTCAGAAAGCACAACAGACCTGGAATCTGCACTACAATGAACTCTCGCTTGGCCCCACTGCAGTCTTTGGCGATGGTTAGGGGTCAGTGGAATGCACGCTACAGGGTTTCTGACTCGGAGCCGTCATTGCAGTAACCGATTTTTAACAGGTTGTAAGAGGTCCGAGCAGATGTAATACAGATGTAATTTTATGCAAGAGGTCCGAGCAGATGTAATTTCGAGGTATTGCTCATACGCTGCCTGCGATATGCAAGGTATAAGAGAATCGCTGACCAGAGAGCAGTGTTGACTGTACGAAATGCGTAGCAGTAGCAGTAAGTTGTGCCAGTGTGTGTGTATGCTCTGGTCTAGTCTGGTGTATCATGTTGGCTGGGCCGGACGCGGTGCAGCGATGCCGGAGCCTGAGTATTATTGTATAAAGTAAAAAAAGCAGCCTTGCGCATATCTAGTAATATTATGTAAACTCCCATGTATATCTTTTAAAAATGTCCTAATAATAACAAGCATTCATTTCAATTTAAAGAATTTAATATTTTTTTCAATGCATGATCATTCCGATTGTTGCAAAAGAAAAATCATTAGCTTCCTTTCATAAATAACAAATGTATAGGCCAGCATTGCACAGAGCTGTGCCGGAAAAGAGCTATTGTAAGAGCAGATAGTTGCCCACTTTATCGAGGTGAGAAATTTTGCTTTATATTCATAATGATCTTACAGGGCCATGACGCAGCACTGCTGTCCTCCAAATTTTACCAGGTTACTCAATTTATTTTTTATTACGAGGTTTAGGAATTTTTCTGTTTCGAGCTTATATTAAATGAGAACAGAATTTTGTGGGTACATTAAATAGGAACCAGTTTTGTTCTGAGGTTACACTAAAATTAGAATCATTAACCAAATAATATTTAAATTATATTTTTTGTGGGGAGGTTACAAGGTCGTTCTGTCACTGTGGTGCGAACTGCGGTTCAGATTGCTGCTTTGGATGCAACACGATGCGCCATTCACCGAATGCGCTTGATTTTCCTCGATAGTGTCACGTGGCCGTCCGGAGCGCTGAAGAAGAGTATTTTGTACACTACTGGCCATTAAAATTGCTACACCAAGAGGAAATGCAGATGATAAACGGGTATTCATTGGACAAATATAATATACTGGAACTGACATGTGATTATATTTTCACGCTATTTGGGTGCATAGATCCTGAGAAATCAGTACCCAGAACAACCAACTGTGGCCGTAATAACGGCCTTGATATACCTGGCATTGAGCCAACAGAACTTGGATGGCGTGTACAGGTACAACTGCCGATGCAGCTTCAACAGGTTACCACAGTTCATCAAGAGTGGTGACTGGCGTATTGTGACGAGCCAGTTGCTCGGCCACCATTGATCAGACGTTTCCAATTGGTGAGAGATCTGGAGAATGTGCTGGCCAGGGCAGCAGTCGAACGTTTTCTGTATCCAGAAAGGCCCTTACAGGACCTGCAACATGCGGTTGTGCATTATCCTGCTGAAATGTAGGGTTTCGCCATGGGCCGTAAAACACATCTGAAATGTAACGTCCACTGTCCAAAGTGCCGTCAATGCGAACAAGAGGTGACCGAGACGTGTAACCAATGGCACCCCGTACCATCACGCCGGGTGATACACCAGTATGGCAATGACGAATACACGCTTCCAATGTACGTTCACCGCAATGTCGCCAAAGACAGATGCGACCATCGTGATGCTGCAAACAGGACACGGATTCATCGGAAAAAATGACGTTTTGCCATTCGAGAACCCAGGTTCTTCGTAGAGTACACCATCGCAGGCGCTCCTGTCTGTGGTGCAGCGTCAAGGGTAACCGCAGTCATGGTCTCCGAGATTATAGTCCATGCTGCTGCAAACGTCGTCGAACTGTTCGTGCAGATGGTTGTTGTCTTGAAAACGTCCCCATGTGTTGACTCAGGGATCGAGACGTGGCTGCACGATCCGTTAGAGCCTTGCGGATAAGATGCCTGTCATCTCGACTGCTAGTGATACGAGGCCGTTGGGATCCAGCACGGCGTTTCGTATTACCCTCCTGAACTCTCCGATTCCATATTCTGCTAACAGTCATTGGATCTCGACCAACGCGAGCAGCAATGTCGCGATACGATAAACCGCAGTCGCGATAGGCTACAATCCGACCTTTATCAAAGTCGGAGTCATGATGGTACGCGTTTGCCTTCCTTACACGAGGCATCACAACAACGTTTCACCAGGCAACGCCGATCAACTGCTGTTTGTGTATGAGAAATCGGTTGGAAACTTTCCTCATGTCAGCACGTTGCAGGTGTCGCCACCGGCGCCAACCTGAGAAGCTAATCATTTGCATATCATAGCGACTTCTTCCTGTCGGTTAAATTTCGCGTCTGTAGCACGTCATCTTCGTGGTGTAGCCAGTGTGGCGTGGTGGCCAGTAGTGTATGTCGCCCTTTGCTTGTGAAAAATATATCAAAGTTAATTATTGTAACTGTCTTGTTGTAATGAAACTCATTAATGCGAATTGTTTGATTGTTTGTCTAGCGAACCGGGTATGCAGGATTCGTAGACACAATAAAGTAAACCAGATTTGAAACCAGACAGTGGCGCTCCTAGCGCGACTCATATGCAATTGGCGCTAAATTTGAATAGGCGTCATCTTTCGGACGTAGAATCAAGCCTACCAACTTTCGTTTATGGCGTACAGCTCCTTCTTCATGTGGCGATTTTTTTCCATCAGTTTCTTTTGAATCTACCCATTTAAGTGCTGTTTAATAAGCTAAAACGATTTGGGCCTTACAGTATATTCTTTATTCAGTTTTAAAACTAGTTGTACGATGGTTGGACGGTTCAGTCATACTTTGTCGGTCGTGTAGCATCTTGTATCTTCAAAGGAAGGTCGTTTCACACGGAAAATGTGTTACTTGAAAATGGGCTAAGTTTCTTTAATAACTTAACAATTATGCCTGTGTTCAAAATAAAAAATTGTACTGATTTTCATTAGCTTGTATTTCGAAATGTTTTAACATGTAACTTATTTTCGATAACGCTTATCGTTAGATAGATGTTGTTTACAAACTGTTGGTCTGTAGTACAGTAATAATGGAAGAGACAGACTGTTAAATACAGTACTGAAAAGATTTTCACGACTGAATGCTTTTAAATATCAACAGAATATTTGTTCCAAGCTATCAGACCATGTTTTATCTTGGAACTTTTTTCACATTTACAAAACCATACATTTCTACACTAATTTTTGTAGTTTCAGAAAAAGACTAAAAGACTGCAGCACACAAAAGTGTCATCATTAAAAAAATGGAAAAGGAAAATATTCAAACTGCTTTTACGGGGCTGGCCAGAGACGAACTTCTGAAAAATGTTCCAAGATAGAAAGCTGTACCCCTTCTTTTATCTCTGCTACTGAGCAGTTCTGTGTCTGTTACGAGAATAATGTTAACATTACACATTTGTTAAATGAATTTGTAATGTGTTTTTAAGACAGAGCTGGAACAACAGTACTGCTCCATTTTGAGATATTGCGTTACTACTGTAACATTTTTACTTTTTTCGCAAATAATGTAAAAGATGTCTAATATAAAAGCTTTCCTTTTCTTTTTCTCTTTTGCTTGTCCAGCACTCTGACAACTTAGTATCGATCTGTCTTATGTTTTGTAAGTTGGTTTTTTAAAAACCATTACGCCAGTGTGTTTTTGATGTTTCTTTCAACATTCGTCTGCTATGTTTCTTACGTACATTTTAAATTTTAATTACTTTATGAATCACAAATGCACAATAGGTATTTTGTGCTAATATCTTGCAAAACCCATAATATTAAGTCTTCACGTGACACATGTGACATAGAGGGCGTTCCAAGCCCTGTCACACCGAGGTCTGTAAACAGCGGCCTCAGTTTAGGTGATCGCTATAAGCTTGTGGTTATAGCTTGATACCAGTGCCTAGCAATTTTAATTGTATATTACAGGTATGTTCAAAATGGTTCAAATGGCTCTGAGCACTATGGGACTCAACTGCTGTGGTCATCAGTCCCCTAGAACTTAGAACTACTTAAACCTAACTAACCTAAGGACATCACACACATCCATGCCCGAGGCAGGATTCGAACCTGCGACCGCAGCAGTCGCACGGTTCCGGACTGCGCGCCTAGAACCGCGAGACCACCGCAGCCGGCCACAGGTATGTTCTACCAACTGTTATGTTCATACGCAAATGTAGTTATGATTTTCGGTTTTATACTCAATGATCGTTACGTGAAAATTTTTAACTTCTAGCACTGAGGATGGTCACTAAGTGACCGAAAATCGATTTTGCTGACAATAAAACAACAAAATACGTACAAGGCTGATTTTCCTTCCAATTCTATCCACTATTTGGTCGTGGTGCACACAACACACCATGGAGTCGGCAATCAATATAAAAAGCTGCTGCGAAGAGTTGCTTTCACCTATAATTTCAGCGATCACAATTATAATTTTACAAATAAGTTCCGGTTTGAATAGCTTTTACTGTCAAGTTTCCTATAGTTCAGATATGTTTCTGTGGGATTACTAAAACAGTTAATCATATCCAACGGAGCTACAAGAAGATTTCAGGTGGTCCCGCTCCTTGATGAAGAACGACAGCGTTAGTAAAGGTCGTGTGAGGCCGTAGCAATTTTATTGCCTGGAGGCTCTCGTTCAGGACCAGCGCGGGGAATCGGATTCCTTTTCCTAATTACTGCCTTAATCTGGTGGCAAAGCGGCTCACCTGCGCAGGCAATAAGGCGCCTCCGGGCGCGGACTCAAAGCTCCCTGAGGTCCCGTGATCCTCTCCCGACTGGGGGGAGAGCTGAGAGGCGGCCGCTTAATAAGCAGCCGACCCCGCGGGAGGACTGGTCGGGACACGTCCTGAGGGAATAACCGCTGCGGCCACTCTCCCACACCTGCGACACGCCAGCGTCACAGCCATGTTGTCCGCTTGGAACGCCTGGGAGCACTGAACACGGAAAAATGTTGCCCACCACAAAAAATTCCAACTCTTCCTTTCAGTTCTATTCACATAACGAAGTATAAGCGTTTTTTCTAGCCGATAATGTTTTAAACAACAATGCTGTATAATCAGTTACAGAAATTATTACTGGTTTTTGCGACTTACGCTTACAGCAAATAACACAGGAATATTTTTCTTCAGACGCAACGGTTTTGTTTTTAAAGCAACTTACATAGTCATTCTGGAAACACGGTTACATAAAACGTCTATACTTTTAGCTACTTATAGATTAAAAACACTATTTTCTTTCAAAAGTTGCTTACAATTTACTGACGATATTCATAGTTCTATTTTACACTACTGGCCATTGAAATCGGCCTTGATACATTTGAGCATTGAGTCAAACATAGCTTGGATGACGTGTACAGGTACAGCTGCCAATACGGCTTCAACACGATACCATAGTTCATCAAAAGTAATGACTGACATATTGTGACGAGCTAGTTGCTCGGCCACCATTGATCAGACGTTTTCAATTGGTGAGAGATCTGGAGAATGTGCTGGCCAGGGCAGCAGTATAAAATTTTCAGTATCCAGAAAGGCCCGTACAGGACGTGCACATGCGGTCGTGCATTATCCTGCTGAAATGTAGTGTTTTGCAGGGATTGAATGAAGGGTAGAGCCACGGGTCGTAACACATCTGAAATGTAACGTCCACTGTTCAAAGTGCCGTCAATGCGAACAAGAGGTGACCGACACGTGTAACCAATGGCACCCCGTACCATCACGCCGGGTGATACGCCAGTATGGCGATGACAAATACACCCTTCCAATGTGCGTTCACCGCGATGTCGCCAAACACGGATACGGCCATCATGATGCTGTAATTCATCACAAAAAATGACTTTTTGCCATTCGTGCACTCAGGTTCGTCGTTGAGTACACCATCGCAGGCGCTCCTGTCTGTGGTGCAGCGTCAAGGGTAACCGCAGTCATGGTCTCCGAGATTATAGTCCATGCTGCTGTAAACGTCGTCGAACTGTTCGTGCAGATGGTTGTTGTCTTGCAAACGTCCCCATGTGTTGAATCAGGGATCGAGACGTGGATGTACGATCCGTTACAGTCATGCGGATAAGATGCCTGTCATCTCGACTGCTAGTGATACGAGGGCGTTGGGATCCAGCACGACGCTCCGTATTACCCTCCTGAACCCACCGATTCCATATTCTGCTAACAGTCATTGGATTCGACTAAAGCGAGCAACAATGTCGCGATACGATTAACCGCAATCGCGATAGGCTACAATCCGACCTTTGCCGAAGTCAGAAACGTGATGGTACGCATTTCTCCTCCTTACACGAGGCATCACAACAGTTCCTCCAGGCAACGCCGGTCAACTGCTGTTTGTGTATAAGAAATCGGTTGGAAACTTTCCTCATGTTGGCACGTTGTAGGTCTCGCCACCGGCGCCAACCTTTTGTGGAGGTTCTGAAAAGCTAATCATTTGCATATCACAGGACCTTCTCCCTGTCGGTTAAATTTCGCGTCTGTAGCACGTCATCTTCGTGGTGTAGCAATTTTAATGGCCAGTAGTATACATACAGGGTGATTTTAATTAAAGGTATACTTTCAAAACGCAGTGTAAATAACACCACTGGTCCTGTGACGCCAAATTGCAACGGAATATTATCGGAGAAGGGGAAAATCGTATGGCAGAAGAAAAAAATAATTTTAAAATTGATCAATAGATGGCGCTGTATGTGTCACAATACGTAAATGAAAACACTTGTCATGCGCACGACCCATTGAAGATGGTATAAACACGCCGGGTATAAGGCTTTTCCTCCTTTGGTGTCTGCGACGTTCGCCATGACTGTCTCAATGCAGGATCGCGCACTGCTTGTGAAGCTGTACTACATGAATGATGACTGTGCACACATCGCTCTGCGGAGGTTCGAAACAATGAATTGGTAGAAAAAAGGCGTTGGTTCGATGACTGCCATGAGTGTGGAGAAAATGATTCGGAAATTAGAAAAGACAGATTCTTTTGGTGTGCAACCTGGTAAAGGTTCTGAGCACTATGGGACTTAACATCTATGGTCATCAGTCCTCTAGAACTTAGAACTACTTAAACCTAACTAACCTAAGGACAGCACACAACACCCACTCATCACGAGGCAGAGAAAATCCCTGACCCCGCCGGGAATCGAACCCGGGAACCCGGGCGCGGGAAGCGAAAACGCTACCGCACGACCACTAGCTGTGGACCCTGGTAGAAGGAGGAAACGAATTGATTCGGCGTCGGTGGAAGCAGTGACCATATCAGTGCAGAAGAAGATGAGTGTTGGTGTGCAAACGTGTAGCGCACGGAGAACTGCCCGAACATTGGACATACCCGTGAGCACGGTGCGTAAAATCCTACGAAACATCCTTCTTTGCTATCCATTCAAAATTACCCATGTGCACGAGTTGCTTCCTGTTGATCTCTGCTTTAGAATTTCTTGCTCGTGTGGAAGTGGACAAGGATTGGCCGCAGAAGATTTTGTGGACAGATGAAGCCCATTTCCATCTGACCAGATATGTCAAAGCACAGAATTGCCGAATATCGGCGACCGAAAATCCACACGTAAATCAACCAGTACTACTTCATCCTGAAAAGGTCACTGTGTGCTGTGGGTTTACGGCACCATTTTATCATAGGGCCATATTTTTGCGAAGAGACAGGTGCTTCCGGTTCTGTTACCTGTACCGTCATTGGTAAGCACTATGAGTGTCTTTTGCGCAACCACGTCTTTCCAGTCCTCCAACAGCGGGAACGAGTAGATGGGATCATTTTTATGCAAAATTGCGCACCTCCGAACATTGCAAATCCAGATAAGCAGCTGCTGAAGCGCCATTTTGGAAATGCTAGAATTATCTGCCGCCATTTCCCTACAGCCTGGCCATTCCGATCACTTGATCTTAATCCGTGTGACTTCTGGATGTGGGGCTATTTGAAAGATAATGCGTTCAGTGTTCCTATTGCAAACTTAGCTGCATTGAAGGCATGCACTGCGCAACACATTCTGAACATGACCCAGGAAACACTTCGATCAGCTGTAGAAATGCTGTTACTCTATTTCGACGTTGCTGAAAACGGTGGACAGCATATTGAACATGTTTTGCGCCATTCACTCGGAAATTATTAATCCGATCTGATTTTGATTGATGCTTTTTATGCGGTTTTTTTGCCTCAGAACAATTAAAAATCGGTATTATTGATGCTTTTCAGGCGGTTTCTTGCCTCAGGACAATTAAAAACTGATGTGGATGATGCTTTTTTACGGTTTTTGGCCTCAGGACAGTTAAAAATCTATTTTTCCCATTCGATGTCATATGAACTTGCCGTGGTGGATAGACTTACTTAACTAGAATTATCACACCTGTACACCCATGCACAGTGAGTACTGCAGTTTGTTTAACGTCAAACGTATACCTTAGGCATTGTTGTATGATTCATTTGTCATTTCTAGTAGCCCACTATTAAATTATGATGCTTAAAGCGCCGTCTATTGCTACATTTTGTAACTATTTATGTTTCTTCTGCCATACGTTTTCCCCTTCTCCGATAATACTCCATCGCAATCGAACGTCATTCTGACCAATGGTGTTATTTCTACAGCGGTTTTAAAGTTTAACTTTAATTATAATCACCCTGTACTCTGCAGACCACTGCTTTAGCATTCCCTTTGTTAGCGGCGGTTAAGTTCGACAGAACATTGGTTATTCATTCAATCTCGGCAATTTTTCACCTTTTAAGAAACCCATTTTCCTTGCGCTGCATTGTTGTTTCTTTCACTTCATCACACTTTCTGTAAAACTTCACAACACGATCAGTACATCAGTACCATGTGAAAAGTGTAAGGACAATAATGCAGTGAGTTCAAAATAGGAAAAGAACTGCCAAAAGTGAATGTGGGATCAAGTTTCTTTCGACGTTAACTTTCGCTAAACACAAAGGATAAACCAGTGGTTAGTAGACCATGTAAACAAGAGACAAAAATCAGCGTGAGTGAACTCTGCGTCAGTTTTATAGGTAAAAATAGCAATATGTATAGACTTATTATGTATCCATGTCTCCAGAATGACCACAGATGATGATTTAAAAATAAAGTAAAACCCATCTGGTGAAAATTCTTTTTAATTTTCTGCAGCACAAGCAAACGTTTTATATGCGGCAGTCAAATACGACGATACGCTTGTAAAAAAAGTAAGTAAACTATTTACTACTTCAAAAGTAATCACCATAACTGTTATCAGATGTATCGCACTGTGACACAAGTCCGCCAATGCCTTCATGGAAAGAAATGTTTGCAATTGCCTGCGGAACTATGATTGTACCCAGGAGTGACCTCATGGTCCGAAGCAAATCGAGGGCCACCAGGGTCTTTTTCAGCGCTCCAAGAATATGAAAATTGCATGGAGAGAAGTCTGGATCGTATGGAGGACTTGTAAGGATCTCCCAGCAAAACTTTTGCAGCTCAATTGAAATGATCTTGCCAACTCGTGCGGCTTACAAGTCCTCCATCCTGTCCAGATCTTCCCCTACGCGACACCTACATTTTTTGAGCCCTGAAGAAAGACATTCGTTACCGTCGATTTGCTTGGTACAAAGTGGTGCACATCTGGGCACAATCATGATAGCGTGGGCAACGGCATATATTTTTCTATGAAGGCATGCAACGTCTTGTCTCACAGTGAGATGACTGGAAAGTTACAGGGATTACACCAGTATTCAAAAACGGTAGTAGGAGTTATCCACTAAATTACAGGCACATATCATTAACGTCCATATGCAGCACGATTTTGGAACATATTTTGTGTTCGAACATAATGACTTACCTCAAAGAAAACGGTTTGTTGACATACAGTCAACATGGATTTAGAGAACATTGCTCTTAACTCGCATGAAGTGTTGAGTGCTACTGACAAGGGATTTCAGATTGATTCTAGATTTCCGGAAGGCTTTTGACACTGTATCACACAAGCGCCTGGTAGTGAAATTGTATGCTTGTGAATATCATCTCAGTTATATGACTGGATTCGTGACTTCCTGTCAGAAAGGTCACAGCTCGTAGTAATTGACAGAAAGTCATCGAGTAGAACAGAAGTGATTTCTGGCGTTTCCTAAGGTAGTGTTTTCGGCCCTTTGCTGTTCCTTATCTATATAAATGATTTGGGAGACAATCTGAGTGGCCGTCTTAGGTTGTTTGCAGATCACTCTGTCGTTTATCGACTAATAAAATCATCAGAAGATCAAAACAAATTGCAAAACGATTTCGAAAAGATATCTTTATGGTTCGAAAATTGGCAGGTGCCCCTTAATAACAAAAAGTGTGAGGTCATCCACAAGAGTGGTAAAAGGAATCCGTTAAACTTCGGTTACAGGATAAAGCAGTCAGATCTAAATGCCGTAAATTCAACTAAATACCTAGGAATTACGATTACGAACAACTCAGATTGGAAGGAAACATAGATAACGTTGTGGGGAAGGCTAACCAAAGACTGCGTTTTATTCGCAGGACACTCACAAAATCTATCAGATCTACTAAGGAGACTGCCTACACTACGCTTGTACGAACTCTTTGAGAATACTGCCACACGGTGTGGTATCCTTACCGGATAGGATTGATGGAGTACATCGAAAAAGTTCAGAGAAGGGCAGCACGTTTTGTATTATCACGAAATTGGGGAGAAAGCGTCACTGAAATGATACAGAATTTGGGATTGACATAATTAAAACAAAGGCATTTTTCGCTACGGCGGAATCTTCCAACGAAATTCCAAACACCAACTTTATCTTTCGAATGCGAAAACATTTTGTAGACACCGACCTATATAGGGAAAAACGATCACCATGATAAAATAAGGGAAATCAGAGCTCGTACGGAAAGATATAGGTGTTCGTTCTTTCCGTGTGCTATACGAGATTGGAATAACAGAGAATTGTGAAGGTCGTTCGATGAACCTTCTGCTAGGCACTTAAATATGATTTCAGAATGTCCATGTACATGTAGATGTATTAACAGTTATAGCGAACACTTACGGGACAGTAAACAGTTAACTTACTTTTTTACATCTCTCTCGTTTATATTTGTCTGTCCCTTATATCTTAATAACATTTTCTAGTAAAACATCGAAAAACATTGCTGAATTTTTGAATGCTTATTTTAACGGTCGCAAATTTAAGATAAGGTCACCTTAAAATATTTAGTTCGGTGGTGAGAGGTTACACCCAAGCCATTTGTCGCATTTTTAACAGTAATCTAATGTACATTCTCTGAGCAAAAGTACCCGGACACCTGCTAGTGGATATTATGGTGGTTTGTTTACGATCTTCACCCTTATGACAGCTTGAACTCTGCTGGCTGTATTTTAAAAGAGGTGTCTGAATGTCTTTGGAGGAAAGGCAGCCCGTTATTCCTCAAGAGCCGAATGCAAAGAAGATAATTATATTGGACGTCGGGGTCTCGAACGAAGTCGCTGTTTCTTTTCTATAATGAAGGGTCCACCTCTCGTGACGTCTACTGGTATATTCTGCGTTGCATAAGGGCACCCTGATACTGTTGATCAAATAGTGTATGATATAATACCCTAGGTTATATTTGACAAATGACAGAAGCACTTGAAGTTTCTAAGAAACAGGTTCATCCTAACAATAATGCAGTCCTCACTTACACTCGTAATTTTCTTTACAAAACTATCTGGTTAGAGTCATTCTGCAACATTCCCCACGACAGTCACTGAACATTAAGTATTTTTAGCGCAATTATCATTTCTCATTCCATGCTACCATAGATTTTAAAAAGTTGGCGCACTTGAAAACGGTGCCGTTTCTAGTTGCACTGGAAATGCTTAATGTTCAGTGATTTTAGGAGGGAATGTTTCAGAGTGAACTAACGAAGTAGTTTTGGAAAGAAAATTACGAGTGTGGTTGCGGACTGCGTTACTGTTACGATGAAATTGTTGTCTAGTAAATTTCATTATTTTCATTGCCTTCCCCTGAGTTCTTTAATTAGTCCGCTTCTTTTTATCGCACTTCCAGTCCTTACCTTCCGTCGACATTTACCTCAATTATAATAGGCACAATAGTTAATACATCTAAGATGCTCTCCATCTCGTCTCGTCACTACTTTTATACTCGACTTACGCATTAATTCTCTACGTGAAATCTCAGATGTGCTCTGTTCGAAAAGCCAACAGCGGCAAAACTACACTGTCCAATGGAAGTCCATATCCCAAACACCGTATGATCCCTGACGAAATGGTCGCTGGCAATTTATTTTAAATAATCATAAAGGTGTGATGGTGTCGGTCCAATGCGTAGAACCTGCCTGCCTTGAAGATTCCAGTTCAAGCCCGGATAGGGATGTGAATGTTCTAGTCTCTCCACGGCGGCTCCATGTCCATTCAGCCTGCAATCAAGTGAGCGCCGGCGATCATCCCCAGGGGTAAAAGGTGGACCAGTCGATGAACTCATCACCCTCCCCCTCCTAGCGTCGAGGCGAAGGATGGTTGCATTATGCTTGGCATCAGGCCAATCGTCTGGTTACGGCCTTGTGCCACAGACTTTACTTTTTGGTCGTCAGAGTATTCGTTCATAGAGTGAAACTTTCACTGTGGTGCTGTTGCACACTATTTTCCAACTTCTTGATTGAACAAAACAGAAAGCCGTGCCGGCACATGGGACATTGCCTTTCACCCTCTTAGCTACTCTGGCACTACTTATATTAGCATCCACACAGTGTCAAATTCTCTCTGAACCTTTCTCCTAATTCACAAATGTAACACTGCCTCTGGTACATAGTTTGCGGGATTCCCTGTAAGAAAAGATGGCTTGGCAAAAGCCTAATGGTGGTTCTGAACGATTCTTTCATTCTGGAGAAGAGAGTGTGCGCAGGTTTGTAACTTACTGGGAGAGGCCTAGAATGCAGATCCTTGCCATTCGCTGCGAAGCTCTAAGCTACTGGACTATACAAGCACTCTTCACGACTTGTCCTCATAACGTAAAAGTTCGAAAATATAGATAAGACACCATCTACCTTAGCTCAGAAGTAGGCTTCGCTATTAGGTGCTTCAGCTCACTGGAAGTAGCCACTATTATTTTTCTGTCAATAGCCTTACGACTTGTTTAGTGTCGTCCTCCATCGTTTACAGTTTCCTCGTAACTTGTTCATCCCTATGAAACTACGACACCCAGAACCCCCTACTACCGTTTTTACGTAGCAGTAGTGTTTCACATTGTCTGTCTGCCCTCGCATCGTGTAATGCCACTTCATCTGGTAGGTTTTCAGTAGTCAGCTCACCTAGCTTACTCTCCTTAGCAGCTCTTCATACCATGTTTTAAATGTCCACTTAAATTTTAGCCTTCTCAGAAGGTTATGCATCCCATATGCCTCCAGATTCTCCTTCTCCATATAACCCACGAACCAGAGATAATCTATTGACCTCCATCAAATGGCTTCTATTACTGCTTCTGTATAAGGGATTGTTTACTCGTCTTATGGAGTGGCCCTGTTCGTGTTTTGGAAGAGCCGTCCATAACTCTGTTTCACAGAAGCAGTTGTACGTTCATAATCACTTGTCCCCATAATCGCTTGTTATCACGTTAATCACATGAACTACGACAGCAAGTGCATAGCAAAGTGCTCAAACAGATATGGTTGCCATGTATCTCGTTAACATACAGCAGCCTTCACTCATTGACGATTCCGAAACAATTTGCTGACTATCACAATTAGTAGGGTACAGTGGTATGTAATGTGCTAGTCTGGAGAGTGTAATTGCTACCGCTGTCAGTATTACTGAATCTGTATATCAGGTACGCCAAGGGGCCCGGCTTCGATTCCCGGCAGGGGTAGGAGATTTTCTCCGCTCAGGGACTTGGTGTTGTGTTGTCCTCATAATCATTTCATCCCCATCTCCGACGCGCAAGTCAGCCAATGTGGCGTCGAATGCAATAAGTACTTGCCCTTGGCGGCCGAACTTCCTCGAATGGGGGACTCCCGGCACACAATGCCGTACTCTTATTTCCATTTTGTACACCAGGTGTGTAATAAGTTGTTTCAGTGGCTACGTTATAGACTGACGAACCTGTAACATAGTAGATACCGGTCACTTTTTGTTCGCTGCTTCCTACTGGTGGGATAGTTGTACTCCTCCCTGCAAATATGGTCATCGGACTCTGCCGTGTACCTCTGTAATCTGCAGTGTAATCTTCACGCCAGTTTACTGGTGTTTTTCTGCTGCTCCATACCTGTGGTATCTGGTGGACCCTCCCTGACAGAATCCTGAGCACTCCTCTCAGAAGCACTGATACAGCCCATATTCCTCATTGTGCCGCTGTTTCTTGGTGGTGCTTCTTACTTGAAGCTCCTAACAATTTGTCTATAGAGGCTTCAATTGTTCATTCTGCAGCATAATTCAGACTTTATGTTTCCTGACAAAGAGATGTAATATCATGTTAAAGGCAACAGAGTTTAGTTGAAACAATATCAATATAATTGTACAACCTTCACTCAAGACCACTCCTCAAAGACGAAGACGTAGTTTGCGGCATGTACGGTGGACTTTAAGGGATTTCGTCGTTGTCATGTCTTGTCAAAACAGACTCTTCGAAATAAACGTAGCGTATGTGGTGCCACAACTGTAATCAAACAAATTTCTAGTACAACTAAAATCAAAATAGGTATAGCCGCAACTACTATTTCCATGGATACATATTTATTTGGTAGGAGAGGTAATTACAGGGATGTAGAGTAGAACACTTCTTCAGTTTGAAATTAAATCTTCTAAGCAGTGTGTGTCTACATCAGCTCAACTCATCTGCTTACTGGACTAGCAGCAATAACCCGGGTAACGACGTGTCAGCTGAGCGTCATGCTAACACTCTCACACTACGAATTAGGATTTGTAACAGAGGCGCTGGAGCAGATTGCTTCACGGCGCCAAATGGCCGAGCGGTTTGAGGCGCCATGTCACGGGCATGGTTGTGTGTGTTTTTCTTAGCATAAGTTAGTTTAGGTTCGTTTAAGTCGTTTGTAAGTCTGGGGGAGGATAATCTCAGCAGTTTCGTCCCTTAGGAATTCGCACACATTTGAACATTTTAACACATTGCTTCTCCGGTTATGGTTCAAATGGCTCTGAGCACTATGGGACTTAACATCTATGGTCATCAGTCCCCTAGAACTTAGAACTACTTAAACCTAACTAACCTAAGGACAGCACACAAC
The DNA here is from genome assembly GCF_023864345.2 of Schistocerca serialis cubense. Lineage (NCBI taxonomy): Eukaryota > Metazoa > Arthropoda > Insecta > Orthoptera > Acrididae > Schistocerca > Schistocerca serialis. The sequence continues at coordinate 380,197,551 of NC_064643.1, read as the reverse complement.
ACCCAACCATCACGAGGCAGAGAAAGTCCCTGACCCCGCCGGGAATCGAACCCGGGAACCCGGGCGTGGGAAGTGAGAACGCTACCGCACGACCACGAGATGCGGGCGTCTCCGATTAGAACTGACAGTTAGGCCGGATCGCATAGCGTAAAACTGGGTGAATAAGAACAATGGGGTAAATAAAAACGAAACTTCCAAAACACTTTTATGCCTTTGTTTCTGAAGATAAGTGGGAAAATAATTCAAATGTTTGTTTGTCTAGGTTGGTAGTGAACCAATATAGAGAGCAAATTGTCAACTTCAAAACTTACGACACTGTCTGCTGATGTTTTGCTCATTAGGTGCCTAAGATCTGATGTGGTGCTCATTTTGCCAACATCGAAATTTATTTTTTATTATCGATCTAAATTGCGCTGTTTTAATTTAATTTTATGGGAAGCAAATTTGCAATCCCATTTCATTAACCAATAGTTCCCTTCTTAAAGTATGGTTTAATCTGACTTGGGTTTCGGCTAACTGAAAATGTGTGGTTGTGTTTTCGGAATATGGCAGCAGTAATAGTGTTCCGTGAGGAGAAGACAATGAATTTAACGAAAACGTTGAAACACTTGGTACTGTTCTCAATAAAGAAAGATAAGGTCTGATTGAAATATATATAAAAAAGGAAGCAGCGATTGAGATTGTATAGTTGTAAAATTTGTTACATGGAGACAAAGGCTATGTTGATGTTTTATTTTTCCTTGAGGTAAAAGTCTGACTAACCGCATTTATTTTAACAGATGATGGATCATGAAGGAGATGTTGTTCGATAGCTTTTTGTTACTTCTGGGGAACGCTTACAGACTCAAATATATCACTTTCAACATGTTGTCAGTGGCTTAGTGTTATAACGAACCAAGTTCATTATTTTAATGTCACATTGAAGTAAATAGAGGTACAAAATTTTTTATCTGGAAGAAAGAATAAAAAACAACACAATTCATGCCTTATTTTAGCTTTTTGTATTGAATAAAACGTTTTTTAAGACATAAATGTTGTTTCTTGTTTGCCTAGGTCCAAAACAGATTTCCACATGTCTCTATACACACCAAAGGCCAATAAATTAAAAAAAAATAATATTAACACTGCATTTTCTATTCAGCCCTCTCTGTGGGATGAACATGATGACTATGTTTTCATTTTTTAATGTTATAAAAGCCTGAGCTAGGTTTCGAAAACAAATAATAAGCTTAATTGTCTGACTACCAATTTTGTTTGAAAGACAATAAATAGTTGTTTTAATTAATGTAGTAATCATTAATAACGATATGAAACGAATATTTCCTGCCATTTCGTTTTCCAATACGGAGAAGGGCAGAACATGTAAGGTTACTCGTAAGTACCTCCGTGGTTTCAGAAGGTGACTGCAAAAACTACGAGACGTAGAGAAAACAGGAGTGCACACAACTTTGTAAATGAGATTACAGACGCTCAATATTGACTTCATTTGTGCTGTGGCAATTCGTTGACACGATGTTTCCGGGAGGGTGCTACGGTTAGTCCGCTTTGTAAATCTGGTGACTGGGTTAGCTGTATGCAAGCGCGAACCTATTACATGCGACAACAGGGCGACGAAGGTTAACAATGAATCATGAGGGCAACACAACTTACAGGTGCAATCTGTAATTATGGGAATTGTACACACCGTTAGCAGGCTTCCCTTCACCAGGTCACGTTGATACATACCAATAACATGCAGCAAACTCTCACTGGCTCTGTGATAATCTATCGACGGACACGTAAGTCCCGATGGTAGTCAGATGGTTAGATTTAGGTACAGGACTTACAGTCCCATATAATTTTGATTGTGTTCATTCTATTTTATGCTACCAGATAGATCTTTGCTTCTTATGATCCAATATAGGACACAATTTTTTTCTAATAAATTTCTATTTGTACGCTGTCTGATTTAAAGTATGACTCTGATTACAGGGAGCGCTACGGAAATTTGCTGCAACCACACCTTCTTAATGAGCTTGACCTGCTCCTGTATGAACACTCGTGAAACTTTCTGATCACGTGGGAGAACTCAAATGTTATCAGTATGACAGGCCTCCGATCCTAATTGTACCCTCGTACTCACAGATTTCATTGGTCCTTTAGTGGAAGCAGCAGGGATGGCGGAATGCTTTCCATAAACATACGCAATTCCACAGAGGTACTACAGACTGTAACCGTGAACTGGTAGGAGTATTATTAGCACGGAAGTTGTCAGATCCACTAGAGTTCCAGTTTAATTCACATGCAGGTTTTCTGTTAAGAAAATAATCATGAGAAGGTACGCTAGTCTCGTAGCAAAGACAGTACGAATCGTTTTCTTCCACAATTTGAGCCTCCATGGCGGGTAATCAAGTTCTACGTTAATTCACATGTCCTTCAACGTAGCACATAATTTTCCTTGTTGTCGGAAATAAATTAACAAATAAGCTGCTGCGCTGCTCCTAGTCTATCACCATTTGTCATCCGAGCTATTCGACGCTGAAGATTTAACCAAGACAGCTGAAGGTACTAATTACAATTTGCCCCGAATCGCGCTATACTAGTGGAAATCAGTATAAAGGTACGGTTAATTGTAGGAAAATTAACAATGTCGGTTGGAATAGTTGTACACAACGAATATGAAATTGTATGAAATCTAGTATGCCGATAAATTCAGTCAAATGATGTTGCATTTGCTGTCAGTAGTACATTGTATAACGAGACGTCAGCAATTCAGGTGGTAGAGGGTGGAATACACATAAGGGAAGTGGCCTTTGTGCTGTGTTAGTGTGTACGTAGGTGCCCTTACTGCAGACAGGAAACAGACACCATTAGTACAGTGAATGCTGCGTATACAAACCACGATTATCACACTGCCACGTGGATAGCAGTTATCATGTGATGAAAAAGTAAAAATCGGTACGTACAAGGAAATGGGACCATCTGATCGTCAAATTGCCAAGACGGCGAATTGCTCATGCAAAGTGATTGGTAATTTCGTTAGACTGGGCGCACGATGTGGACAGAACGGAAAATATGAGCACGAAGAAAATTATCTGAGGCATAGAAAGGGTTACCTTTGCGCAAATCAAAAACCACAAACCGTTATTCTTCTCAAATGGTTGCTGATTTATAGTTCCCATGACACATGATATACATCTTGCACACAAGAACGACTGCAGAAACTAGCATTAGCACCCAAACATAAACAGGCTATATTTGAGTTTGCTGAACAATATACTGAAGCACCAAAGAAACCGGTACAGGGATATGTAAACAGGCAGAATACGGCGCTGCGGTTGGCAACGTCTATATAAGACAACAAGTGTCTAGCGCAGATGTTAGACCGGTTACTGCTGCTAAAATGGCAAGTTATCAAGACTAAGTTTCAACGTGGCGGTATAGTCGGCGCCCGAGCGACAGGAGAAAGCATCTCTGAGGTAGCGATGAAGAGGGGATTTTCCTGTACGACCATTTCACGAGTGTACCGTGAGTATCAGGAATTCAGTAAAACATGAAATCTCCGACATTTCTGCGGCCGGAAAAACATCCAGCAGCAACGGGACCAACGATGACCGAAGATAACCGTTCAACGTGACAGAAGAGCCACCCTTCCACAAAGTGCTGCAGATTTTAATGCTGGGCCATCAACAAGTGCCAGCGTGCGAACCATTCAACGAAACATCATCGACATGGGCATTCGGCGACGAAGGGCCACTCGTGTACCCTTGATGACTGCACGACACAAGGCTTTACGCCTTGCCTGGGCCCGTCAACACCGACATTCGACTGTTGATGACTGGAAACATGTTGCCTGGTAGGACGAGTTTCGTTTCAGATTGTTTGTAACGGGTATGGAGGCAACCTCATGATTCCACGGACGCAGCATGTAAGCAGGAGACTGTCCTAACTGGTGGAGGGTCTGTAATGGTGTGGGGCGTGTGCAGCTTGAGTGATACGGGACCCTGATACGTCTAGATACGACTCTGACAGAAGACACGTACGTAAGCATCCCGTCTGGTCACTTGCGTCCTTTCGTGTTCATTAATACATTCCGACGGACTTAGGAAATCCAGCACGACAATGCGACACACCACGCGTCCAGAATTGCTACAGAGTGGTTCCAGGAGCACTCTTCTGAGTTTAAACACTTTCTCTTGCTACGAAGCTTCGCAGACATGAACATTATTCAGCATATCTGGGATGCCTTGCAGAGCGCTGTTCAAAAGAGATCTACCCCCTCGTACTCTTACGGATTTATGGACAGCCCTGCAGGACTCATGGTGTAAATTCCTTCCAGCACTACCTCAGACATTAGTCGAGTCCATGCCACGGCGTGTTGCGGCACTTCTGCGTGCCCGCGGTGGTCCTACACGATATTAGGCAGGTGTATCAGTTTCTTTGGCTCTTCGTTTTATATGTCACGGACTTCAGAATGGGATAAAGTGATCTTCAGTGACGAGACGAAGTTTAATTTAGATGAGCACAAAGGGTTTCTGTATTATTGGTATGATATGAGAACATATATGCAGGTAATAGGAGAAATTTTGATGGTGGAAGTGTTACTATTTGGGCAACGATCTGCGCTAAAGGTGAATGACATATCGCTTGGCTGAACGCGAGAATGAACTCTATGTATACCGAGATGTTAGAATTGATTAGAGTGTATGAGTACCTACAGGGCAAATGTCTAATGTTTCAACATAAACCGTAACAAAATCAATGCGTAATAGAATTTTTGACGTAATTATGAAGAATGGTGTTTGGACAAGGTACTAAAATGCAGTAATTCAAAAGGAAACTGAGTACCTTTATGCCAGGTTCCATACGGGAAATGCAAACGCCTTATTTTGTTACTTATTTTTTGAAAGAAACTTTGTGATTCCGTCATGAGTGTTTATTTCTTATAAGCAACTATTACTTTCATAGTAAGGTCCATACTCGGATACTTCAGGCACTGTCTTACTATTTTCGTCCAATCCCACCTCTATGCTGATTTCCAGTACGGTACTCACAGTCGGTTCGAGATTGCCTGCACGTTTAAATTCAGATATCGAAAACTGTGTGTTAAGATTTTGTATCTTTCTCAATTTGTGCATGACACGCTCTGAGATGGCAAATAAAATATCAGCAGCACGGAAACTATCACTTTTCTGTGAATAGCCTAACGCAGAGCACCTACGAATTCTGTCCGGAGAGCACCTAAACGAGTGTGTTGCGATAACGGATGCTTCTTGCCCCTAAGTCTTATTTGGACTACACGCTATCTTGTTTGCTTCGAATACACCTCACTGTCGTCGTTGTTCGCGTTTCATTATCAAGAGGATGCACAAACGCTATGTCGTTGATACTTCGCTAGTCGATTGACCCCTTTTGTTCACGGTAGGAGGAATTATTTGTCACCGTGCATGTTAAAAAATCGTACATCTTTGCGACATAATTGAAAATACTTTACGTAAGAATCCACATCCCAACGTAACTTTTACTCTTACATAATAAAAGCTGAGGTCACAGATTTGTCTTCAGTTCTATAATAGATCTAAGATGAATTTTATTTTGTAAGCGTATTACAAATCTGTAACGTCGCTTTACGTGCGTTCTGGATACGAAGTAGAATTTCGACTTCATCTGCCAATGAACTCCCCGACAGCTGTTCCCTCCCTGAAGTAAAGAGGAAGTGGAGAGTCGTGATACGAAGTGTGATAGAATCTAACCCGTCTTCAAACAGCACAGTTAAAACGAAAGTTTTTTATAGCGCAGTTGCACTCACAGGTTGATCTTACTACAGTACGTAAACTTCTCGAATATATGGCCTAAAAATCAAGGCAGATCACATATTCTTCGTTCCCAAGTCTAATAAATAGTTCTGCATATTTTCGACAGTTGTTAAGCAATATTTTCGTGCATTTTCTGCCTGCCACTTATTTTCATTTTCTATGACATGTAGACGAAATTGAAAAAAAATTTATGCTTTTCGCTCTTAAAACTCAAGACTCTTCTGTAAATAACACCACCGAATTTAACGCATCTCACGAAATCCCTAGTTATAATCGATTATCCACACAGATAATAATACTAAAACAAAGGAAATATTCAAGTCACACAAGGAACTTTCGACCACTCATAGTACTGAATGGAACTCAGGGAGTTTATAAAGTTTGTCCCGCAGGGTAATGAGTCTTCGAAAAGACCGGATAGCAACTACCCTAACTGCTTATGGCGATTACAGTACAGATAAACTACATAAAAGTAAAATGTACGACAGTAGATATTGGCTGACGTAGCGCATTTCAGTAAAATTCTAGTGGATGTGTTAACCTGCTATTTCAGATACGCCGATGACAAAAAAGAAATTAATAAAAATATTCCCAGTAATAAGCAACCATTATTCAGCTATTTCGCTTCACTTAAGCTAAGTTGCCTTCGTCTAGACAGTCTGCCATCATACATCGAGTACCTCGTAAACAAAACGGTGAATACTCCATGAAACATGGAAGACTTAGGAGAGATCGCTCTTTATAACAATGGCAAGACATGTAATGTGAAATAAAAGCTGGAGTAAAACACTTGCCTCAGTGCACTCCAGTGTTTGTCAGCCAGCACGTGTACTTATTTATACGTTTATGTATTGTTAATAATAATTTATTTATTTCCTCATTTCTGATACGGTGATACTGATAAGATCGGTGTATTGTCTAGGGCACTTGTCAGAATATATAGGAGCCGTGGAATCTGACGCGCCTCCTCGATGAAATATGCCGAACGCTATTTTCAACAGCTTTTGAAAACTACATTCCGCATCCAGTGTTTATGTTCGCTGTATACACAAACGACTGTCACGTATTTTGTTTGTCATTATATATTTTTTAGAAATGTACAGCATTGTGGCATATCAGAAAACGTAAATATGGGACAGACAAACGTGATGAATAAATAGATGCGTAAACGAACGGAAGCACTCAACCGCAAGTATATAAATAAACAATCCGTTATCGTCCTAGAAATATCTCTCCTGCAATGAAATGTTTCCAGTCTAGAACAGATTCAGAATGAAAGGCAATATTCCACCAAAACATTAATTGGATTTCTGCACAACCTTTTTAAACTTCTGTGAAATCTACTACCATCCTATAATCTCACAAGCAATCTACTCTCTTAAAAATTACGACAGATAGCAGGGATAAATCGAGTGTTTCACAGGGATCGAGTGGACTGTAATTATCGTATGGTAGCGAAACATGTTAGATATACTAATGCGTCAATGCGAAACCGATTTACGCTGGAAAAAGTTAGTTAAAATTTTACTCTCTAGGTACAAATCTGGTGCTGTATATGGAAGAGAGGCGTGTAGAAATGTTTCGTTGTGTAATGGATTAACAACGAGACTTGGGTAGGAAAGAATATTAACCGCCATTTATATAATTTGTTCAGTACGAGCACTTAGACATCAACGACATGATCACTAGTTGCTCGCAGCAGTTCCGGTGGAATCCAAGCAAAGTGTTCCTGTGTGCTGGCCTTCAGATCAGGTAGAGAGCGAATGTGTCCCTGGTAATGGAGTTCCTTTAGATACCCTGAGAGCCACAAGTTACATGGTTCAGATCAGGTGACCTTCGAGGCCATGAATCTGGAAAACGTCTGGGTTACATTTAGCAGATCTTTCACAGGACGAGCGACAGAACGTATTGCGCCAGTTCGTATGAAAACAGTGCTTTCCGCACGGTTGTGCTCTTCCAAGGCAGGGATCACATGCTGTACAAGGTGGTCTCAATAGCGTGCAGACATCATGCTACCCCTGAAAGGTCTTCTGGCTATATTCCCTTCAAAGAAGAAAGGACCGAGAATCAAGGTCCTTGTGAATCCACACCACACAGTCACACACGGCGAGTGCAGTGGCTGTTTTCGGTTAACACTAGGTTTAACAGTACCCCGAGTTCGGCAGTTCTGCATTCTCTGCACCCTCTATTGTAAAATGTGCTTCGTCACTCAAGAGAATGTTGCCCGGCCACACGTCATCAATTTCGATCCGTGCCAGAAACAGCAGAGCAAATTCAAAACGTTGCTGTAAGTCATGAGGTTCCTGTTGCTGCACCATCTGGACCTTGTACCGGTACTAGTGGAAAATCCCTTCCGTACTGTTGACCATAGCATGGAAAATGCTCGTCACATTGCACGAACCGTAGCACTACGTGGGGCACGTGCTACATAGTCACCTACAGCAACAAGAGCCTCGACAATAACTTCGACCAGGAGAGGACGCCTTCCTTGCCGTGTTTTCGAATTTCACCATCACCTTCTTTAAACCATTTAACGACGTCAGGCCTCTCCTCAGACCTTTTCAGTCGACGACACTATTTCGGTGGAGCTCTGTAGTTGCTGCCGTTCACATAAAAGAGTTTCATTAACATCGCACGGAGTCTCTTCTCAATAGCTGTACCGTTCATTCACGTTATAACTTGTCACATGACTGGAGAGATGTCAAATTTTCCAATAAGTAACCAAAATTGGAATCTTTTTTTTTCCAGCGTAAATAGCTTCTACATACAGCGTCAGAATGTCTACCAAGTTTTGCTGTCAATTACTGCCCACGGTGCGCCTCTATGAGTTGCTGCAATTTAGTGATAAGCACCAAGACACCGAGAACGACATGGCCGCAGTAAGAGAAATAAGATCGCACATAAAGTCACTCTATGGAACCACCGTTGATTTTCGAATTGGCCGACAATGACAGCGACTAAGAATCGTGGGAAAACTGTAGCTCTAACATAAATTTAGGCTACAGATAAAAATAAGGGAACCAAACGAAACATGGAGCGTACAGGTTTCGCAGCAAATATTTTAATTAGAGCCGTAAAACGTGAGAGTGCAAAAAGAGTAACAATCATCAAGGACAGTTACTGCTAGAACTTTATACTACTGGCCTTTAAAATTGCTACACCACGAAGACGACGTGCTACAGACGTTAAATTTAACTGACAGGAAGAAGATGCTGTGATATGCAAATGATTAGCTTTTCAGAGCATTCACAGAAGGTTGGCGTCGGTGGCGACACCTAAAACATGCTGACATGAGGAAAGTTTCCAACCGATTTCTCATACACAAACAGCAGTTGACCGGCGTTGCCTGGTGAATGTTGTTGTGATGACTCGTGTAAGGAGGAGAAAAGCGTAGCATCACGTTTCCGGCTTTGATAAAGGTCGTATTGTAGCCTATCGCGATTGCGGTTTATCGTATCAAGACATTGCTGCTCTCTTTAGTCGAAATCCAATGACTGCTAGCAGAATATGGAATCGGTGGGTTCAGAAGTGTAATACGGATAGAGGTGCTGGATCCCAGCGGCCTCGTATCACTAGCAGTCGAGATGACAGGCATCTTATCCGCATGGCAGTAATGGATCGTGCAGCCACGTCTCGGTCCCTTAGTCAAAAGATGGGGACGTTTGCAAGACAACAACTATCTGCACGAACGGTTCGACGACGTTGGCAGCAGCATGGACTATAATCTCGGAGACCATGGCTGGGGTTACAATTGACGCTGCATCACAGACAGAAGCGCCTGCGATGGTGTACTCAACGACGAACCTGGGTGCACGAATGACAAAACGTCATTTTTCGGCTGAATCACGCTTCTGTTTACAGCATCATGATGGTAGCATCCGTGTTTGGCGACATCGCGGTGAACGCACATTGTAGGCGTGTATTTGTCATCGCCATACTGGCGTATCACCCGGCGTGTTGGTATGGGGTGCCATTGGTTACACGTCTCGGTCACCTCTTGTCCGCACAGACGGCACTTTGAACAGTGGACGCTACATTTCAGATGTTTTACGACCCGTGGCTCTACCCTTCATTCGATCCCTGCGAAGCCCTACATTTTTGCAGGATAATACACGACCGCATGTGCAGGTGCTGTGGAGCTTTTCTGGATACAGAAAATGTTCGACTGCTGCCCTGGCCAGCACATTCTCCAGATCTCTCACCAATTGAAAACGTCTGGTCAATGGTGGCTGAGCAACTGGCTCGTCACAATGCGCCAGTAACTATTCTTGATGAACTGTGGTATCGTGTTGAAGCTGCATGGGCAGCTGTACCTGTACACGCGACCCAAGCTCTGTTTGACTCAATGCCCAGGCGTATCAGGGCCGTTATTACGGCTAAAGGTGGTTGTTCTGGGTACTGATTTCTCAGGATCTGTGCACCCAAATTGCCTGAAAATGTAATCACAATAATATATTTGTCCAATGAATACCCGTTTATCATCTGAATTTCCCCTTGATGTAGCAATTGTAATGGCCAGTAGTGTATTTCATTACGAAGCTTCAAAATAAGTAAAGTAATGACGTCCGAGGTGAGCAGCAGAAGACACCGTCTGTGGCGAAAGACTATCGGCCTGTCTGCAGGTAGGGTGCAGCCCTTTTAAAAACAGCGCCACTAGAGGGCGAGGGGTACTGAGTGCAGCGCCTCGGTCTCTCTCTCCCCTTGGGAGAGAAACCGGTTCTCATTTTGACGTCAGGTTGAGTCAGCCTGACTTCCGTCATGGAGCGGCTGGAACGAGGATTTAACACGAAACCTCCAGGGCTCTTTTACCAGATAGACCATCACGGTCCTGCCGAGGTGAGTAGTGCTACAACAAATTTTTTACGTGTTGCCATCAGTAACACTTGAGCAAAGTTTCACTTCCATTTAAATTTGCATCTAAACAATAACAAACCCTAGAGTGTGGAACATACAGTAACATCTTAGTAAAGTAAACGTGGGCGGTGTTAAATTAGCAGTCTTACGTTATTGCGGACTTATTACCCAGAGATTACACTAGAGTCGCCAACAATTCTAACTTGACTTTCACAAAACGTACGAATTCTCACTAAGGGTATCAACTAGCTACTCATCATCAGCAGTGGTCAAAGTCCATCTGAATCCGGCACAACGACCATGGAGTACTGACACTGATTTTCTTTGACAGGACTATAAACTAACAAACAAGAATAAGGAGCAATCGTACAGGTTACTTGGGTGTTCTGTATTATCTAGAGTGCAGCCATTACCACTGAATGCCTTACCAGTGTTCGGAATCTTCAGTCTCTTTCAGGCCCCGATAACGCAGCGAGAAAGTATTTACTCAGAAGCTAAAGCTCAAATGTAGGTAACTCAAATGAAGTGATAGCCAGGAGCTATTTGGTGGAGTGTTGAAGGGCTGGATTAGGTAATAAACGACTGATGCTTTCAAAATACATTTTTTACATATAAAATGAACAAGAACTTAATCGTACCTTGAACTGATCACGTCCACAGTGTATTTAAAGAATCATGCATTATACATGAAAACTAAATCTTAACTTCTCTTTTAAACATTGAAACGCTCAATTAATTTTAAACTCCAGAAAATTACTGCGGCTAGAAGTCAAACAGTTCTTATAGAAACAAAATTCACTTGTGTCTTAAGTAATGCCTTAAGTAGAATTTGCAAGACACAACGTTAAAAATATATTAAAATCTTACACAGCATACGATTTCTGAGACGCTAAAGGAATTAAATTTTTCATATGAATAAGGCTGCACGTTGCCTCAAGAATTGCAGTAGCAACTGAGTGAGGCATCCATCAGTGGACGTAGATACAGTCATCAGATGGCTGAATTGATTACACGCAGCGGTAACTATGGACTACTAAGCCATGATGTACAAACCAGTTGTCAGCCGTCAGTACAAGCTCCGGGGTTTCCCAGCACACTTATTTAGATACTTGGAACACGTGAAAGAAATGTAATACAGGATCAGAACATATGAGCGCCGTTTAAAGGAATCCGTTCAGATTTCCACAAATGAACAAAATTTAACTACTTGGAATTTACCATCGTATTATTTAAGGAACCGTCTCAAAATATGCTTTTAAATCTACACTCCTGCAAATGGAAAAAAGAACACATTGACACCGGTGAGTCAGACCCACCATACTTGCTCCGGACACTGCGAGAGGGCTGTACAAGCAATGATCACACGCACGGCACAGCGGACACACCAGGAACCGCGGTGTTGGCCGTCGAATGGCGCTAGCTGCGCAGCATTTGTGCACCGCCGCCGTCAGTGTCAGCCAGTTTGCCGTGGCATACGGAGCTCCATCGCAGTCTTTAACACTGGTAGCATGCCGCGACAGCGTGGACGTGAACCGTATGTGCAGTTGACGGACTTTGAGCGAGGGCGTATAGTGGGCATGCGGGAGGCCGGGTGGACGTACCGCCGAATTGCTCAACACGTGGGGCGTGAGGTCTCCACAGTACATCGATGTTGTCGCCAGTGGTCGGCGGAAGGTGCACGTGCCCGTCGACCTGGGACCGGACCGCAGCGACGCACGGATGCACGCCAAGACCGTAGGATCCTACGCAGTGCCGTAGGGGACCGCACCGCCACTTCCCAGCAAATTAGGGACACTGTTGCTCCTGGGGTATCGGCGAGGACCATTCGCAACCGTCTCCATGAAGCAGGGCTACGGTCCCGCACACCGTTAGGCCGTCTTCCGCTCACGCCCCAACATCGTGCAGCCCGCCTCCAGTGGTGTCGCGACAGGCGTGAATGGAGGGACGAATGGAGACGTGTCGTCTTCAGCGATGAGAGTCGCTTCTGCCTTGGTGCCAATGATGGTCGTATGCGTGTTTGGCGCCGTGCAGGTGAGCGCCACAATCAGGACTGCATACGACCCAGGCACACAGGGCCAACACCTGGCGTCATGGTGTGGGGAGCGATCTCCTACACTGGCCGTACACCACTGGTGATCGTCGAGGGGACACTGAATAGTGCACGGTACATCCAAACCGTCATCGAACCCATCGTTCTACCATTCCTAGACCGGCAAGGGAACTTGCTGTTCCAACAGGACAATGCACGTCCGCATGTATCCCGTGCCACCCAACGTGCTCTAGAAGGTGTACGTCAACTACCCTGGCCAGCAAGATCTCCGGATCTGTCCCCCATTGAGCATGTTTGGGACTGGATGAAGCGTCGTCTCACGCGGTCTGCACGTCCAGCACGAACGCTGGTCCAACTGAGGCGCCAGGTGGAAATGGCATGGCAAGCCGTTCCATAGGACTACATCCAGCACCTCTACGATCGTCTCCATGGGAGAATAGCAGCCTGCATTGCTGCGAAAGGTGGATATACACTGTACTAGTGCCGACATTGTGCATGCTCTGTTGCCTGTGTCTATGTGCCTGTGGTTCTGTCAGTGTGATCATGTGATGTATCTGACCCCAGGAATGTGTCAATAAAGTTTCCCCTTCCTAGGACAATGAATTCACGATGTTCTTATTTCAATTTCCAGGAGTGTATCAACGGCTCCGACCGGTGTCTTCCGCAATCAGGTAATTATTTAACCACAATTTTTCCTGCACTCAGCACTCATTAATTACTTTGTAAGCCTCAGGTCAAATTTTATCACAGCCTTTATACCTACATTCAGCTCGATCCCGGACTCTAGACTCATTAAAAAATAAATTAATATATAAAAAACCTCACAGGTTAGCCCATAAGATTCACAATTTCCCAAGGAAATTTATCAAAGTTCACCATCAAAAAAAGGAATTTGCTGCAACAAGCGGACAAATCAAACCGGTCCCACAGGATGTTCACGACGCAGGCGATAAGTCACCATCATAGTGCCGTATCACAACAGCCATGGCTCCTCCCAAGTCCTGCTGTAGAAGTTCCCGTCCGCTACGTCCAACGCCAGCAAACTCTGTCGCCGCGACGCGATTCGAATCACCACTGAAGTCCGTAGCAAGTTCACAGCCATCACTAAGATCGCATCACGCCGTCTCAAAGAAAGCCCTCCAATCTTCCATTCTCTGCACGTCGCTCACCAAACGAGCACTACTGACAATTCACTACGGTCCTTCATATCCTCTGGTCACAACCGAAGAGCCGGCCGCTGGTGGCCGAGCGGTTCTGGGCGCTACAGTCCGGAACCGCGCGACTGCTACGGTTGCAGGTTCGAATCCTGCCTTGGGCATGAATGTGAGTGACGTCCTTAGGTTAGTTAGGTTTACGTAGTTCTAAGTTCTAGGGGACTGACGACCTCAGATGTTAAGTCCCATAGTGCTCAGAGCCATTTGAACTATTTTGAATCACAACCGAAGAATTGAGCACTGCTGACATATGAGGCAAATAGGATACTTGCGCAAAGGTACATCGACTCAACCGTCATGGCTCACTAATGTGCTGACGTATGTCAGTACTGCGCCATAGGGTCCTGAATGGAATAACAGGTCCTGCTCTTGCTGACGAGGATGTTTCCGTCCAGGCATACAGTTTTAGCCGCGAAGTTTCGAAACACTAAACGGTCCACAGAAGCGTAAAAGAAGTATTCTGGAAACAGTATCCAAGACTGTAGCTACGCCATTTGATTACTTCCATTAGTGCTGTTCTCGCAAGACATGCAGCAGAATTCCCATGAAGTGTAGAAAGTAGAACGGAGGTACTGACAGAAGTAAAGTTTCCAGGGCGTGTAGTGAGCAGTGATGGGCCAGCTTAATCAGTAAGAATGTTTCCCACGAAAGACAAAGTTCCAGCTTCGGTAACTGGAAATTTCGAGGGTATACAAAATTGTTAAGGCTTTCGTGGCCACTTGTTGACAAACTGCCTATTGGCTTCTGTCTCGGGTTCTTCGGCCGACGTTCACCTAAAGAGAAAAATCATTAGATGAACGTCGGCCGAAGAACCCGAGACAGAAGCCAATAAGCAGTTTTTCGAGGGTATGTTACATCGCGACCTATGTGCGACGTAAATAGAAGTTGCTGCTATGGTTTTGGTATAAATCTAAGACTACCGTGAGTTTCCAAGGGTATCACATTCATTCTAACCACAGATACGGATGAAAGGCGAGGTCATGCACCTGATTGATGATGTGATGAAGCATGCACTGGCAGAACTAAACTGCAAAGATAATGGGTTTCAAGCGGTAGCAAACAGAATAATAACTTCAGGCCGGAGCATACTGTGCACCAAGAATGACTGCCAGCAGTTCTTTTGAAGCGTGGTATACGAAGTAACACTGCAACGACAAACCATCGCAAATACACACAAAAATATTTTTTCATTATCCCCTTCCTAGAACTCCTGAAGATATACGTTGGCTGCATATTGAATCACAAAGTCCCTTTGACTGTTCAGAGATATCACTAAACCCGCCCAAAGATGTAAACAACCATGCATGAGCAGCGCCTATTAGACGGAGAGTGTCCGATAGCCGATCAGTCCGAGTCATTCCACCAGGAATGAGGTACACGGCTCATGTTCTCTGTAGTTAAATCATGCCTAGACGGCCAATACTGCAGTTCGGTCGCGGCCGCATTATTACTTTGTGACAGGAAGGGCTCTCAACCATGGAAGTGTCCAGGTGTCACGGAGTGAACCAAAGCGATGTTGTTCGGGCATGGAGGAGATACAGAAAGACAGGAACTCTCGATGACATGCCTCGCTCAGGCCGCCCACGCGCTACTGCTGTGGGAGACCGCTACCTACACATTATGGCTCGTAGGAACACTGACAAGAACGCCACCATGTTGAATAATCTTTTACGTGCAACCACAGGACGTCGTGTTGCGACTCAAACTGTGCGCAATAGACTGCGTGATGAGCAACTTCACTCCCGACGTCCATGGTGAGGTCCATGTTTGGAACCACGACACCATGCAGCGCGGTACAGATGGGCTCAACGATATGCCGAATGGACCGCTCAGGACAGGCATCACGTTATCGTTGAGTGTCGCATATGCTTTCATCTAGACAATCTTCGGAGACGTGTTTGGAGGCAACCCAGTCAGCCTGAACGCCTTAGACACACTGTCCAGTGAGTGCAGCAAGGTGGAGGTTCCCTGCTGTTTTGGGGTGGCATTATGTGGGACCGACGTACGCCTCTGGTAGTCATGGAAGGCACCGTAACGGCTGTACGAAACGTGAATGTCTTCCTTCGACTGATAATGCAACCATATCGGGAGGATATTGGTGAGGCATTTACCTTCATGGACGACAGTTAGCGTCCCCATCGTGCACATCTTGTGAATGACTTCCTTCAGGATAACGACATCGCTCGACTAGAGTGGCCAGGTTGTTGTCCAGAAATGAACCCTATCGGACATCCCTGGGAAAGATTGAAACGGGCTGTTTATGGACGACGTAACCCACCAACCACTCTGAGGGATCTACGCGGAATCGCCGTTGCTGAGTGGGACAATCTGGACCAGCAGTGCCTTGATGAACTTGTGGATAGTATGCCACGACCAACGCAGGCATGCATCAATGCTGGAGGACGTGCTACTGGGTACTAGAGGTACCGGTGTGTATAGCAACCTGTACCACCACTCTTAAGGACACGCTGTATGGCGGTACAACATGCAATGTGTGGTTTTCATGAGCAATAAAAAGGGCAAAATTTATGTTTATGTTGATCTTTATTTCAATTTTCTGTACACGTTCCAAAGAACTCTCTGAACCGAGGTGATGCAAAACTTTTTTTTTTTTTTTGCTGTGCGTGCAAACAAATTTATCTAGGTGCTGTTTTGACTGCGGTATAGGTAGGACAGATGCAGCGAGTCAGCGACAGCTCCCCGTGCGCAGACCACAACGTGAAATGCTAAAAAATAGAGAGTCGTGTTGAAATTAGGCTGACCCATTCTAGCGCTCAGCGGAAAAAACAGTCCATGACACACAGTTCCCGCAACCTCCTCAGCGGGACTCTCCCGTTCGTAGATAAGGAGCGTCAGTGTCAAGAGCCCGCTTACGGCGGATAACCCCACGCACTGTAGGCCATTATCTTCTTTCCGCGTTCTCTCGATCTAGGGCCACCGACTAGGTAGGGTCACACGATTTACCTACGTTTTCTAAAAATGCAGAATTGCCGTTATCCCTAAATAAAGCTCCTGATTGCTGCGGAGATGGTGGACCACCCCGGTAGAAGTCCCTCACCTCAACCACAGCAACAGGCAAGCTCTGCAAGAGGCGAAGGCGATGCAGGCAACACCACAACAGCGCCACCTCTTACACAGACATAACGCAAATCACAACTTAAAATGCTACTTTCGATACAAAACTCGAAAAGCTACACGGGGAGGAATTCTGGAAACAGGCTACACTTAAAAAGGGAGAGAAAACAAACACAAGGACAGGTAAGCCCAAAAACTCATGCTGCGAAGACGAAACGTCTGTGCCAACACTCAACGGACTAGGAATGAGGGACAGAAACACAAGTGACAACACCAACCGCTCAGTGGCAGACCAAAATGGTTCATATGTCTCTGAGCACTATGGGACTTAACGTCTGTGGTCATCAGTCCCCTAGAACTTGGAACTACTTAAACGTAACTAACGTACGGACATGACACACATCCATCCCCGAGGCAGGATTTGGACAGCGACCGTAGCGGTCGCGCGGTTTCAGACTGAAGCGCCTAGAACCGCACGGCCACTACAGCCGGCACAAGCCGGTGAACAGACCACAACGAGAAATGCTGTATTCGCACCAGTCATGGTATGTAACTATGACGACGTGAGTTGCCTAAACGCAGCACTCGTGAGTAGGCACAGCCCAGTCATGTACTACACCAAACTTTCTTGGAATTAGATTGCATTGTGCGTGTCTACCAGAACAGATTACAAAAATCTTGTAAAATTTCTAGAGGAAAACAAAGTAGAATATCAAATGTACACCAATGTTGACGAAAAACACATCAGTATTTGTCCAAAGAGATTGACATAAGCATCACGAACGTGACAGTATTGAAAGAACTCACCAGACTAGACTGGAAGTGCATCAGCGTGATTGAGGTGAGGGAGTTCAGAACACATGGCCCACTGCTAATTACACTGTGCAGTTAGCTGATACAGCTAAACATGCAACCATTTTCGAGTTAGGTATCTTCCTTCATGTTGTCGTAAAAGTAGAATTCCATGAACGACTGTATGCTCTACAACAGTATCACCGTTGCCAGTGATTTGGTTACGCATCCACACGCTTGCCACCTCACTGCCGCAAACGTACTAGCAACGACCACACACAACAGCGTGGGCAAAAACAGACACGTGCACTCAAATGTGCCAACTGTGGTGGACCACATGTGGCCAACTACAGTGGGTGCATTCCCTACAAGGAGGCGCTGAGGCGCAAGAACACCAAAAGCATAAAACCGATTACAGCTCCAATCCAATTCTTAAATTCCCCCTTCCCCCCCCCCCCTCCACCTACCGCCACCCACACCCCGCGACTGGTGAGGAGTGGCGTTAGATTCACTGGTGTTGTCATCAGTGGAGCAGAGAGGCCAGAGGATCATCGATCATCAGCGCCCAAAACACACCCACCCAGCAACAGCTACGTAGCCCGCACAGCCAACGCCAGAAGCAATGCTCACACCGGCTACGGAAAGCGACACAACTCACGAGAACTCAAAAAAATCTCAACCCACGAAATGCAACATACAAACAAACAGAACAGAGGCACAAACACAAGGGAAACAAACAAATCTTCAGAAAATGAAATGAGTAGGAGAAACATTTCGAATAAAAAGGGAAACACTCCCACACCACAACAGACAAAGCAACGATGGAACACCCCAACGCCAGCAATCAGCTCAATCAGAGAAACCACTACGCAAACGACACACCCGCCTGTGGCGAAACAAGCGCTGTATCATTTGAGAGATACAGAGGCAAGCGGGTGTGAAGGGACGTACCGAGTTCCCTGCTGCTAGCGCCATGTCATCACAATGCTCCTCTGCATGGCATACAAGTTTTGCACCACAATCTAAGGATGAAATTAAAATTTGAAGTTCCTTTTCCTAACTTCGTCAATACATGCTTCAGAATATTAATGTTTAGACTGTTAAATCTCAGAGTGATCATATGAATATTTTTCCCTAAATACATTTTAAGAAAAAAATAAGTGGCGCTAAATAATAAAACCAGAAAACCGAAAGTTGTTCAGAATGTGCACATCAATGTCAAACTTAACTGTTAGAAGTTTCAACTTGCTCAGAACAATATTTTGACCAAAATTGGAGATTTTATAAAAAATTGAAAGCGCTAAATGTTAGACTTAAAAATATGAAAATTCGTATGTAGCTTTAGTTCGATATAAGAAAATCAACTATGGGACCTCATTGAGCTAACTCTAATAGTTTTCGAGTAATTTACTGAAAAGTAAATTTGGAACAGAATCGTCCTTATTTGTAATAGATAAAGTATCAGTTATATTAATGATAGACAGTTCTGACAGCAGCACTTTATTTCATGTATTAAATAATGAAGATATAAAAGCTTCCAAGACTTTGATGTGAATAACATTCAATACAAGGTCTCTTAAAGATGTAGTTCAGTAGGCCGGAGTGGCCGTGCGGTTCTAGGCACTACAGTCTGGAACCGCGCGACCGCTACGGTCTCAGGTTCGAATCGTGCCTCGGGCATGGATGTGTGTGATGTCCTTAGGTTAGTTAGGTTTAAGTAGTTCTAAGTTCTAGGGGAGTGATGACCTTAGAATTTGAGTCCCATAGTGCTCAGAGCCATTTGAACAATTTATCGCTGTCGCGAACGAGATACTATTGAAACCGCACAAGCAGCTTCATATGTCAAGCTACTGCGTGTATCGTACCGACCGACCAGGCGCCAGGGCAGGAGGCGGGATGGCAGTCATCGTCCACGAAGACACAGAACACACAAACATAGAGCTCCAAAATTCGGAAGACTGGAGGCCGCGACCAACAGACCTAGTAGTAAAATTTCAACGGAACCTTCACCGCTGTGGTATCGCCATTCAAACAGCTAAATAACGTTATAATACGCTATATCAGCACCATACTCAACATAGCATCGCGAGTAATCACCGCTGGAGAACCTATCGCAAACGACCCAGATTGGAACTCACGAGTAAAAGCTCCAGCGGCAAAAACTGTTCGAACAATTTTATATGAAGGCAAAAAATTCCGCTCTGGCTTTACAAAGTTTTTATTAAAACCACCAGGTAGCCCATTGTTCTTATTTTTCGATAACGTATTTTACTGCATGAAAAACTTTTACTGTTTAGAAATTCTCCATTGGTTTTCACACAGCGTGAAATAATATCCATTATAATTATTAGTAGTCTGCATCACACTGGATTTACCGTATTAGTTTTCTGTCCACGCATGGTCCGTGATTTATATCATTTGCTAATTTAAATCGTAATTTATTTTTATGTAGAGCACCTCCCCCTCTTTCATGTTTCGCCGTTCGATTACTGCCCAACTTTCGCTAGCGCCATTTCGCTGTATTCCGGGTATCACAGTCAATGCAGTTTTCCTCATGGCTGCTTGTATAGGGTTCCGTGACCCTTACGGCGATGCCCGCATCACCTCCAGCTGATAATTTGGTATGGTTTTTTTGTGGTTATACAAATTTTCACACGCTTTGCAGCAGATATTTTATTCTCTCTGCAGCAAAACCTATTCTTATTTAGCTTTAGGGACATCTTCTTTAATCAATCTTACAAACGCTTCTAGCGTATTTCCATTTATCAATGACGTAAACGACGGGAAGCATAAAATAATGTTGTAGTCACAATATAAGTGCCTAATGTACACTACTATTTTACTTCATATAATGAGAGTTACTAAGCCAGCGTAAAAAAGGGAAGAAAATGTAAAATACTTCCTTTCCGATTCCTGTTTAGGTCACGTGACGATGCGCCTAAATTAGCGTGAAATCGGTCGTTACTTTAATAATATACTTTCTACAGGATGAGCGATGGTTTTGCCACGATTTCCCGCAGTTCAAGACAGTATGTACGAGCATTAACAACGGCGAAACCAAATTATACAAAGGCTACACTTACCCACGCTGGTGCCTAATGACAGGCGACAGACGGCAGACATAACAGACGTAGGGCAACACACGAACACTCAACGTTGCAGTTAGAATGACCTGATCCCCGATCACATCCCAGTAACACTGCACACTGAAGAACAACTGTGGGACGCAGAACCACTCTAATAATAAGCTGCAAGCGTGCGAATTGAACCGTATTCAAGGAAACGTTTAATAGTAGTATCCCAGAAACAGACGACATTACTCGCACAGAAGAACCTGATGGAGTTGTAGAAGCACTCACCTCTAGAATCCAGGATGCAATGGCTGACGCCATTTCAATTTTCACACGACAGCGACATCCCACGGACCTTCCGCAGAAAGAGCCGGACCTTGCCTCAATTAGAAACCGTCTCAGCAGAAACTGGCAGCTCACCAGGCGCCCGTTGTTGAAACTGCATATTGACGGGTTCCAGGGTATTATCGGGAAAATACTTAAACATTTAAAAACACACAGTGGGACGAAAAACAAGCTGGCATCAGGGAGCGACACTATACAACCGCTCTGCAAGGGCCAGCTGGAACTGCATACTCCGCAGAGGAGAAGGCGGAGATCATAGCGCAATACAAGCATTCATCTAATTTCTAACTTTTCCCCTTCAAATTTTATCACAACATAACTGTGATATGCAAGAACTACGTGTAAAATGTGATTATGTGGTGTTAGAGTCGTTGTTAAGTTATATTTGTAACTTACGCAAGGAAATATCCTAAATGTATAGTTTACGAAATAATATATTTTCACGGATTAATGAAATAAAAATGTTTGTGGATGTAATTTTTATATGTCTGCTAGTTGTCATATATATAAAATGGTACACACTTACGGACAATGTGTAGTGCTTTTGTAATGTAGGGTAGTTACTGCGGGAAACATAAACGTTGGCTTGGGATTTTGGTGCGATACCTGTAGAGCGAGTGGAAACGAGAAGACACAGTTTGTAGGCAGCAGTGAAACAGGCAGCACTCGGACGAAGCAGGCAATGCCTTGCCTGGAAATTGTTGCACAATAGCCTCATATGACGACTGCTCAATTAATACGGCTTAGGCACAAGTTGTTGCGCTAAGTAATTGACGTTAGAATGGCGCCCTGAAGTATTAATTAGCCCATACTTCAAGGAACTTGTACCCTGCATTGTGGGCAGTGTAGCCGCCATTATTACCTGCCGCTCCCAACGGCTACAGCTAACAGGTTACAAACAGTATACTTACAACTGTAGAAGAGTGAACCATTAATAAAAATTAATTTTTCAGACTTAAAATTGAGTTCATCCTTGTATTTATTCCTAATCATTCAACTATATAGGCTTCCTTCCAGGTGTTTGATCATTCAGAGTAAATCTCTTTTACTCGTAGAAACATTTGGAGCGTTTTGTTCAGTATCTACAAGCACTAATTTTCATCTTTGAATAAATGTCTGAAAATAATTGTTGTGGACTAACTTTTTTAAAATGAAGGTGAGTAAATAAGTTTTGAGTCAAGTACAGATAAAATTCTTTTAGTTACAAATGAAATTCAGCAATGTGTCTCAGTAACACTGAAGTATGAGTGCATATAAAAAGTGAATGACAAAGTAACAGGAGTACTGAACAGAAAATTGCTTATGCTTTTAGAATATTTAAGTATTCACTTTACTGGGTAAACAGAATGCAAAAATCCCCCCGTGGACAAATTTTGTTTGCACATAGTATTGATTAAAAATTCGTGGCCTTTCTAGATGAAAATTATATATGTATGTGGGTGTAGAAGCTTAAAGATTCCTGTGCCTTTTCTCAGAAATATATTCGTGAAGTTATATTAATTTATGAAGTTACATTAGGGAACAGCAAGTAATTCCGTAAACTTAACCATTTATTTGCCCAAATAGTCTGGCAACCGTAAATCCATTAGACAAATCACTTAAAGAACTTGGTACAAAAAAAGTCCTCGATTCAGTGTCATTCCATTTCTACTGCGTTTCTTTCTAACACCTAGAAAACTCATAGGAAAAGGAATTAACTGTCGTACATCACGGTCACATCCTGTAAAAGGAGTAACATTATGCTATATGCACAATTCCCTGTGTAATAGTGATATACGTGGCTTTCCCATTAGTAGGACTATGAGTTCTGTTGTAGTACAGGTTATATGATAATGGCCAGAACACTAGCCCCCACCCTAGGTAAGAAAGCTACTGTCCATGATAGTACCAAAACCCTGTCCTAAAGACGGTTATTTTCTATCCATAAGAATGCTGTGGCGGACAGGGTAATCATCAGCCTGCGGCTGATTGCTGATGATGTTATGGTGTGTGATTAGGTGTCGTCGTTGAGTGGCTGTAGGAGCATACAAGGTAACTTAGACAAAACTTCCAGTTGGTGTGATAAATGGCAGCTGGCTCTACATGTACAAAAATGTAAGTTAATGCAGATGAGTAGTAAAATCACTCATAATGTTCAAATACAGTGTTAATAGTGTGCTGCTTTATACAGGCACATCTAAGCATAACGTTGCAAAGCAATATGAAATGGAATGAGGGTGTAAGGATCTCTGTAGTCAAGGCGAATGGTCGAGTTCGGTTTATTGGGGGCATTTCAGGAAAATGTGATTTAACTGTAAAGGGGACCGCGTATAGGTCACTACTGCGAGCCGTTGTTGAGTACTGTTCGAGAGTTTGGAGAATTGTAGATGTAGTCGTATGAAGGGAAAACATCGAAGCAATTCAGGGGCGGGTTGCTAGATCTGTTTCCAGTAGTTATCGACAACACGCAATTATTACAGAGATTCTTCGGGATTTGAGGAACACTAATGAGAAAATTCAGAGAACCGGCATTTGAAGCTGACTGAAGAACGACTCTACTGCACTAACGTAGATTTCGCGTAAGGATCAGAAAGATAAGATTAATGAGATTAGATCTCGTATGGAGGCATCCAGACTTTTTCCTCGCCCTATTTGAGAGTGGAACAGAAAAGGAAATGCAGGGTACCCTTCTCCACGCACCGTACCTTGGCTTGCGGAGCATGTATGTAGGTGTAGATGAAGAATACTGAACACACATCACGAATGCCATCATTTGACATCAACATGTCCCTGCCTTTTGGAAGGTGGAGAACGTCCTAATTTTCAGAAACGCAGGCAAATACCACTCCCTACCACAAAATTAGCGACGTATTAGCCTGCTGAACTCGCTAGATATGATTGTTGAGAATGTAATAGTAAAACGACTCACTAGGTTTTGCATCAACAATGTAGCCAGGATTCCGGAGCAATTCGGCTTTAGGAATCACCATACTACAAGGCAACAACTCCACGTAGTAGAAATACATAACGGACGGCTACAACACCAGCAATAGAGGCTGTGTTTCTGGACATCGACAAAGACTCCGACCGTCTCTAGCACAACGGTCTCATCCGCAAACTCAGTGACGCTGGTTATCCCGACAGACTCTTACGTCTGATACACTCTTTCGTCAATAACAGAAGTTTTAACACCGACATACAGGGAGAAAAACATCAACACGAGATGGTATTCCGGCCGGAATAACCTGAGACGACACCTTGGGGCGCGTCTTATTTAACCTCTGAGTAACGGTATTCCAGCAACATGATGGTGCCATCTACGCCGATGACACAGACATCCCAACGCGATACTGTAAATGATCAAAAATTAACTCATGTCTAGAGATAGCACTCAGAACCGTCAGCCTTGATCGAGAAATGGATTATCAAGGTAAATATCGACTAACGCGAGGCAGTTCTGTTCACACGCAGACCGAGGCAACTGCTGAGACACCAACACTGTACACAGCTATCTCTACACACACGACCTACACGTTTCAGTGAAAAGTCAGATACATCGGATTGAATAGGGAACTCACATGGCGGAGGGTATGGGGGAACGACGCCGACCACATACAACACGTTGCCCATAAAGCAGACGCGAGGATTAAACAGTTGTACCCTACGCTTAACAGGCAAAGCACAGTGAACGGGAAGCTATCGAGGTCTATGTATATGACAATTATCAAACCTCTGACGAGATACGCAGCTCCACCACCTCTGCCCGCCTGCAGGTCATACAGAACAAGGTCTTACAGGTGATAAACAATACCCCGAGATTTAGACGTACCGCGGACTTACGTACTGAAATACTTCTCGAAATTCTCGTGGATGCATTCAAAAAAATCGTCGCATGACTCTAGAGGAACTCGAGACACTCAATCATAGCTTGATCCTTAATCTGCGGAACTGTGATCAAAACCACAGGTGAAAGCATAACCGCCCAAACCACTTTACCTTAGGGAAAAATAAACCATGTATGGGAGGCTTAAATTAAGCGCATAAACAATGATGAATCCCTACGCTACTGTAGATCTGACTGCCACCGCCACTTACCCTCATACAACCAGTCGGCACAGACAGGGAATCCGAACACACGAGACAAACCAACCGCACACGACTCTACACAACGAGCGGCAAATTTCATAATCCGATTCACCACTCTTATGAGGACTTGGTAAGTTATAGGAACGTTGACTCTGCAATTGGCCCAGGAGATTCGTTGGAGGCCAGCTAGAATGGTAAATCCACTAACATTTCCCAATACCCACACATACACTGTCGCTACTGGCAAGAATCCACTATTAGCACTGTTACCTGCCTACGCTCTCGCAGAGCTTTTCCTTTTTCTTTTTCTTCCCACCACGGCGCTTGCCGCAGTACTTTTATCCCCTCTGCCGTAAACCCGCTTCCCTTCACTCGCTTTCTGTCAATATCAGAGTCCCTCATCCTGTGATTCATGAATTCCAATACCACCCACTGCCCAGAGGTGACAGTACCACTTCTTGTGTTGGTCACCATGGCAGCGCGCCAGTGGAGGTGCTCCAGTTCTTTTTTTTTTTAAAAAAAAAAGGTGTAGGAGACAATGTGCCAAATTTTCTGGTATATGCAATTAATTCTTAACGTTTGTGGTTGGCGGGGTATGAAACCGACTCAGTTTCTCTTTAGTGGACTAAATGGCTCTGTCGTATCGTACTGCAACTGTACCAGAAATCTGAACAACATTTGGCACAACAGTAACATGAAGAAGTGCTGCAAATCGGTTACTTCAAGGACAGCTGCGAGCCAGACGTCGTGTAGCGTATATTCCACTGACGCCAAACCACCGCCAATTGCGACTTCAGTGATGTCAAGCGTGGGCTCATTGGAGCGCATGGTGGAGATCTGTTGTGTTGTCTGAGGAAATCTGATTCTGTCTCGGTGCCAGTGATGGCAATGTGTTGGTTAGGAGGCCAGTCAAGGGCCTGCAAACTGTCGGCGTGCTAATTTTAGATGCTGAGTTATAGTCTGGAGTGCGATTTCGTGTGACAGCAGTAGCTCTCTCGTGGTTATCCGACTGACCCTGACTGCCAAATTGTACTGATTCGACATGTGGTGCTGTCAATAATGAACAGCATTCTACAAGCACTAATTTTCATCTTTGAATAAATGTCTGAAAATATTGTTGTGGACTAACTTTTTTAAAATGGAGGTGAGTAAATAAGTTTTGAGTCAAGTACAGATAAAATTCTTTTAGTTACAAATGAAATTCAGTAATGTGACTCAGTAACACTGAAGTATGAGTGCATATAAAAAGGGAATGACAAAGTAACAGGAGTACTGAACAGAAAATTGCTTATGCTATTAGAATATTTAAGTATTCACTTTACTGGGTAAACAGAATGCAAAAATCTCCCCGTGAACAAATTTTGTTTGCACATAGCATTGATTAAAAATTCGTGGCCTTTCTAGATGAAAATTATATATGTATGTGGGTGTAGAAGCTTAAAGATTCACGTATCTTTTCTCAGAACTATATTCGTGAAGTTATATTTCTTTATGAAGTTACATTAGGCAACAGCAAGTAAGACAAATTTACTTCTTCTACTTTTCTGAAACTTAACCATTTATTTGCCCAAATAGTCTGGCAACCGTAAATCCATTAGACAAACCACTTAATGAACTTGGTACAAAAAATGTCCTCGATTCAGTATCATTCCATTTTTACTGCGTTTCTTTCTAACACCTAGAAAACTCATAGGAAAAGGAATTAACTGTCGTACGTCACGGTGATATCCTGTAAAAGGAGTAACATTATGCTATATGTGTGGTGTCACCGCCAGACACCACACTTGCTAGGTGGTAGCTTTAAATCGGCCGCGGTCCATTAGTACATGTCGGACCCGCGTGTCGCCACAGTCAGTAATTGCAGACCGAGCGCCACCACACGGCAGGTCTCGAGAGACTTACTAGCACTCTCCCCAGTTGTACGGACGACTTAGCTAGCGATGCAACAGTGACGAAGCCTCGTTTATTTGCAGAGAAGATAGTTAGAATAGCCTTCAGCTAAGTCAATGGCTACGAACTAGCAAGGCGCCATAGCAATTGATAGTTATCGTATGAAGCATGTCTCATCAAGAACGATGTATACAGATGATGGATTAAAGTTAAGTATTCCAGCAGCTACGTACTTTTCTTCATAGCATTCATTACGTATCCTGTTTCAGACCTCACGCCATCCTGCGTGAGCTTATAGCGTGCATTTCGGCCTTCCCGAGCTATATAACAATAAGCACGATTCCCTGTGTAATAGTGTTATACGTGGCTTTCCCATTAGTAGGACTATTTGTTCTGTTGTCTGAAAATAGTTGTTGTGGACTAACTTTTTTAAAATGAAGGTGAGTAAATAAGTTTTGAGTCAAGTACAGATAAAATTCTTTTAGTTACAAACGAAATTCAGTAATGTGTCTCAGTAACACTGAAATATGAGTGCATATAAAAAGTGAATGGCAAAGTAACAGAAGTACTGGACAGAAAATTGCTTATGCTATTAGAATATTTAAGTATTCACT
The DNA here is from genome assembly GCF_023864345.2 of Schistocerca serialis cubense. NCBI lineage: Eukaryota > Metazoa > Arthropoda > Insecta > Orthoptera > Acrididae > Schistocerca > Schistocerca serialis. Next base: position 380,169,786 of record NC_064643.1, on the reverse strand, counting down.
TTCCAACAGCATAACGCTCGTCCACATACCGCTCTTGTTACAGACTCTACAGGCCGTCGACATCTTGTCTTCGACTGCTCGAACAGCAGATCTGTCTCCAATGGCGCACACGCGAGACGTGATCGGATGACATAGTGTCATTCACAACCAGCATTAACCGTCCCTATACTGACTGACCAAGTGCAAGAGGTGTGGAGCACCATCCCACAAACAGACATCCGGCAGCTGTACAACCCAATGCATTTACATTTACCTGCTTGCTTCAACATTCTGGCGGTTACACCACTTATTACTGTACCAGCATTTTTCATTTGCAATGGCTTAACTCAAGCTTACATTAACCTGTGATCTTGCAAATATAATCACTTAAATAGGCCACCTAGATACATGTATTCCACAAATTTCATTACTCTAAGTCAACTTTTTTTTTTTTTTTTTTTTTTTTTTTTGGTGCTGCGATTTTTTTTTTTTCGGTCAGTGTGTGAACATAACCATGAGTACACGATGGCAATCAAACGTGTCTTAAGTTACTGGAACTTTTCAATTGGAGATCGGAACAGAGGATGGGCAGAGGTTGTGCAAGTTACAGCTGTTATCATCTTATGGAGATTAAGTAATCAAATTATTGACATGGGGAATTGGGGAGTAAAGTATCGGTAGATCACAGATCACACACTCTATAGTGCAATGGCTGCAGAGCGACTGGTTACGAGATGGACTCAGCTCGACAGAGTGGCACGAGTAGCAGGCATGTGACCTCAGAAAAGAACTACCCCACGTAAAGATAGTATGATTGTTCGACTGACTCTGACGAGTAGAATGATGACAACAGCAGAGACCCGGGCAGTGGACACATGCAGAACGTTACCACGAAATGTGATTACTGGAGCCGGGTGGAGATCTCGAGTTGCCATACGTTACTAAGCGCTGACAACGCATCACAGCCAACAGAGACTAGCTTGGAGAAGAGCTAGAGGTAACTGAGACATTGACTGCCATTCTGTGGAGCTCAGCGATAAGTCTAGCTTCTGTTGGTGGAGATTATATCGACGCCAGTGAGGCGGTAGAAGATATGGTGAAAAATAAAAAGAAGCGGCTCTTGTCGTGACCTATACCACTTCATCTCCTGCAGTCCCAGTTTGGCGAGCCGTTGGATGCGGTAACAGCACTGACTTGGTAATTACTGATAAGAGGCTCAATATTCGCCATTTTGTGACAAGAATAGTAATACCTTGTTGTCGTACCCTTCATGACAATAATGCAATTTCATGCCAAAAACACTTTGACAAATGAATGGATTCTTGACAGTTCTGCTTGGTCCGCTACTTTGCTGTTCATAGAGTATATCTAATATGCAATGGGAAGACGTATACTTCCATACCAGTCTCCAGCATGGCATGGCACGAACTTCCTCAAGATGATATTCAGAGAAGTGGCTGCGCGGTTCTAGGTGCTTGAGTCCGGAACCGCGCGACTGCTATGGTTGCAGGTTCGAATCCTGCTTCGGGCATGGATGTGTGTGATGTCATTAGGTTAGTTAGGTTTAAGTAGTTCTAAGTTCTAGGGGACTGATGGCCTCAGATGTTAAGTCCCGTTGTGCTTAGAGCCATTTGAACTATTTGAACCATGATATTCAGAAGCTGTTTGGTTTCCATCCTACATCTAGTATAAGACTGTATTCGTGCCAATCAGGGTGATACTTCATACTTAAGGGGGCTGGACAAAATTAAAGGCACATCACGTGAAACATATGCTTGAACGTAAATTCAGGTACTAGCTGAGCTTGTAGGTTGCCCTCAACACGTCCGATCGGTTCGGTACGCGAGAGCACCGAATGGTCTTGTTTTTGAAAGTGAGCCCAAACACTATTCTGTAAGCATTTCGGAAGCGATGCCGAACCGTCCTAGCGAATGGAAACGCTGTTGTCAGTTCTCTTCATGCCAGCCAATCAAAAGCAATCTGCTTCAAATCCGCGCATGCGCACAACACCACCACAGCGGCATGAAATGGAAGCGGCTAGCAGCCTACACAGGCATATGATTAAACTACGTCATTCCGTTCAAATTTCGTTGACCACGTGCTTCCATGAATGCATGATAACGATAGGATATTGACTGAGTTCTGGAAACTGTCGTAAATGTCACATAATGTCATTTTATTCTCATCCACATCGACGTCTTGTTTTGGAATTTACGTTTCGGAATATGAGTTAGGAATGGAGTGTAGTACCGCATTGTACAAATACATCTATATAAACACCAGAAAAATTCGTCATTTTTTCGTTTTCTGTCGTTTCTTAGTTGCTTCAAAATTCGTGGAGGTACGTTGTGTCTATGCAACTAATTGAAGGCAGTTTGTTTATTGCCATAAGCCTTTAGCTTCCTTTGTTCGTGATGGTGCTTCACAAATGAAAGAAGCGAACCGCGTACGGGAATAAACTGCCTTCAGTTAGTTCCAAAGACGGAACTCGTCCAAAGAATAGGAAGATGCATAGACTGTGGTTGTAACTCGCTTCTAGAGATCCAAATTATGAAGTAGCCTATTTCCCTATATGATTCATCGACGATTTGGTTCATAAAAACAAAATTTAAAAAATCACCTTTTCTAGGACAAGTGGCGAGTGCAGCTATAGAAATTCGTTGTAGTTTATAACATGCATCTGATTAATCAGAATGTTTCATGTATGGTGGTATTGTGGCGGGAATCTTTCATCTCTGTCTATTGTTGTTAAGGATTCGATCGCAGATAAATACTTGTGACTAGCTAGAGTATAAAGACGATAGCTGCTAGTTCCATTCGCAGCAATTTACGTTGTGCTCTTAGATTCCTGTCTGATCACACTCTCGGAAATCGCTACGTATTCTTTAAACAAATTTTGAATTATTTGTGAGAAGAAGTATAAATGTCACTGTCAGTTGTTTCACGCACAGTAATTTCATCTTTCACTCCTTAAACGTATGGAAGTCACAAAATCGGAGATACTCGTTACTGAGAAAGCGCGCTCTTACGTGTAACTTATAACGAATACTTCAGAAAAATGGTGAACTTGGACGATTAACAAAGTCTCAGAATGTGTTGCAAACACGAAGAGGAAAAAATATATTTCGCATCCAGCGGTATGCGAATCCACGTCTTTCGCCATGGCAGTTCGTCACATTACCACCATCGCTACTACAACTCGCAAAGGTTCATTTTATATAATTCCATTTGAGAGAGACGCAGGCTGACTTCGTTGCCGAATGATACGGGCGTAAGCCGTAAACGCATGAAATTTTGGATGGTTTCTGCTATCAGGCTTCACAAAATTCCTTTGCATTGTTACTTAGAAGTCTTAAACGAGTTTCGAAAGTTAATAAGTAAAGCATTTGCGGAAAAGAGTACGCGAAGTCACCAGTAATTTCAGCTAAGACATGAGATACACGTATACAGAGCCGACCTTTTGAAATTTAATTATTTTTAAACCCTTAATTACTAAAAATTACAGGTATTTTGTGGGAATATTGACCGAAACTGTTTTTTATGTTATAATCATTCACAGTAACAACAATAAAAACCATATTTGTAACAAAGGAAAATAGTCTATTACGAACTAACTTACCACCCAGACACGGCCTGGCGATTTTTCAGTAACATAATCACTAAATCCGGAGCTGAAATATAGCAAATACCAGATGTAAACAAACCACACCAAACCGAAGGAGGGGGCTATGTCGAAATTCAAAACCACTCGGTCCAGGTGTCGTAAAATCGGTAGAAGGACCGATCAGTATCAGGTCTCAGCAGCTTACTGAATAGGAACTTCGGATATGACATTGAAATTGACGTCACTACCGAGGCTAACCTACTGTACCGGTCGGTATGAACGATACAGAATAGGGCCCCAGAACAGTGTCCTATATATAGCTATGAGTGTGTTATATCGAGTGAATTCGAACAGGGACTAATTGTTGATGATCGTATGTTGTGTGTTACCGTAACCAAGGCAGCAGAAGTGTTTGATGTTGCAAGAGGCACCATATGGAAGAATTACACCGCATACGAAGAAAGCAAGAAGACATTATCCGCTAAGTAATGACGCGGAGGAAGTTGTGTGTTGCGTAATCGCAAGGGACAGATCTGTGACGAAACATAAGTTGACCATAGGTGTAAAAGACACAGCGTAACTGAGACGCCGTCGCGAACTCTGTCAGCACCAAAACAACAAGAAGGGTGCTCCGTAAGCTGGAAATTGCAGGGGGAGCTCGACATTTCGATTACACGGAGTGGGAACGTGATTATTGAGTCCGAACAATTCAAAATTCTAGGTGTTCAGATAGATAGTAAGCTGTCATGGAAAGCCCATGTTCAGGATCTTGTTCAGAAACTGAATGGAACTATATTTACCGTTGGACCATTATCTGCATTAAGTGAAGAGCCCACAAGAAAGTTAGTCTACTTTTCTTATTTTCATTCCCTTAAGGTATAGAACATTACACTCTGGGGTAACTCTTCCCATACAGAAACGGTATTTTTGGGTCATAAACCGGCAGTTCGAGAAGTATGTCGCGTAAGTTCGCCAAGATCTTGTCGACTGCAGTTCAAGAGTACGGGAATACTGAAACGGGCCTCATAATGTAAACAGCATCCAATCTCGTTTTCAGTCAACAGTATGCAATTACAGACAGAAATTAGCAACTTTCACTCAACAAATACTAGGCAGAAATACAATCTATATTTGGATTGCACCTCCTCGACTGTTGTGTATTATTCTGCTATATCCATTTTGAATTAGCTACTACAAGAATTACAATATCTCGCGTACCGAACCGATCGGCACAGTGGCGGATAGATACACCATTTCAAATTGAAGAATTACCTGATGGACTGCCAGCCGGTGTGACCTGGCGATTCTAGGCGCTTTAGTCTGGAACCGTGGGACAGCTACGGTCGCAAGATCGAATCCTGTCTCGGATAGGATGTGTGTGATGTGGTTAGGTTGGTTAGGTTTAAGTAGTACTAAGTTCTAGGGGACTGATGACCTCAGATGTTAGTCCCATAGTGCTCAGAGCCATTTGTGCCATTTTTGGATCACTCATGGTATTCTGCCGCGGAGTTCGTGGGAAAATACAACCTAATTCCTGTATGATACTATTGATTACGGTAATGCGTAATCGCAACTTGTCATCTGCAAAGGATTCTTTTAGATTTATTTTATATGTAATCCGTACATATACTGACTCGTTCCAAGACTAAGGAGACTTGTTATTCAGTTTGGTCCAACGAAACTAGACATAACAAATAAAATATATAGGAAAACTCCAGAATCACTCACCAGTCATGAAATTCTACTAACAAGAAAATGTGATATCGAAGCCATAAAACCTGGACTATGAAGCCATGAAAGAAAGTCATTTCGTCGAATGACTCTTCTGTCACACTGCCTCCGCGTTCTGGCAAGTTTACACCTCAAGAGTGAAACATTTGGTTTCGGTAATGATTTGTGCAGCCATATCACGGTATTCCATCGGTCTACATCTACATCTACATCCATACTCCGCAAGCAACCTGACTATGTGTGGCGGGGGATACTTTGAGTACCTCTATCGGTTCTCCCTTCTATTTCAGTCTCCTATTGTTCGTGGAAAGAAAGATTGTCGGTATGCATCTGTGTGGGCTCTAATCTCACTGATTTTATACCGCGAGATATACGTAGGAGGGAACAATATACTGCTTGACTCCTCGGTGAAGGCATGTTCTCGAAACTGCAACAAAAGCCCGTACCGAGCTACTGAGCGTCTCTCTTGCAGAGTCTTCCACTGGAGTTTACCTATCACCTCCGTAACGCTTTCGCGATTACTAAATGATCCTGTAACGAAGCGCGCTGCCCTCCGTTGGATATTCTCTATTACTTCTATCAACCCTATCTAGTACGGATCCCACAACGGTCAGCAGTATTCAAGCAGTGGGCGAACAAGTGTACTGAACCTACTTCCTTTGTTTCCCGACTGCATTTCTTTAGGATTCTTCCAATTAATCTCAGTCTGGCTTTGCTTTACCGACGATTAATTTTATATAGTTATTCCATTTTAGATCACTCCTAATGCCTACTCCCAGATAATTTATGGAATTAACTGCTTCCAGTTGCTGACCTGCTATATTGTAGCTAAATGATAAGGATTTTCCTTTCTGTGTATTCGCAGCACATTACACTTGTCTACATTGAGATTCAGTTGCCATTCCCTGCACCATACGTCAATTCGTTGCAGATCCTCCTGCATTTCAGTACAATTTTCCGTCGTTACAGCCCCTCGATACATTACAGCATCGTCCGCAAAAAGCCTCAGTGAACTTCCGATGTTATCCACAAGGTCATTTATATACGAGGGCAGTTCAATAAGTAATGCAACACATTTTTGTTCTGAAACAGGGGTTGTTTTATTCAGCATTGAAATACACCAGGTTATTCCCCAATCTTTTAGCTACACAACATTATTTTTCAACGTAATCTCCATTCAATGCTACGGCCTTACGCCACCTTGAAATGAGGGCCTGTATGCCTGCACGGTACCATTCCACTGGTCGATGTCGGAGCCAACGTCGTACTGCATCAATAACTTCTTCATCATCCGCTTAGTGCCTCCCACGGATTGCGTCCTTCATTGGGCCAAACATGTGGAAATACGACGGTGCGAGATCGGGGCTGTAGGGTGCATGAGGAAGAACAGTCCACTGAAGTTTTGTGAGCTCCTCTCGGGTGCAAAGACTTGTGTGAGGTCTTGCATTGTCATGAAGAAGGAGAAGTTCGTTCAGATTTTTGTGCCTACGAACACGCTGAAGTCGTTTCTTCAATTTCTGAAGAGTAGCATAATACACTTCAGAGTAGATCGTTTGACCATGGGGAAGGACATCGAACAGAATAACCCCTTCAGCGTCCCAGAAGACTGTAACCATGACTTTACCGGCTGAGGGTATGGCTTTAAACTTTTTCTTGGTAGGGGAGTGGGTGTGGCGACACTCCATTGATTGCCGTTTTGTTTCAGGTTCGAAGTGATGAACCCATGTTTCATCGCCTGTAACAATCTTTGACAAGAAATTGTCACCCTCAGCCACATGACGAGCAAGCAATTCCGCACAGATGGTTCTCCTTTGCTCTTTATGGTGTTCGGTTAGACAACGAGGGACCCAGCGGAAACAAACCTTTGAATATCCCAACTGGTGAACAATTGTGACACAGTACTACCAACAGAGATGTCAAGTTGAGCACTGAGTTGTTTGATGGTGATCCGTCGATCATCTCGAACGAGTGTGTTCGCACGCTCCGCCATTGCAGGAGTCACAGCTGTGCACGGCCGGCCCGCACGCGGGAGATCAGACAGTCTTGCTTGACCTTGCGGCGATGATGACAAACGCTTTGCCCAACGACTCACCGTGCTTTTGTCCACTGCCAGATCACCGTAGACGTTCTGCAAGCGCCTATGAATATCTGAGATGCCCTGGTTTTCCGCCAAAAGAAACTCGATCACTGCCTGTTGTTTGCAACGCACATCCGTTACAGACGCTATTTTAACAGCTCCGTACAGCGCTGTCACCCGTCGGAAGTCAATGAAACTATACGAGACGAAGCGGGAATGTTTGAAAATATTCCACAAGAACTTTCCGGTTTTTTCAACCAAAATTGGCCGAGAAAAAAAATGTGTTGCATTACTTATTGAACTGCCCTCGTATATTGCGAATAGCAACGGTCCTACGACACTCCCCTGCGGCACACCTGAAATCACTGTTACTTCGGAAGACGTTTCTCCATTGAGAATGACGTGCTGCGTTTTGTTATCTAGGAACTCTTCAGTCCAGTCACACAATTGGTCTGATAGTCCATATGCTCTTACTTTGTTCATTAAACGACTGTGGGGAACTGTATCAAACGCCTTGTGGACGTCAAGAAACACGGCATCTACCTGGGAATTCGTGTCTATGGCCCTCTGAGTCTCGTGGACGAATAGCGCGAGCTGGGTTTCACACTATCGTCTTTTTCTAAACCCATGCTGATTCCTACAGAGTAGATTTCTAATTTCCAGAAAAGTCATTATACTCGAACGTAATACGTGTTCCAAAATTCTACAACTGATCGGCATTAGAGATATAGGTCTATACTTCCTACAGTTACTTGACAATGTCGTATTACTGTCAAGGATTGTCTGACCATTTTGGCTTGTCAGGTTCATCCCATGTTACAGTGTTTATTCTCCAATGGTGATCTTGTTTTCCAAGATGACAGGCTCCTGCTCACACAACTCTCATCGTCCGGGACTGGTTCTGTGGGCTCAAGGATGACTGTCGCATCTCCGCTGGCCACTACAGTCACCAGATCTCAATATTGGTGGGTCTTTGTGCTCTGCGTTGGAACAATGGTGTTTGATCACTATCCACCTCCTCGTCACTAATTTGTAGGTAGAAGATTTCATTTAAAACAATGCAGGACCTCTCTTTACGGATTCGGAGTCGATTGGAAGCTGTTGTGAATGGCAGCGTCTTTCCTACGCCGTATTAGGCATGGCAAGTTGTGTATATGGTGCTTCCGATATATACTAATGTTGTACATCTATTGCGAGAAGTATGGAAGTTCAACTATTTAATGCAAGTTACATCATGAACACGAAGTATTTGTCAGACTGGTGCTTCGTAGTGTTATACTTTCCATTACGAAATTAAATGATAGGTCTGTAAAACCACACCAATCGTCAGAGGACAGATATTCAGCTGTTAATTTGATACTGTGCTGCGAAGAATGGGTGTCGCAGGAGGAATTGTCAGTATTCACGGATATTACTGTGACAGTCATGCAAAACTAAAAATTCAAGTGGACATGGACACTACAAAGAGTACCTTAATGGATATAAGCACTTCTTTAGGTTCATACCACCTCCTCCCAAAATATGGAGAGCACAGAGGTTGCAGTAGAAGAGATTTGCTTCACATTATGGAAGCTGAAGAAATGCTCACAGCTCAGTTCGTATTTCCCTGAATACTGACCATTCCTCCTGTCATACCCCATACATCCTCATAATGGAATATATCCACACTGTGTGATCCATCACAAGTCTTTCACAGAATACGACCACTGTTACTGAATCAGCATGTGGAAGGAACGTTGAAGACGTGGATTATAAATTACGTTCTTTGGACACGAAAGAATCTCAGGAGCTAGCCATCGAACGAAAGTGCTAACAATTGCGGGAACCACAACGGTTTTCTAATAACTGTGAAGAGAAACACGTTTGCGGATTATAAAGAAGTCGCACAACATGGGGGGATTTCACAGCGTAAAACGAAGACAATTGTAATACTAAAAAATCTGTTTCAATTCACTCATGAAAAAGAGCATGAAAAAGTATAATATAAACATATAGTTAAAGCGAGTTAAGGATTGCGGCTCTTATAATACCGTAGAACTTATTCGAAGTATTAGCTGGCATATCTGCCCCCTCAGTACTGCGTGAATGGATTAACTACAGTACTTAAAGTTGGTCAGGTGATTCACAACATACTGACTAGGTACAATTCTGACCCTATCATCTGACGCAACACCGCTTTAAGGCCAAATTCATTTTCCCACGATTCCAGTCATTGGGGGAGAGCTTTCCAGGGAAATGTGGGCATAAGGAAGTTCCCTGTAAGAATAAACGACGTAAATCCTTTCGCCAGTTTAAAAACTCGAGAAACATTCCGGCCAGGCGTTACGGCACCAACCAATTACTCATTTGTCATGCATCTCTAATAATTTTCAGAATCTGCCATAACGGCTCCCAGGATAGTAGATTGAATACTACGATCTAGCACTGCAAAAGCTGTCCAGTTTTCGCTGCTCCAAACGTCCAGACTCAGCCTTGATAATAAGACTATATTGACTACAGACACTAAACGAGTATTCGTAAGAAACATATACGTAACTGATCTTCCTGAAATGCAATCGGAGCTAAGAAGAATGTAATTACAGCAATATTAATCAACGAACTGAAAGGCCTAAAATGTTCGTAGTGTATTCCTCCGCTAGGAGAATAGCGAACTGTCCATGCCTCGTCTAGTCACAGTGGAGTGTAATTAACAAGGACTGTGTTATAGTTGTAGGATGCCAAGTGGTGAGTACGCGGAAAACAGGTAGCAGAGTGAATCTGATACTTCTGGTTGTTTAGGATCATATGATGGACAAATCCCTAGACGCAAAGCGAAGAATAATGAAAAATCCGCTTCACAGTGGCACAATCATCAGCACACTAGCACGAACAACTTTAAGAAAGAACGTTGTGATGGAGCGACAGAAACTTCTCAGGATGCCACCCATAAGCGCAGGAAACACAACACTAGCGACGAAAGGAAACACGAAATTAGAAGTGTTCTGAGCAACTATGGCCAAAGTCACCTGTTGAAGGCACTCTACGATAAGCAATCACTGACTTAGGACAATCTTGAGTATATTACAGAAATTTTAAGCTAAGTTGGTCAGCTGTTGTAAAATATGGTCTGAATTAACACAGAAACTGAATGATAAAAAAGAAAATATTATCAAAAAGGACACCACGCATGGTCACAGATTTGACGCACAACGGAGTTTTGCGGAGACGCTGGAAAACCTTGACCGGTAACCGATTCACTGTACACGACAACTAAAAGGCAGAAGCCTACTTGCAAAGTTAGTTCGTAACTGAAACTTCCGTTGCAATTTGTACAGCTGTAGCTGAAGTTTCAATTAGGAACAGTTGTGGATGCCCCACTAACAGAAATTTATGTTGTTTACAGAGTTTCGAGAACCAGCTTTAAATGAAGAATGTAAGACTAGACTGCAGGCGCTTAGGTGTCGCATCCGTTGGGACCTCGAAGACAAGACAGCAACAAATACAACACTAATTACTTCGGCTACAAATGTATTCAAGCAATCATCCGTCGTGCGTTGCATACGTGAATGGAACGACGAGAATACATAACAAGTGGTACACTGGGAAGTACCTTCTGCCACGTACTTCCCAGTGGTTTTCAGAGTATGTATTTAGATGGAAACCGTAGTGAATCAAGTCAACGCCACTTTCCCACTAATTTGTTCTCGAGACGTGAAAATTTACTGCAGAAAAAATCATGGCATAAACTTTTGAGATTTGAAGCGTAAAAATTATTTTTGTATATCCTAATTTCGACATAAGGCATGTTGGAAATGTACATGAAGACTAAATGAACAACGTGTAATATTAAACTTGCAAACAGTTATATAAAAAAACGCACACACCATATCAAATATTTTCTTTGTTTGCGTGTATAGAGCTTAGGACAGCTCTGCTGAAAATTGGCCAGTACAATCGTAAAACACCATGTGGCTCCGTAATGGCCTCAACCTACCGTTACTCGCGCGATAATTCCCGACACTGTCACGCGACGCGGATGACAGGTGTGATCCACAACATAAACTGTGTATTTGCTGACTTTGAACGATGTATATCTATTATTTCTGGAGTGTTTTATTTAAATGTAAATGTAATTTATGTAATACATAAATACAGTGAAGTACAGGTCTACACTAGGTTGGTAAATATTCTTGTCAATTGTTCACAAATCTAGCTTCCCGCGCCCGGGTTCGATTCCCGGCGGGGTCAGGGATTTTCTCTGCCTCGTGATGGCTGGATGGTGTGTGATGTCCTTAGGCTAGTTAGGTTTAAGCAGTTCTAAGTTCTAGGGGACTGATGACCATAGATGTTAAGTCCCATAGTGCTCAGAGCCATTTGAACCAAGCCATTTGTTGGAATTTTCATCCCAAAATAACTTCCCAATAGTTCTATCCGTGTTGTAACGTGCTTCATTTATGGGTCCAGGAAAAGGAGTAATACTATTACAAATTATAGTTCTAACATTGGTAGGATATTTTCTTTTCCTCCATTTAGCCGTTCTATCTTTTCTTAAATGGAGTACGGCCTTTCGAGTTATTTCTTCCTATGATTCATATTCATCATTTCCTGCCACTTCTTATTCTGTTCCCGAACCATATCACTTTCATTTAGATAATCCTCATTCTCTGAGCCAGCAGTATCAAGATCTTCATCACTCAGATCGCGGTACCATTCTACCCATTCTCCGGAGCTCTGCTAAACTCTATCCAACGCTTTTTTTACCTTTTATATTTATTCCACAAACTAAAAATATGCAGAAGATTTACTTTACATACATAAGTATTCTAGGTAAAAAGTGAATTAACTGTTATTAGTTTCGATATGCATGAAATTATGCACATGGAAAATGGAAAGCAGTAAAGTCATATATGTACCTACTTTTTTTTAAAGAGATGAACAGTGTTGGCTGCAAAAGAGACCTTTTGCATCACACTGCCATGAATTGGAAGAAGTTCTCTATACTTACTTTGTTTCACATTTTAGCAGTAGAACTCGCATGGATGACCAATATCTTCCAAGCTATAATAATGTTTCATACACAATTCAAACCTGCGTAACCTAAAGCCAATGATGGCTGAAGCTAGCGGATGTAGTGAACCGGAAAGGTACTGAAAATGGTGCGAACTCAACTCAGCCCAGTAAGTCAAACCAGAGCGGGAAAATCATGTGGATGATGAGTTTCATCCGTGTGAGCAACGGAAGGTTAAGCAACATTGCAAGAATAAAGTACACTTATGACTGAGTAGGACATGCGCTCATACCTTGAAGGTTTATTCCTCTATAGCGCAATGTCAGTGTGGTGCCTCCAAGGCGGAAGCTCTAGCGACACATTCAGTTCTAAGCGATGAAATTCCTTTTCGGCTCCCAGCGTTGTGAATCGTAGGTGCGTGACGGTTCTCTCGGGTACACGTGAACGCAAAAGAAGCCACTATCGATAAGATGTCACGAATGAAGTGCGTCGTTCGCATCGAACAGTGTCACGTGAGACGCGGGGACACACGAACTGTACGTCAAACGGGACCCCAGGTAAAGTAGCGCCTCAGCTGACTGCGAGGACATGACGAGCATGCGCGCGCAGCTGACGCGTCGCTGACCTTGGCCCTAGGCCACGCGACTTGTGGTTCCCCCGCGTCAGCTGACACGCTGCAAGCAAGTACAGCGTCAACCGCAAACAGTAGGACTCCCACCGAACTTCTATCGCATTTACAACAGAATCTGTTCGTTCGGCACCACTTCCATTTTCACAGCTCCTCAGTTTATGTTCGCGTATAAACTGCATAAGTCGCTATGAGTTGCATGCAAGAAATTATCTGCTGTTTTGCTAAGACCTAATGCATGTTACTCGGTTACGACTTATGTAATCGTCTTCAGAAGATGCTTGCTGGAACACTTTGCGGCAGTTTTTTTAGGATTTCAGGTAGCTGAATACGACTTATTAGTTTCTAGCAAACACAAAGAAGCTGAAGAGTAGAGATATAGGAGTAGTGAAAAATCTCGTTTTTGGTAAGTTTGTTGCTAACATCTCAAAAGTAAACTCAACTACAAAGTCATCGGGTAGCTATATGTACGTGTACAGACGGCGGTAGTATCGCGTACATAAGGTATAAAATGGCAGTGCATTGGCGGAGCTATCATTTGTACTCTCATGATTCGAGTGAAAAGGTTTCCTAGGTAATTATAGCCGCTCGACAGGAATTAGCAGACAATGACAGCGGAATTGTAGTTCGAGCTAGACACGTAGCACATTCCACTTGGGATATCGTTAGGGAATATTCCGTGATCAACAATATCAAGAGTGTGTCGAGAAGATCAAATTTCAGGCATTACCTCTCATCAGGGAAAGCACAGTGGCCGACGGCCTTCACTTAACGGCCGAAAACAGTGGCGTTTATGTAGAGTTGTTAGCGCTAATTTACAGGCTAAACTACACGACTGGCCATTAAAATTGCTAGATTACGAACAGGACGTGCTACAGACGCGAAATTTAACCGATATGAAGAAGATGCTCTGATATGCAAATAATTAGCTTTTCAGAGCATTCACACAAGGTTTGCGATGGTGGCGACACCTACAACGTGCTGACAAGAGGAAAGTTTCCAACCGATTTCTCATACACAAATAGCAGTTGACCGGCGTTGCCTGGTGAAGCGTTGTTGTGATGCCTTGTGTAAGGACGAGATATGCGTACCATCGCGATTCCGACTTCGATAAAGGTCGGATTGTAGCTTATCGCGATTGCGTATATCGTATCGGGACATTGCTGCTGGCGTTGGCCGACATCCAATGACTATTAGCAGAATATGGAATCGGTGGGTTCAGGAGGGTAATACGGAACACCGTGCTGGATCCCAACGGACTCGTATCACTAGCAGTCGAGATGACAGGCATCTTATCCGCATGGCTGTAACGGATCGTGCAGCCACGTCTCGATCCCTGAGTCAACAGATGGGGACGTTTGCAAGACAATAACCATTTGCACGAACAGTTCGACGACGTTTGCAGCAGCTTGGACTATAATCTCGGAGACCATGGCTGCGGTTACCCTTGACGCTGCGTCACAGGCAGACAGGAGCGCCTGCGATGTTGTACTCAACGACGAACCTGGGTGCACGAATGACAAAACGTCATTTTTTCGTATCAATCCAGGTTCTGTTTACAGCATCATGATGGTCACATCCATGTTTGGCGACATCGCGGTGAACGCACATTGAAAGAGCGTATTCGTCATCGCCATACTGGGGTATGTCCCGGCGTGATGGTATGGGATGGCATCGGTTACACATCTCGGTGACCTCTTGTTCGCATTAACGGCACTTTGAATAGTGGACATTACATTTGAGATGTGTTACGACCCGTGCTTCTACCCATCATTCGGTCCCTGCGAAACCCTACATTTCAGAAGGATAATGCAAGACTGCATGTTGCAGGTCCTGTACGGGCCTTTCTGGATACAGAAAATTTTCGACTGCTGCCCTGTCCAGCACATTTTCCAGATCACTCACCAATTGAAAACGTCTCGTCAATGGTGGCCGAGCAACTGGCTCCTCACAATACGCCAGTCTCTACTCTTGATGAACTGTGGTATCGTGTTGAAGCTGCATGGGCAGCTGTACCTGTACACGCCATCCAAGTTCTGTTAGACTCAATGCTCAGGCATATCAAGGCCGTTATTATGGCCAGAGGTGGTTGTTCTGGGTACTGATTTCTCAGGATATATGCACCCAAATTGCGTGAAAATGTAATTGTATGTCAGTTCATATATTTGTTCAATAAATACCCGTTTATCATCTGCATATCTTCTTGGTGCAACAATTTTAATGGCCAGTAGTGTATGTGTAATAACTACAGAAATCAATGTGGGACGTACGACTCACTTATCCGTTAGGACAGTGCGGCGAAATTTGGTGTTTATGGGCTGTGGCAGCAGCCGACCACCGCGAGTGCCTTTGTTTGCTAATAGCACGACATCGGCTGCAGCGCCGCTCATGGGCTCGTGACCATATCGGTTGGATCCTAATCGGCTGGACAACCGTGGCCTGGTCAGATGAGTGCCTATTTCTGTTGATAAGACCCGATGGAAGGGTGTGTGTGAATTCCTAAGGGACCAAACTGC
Source organism: Schistocerca serialis cubense (assembly GCF_023864345.2). Classification (NCBI taxonomy): domain Eukaryota; kingdom Metazoa; phylum Arthropoda; class Insecta; order Orthoptera; family Acrididae; genus Schistocerca; species Schistocerca serialis. The sequence goes on along the minus strand of NC_064643.1, from coordinate 380,154,264 downwards.
TGAAGTTATTGGTCCCTAGACTTACACATTAGTTAAACTATCTTAAACTAACTTATGCTAAGAACAACATACACATCCATGCCCGAGGCAAGACTCGAACCTCCGCTGCGAGGGGCCGCGCAATCCGTGGCGTGGCGCCTCAAACCGCCCCGACATTCCGCGCTGCGCCGGTGGTGCAGCGCGGAGAGTGGTGCAGAACCAAGTTTTCAACAAGGCGCTGGACAAGTTGGTTCTGGGACCATAATGGTGTTCGTTGTTTTCACAGGGAATGGACAGGGTCCTCTGGTCCAGATCAACCAATAATTGGCTGGCAATAATTATATTCGTCTACTTGGAGACCAAACAACAATGGATGTTTTTTGCGGATGATAGTGCGCCATGGTACGGGTCCACAATTGTTCGCGATTGGTTTTAAGAACATTCTGGACCTTACGAGAGCATGATTTTGGCCACCCAGATCGCCCGACATGAATCCCACCGAACATTTATTTGACATAAACAGTAGGTCTGTTCGCACACCTAATCCTGCACCAGTAACACTTCCGCAGTTATGGACGGCTATAGAAACAGCATGGCTCAATATTTCTGCAAGGGACTTCCTGTGGCTTGTCGAGTTCATGCCACTTCGAGTTGCTGTACCACGCAAGGAAAAAGAGGTTCGACAAATTTTAGGAGGTATTCCATGACGTTTGTCTCCTCAGTGTCTGCATTTATTGTGGAAAAAGTACACATTACGAAAAGGAAGAAGATTAAATTTCCTAATTAGAATGACTTTTTTGTCATATGAATAGTTTGGATGGAAACGTGAAGTGAAATTCGTTTCTCAATAACAGCCCAGTCAGACACATTCACCCATAAATGAGCACCCTCAAAATTTTCTCGAATGAAATTTTGACTCTGCAGCGGTGTGTGTGCTGATACGAAACTTTCTGGCAGATTAAAACTGGACATAGGCTTGAATAGGTTAGTTGGTAGAGTACTTGCCCACGAAAGGCAAAGGTCCCGAGTTTAGTCTGCCTCAGGCAGTGGCGCAACACAGGCCTGTTGTCCCAGCCACAGGTGCTCGTGGAAGAAGAAGTGTTTATACCACTGATACTTGCGCGAGTTGTTGTCTGACTATTTCGCCATGGTACACAATTTTAGAAAGACTACACGCCAATTTACGTTTGACAACGAATACGCCAGACCCAAGGCTTGCAAAATAGAGCTTTTTTGAGGGAAGAAGTTCGCTTACATGCTACAGGTAATCAAATGTAAGTCAAGATGACTGATGAAGCTGTATCTGAAAGAACTTTCGCCGCTGCTCAAATACGATTTAAATTTTGACACTCTGATGGTGATATCAGCGATGTAACAGTAGCTCCTTCAATCTTGGGTGTGAGGATCATTCGGATCTTTGAATTGCCGTTTGAGGTACCAGAATCGATGGTTATTGAATCGCTTGCGACCATATGGGACGGTACTCAGCCACATGCCTGAACGCTGGGCGAGTTTTAGCACCTATCCCGTGCTAAACGGCGTCCGACAGGTGAGGATCGTTCTTAACAAACCAATCCATTCATATTTATATATTGGAGGATGTCTAGCTATTGTGATTTATGGTGGTCAGCCATGCACATCTTCTGGATGTGGTGGAGAAGGACATATCCGCTCGGAGTGCATACAACGCCAGGTCATGTAACTGCCACATGGAGAAGGGTCAAAGCGAGAGTTTCCCACGCAACTGCCGGTGACGTACTTGTCTGTGACCCGTCGGCAGGTGTTTCCAAGTTCGGAGCGTTACACGTACTTGTTGATGCAAGAGCAAACCGAGTTAGCGCAGCATGGAGGTGACACGGAGTATGCCCCTACACCCACCTCACGTCAGATAAGGGAGGAACCTTCCGCACCCTCACATGTAGCACGCAGCGTGGAATTGGAGGTCGAGATAGTCGCGTCAGCAACGGACCAACCAACGCTTGACGAACACAGTGAGGCGTCGCCTATGGCGGCAGAGGGCAGGGCGAGCAAACAACGATAACCAAAGCGTCGCAAAAAGCGTCGCCATAGTTCGGGTGACGCGTCCTCCCCTAGGCTAGAGGACATGGAAAAATATTCAATCAGATGGTGACTGGATGTCCTGCCTTTCAGACGGTCCCTCTTCATTGACACCGACTGACCTGGTACTGTCGACGGAGCAGTCAAGGACCATGTCCCGGCAGTCACATCGAAATGCAGCAGAGGGTGTTTCTGGGATTGGTGACTAATGCGACTGGGTAGAACCAGTCGGAGAGATACAGGAATTGGCACCCCCACTTGACTCATTTATAGGATGAACACCACAGAATAAGAAAAACGGAGGGCAGCCTGTTGGCTGGCACCTCTCTGAGCGCGAGTAGTGGACTAAAGCCCTCGGGGTTCACAATGACATGACACATGCATGTCAATGACAACGGACCAAGCATATAAAGTGGGAACAGTGAACATCAATACCGCATGATCACTTGCAAAGATGCAACTTTTCCGGGAAATGATTTACGCCACAGACGTGGATATTCTGCTGTTGCACGACACCTGCGATGCTGCCTTTCCCGACGTGCATGGTTACAATACTTAACTGGCACCGACTCCAGACGGAGGACGTGGCATAGCGATATTAGTCCGGGGAGAGATTGCTGTGTATGACCTCGGTTTGGCGGTGACCGTGAACGGCAATCGTATTGTCAACATCTATGCATCCTCCGGATCTGACAATCGACGGATGCGTGTGCCATTCTACTCAGATGAGAATGCGCCCCGATTCCATGGGAGATATGACCACGTCTTGGTAGGAGGGGATTTTAGCTGTTTTCTGACATCGAAAGATCAAACCCCTAATTTGTGTTCCTGCTACGCATTGCACGCGATCTGCCAGGGAAATGAAAGTAATGGACACTTCGGAAAAAATTCATGGACAGCGACAGGGCTACACGTTTTTTACTAGGCACTCGGCGAGCAGGGTGGATCGGATTTATGTTTATGACGAATTAAGAGATCAAGTGTTGATTGCTGAACGTTGGCCCACAACTTTTACGGATCACCTTGTACATTTATGCACGTTAACTCTCCCACGACAGCGGGTCTGGCGGAGCCGAAGCTTGCGGAAACTTAACACCTCCTTATTGGTGGATCCAGAATGTCGCCAATGGATCAAAGAAACGTGGCAGACATGCACTCGCCGTCTGTCGACGCACAGTATGGTTCTTTCATGGTGGCTGCCATGGACAAAACAGGTGGTACGAAGAGCTTTCATAAGGTATGGCGACGAAAAAGCGACATGGCTCCGAGATACACTTTATGACTATATGGTGCTCCGTGACGTGTCCTCCAGGGCCCCTTCGCACGAGCGTCAAGCTGAAATCTATTGCATTCGGCATGCATTTTATCGACCACGAGATGTTGATTGGAGGGTCTTTCGATCCGTGCCCCATGACTGAGCAACCTCGATGGAGAACGTACTAGCATGTATCATGCACGTAATCCCCTATCCTTGATCACTGTTCTCCATAATGGTGATGGTCGACCCTTGACGTCACAACACGACATTTATCCTGGATTTCTGAAGCATTACCGCCTCCTTTTCACTGGAGCGTCGACGGAAAATCGGATTGGGAAAGAAAGTTTGCGGCAGATGCAAACGGAGGTGTTATTGGAACTCCTAACGGAAGATGACATACTGAGGGCACTCAAGAAGGGTACGATGCATAAATCCCCTGGGCCAGATGCGATGACACTCAAATTTTATGGCGAATTTAATGATTTTCTAATGGGTGTTGATGTGTAATGAGTTACTGAGCTCTGGCACGGACGCCCGGCCGGCAGGAGTGGCCGAGCGGTTCTAGGCGCTACAGTCTGGAACCGCGCGGCCGCTACGGTCGCAGGCTCTTATCCTGCCTCGGGCATGGATGTGTGTGATGTCCTTAGGTTAGTTGGGTTTAAGTTGTTCTAAGTTCTAGGGGACTGATGACCTTAGAAGTTAAGTCCCATAGTGCTCAGAGCCATTTTTGAACGGGCGTCCCGTCGCAATTCATGGCGTGACTGTTTATGACGATACCGAAATTGGTAGGGAGTCTCAGCGCCCATCAACTTCGACCGCTCACAATGCTCGATACTGACTACAACATTTTTGCGAGGATGTCGTTGGCAAGGCTCAATACTGTATTATCCAAGACATTACCCCCATACCAAGCTTGTCTACGGGTTCGGAGCAACATCCAGTCTCTCCTAGGCCAATACCGTGTCATCATTTCCCTGACGGAAGCTTGTCGTATGCGAGTGGTGTTCGTATCTGTGGATATTGATTATGCCTTTGACAGGATCAACCATGATTTCCTTGACTCGACCATGCGACGCATGGTGATATCTCAGGATTTTACTACCGTCCTCAAGCGCCTCTTCCGCGGCTCTTCCTCGACGATTAGAGTCAGTGGCAGGGAGGTAGGAACGATTCCTGTTTGCAGCTACGTTAGGCAAGGGTGTCCCTTGTCGATGATGCTGTTTGAAAAAGCGCTCGAACCATTGATGCAGGCTTTTGGACGGACTCTTACAGGCGTCCGACCCCGTGCGAGTTCCTTCACGTGTCGTGCATATGCCGACGACTTGACGATACTCGCCGGTCGGAGATCGAAGTACGTAGGGCGGTTGCCCTTCTTCCTACGTACGGAGTAGCGGCGGATAAAAGGTCGACATGAATAAAACCAAGATTATGCACATCGGACGAGGACTGGACGCTCTGCGCAGTCCGTTTACGACGGTGGACATCTTGCGATACTTGGGAGCATTGTTCACCCGATCGTTAAGATAATCAGCGGCGGCGAGCTACCGACGTCTTTTCCTGCACGTCTGACTGCACATGCGCAACAATTCCCTCCCAACCCACGACCTGCTACAAAGGGTGGAATACACTAATGTTCATCTGGCCTCGCGACTGCCGCACGGCCGGCCGAAGTGGCCGTGCGGTTAAAGGCGCTGCAGTATGGAACCGCAAGACCTCTACGGTCGCAGGTTCGAATCCTGCCTCGGGCATGGATGTTTGTGATGTCCTTAGGTTAGTTAGGTTTAACTAGTTCTAAGTTCTAGGGGACTAATGACCTCAGCAGTTGAGTCCCATAGTGCTCAGAGCCATTTGAACCATTTGACTGCCGCACTTAGCACAGGTACAGCCAATGCCACATGGTATTGCTGACAGGTTAATGGCGGCCTTTGGATACTATGTCAGCCAAGGGATATTGTTTAAGGTGAAATACGAGAATTTAACTCTCCCACACCATTCTGGAGGACCTAATCTCACGAATGTGTGGAACATGGCTCTATCTTTATACCTGCGAGCAACGATACGGACATGGAACCAACGGCAACACGGCGTCACGTCGGCGAACCTGGACATGCTTCTTCCCCCGTCCATTGAACCGCCGGTGGCGGTAAGCACAGTATCGCCTTCTTTTTCTCACGTCGCGCAATTATTTGTTGATTTTAGTTATGTTCAGTTACAGATAGCTTCTACAAGGATCCCCACTACCCGTCTGATATATCGATACTTGAGCCGTCATCATGGCAGCAGTGTTGTCGAACTCAAGTACCCAATGAGGGATTGGCGACAGATATGGCGTGCTGTCCATACACCTCTCCTCATCACGGCATCGAGATCGTCTTGATATACATTAATCAACCGCAAGACAGTCACTCGCCGACGATTGTACGACAATGACATGGCAGGTTCCCCGCTCTGTCTTATATTTGGCATGCAGGAGACCAACGAATATTCTCTGCGATGAGAAGAAGGATGTTTGGCGGCTCACGCCACACATCATTGCACTCTTCCGACGTACCGACGACTCCACGATCACGACGGATGCTTTAATTTTCCCAGACGCTGTCTTTTTCCCCTCACGGAATACGTCGGCAATTCGCTGGACTGGAGGACACGCATCGCACAACGTGCTCTCGCGGACCGTGGTATCGGGTATGGACTATTGGCATTATTTACTGGAACAACACGAAATCATCCCTCACTCTAAATACAAAATGCACTTAGCGAACTTTCTAGCCAGCATGTTTCATGACCCCCGAAGCGGTGGGGGTTCCCAGGTATACGTAGCTTCGCGTGATATGATATTACTCCCACTGAAGTGACGATGACATCACTTGGGCCCTATATTTGTTTCCTTTATTTTTCATATGTTATCTTTTTCCTGGGAAATTGAAATTAAATAAATAAAAAAAATTAAATAGAAAGGAAAACATTACTGTACAATGTTTCCTTCGCGCTGCCTCTCCCTTATCCTGTCAGGAGACGGGGCATCGTGGCTATTCAAAAATTAAAAGAAGAAAAAGAAAAAAGGAAAAAAGTTCTAGGCTGCCAGGAAGTAGGAAATTTTCTGAGTAGTTTATTGCGAAGTTCATTACCTACTTAATGGCGACAATACTGTAAGCTGCTATACGTTAACTTCTATACCTCCAACCTGATACAAAATATTGCGATCAGTACTCTTCGCCTTTTTGTTCTTCTGTAAACTCAGGTGAGATATGAGGGTCAAACAAAACGCAATGGATTTTTAAAGTGAAAGTCACTTCACAAGAACGTATCGTTAGTTGTGGTCGATCCTGCTAAGCCTTCTTGAGATGGGCGGCAATCACCTATTCATTTTTCTACAATTTTTTGCACTTTTCGTGTTCTTCTATAGACGTTTGAAATTGACGTTTACACGATCTTTACTATTCCTGTTTGACTCAACAAACCCTTTACGTTAAGAATGCAGACTCAAGTTAAATGATATTCAATGTTTATGTTAACTCTAATCGATTTTTTTCTTCTTGCCCATCTATAGATTTACCTAACAGATGTACATAAAATCGACATGTTGTACATTTATCAGTATCATGTCTTATTGGCGTCAATTTTCCTGCAGTAGCGTGCAGTGTGAAACCCGGGACCCACAGCACCACTCACAAACTGACGGGCTCAGGGGCCAGCTGCTGGAGATCATTTAACTATAGTCTGAGGAAACTTAAAGTTTTCTTACAATTTATCATACCACTTCGTTCGCCTTTCTGCATTAACGATACAAAGTTAAAATTCTCGAATCCTCTTTGCCCTACTGTGATCATTCTGTTAATTATAACTCGTAAAACTTCACGACAAATAAAGTACACTTTCCTAAAAACACTCACGTTCAGAAAAAAATAGAACATCTTGGATGACTAGAGATAGGACATTCATATTCACAGCACACGTACATTAATATATTTTGCAGAAATGATTAGCATTTACCGGTAACATTGGCCTGAGTCTCTCGTCGTCCTATAAACCGAAGGGAAGGGATCAGCATGAATTGAGAAGACGTGCAGAATGCCTCGCAGACTTATGCGTGAACCGTGCCGTCAAATTATTGAGTTTGAAAGACGGCTTGCTATTGGCATGAGAGAATGTGGTGCATCTATCGGCGAAATTGCTGCTCATGTGGGGCGAAGTGTTTCGGCAGTGCAACGGGTGTTTGCAGAATGGTTCACGGGAGGCCGCAGAACATTGCAAGATGGGTCAGGCCTCACCACCCAGACCACCCCCACACCTTATTGAAATGCCATTTGAGGAGAGATCTGAGTCCTTCTTTAGCTCTGCCGTAACAGTGGAACACATCATACACTATCAGGGGTGACAGTTCGTCCTGATTATTACAGCATTGATTACGTGTGCGTCGTCCACTTGTCTGCCTATCTTTCGCGAATGTGTAGAAACATGCTAGATGGCAATGGTGTCACTAGGGACAGAAATGTTTTCTTAAGGATCCAGGTTCTGTTTGTTTGAAAACGATGGTCACAATTTGGTTCGCCGCAAACTAGGGGAGTGGCATTATAGTGATTGCATTCGCAGAGATATACAGCGCCAACTCAAGGCCTTATGGTGTGGGGGCTAGTGGGTACAACCACAAACCACAGTTGGTGCGTGTAGGGGTCACTGGGACTAGTTTGACCTACGTGAATGACATCCTGCAACCCGTAGCCATACTCTTTCTGAACAACACCCCAGACGCCTTTCTTCAGTAAGACAGTGCAAGACCACATATTGGTGTCACAGGATGTCAGTCTTTTGCCAGATCATCAGACTTATCGCCAATCGAAAATGTGTGGTGTGTGGTGAAACGACAGCTGCAGTTCTGACCCAATTCCAAACACCACAGATGAACTTTGGAACCAGGTGAAGGCAGCGTGGATGGCTGAACCACAGGACGCCATTCGTGCCATAACCGTCGATTCCATCACGTGTGGATTTAGTTATCAAGGCCATGGCGGACCCTGTGCCTACTAGGCAACTGAACATATAGTGAACCGAGGTGACTTACATGCTAATCATTTCTGCAGAACATATCCTGTGAGTATGAACGTCCTATCTCTAGACGTTCAAAGTCTGTTTTTTTCTGACCATGAGTGTATAATGAGAACATTACAGACGTACTGGCCTATAAAACCTACGTGTACTCCGCTTGTGGCTGGCGAAGCTTCTGCTAAGGCAGATAACATGAGAAATCACCAGAGTTTACGAAAAAGGGAATATCAGTAAAGAGAAAGGCGAAAACAACACACTGCGAACGCTCGCTAAGCCTGAAATTCTTCTGAAAAAAGTCACAGATTAACAGTTTTCAGTAAGTATAATGTGCTTTACTCTTACGCTGAGTGTTTTCCGCGATTCGTATTTGTTTCGAATACAGTCCAGAGACAGGTAGTGCTATTTTCATTGTTTTCAACAAGAAGTGTCTAGTAACCACAGTTTAGTCAGCTATCATTCGCCTTGCTTGTTTTTCCAGGTATAAACCAAAACTAACCAAAAATATGATTTTTCACTTTCTTTTGTGATATTTTGCTACGTTTTGATGGCAGTTTTGAAATTCTTGTTCAGTATCTCAAAAAGGTACAGGAAAAAAATGAAAATTAATTCCCTAAAGATTTCGATTTGAGTACCTGATGTCTGGACCAATAGTGCAACACAATTATTACTGTGGACTTTCTTCTGACATCATGCTCCCATTACATAGAAGGGTAGGAGTGAATAAAATTATCATTGCTTTTTACAAGATTTCTCTATACTCGTGTTGAATTTTGTTCTCCTCCACCCACATTCTCTTTCCATTTTTAACGCCTCGCAATCAACGGTGCAATGAATTCTGATATTTCTATCTGTTCCCAACCAGCTTCCGCCACACTGTGACATCTCTGAAAGAGTCCTGGAAAACTTGTTCGATGCGGGTTCTTGATCTGTCGTTGAGCCTAACATTACAAGCTTCTAACGGATTGTATATGTACCAATGATCACAGATTTCGTCGTTTCCCTAAGCTCCTATGAGAAGGACACAGCCGATTTCCTTTCACATTCTTCCTCAGTCCGAACTGGTGCACTGCCAATGTTGACCTAGTCATCGACGAAAAGCTAAACCTTAATCGTCCTTCCTTCCACAAACGGTTACGGTGAATGACTTGAAGTATTGTAGTGTACTCAGAACAAACAAAACACTCAAGTAACAACTTCGCCTACTGAACATACTACACATTTAATGTTATTGCTGAAACATAAATGAAACTGATTTCAAATCCAGAAAACTCCGTGTCCACGTAAACATAGCGACGAAAACTGCACACTTCAGAAGTAATTGAAAAGTCTCTCAAAAATATAAAGAATGGCAGTAAAATATGGGGTACAAAGAGCAAAAATACTCACTAATGACGAATGGAATCATTTAACGCTTTTCAAAGAGGCGACCCTTACGCTGTTCGCTATCGCATGGCATGCTTACGTATGAGATGCACGGATCAATGCGTGTATTTTCCAACCGCGAAGCTTGGTAGAGTGTAATGGATCGTGAGGTCATGTCGTTGTTTTCTGTTTTTACCGGAGTCACACAAAAAGAATTCGTTACCAGAGGTGGCCATGTCAGATTAGTGCGGCAGGGCAGTATTCTCAGAAGGTGGTTACATCTTTCAAAATATTTCCTAGAATCAAAATGCTGCAAATGGTCATTTGTTCCGTTTAGGATGCCAAATGTCAGCCCTAAAGTACTGCCATACTCTGAAATTTTCACGAGGTGTGCACAACGGTAACTTTCTATTTGCTTAGGCTTAGTTGTAACAGACTTCTCAAAGTTGCGATAAGGTAATGTAGTTTCAAGAAGACAAAAAAAGAAAAAAAAGGACATAGCTTAAACAATAAATCCTCCTAGAAGGTTAATATCAAGCAACATATTAATACTTAACTACTGTTTAACTGTTTGTGCCTTACAGTAGAAAGTTAAGAACAAAAGTATCTGTGCCAGTACTGCTGCCCCCGTAGAAAATTGCTTGGCTATTAAAAACTACTATTTTCTGTGGTACCCTGATTTAAATAAAATCCAAATAATGTGAGGAGCTAGCGACTTTTACATTCAGAGAACTGGAAGAAGATTAACGGAAGGCAACTGAGACTCGATGTTGTTATATTTCTATCAAAAGGATCGCAAACACTAACATACATAGATTAAAATTCAGAGGTTGCGGGCTTACCACGAAAAATATCACTTACTTGTTCAGATTCAGCTCCGGCTGGTAACGAACTGGAAATACAGTACCACGTCTGGTAGCAAATGAAATGACCACCCAGCACACGTTGCAGCACGCTAGCAGACAGAATCATTATGGAATACCGTAAATGTCACTGAAGAAACGCAAGATAAAATGTAAATATAAAATACTCCAGTGACTATGGATGGAATAAGAGTCAATAGTTTCTGAACGTTAAGCCTCTCAGTGCTGGCTAAAAACGGAATAACATCTAAGGACGTCGCATTACCCTGTTTTCTCAATGCACCTGATAGTGTTTTAATCTATGGCTGATTCGCTCATTCTCGAAACATAGCAATCACAAGCTGTCGAAAAATACAGTCTGTTTACAGAAAGAGACAACTTCACAATCAAAATTATGATAAACAATGCTGAAATCTTACATGTACGTATTGCTCAACAACAATATGATTCCACTTCGCCTTTGTCGGAAACACGTTGAGAGGTTCCGTGCCCTCTCTTGCGTGTCGCCTCTCACTTTCATTAATTTTATTAATGTTTTATGTCATTTCACGGTGGTAACAGGACGAATAAGGTTATTGTAATGAGGGAATTTGTACCGAGAGCTCAAAATACTTTCTCTGGGTGGCCTGTGCGAGGCGAGCATCGGAGGACGCGGCACACTGCGTTTCCCGTTGGGGCTGCACGTCTCCGAGTACTGAGAGGATCGTACATCAACAGGCTTAAGCGCCTGGTGGAATGACTGACGTCGGTCGAGTTTCGCCTATTGTATGCAGGGCGAAACGACCTGCGAGAAGTCTGAGAGTCGCCACAGTTTATGTGTTTACAGTTCCGGCGTGTCTGGAATGAAGACTGCTGGCACCGACTGACTGCATTGTCCTCATGATTCTGAGAATACTTGTGGACCATACCCTGCTGGGTGCGACTGTCTGGTGCCGGATGGCCGGTGGTCTAGGCGTGTTGTTTTTGTAGCCGGTCAAATGGCAAGTTCAGTGCCCTCAGCTGAATAGCAGAGGCATGATTGGTCAACTTAAACTGAGGCTAGTCATAAAGCCCTGCTCGAAATTGGAGGGAACGGTCGCTATTGGCGCCAATGATGTTCTGAGACAGTGTGTGGGAATTTTGGAATCAGCACTGAATGCTGATTCGCGGTTTTCGAGGATAGTGGGGAGCTGAGCAATGTTGGCTTTGCTCTTGCGTTGTGCGGTCGCAGGGAATTCGCGATCTGATCTTCGTCGGAGTCAGACGGTCTTGCGACTTAGTCGCACTTTTTAGGCAGAACTTAGAATTCTCGGACAGCCTTCGAGGCTACGGGTTGAAACAGAGTTGTTACACATCAGAATTCGGCGCCTACATCATCAGAACGCTGCCTACCGACGCAGATTTCAGGACTGGTACAGTATTTTACGGCTTTGGCTTTGTAGGACCTATCAATCTTATACAGAAGTCCTCAGCAGTACGCGCGCTCGCTTTGATACAACTTGCTTTTTTCTCCATGTGAACCCATTTCAGCTCTCACTACTAATCACCATACCGCAATATAGTCGGGAGATTAATATTTGATTCGTTAGAATCTCCAGTCATTATCGTCAGTCTATCGCGTCACAGAGAGTAGGAGCCCCTTGTTCTCGAGCCAACTTTTATTCCCATAATTGTTCAGTATACCCTGTCATTTAACCTACTATTTGTGTCGATAATCAAAAATGGTTCAAATGGGTCTGAGCACTATGGGAATTAAATTCTGAGGTCACCAGTCCCCTAGATCTTAGAACTACTTAAATCTAACTAACCTAAGGACATCACACACATCCATGCCCGAGGCAGCATTCGAACCTGCGACCGTAGCGGTCGCGCGGTTCCAAAGTGTAGCGCCTAGAACCGATCGGCCACTCCAGCCGGCGTGTCGATAATCCTGTACTTTTATGCTCTGATACATAATAAATATCATTGTAATATTTAATCCGCATATTATTTCGTAGATATATGCAGAATCCCTTTTCCGATTATTTATTATGATAAAGTTCTCTTTTTTTCTCTGAGTAGATTACGATTTTTATTAAATTGTTGTGAGTATGCACTCCTTATTTTACCAACTAGCTGGGTCCACCATAATTGCCTTTCGTTGCCGTTGTGTGCATAATCAATTAGGTTGTAGGTAAGGAGGGAATCAAGTACATGTCTCGTTCTCATGCTAAATTAGTCAGAGTTAAAGAGGCACAAACTCTTCTCCAACACGGCAACTCGCAACGTGTCGACGTTACAGTAAACAAGTACAGCGGTAAGAAAGGAAAGCGTATCAGACTGTCAGTGCCTTTGGGTCAGGGTCACTTGTAGGTATACAATCAATCCTATTACGTACTCACTATAAGCGGACCTAATCGTCATCACTCGCAGGTGCAATAATACTGTGGTCGACTTCAGATGATCTTTTTGCCGAGGAGCCAATGGGATAAGAGCACACAGTGCCTCCCACGAGCTGCCGCAGCTAGTTGCGAAATAACAGAGCTGCTGTTTCTAGAGGAAAAGTGTCGCTTCTAAGAAAACCGATGTGTCCCTAACGTGCCAAGTGGAAGAAAATAGTTGCTGCTTGCAGCGTAGAATTCGCAGAACGATAAAATGGAGTAAACGCGTTTCAGATGGAGGTCGAAGATAAACTGTGGTGGAGGAATATACTCTGGCACTCAGTGCCACGAAAGGAACGTAAAAACTGAGAAGTAGTATGAAGTCTACGTGCCAAATTAACCTTAGGAACAAAATGTTACATTCAGGGAACTGAAAATATTCATGAAATACATTATGAATTGACAAACACACGACACTGGTGTAACATTCTACACTAGTTATTAGCCTGCAAATCGGGTTTCGGCTGTTACACCGTCAGGTACAAAGTTATATCTCCGTGGCTGTAAAAGTTTTGTAGAATCAAAGATTTTACAATAGTGCAACTACAGAGTATCTCAGTTCAATCCAAAGACGACAGCTGTTAATGTTGGACTAAAATGAGAGGGATAATTTCAGTAAAAATGCAATGTAAGATATCTACGTTGGATGAAACACGTGAACTACATGACAAATTACAATTTTCTAAGAGAAAAGATAAATAATACAGTGAAATATGCTTACATTTTGGCAACGTGTTCCAAGGGGATAACCGAACATAACGATCTTGCCCTTAAGAGGTCCAATATTGTAGACAGGTACAATATAACAAGTGAGTCTAAACAAATAATTGAAACAACAGTAACAACACAAAATAAAATATTTTTAACAGAGAAAATGAAGCTAAAGTAACTAAATATAGGAGAAAGTGGGGCATTTGAATGGAAGGTCTAATTTACGAAGTGGTTTGGATGAATTAGTAGTAGTAGCCGCAGTTAGAAGTTGTGATTAAGGGAATTGTGGTTATTCAGTACTGAGCATAGACCAGTGGACATACGTTTATTACTATTCCTTACTTAGAGGTAGTTCATCTTCCTGCCTCTGTGGATGTTATGTAAGACTTTGTGTCGCACCCAGTAACTGTGCCCTTCTTCAAGCATGTTGTCTGTAAATGTACAGTCTTCTTTTCTAAGTCTCCAACTTCTATGACATGTGCATTATGTAGTTCCTAGAGTTAAGCTTTCTGTTACATACAGACAAGCTTATTCTATACATGGGATTGTGCACCATCTTTTAAGGTCTTGAGGTGGAGGGTCGAGCGTGGGGTAAAGGTGAGAGGGATTGTGTTGTTTTTGTTTCTTATGCAATATGGAGTCCAGTAACGCAGGAGGGTGGCCATTGTTTGATGATATTTGTTTGATTGTGTTTTATTCTGTTCGGAAATTGTCATCAGTCACGAGGAAGGACAGTAGGCGATGTACCATTGCATGAAATGCTGCCATTTGTGATCGGCTAAAATGCTGCCTTTCATGCAGCGATAGATAGCCTAATTTTATGTTTTCAGTGTGCCATCACTCAAGGGGATAGATAAAATTTCTACCAAGAAACAGAGGAACACGCAAGTATGGCAGTTCATAAAATAACTACAAAACTGATAACTGTCTAATTGAACTAAGAGGTACGAACGTCAGTCACAATCGATGAAATATAAAGCAAATGAAAGAGAGAATATTTTTGAACATGTCACCCTGAAAAGGCCCCGTGGTGCAAGTAGCTCCAATAAATGAGAACCGATTTGAAAGACACGAGACTGAGGAGGACAGGAGGCCTCAAAACAAAACAAAAACATGGATGTGAAAGAGTTGAAGACCGAAGAACATAAGATTCTCAACAGAGATATTCTTTGAAACTAGGTCTTAGAATCTCATTTCTCGAGAAACGTTCAAAAGAAAATTGGGACAAAGTAGTCAAAAGTTCGTATAGAACAGCACTCTGCGCAAATGAAAAATTATTGGAAAGGAGGAAGTTAAATCGTAAATAATTATTTACGTGAACCCTAGGAGGACGAAAGTTAGGGAATTGGAGTAACATTGAAGACAATAGATTCGTATTGGGGAGAATTATTTTTAAACAGCCGCGAAAAATACTGTGCTTGGTACATTTCGTTTGCTAAACCTTTTTATAGGCGAATTTAACAACTGTTATATATTTTAGGGAGTGCACGACACCCTGATGTCTACATTTATTATTACAACACGTTTATCTATCATCTTCACTGGTACCTGTGTACAGTAAATAAGAGTAAAACAAAGTAATTCATAGGGTATACCTAAATGTAAGAGTGTATAAACCTAATATTTACAAAAAAAACATGTTAGTTATGTTTTATGTCAGTCTTCGACAAAATAAGGTTATTAATACGGTCTTTTATCTCATAAGAGTTGCTGATCATGAAAGTGACAAGCCTTATTGTTATGTTCTCATTCTTACGACCAGCTTATAAAATGTTTATATCTGATTACAAATGATCTGGTACACGCACAATAAAGAGGTATATCCAACAGGTAATCACTCATCAAGAAGAAGCTCTTATCAGGTACTTCGTAAAACGTGTTCTTTTAACTGCTCCCAAATTTGTCGGCTGAACACGAACCCCGTCTGCGGTAACCACAATAAGACTGATGTGCTAAATTCTTAACTTTCTTATTTCCATCCTTAAACGAGGCATGGTACGTAGGAGTCGATTTGGTAAGTGAAATTGGCTATATTATCACCGGGAAAAGGTAGCGAATATATGCAGAAAACAAAAACAGTTTCTTAAGAATAGAAATAATATTCTATGTAATGCAGAACAAATTAAACAGAGGTAAGGATTTAAGTATATTCAGAAAACAAAAACGGTTCTTAAGAATAGAGATACTATTCTACGTAAACAAGAACAGTTTCTTAGGAATAGAGATAATATTCTACATAATGCAGAATAAACTAAACAGAGGTAAGGATTTAAGTACATTCAACGACGAAACCACCGCACTGTATGAATTGCTTAGAGTGGATTCAGATTAAGAAAGATTAAGAAAGAGACGAAAACAATTAGGGAAGATTAAAAAATGGTTCAAATGGCTCTGAGCACTATGGAACTTAACATCTGTGGTCATCAGTCCCCTAGAACTTAGAACTACTTAAACCTAACTAACCTAAGGACATCACACACATCCATGCCCGAGGCAGGATTCGAACCTGCGACTGTAGCGGTCACGCGGTGCCAGACTGTAGCGCCTAGAACCGCACGGCCACAACGTCCGGCAGGAAGGTTATAGATTAGCGTCCACTAAAGAGGAAACTTAATAAAGGAGTGCAAAATGAAGAGAACTTTTGTGAGATGATACAGTGAAACTGAATGGGAAGATATTCTGTAGTTGCAAAACACTCAAAAGAACGTAAGGGCAGGCATAATGCTTCAGACAGATATAGCAGTTGTTAAAAGGGTTATAACTGCTTATTTCACACATAGCTGCGAGAATATGTAATTGATAACCGACGCCCACAGTTAGAGACCATCTCCACATATGCAATACTAAATGTTGAGGAGTATATACAAAAATCTAGAGTCCTGAGATGGTACAGGGCAGGCGCATTTTGAAGTTGATGAGATCTCTGTGCTATTAAGCCATTTACAGCTTGCGCAAGAGATGAAACTTTTTCGTTTGACACAGTTCCAAAAATTGAACACAAACGTATATCTACACATGCTTCTTTTATGAGCGTGCCTGAAAAAATGACAACAGGAGTCTGATATATATGGTATACACTATTGGCCACTAAAATTGCTACGCCAAGAAGAAATGCAGATGATAAACGGGTATTCATTGGAGAAATAATTATAATAGAACTGACATATGATTACATATTCACGCAATTTGGGTGCATAGGTGCTGAGAAATCAGTACCCAGAACAACCACCTCTGGCCGTAATAACGGCCTTGGTACGCCTGGGCATTGAGCCAAACAGAGCTTGGATGGCATGTACAGGTACAGCTGCTCATGCAGCTTCAACACGATACCACAGTTCATCAAGAGTAGTGCCTGGCGTATTGTGACGAGCCAGTTGCTCGGCCACCATTGACCAGACGTTTCAATTGGTGAGAGATCTGGAGAATGGGCTAGCCAGGGCAGCAGTCGAACATTTTCTGTATCCAGAAAGGCCCGTACAGGACCTGCAACATGCGCTCGTGCATTATCCTATTATCCTGCTGAAATGTAGGGTTTTGAAGGAGTCGAATGAAGGGTAGAGCCACGGGTCGTAACACATCTGAAATGTAACGTCCATTGTTCAAAGTGCCGTCAATGCGAACAAGAGGTGACTGAGACGTTTTATCAATGGCACCCCATACCATCACGCCGGGTGAAACGCTAGTATGGCGCTGACGAATACACGCTTCCAATGTGCGTTCACCGAGATGTCGCCGAACACGGATGCGACCATCATGATGCTGTAAACAGAACATGGATTCATCCGAAAAAATGACGATTTTCCACTCGTGCACCCAGGTTCGTCGTTGAGTACACCATCACAGGCGCTGCTGTCTGTGATGCAGCGTCAAGGGTAATCGCAGCCATGGTCTCCGAGCTGATAGTCAATGCTGTTGCAAACGTCGTCGAACCGTTCATGCAGATAGTTGTTGTGTTGCAAAAGTCTCCATGTGTTGACTCAGGGATTGAGACGTGGCTGCACGATCCGTTACAGCCATACGGATAAGATGCCTGTCATCTCGACTGCTAGTGATACGATGCTGTTGGGATCCAGCACGGCGTTCCGTATTACCCTCCTGAACCCACCGATTCCATATTCTGCTAACAGTCCTTGGATCTCGACCAATGCGAGCAGCAATGTCGCGATACGATAATTCGCAATCGCGATGGGCTACAATCCGACCTTTATCAAAGTCGGAAACGTGATGGTACGCATTTTGTTCCTTACACGAGGCATCACAACAACGTTTCACCAGGCAACGCCGATCAACTGCTGTTTGTGTATGAGAAATCGGTTGGAAAATTTCCTCTTGTCAGCACGTTGAAGGTGTCGCCACCGACGTCAACCTTGTGTGAATGCTATGAAAACCTAATCACTTGCATATCACAGCATCTTCCTGTCGGTTAAATTTCGCGTCTGTAGCACGTCATCTTCATGGTGTAGCAATTTTAATGGCCAGTAGTATGCATGTGTAGAACATATGCACAATGTTCCGCGTAGTATGTTTTCACCTATTAATTTATTCACTTTTCTAGATACCGGAAATGTATTCCTGAAGACGATACTACGCAAAAGGTAAACATTTTGCTGAGAGCACTACACTAAAGTTCTGTCTAAAACGTTTTTCGTACTCAAGCTAAAACAATACTATTAGAAATCTTTCTGGTGCTTACCCGTTGGACAACGCTTTAGAAACAGAATATAGGACAGTTCTGGCCGACGATTAATTTTCGTATGGTTTTCCGGTTTAAATGCTGAAAGTTAACTTTGTTTGCAGTAATTTGTAACCCAACAACCTTCGTAAGCAGAAACATTTCCTGAAGAAGCACAAAATGATTCAAATGGCTCTAATCACTATGGGACTTAACATCTGAGGTCATCAATCCCCTGGACTTAGAACTAATTAAACCTAACTAACCTAAGGACATCACACGGATCCATGCCCGAGGCAGGATTCGAACCTGCGACCGTAGCGGTCGCTCGCTCGGTTCCAGACTGTAGCGCCTAAAACCGCACTGCCACTCCGGCCGGCCGGTTCACCACATATTAAGAACCATACGATAGAAAGCCGACCAACACTTGTACTTCCCCTTAACATCAAAAAGTTTCAGTTCGTAGAGAATATCTTTTAAGAAGGAAAAAACAGCAATAATTTAACTAGTAAGTTGTAACAAAATGTGAATTCCTGTACTTCTATGCAACGAGTCGTTCTGTACTTAGAGAACGCTAACAGTAGACGTATCTGCACCGATATTGCCAACCATGTACAAAACATTTTTCCAGATAAAAACTAGTAGTTACGGTTGTCACGACTTAAAAAAATTCCAATCACACTTTATTGTTAACGAATTTTCCGTTTATGTAACTGGCAGATCATTCAGTTTAGGATAAGCTGGTGAATGAAACGTATCTTCTTCGAACAGAAGTGAAAAGAAATTGCTATACAGGGTTTACGGAACAAGTTGAATAATGCGCGCAAGTAGATAAAATCATTTTAAATGTAAGAAAGGAAAAGTAGCAGAAAGTTAATCGTATTCTAGTTTGAATTAAAGTAGGAGCCAACATTTGTTTCTATGAACTCTTGCGTTAAGTGTGGTCCAGACAACGAAGCAGGTGGAGAACAGAACGAATGTAACAAGAAGAATTACAGCGATAAAAGGTGCATACATCACGATCAAACGTAGGAGTAATATTTGGAATGAATGAAGAACGTAAAAGATAACTTCGAATAACGCCAGTGGAATCTTAATGTGAATTACTGAGAAAATACTGCTATAAGTATGAGAATGTGACTACAACCAAAACTAATACAGCATTTATGATCAGCAAATTCCAAGCTGCCAATTACAAATCATTTCCGATGCCCTTAATACCTTTAATGATTTATTTACCACACAAGAATGACCATTGTTGGTACCTAGTGAATATGCTCACGTCACCATGCATCGTGCACAGGAGAAAAGGACAGGCGTATCATTTCACAGAACACGGCCTCACTCGAGTTAGAAAAGTGATACTAACCCTTGTCGCGATGCCATGTCATTCTAGGGTGTTTACTGGTGATGTGAGGTACCCCAGAAACTACTCAGCGCTATTATAAAAGTTCTGTGTTGGAGGATGCAGGTGTCACGGAGAATAAACTGTGATCATTAGACATCCAGCAGACGAACAAACGGAGATATTACGTATCTTCACATTTTCTTAAAACGGTGAGTCTTTGGTTGTTATCCCATCGCAATTGATTATTTGGACAGAAAGTACGTGAAATGAATGTTCACAGTGCCCAACAACGACGTTTAAGACACTCGAGGGAATACTACCGGGTGAGATGACACTGCACGACACGTCAGTCGCATTCTGGACGGAGGCAAATCCATATCCAGCCACCTGCATTAAGCTTTCAGCAGATAATCGTTCAAGGCAAATACCGGTAAGCTTGTGTTTCATTTGTAAAAGAAATTGCCAATTTTCATCATTTACCCGAGCTTGCGCTCCGTCTGCAACGACGTTGTTGTTGATGAGGCCTTGCGCCTCAAGTCTCTCTTTCCGTTGAAATGTAAAGAAAAACGGAATCGCCAGCATGTTTCGAAGCAGAAAATCATGTAACAGATCCAACAGCCAGGGAAGCCTTCAAAACTAAAATTTTGTCGCTATTAATTCTTGTCGCTATAAATTCTTGTCACTATAGTATCTTTGAAAGACTGTTCTAAATTAGCGTGAGACTATGCTGCACGCCCAAAACCCAAAAAAATATACGGGTTTTGTAATCTTTAAAGAGTGAAATTCAGAGGTCACCATGATAACACACAGCTCTGAAAGTTAAAACTGTTGATATTTCAAGCATGAGTGCAGAATCAGTGGGATAAGGAGAGTTAAAAAATGGTTCAAATGGCTCTGAGCACTACGGGACTTTACATCTGTGGTCATCAGTCCCCTAGAACTTAGAACTGCTTAAACCTAACTAACCTAAGGACATCACATACACCCATGCCCGAGGCAGGATTCGAACCTGCGACCGTAGCAGTCGCGCGATTCCGGACTGCGCGCCTAGAACCGCTAGACCATCGCGGCCAGCGATAAGGAGAATGAGTTTGACTTCCGGAGGCTGTATTCAGACAGTGGAGCAGGAAACAGTGACAGTGGAAAGGACCTTCGGGTTATGTGGGGTAAACTCTTACCGATAAAAGATTGCATGAAGTCATGCGTACTCGGAAATACATATGGCAACTTGCTTCGAACCTCCATGGAAAGGCAAATAAATTCAGCTGGCTGTACTACTGTCGCAGAACAGAAAGCAGTATCATATCCCCATGAAGAAAGTGTGATTATAGATATCACTGTGGCACTTGCCAGAAACGATAATTTAAATCCTATTTTATTGGGAGACCTCACTTAAATTATTATGTTTGGAGAGCGTTGACAATTTAGTTGTAAATGTGCCATAAACAGATGAATCGTTGAGTTTGGTTTCTTATAGCATACATTTATTAGTTAGTGAACAACACACGGAAAATATAATTTTTAGACACATATTTATTTAACCGTATGGCCAGGGCGCCCCTTCGGGCAGGCCGTTCGCCGGGTGCCGGTCTTTCAATTTGACGCCACTTCGGCGACCTGTAGTCGATGAGGATGATAGGATGATAATTAGGACACCACTACACCCAGTCCCTGGGCGGAGAAAATTCCTCGACCCAGCCGGAAATCGAACCCGGGTCCAGAGGATTGACAATCCGTCACACTGGCCTTTTTTTTTTTTTTTACCAGGGGCAGACTTTTAGACACTGACTTTATAACACGAATCAAAGAGTAAATTATTCACAAATACAAATCAGGGTCGCCACAAGCAAATTTTAGACAAAACTGGGTGAAATAGTGTTCAATAAGTGTCAAAGCTGGCAAATTAATTCAACTGTGGTTTGATTCAAAACAGTAAAAAAGTCCAAGATCGTGATCTCAGTGCACAGCAACAATGACGGAAGAAATAATCACATCAGTATGATTTAAAATAAATTATTCATCATTGCAAAATCTACACTTGAGTGGTGCGTAACTGAGGTTTCCCTCCGGCCGTTGTGGCCGTGCGGTTCTTGGCGCTTCAGTCTGGAACCGTGCGACCGCTACGGTCGGAGGTTCGAGTCCTGCCTCGGGCATGGATGTGTGTGATGTTCTTAGGTTAGTTAGGTTTAAGTAGTTCTAAGTTCTAGGGGACTGATGACCACAGATGTTAAGTCCCATAGTGCTCAGAGCCATTTGAACCATTTTTTTATGCGAACAGTTGCGCGAAGCACAAGTTACAGTAAGAGATTATCGGAAGCTAAGGCATAGGTTTGAATCCCTGTCTCCCCAAACAGCTTAAATTTCTGTCATCCATCTGTCGCACTGCAGTGCAGGCTAAGCGTGTCTGCAGTTAGTCTGTGTGACGGAGCAGTAGACATTGATGCAGCGAGCGCCGCTGCCGCTGCTGTCTGACGTAGGGCAGGCTGTCCCGACTGCGGCCTTGGAATGCTGTCATCTTCTCACACGCGACTGTGAGTAATTTATCTGGACCCGTGAACTGTTAAATCAAACTCTGGCCACTTGGCATTAGGCCAAAGTCCAAATCTGATAATCAAAGGTGCGGTGATCCTGAGAGTAGCGCTCAGGCAGAAATCTCAGAGAGTTTCCTCGCAGAGTAAACCTTCGCTTCACTACGAAATGTAATATCTCCGCTCACCGCACTTTATTCGGCCATCACTGAAAAGTCCTAACTGTCTCTCCAATCACGGTACAGGAATCAAGTCTGCTGACTCCCACCAACAATTGCGATACCAGAGCGCTGATACGTCCCTTGGGTAGTGAACTCAATACATCGTACAAAAGTATAGGTAAAGTTACGTTAAAAATTAACAAAGAATATTTTTAAACGCACAAAAATGAACAAACTCTTATGTAGGTATATTTTTTTAATTATGTCAGATATTAATTATATGAAAGACAATCAAAGAGATGTAGATACAATCAGAAATATAAGAATCTCTGCCATTGTAAACAGTCTGGAGATAGCAACTCACGATTAGTTCGCCCCGACAGTTGAATGGTCAGCGTGACGGACTGCTGTCCTAAGGGGCCTGGGTCCGATTTCCAGTTGGGTCGGGAATTTTCTCCGCGCATCGACTGAGTGTTGTGTTGTTTTTATCATTATTTCATCCCCATCCAGAGGACAGGTCGGCCAATGTGCCGTCGAGTGTAATAAGACCTGCACCAAGGTGGCCGGCTCTGTCCGATAAGGGGCCTCCCAGCCATTGACGCCAAACGCTCATTTCCATTTTCAACTCACGATTAGAGTCTCTCTCTGTTGATCTTTATTCCTCGTTTGGTTGTGATCTTGTTGCTCGTATGTCACATCGACGTACCTTTGTTTCACTTGTTAGAAGAGCTATTGTTCTTATATAGACTTATAGGTCGGTAATTGTGATACATGTATCACGGTTATGTTCCTTAACACATTGTAAAGCAATATCGAGCCTAAATGTATTCATTTATAAGACAATAACCTCCATTTACCACTTAGAGATTTTCCAGCAATTTAGCACGGCTGCTGCGAAAGCGAAAGGGATTATCACTGACCGCCATTTGATCCGCCATGATGGGAAATTTTAAAATTTCAGTGCGTTTAAGACCAACAGCGTACTCTAAGGCGTAACAAATGCTTAAAATATGGAATAAATTATCTTGGCGAGCTTTTAAACACAATAACTTTGATTCAAATACCAGTGCTTGACGTAATTAGGAAAGGGTAAAACATACGATCCTGGCTTGACTGTAGAAAACTGCGTAGGTAATTAACATTTTATTCCCAATTGTGCTGATAGTGAGGAGTGAGTCATTTTACAACATTTCTTGCAAATCAAATTATTGCTTCATATGTGGGTGTGTTATATATA
The DNA here is from genome assembly GCF_023864345.2 of Schistocerca serialis cubense. Taxonomy (NCBI): domain Eukaryota; kingdom Metazoa; phylum Arthropoda; class Insecta; order Orthoptera; family Acrididae; genus Schistocerca; species Schistocerca serialis. The sequence goes on along the minus strand of NC_064643.1, from coordinate 380,130,642 downwards.
TATATATATATATATATATATATATATATATATATATATATATATCTGTGTGTGTGTGTGTGTGTGTGTGTGTGTGTGTGTGTGTGTGTGTGTGTGTGTGTGTGTGTGTGGGTGGGTGGGTGGGTGGGTATGTGTAACTTACAGACCCAACGCATGTCATGTGCAACAGTGTAGCTTATGTGACTGTTCCTTTTTATTAGATGCTGACAAATATGAACCATTTAGTACACGAAAGTGTTAGCTTCACATTAGTGTAAATTTTCACCACTTGCAGGTGACATTAGCACGAAAGACGCATACAACACCGACTCCGCACGTCTATCATCTCAAACTGAAACGTCCCCTTTTAGCAATTATACGTGACTGTGCTTAAACTGACACACAATATTTTTAGCGCAACGCAATCTGACTTTCAAAATTCCCTACTAAAGAATGGCCCTGACAAACATTAAACTATACCTTTCACAAATCACTTACCTCACAAAAATCTTCGCTGCTCAAGCTACTGCAATACAGCGAGCGCCACTACTGCCAGCTAAATAAAAGATTCAAACTATGGAAGGCACTAACTACTGATAGGGATAGTTAGCAAATGAAAGATATTAATAGAGAACACACAATGTATTTACCTTGATATCATCATATATAAATATAGCAGTTCATGACAAATTACAAAACTTCGCCATCTCTCTCCCCACATCCACCACTGCTGGCAGCTCACCTCCAACTGCGCAACGCTACGCGCTGTTCACAACCAGCTGCCGCTGCCCAACACTACAATGGCAGACAACAATGCAAACTAGCCACAGACTGCACACAGCACAGCCAGTGATTTTCATACAGAGGTGGCGTTACCAATAAAAAAACCTAAACAGCCTAACAGCCTACTTACATAGCCCCCATGCTCCCCACAAAAAATTTTACAAATTTTTTTTGGGCAGTGGCCAATAATGATTTGATAAAATTTTTCATAATTACAATAACAAAGAAATCAAATGCACACACTTATTGATACAATGTTGGTCAAAAGCTAAAATTTTCTCACAGTCTATAAAGACAGTCCTGATCATTCATCACAGTGAAACTGCCGTTTCTTTTCTCAAAGTCTGAGCAGTAAAAGACAATGCACACAGAAGTAGTGGATTTCCATGCCGTCTTGAAGAAGTAGTGTTGTCCTTCCAACGGAAAGACAGTGCTGACTCTTGACATGCTGACAGGTAATGGGCCACAATGGAGCAAACCCACAGCAGAGTCATTCGAAGTTTGGAAGAACATTGGTAGGTAGGTCATCACAGAGCAGACCCACTGTAGTCCTGGTAGAGATTACGGTATTGGTGGGCCATCAAAGATGCAGACCCACTGTAGTCCTTGTAGAGATAATGGTAATGGTGGGCCATCAAAGATGCAGACCCACTGTAGTCCTTGTAGAGATAATGGTAATGGTGGGCCATCAAAGATGCAGACCCACTGTAGTCCTTGTAGAGATGGCCAGCAGCCATCTGTTGCGATTGTGCAGGTGCACATTCACCATCAAAGAGTCTTGCAGAGAATATAGCAAGTCCATAAACCACCACTTGTGCACTCACAAAGTTTTTGGAATTGTCCTTAGAACCAGCAATGCTGTTATCCAGTCCCTTGCTGAATTATTAACACACGTGCAAACACTAACAGTCCCTACTTCTCACATATTGTCCATATACTATGACCAACAGAAACGTGTGCAGTGAAATGTAACTTACAAGTTAATAATATCATGAACTGGTGACAATTACAATTTTATAACATAAGAATACAATTACAAAGTTACAAAATACATCATTAAAAACATAATAATACAGATAAAATTTGTAGTAATATGGGCTTTACAAAAGAATCGAAATAACATATACATCAGTGTTACAGGAATTATGACATAAGTACATACATAAAAGATCAGAGTAACTTTCGAAACATCAACTTCACACATGAGCATTAAACAGAACGGAATTAATAATGTCTAACATCTTTACAAGGTAAATAACATATTATTAATGCCAATTATATTCGAGGATAACAGTATTCCTCATCATAGTGAATATTAAAAGAAGAAAAAATTCTATGAAACTACACAGAGACAGGAAGAAAACAAATACACAAGGGTACACAAACACGTAATGGGATAACACCAATAGGAAAGGACAGGGTTCGTTTTCAGTGTAACATTTGGTACTGCAGTCCAACCCAAAACTTCATATATCTTTCCTCTTATTTCATCCTTTGTTTCCACCAAAAAAATTCTATCTAAGCATGCTTTCTGTATTTATATGTTCACACATTTCTTACCTCAACATTTATTTCCAAGAAAATCTTACCTAAACCTGTTTTCTGTACGTTTTTCGTATAGATTCTCAATGCATTTCTTCCAATTCATCGCAACTCATTCTCTTCTATAGTCTACCCCCTCTTAAGCTAACTTAAATCTACTGAGCTCAGATGCTAAACTAAGGGACGAGGCAATGCAGCATCACATAACAAATTATCACAAACAGCAATGACAAAAAAATGCCAATTTGCAAAGCAAGCAGCAGCAAATCTAAATTAACAGATAAAATGCAAAATTACAACTAATATGAGCCAATGTGCAGCAACAATAAAAATAAATCAATAGTAAAACTAGCTTAACAGAGTAATACAAAGTGAAATTTAGTAGCACTATGCCTGGCAAATAGCAGCAGAAATAACTTATATCTAAACATGAAATAGCTCAAGCAGAAAAGATTACAGTAAAAACAACAATGCAGATAAGGGAAGTGTATATTCACATCTTAATGTCTATGTAATTAAAGTGGTGCACCACAACAACTGATTGTAAAAGGAAATATTACCATGTACTTGAAAAGAAAATTATGTGTTACTGTTACTAGTTCCCTCTTATTGTTCTTTCCTTTCCAAGCGCTCCCTTTTTTAAGAATGTGGATTACAAAATTATCATTTAATAGATCTGTTGACAGAAAGTGTTCACATTAGCAAATGCATTTTATTTTATAAAAGCAATGCTGCAACACAGCTGGAAACCAGATATCAAATGAAATAAGCAATTACGAAAAGCAAAGCATAAAAATGTAATTCAATAGTCATGTGACATTTCATAAGTTAGTAGAAACTCTCTCAACTCTTGTAGAAAGACGCTTGTCATAATCAGGTGTGCAGATGTAAAAATATTTCTCGTCATTTCATTAGGCATTTCAGTAAATATCGTAAATTAAGAGCTAGTGTAATCATATGTTTTCAAGTTCGACCGTGTCGTTTTTGCGATGCTTTCTACAAAGGAATGTCGGAAGCGAGGTTAATGGCGTCCCCTTTTTTTTGTCTACCTGTGCCGCTGTAAGGCTAATGGCTTTTTTTCCAGGCGTCTGACAGAGCTGGGTGCCCACGACGCATTACGTGCAGGTGGTCACTTAACTTTCTTACGGAAATATTTACCGCTACAGTGATAGTCTCACATAAAAATATTTCACAGGTCAAGAATTAGCGTTGCAAATCTGTAGAAACAAAATCCTATAAATATAAGTGTCCAAAAAAAAATATTGGTCAGCATTGTGATACAGTCACACATTTACACACACATTTCATAACTCTTAAAGTACGATTCTCGGTTTCCAACATCCTTTTTCACAAGTCAGCATCCCTAACCACTATTCATTATTCCTTACCTCATTATACATATACATATTCGTCGACACTTCTTCAATATTTCGTCATGAGAAATACGTAGCATAATAAACATTCCTCAACAACATAATACACATCGTCGTCGTAATAATAACATCATAACACTTCAGTCAAATCTCAAAAACGTCGTAGCTTTCTGCAATAATTTCTAAGCCTAAAAAAATTCTCTGCTCATGTCAAAAGTGTCAGCTGCCTCAAACGTACTTTAAAAATCATGATCTCATACCAAATACATCAATCAAAGCTCTCATAGTATCACAATGATTCCGAAAAAATATGAACAGTTTACAAAGTACAGACAAAATACAGTTTCATAAGTGTGAAGTTATTCAACTGTATAATTGCGTAAACATGTGTCACTGATGTAGTAAAATAAATGTTTGTCTCTCTCAGTTAAATAATCAGATAGCTGTGTAATTTGTGTGTTAGAGAAATATGGTACCGATGTGTAAAGTTGTGTAAGCAAATACCATATTAGCTAGGGCTCCTTGTGCTTGCCAAACACATGGTACACAAAGCAAGCGTGTACCCCGCTGAGGATTAATGTAATTATACCCTCAGGTGTTACAGATTACACCAATGGAATGAAATATATCACGGAAAACTTTCTTTGTAATTCAAAAATCTTTAAAAATAAATGTTTTAAGTATAAAATTGATCACTCAAATACGTGTACTGTAGCGCTAAACTGTGCGTCTTGTAACATAATCTCTGTGAAAGTGTCGTAGTTATCGTCCTCCGAAAGCTAAGTTCTGCAGAAGTCAATGTACTTACCTCATGATAAACAAAAGTGAAATGCTTTGCGTATAGATATCGTAGTTATTACGCTTATTGCCATGATGAAGAAAGTACTGTGCTGTAACGTATTGTTGTGCTACGGAAAAGGCAGTCTCATTTAGCTATACCACAAAAGTTACTACTAAAACATATTTTACTTTGCAGAAGAATTCAAAAAAACTGTGCAGATATAAAGCAGATACAGCACACAAGCAACAATGTAAATTGTGTCACACATTAGTAGCGTCGTGATATAATTGTGTAGCTGTCAAAGAAACCAAGTGCTAACGCATATTTAATCCCACAAAAAGTACTTGAAATAAAGAATGTCTTTTCAAGTAAACCAAAATGTTACATGAAAATCTCATTAGCAGTGCCGGTATATGTTCTAAGTATGTGAGCCTGATAGTTGTTACGTAATCAAGCAACTAACAAGCAAGAATGTACAAATACAACACTGTGTCGTCTGTTCACTATAACAATGCAATCGTAATTTCTGTTTAAAAATGTTCCCTAGGTTCTAGACTGGATATTTAACTTCAAACATTGTTGCATGTTAACAGTTTCTTAAGTCTGACAAAGCATATTAGTAATGTGAAGCGAAAAATTTTATGACAAAGACTAAGTTAAAAAGCAGATTATCTTTCAATAAACGGTTTTACATGTGAAATGTGGTGTAAACCTTTACTCTTCCTAGTACGCAGAGTTTCAACTTCAAAGCAATTATCATGTTGTATACGTCGGTAAGGAATGCTAAAATTTGCTCAAGGTTAGCGTCTATGTTATTTTTCCCTGAGCCACCTGGCGCACGCGGCTGCCTGCTGTGCGAGTCATTGTCTGTCTCTTTGTTGGCGCGCGTTGTTATTGGGATTAGGAGACCTAACTTATACAAATTCGCCTTGCCGAGAGGGCCCAGCTCTGTTAGAATCCTGCCAGTTCTGATGAAATTCACGTCTGTCGTTTTGTCGGTAGTTTACATAGTTTCTTGTTTGTCGGTCATGTGGTGGAGAATTTCTCCCTGAATCGTAACTCTGCGCCGAACTGTTGCGTCTGAAGTTATTCTGCCTCCCTTGATAATACTTGTTTTGGTTCCCATATTGTCTGTTTCTCTGATTGTCTCTGTGATAGTCATTACCACGGAGAGGTGATCTTTCCCTGTAGTTATTACTAATCTGCCAACGGTTGTCATACGGGTGGTGTCTGTTTTGGTCACGATTTGTGTTGTGAGAATAGCCTTGTCGTGTAAAGTTATTACTTCTTTCATCGCGGAATTGCGACGGATGTGACCTGTAATTGCTGTGTTCCTGGTTTCGCGTTCCGCGATTGTCAGTGTCAATTTCTAATTCTTGTAAGAGTCCCTGAAATGCTTCAATGTCGTCTTTGCAACGTCCTGCCAAAATAATATGTCGTAAATGTTCAGGCAGTTTGATTAAGCAAATGCGGATGAGTTCTGAGGGGCTGTATGGGTTTGAAAGATACTGATTCTTATGCAACATGTCTTCAAAATATTTCATAAGACTGGAAAATTCAGATTGTTCGAAACGTTTCATCATTATGATGCTATGTTTTACACGGTCTTGTGTGGCTTGAGACCAATATGCTGAGAGGAAGGCATGGTAAAACTCTCCTTCACTGTGGCAATCGTGAATTACCGATCGCATTCCTACAGCTGGTTCATTCTCCAAGTAGCCACACATAAATTCTAATCTGTGTTGTAACGACCAGTTGGGAGGAAAACAATGAGAGAATTGATGGAGCCATGCTTGTGGATGAATGTCGTTGCCAGAATTCTTAAATGTTTTGAATTTACGTGTAGTAATGAACAGCTTATAGTCAAAATCGTCATGTCGGCGAGTCGCATGTCGGTCATTGTTACGTCGTTTCGGCGGTTCCATCTCAAAATTCGGCGTACCTTGCCAACTTCTTTCACAATTTCCGAAGTGCCCTGTGTTGTTATTTTGTGTCTGTTCCGTATTTGTATGTCCTTCTTCCCGTATTGGGGCGCGAGTGTCCTCTGAAATACGTAATTCTTGTACTACTTGTGCCAACTGATCTTGCACTTCCCGGATTTCTCTTTTGTACTGTGTATTGATTTGATTTTGATTTTGTTTGAATTTTCTAATTTGTTCATACTCTTCTGTGTCAGTGAAGGCTACAGGTGTTGTGTCATTCAGATCATCATCTACCTTTGTAGATAAGTTAGTGAACTGATCTGAAAGTTCGGCTACTTTATCCGATAGTGAAATCATTTCCTCTGTATGTTTTTCTGAACCAAGTTTCAGAGTGTCCATTTGTATTGAAATCGAATCTACTGTGTTCTTTAAGTTTTCCTGAGTTTTTGCAAGTTGCGTAACCGAATCGGTAGATGCAACTGAGTCAAATTTAGCTTGCAAGGTCTCATGATTTTCATGAACAATAGTTTGAAGTTCTTTTATGGCTGCTTCGTGCTTCTGTAATACATTTTCATGACGCGAAAAAATAGGTTGGAAATGCTCACAAATTTGTGTTTTTACGTCATTACAGACTTTTTGACATTTCGATTCAATGTGATGTAACTCAGCAGTTAAATCCTCACGTGTTCGTTCAAGAGTTTGCTCCAATGAGTCTAACTTTTTAAGATTTTGTTCCATTGTGTCTAACTTTTTAAGCTTTTGCTGTGTTTGTCTCTGATTTTGTTCCATTGTGTCTAACTTTTGAAGCTTTTGCTTTGTTTGTCCCATTTGTTGTATTAATTGTAATAACAATGCATTGGTGTCTGAAACATGTTCCTCAGTGCTTTTCGGCAGTGAATTTACACCGGAAACATTCACATTTTGACAAGCAGAAAATGTGTCTTGACTTATTTGAGAAAACGGTGAGGATCCAAAACCTGAATCTACAGTATTTGCGAGATCGTGTCGTGTCATTTCGGCTTCCTGAGGCGAGCTGTTGCCGACCTATCGATCGATAATGCTTCCCTGTTCACTACCTGTTTCACTGTCTACACCATTGTTTGCAGCCCGCTCCATTTCCCTATTCACAATTACCAAATTACTACTTTGAACATCAGTTAATTCACTACTCGGTGGCGCTAACACACTGCTTTCGTCTTCACTGTCATTTCTCAGTTTACTTTGGAGCCTAGTATTACGTTTTTCACACGCCGTAATTGTCACAATATTTCACACGATAACACAGAAAAACACAATTTGAAGAGCAAAAATAAGAGGACACATTAACATAGCACTGAAAATAATATCTAGTTAATTGCAGCTGCGAAATACTTGGTGCAAATCTACATGCATGCCACAACTGTTTTACTGTACAACAATGAAAGACTGCAACTACAAAGGAGATTCTCTCTACAATTACGCGCTAGCAATAAACAATATCTACACTAATTACACAAACTACAAGAAAAAATCAGAAGATTCCAGTGAGGTATCCTCGGCTAAGGGTCGACATATGAAACGTCCCCTTTGAACAATTTATACAAGACTCTGCTTAACCTGACACACAATATTTTTAGCGCAACGCAATCTGACTTCCAAAATTCCCTACTAAAGAATGGCCCTGACAAACATTAAACTATACCTTTCACAAATCACTTACCTCACAAAAATCTTCGCTGCTCAAGCTACTGCAATACAGCGAGCGCCACTACTGCCAGCTAAATAAAAGATTCAAACTATGGAAGGCACTAACTACTGATAGGGATAGTTAGCAAATGAAAGATATTAATAGAGAACACACAATGTATTTACCTTGATATCATCATATATAAATATAGCAGTTCATGACAAATTACAAAACTTCGCCATCTCTCTCCCCACATCCACCACTGCTGGCGGCTCACCTCCAACTGCGCAACGCTACGCGCTGTTCACAACCAGCTGCCGCTGCCCAACACTACAATGGCAGACAACAATGCAAACTAGCCACAGACTGCACACAGCACAGCCAGTGATTTTCATACAGAGGTGGCGTTACCAATAAAAAAACCTAAACAGCCTAACAGCCTACTTACAAAACATCTTAACTTTTTATACCATACACAACAGAAAAATTACGCCCTGTAACTTAGGGGCCACGCATGAAACTCTTAAACAGAGAATAAGTAAATAAACTGTGTATAATTCAGACACGAACGGCAGCAATTCAGATTTACTGTCGTGAAGGAATAGTCAATGCTCAGCAGAACCAGGGTAAGCAGAGTGAAGTGTACATCTACACTAAATCATTTATATACGCGCAAGTTTTTCCCTGCGTCAGTTCTTGGTAGGGTTTTATTGTGATATCTTTTGTTTTTGTGTACCGAAAGTCTTGCTGTTCCTCATGTGACAAATATGGCTAGGCAAAGGAAATGGGAAGAACAGCAAGCTAGCCAACGCTTGTCGGAAGTAGAAAGCGTACCACCTACAGTGCATGAACCCGACAGTCTGTTGGAAATGACTGATACTAATAGTAAATTAGGCACGAGAAGTCAAACTACGCCTAAAAGGCTGTTTGAACAAACCAAAACTGACATTTCACCGAACGTGGCAATGAAGTCACCAATTACCGACCCATTTGCAGAGTTGTTAAGCAAGTTACAACAGCGTGACCAAGAGAGAGGCATTAAATTGAAAGAGCGTGACCAAGAACGAGATAGCAAAGTTTTGGCCGTTCTCAATTAAATTAAAGAACACGAACGTGTACAAGCAGAGAGAGATACCATGTTTTTAAAAGAAATTAAAGATTACTCAAATGAAAGAAGAATTGTTTCAGACCTTGTTCATGCAAATAAATGCCCTGCAGACAGAGCAGTAACGAGTAAATGAGGAGGTGATAAGCCTCGTTTGGGGCGATACACTTAACAGAGGACTTTAGAAAATATACTGCTTTTAAATTACGCGGACGTAGTTATCAGACCCATGTATCATCCAAATTTAATAGACAAAGTATGGATGACATGCTAATTGCTATGTCCACATGGGAAGAAGTACTTAAAAGAGTACTGCAAAGATTTGCCGAAGCCTGGATGACGTCAGACATAGAAAAATCAAATTCTGGTAGACGAGAAACAAAGTTCTAGGCTATCTCATTTCGCCAGCAGAAACTGTACCTGACCCGAAAAAGCTTGTTACAATCGAGGATTTCCCACGACCTCGTACAGAAAGAGATTTAAAAGCATTTGTAGGCGTTGTTTCATTCTTGGGTAGGTTCCTATCAGGCCAAATGCTGAATTGTGAACCGATGCTAAGCTTACTCAAGAAGAACGTACTATTGGTATGGAGAAAGGAATGTAACAATGCTTGTAATGATATCAAACACTCATTCTGCACCATCCAAACATGAACAACGAGTTCTGTATCGCTACAGATGCTTCATAATATGGATGCGGATGTTGCTTGTTCCAAATAAAAGAAGTAGATGGGCAGAAAGAGTTGGGAGTAATAGGATTTGCTAGCAGAGTAACGACTAGCTGCGAGCGTTCGTACTCGGTTAGGGAGCAAGAATCCCTGGCCGTAGCGTGGGCGCGGTCACCCGAAACTTCATTTTTACATGTATGGAAAGCATGTTAATATCTACTGTGATGGTCAAGCGTTAAACTTCTTGCTCATTTGCAGGTTGCTTCACGACAGGTTATCGCGATTGGCATTGACACTGCAATCGTATCAGATCATTTACGTGAATGGGAGTGGCAATGTCCTTGCCGACGCGCTTCCGCGATTACCTCAAGCAATGGAAAAACTAACAGAGCTAATAGAACAGTGTACCGAGTTTAAGGTGCTGACGATTAAAAATCAAGTACATAGAAAACATTTCCTACACATGTGTGAAAATATGGCGGCTCTGCAGGATGCAGACAACAACTGCAATAAAATAAAGAAAACTTTGAAACACGATTCAGCATCTTCCCTTAGTCAGGTTTAAAACATATCTTTGTATCATCAGAAGAGTGAAGACTCACGAGATTGGTGTGTGTGTGTGTATACCCGAGACCAGAGAATAATTTTACTAACTTCGTCTGGTACACACATTTAAGACGGGGACACGTTCGTATTAACAAATGTATAAATACAATAAAGAGGTATGGTCACGTTATTTACCTAAAATTAAAAGGTGGAAAAGATAATCCGCACGTCTAAGAGATGGGAAAATGCAAAACCACGTAATGTCTCGGATAAGAAACCCTTACACACTGTGGTAAATCACAACACCTACAACATGTGTCAAGTCCTTCTCCACCTCAAGGGATGGAGTTAGGTGCATACTAGCAGTATATGACACGTCTTCATAGTATGTGAAACTCTGTTGCTAAGTCGAAACAAGGACCCGGGAGTAGACAACATTCCTTTAGAACTACTGACAGCCTTGGGAGACCCAGTCCCGACAAAACTCTACCATCTGGTGAGCAAAATGTATGAGACAGGCGAGATACCCTCACACTTCAAGAAGAATATAATAATTCCAATCCCAAAGAAAGCAGGTGTTGACAGATGTGAAAATTACCGAACTATAAGTTTAGTAAGTCACGGCTGCAAAATACTAGCGCGAATTCTTTACAGACGAATGGAAAAACTGATAGAACCCAACCTCGGGGAGAATCAGTTTGGATTCCGTAGAAATGTTGAAACACGTGAGGCAGTACTGACCCTACGGCTGATCTTAGAAGCTAGATTAAGAAAAGGCAAACCTACGTTTCTAGCATTTGTAGACTTAGAGAAAGCTTTTGACAATGTTGACTAGAATACTCTCTTTCAAATTCTGAAGGTGGCAGTGGTAAAATACAGGGAGTGAAAGGCTATTTACAAATTGTACAGAAACCAGATGACAGTTATAAGAGTCGAAGGATATGAAAGGGAAGCAGTGGTAGGGAAGGGAGTGAGACAGGGTTGTAGCCTCTCCCCGATGTTATTCAATCTGTATATTGAGCAAGCAGTAAAGGAAACAAAAGAAAAATTCGGAGTAGGTATTAAAATCCATGGAGAAGAAATATAAACTTTAAGGTTCACCGATAACATTGTAATTCTGTCAGAAACAGCAAAGGACTTGGAACAGAAGTTGAACGGAATGGACAGTGTCTTGAAAGGGGGATATAAGATGGATATCAACAAAAGCGAAACGAGGGTAATGGAATGTAGTCGAGTTAAATTGAGTGAGTTTTGCTATTTGGGGAGCAAAATAACTGATGATGGTCGAAGTAGAGAGGATATAAAATGTAGACTGGCAATGGCTAGGAAAGCGTTTCTGAAGAAGAGAAATTTGTTAACATCGAGTATAGATTTAAGTGTCAGGAAGTTGCTTCTGGAAGTATTTGTATGGAGTGTAGCCATGTATGGAAGTGAAACATGGACGATAAATAGTTTGGACAAGAAGAGAATAGAAGCTTTCGAAATGTGGTGCTACAGAATAATGCTGAAGATTGGATGTGTAGATCACATAAATAATGAGGAGGTATTGAATAGAAGCAGGGAAAAGAGAAATTTGTGGCACAACTTGACTAGAAGAAGGAATTGGTTGGTAGGACATGTTCTGAGGCATCAAGGGATCACCAATTTAGTATTGGAGGGCAGCATGGAGGGTAAATCCGTAGAGGGAGACCAAGAGATGAATACACTAAGCAGATTCAGAAGTATGTATGCTGCAGTACGTACTGGGGGATGAAGCAGCTTGCACAGGATAGAGTAGCATGGAGAGCTGCATCAAACCAGTCTCAGGACTGAAGACCACAACAACAACAACATTGCTTGAAGGCCTCAACAACCACGTCTATATTACGAAAGATAGTGCAGGACTATATACACAAGGTTACTAGTGGAGCAAACCATGAAAGAGCTTGATCTAATATATTAATATCCCGTTTCCATCCGGAGGCAATCCCCGTGAAATGGATATTTAAGGAGGTAAACAGACACATGATGACTTACAGACATAGCCAAAATACCCGGTGCGCCGTCTATGTATCCGTATTTGAGAAATATATAATGATGTGCCCCATTCTGCGACTGGATTCACGCCAGCCGAGTACTGTTGGGCAAAAGGATGAATGTGGAGTGGACAAGTCCATTACCGCAGTTACCCAAAGGCAGCCGGACCAGAGAACAAATTGTAAAGAATGCTTTGGCTAATTCTGCAGATAATGAGGACGGCTAATCATGACAAATGTATTAAAAGTATTGTGTCATACAATAGAAATAATCTGGTCCTAACAAGGACGCATCCTAAGTGTTGTGCCGTTAGGAAACGAAACAAACAATGGCAATTGTTGTATAAGGGCCTACACAAGATCGCAGCCATACCACATGGATGCAGATTCTTAGCGGCCGACGAAAAGAACAACAAAGTCAAAGGGTGGTTTAAGCTTCATGTATGCCATCAGCATACAGAAATTTATATTGCTATTTCATTTCTTTTCACATTTGGAGTTATATTGAAACTTAGTTTCAGGATACACAAGTACATGTTAAGAAAACATATACTGACTTTCGTAAGTAATGTCAATGAGAAAATATCAACGTAAATATGTATTTCTATATTCCGAATTGTACGGTTAAGCCAGTATGTACCATCAGGGTCTTGAAAACCTATACTTAACAAATTGCAAATGGAAGGCAGATGCTATACATTTATGCATTAGGCAATGTGAAGGTCTGTGACCAATGTACTGTATGTTCTTCAAATAAAAATATTCAAACTGGTGAAGCATTAATAATGTACAGAGACAAGATGTCATGTTACAGAGCAGTGTGTCATGTAACAAAGACTTACAGCTTAAAGCATGTTTATGGCACTAATCGTAGTAACTGAAAGTATATTACTTCAAACAGTTTGTGGTGGAGATCATAGAGGGTTGAACGTTTTCTTAAAATGTCAGTACCATCTGAAGACTGATAAAACCCAACTGTGTTATGTTTTGCGTGTGTACAAGCCTCTGGTTCAAGAACAGTAAGAGGTGTGTGTGCAGTGGTGATATACCCCGAACGAAGGCCGAATCTGTGTGGAACTGCAGACAGTTATCTGCAGACAACAATTCGGCATATTCGCTAACGCTCAGCGAGACTGTCAAAAACAGTGGACGCATGCGAAATCAATATTTGTGAAACCTGTAGTACTAGCGGGCAGCCGTCGACGTGAGTCTGCAGACAAGCTCTCTGATGCGCCGTAGCAGTACACGGATTTGTTTCCAGACTACGGGTACCCAATTTGCACCACTCGTTGAGCCTCACCTAGGTACGAGGCAACTGTTACTGTACTTTTCCTGATCTTGCTATCCAAAATATATGCCTGTAGATCAACGGGAAGAGGTAAATTCTTAGGATTTTTTAGTAGGCCAATGTATAAGACACGCAAATATCCTCGTATAAAATCAAACAAAGCATGGTTATACCGGCAATATGATCATATACGTGCGAAAAGATATTTAGATAATCAAGAAATAACATGAAATTGGTAAATATCTAGGAAAACCAGGTATAATTACTACAAATTAATGGCATGTACGTAAAATTAAAGGAAGTACGACGGAATATGTAAAATCGCGGAAAAACTTGCAAAATAAATTGACTAGAGAAAAAGTACCGCAAAATGCAGGGAATTGAAGGGGAGTGGAAGTAACCGGACACTCAAGACCGAGAAAGGCTTAAAAATTATGCTCTGGATACATTCACTTCTAAACCTATCCCTCCCCCTGTAAACTATGTGGGTCTCTTAACACATACTCCAACAAAGGCGACATAAGTATTACCGGAGGTGCCGTATTAAATCAGGCAAAACATTTGTATCTCAATCCATAAATGTGTGCAGTCAAAAAAAAATATATATATATATATATTTTGACTGCACACACACACACACACACACACACACACATATATATATATATATATATATATATATATATATATATATATATATGTGTGTGTGTGTGTGTGTGTGTGTGTGTGTGTGTGTGTGTGTGTGTGTGTGTGTGCAGTCAAATATATATATTACCGAATTATGGCTGGTTTTCACAAACAATGTTACTCCTTTGGTATTATGGAGAAGAATCAATGCGTTCATCAGACTTAAGACATTCCCTAGAGTGTTCTCTAGGAGAGTGGACCAATGGCCCATGTACCACCTGTAATAGTGTGAGAGAGGTGTACTCGAGAAATGTAGTGTTAGACGAATTTGGTATATTATCCTACACATGAGAAAAACTGCCTAATTTCAGACCAGGACTTTTTTTGTGTAAGATGAATGCTACCAGAGCAGTGCTACTGTAAACAGCAATAAGACTGTTGCATCTCCTTTGGCTGCTGATCGTGGATCTTACTTTCTAGTAAGAAGTTCCTGCTCCTTCGTGTGCATTTTCGTGCGGAAGGGTGCGCATGGTACCTGAGGGCGTCAGCTATCGAAAAAACGTTCATGTCAATTTTCATTCCCTCTGTTTCCTGGTGAGACCTAGCCACAATTATCAAAACCGATACTACTACTGCTAATGATATGCACGACTGACGCGGGAAGTGTAATTGAGGGTACGTACGTTTCCGACTGATTAAGACATATTAAATCTCATTCCATGTAGGCTTTCACGGCCGGCGTCTTTATCAGTAAACTCTTCCGGGCTAAGTTGCTGTGGTCGATCTGTAGAACTTCTTCTCCCTGACGTTTCGTTCTCAACTACGGAGAACATCTTCCGAGGTGAGTCGACGACTGGCTGCTAGGAGCTGGGGCCGCCGCTTATATAGAGATCGTAGGGGGCGCCACCACACGTCACATGGCGTCGATGTGCAGCTATCTCTGGCTATCGTCTGTTCTCTCGATTGCAGGCAATCGATTGTCACGTGATTGATGCAACGTCGACCGCCATATCTTATCCAATTTTAATCCTTCTTCTTTACGATTAAAATTGTATTGATGTTTGTGGATTTCAATTGCCTCTCTATACATACGTGTATAATAGTGCGACGTCCTCGCTAGCACGCTTGTTTCACCAAATTTATGTCGTGATCTCCATCCTTAAAAACATGTTCCGCTCCTGCCAATTTGTCGATATGTCCCAAGCGACAGTTTCTTTTGTGCTCCGTCAACCGTGTATTGATGCTTCTTTTTGTAGTTCCTATGTAAACCCTGCCGCAACTACACGGAATTTTATATACCCCTGGGGTGGCTAGGGGGTGACGAGCATCTTTTGTTGATCTTAGGCATTCACTAATTTTCTTAGTAGGTCTAAAAATGGTCTCTACCTGAAACTTGGCTAGTACTTTTCGAATGCGATCCGTGATATTATGGATGAACGGAAGAAATACTTTTCCTGCTGATGGTTGTTGCTGTCTCCTATTTTTAGGCATTTTTCTATTTGGGTGAAGTGCTCGATTAATCTCGTTTTTTGTATAACCATTTTTCGCAAAGGCCATTCGTAAATGATTTAGTTCTTCTTGTAGGTAGCCTGGTTCACAAATATTATTGGCCCTATCCACTAGTGTTTTTATGACCCCCCTCTTTTGCCTAGGGTGGTGGTTTGAGTTCTTATGGAGGTAGCGATCGGTATGTGTACCTTTCCTGTAGACCTTATGGCCTAAGGTCCCATCCGCCCGTTTGATAACTGATACATCCAAGAAGTTAAGTTGTCCATTCTTCTCCTTCTCCATAGTAAATTTAATCTTTGGGTTGATGCTATTTAAGTGTACCAGAAAATCATTCAAGTCTTCTTCCTCATGATTCCATATTACAAAGGTATCATCCACATACCGATACCACTTCGAGGGGCTTTTTTTTTGGCCGACTGCAATGCTTGATGTTCAAAATATTCCATGAATAAATTCGCAATTGCGGGACTTAGGGGGCTTCCCATAGCTACCCCATCGATCTGTTCATAAAATTCACCATTGTACTGGAAATAGGTTGAGGATAGACAGTGTTGGAACAAGGCTACTATATCAGTAGGGAACATATTGGCTATATGGGAGAGAGCTTCATCAACTGGAACCATCGTGAACAAAGACACTATATCAAAACTGACAAGTATGTCATTAGAACCGACAGTAATTTCCCTCAATTTCTCAATGAAGTGTAGAGAGTTTTTAATATGACTCTCAGTTTTGCCTATGTGAGGTTGTAACAAAGAGGCAAGGTGTCTGGCTAGTTCTTGGGTAGGAGCTCCAATTGCGCTGACTATTGGTCTCAAAGGAACATCAGGTTTATGTATCTTTGGTAATCCATATAATCTCGGAGGATAAGCCTCCATTTCACAAAGATACTTTTTAACTTCTGTAGGAATTGAAGACTGTTTTATCAGGCGCTTGGTGGCATTCAGCACATTCGTTGTGGGATCCTTTTTCAACTTGCCACGCCATAATTTGTGCATTCATTGTAATAGGGAGAAATGCGCATTTTGAACCCAAAACCTGTCTACAAAACACCGCGTGTTTGCTTTACAAATGTGGTGTAAATTCGATTGAATTTATGAAGATATGAGACGATCTTTCGTTAAAAGTTCCCGTATACACAACCACTACACAGGAAAGCTACCTACAAATTACATCGAAGATTTGAGGTCATAGGTTCCGTAGCAGACGCGTCACGCAGAGGCTGCCCAAAATAAGTTACTAATGAAATCAATCTGCCGCTCGTTACAAAGGCTTTCGTTCATTCATCCAAGAAAGCTGTAAGTAGGGGTTATAAGACTTGAATTCTATGAGTGGTATATGATCTGCAGTGTAAGTGATACTAAATTTTCAAAAACAATCGTGTCATCTGATGAAACAAGTCTTAGGTTAAATGGAAGAGGTACCAAACACGACTCCGTCCAATGGTCTTCTGAAAAGCCGCGATTTATGACGGAAGAGGAGTTAAATGTTCCTGGAGGTACTGTTTGGGGCGTTGTAGGCAGCAAAGGAGTGGTACGCCCCTGTTTCTTCGAGGGAACTGTGATTGCGAAAACGTACGTTGGAGTAGACAATACTCCTGCACTTAAATCTGAGCAAAATAATCTCATTTGGCATCAAGACGGAGCTCCAACAGACTACGGAATACATCATCATCATCTTCGTATCCTTCCAGCGAGCTAGGTATTGTGTTTACCACAGTTTGCCTCCTTTTTTGTCTATCTTAGGCTACTTCTGGTCTTAATAATGTTTCCCAGTTTCTCCTCTAGTCTTCATACCTTTATAGATCTGATCCATCCACTTTTTCTGGGTCGCACTGGTGGCCATTTCCTTGCTCTTGTATATCCAGATATTGTCTTGGCAGGCGGTTATCCTTCATCCTCTCTACGTGTCTAAATACCTTGAATCTTTCGGTAGACAAGTCTCTCAGTCACTGACAGGTCCACATGAATTTATCCTCTGGTGTCTTCATTCATAATTTTGTCTATTCTAGTCTTCTGCAAGGGTGAGCGCAGAAACTTCATTTCGCATGCTTGTAACTTGCTGAAATCTGTCTTGTTAATTCACAGAACTCCAAGTTTTATGTCATAGCCGGCATACACGTACACGCGTCTTTGATTGACAGTTTAAAAAAGTGGAAGGGAAGGTGGGATAAAATCGACTGGCCTTAAAAATCGTTAGACTTCACACTGAGTGAATTTTCGTTTTGGGGCGTACTGAAAGACAGCGGTTTCGCTACAAGAATAAGAAACGTACTCCATTTATAACAGGGCCGAGCATGGCGTGCCAAATTTCACACGTGCATGGTGTGCGGGTCGTAGGAACGCAAATGCTCTCCCTGTCTCTGCTTTGCTCCCTCCTTCCCAGAAGTACTCGGCGCACTGCGAAATTTCGTGTATTATTGCGGTGCGTCATTTTTCGACCGGCACGACTCTCTTCTGTTCGGCAGAATCACGGTGTCAGCGCTCTTTACCGCTCGATATTTGTTTGTGGTATGACGGATGTTCACGGGCCCAGTGACAGTTTGCACGGGAAGTGGCAGTTTAGAGATATATCGTCACAAATATTTAAAAATTAAATGAAAGAAGAAAGGGATGATAATTCTGAATATCTATTATCCAGTTGCGTAACAGACGTGTCCTGCATACGACATTACAACACCATTCACAAAGAATGGAGAGACATTTGATAATGAAAGAGCTACTATCGACAAACTGGGTTCATTGTTATATACATCAAGAAGCATTTTGTGCCAAATTTTCAGGCATAAAGCAGGTGAAGATATTGAAATGAATTTCTCAAGTCTCACACATTATTCCACTGTGTGTTGTAACAATTTTCGAACGAAGTGAACGAAGAGTATGACAACTTTATATACTACTGCGAAATACGTTGGCTAAATAGGGGACGTCCCCGTAACGACTTTTCGATTTAAGGCCCGCCTCCCATACTTGCTCAATTTATGAAGGAAAATGGAGTGCAGGAACGAAAATTACAACATCGAAAATAGATTTCAGACCTCGGATTTTAAGTGGATTTGACTGCACACATCCTATAGAAAGACCCAGCAAGGTCTTATTTTTTATTTGATGTGGATACATTTAAAAACAAAAACCTATTGTTGAAGGCGCAAATTGTGACAGAAAACACAGTCCAGTACCCTAAACTCGTAGGCATTAATGAAAAAAACGAGGTTTGAAAAATTTCTTCGTGGTCTTGAAAGAATTACAAGGATGGTTTCTTAAACGTTTTAAGGACACTGCCAAACAAACATCTATTTTCGAACCGTTTTCGAGACGGTTTACCTTTTCAGTCGAGAGCCCCCGTGTGCATGAACACATGTAACTGGTCTGTAATGTAATTGCCGTTTTGAAGACAAATCCTTTTACATTAAAACTATCCAGAATGTCTACAGTGTTTCTCACGGAGAGTTTCCACGTGTCCATGATGAGCTTGCAAAGGTGGTAAAATTTTTAGATCAGAATATGTATCAGGATGGCTTTTTTTGATTATGAAACGAAATAAGTCGCGAATACTTGGGAACCTGAACGCAAAATTTTGTCAGCTTTATCCGTGCGCCTTGATGCCGACAGTCTGTACCAGATAAAATTATATTATGTCTTCGGCATGCCAAAAGTGATCAAACAGTAGAGAACATTTGTTTCGTCTGTGATCTGTGTTGTTCATAAATATGAAACTAAGTGGTATGGAGGGCGGCGCATTGCCATTTCTTTAAAGTCAGTACCTCCATTAGACTGTTTTTTATTTACAGTGTTACATTTATACTTACACAATCATGATTTCGGCTTCAAAGTGGCATTATCAAGTGTTTTAAGTGTGATATATTGCCTAAGATGGCACACTGTCGTATTAAAATCGGCTATTAGACACATTGTCTAAGAGTCGATATTTCTGGCAAATCCTACTGCTTGTCATTTAATTACGGTCCGTTCGCCGTTCATCATTCGTTCCCCTTCTTCGAGCTCAGTCACTGTGGCGCGGCGGTGGGAAAAATGTGCACTTCGACTGAGTAGAAGAGCCGGCTAGCGAGCTGAAGTCTTGGCCATACCTGATTGAAGGGGTGTGGTTGAGGAGGAAGTTGATAACATATTTGGTGATAATGGGAAATTACATGGAAAGATAAGTAAATCTGTGTCCAAACAATGTATTACATGTTTAGATGCCGACCGGGGTGGCCGAGCGGTTCTAGGCGCTACAGTCTGGAACTGCGCGACCGCTACGGTCGCAGGTTCGAATCCTGCCTCGGGCATGGATGTGTGTGATGTCCTTAGGTTAGTTAGGTTTAAGAAGTTCTAAGTTCTAGGGGACTGATGACCTCAGAAGTTAAGTCCCATAGTGCTCAGAGCCATTTGAATATGTTTAGATAACAATGGAGAACACTCTGTACAATTACGTTGTATAAAGCATTAAATTTTCAAAACACTGCACTGGACTTTCAGTCAATTAACGTCTGGTGCACTCCATATTTCACGAGTATATCATAAAGGTAGAACTAAACAGATTTTGGTTCATAAGGATGACCACGAATAATCTTTTCCATGCACTATTTGCGACTGGAGTAGGAAAGGGCGGGGGATGGGGGGTGAGGGGGGATGATGGAATGGGGCGTGACAGGCAGTATTACACAATGTACCCATCGTCATAAACCTTAAGGTAGCTTGCGGACTGTAGATGTAGAACTAGATAATGAAAACAAAGTAATTTCACGTTTTCTAATACATTTCTGTTCACCTATATCAGATATGAAGAAAAGAGAACATGGAGTTAAACAGAAGTGTCGCGGTGTATTAGCAGCATGGCGGCCTTCTCACACTGCTAATCAGATACTGAGACTCACAGGTGAGCCGTACTGAATGGGCGGGCTCGCCTTACCGCGGGATGCCTCCTTGTATGGGGCGGCGGCTTCCAGCCATGATTAAAGAGCAACGTCAGCGGGCGAGGACAGGCGGTCTGCTCTGGGGGCGGCACACCGCCCCACCACTGCTCCGCCCGCGCCAGGCGCCAGCCACCGCCCGGCGACTGCCTCCTTTGTGAAAGTTGCAGGAGCCACAGGTAAACGGGACGCTAAAGATTGGAAACAGGTCGGAAATTTGAACTCGTAGCGAGTTACACACGAGCTCTGGCCCCTCTGGTCAGTCAGACTTCTCTGCCCTTGCTGCATCAGCTGCTTTCATGTCGCAGTGGGAGAAATAGACGGTAGCATGTGGCCCACATTGCAGGACCACAGTTATCTCTGTATATGAAAGGCAATGTGCTGACTGACTGATTGAATTACTGACTGACTCATCATCGCTCAGCTCTAACCGCTGAGGACAGAAACTTGAAATTTCGGGAGGGTGTCGATCTTATACTGTAGGCATCGTTTAAAAACGTATTTTTCTAAATTCCAATCGTAAGTGGTGAAATTTGGGATAAAAGGCTTTTTGAAAGTATTTCACTGTTAAAGGAACTTTGAAACTGGTTTCTCAGTCATGAAATAATAAGTACCTGTCTCTGCATTTTTGGAAATTAAAACATTAAGGGGGTAAAACAGTGATTGAATTTTTTTATAGTAAAGAATTGCCAAAGAACTACTGAAGGATTATGAAGGCTACATTATGACAAATAGTATTTGAATATTCGATTAGAAATAAACAAAATATCTATTTCAGTTTTCTGTAAATTCATCCCCTAAGAGAGTGCAATAGGGGATGAAAATTTTTAAGAAAATATTTCGTTACATTGAAACAAGACTTTGAAGTTAATTTTATGAAAATTGACATTTAACTTGCCGGTTAGATATACAGAAATATTTCTTAGGGGATGAAAGCTGCTATGGAAATATATCCAAAAGAATGCAAAGCGCATGATTAACAAAAACTTTAGACGCTAGCTACCAGTATCGCTTTTTAGTCAGAAGTACATTCTTATCAGAAGTACATGCTTGTGTGGCCTTAATTGTTGTGAAAAGCTTAGAAGGTGGTGCAGTATGTGAACAAGATAAAAATTCAATTAAATAAAAACAAAAACAAAAATATATGCAAGTCATACAGTCTGCCCGATGAAAGCAGCGGACGCGAAGCTAACTTTCTTTATCTATAAATGATTGGTACATTTTTCAACGGGCTTAACTGACACATATTTGCGGAAGATCGACAAAAACAGTTCAAATCTTAAAATTATTACTTATTGACACATTTCTACAAATTATTATGTAGTATGTAAATGTGGTTATATGACAAAAGACTGAATTTCTAACGTAAATATTAAAGTAATGTAATTAAGTGTTGAAACTTGACGCCTTAAAAAAAAAAAAAGAAGAAAAACCGCTGCCGCACGGGATTAGCGAAGCGGTCTAGGGCGCTGCAGTCATGGACTCCCTCGGGCATGGGTGTGTGTGTTCGTCCTTAGGATAATTTAGGTTAAGTAGTCTGTATGCTTACGGACTGATGACCTTAGCAGTTAAGCCCCATAAGATTTCACACAGATTTGAACATTTAAAAAAAAAAAAACACTTAAGTGTTCTGGAAGTCTATACTAATTTTTATTCATATTTTCGTTGTCATTATAGTAAACAGTATAACATACAGTTTTACATTTTACAATAGTTATGCCTAATTCCCCCCCATGAACCATGGACCTTGCCGTTGGTGGGGAGGCTTGCGTGCCTCAGCGATACAGATGGCCGTACCGTAGGTGCAACCACAACGGAGGGGTATCTGTTGAGAGGCCAGACAAACATGTGGTTCCTGAAGAGGGGCAGCAGCCTTTTCAGTAGTTGTAGGGGCAACAGTCTGGATGATTGACTGATCTGACCTCGTAACACTAACCAAAACGGCCTTGCTGTGCTGGTACTGCGAACGGCTGAAAGCAAGGGGAAACTACGGCCGTAATTTTTCCCGAGGACATGCAGCTTTACTGTATGATTAAATGATGATGGCGTCCTCTTGGGTAAAATATTCTGGAGGTAAAATAGTCCCCCATTCGGATCTCCGGGCGAGGACTACTCAAGAGAACGTCATTATCAGGAGAAAGAAAACTGGCATTCTACGGATCGGAGCGTGGAATGTCAGATCCCTTAATCGGGCCGGTAGGTTAGAAAATTTAAAAAGGGAAATGGATAGGTTAAAGTTAGATATAGTGGGAATTAGTGAAGTTCGGTGGCAGGAGGAACAAGACTTTTGGTCAGGTGATTACAGGGTTATAAATACAAAATCAAATAGGGGTAATGCAGGAGTAGGTTTAATAATGAATAAAAAACTAGGAGTGCGGGTGAGCTACTACAAACAGCATAGTGAACGCATTATTGTGGCCAAGATAGACACAAAGCCCATGCCTATTACAGTAGTACAAGTTTATATGCCAACTAGCTCTGCAGATGATGAAGAAATTGATGAAATGTATGATGAGATAAAAGAAATTATTCAGGTAGTGAAGGGAGACGAAAATTTAATAGTCATGGGTGACTGTAATTCGTCAGTAGGAAAAGGGAGAGAAGGAAACATAGTGGGTGAATATGGATTGGGGAGACGGAATGAGAGAGGAAGCCGCCTTGTAGAATTTTACACAGAGCATAACTTAATCATAGCTAACACTTGGTTCAAGAATCATAAAAGAAGGTTGTATACCTGGAAGAATCCTGGAGATACTAAAAGGTATCAAATTATATAATGGTAAGACAGAGATTTAGGAACCAAGTTTTAAATTGTAAGACATTTCCTGGGGCAGATGTGGATTCTGACCACAATCTATTGGTTACGAACTGCAGATTGAAACTGAAGAAACTGCAAAAAGGTGGGAATTTAAGGAGATGGGACCTGGATAAACTGAAAGAACCAGAGGTTGTAGAGAGTTTCAGGGAGAGCATAAGGGAACAATTGACAGGAATGGGGGAAAGAAATACAGTGGAAGAAGAATGGGTAGCTCTGAGGGATGAAGTAGTGAAGGCAGCAGACGATCAAGTAGGTAAAAAGACGAGGGGTAATAGAAATCCTTGGGTAACAGAAGAAATATTGAATTTAATTGATGAAAGGAGAAAATTTAAAAATGCAGTAAATGAAGCAGGCAAAAAGGAATACAAACGTCTCAAAAATGATATCGACAGGAAGTGCAAAATGGCTAAGCAGGGATGGCTAGAGGACAAATGTAAGGATGTAGAGGCTTGTCTCACTAGGGGTAAGATAGATACTGCCTACAGGAAAATTGGAGAGACCTTTGGAGAGAAGAGAACCACTTGTATGAATATCAAGAGCTCAGATGGCAACCCAGTTCTAAGCAAAGAAGGAAAGGCAGAAAGGTGGAAGGAGTATATAGAGGGTTTACATAAGGGCGATGTACTTGAAGACAATATTATGGAAATGAAACAGGATGTAGATGAAGACGAAATGTGAGATATGATACTGCGTGAAGAGTTTGACAGAGCACTGAAAGACCTGAGTCGAAACAAGGCCCCTGGAGTAGACAACATTCCATTAGAACTACTGATGGCCTCGGGAGAGCCAGTCATGACAAAACTCTACCATCTGGTGAGCACGACGTATGAGGCAGCGAAATACCCTCAGACTTCAAGAAGAATATAATAATTCCAATCCCAAAGAAAGCAGGTGTTGACAGATGTGAAAATTACCGAACTATCAGCTTAATAAGTCACAGCTGCAAAATACTAACGCGAATTCTTTACAGACGAATGGAAAAACTGGCAGAAGCCGACCTCGTGGAAGATCAGTTTGGATTCCGTAGAAATGTTGGAACACGTGAGGCAATACTGACCTTACGACTTATCTTAGAAGAAAGATTAAGAAAAGTCAAACCTACGTTTCTAGCATTTGTAGACTTAGAGAAAGCTTTTGACAATGTTAACTGGAATACTCTCTTTCAAATTCTGAGGGTGGCAGGGGTAAAATACAGGGAGCGAAAGGCTATTTACAATTTGTACAGAAACCAGATGGCAGTTATAAGAGTCGAGGGGCATGAAAGGGAAGCAGTGGTTGGGAAAGGAGTGAGACAGGGTTGTAGCCTTTCCCCGATGTTATTCAATCTGTACATTGAGCAAGCAGTAAAGGAAACAAAAGAAAAATTCGGAGTAGGTATTAAAATTCATGGAGAAGAAGTAAAAACTTTGAGGTTCGCCGATGACATTGTAATTCTGTCAGAGACAGCAAAGGACTTGGAAGAGCAGTTGAACGGAATGGACAGTGTCTTGAAAGGAGGATATAAGATTAACATCAACAAAAGGAAAACGAGGATAATGGAATGTAGTCAAATTAAGTAGGGTGATACTGAGGGAATTAGATTAGGAAATGAGACACTTAAAGTAGTAAAGGAGTTTTGCTATTTAGGGAGTAAAATAACCGATGATGGTCGAAGTAGAGAGGATATAAAATGTAGACTGGAAATGGCAAGGAAAGCGTTTCTCAAGAAGAGAAATTTGTTAACATCGAGTATAGATTTAAGTGTCAGGAAGTCGTTTCTGAAAGTATTTGTATGGAGTGTAGCCATGTATGGAAGTGAAACATGGACGATAACTAGTTTGGACAAGAAGAGAATAGAAGCTTTCGAAATGTGGTGCTACAGAAGAATGCTGAAGATAAGGTGGGTAGATCACGTAACTAATGAGGAGGTATTGAATAGGATTGGGGAGAAGAGAAGTATGTGTCACAACTTGACTAGAAGAAGGGATCGGTTGGTAGGATATGTTTTGAGGCATCGAGGGATCACAAATTTAGCATTGGAGGGCAGCGTGGAGGGTAAAAATCGTAGAGGGAGACCAAGAGAGGAATACACTAAGCAGATTCAGAAGGATGTAGGTTGCAGTAGGTACTGGGAGATGTAGAAGCTTGCACAGGATAGAGTAGCATGGAGAGCTGCATCAAACCAGTCTCAGGACTGAAGACCACAACAACAACATGCCTAATTCTGCACAAAAGTCAACATTTCACAACCCATTTACTTGTGATCTTGATTGTCGTTCGTTACAGACCAGACTCAAATGGACCCTCTCCTGGTGGGTGCACTAGTCCATTTGGCGCATTCAGTGGGCCATGGTGGAGACCTAGAAGACAGGTGTGACTAACAATTCCACTGATTCTCACAGAAGTTCTAATACAACCCACTCTCGAAGTATCAAATTTAAAAAATTAAAAATGCTTATAAAGTTATCACTCCTTATCTTCCAATGTAGTGAGTTTCCTCATAAATTCTGGGCTTCCTGTAATAAAGCGACCAACATTACTTGAAATCTAATACCTCAACAGCACCAATTTCGTTGACAAGAAATTTACCTTCCTTCGAACCTGTAAGAGTAACCTCTGCAACATCATTCACAATAAACAGTCTATCATGTTTCCTTAATTTCCTATTTGTAATGCCAGAGTCACTATCAAAGTGGAAAAATTGTGCCCACTCACTGGGAAGTATGGTTGAATTTTTCTTTTGACTCACCCAGAATCGGTTAGGAACAACAGAAGTCTGCCGATGATGTGGAAACAGATGAAATTCGGTGTATTTTTGTGGTGTATACTTTATACAATCATTTATAAATGATCAGATTTCATTTGAACGTTTGTTGTCTCCACTTTCATGTTAGACGTATACTGTGTTCTTGAAGTCTCTATATTGTGTAGGTAACACACATTAAGAGTACTTTGCCTTAAAGAAAAAGCGCTTTGCGCTGGAAGACATTCTGTACGATATCGAGTGACAAAGAAAGAGCGTGGTCTTCGAATAACCCTCATTTCGACTTCTCGTGTTGAAGAGCTGTGTAACATTATCTGTTTCTCTGCTTATGAAGAAGCATCTAAGTCATAGCTCTGCACCTAGCTGTATCATTTAGTCGATGGACTGCAGTAGAACATTATCTCCTCACACTTGTAATAAGTGTGTATATGTGGCTTTGCGAATTTATAATTAAAGTTGTTGCTGGAGAATGCACGTAGAAAAAATAATTTACTTTTTCTTGAGGATGTGTCTCAAGGAATAATTTTCACATCAGTTTGATGCTGAGGTCAGCGCTTAAGTTATATTGTGTTGGTCCACTTACATAATGGCATTCCTTCCATGGAAAGGATGATATATGATATTGCACTATATCACGCACTGCTGTTGGCAGACTGTAGGAAATATGTTCATTTCCTATTTTCGGGTGTTCTGCCAGCAATTTTCAGTGCTTCTTGACTCTGACGCTGAGAACTCCTGTAATTTCATCGAAACATTTTCTCTCTTTTGTAGTACCATTAAGTATGTGATTCTTAGCTCACATGATTAATCCTTGGCGTGTCATTCCTTGGGCACCGCTGCTTCGCATCATACCCATCAATCAGTCCTTGGAGATACCTGTCTTGATCATTTTTTGCTGTAATATTGCGAAACTGTGTAAATATATCCAAGCAGTTTTCTTCTCCAATTTTTCGCAAGCAGTTTTGTGTACACTTATAAAAAGGCATGTACTTTTCTTAATAACAATTTCTGGTAATGTAATACACACACAATACAAATTATATACCTATTCCAATATAAACTGATGTTATTTCATTATCCAGAAGTGTGTAGTGTAGAACAAACTTGTAACACAGTAGTACTGAGATATGTTGGACTAAACACTACAGGTGGTATGAATTCACAACAGCACAGACCCAGCACAAAACCACGGAACTTTAAAAAGGTCTACATTTACATCTACATCATTACTCTGCTATACACAATTAAGTGCCTGGCAAAGGGTTCAATGAACCACCTTGAAACTGTCTATCTACCGTTCCACTCTCCAACGGCGCTCGGGAAGAACGAGCAGTTAAATTTTTCTGTGTGAGCCCTGATTTCTCTTATTTTATCGTGATGATCATTTCAGCCTGTGTAGACGGGTGCTAACAGAATGTTTTTGACTGAAATTTCATAAAAAGATCCCGTCGCAACGCAAAAAGTCACGGATCATGTCTGTGGCACTATCTCCCCCATTTCGCGTAAATACAAAACGAGCGGTCCTTCTTTGAACTTTTTCAGTATCATCCGTCAGTCTCACCTCATACGGATCCCACACCGCACGGTAATACTCCAGAATGGGGCAGACATGTGTGGTGTAAGCAGTCTCTTTAGTAGATCTGTTGCCAATGAATCGCAGTCTTTGGTTTCCTCAAACCACAACATTATCTGTGTGATCCTTCTAATTTAGGTTATTTGTAATTGTAATCCCTAAGTATTCAGTTGATTTTACAGCCTTCATATTTGTGTGACATACTGGGGAATCGAAATTTAGCGAATTTCTTTTAACACTCATGTGAATAACTTCATACTTTTTTTGTTCATGGTCAATTGTCACTTTTCGCACCACACAGGTACCTTATCTAAATCATTTTGCTATTTATTTTGGTCATCTGATGACTTTACAAGATGGTATTTGACAACATCATCTGCAAATAATCTAAGACGTCTGCTAAGATTGTCTCCTATGACGTTAATATAGATCAGGAACAATAAAGGGCCTATAACTCATACTTGGGGAACGCCGGATATTACTTCTGTTTTACTCGATGACTTCCCGTCTATTACTACTAACTGTGACCTTTCTTACAGGAAATAAAAGAGCTAGTTGTGTTCACAAGAACGATATTTTCTGAATCTGGGCTGACTATGTGTCAATAAATTGCTTTCTTAGAGGTACTTCATAATGTTCGAATACAGTATATGTTCCAAAACCCTACTGGAAATCGACGTTAGTGATAGGGGCCTCTAACTCAGCAGATTGCTTCTATTTCCCTTTTTGAGTATTGGTGGGACTTGCGCAAATTTCCAGTCTTTAGGTACGGAACTTTCTGTGAGCGAGCGGTTGTATATAATTACGAAATATGGAGCGATTGCCTCTGCATACTCTGAGAGGAACCTGACTGGTATACCATCTGGAACGGAAGCCTTACCTTTATTAAGTGATTTAAACAGCTTTGCTACACCGAGGATATCTACTTCTATGTTTCTCATCTTCGCAGTTGATCCTGATTGGAATTCGGGAATGTTTATTTCGTCTTCTTTGGTGAAGGAGTTTCGGAAAACCGTGTTTTATAACTCTGCTTTGGTGGCACTGTCATCAGTGACTTCATCGTTGTTATCGCGCAGTGAAGGTATTGATTCCGTTTTGCCACTGGTGTGCTTTATATATGACCAGAATCTCTTTGGGTTTTCTGCCAGATTCCGAGACAGAGTTTCGTTGTGGAAATTATTAAAAGTATCTCGCATTGAATCACGCGCAATATTTCGAACTTCTGCAGAACTTTGCCAATCTTCGTGATTTTGTGTTCTTTTAAACTATCGGAGATCACTACCATCACTTATTAATTTATGTGGTATATATCACTCAATTGTCGCCGATACTATCTCTTTGAAATAATTCCACATCTTTTCTGCGCTTACATGATTAGATCGGAAGGAGTGGAGACTGTCCCTTAAAAAGACGTTAAGAACACTTTTGTCAGCTTTTTTAAATAGACGTACTTCGCGTTTTTTTTTATGGTTGTGGGTGTTACTGTATTCAGCCTAGCAGCAACTGCCTTGTGGTCACTAATCCCTGTATTCGTCATAATACTCCTTAGTTGTCCAGGTTTATTTGTTGCTAAGAGGTGAAGTATGCTTTCGCAACCATTTACGCTTCGAGGAGGGTCAGGAACTAATTGTTGAAAATAATTTTCTGAGAATGCATTCAGTACAATTTCGGATGACGTTTTATGCCTACTGCTGGCTTTAAACGTATAATTCTTCCAGCATATCGAGGGTAGAGTGAAGTTGCCACCGACTATAATTCTATGAGTGGGGTACCTATTTGAAATGAGGCTCAAATTTTCTTTGAACTGTCCAGGAACTATATCTCATGAGTCGGTGGGTCGGTAAAACGATATAATTAATAATTTAGTCCGATTGTCAAGTATAGCCTCTACGCATATTATTTCGCAGGAACTACCTACTTTTGGCCGGCCGGAGTGGCCGAGCGGTTAAAGGCGCTACAGTCTGGAACCGCACTGCTGCTACGGTCGCAGGTTCGAATCCTGCCTCGGGCATGGATGTGTGTGATGTCCTTAGGTTAGTTAGGTTTAAGTAGTTCTAAGTTCTAGGGGACCGATGATCATAGCAGTTAAGTCCCATAGTGCTCAGAGCCATTTGAACCATTTTGAACTACCTACTTCAATTTCACTACAAGGCAAACTACTTCTGACAGCAATAAATACTCCAATATCAACTGTATTTAATCTATCCTTTCCACACTTTGTTAGATCGTTCGAAAAGTATTTGGCTGAACTGATTTCCGGCTTTAGCCAGCTTTCTGTACCTACAACTATTTGAGCTGCAGTGCTTTCTGTAAGGACTTGCAGCTCTGGTTCTTTCCCAACACAGCTACGACCATTTAGAACTACAATACCGATCGTTACTACAACTACCTTACAGTGTTTTACCTACCTCCTTTTAAACTGAAGCACTTTCTGTGGTTTCCTGAGACAGTCTAACCTAAAAAACCGTCCAGTCCCTTCCACACAGACCCCACTACCCAGTACCTGTGTGTAGTGGACTCCTGACCTTTTAAGCGGAACCCAGACACCCACCACCCGATGACGCAAGTCAAGGAATATGCAGCCTACACGGTTATAGAATCGCCTGAGCCTCTGATTCAGACCTTCCACTTGACTCTCCACCAAAGGACCACAATCGTTTCTGTCGACGATGCTGCAGATGATGAGCTCCGCCTTAATTTCGGAAGCGAGACTGGCAGTCTTTACCTTTCTAATAGCCGCCCGAAACCAGGGAGAATCTCCTCCAGTCCAAATCGACACACATCATTGGTACCGACATGGGCAATTGGCTGCACCTTGTACTCTTTATGGCATCCGTAAGCACCAATTCCACGTCCGGAATGACTGTTCCCCGATATGCACACTGCCCAGTGTTCACACTGGCTTCCAGCCCTCCTTGGTAGCCATGTTCCCAAGGGGCCCCATTACGCTCCTAACGTTGCAACTCCCAACTGCCAGCAAACCCACCCTCTGTGAATATCCAGGCCTTGTGGGCCAAGAAGCTTCCTCTGGAACAGCGTAGACGACTGCATCCGGCTCAGAGACTTCGTCATCCACAGATAAAGCCCGAAGCCTGTTCGTCAGACGAACTGGGGTGGCCCTACGATCGGCCCCACGGAAAGTCTTTTGCTGCCTGCCAGACTTTGGAATGATCTCTCACTCGACCACAGGCGAGAGGTCAACATCAGTGCAGGCAGTACCTGGGGCGGCCACAGCAGTGGATCGATCGGGGCACACGTGGGACGTACTCGACGACCTTCGCATCCCCACAGTGATACCCCTTGGCAGCAGCCTCAAGCTGTGTGGCGGAATCCAATACTGCCTGGAGCTGTGAGCGAAGGGTCATCAACTCAGCTCGCATCTGTACACAGCAATCACAGTGCCTATCCATTTCTGAACTCCCTCCTGTTCGAAACTCGTAAAGATATGTAATAAACAAACGGTGTACTCGCCTTATTAGCAGCAGGAACTCGCGATGCTCTCTCACTGACAGTCTAACCGACACTGAGCCGTTCTAAGCAAGTCAAACGAAAGCCTGTACGATACCACGGTCGACATCAATTGCGGTAATGTATGCTGCACTGCTTTTAAAATGTAAGGTTGCTCGTAATAAGCACTCAAACACACAAGAAATTACAAAAATATACTAGTAACTATAAAGGTAGCTGAAAAGAAGTCGCTCCTGTTTGAAGCTCGTAAAAATATGTAAGGTATTGTATATTAAATTTTCAGTATTCTAAATTAAAGCTTAGCACACACATAAATAAAGGACACACTCTGATCACAAAGAAGCATAGAATTATTCATACTCTCTATATAACCATTTCAGTGAAGAAACCACCATCAAATAATAATGTTATCATGTGAAATGGTTACAAAATAAGATTTTAGCAAATATAGACGTATTTAAACGTAAAATTCCTCCATATTGGTAAATTTACACTCTGAACATTAAGTAGGGTATGTAGAATTTAGGTAGCATAATGTATTATTCAGTCATTAAAAAAGTGAAAACAGGCTTTTTTGCTGGAATACTTTTCCCTCAGTGATTCACAAAGGCCTCACATTGTATCCTTGCAGATTTTATTTCATTGGCTTTTTAACATTCCGGTTGTTTAATCTTCTTTCGCTTTTTCGAATTACAGCCTTGCTCTTCAATATTAATATCACTCTTGGAAGGACTCATTCTAGGATAAAATATTCGTAAATACTAGCACCAACGTAGAGTTCAGGGCATGTTTAAACTTCCAACCGGCACGCCATCCAGTCAGACAAGGGCTTTCTCGCATGCATCCCGTATGCCACTTGTTGTTAATAAACTTACGTCTTTTTAAACCATAACTTTTTATCAGAACAATAATATTATGTATTATGTATGGGTTATACCAACATAAGCAAAGTAAACAATTTATTTAAAAAGAAAGTCATGTTTCATAACACATATTCCCTCCACACAGTTTCTCATGGTACTGATACATACTTCGCCGTATACGAATGTGAAATTTATACAAGATTATGATTGATTATGATTTGGTTTTTCAATATAATTCAGTTACTTAGAGTTTGAAATACCACCAGTGCAAACATTTCTTGAATAATGCAACTAAAAAAAGAATTTCGATATATCTCACATTTGATAAAGGTGATTATTTAGAAATTGAAACACAGTCATTGCAAACATTTCTTGACTGTTGCAAACAAATAAACTGTCTACATATTTGAAAGGGGTGATTCCCTTTTCCTTGGCCGGCCAAGGTGGCCGAGCGGTTCTAGGCGCTACAGTCCGGAACCGCGAGACCGCTACGGTCGCAGGTTCGAATCCTGCGTCGGGCATGGATGTGTGTGACGTACTTAGGTTAGTTAGGTTTAAAAAGTTCTAAGTTCTAGGGGACTGATGACCTCAGCAGTTAAGTCCCATAGCGCTCAGAGCCATTTGAGCCATTTCTTTTCCTTGCTAAGTAAACACGGCCTACATCTTTTCTTCAGAGGCTACTTGGTGTGATCTTCTTCTCCTCTTCCTCGTTGCTGTTGGCGCACAATTTCTGTGCACGATACATTTAAAAGTTTGGTTCTGAGTTCTCCTCTTAATTTAGTACTTCTCCTTCTTACATCCTCATGAAGAAGTTCGTTCGAAAAATTTCTGAGATATTTTTTCTCTCTTTAGAAATGTTTTGTAGTTTCCTTTCCAGATAATACACTCCAGGAAATGGAAAAAAGAACACATTGACACCGGTGTGTCAGACCCACCATACTTGCTCCGGACACTGCGAGAGGGCTGTACAAGCAATGATCACACGCACGGCACAGCGGACACACCAGGAACCGCGGTGTTGGCCGTCGAATGGCGCTAGCTGCGCAGCATTTGTGCACCGCTGCCGTCAGTGTCAGCCAGTTTGCCGTGGCATACGGAGCTCCATCGCAGTCTTTAACACTGGTAGCATGCCGCGACAGCGTGGACGTGAACCGTATGTGCAGTTGACGGACTTTGAGCGAGGGCGTATAGTGGGCATGCGGGGGCCGGGTGGACGTACCGCCGAATTGCTCAACACGTGGGGCGTGAGGTCTCCACAGTACATCGATGTTGTCACCAGTGGTCGGCGGAAGGTGCACGTGCCCGCCGACCTGGGACCGGACCGCAGCGACGCACGGATGCACGCCAAGACCGTAGGATCCTACGCAGTGCCGTAGGGGACCGCACCGCCACTTCCCAGCAAATTAGGGACACTGTTGCTCCTGCGGTATCGGCGAGGACCATTCGCAACCGTCTCCATGAAGCTGGGCTACGGTCCCGCACACCGTTAGGCCGTCTTCCGCTCACGCCCCAACATCGTGCAGCCCGCCTCCAGTGGTGTCGCGACAGGCGTGAATGGAGGGACGAATGGAGACGTGTCGTCTTCAGCGATGAGAGTCGCTTCTGCCTTGGTGCCAATGATGGTCGTATGCGTGTTTGGCGCCCTCCAGGTGAGCGCCACAATCAGGACTGCATACGACCAAGGCACACAGGGCCAACACCCGGCATCATGGTGTGGGGAGCGATCTCCTACACTGGCCGTACACCACTGGTGATCGTCGAGGGGACACTGAATAGTGCACGGTACATCCAAACCGTCATCGAACCCATCGTTCTACCATTCCTAGACCGGCAAGGGAACTTGCTGTTCCAACAGGACAATGCACGTCCGCATGTATCCCGTGCCACCCAACGTGCTCTAGAAGGTGTAAGTCAACTACCCTGGCCAGCAAGATCTCCGGATCTGTCCCCCATTGAGCATGTTTGGGACTGGATGAAGCGTCGTCTCACGCGGTCTGCACGTCCAGCACGAACGCTGGTCCAACTGAGGCGCCAGGAGGAAATGGCATGGCAAGCCGTTCCACAGGACTACATCCAGCATCTCTACGATCGTCTCCATGGGAGAATAGCAGCCTGCATTGCTGCGAAAGGTGGATATACACTGTACTAGTGCCGACATTGTGCATGCTCTGTTGCCTGTGTCTATGTGCCTGTGGGTCTGTCAGTGTGATCATGTGATGTATCTGACCCCAGGAATGTGTCAATAAAGTTTCCCCTTCCTGGGACAATGATTTCACGGTGTTCTTATTTCAATTTCCAGGAGTGTAAATGAATTTGTAGCATCAACGCTCATCATCGAAAAGAAAACACTACCAGGCAATCTCATCGTGTATCTCGCAACTTTGGAGGACTCACAAGGTTTGTCGACTGTAGCAACTCCTCCTTTTCTGTGATTATAAAAAGTCATAATTTCTGGTTTCGCTACATCGATGTTTCCATCGTTGAGTAGGCTGGACACAAGCAAAACATTTTTGTACTTTTTGACACATGTGAAACAATTGTGCCTCTTTGCGCAAACCAAAGAGACTTGAGTGAGGCTCTCTTTTTCTGGTCGCTTTGTATTCACCAGGAATCTTAGGGTCATTTTTACATAAAGTGCCAACGCACGTATTTTTTATGCAGATTCGATTACCAAATCTTAGTTCATAATCCAATTATCGGCTGTGATATTTCTCCCACTGTAGAAAATGGGTGCTACTCACCTTACCATGTCGAATGGTTAATTGCGTACACTAAATTGGCCTTCTGGTTCGGTTCTGGCAAATATTTTCGTATTATAGTGTAATATAAATGAGAGTTGACCACAGAATTAATTTTTATTCCACATTTGCTTGACTTTTTCTTCCTCGAAAAGCTTCGAGTTTTTCATCGAGTGTGATATTTTCACCAAGTAAATAACATTTTTGACAGTTCCCAGCGAATTCTTCGTAGATAATTCTTCTGGGAGCTAGGTGATCACTGTTAATTTTCTCCTCTAGTTTCCATATCATCAAAATGATATCTTCTTATGCTCATGACTGTTAGGAAGTCATCCATCCTCCACAAGTCGTCGAGATTCAGACGTTTCGCGCGGTATACCCCAGCGAAATAAAGTCGGTTATTTCCAACATGTCTGTCTGTTGTGCATCCCTTGAACGAGAATAATTATCTTGTACTGTAAGAATCAATTTATTTGTATTTTCTACAATACTTTCAATCATTTTCTCAGAGATAAGGCATTTCCATGGATCAAGAATATTAGTGACGTTTCTCGCACGTCAGGTTTCTCCGGGCAGATGACGTAAAATACATTGTTTAGCTCATCTTTGCCTGTCACTCAGATCTTTTACCTTGGCCAGACCTCGATAATTTTCTTATTTCTCTTTTGGGCGACTTGAAATGTCGACTGGTTGCTCTCATCTTCATTGTCTGGACTGAGTACTCAGTTCTTTAACAGAATCTCCATCGCTTTCCATTATGTGCTCTTTTTCATCAGTACCACAGTCATCTACAAAACTGTTGTCCTGGTCATACGGTATCGCACAGATCTGCATTTATCACAGCTCATACATCCACAGTATTCTTTAAATTACACTTCTTTGTGTCCCACATAGTACCTAAGAAGTAAATATGAAACGAAACTCAATACATAACATGATGCAATCATTGATGGTCGCACGAATTTGTCATATAAAATTTAATTTAATTTCATTGTCGATTAGAGACATATTTAACTTCACCATGTATACTACCTTAGATTACTAATAACCATTAAAAATTTAACAATAAATCTCTTAAAGTAAAAAGTTAAAAACTCCCATGGAGGGTCGGACACATTTAACGCAGCGAGCAGCTGCCAGTGCTGAAGCAGGTTTGGATCGAAAGAGGAGACGAGAACAAAGAGGGATTTTCCTCCCTCTCACTTTCCAAGGAAAGGTAACGAACCTATCAGAAGGTTTAAAACCGCGAAGAATATGCACAACAATGAACAGCAGTGCAATGAGTTACAGCATACTGTTTGACTGTGAACACTGTACTAACACAATCTAGTGGTGCGATTAGAAATCTTCACAGATATGCAACATCAGTCTGTGCTGTCACATAAGTTTCGTTTTCAAAAGGGCATAAGTTAAAATTCGTGGTTCTTCTTTTCTTAAAGGGCACGAGTTATTCACTGATGCCACTATAAAAATATCGCTGTTTTCGGTATCTCAAGACATACACACTAACAGGAGCGCTAAAACCCTTTCATTGTCAGTTGGTGCAACTATAATCGAAGTATCTGAAGCAACAGCAAACTAAAAATCACCACACTGATACTCATTTAAAAGTATACAACTGAAATGATGTGGCGGACAGGGTAAGCAGCAGCGTCTATTTCTTGATGACGCAGTGGTATATATGAAGGTGTCGTTGAGTGACTATAGGACGATACAAGATCACTAGACAATATTTCTTGTTAGTGTGATGAAAAGATGCTAGTTCTAAATGTAGAAATATGTATATTAATGAAGATGAGGAGGTAAACCAAACCCATAATGTTCGAGAACAGCATTCTACATCTACATCTGGATCTACATGGTTACTCTGCAATTCACACTTACGTGCCTGGCAGAGGGCTCAGCGAACCATTTTCATACTACTCTCGAATGGCGCGTGGGAAAAAGGAACACCTAAATCTTTCCGTTGGAGCTCTGATTTCTCTTATTTTATTATGATGATCATTTCTCCCTACGTAGGTGGGTGTCAACAAAGTATTTTCGCATTCGGAAGAGAAAGTTGGCGATTGAAATTTCGTAAACAGATCTCGCCGCAAAGAAAC
The DNA here is from genome assembly GCF_023864345.2 of Schistocerca serialis cubense. NCBI lineage: Eukaryota > Metazoa > Arthropoda > Insecta > Orthoptera > Acrididae > Schistocerca > Schistocerca serialis. The sequence continues at coordinate 380,093,622 of NC_064643.1, read as the reverse complement.
CCGACTTTGTTTCAGTGACTGCCACACCAACTCGCGTATCATATCAGAGACAAGCTCACCCCCATTGCGCGATAACACGAATCGAGATGCCCTTCTTTGCACTTTTCCGATGTCTTCTCTCAATCCTACCTGGTAAGGATCCCACACCGAGCAGCAATATTCAAGCAGTGGACGGACAAGTGTAGTATAGGCTGTCTATTTAGTGGGTTTGTCGCATCTTCTTTCTGCCAACAAAGCACAGTCTTTGTTTTGCCTTCCCCACAATATTATCTATGTGATCTTTCCAACTTACGTTGCTCGTAATTGTAATTCCCAGGTATTTAATTGAATTGACAGCCCTTAGATTTGTGCTATTTATCGTGTACCGAAAATTTAGGGGATTTCTTTTAGTACCCATGTGGATGACCTCGCACTTTTCTTTGTTTACTGCCAATTGCCACTTTTCGCACCATACAGAAATTCTCTCTAGATCATTTTGTGATTGGAATTGATGGCCTGATGATTTTACTGGATGGTAAATTACAGCGTCATCTGCAAACAAGTGCCTACGTTGAAGATACTAGTGCGCCACATTGCTGAGTACTGTTCGAGTGTTCGGAATCCACACGAAGGTATATTGAAGTAAGACATCGAAGCAATTCATAAGCGCCTACTGCCAGATCTATTACTGATGGGTTCAAATAACACGCTAATGCTAGGGAGATTCTTTGGAAACTCATATGGGAATCACTGGAGGGAAGGCGTCATTCAAGGAGAAATATTAAAATTTAGAGCTGGGATTTGAGGCTGACTGCAGAACTATCTACTGCCCCCAACGCATAATTCGCGTAAGGACCACGAAGAGAAGTTTATAAGATAATGGACCGCACGGAGGCAAGTAGATAGTCGTTTTTCCCTCCCTCTATTTACGAGTGGAACAGGAAAGGAAATGACTAGTATTGTAACAGGTTACCCTCTGCCACGCACAGTAAGGTGGCTTGGGAATGTGTATGCAGATGTAATTGTTACATTATGCCTTCTGTTGACGTAAAGTGACCGTAATTTCATAAAAACAAAGCTTTCACATATACTGAAATACGTTAACTATTGCAAATTTATAACTACAGTTATTTTTCGATAATTTTCACCTCATATTTGTGTTGATTCCTTAAATGGTAAGTGAATAAATAAATGTGGTATTTGAGAGTAGGAATTTCAATTCGGAATGTGTCGGCTAGTGGATGGGGGGCACACCATGCGACATGAACAACACTCATCAGCTGCGACATAGTCGCGTATATGAACAGTGATCGAAATACTGTCAAATGTTTTTTTATTCCAGTCTTTGATCTTAATATCAGTTCTTTTGGCGATGACCGTTTCAGTCAGTGATGACCATCCTCAGATCTACAATATATAAATATATACACCCAGTGAGCAGTGTGTCTCTCAACAACAACAAAAAATGGCTCTGAGCACTATGGGACTTAACATCTGAGGCCATCAGTCCCCTAGAACTTCGACCTACTTATACCTAACTAACCTAAGGACATAACACATCCATGCCCGAGGCAGGATTCGAACCCGCGACCGTAGCGATCGCGAGGTTCCAGACTAAAGCGCCTAGAAACGCTCGGCTACCCTGGCCTGCGTCTGTCAACACAACACAGCATTACGTATCACAATATCTTATCATGCAACCAGCGAAATGTATAGATAAAATACGGTAAAACTTACCTCTTCTACACAATGTCCAAAAGTGATAATGCCGTAATGGCATCGTCAAAACATGCAAATATAGTCGGCACAGCATCGTCACATAGATCTAAAATAAGGTGTAGAATATGACTATGTGGACTGTGTGGCCCGTTCTACACCTTATTTCAGATCTATGTGACGATGCGGTGCTGAGTATATTTGTACGTTTTGACGATGTCATTAGGGCCTTATCACTTTTGGACATGGTGTAGAAAATGTACGTTTTACCGTATATTATCCATACATTCCCTGGTTGTATGACAGTATACTGTGATACGTAATGCTGTATTGTGTTGACAGACGCCGGCCGCGGTGGCCGAGCGGTTCTAGGCGCTTCAGTCTGGAACCGCCCGAATGCTACGGTCACAGGTTCAAATCCTGCCTCTGGCATGAATGTGCGTGATGTCCTCATGTTAGTTGGGTTTAAGTAGTTCTAAGTTATAGTGGACTGATGACCTCAGATGCTAAGTCCCATAGTGCTCAGAGTCATTTTGTAATGACCACCCTCTAACCCGCTTTCTTCTCTCTCACTCTCTCCATCTATCTGTTATTCAAGGCATTTCTTGTCTTACGTATTTTATTGACTGAGGAAACAGAACTAACACTGTTGCGAAGACTTCGGCCTGTAGCATCTCGCGGTTTGTTCAGGGGCACCACTGCTGCCTCCCAGAGTTGTTACGAGTAAGAGCTCAACTGTTATACTGTCATTACTTAAAACGGTAAGACACTATTTATAGGATTAACTCTCTTGCGATTGTGTATTGCTTCCATTATCATGAAGCCGCAGAAGGACGAAACCGAGGATGTCGTATGTTGGCCAGACTTTGTATGGCGGGAGACAGGTGTGTTAAAGTTGTTACACTCCTGGGCCAACCAGACAAACCCGCGAGAACAGTGTGTTGCATTAACGAAAGACGTATGAGAAGACATTGTCTAATAAAGCAGGTAATGCTTATTAGCACAGCAGAGACCCTATAGATAGAGGCTCACAATTCCGATGAAGTACAGCATACACTACCGCCTAGCTATCAACTTTCGGCTTGGATGAAGGCACAGTGATACTTCTTTTCGTTGTTACGATGTTGTTTCATCATAAATAGATCAACAAATAATTAGAAAATAATAAATAAATTTTACGATATAAGTGCAAAAACTACCAATGTTAGAACAGGAGACATTTAAAGACAAGAAAGTGGAGGAGCTTGGATATGAGTTCAGGGTTTTCTGCATGCGAAGTAGATTACTCTGTAGCAAATGTTCCACTTTATAATCGTTGTGTTTACGCATAGATGGCGCACATAACAGCGACAATATTATGCATCCACCTTAAGTCACACCCATTCCCCGTAGGAATGCACTTCACTTTAATTTTACTTTCATGTCTTTTTAATATCATCGCTGGTACGTTTTCTGTGGAACCTTGAGTGGGTTCTACCCTCTGAACTGTCTCTTTTTGTTATCGCTGCACCTTTGCGAACTTTGTAAATGTACTTTAATTTGCTATATAGTCATTACTTTTTATGTATGATACAATGCTGTATTTCCTATACTCTGGACCTTTTAGTTGAGATTTCAAATATTATTAAAAAACTCGAAACGCATCCAATTTTTACATCAAAACATTTATATTCTCAGAATTTCAGCTTTGTATCCCTTCTCCGTGCCTCATGTGAAATTACGAAAAACGCCGATTTCAATGGAAAATTAATGTCTCTTGTATCTACATCATTCTACACCATTCTATGAACTAATTACAAAATTATAAAAATATTAGTTTGTGTTACGTGGTTGTACAAATGTTTGTCTGTTACAAGTACGCACAGAAGGTGCGCTCAGATTCACTTTATGGCTGAGTGGATAGAATACAGGAAGACCCTCTTCCCCTTAACTCGCCACTGTTACTAGGGAGCAAAAGCACTTACTTCCACACAAGTACATCGTAAAAAAAAAAGTGGCAGACAAGTTATATCGTTGTAGATGCCTACTAAGTGTTATGCGTTGAAGCAAAGGTGTGTCGCGGGCGCCACAATTCCTCTCTGAGGGACCCTCTTAGAAACATGAGGAGGATGCTGCTGGCTTCTGCTGGCAAGCAGCTACTGCCAGTGTCCATACTGCGACAGTCTTGTAACGCAAGTCTAGCTCGAAAACCGCGCATGAGCGACTTCGTTGTTTCCAGGCGGGTGATGGATGATTGCAGTGTGCACAGAGCACCCTCCGAGAACCGGGCTGACCCCATCCTCCGCCACCCCCCCCCCCCCCCTCAAGCACACAGCGTTCTGTGCGATAGGTCACTGGTCTTTCTACTGGGTGTGAAAGAGGTTTGCAACGTTCATGAGAAGTGTGGAAACAAACTGTAGTACTGAAATATTAATATGGCCAAATGACCTACGTAATCAGTAGATGCATCAGTAATTGTACAGTCATTTCCAAGTGTATGCAGGGACAGCATTTTGGGAAACAAAACCATGGGTAATCAAACTTAGCTACCATGTTAAAAATTGGCTTTGAGGAAGATGGGACGGGATAATGAAGCGTAAGAGAATGGCAAACTAATTTTATGGAGAAACATTCAAATTTGTAATTCAAAAGAAAGCATTTCATCTCCATAATCCACTAAAATTATTGTAGTTCCCTCGAAATAAGTTTGGCGCCCAAAATGAGGTAACAGCCGGCTACTGTGGACGAGAGGTTCTAGGCGCCTCAGTCCGGAACCGCGCTGCTGCTGCGGTCCCAGGCTTGAATCCTGCCTAGAACATGGATGTGTTTGACGTCCTTAGGGTAGTTAGTTTTAAGTAGTTCTAAGTTTAGGGGACGGATGACCTCAGATGTTAAGTCCCATAGTGCTTAGAGCCATTTGAACCATTTTGAACCGTGAGGTAATAGGAAGCAAATCCCTACCACAAAAGTAGATGATGTGCTGAGGCAGCTTGATTATACGCTGCTGCTAAGCTCTTCACAGGGTATAACTGACCCACGACAAAAATAATGTTGACAGCACCATTAGTAACAATTAACGATTCATAGATATTTATATACAAAAATACACAGATTTAGTGTAGTGATGATGAGAATATGTGGCAATAAGGTTACGTTTCTGGACACTGGTATAATCTTAACTCAGTGGTGGATGACTAACTAATCTAAAAGTATTTCCTGTCTCGCTCGGTTGCAGTGCCCTAGCTCTGGCTGTGTTAATAACGCACACTGCGACACTCTGCAGCGAGCGATTTCTGCGACACTGTGCAATGACTGTGACAACTGTTGGCGCGGTAACTGTGCGGTAGCTACTGGCAACTGATAGCTGTTATGTGAAGCTTGTCATCCACTTACATCCGCATTTGGTGTATGAATGTTCATTTGAGGACTGTTTGTCTGACGTCACGCAGAAGTAGGACATAGTCGCCGGTATTAGCGTCGTAACAGAGATGATATTAAAAAGATATGAAGGTAAAATTAAAGTGAAGTGTTCTTTTAGTGAAGAGTCAAAATAGGAAAAATTACAAAAGCGAAACAATCATATTTGAAGAAGTTATTAATACTTTAGTATGCAGAGTGGTAGCTTTTTGAGAGCAAAGGACGAGGCACTGGCAACTTAAAATCTATCATTGCGTTTCACGGTCATCTCCGGACGGAAACGAACCTATGTAAGCAACCTCAGAGCTGCCTCGTGGTTCGTTCGCTCAAAATCATTCTCCAACTGTTTGTGTCGCGGTCACTAAGGTCAGTGCCGAGGGCAGTGACAAGGTGTGTTGGGATATTATCCGCAACGGGAACGCGATAGCCCTTAGATATATATGTGCTGGCATCTTTCAATGATATCGAAGAACTTTAACAACACTTGTTTAAAGAACTACTACAAGTGAACTTATGTAACTGCTAGCACCTGAGACGTCTCTTTCGCTTCAGTGTAACGTGGCTAGTGCACTGCCAGCGGTGTTCTAAATGCCCGTGGCAAATAGAGTATGAAAATTTACCACTTTTAGATGGCAAGCAACAAACATTAACACTAGAACCGCTGATATTTGGACATACCTAGAACCGCGGCTGTGTTACTAATGACCCGCGATCTTTTCCTTTATTTCCCCTATGTCAATGGAACACGTGAGGCAATACTGACCTTACGACTTATCTTAGAAGAAAGATTAAGGAAAGGCAAACCTACGTTTCTAGCATTTGTAGACTTAGAGAAAGCTTTTGACAATGTTGACTGGAATACTCTCTTTCAAATTCTAAAGGTGGCAGGGGTAAAATACAGGGAGCGAAAGGCTATTTACAATTTGTACAGAAACCAGATGGCAGTTATAAGAGTCGAGGGACATGAAAGGGAAGCAGTGGTTGGGAAGGGAGTAAGACAGGGTTGTAGCCTCTCCCCGATGTTGTTCAATCTGTATATTGAGCAAGCAGTAAAGGAAACAAACGAAAAATTCGGAGTAGGTATTAAAATTCATGGAGAAGAAATAAAAACTTTGAGGTTCGCCGATGACATTGTAATTCTGTCAGAGACAGCAAAGGACTTGCAAGAGCAGTTGAATGGAATGGACAGTGTCTTGAAAGGAGGATATAAGATGAACATCAACAAAAGCAAAACAAGGATAATGGAATGTAGTCTAATTAAGTCGGGTGATGCTGAGGAAATTAGATTAGGAAATGAGGCACTTAAAGTAGTAAAGGAGTTTTGCTATTTGGGGAGCAAAATAACTGATGTTGGTCGAAGTAGAGAGGATATAAAATGTAGGCTGGCAATGGCAAGGAAAGCGTTTCTGAAGAAGAGAAATTTGTTAACATCCAGTATTGATTTAATTGTCAGGAAGTCATTTCTGAAAGTATTCGTATGGAGTGTAGTCATGTATGGAAGTGAAACATGGACGATAAATAGTTTGGACAAGAAGAGAATAGAAGCTTTCGAAATGTGGTGCTACAGAAGAATGCTGAAGATTAGATGGGTAGATCACATAACTAATGAGGAAGTATTGAATAGGATTGGGGAGAAGAGAAGTTTGTGGCACAACTTGACCAGAAGAAGGGATCGGTTGGTAGGACATATTCTGAGGCATCAAGGTATCACCAATTTAGTATTGGAGGGCAGCGTGGAGGGTAAAAATCGTAGAGGGAGACCAAGAGATGAATACACTAAGCAGATTCAGAAGGATGTAGGTTGCAGTAGGTACTGGGAAATGAAAAAGCTTGCACAGGATAGAGTAGCATGGAGAACTGCATCAAACCAGTCTCAGGACTGAAGACCACAACAACAACATGTCAATGGGTTACTGTAATTGCCAGTGAATCTATTGTTAGAAACACTAGGAAATTTAGAATGAAATTAACAAAGAAAAACAAGGCGTACACAAATTATAATTTTATATTTTAAAACTTACATGTATTTGCTGAGTGTTTTTAATGGCTACGGTTACATAATGAACACAAATAATAATCTTTTGATGTAGATTTGTTGCACACAGTTTTCTTGCACATGTGACACTTCACAAACGATTTGTTTCCTTCACAGTGCAACGTGTTCGCTTTTTTTGTGTGTCAGGAAAATCTTCAGGTCTGACAGGGACGCTAGTCTTTCTAGTCGCTGCGTACTTCTCAGCAAGCTGCTCCCCCATCTGCAGCATGAAATCCGTGAGTTTCTATTTTTTTTCATTTAGAGAATTGAACAATACCCACGCATTTATCCCAGCCAAATCCAGCAAGTTGTAAAATGTGTGAACAGGCCAACGTCTCGATGGTGCTTTGACAGAGTAATTGCGAGCCATTTGGTCGACCACGTCCATTCCATATTTAGAGCAGTTATAAAACGTTACTGTATCTGGCTTCTTTTTTATACCATCCTCAATCGTCACATAAGGATGCATAGTGCTCAGAACCAGGACATTCTTGTTGCTCTTACCCTGATAAACAGTCAGTGTTGTATCATATTTTTTCATCAACACTGTGCTGTATAACTGTTCTCTTGCCTTCTTGTTACAGACTGGTATTTCCTTGCGAGATCGAGTTATTGTTCCCACAAGACTCGTAGAATTAGCTTTCAGTGTCTCAGAGAGCGCCTAGGAGGTGAAAAAATTGTCACATGTGACATTTATTGCTTTGTTGAGGTAAGGTTGCATAAATTTTTTTTACAACAAAGTCACCAAGACGCTCATCACTCCGCCTAGTGTCATCCTTTCCTAGATAAAGGATAGCATTCACAATATATTTTGAGTCTATATCTACCGCCATCCAATACTTTTGCCCGTATTTGTCCGGTTTTGAGGCCATAAACTGCGTGAATCTGCAACGGCACTTTGAAGGAAAAAGCTGTTCGTCGATTGTTATATATGGACCCGGTATGTAGCTAGACTGTGCATTCGCAATGAACTCATTCCAGATTTCTGATACCAAAGCAAACTTGTCTTATCTTAGTCGTTCTGATCTTGTGGATCTGATGTCAAATCTGAGATAACGCATTATCTCTCTGAATCTGTCACGAGCCATTGTTGATTTCACAAAATTATTTCCCCACTTCACTGACCACAATGTGTCTAGTTCTAAGCTCTTAGCTCCAATAGCACCACGGACGTACAATACAGCTATAAAAGCTTCCAGTTCTTCAGTTTTTATAGTCCACTCATCTGAGCTCAGTACACGACATGCTTCAGTTTCTGTACATTTTACAATATGTTTCAGAATTCTGTCCGTTATCATTAGATGCCATGCACTGTAACAGGTCTCATTCACGTTTCGTTTTGCATGCGGAGATGGTCCTGTCCTATCTTTGAAAACATTATGTTGTCCATATCTGCCAGCTGAACAGTCACCTATTACTCCACCTTTCCATGTTGTTCCATCGGTTGCTGCAATATCGCTACCTGAAGGAAACTGAAGTAGTCCAGAATCCTGGGCATTTTGTTGTCCACGCCGATCTTGAGGACGTCCACTTCCTCGAGTTGACTTAGTCTTTGTGACAGCTGTTCCTGTAATAGTAGTTATACGTATTAGATCGCGATTTAACATTGAATATATTGTGTAATATTAGAACAAAAAACACCTTCATAGATGTAATATATAACTTGTAAAAATTCAATACGAAACGAAGTACAAACATAAGTGCTGCAATTGTAATTAGTGCCTACGCAACATATAAATAAACAAAAATTATTATAAAACAAACACATAAACAAGCATACCTTTCTCATCAGCATTCAGTAGAACCTTCTCAGGAGTAACATCATCTTCTGATGAAGAATCCGGAACTACTGGCGATGGAAATTCTTCCTCGGGTAAAGACTCCAGCGGTTCGCCCTCGGATTCATTATCTAAAATTTCATTTAGAACATTTATAATGTTCTCTTCTGTGCATAGAAATTTGGCCATAATATATTCGTAGGTTACAAGCACTACCTACACAGAGAGAATGCACTACTAAACACGTTTTCGTGGTACAAAACTCTGTGTGCACAATATCTGCATACAAGGTCAGACTTGTTTGAACCTCTCTCCCTCTCGTCCCTGCTGAAAACTGGAACGTCAGCCGGAAGTGAAGAAAAAACGAGTTTTGCGATTGTTGACGAAACACACACTAACAATAGGCATGAAGCTACATGAAAAATGCGATTGTTATAGCGACTGCGCCGGTCGGGTCAGAACTGACCCTTCCGCAGTTCCAGGTGAATCTTCATATTTCTCTTTTATGTTTTCGCCATAAAATGTGAAATGAAGTATAATCACTAATTACCTTATTTCAAAAAAAGTCACAGAAATGTAACACTCAAGGCAATAATACAAAAGAGTGACAAACAAATGAATTATCAAGTGCGGGAATTGTGAATTCCCCACAATGTGTTTCTGTATGAAATTTAGCCCAAATGTAACTCCCACTCAGTAAAATGTCTACGTATTATCAAAACTATGTGCCCACAATCTGTTGTTCAACTTTAATTCATATGATAACCTTTGTCTAAACAGAACATAATTTAAATTGTAACTGATCTGAATACAACTTGTCTTAATATTAAATTAAACTGAAGTTAAATAGTTACCTGGCCCTCATCAAAATTCCATTTACCTCGCGTCCTGACAACATTCTTGCAAATTTCTCGAAAGCATAACACAAATAGCTAGCAGGTAGCCCCTAAAACCGATTTCAGTTTTTAAATATAATTTCCAAGCAAAATTAAAACTGTAGCATTCCATATGGTGCAATGTGGTAATGTTTAATAAAAAACCTTCTTTATACAATGGGATGGGGAGAGTAACTATTCCTACGAAATGATTTTCGAATGAAATAAGTATTCAAAAAGACTGAGTTAAACTACACATGATCTTCACACGTAATATTGGTCTGAATAATACTATGCATAAGGATGTGAAGAATGATTTACTGTTAACAGAGAATTTCTACAAAAATCAACCGTCTTAATCAGCTGAGATGTTAATGCATGACTGAGGGCAGTGGGGTGGTCTTTGTCTCAGCTCTGAGCTGGCAATAATCTTTCCGACAAACTCGCTGTGCAGTGCTGCAATCTTAAGAGATAAAATTACAAGTCAATACAGCACTACTGAACTGTCCATTGCCTACCACAATTCAACTAAGAACGTATCAGACTACACAGAGGCAAAAATTGCACCACAGCAACACCAAAGATTCTTTAACAATAACATAACTTCCTCTCTATCTGACGTGCACATCGATTACTTACAGAAATCAGAATGACGTCCTGATCTCCCATTATTATTAGTCTCAGAACAGTAATCAACATTAAATGCAATTCTTAGGAAGATTTGGACTCTGAGCTGTGGCAAATTATGATTAGAGTAGTACAATTTGTAGTACTTAAGAATGATTTAGTGTGTAGGTGAAACCACAGATTTCTGAATATACGATGTTACTGAAGAAAGTGAACTTTTAATTTATTGCACTTATTTCCTTATTCCATTTCAAAGTAGAGACTATGGCTTTATTTTTATGTTTAAGCTATTTTCTGGATGCTCAGTCGAAGTAGTTTAAAAGCCCTTGTCGCGTAGTAATAACAATTACAAACCGACACTGCATAGAGCTATAATTAAAATTCCGAGATCAATGTCAGGTAATTGAACATCAACTCCACATTATAGTATAACTTGAACGACTTTCGGTGCACATCACGCAATTTCTCAGGAGGCACGACTTAATCGACAAACATCTTCATTGTTCAGTCTGCTTGTACGAGATATTTATAGGTTAGAAACATATACACAAAGCTTCCTCGTGAATCAATATGTCTATTAGTTAAAATCGTGCAAAAATCGCTACAACAGAGAAACATAAACTCGAGGGACTTTATAATAAGAAGAGATTTACGCAAAGTGAACTGGCGACAGATGTAAGAGTCATTTAGTGAACAATATTTCATAAGTTACGGTATAATGGGGCTTTGCAACAAAGTTGTTGAAACTCTCAATCCTAACTCGCCACACTGATATACCGTTTACGAATGTTTTCATCTCCGAAAGCAATCTGTATTATTTTCAGAAAAAATGTAATTCATAAAATCCAAGCTAGGAAAAAACTGCTAAAGAGTTTGGCACTGTGTGTGGCTGCTAGAACGAAAATAGATGACAAAGTTCCTAAAAGAGCGTGAAGAGTGTCACGCAAGTACACAGCAGTAATATTTAGAACTGGCAATTGCCAGATGGGGAGCCGCTCTTCTGACTTGCTGGGCATACAGCAGTGCCGGCTGGAGCCGTAGAGAACGTGTGAGTTATCAGAACTGTATTCGGCGTGTAGCTACAGGCTAGCTTTCCAGGTGGATGAACTGAAATAAAATTGTGCGCGTACCCGAAGTTACGCCACCAGTGCAGGCCACCAGACAACCAGTGCTCATACCCCTGCTCCATCATCACCATACTGCACTGATAGACGAAGGTTAAATTTTCATCTAACTACGCAAAGCTCATCCTCAAACTTTTCTCCGGTATTGGGCAGCAAACAAGAGGAATACTGGGTGGTTATAATTAAAGTGCAGCTACAAGGTCCAGTGTGGGCTGTATCATATGACAGCAGATTTGATAGATATTTTAATGCGTTAATGCGGAAACGTTTTACTCCGGAAAAAGTTCCAGTTGTGCCAACAGGTCCAAATTTGGCGCTGTACACTTGTTGCACAACGGTATGACATTTATGCTGTCAGTTGACAAGCCATAACGTGAATGAACAGTGTGACTATCGAGAAGAGAGACGGCGCAGCGTTAGTGAAACCGTTTATCGTGAACGGCAGCAATTACTGTGCCGACTGAAATGTCTGATGAGAGACTGATGTCATTAAATGATTTATAGAAGATGATACTGAAATTCGAAAACACGGGTGACCTTGGTTTGGCGCCTGGAAGAGGAAAGCGTCCGATCCCGGGGGAATATATTGACGAGGTTGCTGCTACGAGGTGTTCAAAAACTCTCCCCGCAGTGCCGTATGATTGTTAGCCGCGCATGCCGTATGCCGGAGTGAATATACCGAAATGAAACTCAGTGAAATACAAGTTATTAATTTAATGAATATTTGTTTTTACTTGCAGATTTTCACATTAAATGTTGAAAGTGTCCCGCCTGTTGTTGAATACACAATTCAATTCGTCTTATCATGTTTCCAAACACAAGCTGTAATGTTTCTTCTGTAACAGAAGCATTGAAAGTGCATATTGCAGTTTTCAATTCATCGATGTATTTTGGACGGTTTTTATACACAGTTGCTTCCTCTGCACACCAGAAGAAAAAGTCAGGTGGTGTTAGGTCAGGCGATCGTGGAGAACAAAGTCCCTGTGAAATTATGCGATCACCAAAAGCATCAGCAAGCAGTTACATTGAAAAACGAGCTGTATGCGCGTTGGCACCATCTTGTTGGAAATAACCGTTCAGTATTTCACTTAACATAAGTTCTCTCATGAATGGGCACAGAATATCACTGCAGTATCGTTGTGCGTTTATTGTTTCGTTGAAAAATATGGGACCCACAATCCGATGCCTAGAAATTGCAGTCCAAACTCTTATTTTCACAGAATGAAGTGGTTCCTCATTAATACACAGTAGATTTGCGGTACTCCACATACGAGAATTTTGCGAGTTCATGTACCCGGATAAATGAAACCACGCCTCATCAGTGTACAACGTTTCGTTAAGAATATCCCTTCCATTTTGTTGAACGAAATTTTTGAACCATTCACAATAATGCAATATTTTGCCATGATCAATATTTTTCAGTTCTTTCACGACTGTCACTTTGTATGGGAAAAGGTCTAATTTTTTCGTTACAGCTGTGTGGGCCGTTCCGACATTAACCTCGATTTCCTGGGCGAGTTTTCTTACTGACTTGTTCTGACTGATGGACATTGTATTGGAAATATCGAGTAATTTATCCTGAGAAAAAGGCTAGGACGAATGCTTATCGGTGCATCTATCACTGAACCCGTGCTTCGAAATTTGTTAGTCAAATGTCGCACAGAGACAAAAACGAAATAACCGAACAAAGGCACCAAACTTAAACATCCACGTCAATACGACACACACCAACGATACTACTGAAGCTGGCTGAGATAAAGGACACAGTGGAATGGTGGGAGAGTCCGCTTGAAGGGAAGTAACCCAGGCAGGCGAACAATCATAAGGCACGCGCGGCTAACAATCATACGGCACTGCGGAGGGACTTTTTGAACACCCAGTATAACTGACTAAGCGGTACGTACTCCAGGTACTGCTATTGGACCCCAACGGTACGCAAAGTTAGGCGGTCTATTTTACACTGGTACCCGTAGAGAGCCAAACAATGCAGCAGCTGAAACATCATTACTAGCAAATACTTTCCGAATTTGCTCTTTGGTTTCTACCACGGACCTAAGTTGGTGACCTATGACTAGGCAATGTTTTATGGAATCACGAGGTACACTTCGCACCGCAGGGTACAGTGAATACACAGAACTGCCGAATCGGGTGTACTGTTTAACCGTGTGTTGTGGGCGAAGAGACATTGCACTCGCTGTATGTGAGTATGTGGCGTGGATTCATAAACACCTTTATTATCGGACCATTCTCCTTGAAGAGAAAACGCCCCGAGGGCGTGTCAGATGTATAGTGACATCTACGTCTTATTTACATCTCCACTCACAGCACGTCTTTAATTCTTTGGCAGACCAAAACTGGCCGGAAAACACTGTTTTTACGCAAGATGAGACAACACCTGATGTAGTTCGCCCAGTGAAAAATCCACTTAATACAAACTTCCACAAAAGTGTTACCCCCCAGACGTTTCCAGACGCCTGGCTTGCACGATGACTTGATCTGAATCTATGCACGTTTGGTTCTGGGAATATGTAAAATAACGCGTTTATCAACAACGCCTTTGGTCTCTACCTGATCTGAAGGTCAATATCGAGAAGTATGTCACTCAAGATTCCACTGGATCTGCTGCAAGCATCTGTTCATCGTGTCGATTTACGGGTGAAGCATCTCATCGATGACTCTAGTTCTCATACTGAACGAACTGTGTAAGAAGCGTTTAATAATAAAATCAACATTATGGCCTACTCACCTGTTTGACCACTTCTCTTGCATCCCATTCCTAATCCATTACATATGGAAATATTTTTATTTGTCTCCCTTGCGATGACAGCGCAAGGTTTGCACTTGGTGGCCAAAATTGGAACTAATTTATTTTCTAGCGTACATAGGTACCGCATTAACGCATTAGAATATCTACCATGTACCAGTATACTTCTGTGAGTAGCTGCCCATAATCGTAATCACTCGGTTCATGTGTAAGGTGGCTATAATTTCACACCTTACAAGCACTCATCTACATTGCCGTTATTTACAACCAGAATTAGGTATCATTTGATAGGTTGTACATCGTATATATGAATATTTGAAGAAGACTGATACTGTCACGTACACCTTGTAAATAGTTGGTAACACTTAATGCATGAAAGCTGATCGATTGTCTTTATTATCAAGGCAGTGTAAAGAATGATTGCTTATACTAATAGAGGTTGGTACGCCAGTGGAAATGAAACGGCAGACGCAACTCAGGCGCCACGTGGAAAAGCTCGCACAGGTGTGTTGGTTCTGCTTAACACACGAAGTAGCCCAAGACGGACGGTCGGGGCACCTGAGCGCTGAAGCACGATACAGTGGCGGCTGGCCGGTTCACATAGTGGGTCTGGAAGGATAAAGGGGTAATACTCTGAAAACTCTGAAAATCTAGGACGCAGCAAAGAGGATCAAGGAAGCGTTACTTCGGAAATCACGAAGGCTGGGTTATTTCCAAAGAATTTTTACTCTGAGAAGCATACCACAGTATGAATTCCTAGTTAAAGAGAATAGTATTTCCTCACAAACTTTCCATGCTGGACGAAAAAATACTAAAATATGGTTGGTTGGCGTTTGGAAGATTCTGTAGAGAGGGAGAATATTCCATCGTTTGAAGAATATGATTTGCCTTCTGATTTCACGATGGAGTGGAGCCGAGCTTTGCTGGGAAGCCAGAGGTAGAGAGGAAGAGGTCTTCTGTTATGAGCGCCTGTGTTTGACGGGCGCTCAGTATCAGCTTTTGTTCGTACATTACGACTTGCTGTCTTTGATCTCAGGAGATTTTATAGTTAGAATGGTTAGGCACTATACTGTTGCGAAATGTATAAACAGAAACAACTTTCATCATTCTTACTAGTTCCCTTAATGATTCATCTACGTTTTTGTTGTAATTTATATCCTAAAGAGCAAGAAGGATGAAACAATATCACCATTAAGAGATCCTGAGACCTGCTTCAGGGGGTAGTCAGACAGTGCCAAATCTTCATTTCCGCGTTCAGTATTTTCGGTTGTGCACATTAATTTTACACCCACCTGAAGTAGCATCATGGATACGGCTTACCCTACAAGGATCCTACTTAGAGTCTTCTGATAGTAGTCATAAAGTGGTTTCAAACTTCGGAAAAAAATCCCATTTTTAATGTTTAGGAGTTATTGATACTGATCACAGCTTGCTTGCGTAGTTTGCAGTGGTGTAGTCATGCGATAACATTAAAAATAGTATTTGTGTATTTTAGCGTATTTCTTTTCAGAAGCGTTGCGCTTCATCCCGCTGGCTGCAATATATTGATATTTATGTTATGTCATTTTCGTTGTATTTCGTTTGTATTGTAACAACACTGCTCGTTTACAACATTGCCATTAGCTAAGCTTCTTTGTTGTAGATATTGTATGTTATGTTCCCGTTACATAAGAAATGTGGGTCGTGTAAACTGTGTGTACTTTTAAGAGGGAACTGTTATCAGGAATCAGTCCATGGTAACTAGGACGAGCCGGCCAGAGTGGCCGAGTGATTCTAGGCGCTATAGCCTGTAACCGCGCGACCGCTACTGTCGCAGGTTCGAATCCTGCCTCGGACATGAATGTGTGTGATGTCCTTAGGTTAGTTAGGTTTAAGAGTTCTAAGTTCTAGGGGACTGATGACCTCAGAAGATAAGTCCCATAGGGCTTAGCGCCATTTGAACTAGGACGAATGTGCGCTTAGCAGCACAAAAGATCACTAGTTATAACAAAATAGAAATGGTCGATACATGGGGTAGTCAAGAAAGCCTATGGGGAGAGAAAGAGTTGGCTGTGTTAGCAGCAAAAGGCACAGGTGAGGACAATACCGATCCAAGGAAGCTTTTTGAGGATGATAAACACAGTGAGGGCCATGGTGGGCAATCTGATAGAGAAGACGAACAGAGGCACACTGAGTCAATTGTATAGGTATAGGACTATAATGTAGGGAGTCGAAATGAACGCTAAACAACCAAGAATCATGGTAAATCGCCGTCAGTGACATCATCACAGCATAGCGTACCAGGGTCGCGCGGCGCGGTGATAACTTCCTTGAATACCAAGAAATGGAAGGGAGAAAGGGCAGAAGATCGCCTAAGAACAGAGGAAGAGAAAGTAGCAATAGGAGAGAAGGTTTAGATAACACAGACGTCCTTGCATACCTAAAAGCAATGGGAAGTGAAATGAAAGATAAAATTCAAAACGTTAGTACTGAAATGGGAAGTAAAATTCAAAACGTTAATGCTGAAATGGGATGTAAAATTCAAAACATTAGTGTCGAGATTCAGTCGATAAAACATAAAACGAGAGAAGTGAAAAATGAGGTAGTGACGCACCAAACAAAACAAGAACGAGAGATTGCGGAGGTCAGAAGAACCGCGAATGAGGCGCAATTACTAGTGAGGGGTGTAAAGCGGATTGTTCTTGAAACATTAGAGAAGACAGAAAATACGACAAAGAATTGTAGAGTGCATTAACGAAGTTGCAGAGGCGCTTGAAGCAAGTAAAAGTAACGCATCTGCAAAAGACAGAAATTGCGCCAAATAAGGCATTGACCGCGGAGCTCTCACAGTTTCTACAAAACGTAGAAAGCGAAACTAAGCAATTATCCCAGGAAGTCAGGTCGCAACCTACCCAAAAATTACATATCAGAAAAGAAATAGTAGGCGATTAGGAAATAATAGAAGCCGAAAGAGCCAGTTCAAACTCAGCACGATCATGTCCAAGCTTAGACGATACTAGAATGTACCCGAATGTAAGAGTTGCTCGTCAACTACAAATTGAAAACGTATCTGCAGAGCAGCGATATATCCCTAGAGATATGGCCCCCTCCGTCTACACAGGACAGGGCAATTTGCGAATACGGAGAACAGCGATGAGATATTTCATATTCATAATTTTTACCCGCTACTGCCCACCACGGGACATTTCTCCAGTGATGAAAACGTGACAGGGAGTAGAAGAGAGGATGCCCAAGATGACGGTAGACAGGAAACGTTAGCACCAAGTGAGAATGTGGTAGGCCGAGTGGGAAGAAATTCTAATGAAATTTTCAATTTTAACTATTTTATCTCTGCACGAAAATTCCAGCATTAGAAAGACGAGGGTAATGTTTTACCCTCAAAAATATTTATTCGACAGTTTGATTTATCATTACCTCCTCACTGGCCTCTGATGTACAAACTGGACTTCGTATGTTCGCATATCGAGGGAACAACGGCCGAATGCATGCGGAACTTTGCAAAAATGTGCACGTCATACGAAGAGTTTCGTGACACATATTTAAACAAATACTGGTCCAAGGAGACACAGGAAAGGATCAAACAGGAAATAATGATGAGCGGAGACTTGGAGAGTTCAGGGTTCTCTAGTCCGGTGAAGTATTTAGAAAACTTACCCAAGGAAACTCAGTATTTAGACATCCCAAGCACTCCAGCTGAGATCATAAGATTGTGTTACATGAAGTTGTCAATTTTCTACCAGCAAATGCCGATCTGGAAGTGATGAAGAAGGATTCTAAGGTATCCTAAGAGAGTTGCAGTTCGCTTCCAACGAGCAGCAGGCACGAGAAAAACGTATGCGAAAAGAAGTACAGAGTGAAAGAAGGGAGAATAACGAAGAGAATAGTAGAGGCCATAATTGGCAAAACAATGAAAATCGGCCGCCTCACCAAAACATGGACCATAGATATCGTAGTGGGGACAATGCACAGTGGAAGAACTATAGCAGAGTATACAGGCAACAACATGAACGCAGATGGGAGCCATAAAATAATGGCGCATCATGTGGCGAAACTCGGTAACGGTCTGAGCAAGGATGGGGTGGTATGGATAACAAAAGGAATCGGCAACATACATTTGAAACTAGACCAACTAGCCCTGGACGAGTACGCTAAAATGACATAAAAGGTGAACAATGACTAGGCAAGACGACGGGCACTAGCGAAAATGCGCCCATAAACCATCTCGGAAGTAATAACATAAATTATAGAGTATAAGGAATGAGGGAGATATTCCTTGATGAAAACGAAACGTTACCCAAACAGGAAACCTCTCCAGTGGTAAAAGTACAAACTGAAAGAAAGAGAATAAAATAAAAGTCATATTTGATGAGAAGGCAATGAGACCTCAGATTATGGTGAGCTGTTTAAAACTACAATTCACTGACCAACAAGCAGTTTAGAGGGAAGGGTGTAGAAAAAATAATGAGATTAGAGCAGGGTTGAAGTCAGAACGCGAGCAGATTATTGACATTCGATAATGTGGAAAACACAGATAGTATGGACAGGCAAAATTTTGAGCCTTCACTCAAAAATAACGCAGAGATCTTCTTACCTAAAACCGGATGCATTAAATGGTATCAATATAAATTTCAAGTAAAGAAACATAGACCATTGCGGGTACTCCTTATGCCATCCCAAAGTCATACCAGGATAGGGTTCTTGGTGGACTACGAAGAATGGAGGACGAAGGCGCAACTAAATCCGCGAGATCTGAGATCTGAGAGACTCACTCCAAATAAATACCATTATTGTGCCAGAGACGGATGTCCCTGGTAGGCTTGAGGATCTTCTTTACAGATTTCACAGGGTTTTTGTGTTTTCCTTACTTGATTTCTGATCGAGCTTTTTGCAAATACAGCTCGATCCTGACTGCCGAAAAGACACGGCCTTTATTGCCTCCGGAGGTGTTTTCAATTCAAAAGGCTCCCTTTTGAAATTAATATATCTTCAGCTGCATTTATCAGGGTTTTAGCAAATGATTGAGTGAAGAGTTAAAAGAGAAGATCAGGTGTTATGTAGACGATATATTGATAACTGAAAATACCTGGTGGAGACGTAACAAACTCTTAGAGGAAGTGTTAAGCAGTTTCAAAGGTATGGGGTGACTGCAAATATTGATAAATCTTGTTTTGGGAGCAGTAGGGTTAGCTTTCTGGAACACGTGATAACAGGAGAAGAGATTAGTCCTCACCCAGAGAGGATGACAGCAGTGGCAAATTTTGCCACTCCTACAACTAGAAAACATCTGAGGGGGTTCGAAAGATAATAAATTTTTTAAAATATTTATCTATGTAGAAACATTAGCTCTTCGCCGATTCTGCCAATTGACAGCAAAGAGAGCATCCTGGGTGTGGGAAGAGTATGCAGACAGAGAATTCAATAATTTGAAGGCGCAACTCGTCAGTGCTCCTATTTTATCACATCCTGGCTTCTGACAGGATTTTTGTATGGATCTTGCGGTGTGAAGACTGATTTGGGAGTTCTGTTGTTTCAGTTGTCTGAACAAGGCGGCAAATTAGCACACAGTACAATCACTTTTGGTAGCAGGGTACTATCTAAAAGTGAAAAAGTGACAGGAATTACTCTGTTACCGAACTTGAAGACCTTGCAGTAGTATGGGGAATTAAAAAGTTTAGATACTTCTTGTTCGGTAGAAAAACAAAAGTCTATATGGACCATAGTGCCCTAGAATTTCTCCTAACAGCTAAACTTCCACATGGAAGACTAGGGAGAGGGTAGCTGTGATTCAGGAATACCAGTTTTCAAAGTCTATGTGCATGGTCCGACAAACAAACCTAATGACATCACACACATCCATGCCCGAGGCAGGATTCGAACCTGCGACCGTAGCGGTCGCGCGGTTCCAGACTGAAGCGCCTAGAACCGCTCGGCCACTTCGGCCGTCTTGTGTGCGTACCAAATGAGTTAATAAATTAGATTATATGGTAACACACCTATATTAGGCACGAAAACCTTTTATGAAAATTAGGAGTGTCTGTTATTTTAAAAACATGGAGAAACGTATAAGGAAAGCACTAGCCATCTGTAAAAACTGCCAAAAGCCGAAATACACAACTGTAGGGACCTAGGCTCCTTTCTACCCAATTATTCCTGAGAAACTAAAGCATATAGCAGCGACGGATTTAACGGGACCATTACCCAACACACTGATGGGCCAGCACAATATATTTTTAGTATTGGAGCCGACATCCAAATTTGTGACGTTGACACCAAAAATGAAACGGGCGACTGGTGTAACTGTGAGTAGAGCCTGGTGCAGACCAAGTTGGAACTGTAGATTGCAATATTTCAGATAATGGACCTCAATATAAATCTGAAGTACTGAAAAGATCACTAAGAAGGTATACAAGCCCGTATTTATTAGTAGATTTATCCGAGTTCGAACCCCGCTGGGAGAACGATGAAAGATTTGGGTAATTTATGTAGACTATACTGTGGAAAGAATCATGCTAGCTGGTATGCATTTCTTAGAGATTTTCAGAATGTGATAAACGAGCTCCCCAACAGTACCTCATTGATGCCACCTATTTTTTTACGGTTCTGAAGAATAGGGACCCTCCAGATAACATTCGAGGACTGATCGATGTTCCACAAAGCACGCGCCGACAACATAAAGTCATAGCTGAGGAGGCTTTGCGCAATATTCGGTTCACTGTAGATGAGCGCAATGTGCGCACTGACCAAAAGGTGCTCTTAAGGTAGTTTTTAGTTGGACAAAAGGTCTTAATTAAGTATTAAATTTTGTCCAATAAACAAATGAAGCTAAGTCGAAAGTTCTTCAAGAGATACAGCAGCCTTGTACATAGAAGAAGACCAGCGCACGTAAATGCGGTTGAAATTGAGTCTGTGACATAAGATGACTCAGACGTTTAGGACGGGTGGTAGGAACAGAGCATCGAGTGACATTATACTGAGTGCACTATCCGAAAATTACCTGGAGTAATTAAACAGAGAACCAACTCGTGGAGATAACATCTTGGACTTACTGATAACAAACAGACCCCAACTTTTCGACTCTGTAAGCGCAGAACAGGGAATCAGTGATCATAAGGCCGTTGCAGCATCCCTGAATATGGAAGTAAATAGGAATATAAAAACGGGAGGAAGGTTTATCTGTTTAGCAAGAGTAATGGGAGGCAAATTTCAGACTGCCTAACAGATCAAACTAGAAAATCTGAAAAGGGAAATGCAAAGGCTCAATCTAGATATAGTAGGGGTCAGTGAAGTGAAGTGGAAGGAAGACAAGGATTTCTGGTCAGATGAGTATCGGGTAATATCAACAGCAGCAGAAAATGGTATAACAGATGTAGGATTCGTTATGAATAGGAAGGTAGGGCAGAGGGTGTGTTACTGTGAACAGTTCAGTGACCGGGTTGTTCTAATCAGAATCGACAGCAGACCAACACCAACAACGATAGTTCAGGTATACATGCCGACGTATCAAGCTGAAAATGAACAGATAGAGAAAGTGTATGGGGATATTGAAAGGCTATTGCATTATGTAAAGGGGGGCGAAAATCTAATAGTCTTGGGCGACTGGAATGCAGTTGTAGGGGAAGGAGTAGAAGAAAAGTTTACAGGAGAATATGGGCTTGGGACAAGGAATGAAAGAGGAGAAAGACTTATTGAGTTTTGTAACAAGTTTCAGCTAGTAATAGCGAATACCCTGTTCAAGAATCACAAGAGGAGGAGGTATACTCGGAAAAGGCCGGGAGATACGGGAAGATTTCAATTAGATTACATCATGGTCAGACAGAGATTCCGAAATCAGATACTGGATTGTAAGGCGTACCCAAGAGCAGATATAGACTCAGATCACAATACAGTAGTGATGAAGAGTAGGCTGAAGTTCAAGACATTAATCAGGAAGAATCAATACGCAAAGAAGTGGGATACGGAAGTACTAAGGAATGACGAGATACGTTTGAAGTTCTCTAACGCTATAGATACAGCAATAAGGTATAGCGCAGTAGGCAGTACAGTTGAAGAGGAATGGACATCTCTAAAAAGGGCCATCACAGAAGTTGGGAAGGAAAACATAGGTACAAAGAAGGTAGCTGCGAAGAAACCAGGGGTAACAGAAGAAATACTTCAGTTGTTTGATGAAAGGAGGAAGTACAAACATGTTCCAGGTAAATCAGGAATACAGAAATACAAGTCGCTGAGGAATGAAATAAATAGGAAGTGCAGGGAAGCTAAGAGGAAATGGCTGCAGGAAAAATGTGAAGACATCGAAAAAGATATGATTGTCGGAAGGACAGACTCAGCATACAGGAAAGTCAAAACAACCTTTGGTGACATTAAAAGCAACGGTGGTAACATTAAGACTGCAACGGGAATTCCACTGTTAGATGCAGCGGAGAGAGCAGATAGGTGGAAAGAATACATTGAAAGCCTCTATGAGGGTGAAGATTTGTCTGATGTGATAGAAGAAGAAACAGGAGTCGATTTAGAAGAGAATCGGAATTTAAAAGAGCTTTGGAGGACTTACGGTCAAATAAGTCAGAAGGGATAGAAAACATTCCATCAGAATTTCTAAAGTCATTGGGGGAAGTGGCAACAAAACGACTATTCACGTTGGTGTGTAGAATATATGAGTCTGGCGACATACCATCTGACTTTCGGAAAAGCATCATCCACACAATTCCGAAGACGGCAAGGGCTGACAAGTGCGAGAATTATCTCACAATCAGCTTAACAGCTCATGCATCGAATCTGCTTACAAGAATAATATACAGAAGAATGGAAAAGGAAATTGAGAATGCGCTAGGTGACGATCAGTTTGGCTTTAGGAAAAGTAAAGGGACGAGAGAGGCAATTCTGACGTTAAGGCTAATAATGGAAGCAAGGTTCAAGAAAAATCAAGACACGTTCATAGGATTTGTCGACCTGGAAAAAGCGTTCGACAATATAAAATGGTGCAAGCTGTTCGAGATTATGAAAAAAGTAGGGGTAAGCTATAGGGAGAGACGGGTCATATACAATATGTACAACAACCAAGAGGGAATAATAAGAGTGGACGAACAAGATCGAAGTGCTCGTATTAAGAAGGGTGTAAACAGGGCTGTAGCCTTTCGCCCCTACTCTTCAATCTGCACATCGGAGAAGCAATGATGAAAATAAAAGAAAGGTTCAGGAGTGGAATTACAATACAAGGTGAAAAGATATCAATGATACGATTCGATGATGACATTGCTATCCTGAGTGAAAGTGAAGAAGAATTAACTGATCTGCTGAATGGAATGAACAGTCTAATGAGTACACAGTATGGTCTGAGAGTAAATCGGAGAAAGACCAAGGTAATGAGAAGTAGTAGAAATGAGAACAGCGAGAAACTTAACATCAGGATTGATGGTCACGAAGTCAATGAAGTTAAGGAATTCTGCTACCTAGGCAGTAAAATAATCAATGACGGACGGAGCAAGGAGGACATCAAAAGCAGACTCGCTATGGCAAAAAAGGCATTTCTGGCCAAGAGAAGTCTACTAATATCAAATACCGGCTTTAATTTGAGGAAGAAATTTCTGAGGATGTACGTCTGGAGTACAGCATTGTATGGTAGTGAAACGTGGACTGTGGGAAAACCGGAACAGAAGAGAATCGAAGCATTTGAGATGTGGTGCTATAGACGAATGTTGAAAATTAGGTGGACTGATAAGATATGGATTGAGGAGGTTCTACGCAGAATCGGAGAGGAAAGGAATAAGTGGAAAACACTGATAAGCAGAAGGGACAGGATGATAGGACATCTGCTAAGACATGAAGGAATGACTTCCATGGTACTAGAGGGAGCTGTAGAGAGCAAAAACTGTAGAGGAAGACAGAGATTGGAATACATCAAGCAAATAATTGAGGACGTAGGTTGCAAGTGCTACTCTGAGATGAAGAGGTTAGCAGAGGAAAGGAATTTGTGGCGGGCCGCATCAAACCAGTCAGTAGACTGATGACAAAAAAAAAAAAAAAAAAAAAAAACAGATCAAAATGAAAATTTCTGTTCCGACACTGACAATGTTGAGTGTTTATGGAAAAAGTTCATGGCAATCGTAAAATGCGTTTCAGACAAGATCGTGCCGAGTAAAACTGAGGCACGGGAGAAACCCACCGTGGTTCAACAACAAAGTTAGGAAACTACTGCGAAAGCAAAGAGAGTTTCACTGCAAGTTTAAACGAAGCCAAAACCTCTCAGACAAACAGAAGCTAAGCGATGTCAAAGTTAGTGTAAAGAGGGCTATGCGTAAACCGTCCAGTGAATTCGAAAGTAAAATTCTATGTACCGACTTGACAGAAAATCCTAGGAAGTTCTGGTCTTACGTTAAATCAGTAAGTGGCTCGAAACAGCATATCCAGACACTCCGGCATGATGATGGCATTGAAACAGAGTATGACACGCGTAAAGCTGAAATACTAAACACCTTTTTCCAAAGCTGTTTCACCGAGGAAGACCGCACTGCAGTTCCTTCTATAAATCCTCGCACAAACGAAAAAAATGGCTGACTTCGGAATAAGTGTCTAAGGAATAGAAAAGCAACTGAAATTACTCAACAGAGGAAAGTCCACTAGACCTGACGGGACACCAAGTCGATTCTACACAGAGTACGCGAAAGAACTTGCCCATCTTCTAACAGCCGTGTACCGCAAGTCTCTAGAGTAACGGAAGGTTCTAAATTATTTGAAAAGAGCGCAGATAGTCCCAGTCTTCAAGAAGTGTCGTCGAGCAGATGCGAAAAACTATAGACCTATATCTCTTACGTCGATCTCTTGTAGAATTTTAGAACATGTTTTTTGCTCGCGTATCATGTCATTTTTCTCTGCCTCATGATGACTGGGTGTTGTGTGATGTTCCTAGGTTAGTTAGGTTTAAGTAGTTCTAAGTTCTAGGGGACTGATGACCATAGATGTTAAGTCCCATAGCGCTCAGAGCCATTTGAACCATTTTATCATGTCATTTCTGGAAACGCAGAATATACTCTGTAGGAATCAACATGGATTCCGGAAGCAGCGATCGTGTGAGACCCAACTCGCTTTATTTGTTCATGAGACCCAGAAAATATGAGATACAGGCTCCCAGGTAGATGCCATTTTCCTTGACTTGCGGAAGGCGTTCGATACAGTTCCGCACTGTCGCCTGATAAACAAAGTAAGAGCCTACGGAATATCAGACCAGCTGTGTGGCTGGATTGAAGAATTTTTAGCAAACAGAACGCAGCATGTTGTTCTCAATGGAGAGACGTCTACAGAAGTTGAAGTCAACTCTGGCGTGCCACAGGGGAGTGTTATAGGACCATTGCTTTTCACAATATATATAAATGACCTAGTAGATAGTGTCGGAAGCCCCATGCGGCTTTTCGCGGATGATGCTGTAGTATACAGAGAAGTTGCAGCATTAGAAAATTGCAGCGAAATGCAGAAAGATCTGCAGTGGATAGGCACTTGGCAACTGACCCTTAACATAGACAAATGTAATGTATTGCGAATACATACACTCCTGGAAATTGAAATAAGAACACCGTGAATTCATTGTCCCAGGAAGGGGAAACTTTATTGACACATTCCTGGGGTCAGATACATCACATGATCACACTGACAGAACCACAGGCACATAGACACAGGCAACAGAGCATGCACAATGTCGGCACTAGTACAGTGTATATCCACCTTTCGCAGCAATGCAGGCTGCTATTCTCCCATGGAGACGATCGTAGAGATGCTGGATGTAGTCCTGTGGAACGGCTTGCCATGCCATTTCCACCTGGCGCCTCAGTTGGACCAGCGTTCGTGCTGGACGTGCAGACCGCGTGAGACGACGCTTCATCCAGTCCCAAACATGCTCAATGGGGGACAGATCCGGAGATCTTGCTGGCCAGGGTAGTAGACTTACACCTTCTAGAGCACGTTGGGTGGCACGGGATACATGCGGACGTGCATTGTCCTGTTGGAACAGCAAGTTCCCTTGCCGGTCTAGGAATGGTAGAACGATGGGTTCGATGACGGTTTGGATGTACCGTGCACTATTCAGTGTCCTCTCGACGATCACCAGTGGTGTACGGCCAGTGTAGGAGATCGCTCCCCACACCATGATGCCGGGTGTTGGCCTGTGTGCCTCGGTCGTATGCAGTCCTGATTGTGGCGCTCACCTGGAGGGCGCCAAACACGCATACGACCATCATTGGCACCAAGGCAGAAGCGACTCTCATCGCTGAAGACGACACGTCTCCATTCATCCCTCCATTCACGCCTGTCGCGACACCACTGGAGGCGGGCTGCACGATGTTGGGGCGTGAGCGGAAGACGGCCTAACGGTGTGCGGGACCGTAGCCCAGCTTCATGGAGACGGTTGCGAATGGTCCTCGCCGATACCCCAGGAGCAACCGAGTCCCTAATTTGCTGGGAAGTGGCGGTGCGGTCCCCTACGGCACTGCGTAGGATCCTACGGTCTTGGCGTGCATCCGTGCGTCGCTGCGGTCCGGTCCCAGGTCGACGGGCACGTGCACCTTCCGCCGACCACTGGCGACAACATCGATGTACTGTGGAGACCTCACGCCCCATGTGTTGAGCATTTCGGCGGTACGTCCACCCGGCCTCCCGCATGCCCACTATACGCCCTCGCTCAAAGTCCGTCAACTGCACATACGGTTCACGTCCACGCTGTCGCGGTATGCTACCAGTGTTAAAGACTGCGATGGAGCTCCGTATGCCACGGCAAACTGGCTGACACTGACGGTGGCGGTGCACAAATGCTGCGCAGCTAGCGCCATTCGACGGCCAACACCGCGGTTCCTGGTGTGTGCGCTGTGCCGTGCGTGTGATCATTGCTTGTACAGCCCTCTCGCAGTGTCCGGAGCAAGTATGGTGGGTCTGACACACCGGTGTCAATGTGTTCTTTTTTCTATTTCCAGGAGTGTAGAAAGAAGGATTCTTTATTGCTTGATTAAATGATAGCGGAACAAACACTGGTAGCAGTTACTTCTGTAAAATATCTGGGAGTATGCGTGCGGAACGATTTGAAGTGGAATGATCATATGAAATTAATTGCTGGTAAGGCGGGTTCCAGGTTGAGATTCATTGCGAGAGTCCTTAGAAAATGCAGCCCATCAACAAACGAGGTGGCTTACAAAACACTCGTTCGACCTATACTTGATTATTGCTCATCAGTGTCGGATCCGTACCAGGTCGGGTTGACAGAGAAGATAGAGAAGCTCCAAAGAAGAGCAGCGAGTTTCGTCACAGGGTTAC
The DNA here is from genome assembly GCF_023864345.2 of Schistocerca serialis cubense. Lineage (NCBI taxonomy): Eukaryota > Metazoa > Arthropoda > Insecta > Orthoptera > Acrididae > Schistocerca > Schistocerca serialis. The sequence goes on along the minus strand of NC_064643.1, from coordinate 380,066,035 downwards.
TTGGTAAGCGTGATAGCGCTACGGAGATGTTTCGCAAACTCAAGTGGCAGACTCTGCAAGAGAGGCGCTCTGAATCGCTTTGTAGCTTGCTGTCCAGGTTTCGAGAGGGAGCGTTTCTGGATGAGGGATCGTTTCTTTCAGGAGTGCTAGTTCTGCAAGGTTCGCTGGAGAGCTTCTGTAAAGTTTGGAAGGTAGGAGACGAGGTACTGGCAGAAGTAAAACTGTGAGTACCGGGCATGAGTCGTGCTTCGGTAGCTCAGTTGGTAGAGCACTTGCCCGCGAAAGGCAAAGGTCCCGAGTTCGAATCTCGGTCGGGCACACAGTTTTAATCTGCCAGGAAGTTTCAGGTATCGAATATATTGCTTCCCCCTACTTATACCCCCGAGGAGATCACGAATGTAAAATTAGAGAGATTCGAGCGCGCACGGAGGCTTTCCGGCAGTCGTTCTTCGCGCGAACCATATGCGACTGGAACAGGAAAGGGAGGTAATGACAGTGGCACGTAAAGTGCCCTCCGCCACACACCGTTGCTTGCGGAGTATAAATGTAGATGTAGACGTAGAAAATCCTTGGGACTCCATTATGTGAGCCACCTCAAGACATTTATAGAATATGTAGAAAGAATGAAAGTGAGCTTGTAAGGCAAATGTATTCAATGTAGTTAGCAATTAAATTAAGTGATTGCTCTGCAGGGATATGTAGATTTACCAATATTTTCGGTGCTATTATCATGTTAAAAGAGGTACTACAGTGCATAAAAGGGCAGGATGTAGAGGGTGAGAAAATTAGTGTATGTATCTTTGTGTACGCTATAACAATGTGCACAGCAAGCTGAGTGTACAATTTAAAAGGTGTTTGGAGTTTAACGTGTGCTATCTGTACATGATGTGGAATGTATTGTCGGAGAATGACAGCATTTTCAAATGATTTTAGAACTATTTCATGAAATGAGTGTCTATTTCCCATGTTTAGCAATGGGATCGAAATGAGTGACTTGCTGGTAGTGGTTTGCTGTGACATGCAGGTGTGTCGTCCAAGTATCATTTGTCCCCATTCAGAGGAACGAGAGTTAACTAGGTGCAATGCTCCAAGTGGCTAAGTGAAAGCGCACCATTATTTGTACATAGAAGTGTTGTATTTATGTCTGTTCAGAGAAACAGAAGAGATGTATACATGGTGGCCAGTTCTGTGGAATAGCGTATGAGCGCACTGAAACACTGTTCGAGTGTTATAGCAACATGAAATGGAAGTGTAATAAAGGGATACAGACACGTAAAAAATTAATAAAGAAAAGTAAGGAATGCTATACATTCAAAGCACGTGACATTAAGGGCATGGCAGTCGTGTAGATGAGACAGTGATTTTATATAGTGTACTAAAATCTTTATATTTGCATGTAACACTAGTAAAATGAAATGTAACTTTAGTAACACAAAAGGAAGAGTTAACTACAAATAACGGTAATAGCAGAGGCACCGGAAAAAGGTATTACTGAGTAAAAACATGAAAGAAGGCATGTGACACTATGATTAAAGAAAGTATCACTAATTCATTCTAAACTTGCTATGTAGTTTATGATTGTCCACAGGAAGCATGCTGAAGCATGACATGAAGAAGAGGCCCACTTAATTATACATTCATGATGTTTTTGTGCAGACATGCACTTCATTCTTCACAGATGTTCACACGACATCCACGACAGAACCAAGAGCCATGAGATCGGACAATCTTGTGATATCCAACGATAGTGTAGTACTTTTAATAGGGTTGTAGTCAGACTGCTTTAAACATCCTACTGGCCAGTAGTTTAACAGTTAGTTTAGCAAGTAGTATTTGCAATTATTAACATTGGGATTTGGTGATGATCATAGTTGCACTGTTATGTGGATAATTAATGAATATGTATTTTTATAGGTATACAGGTGCTGACAGATATTTAATAATTAAATTATATAGCTTTAGGGAAATGTACTTTTATAGTTAAGATTAAAGAAATATATCTCGTAATGGAAACGTGTCAACTATCTTGTGTTATTTATTGTATAGTATTTGTGAATCGAAAACAAATTGTATGTATTAGTGGGTACACGTTCCTCAAAAAAACTTTTGAAAGACACACTGGAAGCAACAATGTGATTTGTAGATGGATCAGGAGGCTAGCAGCACGGCTGGAGAGAAAAGCAGAAGCAAGGGACGCCATCGGCAAGCTGAAGCCATGTCACAGACTTCGGCAAACAGCAGGCCTATTCAAATGCGACTGCCTGAACACCTGGGGCGGCAGACAATGACTGAGGAGGTAATAAGCAGCACCTGTGATTAGTTGGATCAAGATGGGTGTTTAGACTGCCACTAATGACTTGTCTCCACTGTTGTATTACATGATTGAGACTACATAAACAAACTGAACACATGATACAGTTAGCTAATCCTACAGCGCAACTGCTAATAGCTGTACATAACAGTAAAATCTATTTGCTTTTCCTTCTGCTGTTCTCTGCCGGTCAGAGGCTGATAAACATAATAGTCTGTAGCATTCAATTACCCGGCAGTGACTTCTGTGAAATCTGTCACATGCATGAATCAAGTTCCATGTATAATTACACCAAACATATAACCTACCTGTACACAATTAGCGATATCCTTATCCAAAATACAATATTTGTATCGGGAGAAAGAAGTGACACGAAGAACAGAAGAGTAGGAAGACAAACATAGTAAAAAGAAGAAACACGAAAAACGGAAGCCTACATACCATTACACTTCTATTAACTGACGCAGAAGAATTTTAGGTGACCTGCAAAGGGCCTACCTGGCTCTACATCTCTCATACTGTGTGCAAATTCGACAAAAACTTGGCTGTTTCAAAACATACACCCACTTACCTTGCTGTATGTTCTGAGGATCCTTCCGCATTATCAACTCTGTGAGAGACTTCTAACCTGACCGGATGAAAAATGGACTGAGGGTCCAAAGACTGACTTGCAAAGCCACTATTACCGATCTCAAGCAATCTTCGACTGCTAAAATGACAAGAACTGTAGCTTCCATATGCATACACAAATGAAGATGAAAGGGTGTTGTGAGTTCCGAATCAGTGTGTGACTCTCGATAATAAAGGCGTATAATTTATGACTACTAAATAGTAAGACCCACAAACTAACAGTTTCTGATACTTTTATCATTTTCGTAAACATAATGTACTTATTTTCAGGGTAGTCTTCAGAAAATATGTGTGTATTATTCATGTAAAATTATTATATGTTATTCTCTTTGATAATGGTGCTGTGGGTTTAACATTTTAATGTAGTTTATTTTTTATACACTGTGAACAAGAACATTAATTAAAATTGGTGGTCGATCCGAACTCTTATTACAACTATTAGTTGTCACAGTAAATGTAAGTGCAGTCTGTCAAAGAATGCTTTAGAACATAAGATTTTTGAAATGGTTAAAGAGTATACACATTAGGGAAACACTAGATCAGTTTGTGAAATGATGTTACTTAAAATGCAAGCCAACAGCATAAATATGACCAAGTAAAATTATGCAGGATGTTTCAAATAATTTTATATAATTGTATAATGAGCAATAGATAACCTCTAGAATAATTGATGGAACTGCTTGTTCTGCATATAAATGCCTAATGAAGCACATGTAATTTATTGGAAGAAAAGATTAGGATACTTAAATATTTCTTGCCTCAACCTATATGTTAGGTATGGTTGAACGACAGAGAGCATGGGCCTTAAGTCTAAAGAGATGTGGCAACTGCCATTTTTGAAAGACCACACAAATCTGTAATGTTAGTTAAATTTCGTTTGATAACATGGGTTATTTTGAGTGCTATTGTATATTCCAACCGTCACGTCTCGAAAAATGTTTCAAACATTAGGAGCAGACAAATTAAATAATAAACATGTAGTAATAATGAATGATTGCAGAATGACCGTAGAAGAACATATCATCATTCAGTTGTTCCTCTGCCCTCATATTCTTATTATTTCGGTTATACAGTAAATTGAAGGTTATATTACTTTTTAATGGATGATTTAATACTATAAGAATTACCCCAGCCTAGTACAAAATAGTTCACTAGGCGGGGGTACGGTAACGTGGCTATAATTTCGCACCTTACAAGCATCGGAATTAGGTATCATTTGATAGATTGTACATCATATGTATGAATATTTAAGGAAGACTGACACTGTCACGTACACCTTGTAATAATTGTTAATGCTTACTGCATGAAAGGTGATGGATTGTCTTTATTATCAAAATGACATAATGAATGATTGAATATACTAGTAGAGGTTGGAACACCAGTGTAAATGAAATGGCAAGCTTAATTCTGGTCCTGTATGGAAAAGCCCACACAGGTGTGTTGGTTCTGCTTAACACAGGAAGTAACCCAAGAGGGATGGTTGGGGCACCTGAGCACTGAAGCACAATACAGCAGCGGCCATCGGGTGCTGTAGCCAGAAGGTTAACCGGATAATAATTCAGATCTTGGATGCAGCAGAGACGAACAAGGAAGCACTACCTTGCAAATCATGCTGGCTGTACGATTTCTGAGGATTTTTACTCTGAGAAGCGTACTGTTGTGTGAATTCCTAATTAACGAGAATAGGCATTTCCTCTTAAACTTTCTGTGCTGGACGACGAAAGACTAAAACATGGTTGGTCAGCATTTGGAAGATTCTGTAGAGAGGGAGAACATTCCAAGGTTTCGAAAATATGATTAGCCTTCTGCTTTTACGAGGGACGGCAGCCGAGCTTTGCTGGGAAGCCAGCGGTGGAGAGAAAGAGTTCTTCTGTTTTGAGCGCCTGTGTTTGATGATCGCTCACTACCATCTTTTGTTGGTACAGACAAACTTGCTGTCTTTGCTCTCAGGAGATTTTATAGTTAGAACGGTTAGGCACTGTACTGTTGCGAACTTGCACGAGTCTGGACTTCGCCTCTGGGGTAGGGGGTCGTTGTTGAGTATGCAGCATTCTGTGATTGAGAGCACTTATTCTGTCTATACTCACATTGAGACGTTATCTGAATTCCGTCCTTGTGGCTGGGAGTTCGCATTTCAAGTCTGTAGAATTCAGAGAGGAGAAGACAGTATTAGATTACACTAGTGAGAGGACTGCCTTCTGCCGTCCTAGTGTTTGAAAGAGTTTTTATTTTGTGGTTGGAGTTCTTCCATCGTCACAGACGTGTACGAGAACCATCACTACGATGCACCATATACAGTATATATGGTGATATTGCTAATTGCTCCATCTTATTTTGGCTATAAAGCTGAACAGACGTGATTACTTAAGTTTTAATTCCCCTGAGGTTGCACACTATTGTAGATCATCTTCGAAAGTTTTGTCTTCTGGTGTTTGGTACGTAGATGATGTCAGTCATCTCGAGTTATTTATATTAGATCACAGAGCCATAAAAAGGGGCGGATTTTTGCAATTCATTTATAACACTGGTTAGGATATTCATTTGTATCTCTTTACGCCCATTGGACATTGATATACGAACATTTGTAATATATAAAGGGGCTTTAAACTACAATAAATGTATAAGCAGAAACAACATTTATCATTACTGCTAGTTCCCTTAATCATTCATTTATGTTTTTCTGTAATTTATGTGTTAAAGAGCAAGAAGGAGGAAATAATATCACCATTAAGATATCCTAAGATCTGCTTCAGGGAGTAGTTAGACAGGGGCAAATCTTTACTTTTGTGTTCAGTATTTTCTGTTGTGCTCATTCATTTTACACCCGCCTGGAGCAGTATCTCGGACATGTATAAGTTCTGTGAAGATACTCTAGAACAAAAACAGCTGACCCCATAAATTTGCAAGAAAAATAACAGGTTTGAAGTTCCATCTTTTAGGTGCTTCGCAAGTAATTCCACAACACAACACTCCTTCTTGAACAGGGTAAATTATGACACCATGAATCGAGACAGTCATACGGGTCTTTGATTGCGTTTTCTTGTCTGTACGTTGGAAATCTTCTTGTCGAGTGTCCTCGGATTCTTTCGCGGCGGCATGACTGGATAAAATCTTTGTAGTTTTTAAGCCGCGCCAATTCCAATAAAATTCTAGAGATGTCGATGGCTAGCTCTTCCAACGTCATCAGGAGTAAAACTATTGACTGCCAGCTCTGTTTTTCTTCTTTTATTGTGATTTCATTTCCTTTGGACCGTGGCAATACCCAATTCTTTAGAAAATCAAATTGACAATCTCAACCCCGTTATTTAAAGGAAATGGGAAGCCTAGAATCACTGGTGATGGACAAGCTTGTTATTCAGAATGAGATTTTCACTCTGCAGCGGAGTGTGCGCTGATATGAAACTTCCTGGCAGATTAAAACTGTGTGCCCGACCGAGACTCGAACTCGGGACCTTTGCCTTTCGCGGGCAAGTGCTCTACCAACTGAGCTACCGAAGCACGACTCACGCCCGGTACCCACAGCTTTACTTCTGCCAGTATCTCGTCTCCTACCTTCCAAACTTTACAGAAGCTCTCCTGCGAACCTTGCAGAACTAGCACTCCTGAAAGAAAGGATATAGCGGAGACATGGCTTAGCCACAGCCTGGGGGATGTTTCGAGAATGAGATTTTCACTCTGCAGCGGAGTGTGCGCTGATATGAAACTTCCTGGCAGATTAAAACTGTGTGCCCGACCGAGACTCGAACTCGGGACCTTTGCCTTTCGCGGGCAAGTGCTCTACGAACTGAGCTACCGAAGCACGACTCACGCCCGGTACCCACAGCTTTACTTCTGCCAGTATCTCGTCTCCTACCTTCCAAACTTTTCAGAAGCTCTCCTGCGAACCTTGCAGAACTAGCACTCCTGAAAGAAAGGATATAGCGGAGACATGGCTTAGCCACAGCCTGGGGGATGTTTCGAGAATGAGATTTTCACTCTGCAGCGGAGTGTGCGCTGATATGAAACTTCCTGGCAGATTAAAACTGTGTGCCCGACCGAGACTCGAACTCGGGACCTTTGCCTTTCGCGGGCAAGTGCTCCTTTCTTTCAGGAGTGCTAGTTCTGCAAGGTTCGCAGGAGAGCTTCTGTAAAGTTTGGAAGGTAGGAGACGAGATACTGGCAGAAGTAAAGCTGTGGGTAGCGGACGTGAGTCGTGCTTCGGTAGCTCAGTTGGTAGAGCACTTGCCCGTGAAAGGCAAAGGTCCCGAGTTTGAGTCTCGGTCGGGCACACAGTTTTAATCTGCCAGGAAGTTTCAAGCTTGTTATTGTTTTACAATTTTGACTCAAAACAGACTTTGTTTGTAAACCTCAATTCGGACAGTTGCCCTCTTACTGATGCAATATGCAAATCTTCACTTTGATTGAATTACATAAACACTATTAAGACTCATATTATTTTGCATCCACAACAAAATCATTGATAGTAGGCATGGTGAATAATCAATGACAAACAATCGTTCTTGTTTAACCATGTCTCAAGAGACTAATAACACTATACACTTCCAACCAAAGTTACACAGGCACATAATACCACAACTTTGTAAAGAACAAAGAGATCTTAAAGCTTAATAAGACTGAACTGCCCACATAAAGGTCCACAGTGACACATACTTATACTGAAAATACAAAGTGGGCCAACGAAGGTTGCAAAACTTGCACACAGGAATAATAACAAGTTGCACGTCGATTAAAGATACACAAATGATTAACATAAGTGTTAAATAAGAAGGGCTAGTAATAAGTCAACCAATAAAATGACTTGCAGAAATGCCAATATTAACATGGTGGACTCACATAACTGATGGATATAATGACTTAGAATGATTCCCAAATGACACTTAACTTTAGAGAACAGCGTTAAGGCCTACAGCAGTGTTTGGAAGCAATAACGTTGCAGCCGGCAGCCACTACGAGTGTTCACTCCCCATGGCTTGTGCACATGGTCACATACCAGGGGGTATATATTTCTATATAACCCGACCAGTCCCACAATGAGTGGTCCTGACAAGAATCCATAACTGCGCCGACGCCAGGGAACGAGCAGTCTTAACAAATGGCCTGCAGCACAAACAGATTGCAATGAAAACAAGGTCAAATCACAGCCACACTGGAATATATAATAAGCATGCCTCTAAAATTCTTTAGAAGCAATACTCTAACATTACCCATATCCCAGTTAATTAGCAGGAAACTTAGAGATCACTTCCAGTTGCCCTAAGGCACTTTCAACATTAAATAAACATACCAAATGCTGTCTTGACAAATCGTTACACCACTAACTCTACGGCTGCCAGGCACGTACACAACCTCAGCCAGTCGCAAAGCTGACAATATGTCCTGAAACAAGTTAAAATATGCATGAAAACCACTTAAAACACACAATCCACAGATGATCAAAAACGGAATGAGGAACATCAGCCTCCATAAAATAGCCACTGTGGAACCAAGTTCAGAATCATCTCCCACAGCTACCCATGCCACAATAAGTTTCAACAATCTTTTGAGTTAAACAAAGGATAAAAGTCATATGTAACTTGGAGCTTACAAATTACGAACTGGGAAGTTGTTCAGCGTATGACGACGAACCCACCACAATTTTGCTCCTCAAAGCGCCCAATGACCTGCACTGTACATCCAGCACATGCCAAAAGACAGGGGCGGCGAGCACGGTGAGGCCCATGCACCACGGTTAGGGACTTGGGTTTGTTTTTAACAGAAATTGGCTCATTGAACGCAGACTGGAGACACACTCCTCACACATTCACCCGGAAAACCCACTGGGGGTGCAGCCAAAGATGACAGGACAACTGAATATCAATATCAGCGATGCAAGTCCAACACCTTATCGCCAGCCACTACGGCTTACCCTGGCCCATATGGGCGGGGGATGGTTGGCTGTGGCACAATCCGCCACTCTTCTGCCGAGTGATACATTTAATAAAAAGATGAAAATAATACATACATAAGGCGATAAGGAGGGGGACACAGGAACATAATAATGGGTGACAGCGGATGTTAAAATATACACTTACACGGAGACGTTCATTATGGGACAAGTTGACAATGATAAAACCCACAGTTGGCTAGATTTTTTGTACTAAACCTCAGCTGCTACAGTTCGTTTTTTGTTTTTGGTGGGGGGGAGGGGGGGAAGGGCGGCTCTGGCACTATTTCCCGCTTATATACCTACGATTACGTCTGCTGGCACCAGTCAGAGAGGGCCGAAACGATGCGTTAGGAGAAGGGGAGTTTGGGTTGTAGTAGCTCCATCCTGCTGCGTGACCGGGGCCCACAAGAAAGACAGACCGTGGCGCGTATATCACTAAGGTAGACCTAACTCACTCACTTGTTCACTCAAATCAGCAAAAAACCTGCAAAGCTGCAGCTGTTAACTCGTAACTGAATGTGTATGTACAAACGAGAACTACATCTTCTACTGTGAACCATTATTATGGAATCTTACAGTTATTTGTCATACAATGATAAAAAGTGCATAGGTCTACTAATAATTTGTTACAACTGTGCTGGTTTACAATAAATTTAAAAGCATGTCAAAATGATTGTCAGTTGCATAAGGCCTAGCATTTTGTGTGAAATGAGGACTGTTATGCAGAGGAGACTAAATGACACAAACAAGCCATTATAATATTTATATCTTGAACTGATCTTAAATTTTGCTGTATGAATAGTAGTCAGTAAGACTTCATACTACCAGGTTCCAGCAGAAGACGCAATTCTCGTCAGTACCTACATGCCCAGTTGCGAGTTAACAGCATTGTGTCTGCTGAGTTAAGCTCTATGACGTCACGCAGTCCAGGCGAGGCACTTAGCGTCAACCCTGCCCTCCACCAAATCGTTGCGCTAACATTGTTTCAGAAATGGATAAACGTAAGACAGTAAAAGATCTTAAGACGATCGAGCTTCACTATAAATGAAATTACTGTGAGCTGATTCCTTATCTCGGGGAAAAATGCTGAGGCATTTACTGTTTTCAGCTGTGTCAGATATAGAATCATGAAAATTTTTTGTGCTTAACAAAACTTTGGCTGACGAAAAATTCCAAACACAAAAAGCTGTCAAGCTTTAAGAAATGACATTACTGAGACTTACAGCATTTTTCTTTTTTTCAAAAGTATCAGGTGTAAAATAACATATGACACTGAAGCAGATGGCGGAAGACAGTGCTAATTAACAACAGAATATTTTGAGTTTTTGTATGTTATGTGTTTCGTTAATTTTAGAGACAAGGAAATAAACAGATTAGGTAGTGCATGCTGACGGTACACATGAAACTGCTACCTCCCAGAACGCTGTGTGTTGAAAAACAACAGATACAGTTATCAGTTTAATCCTTAGTTGATGGCTAGCATTTTCTTCCAGTGACGCCTTCAATTGTACCAAAGTTTTCATCTACACTGACACAGTTTTATTTTTGTAGAATATGCAGCTTACACATCTATACATACATACATACATACATACATTTATTAATCCTTGTTCCATAGATCATGATTACGACATATCGTAATGATGTGGAACGTGTCACCTGAACATAAGTTTCCTTTACACAAAATAATTAATTAATAACTTTTTACAGTTACTACTGCTTATCTAAGAATTCATATAGTGAGTAGAAGGAGTTTTCATTCAGAAATTCCTTTAATTTGCTTTTAAATATTCGTTGGCTATTGGCTAATGACCAAAGATTTCTGTGGCAGCGTAATTCACCACATTCTGTGCCAAAGTGAGATTTAATCCAGAATAGTGGATATCATCCATTCTTCTAGTGTTGTAGCTATGGACTTCACTGTTATTTTTGAGTTGGGCTGGGTTATCATTGACAAATTTTATAAGTTAATGTATGTATTGCAAAGGTACTGTGAATATCCTGAGTTCCTTAAATAAATGCCTGCAAGTCAACCTTGGGTGGGCTCCAGCTATTATTCTGATTACACGCTTTTGTGCAATGAATACTTTCTCTCTTAATGACGAATTGCCCCAAAATATGATGCAATATCGAAGCAGTGAATGGAAATGGGCATAGTAGGCTAATTTACTGATATGTTTACCACAAAAATTTCCAATAACCGCAATACTATAAGTAGCTGAACCTAACCGTTTCAGCAGGTCATCGATGTGTTTCTTCCAATTCAATTTCTCATCAATGCACACACCCAGAAATTTTGAGTATTCAACCTTAGCAACAGACTACTGTTCATAGTCTATATTTATCAATGATGTTATGGCATTTGCACTACAGACTTGTTTAAACTATGTTATCTAAAAATTTTGTTAGAGTCCATTAGCAGAGAACCACTTAACAATTTTCTGAGAGACATTATTTGCAATTTCCTCAGCTGATTACTGCTTCTTGGGTGTGATTACTATACTTGTATCATCAACAAAAAGAACTAACTTCGCATGTTCATGAATGTAGAGTGGCAAGTCGTTAATACACTCCTGGAAATGGAAAAAAGAACACATTGACACCGGTGTGTCAGACCCACCATACTTGCTCCGGACACTGCGAGAGGGCTGTACAAGCAATGATCACACGCACGGCACAGCGGACACACCAGGAACCGCGGTGTTGGCCGTCGAATGGCGCTAGCTGCGCAGCATTTGTGCACCGCCGCCGTCAGTGTCAGCCAGTTTGCCGTGGCATACGGAGCTCCATCGCAGTCTTTAACACTGGTAGCATGCCGCGACAGTGTGGACGTGAACCGTATGTGCAGTTGACGGACTTTGAGCGAGGGCGTATAGTGGGCATGCGGGAGGCCGGGTGGACGTACCGCCGAATTGCTCAACACGTGGGGCGTGAGGTCTCCACAGTACATCAATGTTGTCGCCAGTGGTCGGCGGAAGGTGCACGTGCCCGTCGACCTGGGACCGGACCGCAGCGACGAACGGATGCACGCCAAGACCGTAGGATCCTACGCAGTGCCGTAGGGGACCGCACCGCCACTTCCCAGCAAATTAGGGACACTGTTGCTCCTGGGGTATCGGCGAGGACCATTCGCAACCGTCTCCATGAAGCTGGGCTACGGTCCCGCACACCGTCTTCCGCTCATGCCCCAACATCGTGCAGCCTCCCTCCAGTGGTGTCGCGACAGGCGTGAATGGAGGGACGAATGGAGACGTGTCGTCTTCAGCGATGAGAGTCGCTTCTGCCTTGGTGCCAATGATGGTCGTATGCGTGTTTGGCGCCGTGCAGGTGAGCGCCACAATCAGGACTGCATACGACCGAGGCACACAGGGCCAATACCCGGCATCATGGTGTGGGGAGCGATCTCCTACACTGGCCGTACACCACTGGTGATCGTCGAGAGGACACTGAATAGTACACGGTACATCCAAACCGTCATCGAACCCATCTTTCTACCATTCCTAGACCGGCAAGGGAACTTGCTGTTCCAACAGGACAATGCACGTCCGCATGTATCCCGTGCCACCCAACGTGCTCTAGAAGGTGTAAGTCAACTACCCTGGCCAGCAAGATCTCCGGATCTGTCCCCCATTGAGCATGTTTGGGACTGGATGAAGCGTTGTCTCACGCGGTCTGCACGTCCAGCACGAACGCTGGTCCAACTGAGGCGCCAGGTGGAAATGGCATGGCAAGCCGTTCCACAGGACTACATCCAGCATCTCTACGATCGTCCCCATGGGAGAATAGCAGCCTGCATTGCTGCGAAAGGTGGATATACACTGTACTAGTGCCGACATTGTGCATGCTCTGTTGCCTCTGTCTATGTGCCTGTGGTTCTGTCAGTGTGATCATGTGATGTATCTGACCCCAGGAATGTGTCAAAAAAGTTTCCCCTTCCTGGGACAATGAATTCACGGTGTTCTTATTTCAATTTCCAGGAGTGTATATATTAAGAACAATAAGGGACCCAAGACTGAACCCTGTGGGACACCACTCTTGATACCTCCCCAGTTAGATGACTCTGCTGGTTTTTGAGACTATCTGTACTGTTAATTTTAACCTTCTTCACTCTTCCAGTTAAGTATGAATTAAACCATTTGTACAATGTCTCACTCATACCACAATACTTAAGCTTATCTAGAACAATTTCATGATACACACAATCAAAAGCCTTTGAGAGATCAAAAAATATCCCAATGGGTGATGTTCAGTTATTCACTGCATTTAATATTTGATAAGCAAAAGCATATATACCATTTTCTGTTGAAATGCCTTTCCGAAAACCAAATTGACATTTCGTTAGTATTTCATTTTTACACATAGGTGATGCTCGTCTTGAATACATTACATTTTCATAAATTTTGGCTAAAGCTGTCAGAAGTGAGATTGAGTAGTAGTTGTTAGCATCAGATTATCCCCTTTCTTATGCAATAGTTTAACAATAACATATTTCAGTCTATCTGGAAAAATTCCCTGTTTCAGGGAGCTACTGAATATGTGGCTGAGAATCCTACTTATTTGTTGGGAAAAGCTTTTAGTTCTTCATTGGAAATGCCATCAGTTCCAAGTGAGCTTTTAATTTTGAGTGAATTTATTATTTTCCCAATTTCAGTAGGAGAGGTAGGTTGAATTTCAGTTTTATCAAATTACGTAGGTACTGCCTCTCCCATATACTGCCTTTCATTTTCTAATGAGTAGCTGGAACCTATTTTCTCTACAACACTTAAAAAATGATTATTAAAGTGGTTTTCTACTTCTGACTTCTTGTTAACAAACTTCTCATTGTGTTTGATAGAAATACAGTCTTCCTGTGCTCTTGGTTGGCCTGTTTCCCTTTTCACAATATTCCAAATTATTTTAATTTTATTGTCAGATGTGCTAATCTCAGACATAATGCACATACTTCTGGACTTTTTAATAACTTTTCTTAATACAGTGCAGTATTATTTACCATGTTACATTGTTTCAAGATCATTAGTCCTCCTAGCTATGAGATACATTTTCGTTTTCTGTTTACAAGATATTTTTACCCCTTTAGTAAGCCATGGATTTTTACATGGTTTCTTACAATTATATTCCACTGTTTCCTTAAGCAAACTTTTTCAAATATACTAACAAAGGTATCACGAAATAGGTTAAATTTTAAATTAGCATCATGTTCTCTGTACACCTCATCCCAGTCTAACTGTTGCAGGCTTTCCCTAAAATTTTGAAGTGTTAAATCGTCAATGGAATGCACTGTTTAGAAGGACTGATTTACAATACTGTATGGAGCTATGTCATATACTGTAACTAGCTGCACATCATGATCAGACAGACCATTCTTAACAGGAAAAGTTTTCATTTGATTAAATTTATCTTGGTCTATGAAAACGTCACATATCAGCGTTCTGCTTCCCTGTACCACATGAGTAGGAAAATCAATAACTGATGTCAAATTGAAAGAACCAAGTAATACTTTAAGGTGAAGCTTTCTATCTGACTCTTTTAGAAGATCAATGTTGAAATCCCCACAAACAATAATTAGCTTTCCTTTGTCTGACAGGTAGCACAACAAAGAATCCAATTTCTTCAAAAATAGTAGAAAATTTCCCAATGGGGACCTACACATGGCTACAATTATAAAAATGCCTTTATTTAGTTCAAGGTCACATGCACATGCTTCTAAGTGTTGCTATAGGCAAAATTTTTTAGTTTCCAAACTTTTCACACTATGACTGATTTTAACATACATGGGAGCTCCTCCTCTCTCCATAGTGTCTCAACTTACATGTGCTGAAAACTTATATGCACCTACATTTACCATTTCCATACCTGCGACTATGCGATGTTCAATGTTTGATAAATAATAATGTACATCCATAACATATTTCAAATATATTAATTGAAGTAAATTGCAAACAATAAAAATGGAAAAAAGATTATTGATAACTCTCACTAATCCTATGAGCACAAGCAAATCATAAGAAGTATCTATGAATTGCATGAAACAGTCCAGCATTATTCTAACAATTGTTTTCCTTTGCTTTGTTCGTTTCAAAGACATAATGACCGATGCAACAGCCTCGTTATTGTTAAAGTAGGGACAGATGGTAATAATTACTCAAACTGTATCACATTTGCCTCTCTAGATAGCAAGTTTCTTCTACAAAACATCTTAAATATTAACGGTGTGGTTCTCAATTATTGTGCTAATGGGCACAGCACAATATGTAGGGAAGATAATGGATTTAAGTTTTCAAATGGGAGATCATATCTCACCAACAGATTTCTACACGAAAATAGCTTTAACACAAATAGAGGAAGAAAAACAAGACAATCCAAATTCATGACACATGAAGGAAATACAAACATGATACCCTTGTCCATCAACAATTAACTTTTAAAGCAGGTTCAACATAGCACATTCAAATATTTCTCACCAAACGCTACAAAATGGCAATATGGCAAGAAACACTGTGCAGATAATAAGCAACATAAATGAGAGCCATCTTAGAGAGGGTAAATTTGCTATCATTGCTTCTTGAATGTGAAACAAGGGTTTGCTGCTTTCAGTGGAAAACTACAAGATGATTGTTGGAGGGATGAAAATCTTTATTTTTCAATTAACAAGATATGCTATATAGCAGAAAAAGACTTATCTAAATACTAGGGTGCCTACACACTGTAAGTAACATATTCGGAAAACACACAATGCAGCACAATAAAGGCACCGAACTAACAAAAAGTACATATTAAAACATTAGGAATCCAGGAATTTGACAGTTAAAAAAAAAAACGAGAGGTGGTGCACATGAGCACCAGAATATTTCACAGAAAAGCAGACAGCATCTCAGTCGCAAGTGTGGAATACCTCATTTCACATTTGTATGGTGAAACACACTTAAGAATTTTCAGCATGTAGCCATATTTACAAATTACATGTAACCGTGGTTCATCATGCAAAATTATCCACGGAACATGCAAGTAGCTAACTAGCTACCTAACTAAAACTGTAACACTTCACATCAGGGACAAGATTCAAAGGTATGGAAATAACAAGTGTCAGCAAAAGTATACACCTCATCCTTCCAAAAAGCAAAACTCAAATAAAAAAAATAGGAAATAAGCATCTAAAGAACCTGGTGGATATCAGAAACCAAATATTCCACAGTGAAAACAGTAGGGGGAGCAAGACAAGCAATTATGACTAGACGCTCATATCTGCCATTCCTCTTACCACCTAATGACTCACTCACACCACCCCATACCCAAACTGTGTGACATTCGCATACTACCTGAAACTACATCACATCACATCTACATCTACATTGATACTCCGCAAGCCACCCAACGGTGTGTGGCGGATAAGAGTCAAAGGAACTGGAAAAAAAGTGTCAGCAATAGCACACACCTCGTTGTTAAGGAAAGCAGCACTCAGAGAACAATAGAAATTAGAAAACTCTTAAATGACCTGTTGGATATCAGAAACAAAGTATTTTCAAAACACATTAAAAATGATAGGAGAAACAAGAAAGCAATTATGACTAATGACACTTATCTCCCCCTTCTCTTATCACCTAAGTGCACACACACACACACGCACACACACACACACACACACACACACACACCATCCTGCACCCAGATTTCGTATTTGAGATTTGCATAGTATCTAAAACGATAATATCTCACATTAGAGACATGAATCACAGGTATGGGAATAACAAGTGCCAGCAAAATTTTTAAAACACTTTGAGAATATGTAATAGGAGGAACATGACAGTAATGACTAGACACACTTATCAGTCCTTCCTCTGAACACCTAACAGCTCACTCACCATCCTACACTCCACTAAGTAATACTCATTACAGTAACGTAGTAGACACAAAGTATATTCTCTCTATATTGAAAATGATGAAATTTTTGTAACAGCAGAGCTGATGAAATAAATATGTATAAGGAGAGGTTACATGTACTGTAGTTAGTACTGAAAACTTGCTTGGTTAAAAAAAAAGTTGATGACTGCTAATGAAAATTATGTAGATTACTTTTTACTTTCTTTGTTTAAAATACGTCCTTCCAGCACAGTTTTCAGTTTCTTTTTGTTGAATGACCTATGCACCTTGTTGTTTTCCATTTTACAATAGTTATTAAGCAAAATAGTAACACAAGCAAAATAGTAACACCTGTCCAAACAACAGATTTACGCAATTTCTGTGCTGCATGTTTCTCACAGACATCTACTGCAAAATCATCATTGACCACGACACAATCAAGAATTAATTTACATGCTGTTTTCCGATGGCTTTAAGCTTGAGGAAGGAATCACAGTGTTGCTCTGATAATAGTTTTCGCATAAAGCAAAAAACAAAAAAAAAACAAAAAAAAACAAACAAACATTGTTATCAGTAATGGCATTTCCTGTGGATATCGCAAGCCACCTTTATCAAGATCTTTAATTAGTTTGTGCTTAGCAGCATATGTCTTTTTTCAGAAGGAGATTCTCTGGATTTTGGCATCACTTTGGATATATACTGATGGCAGCTAGGAAACTTGCTTAGGACAGCGTTTTGTCGGAGTTGTGGCCTGCTTAGTGGTGCGGATAATGTAGCCCCAGTTTTACAGGCTACTGCTTGTGTTTCCCATAATATATCGTCTTTGCAGAAGAGCAAATAGCAGACCTACAAAGTCGCTGAAAGTTGTACTGGTAGTCAAACTACCATATACTTCCGTCGATGAGCACGGCTTAAAGCGAAGGGTGCTCACCACTGAATGCTTGCTACGAACGACGTTCTCTTTTTTGATCGCAGATAACCATTTCCTTCACGTATTCTCATCGGCCGGAAATTTAAAAATGGGATCTCCCTTCTTCTCGTCGTAATTACCGCCACAACCAGGAACACAACACTTATTCACCATGGTGAAGAGCACTTCTGAACAGCTACAGGCAATATACACTTCAAAGAGCAGAAAATAGAACGATTTCAGAAGGGAATTCAACTCACTAACATTACAACTACGAAATAGTTAGGCACTCGCTGTATGCCAGAAGTTGAAACGTCACTCGCCTGTTGGCAGAGAGTTGTTTAGATAGTGTTGGCTCAGGCCTACCTCCGTGACATGCGTGCCTCGTCCTGCCTTGCTGCGAGACCGAATGACGTCATGTGACGCGATGTGTCGGTGCCACGTTTGAAACTGCCGCTTGTCGACTGATGGACACATTCAGTAATTTCCATTCCATTTATAAGTTATTAACAAACTGTAAGAGAGATTACAACGAATAGGTCGTCTCTATCTCATAATTTCGCCCAGTGGCTCACTCTCCAAGTCTCGCTGCACTTACTTGCATTTTACGCGCACAAATCACCATGTTCGTTCGATGTCTTACCTACCACCATGTCTGCCATATTTCCCAACATTTTATCGTTTGTCAAGCTGAAGGCGCACAGTCGTTAACCTGTTATGTGATTACAGAGTGTTACAGGTACAGAAGTAGCTTCGAGGCTTCCAATGACGTTATGTAACTACCTAAAGGTTTATTCACTTTCCCACGGCAGAAGGAGCATTTTATAAAATTTCTAGCTGGTTCCCTGAGGTTCATAAAGTTTACTGAACGGCGTTGTCTTGAAATACACTCTGGGATAAAGGATTTATGAGATCTTCTAATTTACTATGAGAATTTCGAACAACAGCAAAGATATTGCATACGTATAACGTTTTCTCTATTTTCGCGTCTACTTTTTGTAAGGGAAAATTCCACATCCTAAAGTCAATGAAGCTAACTTAAGAACTGAACATATCAGAAGATGCCATGACGAGTACGTAAGCATATTCCAGTGTCATGCTGTGGAAGAATAATTATTGCTTTTGTAAATAATAATGTGAGTATTGTATTAATGGGCACTATTACGGGTTTTATCCTAACCGCAGCATCACGAACTTTGCAATAAACGGCTGAAATAAATTTAAAACTGAGGAGGCGTTAAGAAGCGGTTTAGGTGCAATCATCAGAAATATGTCAGCGTCGGGTGCGGAGTACGGCAGCTCTGAAATCAGAAATACACTAATTTGTGGTATTTGTTTTGAGCTTGTGTTCCGGGAAGTCGAGGCTGAAAGCGGTCGCGAGCGGAAATCATTTGCCTGCCGACACTGAGCTCAAATCCACAATAGAACCACAAAAAATTAAACGAACTTGGATTGCTCCTTTTAGCCTGTACAGAATGATGTCAATGTCCTTCACGTAAACAAAACTAACAGAAGACGAACTGCCACTGATAGCCAGAAGAGTTCAGATATGTAAATACTTGTCACTTATTACGTTTCGTTTTGATTTTTATTACACGCTGTTTAGAACTGCATCTGGTTGTTTGTGGGCAATTTTCCATGTTAACTGCCCGACGCCATTCCCAATTCTGAGAATTTATTTGTGTTTGTACTAATGAACTCAGTAATCTTCTCGGCCAAACTTAAAATGTTGGATTATCAACAATTGCATATTTTGCTGAATTGCACTACCCTGATCGTTACCGCGACTCATGTTAATTCCTTCCTGCAATGTAGCACATTTTTATGAGTTTGTTTCCAACATGTGACCGTTGACATCACATGTGGTAACATTGCCGTAATTTTAGATGCCGAATGAATGTAGTAAACGGCATGTGTGCGTGAGTGAGTGTTTTTATTCCACCTTCCTAATCTGTTACCAAGAAGGGTAGCTTCGGTCTTTTTCATGGAGTACTGCCCACCTAAACAACCTTAGAATATTACACATTTCCTCCAGCTTAGGGAAATGGTGCAAATCAGCTGGTTCTTTTTGCTTTATATGTAGTCTACGGTACGCATTGAGGAGCTTATGGAAGCATCATTTAGTTCATAGGCGGTTCTGAAGCCTAGAAGCATAGCTTTTGGGTACTTAAACCGAGCCACGGATTACAAGACGGCTGTATACAGCAAATGGCTGTAATATTTACCATATAGTCCTAAGATCTCCATCACGAATAACACTGAAAATTTTCTTGATATGTTTATCAATACCGGCTGGAGTGGCCGAGCGGTTCCAGGCGCTACAGTCTGGAACCGTGCGACCGCTACGGTCGCAGGTTCGAATCCTGCCTCGGGTATGGATGCGTGTGATGTCATTAGGTTAGTTAGATTTAAGTAGTTCTAAGTTCTAGGGGACTTATGACCACAGCAGTTGAGTCCCATAGTGCTCAGAGCCACTTGAACCATTTCTTTTTTTTTTTGGTTTATCAATTTCCTAGATACAGAGCTTCAAACCTACTCTAATTGTACATGTGAAATACGCACTGAATACACTATGTGAGATGAAAACGTAATTTAAAAAATGACATAGCACGAAGGAATACGGTTTAACGCGCCTTACATATCATCAGAATGGTTCAGGGAACACTATGAAGCACACGTAAAATTTTTGCACACGTAAAAAACCCGGTCTGAGGTGTAAAATTAGTTTTTGTTATTTCAGTTTCAAGTAATTATATCATCAAAATTTTGCTGACCAATAACATTCTTTTCATATGAGTGACATGCCCTGCTGTAAGAGGAAAAATAAGGGAAACAGTGGAAAAATGCTTCTGTCGGAGCATATGAAAGACAAATATACTCCTGTTCAATAAAAGACAATCACCTTCCTCAGCACCTTTAAAAATTTTCCCCAAAATCTTGGGATAATGATATACTCATATTTTTTATTCTGAGAAAGGAGAAGACATGGCAGTGGGAAAGGGACGAAGAAGTAATAAATAGTCGAAGATAGTAGACAGTGGTTGTGGCATAGAATGAGCGAAGGAGACAACGGCAGTTTGAGTGTAAACAGAGGGACGCAGTGGTAGTGGAACATAGTTGACAGTGACAGACCAGACCTAGGAAAAGAGTGAATAATACAGTGCTTGTGGGCGGAGGAATAAAGAGAAGGAGAAAGTGGAAGTGGTTGATAAAGAGAGATAGAGTCTATGACAATGAGAACTAGGAAGAGAGAGTTAGGGCACTGGGAAGAGACAACAGCAATGGGAAAGAAAAAATGACATATTAACACAATCGGTGGGAAAGACTGAGATGGTAACAATAAGAGTGAGCAAGAGGGAGACAGTGACTGTGATACGAGGCAGTAGTAGTAGGACACAACGAAGGAGACTGTGAGACAGGGAACAGTGACAGTGAGATTCAAAGAGATAATTACAATGAGTTGAGCTGAATTAGGGAATGAAAGTCGGCAGTTGGGGGTGGATGGGTATGAGCGATTCACGGTGATGGAGTAATGGGTGTGGACGAATAACCCACACGGGAGCTTGTGGGAGTGAGGTGAGTTGCATGTTAAAAAAATGTTTCAATATCTTAACTTACAAAACATTTTAGGAAAAATTTTAGAGGTGCTGATGAAGGTGGACTATGGCAACTGGTATCCCATTTTTCATTCAGCGTCTTTTAAAACGGCAGCATATTGGCTTCCGCTTCTAACAGCAGGAAACAAATGAGTGTAACGGGGTAAATCAATACATGGAATGTTAACTTACTTGTGCTGTTCGGTTTGTAGTGCCTGCGTACATGTTCGTATGGAAATAAGAGCTCTCTGAGTTCATACGCAGAATGATACCGTGTTTATGGACCCAAACAATTGTGAGCTGAAGTCCATGCCATATTCATTCTGCACTATACCTAGTGGCGGACACATAGACGGCTACAGTAGTCGCAAGATCCATTCTTCCGCCGGCTACTGTGGCCGAGAGGTTTTAGGCGCTTCAGTCCGGAACCGCGCTGCTGCTACGGTCGCAGGTTCGAATCCTGCCTCGGGCATGAATGTGTATTAGGTTAGCTAGGTTTGAGTAGTTCTAAGTCTAGAGGACCGATGACTTCAGATGTTAAGTTCTATGTTGCTCAGAGCCATTTTCACCATCAATTCTTCCTGGCTGTGCTGCCTCAGGGAGGAGACACCAAGGGATGCTGTCCTGGTCAAGGAGGAACAACGTGTTTACGGGCCTCACACTTAAGGATGTATAAACTCTTGAATTTATTTAGTTTATGAAAAACTGAATGAGCTGTTACATTTTAAACTTCATGTTTAGAAAAAGACTCAAATTTTATAGTTAATTATCTCAATTTTTACCACAGTTTTTAATAGATCTGGAAAATTATAGAGTTTCATGCACCTGTAAGTATGGTTGTATGTTGTGCAAAATTCATCGAAGAATCTCTCTTACTTATGAAGAAAAGTGTACCTATAGCAACAAATGCAGCCAATATTACGTGAAAAAATTATGAAATTTCACATGTTAAAAAAAATTTATTTCGTTACTTTTTTGAACTTCAACTGCTGTGAGTATGAATCAGGAATCCTTTCTGGTCATGCTTGCAAAGTTTTATCTATTTATTTGTAAAAGTATAGACTGTGGAAATTAAAATGTCCTGTGGTGCCTCTCCTACATATATCTACATGATTACTCTGCAATTCACATTCAAGTGTTGGCAGAGGGTTCATCGAACCACAATCATACTGCCTACTATTCCACTCCCGAACAGCGCGCGGGAAAAACGAACACCTAGACCTTTCTGTTCGAGCTCTGATTTCTCTTATTTTATTTTGATGATCATTCCTACCTATGTAGGTTGGGCTCAACAAATTATTTTCGCATTCGGAGGAGAAAGTTGATGACTGAAATTTCGTAAATAGATCTCGCCGCGACGAAAAACGTCTTTGCTTTAATGACTTCCATCCCAACTCGTGTATCATATCTGCTACACTCTCTCCACTATTACGTGATAATACAAAACGAGCTGCCCCTTTTTGCACCCTTCGGATGTCCTCCGTCAATCCCACCTGGTAAGGATCCCACACCGCGCAACAATATTCCAACAGAGGACGAATGAGTGTAGTGTAAGCTGTCTCTTTAGCGGACTTGTTGCATCTTCTAAGTGTCCTGCCAATGAAACGCAACTTTTGGTTCGCCTTCCCCACAATATTATCTATGTGGTCTTTCCAACTGAAGTTGTTCGTAATTTTTACACCCAGGTACTTAGTTGAATCGACAGCCTTGAGAATTGTACTATTTATCGAGTAATCGAATTCCAACGGATTTCTTTTGGAACTCATGTGGATCACCTCACACTTTTGCGTCAACTGCCACCTGCCAGACCATACAGCAATCTTTTCTAAATCGCTTTGCAACTGATACTGGTCTTCGGATGACCTTACTAGACGGTAAATTACAGCATCACCTGAGAACAACCTAAGAGATCTGTTCAGATTGTCACCCAGATCATTTATATAGATCAGGAACAGCAGAGGTCCCAGGACGCTTCCCTGGGGAACACCTGATATCACTTCAGTTTAACTCGATGATTTGCCGTCTATTACTACGAACTGCGACCTTCCTGACAGGAAATCGCGAATCCAGTCGCACAACTGAGACGATACCCATAGGCCCGCAGCTTGATTAGAAGTCGCTTGTGAGGAACGGTCTCAAAAGCTTTCCGGAAATCTAGAAATACGGAATCAACTTGAGATCCCCTGTCGATAGCGGCCACTACTTCGTGCGAATAAAGAGCTAGCTGCGTTGCACAAGAACGATGTTTTCTGAAACCATGCTGATTACGTATCAATAGATTGTTCCCTTCGAGGTGATTCATAATGTTTGAATACAGTATATGCTCCAAAACCCTACTGCAAACCGACGTCAATGATATAGGTCTGTAGTTCGATAGATTACTCCTACTACCCTTCTTAAACACTGGTGCGACCTGCGCAATTTTCCAATATATAGGTACAGATTTATCGGTGAGCGAGCGGTTGTATATGATTGCTAAGTAGGGAGCTATTGTATCAGCTTAATCTGAAAGGAACCTAATCGGTATGCAATCTGGACCTGAAGACTTGCCCGTATCAAGCGATTTGAGTTGTTTCGCAACCCTTAAGGTATCTACTTCTAAGAAACTCATGCTAGCAGCTGTTCGTGTTTCAAATTCTGGAATATTCCTTTCGTCTTCCCTGGTGAAGGAATTTCGGAAAACTGGGTTCAATAACTCCGCTTTAGCGGCACAGTCGTCGGTAACAGTACCATCGGCACTGCGCAGCGAAGGTATTGACTGCGTCTTGCCGCTTGTGTACTTTGTTCTGCTCCAAGTCGGCCCGTCTGACGTCCTACACCCCTTAAGTTATGGGGTTTCCGAGCGGCAGTCGGCCTTTTTGTAAACACGAAACGCTCGCGTCTGGGTCGGCGCGAGGCGCCCATCCGCTTTAACAGTAGCGCAGTGCGCCGCGGCCGCCGACGGGCTACGCCCCGCCAGCGTCGCGGCGCTCGGCGTCAGTGGCCGCCCACACAGTGATCCACTGCGGCGACTTTCTGGCAGGTCAGTCACACAGAAGCCGCGGCGAGACTGCCCTTGTGTGACGGCGACGCCGCGATGGAACTGTTCTACAAGCATTTCCACAGAAATCATTCCATGTTCTGTAAGTAGTAAAGGTTACAGTTATGTCCATATACGAAGGTGGGTGATGGAACGATGCGCAGTGGCAAGGAGCAGTGTACCACGTGACCACCCAGCCAATAGTGACATCCTGCGAGTGTCCGCCTCTAGCATGCGCTTCGAGGTGCTCGTAGCACTATGAGCACCGATTTTCATGTTAATTCAGGTGTAGTGTGGCTACCTAGCAACTGTTAGTTATGGCTTGCATAATGTAAACTCGGCAACTATTCCGTTAAGATGCGACAGCGATAGTTTTCCGGTCGTATAGACGTCTCTTGGGAGAATTAGAAACAGGGTTCCAAGTGACATTTACCCCAGTGTTGCCAGCTACCAGGGTAGGCGATAGCAGGAGGTTGAGTCATGGGACAGGGACAGAGAGTAGATACCAGGATAGGCGACAACTGGAGGTTGAGATTTGGGACAGGGACAAAGAGTACGAGGGGGGACCCAAAAGTAATGCGAATTGTGCTGCGGTGGGGAGGGAGAGTGGGGGAGCCCATTATTCGACCAAGTGTCCGCAACGGTCACGCCACCTGAGTCCGTGTGCGAAGTTGTGTCACTCTGAATGCACCAGTTCGCCTGTGTTTTTTTTTTTAATAAAACAACTGTTTCTATTTCGGCGAAAACGTGACGGGAGATTGTCGAGAACAACGAGTGGCCGTGAAATTTTGTTTCCTGTTGGAGAAATCGGCCGCGGAAACTACTGTAAGTCCTTAACACTGATTATGGCGATGTCGCCCTAAGTAAAACCTGAATCTAAGAGTGGTTTTCACGTTTTAAAAATGGAAAAATGTCTATTGAAGATCAACCCGGTTCAGGACGCTCCTCAAAGTGAAGAAGTGAATAAACGTCGACTAAATCGATGCCCTCGTTCGTGAAGATTGTCGCTGAGTCGTTGATAAACTCTGTGAGATGTCTGAAATATCATGAAGTTCAGATTGGAGGATTTTATCCGAAGATTTACACATGAAAAGGGTTGCAGCCAAATTCGTCCCTCGCCTTCTCACAGACGAACAAAGAGAGCGTCGACTTCAAGCATGTTTTGAGATTCAAAATCAGCTTAAAGAGGAGCCTGATTTTTTTTCGATCTGATTGCTGGTGACGAATCATGGTGCTATGGATACGACCCCGAAACAAAGCAGCAATCAAGCCAGTGGAAGACAAGTAGCTCTCCTCATCCCGAAAAGGTTCGCCAAGCGAAGTCAAACATCAGGACAACACTCATTTGTTTCTTCGATTGCAGAAGTGATGTGCACGAGTAGTTCGTTTCCCTGGGTCAGACTGTAAACTAAGAGTTCTACTTGGATGTTTTGAAAGGATTGAGGGAAGAAAAGGGCAGGAAGAAAAGGGCAGATCTTTGGCACACAGGAGACTGATTCTTCCACCATCATAGCGCGCCAGTCCACACTGCCCTCTCTGAAAAGCAGTTTACGACCAAAAACGGCATGACACCGATTGTCCATCCCCCCCCCCCCCCCCACTTCCACCCATCCCGCCAACTCCCATCTACTCATTGGATCTAGCCCCTGTGATATCTCTTTTTCCCAAGAATCAAAAGGGACATGAAGGGAAAGCGTTTTGCAACTATGGAGGGGGTCAAACAAAAATCGCTGGAAGACATAAATAAACATTCCAGTAAGTGAATTTAAAAACCGTTTCCAACACTGGAAGTATCGTTTGACGAAGTGCGTTATGGGCAATAGAGAATACTTTGAAGGTGATCAAAATTTAGTGTAAAAATAATAAGAAATAAAGACGTTATGACGAATTCCCTTTTTTTAATTTTAATTTTTTTATTTTGGGGGGGGGGGGGGGCGGTTGGGTTGGGGGTCCACGATCTTACAGTAGTGACGTCGCACAGTGTTCTCCACCTTTCTCTGAGCAAAACGTATTATGCATCACCATCTTCTTAGTTGAACATTACCACAGTAACGTCTCCACGACGTTCAGTAATTATGGGAGTTGCTTGTTGTACCATAAGTGCAACGTGTTGGTGTTTTATTTGTTGTGCATTTGTTTGTCTTATTTAATATGCGTTCCTTGATAGCGGTTATTTTTGCATCCATTATAAACCTGTATGCTCATCAAATTACTTAGGTTCCAATCGATAAACAGCTCAGTACATGAACTTATTTTATTATTACTATGTAATATTGCTCCATATTTAGCAATTACATACAAGCGCACGCTCACAGGAAGTTCTTTACCTAAAGACTGGAAAATTGATCAAGTCACACGAATACCTACAAAATAAAATCGGAGTAATCCGCTGAATTAAAGACCCATATCACTAACGTCGACTGGCATTAGCGTTTTGGAAGATATACTGTATTCGAACATTATGATTTACCTCTAAGAAAACGATTTATTGACACACAGTCAATACAGATTCCGGAAACATCGTTCATGTGAAACACAACTAGCTCTTTTTACTCATGAAGTAATGAGTGCTATCGACTGGGGATGTCAAATTGATTCCATATTTTTAGATTTCCAGAAGACTTTCGACACCGTTCCTCACAAGCGTATTCTAACCAAACTGTGCGCCCATGGAATATCGCCTCAGTTGCGCCACTGGATTCGTGATTTCCTATCAGAAAGGTCACAGTTCGCAGTAATAGACGAAAAGTCATCGAGTAAAACAGAAGTAATATGCAGCGTTCCCCAAGGAAGTGTTATACGCCCTCTATTGTTCCTGATCTGTATTAACGACAAAGTAGAGAATCTGAACAGCCCTGTTAGATTATTTGCAGATGATGCTGTCATTTACTGTCTTGTAAAGTCATCAGATGACCAAAATGAACTGCAAAATAATTTAGATAAGCTATCTGTGTGGTACGAAAAGCGGAAATTGACCCTGAATAAAGAAAAGTGTGAAGTTTTTCACACGAGTACTAAAAGAAATCCGCTAAATTTCGGTTACGCGATAATTCACACAAATCTGAGGGCTGTAAATTCAACTAAATACTTAGGGATTACAATTACACGTAACCTAAATTGGAACGATCACAGAGATAATGTTGTGGGTAGAGAAAATCAAAGACTCCGATTTATTGGCAGAACACTTACAAGGTGCAACAGATCTACTAAAGAGACTGCTTTCACAAGACTTGTCCGCCCTATTCTGGAGTATTGTTCTGCGGTGTGGGACCCGCATCCGGTGGGACTGACGGATGACATCGAAAAAGTACAAAGAAGAGCAGTTCCTTCTGTATTATCGCGAAACAGGGGAGATAGTACCACACACATGATCTGTGAACTGGAGTGGGAGTCCTTAAAACAAAGCCGTTTTTTGTAGCGACGGGACCTTCTCATGAAATCACCAGTTTTCTCCTCCGATTGCGTAAACATTCTATTGACACCCACCTACATAGGAAGAAATGATCATCACGATAAAATAAGAGAAATCATGGCTCTCACAGAGAGATTTAGGTGCTCGTTTTTCCCGCGCGGCGTTTGAGAGTGGAACGGTAGAGGCAGCTTGAAGGTGGTTCACTGAACCCCCTGCCAAACAATTGTGAAAAGCAGAATAATCACGTGGATTTAGATGTATAAAATGGATAACGCAGCTGTAAATGGCTAGCTCTGAGGTAGGAACGTGGAGGAGGAGGAGGAAGAAGACGTTAAGGGCTAAATTTGACTTTCAGATTCTCTGAACTGCTTCTTTACTACTAGCTCCTTCTCTACAAGGTGCATTCAAGTTCTAAGGCCTTCGATTTTTTTTCTAATTAACTACTCACCCGAAATCGATGAAACTGGCGTTACTTCTCGACGTAGTCGCCTTGCAGACGTACACATTTTTCACAACGCTGACGCCATGATTCCATGGCAGCGGTGAAGGCTTCTTTAGGAGTCTGTTTTGACCACTGGAAAATCGCTGAGGCAATAGCAGCACGGCTGGTGAATGTGCGGCCAAGGAGAGTGTCTTTAATTGTTGGAAAAAGCCAAAAGTCACTAGGAGCCAGGTCAGGTGAGTAGGGAGCATGAGGAATCACTTCAATGTTGTCATCACGAAGAAACTGTTGCGTAACGTTAGCTCGATGTGCGGGTGCGTTGTCTTGGTGAAACAGCACACGCGCAGCCCTTCCCAGACCTTTTTGTTGCAGTGCAGGAAGGAATTTGTTCTTCAAAACATTTTCGTAGGATGCATCTGTTACCGTACTGCCCTTTGGAACGCAATGGGTAAGGATTACACCCTCGCTGTCCCAGAACATGGACATCATTATTTTTTCAGCACTGGCGGTTACCCGAAATTTTTTTGGTGGCAGTGAATCTGTGTGCTTCCATTGAGCTGACTGGCGCTTTGTTTCTGGATTGAAAAATGGCATCCACGTCTCATCCATTGTCACAACCGACGAAAAGAAAGTCCCATTCATGCTGTCGTTGCGCGTCAACATTGCTTGTCAACATGCCACACGGGCAGCCATGTGGTCGTCCGTCAGCATTCGTGGTACCCACCTGGATGACACTTTTCGCATTTTCAGGTCGTCATGCAGGATTGTGTGCACAGAACCCACAGAAATGCCAACCCTGGAGGTGATCTGTTCAACAGTCATTCGGCGATCACCCAAAACAATTCTCTCCACTTTCTCGATCATGTCGTCAGACCGGCTTGTGCGAGCCTGAGGTTGTTTCGGTTTGTTGTCACACGATGTTCTGCCTTCATTAAACTGTCGCACCCACGAACGCACTTTCGACACATCCATAACTCCATCACCACATGTCTCCTTCAACTGTCGATGAATTTCAATTGGTTTCACACCACGCAAATTCAGAAAACGAATGATTGCACGCTGTTCAAGTAAGGAAAACGTCGCCATTTTAAGTATTTAAAACAGTTCTCATTCTCGCCACTGGCAGTAAAATTCCATCTTCCGTACGGTGCTGCCATCTCTGGGACGTATTGACAATGAATGCGGCCTCATTTTAAAACAATGCGCATGTTTCTATCTCTTTCCAGTCCAGAGAAAAAAATCGGTGGCCTTAGAACTTGAATGCACCTCGTACTTCAGGATATCAGTTACGCGCATCAGAACTTTGGTGGCATCAGTGGGGGCTGTGTAGCGTGGGGTACATTTGAACACAATATTAATTTATTAAACACGCTAATACCAGAATCACTTACCTGAACGTAAACATCATGCACTGGCCGGATCGAGGAGTATATTGTTCAGTGGACATCTGGACTCTATAGCCAAACTTTCCGTAAATGGTCCTTCAATAAGCACTCCGGAGCAGTGTAAGGAAACCGTGAGCCTTACTTTCTTCAACTTCCTGCAGCGTCCCGCCTTTTTGCCAGCGGACAATGCGAGTTAGTATCGACCGCGTGAGGGCACTAGTGAACATATAGTCAAACGGCTATGAAGCAGAAATACGCGAAGTT
This sequence comes from Schistocerca serialis cubense, assembly GCF_023864345.2. Classification (NCBI taxonomy): domain Eukaryota; kingdom Metazoa; phylum Arthropoda; class Insecta; order Orthoptera; family Acrididae; genus Schistocerca; species Schistocerca serialis. The sequence goes on along the minus strand of NC_064643.1, from coordinate 380,036,283 downwards.
GGGCTAAAAAGTGTTTTTAACACTGATTGTGGTAAATATTTCATCACTATAGGAATGTTGGATCGTCCGTGGCGTTTTTGTTGTGCAACGACCCTACAAATTGTTCAAATGGCTCTGTGCACTATGGGACCCAACATCTGAGGTCATCAGTCCCCTAGAACCCAGAACTATGTAAACCTAACTAACCTAAGGACATCACAGCCATCCATGCCTGAGGCAGGATTCGAACCTGTGACCGTAGCGTTCGCGCGGTTCCAGACTGAAGCGCCTAGAACCGCTCGGCCACACCGGCCGGCAACGACCCTACAGTTTGTACCATTAAAGTGGATGAGAGTGATACAGTCAGCTATATTTTTCATTGTTTGAAAACGAATAAATTAATATCAGAGACGTTATCGTTTATTTCAGAGGGACTTTACCATCTTTTATATTTGATTTTGTAGTACACAATTACACTCATGCCAAGTACATTCAAGGCTGTAGTTTCGTTTTTTATTCGATCGTTGCTGAAGTAATTCTCTCCCCTCGTATTCCGAGTGTCAACCATTGGGAACATGGTTAGACAGAACATTTATCGGTAGAGAACTTACAACAAGACAGCCATAGGAAATGGGAAGCTACGTTTTAGGGAGATCAGAGGACACTCAGATCTCTTACATCTGAATGCATACAACAGCCAAACAACATTCAGTCCACAACTTACTGTTATTCGAATAACTAGAGGGTATCTAAGAGTGTGAGAGACCCTTGTGACCATGGAAGGTGTTCCACAATCAACATGGAAACATGGAAAAAAAAAATACTTAAATCAAAAAGTGAAGGAATTTTTTCACACGAATAGCAAACCATTTTACTCAGGTTAACGTGCATTATAAAGTGACTGGGCACACAGATCCGAAATGACGGATTCAAGAAATATGATCGGCTGAATGCTTAGATTTACGTTATCACCAGTAAATATAGAAACTGGGAAACTAGGAAAATTCTAACCACATACAGGCACATATTCATTGGTGTCCGTACCTTCTGAACCAAAATTTGAGCAGCACAATTTAACCATAGCAGCTTGCTAGCAAGCATAATGTAGGTTGGTGGATAATATTTACACCAGCTCCAGTAAATTGAGGAACTGAATAACGTACAAAAATTCATTGAATGTATAGGTATTTGTTTTACTCTATGATTCATAATCTAAAATTTAAGAAACAATATTTAACTGTACCAACTAAGATCCAAACCATTTGAGAAGTTAACAAACATTTTCCTGCCAGACAGAAAGACAAGCGTTTCAAAATATTCGGAAACCACATCCCACAAATCAACTTTTAGGATATAAAATCCCGTTACCAACAAATACTTTAATAATAGTTCACCTTATGGACAAAATTACACCTCTGGTGGTCCTACCATAAGAAAAAAGGGAATCTTTTTAAGTACACATGAAACGTACGAAATTACCTAAATGTATGCAAAAATTAAAAAAAATTAATCGCAAAACAACAGAAATCATCATCTAAAAGTCAACTCAAGTAATGCCAACACTTTTGAGCATCTACCAGTGGAACGTCCAGTACTTATGGGGCCCAGTGGAGAAAGTGCCCTTCTCTGAACCGTCAGCTGTACGACCAGTGGTGGGGTATGTTATCATTAACAGCAGCAAAGTAGCAGCAGGGTTTCTGTGATGCTCTAATCTAACTCTTGCGGTGTCGCCAACCGGAAAGCTCTCTGGTTTCTACGCTTTCCATCCACTGGGTTAGGTTTGTAATACAAATCCTCATCTCTATCAGCTCTGGTCTTGCTGGAAGCGTTTTCAAAACACTCGTAGTCATCCAACAAAAGTTGGAATAAAGCTGGCTGTGCAGAGGTTAATACACGAAAAAGTTCCTCCCTTTCTCAGAGGATACGCGTATCTGCGACAGAGTGAAATAATATACGAACTAAGCACTACGACCACGCCAATTCTCCAGACATGTTTAGCATTCATGAAACGGATTCCACGGAGACGTTCCTGTGATTGCATTGTATTTCCGCCAGAAACGATATATGCGTAGAAAGACCAGTTAGACGGAGTGAATAGCATGCTGAACTGACCTAATATGACGAAGATAAATAAACGTAACAGACTAGAGACGGACTGAAGTCGAATTAGCTAAGTTGATGCTAAGGAAATTAGTTGAGATAAGAAGGGTTATTAGCTGTAAACCTGATACAAAAGGATGTGGTCTCTCACCAATACTTTTTTTATACATATCTAAAGTAGAATTCTGAAAGTCCAAAGAGGATGGACCGAGGAAGGAAAACATTTAACATCATTTAAAATGTGAATATTTGAACAAATATTTCCCTTAATAGACAATATAATTACTTCATTAGAAGAAGTGGCAAAAATCGAACAGTATTTTACAAACTTATGACTGGCTTTATCTGTAATTGAAACAGACGAGAGAAGAGCAAACACTGTGATAAAAATATGATAAGCGAACAGGTAGATTTCCTTAAATATCTCGGAACTAGTATGTCAACACACAAAACTACAGTGTCCAGTCACATTAATATGATCATTGTCAAAATACTTAATAACCACCGTTCACAGCTCGGACCACTGCGAGCCCTGCAGGAAGAGCATCTGTCAGGTTCTGGTAGGCACCAACACGGATGTAGAGCCACTCCAACTCTAGTGCCATGGCCAGCTGCGTTAGGTTTCTCGTTTCGGAATCTCTGGCGCGAAAAGTCCTGTCGAGGTGCTTCCACAAATTCTCGATTGGTTTTGAATTCTGGGAGTTAGGTGGCCAGGCGATTACGGTAAATGCATCCTCGTGCTCTTCGAATCACACCCGAACACTGCAACCTTTGTGACAGGTTGGATCGTCCTGCGGGTGGATACGATGGTGCCGTGGATAAACAAACTGCATATAGGGACAGACGTGGTCCTCAAGGACAGATACAAATGGTTCAAATGGCTCTGAGCACTACGGGACTTAACATCTGAGGTCATCAGTCCCCTAGAACTTAGAACTACTTAAACCTAACTAACCTAAGGACATCACACAACACCCAGTCATCACGAGGCAGAGAAAATCCCTGATCCCGCCGGGAATCTAGGACAGATACATTCTTGTATTGTTCCATCATGCTTCCAAATGACAATATCACCCAGAGAACGCCACAAAAACATGCCACTGGCTGTAATGCCCCCTCATCCGACTTGGATCTTTTGCTTTCATATGTTACAAGCTGTAATCATAAACGACGCTTCTCCGATGGAGCATAAAGCGTGATTCATCTGAAAAGGCCAGCTGTCGCCTCTCCGTGGACGTCTATTGCGGTACTGTCGTGCAAATTGCAGCCTTTGTCGCCAATGAACAGCAGACAGCATGGGTGCATGAACCAGACACCTGCTGCAGAGACCCATAAGCAGCACCGTTCGCTGAACGGTCGTTGACAAGATGCTGTTGGTAGCATCTGCTTGGCGGCAGTTCCTCGACGTTGAAATTATTTTCGCCCGCACACATCTTCGCAGCCGTCACTCAGATCTTTAACCAATGGCCTGTGTCGCACAACAATAACCTCGGCGATGGCTTTAGACAGCGCCATTTTGGCACGCACGATACACTTCTACATCTACATCTACATGATTACTCTGCAATTCACATTTAAGTGCTTGGCAGAGGGTTCATCGAACCACAATCACACTATCTCTCTACCACTCCACTCCCGAACAACGCGCTGAAAAAACGAACTCCTAAACTTTTCTGTTCGAGTTCTGATTTCTCTTATTTTATTTTGATGATCATTCCTATGTAGGTTGGGCTCAACAAAATATTTTCGCATTCGGAAGAAAAAGTTGGTGACTGAAATTTCGTACATAGATCTCGCCGCGACGAAAAACGCCTTTGCTTTAATGACTTCCATCCCAATTCGCGTATCATATCTGCCACACTCTCTCCCCTATTACGTGATAATACAAAACGAGCTGCCCTTTTTTGCACCCTTTCGATGTCCTCCGTCAATCCCACTTGGTAAGGATCCCACACCGCGCAGCAATACTCTAACAGAGGACGAACGAGTGTGGTGTAAGCTGTCTCTTTAGTGGACTTGTTGCATCTTCTAAGTGTCCTGCCAATGAAACACAACCTTTGGCACGCCTTCCCCACAATATTATCTATGTGGTCTTTCCAACTGAAGTTGTTCGTAATTTTTACACCCAGGTACTTAGTTGAATTGACAGCCTTGAGAATTGTACTATTTATCGAGTAATCGAATTCCAACGGATTTCCTTTGGAACTCATGTGGATCACCTCACACTTTTCGTTATTTAGAGTCAACTGCCACCTGACACACCATACAGCAATCTTTTCTAAATCGCTTTGCAACTGATACTGGTCTTCGGATGACCTTACTAGACGGTAAATTACAGCATCATCTGCGAACAACCTAAGAGATCTGCTCAGATTGTCACCCAGATCATTTATATAGATCAGGAACAGCAGAGGTCCCAGGACGCTTCCCTGGGGAACACCTGACATCGCTTCAGTTTAACTCGATGATTTGCCGTCTATTACTACGAACTGCGACCTTCCTGACAGGAAATCGCGAATCCAGTCGCACAACTGAGACGATACCCCATAGGCCCGCAGCTTGATTAGAAGTCGCTTGTGAGGAACGGTCTCAAAAGCTTTCCGGAAATCTAGAAATACGGAATCAACTTGAGTTCCCCTCTCGATAGCGGCCACTACTTCGTGCGAATAAAGAGCTAGCTGCGTTGCACAAGAACGATGTTTTCTGAAACCATGCTGATTACGTATCAATAGATCGTTACCTTCGAGGTGATTCATAATGTTTGAATACAGTACATGCTCCAAACCCCTACTGCAAACTGAAGTCAATGATATATGTCTGTAGTTCGATGGATTACTCCTACAACCCTTCTTAAACACTGGTGCGACCTGCGCAATTTTCCAATCTGTAGGTACAGATGTATCGGTGAGCGAGCGGTTGTATATGATTGCTAAGTAGGGAGCTATTGTATCAGCGTATTCTGATACCAAGGCGGCACGCAAACGTTTTACAAATGTAGCTTTTCAGAACTGCTTCCACTCCTGGCCCGAAAGCCAATGATCATGCCTCTTTGGGTCTCAGACAAATCGTTCCGTTTTCGCATTACGACAATGACTGCACTGTTTACCACGTACCCCGACGCACTTTATACTGGGTGTCTCTCCTAAGAGTTGTCTGCCGCACTTTCCTTGGGGTTTGGCCAGAGTTTTGCAGTTTCATCTTGCTACGTGTAACTGAATTCAGCCCAAACCACTACTGGTCGTCACGTCTTTCATGCAACGCCCAGTGCAACAGAAGATGTTGATTTGTTTCCCATTAGAAACAAAATTACTTTTAAATCGTAATTTTACATGATGATTCCATAAAGCGCTACCAAGTTAGTCTAGTCCGATAATCGTCTGTTCAATTTGTATTAACAGGTACAGTAAAACACGAAGAGAAACAGAAAACCAGCAGTGACTCAGTGCTACTGCATGCTTGGGGGTTTTAGTCAGTGTGGGCAATGGCATTGTTGTCGTTGCTGGAGTATACTGGTTACTCTTCGATCTTTACTGTCCCTGTTAACACATATCGAGAAAAAAAAATATCGCAGTAGACTAATCTGGGATCACTCTATCTTATACGATATTAAAAATTTTCTTTGCAACAGGAAACAAACAAAGGCAGTCCTTGGACACTGGGCAACGCCGTATGGAAGAGGTGATCAGCGCCGTTTGTTGATTCCAGCTACACAATGCAAAACCTACGTTGCAAATGCCTGACCAAACAAATCAAAAAGATGAAAAAAAAAGAAAAACAAGCACGGAGGACATTAAGCACTACCAAGAAAATGTTATGAACACATTAAAAGAATACCACCTCAACATCTGCGATTACAAGCATTATGATTTTGATCAAACTGGATGACAGGATATAGGACGGCCAACGAACAGATGGAGACAACATCTATGTCAAATTCCTATGGTTTCAGAGCTGTCCAGCACCCATTCGTCGCAATAGGAGAATAAAAAGAAGATGAAGAAGATTCTAAAAGATATGAACCAGTTTGGTCACTTGGGCAGCAAATTGAGTGACTATGGAAGAACTAAGCAGGATACAATACATAGATTGGTCAAGAGTGTAAAACTTTTTTCTGATAGAGCGAAATTTGTTACCACCAAATGTAGGACTAAGTATTCGGAAATCTTTTCTGGCAGATTTTTTACTGAGTGTAGACAGAATGGAAACAATACCGATAAACACTATAGACATGAAAGGGAGGTATGTTTCGGAAACAGTGCTCTGCAGAAGAATGGCGACAACTAAAACACCAGGTTTAATAACTTCTGGAGATCTACTGATTCACATTCAGGAGAAGAAAGCTTTTCTACACAACGTATCTCGAAAATGTGATATGTTGATAGGACATATCTTAGCTTTTATAGAAATATTTGATTTGCTAGCAGAGAGAACTGAGTATTCGCAGGAGGACTATGGGAACGTGGGGGAGGGGGGCGGGCTGAAGACATGGTAACTGTCTATTTCTTGAATATGAGGCGGTTTGGTACTGATCCCAGACCGATAAAACTGCTGTGGTCATTTCTGTAAGGTGTCGCCAGCTAATAAACGTTCAAGTGCCCACCTAGATGACGTGGCAGTGGCGCTGTGATAGATACAATAGTTCCACGTCAGCGGCGGCGGTCGCTGTTTCAGCTGGCAGTCAGAGAGCTGTCTGCCTTTGTGAGGGCGATTTTATAGGGGTGCGTCGGCTCCACTGGCTCACTGCTACCTGATAGGCTCAACCGATACCTGCACTCCACACTCTTCCCTCTTTCCTTCTGTATTGGCATTGTGAAAGCTCACATGCGATTGGGCACAGATAGAGTCAGTCTCGGAGCCTCAGTGTGCCCACACACAGTCAGAGGGGTCAGCACCCATTTCAGCGGAGGTTTGGGGAGAAGCGTAGCCTACTGATCGGCCAGTGAAAAAGCAGCTTAAACTTCCTGACTTAAGGCAGTTATTCTGAGCGTCAGCAAGTGTTTAGCAGTGCTCCGTTGAGTTGTGTGGGGACGATTTTGAATGGAGTTGCTTCATGTCTGTCTGGATTGGTGATCAAGTTCTGCAAACAACAACTTCAATTTAGTGGAGAGAGGCAAGTTTCGTTCAGAGCAGGGTGTACCCAGCCCCATGTGCAGCGATTTCCAACCTGCATCTTGTAAGTCGTTGATGATTAGCACTGGATTTGGAACTAATGTAAACATGTTGGAGAAGTCACTCAGTTCTACTCACAAAGGCGAGTATTGCGTGTGTTGAGTGAATTGCATGTTAACAGTAAAACTATTAGCCAATTCTTTAGTTGACCCTGAGTCTGCTAGATCCAACTGCTTTAATTCTTTTTCAAAGGTTATTTTTTATTGAAATTAACATGATTTTTCTTGCAAGTTATTTTAAGGATATTGAGCAGTCAGCAGATTTTACGCAATTTGTTGCATTTCCTGTGTAACAAAGAAAAGAAGAGATTAGTAAAACCGTTGTGTACACTAGGCCATCAGTTAATTTTACTTGTTTTCTTGCATATTTTTTTAACATACCTGCAACAGAACTGGAATCATTTTATGTGATAAAATGGAACACTTGCAGCTGTCCCTTTTATGCAATTAATTATATAGGTACCGATTCTGGTGATGCAGTACACCATCTCCAGGCCTTAACTGACCTATTGGTTTCTGTACACTACTGTAACAGCGAGGTTGTGTCTGCAACCATCAGCTACGAGGGAGCTTACAGAAACCAGTTCATAGATGGTGGCCACTGATGGGGTTTGTATATAATTGGAGTTAACCTGCTCATTGCAAGTAAGGCCTGAAAATGGTGTACTGAATCACTGAAACTGGTAGCTATATAATAAATAACTTCGAAAGGACTGTTTCAGGCGTTCCATTTTTTTACCCAAGTGAACTGCTGAAGTCCTTCAAGTCTTCAATTAGAAGGATGAACACATAAAAACAAAACGGTTTTAATACTTTGATGTCTTAAGTTCCTGATTTAAAGGCATACGGTTAGCCACATACTGACCAGAGGATATACAATAAAATCATGCCACTTTTCTGTTTCAGCAATCACTCGTTTTTCAACTGATTAATTTAGTGTTAAAATTGTTTTCACTCAATTTTTGCTTTCGTAATAAGTTGTATCTAGTGTCATTTTACAGTATAATATTCTCTCTGCTGTATCCGTACTATCGAGTCTTCGAACTAGTATGATGAAAGTCTTTTATAAGTAATAAATTCAATTTCACACAAGAAACTAAATCAACATCTTTGCTGTTATGCTTATTGATTTCATGTTTTCAAGACAGTTTGGTCATGTTAGTTCCAACAGTGTAAATGATAGAAGTTAAAAGATCCTTGCTATTTGTGAAGTTTCCTGAATTAAAAGTGAAATAAAGGTGTGTGGAAAAGGTGTGTGGAATTCGAAAAAGTGAAATAAAGGTGTGTGGAATGTGTTTTAATGTAATTTTTTATTGGCCTGCTACCTTCTGTACACCCAACTCCACACTAGCAGCTTTAGAGTACACCAAGCAGTTGAAAATGGAGGTCGGGAGCAGTAAAGTCGGTATCACGTAATGTCAACAATATTGGCTTGGGGATCCATATCAAAAACGGTAAATCACCCGTGACTTCAAGATTTCTGTAGGGTGAGTACATAAAAAACAGACCTACACGTACTCTATAGGATTCTCGTTCCTGATGAGTCTATAAAACGGCACTGGTGGATGTCAGATGACTACCGAGACATTTGCGCGACATTTTCTATGTGTGACATGAACCGACAACGTGAAGGCCAGAGTAGCCATTACTCTTCGTATGAGATGTTCAAAATTAAGTTCGATGTAGTCTAATATTATTCAGCTGACACGTGTTACGTGGAGTTAAGAAATGCACAGTGCTTTCATGATATAGCTGTTTTTCTCGAGAACGCTCTTAATATACGATGTGATTTTGCTAAATAGGGACAAATGGCAGGGTACTGTGTTTGAGAGGATGGGTCATATGGATACTTGGCTAGAAAAGTTTTCCAAGGGAATTACATTCATATGAAGGTGGAGAAAAAATATCTTTGACGTAATACGTCTCAAATGACTGAATGCATGAGAAAACATCTAGCAAATGGAAACATTTTGTCTGTAGGCCTACTACTGTTTTAGCTCCGTATTCATAAGGGTATTTATGTGGTCCATGACGGTGGTGCACTAACGCTGGAAGCTAGAGGTCACGATAGTATCAATGTGTGAGCACGCCCCTGTCATGGGGAACACTACAGCCCTTATCAGTGTGCAGCTAAAACACTAGTACTGACAGAACATTCCCATTTGCCCGGTGCTTTCTGTTGTGCACCTTCAGTGATTGGGACCTACACTGCCAAAGACATTTTATTTTCGCCTTCAAGTGATCAAATGATATGGAAAAATGATCTAGAAACCTTGTTTGCACTCTACAATTTGATCTCAGTAATTACCTTTCCAAAATGTGTGGATAAATAATGCAGCAGCCTGAACGATGTTTTCTTTGGGGACTCTCAGATCAAGAATACGACTGAAACTTCCTGGCAGATTAAAACTGTGTGCCGGACCGAGACTCGAACTCAGGACCTTTACCTTTCGCAGGCAAGTGCTCTACCATCTGAGCTACCCAAGCACGACGCACGCCCCGTCCTCACAGCTTTACTTCTGCCAGTACCTCGTCTCCTACCTTCCAATCTTTACAGAAGCTGTCCTGCGAACCAGCGCACACTCCGCTGCAGAGTGAAAATCTCCTTCTGGAAACATCCCCTAGGCAGTGGGTAAGCCATGTCTCCGCAATATCCTTTCTTTCAGGAGTGCTAGTTCTGCAAGTTTCGCAGGAGAGCTTCTGTAAAGATTGGGAGGTAGGAGACGAGGTACTGGCAGAAGTGAAGCTGTGAGGACGGACCGTGAGTCGTGCTTGGGTAGCTCAGATGGTAGAGTACTTGCCTGCGAAAGGTAAAGGTCCTGAGTTCGAGTCTCGGTCCGGCACACAGTTTTAATCCGTTTGGAAGTTTCATATCAGCGCACACTCCACTGCAGAGTGAAAATCTCATTCTGGAAGAATACGACTGTTTACCTAGTAACAAATAGTCTATCTGATCATTATGCACATTTAGTTAGTATAGACAACATGATGCCTTACAGTATGGATACTCCTCACTTAGAATAATTAGTGATTCCAGGACAAATGTTTTCAAGAATAGATTACAAAAGATGAAATGGTATGAAATTTTTGGGAACTGAATGCTAACATAAAATCTAATCTGTTCCATGATAAATACACGTCATTACATGAAAATAGCTTTCTGAATACCCTAATCGGAAAGTACATTAAAGGACCACCCTGGATCACTTTGTAACATTTATTTCAAATAATGGATACCTACAATTTCAGAATGTTGTGTAATATGTTGCCAGCGTATTGCGTGTGTGTGAGAGAGAGAGGAGCAAAAGCCTTGGATGACATGAAATTTACAAGATGGCGCGTTGGTGACATGGCTTGGCGTCAGTTATGTAAGAAAGTGCCATTGTCAAAACTAGGCACCAGACGAAATTTCCACGGCGTTGAATGTCCGAAATACAAGGCAGCAGATCACGTGTCTGTGTTTGCGGAGAGCCGGATAGGCAGTCACAGGAAAGAGGCCACTAAGTGCGTACCTGTGCCTGTCGTAGCTAATGCTCATTAAATTAATCATACAAGCTCTAATTAAAGCTAGAATCATCACTAGTGCCCATTTTAGTCAACTTATAGAAAATGGGTTTCACTGATAATAATCTAGTTTGCTGCTCATATCACACGTTCGCGGTCCGCGTGTGTGAGATCGCTTATGTGCATCACACATATGAATTCTGAATAATCTGGATCAGTTGCAGACTAGATATCATTGTATAATAAAGTGTAAAGTGCAGTTTCTGTGACTACATCACTGGATAAATAGAATTCAATGGCATCTCATGTAAAATCGTTCATGCTCTTTACTGACTATACCAGCAACAGAGAATTGCCTTCACAATTCACCACTGCAGCTATACCTCCGCATCCCGATCCGGCGAGTACACGGGCAGCCCTTCCACTGCAGCAAAAGGGACATCATATGAAAGAAGCAGGTTAGTCGGTTTCAGATTAACAACCACCAGATGTGACGGACCTGTGTATCTCCAACGACGACCTCGCCGTATACAGTTACTCTAATACAAACAGAGACTGATACCGGTCTTGCAAACTTAAGGGGAGTCTTGTAATTAGTATCTTGTGAGAGGAAAAGGAAGATGTATCTGTTGGCAAGAAGAAGTACAGATGCTGCAACAGTTGCACACAACAGAGACTACTCAAAATGTCTGAGACAGGTTATTAAAAAATCAAGGAACATGTACGAATTGTCAGAAATCTGTAATCCCGACAACAGACATAAGGCTGTACGGAATACAGTGAAGCAACAGAGAGGACAACCAGCCACAGAAGAGGGTAAGAAAGAAAGTATAGTAGAAGGGAAGTACAGTAGGAAGTATAGGGACAAATAGTTCAAGAGAGAAATCACAGTAGTATGTTGAAGAAGTAGCTCTCATAAAATTCAGTCATATGAATGCATCACCATCATCTCCTTCTGAAATTTATAAAGTTATACATTCTCTGAAAAATAAAACTCATCTCGTTTTAATGATGCTTACAATAGAGTTCTAAATACTTTTTTCCACATAATAAGACTGATCTTACCTGAATTACGAAATGCGTCACTAACTCAAGGCATCTTTCCAAAGAGACTGTAATATGTATCTGTCAAACCTCTGTTTAAGAAAGATAATTGGAGAGATTTCAATTACTCAAACCAGTTTCATTACTGACATTTTCCAAAATTTTTGAGAACGTGATATATTCCAGAACAGTATCTCGACTTAGTAATTATAATATCCTCAGCAAATTTCACTGTTTGGATTTAGAAGAATTGCTCTACTGAGAATGCGATTTACATGTTCACTCACCAAATTTCATAATTAAATAATAAAATAGTGCTGGTTGGCATTTTCTACGACTTATCTAAGGCATTTGACTGTGTGAATCGTAGTATTCTCCAAGATAAACTGTTTTACGGTGTTGATGACATAACTAACGACTGGGTAATGTCACACCTAACCAAAAAAATGCAGAAACGTGTACTTAGTACTTCAACTATTATAGTCTGGGGTTTTACTCTGACTGTGGAGAAATTACGTACATAGTTCGCCAAGGTCCACTATTGCTTCTAAGATACGTAAACGATCGTCCTGCTAACAAACAACAAGCTGAATTTGCTCTTTATGCAGATGACATTAGTAATGTCATCAATACAAGAATACATGTAGAACTGAAGAAATGTTAAACAGTGTTTTTAAAAGTTTATTGATTGCTTTTCTGCAAATGGTTTCACCCTCAATTTTAAAAAGACGCAGCATATTCAGTTCTGCACATGTAGAGTTACTACACCAAGGATAAGTGTAACAGATGTAGCAAAAATAATAAATGTGGTGGAAACTTAAAAAGATTATGTGTCCATACTGATGAGAATCTGAAGTAGAAAAAGCACATTTTGTAGCCACTAAAGCAACTTAGTTCATCCTCCGTTGCACCTAGAATCACTGAAAATCTCGTGAAGATGGAAATCAGTAAGTTGACATATTTTGTACATATAATAATGTTCTGGAGTAGCTCACCGTTAAGACAGAAAGCCTTCATTGCTCGAAAAGAGCTGTATGAATACTTTGTGGTGATCATCTTGTACACATATGTTTGAGGAGATGGGCTTTCTGACTATTGCTTCATAGTATATTTATTCCCTCGCGAAATATGCTGCAAATAATCCACAATATTTCAAAAGCTACAATGAAGTACATAATTAAAATACCAGGGGGGAAAATGACATTCACTATTCCACAGTAAGGTTGTTTTTAGCACAAAAACTGGTGCACAATAGTGCAGCTAAAATTGTTGATAGCTTACACAGTAACATAAAATGTGTGACACACTAAAATTTCGAACCATTCTGAGTAAGTTTCTCCTTGACAACTCCTATTCTGTAGAAGAATTAATATTATTGTACGATTAAAGAGTGGTAGGTAGGAATCATTCACTCAAGTCTGCCTGTAAAATATAAACCTTTGTACGTGTTCGGCATGCAGCCATATTTAAAATTTTATTTGCCATGTGAATGCAACATGATTCGTTCTACATTGTTACGATTTATCGTGCAAAATGATTCATGGAACATGAAACTAAGTCGGAGCATTATCCTTGTAACACATTTCCGATCATATTTCCATGTAACCTTTTGGCCTTTTACCACCCGTTATAGGAGTACAAATCGTTATGTAAAATACGACCGCGTCCCAAACCATCATTTTGGGAGTATGTCCTTTACGACGGTAAATACTTTCAGCAACCTACTTAGTGGCGCTGAAGACATTTTTAAGCAGTAAGGAAGTTTTATTACTTTATATCCGCACAGTAAATAACTTCCAGTAGCGCCAAATTATGTATGACGTAAGTCTGCGGAACCCAAATGGAAGGTGGCAGTGTACCTTCACTGCTAGTTTTCGCAGTGAAACTTGGACAGTCACTGCTACATTAAATGCTAATACTTGCCCAGATCTTTCGTGGCTTCGAGAGAATGTATAAAACTGTCCTGTGTCCCTGATGAAAGAAAAAAGGGCTGCGTGGATATAAGTCAATATTCACGTGTCTTCCTCATATGCTGACACGGATTGTAAAGTATGCTATTCTCTTGGGTAAAAGAGAATTTGTAAGATGTTGATGAAATTGGAAGTCTTAACTTCCCTTCACACCAATCACTGAACAAGTATGGAGCGGAAAGCGCCATCGACTTCCATTGCTGTATCATATCTACATCTACATCTAAGTTTATACCCCGCAAGCCACCCAACGGTGTGTGGCGGAGGGCACTTTACGTGCCACTGTCATTATCCCCCTTTTCTGTTCCAGTCGCGAAAGGTTCGTGGGAAGAACGACTGTCGGAAAGTCTCCGTGCGCGCTCGAATCTCTCTAATTTTACATTCGTGATCTTCTCGGGAGGTATAAGTAGGGGGAAGCAATATACTCGATACCTCATCCAGAAACGCACCCTCTCGAAACCTGGCGAGCAAGCTACACCGCGATGCAGAGCGCCTCTATGCAGAGTCTGCCACTTGAGTTTGCTAAACATCTCCGTAACGCTATCACGGTTTCCAAATAACCCTGTGACGAAACGCGCCGCTCTTCTTTGGATCTTCTCTAACTCCTCCGTCAACCCGATCTGGTACGGATCCCACACTGATGAGCAATACTCAAGTATAGGTCGAACGAGTGTTTTGCAAGCCACCTCCTTTGTTGATGGACTACATTTTCTAAGGACCCTCCCAATGAATCTCAACCTTTACCTGCCTTACCAACAATTAATTTTATATGATTATTCCACTTAAAATCGTTCCGCACGCATACTCCCATATATTTTACAGAAGTAACTGCTACCAGTGTTTGTTCCGCTATCATATAATCATACTATAAAGGATCCTTCTTTCTATGTATTCGCAATACATTACATTTGTCTGTGTTAAAGGTCAGTTGCCACTCCCTGCACCAAGTGCCTATCCGCAGCAGATCTTCCTGCATTTCGCTACAATTTTCTAATGCTGCAACTTCTCTGTGTACTACAGCATCATCCGCGAAAAGCCGCATGGAACTTTCGACACCTGGGACCTTTCTTTCGCATCAAGAAGAAAGGTTATGTTCAGGAATTTCCGGGGTATCTTTTCGTTAATTTTTAAATTTATGCCGTAATGCTGACATAATTAGCCTTCTCTACTAGTGAAGCGAGTTAATTATTTACAGATGTCCAGTGTCTGCGCTTCGGCAGAGTCACACTTTTCCTTTGCTTACTTAATTGGCGGACAAACAACCTGCCTGGTAGATTTGAAGGTGGTGTTGCGATCTTCATGTCAGATTGATGTTAGTGACTAGGGTTACGATCGCAGCCCTAGAAATAGTTTTGCACTTCCTGGCACATCGACCACTGCAGCGTAAATTTATGGCAGAAAATTGGTTAGGTGAATGAACATAGAAAAAAATGTACTTACGTGCAGTTTGTGTGTGTGTAGTTTTCAGAGTTGAAAGGACGTAACAAAATATGGACCAGAATAATATCTCATTCAAGAGTTTTCAGCCGAATGCTTCTTTCTCTAGTTACAATAAATAAACCGTAATCATTCAGGAGCGTTTCTTTTGATATTTTCATCTTTGTTGTTTTCATCGCAACCTGTTCGGCCGCTGAGGTACAAATTCACCAGTCTGATTTCTTGTATTCTCAAGATATTTATTGCCTTATAGTGCTTGCATTACAGCCTTCGAGTAATTTAATCTGAATATTCCTGATAGGATTAAATGCCAGTAGACTGAAATTTTATGTATGATTCACAGTAACTCACAAAATTAGAGAAACAGTACTCCACAGACCTACGTTGATTTTGCGCATTGGAGTCCTGCTTGTTTCCTTTGTTTGTTAACTCACTGTACACGTAAAGGGACAAGCTGTGTTAATTTCTGTATTTTTTCATTAGTATTCCATAGTACTCTTAATACGTCTCAGGTGACTACCGCGGTAGGATCTTCAGTAGGGCCATGATCATTCAATAGATCCTCGGTGTGCAATAACGTCAGCGTCAACGAAATGTTAGCATGACGGTCGTTTTTCCTTTTTTTTACTTTAGTTAATTATTGTTTTAGTAAGTCCAAATACAGATATTGATGGGTTTGGTTTGTGGGACGCTCAACGGTTTGGTTACCAGCGCCTGTACAAATTCCCAATCTTTTCACTTTCCAGTCTGGTTAGTTTCTTCAATGATGATGAAATGATGAGGACTATACGAACACCCAGTCCCCGGGTGGAGAAAATCCCCGAATCGACCGGGAATCGAACCCAGGATCCGGTGATCAGGAGGCAGCAACGCTAGCCCTGAACTACGAGCTGTGGACAAGTCAAAATACAATTCCGTTCTGTCGAATATTTAGTCAGAACTATAGAGAGCTGAGGAAGCATTTAGACAGGAACGGCAGTTTGATGGAAGAACAATGCTATACTAACTTAAAGAAAAAGTTGATATCGGGTTGCAATGATTTTGAGAAAGTGTGATTCGTCTGACTAGACTATAAGCAGATACGTCGTTTCCTACTAAGGTCATGCTTACTTCATCTGCACTGTATTTACCTCCTTGGTCAGAAGTACCATCACCCAACAGCTTGCAAAGGACACTTTTTCGGGCCGTTTGTCCATTATCTTACTTTGGCAATCACATTATTCCTTCAAGCAACATTGCAAA
Organism: Schistocerca serialis cubense; assembly: GCF_023864345.2. Classification (NCBI taxonomy): domain Eukaryota; kingdom Metazoa; phylum Arthropoda; class Insecta; order Orthoptera; family Acrididae; genus Schistocerca; species Schistocerca serialis. The sequence continues at coordinate 380,019,839 of NC_064643.1, read as the reverse complement.
TATAGCATAAAGATTCCTTTCCTGTGGCTCAGTTATGTGCCTCTAGTTCTGGTGACTTTCGATGGTGTAATATTTTCCTCTACTGAAAGGAACAGTGCTTACTCCAAATCCTTTGATTTAGGAAAATTAAAAAAAATAGCATTTAAGAGAATGTATACATTTGATGTTAAAAGACTGGAATGTTTGCTGCGAATTTGGTGACTGTTGGAAGCGAGTAAACCGTCCGTAACACCTGTGCACCGAGCCTTAGGGAGAGGTAGCTGTGCGTTCTTCAGTACATACTTTTTGCATCCACGAGTTTATAAAAGCCTTCGCAAGAGTCGGGTTTCGGCTTCAGCTGAAGAAGCCGTGAAGCGAGTGATAATTTGCGGAGTTCGGCGTTGCATTCCGCGGCAGGAGAGCACCGCTGCCACGCGCCCACACCTCCCTCGACCCACTTACTCGTTAATCTGCAAACTTGCGACTCACTTCCTCCGTGAATACTTGCACTTACCCTTCCGCTTCACCCATAAAATCTGCTTAACAACTTTTGGTACTTTGCAAACAGGCGGCAGCTCCTAAATAACACCACTAGCTCTTTTTCCTCCCTATTTCTGGCCATCGCTTTTTTTGCCTCGGGCTTACTCTGCTTGAGGCGTTTTCCGGTTAATCGAATACAAGCACCTGACGGAATCGGAAAACTTGGCTTCAACTGAAATTATATTAACTTCACATGTATCAACGATTATTCCTGTTGGATCATAGAGCAAATCGATGCAGCAGACTTTCACCGTAAGAGATATGAAGATAACGTGCCAGTATGCAAGGAAATAAGATAATGAGGAAAGAGATCACTGCAAGGCAAGACTTTGTAGGATTTTTTCTTGGTAGTCAGTACAATACCAATTAGTAGGCAGACGTTTTATCCCATTTAAGAATTATTACACATCTTTCAACTAGATTTCTTTTCTGAGCTGACAACGTATCTTACCTAAGGTCATACAGATATCGCACAAAATTTACAGCAGGAATTGCACTGATACACACGTTCTCTTCCCTATGTGCCTCAAAACTTTTATTTCGTAAGATCTGGTTTTGCACTCTAGGATAGTGTTAAGAGTAATTATCAACTGCAGCGTTGGCTCAAAAGAAACGATAAATTTTCATCAAACACAAATTTCATACAGAAAATGTATATCTGCACAACAAGGGTACATACGAGGCATTAGAAGTCATCAAAATTCAGTGTGGCTATCCTGCATGTCAACATAAAGAGATCACCTGTCCGTCGTATCACTGAAAGTATCCCGTACTTGATCAGGTGCGATGCTGTTAACCGCATCCACAATCTCATCACGCAGCTTACTCAGGGTAATGATTTTAACTCTGTAAGCAACGTACTCGATGCAACACGTAACAGGGTAAGCTCAGGTGGCTTCAGAGCCCAAATAATGGATGATCGTCCACCTATCCATAGTCCAGGGAACACGTGGTTGAGGTAATCTCGAGCAGTGAGAGAGAAATGCGGAGGACCTCCTTCCTGGGGGACCACATTAATGTGCTACCAGGGTGAGCTGAAGCACCTCAAGGTAACTGGTAGCCGTTATCGTTCTGTCTGCAAAAAAGAATGATCCATAAATGTCTCTGGCTATACGTTTAGGTTTTTGGTATTTCTCTCCTTTTCTTGCACCCCACGAGGATTCTTGTCAGCTCATATCCGGCTGTTGTGATGGTTCACAAATCCACATGTGTGGAATCTGGCCTGGTATGTGCAGAATGTGACATAATCTTATTCGATTACGTGATGCGTTACCTGGATGCGGTCCCGAGTCTTCTTCACTGTAAAACGAAGAGTACACTAATCAGTGGTTCATGGAGTGATTGACTCAGTCTCAGCTATCGAACGGAAGCTGAGTAGTAAAACAAAGCCATTTCTATAGGATTTCGTTTAGGCAGGTTGCGTACATTCAGGGACAAACTTCCTTTTTGTATGACTGCCTCTTCCTTCCCATAACCTATAGTTATGCTAACTTATTTATGACCCCCTGACAGTTGATTTATAGCCCCCTTGGGAAATCTGAGAAATCCCCAGCCACCTGCACTCCCCCCTCCTCCTCCACCACTGCCATCCTTCTGGGAAATCTCCAGCCCTCCCTCTGCCCCCTTGCTGGTAGAAGCACTCTTTTGATACCAAATTAATTCACTAGTTAATTAAACTGATCAATTAATTATCCCTCCCCCTCTTGGGAAATCCTCCAACGTTTTCTTCCCTTCCTTAACTTCCTCCATCACCACCCAGAAAAAAAAATTGGCGGAAAAATCGATGTCTTCGCAGAGCAGTTGGTGCCCAAGTTGGAAGTATTGCCCTGTGGTTACATGTGCTAATTAAGTAATTATATTACTGAAGACTAGAGGAGTTGTCTTGTTGGGAAATTTTTGCATCTGTGCTCACCTTGACATGCAAGGATGGACTGGGCTAGTGCCCAATGTCACCATCAGAGAACATCCCTACAATGCCCCCTACCTTCCCACCTCTCTCCACCCCTGAGCTGGTGGACGTAAGGGATCTCAAGACAGAAAATTCAACTACATTTCAGAGGGTGTAATAATATATTGTTTATTTACTAAATTAAATGTTGCATGGGTGGATCTCTCTTACATTTGGTGGGAAAACATTCTCTGCTGTTTTGGAAGATGCAGATCTTGTAAAATACATCGAAAAGGAGTAATTAAATCGGAAAACGATCAGTTTGTATTGAGCTGTTGAACTGAATGGTGCAAGTATTATCTTATTCACCAGCTGCATGTGATAATTACGCTGTTACGCCGCTGCAGACTGGAGGTATTGTCTTGTTGGAAGATTTTCGTGTATGTGCTGACTCTGACATCAGGGATTGACTGAGCTGGTACACAATGCACCAGAGGACATCCAACCCCCCACCCATCACACCCTTCCTCCCCACATCTCTAAGAGTAAACAGGTGGGAAAAAACCCAATCTGTGCTGGAGAGGAAGGATCTCATGACACAAAATTCAAATCAGTGTCAGTAATATGGGAGTCATTTTTAAAGTAACAACCTATAATGCATTGCATCTGCGCACACTGCCAGGTGTCGTCCAATCACTGTTGACCACTCTTGGCCTGTCTCTCATTACATCGCCATTACATTTCATGCCTCTGTCCCTGTTTGTTGTACGGTTATACTGCTTTTTTCATCGCCATGGCAATCAGTAATCCCTCCGATTGCGAAGTGCTCTTAGTTATTCAGTTCTTAAATGCAAAACAAGTTCGTCCTGAAGAAATTCATCGGCAGCTTTTTGACCTTGATGGAGCAGGTGTAATGAACGAAGGAAATGTGTGTAAATGGTGTAAGCTGTTTACTGAAGGAACGAAAATTCTCATGATGAAGAAAGATCTGGATGACCTACTGTCGTGAATGAAGACTTGACACAAATAATTGATGAGGCAGTTCGTCAAAACAGGCGCTTCACTGTTCACTAGCTGCAACAGAAATTTCCACAAGTTTCAAGATCAGTAGTTTTTCACAGTGTTACTGATAAAGTTCACATCAAAAAATAAGTGCAAGATGGGTGCGAAAATGTTGACAGAAGAACACAAAACGTAGCGAATGGCACGTTGTCTACTTTGGAGTGGTTTTGCAAGGATTGTTACGAGTTCTTGGGTCACATTGTCATTGGTGGATTGCGCGCTACACTCCAGAAAATACAGGTCAATCCAGTGAGTTGCATCATTTAAACACCCTGACGAAACCACAAAAATTCAAATAAGAACTTTCAAGACAGAAAACAGCGGCCAAGGTTTCTTGGGACTGGAAAGACATTCATCTAAAAAAATGGCTCTGAGCACTAAGGGACTTAACTTCTGAGGTCATCAGTCCCCTAGAACTTAGAACTACTTAAATCTAACTAACCTAAGGACATCACACACATCCATGCCCGAGGCAGGATTCGAACCTGCGACCGTAGCGGCCGCGCGGTTCCAGACTGTAGCGCCTAGAACCGCTCGGCCTCTCCGGCCGGGAAGACATCCATCTGTTAGACTTCTTGCAAAGAGGAATGACAATTATATTTGTGATACAATTTGTGTTCATGATTAAAGTTTCTCGTACACCATCACAAATTCGTTCTCATTTTATTAACAATATCGCGTCACGGCTGGGCACCAGTCAGGAGAGATCCACACATGCATTGGCCACACACCAGCCCTACTGAACGCTGAGAGGTTGGAGAGACTGTCACCAAGCAGTCAACCGAACAGTTCACGTGGGTGGAAAATCATTCAGTGCAAACACCTGTCATACTGAATCTTTACACGCAACACACAACTCCGTTTCTGTCGCTGCTGACCCAGCAATCTGGTCACTTCGCTAGCTAGTCATACAGAGAGCACCGCCGCCGGGACTTGTCCCCACGGCTACAGGCAAGAGCCGACATGTCGGAGCATTCTTTGTAACTAACATCCCATCCCAGGCTAAGCAAACCCGTGACTTCCGGTAGACCACACTGGTTCTTAGCGGCACTTCATCCAGATGAGGAAGTAAAATTCGTCTCAGGAAGTTGGCATACGCTGTGCGCTTGCACTACCATTGCTGAAATAAGGTCCAATAATTGTAGTACCAAGCATACCACACCAAACGGTAACTCTTCATTGACGCTGATGTTCCACCAGCCTAAGTCATCGTGGGTTGTCGCTGGACCAATAATGCATGTTCCTTGTATTTACCTGTCCTTTGTTTGCGAAGGAACATTAATCGATAAATAGAACATTGGAGAAGAAGTTCGGATTGGCGAGGATTTACTGCTGTGCCCACTGACAGAACTGTACAAGATTCTCGAAATCATGCCCATGCAATTCTTAATGTAGGTGTGCATGGTAATGATGAAACCAGTGACCTGTAGAATACGATGAACACTGGTTTTAGGAATGCCAATCGCGTGTTCAAGCTGTCGTGTGCTCACATGTGGATTCATAGTAACGGAAGCGAGAACAGTAACTTTGGCAGCTTCGTCGGTGCGAGTGCTACGGCGATTGCGTTGTTTCCTGTAGCGTCGAACAAGACGAGAATACATTCCTCGAGAAGGTGTGTTTTTGTCAGGATATCGTTCTCCGTACCGTTCCGCTGCCGGCGTATCATTTCTCCTACCTTCAACAACAACATTATTGTTGTCCAGAGGACAACGTTACGTCGACTCAGTTTGTAGGAGCGACAGACCTTACTGTATGCCTACTCCACACAACAGTATTTAAAAGAACTAAACCTCTGTACTAAATGTACCTGTACATAAGAAAACAGTACTGCAATTACTGTTCTCCTAACTTACATTTCCCATAGATGAATTGCATTTCTACATTCTCTTCGTTGGTTTACATTCTACTCACACAACTCTTCAACTGACGATGTTTGACGGAATGACGGGTGTGTATTCTACTTATGTTTACATTTTTCTCTGTCAAAATCAGCACGTGGATGTGTTCCATTACCCCAAATACCTGCACTAAGCACTGGGAGCGTCAACGTCAATGTTGTGTTATAATTAATAACGTTGTGTTTCAGTGAATAGTCCACTGTGATACATCTTTGAATAGGTCTTTAGGAGAGGAAATATATTACCGAATAAAAAAATGCAGGGTACCATTTAAAAAAGTCATAACGCTGTTCATATCTTTGTAAAAAAAAAAAAAAAAAAGCTACAACGAAGGCAATCATTCTGATTGCTGTCTCCCTGACTACTAAAGAACTTTTCGAGAAGGAGATTTTCACTCTGCTGAGGAGTGTGAGCTGATATGAAACTTCCTGACAGATTAAAACTGTGTGCTGGATCGAGACTCGAACTCGGGACCTTTGCCTTTCGCAAGAAAGTGCCCCACGAACTTTTTTCCCCACTTTTTTTCTTCGTTAAACAATCACATAAGCACATATGCACAAAAACAAAATAATGAAGTACTGAAACTGTTTAAAAACAAATTGTTTCCTACAATAGACTGAAGTACACATTTCAATATACTAAGTGCCATTTTTAAGCTTACAAAACGCAAAAATTTTAAATTGACAATAGTATCTTCAGTGCAGACAGAGACATAGAACCAAAACGCAAATATATTAAGGAGAATTACAAAATATATATATAAAATTGACGGTCTTAACTAGAATTTCAGTTCAATTGATTCAAAAATGGCTCTGAGCACTATGGGACTTAACATCTATGGTCATCAGTCCCCTAGATCTTAGAACTACTTAAACCTAACTAACCTAAGGACATCACACACATCCCGAGGCAGGATTCGAACCTGCGACCGTAGCAGTCGCGCGGCTCCGGACTGAGCGCCTAGAACCGCTAGACCACCGCGGCCGGCAGTTCAATTGATTCACAACTGCCCGAATTCTTCACAGAAAGTCATTTGGAGCATTCAAACGAATAACAAAGACATGCACAGGCAACGTAAATTAAGGAAAACTTAAAATACTGTTAATAACACCGTTAAGAAGTCGGGAGCACTCCTGGGAACAGGTGTAACCCCTTATTCATTGTGTATTTTGTTCGCTACATCGTTGTGCATGTGATTTGTGTCCTTACCGGCGTCGAGAGTTACCCTAGGCCATGTTTTTAAAATATTATGGCTAACGTGTTACCAAACATCGTCCTGAAATTTGGGTAACGTTTCATCTTCGAACGTGCCGTTCTCATATAAGCCTCGAAGCTAACGAGATTATCTTCACTATTGTGGATGATGATATATGCCATACACTTTCCTGACACCCACATCACGGTGTTGTTCTTGGTAGCTGGAAAATGTTTCGTGGCCGGCCAGAGCAGGATGTCAGTGCAGTGGCTGGCTGGGCTGCTGCGGGTAATCGGGTCCAGCCTCTGCTGCACCCATTTCCAGTTATTGAGATAACCGCCACAAGTGAAGCGATGGCGTAAGGTGTCGACCAGACCACAGCGGACGCATTTATCACTGTCACATATGCCGATTCTATGCAACCTTTCATTAGTGGATATAAAATCGTTTACCACTTTATACCATGTGGACGCCACCTCAGCAGTGTGGACGGTTAAACTTATGTTGTTCCAAACTGCCTTCCAATGAACACTCGGATATTTCAGTTCAATGGCATTCCGGACTATTAGAGATGTCCATCTTTTTAATAACAGATGCGTCGTCGGTAAATCCTACGTGAGATAGTTTCCATATATATAGCTTGCTTCAAGAAAAAACTGCTTGACATGTCGTAGTTTGTAATGCATTTTACCTACATCAATCGGTGCTTTGTAAGGTTCGGAAGAGCCCACTGGTTATGTCGAGGGGTTCCTTGTCCAACAACTGGGTGATTCGTTAAATATATAGCGCAATACACTTTCGGTTGATGTCAGGCAAGTGGAGTCCGCCGCCCTGTCTGAAAGACGTCAGCGTGGTGTATTTCACTGTAAACAGATGCCCTTGTCAGATAAATCTATTACAGAGTTTCATCACGGGTTTGGCCTGCATCTGGCGGACTGGAAATATTTGGGCCGTATAGTACGCTTTACTGAATATATAACTGCTGAGGAGTCGTATGCGTTGGAGAATGTCAACGGACCGCCAATTGTTTGCATTTTATTGGCGACCTGCTTCCAATTTTTTGCATTTATTTTTAGCGGGCATTTGTCGATAATCATCCCCAGAGTGGTGTGGACTTCAACACGCTTCGCCCAAGGTACAATAACTACGTCGAATCCTCGAATGTTGACAAAGGTGCATTTATCGGCGTTGATTTTAGCACCGGAAGCATGACAGTACTCATCTTCCGCGGTCTTAAGGGTTGATGCGTCTCCGTCGTTGCGCAGTAACACTCCGACGTCGTCGGCGTAAGCACTAACCACGAAGGACGTCCCGGCGATCAACAGGCCTGCAAGTTTGTCATGAATGGAATATAAGAGCGGCTCGAGTGATAAAACAAATAACATCTTGGAGAGAGGGCTCCCCTGCGGCACTCCTCTTTGGATCTCGATAGGCTGAGTAAGCTGTCCATTTACGCTGACTTTGGTTGTAATGCCCGTGACGAAATGTTGCACGACTTTAATAACCCGTTGATCAAAGCCACACCGCTGCAGCAGCTGTAGGAGGTACTTGTGGCGGACGCGATCAAATGCCTTGCAAAAGTCGATAAGCAGCAATGCGACATTCACGTTAACGACTGACGCTATGGCTATTACATCTCTATAAACCAAAAGGTGACGCACCAGATCATGTAGGTCCCTACAGCAATTAAAGTTTTGCGATTGATCTTTCCTGTGGATCACACAGTTAAAATCACCACTAGTTATCAAGTGGGTGAGGTTGCCGCGTAGCAAGTAGATGATGTCTTGTTTAAAGAAATTAGCTCTTTCTGATTTTAGAGTCATTCCTGATGGAGCATAGATATTGACAAGGGTGACGTTAAGCATTTGGCAAGCTATGCCTCTACTGGAGTCCAACGTTTCGATATTGCTCACTGGGATTCTGTCTCGTGATAGAATGGCCGTACCTGTACCCCCGTCCACCGCGGTGTTTACGATTGTTGCAAATCCTGATACATAAAAACTTAAGATAGTCACTTCCTGTAACAGAAGTATATCAGCTTCGGACTCATAGATAAAGTGCCGTACCATTGCTAATTTTAAATCTGTTCTATTAATGTTCAGGTTCAGAAACTTATAAGCTTGACTCATGATCGTCAGAGAGTGTGGGTGTTGGGAAGCGTAGGAAGCCCAGTCCATCTCACCGTCGGACTTCGAATCTACATCCGCAGATTCCGTAGCAGTTTTTGCGCTGATTTTACTTTTTGCCTTACTTCCAGCCACAGAGTCATTTGGTTTAACTTTATTCTGCCGTCGCACAGTCGTCCGAAGTGTCATAGAAGACGTCAGAGTCGGCGAGTCCTTGCTTCAGAGCGGGTGACGGCAAGTCCGAAGACGCGGCTTCAGTAGGCTCGCTGTGTTTCTTTTGAGCCGCACTGGCTGTTTGTATACAGCTTTCCGGTTCCTCGCGTTGTTTGGAAGCAGTTCCGAGGTGGCGGGTGTTTATGTTTTGCTCTACACCGCGTGCATCATCCTCTGTGTTTAGGATTATCAGTTGACTGATTTCGGCCTCTTGTGTGTTGACCACCTGTGGCGAGTCGAGAAGCGGCGTCGGAACGCATTGCTGTAAACACTCGACTGCACTCGTATTGACAGTGTCTGAGTCGGGAGTTTCAATGTGAATTTGGCGGGTCGTAACGGAACCATCCGACATATGCTTGTCCTGTGTGGAGGCCCGTGACTCCGATTCATCGGCTTGATTTCTTACGACCTGGTCACCGGAGCCACCAACGTCAGTAGTACGGCGTCGTTTGTTGCCAACAGATAATGTAACACCGGTGGCTAAAGGTTGACTGGCCACGGATTTCTGAGGTACGGGTGGGAAGGTGCCGTTACCGAGATCGTTGTCCTCTGACACAGATGCACTTGGTTGGGAGTCAGTTACAGAAAGCGTCTGATTTTGAGTTAGGACATCAGCCAATGTTAATCTCTGTTTCGAAGTACGACACCGCGCCGTGGGCAGTCATCTCGTAATTGGCCACTCGTGTTACAGATAAAACAAGTGCTTACTTGTCCATCGTAAATGACATGAGCCTTATAACCACAAACCATTATATAGGAGGGGATATCGACTTTAACGGCCATGTCAACTGAGCGAACCCCACTATATCATTGGAGTTTGTGGCGGCTCGACTATTTTTCGTTTCTAATCTGTAGGATGTCACCGTATTTGGCGAGGACATCTCTAAGAAAACAATTCTCAACCAAGGTGGCAAACTGAACACTCGCACTTGCTTATATTCGATGACAGCGTTAGTAATTGAAACTGTACTCACCAACTGATCACGATGTCGGAACTCTGCTTTCCCACCAGTATTCACCAAAATTTTTCTCTAGTTGTATCTGATTTAAAAACTTGGACGTGATGCCAATAACATCTACTATCCGGTCATGGATTTCTAGAGAACTCGTTTGCACATTCCTGGAAGATTTCTCAAATGCAAAACACAGGGTATTCTTACGGGGTTCTCTGGGAGCCATAACTGCACTATCTGAGCAGCCGAGACCGCTGTGAGTTAATTAAGAAGCGTGTGTACGACGGAAGTGAAGAAGCTCTGAGACTAGCACAGGTCACAGTCCAAGAATTTCTATAGGCACGGCTTGCGGCGCTACGACTACGCGGAAGTACCGGCACGTCCGGTCGCTCTAGCGTCCCAAGCGGAGCTTTCAACTGAGATACCCAAGCACGACTCACGTCCAGTCCTCACAGCTTCAATTCTTCCAGAACATTGTCTCCTACCTTCAGAACATTTGCTTGAAACATTTTGTAATTTTCATCTGTACAAACAGTTATGTAGGGTGGTCAAGAAAAATGGGACACTCTGTATATCATTTGAATCCACATGATTTCCACGAGTGAGGGATGTCCCCCCACCAAGTCAAAGACCCCTGCTAATTCTCTCCAAATCCCATCACGTTCTGACAGGACTGTTCTATTAGTTAGATGGCTGTCTAGTCCTCTATCCGTCACTGACTTGGTACAGGACTACCACAACGAAAAAAATAGCACACTAACTTACAGGAAGAAACAACCGTGCAGAGTATACACAGACTGCAAAATGAAGCTCAGAAGTATTACACCTATAATTCATCGATATCGAATGGCATTCTATAAATTTTACCCTCTACATATCCTGATCTCCTTTACTGTATACCAACATGTATAATTAGTATGTTAGAAATAACACAGTACAGTTGTCAAGGTTTTATTTGTCAACACAGTCTCTCTCTCTCTCTCTCTCTCTCTCTCTCTCTCTCTCTCTCTCTCTCTCTCTCTCTCTTCTGTTATTTTTATAACATCCAATAAAACTACCAACTATAAAAACTTCGCTAACGTCACCTGGCAGACAACTCGATAAGATACTACCACGTCTCTCTCTTCTGATGTATCGAACCAAATACTGTATCCATGTTGGTATCAGGCATATTAAATATACACATATTGGTACACTGACGCAGGCGGCCAGCGATGGTAGTCGTTTTCAAGGACCCGTGTTTAGCTTTCTCATCCCTTAACCCACAGATTACCAATCAAAACAGAGGTTTCTTTTGTTGGAAAAGCAGGGGTTTCTTTTGATACATGACGGTGTATGACTAAGGAGGTGTTTTGGAAATGTAGAGTAGTAGTGTATATGCAAAACAGATGCAGGTTGTTTACCGTATTACATCTGCATGGTTGCAGATCTCTAACTGTGGATCACAATGGCCAGTAACGTCACAGACAGCGCGGGGGTATGCAGTATAAACAGCTTTAGAACATTATTCTCCACAGAAAGGAATTATTTAGTGGTTCCTACAAACAATATTATACATCTTTAGGAAAATGGAGCAATGTGTCAAGAGGACTCAATCCATCCCCTGTTAAAAAATGGCTCCATTACCTGCAATTATTGTATACAGAAAAGGAAACTACGGTATATGGTGAAAGCAACTACTACAATGAAAAAATGTAAATTGATAATGAAAAAGAGAAAACACAGGTTATCGAAAAATTTTCTTTGAAAAACTTTTTTACTTTGACAGCTAATGTTTATAGACTTTTATGAGCTGAATCCAAATCTAACCTTAGTGTTTTTGGATCACCCATAGTTTTCGAGCAATATGCTTTTTATTATATAGTATAAAAATCCTATGCTGTAAAATAAACAGGGAAATTAATGAACCACTATGTTACAACATAAGCATGGTTAGTATTTCGAGTAAACTACTTAAAACAATGGTATGCGTTAATAGAGGTTTCACTTCTCAGCTGGAATTGGTTTGTATTTTCATCCTCTTTTTTCTTTGAAGCTTCTTGTGTAGCTTTTTCTACACTGAGTTGCTTGCTGAGCTTCTCGCTGAAGTGGCCAACAGTAGTCTCCCATCATGTTTGTGTTACAGCGGCCTTGGTAGCGTTTTTCCATCGAAAGTTTTGGACGAATCAATAAACAGGCTCAAGTCTTCCTTCTTGTATTCAATACCAAACCCATTCATCAGACCGGGAATGTCAGAGCAGTACACAAATCACCTTCTTGTTGAACAAACTTGGAAAATTGCTGCTCTCTCTTTCTATACATGTATATGCTGGTTTCAACTACCAATAAGTTCTTTTCTTTTAATCTAGAGCTAAGCAATTTAGCTTTTTCTTTTGTTAAGCCCAGATCCCTAACCATATCGTTAAGCTCGGTCTGAATAAACAATTTGGGCTCTACACTTTCTGTATTACAATGAAATTCATCATCATCTGCTCATCTAAATAAGACGGTACATCAGAAAATATTTCTCTTGGAATAGAATTTAAATTATCTGGTGATTCAGGAACCGGCAAATCTACATCATGCCCTACTGGTCGGATGGCGGACGGAGGGTTAGAGTAGCTTATTACCTTCTTGTTTCTCGAATTATGACCGATAATATCAACACTGCAAAAGTAGAAATCGTTGGAAAGGTTACTTGGCTCCCTCCATAACGTAGGAACAATACATCTAAAGGCTTTTTTTTATTCTTTTTGGACCATTTTTTCAGATCTTCATCACACAGATAACATATCTTATACGGCGCCAAAAATTTATCTTGATCACCAAGTTAGATCAAAAGTATGATAGATAAACCTTTCTCACAAAGTGTGTAATGTTTCTATGGTGTTTTTAATCACAAATTCACCACAAATATAACAAAAACTGCAGAGTTTTTACAACTACTATTAGACACTGTACGGAGCACATGTACAGGAAACGGGAAAGTTGACTGTAAACGAAACATCATCTGTTAACACAAAAATAGAATCGACCTTTTTTGGCAGAAAATGCTTTTCAGCAGTGCTACCAACGTCGTCTACATTCATTACACCTCATTTTTAAATTATTTTAACTGTATAAAAACTGTTAAATTCTTTAAAAATCGCTTAATTTAGTAAATTTAACAGTAAAATGTGACGAAATGGTGGGTGATGCTTTTTTTTAAGTATCATATTTGGATTTTACACCCTAAAAAACATAATAATAAGGTATTTTCAGCAAAAAAGTTTTTCCATCGTTGGCCTGTGAAATCAACGATACTAAGCGATTTATAATTAAATATTCAGCAGTAAGGCTTATGTAATCATTAATTGGAGAAATATTAATGCATCTTTCCCTGTATTCTCGCCATTAATAAATATTCCATACAAACCACAATCTTTTCGAATTCTGTTTATCTTACCATTTGTTTAAATAACAGGGCTGTTACTGCTTAATATGTTGCGGACTGTACGTTGTACATCTTCTCATTCCATCTCTCTTAAGAAAAAAGTACTGTAAACTGATACTGTTCGCACAAGTAGAGTTTATCCCACAGGTCTTACCACACTGCGCACAAGTAGGAGAAGAAATCCAGTACCATTCTATTACAGTATTGAAATAGTAACTACCTAAAAATACCTTGGAGTGAGCGTCCTCAGTGATATAGGGTGGAATGACTACAAAAGCAGAAGCAGATGCTGACTGAGACAAATCTGAAGGAAATTTAATTTATCCAAAAGAAGTGGATGACTTCTACAGAGGTTGAATGTAAAAGAATGCAACATATTGTGCATAAACAGGGGAAGATACTGAGTAGGCCTACTGTTCTTTTACCCTGATACTGAAAACAGTAACAATCGTAAAACAACCAGAGGTAAGAATCCAGAGCGATCTGATGTGGAATGGATACATAACGGAAAATTAGATGCCTGGCTGAGAGCAATCTTAAAGAAATGTAATTCATTCACCAAAGAAGCGGTTTTCAAAACAAATCTCGATGACTGGTACACAACTGGATGTAAATGTACTTAACTCATAGGGTAAGCAATCCAGTACTGTTCTACGTATTATAATCCTGCTGTAAACAGTAGCTACCGTAAAACATCTGAAAGTAAGCATGCAAAGCGAGTTAAGGTAGAACATCTACATAAAACAACAGCAGATGCCTGACGAAGAGATATATTAAGGAAATGTAGGTCATCTACGAAACAAGTGGTTTACAAATCACCATTACTGATAAAACAGTATTATGTGACTGATTGTGGCTGGCGTGCTACGGAGCCACGTCAATATAAATGATGGATATTCCAGTCGTCACCACTGTATATCTGTCCTGCCCAATACTTCCTTGTTCCACATTCGGCTGTGCATTGTAAGGCAGAAATGAAAGACGCAGTATTCAAAGATCTAGGGATCAGGATGGCTGCCTCCTATAACACCATCACATACGTGAGTGAAACATAAACCACCAATATCAGGAAAAAATGCTATGGGCCTCTTCGAAAACAGAGCTCCGAGACATCTCCAGTTTGTCACTGTGGAAGATAAGATTAAATGTATAGGTCATCACCATTGGATAGCTGTTTGTAAGCGCTCCACAATGCCGCAAACTCTTCCAGTTTTCATATATTGAGGTGTCTTCCAAACATCTGTCACGAAAAAACGCTTCCTCTGTGTTTTGTTTCAACCATTCTGCGTGCTGTGGGAGCAGCTTAGTTTACACCATGTGATGTGCAGCTTTCTGTGAGAGCTGATGGATCGGAATGTGTTAATGTCGGTTTAGTATCTGACACCAAAATGCAAAGATGTATACGTAGCTGTATACAGTTTTAAATTTTGTGGCATGTACTTATTTCTATAACAGCTTCTGTGTCTTCTTGTCTTCTTAAGGAGAGATGTCACACACAAGTTAACATTAAGCCTTAACCAGGCAATGCCACTGTCATGATAACCTCACCATCGTTAATATGTGATGCTGGGAACGTGAATGTAAGGACAACGTGCTCGAGGATAAAATTCCCCTAAAACCTTATCTTTTTCTGCCTTTAAGAGGTTAGTAAGCTATGTGCTCCAGTTTGCCAATTCGATCTACCTTATGTCTCCCTACAATCTATAACAGCGTTTAGTCATTTAGTTATCTGATGTTACGGGTGTTGGTGTGATGTGTGGAATTTTGGGGTCACAAACAGTGTTCCAGACTATGTAGCACACTTTTAAAACTTTTATTGTGGAACATATTTCATAGTAGTAACAATAAGCGATGTAATCCGTTTCCTACTTCATAAATCCTCTCCAGGCAATTGCATTTGCGTTGCCGAGGCGTATCCACAACCATGTTTCATTTACTATATGTAGCTTCAAGCACTCTCTGCCTCTTTTTTCTGAGACTTCAATTTGCTCTTCATACGTGTCAGGTATTCAGCTAATAATCCTGTGACATCTACAAAGTCTAAAACCTTCAGACGTTTATGGATACCCCAGTACATTCCTCTTCGTTATCAGACTGTTTCTCTTAAACGAATTAAGGACGATTATAAACAGATTTGGAGACGAAATACATTCCTTTCGGACTCCATTTCTTACCTTTATACTCTCTGAGTTTTACTTGTGGAGCGCACGTCTGTAGCCATCATACATACTTTGAAATTTAGGATTTCCTAAGGTAAACCATATAAGATTAGTAACAATCTTAACAAATGAGAAAATACGACATACTGGCACACATGGGTTCACAAAAACGATATCAAAACACCACAGTAACTTAAAGGAATGTGGATACAGCAAAAAACTTTTGAAACACTGCAAGCAACAGAAAACATAAGGCACAAAAACGACTGCATGATCGTAGGTGAGAAAATGAACGGGCAACATCCCGGTAGGTTGTAAGTAGGCTGTTTGCTATGTAAGTAGGCCGTTTAGGTTTTCATGTTGGTAACGCCACATAGCACTCTGTATGAAAATCATTGACTGTGCTGTGCGCAGTATGTAGCTGGTTTGCACTGTTGTAATATTCGCTATTATAGTGTTGGGCAGTTAGATGTGAACAGCGCGTAGCGTTGTGCAGTTGGAGGTGAGCCGCCAGCAGTGGTGGATGTGGGGAGAGAGATTGCGGAGTTTTAAGAGCGGATGATCTGGACGTGTATCCATCAGCATGAGTAAATTTGTAGGACTGGATGTTATGAACTGATATATATATTATGACTTTTGAACACTATTAAGGTAAATACACCGTTTGTTCCCTATCAAAATCTTTCATTTGCTAAGTATGCCAATCAGTAGTTAGTGCCTTTAGTAGTTAGAATCTTTTATTTAGCTGGTAGTATTGGCGCTCGCTGTATTGCAGTAGTTCGAGTAACGAAGATTTTTGTGAGGTTATTGATTCATGAAAGGTGTAGGTTATTGTTAGTCAGGGACATTCTTTTGTATGGATTATTGAAAGTCAGATTGCGTTGCGCTAAATTATTGTGTATCAGTTTAGTGATGATCAGAGTAAGTAAAGAGAGAAATGTCTGAGTACGTTCAGTTTTTCACATGTGTTTGAAAATCAAATAACGTAAGAGGTTTATCAGCGCAGTCATTTATAATTTTTCTAAGGGGACGTTTCAAGGTAACGTTGTGGGGATAAAATGAATGAGTAACATCGCGATAGGTAACATTGTAGGATAAAAGGGGAAGAAATTACAAATAAGAATAGGAAACTGAACAGAGACTATTCATGTTTCAATAACTTCTGTGTTATAAATATAAATTTCAAGGATAAAGAAGCGAATATCCCGTAGGGATGTCACGGCGTAAAACTCTACGAGAGTCCAGAGTCGTAACGAGGCCGACAAAGAAACACGACCTCTTTCGCACAATCAGCGCAGGACAGCATCATTCAAACCCCAGCCAATCCGAGCAGGTCATTTAAGGACCCTGCCATGTGTCAGTCATCACCATGAGTTTTGCTGACACAGCCTTGGAGTCTAGGCTATAGCTCTGATGTAACGTCACAGCTCATAGCCCTGGTTTCGTCTACTGGGTGGCAATGCCCGTCATTGCGAAACTGCGAGACTGCAGTACCGCCGGCTACAACGTGAGATGGCTTCACTGTTGGTTCACTGCCTGCCAGCTCCGAGATGGGCGCCAGACCATCTCCGAAGACTGTGCTTCCAGCATGGCAGGTACACCAAGTCAACGTGCCAAAACCTGGGCAGCTTGCACACACTGCAGCCTGTTTTCCACACCTATCCTGCCTACTCACATCAGGGGAAAATATTATAACTTCAAGTCCCGCTGGAGACGACGGGACATACATTTGACTGTCTAAAGCAGATGGAATAATAAAGAACTATTTTGTCCATTGATTGTTACTCTGCACCGAGCTAGAGTCTGCTCTTGTCTCTGTCACCACCATGACGCCCCAGGCAGGACTCAAGCACATCCTAACAAATAAGAAGGCTGCCGTCATCACCCAGAGGCGGTCATTGCGCCCCTGACCGGCCACAGAGACAACTCACTAGCCATCACACAAATAACTGAAAAGCATGAGCGGACAGTAAGGCTTACAATACCAGAGAATCCAGAAAATCCAGCTATCGTATACCAAGACTCCGGATTTTCCAGTAAAGACAACGTTAACGTAACAACAAATTTAGGCTTACGGAAAGGATGTAATTTGTATTCCATATTTTCTTTATATATGTACTGACGATACGTTGAGAAAATGGCTCACAGAAACCACCGAAGTTATCTGGTGACAACATCCTTTGCTGGTGACCACTTCTTATTCATGACAATGATGACCCTAGTCAAAAAGCCTAAATTAAATATAATTTCAAAGAGCTAAAACGTAACAATTCCAACCCAGAAAACTAAAGTCATTGCATTAAAAGTCAAGAGCCAAATTAAACAGAAAATTCAGTTACATTCACAGGAGCAAATCCAAAATAAAATGATTAGGACATAAGACCTTATAAGATCCCAAGAAACAATAGTAATATCACGTTTCCTTTAAGGCATTGAGACTTGAATAACAGCAGCTGGATATGAACGAAGAACATAAACTGTGAAAATGAGGTTTTTAAGACAAGCAGTTGACTACAGACTGGTATGATAAGGAATAGGTCTTAAAAGCTTAAATAATCAGATCAAAGAGAATATATATGTAAAGTTCGGGTCACAAGAATAAATAAAAATGTATTGCCTGAAACATTATCGAATTATCGACCAGTCGGGAAATGATCACCAGATAGCCGATAAAGAGGTGGAAAGATCAAACAGAGATCATAAACTATAGAGGCACTGAACAAAAGGCCGCAACAGGCAAATACTATGAAGAAATTAGACAATACTGGTGAAGAATATTGACAGAAAAATGCGAAAAGATCGCTTTTAAAAGGCAAAATCCATGAGATCAAAACGTTATAGGCAATAAAACAAGCTGAAATTTATAATTATTTCTATTTTACTATTCATATCGGTATAATAAAATAGCAAAATTCATGCATGTATGTGCAACAACAAATTGGTGCGTCACTAAGGAAACTCGTGAAGAGACACGGCTCCTACATTAATGCACGGAGGTAAGTCAGAAAAACATGTTGTGGTGATGAATCAGAGCGCTTAAGACGCTTCAGTTTCATTCACGAAAGTTGAAAAACAGTCTGGCTGTCGACATTTAGGTAGTACATGGCTTTGATGAAGACGAACACTGAGTGTAACGGTTTGATAAGGACTCTACCGATGTGCTTCTCCTTACTTTCCTGTTCTAGGCTCTTCCGATAAACTTGTCACCGACAGGAAATCAAATGTCCGTCCTAAACCTTTCTTTTCACCAAAATAATAGAGTGTGTAATTCATGGTGCGGAAATGATATTTGTTGTGCCAGTTAAATGATGTTATATGTTACAAGGATGTTGAAATGGCGACTTTACGATATCTATAGATATAGAATAAAACCATCGGAAAACAAAACAAAATGAAGTGCAGGCGTCAATAAACAAACGAGAACTCAAAAAGCATCTCCATAATCACAAAATATAAAACTGAATGGAGATAAAGCCCATGATAATCTTAGAACACATACCTATCCCAACAAGAAAACGCATAATACATAAAGCGGAGAAGAAGAGAATTATTTGTAGTCAGTTTACATGCAGACGTCAGGCGACCAATAGGACTCTGCGTAGAGCTACATCAATACTCCGGTGTCCTGTATTAAAAAATCGCAGGCTGCATGGGAGCAAGCAGCCGTAAGTGGCTCATTACCTGCGAAATGCCGTCTCCCGTTTCTCTGTGAACTCGAGCACATTTAATAGGACCCAATTATATGACAGTCGTATTTTGGACCTCTTCAAGATTCCTTTGAAGCCACTTATTCGCAAATCGATGTCACAGGTGAAGAAGCGAGGAAACAGAATAAGTAATTTAATTTACGCAGGAAGTCGATCGTATCCTGAAAGTAAAGAGGTAATACATTTATTCTTCCGTTAATTTTTTACTTTCCTTTACGTACTTTAAACGTAACGATAAGAAAACTGATGTAAAAGGAGAAAATATGTAGCTATGCTCTTGGAGAAAGAATAATCCGTGCTAGGACCATGAACAAAACCTGCTGATCACTAGAAATGACAGTTATTACCTCAGCAACAGAGATTTGCTACTACTTTCATGCTACTTCCTGTCTATTCTGTGAGGTGTTTTGTTGCTCAATTACATAGGGAATTGTGGAGTGATAGCCAAGAAAGTGGCCGTAGAAGTATGATTTTTCTATGGTGCACATCGCGGACATGTTTCTCTCCTGAAACTGCATGTTCTGCACACATTTCAGAAGTGCAATGTATCAGTACTGAGAGGGATTTTTATTGTATGTTACATGTTACTTCGTACTACTCATTTATTTACACATATTGGTTTATTGTCTTTAATCATCAGATGTCCCACTTTTGTATTATGGTTCTGGTTGCATGATATAAACACCAATCCCAAACAAATAGGCAAACAAATGGAAATTTCATAGTTCACAGTCTCTAAGAGAATATAAGATAAACAATTTAGATCAAATGGTCGTTAAAAATGATTTGTAGCAACAATATTTATGTTAACCGAGGTTTGTTTGTTTCTTGTGACTCACTATGGACAAATTTCTAAAAAAAATATTAAATAAAGCATTTGTGCTGTAATTAATACCAAATACTGGTTGTATAACCTCACATTCGGTTTGCACAAGACAAATAGCTTGCGATTTCTTACTGAACAAGGTTTGAGGCATGGAAAACAGTTTTCTCTTTGTCCGTGTCAGTTATTCGAATTTTAGTTTCTCGCTAACGTTTTTGGTACGATTTTTATACTTCAGAGTATGTAGTTCCTATTTACGTCGTCATAAACCGTAATTCCTTGTACTTTGGGCTGCAATTTTTTATACTTCTGTTTTAGAATATACTACTGGCCATTAAAACTGCTGCACCAAGAAGATATGCAGATAATAAATGAGTATTCATTGGACAAATATGTTATACTAGAACTGACATATGATTACATTTTCACGCAATTTGGGTGCATAGATCCTGAGAAATCAGTACCCAGAACGACCACCTCGGGCCGTAATAACGGCCTTGATACGCCGCGGCATTGAGCCAAACAGAGCTGGGATGGCGTGTACAGGTACAGACGCCCATGCAGCTTCAACACGATACCACAGTTCATCAAGAGTAGTGACTGGCGTGTTGTGACGAGCTAGTTGCTCGGCCATCGTTGACCAGACGCTTTCAGTTGTTGAGAGATCTGGAGAATGTGCTGGCCAGGGCAGCAGTCGAACATTTTCTGTATCCAGAAAGGCCCGTACAACACCTGCAACATGCGGTCGTGCATTATCCTGCTGAAATGTTGGCTTTCGCAGGGATCGAATGAAGGGTAGAGCCACGAGTTGTAACACCTCTGAAGCGTAACGTCCACTGTTCAAAGTGCCGTCAATGCGAACAAGAGGTGACCGAGACGTGTAACCAATGGCACCCCATACCATCACGCCGGGTGATACGCCAGTATGGCAATGACGAATACACGTTTCCAATGTGCGTTCACCGCGATGTCGCCAAACACGGATGTGACCATCATGTTGCTATAAACAGAAACTGGATTCATCCGAATAAATGACGATTTGCCATTCGTGCACCCAGGTTCGTCGTTGAGTGCACCATCGCAGGCGCTCCTGTGTGTGATGCAGTGTCAAGGGTAGCCGCAGCCATGGTCTCCGAGCTGATATTCCATGCTGCTGCAAACGTCGTCGAACTGTTCGTGCAGATGGTTGTTGTCTTGCAAACGTCCCCATCTGTTGACTCAGGGATCGAGACGTGGCTGCACGATCCGTTACAGCCATGCGGATAAGATGCCTGTCATCTCGACTGTTAGTGATACGAGGCCGTTGGGATCCAGCACGGCGTTCCGTATTACCCTCATGAAGCCACCGATTCCATATTCTGCTAACAGTCATTGGATCTCGACCAACGTGAGCAGCAATGTCGCGATACGATAAACCGCAATCGCGATAGGCTATAATCCTGCCTTTATCAAAGTCGGAATCGTGATGGTACGCCTTTCTTCTCCTTACACGAGGCATCACAACGTTTCACCAGGCAACGCCGGTCAACTGCTGTTTGTGTATGAGAAATCGGTTGGAAACTTTCCTCATGTCAGCTCGTTGTAGGAGTCGGCAATGGCGCCAACCTTGTGTGAATGTTCTAAAAAGCTAATCAATTGCATATCGCAACATCTTCTTCCTGTCGGTAAAATTTCGCGTCTGTACCACGTCATCTTCGTGGTGTAGCAATTTTAATGTGCAGTACTGTATGTCCACTTATTGTGATAAAGTTTGCGTGTAGGTATGTCAGCATTATGGCGTGTGTGTGCGTGTGTGTATGTGTGTGTGTGTGTTTTGTTAGTGGTATATTATGTATAAGTCTTCCTCTTTGTTTGAGAGGTTGATTAGTGTGGGTTATCGCACGATGGGCATGTGCAAACACAACTCGAGGCTGCAGCAGCAGAGTATGTTGAACGAATGCGATTGCTTGACTTCATTTGAAGACTACCTACGATGACTAAATATGGAGATCGGGTCGAATACAATACAACTGAATCCATTTTGAATCTCCTTCCTGTAATTTCTAATATATGAATTACTCTCCGTTGTTCTGATAGAGCATTAAATGTGAGTGATCTGAAAAAGTCACCTTTCCTCACTCAGTGGACGTCCAGTTGCAGTACTGGCGTGGAAATCGTCGCCAGCGAACAGCAGACAGTATGGGTGCAGAGGTCCATACACAGCAACACTGGCTGACTGTCGTTGTGGATAGACTGTTGGTAGCCCCTTGGTTCGTCTGGACGATCAGCTGCTTAGTTACCCATCTGCCCATATACATCTCTGCAGCTGTCATTCACCACTATCGTCTACGGCCCGTGGTGCACCACATTTGCCTCGGCGCTCGTTTTAAATAGCGTCATTTTGCCATCACGGTATACTATGACCAGGGAGGCACGCGAAGGGTTTATTGGCCGTTTCGGAAATGCTTCCACACTTGGCCCGAAAGCGAAAAATCACGCCCATTTGGACGTCAGACAGAGACCTCCGTTTCTGCACTACGGCAAAGAAACTGCTGCTCCGTTTTTCGGTCCCCCTCCCCGCCCCCCGCCCCACTCACACACACACACACACATCGCTTTATATACACAACTTCCATTGCTAGCGCTGCCCCCCACCGTCTTTGTGGGCTTATTGTACGTTGACGTCGAACATAGCCGGCAGACACATTAGTGTGATAGGACTGTGCAAATGATGTAATGGCTGAATTGTCGGAAGAAAAAGTAATTGCTCTCTCAGTATCACATAGACGCCCATTCGAAATTAAACTGTGTTTTCTGAAAGTCTAGGAAAATGAGCAGATCAGGGAACGCCGTGGAAAGTATGTCTTGCAAAGTTAAAAGCGCAGAATCAGCCCGACGCTGTATACATGTATAAATACATGGTGTTCACCGTTGTGTTGAACGGCGCTTAAGAACAGCTCAGTAGTGCTTCAGTTGCCTGAGGATGGTCACCTTAGTAAACAATATCGTAGTCCGAAACGCTGCGCATACTGTTCCGGGCCTCCCAACGTCAACGAGTGTGAAACACAAACACCTCCCTTCTACCTAAACTGCTCAGGAGGGCATCCGCTTAAGACTAAAGAGCTCCCTGTTATGTTCGACAGAGCAAAATTAACCATCACGTTAGAAGCCGCAAGATACCGACAATCAGCCTCACAAGTAGGTTTCGTGACTTACGCAGAGCCGGCCGCGGTGATCTAGCGGTTCTAGCCGCTTCAGTCCGGAACCGCGCGACTGCTACGGTCGCAGGTCCGCATCCTGCCTCGGGCATGGATGTGTGTGATGTCCTTAGGTTAGTTAGGTTTAGGTTGTTCTAAGTTCTATGGGACTGATGACCACAGCTGTTAAGTACCATTGTGCTCAGAGCCATGTGAACCATGTGAACTTACGCAGACGTAGTCACAGGAAACTTGGCGCTTTCCAAGAACTGTTATATACTGTCAGTACAGTAGTAGCCTGATTCACCTAGAAAGCAGGACACCACAAAATGAAACGAACAGTTCTTCCCCAAGTCAGCCTCTCTAACAGACACCACTCGTTTTACCAGCGAACTGCCTCACATTTTTAACAATTCAGGAGGCTATACTGAAGCAAATAGGGCTCAGGCAGACACATTGGCCGCACGACAGAGAATTGCACAGCAAAGGGTACATTCGATGACAGATAATACGTACAAAAGCTTATAGACGCTTAACACAGGACACAAAATTCCGATGGGGAACCACCCGTACTCATCGCAGAGACTGAACCCTCAGCGCTGTCAAATTCGTTATAACTGCTTAAACGAGGCAATTTGTAATACAACCATTAATTTGGTATTGATTATTTTTCTTTTAGTTTGATTTTGCTGAGTTTTTTAATTTGTTCTTTAATAATTACTAAGGCAGATGGTTAACCTACTTGTACGATCGAACAACAATAAGGTAAACTAATTCATTACAGAATCACTACTGCGTACTGGACTCAACACTTATGGGATTTTCTAAGAATATAGAATAATGAAACGGTCGTTCCATAAACAGTGACAAAAACATTATCCTATCATTTTCAAATGTTCAAATGTGTGTGGAATCTTATGGGACTTGACTGCTAAGGTCATCAGTCCCTAAGCTTACACACTATTTAACCTAAATTATCCTAAGGACAAACGCACAAACCCATGCTCGAAGGAGGACTCGAACCTCCGCCGGGACCAGCGGCATAGTCTATGACTGCAGCGCCTATCATTTTCCCCTTGAAAAAACGTGACACCTGAAAAAAGCTGTGATCACTTGATCAATAATTTAAGAAATACTGTGTTAACAAGACATTAGGATCACAGAAATAAACTCACTTTGCATCAGACCAATGTTTGTTGATTGCCTAAATGAAGAGCACTTACAAATCGTTCAAATTACTAGAATTTTGCTTGTTTTTTCCCCCGAGTGAATCTGGTCACATAGCTGCCTAATGTGTAACAATCTATCGTACAAGTCTGCACATTAAATTGTTGAGAACCATTGTACTGGCGGCTATACTACCTAAAACATTTGTTTTATTTGATGACCGACGACTTTATTTTTGAGAACAAACCCCAAATTACTGCATTACAGTCCGGGATTCACAGAGCAAAGTATACAATTTTAGGTAGGACTTTTATATTTATGCGTTTCGCCTTTAACGCATTAAATACTCCAACTCATCTATACCCACATATTATGCACTTCTTGCTTGGAATCGTTCCAGTAATTTAATTGTTTAGTTACAATCGTTCTGACAGGACAACATTCATCGAAGTGTTCTACATTATCAGTTTCTGCACTGCTTACTTTCTGAAACAAAGATAAACTTCAATCTCTTTCAGTCCTTTGAGGCTCCTTCTCCAAACTGGTCCATCAAAGTGAACCACAATCAGAAACTGCTTTTCCCATGAAACCAAATACTCAAATACCACGTTACTGAATTAATGAGCATAGGAATAAAACCTACATCGAGCAGCTTGATCACTGTCATATAATTCCTTCAACACAGATTTAAGTTTAAAACTAAACAAATTACTTTCTTTCCCTTTTTTATGTTGTTTAACTGGTTACTGAAAACTACTGATTGTAGAGATAATCGACAACCTGACTCAGAGAGGACAAATTATTTTAGAGAAGCATTTAAATTGAAAAATCCTTCCAAGAATAGTAAGCAATGGAAAACATCTTGTACTGCTGCAACTTAGTGAATTACAGGAACTGGCAGTTACAAAATCACAGAAATCTCGAGGTGCTTTTACCCTTACAGTATAAATAAGAAAATACCTGTAAATTTTAAAGATAATGTTCACTGTATCAATTACCAGCTGCCCCACGCCTGTTTTCACGCTGTTATGGATAATATGTGGCATGCAATCCACACCTACAAGGTAATAGCCACCAAGTCTTTTTTGTAATTGGACAAAAACTTTTTCTCTGCCAGTTCTGTTTACTCCACCTACCATACTGTTTGTACTCACATTAGATGAACACACACTTTGATTTTAGGTAGTGATCATGCAGAAGCGACATCATATTGTTAGTTATTAAATTCTCACGAGAGTAAATGGCAATAATCTCCAGTTTTTAATTTAGGAAGTTGGTGTCATGAAAACGAGGAACTTATTCGCGTCCCAATTAAACCTCTGGTGATACAGGACACATAATCAAAACAGGTGATGAACAGCAGGCTTACAAAAACCATCCTTGAATTTTTTTATGCTCGCACCCGATAATGAAACTTGATTATTTTGGCTTCATGTAATTGAAGTCGACAGAGACTATGTATACGGGGGCCAATGAACTTTTCATAAGAAGAAAATTCGAAAAATAATAGACAAGAGATACTACTTCGACCTGTTACAGCTACACTTAACACTAAAGGGATTGAAACGAAAATAATGTCGGTTCACGGAAGGCTAAGAGGGACTGTAACGAAACAACAACTGAGGATGCAACGGAGAATGTTTGTTAATACGGTAGCGCAACAGGAGATAATACACTGAGGTGACGAAATTCGTGGCATACCTCCTAATATCTTGTCGGACGTACTTTTGTCCGGCGTAGTACAGCAACTCGAGGTAGCACGCACTAGAGTCATTGGAAGTCCTCTGCTGAAATACTGACCCATGTTGCTTCAACAGCCGTCTATAATTGTGAAACTCTTGCCGGTGCAGGATTTTGTGTAGGATTTGTCCTCTGGATTATGTCCCATAAACGTTCCGATTGGATTCATGTCTGACGATCCGGGTGGCCAAATTATTTGCTCAAACTGTTCAGAATGTTCTTCAGACCAAATGCGAGCATTTGTGACCAGACGACATGGCACATTGTCATCCATAAATATTCCATCGTTGTTTGGGAACGAAGTCCATGAATGGCCACAAATGATCTCCAAGCAGCCGAACATATCCATTTCCGGTCAATAATCGGTTCAATTGGACGAGAGGATCCAGGACATTCCATGTAAACACAGACCGTGCCATTATGGTGCAAAATGGCTAAGCAGGGATGGCTAGAGAACAAATGTAAGGATGTAGAGGCTTATCTCACTAGGGGTAAGAAAGATACTGCCTACAGGAAAATTAGAGAGACCTTTGGAGAAAAGAAAACCACTTCTATGAATATTAAGAGCTCAGGTCTAAGCAAAGAAGGGAAAGCAGAAAGGTGGAAGGAGTATATAGAGGGTCTATACAAGGGCGATGTAGCTGAGGACAATATAATGGAAATGGAAGAGGTTGTAGATGAAGACGAAATGGGAGATACGACACTGCGTAAAGAATTTGACAGAGCACTGAAAGACCTGAGTCGAAACAAGACCCCGGGAGTAGACAACATTCCATTAGAACTACTGACAGCCTTGGGAGAGCCAGTACAGACAAAACTCTACCATCTGGTGAGCAAGATGTACGAGACAGGCGAAATACCCTCAGACTTCAAGAAGAATATAATAATTCCAATCCCAAATAAAGCAGGTGTTGACAGACGTGAAAATTACCGAACTGTCAGTTTAATAAGTCATAGCTGCAAAGTACTAACGCGAATTCTTTACAGACGAATGGAAAAACTGGTAGAAGCCGACCTCGGGAAAACATCAGTTTGGATTCCGTAGAAATGTTGGAACACATGAGGCAATACTGACCCTACGACTTATCTTAATTGGCCGGTGTGGCTGAGCGATTCTAGGTGCTTCAGTTTGGAACCGCACGACAGCTACGGCCGCAGGTTCGAATCTTGCCTCGGGCATGGATGTGTGTGATGTCCTTAGGTTAGTTAGATTTAAGTAGTTCTAAGTTCTAGAGGACTGATGACCTCAGATGTTAAGTCCCATAGTGCTCAGAGCCACTTATCTTAGAAGAAAGATTAAGGAAAGGCAAACCTACGTTTCTAGCATTTGTAGACTTAGAGAAAGCTTTTGACAATGTTGAATGGAATACTCTCTTTCAGATTCTAAAGGTAACAGGAGTAAAATACAGGGAGCGATAGGCCATTTACAATTTGTACAGAAACCGGATGGGAGTTACAAGAGTCGAGGGACATGAAAGAGAAGCAGTGGTTGGGAAGGAAGTGAGACAGGGTTGTAGCCTCTCCCCGATGTTATTCAATCTGTATATGGAGCAAGCAGTAAAGGAAACACAAGAAAAATTAGGAGAAGGTATTAAAATCCGGGGAGAAGAAATAAAAACTTTGAGGTTCGCCGATGACATTGTAATTCTGTCAGAGACAGCAAAGGACTTGGAAGAGCAGTTGAA
Organism: Schistocerca serialis cubense; assembly: GCF_023864345.2. Classification (NCBI taxonomy): domain Eukaryota; kingdom Metazoa; phylum Arthropoda; class Insecta; order Orthoptera; family Acrididae; genus Schistocerca; species Schistocerca serialis. The sequence goes on along the minus strand of NC_064643.1, from coordinate 379,992,116 downwards.
CAGAATGGACAGTGTCTTGAAAGGAGGATATAAGATGAACATCAACAAAATCAAAACGAGGATAATGGAATGTAGTCGAATTAAGTCGGGTGACGCTGAGGAGATTAGATTAGAAAATGAGACACTTAAAGTAGTAAAGGAGTTTTGCCATTTGGGGAGGTCAAAGTAGAGAGGATATAAAATGTAGACTGGCTGTGGCAAGGAAAGCGTTTCTGAAGCAGAGAAGTTTGTTAACCACGAGTATAGATTTAAGTGTCAGGAAGTCATTTCTGAAAGTATTCGTATGGAGTGTAGCCATGTATGGAAGTGAAACAGGGACGATAAATAGTTTGGACAAGAAGAGAATATAAACTTTCGAAATGTGGTGCTACAGAAGAATGTTGAAGGTTAGATGGGTAGATCACATAACTAATGAGGAGGTACTGAACAGAATTGTGGATAAGAGGGGTTTGTGGCACAACTTGACTAGGAGAGGGGATCGGTTGGTAGAACATGTTCTGAGGCATCGAGGGATCACCAATTTAATATTGGAGGGTAGCGTGGAGGGTAAAAATCATAGAGGGAGACCAAGAGATGAATACATTAAGCAGATTCAGAAGGATGTAGGTTTCAATAGGTACTGGGAGATGAAGAAGCTTGCACAGGATAGAGTAGCATGGAGAGCTGCATCAAACCAGTCTCAGTACTGAAGCACACACCAACAAACAATGTGTATCCAAAGGACATATGGGTTGTCTTCGATAAATTGTCATGACGACAGATAACATCCTGGTCAGATAGAGCTTCCGAAACTAGGTGTTGAAGGCGTACCCAGGAGCAGATACAGATTCAGTTCACAATAATATTAGTGATGGAGAGTTGGATAAAGTTTAAGAGCCCAGTCACGAAGAAGCAATGCACTAAGAAGTGGTATATGGAAGTACTAAGGAATGAGTAGATAAGTTTGAAATTCTTTAAGGCTATACATGCGGAAACTAGGAGTAGCTCAGTAGGCAGTACAGCTGACGAGGAATGGAAATATCTAAAAAAAAAAAACAAAAAACACAGTAGTTGAAAATAAAAACATAGGTACAAATAAGGTAACTGCGAAGAAAGCATTGGTAACAGAACAAATGATTCAGTTGATCAATGAAAGAAGGAGGTACAGAAATGTTTCGGGAAGTTCATGAATGCAGAAATACAGGTCGCTGAGAAATGATATAAACAGGCAATGCAGGGAAGCTGAGACGAAATGGCTGCATGAAAAATATAAGGAAATCAAAAAGGAAATGACTGTCGGAAGGACTGACTTAGCATACAGGAAAGTCAAAACAATCTTTGGTGAAATAAAAGCAAGGATGGGGATGCTTGTCTGATGACGTGATATATGAAGAAAGCGGTGTCGACTTAGAAGAGGCAAAAGATCCAATATTAAAATCACAATTTAAAAGAGGTTTGGAAGACTTAAGATTAAGTAAGGCACCTGGGATAGATTAGTTCCATCGGAAATTATACAAGGTGATTCAAAAAGAATACCACAACTTTAGGAATTTAAAACTCTGCAACGACAAAAGGCAGAGCTGAGCACTGTCTGTCGGCGAATTAAGGGAGCTATAAAGTTTCATTTAGTTGTACATTTGTTCGCATGAGGCGCTGTTGACTAGGCGTCAGCGTCAGTTGATGCTAAGATGGCGACCGCTCAACAGAGAGCTTTTTGTGTTATTGAGTACGGCAGAAGTGAATCGACGACAGTAGTTCAGCGTGCATTTCGAAAGAAGTGTGGTGTTAAACCTCCTGATAGGTGGTGTATTAAACGTTGGTATAAACAGTTTACACAGAATGGGTGTTTGTGCAAAGGGAAAAGTTCTGGACGGCCGAGAACGAGTGATGAAAATGTAGCACGCATCCAGCAAGCATTTGTTCGCAGCCCAGGAAAATCGACTCGCAGAGCTAGCAGAGAGCTGCAAATTCCACAATCAACTGTATGGAGAGTCCTACGAAAAAGGTTAGTTATGAAACCCGAACGTCAACTACCCGAGGCGATGGATCGGCCGCCAGGCAGCCCGTGACAGAGCACTTCATCACTGGCCTCCAAGAAGCCCTGATCGTACACCCTGCGATTTTTTCTTATGGGGGTATGTTAAGGATATGGTGTTTCGGCCACCTCTCCCAGCCACCATTGATGATTTGAAACGAGAAATAACAGCAGCTATCCAAACTGTTACGCCTGATATGCTACAGAGAGTGTGGAACGAGTTGGAGTATCGGGTTGATTTTGCTCGAGTGTCTGGAGGGGGCCATACTGAACATCTCTGAACTTGTTTTTGAGTGGAAAAAAATGGTTCAAATGGCTCTGAGCACTATGGGACTTAACTTCTGTGGTCATCAGTCCCCTAGAACTTAGAACTACTTAAACTTAACTAACCTAAGGACATCACACACATCCATGCCCGAGGCAGGATTCGAACCTGCGACCGTGGCAGTCCCGCGGTTCCGGACTGCGCGCCTAGAACCACTAGACCACCGCGGCCGGCTTTGAGTGGAAAAAAACCTTTTTTAAATACTCTTCGTAATGATGTATAACAGAAGGTTATATTATGTTTCTTTCATTAAATACACATTTTTAAAGATGTGGTATTCTTTTTGAATCACCCTGTACAATCATTAAAGTGTGTAGAATGTATGAGTCTGACGACATACTATCTGACATTCGAAGAAATATCATTCACACCATTCTGAAGACAGTAAGAGCTGACTAGGGCGAGAATTATAGCACAGTCAGCTTTACAGCTCATGCATGCAAGTTGCTGACGAAAAGATTGGAAAAGAACATCGAGGATGTGTTAGCTGAGGAACCGTCCGGCTTTAGGAAAGGTAAAGGCACCAGAGAGGCAATTCTCACGTTTTTGCTCATGATGGAAGCAAGACTAAAGAAAAATTAAGACACGTTCATAGGATTTGTCGACCTGGAAAAAGCGTTAGACAATAGAAATGGTGCAAGATGTTCGGAATGCTGAGAGAGGTAAGGGTAAGCAATATGTACAAGAGCCCAGCGGGAATAATAAGGATTTATGACCAAGAACGAAGTTGTTGTTGTTGTGGTCTTCAGTCCTGAGACTGGTTTGAAGCAGCTTTCCATGATAAACTATCCTGTGCAACCTCCTTCATCTCCCAGACCTACTGCAAACTACATCCATCTGAATCTGCTTAGTGTATTCATCTCTTGGTCTCTCTCTACGATTTTTACCCACCACACTGCCCTCCAATACTAAATTTGTGATCCCTTGATGCCTCAGAACATGTCCTACCAGCCGATCCCTTCTTCTAGTCAAGTTGTGCCACAAACTTCTCTTCTCCCCAATCCTATTCAATACCTCCTCATTAGTTACGTGATCTACCCACCTAATCTTTAACATTCTTCTGTAGCACCACATTTCGAAAGCTTCTATTCTCTTCTTGTCCAAGCTATTTATTGTCCATGTTTCACTTCCATACATGGCTACACTCCATACAAATACTTTCAGAAACGACTTCCTCACACATAAACCTTTACTCGATGTTAACAAATTTCTCTTCTTCAGAGACGCTTTCCTTGCCATTGCCAGTCTACATTTTATATCCTCTCTACTTCGACCATCATCAGTTATTTTGCTCCCCAAATAGCAAAACTCCTTTACTACTTCAAGTGTCTCATTTTCTAATCCAATTCCCTCAGCATCACCCGACTTAATTCTACTACATTCCATTATCCTCGTTTTGCTTTTGTTGATTTTCATCGTATATCCTCCTTTCAAGACACTGTCCATTCCGTTCAACTGCTCTTCCAAGTCCTTTGCTGTCTCTGACAGAATTACAATGTCCTCGGCGAACCTCAAAGTTTTTATTTCTTCTCCCTGGATTTTAATACCTACTCCAAATTTTTCTTGTGTTTCCTTTATTGCTTGCTGAATATACAGATTGAATAACATCGGGGAGAGGCTACAACCCTGTCTCACTCCCTTCCCAACCACTGCTTCCCTTTCATGCCCCTCGACTCTTATAACTGCCATCTGGTTTCTGTACAAATTGTAAATAGCCTTTCGCTCCCTGTATTTTACCACCCCCCCCCCCCCCCCCCATCTTTAGAATTTGAAAGAGAATATTCCAGTCAACATTGTCAAAAGCTTTCTCTAAGTCTACAAATGCTAGAAACGTAGGTTTGCCTTTCCTTAATCTTCCTTCTAAGATAAGTCGTGGGGTCAGTATTGCCTCACGTGTTCCAGCATTTCTACGGAATCCAAACCGATCTTCCCCGAGGTCGGCTTCTACCAGTTTTTCTATTCGTCTGTAAATAATTCGCGTTAGTATTTTGCAGCTGTGACTTATTAAACTGATAGTTCGGTAATTTTCACATCTGTCAACACCTGCTTTGTTTGGGATTGGAATTATTATATTCTTCTTGAAGTCTGAGGGTATTTCGCCTGTCTCGTACATCTTGCTCACCAGATGGTAGAGTTTTGTCAGGACTGGCTCTCCCAAGGCCGTCAGTAGTTCTAATGGAATGTTGTCTACTCCAGGGGCCTTGTTTCGACTCAGGTCTTTCAGTGCTCTGTCAAACTCTTTACGCAGTATCGTATCTCCCATTTCATCTTCATCTTTTTCGTCTTCCATTTCCATAATATTGTCTTCAAGTACAGTACTCGGATTAAAAAGTGTCTAAGAGTTGGATGTAATCTTTGCCCCTACTGCTCTGGGATTAAAATTCAAGGTGAAAACATATCAATGATACGATTCGCTGGTGACATTGCTATCCTGAGTGAAAGTGAAGAAGAATTACACGATCCGCTGAGTAGAAAGAAAAGTGTAATGAGTGCAGAATATGTATTGAAAGTAAATCGAAGAAGGACGAAAGTAATGAGAAATAGCAGAAACAAGAACAGCGAGAAAGTTAATAAGAGGATTGATGGTCACGAAATATCTAGAGTTAAGGAGTTCTGCTGCCTAGGTAGAAAAATAATCTATGACGGAGGGGGCAAGCAGGACACCAAAAGCCAACTAGCACTGGCAAAAGGGCATTCCTGGCCAAGAGAACTCTACTAGTATCAGACATAGACATTTATTTGAGGAAGAAATTTCTGAGAAAGTACGCACAGCAATGTATGGTAGTGGAAGATGGACAGTGGGAAAACCAGAACACAATTTAATAGAAGAATTTGGGATGTGGTGCTACAGACGGTTGTTGAAAACTAGGTAAACTGATAATGAAAGTGATGAGTTTCTGCTCAGAATCGGTGAGGAAAACAATATGTGGAAACACTGAGAAGGAGAAAGGACAGGATGATAAGATATGTGTCAAGATATCAAGGAATGACTTGCATCTACATCTACTCTTCATCTACATCTACATCTACTCCGCAAGCCAACCGACGGTGTGTGGCGGAGGGCACTTTGAGTACCTCTATCTGTTCTCCCTTCTATTCCAGTCTCGTATTGTTCGTGGAAAGAAAGACTGTCGGTATGCCTCTGTGTGGGCTCTAATGTCTCTGATTTTATCCTCATGGTGTCTTCGCGAGATATACGTAGGAAGTTTTTCTTGTGTGAGGTTTTAGGGCGCTCAACTACTGAGGTCATTAGCGCCCAGTCACAAATGTAAGTGCACATATAATCTGGTAAAATTCAAGGGGGTGGGGGGTGGTGGGGGGAGAACACCAGAAAGTTCTTGCAAAGACGCAGATAAAATAATTAAGAGAGTTAGATATCTTTGGACAAGTCCGTTAAACTAAGAAAACGAAGAACACTAGCAGCTGCTCGAGCGTCATCAACAAAAATTTCCTGTAAAGTAGATGGCAGAGACAGGACAACACGAGATTGATTAAAACGGGGACATGACAATAAAACATGGCGCACTGTCAATGCATGACCACAAGGGCATTGCGGGGCGGGGTCACCGGATAGCAGGTAGCTGTGGCTAAACCGGCAATGCCCTATCAGCAATCTGGCCAAAAGGACCTCCTCTCGCCGATATGGTCGGGAGGAGGTTGTCCAAGCTGTTGGAAACGGTTTTATGGCCCGGAGCTTATTTTCTTGAAGTGACGACCAAGTATCCCTTCATAATGACACAAGCCTCTTACAAACAACCCCACAAATGTCAGACGATGGGACACAAAGGGAGGCTGGCCGAGGCAGGAGGACTGCAGCCTTGGCTTCAGGATCAACAGCCTCATTCCCAGGCACTCCTACATGGCCTGGAACCCACGAAAAGCTAACAGGAGAGCCATCATCAGCAAAAGAATGGAGGGATTGCTGGGTCCGTTGCACCAAGAGATGGACCGGATGTGGAGCTCCAAGGCTCTGAAGAACACTGAGTGAATCAGAGCAGAGTACATACAGAGAATGGCGGTGGCGGCGGACCGACGGAACGGCCTGATTGAGAGCAGAAAGCTCGGCCGTAAAGCTGGAACACTGGTCGAGGAGCCGGTATTTAAAGGCACAGCCGACACCATCGTCAGTTTTGGAACCATCAGTGAAATTAAAGTTGTTACTGGCAAGTCGCGCACGAAGTTCGACAAACCTTGAGCAATACACTGCATCCGGAGTACCCTCCTACGGGAGCGAGCTGAGGTCAAGATAATGTGAATCGGAGCCTGGAGCCAAGGTGGTGTCGGGCTCTCACCCTCTCTGAAGGTGGTAGGGAGGACAAAATCCAATTGTCGAAGCAGGTGACAAAAGCGGACTCCAAGGGGCAGCAGGGCAGATGCATACAACCCATACCGACTGTCGAGAGAGTCGGCGAAGAAGAACTGATAAGGGAGGTGGTCGGGCATTGACAACAGCCAGCAGGCATACCGACAAAGCAGTGCGCCATGCCGGTAGGTCAATGGTAATTCGGCAGCTTCAGCATAAAGACTCCCGACGGGACTAGTAAAGAATTCTCCAGTCGCAAGACGTAACCCCCGATGATGGATGGAGTTGAGACTGTGTAAGAGGGATGGTCGAGCAGACGAATAGACGAGGCTCCCATAATCCAGCTTTCATCGGACTATGGACCGATATAAGTGAAGCAGGACAGTGCGATCTGCTCCCCAAGATGAACTACTAAGAACACAGAGGACATTAAGGGAACGTCTACAACGGACAGCCAAATAAGAGACATGCAGAGACCAACAAAGTTTCCTGTCCAGTGTGAGCCCTAAAAACTTCGTTGTCTCCATGAATGGGAGAACAACGGGACTGAGATGTAAGGATGGAGGAAGGAATGCTTTATATCGCCAAAAGTTGATGCAAACCGTCTTCTCTTCAGAGAACCGGAAGCCGTTAGCCATACTCCATGAGTATAGGCTGTCAAGACAACGCTGAAGGCAGCGCTACAGGATGCATGTTCTCTGGGCACTGCAGTAGATCGCGAAGTCATCGACGAAAAGAGAGCCTCATACGTTAGGCGGAATGCAATCCATAATTGGATTTATCGCTATGGCAAAAAGGGCTACGCTCAAAATGGAGCCCTGAGGCACTCCGTTCTCCTGGAGGAAGACGTCGGACAATATGGAACCCACACGTACCCTTAACATTCGATCTGTTAAAAATGAATCAATAAAAAGGGGCAGGCGACCACGTAGGCCCCACCTGAGAATAGTGCGGACGATACCTCCTCTCCAACAGGTATCGTAAGCCTTCTCCAAATCGAAGAACACAGCTATCGTTTATCGCTTTCGCAAAAAGTTGTTCATGATAAACGTCGACAAGGTTACAAGGTGGTCAACAGCGGAGCGACGTCGACGAAAGCCGCATTAAACATTGATAAGTAGCCGTCGAGATTCAAGAATCGAAACCAACCGAGCGTTAACCATGCGCTCTATCACCTTAGAGGCACAGCTTGTAAGAGAATTGGGGCGGTAACTAGAAGGAAGGTGTCTATCCTTCCCAGGTTTGGGTATGGGAACAACGCCGGCCTCACGCCAATGCATGGGGACCTGACTTTCGGTCCAGACGTGATTATAGGTACGAAGAAGAAAGCATTTGCCTGCCGGAGAAAGGTGTGTCAGCATCTGAACGTGAATGGCATGTGGCCCCAGAGCAGAGGACCGGGACAGTGCAAGTGCACGTTCGAGTTTCCGCATGGTAAAGGGGGAATTATAATCTTCCACATTCAGCGAGTAGAAGGAAGGTCGCCGAGCCTCTTCTGCCTTTTTTCTGGGAAGGAAGGCAGGGTGGTAATGGGCGGAGCTTGAAACCCCCGCGAAAAAGCGGCCGAAGGTGTTGGAGACACCCACAGGGTCCACAGGGCCACCCTTATAACAGCCGTGTACCGCAAGTCTCTAGAGGAACGGAGGGTTCCAAATGATTGGAAAAGAGCACAGATAGTCCCAGTCTTCAAGAAGGGTCGTCGAGCAGATGCGCAAAACTGTAGACCTATATCTCTTACGTCGATCTCTTGTAGAATTTTAGAACATGTTTTTTGCTCGCGTATCATGTCATTTCTGGAAACCCAGAATCTACTATGTAGGAATCAACATGGATTCCGGAAACAGCGATCGTGTGAGACCCAACTCGCCTTATTTGTTCATGAGACCCAGAAAATATTACATACAGGCTCCCACGTAGATGCTATTTTTCTTGACTTCCGGAAGGCGTTCGATACAGTTCCGCACTGTCGCCTGATAAACAAAGTAAGAGCCTACGGAATATCAGACCAGCTGTGTGGCTGGATTGAAGAGTTTTTAGCAAACAGAACACAGCATGTTGTTATCAATGGAGAGACGTCTACAGACGTTAAAGTAACCTCTGGCGTGCCACAGGGGAGTGTTATGGGACCATTGCTTTTCACAATATACATAAATGACTTAGTAGATAGTGTCGGAAGTTCCATGCGGCTTTTCGCGGATGATGCTGTAGTATACAGAGAAGTTGCTGCATTAGAAAATTGTAGCGAAATACAGGAAGATCTGCAGCGGATAGGCACTTGGTGCAGGGAGTGGCAACTGACCCTTAACATAGACAAATGTAATGTATTGCGAATACATAGAAAGAAGGATCCTTTATTGTATGATTATATGATAGCGGAACAAACACTGGTAGCAGTTACTTCTGTAAAATATCTGGGAGTATGCGAACGGAACGATTTGAAGTGGAATGATCATATAAAATTAATTGTTGGTAAGGCGGGTACCAGGTTGAGATTCATTGGGAGAGTGCTTAGAAAATGTAGTCCATCAACAAAGGATGTGGCTTACAAAACACTCATTCGACCTATATTTGAGTATTGCTCATCAGTGTGGGATCCGTACCAGGTCGGGTTGACGGAGGAGATAGAAAAGATCCAAAGAAGAGCGGCGCGTTTCGTCACCGGGTTATTTGGTAACCGTGATAGCGTTACGGAGATGTTTAATAAACTCAAGTGGCAGACTCTGCAAGAGAGGCGCTCTGCACCGCGGTGTAGCTTGCTCGCCAGGTTTCGAGAGGGTGCGTTTCTGGATGAGGTATCGAATATATTGCTTCCCCCTACTTATACCTCCCGAGGAGATCACGAATGTAAAATTAGAGAGATTAGAGCGCGCACGGAGGCTTTCAGACAGTCGTTCTTCCCGCGAACCATACGCGACTGGAACAGGAAAGGGAGGTAATGACAGTGGCACGTAAAGTGCCCTCCGCCACACACCGTTGGGTGGCTTGCGGAGTATCAATGTAGATGTAGATGTAGATGTAGATTACCTGAAGTCAGGTAAGGTATCGAGGAGTGGGCCTTAACGCCCGACAGCCGGCGCAGGCCACCCCAGACGACAGAAGAGGGAGTAAAACTGTTAAAGGAGCTTGTGAAAGAGCTTTTTCGCTGTCTTTGATGACTCGACGACATTGCGCTTGGAGTCGTTTGTAATCAATACAATTCGCCAGCGTTGGATGGCGGCGAAAGGTGCGTAAAGCACGTCGTCGAGCACGGATAGCGACTCTGCAAGCCTCATTCCATCAGGGGACTGAAACGCGACGTGAAGAAGAGGTAGTATGAGGAATGGAACGTTCGGTAGCATTCATGATAACAGCCGTGAGGTATTCAACGTGACTGTCACAGCTGAGAAAATCGTGGTCCGGAAAGGTCGCCAGGGAGGAGTAAAGTCCCCAGTCAGCTTTCGGTATGTTCCAGCTCGAGGGACGTGGGAATGGGGTGTGGTGCAGGAGACGAACGACACAGGGGAAATTGTCGCTTGAATAGGTGTCAGAAAGGACATACCACTCGAACCGACGGTCCAGAGTGGGAGAATAGATCGAGAGATGCAAGTGGGAGTAGATATGAGTAGAGTCCGAGAGGAAAGTCAGGGCGCCAATATTGAGGCAGACAAGACTGAGATGGTTGAAAACATCCACCAAGAGGGAGCTTCTCTGACAGGATGGAGGAGAACCCCAAAGGGGATGATGGGCATTGAAGTCACCTAACAATAAAAACGGCGGAGGAAGCTGAGCAACCAGGTGCAACATGTCAGCCCGACTAACTGCGAATGAAGATGGAGTGTAGACAGTACAACAGAAAAAGTAAAGGCAGAAAGAGTAATACGGACAGCTATTGCTTGGAGCGGGGTGGTCATTGGGATGGGATGGTAATAGACATCGTCCCGAATGAGCAACATGACCCCACCATGAGCTGGAATACCACCCACAGGGGTTAGGTCAGATCGCTTGGAGGTATAGTGGGTAAAAGCAATATGGTCAATTGGGCATAATTTCGTTTCCTGGAGACCAATGACGAGCGGACAGTGCAGGCAGAGGAGGATTAGATCGAATACCTCTTATGTTCCAAAGTAACAAAGCCATCGCAAATCAGGGAAAGGGGGAATGAAACGGGTGAAGAGCTGGTCACCTCGACGGCCGCAGAGGACCAAGTTTCGAGGGAACATCGCTACAACCCTCGGGAGGTGGATTCTGTGCCATCGAGTCGTCGATAGCTGCAGCCACATTCCTGGGTTGCGCAGGAGGGGCAGCATCATCTGCCGACGACAGGCCAGCTGAGTGCCTGGCAGCAGAGCATCCCAGCAAAACTGATGACGGCCGGGAGCAGGCCTTCTTGGAAGACCGATGGGTCACAAGGATGGTGGGCTGTGGGGCTGGACCCAAAGAAAATCCTCACGCTCGGGGTCCTTTTTGGAACGCCAGACCTCGGAAGCTGGGGTCTGTAACGTTTCCCCGATAGACACCTGAGAAGAGGATCGCTTCTCAGGTGGCGGAGGAGGAGGAGCAGGAGGAAGAGTGGCCCCTGGGGCAGAGGGGGCAGGGGCCATGAGGGAGGAGGATTTGGAAGGGAGGGATTTGGGAGGCAGAGGCATAGACCCCAGAAGGGATGAGGAGGTGGAGGGGGGACAGGATAGGGGTGAGGCTACTGTGGATGGACTGAAGCAAACGACGTTGACAACCTCACAGGATAGAGGCGGTCATATTTCTTCGTGGCCTCAGAATAAAACAGACGGTCCAAGGTTTTCAATTCTTGTATCATCTTCTCCTTCTGATACACAGGGCAGTCGAAAGATCTAGGAGAGTGGAGGCCGGACAATGGACGCACCGAGGTGGTGTGGTACATGTATGTCCCTCACGAAGAGGACGTTCACAACCACCACAAAGGGGCTCAGCTTAACACCATGACGACATGTGCCTGCAGTGCAAACATCGAAAGCATCGCTTAGGAGGTGGGATGTAAGGTCACACGTCGACCCAGTAGCACATCACCTTTACCTTCTCTGGGAGAACATCCTCCTTGAAGGTGAGGATAAAGGCCCCAGTGTCGACGTGACGGTCTTTGGGGCCGAGCTCCTCATCAGATTGCAGCAGGAGGTCCCGACGGAAAATAATCCCCTGCATCCTACTGAGTGCCAGATGTGGGACAATGAACACTGGGATGTCCCCTAGTCGGTCGCAAGCCTGGAGCGCCGCCGACTGTGTAGTGGAGGTGGTCTTTATGAGAATGGACCCCGAAAGCATTTTACTAAGAGCCTCGATTTCTCCGAAGATATCCTCAATATGCTGTACAAAGAATATGGGCTTGGAGGTGGCGAACGTTCCCCCATTGGTCTGAGAACAGACTAAATAGAGGGGGAAGAATTCCGCCCCAAGCCGGCGGGATTGTCCCTCCTCCGAAGGAGTGGCCAAGGGGAAAAGGCAGAAGTACCAGAACCAGAGACAGAGACAGAGACAGAACCTTTCCTCTTAGAAGATGCGGCCACAGAGTGACATGAGGCATGTTGACGCTTCATCTGTGAAACGTCCACCCGATACCACCCTCTCCGACCAGGGGCTCTCCCCACGGGCGCGACCCAGCCGCAGCAAGTGCCACCTGACAGGATGACCGTTGCCGGGAGTCCTGATGCCCCAGGTGGACGGGCATCCACTCCTTGGCTGACGTGGGGAGGGTGCAGCTCAGGTATCGGCAGTACAATCCCTGCGTTGTCAGGGGGCTACAACCTAGAGGGTACATGACGACCCCACCACAACGGGCTGGATACCATGCTGGATTTCGGGTGCCATGGAAAGTCCATCATGATCGTAGGTGCAGATGGGGACGCACTATGGGCGTAACTTGTCCAACCATCAGGTGTTTAGGCCCAAATTGATGAACAGTGGGTGCAGTGACGACGCCGTTATGATGATGAGTGCCAAGGTCTTAGTGCAGTGAGGACTGGTGATACACCACATAAGGTGTCCTTCCCCAAAAGGCTCGTACTTCTGTAGAAATTTGAAAAAATGGAGGTCAAATCCCAATGGGGACCATCACATTGAAGGCCGAAATGGTTGAATCTCCTTTTAGTCGCCTCTTACGACAGGCAGAAATACCTCGGGCCTATTCTTACCCCGGACCCACAGGGGGATACGTAGGAGGGAGCAATATATTGCTTGACTCCTCAGTGAAGGTATGTTCTCAAAACTTTAACAAAAGCTCGTACCGAGCTACTGAGCGTCTCTCCTGCACAGTTTTCCGCTGGAGTTTATCTATCATCTCCATAACAGTTTCGCGATTAATAAATGATCCTGTAACGAAGCGCGCTGCTCTCCGTTGGATCTTCTCTATCTCTTCTATCAACCCTATCTGGTATGGATTCCACACTGCTGAGCAATATTCAAGCAGTGGGTGAACAAGTGTACTGTAACCTACTACCTTTGTTTTCGGATTGCATTTCCTTAGGATTCTTCCAATGAATCTCAGTCTGGCATCTACTTTACCGATGATCAACTTTATATGATCATTCCATTTTAAATCACTCCCAGATAATTTATGGAATTAACTCCTTCCAGTTGCTGACCTGCTATATTGTAGCTAAATGATAAATGATCTTTCTTTCTGTGTATTCGCAGCACGTTGCACTTGTCTACAGAGAGATTCAATTGCCATTCCCTGCACCATGAGTCATTTCGTTGCAGATCATCCTATATTTCAGTACTATTTTCCATTGTTAGAACCTCTCGATATACCACAGCATCAACCGCAAAAAGCTTCAGTGAACTTCCGATGTTATCCACAAGTTCATTTATGTATATTGTTAACAGTAACGGTCCTACGGCACTCCCCTGCGACACACCTGAAATCACTCTTACTTCGGAAGACTTCTCTCTATTGAGAATGACATGCTGCGTTCTGTTATCTCGGAACGCTTCAGTCCAATCACACAATTGGTCTGATAGTCCATATGCTCTTACTTTGTTCATTAAACGTCTGTGGGGAACTGTATCCAACGCCTTGCTGAAGTCAAGAAACACGGCATCTACCTGGGAACCCGTGTCTATGGCCCTCTGAGTCTCGTGGTCGAATAGCGCGAGCTGGGTTTCACACGATCGTCTTTTTCGAAATCCATGCTGATTCCTACAGAGTAGATTTCTAGTCTCCAGAAAAGTCATTATACTCGGACATAATACGTGTTCCAAAATTCTTCAACTGATCGACGTTAGAGATATAGATATATAGTTCTGCACATCTGTTAGACGTCCCTTCTTGAAAACGGGGATGACCTGTGCCCCTTTCCAATCTTTTGGAACGCTACACTCCTCTAGAGACCTACGGTACACCGCTGCAAGAGGGGGGGGGCAAGTTCCTTCGGGTACTCTGTGTAAAATCGGCCTTTCCTCTTTTGAGCGATTTTAATTGTTTCTCTATCCCTCTGTCGTCTGTTTCGATATGTACCATTTTGTCATCTGTGCGACAATCTTGAGAAGGAACTACAGTGTAGTCTTCCACTGTGAAACAGCTTTGGAAAAAGGCATTTACTATTTCGGCCTTTAGTCTGTCATCCTCTGTTTCAGTACCATTTTGGTAACACAGTGTCTGGACATTTTGTTTTGTTCCACCTACCGCTTTGACATCAGACCAAAATTTGTAGAAATTTCTGCCAAGTCAGTACATAGAACTTTACGTTCAATTCATTGAACGTCTCTCGCATAGCTCTCCTCACACTACATTTCGCTTCGCGCAATTTTTGTATGTCTGCAAGGCTTTGGCTATGTTAATGTTTGCTGTGAAGTTCCCTTTGCTTCCGCAGCAGTTTTCTAACTCGGTTGTTGTACTACGGTGGTTCTTTTCCAACTCTTACGATCTTGCTTGGCACATACTGATCTAATGCATGTTGTACGATGGTTCTGAACTTTGTCCACTGATCCTCAACACTATCTGTACTTGAGACAAAACTTCTGTGTTGAGCCGTCAAGTACTCTGAAACCTGCTTTTTGTCACTTTTGCTAAACGGAAAAATCTTCCTACCTTTCTTAATATTTCTATTTACGGCTGAAATAATCGATGCAGTAACCGTTTTATGATCGCTGATTCCCTGTTCTGCGTTAACTGTTTCAAATAGTTCAAATGGTTCAAATGGCTCTGAGCACTATGGGACTTAACTACTGAGGTCATCAGTCCCCTAGAACTTAGAACTACTTAAACCTAACTAACCTAAGGACATCACACACATCCATGCCCGATGCAGGATTCGAACCTGCGACCGTAGCGGTCACGCGGTTCCAAACTGACGCGCTTAGAACCGCACGGCGACACCGGCCGGCTTCAAATAGTTCGGTCTCTTTGTCACCAACAGGTCTAATATGTTTTGGCGACGAGTCGGTTCTCTGTTTAACTGCTCAAGGTAGTTTTCAGAAAATGCACTTAAAAAAATGTGAACACTGGCCTTCTTCCCCGACCTTTCCGCTATTTACCTAAGGTACTCACCCGCCTAACGTTGGAGCCCCCAATCACTAAGAAACCCCTCCCCGCGTGTGCCTGCTCGGACCTTGACGAAGGAGCGGCCACATGTCCACTCACACGCAGAGTGGGCGATGCCACACGGCCTGCCTCCACATTGAGCCTCCGCCTTCTTCTCCTCGAACGCCGCTGAACCCCTCACTCCCCTTGGGGAGAGGGTGGCCCAACCGCGCCCGGTACCCGAGAAGATGTCTCGACAGCAGGGACCGTGGGCGAAGCTAGTAACACCTGGGGTGTACCATGCGACGCACCAAACTCCCCACTGTCGCTACACTCCGAGGCAGCAGCCTGAAGACGGCTGACCGCGGCCATCAACACGTTCAGCTGTTCGCGAACAGTGGCCAGCTCCTCCTGCATCCGTACACAGCAGTCACACATCCTATCCGTCCTAAGAAATCAATTTACTGTAGAGCGTTAATCAACTTTTAAGTAGAGTGCTAATTCACTAAAGGCGGCTGATAGCTAACTAAGCTGTGGTTAGTAGACACTTTTTGTTGAAAACAATGAAAATAAGCACTACCTGTCTCTGGACTGTATTCAAAACAAACATTAGCACTACTGGCATTATGGCTGACTGAAGGGACTCTCTCTGACTGTGTTCAAAACAAACACGAAATCTGTGGAAAACTATTACTAGTACTCGAAAATTAAAGCTTCCTAAAAGCAAAAACACACGGAAGAAGAAGTGACAAGTAATAAAAATACTGTTAATAAACTAACGTAGCTCGCTGCACAGCAGATGTGAAGCAGACGGCAATTACGACGATACTGACACTACTGGCACTAAGGCTGGCTAAAGGGACTCTCTCTGACTGTATTCAAAACAAACTCGAAATCTACGGAACACATGGTACGAGAGAGAGCGGTAGAGGACAAAAACTAGAGCGAAAGGCCGAGATTGGAATACATCCAACAAATAATTGAGGACATGGGTTGCAAGTACCACTCCGAGATGAAGAGGTTGTCACAGGAGAGAAATTCGTGGCCGGCTGCATCAAATTAGTCTGAAGACTGATGACTAAATAACATTTCTTCAATTGATATGTCACGAGCCCATGGGAGGTGCCACAGGCGATGGTGTGCTATTAGAATTCGTCAGGATACGGTGGCCGATGGGCAGTTATGTTTTTGGTCAAAAGCGCTGGGCGAGTGCATTCGTTTGTTTGGACATTGCCGGCTTTTAGTCGGCCGGCGACGTTCGTCAATGACAGAACAGAGGCGCACTACCCGTAATTTTTCTCTAATGATTTTACGGGAACTATTCGGCATTTTTTTTTATTTTTATCGGTTTACATGTCAGTTACATGACGATGTGCCCTTCATATCGTTAATGGTCATAGTTACTGTGATATTTCCATTTAGGGAAGACAGTTCATGAAATCAGAACAAGTTTGGAATGGAAAATAGGGTTTTCAGTGATATTGCGTTTGGTTCATATTGTATAATATGTAGCTGTTCAAAATGGTTCAAATGGCTCTGAGCACTATGGGACTCAACTGCTGAGGTCATTAGTCCCCTAGAACTTAGAACTAGTTAAACCTAACTAACCTAAGGACATCACAAACATCCATGCCCGAGGCAGGATTCGAACCTGCGACCGTAGCGGTCTTGCGGTTCCAGACTGCAGCGCCTTTAACCGCACGGCCACTTCGGCCGGCAATATGTAGCTGTTCATGATATTTATCTAACATATTGAATTTTTCTTGAGACTTGGGTGGAAATCTATATCTGCACAAGTCTCGAGAAAATTAATCTGATGCAGCACAAACAATTGCGATGCACGCACAAGCGATAAAGCCGGAATTAAATATCAGCACCATCCCTCATATTTCATAAACGGCTTGAGATATCGAAGAGATTTTGAGAAATGATAGCATCCAAGGAGGGACTATTTTGGCATATGGTTATTATGCAAAAGTTCATTACTTATCGTGTTATTCCACTAACTAAAGCCTTTTTCGAATAAGGAACGTTATTTTTAAGAACTATCGATTGCCAGTGAAACGAGAAATACTGTGGGTTTTGGAACAAGATAAGTGAAGACATTACACAGTTTATTTTTGTACCGAGGATGTTCTGTTTCATAAGCTCTTCACCTCACTTTTCCATAACTCCTCACATAATAAACCACTGTTTGAGAATTGTCTCTCAGTTTCGTCTACACAGCATATTTGTGAGGTGACATTTTGTGAACT
Source organism: Schistocerca serialis cubense (assembly GCF_023864345.2). Classification (NCBI taxonomy): domain Eukaryota; kingdom Metazoa; phylum Arthropoda; class Insecta; order Orthoptera; family Acrididae; genus Schistocerca; species Schistocerca serialis. Next base: position 379,974,749 of record NC_064643.1, on the reverse strand, counting down.
CTGCTGTGCTTTGGCAAAAGACGCAAATTTTAACGTGACAACAAAATAAATGTAGGGTTTACTCAAAATTCGCCACTCATTACGCTTTTCTGACAGCCACAAGTAGTTAACGAGCCAGGCAAAAATAAGTCGCTGCTTTACAACCAAAGCATAATTGACAGTAGATCTTTTTGAATGGTCACGATTCAAGTGTGGGTGTGGAGGGAGGGTCCCCACTTAATATTTACAAAAAAATTGAGCGTAGTCTTCAGTTCAGAATGGCATGACGTCTCCAGCGCTCTGTATTTCCCCCACACCGTCTCTCCGCAACCACCACCTCTACAGCCCTCCCCGTGCGTGTTCTGCCGATTGCCCATCTACCGGCTGGGGTACTCTAGCCAGTCTGCTGCTGCTAAAGGCCATTAACGCCGAATTTCGGCGCACTGTCCTAAAGGTTACGTTCATCATCGATCCACACTGTTTTCTGCAGTTATTTCACAAAGCGTTGCTTGATAACTCTAAGCAAATAACGCTGCTCTCGGTCGTTAACTGTGGGCCGTCGGCCGCTGCATTGTCTTGACACTGTGGATCTCGGAATATTGAATTCCCTAACGATTTCCGAAACAGAATGTCCCATAGACCCTACGTCTAGCTCCATCATTCAGCATTCGAAGTCCGTTGCTTCTCATCGTGCGGCCATAATCGCGTTGGACACCTTTCCACATGAATCAGCTGAGTACAAATGACAGCTCCACAAATTGTACTGGCCGATGTAGTTTGTGTACGCGATACATCCGCCATCTGCATATCGCTATTCCATGACATTTGTCACCTCAGTGTGAAAGGTGTGTGTGGGGGGGGGGGGGGGGGGGGGAATTTTCGTAGTAATTTTCCTTGTTTTGGATGTCGCTGGTAAGGATCGCTTTCGTAAGGTTTGAATTACTTCGACATGCATGCGCAGCCTCGGCAGTGAAGTTTCACTGCACAGAGATGAGTTACAGGTGATACTTTGGTCTGGGGAGATGTGCACCAGATTTATCTGTTGATCAAGAGGAGAGGAGAGGAGATAGACAGTTGAGCTTTGATGTTAGATGTGAGCATCCGAGTTCTGGTTCATTGGCAGTAAGCAGCAAACAATGGAGATTTTTGAGAGTTGTGTTTTGCTTTAGTGGAAGATTGATTGTGGAGAGAAGAAGAACTGATTTTTTGACTGGTATGTGTTATACTCTTTGTGAAGAATGATTTACTGGTAATGGTTAAGTTAGTTTAACTTGAGGCAATGGTTTGATAGCGCAGATTCTTGTTCTTGTTCGTCATATATCCAAATCAAGAATCTGTTTGCTTTTTTTTTTTTTTTTTTTTTTAGAAATTGATTTTAGAATTAGATTTTGAAATTTTGTGTACGGGAAGGTTATAAATGTAAAGTTTAATTTTTGTAATTCCTAGATTATACACTGAAGCAGGCATGCGTATTCATATACACTCCTGGAAATTAAAATAAGAACACCGTGAAATCATTGTCCCAGGAAGGGGAAACTTTATTGACACATTCCTGGGGTCAGATACATCACATGATCACACTGACAGAACCACAGGCACATAGACACAGGCAACAGAGCATGCACAATGTCGGCACTAGTACAGTGTATATCCACCTTTCGCAGCAATGCAGGCTGCTATTCTCCCATGGAGACGATCGTAGGGATGCTGGATGTAGTCCTGTGGAACGGCTTGCCATGCCATTTCCACCTGGCCCCTCAGTTGGACCAGCGTTCGTGCTGGACGTGCAGACCGCGTGAGACGACGCTTCATCCAGTCCCAAACATGCTCAATGGGGGACAGATCCGGAGATCTTGCTGGCCAGGGTAGTTGACTTACACCTTCTAGAGCACGTTGGGTGGCACGGGATACATGCGGATGTGCATTGTCCTGTTGGAACAGCAAGTTCCCTTGCCGGTCTAGGAATGGTAGAACGATGGGTTCGATGACGGTTTGGATGTACCGTGCACTATTCAGTGTCCCCTCGACGATCACCAGTGGTGTACGGCCAGTGTAGGAGATCGCTCCCCACACCATGATGCCGGGTGTTGGCCCTGTGTGCCTCGGTCGTATGCAGTCCTGATTGTGGCGCTCACCTGCACGGCGCCAAACACGCATACGACCATAATTGGCACCAAGGCAGAAGCGACTCTCATCGCTGAAGACGACACGTCTCCATTCATCCCTCCATTCACGCCTGTCGCGGCACCACTGGAGGCGGGCTGCACGATGTTGGGGCGTTAGCGGAAGACGGCCTAACGGTGTGCGGGACCGTAGCCCAGCTTCATGGAGACGGTTGCGAATGGTCCTCGCCGATACCCCAGGAGCAACAATGTCCCTAATTTGCTGGGAAGTGGCGGTGCGGTCCCCTACGGCACTGCGTAGGATCCTACGGTCTTGGCGTGCATCCGTGCGTCGCTGCGGTCCGGTCCCAGGTCGACGGGCACGTGCACCTTCCGCCGACCACTGGCGACAACATCGTGTACCGTGGAGACCTCACGCCCCACATGTTGAGCAATTCGGCGGTACGTCCACCCGGCCTCCCGCATGCCCACTATACGCCCTCGCTCAAAGTCCGTCAACTGCACATACGGTTCACGTCCACGCTGTCGCGGCATGCTACGAGTGTTAAAGACTGCGATGGAGCTCCGTATGCCACGGCAAACTGGCTGACACTGACGGCGGCGGTGCACAAATGCTGCGCAGCTAGCGCCATTCGACGGCCAACACCGCGGTTCCTGGTGTGTCCGCTGTGCCGTGCGTGTGATCATTGCTTGTACAGCCCTTTCGCAGTGTCCGGAGCAAGTATGGTGGGTCTGACACACCGGTGTCAATGTGTTCTTTTTTCCATTTCCAGGAGTGTACATAGATACGTAAACATGCTGAATGCGGTGCTGCGGTCGGCAATGCCTATATAAGTGTCTGGCGCAGTTGTTATACCGGTTACTGCTGCTACAATGGCAGGTTATCAAGATTTAAGTGAGTTACAAAGTGGTGATATAGAAGGCGCACGAGCGATGGGACACAGCATCTCCCAAGTAGGGATTAGGCAGAGAGTTTCCCTCACGATCATTTCACGAGTATGCCGTAGATGTCAGGAACTCGGTGAAAAACATAATATATCCCACATCTCTGCGACCAGAAAAAGATCCTGTAACAACGAGACCAACGACGCCTGAAAAGAATAGCTCAATGTGATGGAAGTGCAACTCTTCCGAAAATTCTTGTAGATTTCAATACTGGGCCATCAACAAGTGAACGTGCAAACCATTCAACGAAACATCATTGATATAGGCTTTCGGAGCCGAAGACCCACTCGCGTACTCTTGAAGACTGCACAGCACAACGCTTTATGCCTCGCCTGGGCGCATCAATACCGACGTTGGGCTGGTGGTGACTGGAAACATGTTGCCTGGTCGGATGAGTCTCGTTTCTAATTGTATCGAACGGATGGACGTGTGTAGGTATGGAGACAACCTCATGAATTCATGGACCCGCAGGGGACTGTTCAAGTTGGTGGAGGCTCTGTAATGGAGTGAGCGTGTGCAGTTGGAGTGATGTGGGACACCTGAGCCGGCCAGTGTGGCCTTGTGGTTCTAGGCGCTTCAGTCTGGAACCGCGTGACTGCTATGGTCGCAGGTTCGAATCCTGCCTCGGGCATGGATGTGTGTGATGTCCTTAGGTTAGTTAGGTTTAAGTAGTTCTCAGTTCTAGGGGACTGATGACCTCAGATGTTAAGTCCCATAGCGCTCAGAGCCATTTGAACCATTTTTTTTTCTTTTTTTTTTTGGGACACCTGATACGTCTAGGTACGACTTTGACAAGTGACATGTATGTACGCATCCTGTCTGATCAGCTGTATTCGTTCATGTCCATTGTGCATTCTGACGGACTTGGACAACTCCAAGTAGGACTATGCGACACTCCACACGTCCAGAATTGCTACAGAATGGCTGCAGGAACACTCTTCTTAGTTCAAACACTTCCACTGGCCACCAAATTCCCCAAACGTGAACATTATTGATCATATCTGGGACGCCCTGCAGCCTGCATTTCAGAAGAGGTCCTCGCCCCCTAGTACTCAGAGGAATTTATGGACAGCCCTCCAGGACTCATGGTGTCACTTCCCTCCAGCACTACTTCAGACATTACTTTAGTCGATGCCATGTCAGGTTGCAGCTGTTTCAGTTTCTTTGGCTCTTCACTGTAATTTTCTACTCCGATTGCGAAAAAATTCTGTTGGCACCCAGCTACATATGGAGAAATGATCATCACCATAAAATAAGAGAAATCAGGGTTCGCATAGAAAAATTTAAGTGCTCGTTTTTTCACGCGCCGTTCGAGAGTGGAACGGTAGAAAGACAGCTTGAAGGTGGTTCATTGAACCCTCTGCCAGGCACTTTATTGTGAATAGCGGAGTAATCATGTAGATGTAGATGTAGTTACATGTTTCCACAGAAAGTTTAACTGTTACTGGAGTTTCATTAAATGTTTTTAAGTCAGATGATATGAAATTGCTCTAGAGTTCTTTTAACCCAGGAGTCAACTAATTTTTAAATGTTTTTAGAGAACATATTGTACGTTTGCGTATCTCAGTCGTTAGATTTTAGAGCTCTGTTATCAAGATGCGATGCAGCTGCTAGGGCAGTCTGCACAGCGTTATCCAGTGCGACCCAGGTAAGCCAAAGAGTGTAGAAAACAGATTCCTTCTTTAATTAAATTTCTGCGGGACCGACTTTAGTTTCAAAGTGATCAGTTTTTCATCAAAGCCCGTTGTCAGATTTTGTGATAACAGTAAGTCACAGACTGGGCATGTTTGTCTGAGAATTCTCACAGCTTATTTTCTATATATACAATGTATATCAGGCCACAATTAGATATTTGTGGATGCAGATATTTCAGCACCTGGATTTTCAGGATGACACCCCTATAACAAAATGAATGCCCTGCACGACAGGGCCACTGGCTTACAAAACTCTGTCACCACGACTCCCCAGCACCCCCCCTCCCTATCCTCACATCATCATTATTGGGAAATCAGATTCAAAACATGACTAACGATAGCCACTAATGAAGTGTCAGTCTTGACACGACTACTCGACATATGCCAACTGCCGCACGACCACCAATATCAGTACCTATGCAGTTGTGTTACCTATTACCTGCCACCCTGAAATTCCACCGTCGGAAGGTAGTATGGGACTTCATGTTCCAGCACCACATCTTAAACATGGACTCCAATAATGTCACTGGAATGACATCATCGTAGAATACAACAACTTTACCCCTACACAAAGACAGTAAGACTGAGATTCCATAGTGACGCTTGAGGCACCCTGCTAAATCCACAGGACAGGGCAGGTAGTTTAAGTTGTGGAAAGGGATCAAAATAAGCGGCTGTCAGTTACACTCGAACATACAACTTTATTTATTTGACCAGAGATTACAAGAGCCAAGAAATTTAAAAAAAAATCACTGTATTAATTTTGGAACTTAATTACCAGCTGAATGCGCCATACAGTCTCATGCTTTAAGAGAAAGACCACTTTAATTTAAAATCGGCTAAAAGCCAATAACTTAAGACTCAAACCAAAATCAGAAATGTAAAAGGTAGAAGACCTTATCCTAATTTAGTTCTCTGAATTAGGCTGAAGGCCCAAACAGTCAGACACCTTCAGAGCAAAACAACTTCAATTTAAAAATCGGCTGAAGGCCCATCACTTAAGAGTCAAACCAAAATAAATTTTAAGAGGCCAAAGGCCTTACATTAAAACAGTTCTCTCAATTAAGTGAAAGGCCCAAATAATCTTATGCCTTAACGGAAAACAACCTTAAATTAAAAATCGGCTAGAAGCCATACAAATACAAACAACAAGAACAAATAAGGAAAGGCAGAACAGCCAACGGCGCTCAGAAGTTTCCGAGGGTCACCCTGGAATTGAAACACTAACGATAAGTGAGACCGACAGTCGCCCCAATCATTATTGATCCAACGTCAACTCAACCGACAGACAGTCAACGGACCCACCGAAAAGATAACTACCACTCCAACTGACCAGCACACAACAGAGAGTTCAATGGAACAACGTAGAAGGTATTGGAGCCCACAATCAATTATACATTGAGCTGTCACACTAAACACCGTGCTGGACAGCGAGAACACGATGAGGAAAATACACTGCCTGAATTTACGTCAACGGCCAGGGCAGGTAACTAGAATGTTGACGGCCACAAGGCAGAAGATTCCGCTGGTGCACTTCAATTCAAATTAACCAAGTACATGCAAGCGTAGGCTTCCGCGGCCGTTGTCTTCTTCAATAAAATTCTTCAGGGTATCAGACCGCATCGTCATAATTTTAAAATGCGCCAACGTTTCGGCCAGCGTTGCAGCTAGCCTTCATCAGGGCCTTACGTTAACTGCTAAATGAACACACTTGGATTCCTTAAATAGCTGCACGAGAAAACCGTGTCGTTACTCGATTGGCTGTACTAGGAGGAGGAGGAGGGGTGAAAGGTATGCTTTATTGGGGTTTCCTTTATTATCTGTTATTGGCTGAAATAGCTGTTTTCTATTGGTCTTTATATTAATCCACCCCATTGGAGGAGACGGACGAATAGCGAACAGGTGATGGCTGTGACGTCACACTGTTTCCATGCTGTCCAGAAGCCGGCTGCGGCGTGCCATTGCTTTGTGTGCTCGCGACCACTACTGTGGCTCTCCGCATGTCCGCATGGGCTGCCACGGCTCTGCCGCCGCTCCGTAGCCCTGCTATTGCAGGCAGCCAAGACCTCGGAAGCTTGTACCCGTCCTCTCTATTCATGTTGGCGGGTCTTTTGGCTATTTCTATCGCCTCTCTAATCTTTCTTTTGAAAGTGAGAGGCTGTTTCGCCAGGACGCGGGCTTCTTGAAAAAATATTGGTTTCCCGCACTCGTCTCGGTGTTCCGCCACTGCTGACTTAGTGTGTTGTTTCAGGCGGATATATCTTTCATGTTCCGAGAGCCTAGTGCTGATTGGACGTCCCGTCTCACCTATGTAAACTAATCCACACGCACAACCAATTTCATACACGCCAGCTGTGTGTAGTTTGTCAACTGCATCCTTGGTAGAACCGAGCATGTCTGATAAAGCATACCTTTCACCCCTCCTCCTCCTCCTAGTACAGCCAATCGAGTAACGACACGGTTTTCTCGTGCAGCTATTTAAGGAATCCAAGTGTGTTCATTTAGCAGTTAACGTAAGGCCCTGATGAAGGCTAGCTGCAACGCTGGCCGAAACGTTGGCGCATTTTAAAATTATGACGATGCGGTCTGATACCCTGAAGAATTTTATTGAAGAAGACAACGGCCGCGGAAGCCTACGCTTACATTTAACCAACCTGTATGGGCAGGAAATCCACGGAAACATCAAGAAGTTAGAAGCACTGCGTTTAAAAAGATGTAAACTGCTGAATGACCTTGCTTTTTTGAAGAGATGCAGAGACACGAGTGTTGTGCCGTATTCTTTGCGGTTGACGTCTCACATAAAAACGAACAAGGCGAGGAATATCTGTGTTAAAGCCAGTAAAGCATTGCTACGGGAAAGGATTCGCCACATCCGCATAAGTCTCGATGCTCACAACAGGAATTTGTGTGATCTGCACCTATTTCTGGCCGGAAAACTTCAGAAGGAAGACTGGGATAAAGTCGACAGGTTAACCTTTCAGCAAGCATCAAGGACCAGCAATAGTATTACTAACCGCCAGATGAGAAAGTACGACAAACTACAACAGAAAGCCACGGACGAAACATTGACGCTGGACAGGCGACGGACAGTGGTCAACCTCTCCAGCCACACCTTGAGCGAAGCAACCACAGCAATCCTGGCCAAGGGGATGAATTTCGCAGTCGCACCTAAGCGAGTTCCAAAAGAAGATATCATAGAATCCGTAGAGGCTTCGGTACGTCATCTGCCACAGGCCGAGGCGGAGAAGATCCGGCAGGAAACGGTCAGAGTTCTGAATAAAGCAAAGCCACCGAAGCAAAACATCAACGCTGAGGAATACCATGCCATTAAGGAACTCAGGGACAACCCCCACTTAGTAGTGGTACAGGCAGATAAGGGCAACGCCACTGTAGTCTTGGACACGACTGATTACAACAAACGAATGGAAGATATTCTCGCAGAACCTCTCTACAAGAAACTTCAGGGAGATCCGACGGCCAAGGTAATCAAAACGACGCAGGCACTGCTCAAGCATTCTAGAATCAATTTCGACAAGGCCAGAAGATTCATCCCGCAAGTGACACAGGCACCAAGGATATATGGTGTACCGAAGGTACACAAAACCGACTTCCCCTTAAGGCCCATAGTAAACAGTATAAATTCGCCGACTTACTACCTAGCGAAAGAACTGGCACCTAGGCTCCGACACCTAGTACATCAAACCGAGTCCTACGTTAAGGATTCCACTGACTTCGTGTCTCTCCTAAAGGAAATGCGTGTTACGGACCAAGATCTGATGGTTAGCTTCGACGTCAAATCCCTATTCACGAATGTCCCAGTGTCAGATACTGTGAACATCCTAGAAGAACGCGTGGCACCTGATGTATGTGAGCTTGTGCGCCACTGTCTGACGACCACCTATTTCAGGTGGAGAGGTCAATTTTATGAACAAACTGACGGTGTAGCTATGGGCTCACCCCTATCGCCTATCGCAGCAGAAATTTTCATGGAGGCATTTGAGGAAACAGCCCTCCAGTCCGCCCCATACGTCCAAATTGTTGGCTTCGCTATGTCGATGATACTTTCGTCATCTGGCCCCACGGAGAAGAGGAGTTACAGAACTTCCACAAGCACCTTAACCAACAGCATAGAAAAATCCAGTTTACAATGGAAACAGAGAAGAATGGGGTGCTGCCTTTTCTCGACGTGGAAGTTTATCGAAAACCTGATGGTAAACTTGGCCACAAAGTGTACAGGAAACCAACCAATACGGACAGGTACCTTCACGCCTCCTCCCACCATCACCCCACGCAGAAGAAGTCCGCCCTGCACACGCTAACGAAGAGAGCGTACAGGATAAGCGACGAAGAACATCTGAAGACAGAACTTGAACACCTCAGGTCCATCTTCGGAACTAATGGCTATGGGAAGCAGATGATAGACAGCACCATGTCGACACGGGAGAAGACTAATAGGGAAGAGGAGAAGGAGGCACAGAGCATTGCTGTGTTACCATATGTACAAGGGGTCACCGAACGTATTGGCAAAATTCTACGAAAAGCCGACATCAAACCAATTTTCCGAAGCAGAAACAAAATATCAGACATGCTCGGTTCTATCAAGGATGCAGTTGACAAACTACACACAGCTGGCGTGTATGAAATTGGTTGTGCGTGTGGATTAGTTTACATAGGTGAGACGGGACGTCCGATCAGCACTAGGCTCTCGGAACATGAAAGATATATCCGCCTGAAACAACACACTAAGTCAGCAGTGGCGGAACACCGAGACGAGTGCGGGAAACCAATATTTTTTCAAGAAGCCCGCGTCCTGGCGAAACAGCCTCTCACTTTCAAAAGGAAGATTAGAGAGGCGATAGAAATAGCCAAAAGACCCGCCAACATGAATAGAGAGGACGGGTACAAGCTTCCGAGGTCTTGGCTGCCTGCAATAGCAGGGCTACGGAGCGGCGGCAGAGCCGTGGCAGCCCATGCGGACATGCGGAGAGCCACAGTAGTGGTCGCGAGCACACAAAGCAATGGCACGCCGCAGCCGGCTTCTGGACAGCATGGAAACAGTGTGACGTCACAGCCATCACCTGTTCGCTATTCGTCCGTCTCCTCCAATGGGGTGGATTAATATAAAGACCAATAGAAAACAGCTATTTCAGCCAATAACAGATAATAAAGGAAACACCAATAAAGCATACCTTTCACCCCTCCTCCTCCTCCTAGTACAGCCAATCGAGTAACGACACGGTTTTCTCGTGCAGCTATTTAAGGAATCCAAGTGTGTTCATTTAGCAGTTAACGTAAGGCCCTGATGAAGGCTAGCTGCAACGCTGGCCGAAACGTTGGCGCATTTTAAAATTATGACGATGCGGTCTGATACCCTGAAGAATTTTATTGAAGGAGTAACCAAGTACAGTTCAACTCCATCGAAGGGTACTAAAATTTGCCAACTTGAAAACACATGTTGTTGCTCTCACCAATATCCCAACAGCTGACAACAAAATCCAAACGACACAATGTGAACAATCGTGACTTGCTGATAGATTAAGTCAAAACTCAACTTTCGTTTCCAGGATCGGTGAGCAACGGACCTTGTAGCAATGGGAACAGCACCACACACTCCGACCCTGAGTAGACGCCGCCAGTGGCCCTGGCCAAACCACGCGCCGTAGAGATTTCTTCGTTGCTCCACGCCAACCGACCAACTGCTCGCATACAGCACAGCCAGAAATTATAAGTGCCAGGCCAAAGACAGTACAAGGTGCGAATATCTATACACACCACAGCCGTCACTCACTGAGAGAGAGGATAACAGCATAATCGCTATAATTGAGTGAGACTAAACACAGAATAGCAACCAAGATTTAATCCAACTCACAACATGAGCACGCCATGGCTCAACGCTGTAACTCGACAAAGAAAAAAATACATAAATAAATAAAAATTTTAAAAATTCTGTGTAAGGTCGTAGTTGAATGTATGGGATCCCTACCAAATAGGAAACCTATACTTTAGTATATAACGGACAGTTCTACATTAAAATCTATATTAACAATACAAAACCAGTTTCTTCCAGTAATTTTCGGGTTTTCAGCCGCATAAAATCAACATACTGCTAAGATATTTCGGCCCAGAGACATCCGGCCATCGTCAGGTGCGTGGACGAATTACTGAAGAGGCCTTTTTTTCATTACACAGGCTCACCGGTTCATAGTCAGTACACCTGTATCAGTGGGCAAGTTAGAGGAGACTCAAAGCAATGGCTGAATAACAGCCGAGCATTGCATTTTGAAGTACTTCCTCAGACGGTGGAAATACAGAGGAGGGGTTGCAGCAATGCGCCAACTGTATGGTGAAGGAAAAAAGTGGCTGGACGAGAACAGGCCACTGCTAGTGACTGTACGAAACGGACAGAAAAACGTGGTCGTAGTGGGCCTATCGTCAGTCATAGCCCAAATCCGAGTCCTCCAGGTTGGTGAGCGGAATGCGGTGTCGGTGCCAGCGCCGTGGAACTGTCGTACCGATGGTTTGTAGTCCCTCGACCGTCTCACGGAGGGCGTCAACTTTACAGCATAGTTGGAGAGCCTTACAGCGAATGGTCGTCTTGAGAAGGGCCGTATTTGTCTCCTCATGCAGAGTGACAATCCTGGTGAGTAGAGGGGCGTGAAGACTCCACCTGAGAACTTTATTCTGCAGGCGCTGGAGCTTCAGCATCCGGGACTTACTAATCGTGGCCCACGCAGAGGCGTGATACAGCTGGAGCTTGGTATCTAAATTCAGCTCTCGTTTGGAGAAGGGTTACAAGGCCTTTGTCTATTTTAACCCTGTATGGGTGATGTATTGTGCGTGGCGGTGGAAGAAAAGTTTCTTATCCAACCAGACCCCGAAATACTGGGTAGCCTAGGCCCACGAGACCCGGACGCCCCCGATTGAGATGTTTTGGGTGAGTGTAAGACGCCGTTTAGTGAAATATACTGCCGTAGTTTTGGTGGCATTGAGAGCCATCTTATTGGAGCGACACCAGGTGACCGTTGGGTCCACTTGCCTTTGGAGGCGAGCAATGAGTTGATCAGGATTGCGGCCGGTCATATAAAGCGTTGTGTCATAGGCGTATTGGGCCAAATAGCAGTGATGGATGACGGGCATGCCATTGACATAGAAATTAAAAAGAAGGGGGGACAGCACAGAGCCCTGAGGCGTACCTATCGACATGTGGCGTACATTGGAGCGCTTTCCCCGCTGAGCAATGAGGAAGGTCTTCTGGCGAAGGAAATCATCCACAATCTTAACGTAGATGTCAGGGATGGGCGTTTGGGTAAGCATCTCATACACCAAGTTGTCCTGCCATGAAGACACCTAATGCAGCCATGGTATTTATAGCGAATTCCGCGTATGCAAATCGTACTGGCGGTTTACAGCGCATGCGTTAGGAGCTGACATGCACGAGGGAGCCAAGTAGTGTGTGCTGCCCTCAGTGGTGAAGTAAGAACAGTCTAATCGCAGAATATCGACTGAGCATGTCGATTCTGCTGTGACTGCATAATTTTAATAATTTGATTGCAATTTTTATCCAGCTGACAGCCGTTACCACGATTCATAGAAATTGCCAACAAGACGTATTTCCACGGATTCAATAATTACAGCCGGCCCGGGTGGCCGAGCGGTTCTAGGCGCTTCAGTCTGGAACCGAGCGACCGCTACGGTCGCAGGTTCGAATCCTGCCTCGGGCATGGATGTGTGTGATGTCCTTAGGTTAGTTAGGTTTCAGTAGTTCTATGTTCTAGGGGACTGATGACCTCAGATGTTGAGTCCCATTGTGCTCAGAGTTATTAATTACAGAGTCCCAGAAGCGGGAATCCGGTGCTAAAATTTTGGTGTTCTTATATTCCATTGAATATGCCATGGAAATGCAATGTTCTCCTACTGCTGATTTTAGGGGCTGCCGCAGACGGGTGTGTCTTTCGTGTTCTACACAGCGTTCCTATACCGTTCGTGTCCTCTGACCTATATATGCCACGCCACATTCACAGGGAATTTTATAAACACCTGCTTTCCTCAATCGTCTTTAACAGATCCGACCAGAGCCCGGGTTTATGCTGGTGGACGGGAGATGACACTGATATTATTCTTCATAAGCAATCAGGTTATTTTGGAAGATACGTTATGTGGAGAAACAAAAACAGTATCTACAAAATTTTATTGCCTGCGTTGAAAAAGTTGCAACGCCCACAGTCGCTAAAAGTTAACGTTCCTGCGTCACATTTGAGGACGATAGGTAGATGATTCAATGCATGGGATTCTGTTACTACCGCCCAAGAGATAATTCTGAACTAACTGACGCCACACATATACACACCGCGCTCAATAGTTCCTGTGACGCATTGGATATAGACGATGAATAACGAGAGAGTGCACCTTTCATGAGAAAAGGAATACCGTATAATATGCATTGAACGCTCTAAAACTGTACAGAAGACATGCTTCGGAAGAAAATTACATAAACTTCACCAGACTGCAGGCTAAAACAAAGCAACTATCCAGAATAAGAAGCATGTATAAACGTCTGTAACTATCCTAACAAAGACACACCCAGACCAGCCACCTGGCAACGAATGAAGCGTATACATAGAACCTGGAACAACAGTAGTATAACAGTGTTTCCGAATCCCAGTTAGTGGAAGACTGAACTCATTGATGGGGAGACGAGAACGGAATTCATTTCCTGAACAGATGCTTAACTGTTGCAGAAATCAACAGAACCATGCTATTTGGGAGAAGTAGCGCCCCGGAGACTGACAATACGGGTATACATTACCGTATTTTCTGTTCATGAAGAGGGAAAACAAGAAACAATCTCTGTACTCTTTCTGAACAAATGAATCGAAATCCTCGAGTGGAAGACGTCATGCATGGTGTCAGTTTGAAAACACGGTAGACCCTCTAATGAAATAAATTCGCATAGACCAAAAACTCTCCTGAGCTGTGTATAGAAAGTTGACTGACATAAACAACGCGTATGATAGCGTCGCCATATCAGAGATGACTGTGAAAATGCAGGGGTAGAATATTCCCGGTATCTTCCTGAGCAGACTAATCCGCTTACAGTACTTTCCCGCATATCGCAGCTAGTAACAAGAAGAAGTGGCAATGAGGGACAACGGACGACAGGCATGGGTTTACCCAGGCATCAGTCATACATCCCATGGTTTTTAATGAATTTACATTGAAATTACAAGATACTGTGCTACAACAATTTAAGAGTTTTACAGTATGCTGACGATTTTTGTATTTATTCAGCGAGTGATACCCTTCCAGATGACTCGCAGAAAATGGATCACACTGTAGGCAACACACATATACGGAGGAAAATGATTTCGATATAACGCAAAAACAATCTTGGGCTATATTCACCAGACACAAGATTGTTTCCAAGGAGACACTGAAGATTGGGCCCCATGAACTACCAGGCAAGACTGTGGTCAAGTACGTTGGACACCGTAGAGACAATAAAATTCGGTGGAACATACGTATTACAGAAGATAACTTCGAAAAATCCACTAATGTGTTATGTGCCATCATTGGTGTGGGCCGGAGAATTGATGCAGACAATGAGCTAAGACTGTATCGTGCCTAGTACAGCCGTACATGGATTATGTTTGTCTTTGTTTGGGTTTAGCTTCAGACACATGTCTAAGATGACTAGACAAAGGTCAGTACAAAATACTTAGCATGTTCCTGGGGTCAACGTTGTGTACAGCGGTAAAGCTCTATTAGTCGAAGCGAATTCATCTGCATTTGCGTCGCGAAAACCTGAGGTTGAAATTTTTACTGAAGCGATAGCATTTCGCACAATATCAGATATTACACGGCATATGTACCTTAATGCGGCCCTGCTACAAGAACAGATACAGGCTCGACAAAAGTCTTCCCCTTTTTATTGCCGCATATACCAAGTGATTCTTAGTGACGTTCAAAAAGTCCCAAAGTGACATAAATGACGCTGATACAAGTAATTTAATATAAGACACATGGGGTGGAAAATGTCGGCAAATACCCCAAAAGTGGATGAGAAATGTTGAACATGTGAAGTCACCAGGTGATGTCTCTCGCTGCACATGCAGTGGTTTGGTTTGAGCGTGAAGGGATGGCTGAAGCGATGTAATACTTGCACCTGTCATGGATTCTCACCAAAATCAAGCGCCCCAATGGTGAAAGGCAAGGGGACTCACCGAAATTAGGCATCCCGATGGCAACAGAAAATTATTTTATCCACGTCATTGTTCTCGCTTCACGGTGAACGTAGTTTCTAACCAGTCAGTGTGCAATCAATTTTGAAACTGCAAAATGCAAATTAGGCTAAATAATAATAATATAGCCCAAATTCAAAACATTATAGTAAATTTCGAACATAAATGTCAACCTTAAGAACATTGCGGTTTACATTTACCGTGTGATCAAAAAGTCAGTATAAATTTGAAAGCTGAATAAATCACGGAATAGTGTAGATAGAGAGTTACAAATTGACACACATGCTTGGAATGACATGGGGTCTTATTAGAACCAGAAAAATACAAAAGTTCAAAAAATGTCCGATAGATGGCGCTTGATCTGATCAGAATAGCAATAATTAGCATAAAAAATAAGACAAAGCAAAGATGATGTTCTTTACAGGAAATGCTCAATATGTCCACCATCATTCCTCAACACTAGCTGTAGTCGAGGAATAATGTTGTGAACAGCACTGTAAAGCATGTCCGGAGTTATGGTGAAGCATTGACGTCGGATGTTGTCTTTCAGCATTCCTAGAGATGTCTGTCGATCACGATACACTTGCGTCTTCAGGTAACCCCGAAGCCAATAATCGCACGGACTGAGGTCTGAGGATCTGGGAGACCAAGCATGACGAAAGTGGCTGCTGAGCACACCATCATCACCAAACGACGCGCGCAAGAGATCTTTCACGCGTCTAACAATATGGGGTGGAACGCCATCCTGCATAAACATCGTACGTTCCAACAGGTGTTTATCAGGCAGGCTGGGGATGATGCGATTCTGTAACATATCGCCGTACATCTCACCCGTCACGGTAGCAGTTTTGCTGTCCAGCGCCATCTGTCGGACATTTTTTGAACTTTGTTTTTTTATTTGTTCTAATAAAACCCCATGTCATTCCATGTATGTGTGTCAATTTTTACCGCTCTATCCACATTATTCCTTGGTTTATTAAGTTTTCAAATTTATACTGACTTTTTGATCACCCTGTATATCCTAAATTGAATATAGAATGAGATACGACGGTTCTTAATTGTAAACACATACACACTTGACATTTGTCTACTACAGTGCCATCTACCACGACTAGAAAAAAACGGTTTGGTGAAGCGTACATATTTTTGCGTAGAATCCGAATATACTATAAAATTGGGAGTTCCGATTTAAAAATACAATGTTCACAACGCCCAGTCGGGAGGAGTGGTTAGGAGGTGGCCAGTTGTAGCGTAGGCGGATGTCCGCTTTACTAATATTAACTTTTCATTTAAAACATTTTTTTCCAACGACATTTCTTTTTACAAATGTTTATTTGTCTCATGTTAAAACAAACACCCTGTAGATAACAGTCAATTTGTCAAAAGAAGGCTGTCTACGTAAGCATTACTGTGTTTTGGAACATTAGGCTGGTGCCTGAGTTCGTAGCGGTTTCGTTTTGCATGTCGGTAATCCGGTTGCTGTGGCTTTGTTTGTCACCCGTCATTTTTTATTTGTAGTTCACTGTTACAATTTGAGTTCACACGTCATAATTTTGGTACTTAAAGATAGTGAGTGGAGCTGTGAACGCTACAAAATGGAGTGCCAAGTGAAGAAATAGGAATATTTCCGACATATCCTTCTGTCTGAGTTCAGTGGAGAGTTGACAGCAGTAGAGGCGCCCAGAAAAACCCGCACCCTCTACAGGAGTAATGCCATTGTACAGACGACGGTACTAAAATTCTCATTTTAAGGAGAATTGTTTTGAAATGAATGACTCGCCAAGTTCAGGAAGACCTTTAGGGTTCGTGAAGATCGTTTGAATGCATTGATCCACGATGATCCACGGCCATGTAATGGAGACCTCTCAAATATGATGAACCGTAATCATTACACAATAGTGCGACAGTTACGTGCAATGGGAGACGTTCAAAAACCGAGTATTTGGGTACGCATACTCTAAAATCTAAATTATAAAAATCTATGGATAGCTATATATGCTTATCTGCTTGCTCGCCGTCAATTGGCTCGTGAACAACACCCATCAGCTATCGTTATTGGTGGCGAGATATAGTTCCTTTATGCCGAAATAAGGAAATACTGTAATGATTGAGATCAAATGAAGCAGCGACTCCCCTACAAATAACGTTATGCCTTTGGCAGAACACCGACGGCTGATGTACTAGGCACTGTTTACCCGAGGTTGAACCATCACTGCTGACATTCATTGTTAACAACCGAGACGTCCTGCAGATGCAATCTAAGAACAGCGATTAGGAAGACTGCGTGAAGTGATGCTACTCCATGATGATGTCCTCCCGCATTCCGCAAGACTAACAAAACACATCATAGGGAAGTTTGGTTGGGAAGTCGTTCCGCACCCGCGTTATTGAGCTGAACTGGCGCCCTAAGATCTACACCTTCTCCGCTCTCTATCGATCGACCTTCCATGAATTTACTTTCCGGATGAAAACATGGTCCGAGCAAAGCACAACGACTACTTCACCTAAAAAGCATGTGATTTTTACAGCCACGGTATCGAAAAGTTACCCCAGCGTTGGCGCACTATTATAAATGGTGAAGGGGACTATATTAACGATAAATAAAGTCTCTGTTATCTGCATCTGTTGAGTTCATTAAACCAATGGAGAAACGGTACGAGCGTATGCACCAACACAATTGATTGCCGTAGCATTATACTGGAACCGCGAGTTGCGTTAAACCTGGACGTTGACTATGATTGTGCAAGTGCGATTTGACGGAGTATCTCACGAAACATAACAACGCATTGTTCATCTGCGCCGACACTTCGAAGAATGAAGATGGATGTGGTAGCCCACACTGTGCTAACATCTGACGTACTGAAATGAATTCCTGCTACTTAAGCAACTAACGATTGTTGTTATTGTTGGTCCTCAGTCCAGAGACTGGTTTCATGCAGCTCTCCATGCTACTCTATCATGTGGAAGCTTCTTCATCTCCGAGTAACTACTGCAACCTACATCCTTCTGAATCTGGTTCAAATGGCTCTGAGCACTATGGGACTTAACATCTATGGTCATCAGTCCCCTAGAACTTAGAACTACTTAAACCTAACTAACCTAAGGACAGCACACAACACCCAGCCATCACGAGGCAGAGAAAATCCCTGACCCCACCGGGAATCGAACCCGGGAACCCGGGCGTGGGAAGCGAGAACGCTACCGCACGACCACGAGATGCGGGCCTTCTGAATCTGTTTAGTGTGTTCATGCCCTGGTCTCCCTCTACGATTTTTACCCTCCGCACTTCCCTCCAATACTAAATTGATGATCCCTTGATGCCTCATAACGTGTCCTATCAACCGATCCCTTCTTCTAATTAGGTTGTTGTGCCACAAATTCCTCTGATTCCCAATTCCATTCAGTGCCTTCTCATTAGTTACGCTATCTATCCATTAAATCTTCAGCATTCTTCTGTAGCACCACATTTCGAAAGCTTCTATTCTCTTCTTGTCTAAACTATATATCGTCCATGTTTCACTTTCGTACGTGGCTACACTCCATACCAATACTTTCAGAAAAGATTTCCTGACCCTTAAATCTATACTCGATGTTAAAGAATGTCTGTTCTTTAGAAACACTTTCTTTGCCATTGCCAGCGTACATTTTATATCCCCTCTACTTCGACAATCATCAGTTACTTTGTTCCCCAAGTAGCAAAACCCATCTACTGCTTCAAGTGTCTCATTTCCTAATCTAATTCCCTCAGCATCACCTGATTTAATTCGACTACATTGCATTATCCTCGTTTTCCTCTTGTTCATGTTCATGTTATATCCTCCTATCAAGACGCTGTGCATTCAGTTCAACTGCCCTTCCATTTCCATAATAGTGATCTGAAGTACATCGCCCTTTTATAGATCCTCTCCATACTCATTCCACTTTTCTGCCTTCCCTTCTTTGCTAAGAACTGGTTTCCATCTGAGCTCTTGATATACATAGAAGTGGTTCGCTTTTATCCAAACGCCTCTTTCATTTTTCTGTATGCAGTATCTATCTTACCCCTATTGATATATGCCTCTACATCCTTACATTTGTCCTCTAACCATCCCTGGTTATCCATGTTGCACTTCCGGTCGAACTCCTTTTTGTAAAGCTTGTATCCTTTTTTGCCTGCTTCATTTACTGCATTCTTATATTTCCCCCTTATATCAAATTCAATATCTCTGTTCTTACCCAACCATTTCTACTAGACCTAGTCTTTTTACCTGCTTGATCCTCTGCTGCCTTCACTATTTCTTCTCTCAAAGCTACCCATTCTTCTTCTACTGTATTTCTTTCCCCCGTTCTTGTCAGTCGTTCCCTAATGCTAGGCGCTTCAGTCCGGAACCGCGCTGCTGCTACGGTCGCAGGTTTGAATCCTGCCTCGGGCGTGGATGTGTGTGATGTCCGTAGGTTAGTTAGGTTTAAGCAGTACTATGTCTAGGGGACTGATGACATCAGTTGTTAAGTTCCATAGTGCTTGGAGCCATTTGATTTTTTTAATGATTATGAAAGCCAAATTTTGGTTGTGTTACGAGCCCTTCGATATGCCGAAAAGCACATTATGCCGAGAAGATCGTTATTCCTACTAATTACTGATCAACCCTAATACTGCTACCTGCATACCTCACTGTGTACGATCCGATCATCCAGTAGTACTCGTATACCAAATGAGTCTAATATATCTGATCACAACTACGAATCAAGAAGTTTACCTGATTTTTGTAAACCAACAGTTCTGGTAATGAGACACCTGACGAGCTGGTCAATGCATTTATCTACAATGGAGAAAGGGGACTCGTGGAATTACCATGTGCAGACCTTTTAAACAACATCAAATTAACAATTAAAGAGCAGGGGAACATAATTTTTCCATATACAGCCGCAGAGATTATGCCAAAATGAACCCAGAGCTCATTACTAAGTTCTGGTGTGAGATATATCGATGCTCCTGATGTCTCAAGAATACTATCAGGTGCCTCGCTTTCAAGCACGACTGTTACAAGAAGCTTCTACATCGTAATGGTCTGACTGCATCCCCACTCTACGGCTGTGCTGAAGAAGAGGATGTCGACCACTTCCTATTATTCTGCCCAAACAGATAAAACGCTACAAGTCACCTATTTCATCGTCTGGTGAACATCGGTTGCTTACATGTGTCACCGTGGGAGGGAGAGGGGTGAAGCAGGAGCTTGTGGTGGTAGTCCTAGAATTATCCTCCTCCACACTCCGTAAGGAGTATGTCCATGCAGAAATGAGTTTAGAACGTATATACAAAGAGGACTAGAAAATTCAAAATTGTTACGGCTTTCATGGCCACTTATTGACAAACTGCCTGTTCGCTTCTGTCTCGGGTTCTTCGGCCGACGTTCGTCTTAAGGTTTTCCTGACGTTTCGCAAGCACGCGTGGCTGGCATTGTCCCTCCATTGCTGGTGGTGGACCGGAGCCGAACTCGCGGCCCCATATTATGTACCAGTCGTACCAACGTCCAACGGCTTCTCCGCGGACATTTCCGATGCGGTTCTCTTGTTACCTGCGACGGACGTTCGCTGCAGCACGGGAAGCCAGGATCCGTTTACCTAGAAGCTTTCTTCTTTCTTGTTGGAGCTATTCTTGTGTTTGTGTATTTCTATAGCTGCTCTGAACATGCGGCTGTGTTCGTTTTTCTCTACATCCAGAACTTCTGTGTCAGCGAATTTTATGTGTGTCGTCAGTATCACACGGTACGTGTTCTGACACAGCCGATTTCTCCACCTGCCCAACCTGCTTATGTGCTGTGATTCTGGTTTTAACTGATCGTCCAGTCATTTCAACACAAACTGTTCCGCATGTGCATGGTATGCTGTGCATTCCCAACATTGCAAGTGGGTCTCTTTTCTCCTTTGCCGATCTGAAACATTCTTTGATCTTACCAGAATGAGATTTTCACTCTGCAGCGGAGTGTGCGCTGATATGAAACTTCCTGGCAGATTAAAACTGTGTGCCCGACCGAGACTCGAACTCGGGACCTTTGCCTTTCGCGGGCAAGTGCTCTACCAACTGAGCTACCGAAGCACGACTCACGGCCGGTACTCACAGCTTTACTTCTGCCAGTACCTCGTCTCCGCAATATCCTCCATAACCAAAAAATCTAAATGTTAAAATACTTAGATCCTAAAGCACACAATTTTTATACTGAAAATTTCACTTCAAGAAAACCTCATTCTTACGGGAATTTAGTTTCAGAAGCTACTACTCTTTGAACTAACTCTGTATAGTCATTTAAAAATTTCTGTTAACTTTGCTTCACTCTAACTGAATTTTACGTAAGCAAACTTTTACTATAACTCTTTGAAATAGTTACGAAAACTTTTAAAACTAGAATAGTTTGACTTTATTTCTCTGTAATGTACTAAAGCATGGACGTGTTATTATTGTAACTAAAATTTTCATTACGACCTACAGTGAAACAACTAAGACAACTTTTTACACAAAAATAATTTAAATGGTGCACTTTCTATTAATTTTCCACTTAATAAGTCTGTAAAACAGGATACTCGGGTTAATCAAACAACATGAAGGAACCTTATATAGGTGTATGATTAGGATGAATTAACAGGGTGAACCAGTTTCTTTGAAGTTCAAGAATTGTTATTTACTAATAAAACGCAGTTTAAATGAATGGTTCACGCTGTACAAAAGTAGAATATAAAAAAATATCTTATCTGGTGGCTTTAGGCATGGGTATGGCGAACAGTTGTGACGGCTGCACTACCCACAGTACGGCCAGCAAGTATCTTGCTGTATGTGCTCAATTTCTCTTCTTAGCGTCGTTCAATTTTACAAATTGTAGCCCAACAACTCGCAACTATGCCATAAGCCGTTTGCAATCTTCTTCCGAGGCATTTTGTGTAAATTTGCACGCAAAGCTTCTCCTGCTCCACAAGGGTGTTGCCTCAGTCACTGCTGCCTACGGACTGTGTGACTTACTTCCCTTACTTGCTCCACGAAACGCACCAATTCGCCCTTGCCACCCCAAAGACACTTTCGCTTCAAACAAAAACACTGGCTTTTACTTAACACCTACTTCTTACATTGTTCCTAAGCGTGACCATTTCTGACAATTGTCAAATTTACGTCAACATGAACAGTTTATACACACAAATATTTTTAAATACAAAATTTTATCAGAAAATTATTTGACGGAATAAGCAGTTTACGTAATATTTTACATACAATGCAAAGAACTTCAACTTCCAGTATAGCACACTTTACTTTATATATACAGAAAATATAGCACAAATATGCGGAAATTTTAAAGCAAAAAAAATTATAAAAATTTAGATGAGCCATAAAGAAATAGTGTAATATCATTTGTAAGCTAACGAAAATGAATTGAAGGTGGGTGTGATACTTCGACTAATAGATGAAAATTTCGCCAATAAAGTTCTATGCTGAAATAGAAGAAACAAAGCATGACCTAGATGACGACATAATGGAAGGTGTGTAGATGACACTAGAAAAAGTTGTGGAGTGTAACACATTGCATGTAAGGCATCCGCAGACGAAATGTTCCATGTTGAATAAGAAGGACCGCTGCGACTGTTAAGAATCTTTATTCAAAGACACGGCCAGTTTAGCAAACTATATTTCCATCATCCATAGAAACGGTCTGTGTAAAATATTCTCTCAAGGTGTTTAAAATTTTCAACTCTCTAATGTGCGAATGTCCATGGTCAGAAAAAGAGGGGTAAGACCTTCCAGAAAACTCCATTGCAGACTGCCTGCGGAGGGGGCGTTGCTGTTGCCGGTATGGCCTTACCCATCTTTTCCTATTTCTGGACCGTCGCACATTTGCGAGTTGGAAATTTTAAATACTTGATGAGAATATTGGGGAATGTGCTTTTTCCGGATTTTAAACAGATCGCTTCTACGGATTGACTATAAACAGCTGATGATGCCAATATATATAGCGAAACCGGTCGCAGCAATCCTTCTTATCCCAAAATGTTGTTATTGGTGCGTATAGCTGCAGGCCGTTGTGTATGGGAAACTGTTGAGGAGATCTTCACTCGGCAGTCGACACCAGATTCCTGCTTCTGCTTTTCTGCTGCAAATGATGACGTTGGCAATGGACAGCTACAGGTTTATTATTTTGTGCACTGAAATTAAATCATCAATATTTGTAGAAAGATAAGGTTATATTTTGGTACTTTGATTACAGGGACAAAGACAAGACATTTTTAATATGTGAAATGTAGTAACTGACTCTAAAGAATGAAAATAATGAAAGGCGTACGGTCATCCACGTAAGCACTAAAAGAAATTCGTTAAGTTTCGGTTAAACGACAAATCGCACAAATCTAAAGACGGTCAATGCAGCTAAATACCTAGGGATTACATTTAAGATGAACTTAAATTTCAAAGATCACATAAGCAATGTGGGGAAGATGAACCAAAGACTGCGATTTACAGTCAAAACACTTAGAAGATGCAACAGGCGTATTACAGTGACTGCTTACAATATGATTGTCCCTCCTACTGTGGAATGTTGCTGTGCAGTATGGGATTCGTATCAGACGGGATTGATTGAGAACGCTGAAGAAGTTCTAAGATGGTCAGCTCGTTTTGCATTGTAGTGAAACGTGACGGAGAGGGTTACGCATATGTCGCGCGAGTCGGGATGACAATAATTAAAACAACGGCCTTTTTTCCTACGGCGAGGTCTTCTCACGAAATGTCCGTTACCAACTTTCTCCTGCGAATGCGAAATAATTTTTTTGTCACCAGCCTGCATGAGGGGAAAAGATCACCTTAATAAAATATGACAAATCAGAGACCCTACAGAGAAATCTAAGTGCTAATTTTTCGCAGGCGGTGTTAGAGAATGGAACGGTAGAAAAATAGTCTGAAGGTGGTTCGATAAACCCTCTGCCATGCACCTAAGTGTGGGCTGCAGACTAATCATACGGATGTAGAATGTAGAACCTGGTATAATTATTGAAATACACTCCTGGAAATTGAAATAAGAACACCGTGAATTCATTGTCCCAGGAAGGGGAAACTTTATTGACACATTCCTGGGGTCAGATACATCACATGATCACACTGACAGAACCACAGGCACATAGACACAGGCAACAGAGCATGCACAATGTCGGCACTAGTACAGTGTATATCCACCTTTCGCAGCAATGCAGGCTGCTATTCTCCCATGGAGACGATCATAGAGATGCTGGATGTAGTCCTGTGGAACGGCTTGCCATGCCATTTCCACCTGGCGCCTCAGTTGGACCAGCGTTCGTGCTGGACGTGCAGACCGCGTGAGACGACGCTTCATCCAGTCCCAAACATGCTCAATGGGGGACAGATCCGGAGATCTTGCTGGCCAGGGTAGTTGACTTACACCTTCTAGAGCACGTTGGTTGGCACGGGATACATGCGGACGTGCATTGTCCTGTTGGAACAGCAAGTTCCCTTGCCGGTCTAGGAATGGTAGAACGATGGGTTCGATGGCGGTTTGGATGTACCGTGCACTATTCAGTGTCCCCTCGACGATCACCAGTGGTGTACGGCCAATGTAGGAGATCGCTCCCAACACCATGATGCCAGGTGTTGGCCTGTGTGCCTCGGTCGTATGCAGTCCTGATTGTGGCGCTCACCTGCACGGCGCCAAACACGCATACGATCATCATTGGCACCAAGGCAGAAGCGACTCTCATCGCTGAAGACGACACGTCTCCATTCGTCCCTCCATTCACTCATGTCGCGACACCGCTGGAGGCGGGCTGCACGATGTTGGGGCGTGAGCGGAAGACGGCCTAACGGTGTGCGGGACCGTAGCCCAGCATCATGGAGACGGTTGCGAATGGTCCTCGCCGATACCCCAGGAGCAACAATGTCCCTAATTTGCTGGGAAGTGGCGGTGCGGTCCCCTACGGCACTGCGTAGGATCCTACGGTCTTGGCGTGCATCCGTGCGTCGCTGCGGTCCGGTCCCAGGTCGACGGGCACGTGCACCTTCCGCCGACCACTGGCGACAACATCGGTGTACTGTGGAGACCTCACGCCCCACGTGTTGAGCAATTCGGCGGTACGTCCACCCGGCCTCCCGCATGCCCACTATACGCCCTCGCTCAAAGTCCGTCAACTGCACATACGGTTCACGTCCACGCTGTCGCGGCATGCTACCAGTGTTAAAGACTGCGATGGAGCTCCGTATGCCACGGCAAACTGGCTGACACTGACGGCGGCGGTGCACAAATGCTGCGCAGCTAGCGCCATTTGACGGCCAACACCGCGGTTCCTGGTGTGTCCGCTGTGCCGTGCGTGTGATCATTGCTTGTACAGCCCTCTCGCAGTGTCCGGAGCAAGTATGGTGGGTCTGACTCACCGGTGTCAATGTGTTCTTTTTTCCATTTCCAGGAGTGTATGAACACAGAGGTTAAGAAAGTTTGCGGAACAATAGTTGTATGTTGTATGTTAACCAAGGACCTAGAAACGACGGAGAGGCTCCGTCTCCGCCGCATCTGCAGTGGTCCACAACCCCACGACGACTACCGCAGTTCACTTCACCCCTCCGTCGCCCCACACCGAACCCAGGGTTATTGTACGGTTTGGCCTCCGGTGGACCCCCCAGGGAACGTCTCACATCAGACGAGTGTAATCCCTATGTTTGCGTGGTAGAGTAATGGTGGAGAACTTGTTTGCACAGCAATCGCCGACATAGTGTAACTGAGGCGGAATAAGAGGAACCAGCCCGCGTTCGCCGAGGCAGATGGATAACCGACTAAAAACCATCCACAGACTGGCCGGTTCACAGTACTTCGACACAAATCCGCCGGGCGGATTCGTGTCGGGGACCAGGCGCTCCCTCCCGCCCGAAAGGAATAGTAGTTGGTTGTTATTAAAGTGTTACTTTGATCCTACTTTGATCCTGGCTTCTGCGAAAGGTAGGAAATGAATAACAGAATCTACAGACATATTTATGTCAATGGTTTAATCGAGAACAAAATTATCACAGTGCAGAACTTATGTTTATAAATTTGGCACTAACTAAAAGAAATGGTGGCTGTTACACATCTAATAGAAGTCGTATAATTGTCGCTGATTCGTGTCCGCATATTCATGGCGTAGTTGGTCTTTCGTATAGAACGGAAAGAGGCTGTTCATTTGTCCATATCAATTAACACAGCACCTTTATCTTGAATTAACAAGCAGCCAAAAGTGTGTTTCGCACCAGAGCTGCATCTACATAGTGGGTCGATAACGTCGACCTGTCAGTTGTGGTTCAATACTGCCTGTCTGCCGTCTCTACTGGACTGTAAGTCTCTTATTCTAACAATACCAGTACACTTACATTAATGACGTCTGTTACCGACTGTTGACTAATACTTTTCCCACGTTCTGTTCTTACAAAAGTCACATAGTTCAATTAATACAGAGTTCTGAATAATTACACAGCGTATTGTATGACATCGTTTACGATTTAATTTTACGTGCTGAGTCGCAACCGTTTGCTTGCTGAGATACATAATCTTAAGCCAAGTGAGATAACATGGCACAAAGTGTACGATCACTTCAGTCTGTGTTCTAAAAAAATTGTTCAAATGTCTCTGAGCACTTAACATCTGAAGTCATCAGTCCCCTAGAACTTAGAACTTCTTAAACCTAACTAACCTAAGGACATCACACACATCCATGCCCGAGGCAGGATTCGAACCTGCGACCGTAGCGGTCGCGCGGTTCCAAACTGAAGTGCCTACAACCTCTCGGCCATTGCGGCCGTCCGTTGATTTTGTAATCCACGTCGAATAATATGTTTTCCTACAAATTTAATCAGATGAAACTGAAAGTTTCGTGCAATTATGAAACTCGTAGAATATGCCCCTCCAATCAATAGTAGTTTCTCATTCTGCCCCAGGCTCTAACGGTAGAAGTGGAGGCGTACTCATGCCATACCAGCCATTAAAGTCTCATTCAGAAACCTTATCCGTTACACGTTCCTCAAGCAGCAGTTGTGGCAACAAGCCCTGCTGTATTACATTGCAAGTTCGTACAAAGGAAGCGTGGAGAAAACGAGCACTGCTTCTCCACGTGACAGTCCTAATCGCCTAGCCATGTGATTGTGATGGTAAACTTGTAATCAACAGATAATGTAATCAACGACTAAGTTCAGTAAGGTGAGTTCATAATTTATCATGTCATGAAAATTTCAATTTTGTACATTCCTGCTGCACAAATAGGTACTGCTCAGTATAACTGAGTGCGCAAAATATGCTGCTCACGTGAAAAGCCCACTAAATACGGAAACAAAAAGAAATTTTCAGTTCGTGAAACTTTTCATCTTACAGCTCGTCTCATTCACAGACGGTTTCACAAGTGGTTCACCAATGCAGAATTTCATCAAAGCTAAACGTGTGATGAAAGGGGCACTTTTCCTCTCCGACGTCTCTGATAAAATATTCATTCATTCGTATTGCTTCCTTTGAGAAGTTAAACAAAGCCACTTTCATTCAGGTAGATGAATAAATAAGGCAGTTTGTAGACTCCAGTTTCCCGCTTCCTCCTTTGAGATCCTGGTAGTGAGAGAATTCACAGCAGAAAATAACGAATTACTTCCGTAGAGAGGTATCTGAAGCGTTCAATAGTATTTTTATGAATAATCTGTGTGCTACTGATTCGCTCCGCTTATCACGGTTAATAACAACGCGATCCTACTCCGTAATAACGTTTACAATACAGTGCTTATCAGAAATTTGGTGAACGTTGTCTTGTCCATTCTGGGCTTTATGATAGCTCGTTTCACACAAATATTTTTATGCTACAACGCATATTACATATCTAGAATAATAACGATTAGGCCAAGAAAAACTAGTAATTTGGTAGTATTCCTGCAAAACCAATATTATCATCTGTGCGACCAGTACAGCTAAGATCTGAATACTTTTTGTCAGCTAAACCATTTTCTGGTACCCGTCATCTAACGGCAAGTCCGCTATAGTTTGATTACTAGCACATGGAAGAGTCAATTACTTCAACCCACTCAGTGGCGAAGAGTTATCGTCTATCATCCAACTGAAAAACTGAATAAGAATGTGTTCGGGATATCAACTACAATTCTATTCTACTGAAGGGTCTGGCGAAAAGAAAGAATGATCTATCGAATGAAAGATGATGACTGGTCCTCAGATCAGATAGTGATAAAATCAGATAGTGATAAATGTTAAGCCCTTTAGGGAACTATCCTAGGTATCAAAAGGCTGAAGATGTACGTGTATTACTGCAGATGGGCCTAACTTTTTTGTTACTCGTGGGTTAAAAGAGGGTTGATTATATCATCAATAGGTCATGAAAATGCTGTAACATTGATATTACGTAAACGGTATCCTTAGTCTAAGCATAACGGGCCGTCTTTCTGGAAGAAATTGAAGACAATGTACCATAGAAACACATTTTTATCACTTTCACACAAAGTGCTTCATTTTTGTGAAATGAAATGAAACAATGAAGATGGTGTGCAAACTCACGCTTAACACACATAGTGGTAGCTTTTCCTGACACTTTCTATATCTAAGTTGGATTTACTTCTGTGTCGTACTGTCCACTCTCAGCGGTCGTAGAGGGAATCTATTTTTTTTTTTTTTTGTTTTGTTTTAGAAGGACTTCTTTCGCTGCTGCTAAATTTCTTATTTTATTGAAAAATTGCAGTAGCAATATGACTGCGAAATGCAAGATGGTCAGTAGGTACTTCTTTATACCAATACAAAATCAAGGCATTTTGTTCTTTTACGTCACTCAGGTGGGCGATTATTGTGAAATACCACTTATTGGCTCTGGCTGGTGTGCTGTAAAGTGATATATTTTGGTCTGCACCATCAGTGCCATCCATGTTATTATTCAAGTCCTCGAAGAGTTTTGGTTGAGGCACAGGTATAATTTGCTTCTTATCTCTGTAAACACGTCCACCCGGCTTCCAAATCAGAGCCTGATCATAGTTTGTCCCTATTGCAACTATACTGTTGTCATTTCCATGTGACGATAGAAACACGTGAAACATGCAAGAAAGTTTTACATAATTTTTATAATAGGATAAAAAGTATAAAGAGACACATAAATAGTCTAAGTTTTCGTCAGTCTTCATATCTAAACACGTATTGTATGTCCCCTCTTTTTACCTTCTTCAATTTATTAGCCCGAGTAAGAATACAAGTTTGATGTATGCGATTCTGACGGATAGTTCCTGTTGCTTCAATGCTTCATTTCTTCAAATCATTCATGAGATCAATACTAATGAACAATTTGTCTAAAAAACGCGGCAGGGCACGTTGTGCAACAGTTGACCATCATAACTCATAACAACTCCGTACCCCAAAAACTTGCCAATGCATTTTTCCCTGCAAGTGTCAGCCCCCGGACGTGGTTCAAACCACACAAGGTACTCGTCCCTTGTACTGCCACACTAGGATTTGTAGCCATATGGGGTAGATTTCCTGAAATAAAAGTTGATGATAAACCCATTACATGTAAACGTAATAACACAGTTTTAAGAATGGCACAGCTATTTACCTTTTATCAATTGTTTACAAGCGTGTCTACTGAATTATTAAGGTCATGCGGAGCTGCAGTTTGAAATATTTCATTGAGCTCCCGAAATGTGTCAAATCGATTTGTTCTGTCAGATTCTTCGTTGTTGCCGACATGTAAATTAGTCATTATAAAATCGAACCTGTCTCTGGACAAAGCACTAGATTCAAGTGTGTTATGACTATTCATTCCCAGATGCCAAACCATTTACCTCCTTGGCGCCACAATATAGCCACTGAGAAGAAGAACAGCTATGAATATCATCATCTCATCTTCTTTACGCTCACCTAACCTGTTCCTCCCTGCAGTATATTGGTTAGTGTATGAAACCATAAATTTGATAACATCTTCGTAAAAAAAAAAATAGCTATAAAGGGCTTATCCCCCTCATATCTAGGACAGTAACCATGGGTGGCCACTCTACATTTGAAGAAATTTGGTAATTTCTCTATATTGTCCGTTTCAGCTACATGAATATACGATTTTTACTGCAGTGCTTAGCAGTTTCTCTCTGACACGCCCATTGTTAATCTATACACCTTGTTATTGACCGTTAACTAGTCATGCGGTATAGTGTCAAAGAGCACGAATAACTTCAATAGAGTAAGTCAAACGGTCATTGATGTCAGCCTATGTGTCTATACCTGACTGACGCATTAGTCATGGTTTGGCTAACACGCTGGCGTGCTAAACTTACGGACTGAAGTAACGTTCGCATGATGTTTCACTTGTAAGTACCATATCTCGATGAAACTTGGACCTACATGGAAAGAACAGCTACATTATAGCATAGCCGGTAACTGGAAAAAAATACCCAATTAGACGAACAGAAACGAGACTTATATTCAAAGACAATAATTACAATGAAGACACTGTGATTTTTCTGGAAATTTCAAGAGGCAGGACATGGTTGTCAGTAGGATGTATGATCACAATGGACTGCAGTGCTCGCTCTGCAACGTGTTCCGATGTTGGCCACATGGTTGGTAAGGGGTTCTTGTGGTAGAGCGATCCATTCCTCCACCGGAGCCGTTGTCAACTCCTGGACGGAACAGGCCGAATGTCCTCTTGTTCCAAGAACTTCTCCACCTGCACAGTTCGAAGCGGTCGCGCATTGTCATCCATAAAAATTAAGTCAGGGCCGAACGCACCTCTGAACAGAGGCACATATGGAGGGAGTACAGTGACACAATAATGTTGACCGGTGATTGTGGCGTGTTCAGAGATATGGAGGTCAGTATGCCTATGCAAGATTATGCCTCCTTAAGTCACAATACCACCAAAACAACAGTATTCGACGAATCTGGATGTACCCTCGTATGACGAGAAACGAGAACCCGCAACAAACCTTGGAAGACTGTTGAAGCTGATCGTTTCCGTCGTCTACGTGTAGTTGTCTGGGGATACATAATGTTGTATGGCCATGCTGACTTTATGGCCCTCAGGTTGGTGACTCTGTGGTGGTACTAGTTTTCCGAACGTGAGCATCCGTATGGCTGCAGCTTGAATTTGAAAATAGCAGACCTAAACTATCACGGACCCTCGCCATTTGGTGAATTTTCTCCGTCCCACCATTCGACTGACCGCACGCCATCAGTAGTTTCAATACGCCAGAGAAAGCAGATTTTATGCATAAATTGGCTAATTTTATTCACATTTTATTTACGTGGTTTATAGGTCTAGTATCGCTAGTCACCTATAGGTCGGTGCCTAGTACCACTGAACTCTTGTTTACCTAACCAATACGAGCCCACAATTACAAACATGATTCTCATTTAATTCAATGTTTTTCTAAGGAATGAGTGGACTGGACACCTGCTGATTTTTCTCCACATGCATTTGTACATTTCAGAAAACTCTCTGGGCTACAATGTTAAAGGCTCAGAAGCAGAGCTATTAACTATGAAATAATTACCACATTAATCGATGTCCCTATCTCAAGGCTATAACTAAAAGTAGTGGCCGAAACGTAAGTGTGTTCTGTGGTTATCAAATTTTCTGTATAATGCGGCAAGTGCGTTCTACAGGCTTTTATTGTTTTCACCGATATCTTATTACATTCCTGTATGACACGAGCGGTGTTCAATAAGTAACGCAGCACATTTTTTTCGTAAGCAGGTTTGTTTTATTAAGGATCCCAATTACCCACATTATTCCCTACTCTTTTGGCTAGCAAATGATAATTTACAACATCATCCGTTCAATGTGACGGCCTTATACCACCTTATTGGGAGGGCCCGATGCTCGCATGGTACTACTCTACTGGTCAATGTAGGAGCCAACGTCTTGCTGCTGTAATTGCGTTCCAGTCATATACGTAATGATTCTCGTTGAATGTATCCTTAATTGGGCCAAAGAGATTGTGCGAGATCGAGGCTGTAGGGTGGATGAGGAAGGACATTACAATGAAGTTTTCTGAGCTCGTGTCTTGTGAGCTGACTGTGTAAGGACTTCCACAGTCATGGAGAAGGAAACGTTGGTTTGCATTTTTGTGACGACGAGCATGCTGAAGTCGTTTCTTCAGTTTCCTGATGGTAGCATAATACACTACAGAGTTGATTGTTACACCATGAAGGAGGATATCAGAGTAACCCGCTCAGAGTCCCAGGAGACCGTCGACATTTCTTTAGTGGCAGGGGATGCGGCTTTGAACTTTTTCTTCGGAGGAAACATGCTCTGGCACCGCATCACTGATTGCTGTTTTGCTTCTGCATGTTTCGTCATCTGTGATTGTTGTTGTTGTGGTCTTCAGTCATGAGACTGGTTTGATGCAGCTCTCCATGCCGCTCTATCCTGTGCAAGCTTCTTCATCACCCAGTACTTACTGCAGCCTACATCCTTCTGAATCTGCTTAGTGTATTCATCTCTTGGTCTCCCTTTACGATTTTTACCCTCCACGCTGCCTTCCAATACCAAATAGGTGATCCCTTGATGCCTCGAAACATGTCCTACCAACCGATCCCTTCTTCTAGTCAAGATGTGCCACAAACTTCTCTTCTCCCCAATTCTGTTCAATACCTCCTCATTAGTTATGTGATCTACCCATCTAATCTTCAGCATTCTTCTGTAGCACCACATTTCGAAAACTTCTATTCTCTTCTTGTCCAAACTATTTATCGTCCATGTTTCACTTCCATACATGGCTGCACTCCATAGAAATACTTTCAGGAACGACTTCCTGACACTTAAATCTATACTCGGTGTTAACAAATTTCTCTTCTTCAGAAACGCTTTCCTTGCCATTGCAAGTCTACATTTTATATCCTCTCTACTTCGACCATCATTAGTTATTTTGCTCTCCAAATAGCAGAACTCCTTTACTACTTTAAGTGTCTCATTTCCTTATCTAATTCCCTCAGCATCACCCGAGTTAACTCGACTATTTTCCATTATCCAAGTTTTCCTTTTGTTGATGTTCGTCTTATATCCTCCTTTCAAGATACTGCCCATTCCGTTCAACTGCTCTTCCAAGTCCTTTTCTGTCTCTGACAGGATTACAATGTCATCGGCGAACCTTAATGTTTTTATTTCTTCTCCATGGATTTTAGTACCTACTCCGAATTTTTCTTTTGTTTCCTTTACTGCTTCTCTTTCATGTCCCTCGACTCTTGTAACTGCCATCTGGTTTCTGTACAAATTGTAAATAGCCTTTCACTCACTGTATTTTACCCCTGTCACATTCAGAATTTGAAAGAGAGTGTTCCAGTCAACATTGTCTAAAGCTTTCTCCATCTGTCATTGTTAAAAAAAAAGCTGCCATGATCAGCCTCGTAACGCGCAATCAACTTCGCACAGATGGTACTTCGTTACTGTTTATGGTATGTTACGCGGCGTGCAACCCAGT
Organism: Schistocerca serialis cubense; assembly: GCF_023864345.2. Classification (NCBI taxonomy): domain Eukaryota; kingdom Metazoa; phylum Arthropoda; class Insecta; order Orthoptera; family Acrididae; genus Schistocerca; species Schistocerca serialis. Next base: position 379,941,340 of record NC_064643.1, on the reverse strand, counting down.
GGACACATATCCTTGTCTACCGCATCTGATAGACGAGTCCACACATGCAGCGAGGTGTTTTAGTGTGATCCGCGAATTACCTCAAATAAGAGTGTCTGCACGTTCCAACACTGCAATAATGACAGACGTAAGCGGTCGGCCGCTACGTGGTAGGCCGGAGAGGCTTGCGCGACCTTCTTGCAATGATGACAGACGCCTCGCCCAACGACTCTAGTTTTCCAACAGAAGAATCTGAATGAGAGCTCTCTGTTTGGAACGCACCTCCGTTATCGATACCATTCTGAAGGCTGCGTATAGTTCTGCCACGTGTCAGAACTTCACGATTGGTTCAAAATGGCTCTGAGCACTATGGGACTTAACTTATGAGGTCATCAGTCCCCAAGAACTTAGAACTACTTAAACCCAACTAACATAAGGACATCACACACATCCATGCCCGAGGCAGGATTCGAACCTGCGACCGTAGCGGTCGCGCGGTTCCAGACTGTAGCGCCTAGAACCGCTTGGCCACCTCAGTCGGCGAACTTCAAGAAGCTTTAGGGGCTGAAGCTGGAATATTACATGATATTCGAAAACAAATTCCGCATTTTCAGCTGAAATTCACCCCCCCCCCCCAAAAAAAAAAAATAATCTGCGTTATTTACTGGAAGCACCTCGTTGTTGTTGTTGTTGTTGTTGTGGTGTTCAGTCCAAAGACTGGTTTGATGCAGCTCTCCATGCTACCATATCCTGTGCAAGATCCTTCATCTCGCAGTACCTACTGCAACTTACATCCTTCTGAATCTGCTTAGTGTATTCATCTCTTGGTCTCCCTCTACGATTTTTACCCTCCACGCTGCCCTCCAATGCTAAATTTGTGATCCCTTGATGCCTCAGAACATGTCCTACCAACCGATCCCTTCTCCTAGTCAAGTTGTGCCACAAACTTCTCTTCTCCCCAATTCTATTCAATACCTCCTCATTCGTTACGTGATCTACCCACCTAATCTTCAACACCTCGTACGAGCTGCAAATACCCTGACACGAGAAGTTTGTTTCAATTAAGCTATGGTGTTTTAATTATTGATAACTTACGAAATATTTTGCCTAGGTGTCCAAATTTGTAATCTATGTGTTAAGTGATAATGTTTGGTTTTTATTTTCATTGTTTTGTAGTGATTTTCGCACCGGTATGTGTACAGCAGTTTTATCCACATGTCAGACCGTTTGAATCACTATATTGAGATTATGTAGACAAGTTGGCTGCAAGCGGGTGGTTATGGTGAAGTCTGTCTTACCGAAGTAGAGCAATGTGATACTGCTTTGCGCTGAATAATAACACGTACTATGGAAGCAATATCATCTCACACATCAAATGAAGCCGTAAATCTCCAGCCATGTACTAATCAACGACCTCAATATATGTATATCCACGCGATTGACGGAGTTCAGAGACTACTAGCTGGGCCCTCGATTTTTATGACTAAAGGTTAAATATAAGTGGTATCAAGCGGTCGTATATATACATTTTAAGGCAATACAGGTGTCATCTTACACAATGAGAAGCTTAATACTCTTTTTTAATCCGAGGTGAATACATAAACGGTACGGCTTCAGTGAAAGTACCCAGAAAACTTTGACTCATGATTGAAAATTAGTCTGGCTGCGTGAGAAATTGCAGTAGTATTACATTTGTCCTGGAACGGAGGACGTATGGTACAGTTCCAGAGAGCATTTGAATCAGATGGGAAAGGAGCACCTTATAATGTTCAATTCCCATAGGAATATTACGTAAGTGGGATAGTGAGGTAAAAGTCTCTGACTTTGAACAGCGAATTTAAATTGACACGCGAGGAAGCTACATTTATGAAGCTGAAAACGTTTCAAATGAGATATTAAGCCAATGAGTGGTTGCGAACAACGATCTCGCCTTAAATTCCTGTTTGGTGCATCATAAAAATGTCCATCAAAATGAAACACGGGACAAAGACTTATATTTCGTGCAGCGTCTTCATGTTTCGTCTAGTCCGGAAACACAAGTAGCGATTGTTTTCTTTCAAGCTACATGGCACGTTGCTCTAAGCTCACACCAGACCGGTCAGACAGATACCCTTCCAAAGCCTAGCGTGTGAATACACCATCTCTATGCAGACAAAGAATGTGACAGTCATAGCAGACGAAATTCATGCGAGATGTATCTTTGCACCTCGCCGGCGACTAATAACTTGCGTAGACTAAAAATAAAGCAGCGGCAAAAAAGATGCTAGCGGAACACAAAAAGGCTAAATATGCTCCTGTTTCGTAAAAGACTCTAAAAACACGATTACCAGCTGCCTCAGTCTGCCAACCTCAGCACGTTTAAAAATTTTTCCAAGAATTTTAGCATGTGAACATATTCTCGCTCTTAGTAACAGGCAACTCATGTCTCACTCCCACAAGCTCTTCTAATTGTAAATCGCTCACATCCACTAGACCACTGCTGCAAGTCACTCATAAGCATCCACTCTTCCGCGCCCGGCCATCCTGATCTAGGTTTTCCGTGATTTCCCTTAATCGCTCCAGGCAAATGCCGGGTTCGCTCCTTTGAAAGGGCACGGCCGAGTTCCTTCCCCATCCTTCCCTAATCCTATGAGACCGATGACGTCACTGTCTGGTCTCTTCTCCCAAACAATCCCCCACCCCCCTCCCAACCGCTCCACTCCCACTTGCCCATCCGAACTCAGTGTCATTAGCCGTTTGTGTCTCTCTGTCATTGTTCTGTCTCACAGCCAGCCTCCTTCATTCTGTCCTAATACTACAGTCTCCTCTCTTATCGCTGCTACCTCATTCATGACTTCCCAATGCTGTTCTCTGTCTCTCTGTCACCATTCTTTCTTCCTCGTTTCAGTGTCGTAGAATTTGTCCCTCATTGTCAATGGCTCTCAGCAACTTCCATATTGTCCTCTTCTTTATTCGTCTCCCACTGGCACTCTTTTCCTAGCACTGTTCTATCACTGTCGATGTTCCACCGCCACTGTATCCCTCTCTTTCCCTCACCCTGCCATTGTCTCCTTCGCTCATTCTGTAACACAATCACGGTTTAATATCTTCCAGGATTTACTACTTTTCCATCTATTTCTCACTGTCATTTCTCCTTCTGTCTCAGCACGAAATACCTGAACAATTTTGCATTCCAAAAGTTATGGAAAATTTTTTAAAGGTGCCGAGGAAGGATAGAATATGTCAGAAAGTACCCCATTTGTGGTCATATTCTTGTAACAGGAGTGTTATGATGACGGCGAACGAGTCGTCGCCAATGTTGACTGGTGGCCAATGCTAAATAGAAGCATATAAATCACTGCAGGTTTGTCAGTAACGTCGATAAGGTGCAGGCTGCAAAATCTGGATCTGCCACGACTAAAATAATTACAATTCGTTGGTAAAAAATAATAAATGTTGTATTTAACTGGTTCTACAGGAACTTCTTGGCTGCATTCATATAAATATAAAAATATAGCTATTGAGGCCTCACTTAGGCCATACGTTACCAAGAGCCTTGTTAGAGGTTGCTTCGTATCAGTTGAAGGCTATACTACATTCCTACTTGACGTCCGGAGCAGAAGTGGACGAAAGTTCGCTAGAAACTTGATACAAGCTATCGACGATACTAATACGGACAGCGGTTGATAACTGCAACCCCTAGCAAGTGTGGTATCCAAAGTTGATACCACAAGGAGTCTATTGGAAATTTGTAAATTGATGTTAAGATCTTATGGGACCAAAATGCTGAGGTCATAGGTCCCTAAGCTTACGCACTATGTAATCTAACTTCAACTAACTTACGCTAAGGAGGACACACACACCCATGCCCGAGGGAGGACTCGAACCTCCGACGGGGAAATCCGCGTTGACCGGTGCAAGACGTTCTAGAGCGCGCTGCTATCCCGCGCGGCAGGGCCGTATTCTCCGTTGCTGTGTACCAGTAGGACCATCATTCCTCTGATTCCCATTCTTTCTTTGCTATCGCAGGGCATGCCACTCATATGAAAAGAACTTTATGGGTTAGTAAAATCTCGATACTTTACTTTCTTGCAACTGAAATAACGTAAAACTATATATTTTTTGAAGGATATCATCTTTACGCCAGTGACTGTTATGTTTTTATTACACTATTGCAATTTCGGCCTTAGGCCATTATCAAGTGCTGATATTATAGCTCTAAGCCATGTCAACGTAATGTAAGCTGACATGTATGTCGTTGTCAATACTGTTAAATACACTCGTGAAGTTGTTACCCACTGCCAGCATACGTTTTACGTTGTTTGAATACGTATGCTCGCACTGTGTAACAACGTCACGAGTGTATTTATCAGTGTTGACAACGACATACGTGTCAGCTTACATTACGTTGACATGGCTTAGAGCCATAATATCAGCACTTGATAATGGCCTAAGGCCGAAATTGCAATAGTGTAATAAAAACTTATAACAGTCACTGGCGTAAAGATGATTTGCTTTAAAAAATTTTTTTGACTGAGAATCCCAGCTGCAACAAGTTTATTCATAACTATATAATTTTACACCTCAAACCGGATCTTATGTGCAGGCGACAGAAATTTGGCTTCTGCTTCAGTGATACAACAACGTGGGGTTCCGAGTACCCTTCTAATGATACCGGAGACGCTTTATAGCCTATTTCTACATATGACGCCACTTTTTAAACTACGCTTCCTCCTCACATCATATTTTACGTTCGTATTCTAGATGTACAGGTAGGGTAACTTTGAACGCTGTATCTCCGAAACGAATAAAGATATCAAAGGTGTTTCTCGATGTCAGATGAAAACCTTTGGAAACGGATAGATGGTACATTTAGATAAATGCCCAGAAAGCCTGCCTTTAAAATTTGAGGAGTTTTCTGTGCTTGGTTATTATTTATATTTCACCTCACACCCGATTTTATGTGCGTACTTTTCGTTTAGTTCTAATGTAACATTGAACCTCTGTGTCTCGGAAACGGATACAGATATAAAGAAAATTTTCGAGGTTGGGAGAGAAACCAAGAATACACCAGGAATATATCGAAAACATTTTAGCCATTTGGTGTGCATAACAGACTTGGAAACCGCGGCTCGGTTTCGGTACTCAAAGATCTTGTTTTTTGGGTTTTCTCAGGAATGTTCATGAACTAAATGGTTCCCCCATAAGCCACTTAAGACGCACCGTATACAAGACCCAAGGCAAGAACAACCAACCCAATTGATCATTTCGTCTAAGCTGGAGGAAGTGTGTATTACTGAAGTCGACTCTACACTGCAGGGTCGTTACAGAAAGACGATCCTTCAGTTAGATATCCAAATGATACCTAGACCATGAGCTATCCAAAACTTTTGTCCCTATCTTTTTGTTACCAATAGAACCCGTGATATGAGCCCAGGAAAAATTCCGTTTTTATGGCCCGCTTCCTGGACCGTATTATGTAGTACATGGTATTGCATACCTACTGATTACTTCAAAGACTTGTTCTAGTGGATGACTTTCAACGTAAACAGCAATGATTCTCACAAAGTATGCAGGATGTCTCACGGTCAGTGTGAGACGTGGGAGTTATACCATTAGCATACTTTAAGGAGATATGTCGAATCAGTTCCACTCGCACTGAGCAGGTGACGCGGAAGCGAGTTGGCGGCTCCCCGTCAGCCTACAGCGAGATGCGGCCGTCAGGGTGACGTATTAGGACACGGATCCACGTAATTAAGCTGTTCGTCGCACGGCGCTGGCGGCCGGACAGGTGGGTGGCGCCAGGCGCCGCTGCGCCCCGTGAAGTGATTTAGGGCGCCCTTTGTTGGCGCCAGACGCGAGTAAATCAGTTACGGGCGCTGCCTGCGCTGAGATAGCCCTCTGTCTCTCCCACTCTGTGCAGCCCTTCTTGCGGAAGCGTCTCCTTCCGTTCTGGTGGCGCGTGGTCTCAGGCATGACTCTGAGTGGTTGTCTAGGTCACCGGGCAATAAATTTAGCGATCCCCGTTGTCATGGTTCATTGTTTAAACGTCCTTCAACCTGACCCATAATTTCAAACAAAAGGTTTGTTCTGTTGTATCGTCATCCGGAAGCGACGATGACGCATAGATGTTTGTTCTGCCATCGGATGAGGATACCCACAGGACGACTGTAGGGCAGTGATCTTTATTTAAATAGGATGTCCAACTCAAGGTGCCTAACTATGCTGGCCTACGATCCCCACACCTCGTCTCGTACAACATGGCAGCTGCCAAGTGTCACTAGAATGAAAAGAAAAAAAAATCGGAGCCAGCATCACCATGAACCTATTACATCACATATTATAGATTTCTGTCGAAGACCTAAACTCTGTCAGGGCTAATGCAAAAGATCAACTATAATTCTGTTGCATAAATTCAATAATCCCTGTGACCCAGACAAACTGATATGAAAATTCATTTTGCGTTATATCAAACGTGCTTTATTCATTGGGCGGACATTCTGAAAGTAGATTTTGTCATTCTTTCTGTAAGAGAAGATGATTCAACAATGGAGAAAAACAAACGCCATTGATCCGTGTTGTGGCTCGCGTTAGTGCTGTTTGTAGGTTTCTGCCCTCTGACTCAGGCCAGACGGTATCGTTTAGCTGGCATGGTGGTGTTTGTTTCTCTTTTTCTCGAGTTCACTAGCACCACTTGGTTTCGCAAGCGTTGCCTGTCCGCTAGTGGAAGGGGTGGCGGTTATCTATATCTAGTAACTGTTGCCCTATCTTTGGAGTGACGTGACTGTTTTTACGGATCGAGCCAGTTTGTCTGGGGACTCAGGAGGAGCCAGTTCCGTACAGTGCGAGAACACGCCGGGACCACTGGCGGCACGCATGGGCTGCCGGATGGAAGGGCTGTGGTCACGAGGATGCACGACCTCGTCGTAAACCGGATCCAGCAACTTTTAATATGAGTGTATTTCAATCCGAGTAGAGCAGAGTCAGTCACTGGTATGGGCTCCGTAGTACATATGTGATGTTACGAAAAGATTATCATCGCGCCGTCATGTGCAGTTTGGTGGATTTGGGTACTGCATAGTACTTGAAGACCCTACTGCGTTAAAACTACTTGGCTCAGTGATTAGACGGTGTGGTTACTCAGCTGTGAATTAATAAAGCAGTGAAGTGATTTGTTTCTTTCTGCCAACTGTCATCAGAGTTGTCACAGTGAGTTCAGTGTGCATTTGTGTGCCTAATGAATTTTATGTCACTAATTTGGTGGTTGGTTTTGACTCACTTTGCATTGTTTCTGCAATGACGTGTGGTTGCTGATTCTGGTTGGTTACATTTCAGTTTTGCCTTGCATTCAAATCGAGTGGGGTTTTATTTACTGTTAGTTAGTTTATGTTCTGTGCTGAGACTTGTTTGCTCAGATTTTCGGGTTTGTGGAATCGGACGGAAAACTGGTAGTGTTCCCTTTCTCGTTCTGGGCGCTCTAAACACAGTATTCTGAGAGCAGCCGGTTCCAGCTTTGGCGTGTTATTCCATTATTGCATTTGGTTATTGAACGTCAGGTAGCGTCAGCAAGATTATCATTAGTCATTCGTTAGACTGCCACTAGTCCATCTTGTGAAGTGGATGCAACTCGTGGCTGCCTACCTCATCGCTCGCGTAAGTGTTCGTTGCTGGACCTTCTCAGAGGTCGATTCCTGGAGCACCTTCTGTGACTGGTTCTTGTGCTTTATTATTCTATTATTTATTACGGTACCTTGTAATGCCTACATTAAAGGTTATGCATGTCTAGTTAATAGTTCCAGTGGCCTTCTGGTATAAATATAGCAGCGTAAGGGTTGTGTTATAAAGTTACCATCATCTTATTTCACCCGTTTAGTGGTCAGTTGCTTGTTTCTTTTAACTAACTTTTGATTGTATTTGCTGTTTTACAGCAGGTTTCTAAAATTTTTATACAATTGCCATTCCTAGCGTGTAAGGCCTTTAGCTGTGATTGAGGTCATTTGCTTTAAAAAATAATTAGATATTTGTATTTTAGCAGTAAACCTTTAAACCGTATTTACTGCCATTCCTGGCGTTTGATACCTTCTGATGTGTTTGTTTTAATATTTCCACTTCTGTAAGTTGTAATTGCAGCGAGTTCTTAAACATTCTTAATTTATTGCCATTCTTGGGGCGTAAGACCTTCAGCCATGTTCACAGTAGTTTTTTAAAAAAAAAAAACATTATCTGTATTTGTTTTTTATGGTGATTTTGCTAAATTGTAACTATTATTTACACAGTTGTTTATTCCTTCATTAATAATGTGTGTTTTTTATTAATTGTTGAGTCTGGTATTACTGTTTTAAAAATAAATGTGTGTAATTGTAAAAGGCAACCAACTGCAACTGATTATGGCCCCATCCACAATCGTAACTGAATCCTGCCTTCCCTTGACTACCAGGTTTCAGCCATATGAATCCACACTGGTTACTGATTCAGTGACGGAAGAGGAACGATTCCTGCGCAGAGCGGAAAAGAAGAGAGAGTGGCAACAGATCGGCGTACTCGAGGTGATTCGAAGACAATCAGGAAAGGAGACAGACGTGTACTGACAACATGGTCACTAACGGAAGTCAGTGCCGTTATTCGGTGTGAATGGGCATGTGGGACTAGGGTGTCCGTCAACCACGAAAGGCTACAGACCTTGTATGGTGGAGAAGTCATGTGTCGTCAAATGACTCAATGTTGAGAGAAGGAAGGCAGAATGTGGAGGATGATGCTCGAAGTGGGCATCCCTCACAAGCACGAAAGGAAACAAAATTCCTAGACTACAGGACACGGTGTTAGCATACAGACGCATAACGGTGTCAAACTTGGCGCCCACTTTGCGTATTGGCGGTGCTGAAGCCCATCGCATGCACCATGTGTTGGATTACCGTAAAGCGTTTGAAAGTTGTGTGTCGGAAACCTGACACCGGATCAAAAGAGTACGAGAATGGCAACTAGCCTCGATTACTTGCTGTGGTATACACGACGGAAATGAGTTCCAGTTCAGAAGCTTCGCAGGTGATGAGAGATGGGTGCACTATTTTGCCGCAGAATCCGAGGCAGATTCGATGATATGGAAGCATCCTAGGTAAAAATTCAAAGTGTCGTCTTCTGCATTAAAGATTGTGGTCACAGTGTTCAGGGACGCAGGAGGTGTAAATCTACTTTACTTACTCCAGCAAGGGACCACCACCGCGGCAGAGTACTGCGACGCCCTCTGCGAACTCAGATCCTCCATTTTACGGAAGAGACCAGCGCTCTTGAGAGCGGGTGTTGTGCTCTTGGACGGCAGTGTCAAACCACATACGGCAAGCATCACACGGACCAGAATCAAATTCGTCGCCTTGCAAGGGAGAGATTAGATAACCCAGCCCAATCGGACTTTCAACTATTCCCTCCACTGAAAGCCGCACTCTCGGGACGTCACTTCCAAACTAATGCTGAACTGGAAAAGACGGTGCTATAATTCCTTGAATCGCATTGCATCCAATCTTACCAGAGTGGTCTCTTCAAACTTATTTTACGCTACAGAAAATCTCTCAGTCGCCGGCGACCATGATGAAAAATAGTGCAAGGTGTAAATAGTTCATGATTCCAAGGGTATTTGTGTCTGACAATAAAGTTTCCTTGTGTAAAACAAGGACAAAACTTAGTTTCGGAAAATCCTTCCTAGATTCCGCGGTCGTGCACAGCAGTGGCATGAGGTACGACAGAAATAAATTGTGAAGTTTAGAATTAGTGGTTGAAAATGACCAACTGTTGAAATTGGCTAATTGCACAGATAGAAACAGATAATAGTATGCTTGGATCATTTTCTTGTTTTCAAAACACACTGAGTCTATGAACCACCATAAAAGAAGGTAGTACAGTATTTAATGAAATTTCGCGATTTGTGGAATTTGTAAAATCGAGAGTTGTAAACAATGCAGACGCTTCTTGAACAAAACTAACATCGTTTGCTCAGACAGACCACTACTCATAAATATAAGGTGACATTAAAATTTGCTAGGACCCATGCAGCTCAGTCTAACACGAAATACATCCTGAAGTATGTGATACATGAATTAATGTATAACCTACTAGCATTTACGTTGCCATCTAACGTCGTGGAGACAAGTACTGTGAATGGGACACTATATTTCCTTAAACAAGGGATTGGTTATCGAGGTGTGGAACGCCGTCCAGAGAAGAAATCCGATAGCATATTGTACCCTGAGTGCCGCGAAAATCCATTGTGAACCGTCTGCTGGCAGTAGGACTGAAAACACGTGTGAATTTGGCCAGGACACCACTGACACCTCGTCCCCACCTAGCACAGATACTCTGTCGTCTTTAAAGACTCGACTGGATAGTGTGTCTTCAGCGATAAGATTAGTTTCTTTTTGTATGCGAGTGATGGACGTAATCGTATACGACATAGACATAGTGACTGGCACATTCTGCAGTGCATATGCTCACGACGCACAGGCCTCACCCCTTCCTTCATTGTGCGGGAGTCTATCAGCTACAACTCGTCGTCACATTTGGTGTTTCTGCAGGGTAAAGTAATCAGTGCCCGATACATTTCACAGGTTGTTATCCCCATTCTACTTCCAATCTCTTCGTCAGGAAGGTGTGCTTTTCAGCAGGAAAATGCACCCCGATTGCTTGCCAGCTTAACACGTACGGGACATGATTCAGGGTGAACTTACTCGTTCTCCAGAGCCTGCAAGAACCGTTGCCTAATTGCAACAAAACGTTCACGGCGCTCGAGACAATCTACCCCAGATTTCCATTCGGCACTTTTATCATCGTTAGCATACGAAATACACGCCATAGTTGCCGCCAGAAGGGTGTATACTGTATATTGATCACACTGGTTGGGTAAGCTTCAAAGTGATATGTGTGTTTCATTTGATTTGAATGTGTTACCATGTACCTATACAAAGATGAACTACCGTTCCTCTCACATCACTTGTCAGTGGCCCTTTTCCGGCCTTATCAATTAGAACAGCAGACAGAGTATAGCAAATCCTTGGAGGACTGACAGATATCACTTTTCTTTTAGCCAATGGCTTTCCAGAAGGTGCTAGAAACTCTGATCTTCTTGACAGGAAATCAAGAGTTTCGTCGCACAGCAGAGGGCGACAATCCATAGGCACGCAGTCTGATTAGATGCCGCTTGTGAGGAACGACGTGAAAAACGTTCTGTAAGTCTAGAAATACGGTATCAGTTTAATGTCTTTTATGAAAAGCAGTCATTACTTCGCGTGAAGACTTTGTTAAGTTTTTTCTGTAGTTAATACGTCAAGTTTCCTTAGGCCCATAACGGAAAGCTGAAAAAAGAGAGCGAGGGAGAGAGAGAGAGAGAGAGAGAGAGAGAGAGAGAAGGGATATGTACGTGGGTATCATTAAACCTCTTCCCTCAAAAACATTTCTCTTCTTTATACCTCCTCTGTGTTACCACAGATGACGTGTCACTGATCTCATTGATACGAAGATCACAGTACACGCGAGGTGCCTATTTGCTTGCACCACCCGAAGTGGAATGCGTAAGTTGTAACAAATGTTTACCATCGTGCAGTCTTCTATAGTTGTTGTCCCCTGCGCAGAAAACAGCGCGGAGGTCGTGAATCCGTAATCTTGAGGTTGTAATAAGCTCTTTGCGGTGAACTTTTACTTCAGGAATGATTAAATTTCCGATCAGTTTGTTTATACGGAATGCCTCTCGTTTTTTCTTCGAAGAACACGAGAAACTGCACAATTACATTATTTTTAGAGTCACAAACGATTTTCATTCTTCAACAAATTAATAAACTGCATATTTCCGTAACTAGTATCACACTGTTCTCAACTATATGTCCAAATAACCATACATTGCTAATGAAGTCGTAACTAACGTCGACCGCGCAGACTACATGGATGCCTTCCGACATTTCTCAAGCTGTTCTATTCACAAACTAGACATTGCAAACTAAGTCTTAACTAATACCGCGGCGGACAATATGTCTGTCCTCCGAGACTGCCGAACCAGCTCTGACCTTAACAACCGAAGCACTTCGCCCCCCATCCAAGTTAGACGCGATCCGAAGATCATCAAAGTGCTTCGTCTGGCTTTTCGTTTCGCAGTTATTTATTATTCTGCTGCTTATTAATACTTGTGAAATAATGGCATGATAGCACGCTATTGCGGGGTGCTTAACATATGAAATGCAAGTAAATAGTCTGTTTAGTTTGTTTAATATTAATAATAGAATATTCTCATTTTGGCACGCAACTTCTGAATGCAGCAGCCAATCGCGGAGAATGCCCACAGATTTAGGCGGTCTTTCTGACGATACCTGTACCTTACAAACCGTCTGTCATCGGTACCTCACGCCACATTAAATCATCTTGCCACAGTTACCTTCTCTACTGTTATAAAAATAGCTTCTTGTAGCCGAATATGATGGCTGCAAAGCCAGAAATATTACAATATGTGAAGTATCTTTTTTTTTGTGCACATTTAGAAATAATTTTAAATCATTGTTCGAAATTGCTATATTGCGATTTCTCTGTATATTTGAGTTTGTTTCTGTACCAAGATTTTGGCAGTAAGGTGCAATAAACAAAGCCCGATATAAAACATTTATTAAATAAAGAATTAGAGCATGGAGGCCACTAAGTGATCCTAGAACTCAGCTCTCTTTCTGGATCCGAACTACATGAATATTTTGCGTCGGATGTTCCAAATTTACGAAGAGGGCCAGTGGAAAAGACGGTAAAACTAAATATTATATGCTTCAAAAACTTTTGTGTGACTCGTATATTACAAGACGGATGAGATAACTAATTCTGCTATATTTCACTTATTACATACTCATAAACTATCGTGTTCCCATACGGTACACAAGACTGGGATGGAGTTTTTGTGGTAGAGTGCTCAATTCCACCACCCCCGCAGGTGACGTACTGCTGGATAGTCGTTGCTGTATGTGGACATGTCCACTTCGTCTCCCCAACACATTCCATACGATAATGTTCGACAATGTTTCAGAATGCATTACATGTTCCCACCGCTAGCCGTATGGCGCACGTATAGCGTTGTCCAACATGACTGTTTGGTGGTCCAGTTGCTATGGCGCCGAGACGAGTTATATTACATGGGTGTGCTAATCTCTAAATCTTTGAAACCGTACACTCACTGGTCATCGTTATTTTGAGTCTGTACACCTTCCCCCCGTGCATCTCCTCAGGGGGTACATTCGACCCTGACTTAATTTTTTATTTTTTTTTGTAATGGATGACAATGTGCGACCGCATCGAGCAGCACAGGTGAAGGAGCTCGTGGAATCGAGAAAATATTGGCCGAATTAACTGACCTGTTCGCACTGGTCGTGGAATGGAACGCCCTGCCACAAAAATTCCTTGCCAGACTTGTGGTCAGCATGAGAGCACGTTTCAGAACATGAGTTGCAGTCCGTTGTGATCACACACACTATTAAGAACCATTTCCCAACCTTTTTTAATGTCCCTGGGACCGCCATGAACCACGTGCCATCGCTTTAATTATTGTCTTTGAATAAAAACTTCGTTTCTGTTCGTATCATTGCGTACTTCTTTTAGTTACTTTGTGTACTATACTGCAGCTCTTCATTCCATACATGGTCTAAGTGTCATCGAGTTATTTTACTTGGTATTGACACATGAAGCGAATGTTTATTTCGTCTGTAGGTTTCGCACACGAGTGTGCAAGTGTTGCAAAAAATGCAGACATCTCTTGGACATAGTTGACAGGGTCTGTTCAGGCATGCCGCTACGAATCAACTGAGCAAATTCTCATAAACCGTAAACTCATCAAATGCGTGAGGTCACCTACATGCCGATATAAACTGAAATACACTTTTGCATACTTGGTATCGGAAGTGATTAATAGGAAGCGACGTATTTCCCAGAAAAACTTATTTTGGAACTCAATATCGTAGAGATACGTAGCGCAAACGCGACAATGTATTTCGGTCAATATGACATGAGCTGTCGAATTTTCAGAGAGATTTTGTTGCGTACTACCTCCTACACAACGGACAAGAGGCGTGGGCTCAGAGTGGTACAGCAGGGGTCATCGTAGGAAATCTGGTCAAGAGCAGAAATGTGTAGCGAAGAAATAAATACAATAAGGAGAAGTTTTAGTTAACTTTTTCCAGGCATTGCCAAGAAACTTTACAGTAGTACAAACAGCTCTAAAGACTAGCTATTACAAGAAACAAACTGAAGAGTGTCGTGTAGTGTGAAGCTCCTGCTACCAACGCAGTAGTGAACTATCGCAGGCTGACTAAGCCTGAAGATTGCCAAAGTTGCGACTGAGTGTGGGCTGCATAGCTGCCGCCGGCCAGTTTATATCGTGGTAGCAGAGGACGCTCGTAGTCGGAGACGCTGAAGGCATGGCCCAGCCGGCACGCGTAATTGGTTCTGCAGGGTCCCTGCACCGTCGCTATTGGCGTCTGTCGCAAACGTGAATTTCTGTTGGCAACTGTGAGACGCTGGTGTGAATGATGTCGATCTATGACACCACAGACTTCATGCTCCTCTGGGTATAAGATTCAGTCCAGTTTGACAAAAGTAGTATAGTTATTTGGAGGTAGGCAATGTATTTCGAGAATCGTGTTACAGTCATTGTCAGTTTCGTGACAGGTACATAATGTAAAGACGCATTTCACTCGATTTACTTGTGGGACACTGAATTTCCTTATAACACTATCAACTGCATTTATATTTCCGTCTGTATAATTACTCTATATTGCACAGTTAAGTGTCTGGCAGACGGTCCAATGAACCACCTTCAGGCTATTACTCATAAATGTTCAAATGTCTGTGAAATCTTATGGGACTTTACTGCTAAGGTCATCAGTCCCTAAGCTTACATACTACTTAACCTAAATTATCCTAAGGACAAGCACACACAGCCATGCCTGAGGGAGGACTCCAACCTCCGCCGGGATCAGCCGCACAGTCCATGACTGCAGCGCCCCAACCGCTCGGCTAATCCCGCGCGGCAGGCTATTACTCTACCATTCCCCTGTCGAATAGCGTGAGGGAAAGACGAACACTTAAATCTTTCCGTGCTCCTTCTGATTTCTCTTATTTCATTATGATGATCACTTTTACCTGTGTAGATAGGTGCTAGCGACATATTTTTGGATTCGGAGCGGAAAGTTTCTGGTCGAAACTGCATGAGAAGATCTTGCCACAATAGGAAATGCCTTGGTTTTCATGACTGCCACTCGAATTCGCGTATCATATCTGTGACACTCTCTCTCTTCACTATTTTCGCGATAATACAAAACTAGATGTCCTTCTTTGAACTTTTTTCTAATTGATGCAGGTCCCATACCGCGCAGCAGAACCCCAGAAGAGGAGAGATAAGCATAGTGTAGGCAGTTCCTTTAGCACATCTGTTGCATTTTCTGAGTTTTTGCCAATAAATCGCTGTCTTTCTTTCGCTTTCCGCACAACATTATCAATGTGATCGTTCTAAGTTGAGTTATTCATAACTGTAATCGATAAATATTTAGTTGCATTTACAGTCTGATTGGTGTGATGCCTCGTCTAAAGGAAATTTAGCTGATTCAGTTAAGTAATTATGTGGGTGACCTCACAGTTCCCAATTTTTGCAGTAAACAGCCACTTCCCTCACCATGCAAATGTCTTATGTAACCATTTACTAATTGGTTCTGATCTCTGATGACTGTATTAAGACCGTGATTGTCAGCATTATCTGCTGAAAGTCTTAGAGTGCTGATCACATTGTATCCCATATTGCTTAAATTGATCACGAGCAGTATAGAGCCTGTAACACTTCCCTGGGCGACACCAGATATCATTTCTGTTTTACTC
Source organism: Schistocerca serialis cubense (assembly GCF_023864345.2). NCBI lineage: Eukaryota > Metazoa > Arthropoda > Insecta > Orthoptera > Acrididae > Schistocerca > Schistocerca serialis. Next base: position 379,925,506 of record NC_064643.1, on the reverse strand, counting down.
GATGACTTTCCGTCACTTACTACGAACTCTGAATCTCCTGACAGAAAATCACGAATCTAGTCTCAGAATCGAAATTTAATTAGAAAAACTGAAATCTGATTAGGAGCTGCTTGTAAGGAATGGAATCACAAGCCTTATGGAAAACTAAAAATATGGAATCAGTGTGATGTCCTCTGTCATTATTCTTACTTGTAGTCCTTTTTCACAAGAACCGTAATTTCTGAATCCATGCTGGCTATGTGGCAATAATTCGTTTTCTTCGAGGTAAAACATAATGTTAGAACACAGCATATGCTCCAGAGTCCTACTGCAAATCTCGGTTATAAAGGCCTGTATTTCAGCGGTTTACTCCTACTTCCCTTCTTCGGTATTGATGTCACCTGTGCAACTTCCCATTCTTTAGATACGGATCTTCCGAATAGTGTATAGGACTCATAAAATTGAGCTAATATATCAGCATATTCTGATAGGAATCCAACTGATGTACAGTATGGAAAGAATGACTTGCCTTTATTAAATGACTCAAATTGTTTCTGTATACCAAGGATATCTACTTGCAAGATACACATATTGGAAATCGTTCCCAACTCCAATTCTGGAATATTTTCTTCCTCTAGTGAAGGAATTTCGGAAAAACTTGTTTAGTAACTCCGCTTTAGTAAAATTGTCATCGGCTATGTTAACATAATATGGCGCAACGAATGTGTTATTTCTTCCCACTGGTGTACTTTTATGTATGACCATAATCTCTCAGATTTCGAGACAGTGTTTCGTTGTGGAAATTATTAAAAACATCTCGAGTTGAAGTTCGCGCTAAATTACAAGCTTCTGTAAGATTTACTGGTTTCGTTAATATGCTACCGGTTTCGGCGTTACAGTATCAGCCCACCTTATGACTCTGGAGTAACATGTTGATACCGGGAATTGCTATGATACTTTCTGAAGCAGGGCCAAAACATCAGCAGCAGTTAAACTGAAGCCTTTTATCATATATGGTGCTGCCTCTGTATACGCCATTGGCGATAAGAGCCTTCACTTTATCGGCAGACGATATATTGGACAGTCTTCAGAAAGTACCATAGCAATTCCCGGCATTATCGTGATCACCTAGACGTAACCGGATTTGAAAATTGTGTACTGTAACGCCGAAATTGATTACATTTAATTAAAACGTGCAAATACAGCTGATGCTGTTATCCGTGATACATATAACACACAATAACGACTGTTGTGGCAATGTCCACCGGAAGACAGGTGTAGAGAGGGGACACTGACCTTTATGTTACCATTCAGAAGAACAAATCCAGAAGACAGACAATAAAATAAGACAGACCGTAAAACTCACACCTTGTATGAAGGAAAAAGTTACTTTTCTTACGAGGGTATCTTTTAATGTAATATTGCGATATCTTACTAATCTGGTAGTTCCGGGATTCGCACTGTGCTACAGTCAATGAGTTAACTTTTATATCCAGAAAGAAGTAGATAGTAGTTAATCAAATACAGCCGATAGAAACTATAACATGGCTGACGATCCAGATGGTAGCGATATGTAAGCGCGCTGCTATTGTAAAATCAGAGACCAGAGTTCTACAATCAGACGACTGGGTATATCGGAGGAACGCAGAGGCAAGAGAAGCCGCACGCAGCATTATAAGTTGTTGAGACCTCGCCTGCTTGGTGCAAACCACCAGGCCTAAAGTGGCCTTTGAAGTCCGCCGCAATGCACAACAGAGCAGATGTCTCCGCTGGATGAAGCCTTTCCGAATGCGCCACAAGAGCCCTGTGTTGTTAGCCTCTTTTTGTGTCGCTCATACTCTGTTGTTGACGGACGGTGCTGTATTTACAAAACGATTACCTCGCAGTTTCTGCTCTGTAGTCGCTCACCCCCATCTTCAGGCCGGTGCGAACTCTGAGCGTAACCTTTACCCTCTCCAGATAATCCACTGGCGTTTAATTGTTTAGAGACGAAGCCGGGCATCCCTTTGTGGGAATCTCGTTTGGCCCATGTTAGTTTGTATCCAGTGGAGTACAAAATGTTCAGCGTGTGCACCGGAGGTAAAGCAGTAATATCGTGTTATAAACCAATTTTAAAATGTAGACTAACGTTAATCAAAATTGTAGCAACAAGAAATAATGGACCAACAGCACCCCCTCTTGTGAGATGAGATCACAAAAGCAGTAAGTTAGTTACGTCAACATACAACTTTATAGCGCTTGGTGGATGTTGCTTCGTACATTTTTGTCCCCTTGATTTTACGTGTGGAACGAAGAAGTGACTTAACATCCTTATCCTACTTTTAAGATTCCTCCACAACATATGTGAGCGGAATAGCAGAATTGAACACAAACTACCTGGGATGCCTAATCTGCAAATCTATCCGACAGGTTCTGCGAGAACAGCATCGCATTTTTTTCAAGATTTGAGAATTTTAGTTCTCTGAGTAATCATTGCAGTTCTGTATTGACACTATACAGACCAAGAAATTTATATGCCAATGAACCTAGAGGGTTAGTGAAGATGTTTCAAAAATAAATTAACAACAAGAACCACGGTTTGAAACGCTATCCAACTACGCTACATAACATGGCATATATTGGGGCCACATCTGCCACTGGATTAATCACTCGGCAATAAAAGTCAGTTAGTATGCTGATGGAGCGAAAGCACTACTCATAGCAATATAGCAATATCTAGGACGCTACACGGTGTCGAATGCGTGCATGCATCTCAATGTAAACTGCAGGGCATAAAAACTCATATTCGCTGCGGAAGCTTTGGCCCAAGTGTTGGTCCCCATTACTTCGTCGTTCTCTAGGGGCGATGGATGACGTTTCCGGCTATGCGTTCCATCCCTCCAAAATTTGAAATTTTTCAGCGTCATTTTCTTACATCCTGTACAATCCTATTAAGATCCTACGTAAAAGTCTCATAAAATCGTTCTGTGTTTTGGATGAGGACTCCACACAGTGCGACAGTAGCAAAGAGCCGTTTGCGCTAAAGTCTAAACATAGTTTCATTTGTTCGTGGACTGTAGTTCGTGCCACATGTGCACTGCTAGACAAAAAACGTTAACCATCTAGAAAGAGAGGACGAAACGAAAAAAACTTCACTGGCTGAGGGAGTGAGTATGTGATGTTTCAATGATTTCAAAATCGAGTCAGACTTAGAAAGAACTTGGCAGCATACTCCCCTAGTATAACGCTGGTCGCTGTCTGGCCTGTATGCACACACTGATTCGTTTGGAAAGGGTGTTCAACAACTCTTCCATCTTGTCCTTGATAATCCCGGCGGAGTTGACATCCGAGCTGATCCCATTCATGGTCTATTGGAGAGAGATCGGTGGATGTTACTAGCCAAGGGAGTACCTGAACATCTCGCATACGGTACATACAGACATACAGAGAAGTGACATCTGTGGACGAGTTGCATCAGAGGTAATAAATGAGGATGCAGGATGTCCAAGACTTGCCTTTGTGCCAACAATTACTACCACGAAGCTAGGAATAACTCCGCTCTGCCTCAGAAAATCATTTGAAGGATGGGACGTCTCCGCTGGTCGCCACTGTACTCCTTGACGATGGCAGTCCGTTGTAGTGCAGTACTGAGATTCATCGCTGAATCCAATGCGTTGCCACTGATCAGCCGTTCACGCGTCCCAGTTATGGTCACTCTCCAAACACAGCCGTTTGTGTGGTGCCGGTAATGGCAGCCCAGACGTGAGACGGTAATTCCCTAGTTCGAGTAAGCCTCGCACTGGTAGTAACACATGATGGACTGGAACTTCGACGAGTATGTTTGCCATAACTTTCCCATACAGTCCAACACCAAGCCACTATCATATCCGAATGACCCAGAATTCTGCAAATTGTATGATCCGACCAGCCGGTCAAATGTATACCCAAAATGAGGGCACTTTCGAACTCTTAAGTGTCTGATAATGCTATCTCAGACATCCACATCTCATCTCCTTGAGAATGGTCTGACACAGCTCTCACCCTTTATGTACTCTACCCAGACCCGCAACAACCCTAAAAACGAGACAACAATCTGGTGACCATTCTACTGTCAGACAGCACTGCACCTCTATTATTTTCATACCCATCAATATTTTTTTACGTGTACTAAGTTCTATTGGCACCCAACCATGTATTCTGGATACATAAGTAAAAGCCTTATGTTCACCATCAACAACCACATCGTCTTACTTCATTTGCCGGCTGAAAATAACCAGCTACCATACACAGATAATGTGCCATTACCCTGCATACTTTTGTGAGGTATTGATGGTCCGTTAACTGAATGGCTCTAGTTACCCCACAGATTATTATGGGGAAACGATGGTGAGTTGATGTATGGTGACTATCATTATGCCAAACACTTGGCGCATGCTATAGGGGTAACTATGGTCATTTTATGTATGATGACTACCATCACCCTGAAAGCAACTGGGGCAACTCTGGTGAGTTGACGACAGTCACTACCCCAAATGAATCTGGGGCGATCATGAGGAGTTGTTAGAATGAGTACCATACTGTGAATCTATGATGATACTGTATGCATCGTAGCTTGACATTGCATGTTAACTTCTGGATGTTACATCAGAATTCTAAGACTTGTCACTGATCATGTGTGTGTGGAGTGGGTGTCAGTTACTGGATGTCTAAAACTGTATTTTGACACAAAAAGCTGACAGTGTGTATGTGCAGTCGGTGTCAGCTTTTGCATAGCCATCAGATCATACATTATTACAAACATTATACACGTTACACGCCTTTTTTCAGACCACGCAAAACATTCATGACTACTTGTTCTTCCTGTTCTTTCAGTACTCCTTCATTCATTCACTAACTGCTCTCTTCCTTTCTTCAGTCCACTTTGACCTTTGGGCTTTATGTGCTGTTTTCTCTGACATCACTTTCCACTTGTACACCTCGTGTCTATAGACGCCTTTGTCAATGACGTCCGCTGAATCTATCTGACTTCTTGCCAGATCAATTTTGACTTGTCTCATTCAGGGTGTAGTGGTCCCGAGTTCCTGGATGTTCCTGAGGATTCGGTTGGTGAGTCTGGTCTGTGGAAATCTGCTGATGTGTTCATAAAATTTTAGTCGCCTCTTTCTAATCTCCGCTGCGATGTTGGGGAACTTCTCTGTGGCGTCCCTGGAGTGAAGCCTACATTCTTCGTTCGTGAGTTTTTGTCCAATAATTTTACTAATGATTTTTCTCTACTGTGTGAGAATGTTCTCAAGGTCGGCCTTTGTGTGTAACATCAAAGTCTTACTGGCGTATGGAACCTCGACTTTGATTACAATGTTGTAGTGACAAATTTTGGTGCAGGTGGACAAACATGTCTTGTAAATACACTGTTTTATATAAGGCTATCTTCATTTTCAATAACCTAGTGTTCTGGGCAATTTTCTCCTTTTCTGTAGTTCGAGCACTTCCAGGGTACTTAAAGTGTGTAACCCTGTTGATCTTGCCATACTTTGTGTTCAAATTTGATATGTTTAATATCGTGCTCAGTTGTCTGAAAGGAGATGTATGGGCCTACTTTTTCTGCGCATTCTTTGAGTATTTCTATCTGTATGATTGCTGTGGTTTCGTTAGCTGTGAGTAGTGCCAGATCGCCTGCGAAGGCTAGATAGCCGACCTCCAGCTTGTCCTTGGGTCGTCCAAGTCGCACTGGCTTCCAGTGGCCTTGTATTTGCAGCTCTTTCTCCCATTCCCTGATGACCTTATCCTGCATTAGGTTGAGGAGGGGCGGTAAGAGTCCGTCACCTTGTTGAACGCCTGTCTTGATCTCAAAGGGTTCAGAGATTTTCCCCTTGAACTTTACCTTAGATGTCGTGTCTGTCAGTGTCTGTTTGATCAGTCGAAGTGTCTTGCCGTCCAAACCCTGTTCATGTAGAATGTTGAACAAAGACTGGCGGTCGTATGCCAGAGTCGTATGCCGTCTTGAAGTCAACGAAGGTATATATGACTGAACTGTTTCTGAGGGCTTTGATTTTCAGGGTAGTCTTTGTTCTGCACAGGAGTGACTAGGGTGGAAGCCCGCCTGGTACTCGTCGATCTTATGTTCGATTTGGTTCCATGTCCTTTGGAGTAGGATCGCTCAAAATACCTTGTATGTGACTTGTACTAGTGAGATGCCGCTGTAATTCTTCACATCTGTGGGGTCACCCTTTTTATGCAGAGGGTGGATCGGTGCACATTTCCAGTCGTCTGGCAAATTTTCTGACGTCCATATGTTTGTGAGTTGTGAGTGTGTGAGTTGTCTGAGTGAATTTGGTCCGAGGTTTTTCATTAGTTCGGCCACTATGCCGTCTTCGCCAGATGTCCTGTTGTTTTTGAGGCTGAGGATGTGCCTGTGGACTTCCTCTTGTGTCTGGGGAGGGGCGGGGGGGGGGGGGCGAGAGTGAGTTTATGTATCTGTTTGTACGTTCTTCGTATGGGAATCTCTCTGTGGGTTCTGGGCAATTTCTAAAGCAGAGGCTCGGTGGTGTGTACCCTCGGATGTGCCCTGCAAACGTCCTGTAGAAGTCCCTTGCGTTGTAGTTGCGGAAGTTGTCCTCTGTTCCTTCAGATATTTCCTCTTGGATTGTCTAATAATTTTTGCTGTTGTCTTTCGTGTTTCGTTGAACTCTTGTCAATTTTCTGGGGACTTGTTACCGTTGTATTTCTAGTATGCCAATTTTCTGGTGACGAGTGCATTCTCACAATCAGTCCCCCACCAGGGGTGCTTGGTGTTCTTCTTCAGAGGAATGAGGGCTTGTGCTTTTTCTGTGATGTCGGAAATTTTGCCAGTCATTTGTATGTTCTTTTCCCCAAGCCTCTTTCACTCCAGACTCAGCGATGTTTTTCGTGGCAAGTTTCAATTGGGGTGTTTTCTTACAGAAAATTCTCTTGGGGGTGAACTTGACTTTGATAATTTTTAGGTAGTGGTCAAAATCAATGTTGGATACCCTGCGTACCTTTATGTTATGGATCTCTTTCTGTACTGAGCATGAGATTGCCACATGGTCAATTTGGAACTCGCCTAACTGTTGGACTGGTAAACGTCAGGTTTTCTGGGGTGTTTTCTGAGGGATGTCGACATGAACTTGAGGTTGTGCGGCTGTCAAAGTTCTATAAACCGTGTGCCATTTTTTTGGTGAATTTATGTGCGTCATAATTTCCAACTGTTCTCCTGTGCATTTTTTTATGCCGATCTGTGCATTGAAATCACCCATAAGAAATCTGATGTCGTCAAATGGTTCTAATGGCTCTGAGCACTATGAGACTTAACATCTTAGGTCATCAGTCCCCTAGAACATAGAACTAATCTAAGGACATCACACACATCCATGCCCGAGCTAGGATTCGAACCTGCGACCATAGTACTCACGCGGTTCCGGACTGCAGCCCCTAGAACCGCACGGCCACCGCGGCCGGCTGATTCATCCTTGGGGACTTTGTATAACACCTTATCAAGGGTTCATCAGAAGTTATCTGCGGACTGTAGGTCTCCCTTGTTGCTCTAGTTAGTAGAGGCGTGTGCAAAATTCAGTGTGTATTTTATTTTGGTGCACTGAACGCGCATGGTCATCAGTCGGTTGTTTACTGGTGTGACTTCTCTGATGGATTCGAGTATGGTATTATGGACCGCGAAGGCCATCCCCAACAGTGGAGCGCCTTTCGCAACTTACCTATAAGTTTTGCTCTTAAAGAGGCGGTACTTGCCGTAGTCTGTGATGTCTTTGTCTGGGATACTTGTCTCTTGCATGCGAGGATCAGTATCTTCTACCTATTGAGCTCTGTCACCAGGTTGTGCAGCTTTCCAGGCTGTATGAGACTGTTGATGTTGAAGGTGCCTATGTACGTTGGTGTCTTGTGTGGGAGCTTTCCAGAGAACTCCGACTTTCTCTGTGATCTTGGAAGTCCAGTTCTCTCAGAGTCCGAGTGCCCGGTTGCCGCCTGTCGAAGGGTGGATTGGTTACCACCTGCGGTATCGCTGTTATAATTTTTTTTTTGGTCTTGAGTCTACAGACTGGTTTGATGCGGCCCGCCACGAATTCCTTTCCTGTGCTAACCTCTTCATCTCAGAGTAGCACCTGCAACCTACGTCCTCAATTATTTGCTTGACGTATTCCAACCTCTGTCTTCCTCTACAGTTTTTGTCCTCTACAGCTCCCTCTAGTACCATGGAAGTCATTCCCTCATGTCTTAGCAGATGTCCTATCATCCTGTACCTTCTCCTTATCAGTGTTTTTCCACATATTCCTTTCCTCTCCGATTCCGCGTAGAACCTCCTCAATCCTTACCTTATCAGTCCACCTAATTTTCAACATTCGTCTATAGCACCACATCTAAAATGCTTCGATTCTCATCTGTTCCGGTTTTCCCACAGTCCATGTTTCACTACCATACAATGCTGTACTCCAGACGTAGATCCTCAGAAATTTCTTCCTCAAATTAAGGCCGGTATTTCATATTAGTAGACTTCTCTTGGCCAGAGATGCCTTTTTTGCCATAGCGCGGCCTTTTCCAAGTATACCTCCTCCTCTTGTGGTTCTTGAACAGGGTATTCGCTATTACTAGCTGAAACTTGTTACGGAACTCAATTAGTCTTTCTCCTCTTTCATTCCTTGTCCCAAGCCCATATTCTCTTGTAACCTTTTCTTCTACTCCTTCCCCTACAACTGCATTCCAGTCGCCCATGACTATTAGATTTTCGTCCCTCTTTACATACTGCATTACCCTTTCAATATCCTCATACACTTTCTCTATCTGTTCATCTTCAGCTTGCGACGTCGGCATGTATACCTGAACTATCGTTGTCGGTGTTGGTCTGCTGTCGATTCTGATTAGAACAACCCGGTCACTGAACTGTTCACAGTAACACATCCTCTGCTCTACCTTCCTATTCATAACGAATCCTACACCTGTTATACCATTTTCTGCTGCTGTTGATATTACCCGATACTCATCTGACCAGAAATCCTTGTCTTCCTTCCAGTTCACTTCACTGACCCCTACTACATCTAGATTGAGCCTTTGCATTTCCCTTTTCAGATTTTCTAGTTTCCCTACCACGTTCAAGCTTCTGACATTCCACGCCCCGACTCGTAGAACGTTACCGTTTCGTTGATTATTCAATGTTTTTCTCATGGTAACCTCCCCCTTGGCAGTCCCCTCCCGGAGATCCGAATGGCGGACTATTACGGAATCTTTTGGCAATGGAGAGATCATTATGACACTTCTTCAATTACAGGCCACATGTCCTGTGGATACACGTTACGTGTCTTTAATGCAGTGGTTTCCATTGCCTTCTGCATCCTCATGTCGTTGATCATTGCTGATTCTTCCGCCTTTAGGGGCAATTTCCCACCCCTAGGACAAGAGAGTGCCCTGAACCTCTATCCGCTCCTCCGCCCTCTTTGACTAGACCGTTGGCAGAATGAGGCTGACTTCTTATGCCGGAAGTCTTCGGCCGCCTATGCTGATTATTTATCAAAATTTAGGCAGTGGCGGGGATAGAACCCGGGACCGAAGACGTTTTGATTATGAATCAAAGACGCTACCAAATTTTTTTTTTTTTTTTTTTTTTTTTTTTTTTTTTTTTTTTTTTACTGTGTGCTCGACCGAGATCCGAGATTCGAACTCGGGACCTTTCCCTTTCGAGGGCAAGTGGTCTACCAACTATTTTTTTAGACGCCACCCCTTTTTTTTCTTTTCTTTTTTTTCGGTGCCACTTTTTCCCTTAAAAAGCCCCTTAGGAAAATGGAACTAAAAAAATAAATAAATAAAAAAATAAAAAAACCTTAATGCCACCGCCACTTTTCATCCTATAACAAAAAAAATCTGATCCACTTCAGGCGTTGGATCCTGGGGAAACCCACCCCAGAGAGCTGCCTATAGACCAGGGGAGGTATGGAAATCAAGGTTAGGGCTATCCGTTGCCACATTTTCTTTTTTTTTTATATGATTACATTTAGGGAGCGTGTACAAATGAGAAGTCTAGTAACTAAGTGTTACTACAACAAAGGTGGCATAAAAGAGTAATCAAAAAAATAAAAATATAAACCACTGATGTAATTCTAACTAAAAGGTTCTTCAATAATGTAACTGGTTCCACTTGGAGCCTTGCCATCGTTATCTGAAATCTCCAATAGCGCCTTTGAAGGGCATCTGCAACGGAGGCATTCTGCTTCGCTAGTGCCTCAAGGAAAACAGTATCCTTGCAGCAGCTTGTCTCTTCCTTTGGTCATGGCTGACAAGGCAGAACGTTGAGCCGTTAGTGTGATGCAGCACAGCACATTAACCACAGCCTGGCACTCCCCAGCTGAGTGGGGGTTAACGAAAACGCTGCGTAAATAATTTGCGAAGAGCGTACGGTATTTCGGTGTGCGTTCGAGGGCATTGTGAGCATTTTGTAGGAACCACCAGTAATCAAGCTGCTCTTTCTCTCCGTCGCTAAAGATGTAGGCGACGGTAAGTCCTTTGAACCATGTAAGCGCATGATAGTTTGCAGCCGGAAAGTAAGTTTCATCGGGACAGAGTAGGGTCTGCGGGTCAATCATATCAGGTGTGACGCGGAGGTAACAAGCCAATATCTTCTGTGTTAGTCGCCAAACTCCGGACGATGATGCGCAAGCAAAACGATGTTCATCGGTATCCAAAAGGTGACAATCTGGGCAATAAGGGGAGTCTGCCAGTCCAATAGTGTGAAGTCGCTGGCGTGTGGCATATTTTTTGTTGGCGATCTGATACCACTTCGAACGCACCGTGGATGACAGAAAGTGGTGGTGTATCGTATTCCACACTCTTGGCCAGTGCCCCGTAGGGTACTTGTTTTCCACCACGTTATGGTGAACAGCCCGCAGAAGGTTGGTATAAAAATCTTTCGCCTTTGGTGGACTTGTGGCGGAGAGGTTCAAGCTGACATAGCTGTAATCAAGAATGAAGGTCGACACATGGGAAAGCTGTGGTGCGACGTGCGCAACCGACACCGGCGGGACGTTAGAGGCTGGCATCAGAACCTGTAGTAAACGACCCGTGAGAGAGGTATATTGACTTTTCCATCGTTTCCTCATGTTGCTCATGTAAAGGGCAGCTGCTCTCGCCCTGACGTTGACCAATCCCAGCCCTCCTTTGTGCACTGGGAGGGTAAGAGTGTCGTATCGTACTTTAAAGATATGACCTGCGGAAACGTAGTAACTGAAGGCCGCCTGAAGCCGGCGACCTATCTGCAGCGGTAGTGGGAGGACCTGTGCCACGTGGTTGAGTTTGGATGCTACGTAGAGGTTCAGGTATTCAACGCGTTGTAGCTGATTCAAGTCCCGGAGCAGGTTCTGTCGTACCATTGCGCGTATGATCTGTAATAACCGTCGGTAGTTTGCTGCAGCTGTTTTACGTACATCTTTCTTGAACGTGATTCCCTAATATCGCAGATCAGAAACTGGTGGGAGGGGAGCGAGGGTTTCCGGTCCGAGACCACGCCCAATGTCCAACGCCGCCGACTTGTTGATGTTCAGAAGACTGCCTGCGGCCTGTCCGTATCGCTCAATCCAGGTTAGTACGCTTTGAACTTCGTCATTGGAACGAACCAGCAGTAGCAGGTCGTCAGCGTATGTCCTATAGCGAAAGGTGACGACCCGCAGCGTGATACCAGATAGGCGGTGGTTAAGGCCCCCTAGGAGTGGCTCGAGTGCGATTGCATAAAGGTAGGTAGAAAGGGGACAACCCTGTCGTAGAGACCTCTTAATGTGTACTGGTCCTACCGTCCTTCCATTGACCTGGACGTGTGAGCTGGCTGCGGTCCAAAGACGCCGTAGGATGTCGATGAGGCCCGGGGGGAATCCCATACAGTCCATCACTCGTAGGAGGAAGTTGTGGTGCACTCTATCAAAGGCGCGGTTGAAATCGACGGAGACGATCGCCGCTCTCAGACGGCACGCAGAAGCGATCGCTATTAAGTCCCTGCAGTCACCGGTGGCCATGTGTATGTTGGCTTCTCCCCCCTGCGACGTCTGTTCTGGAGCGAGGATCATCGGCAAAGTCGTCTTAATACGGCTCGCCATAATCCTGGTGAAAATCTTGTAATCGGCGTTCAACATTGTAAGCGGCCGATAGTCGTTAATCGATAGCCCTCCACCTGGCTTGTGTACTGGTATGAGGAGACCTTCTACAAACGCTGGCGGCACAACACAGTCTGGAGACATAAGATCGCGAAACATTATAACCCAGCGAGGCATCATGATGTCACGGAAAGTCCGGTAGAATTCGATGGGCAATCCATCAGGTCCAGGAGATTTATTGGCCGCACCTTTGTCCACGGCGTCTTCGACTTCTTCGAGTGAGATTTCCTCTGTTAGTGCATTCACGGTAGCCTCGTCGATAGTACGTGTTATCTGCTGTAACACTTCAGTAGTGGCCTCGTCAATGACGGTTCTTTCCTTGTAAAGATGACGAAAATGATCCTCCACCGCCTTTACTATGGTTGCTTGGGTCGTACATAAGCGACCGTCGTGTGTCCTGAGTTGTGTGATTAAATGTTGACGTTGTCGGCGCTTATCCGCCACAACGTGGTGCATAGTGGGTGCCTCTGCAACCGTTCGGTCGTGCCGTCGCGAGCGGACTACTGCACCTTCTAGTCAACGCTTCGTCAATGATAGTATGTGAGCCTTGATTCTGCTTTGGTCATGTTGTCTCTCCGGGGAAGGGGGTAAGGCGTCGAGGTCCCTGAGTGCCGCGTAGTAAAAATCGAGGGTCTGTCGATGCCACGCAGTCACGTCCTTGCCATATCGCATAAGTGTCCTACGGATTGCTGGTTTGGCACAGAGGAGCCACCACTCCAGGGTCGAGGTGTATCGTGGGTGACGGCGTTCACAGTCAGTCCACGTTGCTGCAACTTGCCGACGGCAATCCAGGTCCTGGAGATGAGTTTGTTGAGCTTCCAAAAGCCATTGCTCCGCCAGACTTGTTGGGGGCGTAGGTGTATAGTGCAGATATAGGCACTGTGATCGGAATAGGCTTGAGGCCATAATTCGGCGTCCACCACACCTTGTGTGAGATCTTGTGACACATATATGCGGTCAAGTCGGCTGGCCGAATGACTGGTAAGATGAGTGTGGCCAGAGCGGTTACCGTGGACTTTTTCCCACGTGTCGCACAAGTGAAGTTCTTGGATCATCGCACCCAGTTCCGGACAAGGCATGTAATGTGGGATTTGGTCCTTGGGGTGAAGTACGCAATTAAAATCGCCGGCGAAGACGCTGTGATCGTATCGTCCAAGGAAAAGGGGAGCGACATCTGTGGAGTAGTATCTGGCGCGGTCGTGACGTCTTGTGGTACCCGACGGCGCGTAAACATTAATGAATCGGGTGTTGAGTGCCGTAAATGCTATTCCCCGCGCGGACGGAAGAAACGTGACGTCAGTAACTTCAATACCTTCACGCACTAATATTGCCACTCCGGTGTCTGCAGGGCTACCGGGCGTCACATGTGTGGCGTAACCGTAAAAGTGCGGGAGTGCAGTCGTTTTCACTTCTTGTAGGAAAGCAAAGTCAACTCCCATGGCTCGTATGGTTTCTTTCAAAAGTTGGATCTTGACAGGAGAACTGATCATGTTGATATTCATTGTCGCCAGGCGGTAAGCCTGGCAACGCGTTGTTTGGGCGAGGTTATCCATGTTGAAGTTGGAGTGAAGCGAACATCGGAAGTGATGTCACCCCCCGCCAAACGCGGTCCTCCTTGTGCTGCTTATGCTGCATGATCCGGCGGCGCCTCAGCTGGTCGCGGGTCGGGATCTTGTGTCTCGACGTCCTCGGCCCACGAAGCGGGCGCGGATGTCTGTTCATGTTCCATAGCCTCGGAATGGTTGGTAGTAAGGGACCGGGCGACTTCGCTGCCTGCACTGGTACCTTCCCGCTGCTCACTGTTTCTGTCAATGGGCTGATGTTCGAAAGCTGCATGTTTTTTCTGTCTGTTCTTCAAGGTTGGAGTCAGTGGAAACAGCCTCAGCTTCGCAGCTGGCTTCTTAAGGGGTCAGTTATTCTTCCCGGCCGAATGCGAACCGCTGTGTTCCGACACGGTCCGACGACAGCGCTTTCGGCGTTTCGGTGATCGCTTTTTCCGTACATGGCCTTCATTGTCAGAAGACGGCACTGACTCACGCTCCGCCGGAACAAACGCTTCGGTCGGTACAATAAGGGAATCAATTGCCATCTTGCCGGCGTCAATGTCTGTCGCGTTCGGTAGCTCCAGAGTCGTAGTACTATTTTTCACCACTGGCCAGGTCGGCGGATCATCCAGGTTTTTGTCCGTGGAAAGTGATTCTTGTACCGCTGAAGCGGTCGGCCGTGACTGTTGTGTGGAGAACGTCGTGAGCGCCGCCGCGTAAGTCACGGGTAGAACAGTCTTCGCCGCTGGTGGTGCAACGTCCTTCGGTGGGAGTTGTGTGATCCGACGCTGGAGGCACTCGGAACGAAAGTGTCCTTCTTTACCGCATCCGGAACACGTCTTCGGCTGGCCGTCATAAATAACTATGGCCCGGCATCCTCCTATCTGTAGATAGGATGGCACGTGTCGTTGGAGATCTATGCGCACTTGGCGTACTCCATTGAGTACTGGATACGTCTTAAACTGGGTCCATTTTTCAGCCACGTGTTCGTGTACCGTGCCGTAGGGGCGGAGCGCCGCTACAACTTCTGACGCCGGGAGTTCAAATGGAAGTTCGAATATGCGGATAGTCCGCAGTCCCATTGCGGCATGGCCGACCTCGACGTTGCCAACATAGCCATCTGCGTGGCAGAAGCGGAGTTCTTGTTTCATCTCACGAAGCACCTTCTCGCATGTAGTTTCGTTTATGAGCTTTACATAGACTGTGCTACTGACGATCGAAAAGTGAATGCCGACAATGTCGGCAGCCGGGATCTTGGCTTCCTCTTTTAAAAAGCGTTCGACTTCGAGCGCCTTTGGTCGGGTAAAGTCGTTCCGAAATGTGAATTTCAAGGTTGATTTTCTGTATTGGTTTGCCATGGTCTTGTAGCGCTACGGCGCCACGTTAGTGTCGGCCGAAGAAAGTAAACAAGGCGCGCGGGCTCTCTCTGACAGCGGAGAGCACACACCGCACGTCTGCTTCGCTCGGCTGCGAGAGCCGCACTGCCCCTAGACCACGGGTACGGTTATTATTTACACGAGTCATTATTGCCTGTAAGCATTAGTGTCCATTGGCCACCCACTGACTTACTGTTTAAGCAAGTCCAGACTTGCTCTGGCAAGTTGCTACTTGTTCCAACAACCAAATCCCTTAGATTCGTTAATCACATGTAAATGTCAGTGTCCCAGGCCATGCCCCCTTCAGTACAGTGTCATCATGACATTACATGTGGATCACTGACCTTCAATGCGTGACATCACAAATAACATTATTTTACAAGCCTCAACTGTACTTAAAGTAATGGCAGGCACCCATCAATTGACCACATTGCTCCAAAAGCATGAGGGGTAATAGTAGTGACCTTTTTCACCTTATCATCTCTGTCCCAATTGCATTTGAGTGTGCCATGCAGGGAATCGTTTCTTTTAGCTATCTGTCAACTGATTTCTCAGGTTGGCGGCACTGCTGGTTGTGACAGTGGATAGAGTAGTGGGTCCACCACCAGATGCAAGTTCACATGTTGTGACACACGTTTTAAGGACAGTCGCTTTGGTCATCACTCCCTGTCAGTTCAGAGCAGGCAGTGAGCTGCGAGCAATGGCAGCGTCTTGGGGGCCAATGGCAGGTTTGGGCAGTGGTTACACTTCAAACTTTTGTCTGTGCTGTTCCCAGGTTCCATTTGTTGTTTCTTGGGATATGAATACTACGCAATGAGAAACTATTTCTGGAGTGATGGTTGGACCTCTAGTGGTGCTCTGGATGTGAATATCTGATAAAACCCTGTGTTAGCTGCGGCGGCGGACTCACAACCTGTCAGTCAGTTCTGATCATTGCTCATAAGGGCAGCCAAGTGCTCGGATTAAAAAAGGTCTAGGGCAGGGATGTAGTCTTTCGCCCCGTCTGTTGAACCTGTACTACGAAGGAGCAATGACGGAAATAAAAGAAAGTTCAAGACTGGGACTAAAATTGAAGATGAAAGAATTTTGGTTACGATTCACTGATGACGTTGTTATCTTCAGTGAAAGTGATGAAGAATTTCGGGTTCTGTTGAATGGAACTAACAGGCTAATGAGAACATAAAACGGAATGAGAGTAAATCTAAGAAAGACGAAAGTAATAAGCAGGAGCAGAAATGAGAAACGGGGAGAAATTTAACATAATAATTTGTGATCACAAAGCAGATAGAGTTAGAGAATTCTGCTACCTAGGCAGAAAAATAATCCATGATAGATGGGGCAATGAGGATATGAAAAGCAGAATAGCACAGGGAAGAAAGGAGATTTCTGGCCAAGTGAAGTCTTCCAGTACCTAAGATAAGCCGTAATTTGAGAAAGAAATTTCTATGAATGTACGTTTGAAGCACAGCACTGTGTGTCAGTGAGACATGGACTGTGAGAAAACCCGAACAGAAGAGCACAGAAGCATCTGAGATGTGGTGCTACAGACGAACGTTGAAAATTATGTGGACTGATAGGGTAAGGAATAAGAAGGTTCTCTGCAGAATCAGCGAAGGAAGGAATATGCGGAAAACGCTGACAAGAAGGTGGGACACCACAGAACAGCTCCCATAATTCTAGATGGAGTAGAGGAAGACAGAGAATGGGATTCATCCAGCAAATAATTGAGAACGTACGTTGCAAGTACTACTCTGAGATGAAAAGTTAGTGCAGAATAGGAATTCGTGGCAGACTGCGTGAAACCAGTCAGATGGTTGTTGACACAAAAGAAAGACTGTCTTGGCTGATGCAGTACAGATGAGGACCTGGTATTTTGGTACTCTCTAGATTCTCCACATGTGTAATACCTGGGGCAGAGGGAAGAAGCGTAACGGCTACTTTGATCAGCATACTTCAAACACTATGGTGCAACGTTTATCACAACCTTTAAATGCCGGCAAAGTCTTGCATCTAAGAGAACGATACAATGTAAATTACTTCTGTTTGTCATCATTTGTCCCAGAGACAGCACAAATATTCCATGTGTTAAAGAGTGACCCACAATATGGCTTCGACTATCACTGTCAGCGCGGAACTCTGCCCAGTTCATTCTATCTGCAGTATACCTCGTACTCGAAAAGAAGCCGTTCCTAAAATGGAAAACGCCACTTGACAGCTGCCACCCTTTCCTCCGCTGTCCATCGGGATAACCTGCTACGTCATTCCCATTGTAGAAAAGGTATTTTCAGAACGGAAGGGCAAAGGAAACGGCTTCCCGTCTTCACACCTAATGGCTGCCACCGGGTACAATGCAGAATACTATTCACTGAGTAGCGGTTACTCAAATTATCTTCAGCAAGAGCTCAGACGTATTATCAAATAATATTATTGTATCACAAGGTATGATTACATCTCTTTCTCTACATGAGCAGCATTACATATTTCAACGAAATCGTATTTTTGTAACATACAACGACCTCTGTGCAGTAATACAGCTCCGTTGTAAGCTGCCCCCTGAGACAGGTTACAACGGCCGTTATCCTTTCTCGTCTATACCGTCCTGTACTATTGACTGCTGACTCTACCGTTAAAGAAATGTAAATGTCGTGTGACTTGGGCCTCCCCTCGGGTAGACCGTTCGCCGGGTGCAATTGTTTCGATTTGACACCACTTCGGCGACTTGCGCGTCGATAGGGATGAAATGATGATGATTAGGACATTACAACACCCAGTCCCTAAGCGGAGAAAATCTCCGACCCAGCCGGAAATCGAACCCGGGCCTTTAGGACAAACATTCTGTCGCGCTGACCACTCAGCTACCGGTGGCGGACGACTCTACCGTTAATGTTTACTAAACAATTTGCAAACAATATCTAAAGAACAAATACTTAATTAGCTCAGTATGCTATTAAAAATGATAATCTCTCTAGTAAAGTTGAGGACACAGTGGCCTTCTTAATATTTATTTCCAAAATAAACTTTTGTATGTAAAATACGAAAGAATAGTCCAGAAAAACCTTGTTATTCATTACCTGTATAATAACACTAATGAGACTTTATAGCCAGATGATAAGCGAACTAATGCAGTGAGTCTTCATCGTAACCTAGCTATAAGCTAAAGATGCTATAAGAATCTGAAAACCATGCACTGTACAATGAACGTTGCAATTTCGCTCATTTCGCCAGTATCACTATATACCTACTCGTTTAACTCTTCTTCAAAGCTCCGTTTTACCGGGACAGTGCAGCGACCACAACTTGCACAGAAACAATTACTCACCATAACTATTTCCACCTTGAAACCGCTAAACCCTAGGATTCCTAAATGTTGTTTTTAGCAAGAAATGTTTTCTGTGTCCGAACGTAGATTCAATATTAAAAGTCTTTGATAGGAACAATATTTTGTTGTAAAAAACAAGCATAAACTCAGAGTCTTTCAAGAGCAGTTTTATCTGTACTAAACAAACCATCTATTACTAAATTCAGCTGTGAGATCAGGAAACTAACTTTGCCTTATTGCAAGGTCTGGTTACTTTATTTCGTAGTGACTAGATATTATCTACCACGCTGTCAGTTTCATACTGCATCATGAATGGTACAGAGAAACTACACACGGTCTAGATTTAAATACTACTGTTTCTACAATGTAATGTATAAAGATGCTAATGTGAACAATTTCAAGGATGTATGGATGCGTACAATGACTAAATATTGAGCTGGCAGAAACGTATGTTATTTCAGTAATGTTTTAAACAAACTGCGGCTTGTTACTAAAGTTACTAACTAAGACAATATTCCGCAAAGCTTGAATATGTCTGTCACTTTCGAATGTAATGAAGTTTTTATCTGGCAAATCAATAAACAGGTATTTTCCTGCTATTTCGTAGTAGCAATCAACTATGGTTTCAGAAATTAATGTAGTTTTACTCATTAAATGTTTCTGAAAGAATCTCTTCAATTAACAGTGTATATTATCAGCTGATGCTCTCTAGTCAAGACAAACGACTCTTTCTGCTATATCCAAAGTTCAAGTATCACTGCTTAAAGGTTTCAGGAGATAGAGACATTCATTTTGCCAAGAAACGTTTACGTACTTAACAGTGATTCCAATTACGTAGGCTATTAAATGAAAAAATATGCGGCCTTCTTACTTTAATTTTTCCAAAGAAACTAATATTATCAAAATGAAACCCACCATTTCATATAAATAAAACTTAAACTTCTTGCCTTGTTTGCTGAAGTTGCGTTTGACATACGTTTTAGCAGTACTAGCTTAACAAAAAGTGGTTCAAATGGCTCTGAGCACTATGGGACAACATCCGAGGTCATCAGTCCCCTAGAACTTAGAACTACTTAAACCTAACTAACCTTAGGACATCACACACATCCATGCCCGAGGCGGGATTCCAACCTGCGATCGTAGCGGTCGACTCGCTTAGCGGTAAAGATTAAATGTTAGGCTGCTTGATGTGATAGCTAGAAATATTTTGCTCATATTTCTCTTGATGTACGAGCTTTACCATTTATTCCTTTTGAAGTATTGTTATGCAAACGTCCACTTGTAGCTGGTAATTTAGAGAGCCTTCAACATTTCCTTGCCATCTCGTCACGTAGTTCGGTGCATACAAAACCACGATATTGCGTAGTTGCTCTTTATACTTCAAGCACTGAAATTCGCTTCACAGTCAAAAGAATTACTTTTAATCACTGTTCAGATACATACTGAGTCATTCCACGAAGTTTTTAGCACTTTAGAACTGGTCTTACTACATACATCTGTTTAAACTATGGAAATACAGTGATGTTAACGCAACTACGCCTTGTCAACAACATTGTTCGCCTTCCTTTCTGCTCCGGTACTGTGCGCTTCTCATTTTTGACGCTCTCCACGTCATTGCTACGATAATAACCAACTGTACAACACAATTATCGCAACTAAGGTGAATTCACAGAACCTCTCTGAACATTTTGTATTTATGTTAACATTTGGTAGATATGTCTACAGCAACGCACACGTAAAATTACAATTATCGTAATTTTATAAAATTAGATAAAACATTTTCGAAGTAACTTCTTCTCATATTCCGCAAATATTAGAAACTTCGTTGTCTTATAATGTAGAAAAATTCATATTTTATTTACATGCTAAACCGCGCTTCGTGCCCGGATGAACGTTGCGTATCAACCTATAAGTGCTATGTCACTGAAGAAATTTCCGCCTGAATGAATGCTCATCGATCTAGAGTCCCTTATGGTCAGGAAAAGCGTAATATTTCTAGTACAGGTGAGTGATTTCTACAGGCAATCGTTTTCCGTGATCAGAAGAATTTTGGGCAAGTGCTACACTCTTGAGAATTATTAACACTGATATTTGTTTATGGCTAACCCACATTGTCAATGGCACAACTAACTTCATAACGTCCCTGGGTTAAAACAAGGGTTTAAGATCAACTAGGGTTAGTAACACACATTTTGAAAGATCGAAAGAAGCGTCACAGTACATTTTGATCGATTCTGGCACAATTCAGTAAACCGGGAAGCGAAATTTGCGTCGCGTGGAGAATTATAAACACATATTCCAACATTCAGCATCCACAGTCGTAGGCGTGTGCGGTGTATGGAGCAGTAGACCACCTACATGGGCAGTGCCCTAAGTTTAGCCCTCCGCAAAGCGTTACCCAACTTCGGAACAAGGGGCACGGGACACGGCTGCAGGCTGCGACCACCTACGCAGTGACGGTTACCCAGCGCTGTTCTACAACTTTCCGATAGAAATGGCTTCCCACAGCTGTTCCGAGTTGGCGTTCCGTTTCTGATCTTCAGAGTGCGTCAGAGAAGACCGAATCATAACACGCTACTGTCGGTGCACGTCCAACTTTATGCAGCCCTGTCGCAGTGATCACCCCTTGAGCAACAACAGTGGACAATTAGTGGGCTTCGCCGATAACGATCAGATAACGATAACATGATATACCAGCGGTGGAGACTGTTCTACTTCAAAAGCAATGAAATTAAACTCATAACTCACTTAAGCCGTTTTAACAAGAGCCATATAGACACCAAGCCGAGGAAACAAGTCTTACGAGGAATTTTTATTTGGTAAAGTTTTTGGATCTCAGAGATAGTCCTGGAGTCTGAGAAGAAAGTATGCACTTTATATGCAAACTGAAAAAGAATCGCAGAAAAGGCAAGCCAAATTAGTTGGCTTCGTAAATCTAACAGGAAAACCACCTTACTAGGTCCAATGTCTAAGGATCTGTTCAACAGTCGGCACCTACCAATGACCGATTAAATTTTCAGGCTACCATGAATTCAAATAGACTCATTTAGCTCACGTCCACCTCTTTGCCTTAGGCACAAGACACGTATAAACCACTGATAGACGATAGAGAAGACTGAATGGTACTAAGGTACAGTATCGCCACACTTAAACTTAGTAGCAGAACATCTTGTGCAAAATTTCTGAGTTACAGCTACACTGCTGAGCTAGAGATGTTGACACCAGTCTCCCTCTGGTGCCCATTTTGCTAACATTTTAAGCTACGCTTCCATTATAAATAGAGGCAAGATATTGGTGCAATGATGCTGTACGGGGTGAACCCAACACCGATAAAATTTCAGATACATTTATTAGTATTTTGGTATAAGTGACTAGTCGTCTCCGGTGGCTGGTGAAACAGTAATCAAGTAAGAATGATTTACTCAGTTTATTGTTAATATTAGCTTTGTTTCTCTTAAAACATCTTTGCAACAGGAAACATTCCTCTAATATGAATCACGAAAACGCAAAACACAAAACAGAGTAAAGTAGCAAACCTCAGCTGGCGCAAAAGTACTGTGAAAAGGTTGCTGTCACCTGTGGGTACGTGTGTACTAGCTCTTCCACTGCATTCATTGAAACCATATACGAGAAACATGTCGATCAACTCGTCATTAGCAATTCTATTCATAATACCGTACACTGCTGTTAGCATATAACTAACAATGCCGGGCCGGCCGCGATGGTCTAGCGGTTCTAGGCGCTCAGTCAGGAACCGCGCGACTGCTACGGTCGCAGGTTCGAATCCTGCCTAGGGCATGGATGTGTGTGATGTCGTTAGGTTGGCTAGGTTTAAGTAGTTCTAAGTTCTAGGGGACTGATGACCACAGATGTTAAGTCCCATAGTACTCAGAGCCATTTTAACAATGCCGGAAAAACAAATTAGAGACAGGAACGAGAAGCGTTTAATGTAAGCTTGTATCTTAAAAGTGAAATTAAAACCAGGGGCTTTAACGTTAAGACTGCTATGAAAATTCCACTATTAAATGCAGAGGTATGAGCGAATAGGTGGAAACGGTACACTAAAGGCATCCATAAAGTAAAGGACTTCTCTCATGGCGTGATAAAAGAAGTCACAGGAGTCGACAGGGAAGAGATAAGGGACGCCGAATTAAAGTCAGAATTTAAAACATCTTTGATCGACTAAAGATCAAATAGGCCAGGAGGAGTAGGTAACATTCCATCTTGATTTCTCAGATCACTGGGTGAAATGACATCAACACGACTATTCATTTGGTTTTCAGTCTATGACGATATACCACCAGACTTTAGAAAGAAAGATCATCCACACAATTCCGAAGATAGCAAGAGCTGGCAAGTATGAGAATCATCGCAGAGACAGCTCAACAGCTCATGCATCCAAATTTCTCACAAGAATAGTATACAGAATAATCGGAAAGAAAATTTAAGATCTATTAGGTGACGATCAGCTTGGACTTAGGAAAAGTAAAGGAAGCAGAGATAATGGAAGCAATACTGAAGAAATATCAAGACACGGTTGGTAACTTGATTCGAGGAAAGGCACCAAACACCGAGTTCATTGGTCCCATCGGATTAGGGAAGGATTGGGAAGGAAGTCGGCCGTGCCCTTTGAAAGGAACAAACCTGGCATTTGCCTGAAGCGATTTGGTTAAATCATGGAAAACCTATATCAGGATGGCCAGTTGCAGGTTTGAACCGTTATCCAGCCGAATGCGTGTCCAGTAGGCCTTCCTCTGCTCCACCTCTCTCGGTTTAAAGCACGTTCGTAGGATCTGCAGACCTGGAAGAAGGGTTATAATTGTCAAACGGTGCGACATGTTCGAAATCCTGAGAGAAATAGGGGTACGCTATAGGGAAAGGTGGGTAATATACAACACGTACAACAACCAAGAGGGAAATGTAAGATTGTAAGATCAAGAATGAAGTGCATAGATGTGGAAGTGTGGACGACAGGGATGTAGTCTTTCACCCCTACCGTTCAGTCAGTACGTCAAAGAAGCAACGAGTAAAATAAGAGAAAGGTTCAAGAGTGAGATTAAAAATCAAGATGAAATTATAACGATGTTAACATTCGCTGATGACACTGTTGTCATCAGTGAAAGATGTGGTGGATGGAATGGTCTGATGAGTAAAGTATTGGACTGAGAGTAAATCGAAGGAAGACGAAAGTAATGAGAAGTATCGGAAATGAGAGCGGCGAGAAATTTAACACCTAAATGGGAAATCACGAAGAAGACGGAGTTAAAGGATCGTGCTACCTAGGCTGCAGAATAAGACATGACGGACAGAGCAAGGGGGATATACCAACCAGACCAGCGCTGACATTCAAAACTAAGAAAGGTCTACTAGTATCAAACAGAGATCTTCATTTTAGGAAGAAATTTCTGAGTATGTACTTTTAAACACAGCACTTTATTGTACTGAAACATGGATTTCGAGGGAAATCGTAGAGAAGAGAATCGAAGGATTTGAGTTGTGGTGCTACAAACGAGAGTTGAAAATTAAGTGGACTGATGCGGTAGAGAGTGAGGAGGTTCTTCGCAGAACCGGGGACGAAAGAAATAAATGGAAACATTGACAAGGAGAGGGGATCTATAAAAACATCAGGGAATGACTTACGTGGTACTAGATGGAGCTATAGGGGTAAAAACTGTACAGGAATACATTGATTTTCTTTTTTGTAAGTCCTTATTGTTCTGACTGGTTTGATGCAGCCTGATACGAATTCCTCTCCTATGCCAACCTTTTCATATCCGAGTAGCGCTTGCGTCCTATGTGCTCAGTTATCCGGTTATGTATTCCAATCTCCGTCATCCTCTACAGTTTTTGCACCCTATAGCTCCCTCTAGTACCACGGAAGTCAATCCCTGATATCTTAACAGATTCCCTGTCACCCTGTCCCTTCTCCTTGTGAGTGTTCTGCACTTATTCTTTTCCCCTCCGATTCTGCGCAATACCTCCTCATTCCTTACTTTATCAGTCCGCTTAATTTTTAACATTCTTCTGTAGGACCACATCACAAATGCCTCGAACCTCTCCTGTTCCGGTTATCCCACAGTCCATGTTTCACTACCATACAACGCAGTGCTCCAAACACACATTTTCAGAAATCTCTTCATCAAGTTAAGGCGTATGTTTCATATTAGTAGTCTTCTCTTGGCAAGGAATGCCCTTTTTCCCAGTGCTACACTGCTTGTGATGTCCTCCTTGCTCCGTCTGTCACGACTATTTTGCTGCCTAGGTAGCAGAATTTCTTAACTTCATCTACTTCGTGACCGTCAATCCTGATGTCAAGGTTCTCGCTGTTCTCATTTCAGCTACTTCTCATTGCTTTCGTCTTTCTTCGACGTACTCTCAGTCTATATCTGTACTCATTCGATTGTTCATTCTATGTGGCAGATCATGTAATTCTTCTTCGCTTTCGCTTACAATAGCAGTGTAATTAGGGAATAGTATCACTGACACCCTTTCGCATTGAATATTAAGATTCAGGAACGGTCCTGAATATATCTTTTATTTTCATCATGGGTTCTTCGATGTACAGATTGAACAGTGTGGGCGACAGACTACATCCTTGTCTTACACCATTTTTAAACATAGCACTTGTTTTTGTTATTCTACTCTTATTAGTCGCTCTTGGCTCTTGTACATATTGTGTATTACATATCTCTCACTATAGCTTTGTCCTATTATTGTGAGAATTTCGAACAACTTGACCATTTTACGCTGTCTAACGCTTCTTCCGGGTCGGTAAATCCTATGAGCATTTCTAAATTCTTCTTTAGTCTTGCTTCCATTATCAACCGAAACATTAAAATTGCCTCTCTGGTGCCTTAACCTTTCCTAAAGCCAGAATGAACATAAGCTAACATATCCTCAATTTTCTTTTCCATTCTCCTGCATATTATTCGTCAGCAACTTGAACGCGTGAGCAGTTAAGTTGTTTGTCCAATAATTCTCCACTTTTCACCTTTCGCAGCCTTCAGAATTGTGTAAATGATATTTCTCCCAGAGTCAGAGGGTGTGTTGACAGTTTCACACATTCTACTCATCGATATCAATAGTCGTTCTGTCGCCACTTCCCCCAATGGTTTGAAAAATTCTGGTGGAGTGTTATGTATCCCTTCTGCCTTATTTGATCTTAGGTCCTCCAAAGCTCTCTTAAATTCTGATTCTGATAGTAGATCCCGTATTCGTTCCAAACCTACTCCTGTCTCTTCTCCTATCACATCAGACAAATCTTCCGCCTCATAGAGGTCTTCAATGCAGTCTTTCCATCTATCCACTCTCTCCTTTGCATTTGACAATGGAATTTCTTTTGCAGTCTTAATGTTACCACCCTTACTTTGAATTTCACGGACGGTTATTTTGAGTTTTCTATCTGTTGAGTCTTTCTTTCCGACAATCATTTATTTTTTGATTTTTTCGCGTTTGTAATGCAGACATTTCGTCTTAGCTTCCGTGAACTTCCTATTTATTTCATTCCTCAGCGTCTTGTATTTATGTAGTCCTAAACTTCCCTGAACATTTTTGTTCTTCCTTCTTTCATCGATCCACTGAAGTATTTATTGTGTTACTCGTGGTTTCTTCTCAGTTAACATCTTTGTACCTATGTTTATCTCTCCAATCTCTTTGGCTACCACGTTTAGAGAGGTCAGTTCCTCTTCAACTGTATTGCCTAGTGAGATATTCATTATTGTTCTATCTACAGCCTTAGGAATCTTCAGGTGTATCTCGTCATTCCTTGGTACTTCCGTATCCCACTTCTTGATATATTGATTCTTCTTGACTAATCTCTTAAACTTCAGCTTACTCTTTATCACTACTTCATTGTAATCTGAGTCTATATATGCTCCTAGTTATGCCTGCTATCCAGTATCTGATTTCGAAATCTCTGTCTGACCATGGTATTATCTAAATGAAATCCTCCCGTATCAGCCGGCGTTTTCCAAGTATACCTTCTCCTCTTTTAATTCTTGAACTGAGTATTCGCTATTTCTTGCTGAAATTTATTACAGAACTCGACTAGTCTTTCTCCTCATTCCCTGCCCCAAGCCCAACTCAATTATTCTTTCTTCTATCTCATTCCTTGTCCCAAGCCCATGTTCTCGTATAACCATTTCTTCTACTCTTTCCTATATGACTGCATTCCAGTCACCCATGACTACTAAATTTTTATCTCCGTTTACGCACTGTATTTCCTTTTTCAATATTCTTATATACTTTCTCTACCTCTTCGTCTTCCGTTTGCGACGTTTGCATTTATAACTGAACTAATGTTGCCAGTCTTCATGTCGATTCTGACAAGTACAACTCTATCATTGAACTACTCACAGTAACACACGCTCTGCCCTACCTACCCATTCATAAAGAATCCTACTCCCGTTATATCATTTCTGCTGCTGCTGATATTACCCACACTCGTCTGACCAGAAATCCTTTACTCCTTACCATTTCACTTCACTGATCCCTACTATATCAAGATCGAGTCTTTGCATTTCCCTTTTCAGATTTCTAGCTTCGCTACCACGTTCAACCTTCGGACATCCCACGCCCCTGCCAGTAGTACGTTAACTTTCGTTGGCTATTCAATCTCTTTCTCCTCCTCTTTAGCAGTCCCCTCCCGGAAATCCGAATGGGGGAATCTTTTTCCAAAGGAGAGATCGCCCTTTTTCACTTACAGACCACATGCCCTGTGGATACACATTGTGTGCCTTTAATCCTCATTGCCAGTGATCATTACTGATTCTCCCGCCTTCAGGAGCAGTTTCTCACGAAAAGGACAGGAGATTGGACTGAACCTCTGTCCGCTCCTCCGCCCTCTTAGGCAAGGCCGTTGGCAGACTGAGGGGGCCTTCTTATGCCGAAAGTCGTCGGCCACCGATGCTGATTATTGATCAAAATTTGAGTGGTTTTAGGTAGAGAATCCGGGACCGAGGAGGTTTTGATAACTAAGCAAAGACACTACTCCTAGACAGTAGGTGCACGTCGACATTGGAGTACATCCAGAAAATAGTTGACGTTCGGTTGCAATTTCTACCCTGAGATTAAATGGTTGTCACAGTAGAGGAACTTGTGGCGGGCCACATCAAACCAATCAGAAGACTGATGACGCGAAAAAAAGTGAAATATTAAGCCGAGATTAGGTATGTGAACTGAAAAATTTATTTTGAAACGAAACGCACAAGGCAAACCATTGACATTTGCACTGATGTGCATGTATTTTCAGGGAAATACAGATATAACAAAATGGCGGGGGGGGGGGGGGGTAATAAATCACAATAACTGCAATTACTCCTTAACAAACCATTGACCACGCTTACCTATTACCAAAATATTACGAATTACGCTTGTAGAACCTTTGAAATGTTGCCGGTGGACTTCAGGTTCATCCTGTATAAACATCCACGGATCCCCATCCAAGGAAGCGAGGAGGAGATGTGGCAGACTTGTTGATCTAGTTATGTATACACAAATTAGATTAGGTCTGATATGAATTTCAGTTACGAAATTTTTTAGTGAGGATCATCCTCTCAATTGACGTTTTTGCGAACAGTTTCACGCACTCATAGTGGAATTAAATGTCGCGGAAATGGGCAACTGCCACATCCGAATACCGTCACTCATAGCTACCCAACAGTAGGCTCTGCTAGTAGGCTAGACGGAAACTATGTTTAGTAGAGACTCATACGCACTATCGCAGTTTTCCGCTATTTAATAGCTAGTTTTTCTTATCAAGTGGCATATCATGTAACATTGAATCACAACCACAAGTTACGCAGAGACCTTGGTTTCTGGCACTTCAGCTACCTAAGAGTAGAAGATCATACTGTGTCGGCAAAAAGCTGCAGAAACCATTTCCAAATATCAAATCTCACTTTCCCTTACAAGTGCAACACAACAGCAATAAGTTGATGAATTGTTTGGTATCTTACGCTAAAATCAAGCTATAATGGGAAAAGTGCACGAAAGACCTTTACTTTATGGCAATATGATCAAAGTACAGCGTTCCCACACAGCTAACAGGAACTTTAGTTGGTTAGTTACGTGCTCCACAGAACATCTGAAAGATTTTTTTATTCTAAATTAACTGGAGCAAGTGAGTTTATAGGGTAAGCACACATGATTCGGTTTAACATTTGTGAACACATTATTTTTATTTCCCACTCATGCAACAACACTTAAAAATAATTTTTTTGTGTATTACTAGTCTTTGAACAAAAATTTGTCCATTAAATAGTAAGTTTTGTGCAGAAGAAATGATTGTAAGTTAAATATAAAATCTGATTTTCTACTTTGGAGACGTTGTATGTTACGTGAATATTGTAGAGAGTCAAATAGTTAGAGCTATTAAGCTAGTTAAAGGTAGAAGTTTTACAGTTAGTTAAAATGTGAAGAAATATTGGGAGTCAGAAGTCGTATGTGTGTTACATTCTGTTGCACAGTCCAGTGGTATGGTACCATGACCCAAGTGAGTCAGCAGAGCGCCGAGTTACGCTACACGAAGGAGACCACTGTGTAGAACACTGTGTCAGCGATCAGTGGAGGGTATGGAACGGAGCAAGTTTGCTGCACGCCGGGGTGTCAACATCCAGCGCGGTAACTGGGTCAACTACACCAGCCGAGCAACACTGGAATATCCCACCGATCTATCGGGGACGAAGAAATTCAATCATCAGTGGCAGAAAGCCGTACTTAAGGACCGGCAGCCAGCTCGTCACGACCGTCGTGAGGCATTGGAGTGACGCAGAGCCTGCGTCACTCAGAGCTGTCACCATTTTGGAGTTGTTACTGTTATCGCAGTCACCGTAATAGTCACTGTCGTAGAGCAGGTCGACGCCTAGGAGGCGCCAGAGTAACGCCGCCGTTGTTCTCTTTACCATCACTATGGGCGGACTCCGTTAGCAGGCAGCCGCCTGTAACAGGAGTTATCGCCTGCGGGGAATTTTTGGTATTGCCTGTCACCATCGTCCTGGGATGCTGCCCCCACGAGCACCGTAGCTGGTGCTGGAGCCAGGGACCCTGTCCTGACGACGCAAGACAACCATCGCCGGAAATGGTCACTGAGATAGGGTATTGTCCTGCCCCACTGCCGCAGCCTCAATGTCCCCCAGCCACGATCACAATAGATGCCCGTTGCGCGCGGTTCCAGCCGCCGCGGTACGGTTCAGGAAGGCCAAGGCAGTGGCTTCCAGTTACGACAGCGCAGGTACAGTTGCAGCAGCGTGAGCACGAGTGAGCATCCGGTGACCACTTTGTTGCTGCTGAGACTATTACGAGTGGAAGCCTATTTCGTACAGA
The DNA here is from genome assembly GCF_023864345.2 of Schistocerca serialis cubense. Classification (NCBI taxonomy): domain Eukaryota; kingdom Metazoa; phylum Arthropoda; class Insecta; order Orthoptera; family Acrididae; genus Schistocerca; species Schistocerca serialis. The sequence continues at coordinate 379,895,826 of NC_064643.1, read as the reverse complement.
GGATCAACAACCATTGTAGTGCAGTTGAAAATGTTCAAATGTGTGTGAAATATTATGAGACTTAACTGCTAAGGTCATCAGTCCCTAAGCCTACACACTACTGAACCTAAATTATCCTAAGGACAGACACACACACCCATGCCCGAGGGAGGACTCGAACCTCCACCGGGACAGTGCATTTGATCAATAAATGTTGTTATTCTGTCATCAGGAGCCGTCTGTGGACACTCGCCCTCACCGTCTTCTTCCCAGAAGACAACCCAATCTCGAATTCAGCAATACGGAGTGGATTCCTGCGCCTGGTTACAATGCTGTGTGGAAGACCGCTGAGGCATCGTGAAGGATGGCCTCGAGGACTGTGGAGTCAGTAGTATGCATCACTTACAGCGACAAAGGGGCCACAAAGCAAAGAAAGTAAGTTCCAATTTTGGTTGTTTTGATTTCGAGCTTTTTGGGTGGTCCGTTTTTTTGTTTTTTGCCTGAATCATTTTTGTGTTCTTTGGGTTACTTTTCTCTTAATTAAACTGTAGTCATGTCGAAGGAACTTTCAGCTGCTGAGGTTATTCAGCAATTTAGAGAGAGGTACATAAATTTCTGACATAGGTAAATCACTTAGAGCATCAGAGAGGGAACGATCACGTCCCAAACTACCCATTCTGGATGTCACTGCTGTGGCATTGGTTACCCGTTTTCAGGGAAACTGGGGGAAGACGTTTTTATCTTTTTTGACAGTTTGGCTACAGCGGCAAAATTGGGAGGGGGAGGGGAAGGGAGTAGGGTAAGGAATTCTTGGAAGATTCTAGAGCACATATTATGTGTAATGAGAATCTGAAGGAGGCTACAACATTTGAGGATTTTCAGGAAGGGTTAAAAGAGAGATATTGGAAGAAGAACATGACAAGATACTGTCGGGAACAACTTACTAGTGGTCTTCGTAAACGGAATGAATCGATTGGAAGTTTTGTCGACCATATTCGTTAAATCAGTTTAGGTACCTATGAGCTCAAGGATGGTGAAAAGGTTAACCCGTTAATTTTGCTGGAAGCACAGGGAAGGGCTCTTGAGGCATTGAGAAGTTACAACCGGAAATGACAAGCAATGTTCCCTTGGAATTTCCTAAGTATATGAGTGAAGCAAAGGATATTGTATTGTCATTAAAGGAAATTAAGTCATTGCCTAGTTCACGTGAACGTCAGATAGTGCATAGTACGGACATAAATTACGATAGTGGCCATTACAATTGCTACACCAATAAGAAATGCAGATGATGGACGGGTATTCATTCGACAAATATATTATACTATAACTGACATGTGATTACATTTCCACGCAATTTGGGTGATTAGGTCCTGAGAAATCACTACGCAGAACAACCACCTATGGCCGTAATAACGGCGTTGATGCGCCTGGGCACTGAGTGAAACAGAGCTTGACACGATACCACAGTTCATCTAGAGTAGTTACTGGCGTATTGTGACGAGCCAGTTGCTGGGCCACCATTGACCAGACGTTTTCAATTGGTGAGAGATCTGGAGAATGTGCTCTCCAGGGCAGCAGTCGAACATTTTCTGTATCCAGAAAGGCCCGTACTGGACCTGCAACATGCGGTCGTGCATTATCCTGCTGAAATGTAGGGTTTCGCAGGGATCGAATGAAGGGTAGAGCCACGGGTGGTAACACATCTGATATGTAACGTCCACTGTTCAAAGTGCCGTCAGTGCGAGCAAGAGGTGACCGAGACGTGTACCAGTGGCACCCCATACCGTCACGCCGGGTGATATGCCTTTATGGCGTTGACGAATACACGCTTCCAATGTACGTTCACCGCGATGTCGCCAAACACGGATACAACATCATGATGCTGTAAACAGAACCTGGATTCATCCGAAAGAATGACGTTTTCCCATTCGCGCACCCAGGTTCGTCGTTGAGTACACCATCGCAGGCGCTCCTGTCTGATGCAGCGTCAAGGGTAACCGCAGCCATGGTCTCCGAGCTGATAGTCCATGCTGCTGCAAACGTCGTCGAACTGTTCGTGCAGATGGTTGTTGTCTTGCTAACGTCCCCAACTGTTTACTCAGGCATCGAGACGTGGCTGCAGGATCCGTTACAGTCATGCGGATAAGATGATTGTCATCTCGTCTGTTAGTGATACGAGGCCGTTGGGATCCAGCACGGCGTTCCGTATTACCATCCTGAACCCACCGATTCCATATTCTGCTAACAGTCATTGGATCTCGACCGACGCGAGCAGCAATGCCGCGGTACGATAAGCCGCAATCGCGATAGGCTACAATGCGACCTTTATCAAAGTCGGAAACGTGATGGTACGCGTTACTCCTCCTTAAACGAGGCATCACAACAACGTTTCACCAGGCAACGCCGGTCAACTGCTGTTTGTGGATGAGAAATCGGTTGGAAACTTTCCTCATGTCAGCACGTTGTAGGTGTCGCCACCGGCGCGAACCTTGTGTGAATGCTCTGAAAAGATAATCATTTGCATATCACAGCATCTTCTTCCTGTCGATTAAGTTTTGCGTCTGTAGCACGTCATCCTCGTGGTGTAGCAATCTTAATGGCCAGTAGTGTATTTACGGTGTGGACAAAACGGTCATATACATAGAGACTGCAGACAGTAACGTTGCAGGTACTGTAAGAAATCTGGTCACTTGGATACACAACGTCACAAGATAAATTAGAAACAAGATTCATTTGTACGTTGTTTTCACGTTGTTGCTGTTGTGGTCTTCAGTCCAGAGACTGGTTTGATGCAGCTCTCCATGCTACTCTATCCTATGCAAGCTTCTTCATCTCCCAGTACATATTGCAATCTACATCCCTCTGAAACTGCTTATTGTATTCATCTCTTTGCCTCCCTCTACGATTTTTACCCTTCACGCTGCCCTCCAATAGTAAATTAGTCATCCCTTGATTCCTCAGAACATGTCCTACCAACCGAGCCCTTCTTATAGTCAAGTTGTGCCAGAAATTTCTCTACTGCCCAATTCTTTTCAATACCTCCTCATTAGCTATGTGATCTACCCATATAATCTTTAACATTCCTCTGTACCACCACATTTCGAAAAGTTCTATTCTATTCTTGTCTAAACTATTTATCGTCCGTGTTTCACTTCCATACATAGCTACACTCCACACAAATACTTTCAGAAACAAGTTCCTGAAATTTAAACCTATACTCGATGTTAACAAATTTCTCTTCTCCAGAAACGCTTTCCTTGCATTTGCCAGTCTACATTTTATTTCCTCTCTACTTCGACCATCATCAGTTCTTTCGCTCCTCAAATAGCAAAACTCATATAGTACTTTAAGTGTCTCCTTTTCTAATCTAATTCCTTCAGCATTACCTGATCTAATTCGACTGCATTCCTTTATCCTCGTTTTGCATTTGTTGGTAATCATCTTATACCCTCCTTTCAGGACACTGTCCAATCCGTTCAACTGCTCTTCCGAGTCCTTTGCTACCTCTGACAGAAATACAATGTCATCGGCGAAGCTCAAACATTTTATTTCTTCTCGATGGAATTTAATTGCTACTCAAAATTTTTCCTTTGTTTCCAATACTGCTTGCTCAATATGCAGATCGAATAACGTCGGGGTTAGGCTACAACCCTGTCTCACTCCCTTCCCAACCACTGCTTCCCTTTCATGGCCCTTGACTTTTATAACTGCCATCTGGTTTTTGTACAAATTGTAAATGGCCTTTCGCTCCCTATATTTTACCCCTGCCACCTTGAAAGGGTGTATGCCAGTCAACACTGTCAAAAGATTTCTCTAAGTCTACAAAAGCTAGAAACGTAGGTTTGCCTTTTCCTTAATCTATCTTCCAAGATAAGCCGTAGAGTCAGTATTGTCTCACGTGTTCCAACATTTCTACGCAATCCAAACTGATCTTCACCAAGGTCGGCTTCTACCAGTTTTCCCATTCGTCTGTAAAGTATTCGTGTTAATCTATTGCAGCCGTGGCTTATTAAACTGATAGTTCGGTAATTTTCACGTCTGTCAACACCTGCTTTCCTTGGAATTGGAATTATTATATTCTACTTGAAGTCTGAGGTTTTCGAGGGTCTCATATATCTTGCTCACCAGATGGTAAAGATTTGTCAGGGCTTTCTCTCCAAGGATATCAATAGTTCTAATGGAAGGTAGCGTTGCTCACGTCCGTAGGTTTAACCTTAAAAGACGCTACACGTGCCTCCTGGGTGGTGCTAATTGAGCAACAGTGATTACAGGCAGCCAGACTATCCATAGGTTCTCCTGGCAACGACATATCAACTAAATAGCAGAAATAGTTCTTTTCAGAGCTCATTAACAAGAAACATTGGACCAACTATCAGACTCCTTCATCTGAATATCGAAAGTATTAGCAGGGCAAAGTGTGACTACCTGTCAAAATTTTTGCTGGACAACAATATCAATGTCGTCGCCATTCAAGAAACTCGTGTTTCCAGCGAAGAAATATTTCGAAGCCGAGGTCGAATTCCTGGGTATTCTGCACTTGGTGTAACTTACCATGAGGTGTATAGAATTGCTACGTATGTCCATAACAACATAAACGAAGCTTCACTGATTGCTGTAAGTGGGGAGGCAGATATGCATACAATTGCACGGCATTACCATTACAAATGTTTACAAACCACCCAAAACAACATGGCCCGATTTTGTCCTACACACAGCAGAACATCCCGCAATTTACATAGGAGACTTCAATAGTCATCATGAACTTTGGAAGTACTCTCAAAATGATGAAAATGGCAGCATGCTTGCAGAATGGATCGAAGAGAATAATCTTCATCTAGTGTTTGATGCCAAAGATCAAGGCACTTTCAGGTCAGCTGCTTGCGACAAGGATTCAAATCCTAACTTATGCTTTGTTAGCTGCAACGAAACTGGTTTTTCCCATCAACACCACGAGGAAAGTGATAGATGCCTTTCCTCACAACCAACACAGACCTGTAATAATACAAATTGGCTGCACTGATCCTGTCATACGATCAACTCCGCATGCTCGATGGAATTTCCAGAAAGCTGACTCTGTGAAGTTTTCAGCGGAACTGGATAAGACCATTTGATGGATACCTCCTTCACATAATAACTATCAACGCTTCATTGGTGGAGTAACAGCAACAGCTAAAAAGTGTATGCCAAGAGGATACCGAAAAGAATATGTTCCAGGATGGAACGATGAAAGTGAAACACTGTACCAACACTTCCAACAAAGTGGTGACCCAGAGATAGCTACGGAGCTATTGTCCACCTTGGACATGTCTCGGAGGCAGAAATGGGCAGAAACAGTCGAAAATATGGACTTTACCCACTCGAGCAGGAAAGCAGGGAGTCTCCCGAGAAAAGTGGGAGGAAGTGCACCAGCATGCAGAAAAAATTCCGAAGTAACACCAGACCAAATTGCTTCCCACATCATTACTACCTCAAGAGTACCTCCTGACAAGAAACATACAAGACATATCAGAAGACAGCTTCGTGACCTGAAAAAGAAGGCATCTCCCTCATCTGAGTATACCCACTCCTTCACAGTTTCAGACATTGACTCTGGACTGAAGGACCTCAAACCGTTTAAGGCACCTGGATTCGATGGTATCTATCCAGAATTTCTGATCCATATGGGAGGAGAAGCTAAGAAATGGTTGGCAGAATTCTTCACTGTCATCCTGCTGACTGGTCAACTTCCATCAGAGTTTAAAAAGGCGAAGATAATATCTGTTCTGAAACCTGGCAAACCCAGCAACAAGGTAGAAAACTATCGCCCCATTTCCGTACTCAGCTGCTGCTACAAGCTTTTTGAAAGGCTAATATATACCAGAATAAGTAGCGCTATCTTAGAGAACGTTCCAGTTGATCAGGCAGGCTTCAGACCAGGGCGTAGCTGCTGCGACCAAGTATTGTCTCTCACATCCTTCATAGAGTCAGGATACCAAATGAAGCAGAAAACATCTGTGTCATTTGTTGATCTAACTGCCGCCTTCGACACTATGTGGAGGGAAGGCCTTATCTACAAATTTCTCTGCATCATACCCTGCAGAACAATGGCTCGACTGATTAACAGCATGCTAAGTGATTGGCAGGTAATCAGTGGAAGCAACATAAGTAAGGAGAGGAAGCTGAACCACGGATTGCCTCAAGGATCAGTTCTCTCACCCTTACTTTTCAACCTATATCTATCTAAACTACCTGACACTTCGTCCAGAAAATACTGCTATGCCGATGACCTGGCTCGAGCCGTAAAACACCACGAAATGAATACAACAGAAGCGATTCTAGCGAATGACCGGTCTGCATTAGATAATTACTTCAAAATCTGGAGACTCCAACCCAGTGTGAGTAAAACACAAGTGTGTTGCTTCCATCTAAATAACTGGTTCGCGAACGTAAAACTGGAAGTAAGTCTCAGAGGCAGAATTCTTCGTCATAATTGGAACCCAAAATATCTTGGTGTCATCCTGGATCGTACACTATGCTTCAAACAACACCTTCTTAACTTAGCTCAAAAGCTGAATACTCGAAACAACATCCTCCATAAGCTATGAGGACCTACCTGGGGATCTTCAGCAACCACCCTGCGATCTTCAGCTCTGGGCTTGGTGTACTCAAGTGCTGAGTATTGTGCACCTGTTTGGATGAACAGTCATCATACAATGCTTGTTGATACCCAGCTAAATACGACAATGCGCATAATATCTGGTGCAATCAGATCTACTCCAGTTTATTGGCTTCCACTGTTAACCAGTATAATGCCTCCTGATCTACGCAGATGTATTGCCCTTATGAGAGAATTCCACAAGATCTCCAGGAATTCTAACCTACCCGTGGATAGCGACCTGCCACTTTTAAATCGCAAGAGACTGAAATCACGCCATCCAACTCTGTGCGATGCTGCTGACATGGTTGCTAAGAATTTCAAATCTCTTGAAGAATGGAAAGGTCGGTGGGAAGCAGTGACAGATGTGCACCTGCATAACTTCTTCTCAGGTGCTAATCTTGCAAGTGGATTCGACTTACTACGCAAGACCTGGACTACTCTCAACAGAATCCGTACCAGCCATGGGCGATGCAGGGATGCTCTCTTTAAGCGGAAGAAGCTGCCTGATCCAGCTTGTGACTGCGGGGCTCCATACCAGACTGTTCACCACATTGTCAGTGAATGCAGGATTCGAGCCTATCACGGCGCCAAAGAGGACTTCCTGCTAGCAACTCCACGTGCAGCGCACTGGATTGAAGGACTGGATATTCAGTTATAAAGACAAATTTAAGTTTCTTGTGTGTCAATATGTACATATGTATAAGTAATTTAATTTCATGATATCACTGTATTAGCCATACGCTAAATAATAATAATAATAGTTGTAATGGAATGTTGTCTACTCCTGGGAACTTTTTTCGACTCAGACCTGCCAAACTCTTCACGCAGTCTCATATCTCCCATTTCCTCTACGTCCTCTTCCATTTCCATAATATTGTCCTCAAGTACATCGCCCTTGTATAGACTCCCTATATACTCCTTCAACCTTTCTGTCTTCCCTTCTTTGGTTAGAAATGGTTTCCCATCTTAGCTCTTGATATTCATACAAGTGGTTCTCTTTTCTCCAAAGGTCTCTTCAATTTTCCTGTAGGCTGTATCAATCGTACACCTAGTGATATATGCCTCTACATCCTTTCATTTGTCCTCTAGCCATCCCTGCTTAGCCATTTTGCAATTCCAGTCCATCTCATTTTTGAGACCTTTTTATTCCTTTTTGCCTGCTTCATTTACTGCATTTTTATATTTTTTCCTTTTATCAATTAAATTCAACATTTCTTATGTTACCCAAAGATTTCTACCAGCCATCATTTTTTTACATACTTCATCATCTGCTGCCTTCACTATTTCATCTCTGAAAGCTACCCATTCTTCTTCCACTGCATTTCTTTCCCCCATTCTTGTCAATCGTTCCCTAATGCTCACTCTGAAACTCTGTACAACCTCTGGTTCTGTCAGTTTATAGATCTTCCATCTCTTCAAATTCCCAGCTTCTTGCAGTTTCTTCACTTTTAATCTACAGTTCATAATCAATAGATTGTGGTCAGAATCCACATCTGCCCCTGGAAATCTCTTACAATTTAAAATCTGGGTCGTAAATTTCAGTCTTACGATTATATAATCTATCTGAGACCTTACAGCATCTCCAGAACACTTCCATGTAAACAACCTTCTCTCATGATTCTTGAACCAAGAGTTAGCTATGATTAAGTTATGCTCTGTGTGAAATTCTACCAGGTGGCTTCCCCTTTCATTCCTTACCCCCATTCCATATTCACCTACTAAGTTTCCTTCTCTTCCTTTTGCAACTGTCGAATTCCAGTCACCCATGACTATTAAATTTTCGTCTCCACTATCTGAATAACTTCTTTTATCTCATAATATATTTCACCAATCTCTTCGTCATGTGCGGAGTTATTTGGCATATCAACTTGTACTACTATGCTGGGTATGGGCTTCGTCTCTACCTTGGCCACAATAATGCGTTCATTATTCTGTTTGTAGTAGCTTACCTGCACTCCTATCTTTTATTCATTATTAAACATACTCCTGCATTACCGTTATTTGATTTTGTATTTATAACCCTGTAGTCACCTGACCAGAAGTCTTACAAATTCCCACTACATCTAAGTTTAACCTATCCTTTTTCCTTTCTAAATTTTCTAACCTACCTTCCCGATTAAGGGATCTGACATTCCACGCTCCGATCCATGGAACGCCAGCTTTCGTTCTCCTGATAACAACGTTCTCCTGAGTAGTCCCCACCCAGAGATCCGAATGGTGGACAATTTTACCTCCAGAATATTTTACCCAAGAGGATACCATCATCATTTAACCATACAGTAAAACTGCATGTCCTCAGGAGAAATTACGGCTGTAGTTTCCCCTTGCTTTCAGCCGTTTGCAGTACCAGCACAGCAAGGCCGTTTTGGTTAGTGTTTCAAGGCCAGATCAGTCAATCATCCAGACTGTTGCCTCTGCAGCTACTGAAAAGGCTGCTGACCCTCTTCAGGAACCACACGTTTGTCTGGCCTCTCAACAGATATCCCTCCATTGTGGTTGCGCCTATGGTACGGCTATCTGTACGCAAGCCTGCCCACCGACAGCAAGGTCCATGGTTCATGAAAACAAGGTCATTGTTAGTTTCGACGTGACATTTCATATGTACACATTTTATTTAGTATCTACACTGTGATGCTGATGTGTCGGTAGTTGTATACCATGCTTAATGTTTCTTGGAATCCAAAGGAAACCAGCGTTTCGTTCTGAGCACCAGAATGTTTTTAATTGGATCTTTAAAAATCGTAGATGTTGCTGCAGTTATTAGGCCTGGTAAATAGTTATTTTAATATTGGCATTAATTTAACGCCGGTTGTGGGTTGTCCACTATGCCACGCTCCCAGTAAGATTTGGCATTTGAAAGAGACCAGTGGCAGACTTTTTTTGACATGTGGGGGATAAATTACTTAAAATATGGCTGTATACCAGTTCTTAGGTCTCAGTTGTATGTAAGTGGGTATATGAGGCAAATAGGTTAATTGCACGACAGTGAACGTTAAGTGGCGTAGATGGAGGGTGTGTAAATTCACTAGGTACTGGAGTGTTGAATTTCCGAGTGAGGGAGGTTGGCTTCCAATTGGATGCAGAAGTTCTTTCCATGGTTGGTGGCACGTATGTTGTTCTTCTCGGATTTGATTTCCTGGTTGCAGTTCGTGCCATATTTGACCTAGAATGGCATACAGTAGAACAAGATAGAAATTTGTTTCAGGTAGCCTCTGCTGCCGGAATACCTTCACACTAGCAAGGTCAGCCCATTGGCCACGAGAAAGCCATTAAATTGCATACATGGTCCCTCGAGGTCAATTCACGGGATGACATACTGGGAAGTATAGGAAAGGTAGTCTAGACTGAAGTTGGTATTGACCTGCCAATGAAGTCGTTGTGTATCGTTGAACCTTTGGCGGATTACGAAGTACTAGGTGCAGTAAGTTATTTTGTACAGCGTGGTATGTCCTTTGTTCGTGAGGCAGACAGCATGAGGGTAGTGTCTGTCGCTATTGATAATTTTGGCCCACAGGAAGTAAAGTCGTCACATGGTACCCAGGTTGCGAATTTAGAAGTGTAAGATGAGGATGAACAGAACGTTATTTTACAGCAAATTACCCAATCCTAGGAGGGTCCGTCGGCTGGGCAGTGCTAAGGAGTGAGGCAGCTCATCTTCAAGCACAGGATAGAGCATTAGCGGAAAAGCTGTTGAGTGAATACAGGTCCATTACCTGTAACATCGCTTTTTCAGCACCAAATTGCTACTGGAAGTTAAGCACCCATCTATAAACGACTGTATCGACCTCCAAGGTTTCTACAGTCTATTATGGAAGAATCTATAGATTAGCAACTTAGAGATAGTATCACAGAACCCAGTTGCAGCCCCTGATCTGCTACCATTGTAATTGTAAGCAGAAACTTGCCAGATGGTGTGGAAATCGTATCGTATCTGTTGTGATTATCCTCGACCAGGGAATGGTGTCAGAAACCTATCCTAAGCCAAATAAAACAGAGACATTGGACAATTTGAATCAGTGTCAGTACTTTGCGTATTGGTTACCTCTAGTTGTAAGAGATGGCAGAGGATCGACTGAAAACTGCATTCTCAACGCTAACTGCACACTTTCAGTTTCGCTGCGTGGACTTATAAACGTGCCAATAACCTTTCAGCGCTTGTTGGATAGTGTGTTGAGAGGATTAAAACCAAAAAATTTCATGGTTCATGTGGACAACATAATCGTGCATTCAAAGGATACTCCCAGAACATTTGGGGCAGTTGCGAAAAGTGATTCGTCGTCTGCATGCAGCAACGATCCAAAGCTAGCTGAGGCCATTCCAAATGTTTCGACACCCATCAAGGTAAAAGAACTGCAATCTTATATGGGGATAGCTAATTTTTACCCTAGATATGTTCCAAAATTTGGAGAAATTGCAAAACCTCTTACGCAGATGCCACAGAAAGGAGTGAAGTTTCATAGGACAGCTAAGTCTGGGGTGGCATTTCAGAAGTTAAATGATCTATTGACATCTAGTCCTGTTTTGGTCTATCCAGATTCTGAAAACTGTTTATTCTTTCCTGTGATTCGAAGTATTTTGAGCTAGGAGTTGTTTCGACTTAGGAAGAAGATGGACAGGAGCACCCTACTGCATACACTTCACAGCATCTCAGTAACGCTGAACTGAATTATTCCACTATCAAGAAGGAAATGGTCACAATAATGTTTTTAAACTGGGTATTTTTCTGGTTTCCTGTATGGTAGAAGATTTGAAATGGTGACTGAACGCACAGCTCTTAAGTGGCTATTAGAACTTTAGAATCCAGCAAGTAGATTGCCGAGATGGACTGTGCGGTTAAGCTATTTTGATTACAAGGCTGTACATCGGCCTGGAAGGATGCATGCTAATGTGGACGGACTCAGGTGTAAGGTATGCACTACCGAATACACCAGCATTGATGTAAATGAGTGGAAGACAGCACAGAGTGCTCATATGGACTTACAGCGCTTTGCTAAACAACAACAGTTCGGCACAGAGGATGGAGTACTGTATCAACAATCTGAAATGGAAGCACAGAGTTTGCATGACGAAGTGTTGAAAGAAGTACATGATTTGATATTGACAGGACATCCAGATCGAGGAGCAATGGAGAGAGTGGTAATCAGAATTATTAGTGAATGATGCATAGGCTGCACATAGACTATTACATGAGGAATTGGGTTCTGTGTGCTCAAAGAGTAGGACTTAACCACCAGAAAATTAAACAACAGAGATTACCAGAAGCTAATAACCCCTTCCAAATGGTAGGGTTGGACATCCTAGGGCCCGTAGCACAAACGCCAGCAGGGAATCGTTATATATCATCTATTGTTGACTATTTTTCTCATTACGTTTCCATGATAGCTTTACTGGAACAGCAAGTCACGACTGTGGTTCAGGCTCTTGTATGCCAGTGGATACTTTGGTTTGTTCACCTGCAACCATAGTCATGGATCAGATGATAAATCACACATGAGCGGTCTGCATCATCAAGCTAACAGTCACACAGAATGAGTCCACAGGAAAATTGCAAAAAAATCTTCAGTTTTTATATATATTCCCAGCAGAATAATTTGGACATCCTATTGGCCTACGTTATCGTTGCATACAATTCAGAAGTTCACTAGAGTACATGGTTATTCCCATATGAAGTAATTTTTGGGTGCAAAAAGCCTTCGCCGTATGAGTTTGGAAAAGACCCACCACAAGGAGACATCTCGTCAGTGAAGGATTTCGCTAGGAGAGTGAAAATTAGCTGGAGCAAGTACACAAAATTAATATGAAATCAGTAGAGACACAGGAAAGGGCATAAGATATGAAAGCAGTGTTACCTAAGTAACATATTGTCAATGGGTTATGTGAGTGAATCTTCATGGACTGAAGGGGTAAACAAAGAAGTTTGTGTCACGGTGTAATGGCTCTTACTAGGTAACATAGATGACATAGCCAGTTAACCGTTAAACCGTAGCTCCCCACGCACCCTTAGATAGTCCATTTAACAAGGATTCGGCTGTCTAAGGAGGACATGGACAATTTTCCTTGGGTGACTCCTAAATCTGTAGGATTTGAGGGAGGGGGGGGGGGGGGAGAGCTATAATCGATGGAAGAAGGTGAGAAAAAGGAAAAAGTATAGCATATTATCCTATGGCGAATAATTGGTATGGAAGACCTAGAGCAGGGATGCAGGACTGACATTACGATTCTCTTTCCCTGCAGGACACACACTTCCACCCCAGGAGAAGATGGAAGCAGCATTCAGGATCGCATTCAGTCCACAGAGGAGGGATGGAGCATGGAGTTCTATCGTGTTAGGCATATTGTACTATGGGTATGTGGCGAAAGCAGTTAAGTTACATTCTGTGTCAGGGAGTATCGTGTTTTCCAAGCAGACCGACAGGCCACCACTGGACATTAATGGTAAACTGCAACATTTGGCCACTCGGGAATGAGAGTCAGAGACTGGAAAAAACGTTTGGGAAATTGTGCAGCATGATGAATAATCAGTTTGGTGTAACGGTACACAAGGAGAATATTGTCTATTAAGATCGGAGTTTGCAAAGCTACTAGGACAGACTGCGGAGCTGATCCCATGGGTTACACAGGAAAGAGGATGGGTGGACACTGGCAGTATAACCTAAAAACAGGGTTTGGTACAGCCAATGCGGGTGTCGTAGTTAACGTCATAAAGCTTTACAGTAGGCGATAAGCTGCAAGAAGGCACTGAATTTGCATGTAACCCAGCTCATCAGTTTGGAAAGCAATGGTCCAAACAACACTCGGCAGCTTCGTGAGTTGGCCACTACTTTAATGTCGAATATTAGGTCATCTGCTCAATCGGAACATGCGTGTTACTGGTGATTGTTTGGTGAATATTAATGCACAGTTAATGATTGCAGTATTGCTATGCAATCTCGCTGACACAATGGCAGATGCTCGTGTTGAAACTGTGGAATTGCAGGAAGCACTGTTTTTTGACATGCACGGGCATCTTACACCAGTTCTTCTACTACCGTAACTATTGTTGACATGTTTGAAAGAAATCAAGACTGTTGTACTTGTACCTTTGGAACTTATTAAACGGGAAAGGGAGGAGTGCCTGACTATGTGCTACTGCTTGGTTACCTTTATGAGCCAGCAGGGAAGGTCTTACATGGTAGTTAGCATATACATACCGCTAATTTATGAAAACTGCTATTTGGAGTGTCATACGGTACACGCCTGTCTAATAGAGTGTCAATCTTTGCGGGAGAAAGTCCGACTAAATGTGTGGCAGATCTTAATAGTGGTACCAAACAGATCCACTTATGCATTAATGTTTATACAAGAGTTGTTACACTTTGGCATTGGACTGGTTACCATCTGCCCTTCGAAGTTAGTGAGTGCGGTGTCAAAGTCTTCCTAGTTCATTTTGTTTTTCTGCGACAAGGGGATCACGAAATGGTATAAGGAAATGCTGTCAGATGCGGGGAAATATTTCCAGTCCGTAGAACAGCACTGGTTATATTCGGTGGCCGAGCCGACATTCGTTATTTGTACATATTACAACCAGTGCAAGTTAGATGTTACACAAAGGTTGGCACTCCTCTCCCCCCCCCCCCCCCCCCCCACCAAAAAAAAAAACAGTGTAATGAGTGAACAGTCATGAAGGAAAAGACCAAGTGTGCTCAAGATCCATAATGACGAATGGTGTGTAAGAGGGAGAGCTGTGGTGTAATTAGTAGTGAAAACCCACAATACATAGTTTCAAAGGAACTGAACCATGTAAATATTGTACAAGTCCTATTTTAGTAAAGATTCAAAACCATGTAAATTGATCAGTGTAAATTGAGTCATGTGTAAACAGATGTAAAGGCAGAATGCGAGGACGCCTACTTTTCGTAGAAGGTTGGAATGTGGAGAATCGAATTATTAGAGCGAGTAAGTCAGTTAAAGATAGGAGTTTGTATGGTAGTGAAAGATGACTTTGGAAAAACTTGAACAGAAGAGAATCGAAGCATTTGACATATGGTGCTACAGACGAATGTATAAAAGTAGGTCGACTGATATGGTAAGGAATGACGAGGTTCTGTGCAGAAAGGAACGAATGGAAAACGCTGAGGTGTGGCGGGCGGCATAAAATTACCTTCAGAAAATCTTATTTCATAATGTGAGCCAGAGGTCGTATGAATGTTACATTCAGTTGCACAGCTCAGTGGTAAGGTACCCTGAAGCAAGTCGTCGGCAGAGCGCTGATTTAAGCAACACTAAGATGTGTGTGTCACCGACCAGTGGAGGACATGACAAGAAGCAACTCGCTGCTGGCCAGAGTGTCATCATGAAGATTGGTAATCGGGTCAGTTACCCCAGTCGAGCTACGCCAGAACATTCCACCGATCTGCTGGGGAGGAAGTAACGCAATCATCAGTCGCAGAAAGTCGTGTTTCAGGACTGACAGCTAGCTAGTGATGATCGACCGTCGTGAGGCATTGGAGTGATGCAGAGCCTGTGTCACGTAGTGCCGCCACCCAGTCATCGTAACTGTCACTGCATCATGCCGGTCGTCGCCTAGGAGGCACTAGAGTGACGCCACCATTGTAGTCATCACCATCACTGTCGTCAGACGCCTTCAGCAGGCAGCCACCTGTAATGGGAGTCATCACATGGGGTGCCTTGTGGTAACGCAGTGTCACATTTATCCTGGGACACTGCCTCGACAATCACCATGACTGGGGACGGGCAGTGGAGTTCCGAGTCTGTTTACAGAATATTTATTGCTGCAAATTGTATCCCTTTCTGAGCCACTGACAGTTTTAATAACGAATAATAAGGAGCACATTTATCTGTAGTGCTGCAGATATGGACGTCACTATTCGTCTCAAATAATGGCCGGTTATTTTTGATGAATTTCATTAGACATGTGTCGTGATGAAACAGTTAAAATGCCTGATTAGTCGGAAGTGCCATAAGATGACGATAGGTGAAGACCACAAACTATACTTACTGTTCTCATTTGTGCATTCAGCAATTTCTTTCTTCGTGAATAGTTATCCCAGAACATTATTCCAAAAGACATTACTGACTGAAAAGAGGTAGAATATGTTAAAGGGTAATCCATTTGGTTCCAATACTAGGTATCGTAGCACAATCTAATCTTCTTCCAGTTATGTTTTCATCAAATTGTGCGCCCAGAATGTTAGTACATTTTATCCTGTTTACTGACTGCTGTTCATGTGTTACACCAATGGATGGTACGACTTAGTCTGTTGTACGGAATAGAATATAGTGGGTTTTCTCAAAATTTAGGGGAAGCTCATTTTCAGAGAAGATTTTAATAGTTCTTGGATAAACATCATTAATAACTTTCCTTCAGTTTTCCCTCTAACGGCATTTATTATAACACCAGTATTTTCAGCAAAAAGTACCACTACTTCTTGATGAATACAAAATGGAAAGTAGCTCACATGTATAATGAATAGAAGTGGTCCCAAAATTGAACACTCAGTGATACCTCCCATGACACTAAAATGTTCTGTTCTTCAAAAAGCTTTTTTGTGAGGTGGTAACATATTCTACACAGTCAAACGCCAAGGAAAACTCACAAAAAAACCGAATGGGAATGTTTTATTGTTGTTGTCATATTTCTTGTGTGGATGAAAAGACAGCATTCTGATTCTAGTATCTCTTTGGTAAGACCAACTATGATGTCTAATGCAAACTATCTGTATTTAAATTTCATATTTTTCTTTAGTAAATTACTGACTGAAATGAGAAACCTCAGAAAAATTTTAACTAGCCCATCGAAAGTAAAAATTTATCTTGGGCCCGTTTGTAACTTGCTGGTCGTTGCAGGTGGCAGTAGGGATATCTCTGACGAAGGTAGCTCTCGCTGCGTGCAGGTCGAGACCAGATGGTGATAACACAGCAACAAAAGGCATTCTCCATTGTCCATTTCCACACATGAAATTAATTTAAAACCGTACGATGTGTTTTTCGTCGAGAATGTCGCATTGCATTCGCCTCCTCATGTCACATTGCAATATTTTCTCCAAAAAACGTCTGGGCCCGAGAATATGCGATTCCCTTTCTGTGGGGGATTTGATTGATATGCCAAACAGTCACGCTCACAGTAGTTTGGGACATGTCTGACTATCATCTGGATTTTTCTAGTGCACCGAGTGGAAGTCACGTTAAACATAAGCTGAACAAGTGTCTCGTTGCCCGGATATGCAGTTATTCCAATCTTCTCCCTGTCTCTGTCCTTCTGCTCTATACCCCATTCTCTGTCCAACACCTCCTCATCCACTTTCTGTAGATCTGCTCCTCCACACTCTCTCCGCCATCTGCTCCTTTTCTGCCCTCGCCCCCTCCGTCTTCTTCTCCCTCATCTCTCTGTCCATCACGTCCTCCTCCTTCTCTATGTCTATCTCCTCCTCCACCCCCCTCCCTGTGTCCGTCTCCCCCTCCCCATACGTCCATCTCTTTCTCTCCCTTTCACTCTCCACATTATCACCTCCCATTTCTCTGTCCATCTACTTCTCAGCCCTTCCTGTCCATTCCCCTGCCTCCACTCCCTCTCTCCCTGTCCATAAATTCCTCCTTCCTTTCTCTGTCTATCGCCCCATCCCAATCTGTCCATGTCTTTCTCTCCCTTTCACTCTCCACATTATCACCTCCATCATCCTAGGAGGCTGCTACTTCTTACCCTCAAAGTACTGTTTGAGACAGTAAACAATATTTGTAACGAGTTTGGTTGTCATCGATCCATGGGTTTAGGATGAGATTTTTACCTATGAATTTGCTCGCATATGCACATATCACCAGTATTTCACGTACACTAAACATGTTTCACACATATCTGTACACATATTTCACCTTTATCTCTAGCTAAATTCGCCCTACAGTTCCGTCTTCATTCAGACTGTGCGCTGTAGAGTGATGCAATTTCGCAGCTATATCTGGTGGTATATGTGAATACTGTACGCGAAATTTAATGCGATTAGATGTGCTATTAAATAGCCACGAGATCAATATGATTGTCTGGCTGCCAGTTAACGATAGTTCATTTAGTTCACTTCTATAATTAGACGCTATCCAGGGCGCACGTGTAGTATTCAACTATGGACGTGAACTAACCTTACACCCCAGTCATCCCTTAGCAGAATAGGGGCAAATCACGGAAGATGTGTAGATACTCTTTACAAATGGGAAAAAACATCAACTCCCAACTGTGACTGCGGAGACAGACCATTCGCCACATCGTCCAAGAGTATGACAGAAGAGTATACAGTGGTAAGTTCTGATGGCAACAGACGTCGCAAAAGACGCCGCAAAAGACTTTATATATAATCTTGATGCTTGTATTTAATTGTATTGACCATATATAATCTTGGTGTGTCTCTTTAATTGTATTGCTAATTATCTGGATGTTTTATTGCTTTTTTATGGATATCTTTGTTTAAACATTTGTAAGAAGTGTTAAATGATGTGCACTGCCATACGCTAAATAAATAAATTAATTAATTAATTCGAATAGAGTCAGTAGTAAAGAACTAATAAAGTAAAACGTCATGTATTATGAGTTTTTCAGTCAACTCGATGTTTGTTATGTCATACTTCTTGAACCACATGTCGTGCAGTGATATACTTTAGCAAGTATATTGACTGGCATAGCTGAATACTGTCTGCAGGAAGTGTTTACAAATGGTTCTTTCCATCATATGCGCACCAAGTTTTGTAGAAATCGAATCGATACAGTGGTTTAGCAGGTGATGTGGCACATACATGCATAAACACTGACAAACCAAAACATTATGACCACTTGCTTAATAACGTCTTCCTCTATCTTTTGAACGCAATACGTCGCCGATTCTGCGTATCATGTATTCAACAGTTTCTTGGTACGTTTGTAGAGCTATGATGCACCATATGTCCAAGCATAGTTCACGTAATTTCCTTAAACATGTGGGCTTCTGATTTGTGTACGAGGTGACGGTGCCCGATAGCGACACTAATGGGTGCCATTGGATTCACATCAAGTGAATTTGGTGGCCAAGACATCAACGTGAGCACACTATCAAGCTCATCAAACCACAGTAACGCCGTTCAGGCTTGTCTAGACACCGACAATTATCCTGGTGGAAGATGGCATCGCCTGCGAAGAAAATATCAAGCATAAAGGAGTGCAGGTGGTCCACAGCTGTCAGAGGCTCTTCGATTACTACCACAAGTCCCATACGAGCGCAGCTGAAAGTCTCCCATAGCACACTACTTCTCCCACCAACCTGCTTCCTTGGCGCAGTGCACATTTTGAACCGCCGTTTGCGTGCATGAGGTCATTTGTGGAGACAATCATCGACCTGATGTTTCAGAAACGTGATTCATCCGAAGAGGCGACATTTTTCCGTTCATACAAAATCCAATCTAGATGATCTGTGGTCACTTTAATAGTAACTGATGATGTCGTTGGGCCAACATATGAACACGCAGCAGTCGTCTGCTGCGGAACTCCATGTTCAACGATGTACGATGAACGGCGTGCTCCGAAACACGTGTGCAACAACATTGTGCACTTTCGGCAGACATGCCACGGATCACCCACCTATCCTGCTTTATAGTGCAGGCAAGACTTCAAATCCGACGTTCTGTGAAGAGTCGTGGTCGTCTAACCAGTAGCCCTGTGGTAGTTTCACTGTTGTCCTACCACTTTTCATAGATGGTCACTACAGTAGGACGTGAACATTCGACCAGCTATGACGTTTAAGAGATACATCAGCATCTACATCTACATACATACTCTGCAATCCACAATACGGTGCGTGGCGGAGGGTACCTCGTAGCACAACTAGCATCTACTCTCCCTGTTCCACTCCCAAACAGAACGAGGGAAAAATGACTGCCTATATGCCTCTGTACGAGCCCTAGTCTCTCTTATCTTATCGTTGTGGTCTTTCCGCGAAATGTAAGTTGGCGGCAGTAAAATTGTACTGCAGTCAACCTGAAATGCTGGTTCTCTAAATTTCCTCAGTAGCGATTCACAAAAAGAACGCCTCCTTTCCTCTAGAGACTCCCACCCGAGTTCCTGAAGCATTCCCGTAACACTCGCGTAATGATCAAACCTACCAGTAACAAATCTAGCAGCCCGCCTCTGAATTTCTTCTATGTCCTCCCTCAATCCGACCTGATAGGGATCCCAAACGCTCGAGCAGTACTCAAGAGTAGGTCGTATTAGTGTTTTAGAAGCAGTCTCCTTTACAGATGAACCACATCTTCCCAAAATACTACCAATGAACCGAAGACGACTATCCGCCTTCCCTACAACTGCCATTACATGCTTGTCCCACTTGTAAGAGGTCCGAACAGATGTAATTTCGATGTATTGCTCATGCGCTCCCTGCGATATGCAAGGTATAAGAGAATCGCTGACCAGAGAGCAGTGTTGACTCAGTACGAACTGTGTAGCTGTAGCAGTAAGTTGTTGCTAGTCTGCGCTAGTCTGCGCCTGTGTGGAGTCTGCTCTGCTCTGGTCTGGTGTATCATGTTGGCTGGGCCGGTCGCGGTGCAGCGATGCCGGAGCCTGAGTATTATTGTACAAGGTAAAAAGCAGCCTCGCGCATATCTAGTAATGTTATGTGAACTCCCATGTAAATCTTTTAAAAATGTCCTAATAATAATCTTTGTCATATAAAGTAATTTCTAACAAGCATTCATTTCAATTTAAAGAATTTACTAATTTCTCCAATCCATGATCATTCCGATTGTTGCAAAAGAAAAATCAGTTGCTTCCTTTCATAAATGACAAATCTATCGGCCAGCATTGCACAAAGCTGTGCCGAAAAAAGTTATTGTAAGAGCAGATAGTTGGCGACTTTATTGAGGTAAGAATTTTTGCTTTTTTATTCAGAATGATCTTACAGGGCCATGACGCAGCACTGCTGTCGTCCAAAATTTACCAGGTTACTGAATTTATTTTTTATTACGAGGTTTAGGAATTTTTCTGTTTCGAGCTTACATTAGATGAGAAAAGAATTTTGTGAGTAGATCAAATGGGAAACAAATTTTGTGAGGAGGTTAAATGTGAATGAATTTCTGTACGGAGGTTATAAATGGGAACCAAATTTTGTTCGGAGGTTGTACTAAAATTAGAATCATAATCATATAATATATATATATATATACACAACATTTTGTGGGGAGGTTACACACTTCATATCGCTCTGCAATGTTACGCCCAAATATTTAATCGTCGTGACTGTGTCAAGCGCTACACAACTAATGGAGTATTCAAAGATTACAGGATCCTTTTTCCCATTCATCTGCATTAATTTACATTTATCTATATTTAGAGTTAGCTGCCATTCTTTACACCAATCACAAATCCTGTCCAAGCCATCCTGTATCCACCTACAGCCCTCAACGACGACACCTTCCCGTACGCCACACCATCATCAGCGATCAGTCGCACATTGCTATCCACCCTATCCAAAAGATTATTTATGTAGATAGAAAACAACAGCGGACCTACCACATTTCTCTGGGGCACTCCAGATGAAACCCTCACCTCCGATGAACACTCACCATCGAGGACAACGTACTGGGTTCTATTGCTTAAGAAGTCTTTGAGCCACTCACATATTTGGGAACCAATACCATATGATCGTACCTTAGTTAGGAGTCTGCAGTGGGGTACCGAGTCAAACGCTTTCTGGAAGTCAAGGAATATGGCATCCGTCTGATAACCTTCATCCATGGTTCGCAAGATATCATGTGAAAAAAGGGCGAGTAGCGTTTCGCAAGGAAATTCATTATATTCGAACTGAGAATATGTTCGAGAATCCTGCAACAAACCGATGTTAAGGATATTGGTCTGTAATCTTGAGGATCCGTCCTTCTACCCTTCTTATATACAGCCGTCACCTGCGAATTTTTCCAGTCGCTCGGGACTTTACATTGGGCAAGAGATTCGCGATAAATGCAAGCTAAGTAAGGAGCCAATGTAGTAGAGTACTCTCTGTAAAACAGAATTCAGACTCATTCACAATGTGGGTGATAATAACATTACCTTTGTCAAAGTCTGTTGTGTCAGTAGATTTCTTCATTTGCGGTCTGTGTCGTCGCTAGAATGGTTCCCCATCCGTTTTCGATGCACTTGAATACTTTCCTTGCCGTGTCAAGTTCCCGCAAGGCCACCAGTGATACGCAACCACACTATGGGCAGTGGTCATAAAGTTTTGGCTTATCAGTGTATACATACTTACGTATCTGTGTGATATAAGTTGGAACTTTGATCTTAAACGTAATTGTGAAAAGTATCTCAGGTTCGTATGTGCACGCTTGTAAAAGATACAACATCGAAAAATCGTATTCCACTTTTGAAAATTAATATTTTATGGCCCTATGTATGAATTAACAGGTATTGCAAACGTGCTCTCATATGGGCTTGAGAAATCGGATGAGACTATCTGGAACTCACTGAAATGCGAACATAGAAAGACATACAGGAGAACAGTTACAATAAGCAGGATCTAGAAATACTCAACAGTACTCGTTGCACTTACGAAGAACGACAGAAACAGACTCTTTTTGTGCAGAAACAAAAAAAGCGGAAAAAGAATCTGCGTCTACTTTTAAACTTCACGCGTTTACGTGACGTATTGAATAAGTAGTAGTGTCGCGACGCGTAAGTATTTTGCAAGGAGAAACAGGTAGAACACAGCTCATGTTTAACATATGAGTTTTATCTGGTTTAACAAGATACAAGTAATAAAAGTTAGGTCGTGTGAAGACCATGAATAAATTTCTTAGAGCGCCTGAGGCCCGGAGCCGTTTTAAAAATGCATTACGGGCCCGGCCGGATTCCGCGGCGTGACGCATGGCCCTCCGCGCGGCCTTAGACCGCCCCCGCACATACCCCCCCCCCCCCCCCCCCCACGCCCCTCACCAGGCGCCATCTGCCCCCTGTCCGCAGCTCTCGATAAAAAGGGCCCCCACTAAAGCCCTGGCCGGCACCAGGTAGCCAGCCTACCTGTCGCAGAGACCCTAATATACTTTCAATTATCAGGAGCGTAAAATGCGCTTCACCATTGCCACATCTTTGTCGTACTCAGTTTCAATAAACCCGGGTAGAGTGAATAGTGAGGTTGTTTGTTGATTACTACAGACTGCACCAAATAGTTGTAATATTTTTTTACTTGCTATGACACCAGCATGATAGCTATAAAGATTTTCTGAATGACAACTATCCTCGGTACCAATGATATTAAAAAAAATTCTTTTATTCCGGATTCTTCACTTCTTAATAGCTTACGTTGTGAAACTATTTTCTGATGCCTAGTAAAACCCGCGAAACGGATGTATTTAAGTTACAGTGAAAACTTCCTTCTAGTTGTACACTTCCGAAAGTTTTATGCAGGATGCCCCTGAAGAAACGGTCAATATTCAGGGACTTGACAGGAACGATTATTCGCGGCGAAAAATCTAGTAAATATGGCTTCTGAATTGCATACCTTAAGAGATATTAGCACTTCTTGATCTCTGATACTGTAAAACAAGTCTTTGCTACTGCAAACTCTTTGCTCTTCATATTTTGGTAGAGAGCAGTGTGGACCAACAGACGAAAAAATTCTCTAGTAAACATGGGCTCCAAAATTAATACCGTAAGAGCTAAGATCACTTTTTCAGTAGATGATTGGGTTGGCTAACATTTAATATTAACAAAAAGACAGTGTTTACTACAGAGGTGCGACTGCAAGTATAATTGCCCCTGCAATTGAAGTACTTTCTAACGAAATGAAGAATAATTTGCAATTGTGTAATAAATATAGAAAACAGTGCGACCATAAACACACATTTAGACTCTGGACAATGTTTTACATATCATAGCCCTCAGGAATCACCTGCTGTTTCTTTTAGAAGGAAATCCGGATGTTGGTTTGGACACTAGAGTATTCCACGTGCCTACTGGAGGTGATAAGTCTCGGCCTTCCTCCAGCTTTCGTATCGGGATACCCAGCCTTTGGCAGGGAAACTTACGGAACCCGATTTTGTTAAATACTTGACTTTATTTATGTCTTCTTCTGCAGTCCATGAAAAACCCTTATGGCCTGTTCTGGTCCCATCATGTCTCCCTCGGCCTTCCCAACCCCTTTCTCAAGTAGGATTGCATTCCTTCCGTTGTCGACGGATTCCCTGCGATGATATACGCAGAAGATGCTCTTTCCAGTCATTGTTTCTTTGAATTACTTTTTCAGTTAATGGCTGTACATCCAGTTATTTCCATATTTCTTCATTTCTTATCTCGTCTTCTCCTGCGCGGCATTTCCCCGATCTTCTTTTTTCTTATGTTTCAAGTGGTCGTAGGTGTTTTAATCTGTATGTCCAACATTCTGCCCCAAGTATTAATGTGGGTAGCCCATGATTTCATAAAATTTTAGTTTGATTCCTCTTCTCGTTTTACCCTCCAATTTTCTTCTTATCGTGCCACATATATATTGATGGGCGTTAATTTTTTTGGTGCTTTCTCTTCTTCAGAAGTTATGTCACATTCAATATACTAGAAATAGGACACCTCTTCACTTACTATATCACTAACGAGTATCTTGGTCCATACAGGGTACTTTCCAGAAAAAGCCATTGGCTTAGCTTTCGTTGCCCATATCTTCAAGTTATTATTTAGGCTTACATTGCTTAATCTATGTACTCGCTATTTGTATTTTGCGTTCACTGCCCCGTTTGATTAACCAGTCGTCGTCAAAAACCATTGTATACAGAAATTGGTCGGTTCCAATTCTCATGCCTTGGGAATTCTGTTCTGCATTTATTCCCTGACGCGTTCGTCGATGTAGATGCTGAACAGTGATGGTGATATAGTACAGCCCTCTCTTATACCCTGGTTTATCTCTGTTACTGTGTCAGCTCTTTGTCAGTATCTCTTCTTATTACGATGTTTTTATACAAAACCTTGGCATATTCTTATCAAGTATGAGGGGCAACCTCTTTTCTCCCTTACTGACCAGAATTTCTTTTCTGGGGATGTAAACAAATGCGTTTGTATCCAAACTGAATTCTAGTCTCTTTTTGGTATTTTGTTTCAATGTCAAAACGTCGTCCGCAGGGGATCTTCTTTTACAGAAGCCTACCTGCTGTTTAAATAAAACCGAATCAGTAATTTTTCGAAGCCTTTTATAAACTATTTTCTCGTAGAACGTAAAAGAAACATTCTGAAGACTGATTGCCCTGCAATTATTTGTGTTACTTCTGTCTCCTTTTACAAACAGTAAAATAACGTAGATCTCCATTCTTCTGGTATTTCCAACACATGGTTTAGAAATTTCCTGGCAGATTATAACTGTGTGCCGGAACTGGACGCTAGCTCGGAACCTTTGCCTTTCGCAGGAAAATGCTGTACAATCTGAGCTACCCATGCATGGCTCACGACCCATCCTCACAGCTTTAGTTCGATCAGTTCCTCGTCTCCTACCTTCCAAACTTCACAGAAGCTCTCCTGCAGAGACGTGGGTTAGCTCTACGTATATACACTGAAGAGCCAAAGAAACTGGTAATCCTGCCCAATGTATAGGGACCCCGCGAGCACTCAGAAGGGCTGCAACACGACGTGGCATGGTTTCTACTAATGTCTCAAGTAGTGCTGGAGGGAGCTGACACCATGAATACTGTGCGACGGGGTGGAGATCTCTTCTGAACAGCACTTGCAAGACATCCCAAATATCGTCAATAATGTTCATGTCTGGGGGAGTTTGGTGGCCTGCGGGTACATCTGTCACCCGGCGGTTTTACATTGTGATTATTTCCGTCAGGTTTAAAGTTGCAGATTTCCCACGCTTAGTATCTTTCAAGTGGGTGCATTGCTGAAGACCCGTTTGCAGCTAACGTCAGTTGGACAGCTAAACAAAGAGCAGCAGGACGTCGAAGTGAGTGAGCATTTCCATCCACTGCCCCGTAAGCATACTGTATGCCTTCCATTCACTCCCAAGAACAGATCTCCATTTTCCGTCCGTTTCATACATCAAGAAACACAAGAATGTCCCCGTGTGATGAGAAACTGGGGCAGGTTGTCAAAGGGGCATTTGCACAGCCAAAAGTAACGCGTTCACGTCACAGTAAGACGGGCAAAATATGATGTGTTGTCCCAACTGGAATATCCGCCACTACGTCGATTTCAACTATTGCAAATAAAGATCATAAAGTTTCAACCCGACGTCTCGTTTACATTGATGTCACTAATACATTGCGATCGTTGCCCTGCAGACCTGCTACCATGGCGACTCGGATGACATGTTGTGTGCCTACCATCTTGGAGGCGCGCGACGCCGTTCAATGACGCCAAGTGCCGTACACTGAGGTATGCGGACATCAGTTGCCATGTGAGATATCCTTATTGTGACCCACTCTACCACTACTCTTATTTTGTTGGACAAAATGAAAGAGGTCTTGATTGACTTACTTCGAATTTTTACACGGTATTGTAATAAACATTCAAACAGACAATGGCTATACATTTTGCCAACTTGCAGGTTATAACTAAGCTAAATGCCGCCACTGAGCTACTATCCTCACAGATCCAGCAGCAGCAGACGTCTCACTAATACGCTGTATGTCGATGATCCCACTCGATTTACCTAATTTCTTTTAAGCGACTTTAATTTCCAGTCACGGATTTACTGGCTATTACAATAAATACGAGTCGAAGCGTGGAATGTCAGAAGTCCGAAAGTGGCATAGGAGATGAAAAATCGGAAAAGGAAAATGCTAAGGCTGAACATAGATACAGTAAGGGTCAATGAGGTGAAATGGAAAGAAGACAATGATTTCTGGTCAAACGAGTCAAGGCTAAAATCAACAGCAGCAAAAAATGTTATAACGGGAGTAGGATTCGTTGTGAACAGGAAAACAGTGCAGAAAGTGAATTACTCGAAACCACAAGAGTAGGAGGTATACTTGGAAAAGGCCGGGAGTTACTGGAATATTTCCCTTAGGTTACATAATGATCAGACAGATATTGCAAAGTCAGATACTGGATTGTAAGGCTTACTAAGGTGCACATATGGACTCTGATCACAGTTTAGTAGTGATGAAGACTAGTAAAAAAGACAGAAGTATCCGAACAGCTGTTAGGGACGCTATGATAACTGTAAAATATCAACAGGTATTTTTGTGGCCACTCTTAATAACGCATTTCGAAAACATCTTCATATTCAGAAAAGATATTTTTACGAAATCATTTATGAGATGCGAACACATTTCACAGCTGTGGTAAAGCCAGAAATTATGCATATCAATTAAGGGGACAGACACCATACACTGTACTGCGTCAACTGAAGTGTACGGTGAGAAACGCAGGAATACTAGCATCAATGTGTGATGGAGTTGGAAAAATCTTGCAGCTGTCTTCCTATATTGTGATTAATTATTAAATTAACTGTTCCTTGCCAGTGAACTGCACCAGCGGTGTTTTCTGCCCTATGGCCATTAACGCCCCAGTTACCTGCCCTGGTCGTTAGTGCAGTTTTCTGCCAGTGCCCCTTTCCTTGTCGCGTTGATGCTTTCCGGCACAGTGTGAAGTTCGACAGCCTTTTAAATTGTTTGCTTCATTTTTTGCTTAGAGTGGTTATTGTACCGTTGGATGTATTTAAAGGCCAATTTCTGAAGATGTAGTGCTGTTCGTATCCTTGTCCTCGGCTTATATTTTCCATCGTTGTGTCATTGGTGGGACGGAAGGACATTGCTTAAGTTGTTGGTCGGTCCTTGGGTCGTCCCTAATTTGGGTTGCCACCCGATTATTTAACTTCAACTCTTGGCTACCTGTCTCACCTCACCTTACGTTTGAGCTACCTTCTCAAGCTGATCCTTGGAACACTTCTGAGCACCACTTGTTCTCTTTGTTTTAGATTGTGATTTTCATTTTAGTTTGAAGTAATGTGTGAGGCCTTCAGCTGTGTATTGCTTCAGTTCTTTTTAAATTTTACGTAAAGGCCTGCAGCCATGTTAAATTAAAATTTTGAAGATTTATTTTATTAAAAAAAATTCTTTCTTCCTTAAAATTTGGTCTATCTCCAATTTTTTTGTAATCCAGGCCGTAGGACAGTAGTTGTTCGATGTGTTATGCATGGCCTTCAGCCAAGGATTTACGTAAACCCCTTTTAATAAGGCTTTCAGCCATGTGTATTCTTTAAAAGAAAATTTTTATAAGAAGGAAGGGGTTTATTTTAAATTGTTTGTCTGACTTGTTGTTCAGGCTTTCAGACGTTATTTCAAATTTGTTTGTGGCCTTCAGCAGTGCAATAAGTTAATATTTCATTGATTAGACTTTCTACCATTCTGTTGTAAGTTTAAAAAGAAATTTCTTGGTTAGAAAAAATTGTTTATTAATGTGTTTTTATTATAGTTGTCCTTCAGACGTGTAATGTAGGCCTTCAGCCGCTAATTGTTTTCTACTGCATGTTTTTTTTAAAAAAAGAAAATTTTTACCTTCTATTTTTAATTGCTTTGATTTCAAGGCCAGCCCTTCAGCCGTTCTTGTTTTTGGTGTGGTTTTGGGGCTACAGTTCTCTTTAAATAGGCCTTCAGCCATGTGGTCTTATTGTGACCTTTTAAAACAATGTGTAAATAAGTGGTTCTTAGAAAAATAAAGTTGTGTGTTTGATTGTGCAACTCACAGTAACTGTTTACGGCCCCATCCACAATCGTAACCTTATCCTGTGGGCACTCTGAGTACCTACCAACCAGGCTGCACAAGTATACCTTCATGAATAACTACTTAAGGTTAAGTAAACAAGAGTTTGAATTGCTTTCCCAGAAGTTGTGCACCAGAAGGAGCACAAGACTACACCAAGTCGAAGGCCAAGGAAGGCTACAACGAGACGACGGATCTTCCAAAGCCCTTTACGTTGGGTACCGACCTGCAATTTTAAGACACCAAGGTTAATTAGGAGAAAGCAACAATAACTAATGAAACGATATATTCGCCTCAGTGCGAGATACTGCCTCCCCAACGACGGCGAAAAGCCCAAAAGGAAACAAGGCTGCCAAACCTAATTACATAGACTCAGCAATTGCAGATACGCAGACACCTACTAAGCCAATATAATTAACAGAGCGATGACGTCTGCAGTGTCCGAAGGTATCTCGAAACTGGCACCAGCAAGAACACACACCAAAAAAAGTTTTGCGTCACCCCAGTTCCCAGAACTCCTGAAAATAGATGTTGACCGTGGATATTGCATCACAAACATTGTCCCTTTGACTATTCAGAGATGTCACTAAACCCATCCAATGATGTAAACAACCATGCATGAGCAGCGCCTATTAGGCAGAAGGGTTCCGAAAGCCGATCAGTTCCAGTCATTCCACCGGGAAGGAGGCACACGGCTCGTGTTGTCTGTAGTTCAACCGTGCCTAGACGGTCAGTACCGTGGTACGATCGCGTCCGCATTGTTACTTTGTCCCAGGAATGTCTCTTCACAAGGGAAATGTACAAACGTCTCGGAGTGAACCAAAGCAATGTTGTTTGGACATGGAGGAGATATATAGAGAAAGTAACTGTCGATGACATGACTCACTCAGGCCGCCCAAGGGCTACTATTACAGTGGGCGACCGCTACCTACGGATTATGGCTCGGAGGATCCCTCACAGCGACGCCACCATGTTGGATAATGCTTTTCGTGCAGCCACAGGACGTCGTGTTACGACTCAAACTGTGCGCAATAGGCTGCATCATGTGCAACTGCATTCTCGACAACCATGGCAAGGTCCACCTTTGCAACCACGACACCATAACCGATCGGCCACTCCTTTATGGGTGGCGTTCTGTGGATCCGACGTACACCACTGCTGGTCATGGAAGGTGCCATAACGACTGTATTATATGTGAATGCCATCCCCCGACCGACAGTGCAACCACATCGGCAGCATATTGGCGAGGCATTCGTCTTCATGGGCGACAGTCCGCGCCCCCATCGTGAACATCTTGTGCATGACTTCGCTCGACTAGAATGGCCAGCATGTTCTCCAGACATGAACCCTATCGCACATGCCTGGGATAGATTGAAAAGGCATTTTTATGGACGACGTGACCCAGCAACCACTTTGAGAGATCTACGCTGAATCACAGTTGACGAGTGGGACAACAGTGCTTTGGTTAACATGTGGATAGTATATCAAGACGAATACAGGCATGCATCAATACAAGAGATCGTGCTACTGGGTATTAGAGGTATCGGTGTGTACAGTAATCTGAACCACCACCTCTGAAGGTCTCGCTCTACGGTGGTACAACATGCAATATGTGGTTTTCATGAGCAATAAAAAGGGCGGAAATGATTTTTTATATGGGATCCAGAACTCTCGTAACATAACTGATGCAAAATTTTTTTGATGTGTTTGTTTGAAGTCAAAGGACTTAACTGGTGTTCGAAGACGTTTGGTAGGGAGATCGGCTAAAATCCAACCATCTAGGTACTGCGTGACGACGAGGGCTCTGGCAACAGAATAGAGGAAACACGTTATCGCTCCGGTTGAGGAAACATCATTGGCTCATAAAAATTGATGTATCCTGTAAACAAGCAACCAAGTCCAGCATCGATTCAGGAAAGGCAAATAACAGACACAATTCAAGGAACTAACTGGTGGTGAAATAGATCAGCTAATAAATCGAAATTATCGCAACAGCCCCATAGATATCAATTAGAAAATACAACCCATAAAATTACATCAAGTACCAAACTATGAAACTAGTCAAATGTTTACAGTGGAACGAAACAGCAATGATTACGAAAAAACTGAACTTATTTAACAGGGCATATAGCCCTTTGTCTACCGAAAAATGGCATGATTATAGATGAGTGTGAGGTTACCAACAGTTTGGACTCAAACCCTCACAAATTTTATTAAAATATATGTACAGCTTCTTTCTATCTTATCCAACATCCGTTTCATCTATTACACCACAAATGTGGGAGTAATGGCCTACAAAGTTTGTAGATCCATGTATGTAGTCTACAACATGTCCTCATGAATATCATTTACATTTCTGTCTTTTTTTACGCTGGAAAGATGTTAATTGTGGAAATAACATTTTAATAATAACGGAAAAGATAAAATTAAACTACCATGGCTAGTTCTGTATATCGGCCAAAAGACCATACTATGGAAGTGCTGAGCTGTCGGAGACCCAAGCCCTTACACGTACTAGAGTCTTGTGCTAACGCAGTGATGTGCATATTGGTTATAATGGACATAGCATGCACAATCTATGCGAATCTACAACGAGAAAGCGGGAACCAGCTCACGAACAAATTAAATCTGTGGCTGTAAATATCAGAATAACATGCCTATTACATGAGGACAATATCGACAATCTATGATACGGAGATTGATGGTTATCACAAATATATATTTGTATGAAATCTTACAGTATGCGGGATTGCAAGCCGTACATTCTTGTTTCAATTATAATTTATTAACTTTTGCTATATTTTTCAGCCACGGATGTTCAGTTCCTACTGAATATGTTACAGTTTAGTTGACTCAGTACATTGTATGATGTGCGTTCCCGTAATCGAATGTATATCTGTTTATACCACAATTTTACAGTGTGTTCGCAACTTATAACTGATTTGTAAAAGTGTCTTTTCAAAATCTGATGATGACATTTTAAAAACGCGTCATTAAGAAAATGTGGCCACAAAGGTACCTGTGGCTATTTTAGTATCATCATAGCGTCCATAATAGCTGTTCCATACTCCTGTCTAGTATCAACATGTACCCACACCTCATTCGCGAATTTACATAGCCAATGCATCTTATCGTGCCGCTCTTGTCTACCCTGGAAACGAAGCAGTTTTATTTGGCCGAAAGGAATTCAGTGATCAGTCCGTTAACTCCAACAAGAAATGCCTTGCCAATAAGGTAATAGCTATGTATGCTGTAATTCAAATTCGAAACCACTCTGCAAGTGCGCAATATGTTTGGAGTGTTACGGGTAGAGAGAGAGGTAAGAACTGCCTATAACGCCAAAATGTTTATTAACTATAATGTCCCAAAAGTGCATGTCTTTTTAAGAAAGTGTTTAAAACCTACTTGGTTCACATATTTAACTGCTCTTGTCACTGACTTTCTGATATGTGAGAAACCACGCACTCTGTGAAGACATCGACGAAAGCTGCACTTGTTTATCACACAGAAAATACAGCAAAGTCGCTTTACAGCCAAGCAGGTATACAAACATGTGTTTACCGATAGGGTAGTCAACCTTAGTGATACAGTTCTATCTTCTAATGAAAGGAAACTGCTTCGAAAATGTTTCAGATATAATTTACGTGTTAAGATGGATGTTAAACATGTTAACAATACCAAAGTAGAGGTTGAATTGCGTGTGAAGTTGTAAGATATCGCATAAACTGAAAGGAAGCTGACGAGAGTCAATTCTCACAGCAGGCGTAGGTGTGATTGAAGCACTGCAGTAAAAATTTTTTTCAGCAACTGTTTGGCAGTAAAGTTTTGATGACGAGAACGGACTAAGGTGCCTCAGTAGTTTTAATTTCTGATGCTGACTACATCTGAAAAACAAAAAAGAAATTCTTTGAAGAGAATGGTGTATTGAAAGTTAAGAGAAACCATCTACTTCACCTCTAAGCTACACTCAAAAAATACATTACAGAATCCAGCTTCGTCCTCCAATCCACGTTTGATAAGATGCGAATGCTAGTTATGAACCAACAAATCCCAAATCTCAGAGCCCAAATTAAGCTACAGAAACAGTAATACCTTTGAGGCCTTTGGTGGACTCGCGCACTGCCCCAAACGTACACTAAAAAAATTTTGGGGTAAAAAAATTAAAACAAAGTTTCACGTTAACACGATCATATATTGTAAAAACACATTTGTGAGGTGGTAGATATAGTCACAAAGATAACGGTTTCACAGAGTTCAATGATGACATCTGTATACATAAAAAATCTCTACACCCAAATTCCCATAACTGACACTTCTACATCTACATCTACATTGATACTCCGCAAGCCACCCAACGGTGTGTGGCGGAGGGCACTTTACGTGCCACTGTCTTTACCTCCCTTTCCTGTTCCAGTCGCGTATGGTTCGCGGGAAGAACGACTGTCTGAAAGCCTCCGTGCGCGCTCTAATCTCTCTAATTTTACATTCGTGATCTCCTCGGGATGTATAAGTAGGGGGAAGCAATATATTCGATACCTCATCCAGAAACGCACCCTCTCGAAACCTGGCGAGCAAGCTACACCGCGATGCAGAGCGCCTCTCTTGCAGAGTCTGCCACTTGAGTTTATTAAACATCTCCGTAACGCTATCACGGTTACCAAAGAACCCGGTGACGAAACGCGCCGCTCTTCTTTGGATCTTCTCTATCTCCTCCGTCAACCCGACCTGGTACGGATCCCACACTGATGAGCAATACTCAAGTATAGGTCGAACGAGTGTTTTGTAAGCCACCTCCTTTGTTGATGGACTACATTTTCTAAGCACTCTCCCAATGAATCTCAACCTGGTACCCGCCTTACCAACAATTAATTTTATATGATCATTCCACTTCAAATCGTTCCGTACGCATACTCCCAGATATTTTACAGAAGTAACTGCTACCAGTGTTTGTTCCGCTATCATATAATCATACAATAAAGGATCCTTCTTTCTATGTATTCGCAATACATTACATTTGTCTATGTTAAGGGTCAGTTGCCACTCCCTGCACCAAGTGCCTATCCGCTGCAGATCTTCCTGTATTTCGCTACAATTTTCTAATGCAGCAACTTCTCTGTATACTACAGCATCATCCGCGAAAAGCCGCATGGAACTTCCGACACTATCTACTAAGTCATTTATATATATTGTGAAAAGCAATGGTCCCATAACACTCCCCTGTGGCACGCCAGAGGTTACTTTAACGTCTGTAGACGTCTCTCCATTGATAACAACATGCTGTGTTCTGTTTGCTAAAAACTCTTCAATCCAGCCACACAGCTGGTCTGATATTCCGTAGGCTCTTACTTTGTTTATCAGGCGACAGTGCGGAACTGTATCGAACGCCTTCCGGAAGTCAAGAAAAATAGCATCTACCTGGGAGCCTGTATCTAATATTTTCTGGGTCTCATGAACTTGTGAGATTATCAGAAAAAATTTAGTAAAATATAACAAACTTCCTATACGAGAAATTTGTGAATTAATCGATATTTTACAGTTTTCTGTTTCTTTTAACTATGTTTATTTCACTGATAAAATTTTTCATCAGAAACAGGGTTTTAGTGTCAGGTATTTTGGCGGAAATATATATCACGGACTTGGAAAATAAACTGTTTAGGATGTACCAGCTTGTTGCTGAATAGATTACTATATACAGAAGATATGTGAATGATATGTGTGTTCTGATGGAGGGGAAGAAGATGCGGTAAAACGTCTTGCACAATTGCTTAACCAAATGCATGAAAATATTAAATTTTCGCTTGAATTAGAAGAGAACAAATGATTAAATTTTCTTGATATATATTTAACCAAAGATGACAATCAGTTCTCCATTAGCGTGTATTGAAGAGCACACCACCACTGATAGAATTGTTGGTGCATCGTCCAGCCACACAGAAGTTCACAATCTAGAGTATTTGCGTTTCATGTTCAGTAGACTTCCGAAGTTGTATCTCTCTGAAGAGACAGTCTCCAAAGAGACTGAGGTAATAATACAGGTAGCTAGAGCAAATGGTTTTTCTAAAACCAAAGTTAGAGAATTTTGGAATAATATTTTAACGAAATTTAATCATTGGGCAGGAACTGTATATTCTGTAGACGGTAAAAAGAAAAGATATGCGTCGCCAACTTTCCATAGGCGCATATCTGAAAATATCGGTAAAGTCTTTAAGCATGCAGATATTAATATAGTATATAGAACAAATAATAAACAGGGTCTTCTGTTACGTCACAATTTAGGAGGCTGCAACGAAAAATATGAAAAGCCAGATGTATACGAGATAAAATACGGTAATTGCGACAGCATTTACATAGGGCAAACACCCATTAAATGACACCTATATAAGAACATACATACTGTATAACAATAGCAGTGCCTTGGTGCTTCACTTTAAAAATTTTAATCACAGGGTCACTGACGTAACAAAAGATCTAAAAATGCTACATGTGGAACCTAAGGGCTATAAATTACATATTCTAGAAGAAACTGAAATTTATACAGCTAGAGGTAAGCAACTGAAAAAATTATTAATGACCAAGAGGGAACAGCAAGAATGTGGTATTACAAAACTTTTTATGATCTTTTAAATCATCATTCCATTAATCCCCATATCATGGATTGTCTATGTTGCCTTCATGTAATAGATATGGTATTCTGACGTATACAGCATCAGATATAATTTGTTCCTAAGTTGGTTCCCGCTTTCTTGTTGTAGGTTCGCATGTATTGTGATAAAGTGCAATGTCCGTTATAACGAATATGCACATCACTGCCTTAGCACAATACTCTGGTACGCTAGCTTATCAAACGTGTAAGGGTTTGAGTCTCCGAGTGCTCAGTACCTCCATAGTACGGTCTTATGGGGGATATACGGAACATGTTATGGTTTCTTAGCCATGGTAGTTTGGTTTTACCTTTTCCGTTATTATTAAAATGTTTTCTCATAATTATGATCTAACTAACGCAAAAAAGGCAAATTGTAAATGAGGCTCATGAGGTCATGTTGTGCACAACATATCTGGTTCTACAAATTTTGTACGCCATAACTTCCCCAATTGTGGTGTAATAGACAAAACATCTCTTACATAATAGACAAACTGTTCATACGTTTTAATAAAATGTTTAAGGATTTGAGTTCCTACTGTTCGTGACCTCACCATAATCTTCACTCATGCCATTTTTGCTCAGACAATACGGTGGACTCCATGATAATTGACTTCAGTTTTTTTGTAATCATTGCTGCTTCATTCCACTGTAAAGATTAGGCTAGTTTTATAAGTTGGTCCTTGATGTACTTCGTGGTTCGTATCTGCTGTTTATTATGGTATATTTTATCACCATTTGTATATCTGTGTACAGGACCAGGGGTTTAAACCCTGAAACATGGTTTTCATCCTTTTATATTTTTCTACTTGCTGTGTTTACTTTAGGTGGTGAAATGTAATTTTCAGATACAAATTTTAATACGAACGATAGATAGGCATTGCACGGATAGTACAATGCCTCACGTTGCAATCTACTTTTTATGCAATTACTACAGGGAACTGCAACAACAACAGGCCAGTTAATTGTACTCCCTGTTTCTTATGTTTCATTTCTGCTGTGGTCTGCACAGAATTGTATAATGATAGGGATATGGAACCAGAAAGTTTGTTTATCTTTTTATGTACATTATGGTATTTTCGTGTACATGCATTAATGTTTGGTGTCATTTCGCGACTGTATAATAATATGTCCATATAATATTCCTCTCATATGTGTCGTGCCTTCTAGGACCAAGTCCGGGAGCCTTAATTAAAGGTTTCTTACTGTCCCTAAGCCCATTCAGGCACTGTATAACTTATTTATTATATTAACTGTAATTTTTACTACAAGAGATAAAACCATATGTACATGACGTTTTTACTGTTATACTTACAATTACAGCCTTTTGCATGCGTTTTCTGGCATTCGTTGCCTTCAATTGTGTATGATATGCTGCCACCTTACCTTTTCCTGCGTGGCTCGCCATCCACGGATGTTCAATTCCTATTCAGTATGGCACACTTAAGTTGACTCAGTACATTGTATGGTGTCTATTCCCTTAATCGGTATGTATTGTGTGTTCGCAACTTATAATTGGTTTTGTAAAAATCTCTTTTCAGAATCTGATGATGATATTTTTGAAACGCATCATTAAAAAGTCACAAAAGTACCTGTGGATATTTTACAATTATCATAGCGTCCGTAATAGCTATTCCCATTCTCATGTCTTGGATCATGTAACATCGACGCCTATATTTTATTCAGAATAATATTCGCGACAGCATTGTGTGGAATGTAAATGAACATTGCTCGTAGTTTCCTGATATTTATAAAAAGGACTTCAACGTTAATAAAAGAATAAATAATCGTTGTCAATGACATAATTTTATATTTTTGTAAAAAATTATATCTCAGACAATATCCATGGAAAAAGAAAATGGAAATTTCAATCTTTTGTTATCTACGATCCTTCTAGAAAAATCTTTCTTCTTGTTCGAACTGTTGTACTGATAGGATGCGATTGATGTCTCGAAGGAGAGGTCTGTAAAAACCTTTATGTGTCACTGAAATGAATCTTCTTGGTTTAGAGTTTTATTTCATTGTAATTCTTGTCCTATACAAATGTTAAATTTTCTGCTCAGATGCAAAAGAGCGCAGCCATTAGAGCTACTCATCTACAGCGCTGTTTACTGGTAAATGCTGAATAATAAGCGATTAACATTGAAAAATATTCTCAAATGTTAATGCATGTAGATAAGGTACAAAAATATTTAATATGTATTATTTGCTAGTAGTAAAACAGGGCCTGAAGCAGAATCGATAAGAAATTGTTTTATGTTAGTCGCCATCTTAGTGACATAATGCGGCGGCAGTTTTAAACTCATTTTCTATACAGACATAAATGTTGTTGGTCATAATTGCGATAACGAATGTGTACTGGTGGTCGAAAACACACTCTGAGGTAATAAATACCAGTTAGACTGTGAATGCAGTGAATTTCCATGAATACAAACAGCATCTTACGTGATATAAATTCTTATCTGCTGATGTATGAAGCCGGGTTATATTTTTAACAACTTTTAAGAAATATTTTGACAGGAAAAAGTACATTTGTGTTGTGTGCGTGTGGTACTGTGTGACAAAACTGTTCATTTTGCTTGAAGAAAAGTGTTGCCACCTCGTATGACAGTAACGTTAGATTCGATAAGCGATCTGCAACTAGTAAAGAGGCTATTATACAACAGCAATGAAAGTTACTAATAATCATTACTCTTGTTTAGTTCAGATTACATATCATACATGGAGCTTGTTTGCTGGTTATATATGATTACTTCTGTGCATGAACTTAGTGCCATTTACACTGCTTGACAGACACGTTGACACGTTCCCAGGTAGAGATTTCTTAAGCAAAATAACGATCATTACCCCGGAAAAGCAATGATTAAATAAAACCTCATGTTACATTAATAATAAGTAAATAGTTTTGCTGTAATCTTGCTGAAAGTGTACAAAACGCATTCTAACCATACACGTCACAATCAACACGGCAAAGTAGTTTTATGCGGACGTGCTAAGGATTGGAGAGAGGCGGTTCAGGTTTCTGAGCCTATTGATGCTCAGTAGGTAAGAGGAATGGACATCTCTACAACGGGAGGTCACAGAAGTTGGAACGAATAACGTAGGTGCAAAGAAAGCAACTGCGAAGAAACTATGGGTAGAAGATGAAATGCTTCAAAAGATCGACAAAAGAAGGAAATACGAGGGTTGCCCAGAAATTAACGCACCATGTTTTCTTTCTTCAACAGTTCTTTATTGAACATAAAGAGAATTACACACAATAAAGAATGGTGTTTTACCTGCCAGTTTTTCCTCGTAATCTCCATTCCGTTCTATAGACTTCCACCAGCGCAAAACAAGGGTGTGTATGGCCTGTCGGTACCAGTCCTTTTCCTGGTGGCAGAGCCAGTGCTTCACTATGTGAACTTCCTTTGCTGATTGACAGTTGCAGCGCCAGCTTCCGAGTCGTAATGTGGCTGCCCTCGCGAAAGACATTAGCTCACTGCAACAAGGCAGGTGTGACAGCCGTGGATGATATCCCCGGCCGCTGCAAATCGTGAAGCTTCACCGAACCGCCTTCTCACCCTCCGTACCCAGAGACTAACTGTACTTCTGTCGACAGCAATTGCTCCATGAACTTTGCCCAACCATTTGTGAATATTCTCCATAACTTCTTTCTCTGCAGTGAGAAATTCATTGACGGCGTGTCGGTTCTATCTACATCACCTACAGTCGCCATTTAAAACTGTCCTCCAACTTCACTATCTGTCGGAAGTCACGGAAACATAGCGCGCTCACTCAGGAGACTTCAAATAATACATATGTAACGTTTCACATTCGTAGCATTGTTTTCGGTTGATAAAAAAAAAGAAAAAAAATGCTGTGCGTTAATTTCCGGGCAACCATCGTGAAATTGACCACTACTGTATTATCAGATGTAGGTAATGTTGAAGTGAACGTAACACACATATTTATATGCAAGAATACAATTTCGATATGGAATTGAGCTATAAAGAAACAGTGTTTCATCACGAGAACCAACATAAACAGGATAAGAGTCGAAATTGATTTACAACCGCACCTGAAAGAATTCCCGGATTAAAACCAAGAGTTTATACGTGGATTGCATTAATTACACATTTTGTCCCATTAAAGTCTAGGACACCATTAAGCAGTAATTTATTGATCACTGACCACTGGCACATTTTACCGGTAGGTGGTGTTGCCCCGCCAAGGAAGTATCTCCAGTTTTTGACGAAACAAGATAGTGAAGGATTGGTTCTGTGATACGCAAAAGGAAGCAGGGTTGAAATACACACTATTATTAACATGAATATCAGATATTTACTGTCTTATAAGTGGCATATGTTTTCTGATGAATTTGTTGGCAAATGTTGTAGCTATACTGTTGTCCAATTTATGTCTAAAACTAAATTAAGCAATGTATCAAATTAACACAGAGAAAATGTTATGTGAAAAGGATATCAGTTTTATGGTTTTGAAAATATATTTATTTTCTTTGTGAATACGCAAGTCTGCATTGTTTTCAATTCATTACGTCTTTAATGTATGTAATTTGAAAGACGTCTTGGTAATGGTTAACAATTGTGCCAGTGTAGTTTATTGAATCTCATCACAACAAAATACGTTTTACATGAAAGCAACCAAGTTTCACTGTGATTAATGTAGCGGATTGGCACCCAGAAGTACTGCGATCCAAACGGTATGTCCAGCAATCATGATTTTAGTTTTCTGTAGCTTCCGAAAAGAGCTTGAGGCGAATGCAGTAAATCAATTGGAAATATATGGATGAAAAATGTCAATTTGATTGTAATCATGATTGTTTATGGACAAATGGTATAATCAGTTACTTACATTGTTTTTCTTCGCTGGATTGTCCTCATAATCACTCAGTTTAATTAATGTTTTTCTTTGCTTTGGTATTTCAGACTGAGAGACAATTTTCTTACTGCCAATGACATAACAAATTAATCTACCATTTGGTTATGAAAAATACATTGTTAAAA
The DNA here is from genome assembly GCF_023864345.2 of Schistocerca serialis cubense. NCBI lineage: Eukaryota > Metazoa > Arthropoda > Insecta > Orthoptera > Acrididae > Schistocerca > Schistocerca serialis. Next base: position 379,855,879 of record NC_064643.1, on the reverse strand, counting down.
TAAGCTTACGGGGGGAACCGTGCAGATTTTCGTATAAGCGAGTGACAAATAGCTGTTTTCATTTATCAATAGGCCTTATTTGCTTTCATGTAAGCTGTAATATATTCCACTCACGAAAAGGAATTGAATGTATCCATCAAAACTGCCGTTACGATTTCATCAAAGTTTTCTAGCATACATAAAATTCTGATTCGTCTTTCCCATTTTTTGCACAGGTAGGTCTCATTCAGTTTTCTCACTGCAACCGTGCCTGCTTCATAAATTTACCTTTACGTGTGAGATAACGCCTGCAAACGGGGCTAATTTATTTCATCGTGAAAACTGTCCGTGACAGAATGTTGTTGTTTTGCAAAGTTTTTGCTTATTTGGTCGTCTATTAATTTCTTGCTTGTATCTTTCTAGCACATGTCACAGTCGTTAAATATAAAGTTTTATTGTTGCAACTTCATTTTTCCTTCTATTTTTCCCATATGCGTCATTCTTGTTATTTTGTTCTTACTGTGGTTGCACATAAGTAAGATATACACATCTGTGTATATAAGATATACACATCTGTGTATATCTTACATAGAACTGTGCTACCAATGTGGGCACTTACATTATTCAGTGTGATCTAAATGTGTTTACACAGCATTGTCGAATAATAAGCGGTGCATCAACCGACGTACTACTGTTTGTATAAAACGGTTAATAGATATGGGTGAAAATGACTGAAGGCCGAAGCATTTTGCTAAGAATAAATCAACAAATTGAGTGTTCTACGCCGTTGTGGAGTCATTTCTAAAATATTTCAGTACGGTGAGAGGAATCAGAGTACTTTCAGGAAAAGACGGCACTGAATTTTAGCGGTTACGATACCCTTTTTCTCGTTACCTATTTGGTTTTTCGAAATAAAGTTCTTTATTACTTATTGTATTAACAGTTGTTTTTATGATACACAGAAATTAACCAGTAGGCCACATGTAACCTTCATGGAATTTACGCAATGTCTGCTCTAGGACAACAATAATAAATGTTAATAAAGTAACTATACCGGCATAGTAAATCACAGATGCTTACGAGAACATAATGAGATCAAGAGTGGTTTTTTAACAGTTTCTGGAGCAGCAATGTCCATCTAATATGCATGCTGGCGTCTGGTGCAAGTGGTTTCGCAATCTGCTGCAGTACGCTGTTTTTCTTCCTTTAACTGTTATCAATAGGACAATTTTGCTTGAATTATTGAGCAGATATTTCTTAACGTGAGCCACAGAACGGTTGTCAGTTTTACAATGTAATTTAATTCCTTCCCTGAGACCACTATTACAGGCAAAGATCTCTTCACCTCACGATGTCTGCCATGATGTCTGAAGCCTGGAAGGCAGAAGACGAGGTACTGGCGCAAGTAAAGCTGTGAGGTCGGATTGTGAGTGGAGCTTGAGCGCCGCAAACAGTCTGCCTTCGGCGGCGCTACAGTGCGGATACGCTACTGTGTTCCGCAGCGAGGCGTTGCCGGCCAGTGTTTGTGTTCACGGTGGCCGTTAACTGCAAGCCGCCGTTCACCTAACGACACAGTTACCGCAAAGCGACAGTGCGATTCACTTTTTGTCCCCATTTTATCTGTGCGAAGGCGCTCGATGTTGAAAGCTTCCTTCACGATGGAGCGAAGATAGCGCCGAACGACATCATAGGGATCCATCTTTCAGTAGTAGTACTGCGTATGTCGAAACGATTGGCGACGTGGCTTGCGGAAAAATTATACGAGAGGCCTACCGCGGACTGCGCTTCTGTAATTCTGACAACAACGTACGACCCTTCAACGTTCACAGTGCTGGTGTCGGTGTCAGGAAGCTCACAGTTTTCGAACTACCGTTCGTACTCCCTGCGGACGTTTTGATGGCGGCTCTCCGACCCTACGGCACTGTCATCGAACACCTTGTAAAGCGGGCACAGTTCAGGACTTACCCTGTCCTGAACGGTGTTCGGCACGTTCGCATCGATCTTCGGCTCTGTGTAAACTCCCACCCCCGGATCGCAGGTTACAGGATGGTTAACAAAGCACATACTATGGTCGGAGGAAAGAGGACCATTTACAGTCAGAATGCATATAGCGACGTATAGCACAACTTCCTCTTATGGACGCGCCACCCCCGACCATCACGACTGTCCTGCGGCAATGTAAACGACGACACTCACCGCAACGACAACTCGAAGTTCGTCACGTGGTCACCAGCGCCAAATGTCTCCCCACCATGAAAGTCGTTGCAGACACCAACAGCGAGTCCTACGGAAGGAATGGCTGCGCACCATGGCCGCTCGAATCATTTATCGTGCCCACGACAGCCTTAGAGTTCGGACGTCTCACCTCGTTGCCGTCGTCTGATACGGAAGAACATGTTCACAAACAATGATCACCACGCCGACACAGACATCGCCGTCGGTAACTTACGAAACCCGGCGACCTGCCTGGGCGGAAGACACTCACACCCCGATATCAGTCGACGGCACGTACTTAAGGGTTTGGGAAGTCGACGTCGGAGACGATCCGGCACATCAACCACAGATGCCCACTGTCCTGAACCGCTTCGATCCACACTGTGGTACAAGGGGTAGTGACGCCTGTCGACACGCCCCTCCACTGCTTCTGATAATGGCTGACCTAGACCCAGCACCAATACGCCACGCATTCAGAGATTTCGATGGTGTTGAGCCACCGTCATGTAACAATTTTTAAAAGACTAAACCACCATTTTCCTGTATATTAGTATGTTTATCGTCTGTACTATCTAGGTTACGACTTTTATACCATTATCAAGTGCCATGCTAAAAGTTGTTAGTTCACTAATAGGTCATATATGTGAAGACCTGCCTTAACAGAATTACTTAAAATCGGTCTGACAACTTTTAGCATCATACTTCACAATGGCATAGCAAAAGATAAATAGAGTGATACACAGTCAAATGGCGCCACAAGTACAAGTTCGCAACGCCCAATCCAATACGGTCAGCAAGTTACAACCCCTTCGCGACACGCAGGGCATCAGAAGTTGACGTCGTCATTCTACAAGAGGTGTGTCTTGCAATCTTTAAGCATTCGAATTGTTTTCCTCTGTCGGCAGTGCGGTGTGGCCTCCTACTTCCGGAAAACTATCCCGATCACAGATATGTTTGTCCTCCTCACCGAGTGGGATATAACCCTCACACTCTTTGATACTTGTCAATTATTCGTCCCGTCAGGCTAGACTCACCGACGTCAACGAACTGTTCAATGCAAAAGAAATAGCGCCATTATTTGCAGAGACGGTTTTAATTGCATTTTCCGTTCAAAGCACCAGACTCTTGGTTATTCAACATTTACGGCGTTACGTACGTTAGTGGGTGGTTTTCATCATATTGACGCATGAGGTATCATACACATTGTCTGGATACATCCACCACACTAGCCATTCGGCAAGCCGACACGATCGGATTTATGTCTCTGCAACCCTTCGGGTGGGTATGTTCCCACGGCAATGCGTCCTATGTCCTTTTCCGACCATTGTCCGTTCGTCTGAGCTTTATCCCTGCCGCCAAAACCAGTTTGTCGTGGTCAAGGGCCCTAGGAGCGCAATACCTCTTTTCTTCATGACCACATTTGTCGACAATGCATCGCTGCTACATGTACGTCTTGCTGTGGTGGAAGTCAGCAAAGAAGAGGGAGTTTATCGAAATGTGGCAGAGTTGCGGCTGCGTGGTACTACAGTTACGCTGTCTAATGCGAACTTGATGTTCTCTCACCGTCACTGGATGGCCATCCCTCATGCCAACGTATAAAAGCCAAACTTCTGCCCCTTCAACACAACAAACTGCAAGACGTGATGGTGTGGTCTCCCTGTCAATTTACCATTGATGAGCAGCTTCCATGCATCCTTCTTGTCACATTCGACCTTCGTCGTCGACGACGTTCCCTCGTCTTTACCCTTACCACTCAGACTGAAAACCATGTCAACACTCAAGCAGCGGTCGTCTCATGGCGCCGGTTTCCGACGATGTCCTGTAACTCCTCACTCACGCCTTAACAAAAGGGAGGCAGCGTCCTTAGTAACAGCGATCATAGCGGACAAACTGGCAGACGCGATTGCCAAAGGGGCACCGAAAAAATCCCCAGGCTCCGAAAGCCTTCCAGTTGAACTTCATCGGACATTCAGCGCACTGACGCTTCCATGTTAAGCCCAGATGTTCCAGAAGTTGTTCAATCCTTGCTTCCTCTTACTACCATTCTCATACCAGTGACCAAACCGTCAGGGGAAATGCACATCAACAACTTTGGACCGCTCATATTATTCGACGTCGATTACAAAATCTACGGCCGGCCGCAGTGACCGAGAGGTTCTAGGCGCTTCAGTCTGGAACCGCGCGACCACTGTGGTCGCAGGTTCGAATCCTGCCTGTGCATGAATGTGTGTGATGTCCTTAAGTTAGTTAGGTTTAAGTAGTTCTAAGTTCTACGGCAGTGATGACCTCAGTTGTTAAGTTACACGTTGCTCAGAGGCATTTGCACCATATGAAGAAAATCTACGCGCATCTCTTGGCTGCGTGAGTATGTAATTTCTCCAGAACAAAAATTGCGCGGTGGCGGGGCCACCCTCCGCGTGACTAACGGAACATTATTGCGTTGGTCGCTTCCCGCCGCCTCTGTACAGCACTGGTGTCGATAGATTTCAGCATTTCAGCAGCATCTTCAACGAGGCCCTCCACCATGCGGTTCCTCCACCATTTACAGACGCCATGCACCACTTACTTTGCAGTGCCATGTCCATGGTCAAGATGAATGGACGATTACCTTGCCAGATCCCTGTCTGACGTTCGGTCAAGCAGGGACGCTCTTGGTCCACTATCTTGGATGTAATAGCCCTCGAGCCACTCATCAAAGGCCTCCTACCCTGTCTTGCAGGACCTACATTGGGTGGCCACGCGTTTTGCTGATGATCCCATGCAGACGACCACTTACTTCTTGCGCGCTTGCCCCCATAAATACAAGATGCCACAGCACGTTTCCCTGATTATTGACTACCATTGCTGCAATACATCCATTACCACATTCACCACAACCTCAGGCACAGCCTGAACCCACTACAGAGACAGACTTATTTAAACATATACATCGTACCCAAATTGGTCCACGCCGCCGAAGTACTTCGTCTGCCATCAATACTGGGACGTCTGCTCCAGCAGCCCCTGCCATCTTTGTTTTAGCTACCACCATCTACAGAATCTGATTCAAGACACTTACCCTTCCTCCTGCAAAAGGTGACCTCGGTCTTGTTCACGTTCGGGCCACAGCCAAAGCATTATACATACACACGCACACCATGTTGAGATATCGACGGGAAGATAAATCATCCCTTATGCAATGTATCTTGCAGACTCAACTGCCACCCCCCCCTCTCCAACCAATCAACCAATGTGGCGTACATTGCTTCAGCACTGTATCAAATTTCCTCCTATTCCATCAAAATAAGTTACGTACATGATGCTCTTCCAACAACGCACCCACTGCGGGTAGGGATTTTTATAAATTGTTGTTGATGCCCCCCCCCAAGGAGGGGTTGGTGGCAACTCGTAGGCGTCCAGCGATCGATGGTGCGGAAGACTGTCCATGCACCTGTCCGTCTGTCAACCATTAGGTCATTTTGGTACCGCATTGTCAACGGCAACTTTCCCAACGACCAACGACTACACTGCATCGGTCTGATTGCATCACCACTTTGCATAAAATGTTTATGCGAGGACACCGATAAGCACTGTTTTACATGCACTATGAAAAGCAAGGTGTGGTTCCCAACACAATGTATATTGTAATGTTCCTATAACGTAGGGTCCAACAACAGTAAAGTATTTTATAAAATGCATTTTAACCTTCAGCTGTTCATTTGTCCCACTGGTCACCTACCGGTTTAGGTTGTTAGCCATCATCCAGGACGTGACGTACAACAGATGCTTTTAACTAGTGTGTTGTAACCTACATACTGAATGATAATGATCAATCCGATAGATGACTAATGGTACAAATAAACAGCAGACGGTTAAAATGCATTTTATAAAATACAATCTATATTGACGTGCTATTTCCGCGCCACGCCAGAACGGTTCACACCAATCTCCTACTTCTCTCACACGCTTCTCACTTTCCCCCCAGAAAAACACCATCTTATCACGCTGTTCCGAGGTCAGGCGATCGACTACCTTTTCGGCAATCACCCACACCCCAACTTTGATTTTTGGTACCATATACTGGAAGCTCACGGTATGCTCGAACGTTCCCCCACATATCGTCGTACCTTTGGGAACTATTTGTACTGCGCGATCAGCGATCGCCCCCTATAGGAGGGGAGTAGCCAACTTGACACGTTTACGATCATTCTGAAACGGTGCGGTGTACGTCCACGCCGCCGACCTGAATGTATGCATGGCGAATGCACATTTTTTCCTTAATTTAAATTTTAATTCCTGTGTTCATCTGCTCGAGATGTCGCAAGCTGCAGTACGGTGCTTCCCTCCTCCTACGAACGGTCTGATACGCTGATTCCCTCATGTCTCGTCGATGTATATTTTAAAAAACACGAAACCGTTAAATAAAAAATAAAAAAACCATTCCTATCGTTACCTTTACCTGTTTCCTTTTCCCGTCACTTCCGTCGTAGCGGGTGGGGGTGGGGACGTCGCAGTCAGGCCTCGAGTTGCGACCCCTGCACGCTTCGCCCCCTGCCCTCCTTATAACGACTCATTTCTTATAGTTAAAAGGAAGGTCAGTAGAGCACTCGCTCGCGAAGTGTAAATTTAATTCACTTATTTGTGCTATCAGCTGTATCGTAGCCCTAGAGTACCAATCCCCTAGGCTCGTTCTGGATATTATTTGTGCATTAATTGCTTACAATTCTCATTTTAATTCCACTTTCGTAACGCAGTTAAGCAATTAGTATTATCAATTAATTACTAAGTATTGTAATGTATTCGGTTATCAAAATTACCTTCATTCACATCAGCCGTTCAGTGACAACAACCTTCTCCATTCAGCAAAGGAGACTCAGGAGAACGGTTGGAATGACTTTGAGGTTACTGGAGTGATTTCCGTAGGCACAGTACTCATTTATGAGTCACTGGAAAAACCTCTTCTTTTCACCCGAAAAAGTTACATATTCACGAACGGAGATTTCACAAGTTGTGGCAGATTTCACCATTCCAAAGTACAGACTGCGCATTTCTTGCATCGAAGAGGAAGGTCGAAGTGCATGTGGTGGGGAAATATGATATAGGCGTTGTTCACAGATTCCGCACGACCTGGTTCGCAGTTCCTTTTTCAGTTATTTTGTGAGTGAGTGCTATTCCATCTCGTATTTTGTTAAAGGGCATCCGAAAACTGATACGATTTTTAAGTCTTAATATGTACAGCCACCTACTAGGTGCATTCAAGTTCTAAGGCCTCCGATTTTTTTCCTAATTAACGACTCACCCGAAATCGATGAAACTGGCGTTACTTCTCGACGTAATCGCCCTGCAGACGTACACATTTTTCACAAAGCTGACGCCATGATTCCATGGCAGCGGCGAAGGCTTCTTTAGGAGTCTGTTTTGACCACTGGAAAATCGCTGAGGCAATAGCAGCACAGCTGGTGAATGTGCGGCCACAGAGTGTATCTTTCATTGTTGGAAAAGCCAAAAGTCACTAGGAGCCAGGTCAGGTGAGTAGGGAGCATGAGGAATCACTTCAAAGTTGTTATCACGAAGAAACAGTTGCGTAATGTTAGCTCGATGTGCGGGTGCGTTGTCTTGGTGAAACAGCACACGCGCAGCCCTTCCCAGACGTTTTTGTTGCAGTGCAGGAAGGAATTTGTTCTTCAAAACATTTTCGTAGGATGCACCTGTTACCGTAGAGCGCTTTGGAACGCAATGGGTAAGGATTATGCCCTCACTGTCCCAGAACAATGACACCATCATTTTTTCAGCACTGGCGGTTACCCGAAATTTTTTTGGTGGCGGTGAATCTGTGTGCTTCCATTGAGCTGACTGGCGCTTTGTTTCTGGATTGAAAAATGGCATCCACGTCTCATCCATTGTCACAACCGACGAAAAGAAAGTCCCATTCATGCTGTCATTGTGTATCAACATTGCTTGGCAACAAGCCACACGGGCAGCCATGTGGTCGTCCGTCAGCATTCGTGGCACCCAGCTGGATGACACTTTTCGCATTTTCAGGTCGTCATGCAGGATTGTGTGCACAGACCCCACAGAAATGCCAACTCTGGAGGCGATCTGTTCAATAGTCATTCAGCGATCCCCCAAAACAATTCTCTCCACTTTCTCGATCATGTCGTCAGACCGGCTTGTGCGAGCCCGAGGTTGTTTCAGTGTGTTGTCACACGATTTTATGCCCTCATTAAACTGTCGCACCCACGAACGCATTTTCGACACATCCATAGCTCCATCACCACATGTCTCCTTCAACTGTCGATGAATTTCAATTGGTTTCACACCACACAAATTCAGAAAATGAATGATTGCACGTTCTTCAAGTAAGGAAAACGTCGCCATTATAAGTATTTAAAACAGTTCTCATTCTCGCCGCTGGAATTAAAATTCCATCTGCCGTACGATGCTGCCATCTCTGGGTCGTATTGACAATGAACGCGGCCTCATTTTAAAACAATGCGCATGTTTCTATCTCTTTCCAGTCCGGAGATAAAAAATCGGATGCCTTAGAAATTGAATGCACCTCGTACATTACTGAAAAATTTATCACGAGTGTTAACGCAAGGTACAAGAATTGGTGTACAAGTGTGTGGAGCATTTCAATATGATGGCTTGCAAGAATGACTGTGCTACGTATAAAAAAGGCTGGAAATTATAAAAATTACGTTACTCTTTTCTTATATAAACTTCAAAATATTTGTCATAAAAATCCATGTTTTAGATAAAGAAGACCCCCAAAAAATCCTTATTTGTGATCCATGAAAAATGTTGAAGATGTAAGAACCTTAGGCATATGATCTCTATTTCCAATCGCGGTTTATGTCCTGCAAGTGCACTTTTTTCAAAAACTTCATCCCCAGTTACCAATCAGTAGTTGATGGCAGCGCATCATGGTTTTGTTTTCTGTTTCTGATATCTTTTTAGACTTCAGCGTAATAAATAATTGTAGATCACGGCTTCTGCTGTACCTTCCCCAATTTCGATGTTTCCATTAATGATAATAAATTTCAGCTTTCTCTACATGAAGACGAATTCTGTGCTAAGTAGATTGCCCAAAATAGTTAACGGTCGAACAGGTGCTCCATAGTTTCTAACAAAGATCGTCTAGTCCATCAGGCAATGCAATGGTTTTTCCGTACTTTTCCTCTTATTTTTTTCTTAGTACTCTATTACGTGATTCGCTCACATAGAAGTTGAACATCAAAGGAAACCTGAGAATATGAAAAGAGTGTGAGACTTCAGAATGACCGCATTTGTCACTACAAGCGGAACATTTGATGGGTGAAATACACTAAGAGGGAAAAAAAAACATCGCAACAGCAAGAAGAAGTTGTGCGACGTAAACGAAAGTTGGTAAACGTGTTTCTATACCTGAAAGATAATGGCTATTCAGATTTCGACCCAGTTGCGTAAGAGTAGCGCTAAGAGTACCGCTACGAGGATACAAATCAGGTTTGCTTCAAATACAAGCTGTAACGGTTGTGAGTGTTAGTTACCTTCGAGATTGGACGAGGTGAGTTGATGTTAGTCAAAAATGCCTTTAAGACGACAGAGACGTCTGTATCAGCACCTCCTTGAGTTTGAAAGAGGTCAAGTAAAAGAGCTGCGAGAAGATGGATGTTTCTTCTGCAATAGTGCAGGAATGTAGCCACTGCTGCACCTGATTGCTGGCAGCGGTGGTCACGAGAGTATGCGGTCGCAAAAAGACCCAGCTCCGGACAGCCACGTGGGATTACTTATAGAGAAGACCATTGTGTTTGGCGTATGGCTCTGGCGCATCGTACTACGTCTGCAGCAATAAACTGAGCAGCAGTTGGCATCACAGTGACGCAACGAACTGTTGAAAATCGATTACTTCCAGGACAGGCACGAGCCAGACGCCCTGTAGCGAGCATTTCCCTGACACCAAACTACCACCATTTGCAACTTCAGCGGTGTGAAGCGAGAGCTCATTAGCGGGCAGGTGGAGGTCTGTTGAGTTTTCTGGCAAAAGTTGGTTCTGCCATTGGGCGTGTTGCTAGTATGCTGCTTATAGGGCGGCTAGTTGCGAGCGCGCAAACACCCTGTCTGCGTGCTGGAGTTATGGTCCAGGGTGCTATTTCGTATGACTGCAGGAGCACTCACATGGTTACCCTATGCAACCTAACTGCGAATCCGATGATTCGACCTGTTATGCTGCCGTTCATGAACACCAGTTCCTTGGTGTTTTCCAGCAGGACAACGCTAACACAACACGCTCTACAGAGTGTCGACATGTTGCCTTGTCCTGATCGATGACCAGATCCGTCTCCAGTCAAGCACATATTGGACATTATCGGAGGCCAAAGAGTTTTAAACCTACCTGTATTGACAGTCCAGGTGCAAAAGTCATGGAACTCAATTCCAGAAACTGACTTTCGGCACCTATACTACACAATGCATGTATGTTTGCATGCATGCGTTGGAGATTCTGCAGGTTTCATGTGCAATGGTTTACCTCTTGCTGATATTAACCTCTGATCTGGCAGTTTTAATCACTTACATTTGTTACTTAGATTAATGTACCTCTTTCTGGAGTCTAATTGTCCTCCATAAAGCAATTTTAAACTTTTCTTTCATTGTATTTATATTTCGGTTCATTGTAGTATCGCACGACACTTTACATGAACGTTCTGTATTAGAATTACCTGTGAAGAAATTGTCGAGGAATGAGAAATGCACTGGAACCAAATTATTCGTTGATAGAGGTACAGGATAATCCTTATTAACGTTTAAAAGCTTTCGAAGCGACGCAGATGGGTCCGAGAGAAGTAATTTAATGTAGATATATGGGCCCCATGAATGGTGGGAAATACCCCAAAAGCGAATGACAAATGTTGAACATGTGGAGTCACCAGATGACGTATCTCGCCGCACTACCAGCAGTTGGGCTTGTCTATTCCACCATCGGAATTAGTGGACAATGCTACACACCACTCCACTAGGCTACTCTGGTTTCGTTCTTGTACATACATCAAAAATATTTTGCATCACCTCGGTTCCGAGATTTCAGGACCCTGTACAGAAAATAGGGATAGAGATAAACATCTTTTTCACCCTTTTTGTTACTAATGAAAACCACACATTGCGTGTTGTACCGCTATACAGGGAGACCTTCAGAGGTGGTGGCCCAGACTGCTGTACACACCGGTACCTCTAATACCCAGTAGCACGTCCTCTTGCACTGATGCATGCCTGTATTTGGTCCAGATTGTCAAACTCCTCAACAGCGATTCGGCGTAGATCCCTCACAGTGATGCGTGGGTCGTGTTGTCTATAAACACCCCTTTTCAATCCATCTCAGGCATGTTTGATAGGTTCCATGTCTGGAGAACATGCTGGCCACTCTAGTTGAGCGATGTCGTTATCCTGAAGGAAGTCATTCACAACATGTGGACGATGGGGGCACGAATCTTCGGCCATGAAGACGAATGCCTCGCCAGTATGCTGCTGAAATGGTTGCATTATCGGTCGGTGGATGGCGTTCACGTATCGTACAGCCGTTATGGCGACTTCCATAATCGTCAGCGGCATACGTCGGCCCCACATAATGACACCCCGAAACAGCAGAGAACCTCCACCTAGCTGCACTCGCTGGACACTGCGTCTAAAGCATCCAGCCTGACCGGGTTGCCTCCAAACACGTCTCCGATGATTGTGGGGTTGAAGACATATGTGGCACTCATCGGTGAAGAGCTATGCACGGGGGCGCGGGTTCGATTCCTGGCTGGGGAGGGTAATTTTCTCCCCTCGGGGGATAGGTGTTGTGCTGTACATAATTTCATCCCCATTGTCGACGCGCAAGTCGCCCAATTTGGCGTCGCACTCAATAAGACTTGCACTCGGGGGCCTATCTTCCCGCCTGGGAACTCCCGGCCACTGACGCCATACGCTCATCGTCATCATCGGTGAAGAGAACGTGATGCCAATCCTGAGCCCCATCTGTATTGCGCTGCATGGTGCCGTCCTTGCAAAGATGGACCTCGCCAAGCACGTCGGGAGTGAAGTGCACATCATGAAGCCAATTGAGAACAGTTTGAGTCGTAACACGATGTCCTCTGGCTGCACGAAATGCATTATTCAACATGGTGGCGTTGCTTTGTGGTTTCCTCCTAGCCATAATCCGTTGGTAGCGGTCATCCACTGCAGCAGTAGCCCTTGGGTGGCCTGAGCGAGGCATGTCATCGACAGTTCATGTCTCTCTGGGTCTCCTCCATGTCTGAGAAAAATCGCTTTGGTTTACTCCGAGACGCCTGGACACTTCCCATGTTGAGAGCCCTTCCTGGCACAAAGAAAAAATGCAAACGCGATCGAACGGCGGTATTGATCTTCTAGCCATTGTTGAAATACATACAACACGAGTCATGTACTTCCTTTCTGTTGGAATGACGGGATCTCCATCAAACAGGCACTCCTCATGCACGGTTGTTTACATCTTTGGGCGGGTTTAGTGACATCTCTGAAATGTCAAAGAGACAGTGTCTGTGATACAATGTCCACAGTCAACGTCTATCTTTAGGAGGTCTGGGAAACCGGGTGATGCAAAACTTTTTTTGATATGTGTGTTATCCGATGTGACACGGTGGCGCTTGAAGTAGTGGTAAAACGAAACTACGGTTAATCGGTTTAAATTTACGAATCAGATAGCCAAAGGGAACAATGTGAGATAAAAATGTGTATCGCTGTCCTCTACCAGCGAGAATATCGACAAGTCGCTACACGTGCAGTGAGGTAGGTCATCTGGTGTAGACACATGTTCGGCATTTGCCATTCACTTTTGGGGTATTACTTATTTGTGTCAGCGTCATTTACGTCGCTTAGGAGGATTTTTAAACTTTAATAGGAATCAGCCTATATAAGAAATAGTATCAGTGCAAAAGGTTCAGAAATGCTACCCCTGCAATATAATACATACACCAATCAGCCAGAACATTATGACCATCTACCTAATAGCCGGTAGGCACAGGAAACGGCGTCGACTAGTTGTGGAGTGGGAGCAATGACACCCCGGTAGTTCGCTAGAGGGAGTTTGCAACACATTTACACATACAAGTCACTTAATTTCCATCATTCCGTGGAGGGTGCGATGAGCTCTGGTGCCACATTCACTCACATCCCAGATATGTTCGATCGGCTTCAGATTTGGCGAGATGGGGGATCAGCGCCAGTACGTTAGTTGGAAGTCATTACTGTGTTCCTCTAACCACTCCATCGCGCTCCAGGCCTTGTGACGGGACAGATTAGCTTGCTAAAATATGTCACTGCCGTCGGGAAACATGAGCGTTATGAAGGGTTGTCCGTGGCGACTAAGTAGTTTCGTACAGTGGTTGCACACCACTGTAAGATACTCCTTGGCCGTCACGGTGCCTGCACGAGCTCTACCGGATCCATGGATACTCACAAGAATGTTCCCCAGGGCAAAATGGAGCCTCTGGAAGCTCGTCTCCTTCCTGCAGTACAGGCGTCAAGAAGCTGTTCTCTGGAAGGCTGCGGATTTGCACCCTGCCATCGGCGTAATGAAGAAGATGTCGGGCTTCTTCAGATCATGCAACGCTCTGCTATTGGGTCCATTTCCAGTGTCGACGGTCATGTACCCACAAGAGATGTAGTGCCGATGTCGTGGTGTTAAGCATGACAAATGCATTGGTCGTTGGCAGTGGAGTCCCATCGTTAGGAGTGTTCAGACACACTTGTACTCTGCCCAACATTACATTCTAATGATAGTTCCACCACAGCTTGCATCCTGGCCTGTTTTACCAGTCTGTCCAGCCTACGATGCCCGACATCTCTAGTGAGGGGTGTTGCCCAACACCATGATTTCTGGACGTGATTTCACCTTGGTTCCGCTACTTGTTGAAGACACCGACCAAAGCACTCCTCGAACACCCAAGTCGTGCCCTCGGTCAAACTCAGACAGATCGCTCGACTTCCCCATTCTCCACACGAACAGCATGCTCACTGATACTTCATGTGCCGTGCGTGTGTCTAACTAATTAGCAGCCATTACTTTACAGGTGACGATGCTACCGCCTGGTCGGGTTTATATTGTTAGGTCGATAGTAGGTTGATGATCATAATGTTTTGGCTGATCAATGTATGTCGTGAAACTGAACATGTGCGCCATACTGTAACTCAGCCAGAAATTTCTGGTCTTCACGAGTAGTCGGCTTAAATGTTAGGCTAATTGACCGCATCTCCAGACCTGCCTACAAAATTCTATGTATTTCATGCAAAACTAAGTCTCTGAGTGTTTAACTAAATTGATATATTTCCCTTATGGCAGACCATGCCACAATCATCCACCAGCTTACATGCCCCATGAGTATTACTGGGTAAGAGCGTTCGGATATCATAGGTGGAAACCTTCTTTTTTTACGTCATCTGTCTTCTGACCGGTTTTACATGCCTTTTTTCATCTCAGAATAGCAGACCAAACACCGTCAATTATTTGCTGGATCTACTGTAGGGCAAAAGATATCGATATGGTTCCTACGTATCGAATCTCTGACGAACCGGAGTAACACAGGTGAAGCTGAGGTGCTCTATCATCCCAATGTAGGTGTGTTTTGGCGCCTGCCGATTTGGTGCGCGAAACTCGATTAAGAGAATTGGCCGCAGGCGATCGCCACGTCCGCAACCGCGCAACAGAGTGAAAAAATAGGCGCGAAAAGGTTTGGTTAATGTTAATTATATAAAAAGGAGAAAAACGTATCATATTTTACGGCAACTATATTGAATCTAAATTCAATGGCTGACGCTAACGAAATTATGAAAAGCTTTCATTGAGAAAGTGTTGTGGATGAACTTCAGACACAGTAGGGACGATGTCTATGACCTTACAAAAAATTCTGTGTTTAATATAAACCGCTTCTTATTTCAGGCTACCTTTATCATCGTTTTTATGGCCCCCAGCAGCACAGATTACGCGGTAGCGGAGGGGACAACGGAAGTGTTAGGGGCTCCGTTGTGGACGCGACACTGCATTAGGGCAGGTGCAGTTCTCCAGCTTAAGGGGAACGACAGGGTGACGTACGAAAATATTGCTCAAATTCAAGATTTTTTTCTTCGTACTGGAGTTTGATAGGCAAATGGGGTTTGCTATAATGAATAAAGTATGCATTGATGTTCTCATCAGTATTTTTTACTAAAAAAAATTAATATTTTTACTGTGTAATTGGGATTTTCCCGAGGCAGCATTAAAAGGAGGTAGATCGTCAGTTGTCGCTGTAATTCCGGTTGTGGTTACCTGAAACATGAAATTAACATATCACCCTGATCCTTACAGACGTAATTTTAGTTCACCGTAGGGATCTGCACTTAAAAAAAAATATTTTTGACGAAATTATAGAAATCTGAAAAATATAGCCGTTTTTCGGACCCCTCTTTCTCGGTCGAAAAAATAATAAAGGATAACATAAAAAATAGGCTAGATGAATTGAAGAGAATTCAATTTGCTTCAAGTGAGACAAAAATCATTAAAATTGGATGAAAATTGTTGCGTGCGCGACAACAACAATGTCGAAAAAGATGGTTCTGAGAAAAACGCGTTTATGTTTGACAAGTATTTACTATATAAAAAAAGGACAAAATTGAAACTTACGCGCTATTATCGATGCCTGGTCCATAATAACTATCGCCCGGCCTAGTGAATGGCATCTTCCTGCTAATTTGACCTGATAAACTCTCATTTTCGTCCTCAAAGCCCTTTTCGTATCTTAGCGCATCGTCGCTTGCGTCTCTGTCTTCACAGAATCGATGCATTTCATAGCCTGCTTTTATTTGAAGTGCTTTCCCCACTTGCATTAATGCAGTATGGCCTACACTGGACAGACATACGGCCAAATTTGAAGCAATACTGACAATTCCGCTTCGGCTGGACGTTATTTTTGAAGCGAATCTCCGATTGAGACGTTTGGAATTTTCGTTCACATTTTGAGCAAAACCGCCAAACTACGCTCCAACAAATCAGGCTTACTCATATCGGTATAAATAGGGAACTTGAGCACGGAACCGGTTGTCTAACGCCGAAACGTGCCGTGCATGCTAGGCTTCAAACTCTCACAGAACCGTTACATGTAGTGTCGTCGTAACTGCCGTCTGCTTCACGTCTGCTGTGCAGCGAGCTACCGTAATTTAAGTATTAACTGTATTTTCCTTACTTGTCACTTCTTCTTCCGTGTGTATTTGCTTTTAGGAAGCTTTAATTGTCGGGTGCTATTAATAGTGTTCCATAGATTTCGTGTTTGTTTTGAATACAGTCAGAGAGAGTCCCTTTAGTCAGCCATAGTGCCAGTAGTGCTAGTGTTTGTTTTCAATACAGTCCAGAGACAGGTAGTGCTATTTTCATTGTTTTCTTCAAGAAGTGCCTAGCAACCACAGTTTAGTTAATAAACAGCCGTCTTTAGTGAATTAGCAGTCTAGTTAAAGGTTGATTAACTCCCTTCAGTAAATTGATTCCTTAGGATGGATAGGATGTGTGACTGCTGTGTACGGACGCAGGAGGAGCTGGCCACTGTTCGCGAACAGCTGAGCGTGTTGATGGCCGCGGTCAGCCGTCTTCAGGCTGCTGCCTCGGAGTGTAGCGGCAGTGGGGAGTCTGGTGCGTCGCAAGGTACACCCCAGGTGTTACATGCTTCACCCACTGTCCCTGCTGTCGAGACATCTTCGCGTGTACTGGGGGCGGTTGGGCCATCCTCTCCCCAAGGGGAGTGGCGGGTTCAGCGGCGTTCGCGGCGCACGAGGCGGAGGGTCAATGTGGAGGCTGGCCGTGTGGCATCGCCCGCTCTGCCTGTGAGTGGACATGTGGCTGCTCCTTCAGCAAGGTCCGAGCAGGCACATGGGGGGAGGGGTTTATTAGTTATTGGGAGCTCGAACGTTAGGCGGGTGATGGAGCCCCTTAGGGAAATAGCGGGAAGGTAGGGGAAGAAGGCCAGTGTTCACTCTGTCTGCTTGCCAGGGGGTCTCATCCGAGATGTGGAGGAGGCTCTGCCGGCGGCGATAGAGAGCACTGGGTGCACCCGATTGGAAATTGTTGCTCATGTCGGCACCAATGACTCCTGCCGTCTGGGTTCAGAGGTCATCCTCAGTTCGTACAGGCGGTTGGCGGAATTGGTGAAGGCGGAAAGCCTCGCTCGCGGGGTGAAATCAGAGCTAACTATTTTTAGTATCGTTCCCAGAACCGATCGCGGTCCTCTGGTTTGGAGCCGAGTGGAAGGCTTAAACCAGAGGCTCAGTCGATTCTGCGGAGATCTGGGGTGCAAATTTCTCGACCTCCGCTATCGGGTGGAGAAATGTAGGGTCCCCCTAAATAGGTCAGGCGTGCACTACACGCCGGAAGCGGCTACAAGGGTAGCGGAGTACATGTGGAGTGCACATGGGGGTTTTTTAGGTTAGAGAATCCCCTCCCTAGGCCCGACAAGACGCCTCCTGAGACGCAGCAAGGTAGGAGTAGGCAAAATGCAACAGGGAATAACAATATTAATGTGCTAATAGTAAACTGCAGGAGCGTCTACAGAAAGGTCCCAGAACTGCTCTCATTAATAAACGGTCACAACGCCCATATAGTACTAGGGACAGAAAGTTGGCTGAAACCAGATATAAATGGTAATGAAATCCTAAACTCAGATTGGAATGTATACCGCAGAGACAGGCTGGACAGTGAAGGGGTAGGCGTGTTTATAGCGATAAGAAGTGCAATAGTATCGAAGGAAATTGACGGAGATCCGAAATGTGAAATGATTTGAGTGAAGGTCACGGTTAAAGCAGGCTCAGACATGGTAATTGGATGTCTCTATAGGCCCCGTGGCTCAGCAGCTGTTGTGGCTGAGCACCTGAAGGATAATTTGGAAAATATTTCGAGTAGATTTTCCCACCATGTTATAGTTCTGGGTGGAGATTTTAATTTGCCGGATATAGACTGGGAGACTCAGACGTTCATAACTGGTGGCAGGGACAAAGAATACAGTGAAATTTTTTTAAGTGCTTTATCTGAAAACTACCTTGAGCAGTTAAACAGAGAGCCGACTCGTGGCGATAACATATTAGACCTTCTGGTGACAAACAGACCCGAACTATTTGAAAAAGTTAACGCAGAACAGGGAATCAGCGATCATAAAGCGGTTACGGCATCGATGATTTCAGCCGTAAATAGGAATATTAAAAAGGGTAGGAAGATTTTTCTGTTTAGAAAAAGTGACAAAAAGCAGATTTCAGAGTACCTGTTGGCTCAACACAAAAGTTTTGTCTCAAGTACAGATAGTGTTGAGGATCAGTGGACGAAGTTCAAAACCGTCGTACATAATGCGTTAGATGAGTATGTGCCAAGCAAGATCGTAAGAGATGGAAAAGAGCCACCGTGGTACAACAACCGAGTTAGAAAACTGCTGCGGAAGCAAAGGGAACTTCACAGCAAACATAAACATAGCCAAAGCCTTGCAGACAAACAAAAATTACGCGAAGCGAAATGTAGTGTGAGGAGGGTTATGCGAGAGGCGTTCAATGAATTCGAAGGTAAAGTTCTATGTACTGACTTGGCAGAAAATCCTAAGAAATTTTGGTCTTATGTCAAAGCGGTAGGTGGATCAAAACAAAATGTCCAGACACTCTGTGACCAAAATGGTACTGAAACAGAGGATGACAGACTAAAGGCCGAAATACTAAATGTCTTTTTCCAAAGTTGTTTCACAGAGGAAGATTGCACTGTAGTTCCTTCTCTAGATTGTCGCACAGATGACAAAATGGTAGATATTGAAATAGACGACAGAGGGATAGAGAAACAATTAAAATCGCTCAAAAGAGGAAAGGCCTCTGGACCTGATGGGATACTAGTTCAATTTTACACAGAGTACGAGAAGGAACTTGCCCCCCTTCTTGCAGCGGTGTACCGTAGGTCTCTAGAAGAGCGTAGCGTTCCAAAGGATTGGAAAAGGGCACAGGTCATCCCCGTTTTCAAGAAGGGACGTCGATCAGATGTGCAGAACTATAGACCTATATCTCTAACGTCGATCAGTTGTAGAATTTTGGAACACGTATTGTGTTCGAGTATAATGACTTTTCCTGGAGACTAGAAATCTACTCTGTAGGAATCAGCATGGGTTTCGAAAAAGACGGTCATGTGAAACCCAGCTCGCGCTATTCGTCCACGAGACTCAGAGGGCCATAGATACGGGTTCACAGGTAGATGCCGTGTTTCTTGACTTCCGCAAGGCGTTCGATACAGTTCCCCACAGTCGTTTAGTGAACAAAGTAAGAGCATATGGACTATCAGACCAATTGTGTGATTGGATTGAGGAGTTCCTAGATAACAGGACGCAGCATGTCATTCTCAATGAAGAGAAGTCTTCCGAAGTGACAGTGATTTCAAGTGTGCCGCAGGGGAGTGTCATAGGACCGTTGCTATTCACAATATACATAAATGACCCTGTGGATGACATCGGAAGTTCACTGAGGCTTTTTGCGGATGATGCTGTGGTGTATCGAGAGGTTGTAACAATGGAAAATTGTACTGAAATGCAGGAGGATCTGCAGCGAATTGACGCATGGTGCAGGGAATGGCAATTGAATCTCAATGTAGACAAGTGTAATGTGCTGCGAATACACAGAAAGATAGATCCTTTATCATTTAGCTACAAAATAGCAGGTCAGCAACTGGAAGCAGTTAATACCATAAATTATCTGGGAGTACGCATTAGGAGTGATTTAAAATGGAATGATCATATAATGTTGATCATCGGTAAAGCAGATGCCAGACTGAGATTCATTGGAAGAATCCTAAGGAAATGTAATCCGAAAACAAAGGAAGTAGGTTACAGTACGCTGGTTCGCCCACTGCTTGAATACTGCTCAGCAGTGTGGGATCCGTACCAGATAGGGTTGATAGAAGATATAGAGAAGATCCAACGGAGAGCAGCGCGCTTCGTTACAGGATCATTTAGTAATCGCGAAAGCGTTACGGAGATGATAGATAAACTCCAGTGGAAGACTCTGCAGGAGAGACGCTCAGTAGCTCGGTACGGGCTTTTGTCAAAGTTTCGAGAACATACCTTCACCGAAGAGTCAAGCAGTATATTGCTCCCTCCTACGTATATCTCGCGAAGAGACCATGAGGATAAAATCAGAGAGATTAGAGCCCACACAGAGGCATACCGACAATCCTTCTTTCCACGAACAATACGAGAATGGAATAGAAGGGAGAGCCGATAGAGGTACTCAGGGTACCCTCCGCCATACACCGTCGGGTGGCTTGCGGAGTATGGATGTAGATGTAGATACATGTAGATAATATTTTGGGGAGCAATCCTTCAATGTATAAACATTCGAATTACGTAATTAAAAAAAATTCCGAATTTTTGCAACCAACACCTTGTTCCCTTTTAATCTTTCACACAAACCCGTGTCTCGTAAAAATTGTACACTGCAACTAGCAACTCTGGAAACGATCGCATCAACAGGTCATGCCAATGACAAATAATTCGAAAAGTCAACCCTTTATAATTGAAAAACAAAGAGTGCAGGATTTCGCAGAAAATGCAATTGCAGGAGTCGTTTTTTCACCTGTTATTTACATATTCTTTTCTTTCTATAGTTGCCTTGTTGAAAATAGCTTCTTTTCACGAGAAACGGTGGGGTTAACACAATTTTACCCTTCTGACATGCTAATGCAGTGGCAGATGCGACGAAGTCCCGAAACAGTCTAGTATTAATCAAAACAACTGAAAAAAATCCGATCAGCAGCTTCTGAAAAGCTGGTGGTCAGTATCAAAATAAAAGTGTGGTTCTTTCATTCACTCTATTAGCAACACATACAAATTCTTATTTCCCTAGCGATCGATCGTCCTTCAAAGAATTACATTATTTCATTGAAAAAATCTTTAGTTATGTATCACACTAGATAAGAAAGTTTCGCATGTTAGCTACGTGGCAAAATACTCTCCGCTTTGCATGCTATCTTTTGTGAAAATTATTTTTGGTGTTTCGAACCGCGTATGAGACACGAGGCAGTTATAAATATTTAATTTTCATGGTATTGTTTCCGCGCACAATCGGGAGTGAGTGCACTACATACAATCCATTTTCTCTAGAGCGGTAACTGATACAGATCTCGTCTCATGTTTAAGGAAAAGTTAATATGGCAGTTCCATTTCGTAGGCAGCAATATATGATCTAGGACACAGGAAACGCAGATTCACGGTGACTCATATGTTTCTTTGCAAACCATTCGAATTTCGCACAGTGCCTTACTAAGTATAGAAATATTACAATAACTGCGACCGTTAATGAAATGATAGGTAATTTTTCATGAAGCTGATGAACGGGACTATGAGATGTGTGAGTAATTCAGTTTTTTCTTGCAGAATAATGTCATTAAGATCATTCGAGAAGGACCGCAGTGCAACAGCAATTCGCACGTCTCCGTTCCCACAGTGTAGCCGAGGTTCCTGAAGAACGGTTCATTCAGTAGGTGACAAGCAACTGAGGCGGCTGCACCTTCGGAACAGAGGGATGGGCTCACGCAGCGCTGAAACGAGAATGCGTTTTTTTACACGGGTCACGTAATCTTGTATGGGCCCTATTACTGAACTAGTTATGTAGAGCAGTGAGAGTAGGAGTTCAGTAGGGGACATGTCACTTAGGCACAAGGCTAGAAACTTCATTGCGGTGGCTTGTGTTCCTCGGGGGTAAAGCAAAGACTCTTATGCCCAAACTAGTAGGGCAGCAAATAAAATGAGCAATTTTCAAGTTACAACATTTAATACAAATAAAGGGTAGGTGTGCACAGTATTAAAATCTCGGTCTTCCCCTACGTTTCTCGCCTCCACAGCTCCCACTGGTACCAGACAATTTTTTTTCATGCGATGTAACACATCATTCTGTCCCTTCTTTTAGTCAGTGTTTTTCTCATATTTGATTGGTTGCAGAGACTGCGGATAGCTCCTTATTTCTTATCAGTCCAATATGTTTTCAACATCCTTCTGTAAACCGCATTTAAAAGGCTTTTTCTTATTTGTGGTTTTACGTCTCAGAGACTTGTATACTTCGTTTAGGCGACTGCTCGATGGATCCAATAAACCCCGATTCTAGTAGCAGTCTGGAAATATATTTCGTGATTTGAGAAATATTCTGTTCTCCTTGTTGAAGAGTTAGAGGTTTATGCCATCCCAAAGGTTCATCCGGATAAGATTTTCTGAAATCTTTGAGCTATTTCATTGGTAGGTTACATATCATTTATTTGTAGCGTACTTTGGCACTCATGGTGTCACGGACTTTTTGTATAAAGTGTGAATAAGTACTTGAATACATATTTGGCATTCTGTGATTTCCTGACAGTGGCTTCATTGCCAGGTTAAAACACAGGTGTTGCTAAATTTTCATTGCATGCACTACAGTAATATTGTTAATTTTAGGCTATTAAAACTATTCATGAGCATTTGTTAACTGTGATTTAAACACGGCTGTTGTAGGCTACGCCCTAAGACATATACTATTTATTTCCTACAGTAACCGAAACATACTTCATTGTTCAGGTTACGTAAAGATTATTGCAGCCGACTGTATTCTCACAGTTTAGTTTTTTAGTGACGTTCGATTTGGTAAGCAAAATTTCTTTTTATAAACAGACGGCTCTTACATTTTAAATTTTAAACGTTTTTCTACATGACATGATTTGAGTTGTAGACCTGTGACAAACAGCAGCTAATGTCGTGTTTACCCTCTGCAATGATTTATGGTTGTATAGGCAACTTGACATTTTTGGCTTAGTGTTAGATGAAATATGTCAACACACTACGTGTATGACATATGTGTAGCATAACATTATTCGAAGGTTTTTAGCAGTGGACAGCTCTCACGGTTTCGTTCCACTTCTTTTGCAGATTGTATAGTAGATTGTTGACTGAATAACTCAGCAGTGGAACATTTGAAACCGATCGTAAAAGGTTGTATTTATCAGATGCGCAGTTGATTAATGCTTCTGTGAGTACATTTCAACCTGTCTCTGAGAGGCACCTCTATAGTTTAGTCATTCATAACTGGTGTACAACTTTTTCCTCTGATAGAGGAACCCAGAGGATGGCTCTAGTCCAAAATCGATTGCTACAACACAGAGAGTGTGTAGCTGCGCGTTATTCAATGCATTTCTAAGTTTCCTAATAGATGTTCGGCACAACCTACACAAAAACGTAAAGTATTCCATTCATTTAAGTTTATACGATAGGAGGAAATGCTACTACGTCTCTGATGGCTTTTGGTGGGTAATATCGTACAAATTCTCATGCTGCAAGGTAGCAGATTCCGTTTGGTTTCATCGTTGTTTCTAGCGTTTGATTTATTCCTCTTGTGACCAGTTCGACCAACTGCGGACCACATAATACAATTCTCTTTCGAATCAAGTTTTTCTTCCACTCTTCCTCGTACTTCTTCAGAATCGTGCTCCACTGTTGATTATGTTCCTGGATGAAGATTATTCCATGGGTCCTCTCTTCTCCTGAAAGAACTCTTGGAGGTTTTTATTTGCGATGGGAATTTTTATGCGTTTAAATGTCTTCCACAGTTATGTTCGTCTCTCTTAAGTCTCTTTGAATACCTTCAGAACTTTGATTCCTTTCTCCTTTGGAAAAAATGGAAGAATCTTTAGGTTAATCAGTTGTTCTCCATTGATTTCATATGCCCAAAGAAACTGACATGCGAGCTTCGGATTGTGGAGAAGGGTGAAAGGTGCGAAGCCTGGAATTGAAACAGAAGTAAAACCACAGAAGAGCCAAAATAAACACGCAGGGGTATGTGAATGACAGCCCACTATAAAAAAACGTGGGTGAGCAAATCACCCTCTTAACACATTAACAACAGCTCCCTAAAATGTTTGGAGACCAATTGGATACATTACAAAATCTTAAAACTCTAACCGCATTCATCTCAGTCTCACTTAAAAGAGATGGCATATTGCCGGAAAATAACTAAAGAAAGAGAGAACAGTCATTTGAGGTTCTAAAAAGTTTACTATCATCCTTCTTGTTGTCAGCGCTTTCCATTTGTACCTTTCGTATCGATTCTGCAGAGAATCTCCTCATTCCTTATTTTAAATAAATTTTCAACATTCTCCCCTGTTCTCTTACATTAATGAAATATGACAGCTATGACAGATTTCTTAGTGGTATTTAAGATTTTAATTTATTTAATTCTCCCCCACCCCCCCTCGCCATCGTCCTACGCACTTGTCGTTGCATATTCTGTTCTGGGTGTCAAGGTGTCAAGGTTGTAGGTCTGTTTTCTCTCATAGATTCTTACGAATAGGTTTATTTGAGTGGTAGCTTACTCTGTATCTTAGGCAAACTTTGCAGTGTCGTGTGCAAAGGCTAAGCAGAAGATTTTTATTTATTTGTGTCTTGTTTGTAGTTCTATTTGTTAACTTATTTCCGATTTTCCAGTGCGAAGTTTCACCAGAATGGAATTAAGTTGTGAAGGGAGGGGAGAGTCCATTCCCTTGCCGGACTTCTGATTACAAATGATTGAGAAATTTTGCCTCGGAATTCAACTTATGATTTAGTATTCGTGAGAGATTGCTTAATCAAAGTAAGTAGTTGATTACGGAGTCCAAAATTTTACAGCGTAGAGAACATGCCTGCTCTATCGATAAGACTGTAAGCGGTTTCAAAATCCATGAAAATGGTGGCTTACTGTTACTTTAACCTCGTCATTGTGCCGTGCCTCATTGTTGAATGCAGTGAAGATTTTCTCTACAAATGATATTCCTTTGCGAAAACTCCTTCAGATTCCCGTATATGTTTGTTGACTTGGATTATGATCTTTGTCAGTATTTCTGCAGAAAAATCTTTATAAGTTGCTAGGAGGAGTGGCGTTCCCCTTTAATTATTAGCATATTTTTAGTCTCTTTTACTGCGCGGGGGTTTGTGGGGGGGACGGGTGGGATTAGTGCAAATTTCCATCCTTCCGATATTTCTTCTGTATCTCAATTGTTTAGAACTGTGTTATGTAACACTTCTTTTACGTTTGAACTTCGTTTTTCACTTCGATGACAATACGCCGTCTACTCTTTAAATTTTGTCAGTTACCTGTGCTTCTTCGAAAATAGAGGTGAAGAAATTACATTTTGGATTTCACGTAGAAGGAAGGTCTATCATTCCCTTGGTTCTTCGCAGTTGAGCAGTTTTTCCAAGTAGTCAGTAGCAGTCCACAGCTCTCTGCCTAGTTCAGAGCTAATTCTCCATGTTCTTTCCTGAAGTATAAACTTGGAGATTAATATATCTATTGGTCTTTCTTACACAATTTGTAAAAGCCTATTGTGTTGTTTTTCTGAAAGGATTTTTTAGTAGATTTTAATTTGGTTCATGCTGAATGTTCCTCTGGCATTTCTTAATATTTTGGTTGTTGAATTCTTTTTGTCCTCGTAGTTTCGAAAAATTTCTTCCTGTTTGTGCCAGTATAATGACTTTCACTCCCTGCATCATTTTGCTTAGGACATTCCTCAATATGCGTCTGAGACCTGTTAGAGGGGCCATTTACAAGGCAACTTACATAATTTTTAGGGGAAATGTTCTTCTGTTCTTCACTGTCTCATTGTTTTCTGAACATACACTCCTGGAAACTGAAATAAGAACACCGTGAATTCATTGTCCCAGGAAGGGGAAACTTTATTGACACATTCCTGGGGTCAGATGCATCACATGATCACACTGACAGAACCACAGGCACATAGACACAGGCAACAGAGCATGCACAATGTCGGCACTAGTACAGTTTATATCCACCTTTCGCAGCAATGCAGGCTGCTATTCTCCCATGAAGACGATCGTAGAGATGCTGGATGTAGTCCTGTGGAACGGCTTGCCATGCCATTTCCACCTGGCGCCTCAGTTGGACCAGCGTTCGTGCTGGACGTGCAGACCGCGTGAGACGACGCTTCATCCAGTCCCAAACATGCTCAATGGGGGACAGATCCGGAGATCTTGCTGGCCAGGGTAGTTGACTTACACCTTCTAGAGCACGTTGGGTGGCACGGGATACATGCGGACGTGCATTGTCCTGTTGGAACAGCAAGTTCCCTTGCCGGTCTAGGAATGGTAGAACGATGGGTTCGATGACGGTTTGGATGTACCGTGCACTATTCAGTGTCCCCTCGACGATCACCAGTGGTGTACGGCCAGTGTAGGAGATCGCTCCCCACACCAAGATGCCGGGTGTTGGCCCTGTGTGCCTCGGTCGTATGCAGTCCTGATTGTGGCGCTCACCTGCACGGCGCCAAACACGCATACGACCATCATTGGCACCAAGGCAGAAGCGACTCTCATCGCTGAAGACGACACGTCTCCATTCGTCCCTCCATTCACGCCTGTCGCGACACCACTGGAGGCGGGCTGCACGATGTTGGGGCGTGAGCGGAAGACGGCCTAACGGTGTGCGGGACCGTAGCCCAGCTTCATGGAGACGGTTGCGAATGGTCCTCGCCGATACCCCAGGAGCAACAGTGTCCCTAATTTGCTGGGAAGTGGCGGTGCGGTCCCCTACGGCACTGCGTAGGATCCTACGGTCTTGGCGTGCATCCGTGCGTCGCTGCGGTCCGGTCCCAGGTCGACGGGCACGTGCACCTTCCGCCGACCACTGGCGACAACATCGATGTACTGTGGAGACCTCACGCCCCACGTGTTGAGCAATTCGACGGTACGTCCACCTGGCCTCCCGCATGCCCACTATACGCCCTCGCTCAAAGTCCGTCAACTGCACATACGGTTCACGTCCACGCTGTCGCGGCATGCTACCAGTGTTAAAGACTGCGATGGAGCTCCGTATGCCACGGCAAACTGGCTGACACTGACGGCGGCGGTGCACAAATGCTGCGCACCTAGCGCCATTCGACGGCCAACACCGCGGTTCCTGGTGTGTCCGCTGTGCCGTGCGTGTGATCATTGCTTGTACAGCCCTCTCGCAGTGTCCGGAGCAAGTATGGTGGGTCTGACACACCGGTGTCAATGTGTTCTTTTTTCCATTTCCAGGAGTGTAATAGACTTTTTGTAGTTCTGTTTATCTTCTGTACTTTCTGCGTTTTACTCGAGTAGTATTTGGGAATTTTACGTTTGAAAACTTCTCATTTTTACTTTGAGACAGGTAATCTTCGTCAGGCTTCGTTTGGATAATGCCACATGATCTATTTGAAACTGTTCAGCTTCTTCAAATGGTGATCTCAATTTCTTCTGTAGCCTTCGGAAGTTTCGTGATTACTTTAAAGTTTGGTTTATTAAGCTCTCAGTCTTATTTTGTTTGGTACGGATTACTCACTTAAGGCAACATACAATGCGGTATCGTCCAAGGATACGGGCACCGTAGCACAGTCGACACCTTACATCGATAGAACAAGATACGAATCGCTGCATACTACAACGACGAATGGGCGGTGCTGGCATAAGCCACACCCTCACTGAGCTTTGCACCACCACTTCCTCGAGACTCCTTTCATCGATAGGACAAGATACGAATCGCTGCATACTACAACGAAGAATGGAAGGTGCTGGCATAAGCCACACCCTCTCTGAGCTTTGCACCACCACTTCCTCGAGATTCCTTACATCGATAGGACAAGATACGAATCGCTGCATACTACAACGACGAATGGGCGGTGCTGGCATAAGCCACACCCTCTCTGAGCTTTGCACCACCACTTCCTCGAGACTCCTTACATCGATAGGACAAGATACGAATCGCTGCATACTACAACGACGAATGGGCGGTGCTGGCATAAGCCACACCCTCTCTGAGCTTTGCACCACCACTTCCTCGAGACTCCTTACATCGATAGGACAAGATACGAATCGCTGCATACTACAACGACGAATGGAAGGTGCTGGCATAAGCCACACCCTCTCTGGGCTTTGCATCGCCACTTCCTCGAGACCCCGATATACGGGCAAGCAGAGGAAGGCTCGCACCTAGTGCATGACAAACTATTAAGGCGACAGCGTCGCCTTAGACACCGCACAGTGTATTTCATGTGTACTGCTGAACTTTACCCGTGAATAGTATGTATATGTACTTCGGGTGAAGAGTATTGTAAAACTGTCTGTATCCAGTGATACTTGAATATTCAGACGCAGTTGTAAACACTCAGAACAGTCCTCTGCGTATAGAAAGTTAAGTAGATCTTAGTATCTATCGTGTAATGAAATGATTTAATATTTTACGTGTTCTAGTTTCCAATCGCACTCCTGCACAGTTTTGGCAGGTGCAACAGATATTTTCCCACATCCAACTGGGAGAAAGCGGGCTGCCAACCACGCGCTACCTCAGCTACACTATTCGAAAACGTTCTTGCACTTTCTCATGGATAACGGTAGACGTTATCACATAGGATATATAATTTCCGTCCCGATGGGGAGGCGGAAGAGGGATTGGGGGAATGGGTGATAACACGAAAGGTGTTTAACATTGCTGTACCCTCATTAACATGACGGCCCCTGGTACAAGAAGATGCGGAAAGCAGAAAGTACACTACTGGCCACTAAAATTGCTACACCAAAAAGAAATGCAGATGAAAAACGGGTATTCATTGGACAAATATATTATACTAGAACTGACATGTCATTATATTTTCACGCAATTTGGGTGCATAGATCCTGAGAAATCAGCACCCAGAACAACCACCTCTGGCCGTAATAACAGCCTTTATACGCCTGGACATTGAGCCAAACAGAGCTTGGATGGCGTGTACAGGTACAGCTGCCTATACAGCTTCAACACGATACCACAGTTCATCAGGACTAGTGACTGGCGTATTGTGACGAGCCAGTTGCTCGGCCACCATTGACCAGACGTTTTCAATTGGTGAGAGATCTGGAGAATGTGCTCGCCAGGGCAGCAGTCTAACATTTTCTGTATCCAGAAAGGCCCGTACAGGACCTGCAACATGCGGTCGTGCATTATCCTGCTGAAATGTAGGGTTCGCAGGGATAGAATGAAGGGTAGAGCCACGGGTCTTAACACATCTCAAATGTAACGTCCACTCTTCAAAGTGGCATCAGTGCGAACAAGTGGTGACCGAGACGTGTAACCAATGGCACGCCATACCAGCACGCCGGGTGATACGCCAGTATGGCGATGACGAATACATGCTTCCAATGTGCGTTCACCGCGATGTCGCCAAACACGGATGCGACCATCATGATGCTGTAAACAGAACCGGGACTCATCCGAAAAAATGACGTTTTGCTATTCGTGCACCCAGGTTCGTCGTTGAGTACACTATCGCAGGCGCTCCTGTCTGTGATGCAGCGTCAAGGGTAACCGCACCCATGGTCTAAGAGCTGATAGTCCATGCTGCTGCAAACGTCGTCGAACTGTTCGTGAAGATGGTTGTTGTATTGCAAACGTCCCTATCTGTTCACTCAGGGATCGAGATGTGACTGCACGATCCGTGACAGCCATGCGTATAAGATGTCTGTCATCTCGACTACTAGTGATACGAGACCGTTGGGATCCAGCACGGCGTTCCGTATTACCTTCCTGAACGCACCGATTCCATATTCTGCTAAGTCATTGGATCTCAACGAAGGCGAGCAGCAATGTCGCGATACGTTAAACCGAAATCACGATAGGCTGCAATCCGACCTTTATCAAAGTCGGAAACGTGATGGTACTCATTTCTCCTCCTTACACCAGGCATCACATCAATGTTTCACTAGGCAACGCCGGTCAACTGCTGTTTGTGTATGAGAAATCGGTCGGAAACTTTCCTCATGTCAGCACGTTGTACGTGTCGCCACCAGCGCCAACCTTGTGTGAATGCTCTGAAAATCCAATCATTTGCATATCACAGCATCTTCTTCCTGTCGGTTAAATTTCGCGTCTGTAGCACGTCATCTTCGTGGTGTAGAAATTTTAATGGACAGTAGTGTAAGTATGGAGAACAGATCCCACGGTATTTGAATAATAGACACAAACAGTGTCGGCTCCAAAAACATTTATCCGGACCGTTTTTTCTCCATGAGAAATTTTATTAAATATTACAGCTTCCGGATTGCAGATTTGAGCTTGGAGGGACCAGTAAAGATTAAAAAAAAAAAAAAACAGTATTACATATGTCCGCAAGATAAGAGAACGAAACGTCAGAATAACTTGATTTGTACAGCGCAAACACGTTGGATATTTTTACCGAACCTCGCGCCCTCGTTGAACTGACGCGATATGCAATTCGGGACCGAGTACAACTGCATCCCTGATTTTTCTGACACCGCGTGACGCGGAAGCGCAGCGCCAACTGTTGCGATGCGCGGGTTCTGTACGTGCCGGTGATTTACGGCAGCCATAAAGCAGCAGACGGCGGACCCGCCGCTCAGCCCTGACCGCTCCCAGGAGCCGGGCGGCCGGGCTTCTTGCGCCTTGCCGCGCCGCGGCGCGCCACACCGGCACGTACCGAGAAATACAGCGCCGGCACAGCCAGCCAGATACGAGCTTAGATATATGACCCGGTGCGGCGCGGCGCGGCGCGGCGCGGCGCGGCGCAGAGACCTGCTTTTTATGCGCCGGCGCCGCTGGTGTTGCCGTCGCGCTCTGAATACACTCGCCCGAGCTGATCGGAAAACTGCACAGGGCGCGTCGGGAGAGAAACAACACCGTCTTCACTGCTTGCCGACGCCGGTGAGGGTAATAGGGAAACTCGGCGGTAATGCCAATATTCGTAACTCGCCTCGTGATACCGGTTTGGAAAATGTCAACACTACAGGGAAACTCGACATTTCTGATTTGCAGCTCACCGAACTGTATCGATATTAAAATGTGTGGAGTATCTATAGTAGTTTCTGTGGCCACGTAATTATTACACTACTGGCCATTAAAACTGCTACACCACGAATTTGACGTGCTACAGACGCGAAATTTAACCGACAGGAAGAAGATGCTGTGATATGCAGATGATTAGCTTTTCAGAGCATTCACACAAGGTTGGCACAGGTGGCAACACCTACAACGTGCTGATATGAGGAAAGTTTCCAACCGATTTCTCATACACAAACAGCAGTTGACCGGCGTTGCCTGGTGAAACGTTGTTGTGATGCCTTGTGTAAGGAGGAGAAATGCGTACCATCACGTTTCCGACTTTGATAAAGGTCGACTGTAGCCTATCGAAATTTCGGTTTATCGTATCGCGACAATGCTGCTCGCGTTGGTCGAGATCCAATGACCGTTAGCAAAATATGGAATCTGTGGGATCAGGAGGATAATATGGAACGCCGTGCTGGATCTCAACGGCCTTGTATCACTAGCAGTGGAGATGACAGGCATCTCATCCCCATGGCTGTAACGGATCGTGCAGCCACTATCAGCTGGGAGACCATGGCTGCGGTTACCCTTGACGCTGCATCACAGAGTGCCTGCGATGGTGTACTCAACGACGAACCTGGGTGCACGAATAGCAGAACCTCATTTTTTCGGATGAATCCAGGTTCTGTTTACAGCATCATGATGTTACATCCGTGTTTGGCGACATCGCGGTGAACGCACATTGGAAGCGTGTATTCGTCATCGCCGTACTGGCGTATCACCCGGTGTGGTGGTATGGGGTGCCATTGGTTTCACGTCTCGGTCACCTCTTATTCGCATCGACGGCACATTGAACAGTGGACGTTACATTTCAGATGTGTTACGACCCCATTCATTTCAGCAAGATAACGCACGACCGCATGTTGCAGATCCTGTATGGGCCTTTCTGGATACAGAAAATATTCGACTCCTGCCCTGGCCAGCACATTCTCCAGATCTCTCACCAACTGGAAACGTCTGGTCAATAGTGGCTGAGCAATTGGCTTGTCACAATACGCCAGTCACTACTCTTGATGAACTGTAGTATCGTGTTGAGGCTGCATGGGGAACTATACCTGTGCACGCCATCCAAGCTCTGTTTGACTCAATGCCCAGGCATATCAAGGCCGTTATTATGGCCAGAGGTGGTTGTTCTGGGAACTGATTACTCAGAATCTATGCACCCAAATTGCATGAAAACGTAATCACATGTCAGTTCTAGTATAATATATTTGTTCATTGAATAGCCGTTTGTCATCTGCATTTCTTCTTGGCGTAGCAATTTTAATGGCCAGTAGTGTATATGTCGTGTTTATATTTCATTTGTATAAACAATGAAGGAAAAGAATCGCAACTCCAAGAAGGAGCGACATAAACGGAAGTTGATAGAAGTGTTTCTGCATCTGAAAGATGAGGGCAATGTAAATTACTCCCCAGTCGCCTAAGACTGGCGCTAGTAGCGCCACTGTAACAATGCACATTAGGTTTGCTTGAAATACACGCTGTATTGGACGTGAGAGATACTTTCTTTTGAGATTGGACGAGGTGAATTCATGTTAGTCAAACATGCCTTGACGACAAAGACGCCTATATCAGCACCTCACTCAGTTTGAAAGCGATCAAGTAGGAGGGCTACAAGAAGCTTGTTATTTCTTCTGCGACGATGCAAAAATAGTTGGCAGGAATGTAGTCACTACACCTGATTTCTGACAGCGGGGGTCACGATAACGTACGGTCGCAAGATGACCCGGCTCCAGTCACCCACTTGGAAATATCTGTACGGAATACCATCGTATTTCGCATATAGCTTTCGCGCATCGTACTGCATCTACAGTAATAATTTGACCAGCAGTTGACATCACAGTGACGCAACGAACTGTTACAAATCGGGTACTTCAATGACAGCTCCGAACTAGACGTCATGTAGCGAGCATTTCACTGACCCCAAACTATCAGCATTGCGACTTCAGTGGTGTCTCACTAGAGGGCAGGTGGAGGTACGTTGTGTTTTCTGATGAAAGTTGGTTCTGCCACTGGGCCAGTGTTGGTCGCATGTTGGTTAGAGAGAGGCCAGTTGAGAGCGTGCAGACAACGTGACTGCGAGTTAGACACACTGGAATAATGGTGTACCGTGTTACAGGGCTATGAGAAGCTTCAAATGATTGCTGGCAGTGGCGGTCACGAAAACCCTCAGTCGCAAAAAGACCGGGATCAGTGGCACTACCGACGACTGGGAAGACCACGATATTCGGCGTATGGATCTGGTGCATCGAACTGCACCTGCAGCAGCAGTTGGCGACATAGTGACACAACCCAATGTTACAAATCTGTTACTTCAACGATAGCTCTGAGCCATACATCCTGGAGCTTCAATTCCACTGACGCTAAGCCAACAAGGTTTGTAATTTCAGAGGTGTCCAGCGAGAGCTCATTGGAGGGCTGATGAAACCTGGTTCTGCCTCGGTGCCAGTCATGGCCGTGTGTTGCTTAGAAGGGGGCCAGTTGAGATCCTGCAACCAGCTTTTCTGTGTGCCAGATGCACTCGACCTATACCCTAAGTTGTGGTCCGGAGTGTGATTTCGTATGATAGCAGTAGAAACCTAGTGGCTCCCCCATGCACGCTGAGTGGAAATTTGTACGTAAATCGGGTGATTCGACCTGTTGTGCTGCTATTCACTTACAGCATTACAGGGGGTGTTTCCCAACGACAAGATACCGCTCACCCACATACCGTTGCCATAACCCAACATGCTCTACAGACTGTCGACGTGTTGCCTGGAGTGCTCAATCACCAAATCTGTCTCTAATCGAGCACACGTGGGACATCATCGGACGACAACTCCTGCGTCATCCCCAAACAGCATTAACCGCCCCTACGATCAAGTGCAACAGGCATGGAACTCCTACCCACAAACTGACATCCGGCACCTGTACAACACAATGCAATGCACACACGTTTGCATGCTCGCACTCAACATTCTGGGGGTTACACTGGTTATTAATGTAACAGAATTTTATATTTGCGATGATATATCTAGTGATTACCTTAAACTGTACTTTGGCAATATCAATCTCTTAAGTAAATTACCTAGACAAATGTATTCCAGAAATTTAATTATCCTACATTAATCAGGTTTTGGCCAGTCAGAGTATATTTCAACTGCTTTTCCAAATTTATTAGGCTTCACATTTACTAGGTTTTGATTCCTGATCTGCTGCCTAGGCACTACAGCAGCTTGTGTTACGTCGATTATTACAATGTTGAATTGATTATGTTCTGTACTTCCAGGTGATGGTAAGTGGTAAATGGTAAACACCATCTCAATATTCAAGTGCAGTTACAGACCTCTCCGAAAATCTATAATGCATAATAAATGGATATCAAGCTAAATTCTTTCCTTGAAAGCGAAATGAGGTGCTCACCATTCGCCCTGCGCAGTCACCATTCCCCCCCAAGGTTTCCACTCCTGGGATGTGAGGTAGTGGTTGCTCTGGCCCATCAATCCAGAATGCTTCGAGGGCAACTGATTGAAAAATTAGACAGATGTTAAGATGATGATTTAACGCTTCGAGTAATCTACGTACTTCAGGGCAACGGACGCAACATTCGTACTGTTGTGCTGGCAGAAGAGCCAACACCGTGTTACTAGAGCAGATCGAAATGCACGCGTTTTAGCTCACGCAGGCTGGTGTGAGGAGGGAAGGACTATACTGACGTGAGGTCTGGAACATGACAAGGAATTACAATTTAGAAAGCGGACGGAATTAGTTTGATACTTAACTTTAATCCATTAATGATGAACGTCGCTCTTGACCGTACATGATTCACAATATTATCTGTTCTGAAAACATGCGTAGTAACTTAATATGGCGCCTTGCTAGGTCGTAGTAAATGACGTAGCTGAAGGCTACTGTCGTCTCGGCAAATGAGAACGTATGTAGACAGAGAACCATGGCTAGCAAATTCGGCTGTACAACTGAGGCAAGTGCTAGTGAGTCTCTAGACTAGACCTGCCGTGTGGCGGCGCTCGGTCACTAATCACTGATAGTGGCGACACGCGGGTCCGACGTATACTAACGGACCGCGGCCGATTTAAAGGCTACCACCTAGCAAGTGTGGTGTCTGGTGGTGACACCACACGTACAACCAAATGAAACTGCGGAGAAACTCTGGCACGTTGTTAAATTTGCGCGTAACATTTCTTGAATGTTGTTGACAATTTCGTGAAAGCGGTAACCTCCATCTGGACTACTTCACTTAATCGTTTTGTGGAAGGTTCGTAGTGATAAAACCAAGTGTCGCCAAGCGTGATGATTTTCTCCACGAAGGAATTGTCCTGAACGAAATTTTCATTCTGCAGCGGAAAGTGCGCTGTTATGAAACTTCCTCGCAGATTAAATCTGAGTGCCGGACCGAGACTCGAACTCAGGACTTTTGCTTTCCGCGGGTAAGTGCCCTACCGACTTAGTTACCCAAGCACGACTCATGACAGCTCCTCACAGCTTTACTTCCGCCAGTACCGCGTCTCCTCTGCAAGACAGCTTCTGTGAAGTGTTTTCTTAGAATGTCGATCTCTTTGCACGACTTTACATTTTTGAAAGGTTTTTCTTGGTTGACACGTCCCATGAAAAGTATCTCGATTATTCTTATGTCTTTTCCAATTGACGTTGTTGTTGTGGTCTTCAGTCCTGAGACTGGTTTGATGCAGCTCTCTATGCTACTCTATCCTGTGCAAGCTTCTTCATCACCCAGTACTTACTGCAACCTACATCCTTCTGAATCTGCTTAGTGTATTCATCTCTTGGTACCCCTCTACGATTTTTACCCTCCACACTGCCTTCAAATACTAAATTGGTGATACCTCGATGTCTCATAACATGTCCTACCAACCGATCCCTTCTTCTAGTCAGGTTGTGCCAGAAGCTCCTCTTCTCCCCAATTCTATTCAATACCAACTCATTAGTTATGTGATCTAACTATCTAATCTTCAGCATTCTTCTGTAGCACCAGATTTCGAAAGCTTCTATTCTCTTCTTGGCTAAACTATTTATCGTCCATCTTTCACTTCCGTACGAGGCTACACTCCATACAAATACTTTCAGAAATGACTTCCTGACATTTAAATCTATACCCGATGTTAACAAATTTCTCTTCTTCAGAAACGCTTTCCTTGCCATTGCCAGTCTACATTTTATATTTTCTCTACTTCGACCATCATCAGTTATTTTGCTCCCCAAAGAGCAAAACTCCTTTACTACTTTAAGTGTCTCATTTCCTAATCTAATTCCCTCAGCATCATCCTGGTTAATTCGACTACATTCCATTATCCTCGATTTGCTTTTGTTGATGTTCATCTTATACCCTGCTTTCAAGACACTGTCCATTCCGTTCAGCTGCTCTTCCAAGTCCTTTGCTGTCTCTGACAGAACTACAATGTCATCGGCGAACCTCAAAGTTTTTAATTCTTCTCCATGGATTTTAATACCTACTCAGAACTTTTCTTTTGTTTCCTTTATTGCTTGCTCAATATACAGATATACAGGCTACAACCCTGTCTTACTCCCTCCCCAACCACTGTTTCCCTTTCATACCCCTCGACTCTTATAACTGCCATCTGCCTTCTGTACAAATTTTAAATAGCCTTTCGCTCCCCGTATTTTACCCCTGCCACCTCCAGAATTAGAAAGAGAGTATTCCAATCAACATTGTAAACAGCTTTCTCTAAGTCTACAAATGCTAGAAACATAGGTTTGCCTTTCCTTAATCTTTCTTCTAAGATAAGTCGTAGGGTCAGTATTGCCTCATATGTTCCAACATTTCTACGGAATCCAAACTAATCAGTTTTACCATTCGTCTGTAAAGAATTCGCATCAGTGTTTTGCAGCTGTGACTTATTAAACTGATAGTTCGGTAATTTTCACATCTGTCAACACCTGCTTTCTTTGGGATTGGAATTATTATATTCTTCTTGAAGTCTGAGGTTATTTCGCCTGTCTCATACATCTTGCTCACCAGATGGTAGAGTTTTGTCAGGACTGGCTCTCCCAAGGCCGTCAGTAGTTCTAATGGAATGTTGTCTACTCCCGGGGGCCTTGTTTCGACTCAGGTCTTTCAGTGCTCTGTCAAACGCTTCAGGCAGTATCATATCTCCAGTTTTATCTACATCCACTTCCATTTCCATAATATTGTCCTCAAGTACATCGCCCTTGTATAGACCCTCTATAGACTCCTTCAACCTTTCTGCTTTCCCTTCTTTGCTTAGAACGGTGTTTCCATCAAAGCTATTGATATTCATGCAAGTGGATCTCCTTTCTCCAAAGGTCTCTTTAACTTTCCTGTAGGCAGTATCTATCTTACCCCTAGTGAGATAAGCCTCTACATCATTACATTTGTCCTCTAGCCATTCCTGCTTAGCCATTTGCACTGCCAGTCGATATCATTTTTGAGACGTTTGTATTCCTTTTTGCCTGTTTCATTTACTGCATTTTCATATTTTCTCGTTTCATCAATTAATTTCAATATTTCTTCTGTTACCCAAGGGTTTTTACTAGCCCTCATCTATTTATCTATTTGATCCTCTGCTGCCTTCACTATTTCATCCCTCAAAGCTACCCATTCTTTTTCTACTGTATTTCCTCCCCCCTTCCTGTCAATTGTTCCCTTATGCTTTCCCTGAAGCTCCGTACAACCTCTGGTTCTTTCTGTTTATCCAGGTCCCATCTCCTTAAATTCCCAACTTTTTGCAGTTTCTTCATTTTTAATCTACAGTTCATAACCAATAGATTGTGGTCAGAGTCCACATCTGCCCCTCGAAATGTCTTACAATTTAAAATCTGGTTCCTAAATCTCTGTATTACCATTATATAATATATCTGATACCTTTTAGTATCTCCTGGGTTCTTCCATGTATACAACCTTCTTTCATGGCTCTTGAACCATGATTAAGTTTATGCTCTGCGGAAAATTCTACCAGGCGGTTTCCTCTTTCATTTCTTAGCCCCAATCCATATTCACCTACTATGTTTCCCACTCTCGAATTCCAGTCACCCATGACTATTAAATTTTCGTCTCCCTTCACTACCTGAATAATTTCTTTTATCTCATCATACATTTCATCAATTTCTTCTTCATCTTCAGAGCTAGTTGGCATATAAACTCGTACTACTGTAGGAGGCGTGGGCTTCGTGTCTATCCTGGCCACAACAATGCGTTCACTATGCTGTTTGTGGTAGCTTACCCGTACTCCTATTTTTTTATTCATTATTAAACCTACTCCTGCATTACCCCTATTTGATTTTGTATTTATATCCTTGTATTCACCTGACCAAAAGTCTTGTTCCTCCTGCCACCTAACTTCACTAATTCCCACTATATCTAACTTTAACCTATCCGTTTCCCTTTTTAAATTTTCTAACCTACCTGCCCGATTAAGGGATCTGACATTCCACGCTCCGATCCGTAGAACGCCAGTTTTCTTTCTCCTGATAACGACGTCCTCTTGAGTAGTCCCCGTCCGGAGATCCGAATGGGGGACTATTTTACCTCTGGAATATTTTACTCAAGTGGACGCCATCATCACTTAATCATACAGAAAAGCTGCATGCCCTCGGAAAAAATTACGGCTGTAGTTTCCCCTTGCTTTCAGCTGTTCGCAGTACCAGAACAGCAAGGCCTTTTGGGTTAGTGTTACAAGGCCAGATCAGTCAATCATACAGACTGTTGCCCCTACAACTACTGAAAAGGCTGCTGACCCTCTTCAGGAACCACACGTTTGTCTGCCCTCTCAACAGATACCCCTCCGTTGTGGTTGCACCTACGGTACGGCTATCTGTATCGTTGAGGCACGCAAGCCTCCCCACCAACGGCAAGGTCCATGGTTCATGGGGGCGGGGGGGGGGGGGGGGGGGGCTTTACCAATTATCAACTGAAATGTCAAAACTGCATATCTGGTGCCTATACCTCTTTAAAATCATACTGGTCTTCACCTAAGATGTCGAGGAGTTTTCTTTCCCACGACTCTGTTACGGAAGACTTGTTATAATAATTATGTATGTTCTACATAGTTATGGCTCATGTAAGACGGAAATGTATGGTTGATCCACTGATGTACAATGTTTTTCTCCTTCAAGATGGCTGTAAAAATCGAAACCGGTAGAGAATAAAAATAAAATTGTATTTTTGTACTTTCAACATTGCAGCTCAGTCAGCAATCGTGATAATCTAATACTTAAGAAACTATCATCCTCGATTTCGGTAATGAAACCAACCTTTACCTAGGTGTCAGCCCAAATAATTGAGCTTTCTTTAGAAGATGTACCTGAATCTGTAATTTGTCTAAGAGCGCATTGTCTAGAAATAAAACTAAAATAGCCTGAATAGGCGTAGCCACATTTTAAAAATGTGGTACGTAAGTACCAAGTCAACACTAAGACTTGACTTAGGCTCTGGCGTGGGCCTCGTCTCCGTGGACGCCGTGGGGTGGGCCTCGGGAACTCACGTGATTCCTATTTTATCCTCTGAGCTATGAATATCCTTTTACTTTAGCTTCTGGAGGATCTGGAGAACAAGGAAGGAGATTGGGACTCCCCGCGTAAAAACAGTTGAGTGTCAGAAATTCAAGAAAAAAATAAGTATTATTCTAATTATGCACACTACCATTCAAACATTTTGTTAGCTACCGCTATGAACACTTTTTTTTTCATTAACTGTTGCGGAAACTGCGCTCCACATCACTGAGAGCAGCAGTAGCAACTGAAAAGGAAGAAGGTACCCTAAACCTTGGTGACACCGTTTTCCTCGTCGTGGCCGTCGTGGGTCTCAAATAGAAACCAAGTAAACCTATACTTTATATAATCATAAATAGAGAGTGAGCCATCAAAAAAAAAAAATGTTCTAATGTGTGTGAAATCTTATGGGACTTAACTGCTAAGGTCATCAGTCCCTAAGCTTACACACTACTTAACCTAAATTATCCTAAGGACAAACACACACACCCACGCCAGAGGGAGGACTCGAAACTCTGCCGGGATCAGCCGCACAGTCCATGACTGCAGTGTGAGCCATCGGCAAAGCCTGTTAAATCAGTGATAAAAGTCTAAAATGGTTTTGTGAGGATTCAGTTTTGACAACTCTGAGATGTACTGGGGTAACAGTCAATCACGATGGGTTCGAAGATCCCAAAAAATTTCTCCTCGAATGTTTCGCCGTATTCACCAAGAAAGTGCTGGAGGTGAATTGGTCACTTATGATAAACGTCTCACTGCTCTCGAAGATCCTTTTGCCCAAATAAGATGAGATTAGAGAAAAGTTCAGGGCCACAAAGAACACGTCTCTACCGCCATCTAATAACATCAGTGAATGGGACTCAGTCAATATCACAGACTTTTTTTTTTCGCGATTCCAGGTTAGCGTTAAAACAAATAATGAAATTTTGAGTTAACGTTGTGCAAGTAAAGGATTTTACGCATGAAACAGCAAATTACTAAAACCAACTGCAGCCAATTAGTGTGCAGCCGGCCGGGGTGACCGTGCGGTTCTAGGCGCTACGTTCTGGAACCGCGTGACCGCTACGGTAGCAGGTTCGAATCCTGCCTCGGGCATGGATGTGTGTGAAGTCCTTAGGTTAGTTAGGTTTAAGTAGTTCTAACTTCTAGGGACTGATGACCTTATAAGTTAAGTCCCATAGTGCTCAGAGCCATTTGAACCAAATAGTGTGCCTTAAATGTGGATTCAAAGAAAGATGATTACAGCTTTAATAGTCAATTATAGCTGACACCCAGCAAATAATAATGTGATCCACGTCTCTAAATATTTTTATTGTTCAGATGCATTAACTGAATCAGGTAGTAATATGTGAGGAAAATATTGTAAATGTTTCCTTGTGTATAGCATTGAGTACTTGTATATAGCATTGATCACAAGTGGATGGTTGGTCGTAGCTGCAGCAGAAAGAAAAAAGTTTTAACTGATTCTAGAAGTACTGTAAGCGTGATAAGTATGTAACTGTCTTAATGCTGCCTGTTGCAAACATAGAAATATACCAATTCCGTTACATCAAAAAATTTTCAAGAATAGCGCGTTGTACTATTACTGCTCACCTGCATTCGAGTACAAATCAGTTGTATCAGATTGTAGAGCGAATAAAAAATTACCTATTGCAGAACAAGCAGATGATTATCAGCACCGAAGAGGGAGAGGTATTTCAAACAGCAGAAATTTGTCTTGTCTCCAAAGAAAGCTTCACCAATAGAAATATGAAACAAGCGGTTCACTGCTATTTTACAGGCAGATTTCGAGGCACAGCGCATATTAACTGTAATGTAAATTACACAGACCTAATTTTACGGTTCTTGTAGTGTTTCACAGTCTAACAAATTGTGACAGATGTTTCATAACCGTGAACATCTGCGAACAAGTGGAATGAATAGCTAAACAAATCCACCCAGGTTTCTGTGATGCCAAAAAATACGCAAAAATACAGAACACTAAATCTATAGCGGTGGAATGTATATAAATTCCTTCAACTTTCTGGCGTGCTCTCAGAAAAAGTGCATATCAGATTTAAAGCACGAAGTGTTGTAGATAACAAAAGAGCATTCCCTCAATAGCGTTTAGCTTAATTTAATCAACAAAAAAGACGTTCTTCAGTATGAGCACGCTAGTAACGAATCCAGTTTGGTGGAGAAACACTTTCCACTGAATGACGCCTTCACAAGGTTACTGAGTGGCGAGCCATCTATCAAAGAACTGGATGACCAAAGAGCATGCAAAGTGTGGAGCTTATTTGAATGCTAGACCTCGAGAAATTACTCCGACTTATGTTTAAAAAACCACGTCTCGATTCTTTCATAAGAGATACCAACTACATCCCACCTAGCTTGGAGCGGAACACATTGCTGCAAAGCACTAAAGAAACATATTACCGATACTGAGCAATTTCAGTTTGCTGAGCGTGGCATCAGAGGTGGTATTGCTCACCGTCTCCACAGACAAGCAGTTGCAAACAACAGGTACATGGCTAGTAATGATGAAATGAGTATGTGTCATGTATTATATAGCTCGATGTGAACAGTCTGCACAGCTAGTCCATGATGCAACACCCACCACTCTCTGAGTTTTCAAGGATTTCTGTTGAGGGTCTTGATGTGTTGAGCGTACCCACTGATTCATGCATGGGCTAGATATAACGTACCCTGAAGATACACGTGATATGCACCCTAACCTACGTCGATGCACAGAGAAAATTTGGTCATTACCTAGAATCAACAAGCCGGGCATTGAAAAGAAACTCATTTCCACACTGTACAATAACGTATAGTAACTTAAAGCAGTGTCTTCAGAATAAAATTATTCTTCTCAAAATCTGCCACATATTCGCATTCTGTCAATCAGTTTGCGTGAAATAAATGTAGGTATTAATGATAACAAAATTTCTTCAGTTTGAAAAACACCGTTTTCGGAAAACGTACAGAAAATAAGCGACGTGAAACTGGGTAACGCATTGGGATGGCAGATACAAAGCCTCTGCTCCGATGGCACGACCTAATTTCAAATGCAGCATCATATTTAATGAAAATTTAGTTGCCACTGAAATGAGCAGACTCAACGTTGTTTGCATGAAGCGTATAGCGATAAGAATGATCATTCACAAGACAATTCTTGTTGATTTCCATTACGAGCACATTTTATAAAAATGACCCACCGAAATGTTAAAATGTATTACGCCTATACATATCATATAAGAACATGAGATATTTATGATATTAAAAACGATGTGTACAAGTAGTTCGATACTTCTGCTTACCCTGACAAGAACATTTATAACATCTCACGTTTAAACAAACTGAGCAAGTATCTAATGAAAGATGAATTGCCAGGAGGGATAAATACTGAATTCATTTGAGTGAGAGCAACCATATACGCTCTGAAAACTGATATGCAACGCGTAATGCGTCGAGCAAAAGGCGTGAGTTGCGTGTAGGCAAAACGATTTACCGTTGATGTTGACCAGCAATATTTGTTAAAATACACTGAAAAATCAACTGTGCAGTACTTAATGAAGTTCAAGAATCGTCTTTCAAGATGAAAAACGTTTGATATTTCCTGATAAAATCAATACAGAAGTGTGGAGTCACTGCAGTACGAAAAGTGATGATGATGGTAAGTAATGTAGATACCTTTCAAAATGTCAGTAGCTGTAAATTGTAAATTTAGGTGAGCACCACATTTTCCTTGTGGGAAAATATAGGAATCATCGTAATTTGATTTTATGGCAAAAAATGTAGCTTGAAGTAAATAAATCTTTTTCTGATGGTAAACTTTAATGATTCGTAGTAACATGATTTTGTTGCAAAGAATGTGGGTTGTAGATTGAAACTTGAGATGTGAAACATCATTTTTGATGGAAAAATTTAGTGATCCATTGCAATGATATTATTGTAAAAATTAAATAGTTAAAATGTAATATTAATTTTATAAAAATGCATTATTTGTAATTAAGACTGTATGAAAAATAATTAGTTTTACAATAAATTTTACGTTTGGTGTATTCTTTTTATTTGTGTTTTTCCTTCCTACTTCTCTTTAGAATGTTTCCACACTACGTTGGCGAATGAGCTGCATCTCACAAGGATAGCTGAGACATAAGCAGAAAAATCTCTCCCCACTGGACTTAACTTGCCTCGCAGCGGCAACTGTACACTGCACGGATACGTGTACCCTTTGTGTGTCTATG
Source organism: Schistocerca serialis cubense (assembly GCF_023864345.2). NCBI lineage: Eukaryota > Metazoa > Arthropoda > Insecta > Orthoptera > Acrididae > Schistocerca > Schistocerca serialis. The sequence goes on along the minus strand of NC_064643.1, from coordinate 379,812,122 downwards.
ACTGACTGACGAAAAGCTTGAGACGTAGGAGTATTTATATATACTTTTTCTGAACATGATAGAAAAAAATTTTAGGTATTTTTTTAAAAATCTGTGACAAATGGGATCACAGTGTGAGAGAGAGAGAGAGAGAGAGATAGAGAGAGAGAGAGTGAGTGAGAGAGAGAGCAGGGGGGAGGGATGTGGGAGAGAAAGGGATGTGGGAGAGAAACCAATACTAGAGACCGCAATACGTGATATATTAAATAGAGGGATATGTGTATGTATGTATGGTATGTGCATGGATGGTATGTGTAACTTTGACATCAGTTCAATATTACACGAGATGTATGTATGTGTATATAAACAATGTAGCATTACACCATTTCTGAGCCGGTACTAATGCATGTATTGGAATTTAAAGAGTATAAAGAGACTTTCAAGTTGAGATTACGCGATTTTTACAGCATAACTTGCGCCATTTTCTAATACTACATTCTTATCAGTTGGAAAAATAAAAGTGGGAGGCGGGGGTATAAATCACTCCATGGATCTTTTTCCATCATCTTGGATTTCTAATACTGTGCTTTATCAGTGGTTGGAAAAATGTGGGGGGGGGGGGCATTATAAGTCATGCAATTGGTCTGTAGTTAAGAATCTAACGTGACGCCATTTTTAACTATGCTCTGATCGGCTGGAGATAGAAGGGGGCATGGGATATTAAAAGCAGTTGGTCTGTCTTCATCATCTGGGACTTTCAGTATTGCGCTGTAATTGATTGAGGATAAGGAGAGAGGGGTGTGGCCGAGGGTTTTAATTTTTCCATTAACAAATTTGAGATATTTCTGCCTTCTCCTATTTTTAATTCTGCACTATGACTGACTGGAGATAAAGAGGGGGCGTTGTTTCCCACTTAAACGGATGATGACATCACTGTGAGACGAAGCTCATCTATGACGTCACGCATGACCTTCACGATCACGTGTCAGTCGCGTGATGTCAAGACTAAAGTCAAGGTTAAATGTCATTGTCTCCTGTTCCTGAATACATTGAACCCAAAGGTGAAAGGTCAAACTGTATTCAGAGTCGCCACTGAAATTCTACTTACAGTATTTTCGAGCTCTGTGTACTATGAAGCTGGCGATATACCTTTAGACTTTCGAAAAAACATCACCCGCACGAGTTTGGCGTATCCATGCCTGTTAAGTAGGAGGAGAGTTGTAGTGACGATATACTACTGTCAGGCATAATTTCATTGTCAGTTTATTGGCAATCGGTTTCCACGATCTACTTCGTTATCATCAAGCCCTAAAAGTAGTATAAGAGTTGCAACATTAAGAAAAGCATGACATCAAAAGCAAATTGAATTTCGTAATGCTTAGTTATATCGATACGCGGTGTTCGTAAAATGTTAGAGGGTCGAGGGGCACATATGATTTGGTTTGGTTAATGTTTTTACAGCTGGTATCAACGGTGATGTCAAAGCATGCACGTTTTTTAAATGGATCATTATATTTTTTACAACGTCATTATATAGCTGTTAAGGAGACAATTATGATGATATAGCGTTTGTTAACGTTGACGTTGAAACCTGTCGTAAAATAATTAGAGAAAATGCCTAGAATGTGAGATCACAGTGGCCGGAAACGGTACTTCTAGTGCGAACAGCAAAGCAGGTGTCCCGGACCAGGCTGCGAAGTATTTATCATAAGCTAAGCCTATGTTGTGAGAATAAGGCTTTATTTCCCCCGGAAGCATCTTACGACCTAGATGCTGGTTCACATACGAATGTTGTCTAAGGAAATATGACCTAGGCGTATCACAGATGGCCTAAGAAAACGATTTCATGATTGTGTATCTTCCAAAATTTACGTGAACTGAAACAGAGGAATCCACTGTATATTCCTCAAAAATAAAGAGGTCTCATACGCGTAAAGAAACAAATACTGTATTAAAATCAAAATGTTACAAAGAAGATTTGACCTCTATTTTCCTGTGTGGTTCTTCGAGGTAAAATACACACAGTTGGACAACTGTCTCTGCCCACACAGCTCGAAATTATTTCATATGGGATAGATTCGTTGAACCAATCATATTATTGAAAACACTTTGGTGACCATCAGTACACCGCAAAATAAATATTCTTCTTAACGAAATGTCGTTTCATGCTGAATATAACAGTAATTTCCTAACCACCTAAACCACGAAAAATAAATTTTATCTTAAAAAAAGGAAAAAAAACTCTTTATCCTTTTATCCTGCAGTGGATGACCGCTACCTACGGATTATGACTCGAAGGAACCCTGAAAGCAACGGTACCATGTTCAATAATGCTTTACGTGTAGCCACAGGACATCGTGTTACGACTCAAGAGTTTGCACAATAAGCTGCATGACGCGTAACTTCACTTTCGACGTCCATGGCGAGGTCCATGGCGAGGCAATCACGACACCATGCAGCGCGGTACAGATGGGCCCATCAACATGCTGAATGGACCGCTCAGGATTGGAATCCCGTTCTCTTCACCGATGAGTGTCACATATGCCTTCAACCAGACAATCGTTGGAGACGTTTTTGGACGCAACTGACAGTCAGTCTGAACGCCTTGGACACACTGTCCAGCGAGTGCAGCAAGGTAGAGGTTTCCTGCTATTTTGGGGTGTCATTATGTGGGACGGACAAACGCCGCTGGTGGTCATGGTAGGCGCCATAACGGATGTACGATACGGGAATGACATCCTCCGACCGATAGTGCAACTATATCTGCTGCATCTTGGCGAGGCATTCGTCTTCATGGACGACAATTCGTGTCCCCATAATGCACATCTTGGGAATGACTTACTTCAGGATAACTACATCACTCGACTAGAGTGGCCAGCATGTTCTCCAGACATGAACCCCATTGAACATGCCTGGGATGAATTGGAAAGGGCTGTTTATGGACGACGTGAGCCACCAACCACTCTGAGGGATCTACGCCGAATCGCCGTTAAGGAGTTGGGCAATCTGGACTGACAGTGCCTTGATGCACTTGTGGATAATAGACCACGACGAATACAGGCACGCATGAACGCAAGAAGGCGTGCTATTGGGTATTAGAGGTACCGGTGTGTACAGAAATCTGGACCATTACCTCTGAAGGTCTCGCTGTACGGTAGTACAAGATGCAATGTGTGGTTTTCATGAGCAACAGGTTCCGGACCACTCGGAAACGAGGTGATCCAAACATTTTTTGATGTATGTACATTCAAATATTTTATACAAAATGGTTCAAATGGCTCTGAGCACTATGGGACTCAACTTCTGAGGTCATTAGTCCCCTAGAACTTAGAACTAGTTAAACCTAACTAACCTAAGGACATCACACACATCCATGCCCGAGGCAGGATTCGAACCTGCGACCGTAGCGGTCTCGCGGTTCCAGACTGCAGCGCCTAGAACCGCACGGCCACTTCGGTCGGCATTTTATACAGAAACATAAATTATGCAAACCTCAAAAATATTACAAGCATACAAACAAATTGTTTCCAGTGGCTTGATAATAAAATCCAGAAATATTATAGAACATTAAGACATGAGCATAGAACATATTAAAAACGCAAAATCTTATTAAAGGTAACGTAGAATTTTTATCGTGGGCAGTAAAGTTATTTTAAAGAACTTATCTTACTTTTGACAGAGGAACACTAAGATTCACAGGAAGAGCACTGCATTTGAAAAGCTGAAGCACTGTGTTTTTTGTACAGGAGAGGCTCTGTACTTTGAGAAGACCTTTCGTTCACAACAGTGTATAGTGTACTTCTGACTGTATGGTGTCAGTCCGTAAAATCGCTCGTCTCTGCGAGGAATTTACGCACTACAGGTAGATTGTGTGCTGCTTTGCGGTGGTGCAGACGGAGATCAGAAACTGCATGGTGCAGTTACGTCAGACACTCGTCGCTACTGCTTGCTGTTGTGGCTGGCGTGTGTGTGGCGGTTTATCAATCGCATGCGGAGCTGGTGTGCTACGCTGTGCAAGTACACCGCACTCTCGACGCTTCTGTTTACATTTTTGGCTGGTGCAAACAAGAAGAGGATTGCTGCCCTGGGTGGTGTGTCAGGAAGAGAAGTAAGACTTCCGCATCTGAGGTACCATGCTACTTGCTGATTAGCTCTTCTTGTGGCACCCACAGTAGCACGTCTCTCCCGCTACAGTCCCCATAGTCTATCGTCCACGTGGTGAGATGTTCCGCCCTGTTCGTCTGACGACCTCCCATAGATGCCTGCTGCCTCAGCATTCCCACATGGTACGCGTCGCGCCATCGCCGCTGTTAGCCTGTCCCGCCGGATCTCTTGGAGGCTGCTTCAAGGCCACTTCTTCCATCTTCACTTTCGTTTGAGCCTGGATCCAACTGCTAGCCCGGTTTCCTGTTAACAATGGCACGCCAGAGGCCCTTGGTATTTCTTCTCCTCAAGTTCGCCATGTAGTGAACCCTTCACTTCTCTGCCGTGCCCTGTCGCCATTTAGCGTCCACATCACAGTTACCTGCACAGACTGTACGTCGAGTCTTTACTACAGCTCATGACTAATGTTATAATACCTTATTTATTTTTGCATAAATGACATTTACAATTTAAAAATTCGTTGCAATAAAGAAGAAGGCGTACATTTCTACTTTAAATATTATTTCAGATTTATCAATTTGAATTAAATGTCGTTTGCAATGAAAGGAAAGAATATTAACCAAAATGTTAACACCCTCAATTTGTTTTTTGCAGTACAGTTACACACAGGTTAGTGATAGAGTAGTTTAATGCTTTTAGTACTCGGTTAGTAAGCACGCAAGTGTATATCTAGTATGCGTTTTGCTAGTTTAGTAGTGTATATATTCTACTATCCACAATACAACATTTAGTTGAAATTACTAACGTACGTTATTTAATTCCCTTCTATTGACGTCCACCGACCGTTTGGAGGACATTGCTGCACTTGATGTCCCCAATCGGCTGTCGCGGTCATCTGTCGTCTACTCATTTTTCCTCTTTAGCTTTTTATATTTTACTTTTGTACATTTTACGTTATTTTCCTGTTGAACAATCAGATCGTTAGTGATAGAATGCACCTTTTCACTACAACACAACTGTGACAACTCCATCTTTGAATTTTACTACACAGTACATCTTTTTCGTTTACAGCTTTGGAAACATTCTTCAGCCTCATCGGACGGTCGTTCTGCACAGCTAGGATTACCTCCGTTAACGTTCAATGTGTCCAGCCCTCAAACAACACAAAATATTACTCCCGCACCTGAGTTGATCCCTCCGTCCTCTGCATAAATTGATCTTCTATGTCAGTATGACAGGGTGAAGGAACCAGAAAAATAAACAAGTCGCACTGACTTGGCCCAAGGAATACCAGGCGTTAATTTGTCAGCCATTAAGTCGGATAAACATTTTCGTTTGCTGCAAACAAAAAATTTTCAGATGCACGGTGTGTCCTGACGCCTTGTTATTATGGACCTTTCTCTTCGACATGTGGTGCTGTTATACACTATTCTACCGGATGACTAATTGTTCATATGTTGCTCCAGTTAATCGAAAAATAATTTTCTCGCCGTTGTGATTATCAGGACAATGGGAAGATGATCACTTGCTAATATCTGTTTGCGGTTCTTGTACATAACATTTCCTCTTCATTCTCTAATATGTTTTACTACAAACGAACACTTGGCCCATTCTTATGCTACCTCGAAAAAGATTCTTTGAACAGTGGCTCTGACACTAGCCTTTCCTTTTCTTGTTGCTTTGTGATATTTGAAATTACATTTTCTTACCGCTCTACTCCCTTTCTAATTTCAAAACTCTACACTACGCTTATAATTTCTTATTTCTACACATTTTATTGCATCACAGATTTTTTGGTGGCTTATGTGGTGTACCCTAAGGACTTTTTGATTTGATACTTTCAAACTCCACCGAGTTAGCACTGGCTACGCGTCGCACCTGCACTGTACCATAGTAAGCGGAAAAGAGTTTGTGGCTTCCCTCTTCTGTCTGTCCCTCGCATTATTGTTGTTCTCTCCATTGTACCGTGGTTGGCGGTTCTACTAAGTCATCATCCGAATTTTCAACTGTAGCCTTAGATAGCTAGCAGGTATATATCCCTTTATGGCTTCCTCATATAACCCGATATAAATCCTTCATTTTCATCTAATGTCATTATGCCACGTCATACATCCATTATGGCCTTTTGTTCACTTACGAGATCCATTCCAACAACGATACCGGTCGCTAAGTTCTGCACCAGAAACAGCTTTGTGGAAAATTTGTCTCCTTGACACATAAATTCAAGCCCCAGTGCTATTTACGAAGATTGCTCATCTCACTTTTGGTTTTTGCAGATCCAATATTGGTACATTTATACACATCACAGTTGTTTGCATAACTGTTCAGAAATGGCCAATGATTAGCTTCCACTCTAAGGTAGCTTCTACCCCTACTTCGCCTCTTAGGATTTCTACTACTGGATTCAGGTCAAAAGAGGGCTATTCGGAAATTAATGTCCGATAGGTTGCGAAATGGAAACCACTGAAAAAATCAAATATGTTTTATTTGAAACAGTTAGCTACACCTTCCAGCTACTTCTCTAGATAGTCGCAGCTCCGACTTAGAGATCTGCCGTAGCGTTGTGCCAACTTTCAAATACGCTCGTTACAGAAGGCAGCCGCCTGTGCTTTCCGCCAATACTCTACACTGATCTACAGCTCGTTGATGGTGCCACAATGTTGTCATCTCAGCCAGTGGTTCATGTGAGGAGAGATGAAGCTCAGGGGCAGCCAGTTATGGTATGTGTTGCGGGTGATCAGGCACTTCCCATCGAAAATGCTGCGGGAGCATCTTCATTGTCCCTGAAGACTACGGCCGAAGATTTTCATGAAGAAGGAACCGTATGACGGTTGTGTTATGTGGGCTGCATGACATCAGGCGAAATCTCTCACCAGACCTTCATAATTCACGAGAGATGTTATTGCCTAGGCATCTTTACTTGCTCACTGTGCACTCGTAACGTAAAAGAGCGACGTGACGCGATTCAAGAGCATACTAAAGACAATACCCAATAGTTCTGTGCAAAGCTTTATTAGATTTTCAGAATGGTTTCCATTTCGTGAACGATTGGAACTTACTTTCCGAATAACCATCGTATTTCTGTCTTGTGTCTAATTATTCGATAAACAGCTTCCATAAATCGGCATAAGCAAGTAATTTCACTCGACTGATTCTGATTTTATGTCCTGGTTTATGAAAAGTCTTTCTAACTGTGTAACCTCGTCAGTTTTGTGGGTTTTCTTTCTCCTTTGCTCTTCCCAGGTTCAGTGGACGAAGTTCTACAATTTTATCGCCTCGCTGGGCATTGCCTTGTACATTCCCATTTCACTGGATCTAGGTTCCGATGTTCCTGCGGTCACCATTCCAATTACCACTTTGATTACTCTCTTTGCAGAATTTATGAGCGTTGTATTGTGGCCTGCTTCCATTTCCATTCATATTATTTGGTCTTTTGAAGTTTACTTCGTTGTGGTTGTGTTATTATTGTTGCGTGCCTGGTCGTAAGTACCCTAGCGTTTTGGCTTCCTCATAATTAACTCGACCTCTCGTAAAATTCATCGGAACGTTTCTGTGTCGTCGATGCAGTTTCCAGTCAGCACTTACTGGAATTAAAGTGGCAGTTTCCTGAATAACAGCCGTACAATTTTGCTATCGCTGTACGGTGTGTCCAGAAATCAGTTTTTCTTGGTCATCTGGTAAAAGAATTTTACAACATCAACAGGATTATACAGCCAACCGGTTGCAGATAACTGTTATGTACATTGACCTAGGTTTTGGCACGTACTAAGGGTACTTAGCTAGGAACAACACCAGTCTACCCTTAGTAGGTGTCGAAATCTACATCAATTTACCTAACAGTTATTTGCAACCGGTTGCCTGTATAATCCTATGTTGAAACTAGTATACAGTTGCCGAGTAACAGCCGTGTTTAAAACTGTAAAATTTTACAGGAGTTTTGAAAGAAGGTGACTCTATATCTCAATACGTCATCAATTCGTGTTTGATTCTCTCTTGAGTCGTTCGTGGCCAGTAACGCATTTTCAAATTCTTCATACGTCCCATAAGATCGTGTTGTCTTCCTCATCCTCTCTACCGCCATGCCTTCGAGATGAGCGCACAAAAAAATCAATTTATTTTTTTCCTGGCTATTACAGCGGTATTACTTCGGCAAACTGCTCAGTAAAGGTTGAGGGTTGCAGTTTGTTCCCTGTCCTTTACAGATGTTTCTACGTATGGTCAAATATTTTTGATAGTCGAATTCCACTTCCGATTTTCTCCTGTTTCACTCTACTAGTATATTTGTCTCACAGGAACATACTTTTTCCGTTCGTGTCATTTCTACTGTTTGTTATGACGCGCACACGTTAGTGATATGTTTGTCACATCTCCTTAGTGGAATGCAATTTGATATCGGTTGTGATTCAGGACTACTGACGTGTTGGCAGTGCGGGTCTGTTTCTTGTGTATAGGTTACAGTTGGAGCTCCCTTTTGCGTATTTGTCTCTGTCCACTTCTGTACTACTGACAGTCGGTGTTATGTTGTTTTCAATATTTCTTGCGCTGTCGCTCGGTCAGGAGCAGACCATCTTTGTCTCACATTTGCAACATTGCACCTACCTCTGTCTGAATCTTGCTTGTATCTACCTGAACCCCAGAGGATTCTTTCATCTCAAGAAGGTGGAGTAGGCTCTGCTCTAAACCCTCCTAAATGTCTCGGTACTTTGCGTCATTATCTTCAGCAGTTAGATCTGATGATCGCATGTTTTCATATTTCAGTTTCTATCTCCTGCTGTGGGTTTTATTGAGGGCAGTTTTGCCTGCTTTGGCAGTAATTATGCTTTCTGTTCGAGTTTCTTGCGCGATATTTTTGGCGCCTCATGCGATGATTCTCACTTCCTTTGCTACTTTTCTTTGTCTGAAACATCTTGTTTCAATTCTGCTCGGAATACCAAAGACTGGTTTTCGATCTGCTGTATCTTTCTTCCTATCTCCTCTCCTAGTTTCTTTATTTGTTGTTTTGTCTTGTTAATCTTTGTGACTTTCAGTTCGTTCCTCTGTTCGCTTCTTCTTAACCTCCTATCACACTCCCTGTCTCATCTCTTTCAGATAGTGAGAAGGCATAATATATCGTATGCAGCTTTCTCTCTTATGTTGCCCTCCCTCCATCCAATGTCTATTATTTCGCGTCTGATTGTGACCATCCGACTGCCACCACCAGATACACATCCTTTCACGATTTTTACTCACTATCTGGTGGACAGCCCACCATCCGTTCACTCCATTACTACTCAGTTTTCTGCCATTTCTAATCTGTGCACTGTGCTGCTGTTTTCCTTCTGTTTACGAGCTTTACTACGAGTTAAGATGAACACCATAGTCTACTGCTTGCATAAAAGTACATCAAAATAATATTTACAAAAACCAAAAATTTCTATACCCTTCCTGAAACGTCTATAGAAATGGACGTGCCTAACGGTGCCTGATACATTCCACTATCCTAACAGTTAACAAAGCCTTATCCTAACACACATAGGACACTAAACAACAAAACAACAACGAGAAAAAATAAAGTAAGGTCAAAACTCACAAAAAATTCTGAAAAAGAAATACTGCTTCTGGTACACCAGAGTACATTAATTACTCTACCAAGTTAAGTTAATTGTTTACTGAAAAATTGTGCAAAACTAGTAACAGTCTGAAACATTTGATTTTATGACACTGAGCACTTTGGTGTATATTAACCCAATATCTACAAAAATTGCATTGACAGAGTTAAGATCTAAACGTAATTACTGCCATTTTTTAACACTGAAGTTATTTGTGTTGTCAATATTTTGCGATATGACATGGCCTGCTATGGTTGACTGCCCTCAAAAGTTAAACAAAAATTATTTAATTGAGCGTAACTGATTAAGATTCTTAAATAAACTAACCAAGACCAGTAGGGTACAGATAATATTTAGTTGAAAAGATTAGTAGGCTGCTATCAAGATATTTATTACAAAAAACAAAGAAATTGCCCAATATAATCTGTACAATACAACATTCTACCAATTCTGCTGGTCAGACAAGGTTTAAGATTGCCAGAAAAACTGTCTTCTATGCAAATACAGAGTCATCCAGTTTCATGACAGGAACTCTTAAATGATTAACACTATCTAGCCTAGAGAACTGAGAACAATCTAATGGAACTGAACACATTTATCGTTAGAGCTCCCCATTTCTCAAGCCATGAAGTGCACATCACCATAAATAGTATAGTGGAGACCAAATATCGGCTGCATCGATCTGTGGAAGCCTGCTGTCGTTGAGGAGACAACGTATGACATGCAGATATGAAATTAACTTCACAGAGGACGAGCGTCTGCATCTGAAAAGTACTTTGTTCAAAGTTACTCAAGGATAGATTCCGCCCACGCCTTAAAGCAGTCTCCTGGCACACATGCCAGGAACAGATATTTGCCTCAAGAATGCAGTCATGAGTGAGTACTTTTTAATGGCTAAAGCTCCATGGAGAACACCAATTTGTCTCTCTGCTTGCAGAGAAACAAAACGATTCTGCTTCGAGTTGCACATTCGGCATTTTCTCAGATTATGTTGCAGAGTGATCACTGGATGTTTTGCAGCAATGCTTCAAACAAATTATATACTCTCAAGTGATGTGTGTCGGATGGACAACAACCAGAGAGTTCCCGACATTTTCTGCCTCAATATTAGCTTGTATCAACTCACTAACGAGGACACTCAGTTGACTCAGTGGATGATGATCTGCGTTACAACCTGATTTCCTCCTCTTCTTTCTAGACAGGAAACCACTGGCCAACCCTAACTTGTTCGTTCAACATGTTCCTCCAAGCTTCTGGAACACTTTTAGCAGCCCCCAACCAAAGGACTTAGTCAATCAAAAGAAATCTGTGTGGGAAGAATTCTTAACCATTGACTCCCAGGTGGCTGTGTGGCGACAAGAGATACATTCCCCTCATGGGGCTTAAAAAATGCAAGTGATTCTTGTGATATGGCCATCTTTACTGCCCCCTTTCAAATTTCACCTGTGCCCCAGGCAACATGAGCCGACGCACCCCGTGCGTCTCCACAGGACGGTTTTGCACTAGGCTGTAAGATTCTGCCCTTTTGCCACTGAGAAAACTCTCCGAACTCATACCTATTCTGCCCGACGTCTGTCACTTCCTCAGCCTCGTTCACTATACTAGCTAGTGCAAACATTAAAGCATGTAGCAGAACAGTTGCTAGCAGTTGCTAACCTTCAATCCCAAATTATATAAGTTCATTAATCAACTGACTAAATTAATTACATTAATTGATCATGTAAGGAGGCAAAACTCTGACGCCTTACGCTACAATTAACCTCAACTAATATCCTGTACCAATCATACCAGCTCTTGTACTTTGCAAATACACATAGCAGTACAGTAAACGAGAGTGCCACCAAAGACATCGACGTAAAATAGTCTGGTGAATCTGTGCGTATATAGGATTGATAGGCATGTAGCCAAAGATGCCAGTATAAAAACATACCTGTAGAAGACGTATTATATGAAATGCAGAACTAAATAATTATCAAGTGGGCGTTACATGCTGACAGACCTTGCATGATGTGTTACTATCTATACAAAAATACATAAATGCAAAGCGACTGCCTGATGTAATACACAGAAGCGCCAAAGAAACTGGTATAGGCATGCGTATTCAAACACGGAGGTATGCAAACAGGCAGAATACGGTGGGTAAAGCCAATGGGTGCTGCCCGCAGTGGTTAGATCGGCTACTGTTGCAACAATGACAAGTAAATAAATAAATGCCGTGTGACTAGGGTCTTCCGTCGGGTAGACCGTTCTCATGGTGCAAGTCTTTCGAGTTGACGCCACTTCGGCAACTTGCGTCTCGATGGGGATGAAATGATGATGATAAGGTCAACACAACACCCAGTCCCTGATCTCCGACCCAGCCGGGAATCCAACCCGGGCCATTAGGTATGACATTCCGTCGTGCCGACCACTTTTCTCTCTCTCTCTCACTCTTTTTTTTTTTTTTTAAGGAAAAAGGCGTCTGTCAGTTACGACAAGCAAAATTAGAGGTTACATCGATAGCAATAGAGAACAAGATTACCTTCTAAACTATGAAATGGAATTTGAAACTAATCATATAATCTTAAATAACAGAGAAAGAAAAATGTAAGCGTCTTGCACGCCATTCCATGTGCATGGCCCAACTGCGTACAGATTTCATGTTCCTAGTCGATAAAAATTTCGCAGCGAGTGGAGCTCCATAACGGCGGTCATCCTCTGCCCGGTACTCCTTAACTGTGGGGGTTATCAAAGACACTGCGCAAATAGTTCGCAAATAGCTGTTGGTATTGGGGTGTACGGTCAAGTGTGCTATGACTGTGCTGGAGAAATTGCTAGTAATCAAGTACCATCTTCTCATCATCTCGAAAGAGGTAGTACGTGGAGATGCCTTTAAACCATGTGAGAGCGTGAGTCTTCGCAGGCGGCAAAGAAGTATCCTCCGGACAAAGGAGTAGCCATGGCTCAATTGTGCGACGCAAAATACGTAGATAGCAGGCGAGGATATTCTGCACCAGCAGCCATACCTCTAACGCCGATCCACATGTTAAACGGTGTTCGTCAGTATCCACGAGGTGGCAACGTGGGCAAAGGTGGGAATCCGTCATCCTAATAGTATGCAGCCTTTGTTGTGTTACAACTCTCCCTTCCACAACCTGGTACCACGTGGCTCGTAACCGCATGGGGAGGAACAGTTTCTGGACCGCTCCCCGCACTGCAGGCCATAGGGTGGTAGGGCTTTTCCTCTCTATCACATTGCGAGGGATGGACCTTAGCAGGAAACTGTAAATGTCTTTCGCCTTGCGAGTGTGAGTGTTGGGAAGGCCTGGGTGTACGTACCTATACTCATGAATAAATGCCGAGAGGTGCAAGAGCGAGGGAGTAATTTGCGCAATCGTGACAGGTGGCAGAAGAGACGCCGGCAGCAATTCCTCTAGTAAGGGAAGCATCTTCATGAGTCCACAGTTTCATCATTGTGCAAACGTATAACGCTGTAGCTCTCGCTCGTACATTTATAAGTCCCAGTCCGCCTTCACGTGGAGGGAGGGTGAGTGTTTCGTAGCGGACTTTCAATCGGAGTCCAGCGGTAAGGTAATATCCAAACGCTGCTTGCAGTCTGTGTGCCATCGCTTTCGATATTGGTAGAATCAGAGCCATGTGGATCATCTTGAGGTATTCCACACGCTGTAGAAGGTCCATCCGTCGAAGTAGGTTCCTGTAGCAATCGTTTATAGCTCATGGCAGCTGCGCGGCGCACATACTGTGTAAATGTTACGCCCAAGAACCGGATTTTGTTGACTACTGGGAGTTGGACTAAAGCCCCCTCCTGTAGACATCTCCCAATAGGCATCGCTGCCGACTTGGCCACATTCATGAGGCTGCCCGCTGCTAATCCGTATCGATTGATCCACTGTATCACCGAGCGTACCTCCTCACCTGATCGGGCAAGTAATGCAAGGTCACAGCAATATCCTGCAGTGAAAGGTGTGATCCCTCAATGACATGCACGAGAGTCTGTTTTTCAACCCTCCGACAAGTGGTTCGAGTGCGATCGCGTAAAGGATCATGGAGAGTGGGCATCCTTGGCGTACTGACCGTCGGATCGACAAGCGACCCACAATCCGTCCATTCACCAGTACACGGAATGCAGCTCCGCAGAAAAGGCGCTGAAAGATGTCGAGAAAGTCAGGCGGGAAGCCCATGCGGGCCATAATGGACAGAAGGAACTGTGGTGAACTGTGTTGAAGGCGTGGTCGAAATCAATGGAGATCAGAGCAGCTCGAAGGTGACATGATGTGGCGATGGCTATTAAATCCTTGCATTCGCTGGTTGCCGTTTGCATGTTGGTCACTCCGCCCTGCGTCGTTTGCTCCATGCATAGGAGAAGTGACAGTACCTTCTTTATGCGGCTGACGAGTAGTCGGGCGAAGATTTTGCAGTCTGAGTTTAGCATTGTAATTTTGCCTGTAGTCCTCTACCGTTCGACCTCTGGAAAGCTTGTGTATCGGTATAAGGAGAACTTCCACGAATCCAGGTGGCACGTGGGAACCGGGGGTCATCAGTTCTTGGTACATGGTGATCCATCGGGGCGTAATGAGATCGCGGAAAGTCCGATAAAACTCGAGCGGCAGTCCGTCTGGCCCGGGCGACTTGTTGACTGCTCCATTGTTAAACGCGTCCTCGATGTCGTCCCGTGTAAGTCCAGCTAAAAGCGACGCCGCTGCTGCATTGACGAGGGTGTGCGACACGTGCTGCAGTATGTCGTGATCGTCCGATTTCTCCGTAGTCACCTCTTAATAAAACTGGCGATAGTGATCGGCAAAGGCTTCTGCAACCGCCACCTGCGTCATTACGACCCTACCATCGGGTAAAATGAGGTCCGTGATCAGCTGCTGTCGGCGTCGGCGGCTGTCGAGCACGATATGATGCATAGACGGGTTTTCGCTTCCCACTCGGTCGTGACGTCACGACCGTACAACGACTACGTCCAAACGTTGCCTCGTAAGAGACAATATTTTACCTTTAATTCGGCGGCTATCCATTTGTCGGTTTGGTGACTGTGGTTGGTTGGTGAGTTCGCGGAGAATTGTGTAATAAAAGTCCAACGTGTGACGATGCCACGCTGCGATGTCTTTTCCATATTGTGTTAGTTCATGCCGAAACGCTGGTTTCGCACATTGCATTCACCATGCTAGAGTCGAAGGATATCGGGGAAGACGACGTTCGCAATGCATCCTTGTGTTGGCAATAATTCAGGGTCTTGAAGGTGTGCCATGGCTGCGCTATATCCGCTGCTGCTGTAGACTGACCGTGAATATGAAAGTGGTATGATCGAAGAGGGCAAGTGCCCAACGTTTGGCGCCCAATATTCCCGGCGCTAGAGCTCGTAAGACATAAATGCGGTCTAGGCGACTGACTGATCAACTAGTAAGGTATGTGGGTCCGGGACGGTCACCATATATTTCCTCCCAAGTCTCGGTGAGAAGCAGATCTAGAACCATTAACCGAAGTTCCTGACAAGTTGAGAAATGTGGGACATGGTCTTTGGGGTGGAGCACACAGTTAACGTCACCGCCGAAGATATATTAATCGAAGCTACTAATAAAGAGGGGGGCAATATCCTCCGAGTACAGTTGCGATCGCTCGCGGTGCTGGTCAGTTTCTGATGGAGCGTAAATGTTAATGGTGCGCTTGCCCAGCGCAGTGATCGCCAGTCCCTTGCCTGACGGAAGGTAAGTTACTTCCTCGATGGCAATTCCGTCGGACACTCATATTGCCGCACCACTGCCATATCGGTCCGCCGGTGACATATATGTCACATAACAGTAGAAGACGGGGTGGGCCGCTATATGCTATATACACTTCTTGCAACAGAGCAATGTCAACATCCGAAGAACGAAGCACATCACACAGCAATTGGATCTTCACTGCCGTTATTATCGTATTCAGGTTCATCGTGGCGATACGATACGCTTGTTGTCGAACCGCAGGTGCTAAGTTATCCATTGAGATTGGAATTGTCTATGGAGCTTTCGATTGTACTGGCACCTCCGCATGCCCCCAAACCTCACCTGTAGATGTTTCTAGAGGGCCGGCGCTAATGGCGTGTGCCCTGTTGGCGTAACTTGCATGGTACCATCGTCGTCGTGGTCATCCGCCCGCGCCGGGGAACTCAGAGCAAGATCGGCTGCCCTAGCTTTCTTAGGACATGGCATAGGTGCCTGCACTTCAGAATGTGGAGGGCAGCATCTGTCGTGTATATCGGCATCCGATTGCGCCACTGTGGAGATGTGTGATTTGTCCTCAGTTCCGTTCGGTGGTGCCACACTGCAGCAAATGGCGGCTGTCTCTGTCGCAGCGTCGACATTGAAGGTGGAGTCGTCGTCCTCTGGAGGCTGTGCCGCATCCGTTCGGAAGTTGCTCTACGCCTCCGCTTCCGTCACTTCGGAGAGCGTTGCTTCCTGGTGTGTGCTTCTGTGTCAGACGATGGCAACGACTCGCGACCTTCCGGCACAAAGGCCGAGTCTACTGCCATGCTATCGTCATGTATAGCGTCATCCGTTGACGGTGGTGACGCCATCGGAGTTGAAGCCGTAACACGTAGAACGGATGTGTCGTCATCGCCCTGTGTTGGAGGATGGAGCGGCGACTCAACAGTGGATATCGACTGTCGTGGTGAAGTGGTGGCGGTCGTGAGGGCTGCTGCATAAGTCACAGGCAGCAGCATCGGCTGCAATGACGGGTCCGCGTCAGCCGGCGGCAGTTGAGAGATTCGACGTTAGATACATTCGGATCTGAGGTGGCCCTCCTTCACACTACCAGAGCAGGTCTTCGGTTGCCCGTCGTAGATGACGATGGCACGGCAACCACCGATATTTAGATACGAAGGTACATGTGTTTTAAGTTCTATTTAGACCAGACGGACTCCGTTCAGTACAGGATATGTCTGGAATTGCTTCCATTTTTCCGCAATATGATTATGCACCGTGCCGTAGGGGCGCAGCGCTGCCACGACGTCCTCCGCTGGTAGTTCGAATGAAAGTTCGAAAAGTCGGATCGTGCTGAGTCCCATGAATAATCGACGTACACAGTCCCCGCATTGCCATCAGCATGACAGAAACGGAAGCCCTGTTTCGTCTCCCGAAGGATCCGTTGACATGTGTTATTGTGATTACGATGCAGACTTAATTTGGACACACATGTACGATATTGCAGGCACTGAAATATCGTATTTTTCTGCCGATACTGGTCAAGCGACTTTCAAGTACTACGTCTGACCTGTACGGTAATATATATAACGAATGTATGAGTACGGGTCCCAGACGTATTGTTGTAGTCATGTGGAAGTTTGGGTCTGGCCGTGAGTCGTGCACGGATAGCGAAATGGTAAGGCGGCCACTCGTGATAAGCGAGAAATCCGGGTTCGAGTCCCGGTCTGTCACAAATTTGCATTGTCGTCATTCCATTCTACAACTGATGGTTATCATTATTCGCAATTGCAAATACATTAATTTTACTGAAGAGAATCATTGAAGGTGACAGGAGTGCAACGCTTCCGCAAATAGCTGCAGATTTCAATGCTAGACCATCAACAAGTGTCAGCGTGAGAATCATTCAACGAAACATCATCGATATGGGCTTTCGGAGCCGAAGGCCCACTCATGTACCCTTGACGACTGCACAAAATAAAGCTTTACGCCTCACCCGGGCCGGTCAACACAGACACTGGACTGTTGATGACTGGAAACATGTTGCCTGGTAGGATGAATTTCGTTTCAAATTGTATCGAGTGGATGGACGTGTGCGGGTATGGAGGCTACGTCATGAATCCATGGACTGAATCAGCAGGGGACTGTTCTACTTGGTGGAGGCACTGTATCGGTGTGGGGCGTGAGCAGTTGGAGTTACATGGGACCCATGTTACGTCTAGATAAGACTTTGACAGGATTCTTTCTGATCACGTACATTCCTTCATGTCCATTGGGCTTTCCGACGGACTTTGGACAATTACAAGACAATGCGACACTCTACACGTCCAGAATTGCTACAGAGTGGATCCAGGAACACTCTTCCAAGTTTAAAAATTTCCGATGGCCACCAAACAGCCCAGATATGAACATTATTGAGCATATCTGGGACGCCTTTCAAAGTGCTGTTCAGAACAGATCTCCATTCCCTCGTACTCTCACAGTTTTATGGACAGCCCTGGAGGATTCATGATGTCAACCCCCTCCAAAAGTACTTCAGACATTAGTCGAGTCCATGCCACGTCGTTTTGCGGCACTTCTGTGTGCTCGCGGGGGCCCTTCCCCATATTAGGCAGGTGTACCAGTTTCTTTGGCTTTTCAGTAATGTACTGCAAAGTTGAACACAAATTTCAGTGCACTGCAATGCAGACAGACGACAATGGAATATCGTCGATATGTTACATGGCCAGCAAACACCAATACATAACTGAGATATACACTCCTGGAAATGGAAAAAAGAACACATTGACACCGGTGTGTCAGACCCACCATACTTGCTCCGGACACTGCGAGAGGGCTGTACCAGCAATGATCACATGCACGGCACAGCGGACACACCAGGAACCGCGGTGTTGGCCGTCGAATGGCGCTAGCTGCGCAGCATTTGTGCACCGCCGCCGTCAGTGTCAGCCAGTTTGCCGTGGCATACGGAGCTCCATCGCAGTCTTTAACACTGGTAGCATGCCGCGACAGCGTGGACGTGAACCGTATGTACAGTTGACGGACTTTGAGCGAGGGCGTATAGTGGGCATGCGGGAGGCCGGGTGGACGTACCGCCGAATTGCTCAACACGTGGGGCGTGAGGTCTCCACAGTACATCGATGTTGTCGCCAGTGGTCGGCAGAAGGTGCACGTGCCCGTCGACCTGGGACCGGACCGCAGCGACGCACGGATGCACGCCAAGACCGTAGGATCCTATGCAGTGCCGTAGGGGACCGCACCGCCACTTCCCAGCAAATTAGGGACACTGTTGCTCCTGGGGTATCGGCGAGGACCATTCGCAACCGTCTCCATGAAGCTGGGCTACGGTCCCGCACACCGTTAGGCCGTCTTCCGCTCACGCCCCAACATCGTGCAGCCCGCCTCCAGTGGTGTCGCGACAGGCGTGAATGGAGGGACGAATGGAGACGTGTCGTCTTCAGCGATGAGAGTCGCTTCTGCCTTGGTGCCAATGATGGTCGTATGCGTGTTTGGCGCCGTGCAGGTGAGCGCCACAATCAGGACTGCATACGACCGAGGCACACAGGGCCAACACCCGGCATCATGGTGTGGGGAGCGATCTCCTACACTGGCCGTACACCACTGGTGATCGTCGAGGGGACACTGAATAGTGCACGGTACATCCAAACCGTCATCGAACCCATCGTTCTACCATTCCTAGACCGGCAAGGGAACTTGCTGTTCCAACAGGACAATGCACGTCCGCATGTATCCCGTGCCACCCAACGTGCTCTATAAGGTGTAAGTCAACTACCTTGGCCAGCAAGATCTCCGGATCTGTCCCCCATTGAGCATGTTTGGGACTGGATGAAGCGTCGTCTCACGCGGTCTGCACGTCCAGCACGAACGCTGGCCAACTGAGGCGCCAGGTGGAAATGGCATGACAAGCCGTTCCACAGGACTACACCCAGCATCTCTACGATCGTCTCCATGGGAGAATAGCAGCCTGCATTGCTGCGAAAGGTGGATATACACTGTACTAGTGCCGACATTGTGCGTGCTCTGTTGCCTGTGTTTACGTGCCTGTGGTTCTGTCAGTGTGATCATGTGACGTATCTGACCCCAGGAATGTGTCAATAAAGTTTCCCCTTCCTGGGACAATGAATTCACGGTGTTCTTATTTCAATTTCCAGGAGTGTAGATTTATGCAGATAGCAATACGTGAGAAAACCGCAAACTAATGTCTGGGATGCCGTATCCCTAAATACACATCATAATATTTGTCTAATTTGGTCTTTTAACAACTTTTCTGGATTTTTGAGTATACCAAGATAGATTTCCAATAATTTGAGTTCCTCCTTTATCTAGAAAGGTACGAAATCTAGAGATTTCTTTCACTGCTTGTCGATGTACGGTTCACGGTGCTTAGCATTTGGTTGAAGCATTGCATTTGGTTGAAGCATGAGAAATTAACAGCGTTTAATACTATTCGCTCATCATGCCTCTCTCAAAACCTCCTAACAGTCTGCCACCCCCCCCCCCCCCTCTCCCCATATATTCGAGCAGAATTACTACATACAACTACATACAATCCTGTAACACCCAGTTTACTAATTTTTCATGTTGTTCAAAAGGGTGTATAAATACATTAGCTAAGCTATTTCTGTTTTCGAAACTGACACACATATTCCACTCAATGTTGGAGCCACTTTAGTAGAGATTCACGCTCGTTGCCTACGCTGGAAAATACTATTTTATTTTGTTCTTTACACACTAACATAATGTTATTCAGTAGGTTTTCCTGCTTTTTCGTAACAGCCCTTTATACTTGGTCAACACTCTCTGGGGTATGCCTGTTATGAACTGATGTTTGTTTCAAGACTAAAATTTCATGTAGTCTTCTCTCCTGTTCTAGGGGTTCTTTACATAGTCTACTAATCATACTGAAGAAAAATGATATTTTATGTTTATCAGAACGTGTACAGTTATATGGAATATTACCACCGGTAGTAGTTGGTTTTCTGTGGATATTAAAGTTATGATGACTTTCCTCGCCGGCCATTGTGGCCGAGCGGTTCTAGGCGCTTCAGCCTGGAACCGCGCGACCGCTACGGTCACAGGTTCGAATCCTGCCTCGGGCATGGATGTGTGTGATGTCCTTGGGTTAGTTAAGTTTAAGTAGTTCTAAGTTCTTGGGGACTGATGATCTCAGATGTTAAGTCCCATAGTGCTCAGAGCCATTTGAACCATCACTTTCTTCATTAATCATAGGTATGTCAAAAAATACGATTCTACTTTGTTGTTCCACTTATGTGTGAAGTTAATTTTATGGAGCAATGTGAAATGTCATGTAAATACTCCTGGGTTGGTCGTGGGTTATCTGTCTGGCACCATGGTAAACTTTTTATTAATTAACTGGAGGCTTGTCTGTTTCAACAACAACTTTAGACACATTTTGTATATTTACAGGTATGTTGATGATACTATTATGTTGTACAATAATGAGTATTTCAATGATATTTTGCATGCAGTCTACGTTTTAAACCATAATATTATTTTTATACACGAGATGGAATGACAAAAAGTCACACTCATATTGGCTGGTGCACCAACCGCGGAGGTAAATCTGTCACGCTCATGCGATACGAGTTGGCTTCACGCTACTGTCTCGAAATACGTCGCTCCGCATTACGATATACTAGTGGGTTTCCCATTTCATATCTTCTCACAGTGTTATTAGTAGGTTTCCATTTCACGTCAGCGAATTCAGATGCAACTCATTAATTTTGTTATCAAAGACTACTAAATATTTTGTTCCGTAATTCGAGTGTG
This sequence comes from Schistocerca serialis cubense, assembly GCF_023864345.2. NCBI lineage: Eukaryota > Metazoa > Arthropoda > Insecta > Orthoptera > Acrididae > Schistocerca > Schistocerca serialis. Next base: position 379,790,953 of record NC_064643.1, on the reverse strand, counting down.
TTATTGACTAGCGAGAGCGCAAGAAATTCGATGTAGCCGTTCAGTCCTCTGCCACAATAAGTGAATAACCTGACACGACCGTAATTGCGAGCCGTACTCACACGAAGCATCGCGGCATTCCTACAGAAATTAATGAGCTCGCAGCTGGAGCTGTGCAGACCAGTACGCGAAGCGGTGCCGCACGTTTCTGTGAGGCAGGTGAGCTGGAATTCACACGCGGCGTCATATGTGAATATAAGTACCTGGTTGAGAAATTCCGTTCTCGCTTCGGAGCGGTGCATCAATAGTAAAAGAAACCGGCCGGGTAAGGAGCAGAAGAAAGAGGGGAAACGGTGGGGTTGTGTGGTGTGTGAAAGCTCGCTAACGCAGCGCGCAGCAGAATTCCAGAGTGGGCGGCATATACGTTTCTGGCTGGCCACGCCGCGCAGCGCCGCACCGCTCGTCGGTAATAACGCACGTGGGGGCGGCAGTGGAGTGCAAGCGGGGGCGGTGGAGGCGGCGGTAACGAGCTAAGCCGCTAAACAAGCGGCACCCGCACAGGCGGCGGCGGCGGCGGCGGCGGCGGCGGCGGTGCCCTTTGAATTAATTTAGACAGCGCGGCCCGCCGGGGGCGGCGTGTGATTTGCGGCGCCGCGCTGTGGCTGTGTGCCGGCCAGAGTAACGAGAGGCCTAGCGAGCCGCACGGCGGGTGGGGGGGGGGGGGGGTTGGAGCGGGGGGGGCACGGCCGTCCACTGTGTGCGCCTGTGCCTCTCAGCCCTCAGCCACCAGGCACAATGGCCGCGCCACGCCCAGCAGCTTTTACGCCTCACTTTTCTACCAGACGCAGTGTTTGCATTAAAAAACAATTGCGGTTAATTTTCAGAGGACAACAGAGGCGAAGATGTGATTACGCGTAAGGGAACAGAGTCGTGGCAGTGGAATGCTTATGGTCACGCTAAAATAAATTAGAACACAGAGCTAAAATTTCTAATTTCTGACTTTCTTAGACCCGACGAATGAGCGAGATAATTTCCCTACCTGACTCAGAGTAGGTGCTGGCGAAAGAGAAATTAAACCCATCAGACATTTAGTCAGCCGCAGAAGATATCGCAGTCTAACTGAGAAAAACTAAACTTAACTCCATCCGAATAGGCTTCGGAAGGCCCAACGGTACCGACCGGCCGCCGTGTCATCCTCAGCGACAGGCGTCACTGGATGCGTGCGTATATGGAGGGCATGTGGTCAGCTTTCCCCCCCCCCCCCCCCCCCCCCCCCGGCCGTATGGCAGTTTACAAGACCGGAGCCGCTATTTCTCAATCAAGTAGCTCCTCAATTTGCTTCACAAGGGCTGAGTACTCCCCCACTTGCCAACAGTGCTCAGCAGACCGGATGGCCCAGTACGACAGTGTCAACTTCGGTGATCTGGCGGGAACCGTTGTTACCACTGTGGCAAGACCGTTGGCATGCCATTGTAACCCTTTTGGCTAATTAATCATGAGACAATTAATGCTGAGATTTTGAATTTGACTTTGGTCTGTTGGAAGCCGTTGTTCCAGTCTATCTGACGAACAGTATCCGCGCACTCTTCGTCGTTACGACGGCTCAAATTTGTCTACGGGCTCTTTCAACGAAGTGTGTGAACACCCGTGAAGGAAAGGTAGCCAACTCTTCCTCAAGTATCGAAGCCAGAGAAGGTAATAACGTTGGGCACTGAAGTATAGGGGGTAATTCGACGTTCTACGTCATCCCAAAGGTGCTCCGCTGGGTAAATGGGAAACACGACTTTGGGCTGTTGGAAACTGTCGTTCCAGTCTAGTACGCTATATGCTGAAAAGTATCGGGACACATGTTAGTGGGCATTAATTTTGTGTGTGTCCACGCATCGCCTTTATGATAGTTTGAACTCTGCTGGGGACACTTTCAATTAGGTATCTGAGCACCTGTCAAGGAAAGGCAGCTCATTCACCCTCAACAGCCGAAACCAGAGAAGGCAGTATGTTTGACATTGGGATCGAGCCAAATCTACCCTCTGAATCATCCAAAAAACGTTCCGTTACGTTCAGGTTGCGATTCTCCACAGCCCAAGCCCATTTCAGGAATGTTATTGTCCGCAACTCAATGGATCACAGAATGCTGTTTTATGGGAGGGTTCAGCCTCGTCCTGATACAAACAATTGTTGCCTTTGAATTTTCCTCCCCCGTAGGCAGTACACAATGCAGTAGATGGTGTTGCTATTCATCCGCATTTAACGTCTTCTTTAGCGCAGAAAAGGGACCACAGCCTAACCATGAAAAACGCCTCCCATCCGTTAACAGGCGTATTTCACAAATGGTACTACAAACGGCAGAAGGTAATGTTGGCATTGGTGGCCGGGAGGCCCCTCGCGGGCCGGTTCGGCCGCCGCTTCACAAGTTCTTTAACGCCACTACGGCAACTTGCGAGTGAATGAGGATGAAATGATGATGAAAGACACGCAACACCGAATCTCGAGGCAGAGAAAATCCATGACCCCGCCGGGATCGAACCCGGGACCCCGTGCGCGGGAAGCGAGACGCTACCGCATGACCATGAGCCGCGGACTCCCTATTCACTGACGTCATTCGTTACAACATCGCAAGCGTCGTTTATCATTGGCTATTGAAATATGTTGCCGATGAGAAGCTGCTCGACTACTGTACTTCACTCGTTTTAATTTCCTAAGGCAGTAACTGTGCTATCTGGAGTGCTCGTAACACTTTCGAACTCTCCAGTGATTCCTTCCACTCATTTCATGCAATTTATTTACACCGACTTTCCGTAGAGCTCATCGTCCTTGTCCGTCAGTACATGAGGTCTGTCTAGACTTGATTTAGATTTTGTAACTTCGCGATTCCACTTCACAATCCCTTCACAAATCATTGACCTGGGCAGCTGCAGAAGGGTTGAAATCTCCGTGATGGGTTTGTTACACGTAACATCCACGTTCAAAGTCACTTAGCTCTCCTGGTAGCCCATTCTGCTCTTACTTCTTCTCTGTTGTTGTTGTTGTTGTGGTCTTCAGTCCTGAGACTGGTTTGATGCAGCTCTCCATGCTACTCTATTCTGTGCAATCTTCTTCATCTCCCAGTACCTACTGCAACCTACATCCTTCTGAATCTGCTTAGTTTATTCATCTCTTGGTCTCCCCCTATGATTTTTACCCTCCACGCTGCCCTCCAATACTAAATCGGTGATCCCTTGATGCCTCAGAACATGTCCTACCAACCGATCCCTTCTTCTGCTCAAGTTGTGCCACAAACTTCTCTTCTCCCCAATCCTAATCAATACTTCATCATTAGTTATGTAATCTACCCATCTAAACTTCAGCATTCTTCTGTAGCACCACATTTCAAAAGCTTCTATTCTCTTCTTGTCCAAACTATTTACCGTCCATGTTTCACTTCCATACGTGGCTACACTCCATACAAATACTTTCAGAAATAACTTCCTGACACTTAAATCTATACTCGATGTTAACAAATTTCTCTTCTTCAGAAACGCTTTCCTTGCCATTGCCAGTCTACATTTTATATCCTCTCTACTTCGTCCATCATCAGTTATTTTGCTCCGCAAATAGCAAAACTCCTTTACTACTTTAAGTGTCTCATTTCCAAATCTAATACCCTCAGCATCACCCGACTTAACTCTACTACATTCCATTATCCTCGTTTTGCTTTTGTTGATGTTCATCTTATATCCTCCCTTCAAGACACCATCCATTCCGTTCAACTGCTCTTCCAAGTCCTTTGCTGTCTCTGACAGAATTACAATGTCATCGGCGAACCTCAAAGTTTTTATTTCTTCTCCATGGATTTTAATACCTACTACAAATTTTTCTTTTGTTTCCTTTACTGCTTGCTCAATATAGAGATTGAATAACATCGGGGAGAGGCTACAACCCTGTCTTACTCCCTTCCCAACCACTACTTCCCTTTCATGTCCCTCAACTCTTATAACTGCCATCTGGTTTCTGTACAAGTTGCAAATAGCCTTTCGCTCCCTGTATTTTACCCCTGCCACCTTTAGAATTTGAAAGAGAGTATTCCAGTCAACATTGTCAAAAGCTTTCTCTAAGTCTACAAATGCTAGAAACGTAGGTTTGCCTTTCCTTAATCTTTCTTCTAAGATAAGTCGTAAGGTCAGTATTGCCTCACGTGTTCCAGTATTTCTACAGAATCCAAACTGATCTTCCCCAGGTCGGCTTCTACTAGTTTTTCCATTCGTCTGTAAAGAATTCGTGTTAGTACTTTGCAGCTGTGGCTTATTAAACTGATGGTAATTTTCACATCTGTCAACACGTGCTTTCTTTGGGATTGGAATTATTATATTCTTTTTGAAGTCTGAGGGTATTTCGCCTGTTTCGTACATCTTGCTCACCCGATGGTAAAGTTTTGTCAGGACTGGCTCTCCCAAGGCCGTCAGTAGTTCCAATGGAATTTTGTCTACTCTGGGGGCCTTGTTTCGACTCAGGTCCTTCAGTGCTCTGTCAAACTCTTCACGCAGTATCGTATCTCCCATTTCATCTTCATCTACATCCTCTTCCATTTCCATAATATTGTCCTCAAGTGCATCGCCCTTGTATAGACCCTCTATATACTCCTTCCACCTTTCTGCTTTCCCTTCTTTGCTTAGAACTGGGTTGCCATCTGAGCTCTTGATGTTCATACATGTGGTTCTCTTATCTCCAAAGGTCTCTTTAATTTTCCTGTAGGCAGTATCTATCTTACCCCTAGTGAGATAAGCCTCTACATCCTTACATTTGTCCTCTAGCCATCCCTGCTTAGCCATTTTGCACTTCCTGTCGATCTCATTTTTGAGACGTTTGTATTCCTTTTTGCCTGCTTCATTTACTGCATTTTTATATTTTCTCCTTTCATCAATTAAATTCAATATTTCTTCTGTTACCCAAGGATTTCTACTAACCCTCTTCTTTTTACCTACTTGATCGTCGGCTGCCTTCACTACTTCATCCCTCAGAGCTACCCATTCTTCTTCTACTGTATTTCTTTCCCCCATTCCTTTCAATTGTTCCCTTATGCTCTCCCTGAAACTCTGTACAACCTCTGGTTCTTTCAGATTATCCAGGTCCCATCTCCTTAAATTCCCACCTTTTTGCAGTTTCTTCAGTTTTAATCTACAGGTCATAACCAACAGATTGTGGTCAGAGTCCACATCTGCCCCTGGAAATGTCTTACAATTTAAAACCTGGTTCTTAAATCTCTGTCTTACCATTATATAATCTATCTGATACCTTTTAGTATCTCCAGGGTTCTTCCATGTATACAACCTTCTATCATGATTCTTAAACCAAGTGTTAGCTATGATTAAGTTGTGCTCTGTGCAAAATTCTATCAGGCGGCTTCCTCTTTCATTTCTTAGCCCCAATCCATATTCACCTACTACGTTTTCTTTTCTCCCTTTTCCTACACTCGAATTCCAGTCACCCATGACTATTAAATTTTCGTCTCCCTTCACTATCTGAATAATTTCTTTTATTTCGTCATACATTTCTTCAATTTCTTCGTCATCTGCAGAGCTAGTTGGCATATAAACTTGTACTACTGTAGTAGGTGTGGGCTTCGTATCTATCTTGGCCACAATAATGCGTTCACTATGCTGTTTGTAGTAGCTTACCCGCATTCCGATTTTCCTATTCATTATTAAACCTACTCCTGCATTGTCCTATTTGACTTTGTGTTTATAACCCTGTAGTCACCTGACCAGAAGTCTTGTTCCTCCTGCCACCCAACTTCACTAATTCCCACTATATCTAACTTTAACCTATCCATTTCCCTTTTTAAATTTTCTAACCTACCTGCCCGATTAAGGGATCTGACATTCCACGCTCCGATTCGTAGAACGCCAGTTTTCTTTCTCCTGATAACGACATCCTCTTGAGTAGTCCCCGCCCGGAGATCCGAATGGGGGACTATTTTACCTCCGGAATATTTTACCCAAGAGGACGCCATCATCATTTAATCATACAGTAAAGCTGCATGCCCTCGGGAAAAATTACGGCCGTAGTTTCCCCTTGCTTTCAGCCGTTCGCAGTACCAGCACAGCAAGGCCGTTTTGGTTATTGTTACAAGGCCAGATCAGTCAATCATCCAGACTGTTGCCCTTGCAACTACTGAAAAGGCTGCTGCCCCTCTTCAGGAACCACACGTTTGTCTGTCCTCTCAACAGATACCCCTCCGTTGTGGTTGTACCTACGGTACGGCTATCTGTATCGCTGAGGCACGCAAGCCTCCCCACCAACGGCAAGGTCCATGGTTCTCTACTGACAACATAATATTCCCCGCTTCCTTTTATACTGTCGGTGCGCCTTACTTGGTATGTGGAGGGCAATTCTGCACTATGTAGTGATGTCAGGATACTTTCTATCAGATAGTGTAATGCGACACACTTTTAATCAGATGGTGCATTACAGCATACGGAAATTACAATGTTGTGCAATATGGGATTAACTTTTGTTGCCGACATGGGGACATCACAGCCACACGCCCGATGCGTGGTCGATAACGTGAAACGGCTGATAAATAAATTTTCTCCTCTCCAGTGTGCTATCTAGAGCGTACCGGTATAAGAAAGGGTCGTTTTACCTGAGTGACTGAGTTCAAATACAGATTAAAGAACAGCGACATGCGAAGTGTTGTCGTCAGTATGACGGTCGTGGAATACGACGAAAGTCGTGCATAATGCGGGACTGTGTTTTTTGTATTTCAGTCGTGTGTCATTGCATATTTTAAAGTTCTAATTAGGCGTGGTACACATTGCACAATAATAGTTCCCGTGATGAATAAAATGTGTCATGGCAATCCTAAATATGTTCCTATAGTCACTGCGAATAATCAGGCAGCCTATGTGTAACGGTCCTCATCACAATCAAGGAGAGCGTTATCAACAGACTCACGAACATACGATATCTTCTGCGTAACAGACGCAACTACAGAAGAAGCAAGGTGAGTGAAAAGGACTTCCGCGATGTTTGCCTGAAGTATACATGCCTATCTCATCATCATCATCATCATAATCATCATCATTTAAGACGGATTATACCCTTCAGCGTTCAGTCTGGAGCATAGCCCCCCTTATAAAATTCCTCCATGATCCCCTATTCAGTGCTAACATTGGTGCCTCTTCTGATGTTAAACCTATTACTTCAAAATCATTCTTAACCGAATCCAGGTACCTTCTCCTTGGTCCGCCCGGACTCCTCCTACCCTCTACTGCTGAACCCATGAGGCTCTTGGGTAACCTTGCTTCTCCCTTGCGTGTAACATGACCCCACCATCTAAGCCTGTTCGCCCTGACTGCTACATCTATAGAGTTCATTCCCAGTTTCTCTTTGATTTCCTCATTGTGGACACCCTTCTGCCATTGTTACCATCTACTAGTACCTGCAATCATCCTAGCTACTTTCATATCCGTAACCTCAACCTTATTGATAAGGTAACCTGAATCCACCCAGCTTTCGCTCCCATACAACAAAGTTGGTCGAAAGATTGAACAGTGCACAGATAACTTAGTCTAGGTACTGACTTCCTTCTTGCAGAAGAGAGTAGATCGTAGCTGAGGACTCACTGCATTAGCTTTGCTACACCTCGCTTCCAGTTGTTTCACTATGTTGCAATCCTGTGAGAATATGCATCATAAGTACTTGAAACCGTCCACCTGTTCTAACTTTGTTCCTCCTATTTGGCACTCAATCCGTTTATATCTCTTTCCCACTGACATTACTTTCGATTTGGAGATGCTAATCCTCATACCATAGTCCTTAGATTTCTGATCTAGCTCTGAAATATTACTTTGCAAACTTTCAATCGAATCTGCCATCACAACTAAGTTATCCGCATATGCAAGAATGCTTATTTTGTGTTCACATATCTTAATCTCACCCAGCCAGTCTACTGTTTTCAACATATTATCCATAAATAATATGAACAACAGTGGAGACAGGTTGCAGCCTTGTGTTACCTCTGAAACTACTCTGAACCATGAACTCAATTTACCTTCAACTCTAACTGCTGCCTGACTATCCATGTAAAGACCTTTAATTGCTTGCAAAAGTTTGCCTCCTATTCCATAATCTCGTAGAACAGACAATAACTTCCTCCTAGGAACCCGGTCATATGCCTTTTCTAGATCTATAAAGCATAGATACAATTCCCTGTTCCACTCATAACACTTCTCCATTATTTGCCGTAAGCTAAAGATCTGGTCCTGACAACCTCTAAGAGGCCTAAACCCACACTGATTTTCATCCAATTGGTCCTCAACTAATACTCGCACTTTCCTTTCAACAATACCTGAGAAGATTTTACTCACAAGGCTGATTAAAGAGATACCTCTGTAGTTGTTACAATCTTTTCTGTTTCCATGTTTAAAGATTGGTGTGATTAGTGCTTCTGTCCAGTCTGATGGAACCTGTCCCGACTCCCAGGCCATTTCAATTATCCTGTGTAGCCATTTAAGACCTGACATTCCACTGTATTTGATGAGTTCCTACTTAATTTCATCCACCCCAGCTGCTTTATTGCACTGCAATCTACTGACCACTTTCTCCACTTCCTCAAATGTGATCCTATTTCCATCATCATTCATATCCCATTCTACCTCGAAATCTGAAACATTACTGATCGTATTTTCACCTACATTGAGCAACTCTTCAAAATATTCCCTCCATCTGCCCAAGGCATCCACAGGATTCACCAGCAGTTTTCCAGACCTGTCCAAAATACTTGTCATTTCCTTCTTACCTCCCTATCGAAGACTGCTAATTACACTCCATAATGGTTTTCCAGCAGCTTGACCCATAGTCTCCAACCTGTTTCCAAAGTCTTCCCAAGATTTCTTCTTGGATGCTGCAATTATCTGTTTGGCTTTGTTTCTTTCTTCAACATAACTTTCTCTGTCTACCTGAGTTCTAGCCATTTTTGATACGCCTTCTTTTTCCTTTTACAGGCTGCCTTGACTGTGTCATTCCACCAAGCTGTTTGCTTCATCCTACTTTTACACATTTCTGTTCCAAGACATTCTGTAGCCACTTCTAGTACTGTGTCCCTGTACCTTGTCCATTCCTTTTCCAATGACTGTAATTCACTACATTCAACTAACTGGTACTTTCCTGAGATCGCTGTTATGTACTTGTGCCTGATTTCCTTATCCTGAAGTTTCTCCACTCTTATCCTCCTACATATGGACCTGACCTCCTGCACTTTCGGCCTCACAATCCCAATTTCACTGCAGATTAAATAATGATCAGTGTCATCAAAGAATTCCCTTAATACACGTGTGTCCCTCACAGCCTTCCTGAGTTCCTGATCTGTTATTATATAGTCAATGACAGATCTGGTTCCCCTGCCTTCCCAAGTATACCGGTGAATGTTCTTATGTTTAAAAAAGGAGTTTGTGATTACTAAGCCCATACTGGCACAGATATCCAAGAGTTGTTTCCCGTTCCTGTTGGCCTTCATATCCTCTCCAAATTTACCCATAACCGTCTCGTACCCTTCTGTTCGATTTCCAATCCTGGTGTTAAAATCACCCATGAGCAGAACACTGTCCTTGTCCTTTAACAACTACATCACTGAGTGCCTCATAAAAACTATCCATCGTATCTTGATCTGTCCCTTCACAATGCGAATATACTGACACAATCCTAATTTTCTTTCTAGACACTGTCAAATCTATCCACAGCAGTCGTACGTTTACATACATTATTGCAACTACGTTGGGTTCCATTTCTTTCCTGATGTAAAGCCCTACACCCCATTGTGCTATTCCTGCTTTGACTCCTGACAGGTTGACCTTGCATTCTCCCACTTCCTCATCCCTTACCCAAATGTCACTAACAGCTAAAACGTTCAGCCCCAGCTTACTTGCAGCCTCTGCCAGCTCTACCTTCTTCCCAGAGTAGCCCCCATTGATATTAATAGCTCCCCCTCTCATTACCAGTTGTTTGCCAAGTCGTATCTTAGGAGTCCCTGGTTTGTCAGTTAGAGGTGGGACTTGAAATATGGCTTCCCGGCTATTACACTGTCAAAATTTCCATTACTCTGATCACCAAGTGTGTTCACAAAATTTGTCTGAATGTATTCCCTTTCACTAGTTACTATCAAAAGTTTTCTTCCAACCCAATCAAATGCTGTATTTACTTTTACTATCCAATTCATACCCAAAAGAAAATCCTCATTAAATTTCTGAATTACAAAACATCCATGTGTGAACAACTTGCCTTCAATTAAAAATGTCACTAAAGCCTGGCTTTTTACCAATTTACTGCTCTTCCCAGTAGCACCTTTTATCTTTACCCCAACAACTGGCAGTTCAACATAATCTTTCCCCACTTTCAATTTCTTGCTTAACCTTTCAGGTATTCCCGAGATCTCACTTCCTGTATCGATTAAACATTTACCAATCCATGACCCCATTTGAACTTTTATATAAGGACTGCAAAATTGATCACTTTTCTCAGAACCTGTATCCTCATATAATAAATCACTTTCAATTTCCCCAAACCTATACTTATCAGAATCATATGGTATACCATTATATGTGTTATTTGTCACAGTTATAAAATTTGCGCAAGATACAAAATTGTCATTAGTACTCTCTATTATCTCAAATAGCCAAGAATTTTCATCCAAATCACATTGTATACTATTGTTGTACTTATCCTTCAGCTTTTCAAAAATAAAATATCTCATCTTTTTCCACCACTCAGGACATACAGTTTCACATACATTAATAAGCATCTTTCTAAAGTTCTTGTCAAAAGAAATAGTTTCACTGTTCAGCCATATATTCATAAGAAATGTGTGTGTATCATTAGTATCTATAAAAGTTTCACTTAGGTAAGAAGTTATACATCTGTCATCGTTATTTGTGTAGTCAGATTCTTTACCAGCAACATCTAAATTCACACTTTTACATACACCCAGATTGCGAGTATTATTCATCCTGGTAACATCCCTGGGAATTTCTATAATATTCTCACTATTAAATCCATTTTCAACCATGTGTATACCCAACTCCCTATTTAAACTAATGAAATACCTTTCCTCAACATCATCATCAATACCATTACCATCATTATCAACTTTATCAACAACATCATTGTCATTACACATATTCAGGTCATACACATTCAAATTATCCCCCAAAATATTATTACCCTTTTCTAAAGTTACCAGATCCCTTTCACCAACATTTTCATTCTCACAGCATGCATTCTCTCTTTCATTCACACACATCTCTGAACTGCTGCAAATTACATCATCCGACAAAGTGTTTTTCTTTTCTGCCCAAGTGTAAAACTCTGTTAAATTAAATGAATCACAATTACTTTTATCTACTGTATGTTCTTGTGTATTGAAAATGTTATCTTTATCATTATTATTTTCCTCTTGAAATTTCTTCAATAAGTAACAACTAATGACCTCATGTGATAGCTTAGGTTTGGAACTGATCTGTTTGGGTTTATGATAGTCACATCCATTGGTCCTTTCATCATGCTCACCTTCTGCCTCAACCTTGCGGACCTTCAAGGGGGCGTCTACTCGTTTTTTATTTCCGGTTCCTGTTTGAACTGCTGATTATGGTTCTGCCAATGTCTCTGATCAACATTTCTGATCCCATTCCTATGCCAAACATTACCTGATTGTTGGTAGTTTCTATTGTACTGACACAATACTCTCGAAAATCTCATAAGTCATTGTGAAGAACAAAAATTTATACACAACAATACAACACAAGATAAAAATATTGTTTTAACAAAATACGAGGGTTTTGTGACTTATCTGGAACACTCTTCTACTGTTGCAAAACCACGTTTTCCATCCATGTGATTGTTGACCAAAATTCTTGAAGTATTTTCTTCTGTCGAAAATTATATTTTTTGCCGAAACATTTCTTCTCCAAAACTTTTACTTCCCAATGAACAAAAACACTGTAACACACATTCTGAAGAAACTGGTATTAACACACAAAAATTTTCTTCCTCGTAGCACTGTTGAAGATCTCGTGAACACAATATCCCGGCTACAGTCCCCAGTTGAAATATGCCTTCCCGGCTATTACACAAGTTGAAAATATGGTCACTATTTTTTTATAAACTTAAATTTGCCATATTTCGTGACAGTACCTTTTCCATTAGACGTTTGCAAGCAAATATAAGTCTTGGCTTCAGTTGTCTAAGTATGATTCCACAATGCATCGTTGTCGGCTGCAGAAAAGACGTGGTTCAACGTGTTTCTCTCATTTTGGTGTTTCAAATACAGTTTCTTCAAATGTAGTTTCTTCTTTTTAGTTAATACAAAAATAATAGTTAACATAATTCAAAATTATTTATGACGGCGACCTTCACATTGTTCTTCCGTCAACACACACCAAGAGTTAGCTGCCGACTGACTATAGTCAAAGACGACTCCAACGTCAAAGATATTTTACACAATTCACAAGTTTCCGCTTGTAATCGGTCTCTTTGCTATTCTTCGATACATTTTCTAATAGTAATCAATATTCTTTTACTCTCAAAAACAGAAGTAAATTAACATATAACAAGACAAATTATAATAAATTCTGACAAAAATATAAGAAAACATTTACAATTCGGTATCGACAAATACGGTAAAAAAATAACATCTCCCAGATCCATTACAGACTCCATCACCTCCAAAGGTCCGAGGCATTTTGCTCTGATTGTTGCCAGCATCATATTTAAAGTACCAGGGAAGCAGGTTGCTAGCCTTACTTGCCCGGGGTCCCATTGGGTTTTACCCCTAACGGCTGAGGGACTAACCGGTGGGTTTCGTAGTCTTTGCCGTATGAGCAGAAAGGTGACCACGACTCAGAATATGTACGAGATGCCCAGCCTTATTCCAAAGTAACTGGTATCCCGATTACCGGGACCACTTACTTGGCCACTCATACGTTGCCCGTGGTTCATGAACTAGGACATGACTACAGGAACCCACACCATGAACATGCCTATCTGCTATACTCAAATGAAATGTCTCTGTGATACAAAAAGTCGTCATCGTCACCTTTTCGAGAGTAAAGACAAAAAGACAAACGATGTTGTTGCAACGCCTCTAGCTCGATTTTAGCTTCAGTTAAGTGAGTAGGGGAGTCATAAGCTTCTACAGATAATCCGTATCAACCACAGATCTCGCACTGATGATTAGATCCCGGTGAGATAAAAAACTGAGGCATGATGTTGATTGCTACTTTTCAACTCCTGCCTCCAGTAGTCTCGAATACTTTCTGCAGGGATTTAGATGGTATGCGGAGATGCAAATGGGTCCCTAAGAGTAGGGAGGCTAGGCTGGTACGCCGCCACTCTCCATTGTTGTTAGATGTATCCAAGATGGCGGCGATGACGTCATCCAAGTTGGCAGTATGTAGACTTGGCAATAGCGCATGGTGTCATACAAGATGGTGGTCGTGATGTTATCCAAGATGGCAGATTTTGGTGGGGAGATAGGTCAATTGGGATACCTCCACTCACCTAAGCCCCTTCCCCTCCCATCCCCCAGAAAACAGAAAATGGTGGGAAGTTCAAATTCCACTATGATAATGCAACACACATCTACTAACCTAAGAAAATGATGGGAAAGAGTTCACTTGGACTTCCTCAACTAACCCAAGTCACTGGACCGTCACCTGTTCCTAGGAATTGGTGGGAAGTTTGAATTTTGGAGGGAAGATAGGCCACTTGATCTATCTCTACTAAAGGAAGGAAATGGTGGGAAAGAAATAGCACTTAGGCTACCTCACCAACCTAAGTCACCTGACTGACACCTGTTCCTAGGAACCAGCAGGAAGTTTGGAGGGAAGATAGGTCAATTGGGCTATCTCTACTAACCTAAGAAAATGGCAGGAAAGCAAGGGCAACTGGGATACCTCCACTAACCTGTCATGCGACCGCCACCTCGTCCTAGGAAATGGTGGGAAGAGGACTTGACGTGTGCTGACATAAGTCTTTATTTTGCATGCACTATTTATTTAAACAATTAGAGGCAGTACCACCATTAAGTGTAGTCGCCATGGGATGTGGAGTCCAACTGACCTAATACACAGTACTACCACCAGAGGGCGCTGTCGTCTGTTCTGTGATGTAACCCACGATGGCTGTCTAGAGGGAAAAATCACCCAGCCTGTGCTGGGCTGCTGGAAAGAGGAAGGAGCGTACTTTATTTATTTTGCAACAATTCATTTAGGGATTGATTCTGAGAGATATTATATTTACCACCACGATACAAAACAAACGCTCTGATATGCTTGAGGTCATGCCACACAGCCTTCAGAGCTGTAAACCACTCTTAAATTGCTCGAATAACGCTCTGCAAACACGTAAACAACTCCTAAATTACCGAAATAATTTCAGTGCAGACACGAAATCAACTAGTAAACTGTTCAAATGACGCATAGCACAGCCTACAGACCTGCTTGTAAAATAAGGCAAGAGACACGCAGATAATGTGCACAGGCACAGCCTGCCACCCCCTGTCCACTGGACATCACAGGAGGCTACTGCACACGCTCCTAGAAGATGCGATGCACCGACAGCACCTGTGGCAGTCTGCTTCCAAGTCACGAACAAGTGCGCATTTGGGATTCTCAAGCATGAGGTAGCGGCATACCTTTCATACATGACACCTGAGAAATTCCTCTCGAAATACGTGATCACCTAGGCACTGTTGTTGACTGAGCTGTGCTCACACCCAACTATGCATTTTTGTGAACTTCGCTGTCTATCTGTGTTTGGTTTCCCGCCCTTGTTGCGATTACGTCGTGGTTCTTCTTCCTTCCACTTATGGCAGCAGTAATGTGTGTCGATATTTGCGCCGTGTACCATCTTTGGTTTGGTGCATATACACTCCTGGAAATGGAAAAAAGAACACATTGACACCGGTGTGTCAGACCCACCATACTTGCTCCGGACACTGCGAGAGGGCTGTACAAGCAATGATCACACGCACGGCACAGCGGACACACCAGGAACCGCGGTGTTGGCCGTCGAATGGCGCTAGCTGCGCAGCATTTGTGCACCGCCGCCGTCAGTGTCAGCCAGTTTGCCGTGGCATACGGAGCTCCATCGCAGTCTTTAACACTGGTAGCATGCCGCGACAGCGTGGACGTGAACCGTATGTGCAGCTGACGGACTTTGAGCGAGGGCGTATAGTGGGCATGCGGGAGGCCGGGTGGACATACCGCCGAATTGCTCAACACGTGGGGCGTGAGGTCTCCACAGTACATCGATGTTGTCGCCAGTGGTCGGCGGAAGGTGCACGTGCCCGTCGACCTGGGACCGGACCGCAGCGACGCACGGATGCACGCCAAGACCGTAGGATCCTACGCAGTGCCGTAGGGGACCGCACCGCCACTTCCCAGCAAATTAGGGACACTGTTGCTCCTGGGGTATCGGCGAGGACCATTCGCAACCGTCTTCATGAAGCTGGGCTACGGTCCCGCACACCGTTAGGCCGTCTTCCGCTCACGCCCCAACATCGTGCAGCCCGCCTCCAGTGGTATCGCGACAGGCGTGAATGGAGGGACGAATGGAGACGTGTCGTCTTCAGCGATGAGAGTCGCTTCTGCCATGGTGCCAATGATGGTCGTATGCGTGTTTGGCACCGTGCAAGTGAGCGCCACAATCAGGACTGCATACGACCGAGGCACACAGGGCCAACACCCGGCATCATGGTGTGGGGAGCGATCTCCTACACTGGCCGTACACCACTGGTGATCGTCGAGGGGACACTGAATAGTGCACGGTACATCCAAAGCCGTCATCGAACCCATCGTTCTACCACTCCTAGACCGGCAAGGGAACTTGCTGTTCTAACAGGACAATGCACGTCCGCATGTATCCCGTGCCACCCAACGTGCTCTAGAAGGTGTAAGTCAACTACCCTGGCCAGCAAGATCTCCGGATCTGTCCCCCATTGAGCATGTTTGAGACTGGATGAAGCGTCGTCTCACGCGGTCTGCACGTCCAGCACGAACGCTGGTCCAACTGAGGCGCCAGGTGGAAATGGCATGGCAAGCCGTTCCACAGGACTACATCCAGCATCTCTACGATCGTCTCCATGGGAGAATAGCAGCCTGCATTGCTGCGAAAGGTGGATATACACTGTACTAGTGCCGACATTGTGCATGCTCTGTTGCCTGTGTCTATGTGCCTGTGGTTCTGTCAGTGTGATCATGTGATGTATCTGACCCCAGTAATGTGTCAATAAAGTTTCCCCTTCCTGGGACAATGAATTCACGGTATTCTTATTTCAATTTCCAGGAGTGTATTTTCCGGCTAAGGGCTCTGCAGGCAGTCGGTCGGTTGTTGTGGACGAGGGAAGTTATCTCCGCGTGGTACAGTCGGCTGGGTCCACTGGCAGCCCCTGCACAGTGTCGAAGCGCGTGTGGAGCTTTCTGGTCGCTACGAGCTTCGTGTGTACCTCCGTGGTCAAGGATGCCCGCCAGTAATTATCACCACTGCGGGACCACCGGCGGGTCTCCACCTGCCGGCTACTTCTACCGCACGTTCTGCAAATACTGAGGATGGCCGCACACAGCAATATCGTATCGCCACGATGAATCTTGCCACCATTCGTGCCCCCCATAAACTGGCCATGTTCAGAGACACTATTTACTCTGCGGATGTGGATATAGCACTCTTACAAGAGGTGTTTGTGGCTGAGTTCCTAGTTCCCACCGGATACAACGCCCATGTTTCCCCCGCATCCGATACCGGTAGCGGCGTCGCCATCCTGCTACGCGACGGACTCCCTGCAGAGGACGTCATCTACCTCCCCACTGCGCGAGGTATGGCCCTCACACTGTTCGGCGTGCGTATTATTAATATCTACGCTCCGTCCGGCACTGGCCGCCGTCATGACCGACAAACTTTTTTTGCCGAAAGCGTCACACCCCTCTTCACCGGTCCGCAGGACGATTTAGTACTCGGTGGGGATTTTAACTCGACACAAGAGCCCGCGGACCAACTCCCGCGACATTCCCCTTGTGCATCTCTCTCAGTGGTCATCGACCGTCTCCGACTTGTTGACACATGGAAGAAGCTCCACGGCATTCAACCGGGCTATACATCCTTCACCTCTCACTCGTCAAGCCACATAGATCGCATCTACGTTACCCGTTCCCTTGCTGATGGCACACGTCATGCGGAAGTCTGGCCCTTGGCCTTTTCAGACCATGATGCATACCTCTGTGACGTCACTCTCGCCCGACAGCAAGTGTGGCATAGTCGTGGTCTGTGGAAACTCAATGTCGCTCACCTGACCTCCTCAGACTGTCGCCGTATGGTCGAAGAAGCGTGGGCACGCTGCCACCATCGTCGAGAAGCCTATGACTCCACCTTATCATGGTGGCTCTCCTGTGCAAAGCCGACCCTCAGGAAGACTCTGATGAGTTTTGAGAAAGAATTAAAGGCGTCGCAAACTAATACCCTGCACTTCTACTACACCATACTACGTGACTGTGCGACGATGCCTTTCTCGCCAGCCCGGCAGTCGATGGTCCATCGCACGAAGGCGCAGATATCCTTGATCATGCGGCGTAACTTGGAAGGCACTGTAGTCCGTTCTCGAGCTTCTAATCGAATCCCTCAAGAACGTCCGTCGATGTACCACCTCCTTCAGGAAAGACAACGACGACGACGAGCTCTGATCCAAGTCCTCACTGATGTGGAAGGGCGCCGGCACGACACCCAACAAAGCATCGGTCGTGCTCTCCATGCTCATTTTGCCGGGCTATACGCAGCCGTACCGCATTCTGCAGCACTGATCACAGAAGTCGCTCAGCTCACTACGAATACTCTTCCGGAGGATGCAGTGCATGACCTCCAAGACGACGTAACCACAGATGAAGTGGAAGATGCTATCAAGGCGGGTTCCGATAACAGGTCTCCTGGACCTGACGGTATTGGACGGCATTCGCACAATAGCTGATGTCACCGAGGACAGTGGTCCCGAGCGCCTTTCTAGAAGGAATTATTATCCCCGTACATAAACCGCGCGGGTTATCGAGGGTCCAGGACTATCGTCCAATTACTTTGCTCAACAGCGACATGAAAATATTCACACGGCTACTGGCATCGCGACTCAAGAAGGTCGCACGTTACGTCACATCCTGCGACCAGACTTCCCTAGGAGTCGACAACAACATCCGTACGGCCCTTTGCCGTTACAGAGACATGATAGCATTAGCGCATCATCAGCGTCTCCCTGGCGCCTTGGCTTCACTGGACTTTAGCCAGGCTTTCGACCGTGTTGAACACTCCTATTTACGGACAGTTCTTCAGCATATGGGTTTTCCTGGCGGTATTGTAACAGTGGTTATACGCCTGTTGAGTAGTGCAACCTCTAAAATCATGTACAATGGTCGTCTTACACCGTCCCTGGTCATCGCACGATCTGTACGGCAAGGATGCCCTCTTTCCACGATTTTGTATGCTTTCGCCTTGGAACCCCTGCTCCAGGGCATGCGCCAACGTTTGGAAGGCATGGCTGTGCAAGGCCACCGTTTTTGTTGTACAGCCTACGCAGACGACATAGTACTATATCTGCGCAGTGAAGATGAAGTACGAGCAGCACTGACATGGGTGGCGACTTACGGCGAAGCGTCGGGGAGCTGCCTCAACGTGTCAAAATCCAAGGTACTGCTCATTGGTGAGGGCTTGCTGGAGAGATGCGCTGCCCCCCTTAGTGTCGCCGCCACCATACGGTGTCTTGGACTTGATTTCACAGCAGACCTGCGCCGCTCAGCGGCTATCAATGGTAGACGCTTGCTACAGACAATCAGAGCAAATCTCGCAGATCACCGGCTACGAGCTCACGACGTTACCCAACGCGCGTAATACATGAACATGTATCATGCTTCCCGTATACCACACGTGGCTCAAGTCCCAAATCTCCTGGCGCGACGAATGTTGATGGCTTTCGGCTCTTTCGTCAGCTCGGGGATGTTATTCAAGGTGCAGTATGAATCCCTTGCACTGCCACGAGATCGTGGCGGGGTAGGACTCATCCACGTGCAGACTCGTGTCAAGGCACTATACGTCAGCTCCCAACTCAAACTTTGGCATCGTTGCCCGCAGAGCCTTACTAGCCTCCTGCTTCACAACTTTGCACCGGCGTCCTTGTCCGCCTCAGTACTGATATCGACCATTCCAACCCCCTTTTATTACATCCAACGATTTTTCCTGGAGTTCAGTTATATCTACCGGTCCTTACCACTTACACGTTTGTACCTCACGAAAACAGTCTCCGAATTGTTACAACAGTGCCGCCCGTCCAACCCCATCGAATGTAAGTATCCACAGTACGTGTGGCGACACATATGGAAGGCGATCCATGCGCGTTTTCTCGAATCAGACGTTCAATCAGCGTGGTACATCACCGTGAATGGCAAACAAGTTAACCGAGATCGTCTGCACCGCATCCATCTCGCCGATTCATCCCTCTGCACCTACTGTGGCGTGGATGACACGGATGTCCACCGGTTCCACTGTGGCACAGCGCTAGACGTCTGGACACTTGCGCGGTGAATTTTGGCGTTTCTTACTCGGCGGACACCGGCTCAGATCGACGTCCACATGCTTTTGTACCCCGATAAGACTTTCTACCCCTCCGCCAAAACTAACTCTGTGAATTGGATCTGTGGCCACACGATCCGCTATCTTTTTACTTCAGGCGACAAGTCTACGCCAGGATATTGGACTTACCTCAACGAACGACACTGCGTCCTGATACGCAACCCACGCTATAAACAATATTTTTCTAATTTCTTACGGAGCACTTTCGATGACCCACCTAGTAGCTGGAACGTCCAAGCCCTGAGAAGCTGAAAACTGTATAAAACGAACCGAACTGAATAGATCTGCTACCCAGAACTCACGCCTACGCCATGAGAAGACACGTTTGGACGAGCTGGCATGCTGTAGGCGGATACACTTCAGGAGCTCCTGTAAGAACTGGACTTTAACTACAAGTCGCATGACGCCTTAAAAAGCTTTTCCTTATTTCTTCCTCATAGTTTGTTCTTAAAGGAAAAAGAAATTTGATTTTGGCTTTGAGAAACTATTTTGTTCCGAAGGATTGCTTCTTCGCCAACAAGACGAAAGAGACTCATCCTTGTTTACTGGAAGGAGAAACCAGTATAATCGGAGTCTTTGTTTTCTTTAAAAAAAAACTTTTTCCTTATTTATTCCTCACAATTTGTTCTTAAAGGAAAAAGAAATTTGAGTTTGGCTTTGAAGAAAAATTTTTTTTTGTTCCCAAAAAAAAAAATTCATAATCAAAAACATCTTCGGACCCGGGTTCGATCCCCTCCACTGCCTAAATTTTGATAAAAAAAGGGGGTAGCGTCTTTGATTCACAATCAAAACCTCTTCGGTCCCGGGTTCGATCCCCGCCACTGTCTAAATATTGATAAATAATCAGCATTGGCGGCCGAAGGGTTCCGGCATAAGAAGTCAGCCTCATTCTGCCAACGGCCTTGTCAAAGAGGGCGGAGGGGCGGATAGAGGTTCAGGGCACCCTCTTGTCCTAGGGGTGGGAAATTGCCCCTAAAGGCGGAAGAATCAGCAATGATCAACGACATGAGGATGCAGAAGGCAATGGAAACCACTGCATTAAAGACACGTAACTTGTATCTACAGGACATGTGGCCTGTATTTGAAGAAGTGTCATGATGATCTCTCCATTGCCAAAAGATTCCGGAATAGTCCCCCATTCGGATCTCCGGGAGGGGACTGCCAAGGGGGAGGTTACCATGAGAAAAAGATCGAATAATCTACGAAAGGATAACGTTCTACGAGACGGGGCGCGGAATATCAGAAGCTTGAACTCGGTAGGGAAACTAGAAAATCTGGAAAGGGAAATGCAAAGGCTCAATCTAGATATAGTAGGGGTCAGTGAAGTGAAGTGGAAGGAAGACAAGGATTTCTGGTCAGATGAGTACCGGGTAATATCAACAGCAGCAGGAAATGGTATAACAGGTGTAGGATTCGTTATGAATAGGAAGGTAGGGCAGAGGGTGTGTTACTGTGAACAGTTCAGTGACCGGGTTGTTCTAATCAGAATCGACAGCAGACCAACACCGACAACGATATTCCAGATATACATGCCGACGTCGCAAGCTGAAGATAAACAGATAGAGAGGATATTGAAAGGGTAATGCAGTATGTGAAGGGGGACGAAAATCTAATAGTCATGGGCGACTGGAAAGCAGTTGTAGGGGAAGGAGTAGAAGAAAAGGTTACAGGAGAATATGGGCTAGGGACAAGGAATGAAAGAGGAGAAAGACTAATTGATTTCTGTAACAAGTTTCAGATAGTAATAGCGAATACCCTGTTCAAGAATCACAAGAGGAGGAGGTATACTTGGAAAAGGCCGGGAGATACGGGAAGATTTCAATTAGACTACATCATGGTCAGACAGAGATTCCGTAATCAGATAGTGGATTGTAAGGCGTACCCAGGAGCAGATATAGACTCAGATCACAATATAGTAGTGAAGAAGAGTAGGCTGAAATTCAAGACATTAGTCAGGAAGAATCAATACGCAAAGAAGTGGGATACGGAAATACTAAGGAATGACGAGATACGTTTGAAGTTCTCTCACGCTATAGATACAGCAATAAGGAATAGCGCAGTAGGCAGTACAGTTGAAGAGGAATGGACATCTCTAAAAAGAGATGGGTAGGAAAACATAGGTACAAAGAAGGTAGCTGCGAAGAAACCATGGGTAACAGAAGAAATACTTCAATTGATTGATGAAAGGAGGAAGTACCAACATGTTCCGGGAAAATCAGCAATACAGAAATACAAGTCGCTGAGGAATGAAATAAATAGGAAGTGCAGGGAAGCTAAGACTAAATGGCTGCAGGAAAAATGTGAAGACATCGAAAAAGATATGGTTGTCGGAAGGATAGACCCAGCATACAGGAAAGTCAAAACAACCTTTGGTGACATTAAAAGCAACGGTGGTAACATTAAGAGTGCAACGGGAATTCCACTGTTAAATGCAGAGGAGGGAGCAGATAGGTGGAAAGAATACATTGAAAGCCCCAATGAGGGTGAAGATTTGTCTGATGTGATAGAAGAAGGAGCAGGAGTCGATTTAGAAGAGATAGGGGATCCAGTATTAGAATCGGAATTTAAAAGAGCTTTGGAGGACTTACCGTCAAATAAGGCAGAAGGGATAGATAACATTCCATCAGAATTTCAAAAATCGTTGGGGGAAATGGCAACAAAACGACTTTTCACGTTGGTGTGTAGATTATATGAGTCTGGCGATATACCATCTGACTTTCGGAAATGCATCATCCACACAATTCCGAAGACGGCAAGAGCTGACAAGTGCGAGAATTATCGCACAATCAGCTTAACAGCTCATGCATCGAAGCTGCTTACAAGAATAATATACAGAAGATGGAAAAGAAAATTGAGAATGCGCTAGGTGACGATCAGTTTGGCTTTAGGAAAAGTAAAGGGACGAGAGAGGCAATTCTGACGTTACGGCTAATAATGGAAGCAAGGCTAAAGAAAAATCAAGACACTTTCATAGGATTTGTCGACCTGGAAAAAGCGTTCGACAATATAAAATGATGCAAACTGTTCGAGATTTTGAAAATAGTAGGGGTAAGCTATAGGGAGAGACGGGTCATATACAATATGTACAACATCCAAGAGGGAATAATAAGAGTGGAAGATCAAGAACGAAGTGCTCGTATTAAGAAGGGTGTAAGACAAGGCTGTAGCGTTTCGCCCCTACTCTTCAATCTGTACATCGAGGAAGCAATGATGGAAATAAAAGAAAGGTTCATGAGTGGAATTAAAATACAAGGTGAAAGGATATCAATGATACGATTCGCTGATGACATTCCTATCCTGAGTGAAAGTAAAGAAGAATTAAATGATCTGCTGAACGGAATGAACAGTCTAATGAGTACACAGTATGGTTTGAGAGTAAATCGGAGAAAGACGAAGGTAATGAGAAGTAGTAGAAATGAGAACAGCGAGAAACTTAACATCAGGATTGATGGTCACGAAGTCAATGAAGTTAAGGAATTCTGCTACCTCGGCAGTAAAATAACCAATGACGACGGCCGGAGCAAGGAGGACATCTATAGCAGACTCGCTATGGCCAAAAAGGCATTTCTGGCCAAGAGAAGTCCACTAATATCAAATACCGGCCTTAATTTGAGGACGAAATTTCTGAGGATCTACGTCTGGAGTACAGCATTGTTTGGTAGTGAAACATGGACTGTGGGAAAACCGGAACAGAAGAGAATCGAAGCATTTGAGATGTGGTGCTATAGACGAATGTTGAAAATTAGGTGGACTGATAAGATAAGGAATGAGGAGGTTCTACGCAGAATCAGAGAGGAAAGGAATATGTGGAAAACACTGATAAGGCGAAGGGACAGGATGATAGGATATCTGCTAAGACATGAGGGATTGACTTCCATGGTACTAGAGGGAGCTGTAGAGGGCAAAAACTGTAGAGGAAGACAGAGATTGTAATACGTCAAGCAAATAATTGAGGACGTAGGTTGCAAGTGCTACTCTGAGATGAAGAGGTTAGCACAGGAAAGGAATTTGTGGCGGGCCGCATCAAACCAGTCAGTAGACTGATGACCAAAAAAAAAAAAAAAAAAAAAAAACGAGCTTCGTGGTTCATTGACCCAGGGCGTCATAGCTGAGCAGTGGTTTCAACTGCCCAAGGCACGTCCATTCATGTTGTGGTGGTTTGTTTCGGTTGTTTGCTGTTGGGAAGGTTTTCCTGTGAGCAACACCGAGTGTTTCTACTGCTGAAGTTTAGCCGCCTTGCGGTGCAATTAACTATTTTGGTTGACTACAAGTTGAGTACACCAGAAGAATTTTCTGTGTTGTAGCCTTTCGTGTTCTGGTTACCTGCCCTGGGCACTGACATAAATTCAAGTAGTGTTCTTTTGGATGAAGTTAATTATATTACCATGTTTCAAACTCAAGTGTACCAGCGGAATTTTCTACCTAGTGGTCGTTAGTGTTCCAGTTACCTGCCCTGGCCACTACCGTAATTTCAGTCAGCGCCCTTTCTACACCTATTACCGCTGTCCAACATTGTGTGTAATTTTGACAGCTAATACATACTCCATTGTAGATTATCACGTTTGTAAACTTTTCTGTTTGAGTTCTCATGTATTGATTGATGGGAAGCAAGTCGTTGTGTGGGTTGGTGTGTGGCGGCCCCTGGTTCCGACAGATTAAGCGTAGTTGGGCTTACCACCTGTCTCGCCTAAGTGAAGGAGGGCTGATTGACTTCACTGGGGGCTTTTGAGTGCCACCGGTGTTTAATAATCTGTTTTTAGCTGCTTAAAATTTAAGGCTTGTAATTATTTTCGTTTTGTCTTAAAGATTTTTGCAAAATTAATTCTTACATTCATCTTTCAACCTTAAACATCGCGGCCTTCTGCCTTTAAAAGGTTATGGTAATATATTTTTAAATTTTGAAACTTAATTGTGGTCTTCAGCCATTGGTATTGCACCTTGGGTATCTTTGTTCTATCTGTTTTGCCTTGAGGCTTTCCAACTAGCCATGATATGTTTTCTTTATTTATTTTATTTTCCTATTTAATTGCATTTTATGTTTAAGAGTTCTTGTTTTAAAACATTGTGGCCGTCTGCCTTTAAATGTCTATGGTAATATATTCTAAAATTTTTAAACTTAATAGTGGTCTTCAGCCATTTGTATTGCACCTTGCTTATGTTTTTTCTAACTACTTTGCAGTGATGTCTTTTTTTAATTGTTCTATTGCTATCTTATTGATTTGTTAAGATTTCTTGTTTAGAAGCCTTCAGCCGTGAAAGAGTTGCATTCGGTAAAGGTCTTGCTATGTGCCGCTTCAGTTGTAAAAGTGTTATTAAATTACAATAAATTACAATTAGAAGATGAAACTGACCCCTATCTATTTGGCCCTATCCACAATCCTAATTACCTGTTCTGCCCAGCAGGTTTAGCGGCGTATCACTAATAGCAGTGTGTGGTCACGCTCGTGCTTACCAACCCCTAGTTGCGGTCAGTTTATATTATGTGTGTGACATCGTATTATTTGGTTTGTATTGTTTCAGGTGTTAAGATAATAGCAGTCAGACAGCGTCCGGGAATCGGTCTGCTGAGAAGAGACCATCTCGTTTAGGAGTTGGAGGTAAGGCGTCAACTGACGGAGGGCAGTGTTCCAGAATTGGTGGCCCGTGTGAGCGTTGCCATGTTGCAGACGGTTGACGTCACCTCGGCAGCGATCGTTGAGACATGTGCGTCCATCCGATTTCTTGGTGAAGTCCTTAAAGTCTTGACGATACTACTGGTCTTCTAGAGGGAACCCAACCTAGTGACAGTCAGTTGGGTCGGGAGCGGCCACAGTTGACACATTTAACTGATCAGGTGGTTGATTTGAGTATGTTAGAGTTGGGAGAGCATCACAAAAAATCGGCCGCTAAGTTGGGAATTCTGGTTAGCGCGTTGCAGCTAAAGCTTACATGCTTGTACTTGGTTGGGAGGAAGTTCGAAGATAGTGACTCGTGCTATCAAGGGGAACATGGGGGCCAGGACGGGGGTAGCATTGTTCCAGCGGCTGTTAACTTAGATACCGTCTTTACTAAGTTGCCTAACCCTCTGACTTATTTCTTTCAGGGTCAGACCGAATTTAGTATAGAGCAGATTGATCAAGTAGAAAAGCTATTGCGGTTGTTGGTTCGTATCGAACAGCACGCGGTCGCCTTTCGTGTGCCGCACCACGTGATCCTGTCGTTGCTATATCCGCTACCAAGAGGCAAGTTGCAGAACATCCTCTCACGGGCCATGACCGAACAATTTACCTTGCAAGAATTAAGAAGGTTTGTAATTAATCAAAGATTACCTACCAAGGTTCGGAAACACCTTGAATGCCGCCACATTTGGGAAATACAGCGGGGTGACGAGCAGTTACATCAGTATGTCGATAGAGCCCACACAGCCTCCTTGGCCTTGTCTGAATGCGAATTAGTTTCTATCATTCTCAAGGGAATGCGTGCGGCGGAAAAGTCGCATTTTCTTTTCCGTAAGCAGCCTGAGACCTGGGGAGAACTCCATTATGTGGTTGTAGCAGCATCCGCATTACCCTTTGAGAGCCACGGGCGTCGGGAGGTTGTAGGGTGCGACATAGGGGCCGATTCCGGATTATCCACATCTGTGGGAGTTAGCAGAAGGGAACCCACGCGTTGTTTCAGATGCAGTAGTTCAGCTCATTTGGTACGGTCTTGTGATCAGCCTCGTGCTCTTAGAGCTAGTAGATGAAGTCGGGTTGGTACGCGAAACCGGGTTACAACCTTTAGGCCTTGGTGTGTTCGCGTAGTCGCCCCCGCATCATCCCCTTCGCATTATGTTTGTTCTCGGGTAGGTGGCGAGCCCGTCTGCGCACTCTTGGATTCTGGTAGTTCCGTGTCATTATTGAGTTTTCAGTGGTTTTTGGAATTTGGGCATCTTACTAGACTTCGTTCGGTCTCGTCCCCGGTGCAGAGATGTCGGGTGGCCAATGGCCAGGTCTTACCTTTGCAGGATTGGGTCCGGGGGCGTGTATCGGTTGCCGATTTTTCCTGCCCTGTATCTTTAGCGTTGCTTCATGGGCTGCCTGTTAATCTAATATTGGGGTGCGATTTCATCTATAAAAGCGGGCTTATTTTGGATTATTCCGGACGCATCTTTTCCTTTAGATTCTCTCCTGGCGAGAAGTTTGGCCTTTGCGAGTGCGCTTAACCTGATGAATGGCGAACTGCTGAGACCTTCGGCGTAGAGGTGGCAGCTAATGAATTAGATCTGGCCCATCTCTTGCCTAATCAGGCGTCTCAGCTACGCGATTTGTTGCACAGTTTTTCTCAACTGCTTAGCGACAACCTAGGTGTCACCAGTGTTCTTGAATATCATATCCGTCTGTCAGGCAATCTCCATACCGCCTCTAACCCCTAAGGTTAAGACACTGAAGACCAAGATGCGTTTGAACGCCAAGGTTGTACTCGAATCAGTACCCTTGCCGGATTTGCATAATTGTTTTACCTGGGTTGCCGGCCCCTGTTGGTTTACTGTTCTTGATTTGAATCAAGCATATTATCAAATTCTGTTGGCTGAGGAATGTAAACATGCCACTGCCTTTTGTACTGATTGGAACTTGTTCGATTTTAACCCTTTCAGAACCTCTGGCTACAATTGTGTACATTAGCTTTTACAGTCTGTTAGCTGGAACAAAAGTATTTCTTCCCTAGGCGAACCTGAGCTACATACTTGTAAATGTTCAACCTTTTCATCGCGTGCAAGTGCTGCCAACCGTTGGGCATCACTACAAAAATATCAGCAAGTCAATGTAGCAGTGCGCAGCAACTCGTGACCACCAGAATACACGGTTAGCTATATTCCAGTGTATAATGGGATACTGTTGTTGTTATTTTACATGGAAATTATTGAATGATCATTTTACTATTTATTACAATAGAGAATATTTCATAATTAGTTATTTTAGTCCTTAAAGTGAAGCCAAGTGAACAAAGTACATTTTGGAAACGGATACATATTTTTGTACAAATCTTGCTCCTAAAATCATTAAAAAATAAAAGACCACTACCACATAAAGAAAATTTTTTCTTCCTCCAGAAAAAAATCGTGTTTGAAAGGGTTAAAAGAGTCCCCTATGGGTTAGCTACCGGAGCGGCGGTGCTTACTCGCTTGTTGGACAATATTCTTGGGGATTTGAAGTTAGTTTGTGTCTATAATTATTTGGACGACTTGGTTATCTGTAGCCGTTCGTTTGAGGATCATTTGGAGCATATCCGGCAAGTTCTTCTGAGGTTACAGGGAGCTGGTCTAACTGTTAAACCTAGTAAAATTACGCCAACTAGGCGGGAGGTATTCTTCTTAGGCCATATCGGCTCGGGCCAGAGTATTCGCATTGACCAAGAGCGACGAAAGCCCTGCGAGCATTGCCTCCTCCTGTTGAATGGCGGGGAATCGCTAAATTTATAGAAATGGCGAATTACTTTAGACGTTTTGTGCCCAATGTTACTCAGTTGGCGGCACCCTTAAATCAGTTACACCGTAAGGGCGTGCGTTTTGAATGGGGACCTGCCCAGGAGGCCGCCTTTGAGCACATTAGCACAGCGATAGCCAACCCTCCGGTTCCTGGGGTACCCGATTTTAGCAAGAAGTTTATTGTGCAGACTGATGCTTCTAGCGCCGGTATTTCAGCTGTTCTTCTCCAAGAATTTGAGGGGCAGAGGAAACCATTAGCTTACGCGTCTCGGCGGTTAACAGTTGCACATTTGCCGAGCTTAAGTACTTTGTCTATGAGTGCGAGGCCTTGGCCGTTTTGTTCACGTTAGAGAAGTATCGGTTCTACCTTGAGCATCGGGTTTTCAAATTGGAAACCAACAATCAAGCGTTGAGCTGGGTACTGGCGAGGCCGCGTAAGACTGGCCATATTGCCAGGTGGGTAGTACGTATCTCGGCATTTCAGTTCGAAGTTACATATGTGAAAGGTTCTGAAAATGTCTTTGAGGATGTTCTCAGCCGGATGCTTACCGAAGACCTGTCTAGTCAGGGAAGCAAGCAGGTAGACGGCGACAATCTTAATTCCCTGGTATTAGCTGAAATTCCCCTTTTGTTTCAAGACATTGCGCACCATCAGGATCAGAATCCTGTGTGGGCTGGTACTAAGCAACGTGTGTTGGCCGGATAGCTCTCGGATGCATACGTAATTAAGAGGGGGATTCTTTGCAGGAAGGTGAGCAATGCTAAGCAATTTAAGATCTGTTTGCCTGCTACCTTGATGCGTCCGGTCTTTCGTTACTTTCATGATTCATTGATGGAAGGCCATTTAGGGACTTACAAGACGCTCCAAAAGATCAAGAAGTATTTAACTTGGCCCTCTATGGACCAGCAGGTAAGATAAATGCTAGCTCAATGTCGTTTGTGTAACATAGCCAAACCCAACAATGCCCTTCAACAAGGCTTCCGAGAGTCCTCTCCCATGCACAAGCTCTATATATTATTTGGGGCCTCTGCCTCGGACTAAAAGGGGTCATCGATATGTACTCGTTACCATTGATGCATTTTCTTGGTTTACTTGGCTCCTTCCGAGCCGCAACGTTACCGCTACCACCACGATTAAACACTTGACTAGTCTTCAGCGTCTAAGGGCAACCTAAGCAGATGGTTAGATGGTTAGTGATAATGCTCCAGCGTTTCTTTCGGACCCCTTCAAGGCTTTCTGCTTTCAGAATGGAGTTAAGCATGTCACCACCACCCTCTATTATACCCAGGGGTCATTTGCGGAAAGGGTTAATTGGAATCTTAAGTCCGCTTTGATTATTTATCATCAGAAAACACCCAGTAAATGGGACTCCAGTCTTCCCTGGCTCAGTTTTGCCTTTAATACCGCTATTCATGAAGCCTCGAGAAGTACGCCTGCATCCTTGATATTTTCCTACTCAGTTAATTCCCCTCTTTTCAACCTGTGGGGGATTCAGGATCTTACTCCACCTGACATTAATCCGCTGGTCATGAAGGAAAACTGGAATCGAGCCAGGAATGATATACTCAGAGCTCATAATAAGCAACCCGAGCGTTATAATCGCAATCGGGAAACCTTTAAGGGTAGGCCGCGGTACCAAGTTTACATCCGCAATTTCCAAGGGAGGCAGGTGTGCGGCGTAACATTAGTAAATTTACTCCGCGTTTTCTGGGACCTTGCACTATTATGCGTATGATAGGCCCGGTAAATCTCTTGGTCAAGGAGAACAGCTCGGGAAAGCAATATCGGGTTCACCTTAGTCAAGTTTGAATGAAAGAGTTGCATCAGGCTATGTGCCGCTCCTGTTGTAAAAATGTTATTAAATTACAATAAATTACAATTCGAAGATGAAACTGACCCGAACCTATTTAGCCCTTTCCACAATCCTAATTACCTCTTCTGCCCAGTGGGTTTAGCGGGCGTATCATTGACGCGACCGGGTGCGAGCGAAAACCTATTTGCGAAGCGCAGACACTCTAAGGGCGAGCGCGCGTCGACGCAACTGTGAGCCACCGAAGGAAGCAAGCAAGCGCGAGCCATCACTCTCACGCCGCTGCCGACGGCCTGTCAAACTCACCTATGCAGGTAAAGATCTTCGCGTGTTATATTGACGTCACATGTCCATCTAAATAATTGCCAAGTCCTCCTCTGGGCTGCGCGCACGTTTGTTAACCGCAGCTGTTGTGATCACTCTCTACCTGCCGTCCAGTGAAGACCTAATTGCCGAGCGACGCATCCTGACAGACTCTGCAGAAATCTGTCCGAGAATATCACAGGCTACTTTCTCCCTAGCGATTCTAATGGGACTTGCGTGACTTGCGGCTGACGCATCGCTGCGCATAGCTACATACCATCACAACGGCATCTAGCAACGTTCTCGATGTTATACTGAAGCCACATGGCTATCTAAAATAAGAAGGAAGTCGAGCTCTCAGAAATTGTATAGCGCCCAAGAAATACTTACAGTGTGCTTTTGAGGGACCTGCCGTGATATCTCGGCTTGCATGCACGGAAATTCTTGCTTTTACAGAACCTGTTTACGAAAATAGCGCAGAATAAGGTCGAATGCCTGCTTCCTCGTGATACTAATGTGACACTCCGTCCATCACGGGTTACCCTTACTGTTTTCAACATTCGCAAATGTTGTCACCGATATGTAGAGACTCCTATATCCCAGCACGAAGGATGTCTTTTGAATGTATTGTGCATTTGGATTGGCTGTTATTGAATTTACCAGCCGAATTACTGATGCTGCATGTTTGGAAGCAACAGCCACATGCTTTTTATTTCTGAAGACGAGGCTTTCAGCTTCAGAAAAACTATTTTACGCTCATCGCCACATTATACCGACAATTAAACCTTGCAAAGTGCACCTACATATCGTCATATACTGAAAAACTCTTACTCAATTACACTGCTCTCACACTGAGGACAGGAGCTTGAATATTATAGCATGAAACGGATCTCCAACCCAGCATATATCATCGTGTTCCATGTCTAGGTATTAAACCTACAATTGAGATCCTGCGCCATACACAATCAGCCCTTTTTCATCATATTTACGTATACCGCAAAGACAGACAGCAACGGATATACTCCTCGCAGCACTAGATATTTCCCTGTGAGGTCGGCGACCATCCGCTCCTGGCAGGTGACCAGAGCGTCCTCAGCGGACTAAAGTCATTCTCACAACTGTTCTCCAAAATCGGGTTCGTTCCCCCTAGGCACAAACGCGTTAATGTCTCTGGTCCTAACCTGCTTCCTTCCTTCCTTTTCTACACCCTTCTCGAGACCCTAAGACTACAAGGACACATGCATTTTTGCATGGTTTGCCATAAAATTATACAATTTTCGCGGTACATCTCGATATCAAGCACACAGCATTATCCTACCGATTGCTCGTGCAACATAATTCCGAAGATATAGAATGGAAATTATTTCTCTGCAAACCTAAAACTTTAGCTAGGTGGGGCATGCTGTAAAACATTGACAAACTAAAAATTTCTAACGCCTGCGATGACATTTACGTGGAAACTCGAATAAAAAAAGAGAAAACTGATATTTCCACTTGAGAGTACTGATGTCAGTGATGTAGCAGAATTAAAAGAATCCCTATAATTTACAAGGTTAGATTAGATTAGATTAGATTAGATTAATACTAGTTCCATGGATCATGAATACGATATTTCGTAATGATGTGGAACGAGTCGAATTTTCCAATACATGACATAATTAGGTTAATTTAACAACATACTTAAGTTAATATAACTACTTTTTTTGTTTTTTTTTTATTTTTATTTTTTTTATTTTTTATTTATTTTTTTAAATATTTTTTTTCTTAATTTATATATAAAAATTCCTCTATGGAGTAGAAGGAGTTGTCATTCAGAAATTCTTTTAATTTCTTCTTAAATACTTGTTGGTTATCTGTCAGACTTTTGATACTATTTGGTAAGTGACCAAAGACTTTAGTGCCAGTATAATTCACCCCTTTCTGTGCCAAAGTTAGATTTAATCTTGAATAGTGAAGATCGTCCTTTCTCCTAGTATTGTAGTTATGCACACTGCTATTACTTTTGAATTGGGTTTGGTTGTTAATAAAAAATTTCATAAGAGAGTATATATACTGAGAAGCTACTGTGAATATCCCTAGATCCTTAAATAAATGTCTGCAGGATGATCTTGGGTGGACTCCAGCTATTATTCTGATTACACGCTTCTGTGCAATAAATACTTTATTCCTCAGTGATGAATTACCCCAAAATATGATGCCATATGAAAGCAATGAGTGAAAATAGGCGTAGTAAGCTAATTTACTAAGATGTTTATCACCAAAATTTGCAATGACCCTTATTGCATAAGTAGCTGAACTCAAACGTTTCAGTAGATCATCAATGTGTTTCTTCCAATTTAATCTCTCATCAATGGACATACCTAAAAATTTGGAATATTCTACCTTAGCTATATGCTTCTGATTAAGGTCTATATTTATTAATGGCGTCATACCATTCACTGTACGGAACTGTATGTACTGTGTCTTATCAAAATTCAGTGAGAGTCCGTTTACAAGGAACCACTTAGTAATTTTCTGAAAGACAGTATTGACAATTTCATCAGTTAATTCTTGTTTCTCAGATGTGATTACTATACTTGTATCATCAGCAAAGAGAACTAACTTTGCCTCTTCATGAATATAGAATGGCAAGTCATTAATATATAATAAGAACAACAAAGGACCCAAGACTGACCCTTGTGGAACCCATTCTTGATAGTTCCCCAGTTTGAGGAATGTGCTGATCTTTGCATGTTACGAGAACTACTTATTTCAACTTTCTGCACTCTTCCAGTTAGGTACAAATTAAACCATTTGTGCACTGTCCCACTCATGCCACAATACTTGAGCTTGTCTAGCAGAATTTCATGATTTACACAATCAAAAGCCTTTGAGAGATCACAAAAAATCCCAATGGGAGGTGTTCGGTTATTCAGATCATTCAAAATTTGACTGGTGAAAGCATATATGGCATTTTCTGTTGAAAAACCTTTCTGGAAATCAAACTGACATTTTGTTAGTATTTCATTTTTACAGATATGTGAAGCTACT
Source organism: Schistocerca serialis cubense (assembly GCF_023864345.2). Lineage (NCBI taxonomy): Eukaryota > Metazoa > Arthropoda > Insecta > Orthoptera > Acrididae > Schistocerca > Schistocerca serialis. The sequence continues at coordinate 379,757,752 of NC_064643.1, read as the reverse complement.
CTTGAATACATTACTTTCTCAAAAATTTTGGATAAAGCTGTTAGAAGGGAGATTGGACGGTAATTGTTGACATCAGATCTATCCCCCTTTTTATGCAAAGGTATAACAATAGCATATTTCAGTCTAGCAGGGAAAATGCCCTGTTCCAGAGAGCTATTACACAGGTGGCTGAGAATCTTACTTATCTGTTGAGAACATGCTTTAAGTATTTTGCTGGAAATGCCATCAATTCCATGTGAGTTTTTGCTTTTAAGCAAGTTTATTATTTTCCTAATTTCAGAGGGAGAAGTGGGTGAGATTTCAATTGTATCAATTTGCATAGGTATGGCCTCTTCCATTAACAGCCTAGCATCTTCTAATGAACACCTGGATCCTACTATATCCACAACATTTAGAAAATGATTATTAAAAATATTTTCAACTTCTGACTTTTTGTTCGTAAAGTTTTCATTCAATTTGATGGTAATACTGTCTTCCTCTGCTCTTGGTTGACCTGTTTCTCTTTTAATAATATTCCAAATTGTTTTAATTTTATTATCAGAGTTGCTGATTTCAGACATGATACACATACTCCTGGATTTTTTAATAACTTTTCTTAATATAACACAGTAGTTTTTATAATTTTTGATAGTTTCTGGGTCACTACTCTTTCTTGCTGTCAGATACATTTCCCTTTTCCGGTTACAAGATATTTTTATACCCTTAGTAAGCCATGGTTTGTTACAAGGTTTCTTACGAGTATATTTAACTATTTTCTTGGGGAAGCAGTTTTCAAATGCATTTACAAAAATGTTATGAAATAAATTATATTTTAAATTGGTATCAGGTTGACGGTACACCTCATCCCAGTCTAACTGCTGTAGGCTTTCCCTGCAATTTGCAATTGTTAAATCGTTGACTGAACATACTACTTTGGAGGACTGTTTAGTATTGCCGAATGGATCTATGTCATATATTGTAACTAGCTGTGCACCATGATCAGAAAGACCATTCTCAACAGGCTGAGCATTTATCTGGTTAAACTTATCTTGGTCTATAAAGAAGTTATCTATCAGTGAGCTGCTATCCTTTACCACCCGAGTAGGAAAATCAATAACGGGTGTCAAATTGAAAGAACCGAGTAATACTTCAAGGTCATTTTTCCTATTACCCTCTTTCAGAGAATCTACATTGAAGTCCCCACAAATAATAATTTGCTTCCCCCTGTCTGACTGATAGCACAACAAGGAGTCCAAATTTTTCAGAAATAGATGAAAATTTCCTGATGGGGACCTATATACAGTTACAATTATAAATGTGCCTTTATTTAATTTAAGCTCACAGGCACATGCTTCTATATGTTTCTCTACACAAAACTTTTTTGTTTCTATACTTTTTGCACAATGATAACTTTTGACATATATGGCAACTCCTCCTTTCTCCATATTTTCTCTCATTACATATGCAGAGAGCTTATAACCACTTACATTTACCTTATCCATATCAGTAACAATGTGATGCTCAGACAGGCATAGTATATCTATTTCATTCTCAGCTTCTAACTCTTCTAAACAAACCAGAAGCTCATCTACTTTATTCTTTAAACTCCCAAGGTCAACTAAGGTGTTTCTCATGTCTGGAGAACCGGCTGTGGCTTTGGAAATAGAAATATCACTACCATTCTTATCACTCCACATACTCTTCCCTTTGCTATCACAGTACTCGACGTTAAATGCACACCTTTCTTACGAATTGGGATAGTCATTTCCTAAGCACATGTCGAAACGGAAACACATACTTTATGAGCCTGATGCTCAGGCAAACCTATCATGCACCCCCCTACTACTAAGTATAATACTTCGTCAGTAACTAATCGATGTCAGTACGTCATAATACTGACCGAAAATCAACTGTAGGTGGACATGTCGCTCAAGTTATTGTTGAAAGTGCCACCATTGTATCTTAGAAAGAGGTATATAATTGTGTTACAAACCGCCAGATGTTAGAAAACCGATCGCAACAGTTACTATATGTTATTCTCATAATCTGTCTTGGTTCTACGTGTGCACACAAGTACCCATTTAAAAGCTATACCGGCATTGTGAATCCACATATGGCGTTACCTAAAAATCACAAGGTTTTTCCAGACAAATACCGAGATGGTGATCGGTGGAGTGTACATTACCAGACCAGCAATCCAGTGGCATGTAGCCCAAAATGCGACCTCGTCATGAAATTGCTGAATTTTGGTAGCGATTCGGCTAAGGAACGTGGTATGAAACCGCTATTTGCTACCCCCTCACACTGCTGCCACTAGTGCATTCTGTCTCGATACCATGTCAGAGGTTCTGCTATATATCCACTGAGTTATAGGAGATGACTGATTGAGAGGGATCACAAACAGTAGTAGATGGTGTGCTCATTGAGGTCATAAGAAACGTACAATATTTTTCCAGATCTCTAGCGTGACGCTACCTACTAGAAATGTCTATGATTTGGGATCAGGTCTTTTCATTCAATCACATACCTGTGTTGGATCCTATGGATATGGCCTCTAATGATTACAGTCCCTAGTAAATCATATTTATGGCACTCTCATACCTCGAAACGAGCCACATTTTCTGTAACCTGTGCGCAGCTGTAAAATTCCAACATGGTTTTAAGTAGCCCCTACGCATCTTGTAACTGCCCCTCAGACTGTGCACTACCGTCCCTACAGCTTTACATGTGTGATTGTCCCAATATGAGTCAGAACTGAGTTGAAGTCGGAGAGAGCTATATCTGCCACCTTCTGCAGACTGCGTTTTGACCATTCGGCGGGAACGAAGAATGCTTCTGCATGTCGAGGTAGAATAAAAGACAGTACAGGAACTGGGGGAACGACATGGGATATGCTACTGTATTAAAGTGCTTCTCCAAACTACAAGCAGATACTACAGACCTGCATCCCTAAGAGCCCATTCACATGTATCACCTCAACATTCTATCGTTGTTGTTCTGTTCCACCCACCAAAGAAAAGTTATGAACTATAAAAGCTCCACTAACTTCATCCAGTAGAGAACTTGATAAAATTTTTACTACATCTCTCCCCTCTCATATATCGAAAACAAATAACGCATTCCTGCCAGCTTGGAGCACATGTGATAACCCTATTAAATATACAAGCATTGATCCACTGCACAGACCAGTTTAAAGTTCATGACCGTATTCCACAGACTATACTGTAAGTCACAAGAGACCCTCCCCATTACCCTGTGTCATTGTTTGAAACAATGTTTTTTTTCTGCTGTAACACGCTTTGTATACTGCCATACATTTTGTTTTTCCGTCACGACTTCAACGTCTATGTCAGGTTCTAATTTGACATTAACATGTTCTGATCCATTCCCTCTTGCAGAAACTTAGACGAGGCATGGTGTAAATCATGTTGTTACTGCACCTACCATAAAACGCCGCACAAACTGGATTATTTTATATAAAAGGCAGTTACAACATACGAAAACTGGAAGAGTTTGGTGGCATTGTGGGGAGTTTCGAAACTGCTGTCCAAAAGTGATTGACGACCTCTACATTTAAACTCATCTGTCAAAGTGACAGAGGGTGTTTTGTCTGTTTGTATGTTTGTGTATACCCATTTGTCGTTGAAGGCTCCCAGGACTATGTCCCTCCCGCTGGTGGACCAAACTTCAAACATAGATGTGTCCAGATGTAACGCGTGATTGGTCCACCTGCAAGCCCTATCCCAGATGTGACGTGTGGTGGATACACCTGAGAACATCAGATATATATAGTGTGCGCCATACCCACACTCAAATGCTAATTCTAATGTGGTATATCGTGGATATGCATCCCAACACCGCTCTGTACATTGTGCGTGGTGCATCCACCTTCAAACCGTGTCCCCTGCATGACATATTGTGTATCTGCATCTCAAAATGTGATACGGTCGCAGGTTCGAATCCTGCCGCGGGCATGGATGTGTGTGATGTCCTTAGGTTAGTTAGGTTTAAGTAGTTCTAAGTTCTAGGGGACTGATGACCACAGCTGTTAAGTCCCATAGTGTTCAGAGCCATTTGAACCATTTGAACCATCCCAACATGACTCCAGATGTAACACACTGCAGATCCACATTTGAGTGCTAACTCGGGTCTAATACGGGTCCTGGGAGCGATCCGCAACTCATGGATGTACACAGACATTATACTACACCTGTTTCTCAGTGCATTTTGGCTAGGTGTTGGCAGATGTACTACATTTACAAGCAATTCTAGAACACAGAACGAGAAGTTATGTCATGATCACATGATGGAACTGACATAAAAAATTCGATAGATTTTCGAAAAATGATGGGTTGGGATTGGAGTAAATTGACCGAATGTACACCGAAATGAGGGGAAATTGAGGAAGTACTTGCATTTCTTCTGGTTGGCACAGAGCAATTTGTACACAGGAAAAAGTATACAGCACCAAGAGGAATCAGAGAACATCACAACATGGGATCTAAGGAATCAGTAAAGAAGTAAGTTTTTTTTTCCCGTCTACTCGACATTATACTGTATGTCTACTGAGGTACCAGTGATACACGCAAGTTGACTACTGCATTTGACGATTTCCAGGAAGATAGATAAACACACACCTCTAAACTTACATGCATCTGCATTAAAGGATGACATAGAGTGGATGGGGTGATCGAATGAGATGGAACTGTAACTAGGTACGATTTAATGGTAGACTGATGATTCATTCTAGAGAAGGGAAAATTGCTGTAGGTCAATTTCTCCACTGTTCTGTCAGGATGCATCAGCCGTGTGACATAGCCTGCGTTCGACTCATACACAGCCACGTGTTCTGTATGCCATTTAAAGCACTATCTTCTTGCGATAATTAACAGTAAACCTGTCGGTCATCAGAGGGCTTTGATCTCATGTGTGATGAAACGTGACACTTTCCTCTAAACGAACTATGATTTATGCTATGTACTCCATCCCCTGTCTCATGTTAAGTGTAAAATCGATTCTTCAAATTAATAACTAAGTTAGCGATAGGTGTTTGTGAGCCACTGCAATCCCCGGTGTATACATCTGCTTGACAGATGACTGTTTGCAGAGTTAAAATGACGGGATGACTTGTAATTTTCACATTTTGGACGCTGCTCCTATGCGTTTCCCTGTTTCCCTGTAAAGGTATTCCCTGTTACTAACCATACTTTTATATAGGGCTGATGCAGGCATAATATAATTTCTGAAGTGTGATCGGATGTGAAAAGTGGACACTATACTTCTCTGGAAAGGTATATTGTGCTTGTATCACAAAGAGCCAATGTTTTGAGGAAGTAGTTTTTTCGTTTTACGGTTCGATAACATAGTTTATAGTTGAGACACTGGGAAGAAGTATGTATGTCATGCACTTGAAATATATTTCTTACATAGGAATATTAACAGCGCCACCTCCTATATGACTCATAGTTTGGAAATGCAGACTAGCTAACATTATAGCCCATTTTAAGTGCAGAACGTTGTAGCCTTAGTAGTGCGTGTGTTTATGTTCTCTCTTACCAATACCTTCGCGGTACTGATCCTAGGCTCTGGATTAACACTCTAGAATTCATAGCTTGGTTGATTCACGTAAAAATGCTTCGAACCCCATTGTGCATAGAATCATCTGTTTCTTGTTCTTCTTCACCGTCTGCTATTACATCACATCACTTTCAAATCTGTTACTGTACATCGATAAGTAGTGCTAACCACCTCGACATGGGCGCATCTCGAGAAATCTTGGAATTTGGATGAGTGATGACTCGGCAAGCTTCATTCATTCACGAGACGTGGAGTGTCGTAGTCTATTACTGGTCGATTGCAGATGAAATCGGGAATAGTGCTGCAGGGCTAACTGGTCAATAACAGTGTGAGTGAGGTCTTTCAGTATCTTATTTTACCCTATGATTGCGAGAATGCACTCTGACTTCTATCAGCGTACAGATAGATTGTAAATTAAGCACAATGCTCGAAGTGTTAGAAATATGTAGAGTGCTGTCTGATATAATTTGATGATGGGTGTGTTCGAGAATTACAAAGCATGGTGTACTGCATAGTCATCTATCCACATCTGCAATGAGAATTGCAGAGGGCGGGGGGGGGGGGGGGGAGGGGGTGGTTTAGCTACAATACTGATTTTGCGAAACATGCTTTCCCATGATTGGTCGGTTTTGAAATAACTGAAAAATTGGTAAAAAAAAAAATGGTTCAAATGGCTCTGAGCACTATGGGACTCAACTGCTGAGGTCATTAGTCCCCTAGAACTTAGAACTAGTTAAACCTAACTAACCTAAGGACATCACAAACATCCATGCCCGAGGCAGGATTCGAACCTGCGACCGTTGCGGTCTTGCGGTTCCAGACTGCAGCGCCTTTAACCGCACGGCCACTTCGGCCGGCGAAAAATTGGTAAAATTGGTCACTCAGTAAGCAGTAATGCTTATTGTTTCAGTACATCTGGGTTGTCTTTTCCATCCCATCTGTCCTCTGGTACGCTGTTGGTTACCACATAATGATTGACTGACATGGCTTGTTTGAGTTGGAGAAAGAGTTTTGGTGAAGGGACAACACTTTCTGGGGACGGATAGCACCGAAACAGTGATCAAGTACATGATACCAGTATGAGGAATCAGTCAAAACAGAATGAAGAGACATCAGCTATTTCATCACGGTGACAGAGGAGTTTAAATGTAGAGGTCGTCAATCACTGTCGAACAGCAGTTTGGAAACCCTCCACAACGCCGCCAAACTCTTCCAGTTTCCTTACGTTGTAACTATCTTTTATTTAAAATAATCCAGTGTATGAAGCATGTTACGGTAAGCGCAGCAACAACATGATTTACATAGTGCAACGTCTAGTTTTCTGCAAGAGGGATTGGATCAGAATGTGTCAATGTCAGTTTAGCACATGAGATGGACCTCAAAGTCGTGGTGGAAAAAGAAAATGTATGGCAGTGTATAAATCGTGTTACAGCAGAAAAAAACAATGTTTCAAACAAGAACACGTGGTCACAGGGAGCTTCTCGTGTAACTTACAGTATAGCCTGTAGGATACGGTCATCCTCTTATAATATAGGTCATCAAACTAAACTGGTCTGAGCAGAGGATCAATACCTGTATATTTAATAGGATAGCCACATGTGCTCGAAGCAGGCAGGCCTGTAGTAGTTGTTTTCGATATATGGGAGGAGAGAGATGCAGTGAAAATCTTTTCGAGTTCTCTATCAGATGAAGTTAGTTGAGCTTTTATAGTTCGTAATTTTTCTCTGGTAGATGGAACTGAACAACAATGATAGAATGTTGAGGTAATAGACGTGAATGGGCCCCGAGGGGTGTGAGTCTGCAGTACCTGCTTGTAGTTTGGAGAACCACCACAATGAAGTAGCAAACTCCATCTCCTTCCACAGTTCCTGTACTGTCTTTTATTCCACCTCGTGTTGCAGGAGCAGGCTTCGTTTCCGTCGAATTGTTAAAACACAGTTTTTATACAGGCTGCAGAAGGTGGCAGCTCTCTCCAACTTCTACTCATTTCCGACTTACTTTGGAACAATCACACATGTAATGCTGTAGGGACGGTAGTCTGAGGGGTAGTTGCGAGATGCAAAGGCGCTACTTAAAACCATGTTGGAATTTTACTGTGGCAGATAGGTTCGAGAAAAGGTGGCTTGTCTCGAGCTATGAGAGTGCCAGAAATATGATTCACTAGTGGCTGTAATCATTAGAAGACTTCTAAACAGGATACAATGCACTTACGTGTTTAAATGGACAGACTTGATTAGAAATCATAGACATCATTTCTAGCAGATAGCTTAACACTAGAGATCTGAAAAGGTCGTGTACATTTCTTATGACCTCAATCAGCACACCATCTACTGCTGTTTGTGATCCTTCTCAATCAGCCATCGCCTATAACTCAGTGGATATATCACAGAACCTCTGACATGGTATCGAGACAGAATGCGCTAGTGGCGGCAGTGAGAGGGGGTAGCAAATAGCGATTTCATACCACGTTCCTTAGCCGAATCACTATCAAAATTCAGCGATTTTATGACGATGCTGCATCACAGGCAATGTGGAAGTGGACTGCTGGTCTGATAATATATGCTCCTATGATCACCGTCTCGGTATTTGTGTGGAAATACCATGTGATTCATAGGTAAGGCCATACGTGGATTTATAATGCCGGTATAGCATATAACATGGATACTTGTGTGCACATGTAGAAGCAAGACCTATTGTGACAGTAACATACAGTAGTTGTTGCGATCGGTTTTTTAACATCTCGCGGTTCGTAGGACGATTAAACATCTAAGACACGGTGGTGGCACTTTCAAGAAAAAATTAAGTGACATGTCCACCCGCAGTTGATTTTCGGTAAGTATTCTGTCGTATTGCCATCGATTATTTATTGACTAAGTATTATACTTAGTAGTAGGAGGTGCATGATAGGTTTGCCTTGAGCATCAAGCTCATACTGTATGTGTTTGTGTTCTGACATGTGCTTAGGAAATGACTATCTCCATTCGTAAGAAAGGTGTGCATTTAATGTCAAGTACTGTGATAGCAAAGGGAAGAGTATGTGATGTGAAAAGAATGGTAGTGATATTTCTATTTCAACAGCCACAGCCGTCAACAGGGTGTTTCCGATATTTCGCTGATTGTTCAATGACTTTCAACTGATTCCTCGATCACAACATTTAGTTGTAAGCACAGGGATAAAATATATATGTGACCGATTTCTTAGGATGACGTTTCTACCTGTGCATGCCCAGCGTGCAGCGACAGGGATCTGTGCAAGAATGATTCATATTTCCCATTTACTATAGGAGCTCTCGGAATGGAGAGAGATGTGGGAGCGTTGGAAAGTATATGGCTTAACTGTATTGTCTTCTAGGCTACCGAATAGCGAAGTAATACGTAGCATGTGTTGGATAGCTATCGTGACCGCGAGGAAATACGAAAAGATTGAACATGGAGGTGTGTTTCTGCTGGACCGTTATTCCCTCCTATGTAAACTCTTTGGTTGACTGCTTCTGCACATTTCGCGCCTTTATTTAGCTGAGAGAAGATCGATTGTGGTGTTTGCAGCTAGCATGTGCAAGACACGTTTGCCGGATCCCTAGACATGAGAAACACTTTTGTTGATCTTGTAAGGTACAGAGATTCTTTTGAATCTGCTACATTACTTACATCAGCATTCATGAGCGGAAATATCAGTTTTCTCTTTTTTTTTTCAAGGATCCATGTAAATGTCTTCTCAGGCGTGAGAAGTTTTCAATTTGTCAGTGGTTTACAGCGCGCCCCACCTAGCAAAAGTTTTGGGTTTGTAGAAAAATAATTTCCAGTCTATATCTTCAGAATTATGTTGCACGAGCGATTGGTAGGATACTACTGTGTGCATCATATCGAGAAGTACCGCGAAAATGGTATAATATTACGGCAAACCATGTGAGAATACACGTGTACTTGTAATTTAGAGTCTGGAGATTGGTGTAGAAAAGGAAGGAAGGAAGCAGGTTAGGGCCAGAGACAATAACGCGTTTGTGCCGAGGGGGAACGAGCCCGAATTTGGAGAACAGTTGTGAGAGTGACTTTGGTCTGCTGAGGGCGCTCTGGTCACCCATCAGGGATGGACGACCGTCGACCTCACAGGAAAATATCTAGTGCTGCAAGGAGTATATCCGTTGCTGTCTGTCTTTGTGGTATACGTACAAATGATGAACAAGGGCTTATTTTGTACGCCACAGGATATGAATTATATGTTTACTACATAGACATGGTACGTGATGATATATGCTGGGTTGGAGATCAGTTTCATGCTATAATACTCAAGCTCCTGTCCTCAGTTGGAGAGCAGTGTAATTGAGTAAGAGTTTTTCAGTATTTGACGATATGTATTGGCACTTTGAAAGATTTAACTGTCAGTGAAATATGGCGATCTGTGTAAAATAGTTTTTTGCCGCTGAAAGGCTCATCTGCAGAAAGAAAAAAGAGAGGATGGTGCTTCCACACCAGCTTCATCAGTACTTCGGCTGGTAAATTCTATAATTGCCAATCATAATGCGCAATCCATTCACAAGACATCCTTTGTGCTGGGGTATAGGAGTCTCCGCATGGCAGTGAAAACGTTTGAGTATGTGGAAAGCAGGAATGGTAACATGTGATGGCCAGGTTTACACATTAGGATAGCGAGGAAGAATGCATTCGACGTTATTCTGCGCTATTTTCGTAAACAGGTTCTGTATAAGCATATGAGTTGAGATATCACGAAAGCTCCCTCAAAAGCGTACAGTATGTATTTCTGGGACACTATACAATTTCCGAGAGTTCGACTTGGTTCTTACTTTAGATAGTTATGTGGCTTCAGTGTAAATTTGAGAATGTTGCTATATGTGGTTTCAATGGTTTGTAGCTATGTGCAGCGATGAATGGCTAGGGAGAAGCAGCCTGTGCTAATCTCTGACGGATTTCTTCAACGTCTGCAAAGATGCAACGCTTGGCAATTAGATCTTCACTTGACGGCAAGTAGTGAGGGATCACACCAGCAATGGAGAAGAAACATGCACACAGCACAGACTATGAACTGGCTCTTATTTAGAGAGATGTGACGTCAATATAACACTCGAATAACCTTAATTGTAGAGGTGAGTTTGACAGGCCGTCGCTAACAGTGTGTGAGTGATGTTTCGTGCTGGCTTGCATCTGTCAGTGGCTCGCAGCAGTGTCAATGCACAAGTGTCCTTGGAGCATCTGTGCTCTGCAAATATGTCTTCGCTCCTATCTGGTCGCATCAGTAGTGGCGCCTACATGATCATATATTTTGAGAAGAATTTTTCAAGTGTCAAGTATGAAAGATATTCCGCTACCTCATACTTGAAAAACCCAAATGGGCAAGTGTGTGTGGGTTGGCAGCTGAAGGCAGAGAGAGCTGTCAGTGCATCTCGACTCCTGAGAGCGTGTGTTTGGTAGCCTCCTGTGTGGTCCAGTGGACAGGAGTCTACGGGCAGTGCCTGTAGCCGTTTTTTCGTGTCTGTTGCGTTAGTCTGGAAGCAGTGTGTAGGCTGTGCTATGGGTTACTTGAACCATTTTAGAGTTGATTTTGTGTTAGCACATCAGTGTATTTCATTATTTAGAAGCTGTTTTCATGTCGGTTTGCTGTGTACTGAATTAATTTATGTAATTTAGAAGTTGTTTGCGTGTTTTCAGAGCATTATTTGAGTAATTTAGGAATAGATTACAGGTCTGTAGGCTGTGTGGCGTGAACCCAAGCATGTAGGAGTGCGAGTTTTGTATCAGTGTGATGAATATACTATCTCTCAAAATCCATCCCTAAATAAATTGTTCGAAAATAAATAAAGTACTCTCCTTCCTCTCTCAAGCAGGCCAGTGCTGGCTAAATGAAAAATGGTTCAAATGGCTCTGAGCACTATGGGACGTAACTTCTGAGGTCTTCAGTCCCCTAGAACTTATAACTAATTAAACCTAACTAACCTAAGGACATCACACACATCCATGCCCAAGGCAGGATTCTAACTGGCGACTGTAGCTGTCACACGGTTCCAGACTGTAGCATCTAGAACCGCTTGGCCAACCCAGCTGACTGGTTGAATGATTTTCCCCTCCAGAGAGCGATTTTGGGTTGCATCACAGAACACACGACTGCACTCTCTGGTGGCAGTACTGTGTACTAGGTCAATTGGACTGTGGACCCCATGGCGACCACACTGTTACATGCCATTTCGTCCCACCCCAGACCACCATCTTGGATTACATCATGGAATGTGTGACAGCGCACTCTGGTTGTAGTACTGTGTACTAGGTCAGTTGGACTCCATCCCCTATGTCGACTACACTTGATGGTGTTACTGTCTCTAATTGTTTAAATAAATAGTGCATGCAAAATAAGGGCTTATGTGAAGCACACATCACATCCTCTTTCCGCCATGTCCTGTGATGAGGTGAGAGTTGGATGACTTAGGTTAATCGAGTTAGTCCAACTCTCCTTTCTTTCCTGCCATTTTCTTAGGTTAGTAGAAATAGCCCAAATTACCTATCTTCCTTCCACACTTCCTGCCAGTTCTTAGGAAGAGGTGGCTGTCAGATGACTTAGGTTAGTGGTGGTAACTCAAGTGCCTCTTCTTTCCCACCATTTTCTTAGTTTAGTAGAGAGAACCCAAATGGCCTCTCTTCCCTCCGACATTAAAACTTCCCACCAGTTCCTAGGAAGATATGGCTATCTGGTGACTTAAGTTAGTGGAGGTTGGTTAAGTGTCCTATTTTTCCGCCATTTTCTTAGGTTAGTAGAGGTTTGTTGTATTGTTATGGTGAAATTTGAACTTCCCACCATTATCCGGGTGGTGGGGTGGGGCAGGAGTTAGGTTAGTGGAGGTTGCATCTGCTACTTGGATGACGTCACGACCGCCATCTTGGATGACATCTTGTGCTGTTGCAAAGTCTACACACCGCCATCATGGATGACGTCATTACCGTCCATTTTGATAGACTTGGCAGCAATGGAGAGAGGCGCCACACGAGCCTATTCCCCCCACCCCCCCCACCCTATTCCTGATTGTTCATTAAACCTGGTACGTCTGCTTACAACCCAGCTGTCATCTTGGGAGATGGGAGTGCTCTATTTTTATTTATTAGAATCATAATGGTTTCCTTATTTTACGACAACACCTTCAGTTTTGGTTCTTGACTCATTACTAAATATATGATCATGACAGTGACATTTTTCTATATAATCAGAATTTTTTCCCTTTATTAAGAGGTCTTTCAATACGAATCTACTACAGTCTCTACTTCGACAAACAGAAGCAGTTCCCTTCCTTTAAGAGTATTATATCTATTATGAAGCAGTTGCAGTTGATAATTGAAGTTTCTCTCTTTTTTTTTTTTTTTTTAAATATGGATGGACTGCCACTCTCAGCATGAACTTCGGTACTACGTAGGTATCTACATAATGTTTGATGAACCGCTGTTTGAAACTTGAGTCATAGTTCCTTTGCATGCTGAACAAACTATTATAGGTTTTTAGTGCGTCCTTGGGATAAGACATTACTGCCTCTTTTGTTGTTATACTTAGCCTAAATTTTAAATCGTTCCATTTGTCTGTAGCCCTTTGTACTTTGGAAATTATTGTTACTAAGACTGTCTCTTGGTCACTGATGTCAATGTGGACATCTGCAAAAAGGTCAGAACATAAACCTGCCATTAGATGTAAGGTATTTCCACCACGAGCGGCATTCCGAACTATTTGTTCTTAGATTTTTCAGAGAAATCGTTTAATATTATTTATCAGGGTGTTTCGTTACGCCCACCCAAACGATTTACAATGATGACGGTTTGGCTGATAAACTTATATATCTGGCATTCGGCTTCGCGAAAGTTGAATGCTCGTCGTTAGAGGGCACACTATCGCCTCTCGCACAGTGAGCGCGCCACCTGTCTCGCTACGTGAAAACGGCTCCCAATACTTTTCCTCGCGGCCCGTGTATATAGGTTGGTTGGTTGGTTGGTTTAAAGATTAAAGGGACCAAACTGCAAAGGTCATCGGTCCCTTGTTTCATAAACACACAGAGCATATTGAAACCATCCACCAGTCAGGCTAAGCACTAAAAGAAAAATTCCGGGGGAAGAAAAGCCCCAAGGTCAATGGTAAGGCAACATGGAAAATGGAGCACAGCAACTAAAACAACATAGAGAAGAAAGGCAGAAAGAATTAAAACTGTACAGCAGAGGACCGTGGCTAGCTGACCACGAAAATAAAAGGATGAGCCAGCCACTCTGCATCACGTTAAAACCACCAACCAAAGATTAGGGCGGAGTCTAATTACAACACAAAACTAAGTAAAAGATAAAGCACAAAAGAGGGTGAAACAATAAAATTAGATGGACCTACAAAAGCCGCTTGCGCGAATAAAACTTAAAACCCGATTGTCACCTAAAAGAGATGATAAATCACCCTGGAGATTAAAAGTCCGCCTGAGGGCGGTTAAAATAGGACATTCCAACAACATATGGGCCACCGTCATGTTTGCTCCACAGCGACAATGAGGGGTGTCCTCTCGACGTAGCAGATGACCATGCGTCAGCCAAGAGTGACCAATGCAGAGCCTGCAGAGAACAACAGAATCCCAGGGAGTGGTCTCCTTTAGTCCCCGCAGCTTTTTGGGTGCAGACAGAGTGCGCCATTCGTCTCCCCACATCCTAAAGACCCGACGGCGCAACACCGATCGGAGATCAGTTGCCGGGAGGCCGATCTTCAACATCAGCTTGCGGGTAGCTTCTTTGGCTAACTTGGCGAGTTCGTTTCCCGCTATCCCAACGTGTCCCGGGGTCCATATGAACACCACCGAACGTCCACGCTGTTCAAGAGCGTGAACGGACTCCTGGACGCCAACAACAATGGGATAGCACGGGTAGCCCTGGTCAAGAGCCTGTAGACTACTGAGAGAGTCATAGCAAATGACAAAGGACTCTCCAGTGCTGGTACGAATACGCTCAAGGGCACGAAAAATGGCTGTTAGCTCTGCGCTGTAAACACTGCAGCCTTCTGGTAAGGAGCGCTGGTCTACATAGTCCGCATCTACATCCATACTCCGCAAGTCACCTGTCGGTGTGTGGCGGAGGGCTGGGGCGCATGAGCATAAGCGTACCCCACACGGCCATCAACCATCAAGCCATCGGTATAGATAACCTCCGAGTCACGGGATGCATCTAGGAGAGCAAGAAATTGGCGTCGCAAGACTGCAGGAGGAACTGAATCTTTTTGCCATCTTGAGAGCTCCAGCTGAAGCTGCGGCCGTCGAATACGCCAAGGTGGTGTATGTGGGTGGATCTAGAAAGCAGATGGAAGAGGCAAAGACTCGAGTTCACTAAGGAGTGACCAAACACGGATCCCAATTGTACGGCCTGATCGCGGCCGCCGGTGTGGGATGTGGACTGCCGCATTAGCGAAAAGGAGACGATAGTTAGGGTGACGGGGCAAACAACGGACATGTGCAGCATAGTTGGCTAGGAGTTGTTGACGCTGGACGCGAAGTGGAGGAACCCCAGCCTCAGCAAGTAGGGTATTAACAGGGCTGGTGCGGAATGCTCTTGTCGGCTGTCGAACCCCACAGTTGTGAACGGGGTCCAGCAGTTGCAACGCTGAGGGCGACGCTGAGCCATACGCCACACTCCCATAATCGAGTCTGGACAGCACGAGGGCTTTGTAGGGGGCGCAGGACTGACGCTTGAGCTGACGAAGATGTGGAAGCCATTAAGCTGGGCATTGAACAGCAATCCCAGATATCGGTAAGTGTCAACAACCCTGAGCATGGCAGCTTGAAGATAAAGCTCAGGGTGGTGATGGACAGTTCGACGCTGACAAAAGTACATGACACAAGTCTTTGCAGTAGAAAAGTGAAACCCATGGGTGAGGACCACGCCTGCGGCTCCCTGCAACCTACGTTCTGCAACACTAATGGTGGAGGAGCTGAAAAAGATGTAGAAATCGTCAGCATATAACGTGGGGGAGACAGACGCCCCTACTGCTGCTGCAAGGCCATTAATGGTCTCAAGGAAAAGTGGCACACTCAATACAGAGCCCTGTGGTACGTCATTTTCCTGGACATGAAGTGAACTATGGGATGTGCCAAGTAAAACGCGGAATGTCCGAACAGATAAAAATTTCTTAATAAAAATGGGGAGAGAGCCCTGGAGACCCAACCCGTGCAACGTGGTGAGAATATGGTGCCACCACATCGTCTCATATGCTCTGGAGAGGTCAAAAAAGACAGAGACAAGATGTTGGCGCCTGGAAAAGGCAGTTCGGATTGCAGACTCAAGGAAGACCAAAGTATCGGCGGTGGAACGGCCCTGGCGGAAGCCGCTCTGGCATGGAGCCAGAAGACCCCGAGACTCGAACAGCCAACGCAACCGTCGAATCACCATACGTTCCAGTAGCTTGCACAGAGTGTTTGTTAAGCTGATGGGCCGATAGCTATCCACATTAAGCGGGTCCTTACCAGGCTTCAGCACCGGAATGATGGTACTTTCTCGCCATTGCGACGGAAAGACACCATCGCCCCATATGCGGTTGAAGATGGCAAGAACACATCGCTGATAATCTGGGAACAGATGTTTGAGCATCTGATTGTGGATGCCATCTGGCTCAGAGGCTGTATCGGGGCACCGTGCCAGGGCGCTTTGGAGTTCCCACTAACTAAATGGGGCGTTATACGCCTCAGGGTGGCGTTTTAGCGCACGAAACGCAGGTGGGTAATTCCCCGACACAGAGGCCTGAACATAGTGCTCAGCGAAATGCTCGGCGATTGCATCGGCTTCGGTGCATAGCGTTGATGGAAAGCCCTGGGACACCTGTAGATTGCTGCAATCCAAAGATGCGCAGAATCTTCATCCACACCTGGGAGGGTGAAGTACGGGAACCAATGGTGGAAACGTACCTCTCCCAGCACTCCTGTTTTCGCCTTTTGATGAGCCGCCGTTTGAATAAAATGAGGTTCTCCAAAGACGGGTGCCACTTATGTCGCTGAAGAGCCCGCCGACGATCTTTAATGCCTTCAGCGACCTCCGGCGACCACCAAGGCACAAACTTTCGCCGGGGGCACCCTAACGAACGAGGAATGGTACATTCCGCAGCAGAAACAATCGCTGCAGTGGGGGGAGAGATTCAACAGTGGCAGCAGAGGAGAACACTTCCCAGTTTACCTTGGTAAATACCCATCTGGGCAAGCGTTCAGGGGAGCGACACTGGGGTAGTGAAAGGAAGATGGGAAAATGGTCACTATCATACAAGTCGTCATGGACTCTCCAGTGGACTGATGGTACCAGCCCTGGGCTGCACAACGACAGATCTATGGCCAAGAACGTGCCATGCGCCACACTGAAATGTGTAGCAGCGCCAGTGTTTAAGAGGCAGAGGTCGAGTTGGGAGATGAGATTCTCGACAGCTCTGCCTCGGCCAGTAATCTTCGTTCCATCCCACAGGGGATTGTGGGCGTTAAAATCCCCCAGGAGAAGAAAAGGCGTGGGGAGTTGTGTGACAAGTGCAGCCAATTCGGTCAGGGGAACTATACCACCTGGAGGGAGATAGACACTGCAGACAGTTATGTCCTGGGTAGTCCTTACTCTGACAGCCACAGCTTCCAATTATGTTTGAAGGGGCACAGGAGCACTATTTACAGAGGTAAGGACATACACACGGGCTCCACCTGACACACTATTGTAAAAGCTACGGTTACAGTAATAGCCCCTGTAACCACGAAGGAACGGGTCCGCAATGCTGGGAACCAGGTTTCCTGGAGGGCAATGCAGAAAGCAGGCGTCATGCTTAGAAGCTGTCGTAGCTCAGGTAGATGGCTAAAATAACCGCCACAATTCCTCTGTAGGAGTGTACAAAGCGTGTCCTGTAGGGGCATGAAGGCACTGAAAAGGCAAATTACTTCATAGTCACATGCTGCCACCGACTGAGTGATTGACGTCGCAACTTCCAACGTTTCTGAGGAGACGGCGAGATCCAGGCCATCAGGGGACGCAAAGAGCTCGACCTCATCCTCAGAGGCTGAGCTGACAGGAAGCGGTGGCGCGGGAACCACCGAGTCCTTATTCTTCTTAGAGCTTCCTCTTCTCTCTCTAGTCTTTGGGAGGAGGGTTCGCATGCTGGGTGGGCTTTCCTGATGCATTGTCAGGAACAGAGGAAGTGTGTAAAGCCCTTCGACCAGCAGCTGGTGGCTTCTTCAGCCACTGGCAAGTGTCTTGTGAGACACTGGTAAAGTCCTTGGAAGGGACTCCCCCAAGGGACCCCATCCGAACGAGTGAGGCAGGAGGAGGCTGTTGCTTCTCCGGCTGAGATGTGGGGCCGGATGTCCCTGATTGTTTGGGGCCCACTGCTCCCAAACCGAGTGTTTTGGGAGTAGGGGAAGAGAAAGTGGCCCCTACCAGGGGTGTGGCAGGCGTAACTTGACTCTTCTGTGGGCCAACTGAGAAAGGAGTCTTTGCAGTAACTGGTGGCGGCAGCGTTACAGCAGCATAACTCCTCAACATAGGTATGGGGTTGAGCCGTTCTAGCTTCTCCCTTGCCTCTTGGTAAGTTAAACGATCCAGGGTCATAATTTCTTGTATCTTCCGCTCTCGATGGTAGACTGCACAGTCTGGCTAGCTGGGAAAATGATGCTCCCCACAGTTACCGCAGGTGGGAGGCGGAGCACGTGCAGCAATAGGATGTGAAGATCGTCCACAATCTATACACGTGGGGCTGGCAGTGCATCTGGAAGACATGTGTCCGAACTTCAAGCACTGGAAGCATCGCATAGAGGGCAGGACATAGGGCTCGACATCGCACGAGTAGATCATGACCTTAACTTTCTAGGGCAAGCAGTCGCCCTCAAAGGCCAGGATGAAAGCACCGGTAGCGATCCTATTATCGTTGGGCCCCCTACAGACATGACGGACAAAGTGTATGCCTTTTCGTGCCAGGTTCTCCCGTAGCTCATCATCAGACTGTAGCAGAAGACGTCTATGAAAGATAATCCCCTGGACCAAATTTAAGGACTTATGGGGAGTGACGTTAACGGGGATGTCACAGAGCTTCTCACAGGCGAGTAATGCCCGTGACTGTGCAGATGAAGCTGCTTGTATCAGGATGGCCCCACTCCTCATTCTGGAAAGAGACGCCACTTCCCCAAACTTATCTTCAAGATTGTTCACTAAGAAGAGAGACTTATTCCCCAAAAACGAATCCCCATCGGTTCTGCTGCACACGTGGTATCGCAGTGAATACGGCTCCTGTCTGTCCGCAGTCCTACGTCCCTCCCATAGCGTGGCTAGGGAAGGGAACGATTTGGGGGTATATGTCACAGCATTAAATTCTATCTTACCGCGCTTATAGACGTTGGCGGTCGTGCGACCACCGCATCGAGACTTCACCAGCTTCATTGCGGGGCATCCGCCCCGATGCCACCCACTCCGACTATGGGCTCTGCCCATGGGCACCATCTAGCCACAGCAAAGACCACCTGGCAAGATGGCCGTTGCCGGGAGTCCCGATTCCCCAGAGAGACGGCGATCTACTCCTTGGCTTACCTGGGGAGGTGTCAAGCATCGGCAGTACGATCCCTGTGTAGTCATGGTACAACCTAGAGGGTACATGACGACCCCACCACAACGGGCTGGCTACCGTGCTGGGCTTTGGGTGCCATGGGAAGTCCATAGCTATCGTGGGTGCAGATGGTGACGCACTAATGGTGTAGCTTACGCAACCCATCAGGTGTGTATGCCCAAAATGAGGGATGGAGGGTGCAGTTACGACGCCAAGACGATAAAGAGTGCCAAGGTCTTAGGGCACAGAGGACTGATGGTGCACCACGTAAGGTGCCCTTCCCCAAAAGGCTCGTACTTCTGTTGAATATGCAAAAATGGAGGTCAAACCCCAATGGGGACCATCACATTAAAGGCCGAAACAGTTGAGACTCCTTTTAGTCGCCAAGCAGGAATACTGCGGGGGTATTCTTACCCCCGAACCTGCAGGGAGTGCCCGTGTATATACCGCCGCTCAGCGAACGGCCCGTCATTTCTGTACTCTCGTCTGATGTTGTCGATTACTATCATCTCTGTGCTAAGGATTATAAGGACTAATCGATAATAACGTTGCCTGACACATAGGTCTTTGATTCTGGTTGCTATTCGAACTGTGTTTGTCTTTGATCTTGGCCTGTTGACAAATTTTGTGGCGAAGGTTTCCGCGTTGCTCCCCATTGCAGCGTAGGATGCTTTCGGCTTGTCCTTGTCTGTGTCGCGTTCACCGCCAGCCAGCCGTGTTTAATTCGACTACCGTTTGGTGTCGTGTTCTCTTCTCCAGGAAGCTCTTCCTCTTTACGGCAGGCCGGAGTGGCCGAGCGGTTCTAGGCGCTACAGTCTGGAATGGCGCGACCGCTACGGTTGCAGGTTCTAATCCTGCCTCGGGCATGGATGTGTGTGATGTCCTTAGGTTAGTTAGGTTTAAGTAGTTCTAAGTTATACGGGACTGATGACCTCAGAAGTTAAGTCCCATAGGGCTCAGAGCCATTTTTTTCCTCTTTGCGGTTTCATTCGTTTCTATCCTGGGTGCTGCCGCGTGGGCCAATATGTGGCTACTCGTGGGCATATCAGTTTTTTCGGAAGCTCTGTGTTCTGGCTATATTTCAGGGTTTCCTGGTGGTCGAGAGAAGGACTCCACTATGTTAATACCCACCTAGTAACCCTAGCCCAACATCATCGCATGCGCCTCATTTTATTTTTCGCTGAATTTGCATTTCTTGTCTATAACTTTATCTATCACCAATTCTCAATAGCTTGTCATTTCTATAGACCCTCAGATTTACTCCTAAATTCTATCTCCCTTTCATTTCAGATTACATCCAGCTTTCTGTATCTAGCGTCCACTGTCCTTTGGAACTGTTTCGGACACGGAATTAATTGCGGTAGCTTCGTCAGTTGATCACGTGATCTATGTCGTGTGGGGACGAGATTGGCAATTCTTGGCGTCTACTATTTACACTATAGGATTTGGTACTGATATCATCAATCCTGATAATATCAGTATTGGATGGACAATTACCTGATCTAAAAATTAACGTTGTGTGCACATTCGTTGTGTGCAGTCTCAAACGAGCCAGGGTAACGAAACTCCACTGATGTACGAAATGACGTCGTCAGCCTGCACGACTCACTCACAGGTGAAATCGTGTAAAGAAACAGTGTATGAGGATCCTTTACTGCCACAAGTCAAGATATTGGTCATTATGTGTGACTTTCGAGAGTAAATTCATCGACCTGCTTCATCGCAGTGACTATGTTGCAGATACCTTTGGTTTAGTGCAGGAAGAATTCCAAAGTAACCGCTGCCCGCTGACGATGATGTCTAATTGCTGTTGATGAGCACGACGCGCTACGCTCGGCGTGGCAGTCGATCAGCGTCCATTCCGAGGGTCCGAGACTGGTGACTGGGCTGAGACGATGCATGGGCCGGCGCTGTTCGCATGAAACTACTAATTCATCCTGATCATTATCCGCGCCAAGTTCGTTCGCTTGAAGAGTTTCAGTGTGAAAAGATCGATGTTGCATGGTGGCATGCGGAAAATTAGTAAACTCAGCGTCTTTAAAAGTGTTTCTTATGAGTTTTGGTTTTCAGTAATAAACTGTGAAGTTCGTGATCGGCTAATAATAACTGTTCTTAATCGAACTTGTCCTTTTCCGCGTCCTTAAATTATCGTTTACTGGAATATGTGTCTTGAATTATTCGAGTTGAAAGAGGCAGCATCAGCGTCACCGTACTGAAGCCCGCAACAGCAGATCGTGTGACGGATGTAACGTATTGTTTATAGCAGTGGCGTAGCGTGAGGGGAGACTTTGAGACTTAGTCTCCCCTGCATTCGTGCTTAAACAAGATGCAATAGTAATTCATAACAAAAATATAAACAAATTTCTACTGAGAGCACTAAATGTGCGAAGACACAAGCTTTGTAGCCTGCGCGGCCGCACCCTGAGTATTGGTGTATCTGCCTGCTTGAGACTCGACTGCTCTCAGTCTCTGCCTCCCTTCCCGTACCTGGCTGTGTGCGCCTGTGCCCCCTCCACTTCCCCTCTTCCACGAAGGCCGGTGCGCTGCACTTGCTAGCAGGTATCGAGACTAGTCTCTGCCGCTTCTATGCAGGATTTTAACACGGAAGTGAACAGTCGCGCGGTTTGTGTTCATAGTCATTCTTGTGTGATTTTAGTGCATATTTTAGTTGTGTCGCCAACATGAGTGAGCCAGCAACTGAACACCTTTTATAATTTTTATTAAAAGCGCCTTTTTCTACAGTAACGTACGAAAAAAGTGAGAATTGAAGGGCAAACGACCTACTCTTATACTCAGTGTAGTTTTAAGTGAAGCCAAACAAAAACGCATTTTTCAGACAACCTGGTACGAAAAGTATGCTTAGCTGACTGCGAATGCAGTCAATAACGTATTATATTGTTATATATGTCTTCTGTTTGGTGGTGAAAAGGAATGATGCAATGAGGGCATTTGTACAATAAAGAGCTTTCACAGGAAAGCACACATTCATCAGATATCAAAACGTCACCTGCAGAACAAAGAATCATTTCAGTTATTAGGCAAAGTAGAATTGAGCACGCCCTTTCTGAAGCCGCTCGTCTGACAGCAATAAAATACAACAAACAAGTTGCATCCAGCAGGAAAGTATTGGCTCGTCTTATTCAGACAATTGTATCTCTTTGTAAAGAAGAACTAGCCTTTCGAGGCCATCGAGAAGACGAATCCTCCAGCAACAAAGGTAACTATCTGGAATTGTTGGATTTACAAGCTCATGGAGAGTAGTTAATACGAGACCATCTGTCATCATCTTCAACCGTTAAAGGAACTTCTCCAGATATACAGAATGATGTAATAGAAATGATAATTCTGGCAGTTAACGAGAAAATAAAATCTCAAATTCAGAACAGCAATTTCATTCCGATTCAGGCTGATGAAACATTAGACGTGTCATGCAAGAGTCAAATGAGTATAATATTCAGGTACTGTATTGAAGACAAAATTAAGGAAAGATTCGTTGGATTTTACGATGATTCTGGAGATAAAACTGCTGGAGGTTTGTCAAACATTATTCATGCAGTGTTGAAAGAATGGAATGTGGAAGGAAAAGTGGTTATTCAAACACATGATGGCGCTTCAGTAACGGAGGGCAGAGAAAGAGGACTACAACAATTGGTGAAGCACTTCTGTCCCTATGCGCTGTTTATTCATTGTTACGCACACCAACTGAATTTGGTACTGTTACATTCCTCCAAAATCATACGACAAGAACGCATGTTTGTAAGTGATCTTACTGCATTCGATTCGGTTTTCAGCAAATCATCAAAACGAACTGTATTGCTAACTGAGAAAGGATTTAATCTGCCACATGCGAGCAACACTCGCTGGAACTTTCGTTCCAGGGCGGTTTCAACAACATCTAGTCATTTCTCAGGGCTATATAGTGTTTTTAATTATATATTTGATGATACAGATTCTCAGTGGGACCCAGAATCTTTGAGCTGCGCTGTGGGAATGAAACGACGGATGGATGATCCTACGTTTGTCTACTTGCTTTGTTTCTACCGGGGTTGCTTTGTTTATGTTGATCATCTCTTTAATGTTCTTCAGTCAAAATCCGTCAGTATAACTGCTTGCCAAGACGAAATAAGAATTGTTTTGAGAAACTTACGACAATTAAGAACAGAAACATTTGTTGATGAATGCATTAAATGAAGCTTGTGTTTGAATGGCAACTTATCATTCTGTGACAGTCAAGACATCTCTCAGGACACTAGCTTACGAGATACTGGATTTACAAATTGTTCAGATGGAATGAAGGCTTCAAGACTTTCCCCAAATTCAGTTTGTTGAACTTTTGAACGAAAAGTGTTTCCCGAACTATTAAAAAGAATTCCCAAAGTTGAAACTGCTTAAATTATTAGAACACTACCCTTTTTTGAAACAAGAACAACTTTAAACTGAACTGTGGAACATATACGCTGATGAGAAAAAACACTATCTCCAAGAACCCTCTTAAATTACATTGTCAACAATGATTTAGACTCTGTTTATGAAGTAAGAACGAAGTTCCTGCGTTTGGTTTTGACCCTACCCGCAACTACAGCAAGCAGTGAACGAAGCATGAGTCCTCTTAAACGAGTGAAGAATTACTTAAGGAATTCAATGTCCAACATCCGGCTGTCGTGTTTGAGCACGTTAGCAATAGAAAAGACACAATTTGGAGAGCTATCCAGTGATCAGATCTTTGTAGACCGAATTATAGACTTATTCGTGGAAAGAAAAGACAGGCGCTTTGCACTTGTGTACAAGAAAATATAAGTGCTTCTTCTCTTGCTGCTGGAGCTCTAAAAATTTGTCATCGGTTCTTGAACAAGTTATTATTATTATTATTATTAGTGGCGGTGGTAGTGGTAGTAGTAGTTGTTGTTGTTTTCATTGATGCATTTTGTTTCATTTGTTAAGTTATTGTTTATTGCACCATTTGGTCTCCCTATAATCACTGCAGAGTCTCCCCAACCTTTTCAATCACGCTACGCCACTGGTTTATAGATGTTGTCATATAGAATCTGTGGACTTTATCATGCAGGGTTTCTTTCATAACTAAGTAAAGGAAATAAACATTTGTTGGTGCACAAGAAATGATTTGTCAGATATGCATGTTTAACCCTCAGCTTTTATTACATTAAACCCATACGTCAGCCTGTTTCAGTCATGGACCTTCTTCAACGATAAGGGTTAAAACGGTTTAAGCCATCACATTACATTTGTCATTACGCAAATAAGTATTACTCAAGTAATGACAAATGTAATGTGGTGGCTTAAATCATTTTAACCGTTATCCGTAAAGATGGTCCATAACTAAAACCGCTTGATATTTGGGCTTAAAATAAAAACAGTTGATGGTCAAACATGCATTTCATACATTACTTGACGGCTGTTGACAGTCACCTTGCAAAAATGTTTAAAGGAAATGATTTATTTGACTTTTCTGTAAATGCAAAGAGAAACGCTAAACATATGTAAGCAATATTTTTCAAAAGATTGGGTACGTGTTGTAGCTCTTTTAATATCTAAAGTTGTCTTGCCACTGCAGTGCGCGATACTCGTAATAGCGCAGTACTAACTGAGATGCCAATCAGATGGGTGTGTCTTGAAGATACGATCATAACAGACTTGCAAAAATGCGCAGTACTGGATGCAATGCGTAGGGTACACAGTATAGTTAATTGTGGCAAAGCCTATAGGAATGCCCGTTTATACAGTAAATGGGCGAGGAACTATTGAATTTTTTGGAACTGGATGTGCTTGTATTAACTTTGCTACCACATGTGTTTCATAAAAACACAGCATTTCGTAAGTTATCTCGGATGGGCCTTACCAATACTGTAACCCTGACACAAGAATGTAGAATCATATTAAAACCAGATATGGAAGCTTGCAATTCTAAAGTGCATGCCGGTAATGAACTTCTATTGTTGCGTGTTTGCTCTGAACCAAATGAACTCTGTCATTGTTGCAATTCATTTGGCTAATTATCGTCGCCAGTACGATTGAAGTACAACTGCACTGGATATAAGCGGAGTGATTTTTTTGTAGATGTCTGTACGTACGTAGTATCATTTCAGGCTTGTGATCGGTTACTACACTTAATTCCATTGTGTTACGCCATTTCATAAACGACGTGAATGAAAGTGTAATCCGTGTCTTGATGTGAATCTGTGAGTAAGATCATTGTCTTTTATAGCTGTCCAAAATCTTGGTATTGCTTACTGGTCGTAAATGCTACGTTGTGGCGCCTGCGACATGTTTGTTACACGTACGCTAGCTTTGTAGTTATTGTTACCATTTATGTGTGTTTCAAATTATTGTAACTGATTTGCTTGGTTACATATGCGGTCAGGTGCTAAAGTTTCAAGGCAAATCTCAATAAAGTGTAATATTACATAGTGTTAAAAAATGATTCAAATTGTTCTGAGCACTATGGGACTTAATATCTGAGGTCATCAGCCCCTAGAGCTTAGAACTACTTATACCTAACTAACCTAAGGACATCACACACATCCATGCCCGAGGCAGAATTCGAACCTGCGACCGTAGCGGTCGCGCGGTCCCAGACTGTAGCGCCTAGAACCGCTCAGCCACATCGGCCGGTTACGTAGTGTTCACTTTGACTTATTGAGTTTCCCTTGGTTGGTCGTGCCGCATGAAATGCGCCTAAAGGAAACGTTTCGTCAATCAGAGCAGCTGTCTCAGATTGTCTGCAGATGATGCTGTCGTTTATCGTCTAGTAAACTCATCAGAAGATTAAAACCAAACTGAAAAATGATTCATAAAAGATATCTGTATGGTGCAAAAATTGGGAATTGATCCTAAATAACGAAACCTGTGAGGTCAACAACATAAATTCTAAAAGTAGCCCGTTAAACTTCGGTTACACTATAAATCAGTCAAATCTAAAGGCCGTAAATTCAACTAAACACGTAGGTACTACAATTACGAACAACAAAGTGGAAAGAATACATGGAAAATGCTGTGGGGAAGGCAAACAGAAGACTGCGTTTTATTGGCAGAACACTCAGAAAATGTAAGAAATCTATTAAACAGACTGCTTGCACTACGTTTGCCTGTCCTCCTTTGGAGTACTGCTGTGCGGTATGGGGTCGTTATCAGATAGGCTTAACGGATTACATCGAGAGAGTTCAGAGAAGGGCAGCACGTTTTGTTTTATCGTGAAATAGGGGAGAGAGTGTCACTGATACGATACAGGCTTTGGGGTGTACATAATTAAAACTAGCGTTTATCGTTGCGGTGGAATCATCTTACTCCTCCAAATGCGAAAATATTTTGTTGACGACGAGCTACATACGGCGAAATGATCATCATAATAAAATAAGGGGAATCAGACCTCGCACAGAAAGATATAGGCGTTCGTTATTTCCACGCGCTGTGGGAAATTGGAATAATAATGATTTATTGTGAAGGTGGTTCGATGAACAGTATCCATGTATATGTAGATGAAGCCAACTGTGTTAGTAAAGTCAAACTAAAGATTATAAAGCTATATTTTTACTCAGTTACTGTCTTATAATAGTGTGTTACTTCCAAATATACCACAACTGATAAACAAACAATAGTAATGGCAATGGTAAAGTTAGGCAAGCTACATATGGAAACAGATACCACCACTACAAAACGTTTCAGTTGTATTGTTCAAATGTTTCAGCATTTTGTATTGTACAGGTGTTAATAACCACTTAAGCTACAAGCATATGCAGCCAGAAAACGGAAGAAGACCGATACACTGGTTTGACAGATTCTGTAATAATGCCGTACCGCTATTACCTTCAACAATATGATCGACAACAGCCGTGAAAGACTGAAGTTTTGATACGTCACAAAACGTCTCCCCTTATGTACTGTGCTGTTGGGACCTGGTACTGCGACTACGATAGTAGCTGTTGACCACTGGGCCGCCGCAACCATTATATTTGAAATAACCCACAAGAGCAACTTGAACTTTTGTGGCACGTTTATAATCTTTATCGCACCATTGTCCGTAAATACAGGGTAGACCATTGATAGTGACTGCACCAAATATCTCACGAAATAAGCACCAAACGAAAAAACCACAAAGAACGAAACTCGTTTGGGTTCAAGGGGGAATCCTGATGGCGCTATGGTTGGCCCGCTAGATGGCGCTGCCATAGGTCAAACAGATATCAACTGCGTTTTTTAAAATAGGAACCCCCATTTTTTATTACATATTCGTGTAGTACGTACAGAAATATGAATGATTTAGTTGGACCACGTTTTTCGCTTTGTGATAGATGGCGCTGTAATAGTCACAAACGTATAAGTACGTGGTATCACTTAACATTCCGCCAGTGCGGACGGTATTTGCTTCGTGATGCATTACCCGTGTTAAAATGGACCGTTTAGCAATTGCGGAGAAGGTCGATATCGTGTTGATGTATGGCTATTGTGATAGAAATGCCCAACGGGCGTGTGCTATGTATGCTGCTCGGTGTCATGGGCGACATCATCGAAGTGTCCGGACCGTTTTCAGGATAGTTAGATTATTTAAGGAAACAGGAAGTGTTCAGCCACATGTGAAACGTCAACCACGACCTGCAACAAATGACGATGCCAAAGGAGGTGTTTTAGCTGCTGCCGCGGCTAATCCGGCACATCAGTAGCAGAAAAATTGCGCGAGAATCGGGTATCTCAAAAACGTCAGTGTTGAGAATGCTACATCAACATCGATTGCACCCGTACCATATTTCTATGCACCAGGAATTGAATGGCGACGACTTTGAACCTCGTGTACAGTTCTGCCACTGAGCACAACAGAAATTACGGGACGATGACAGATTTTTTGCGCGCGTTCTATTTAGCTACGAAGCTTCATTCACCAACAGCGGTAACGTAAACCGGCATAATATGCAGTATTGGTCAACGAAAAATCCACGATGGCTGCGACAAGTGGAACATCAGCAACTTCGCGTGTTAATGTATGGTGCGGCATTATGGGGGGAAGAAGAATTGGCCCCCATTTTATCGATGGCAATCTAAATGGTGCAATGTATGCTGATTTCCTACGTAATGTTCTGCCGATGTTACTACAAGATGTTTCACTGCATGAGAGAATGGCGATGTACTTCCAAAGTGATGGATGTCCCGCACATAGCTCGCTTGCCGTTGAAGCGGTATTGAATAGCATATATCATGACAGGTGGATTGGTCGTCGAAGCACCATACCATGGCCCGCACGTTCACCGGATCTGACCTCCCAGGATTTCTTTCTGTGGGGAATGATGAAGGATATTTGCTATCGTGATCCACCAACGACGCCTGACAACATACGTCAGCGAATTGTCAATGCATGTGCGAACGTTACGGAAGGCGAACTATTCGCTGTTGAGAGGGATGTGGTTACACGTATTGCCAAATTCATTGAGGTTGACGGACATCATTTTGAGCATTTATTGCATTAATGTGGTATTTACAGGTAATCACGCTGTAACAGCATGCGTTCTCAGAATTGATAAGTTCACAAAGGTACACACTGGAACAACCAAAATAAAATGTTCAAACGTACCTACGTTCTGTAGTTTAATTTAAAGAACCTACCTGTTACCAACTGTTCGTCTAAAATTGTGAGCCATTAGTTTGTGACTATTACAGCGCCATCTATCACAAAGCGAAAAAAGTAGTCCAATTGAAACATTCATATTTCTATACGTACTACACGAATATGTAATAAAAATGGGGGTTCCTATATAAAAAACGCAGTTGATATCCGTTTGGCCTATGGCAGCGCCATCTAGCGGGACAACCATACCGCCATCTGGTTTCCCCTCTCAAGATACACGCTTTCGGTTGACGCTTATTTCGTGAGATATTTGGCCCGGTCACGATCAGTGGACCACCCTGTATACCATGTTGAAGTTTTTGTAAGGTAAGGGAATAATCAGTTACAGATGTGAACCAGAAAGTGACATTTTTCGCAAAAGAAAATAAAAAGGTTTTCACATACGTACAACATTAATTTGATGTCTACTTGTACTTTGGAATGCTTGCAGAAGCACTGATAGCTGACAGCTTGAAGTTTATTACAATCACAAGCACACGTAATATAAATCAGCTTCAACTCCACAAACGTGTTAGGTTTATTTCACTGACTTTCCATCCGGAAAGTGATACAGATTTACATGCACTACTTTGACATCAGCCGTCCAAGTTTCCTATGCAGCATGACATTACACTGCTCACACATTAACGGCTGGACAACAGCTCAGCGACAACCTTCTCTTTGTACAGACATTCTTATCGATCTGCATATGATCTCCATCTTTACATTGTTTCGGAGAGTTGTATAAGGAGGAGTCAAGTGAAAAGGTGACAGATGGTAAAAAAATTGGCCAGATGCGAGTTTGACTCGCTCTGTGAGCGTTCCGTACAAACTTATTTATACAGACAGTTCGTCCATCTCCAGAGTCTCGACGATTTTTGTCCGTCATGGACATTGATTTTGGCAAGATATCAGTCACTGCATTTCCAAGACTTTCGGGATTTTGTTAATTTTATTGTTGAAGCCGAATAATAAATGAGAAATTATTTAATTCGTGTGATATAGTTACAGATTAATAATTTTTCGGATTTTTTTTCCCTTAGTCGTACTGTGAAACCTTGGTTCTTGACAAATTTCATTATCCTAGACTAACGAGAATTACCCTGTAGGTTTTGATGAGTGAGTTTGCGAGCATCAAAATATGAAATATAAATAGCCGTATCATCCGACTTAGAAGCTTCAATTTTTTACAACTGCACGAGACCACACACCTTTGGATGTGACATATATTTCATATTGAAATCTGTGAAAACTGGTTTTTAACAGTCAGACAAACAGAAAAAGGGGCGGACGGACAATAAATTGGTCCTGTAAGGACTTTTACCGAATGAGGAACAGAACTTTAAAAAGTAAGTAAACTGTTTATTATTTCAAAAGTAATCGCCCCAACTGTTAACACGTTTCTGCCACTCGGAGGCAAAACGGTCAGTACCTCCATGGATAAATGTTTCCGGTTGCCTACGCAACGATGATTGTACCCAGACGCGAAGCAAATCGTATGTATTTCTTCAGGCCTCAAAAAATGTAGAAATCGCGCAGGGAGAGATCGGGACCATCGGCAGGTTGTGTAAGGGCTTCCACACGAAACACCTGCACCGCTCTCGAAACAATCTTTGCAACTTGTAGGCGGTCCCACTCGTATTGACAAATTTGTTTGGACTATGCTGAAGAAGTCCCGCTGAGAAGCCGCAGATCTGCGACGGACGAAAGGTACACCCCTGACTACAATCCTTGTTCCGTAGGCAACGACAAACTTTTTTCCACGAACGACTTGATCCTCTTGTCTCACAGTGGTGTAAATGTATTCTAGTTATAGCGATTACTTTTGAAATAATAAACAGTTTACTTACATTTTTTCCATGTGTCTCGCTTTCAGTTGACTGCCACTTACATATAAAGTACTCTGAACAGAGATTAAGGCTATCAAAAAGTGCCTCACATACCTCATACAAATATCAAAAGTATTTCAACAATACATCACACATAACCAATGTACTTCCACAACATTAAGAAGGATGAGACGCTGCGCTAAACGTTATACATTTGAGTTCCTGCGCTTGACAGTTAGTGTAATGTGTTTTATGATTATAATTGAGGGTCTACCGGAATTAACATTTTCTAATGATGTTATATGTATGTGTAGGGACAGAATTCTGCATAATGGATTCAAAGGTATCGCCAAGTTCGGTATCAACATTCGAGCATGTCAAAGTGTTTTACTTTATATGACACACGTCATTGTTAGTAAGTTGTGTCTTATTCATCAGCAAGTGAACACAATGCAGGAGATGATGTTTGGTTTGTAGGGCGCTCAACTGCGCGAACATCAGTCCCCGTAAAAAGTCCCAATGTTTACACAGTACAATTTCTTTTTACACAGTCCAATCTTGCCACGGACACATATGATGATGATGATGATGATGATGACAACACAAACACCCAGTCCCCGGGAAGAGAAAAGTCCCCATCCCGGCCGGGTATCGAACCCGGGATCCTGTGATTCAGTGGCAGCAACGGTAGCCACTAGACCACGAGCTGTGGACACAATGCAGGAAAAATACAACTATCGGCCAAAAGCCAAGTACCCGAAAACTTCTACAAATTGTAAGATGACCTGCAGACGATCGGCGATTGGTGCAGGCACCGATGGTCGACACGGTATGTAAAGAAATGTGACGTATTGCACGCCAATAGACGAACAAGTTCTCTACTTTTCTGTTACAGTATGGACACACATCACTGCAAACAGTAACCACCGTAAAATGCCTAAGAGTAAACCATTCGCAAGGAGCTAAACTGTTGAATTGCTGATCCCAGTGAGAGATTAATTGGTAGAATTTTAAGGAATCGAAATTCAGCTAAGACAGATGTGGTTTATATAAAATTTGTTCGACCCATTCTCGATCATTTAACCTGAACACGATATCCTTATTATACATAATAATGTATAATTAATAAACGAGGTAGAGAAGATTTGACGAAGACTGGCATGTTTCGTCATGGGATCTTTCTCAGCACGAGAGCGTGCGGGAATGGTAACACCAGTTGCGGCCATTATACTAGAGACTTTGCAACAATGTATTTGACTGTTTTCTGGATATCGTCTTCAAGGCTTCTTATGTCTCTTTATGCTCATAACATGCTTTTTTTCCTTCCTGAACTGCAGAAATAAAAAGAAGGAAAAGAAACTCAATCAATTTGAAATCACGCTGAAACCCTCCATTTGAGCTTAGTGATGCCTGTGACGTCACTGGCTAGCTTGTTTTTCTCACTGTCTTAAAGTTTATTCGCAGTGATATCTTGTTTTGGAATTAACGTTTCGAAAAATTGGTTACAAAGAGTATGTGGTACCACACTGTGCAAATAAATCTATAAAAGTCTGAAAACTGTTTTTCAGTTTTCCAAAGAATGGGGAATTGTGTGAAATGTGGTTGCAACTCCCTCATAGAGGACCAAATGAGATAGTAATCACCAGGTGAGTTTATTTCTGTACGGATCATTTTGATGTAAAACCCCTAAACACGTTGTCTCTTCCAGCGTAATTGGGGGTGTGCTGAACCTCAGATGCAACATTCGCGAGATCGATTCTCGTTTAGAATAAGAGTTTTCTTTTCTTTTTCCTTCATATCCCTCTCCCTTAATACTTCAGTCTTCTTAACTTTACTTTATTTGTAATACAGTTACGTAAGAACTTTAAACTGCATATTATATATCATGTTACCATCTATTTCCATTTACCAGCTTGATTTTACACCTGGCCAATTTGAAATGAATCACAAGGACGATGTTCAGAAATTGTATTTCATGCCTGATATAACTCTTATTCTGAAGAAACTGAGAAACCATTTAATAATTTCCAACCGCCTTATTTCCCAACAGGCAGCTGAACACATTAATTTGCCACCCACAATTTATTCAGTGGGCCTGTTGTAATGCTTTATGATTTTGACAAAGCGAAAAACTGAACGTAAAAAGGGAACCTACGAGGAAATGTAACTATACCAGGGCATTACGATAAAATAAAAGTTCGTCTTGTTTAAGCTGTTCCAGCAGCAGTTAATTATGAGAACCACATATACTCTGAGGTTCTGATGCGTCAACTACACATTTTTATAGACATAATTTTCCGGTGGTTTAAATTAATGACGTGGATGAATAGAAAAAAACTGCATTGTGCAGATGTGTTGGAGACAAACACAATAATACACTCCTGGAAATGGAAAAAAGAACACATTGACACCGGTGTGTCAGACCCACCATACTTGCTCCGGACACTGCGAGAGGGCTGTACAAGCAATGATCACACGCACGGCACAGCGGACACACCAGGAACCGCGGTGTTGGCCGTCGAATGGCGCTAGCTGCGCAGCATTTGTGCACCGCCGCCGTCAGTGTCAGCCAGTTTGCCGTGGCATACGGAGCTCCATCGCAGTCTTTAACACTGGTAGCATGCCACGACAGCGTGGACGTGAACCGTATGTGCAGTTGACGGACTTTGAGCGAGGGCGTATAGTGGGCATGCGGGAGGCCGGGTGGACGTACCGCCGAATTGCTCAACACGTGGGGCGTGAGGTCTCCACAGTACATCGATGTTGTCGCCAGTGGTCGGCGGAAGGTGCACGTGCCCGTCGACCTGGGACCGGACCGCAGCGACGCACGGATGCACGCCAAGACCGTAGGATCCTACGCAGTGCCGTAGGGGACCGCACCGCCACTTCCCAGCAAATTAGGGACACTGTTGCTCCTGGGGTATCGGCGAGGACCATTCGCAACCGTCTCCATGAAGCTGGGCTACGGTCCCGCACACCGTTAGGCCGTCTTCCGCTCACGCCCCAACATCGTGCAGCCCGCCTCCAGTGGTGTCGCGACAGGCGTGAATGGAGGGACGAATGGAGACGTGTCGTCTTCAGCGATGAGAGTCGCTTCTGCCTTGGTGCCAATGATGGTCGTATGCGTGTTTGGCGCCGTGCAGGTGAGCGCCACAATCAGGACTGCATACGACCGAGGCACACAGGGCCAACACCCGGCATCATGGTGTGGGGAGCGATCTCCTACACTGGCCGTACACCACTGGTGATCGTCGAGGGGACACTGAATAGTGCACGGTACATCCAAACCGTCATCGAACCCATCGTTCTACCATTCCTAGACCGGCAAGGGAACTTGCTGTTCCAACAGGACAATGCACGTCCGCATGTATCCCGTGCCACCCAACGTGCTCTAGAAGGTGTACGTCAACTACCCTGGCCAGCAAGATCTCCGGATCTGTCCCCCATTGAGCATGTTTGGGACTGGATGAAGCGTCGTCTCACGCGGTCTGCACGTCCAGCACGAACGCTGGTCCAACTGAGGCGCCAGGTGGAAATGGCATGGCTAGCCGTTCCACAGGACTACATCCAGCATCTCTACGATCGTCTCCATGGGAGAATAGCAGCCTGCATTGCTGCGAAAGGTGGATATACACTGTACTAGTGCCGACATTGTGCATGCTCTGTTGCCTGTGTCTATGTGCCTGTGATTCTGTCAGTGTGATCATGTGATGTATCTGACCCCAGGAATGTGTCAATAAAGTTTCCCCTTCCTGGGACAATGAATTCACGGTGTTCTTATTTCAATTTCCAGGAGTGTACTCTGCAGTTCTCCCATGAGTCTTATTACCCTTTCTGAAAATTTGAAAATTAAGAAAAGATGTAAAGTCGTGGACAAAACGAGAGAGACCCCTCGCCTTTTCGTTATGCTGATTCGCACAGCTTTAAAGCCCGCTACACAGCATAACAGGCAAGGCGACTAAGTGGTACCAACATACTACGCACAGGCGTGAAATTGAAAAACCATCCGAACTTCGTCAGATTGTTTTCAGTCATGTGTAAGACTATATTAATGCTGATTAGTGTGTTAAACACAACACGTAAATATAAGATATAAATGAAAGAAGAAACGCTAATTAGTATGAACTGTACTAATAAAAATTAATTTCAGCTAATCGAGATAACATAACTGTTTTAGTAAGACAAAGTATCCCAAATAGTTACGAATCAGCAAAATATTATGCACATTCGGCCGCGAAACGGTCTGTGTCCACGTTCAGACCAGTCATACTGGATTACCGTTGCTGACCTACCATGAAAGTGTGCAAATTTAGCAATGCGTGAAGATTTATAACGAAATTCAGCTAAAAATCATTCTGTGCCACACTTAAGTCAACGGAAAACATTTCGCGTGTAAGGACTCAACTGAAGTAGTTTCTCAGCTGCTAAAAGGTATATACACTATAGCAACATCGCACTGAAAACATTGACCGTCGTTTTCTCAGAAGCGATCGAGTGTATGCAGATAATCCGAGACACGTGTTCGCTTATTTTTGTCCCCTCTTTCACTGACCGAAGTTTCAGCAAGATCGGGGTATGACACTTGGCGGGTCCCCTCGTAAGTGGCGTGCGATGCGATTCAGTAGACAGCATGCGTCGGCTTTCCTTGACTACTCTTTGACATGACTGGAAACTTTCGTTCTGGTAGTGGCAGCTTGAATTATGAGGGCTGGTTTTCCTGATAATGATCTACTAATGGACTTTGCTCCTAGTTTACGTTACTGTGTGATAGACCTACTGCAACGACGTGGACGGGAAATGTTTGTTTATTTGGATAGTCCGCTTCTTAGTTGCCATATTTCACTATAATATTTTCCTTTGTTTCAAAACGACAAGTTTAGATGACCACTGAGACTTGGTAACATCAGCAACAATTTAATACTTTGAAAAATGTTACGTGTGGTGTAAGAGGAGTGTACTCTGTTGAATGAGGAATACATTAAACACAAAAACTGCGTCCAGTATGAATAATTTACTTTCGATTACATTACAAAACACAAGACAAAGACAAAGACAAACGAAAGACAGCGTTTTATTGGCCGCACACTAAGAATACGCAATAGGTCTTTTGAAGACAGTGCCTACACTACGTTTGTCCGTCCACTGTTATAGTGTTCCTGAGCGGTATGGGATCCTGGATAGACGTGATTCACGGTGCTCGCCAAAAGCGTCCAAGGAACGGTAGCACGATTTGTAATGTCACGAAATAGGGGAGAGAGAGTCCCAGATTTGATAAGCGAGTTGGGGTGACATTCATGAATACAAAAGTGTTTTTCGTTGCCACTAGATATTTGCACGAAATTTCAATCACCAACATCTGTTCTGAATGCCAAAACATTATTTCCTCGGTAACTTACGCAGAAAGAAATGACCACAGTAATAATATAATTCAGGGTCCGTAACAAAAGATTTAAGTGGTCCTTTTTGCCGCGCGCTGTTAAAGAATAGGAAAGTAGAGAAATTGTCCAAAGGTGGTTCGACGAACCTTCCGCAAGGCACGTAAGTCTTGATTTCAAAGAAATCCTGTAGATGTAGTCATGTAGATGTAGCAACGAAATTATGTTGTAATTGCGACATGTGAGTTACATTTGATTTGAACATCGAAGTTGTTTGCTGTTTATTTATTTTTTGTTCATTATTTCCAGCCATAGACAAACAAAATGGCTCTGAGCACTATGAGCCTTAACATCTGAGGTCATCAGTCCCCTAGAACTTAGAACTACTTAAACCTAACTAACCTAAGGACATACGCACATACATGCCCGAGGCAGGATTCGAACCTGCGACCGTGGCGGTCGTGCGGTTCCTGACTGAAGCCCCTAGAACCGCTCGGCCATATCGGCCAGCCATAGACAAACACTTAGGTGCGTTAAATTGATACTGAAACAAAGTGTCATGCAAGGACCCATAACAATAAATTCTTACCTACTTGTTGTGGTACTGCAATATATCAGAGGATACCGCATGCGACCTTCCTACGGTGTTTATAAGTGGATATTGCAGACGACTTCGAACAAAATTCAATGTAGCTTCGTAAAAGTTCCTTGATCAATCGATCTGAGTTGCTGGCGAATACAGTTTAACCTCACTAGACAATATATATTATCATTATACTTGAGGTTCGGTGGCCGAGCGGTTCTAGGCGATTCAGTCACGAACCTCGAGGCTGCTTCAGTGGCAGGTTGGAATCCTACTTCGGACATGGATCTGTGTGATGTCCGTACGTTAGGTAGGTTTAAATAGTTCTAGGTCCAGGGGACTGATGATCTAAGCAGTTTGGTCGAACAGCTGTTAGAGCCATTTTTTGATCTTTCGCGTAAATTTTCTGTACATAAACGGCCGTATCTTTAGATTGCTTTGACATAGAAGCTCAGTTTTTTACATCACCAAGGGACCGTGTACCGCAGGAAGTGGGAAACATTTCCGCTTTCTATGTCTACCCGTATTCGAGGTAAACGGGTTTCAAGGGTTGGGTAGACAGATAGGCGGTCAAGAAAGTGAGACTAGTAGGGTTCCATTTTTACCGATTTAGGTGACGAAATCCTAACAACGAAACTAGCTACGATAGTTACTGAAGATGAAGGCCGCATAAATAATCCCCCTTACTCTTTATTCGAAATGTTCTAGTTGCAGTCGATACATCAGAATATTAATCGTAGCTACGCTTTCGATCGAAATCACGTTTACAGGAACGCAAATAAAATCCATTTGCCTATACACGTGGTAATCCAGATCCCAGTATTAACACCACCGCGTGTGAGAAGTGCGATCATTCCCATTGCTAGCTAGCTTAAGAAACACTTCGGCTAATGAACGTTTTCTGGCTGTGGCGAGTCTAATGGAGAATTCGAAACATAGTATAATACGTTTGGCAGCTATGTCGCCGTTTATTTCCTGGGGTGGTGCAGAATTATCCTACTAAATTTATTCGCTAATAACAATACTTTATTTCGATAAACATCCCGAATGATTGCCACATAAGCGGTGACATAAAGGTAGGAAATTCATGTTTTTGAGTCCAGAAAGCCCTATGCAACAGAAACTGCAGATCATTTTGCCATTTTCATTGTGAAATTGTCGGCTTATTCATGTCTGGGGTAATAATAGAGGACTGTTTTCCTGGGTTGTCTGCTAGCGTAGTGAAAGGTGTTTGCCACTGCAAGGGAGGTCTGGTTTGTTTTCGGTTCTAATCTCGCTGGAGGCAGATAGACTACCAATAAAGCAATTTTAAGAAATTCTCGCACCCCCAATGCGTTTTATTGCTACCTTTATTCTGTACCGGCGACCTGTGGATGTCAATATGAAACTCTTGTAGAATTTCATACTTGTTACTGCCTACTTTTTCCGCTACAGTCAATAATTGAATTGACTTAAGTGTAGCAGTGAGTGATTTTTAGCTGAATTTCGTTACGAATCTTTAGGCATTGCTAAATTTGCACACTTTCATGGTAGGTCAGCAACGGTAATCCAGTATGACTGATCTGAACGTTGACACAGACCGTTTCGCGGCCAAATGCGCATAATATTTTGCTAATTCGTAACTATCTGGAGTACTTTGTCTTACGAAAACATTCTATCTCGATACGTTGAAATTAATTTTTATTAGTACAGTTCATACTAACTGGCGTTTCTTCTCTCATTTATATCTTATATTTACGTGTTGTGTTTAACACACTAATCAGCACGAATATAGTCTTACACATGACTGAAAACAGTCTGACAAAGTTAGAATAGATTTTCAATTTCACGCCTGTGCGTAGTATGTTGGTACCACTTCGTCGCCTTGCCTGTCATGCTGTGTTGCAGACGTTAAAGCTATGCGGATCAGCATAACGAAAAGGCGAGGGGTCTCGCTAGTTTTGCTTACTACTGTACGTTGGAAACAGTAATAGCTATCGCGACAACCAAAGCTATTAAAAGTCAGAATTATCTTCTGAATGAAAAAGTTTCCACCGTGTTTTGTTCCTTTTGTAAGTTCGCTGGGAAACCTTTTCAGCACAGTCCGGAAAATAATCTAGCTCCAGATTCCCTCGGTTTTAAGGCAATTCTGCAATCTGTGATTTATTGTAAAGTCACAGTACTTCCGTCCCAGTCGTCACGCAATGCAGTTTACACGTGCCTTATTTATGGAATATAGAAGTCTGGGTTGGTCTTGAAGAACGAAAGGACCATAACACACGTTTTCCATCACTAAGTAAACTGTTCGAAGAAAAGATACGGAAAAACACTATTAGTCTCAGCTAATACACTTAAAAATACGCGTACATCCTACGTCTTACTCCTAACCTATGACGTCACCAGATCTAAAGTCAATAACAGAGTGTTTTCGATCATGTGAACAAATCTTAAATTTTAATAATGACGTCACCAGATCTAAAGTCAATAACAGAGTGTTTTCGATCATGTGAACAAATTTTAAATTTTAATAATGATTTTCATGTTTTAAGTATGTAAAAATAACAGATATTTTTAAACATATTGACCGAAAGTGCTATTTTAACGTTATTCAGAATGACAACAATGTGAACCACATTTTTGTTAGATTGGTACGTTAAGTTCGTATTGCTTTTGTTTTGCGTGTCGGGATTTCGGTTGCTACGAGTTTTATTTATGGCTTGTAGTTTTTTATTGCTATTTGAGTTTACGTATTGCAATTTGTCATTTGGAGATAGTGAGTGAAGCTGTGGACGCTGGAAAGTGGAGTGCCACGTGTAGAAATCGAAACATTTTCGACATATTGTTTCGTTTTGTGTGATCCTCAACGTTCAGTAAAATCTTTGGAATTTGATGAAGATCGTTTAAATGCTTTAATCCACAAAGATCTGTGTCACTGCACTCAGGAACTATCAAATGTGATGAACTGTGATCTTTCCACCATCGTGCGACCTTGGCATGCAGTGGGAATGGTTGAAAAATCGGGTGTTTTGGTACCGCATGCACAAAGCAAAAATCACAAAAAGTCATCGGGTGCCCATGTATGCATCTCTGCTTATTCGTTATCAATTGGCTCCTAAACAACCCCGAACATTCCTATCCTCCATCGTTACTTTTGTCAAAAATGATGTCTTTAGGCTAACATAAGGAATAGAAAGGAATGGTGGAGCCCAACTAAATCAGCAACTGTCCGTACAGTGACCTGCGAACATGCGTCAAAGATATTTTTATGCAGCTGGTGGACAGAGATAGTGTGATGTACTACGAATTGATCTCCTGAGGTGTAACCACCATTGCTGATATTGTCAACAACTGAGACGCTCGCAGAAGCTGTCCGAGAAGAACGAACAGGAAGAGTGCGTGATGTGAGGCAACTCCACGATAGCAAAACGACGCTGTACAGGAGTGTGGTTGGGAAGTCATTCCGTACCCATCCGTCAGCCGATCTTACGCCCTCAGATTTTCATATTTTCTGCTCTCTACACAACAACCTCCGATGAACTTTCTTTCCGGGTAAAAATGCACTCAGGTCTTCGTCTCAAAACAACGTGATTTCTATATGCGGGGAGTTAAAAATTTGTTCGCAACTGTCTGAAATAGAAAATATATTACTGATGAGTAAAATTTCTATTAGGTGTACCTGTTGTGTTTATTAAACATACGGAAAACCACTGCTATCTTAATGTGCCCACCCAACAACACAGATAAATAGCCTATTCCAAGAGCTTCCATTCTGGAAGAATGAGGAAACATATCCGCCTCCCCCCCCCCCCCCCCACCAACCCACCACCACCTCCATCACAATGTTCCGCGAAACGAGCACAACAAAAAAATTAGATGAATTACGGGTCATATGGAGGTTTACCGAGAGTTATTACTCCCATTCCTCATTAGGAATTCAACAGCTAAGGGCAAAACGACGGAGGTACCATAAATCCTCTGTTAGAGACAGTAAGAAGACTTACGGCATATCGCTGTAGATGTAAACCAATTTGTGTTCCGAAGTAGTAAATTACCAACCAGTTCCACTAACGAGCCTCGACCGGATGATGGCAATTCAAGTCAATCTCGAGTGAAAGACTAAATCTAGACCTAGGAGTATATCGTATCTCGTGTCACGCAACAGAGAAAATAGATTCAGTTACTGCTTCAGAAGTCTGTAAAGGGTACCGTATGCGCCTCCTTACATGCTGATGACGCATAATGCTGGAAATTGGCGGAGCGATTACAGCGGTAACAAGCGCCCGTTAATCACACTCCTGATGCAGATGGCGGATGTGCGCAGCACACGGCCGACAACAGTATTAATAGCATAGCCATGGTGCGCCTCAAAGGGGCCGCCATGCAGCTCCGGTTACCACGGTTGAAAGAGCAGTCGCGCCATCCGACTATTTATCCAGAGAGGGCCGGCGGGCTCAATAGGGCGTGCCGTCTCGGCGCTGCTATATGAATTTAGCTCCAGTTTCATTAAGTTGGCATTATACGGAATTAGCTGACGTCTTTAATTACTTGCGAACTCGCGAACTGCAGAAGGCAAAGGGGCGCCGACTGCTCGACCGGACCAACGAGCGACTTCATCCAAAGAGTCCTCGTGATCCGTCCGCTCAAGGTCTTCAAACACGCAACTTTATATCTCCTAATCTTGGTAATACTTTTCGCATGAGTGCACTTCATTACAAGCGTAGGATACGTCTGTTCACACACTATGCTGACAAGGAGAACTATGCAACTTTCTTGTACCTAAATGACGTAGTAAATGGTAGGATTACCGCTATAGCATTGGTAGGGAGAGAAACATGAATTAATGTGTGAGAGGGAGACTGTTTGTTTGTGTGTTCTGCACGTAATTACAACCGCACATC
This sequence comes from Schistocerca serialis cubense, assembly GCF_023864345.2. Lineage (NCBI taxonomy): Eukaryota > Metazoa > Arthropoda > Insecta > Orthoptera > Acrididae > Schistocerca > Schistocerca serialis. Next base: position 379,716,358 of record NC_064643.1, on the reverse strand, counting down.
GCTCAGTGTTCGCCCGTTATGTATTTTGTATCCTTACAAAATATGAATTGCATCTTATAAGTACTGAAATAAGTAGTAAGGTCGCCATTGGTCAACGTATTAGAGGTGCTTTAAAATGACTCATGGGTTAAATTGTCCATTTGCATGGATAATAAAAAGAATGCGCAAATAATCTAAAGAATTAACATTACCTGGACCATGATTCCATTTTCAAAACACGTTGAGGCTGTGAACCTCCTCCCCGCCCCCTACTCCCGTAACCCCCCCCCCCCCCCCCAAAAAAGAAGAATAGAACATTATAAAACATAGTTGACCACATAACTTTTGCCCTTTTACGCATCCAAAGCAATTACTTTTGATGCAAATACAGTTTACATGCACGAAGATAAAAAAATAATGTAATTACGGTTATTATTTTCCATTCAATAGAATGCCTTTCATCATGGTCAGAGGTATTTCCTGTATTTATTGAGAACTGCAACAGTTGTTTATAAATAACGTCAGAAACATACTATATATAATTTTGGCGAATTACTGAAGCGATGTTTGATATCTTTTTGGTCGGTGTTTTTATTTTTCAGTTTCACTCTTTTTTTAGGATATTGTGTTTTCTAGCACTATGGGATAAATCAGCATTGTTTTTTATTTTCACTACAAAAATGGCTCTGAGCACTATGGGACTTAACATCTGAGGTCATCAGTCCCCTAGAACTCAGAACTACTTAAACCCAACTAACCTAAGGACAACACACACATCCATGCCCGAGGCAGGATTCGAACGTGCGACCATAAGAGTCGTGAGGTTCTGGACTGAAGCACCTAGAACCGCTCGGCCACTGCGGCTGGCTATTTTCACTACAACATCTCTCTGTTTCACGTTATATATGTACATTTTTTCAATAAATTTTTATTAATCATTGAAAATTTTAATTTTGCCCTAATTGCTGTTTAGTTTTAAGTAACAGACAGGAGGATAACTATGTAGAACAAACGTTTTCCATAGATTACGTGATCCTTTATGTCCTTATTCATTATCTAGACAGTTGGAAGCTTCCACTATCTAGATGAGTGTAGTTAACAGTGATCGCATACGAAGCAAAGGGATCGAAATGACGTAACTCCCGATAGGTGTGCAACACACCTAATACATAGGTAGTGCGGTGCCGATTTTAACCGACCAGGGCTGCTAGGAGAACTACCATAATCTTCGCTTACTAATGATAATCTACTGCAGCCGACAGTAGTTTTACAACTCTATCAAAGGGTCCATAGAAATTAGTTACTGATGTAAGCACAGCAAAGCAAAGTTTGGTTCCCCCTATAGCATTTTACCATCAGAAGTACAACAGGTATCATTATTTGGCCTCACAGACAATAGGAAAGGCATTCACCTGAGGGTGTTTGAATGTATTAGGAAAATAGATAGTGACAATGCTGACCATTAAAATTGAAACACCACAAAGGATAGAAAATACCAGATTTTTCTTATAGTGCCTGTGTTATACAGGAAGATGAATACACGATTAAATTTGTAGTGGCTTGCAGATACACATGTCTCGAAATATTCTGATGCGTGCTGTAATATTTATCAGGAGATTTCGAAGATTGTCGGGTTGCCCGTGATTTTCTGCTCGTTTAGCACCGCCAGGGTGCAGGTGCAGGGCAATTAGCGGTTAAAGCTGCCGACAGCTGGAAAAATAGAAGCATCCAATAACCTTCTCCAGAAACTCTTTTGCATATCATGGGGGTCCTCTGCATCGACGCACTACATTTCAGCTCTGTGACTGGTTTATCCTGCTGCAGAATGCTGCTCCTCAGCTTGGATGAAAAGTCCTCACATATAACTTGGCGACAAGCAGCTCAACCGTACCATGCACCTTACAACTGACACAATCAGAGCCACACCTCGTTTGTAGCTACCCATACTTAGGCATCTCTGAGGCGGGGAAGTGGACTTGTGCACATATATGATATCTTCAGAAAAATCCTCGCCTCCCTGTTCACGCAGACATTCCAAGCATCAGCTAACCCACCCAGGAAACTGCAAGCATGTTACTTGACAACGGCTTTAATATTGATGACTACTGCAGACACAAGGCAGATTAATGATGCAACGGTAAAGTATAAGTACTGAAAAGAGATTATTATTGTTTATCATTATTTTTAGTGACATCATCATTGGACGTAAGGTATGATTGTAGATCTTAAAATAGGCCTTGATATTGTCAAAATAGAAGCTTCTCGACAAACGAGTTTAGTTCATGATCGATGTAGCATTTTTGAGAAACATGCAGTTAAACACTGCTGTCAGTATGATTGCGATAAGAAAGTGATTTAAAATATTAATGTCAGCTAAAGGGAAACAATGCGCTAATAACAAAGTCAGACAAAGGGAATGTTTTAATCGTTGCTACTCACATCGAGTATGGGTCTCAACATCGTAAATTTTTTAAGATAATGATGTTTCAGAGCTAGACGAGGATCCGACCTCCATGATACAAAAAGAAGTTAGGCTTGCCATTAACAGCGCTGCTCATTTGCTTAAACGGTTTCTGAAAACAACTCATTTACACGAATCCATAGGCCCCCAAATTGCGTTCTCAGTTTAAAGTACATAAAATTCACCCTCCAATGCTTCCGATTGTGAACAGTATGAACAGTGCATATCAAGAGTTAGCAAGGTTTCATTAACATAAAATTTTAAAAAATCCTTTGCTTTTCGAAATAATTATTCTGTCGTCAATAGTCAAAATCAAATCAGTAAAATCAAAGATCTGCAGTGTCATCAAGATACTAAATTGTTTTGAAAAGATATTAGGAACCTTTATAGCAACGTACCTGTTCAAACAATCATTGACATCGTTGGGAAGAAAAAAGCTTATGTACTATTCAAAAAGATATTTCTGATAAGCATATCACTGACGTAATTCGTTTTCTAAGAATAGTAGTAAAATACAAGTATTTTGTTTTCAGTGGAAAACTATATCATCAGCCTGACGGCCTGACAACGGTCAACCCACTGGCAGGCCTCTTAGTCAATATTTTCATTAATTCACTCTAATAGAAATTCTTCAATAATTTTTCAGCTGATGATCTGGGTACTTTGTCACATTCTAAGTAGGAAGACGACATTTTGTTCGTATACAATGGAGTCCGGAAAGGAATTCAGAATTAGTTTAAAATTTTTAATAATCTTCATGAAAAAATCAGTTTCACTTGTGAATTAGAAAATAACAATCTTCAGCTTCATTACTTGGTCCTCAGTATTTCTATTGACAAAGACAGATCTTGTTTCGGCATTTTTCGGAATGCCACTAATACAGATCAAATTGTGCGCGTTAGTTCAGTGCATCCCCATTACCATAGAAAAGCATTATTCCATTCAGCCACTCATCGTGCTGTTTCTGCATCTTTGTCACCTGACAGGCTTAATGAAGAGGTGAAAATAATGAAAACAATTTCTGTTAATAATGGCTATTATTCCTCAATAGTTGACAAGATATTCAAAGTTAAAACTGACAATGAAGAGACCACTTTAGGCATCAGTGCTATTTATGACAGTAACGAGACAAAAATAATTTCTCAATTCCATTTCTAGACCCTATGTCTTATAAAATTCGTCGTGTTCCATTTATAAAATATTGATGCGAAGTTACCTTTTCCACTAACAATAACTTGCAAAAGAAATATTATTCGCAATGTCAAGTCCACTGTTGCTCCGATGCACATTTCAGGAGAGCATAAGATCTCGTGTAATATATGTCCTGTTTATTATATATGACAAACAGAAAGATCTTTTACTGTCATGTAAAATGAATATTTATTGGGAAAAGAGAGACTAATGTAAATAATTCTACTTTTCCTGATCATCTATTAATTTCCGGTCACAGACCGAAAAGCGTTGAAGAAATTTACATTTTACATAGAGAACAAAAAACCCATAGGCGCGACGTACTCGGAGAGCTGGAGATTTTAAATCATATTTCTAAGAACTATGGCCTCATCTTCAATGAACAGTTATAATTAAATAACAGAAATTTTTTCAACGGATTTAATCCACTACTTGCAGAACTTTGATTCCTCTACTTTTTACTATATTTTCCTGACTCTGGTTCAGAAACACCTCTTTCCCATCTCACAGATGTGTGCTACTAAAGATACCTTCATACAGATATTTTTTTGGATTGTGCAGCTGTTTTTATAAATTTTCTATATTTTCTGTCCTTTACGTAACAGTAATTTCTGTAAAGCCTAATATATGGCTCTTAATTATGGTTCTTATTCTTGACTTCTGTATATTTTCAAAAATACATAAAGCTCTCTGCTTTTGTATTCTGTTTTTACAAATGACAGTCGTTTTGAAACAGTTTTTTTATAGTTTTTCAAATGGGCACACGCCACTGTCCTGCGCCCGATAGGCGGCGCAACTGGTATTGTTTTCGTGGCAGCAATGTAAGCCACTGGGCCCCATCAGCCTGATGTTGTTTCTAGGTAGGCACACGTGCCAAAGGCTGGAACGCATTTTTATTTTATTTTTGACTTGAGCATATCTCCTCTAAACTCTGACCATTGTCTTCTCACAGAGTAATTTTACGTAACCAACCTTTGCGACAATTACCGAACTATCAGTTTAATAAGTCACGGCTGCAGAATGCTGACAAGAATTTGTTACAGAATGGTGGAGAAACTGGTAGAAGCCAACCTCGGGAATGATCGGTTTGGATTCTGGAGAAATGTAGGAACACGCGAGGTGATACTGACCCTACGACTTCCCATAGAAGATAGGTTAAGGAAAGGCAAATCTAAGTTAATAATATTTTTAGACTTAGGGAAAGCTTTTGACAGTGTTGACTGGAGAACGCTCTTTCAAGTTTTAAAGGTGGCAGGGGTAAAGTGCAGGGACCGAATGGCTACTTACATTTTGAACAGAAACCAGGTGGCAGTTATAAGAGTCGAGAGGCATAAAAAGGAAGCAGTGGTTGAGAAGGGAGTGAGACAGGGTTGTAGCCTATCCCCGATGTTATTCAATCTGTATACTGGGTTAGCAGTTAAGGAAACAAAAGAAAAAATTAGAGTACGAATGAAAGTCCAGGGAGAAAGAATACAAACTTTGAGGTTTAACGATGATATTGTAATTCTCTCAGAGACACAGACTACTCGGAAGAGCAGTTGAACGGAACGGACATAGTCTGGAAAGGAGAATATAAGATGAACGTCAACAAAAGTAAAGTGAGTGTAAAGGAATGTACTCGAATTACATGAGGAGATGCTAAGGGATTTAGATTAGGAAATGGGACAATTAAGGTAATAAATCAGTTTCGATATTGGGGCAGCAAAGACGTCGAAATAGAGGGGATATAAAATGTAGAGTGTCAATGGCAAGAAAAGTGTTCCTGAAGAAGGGAAATTTGTTAAAATCGAGTATTGATTTAAGTGTTAGGAAGTCTTTTCTGAAAGTATTTGTGAGGGTTGTAGCCATGTATGAAAGTGAAACATGGCCGATTCACAGTTTAGACAAGAAGAGAATAGAAGCTTTTGAAAGGTGATGCTACAGAAAAATGCTGCAGATTGGATGAGTATATCACGTAATTAATGAGCAGGTGCTCAATAGAATTGGGGAGAAGAGGAATTTGTGGCACAATCTGACTAGAAGGAGGGATCGGTTGGCAGGAAATATTGTGAAAAATCAAGCATCACCAGTGAAGTGTTGGTGGGGAGCTTATGGGAGAGGGGGAGGTAAAATCGTAGAGGGAGACGAAGAGATGAATGGAGAAGCAGATTGAGAAAGATGTAAGTTGCAGTAGTTACTCGGAAATGAGGCTTTCACAGAACAGAGTAGCATGTAGAGCTGCAGCAAACCAGTCTGCGAACTGAAGACCACAGCAACAACAACAAATAACAGTGACACAGAAAATGGTCTATTATATCGGAACTACTTAAGAAGCCCAGCTTTTCGAACTGACCGTTCTGGATATGAATTGCCAAGCCTGATTTGGTCGGTTATTTACCGCATAAGAATCGAAACTGGAAGATGTGCTGAGAGTTGGTACAAATGGCAGAAAATAACTTATCAGAATTGTGGCTGTGGCGCTGACAAGCAGACTGTTCTCCACGTAGTTCCAAAATGTTCTCTAAGAGCTTTCCTTTGCGATCCAACAAAGTTCTTGTTGGTGATGGAGATATCAATAGGCTACGTCGTGACCTGGATATTAGTTTGCAATTTGAGATACTTGCAGTATCATATTTTGTGATGTGGCCTTACCATAAATAAAAAATGGTTTAAAATCTAGTGCACAGGGCTGCCACCCCTCTCAGCAAAGAGGTTGGACTTGAATACCAAACGCGTAGCTCCATATCAGAGTATATCAAACGTATAGAGGCTTACGGCAAACTTATAAAGAGATATTTTCAATAGGTGAGAAATCTGGGAAACATGCTGCCCACGGGTAAATATCGGACACCATGGGTGAAATATAACATCAAGTAGACTTCGATACTAGTGCAAAACCGTCAATCATGACAAGTAACAAATGAATCGGCTGCTATCAAATTATCATATATGTGTACCTGAGATTATACTTGTTGTGTGGGCAGTAGCACACCATATCATCACAGAAGGTGCTGTGACGATGACACATGAACTTTGGATACGTTCGTTCACCAATAGTACCACTCTTAGCCCCATTGGTGTCGTTTTGCCCACCTCTTTCTGCTGCTTCTGCTCATGATGGTGATTATGATATGATTATGACACGTCAGGGGAACCGGTATGTTGACTGTGCGAAGTGCTCCAGCCATTGTGTTGTCGGTATGGACATCACAGACACCTGATTCAAGGTACGTGACATTGCCGTACGATGTTGACCACTATGTTCTCTCGGACGTTACTCCCGTTGAGATCTTGCATAGCGTTTAGTATGGCTCTGTCAGAAGCCATTGATTCCATTTTTGCATGACTGTTGCGAATTCCTGGCCAGCAGAAGCAGCGAAACAATAAACTGCAGTCTCACTCGGCCACTATCCAACAGTTGTCGAATTCTTGTACGAGACGTCACAGGATTTGCGAGTTCCGCGTCATCTTTCTTAATTACAGCTGTATATGGCGTTACTGAGCCGCAGAACTCTGTTCGTTTGTGGCGGCGATCAAAGATACTTGCTACCATCGCTGCAGGTATGTATTCCCCGACCAGCGGAATGGATTTCACGCGTGCGGCAAGTATGTAGCTCCGGCTGCGCCTGCGCGCAAAGAGACTTCCTCCTTCGCTTTTTGCATATCAGGGTTGCTATGTGGCATCCACAAACTGTTGGACGGCGGCGGATGGCTTGTAGCGTGACTCCTTCCGGTGGGGCAAACTATTGACTGTAGGACTGGATGGAAGTTTTCGTCCCAATTCGCTCCAGATTGTGGCGAACGCTACGCTACTCTTCATACAAGGCTGCTGCAAAGAAAGGGCTTTGAACTATTAAACGTTCGGGTTGTGGCATCTTCGACTGCGGCTGGTGAACGTCTGTTCCAGGAAAAACTTTGTGACTGTGCTCTGACCCGTATGTACTTCTCATGCCCCTGGTTATGCTCTAGTTCTTCATATTCTGTGCAAGTCCTCTGCCCCTGTGAAGTATATACTTGAGAGCTAGCCCAGGAATTAGTTGTTCCCTCTGTTTTGGGCGATGTTTGGCACTATTCCGAGCAGTCACTTTCCGGACTTGTGTTCTGTTTCAAATAATCCTTCCGTATGTCAATTTGAATACAACAAGGAAAAATTATAATTTTTTGTTTAAAATTATAATTTTTCGTTGTGCTCCCGCAGTCGTGCCGCATTTTGTAACTTCAGTTTCTGTATGTTACAGTAAACGGACTGTTTGCGTGATTCGTTGCCTTGTCCTAAACTGGATCTCATTAACAGTTGGACAAGCGTTTAAAGCGTAAGCAGCTTCAGGCCAGTTCTTCCGCCACCTTGGTTGATGTATTCTTTTCCATTACGTGTAGCTGATGTATTTTCCTTTTAAATGTATAACACTTTTGGTGCGTAAATTTTCTTAACATTCAATTGAAAGAAATTTTCTTAAAAATTTAGATGTTGTATCTTGTCAGTTAAGTTTGATGTAAGATAAAATTCTGAATGTTTTAAGGTCAGCAGAGTCCATTTCCATTAAGGGTGCTAGATTTTTCTCAATTCACTCACTTCATTTTTCGAAATCTTAGCTGATACTTTTCATTTCAAATATTCGATAAAATGGATTGATTAATAACTGTAATCAGAGCACTTGTTTGGTAATATAATTATTGTTAATTAAGGGTTTGCTTTAACGCAAGTTTTAATATCGTGCAAAATTTCCTTTGTAAAAAAGAAAAATAAATAAATAAAAACGGCTCTGGAAAATAAATATGTTAAAGATCTACAAAGAGAAGGAGTGTACCACTTTCAGGCCCATGTCTTTGCTATCCCATCTTCCCAACCTCACTCTGTCCCATATAGTTAAACCTACATACTTCGTGCGATTACGCTGATACACTAGTCGTTCGTACACCGAAAAACGTAGAACCCTTCTTACCGATGAGACACTTGAAATTCCGTCTCCGCAGTGCTGTAATTTTAATGTTCAACAGGAGTGGACAAAAATAAGGAAACAACAAAAGACAACAGCTTACCATTCGAGACACGGCGTTGGTATCCAAAATTGCTTGCATTCGTCACGGAATGGATTAAGACAGGTCCTGCAAAGTTTTCAAGAAAATCTTATTTCATTCTTCCTGCAAAATAAAGGCAAGTTTATGTAACGAATGGGGAGGTGGATACCTATCATGCACCCTTCTCTCCAAAGTAGACCACAGAGGCTCAATAATATTGAAATTAGGTGACTGTGGTGGTCACGCGAGATGTGACAGTTAATCCTCAGCCGCAAAAACAGTCATGGACGATGCGAGCTGTGTGAACAGCCGGCCTGTCGTCCTGGGTCACAGCATAGCTACTGGGGAACAAACTGTGTACCACGGGATGGACCAGATCAGGCAAAATGGTCACATAATACCCGCCAGTAATGCAACCTTTCAGTGTAACCAAGGGGCCCACAGAATACCACGATATGGGTACGCGTATCATAACCGAAGCCCGGCCTCGTTTCACTCTTTTGGATGTAAACTTGACCAGAGGTGGGAAGCAGTTTGGTACAAAATTCATCCTACCAAATGTCTTTCTTAAACTGTTCCGAAGTCCTGGTTCTAGGGCTTCTGCAACACGTTTTCCTGTTAATGGGCATTTGCATACCTTATGAGCGGTTTTTGCAGTTCCAGCTTGCTTCCCTGCTCATGCAGCTCCGTAAGTATTGTTTTGGTGCTGACAGGGTTCACGAGTGTGATATTCAGTTCTGCAGTGATTTCTGGAGCTACCTTTTCCATATTTTTCTTCACAATTCTTATCAGCGACCATCTGTCAAGAACACTCAACACACAGTTTAGCTCGCAATGTGAGTTAGGGGATGATATTTTCCAGCTTTCCCTGTTCAAAATGGTTCAAATAGCTCTGAGCACTATGGGACTTAACTGCTGTGGTCATCAGTCCCCTAGAACTTAGAACTACCTAAACCTAACTAACCTAAGGACATCACACAAGCCGGCCGGAGTGGCCGTGCGGTTCTATGCGCTACAGTCTGGAGACGAGCGACCGCTACGTTCGCAGGTTCGAATCCTGCCTCGGGCATGGGTGTGTGTGATGTCCTTAGGTTAGTTAGGTTTAATTAGTTCTAAGTTCTAGGCGACTGATGACCTCAGAAGTTAAGTCGCATAGTGCTCAGAGCCATTTTTTTTGACATCACACACATCCATGCCCGAGGCAGGATTCTAACCTGCGACCGTAGCGGTCACGCGGTTCCAGACTGTAGCGCCTAAAACCGCTCGGCCACTCCGGCCGGCTCCGCTTTCCCTGTGTTCGGTATAAATATTAGATAGGGGGCCTCTTGAAACACCAAACACTTCGGCTACCTTGTTTACTATAGGACCCAACATACGAGCACCAACACTTCGTCGGCGTTCGAATTCACTTACCTCCGACATAATGCACTCACAAGTATCCGAAACACCGTTCTTACCACTCCTAGCAACTGCAACGTTCTGAGGCCACTGCACAGTTGCCGTCGTGGCCAAGTTCTACAACATAACCTGCAGGCCTCGTTACCATCTGCACTTGTGTTCAAGTATGAATTTTTCGCGATGTTTCCATGTGTTTGCCCTGTTCTCCTGCGATTAAGTTTGTTTCTCTTTTTGCGACATCACTCGTGATGAACATTTAAATGTATACCATTGAATGACCTTTCCTTCCGAGAATGACTGTGTGTGATGGTCTGAGTGGCGCTATGTTTCAAACCGCAAATCTATAAGAGCAAGTCAGCAAGCACGGACCTTAGCGAAGCTCCCCTGTGTTGACGTCGTAGACACTGTGTTCCTCAGATTGCCCTACCCCACGCACAAGCGATCCTTCTGATCCATGCCAACGACATTCCAGTATTAGCCACGTTTTCTGGTTTTGTCATCGTAAGATTCAACACACACGTAAACTGGTGCACACATGCCTCAGGAAGCAGTGTCTGCATTCACTGTGTACGAGGACACGTCAGTGACTAACCGCACTTATGATGTAGATACCTTTTATGGGGAAAACTGTTAGTAATATAATTTCCCCACGAAATCCCCCAGAGCCTCGAAGCATTTGGTCCGTCTCTTGACAAACTCCCTATTCCGTCCTAGGATAAGTTCTGTGTCATCGAGTGCGTTCCCTTCCGCACCGTATCCGCCACCTTGTCATTCAGTGAATACTTAGATCTACGCAGGTGCTCATATATCGGGCCAGGATTAGGTATTCACCACTGGTGCCCACCATACAGTCCTCAGCAGCTCAAAACCAAGATTATGATATTACAAGCGGAACGAGGGCAGTGTTACTCCTGAGATCAAAGCACACTCTTTGAGAGCTTTCCTGTCGTCTGCTTTGCTTTTGTGTCCCAGCAACTGTCACTGCTCATTCTTTAAGATTGTACATAACGCGCAATACCATGAGTCCTTGCATGAAAATCATCGCAAATCATGCGATGATAGCTGTCTTGATATTCTTGTACGTTTTTGAAGTGACCTATCCGCTGGCAGGTCCTCAGAGACGGATACAGGTTCATTTCTAAAGCGATTATCTACATAATAACTTTTCGCTCACTTCTGCGATGAAAGGCGGTCGCTGGGGCACGAGCGTCTTTCACAATCGCACACTCGTCCGCCGCACTTTAAGACACTTGTCAACCTGCAGATGATCTGTCACTAGCCGACTCTGACCACTGCAGCGGTACATCTTGAACAGGCAGGTGTGTCGTATGGAGATACCAAAGCTTTCACTGGTGCTGGCCGATCACAGCGTTGGCAGGGTATTTTTCGGTTCGATGCCTCATACAATTAATGTACAAAAAGGACTCTCCCCTCTAGCAGAATATCGATCAGAAGTGACTGACACTTCTTTATTGTGTGTTTGATATGGGCGCATTCGACCAGAAACTTTCAGCATAACGATGGGAATGCAGCAAGCTAAAAGCATTCGGTTGGTCTGTTTAAGGTTACTTAAAATCGTGTCCATTTCGCGTTGCATTTTACATTCAGACTTGCCATGAAAACGCTGTGTCTTTGTTCTCGCTTTTGATCTCATGAGAACACGCGATGATCGATATCCGTTTCTTAGCTGACGATCCGTGAATTCAAGTGATCTACGATTGTCTCTCATATAACGTCATTTTTCCGAAGTTTGTAAATTTATCTTAGAGACGTTTTTCGCACGATTTAGGGCGGGGGCGGGGGGGATGTCAAACATTCTAATACGATCTTTATATTTATTCATAACGGCTAACTTTGTGTACCTTGTTTATCTAAACATTATTATGGATTTATCACACATTTGGTCCTCGCCAATTTATTATCTTCAACATTCTCCATTGTTCACAGATAACTTTTAGCAGTTCATGCATCAAACCTGCAGTACTTCGATATATTCTGCGTCATCGTAAATACCGCTTCTTTCACAAAATCTGTGTTTCTCGTTTATTAGTTAGTGTAGGCCACAAATGACAATCAAGTCTGCTCTATACAAATTGAGGCTGTAGGGCGTAATTTTAATATTCTTTGAAGCTGTACAGTTTTGTTCTTTCTCAATTTCTTAATTCAACTTTATTATGTTCCTTCCTAGCAACTCTTAACCCATAAACTTTACCTTGCGCTTTGCAACTGTTTTACTATCTCCGAAACTTATACATGTAGTCACACTGCGTTGTTAATGGCTCACATTCAGTGCTGCGGATGTATTTCAGGGCAGAACTAGGTACATAATCTTAAACTATGTGAGCAACAGTATCCGGACACCCCCAAAAACTTACGTTTTTCATATTAGGTGTTTTGTGATGCCACCTACTGCCAGGTACTCCACATCAGCGATATCAGTAGCCATTAGAGATCGTAAGAGAGCAGAATGGGGCGCTCCGCGGAACTCACGGACCTCGAACGTGGTCAGGTGATTGGGTGTCACCTGTGTCATACGTCTGTACGCGAGATTTCCACACTTCTATACATCCATAGGTCCAATGTTTCTGATGTGATAGTGAAGTGGAAACGTGAAGGGACACGTACAGCACAAAAGAGTACATTCCGACCTCGTCTGTTGACTGACAGATAAGGCCGACAGTTGAAGATGGTGGTAATGTGTAATAAGCAGACATCTATCCAGACCATCACACAGGAATTCCAAAATGCATCAGGACCCACTGCAAGTACTATGACAGTTAGGCGTGAGGTGAGATTACTTGGATTTCATGGTCGAGCGGCTGCTGATAAGCCACAGATCACGCCGGTAAATGCTAAACGACGCCTTGCTTGCTGTAAGGAGCATGAACATTGGACGATTGAACTGTGGAAAAACGTTGTATGGAGTGACGAATCACGGTACACAATGTGGCGATCCGATGGCAGTGTGTTGGTATGGCAAATGCCCGGTGAACGTCATCTGCCAGCGTGTGTGGTGCCAACAGTAAAAATCGGACTCGGTGGTGTTATGATGTGGTTCTGTTTTTCATGGAGAGGGGTGTAAGCCCTTGTTGTCCTACGTGGCACTATTACAGCACAGGCCTACACTGATGTCTTATGCACCTTCTTGCTTCCTATTGTTGAAGAGCTATTCGGAGATGCCTATTTTTTTAAAAAAAGTCTTATGGGACTTAACTGCTAAGTTCATCAGTCCCTAAGCTTACTCACTACTTAACCTAAATTATCCTAAGGACAAACATACACACCCGTTTCCGAGGGAGGACTCTAACCTCCGCCGGGAGATGCCTATTGCATCTTTCAACACCACAGAGCAGCTGCTCATAATGCACGGCCTGTGGCGGAGTGATTACACGACAATAACATCTCTGTAATGGACTGGCCTGCACAGAGGCCTGACCTGAATCCTATATAACATCTATGGGATGTTTTGGAACGCCCACTTCGTGCCACGCCTCACAGACCGACATCAATACCCCTCCTCAGTGCAGAACTCCGTCAAGAATGGTCTGTCATTCCCCAACAACCCTTCCAACACCTGTCTGAACGTATGCCTGCGAGAGAGGCAGCTGTCATCAAAGCTATAAGTGGGCCAACACCATACTGAATTCCAGCATTACTGATGTAGGGCGCCACGACCTTGTAAGTCATTTTCAGCCAAGTGTCCGGATACTTTTGATCACATATTGTATGAGGACACTCGGGGCCAGTTACAAATGAGTGGTAGGCTTATAACAGCCGTACTACAGTTACGTTCACCGAAAAATCTCCGGAGCTTTTAGTCCTTTCAGAATACAGAAATATCCACCTTCACTTCTACTTTAGCACATAACGACATCGGGACAGACCTAATAAAACGCTACTAAGGACAGCGCCCTTCACTGAAGCAAGAGAGCTAATCATCAAGATCCTTTCTGAAGTCAAGACTTGTCATTGTTGAATCAGTGATATAAACTTATGGAGCAGAAAAAAATCGTCTCTGCCTACAGATTTGCCGTGTTACATAAGGTTCACAATGATATTTCTCCCTGACGCTCAATTCCACCAAAGTTCGTGTGTTAAAAAGGAAACACGGTCGTTGCAGAAATTTTACTGAAATGCACACGCAAGAAAAGCAGCCTGAAGCAGGCTTGCCGCAAATGTTGATGGATGTTTAATAAATGTTTTGCTGCTGTAGATCCAAACGTAATGAAAATAAAATCAGTGACTTTACAGTTTCGGCATCCCAGCTTAGATACATGAAAGAAAAATGTTAGAAATGAAAGGCAGCCCACTGCGCTACGACAGTTTCAATAACCCTACAACTGGACTTTTAAGTGGCGTGACATTCCTACCTCAGGCTTATTCACGTTGCCACCATCTGGCTTTTGCGGACATTTGTTTATTTTTGCGGCGCAGGATTAGCCGAGAGGTCTAAGGCGCTGCAGTCATGGACTGTGCGGCTGCACCCGGCGGAGGTTCGAGTCCTCCCTCGGGCATGGGTGTGTGTGTGTTTGTCCTTGGGATAATTTACGTTAAGTAGTGTGTAAGCTTAGGGACTGATGAAGTCCCATAAGATTTCACACACATTTGAACTTTCTTATTTTTATTTATTTTTTTTACTTATTTTTCATCAATGGTGCATACCGCAGAGCTCATGAACATTTCCTGCGCCTGCTGCCCGTTGCAATTTCTAATATTTCGTCTTGTAATCATACAATTTAGGTTGTTCTGGAAATTCAAACGCCATCCAAACGTTGGGAAACCCTGTGTTTTTAAGGAACCAACGCTGAATTAGTTATGCGCGTACATCTGACGATGCGGTTAAATTATCGCGATACCGGATGTGTATGATCCTGTGATAAAGGCACTTTTTTCGTATCGTCAGTCTTCTGACTGGTTTGATGCGGCCCACCACGAATTCCTCTCCTGTGTCAGCCCCTTCATCTCAGAGTAGCACTTGCACCTCTTGCTGGATGTATCCCAATTTCTGTCTTCCTCTACAGTTTTTCCCTCTACAGCTCCCTCTAGTACCATGGAAGTCATACACCGATGTCTTAACAGATGCCATATCATCCTGTCCCTTCTCCTTATCAGTGTTTTCGACATATTCCTTTCCTTTTAGATTCTGTGCAGCACCTCCTCATTCATTACCTTATCAGTCCACCTAATTTTCAGCATTCGTCTGTCGCGCCACATCTCAAATGCTTCGATTCTCTGGTGTTTCGCTTTTCCTACATCTATGAATCACAACCGTACAATGCTGTTATCCAGGCGTACATTCTCAGAAAAACTTCCTCAGATGAAGGCCTATGTTTGACACGAGTAGATTTCTCTTGGCCAGGAATGCCGGTTATGACAGTAATAGTCTGCTATCGATGTCCTCCTTGCTCTGTACGTCACTGGTTATTTTGCTTTCTAGATAGGAGAATTCCTTAACTTTGTCTGCTTCGTTACCATCAATCCTGATGTTAAGTTTCTCGCTGATCTTATTTCTGCTACTTCTCATTACTTTTGTCTTTCTTAGATTTACTCCCCCCACTTTCAGTACTCACTAGGCTGTTCATTCCATTCAGCATATCATGTGCAGTGTTACGTGGCTTTATGCTTAGTTATAGACTTACTATTTCATTGGTTGATTTGTTTTCACCACGTAACGCCCGCAGTTTACGTCCTTCTTCGTTGCTGAGCGATGTATCACATTTCGTTCTGACGCCGCAACTCTTCCTTTCCTATATCTTTACTACTTTTTATCTATATAAATGACGAGCTGTAGGTTTTGCCGTTTAACAACTTTTTAATAACTGTGGATGTATTACAAGCATAGGGTCCCACCTAATGTGTCACCCGCCTATAAGTTTTACATGAACCTTTCAAGACTCGATCGATATGTTTACAAAGTTTGACGTTGTCCAACAACGACCTAGGAATCTCGACGCCCTCGCGGCCCAGGCTCTTCCATGGCTCGCGGTAGTTTGCAGCATTCGTTTTATTCCTTCCCCACTTGCCGCTACGTCGAACTTTCGTGGTGATCGTTGGGCAACGTCTTCTACGTTATCTGCAACATAAATAAACTTTCTTCCCACAGTATTTCTGAAAACACAAAAACAAACTTAAAGGACATAATAATAATAACTGTTCTTACAACTATTTGCATAAGTCTTGGTCGATTTAATGAGGGTGGGACAGGCCTAAGCCTTGTGACACTATACATGTAATCATTATTTACTTTCTCTCAGGACAGCAATGTCATCAGCGAATCGTATCAGTGACAGCCTTTCACCTTTAACCTTTCCTTTACATCCGTCATTGCTTTTTCAACGTACAGATTGAACAGTAGGGGTGAAACTACGTCCATGTCTTACACCCTTTTTAATCTTAGCTTTTCGGTCTTGATCGTTCACTCTCATTATTCCCTCTTGGACTTTGTACATATTGCATGTTACTCGCCTCTCCCTATAGCTTATCCCTATTTTTCTCAGAATTTGGAACATCTTGTACCATTTGACACTGTCGAACGGTTTTTCCGGGTCGAGAAACCCTATGAACGTGTCTTCATTTTCCTTCAGTCTTGCTTCCATTATCGCCAAACTTATCGTCATCTAGCAGGTACTACTAACAGCTAATGCGGCTACCAAAAGATTTTTAGAAGATTCTATCAGGGTTTTAAAAATATTAAAATATATCTGTCTAAAATGAAGCAACTTAAAATGGATATTCTGGTCTGTTAGAAAAGATTGACAAAGGTTAGGAAATTGTGATGGGATGCGTCAGAACACTCAGATTTAAAAATAAGGAAGTATTCATTAAAGCGAGATAAAATAAGACAAACTGATGTGATTAAATGGTTTGATTCTAGATCACATTCCCCTGGGTAGAATACATGTACCTGCTGTCAGGTTCTGAGTCAACTAGCGGGAATGTACACTCACAGTGAAGGCACTGAAACAACACTTTCGAGCAGCAACTGGGCTGAACGCACAGTCCCTCAGATGAGCCGGACCTTCCGTGCGGGACGGCAGCTGGACGGACAGCTCGGCACTCGCTGCTGATTGCTGCGACGGGCGTAAACGTGAACGTAATGCCCGGCCCGGACCGGTCCGCCGGTACGGAGAAGCCTCCAATTCTCCGGACGGTGGAGCGCCGGCACTTAGCGTCACAGCGCAGCGGCGTGACGGGTGGACGCCGCACGGGGTGGACAATGCCGCGAGGTGCAGCACCACACACACTCTCTCTCTCTCTCTCTCTCTCGCTCTCTCTCTCTCTCTCTCTCTCACACACACACACACACACACACACACACACACACACACACACTACGCCTGCACTCTATACTGCTCAGGCACTCTACACCGCTCCCCTCCATTCCGATACGGCGCGCGCGGTGAGGTGAAAGGGCACATCGCGCTTTGCTAGGAATTACCAACGTTTCATTATGGTCTTTCCCGGCCGTGTGAGAAAACGCTGCACGGCGGGGAAAGAGGACATGCATTAAGAACCTCAGCGTGGTCACTCAGATTTATTGACTCAGCAGAACTATCTGTAAAAATATTTCGAGAGTACAATTTCTTCTACGTTTGAAACTTTCAAATAGTAAAATTTTTAGGTTAAATTTTAAGAACAATTTGAATACTTAACCCAGAAAAAAAGCCAACAAAATTATTATTCTCTATTACGCGTAATTATTGGTAATGTCGCTCTTAACATCCTTGCAGCTTCGTCTTTACCACTTTCGTCACCATAATTAAGAGCATTGCCTAAAGTTTGGCTGCAGCTAAATCGGACTGATAAATCACTGTTTCGAAAGTCCGGAAACGAGACATAGAATCCAAAGATAATCTATCGATACAATACTAGTAAACTTCTAAGAGCCGGAATGACCAAGCGCTTCAGTCTGGAACTGCGCGACCGCTACGGTCGCAGGTTCGAATCCTGTCTCGGCCATGGATGTGTGTGATGTCTGTAAGTTAGTTAGGTTTAAGTAGTTCTAAGTTCAAGGGGACTGATGACCTCAGATGTTAAGTTCCATAGTGCTCAGAGCCATTTAAACCAAACTTCTAAGAACTAACACACCATGTAAATAACTTAACTGAAACTATAAAGAAATCTGAAATGGAAGGAGGGGGCCTAGTCAATACAAGAGAAAGTGATGTCTAGACAGAAATTTTAGTAGAATTGTTTCCTCTACAAAGTAAATCTTCTAGTATCAAAAATATATTTCATACCAAGAAACCCGCGCGAAACTTCCACACTTTTACAGTTTTGAATAATGGCAGTATCTGGCATAAGTGTAGTTGTCGGGATAAAGGTAGTTGTGGGAACGATGGGGAAACAACTTTAAAAATGAACCCAACGATGTGAAATAATAATCATGAATTTGTGATACATTTTTCTACATACATTTCCATGTATCCAAAACTGTATTTTGCATTCGGAATGTTTGTCGCAGCTTGTACGACGTGCAGAGATCAGGCAGTGTCAGTAGAGTCACATAACCTATAACTGTAACTCGAAAGAAAGTTTCCGTTACAGTAACCACGTTAGGTTGTAGTAGCAATAGGGAAATCATACCTTCAAGACGACAATGAGAAATATGTTTATAGCTCGGGAAGTCAACTTGTACGATAAGGAAGAGATTACAGACTAATGCAGTGGTCACGGTTGTTATCTACGACAATGCTGTACAAAAACAGTCCAGTTAACAAGTACTTCAAAACAATTAAAATGGTATTTGCAATGAGTTAATATAACTTGCGAGTCTCTTATTCGTAAAATACGTATAGATATGAATCTGGGCGCCCATGATGCCTTTTTGCCTGTGATAGTTAAAAGTCTCTTTTAATGTTAAAATTATCCACACATAGTAAGTTTTAGCGAAAAATCAGTATGCAATGTCAGAAACTGGCTAAAAAATGTTTGTAGCGATACCTCATCCATCCCTGTAAGACTGGTAGACTATTTGTTGAGAAACAGGGATTTAACTTGAGAAATAATTTCTATGATAAGGAAGAAATTTCTGAGATCGTGTCTCTGGAACACAATATAAAGCTAAGCATATAAATTACCGTTGGAGTGGGCAACTTGTCTGTTCATACATTGCTCAGATTGAGATATCAAGGATTAGGCCTCGTGTGATACTGCTATGCCACCAGGCTATCGATTCACTCAATCAATAAAAGTTGAATTATGTGCCCTTATAGGTCATGACATATATATCAGTACAGAGTACCAAAAGAAAGTTGTCACTAACGGGAAGATTCTTTAAATTATTATTGCCTTGCACGCAACAAATACCCTCCACGGAGGTTATAAATTTATCTATGAAACAGAAACTGTATGTAGTTTGCTAGTACATTCTCCATACTTGCAAGTTTCACAAAGGTGTAGTGTGATTCGTTATTATATCACATCATTACAGAAATGCTTTAAACCATTTATTAAGAGTCATCAGTCTTCTGACTGGTTTGATACGGCCCGCCACGAATTCCTCTCCTGTAGCATACTCTTCACCTCGAAATAGTACCTTCATCTTATGTTCTCAGTTATTTGCTGCATGTATTCCAATCTCTGTCTCCTTCCACAGTTTTTTCTCTCTACAGCTACGTCTAGTACCATGGAAGTTACTCCCTGATGCGTTAAGATATGTCTTACCATCCTGTCCCTTCTTCTTGTCAGTGTTTTCCAGATATTGCTTTCCTCTCCGATTCTTCGTAGAATCTTCTCATTCCTTGTCTTACCTGTCCACCTAATTTTCAACATTCGTCTGTAGCACCACATCTCAAATGCTTCGATTCTCTTCTGATTTTCCCACAGTTCATGTTTCATTATCATACAATGATGTTTTCCTAATGTACATTCTCAGAAATTTCTTCTTCCAATTAAGGCCTATGTTTGATACTAATAGATTTCTCTTGGCCAGAAATGTCCTTTTTACCAGTGCTAGTTTGATTTTGACGTCCTCTTTGCTCCGTCCGTCATTGGCTATTTTACTGCCTAGGTAGCAGAATTCCTTAACTTCATCTACTTCGTTACCATCAATCCTGATGTTAAGTTTCTGGCTGTTCTCATTTCTGCTACTTATTACTTTCACCTTTCTTCGATTTACTATCAATCCGTATTCTTCACACAATAGTCCGTTCATTCCATTCATCAGATCTTGTAATTTTCCTTCACTTTCACTCAGGATAACAACGTCATCAGCGTTTCTTGTCACTGATACCCTTTCACCTTGAATTTTAATTCCACCTTCGAACCATTCTTTTATCTCCATCATTACTTCTTCGATACACAGACTGAACAGTAGGGGCGAAAGACTTCATCTCTGTCTTAAACCCTTAATCCGAGCACTTCGTTCTTGGTCTTCCACTCTTATCATTCTCTCTTGACTCTTATACATGTTGTATAATTCCCGCCTCTACCTACAGCCTACTCCCATTTTTCTTAGAATTACGAACATCTTGCCCTGTTTTACATTGTCAAACGCTTTTCTACGTGGGAAAATCCTATAATCGCATCTTTATTTTTGTTTAGTTTTCCTTCCATTATCAACCGTAACGTCAGAATTGCCCCTCTGTGCCTTCGTCTTTCATAAAGCCTAACTGATCGTTATCTAACACATCCTTAATTTCCTTTTCCATTCTTGTGAATGTTATTCTTGTCAGCAACTTGGATGCATTAGTTTTGAAGCTGATTGTGCGATAATTCTTGCACTTGTCACCTCTTGCTGTCTTTTGAATTGTGTGGATGATATTGATCCATAACTCAGAGCTCAAGGCTCATACATTACACACACCATTATGAGTAGTCGTTTTGTTGCCATTTCCCCCAATGATTTTAGAAATTCTGATGGAATGTTATCAATCCCTTCAACCGTATTTGCTCGTAAGTCGACCAAATCTCTTTCAAATTCAGGTTCTAACGCTTGAGTCCCTACAACTTCAGTGGCGATTCCCGTCTCCTCGTTTGTCAAATCATCAGACAAGTCCTTCCCCTCACAGAGGCCTTCAGTTACTCTTTTCACCCATCCGCTCTCTCCTATGCATTTAACAGTGCAATTCCCGTTGGACTCTTAATGTTACCACCCTTGTTTTTAATGTCACCGAAGGCTGTTTTGACTTTTCTGTATTCTGAGTCAGTCCTTCCAACAATCATTTCTTTTTCCTTCACGTTTGTCATTCAGCCATTTCGTCTTAGTTTCGCTACACTTCCTGTTCATTTCATTCCTCAGCGACTGGTATTTCTGTGGTCCTGAATTTCCGGAATTTGAGCTTTCTTCTTTCGTCGATTAACTGACGTATTTCTTCTTTTTCATGGTTTCTTCGCAGTTACCTTCTCTGTGCCTATGTTTTTCTTTCCTACCTTCCTTGTTAGAGATGTCTATTCATCTTCAATTGTACTGTCTACTGAACTATTCCTCGTTGCAGTATCTATATCCATTGCTTCCTTAGCACTTCCGTATGCCGCTGCTTTGCGGATTGATACTTCCTGACTAATCTATTAAAATTCGCCCTAGTCTTCATCACTACTACATTGTGATCTGGGTCTATATCTGCTTCTGGGTACCCTTATAATGCAGTATGTGATTTCGGAATCTCTGTCTGACCATGATGTAATCTAACTGAAATATTTCTGTACCTCAAGGCTTTTTCCAAGTATACCACCTCACCTTGTGATTCGTGACAGGTTATTCGCTACTACTTGATTGAAATTTATTACAGAACTCAATTAGTCTTTCTCCTTTCTCAATCCTAGTAACAAGCCCACATTCTCTCATAATACTTTCCTCTACTCCTCCGTCTACACCTGTATTCCATACCCCCATGACTATTATATTTTCATCTCCCTTCGCGTGTTGCATTACCAGTTCAGTATCCTCACATACTTTCTTTGTCTTTTCATTTTCAGCTTGCGACGTCCACATGTATACCTCAACTATTGTTGTCAAGGTTGGTTTGCTGTCGATTATGATGATAGCAAACCTATCCCTGAACCATTCATAGTTGCTCTCTTTCTGCCTTACTTTCCTATTCACAACGAATCCTAGTCCCATTATACAATTCTGTGCTGCTGTGTTTTTCGCGCCACAGGATGGGCCAGAAAGGCGACAGTATGACAAGAATATTGTCTAAGAAGGGCTGCTACGATCTGGCTTCCATGTTGCTGCACCAAAGATGCATTAACAGACAAATAAGACGAGGCCACCGTTGTACATCGTCACCGTAGGAACAGCAGACGACCTTGGCAGCATTTCTGAGCTGCACAAGCTCCTCCGCTTCCCCGTCACAGAGGGAGCACTACAAAGAAACCTCGACTAAAAGCCTCAGTGCTTTCAGTGTCAGGGTGAAAGCCACGTAGCGAAATACTGACAAAATGCTATCACGTGTGTAATATCGTCTGGAGAGCATGACAGTGGTACCTGAAGCAGAGTACGAGAAGAAATACCCGTGGGCCGCACGTAGAAAGTTTACGTGGCTGCAAAGCCTTCTCTGGCTGCAGCAGCGCCGACAAAAAGAAGAGCGACCAGAACTTAGCAAGTTCAGCAGATACTGAGGAGACGCCACCGACGACGCTGACGACGTGGAGAAACAGCGGCGTCGCCACCGAAGTGCACCGAAGACGGGATGGCAGAGGACTCCTCTCACCCCCCCCCCCCCGTCCCCCCCCCCCCCCCCCCCACCACATCGAACCACAACCTCTGCGGCTATGAATGGTAGGCTGGCTTTATGCTGGAGAGCGGAGGGAGTGTCTGCGTCGGCTCTTGGATAACAAATCACCGTAGAGGCAGAAGGCGCAGCAGTGATCTGCGAGGGCATCCAGCACGCCGACGTCGACGCCGCCATGAAAGAGCTGAGACCATGGGGCAGCGAATTGGAAACGGCCCGCCTTCTACTGACTTAATCCTAGCCGATCGACTTCAAGCAGACTTGCGAGCGGCGCAGACGGGCGTGCAAACGGAACTCAGGACGTCCTCGGAGACGCAAGGCAAATCCCTAAATCATCAAGGGTAACAGAGGCATCAGCAGGACAATCGCCCTGAGACGGCAAGAAAGAGGAGGATGATGGTCAACTGCACCTCACAAAAAACATCAAGCTCTACCGGGAAGTCAAAGAGTTCGGCAAGGTACAAAACATCAAGGTGAACGGCGAAATACTGGATATCACGATACCAGTTGTATTGGAACGAATCAGATACCAACAACAAAACGGGCTCTTTGGTTGTAAACATAAGGAGAAGAATAACAACCACGAGATAGCACGCACATCACGAAGTAACTATTTTCGTTCCCATCACATCAGCAGACAAAGTAACGTGACAACATCAGCAGTTCTGGCCGCGGTCCAACTCGGCTGTATGGGTGAATCTCAGAAATGTTCCTAAGCCTTCCGAAGTATTCCCAATTGGGAGAAACCCCTCCTCCTTTCTCCCCCACGGAAGAAATACAGTACACAGAGACAAAATAGTATTCCATATCTGTTACGTCTGCCACAGAACGGGCCCTGCCAGGCAGACTACACTCAAGACACCCCTGTGTACCGTATAACATATACACGCACTTGCAGGCGCAACCAAGAGGAAAACCATTCTTCAAAATAAACAGAACTTGCTAGAGACTAATGCAAACCTTTTTCTGCAGAGGTCGCCTCACAGACACAGGGAAAGTTGAAGTACTCCGCCGACCTCGGCCGGCTTTATAAGGCCAGCGCAGCAGCAGTACAGCCAGTTCCTCGCCGAGCTAGGACCAACTCCAACGGACCTCACCGACGCTCTTGATGAATAGTCGTCTACATGTTATTTGTTTTCTTTGTGTGTATGCAGGGTGTTACAAAAAGGTACGGACAAACTTTCAGGAAACATTCCTCACACACAAATAAAGAAAAGATGTTATGTGGACATGTGTCCGGAAACGCTTAATTTCCATGTTAGAGCTCATTTTCGTTTCGTCAGTATGTACTGTATTTCCTCGATTCACCGCCAGTTGGCCCGATTGAAGGAAGGTAATGTTGACTTCGGTGCTTGTGTTGACATGCGACTCATTGCTGTACAGTACTAGCATCAAGCACATCAGTACGTAGCATCAACAGGTTAGTGTTCATCACGAACGTGGTTTTGCAGTCAGTGCAATGTTTAGAAATGCGGAGTTGGCAGATGCCCATTTGATGAATGGATTAGCACGGGGCAATAGCCGTGGCGCGGTACGTTTGTATCGAGACAGATTTCCAGAACGAAGATGTCCAGACAGGAAGACGTTCGAAGCAATTGATCGGCGTCTTAGCGAGCACGGAACATTCCAGCCTATTACTCGCGACTGGGGAAGACCTAGAACGACGCGGACACCTGCAATGGACGAGGCGATTCTTCGTGCAATTGACGTTAACCCTAATGTCAGCGTCAGAAAAGTTGCTGCTGTACAAGGTAACGTTGACCACGTGACTGTATGGAGAGTGCTACGGGAGAACCAGTTGTTTCCGTACCACGTACAGCGTGTGCAGGCACTATCAGCAGCTGATTGGCCTCCACGGGTACACTTCTGCGAATGATTCATCCAACAATGTGTCAATCCTAATTTCAGTGCAAATGTTCTCTTTACGGATGAGGCTTCATTCCAACGTGATCAAATTGTAAATTTGCACAATCAACATGTGTGCGCTGACGAGAATCCGCACGCAATTGTGCAATAACGTCACAGATTTTCTGTCAACGTTTGGGCAGGCATTGTTGGTGATGTCTTGATTGGGTCCCATGTTCTTCCACCTACGCTCAATGAAGCACGTTATCATGATTTCATACGGGATACTCTACCCGTGCTGCTAGAACATGTGCGTTTACGAGTACGACACAACATGTGGTTCATGCACGGTGGAGTTCCTGCACATTTCAGTCGAAGTGTTCGTACGATTCTCAACAACAGATTCTGTGACTGATGGATTGGTAGAGGCGGACCAATTCCATGGCCTCCACGCTCTCCTGACCTCAACCCTCTTGACTTTCATTTATGGGGACATTTGAAAGCTCTTGTCTACGCAACCCCGGTACCAAATGTAGAGACTCTTCGTGCTCGTATTGTGGACGGCTGTGATACAATGCGCCACTCTCCAGGGCTGCATCAGCGCATCAGGGATTCCATGCGACGGAGGACATCTTGAACGTTTCCTGTAACAAAGTGTTTGAAGTCGCGCTGGTGCGTTCTGTTGCTGTGTGTTTACATTCCATGATTAATGTGATTTGAAGAGAAGTAATAAAATGAGCTCTAGCATGGAAAGTAAGCGTTTCCGGACACGTGTCCACATAACATATTTTCTTTCTTTGTGTGTGAGGAATGTTTCCTGAAAATTTGGCCGTACCTTTTTGTAACACGCTGTAAAGTGATTGTTCGAGAAGTGTAGTTCAGTTTCAATAAGCGACATTATACTGAGTGTTCTACAGTACTGAGTATTATGCAATATCCAAACGGCTGAGCTCTTAAACAGCCCGCCTTTCCCTTCCAGAAGTGAGTGAAAAGGTTTTCTCTTTCCCTAAAGAAAAAGTGCGGACCAGTAGCTAACAGCGTCCACCTGCAGATGGCAAGGAATCTGTTTGCCGAAATATCGTGCGGTAATTACGACCTGACTCCACCGGAGATCCGAGAATTATAGAGAAGAGCAAAAGTGAAAAAAATCTTTCTGATCCACGCAAAACAAGGGGCAGTTTGTACAGAAGAGCAGCTACGAAATTCCCGCTCCTCATCGTGTGGTTACGCTTTAAGGTCCATCCATAATATCACATGAGTTGCAGTGCAGTAGCACAGCACGCCAGTGCTGAGGGTGGTGCGTATGACACGAGCACACGTGGAGAGGCGGCTGCAGTTCACGGCGAGCGCGCCGCTGATGGATGGGCGCTGTCGCGGCCACAACGGCCGTCACGGGGGCCAGACGGCGTGACGTGGCGCCGGCCCGCGCCACGCAGCGCCGCGAAATTAGTTAATTGATTTCTGAACGGCGTCTGCCGCCGAAGGCCCGCATTCACGCCGCCTACAGCCGTCGCCCACGTCAGCATACAGCGATCGCACATCCCTCCAGACTCATTAGGGAAGCGTCCGCGACCCATGACTAGCCCAGTAATGAGTTGTCCAGTTATCCCGGAGCTCGAAAGCGTAAAATCTAATTAACACTGGATAATCCATTTTCTAGAGGCTTTCAGAAGGCATAATGAGTCCACAAGAATTTTATTATTACTTGCATTGCGCTCCTCGATGGCAGGCAATTATCGGATCATTGTGATAACTTGAAATATTACCTACTATTCATCAAAAAATTAAAGGAAATCAGGCAGAGAACTCGTTTTGCAGGTATAACATTCTATTTTATCCTCATTAACATCATCCTTCTACACCAATGGCCATCAAAATTGCTACTCCAAGAAGAAATGCAGAGGACAAACGGGTATTCACTGGACAAATATATTATACTTGAACAGACATGTGATTACATTTTCACGCAATTTTGGTGCATAGATCCTGAGAAATCAGTACTCAGAACCACCACCTCTGGCCGTTATAACGGCCTTGATACGTCTGGGCATTGAGTCAAACAGAGCTTGGATGGCGTGTACAGGTACAGATGCCCATCCAGCTTCAACACGATACCACAGTTCATCAATAGTAGTGACTGGTGTATTCTGACGAGCCAGTTGCGCGGACACCATTGACCAGATGTTTTCAATTGCTGAGAGATCTGCAGAATGTGCTGGCCAGGGCAGCGGTCGAACATTTTCTGTATCCAGAAAGGCCCATACAGGACCTGCAACATGCGGTCGTGCATTATCCTGCTGAAATATAGGGTTTCGCAGGGATCGAATGAAGAGTAGAGTCACGGGTCATAACACATCAGAAAAGTAACGTCCACTGTTCAAAGTGCCGTCAATGCGAATAAGAGGTGACCGAAACGTGTAACCAATGGCACCATCACGCAGGGTGATACACCAGTATGGCGATGACGAATACACGCTTCCAACATGCGTTCACAGCGATGTCACCAAACACGGATGCTACCATCATCATGCTGTAAACAGAACCTGGATTCATCAGAAAAAAATACGTTTTGCCATTCGTGCACCCAGGTTCGTCGTTGAGTACACCATCGCAGGCGCTCCTGTCTGTGATGCAGCGTCAAGGGTAACCGCAGCCATGGTCTCCGAACTGATAGTACCTGCTGCTGCAAACGTCGTCGCACTGTTCGTGCAGATGGTTGTTGTCTTACAAAGGTCCCCATCTGTTGACTGAGGGATCGAGACGTGGCTGCACGATCCGTTACTGCCATGCGGATAAGATGTCTGTCATCTCGACTGCTAGTGATACGAGGCCGTTGGGATCCAGCACGGCGTTCCGTATTACCCTCCTGAACCCACCGATTCCATATTCTGCTAACAGTCATTGGATCTCGACCAAAGCGAGCAGCAATGTCGCGACACGATAAACCGCAATCGCGATAGACTACAATCCGACCTTTATCAAAGTCGGAAACGTGATGGTAGGCATTTCTCCTCCTTACACGAGGCATCACAACAACGTTTCACCAGGCAACGCCGGTCAACTGCCGTTTGTGTATGAGAAATCGGTTGGAAACTTTCCTCATGTCAGCACGTTGTAGGTGACACCACCGGCGCCAACCTTGTGTGAATACTCTGAAAAACTAATCATTTGCATATCACAGCATCTTCTTCCTGTCGGTTAAATTTCTCGTCTGTAGCACGTCATGTTTGTGGTGTAGCAATTTTAATGGCCATTAGTGTGTTTGTCACTGCTCGTTAACTCATTCTGTTGTGATCATTATCCGATGATCTATTTTTTACGATTTATCTATGCTAATTCTTCTATTCTTACAGTTACCAAAAATACGCTCAGTAGAGCCTGCGGCCAGAGAAGTATTCCTTTACAAAAACTTCAAATAAAAACCGCTTAATCTGTTGCTCAAATCGACGCCTTGGAGGATCGTGGTTCACGATTTGGGGTTAGAAGCTTTTATACAAAATTTTGGCAGCCCTGACGTTAGATAATATGTCAGATACAGTGGTGTGAAATGAGGTCTCCTAAGTGATGTTTGACACATTTCAGGTAATACATGACCAAAGTAAAGTGCGCAAAAGAATTAAAGAGCCGTTGGTTAACATACCGTCCTTATTCCCCATTGTAACGCAGAAGCGTGAAATTAGGTTGGAAGGAGCCTAAAACCTGCCTCTGTAACGCTACAGCAGCATGGCTCATCGTGACGTCAACCTTTGGCTCGATATTGTTTCAGACAGTAACCGGAGAAACATGCGACAGAGAGGCCAGAGCTATGAAGTTCGAGTAAGGTGGATTAATGACGTCTCATTGCCACCAAAGTTCATCATAGTTCTCCCCAACACCATCGTGGACATGTCATATGATGTAAAGTAGTCACACTCCCCTTACCCACATCTCACTCGTTCACTTGACATCACTGGAATGGAGATAAAAACAACAGTTCACCAAGGTTGAATTCAGGCGATTTTCTTATGGCTGGCTGAGGAAAACATTTCAAACCCATCGCCGAGCAGAATCGACTCGAAAAATTCTCAGTAGACGGCATAAAGGACAACAATTGAGCCACCACTTCCATTGGAGCCTTCATTTACTCATATTTCGAGGTCAAAAACTACACTTTCTAGTGAAATGTGCACCAGAACGAAGTTCTTTACTACCTTTGACACTGGTGACAACCTCTCCGTCCCCTAGATACGACCTCTTTGGAGCCTAGTGCGATAGCTGTTCTTGATGTGGCATACAGGATGGAACAACTAGGGAACGTTCATAAGCATTCGACGAAATTTGATCGTCATCCGGAACATTAAATGATGTCTATGTTTTTCCAGTCTTTATACAGCTGACTAGCTTAGACTAGTTTAATACTTCAAATGCCGCACTAACTAAAAAGAAAAAACAACACACCAGGAAGCGGTAATGCAAACTGGTCACAAATTGATGTTATTCGTACTGGTAATGCAAAACTCTAATTTCAGCGGCCGATGGATGAATGTATGATGCTGCGCTGCAGTTTCACAGCACGACACGGATAATAGACATACGACATGTCGATATCAGGACATAAAGTCATTGCGAATTTCATTCCGTATACTCAGTTGGACAGTTACATTGTCTCTCAGATAGGCTCGTGAGCAATATACGCTGATGTCAGCCTTTGAAAAAGAACACGTGGTTGGGCTCAAAGAAGCCGGTTGGAGTAGTTAGCGAATCGCTCGACATCTGAATGTTGGCAGGAACAGGTGAACCGTGGCCGAACACTTCATCAAGAAGGAAGCTTTCGACTTAAAGAGACAACTGAAACTGAAGACGCAGATGGAGCCCCGGATTCATCATTATCATCTACCCGACATGCAACTATTGCTTCATTGACCACAAGGACCATTAATAGGCGGCTCAAAGAAATGGGACTGAGCTCACGGCACCCCTGACGCTTCTGCACAACAATACGCCGATTTGCAGAGGTGTCGGGCACATTCGGCGAGGAATCTTATTGGCTGGAGTGGAATTGTCTGCAGTATGAGTACCCGCTTCGAACTGATTCCCGATGACCAGCGCAGACGTGTCTGGAGACACACAGGACATCAGTGGGACACGAAACTGACAACCAGGAATGATGGTCAGGTGTACAATTTCTTTTCATAGCAGGACTCCTTTGGTTGTTTCCCGAGGTATCTCTACAGTACGGAACTGTATTGTAGCAAGACAATGCCCGCCCGCCAACGGTGAGAGATTCTACTGATGTTTTCGCCATACCTTGGTCATCAAGATTCCCGGAATGCACAAATCGGAGCTCTCCGAAAATGCTCCCAGCTCATTAATCACACAAAACTAAGGACGAATCTCTGACATTGTCTGCGTTTCCGCAGAGAGAACTGAAAATCCAGACAATAAATACGCAAATCACTAACTTGCTAAAAATGTCAGAGAACAACGTACCTGAAATAAGAAAATGTCTTTTATCTACGCTCGAGACGTTAAAATAAATCTGGAAGCGAAATTGGGCTGATGGTATCATTTTGACCTACATTCAAATAAAAGTCTCATGTGTTATGATTATTCGTATTTTTTTTACAGAGATAGCGAATTGCTTAGAAGAACTGACAAGGAATATCTCGGAGAGGTTATACTCAAGTAGCATTAAATAACGAACGGTATATTTTTAACATCGACAGCAAGCACAGCGATATTCGTTTAGTACATAAAAATCGGCTTTTTCTTGCTGCTTTGTATTTCATTTGATCCATGTGCGTTTCTCGTTTTACTTTAAAGCATCTTCAGTGGAATCGAAAATGATACAGTTTTATTTTGAAATGCAATATTTGTAGATTATGAAACAGTCCGTGTCTTTTTTTTTCTGTGTAAATAAGTGATTACTTACAGTTGTTCAAGTTTTTGACTCGCATCTGCATTTCATCTATCGGGCCACATGCTGGCGGTCGCATTATCACTTCACTTATGAAACACTGAGACGAAACAAGTGCTGTATCATTGTGAGAGGTGCAGAGGTGTCCGTGTGCAGGGGCTCACCACACTCCACTATTGCCGGCGTCACGTCATCGTAACGCACCTGTCCATAACACACAAAGTAGTACACCACAATATGTGAGTGAAATTAAAAATTAAAATAACTTTTCCAAACTCCGTCTGTCTATTCTTCAGTATATTAATGTTAGCACTGTTAGGCCTCAGAATGATCAGACGGATGTGTTAGGCAAAATTTAAGATATGAAAAAATGAGTGGCGGTGAATAATAAGACTACATAGCTACAGATTGTTATGAATTTGGAAATGTATGTCAAAATCAAAAGTTACAAGTCTCAACTTGATCAGAGCGATATTTTGGTCAAAATAGGCGTTTTTACGAAAATTTTTATACGAAAACATGAAGGCGCTAAATGTTAGACTCAGAAAAATGAAAATTCGTATGTAACCTCAGTTACATTTAAAAACATTATATAAATGACATCGTTGAGATACCTCCATTAGTTTTCAAATTATTTACTAAAACAAAATTTAGAATGAAAACGTCCTTATTCATGGTAGATTGATTCTCATTTTTATTTGTGATAGGACGTTCTAACTATAGAACTCTGTTACACTCATGCAATAATACAGCTGTACCAGGTTTAAAGACAGTAATGCAAATAACAGTCGTTACACGGAATCTGAGAGAGGCAGTTCGGAGGTTATGTTCTACTGCTGATTCAATTCTAAAAATTGTAGCCAGAAAAGTACTATGCAGTCGACCTACAACTTTTTCAGTAACTAAAGCAAACTTAACTCTATTTACATAAAATGAATAAGACTGTAAATTGTTAAATACCAGAGCTCTTAATTAATATGTGTCGGAGACAGAGGCTACTTAGGTACTGCTACTTGTGCCTAGGGTGGTTGACAGCAGGTTGATAGCATCTGTCAAACGCCTGTGTCCATAGTGCCTCGGATAACGTCAGAGCTGGGCAGACCTGCAGGTGCTTTCGGTAAAAGTAGGAAGTGAACCCCCGAGGACTGTACACCGTCCTAGATCGCATGGACGTAACTGTTTGTGTCCCGTCCGTAATGTTGATGAAACCGCGTGGGAAGTGGCGATATTTTCCACTTTTAAGGCGAGCAATTAACTGGAGGTTAGGGCGATAGACCACTATACTTTGAACTTCCTGTAGAAGTCGTCTCTGAACTCTTGATGGTGCTGTTTCTGACAGGGATGTTGTTATTGTCATTAGAGAGTTATTTTTATTATTATTTTGCGCTTGTATGTTTTATCAAACAGTCAGCACTCAAAATCTTTAGTTACAGCCATATTTCCTGATCTTACTGCGTAAATAGCATGTAGGAACATTTTCTTTCAGTGATCACAAAGAGTAATGCTGACTTGCAAACTGGAAATTATGTTCAGTATGTTCTCCACCGCTTTCTGGCTGACTGCAGAAATTGTTTCAGGCTCTTGTAAGCGGCGAAGGCAGGTGCAATGCACGCACAGACAATTTAAATGTCTTGAAATGATAACCTGATTTGACAACAGAAGCTTACGCCATCTTACCTGTTTCTCGGTGATATGTAGGCTTGATGAAAGACAGCGTACCAGCTGTGTGGAGATGGAAGCGAGTAGGACGCCAGTCACAGTGACTCCTCCCCTTCCCCTTTTTGTAATACAGTGTCGAGAAGACACCAAATATAGTGACTTACCACCCTCTACCTGAAAAGTTTAGTGGAAGTTATTCATAAGGACACACAACACAATGCCAATAGTTGTGATTAAAGAAGTATGTACTGAAAAGGTAAAATAGAGCGGAATTGGTTTTGGTGTTTATCTTTCAGGTAAAGACTGAAAATGGTAAATCACAAAATTGATTTTGTAATAATCAACATTTTTATTTCATATTTCTATGTTATTTTATGTACATGATTTGTAAAAACCCAGTATACTATTTTTCTCTTTCGCCCTCTCTCTCTCTCTCTCTCATAATTATTTTGAAAAAAATTATTTTCTTGTAACGCATTTTCCTTAAAACTACACCCGCAAAATTAACAACGGATATATGTGGTGTAGTTTTGAGGAAAACTTAATTACTATCAGATTCATTTAAAAGAGGTCACCTATACTAACACAATTTGTTTATAATATTTAATTTTGTTCAAAAATAATTTTTTTCACAAAAATAAATAGTAGGTGGAAGGCGAAACAAGCAGGGTATCATTGTATGTGGTACAGGGGAGAGCGAATGTGCTTGGGCATACCCAATTCTGTACTACCAGGGCTACGTCATCGTAATACACTTGTCCTCGACATGCAAAAGACAGGTCCATATTTCACTACGAGCGAGATTAAAAATTAAAGTTATGTGTCCAAACTTCGTCAGTGTATACTTCAGTATATTAACGTTAACACGCTAAGATCTCAGAATGATGAAATCTTAGTTAATCGTGTGGCTAGGGCCGCCGTCGGGTAAACCGTTCGCCGGGTGCCAGTCTTTCAATTTGACGCCACTTCGGCGACCTGCAGTCGATGAGGGTGAGAGGATGATAATGAGGACAGCACAACACCCAGTCCGTGGGCAGAGAAAATTCCCTGACTCAGCCGGGAATCGAAACTGGGATGATGAAATGACTGCCTTAGGAAAAATCTACGCCCTTAAGATAATTATAAATAGCGTTGAATGTTAGTACAAAACTGAGATCTGTTCATAATATGCAAATGTATGTCACAATAAAAAGTTGCAGGTCTCACCTTGATCGGAACAATGTTTTGGTCAAAATCGGCGTTTTTACAAAAAATTGAAGGCCTTATGTACTAGACTCTGAAATATGACAATTCGTATGCAGCCTCAGTTACATTTAAAAACATTATGTATCTGACACCAATAAGCTACCTCTACGAGTTTTCAAGTTATTTACTAAAACTCAAATTTGAAACGAAAACATGCTTATTCATGGTGGATTAGGTCTCTTTTTTGTTTCTAATGGGAAATTCTTATTACAGACCTCAGTTACACTCATGCAATAATACAGCTGATCAAGTTTCAAGACTGAATTTTAAA
This sequence comes from Schistocerca serialis cubense, assembly GCF_023864345.2. Lineage (NCBI taxonomy): Eukaryota > Metazoa > Arthropoda > Insecta > Orthoptera > Acrididae > Schistocerca > Schistocerca serialis. The sequence continues at coordinate 379,682,738 of NC_064643.1, read as the reverse complement.
TAACATTGGTTACAAGGAATCTTAAAGAGGCAGTTCAGAGGTCATGTTGTACTGCCGATTCCGTTCCAAAAGTTCGAGCAGGAGAAATTTAAATGAAGTGGAGCTGAAACTTTTTGCGTAATTAAAGCAGATTTTTTCCTATTTACGTAAAAATGAATAACACTGTAAACTGCGAAACGACAGAGCTATAAATTAGTAAAAGTCCGAGTAAGGGGCCATTTAAATATTGCTACCTGTGCCCAGGGCTGTTGTAGCAGATGTTCCACTTGGTGGTCCACTGCCCCCGCATTTAAATAAGGCCAGAGAGGCAATCGGAAAGAGACCCTTCGCACCGAGATATCAATCTGTTCTCATCTTTCAAACGTCTGCGTGCGTGGTGCCTCGGATGGTGTTGGAGCTGGGCGGACTTGAAGGCGTTTTCTGTAAAAGTAGGAAGTGAACTCTTAGGGGCTGCTCACCGTCCTTTATCGCTTAGATTTCATGGAGGTACTATTTGTTTGCCACCCGCAATGTTGATGAAGTGGTAAGTGGTAAGTGGCGATATTATTTTCCACTTTTGGAGCGAGCAATTAACTTTGGGTGATCGGAAGTTAGGGAGATAGACCACTTAACTTAGAAATTCCCGTAGAGGTCGCCTCTCAACTCTTAATAGTGATGTTTCCGATGCGCGATTTATTACTACCATTAGGGATATTTTTGTTATTATTTAGTGCGTTTGAAATTCTACGGACTATATCAAACATTTAAAACTGAAAACTTATTCGCTGACCGTAAAAATAGTTTTCAGTGTCTTGTCAAGTGCGAAGGTAGATGAAAAGCAAGAATCTACATCTACATCTACATCTACATGACTACTCTGCAATTCACATTTAAGTGCTTGGCAGAGGGTTCGTCGAATCACAATCATACTATCTCTCTACCATTCCACTCCCGAACAGCGCGCGGGAAAAACGAACACCTAAACCTTTCTGTTCGAGCTCTGATTTCTCTTATTTTATTTTGATGATCATTCCTACCTATGTAGGTTGGGCTCAACAAAATATTTTCGCATTCGGAAGAGAAAGTTGGTGACTGAAATTTCGTAAATAGATCTCGCCGAGACGAAAAACGTCTTTGCTGTAATAACTTCCACCCCAATTCACGTATCATATCTGCCACACTCCCTCTCCTACTACGTGATAATACAAAACGAGCGGCCCTTTTTTGCACCCTTTCGATGTCCTCCGTCAATCCCACCTGGTAAGGATCCAATCCCGCGCAGCAATATTCTAACAGAGGACGAACGAGTGTAGTGTAAGCTGTCTCTTTAGTGGACTTGTTGCATCTTCTAAGTGTCCTGCCAATGAAACGCAACCTTTGGCTCGCCTTCCCCACAATATTATCTATGTGGTCTTTCCAACTGAAGTTGTTCGTAATTTTAACACCCAGGTACTTAGTTGGACTGACAGCCTTGAGAATTGTACTATTTATCGAGTAATCGAATTCCAACGGGTTTCATTTGGAACTCATGTGGATCACCTCACACTTTTCGTTATTTAGCCTCAACTGCCACCTGCCACACCATACAGCAACTTTTCTAAATCGCTTTGCAACTGATACAGGTCTTCGGATGACCTTACTAGACGGTAAATTACAGCATCATCTGCGAAAAACCTAAGAGAACTGCTCAGATTGTCACCCAGGTCATTAATATAGATCAGGAACAGCAGAGGTCCCAGGACGCTTCCCTGGGGAACACCTGATATCACTTCAGTTGTACTCGATGATTTGCCGTCTATTACTACAAACTGCGACCTTCCTGACAGGAAATCACGAATCCAGTCGCACAACTGAGACGATACCCCATAGGCCCGCAGTTTGATTAGAAATACGGAATCAACATGAGATCCCCTGTCGATAGCAGCCATTACTTCGTGCGAATAAAGAGCTAGCTGCGTTGCACAAGAACGATGTTTTCTGAAACCATGCTGATTACGTATCAATAGATCGTTCCCTTCGAGGTGATTCATAATGTTTGAATACAGTATATGTTCCAAAACCCTACTGCAAACCGACGTCAATGATATAGGTCTATAGTTCGATGGATTACTCCTACTACCCTTCTTAAACACTGGTGCGACCTGCGCAATTTTCGGATCTGTAGGTACAGATCTATCGGTGAGCGAGCGGTTGTATATGATTGCTAACAAGGGAACCTCCCCATCGCACCCCCCTCAGATTTAGTTATAAGTTGGCACAGTGGATAGGCCTTGAAAAACTGAACACAGATCAATCGATAAAACAGGAAGAAGTTATGTGCAACTGAAAAAAATTAGTAAAATATACAAACTGAGTAGTCCATGCGAAGATAGGCAACATCAAGGACGCTGGGAGTCAAGGAGCGCCGTGGTCCCGTGGTTAGCGAGAGTACCTACGGAACGAGAGGTCCTGGGTTCTAGTCTTCCCTCGAGTGAAAAGTTTAGTTTTTTATTTTCAGTTTATGTGACAAACTCTTATGTTTTCATCACTTTTTTGGGAGTGATTATCACATCCACAAGAAAACCTAAATCGGGCAAGGTGGAAGAATCTTTTTACCCATTCGCCAAGTGTACAAGTTAGGTGGGTCGACAACATATTCCTGTCATGTGACGCACATGCCGTCACCAGTGTCGTATAGAATATATCAGACGTGTTTTCCCGTAGAGGAATCGGTTGACCTATGACCTTGCGATCAAATGTTTTCGGTTCCCATTGGAGAGGCACGTCCTTTCGTCTACTAATCGCACGGTTCTGCGGTGCGGTCGCATAACACAGACACTACATTTATTGCAGTGAACAGAGACGTCAGTGAACGAACGGACAGATCATAACTTTGGGAAAATAAAGAAAGTAAAATTTTCAGTCGAGGGAAGACTTGAACCAAGGACTTCTCGTTCCGCAGTTACTCACTCTAACCACGGGACCACGGCGCTCCTGAGCTCACGTTCTCCTTGATGTAGCCTATCATGTGCGTGGACTACACAGTTTGTATATTTCCTAATTTTTTTCGCTGTTCCACACAACTTCTTCCTATTTTCTCGATTGATATGTGTTCAGTTTTTCAAGGGCTATCCACTGTGCCAACTTATAAGTAAATCTGAGGGGGGTGCGATGGGGAGGTTCCCTTGTAAGTAGGGAGCTATTGTATCAGCGTAATCTGAAAGGAACCTAATCGGTATACAATCTGGACCTGAAGACTTGACCGTATCAAGCGATTTGAGTTGTTTCGCAACCCCTAAAGACAATTTAAGTTCGTTTCATAACGAAGTAACGTAGTAACAACCAACTGAAAATTCACCCGCCGCCCTACAATAAAGGCGTATTTCCATGTTACGTACATTTTTCTCATAACTTTCATTTTCTTTACGCACATTGCTGCGTTTTTTGCCAGGAGATGTAGACTATTTACCGAAAACTGTGATACAACGTCGTCGCTACCGTGTAACTATGTACATGTTGCTGGTTTAACGAAGTATCTGCTGAAAACACTTCATTTCTGCTTTCTTTATAAATGTGTGTATGTGTATGTGTGTCTTTGTAAGAAAGGGAGACGGAGAGAGACAGAGAGAGAGAGAGAGAGTACATTAGTGGCTTTTCTTTTAGGGATGTGTGGGTGTGTCAGTGGTCAGTGGTTGTTCAGGGCGAGTTGTATAATGTTGAATGAGTATGAATGTAATACCTGTCTGAGATTGGTTGAAAGCTTTAGTGTTCAGAAGATTTGAGTTGTGGTTTAAACGTTTGGTGGAATGTGCATTTATGGATGAATGGAAAGCGGTTGGGCGGTATCATTATTGTAATAATCCCCTGTTGGAGATTTACTCCATTATCTTATAAATTAATGAAAAACAGCGAGTTATTTCTCATGTGTACTGCGTCGTTCAAAAGAGTTTCATTTTCTTGCACGCTTAGGAGACGTGTTTCAATGTCCATTGGAATTACTTTTACGTCTTCTCGTCTATAGTTTTTCGGCAAATGTGGAGTCGTTTGTACCATATTTCTAGGATCTCATTAGTTCTTTGCATCTGACATCGAACGTTCTGCATCAAAAGTATTACACTCTAATTGACACATCCCTATTTTCTAGTATGTATGTATGTGTTTTGTCAGTTTTGCCTAGTATTTTTATAGAATTTTCTTTTTTGTACGCTATTCTTGAGCCCTATTCGTGATTTTATGTGTTAGTTTGTGTTTGTCTGTCATTCTGTGCGATCTTATGTCTTCTCTTACATTTTCATGATCATTTTGTTATGTTAATGAGGGTTTGTGATTGTGTTTCGTTTTTTGTTTGTTTTATATGGTTTTATGCCTTCTATTTTGGTCTTTTGACTTTGTGAATATGTTACTGTTGTAACCATGGTTTTTGAATATCTACATTATTCTTTCATGTCCTTTTTGGTGGTTTTCTTTGTTGACTGTCACTGTGTTGACTTTATGGAGCATGTGTAAAAATGCTATTTGCTTTTGTGAGTGTTGATGGTCTGAGGACTGGGCAATGATAATGCCAGTATCTGTGTGTTTATTGTAAATTTCCAACATATGCTTATTGTTTTGTATTTTGATTTCTGTATCCAGAAGGTAAATTTGGTTATTCTGTTCACTTTCAAGTGTAAACTTCACATTTTTATACCTACTTGATGTAAGTAAGTAGTTTTTCAGTTCTTCTTTGTGACTCTTTTATTAAGTGGAGGATGCCATCCATGTAACTAGGCACTACAGTGCATTGTATTCTTTTGCTACTCTTTTTTGGCAATTGATCTGTTCATAATCTGTTTATAATAGTAATTGCTAAGGCTGATGTAACTGGGAACCTTATTGGTAAACATACCTTCTTGAAAATTAAATTCAATATTGAGTACTGGAACTGTTTTTTTGTGTTATATGCTTTATTAATGTGAATATTTGATTAATCAGTTCCGCAGGAAGTTGGCTATATGTTTTCAGGTTTTTTATTAGTAATGCTACTGTTTCTGGGGTGGTATATTGAAATAAATGGCTTCTCTATCAAATGAGTGGAGTGATGTTGTGACTTGTAGATTCAGGATTTTATTAGTTGCATGAGCTGTGTAGTGTTTGTAATGTTTCAGGCTTCTTGCACTTTGAAGTTAAGTTTTCAGACAGTTATTTTAATATGTATCGTACAAGCTTGTAAGTTGGGGATCTTCTGAAATCCACAGTGAGCCTCACAGGGATTATCAGTTAATTGATATATCATTGACTTTGAAGGACAGTTGCAGTGGGATTATCCTGTGTCAGCTTTCTTTAATCCGCTTTACCCAGGCTGCTGTCTATATTCTTCAGCGTATTTTTTACCTTGTGTTGGAATTGATTTTAATTTTGTAATGTCAATTTGTGAGATGAATTCTTATGGTTTCTCAATGTATTGTTTCTTGTGTAAATACTTCTTTGAGCTCCTTGCCTGCTTTTGAAATGGTGATATTTTCATGGTGATGGTTTCTTGTAATATATCTGAGATTTTCTGCATCTGTGTTAGCATTTTTTTGTGTTGTTGCCTCATCATGTTGGGTATTGTATTTCGGATTTCTTTTATTGCTAGTTCTCTGGTTAATCCAATGTTGACACTACAGTTGTCCCTCCTATGTTCCATTGGCACATTTTATAATTAAATTTTTGGTCTTTTTTACTGTTTATTTGTGTGTTTGTAAGCTTGTAAGGTTCAGTAACCTTGTATAGAATTTGTTTGTATGTGTTTTTGGTTGTCTTTAGAGTTACTGTGTTGTGATTAGAGCTTTGTGAGTTGACTTATTTTTTTTTTCTCTGAACTGTTTTCTCTTTTTGTAAGTAACTGTTTTATGACTTTCTTCTTTTTCGATCACACAGGAGAAAATTGCCATGTTATTAATGTTTTTTGCAATCTCATATAATTATAGAACTTGTAATTTCGCTCTTGTTTTGTAGAGTATAGGAATTTTGTTTCGAAATCTAACCACAATTCTGGGAAGCATCCACTGCTTTTGGAGAAGTGGGTGAACTGTTTCTAATGTTTGCATTGATGTATTTAAGTACAAGATCGCTAGATTAGCCTGTGGTTCTGCATTTTTTGCGCTGTATGGTTTTATGAATTTTCATGTGACATGTTCTGAATTTCTAGTACAGACCACATGACATGGCATGAGAAACAAGACTGATTGCCTGACAATCTCAGTAAACACAGGCATATTCGTTTTGTAAACAACAACCGACTTTTTCTAGCTCTTGTATATTTTGCTTGTTTCAGATATTTTTCAATTTTGCATTCAGGCAACATCAGTGGAATCTAGAATGATATAGTTTTGTTTTGACATGCGACATGTTTAGATTGCAAAACGTTCACCTCACATTGTTTATGTGTATAAGTGATTACTCACAGTTATTCAGAATCTGAGTTTCCTCTCATTTGGTCACATGCTGGAAGCAGCATTATAACTTCTTATGTTGTGAACTTCTTTCTTCACAGTTTTTGTGTTATTTAAACTAACTGTTGTGGGGCACCGTTAGTCTTTTGTCACTAGCTGTAGGTATTATACCGGAAAATGTGGTTTAATGTCGTAAGTACCTTGTGTCCACCTTGTCTGTTCCTATTTAGAACAAAATATAAAATTCACAATTGAAAGAGAACAGAATAACAAAATTTATTTTCTGGATACAACAGTCAAAAAACAAAATAATAATCATATGTTTGAAATTTCCTATAAACCCACAGAAACAGACATTATCATTCCCATATCCTCAAACCAACAACACTCACAAAAGCAAACAGTACATCGACACATGCTACATGAAGGCCACACAGTGCCATTCAACAAAGAAAACTATGAAAAAGAACTTAATGCAATAATGCATATACCAAAAACAATAGTTACAGTAGTAACCTAGACACAACACCAAAAACAAATAACAATCAGGAAGATATAAGACAAGTTACAAGATGGAACAGGATTGTATAGAAACACAAACACACAAATATAATGATCAATATTTTCGAAAGACAGGACACAAAAACAGGTTACACCAGAGACAATTCTGCAAAAATACCCCGAAAAACTGACAAAGTACATAAATATATACCAGAAAATAGGTATATATCAATTATAGTGTAACACCTTTGGTGACAGAATGTTCGATGTCAGATACAAAGAACAAATGAGATCCTGTAAGTATGGGACAAACTACTCCATATTTGCAAAACAACAGAGGGAATATAAGCACAGACTAACCTCTAGAGAAGAAGAAGTGAAAATAATTCGTGTCTATAATAACAAAACCAACAAAACTTGCAAGGAAATTACCACACAAAAAACTGAAGCAGAATAGAAAATCTTGTTGAATGATAGAGTACACACTACAAACAAGTCACTGTTTGCAGTAGTAGAAGAAATAATAGGCTAATGCTCCAACAGAGGGTCATTATCATAAGAATACCACTCAGTACATTTCTATCACCCATTTATGACCCCTCCACTAATCACTGAAACCAAAACTCAAATTTTGTTAAGTAACATAACTTTCAACCACTGTCTGACAGCTATTACATTCACATATAATTTCCTTCAACTCGCCCTTAATAACCACCGATACATCCACACACCCACACAAAATATAACGTTCACATACACAAACTCTCTCACTTACACACACAAACCACACACACACACACACACACACACACACACACACACAAACACACACACACACTATGCTTCTTAAAGCTGGCAACATGTACGTAAAGACACTAAAAAGAAAGACAAATAAAGTGAACAAACAGCAGTTACGACCCTAAATCACAGATTTTGTTAAAAAAATTTTAACTAACGACAAAAATTAATAGTGTTCACATCAATTTGCGCAAAGGGCATGAATATTCGTAACATGAAAATGTGCTAATGTTTCGTATTTGAATTTATGTATAACGACAAACAAGTAGAACGTTTGATGTCAGACACAAGGAACACAGAGAGCTTGGAAGTATGGGACAAACCACTACACATTTGCAGAACACGTAATGCGATAGAATCAGAAACCAACCTCTAGAGAAGCAGACATGAAAATAACTCAAATCGACAATAACATAAACACCTCTTAACTCTGCAAGAGAAATACCACATACAGAAAAACAAAACAGAATAGGCAACCCTGTTGAATGATAATGTACACACTTCAAACAACTCACTGTCCACAGTATCAGATAAAAGAAATCTCCAACAGAAGATTATTATGATAATAATACCACCCAACCCATTTCCATTCACTATATCACGAACTCTACAAAACACTTAAACCTAAACTCAAATCAGCTGAACACCAAAACCTTCAACCACTCTCTGGCAGCTATTACATCTACATTCAATTTTCTACAGCAGGCCCTGAATAAGCACCAACACACCAAAACACAGATATAAGAAAACACAGAAATCATGCATTACTCCACCTCTCTCTTCTTCTCGGCATGTAATTCGTTAGGTTGGCAACATATAAGTAAACAAATCAAACGGGAGGAGATATAAATTGAACAAACAGTAGTTGCGACTTTAAACCACAGTTTTTGGTAAAATATCTAGAACTAATAATAAAAGACTAGTACTACTCCTTAGCAATTTGCGAAAAGAACATGGACATTGTGAAGCAGAAAGTTCGTATCATGAAAACATAGTTATGTTTCATAACTGAATATACAGGATGTCCCATTTATCTTGACCACCCTAAATAACAGTTTGTCCAGATGCAAATTACAAAGTGTTTCAAGTAAATGTTCGTGAACCTGCAGGGGGACATCAATCAGCATGACTGCCTTTGTTGTTGCTTTGTTTTTCACAAAGAAATGAACAGCGGTATGACTTTTTTTAAATGGCACCCTGTATTTTTTATTATGTAATTCATTTCCTCTTCTACAGATCTATTCAAAAATGCATCACAGTGTACCATTCACTTAAACACAACGTTATTCATTACGTAGCACAACGTTGATGTTGACACTCCCAGCTCTTAGTGCAGGTACTCGGGGTAATGGAACAAATCCACGTGCTGAGTTTGACAGAGGACAAATGTAAGTATAAGTAGAATGCACACCCGTCATCCCGACAACCATCGTCAGTTGAAGAGTTGTGTGAGCAAAATACACACCAACGAAGAGAAGTTAGAAACGCTACTCATCTACGGGGAATGTAAGCAGAACACTAATTGCAATACTGTTTTATTATGTATGTGTTCATTTAGTACAGTAGTTTAGTCCTTTTAAATACTGTTGTGTAGAGTAGCTATACAGTAAGGGCTGTTCTTCCTACAAACTACATAGATATAACATTTCTTTTATTGTTGTTGGAGGTAGGCGAAATGCAACACCGGCAGCGGAACTGTACAGAGAGCGATATCCTGAAAAGAACCCACCTTCCCGACGGATGTTTTCTCGTCTTGTTGCGACACTTCAGGAAACTTGAAGTTTCAACCCACGACAACGTAATCGTCGTAGCACTCGCACAGATGAGGCTACCGAAGTCACGGTTCTCGCATCCGTTGCTATGAATCAAAATGTGAGCACACGACAGCTTGAACATGAGGTTGGCATTCCTAAAACCAATGTATATCGTATTCTTACACGCCACCGGTTCCATCCATACCGTGTACACTCACATCGAGAATTGCATGAGAATGATTTCCTCAATACTGTATACTTCTGTCAGTGAACACAGCAGCAAATCATCCCAAACACAAACTTCTTCTCCAATGTTGTATTTACCGATGAATTTTCCTTCTCAAACAAAGGACGGGTATATACCAGGAACATCCATTATCAGTCCTGCGACAACCTACGATGGTTTAGACAGGTGGAATATCAACCTCAATGGAGAGTTAACGTCTGGTTTGGGATGCTTCGTACTACAATTATTGGCCCTTATTTCATCAATGGTAGTCTAAACGGCACAGCGTATGCCAACTTCCTGAGACGAATTCGTCCTCCTCTTCTGGATGAAGTGCCGCTAAGATCCGGAATGCTTATGTGGTATCAACATGGTGGATGTCCAGTAGATAATGCCTTGTGTGCACGTTATGTTCTGAAACGAACGTATCCTGCCAGATGGATTGGTCGAGGAGGATCAGTTACTTGGTCTGCTAGGTCTCACGATTTAAATCGTCTGGACCTTTTTCTTTGGGGATGCATGAAAGACGTAGCCAATCGCGATATTCCAACAACTCCAGAGGACATGCAGGAGCTTTTCGTGCTTGCGTGTAATTCTCTTCAGCTGGCAACACTGGAAGCAGTAAATAATTCGTTCGTTGAACAAATGCACCAGTGTATCGGTGTCCAGGGTCGCCACTTTGACCACTTATGAATGTTGTACTCCCGGGCAATGGTACAGGAGAGTCAAAGTCAATGTTGTGCTATGTCTTCATTTGTTTTCTGACAACTCCAGCAAGTGGACGAGTTTGTGATCTCGGGCTCAAAATCAGTGCTGTGTTATGTAATTAATAATGTTGTGTTTCGTTGAATGGTACTCCGTGAAACATTTTTGAATAGGCCTTTAGGAGAGGAAACGAATTACCAAATAAAAAATACAGGGTGTCATTTAAAAAAGTCATACCACAATTCATATATTTATGAAAATCAAAGCTACAACGAAGGCAATCATGGTGATTGATGTCCTTCTGACGGCTAAAGGACATTTGCTTGAATCGTCTTATAATTTACATTTGGACAAACGGTTATTTTGGGTGATCAAGATAAATGGGACACCCTGTATAATACGACCTCCAACGTCTGTCCAGAAGAGAGTAAACTCAAATACCTGCCAAAAATTCGAGTCACTGTAATTACTTATTTTGATAAAAAACAAGAGGTGAATTGTTTTACAATCTGCAAGTATCGCTTATAAATAAAACTGTGTCATTCTAGATTTCACCGAAGATACCATAAAGTAAAAGCCATAAGACTTCTGGAACAAATAATATAAACTGCTGCAGTAAAAAAGTGTTTTTTTATTTACGAAACGAATATCTTTTAGTCAATGATAATCATTTTGCATTATCTTTGAGCGAAGATTACAGATTTTTTCGTAATAGTTTACACGGACACAAAGACTGTACATGGATACCCGAAAGAGAAGAAAAGATTACATTACACAAATACTTACACTAAAGAGGGCATTTTGTCTTCTCGTAGGTTTTTCGTCACAGTACCTGTGTTAACCAACAGCATCTTTTTTCGTTTTACGTTAATTATCTTCGTTAAATATCAGTGAAATTGCTGTGCATGCACATTTAGCTACATTTTCAAGCAGTTTTGTAGCTGGACTTAGCAATGCAGAAGTATTTATTTATATTTGCTTTTATTACTGTGACTGGAAGTTAGCCTCATAAGATGATCTATATCTGTTTCCTTGTTTCCAATACCTGTACAGCTTTCATTCTTCGTTTTTTGACGATGCTAGGTAGTTGAGTTATCATTTAGCTTTAGGTGGAGGGACACGATCATCTTCGCCCTGGCATTAGCCCGCGAGTGGTGTGGAAACCTTCTCCGAAAACAACACAGCGGCGTGTAGCATAGTGGATCACCACAGCACATGTTTGGTGGTACATCGGGTAGGTAGGAAAACTTGTCAACAAGTAATATGGAGTTTTGGTTGGTTTTGTCAGCAGGAAAGTAGGTCTGCTTTATCAGATGTTGCTCATCGTGCCATACATACAACATATCCTACAAGAAAACATTAGCATTTCATCACAATAATTCTACTGGTTTTTGATTAGTTCTATGAGACCCACAGTCACTGGTTGGCGGTAGTTACATAGACAACTTAGGCACCAGAGGCGGCAACACGAATAAAGAATATTAACTGGGGAAAGACGTAACTATCCTACAGGCATTTAATTCATACTGCTAACGTCAGTATAGGGTTGATACATTTTGAAAAGACGTTAGTAGATCATTACGAATAAATGAACATCGTAGTTCTGGAACATTAATATTACCTGGCTGTTAGATAGCCACTATAAGTGGAGAGAGAAAAAGCACCTTTATGTCATTTTTAATAACTCCACGTGATGTGAGTTAACAGTTCGCCTCTCGCAGGATTTTCTGCCGAATATCAAACACGAAAGGTAAATTTACCACAGGCAATTCACAGAACCAGCCGGCACACAGCGCTTTTACAGACCTTGTTAAAGTTTAAACATTTGTGCGGCAATCGAGACTGCGCGTATTTATTACATGGGAAGTAATTAAATACGTAGCCTTTGAAGGCGTTCGCATATTAAGAGCCAAATGTGTACTTACAGAAATTCTTCAATCCACGAATCTCACATTGCGAACTACGTCGTGCAAGTAAGGTAAGCCTTATATACTGCAAAGTATCAGTACAATAACTAGCACATACACGTCTGTATAAAGTGAGTTTCACTGAGTGCTTGTAAAAGTGTCATCACGCTCCCCGACACACGTTTGTCGATAGAAACGTTACGCCCATGACTTTAAGTATAATGAATTACATGTTAACGTCACAAAAACTGAACGTTAAAAACATCCCTAACTGAAATGAGCAATCATACCGAACCAAATTGTAGGTTACGCCCATACCTTTTAGCGTATAGATCATTTTTCGTAAATATGAAATCTCCACTAACTATCTTAGTACATATTCACAAGTTGGACCCGATTCTGCACCGAGCACGTTCTAGAGAATACAAAATTAGTTTTTGTTCCGTAGCCCCAGAAATGAGGTGATTGTTTTAGGTGTGGAACGTGTCAGGAAGTATGTAAAAATATAGAATGTTTTAATATAATTCTCACTACCTGGATCATTTATCAAAATATGTGAATACATTGAAGTAAATTGGAGCTGCTGATATTTGCAGAATTAATACACTACCAGAATGAAACATAGTTATGCAAATTTATTAAATTTATCACACATGAAATCCTAATCTTGACTGTTTTGATTAAGTGATGTCAAAACTGAAATCTAAGAGACATTTTTACTTAATATGGCCTAAAAATCTCTGTTAAGACGTTCATCTACAGATTAGAAGGAGTTGCCTACCAGAACTTCTATCAAACTCTGTTTAAACTGCGCTTTATATAGAGCCAAATTTTTAATGGTTGCTTGCAATTTATTGAAAATGTGTGTTCCTGAATATTGGACCCCTTTTTGAATCAACGTAAGTGATTTTAGCTCTTTATATGGATTTTTCTTATTACTAGTATTGATACTATTTGGATGGGAATAGACATATTATTTGCAACAAATTCATTAAGGAATAAGTATAATGAGAAGCAGTGGTTAGAATACCAAGTTCTCTGAACAGGTTTCTACACGATGTTCTTGAATTTACACCACTAATCAGTCTTATTATACGCTTTTGCACACCAAAAACTGTTACTCGGTTTGACGAGTTACACCAAAATGTGATCCCATATGACACAATAGAATGAAAGTGAGCAAAATATACAAGCTTTTTTTATACTTGTATTTCCTATATCGGACATTATTCGCAATCCAAATACAGACTTATTTAGGTGCTTCATTATTTCTGTATTACGCCCTTCCCAACTGAAATTATTATCCAGTTGTGCTCCCAGATATTTAACATTATCAACCTCTCTGATCTGCATGTCTTCAGATGTTATACAAGTGGTGGAATGAAATCTCTTACAGGTTCTCAACTGCATGTAGTTGAGCTTTTCAAAGCTTAATGACAGTAAATTAGCTTTGAACCATTTACTAAGGTCAGTCAAAATTTGATTAGCAGTTGTTTCTAAATCTGTAATTGACTTGCTATTTATTGCAATGTTTGTATCATCTGCAAACAAAACTAACTTAGCATGTGGCAACGTTTATGTGTGCCTCGCAATTCATCTCGCATGTCAGCTATATTGTTGTTACGTAACATACTGACGTCAACATCTGTGCCCTCACCTTTTTATAACTGAAGTGGTGACACCTATTTGGTCTATTGTTCCTGTTGTGACTTGGCAAGACAGCCAAGCCACTATGAGATAGCCGAAAGGCACGCGTTTAAGCTCACGCAGGCTGGCGTGAGGTCTGGAACAGTTAAAGGAGTTGAGTCTAGTAAAAAAGTACGTAGTTTCTGGAATACTTAACTTTAATTCATAATTGGTGAACATCGGTCTGACGGTACATGCATCACAAGATAAATAGCAAATGATAATGGCGCCTTGCTAGGTCGTAGCAAATGACGTAGCTCAAGACTATGCTAACTATCGTCTCGGCAAATGTGAGCGTAATTTGTCAGTGAACCTTTGCTAGCAAAGTCGGCTGTTCAACTGGGGCGAGTGCTAGGAAGTCTCTGTAGTGGCGACGCTCGGTCTGAAATCACTGATAGTGGCGACACGCGGGTCCGACGTATACTAACGGTCCGCGGCCGATTTAAAGGCTACCACCTAGCAAGTGTGGTGTCTGGCGGTGACACCACATTCCTCCCCCGCAAATCGGCGGACGGTTGTGGTATAAGGCTTCCGCCCGCCGTGGAGAGGACCCCATGTTGACGTATGCGACGAGGTGGGAGGCCTAACAACAGGTGAGGCTGTGCCACCCCCACCCTGCCATTCGGCCCGAGGGGAGCTAGGAAACGCCTGAAAACCTGCTTCAGGGTGCACGCCAACATGCGGTGTACGCGCCCGTAGAGAGACAGGAGGGGCCGAAGGGTTGACCTCCATCGAGCCGGGGCACCCGACGGGCGAAGAAGACATATGGCCCGGAGCGGGCAAGAATTCCATGGCGGAGTACAACTGGTCACGGGAAGCGATCGGCGGCGCGTGACCCATGGAGGCGCCCGGCGGGTGCAGCGACGCGTCCACTGCTGGCGTCGCTGGCGGGAGAACAGGCGGCGGCGTCGGAGGCGGCGGCGCGTCGCCATGGGGCAAAATGGAAGGCAGCGTCGGTAACACCTGGGGCTGAGGCGAGCCAGTAGATGGGTCCCAGGGCGCTGACCGGACGGCACCGTCGCTGAAAGCAGACGGGGAGCGGCAGATCCCGTGCGACGACAGAGGCGCAGCTGATTGAGATGCCAACGCACCTCACCAGAGGCCCCCAAAACCAGATACATAGCGCGGCCGAGGCAGCGAAGAATGCGCCCTGCGAGCCAACGCCGTGAACCTCGATAGTTGCGGTAGTAGGCAACGTCGCCTGGGGCAAAAGCAGGTGTCTGCCGCTGCACAGGACCCGATGCGGCGGATGTAGCAAAGACATCAAGGTGCGATGAGGTCGACCGTGAAGCAACTCAGCCGGTGAGCGACCATCTCGAGGCTGAGAGCGAGACGAGGACAAAAAGAGCAATAACGCGTCCTCCCGAGAATGCGACACTTTCAGCTTCAACATCTGTGACTTGAAAGTCCTGACCAAAGGTTCAGCGGCACCGTTTGACTGTGGTGAAAACGGCGCGGACGTCAGCTGTTGAATACCATTGGCCTTGCAGAATGAATGAAATTCTGCGGACATGAATTGTGGGCCATTGTCGGTAACAATAGTCTGTGGAAGACCTTCAATGCAAAAGATAGCGGATAACGCTTGGATGGTGGCAGATGACGTCGTGGAAGACATCCGGACAACAAAAGGGAAATTACTGAATGAATCTACCACAACCAACCACCGAGCATTCCAGAATGGACCAGCAAAATCGATGTGTAAGCGTTGCCAAGGGGATGTGGCTTTTGGCCATGCAAAGAATTTCCGCGGTGGTGCGGATTGTTGTTCGGCACACGCCATGCAAGAAGAGCACATATTCGTAATCGCGGCATCGATTCCGAACCAAGTACAGTGCTGACGAGCAAGTTGTTTCGTTCTCACTATACCCCAATGTCCTTGGTGGAGAAGCAGTACGACAGAGGACTGTAACGAACGTGGGACCAAGACCCTGGACCGATCATTATCAGAACGCAACAGCAAAACACCACGTCGTACAAAAAGTCTCTCCTTGTGAGAAAAAATCGGCGAACCAACGGATCCCCGATCCGTGACTTTGACAAGGGACGGAAGCAAGGACAGGGTCTGCAGCTGTGGCTGTAGCTACACGATGAAAATCGATCGGAAACGATTCGACCACGTCATCGGTTTCCGAATCAATGAACATGCAAGCAATTCCTAGGAATCGAATGCTCTATCATCAGCAACAGGCAAACGGGACAACGCATCGGCGTTTCCGTGCTTAGCAGTGGACCAATACAAGATATCGTAGCGGTACTGTGAGAGGAAAATAGACCAGCGAATGAATTTCTGCGCTGTACGTGGAGGTACAGGCTTGTTCGGATGAAAAAGCGATGTCAAAGGTTTGTGGTCTGTGATGATGGTAAAGTGACGACCATACAAGAAAGCCAAAGCTTCTTTCTCGATCTGTGAATAATTTCTATGTGCAGACGAGAGCAATTTGGACGCAAAGGCAATAGGGCGATCGTGCGAACCATCTTTGTGCGCAAGCACAGCACCGATCCCGAAATCCGATGCATCCACCTTCAACAAAAGGGGCTTCTGGGGATCGAATGGCGTAAGGCAAGTATTGGAAAGCAACGCCGATTTCAAGTGGCGAAAGGCGCGTTCGCATTCCGTCGTCCAGACGAACGGAACACCTTTATGGCGTAAGCGATGAAGTGGAGCTGAAATGGAAGAGGCGTGGCGCACATATTTATGGTAGTAATTGATTTTTCCCATCACACTCTGTAGTTGCTTCAAATTCTGCGTCGAAGGCAAGTCTTGTATGGGACGGAGGTGCTCTGGACTGGGATGTATGCCTTGGGCATTGAGGACATGGCCCATATAGGGTAAGTCACGAGCAAATACACACATTTGTCCTTCCGCAAACGAAGACCATTTTGTCGCAAGACCTGAAATAACGTTCTGAGATTGGCTAAATGTTCTTCTTCCATCTTTCTGGAGATCACAATATCGTCCAGATAGTTTGCTGCAGTAGGGACCGACGCACAAACAGTTTGCAGATATTGCTGAAACAATGAAGGGGCGGATGCACACACGAATGGCAGTCGTCTGAATCGGTACAAACCAAGATGCATGTTAACCACTAAGACGCGCCGGGAATCTTCGTCCACCAGTATTTGCAAGTACGCATCTGCTAGGTCCAACTTCGAAAAATATTTACCCGGGCACAGTTCGTCAAAAAATCTTCCGGGCAGGGTCAAGGAAAAGTTGCAATCACTAGTTGGGGATTCACTGTTGTCTTGAAGTCCACACTAGGTCTCAATTTTCCGGTAGGTTTTGGCAAAATCACTAAGGGTGAAGCCCAGAGAGAAGCCTGCACACGTTCAATTACACCTTGTGATTCCAAATCGTGTAATGTTCTTGCGACCTCATCACGCAATGCGTGGGGAACATTGCGCACTCTGAAAAATTTCGGTTGTGCGTTTACTTTCAGTTCCAGATGTGCTTCATAGTTCTTAGCGCAACTAAGGTCCGGAGCAAAAATGTCTGCAAACTCTTCACATAGACGAGAAACATTGGCTGAAGGCACAGTCTGATTCACTGATAGTACCTGATTGACTATAGACAAGTTAAACAACTGAAATAAATCTAAACCAAACAAGTTCACTGCAGAAGAAGAACGAAGGACGTACAATGACACAAGTTTTGTTTGTCCTTTGTATGTTGCAAGAAGGCTGCACTGTCCTAACACAGGGATTGCTTGTCCTGAATAACTACTTAACTTAACATTTGTGGCACGCAATGGAGGTGTGCCCAGCTGTTTGTACATATGGTGATTGATCAGTGAAACTGCAGGTCCGGTATCGAGCTGGAATGGTATCACGTTGCCATTAATGTCCAAGTCTACAAAAAGTTTATTGTCCTGCTGACGACAAGAGCGACTGTCTCGTGCAACGTGAACTGACACTGGTACAGAATCACTTGCGACTTGACGGGATTTCCGGCGATGTCGACGCACACTCTTTGTGGGACGAACACAGTCACTGTTAGAGAGAGTGGCACTGGGCGGAGGGGAATGAACTTCATGAATTTCCATGGGCAAAGGTTCACGAGCCTGAGTATTCGGGGTTCGATTCTGATACCGGCGCGAATCAAAGGGCCTGGAATGGTTGTGAGTGCCCGATCGGATCTTTTTCTGGGAAACACTCTGAACATGTCCTCGTTTATTACGGAAAAAGCAAATAGCTTGGCGTGACGGGCAATTCTCATGTGAATGTCTACTAGCATACCACGGGCATGATTTTAGCACTGCATTTGCTTGCTTGCGCGGCACACGTGGCTGAGAGCTTGGCGGCAGCTGCACGTACGGGCGTGAGGGCTGTTTACTGTTCTGTGCAGCTCGCCCGGCGGGCCGGTTAATGTGACACACAGCTGGTGAAGTTTCAAATATTCCTGAGCAAAGTCATGTGTGTGCTGCCGATCCAATATGTCCATCACTTCTTGAAGGGAGGGATTGACTAGTTTCAAAAACTGTTCCCTTATACGAACATCAGAAACGTTCTGTGCAATTGCATCACATACCATAGTATCTGAATAAGGGAGTCCACATTGACACTCAAAAGCACAATCCCTAGTAAGGCCTTGCCAGGCTGCAACCCACTCCTGTTTAGTCTGTCCTGCCGTACATTTGGTACGAAAGAAGGTATACCGTTTGGCAACTACATTGACTGATTCTTTGAAATATGCATCTAATGCAGACAAAATTTCTTCGTAGGACAGTGTTGCTACGTCGCGTCGGGAAATAATTTCACTATCACACAGTACGTCTGGACGCCTACGAACGCTAACAAAAAAGGCTGCCGCTCATTACCTTGAATTCTGTAGGCGGCGAGATGGAATCCAAATTGGCGTGACCACTCCGTCCAGCTTTCCAGTGCCGCATCAAAAGGACGAAAAGGGGGTTCAACTGCGTGTTGTGGCTGCGGTAGCGGTGGAGCAGCGGCTGCCGCATCGTTTTGCATTGCACGTTGACCCTGGATGAGCTGTCCAAGGGCATCCAGTAAGGCCTGCGTCTGCTGACTCTGCAAGCGATAAAATTCGGACAGTAGATCTGGAGATTGTGGCGAAGCCATGACACAAGTAAATCAGGGCAACAGCAAGACGAACGCAGAATTCTCGTCGCCAAATTGTTGTGACTTGGCAAGACAGCCAAGCCACTATGAGATAGCCGAAAGGCACGCGTTTAAGCTCACAGAGGCTGGCGTGAGGTCTGGAACAGTTAAAGGAGTTGAGTCTAGTAAAAAAGTACGCAGCTTCTGGAATACTTAACTTTAATTCATAATTGGTGAACATCGGTCTGACGGTACATGCATCACAAGATAAATAGCAAATGATAATGGCGCCTTGCTAGGTCGTAGCAAATGACGTAGCTGAAGGCTATGCTAACTATCGTTTCGGCAAATGAGAGCGTAATTTGTCAGTGAACCATCGCTAGCAAAGTCGGCTGTTCAACTGGGGCGAGTGCTAGGAAGTCTCTCTAGACCTGCCGTGTGGCGGCGCTCGGTCTGAAATCACTGACAGTGGCGACACGCGGGTCCGACGTATACTAACGGACCGCGGCCGTTTTAAAGGCTACCACCTAGCAAGTGTGGTGTCTGGCGGTGACACCACAGTTCCGCTACCCCCTTTGTTTCTCCTCCAAGAGCTCTTTTCGCTTCCATTGTTGTCACACCACATCTCGCGAATTATCACGCTAGTGTTTATCATTGTACCTGTTCCTGAGCCCACGATTGTTTTCGCGTTACGTGCGACTATTATTTTCGGGGCCACGGCTACCTTCTTCCAACAAATCTATAGTATCAGTTATGGACTGAATTTTCTCAACTTCATGGCCACGACCAGTCACCTGCTTTTTCCTGATACAGAAAATTAGTTTTCCCTTCAAAATGCTGATATGAGTGGGCAAAATTTTCTGATCCGAATATTTTGTTTTGTTTCTATAGTTATCAAAATAAGCAAACAGAGTGCCTTACTTATTTCGAAATGTAGCAAGATTAAACACATCCTTCCTTAATCGTTCTTGGCGGCCCTTGGCAAGTAAAATGCCTTCTAAGAATCATGGTGCTGTAAATATTTTTCCATCGCTTCGGTCACCCATTTGGAAGAATCTATGCAGGGAACCTACCAAGAACTTGATTTTTTGTGTGTCGTTCCAGCTACTAAGTGCGACAACTATAAATGATTTGATGAACGCAGCTGGGCACGTATCACGATGCCCTGGTGAAAAAGTTGCAAATTGTCGCCGTCGGAGCGTTTTTTCCTGCGGTAAATGTGAAAGAAAATGTGACACTACCAACGTGACAATGCCCCCTTAACATGTGATACAGGGGTTGATGCTATTCAGTGTGTGTAGGAGTGCACGCACTGTCATTTATCTGAATTGTTAACCCGATTGTAGCTGCCAATATTAAGTTACCTTATTCGCTGACCTATAAATTTCAGAAACTCACACTTCCGTGTCCCGTAGGTTCTTTTGTGGGATCGTTACGACTTTGCAACTTGTTTGCTCTGTTCTGTGGTTTACTATACGAGATTAGCTTGCTCTATTCTGGATAATTTTTCTTTGTTGATCTCTTCTGTTCGCTCTGATGGATAATTTCAATCGGACGTTTGATTGTGCATTGAAGAAATATGCTCATCAAGCTTCCGTTTGATATATCGGTATACTTTGACTACAATATCGTCCTTTCTGTGAAATAAAATTTCAACAGTGATGCTGATATTGGTCTGCTCGTTAGTTAAGTGGTTTTGCTCATCTATGACCCCATCAGCTTTTCCCATTTTTGAAACTGCCGTGCTGAACTTCTGATCAGTATCATTTGGAGAATTAATCTTTGTTGAAATGTACTTCCGTTCTTCGACAACAGAATCTATTCAATTAACTTTTAAGTGCTGAGAGCTTGTTCTTTAGCAATAAAATCTACTGAACTGACTTTTTCCACAACTTGAGATTGTTCCCCGATAACAGCACTTACAGAATTAACTTCTACGCAGTGTGAATTTGTTCTTGACTCATACGAGTCACATCTACTATGGACTCAAACACTGCTGACATTTTCCGTTCAGCGATTTTTGTAGTAATGGTTACTGGCAGACTTTCAATTTCGGAAGTTGGTGATCTAGACCCGGGACAGCTATGTGAATCCATTCTGAACATTGAGATCTTCGTTACATCAAAAAATTATTGAAAATAATTGATTCAGTTATTTAAAGTAGTTGATGAACCTAAATATGACACGGCTGTTCGTAAATGTTAGGTTCATACAACGGCTGATCAATTTTAGGAAACCAGACTCGCAGCGCTACTAGCAACAACAACACTATATTCACGTTATTTCCTCTACATAATTCACTTAATTCTCAGAAAAAGATTGAGATTACTACTGAGACTAAAATCCTGCATTCCACACTTATCTACAGATGTTAATGTCTTCTGAAATGCCCACTGCTGAAAGTACTACCGTGAAGGTTAGGTGAATATATTTCTATATACTGTTATTTCCTCTTTCTCCTTTTTTTTTTCTGTCCCATGTCCTCGCCGATTCCGCAAAGTATACGTATTATAATTACCATGAAGAAAGTTCGTAATTTGTTCCACAATAAAATGTCTATGAAAAAAGCAACAAACATACAATGATACGAACATGTAGATCGTAAGTTTACTGGAAATGAAGTTCTAATGTCCTTCCACGCCGTCGACATTTTTCGTATCTCGATGAGACAGATTTCTTTATAAAGTCCAGAAGTCGTAATTTCGTGGTATTTATTACTTCATCTTTTTGGATACCACTTACGAGACAGGTAAACTATTATTTTACCTCTGACCTCCCGTCAATGCTAAGCAGTTACCTGTAAGAACAGAAGTTTCTGAAGATCTAGTAGTTACTGTTAAATGACAAGCTCTGTGAGCATGAATTTCCAAAGGATTATTGATTATTGTTAAACATGCAGTGAGTACATTCTAACATGATTGCGGCTTTTACTTCAAATGGCATAGTAATATTTGTGTATTATGTGTTTGTAAAATGGTGGCTAAATGTGAAAGTGGAAGCTTTCCGAAAAACTTCCAGCTTATTCACCTAATGAAGCAGAACTAACAACCAATTTCTGCTACTGTAGGCTTTTCTGTAGAGAGAAAGACAACTGAAAATCCTGAGTGCAAAAATGCTGATCGGTGCCTTAGGAAGTTCGCAAAGGCAGCACTCTTAAAATGTAACGTTAGGAAAACATCTTGTACCTACAAGCGGGGGAGGGGGGGCGGGGTTAAAATGAAACCGTTACGGTGTTATTTAATGTTCAATTTTTAATTATTAACTGCAGTACCAGTGTGAGGTCAAAGATGACATTTACTCTCTGATCGAGCTTCATTCTAGATGAGTAACCACTTTTACAGTGGTGTTCATAAATATTGTACCTTATTTGATGAAAAAAGTTTATATCTGACGATGACTTTATAAGCAGACACCTGTTAACTAAATAAATTAATTCTGTAGAATATACACAATATTTTAAAGATGAAACTTTCTCTTGGAAGTAATTGTTCATCAGGAAAAGAAAACAACATTGTCAGTGTATGTATCAAGAAGTATCTAGAAGATCTTTGATAACACTAAAATCTACACTCACATACACACACACACGCACAGAGAGAGAGAGAGAGAGAGAGAGAGAGAGAGAGAGAGAGACTGAGAGAGAGACAGACAAAGAGAGAGAGAGAGGGGGGGGGAGCAGGAGGGGGAGAGGAAAGAAGTCTATCCAAAATGCAAACTTTAGCCAGGAAGAATGGACGTATACAACATGCAACTCAGTGAACCAGAAATAAAGTGTTAGAGAAATGGTTGAAATGTATGATTAATCATATCAAAATGACACGTTTAAACATTTTGGATATAATAATAGATGAGTATATGTTACAAGAAAAACTAAAAGAGCCTATCAAACATCTCAGTCACATAGTTAAAACCAGAAAACTTGTAGAAACAAACAGAATGTTAGGGAAGAGGTATGAGATTAATAAGAACGTTATAGGAAAATGAGGCCACAATTACGGAAGCAAACATCTTGACATCTGTAATGCTGTGGCGTCTGTAGTATTATATTTAAAAAATACCTTTTTGAAAAATTGTGTTGTTGATTAATTAAAAACTTATGTTACAAATTGAATTAATATGAAAGTGAAATTGAAAACGGTAAAATAATCAGAAACATGGAGTCAAAACGTAGAATAAAGAAACCATAAAACCTACACTAAAAACACAATCATATATTCTTGATATCAGTAGCTAATTTCAAGAGTGATCCTTTGTATGATATTGCTATTTTCAATGATCATTTTATAGCGTGGTCGTCAAACTGTGACCTGCAGGCCACACGCAGTCGGAATCAAGTGTTCGTTCCTCAGTTCTTAGCCATATCTTTATGATATCCATGTAGCAATTAACAGCCGACTCCTAAAACGTCAACTGAGTTCATATGTCTCTTGAAAGTGTAGGTTTCCTAATCATTAATAAACAAGAGTAATTACAGAGGCAGTAATATTTCAATGTGACATTGGTGACTTCGGCTGTGAGTCACATCTTGTACAAATAGAATGGTACTGCAGCTGGTCAAAGACTTGAAATAAACAAATACCGACAGATCCAATCTTATTAATAATTCTTAAGAACTATGGAACAGGCGAAAAGACTGTGACACACATGAACGTAAACCGCCTTCAGAATGAAACGACTGAGATGCTCATAAAGGTCAATTACAAATAAATTCTTGCCTGTTGCAAAAACCACTTTCACAGTTAGGACGTCCGTGAACGGGTAATGGGTGCTTTTATCTGGTACTGGAGTCTCCTGTCACATTCTAACTGCTAGGAGGCCTAGACCCCTAGGACTAACTTTCCTGGAAGAAAGTGTTTCGTAGAAGATTTTTTGCCTTAGATCAGTAGTTGGTATGAAAATTACATTTTCATAGATTAGAACTATTTTAATTTAATTACGATTTACTTGAATCAGATGTTTTGCAAACGTGTATCACTTATCTTATGACGTGGTAGTCTCTTACGTTCCATCTGGCTTTAAAGTTTCTAAATGTCTTTCCAGTGGCTTAAAATTTCAGCTGTTATATTTTAACTAATGCGGTTTTTGGATTACCGTACTAATCATCTTATTCTATTGCAGTCAGTTCTTTTCAGTACCATCAGATACTACACTTCTTTCTTTTTTTAAAGCGATATCGATTTTATACGTGAGCTTGTTGTCATATGTCACTGCATGCTGCTGTCTCCGTTAAAGAGTAAGTTTTGCTTATTTCAGTCTTCAATAAATGCTACGTATGTGCAACTAAAATCCGTAATTTTGTATCTTCATTTTATGCTTCTCTGTTACTGTTGTTTAGATGGTTATCCACAGTTGTTTCAATTGTTGTGTACTACTATGGTGATCACGTTCAGCACATCGTGTCTTAATAGGAAGGTATTTTGGAGGTCTGTGACTAATACGGATTATTTTATAGGGTAGTTTGATTTTTCTCCATCTGTTTCTTTTCAGAAAGCACTGGAGCTGCTCTTTTTATTTGCTTATGTAATTAATAGGTCTGGTATTCAGGTAACTACTTCATTTTCTGTTGCAAACTGTATACCACCTTGAATATTATTTATCTGGTTGTGTAATCTACATATTTATTCCTTTCTTTGATCTGTGTGGCTTATAATATCAAAATACATGTTACAGTGTTTGGCCTTACAATGGTCTCGTCTTTAGTTTCTAATAAAATTCCATTTACAATTTGATTCCTAAAGGATAGTATTTACAAAACTTTAATTCCCCCTTAGGATGCCTGTCTCAAACAGATAATATGCCTTATTAAATTAAAGGTCATTTAGCTTTTGTAACTGTATTTCAAAAATTATTGAAGTTAATTTGTGGCCGTATCTAGAGATTTTAAGTCTCCTCTCAGTTCTCCACATTTGATTTTTATTCGGTGCACAGTGTTAAAAATATAGATTTTGTATCAGTTTCAATTATTCTGTTGCGGGAACATGTCTCTTATTTATTTATTTATCGGATTAAGCGGAATGTGTTATGCTATAGGCAAGCTGTCGTCAAAAATTTTTGCTGAAGAGCCAATACTGACAATGCTGGGCAGTACTGCGGGTATCGTATGTACCGGTCTTATTATTAACTGGTAACCTGCATAAATTATTTTGTTATGAGCCCCTTATAGACTAGCTACAAAATGGGCACCTTAAGTTAGCTCCCAGCGCCCATTAGGAACACTACTTGTCGACGGTTCTGTTTCGGATTACGGCCGCCCTCGGCGACCCAAAGTTGTCAGACTAATTTCCATAAAAATTGTTGTCGTGTTGTCTGTGGGAAAGGGTGATTAAAGGATTAATAACAGAATCTATACTTATATTTAAATGCATTCTTCTATATGCAAGACGATCACAAATGTTCGCTAAATGTTTTAAATATCGTCTTTCCTCTACTCATAGCATTGCGTTATAACAGCCTTCTGAAACTGCACACTCCTGGTTACAAATATCTATCACATTTGAAGATGAATGACATTGTAATACACATTCCGGAATCTATGTTACTTCGATGTCAAAATGAATACCATTACAGCTGATCGGTACGAGTCGCACACGTCCATGAATTGCCAATTTTGGAAAACAAACAATAAAAAGTCGCCCCCCACCCTTGTAAGTTGTCAGGCCAATCCAACACCTTCCATGAAAACCCTGACATGATAAGCAAATCCAGTAAGAACTCTGAATAAATCGTGACATTAAATTAACCAAAGTAATACGAGTAACGAGTGAGCAAATGCAATAGCACAGACTAACACAAGAATGCCTAAATGCATGTCATACCTTCCCACCGTGAGACAGACGAAGTTCCGAGGGGAGAAACGAGAACAGAAGCCGAGAGCAGAACCGTGTTAAGCGAGAAGGCCCTACGATAATGGACGGACACCCACGTCGCCAGCTAACAGCTACGACCACACCACCCGCAAGTTTTTAGCGTGAGACTTTTTCGCGTCTCTGTTACATCAGGACCACCCACAGCCCATGTTAAAAGATAGAACCCTCCAGAAGAACAGTATGGATCTTACGATAACGCTAAAAGGACCACACCAGCTGCAAGTTTTAGCGTGAGACTTTTTCGCCTCTCTGTTACATTGCAAACTTTAAAAACATTGCCCCACCACGAAAAGTATAACGTTTCTCATTTGATAGACAGAATTTCTGTAGGCAGAGCTTAAGGTTAACATTGAGACCCTGATTGGTCAGATGAAAACACAGCCAGATAGTTTTTTTTAAACCAACTTCGGTAAATTGTAGTAAGGAGAAGTTAGGAGAGAGTCGCTTCTGATACAGCGAGGTGAGCGGAGCTGTGCTGCTCGCCGCCCCCTGACGAACACCGACAAGGTAATGAACGCACACGATGCCGCATAACAGCGCATGAAGCTTCACTCAGAACTGCAGAAGTCTCATCTGTTACACCCCCATTTTGCGTAATACTAGTGTCGATCGTCAATTAAAGCTCATGGTGTTCACATTTGCCACTTGAAGTAAAAATCTGAAACGCGATGATTTTTCTGTTACATAGTTATTGAGAAGCCTCATCAGCCACTGCAATTTACGACAAGTTAGATAAGTAATTAGAGATAATTGAGGGTCACTGTAGACCATTTTGATAGTTTTCCCTTTTGTGAGACTTAATTTAAACCTAGATTATAGATGTGATATGGCATAGGTCATCCTTCGATCCATTGTAGACTTGGGAACCCATTCAGGGAATATTCGTTCACATTTTTGTTGAACGCAGTTGGTTTTTACCATCCTGTATTAAAACACTTCCTTTTATCAACAGTGCAATTTATAAACAATGTTTTGTAAGTAGAATAAAATTTCCAATGGTAAACTTAACTGCTTTTTCGACGTTATTTTACCACCTAACTAGAAATAGGAAAGCCTTGAACCCATTCCACTAAATTTAGTTAGTGAGTGCAGTGGAGCTGACGCTGAAATCATTAAGTATTTGGTTATATCATCGCTAGTCTCACTGAACTCTTCTGAATTCTACATGTCATTTGTGGTCTGACGTCTCCTTAACAGCAACAGGTCCCAGGTTCAAACTAGTCAGTTCCCTAAAACACACGCTCAAAGCGTCGTTGTGCGAATGAGGTAGGGAGACACGATATAGAACAAACAGACGCCACACAGAATGTTCAGAAAATGGCGACCCTGCCAGGATGGTAAAATACCATGATTGAAGGTCGACCACATGCCTAACTAGGACAGAAAAATATCTTGTTGAAAAATTTTTGTAAAAAAATTTTTTTTCCTAAAGTTATACATAGTCGAAAACAATAGCTGCAGCGACAGGTAGTAAGAAAGTATTCAATAGAGACATTCTAGCAGAGAAAATAGCATAATTAAGTTATGAATTTTAAAAATGGTTAGAATTAAGTTTTCTCCTCAATGCAAGCGCACAGGTGGCGGATACATCGTTGACAAGTTGGTTCCGACCCAACAATTAAGTGAATGGATTGCCAGTCTTGGTAGTGTCAAGTCGTGTGAACAAAAAGTTTATGAAACGCGTGAGATCGTATGAGCGCATGTTGACTCTAAGTAGGGCGCGTGAATTGCTTTTAAAACAGAAAATAAGGGATTCGGAAAGATTAGCAATGGCAGATCGAGACTTTGACCGAATTGAGGTAGAGACCCAGCATGAAAATGGACAGAGAATAGAGGACAGTACAATAGACGACGTAGTATCGCGAGAAATAGGACATATAACGCACCATAACAAGGATAATGTACGTCAAGGCATAGAAAACGTAAGTCAGCATACGACAGAGGAGCAGGACAGTAGAGAGACAGCCGATGAGGATTCTAACTTGCGTCTTGAATACGTAGAACCCATAGTACAAGTAATCAGAGCTCCCTCACCTCAGAGTACAAGGAATGCGAGCAGAAACGTGTCACAGCACAGTTCAATGCAATCGGTTGCAAACCAACAATTGGGCGAAAGCACAGAGCGTAGGACGTCGGAAGAAAACGCAATAGGACCCACCAATCTGGCAGAATTATTACAACAAATTACGGAAACCATGACAAGGCAAAATAAAGACATAGCGAACCACATTCAAATTCCAATTGCAGAAACCACGAGACAAATGCGTGAGATTAAAGAACAAAACAAAAAAATTCAGTTGCACCCATGTCATATTGAAGACGAGGCAAAAGAATCTCGAGAAGTGATCGGAAACTTAATAACAGGTCACAATCAATTGAGAACAGACATTGTCAAGGAGCCGGCCGAAGTGGCCGTGCGGTTAAAGGCGCTGCAGTCTGGAACCGCAAGACCGCTACGGTCGCAGGTTCGAATCCTGCCTCGGGCATGGATGTTTGTGATGTCCTTAGATTAGTTAGGTTTAACTAGTTCTAAGTTCTAGGGGACTACTGACCTCAGCAGTTGAGTCCCATAGTGCTCAGAGCCATTTGAACCTTTTGAACCATTGACAAGGTACAAGCGGACGTACAAACATTGCGTAATGACATTCAGGACGAGATCAAAACATTATGTAACAACACCCAGCGAGAAGTCAAGAAACTAGAGAAACAGATAAACGAAATTACTAGACTAGCAGCAGGTACAGCGCGCGAAATTGTTGAAAACAGTGTGTTACACAAACGTAACCCTAAAGCAGCGCTGAAAAGATATCTTAACCGCATAGTCAAAATAGAAGCGCAAACGAAGCGACAATTTCAGAAATTTCGAATAGAGTTGTTGCAAACCATTGAACAGCGTAGTGAACAGGATCGAACAATCACAGAGTCTGCAACCACATCCGTATCTGTAACAGCACCGGAAAAACAAGCAATTAACGAAGATATTACACATTTGCGAATCCAATCACAGGCGGAAAGAAACATACGTGAAATCAGACAGCCTGCACAGCAACGAACACGTTTCGAAATTCTTGATGAACAAACGTCATCACAAACACATGAGGAACAAATGTATGTTTCAAGACAGTTTGGATCGCGCAATGAAGCGGCAAGGTTAGCCAGACAAGATACCCAACCAATACGTAACAATGGAAAGCCAGGTCGCGAAGAGTACAGTGCAAAGCATTCAGCTACACGTTCACAACCGATGGAAGAAAATTATTGCGTACCACTCCAACGATACTACGCAAGGGTAGGCGAAAGTTACAGTGGACAATATCCAATGGATCTACCACAACCGGAAAGAACGATTGGAGAAATGATCAGAAACAAAAGTGGCGAAGAATCGCGAATTTCATATGGAACTATGACGAAGTACGACAACGATCATTTCCTCACAGTCAGAAAATTGCAACACTTTCGAGAAGGAAACTCATTCAAATGGTTCAAATGGCTCTGAGCACTATGGGACTTAACATCTGTAGTCATCAGTCCCCTAGAACTTAGAACTACTTAAACCTAACTAACCTAAGGACATCACACACATCCATGCCCGAGGCAGGATTCGAACCTGCGACCGTAGCAGTCGCGCGGTTCCGGACTCAGCGCCTAGAACCGCTAGACCACCGCGGCCGGCGGAAACTCTTTACATCCACGAACTTTTATTGATCAGTCCCGAGTAGGGTAACCAGAACACTGTACGCTAGCACACAAATTAGACTTTATATGTGCACACATGTCAGGAACAGTCGCAGAAACCATGCAGAATGTTGCAACGACATGCCGATCGTACGAAGATTTCAGAGAGAAGTTTCTCTCACGATATTGGTCCAGCGAAGCCCAGAACAGAGTGAAGTACGAATTATTACAGAACTCATATTTTGAAAATTCAGGAGAGAAGAATCCCGTGAAATTTTTCGAGTTAATGGCAAAGAAAAATCAATGCTTAGATGTACCATACAGTGACGGAGGGAATAACGACAACCTAAACGGGTACTGGAGAACCAATAGACCGACAAATTATCAACAAAGAAACCACTATCAACAAGCTGAACAAGAAAAGAGAATACAGATAGAAGAGGTGGAGGAAAGACCACCAAACCCCGATAAACGTTCGAATTGACAGCTAAGCGCCCATGCCAAAGAGAATGACGCACCGACCCAGGACAATTGCAGCACCTTGAACAGAGAAGTAATAACCTTATCACGAGAGGAGAAGAAGGGAGAAACAAATCCGCAGGGACCAGATGAAAACGAAGACAAGAAAATAACAATATCGTGTTGGGACGAAATTAACTGAGAGAATACTGACGAGGAAGATGAATTACCAGAGGCATGCACAACGAATGTAGGAGGAAAGGACGAAGTAATGAGTATTGCAGAGATATTTGAGATGGAAACCAGGGAAAGCGAATTCAATGAGGATAATGCGCAGTCGACAGAAGTTGCAAATAATTTACGAATGGGCACACAACCCAACGTATATAATGAAGGAAGTTATGAAGCGATAATTAGAGCATTTAGATGCGATTATTTGGAAGTAGCGACGAAGAAGGAGAAGATAGACGAGGATGAGGAAAAAGTAGAGGATGTTGAAGAAAGCGTAAATGAAGGAAGAAATAGAGAAGAGGAAATAAAAGAGAGAGAAGTAGCAGTCGAAGCTTATCCTACAGAAAGTTCGAATGCATTCCTAAAAAGACTCATGTATGATTCATGGGAGGATTCGTTTATGCAAGAAGAAGAAGAACAGAACCAAGCCTTACAAATTCAACCAATTTTGAAGGCCATGGTAAAGCATATCCCAGTCAGTATTGAAATTGATAGCGGAAGTGAATTGACTGCGATCTCAGAAAATTTATTCATGCAGTGTAATGCCAATGAGGAATTGCCAGTTCTGAAAACACAAAAGATTAAAGTAAGACGTCCTATTAGAAACAATGCTGCGGTACTTATGAGACAAACAAGGTTAACTCTTTCATGCCAAGGTCAAAAGATCGAAGCCAACTTCGTGATTATACCTAAACTAACTGTAGATTTGATTATAAGTGCAGATTTTTGAAATGAGAGACGAGCGATAATAGATATGGGGAAAGTTAGCGTAACATTCGGTAATGTCACACTTCTCTTTGAGCAAAAGCTAAAATTAGAAGAAATACCAGTTATAAACAAACAATTAAGAATGACATGAGATAAAGAGGATGAACAATTACAATGGTATGCACAAAAGGGGGAATTGCCTCAACTCATGTTAGAAGTCCATAAAGAAATCGACGAAAAATTGCAAGAAGTTCAAGGTATTTTGGAACACAGTAAAAGACAATTAGAGGGTATTTTACGAGATAAAGCAGAGGTATTTTTACCTATGACTGGCAGTATTAAACACTTTCAGTACAAGTTTGAAGATTAATTTTATTACTGGTAAATTATCAGCACAATATTTCAAGATTATGTTGCAGAAAAGATCGTCAGAAGAAAGAAGAATGAAGAGAGAGGAAGGTGGGAAAAAGAGTTTCAATGAAAACAAAAACAAAAATAACACCAATAGTACCATAGATTAAGGTGAAGGGATAAAGCGTAGATAGTCTAACAGCATGAAATACTAAAATGCTATACACCATGACACTACACAAAAAAATAAACAAAAACAAATTTGAGGATTTTTGTAGAAGTTAAGACTCAAAATATCTTAGAATTGTAACGTGGAAAGGGGATCCGAAATTTGTAAAGCTTTTTAAGAAGGCGTAAAACAATGTAGGTACTAGACATATGTTAGATGAATATAAGTAAAACTTTTTGTACGAACCATTGTAAAAAACTCCAGCAAGGATGAGATGCAATGACCCACAAGTTGCAACACGAGAAGTATCAAGAAAGAAAAGGACGTAATTAACAAGACACGATTCCTACAAGGCAGAACCGTCGAGAGAAGGGAAAGGACAGCTAGACCAACAAAGGGAACTTGTAAATCTACTGCTGAAGGGACTGGCGCAGGGACTGACAAGCAAACACGGACTTTCACCACTCGTAAACCCCGAAACGCCCCCACTCAGCAGAGCAAGCAAAAAACGGCCCGACGAGAAGACCGCTTGGGCAAGCCACCACTGGCATAAAAAAAAAAAAATATGTTTAAAAGTCACACTACCGCTATTAAACAGCACGCTGATGCACGAAACTGAAGAAAACGTCCACAAAGTTGAAATGACATGTCCAAACCATTTATCAAACTGTTACTAGGAGGAGAACTTCAAAGCGACTAGTTATCAATAAATATTTCCATATACTGCCCAGAGAAGAACCAAGAAGCAAGTAAGAAGCAGAGAAAAAGCAGGAAGAACAGAAGTTGAAGATTCGCAAGATTGAGACCAAGAAAGAAGATGGGTGAAGAATAGACGACATACCTTCCCAAATCCCTATCCCATTGTAAACTAGTCGTCTGCGAAGTATTACAACGAAAATCGACCGCTTTCAGCGACACATAACGATGACTTTAACGCATACAAAGCCAGTAAACCATGAGATTCTGTACTCACAGCTCCATTCCATTATGGGACCTCCACAACAGCAATACACACTTGCAAAGCCAACAAGGAACGACGAACGAAGCTGTACATCAAACACTTGCCCACAACCATCTTGCTCAAGTCCATCACCTTCGTGCAAAAACATTCGCCAACCTCATGCTTAAACATTCATAGGATTGTGTGAATGTGTGAAATCAAATTATGTGATGTAGGAATTGTGGAAAAGAAATGTGTGAAAAACTAAATAAGTTAAGCACACCAGACAGCTAATAAACTATAAAATAACAGTCATTGTCTATGGACTGAAGTAAAAAATAGACCATCGATAAAAATAAGTCATTAGTTCTGAAATGGACAGTATACAAAGAACAAAAGTAAGGCATAATAAACACTAAAACTATATGCCACTTATTTTCTCCTCATAAAAATAAAAGAATAACTATATTTTACTTATTTTCTTCTTATAAAAACAAAGAATAATAAATTATCTTGTTGGATGTTTTCCCTTTTTTTTTTTAACATTTGTACCATTTGTTAGGACAATATCTCAATACTTGTGTATGTATATTTCTTTGTCAAAGCAATTCTTAGAAATAATTCTTATTTGTTAGTGTAACAATGTTGAAATGAGTGTCTAGAAACAAAAACATTTTACTTGTACATGATATTTAGAAAATGTGTTAGGAATAGATTTTACTTAAGTACTACATTTATAAAAACAATATTTCTAAGAAAATCGATGTGAAAGACTCCTCACTTTCGATAACAAACTTCCTAAAAAACCACCTTCACTCTTAAATAATGAAAGAAAATAATTAAAAATTAATAATAGCATAAAAATATTCTTCTCTTGTCACTTTTAACAATAATGTCGAAGAATATAAAAATATAAATTAGTAATACAAACTAGCATAGAACCCAGAATAATGTGGCTGAACAGTAGGCAACAAAATTTAGATAAAGCAATAATTTTTGACTGACTTTGACAACGATTCAATCATTGCCTAACTTCAGTGCAAAAATTAAGTTCGAAGGGTGGTGATATGTAAGGTGTCAGGCCAATCCATCACCTTCCATGAAAACACTGACATGATAAGCAAATCCAGTAGTATGTCACATAGCTCCAAATAAATCGTGACATTAAATTAACCAAAGTAATAAGAGTAACGAGTGAGCAAATGAAATAGCACAGACTAACACAAGAATGCCTAAATGCATGTCATACCTTCCCACCGAGAGACAGACGCAGTTCCGAGGGGAGAAACGAGAACAGAAACCGAGAGCAGAACTGTGTTAAGCGAGAAGGCCCTACGATAAGGGACGGACACCCACGTCGCCAGCTAACAGCTACGACCACACCACACGCAAGTATTTAGCGTGATACTTTTTCGCGTCTCTGTTACGTTAGGACCACCCCCCCCCCCCAGCCCATGTTAAAAGCTAGAGCCCTCCAGAAGAACAGTATAAATCTTACGATAACACAAAAAGGGCCACACCACCCGCAAGTTTTAGTGTGAGACTTTTTCGCGTCTTTGTTACATGAGGACCACCCCCAGCCCATGTTAAAAGACAGAGCCCTCTAGAAGAACAGTATAGATCTTACGATAACGCTAAAAGGACCACACCAGCTGCAAGTTTTAGCGTGAGACTTTTTCGCGTCTCTGTTACGTTGCAGACTTTAAAAACATTGCCCCACCACGAAAAGTATAACGTTTCTCATTTGATAGACAGAATTTCTGTAGGCAGAGCTTAAGGTTAACATTGAGACCCTGATTGGTCAGACAAAAACACAGCCAGATAGTTTTTTTTTAAACCAACTTCAGTAAATTGTAGTAAGTAGAAGTTAGGAGAGAGTCGCTTCCGAGACGGCGAAGTGAGCTGAGCTATGCTGCCTGCCGCCCTCTGACGAACACCGACATGGTAATGAACGCACACGATGCCGCATAACAGCGCATAAAGCTTCACTCAGAACTGCAGAAGTCTCATCTGTTACACCCCCTTTTTGCGTAATACTAGTGTCGATCGTCAATTAAAGCTCATGGTGTTCACATTTGCCACTTGAAGTAAAAATCTGAAACGCGATGATTTTTCTATTATATAGTTATTGAGAAGCCACATCAGCCACTGTAATTTACGACAAGTTAGATAAGTAATTAGAGATAATTGAGGGTCACTGTAGACCATTTTGATAGTTTTCTCTCTTGTGAAACTTAATTTAAACCTAGATTATAGATGTGATATGGCACAGGTCATCCTTCGATCCATTGTAGAACTTGGGAACCCATTCAGGGAATATTCGTTCACATTTTTGTTGAACGCAGTTGGTTTTTACAATACTGTATTAAAACACTTCCTTTTATCAATAGTGCAATTTATAAACAATGTTTTGTGAGTAGAATAAAATTTCCAATTGTAAACTAAACTTCTTTTTCGACGTTATTTTACCACCTAACTAAAAATAGTAAAGCCTTGAACCCAATCCACTAAATTTAGTTAGTATTAAGATTCTTTTACAGGGAGTGCAGTGGAGCTGACGCTGAAATCATTAAGTATTTGGTTATATCATCGCTAATCTAACTGAACTCTTCTGAATTCTACATGTCATTTGTGGTCTGACGTCTCCTTACCAGCAACAGGTCCCAGGTTCAAACTAGTCAATTCCCTAAAAAACACGGTCAGAGCGTCATTGCGCGGAAGTGGTAGGGAGACACGATATAGAACAAACAGACACTCCGCAGAATGTTTAGACCCTCTCCCGTTGTTCACATCTCTAACCCCGCAATGTTGAGGCTACTTACCCATCTGACCTTGTGCTAAACCGCCAGCTTATCTCACTGGGAGAAAACAACTACCGGCAGCCGTAATTTTATTATTTGGGCTATCAGTTTCGGTGCGTCATTGGCACCATCTGCATAAACTGATAATATCAAAGATAAAATAGAGAAGAAGTCTCAAATGCAACATCAGTTGCAATTATTTAAAAGAAATTAGCCATACATGTACATTACTAAAATGTTTAAGAAGAGAGATCAAAGATATCAAGATGATAAACTGAAATACATGATATACAAATGCTGGTCACAGAATTGTCATGTAACTACCCCTGTGCTGTATTAAGAAAAACCGCATAAAATACAGTCCTAACATAATATTATGAAATATAGTAAAAGATGCCACATAGTAGTAGTCAGAAAAGCCTTCATTTAAAATACGTGCTGACTCATGTTGTACAAAAAGTGGCATCACTTACAATGCTCGTACCGTAATGAAACGTCTTAAAGACAGAGAATCTGTCCCAGTATAGATATATTGAAAAATAGGGAACCGAAATACAGAATACAAAAGCATGATAAGGGAATAAAGCAAAACTGACGCCAACAGTGTAACTGAACTGTGTAGGACTACAATAACCGTTAAAAACGCTATAAAACCAGGAATGAAATATGCATTAGATCAATGTAAGAGCTGAAGATCGAAGAAATAACATTTTTAGTTTTGATACAGATGTCCTGTTGTATGTGTGTCATATCGAGCAAAAAGCTAAATTTCGCTGCATGTTCTAGGAAACAGAACTTAATTTCATGTGCATATGTCTATATGGTATGGTCCTTAACACATTTTTCAAAAGAGTAGTAAATGAACACCTGGGGTTGTCTTGTTACATATATCTTCCAATCTTAAAGGCTAGACTGGAAAACAAATGAATTCTATCTTTAGCAAAAATATATTAGCAACTTTAAAAAATATAACTTTAGTATTCAAATCGTGAAACAAATATTTATTAAATTCACTGTGAATTAGACACCATTGTTTCTTATCGGACCTATTTACATCTCATCCGGGATATTACCAGCCCCTTAGGGAGCACCAAAAACTTTGTACTCAATAGTAATATCGCTCATTTGTATTAGTCTTACTACTGCAGATCACTGTATTGTTACCCACGTTCCTACTGGATTGTGGAAATGCTGCAGTGATGCATCATGGATAAAATAACAAAACGGAATATTACACGCCACAAGGTACATATGTTCCTTCGAAATGTTGATAGGATGTATGTTCCGAAAAGAGCTATAATAAGGCTATGAATACGTATGGTTTTATCAGACTATTACAGACAGACATGAAGTGGAAATACAATCGAAACAACTATTACAACTGCAAAAGTAGTAGTTGATGAAGAAGATATAATTTTACTTAAGCATAATAATATTCATGGACTGTATTACATGTAACTGTCTCACATTGTTTACACAAAAAAACGAGAAGTAGAAATGGAATATGTAAAAGCTAATGGAATACTTGCATCTGTTCGGTAGTTACGAGAACACACTTTTTATAACAACAGAACTGTACACATACATTTGTAAGTACATAAGGAAAGTTCCTAATGAAACTAATGTCTTATGTTACCAAGGACAAGTGTAATGAATTGGGGCATAGGCACTGTAAGTACAGTACATGCCATACAATGTTAAGGTCCAAGACTGGATCTAATATACGACTGAAAGTTTAGCTTAACGGATAAGATGATGTGACAGAGTAGTAGCAGTACTTTTCTTACATACATGTATGTGTGTGTGTGTGTGTGTGTGTGTGTGTGTGTGTGTGTGTGTGTGTGTGTATGAAACATAGGGAGAACGAGAGAGAGAAAGTAGTTTCTTTTTTAGTTCATTTTTCCGTAATTCTCTGTGTTGCGCTTAGAGAAATACTTACAGTTAAACTTTTTGTTACACGAGAGACACATTGAAAGTGTGACCGAATAATATATTTGTTCTGACTTAGTTCGTTTTATTAATACAACCAGAGGCCCGCACGCAACTATCATACTTCCATAGTTGTAAATAATGACATTATTTGCAGTAACTGGAGTAGTCTAGATAATGGTAGTTGTAGTAATGAAAAGGAAACGTCCTTAACAATGAACCAAACGGCTGAAATAATAATCACAAATTTATAATGCACCTTGTATATACATTTTGTATATGCATTTCCCTGTGTACGCCAACGATCTTGCAAGTGGTAACACTGGTTCCCGTCAGATCACCGAAGTGAAGCGCTGTCGGGCTGGGCTAGTATTTGGATGGGTGACCATCCGGTGTGCCGAGCGCTGTTGGCAAACCGGGTATACTCAGCCCTCATGAGGCAAACGAAGGAGCTACTTGAAGGAACTGAGATACGGCCGGGAGAGCGGTGTGTTGACCACATGCCCCTCCATCTCCGCATCCAGTGACGCCTATGGGCTGAGGATGACACGGCTGCCGATCGGTACCGTTGGGCCTTCATGGTCTGTTCAGGAGGAGTTTAGTTTAGTTTATTTCCCTGTGTCCAAGAATGTGTTGTGTGTTTGTAATGTTTGTTCCAGCTCGTACGACGTGAAGAGATCAGGGACTGTCAGTAGGCCTACATAACCTGTAACTTTAATTCGACAAACATTTTCAGTTACAGCAAGCACGTTAAGCAATAGTGGCATAAAGCAAATCACAATTCAAGCCGATATTGAAAAATATGTTCGTCGTTTCAGACAGTACATTCATGTACCAGAGTCAAATTATTACCTATGAGAGTGCTGGAAGAAATTATTCAGTTGATAAGTACTTTAGTACTTTAACACAGAGAAAAAGTATTGTATTAAGATAACATTAAAAGGGAATCTCTTAGCAGAGATTTAATAAGTTAGATTTGTAAAATATAAGTATGAAACGGGCCATACATGAAGCCCTTTTGCCTTTGATTGTTAGAAGTCTGTTTTATGTTAAAATTCTTCACAAATAGTACGTTTTAGCTGAAAATCGATATGGAGTGTAAGAAGTCGGTTAAAAAACCTTTCTGACAGTACTTCATTTATATCTTAACGAATAGAATGTGTTGAGAGAAAAGGACGTTGATTTGAGGAATAATACGTATGACATCATACTAGAATGCAGGGCGCCTATTGAACTGTACGGAGAAACTAAAGACTAGAGAGTTTGAAATAAATGAAGGTTTTAGCGTCAAAAAGTCTAATATTAAGATTCAGAGATATATCCATCGGGAGGGACATACCAAGTTTACGAAAGAAATCTTCATGCGAACGGCCGGCCGGAGTGGCCGTGCGGTTCTAGGCGCTAGAGTCTGGAACCGAGCGATCGCTACAGTCGCAGGTTCGAATCCTGCCTCGGGCATGGATGTGTGTGGTGTCCTTAGGTTAGTTAGGTTTAATTAGTTCTAAGTTCTAGGCGACTGATGACCACAGAAGTTAAGTCGCATAGTGCTCAGAGCCATTTGAACCATTCATGCGAACGATAGTGGGCATATTTTTAATTACTCTATTAGTTTATATTTTCTTAAACTTCCTTTGCATTTCCGTCTGAAGTGATCGATGAGTGGACACCCACTAAATTTCTTAGTATTGTTCCTGGCCCTATCTCTGGCTTTGGATGCGTTAGTGGCAGAGGGTGACCGGATGACCCTTCCTGTCGTCTCAGCTTTCCCCCACCGTTTTTTTTTTTATCCCATGTGAACATTTGACAATGTTCCGAAATGTCTGCGAATAATTTACATGAGAAGGAGGCATCAGCCAAGCATTCGCCTAATCAGATGCTGGAAACCGCCCTAAAACTACATCCATGCTGATCGGCACACCAGCACTAGTTGTTAGTCCGCCGGTCGGATTCGATGCCGAGCCAGCGCGCCTCCCCGAATACTGGAAGGGGCGTGTTGTGTACGGATATTCTGGTGGGTCTTCTTCGACTTAGCAGACAGCGAATTCAATATTTTCATCAAGTCGATGAACGGTCTCTACAACGGTCGCCCGAGTGACTGCTGTCCCCTTCTGCGTTTTTGTACACCAACCGTGACCAATTTTGTCAGTTATCCAACAGCAGTGTAAATAAGGTTTTATTTTATTTTATTTTGATGACAGCCAGTTTCGGCATTCCACTATGCCATCTTCAGGCCCCATACACATCTCTCAAAAGAAATGA
Organism: Schistocerca serialis cubense; assembly: GCF_023864345.2. Lineage (NCBI taxonomy): Eukaryota > Metazoa > Arthropoda > Insecta > Orthoptera > Acrididae > Schistocerca > Schistocerca serialis. Next base: position 379,643,347 of record NC_064643.1, on the reverse strand, counting down.
TAATGCCATACAGGTGCTATCAAGTCCTCGAACGAAGCACTTGTGAAACCGTCTGAATTCACGAAGTGTACGGATATATGGCACTGTATGGCATTATCGTTTATTTTGAGACATGCATATGGAGTCTGAAGGTGGCATAGTGGAATGCCGAAGCATATTCGTCAAAATAAAATAAAGTAACATCTTAAATTATACGGCTGTTGGATAATTTCATTGATATTGACAACCAATTAATCAGCTGATGTCCCCTGTCTATGATTGACCAACGAAGATTGAAGAAAATGTTTGGCTGCATAGAAAGTCATGCAGCGCTGCCAAACACCATATGGTTTTTCCACGACACCAGTGTTAAGCAAAGGATCAATTGCAGCTTCTATGAATTAAAACTTCTATTTGTTGTGAACTAAATCTGGGCTGGTTTCTTTTGCTTCATTTGTGCATGTGTGTTGTTGTCCTGAACATTAATGATGAAAACGTTATTTCTTAAAGTAAGTCGCCAACTATCTGAGACTCTATGCCAGTATACCGGTATTGAAGTTAGCTCCTACCACATAAATTAGAAAACCAGAACTATAAACTAAAGGAAGGATCCTGTGTAATCCTGTATTATGTAGTACCGTGAACAGCGGTACAGTTGGTGACGTCATAATACTTGATTTGCAATTTCGTGACGCAAAACAAATAGAAAAAAATGCTACAAAAAATTACCAACAGAATTTTGAAAGAATAAACAACCAATATGTTTCCGCTAAAATACCCTGTGAATTTACGAGCGAAAACTGACTACATAGAATTCCAAATGTTAAATAATGCACACACAAATGTAACACTACACTGAAACTTTTGGTACCTAATATGATCCTGAAGTTAATTTTAAATGCAACATCTAACCATGAACGACACTACCGTTTCTTAATTGATGTAAAACTGGCTGCAGTAAATTTTCATGGCTTACCTGTGGTAACGAAAACTCGATACAGCTCGAAGTGATGAACATAAAAAAGGCAGCGCAGCAACAAGCCAGCTCAATAAGAAAGAAAGCCCTGTGCGGTGCAACGCAGGGACGCGCAGTTATGCTAACCTTTGACGTTAGCCACAGAGTGCAATGTAGCGGCAGATTTAACCACAACACAAAAATTCATGAGGAGACAGTGGTGCAATTTGAACTTGTCAAATAACTGAAAAGAAAGTAACCTTTTTAAGAACCAAGTTCTGTGTAATGAAACTCATATCTGGAAGAATACAGTGATCTTTACACAAATTTCTTTACATAACTAATGTTACTCTGCCATAAGATTCATTATTGAAACGGTAAAGGAATGGAAAACGTGCAAGTCATTTGAACTAACAACGTTACTTTATCAAGGCCGAAGAATGAAGCTAACTAATAAACACCCATAAAGAAAAATCCTAGTAAACCTCCGTTTTTCCCGTACACATCATAAATCATACACAAAGAAGCACTGCAGCAACAACAGTACCTCAAAATCTTCAATTTCTAAATTAATCTTTATAAAGTCGTATTTTCAAAATTCAACATCATCTATAGCTTTATCTCTGTGCTCTAGAAGCAGTTTCCAAACCGCTCAGAAGCGTGACGAATACCTAACTCACTCACTAAGTTCTCTTAGTATACTTCTGCAACGACAGTTCTACTAGCATCCAAAGATCACATTGCCTCTACGCAGAATCTCTGTGGTGAACACATTGGCTATTGAAGACTAGTGCTTGAAAAAATGCCCATACTAAGAATACGAAGTACGACACAGCTACATAAAATATACACTCCTGGAAATGGAAAAAAGAACACATTGACACCGGTGTGTCAGACCCACCATACTTGCTCCGGACACTGTGAGAGGGCTGTACAAGCAATGATCACACGCACGGCACAGCGGACACACCAGGAACTGCGGTGTTGGCCGTCGAATGGCGCTAGCTGCGCAGCATTTGTGCACCGCCGCCGTCAGTGTCAGCCTGTTTGCCGTGGCATACGGAGCTCCATCGCAGTCTTTAACACTGGTAGCATGCCGCGACAGTGTGGACGTGAACCGTATGTGCAGTTGACGGACTTTGAGCGAGGGCGTATAGTGGGCATGCGGGAGGCCGGGTGGACGTACCGCCGAATTGCTCAACACGTGGGGCGTGAGGTCTCCACAGTACATCGATGTTGTCGCCAGTGGTCGGCGGAAGGTGCACGTGCCCGTCGACCTGGGACCGGACCGCAGCGACGCACGGATGCACGCCAAGACCGTAGGATCCTACGCAGTGCCGTAGGGGACCGCACCGCCACTTCCCAGCAAATTAGGGACACTGTTGCTCCTGGGGTATCGGCGAGGACCATTCGCAACCGTCTCCATGAAGCTGGGCTACAGTCCCGCACACCGTTAGGCCGTCTTCCGCTCACGCCCCAACATCGTGCAGCCCGCCTCCAGTGGTGTCGCGACAGGCGTGAATGGAGGGACGAATGGAGACGTGTCGTCTTCAGCGATGAGAGTCGCTTCTGCCTTGGTGCCAATGATGGTCGTATGCGTGTTTGGCGCCGTGCAGGTGAGCGCCACAATCAGGACTGCATATGACCGAGGCACACAGGGCCAACACCCGGCATCATGGTGTGGGGAGCGATCTCCTACACTGGCCGTACACCACTGGTGATCGTCGAGGGGACACTGAATAGTGCACGGTACATCCAAACCGTCATCGAACCCATCGTTCTACCATTCCTAGACCCGCAAGGGAACTTGCTGTTCCAACAGGACAATGCACGTCCGCATGTATCCCGTGCCACCCAACGTGCTCTAGAAGGTGTAAGTCAACTACCCCGTCCAGCAAGATCTCCGGATCTGTCCCCCATTGAGCATGTTTGGGACTGGATGAAGCGTCGTCTCACGCGGTCTGCACGTCCAGCACGAACGCTGGTCCAACTGAGGCGCCAGGTGGAAATGGCATGGCAAGCCGTTCCACAGGACTACATCCAGCATCTCTACGATCGTCTCCATGGGAGAATAGCAGCCTGCATTGCTGCGAAAGGTGGATATACACTGTACTAGTGCCGAAATTGTGCATGCTCTGTTGCCTGTGTCTATGTGCCTGTGGTTCTGTCAGTGTGATCATGTGATGTATCTGACCCCAGGAATGTGTCAATAAAGTTTCCCCTTCCTGGGACAATGAATTCACGGTGTTCTTATTTCAATTTCCAGGAGTGTACATCTCATATCACTTTACTCGAATTACAAAAATAAACTAGAAACGTACACTTTATGGCATCCGCCTCTGATTTGGTGATGGCACGCATGCCTCGCCCATCAGCTTAACGTTTACACTCCAGGCAGAGACTGCCGTCCTTAGAAGATCGGATTTCGCAGTCGCTGCTTTCTCTTGCTCCGTGCCGGCTTCGTTGTTTATTATGGTGGAAGCCCATACGTGCAGCACCTTTGTCAGATGTCATGTTGTCCGAGTAATGGACTTTGTAAATCCTGCACGGTAACCACGCCAGCTCAGACTGTCACTCCGCCGCTGTCAGCACGCGGAGATTCGTTTTCATTTGCGCGAACAGCAATACGCGACACGGCGAAGTCATCAGTCGCCTATATCACCATTCTGTCCTATCAAATGACAAGGCAATCCGTTCCATGTCTGTCTCGCATCTGCCAGATCAATTTCTCACACTCTCTTGCTTAATATGCATCCCAGTATCTCTGTGTCACAAATACGTTTCTCCTTAATTTACACTCAATCAGTGACAAATCCGCATAGTATTTGAAACTGTTCTATACTGTTGATTCCTTTGTTGCCACGTTTCATTCTTTTCTCATTATTACTGACTTTTACTTTCATGAGAGTAAATATTGACAACAGTCAGTTACGAATGTTGACTATCTGCGATGATATACAGCGTGTAAATAAGTAAGTTCCAGTTGAAACGTTGCAGAAAGTGAACGACCGCTCAAAATGACGTCAAATTTGAACAGCATTGTACTGGCGCAGAGGCAAGCATGAAAAGAACATGTTGTCAGTACATGGCCCTCTAAGCTTCTTAACTGCTGTTAGCTACAAATTGCAGATGAATCGTAAGATGATGACTATGGTTTGAGATGCACATTACACCAACCGTACTGTTCAATGTACATGACTGCGAAGTTCGGTAGTCAATAGTTGCGTCACTGTTAGTTTTATACGCCCATCCTTAACGACAACTGTCCTGACGGCAAAAGCCGCATGAAAATCGAAACGCCATTGGTTTTTAATCGTACAGGGGCCAAAAACCGGATAAAAAATTACATCTGTTTTTAACTGTCCGGGGACCAAAACCGCATAAAAAGCAAAATGGCGTCGTTTTGTAATTGTCTTGAGACTGCCACAAGACGTTTAAGTATGTTGCCCACAGTTTCCTGCCACAAAAATGAGAAACTGCTTTTTTCTCAAGAGATCGAAATGTCTGCGGCTTACGTTTAGAATGCGTCTCACAATGCGGCCTTCAATTCAGTTACGTTCGTAATTGGAGCAGTGAATTCAACATCGTTTAGGTGACTCCCATAATATATCTGCTCCAGCTTAGATTAAAAGATTAAAATTGTTTACTAATGGAAATGAGGAGTACAGCAATAGTATAATGAAAGACGAGATGTTCTGATAAAGAAAATGAAATAAATAAAAGGTTTACTTTAAATTCAGCATAGCTGGTTTTCATGCTTAGTCATTACTAGGGTGATGCTAGAACGTGTACCGGTGATAACGATTTGAATCGCCAAATGGCATGCATAAAAGTGCGTGCAAGAAAATGTAATCAGAATTCGTTAATCACGAAAATATAGTGAAGGCAGGTTCTATGATTGATGATGCGAATTTTCGTGTAGGCTTCTAAATTGGTGGCAGATCCCTTGAGTGACCTAGCCGAGACTAGTTTCTCGCCTAACTTGGCGACGCCATTCAACAGGTTTCTGAGGTGATGGCAGCTACTTGTCTGTTATTCTCGTAATTATATATCATTAATACGTGTTGAAAATAATAATTCGAGAATACATTGTAAGAAGTTTTCACTTTATATATGTGTGAGTTCATAAATAACTTCTGGTAGTTTTGTTTACATACGTTTTGTCTTTGCTCGGTTTGAAGCTGCAACGTCCTTTTGTTTTGAGTGTAACTTTCTCACCGTACTTCTTCTCTGGCGATATTAAATGCTACGTAGTCGTTTCACAGTTAAAAAGAGGCGTTTACATGTGGAATAAAGATCACAGTTCAAGATTCTTCGCTGACTATATGTCACAATAATTATGTGTCTAGACATTCAACTGTTGTGGGCACTGTGGTGGGTGATGACACAGGATGACGAGTGATACCATCCCAGGTATTAGGAACCAAGCAAGTAGTTGTCCGTCCGCACTGGCACATGGCGATGTAGGATCACCGATGTCATTCGGGTAAGCCTCAGGTGTTCAAAAGGTTCAAGAATCACGAAACAGTTACACAATAGGTTCAGTCATGGTTTAGCACAATGCATGATAGTTGTACTGAAAGAGAAACATTAAACACAAAAAATACATAATTTTCGTTCTTGATTTTAAGTACAGAGATACCAAGTTGAAAGGTTTTTTTTCAGTGATTCGTTAAGTTCTCTGCCAAGGGATGCACATAGTTCAGTGCAGCCGCAATGTTTAACGTGTTCCCGTGTGACGCTACGAAGAACCCATGGGCATTCAGCATGTCACACCACAGACCACAACTTCTCAGCTGCTCAAAACTAAGAAAAACTCAAACATGGGACATCACTGGATAGTGTAGATACACTCAGCTTCACTGAAACTTTCGTCCACCAGACCCTACTAGTTTCTTATTCTGCATAAAGCTGTCAGAATAATGCCTTAAATAAGCTTTGAGGAATCTTATACAAATATCACAAGAACAAAATAAATACATTTCGACCACTGCTTCAATACAAAACATTTACATAAAGAAAATTTCTCACGCACTCGCCGTAAAACCACCAGTCATATGTGGTCATTGGAGTATAACAGTTTAGTTAGCATTACGCTGCATAGCTAAACTTGCAGACAACTATTATCTTCATCACAAAAGCACTTAAGACTGTAGAGCTCGTGTCGCTTACTTTTCCATACAGCACAGTAGTAACGTTCTACTCAGATAAAGTGCTTGTCTTGCTCAAACTGTCCACATTGGTTATACATTAGTATCATGTAGACAATAAAACTTTTTCACAAGCAAATCTTACTTCTCATCACAAGTAGTCTCTCGTTAGCGTAAATTAGAAGCTAAATTAACATTACTATTTCAGAACGTAAGTGCATGTTTTTAATCCAAACAAAATAACGGATATAAATCTTAAGATATCATATTGGCCTATAGTCTTTCATAGAAATAATTCTTCGATCAAGTATAATCAGTATACGAATGTTAACGAATTTCCACAGAATGTAGCTACATGTACAAAAACTTAAATCTGTCACAACATTTCACAATTGACCGGTAATAAATATTTTAATGATGTTTTCGGCTAACTGTATAGATACCTCTTCAGATCCTTGTGGGCATCTAAACATTTAATTTACTCTCATCTTCGAAAAGACAGAACTGCCAGTTTTAGGTATACTAATGACATTATATGGACTGGTGTAGAGCAGCTGTCATTTACTATTGCATTTATGCAGTTCGAAACATTTCGGACGTGAGTTTGGCAAAGCTGTTTCTTCAAGCGTGTATGTTTGAACTCGTCCTAACTCTTTATAGTGCGTTTTCTTTTCAGTTCTGGCGTGTTCTGTCAGTACGATTAGTGTGTGTCTCTCACCTGTTCTTGTACTCTGGTTTCTTCCTTCGGCACATGTGGCAAGGGTCTTATCCAGTCACTAGCTTATTTGTTGCTGCTCGGTAATACAGCAATTTGTTTAGTATGGTGTAAAGTGGCAGGTCACTAATTTTTCAAAAGGTTCTGTAACTCCACCCAGCGTCTTTGTAGTATATTTGCATATATTCTTATATATCGATTAAATTCTCTAAAAATTTGTGCGATATGGTTACTTTGCGGGTGCAACAAAGGTATTAAAATATGCTTACTGTCACTGTCTTTCAGAAACTCTTTCCATTTCCCACGAGTAAAGTTTCGTATACTGTGTGTTAGGAATGCAACAGGTTTGTCAACTGTGGCTATGTGATGTTTGTTAATTCTTCTTATTACAGCAGTTAGAAAAAAAAGATCATAGAAAGCTGGTAAATATTTGACAACCACCTAGTGCAGTCAGCGCTGGTGCAGCTGTATCGACAGGTATTAAATGTACCTGTTGTATTAATAATGTTGTGTTTATCTCAGTATTACAGCAGTTGCTTGCTGGTTTAGCCTTCTGGCACACAAGACAGGTTTTTAAAAGCTGCTCAGTGTATTTGCGCATACTTGGGAATTAACAGTATAAATTCAGTCTCCTCAGGCACTTAGTGGCACCTTAGTGATCCAAAACGTAGTGATTATGCCAGACTAAAGAGTCTCCATATGCATTAATTATATATATACTCCAGTTAATACTATATATATGTATCATTGGAACAATACATCATCGTGAATCATTTAATATTGAATTCCCTCGGATGATTGTCTGATAGTGTTTTTACTTTGTGCCACCTAGGATCTGATTCCTGCAGTGCCATCTTATTACATCTGTCTAAATAATATTGTGTACATAAAATCAGTGAAAAAATTGTCTACTTCGCGATGGTTATTTTATTAAAATGATCGAATTTGGATTAGTATTAGGCCATATTCAGATAAGCACCTTCAGCTGATGTTGGCGCTATCCAGGACATTCGGGAAGCCTCAGTTCTTAAAACAGCTCCAGCAATGCTTATCTGAAGATGGCTAAGACAAGGTAAAAACCAGCCATTTCAAGTAAATAACCACCGGGATCTAGTCCGTTTTTCAGTGAAGTTACAAACGTTACAATACCGCTGATACCCAAAAATATTATCAAAAATTTAAATATTGTGTAGACTTGGTGTCTTTCATCAGAAATGTTCTGTAATCTGCAATTTGTTCATTGAGAGACACATGCTACAGCGTCAGCAATGACATTCTTCTTACTTTGTACAGAGTATGCATTACAGTATTTCAAAGTCGTATTCTAGAATAAATGCCGTCCCTCTAACAATTCTAGGCTGCAGTAACTTACAAGTTAATAGAAAGCGAAGTTCCTGTTGATAGCAGTACACTTTGACATGTTTACCTTAAATGTCATAATTAAATTTCTTAAAAGCCCTAATAAAAGCTCTAACTTCTAGTTTGGTAATTGAATATCCGCATCCACATTCAGACAAAGATATACTTGCAAAACTGATCATGTTAGTGTCAACTTTACCGTCTTTTTGGCAGCTGAATCAGGGAAGCTCTGGTTTCCAAAAAGCATGTGTCAGTGGCAATAAAATAGTCTAACCTCATGTCAGGGTGATATAGGATACTGGAATACTCAACTGCATCTTCAGTAGCATCAATATATGATTGATAAATATCTGAGAAAAACAATACTATGTTCTTCTTTAGTAAAGCTTAAAGAGACGGAATGTTCATCACTTTATTGGGTACAAAATGGCGAAGAACTAACATAAACCAATAAATGCTTTGAACTGTCGTTTGGTGCGTGATCCATTAAAAATCAGATGGGCAATGATATGACCGAGAAATTTAATTTCCTCTATACTTTGACTTTCACTTTGCTGTCACTAAACTCTGCGAAAATTTGTTTAAAACAATACCTTGTAATTCCAGGCGTTCTTTCTATGTGACAGCAGCAATTAGAATGTCATCAATATGTAAGTTATCTTATGTATCAAATAAAGTCCGAGCACAGCAGCTAGTGCAGTAATAAATACCTCATAGGTCACATTTAGAGAAGGGCAAAACACAAAACTGAAAGCTCCTGCCAGCATGAACAAATGTGTGTATATTCTAGACTCAATTGGTAATGGGGTCTGCCAATAAGACGATATAACCTTTAAGCTAGGTATACAGTTTACACTGTGGAACTTCTGCAGCTCCTCCTCCACATTCTCAGGTTGTATATCTACTGTTATCTAAATTTCGTTAATTGCTTGTACATCCAGCACTGCACGTACTTCTCCATTAGGTTTTATTGCAGATAACAAACAACTGCAATACTGGAAGTTTGAAGGTTCGATAGCATTCCATGAAAATATACTCTTAATCTCATGACCTACAGCCTCACGTCTGGACCATGGTATGGGTTATTACTTCCTACAAAAAGAATCATGTGGCGCCACTTCCAAGTCATAGGCAGAGGTGTCTATTACTGTAGGTTCTTCATCTAATACATGGAAATCTGTTGTTAGCAATTCTCTCAGTTATTGTCACTGTTGCCCACCAAGATGTGGTCATTTAAGTACACCATCAAATATATTAATGTTATCAGTATAATTCTTACTACAATCAATTTCAGTGGGACGCTGGAAAACCACAGCAGCAAAGGAACAACTGGGAGAACAACAGGCAGTATCAGCAAAATAGCCTTTGTAAAGTCTTGCCATTTTTTAGAAAGAGTAATCTGGCGTTGGATTATTAATAACCCTCAATAATTGACTATAATTATGACAGGACCACCATTTCATTTAATTTTTCTCAGCATTTAAGTTTTACTTAAGATTCTAATAGAAGTGGTGCTAGCTAGGCTAGCAACAACAACCAATCAGACGGCAGAATCAATTTAGCATGTGGATGGCCAGGTACACAAGTGGAAGGCTTACAAGTTAAAGTGACTGATGTCAGGGTGTAAACTTACAGTCGCCTGTGGTCTTTCAAATCAAACCGCCAGACCAGTGTAGCTCTGTAACAAATAGGGTGACTTTAAAGTGCGGTTTTCTGTTGGCCTTAAAAAGTTGTTTCACAAAATACTCGTGATTTCTCGGCCACTGGGACAGTAGGGCAACAAGCAAACACTATGTACAAACAGTATGGCCTAGAAGAGAAGAGCTAATTCCGTGCAGTCATAGTGCAATAAATCTGGCTCCTGTGCCAAGAGAGAAGGTCCTGCCACTGATTCAGCGTATAAAACTAGAATTGGTTAAACAGTTTGTGAAAGCGCTCAATCTACAGTCAGATGTTCAAATAGCAAATGCTTTCTAAATTGGCGCAACCTAAAATTGTGTGTAGGATTTTCACAGGGTCTCAGATTCTTTCACTGTTGAATAGCGTTAAACTGACACAAAAACTGGCTGACTAAGAGAGACAAGCTTGAGATACGTTTTGCGCTTTAGTAACAGGGTTTATTGTACTGAATCGAAGAGATGGACAAGTTAAATCACTTATTGAACGATATAGAACACTTGGCTGTAGAATTTCTCTCAAAAGGCATTTCTCTCAAAACGCATATGCTTCATTCACGTCTGTAATTCCTGAGGGAAAACTTGGGTGGCATAAATGAAGGGCATATGTAACGCATTCGCAAAGACATTCAGTCAATAGAAATAAGATGTCAAGGAAGATGCAACTATGCAATCATGGGTGCTTATATTTGGGAATTAATATGTGACGAAGAGATGCCTACCCATAAAAGAAAGAGTAAAACTAATCTTCACCTCTGATTGTGAATTTTCAGTTTACTTGTGGTTATGCCGAGAACATCGACAGTTATCGTTACTATACATATGTGTAGTGTGCTTACAATGACACTTCAGAGTTTCGATTAGCAGATAACAGTAGCAGTGGCACTAAATATACTGAATTAATGACTTCATTCGATTTCATGTCGTTATATACGCTTTGCCAACGGCCTTGCTGCTGTGGTACTACCAGTTCCCATCAGCTTACCGAAGTTAAGCGCTGTCAATTTTGGCTAACACTTGGATGGATGACCGTCTGCATCTGCCGAGTGCTCTTGCTAAGCAGGGTACACTCAGCCCTTATGTTGCCAATTGAGGAAATAGTTGACTAAAGAGTAGCGGCTGCAGTCATAAAAACTGACAACGTCCGCGAGCGCTGTGGGCCCCTCCATATCCGCACCCAGTGAAGCCTGTCAGCTTTGAATGACACGGCTGTCGGTCTGGAACATTGGGTCTTCAGAGTCCTTTTTGCACGAGATATATACGCTTTAATAATGCTGTGAGAAGAAATCGCTTATATTTGCTGAAACTTTGACACTATGGCAAAATGGAAGGAAGAATCTGCAACAACGCTCAGATTTCTTTTTTTTTCTGGAAACTGAATAAAGAGCTCTTTCTGTATCGGAGTGGAACCAATCTTACCACTCCCTCCCACAACGCTTTTTCGTGTGCAATGTTCGTGGAATGTCTGTGTGTGTAGCAATGAGATTAGAGCCATTGCTTGTTCAAATGTTCAAATATGTGTGAAATCTTATGGGACTTAACTACTTAGGTCATCAGTCCCTAAGGTTACACACTACTTAACCTAAATTATCCTAAGGACAAACACACACACCCATGCTCGAGGGAGGACTCGAACCTCCGCCGGGACCATATTGCTTGTAATGCTGTTAATAATAGATACATGAATTTGGATAATAGTGTATGAAAACAGCAGTATTGTTTCTCTCAGTCGCCACTGTCAGGTGGTGGTCTAAATGTCAACAAATTATCGTGTGTTTATGAAACAAATGTAAGGAAAGATGGGTGATGAAGTACTTCATGCAGTCTGGCCGCGTTCTTGAGAGGCATTCAGCTGTAGCAGACGCAGTCCACCTACAGTTCAGCATTATTCTGTAGCATCACTTCTCAAATGCTTCTCTTCTCCTCTGTTCTTGTTTTCCCATTGTCCATGTATCACTACCACAGAATGCTGTGCTCCAAATGTACATTTTGAGAAATTTATTTCTCACATTAAGGCCTGTGTTTGATACTAGCAGGCTTCTCCTGGCCAGGAAAGCTCTTTATGCCAGTGCTACCCTGCTTTTTATGTCCTCGTTGTTCCGTCCGTCATGGATTATTTTACTACCTAGATACCAGAATTCCTTGATTTCACCAATCCTGACGTCAAGTTCCTCGCTGTTGTCATTTCTGGAACATCTCATTTCCGTTGCTCTCAATCCGTATCCTGTACCTGTTAGACTGTTCATTTCATTCAGCATATCCTGCAATTACTTTAGTGAGGATAGCAAAGTTGTCATCGAACCTTATCATTGATATCCTTTCATTTTGAATTTTGATCCTAGTTTTCAACCTTTATTTCCGTCATTGTTTCTTCGATGTATAGGTTGAACAGAAAGGGCGAAAGACTGCATCCCCGTCTTACACTTCATTCTTGATCACTCAATCTTGTTGCCTCTAATGGTACACACTGTATATTACCCATCTTTCCCAATAGATTAAACCTACCAGGCAACTTAAAGACATACAACTTGTAATGACTATGATTATTAGTTTGCAAATGAAGTAAGTAGTGATGTAATGTAGTTCTGTATAGCAATCCTCCGTCACCAACAGAAATGTCGGCATTTACACCTGATATTTCCTGTATACAAATGACCAAGTGGATGATGTCGGAATTTCCACTTGGTATTTCGCAGGTGATGCTGTCATATAGAAGGAAGTCGCAACGCTAGATAACTGTAGCGAAACGCACAAACCCTGCAAATTACTGACACTTGTTGCTGAGATTTTCTGTTGAGCATGGACATAAACAAATATAACGTACTGTTCACAGATAACCAAAAACGAGTTAAGTGATAGTTCACAGTTTGCAGAACTATCTCTGGAAATAATCGCTGCCGTTAAATTTCTAGTAGTTTTCTGTATGGAGAAACAATAAAGTAATCGTAAGTAAGGAAGATGCCAGACTGATATCCGTTGGAAGAATACTCAAGATATGTAGTTTGTTCTCAAAGTAGATAGATCACAGCACCGTCGTTCTACTAATGCTTGATGATTGCTCGGCAGTCCAAGAACCGTTCGAGATAGGTTTTTAAGAGCAAACAGGAAAGATCTTCATTAAAGGCAGCGCTTTTCTTTACAGGATCATTTAGCAAGAATGAAAGATTCATGGAGATGTTCAGCCAGCTCTAGTGACTGAAGCTACGCGTACAAAAGAGGGGTTCTGCATCACGGTATGGTTTACTTTTACAGTTCCGAGGGAGGACCTTTATAGAAGAGTCAACCTATATATTGCTTCCTCCTATGCATATCTCACTAAAAGATCATGAAGGTAAAATTATAAACATTTCAATTTACACGGACGCCTCTCGGCAATTGTTCTTCCCGCGAATTATTCGTGACTTGAACAGGAAAAGCGGATAGTAACATTAGTACACAAAAAACCCACCGCCACAAAACGTAAGGTGGCTTGTAGTATATAGATGTAGATGTAGAAATGTGGACTTTTCCATGAAAAGGAACTACAGTGGGCTACCCTCCCGACCTGGAATATCTTTGCCTGGAGTAGAATTGTCTTCAGTCCCGCTCCGAATTGAGCTCCTAAGACCGGAGAAGATTTGTCTGAAGACGCTTCGGACAGAGGTGTGATACCCACTTGGCTGTCGCCTACCCCATAAGCGAATGATCGTCTCGGGTGTCATTTCTGTTCATGGAAGGACCCTTTCGTTGTCATCCGCGAGACTCTTACAGTATAGCGGCACGTCGACGATAATCTACGCCCCGTTTTGTTGACCTTCATGGCAAGTCATCCGGGGGTTACATTTCGGCAACCACTCGCACGCGGTGCGAGTTTCTACTACTTGTCTTCATATTTGCCAAACCCTGCCTTGGTGAGCAAGATCGTCAGGTCTTTCCACAACTGAGAACGTTTGGAGCATTATGGGCAAGGTCATCTCTCCATCTCAGGCTTTTGACGATCTGACGTGGCAACTGGACACAATGCGACACGATACCCCTCAGGAGGACGCCCAACAACTCTGTCTATCAGAATAACTGCTTGAGTAGGGGCCAGAGGTGGACCAGTGCATTATTGGCTTAGTTTATGATGCTATATCTGTCGAAAAAATCATCCAATTTTTCTGAAACTGTAATCATTTGCTTGTCCGTACATGTAAATCACACCTATCGATTTCCATTCCATTCGGATAATTCCTTCGTGTTGCGCCTTTTTTTGTTGTCTTAGTGTGTGTATATATAACTGCTGTTCGAAATGTTACACCTGAAACCGAACTGTTTTCCGCTAGCTCTTATGCAGCTTTTCTAGTTTTTGGCTAGAATTATTAATTCTATTGGTACACGTAAACTAATGCATTTGCAAGACAAATAGTAACCGACCAAAAGAAAAATGAGAGTCACTACGTGAAGACTTTCACAAACCATTGTCTTACCCGTTGGTGAATCTTCTGGGTTTTGAGTCGGCAAGACTCAGCAGAACCAGGAGCTGCTCAGAAGATGTCCAACACAGCGCTGGACGAAACGACAGGAACAAAAGAGTTTTATAAACTACGATCACACAAGCAAGATGATTCACCAACAGTAAATTGTGAGGACTTAATGCAAACTGTATACAAAACATTGCAAGATATTAACCATCATCTCAAAATGTCTCTCGTTTTTATGTAATTAGGAGCATAACATACTTAATAAGTGGATGTACAGGGCTTTTATGTTAATTTGGTTTTTACTGCAGCACAAATTCTGAGCAGCTCATCTGATGGTGCTTTTCTTCCTTGGTTGGTTGATTTGAGGGAGGGGACCAATCAGGCAAGTCATCGGTCACGTCGGATTAGGGAAGGATAGGGAGGGAAGTCAGACGTGCCCTTTCAAAGAAACCATCCCGGCATTTGCCTGGAGCGATTTAGGGAAATCACGCCAAACCTGAATCAGGATGGCCGGACGCTGGTTTGAACCTTCGTTCTTCAGAATGCGTGTTCAGTGTGCTAACCACTGAGCCACCTCACTCGTTGACGCTTTTCTTCCACTGCTAGTTGATATTAATTGTTTTTTTAAGAAACTGCCCTTAACTGTTATAACTTAATTTACTTATGTCTGTGATAGATCAACACCTTTCACAAATTCAAACTGTTCAACTATAATTCACACAGAGCAACTTATTCTCGTCGTTAAGATATTTAAAATGACGCTTCTCACTATTCGAGTAGGATGGAGCGCTGCATCAAACAAGTCTGAGGACTGAAGACCACAACAACAACAACTCACTATTCGATAACTTTATTGGTTGTTGGCTTTATTTTGTGACGATCACAAACATTTTCACAGATGTGGCCATTTTTGTCGCCTAAAGTCTGACTTCATACCTCTGCCCGGTCGTGACAATGATCAGGAAATTCAAGCTTCCAAGGACTCGACCTCGTGATAGCTAACGTCGCATGCACCTCGCATTTGCATGTTCGTGCAGCTCTAACCACCGTAGCTGAGATCCACTAGCCGACGTTGCGTGACGCAAGTGTGGCAAAAACTACGTCTATAATACTTCGTTAATTGAGGACGGAATCAGCTCAGATGGAGCAAAATAGATGTCATTTTGTTTCTCCTTCTGTATATTCTGTTTCAATAGTTAGTTAACTCCCTCAGTGGCTTTACATGTTTGTGTATGTTTTATTGCTGCCATTTTTTTGTAACTGAGGATCTCCTTGTATTTCACCGATAGAATGAGCGAGCAAACAGTGGATCATTTATGTAGGAAGAAGTGGTCATAAATCCTAGATAATGTGGTCGGACTACATCTCAAATATAAACTGGTGGACCAGATAGTAGCAATAGGAGATGGTGATAGAGGCAGTATAAGAGGAGAGTCAATTCAGGAACAAGTCATTCTTACATAAAGACTGTTGCCGTAGCATGTGTCCTACATTTCAGGTATACAGGCAGATGACAATCACTTGACATCACACGGGTTCACGAAGAATGCTGGTTGGCTTCTCGTACACCATCTGTTGCTCTGTGTGGACTGTCACTTGTGTCCAAATGCTCTTCTTCACTTCCACATGAATTCTCTCTACCCTTGACTCAAATTATGTGCTACGTAAACTTTCTATTCCTCTCGTCATTTAATTTCAGTCGTAAAGATATGGTAGATTCAAAATCTTGTTACTAGTACCTCCACAATTTCCAGTTTCGTTTCTGTTCCGAAACTTGAAGTAGTTTCATACAATGTCTCTCCTGTAATTTGCTATTTAACAATACCTGTTAGCTGCATTTACATATTAGGGTGAATGAACTCTCTTAATTTCATCTTTGTATGTATTGTTCTTACTTTTCTGTAAACATACTACTAAACGTTTGGATGATGTTTCGCCACAATCAAGTAAACTTTTTTCTGGTGCATCAATAACGTCAAGCTGTCCTGTTTTACGTTCATCCTTTTTTATATTAGGAATCACAGTCTGATAATTCCTCCAATTTTTTTAAGTCTTCCTGACGTCCCCCCAGTACGTATTCAAATGTGTTCACTTTCTGTAATTGTTCTCAGAGCTACTCCAGACAGCAATTTATCAGTGTGCTCTTTGTAAACTCCTCAATAACTAACAAGTTTAGTGGTTCCATGCTTTCTTAGTTCGCCATCAGGACCCGCATTAATCTAGTAGCAATAAGCGGTGGAATGTAGTTTGAGGATGCGTTCGTTCGGAATGTTCACTAATTATAAACATTTTTTGCTGTAATCGTTCTTCTTAGCTATGTTTGTGGCGTATTCTTCTCAACCATTATCACAGGCTCTTCTTTGAATCTCGAAGAATTAAGCTAATGTGAGAAATGATGTACTGCAGCCGACGTGTGATTCTCGATTCTTGCTTCATACAAATTTTATAACTAATTAGTCACTTTGCTTGTAGCTTCTTAAAAATAAGTACGTACGAATCTCCAACTTGGAATTTTCACTACCTATCTTTGGTTAAAATTGCTTTGACAACAACTTTGTTTAACTAGGCACGTAAGTTTACATAACATAAAATCCTTAGCGATTTCCAGCAGTATACTTCCAACCTCTTCTCTTATACAGTTTTAAATTTTAAAATATCTCTTTCATGTCTTATATATGGTAAAAAACCTAGTGTAACAAATTAATTTTATTCTTCACAAGTAATTCACAACGAGCATAGAACTTTTTTTGTCGTGATAAAGTGTTTTGTTTTCATTACTATTACAAGATAAATCGGACCTTGCGTTCGGCACATAAACATAGACTCATTGAATTACAACATAAAATCGTTTCATCAGTAAAAACAATACACGTTTTTTTTAACAGTGTGCCATAATCAAATATCAGTGACACTAGTGAGTCCATCGTCGTCTTGTGCGGACTGGCCATTGGACGGTACGTTTCTCGCCACCGGAGCTAATCACACTCGCCACAAAGGAAGTACAATTACACGAAGATGGTCACCTCTGCTCTCGCTCGGGGATATGCGATGGAAAAAAATAAATACAATTTGTAGTTCCAATCTTTATCTTGACCCTACTATATCAAATACGTTATTTAAAAATGACTCAAAGCGATATAAGGTCAGTTAGCTCTCCAGGAACGTGATAAGCAAAAAAATTTTGGCACACTACACAAGTACATTTATTGGTCTATTTATCAGTAGTGAGACTAATCTGCCATTCAGCTGATAAATATTTATTTGCTAGCGCTAAGAAACCACTAGCCTATGAAGCGGAAAACTGTGTGGAACCCAAGGAGCAACAATACCAGATATTACATACATACTTTATTTATCACCAGATATACCTTCACAGATTTAGTTGTCAATCAGGGCATCTCATTGCTCTCATAAGGTTAACGAGGCAACAAGAAACTGGTTGGGCAGTGATAAGGTGCTCAATTAACAAAACTGTATGAATATAAACAGTAGTATATTATAAAATACGCAGTTTAACGGTGGGAACACTGATGACTAACAAATACTATAGTTAAACCCAAGGTTACTCATACCAATGAATATAGTTTATAAAACGAATGGATGGAAGCGGCAATTTAAAAAACAGTACAACGACCCTCGTGGCGTGCCAGTGTAATATATCGCATATTGTAGGTTACAAAGAAACTGATATTTTATTCCCCTGTGAGACAGATGAGCACTGTCTTTACGATGTCGCACGAATTATTCGCCAGAGAGATGAAACGGACATGCCCTTATATCCCCACCCACTAATGCTCATGCACCCTCTTGTGGGCTTTCGTCCCGCGGCTTCACAGCAACGGGACAGAGCCACACTCATGGCAGATACCATTCGTAACTCAGTTCCAAGAAAGTCGCATGCGCACACCACAATTAAGAGCACATTTCTAAAAGTAACTGCAGAATCAAGTTACTGAATTCTCAGGCTGCATCTAGAACGTGTCATCCTAAAGAACTCACAAATCCAGATGACTTTTTCTGTGCCCCCCCCCCCCCTCCCAAGAATAGGGTCAGACTACGTCAATTATTTCATCATCCACCCATACCTTACATTTGCTTCATAAACCTGCTATAATCTGACGAAATTTAGGTCCCCATCTGACAGTAGCAATTGAGATCAGGAATACTGGTATTTTCATTCAACGTTATCTAACTCCATATGCCTATTATTAACAGCATTACAAGCAATGGCTGCAGCCTCACGGCCATACAGACAATCCATGACTAGTATACATGAAAACAGCGTCCGTGGGGGGTAGTGGGAAACACGGTCCCACCCCAGATCGGAAAAGAGCGCTGTTTTCGCTTTCCAGATTCAAAAAAAAGAAGAAATCAGACTCCCGTTGCCGATTCTTACTTGAGTTTTGAAATAGTGCCAGTGGTTTGGCAAATATAAACCAGATGCTGAAGTATGCGACCAGAATTCGGTTGCAATAACTACACGTCTTATATTAAACTTCAGCCTCCAGTTGCATAAGTAAATAAACTTTAACTAGGTTTCGGCCGCGGGCGCTACGACTCTTCATTGTTGTTTATACTTTTCTCCCATCTCTCTGGCAGGCTATGAATGCCACGCCAAGAGAAAACAGTTCTTCTTTAGATTCGAGCAAGTCAGCGAGTCATTTCGTACGTTTTCATACATATTGAGGCGTTGTTCAGGGAGAGCATGTCCCGGTGATGCAAATAGATAATAATCGGACGGAGCCAAGTCTGGACAATAAGCCGCATGCCCTAGTATTTCCCAACTGAAAGCCTAGATCGTTTCTCCTATCCGTTTTACTATGTGTGATGAAGAATTATCACGGAGCAATGTGACTTTTTGTTGGCTTTTTCCATATTTTGGTGTTTTTTAACGTAATGCTCGATTTCAATCGATAATTTGTTGTTGGTAGCGATCAGTGCTAACAATTTTACCAGGTTTTAGCAGCTCATAATGGGTGCCACACTTCAGATTCCACCAAACACAGAGAATTGTCTACTTTCCAAAACGATTTGCTCTTGCATTGAATTTACATTGTTTTTCCTGGATTCACCAATGACGCCTAGGATTCTCAAAATATAGCCATAATTGATCACCTGTCGCTATTACATGGAGAAACGACTTTCTTTTGTATCTGGCAGAGCAGCACTTCAGAAGTGGTTTTTCAAATTGCATGCTGCCTTTCATTCACTTCATGCGGAACACATTTTCCCCCTTCCGCACCTCTCCTATAGCTTTCAACCGTAGAGAAAAGGCTTTCTGCGTCACATTCAGTTGTTCCGTGAGTTCTTGTTCAGATTGAGTGTCATCTTTATCCAATAAGGCCTGCAAGTCGTTGTTTTCGAACTTTTTCTGTGGTTTCCCGTTCTTGTCGTTTCTCACGTCAAAATACCACTCCGAATGTTTTGAGCCACTCGAAACGCTGTGTTGTCCCAAGAGCATGTTCGCCGTAAACTTCGACAAGTATTCTATACCATTCTGCAGAAGTTTTCTTCAAATGATAACACAAAATCAATGCTGTCCGCAAATCGTAGTTAGCGGGCACAGAAGTTTACATGTTTATGGGTTTGGAACAAAATGGTTCAAATGGCTCTGAGCACTATGGGACTTAACTTCTGAAGTCATCAGTCCCCTAGAACTTAGAACTACTTAAACCTAACTAACCTAAGAACATCACACACATCCATGCTCGAGGCTGGATTCGAACCTGCGACCGTAGCGGTCGCGCGGTTCCAGACTGTAGCACCTAGAACCGCTCGGCCACCTCGGCCGGAATTTTGGAACAGATACCTACGTATGGAAACTGGGTTATTGTGCAGCTCAGATCCATCGTCAGCCGTTATAGGAAGCAGATGACGCTGCAGACGCCGCCTCGCGCTAGCACCATCTATAGGGGGATTCCTGTTTCATACTTCTACACGTCGTATATGTGAACAGGTTACTAAAGGCCCAAAGGTACCGACCAACCACCGTCTCTCTCTCACCCGATAGGCCTTATTGTAAGCAAGGTAAAATCTGACTTCGTGATCCAATTGCAGAGCTATTTGGATGAGGAATAGCGACGCGGAAGTCAAGAAAACAGCCAATGCCCTGGAAACCAGTGTGCTGACCACACGCAACTCCATGCAGAATACAGTCACGACATTGGCAGACGATAACACAGTGCGGGTGCGGTCGTTCGCTCCCGCCTGGCTCATTACAGCCAGTAAAAGGAGCTTTTCTTTATTGTTTTGCTTTGTGTCAGATGATTGTTTCAATAGACAGGAAAAGAGCGATAGTACAATATTAGGAAAATAAATTACAAAGGAACTAGTTTATATAAGCAAGTATACGTTCTTGAATACGGTACATAACTTGTTAGCCCAGGTAGACGCTCATAATATCAGAACTATCACTCTGTCTCCCCGTGTTTATAATTTGTGCTGTACTGGTTTCTGAGTTATATTGTGGACAACTAACGAGCCTTGCAGCATGGAAAACGTGTCTTCTCTACTTGAACCGTTCTTCCATCTGGGTGCAAAGGATTAGGCGACGAAGATGATACCGACGGAATAAGTATTTTTTTAAAGTATTCCATTCCTATAACGTCCCGAAAATTTCATTTTTGAATGGAATGCTCATAAAACATGTTCTAAACTCAATAAATACTGATTCTACACTGCCCGTATTAATGCGAGCTCCCGTCAAAAACTTGAATAACTACTTGCTTCGGCACTGAATTATACGAAGGGAGACAGCGAGGTCCCGGAAAGCACTAACAAGGATGTGGAGCCCTGTTGGCTCCAGTGCCGTGCCCATATGCTCTAGATTTAACGACTGAGGGCCATGCAGCGAACAAAAAAATCAAATGGCTCTGAGCACTATGGGACTTAACATCTGAAGTCATCAGTCCCCTACAACTTAGAACTACTTAAACCTAACTAACCTAAGGACATCACACACATGCAAGCCCCAGGCATGATACGAAACTGCGACCGTAGTGGTCGCGCGGTTCCAGACTGAAGTGCCTAGAACCGCTCAGTCACAGCGGCCGGCATGCAGCGAACAGCCCGATCGACGTTGTCCGACTTATCCCCACTGCGTTTAAATCCTGAGAGCTTGGTGGCCAGGGGAGTACGATAAACTCATTTTGGTGCTCTTCGAACCACGCACGTACAGTGCGAGCTTTGTAATACACTGCATTGTAGATGTTACCATGTCGAGGAAAATCAAACAAGGTCCACTGTCCCTTCCAGGACGATGATATCACCCAGGTAATCCTAAGGAAATATTACTTCCCCAGACCATAATACGCCCTCCTCCGGCCTGGATCCTTTCCGAGTATCGTTGCAGTGCGTTTGCTTTAAGACATATCTCAGATGGAGGACAAAATTTGATTCATCTCAAGAGGCCGCTTGTAACAGTCAGTGGACGTCAATTTGCGGTACTGGCGCGCAGATTTCAGCTCTCGTCGTCGATTAAGCACACTCAGCCAGGGCGTATGGACCAGACGCCTGCTGTGTAGGCCCACAAACAGCAACGTTCAGCTGGGCGTTGAGTTGCTCAACACTTGCACGTTTATTCACCCGTACACATCTCTGCAGCCGCCATTCTCCCTTGTCATCTATGGCCCGTGCTGCACACAGTTGCATCGGCGCCCCTTTTGGATAAAGCCATTTTTCCAAGTACGGTATACCTTAAACTCGGCGGCACGTGAACAGTCTACAGACATAGCAGTTTCGGAAATGCTTCTACCGTTGTACCGACAGCCAATGATAATGCCCTTTTGGACGCTCTCCCTTCGCGTCCCCAGAACACGCTTTATGTAACCCCCACTCTTAGTGCTGCCACCTTCCATCTGTAAGTGGTTATTGCACGTTGAACACGCACTGTGGTAGCATTAATGTGACTGGACTTTATATTATACTAAATTGACCAACGGCCTTGCCGCAGTGGTAACTCCGGTTCCCGTCAGATCACCGAAGTTAGGCGCTATCGGGGTGACCTTCCGGTCTGCTGAACGCTGTTGGCAAGTGGGGTGCCCTTAGTCCTTGTGAGGCAAATTGAGGAGCTACTTGATTGAGAAGTAGGGGCTTCGATCTCGGAAACTGACATACTGACATACGGCCGGGAGAGCGGTGTGCTGACCACATGCACCTCCACATGCACATGCGATGACGCCTGAGACTTGAGTATGGCCGCCGATAACGCCTGAGACCTGAGTACGACACGGCGGCCGATCGGTACCGTTGGGCTTTCCTGGTCTGTTCGGGCGCAGTTTAGTTTTTTATTATACTGAAACATTCCAGCCAGCCGGTGTGGCCGAGCGGTTCTAGGCGCTTGAGTCTGGAACCACGTGACCGCTACGGTCGCAGGTTCGAATCCTGCCTCGGGCATGGATGTTTGTGATGTCCTTAGGTTAGTTAGTTTTAAGTAGTTGTAAGTTCTAGTGACTGATGACCTCAGATGTTAACCCCCTGGGTGCTCAGAGCCATTTGAAACATTCCAACCCCGAAGAAATAAGCAGTATTTTCAAATTGTTTGTGTTTTGGGGTTCCATACAAGATTCGATAAAAATGGGTCCCTTATAACTGTATTGTTCGTCTGCCTAATTTGTGTTAGTCCATCTGTTTAAGACCCCTTTTAGTTAGTAACATGTGGATGTATGAAGTTGAAATTTCCGTCAAATACAAAGGTTTCCGGTCTCTTGAACGGTATAAAAACATTTGCTTATTTTTCATTTATGTCGCATTTTTTGATAATCGTAAAGTCACCCATCAAAATCCATAAGCTACTTATTGTTAACCTAGAACAGTGAAATCTGGGAAAAAGCAAGGTTTCACAGTACAAGTAAAGGAAAAAATATTGCAAAATTGATAATTCGTAATTATATCAGATATAAAATATATTTTTGCCATATACTGTCCGTGTATATGTCCATCTTTTTAAGACACCATTTTATCAGGAATGAGCAGAGGTATAAAGTTAAAATTTATTTCACATACCGATGTCCAAGATCCACTCGTGGTGTAAACAATTTAAGATTTTAAGTCAATGATGTAAAAAGATACGGCCATTTATGTCACATAGTTTAATATTCACCAACTCACTCAACAAATCGTATGCAATAACGGCTTATGTCTGTTTCAGGCTTATTGGTCATACGGTAAAGTGCGTACGTGGATACCAAGATAATTTAGGTTAAGCTTAGGGGCTGATGACCTTAACAGTTAAGTCCCATAAGATTTCATACACATTTGAACATTTTTGAACAAGATAGAAGGGATTAACTTCCATGATACTAGAGGAAGCCATAGAGTGCAAAAATTGTAGGGTAAGGCAGAGACTGGAATTTATACAACTAAGTAAGGATATTAGATGTAATTAGTTATCTGATATCAGAGTGAGTGATTTCAGAGATTGGAACAGGAGAGGAAACCGTGACGCGTCACTTCAAACCAGTCAGAAGAGTGATGAAACAATGTGTAATGGAATAAAGAAAATTCGGAAGGGATGAGATATGGGTAAGAAAAATAGAAAGAATGTACAAGAGAAACAATATCGCTGCGTTTCGGGATAGGCACAATGGATGAACCTCAATTTCTGCGGGTTACTTAATAGGGACAGATCAGAAAATTTTGAAGAGAACAGATAAAAGAGCCACCACATCAGACGAGTTGAACAAAAACTTTTACGACGAAAAAGACGTATGCTCCACGGTATGATGGGAGAAGCAACGGCAGGGTAAATGATGTCTCGAAGAATTCGTGAAATGCCTCCAAAGGTACTTCAATAATTTGTGTGTAACTTGAATTATGTCGTTTGCTGATATAAATTTTTTGAGCGGCAGATATATAAGAAAGTGTGACGAGGTGAATAAATCCTGCCGTGATAGACACTGGACTCGCATTCGGGAGGACGACGGTTCAATCCCGAGTCCGGCCATCCTGATTTAGGTTTTCCGTGATTTCCCTAAATCGCTCCAGGCAAATGCCGGGTTGGTTCCTTTGAAAGGGCACGGCCGACTTCCTTCCCCATCCTTCCCTAATCCGATGAGACCGATGACCTCGCTGTCTGGTCTCCTTCCCCACAACCAACCAACCAAATCCTGCCGTGAGAAGATCCAAATGGCCTCTGTAAACAAAGAAACAAACAAGCAAACACCGTTTGTTTGTTTGTGCTTCTGTGGAGAACCTCTTCATATCTACTCGACTTATTTCCACCATCCTTTCGTAACATCTAGTCTCAAAAGCTCCAATAACGCTCGACTTCTTCACTTCTCTTGCTTTACGGTTTTCCTGCAGTCTATATTTCACGTCCATAGAATGCCGAACTCCTGACGTGTTACGCCATGGTCGAAACAAACCGATTAATAAACGGCTGCTGCTTTATATAAGGAAAATACTTCTTAAGTTTCAAAGTTTCGTGTCTTCCCTCTTCTGGTACAGGAAATATTTGCGAGTGTGAGTGTCTAAATCATGTGCCCTTATTACCAGCCATAGTAGCGCTTAACGTACAGATACACTCTAAAACACCTGATTTACGACTGTACTGAATGTGAAGCAATAAATATCCGCTATGACACGCTAAAAGCAGTATCTACGCTCGAAGCACCGTACTTTAATTTCTGAATGACGTGGTGTCAATAACGATATACAACGTTCCGAATCGGTTGTTTTATCAAGTGCGACATTGGGTGATTAATCAGCGTCGCTCGTTTATTCAGGTAATTTGCGTTTTAAGGGAGACGACCTACATCGCATCCGAATGTACTTCGTCTATCGACGATACAAACGAAGATTGATCAGGGATATTGTCAGACAGCAGTGCCATCACCGTCTATCACAATGAGATCTGCTTCGATTCTCCATGTTAGCAGTTACACAGTGAAATGCGTAAATACTGTAGTTTCACTTCCTTTCTTCCATGGGTAGTTAGCTGAGCTATTAGAATATAATACTCCTGCGACATCTGGAATCATCGTGTCAAATGCTATTTTAATTTAAGTTCTTGTTGGGTGTATCTTGTGTGTATGATGATTTTACATTGATCTGAGTTAACGGGAGCCGTATTTTACCATTGCAGACGAGAATTTAACGTATTTCACGGAAATTATGATTTATTTGGTTTGATGGATAGCACGTTTGGTACATTATTTACGGCGTGTTTTACCCTAGAACGCATCTATAATATACAGAGAAACAAATATTAATCGACAATTATGGACTGTATGCCAGATCTAAGTAAAAAAAAAAGAAAGTGCTTCTAAGATTGGTATATGTCTTAAACAGGCAGTTGCAACTGAACGTTTTATTTGTCCTTTTGAAGCGAATGACGCTATAGCAAAAGGTGTCACAGAATTGTAGGTTCAGACAGTACATTACTTCGGTATACTGCTTACAGATTGTTAGGCGGAATCTTATGACTACGGAAGCCCGCGGAGGATAAGAAAAGTATTGCTCAAAGTCGTGCCGTCGCAGAATAGCCAAGTGCTCATTATATCCGTTGCTGTGCTCATAGCTTGAACTTGGTAGTTAGTGATGCAGTTAAATCATCTGTAATTGGATTAAATTTTGTACAGTTTAAAGATAGTTCACATTAATTTCCGCCATTGTGAAGCACTGGGAAACACTCGAGAATCCTGTAAACTTGACTCTGAAGCCTCTGCGAGATACGAGCGGTTAGCGTTGTAGGTGTGCGGGATGTGAGATCAGAGATTAGAAACATAAAACCTACGAAGTAAAAAGTACACCTGTAAACGTGATCCATTGTGTATCTGTGAAGTAGCTAGTCTCTTTTAAAGAATCACAAAATTTAAATTTTCTTTCGGCGCTGTGATATTGCATACTTTCTTCCTCAATGACAACAGAATCAATAAACCAGTACAGCAAGAAGGATGCAGTTAGACACTACAGTTACTTTAATGAGATGAACATTAGTGTTATTTAAGAATGTAGAGCCAACGGTTTAGAAAAACATCAGAAAGAAGCAGAATAATCATAACTTGTTGGCTCTTGCAGCCGGCGTCTTCATTACTTAAGACTTACGGGCTGAGAGGCCGTGGTCGATCTGTAAAACTTCTTCTTCGTGATGTTTCGTTGCCAAATGCGGGCAACATCTTTCGAGGTGAGTCAACGAATGGGTTGCAGGTGGTGGACGTCCCGTCTATATAGAGCGCATACATGCCACCACCACACTTCACTTGGGGCCGACTGTAAGTCTGACTAACGTCATCATTCTCGATTGAAGGTAATCCATTGTCACATCTTTGGTGCAACGTCGACCACCATATCTTATCTAACTACAAGCATTCTTCCTTCCTACTAAAATTACTGTGGTCTTTCTGAATCTCTATAGCTTCTCTATACATGCTTGCATAATAATGCCATGTCCTGGCTAGCACGCTAGTCTCACTAAATTTTATTCCATGATCATCGTCTTTAAAATCACATACTGCTACCGCTGATTTGTCGGTATGTCCCAGTCGCCATTCCTTTTTGTGTTTGGTTAAATGGGTACCGACACTTCGTTTCGTTGTTGCAATATAAACCTTCCCACAGCTGCGCGGATTTTTTTACACCTCAAGAGTTGCTAAGGGGTGTCGAGCGTCTTTCCCCGATCTTAAACACTCATTAATCTTCTTGGTGGGTCTAAGGATTGTTTCAACTTGAAACATGGCCAGCACTTTCACAATACGCTCTGTAACATAGCGAATTGCTGGAAGAAAAACTTTTACAGCTGACAGTTGTTGCTGCTGAATGTTGTCCGACACTTTTCTTTTGGGATGGAGAGCTCGATCCACCTCATGGTTAACGTATCCATTTTTCTTAAAAGCTGTTCGCAAATGATTTGGCTCCTCTTGCAAGTAAACTGGCTCACAGATCTTATTAACTCTGTCCACCAATGATTTAATCACACGTCTCTTTTGCCTGGGATGGTGGCTCGAATCCTTATGGAGGTTCGGGTCGGTGTTTGTATCATTTCTATACAGTTTATGCCCTAGACTCCCATCAGCCCATTTAATTACTGACATATCCTAAAAATTAAGTTTTCCATTACTCTCTTTCTCCATAATAAATTGTATCTTTGGAATAATACTATTTAGGTGCATCAACAAACCATACAATTCCACTTTATTGTGATTACATACCACAAAAGTGTCATCCACATACGGATACCACTTCATGCATTGGATGCATGTGTTTGCAACTGCTGCACTCAGAGGGCTGCCCATGGCCACTCCATCGGGTTGTTCGTAAAACTCATTATCATACTGGAAATAAGTCGTGGACAGGCAATGTAAAATGCCGTTTCAGCAAGTAGGCGAGATGTTTCGCCAATTCTTGAGTAGGCTCAGTGGGACATTAGGCTTATGTATCTTCGGTAACCTCCTTGCAACAACCGCATATTGGTAAAACTGATTATCACACTAAACACTCTACGCAGTTTTTCGAAAAATTGAAAGAGATTACTGTCAGCCCAGGTGATTCACGTGTCAGTTTTCATTTGGTACCCCTGTTTACCGTGGTTCCTCTTGACGAAGCTCCTTCATACATAGCTGATATGTTTCGCACTGACAGAGTAGATCTCTTTCGACATTGTCTGTCCACGACATATTTCCAGTATGATAATGAGTTTTACGAACAAACGAAGGGAGTGGCCATGGCCAGCCCTATGCGTCCAGCGGTTGCAAATATATTCATGCAGTTTTTCGAACAGCAGGCGTTACAATCTGCCAGTAAGATCCCTTCGAAGTGGTATCGGTATGTGGATAACACTTTTGTCAAATGTTTTTTATTCCAGTCTTTCATCGCAATATCAATTTTTTTGACGATGACGGGTTTCAGTCAGTAATGACCATCCTCAGATCTTTTCTACACCATGTCTTAAAATGATAAGGTGTAGAAAAGTTCTGTGAGCCAGTTTACTTGCAAGATAAGCTAAATGGTTTGCGAACGGCTTTTAAGAAAACTGGATTCTCTGACAACGAGATAGATCGAGCACTCCATCCCAGAAGAAAAGTGACTGACAAGATTCAGCAACAACAACTGTCAACTGGAAAAGTTTTCTTCCATTTGTTCGCTATATAACGGACAGTACTGGGAAAGTTCTGGCCAGGTTTCAAGTTGATACAATCCTTAGACCCACCAAGAATATTAGTGAATGTTTGAGATCGAGGAAAAGATGCTCGACACCCCTTAGCAACTCCTGGGGTGCATAAAATTCCGCTTTGTTGTGGGAAGATTTATACTGGAAAAACGAAAAGAAGTGTCAGTACCTACTTAACCGAACACAAAACGAACCGTCGACTGGGACATACCGATAAATCAGCCGTAGTGGAACATGTTTTTAAAGACGGTGATCATGAAATAAAATTTAGTGAGACGAGCCTGCTAGCCAGGACATCGCATTATCATGCACGCACGTATAGAGAAGCTTTAGAGATTCAGAAACATCAGAATAATATTAATAGAAAAGAGGAAGGCTTAAAGTTAGATAAGATATGGCGGTCGACGTTGCACCAACTATTTTTGACAATCGACTACGTTCAATCGAGAATGATGACGTTAGTCAGAGGGAGACTTTCAGTCGGCCCCAAGTGACAGATGGTGGTGCCCTCTATTAGCGCTATAGAAACGGGACCTCCACGGCCTGGAAGACAATTGTTGACTCAACTCGCAAGATGTTGCCCCGAGTTGGCATCGTAACCTCAAGAAGAAAAAGTTTTACAGATCGACCACGGCCTCTCAGCCCGGAAGTTTTAACTAATGGAGAAGCAGAGTAATTGGTCCAGCTTTGGGAATTGTTGATGAGTTAACAGAATCCTGATCTGCAAATGTTAAAAAACAGTTTTGTTACGAAATGTAAGATCGAACCACCCATGGAAGGCAATCGCTTGAGGGTAAACATCTTCTGTGTTGTACAGGCACCGCTATTCTATCTTTAAAGGAAAGGTTTCAGCAGCTCAGTAAGTATTGTGATGTATTCAGTGTTATTACAAAAATTAAGAACTTCGTAACAAAGAAATACGATCTCAGCAGCATGCTAAATATGTCAGATGCTTTGAGAGACCCTAAAATAAAATCAGGAGACATACATTGCAGCAAATGAATTGAAACTGCTGCCCCTAAGCTTCAACTGCCAACCCATGTTTAGTTGTTCTTCTGTAAGTTTTCGAAAAGAACTTGCGAGACGCATATCGCCGGCCGAAGTGGCCGTGCGGTTAAAGGCGCTGCAGTCTGGAACCGCAAGACCGCTACGGTCGCAGGTTCGAATCCTGCCTCGGGCATGGATGTTTGTGATGTCCTTAGGTTAGTTAGGTTTAACTAGTTCTAAGTTCTAGGGGACTAATGACCTCAGCAGTTGAGTCCCATAGTGCTCAGAGCCATTTTTTTTTGAGACGCATATCAACGCATAAGAACTGTGTTAAGAATATTTTGGCTGTAGCTTTTGCAAGTTAAACATCAATAAAAACTGCCTGAATTCTTCTATGAGCAACGAGCGGTTAAGGGGTTTTGCAATAATAATAGAGGAGAAACAGATTCCCGTTGGCTCAACATGGCGAAGTTGGCGAAGATCTTCGTTGCTCAAAACCTATACACCTAATTTTACGTGTCTATAGCGGTGCATGTTAAAGTCGTTATTACCTGGGCAGCAGGGCTCTTCTCGGAACCACTCTGGACTTTTACTAACGTGTGGGCAACAGTGATGACGAAAACAAAATTTAAGAATGTTTACAGGGTGTTACAAAAAGGTACGGCCAAACTTTCAGGAAACATACCTCACACACAAATAAAGAAAAGATGTTATGCGGTCATGTGATCGGAAACGCTTATTTTCCATGTTAGAGCTCATTTTAGTTTCGTCAGTACGTACTGTAGTTCCTCGATTCACCGCCAGTTGGCCCAATTGAAGGAAGGTAATGTTGTCTTCGGTGCTTGTGTTGACATGCGACTCATTGTTCTACAGTACTAGCGTCAAGCACATCAGTACGGAGCATCAACAGGTTAGTGTTCATCACGAACGTGGTTTTGCAGTCAGTGCAATGTTTACAAATGCGGATTTGGCAGACGCCCATTTGATGTATGGATTAGCACGGGGCAATAGCCGTGGCGCGGTACGTTTGTATCGAGACAGATTTCCAGAACGAAGGTGTCCCGACAGGAAGACGTTCGAAGCAATTGATCGGCGTCTTATGGAGCACGGAACATTCCAGTCTAAGACTCGCGACTGGGGAAGACCTAGAACGACGAGGACACCTGCAATGGACGAGGCAATTCTTCGTACAGCTGACGATAACCCTAATGTCAGCGTCAGAGAAGTTTCTGCTGTACAAGGTAACGTTGACCACCTCACTGTATGGAGAGTGCTACGGGAGAACCAGTTGTTTCCGTACCATGTACAGCGTTTGCAGGCACTATCAGCAGCTGATTGGCCTCAACGGGTACACTTCTACGAATGGTTCATCCAACAATGTGTCAATCCTCATTTCAGTGCAAATGTTCCTTTTACGGATGAGGCTTCATTCCAACGTGATCAAATTGTAGATTTTCACAATGAACATGTGTGGGCTGACGAGAATCCGCACGCAGTTGTGCAATCACGTCATCAACACAGATTTTCTGTGAACGTTTGGGCAGGCATTGTTGGTGATGTCTTGATTGGGTTCCATGTTCTTCCACCTACGCTCAATGGAGCACGTTATCATGATTTCATACGGGATACTCCACCTGTGCTGCTAGAACATGTGCCTTTACAAGTACGACACAACATGTGGTTCATGCACGATGGAGCTCCTGCACATGTCAGTCGAAGTCTTCGTACGCTTCTCAACAACAGATTCGGTGACCGATGGATTGATAGAGGGGGGCCAATCCCATGGTCTCCACGCTCTCCTGACCTCAACCCTCTTGACTTTCATTTATGGGGGCATTTGAAAGCTCTTGTCTACGCAAACCCGGTACCAAATGTAGAGACTCTTCGTGCTCGTATTGTGGACGGCTGTGATACAATACGCCATTCTCCAGGGCTGCATGAGCTATCAGGGATTCCATGCGACGGAGGGTGGATGTATGTATCCTCGTTAACGGAGGACATTTTGAACATTTCCTGTAACAAAGGGTTTGAAGTGACGCTGGTTCTGTTGTTGTGTGTTTCCATTCCATGATTAATGTGATTAGAAGAGAAGTAATAAAATGAGCTCTAACATGGAAAGTAAACGTTTCCGGACACATGTGCACATAACATATTTTCTTTCTTTGTGTGTGAGGAATGTTTCCAGAAAGTTCGGCCGTACCTTTTTGTAACACCCTGTTTAAGTCGAGTTTATTTCTACGACAGCTCTCCCCATATGCTTCTTTTGTTTGTAAAACGAGGTCGATGTATCACACCATCAGCTAAACCAGCGGCGAACCAGCCACTTTTTGCTTCTTAAAAAATAAAAATCGCAATGGAACTCTCCTTCTTTGCAACCGATGCAATACCTGTAGCAATTTGTGGTTCGCTCTATTTATGTGAAACACGGTAAGCAATGTTTTTTAACACATTACAAAAGTCGACATATGTGTGCTTGCTGTTGAGTTTTTGAGTTAAAGAAAAGCATTGTATGGGGTATTGGGATTCCGGAAGTACTTTTCGAGGATAATTTTGCAAGTGGTAATGCAACAATGAAGTTCTGCTTCGTAACATAATGTCACACAGAGGGTGCTTTTGCGGATGTGAAGATTATATTGACAGACGTAAGGAAGACCGTTCTGAAACTTCTGCAGAAGTATTTTGTAATTTACTACAACATAAAGAAGTAAAATCAATTCAGAATTGTTTTAGTATTACTGTAATCTTAGAAACGCCTAATAAACTTTTAGAGTACTATTGCTCCAGTTCTATATTGTGTTGGTTTTAGGTAAAGGTTTGTTCATTTTAAGTACATATTCATATATTCTTGGCATATTTTCCTTAATTTAGTGTATGTTTCCGTTATTTCTGTGTTTATTTTAGTGCGTAAATGTAACATAGCAAAGCCATATGCTGATCTAACCGGGCTGGCAACACCGTCGTGTTGCTATTCGGAAAAAAAGGTAATCAGACGTATTATAAGCTCTACAGTATCCAGTAGTCACGATTCGAGCTTACCACGTTACACTCCATATAAAAAAAAACATTCAATTAAAAAGGTGTTTATACCAACAAGTGTTAAGTGCACATGAAGTCGCAGGTAAGGTAGTACAGGCCCTTTTGTTTATAGATTCAAAGAAGCCTCAATCCGTTCCTTTTAATCAAAATTGTTTGAGCTTTGCACACACAGAAATTCACATACACATACACACACACACATACATGCACACACACAAACAGACACACACACACACACGCGCGCGCGCGCGCGCGCGCACTCACACATAAAACTACTGCTAAAGTAAGTGGATTGGGTAATTCAATAATTTGTAATTGTAACAAATATATGTACATCGTATACATGATCGCTGTCGCTCAGGCAACGGTTGCAATATAATTCAGAATGATAAATACAGCCAACAGCCGTTCTTTGAAAGTAGTTTATTCTAGTCGGCTTTCGGTTAGCATAAATATCTCTTTTCAGATGTTATACGAGAAAGATTTATGACACGTCATGTCTGGGCAGCGTAAGTCACATACATAAATCACAACAGATATGCTAATAATCAATTAACCGCACTTTACTCTGCACGTGTGTGCTAACAGTATCACTTCTGTTACCGATTATGTGAGTGACTTATGCTACCCAAACACAAAAATGTCATAAATCATCTTAGGTAACTTCAGAAAATGAATGGCCTATGCTAATCGACACTGTAACTTCACCGTATTATTTTTGGCATGCAATGCTACGCATCGTGAACACGCGTAGCAAGAAATATTTCATTTCATTGTGTGTAAATAAGCAGCTAGGCAAGCCATTTTTGTGCTGGACGAAACAAATGAAATTTTCCAAGGCACAGTCACCCTTTTTTGAGGACAGTTAGCTCTGAGAATAGGTCATTGTCTACGAATTAAGAAGCGGTAGTGACGCAACACCCTAATATTTTTCTGAAAAATCCAAAACGTTAAGTATATCTGTTTGCCCCTGCCTTTCAACACATTTGTTTCAAATGTTCAAATGAGTGTGAAATCTTGTGGTACTTAACTGATGAGATCATCAGTCCCTAAGCTTACACACTACTTAACCTAAATAATCCTTTGGACAAACACACACACCGATGCCCGAGGGAGGACTCGAACCTCCACCGGGACCAGATGCACAGTCCATGACTGCAGCACCCAAGACCGCTCGGCTAATCCCGCGCGACGTTTGTTTCACAAAGTAATGCAAAGCAAATTATGCCATTTGCAAATTACATACGAACATCGCCTATTTATTATAAAATTTATACTTATAACTGTACAAATAAATATACTTTGAATATATGTGGTCGATTATACCCACTAAGAATTTTTTTTTTTTTTTTTTTACATGTTCCAGCAATCAAAAGAAAATACATGAAAATGCATGGAGGATTTCACACATCTATAATAAAAAGTGGATTTCAGCAGATAAAATTAAGCCTCATTCATCAGAGCATGTCTGGAACCATCTCAAAATATTTTATAAAAACTGATGGTAACCAAAATTTACCAAATGATGTTGAATCTCACATTAATTCAAGGAGTGATTCAGATAATGTCAGGTCATCTTCAGATGGCAACAGCGACAATACAGAAATGATGATAACCTATTGAAAAGACGAGTCAGCATGCAATAGCGACCGTTACGGTGATAATTCTGGTAATGTTACTACTATCAAATTCTATAATAATATGAACGGATCACTTCAGGACCTGAGAACTGGCTCTTACTGGAGTACTCCTGTTCTTGATAAGGTTCGCATCGAGATCACAAGAAAAAGAAAGTGGCCATTTCTAAAGCAGAGAAGAGCCATTTGGTGCTGTATCTAGGTACACATCAAAAACAGAAAGTGATGGGTGGTATCTTTCAAAATAATGATTTTATAATGCCTAGTGGTGAAAATATTCTGTTGTCTTGGAAAGTTTTCCCTCCTACAACTGATAGCCTTTAGAACTTCTGTTGTCGTTTCTTGCTATCGCCAGTAATAGTACTGAAAGATCTTTATCTATGACTGGCTTCCAGAAGTGGTGGAAACTGAATCTTAAAGTGGCCAAGCACGAAACTAGAAATGAACATCTAGAAAATCCTGTTAAGTGGAAAATTTTGGAAACTAGACCGAACTGCACAAAACAACAGATGGTGTTGCCTTTCAGTTAATGGATACTGAAAAACTGAATTAGAAGCACCTTCTGTCTAGATTAGTGCAAATAATTTGGTTTCTAGCTAAACCAAACCTAGCATTTCGTCGAGATGATGAAGGGAAAGGCTCTACAAAAAACGGTAATTTCTTGCTACTAGACAAACTACAGTCAAAGTATGATTAGTTTTGAAAGAACATATCTTCAACTTGGAACATGGTAAATAACGAAATGCATCATATTTGCCACCAGAAGCACAGAATGAATTTATAAATGTTTTAGCAAACCACGTAGAATCTAAGCTAGTCAACGAAATAAATCGGCTAATTTTTTTGGTATTATATTTGATAGCACAACTGACGTTTTACATATTGACCAAATGTCTGAAGTTATTTGTTTTGTGAAAACTGATAATAGAAGAGTGAAAGTAGAAGAAGTATTCCTTGGATTCTCTCCTAAGAAAGAAAAGCAGATGATCATAGAGACGACATTCTTAAGAAGCTTTAAAATGACGGTTTAGTTGTTATGATGTGTCATCACCAACGTTATGACAATGTTCCTGTTGTGAGCGGCTTTTATGGAAGCAAATATCTCTAAAGACTGTTTCGTTGGATGCATTGATCATTCAATTAATTTATGTGGCCAATACTCATTTGTACGAAATGTATCTTGCATGACATTCTTCAGAACAGTAGAGAATATGTTTACAGTTCTTTAATGCTTCCACCAACCATTGGGAAGTTCTTGTAAAAGACAGTAAGGCATCTATTAAGAGACTCTCGACAACGCGTTGGAGTGCCAATTATGCTGCAGTAAAAGTACTGGAGGATGGTGTTTTCGCTGTAATTGACGAATCACGTGATCAAAAAGAAAATTTAGATATCACAGAATGTGCACAATATCTTATGTCTGCTACATGTATTTTCAAATTCCTTTGCTATCTTAGCTTTTGAGATGATGTACTCAGGGAGAAAACTGTAGTCAAGTTGCATTGGGAAGTAAAGACTTCAATCTTGATCAGTTAACTATAAAAATAGAGACACTTCGTCTAAATACTGAACTAAAACTACGTCATAATCTAGAAGAGGCAATGAAACTTGCTTCAGAAAAATCAGAGGACAACGACGTTCCAGTACAAAGACAAATTTTTCGTAAAAATGTGAATAGCTCTTTCAGTGGCCATCGACGCAGATCTCACACAGAGAGCAGAATATCAAAGAGACATGTTGGAATGCCTTTGCCGATGCAGTATTGAGCTCCAAACCAGATCCAAGTCGATTCAAAACGTCTGCTCATGTTCCGAGGTTGTCAAGCCAAATACTGTTCTTTGGTCTTGGCAAGCACTTAGGAGCTGAAATTTGATGTTTAAATAAAATGTACTAGTTTTTACGGTAGGGAGATGAGAAGCAGAACTTCTCTTTGAGATTGCAAGGCTGAGGAGACGTTACAGTTTCTGAGTGGGCAAGTCTTGGCTTTTTTAAATTCATCGTGAAACGGAATTTTGCTGACTGTCTTCCAAGCGCCATAATCGCTATAAAGTTATTTATAACGATTTGCGTATGAGTTACTTCGTGTGGAGGGAGCTTTGGTTAAATGAAACTTAGTTAAAAGTTGCTTACATTCAACAATGAAATACACGAGGCTAAACGATCTATCCATGTTAAGTATCGAAGATGAGGCAACGCAAAATATTAATTATGAAGCTGTGGCTTCATAGTTCGCACATGTTAGAGCAAGACATAAATTTTAAGTAATTGTACGAGGGTCAGTCAAAAAGTAATGCCTCCTATTTTTTTTTCTACGTTTAATTGTCAGGAAATTTAAATGCAATTACATAGGTTGAAAACCACAACATTGAGGATCATTTTGTCATTTTTCAATGTAATCTCCGCCCATCTCTACAGTTTTGGTCCATCTTTGAACAAGGGCATGTATCCCAGCACGGTAAAAATCACAGCTCTGCTTCCTAAGCCATTGACGCACGGATGTTTTGACGGCCTCCTCATCTTCAAAATGAATCCCACGATGAGCTTCTTTTAGTGGCCCGAACAGATGGAAGTCTGATGGTGCCAGGTCAGGGCTGTATGGGGGATGAGGCAAAACTTCCCATCCAATTTTGACAATCTCGTCAGAGGTGTGACGACTGGTGTGTGGTCTTGCATTGTCATGCAAAAGAAGAACATCTGCCATTGATTTTGTTGGGCGAACTCGCTGAAGACGTGCTTTAAGTTTGTTGAGGGTTGTGACGTATTGAACAGAATTTATTGTGCATCCCTGCTCCAAAAAATCACCAGAATCACACCCTCTGTATCCCAGAAAACTGTTGCCATAACTTTCCCTGCCGATCGCACAGTTTTGAATTTTTTCTTCCTCGGCTAGCTTGTGTGACGCCACTCCATTGACTGCCTCTTTGATTCGGGTTCAAAAAAATGCACCCATGTTTCGTCCCCGGTCACAATTTTTTTCAGAAACTCATCTCCCTCCAAACGGAAGCGCTGCAAGTGTTGGGAGGCTATTGTTTTCCTTGCCTCTTTATTCTGATCGGTTAACATTCTTGGAACCCACCGTGCACAAACTTTTGAGTACCCCAATTGTTTAATAATCGTGATCACACTGCCTTTTCTAAGAGAAATAATGCGACACACTTCATCTGCAGTCACCCGACGGTCACCACGAATGATGTCATCAACTTGCTGAATGTTGTGTGGAGTCACTGCACTCACCGGCCTGCCGCTCCGCTTTTCGTCAGTCAACGGTGTTTGCCCTTCAGCTTCCTTACAACGACGAACCCATCGTCTAACAGTGCTGACATCCACTGTCACAACACCATACACCTTCTTCAGTCTTTCATGAATGCGTATGGGCGTTTCACCTTCTGCATTCAAGAATTCAATCACACAACGCTGTCTCAAACGAACATCGATGTCGGCCATCTTACAAACTTCTGCTGTGCTGCCACCTGTTGACACAGAAAGTTACTACTGCAGTGGATTGCAGAAGGTTTGAGGAATGGCGCCAAATTCAAATTTTTCACTTAACTTAATTTCTTTAAGTAGAAAAAAAATGGGAGGCATTACTTTTTGACCGACCCTCGTAGAAAAAGACGTGGCAGGAATGTAATGTACGTGAACTGCTGGCAGCACGGGCCATGGAAATGTACGGTCGCAGAGAAACAGGACAGTGGACGGCCTAGTGGTACTATCAAGGGAGAATACTGTCGTGTTCGGCGTATGGCTCTGATGCACTGTATTGCATCTGTAGCAGCAATTAGAGCAACACTTGGCACGGCAGTGACCCTAAGAACGGTAGCCAAACGCCCTGTAGTGTGCATTCCACTAACCCAAACCTATCCCATTTGCGACTTCAGTGGTGTCAAGTGTAAACCCATTGGCGGGCAGGGTGTAGATCTGTTGTGTTTTCTGATGAAAGCTGGCTGTGTCTCGGTGCCAGTGATGGTCGTGTGTTCGTTCGGAGGAGGAAGCCAGGTGAGGGTTCTCCACCAACCTGTCTTTGTCCTAGACACACTGCATCTGCAACTGAAGTTATGGTCTGGTGTGCGATTTCGCATGATAACAAGAACACTCTCGTTTGTACAAATCTGTACGTCAGCCTAGTGATACGACCTGTTATGTTGCCATTCATCAACAGAATTCCAAGGGGTACTTTCCAACAGGACAACTCTTGCTGACTTACCGCTTTCATACCCGGCATACTCTGCAGAGTGTCGACGCCTTTCCTTGGACTGCTCGATCAGCAAATCCGTCTCCCGTAGAGCGCATATGGGACATCATCAGACGACAACTCCAACATTAACCGTCCCTGTATTGGCTAGCCAAGTGCAACAGGTATGGAACTCCATCTCAGAAACTGGTATCCGGGACCTGTATAATACAATGCATGCACGTTTGCAGGCTAGCATTCAACTTCCCGATAGTTACACAGGCTGCTTGTTAATGTACCAGCACTTCAAATTTGCAATAGCTTATCACACTTACATTAACCGGTGATGATGGAATGATAATCACTTAGGCACGTTACCTAGGCAAATGTATTCCCAAAATTTCATCACTCTACACTAAATATTTTTTGGTGTTGCGGTTCTTTTCTAACAGTATACAATAATATGTCATGGATAATAAAGAAGTAGTGCTCTATGATTTATAGCAATTTTATGATTAACAACTCGAATGACTTTCATTTGTATTATTTAAAAACTTGACACATATCTGGCTTCATTCATTTTAAGAGCTTTCATCTGTGGGGCGACACACCTGACGGCTGTCCCAGGTTCACCCACACTCTTTATGTCACTGATGCAGTCATGAACTATTATCTTTCACTTGAGGAGTGTGTCGGCTACAACTCGAATGCTTAGTCGATCTCAAGTGAGACAGGCATCACATTGAACATTTTACTTGCAGTTTACCATGACTCTGTCAATCTCTTTGCCCGTCTGTCTGTCCTTCTCTCATTTTGAATGTGTGTGTGTGTATGTGTGCATATGTACGTATGTTTGTGTGAATGTGTGTACTGACTATTGTGGCACATGCTTTTATAGCGACCTGGTTTGAGGCGCCGTGTCACAGATTGCGCGGCCTCTCCCGCCGGAGTTGGAGTCCTCCCTCGGGCATGGGAGTGTGTGTGTTGTTCTTAGCATAAGTTAGTTCAAGTTAGTTTAAGTAGTGTGTAAGTCTAGGGACCAATTACCTCAGCAGTTTGGTCCTTTACAAATTCACAAACATTTTATATTATACATTCCTGTAACCATTTTGGTGGGTGAGTGATATTCCCATACTCATTGAATGAGCACAGGTGAGGGCAAACAGGGATCCGTTCCAGGCAAGGTGCTGGTGGAGGTGGTTTGCTGTTGCCTTCCTCTGACCTGCTGTTTGTTGTTTGTAACCCTGTCGTCTGGATTACTGTGATGAGTACTTGTAATGTGTGTTGTTGGATTTGTGTTATGGATGAAAGAAGGGAAAGAGTGAAACACAGTGCCAGCAAGCAGTATTCTCAGCTCAAATGACAACCAGAGGCACAATGAGGTTATCACACCATTTCCATAGGTAGATTGTGATGGGAATTTTCTGCATCAAAACTAACACAGCACATTTTCAATGATGAACAATATATTTGACGACTACTTAACGCAATTATCTACATCTTACATTTTTCTTGCTTAAAAATAAACGAGCTAAATGTATTCTGTATACCTGACATTATGTTATTAGTGGGAAAAAGCCGATTATGGCACGGTTTGTTTGTGCAGATAGTATATATTCAGGGGTATTTATTTTATGCTCCTCCCTCACCCCTTAAACTATTCTTATGTTCATCGGCTTATGACCCCCTGTGTGATGATTTATGACCCTCTGGAAATAAACTGTCGGTCTGAAAAACTCCCATCTCTCCCCATACCTCTCCTTCTCCTCCTACTCCTTCCCTCTGGGAAAAGAAATGAAGAAACTGTGACAGGATTTTTGGCGTCTCCCCCCCCTCCCCAGTTCAGTTCTGAAACACTTTTCCCCCACTGGGAAATTCGCCAACCTTCCTACCTACTCACCTCTCTCCCACCCCTCGTGGAAACAGCTCAGTTGCAGTAAGAGTACTCTTACCTGTTGGTGGATACTGGTGCAGTTAGGTTAAAATCCTTTACTGCCTCGATACCACAGTCTCGCAGTTCCCCAACATGTCCTGAAAATATTGACATACTTTTGATTGGTACACTTGCCTGGATTAATAGCTACTGCTGATTTTATTTCTCGTGGAAAAAGACTCACTTAATACACTAATCACCACTAAACATGTTTGGCAAAAAGAAACACATGCTTTATTGCACTCGCTGTCTGCTGACTGCAAGAGTGCTGGAAACTGGAGCTGTGCTGGTCGAGAGGGGCCCACAGTTGCACATCAATCTCCCCTGTGTTCTGTGTAACATCACTGTTAGCCGGGAGAGGTTCTCAACTGGTGGAAATGCAGCATTCCTCGTTCACCCATTGGAAAGGGCTTGCAGATCAATTAAATCATACAGCACTGGTGCTTCAGACACACAGATTACGGTTCAATACATGCTACCACAAGTGACAGAAAATGCTTCACTTCTCTTATTAATCAAAATTGTACTGAAAGAAAACCACCACTCATAGACAATGGATCATAATACAACATACTCATGATGAGAGGCACACAAACATTTGGGAAATTAAGAAATCAAATTTCGAAAAAAAATTACTTGTGCTATCAATGCTGATATTTTGTTCTAGAGCTTCGGTCCATATCAAGAAGTTTTTGGAAAAAGATAAATTATTGTAGGAGATAAACACACAATCCTAAAGCTACATGGTTCTCCACTTACAGGTGCCATAATGTCAAAAAAATGAGTTTTCCGATATGTTTGTCGTGTGGAATGCAATGCTAATAATATTCCAATGCAGGAAATATATTTCCTACACCTGACATACATTCACCACTGTGCACGTCCGATTACAGTTCAGAAATTATACTATGCTTGCCTCAGTCCAATAAAATAATTGTCAGCAAGGGAAGATGCATGAAACAACGACAGCTTGTGAGGAAATAGTCATGTCCACAGTACTGGTATCTGGAATGTAAAATTACACTCCATGCTGGACTTAGTTTTTGAACAGAACACAGTCTCTTCTACACACAAAAACTTTCAAGCAAATGTGTACAAATGGTTTGTAGTACCTCACAAGCCACATGTTACTGACTTAATATCACTGCAGATATGAAACTAGAGAGTTGATTTATGGACAGAGCACACTGTAAAGTCATCCATTTTCTACTTGTCATGGTTCAACTTCAAAGAAAGACAGACGTATGTCAACAGGACCCTCACACCCTGCCTGACTGTTTAGTGTTGCTTCCTGCACCTTAATTCAGAAATGTTCGCTCATCTTGCTCCTGCCCGAGACTCCCGGCTGCATGCTGTGCCACGCAACACCAAGTTTCAAGACATGGCTACCAAACTGGTCAATTTGCCTCGCAATATCTATTCATCTTTCTCTCTATCATCATATTTAATGCAAGTGCTGAAGACCATCATCCCACACTCACCATCCGCTGTCTGTCTGTCATTCAGTCCCTCAGATGTTGCACTATAAACAATTGTTCAGACCTCATATTATTATTACAATTTTAAATTTGCATATGACATTTTATGCAGTCAATACGTCTCTCGATCTCAGTGGAAGATTCTAGCCATAAGTCCAAACAAAAACATGTTTGACAGTATTAAGTTTCTTATTGACCAGCCGGATGTAAGAGCCACCATTTCTATGTGTCTAACCAACTCAGTAACACAATGGTGTTATCTTTAACATTGTGGAATGATCTGACTAGACAACATGGAACAAGTATCAGTATAACTGTATGAAAGTAACTGAATTTACACATTAAACCTGTGTTAATAAAAAATTTTACTATTAAAGCTACAAACAAAACCAAAGCAATTGACAATCATTTAACCTTACACAAGGAGTAGTTCCAAGACTCAGGAAGCTCTGTCTCAGCCTAACCACATCGGCTTACATGTGGTGGCATTATAATTAGGAGCG
Organism: Schistocerca serialis cubense; assembly: GCF_023864345.2. Classification (NCBI taxonomy): domain Eukaryota; kingdom Metazoa; phylum Arthropoda; class Insecta; order Orthoptera; family Acrididae; genus Schistocerca; species Schistocerca serialis. Next base: position 379,601,219 of record NC_064643.1, on the reverse strand, counting down.
ATCGTTATTTGTAACATCTGATGGAGTTAACCTAAAAACTATGGATATTTCACTAACATCAGCTGGTAGAGAACTCAATAATATTTTATCACTTCTCTCGCTTCCAATATATCAAAACAAATACTGTGCACGTGTTGACAATAAGCTTATGTGGTGAACCAATCAAGTATATGTGTATTGGTCCACTGGAGCTAGTGTCCAGTGTCAAAGTCGCTTGCGCAGACCTTTGTAAAATTTTGTCACCTGTACTGGGAGACTATCAATCACAACAGAGGCTTCCAGGCTGTAGTTTTGTAAGCAGTTTGATCCAAAGTATTTTGGTGCAACATATGCAACCAGTGTGACTACAGCTTTCTACACAGCGATACATTCTCTCCTCATACCATGACTTTGTCATCTATATCAGGTGCTAAACTGACATTAACACTTTTCGATTCATTGGCTCTCATTCAGAGCTGTACATTGCATAGTGTGCAGTGTGCTGCTCCCACAACACACAGGTTGGTGGAACTAAAACACACAGGTGGTGTTTCTTATTGAAAAAAAGTTTGGAAGGCATCGCAATTAGGGGAACTGGAACTGTTTCCAGCATTGTGGAGCATTTCCAAACAGCAGTCTGTAGGTGATGACTATATATTTAATCTCACGTTCCACAAGGAGGAGTAGCAGATTTCATGGTGTTCTGTTTTCGAAGAGATCATAAGCATTCTTTCCTCACATTGTAATCCCGTAGATATCCACTGTTTTGGTGTCCTTAGTGTTGGTCATCCTGACCTCCAAGTCGTTGGACTCATTTCGTTTTTATGCCTTACAATATATAAATGCGTGTCAACCAGGATCTATTCAGCAGGACTGAAACCCACAGAGTGTGGGTAGTTCGCATCATCAGTTCTCTATCACACTGTGGAGGAATGAAATGATTTTCATATACAACTGTTTCATACACCCAGACAAACATGTACATGACCTCATCTCTGTTGAATTTTTCTAATTTTTACATATTTTAGATCAATTTAGCAAGTTTTGTCAGGTTTTCGGTAATTCCAAAACATTTTAGCCAAATTTCTATGGTTTACAATGCATAATTTCATGTGGAAGAAGGGGGTATTCTGCAGAACTGAAACCTGTGGAGTATGGATAGTATGGATCATCAGTTATGAATCACACCAGTGTAAAAATAGAATGATTTTCATACACCCAGGTGAGCATGTAAGTACCCTCATTTTTTTCCTCATTGTTTTATATTTTCCAACAGTTTTCTGCATTCGTATCCTTGTTAGCGAGAGCGAAGTTCAAAACCCCAGCGAAAAACACCGATGGCCCATGCAAGATGACTTGGGCGCCTACGTAATCCTTGGTAGTAATAGAAATTTTGTCTATTGCTTTCAAAATTTTAAGACGCGAACGCCTACTCCACCTAAAATAACGAAGCATAACTAATCTATCTCGATGCTGGTTTTCCACAATTTCTATGCATTTTCGCCTATTATTTGAACTGTATGCAAGTAGTCAGCTGATGGGGCTCTGAACTCAATGTTGATATAAAATTGATGTATAATTAATATGCAGCTTAATTATACTGATCAATTAATTATCACCTACCAGTACCCAGATGAAGTCATGTGTTTTCCTCAGCCAGCACGTGGGTCCCTACCTCTCTCCCTCCCTCACCTAACTTAGACAGGAATTTCGAATTTTGGTGGAAATTTATTTTATCCCAGGGCTCTGATGACGTCACACTCCACCTTTAACTGGAAATTGGCGGGAAATTAAAAATAGCAGTGCCATTTCTGGGACTCGAACCCTGATCCTCCGAGACGCAGAGCCGAAGTGGACTCCCCAAGAAAACAAAAAAAAAAACAAAATGGAAACTCTCCAGGTGCAGGAGAGGAAGTTTAAGTTAGTGTACTTTATTTATTTTCGTAGGGAAACTGAAGTAAGCCGGCCGGGGTGGCCAAGCGGTTCTAGGCGCTACAGTCTGGAACCACGGGACCGCTACGGTCGCAGGTTCGAATCCTGCCGCGGGCAGGGATGTGTGTGATGTCTTTAGGTTAGCTAGGTTTAAGTAGTTGTAAGTTCTAGGGGACTGATGACCACAGCAGTTAAGTCCCATAGTGCTCAGAGCCATTTGAACCATTTTTTTGAAACTGAAGTAAAGATTGGTCTTAATTACATAATTAGTCATAACGATGGGTTTTAAATAAACAAAGATGTGCCCAAAATCGCAGTATAGCTCAAAAATGGATGATGCTATACAACTGGGAGGAAAGTTTCACAATACCACTCGAAACTAGAGGTAGATGCACTCAAACTCTATCCTTTACGTACAAGCTGGAAGGAAAAAAGCTGGAGTGGAAGATATTACTCATTTTCTTTTCTTGTGGGAAGTATGTTCAGCTGACAAGATGCTGCTGCTGGACAGAGAGGAGTTAAATAATTGTTTTACCTCTAGGCATACAGTTGAGGACTCTATACATCGCTGTTTGATGGCAGTGTTTGCTACAGAGGCATCCGTCCACCATCACCCTGCAGCCCTGGTAATTGAAGCCAACACACGCAACCGTAACTGATGGAAAATGATTCACTGTTCTAATTACACGTCGAAATTGTGAAAAAAACCAGCACTCGTAATGAACAGGTCAGAGGGGCGGCAGTTCAACATGCATTCTCCTCGATTATGGCCGGGAATTAGCGATACTGTAGGCACTTCCTTCTCCTTTCATCCCTCCCCTTTTTTCCCTCCGTCCAGATACGGTGGAGACATGGTTTTAGCGAACGGTCAACAGCTACCACGCGCCGCGCGTTTCTCTGTGGCATTCCGTCTTCCTCCCAACAGCTGAGTGGGTGCACCATGTACGGCATGCAGTCTGCCTTGAGGAGATAGGCCAGCCATTGGCCCTTCACCAACACTAACGAATGTAAAGCCAACTAAACAATACAAGATAAATGAGGGCCGCGGCAAGTGCAACTTCTTTGTTCGTCTGAAATCTGGCGGCACCACACCGCCCGCCCACAGCGACACACACGCAACCGCCTTCTCAGGGCGCAGCTGCGTCAGTGACCTGACATAGAGAAGGCCTGCCTCCAACGACAGCCGTTCTGTGAGGAAGTCACTTCACTATAACGGTTGCATTGAACGTCAACGTGTCTCTTATAAGCGAATATCTATTAAAAGCAAAATACAGTCACCACGATAGTAAATGTAGTCTTAGCACTATTTTCTTTTAGTTTTATGAGCTAAATTGTTATAGATTTTGCGTGTGACTGCGGGACACACTCCGCATCTCATTATTTTGCGACGTCCAACGAAGTGAAAAAAACTACAGCACTGACGCCCATTACAGAGGATCAGACAGAAGAGGTTGGGCTATACACTACCTACAAATGTCCTGTCTGTGTAAAATCTGGAAAAGAATTTCCACCACTTTACTGCGAAAACCACCGACCTCCCTGCAGAATGTTCTCGTTATTTCTAAACTGTCATACGGGTAAAGAAAAAGCGAGTATTTAAACTCCGAAGGAAAAACGTCTCTGTAAAGCAATTTTTTTTTCAGCTTGTTGGACAAAGTACACGACCTGAGAGCGTCTCTCGCTTTAAAATCAGTATCTGCAAGTAAACTGTCAGGCACTTGTACTTTAAAAACATTTCACACACATGAAATAACATTACAGAAATCAATCTTTCACGTCATTTGCTCACATGTCAGAGAAAACACTGTCGTGGCCGAGCGGTCCTAGGCGCTTCAGTCTGGAAACGCGCAATCGCTATGGTCGCGGGTTCGAATTCTGCCTCGGGCATGGATGCGTGTGATGTCCTTAGGTTGGTTAGGTTTAAATAGTTCTAAGTTCTAGGGGACTGATGACCTCAGAAGTTAAGTCCCACACTGCTCAGAGCCATCTGCACCACCTGGCAGGTCCCATTTTACCAGTGCGATTTTACGTCAAACTGGCGTTTACAAAGAAATCGTGAAATCGTGAAGCCCATCTTGTAATAGAAGCTCCTATTAGATCTCACCGCGTCTCTCTTTTCCGATGAATTGAAACTAACTACCGTCTGCGTACTTGCATTTGAGTTTTCTATAGGAGCAGATTCTTGTGGTCTAGTTTTGAAAGCACTTTGACCATGACAGTCCGTTTCACACAATCGACTCACATATCGGGAAAAACACTGTCATCTCGAGGTTCCACAATGAGTTATAACTCAAGTGTTGTATGCTTTATAATTACAGGTTATGAAGTATGAAATAACATAAGACTTGCAGTAACACATATTTTTAAGCACGAAATTGTGACGATAACAATAAAAACAGCATGATTCCACAAGAATAGATACAGGCGATTTCTGTTAGTTATATGAACAAAATCTGTATAGTTTTGATAAAACTGTATGCATCCAAATTTTAACCAGGTACACCATTCCTTGCAACAGAACCACATAAAGCTTTTACCGCGTATCTCTCTTCCAGTATATCGAGAAACAACTACCGTCTGTGTGTTGACATCAAAGACATTACATACATAGGTATCGTTCCATTGGATTGTGGTCTAAATCGCTTGCGAAGACCTGTGTAATGTACTGGAGGATGACCATTTCCAACGGACTATCAATCACAAGAGAGGGATCCTATATTGTTCCTTCATCAGCAGTTTGATACAGTGTGTACAACTACAACTTTGTACACCGCGATACACTTTGTTTTTCTACCACGACTTCGAAATCTGTGTCAGGTGCTAAACCAACATTAACACGTTTCAATCTATTGGCTCTCAAAGAAAGCTGAGCGTCACGTGGTGTTAACTAGGCAGCTGCCGCAACAAGCAGGTTGTTAGAAATAAAACACAGAGGCAATGATTCTCACTGAGAAAAATGTGGAAGACATCGCAACATGTGGCACCTGGAAGAGTTTGTGGCAATGTAGAGCGTTTCCAACAGCTATCGGAAGGTGATGACCTATAGACTTAATATCCTCTTTCACAGTGACAGAGTAGTGGATATCTCGGTGTTTCGTTTCGAAGAGCATTATTTCGTCATTTAGGAGTCATGTACGTGATTACTGTTCCGGGTTTGACCATCGCCGGAAGGTATTGCTCACAAACGTGCAAGGTAGTAGAAATAACAAGATATACGGTTATCTTGTTGGTGAAAAAAAGAAAATATGGAATGCAAGGCAGCTTTTGGGAATACCACGAATCTGAAGGTGATGACCTTTACATTTAATCTCGTGCTCCACTGTTCCACACTGACTAGTAGCAGATATCCATTGATCCACCAAGGCCCTCTCCAGATCCACCAAGTGGTGTCAGTCAATCATTATGCCGTAATCAACAGTGTACCAGTGGTTGGATGGGATGGGAAAGATATCAAAGATATGGGACGTTCTAGTGTTATGCGCACCGCAGTTGATAGCGTGACCAGTTGTAGCAGTTTCACCAGTCGTTCCGTAATTTCAACAACAGCAAATCACACAGCAGATTACTACCCTATTACTGTATCATCGCTAAGTCACCTCTCAACTACTCTCCAAGTACCATATACCAGATTGAGAATGCAGAGGAATGTCTGTGCACTAGGTCCATTTGGTCATAAACACCAAAGTATACCAGACAGCGTCCTATACCGAAGCAGTTAGGTCACATATTGACGATTACGACTGGTCATCTTTCCCCGTGTGGATGGCGTCACAGAGTCCATACATATATGGATCACGCAAAGAATGATTGCTTAAATGTCTCAGAGGCTGCTGTCATCGCTGTCCCTCCAGGACTGATAGTCTACATAGGGGTTTATAGTACATTCCTAGATCCATTGTTTAAAGCTAGTTCTTGAAGTAACTGCTGCCAACATGAATAACATTGAAGTATATCATTGGCTTAGTGAAACAATTCGAGTCACTTAATAAAGGCAAGTCTTCTGGTCCAAACTGCATACGAATTAATTTCGTTTCAAAATTTGCTGATGCAATAAGTCAATCTTTAGCGATCATATACAATCGCTCGCTCGACGACAGATCCGTACTAAGGAAAGGTAAAGTTGCACAGGTCACACTAATACTCCAGAAAAGAAATAAGAGTAATTCGCTGAATTATAGCCCCGTGTCACGGATGTAGATTTACATTAGGATTCTGCAACATGCTTATACTGTGCTTAAACACAATGAATTACCAATAAGAAAATGGTCGATTGACCTATAGTCCGTACGGATTTAGAAAATATCGTTCATGTGAACCACAACTAACTCTATTCACACTAAGTAATGAGTGCTATCGACAGTGGATCTCATATTGATTTCCAGAAGGCTTTTCACACCGTTCCCCACAAGCAACTTCTAATCAAACTGCATGTCTATGGAGCATCGCCTCAGTATTGCGACTGAATGTGTGATTTCCTGTCACAAAATCAATGGCGGAGAGTCATCAGTAAAACAGAAGAAATCTCAGCTGTTTCCAAAGAAGCCTTTTGGTGTTCCTACAAAAACGCTTTAATAGACAATCTGAGCAATCTTCTTAGATTCCCTGCAGATGATGCTGTCATTTATCGTATAGTAAAGTCATCATACACTGAAGCGCCAAACAAACGGCTATAGACATGCGTATTCAAATATGGATATAAATAAACAGACAGAATACGATGCTGCGGTCGGCTACGCCTTTATAAGACAACAAGCGTCTGGCACAGTTGTGGTTAGTGTGAGGGTTTTATTTTGTCAAGTTGCGCAAAGGATTGATCCAACAAGCACCTTGGCTCCTGCAAGAAACAATTTCCACCCCACACTAGTATAGAAGACCGACAGACGCTCCTAATGTACCAACAACAACTGCTTGAAAAACATTCAACAACAAATATCTTCTGGAGCCATGTGCTGTAAGGAAAAGACACCAAAATATTCTATATTTTTACATAACTAGTGGAATACTTAGGTACTAAAGTACTGCTAGTTTGTGTAAGAAAAACATTAAACGAACTAAAACTATTATTTATTGCAAAAAAATTCTGATACATCAAGTGAAACTTTTTCTTACAAATTAATAAATTTCCGGGTTCTTTTGGGAACAGTAAATTGTGGATAGGAACGCTATTATTTTACGAAGTATGGAAAGGTTCTTTTCTCCCTTTTCATTAAGAATGTTATTTACTCGGCAGAATGGCTGAGGGCAGCGCCTACACAATGTGACAAACTTTTCTAGGTATGGTCAAGGCTGTCGCTTGAGAAATGTAATGGAGTGTACCGTTATGGAGGACAGATGGGGCTTGCACACACTGTAGCACACAATACCGTGAGCTGCGACGACTGCTGCTTGCGTCGCTCGCTGCTGACAACTGACACAACTATCTCTTTCTATATCGATTGACCTTCGCCAAACTCCCCCTATGCCTTGATGAAGTCAAGGACTCCCATCTGCACCTAGTCTAACTATTGGCATGGTACACCGGTCAGATAACCAGTCCATCACGATGCCACTCAATATTCGCTCACAGGCGTTTAACTAGTACTCTGTCCATGTTCACACCACACAATAATTGTGGCGGCCCACACAGTGAACAACACTTAATCACGAGCGACTCAATATAGGCTATCACTCCGATTCGCTAATGACAAGGTGCTCTCCCAGTGAGGTACTGAGGAGAGATCTTATTCCTCACTCTTTGCGTACACGTACGAGTGTACTCATTCGCGTTATGTGTTCTTCCTCCAAGAGCGACAATGGAACGGCCCCTTTTTCTGGAAAAGTTGCTGTCTTCCCTCACTCCTCTGGCTCTTTGTGTCAGAAATATTCCGCCAGTCAGCGTTGCTCTTTTAAGCGAGAGAATGACGTTTTGTTTAAATCGACCAATGCGGAAATAGGTAGCATCTCCATTAGGCGTATACTGGCCTCCTGCGAGAACTGCGTAACTACACAGTCGGTCCATGAAAAAATGCGTCTTCTGGGAGCTCCCACACAATGTAGTGGAATTTGCTTTTAAGTTGAACACTGGGGTCGTTATCCCTTCGCTCTGGCAAAAGCTATCCTCTCTTTGGGCCTTCATTTCTGCCGAAGTAGGTGTGCTGTTGACCCACCCCTCTGAACGGACGGACCTCCTAGCGGGCCGGCCGCCTCCCTAGAACGAAAATTCCTGTGGCCATCATGTTGTGTACGTCAGCCTCGACTTTTTCATCCTCAGTGTGCACTTGCGATTCACTTGTTAGATTTTCATATCGCTTACATCAATTCATACAAAATTGACTCAACCTTATCGAGTTTGGGTTTGAATGAAGCATCTTGATGTGCAGAATACGATGGTGAGGACGGAATATGTAAGAAATGAAGGTCAGGAGACCACGCCATCTTACATTGTTAGATCGGTTACTGCTGCTACAGTGACATGTTATCGGGATTTAAGTGAATTTGAACCTTATGTTGTAATAGGCTACAAACGATGGTACACAGAATCTCCGAGGTAGCGATGAAGTGGGAATTTTCCCATATGACAATATCACGAGAGTACTGTGAATATCAGGAGGTAAACATCAAATCACCGACATACCTGCGACCGGAAAAGATCCTGAAAAAACTGGAAAAAAAACGACTAAAGATAATCGTTCAACTTGACAGAAGTCCAACCCTTCCGATAACTGCGACATTTTTCAGTGCTGGGCCGTTAACAAGTGTTACGTCTCATCTGGGTCCGTCAAAATACCACTGTTGAATTGAACTGTTGATGACTGGAACCATGTGGCCTTGTCTGACGAGTCTCATATCAAATTGCATCGAGCGGATGGGCCTGTACTGGAATGGAGACAACCTCATCAACCCATGAACCCTTCATGGCAGCCGGGGGGTGTTCAAGCTGGTGGAGGTCCTGTAACGATGTGGGGCGTGTGCAGTTGGTGTGATGTGGGGTCCCTGATACATCTAAATACGACACTGACAGGGACACTTAAGTAAACATCTTGCACAACCACCTGCACCCATTCATGTCCACTGTGCATTACGACTGACTTGGGCAATTCCAGCAGGACAATGCGACACCTCACACGTCCAGAACTTCTACAGAGTGGCTCCTGAAGCACTCCTCTGAGTTTAAACACTTCCACTGGCCACCAAAGTCTCCAGACATGATCATTAGTGAGCATATCTGGCATGCCTTGCATGCCAGAAGAGATCTCCATCCCCTTGTACTCTTCCGGATTTATGGGAAGCCCTGCAGGATTTATGGTGTCAACTGCATGCAGCACTACTTCAGACACTAGTCGAGTCCATGCCACGTCGCGCTGCGGCACTTCCGCGTGATAGCGGCAGGCCTACACGATACTAGCCAGGTGTACCAGTTTCTTGGCTCTTCAGTGGAGTAGCAAAGCCAACTGCAAAGTTATTGAATGACTTATTGATACAATACACCGGTATGGTGCTAAACTGACTCTAAATAATGAAAAGTACAATTGAGTACTAATAGGAATTCGTTAAATTTTGGTCACACGGTAAATCACACAAATCCAAAAAGCTGTTCGTTCAACTAAGTATCTATGGATAAGAGTTACAAATTAATAAAATAGGAAAGATCACATAGGTAGCGTCGTGGAAGGCAATTTAAAGAGCGCGTTTTATTGCCAGAACAGAAAATGCTACAGATCTTCTAGAGAAACTGCCTACACTACGCTTGTCCGTCCTCTTGTAAGTATTGCTGTGCGGTATGAGGTTCATATCAGACGGAATTGACGGAGTACATCGAAAAAATCCGAAGAAGGGTAGCTCGTTTTGTGTTATCGTCAAATAGGGAAGAGGGTTGTAAGGGTCCGACCGACCTTTACGTATTGAGAACAATATATCTTTGCCTCACGCAAGTCGCAGTAGGTTCTATCGATAGTCGAGCTCCCAGTGCGCCAGAGAGTATTCAATGTTGAGACTCCGAGAAAATAAGTACTTGACTGAAACTTCCTGGCGGATTAAAACTGTGTGCCGGACCGAGACTCGAACTTGGTACCTTTGCCTTTCGCGGGCAAGTTCGCTACCATCTGAGCTACCCAAGCACGACTCACACCCCGTCCTCACTGCTGTACTTCTGCCAGTACGTCATCTCCTACTTTCCAGACTTTACAGAAGCTCTCCTGCGAACCCTGCCGAACTAGCACTCCTGAAAGAAAGAACTTGACTACTAAGCAAACTGAGCGGATTTCGGCAGGACGGTCGACCGCGTTTACAATTCTTCAATGGCTGTGTCTGTCACAGAACACCGTGGGGCTGACCTACAGCAAGTACGTTAATGGCATTAATTGAGTAATTTGTTGATGTTTTTAAGTGTTCATTTGTGCACCGTGATTACGTGACATCCTAATTAGTTTGGTTGGATTTGATACGAAACAACTGCCGTGCAAATATTAACCGATCAGCCTTTCTCAGTTTCCCACGGTCAAACTATTCTAAACTGTTAGACTATAATCCACTAGTCAATAACAGTGGGTTATAAGTGATTGTTCCAGGGTGTCACGGGTATGATACGTGAATTGGGGTGGCAGTCATGAAACCTTTCCGGCGAGTTCAGGAAATTTCAATCTCCAAATTGCTCCCTCTATTGCGAAAGTGTTTCCTTTGTAACACCGGAAATGCATACCCTCCTATTTCCATCTATTGTACTGTAAATGTTTTCCTTATTTTGTTACCTAAAGATATGACAGTGTCTTTATATATTGTAATTGTTATATATATATATATATATATATATATATATATATATATATATATATATATATATATATCGATGTATAATTGGTTTGTTTTGTAAATATTATTTGTATTTTTACGCTGGGTCTTGTCTACTGAAAACTATGCTATCAAATGGTTACATCAATAGGTCGTGTGGAGAACCAAAGTGTTTAAGATCTTGGGTAGGATTCACTCTGCCGCATGGAGCATGGGCAGCGCGAGTGTCTGGCTGGAGTAGGGCGGTGGAGCAGATGTGTTGAGTGAAGCTCCCGTGAGTTGCCCCGCTTTCGGGGTTTCGTACCATGTAATTGCGCACGACTTGCTGCCATAGTTTCTGGCATGGTGTCGCGGACGGGTAACATTAGCTGGCACACATCAAGAGCCTGTTTCACCAGGTGACCGTGTCGAGAAGAAGGCGCACCAACATCCAACTTCTGCAACAGCGACGGCCGACAATAAGTGGTTGTCGCCACCTCCTCAATCGACGACTTGAATTCTTCAATCAACCAGCAAGGAAGACTGATAGCACTTAAAGTTTTAGGACTGTATAGCAGACCTCAGCTCTTCAAACTGTTCCATTTGCATCACTAAAATACAGCAATTTAGCATGAACCTTTGTTGCTCATTGTCCAAATTGCATTACCAAGCAGGGTCCCTTCCTTTTCCGAAATGAACCCGAGTGTCGTTGAAATTCAAACGCCAGCATTTAAGTAATATCATTCCATTTCACTGCTTTGATTTCAAATTTCAGTTGGCTGGCTACAATAACCAAACAGAACTATATTTAGATTACACAGGCACAAATAAAGAGTACGAGTTTTGTTACCATATTTTAGCTTACCAATGACTGCAGCTCAGCTTGATACATACTATATTTTACTATTGTTAATTGTTCAAAATCACTTAATTCAAGTTCAAAGTAAAAATTCTTATTGACAATATTCTTCTCCGGTATGCAGCCGGATCATAACATCTTCATGACACGTTATTTCCGCGGTCCAACTGCCCACCATCTCCAGGTGAGAGTGCTGGTGCACGATCTTGCCAGAACTGACTTCCTAGCGCAAGCTGCGGCCCCTATATAGGCCGCAGAAGACCCACAACGCGTGCGCGAGAAGGTGCCGTAACTGCCCTCTAGCGCAGTAAACATACCGCGCCGCCGGTAGTGGAAATAGGCGAAATCGAGATGTCACTGTCAAAAATTAAAAAAAAAATTAATTCCGGCGATCGAAACACAGACCGTTGTTTTTTGATGTCAGATAACACCGGGTCCCACGTCTTACTTAAAAGATAGCCCTTGTCCCTATTAATAAGATTGTCAGATAAACGAATCTCTATGGATTCTTTTACAACACAGTCCCAATATCGAGATGCAGGGGCAACCATTTGTGTCTTGTCATAGAGTATTCTGCGTCCCTCGGTGAGACAATGCTCCGCCACTGCAGATTTCTCAGCTTGAAGCAGCCGTGTGTGCAGCTGATGCTCAACACATCGGTCCTGAATGGTCCAGAGTGTCTGCCCAATATAAAGCCTTCCCAAAGTGGCTAGGGATCTTGTACACACCGGGCTTCCGCAAACCCAAGTCATCCTTTACAGAGCCAAGGAGCGCTTTAATCTTGGCTGGCGGACGCAAAATACTTTTGATATGGTATCTTTTCAGAATTCTTCCTATCTTCGAAGAAATGCTCCCAGCAAAAGGCAGAAAAGCCACCGATTTGCAGGTATCTTCTGGTGGTTCAGGCGAAGGTCCAAACTGGAAAGCACAACGGATATGTTTATCTGTATAGCCATTCTGCTTGAACACAACCTTAAGATGGTCCAATTCTTGTGTCAAGGTTTCTCCATCTGAAATGGCGTAAGCTCTTCTCGCCAACGTCCGCAGGACCCCCGTACGCTGGAATGATGGATGACAGCTAGAAGCATGCAGGTAATGGTCCGTGTGCGTAGGCTTTCGATAAACACTGTGTCCCAGTGTCCCATCATCCTTTCTGTACACCAGAACATCCAGAAACGGAAGCTTTCCATCACTTTCCACCTCCATGGTGAACTTGATGCGAGGATGCAGGGAATTAAAATGATCTAGGAGGCGGTCAAGAGCTTCTCTCCCATGAGGCCACACCATAAACGTATCGGCAACGTACCTCCAGAAACAAGTTGGTCTAAAGGACGCCGTCTTCAGCGCCATGTCCTCAAAATCTTCCATAAAAACATTGGCGACTAATGGGGACAATGGGCTCCACATAGCCACTCCATCAGTCTGTTCAAAACATTTTTCTTTAAATAAAAAGTACGTCGACGTCAGCACGTGGCGACAAAGCCTGGTTGTTTCCTCATCCAGTTTCTCACCAATTAATTGCAAGGATTCTTCCAGAGGAACCCGGGTAAAACGCGACACGACATCAAAGCTCACAAGTAAATCCGAGGGACTAAGAGATAAGGACTTCAGTCACTGAATGAACACCATAGAATTGGAAGTAAGATGTTCGCATTTACCGACGTGAGGGCCAAGAACAGATGCTAAATACTTGGCTAGATTGTAGGTAGGAGCACCCAAATTACTCACGATCGGACGAAGCGGGACCCCTTTCTTATGAATCTTGGGTAGACCGTATAATCGCGGTGGCACGGCAGCACCAGGACGAAGTTTTTTGAGAACGTCGTCAAGTAAAGAACTCTTCTTCAGCAGTGAAGGCGTCTTCCGTTTTATCCGTTTAGTTGGGTCGTCCTGCAATGTTCTGTATGCTGAGTCTTCAAGTAAGAGATCCATCTTTCCCAGATAGTCATCACGTGACAGAAGAACCGTTGCGTTGCCTTTGTCTGCTGGTAGAACTATCAGATCTTCGTCTTCTCTAATGGACCGGACGGCTGCCCTTTCGAGAGAGGAGATGTTACTCCGTGGAGGCGGCGCCCGCCGCAATGTATGTGAGACCTCTTGCCTAATATCTTCAGCTTGGTCCTCCGAAAAGCTAGACACTGCTTGTTCGACTGCGCAGATGATTTCGGTGATAGGCACATTCCTCGGTGTAGGGGCAAAATTCAGGCCTTTCTCCAACACCGACAGCGTGGCGTCGTCCGGTTCTTTACTCGTGAGGTTAATCACTGTCCGTCGACGGGTGTCGTCTTCAGATGTCGTGGGTTGAGAAGAAAGCCGTTAATAGAGACAAGGGCTATCTTTTAAGTAAGACTTGGTCCCGGTGTCATCTGACATCAAAAAACAACGGTCTGTGTTTCGATCGTCAGAATAAAAATTTTTGTTTTTTTTATTTTTGACAGCGATATCTCGATTTCGCCTATTTCCACCACTGGCGGCGCGGTATGTTTACTGCGCTAGAGGGCAGTTACGGCACCTTCTCGCGCACGCGTTGTGGGTCTTCTGCGGCCTATATAGGGACCGCAGCTTGCGCTAGGAAGTCAGTTCCGGCGAGATCGTGCACCAGCACTCTCACCTGAAGATGACGGCCATTTGACCGCGGAAATATTGTGTCATGAAGACGTTATGATCCAGCTGCATACCCGAGAAGAATATTAGCGATTATTACGCTGGGAAAGCCTTCGTAGCCACATCAGAAGCCTCTACGGGGATGGGAAGGTGGAACGTGTGAAGAAGTTTGATAAACTTCGTAAGAAGAAAGGCAAGTTGCTGAGTGCCCTCGCCTTTTTGCTGAGATGCCGCGCTGGAAGAGTAATACCTAAGTTTGCTAGATTTGTGCATTTTATTGATACGAAAACGGCCAACAACATCAAGAAGCGTGCCAGTTTCGCCTTAGTCAAGGAGCGCATTCGCTTCACTCGAAGACAACTGGATCTCATATCCAAGGATTTACTTTTCTTGCACTTGGAGTTATCGTCGCTGCTGTCGGACGCATCTTGGGAATGGGTGGATAGTTCTTCTTGGGCACTATCAGATTGGACGCGTAGGAGCGCCGTCATGAAACAGTCTTCGAAGTTTCAACGGCTTTCTTCTCAACCAACGACACGCGTCGACGGACAGTGATTGACTTCACGAGTAAAGAATTGGACGACGCCACGCTGTCGGTGTTGGAGAAAGGCCTGAATTTTGCCCCTACACCGAGGAATGTGCCTATCACCGAAATCATCTGCGCAGTCGAACAAGCAGTGTCCAGCTTTTCGAAAGACCAAGCTGAAGAGATTAGGCAAGAGGTCTCACATACATTGCGGCGGGCGCCGCCTCCACGGAGTAACATCTCCTCTCTCGAAATGGCAGCCGTCCGGTCCATTAGAGAAGACGAAGATCTGATAGTTCTACCAGCAGACAAAGGCAACGCAACGGTTCTTCTGTCACGTGATGACTATCTGGGAAAGATGGATCTCTTACTTGAAGACTCAGCATACAGAACATTGCAGGACGACCCAACTAAACGGATAAAACGGAAGACGCCTTCACTGCTGAAGAAGAGTTCTTTACCTGACGACGTTCTCAAAAAACTTCGTCCTGGTGCTGCCGTGCCACCGCGATTATACGGTGAACCCAAGATTCATAAGAAAGGGGTCCCGCTTCGTCCGATCGTGAGTAATTTGGGTGCTCCTACCTACAATCTAGCCAAGTATTTAGCATCTGTTCTTGGCCCTCACGTCGGTAAATGCGAACATCACATTTCCAATTCTATGGTGTTTATTCAGAGATTGAAGTCCTTGTCTCTTAGTCCCTCGGATTTACTTGTGAGCTTTGATGTCGTGTCGCGTTTTACCCAGGTTCCTCTGGAAGAATCCTTGCAATTAATTGGTGAGAAACTGGATGAGGAAACAACCAGGCTTTGTCGCCACGTGCTGACGTCGACGTACTTTTTATTTAATGACAAATATTTTGAACAGACTGACGGAGTGGCTATGTGGAGCCCATTGTCCCCAATAGTCGCCAATGTTTTTATGGAAGATTTTGAGGACATGGCGCTGAAGACGGCGTCCTTAAAACCAACTTGTTTCTGGAGGTACGTTGACGATACGTTTATGGTGTGGCCTCATGGGAGAGAAGCTCTTGACCGCCTCCTAGATAATTTTAATTCCCTGCATCCTAGCATCAAGTTCACCATGGAGGTGGAAAGTGATGGAAAGCTTCCGTTTCTGGATGTTCTGGTGTACAGAAAGGATGATGGGACACTGGGACACAGTGTTTATCGAAAGCCTACGCACACGGACCGTTACCTGCATGCTTCTAGCTGTCATCCATCATTCCAGCGTACGGGGGTACTGCGGACGTTGGCGAGAAGAGCTTACGCCATTTCAGATGGAGAAACCTTGACACAAGAATTGGACCATCTTAAGGTTGTGTTCAAGCAGAATGGCTATACAGATAAACAGATCCGTCGTGCTTTCCAGTTTGGACCTTCGCCTGAACCACCAGAAGATACCTGCAAATCGGTGGCTTTTCTGCCTTTTGCTGGGAGCATTTCCTCGAAGATAGGAAGAATTCTGAAAAGATACCATATCAAAAGTATTTTGCGTCCGCCAGCCAAGATTAAAGCGCTTCTTGGCTCTGTAAAGGATGACTTGGGTTTGCGGGAGCCCGGTGTGTACAAGATCCCTAGCCACTGTGGGAAGACACTGTTGGTCAGACGCTCCGGACCATTCAGGACCGATGTGTTGAGCATCAGCGGCACACACGGCTGCTTCAAGCTGAGAAATCTGCAGTGGCGGAGCATTGTCTCACCGAGGGACGCAGAATGCTCTATGACAAGACACAAATGGTTGCCCCTGCATCTCGGTATTGGGACTGTGTTGTAAAAGAATCCATAGAGAGTCGTGTGACTCTCAACTTTGACAATGTTGACTGGAATACTCTCTTTCAAATTCTAAAGGTGGCAGGGGTAAAATACAGGGAGCGAAAGGCTATTTACAATTTGTACAGAAACCAGATGGCAGTTATAAGAGTCGAGGGACATGAAAGGGAAGCAGTGGTTGGGAAGGGAGTAAGACAGGGTTGTAGCCTCTCCCCGATGTTGTTCAATCTGTATATTGAGCAAGCAGTAAAGGAAACAAAAGATAAATTCGGGGTAGGTATTAAAATTCATGGAGAAGAAATAAAAACTTTGAGGTTCGCCGATGACATTGTAATTCTGTCAGAGACATCAAAGGACTTGGAAGAGCAGTTGAATGGAATGGACAGTGTCTTGAAAGGAGGATATAAGATGAACATCAACAAAAGCAAAACAAGGATAATGGAATGTAGTCTAATTAAGTCGGGTGATGCTGAGGGAATTAGATTAGGAAATGAGGCACTTAAAGTAGTAAAGGAGTTTTGCTATTTGGGGAGCAAAATAACTGATGATGGTCGAAGTAGAGAGGATATAAAATGTAGGCTGGCAATGGCAAGGAAAGCGTTTCTGAAGAAGAGAAACTTGTTAACATCCAGTATTGATTTAAGTGTCAGGAAGTCATTTCTGAAAGTATTCGTATGGAGTGTAGCCATGTATGGAAGTGAAACATGGACGATAAATAGTTTGGACAGGAAGAGAATAGAAGCTTTCGAAATGTGGTGCTACAGAAGAATGCTGAAGATTAGATGGGTAGATCACATAACTAATGAGGAAGTATTGAATAGGATTGGGGAGAAGAGAAGTTTGTGGCACAACTTGACCAGAAGAAGGGATCGGTTGGTAGGACATGTTCTGAGGCATCAAGGGATCACCAATTTAGTATTGGAGGGCAGCGTGGAGGGTAAAAATCGTAGAGGGAGACCAAGAGATGAATACACTAAGCAGATTCAGAAGGATGTAGGTTGCAGTAGGTACTGGGAGATGAAAAAGCTTGCACAGGATAGAGTAGCATGGAGAGCTGCATCAAACCAGTCTCAGGACTGAAGACCACAACAACAACAAGAGAGTCGTTTATCTGACAACAACAACAACAAGAGAGTCGTTTATCTGACAATCTTATTAATAGAGACATGGGCTATCTTTTAAGTAAGACGTGGGACCCGGTGTTATCTGACATCAAAAAACAACGGTCTGTGTTTCGATCGTCGGAATATTTTTTTTTTTAATTTTTGAAAGCGATTTCTCGATTTCGCCTATTTCCACCACTGGCGGCGCGGTATGTTTACTGCGCTAGAGGGCAGTTACGGCACCTTCTCGCGCATGCGTTGTGGGTCTTCTGCGGTCTATATAGGGGCCGCAGCTTGCGCTAGGAAGTCAGTTCCGGCGAGATCGTGCACCAGCACTCTCACCTGAAGATGGCGACCAGTTGGACCGCGGAAATAACGTGTCATGAAGATGTTGTGATCCGGCTGCATACCCGAGAAGAATATTATCAATTATTACGCCGGGAAAGCCATCGTAGCCACAAAAACTCTTATTTCTAAATTGCGTAGATTCAAGTTGCTTTTGAGATGATTGTTGAGGTAGCCCAAGACTAACCTTATTTTATTTAAATTAGTAGTGCTTCAGAAACAAAGTTCACAATTAATTTCTGTCACTAAATCAACTTTCAATTTTCCGGTTTTATTAATTCATTTGCTAGATTAAGTTAGAGTGTAGCGATATTTATTACTTCTGACAAACATTTAGTTTTCACACAACACGTGTCAACTTTCAGTTGCCAAGCTTTTAGTGCTAATTATAAGTGCATTAACCTTTCTTTTTCAGTTATTATAGTAGTTGTCCATAGGACTGGCGACCGTAATTTTACCCAAATCTCAAATATCTAATTAACGCCAATTAATTGTTAACGTAACGACCGCACATTTACTTCTTTGTTAACTTTACCCTTTTTCAAAATTAATTTCCACCAATTTCATTTGCATTTTTCTTTTCATTTAGATGTAACCCTTCCTCCCTCTTTACCGACAGATTAACTTCGGTGACGATTACTTTTCCCAAATTTCCATTAGGTACACACGTTTTGATTTTTCACTGTCATTAAAGTCGATAAGTGAGGGGGAGGTTACACGTTGACGCCCGCCTACGTAGGGAGAAATGATCATCGTAATAAAATATATCAGAGATCGTACGGAAGGCCTTAGGTGTTCGTCTCTACCGCACTGTTCGAGTGTAGAACGGTAGATAAATGGTGTGAAAGCGCTTCGATGAGCTTTCTGCCGGGCACTTAATTGTTATATGCAAAGTAGTCACGTAGATATACACGTGAATGTAGATATCCATCATAAAAAGAGAAATAGGATATCAAACTTATAACATGAGGAAACGGTGTAAAATGCGTATGTAAGAGAAAATATCGTGGAGCGTTATGTATAAAATTGGTGTCGCTCGCTCTCTTCTTCCGACAGCAGGATATTTTGCTGACGTTTGTCATTTGCATGACGGGGTCGACGCAGCTCGGACAGGGCCGCATAGCGCCCCACTGCGGGCGAATGAGGACTCGGCGCGGAGGCAGGCAGTGACGCAGTCAGCGGGTAGTTTCCAGGTAAACTCTGTGCAAATTTCATAGATTTATGGTTGGGTGCAAATTTCTTGGAGCGCGATTTTGATATATCCTGGATGGAAGTTTGCATCTGTTTCCAATATTCTTCGCACGACGAATCGGAAAGGGAAAAAAAAAAAAAAAAAACGTACACGTCTGTGTTTAGGAAGCTCACTCGCCTGTGTATTTTACAGGTTTGTGTGATCTCGAGGCGATAGTTTTCAGTAACTGTCGAATTCAGTTGCTGGTAGATTGCAAAGTAGATCGAAAGTAGCTGTATTTGGACAGTATATTGTTATGTGCAGTTACTAATTACCGGTTATCATGGGTTCCAGCTATTTCGTTACTCGTGGATTAATGCAAAGGGCAGATGCTACTGAAATGCCCTGCTTAACCCCAGGACAGATATAATAAATTGTGGAAAAGGGCTAAAATAAGGGTCTGTCAGTTACACTCGAACAACAACGTTATTATTAAATCAAACATTACAAGAGCCCAAAAATTTTTTTTAAGCTCACAGCTTTAATCTTTGAGACTTACCGGCTGAAAGCCACATTAATTGAAAAACGGCTGAAGGCCAATAACTTAAAACACAAGCATAATCAGAAATTTAAGAGGCAAGCCTTATCGTAAAACAGTTCTTTAGACAGGCTGAAGCTACTTACTTAGGAGTAAAACAACTGAAATTTAAAACACAAAAGCAGCTAGAAACCATACAAGTACCAACAAGAAGAACAAATTTAAAAAATTAGGCAGTACACACAAGGGCGACCAGATGTTCGAGGGTCGGCATGTAACTCAAACACTAACGCTCGCTTAGGTGAGACAGGCAGTCGCGCCAACCACTCACGTTCCGACAACCCAACCGACCGACAGTCAGCGAACCCACCGTCAAGATAACTTTCACTTCGCCCGACCAGGGCCCAACAGGGAACAACATAGAAGATATTGGCGCCCACAGCCAATGATACATGGAGCTGTCAAACTACAAGCCGTGCTGGACAGCAACAACACGATAAGTAAACTACACTGCCTGGAATTTACGTCAACGCCCAGGGCAGGTAACCGGAACGTTAAAGGCCACAACGCAGAAGATTCCGCTGGTACACTTCAATTCAAATAACCAAATACAGTGAAACTCCATCGGAGGGTGACTAGAATTTTCCAACTTGAAAACCACGATCTTGCTCGCGGGAATATTCCAACAGCCGACTATGAACTCCAAACGACACAATGTGAACAGTCTTGACATGCTGGTAGGTTAAATCAAAACTCAATTTTCGTGTCCAGGGTCGGTGAGCCACGAACCTCGTCTCAATGGGAACAGCGCCACACACTCCGACACCGCGTAGAGACCGCCAGCGGGCCCCGGCCAAACTACGCCCCGCCGAGAATTTCTCGCTGCTCCACAGCAACCGTCCGACTGGTCGGACACCGCCCAGTCGGAAACTAAAAGTGCCAGCTCAAAGATAGTACAAGGTCAGGATGTCGCTACACACCGCTGTTGCCACCCCGGAAGGAGAGGATAATAGCATAATCGTGATAAACGCGGGAGACTAAAGACAGAATCGCAGTGAAGCTTTAACCAGCACATAGGATGAACCAGCCATGGCTCAACTAACATATGGCACAACCTCTTATAATTTACAAACACACCGTGTTCAGTAAATAACTTTTGTTCATTTTGAAGAGACGGAGCACTGATACTATACGTCAGCCAGAAGTAATTAAAAGACGCCAGTGTCTGTATATAGGTAGCGCATTCTTCTGAACTGGTGAGGGACGCGCGAGCGCGTTGTAAATTGAGTGTATCGTGGTACCATTGAGAAAACCGAATAAATGTTCGGCGTTCTCCTCCACATCCCAGTCACGCAGGTGTATTTCAGTCCATTGTAGACGACAGAAGTGCTGCACGGATCTCCCGTGATTAAGGCGGAGACAAAAATCTGTGACGAGGAATTTTCTGTGATTTATGCCGTTCACGTGTGGGCATATTCTGCAGTATATCTGCATAACTCTTGTTGGTAAGTAAGCGCCATATGTTATTCCAGGAGTCCGATTTACCGTCATACCTCTTTAAGAAAGTCTTGTCACGGAAAACAGTCCTAGCTTATGTGCCATGGTGATTAATTTTCTCAGCGACAACGTTGACATTTTCATTTCCTCTGATACCATAATGCCCGTCACATTTAAAATATCTCTCTTGTTATGAGGGTGTAATTCTGTCATCAGTTCTACTAGCTGGTGTCACTGACTCCACCATTCTGTGTGACCAGCAACGCTGGTCCCACCGTGGTGTCTCTTCGTCATCGCATGCCCTGTCGACGCCACTGAATTACGTGACCCGTAAGATGGAGGCGGCATGCCTATTGCCGTTCACATAAGAGATTCAGCAGTACAATGTTCATATTAAGTTCCAAATACAGTGTACCAGTGATGGTTCGTTGCGACGAAGCTGAAATGAGCACACTTCGGCGTCATGTTGGACAATACGTTAATGTGATCCCAGAGTGAACGGTATTTGCAGGGAAGGCACAACAGGCTCTATGCGTGAGGCAGATGTGAGCGAGAATCATAGGCTTCTTGCCTACAGGCAGCACATACTTCTGAGCTAAATTGTAACGTTACGAGTTTGTGGGCGAATTATTCATCCACCTAGGCCTGGTACAGGGAGAGATGGATTTTGTTGCACGGCTGAACGCTAGCGGGTCCACGGCACACTACCTGCCTGGCTAGTTGATGTATCAGCCCCAGGTGTGCACAGGTGCAGAGACAATGAGAGCGTCGCCGCAAACTGCTAAATCCTGGAGCTGAGAATTCGGATGGCTGATGCTCTCATTACCTCTGTGCAGAAAATGCTCAAGGAAATAGAGGAGTGTCAGACACTCTTAAAGGTTGCCAAGTTAGACCTCTTTTAGATTCGACAATAACTCACATAAAATATTAATGCAAATCTGAATACATTTGCGATCTCACGAAAATGAGGTGCACCCAGTGATAGAATAGTATCGCAATATCTTTAAAACTTCCGACGATAATATCTCATAGCGAATAAACATTTTCACGATGACCCTCTGAATGAACAATTTTTGTGGCTTCATGAGATTTCAACAAACGCTCTCTCAGATGATAGCATTGCACTATAGCTATCATGCCTGAAAGTTACATACCTGTATCTATTTGATTTACGACGTCTTACCTATCTTCTTACTATGCAAATGTTTGTCAGGACTTCGTATTCTCCACATTTATACAGAAAATGAATGCAGTGAAAATACTTTATTTAAATGTAAATTGAAAGTGCTACTAAAAATCTATGCTAATTTATAAGTGGTCAATCGCATGTGTCAACCGACACCACCTTTGCAAAAGAATGCGAAAAGACACTTCTGACAAGCAGGCCTTAGCAATTGTTTTTAACACTATCTAACGACAACTCGTTGTCATTTAATGTGAGCGCACTTGAGCAAGAGTGTTGGCTTATTTACTTATGAAACAATTATCACTTATATTTGTTGTACATGGCCTGAATGTAACCGAATTCCTTTATTTAAATACTGTTACACAGTAAGATATATTAGTTTAGTGCGGAAACGGGGCCAATTGAGTCAAATCTTGTCTGTAGAGCTTGAGAACGATGTATTTTTAGTGGTTATGGCCTTCAGTCAATGAGACTTGGACAGTGGCGGACTACCGCTAGAGTCAAGTGCAACCCGGGGCTTTTCGATTGAAGAGATCAAGGGAGTGATTCTGGACACTTTAGGTCGAGTTCTTGAAGAAGTCAGACCTGCCTGCGGTGACGGGCGCAATTCAGTCGTGGAGCTGTTTGATTTTGGGTGGTGAACAGCCGGTATTATATATCTGAACGGGATTTATAGTTCGAGAGGTTTCAGTGTGCTCCATAGCAGCATCCTTTTTCCGCTTGGTTAACGGAACTGAGAATAGACACAGTATGAGCTACTATTCTTCGTATCACCTGTGTTACTGTGTGAATCTTGTTGAAATCTGCACTATTTTGAGCCAGAGAATCTTTCGTGCATTGTGGTCACGAAATGGCCTTAGTTTCGGGAGTCTCAGATGACTATTTAGTTTGGGGAATTTGCTAGTTTCGGGAGTCTCAGACGAATATTTGGTTGGGGATTTTGTTACAATTCTTGTAACGCTCTCAATGTAACTTTACTGCATTTCATAATGGTTTTTCCTGTCTGTATTTTAACTGAATATAGCAGGACCACTACCTGTTTTTTGGAGATGTCCTTTCTTGAATAAATGTTATTCAAAACAATTCTCGGTCGCATAACTTACAGATATCAGATCAGAACCCTTGTTTTAAAACTTATTTTGTATTTCTGTGTATTTTATTAATTCGTAGATCACAGCTACATATTATTTGCAGCGAATTAGCTGCAGGGCATGAAAGAATACGGGCGCGGCTGGACCCTATGACTACATCGAGCTATTGCTTCTTACCAGAGCAGTGCGTAGACCCTGTACCGAAAATACGCGTAAACGTAGATAAACACGCAACTGGTTTGCTCGTAAGGGATGCTGTTGAAGAGCAACTCAGCAGCAGTAATCGGTTGGTACTGTCGCCACATGTAGTTTTGTATATTCTTAAGGGAAACATTCAGGGCAGTACTAGATTTAGTGACACATATGTAATCAACATAAATAAAAAGTCCATTTCTCTGTATGGGATGTAGGTTTTATCAGCTTGGGATAATTATTTTTGCGTCTCTGGTAAAAATTATCAGTCCGAAACTGATATATTTCCCATTCATCCACCGCTATTGCCGTTAGTACAAGTTCAGTTTTACTAAAAAAGATTTCTTGTACAGGTTGTATGTATTTATAAGCCTGAGAGGAAATACTTTTGTGTCTCTTGTGCCTACACGTCAACCGCTATAGCAGTTAGAACAAAAACTCAGTTTACTTATGTTGTAATTTTATTTTGTCTTATTTACAAATGCTTTAAAATGGAATCCAGTACAGTTCAGTTATATTGCTCCTCGTTCGTCTGCACGTGTCGTCTTGTAAGGGCCTAAACTGTAAGTCACGACGTTGTGCATTCGTGTCGTTTGCAAACGGCTCGGACGCCCTCACCTCCTCTGCTTTTGTGGTCCCAGCGACTTGTTTACAGCGGCGGCGGCGTCGGTGACTGCGGTGTCGTACTCTAATCAATTCAAGGCTCTGAAAGAAAACGACAGTACATAAGCAAGAGTTCACTGTGTATCGCGAGACCTGGTATGTCCTCAGACACCAACTCATACCATCGTAATGTTCGCTAACATCTTCGACGCCATCTTTTGTGCTTCCAGAGGCTTGTCGTCGTGCTCAACTAAATGAAAGCCTCGGAAGAAGAGAAAGCCAGAGTAATTGAGCAAGAGTTTACAGCGAGTCATGGGAGCTCATATGTGCTCAAACACAACGGGATACTTGCGTATCGATCTCAAACACCATCGACACCCCCACCCCGTCAGTTTCTTCACATCCAACGACTTGTATACGGCAGCAGCGTTGTCCAAATACGTTCGTATCTGCAGTATGCTGTATGCTCATAGCAGACTGTCTCTGAAACTGCCTAAATTTCCCAGCGTCTTTCCTTATATAGAAGTATGACAATGCTGAGCGTGGTTTCCGCGGAAATGTGCTCTGTCGTCATTTCTTAACACATTGTTCATTACAATTCTACATGCATTTATCGACACTTCACGACCATTCGTGAAAGATGATACGAGCAAATATACACTGGCTCACCCATTGATTCTATGTCGGATATTTAAACTGAAAACTTGCTGATTTTAATCTCCAGATAGTTTTTACGTAAGCTGCAGACACAATTCTGTACAATTTTTGTTAATCTTCTAATGCCGTATAGACATGTACCAATTTGTTTCTCGGTTGTAACAAGGATTCGCACAACCGCCACACACAATATTATGCAAGGAGAAAGGTGGATCGGTTTTTAAGGCATCAGAGCAGTACTCGGATGATGCTAGGTTCAACTCTCAGCATAGTCATCTGTACATATTTATTTTGAGGTTTCTTTTCGCAGCTTAACACAACCGAACACGCCTCAGCCCTTTTCTGGCCTAGCATTCCCTTCTTGTGACTTTGTTTGTAAGCAGATATTAAATTCTAAGCTTTCTTTCTCCTAATTTTGGCCACAAGTTATGAAGCTAGACTTCCGGTACGAGATGTCCTCCTCATTCTGCCAACTGACTTTTCAAAGAAGGTGGGAGAGATGAAAGAGTTTCAGGGAACTCTCTTGTCCTTGGGGTGAGAAACTAAACCTAAAATGCAGAGCAATTAGCAATAGTCAACGACATGGCGATGCAGTAGGCAATGCACACCATGACTTTAAAGACGCATTAAGTGTATCTACAAGACAGGTGCCCTGTTACAGTAGGCGGGTGACCTAAAACGAGTTAGAAAACTGGTAAACCCTTCCCCCAAATATGGTAATTTACATCAATCACATAGTAATCAACGTATGTGATTGCAAAACGGAGGACTCTGCTTCGACCCCAGTCACTGGAAAACTGTTAACGCAGCTAGGGAGACAGCTGCTGAGCAACGTTGCGTCTCTGCGATATTCATATCCAAAAGGTGCTCGAGCAGAGAATGAAGCTGCGGGTGGCCGCTGTCCAATTTATTGTCGCATTATGTAGATGTCAATTACTGCGCCGATTCATAGTAGTACGTATCATTGTGAGGGAGAACTAATTGGTGTAGGTCCTCCATAAAACACTCAACAAGAAGCTATACGATATACACTGCCTAACAAAAGAAGTAAAGCATCTGGAAGACATGGTCTGATGTCAATGTAACCTCGTACACGTGCACACCTTCGACGGGTATGTAAATGGCGGGAGTGAGAGATAGAACAGCCACCAAAGTGCATTAGGTTTCGACGTGTTCAGTTATTTTACCACGCCTCATGGCGCACGTAAGTGGTGTGAACTGCGTCGGATGTTACTGAGAAGGACGCGCAAGTGCCATATGCTCGTGTGAAACCGTGTTATCAGCTGGAGTTTGAAAGTGACCTCATAATGGTTACTCTACGGTCGCAGGTCCGAATCCTGCCTCGGGCATGGACGTGTGTGATGTCCTTAGGTTAGTTAGGTTTAATTAGTTCTAAGTTCTAGGCGACTGATTACCTCAGAGCCATTTGAACCATTTTTCGTAATGGCTATTTACTTGACTGGCTGGTCGAATTGTGCCATATATTGATTTGATTGACATTCGGATGTGACAGCAACCCGATGTTAGACTGCATGGCAAAGTCAGAGGAAGTGTACTCTGTGCAGGTTCCGGTGGACCATGTAAGACCAGCACAAGTGAGGATCCTCGAATTTTGCGCCAACCACATCACATCTTCACACCTGTGCCAACAAATTCTGTGATGTAGCACACCAGTGGCTGTAGACTTGGCAGCAGCCAGACTAGAGAATTGCCGTTCCACGCGTAGCTCACAACAGAAATACAGGCGTTTGGAGTGGTGCTGTGACTGGGAAGAATGAATTGCTGATGACTGGAGTCACATTGTGTTCAGCGCTAAATGAATGTTCTGTATTGCCCCTTACGGCCATCGATGGCGACGACCAGGGGCGAGGTCCCATTCTTCCAATTATTTGAATGGGAGCAGTGATGTTTCTCTACATCTACATCCACATCCACATATACACTCCGCAAAGTACCCTGTGGTGTAGGGTATAGGGTACCTTGTACCACAAAGGGCAATTTTCTTTCCTGTTTCACTGGAAAAAAGAGTGAGGGAATGACTGAATACACACTGAGATGACAAAAGTCACGGGATACCTCCTAACATCGTGTTAGACCTCCTTTTGTCCTGCGAAGTGCAGCAACTCGACGTAGCATGGACTCAACAAATCGTTGGTCCCCTGCAGAAATACTGAACCGTGCTGCCATTATGGCATCCATAATTGCGAAAGTATTGCAGGTTCCACGATTTTCTGCACAAACTAACCTCTCAATTATGTCCCATAAATGTTCGATGGGTTTTGTAGTGACGTAACAAGACTGTTACGCCACTTGAGGTAGCCGCAAGAAAGAAAGGCACGCGTACACACACGCCGACGGGCGTCAATTCTGGAACAGGATAACTATTGAATGGTAGCAAGAAAAGTACGTAGCTGCTTTATACTTAACTTTTATTATGTGATGAATACAGCGTTCTTCTTGAGACATTTATACTATAACTCTCAAAGTAGGTAAGGCTAATGGCGCCTTGCTAGGTCGTAGCCGTGGACTTAGCAGAAGGCTATTCTAACTGTCTCTCGGCAAATGAGAGGAAGGCTTCGTCCGTATTGTCTCTAGCAATGTCGTCGTACAACTGGGGCGAGTGCTTGTTCGTATCACGAGACCTGCCTTGTGGTGGCGCTAGGTCTGCGATCACTCAGTGGCGACACGCGGGTCCGACATGTACTAAATGGACCGCGGCCGATTTAATCTACCACCTAGCAAGTGTGGTGTCTGGCGGTGACACCACAGGTTTCATGCCGGGAGTTCTAGATGACCACATCATTCACTCGAATTGTCCAAAATGTTCTTCAAACTAGTCCCGAACAATTATGGTCCTCTGACATGGCGTATTGCCATCCATAAAAATTCGATCTTTGTTATGGTACATGTAGTACATGAATGGCTATAAATGGTGCCCATGTACCTGAAAATAACCATCTCCAGTCAGTGATCTATTCAGATAAATCAGAGGACCCACTCCATTTCAGGCAAACATAGTCCACACCATTATGGAGCCACCTACACTGTGCACAGTGCCTTTTTGACCACCTGGGTCCAGGATTTCGTTGGTACGCGCCACTCTCTAAAACTAGCGTCAGCTTTTACCAACTGAAATCACGTCTCATATGACTAGGCCACGCTTTTCGTATCGTCTAGGGTCCAACAGATACAGTCATGAACCCAGGAGAGGCGCTGCAGGTCAGGCGATGTCGTAGTGTTAAGAAAGGCACTCGCGCCCGTTATCTGCTGCTATAGCCCATTAAAGCCAGATTTCGCCGCCCTGGCCTAACGGATGCTTTCCTCGTACTCTCACATAGATATCTGCGGCGATTTCCCTCTGTATTGCTTGTGTGTTAGCACTGATAACTCTACGGAAGCGCCGCTGCTCGCTGTCGTTAAGTGAAGGCCGTCGGCCACTGTGTTCTCCATGGTGAGAGGTAATGAGCGAAATTTGGTATTGTGAGCACACTCTTGACACTGTGGGTCCAGTTATACTGAGCTCCCTAACGATTTCTGAAATGGAGTGTCCCATGAGTCTAGCTCCAACTATCATTCCGCGTTCGCAGTTCCTTAATTCCCGTTGTGCACCCATAATCATATCGGAACCCTTTTCATATGAATCACATGAGTACAAATTACAGCTTCGTCTATGAATCACCGTTTCATATCTTGTGTGTGGGATACTACCGCTATCTGTCAATGTGCATATCGCTAGCCAGTGACTTTTGCAACCTCAGTGTATGCCTCAGTATGGGTCCTAATTTCTCTTATGTCGTCTTCACGGTTCTTAAGCGAAATGTACTTTGGCGGCAGTAGAATCATTCTACAGCCAGCCGTTCAATAGTGTCTCTCGGTAAGAAAGTTACCTTATCTCCAGGGATATCCATTTGAGTTCACGAAGCATTTCCGTAACACTCGCGTGTTGAAGGAACCTACCGTTAACGAATCTGGCAGCACGCCTCTGAATTGCTTCGGCATCTTCCTTTAATCTGACGTGGTAGGGCGCCAAAATACTCTGGCTGTACTCAAGAATGGTTCCCACAAGTATTCTGTACGCGATAATCTTTGCACATGGCTACACTTTTCTAAAACTTTCCCACTATGCCGAAGTCGACCATTCACCTTCCCTGTTACCGTCGTTACTTGCTCTTTCCATTTCAGCGCCTGCCTGGATAGGTGTGCACAGCAGCACAGCACTAATACTGCATTCTAATATTTCAGCACTGTTTTTCCTGCTGATGCGCATTAATTTCCATTTTTATACGTTTAGAGCAAGCTGCTCTTCGTCACACTAAACGTAAATTCCGTCTAATCCTGTATCGTTCAACAGTCACTCAACGATATCATTTTTCCCCTACAGCATAGTGTCATTAGCAAACAGTAGTAGACTGCTTCTCACCCTATACATCATGTAGTTTGTGTATATAAAGAACAAGAATGGTCCTGTCACATTATGTTGTCTCTGAAGAAGACTCGCCGTCGAGGACAAAGAGCTGGGTTCTATTACTTAAGAAGTCTCCCAGCCACTCACAGATCTATGAACCTACACCGAATGCTCAGAAAACATTCGTTAAGATTCTGCAGTGTAGCACCGTGTCAAATGCATTTCGGAAATATAGGATATGAAATCAGCCCGTTTCTCTTCAAACATAGTTCGCGAGTAAAGGACAAACTGCATTTCGAAGGAGCGATGCTTGCAATATCTGGGCTGGTCTGTGGACAGAAACCTATCCCAAGGAAATTTTTCCCACACGCACTTCAAATATGCTCAAGAATTCTAGAGCAAGCACACGTTAAGGATATTAATATGTAATTTTGAGGGCCTCGTACAGGAGAGGGAGGGAGGGAGTGAGAGAGAGAGAGAGAGAGAGAGAGAGAGAGACAGAGAGAGAGAGAGATCGGTAGAAAGAGAGATAGAGAGAGAGAGAGAACAAATGGGTCAGCTAGCGTGTTAGAGTGTTAGGTGTAATTATGGCCATAATGAAAATGAAATGTAAATGGAGAGCATATGCAGCCAGACGAATGAATGACGAATAGAGGTGGTAAGAAAACACCGAGACAATAACATAAAGGAAGGCGAGTAGATGACATTAGTAAACACCCAGACACAAGATGGATGCGTACAGTGAAAGATCATAATGTCTGAAAAATTATAGAGGAAGAGAGACGCTTTTACTTATCAAGATGACATTGTTATGATACCTCCACTGACATCACTCAGTTCGAGCAAATTATAGGCTGACTGACAAAACAAAGCGAATGACCAAGGAGGGGAACAGGATACTGCATGGGTTGAGAAGGTGTATGATCGTTTTTCAGCGATTGCAAAATAGAGTCAAATTTACGAACAATTTGGCAGTGTGAGCCCAATTTTCGGTATAACGACGCGCTCCCTCTGGCCTGTCTGCCTGCAGTGATTCGATTGGGAAGGCTGCGATAAAGCTGTCGTGTCTTCTGCTGAGACGAACTGACCCACAACTGTTGTATTTATTTACTCGCGTTAGAAGTTGCACGCAACTATAGATCACACGAATTTACAGTATTAAGGAATACTACTGCAATAACAACTTCCGCAATTTACCATTTACACGATTAACATAATTAACTAAATCATTTTTGTCCAGAATTGAGCAATAGCAACTGCATCGCCTTCAATGTTCATTAGCTCTTCATCACTGCGTGACTAAGATCAACGAGGAGAATGGCAGAGCACAGGTGAACCCTTGCCAGCTCTCCTCCGCACTCGCATTCTGTCGGTCCATCGGAAAATTCTACCTGGATTTACCAAGACCTGATCTTCGCCTTTAAATTATCTCTAGGTACAGTCAAAAGTACCTCCATGCGATAGACACTCAGCGGGGTCAATTCACGTTTGAAGCTGGTCACATCTAACCCTTGCTCTTCTATGTCATCAAAAAATGGTTCAAATGGCTCTGAGCACTATGGGACTTAACCTCTGAGGCCATGAGTTCCCTAGCACTTCGAACTACTTAAACCTAACTAACCTATGGACATCACACACATCCATGTCCGAGGCAGGATTCGAACCTGTGAGCGGTGCGGTCGCGCGGTTCCAGACTGAAGCGCCTAGAACAGCTCGGCCACTGCGGCCGGCTCTTTGTCGTCACGTCGAGACATAGTGCTGGTGCTGAACTAGGGACACTGCTCCTGCATTTGAACCTACATCTTGGTGGTTAACAGCCATGGAGTGAGTGTAAATGATTTAGTTAAACCTTTTGCCTTTCAAAGTGTGCAATAGCTGCCAAGCGGTTAACCTTGGCTGTAGGTGACAGTTTCAGACATTCAGCTGTCAATCATGCGGTTTCATTCAGTACGACGAACTTTTGTCTCGTATAGGCAGAGCTGTAACATACGCGGCAGACATACTCCCCTGCAGAGAAGCAGAGTCAGGTGGAGATTCTGTCAAACTTAGGTTGGTCTCCCGGGTTACTGACATCGATTTTCAGAATGATGTCTTCTGGCTGACACTTTTAGATTGCTGTTGAGAAAGTGTTCAGTATGTTACTTAGGCTTAAGGCAGTAGTACAAGCGGGTGCCCTCCCAATTAGCTTTCAGTTTTATCGCCGCTGTTGGTAATTGATTCTTGATATCCCAAATACTGGCACCGATATGGAATGGACGTCCTGGCAACGTTCATATTCTACTGGGACGGATGTGGGATCTATCCGGCCACAGGAGTACTTAAACTACAAGAAGATTGTCCATAAATACACCTGGCACAGTAAATGACATCACGGTACCGTTGTATGACAGATGACACATGATGATGCAGGATGCTGCGACGTGTGACGTACTGTTGTGGCACCACGGTTCCCTCAAACACTACAGGCCATCACCTGAAGTCATGCACGATGGTTCCCCAAGTCATGAGGCCAGGAATAACACCGCTGTCCAAAACACTGGAAGAGACGGGGCTCTCCCGAGTCTGCCGTCATACTCGCCGTCGTTGGTCATTTGGGGTAATGCAGAACGGTATTTCATCAGTTAACACTATGCGACGCTATTCATCAGAAGTCCATTGTCCCCAGTCACGACAGCACTCAAAACACAGCCGTTTGTGTTGTGGTGTTAACGGCACCGTATGCAGTGGACAGGAATTCTCTATTCCGGCTGCTGTTGTTCACCTGCCAATGGATTGACAAAGAATGTTGGAGGGTGTCCATTAGTTATTCCCAGATGGCAGAAGATACATTCCCATCCGACTATGTCTTCCGGGAGCTTCACGTTTCAGGCAGAGAATTTGAGTGATTTTTTTGTCTGTTCAGGATTGATTTTGTACTGAACTGTTCATCACTAGGAATTTGCTGTTAGCAAAGGAGTTCCGCTATAAACATCTAAGAAAGTGCCTATTGTATCCACTTACGAGAAGATCTTTGAAACAAATTCAGAGAATCAGACGTCTTAACATCAATAGCAGCAGTATTTCGAGGGAGGTACTGATGTCAGTCACAATGGGCAACTGAAATAATTCAATCCCGAAAATTGAAAATTCATGTCAGACCGAACTTGGATCCGGATTTCTCACTTTAACTGTTTCAGCTATATGAGTACATTTTCTGTCCTACCTAAATTCCCAACTTATCACACACTATGAAGTAGCATCCTTGTACATTTACGTCATTTGCTTACAGCGTTGCCTGTATTTGTTCAAGAGCTTCGGACCCTACTGTGCATCTGCATTGAGGATATAATATCAGCCAAGCTAATGATATACTACACACAGTTTCTCCCAGTTTCCTCAGGACTGTGGATATGAAAAATTAAAGTGATGTACAATGCTCACAAAGGCGGTGTATTTATTCAAAATAGCCTCCATTTGCATAAAATACAGAGCTGAAATTGAAAGAGACGCTGTAGTCCTTTTCGGAAACTGCATTTAGTACTGCACTCCAATTTCCTTTGATGTATTTCACTGTGTCGTACCTGTGTCCTTTCACCACCAACTTCAATTTGAAGAACAAACAGACGTCGGCTGTGGATAAACCCGGCGAATGTGGGAGTAATCCAGTACTGTGTTCATTTTTACAAACAAGAACTCGCCCAAGACCTTCGCTTTGTGAGCTGGGTCTTTGTCATGGAGGAGCGACCAGGAATCTCTCTCTCGGTATTCCTGTCGAATGCCACGCATTCTTGGCCATAAATACAGAACTTAAAACAGAACCTCACGTAGCTTCGGTGCTCCACAGCCATTTCGCGAAGAGTGTCAGATATTTAAGGTTTCATTCGCAGCCACAAAGCGTGCTGCAGCGATGCTAGCAGTTTGACCTCCTACACGGCTGTTGGCTGAAACATCAAGAACCTGAACGCCACAACTTTCCACGAGATGGAAGTACAGCTTGGAATTTCACACAAGCAGTTATAACGGTGCTGGGACACCCTGCGCATATGTATGGTGTCTGTTCTGTCGGAAAACACATTTATAAAATATTAAAAGGACCGTCTCAAGGCATTGTTGGCTGAAAGACGCCAATAGCAAAGACCTTCTTTTATCACGCACAATATTGCGTTAAATATCTGCTCACAATAATTGTACGTGCTGAATGAATTCTTTACAGGATTTTTCCCCTGGAGTCACTCAACATGCTTTTCACGTCTATCAATAATTCGTGTATCCGAAATCGTCGAAGACCACTCTGGTTCGAATTCCACGGTAAACTATCAAATATGTAGTGAAAGGATGAAGATTAGGCTGGAAGGTCCTGTTGCCGAAGACGTCGTTGGAGAGCAGGCTCCTCTTGTAGGAAATGAAAGAGGTCGTGTCTTTTTCAGGGGAACTATACCCTCAAGGGCCACTGCCATTGAGATACTGTGCTTCTTTCGCGAAAGAACAGAATTCGATACGTCGTATATCTATGCTGATTTCAGCTTACATAGATTACTTCAAGCAAATACCACGCACGTTCTAGATGGGATTTAAGTCAGAGAAAAGGGCTGGCCAGTCCATTCTCATCCCAATTGCTTCTCCACCTACAGTTACACTACTGGCCATTAAAACTGCTACACCAAGAAGAAATGCAGATGATAAACCGGTATTCATTGGACGAATATATTATACTAGAACTGACATGTGATTACATTTGGGTGCATAGATCCTGAGAAATCAGTACCCAGAACAACCACCTCTGGCCTTAATAACGGCCTGGGCATTGAGTCAAACAGAGCTTGGATCGCGTGTACAGGTACAGCTGCCCATGTAGCTTCAACCCGATACCACAGTTCACCGAGAGTAGTGACTGGTGTATTGTGGCGAGCCAGTTGCTCGGCCACCATTGACCAGACGTTTTGAATTGGTGAGTGATCTGGAGAATATGCTGGACAGGGCAGCAGTCGAACACTTTCTGTATCCAGAAAGGCCGTATAGGACCTGCAACATGTGGTCGTGCATTATCCAGCTGAAATGTAGGTTTTCGCAGGGATCGAATGAAGGGTACAGCGACGGGTAGTAATAGATCTGAAATGTAACGTCCACTGTTCAAAGTGCGGTCAATGTGAACAAGAGGTGATCCAGAAGTGTAACCAATGGCACCCTATACCTCACGCCGGGTGATACGCCAGTATGGCGATGACGAATACACGCTTCCAATGTGCGTTCACCGCGATGTCGCCAAACACTGATGCGACCGTAATGATGCTGTAAACAGAACCTGGATTCATCCGAAAAAATGACGTTTTGCCATTCGCTCACCCAGGTTCGTCTTTGAGTACACCACCGCAGGCGCTCCTGTCTGTGAGGCAGCGTCAAGGGTATCCGCAGCCATGGTCCCTGAGCTGATAGTCCATGCTGCTGCAGACGTCGTCGAACTGTGCAGATAGTTGTTGCCTTGCGAACGTGTTCATCTGTTGTCTCAGAGATCGAGACGTGGCTGTACGATCCGTTACAGATATGCGGATAATATGCCTGAAATCTCGACTGCTAGTGATACGAGGCCATTGGGATCCAGCACGGCGTTCCGTATTACCCTCCTGAACTCACCGATTCCATATTCTGCTAACAGTCATTGGATTTCGACCAACGTGAGCAGTAAATGTCGCTATTAGACAAAGAGCAATCGAGATAGGCTACAATCCCACATTTATGAAAGTCGGAAACGTGATGGTACGCATTTCTCCTCGTTACACGAGGCATCACATGAACGTTTCACCAGGCAACGCCGGTCAATTGCTGTTTGTGAATGAGAAATCGGTTGGAAACTTTCCTCATGGCAGCACGTTGTAGGTGTCGCCACCGGCGCCAACCTTGTGTGAATGCTCTGAAAAGCTGATTATTTGCATATCACAGCATCTTCTTCCTGTCGGTTAAATTTCGCGTCTGTAGCACGTCATCTTCGTGGTGTAGGAATTTTAATGGCCAGTAGTGTAGATACGGTCGCTCATTGTCATCCGTAAAAATGAAGCCAGAGCTGAATACGCTCCTGAAAAGACATAGATGGGGAAGGAATACAGTGTCAAAATGTCGTTAACCGGTGAGTGTACTATGTTCAAATATTTGGAGGTCAGTAGGCCAATGCAACTTTATGCTTCCTCACTACAACTGGACCACCAAAACGATCATGCTTGACAATGCTGGACGCACCATCATAAGGTGAGAGGTGGGAACACGTAATTCACTCTGGAACGTTATCAAACGTGTTAGTTTGGCGGTCCAGTTGTTACAGCGTGGGGTGTCAAAATGTTGCATGGGGCGTACTGATACCCAAATAGTTGAATACGGCACACTCTTCGGTCAACGTTACTGTAACCTTGTATTCCTTTCCCATGTGCGTCTTTTCAAGCGTGCAATCGGCCCTAAATTCGTTTTTATGGATGATAATGCGCGTCCACATCGAACAGCGCAGGTGGACGTGGGGATATTAAGCGAATGGACTGGCTTACCCGTTCCTTCGATTTAAATCCCATGGAGCACCTGTGGGATGGTTTGGGAAGACGTCCGCACCCACCAATGATCATTCTGCAATTGTGAACCACGTTGGTAGAACCACAAGAGCTCCTTACCAACCTTGAGAGCACGTTGCAAAGAATGCATTGCCGTCCGTGGTGTTCGCACAAACTATTAAGGACTAAGTCCCGCCTTTTGTAATATGCAGGGCACCATCATGAATCGCGGGGTCTTCAGTGTGATTATTGCTTTTGAATAAAAGTTTCATTTCTTTTCGTCTCTTTGGGTACTTCTTTCAGTTTCATTGTACTACACTCTAGCAGTTCTTTCTATGTGTGGTCCAAGTTTCATAGAACTATTTTACTTAACAGTGAAAGTTATGTTCGTCATTAAGTTTTGCGCACCTGTGTAAATCCACATTAATACTTTGCTAATCATCGTGAAGTGCATGGAGGAATGTACTTCCATTGTACCTCTTAAGTGGGGCTTCTTTCTGATGAATTCGAAAATGGAGCTTGGGAGAATGATTTCTTAAAGGCCTCTGGGTGAACTTCAACTGGTCTAATCTTGTCCTCGCAATCCCTATGTGAGAGTTACAGAGGGGATCGTTCTGTATTCCTATGTTCCTCATTCTTGAAACTTCGCAAGTAGGCTTTCAGAGGATAGTTGACTTCTATTCTCAGGTGTGTACCTTTTCAGATTTTCCAGAATTTTCATGATGCACTCGCGTGGATCAGACGAACCTATCACCTTTCTTTCTGCCTTTCTTTGTACACAGTAAATATAGTATGTCAATCGGATATCGCATAGGTCCCATAAACTTGAGTAGTATTCACGGATTGGTCGCACGAGGGCTCAGTAAGCAGTTTCCGTGATAGACAACGTTTTTCCAGTATACTACGAATGAACGGAAATCCGCCAACTGTATTCCATCCGGCAGAGATTACCATTTCATATCCTTACAAACTGTTACAGCCAGGTATTTGTAAGGTATGAGTGATTGCAAAAACTGTACTGATACCTTTGTCGTTAGCGACCATTAGCCTTCATCTGCCATTAGTTCAGATTTTTCGGAAATTCCGTGACGGTCTCCTATCGCAAACATTCATATGACCAATCGTGTCGCCCTCCTTTGTTACGTTCAGTATCCTCTGTTAGTCCCGTCTGATGTGGGACCGATACACTTGACCAGTATTCTGGGACCGTTTGGACGAGTGTTTTGCAAGCAAACTTCTTCGTAGACTGGCTGCATTGTCCCAGTGTCCTATCAACGAGCCGATATCTGTCACCGGCTTGACATGCGACTGGTCCCTTGGAGTGTTTCCATTTCATATCCTTACAGAATATTACACCCAGGTATTTGCATTAGCTGGCTGATTGCAAATTTCGTCGTAACTTTACCGTTCGCGACCATTATGAAAGCATTTGTCATGTTAGTGTATACTGTCACAGGGACTGTGTCAACAACGATGTGTGCGTTGTTTCCTTAGTAATTGCTGTGTAGAAATTAACTAACGATGTTAGCGCATAAAGCAGTATATACAGGGTGGTCCATCTGAAATTTCGAATATGATTATCTCAAAAGCTATACATCGGGTAAAAATAGTGGGTAAGACAAGTTCGCAAGCACAAAGGGGGACATCAAATTATACTACACGTGACCTCCAGCCCCTGCCCCCTTGGGTGGAGCGAGGGAAAATTTTAAATCTTAAATCGAAACCCCCATTTTTATTACAGATTCAGGTTCTCCATAAAAAGTAATCAAGTTTTGTGTGAATCATTTTTTAAAGCATTAACAGATGGCGCTGAAATCGAGAAAAAAGTAAAATTGGGGAAGAACTCTGATTTATTTAGTATTATCCGATAAAGACGCATCAAATCGATAAAAAATGTGGGCCAATTCTTTCGTTACGACAAAATAAGCTATTTTTGTTCCAAATGTACTGTATCCTACATTTAGAGTTACCCAGGAACAACGACATGGACGTAGTAGAATGATATTCTCATGGGGTGCTTCTTTAGTGTGAGTCGCCTTGCCTCTCACACAGATTCGGCTATTAGTTGGCAACTGCATATTATTATAAAACAAGGGTGAGAACCGCGGGTAAAACGAATACTTGATTCGGACCGTATGCGGCCTGCTGGCTGCTCTTTTATGACCACCGTCCTATATCACTCAACTGTTCTCTGTGAAAGTATACAATGTTTGACAGTAATATTATCGCGTCTCATCAAAGCACCACACTGGTAGTATGATCTGTCTTGGTGTCCTCACACACGACGTGACTTTTATTTCACGTCATAAAAGAGTGGTTGAAAGGCTGCATCAATGCTGGGTACTTAAAATTATATTTTTAGTATTTTATCCGTCTTCAACAATTGTATTAGTATTTAACGAAATAATCAGCAACCAGTCGCTCAGATGAAATTTTATTCCCTTAAACAGTTTCAGGCACCTAATGCAGTTCATAAGTCTTATTGGCGATTTATTCCTTATCAAAATTAGTGTCGGATTTACTTTTAAACCGGGAAAGTTCTCTGTACCTAAATTATATACATACATTTTGTTACAAATACAACAACTATTTCATATCGTTATGATTGTGCGGACGAGAGTATCAAAAGAATAAAATCGAAGATAAAAGTGGCACTCAGAGGAAGAATTCTCCCCTATCACCTCTGAAATGCTAGTGTCTTATTCCTTTCACAATTCAAAATTCACCTCTGGCAAGACCACTTGTTTGATTCTTAGTGACGACAAAACAAATTAAGTAAACATATAACGGAACGAGACTGCACAGCGCAATTCAAGAGAAGCAAATGTCTTCGCAACTAATTCCCTGGTTGCGAACTCCCCGATGTTTTCTTCAGCAAGGCCTCAACCTCCTTGCTCTGCCATTCTTGTCCAACTGAACACGTGTTTCACTGCAAACGTCCTAGGTCTTTAAGGGACGTTAACCTCGGAAGTACCAATCTCTCTGAATCGCATATGAATTATTAAATCATAACAGCATAGCGAACGCGCGCCCCCCTTCCATCCCCCCCCCGCCCACCCCCTATGTGCACAGCTGTTACAGTGAAACAGAATAACATCGTCGCTTTGTTCTTAAAAGAGCATCACAATGACCGCATCGCTAACCATATTTTTCGCCACGATATCTTCATCACCCTGGATGGCCTCGCGAAAAGATTGTGCCGACGTTTGAGGATTAGCTGTGAAGCCATTTCGCAGGGCAAACATTTTACTTACTCCACTTACTCCATCTCATCCT
Source organism: Schistocerca serialis cubense (assembly GCF_023864345.2). Taxonomy (NCBI): domain Eukaryota; kingdom Metazoa; phylum Arthropoda; class Insecta; order Orthoptera; family Acrididae; genus Schistocerca; species Schistocerca serialis. Next base: position 379,562,228 of record NC_064643.1, on the reverse strand, counting down.
GAAAATGAGATTTTCCTCGCATGGGCTGGTAAACAATATTTTCTTCGGACGGTGAAACAAAATTTACTTTTTTAACCAACTTTTAACCCGGTAAGGAGTATTATAGCTGCCTTTGGTGGCTGGAGTTTTGCTAACGTCATTAATTTATTTTTGCAAAGCGCTTTGTAAACTCAGTCGGGGCCACGAGTTTTTGTTTGTCGTGTGTGTATGTGTGTGTGTGTGTGTGTGTGTGTGTGTGTGTGTGGTGTGAGTATAAAAATGCTGCGATGCAGTATTTGCATAAAATGGAAAGTTACAAGAAAGGTCTTCATTTTTGTAGGTGGTAAATTTTCAGATTATTATACTAAATCAATAGCTGCATATACACTAACTCAGCTGAAGTAATGATTAAGTGTTTGGACACCAAATCAGTATGGGGTATTATAAGATGGCTGCGCTGAAATTACGAGACATACAGGAAAACCAGTCGTGTCAGTGGCTGCATCATCTCTTCGAGTATGAATTGGTAACATACGCCATGGCGTAGTTGCACTAAACGGCAGGAATGTCATAACATGTAGACAAACCTTCCGCTCAGAGTTGCCGCTTCAATTTGGTTCGCACCTCAAGAAAGGTAGTCCAAAGAACAGGTTTCGAAATCAGATCGCTCTCACGTCATCACGCCCTTCTCGTGTAAGTGAATCGCACGCATGTTTGACGTCTGCCGCGTCATAATTAGTGCTCATATTGAGCACTTTTAATGTGATTTAAAAACATGGACAGATGCACTATGCACGGATATGTGTCTATTTTCTGTAAGTGTTACAGTTATGTGCAGTTATATCCTGGAGGCGCTTAAGAATAACCCCATATCTAAGATCTTGAGGTTAAAGATCTTCTGTCCGTTTTTACTCACAAACAGATTTGTTTCTGGAAGGTGTCCACTTCGAACAAAACACAATTTCATCTTTTCTTCTAATTCCCAGAAGTGTTTCGCTGAATTTTCAGCATCATCAATGGGCTTTAATTTACTCTTTATTAAACAGGAAAAATGCTCTTTACTATTTGTACATAGATCTGTTTGAGTTTTTAAGACAGTATTTACAAATTTCGGAAACAGACTAAGTCTTTTGTATGTACCTTATTACCATATACTGTGGTTTCCCTCGTTTTTTATGTTCCTTATTGGAGTTGTTCTCTTTCACTGTTTGTCATCTTCATCCATATATATATATATATATATATATATATATATATATATATATATATATATATGTGTGTGTGTGTGTGTGTGTGTGTGTGTGTGTGTGTGTGTGTGTGCGTGCGTGTGTTTCACTTACTTCTTCCGTTTTACCATTATCTTCACTGTGAAAGCCTGCACTATGCAACTTTCACTGTCGCTGTTTACAAACTACAAAAACAAGATGACAGAAAATTAAACATTTGCATCTTTGTGAGGTGTATCTGCTGTGTTGTACGTGTGAAATAGTGTGTGAATAAGACAAAGTATGTTTACTCCCACTTTAGGTAAAGGTGACATTAGTGTGGAGGTTCTGCCGATCCTGGAGCCGTGACGTATGATTGTCATTCTGATCTCCACTACTTGTCACCACTATCAAGGATTAATGGATTTTTCTTTCCCTTCCCCCTCCCCCTTGTCTCTACTCGATTCAAGGGCCCGTATCTCCTCCTTATCGATAATTTATGATACTTCTCCACATCCTCCAGTCAAACAGCTGTAATAATTAGGGTTTATTTATTTATTTAGCGTATGGCTATACATGCAACATTAATACATCAAGTGTTAGACATTAAAATCTTATAACAATCATAAATATAATTTATGTTTATATTGGTCAGTTAAAAGGTTATATCGTGGTTTGAGATCCATTCTAGCGCCGATGGGGATGCCTCCAGGAAGTCGGACCAATTCCCTGCATATGGTAATTAGGGTAATTAGGGTAATTTATTATTACTCCCTCTTTCCCCCCTCTCTGCCCTATTGTATGGCAGTTATCATGTTGCTTCCATCAAGGTCATGTCACAGGTCAAGCTGTTTGCCCAGGTTGTCTGCCACAATGAACTGCCCACACAAACCTCCCAAGCTGGTGGTCTGCACTGGATGAACTAGTTCTCTGGCCCTTTTCAGTTGTAAAGGATTCTATCCCCCATTTCAACATCAAGAGGACACAAGTCTTGGCCCACAGATGCACTTGAAACCACGATTTGTTATTGTGGGTACGTGACACAATAGGTGTGGATGTCTTGCATATCTGTGTTCAACGTTAATTTATAATAGTAATAGACTGTTTTTTTAACAAGGAGAAACAAGATGTCGGCTGTAACCCATTTTTGTATATGGCAGACTTTTTTATCCCGCATAATAACAACGGAGGAGAGCGGGAGTTTATGTCCATCTTTTACAAATATGAAATTTTGTCAGTTATTTTAGATTTCAAAATTTTAGGAAACATGTTTATTGTTTTTAATGAATTCTTCTGTCAGATCCCATTACTTTTAAAGTTTTTTAGTAACACTTAAGCAGAAAATTTGAGTCCCGCAAGTAGTGATGTCACTTCCCACAATGAATGTGGTGTCCTATATTTTCAGGCTCTGGGCCTTACTTGTACAACAACATCTGTTTAAAAAGTATATTGCAAGTAAACTTCAGAACAATTAACGCAATTTACATTTTCAAAAATTTTTGTGGTGAAGTGAAAGTACCACCAGCTTGGTATTACACATTATTGAAAATGCTTTGTTGTTCCTAAGAGTTTTCTTAAAGACATTTACAGATTCTGGACCGAACTTAAACATCAGTACGTCTTTGAAAAGTGTGTTGTTAATATAACTTATCAACAACTAAAGAAATTCGTTTTACTTTAAGTTTTTAAGGTGGGCATAAAATAGTCCCCCCCCCTCCCTCCCCGCCCATCTTGGTAGTATGCATTATGGAAAACGCTTTGGTATTGATGCTGTTTAAGCAAAACACACTTACTTTTCTACGCAATGACTTCACTGTGAACATGTTAGGTTTATTTTTTGAACATTATGAGGAAATACAAAAATTCTAACGTTATATCACACTGAAGAGCCAAATATAATGGTACATCTGCCTAATATCCCGTAGGGCGCACGTGATCAAGCAGAAATGCTGCAACACGACGTGGCATGGACCCGACTAATTTCTGAAGTAGTGCTGGATGGAACTGGCTCCATGGATCATGCAGGGCTGTACATAAATCTGTAAGAGTATGAGGAGGTGGAGATCTCTTCTGAACAGCATGTCACAAGGCATCCCAGATATGCTCAATAAAGTTCATGTCTGGGGACTTTGGTGGTAAGCGGAAGTGTTTAAACTCAGAATAATGTTCCTGGAGCAACTCCGTAGCAATTCTGGATTGCGGTCTGTCGCATTGTCCTGCAGGAATTGACGAATTCCGTCCGAATGCACAATGGACATGAATGGATGCAAGTGATCAGACAGGATACTTACTTACATGCCACCTAGCAGAGTCATATCTAGACGTATCAAGAGTTCCATATCACTCCAACTGCACACACCCCATTCCATTACAGTGTCTCCACCAGCTTCAACAGTCAGCTGTTGACATGCCTGTTCCATGCATTCATGAGGTTGCCTCCATACTCGTACACGCCCACCCGCTGGATACAGTATGAAACGACCAGGCAACAAGCTTCCAGTCATCAACAGTCCAATGTCGGTGTTGACAGTCCTAGGTGAGGCGTAAAACTTCATGTCGTGAAGTCATCAAGGGTACACAAGTGGGCCTTCGGCTCCGGAAGCCCGTATCGAGTGGGTATAGTTGAACGGTTCGCACACTGACACTTGTTGATGGTCCAGCACTGAAATCAGCAGCAATTTGCAGACGGGTTGCACTTCTGTCACGCTGAACGATTCTCTTCAGTTGTCTTTGGTCCTGATCTTGCAGGATCTTTTTCAGCAGCAACGATGTCAAAGATCTGATGTTCTGCCGGAAACCTGATATTCACGGTACACTCGTGAAATGGTTGTACGGGAAAATCCCCACTTCATCGCTACCTCGGAGATGCTGTGTCCCATCGCTCGTGCATCGACTATAACACAACTCACTTAAATCTTGATATCCTGCTACTGTAGCAGCAGTAACCGAGCCAACAACTGTGTCAGTCACTTGTTATCTTATACAGGCTTTGCGGACGGCAGCACCGTATTCTGCCTGTTCACATATCTCTGTATTTGAATACGTCTGCGTATACTAGTTTTTTCGGCGCTTCAATGTGTATAAAGTGGAACAGTATCTGTAGACGACTACTACCTTATGGATACGACGCCAGATTTTGTTAAGGCTTTTAACAAAATGGTGATATGTGACAACCTAACATCAAATCAAGACCCCTATGTGCAGGAAAACTACTAAGGAAATAACGTGGTGATTGTAAACACCGACGGAAATGGAAATGATCGTATGACGTCAATGGCAGGGAGTTCCCAGGCTGGAAGATCGGCCGCCATATGCAAGTCTTATTGAGTGCAACGCCACTCTGGGCGACTTGCGCGTCGACAATATGGATGAAATGATGATGAGGACAGCACAGCACCCAGTCCTTAAGAGGAGAAAATCTCACACCCCAGCCGGGAATCGAAGCCGGGCCCCGTGGGTGGCATTACAACTCGCTGACCGTTTAGCTATTGGGGCGGACATAAACAGCGATAACGTATTTGGAATAGATTTTGTAACACGGTCAAGCTCTATTTGTAGGATAAAATATGTAACAAATTTATAAGTCAAATTGCAAGCCCAGAAGTGAACGAAGTTATCGAACCATCTTTCCGATTTTGTAAATCGTCCTGATATGCATCTGTAAGAAATTTTTAGATCTTCATTGGCTAAAGACTGTAGTATTACCAGATTTTGAGCTACTATTCATAATCACAGAACTGATGGTCCGTTGAAACCTATGGAATAGTGTCTAAGTATATTAAATACAAACACATAGAATTTAAAATATCCTGTACTGTACTCTGTGCCAATCACTTCGATGTGGTGTAAATTATCAAATAGCTTGCAAACGAGCAGCTGAGTTGTATTTTACTGCGTTCGGCGGTTTGTCAGCTGTGGCAATAAGAACACACAAAAGATGGATAGTGTACTAGTTGTGCCACCACGAATTAGTATGTGTGTGGGACAGTTGCGGCATGAGACGATGGTCAGAGTAAAGGGAGCTGTTGTAGCCCAACAACCTGGCTGGTCGGTTGCTGTCTTTACCTGACCAGATGCACAGAAATTCCACAGGAGGTAAAGGGCTACTTTAAACTTAGCATATGGAAAAATGTGCACATGATTATGTGGTACGAAATAATCGGATTTACTGTAAACTGCAGTGGCAATGTCCCTATCCTGGGGTGTGTGCAGAAAACGATTCAAGGACGTTTACTACACTAAGGGATGCACGAAAAAGCTGTTGCTAAACCACCATTCCCATTTGGCTCTAACTAAAAAGGATGTTTACATTACAATTAAATGTTGTCGAGTGGGACATTGCATATCTCGCAAAATTCCATGCGACGCATGCACTGTGGAGCGCTACTGCCTGTGATCGATCCGATTCCTCATAGCTCCTCCAAGCAGATGGCACGATAGCCTGCAGGCACTAGCTGTTCCTCCATGTTTCCCACACGCTACAATGTATGCTTTAAGAAACGCCTGAAACATGAATTGAGCTACAACCTAAACAGCCGGGGATAGCAAAATAGACAACAAAATGTTTAAGCGGAGTAATTAAAAATGGGGTAGACTTGCTGGCAGTGTAAGAATCAAAGTTGATGGACACCAGGTCTATATAAATTGAAAACGATGTTGTGTTCCATAGAGGCTACAAAGAAAACAAAACACTGGTTTTGTTGAGAAATAGTCTTTCAGGATCCGTCTCGTAAATTTTTAATCAATCAACCCAGACTCTCACTTTCAATAACAGAAACCGAAAAATACAAAGTCCCATGTGTAAATTGCCAAGCCCCCGGTGAAAATAGTGATGGTTCAAAACAGATATATTTTATGAGGAACTAGAGACTGTTTTGGACAATGTACAAGGTGAATATTATAAACACCTCTTCGGAGATCTTAATGAAGAAGTAAGCCAAAAAGCAACCTTAAAATGTATTATTGGAAAGCACCGCTTCCATAATGTGAGCAACGACAAGGCCATTAAGTTGATCAAATTCGCCACTGCAAAAATAATGTATTAAGAAACTTGGGTAGCTTCGGGTGGCAAGACAATGAACGAAACTGATCATGCTTTGTGAGAGACCAGTAAGCCTTGGCACGGTTGGCTGTGCTTCAGTGTCTGCAGATACCTTTGATCGACATCATGCGTTAGTATCGGAGCTCTGATTACGAGATACATTCTGGTGCGACTGGTTTAAATGCTGAGTACGATGGCGCTGGTGAACATACTGTGACCAGCAACTGTGATGGATGCACTGATGCAGTTGTTAGGAGCGCGCGTGGTGAGGTCGGAGTTTGGACGTCCTAGCCCGTTGAGAGTAGAAGTGGAGTCACCCTAGTGACTAGCAGTACGCCGCGAAGCTGTGTGTTGTGTCATGTGGGGACTCGCTATTCTGTGTGCCGGAGTTGGGCTCAGCCGGAACGAAGTACACTGCGTCTCCGTGTCTGCACTCAGCGAGCGTTATCTTGACTTACTGTAACGAGTGGGCCGTAGTTCTCGGTAAAAGTAATTGCTGTTTGTTCCCTATTGAAGGCAGCTCTCCAGGTGCAGCTTGTGGAACAAGCTGTTGCTAATAGTGGTCGGATCTGGAGGAGCCTCTATGTGTGCTGGTGTCTTTAGGAATAGAACTACTGCACTGCAGTGAAGGACACAAGTGTTTGCGTACTGATAGGCAATTACAAGTTTTAAATACATGTGTTGTAGTAAATCTGTATGAGGATCACCATCGTGGTTAGCAGACGAAGGTTTTTTTCAGTAAGGTGAGTGTTTTGGTGTTCCCATTGTAACTTGATTTTGTAACTTAGATTATGTAACTTCATTCTGAAGAGGGCAGTGCGCCAAGGGATTTACGTGCTATTTAACAATATTTGAGTTTGCTAGCTCTTGCTGTTGTTCTGTTTCGTGAATTAATCAAATTTAGTGTGCTTAGTAAATTGTGGTTTCAGCCGTTGGTGATTGCCGATGTATTATTTGTACTGATATAGTTATTTGATGCAACTGATGATTAACGCACTGGTAACACATACGTTATTTTGGTAATTAAACTGATCACTATATTTAATCCTCGGTTCCTTTTCTTATCAATTTTTTAACATTCTTGGTAACTTAAATCCTTCGTCTGAAATTAAACCACTTAAGCATGTCTTAATTATGCCAAGCCCTGGTGGTTTTAAATATTAAAACTTTTTACCATTATGTTGATGAGTCGCCGGTCGGAGTGGCCGAGCGGTTCTAGGAGCTACAGTCTGGAACCGCGCGACCGCTACGGTCGCAGGTTCGAATCCTGCCTCGGGCATGGATGTGTGTGATGTCCTTAGGTTAGTTAGGTTTAAGTAGTTCTAAGTTCTAGGGGACTTATGACCTCAGCAGTTGAGTCCCATAGTGCTCAGAGCCATTTGAACAATTTTTTTTGTTGATGAGTCGCCAAATTGGCATCCATGGAAGTGGCACCTATAAGTGATGTGTGCAGGGGGCTCAGTCAAGGGTTAATGCTGCCGGGTAAACAGCCTCATTTTCCACACAAGACGCCTTTTTTACACCTAATGTCAAAGCGTATTGCCTATTTTTGAGATTTCTTTCCTCTTATCTTTCAAATGATTTTAATATTTGAAATTTTGAAAAGTATATTTTAAATTTATTCTAAAGTATTACTTAAAGAATTTTAAAGTTAGGAAAGGTTTTGATTTTCTTAATCATTGCAAGATTTTACCTATATTTATAAACGTTAATTAGACTGTCGTTGGAAGAGTAATTATGCCTTATGCGAGACACCTTTTTTTTCTGTTTGGTACTATCTTGAGTATCGTCTTTTTTTATTTTTTAAACGTAAAATTGTTGTTACAAATTAACATTTAGCGAAACTGCTGGTACATAATGTTTACAGTTGTGAATGAATAATTGTTGTAAAATATTATTCATCATTTGTTCATGGTTCACAGTTGAAATATTTATTAGCGACCTGATGCACTATGTGTTGTTTATAACATTATGTCAAAGTTCTGTTTATAGCTAATTGGCAAAAAGAGTGGATGTATGCATTAGTTTACATACCTTACATGACACCATTGGACATTTATTTTGATATCTATTCTGCTACACAAGATACAACTACTCATCTGCAAAACAGCAAAACGTAATTTCTTTTTTTCTGTTTAATATGCATTTACAATCGGAGAAGAATATATATCACGTTTTACGTGTGTGACTTACGGTTCTGATATTGTGGTGCTTTCTCATATGTCATTGGCGAAGGGAACAGGCAGATTTCATGGCCTATGGTCTCTTGACACTGCACTTTCTCCAATTTATCGATACATAGGCAGAGTTTTCTCCACCATTAGGTGTTGTTGCGGCTGTGTGGTGTTCATTTGTCTCGTAGCGCGTTTGGCTAGGTGAGGCGAGAGAGTTTGAACTGTATTTGGTATCTGTAGAGTTTGGTTTGCGCGCGTGTGTGTGTGTGTGTGTGTGTGTGTGTGTGTGTGTGTGTGTGTGTGTGTGTTCAAATGGCTTTGAGCACTATGGGACTTAACTTCTAAGGTCATCAGTCCTCTAGAACTTAGAACCAATTAAACCTAACTAACCTAAGGACATCACAAACATCCATGCCCGAGGCAGGATTCGAACCTGCGACCGCAGTGGTTGCGCGGTTCCAGACTGTAGCGCCTAGAACTGCTCGGCCACCCCGGCCGGCTGTGTGTGTGTGTGTGTGTGTGTGTGTGTGTGTGTGTGTGTGTGTGTGTTCAATACAGAGGGAGAGAAAGACAGAGAGAGAGAGAGAGAGAGAGAGAGAGAGAGAGAAAGTGAGGGAGGGAGGGAGAACGAATTTTTTTTTTTTTTGATGAGGTGTTTTGGTGTGGGTGTTACTTGTATAGTTCATCTACTGTGGCGAAGAGGGTATTTATTACACAGTGATTTGTATTCATTGAGCGCTTTCTTTCCTTGGGCTATTGATTTTTGGATGTGATAGTTTCCTTCTATAGTTAATTTTTGGTATAAACAGTTACTAGTTTTAAGGGTGAGTACGCCAGTTTCAATGGTTGTTGGGTTTTGATTGTGTGCTATCAGGTGGTTTGCCAATGTTGAGTGTGAGCTATTGCTTTTCAGTGCTCTGAGGTGTTCTGTATACCTGATTCTGAAATTCCTGAATGTTTCGCCCACATATACAGACCGACAACAAAGTAAGTTGGTATATATTAGTGTGTGACAACTATAGGGACACAGCGGTACTCAACCACCTACTAGAAAGAATGAAGTCCCTATCAAGAGAAATAATTAGAGTGTACCAAGGAGGTTTCCTAACATGACGATCAACCACTGACCACGTATTTGCCATAAAACAAATCTGTTAGAAAATGTACAAATACAGCCGCTAATTGCACCTTTTCCTTGTAGACTTCAAGTAGGCTTATGATAAGATCCATAGAGCAAGTCTGATGAAAACCATGACAGAATCTGGCATACGATAGGATATGGAGAATGTTGCAGAGATAAGCCTTAATGACACAGAAGCTAAGGTTAAAACAGGCAACAAAATGACAGTGAGTTTCCATGCGGGTACAGGATTAAGACTAGAAGGATTATCAACAGTCCTTTTCAATGTGGCACTCGATAAGATAATGCAAAAGTTCTACTAAGGGAACTGGCTGTTTATTCAAGTCAACAATGAAAATATTAGCTATCTGGCGAATGCAGATGGCACTGCCTTAACAACATGCACAAATGACGAACTGAAAGGAAGTATCAATGGATCGAGGTTCGGGCCACAGCTTAGTACCGAAAACCTAAATACGTGAGCATAGGAAGATAGCTCCAAACTCCCCAATACCTATGAGAGAACTCTATCAGGTATAAATATGCGAAAGAATTAAAATATCAGGGATCGACTTTTACTGGACCAACATCAACTGAAGCAATGATTAAGGCAAGACTGCAGAGGAGAAACAGATGCTGTTACTCGCTAAACCAGGTAATAAAATGTAGAAACATATTACAACAACTAAAACTAAGCCCACATCTACATATATAATCCAACAAACATGGTAAGGTGTGTGGCGCACGGTCCCATGTACCACAACTAGTCGTTTCCTTTCCTGTTCCACTCGCAGGTAGAGCGGGGGCAAAGCGACTATATATATATGCTTCCACATGAACCATAATTTCAGGCATGTAATCTTCGTGGTTCCTGCATGAAATGTACGTATGTTGACAACAGTAGGTTCGTTCTACAGTTATCTTCAAATGCCAGTACTGTAAACTTCCTGAGTCGTCTACGATGATGATGGAAGCTGAGTAAATGAATTAAAACTTGTACTACAGCCGGGACTTAAACTTAGGTCAACATGCTTACTAGGTAAGAATGCTGATCATCACACCACCCTATGGCTAACATTACTGTACAGACTACGTAAGTCCAACGCCCTCCCGAACAAAAACTTCAAAAATAAATTGTGCAAATGACTCTGAGCACTATGGGACTTAACATCTGAGATCATCAGTCCCCTAGAACTCAGAACTACTTAAACCTAACTAACCAAAGGACATCACTCACATTCATACCCGATGCAGGATTCGAACCTGCAACCGTAGCGATCGCGCGGTTCCAGGCTGAAGCGCCTAGAACCGCTCAGCCACAGCGGCCGGCCACATACTTCATATCTTCATCTCATTTTCACCCCAAGTCATCACTATTGTCGGAGAGCCGTGGCAATTGTGACGATCTAGGAAGGAAATAAGTTGAAGATATGAAGTGTGTGTTGGGGAGGGGTTAGGTCAACATGCTTACTAGGTAAGAATGCTGATCATCACACCACCCTATGGCTAACATTACTGCACAGACTACGTAAGTCCAACGCCCTCCCGAACACAAACTTCAAAAATAAATTGTGCAAATGACTCTGAGCACTATGGGACTTAACATCTGAGATCATCAGTCCCCTAGAACTCAGAACTACTTAAACCTAACTAACCAAAGGACATCACTCACATTCATACCCGATGCAGGATTCGAACCTGCAACCGTAGCGATCGCGCGGTTCCAGGCTGAAACGCCTAGAACCGCTCAGCCACAGCGGCCGGCCACATACTTCATATCTTCATCTCATTTTCACCCCAAGTCATCACTATTGTCGGAGAGCCGTGGCAATTGTGACGATCTAGGAAGGAAATAAGTTGAAGATATGAAGTGTGTGTTGGGGAGGGGAGTGTACTTAGGTAGTCCATGCAGTAGTGTTATCCATAGTGCTGTGATGGTGAATGGCCAGCATTTCTGCCTAGTAAGCTACGTTCAAGTCAGTCTGCCTTCGGCAGTGCTGTTTACGTCCCTGCGCACGGTTATTTACCTATTCGGAAAACACATACGTTTCGAAGGCTCGATATAAAATGGCACATCCATACCGAAAGTCGACTCTCAAAATTAGTTTTTCGAATGAATATGCGAAAACGAAAGCCTACGACGTTCCTACGACACGAAGTTCAACTTGACTACAACGAACTTATTGGAATACACCTCTCCATAGTGAGCATTGTCGTCTACGTGAAACTGATTAACGACGCAATGTGCGACAGAATCATTCCAGATACTAAACATGGACTCAAATTTCATCACTCTGACGGACTTGTTGGAGTGATAACTATTGATCACGTAGGACTGGGATTACGAAACATACGTATTTTTGAACTTCCTTTCCAGGTTCCGTCTGACTTGGTGATTGACGCCTCACGCCCATATGGATGAGTGCTTAGACAAGTAGAGAAAAAATGGTACAACTTTACGACGTACCGCGTTCTCAATGGGATGCGACGAATCAGAGTAGAACTGACGCAACATGTACCCTCATACTTGTTCATCAGCGGATGCAGAGTAATAGCCATCTACGTAGGACAATCCAAAACATGCTCTGCATGCGGGAAAGAAGGCCACGTCAGTTCAAAATTGATGCAGTGGAGGATTGTGTAAGTTACAATTGGCAATTCCGGGCCTACGTCCACGCTGACGCCGCTAACACTAACGTATGCGGATGCGTTTCGAACAGATCCCATCCCGAAGAATGACCAAATCCCACATCGTGACAGTTTACGGCGACCGACTGCAGCAGAGCGGCCACCTATGACGAAACGACTCACAGTTCCGCCACTCCGGCGCCGAAGACGCTATTAACCGGCGGGAAAGCAACGATAGGAGGTGTGGAAATTTATCCTACCGCTGTGCCGACAGCTGCTTTCGTCCCTGAGCACCGGGAGTCACTCCCGCACTGGGACACGGATGCACACAAGCGCAAACAACGATCGCCGAAGCGCCACAAGACTGATAGCCGCCGGTAGATCCTTCAACTCATTGCAGTAAAACTTCCGCCTTCGGTCAGCCCGGCCGGAGAAACACGACGAAAGATGGACCTCCAGCACAGGAACTGCGCCGATGAATCCGACACTGATCCACAGATCGACGACGTAGCCGCAATGGCGATTGCGGAATCCACCAGATGTTAACCACGCAGGAGACGCAGACCATCACACAGAGAGCATGTCGCCGAGCAGCAGCACACAAGTTAACATAAGCGTTCATGTGCGCCTTACGCACTGAGGAACAGCGGCAGGCGTATCGAACAGCCTCTATTAATAATAATGCAATTGGAACGCCGGTCAAATTGCAACGAGGTATGCTGCATGTTTCAGACGCCGACATCGTCCTTCTGCAGTAAGTATGTGTCGAAAGCTTCCCCGACCTTTATAAATAAGATACATAATTACACCCACTACAGACGGTAGCAGCGGAACAGTGATACTTCTATGTGGTGCATAGTAGCCGAGGACATGGTGAACCTGCCGTCAGCCCGAGGACAGGCGCTCACAGTGCTAGGAGTAGAAATCGATATCATCTACGCACCGTCGGGGTCCGACAGACGGCGCCGTCGATCCCGATTTTACGCACAGGACATTGCACCACTATTCTTAGATCGGTATGAACACGTCATATTTGGAGGTGACTTCAACTGCGTGCTCACACTAAAGGATCAGCACCCAGGCTATAATTCATACCAGAAGCTGCGGAAATTGATACAGGACGTGAATGTCATTGAGACACGGGAGACGTTACATGGCGACAGACGAGGATATACCTATGTCAAAGGTCACTCGGCAAGTCGTCTCGGTCGAATTTACGTAACGCGTCATTTCGAATTTGCGATCCTCGGTGCGGAATTGTGGCCAGTCGCCTCTCCAGATCACTTAGCATACATATGCACGGTATCCGTATGTCGTCAATGAGGGAGGAGCTGCAGTGTTTGGCAATTGAATACAGCGCACCTCAGGGAACTTGAGTGCAAACGCTTAATGGAGGACACTTGGCACATATGCGAACAACGCCTCCTGACATATCCGACGACATTGCAATGCGTTAAGCCTGCATTGCGCCAAGCGTTGATTGCGTACGGAAGAGAGAGAGCAGATGACGTGGAGGCGCCACACGACAGAATTATATTTAACGACGCGCCGCAAAAATTTCTGTACAAGCACATTCACAGGATCGGAGTGCTGCTACAAAAAGAGCGCGGGCCCAAATAATTTCCGTAACGCAACCCCATCTGGCGGGTGTCACAGTCCGCGCAAGGGCATTTGAACGAGTCCGTGGAGAATCACGTTATCAGGGAAAAACAACGTAGCCGCAGAACTTTAATACAGGCGGTCGTATTGCCGGACGGTCGCCGCATGTCAACGCAAAAAAGATACCGCCAACGCCTTTGTGGAACAATAAGATCATCTCCATGAAGAAGCGGAACACGATCAGGCAGCCTTTCATGAGGTCTCACGAACGCTAACCACGTGCTTCGACGCGACGGCCGACCGACAGTTAACGGGGGAGGTCACAGATGACGACGTAATAGAACCCCTGGATAAGGGAGAGTCGAACAAATCGCCGCGCCTCGACGGGTTTCCTTTAGAGTTTTATCGTACATTTAAAGATCTCATGACTCCGCGGTGGATTGCCAGGTACCACGAATTGATGTCTCCCAATGTGCTTCTTGCACCTTCCTTCATGGAAGGAATGATCATTCCTATCCACAAACCATCCGGCGGGACAGGGATACAGGCCTACCGGTCACTGACCCTTCTTAATTGCGACTACAAGATCTACACCAGGTCACTTGCAGCACGCTATAACGCGTACTACGCCAAGTGATATCACTCGATCAAATTCAATAACGAGGGGATAGCAATACACAAACGGCACTCAGAGGCTACCAAGATGTGATCGCACTGGAAACATGTCGTCTCCGGGGCATACTGGTATCGATAAACTTCGATCGCGCCTTTGACAGGGCAAGCCACGCCTAGCTCGTTGAAGTGATAACGCAAATGAAGTTTCCAGAGAGTTCTATCACCGTCGTTATGTGACTATTCCAAAGCGCCTCATTCAGAGTGCTCATCAATGGACGCATGGTGGGGTCCATCACTATCTTACGATTGGTCAGAAGAGGGTGCCGTTGTCGACGATACTGTATGCCATCGCCGTCGGGCCGCAGCTCTGCGGGCTCCGGGATCGACTCCAAGGAATGTCGATAAGGCACAACAATTTATATGCAAAACGTACGCGGATAACCATGTGTTTTTAACGAAGTCGGGTGACGGGGCTCTCAAATGGTTCAAATTGTTCTGAGCACTATAGGACTTAACATCTGAGGTCATCAGTCCCCTAGAACTTAGAACTACTTAAACCTAACTAACCTAAGGACATCACAAACATCCATGCCCGAGGCAGGGTTCGAACCTGCGACCGTAGCGGTCGCGCGGTTCCAGACTGAAGCGCCTAGAACCGCTCGGCCACACTGGCCGGCGGGTGACGGGGCAAGAGCGGCCTTGCAGTGGACTAATTTGTATGGTATGGCTACGGGAAGTCGTATGAACATGCCAAAGGTGGGAGCGTTGTACATCGGGAGAGGAGCACCATTACAGCCGATAAACAAGATGAAATACCTCGTAATTATCTTCACTGCTGACGTTCGCCGCACGACGGCACTGAGCTACAGACATCTTCTGCAAACAATTCATGACAGTGTCAGAAGTAACAGGTTAAGGGCTCTGGACATGATACAACGGGTCACCTTTGCCACCACTTATCAAGCTTCTTGCATCCCCCACCTGGCCCAAGTTCTTCCTACGCCGGTGGTGTTGGCGCGCCGAATCCTGGCGGCATTAGGATATTTTGTGAGCACAGGTCTGCTTTTTAATGTCGGATACAAAATCCTCACACTTCCTAGAAGTCGTGGAGGCCTTGTGCTAGTCCACGTCCACGATCAAGCAGTGGCTATTTACGTAAGCACGATGATAAAAATGCGGACACTACAGCGGACAAGTCTGACGAGCACCTTGGTAGACGAACTGGCTCCATCTTCTCATCTGGCTTCGGTAGCGGTGGCTCACGTCTCACCATCGCTTGCCGACATACGAACCTTTTTTGTGGAAGACAGTTACGTACATAGGAAACTACTGACTACCAGGACGGCAACGGCACGTGATATATATCGCATCTTGACTTGACGACGGCCGAATAATGCCGTAGAGCAACAGTGACATGGTCAGTGGCATGGAGTACAGTGTACCACGCACACCTTGTTCAGGGACGCGAGCACTTTGGTATCAGGTTGTAAATGGGAAATATGTGACTCGTTCCAGGCTGCATACAATTCATCTGCCGGATGCGCCACTATGTCCACAGAGCAATGTTATAGACGCAGAGGAACATCGCCTGATATGCGGGCCTTCGACGGACGTGTGGTGTTGGTCCAAAAAATGACCACCTTCCTCCTTCGGGTGGTGCCGCAAGCAATATAACCACGGATACTACTTCTCCCAAATATGACATATTATCCCAGAACGAAGAAAAACGCATTGACTTGTATTCGGAATCTGACTGTGCTGTACCTTTCCGGAGATGGCAGTAAGAATGTACTAGACTTTTGGGTCTTACTACAGGAACAACGATCACAGATTATGATTAGTCCGAGATATAGAACATATTACGGTAATGTTTTAGGGAGTGCCTTGTTTGATCCTCCACCAAGTTGGGGTGTACCGGGTTGTAGCATGTAATTATTGCCTGCAAGTATTCAGAACCGGAAACGACCAGGACAGTGGAGAGAACCTCCGGAACTGACGCGAGGTACAACGGGATTAGCGAGGAAAACGCCAAAGAAGAGGGACATGGTCCGATATTGTTTTGTACTGATAGAAGCAGTTTATGTTTTTTATTGTTACATCATTGTGTAAAAAAGTCCATTTATCTACGTTTTCCAGAAATATTTTATTTTACACAGACCATCGTCTAATTTTTTTCTAAAAAAAAGACAGCGGTACTGCACTTGCCCGCGGGACACATTGAATGTTCATCTAACAGTCGCAGATGATGGTTGATGGTTGAAGGTATCGCCATAGCAAGCAGTTCTTTCTTTTTTTTTTTTTAAAAAAAAAAAAAAAAAGGAAGTCCTGGCCGTGGCACAAATTTTAATCCATTTACTCAGGTCACAAATGTAACAGGGCGCCTCTGAATTGCATCAATGTCTCATTTCAATTCAACCTGGCGTTGATCCCAGACACTCGAGCAGTTCTCAAGAATATGTCTCCTTCACAGATGTACAATACTTTCTTAAAATTCACCCAATACACCAAAGTCGGCCGTTCGCCTTCCCTACCACAATCCTCACATGCTCGCTGTATTTCATGTCGCTTCTCAACCTTACGTCCAGATATTTAATCGATGTGATTGTGTCAAGCACAATGCTGTATCCAGACATACTAATGTTGTATTCAAAGTTACAAATTTGTTTTTCCTACTGATCCGCATTAACTTACATCTTTCTACTTTAAGAGCCAGGTGCAATTCACCACACCAACTAGAAAATTTTTCTAGGTCATCTTGTCTCAGCCTACAGTCACCACCTTCCTATACACTACAGCATCATCAGCGAACAACCACAGAGTGCTGCCTACCCTGTCTGCCAGATAATTAATGTGTATAGAAGATAGCAACGGTCCTATTACGCTTCCCTGGGGCACTCCTGATGTACTCCTGTCTTCGATGAACAATCGGCGTCGAAGACAAGATACTGGGTTCTATTACTTAAGAAGTCTTCGAGCCAGTCATGTTCTCGAGGCCTATTCCGTATGTACGTGCCTTCGTTAACAGACTGCAGGGGCGTACTGTGTCGAATGCCTTTCGAAAATCTAGAAATATGTCTGTTGCCCTTCATCCACTGTTCGTAGTATACCATGTGAGAAAAGAGCAAGCGGGTTTCGCATGAACGAAATCGAAGGCCGTGCTGTTAAGTGGACATGGGCTTTCGATATCTAGCAAATTTATTGCATTAGAACTCAGAATATGCTCTAGAATTCTGCAGCAGATTGATGTTGAGGATATTGGTGTGTGGTTTTTAAGGTCGGTTCTGTCACCCTTCTCATACACAGCAGTCACCTGCGCTTTTTTACAGTCGTTGGCACTTTGCGCTGGTCGAGAGATTCGCAATAAATGCAACTTAAGTGAGGGGTCAATGATGTAGAGTACTCATTGTAAAATCAAATTGGAATTCCAAACGGAACCTGGCGGCTTATTTGTTTTCAACTCTTTCAGTTGTTTCACTGCGCCAGGGATGCTTATTACTATGTCATCCATACGGTACACTGTGCGATTGTGAAACGACGCTAAGTGTGTGCGATTGTCCTGCATGAACGATTTCTTGGATGTGGAATTTCGAATTTCGGCCTTCTTTGGGGTGTGTACAAAAGATTAACAATGGCACCAGTACTATACGGGTGTCAACCAAGGAGCACACAGAGACAAGACCTTAACCGACTGTTTTCAACTGAGAGATTGGTCTTCAGGGAAACATATGAACCAATCTGGGACCTAGTTACGGCGGAATGGAGAAAGCGTCGCAACACATATCTAGAAGAACCATACAAGGAGCCTAACATCGATGAAGTGATGCAAATCATAAGACTCCATTAGGCTGAACACTTGGTGGGAAAAGAAACGAGATGGTCCAAAATTGAAGTGTACGGGATACCATCAAGGAGCAGACCAGCAGGAAGACTTGGGAAGAGATAGATGGATGGGGTAATACACGACTGGCCACAATCGGAAATCTTGGAGAATTAGAGACAGGTAGCAAAAGACAGAAACACGTGGAGAACCCTAAATGTGACATCACGCTCCCCTCTGGGCTCGATAGCGTAAAGTAAAGTGGGGTAAAGTGTGCAATACCTGACTTAAAAGAACAAACAAACTAAATCTCAGGTAACACCACGTGCACTGTACAGAGCAGGAATAAAGAACACGGCAGGATAATAGTGCAGACTCTTAGTACGACGCCGTCGATATACCACGACGCAGATTGTACAAAATAAACAGCAGAAAATGATAATTGAATACATGCAATAATTGTCCTGTGTTACCTGTCTCAGTTACTGAAAACGATTCCTTTTGTTTGTTCAACAATGAACGTCAGCACATTCACTTATAAAAACTTAACTCTACTTCTAAACTAATTTTATTAAAACGTGATTAGAATAGTAGATCATATCTTTTATTCAACGAGACATTTAGAGCAACAGTGTATCAGAAATCTTACGAGTAATGACCAGGTATTCATGAAGATATGCGAGAACACAAGCGAAGTGGTGGTAGGTGTCAACGATCAGGAGGTGCGGTGGAGGTTGCTAAGACGTGCAACATTCTTTCTCCAAAGCCTTCGAGTTCGATGTCAAGCTTTTCCAATCTATTTTTCGTGTCATTGTAGTGACCTTCACAGAAGAGTTACAGTTTGTGTTTGAATTTTGATATGAATGAAATACCAAAATTGTTGTCACAGAGAAAATCAGTTTGTGGAATGAGAGCAAATAATATGAAAGAGAAAAAAATTTTCGATGATACGATGTGGTTCTGCTATAAGAAAATCAGCCTGGAGTTATGCAAACTGCCTGACTCAGTTTGCAACTGCGCCTATTGCCAGAAACGCGTTGTGCGTTCCACAAAGCACTGAGGCAGCCAAACCAGTTTCTTGTTTTACAATTATTGGGGTATCTGAAGGTCTCTCAGCCTGTCATGTAAGCGTGTAACTTAGGATGGTTGAAAACAGATGCTGTGAAGTGAATCCAGGAGCTGAGTATTGTGTATATATGGTACTTGCAAGAAAGAACGAGAGAACAGGAAGATCTAACAAGGGCTGCATGGAATCTCCAACCATGGAATTTTCAACTCTTTCAAAGGTGCCTGATGTACCGTGGCACTTCCGACTAACGAATTTTGCACCATGACATTTCCGATCAGAGCCTCCCCAACTGTAACAACTTTTGACGGTCTAAAAAGCTGCGGCTACAATACTGGCGGTCGTTGACGTCACAGGTCGCAAAGTCCACGGTCGGGAAGTCAGTGACATCTTATCAACAGAGGCAACAACAATGTGTCAGTCAAGGGTAAGGGTAATAACCGGCATGTGCGAATCGTTGTAGTATTATATATTGTAGATGTTGGCGGACTTAGGAATATAAAACAAACACTGCAGAACAGTGAGAGGAGGAGATACTGTTGATGGGAATTGTCCCTACCGCTTTAATTCGTAGAAGAGAGCTGTTTCAGTTTTATTCTCTTTTAATGCGACATTATCCCATTGTAATCTGAACTGAGCTCAGTATTCGTTAGTGTCATTTGTCAGCTGAATTGAATAATTTCCCGAAATCTAGCTTCTCGTACATATTGAATGTTCAGTTTAGTATCTGTCGGATACCTCCACCATTTTTTTAAATTTTTCTGTCTGTTTTTACATAAGACGAGTGGACTTCGTTCTGATTTTCAGTATCCTGAGTAGAATTCAAGTAATTCTGTAATTGCATCAAACTGAACGTGAGCAGGACCAGGATAGAGGTGATAACTTCGTTGATGTATGACTGTTTTACTTGTGTGATAAACAATACCACCAAACTAATGAAATTATGTCAGTTGTATGTAGCAGTACCACACCTAAATCGTCAGACGTATTATCAGCTGTGTAACTAGAGGCAGCTCAAACAAGATTTGCTCACCATTTGATTCATGGCACACCAAACATCGCTAAGAATTGTCGATTTCTTACAATGGAAATGTTTCATTTTTATATTTGTGAGCGCCTTCGGTATAGCAGTCCTAAAGTAGTCTAGTAGGACATCCGGTTTAACGGAATGTACTAACAGGGACAACGTTTCAACAACGACTTCGGAACACTGCTGTATGTGGTAGCAGGCACAAAGTGGCGTTAGCCGGCTTGAGGTAAGGCCAAATCAGGTAGAGACGAAGTGATAAATTGGTCTTTACCGGTCCTTTGGAACGTGTTGTTGTTGACTTCATTAAAAACCGGTCGAGGGTAGCCCCGAGCGGCCGTTGTGACCGAATGGTTCTAGGCGCTTAAGTCTGGAACCGCGCGACTGCTACGGTCGCAGGTTCGAATCCTGCCTCGGGCATGGATGTGTGCGATTTCCTTAGATTAGTTAGGTTTAAGCAGTTCTAAGTTCTAGGGGACTGATGACCTCAGATGTTGAGTCCCACTGTGCTCAGAGCCAAATTTGTGGGTAGCCCCATACAGCCTCCGTAATAATACAGTCGCTACAGGGGTACGGTTTATTTTTCCTGGTGTATTGCTCTACTTACTCATAACGAACTAGATGGCCTTGTGGTACCTATTTAAGAATGCGCAGGTAAAATGATACATAAAGAAACGTTCTGTTCATATCGTCAAACAAACCGACTTTTCCCATGATTGCTAATTTGTCGCATGAACAAGTACCGGGCAGTATTTGTTTGGACTGACTCCATCTACAACACAGAAAACAGAAATTGCTAATATCTACCGAAAGACCACAGAAAATGCACATGACGAATCTCAGCAGAGAAAACCAGAATATCATATGTACACTCCTGGAAATTGAAATAAGAACACCGTGAATTCATTGTCCCAGGAAGGGGAAACTTTATTGACACATTCCTGGGGTCAGATACATCACATGATCACACTGACAGAACCACAGGCACAAAGACACAGGCAACAGAGCATGCACAATGTCGGCACTAGTACAGTGTATATCCACCTTTCGCAGCAATGCAGGCTGCTATTCTCCCATGGAGACGATCGTAGAGATGCTGGATGTAGTCCTGTGGAACGGCTTGCCATGCCATTTCCACCTGGCGCCTCAGTTGGACCAGCGTTCGTGCTGGACGTGCAGACCGCGTGAGACGACGCTTCATCCAGTCCCAAACATGCTCAATGGGGGACAGATCCGGAGATCTTGCTGGCCAGGGTAGTTGACTTACACCTTCTAGAGCACGTTGGGTGGCACGGGATACATGCGGACGTGCATTGTCCTGTTGGAACAGCAAGTTCCCTTGCCGGTCTAGGAATGGTAGAAAGATGGGTTCGATGACGGTTTGGATGTACCGTGCACTATTCAGTGTCCCCTTGACGATCACCAGTGGTGTACGGCCAGTGTAGGAGATCGCTCCCCACATCATGATGCCGGGTGTTGGCCCTGTGTGCCTCGGTCGTATGCAGTCCTGATTGTGGCGCTCACCTGCACGGCGCCAAACACGCATACGACCATCATTGGCACCAAGGCAGAAGCGAGTCTCATCGCTGAAGACGACACGTCTCCATTCGTCCCTCCATTCACGCCTGTCGCGACACCACTGGAGGCGGGCTGCACGATGTTGGGGCGTGAGCGGAAGACGGCCTAACGGTGTGCGGGACCGTAGCCCAGCTTCGTGGAGACGGTTGCGAATGGTCCTCGCCGATACCCCAGGAGCAACAGTGTCCCTAATTTGCTGGGAAGTGGCGGTGCGGTCCTCTACGGCACTGCGTAGGATCCTACGGTCTTGGCGTGCATCCGTGCGTCGCTGCGGTCCGGTCCCAGGTCGACGGGCACGTGCACCTTCCGCCGACCACTGGCGACAACATCGATGTACTGTGGAGACCTCACGCCCCACGTGTTGAGCAATTCGGCGGTACGTCCACCCGGCCTCCCGCATGCCCACTATACGCCCTCGCTCAAAGTCCGTCAACTGCACATACGGTTCACGTCCACGCTGTCGCGGCATGCTACCAGTGTTAAAGACTGCGATGGAGCTCCGTATGCCACGGCAAACTGGCTGACACTGACGGCGGCGGTGCACAAATGCTGCGCAGCTAGCGCCATTCGACGGCCAACACCGCGGTTCCTGGTGTGTCCGCTGTGCCGTGCGTGTGATCATTGCTTGTACAGCCCTCTCGCAGTGTCCGGAGCAAGTATGGTGGGTCTGACACACCGGTGTCAATGTGTTCTTTTTTCCATTTCCAGGAGTGTATCAGGATATTATTTCAGGTGTGGCATAAGATGCACAAAAAGACTGACTTTTACGACACTGATAGGAGCTGAAAAAATGAATTAATATTTGTGTAACAGGGATGACAGGGATGACTCTAACGCAGTTTTCCTGTTTATTAGGTGTATGTGTTGGCCAATACACCGACATGGCAGCACAGGTACCACAGCAGGACAGTCCACCCCAGTCCATTGTCCACCCTAACAAAATCTTCACTTCACCCTTTCAGATAATTTTCCCCTTCTTACATCGTCAGCAATGGTTAACACATCTATCTAGTAAGCAGAAAACCGTGTTTACAATCTTGGCTGCGGCACAAACTTTAATTCATTTCTTCAGCTTCAATCAGTATTATAAATAATGTTGAAATTCATATGTTTCAAGGAAGGTTCAATTATATAGTATAAGATGTGTTGACTGATTGTCATTGATATCACGACCTGCACTATGAATGGTGCAGAGGCAAATATACGTAACTGAAATCCCGTGTATGGTATCTACAAACGTCGAATAGTGATTCACATAGGTTTCGAATGTCCCCAGTGGAAGTGAAGCGTTACTACAAACTCCTCAAGACAATCTGTCTGTATTTTTCAAGCAGTAATTATAGATAGGCCTGAGAAATACCTAACTGCCTCAAAAATATGATTAAGTTTCGATTTTCTGTATATTCGGTCGTTGTTTCGCCCACTAACGTGACAAATACGTGTAATATGAAATATTCTAGATGCTGTTGTTACTTTCTGTTCCAACTGCCACTGAGCTGCATTGTGACATGCTGTGTGTAGCTGTAGCAGGTAGCGCCCATCAGAAGTAGTTTCTCGGATCTGAAAGGTTAACTCCTGTTATTTGTAACTGACTCCAAAGTTATAAATCACATTTTGAACACTGCTTTCATATTTTCTATATTTTGTTATTTGGGGGCACTAACAAACATAAGTGACCTACTGCGCAGATAACATTGCTAAGGCATTACATCAACTATTCTTCACACTGTTATTAGTACAGTAACTGACAAGTGACTGTCTTTTGATGAGAGAAAGAGACTCTGCTTCATGCAGCAATGTCATATTAAAACGACTAAAATCTCAACCACGTTTACGTATCTATCAGGACTTCAGAAGTAATTTTCTGATTTTTTTACCATTGTAGGAACAGTATTTTCAATGATCGATAAATTGCATAACATACGTGTTGTTGCTGTTTATGAGTAAGGTTATTTGACTACTGATTCGGAAGTATTATTTCAACTAAACATAATCGTGTACATATTAACAGTGATACGACCTTTCAAGTAATCCCTTTAAAAAAGGGAGTCTTGGAAAATAGGTAGTTCGGCTGCAGTGTTCAGGTTAGTTAGTCTCATTGCGTTAGAACTTTGTGTGGATTGTAATTCTTATAAGGTGTGACCCACGAAGTCAGTACAACAGATTAATTCAGGGTCTGCACTATGAATAATGACGATCCAGTGTGTATCCTCAAAATGGGTACATTTACTTGTTAAACAATCACGAGTTTTGGAGCTTTCTCTGAATAAGGAGACTGACTCTTTGCTTCTGGGTTACTTCAGATTTTTGTATATTTAATGAATAAATGCATCAGAATAGTACAGTTTCTAGTAAAGGTGATATCATTGTAGAACTCTTTAAGAAGTCAAAGTAGTAGTAGTAGCACTCCGTCTTCAGGCCACAAGTGGCCCATCGGGAGCATCCGACCGCTGTGTCATCCTCATAGAGGATGCGGATAGGAGGGGCGTGGGGTCAGCACACCGCTCTCCCGGTCGTTATGATGGTTTTTAAGAAGGCTAAAGTAATACGATAATCGAACTAACACACATTACAAATAACATTTGTGGAGAACGGCTTCCAGGAGGGTGGATTCCAGCACTGATACATCTTATAGAAAGTGGAAGATAAACCAGAGTCGGCGAATTACGGGGGAATACCAGTACATATATCCGCAAAGACATTACTGAACGGAGGGGAAAAGGAACTAAATCCACAAAATGATGAGTACTATGGAGGCTTCAGAAAGAGCATATCATTTATGGAACAAATCTTGAATCTGAGACCGGTAATGCGTATCAAAAACAGAAAAGTTTTTCATTGACATTCGTAACTTCAAGAAAGCCTGTGATTCAGTAGTGGTACTGCGCCAGAATGTTCTGTTACGCATTGACAAAGTTAAACGCCAGGATGTGTAGAATCAGAAATACATTGACATCGACGTCATATTTTATTCAGCAAGAACTCGCAAAATCCTTGAAGGTGGCGTCTCGCTGACTTGCACTGACACCAGACGACAGAGTCCGTCTAAGGAAAACAAAAAGACACCGTCTCTGGCGGCGATCGGTGCGAGAACGCCAGCTGCGGCAGATGGCCAGAGGCAAGAACTTCTGTTTTTGATACTCGATTACCTGTCTCGGATTCAAGATTTGTTCCACAAATGATCTACTTTTTCTCAAGACTCTATGGTACTCACCATCAAATTTAGTAGTTAGACGTTCCTTCAGTTTTTTTTACGCTGTTGTAATTATTATAGTCAAAAGTTCATGTACCTTGTATTATATTCCTGTTCATCAGTGGAAATGTATTACCTTGATCTGCTTTTGAAGCAATCGCATTATACAAAGTCAACTTTTTGTTTGCTTTCTGTACTAATTTGTTAATGTTGTGCCTATTATCTTTAATATTCTTGTCAAGTTTTAGCTCTCTTTTGGTGGGAAACCTATTTTTCAACATAAACACCGTTCAGTGCGACAGCCTTGCGCCACCTTACTGTAAGGAACTTTATGTCCACATGGTAGCACTCTACTGTGCGACGTGTCAGTCAATGTCTTGCTGCATCAAAACTCCACGTCATCGACGTACTGATTCCCACAGAGTGCCTGCTTTATTGCCAAGAAAGGTGCGAAATCTAGGTTACAGGGTGGATGAGAATAAACAGTCCAACGATGTCTTGTGAGCTCCTCTGAGGTGGGCAGACTTCTGTAAGAACTTCCGTTGTTCCGTTGTAAAAAGACGGAAAGTCATCTAGTAAATCAGAAGTAATATCCGGCGTTCCCCAAGGAAGTATTATAGGCCCTCTATTGTTCCTGATCTATATTAACTACATAAGAGACAATCTGAGTAGCCGTCTTAGATTGTTTGCAGATGATGCTGTCATTTACCATCTTGTAAAGTCATCAGATGATCAAAACGACTTGCAAAATGATTTACATAAGATATCTGTATGGTGCGAAAAGTGGCAATTGACACTGAATAAAGAAAAGTGAGAAGTTATTCACATGAGTACTAAAAGAAATCAGCTAAATTTCGATTACGCGATAAGTCACACAAATCTGAAGGCTGTAAATTCAGCTAAATACTTAGGGATTACAACTACAAACAACCTAAACTGGAACGATCACATAGATAATATTGTGGGTAGAGCAAACCAAAGACTGCGATTCATTGGCAGAACACTTAGAAGGTGCAACAGGTCTAAGAGGCTGCTTACACCACGCTTGTCCGCCCTATTCTGGAGTATTGCTGTGCGGTGTGGGATCCGCATCAGGCGGGACTGACGGATGACATCGAAAAAGTACAAAGAAGGGCAGCTCGTTTTGTATTATCGAGAAATAGGGAGATAGTGTCACAGACAAAATATGTGAATTGGAGTGGCAATCTTTAAAACAAAGGCGTTTTTCTTTGCGACGGGACCTCGTCATGAAATTTCAAACACCAGTTTTCTCCTCCGATTGCGAAAACACTCCGTTGCAACCCACCTACATAGGGAGAAATTATCATCAACATAAAATAAGAGGAATCAGGGCTCACACAGAAAAATTTATGTGCTCGTTTTTCCCGCGCGCCGTTCGAGAGTGGGACGGTAGAGAGACAGCATGAAGGTGTTTCATTGAACCCTCTACCAGGCACATTATTGTGAATAGCAGAGTGCTCATCTAGATGTGTAGATGTAGATGTAATGGAGAAGAAGTTAGTTTGCGTTTTTGTGGCGACGAACACGTTGAAATCGTTTCTTCAGTGTCCTGACGGTAGCACAATACACTCCAGAGATTAACGTTGCACCTTGAGGAAGGACATCAAATAGAACAACCCCTTCACAGTCCCAGAAGACTGTCGCCATGACCTTGTCGGCTGAGAGTGCATCTTTGAACCTTTACTTCGGTGTGGTGCCACTCTATAGATAGCCGTTATGTTTACGGTTTGAAGTGATGAACCCATATTTCATTGCTGTGACGACGTTCGGCAAAAAATTGTCACCGTCACCCTCCTCATAAAAATCATGCAATTCCGTGCAGATTCTACTTTGTTGCTCTTTATGGTCGTTTAGGTGGCGAGAAATCCACCGAGTACCCACGTTAAAGTACCCCAACTTGCTGACGAGCGTTTCGGCACTACCAACAGAGACGTCCTGTTGAGCAGCGAGGTGTTTGATTGTGATGCGTCGATCACCTCGAGTGAGAGTGTCCGCACGTTCCAGTGTCCACACGTTCCAGCCATAGCTGTACGTGGTCATCCGGCACACGGGAGATCAGACAGGTTTGCGCGGCCTTCTTGCGGTGACAACAGACAGCTCGCCCAATGACTCACCGTGCTTTTGTTCCCCAGGTCTCAGCAGGCATTTTGCGAGTGCTTATGATATCTTCGATGTTTTGGTTTTCTGTCAAAAGACCCTCAGTGACAGCTGTCTGCTTGCAACTCCGTTACAGACGCCATTTTAAGGCTACTTATAGCGCCGCCACCTTTCGGAACTTAATGAAACTATAGGGGCTGAAGCGTAAGTATTCCCCGAAGTTCCATAACAAATTCAGCATTTTTTTTAACCAAAACAGGCTGAGAAAGAGATTTGTGGTATTGGTTACTGGAAAACCCTCGCATGTTTAGCTCAGACCGAGAACAAACGATAGTAGTCAAGTTTTCCATTCGTTAAAGGAAATATGTAATTGAAAACATTGTTTATCCCGTCCTTAACGTCACTTATGTGTGCAATTTTAGTAATCTACATCTATACTCCGCGAGCCACCTTACGGTGTGTGGCGGAGGGTACTTATTGTACCACTATCTGATCCCCCCTTCCCTGTTCCATTCACGAATTGTGCGTGGGAAGAACGACTGCTTGTAAGTCTCCGTATTTGCTCTAATTTCTCGGATCTTTTCGTTGTGATCATTACGCGAGATATATGTGGGCGGTAGTAATATGTTGCCCATCTCTTCCCGGAATGTGCTCTCTCGTAATTTCGATAATAAACCTCTCCGTATTGCGTAACGCCTTTCTTGAAGTGTCCGCCACTGGAGCTTGTTCAGCATCTCCGTAACGCTCTCGCGCTGACTAAATGTCCCCATGACGAATCGCGCTGCTTTTCGCTGGATCATGTCTATCTCTTCTATTAATCCAACCTGGTAAGGGTCCCATACTGATGAGCAATGCTCAAGAATCGGACGAACAAGCGTTTTGTAAGCTACTTCTTTCGTCGATGAGTCACATTTTCTTAGAATTCTTCCTATGAATCTCAACCTGGCGCCTGCTTTTCCCACTATTTGTTTTATGTGATCGTTCCACTTCAGATCGCTCCGGATAGTAACTCCTAAGTATTTTACGGTCGTTACCGCTTCCAATGATTTACCAGCTATGGCATAATCGTACTGGAATGGATTTCTGCCCCTATGTATGCGCATTATATTACATTTATCTACGTTTAGGGAAAGCTGCCAGCTGTCGCACCATGCATTAATCCTCTGCAGGTCCTCCTGGAGTACGTACGAGTCTTCTGATGTTGCTACTTTCTTGTAGACAACCGTGTCATCTGCAAATAGCCTCACGGAGCTACCGATGTTGTCAACTAAGTCATTTATGTATATTGTAAACAATAAAGGTCCTATCACGCTTCCCTGCGGTACTCCCGAAATTACCTCTACATCTGCAGATTTTGAACCGTTAAGAATGACATGTTGTGTTCTTTCTTCTAGGAAATCCTGAATCCAATCACAAACCTGGTCCGATAATCCGTAAGCTCGTATTTTTTTCACTAAACGTAAGTGCGGAACCGTATCAAATGCCTTCCTGAAGTCCAGGAATACGGCATCAATCTGCTCGCCAGTGTCTACGGCACTGTGAATTTCTTGGGCAAATAGGGCGAGCTGAGTTTCACATGATCTCTGTTTGCGGAATCCATGTTGGTTATGATGAAGGAGATTTGTATTATCTAAGAACGTCATAATACGAGAACACAAAACATGTTCCATTATTCTACAACAGATTGACGTAAGCGAAATAGGCCTATAATTATTCGCATCTGATTTATGACCCTTCTTGAAAATGGGAACGACCTGCGCTTTCTTGCAGTCGCTAGGTACTTTACGTTCTTCCAGCGATCTACGATAAATTGCTGATAGAAAGGGGGCAAGTTCTTTTGCATAATCACTGTAGAATCTTAAGGGTATCTCGTCTGGTCCGGATGCTTTTCCGCTACTAAGTGATAGCAGTTGTTTTTCAATTCCGATATCGTTTATTTCAATATTTTCCATTTTGGCGTCCGTGCGACGGCTGAAGTCAGGAACCGTGTTACGATTTTCCGCAGTGAAACAGTTTCGGAACACTGAATTCAGTATTTCTGCCTTTCTTCGGTCGTCCTCTGTTTCGGTGCCATCGTGGTCAACGAGTGACTGAATAGGGGATTTAGATCCGCTTACCGATTTTACATATGACCAAAACGTTTTAGGGTTCTTGTTTAGATTGTTTGCCAATGTTTTATGTTCGAATTCGTTGAATGCTTCTCTCATTGCTCTCTTTACGCTCTTTTTCGCTTCGTTCAGCTTTTCCTTATCAGCTATGATTCGACTACTCTTAAACCTATGATGAAGCTTTCTTTGTTTCCGTAGTACCTTTCGTACATGATTGTTATACCACGGTGGATCTTTCCCCTCGCTTTGGACCTTAGCCGGTACGAACTTATCTAAGGCGTACTGGACGATGTTTCTGAATTTTTTCCATTTTTGTTTGTGGTTATTTCTTTGTGTGTAAGGTACTTTTTTTTATATCTCTGACGACAAGGTACAAATATTTAAATAAAGGAGTTGCATCGAAGTATGTAATCTCTTAAAAAGTACTGCAGATGGAATTATCAAAATTGGAACTAATACTGTACGGTCATAGCCAACGCATGTATCGTAACAGACATGAAAGATTGTAAAACGCTATGAAAACTTCGAAGTCCAACCCAACTAGCTTGTCGAAATGCATGAAGACCTAGAAGTGGCAAATGGAATACCAAAAACACCTAAAAATGAAATTAAGAAATTTTCAAGAATAAACAGCCCTGAAAAGATGGGATAACAATGGACAACAGAAGTGAGGAAAGTGAACAGACGAAGGATTGGAGATAGCGTAATGGCAATTTAGCAGCTTAAACTTGGTCCTAATGTAGACTGTAACAAAATAAGAAGCAATGCCTCCGTAATGACGAAATCAAAATTTCTGCCACCCTGTGTAGGATACGGAACGTAATTATTCCTATAGTTTATGAATGACTGTAATGACAATGGTGTCACTCGCGATAGAACTTTTACATCAATCTCACGGCATCATTAAAACTACAAAAATAACAATATAACACATTTTATCATTTTTAGTTTTCGTTTGTGACTGAGGACGTAGTCAGAATCAGGGTATGAAATTCGACGGTCTCCTAAATTCGTACTGGTTTTTCAAGCATTCGAACAAACGTTTCATCACTGGAATGACAAGGGAATGTAAATTTCACTGCCATATAGGTATTTTTGCACTCTCTGAAAAAGTTTCGTTTCGGAAAAGCGCGTTCAACATTAATTTTTGGTAATTTTACGAGTATAAAACATTGACTCCCGCGTGTCCTCTTAAAAAGTCAATACGTTAATGGGAAGTATGATTGATTACAACGTGAATTACTGAAGGAACCTGCTGATTAATGAGCTCCCTGCATTAAAGCCTCTGGGCGCCACGTCGCATAACGGCAGCGATTCGCGCTTTTCAGGGGCTCGGCTCTCGCAGCTAATGCAGGGGCCAGCGGTGCATCTGACCGCGTTTTATGCCTCGCTTTGGCTCAGTTCGCGCAATTATAGAACCCGATTCTTTCCATGCGTGTGATTTTGCCAATGGGACGTATTTCCGGTTACATGATGTGGAAAGTGTGCTGTTCTCTCGTACTAGCGAGAGGTTGCGTCAGAACGAAATGTAAATACCTCTGCACTTATAATGTGATACTGTGGGTGGTATCGACCAATAACTGGTTTTATTATGTCTGAATGTTATAAAAGTTCGACAACTACATGCAAAAGGATTTTGTCAGCAGTGATTATGATATCACAAATTTATTCTGATGTACTTCAGTTTTTTTATGTTTCGGCCATCTGAATTCTTTATCTTTGTCCTATATTCTTTCATTCTCATACTTTGTAGCCGTCTTCGTTCTTCTGCCCATGACTATTCTGCTCTGCACTGTCCTGGAAACGAGTGACACATCGATTTTCTTATTTAAAAACCATCCTGGAATAAATCTCTGTGTGATGTATCCCAGTTTCTTCCAGATACCATTGTAAGCGAAGTAAACACCACTCACGCATTAGGTCTATGACCGTGCGACATGGCACATATCTTAGTGCCCTCCAGCTGTTACTGCCAGCAAATGCATCCTGATGGTAACGCTGCTTCTTTGTTCAAACTGCTCCTCATTTGGCTTCACAAGGGCTGAGTGGAAGCTCTGCCAAATCCAACTGCCTCAGAAAAAGTCTGAGGAAGTACTGGGAATCGAATTCGGGTCTTCCCGCAATGAAGACTAAAATCGGCTGTGGGGGTGACGCCAGATACATTTGTATGTCTTGGATAAAGCGTACTTCGATCCTCTTGTTCACAAGAAACTATGTTAATTGATGTGTCAACGTCAGTTGGTCCTTTCTGAGGGCATGTCTTAAGGTAAGTTCCTTATTTTCAGAAAGATGTCCGACTTCACCTCCGTCTACGTATACACTTCTTGTTTCAGTCGTCCACTTTATTGACCTATCTAGTTCTTAAACGTCGTACACGTGTTTGGAAAAACAACAAACTCTCTTTGACCACCAAAATTTTTGTATATCAAACTTGCGTCCTCAGCATCCTTTTGTATGCATCGGAAACATAGACTACTTATGCCAAAGAAGAACGTCGCCTTAATGCTTTACACATGCGGTGCCTGAGATACCATCCTCGGAGTACCGTGGAAGGACCGAGTGACCAACGAAGCAGTGCTATCTAAAACTAACTGCAACATTATTTCAGCTATCTTAAAGCAGAGACGACTCCGCTGGCTAGGACACGTCCACCGTATGGATCCTGTCACATTACCACGTGAGGTGATGCTTGGAGAGATCTCTGTAGCCAAAAGACCTGTAGGACGTCCTGTATTGAGGTTCAAGGACTCCTGTAAACGAGATATGGAGAGCTTTGGAATCGATACAAACAGATGGGAGGCACGGGCTAACATGAGACCAGAGTGGCGTGATTATATGTCATCTGGAATGTCGAAGCATGATGAAGGCTTGTTAGACAGATTAAGGCAGAAAAAGCTTCGCAATGCTACCACTGCTCCTGCCTCAGCAGCCAGATACACTTGTGACAACTGCGGCAAGAGATGCCGTGCTGCCATTGGCTTGACAAGTCACATGAAAAAATGCAACCCATAAACACACAGACACTGCAACAATCATTACCAAGATGTCGTGGCCAATATATATATAATAGCGTTCTGAGAATTATTTGTTCCACAAGTTCCAGTTTGGTAAATTGTCCTTTTCTTACTAAATACTGACTTCCCGCTGCGTATAAGGCTTCATAGCGGATTACTGTGTGAGAATGACTCAGTTTTGCGTAGTTCGTATATCGTTCGGGCATACAGACGTTCGTACTTTGTACGCTAAATTCACCTTGTGTATACCTGCCGCCCTGGCTTCTCTCCTACCAAAGAATCAGCACGTTAAGACCAGTGCGAGATGCCCGCCGTGTAACGTCACCCGAGCGGGCCAGACTTGGCGTGGAACTGTGTTGATACAATCGAGGCGCACGACCTGCAATGTTTCTCAAACGATTTCATAGAATCCAATAGGTAAAAAAGCTTGATTTGTACGTAACTTGTAACTCTGTATGTCAGTTTTATGGTGATATGCCCGTCACTACATTAATGATCATAGTTATCATGATTATTTCCTTTATAAGCAACAAATTCGAGAGCGTTGTAATGAAAAAACAAGGTCCGATTGATTTTGCGTTTGATGCACATAACACCATATATTGCTGCGAATGATATTTAGCTAAGATATTGAATAATTCTCAGCATCACCTGATTTAATTCGACTACATTCCATTATAGCTTTGCTTTTGTTGATGTTCATCTTATTCCTCCTTTCAAGAGACTGTCCATTCCGTTCAACTGCCCTTCCAAGTCCTTTGCTGTCTCCGACAAAATTGCTATGTCATCGGCAAACCTCAAAGTTTTTATTTCCTCTCCCTCGACTTGAATTCCTACTCCAGTTTCTTCTTTCCTTTACTGCTTGTTCAATATACAGATTGAGTAACATCGGGGATAGGCTACAACCCTGTCTCACTCCGTTCTCAACCACTGCTTCCCTTATCAATGCCCTCTGATTTCTGTAAAAATTGAAAACAGCCTTTTGCTCCCTATATTTTACTCCTACCACATTTAGAATTTGCAATGTATTGCAGTCAACATTGTCAAAATCTTTTTCTAAGTCTGCAAACGCTATCAACGTAGGTTTGCCTTTCTTTAACCCATATTCTTAGAAAAGTCGGAGGATCAATATTGCCTCGCTTGTTCCTACGTTTCTCCGGAATCCAAACAGATTTTCCCTTAGGTCGGCTTCTACCAGTTTTTCCATTCTCCTGTAAGTGATTGGTGTTAGTATTTTGCAGCCGTGAGTTATTAAACTGATAGTTCGGTAATTTTCAAATCTGTCAGCACCTGCTCCCTTTGAAACTGGGATTATTAGATTCTTCTTGAAGTCTGAGGGTATTTCGCCTACCTCGTACGTCTTGCTCACCAGATGGAAGAATTTTGTCGTGGATAGCTCTCACAAAGCTATCAGTAGCCCTAACGAAATGTTGTCTGTTCCTGGGGCTTTGTTCCCACTTAGGTCTTTCAGTGCTTTATCAAATTTTTCACGCAGTATCACGTCTGCCTTTTCATCTTCCTCTACGTCCTCTTCCATTTCCATAATATTGCTCTCAACTACATCTCCCTTTTATAGACGCTCTATGTACTCCTTCCACCGTTCTGCTTTCCCTTCTTTGCTTAGGACTGGTTTTCGATCTGAGCTCTTGATATTCATACAGGTGGTTCTCTTTTCTCCAAAGGTCTCTTTAATTTTCCTGTAGACAATATCTATCTTACTCCTAGTGTTATATGTGTGTACAGCCTTACATTTCTCCTCTAGTCATTCCTACTTAGCCATTTTGCACTTCCTCAGAATCTCAGTTTATACGTTTGTATTCCCTTTCACCTGCTTGATTTATTCCATTTTTATATTTTCTCCTTCCGTCTATTAAATTCAATATTTCTTGTGTTGCTTTAGGATTTCAACCAGCTCTCGTCTTTTTACCTACTTGATCCTCTTCTGCCTTAATTATTTCATCTCTCAAAGCTACCCATTCTTCTTCTATTGTATTTATTTCCCCTGTACTTCTCAGTCGTTCCCTAACGCTCTCATGAAACCCTCAACAACCTCTGGTCCTTTCATTTTAGCCAGGTCCCATCCCCTTAGATTCCAGTCTTTTTGCAGTTTCTTTAGTTTTAGTCTGCAGTTCATAACCAATGGTTTGTGGTCAGAGTTCACATCTGCCGTTGGAAATGCATTACAATTTAAAACCTGCTTCCTAAATCTCTAATCACTCTGAAACATTCCGGTTTCTCCGCGTCTCTTCCACGTGTACAACTTTCTGCCATGATTCTTAAACCAAGTGCCAGCTACGATTAAAAAATGTTCTGCACAAAATTGTACCAGGCGGTTTCCTCTTTGTTTCCTCCCTACAGTCCATATTCACCTACTACTCTCCGTTCTCTTCCTTTTCCTACTATCGAAGTCCAGTCACCCATGACTATTCAATTTTCGGCTCCCTTAACTATCTGAATAACTTCTTTCATCTCATCATACTTTTCCTCAATCTCCTCCTCATCTGTGGAGCTCGTTGGCATATAAACTTGTACTACTGTGGAGGGTGTGGGCTTCGTGTCAGTCTTGGCTACAGTAATGCATTCACTAAGCTGTTAATACTAGCATATCCACGTTCTTATTTTTGTACTTATTATTAAACCTACTCCTACATTACCCCTATCTGATTTTGTATTTATGACCCTGTATCCACCTGACCACAAGTCCTGTTCCATCGAACTTC
Organism: Schistocerca serialis cubense; assembly: GCF_023864345.2. NCBI lineage: Eukaryota > Metazoa > Arthropoda > Insecta > Orthoptera > Acrididae > Schistocerca > Schistocerca serialis. The sequence goes on along the minus strand of NC_064643.1, from coordinate 379,527,226 downwards.
ACTAATTCCATCTACATCTAACTTTAAACGAACTACTTCGCTTCTCAATTTTCCTAACTTACCCGGCCGATTAAGGATCTGACATTCCACGCTCCAATCCGTAGAACGCCACTTTTGTTTCTCTTGATGACGACGATCTCCTGAGTAGTCCCCCCTGGAGATCCGAGTAACTAGACGCTAGGTTCTTAATTATTTAAGATGAAAATGTATAAATGTATCTGCATATTAATTTATAGCATGCTTCAAGAACATAGGTATGTGATGTTGTCCATAGCATGAGCGATAGTTTAAGCGAATAGCTATAAAATATCTCAACGTCAAATGAGTTGAAATAAAACTCATATCCAAAGTAGAATTTTTGTTCTGTTTAGCTGTTTTAGTTAGTATCTTCTGAGAATATTAGGGTGTCAGAAGTAAAATAAAAGGATTCAAATTTTCTCGCTTGTGGTACAAGTAGCATCGAATTACAAAATCATACCGCACCTAGTAGTGTCGACAGCAAGTTTACGAAAGTGCACAGAGGAGACAAACTCCGCAAAACTAAACAGTTCGTGTATATTATCAAATGAGAGATCTTTTTCAGATTTGCATGTGGTAACAACGTTAAAGGCTCAGCGGATCACTTAATCCAAGCGTAAAAATGTGGTCCTCAAAATTTTTGCAACAGTGTGAGTCAGATAATTACGAAAAAATGTTTACAGGCAGCCAAAAATCCCTACTCTAAAGCATCCACACACGATAAATCTGAATAAAGAGTAAATGGTTAAACAGTGTTAATTTATGTAGGTTTTGTTATAAATAGTGATGGAACACCTTAAGAGAACCCTCGACAGTATAAGATTTTTTATGGATTTAAGTGGTTTGTATTCTACATTTTGCTGCCGGCCGCGGTGGTCTAGCGGTTCTGGCGCTGCAGTCCGGAACCGCGGGACTGCTGCGGTCGCAGGTTCGAATCCTGCCTCGGGCATGGGTGTGTGTGATGTCCTTAGGTTAGTTAGGTTTAAGTAGTTCTAAGTTCTAGGGGACTTATGACCTAAGATGTTGAGTCCCATAGTGCTCAGAGCCATTTGAACTACTTGAACACTTTGCTTCCCAAACATGAGAATAAGCTTTCATATTACCACTGTATCAGAATGTAATTACGCCTCCGGAAGTTCAGTCACATTTTCTCACTCTTCATTTTGCTGGTTGTATATCAAAATATAACATGCGTCTGAGTGTTATACTTTATTACTGCAGGTAGTGTCGAAGCGCTAACGTTCTTTTTGTAGTAATGAACGAGAAGAGGACCTCTGCTGTTCTCGTCGTCAAGATTTTGACAAGCGCCTCATCGACGAATCAGGAGGATACAGCAATACTGTAAAGAACACTTATTTTCACTCCAATGCGAAAGTGATTGTTAAAGATTACTCTTTCCTTAGAGTATCATTCTACGTGTCGAATCGGGGAATGTAAGAAGTCTGAATGGGGCAAGGAAGCTATAGAATCTGAAAAGAACAATTTAAAGACCCAGTCTAGATATAGATGGGGTTAGTGATATGAAATGGAAAGAAAATAACTATTTCTGGTTACGTGAATATGATGCAATACCACCAGCAGCAGTAAATGATGAAATTAGAGTAGGATTCATCATTTATAGGATGGTACGTTAGAGTGTGAGCTACTGTGAGCAGTCGAGTGATAGGATTATCCTTATCCGAACCAATAGCAAACCAACGCCACCACCAACAGACCACTTATATTTGCCTAGGTCACAAGCGGAAGATGAAGAAATAGAGATAGTGTATGAGGAAACAACACATGCAATTCGTTATGCACAGAGAGATGCCGTAGTAGAGGAAGGAACAGAGATACGGGAGAATACGCCCTCGGTAGTAGGAGTGAGAGAGAGGTAAGGCTAATTTAGTTCTGCAACAAATTTCGCCTAGTAATAATTGTTCAAAAAACACAAAAGGAAGAGGCACTTTTAGGAACAGCTGGATTACATCATGGGCAGGCAGAGTTTTCGTAATCAGGTTTGAGGTCGTAACGTGTAGCCAGCAGCAAATATACAAATCACAACTTAGTAATACTGAGGAGTACACTGACATTCAAGAGAATTATCTGGAAGAATCAGTATGGATTGAAGCTGGATATTATATTGAGAGGCTAGTTAGGTATAACTGAAGTACGCTAGGGCTGTATATATATTGCGATAACGAATAAAGCAATTCAATAAACATCAATTTATATAGGAAATTAGGTCGTAGGAAATACGAGCGGCGCTACTTAATTATATAATGCTTGTAAAACTCGATTGAAGATACAAATATAAAGCAAAATGTAAATTTAGAGTAGTTCCTTTACAACCCACACTGTGATTCAGGATATTTATGCTGCTACGGTGAGACACTAGTCACACTATTCTAGAATACATCACCTTCTCAGAGTTTTCGAAAATGATGTCAGCAGTGAAACATGCTGGTAGTTATTGACATCTCTCTTATCACCTTTCTTAAAGAAAGGTTCAACAACGGCATATTTCAATCTCTCTGGAAAAGTGCCTTGAGATAGTGATGCATTACATAATTCTCATAAGAGTGCTATAGATATTATCTAAGAATTCAAGGGATATGCAACTATCACAAAATCCAACTTAAAATCCAAATTAACTCGCAATCAAGTAAGATAGTTCAAAAGAGAGTCTAGAAAATTTGGCTAGATATCGAAATAAAATTACTCTGGGAAGAAGGTCATGCTAAATAGGCAACTATACAATGATCATATAAAACTAGCGAATAAAATACCAAGCTACCAACTATGCTTGAGAGAAAATCCATGAAATGGCTAAGGACAAGTCTGTCAGTATCCACAAGAGACACAAAGAAATGACACCAAAACTTAAAATCTTCCATTTGACATAAAAGCACATAAATTACCACTCGTGGAACTGGCATAATTACACACTTAACTTTAAACACCACCGAAATTGAGTTCATAATAAAGGTATGAAATATAACATAGAGCAACCAGTTAATAATAGAAATATTAGAAAGATAATAATAGCTGCAAAAATGCAGGAGATTCTGCAAAGTTAGATAACAGAAAAACTTAAAACCTGATTGAGGAAGAAACCACAGGTGAAACATGAACACAGCCACCATTAATAAGAATAGAGTACCCACACATTAGATAAAAAACTGAAATCCACATAGTTATATTTTGGTACTGGATACCATGTTCACACGAGATTTTGCAAGGTACAAGACAAGAACAACACAGGTTTTTGACTGAAAGTAGACTACACATAAAATTTGTTATGATCATGGTGTACTACATCGCACTATAAGGTAGGTGTATACTACTTTTGTGACAGATAGGTATCCTCATGCAGTGTAATCTTCCACAAAATCTAGTTTTCTTAATTTAATGATATTTTTACTAATAAGTGTTCTTGCAAATGTAATATTATAAATAATTTTTACTGTCCTGCTGTGTAACACACGAAAGACAAAATACATATAGAGCATTTGATTATTGGAGATGAGTTAGTGAGAGAAAAATACCTTTGTTTGAGCGTATATTTAATTCTGTATGCAACTGTGGCATGCATATTTGGCTTCTGCATCCTTGACACCATTACTGACGGAAGCCATCATAATGTCATTGTTTATTCACTTCATCTGCGGGTCAAAGGAAAGTAAAGTGGATATAACCACAAGACACAGCTATAGCCTGATGTTCTTTGATGAATGCGTAATGTATACTTCTTTCAATATTGTAATTTAATCTTCGAACTGTTTACGACTTGTGTACAGTACGTCGATGGAGTAGTGCTAGCATGTGTAGAGCTTGTTCTGACTGAGCCCTTATTAGTTATTCATCATCATTTCATCCCCATCGACACGCAGGTCGCCGAAGTGGCGTCAAATCGAAAGACCTGCACCAGGCGAACGGTCAACCCGACGGGAGGCCCTAGCCACACGACATTCCCATTCCCATTTGGTGTTAACGTTAAGTGTGTTTGTGTTACCACACTTTGATTATGTAAATCTACTGCCTTGGTAATTAGGCACATTTTATACTTGATGGTTCTGTATTTGGCGGAGATATTTATTTGAGCAGCTGATGTACATAATGTAACTATAACGATGTTACCGATTTTTTTCTAGTATCATTGTAGGGTTGTAGGAGATCACATAGTTGTGTTACTCCTGCCTTTACCTTGCAGTGTTTCCTTTGAAGATGCGAGCCAATGCCGAAACCAGTAGAGAACATATCAAAACTATACAGCTTTTGCCACAAAAAATTATTTGTCAGAAATAGACAGCCACTTCAGGAGAGCATTACAAAACTATAAGAACATGAGAGAACTGTCACAGAAGCAGACCAAGGAAATAAACCTATTATTGCATATGGCAAAGCACAAATAAAGTAAATATTAATATTTTTCAATGAAATATTGCCACGTAGCCGAACAAAGGCCATACCAACCCATTCCAAACTTCATTTAAGGAACTCCTCACAAATTTTTAACTTCCTACTTTATGGAAAAGAGGGACACCACTTCATCTCGTGAATCCAATAACATTACACCTACGATCTCAAATAAAAACTCAGAAAATGATGGTTCTCTATGACAAATCCCAAAATAACGTTATGCAGCAACTGAAGAAGATCCTATAGGACAGGTTTGCGTTTGAAGGTAACTGCTCAATAAAATATTAACCTCTCACTTTACAATGACCTGTAAGACATACACAATATTAGCAAATTCTAAACGCTTTCTCCTGATCCACCTACTAACATCCCTGTACGTAATGCTGTAGCTGTTAAACCAACTCTAATAAAATACCAGAAGCACACCCCAAGAGAAACTATGAACTATTTAAGTACAATTAGCTATCTACAGGTGCCGAAATACTATCAACTATAGCTGAAACATTCCAGAGCCATTTGTAGCACAGACATTCAAAAAATATCAACATGCATTCAAAAAATTCAGTTCTATGGAAGATATGTAGTTAATAAATTCCTAATCACCAAAGGGGAAAACAACGATGGTGTTGAAGATATCCTCCAAACCGTCAGCAAAATGCACAGGAACACTAAACTTTCATGTGAGAAGGAAATAAATAATACCTTTAACTCCCTCGATTTACCCATTCGCAAGCAAGATAACATATATATCTTCCACATTTACGGAAAACCAACGAACACAGATGTAGGCATGCAAACTTCCACCTGCCACCCCACTGTGCACACAACTTGTAGCTTACCACTCAGTGATTCATAGAGCTCTAGAAATTCTACTGCATGATGAGAACTGGCTGAATGAAATGAGCATCATAAGAAAAAAATGGTTCAAGGGGCTCTGAGCACTATGAGACCTAACATCTATCTACATCTACATCTACATCCATATTCCGCAAGCCACCTGACGGTGTCTGGTGGAGGGTACCCTGAGTACCTCTATCGGTTCTCCCTTCTATTCCAGTCTCGTATTGTCTCGTATCTATGGTCATCAGTTCCCTAGAACTTAGAACTACTTCAACCTAACTAACCTAAGGGCATCAAACAACACCCACTCATCACGAGGCAGAGAAAATCCCTGACCCCGTCGGGAATCGAACCCGGGAATCCGGGCGCGCGAAGCGAGAACGCTACCGCACGACCACGAGCTGCGGACAGCATCATAAGAGAAATAGGTTCAGCAACTGGTATAAACCCACCCTAACAAGACATATTTGATAAACAAAATAGAAAATAAAATAAACAAGGTAAACATCAAGAACCAGGGAAATGCACTAACATGATGCATCCCCTTCCTCGATAATATCTCACAAGAAATTGCTAGTTTCTTCACATGACATAATACAAAAATTGATTTCCAAACAAACAATTAAATTTCAACTACCTCAAAAACGAAAAGCTAACCAAGATAATTTTTCATCCTCTGACTTATATAAAACATGTGAGTAAACGTGCAGCTCAGAAATAGGTCAAACAGGCCATTATCTCCACATACAAAGAACAAATCAAAAACGTTTTAGAAAACACACCACATGAATCTGCAACATCCTCCCATTGAAAAAAAAAAGGGGGGGGGGGGGAACGTCCATGTGACAGTGTACAAAGCAACCTTAAGGTGCTATACGCAAGAACAAAGGGGACACAATATGAGTCTTTATGAAGAACTATAAATCTTTATCAACAGGGAAATCTTTAGTAAAACGTAGTCAATGGCAGTAATGAAACAGGCTCAAGGCATTTTTGAAGAGCCTTGACAAAGTACTTGAACCGTTTTCATAATTTACAATAAATTTTAGTACGGAGCAATTGATTTATCGTTTTGCATTTCTGTCCTAATGAATTCCATCTAAAACCTCTACGCATGATCTTTTGAATCCAACTACAGTACATAATCACGCATACGATCTGTTGTACATCCATCTTTGCAAAACAATAAACAACTAAAGATATGTAAATACGTAAAATATAGGAACAAATTTTAGTAATATGATAATGTGAACAACTAAAATCAGGAACCTTCAACATTAGATTGTTAGGTGTTTAACTGATATCTTATTAAAATTCATAATATATTTATGACTAGAAAGAAATATAAGTTCAGTAATTACTCATAAAATTAAATTAAACTTGCACTCACCGTTAAGTACTTTACTTCGGCTAATTCCCGTGTCCATAGTCTGTTACAACACTCCATATTTTTTAAATACGAGATAAAACGTATATATGTATCTACTCATTTGACATAAAAACTGAATCGTTATGTAATATACATAACGTTATGTAATATACATTACGTAATATACATAACGATTCAGTCAATAGCGAAGTTCCAGCAAGTGGCAGTACGCAGCATCTTTTCGATTCTACCTTCCCTGTAAATACAATTTACTCTTACAGTTCATGTTCTTTAGAGTTAAAACTTTCTTTTTTAAAACCCCAATTTATCATCAGCAAAAGACGAAACGAAACGTCCCTAGTGCTTGTACCGCTACTGTGAAAAAGCGTCTTTTCTCTACATATTATAACAACACACTTCTCCCACTCGAAGATGATGGTGTGAAGTATCCTAAAGCCTGGTAGGGGAAAAAACAATTTATTAACGCAGTTAAGTGATTTATTTATATTTGTCAACAGTCGTAGCCCTCAAGATTCTGTCTTTTATGGACGAAATATTCATAGAAAGCATTGCTTAGAAATTTCCAAAATCCTTGGGGTAAATTGTAGCTCAATTGCTGTTCAAGTTGGTGGGCAGAATCTATGAGTTTGGACAAATACTGTCAGACTTTATGAAAATATAACAAGAGGAGATAACTGCAAGAACTCTCGTCCTATCAACTCAACAGCCCATGCGTCCAACTTTCTGACGCAAGAAAGTAACTAAAGAATATGAACGAAATTTAAGCACGTGTAGATGATGATAAATTTGATTTTAGGACAGGTAAAAGCATCAGGGCGGCATTTGTGAGGTTGAGTTTGGTAACTGAAGCAAGACTTAGGAAGAATCGAGGCACATTCATAAGATAGAACCAATGTTTAGTAATGCACACTGTTGTACGATGTTAGAAACTGTTTGAAAACTTGGTATAATAAATAGCGAAATTTTTGGAAACTTCTGGTAAAGTCTTATGGGACCAAACCACCGAGGTCATCAGTCTCTAATCTTACACACTACTTAACGTAACTTAAACTAACTTACGCTAAGGACGACACTCACATCCATGCTCGAGTGAGGACACGAAACTCCGATGAGAGGAGCCTAGCGGACCGTGACAAGGCGCCCCTGACCGCGCGGCTAACCAATAGGGAAAGACGGTTAGAATTCAATCAAAATAAGCACCATTAGGAAACATCAAGAGTGGAAGGCCAAAACGAAATGCTAGCATTAACAAGGGTGTAAGACACGGATCCAGCCTTCTTCCCATACTGGTCATTTTCGACATCGAAGAAGCAATGACGGAAATAAATCTTAAAATACAAGATGAAAGCGTATCAGTAACAAGACTGTCTGTTGCCTTTGCTACCTTCAGTTAGAGAGAGGAAGCTTCATGGCATTATGAATGGTATGAGCGGTTTACATAATAAAGAATATTGATTTAGGGTAAACCGAAGAACGTCGAAAGTAATGAGGGGTTCCAGAAATGAGATTAGCGAAAAACTTGACGTCAAAACTGGAGCCTACGAACTAGACAAAGTCATGGAAGTCTCCTATTTTGTAGCAAGATATAACGTGATGGACGAAGCCAGAAAAACATAAAAAACAGACTAGTACGGACAAAGAAGGCATTTGTAGCCAAACGAACAGTACTAGTATCAAACATCTATCTTAATTTGAGAACGAAATTTCTAAGGACGTACATTTGGTGCACAGCATTATGTGGAAGTGAATCATGAATTGTGGGAGAACTGGAAAAGAACTGAACTCAAGCGTTTCAGATGTGATGTTACGGAAGGGTGTTGAAAATTACGTGGACCGATAGTAATGAGGAGTTTCTCTGCAAAATCGTCGAGGAAAGTCTGACAAGAAGAAGCGATAAGAAAATACGAGAATTGTTTAAACTTCTGGGAATAAACTTGCAGGCACTAGATGGAGGTGTACAGTGTAAAAACAATGGGAAAAGGAAGACATTTCAGTATATCTGACAAAGAATTATGAGGTCGGCTACAAGCGCTACTCTGAAATGTAGCGTTAGGCACAGGAGTGGAATTCGTGGCGTACCATATGAGTTAGAAAACCAATGACCTCAAAAGAAAACAAAAATGTTCATTTTCTCTCTGCTGTAGACATACGGATGCGACAGACGTCATGAGTACTGCCCATTGCCGGACTGAATACTTGCTGGTGGCGTTTCTGGCACCTGACTACCTAAATAAATTTCGAGTGGTGCTGTCCTGAGCATCTACTATAAGTCGAAAAAATGAAACCACGATTAGGTGAGTAGGTCAACGCCTTATCACATAAGGTGAAGGTCTGTTTCTTGCCTACTCTGAAAAGCAGGATAGGCCAGTGATCTGTGGCAGATCTGATGGAAAATTACAGTTCCATTGCACCGCTTCGTTCAGCACACACTGCCAGACATGGTGTCTGCAACAGATAACCTCTGAGTGATCTAATGTTGACCCAACAGCATGGCTAGTTATGATTACAGTCCATCATCAAACTCGGCTGTAATTCAATGAAAATATGTGGTCTGGCCCGAATAATCAAGTTCCTTTTTTACAGCAGCACAATTTATGTTTCTTGACACCCTACTAAGCAGATGAAAAACTTCTTAACATATGCACTAATGCCAGTATTAACTAGCTTTCTCACAGCCCGAAGATTCAGTAACCAAAGCACGTGTAATATCGGGAAGTATTGATCCATTCGTCTTGTTCTTCTGGTTTCCAGCTTCATCATTGTAAGATCAATCGCTTACTAAAAGATCCCTGTGTGCCAACATCTATTAATGTTGAATCATATGCTTCCACTTCCATCGATTCCCAGTATGCATCGTAGAGTTTAGCTATAGTTTCTTCCGGTGGTTGCGGAGTTTGATGAGCTAACTCCACTAAGTTATTCCACAATATGACATAGAATCGATGGAACTATGACAGTCAACTTTGTCGACACTCTGTCTCATGCTGTGCTGCGCAGCTAGCATTCATTACACTCATAAAATTCTGCTCCTGTAGATTTGTGCACTCTCTGTTGTTAAATATGTTAACTGTACCAGGGAAGTTCCCTACAGTGATTGCACGTTACCCAGTTTCATCGAAAGAGAGTAAATGTTTCTTTGGAACAGGGCCGAAATCTGCAGTGACACATCGCATAGTCGACGCCACTCATCCATTGCTAACATTACTTTGACGTCATTAAATCAAAGTTTTGAAATACTACCACTGAATGGAACTCCCTGTTCGATATCATACCGACAATTGTACGCTTTCACCCAATGGTGCTCGAACAGTAGGTTTGGTGGAATATTCATCTTAGGTGCCTGCTGCTGCAGCGACTTCACCTCACCGGCAAGGTAAACATGCATTGTTAATTACGTTTATTTGCTTTTTTTCCTCCTATTCATCACCATCGGCGTTAATACTTACATTGCCCCGCGGCAGGGAATGTTGATATAATACGTCTCGACAGCCTTACTCTTCGACATTTTTCTCATAAGTAGGTGAAATATTTATCGATCGCTGTAAATACGTTTTTCGTGACTTCTACTACCATTATTATTATTATTATCTTACATATGTCTCTGCTTGTATTGTTAGGACACTTAGGTGACATGGATAATAAGCATCTCACAGCTAGAGGTGACATGCTGAATGCTGTTTACGTAATTACCAACAATATTCTCATTACAATTTCTAGAAATCCATAGCAACAATAGCAAGTTGCTTTAATATTTTTATTATCAGAGACAATGTCTTTATCAATCATTGTCACTGTCCAGTCACAAACGTAGTGAGAGAATGGTGTGTATAGATTTAATATTCAACCTGACGAGCAACAAAACATAATGATGATTACAAATACAACAATACTTTCAGGCTTGAAGAGACATTTTAAACACTTATAACATAAGTAATACTATATAAATATTAATTACGGTATCATGATGCCACTAGTGTGTAGGCACGATGCACATGGAAGTTGGGGGGGGGGGGGGGGGTGCAGAGTGAGGAGTGCATCAAAGTTTGTTGAAGTGCAGAGCACGGGGCTGGGGGAGGCTCCTGCCCTCCTGTTCGCGATCTCGGGGTGTGGCTGGATGTCATGACTCCTGGAATGACCTTGATGATGTCAGCAAAATATGACACGTGCAATTGTCTCATCTGTAATATGACACCGTTGATAAGGAAAGCCAGCACGTTCTCCACCAGAATGCCCTCTGCCACACTGCTGCTGAAACTAACTGATACTCCTTTTGGACTCTGTAGGAACACACATTACACTTTGGATGTGCATCGAAGTGAGGTGCAGACAGATTAACTCTGTAACTTTAATGTCTGTCAGCCCATAACTGGGTCGTGCTTTTAGCACTTGGCTTGATTTCTAGTAATTGCGGAATCCAAGTGGACATAAGGAATTGCCTGTGAGATCTCCAGCAGTTTCGTTAAACTGTCAGTTATTTTGTGCAGTTCAAACTGCAAACAGATCATCAGCTTTTGTGCAGTTCAAATTGCGAACAGATCATCAGCTAACACATATAAACGTACATAATGACGTTAGCACAGACCTAGATTACCGTCAAATCCGTAGACGCCTACGTCAGTGCAAAACCCTTTTCTATATCGCCGTCCAGCCCACTTGGTTGATGCCGTTTGCCGTTATGGTTTCTGACAGTTAACCTGAATGTTTTTCCTTAACACTTTTGTTCCGATTAGCGTTTGAACCAGCGTTAAACACAACTGCTGCTAACCGTCGGTGGTCTCTATGTTCGAAACACTATTAAATTGTCACAGTCATCGTTTGTCCATTTGACATTCATTAGTTGCTGCTTTCCACGTGACTGCGTTCATTGACTACTTTTTGCTGATCGCAGAGGTAATTATCTGTCTGGTTAGTGTTTTCGAGATCTCTCTCTGTGCATATTAGGATGGTAAAACACTCAAGTGAATTTGTAAATCACATGAGCTGGATTTGACTCAAGTGGTTTGTGTTTTCTGCTGACTGGGAACGTCGTGCGACACAGACTGTCTATGCGTACCACGGAAACTGTAACTGTCAATTCCGCATGCCTCCTCGAGAGTCACAATGCGAGGACAAACATAAAATGTTGGTGAACGGCACAATGCTTACTATGGCTACATAACGATGCTCCAGATGGTGGGTAGTCCAAAGTACGATTCAGACACTGCTCCAGATATCAGCAAACGGATTTAGTTAGAGTAATGAAGCAAAATTTCAGTTAACGTTTCTAACGAAGAAACTGAAGCTCTAAACCGGGAGAAACGTGAATGACATAAGATAATAAGATTATAATGTGTCCATCAAAAAACAGAATCAAAGGCAAGCAGTGTAGTGGGATTGACATCCTGTAATTGGATGACAATTCAAGAAGAGCTTACGTAACAGGATATTCTGTTTGTCCATGATCAGTCTCAGTTCCCCTGAAGAATACGCAGTTCTCACCTCTCTTGGAGGCTTTGTTGTATACATTTCTCTTGAACATTCTGTAGTACATACACCACGTGAAGACTTCTACATCTACATCTACATTTATACTCCGCAAGCCACCCAACGGTGTGTGGCGGAGGGTACTTTACGAGCCACTGTCATTACCTCCCTTTCCTGTTCCAGTCGCGTATGGTTCGCGGGAAGAACGGTTGCCGGAAAGCCTCCGTCCGCACTCGAATCTCTCTAATTTTACATTCGTGGTCTCCTCGGGGGGTATAAGTAGGGGGAAGCAATATATTCGATACATCATCCAGAAACGCACCCTCTCGAAACCAGGACAGTAAGCTACACCGCGATGCAGAGCGCCTCTCTTGCAGAGTCTGCCACTTGAGTTTGCTAAACATCTCCGTAACGCTATCAGGCATACCAAATAACCCTGTGACGAAACGCGCCGCTCTCTTTGGATCTTCTCTATCTCCTCTGTCAACCCGACCTGATACGGATCCCACACTGATGAGCAATACTCAAGTATAGGTCGAACGAGTGTTTTGTAAGCCACCTCCTTTGTTGATGGACTACATTTTCTAAGGACTCTTCCACTGAATCTCAACCTGGCACCCGCCTCACCAACAATTAATTTTATATGATCATTCCACTTCAAATCGTTCCGCACGCATACTCCCAGATATTTTACAGAAGTAACTGCTACCAGTGTTTGTTCCGCTGTCATATAATCATACAGTAAAGGATCCTTTTTTCTCTGTATTCGCAATACATTACATTTGTCTATGTTAAGGATCAGTTGCCACTCCCTGCAGATCTTCCTGCACTTCGCTGCAATTTTGTAATGCTGCAACTTCTCTGTATACTACAGCATCATCCGCGAAAAGCCGCATCGAACTTCCGACACTATCTACTAGGTCATTTATACATATTTTGAAAAGCAATGGTCCCATAACACTCCCCTGTGGCACGTCTGTAGACGTCTCTCCATTGAGAACAACATGCTGTGTTCTGCTTGCTAAAAACTCTTCAATCCAGCCACACAGCTGGTCTGATATTCCGTAGGCCCTTACTTTGTTTATCCGGCGACAGTGCGGAACTGTATCGAACGCCTTCCGGAAGTCAAGGAAAATGGCGCCTACCTGGGAGCCTATATTTAATACTTTCTGGGTCTCATGAACAAATAAAGCGAGTTGGGTCTCACACGAATCCATGTTGATTCCTACACAGTAGATTCTGGGTTTCCAGAAATGACATGATACGCGAGCAAAAAAAAATGTTCTAAAATTCTACAACAAATCTATGTCAGAGATATAGATCTATAGTTTTGTGCATCTGCTCGACGACCCTTCTTGAAGACTGGGACTACCTGTGCTCTTTTCCAATCATTTGGAACCTTCCGTTCCTCTAGAGACTTGCGGTACACGGTTGTTAGAAGGGGGGCAAGTACTTTCGCATACTCTGTGTAGAATCGAATTAGTATCCCGTCAGGTCCAGTGGACTTTCCTCTTTTGAGTGATTTCAGTTGCTTTTCTATTCCTTCGACACTTATTTCGATGTCAGCCATTTTTTCGTTTGCGCGAGGATTTAGAGAAGGAACTGCAGTGCGGTCTTCCTATGTGAAACAGCTTTTGAAAAAGATGTTTAGTATTTCACCTTTACGCCTGTCATCCTCTGTTTCAATGCTATCATCATCCCAGAGTGTCTGGATTTGCTGTTTGTTTGGACATCAGCAGTATTCCGTAACTGATAGTTGGGATGGAACTTGCTTCCCTCCGAAAACATTAACACCATTTATCTTTCAGCGTCAGTTCAGAAACATATTGTGTTGAAGCTTATAGTGAGAGACTATGTCTAAGCCTACAGTGAGAGAAACAGACAAACATTTTTTTTTTTTTTTTACCAGCAACAACATTACTGGATATCAATATTGCAGCAACGCGAAGCAAGGATGCAACAAATATCAAACTGGGATGAGATGTACTACATGCATGAATATGCAAATCAGCATTCAGCACAACGGCTCATGTTAGGTAGAATGCTGACATCCAGATTCTACAGGGTGAGTCACCTAACATTACCGCTGGATATATTTCGTAAACCACATCAAACACTGACGAATCGATTCCACAGACCGAACGTGAGGACAGGGGCTAGTGTAACTGGTTAATATAAACCATAAAAGAATGCACGGAGGTATGTTTTTTTAACACAAACCTACGTTTTTTTAAGTGGAACCCCGTTAGTTTCTTTAGCACATCTGAACATATAAACAAATACGTAATCAGTGCCGTTTGTTGCATTGTGAAACGTTAATTACATCCGGACATATTGTAACCTAAAGTTGACGCTTGAGTACCACTCCTCCGCTGTTCGATCGTGTGTATCGGAGAGCACCAAATTACGTAGGGATCCAAAGGGAACGGTGATGGACCTTAGGTACAGAAGAGACTGGAACAGCACATTACGTCCACATGCTAACACCTTTTTATTGGTCTTTTTCACGGACGTACATGTACATTACGATGAGGGATGAGGTACACGTACACACGTGGTTTCCGTTTTCTATTACGGAGTGGAATAGAGTGTGTCCCGACATGTCAGGCAAATAGATGTTCAATGTGGTGGTTATCATTTGCTGTACACAATTGCAATCTCTGGCGTAATGAATGTCGTACACGCCGCAGTACATCTGGTGTAATGTCGCCGCAGGCTGCCACAATACGTTGTTTCATATCCTCTGGGGTTGTAGGCACATCACGGTACACATTCTCCTTTAACGTACCCCACGGAAAGAAGTCCAGAGGTGTAAGATCCGGAGAACGGGCTGGTCAATTTATGCGTCCTCCACGTCCTATGAAAAGCCCGTCGAACATCCTGTCAAGAGTCAGCCTAGTGTTAATTGCGGAATGTGCAGATGCACCATCATGGTGATACCACATACATCGACGCGTTTCCAGTGGGACATTTTCGAGCAACGTTGGCAAATCATTCTGTAGAAACGCGATGTATGTTGCAGCTGTTTGGGCCCCTGCAATGAAGTGAAGACCAATGAGGTGGTCGCCATACATTTACAGTCCACGGTCGCTGTCGCTCTACCTGTCTGAGCCAGCGAGGATTGTCCACGGACCAGTAATGCATGTTCCGTAGATTCACTGCCCCGTGGTTTGTGAAACCCGCTTCATCGGTAAACAGGTAGAACTGCAACGCATTCTCTGTTAATGCCCATTGACAGAATTGCACTCGGGGATTAAAGTCATCACCATGCAATTGCTGATGTAGCGACACATGAAACGGGTGAAAGCAGTGACGATGCAGTATGCGCATGACACTACTTTGACTCAGTCCACCGGCTCTCGCAATGTCCCGTGTACTCATGTGTGGGTTCATGGCAACAGCAGCTAACACACCAACTGCACCCGCTTCTCCTGTGACGGGCCTGTTACGGACCCGTTTGCGTGCTACGACCATACCTGTTGCGTACAGTTGGCGGTAGATGTTTTGCAATGTGCGGCACGTTGGATGCTCTCTGTCCGGGTACCGTTCTGCATACACCCTGCAGGTTTCAGCTGCATTTCGTCGACACTCGCCATAGATGAGTATCATCTCCGCCTTTTCAGAGCTCGAATACACCATGGTCACAGTTCCTACAACACTACACTATCACAGACGTCTGGTAACACGGTGTACTACAGTTGGTCTGCGTGCGGAGGCGAATGCAGAATAACAGTAGCAGCAAGCGCTACATGCGGACACTGCGACAGCTAGACCAAACCACAACAGTGCACTACAGCCACACTCGTAAACACGGTCGTCATCGTCAACATGTCCCTGCAGATGCTGCTCGCCGACCGTGACCCGTGTTTGTTACAACACGCAACTAAACATCGGAGGTTTCAAGCGTCAACTTCAGGTTACAATATCTCCGGATGTAATTAACATTTTACAATGCAACAAACGGCACTGATTACGTATTTGTTTATACCTTCAGATGTGCTAACAAAACTAACGTGGTTCCATTTAAAAAAACGTAGGTTTGTGTTAAAAAACATACTTCCGTGCATTTTTGTATGGTTTGTATTAAACAATTACACTAGCCCCTCTCCTCACATTCGATCTGTGGAATCGGTTCGTCAGTATTTGATGTGGTTTACGAAATATATCCAGCGGTAACGTTAGGTGACTCACCCTGTATAATTAGGGAAGTACTATGCTCCAGCTGAAATCTTATTTGAATCTTCGTTACTTGTGAGAAGAGAGAGCTATTGATCGTGTAAGAAGATGGGAGTCTAACAACACGTATGGGAATTCGAAAGACGCAGGATCGTGGCTTATAGTGAAGGCGGTTCTACAGTCGGTGATATTGTTGCTCGAGATCACGTGATTGCCATGTGCTTATGGAATGGAATCAGTAAGATCCCCAGGGCCACACTCAACCCCTTGCAGGTTCTCAGCTCCCCCCCCCCCCCCTCCGGGACTGGCAGATGACTGAGAGACACACATGTTGTACCCTTGGCTGAACAGGATAGCACAGCAACATCACTCACCTTGAATCTGGGAGTTGGCTTCTTTGAAGCAAGTCATGTATCCACGTTGACAATGCGACGATGTCTGGATCACCATGGAAATCACCACGGATTGCCAGAAAGTTGACCACTGTTGCGGCTTCCCTATGCATAGCGGCAGACAACGGTGCTCCGATAAGGACTTCAAGTGACAGTACTGTACACAACAGTGGCACCACGCCGTCCTTGCAGCGGATGAGTCCAGCTTTTCCATACGGCATCACTGTGGAAGTAACCCTGTGTGGAGGTTTCGAAGGGAATAAACGCTACCAGACTGCAGTCATCATCATCACCCACGCCAAGCAATTGGCGTGATATTATTTATTGCAACACGATCACTTTCAGTTAGCATAATCAGTAATTTGGTCGTCAGCCACTACATTTCTTACTTATTATTGTTGGCGGCCCTATCTTCGATGTTTCTATACGTATGACGTTATCTCTCACGTTTGTTGTGATGTACTCGTATCTTGATAGATAAAGTGTTCTACTGTTGCACTTAAGAACACGTTCTTCAGACCTCACACCCATTGAATTCAACTGGTCATAAGATCCAAAGAGACTGGAAAGCCATCACTCACCAGTCTCTATCGTGAACTCAGTCATAGAACTGGAGTAGCGTTGAATGGTGTACCTACATCTTTCATCCGAGCTCAGTTAAACTTAAAGCCCAACTGAGAATATTTATTGCTGGCAGAGCTGAAGCTGAATGTACTACATTTTTCACACTGTATACACCACATCAAATACAAATTTAGTCAGGTATTTTCCCAAATATGCTGCATATGTACAATAAATTAACAAAGTTTCCTTATTTTCCCTCCTTCTGGATGTTATCAGTTTCAATGGCCGCCAATGTATTAAACGGCCAAAATCTTGGAGCAAAGCTATGATCAGATGCTAGTTTATGTGCGCTTATATTTAGATGATAAAATAAAAGTGACGAGGATTCATTAATTATACGTTTTATTGGAGTTCTCATACCTCTGGTGATCTGTTCTCAATATGTACTAGTTCAGTAGCTGGCGCTGCCCGTGCATGTATTTATTCCAGTTTTCTGTTAGTTGGTTTCCTCCTTCCCCCTTTCTTTGTCCATCTCCTCCTTCTCTGTTCTTCTCCTCCTGATCTTCTCTCTGTCGATCTGCTTCACGTCTACTGTCCATCTGATCATCCACAATCTCCGTCCACCTGATCCTCGTCACTCTATCCACCTAAGCGTTCCCCTCTGTTCATCTTCTCCTTCCTTCTGTCTCCTCCTTGCCGCCCCTCTGTCCTTCTCCTCCTCCCCCTCTCACTCTCCATCTCCTCCTCTTTCCTTTCTCAATAAGTCTCCTCCCCTTCCCTTTGTCTCCTTCCATCTGTCTGTCTCCTCGTTTATCTATCCATCTGCTCCTCTCATATCTCTCTGTCGTCTCCTTCCTTCCTTCCTTTCCCTTGACGCCAGTTCTCCTTGCTCTCTAAATGTCCAACTCCAACTCCTCCTTCCACCTTTCTGCTTATTTATTTCCTCCCAACCCCTTCCTCTCTTCACGTTATCATTCCCAACCCAGTAGGAGGTTGCCAGTTCGTACCCCCACACACTATTTCACTCCTGATAGTAAGTAATATGTGTACCAAGTTCGGCCGAAATCGATCCAGTGGTTTAGCAGGAGATTCTTACCCGTCGCTTTGCCCACAAATGTTTCACATATATTTCAATATTTAACAAATATTTTTAAACATATTCGCCTCTCTAGCGAATTTGACCCTCCGTTTTGATTTTAACGCAGTTTGTTGCTTATGATGCCATATCTCTTGCGCTTCATATCGTACAAGCCGCGCGGTCCCACGCGTCTTGTCACGGTCCACGAGGCTCCCTCCCCCCCTCCTCCCCCCGTCGGAATTTTGAGTCCTCCCTCGGGCACGGGTGTGTGTGTGTGTTGTCCATAGCGTAAGTTAGTTTAAGTTAGATTAAGTAGTGTGTAAGCGTAGGGACCGATGACCTAAGCAATTTGGTACCATAGGATCTTACCAAAAATTTACTAAATATCGTACAGTGATGTAACTTTGCAGATATATCCGATGGTTTATGCGAATACTGTCCGCAAAGTGTGTTGCGAATAGATATTGTAGTAAAGAAACCTATCATGTGGTACGACAGTTATTTCAGGCAACTCAGTGTCTATGACGTTCTACCTCCTTAACTATATCACTTACGTCAATATATTTTTGCGAGTACATTCAATTGTTTATGTGAATACGGGCTGCAGGATGTGTTGCAAGTAGTTTGTAGTGAAGAAGTGATAAATTAAAACGTTACGAGCGATGCGGCATTTTTACTGCACGAAAAGTGAAAATGTAGTAAGCGACTATGGGTGTATGGGAGGAGGTGGGCGGGGAGGGCGATGTCACAAAGAGGAACTCTCTGTCGATCTGCTTCACCTCTACTGTCCATCTAATCATCCACAATGAAAAATTTTGAAGTTATGCGTAAAGAATGTTGCAAGTCACTAAGTACTCTCAGTCTCAAATACTGGATGTATGTATTCTGGCTATGTGGGTGTCGTGACAGATGGTTCTTACCAACACGATTGGTCTTTCTAGGCCCTAACTGCTATGTGTACGAAGTTTGACAGAAATCGATTTAGTAGCTTAGGAGGAGATGTGGAACATACATATGTAACATCCAGTTCAGTAATATTTACCGTTTAATTCAGTGTGCCCCAGGAAGATGTCCAGTAGTCACGAATGTTGCAGGAACGATCATTCGAAACAAAAAAGTGTTCTAAAAATGGGCTCTAAAATACATGCCACAGAAGCCAAGAGCACATTTCATCTCCTATACTGTGTAACAAATATGCTGCAAGTTCTTTACTCTCCATACTTAAGTGGCAGCGGTCATGAGGAGGGGTGTTAGTATCGACCAAAATAAAAAAAAATATCCACTGAAAAGGGGCACTAAAATGCAGACTTTCAGAGCTACGAACATTGTCTGTTAGAAGAGATGTGTTTCAGATTAGCGAAAATGACCTAGTGCTCATGGGTTGTAAGGGTTGCACTTGAGAGCCAATGTTTATTACATCTTTTTTTTTTTATTTTCATCCATATTACCACCGCTCAAAATATGGAGAGCAAAGAGCTTGCAGTAGCAGGGATATTTTTCAGAGTATCGAAGTAGTTCTCGTAGAGCCCATTTTGAATAGGCTTTGTTGCTTCGAATAATTGTTACTTTCACATCGTTGAATATTGACGTTCTTGGACGCCTTGTGTAATTGTCTGACTGATGTATTTTCTACACTCTAACTTTCGTTGCAAACGGATTCTCAAATAACGAAGTACACACTGTAAATGTAGCGGTATAATATTCGCATACAGGCGCTGTTAACACTCGTTGCCATTCTCATACCCAGGGGCTAGGCAAAATAATGTCATCAGTGGTAGTAACTGGATAGTTGTGTTTGACGGTCAACAACGAAGGCTCGTGTCGCGCTAGTCTGTGCGTGTTCAGTACGGACTTGGCATAAATGTAAGTGCACACTTCGTATTTGCATTCAGAGGCCGAGGTCGATCAACGTTCAATGAAGGACCTAACAGAGTCGCAAAGAGGGCAGATTGTGGGGACCCAATCTGCTGGAGCATCAGTAATGAAAACAGCCAATTTATTGAATGTTTCATGAGCAACTCTTTCAACAGTCATCACACCCTACACAAAACATGGAAAGACGGCGTAGTGTAAACGTAATAGCGAGGGCAAATCAAAACTAAATGTCAGAGATCGTCGTACTCTAACACGAGTTATGCCAAAACAAAACAAAACTATGGCGGCTAAAGTGACTGCAGAGCTGAATAGCCATCTTCGAGTCCCCGTATCTATCGACACTGTCCGCCGACAACTCCATACGGCGAATATTCGTGGACGAGCAGCAATACCGAAACCATTAGTCACGACAACCAACGCAAAGAAGCGTGAAACATGGTGTCGGCAGCATAAATCCGGGACGGTTGACCAATGGAAACAAGTCTTATGGTCCGATGAATCAACGATTTCCTTATTTCCAACATCTGGAGGACGCCAAAAGGAGCCTACAATCCTGATTGCTTGATTCGAACAGTTAAGCGTGGAGGTGGAAGTGTGATGATGGGGGCAACGGTATCATGGTATTCTGCTGGTTCCTTCATTACACTCAAAGACGAACGACTATGTGAACATTTTAGGTGATCATGTGCACCCCATGATTCAAATATTTCTCCCCAACAATAATGACACAATTCAGGATGACAATGCACCCATTTACACAGCCAGGACAGTACAATCGTGGTATGAGGAGCATAGAACTGAACTGTAGCCCTTCCCCGGCCAGCACAGTCCCCGAACTTGAACATTATCTAATCCTTGTGGGCGGTATCTGAGCGGAGACTCCGGAGCAGATTTCCACCTCCCTCATCACTACAGGAGTTAGAAGAGTCTCTAATAGAAAGTGGCATAACATTACACTGAGGACTATAAAATCTTTATATGCCAGTATTACCAGAAGATTCGCAACTGTATTACAGGCAAATTTCCAAGTATCTACAGGTGTACACATTATTTTGCCTATCCCCTGTATGTCCATACACTATCTCTTTAGAAGTATTTTCGGTTTGATTGGTAGTAGCGGCACGTGGGAACCATACTCACGACATTTTACAACTCTTTCAGTGCAATTTAATGCGACAGGGAAGCTGAGCACAGTATGATCTGCGTTCGGTCCTGGATGTATTGTTTCTATCCGCAGGAGTTCTCCTCTCAACTTAGCACGCAAATTTGTGCTTGTATTTCAACTCCACGCCAGAGGTACGGCACGCAAACCGCGGGTGGTCGTCGACAATCCCCGACCGTGGTGCAGGTAGCAGCCGAGCTGATGGCGAGACCCTCGAGAGGCAGTGCCTGCAGAGTGTGACCGCAGACGCCGGAACGATTGTGCCGCCTGCCAATTAGTATCCGTTCGCTATAGAGCTCTGCGATGCTAATTAAGCGTCCGGAGTAGTTAGAGGCACAGCGGACGACCGGCGTCTCGACGCCTCTGCTCAGAGGACGCCCGGGCCACTGCCGAGACCGTTGGCCGCCCGTAATGGATTAAGCTGGCCCGCCCGGCACGGCGGGACTGTGGGCTTAGAGTGCCGCGACGAGCAATCTAGCTGCTGGTAGCACCGGCGCCAGCCGGGGGCGGCGCAGCGAAGCAGCAGGGCAGCGGCAGCTGCTATCGCGACGGGGGCGGCGTCTTCCGGCTTAGGCAGATCCCGGCCTCCCCCACCCCAGTCCCTGGCGCCCCGCCTCTATCTGTCTCTCTCCGCTGGCAGCTGCAAACTTTGGTCTCCAAGTCGCAAAGCCCATCAGCGGCACAAGTCGCAGCTCGCGAACCCGCCGAAAGACATTAATGAATTTCTGCCTTGCCGGTTATGAATCTAGATGTTATTACCCACTCCGTGGCACTAAAACATTTTACGAGGACACAACGGAGGAAATCAGAGATAGGGCACGTCTTCGTGAAAATCAGGCGAAGTTCAGACTGATAGGTAATACCACGTGGTACCTATCGTGACGCGCGTAACGTAGACACTTCTAATTTTCCGTAAATAATTCCATTGTATCCAAACAAAATTTCTACATCTGATGCAGCCTGTACGAATTCCTCTCCTGCGCCAAAATCGTCATCACACAGTATCACCTGCAACTACTATTGATAATATTATTTTTTAAAGATCGAGCTTCCGATACATCGATATTTACAAATAAAGTTATTGAACACCAATTTAACGAGAAAATGATCGATGTATCGATATGTCGACGGATAAGATATCGACGTAGTGGCAAAAAAAAAAAAAAAAAAAAAAGAGAGAGAGAGAAACATCAAATATGTATCGAAAATTGCGAAAAAAACTAACGTAAAATAAAAGTAGAGGCAATCGACATTGTCATTTCGATATCGAAATATCAATGTATGCGCGAGAAAAACGTTGTCTCAATACATCGACTTTTTCTAAAAAAAAATGTCGATATAACTATATTTTATCAACAGCCGTACTTGCAACCTACGTCCTCAGTTATTTGTTACCTGTATTCCAATCTATGTCTTCCTCTACAGTTTTTACCTACTGTAGCATTCTCTAGTACCATGGACGCTGTTGCCTGTTGTCCCACATGACCTGTTACCTATTCAGTGTTTTCCATACGTTCTTTTCTTCGCCAGTTCTGCGGAGAACCTACTCAATTTTAACTCAACGTTCTGTTGTGGCACCACAAGTCAAATGCTTCAATTCTCTTCTGGTACGATTTTCCCATAAACCACGCGTCACAAACATAGAATGCTGTGCTCCAAATGTACATTGTACCATCTTGAGAGACTGGCTTTAATAAAGACTTTAAATGTACGTTAAAAACTGTTCATGTCTCTGAAGGGGGACTTGAACCAAAGACGTAATCTTGAGTAGCGTGTATGTGTGATCTCGCAGAAAAAGACATTAGAAAAGCTTTGTGACAAATATTTTTTTCATAAAATATCTCATATGTCTGGCTAGTACCACTGAACTGAAAAAAGGCACTACCAATATACTCCTAGTGTTTGTCTCAATGTCAGTAATAATTAGTTATTTCCATTTTTTCTTTTTCTTTGTAAATACATTTATTATTGTAAAGTGTAAAATAATACTCTTTTGTACGTGTGAAACTAGCGTCTTTCCCAGGGTTGTACGACGTTAGGGTATGTGGACCATTCCCATTGTTGGACGCCTTTACGAAGCATCATAATAATTTTTTTAAATACGATCCAGAGAGCCAAGTTTTGAGAAGGAGAGGTGATAAATTCTCTTCTAATGAAACGATGGATAATAGTCGTAAGAATTTTCTGATATTGCTTCAATTTTTAATCTTACCAGATTGCATATGCCGAGTACGTTACCTAGTAGCAGGTAGAACGGGAAAATTTTACATTATATTCAATGACCCTAACCAAATGTAATATACGCATAAAAAAATTATTTGCATCACCTCTATTCGAATAGAGATAAGCATAAACATCATTCAGCCCTTTTTACTGCTCATGAAAACCACACATTGCATGTTGTACCACCATACAGTAAGACCTTCAGAGGTGGTGGTCCAGATTGCCATACACAACGGTACGTCTAATACCCAGTAGCACGTCCTCTTGCAATGATGAATGTCTGTATTCGTCGTGGCACACTATTCACAAGTTCGCCAAGGCACTGTTCGTACTCAACAGCGATTCGGCGTAGATCCCTCACAGTGGCTCGTGGGTCACGTCATCCATAAACAGCCCTTTTCCATCGATCCCAGACATATTCGATAGAGTTCATGTCTGGAGAACATGCTTGCCACTCTAGTCGAGCGATGTCGGTATCCTGACGGAAGTCATTCACAAGCTGTGCACGAATTGTCGTCCATGAAGACGAATGCCTCGCCAGTATGCTGGCGATATGGTTGTACTATCGGCCGGAGGATGGCATTCACTTGTCGTACAGCCGTTACGGCGCCTTCCGCGACCACCAGCAGTCCCACATAATGCCACCCCAAAACAGCAAGGAACCTCAACATGCTGCACTCGCTGGACAGTGTGTCTAAAGCGTCCAGCCTGATTGGGTTGCCTCCAAATACGTCTCTGACGATTGTTTGGTTGAAGGCATATGCTACACTCATGGGTGAGGAGATCGTGATGCCAATCCTGAGCTGTCCATTCCGCATTTTGTTGGACCCATCTGTACCGCGCTGGACGGTGTCGTGGTTCCAAAGATGGACCTCGCCGTGGACGTCGGGAATGAAGTTGCACGTCATGCAGCCTACTGCGCACCGTTTGAGTCGCAACACGACGTCCTAGGGCTGCTCGAAAAGCATTATTCAAGATGGTGGCGTTGCTGTCATTGTTCCTGAGAGCCATAAACCGTAGGTAGCGGTCTTCCACTACAGCATTAGCCTGTGGGAGGCCTGAGCGAGGCATGTCATCGACAGTTCCCGTCTCTCTGTATCTCCTCCATGACCGAACAACATCGATTTCATTCACTCTGACATGACTGGACGCTTCCCTTGTTGAGAGCCCTTCCTGGCCCAAAGTAACAACGCGGACGCGATTGAACCGCAGTATTGACCGTCTAGACATGGTTGAACTACAAACAACACGAGCCGTGTACTTCCTCCCTGGTGGAACGACTGGGACTGATCGGCTGTCAGACCATCCTCCGTCTAATAGGCGCTGCTAATGCATGGTTGTTTACGCCTTTGGGAAGGTTTAGTGACATCTCTGAACAGTCAAAGGGGCTGTGTCTGTGATAAAATATTCAGTGACAACGTCTATCTTCAGGGGTTCTGGGAGCCAGGGTGATCTAAAACTTTGTTTTGATGTGTGTGTAACGTCTACATTTACATTTAACCACATTACTGAGATAAGTAATAGACCTCATGTTTCAAAGCAATCGTAGCCAATGGTGTGAGATAAAAAGGATTCATGTTACGTAATAATCCAATAGCTCTGCAAGGACATTTAATAGCACTATTGAAAGTAACACTGCTCGGAGTTTATTTAAAAGTGAAATCATTGAAGTTATTATTTGAATTTTTAACCTACAAAGTGTTTAAAGCACAGAGAATATTCATCAAGTATTTTTCATGCTATACTGACAGTTATAACGAACCGTTCAGAGTAAAGAGCCTTTATTTTTTAAGTTACGACGGTCTCATAAATTTCCTGAAATCAGGCATATATTTGATAGTAGCAGACTTCCCTTGTCACGAATGCCGTTTTTGCCCGAGCTAGCACTCATTTCTTTGCCCAACAAAGATTATGCTGCTTCCTAAGTACCAGAAATCCTTAACTTCGTCTACTTTGTAATAACTGACTTTTATGATTTTTCTCTTAATTTCGTCGGTATTCTCATACTTGTTACTTCTTATCACTTTCGTCTTTCTTCGATTTATTCTCAAACCATATTCTGTATTCATGAGATTGTTCACTCCATTCAGCAGATCCTATAATTCTTCTTCAACTTCACAGAGGAAAGCAGTGTCATTATTGAATCTTACCACTGACACCCTTTCACTGTAATCCCACTCTTCACCTTTTCTTTTATTTCCGTCATTGCTACTTCGATGTATAGATTGCAAAGTAAGAACGGAAGACTTCATCCGTGTCTCTCTCTATCTCTTTTTTTGGTTTTGGGTCATTAGTCTTCTGATTGGTTTGATGCGTCTCCCCATAAAATTCCCTGCAGTGCCAATGTCTTCATCTCAGAGTAGCAGTTGAACCTACATCCTCAAATAGTTGCTGGATGTGTTCCAGTCTGCATTCCCCTACAGTTTCCACCCTGTTTTACAGCATTTTTCATCCCAGCACTTCCTTCTTGATCCTCCAGTTTTGTTTTTCCCTTTTGGTTCTTTCTCGTATGGTATACTGGCTATCTATCTGGTAATAAATATGTAGCCAGTCGCCGTTTTACTATTTATTCAACCCCGAACTTGTTTTCGAGCCACTGCAGGCTCATCATCAGATGGCTGTGTTACAGGAACATAATGTTGTGAACCCAGTGTAGCTAGATGTAGTGCTGGTGCTGCCTGCCAGAAATGACGTAGATTTAGTAATCGGTGATGGAACATTTACGAATCCGAAAGTTGTTTATGTTTTAGGTACCACTTCCCCCGATGTTTTGTTAAAGACCAATTGAATGTTACCTATCCCTCCCGCATTGTTTAATCCGAAGTCTCCAAAGGCTCTTCTGCATTATAGTTGTTATACTAGATCCCTTATCTCCTCCACATCGACTCCTGTCTTTTCTTCTATTACGTCACCAGATAATTCCTGCCCCTCATGTAGGCCTTCAAGTACTTTTTCCATTCATCCGCTCTGTCCTCTACGTTTTTCAATGGAATTCCCGTTGCGTTCTTACCGTTGCCGCCCTTGCTTTTAACATTACATCTACATCTACATCTATACTCCGCGAGCCACCTTACGGTGTGTGGCGGAGGGTACTTATTGTACCACTATCTGATCCCCCCTTCCCTGTTCCATTCACGAATTGTGCGTGGGAAGAACGACTGCTTGTAAGTCTCCGTATTTGCTCTAATTTCTCGGATCTTTTCGTTGTGATCATTACGCGAGATATATGTGGGCGGTAGTAATATGTTGCCCATCTCTTCCCGGAATGTGCTCTCTCGTAATTTCGATAATAAACCTCTCCGTATTGCGTAACGCCTTTCTTGAAGTGTCCGCCACTGGAGCTTGTTCAGCATCTCCGTAACGCTCTCGCGCTGACTAAATGTCCCCATGACGAATCGCGCTGCTTTTCGCTGGATCATGTCTATCTCTTCTATTAATCCAACCTGGTAAGGGTCCCATACTGATGAGCAATACTCAAGAATCGGACGAACAAGCGTTTTGTAAGCTACTTCTTTCGTCGATGAGTCACATTTTCTTAGAATTCTTCCTATGAATCTCAACCTGGCGCCTGCTTTTCCCACTATTTGTTTTATGTGATCATTCCACTTCAGATCGCTCCGGATAGTAACTCCTAAGTATTTTACGGTCGTTACCGCTTCCAATGATTTACCACCTATGGCATAATCGTACTGGAATGGATTTCTGCCCCTATGTATGCGCATTATATTACATTTATCTACGTTTAGGGAAAGCTGCCAGCTGTCGCACCATGCATTAATCCTCTGCAGGTCCTCCTGGAGTACGTACGAGTCTTCTGATGTTGCTACTTTCTTGTAGACAACCGTGTCATCTGCAAATAGCCTCACGGAGCTACCGATGTTGTCAACTAAGTCATTTATGTATATTGTAAACAATAAAGGTCCTATCACGCTTCCCTGCGGTACTCCCGAAATTACCTCTACATCTGCAGATTTTGAACCGTTAAGAATGACATGTTGTGTTCTTTCTTCTAGGAAATCCTGAATCCAATCACAAACCTGGTCCGATATTCCGTAAGCTCGTAATTTTTTCACTAAACGTAAGTGCGGAACCGTATCAAATGCCTTCCTGAAGTCCAGGAATACGGCATCAATCTGCTCGCCAGTGTCTACGGCACTGTGAATTTCTTGGGCTAATAGGGCGAGCTGAGTTTCACATGATCTCTGTTTGCGGAATCCATGTTGGTTATGATGAAGGAGATTTGTATTATCTAAGAACGTCATAATACGAGAACACAAAACATGTTCCATTATTCTACAACAGATTGACGTAAGCGAAATAGGCCTATAATTATTCGCATCACTGTTTTGGCTTTTGTGCATGATGAATCGGTGCTTCCGACCGTTATTGCCTTTTCTGTTTGTTCACACTTTTCCTGGAGCCATTTCTCCTTGGTTATCGTGCACTTGCTATTTATTTCATTCCTAAGTGGCTTATATTGCTGTATTCCTGTCTTTCCCTGAACTTTTTTATATTTCCTTCTTCTGTCGTCGCTTAAAGTATTTCTTCTGTTACCCATCGTTTCTTCGCAATTACCCTCGTATTACCTCTTCTACTCCAATCGAAAGCTGTTAATCCCTTCTCATCTACTACTCAGTCAAGCTCTACCTCGACTTTTAGTTTGCTCGGGGCACACACTAACACCTTCCGCGGTCACTTGTCATTAATCATTCCATTAACATGCTCAAATTATTGAAGAGTTTTATTTCCCAGCCCACCCATTTTATGGACTGTGAGTCTTCCATTCTTTCCGCGTATTTTAGAAGTTCTGAATCTTCACGGGTGAACTTTAGGCATGTTCCCATAAAATCTAATTCCAGTGTGCTGGTTGAATCTCTAACAGCAATAGTACAAGAACAACAAATTAATCTCTTAAGCGAGTTTATTTTCAAGGAAAATCTTGAACAGTTAACTGAAGAATAGTTGATTAATGCCGTGAATGAATTTATTTAAAACATTATCAGTCTCTTAACGCTCTTGAAAACACTAACATGCACCAAAAAAGGTTAGAAGTCATCAGCAACTACCGCATAAAATACCAAAGTCACAAAGTGGTTTCATACCCTGTTAGTTATTAGCGACCATAAGAAAGGGTGCCAAAATATGGAATGACTAGAATTAACGTTAACCACGCTGCGCAACAGCGTAATAACTTGCAGAAATCTATCTGCTGGCCAACAGCGAATGACACACTCTTTCAATAAAATTTGTGCCCACTGGCCAGGAGCAACTTAAATGTAGTTAAATCGATGTGTACGACGACTGGTTCACAGTGAACTATGCAGTTTAACACAAATTCCAGTCCGCTGGTTTACGCAGAAATGATTTCCTTCACAAATAATCAGTAACTGAAACAACATGGGGCCCTAGAAGACGCAAGATATCCCTCGTTGCACAAAGATATCCATCTCCCATGAACTAAAGCGTATCGATACCAACGCAAACCAGCTTGTTGGTAAAAAGTAAAGCCGATTGGTCCACCATGGCACCGACTCGGCACGTGAAATTGACTTCCTGAGATCACGCTATCACCCTAGGCGATGTATACGGTTGCGTCGCTGGCCAGAGAAAGATGACAGGTGCCACCTGTCAAGGACCGACATCGCTCCCAGTCTTTACGGCTCGCCAGGACGTTAGTGGAAGTGCGCACGCAGCCCGCGCCCACTTCGGTAGCAGGGGTTCTGGGTTCAGCGCGCGTCGTGGTAGAAGTGTACGGTCACCATATTCTTGAAATGGATCTACCAAGGTTATCATCACTTGATGTTCCTTTAACTAAATGTGCCATGGAGTATTATCGAAAGCCTATTGTACACTTTGTAGGAAAGACTTCACTCATTCCTCCCATCAGTCATAATCTGTGATACCGCAGGAAAACTTTTAATTCGTGGTTTTCTACCTCTAAAGCCTAGTTGAAATTGAGGGAATACGTATAGGGTAATCGTATCTCTCTACGGTTAACCAAACTGTTTTAGCCACCCAACATCGAAACCTCTAAATCGAAGCCACTATATTTTCTCCTTGAATGTGTACTATTGTAACCTCACTGTATAGAATAATAGGCCTGTTACTCAAAGTATGTAAATTTTAGCGTTTCATATGTACTCAGTAATTGTTAGAGATGGAAGGAATAAAGATTACACCACAATAGATGTAACTAGAGGTCTGATAAAAGAAGGATCGCAAAGTAAATCGGCTGTGTCCTTTCAGAGAAACCCGGACCGGATGGCTACATGAGAAATACAATCACCGCCCTTCCGAATACGACTCAGTTATCTGATCACTCTGCCGCCCCACACTGTCAGTAAACCTTGAGCTACGCCAAGAGAATCACGATAAAATCTGGCAGAGCAGAGAAATCTCATCTACAGTATATGCTCTTAAGTGTGACGCATAAGATTATTAATTACACTACGATATCACATTTGTTCTTCTTTCGACGTGTAGTCCATTTGGTTTTAGAATTATTGTAATTCGCTCATAGATACACTCACTATCACAAAAATGATGAATTATTTCAGGGAAATTGCGAACGAGTTTACGAACAATTTTTTCAAGCTCACCTAACAAAATAGTATAACCTTCTTCGCACACTACACTGGTCCCTTTCGAGTTCTGTCGCTTCGAAAAACTGGTAGCTTGCGGTGTTGTGCTTATCTGCAGTGCATGTTAGTCATAGCAGTGAAGTGGTATAAATGTTCCAGTTGGTTTTGTGGAATAAGCGCAATAAGAAGAATCGATGTCGAGGCGTCATAAAAAGCCAGAATGGAACTATTCCGAGACTACATCACGAATGAAGTTGCCTGATCTGTTGAGATATCAACATGGACAGTTCAGCGCCAACCACATGCCTCTGAAAGTACTGTTGTGAATAGTTACAAGTCGAAAACCAAGCTAAATCTTTTAGTTTGAATGTAGTTCTAGTGCAGTGGTTCCAAATCTGGGGGTAATTACCGCCTGAGGGGTAAAATGGAATTTTCTGAGGGGTAAAAACCAAGTCTTCAAACTGTGTTTCGCTCACAAAAGTAAAATATTTTTGGAAGATCATTACTATTATCAATATTTCATAAGACAGTAATACTGATTCTAGAAGTCACCAATTTTTTCCAAATACTAGCACTAATACATGAGAGTTCATGCTGTAGGTTACAGCTTGTGAAACCTATCTCAACATGTTTATCATGTAGTCCATCCAATCCATACATACTTTGTACCGTGCACCTATGATAGTAAAATATATCACATCCGCTTGAATAAGCGATGAAAATGATTTCCGTGTTGTAGGTCGTTCCCACAATAGACCAAATACTTTTTCATTATTTTCTTCACAACAATATAATGTATGAAGTAACTGACTGTAAAACATAACAGCAACTCTGTCACTGGTACTACGCCACTGTCCAACCCTCACAAGGGCCGGCCGCTGTGGTCGAGCGGTTCTAGGCGCTTCAGTCCGGAACCGTGCTTCTGCTACGGTCGTAGGTTCGGATCCTGCCTCGGGCATGGATGTGTGTGATGTCCTTAGTTAGGTTTAAGTAGTTCTATGGGACTGATGACCTCAGATGTAAGTCCCATAGTGCTTAGAGCCATTTGAACCATTTGAACCCTTACAGTGTTATCATTATTATTATTATTATTATTATTATTATTTTCAGTGGTTAGACAAAGTGTTGTCAGCCTGAAGTCTTCCAAGTTCTGCCATTTGAGAAGCAAGTAGTCCAGCAATCAATCGATTTACAAACAGTAAGTATAGTGCATACATTTTAACTTGGTTGACTTTAACAGGGATGCAGGGTATGGGTGAAGCAAATGTCACTATGGAGAGGAGCAGCGCAGAGAGAGCGTATTTTGTAACAACCCTCAGTGTAGATCCTGAACAGGAATTGTAAGTAGCACCCGTTACGCACTGACAATTGTTTCATCATTCTATACAAATGATTGTTGAAGGTAACCAGCACAAATTCTATCGTTCTCACATTAGTTCATGCTTTAATGAAGCACCAATTTAATTTGCCTACTGTCACATGAAAAATAAAATTGTACAAAGAAAATTCTTTTTAACTATAAAAATTAGTTAGGTTCTCATGTTGATAAAGGTGAGGTGATGGAGGGGGAGGGGTAACTAGCTAATATCTCATTGCACTCAGGGGTAATCGTCTCATAAATGTTGAGAACCATTGTTCTAGTAGTACTAGAGCAGATTTGTTGCTAACGTGCCTGTCCTACCGATAATGTTTCATTCGTGGGACTATTTCTGAGATAGCAACGTAATCATTGAACACAAGCTACTCCCAATGGCTCGTTGTCGCATTAATGGTACTCTTTTACAGGTAGGAATTATAAATCGAACGATCGACTATCCTACGCATTTAAACTTCGTAAGTCCATAGCACTAGATAAGAATGCGCCATCACGTAAAGCACAAACCATTTTCAGCATGGACGCTTTTTCTTCTCTTGGTTTTAAAATAACAGATGATATCGTCATTATAATTATGAGTAGTCCTACCATTCGATGGTCTTGATTCGGTATGCACCGAATTTTCAGACTTGTTGTCACCAGGCTTACATCAAATCATATGGCTCTGAGCACTATGGGACTTAACATCTGAGGTCATTAGTCCCCTAGAACTACTTAAACCTAACTAGCCTAAGGCCGTCACACACATCCATGCCCGAGGCAGGATTCGAACCTGGGACCGTAGCAGTCGGGCTGTTCCGGATTAAAGCGCCTAGAACAGCTCGGCCACAACGACCAGCTCGCCAGGCTTAGAGTATGCAGGTAAATACGTAGCTTCCACTTAGCTAAAGTTTTCTGAATCAACTCGAAGCAGCTATACCACTGACAATGGCACTGCAAGATGACCTCGAGTCCGAATTAGGTCATCCGGAAGAACAAGAAATCTTCACATACATCACATTAAGTTATTCGGCAACACATCTCGCACTATTACGAGAACCGAATACCCCCCCTAAGTTTTTGTGGTGATTTTAAAGCTACTACAAATGCACAGTCAGAAGTCGATAATCCCAGGTCAGCAGAGCTTTCGTCAAGACTGAGGTGGACAGTAGTTCTCTAAACCTTATGTCCCAGGATTATTTACAATTACCGCTAGACGGACAGTCCGACCAATTTGTAGTTATCAACTCCATTTCGATTTTATAGATACAATAGGTTGCCTTTGGTATTTAGAGTGGACCAGCTGTTTTCCAACGTTGTTGTAGAGCGTCTGATTCAAAACATTCCGAACAAAATCAGTTATATTGATTATAGATCAGTAAGCGTCTACTATAACCAAAGAAACTAAAATGCAGCCTACAGAAGTGTGAAACCTTCAAGAGCAAGTGAACGACTTAGCCCACATATTGAGTCATAAATGAGTTCGACGGATATAGCAACATGTGGAACATATAGAAAAATTCAAGTTCCGGTGAACTTAAAAGACCTTCTAGTCATTTATCGGAAAATACATTATTACTCAAGATTTATAGCAAATGTGGCCAAACTCTTTAGTAAGCCACACAAGAGAGGTGCGACATACGAATGGCCACAGCAGTATCAGGAAGTCTTTCACCAGTCAAAACATTTTCTACAGTCGGCTGCTTGTCTGAGGCCCTACAGTCCATCAAAAGCCACCGATGAAATTACCCTGTTATCACGGCTGTTCTTTCTCACAAAAGCAGTGATATTCACACAGTATGTTTCATGATTCCCGCTTTCGGAACAGCATAACGCACCTAAATACTGCGCCATTCCATCTGATCACCACTGGTGTAGCCGAGCGGATCGTCCACGCCCTTCAGGTGCGAATGAGGACGATGCTACCAACCGCAACCCGCCCGAGTTCCTGACCATCAACAGGACCATACCTACACAGCGGCACTTCGTGGCAGAGCAACTGCACTGTCACTGACACCGGACCACCTGAGAACTACCGAGGCCTACAACACGACCAC
This sequence comes from Schistocerca serialis cubense, assembly GCF_023864345.2. Lineage (NCBI taxonomy): Eukaryota > Metazoa > Arthropoda > Insecta > Orthoptera > Acrididae > Schistocerca > Schistocerca serialis. The sequence goes on along the minus strand of NC_064643.1, from coordinate 379,493,652 downwards.
GGCAACCCATAAGCGACGTCGCCCCCACTACTCGCGTGGGCTTGCGCCTTCGGGATGGTACCAGGATGTATATCAGGCGCTATCAGAGCTGCTTGGAGACGACACATGTTTACAGTGCACATTAAGTGGTTACACTTCGAGGCAACCATCCTCACCCTCCGATCCGGTTCGATACTTCAGACACCTGGCAGATTCGCATCCACAGGTTCAGCATCAACAGAGCTTGCCCGCACTGAACAGGGCTCATTTTCAGTGCTACTGACTTACAGTTTGGACCTGGGGACTGTAACACAAGCTCCAGCTGACTGCAGCATCAGCACCGCGCCTCAGGCGTAGCAAGGGAATAAAACTATACCACAGGAGATGATATATCAGCAGAGGATAAAGCTATACCACATGTATAAATGGACAGCGGACTTTTAGCTGGATTTCCCACCTACACCTCCCCCCCCCCCTTTTCCGGACCGGTAATCTTGACATCGACAACGACACTTCCGGCCCTTCGCACCGAGTAAAGGAGGAAGTGATGCCCTAGTGGTGTCATACGACAGAGAGGTCAGTACTCTACGTCCGCTATCAACGACTCCTCCCGCGCTGAGTAACACGTCAAGACGGAGATTCAACTCGTCTGCAGGGCCGCTACAAGACGCTTCGAAACATGCTGTGCTAGTGTCTGCACCTCTCTTCCATCGCAATTACCTGTTTACTTGGCTTCAACTGGACTGCATTTTTTATTGCTGTCCTGAGATTTTCTCCCTTGGTGTGGTCTACTGTTTACTACTATTCAGGGCATCCACATACTCTGTGTAATAAAGAGTGTGTTTCACCATAGCGGATGTATCGATAAATGTCAAACATTGCAACAACCACAATGTGGGCGACATTGAAGCGGGATTTCTATGTCAGTCAAGTCACAACTTGGGGAGAACCGCAGTAATTCTAGCAGCACTCAAGGCAGATTTCTAATTTTCTTCTGTACTGTATTATTCGGCCATGTTCCGTGGGCACCACAGTTACTCTGTAAGATCGCATTACTGCATTACTACTTTAGTGCTGATCAGGTGTATCCCTTGGTACAATGTTTGCTCCACGTGACACTGTGGTCCAAGACGACAGAGACCCTGTGGACAAGATTCACATCTTCCAGGGGAGATTTTGTGAGCGCCGGCCTCTGTGGCCGAGCGGTTCTAGGCGCTACAGTCTGGAACCGCGCGACCGCTACGGTCGCTGGTTCGAATCCTGCCTCGGGCATGGATGTGTGTGATGTCCTTAGGTTAGTTAGGTTTAAGAAGTTCTAAGTTCTAGGGGACTGATGACCACAGCAGTTAAGTCCCACAGTGCTCAGAGCCATTTGAACCATTTTTTAGATCTTGTGAGCAGGAGGGTAAACTGTCGCATCTGCCCTGGCTAGCACAGTCACCAGATCTCAATGTTATTGAGCCTTCGTGATCTACTTTAAAGAGATAAGGTTGCATGATCGCTATCTACCTCCATTACCGTTCACTGGACTTACCACTATTTGACAGCAAGAACGATGTAATATTCGTTTGAAAACCATGATTTATCAATCCCGGACGACTGGATGCTATTTTTAATGCTGTCGGTTTTCCTACACCGTGTTAGACATAGTAATGTATTAAGTTCGTAGTGTTTCCATATTCTTGTGCACTTCCTGTAGATAAAAATAAAGCAAGACGAAGTAGATGGCATAAAAATGCGTCCTGTATTGCACGCCCCTACTGATGCATATGTATTGTACGAGATGTTTTTCCAGGACTCACAAAGAGGTTCCGTGTGTGGATTTATCGCTCCAGCTCGTAGGGTCTCTATTAACGGCGAGGCGTGGCCCCAGCAGATATACGGCGGGATAATGCGGCGAGCAATTATGAAGGAGTGCGCAGGAGCGACAGAGGCTTCAGAGCGCGCTACGCCTCGGCTACGGCCCTAAATCACACACCGCCCCACGGGACGAATTAAGTCGTCCGATAAGTAGCGCAGCGCAGCGCAGCGCGAAAAATAACCCAGCAGCCGCCGCGCCGCCACTGCGCGCCTGGCTGACGCTCAGATTCAGCCTGGCAGGCGGTTGCAGTTCCCTGCTAAATTCTTCATTCAGTTTCGCTGCAGTCCGCCACATACAGGCGAGATAAGGATACACGAACGGTGTACGTATCACTATGAGTGTTTTGAGATGAGCAAAAAGTACATATTACATGCAAATCTGATAAATACATATTCGCCGAGAACCTCTACAAACCATTGCATTCTTGTAAACCATTTTTGAAGTAGACAAATTCGATAGTAGAAAAAGAAAGAGAGGGGATACTGGGAGAATATGGACTGGGGAAGGGGAGAGACGAAGGAGTGGAAAAGTAAGCGTATTAGTAGAATTTTGCACGGAGCATGATTTAATCATAGTTAAGCCGTAAAGAAAGACTGCATATGTGTAAGGTACCTGCAAATTATAGAAAGTTTCAGATAGATCATTTACTGCTAAGACAGAGATTTCAGAACTACTTTTCAAGGTCTAAGATACTTCCTATGGCAGACGTGGACTCGGACCGTAATTTATTGGTTGCGAACCGCAGATTAAAACTGAAGAAACTGCAAAATAGTACGAATTTAAGAAGATGGAACCTGGATAAATGGAAAACACCAGAGATTGTTGAGAGTTGCATAGGGAGCGTCAGACAAACATTGACTGAAACAGCGCAAAGAAATACAGTAAAAGACGAATGAATAGCTTTGAGAGATGAAATAGTGAAGGCAACAATCATATGGATCAGATGGACAACGAGTGCAAAACAAAGAAGGTAGAGCAAGAAAAATACATCGTTACTTGTACTGAAATTTCGGTAAAATCTGAAACACAGAAGCATTTTAATGATGAATGACTGAGATTGAAACTTGCAATACGATTTTATTGCTAAATGTCAATGATCTGAGAGGAAAAGAAACAATTCGCAACACTTAGTGTACAACTTTTTTTGTTCCTAGCCCAGTTCGAAGGGCTTTCGTTAAGTTTTGAGCTCAAATATCTTTTGATATATTAAAAATATAATCTATTTTTATACTGACTTGCGATTGTAAGCGGCTCTTAACAGAATTTTTTTCTAGTATAACCATGATTATTTACTGTCCTCAGATTTCTTGGTGGTTTTCCTTCGTCAGAGAAACTTCGTCAATGGTAAGTTTAGAGTTACACCTAAACTGCTCATGTTGCCATTTAATATTTGTTTCTGTCGCTAAAGTGTAGTGATGTTTATAAAGAATCATGTCACTAACGTTGAAATTATTAAACCAGCTAGTGAAGGCAGTATAGGTCAGTAGTTTACGAAAAAGGTCAGTCTCGGTATACAAATAAAAGTGTAATTGTATTGGTTAAAAACAGTCTTGGTTCCTATTTTTTAGTTTTTTATTTTTCAGCTACGCGTTTCACCTTATTTAGGCATTTTAGGTTGATCTTAATTTGGTGATTCTTTGAAGGATCCTTTAAACAGTGTAGCTAAAGGGCATCGTCGAATACATCAGGCCAACATCGCCTTCGTTAAACTCAGTACAAACTCGCTCCTGTGAACGGGAACGCGTTATGCAGGTCTTGGAGTTACTCATGTCCGTCTAGGAAGTTTTTACTGAGTTTAACAAAGGCGATGTTGGCCTGATGTATTCGACGATGCCCTTTGGCGACACTGTTTAAAGGATCCCTCTAAGAAATACCAAATTAAGATCAACATAAAGATGCCTAAATATGGTGAAACGCTTAGTTGAAAAAAAAAAAAAAAAAATTGCAACCAAGACTGTTTTTAATCAATACTATGAAGCATTGGTTTGCTGTATGCCACAGATGGATTGGAAGAATTTCTAGAAGTGTAAATTCTTCCCTTAAGTCACAGCAATTCTCGTTTGCCCCGCTAGCGAAGGCATTAAAATTACATTATTCCAATGAAATAATGTATACTTGGCTTCATATCGTGGTGGATAAAGAAGTTGTGCATATAAATCATATGACAAAATACTCTCCTCCTTATGTATTATCAATTGCCAAAATCTCGTCTCGGTATCTCAAACCATTTACAAATTATGAGCGATGTTATGAATATTGCATTGTGGCATTACAATATGTGCGTGTGAGCGAAACTGAGCACTCTACATGTAACCCATTTTCTCGTGACTGGAGATAGATACAGATCTATGCATATGTAGCAAAGTATGATCTAACAATCATGACACAAAATCTCATAGTGACCCTTATTTTTCCTTGCAAACTACTTGAATTTTCTTCATTGAGTTAATTTTCAAGTATCACAACGACTGGCCATTAATAAAATTGCACATAGTTCTTCATGAAGCTGTTCATGAGGCTATGAGAAGTGAGGGAATATTTTTTTTTACCTATTAGTTTCCTGGAAATCGTTTGAGAAATATTGCAGAGTACTTGGCTTGTGGACACTGCCCTTCATGTAGTCTAACGAGCCTACCAGCTGTTGCGCCAAATACACTGCCAGAAAAAGAAATTTGTACACCATTTAAAGGTTTCCAGTTCAGTCAAGATTTATTGTTGTAACAGTGATATGGACTTTTCAAATAATTACATTCCCTGATCTGAGGTACCAGGTATCTATTCACGCTGAAATACCCGTATTAGTACATCGTGCAGCCTCCACAGGAAGCAAAGCAGTTGCTAATTCTGGCACCCAGGCGATCGTACAAATGGTGAATACTGTCCTGGGATACGTTATGCCACACGCGCTCGAATTGTTCACGTAGTTCTGTAAAAGTTGTTGGTTGACGAGTCCCATCATGTCCCACAAGTTCTCGATTGGAGACAAGTCTGGATATGACCAAGGAAGTTGCTGCACGTCTTGCGGAGCACTTTAAGTTTCACGAGCAGTGTGTGGGCGAGCATTATTCCTTTGGAATAAGATATCACCTTCATCCAAGTCTTGGGATGAAAGTAGGCTTTTTATTGCTTAATGCTGTTGAGTAAATCAACATAACTTGTATTCCAGTTAGACGTAGCAACAAATCTACTGTCTTGTACATACGTAAACATCATGAGAATGTGATAGGTGTAATTACAGCACATATTGAGGCAACTACAAAGTCAGCTTTTCTAGCTCTATGCGCAAAAGGAATTGAGCTGAAAGCTGCTAGAGTCGAGAGTAAGTACTTTAAAGTTGTTTGAAGAGTATACGTCTGGATTTGTGGTAAGCGAAGGGTCTGGAAATATTTGTGAAATTTTAATAACGCAAATGAATTTTAGAATACAAAATTCAGACAGCTGATGCGCATATGTAAATGACATTAATCACAACAAAGTAATAATGAACTTCAGTATGACTGCTACATTAATTTGGAAGAAACTGGACTTCATCTTTTACAAAATCCTTTAGGAGACACAATCTTAAAAACATGATTTCTTGTTCGAGTGGGCCCGATCGCGCTGACCGGCAACTTCCATTAGGAAGTTACACATCTGAACCTCACAAATACTACAAACGGTTAATATTTTCGTACACGCCATATACAGTGTAAGACAGTGGTGCACACAACTTTCATCTGATTGGATAATCGGTAACTGGCGTGACAGGAAGGGCGAACAAATTAATCTACCTTCATTAGCGACTCAGATCGAGGTAGAATAAAAGCTGGCGAGAATTGACGTTATAAATAACGTACTGGGTTAACATACGAATGTAATATCAATATTTTTAAGGCTACTGCCTCGTGACTAGTTTAATGCGGTCTTCCTTATCGTCCTGTTACAGTCTGATCTTTTATCTGTGAATTCTCACTATACTAAACATCTTTAGTAATATGTTTCGCATACTATAATCTTAATATGTTAATGTAATTTTAAGTCACCTGTCCCACAAGCTTCCACCACCCATTCTTTCCCGCGATTCTTCTTGTGGTGTAACCGCCAGACACCACACTTGCTAGGTGGTAGCTTTAAATCGGCCGCGGTCCATTAGTACATGTCGGACCCGCGTGTCGCCACTGTGTGATCGCAGACCGAGCGCCACCACAAGGCAGGTCTCGAGATACGGACTAGCACTCGGCCCAGTTGTACGGACGACGTAGCTAGCGATGCACACTGACGAAGCCTCGCTCATTTGCAGAGCAGATAGTTAGAATAGCCTTCAGCTAAGTCAATGGCTATGACCTAGCAAGGCGTCATTAGTACCATTGCATGTATCTAAAGAGTCTCACTTGTATCGCCACAATCTCCAGATGTACCACAAGGATGGATTAAAGTTAAGTATTCCAGCAGCTACGTACTTTTCTTTATAGCATTCATTACATATCCTGTTTCAGACCTCACGCCATCCTGCTTTAGCTTAGCGCGTGCCTTTCGGCTTCCTCTCATTGTGTCTAGGCTGTCTTGTCTAAACACAACATTTCTTTTTCTCAGTACATTCGAATACCCACAATTTTACATATTTACAAAGGTAGCTAATTTCTTCTCGTCCTCTTACGTTTTTTCACATGAATAGATATTGCTTGATAGAGCTTTCATCAGTTCCAGTCCATATCGAATCCGTCCTTGCTTTTGAAGTGTGGTTGCTTTCATGCTAGACACATTTCTTTTCTTCTGCTACAGCGTCACTCGCTATTTTATTTGTATAACTGTCAGCCTTTCTTATAATAATCTCCTTCCCCTTAACTCTGTTCGTCCTCAAACCCCTGATAAACATCAAATGTGATATCAGTTCCACTTGGCGGCTATTCCATATAGTTCTTACTTTTAGCGTGATGGACTATGTGGAATGGAAACATCAGCATTCGAACTTGTCCCACTTGTACATTTTTCTGATTCATATTTTTTTTCCATATCCTTTATTGGTTAAATAAAATCGACGAAAAGCTGATAAACTTCCTGACGCCCCTTCAGAATTCGTTGATGAAATGATCATTAATCATTTGAAGCCTACGGAACTCAGATCAATTAGATGATCGATGTACATCTACACCTACAGTTGTACTTCATAAGCCATAACACGATTCATAGCGGAAGGTATCTTGTACCACGACTAATCTTGTACCCTTTCCTGTTCCACTCGCAAAGCGATGGAAAAACTGCTGATTAGACGCCCCCGTACGAACACCAGTTTCTCTCGTTTTCGTGATCATTACATGAAATGTACGTTGCCGACACTAGAATCGTTCTGCAATCATCCACAAATAAAGGTTCTCTATATTTTGTTACTGAGGTTCCGCGAACAGGACGTCATCTTCCTTACAGGGATTCCTGTTTGGGTTCAGGGAGCATTTCCATAATATACGCAAGTCGATCGAACTCATCGGTAACAAAATACTAGCACCCATCTGCATTCCTTCCATGGCTTTCTTTAATCTGTTCGTGTGGGGGTAATAATTTGTAAAGCCGACAGGAAGCGTACATGTAACTGACCGTTTCTAAATTTACTCTTATGTTCGATTTGTACCGCAAAGGATTGAGAATTTATGGTTAGGACGATAAATTTGCCAGGCTATTCTTCATTCGTGGTTAAAAATATTTAGGAAGCAACAAAGTTAGTGTGAAGTGCTATACATGGAATTAACCGAAAGTGAGAAATAAAGGAGCACCTTCACGTTACGATTTGTCCTAAAATCAAGATTTATTTGAATCGGTAATGCAGTGCAGGAAATAATATACTAGTTTTCGCGTGTTTCACTTGTTAGGAAGGGAGCAGAAAGGAGAATACTGTATAACAATAAAACTGATAACAGTATACATTTATCAGGAAATACCGGCCTCGACCACATATTTTCAGTAGTTCGTGAAATGAGGCTTGGCCTAAGACAACAGGGATTCTCGCAACAGCGAATTTCATTACGTACATGTTATGCAAAGAACCATCCCATGTGCTACTGAAAATGACAATCCTGTCAAAAACGGTATAGCCATTCTAATATTTTCGCATATATTGACACTAATGAAACTATATTGGTAAATATTATAAATGTATGTGTGAAATGGATTTCTATTATTGAAATATGTAATATAAAAAAGTAATAACGCGGATACGTTAATGTTACCGTACTCAAAACGTCATTCATCGTAAATTAAAAACGGTCTGCGTCAGTGTAGCATTTCAACGCCGTGTTAAAGGTCGTTAATTTTCAGAGACAAGTCTTATTCACCACTGGATTCACTGGGCGTCCCGCCACAATTTGTCACGGCACGCTGACAGATTTCCTTGCGCGTGAATAGTGCGGAAAGCACGGGCATTTGTCAAGCCCTTTCTGCGCAGAAACAACCCTGCGCTGAACTGCTTCACTGTCGGATAAATCCAGCGCGCTGCTGGGTTGCGTGCTGTCGGCGTATCCAGCGCTAAGTGCCACTGCAGAGTTGCACTGAATAGCCCCCAATGCTATAGCTTCGTACCGCTTGACCTCTTCTGCTTTAATTGTGAACGCAGTCAGTCGGTAGCGTTCTGAAAATTTAAGACTGAAGCTTTACAACAGTACAATACAATGCCAGCCCTCGGAGCTAGTAGTTCCTTTAGAGCTGATCGCCATTAAAATAGTTTCACCAGTTTGTAATAAACAGTACTGTGTAACTACGTACTATTCCTACTTACGCTTAATCTCTTTCAGTTACTTCAGTGTTTTACCTAACACACAGAACATGAACACGTTTATCATTTTACACAAAACGGTCATAAGAATAACAACCTGAACTAGTAACCATACTGGCTGTTACGATCTGTTTCGACAAGTGGTAATACTAACTGCACCCTGCAGTAAGCCAAACAGTCTGTTACGCAAATTAGAACTTCAATAATGATTGAAAGTACCCGCAGCATTCACAATCATGGAACGAGAGTCAAGATTAACCAAAAATTATAGAGAAGGATAACACAAAACACAGATCCCTGTCAAGAAATAAAGCTGTATGGTCAATTACGGAAGGATGTTAAATATACAACTAAACTACAATTCATATGTTTAAAAATTGCATTACATCTGACATAAAACGTACCAATCAGCCACGGATAATTTAGAGAAAACGGAATAGGGGTCCGTAAAATATTTACTGACTTAAAAAGCTTTGCGTTCTGCCTTACGGCAGGTCTTGTCATGAGGGGAGCCCCGTCAGAGGGGTCCACCGCATGAGCGTCCAGGCAAGTGATTCCAGCGGTGGTTTCCCGTTGCCTTCCACTGATGATGAAGAAATGATAATGAGGACAACACAACACCCAATCCCTGAGCGGAGAAAATGTCCGACCCAGCCGGTTATTGAACCTGGACCCTTTGGTGTGACACACCGCCACGCTGGCCACTCTGAAAACGGGGCAGACGTATTTACTGAAACAACCTCTAAACATCTCGATTGTTCTAAAGTGTATAATACTTGTTGTAGTAAAATCTCACTTTCGAGGCCTGTAATTGGTAATAATACTACCCCCTTCAATCCATCTGAGATAGGCTTCTTATTAACTTGTGGAGGAACACCGACTCAGTTTTACCGACAGATGTAAAACATGGAGAATATACACTGAAGTGCGAAAGAAACTGGTACACTTGCCCCTGGAGCACGCAGAAGTGCCACAACACGACATGGCATGGACTCAATTAATGTCTCAAATAGTGCTGGAGAGAAGTGACATCACGAATCTTGCAGAGCTGTCCATAAATCCGTAAGAGTCCGAGAGAATAGAGATCTCTTCTGAACAGCGCTTAGTAAGACATCCCAGACATGCTCAATAATGCTCATGGCTGGAAAGTTTGCTGGCCAGCGGAAGTGTTTAAACTCAGAAGAGTGTTCCTTGAGCCACTCTGTAACACTTTTGGACGTGTGGGGTGTAGCACTGTCCAGTTGGAATTGCTCAAGTCTGTCGGAATGCACAGTGGACATAGATGGATGCAAGTGATCCAGTAGGATGCTTAGGTACGTGTCACATGTCAGAGTCATATCTAGACATATCAGTGGTCCCATACCACTCCAATTGCACACGCCGAACACCACTGCAAAGTGTCAACCAGCTTGCACAACCCCAGCTGATATACAGGATGCAAGGATTCATGCGGTTGTCCTCATACCCGCTCACATCCATCCACTCCATACTATTTGAAACGAGACTTGTCCGACTAGGCTACATGTTTCCACTCATCAACAGCCCAGGCGAGGCGTAAAGCTTTGTGTCATCAGCAGTTCATGAGTGGGACTTCGGCTCCGAAAGCACATATCGACGATGTTCCGTTGAATTGTTCGCACGCTGACACTTGTTGATGGCCCAGTATTAAAATTTGCAGAAATTTGCAGAAGGATTGCTCTTCTTTTACATTGAACGATTCTCTTCCACCGTCGTTGGTACGGTTCTTGCACGATCTTTTTCCGGCCGCAGCAATGTCGGAGATTTGAAGTTTTACCAGATTCCTGATATTCACGGTACACATGTGAAATGGTCGTACGGGAAAATCCCAACTTCAGCACTACCTCGGAGATGCCACGTCCCAACGCTTGTGCGTTGAGTGTAACACAGTTTTCCGACTCAGTTAAATCTTGATAACCTGCCATTGTAGCAGCAGTAGCCTATCTGACGATTACGCCAGTCACTTGTTGTGTTATGTAGGCTTTGTCGACCACAGAGCCGTATTCTGCCTGAATACATACTCTGTATTTGAATACGAATACCTGTACCAGTTTCTTTGACGCTTCAGTGTAATACGAATACATAAGTGCCATTATGGTTCTGAGGTCTGCGTATCACTGTGTTTGAAGGACTTGTGGTGCGTACTGTGGATGAATGTGTGTATTTATCGTAGTTTATAGAGTAAATATTTAATCTTTGACGAAAGGTATACAAGTAGTCAATATATTTCGGCAGTTGCTTTAGTTCGTTATTAATCTCTTTCTGATTCAGTTATTGAGCCGTGTCGGTTCGTTTTCCGAGTTTTTATTGTTATGTCTTTTCTTACTGGCACAATCCGCTTCCTGTCATGCCAAGGGTGATGCTTCGGTCTTCTTGTAGTAGCCTCTTTGGTCAGAGGAAGTTGGAGGGAGATTGTTGACGGATGGTGGGGCTGGGAGAGAGAGAAGCGTGTGACGAACGGTGAGTGTGCCATTATTGGATCTGGTCGGCAGTTACTCGTCCAAGTGGGTTGTTACCTGTACAGGGCAGTGTTTTTGTGGAGTGTTGGGCTCTACGCTGCTGCGCCCGTTTGACCATCTGGATTTGGGAGTCACCGTCTGCTGATGTGGGTGTTGTGATGACGCTGATTTTGTTTGAAAACCGCCGGCCCTACGTTGTTTCTGAGTAAGATACTTCTGCTGAACTTGCCCCACTAGGCTGGTTTGTCCGCTGTTCTCCGTCACTCCGTACTCAAGCTACTAAATTCGCCCGCCCCCCTGTCTGTGTAAACTCCTTTTATGGATATCTGAGAGTATTTAAACTGTGTTGGACTTTTTATTGCAATTTGTTCAGCATTGCGTTGATTTCTGTCATTCTTGCATAGGTGTAAAATTAATCTGTTATAATATATTCTAGGGAATCACACATATTAGCAACCTCTCAGGTCGAGCCTGACCTTTAAGGTGGAAAGTTCTCGCTTGCCCGACTTATGCATGAATTGTATATGAGGCATGGTCGTGGTAAGCAAACGTTAGCGGCCCGATGGATGTTAGCTCGCTTTCTATACTCACTATGGAAGATCTTGGTGAGATCCAGCAGTTCTCTTAAGAAAATGAATTTATTGTTTACTGTTGTCCTATTTTATTACTATTGTGACCTAGTGTTTAAATATTAGCGCTCAGGTATATCTTGCTACCTCTGATATTCACTTCAGTAAATTTGTTTTTTGGGCTTCTTGTTAACAGTTGGCTGCTTAATCAAATTAATTGTTATATTTGGTCATTACTGTTAAACGGTCAACCGGTTAATCACCTTTGTTTTAATTACTGTAACACGCAGATTTTGGTTGATGTCTAGGGCGGGGTTTGCATTTGTATCTTTCTATCGGCGCTTGAGAATTCACTTCTTTTGATGTTCAGTCTTGCCTGAATTAAATGTATCTTTGTTTGCACTCGGCTTCCCGAGCTGTACTTTGCGTTGGAGCCGTTGGCCCCAGCGTGTTATCGACTACCCGCCGATTCACAGGTCGTGGCTAGTCCACGTCGGCTGTGTACGTGTCTGCGGCGCGTTGTTCGCCTCCCGTCTTGCGGTAGTCCAGCGGCCTCCTTGCTTTCTACGGCATCTCTCTATAACTTATGTTCTCAGTATTTACGGAATTCGGACTTGCGTTTAAATCGAAGTGTCAACTGCCCTAGGCCGTCTTCGCCAAGCCCTGCCTCCGCCATCCCATCGTTGTATTGTTATTACTGCATTAAAATTTGCTTTGATTTTAATATCTTTCAGTCCTTTAACTGTGGATTGTAAAATCTGAAATCGTTGTTATTTTCTGTTCAAAAATTGCTAGTTCCCAAAGGCCACAGGGCACTCCAAAACTTTTATAGTAATGAACCTGTAAATTTTAAAATATAATTGCCATTCCTGTTCGAAGAAATGCTTATGCAAACAGATTCTCCAGATTGGTAATAATCTTAAAAATATTGTTACCGTTCCTGTTTGAGGAAGTGTTAATGCCTAATGGGCTTTCGCCTGTCAGATGCTGAACTTGTAAAATTTTGAATATTATTACCTTATGTAATGTGTGTGAACTTGTCTTAAACTTCCTGTTCTGTCAGGGCTACTTTATTATAACTTCGGTATTTCTGGGTTGTCACCCTGAAATTATTGGCTCTGAGCACTATGGGACTTAACTTCTGAGGTCATCAGTCCCCTAGAAGTTAGAACTACTTAAACCTATTTAACGTAAGGACATCACACACATCCATGACCGAGGCATGATTCGAACCTGCGACCGTAGCGGTCACGCGGTTCCAGACTGTAGCGCCTAGAACCGCTCCTGAAATCATTCTCTGATAGTTAGCATTTATTTGTATGCTATTGATGTGTTAAGTCTATCTTGCTAAATAAGGAAGTACCAACTACTGTTAAGCAACAAATGGCTTTCGTAAACTCGTCCTGCACCTTCCTTCCTTCGTCCGTTAAGTTGTCGTCGCATCCTGGAAATGGAAATTTGTGGTAAGGTCTTTGGGACCAAACTGCAGAGGTCATCGGTCCCTAAGGCTAAAGGCTACACACTACTCCATCGAACTTAAACGAACTTACGAGGGAGGACTCGAACCTCCGACGGGGGGAGGGGGGGGGGGGGACTGTGACAAGACGCCCGATGACGGTGCGGCTACCACGCGCGACGTCGCATCCCGGGCGTCCACTGAGACTTCAGTTACTGTTTGCAGAAAGAATCACATCGGTTAATTGAGCAAGACATATCATATTAATAACGTCCTACAAGCAAAGTAGTCTTAAAAGCTGCAAGAGTAAGTGTTTGATGATTCCTTGAAGTGACACACATCCTGAGAACATTTCCAATGGAGTCTATGGGTTTTGAACAGCGAGATGGAGCAAACAGCATACCAAACAGTTTCGCGTATTGTAATCTCTAATGGAGAAATCGTTAGCTATTGTACAAAATTAGAACATACACATGCGACAAGGATATCGTCTCATTATAGATCCACAATCACAGAACTAAAAAACACCTGTAAGTTTAATAAAAGATATGAGAGTACAACCCCCCCCCCCCTTCCCAACCCATGTATCACATGGGAGATTAAACCTATGTCCCGGAACGAGACGAACTCGGAAACTTTGCCTTTCGCGGGCAAGTATTCTACCAACACGTTTTTTCTTTTTGTTTCTCATTTTGTTCGTTATTGTTCATTCTGTTTGCTAGGGTGGTGAGAGCTGGGTTCTCAGGATGGGGCAGGATAAGGTTACGATTGTGGACGGGGTCGTAATCAGTTATTCTCGGTTGGACAACAAATACGTAAACTTTATTTAACCAAATTAAAATTTTAAAACAATTTCTTAAAAAAGACACAATTGACTGTATGATGGCTGAAGGCCTTATCACAGAAAAAAATTCCACAATTTAGGGCCGAAGGTCAAGGACAATAACCTCAAACAACAAATGGGTGAAGGCCTGAATTAGAAGTCAGAAGAACAATTCCAAATAGCACATATTGAGATGAATACTTCGTTTTAAAACAAACTGTTAACACCGCTAAAGGCCTTATCACGGAAGTAAAATTATTGCTCGGCTGAAGGCCACAAACAACTTCAAATAACAAACGGCTGAAGGCCTGAATTAGAAGTCAGAAGAACAATTCCAAATAGCACACATCTCAACAAATACCTTGCTTTTAAAACAAGTTTGCTTTAAGAAAACTTATTGTAACACGGCTGAAGGCCTTATTATGAAAGAAGTGAAATTATTGCTTGGGTGCAGACCACACACAACTTCAAATAACAAACGGCTGAATGCCTGAATTATAAGCCAGAAGAACAATTCCAAATAGCACACATTTCAACAAATACTTTGCTTTTAAAACAAGTTTGCTTTAAAAAAACTTATTGTAACACAGCTGATGGCCTTACTTTGAAAGAAGTGAAATTACTGCTCGGCAGAAGGCAACACCAACAATAATTAGAAAATTATAAATATCCTTAAAACAAATATAAGGAATCAGGACAAGCGGTTCTCAACAAGTGTTCCAAGGGTCGGCCTGGGGAGGTAACTCAAACACAAGGTAAGGTGAGACATGTACCCAAGAGTTGTACTCACGTAACAGGATGGCAACTCAGACTAGGGGCAGCTTAAACGCCGACTGGCCGACTAACCAATTCGTCAGATCACCGGTACAACAAGGGAGCATTTTTAGGCACTGGCGAGGAGACAGGAAACCTCCAAGGCCGAAGGAAATACTAGAACCAAGGTAGACCTCCCAAAAAGATATGCACAGTACAGTACAAGAGGCTGTAGAACTACAAGCCGTGTCGGACAGCATCAACATGACGAGGAATGGTACACTTCCGGAAAAGTACGCTAACCTCCAGGGCAAGGTAACTGGGGTGTTAGCGGCCACAAGGCAGAAAATACCGCTGGTTGCATTTCACTAATAAGAATAATACTAAATTCAATGATGAATAACCAATAGAGAAAGACGAGTGCAATATTTCACCGTCTCAAAACATTTCACACGTAGCTGGCAAGCTCAGCGGCCCTGGGAGCAACAACCCGCCGACCAAAGGCGAAATCTCAGAATAGTCGAGACTGCATTAGCAGTTAACTCTTCACTCAACTTAAAAGGCCAGGGTTCGGTGTTCAACGAAGTCGTCGCTCTCGCAGCTACCCCTCCTCGATCCGGCAGTGGCAGCACGCCGCCAGTGGCCCCGGCTTGCCCTTGCGTTGCATGGACCTGCTCGCTGCTTCGCCCCAACCGAACAGATGTCCGTTCGCAGTTCCTCACCAAATCCAGTACGCAGAGAGCATTAAAATAACTGCTCATTAAAAATCACAAGATACACACGGATCCGTGAAACAATTCCACCAACAACTCACAATACTAAAACCAGTCACTGTGAAACAACACGGTCGAATTATAAGTTGGCACAAACACAGAGAAACCAGAAGCGGTTGTGAGACCAAATGCACGTCGTTCGCTGCGACGACAGACCGAATGACCATTCAACTTTCGTCCCCTCTCAAGTCAGGCACGGGAAAGATCGCAATATAAATAGTCGACTGACAACTGATTGCCATGAGGGCACTTCGACGGGCGGACACATACACACACCGGTTGAAGTTGCACTCCTCAAATATCATGGTCCATTCAACTAAACCTCGTTGAATCCGGTCCTTGATGTGGTCGTGCACTCTCGTGACCACATCCTTCCGTCGAACAGTGCATGTGTGTCGCCAGCGGTTGGGAGAATACTGGCTGTCCGGACCTCACTGCTGCTCCGTCCCAACTCAACTCGCTCGACACACACAACGATCCGGATATATTAGAGGCTGCTCCAAAGATGGTACCATAGTATGCGCTATCGATAAGCGCTGCTGCTGCCACTCACGGACAGACAAGGCGAGCAAACTTAGTGGCGCCAGTGAACACACCAAGAAAACGAGACGTTACTATGGTTATTACAAGATGCCAAGATATGAGCGGTATCAACACGAACCGCACACGGCTCAGACGGACTTCCCATGACACTTGTTCAAGTTCATCACAGGTCTAATAACTCAGTTTTTTTTTTATTGCAGATTGCAGCTAACTCTCTGGCCGAACACGCTGAGCTACGGTGTCGGCAAAATTTATGCGATGGCGGTTTTCGAACCCGGGAACGTCCTCGCATAAGTTTTGCCGGCACGGTAGCTCAGCGTGTTCGCTCAGAGGTTTAGCTGCCCCTTGTAATAAGAAAAACTGAGTTAATGGTTCTATGATAAACCTGAACAAGACTCATGGGACGTCCACCCCAAACAAACAGAACGAACAATGACGAACAAAATGAGAAAAAAAAGTTGGTAGAGCTTTTGCCCACGAAGGCAAAGGCCCGAGTCTCGGTCCGGAACACAGTTTTAATCTACAACGAAGTTTCAGATCAGCGCAAACCCCGCTGCACAGTGAATGTTTCATTCACGTCTTGAGCCGTAGCGTCATTGAGTTAGTAGACTGTTCTGTCTGCTGCCACTGGCTCAAGGGTAGTATCGACTATCCCTCTTGCTGCCCCATTGCCAACATCTGAGACGAAGAATTGGTATCTGTGGGTTATGTCCTTAGAAGGTCTTTGCTTGCCGATATATATACGGAGTTCGATGGCCCGAAAGGAGGAGGCACGAAGGTTGGGGTTCGGCGATAGCGTTGCGACAAGAGGTGGTCGCGAAGTCCGAGCCGCCGAGGCCACGAGCTACGGAAGGAGGGCCTGTGCAGAGTAAAGAAACCGGAATACTTAACCGGGGTCAGCGTCGGTTGGTTGGCAACATTCGTGTCGGACGACCGCTCGTGATCTGGCTGCCCCCTTCCACCTTGGCTGCCATCGGCACCACTCAGTAAACGCCGCGACGCACAGTGGATCCATGGAACTGCTTGCTGATCAAGGGGAGTAACATTCTGTAAGCCTCGTGGTCATTTTTTTCATTGTCTATCTGCACTCCTTATTATTCACTGATTTGTACCCGAACCTCAGAGTTTTACTCGGTCGGCTCTTTGCTCTTAAATATAGGCCATGGTAGTGTACTAAAATAGTAGTTGTAGTTTAAAAATTTAACCCTTTACTATATTGCCTATCTATGTTATTTTCTGATTTGTACCCGACCCTCAGAGTTTTATTCGGTGGGCTCTTTGGTCGCAAAATGGTTCAAATCGTTCTGAGCACTAGGGACAACTGCTGAGGTCATAAGTCCCCTATAACTTAGAACTACTTAAACCTAACTAACCTAAGGACATCACACACATCCATGCCCGAGGCAGGATTGAAACCGGCGACCGTAGCGGTCGCGTGGTTCCAGACTGTAGCGCCTAGAACCGCTCGTCCACTCCGGCCGCCTTAGTCGTAAATATAGGCCGTAGTATTGTACCAGACACTAGTGGTCGTTTGAAAACTTGTTCTGATATTACATTGCCTATCCTTTCTGGTTTACACCCGATCATTAATGTTATAATGGATCAACTCCTGGTCGTAAATACTATCGGTACAATTGTACCATGGCACAGGTTGCTTTTAAACAAACAGGAGTCTTGTGGTTAGATTTAGATGTTAACCGGTTCAGTTCGTTGATTGTAATTGCATTAGTTATAACCGAACATCCTGTTGTACTAAGCTGTGAGTTGCTGTCTTCGAAAGACTTTAACTAGACCTTGTGGTTCGGCCGAGTGAGTTCTCTTCTAATAAGTGTTCGTACGTAATGTTTTGAAACGTTTTTTCAGAGCGTCCTTCATAACTGACAATCACTTTAACTTTTGAAATATTAACAGGCAACTGTCACCAGGAGTTTACACAAAATAAGATTGTCAAAAGGGATGGGTTGGGATCCAGTCACATCTTGGTTGCCGATTGAAATGAAGAGGTTGGTTACATTGAAGTAAGCCTTATCATTGTCATAGTGTTTCCTAATCGGTTTAACTTTTAAACGCAGGCGCGCATCTTAACTCCGAAACTTTAGACATACAGCGTTCAAATTACAAGTCACGTCATCTGTTTTGAGTATTTGAGTCACTCTTGTCATAAATGGTGCTTATATAGTTTTTATGAGTTGCACAAGGGCATTTAATAAGAGAGACTTTGTCCAGCGTGGTAGTAAACACCATAGTTTCAACCGATAACGGGCGGACTGCAGGTCCGGCCGTCTTGTAATCATTGTCTTATTGTTTGCTGTTTGGATTTCTTTTGCGAAAGCTTATTCATTAAGATTTAAGGTCAAAAGAATTTTGCGAACAAAAAACTCATGGTTATATATTGCTAAATAAAAATGTTGTGTGAAAAGAAAGTTATATTGATGGGTCCTCCCTTCCACGTTTTCCTAATTCCAGTATGTACCCACGTGTCACGTCTTTCATGTCTGTCTCCCTCTCTCTCTGTCACACACACACACACACAGGGAGAGAGAGAGAGAGAGAGAGAGAGAGAGAGAGAGAGCCGCGCAATCACGCAGATACGTACGTTCATCGCCTTTACCGAATACTTTGTTATGCGGAAGATAACGCCAAGATCAAATAGATGATGTTCACTGACCGAACTAGATATCTGCCAATATTGTGCAACAAAATTGTGGTCCTCACTCTAGACTACAGTAATGTTGTAATAAATCTGCGTTACACTTGTCCAGACGTATTTGAAATTCGTGGAATCTGTGGATGTATGAGCGTAATAAAGGGATTCAGGTTCTCTTGAAAAAAGAACCTGGCCGTTCACTTTGCAGCGTAAATTGAGAGTCTCCATGAAGGCAGCGCCGAGCGCTGACGGTTGGTTGGTTCGTCACCATGCATAATATCGGCTTACAGAAGACTTCGGAAACAGTACAGGGTGATGTCTTTCTTCCGTCGGAAGCAGTACACAGAACAGTAACTGCCAGCAGATCAGTGTTCAACAAAGACAGATACTCTTCTAAAGAAGTCAAAGTGAATCACCGTTGGCACCAGTATTAACAGATGAGTCCAGGTATTAATACCGCTTATTTAGCAATGGAAACAAATTACACAGTAATAAGGCTTACTTTCGTCTGAGACGAAGAACAACGTGCCCGTCAGCAAGGTGACTGCTAATTATTTCCTTGTTACTGCCCAAGTGCATGCTAAGAGGTGAAGTTATCCCAGTCGAACGACTCTATAAGTTTCTTTTTTCCTGATCGAGGGGAAGGGGAAGTGAATCTAAGGAACATACAGTAAACATCCAGGGATCTAATCAAAGCTATAATGAGGAATATGTCAGTATTCTTTATAACACAGTTTTGCGATTTTGCAACCTATACTGTGCAGCAAGCCCGATGACTAAACATAAAAATTGCAAAGCAATTACATCAATAACGCTAAAAAACCTAACTTACATGTAGGTAGAGAGTCTTACGTACTTATTTATTCGTTTCTGTGTTAACGTGTGACCAGCACCCTACGAAGTGGAAAATACGGCAGACCCTATTCTACAATTATTATTATAACAGTGATTACGACAGTGATAATCTCAGTGGTAATGAAGATCGAGAAAATAGATCTCAATACGGTGAAGTCAGTGGAAGAGGCAAGTCCTTCAAGAAAATCCCCGTTGTGTATGACTTGAAGCAAATGGCAATTTTTTCAGCGTCTGCCTTCGCAGAGGGCACGACTGCATATCCGATATTCCACGAACACAAGATCCTTGGTCCTAAGCCCCCAGTGGAAGTACTGGATCCTGTGGGAACTGGGTTATCACTATCACAAAGAAAATGAAGTAGTGATGCAAGAATTACATAAAATTTTCTAGAGATTAGGATGTAACCGCTCTCAAAGAAATCATCTAACACTGGAAACTTCAGTGTCAACACTCTTATTCAATGAGGCAAACTACATAACCCCAGATATACGCCAACAAGCGATACAGATAACAGCCATTCAGGAAACGCGATACAAGAAAACTACAGATTAATGTAATACTGTTTCTTCAAGAGTAAAACTGACGTGCTAGTCGGAAGATGTACCAAACAGTCCTGGGTATGGCATTTGTTGCAAACAAGACTACAGTCCTGTCGACTCAGTCAAAGAAGCTGCACACGAAAGTAACATGATCGTGAAAAACAACGTGAGCTGTACCAATAAGAATCACATCTTGTTTACTGCACACGTTCCCCCAAACACAATAGATAGAAAATCTCTAAAAAAATAAGAGTTTTGGACTAAACAGGAGGAGGTCACACCGAAAATATCTGGCTGAGATGTAAAATTCTACTTGGCGACTTCAACGGACAGCTTGGAGGAAACTAACGTTAAAGAAACCATTGCAAGTTTCGCAGACCTTAAGTTCAACAGCAGCTTAGGGGCTATATTCGTTACATTGTGTCAACATCACAATTTCTAAACTGTATCGACCTCCCTGAGGAAATATCTTCGAAAGCAGAAGACCTAGAGGTCACCCATACAACTATTTGGTCAATATCATTTCAATCGCATTGCCATCATATACCATTCACAGAAACAAATTCATGATGTACAAGTCGACACAGATCCCTGTTTGGTGTGCATTAAAGTTGAATTAACCGTAAAAAGTAGATGCCACAAGAGAACACATCTCCAGAAATAAGATACAAAAAGGACCCAAGAAACTAATACAAAAAAGGAATGGGAGGAAGGAAAGGCAGTCACATGTGTAGAGTTCCAGACCAAGGTACTAAAAAAGTCATGAAGGCCCAGCATGTGAATATGCTGTGTAAGAATGAAAGACAGCTTTCCATAAACTCGACAGTTAGAAAAAAAAACAAAAAACAAAAAAAACTGATAATCTACAACATATTATCTAGAACCGAAAGCTGGTGCTCAACACACAGTACAGTAAAGGACGCATGAAATAAGACAAGATGCGGAACACACTTATCGCTCAGAGAAAAGACGATTGCATACATACCACGGAACCTACACTTCCGGAATCTTGACTGTACATTCGCTGTGACAAATCACGTCCACTGTTGGATTCTCCAGAGCTACTGAACTGTCTAAAACCACTTACTCTGCACACACACGCACACACACACACTCACAGTATCTCACCAACGGAAGAAAAAAGAAATCAACAAAAATATCCTTAGGCTAAAAAATTAGCACATCTGGGAAAGAGGTCTTCACCGCTTCACTATTGAGTCACATAGGGACAAATTCATTTGAGGAACTTGGACAAGTCATCACGGACATCTGACACAGAAAGAAAATTGTCGGATGATTGGAGGACACACTACACTTACAACTCCACAGGATAGGTGAAGGGGCAAACGTAAATACGTACAGAGGAATCCCTAACCTTCAAGTCACGTAAGATATGTTCGGAGTTAGTTCCATAAAGGAACACAAGCTCAATTTGAAGGCAACATCGGGAAATGCGAAAAGAGTTTGACCTTGCATTTATCTTCAATTCAGAAGCAATAGTGAAATCTAAGTCTGCCACTAAGACTTGTTTAGCTTTCATAGACGATCAAGTAATACCAGCGGACAATAAAACCACAGCACTCAAATCGATGGAGGTCATTAAAGAATTGTCCCGAAAATCTCTGTAAAATGTAAGTCGATAGCACACATTACTAGGCAGCAAGGGACCGTCTGTTTTGTTACGAAAAGAAGTGTGTGCCTATGGTATGGGAAGGGGGACCGGAAATGGCAAGGAAGCTTTATAGGGGGATAAAAAGGCTTGAATACATTGATCAGGTAGAAATGAATGTAGGTCGCAGTAGTTACGCAAGGATAAAGAGGCCTGCTTGGATTGATTTAAGTAAAGAGCTACATCAAACGAGTCTTCGGTGTCAACAACAGAAACATCATTAACTACAACAGTTATAAAGCATGTGACCACATAAATGATGTGTCTGTTTAAACTTACAAAAAGATGTAAATGTAGTAACTTGTATGAATTCGTGGTGTCTGTCCTCTCGGGAATGTCTGAAAGAACATACGTCACACTATACTGCCATGCTCAGAAAAAAACCGAACACTTTAAACGGCTAGACATAGGACGTTCATATTCAAGGGACATGTACATTTGTATGTTCTGCAGAAATGATTAGTTTTTCAGTCACCTCGGTTTAGCGTGTGTCCTGTTGCCTCGTAGGCACAGGGTCCACCATGGGCCCTGATAACTTGTTTCATGCATGATGTCATCGATGCATACAAGGCGCGAATGGCGTCTTGCGGTATTGCCATCCATGCTGCATTCACCTGGTTCCAAAGCTCACCTGCGGTAGTTGGCTTTGGGTCACAGTGGTACACCCGTCCTTTCACCATATTCCATACATTTTCGATTGACGACAAGTACGGTGACTTGGCGGGCCAGTGCAAAAGCCTGAGATCCTATGACATCAAGCAGAAAGCGTTTGGCTATGGGGCGCAAGATGTCATCCACATAGATCACACTGGTAACAGTCCTCTGGACACGCACCACTGTGACTTGTTGTTGTACCTGATAGCACTCCACACCACAAGGCCTTCAGATGGCAATCTATACCTTGTGAAAATGCAGTCACTGTGATGCCGCACCCCCTGTCAGGGGCGAACCAAAATGCGACCATCATTTTCAAACAAACAAAACCTGGATTCATCAGAAAACACTATCTGATGCCCTTTCTGTCCCCAGTGTCGTCGTTCGATATGCCATTGCCGTTTTGCATGTTTTTGCACTTTCATCAAAGGTAGGCTCAGAAGTGGACGACGCGCACCTAACCCAACCTGTAATAAATCGCGGCGGACTGTCACCTTGCACGACGTGTTATACTGCTCCACTGTTTCGCCAGAACCGAGGAGAACGCAAATCTCTCCTGGAATGTCATCCGGGTGGTTCCAATGGCTCTAAGCACCATAGGACTTACCATCTGAGGTCATCAGTCCCCTAGACTTAGAACTACTTAAACTTAACTAACCTAAGGGCATCATACACATCCATGCCCGAGGCAGGATTCGACCCTGCGACCGTAGCAGCCACGTGGTTCCGGACTGAAGCGCCTAAAACCGCTCAACCACAGCGGCCGGCTCATTCGGATGAGGAGTCGATCTTGTTGAGGGGGCGCTCTGGGTGGTGCGACCTGATTCACCTCATCGCGTTCTACAGTCTTTCGTGAACCATTATCCACACAGCCGTTGCACTGCCGAAACACTTCGTCTCACAATACGGATGCACCACGTTTTCTCATGCCAGTAATGAGCCATCTTTCAAACTCGCTTATTTGACTGTTCGGTTATCGCATATGTCTTCCAGGTCAAGTCTGCTCAAGTAACACTGGTCCATTACCTTATATTTAGAGTGACAACGAGAGCCACAGTCATATTTTACCAGTAGGTGATGTTGCAACGCGATATCGATGTTGATCTTTAAACCGTGGGCCGACGTCTTTCAAATGCTAATCATTTCTACAGAACATACCGATGTACAAGTCCTGTGTATATGAGCTTCTTATCTTTAGTGGTTAGAGGTGTTCTGTGTTTTCTGAGCATGACCGTAATTGATAAACTTCGATGGGCTATGAAACCACAACATCAGTGCAGATGCACATTTACGTTAGACCATCAGCGGGAATCTAAAATTAGCGATCATAAAGGATATGAACAGGGACTGACGAAAAGTCATGGGTCTAGGGGGAATGTGGGTCATCTGAGAAGCATGCAGAAATCTAAGCATTTGTGCAGTGGTTAACGGAAGTGCCTAGTGAGCAGTAATTACTGGGTTCGAGTCCCAGCCTGGCACACATTTTCACTCATCACCTCTCATTCCACCTGAAGTCCCAATGTAGCTGATATTATCAATACCTTCTCCTTCCTTTCCAATCTTCTGCCTCTACCTTCAATTTACATAAAGTAACTTAGTTTTAAACTGCAAGCCAATCTTCGTTTTCCTACGTACTATATTATTAGTGTCTAAAAGTGGTCGTTATGACATTGTTAAGTATAATGTCGCATTATACTGAAACAAACTGTTTCCATGTACACACTATCTAATTAAAAGTATTCGCACACCTCTTACAGGACATTAATGTTGGCAGTGTCCACCCGTCGCCTGTATCACGGCTTGCACACTGCTGGGACCACTTTCATTGAGATGTCTGAGTCTGTAGAAGGACGGCAGACCATTATTCCTCAAGAAACAAAGCCAGAGAGGGTAGTGATGTTGGACGCCGAGGTCTGGAAAGACTCTACAATTCATCATACAGATGTTCCATTGAATTCAGGCCGGGATTCTGGACATCTCAATTCATTTCAGAAGTGTTATTTACCACAAACTATTCCTGCCACATCACTGCCGACGTATAGAACCAGCCTTATGACTGGGTTTATTGCCATGCGGATACAATGAATCAGTGTCTCCGGTCTGTTACTCTAATGTACACAATGTGCAGTTCTGTAAAAAGTATTCATATCTTTCCACATCTGTTGGTTCTTTAAGCGGAATAAGGAGATCTTATCCCATACATGAAGAACGCCGCACTGCCGTAACACAATCTCCTCCACACTTCGCTGCTGGAACTACATATGATGGCAGGTAACGTTCTCTAGGACTTGCCAATCCAGACCCCTTCCACCGGGTGTCCGCAGGGTACAGCTTGACTCATCACTTCAAAACACTCGTTTCTAGTCCTCCGATGTCCAGTGGCGTCCCTTTTTACGGCACATAAAGCGTGCACTGACAACAAAAAGGTGTGGCTTACGAGGAGCCGCTCAACTGTTGTACTGCAGTCTTCTCAACTCAATGTCACAACCCTATACAAGTCCTGTCACCAGTTTCGACTTAGGTATGGCCTTCCATGGCGCAACTAGGAAGTTGACAACAATGTGGGCTGAGGTCTGTTAAGTTATTTTAAACTGACTGGGAGAGAGAATGTTTCACAGAATTCTTAGCACAGGTAATTTTGGAATGGAGAGGAGTTCTCGGCTTTGTAGGAAGTCGATAAGGGTGCTAACACTTAAAGAAACAATTCAAGGACAATTTATTTTCTAATAGTTCAACCATATTAGAAGCGGTAACTTAAAGTGGCTTTGTATCATTACACAACAACGATTACACCCTACACATGTCAGCCGTTTCCAGCAAAACTCAGTTCCTGAGTCCTACCATTCGCAGCCGGAAGAAAACTCTCTGCTTCCAACTCTTTCTGACGATACATCGTCAAATACTTTAAACAGAATAGCGCTTGTTCCTCTCTGTGTTCTGACACACAGGTAATAATAATTACAAATCGTTGTGGCTCACGCTATGACACCTTACACCCAAGGAGGAAAATGCTGGTCACCGCCTGTCTCTCTGTGTTTTCTGGCACACACACACAGAAATCATCATTCGTTGCTATTTCTAGAGTCACACTCTGCAGCGCTTATTCTTTTACAATAGTCAAAAAACTCAAGATGATAATTTATGTTGCGCACTGATCGGAAACTCAGGTGTCCTCCCTCGAATGTGTACCGTCCGTTTGTAGTTCACTGCAGTAGCATCCAAGACTTACTGCAGAGAGGCTCTGAGGCTACGCTGTAGTACTGCTTTTCTGATTCCTGGTAATTACTGCGCCTGACTTGGTCCTGACCGCTAGTTGCCTGTACACTTTCATTGAGCGCCCCTACTGCTGAGTTTTGTGTAACCTGCAAAACCTTCAAACACCACGTACAATTTCTTCATGTTCTCTCGCTCGCCACGTGCAAACTATCAGTGCTGAAGAAAAAGTGAGTAGGATTTTTGATAGGAAATTTAACGTAGTTAAATTTCGTACTGGGATACGTTTCCGTTGGAAGCCACAGTTTTCGAGCTGTTCGAGAAAAACGCATTTGAAGATCACTTTTGTACTTTTTTGTTGAATAATCCTCAAACTACGACGGAAACGAATCCCAGTGAAACATTTAAGTACGTGAAATTTCCAACATAGAAATACTGTTAATTTTTTGTGTACGACTTATAATTTGTGCATAGTGAGCGAGAGAATGTGAAAATCTTGCATGTGGTATTTGGAGGCATTGCGGGTTGCAATAAAATGCACCAGTAAGGATAGTTGACTCACCCTGTACGTTTCCTTTACAGGGACTTCTGGATGAGTTTCTCCTGCACAACCTTGGTCCACTGATGTTGCCGAAAGTTCTCCTAAATTCTGGAAACGTCCAAACTTGGTTGAAACGTTTCTTGCCTTGCTACCATTTCCATGTATGTCCACGCCGTCTGACTACGTTACTGTTATTG
Source organism: Schistocerca serialis cubense (assembly GCF_023864345.2). Taxonomy (NCBI): domain Eukaryota; kingdom Metazoa; phylum Arthropoda; class Insecta; order Orthoptera; family Acrididae; genus Schistocerca; species Schistocerca serialis. Next base: position 379,467,361 of record NC_064643.1, on the reverse strand, counting down.
CATACGACTGTGACAAGTCTGTGACGCACCGCTTTTATTTGTGTGTGTTGACAGTTATGCTTGCTCTGCTTTCCACCGACAGTATGCTACGCACATCGTGTATCTCCACACGTAACTAGAATTAGACAGCTATGGCACTTCTTATATTGTGCCAGCTGGACGGCTAGTAGCACCTTTGGAAGTCATTAGTGATTCCTTCCGTATTTCATGCAATTTTACAACCAGTCTGTGCAATGCTCGACATCCCTGTCTGTCAGTAAGTATTATCTCTCTGATCTTGGCTTAGCAGGTAATTATTCCTTTGAGTTTCCACTTCAGAACCACGTCACCGACAGTGGTCTTGGAGAGCAGCAAAACGGTTGAAATGTTCCTGAGGGATGTGTTACTTATGTGACACTCTGTGACTAGTCCATTTTCGAAGTTACAGAGCTCTCTTGACCGACCTGTTCTGCTGTTACTGTGTTCCTACGGCCAACACTCCCCGCCTTTATACTGGTGTGTCTGTCTCCAGTGACGTCTATGGGTTAATGCCGAATTACAGTGGGGTTCTAAAATATAACACATACTGAATGGACACGGTGCTACTATTATGTGATTTTTTTCTCCCACTTTTGTGAACTTAAATTTTATGTGGCACTAATATCGTATATCTGTGAACTTATTATGTTATTTTAAAGTATAGCACATTTTAAACAGAAAATATTACTGTTAAACCACGAAGATGAAGAACATGCTCAGTATTTGATATGTGTTCCTTTAGCGGTGATCAATTCTTTAATTCTCCTTGACTTATTAATAATGCATTTCATCCATATGTTTCCCAATTAAAGTGTCCTGTGTCATGACCCGACAAGTTTTTCCAGCAGTTTTATCTTGTTTGTGAGTATACCTTCATTTGCAATTTCCCTTTTCAGCCCTTGCCAGGCTGTTAGATTTAGACCTGCGGTACGGTTCAAAATCGTTCATAAATATATAACTGTCGTCGGGAAACAATTCCTTCACCTGAGAAAAAAGTTGAGTTTTCTGTCCTGACTTGTACTGAAATTGACGCCCCATTCCTTTCACAATGTAAAGGCGTCCATTTCCTTTGTTACTTATTACAGACCAAATCATTACTGATAGAGGATGCGTGACTCGTTGAACTACACAGTCTTCGTGGACATTTTCGTGGTTCCTGCATTTCACGAATTCCGTTTTGTCTTGCAGAATTTGGATAGCTGTATAGTCAGAGAAAGAAACCTGAAATGAAATCACATGTCACATTTGGAAGCCTCTATATCATATAAAAGGAGTAGGTTGATGTAATAGTTTATTTACCTTATTCCAGTCATCTAAGGGCCAGTTATTTGTACTTTATGGACCATTCCAGTCATTTTTGTTTCATCACTAGTACTCTCTGTTTCTTGGAAGGGCGACGACATTGCGGCCCCATATCATGAAAGTTTCACTACAGAATTCTAGTAGATACAGGCACTCAGACATCCTCCATCATGATCTTAATCACCTGTATAAGTTTTCTTCGGTTTTCCACTAAAATTCTTCTTATTTCGCTGTAATTTCTAGGGGATGTATTGCGTTTTCGACTGCATTGATCTTATCACAGAGTTTCCAGTTTTTGTCGGTTTGTTTCTTATACTACAAATTCCAGACTTTATTCCCATGTGAGCAATACCTCGCTGACTATATTAATAGTGTGTCAGAAGAGTCGATATTTTGCCTGTTTACGATAGAGTGTGGTCAATACAGTTACCGCTATCTGAAAACAGCCGCAATGTAACTATTCAGAACGAAGGAACTCATTAGGGATCAAAATATGGAATACATTGCATAATACTGTAAAGAATTACGTGAAGTTCGATCATAATTGAAAAACTCGCTGATCCTTTGGGTAGTAATATACTATACATCATAAAGAAAGTTCTTACAACCACACCTATTCAGTATCTCAGCAACAACAGCGGACCTACCACACTTCCCTGGGGCACTCCAGATGATACCCTTACCTCCGATGAACACTCACCATCGAGGACAACGTACTGGGTTTTATTACTTAAGAGGTTTTCGAGCCACTCACATATTTGGGAACCAATGCCATATGCTCGTACCATAGTTAGCAGTCTGCATGGGGCACCGAGTCAAACGCTTTCCGGAAGTCAACGAATATGGCATCCGTCTGATACCCTTCATCCATGGTTCCCAAGATATCATGTGAAATAAAGCGAGTTGCGTTTCGCAGGAGCGATGCTTTCTAAAGCCGTGCTGATGCATGGACAGCAACTTCTCTGTCTCAAGGAAATTCATTAGATTCGAACTGAGAATATGTTCGAGAATCCTGCAACAAACCGATGTTAAGGATATTGGTCTGTAATTTTGAGGATCCCCTCCTTCTACCCTTCTTATATACAGGTGTCACCTGCGCTTTTTTCCAGTCGATCGGGACTTTATGTTATACAAGAGATTCGCGTTAAATGCATGCTAAGTAAGGAGCCAATGCAGTAGAGTACTCTCTGTAAAACCGAATTGGCATTCAAGAAATGGCTCCATGAGCCACCTTTAACAAATGCAAATGGTTCAAATGGCTCTGAGCACTAAGGAACTTAACATCTGAGGTCATCAGTCCCATAGACTTAGAACTACTTAAACGTAACTAACCTAAGGACAGGACATACATCCATGCCCGAGGTAGGATTCGAACCTGCGACAGTAGCGGTCGCGCGGTTCCAGATTGAAGGGACTAGAACCGCTCGGCAACTGCAGCCGGCTAACAAATGCACTTAGGATCACTACCCTTATAAAATCAATGCCTAAGAGCATTTTCGCAGTTATTAACAGAATTTATAGCTAAATGCGAGGTCATAGTTGCGATCTATCTACTGTAAATGTTACATTATTCTGATAAAAATTCATAAGTGTCTTATTATCAGTTTCCACCTCGTTGTCCTGTTTCTTCAAATTTCTTGAGTACCAGTGCTAATGGTAAAATCAGAGTATATTTTGTTTTCCTTCGACTCAAATTGTAAGGGAAAAAAGCATGCAATACCAAACACGTAAAAAAGATGATTTTTCCACAAATAAGCACGAGTCTGTATACTAATTTCCACCACTGTATAACAGGTGTAGGATGAGGAGGTAGCTTAGGAAAATAAAAGGAGAAAAGAGAAGAAGTGGCTAGTACGTTAGGAAGACCACAGGTACGTAGATGAGCGGTGGTGGGGCAGGGTTGAGTGCTCTGCTCAGACGTGGTCTGCGGCAGCTGTGTGCCCAGGCCAGCGTGTTATGCGGGCGGTGAACCACTGGGGCGTGGGCGGCGCGGGTGCGGTGCGGACAGTCAGTATTTCACTCGCACGCGATTGACCAGCCGCTGCGGTTTCCCGGAAGCAGGCGGCCCCAAATGAAACGGCTCTCGTCACCGGAGTACTCCGTCCGAGAATATCGCCCGGAAAATTGCCGCAGCCGCCGCACTGCCTTCCTGCCGAAGCATATTTTCCAGCTCCCCCTTTTTAATTCGCTCCGCAATTTCAGCGATGTATGTAGGACGACGGGATCGGAAACATGAATCCAGATACTTCCGTTCCCATTTCAAGGAGATTACGCTCTAGTGGTCGTCTAGAAATGCTGCTGCAGAATCTGAGTAAACCTGGAAGTGAGTTCTTCTGCTGCAAATGTGTATAATCTTAAACTACACTACTGTATAAAGTCAGGGCGCTGTTTAAGGTTGTTACCACAAGTCTAGACAAGTATTTGACGGATTTTCTTCGAATTATTGCGCAATACAGCAATAGACTTTCAGACGGACTTAGATTATATATATCTTTATAAACGACAATGTACAGATTTTTTGTTAAAATTAACTATGAGAAGTGAAACGCTTTATGTGCTGCGAAAATGTGTGGCCTTCCATTTCTTTCTCACAGTTACAACTTCGATAGGAAGGCATGAAACCTACTAGACAATTTGTTCGTCCAATATAGATTCTTTCTCCTTAAATATATATTCAATCAAAGATTTTATACACAACGATAGTAGTGTGGCTAATAGGGTTCTCAGAAAGTCTGTTAGTCCAGGCTGCATACATTTAGGGGCACCCCAACACTACACCCATCATGACATCAATGGATTTCTCCAACTGGCATGTGGGCCCCTTCCCCTCCCTCCTACCCCTATCCACCACCCCTGGAAATGGCAAGAAATTGAAATTTTGGCGGGAAATTCAGTTTTATTCGCGCGAAGATCAAATTAGGTGCGTTCACCTTGAGACTGGGAGACCATCTGACGTCATCCGCAACATCATGGCCAGACGGCGCTGTTACAAACGCAACTCCCCTCTCCTGTCCCTCCCCAATTTGGAAATACTGGGCTACCAGATAGGACAGACATATGTCTGTATTTTGTAGACATTGTAATATACTGTTTATTTAAACAATTTGAGTTATCATTGATTTAGCACTAGATTGTTATGCCACCCAATTTCGCCAATAACTGCTAAATGTGGAGAGCATATTTTCGCTATTAGTCTTGCACTAGAGAGTTGCTCCAGCCAGTCTGACGAATACTCCTATACGGGAAGGTCGGGTAATAGTGGTAGGACAGCATGCTGTCCCTGAAGTACATGGGAAGAAATCTCCTGTTGATCTACAAGGAGCCGGCCGTCATGGCCGAGCGGTTCTAGGCTCTTCAGTCCGGAACCGCGTGACTGATATGGTCGCAGGTTCGAATCCTGCATCGGGAATGGCTGTATGTGATGTCCTTAGGTTTAAGTAGTTCTAAGTCTAGGGGACTGATGTCCTCAGATGTTGTCCCATAGTGCTCAGAGCCATTTGAACCATTTGAACCATTTGATCTACAAGGATGTAGCTACAGGGAGGAACATAAAAATGGGTGATACCAATATCAGAATAGTGACCCACTGTCAAACTGCGCCATAAAATCCTGCCCATATACGTGGAACTCACGTAGCTGCGTCATTTTGGAATGAAACAGACTTATACCTATTCATGGGTTTCATTTCATATGGAGCCAAAAGAAACATGGGAAACATATTGTTCGATATTTTTTACGAATGTAGTGCTGAACATGGTGTCTCAAGACAAAAAAGAAAACTGACCAGTCACATCCAGTCTCCTCAGTCTAGTCCAGCGCCGTCTACCGTGTGTATTGTGTACGTGAAGAGCTAAGCAACTGGCAAACCATGACTCAAGACAGTCTTCTTTACTGCTGCACTGACCGTGGCACAATGCGGTGCAGCTCAGGCTGACAGCACCTCCACACCTGACGTAGCCTACTCAGTTTAAAAATATCCGACATGGGGATGTTCTTTTGTCGATACCCGTTGTGTTGTTTGGTCTTCAGTCCTGAGACTGGTTTCATGCAGCTCTCCATGCTACTCTATCCTGTGCAAGCTTCTTCATCTCCCAGTACCTACTGCAGCCTACATCCTTCTGAATCTGCTTAGTGTATCCATCTCTTGGTCTCCCTCTACGATTTTTAGCCTCCACGCTGCCCTCCTGTACTAAATTGGTGATCCCTTGATGCCTCAGAACATGTCCTACCAACCGATCCCTTCTTCTAGTCAAGTTCTGCCACAAACTCCTCCCCAATTCTGTTCAAACCTCCTCATTAGTTATGTGATCTACACATATAACCTTCAGCATTCTTCTGTAGCACGACATTTCGAAAGCTTCTACTCTCTTCTTGTCTAAACTATTTATCGTCCATGTTTCCCTTCCATACATGGCTACACTCCATACAAATACTTTCAGAAACGACTCCCTGACACTTAAATCTATATTCGATGTTAATAAATCTCTCTTCTTCAGAAACGCTTTCCTTGCCATTGCCAGTCTACATTTTATGTCCTGTCTACTTCGACCATCATCAGTTATTTTGCTCCCCAAATAGCAAAACTCCTTTACAACTTTAAGTGTCTCATTTCCTAATCTAATTCCCTCAGCGTCACCCGATTACATTCTATTATCCTCGTTTTGTTTTTGCTGATGTTCATCTTATATCCTCCTTTCAAGACACTATCCATTCCGTTCAGCTGCTCCTCCAGGTCCTTTGCTGTCTCTGACAGAATTACAATGTCATCGGCGAACCTCAAGGTTCTTATTTCTTCTCCATGGATTTTAATACCTACTCCAAATTTTTCTTTTGTTTCATTTACTGCTTGCTCAATATACAGATTGAATAACATCGGGAAAGGCTACAACCCTGTCTCACTCCCTTCCCAACCACTGCTTCCCCTTCATGTCCCTCGACTCTTATAACTGCCATCTCGTTTCTGCACAAATTGTAAATAGCCTTTCGCTCCCTGTATTTTACTCCTGCGACCTTCAGAATTTGAAAGAGAGTATTCCTGTCAACATTGTCAAAAGCTTTCTCTAAGTCTACAAATGCTAGAAACGTAGGTTTGCCTTTCCTTAATCTAGCTTCTAAGATAAGTCGTAGGGTCAGTATTGCCTCACGTGTTCCAAGCTTTCTACGGAATCCAAACCGATCTTCCCCGAGGTCGACTTCTATCAGTTTTTCCATTCGTCTGTAAAGAATATGCGTTAGTATTTTGCAGCTGTGACTTATTAAACTGGTAGTTCGGTAATTTTCACATCTGTCCTTTGGGATTGGAATTATTATATTCTTCTTGAAGTCTGAAGGTATTTCGCCTGTCTCATACATCTTTCTCACCAGATGGTAGAGTTTTGTCAGGACTGGCTCTCCCAAGGCTGTCAGTAGTTCTAATGGAATGTTGTCTACTCCCGGAACCTTGTTTCGACTCAGGTCTTTCAGTGCTCTGTCAAACTCTTCACGCATTATCGTATCTCCCATTTCATCTTCATCTACATCCTCTTCCATTTCCATAATATTGTCCTCAAGTACGTCGCCCTTGTATAGATCCTCTATATACTCCTTCCACCTCTCTGCTTTCCCTTCTTTGCTTGCCGGCCGCGGTGGCCGTGCGCCTCTGGCGCTGCAGTCCGGAACCGCGGGGCTGCTACGGTCGCAGGTTTGAATCCTGCCTCGGGCATGGGTGTGTGTGATTTCCTTAGGTTAGTTAGGTTTAAGTAGTTCTAAGTTCTAGGGGACTTGTGACCTAAGATGTTGAGTCCCATAGTGCTCAGAGCCATTTGAACCATTTTTATACTCCGTATCACTTTAAAAATTCGATAATGTAGCTAATTTTATTACGATGATCATCTCTTCCCAGTGTAAGAGGGATACTGGCCTCAAGGAAGAAATGTATGTTTACCGCTTCACGTCATTACTCTCGCTATTGCTTTCACCCGCCAGGTGACTCTTAAATGATATTTAATTGAGAGGCTAATTGATCAATCGACGATGAGAGTCCAGTTGCACTGTAACTAGTGTTTTCTCATGCAGTCGGCTTACACTCACCAGGCAATCGTAACAGTAGCTTTCATGACGTCTCTGTATGCTTCCCACAGGCAAGAAAGGGACTTCCTCTGATAATAAAATGTCAAATAGCTGAAGTCCTCCAACGTTACTTGCGTTATGTCTCTCGGCTGTCTTGCCATACTGGTGGAATTAAGTTAGTTAGAATTCAGGTATATTTCTCCAGAACTAATTTTGCTGAGACTGTCGTTTTATGGGGGGAAGAGGGTGAATAAAGGGGGGTGTAAGATATTGCACCCACATCTCCACCCTCATGACGTCTCTGTCAGCAGATTGCAATCGAACAGTTGCCGCCACATCGCGTACCTCCACCACTGCATCACGGCTGTAAAGCTCCAGGCTGACAACCCATCGGTCGCCCTGCCAGTCAGCTGATAATCATTATAGACTCGCAAAAGTTGTTCTATATTTTTCAGAGGCACGGGCGCTAAAATGTCGTTGGAGTAAGCGCTATGATGTTGAAAAATATTCTTTCCCTCATCCCTCCTGCAAAACGAAATGTTCTGTGATGAGTTTTCGAAACCTCCCCAGGGCGATCGTGTGGTCATTCAAGGGCTGATAAGTGATTTCTAGGCTCTGCCCTTCGATTCCAACGAAGACTTACGGCAAATTTCGTACATGAGGTGAGCACAAGGCTTCTAAAATGGTGCACGTCGGTGGCACGGATGCCAGACTTGTGAGTGGTGTGTGCTTTGCTTCGGTACTGCAGTCTCCTGTTAGAGCGCTGCTTGGGAGCAGAGCGTTGATATCGGCATTGTCATCTATTTAGCTGCGTTGAAGTAAATGACTGTTTGGGATCGAAGGTGGGTCCAGGTGAGGTACCGAATCATTGCCTGTCTTATTAAAAAACCTAAGTCGGCCCCAGCGTGTTCAACTGTTATCTAAAGTTATAAAAACTGATTTGGCACTCTCGTAATGTCGGCGAGTGAACCTTGGAAGTACTGTTAAGTGTTTGTAGTAATGGAAAGATTGACTGTGGAGCTTTTCAGTCGGACGCTTATGATTCGTGTTAATTTCAGTTCACTTCTTATGGTATTTTATGGTTCTGCTTGTCATGGCGAAATAACCGATTGTATTTTCATTAATTAGTTTGGGACTTCATTCTGTGGTTTGGTGTGGTCCTCCCAAGAGTTTAAAACCCCAAATATTTTCTTACTGCCTTGCTGGGGTTGCCTTACAACAGTTGCTCATTTGTCTCTTGTCTACCCCATCGTAGTGATGTTTGGTGCGGTGCGGTGTAGTCGAAGTGTTCAGTAGTGCCGCATCTTCTCCCTCGACTGTTTTAAGATTTGCAGGCTGCACCCACATCGACGTATAATCCTAGTATGCAAGTTGTGTAAGTTGTTTGCGCCTTTTAACGTTTTATCCATCGTGGAAAATCTTTCCCATGGTGCATGTGATTCTGAAAGACAGCACGGTGCACAACAGCGCATGACTATGACGAAATCAAAAGATATGAATTGTATATACTTTAACGGATGTAACCACTGAGCTTAAGAGTTGGTCTGTGTTTTTGATTTTGAAAGCAAACGTCTTACATACTTGGTTCATTGTAGCATTTATGCATAATTATTTGTCATAATTCGTTTGCGGTACTATGCGTCACATGTAGGGAAGTTTATGGTGTAAAGTGTTAAAAGGAAGGAAAATATTTTACGATACGGTGCGCATCATAGTGGCTACAGGGTTTGAGTGGACGTTGATAGTAATCAGATTTTGTAGCATTGAAGTAGTTTTAATTAAAAATTTTGTGATCAATATTTTATTGTCTTTAGAGATCACGGGTCATAACTACGAAAATTTTGGTATTGCCATGTGGCGTTAGAATCTTTTATTTAACCTTGCATTGTGCAATTTGTATATTTTTCCTTTGCCTGAAAAGGGATTTTGAGTTTTATGTGTTGTAAACTGATTCTGAGAGCTGTTCTGTGATCTGTTAATATTCTTCAGGAACTTTCACTAACAAACTGTATTGAGGATCTACTTGTTCATAATAACGAATGTTCACCCACTGTTTTAAAGTCAAGTTAATAAAGTTGCAAAATTTTAAAGGTAGAAAAAGGGCTTTTATTAGAGAAGCGGTTCCTGCCCCACAACTTCCACGTATTCAAAGAATTCACCTTCGGGCGTTGTCTGATGTTTTCACCGATATCTATCCCAGCCAACGGTTGCGGGGCCATGTCAAACAGACGAGGTCGGCCTGTGCACTTTAGTGCTGTACGTGTCCATTCACGTTTCTACTTCACTATCACCTCGGAAAAAGTGGACCTAGGGATGTTAATGACAGTGGAAATCTCGCGTACACACGTATGTCACAAGTGACACCCAATCACTTGACGATGTTCGAAGTCCGTGAGTTTTCCGGAGCGCCTCATTCTGCTGTCTTACTATGTCTAATGACCACTGAGGTCGCTGATACCGAGTACCTGGCAGCAGGTGGCATCACAATGCACCCAAGGTGAAAAACGTATGCTTTTCGGGGTGTCTGTATACTCTTTATCCCATAGTGTAGGTCTTATATGTGCAACATCTAACATATATCCACCCTTCAAGTTTTCTATCCCACTCAGTATGGTGGCAAACGTTAAGATGATAAAACTACTTCTTTCTTTACCAGAAAGAAGCTATATATTCTTTATGATACTTGCACGGTATACTTTCCGGAGGTGTATAGCACCCAGTGCTCACATCCGATTACGGTTCTGAAATTATCCTATGCTTGCATCAGTCCTATAAAGCGATCGCCAGCAATGGAAAATGCATCTCATGACGAAACAGACAAATATGTAGCAGTGGTGTCTGAGATGTGAAATTACACATCAACCTGTACTAGTCCCATAAACAGGACAGTTGTCAAGCAAACGTACCCACATAGGGTTTGCAGTAAATCAAAAACCTCTATTAGAGACCTAAGAAAAGAGTTTGCAATTTTTTAAGTAAATCATTTTTGCTAACAATTCTGAAGTATTGATCCAGCGATTGGTGTCCATACTAAGAAGGTACTGGAAGAGAGAAATAATCGTGGAACATAAACACATTCCAAGGGCTACACAGTTCTGCACATAAACATGCTATAATGTTAAAGTTGTGTTGTTCCCGACTAATGATCGTGTTGAATGCAGCGCTGTTAATATTCTAATGTAGGAAATAAATTTCCAGCGCATGACACACGTTCTCCCAGCAAATTTATCTCCAGTAAACTGTGGTGACAAACTGGAAGGTGATAAAACAACTACCTTGCACAACAAAGATAACGTAGATTCTTCGTGACACAAACGCTACACAGGTTTTAGGAGATGTATAACACATTCTCTTCACGAAGTTCAAGCCTGATTTCGGTTGGGAAATTATAAGTTCACAACAGTCCTCTAAAAAGATAGTCGGCAATTGAAAATGCCTAAGAAGAAACAGCGACATCTTATGACGACACAAATACTATCAATAGAAGCCAGAGGAGCTGTAACAGTCTTATCACAGTTTACCATGGCCTGTAGTAATCTTCCTCTTGTGGCAGAAGTCGTGGTCCGATGTTGGTTTGCATTACTCAAGTGAGGAATAACATGGCCGGTCTGCCTTGACAACACGTCTCTAGAATGTCTCGTGTTTCCACCATTAATGTGTGTGTATGTAGCATCGGTCCGTGATACGCAGTTTTACTGATCTGAATCAGTACTCGTTTCACGGTATTTTTTCTCTGATTATACGCCATCTCAGTTATTCTGTAATATTCTTGGTATTTTTGCGATTTCACTTATTTTATCGTATTTGCTTCAATTTCACGTACTTCAAAACAAATTTTTCTTGATTATATCAGGTTTTCTTAGAATTTCACCGATTTTATGTCATTTTCATATTCTTTCGACAGTTTTCCGTATGAGCATAGTCATATTAACGACGCATCTACTTGTTGTTTGATTTTCAACGACAGCATTTGCACACTATGTAACACCATAGCTTAGACACTACATACTCTTTGTTGATTCATTTAGCTGTCTGTTTTGTTCAACATCCCATCGTTGAATTTCTATAATTTGTGTTTGATTAATTCGATACTGTAATGAAGTGTAATCTCTGTAATACGCACAGTACGAGAAAATGACATGATTTGTCTTTCTCACATAATTTATTTGGTTATCTTTAAAACTGAATAATTTTATTTAAATAAATTTGTGTAGAACTACCAATATGTGCAAATGTTCCGTTTTATATAATATGTTTGGTTGCTGTTATGTAAACTGCTGACCTTCACTTAGGGTTCTTAGTTATTTTCTAAGTAAAGGGTGGTGTGGTTCCCCTCGAGAACGGAACTATGTAGCACGCGCAAACGAGCTACCAAACTGTCAACTGCTCATGTAAAAGTTGTGTTTTGTGCTGGTGCCGAGAGAGGCTTTTCGTGCCGCTTTCCAATGCCTGGGATGGACAGATAAAGAGCTGGAACTATTCTGGAATTGGTACCTATCATCGCCACCAAGAAATGACGGAGTCCAGCATTTCAGCCTGCAAATCCATCCACCGACATGCACTCGCCACCAGTCACTGAAAAGGAACCAAGGAATTGTAAATATGTAAAGTGAAGGATCAACTCATTGGTTGTTTTAGTGTGCTCAAATATAAGGTAACTTACAACTGAATTTATTTCTCTACCTTGATTTTTTCCTTATCAAAACATCTCTCAGGTTCATCTCAGTTTGAACTATGATTACCGAGTGTCCTTGATGGGGAAAAAATGAAAGCCTCAAAGCCAAACAGTTAATTAAGTAATGTTGTTTGATGTTTGGTAAGAAGGGAGTATTCAGATTTACTGTGGATTTGGTAAAATTGTGGGAGGTAGTAAATGTAGCTTTGTGAAAGCCTCCCAGTGATTGCAACAGTCCCATTTAAAGTTTTGTGGACTTTCAAAGTTACCTATTTAATCATTGACTCGAAAGTAGATGTCTGTGGTAATAAAGACAATTTGCTGTTACTTTTAAAAATTAAAAGTTTTTAAAACTGAGGCTTATAAAGTTTTGCTTAGTTAATGATCTTAGTGCTGCCTGTTGTACATTTTAAAAGGTGAGTCAGTCTCCTACAAATTTGTCAATATTGTGTCACACCGCAGTAAAAGTCGTGAACTGCATTTTTGGAAAGTTATATACTCGTGTTTGCTAAGTGTTTGTCTCTCTTGTGTATTGGAAGTGCATATTAATAGTGTAACAGGATCCACAGTTTGTCTGTTGTGCATATGCTAGGTAACAAGAAACAGAAAGACCCCCCCCCTATCTATGAAAACAGTAACTTCTTTTATTAAGAGGACAGTGAGAAATAGTTTGCTAGTGAAATATTTTGTTATTGAGACCATTCAGTTGCTTTATACCATAATTGCTTTAACAGAATAGTTTCATTATACGATCTGCCTTCAACTTTAAGGTTGTGGTATAACAGTAGCAAGCGGTAGTGTTATACGTGGTGCCGCGTGACAGGACGTTGTTCACTTTTGCAGCTACTGACTGGAAAAAGCATAAGTATTAATTGTTTTGCAAAAGTAAAGTGAACATAAAACGTCCAGCGGCACGAACCTGTAAATTATTTGACAGAACGAATAGTGAAAGGTCAGCTAAATTTGAAAGTAAAAAGTTATCAGCACTTAACAGTAACTAAAATGGACAAGAAACTCGAAATAAATCTAGACAAGCGAGTACAGAATGCAGCCGGTAGCAGTTCATACAACACATCAACTGATGGCACTACGCGCGAATTAAATTTTGTACGATATCACACAGACGTAAATAAACAGATCGTAGCTATGAATGTTGCGCGTAATAAACAAGTCAAAACAGATGATGTTACCGAAGAAAATGCAAATGAATCAAGGGATATGTTCGAATCACCAAAAACTGAAAGGGAAGTACGACTTGAACACGAAAATGCAGTAGAAACCAAAAGTGAAAAGCCACCAGATGTGACTGATTTGCTCAGGATTTTGTCTGCTCAATTTGCAACACAAATTGCAGCACTCAACAACAATACGGCTCGATTCTAGCAGTTGCTTGTAGCTTTAAAGACCCACACAACCGCAGCTCACAGTTGCTCGATGGTCTCCCTCCGGTTAGTGGTGAGCAACAACTCAAGCCGAGCCGAGCCAGAGAGGTGTTACGTGTACCAGGACACGCGCATGCGCCCTCGTCGTATGCCAACTAGAAAGTTGCTTGGCGAACAGCAAAGCGCTTTTTATTACCTATCGAAAGCGCGTATAGCTCAAAGTCACACTGTCATGTTTCAATAACATCAATTTTGATTATGTGCTCTGTGATGTGAGTGTAACATACACTACATAGTTTTGTTCTGAGTTAATGCTTTCTACACATATGAGTAGATATATAGGCTATTATCAAAGATAAAGAAAATTTCTAAACGAAGCTCCCCAGTAAAATATCAGTAAAATAAAATATTCTTTGGCGGGAAGTGATTGCTCTTGGTTGTCCTAAGGAAAACAAACACCGAGTTCGCGGCTCAACACATATTCACTATTTGTGACATCAGTCCTCAAATCTGACACCGGAGAATACTGTGGGGAATCGTTTAAAATGAAGAACAACATTTTTTGTTCACTCTATGAATCTCGAGTGTAAAAGAAGACTATCATACGTTGAAGGAAATAGGAAAGTATACTATTGTGTGATTGTGTGCATGTGGTATAATAATTTCATGTTTCTGAGTGAACATGGTGCTCATTAACGTATCATTTTTACATTACTTATTATGGCTTCTCTAGTCAGGTTATATTGACGTACTAAACCTGTATGAATTTCGATGTGCTATATTAATTATTGCAGTGAAATATTAAACTTCACCCTATTATTTGCTTGTTCTCAATTTTCTGATAAATGTTGCACAAATTATTTTAATTGCTTGCAACAGTCAGTCTCATTTCTAAATATCGATTTATTTGGTTTCAATTACATTCCCACGTCTCCATCCTCATCTTTAGGCGACAAATGTTCCTAACGAGTAACAAAACACTTCAAGTATATGTAACATAAATATTATTGTAAATAATGGAACTATTCGTATTAATTTACATCTCAGTCAATGAAAGTGTAATTTTACAGACAATTCAACAGAAAAAGGGAAGAGTGGACTGAGCAGTGTTGATGGAAATGTTCGAAACGGACACAGTGGAATTAAATCACTTTGCATTCCAGAGGTAAAAAAGGCGCTGTTTGTTCATAAACTAGGTAGAAGTTCTGAAATAAATGACCAGCGAAGTGAAAGCACGTGCCTTAATAATAAAAGAGAAGACGGGAACGGAAGTAGACGGCAGCGGGTCTGATGTATAATTAGTGTGAACGTTGATTAAAACGCTGCAGGGCGGAGCTATAGTTCACTGAAAGAAGAAAAGGTAAACCATCGAGGTCCACGTGGAATTAAACCAACCAGTAACTAAAGAATAAAGGTAAAGAATGCCGACCCTAGGGTGTACCGCAGAATGTTCGCTGTCGTAGATAATTCTGTGTAACGAGAAGAAACATCAGAAATTACATGACTTAAAACGGCTGACAAACTTGACGTTTGATCAGCACATTTCACAACGTAGAAGCTCAGAGTGATGTGGACTGTGATTATACATAGTAAGTACTGGAGACTGCGGACCCTTGGTTCCTTTTGTACATACTCTTGCTCTGCTAAAACTGGAACACGAACTGATATATGAACAAATGAACGCATAATATGAAAACTTTTGAACGTCATTACTTCAGGTTCGACCGCCCTAACAGGATTAATTAAAGACTTCAAAAAATAAGTCGTGTGCATGTAAATTATGATCATCTATGGGAATAGAGACGATAGTAATTAATGGAATGCAAGAATCCAAAAACACCTAATAAGAAACTGTATTATTCAGGAAAACTCGACACAGTTGAAGCACTGCATATTAGTTAAACGGGAAGTAATAAAAGAACCATGGCGAACAGTCCGTGTGAAAACGATTTTACCGATTCTTGGGTATTGCTTATCAGTCTGGGACCATCACCCGATGGCGCTAAAAGAAGAGACAGAGATGACCTACCGAAGGGCAGCGGGTTTCGCCACAGGACCGTTTAGTCGGCGTCAGAACATTACGGAGATATTCAGCAAACCGCACCATGAATAGGTTTACTATTGAAATTCTGATGAGTATTTACTATTGGAATTCTGATGAGTGCGTTCCCGGGAAAAATCGGACATCTACATCTACGAGTATATACGTTCATACTGAGCACCCCTCTGCATGGTGTAATGGCGGAGAGTACTATGTACAAATCATTTCATTTCCTATTTCACCCGGAAATGGAGCGAGGGTATAATAACTGTCTGTAGGCCTCCACTGGAGCCCAAATTCCTTTTATCTTGTCTTCGCTGTCCTTTTGCTAAATTGGCGCCAATGAAACATTTCTTTTCTCAGCTGCAAATGCCTGTTCTCTACACACCACTTCCTCCTATGACAATGAGAAAATCCGAGAAAGTGGAGCTAAGGCGGAGATGTACGACAATAATTCTTTCTAAGCTCCTTTCACGAACATAAAAATGGGGGAGGGGGTTTGGAGCGGGAAGAACTGAGAGTGATAGCAGAAAAATCCATCCCCACAAACTATGAAATGTTTCGCTGAGTATAGACGTAGGTGTCGATAATTGAACGTAGTAATCCGACATCTGTACAAGTAGTTCTTGTTGACAGAATTCCTAATAGCTACACCATTCATGCTCGTACGTGAATGTGGCTACGACAATGTATTTATGTAGACACTCCTTCAATATCGGACCACGGAATAAAGATACGGATCGACCGCATTACTTACAAATAGCGGCCATGAAAAAGTCGTGACGTTCCGCGACAATTTTATCTTCAAGGTTCCTGCGTCTCTGGTAGGTAGTCGACAGAGGGATGGGTCTCCAGTCCTTCACATCTGACCTTTCGGCTTTGTCAAATCTCATGGAACGCCTTGTTGTTCCTGCGAACTGGATGGATGAAGAAGTAGTGTGTACTACATGGTACTGATTGTTATCGCGGCGGTTCCTCCTATAACGTTATTTCACGATTTAATCATTGTCTCATCTGAGTAGAAAAATTGAGCCTTTGAACATCCGTTTCGTCAGAACATAACAAGACATCGTGTTTATTTTCCAAAATTACAATTTCCACTCATTCGTAGTTTCACTGAGTAGAACAGTACTATATATTTTTCATCACAGTATTATCTAGTTGTCAGTTTTTAACTTTCGTTATTTGCTGGGAAAAAGCCCAGAACAAAAATTGTTTTAAGCTACTTTTTAACTGCTAGCATCCAAAATCTGTCTGAATGTGTAGCTCAATGGTCAGCGAGTCTGAAGGCCATGCGAAGGACACGGGTACAACCGCCGGTAATGTCCTTGATGGGAGTACTGGAAGGGGGCCACTCAGCCCCGTGATGGCAACTGAAGAGCTGCTCGAACGTGAACTACAGGCTCCCAGGTCTAGAGAGCAGGGAAAGTTCTGTGTTGACCCCTTGCAAGGGTTGTAGTGATGAGGAACGAGTGCGCGAATTTTTCAGTCTGTTTGTTATATGAATGGTGAGGTGAGTGTTAGTGTATTCAGATACAATGGGAAACTTGATCCACATTAGGAAAAGAATGATCCAGACAAATCATGGGATGAAAATCCTAAGTAGTCATTAATTCTCCATAAACCTCTTTACTTTTTACAGAGTATTGTGAATTGACCAAACAACACTACACTCAATTAGTCTTCTGCTCTTCTTAATCTGCGTGTCATTGGTACTCACCTCCCTGTCTCAGTCTCCTGTAACATCTTCCAAACGACATTCACAAGACCGTAATTACCTCTCAGGATTACGTTCTTTTAATGTAGGGAATGTATTTGGCTCTACATTGTCTCACAAATAGGACGTAGGCCGATTCAAAATTTTCCAGTCACAAAAGTAAATTGTCTGATCTTCGTGTATATCTTACAAAAACGTTTGATATGTATTTGTACGTGTTCAAACAATTCGAAGACGCGTGATAGAGAATAAAACCATAACGCAGAGTAAGCTTTAATTCTACCGACGGACATATCGTCAGCGTCGGCGCTTAATGTCGGGCTGCACAGGATGCAATGTTGTCCTTTTTTTTCTTGTTTGTGCTGGAAACAGATATCTAACAGCCTACATTTATGGAATAATTTTCTTACGCTACCACTTTCGCTGCTTCGTTGGCAGCATCTTCAGGCCGCTACACACACGAAACGAGAGAAATTATCCAATGGTTTGTGATCATCTTTCACCTTCGCCTTTGAATGCTTGTGCTGACAGTTTTCGTTAGATGGGTGAAGTGTCCACGTCTATTCTGATCTGAGGAAACCAGTATGATGTAGCGATCCTTTAGTAAGCACAAACGACTGGATGGCTTATCTCGTTTCGGGTGCAGTGACCTGAAAATGCTACCAACGAAGCAACGACACAGGTAGCGTAACAAAATCATTCTGTAAAACTACAGATGTTGGATTCCCGTTTCCTGCCGCAGTCCCACTCTTCCATTTATATGAGATGTAATGGCAGAAATTTTGATTTTTGTCTGTTTTTAGGCATTCAAATCGCATATCATTGCGGTGCAATTAACATGTTATAAAATGACTGAATGATAACAAATATTAAAGCAAGCTACTTTCTGAGCCACTTAAAATCATCACAGACTTTATAGTGACCCGTGTACCTGCAGCCCGGGACAAATCAATAACCACAGGTAAATATAAATTAATCCACAGGAATTGTGCCTCTCAGAATTTACTGGCGGCTCTGTTTTTATAAAGTAAGCAGGTAACTGTTGGTAGCTCTTAACATAATCAGCTTAGACTTATTTCCTCCAATTTTAGGACGCATACCAGGAGACAACTTCCCTTCAGTGAAATGGAATAGCTCCCAGGTTCTCAGCTTCCTCGCTGTTCATGTCAAACCTCTGAAAATCTGTTACAAAAGTTTGTTTCCATGTGTCATAAGGTCACTCTTAACCTCCCTAGTCACCCACTAGTGTCCACATCAATGCTGATTCTTCCAACTTTCATACGGACAACATGCCCCTCAATCTTCAGCCAGCTTCCAGCCTGATTCCTGATTCTGTGCAGGCTGGGTAGCCCCCGTCTTCTCAGAACCTCGTCATTTGAAATGTGGTCGCGATGACTGAGCTTCAACATAATTCATGTGCAGCATGCAGCGCGGCGGGTAGGTCTCTCACTATCCTTTAAACGATCTGTCCGTCTACCTGGATAGGCTTCAGGATGTCTGTCCCTTCACTCTGCGATGGTAGATACTGGTTTAGCTGACAAAAGCAACGTTGTCAAAAGTTCGACTGAATACCTACCACGTAATCCATGGGCAGTAGCTGAATGTTGGTTAAAGTCTTCGGGATTCTTACATGACTCATTTAAAAAAGCATCTAAAATTTCCTTTTAGTTGGTTTTTTGTTTCTAAAACAAGGAAAATCACTACCAAGTTCGTATTTAATATCCTGACTCTAATTATGCAATGTTACTGACTATCTCTCACAATTCACACCCAAAAACACCAAAAGAAATTTAGTCTGACCTGATAATTTAAACATCCTAAACAGTCACTGACACACGACTATTTTCGAGTTAACACAGCTAGTTGTGCAGTAGTCTTCTTGTACAGAAGTGCTCGCCATAATGGCTCGTGATCTGCACGAAACACGCCGCACGACTTGAAATGTTCACACGCGAATATCTCCTTAAATTATCCACACACAATGCTCAAACATTCACAAAATACTCAACACTGTATTCACTTTTCATCGACTGCACAAGAAACGATCAAACGAGCAGATTTCATCATTCTGGTACAAATTATATCAGGGCGATTTAACTAGATCTTTACTAGAAATCGGCGCCCGAGTTACTATATCGACTCACAGATGTGAGGCACAAAGCCCTACTCAAACGCGAAGGAAATCCTTAATTCCTATTAGCTAGTAAGTTAAGCAGCAGATCAGATCATCTCGAGCATCGGTATTTTTAATGTCAGCCAATCAGTTTACCAGAAGTAATTTAGACTAGAAATTTCGTAATTCCGAAACTAAATAAAATGTAATGAAAACCAAATAAGATTTCTTTCCACATAATAAATTACTAATAACTTTAATACTCAGAACCCTTCTGGATGCCTTTTATAAAATCAAGCTCACTCGGACATACGTCACAAATTCCCCTATTACACAACAACTTTCCCACACTTATATTTATATAGTTTTAATGAAACATCACATTCCTACTTTACGTATGTCCTCCATTCGTTCTCTCAGACTGTCCAAAACACCCACACAACCAAAACACAATGAAATAATAATTTTCCAAAGCACTATTAATTATGTTAGAAATCTGTGGCAATGAAACTAAAGGAAATGCCAAAAAATTAGATTATACGAACCTATCATCTTGGTTGTAGTTCCCGTCGAGGGTATAGATGAATAAATTACAGTCCCTATCTAGGTTTCACAATGCCAGCATGGTTATTATGCGTTATAGGTAAAAATTTGTATCTCCGAAATCACTGAAGTTATTGATTTGAAAATTTAGCAGTATTGTTCTGTTATCCCTAAGATTTGGTATAGTAAGTACGACATAGATCGATTAATATTTAGTAGTACTTCCTCAGATTCATAGAGCGCTTCTCACAAGAAGCGCTGTTGTGGGCATCCTTGTCCTGTTTGATGGTAGTATGAAGGGGAAACCATTTCCTATTTTTCTTTTTTCACTGTGCTGAGTGTCTCTAAACCTTTATATATCTGTAGCACCTACATTTCGATGAAATAGCATGGGAACTTCTTTTCACATTTATTCTTACATCAGTTCCACACCTGGGTACTTTATAAACATCGACGTCCGCTCATTTGTCAGCTGTAAGTGAGTCTCGTATTCGGTTTCCATAATGGGCGTACCTGCAAAACACAGAACGTCTAAGCTAAACAGTCACTACTCTGCTTTCTGCACAGGACAATATTATGCATGTTTCTCCTAGTTATGTACGTTATTTGTTTGTTGTCACTTACAAACACGATTTTATGGATTCCTTGACATTAAACATCCAGCAATAACATTACTCCGCTAAAGTATTATACAGCATAAATTAATTTTCAGATAAAAAATCTCTTTTAATCAGTAATACGTGAACCAACCTTTTCTAACCAAAAATTACCCACTTCAGATTCTAAAACAGCAATATTTAAAAGGTACTTCAGACTCAAATTCACTCAAACAAGTTACTGCTGAAAAGCATTCTTTCTTTATTGTGCATGTTCTTGGCTTCTGACCATAAATTTTCCCTAGTATATTTACAAATATTAGTGAACACATTTCATAACTTTTAGAAAACCTTTAAAGCCTAACACCTGCTGTTTGATGGTTCAAATGGCTCTGAGCACTATGGGACTTAACATCTGAGGTCATCAGTCCCCTAGAACTTAGAACTACTTAAACCTAACTAACCTAAAGACAACACACATATCCATGCCCGAGGCAGGATTCGAAACTGCGACCGTAGCAGTCGCGCGGTTCCGGACTGAAGCGCATAGAACCGCTCGGCCACCGCGGCCGGCACCTGCTGTTTCACAAGCTTTAGATAATACCCTGAAAATACAAATTCACAATGAATGAAAAATTACTGAACACTTACAACAAATTCCTCAGTTGGCGGATGTCCAAAATACACATGTTCACTTTTATCTCTCTACTAAAGTTCTTGGCTTGATAAAGTGACAATCATAATAGTACTGCCTCTGTTCTGAAACTTCTACATAAACAGGTAAAAGCGCATTTCACTACACCTACATTTTACATTACCTTATTCTACAAAACTTTCCCATATCCTCCTCGCTCATCCCTCATACACTATCAGGATGTTGGTACAGTCTTTCTTGTACTGAAATTTGTTCAAAAATGGTTTGCTAATAATTCTTTATGTGCTACAAATCACTATGTGCACTATATACACAAGACAGTTAAGGAAGAAGAAACGATATCAAAAGTTCAGAACGAAAAGAGGTAGGCTGACAATACGAAATTGAAAAAGATACCTGGTGTTCATTGAAGACCTGATATCGCCAAGAATGCGTGTCCCCTGAGACCAGTTAGTTACTACTGTCCCCATCATCTTACTGTACATACTTCTCCTTCCTTTCCCCATATACATTGTACACAACGATATCCTCTTTTATCCTGCAGCAACGTATAGGTACACCAAATTGGTCTCGTGGTGGATATTGGTTTCTCCCGGTAAATGGCACTGTCAGGCACTTTCCATCTACGGTAACGACAGCCTCGTTATTTCCAAAATCGACCTTGCCTTTGTATTTTTACAAAAAATCTGCTCCAAGCAAGATCTCCACACTCATATCGAAAATTATGAGGAAGTTCTAGCACAGATGCTCACCTTGAATCTTTACGGATTACTTGATCTCGTGAGCTACTGCTTTCTCACTTTTTCCTGTGGCTACCACAATGTTTATTCTAGAGACGGGCATGACAACTGATTATTTGCGATTGCCGGCGGGTGTGGCTGAGCGGTTCTAGGCGCTTCAGTCTGGAACCGCGCTGCCGCTACGGTCGCAGGTTCGAAACCTGCCTCGGGCATGGATTTGTGTGATGTTCTTAGGTTTGTTAGGTTTAGGTAGTTCATGGTTCTGCTAACCTCAGATGTTAAGTCCCATAGTGCTCAGAGCCATTCTTTCCGATTGCTTGGGAATAGCATCTACAAAATTTTTTGACAGTGGACATACATCTCAACCTTTATCAAGGAACTTTTTACCAAAAACTTGTTGTTTTGTTGTTGTAGTCTTCAGTCCTGAGACTGGTTTGATGCAGCTCTCCATGCTATTCTATCCTGTGCAAGTTTCTTCATCTCCCAATACGTACTGCAGCCGACATCCTTCTGGATCTGTTTAGTGTATTCATCTCTTGGTCTCCCTCTAAAATTTTTACCCTCCACGCTGACCTCCAATACTAAATTCGTGATCCCTTGATGCCTCAGAACATGTCCCACCAACCGATCTCTTCTTCTTGTCAAGGTGTGCCAATCCTATTCAATACCTGCTCTATAGTTATGTGATCGACCCATTTAATCTTCAGCATTCTTCTGTAGCACCACATTTCAAAAGCTTCTATTCTCTTCTTGTCCAAGCTATTTATCGTCCACGTCTCACTTCCATTCATGGCTACACTCCATACAAATACTTTTAGAAACGACTTCCGGACACTTAAATCGATACTCGAAGTTAACAAATTTCTGTTCTTCAGAAACGCTTTCCTTGCCATTGCCAGTCTACATTTTATATCCTCCCTACTTCGACCATCATCAGTTATTTTGCTCCCCAAATAGCAAAACTCCTTCACTACTTTAAGTGTCTCATTTCCTAATCTAATTCCCTCAGCATCACCTGACTGAATTCGACTACATTCCATTATCCTCTTTTTGCTTTTGTTGATGTTCATCTTATATCCTCCCTTCAAGACACTATCCATTCCGTTCAACTGCTCTTCGAAGTCCTTTGCTGTCTCTGACAGAATTACAATGTCATCGGCGAACGTTAAAGTTTTTATTTCTTCTTCATGGATTTTAATACCTACTCCGAATTTTTCTTTTGTTTCCTTTACTGCTTGCTCAATATACAATTTGAATAACATCAGGGAGAGGCTACAATCCATGTCTCACTCCCTTCCCAACCACTGCTTCTCTTTCATACCCCTCGACTCTTATAACTGCCATCTGCTTTCTGTACAAATAGCCTTTCGCTCCCCGTAGTTTACCCCTGCCACCTTCAGAATTTGAAAGAGAGTATTCCAGTCAACATTGTCTAAAGCTTTCTCTAAGTCTACAAATGCTAGAAACGTAGATTTGCCTTTTCTTAATCTAGCTCCTAAGATAAGTCGTAGGGTCAGTATTGCCTCACGTGTTCCCATATTTCTACGGAATCCAAACTGATCTTCCCCGAGGTCGGCTTCTACTAGTTTTTCCATCCGTCTGTAAAGAATTCGCGTTAGTATTTTGCAGACGTAACTTATTAAACTGATAGTTCGGTAATTTTCACATCTGTCAACACCTACTTTCTTTGGGATTGGAATTATTATATTCTTCTTGAAGTCTGACGGTATTTCGCCTGTCTCATACATTTTGCTCATCAGATGGTAGAGTTTTGTCAGGACTGGCTCTCCCAAGGCTGTCAGTAATTCTAATGGAATGTTGTTTACTCCTGGGGCCTTGTTTCGACTTAGGTCTTTCAGTGCTCTATCAAATTCTTTACGCAGTATCATATCTCCCATTTCATCTTCATCTACATCCTCTTCCCTTTCTATAACATTGCCCTCAAGTACATCGCCCTTGTATAGTCCCTCTATATACTCCTTCCACCTTTCTGCTCTCCCTTCTTTGCTTAGAATTGGTTTCCATCTGAGCTCTTGATATTCATACAAGTGGTTCTCTTTTCTCCGAAGGTCTCTTTAATTTTCCTGTAGGCCGTATCTATCTTACCCCTAGTGAGATAAGCCTCTACATCCTTACATTTGTCCTCTAGGTATCCCTGCTTAGCCATTTTGCACTTCCTGTCGATCTCACTTTTGAGACGTTTGTATTCCTTTATACCTGCTTTATTTACTGCATTTTTATATTTTCTCCTTTCATCAATTAAATTCAGTATTTCATCTGTCACCTAAGGATTTCTACTAGCCCTTGTCTTTTCACGTACTTGATCCTCTGCTCCCTTCACTACTTCATCCCTCAAAGCTGCCCATTCTTCTTCTACTGTATTTCTTTGCCCCATTCTTGTCATTCGTTCCCTTATGCTCTACCTGAATTTTTGTGTCAACCTCTGGTTTAGTCAGTTCGTCCAGGTCCATCTCCTTAAATTCCCACCTTTTAGCAGTTTGTTCAGTTTTAATCTACAGCTCATAACCAATAGATTGTGGTCAGAGTCCACATTTGCCCCTGGAAATGTCTTACAATTTAAAACCTGGTTCCTAAATCTCTGTCTTACCATTATATAGTCTATCTGATACCTTTTATATCTCCAGGATTCTTCCATGTATACAACCGTCTCTTATGATTCTTGAACCAAGTGTTAGCTATGATTAAGTCGTGCTCTGTGCAAAATTCTACCAGGCGGCTTCCTCTTTCATTTCCTCCCCCCAATCCATATTCACCTACAACTACAAACTACAACCTCTGTTATCGGTTGTCCTGATGATTCTTCAACTGTTTAGGATCTCGTGCTTCCAATAAATCCCTCACTACCTCACGTCTGTCGAATCCTATACCTTTTGCGGAAATAACACAGGTATTGATGGGGTCTTTTTCCCCCGTAATTGTGTCAGCTTTAATTAATCTGTCTACTAGTGACAAAACATTTCTCCAAAAATTAATCTTCTCTTATCCTCTCAGAGACGGCCACACTTCCTTCTATGTTGTTAGAATGTTCAAAATAACGCCCTGCTTCATCTACTTCTGTAGGTGCATCATTATCCGACGAGCTTTCTTCCACTCTGCTTACACCTTCTTCGACATCTGAAACTGCTCCATCACTATGAAACAGAATCTCCTCTATTCTACCTAAAACCACATCTGCCGGTATACATTCCTTCTCTACTACATATTATCCACATGCAGTGCGTTCTTCCCAGTTCACTATAGAGCCCTCTTTAGTAATTATAGTGCTATTTGGATTAAGATCCTTCTCCACAATCTCATCAGATAACTCCTGTTCCTTGCTAACCTGGTTTCTAGACTGGCGATTTTACAGTACCCGTCGCACTACCGTGTTATGTTGGTTGCTGGCTTACAGAGCGCTTTGCTAGCCAATTTAACCAACGTTTTGGTAGTCTGCGAACGCTAGCAAATTTATAGACTTGTTATTCGTTGTCCTCTTCGCCTATTCTGCCATTAGCCGTAGTGTTCCGTTCATTTGGCTGTCTGGATTGCTGTTCTGCTCTCTCAGCTGATTGCTGATTTTGATAACTGTCATTCCTGCTCCTGTCGTTATTTCTCATCATCATCATCATCATCATCATCATCATTTAAGACTGATTATGCCTTTCAGCGTTCAGTCTGGAGCATAGCCCCCTTATAAAATTCCTCCATTATCCCCTATTCAATGCTAACATTGGTGCCTCTTCTGATGTTAAACTCATTACTTCAAAATCATTCTTAACTGAATCCAGGTACCTTCTCCTTGGTCTGCCTCGACTCCTCCTACCCTCTACTGCTGAACCCATGAGTCTCTTGGGTAACCTTGGTTCTCCAATGCGTGTAACATGACCCCACCATCTAAGCCTATTCGCCCTGACTGCTACATCTATAGAGTTCATTCCCAGTTTTTCTTTGATTTTCTCATTGTAGACACCCTCCTGCCATTGTTCCCATCTACTAGTACCTGCAATCATCCTAGCTACTTTCATATCCGTAACCTCAACTTTGTTGATAAGGTAACCTGAATCCACCCAGCTTTCGCTCCCATACAACAAAGTTGGTCGAAAGATTGAACGGTGCACAGATAACTTAGTCTTGGTACTGACTTCCTTCTTGCAGAAGGGAGTAGATCGTAGCTGAGCGTTCACTGCATTAGCTTTGCTACACCTCGCTTCCAGTTCTTTCACTATGTTGCCATCCTGTGAGAATATGCATCCTAACTACTTGAAACCGTCCACCTGTTCTAACTTTGTTCCTCCTATTTGGCACTCAATCCGTTTATATTTTTTTCCCACTGACATTACTTTCGTTTTGGAGATGCTAATCTTCATACCATAGTCCTTACATTTCTGATCTAGCTCTGAAATATCAGAGCAAAATGCCTCGTTATTTCTATATCCAGTAAAACCACCTCGTTCTGTGGACCTTCCTCTGTGATTACTGAATCTCTCCGCTCCTATTCTGTTTACTTGCAGTTCATTTTGCCTAGTAGGATCCCTATAATCTCTTATTATTACTTTCATCTTCTTTCAAAAGATTCTGTGCCCGTTCCAAGTAACCAATAAACTTGTTAATCTACCCTCTGGGTGCAGAGATTATTTTATTTCGCCAGTATAAAGGCAAATTGTTTTCTAACCCCGTTATAATTTGTTCTTTTTTGCTATCTTGGTTGCATATAAGACAAAATAGTTACCCACTTCTTTGCAGACCTCTTTGGTTTAAACCTTTCACCTGATCAAAAGTTATTTAATTCTTCCGTGTGTTCTCTCAGATAAATCCTGTTTAAATTCTTCCATGCTGTCATGCTAAATTTCTCCAAACAAGAGCTTCTCCCATAAGATTAGATACCGCAAAGCATAAAGTCTGTTTCTCATTCCATGACCTAGGCAACACACTATCAAAATCACTCAAGAACTCTTTTGTAAGCACACTCTTGTTGGGATCAAAACTCAAAAACTTACTAATTCTCTGTTTTACATTTGTTAGTGTAATGTCAGTCTCTTGTAGGTTATAATTAACTGCTGTACTAAATTCTGACAATTTGTATTCTAAATCAGTTATTCTTGCACACATTTGACCTCCAAATAGCTTACATTTGTCACTTTCCTCCTTCATTTTGCTAGCTTTTCAGTATGATCTGCTTGGGCCTGTACTTTCGTCAAGTCAGCACTTAACCGTTCACTTAGCTGATTGAAATTCTGTGATCCATTTTCCCATTAATTTCCTCTTTAAAATTTTTCGGTTTATTATCTAACTGCTCTGACTGTTTATGAAGCCCTGATCAATTTCAGAAATTGTCCCATTTATTTTAGTATCCGCATCAGCTCCAGGTTCATTTATTTTCGTGCTCGTATTACTTATATTAGAACCCAGCACTTTCATTACTTAATCTGTTTATTTCAGATCTCATTCCATTCATAATATTACTGCAAATAGTACCCATGTGTTTCATAACGCTTTGGAACGTGGTTGCAACGTTAACTTTATGATCACCAGCTTCCAACGCTAGCTCTGTTTTCGCTTCAGTAACAGTAAACGGCACTAATTTCACATTAAGACAAGATGTTTGTTCCCTACTTCTTTCTGGAATAGGTTTACGTATACTTTTCTCATCAACTTCCAAACTTGACTCCCTTTTTATTTTGTTCATAAGACCTGGCGCCAACTTAATGTGGTGTCACCGCCAGACACCACGCTTGCTAGGTGGTAGCCTTTAAATCGGCCGCGGTCCATTAGTATACGTCGGACCCGCGTGTCGCCACTGTCAGTGATTGCAGACCGAGCGCCGCCACACAGCAGGTCTAGAGAGACGTTCTGGCACTCGCCCCAGTTGTACAGCAGACTTTGCTAGCGAAGCTACACTGACAAATTACGCTCTCATTTGCCGAGACGATAGTTAGAATAGCCCTCAGCTACGTCATTTGTTACGACCTAGCAAGGCGCCATAGCATTTGATATTTATCGTGTGAAGCATGTACAAACAAGAGCGATGTTCTCCAATTGTGGATTAAAGTTAAGTATTACATCAACTACGTACTTTATTTGCTACTAAAAATTCCCTTAACTGTTCCAGACCTCACGCCAGTCTGCGTGAGCTTAACGCGTGCCT
Source organism: Schistocerca serialis cubense (assembly GCF_023864345.2). Lineage (NCBI taxonomy): Eukaryota > Metazoa > Arthropoda > Insecta > Orthoptera > Acrididae > Schistocerca > Schistocerca serialis. The sequence continues at coordinate 379,439,386 of NC_064643.1, read as the reverse complement.
TTCCGCTTCCTCTCATAGTGACTTGGCTGTCTTGCCAAGTCACAGCACTTAACGTCAGCTTTCTCCGTGTACTGCTCATTAATTGACCTATAAATGTCAGATACTGATTTTGGATGACCACTGTCACTAATCTCCGACACATGGAAACTGAAATTTCCTATCCTACTATCATCTGCAGGTAACGACTCATCAAAATCTACACTCTCCTTCCTTTCACTTATAACAGGATTATCACATTTCTTCATGTTGAAATGTTTCTTGCTACACTAACACACCAAACGAAGCAAATGCTACTTAGTTTTTCCTGCACCCTGTCAGCACGGCAAAATGCTACTGCGAGTTCGTCCGCCGAAAGCTGCCAGCTCAGTTCCAGTTTCTGGGACCCCACAGAACTGTCTACGGCTGCCAACTGCTTCTGATTCTGCTTCCGTCGGCGTTCCCGAAGTTGGCTGACCTCCCTACCTGCTGTGTGCTGAACCTCCGCTAACGTTGTTCACAGTTGGGCACTGGGTGTAAGTCCTCCTCCTATCACTTCAGTTCAAAAATTTATCTGCACACGCAAGGTTCTTTCTAACACGGGTTTTACACTGTTGCTTCGAAAGTTCATTCGATACTGAACTTTACATTTCCCTACCGCTAAATGCACCATATGCGGCGAGACGAATTGCTATCTCAGCATCCTTTAAACAATCTGCCCATCTACCTGGATAGGACTCATGTTTTCCTGCCCCTTCACTCACACGTGGGAGATACTGATTCAGCCGGTTAAGCAGCATTGACCAACATTCAACGACAAGGCACATAACTCCAGTCCATGGGCAGTAGCTGAAAGTTAGTTGAACTATCGAGTGTTCGGTACTCTTGCATGCCTCACTTGAAAAAAAAAAGTTCAAAAAGTTCTTTTAGGCGGTTTATTGACTCTGAAACAAGGAAAGTGAATATCAAATGCGTATTTAATGTCCCGACACTAATTATGAAGTGTTACTGTCTCTGTTGCAAGTTCACACCAACAAACACCAAGAAGATATTAAGTCCGAGCGATATTTTAAATGTCCTAAACAGTCACAAACCAACGACTACTTGCAAGTTCACACAGCTAGTCGTTCAGTAGTGTTCTTGTACAGTAGTGCTCCCATAACGTCTAGTAATCTGCACAAAATACGCCACGCGGAGTTTATGTACGGCTTCAAATGTTCACGCCTATCTCTCCTTAAATAAATCACTCACAATGATCAAACATTCAGAAAATACTCATCACTGTAGTCGCTATTCATCGACTACAGAAGAACCGATCGAACGCCACTTTCACTACTTCTGTTACAGGATAAATGTAACATCTTGTGTTTCAAAACATGAATAGACGAATTGAATTGTGTATTCAACAGCAGAGGGACACTATCAACTCGTAATATGAAAATTTGTAAGTAAAAATGAATATTCAATAAATTAATAACTTGTATTTCACTGAGTTTCATTTCGGTATATTCACTGCAGTATATGGCACGCGCTGCTAACAATCATACGGCACTGCGGAGAGACTTTTTTAACACCCCGTATCTCCGAAGGTATTGAAATTATTGATTAAAAATTTTAGCAGTATGGTATCCATAGAATTTGGTACAGTAAGCATGAAAAACATCGATAAATATTTAATAGTACTTCGTCATATTCATAGAGAGTAGTATATCGCGTTAGTCAAGAACACCCGCTCGCCCGGCCTAGTAGTCAGCGCCAGCATTGCGAGCGTGGGAGCGAACATCTCTCTTTCCGGCTCCACGGAAAGCTACGTTTTTAATGCAAGGTGACAACTCGCAATAATTAGCTACGTTACAATTGCTACGTAACAAGCGTCGTTGGTGAAAATATTGAGTTTGTGTGGTGATTTCGCTTACATTTTGCGAGTGTTGTATGTGTATGCGACATTTGTAGGGTGACAGACGACTGCCGTCGAAGCTTTGTGGACTTACGTATGGTGTCTAATTGCCATCTGAATCGCATTCGTTGGAAGACTGCGAGAATTTTTCCAGTTATGCTGTTGATGTTTTCATCTACGTCATCGTTATTACCAATAAGCCTGCCGAGATATGGAAATTCGTGAACATCTTGTAGTACCTATTTTGCAGTATTATTATAAGTTTCCATTCTTTATGCACATTGTGCCTTTCTTATAATCATTTATTTATAGTCCTTCAGAACTGGTAATTCCATCTAGCTTGTAACGTTTCTGTCAAGGAACGACGCCATCAGCAAAATTCAAATCCGTAAGCCTAGATTATAATTTCAAAATATCCCCATTTTGCAGTTATCGATAGTTCTTCTTATTATGAAATCTATGACTAATATGAAAACAAATGGTGAGAAAATACGTCCGTGTTTGATGAATGTCAGAATTGTAAAGAAGGGGGTGTTCCCATTTTCTCTTCTTATGCAGCAACTCGAATCTACGTACAGGTTTTCGAAAACATCAGTTAGATATTCATGGGTACCATAGTCCACAATGGTTATCCTTGTATACTGTTCAAAACTTCCTTAATATCCACGAAATTTGGGTGCAGTGGAAAGCTGAATTCCATGTGTTGTTCTATTACGTTTCGCATAACAAATATTTGTTCAGAGCATTACCTCCCACCTGCAAAGTCTAGATGATCATTTTGAGAGGCTGTCCATAATGCTCTCTGATTCTATCCCGGCGCATATCTAAGCCATTTTTAAAACTCATAATTTTTTTGGACTGGATGACACGCACCAAATTTGTAATCACATTGGCTTGTCTGTTTCATACCCATGTATTCATTATTGGTAGCACTATTATTTATTCCTTTAAACTGCACTTCATCTACTTTTTACCCATTTCTGGTTTTGCGAAAGTTCTGGTATGAAATATTTAAACGGCTTTTTTTCTTTAATAACAGGGAATCAGTTATGCATTTCACTGAAACATTTGTCGAGCAGAAAGCTCACAGGAATGAAAGGTGTTCGTTTCTGAAGGACATCAATAGTTAAAAAAGATTCAAAATTCATTTGTGGTTCGTACTTAGTATTACTTGTTAAACTAGCCGTCCTTTAGTTTCAAATAATAATGAAATGTAATAAATGTGTGTTTCTCTCTGAGGCTTGCACCACATTCCTTGTGACATACTACCTGCTGTCAAACAGTTTTTAGTTATGTTCTGCTAAGGTGTCAGTAAATTTAACAAAGCTGTCGTACATATTAAGCTGCTGAGCTCGCTTCACTGAGTTCTGTCCTGGTGTTACCTTTTCGTTCCATTATCTGTGTGCGTTACACAGTTTGCCTACTGCGCAGTGTTTGCATAACGCTTCAGTTCGTAATTCACTAATTCCCAGTCTTCAGCAGACGTCAGCGTGGAACAAAATCTTTATCTCTTCTCTACCGGGAAGTGTTTAATCGCGACATTAAAGTCAGTGCACTGAGTGGCATTATGCCCGTCAAACATAGAAGGGTGGGGGGGGGGGGGGGGTGGTTAAATGGGGGGATCGCGTTCAAAGGCTTATTTACTTACAGTAATTAAAAGGGCTGAATAATTAATAGCAACAAGAAAATGATCCTAGGGGATCAGCCAGTACAGAAAGGTGCTTCAAAGCCGAAACCCCTGCACACAGAGAGAATCCAACCGGTAGACTAGCGAGGAGCGATTTATTACCTGCACACCAGCTTTCAACTCCAACAACATCCGATAAGTCCGACTCGTTTAACGGACTCGTAGCACAGAAACAAATTAATAGACTTTATTGGAAACAACAAAAACATGTATGTGTCACCATTAGATCTTGAAATGAGTTTAATTACGACCACTAGGTAACTTTTACTGCAAAGTATTAAATTTCTGCTATTAAGGATAATATTACTCTAAACGTGCAATAGCGTACTTCTTTACTCAGAGGTAAGGAAAAAGTAATGAAGGGAAGCACAGGAAATAAAAATCGTAGAGAAATATCTAGGGATGAATGGAGTAAGCAGGTCCAAATGGATGATAGCTGCAGCAGGTATTCATGGATGAAGAGTCTCTCACAGGAGAGAATAATGTGAAGAGCTGGATCAAATCATCAAATCAGTCTTCGGAATGAAGAAAACAACAACCACAACATTCAGTTTAGGAATGTAAATAAACCATTATAATGCAAACTTGCTGTGTTGTTGTTGTTGTGGTCTTCAGTCCGGAGACTGATTTGATGCAGCTCTCCATGCTACCCTATCCTGTGCAAGCTTCTTCATCTCCCAGTACTTACTGCAACCCACATCCTTCTGAATCTCCTTAGTGTATTCATCTCTTGGTCTCCCTCTACGATTTTTACCCTCCACGCTGCCCTCAAATGCTAAATTTGTGATCCCTTGATGCCTCAGAGCATGTCCTACTAACCGGTCCTTTTTGTCAAGTTGTGCCACATACTCCTCTTCTCCCCAGTTCTATTCAATACTTAATCATTAGTTATGTGATCTACCCATTTAATCTTCAGCATTCAACTTGCTGTGTAGGAGTTTGCTTTTAACAAATTTACACTTCATCCATAATAACAAAGAACAAGCGAGAACGCAAATGAAGCATGAATGTTATCGTAGTGGACGCCCTTTTCAGAATCACTAAACTATACTGATACTCTTCACAGTAGGGTAAATCGATGTCAGATGGTGGAGGATGCCACCGTGCTGGTATTTCCGCCAATACAGAATGGATGGCAGCGCTATCCGTCACCACTTCTTACTGTGAATCGGCTGTCTCAGCAAGAAAGAAATTTTCTGCATTTATCGATAAAGAGGAAGTAACTGGAGTATCTATTGGATATAATAGTCTTACGTATGCAGCTCCTAATTCCGTTCTTGTTAATGGTAATGATTTTCCTCGTGGACGTATTGTTTATGACCGTAATTTTAATGGGTGTTTTGAAACCGCATTGTGTGGTTTCGAGATGGTGCGTTTAGACAGTTTTAATGGAGGCTTTATTGAAGAAAATGTAGGTTGCCTCTTCCTCATACCAAATGGGTATTATGCATCTTCATTCAGGTGGTATTCTCAGTGTGCCGGGCAAGTTCAAAGACGTTGTGTGTTGTAAAGTCTATGAATTTATTTTTATTGCTTGTGATTATATTAAAATACGTATATAGAGTATTTAAATGTGAAATGTAACAATTGATTTTACTTGATGTGTACAGTATAAAGTATCTTACGCCTAAACCTATAGCGTTTGGGTTAACCTATCATACCTCGTCAAAACGGGAGTAAAACACAAAGAAATTCATGGTCTAAAGCTAATCTCCTACCAGTTACAGAAGACGTCAATTTTGGGGTGATGTCCTTGTGGGATGCATCGAAACTCTACCAAATACCGTACGGAACCTTGAAACGGAGAATGGAAAACAAAAATTTTACCAGAGGTCGACCAAGTCATACAGATAAGAAACATATCGTAAAATCAACTGTAGGGAAAACGTAGTTGCTACTATAGACACTGGAACTTTGGTAACGAGAAAATACTGTTCGTAACTCATATTTTAAACTTTTGCAGGACACCTTGCGTTGAAACTGAAAACATACTTGTGGACTATAACTGACGACTGCAAGATGGTGGATATCCATCCCCATCAAAGTGAATTCGGCTGTCGTCGTACTCATTTGCGGAGCAAAATGGAATACCTAAGCTATTTAATAAAGAAAGTTAAGATGTCCGGCTATGGCTGGTTGAATATATTCTTGCAAAGGAATGCTCAGGATCTATTCGTTGTTAGCGTGTTGTGAATGTGCCGAGGAATGGTTAATACATGCCAGAAGACCAAGTTGTTTCGGCATCCTGGGATAATTTGTAAGATGGAAGAGTGTGGAATTCAGCTGAACAATGAACAGGACAATCCACAAGTTGTGGAGTTATCCAATAATTCCTCTTTTGGTGACGTAAGTCTTGTTGAAAAGTTTCAGCATCTATCTTAACCATGAAGAAAATGCTACTTTCACTGGTTCTAATGAACAGTTCAAAACGAATGCAGATGAGAGACAAAGCACAAAATAAAGGATCAAAGCGCCGTATTCTAAGAAGGCAGGAGTTGTGACCATCAGGCAGTTCAACTTCAAGCAATGAGGAATCTTTACATCTGAGTAACACAAATGGAGATCATGACGATATTTGTCTTGGCTGCGAGGGCTCTTTTTATGACAAAAAAGAATAGAATTCTGACTCGATACAAAGAATTGGATGCAAGCAGTAGTAGCATGAGGACTGTGGAAATGGCAGTGACTCCAGCAATATTTGTGAAACATGGATCAGATAACAGTGAATAGCAAATGAAAGTTTTAATCTAGCAATAACCAATAACTGATGACTAGCTGATTATTCTTGTTTGTACTTTTCAGAATCAGAATGAAGTAGTTGTTTTGTTTTGTACTCAAGTGTTCACAAATTTTGTTTCTTTCACACAGTTGCATCATTCCCCAGTGCAGGTAGCATCTCACGCAGCCATCAGTGGAAGCTGCCAGCTGTGCAAAGCTTTCAATACCACAGCGTATCTATCAAGAGTTCAAATATGTACTGTTTGTATTTTCAGGGCAGTTTAAATCACGAGCGTACTTAAACGCAAACTGAATTTCAAGCTTTTCCGGTGGGTGGTTCACCATTATGGAAGAAAATTCCTTTACTACGCAATCTCGTGGTACTATTGCATAGAGGTGGAATAAAATAATATACAAACGTAATCTCAACAGGACCACTTGATAATGGCAAGTATGCCGAAACAGGCTCATCGAGAACTTGTATAACCGACAAAGAATAAACATTTTGCAGCTAATTTTGTCAAATATATAAAGAAAATGGAGTTACAGTAGCCACAAAATATGTTTGTGCCGTAAAATCGTTAGACGTCGCTGCTGAAGGCCTAAAGAGTAGTATCTCTCTTTTCATTTTACTGCATTTTGTACAAATGTATAATTGGCGAATATCTGTACGCCTGCAGTAGCGCATCTAACGATCTTAAGAGATAGGCATATTTTATGGCTAGTGTACCACAGTGTATTATCAACTGTAGCGCTGTTAATATGATGTGTCTACCGGTACGGGGGCCTAGTTCACACAGTGTTTTAAATATGGGTGGCGATACTAAGCTGATATTGTGGGTATTTTTTGACAATTGACAATTTGCATTACAACTTTTAAAAGAGGTATATCTCGTCATATTTGAACCGCATCTTTTCCACATGTATGTAAGTAATACCTTTCATTGTGTCATATTTTACCGTTTTAAGGTTTAGCTGTCCGCTAGTGCTATTTAGTTTTCCTAAGTTTTGTTGTACACCTGAAGTTGGCCATCAGTGACTCAAACCTGCAGTGTTAGAACCAAAAACTTTTGTTGTCATAGACAGAAATAAAGCAAAATTATTGTGGCTGATTTTTGTTCTTAACTTTACGAGATCCTTTTTGTTGCAGCGTTCCTAATATTGGAGAGTTCACTTTACTACACAAGAAATGTAAACTTAGTGCTGGTATTTCATTTGACGTCCTTGTAGGCAGAGATTTGACGGCCGTAGAGGCGGATGACATCATTAAAAAGTAACGTGTCGCTTGGTAGCTCTTCAAAAACAATTAACAGTTTGCTTCGAGATATCGGTTTGGTGATCATGATGATAAGGTCCCATACTCCGAGGAGCGTAGGGGACGATGCGGGAGACCCGCACCGGCGTACTAGGCAAGGTCCTAGCGTAGGTAGTTTGCCATTGCCATCCCGCGACCGTAATGGGGGTGAATGGTGATGACGAAGACGACACGACACAACACCCAGTCATCTCGAGGCAGGGAAAAACTCTGACCCCGCCTGGAATCGAACCCGGGACCACACGCGCGGGAAGCGAGAACGCTACCGCAAGACCACGAGCTGCGGACATTGGTTTGGTAATCTGACATAAACGTCCTTTTCAGTCTTAGTTTTTCACATCACCAAGTAGAGACATACGTAACGATTACACCGGTAAGTCCAAAGTGAAATTTCGAAAATTTACAAGTTACCGCTCAAATTTAGAATGCTTTCAAGAAGAAAATAACTTTTTCCTATGGACTGCGACGCTTAAATACCGAGATATTTTGAAGATTCATGTTGAGATTAAATATTGTCCTTTAAATTGGAGAGACCTCGTAGTCAAAAGAAGATAACGAATAAGATAAATATTATTGACAAATTCCTATACAAACACGATTAAAAATTATCCGTTTCCAGGTTTTTCACAGGAAGTCAATGCTGTGACTTTCTGCCGCACTAGTTTAGAAAAACAGAATAAAGAAAAGGGCCCGTATTTCCTAGGCCGTGCACAGCGAGGGACTGGGGAAGGCAGCTGTCTTGAGCTCCTTTAGTAAATATAAATTCTTTGCGAACTTTATCTGACCCACAGCATCAGTTTCAAGGAACCCACAACTCGTAGTGAGTACTGACCAATAGCAAGAGTACCCAGAGACAGTTGTAACGAAATCCCTCTTGGCAAAGATTCTGTGTAAAATTTTGCTTATTTCCTCAACTAATGGCAAAGAGATGCAGCTGTATCAAAATTTGGAATTCAAAAGCTATTATAGTGTAATTTAATAACGATTATAAAATAGCTAAAATGGAAACAAACATTGCAAAACCCAAATGGGAATTATGATTAACCTTCAGTTGTCCCATATGAAATCTTTAAGCTCTTTGTGACAATCAGTCACACTCCTAACTTTTTATTGAAATTGTCTTGATGGGGATACTTAGTAACTATATGCTGTAGACTTTTCCTCTTCATGTGGTTGGACTCTGTGGCTACGAACGTTGGGGACATCTCAGTGTACCGACCTGTGTGATACTAGTAACCATGTCAAGATGTTGGTTGAACGCAGCGGAACGGGTCGTGGTTGAATCAATACTGATAAGCTCTTTGAGGTTTTATTCAAGATCCGTTTACCATAAAAATAACGAAACAGACTGAATTCAAATAGTTACCTTGATATAGAAGATAAAAAGGTGCGCATATGTGCATCCTTGCACCTTTTTACAGAGTCACGAGTCACTGTAATGGTCTCATAATAAAACTATGTTTTGTACTTCTAGTCTCGTTTATAACAGGAAGATGAACTACGAGGGACATTTCATAAATAATGCACACTAATTCTCTTTTCCCTTAAGAGTTTATTTTTTCTAATATCTCTTTACAGTCCTTCAGTGTTGTCTCCCTGTTTCTCTATGACTGAATCAGAACGCCTCGGAAAGTCTATTGTTCAATCCACGACAGCACTTCTGTTCATCTGTAGACTGGCTCGGTTGACGGTGGTCGAAAGCCCTTCCAGAGGATGATACTGACGTCCAAGCATAGGCTTTTTCAACTTCGTGACCGGTCTGTATCACTCTCTGGACATACCTTTTGACTGTTCAGTTCGTCTAGTTCATGTAAAAATCATCGCCAAGAGCGACTAATACTCATAGACTCGTCGCTATGATCTTTCCCTAACCATGAAATGTTTAAGAGATTTTCCAAGTAAAAATATGCCTTGCCTATCTGCACATAGAGCTTTTCCGCCATGTTCCCCCCGAGTTATCATAAATTTACGCACCAGTTAATTCAAACTCCTTCCAAGTCGTGACGGTCAGTCACTGATCTGTTAAGTAGACATAACATGCATCTCCACTGTCCTGGGACTGGTTTATAGAAATAAATCTGATGTGTTTTAAAATGTATTCAACATACTTTCCTGCAGGAATAATTTTCATCTCTTCATGGCCATGCTATACACATTTTTTTTTTTTTTAATGGGAGAGGGAAGAGGTTGTTGTCTGACTGGATTTCTTCCTTTCTTGTGACAAAGTTTCCACTTGGGCACAACGTAGTCAATTATTTGTTGAATATATTGTAATCTCAGTCTTCACCTACAACTGCCACGCTCTGCAGTAACCACAATGGAAGTTATCCCATGATGTCTTAAGATATCTATTAGTCTCCTAACAATATACACTATGTGATCAGAAGTACCCGGACACATGGCTGAAAACGACTTACAAGTTCGTCGCGCCTTCCATCGGAAATTCTGAAATTCAATGTGGTGTTGGTCCAACATTAGCCTTCATGACATCTTCCACTCTCGCTGGCATACGTTCAGTCATGTGGTGGAAGGTTTCTTTGGGAATGACAGCCAATTCTTCACAGAGTGGCGCACTGAGGAGAGGTATCGATGTCGGTCAGTGCGGCCTGTCATGAAGTCGGCGTCCCAAAACAGCCCAAACACGTCCTATATGATTCATGTCAGGACTCTGTGCAGGCCGTCAATTACAGGGATCCTATTGTCGTGTAACCACTCAGCCGCAGGCCGTGCATTATGAACAGGTCCTCGATCCTTTTGAAACGTGCAGTCGCCATCCCCGAATTGCTCTTCAACAGTGGGAAGTAAGAAGGTGCTTAGAACATCAATGTAGGCCTGTGCTGTGATAGTGCCATGCAAAACAAAAGGGGTGCAAGCCTCCTCCATGAAAAACACGACCACGAAATATCACCACCTCCTCCGAATTTTACTGTTGGCACTACACACACTGGCAGATGACGTTCACTGGGCATTCGCTATACGCACACCCTGCTCTAGGATTGTCACATTGTGTACCGTGATTCGTCACTCCACACAGCGTTTTTCCACTGTTCAAACGTCCAATTTCCCGATGCTTACGCTCCTTACACCAAGCGAGGCGTCGTTTGGCATTTACCGGCGTGATGTTTGGATTATGAGCAGCCGCTCGACAATGATATCAAAGTTTTCTCACCTCTGGCCAAACTGTCATAGTATTTGCAGTGGATCTTGATGCAGTTTGAAATTCCTGTGTGGTGGTATGAATAGCTGTCTGCCTATTACACTTTACGACCCTCTTCAACTATCGGCGGTCTCTGTCAGTCAACAGACGAGGTCGGCCCGTACGCTTTTGTGCTGTACGTGTCGCTTCACGCTTCCACTTCACTATCACATCGGAAACAGTGGATCTAGGAATGTTTAGGAGTGTACAAGACTCACGTACAGACGTATGACACAAGTGACACCCTATCACCTGACCATGTTCCAAGTCCGTGAGTTCCGTGGAGCTCCCCATTCTGCTCTCTCATGATGTCTAATGACTACTGAGGTCGCTGATATGGAGTAACTGGCAAAAGGTGGCAGCACATTGGATCTTATATGATATACGTATGATTTGGGGAGTGTCCGAATACTTTTGATCAAATAGTGTATCTTCGTAATTTTCGGCGTTCTGGAGCACTCCATCTTAAACTATTCGATTTTCCTACCACTTCGATATTTCCATACAATGCCGAACTCTGGATATACCCATACTCAGTAGTGGGAGTGTCTTTCGTTGTTATGGCGTGCTCGCCTTACTGCCCTTAAGAAAATGCAAAACGCGGATGTTGTGAATGTTGTGGCGTAACAAGACAGCTACGCCACACTGAAGTAGCTGAAAGGCATGCGTAATCTCAAGTAGGCTAGATAGAGGTCTGAAACAGGATACTTATTAATGTTATAAAGAAAAGTACCTAGCTGCTATTACTTAACTTTTAATCTTTGTTGTATACATCGTTCTTGATGAGACATTTCATACGATAACTATCAAACTATGTAAGGCTAATGGCGCCTTGCTAGGTCGTAGCCATTGACTCAGCTGAAGGCTATTCTAACTGTCTCTCGGCAAATGAGAGAAAGGCTTCGTCAGTGTAGTCGCTAGCAAAGTCGTCATACAACTGGGGCGAGTGCTATTCCGTATCTCGAGACCTGCCTTGTGGTGGCGCTCGGTCTGCGATCACACAGTGGCGACACGCGGGTCCGACATGTACTAAATGGACCGCGGCCGATTTAAGCTACCACCTAGCAAGTGTGGTGTCTGGCTGTGACACCACATTCCTCCCCCGCAAATCGGCGAACGGTCGTGTTATAAGGCATCCGCCCGCCGTGGGGAGGACCCCATGTTGACATATGCGATGCGGTGGGGAGCCTAACAACAGGCGAGGCTGTGCCACCCGCACCCGGCCATTCGGTCCGAGGGGAGCTAGGAAACGCCTGAAAACCCAGTCCAGGGTGCACGTCAACATGCGGTGTATGCGCCCGGAAAGAGACAGGAGGGGCCGAAGGGTCGACCTCCATTGCGTCGGGGTACCCGACGCGCGAAGACGCCATGTGGTCCGGAGCGGGCAAGAGTTCCATGGCGGAGGACAGCTGGTCACGGGAAGCGATCGGCGGCGCGTGACCCAGGGAGGCGCTTTGCGGCTGCAGCGAAGCGTCGAATGCGGGCGGCGCCAGCGGGAGAACAGGCGGCGGCGGCGGTGGCGGCGGCGGCGGCGCGTCGCCATGGGGCAAAATGGAAGGCATCGTCGGTAACACCTGGGGATGAGGCGAGCCAGTAGATGGGTCCCCAGGGCGCTGACCGGACGGTACCGTCGCTGAAAGCAGACGGGGAGCGGCAGAACCCGTGCGACGACAGAGGCGTAGCTGATTGAGATGCCGACGCACCTCACCAGAGGCCCCCAAAACCAAATACATCGCGCGGCCGAGGCAGCGAAGAATGCGCCCTGCGAGCCAACGCCATGAACCCCGATAGTTGCGATAAAATACAACGTCGCCTGGAGCAAAAGCAGAAGTCTGCCGCTGCACAGGAACCTGATGCGGCGAGTGCAGCAAAGACATCAAGGTTCGATGAGGACGACCGTGGAGCAACTCAGCTGGCGAGCGACCATCTCGGGGCTGAGAGCGATACGATGACAAAAAGAGCAACAACGCGTCCTCCCGAGAATGCGGCTCTTTCAACTTCAACATCTGTGACTTGAAAGTCCGGACCAATCGTTCAGCGGCACCGTTTGACTGAGGCGAAAACGGCGCGGATGTCAGATGTTGAATACCATTGGCCTGGCAGAATGACTGAAATTCTGCGGACATGGTGGGCCATTGTCGGAAACAATAGTCTGCGGAAGACCTTCAATACAAAAGTTAGCAGACAACGCGTGAATGGTGGCAGAGGACGTCGTGGAAGACATCCGGACAACAAAAGGAAAATTACTGAAGGCATCTACCAGAACCAACCATCGAGCATTCCAGAATGGACCAGCAAAATCGATGTGCAAGCGTTGCCAAGGGAAAGTGGCTTTTGGCCATGCAAAGACTTTCCGCGGCGGTGCAGATTGTTGTTCGGCACACGCCATGCAAGAAGAACACATATTCGTAATCGCAGCATCGATTCCGAACCAAGTACAGTGCTGACGAGCAAGTTGTTTCGTTCGCACGATACCCCAATGTCCTTGGTGAAGAAGCCGTAAAACAGAGGACTGTAACGAACGTGGGACCACGACTCTGGACTGATCATTATCAGAACGCAACAACAAAACACCACGTTGAACAAAAAGTCTCTCCTTGTGAGCAAAAAATCGGCGAACCAACGGATCCTCGATCCGAAACTTTGACAAAGGCCATTGCGTAGCAACAAAACGCAAAACGGTAGCAAGGACCGGGTCAGCAGCTGTGGCTGTAGCTACACAACGAAAATCAATCGGAAACGATTCGACCACTTCATCGGTTTCCGCATCAATGAACATGCAAGCAAGTTCGGAAGAATCGAATGCTTTATCCTCAGCAACAGGCAAACGGGACAACGCATCGGCGTTTCCGTGCTTAGCAGTGGACCGATACAAGATATCGTAGCGGTACTGCGAGAGGAAAATAGACCAGCGAATGAATTTCTGCGCTGTACGTGGAGGTACAGGCTTGTTCGGATGAAAAAGCGATGTCAAAGGTTTGTGGTCTGTGATGATGGTAAAGTGACGACCATACAAGAAATCATGGAACTTAGTAACACCAAAGACGAGAGCCAAAGCTTCTTTCTCTATCTGCGAGTAATTTCTTTGCGCAGACGAGAGCAATTTTGACGCAAAGGCAATAGGGCGATCATGCGAGCCAACTTTGTGCGCAAGCACAGCACCGATCCCGAAATCCGATGCATCTACCATCAACAAAACGGGTTTCTGGGGATCGAATGGCGTAAGGCAAGTATTAGAAAGCAACGCCGATTTCAACTGGCAAACAGCGCGTTCGCATTCCGTCGTCCAGAGAAACGGAACACCTGTACGGCGTAAGCAATGAAGCGGAGCTGAAATGGAAGAGGCATTGCGCACATTCACTCACACCTTGTGATGCTAAATCGTGTAATGTTCTTGCGACCTCATCACGCTATGCGTGAGGAACATTGCGCGCTCTGAAAAATTTCGGTTGCGCGTTGACTTTCAGTTCCAAATGTGCATCATAGTTTTTAGCGCAACCTAAGCCCAGTGCAAAAATGTCTGCAAATTCTTCACACAGACGAGAAACACTGTCTGAAGGCACAGTCTGATTCACTGATAGGACCTGATTTACAATAGACATGTTAAACAACTGAAATAAATCTAAACCAAACAAGTTCACTGCAGTACAAGAACAAAGAACGTAAAATGACACAAGTTTTGTTTGTCCCTTGTATGTTGCAAGAAGAGTGCACTGTCCTAACACAGGTATCTGCTGTCCTGAATATGTAGTGAGCTTAACAGTTGTGGCACACAACGGAGGTTTGCCCAGTTGTTTGTACGTGTCGTGATTGAGCACTGAAACTGCAGCTCCGGTATCGAGCTGGAATGGTATGACTGTGCCATTAAAGTCCAAATCTACAAAAAGTTTATTGTCCTGCTGATGACAAGAGCGACTGAATCGTGCAATTTGAACTGATACAGGTACAGCATCACTTGCTAATTGACGTGATTTCCGGCGACGTCGACGCACACTTTGTGTGGGACGAACACAGTCACTGTTAGAAAGAGTGGCACTGGGCGGAAAGTAATGAACTACATGAATGTCCATGGGTGAAGGTTCACGAGCCTTAGTGTCTTTGGTTCTATTCTGGCGCGAAGTAAAGGGCCTGGAATGATTACGAGTGTCTGATCTGACCTTTTTCTGGCAAACACTTTGAACATGTCCTTTCTTATTACAGAAAAAGCAAATAGCTTGGCGTGACGGGCAATTGTCACGCGAATGTCTAGTTGCACACCGCGGGCATGATTTCACTGCATTTGGAAGCTGGCGCAGCACACCTGGTTTAGAGCATGGCGGCAGCTGCATGGACGTGCGCGAGGGCAGTTTACCGGGCCGCGCAGCGCGCCCGGCGGGCCGGTTAATGTTACACACGGCCGGCGAAGTCGCAAATGATTCCTGAGCAAAGTCAAGCGTGTCTTGTCTATCCAATATGTCTATCACTTGTTGAAGGGAGGGATTAACTAGTTTAAAAATTTGCTCCCGTATACGAACATCAGAAACAATCTGTGCAATTGCATCATGTACCATTGTATCTGAATAAGGGAGTCCACATTCACACTCAAAAGCACAATCCCTTGTAAGGCCTTGCAATGTTGCAACCCACTCCCTATTAGTTTGACCGGCCATACGTTTTGTACGAAAGAAAGTATACCTTTTTGCAATGACATTGACTGTTTCTTTGAAATAGGCATCTAAAGCAGACAAAATTTCTTCGTAGGACAGAGTTGCTACGTCGCGTCGGGGAAACAATTTCACTATCACACGGTAGGTGGACACACCGACACAGGATAATAAGTGAGGCTGCCGCTCATTACCTTGAATTCTGTAGGCGGCGAGATGAAATCCAAACTGGCGTGATCACTCGGTCCATGTCTCTTGCGTTAGGTCAAACGGCCGAAAAGGCGGTGCAACTGCGAGTTGTGGCTGTGGTAGCGGTGAAGCGGCGGCTGCCGCATCGTGTTGCAGTGCACGTTGACCCTGGACGAGCTGTCCAAGGGCATCCAATAACGCCTGCGTCTGCTGATTCTGCAAGCGATAAAATTCGGACAGTACATCTGGCGAAGCCATGACACAAGTAAATGTAAGCAATTAGAAAGAACAAAACCCTTTCCGTTGCCTCGTCGCCAACTGTTGTGGCGTAACAAGACAGATACGCCACACTGAAGTAGCTGAAAGGCACGCGTAATCTCAAGTAGGCTAGATAGAGGTCTGAAACAGGATACTTATTAATGTTATAAAGAAAAGTACCTAGCTGCTATTACTTAACTTTTAATCCTTGTTGTATACATCGTTCTTGATGAGACATTTCATACGATAACTATCAAACTATGTAAGGCTAATGGCGCCTTGCTAGGTCGTAGCCATTGACTCAGCTGAAGGCTATTCTAACTGTCTCTCGGCAAATGAGAGAAAGGCTTCGTCAGTGTAGTCGCTAGCAAAGTCGTCGTACAACTGGGGCGAGTGCTATTCCGTATCTCGAGACCTGCCTTGTGGTGGCGCTCGGTCTGCAATCACACAGTGGCGACACGCGGTTCCGACATGTACTAAATGGACCGCGGCCGATTTAAGCTACCACCTAGCAAGTGTGGTGTCTGGCTGTGACACCACAGTGAACACGTCTTACAGCCCTGTGTACTGCTTATAGTATAGGAACGGCCTGGAGAGGATGACTGTATCTGCAAGACAGTGCACGCTTTCATAAATCAGAGTGTGTAAGGCAATGGTTTAACTCTCCTCCAGAACAGGCCATAAAGGCCCAAGAGTACTGACCGGCTGCTGTGTCATCCTCTGCTCGTAGGCGGCACTGGATGCGGATATGGAGGGGCATGTGGTCAGCACACCGCTCTCCCAGCCGTATGTAGGAGCCGCTACTTCTCAATCAAATAGCTCCTCAGTTTGCCTCACAAGGGCTGAGTGCACCCTGCTTGCCCGCAGTGCTCCGCAGACCGGATGGTCACCAATCCAAGTGATAGTCCAGCCCAATAGAGCTTAACTTCCGTGATCTGACAGGAACCGGTGTTACCAATGCGGCATGGCCGTTGACAAGGCTGTGGTATGTGGACGTAGTATGCCTGATCTGCTCAGAGTTCCGACTTGAAACTATTAAACACCTTTGGGATGAGTCAGATCGTCGACTTTGCTCAAGATTACTCTGTCTCCCGTTTCAGCTCTTGAGGAATAATTCCTCCACATACATCAGGTAGCTCACTGAAAGCGTCCGTAGCAGAGTTTATGTGGTCAAGAGGTGACGGTAGACACATACAATTTTAAGGTCCCTTGTACTCTGGTTTCGCAGGACAGAGCAGATCAGGTTGTGGAAAGGGCCAAAGTCAGTTACCGTTAGTTATACAAGAACACACACAATTTTATTCCTCAAACCCGTGCACAGTTTTCTCTTTAAAACAACAAAGATCAATTCATGGCAGAGGGCCCAAGTAACTTCTCTAGAATAAGTTTAAATGATTGCTTATAAAATTCCAGGATTTAGAGTAACAGCTTAAGGCCTTACTTAAGTAAAATTACAATATCATCTCTGCTAAAGGCCGAAATCATATTTCAGGTCAGCTTAGGAAATTCTTTAAATGCTAAGCATTTACAAATTCCGACCAAAGGTCATATTAAGGAAAATTCTAATTAATCTTCAGCTGAAAGCCCAATAAAAAAATTTCTTTTTACATAATAAAAGAGACGCTTTAAAGACAAGCTTTTAAACAGTGCAACAGAAAAACATCTTAAGAAAACCTGAATTATCTTGCTGCCTGAATGCCCAAACAATTACTCAAGAATAATTAGAGACCACCTTAAGATAAACATTTTTAGAACACGTTTCAAGTATTCAAGATAATTTGAAGAGGAACTTTACAGGGAAGGTTTTGCGTATTAAAGCCACAGATTCTGAAACAAAAAAGCGGCGGAAGGCCTAAATACAGGGCAACAAGAATTTTAAATAAAACACGGCTGATGGACCACTCTTAAAATAGTTGTAGTGAAGTTCAGCTGAAGGCCATATACTAAACATGAAACAGACAATATTAATACACGGCTGAAGGCCTCGCGCAGTACCTGCGACCAAATAAAGTGACAGTCACAAAGAACAATCAGTGGTGCTCAGAAATGTTCATGGGTCGTCCCGGGGAGGAAATTCTAAACACAGTTTAGGTAAGACAGGCAGTAAAGCGTAAGACTAAATAATAGGGTTGCAACATGACCCAGGGTTGGCTGAAGAACCAACCAACAACCTAGTCAATTCCCTCTGTCGCAACCGACCAACTGCCCTCTCGACAGACCACGACCCGGAAATACTAGCGGTCGCTCCAGAGATGGTAGCACAGTGAACTTATCGATAAGCGCTGCTGCTGCCACTCATGGGCAAGCAAACCAGGCACCTAGTGACCCCAGTAAATCGAATTAAAAGAAAAAAAAACGAGGTGACAGAACGACAAAAATAGAATGACGAGCAATAAACGGCATGAACGCGAGCCGCGCACGGCTCATCCCTTAATAGGCGTAAGGATGCTTTTGTTCAGATAGTGTTTCATAAAGTAGAAGACAGCATTTACGCCTAACGTCCACTTTAATCTGACAACTCCTCTCTTGTTCTTCCATTCTTATTGTTCCTTATTGGCTATCTTACATCTGACATATTACCCGTCATTCCTTACAGCTCATACATACGTGCCAATTTTAAACATATTTCTATAATCTTACGTTACCGACATATTTTTCAAGGTCGACAGAGCATATGAAAGTACCTTGACTTATCTTTAGTCTTATCTCATTTATCGACCGCAGTCTTAGAAATGGCTCTCGGTTTCTTTACCTTTGCTAAAACTAACCTGATCGTCGTCTAACATGTTCTCAAATTCATTATTATTGTTAGTAAAATGTATGGACGAGCTGCTAATCTAATGTTGCGACAATTGTCTCATTTACGAACCTAATCCATTTCCGTTTTTGTGTGGATTATCTCTTCTGAGAAATTTGATTATATATTTATCGAGTTGTAGATTCTAAAATCCAACTCGAATAATCGTTCGGTTGCCACACTAGAAGTATTGATGTACATTACATATTCGCTGTATTTCCTAAAGATAAAGCCGTAGTGTCTTCAGAAACGTAAATATCGTTGCGCTTCATTTGTTATATTTGGTACCATCAATTAAGAATTCAATAACTTTTTTCTCAATTTTTATTGTCGAGCTTCGCCTGATGACTAGTGAGGTTCGACTCTTCCGTGTTTTAATTAAGTCACACTCTTTTCCTCAATGTTGCAGTTTTACAACCTGGTGTGTGTGAGTGATAAAAAAAAGTTTGAATGAAAGAAATATGTGTATAAATCGAAATCATGGTTATCTATGGAAAGTAGGAGTAGTGTAGAGTAGTGCCATCTTGGCCTGGTAGGCAAATTTAAGCAAATGGAAACAGGGACCAAAGATGGTCTGACTTAACAGAGGAGGGGCTGTCAGTTTCGTCACTGCAGAATGAACACCCCCTCCACCTGGTTAGAAGAGGCGGGCGGTTGAGCAGGAAGGGGGGGATGTTGGTCAGAGGGGGACTGACGTGAAGATGGAAAGAACGGAGTCGAGGGGAGCCGCTCGTGGATTGGTAAGGAAATGTGTAAGAATGTAACAATTTGCTGTCAAAAATGCTCACACTTGTTGGGTATGAATCAATTTAGATGGGAAAGCTTTCAGTGAAGTATTAATTAATATTATTTTGATGAATTTTACTGAAGAAGCTGTGAACCTGAACATGAGGCCATGAATAATGTGAAACACCACTTCACGGTCATATGTGTACTTCAAGGTTGTTTCGGCATGATTCAGTTTATGTAAAATCTCATGCTGCTGCTAAAACGATATAATTTTAGTTAATTGCGCCAAGATATTAAAATTTGTCATTGTATCTTGTACCTGGCCATATGTTAGCGTCATTTATATGAGGGCTACATATCATGTCGAAATATCTATGTTGTGTACTACCGCCAGGGCTTAATAGTCTATGGAGTGAATATGTTTCAGTTTTGTGTGGTAATTTTAGTGGGTTTTGTTGAGTTTCAAAATGACTAGTGCGTGCATATGTGCTTGTTTGTGTGTGTCTGTGTGTGTGTGTGTGTGTGTGTGTGTGTGTGTGTGTGTGTGTGTGCGTGTGACCACGTGGTCTCACCATGTACTTTGTGCCGTTGTAAGATAGTTCAGTCAATGTTATAGAAACGTTTCACTTTATGAGAGCGTACTCAAGACGATATCATTCAAGTGGTGTTCGATTTATATGAAAATTTAGTTTAGTGTAGAGCGTATTCTTTGTGTTACTTAGCCACGTGGCTACGGCAGTGGAAATCAGAGACAAAACTTGCGCAATTTACTATTCTCCTGGAATATTTACCGCACTGCTACATCGCAGAAAGTAATATGAGTGAATTTAGGAGCCTCTTCTTGTGGGAATTTAATTCAATATCCTTAAGGTTCCTTGTGTATTGTGTCTGAACACGTGGACTGGCTCTCGGTAACATAGAACCTCACTCCCCCGCCCCGTTTATTCGCATTATGTTAGGATCTGGTTGACTTATAAGTTCACAGAGTAAGATATTAGGTGAACGACGTAAACTTTGAAAGCTAAACCTGTGGGGACTATATAAACGATGGAGAATGTATGCATAATTTAGTTTACTAACAACATTTATTTTCCCAAACCAAAGACAGACATAAATCATGCTAATCAAGTTATTGATTACCGTAAACAAACAGTTGGTTTAAGAGTACAATGGAAAAGGATCCTGGGTGGCAGAAGTGAGTCAAGTACTCTGGCCCTAAAAATGTGGTTAACGCTATCTGAATTGATCTGACACTGAGCAGACTTTGAGTGATTAAATTTACTGTGGTTACACAACCTAGTTGCAGCTGAGAGCAAGTGCCGATTGAGATCTGTACACCCTGAAAACGCTGGAGCAGCAGTACGTTACCCTGTTTGCTTCGTGCGACGATGTAACTTGCAGCTGGCGAGAGAGGTGTGGTGCAGGTGAGACATTAGGCGATACCTGTGAATCAATCGCGGCCACGAAAGAAATGTTCGCGCGGTCGAGCGATCAGACAGATGGATCGCAATTTACTCTCTACCAGAGCCCTAAAATCCCGGTAGATTTCATTGTGTGACACACCCGTTCGCTGGTGCACAAGGATACCAAACATCAAGACTGTTAAACCAAACAAGAATAAGTGTGCCCTTGGCAAACGAGTAGTCCGAGACGTTTGAAATCACACCGTTGGTACAGTAAGAACTTCAACACAGCCTCCCGTGTCCAAACTACTTGCAAGTGAAGTCAGTCTCAGGACTGGTCACAAGCACCAACTACACACGCCAGAGCATGGACCAGAAGTTGCTGCCCGCATCTCGTGGTCGTGCGGTAGCGTTCTCGCTTCCCACGCCCGGGTTCCCGGGTTCGATTCCCGGCGGGGTCAGGGATTTTCTCTGCCTCGTGATGGCTGGGTGTTGTGTGATGTCCTTAGGTTAGTTAGGTTTAAGTAGTTCTAAGTTCTAGGGGACTGATGACCATAGATGTTAAGTCCCATAGTGCTCAGAGCCAGCCAGAAGTTGCTTCCAGACTGAAGTCCCACACCTCACACCTGAGTCTCGCTCCTCTTAAGAAATAATTCAGTTTTCCCACAAAGTGCACGAACGACACTGCCTTCATGCTGTCTTGAGCCAATTATAGGGCTTTAGGGGCGCTAAATCTCCCCTCCCACACGACAGCACAAACTGTTGTCGAACCAAGGCAAGAGATACAAAATCTACATCTCTGGAAGAAAAGGAAACCGCCAATTACTCGCTTTTAAAAGTTTTCACTAAGGGAGAAGATGATATTCTCCAAAGTCGACTCGCTACCCACATCAACAAATGAACAGATACAATCGTACAGAGCTTTATCTAAATCACCTCTGCCTTTGAACTTGTTAGTCCTAGCTGTAAGGTGCAATAAAGATTCTATCTCCAAACGTTTCTCAGACGGTGGAGTTTCTTATAGTACTGTGGCGGCCAATGGAAGCGGTTCACAGGCCCATTTGCAGTATCGGCAAACACAAAAACTTGTAAATTTTTACTACATGTGGCTCTGCACACAATGCCCGGATTATGATTCCTTCAGTCCATTGTCCCCAGCCCAGGCTTTGGCTGGCTCCAATGCAGGTATTGTTGCATTGTTCTGCTGGAGACCTGTCTTGATGAGTGGCTGTTCTGTCTGCCCTGTATGGCTGTGGTCCTGTCCGGCAAGATTTACTGAGGGATGGGCTCGCCACCAATTCCTTCCAACTCCCAACATGCTGTTTCTACGAGCAAAGAACCATAAAAATACCTCATGCTTTTAGCGCTCTACCAGACTCCATCAACGTCTGCCATGGCCTTTAACTTTCTAGAACGTCGCTTAATGTGCGTAAGGTGCGTCCATATACGAAAAATAGGTGAGAGTGTAACTTGTTCTTTCTCAACCTTGTGGGGAAATTTTCAGTTTTCTATAGATTTTTCTTTGTGTTTTATATTCACACACATTTGAGTGATGTTTGCCATAAAACAAGATTAAGAGAGTACTAGTGACATAATTTAATACTCCGGTTGAACTCATTAGGTCAATCCAGTGTTTATTATGCCTTGTGGATTGTATGCTGTAGAAAATTATAAAAGAATTTAGGAGAGATTTCATTGTGATTTGGGTTGAGCAAGCATACCAGACAGAAGCGACTATATTGCATTAAATACAGATGCGAACAAGACTGACAGACTTGCAATTTCATTTGAGAAAATACATAGTCATTGAGGGAAAATAAACAGGATGACATCAAAAGAACTTTGCTTAAATTGCTGACCACCTTCTTTGCATATGTTTGTGGTACACTGTGTAGCTTCGATCAGTTGCATGCTTAGGTATGTGAAGTGCAATGTTTGATGATATATTTAGATTCATACTTCTTCTCTTAATAAGGACCCATGCATTACATTAGATAGAGGTATTGAGATTACAATGATAGACTGTTACGTGGACTTCCATCCACAATGGAGTCAGATATTGATAGAGTGTGATTTTCGTGTTTTTCTTGCTTTGAAAAAATGAAAATAAATACAAATATAGAACAAATCTCTTTTTCATTGATATTCCATTTCATCCAGTCGAAAGGAAAATAATTTTATCTGGTTATCGTCACTACGATTGATTTTTTTATGTTGTTCAAATAATCTAGGAGAGAATGCTATTAAAGGCATACTATGGAAACTTCAAAATACGAAAGTTTTTACCTGCTTTCACAGCGTATCTTTTGTGCCATGGGCCCTCGATCTTTCTCTTTCATTATCCGTGTCATGTTTTACTAGATTGGTCAATTTTGAAATTGTTACTGAGGGGTCACATTGACCAATGTTGTAAATAAATCATCGTCTTTGTGATCGAACTGTTGAAACACAAGTTGATAATCACGGGACACAACGCGCCTAAATATTAAGAGCAACTTGGCAATGCGTAAACTTTCGGAGATCTGTGAACAGATAAAAAGAAAATATGGAATGAAGGGTAACTGCGCACTCGTAAATCGGTTACAAAGAAATTAAAACAATAAACACACCATAGAGGAAGAAATGTAGTAAGAGATTAACATTTTTTCTATAGAACAAAATATACTGAGTCATTTCGGATTAAATTTGCCATAAGCGTTGAGGATGCTGCGTACAAGTGATGCTGCAGCTACTAAGCTTTGGCTCAGTTGCTTGTATTAATAGTGTAGTGATACAGAAGCTGCGCATTACACCAGAAAATTTTGCCGTCTACATTTGGCACTGTTTACAACTAATTTGATGTGTTTCTTTAATTATGTTTTCGTTTAATATAACTAGAAAGCCATTGTTCGTTTTTTCTTGTTACATCCAGGTGACTTTGTGGAGGTCACGGTCTACTCTACATCTACATCTATACTCCGCGAGCCACCTTACGGTGTGTGGCGGAGGGTACTTATTGTACCACTATCTGATCCCCCCTTCCCTGTTCCATTCACGAATTGTGCGTGGGAAGAACGACTGCTTGTAAGTCTCCGTATTTGCTCTAATTTCTCGGATCTTTTCGTTGTGATCATTACGCGAGATATATGTGGGCGGTAGTAATATGTTGCCCATCTCTTCCCGGAATGTGCTCTCTCGTAATTTCGATAATAAACCTCTCCGTATTGCGTAACGCCTTTCTTGAAGTGTCCGCCACTGGAGCTTGTTCAGCATCTCCGTAACGCTCTCGCGCTGACTAAATGTCCCCATGACGAATCGCGCTGCTTTTCGCTGGATCATGTCTATCTCTTCTATTAATCCAACCTGGTAAGGTCCCATACTGATGAGCAATACTCAAGAATCGGACGAACAAGCGTTTTGTAAGCTACTTCTTTCGTCGATGAGTCACATTTTCTTAGAATTCTTCCTATGAATCTCAACCTGGCGCCTGCTTTTCCCACTATTTGTTTTATGTGATCATTCCACTTCAGATCGCTCCGGATAGTAACTCCTAAGTATTTTACGGTCGTTACCGCTTCCAATGATTTACCACCTATGGCATAATCGTACTGGAATGGATTTCTGCCCCTATGTATGCGCATTATATTACATTTATCTACGTTTAGGGAAAGCTGCCAGCTGTCGCACCATGCATTAATCCTCTGCAGGTCCTCCTGGAGTACGTACGAGTCTTCTGATGTTGCTACTTTCTTGTAGACAACCGTGTCATCTGCAAATAGCCTCACGGAGCTACCGATGTTGTCAACTAAGTCATTTATGTATATTGTAAACAATAAAGGTCCTATCACGCTTCCCTGCGGTACTCCCGAAATTACCTCTACATCTGCAGATTTTGAACCGTTAAGAATGACATGTTGTGTTCTTTCTTCTAGGAAATCCTGAATCCAATCACAAACCTGGTCCGATATTCCGTAAGCTCGTATTTTTTTCACTAAACGTAAGTGCGGAACCGTATCAAATGCCTTCCTGAAGTCCAGGAATACGGCATCAATCTGCTCGCCAGTGTCTACGGCACTGTGAATTTCTTGGGCAAATAGGGCGAGCTGAGTTTCACATGATCTCTGTTTGCGGAATCCATGTTGGTTATGATGAAGGAGATTTGTATTATCTAAGAACGTCATAATACGAGAACACAAAACATGTTCCATTATTCTACAACAGATTGACGTAAGCGAAATAGGCCTATAATTATTCGCATCTGATTTATGACCCTTCTTGAAAATGGGAACGACCTGCGCTTTCTTGCAGTCGCTAGGTACTTTACGTTCTTCCAGCGATCTACGATGAATTGCTGATAGAAAGGGGGCAAGTTCTTTAGCATAATCACTGTAGAATCTTAAGGGTATCTCGTCTGGTCCGGATGCTTTTCCGCTACTAAGTGATAGCAGTTGTTTTTCAATTCCGATATCGTTTATTTCAATATTTTCCATTTTGGCGTCCGTGCGACGGCTGAAGTCAGGGACCGTGTTACGATTTTCCGCAGTGAAACAGTTTCGGAACACTGAATTCAGTATTTCTGCCTTTCTTCGGTCGTCCTCTGTTTCGGTGCCATCGTGGTCAACGAGTGACTGAATAGGGGATTTAGATCCGCTTACCGATTTTACATATGACCAAAACTTTTTAGGGTTCTTGTTTAGATTGTTTGCCAATGTTTTATGTTCGAATTCGTTGAATGCTTCTCTCATTGCTCTCTTTACGCTCTTTTTCGCTTCGTTCAGCTTTTCCTTATCAGCTATGATTCGACTACTCTTAAACCTATGATGAAGCTTTCTTTGTTTCCGTAGTACCTTTCGTACATGATTGTTATACCACGGTGGATCTTTCCCCTCGCTTTGGACCTTAGTCGGTACGAACTTATCTAAGGCGTACTGGACGATGTTTCTGATTTTTTCCATTTTTGTTCCACGTCCTCTTCCTCAGAAATGAACGTTTGATGGTGGTCACTCAGATATTCTGCGATTTGTGCCCTATCACTCTTGTTAAGCAAATATATTTTCCTTCCTTTCTTGGCATTTCTTATTACACTTGTAGTCATTGATGCAACCACTGACTTATGATCACTGATACCCTCTTCTACATTCACGGAGTCGGAAAGTTCCGGTCTATTTGTTGCTATGAGGTCTAAAACGTTAGCTTCACGAGTTGGTTCTCTAACTATCTGCTCGAAGTAATTCTCGGACAAGGCAGTCAGGATAATGTCACAAGAGTCTCTGTCCCTGGCTCCAGTTCTGATTGTGTGACTATCCCATTCTATACCTGGTAGATTGAAGTCTCCCCCTATTACAATAGTATGATCACGAAACTTCTTCACGACGTTCTGCAGGTTCTCTCTGAGGCGCTCAACTACTACGGTTGCTGATGCAGGTGGTCTATAGAAGCATCCGAGTATCATATCTGACCCACCTTTGATACTTAACTTAACCCAGATTATTTCACATTCGCATTCGCTAATAACTTCACTGGATATTATTGAATTCTTTACTGCTATAAATACTCCTCCACCATTGGCGTTTATCCTATCCTTGCGGTATATATTCCATTCTGTGTCTAGGATTTCGTTACTGTTCACTTCCGGTTTTAACCAACTTTCCGTTCCTAATACTATATGCGCACTATTTCCTTCAATAAGAGATACTAATTCAGGAACCTTGCCCTGGATACTCCTGCAGTTTACCAATATTACGTTAACTTTTCCTGTTTTTGGTCTCTGAGGACGGACGTTCTTTATCAACGATGATAATGTCCTCTCTGGTAAGCCGTCAGGTAATTTATCGTTTCGCCCAAGGGGGGGTCCCTCTAACCTAAAAAACCCCCGTGTGCACGCCACACGTACTCTGCTACCCTAGTAGCTGCTTCCGGTGTGTAGTGCACGCCTGACCTGTCTAGGGGGGCCCTACAGTTCTCCACCCAATAACGGAGGTCGATGAATTTGCAACCATTATAGTCGCAGAGTCGTCTGAGCCTCTGGTTTAGACCCTCCACACGGCTCCAAACCAGAGGACCGCGATCGACTCTGGGCACTATGCTGCAGATATTAAGCTCAGCTTGCACTCCGCGTGCGATGCTGTCGAATCTTAATGCATGGATGGTGCGATTAGTCTGTGGCCGCAGCCCGAGGTGGTCGCTCTCACCGTGCGGACCAAGCGGCTTGTGCACGCGAGCGAAATCTCCGAGTTTTGTTCAAATTAAGCTGTTACGAAATCCAGGGCTGTAGCAAAACACATCCGCGACGGATATGGAACTTCATCTGTTGATCCGCATCGTAGCTGAAACTAAATGGCGCTGCGGGTGGTGGTCCGATCGTGTGTGATTTCGGGAGACCCACCTCCTAGTGAGTTTCTGAACCCAAGAAGTAGTCAAGGTGCCA
Organism: Schistocerca serialis cubense; assembly: GCF_023864345.2. Classification (NCBI taxonomy): domain Eukaryota; kingdom Metazoa; phylum Arthropoda; class Insecta; order Orthoptera; family Acrididae; genus Schistocerca; species Schistocerca serialis. The sequence continues at coordinate 379,412,172 of NC_064643.1, read as the reverse complement.
TGTTACATGGAGGGACAAGGTCCTAATGCATACCTGCTCTCACATAGGGAACCGACGAAGTCTTTTTCAGACAGAAGTTTCATATTCTGTCTTAATCGCATACATCTTTTGTTTGCAGAACCGTTTTCTTACGCCACTACGTGAAAGAAGACGGGATCGTTTTGAACTTGAAGAATTTTTAAACGTTGACGACAATTTGAGTAACTTAACAAATTCTCTGAAAATGACCGCAGCATAAATCTGTTTCCATATACCGGTTCTTCGTTATTTCATTGATAATTACAGTAATGTCTATTTTCTCTCGGAAGCTGTATTATCGGGTTTTACCACAACTGAACTTTAAAGGTATTCGAAATAAAGCTGATATAGAAAACAGTATACCGGTGCGGTTTTGTTACAAAAAGTGTCCTGACTCTACTACGAGATTTTCGTTTTTACGGTTTTCTTTCTTTGTACAGGGGCAAACGGGGATCTCTACGTGCATGTTACGCTAACATAGTAGCTGTGCGACGGACACTAATTACATGCTGCCCTAAAGGAAGCTTTGGTTATAATTTTACCTATGTAGACAATGCTATCGCTTATAACATTTACTTATATTTGAAATTTCTTGGATATCTCTATACTTCAATATTTTGTTGATTATCCTCTTTGTATCTGAAATTACTCTGACATTCCCATAGTTCTGCATCAGGAATGGAATCGACTAACAATAAAACTGTGAAAATAGTTCGTAAATTTAAAAATAGGCCTTTTACTGGTTTACCAATTACTCTGACAAGAGAAACTGCCAAGGCGACTTACTTTGCTTATACTCGTCTATTAATTTATTACGTCAAGATTGCCTGGTAACTACAGATTCACATACCGGTTGTCGTCTTCAGATGTACGCAATCGGTTAACAACTTCGTCATGTATATAAAAATTCAAATTTCCGCTCGTGCATCCTGAACCTAAGTGATAAAAAATATGTCAATGACTTATACACGTCGCTACAGAGTAAAAGAGAGTAGAAGACTGAATGTGTGTGCTGAACAGGGATTTCAACCCAGAAACTTCACTTTCATGGGCAGTCCTCCTACCGACTGGGAAACACAGGCACGTCTCACGACACCCCCTCCCCTAAACTCCAACCCCCCCCCCCCAATTACGCTCCCCCATCCCACACTCAGAGCCTTACATATGCCTCCTAGAGCAGCTGAACATTAAATCTGAAGTCATTCTCCTGGATTGTAGTTAAACTATTTCTATGCCGTATCCTTTCTCCCATTACTGCTCGTGCAGGTGTTCGTCTGTTCCGTTTAAAAGGTAGTGGGGTGGTACTTTTGGATATATATCCGGGACCGTGCGTCTTTGTTTGTGAAAGATTCATTTCGGTAAGTAAAGAGAGTTTTATTTAATTTCCAAGACTGACCTCGGATGTAAAGATGACTGTCATAACCAAGTAATCTTCTACTGAGCGCATCAAACACAAAATTTCTCTCGAAGAAATTTCATTTCATGAACAAATACCAGCTGGTGTCCCTAAATCACTATCTTGGCTATCCCCAACAACGTGGCGTATAATCCGACAGCGCCCCCACACTTCCACAACGGTGCTTCTGCTTGACTTCGTCACATCAGCGCGGGCATGTGGAAACCTGGTGCTACGGCAGCTAACTGTGTGCTTAGCGCACTTCGCCCAAGCGTCCAAACAGTGAAGTTAGCTCTCGAAACTTTGTATTACAGGAAACCGGCTTAGCTGAGCAAGTTATGGACCCTTCACGTAACCCCATTACCCGGACGTTTCCGCAAACATTACGGCTAAGACCTATATCTCTCCAACATATTTTCTACCACTAAGCGTCTTTTTTTGTTTCAGAGATAAAGGCTATATCCACCTTATCTCTTTTCAACAATTTTACTCATTCAACTTCTTTATTAGATATTCATCTACCATTCCAGGTCCCAGAAATTAACTTTCCAGCTGTCCATTTCTAGAGTAGATGTCATTTTCGTAGTGAAGCAAATGATATAGAAAGAAGGAAACTCAGTTTAGGAAAACAGGTCACCTTCTCCGATTTTCAAAAGTCATTTGACAGCCTAAATAGACACACGATCTGTATAATTGTGATCACAGGAAGTTTACTAGATAATCCAGTAAAATAATCAGAATGACACAGTGGAGCATCTAACAGCACCAACACTAGTTAATATCGAACTGATGTAGCTTTTTTTTTATATAATCTTTCGACTGGTTCGATGTTTGATGCTACCCTCCACGAATTCCTCTCCTGGTTCCAGACTCTTCATCTCAGAGTAGGACTTGCAGCCTACACTCTCAGTTATTTGTTGGATGTACTCCAACCTCTGTCTTCCTCTACAGTTTTTACCCTCGGCAAATCCCTCTTGTACCATGGAAGTTATTCCCTGATGTCTTAACAGATGTCCTATCGTCCCGTCCTTTCTTCTCGTTAGTGTTTTCCACGTATTCCTTTCCTTTACAATACTGCGCAAAAACTCCTCGTTCCTTACCCTATCAGTGCACCTAATTTTCAATATTGTTCTGTAGTACTACATCTCAAATGCTTCGATTCTCTCCTGTTCCGGTGTTCCCACAGTCCATGTTTTACTATCAAACAGTACTGTGCTCCAAATATTCATCCTCAGAAATTTCTTCCTCATATTAAGATGGAAACAAATCTTCGATTATGATGTAACACTCTTACCGCATATAGTTTAAGTAGAATCTTATGTGCGGACGACGCTTTTAGCGATCAACAGGCAGAAGGGACTACACATCTTACGAAATATAACAGAAGAATATGGACTGGTAATGTCTCCACGCGAATCAAAAGTAATGAATTTTCTGGAGAAACACACCAAAACTGAGATAGGCGGTAAAATATTGGGACAGGTATCCACCTTTTACTCTCTTGTTTGCGAAATAATCCCAACTTTAGATCGCGAGACAGACAAAACTTTGCAAATACCATGGAATAAAATTCATAGAACTCTAAAAACCAGAAATGAAAGTAAGCTGACGCTCTAGAAAACAATATCGTTTTCGGTAGAATTATATAGAAGTGAGACGTCGAAATTATCGATGAGTGACAGACGGAAAATTACGTCAGCAGAGATAAAATTTCTCATGGCAGTCAAAGAACACACACTGAAGGTCAAAATAGCAAACACAGGAATAAGACAAGAGCTAAAGATTTTCGATTAGGAAACCAGAATTTAAAGTACAAGTATAAAATCTACTGTTGCAACCTTGAAGAAAGAATACAGGAAGCTGGTCTGCCTAAACTCGTCATTATCTATATGTCCACTGGACATCGAAGAGTCTGTCGTCCGAGGACAAGAGGGTATCCGGAAAATGTAATGCAGCCTATTCCAATAAGTGAGGATGTTAGTGATGATAACTGTATGTCCATCCAGTGAGTCCGTGGGTTCAGTAGCGGTCGTTTCAATATATAAGGAACATCAATATTCAATATTCAGAGGAGCATCATTTTCGTGTTCTACTAACAGTTTACTCATAAACATAAATACCGTCCTTTTACTTGTCTTTCAGGACGTTTTACATCTCCTTTCACGGTCTCATAGTTGTATGATTTAAAGAGTTAGTACGTGTGTTTCCAATAGACTGAGTCTTTGCATTGAGCTTTTCTCAATACCGTTCTAACTGTGTAAGTCCATGTACTTTCTTGACCGAAGCGATTGACTCATTTCAGGGTGCTTTCCTGCGTATGTTAGTGGTATTAAAACCTCCATACCTTCCGAAGGTTAAGAAATTGGCATCGTCAGGTTACCTTCCATTAGGAACGTGGGTGCACTCAGCGACTGTGATCTGATTTATAAATTATGGAGCACAGGAATCAGTCGCGCTTTTTGGAAGTTGTTATTTGGCAAATCCAGATTTCGGCTAGTGCCTGGCCACTGTCAGTGCTAAAAAGTACAAGAAGTACATGGTCAGGCGATACTATAAAGTGTTAAAACTCGTTGCATAACCTTTATGGCTTATACATTAGATTACATACCACTATTTTCTGGTCTCAATGTATGTCAGTTCCCTGTTGTTCTGGCGTCAGTCACAGTTCTTCGAATACTACTCTATTCATGACCATGCACTTCCTTTACCTTTTAGTGCTGATAATGACTAGGAACTAGTCGTAAGTCTGGATTTTCCAAATAAATCCAGCAAAAAAGGATGACTGACTGCTGTGCTTTATCATTTATAAATTGACATCCTGTCTGAAATGGCTTAGGGTTGAAATCATAACGCTTTCCCTACAATTGAGGATATTAATTGCCTACCTTATTCATTTTAATCAAAATCTTGAATAATCTGTACATGCCCACAATCGGCTCCATACATTAAGTTTAAAGAACTAAGCTTGTGTCTTTCACTTTTACCTACAATCATATTTTTCTAGGTAGGTATAATACCCTTGCCCCTAAGACAAAGAAGGCCCGCTACGTACGAATTATCCGAATGGGACCCGGTACATGTGATGTACAGACAAACAAATGATTGGAATTGCGGAGCTATTGGACGATTTATTCAAGGGGAAGAGCTTCAAGAGTTGAGCAAATCAATGGCGCGTTGGTCCAACTCTGGCCCATACCCAAGCTGTTATTCGGCTTGCCATTGATTGATGGAGTCGTTGGATATCCTCCAGTCTTCTTACAGCCCAACTACACGTCCTCTCTCAAGTACGAATTCTTCGTGTGTTGGTTACACGCCAGCTACGAGGCATAGTTACTGTCCAACTGAGTACAGTGAATAAATTTCGCAATGACTTTTCAACTTGGTATCGAAATGGTGCTTATTTACTAACCTTGCCAGCTCCACGGTGAAACTGCGCTGCAGCGTCACACATTCATCCATCAGCCACAAAATTTTAACAATTTTTGCACTTTCCGTCGATACCTGTGTGAATACCAGTTTGTGGCCATTCTGCACAACCCCTGCACCTCGGCACACTTTATGAGCCTGTTTGACAGAACGAGTCCCACGATCATGCCCGACAAAAGACGCTGGAATTCCCACCAAAATGTCAACACGTCCATAATTGGAAACTCTCTCGGGCAGCCAAAGATGGCGAAATATTGCAATGTTTACACTGATGAACGATAACGTTATGACCACTGCTCATAAACTGAATGCCGTCAGGTGTTGCCGAGGGAACGTGAAGCGGTGAGAGGAGTACATAATCGGAGTAGAAAGTCTTCTTTTTTTTTCTTCTTTATCCGAAGATGCGTAGGTCAGCATGGTTACTAATGGATTTCCTGCCGCCACACCATTACCCTCCAGGACGGAATGTGTTTACTCCAACTGCGTGTAGTGTTATTCATGTGAAAGTGAGAGAAAGTTTTCTAAATGTCTCAGATACGTGTAACTCAGTTGGGATTTGTGTACGGGCCTGGTATTCACCTAATGGGAAGGGAGGACCCCCAAAAACTTCATCCAGGCTGTCCGGCACATTGACCTTCGTCCTTGTCCTGTCTGAGGATTCTATCTGGCTCCAGTGCATCTCCCTATCAGGCAAGTGGCGCTTTAACAAACACGCCTATCTGGTCATGTAGAAGCTGAGCAGAAATATTGTTACAATAAAAACTTTTATGGGTTGCACAATGTTCTTTATTAACTCAAGGACGACGCGTTTCGTCCGGATAGGGCATCATCAGGGTATCTGCATTCTGCAGCCTACGACAGCTTTTTTAGGTAGTAGCAATAGAACGTTGCTGTACCACTATGGCAAGATGTAATAATTTTTAGTAGGGAATAGTTCTAATTTAGATACGGGTCGCAAATAGGGAAATCCATAGCTCTAAGTGAATTTGATCAAGGAAAATGGTTATGGCCCGGCGTCTGTGAACGAGCATCTCGAAACTGGCGAAGCTGTTCGCTTGCTTGCATACCACTTTCATGAAAAATCTGTGAAAATAATATTGAGGATGGTGGAATCGGGAGTAAGTGATGTGGTGTAGGACGGTCACACATGATGAAGATCAGAGGACAACTAACGACAGTCTGTCACAGATCTGACAACAGAGCACATGTCTGCCACGGACACGTTTCAGACTACAATGTTCAGCATAAGTTGTTGGACGTGAGATGTGTAGCAAACGACCTGTACGTCTTCAAATTGTGATGCGACCACTTTTGGTAACTCTGTCAAACACCATAACTAGATTCTAATAAATTAGTAAGTCCAGCCAAATTAACCTCAAACTAGCGACTGAGGTACAAGAATGATTGAAGCTAATGTCAGTGTTTTCCACATCAATTACTATATTTTCTTATTAAATTCATTTTCTACTGGTCTGTTCAAGTGTAACTAGGAGTCTTACTGAAGGCAGGTTGGACAGAGCCCACCCGAGCTGGTGGGGCGACAGGCATTTTGAAGGGGCAGAGAAGCGCACGTAGAAAAGTGGAACATGGTATTGCATATGGGCTAAGCTCCACCAAAGAAGCACTGCTGTTGTTGCGTCTAAAACAAGAAAGGAAGTCAGTATTATGGGAAGTGCTACACCGGAAGCAATACAAAGATAGTAATCTCAGAAGGGGGGTGGGAATGGAGACCATCACGTACTTTATTGTTTAATTACATGGGTCCCACAAGCAGCAGGTTGGGGCCAAGTTAAATGCCTTGTTGTTGACTCTGTTAAGAAATAGTAAAACTGCTGCCATTGGCTAATATGGACAAAATATGGAGGGAGAGAAGAGAAACAGCTGTTTGTACGCACAGGACAGGTAGTCGCGAGATACGACACGTTGTGGGAGTCAGCAACTGCTTTTATCTGAATTTTAACATTAAAAATATACACGACTGGTTAATCATGTTTAAACGGGTATGGAAGGGTGACTGTTGCAATAGTAAAACGGACCGAATTGCTGCTCCAAATGAGGCAAAATCAAAAATTCTGCTTCCTGCGATGAGCGTGGAACTTAGTTCCATCCGAGAAGCAGTAGCCGAAAGAGGAACTTAGTTTCTGAGGGAGAGGTATTACCACAGTCGCCACCCACTGTCACTGACAGTGTTGTGGCGAGCCGTGCAGCGTTCACAAATCAAGTGACAGGATGTACTTATATCGCCTTTTGCGTTTCAAATTCGAGCACAGCCGTTAGAAATCATGAATTCAGAAATGTTCAGTCAAGATAGTGAATGCATGACCGGTTCTCTCTGTAGTTCTTTCTTTCCTCTCTGATTAACCATTTCGGGTAATTTGTAAGAAATGAATACGTTATTAAAGTCAGTACAACACTGAGGCAATGATTAACCAGTAAGTACACTCACGTGTTCTGTGACACCACGGAGAATATTTTCACATGAAAACAATGTCTGACAATTGCTGCAAAGGAGCTATCTTCTCTGCGCCTTCTGTGCCCATAATAGGAGTCATTTGATATGATGTACATGTAATTTTAACAACAACACTTCCAGTTAACTTTTTAACAACAACACTTCCAGTTAACTTTTTAACATTATTAAAGTCAGTACAACACTGAGGCAATGATTAACCAGTAAGTACACTCACGTGTTCTGTGACACCACGGAGAATATTTTCACATGAAAACAATGTCTGACAATTGCTGCAAAGGAGCTATCTTCTCTGCGCCTTCTGTGCCCATAATAGGAGTCATTTGATATGATGTACATGTAATTTTAACAACAACACTTCCAGTTAACTTTTTAACAACAACACTTCCAGTTAACTTTTTAACAGCAGCACTTCCTGCTAACTTTCAACAAATAGTTCAGGGTATCACGGACCAGCTGTGTGCACAGGTGTCAGTTTATTGTCAGTCCCGCTTAGGTCATTCTCATGTGCCCATACATGCGGTATTGGATTTCTTTAGTGTTAAAACGACGTTTTCTATCTTGGTACCTTGTTTCAATATCTTGTAAGTATTGTAACTGCATCATGGCATATTATTACACTACTAGCTATTAAAATTGATACACCACGAAGACGACGTGCTACAAACGCGAAAATTAGCCGACAGGAAGAAGATGCTGTGATAAGCAAATGATTAGCTTTTCAGATCATTCACACAAGGTTCGCGCCGGTGGCGACACCTACAACGTGCTGACATGAGGAAAGTTTCCACCCGATTTCTCATACACAAACAGCAATTGACCGGCGTTGCCTGATGAAATGTTGTTGTGATGCCTCGTGTAAGGAGGAGAAATGCTTACCATCACGTTTCCGATTGTGATAAAGGTTAATTTTAACGAACCACAGAGAGAAAGGTCACAAAATGAGTTTGTATAGAAGAGAAAAATGGGCATGCAGAATAGCGTATATGAGGAACAGTATTCATGGGTGAGGATAGTGCAACGCTTTCACAGGCGACGGCGCCACCAGTCACGAAAGAGAAGCGGTGAGTTTCATAAATCGTGAACCATAGCCGTAAGTTCCAGTGGCATTTACAAACATTTTTAATGTATCAGTTCGCGAAGAGTGACGAACAGTTCAAAGAAGAGCGCAAACAGAGTATCAGCGAACTTTAAAAAATTAGAAAAGAATAATGACGAACAGTTCGAAAAACAGCTAAGGGTGGGCATCGGGCAGTTGAAAAAATTTAACAAGAAGCTTAGGATCAAGTGAAACAGTTGCAGGATCAACTAATGTAGAAGGATGATGAGCATGCAGGTGGTTTTGATAACAAATTAGCGACAATAGCGAAAGAAACTGAGGAAACTACTAGTGAGTTAAGGAAAGATTTTGATGTTAACGTAAAGAGTATCCAAACAATTAGTACATGGAAAGGAGAATTCACGGAGGAGCTAAGAGTTGTTAAAGATTGTATCAAGTCGTAGAAGGACGAAATGAAGAAAGGAGATGAACGAAGTTTTGACCACCCCCGTACGACAGCTGTCCGGTGTAATAACTTGTCTTCTAGTATGACCATTTCGACACATTTGTGCGATCGGGAGGAGATTAAAGATTCAAATACTTATTGCAATTTTAGGCCACATATGCTTACAGCAGTCGGTTGAGCAGAGACGCTTCAGTTGCATTAGGAAAGAAAAAAGAGGAGCAGCAATTCTGAAGGCAATGGAGAATATAGTAATACGAGCATGAGCAAAGGAGAATGGAGGTGAGGTGAAGAAGAATAACGAGACCTAACGGAGAGACTGTGTAGTATTGGAGACATGCCCACCCATAAATTCAGCTGCAATAGCAGGCACAGTACATTAGGATGTTGACGAGACCTGAAAACACTTCATTTCAGTAAAAAAAAAATACTCTTTGTTTTCGGATTTTTCAAATGCTTTAAATACTAAAATTTGGGTATAACAGTTTAAAGGGGCACTGCCGTTGTTGTGGACACATGCATTAAAAATAATTTTCATTTATGTGCATTTTCGAAAAGAAGTAGCCGCACAAATGAGAGTAATCACAAGACAGCGTAAAACATGAAGAATTTCAGTATGCAACCTTGAATAAGTACTATTTGAAAGCTAAACAGGATCAAGTAAAGTTAGGAATCCTGATGATGGAGATGTATGTAGATTCCAGATGGCCGGGACCGACTCAATACTTCAAATACACGGCTATCCACAGTTTCTAGACACAACATATGAAGCAAAAAAATTGATTACGATTTGTATGATGTTGTCCTTTCCCCTAGAAAGAGAGATTACGCTAGCAGGCCGAAATATATAAAATGTAAGAACATTCTATCATTTACTTCTGGAGCTTGGATACAATCCTGGTGCAGGAGCGAAGGACACTGTACGTTTCGTGCAGGCTCAATTTCAGCCAGAGAGGTCTGAACCAGACAATCTGAAGTGGAGAGCGAGGCATTCACCTTCAAGTATACGAAAACGATGGACCCGCAAGAACCAAAATGGACAAGGGGGACCACAGAATACGCTGGAAGAACGAAGACATAATGATAGATGACCTGTACAGACAGGGAAATGAAGTAGTAAAGGTATGTAATCCAAAGCCTAGGATAAATCAGCGGAATGTGGTGCATGAAAGTGATGAGAGTACTTGACTAACGACTGAGGTTCCAATTCACCTTCCTCTGTCATTTTTACCCTCTACAGCTCCCTCTAGAACCGTGGAAGTTATTCCCCGATGTCTTAACAGATGCCCTCAAATCCTGTCCCTTTTTCTAGTCAGTGTTTTCCACATATTCCTTCCCTCAACGATTCCGCAGAGAACCTCCTCATTCCTTGCTTTCCCAGTCCACATAATTTTCAAGATTCTTCTGCAGCACCGTGCTGTTTCTAGATCGACAAATCTCACGAATGTCTCTTGAATTTTCTCAACCACAACCTCATAACTGTCCCACCAGTGCCCTTAACTCTCCTAGAGCGGAACTGATCGTCATCTAACAGGTCCTCAGTCTCCTTTTCCATTCGTTTGTATTTTATTCTTGTCATCAATCTGGATGCGTGAGCTGTTAAACTGATCTGCGGCTGTTGTCGCACTCGTCGGCTCTTGTTATCTTCGGAGTTGTGCGGACGATATTTTTCCGAAAGTATGATGGTATATCGCCCCAATGATTTTAGGAATGCTGATGGAATTTTATGTGTCCCTTCTGTAGATTTGATCTTAAATCGTCCAAAGCTCCTTTAAATTAAATCACATTTAATTAATGTTCTTTTCACTTTAACACTGCTTCCCCCCTGTCCTCGCTGTCAACTCCTGTTTCTTATTCATTCCACCAATCTGCTCTCTCCTTTGCGTTTAGCTGTGGAATTCCCACTGCAAACTTCTATCATCAAAATCATCAAAGTGTGTTTGGTCTTTCCTATATGCTGAGTAATTCCTTCTGAATATCATTTATTTTTATATTTCTTCACGGTTTTTCATTTAGACATTTCGCTTTACCTTCGTTGCTCTTCCTATTTATTACATTCCTAAAATTTGGCATCACTGTATATTTAATTACCCTGAACATTTTTGTACTTCCCTCTTTGATCGATCAACTAAAGCATTTCCTTTGTACCCACGGTTTCCTAGGAGTTGCCTCCTTGTACTTATGTTTCCGTCTACAGACGCATTGGTCGCTACGCCAACGGCGCCTTCATTGAACAGCGTTCACGTTACGAGGCCCAATATTCTATCAAGTTCCGTCAATTTTGAGTCTATTGCGTGTCACGAACTTTAGGAGTAGTTTTCTCAAAACCAGAGGTGTGACGACCCAAAATAGCTCAGTGTTCTTCATTTTGGGTTGTATACAAGCGATGTATAAGATACGAGCCACATCGATTAGCGTGACTGAGGCTTTCTCCTTGTAAGTGTTTTTGGCATTGTATGTTTACTGCTCAAAATGTCTCAGATATTTTTCTGGTTGTGGTCGGGTTTCAGATATTATAAATTGTTATTGTCGCTTTTTTACTGAATGTGTATTTCTATTCTGTTACCTGAATAATTTGATGTTAAGTAAAATAACTGTAAAAACCGAGCCCTGCTGCACAACCCCCAGCCCTAGCCCCACCTGACCTCACCCGAATCCTATGCCACAAGACACACAACTGGAAGAAGTCTACCTCAAACGTGAAGTACGGAGTGCGGTTCGGTGAAACCACCGTGCTTTGTCCCCTTGAGGGACTGTAGTTGAAGCCATACACAATTAGACGCCGTTTTGGGCGATAGATTTCCGGTGGTGGGCGGCGGCTGCGCACCAAATTGCCGCCCTTACGCTCATAAACTGCCTCTTGCCAACACTTTAGCACCTCTATACGGTCTGAAATACTGACGGGATTGCAATGGTTGATAAACGCAGATATATCGGAAGTAATTCACGGTATGCACTGAGGCGACAAAAATCGTGGTATCGCGATACGCACACGTACACATCGAGGCAGTATAGGGTACACAAGGTATAAAAGGGCAGTGCTTTGGCATAGCTGTCATTTCTGCGATTCATGTGAAGAAGTTTCCGACGTCATTGTGGCCACACGACGGGAATTGACAGACACTGAAAGCGGAATGATAGTTGGAGCTGGACGCGTGGAATATTCCATTTCGGAGATCGTTAGGGATCCACAGTGCCAAGATTGTGCCGAGAATATCAAGTTTCAGACATTACCTCTCACCATGGACAACGAACTGAGCGACACTTTCACCTAACGACCGAGATCAGCGGCGTTTGTGAACAGTGGCCACATGCTTGCAGTCCTCAACAATTAGTCTTTCCTTCTCATCCAGTCCGAAACGGCTCCACTGACCCAGGGTTCTGGGTGACTTTTCCAAGCTTTAACCCTTCTCTTAAACTTCACCAGTCCTTTTCCCTCACCTCTCTTCCTTCCCCTTCAAATTACCTGCTGGAAGAAGTAGACACTGGATCCAAAACATTGCACATGTAATACCTTTTTTTATGCGTGTTCTCCTGCCGCCGCTTGGTAAGTAGAATTTTTATCTATAGATTTATATTACGTTTTCAAAAACTGATTATTTTCCTCGATACATGGTGTAAGGGTAATACAATTATTGATATGATGAGAATGTATAATGTGACCCAAGTAGCTAGTAGTTACTCGGTCACAGTGGAATCGCCGGCCAGAGTGGCCGAGCGGTTCTAGGCGTTACAGTCTGGAACCGCGCGACCGGTACGGTCGCAAGTTCGAATCCTGCCTCTGGCATGGATGTGTGTGACGTCCTTAGGTTAGTTAAGTTTAAATAGTTCTAAGTTTTAAGGGACTGATGACCTCAGTTAAGTCCCACAGTGCTCAGAGCCATCTGATTTGAACAGTGGAAGGAAGTTTTTATGTCAAATAATTGGGTTCAGGAAACGAAAACTCTTTATTCAAGAAAGTGCGCAGTGCGCTATTATCTTATGCTTCTGAAGAGTATCTGTGCAGTGCATTGTCATACTTGAGAACGAATTGAAATGGTAGAAAACTGAAGTGATATCAGGTGTTCCCCTGGGTAGCGTCCTGGGACCTCTGCTGTTCCTGATCTATATAAATGAACTGGGTGACAATCTGAGCAGTTCTCTTAGCTTGCTCGCAGATGATGCTGTAATTTACCGTCTAGTAAGGTCATCCGCGGTGTAGGGGTAGCGTCTTTGATTCATAATCAAATCGTATTTGGTCCCGGGTTCGATCCCCGCCACTGCCTAAATTTTGATAAATAATCAGCATTGGCGGCCGAAGACTTCCGGCATAAGAAGTCAGCCTCATTCTGCCAGCAGCCTTGTCAAAGGAGGCGGAGGAGCGGATAGAGGTTCAGGGCACTCTCTTGTCCTAGGGGTGGGAAATTGCCCCTAAAGGCAATGATCAACGACGTGAGGATGCAGAAGGCAATGGAAACCACTGCATTAAAAACACGTAACGTGTATCCACAGGACTTGTGGCCTGTATTTGAAGAAGTGTCATGATGATCTCTCCATTGGCAAAAGATTCCGGAATAGTCTCCCATTCGGATCTCTGGGAGGGGACTGCCAAGGGGGAGGTTACCATGAGAAAAAGATTGAATAATCAATGAAAGGATAGCGTTCTACTAGTCGGGGCGTGGAATGTCAGAAGCTTGAACGTGGTAAGGAAACTAGAAAATCTGAAAAGGGAAATGCTAAGGCTCAATCTAAATATAGTAGGGGTCAGTGAAGTGAAGTGGAAGGAAGACAAGGATTTCTGGCCAAATGAGTATCGGGTAATATCAACAGCAGCAGAAAATGGTATAACAGGTATAGGATTCGTTATGAATAGGAAGGTAAGGCAGAGGGTGTGTTACTGTGAACAGTTCAGTGACCGGGTTGTTCTAATCAGAATCGACAGCAGACCAACACCGACAACGATAGTTCAGGTATACATGCCGACGTCGCAAGCTGAAGATGAACAGATAGAGAAAGTGTATGAGGATATTAAAAGGGTAATGCAGTATGTAAAGGGGGACGAAAATCTAATAGTCACGGGCGACTGGAATGCAGTTGTAGGGGAAGGAGTAGAAGAAAAGGTTACAGGAGAATATGGGCTTGGGACAAGGAATGAAAGAAGAGAAAGACTAATTGAGTTCTGTAACAAGTTTCAGCTAATAATAGCGAATACCCTGTTCAAGAATCACAAGAGGAGGAGGTATACTTGGAAAAGGCCGGGAGATACGGGAAGATTTCAATTAGATTACATCATGGTCAGACAGAGATTCCGAAATCAGATACTGGATTGTAAGGCGTACCCAGGAGCAGATATAAACTCAGATCACAATATAGTAGTGATGAAGAGTAGGCTGAAGTTCAAGACATTAGTCAGGAAGAATCAATACGCAAAGAAGTGGGATACGGAAGTACTAAGGAATGACGAGATACGTTTGAAGTTCTCTAACGCTATGGATACAGCAATAAGGAATAGCGCAGTAGGCAGTACAGTTGAAGAGGAATGGACATCTCCAAAAAAGGCCATCACAGAAGTTGGGACGGAAAACATAGGTACAAAGAAGGTAGCTGCGAAGAAACCATGGGTAACAGAAGAAATACTTCAGTTGATTGATGAAAGGAGGAAGTACAAACATACAGAAATACAAGTCGCTGAGGAATGAAATAAATAGGAAGTGCAGGGAAGCAAAGACGAAATGGCTGCAGGAAAAATGTGAAGACATCGAAAAAGATATGATTGTCGGAAGGAGACACTCAGCATACAGGAAAGTCAAAACAACCTTTGGTGACATTAAAAGCAACGGTGATAACATTAAGAGTGCAACGGGAATTCCACTGTTAAATGCAGAGGAGAGAACAGATAGGTGGAAAGAATACACTGAAAGCCTCTATGAGGGTGAAGATTTGTCTGATGTGATAGAAGAAGATACAGGAGTCGATTTAGAAGAGATACGGAATCCAATATTAGAATCGGTATTTAAAAGAGCTTTGGAGGACTTACGGTCAAATAAGGCAGAAGGGATAGATAACATTCCATCAGAATTTCTAAAATCATTGGGGGAAGTGGCAACAAAACGACTATTCACGTTGGTGTGTAGAATATATGAGTCTGGCGATATACCATCTGACTTTCGGAAAAGCATAATCCACACAATGCCGAAGACGGCAACAGCTGACAAGTGCGCGAATTATTGCACAATCAGCTTAACAGCTCATGCATCTAAGCTGCTTACTAGAATAATATACAGAAGAATGGAAAAGAAAATTGAGAATGTGGTAGGTGACGATCAGTTAGGCTTTAGGAAAAGTAAAGGGACGAGAGAGGAAATTCTGACGTTACGGCTAATAATGGAAGCAAGGCTAAAGAAAAATGAAGACACTTTCATACGATTTGTCGACCTGGGAAAAGCGTTCGACAATATAAAATGCTGCAAGCTGTTCGAGATTCTGAAAAAAGTAGGGGTAAGCTATAGGGAGAGAGGGGTCATATACAATATGTACAACAACCAAGAGGAAATAATAAGAGTGGACGATCAAAAACGAAGGGCTCGTATTAAGAAGGGTGTAAGACAAGGCTTTAGCCTTTCGCCCCTACTCTTCAATCTGTACATCGAGGAAGCAATGATGGAAATAAAGGAAAGGTTCAGGAGTGGAATTAAAATACAAGGTGAAAGGATATCAATTATACGATTCGCCGATGACAGTGTTATCCTGAGTGAAAGTGAAGAAGAATTAAATGATCCGCTGAACGGAATGAACAGTCTAATGAGTGCACAGTATGGTTTGAGTGACATTCGGAGAAAGACGAAGGTAATTAGAAGTAGTAGAAATGAGAACAGCGAGAAACTTAACATCATGGATTGAAGGTCACGAAGTCAATGAAGTTAAGGAATTCTGCTACCTAGGCAGTAAAATAACCAATGACGGACGGAGCAAGGAGGACATCAAAAGCAGACTCGCTATGGCAAAAAAGGCATTTCTGGCCAAGAGAAGTCTACTAATATCAAATACCGGCCTTAATTTTAAGAAGAAATTCCTGAGGATGTACGTGTGGAGTACAGCATTGTATGGTAGTGAAACATGGACTGTGGGAAAACCGGAACAGAAGAGAATCGAAGCATTTGAGATGTGGTGCTATAGACGAATGTTGAAAATTAGGTGGACTGATAAGGCAAGGAATGAGGAGGTTCTACGCAGAATCGGAGAGGAAAGGAGTATGTGGAAAACACTGATAAGGAGAAGGGACAGGATGATAGGACATCTGCTAAGACATGAGGGAATGACTCCCATGGTACTAGAGGGAGCTGTAGAGGGCAAAAGCTGTAGAGGAAGACAGAGACTGGAATATGTCAAGCAAATAATTGAGGACGTAGGTTGCAAGTGCTACTCTGAGATGAAGAGGTTAGCACAAGGCCGCATCAAACCAGTCAGTAGACTGATGACCAAAAAAAAAAAAAAAAAGGTCATTTGAAGATTGCTGTATGTTGTGGAAGGTGGCAGTTGAAGCTAAATAACGAAAAGTGTGAGGTGATCCACATGGGTTGCAAAAGAAATCCGTTGGAATTCGATTAACTGATAAATAGTACAATTCTCAAGACTGTCAATTCAACTAAGTACCTGGGTGTTAAAATTACGAAAACTTCAGTTCGAAAGACCACATAGATAATATTGTAGGGAAGGCGAGCCAAACGTTGCGTTTCATTGGCAGGACACTTAGAAGATGCAACAAGTCGACTAAAGAGACAGCTTACACTACACTCGTTCGTCCTCTTTTAGAATATTGCTGCGCGGTGTGTGATTCTTACCAGGTGGGATTGACGGAGGACATCGAAAGGGTGCAAAAAAGGGCAGCTCGTTTTGTATTATCACGTAATAGGGGAGAGAGTGTGGCAGATATGATACGCGAGTTGGGATGGAACTCATTAAAGCAAAGACGTTTTAGGCCGTGGCGATTTACGAAATTTCAGTCACCAACTTTGTCTTCCGAATGCGAAAATATTTTGTTGACCCCAACCTACATAGGTAGGAATGATCATCAAAATAAAATAAGAGAAATCAGAGCTCGAACAGAAAGGTTTAGGTGTTCGTTTTTCCCGCGCGCTGTTCGGGAGTGGAATGGTAAGAGACAGTATGATTATGGTTCCATGAACCGTCTGCCAAGCACTTAAATGCGAATTTCAGAGTAATCATGTAGATGTGGATGTAGATGAAGGCGACAGAGGGAACTGGAACATCTGAAATACGAAATATTTCCTTCCGAAAGGTTCTGATTTTTTGTATCTCAGTAATTCATTAACAGCTGAAGTCCTAGACGTCGAATACTTATTAGTCAGAGAGCTGCGCAAGAAATTAGATAATTATGATTCATGCAACATTCCTATACATGATAATGAACGCTCAGAAACATAAATTAACATTTGTGAAAATTGTTACAGTATAAAGGATACGTTTTGAAACAAACTACTTACGCAGATATGTTACATGGAAATAACTAATGATGACTGCAAAACAGAAGTCATGAAAATTAGAGTTTTTAAGAGCTGCAGTCGAATGTAAATGACGTGGCATGAAAATATTGGTTGCGTGGTTATGTTACGTGGTTAATGTGTAGGTCTACAAAGCGGTAAAAATGATCACAAATTTTTAAGAGAGAGGATAGATGAAACCAGTGAGACATAATGCTTTCAGACGTACACGTACTATACTTTTCCTTGATGTTGTAAAAATTAATGGCGAGGATGTAAGTTTACCCCTGATGATGCCAACAAGGAAGATAACAACAATAATGAAAAGGATTAGTTGGTTGGTTGGTTGTTTGCGGAAGGAGACCAGACAGCGTGGTCATCGGTCTCATCGGATTAAGGAAGGATGGGGAAGGAAGTCGGCCGTGCCCTTTCAGAGTAACCAACCCAGCATTTGCCTGGAATGATTTAGGGAAATCACTGAGAACCTAAATCATGATGGCCGGACGCGGGATTGAACCGTCGTCCTCCCGAATGCGAGTCCGGTGTCTAATCACTGCGCCACCTCGCTCGGTTTGATAAGGATTAGACATCGTAGTCGCTAGGTAATATATTTTTTCCCAATACGTGTTAACTACGTGTAATTTATATTTTATGCTTGTGTAATTAAAATATGGCATGGATACTTAATATGCGCGATCTGTAAGCCCTTCTGCGTTATGTGTGCGCGACGTTGGAGAACTGAGAACCACCAGCACTTCAGCAAATACATCTGGTTGGTAATACACTCTACGTCATTGGCCCCATACTTAGTTTGCATCTGGCGCGAATCTCTCGACCAACGCAAAGTGCCAAGGGAGTGGTTCAAATGGTTCAAATGGCTCTGAGCACTATGTGACTTAACATCTGAGGTCATCAGTCCCCTAGAACTTAGAACTACTTAAACCTAACTAACCTAAGGACATCACACACATCCATGCTCAAGGCAGGATTGGAACCTGATACCGTAGACGGCGCGCAGTTCCAGACTGAAGCGCCTAGAACCGCTCGGCCACACCGGCCGGACAAGGGAGTGGAAAATAGCGCAGATAACTCCAGTATATAGGAAGGATAAAAGAACTGACACGCCAAATTACGGTCCAGAATCCTTAACATCGGTTTGCTGCAGAATTCTAGAGCATATTCTGAGTTAGATTATAATAAATCACCTAGAGACCGAAAATCTCATGTCCAGTTACCAGCACGGCTTTAGAAAGCATCGCTCGTGCTAAACTCAGCTTTTTCTCACATGATATACTATCAATTATGGATGAAGGGCAACAGGAGGATTCCCTATTCCTAGATTTCCGAAAAGAGTACGACACGGTACCCCAACGCAGACTGTTAACGAAGATACGGGAATACGGAACAGGCTCCCAGACATATGACTGGCTCGAAGGCTTCTAAAGCAATAGAAGCTAGTATGTTGCTCTCGATTGCAAGTTTTGATCGGAGATAGGACGGCCGCAAGGAAGTGTGAGAGGACCGTTGCTGTTTTCTATATACATAAATGATCTGGTAGAGAGGGTGGGCAGCAGTCTGCGGTTGATCGCTGAGGATGCTGTGGTGTACAGGAAGGTGTCGAAGATAAGTGACTGTAGGTTCGTACAAGATGACTCTGTTGGTGTGAGGATTGGCAGCTGGCTCTTACTGCAGAAAAATGTAAGTTAATGCGGAATAGTAGGAAAAAAACCGTAATATTCGGATACAGCGTTGGTAGTGTCCAGCTTGACAAATTCAAGGCCTTTAAACATCCGGGCGTAACGTTGCGAAGTGTTATGAAACGGAACAATCATGTGAGGACTGTGGTAGGGAAGGCGAATGGTAGACTTCGGTTTATTGGGAGAATTTTAGGAGTGTGTAATTCATCTGCAAAGGAGGCAGCATATAGGGCACTAGTGCGATCTGTTCTTGAATACTGCTCAAATGTTTAGTATGCGCACCAGGCCGGATTGAAACAAGACATCGAAGCAATTTAGAGGCGAGCTGCTAGATTTGTTACCGGTAGGTTCGATCAGGATTCAAGTGGTACAGGGTACCCTCCGCCACGCACCTTGCGCAGTATGTATACAGTTGTAGATAATGTGTTTGGTAAGGGCAGGTTTTTTTCTTTTTTTGGGGGGATGGGGGCGAGAATGTTGTACAATACCCGTATCATGAGTCAGGAAATGAGAATAAGGCGGATAACTTCAAAATCGACTAATAAGACAGAGAGAATGATAGTCATATGCCCTGTGCAAAATCGATCTTACCAGCAAACTTAATAGATTCTGCCGCCGTAGCTGTGCAGGAGTGTGTCTAGGACATTAATTAAGGTGGAAAACTGCAGAATATCCGACACCAACAGCGGAAGAAAGGACAACGGTTTTAGGGCTGGTACAAAAGCCTGCTCCTAGACAGACTGTGTTAGAAGGAGACGTGTCGTGCGGCCCCATCCGTGATGGGTGAGCCTCTGCTTCTCACACTTGATCGGCGAGGCACTAAGGTCGCTGCTGCCGCAGCAGTCTAAGTTGCAGTGTGAACGTAAACCTACATGCGCAGGAAAACCTGGCGCCATTATTCCAGTGGTACGTCCATATTCCTCGTATTTTTGTGTACTTTATCATTACAGTTTATGCACTGAAGTGCAAGAAGAAGATACACTTATCAGCCAGAACATTATGACCACATACCTAATAGCCGGTACGTCGAAATTTTGCACGGATAACAGCGGTAACGCGTTGTGGCATGGAGGCAATGTGGCATTGGTTGGGGCAGATGGCACCACATCTCCAAGCACAAGTCACCTAATTCCCGTAAAGTCCGGGAAGGGGTACGATGAGCTCTGGCGCAACGTTCAGTCATATCCCAGGTGGGTTCGCCAGGTTTCAGATCTGGCAACTTGGGACACCAGGATATAAACAGGTCACTCCATCGCACTCCTGGCCTTGTGACATGACGCATTATGTTGTTGAAAAATTTCACTACTGTCGGGAAACATGACCGTCACAAAGAGGTATACGAGATCTGCAACCAGTATATATGACGCTCCTCGGCCATCTTGGTGTCCTACACTAGCTCTAGTGGACCCATGGATGCCTATGTGAATTTTCCTGAGTGTATAATGGAGCCACCGCCGACTTGTCTCCGACCCACAGTAAAGGCGTCAAGGAGCTGTTCTCCAGAAAGACCACGGGTTGCCCCCCCATCGGCATGATGAAGAGGGTATCGGGATTCATCAGACGATACAATGCTCGGACACTGCTCCAACGTCCAACGTCGTTGCTCACGCGCCCATTTCAGTCGTAGTTGCCGATGTCGTGCTGCATTGGAACTCAGGTAGATCGAGCGCCTTTCCCATTCTACAGACGGGAAGAACGCTCACTGATACTACATGCACTGTGTGTGTGTGTGTGTGTGTGTGTGTGTGTGTGTGTGTGTGTGTGTGTCCGACCAGCAGTCATTCCTCGCCAGATGCCACTGCTACTGCCTGGTCGGCTTTACATTGACAATAGGTCCATGGTCGTAAGGTTCTGGCTGATCAATGTATGTAGTACTTACCTAGATTCCTGTCTTCATATACTCTTTGAGTGACTGCCCCAGTAATAAATTATAATAAATTTAGTTTCGCTGCCTCTTCCTACCTTGTAGCTCTGGACTCTATGAAAATACTGCACTGCAACCCTCCACTCTTTCTGAGGATTCGTTGAGTCACGTTTGGCTGGTGACTGTTGTGACCGTATTTCATTCAGTTACTTCAGATAGTCATTTGAGTCTGGTAGTATGAAAGTCAGTCCTGAACTGTGGAAAAATCGTTTAAGAAAACAATAGATCAGTTCAGACGTGGTGCTGGAGAAGGACGTTAAAAAATAGGTGGGAAGATAGGATTATAAGTAAGATAGTTCCCCACAGAATCGACGAGGAGATGAAACCAGTGTACAAACCAGTAAACAGAAGACGGAAGGAGATGATAGTACATGTGTTAAGGCATCAAACTGTAGTATGGTACTTGAGGGAGCCACGGGGGGTCAAAGTTATAGGGCGACGACAGAGATTGGAATACACATACGTATTACAAAAATAGATGTACGTATGTATGTATGTATGTATGCAGTTTGCATATCTCGTCCTAATCCACAGAACCGACTTCAACCGAACTTGGTACACATATCAGATATACACATATCAGCTACAGTCTCGAAAGAATCGGTAGGTGGAAGAACCACGTAACTGTCAGAGGGATGGCCGATGGAAATGTAGTGTAAGCCACAACGCGACGGTACCGAGATTTTGTTGATCCAATGGTTGAGAATGAGTGCACTTAGTGACTTGCAACAAACTTTGGACATTTTTAAAACTCTTACCGATTACAAAAAAAATGATGAAAGGAAAAAGTTTATCGCTTACTACAATTCCGCTATTCATGCGGTGAAAATGCCGCACAATGTATGATGTTTTCATTTATTACTTCTTAATTACTGTATTCGTGACACGTTTTGCAGACATCATTCATGCTTACCACTTATTTGCCTGTAAAATTATATCATTGAACGACATATGGTCCAGGTGATATGACTTCATAAACGTGATGTGTGAAAAACTGCGGCATCATGCACGACGTTTAAATTTATTACTTTATTGGTACTAAATCTATTCTCAATGAAATTCGTAGATAGTCTCCACATATGCCACTGAATGTAAATACAAATTTATATCATTGTACGACAAATAGTTCTGAAGATATGACGTCGTACACATTGAGCTTCGCGATAACGAAACAGCAGGGCGAAGTTCTTTGGATATACAAGATATCTACGTGTACAAATATGTATGAATTATGTTAAATATATGTGGAATATGTGTACACGGGCAACATCACGGGAAAAACTTCTCCTAAGCCCCGCGATCGAGTTTTACCTAATTATCTACACATTCTACTTGCTCTAATATCTGGAAAGTAATACTCTGGGGGTAAGAAACAGCGATCTACTATTTTTGCAAAGGGTGATAACCTGGAGAACGAGTGAGAGAATGGACACACAGAGAGCGGAAATAGAAGGTGGAAACAGGTGTGGGGAGGAGGATGAGTCCAGAGAGGAGAGAAAAAGGGTAAAACAGAAGTAGGAGTAGTAAATACACAGAGAAATGGGGGTGGAAAAGAGGCACAGAGAAAGTAAAGAAGAAGAAACAGAGACATGGAGGAGGAGGAGGTACTCAGAGAGAGAGGAAGGAGAAGGAGACGGTCGGAGGGATAGGAGAAAATGGAAAGAGAGTAGAGGAGGAGATGGTCAGAGACTGGGGAGAGGAATAAGATAGGAAGAGATGGACAGGAGGAGAGAGGATTTAAGGGATGGAAGGGAGGGGGAGGAGATAGAGGAAGGGTGGAGGAAATGAGAGACAGAAACAGGGCAAAGAGAAATGGAAGGAGTGAGGGGGCGATTGAGGGAGAGGACGAGATCGACTTAGAGATGAAGAAAAGGTAGACGGGAGGAGAGGGGAAAGAGGAGGATATGGCAGAGGGGAAAGGAATAAATGGACAATAGGCGGGAGGAGTAGACGGACAGAGGGGGGAGGAGAGTATGTGTGGAGAGAAGGGAGGAGAAGGAAATGGGCAGAGAAAGGGGGAAGGAAGAGAGGCTGAAACAAGACTGGAATAAAAACATATTGCAGCGACGACAGGTAT
The DNA here is from genome assembly GCF_023864345.2 of Schistocerca serialis cubense. NCBI lineage: Eukaryota > Metazoa > Arthropoda > Insecta > Orthoptera > Acrididae > Schistocerca > Schistocerca serialis. The sequence continues at coordinate 379,389,182 of NC_064643.1, read as the reverse complement.
TCAGCTAGTATCCTATAAATAATTGAGGGCATCGGGTACATGGAGGGCCTCATCTAACTAGCAGAGTCGGTTAATTAATCTCTGTGGTTGGGACCAATGTTTGGGAGTTTGAAGGTGGGGGGGGGGGGGGGAGGAAATTAGGTTTCACCACATATCTAATGGAGGAACTGTGACATTTTCTTATAAAACTCTCTGATTTGAGGGTTCCTGCACATGTTCGAAGAACATTAGGGATTAACGCCCTATCGACGACGAGGTAAATAAAAGCACAAAACTTGCAAAACGAGTGAAGGAAAGTCGCTGTCATATTGAGGTCATTATTGACTGACCACATGTATTCATAGCATTGAAGTGACGAAAAATCGGCGTTTTTGTTCCGTACGAACCACACCTGTACTTTAGGGAAACTATGGAAAACTTGTGTTTGATGGGTCTGACTATTAATCTTTGGGGATTCTCTCTCTCGGTGGATTATCTTCATATTGCTCTCCGTAGACAGAGATCGAAACCTAACTGTGTATTCCGAGATCCTCCGAAGACCACATTTGACATGGCTGTGCTAGTAGACGGTGCATGGTGGTATTTTCTAATCATATTAGCGATTACCATCAATTTCACACTCGCTGTAGGGCAGGCGCATGAGTATTTTACATTTTACCGTTCAACATGTTAGCGGGAGCCCAATCTCGCATTACGTTGCCTGGCGCTACAGCTTGCTGACAATGAAAGCTATAGCAGTTGCATGCATTTCACCTGTAAATCCCAGACCCAATTTTCGTACCACTCACAAAGACAGGTGTGCAACCATTGCAGTGCTTCTGTGCCGTATCACAACTGCGTACAGAATTGAGAAATTACCAAGATCAGATTCTTGTTTTCTGCCTACTCGTCTAATATAGGGTACCTAGGAAACCTGCTTATCAGATCACTAGACAATAATTCAAGCAAATCGTTTCAATGAACTTTTATTACAGTAAGATAAATGACCATACTTAATTTTGCGAAATTACAAAGGTATGTCGCAAGCAAATGGTGACATTCAAATAATCAATGTCTTTCAGTATGTATAATTCCAATACAAGCAAAACAATACAATTCATAAGTCACTGATGAGGCGTTCGTAGGACGGCTCGCCTTCAATTCGACCTGCAGCCAATCGACGCGGTGCTTATATTCTCTTCGCCTAGATGCCGCTGCTGTTTCGGTGTCGAGACCATTATTAAAGAGGGGTTTGTCAGCGTAGTATTGGCTGACGTCGTCTCACAACCCTCTCTGCTGTAACGCTCTTGCCCGTCGTGCCGACGCCTGACTTTACGCACGAACTCAGATTACACAAATTACAGTACCCACAGAGACATTTAGACGTTCGTTCTTCACGAGTCTCATACACAGATGAAATGTGAGGAACTCAAAACCGTAGTACAATATAAAGTTCCTCCCGTGGTAAGGAAACTGGAGCAGTGACGATATGGTCATAAAATGGGGAAATCAACTGACATTACTGACTTTGAAAAAAAATGGTTCAAATGGCTCTGAGCACCATGGGGCTTAACTTCTGAGGTCATCAGTCCCCTAGAACTTAGAACTACTTAAACCTAACTAACCTAAGGACATCACACACATCCATGTCCGAGACAGGATTCGAACCTGCGACCGTAGTGGTCGCGCGGTTCCAGACTGTAGCGCCTAGAACCGCTCGGCCACCACTGCCGGAGACCTTGAAAAACTTCAAGTCATTATGGTCCGACATCTGGGAACTAACATTTCGATACTAGCAAAGCTGGTCGCCTGATCGTGTACTACCAACGTCAGCATCTATGAAAAGTGGTTGAAGAACGGTGAAACCACGTATAGCCGGCAAATACTTTCACGCCTCATGGTAGAACGTGGAGGTCGATGTCTTTCCTGTTCCGCAATTCAAGATAGGTAGCAATCTGTGGCAAATGTGACGACAGAGTACAACGATGATGCAGGCACAAAGTGTTTTCGGAGCAATACATTCACAGCACATTGTTGAGAATGAGACAATGCAGCAAACGATGTCTACATGTTCCCACGTTTACCCAACGACATCATCATTTACGATAGCAGGGAGCTCTGGATCATCGACATTCGATTATAGATGATGGAAAGCTCTCGAATGATTGGATGAATCACTGTTTTCGTTTCACCAAGTCGACTGGTGCGTCCGGATTTGCCGTCACCCAGCAACCTGCTGCTCGAAACATGCATGGCGCAACGGAAGCAGCATTAACTATGAGGGACATTCGCCTGGGCTTACATGGGACCTGACATCTGTGGATTACAAACTATTATTGCGGTATTGCGGACCACCTGCTTCGCTTAATAGTTATGTCTTCGTCGAAGGATAACTATGCCTTTTGGACACTGACTTGGAAAGCACGATAGTAAAATCAAGTTGGTCTACAAATGAACAGGCTTTTGAGGGGAGAGTTTCCTTGGTATGCTTCGGCGTCTTACTCTAAATGACTATTACTGATGAGACCAGCGTTTTGGCTATGATCTCAATGTCCTTATTCTGGGTCTACTCAAGAAATCGATTGTAGCCGTGGCCGATGCGGTTGTTCTGTAAGTATAAGTTGTTTACATTTCGACGCGCCACCATTTGGCAGCCAAATCGGCCCGATGGGAACCTGTTGGAATACAGCTAGCAGGCTATAGTCCGTCACTATGGTGCTCATAAAACTTCAGCAAAATGGTGCAGGATGTTCGAAATTCTAAGAAGAAGGAAGATAAGCTATAGGGGTAGGCGGGTATACACAATATTTATAACAACTAAGAGGAAAAAATAAGACTGGAGGGCCGAGAACGAGGTGCTCGGATTAAAGAGGTTGTAGTGCAGGAATGTATTCCAACGACCATAATGTTCAATTATACATCGAAGAAGCAATGATGAAAATAAAAGAAAGGTGCAAGTCTGCGATTGAAGTTAAATGATACTATTCGCTGATCACATCATTATCCTGAGTGAAAGTAAAGAAGTGTTAGAGGATCTGTTGAATGGAATAAATCGAAGAAAAATGAAAGTAATGAAAACTAGCAGAAATGAGAATAGCGGGAGACAGCAGAATTGGTGATCACGAAGTAGAAGAGGTTAGGGAATTCTGCTACATAGGCAGCAAAATAACTCATGAAGGACGGAGGACGGAGGGCATAAGAAGCATACTAGTACTGGTAAAAAGGAAATTCCTGGCGAACAGAAGTCTATTAGTATCAAACATAGGCCTTAATTTGTGGAGTAAATTTCTGAAAATGTACGTTTGGAGCCCAGTATTGCGTAGTAGTGAACACGGAACAGACGAGAATCGAACCATTCTCGACCTGAAAATAAGGTGGACTGTTGAGGTAAGGAATTAGGAGTTTCCACGCAGAATCGACCAGGAAAGGAATATATGCAAAGCATTGACGAGAAGAACGGACATGCTGATAGGACATCTTTTTGGACGCACAAGAAGAAGTTTAATGTTACTAGAGGAAGTTGTAAAGGGTAAAAACTACGGAGGAAGACAGAAATTGGAATATATCCAGCAGATAACTGATGACGCAATGTAAAAGAGCTACTGTGAAACGAGGAGGTTGGCACAGGAAGAAAATTCGCAGTGGGCCGCATCAACTATTCAGAAGACTGATGACTCTGAAAATAAAAAAAAAATATGAAAAACTACCAGCTTGTAATTTACGGGGATTGCGCGATCTGTGAGAAGACTTCTGGTGCCACATGCCTCCGAAAACCTATCAAGGTCTTGTCTACTCCATGAAACGCGGAATGGCTCCGGTATTGCATTCTATAAGTTGGCCAACACGATAACATTTCGGCTCATACGTGTGTATGTAGATGTTGATGTAGTTTGTATTCATTCGGGATATTCTTTCTGAGAATCATCCCTGTATTATTAATATACTTTATATGATTTTCAATATCAGGATAAGGTGGTGCCAGAATGAGTATCATATTCCTTATCGCCTTGAATTTCGGGATCACACTGCAGCAGTTGTTTGGTATTGGCTTTTGACATGATACAGGTTAGATATGGCGACAGGTTTATCGATGGATGCCATCAAAGACACATTTGCTTAGAAACCTAAAGTTCTACAAAACGATACTTTTTGCACAATTTTTATGTGTATTAGTCGTTTTTGTAGTTTGATACTGTGTATACTATAGCAATAACAGAATTCAAGAATCACACGAACACTGTACACGATATACCACGTTCATGTACAACCTCATACTTCTATTTGAGTTTTTTCCCCGGCTAATACTTGCTTCCAAGAACTTGCATGCTGGACCAGTGTGCTTGTTAAGAAACTAGACATGCTGCTTGAATTTAACAGTTGCAACTGAATTAATACAGCAGTGTGTATTGTAAGTCTGAATTCACTCACCATACAGTGCGCCTGACGCAGACAAAGGGACTTTTTCCCAGAATTATTACGAGATATGCCGTTTATCTGTGCACTGCGTAGCAGATGCTAGTAATCCCACGAGCACAGGTTCGTTAGCACTCTATTGTTTAATCAAAATTCAGGTGCTCCGATTGATGTATTGTTTGCAAATGAGAAATAATAAGACTCCCTACTTGAAACCTCTCCCTGCATTCGTTTGTTGTTTGGCACGTGTTGTTATATTTGCTATCTCCTTTCATCCACTAGGAACAGAAAGAATACAGAAAGCACAGAAATACGATTGACAGCATGAAAATTTCAAAACAGTTTTGATACACAGATAGTGTAATAAATGCTTTAACACTCTGACGTATTTTCTGTTTCCTACTGCAAGTAAAAATAAGTAAACATATGTTCTTTAGGACGACAAATATTAATAATTACTCTCGGAGACAGAACATAACGGTCGTTTCATAAAATTTTGTACGCTTGGGGGACATGCCCAACGAAAGGTAACTGCTTAAAATCTCTTCTACATACAAGCATTTGCATACAGTCAGGAACAGAAATAACACAGAAAGAACAAAAATATGATTTGCAGCGTCGAAGTTAAAACTATTTTCGTACAGGGATATTATAACAAATGCTTTAACATTGTGGCAACATTTTCAAATTGCGATTTCAATTAAAAAGTATTTTAACTGAAGACAAGAAATAATAATAATTAATGTGGAAGGCTGAAGATGTGTTGATTCCATAACATTTGTAAGTCTGTGGTATATGCCCAAAGAAAATTAATTAGTTAAAGTCTGCATTATATTCAAGGCTTCGCAAAAAATTGGGTTATAATGGATCACCCAAAAGTTCTTCTTTCTTAATGTGCACAATAATTCACTAAATCACATTGCAGGCAACGTTAAACGCTGCAAGAAAATTGCTAAAGCACAAACTGACGTAACTTCAAGTTAAATAATTCGTACTTTACACAGGATTTTCCAGACAATTAATACATGGTTAGCATGAAGAACCGAAATTTTATGCCATGTACCGTACACGTCTCAGATTCTTTGTGAGCAAAGGGAAAATCTATTTGGTTACAGGGCACAATATTTTGCTAAAGTACTGAAAAAGGTTCAAGAAAGAAGAAAGAAATGATTCTGAGGAGCAATTCCAATAATTTGAAAGAAATTGCATTCTGACAATTTTATTTTAAGTGATATATTTCGATAGTCCTTTCAATATGTTTTAAACAATTAGCATATAAAACTGTCTGGTTGTTTTTTTTTTAAGAAATTCGCTACTCTAGAAATTCGGAAAAGTAACTGCGATTCATTGAGCCTGATGTCGGAAATACAGTTATCCGTATTGCTACTTATGCAGTACAAGCGAACAAGAGAGGCTGTTTCGGTTTATAAAAACGAATGGTTCTATCTTATGTGCTATAATCTACATTAAGGTAGCAAAATTGTAACCTGTGTATTAATTTGCATTGAGTCCATGTTTATTGAATTACGAGTGCCAACTTAACTTGCGTGGACAGTACTTAACTGAAGAATGTTGCGAATCTTCTGCCTAAAAATCATAAATTACTCTTGTTTTAATATATTAAAACAACGTCTATTCGTTTGCATGAGCACGTATGGGAAGTAGTCGAAGGACACGGCAATAATGGAAAATGGGAGCCGGAGACTTCTTCGCTCTGTGAAGGAGGATTACGGCGATATGTTCCATGTATGACGACAATACCGGTGCAAGCATGTTTCGGAGCAAACCAGCCACCGTACAAAGTTTATCATGGGGTTCGTTAGCGGACAACCCTTCGGTGTTCCTATTTTGAGCCAACGACATCGTCAGTTACGATTTCAGTGAGTACGAGATCCTTGATATTGGACCAGGGATGAATGGAAACTTGCTACCTGTTCGGATGAATTACGTTTCTTGTTGCATCCAGATCAATAGTTGTCCTGAAACGCCGCCATACAGGCGAGCGGTAGCTCGAAACATGCACAGTTACACAGACATAGGTCGTGGGAGCAGTATTATGCTATGGGGTACATTATCTTTTGACTCTATTGTGTCTGTGATAGTAAATGTAGGCACCATGACAGATATGGACAACGTAAACATTACTGCAGGTCATCTGTATCCCTTCATGCATGGTGTCTTCCGTAAACAGCAGTCTAACTGTCCGTGGTCTAATGTCAGAATGGTGGTACAGTGATGGTAAGAAGAATTCCACTGGTTGCTGGTAAAATTCTTGCATTGTGGATACACAGTTTCGCGGCCTAAAGACGCATCATAAGGTGCAACCTACCTAATAAAGATTAATAAACAACATCTTAGTTTTGTGGATTATTAAAATCAATAGTGGTAATATCTAAAATATGCTCATAACGTTATAAGGTCCTACCTGTACCTATAGCTCCTAGTCGGAATGTATTATTCAGTAAATATTGTCTATATTATATTAATTTCATTATAATTTCTGACGGATGGATCTTGTACTTAAAGATCCATGTTTTAAGATTTGCCTACATCTAAAAGAAAAATATTTTGCATTGAGAGGACACTGTTTTTTGTTTAAATAAAAGCCGGATTGGCTATAAAGTAGTCAGTACTATTGTGATTAGTCGGTCACAATGCAAATTACCATGTGGAAAGGTGTAAAGTGGCTCTCTGTTACCGGTGTAACGTTAGGACATCCCGGTGTTGGGAAGAACAGAAGCGCAGCACAAGCGAATAAGAAAGCTGGAGGAGCAGAAACTACCTTGTGGACTGTGTGACGTCATATACTTCTGGTTAGGAAAGCTGGGTCACTCCCTTTGCACACCAGATTAATATTGAATTTTATTACATACTAATACTTAGTCGTATAAACAATCAAAATGAGACCGAATGATCTTTTTCTTTTCTTTTTATTTTGTTGAGCCGTCAGCCTTCTGACTGGCTCGATGCGGCCCGCCACACTATCCTCTCCTCTGCCAACCACTTAATTTCCGAGTAGCACTTACAGTCTATACCCTAAATTATTTGCTGTATGTATTCCAATCTCTTTCTTCCTCTACAGTTTTTGTCCCCTATAGCTCCCTCTAGCCTCTAGTTCCGTGGAAGTCATTCCCTGAAACCTTAACAGATGTTGTATCATCGTGTCCCTTCTCCTTGTCAGTGTTTTCCTTGTATCCCGTTCCTCTCATATTCTGCTCAGAACCTCCTCATTCCTTACTTTATCAGTCCACCTAATTTTCAACATCCGTCTGAAGAACCACATCTCAAATGTCTCAATACTCTTCTTTCCCGATTTTCGCACAGTCAATTTTTCACTACCATACAACGCTGGGCTTTAGACGTAAATTCTCAAAAATTTCTTTCTCAAATTAAGGCCTGTGATTGATATTGGAACACTTTTCTTGCCAGGAATGCCTTTCGTGGCAGTGATAGTCTGCCTTTCATGTCCTCCTTGCTCCGTCAGTCTTTTTTTTCTTTTTTGCTGCCTAGGTAGTAGAATTCCCTAATTTCATCTACTTTCTGACCATGAATATTGATGTTAATGTTGTCGCTGGCTCATTTCTGCTACTTCTCATTACTTTCGTCTTTTTTCGATTTACTCTCAATCCATACTCTATACTTATTAGACCATTCCATTCACCATATGTAAGTCTTCTTCACTTGCACACAGGATAGCAATGTAATCAGCAAAGCGTATCAATGATATCCGTTCACCTTGAATTTTAATTCTTCTGTTGAACCTTTCTTTTATTTCCATCGTTGCTTCTTCAATGTGCAAACTGAAAAGCAGCGGCGAAAGACTACATCCTAGTTTTATACGTTTTTTTAATTCAAGCGCTTCCTTCTTGATCGTCCACTCTTATTATTCCCTCTTGGCTCGTGTATATATTATATATCATTTGTTTCCCCTTATAGTTTACCCATACTTTTCTCAGATTTTCGAACATCTTGCACCATTTTACACTGTCCAATGCTTTTTCTTGGTCGTCAGATCCAATGAACTTGTCTTGATTTTTCTTTAGTCTTGCTTCCATTGTCAACTGAAACGTCATAATTCCCCCTCTGGTGCCTTTAGCTTTTCTGAAGCCTATATGACCGTCATCTGACACATCCTCAAATTTCTTTTCGATTCTTCTGCATATCACTCTAGTCAGCAACTTGGATATATGAGCTGTTACGCTGTTCGTATCATAATTCTTGCACTTGTCAGCTCTTGCGGTGTTCGGAATTGTGTGGATGATATTTTTCCGGAAGTCAGATGGTATGTCATACATTTTACACACCAACGTGAACAGTCGTTGTGTTGCCACTTCCTCCTGTGATTTCATAAATTCTGATGGAATGTTATCCATCTCTTCTGCCTTATTTGATTTTCCAAAGCTCCCTTAAATTCGGAGTCACTGGATCCTATATCTCTTCTAAATCGACTACTGTTTGTTCTTCTATCACATAAGACAAATCTCCACCCCCCCCACCCCCCTCCCACCGATGATTTCAGTGTACAAATTCCACCTATTCGCTCTCTCCGCTGCATTTAACAGTGGAATTCCTGTTACATTCTTTCTTAATGTTACCACCCTGGGTTTGAATTTCACTTAAGGGTGTTTCGACTTTCCTGTAGGCCGAGTCAGTCCTTCCAACAATCATTTCATTTTCGATGTCTTCACATTTTTCATGTAACAATTCCCTACATTTCCTGTTTATTTCACTCCTCTGTTGAGTGGTACTGAAGTAAATAAATTAGTGAAATCAAAGTGAACTAGAAATTAGAATATAAATGGAAAACTTGGTTTAGTTTAGAGAGTTACATACTCGCATTCAGTGGGCAGAACAGCAGAACAGAAGAGACAATGACCATGAAGTCAGCGAGTTCCACATAAGCGGGCGCTGTCGATTCAGCCGTCAGGGCATCGCCCGACCGGCTCACGTGTTTCTCAGTTGTCGCATGTGAGCAAAGGCCCTCGCCTACATTCCAAGAGCCAATGACCGACGTTAAGAAGATTCTTCGAGAAGCTTTTCAACATGACGGAAGAGGCAATGACCGGCTCACGTGTTTCTCAGTCGTCACATGCGATCAGAGGCCCCCGCCTACATTCCAAGAGCCAATGACCAAGGTCAAGAAGATTCTTCGAGAAGCTTTTCAACGTGACAGAAGAGGCAATGGCCGTGAAGTCGTTCACCTCCAGTAAACTGAAGTGAATAAATACACGAGACCCGGTGGGCCCGACAGATGAAGACAGATGAAGACAGATGAAGACAGACGGAGACGAAGACGAGAGACGAAGGAAGAAAAGAAGAGTAGCAGTAGTGTTCAGTCAGTTTCGCTGCTGAAGACCGTCATGCAAGAAGAGACTGCATCATGCACAGACGCACCAAGTCCGCCGCTGTAATGGAATAGCAAGCAGCAGCCGCGGCGCCAGAAGACAGAAGTTAAAAGGTAATTGAAGTCTGGTTTTTACATACCAGAGTGACTCGTGAGGACGGGAAGGAGACGGCCTCACATCAGTAGTTACCTGTGAGCTGGGATGAAGACCTGACAGCCGAAGACTGGCAAGCGGGAGTCCGTGGTTCGAGTTTGGGACACTGGCCTTCCCCCGCCGCGCCGCTCCGCTGGTCGACGCACAACACACGCGGCCGCTTAGAGAAGAGAAACACTGGGACGCCACATCCAAGGTATCATCCGATGCACGACTTCGCTCGCAATAGTTAAAACCGGCCACCTCGCGCTGCGCGTCTCCGGTCAGCTGGGCGAGACGGCGACACGAGATACACACCGCTACGCGTAATCAGACGCCGCCGCCGCCGCCGCCGCCGCCGCCGCTGTCGCAGCAGAAGGCTACGCAAACGACACGGCTGCCGCTCTCCGAACCAGAACGTCCCAGTAAGGTACAGTTGTACGAAACTTTCAATAAAAGTTATCTTATGTAAAAATGATGTTTCATTCGACCTCATACCCTGCCCACATGTTGTTAAGAGAGAAAAGTTAATTTATTTAATATTTTCACCCTGACAGAATGCTTTAGAATGCTCATCCTGACAATTGACAGTATCAAAAGAGAAAACCCTGTTACATTGAGTGACAGAACTGTCACATTTAGTAACACAACTGTTACATTTGATGTCAGAAGCCGTTTTAGTTGTTACATTTGGTGTCAGAGAAAAAACCCTTGGCTCAATATGAGGTGTGAATGACAGTCACCAAAGGTTCCCAGTTAGTATTTTTTAATGTGTGAAGGTATAGAGGTTTGCATAGCAGTCGTAATATTTTCTTTATTTAGAAGTGTATTTTCTCTCATGATTTTAAGAGTTTGTCGGAAATATTTAAACATCTTTTAAATTCAGTATAGGAAGATTGTGTAACTAACAGTTTGTAAAATGATGACACGAAATCGTACAAAGTCAGAGTCAGCACCACAAGCGGTTTCTACTGATGAAGCTATTCAGAGCTTAGTTAATCAAATAGCACAGCTTAAAAATGATAATAATGCATTATTTAAGCAGTTGTGTGAGGTTAGGCAAATCAGTTCAATCCCTCCCACCCTAAATTCCTCAGCAGAAGCCTTAGTAACTCCTTTTTCAGGTAAACCTGGCGAGGACATAACAGCCTTTTTTGATGATTTAGTAGCAGCTGCAAAGTTAGGATCATGGTCAGATGAACAGCTCTTACAAATGACAAAGTTAAGATTGACAGGAGAGGCTAAAGCACACGTCTTATACCATGAAGAATTACGGAATGCTCTAACATTTGAGGAATTGAAGAAAGGATTGCTTAAACGTTTTCAAAAACAGAACAGCTGTAGATTTTATAGGGAACAGTTAAACACTATCACTCAGAGGCAAAACGAGTCGTTAGAAAGCTTTGTAGATAGGATTAGAAAAGTTAATATTAACACCTATCAGTTGACAACTAGTGATGAAGCAAATAAGGTTATTTTACAAGAGGCAGAAGATAGAGCTCTGGATACATTTTTACGTGGGTTACCTCCTGAAACGTCCCGTCGTGTCAGGGCAGAGTTTCCTAAAAATTTAGCAGAAGCTGTATCTGTGGCGACAGCTTTTGAAGAAATTGACATTGCCACCAGATACAAGGAGAAGCGAAATATATTTTCAGCAGGAGTACGATGTTTTAGGTGCGATCGACATGGACATATAGCAAAAAACTGTAGACAACCTCAATGCACTAATTGTCAAAGAATAGGTCACACATTCAAGGAATGCAGGTCTAAGAAAGTTTTTGGAAATAGAAATCAGTTAAACTCAAACGGGAATGTCGGAGCCGCCGCCAGGCGTTCCCAATAAAATTTCATGCCATTAAGGCGAATGTGAAGGCGGAATGCTGGTTATCTGCTACCATACAGGACAAAGAGGCAAGGATACTGGTGGATACAGGCGCAAACGTATCAATAGTAAGTAATGAATGTATTGGAGAAAAGAAATATGACCCTCCAAGGTATAGATTGAATGGAGTAGGAGGAGGTACAGTTAAGTCATTAGGATGTACATCATTGATTTTCTATATTCACGGTGTACAATTTCAGGAAGATGTAGAAGTGGTAACAAAGGTAACTGACGGGTACGACGCGATCCTAGGGTTGGATTTCCTGAATAAACATCACGCTAAAATCGACCTCAGACAGCAAACTGTAGAACTTAGCGGAATAGTGTTTCAGCTAGGTGACACCGCTGCAAAGGGCCCTCTGCCGCAAGATTTCCCTAACCGGAAGGCGAAATCAACTATACTGCGTGCAACGTCCTTGAAGGTTGATTCGCGGGATCAGATACCATCTGGCTCAGGAAAACTTCTCTGGATGACCGTTGACCACGACGTACCTACAGATACAGTGTGTCTAATAGAGCCTTTAGAGGAAAATGAGGAATTAGATGTATCACATTGTTTTGTACGTAGGAGTGTTGTACGGGTTCAAGACGTTGAGGGAGAAAGAAAAGTACCGGTAAATATTGACAATTTCGGGGTGGAGGACAAAGAGTTGCATAAGGGAATATTAGTAGCTACAGTCAGTACTTTTGAAGAAGAAGATTTCATTTGGTCAGATATTACTGATGGTCAGAAACCAGACGCCTATAAAACCGCATTGCGCCAGAAGATTGAGCATTTGAAAGGAAAGGATAGAGACACGATAGAAGCAGTTTTAGTTGAGTTCCAAGATTTATTTAATGCAGAAGGTCCATTGCCAGCAACAGACATCACACAGCATAGGATCCCAACAGGAAATAGCCCCCAAGTCTATAGGAAGCCTTATAGAGTTGCGCATCACTTACAGCCAGTACTGGATGAATTTATAGAACAGCATCTAAAAGATGGAATTATAGAATATTCTGATTCGCCTTATAATTCAAATATTGTAATTATTCCAAAGAAGTCTCCCGACGGTACGAAACGATATAGATTTTGTTGTGACTACAGACACCTTAACAAACAAACAATCTCAGATGTTTATCCTCTTCCAAACATTACAGATATCATTGACAGTTTGGGTAACAGTAAATACTTTTCAACAATCGATTTACGTAGCGGATATCATCAATTGGAAGCTGCACCTGAAGATAGGCATAAAACAGCATTTTTTACCCCTGTAGGCCACTGGCAATTTAAAAGAATGCCTTTCGGTTTGAAAAATGCACCAGCAACTTTTCAAAGACTACTCGATGGAGTATTGCGAGGACTCAAAACTCAGCAATGTTGTGTATATCTAGACGATATTATTGTAATCTCCAGAGACATTAATGAACATGCTGTGCGTCTGTGTAACGTTTTTCAGAGACTTAGAAAAGCTAAATTAACATTAAATATGGAAAAATGTAGTTTTGCATTGACAGAGGTTACATACCTAGGGCATGTCATTAGTGAAAAAGGAATTAAAACAGATCCTCGATTAATTTCGGCAGTTAAGGACTTCCCAACACCACAACGCGTTAAGGAGGTACAAAGTTTCATTGGTCTCGCATCGTATTACCGAAAATATGTTCAAAATTTTGCTGAAATTGCCCGACCCTTAACCCAATTATTGAAAAAGGGTGCAAAATTTCATTGGTCTGAAGATTGTGAATCTGCATTTCAAACCCTTAAAGATAAGTTAACACACAGTCCAGTATTAGCCTACCCAGATTATAATAAAGAATTTATTTTATCCTGTGACGCAAGTGGTCATTCAGTAGGAGTTGTTTTGAGTCATAATATTAATGGCGGGGAACACCCCATAGCCTATGCTTCGAGACAACTAACAACGGCAGAAAGAAATTATTCCACAACGGAGAAAGAATTGTTAAGTGTTATTTATGGTATCAAATACTTTAAATGCTACTTGTATGGTAGAAAATTCAAGGTTATTACAGACCACGCAGCTTTAAAATGGTTGCTTGGATTAAAGGATCCATCTAGTCGTCTTACCCGTTGGGCCCTATGTCTTTCCGAAATGGATTTCGAAGTTATCCATAAACCAGGCAAAAAACACACGAATGCAGATTGCCTAAGTCGGAAAATAGCACTTTTGGAAGCAACAGGCCGAGATACTGAGGACTGGAGAAAGGCACAAGATGATGATACAGTATGTAAAAAATACGCAAATCAAAAACAATTTTACTTTGAAGATGGTGTATTATGCCGTAAAACAAAACTTGGACCGCGAATTGTTGTTCCCCAACACCTTAGACAAGAAATAATGGCAGAGGCCCACGATCATATCCTTGCAGGACACGGTGGACAGCGGACAACCGAAAGACGAGTAGCAGAGCGATTTTGGTGGCAAACCAGAAAGCAGGATGTTGCTCAGTACGTTCGTAATTGCATTGCGTGCGCACAACGAGCTGAACTTTCTCGTTCAAAAATACCCTTACAGAGGCTCCCCGAGGCTTCATGTCCATTTCAAATCTGCGGAATAGATCTCTACGGGCCATTTCATAAAACACCTGCTGGTAATAAGTATGTTCTTACAATTATCGATCACTTTTCACGCTATCTAGCAATGGTGAGTCTCCCAGATCAGCAAGCAAATACAGTTGCCCAAGCTTTAGTTAACAACTGGATACTTAAATTTGGCGTACCTGAAGCTATTATCACAGATCAGGGATCTAATTTTATGTCTGAATTAATGAAACAGCTATGCCACTTATTAAAAATACGCAAATTACGCACAACTCCGTTACACCCTCAGTGCAACGGGCGCACAGAAAGAGTTCATCGGACAATTGGCTAGATGCTTAGTTATTATATTAACGAGCAACATTCTAATTGGGATACGTATTTACCAATAATCGTGTCGGTATACAACGACAAAACGCATGAAGCAACTGGCATGTCACCTTATGAACTGGTCTATGGGAAAAAAATGCCGTCCCCTTTTGATGTAATCAGGCAGAAAAACGGAAAAGTCGGAGAAACAGTAAGAGATTTCAGTCGAATGATGAAGGATGTATGGAAAAAGGTTCAAAAATCTAATACAAAGGCTTTGGAACGACAGGAAAGATTAGGTAATACCCAAGCTAAATATCCAAATTACAAAATCGGTCAGTGGGTTATGCTTTCAACTCCTTACATAGCGAAAGGAAAAACGAAGAAATTTGTAACAAACTACAGAGGTCCTTATCAAATTATAGAGATCACGTCACCAGTCAACGTTAAATTGCAACTGCCCACCCGAACTACCATTGTCCATGCAAGTCGTTTAAAACCTTTTAAGGGCGCTCCAGATGTAATTCCTTCAACAATAGTGTCTGCTTTTCCGAAGGGTGGAGGAAGTTCCCGTAAAGGAAAAAGAGTGGCCACGCCAGCACAACATACAGACATGGTACCATACAATCTTCGTTCAAGGGTGCGAATGTCCTAGTTGAATCTTAGTAGACTGTGGACAGTACACAAATGTAAATAATAAATTATAATGGTTTATTTTTTGAGAAAAAAAAGTTGAACGTAGAAACATGTAGATCTTGTAGTTAACAATGTATTCCTTCTTTTCTTTGTTTTTGTTTTTACTAGGTTCGTAGGTCTATAACCATGTTTGCTTTTTTCAGAAAACGCCATGCAAGCATTTCCTACACAAAACCTATCCTACCTCAATGACTCCCTTGACAGTTCCCTTCTGAAGTCATCAGATATGTTCATAAACTCGCAGCAAGGCAAAATTGATGCCAACGTTATGATGCAACATGTCTTGCAATTAAAAGGTGAACAAAACTAAAATTATAATGCTAGAAACGAGTATATCTGGAACCTTTGTGTTGGTGTTTCTGCTTTGTACAGTTTTCTTTTAGTTACAACAAAAATAAGCCAAATAATAATATACCACTTCATCAAATCCCTGTTAACTGGATACCACACTCTTAACTGGTGTACTTCAGCAGTTACTTTTGAGCATTAGTGTATTAATTTTGTTTATTGTACTTCATTCTTTATTAAACAGTCTCTTGTTAACATAAACAATACTGTAGAATAGATATTCTTTCATTAGTATAGGGTAGATTAAACAGCTGTTGCTCTGTAATTTTCTAAGTGCAAAACCTATTCATTGTCATCAAGATATGTTACACTTATTACAACCATTTATGTAAGAACTATGTGATTCCTGACCGTACAGTGCTTTTGTAAAGTGATAAAGTATTTTCCACATACTTAATGTGAAGCATGTGTAATCTTCTAAGTCGAGAGTTTTCAGTGCTTGTGCTTTTTCCGTGTGAAGATTGGAGGAATGTTGAGTGGTAAATTCGAAGGCGAATTTCTCCGAAGGGTGGAGGAATGTTGAGTGGTACTTAAGTAAATAAATTAGTGAAATCAAAGTGAACTAGAAATTAGAATATAAATGGAAAACTTGGTTTAGTTTAGAGAGTTACATACTCGCATTCAGTGGGCAGAACAGCAGAACAGAAGAGACAATGACCATGAAGTCAGCGAGTTCCACATAAGTGGGCGCTGTCGATTCAGCCGTCAGGGCATCGCCCGACCGGCTCACGTGTTTCTCAGTTGTCGCATGTGAGCAAAGGCCCTCGCCCACATTCCAAGAGCCAATGACCGACGTTAAGAAGATTCTTCGAGAAGCTTTTCAACGTGACGGAAGAGGCAATGACCGGCTCACGTGTTTCTCAGTCGTCACATGCGATCAGAGGCCCCCGCCTACATTCCAAGAGCCAATGACCGAGGTCAAGAAGATTCTTCGAGAAGCTTTTCAACGTGACAGAAGAGGCAATGGCCGTGAAGTCGTTCACCTCCAGTAAACTGAAGTGAATAAATACACGAGACGCGGTGGGCCCGACAGATGAAGACAGATGAAGACAGATGAAGACAGATGAAGACAGACGGAGACGAAGACGAGAGATGAAGGAAGAAAAGAAGAGTAGCAGTAGTGTTCAGTCAGTTTCGCTGCTGAAGACCGCTATGCAAGAAGAGACTGCATCATGCACAGACGCACCAAGTCCGCCGCTGTAATGGAATAGCAAGCAGCAGCCGCGGCGCCAGAAGACAGAAGTTAAAAGGTAATTGAAGTCTGGTTTTTACATACCCGGGTGACTCGTGAGGGCGGGAAGGAGACGGCCTCACATCAGTAGTTACCTGTGAGCTGGGATGAAGACCTGACAGCCGAAGACTGGCAAGCGGGAGTCCGTGGTTCGAGTTCGGGACACTGGCCTTCCCCCGCCGCGCCGCTCCGCTGGTCGACGCACAACACACGCGGCCGCTTAGAGAAGAGAAACACTGGGACGCCACACTCAAGGTATCATCCGATGCAAGACTTCACTCGCAATAGTTAAAACCGGCCACCTCGCGCTGCGCGTCTCCGGTCAGCTGGGCGAGACGGCGACACGAGATACACACCGCTACGCGTAATCAGACGCCGCCGCCGCCGCCGCTGTCGCAGCAGAAGGCTACGCAAACGACACGGCAGCCGCTCTCCGAACCAGAACGTCCCAGTAAGATACAGTTGTACGAAACTTTCAATAAAAGTTATCTTATATAAAAATGATGTTTCATTCGACCTCATACCCGAGCCAAGGAAGAACCCACCCTGCCCACATGTTGTTAAGAGAAAAGTTAATTTATTTAATATTTTCACCCTGACAGAATGCTTTAGAATGCTCATCCTGACAATTGACAGCATCAAAAGAGAAAACCCTGTTACATTGAGTGACAGAACTGTCACATTTAGTAACACAACTGTTACATTTGATGTCAGAAGCCGTTTTAGTTGTTACACCTCAGCGACTTGTATTTCTGTATTCTTGAATATCGCGGAACATTTTTGTAGTTCCTTCTTTCATTGATCAACTGTAGTATTTTTTCTTCACTCATGGTTTCTTCGCAGTTAACTTCTTTGAACAAATGTTTTCCTTTTCAGCTTTTGTGTATGCCCTTTCTAGAGGTGTCCATTCCTCTTAAACTGTACTGCATACTGAGTTGTTCGTTATTGCTGTATCTATAGTCTTAGAGAACTTCAAGCGTATCTCGTCATTCCTTAGTACTTCCATATCCCACTTCTTTGCTTATTGGTTATTCCTGACTAATCTTTTAAACTTGCCCCTACTCTTCATCACTACTACATTGTGAGCTGAGTCTATATCTGCTCCTTTGTATGCTACGATCCAGCATCTGGTTTCGGAACCTCCATCTGAATATTCCTATATAACCTGGCCTTTTCCAAGTATACCTCCTCCTCTTGTGAATCTTGAACGGAGTGTTCATTATTAGTAGTCGAAAATTATAACAGAACTCAACAGTATTTCTCCTCTCCTCTCTCATCCTCTGTCCCAAGTCCATACTCACCTGTGACCTTTTCTTCTACCTGTTCCCCTGAAACTACATTCCAGAATCCCATGACCATTGGATTTTCTTCTTCATTTACATAATTTATTACCCTATCAATTTCCTCATACACTTCCTCTATATCTTCAGCTTGTGACCTCAGCATGTATACCTGAACTATCTTCGTCAGTGCTGGATTTCTTTCGATTCTGATAGAAACATCCTTATTACTGAACTGCTCACAGTAACACACTCTCCGCCCCACTCCTCTATTCGTAACGAATCCTACTCCCTTTGTACCATTTTCTGCTGCTGTTCATATTATACTAATCTGACCTGAAATCCTCATCTTCTTTCTATTTAACTTCCGTGTCCCTTTACTATATCTACATTGAGCCTCTGCATTTCCCTTTTCAGCTTTTCTAGTTTCCCTACCACGTTCAAGCTTCTAACATTCCACGCCCCGACTCGTAGAACGTTATCCTTTCGTTGCTAATTAAAACTTTCTCTCATGATCACCTCCAATTTTGCATTCCCCTCCCGGAGGCCCGAATGGGAGGTATTCCAAGATCTATGAAACGTCCCCTTTGAACAATTTATACAATGACTGTGCTTAACCTGACACACAATATTTTGTTAGCGCAACGCAATCTGACTTTCAAAATTCCCTACAAAAGAATGGCCCTGACTAACATTAAACTATACCTTTCACAAATCACTTACCTCACAAAAATCTTCGCTGCACAAGCTACTGCAATACAGCGAGCGCCACTACTGCCAGCTAAATAAAAGACTCAAACTACTGAAGGCACTAACTACTGATAGGGATAGTTAGCAAATGAAAGATATTAATAGAGAACAAACAATGTATTTACCTTTATATCATCATATATAAATATAGCAGTTCATGACAAATTACAAATCTCCGCCATCTCTCTCCCCACATCCACCACTGCTGGCGGCTCACCTCCAACTGCGCAACGCTACGCGCTGTTCACATCCAGCTGCCGCTGCCCAACACTACAATGGCAGACAACAATGCAAACTAGCCACAGACTGCACACAGCACAGCCAGTGATTTTCATATTGAGCGCTACGTAACGTTGCCAATAAGAAAACATAAACAGCCTACTTACAGATCTTTTGCCAATGGAGACATCATCATGACACTTTCTCACTTACAGGCATGCGTCCGGAGGATACGCGATATGCGTCTCTAATGCAGTGGTTCCCATTGCCTTCTACATCCTCCTGCCATTGATAATTGCTGACTCTTCAGCCTTTAGAGACAGTTTCCCACCACTGGGACACGAGAGTGCCCTGAACCTCTGTCCGTTCCTCCAACCTCTTTGAGAAGGCCGTTGGCAGAATGAGGGTGACTTCTTATGCCGGAAGTCTTCGGCAGCCAATGTTGATTATTAATCAAAATTTTAGCAGTGGCGTGTTTAGAACCCGTTTTGATTACTAACCAAAGACGCTATCCCTAGACCATGGCTGCATTCCATGCCAGAATGCTATGGTACTTTAATTGTAATTGATTATTCAACGTGAACTGTGCATTTTCTTTTTTTTCTAAAAATTTCTACTTCGTCTAATATTTTTAAAATATAGCTTTTTTCTTTTTTATGAAGCATTTTTCTGAAGGGCTTGCGATGGTGTGCACTGCTCCGTATAAGTGTGCTGTTCATACAGATAGGGCTTTATTTAAGTTAAGTGTTCTTTTCCGAAATGATGTACCAGTTTGCTCTATATACACCCGATTCATTATATGTAGTTACTACAGCTTTTTTCTTGTGTCTGAGTTTACTACATAGATGTGCAGATGTAAAATGCGCAGAAACGACGTTTTTATGTCTTATGTATTTGCCTATTTCCTCGCATTGTGCACCCAAATAGGATATTCTCCTAAAAATAGTGTATTCCTTCGTCTGATTGGTTGTCCAAACACTTACGAGATCTTTTCTTCGTAGGGGACAACAGTGATTTAGAACTTTTAGAAAGAAATTTCCGCCAGTTGACTGATATTGGTTCCTTTATAGTACACAGTCTTGCTCTATATACACAGCTTTGCTACCATTTCAGGTGTATGGTGAAACATTAACAGTTGTTTTACATGTATGTGATATGTTAGACACATTTTAACCTTTTAGTATGGGCTTGGGAATGGCTACAAAGCAAAAATCATCATTGTGTAGAATAAATGGATGGTTAACTATCAGATAGTGGAAACTTCCTTCAAAAAGTTATAAGACCTGCCTCTGATTCTCTATAAATTGCGTAAAAAAATTATGCATCACAACTGTTTTGATGCGCTATATGGCATATATATAACTTCATATTCATCCGTCTAAGCATCGCTAGAAAGAGGCACTTCATAGATATTCTTTAACATGGCTCGGAATGCCGCGGATTTATATTTAATTTGGGTGACACGACTGCATCCGTATAACAAGAGCTATCGTGGCTGACTTTCGGCAAATATCGAAACTAATTTTTCTATTTTTTAAGATCAGTTGGAGGTCCAATGGTTTGAGGAACGTGACAGTGGAACGTTGATGCCTTGGGCACGAAATGCGCCTGAACTGAATGCCATGAAATACATGGGATGCTACTAGGTGCTAACGCTGCATTCACAGACCACCAGTCCTTGTTAGTTTCGGAAAGTGCGTGACCTTAACGTAAGTAACTGAGGCCACATGCCTTAGGAAACCTACCTAGGACTTGTAGAATTCATGGTACCCTTAAATACTGAGGTACTGGATTCCAAAGGAGGCCCAACACGCTACTAAGCGTGTTGCATCATGTTTTGGCTCATCAGCGTACAGATGACACAAATTCCAAGCCAGCAGAATGTTACCGGTAAGGCATCTGTAGGTCAGAGTAATATTTAATTTCTCTTCATAAATATTCTCATAGTTCTTTGCTTAAAATGTTCTTCAATTGAGTGCTGGGCGAAGTTAAGAATTAAGCCGATAGAATTCGCTACATAAGCCGGAAGTGTAGCTATTTTTACTCATGAACTTTAATAAAAAAATGTTTGAAGGTAACTTTTCTACGTTTTTCTTGAATGATTCAACAACTTAGTTTTGACGTAGCAAATGAGAGAATGTGAAAAATTTGCACATAGTTCAGGCGTTTCGGGTAGAGGCAGTTGAATTACCCAGTACAGGACGGAAAGAGCTCACCGCAACAGACAGACAATGAGATGGCAGAAGTCATGGGATAACTATATGTACGATGACGGTGGTATTACGTACACGGCGTATAAAAAGGCAGTGCATTGGTGGAGCTGTCATTTGTACTCTGGTGATTCAAGTGAAAAGGTTTACACGTGATTATGGTCGCACGACGAAAATTAACAGACTTTGAACGCGGATGCTAGTTGGAGCTAGACGCATGGGACATTGCATTGTGGAAATTGTTAGGGAATTCAGCATTCCGAAATCTACAATGTCAAGAGTGTGCGAGAGTACCAAAATGTCAGGCATTATCTCGCGCCGCAGACGACGCAGTGACTAATAGCCTTCACTTGACGACCGAGAGCAGCGGTGTTTGTGTAGAGTTGTCAGTGATAACAGACAAGCAACACTGCATGAAATAACTGCATAAATCAATGTGGGACGTACGACGAACCAATTTTCAATAGGACAGTGCGGAGAAATTGGGCGTTAATGCGCTTTGGCAGCAGACTGACGCGATTGTTCTTTCTAACAGCATGTCACCTACATAACTCCTTCACTGTAAACTATTGAAAAACCGTGGCCTGTTCAGATGAGTACCGACTTCAGGTGGTAAGACCTGATCGTTGGGTTGGAGTATAACGCAGACCCCACGAAGCCACGGACCTGAGTTGTCAACAAGATACTGTGCAAATTGATGATGGCTCCGTAACTGTGTGGGCTGTGTTTACCTGGAAATGACTGGCTCCTCTGGTCCAACTGAACCCATCATTGACTGGAAATGGTTATTTTCGGCTACTTGGACACCATTTCCAGCCACTCATGGACTTCGCGATTGGTTTGAAGAACATTCTGGACAAATCGAGCGAATGATGTGGATAGCCACATCTCCCGATATGAATCCTACTGAACATTTGTGGGATATAAACGAGAGGTCATTTTATGCACAAAATTCTGCACGTGCAACAAGGCTCAACATTTCTGCAGGGGAGTTGCTGCACTACGCAGTACCAAAGGAGGTCCAAAACGATATTAGGAGATATTTCACATAATTTTTCATCTCAGTGTATTATCGTTAGTGTCTACGGCGATGACGTTATTCATTCTAATGTATAATACAGCAAAAGAAACACCAATGATGCTTGAGGAAGCCGTCTATGGGGTACGTAGAAATGAATATCAACCGGAGTGGAGGGGGAGGGGGGCACTGGGGGGGGGGGGGGGTGAGGGTTGGTACACGTACCATTGAGAAACCGTAAATAGTAAGTGTGCAGAAATCAACATTCAAGAATCTTTTTGCGATAAATATGACTGATAAGGTAAGGAAACGAAGGGACTTTAGCGTTGTATCAACAACGAGCTCATTATAAGTGGAGAAAGATGGGGAAGGTAACTGGCTGTGCCGCTAGGTTAGCAATCGTGTGAAATTATGTAGGTAAATCTCCCATCAGAAGTACAGACAATGATTTAAGCCCAATACACCGCAAACCGTGTGTGCTGCGCTGCCTCGCTATGGGGAGGGAAAAGGAAAGAGTGAGTGGGGAGAGAGAAACAGGAGGAAAAATAGTGGCAAAGGAGAGCAGAGGTATTTCAATGTAATTGGGAGTATGCTGGGGAGGTTGTCAGTAGTCATGTAAATAATAATATAAGCAGTTCGCTGACCTAAACCAAACATCACAGTAAATTACATAAGGTAATGCAGATGTAAACAACATATTGTATGACGAAATCAGTATACAAACCATCAGATTTAATTTAGAACTCCGGAGGATTACACAGACTGATTTATAGAGGAAATACAAACAGTGAACGTACGCTAATGATCGTGTATATACGATCACCGCGTAGCTGCACCTGTTAAGTAGAAGTAGCTGTAAGCCACTTTAGACTTAAATGAATAGCACCTTCAAAATAAGTAACAACAAAGTTTTCACATGGTAGAAAAATTACATTCGACCAAAAATTAGGTCACGTGATTTTTATGCATGAACATTTGATTTCGAGATACTGTAATATAAAGCCTACTCTTTGCAACGTTGATGTAAATCAACTTCTGTCGTTACTACAAAATAAATGTAAGACAAAGTCATATTGCGTCAAACGAAGTTTTATTTTGAGTACCATACGGCATAAGAAGACATTTATGTCGCTGTATATTCAGCAGCGACAAAAGGCTCTTAGGTAAAACATATAAAAATGGAAATAGCAAATAGGGAGCTGCGTTTAATTAGCAGTTGCATTTAACAGATATCACTATGCATAATAATAATGTATAAAACATAACTGAACCACAACAGAGGGAAGAAAAAAGTCCTAACAATATATATTCTTGGGATTTTGATTTGTGAGAACTACACACGTATTAACGGGTGCGAGAAAGTTATTTCTTTCTTGTTTTCCTTTGATATTATGAAGACTATCTTCACGTGATTTTACATGCTGACTTCGTGCCTGAAAAAATAGAAATTTCTCATTTTTATCTATTTTTCTACTTTTTCTGTAGTGGAAGTACCGTTAAACGGAAGCACCGCGTAATGAAAGTCAGTGACACGGGTCACAAAGCACAATCAATGCATCCCGTTTCCGATATTGCATGTGAATCCCCAGAGATTTGAACTGGCTTTAAAAATTAAAATAGATAAAAATTGATAGCCGTGTAACAACCCCGGAGTCAAATAACCATTAACTTGTTTGGACCACAACAATATACAAGGTATTACACATTTTTTCGCCACTGTGTTGGGATTAAGAGGATACGTTTAATTAGTGTCAATGGCTGATACTGGCCTCATCGAGGAAATGAAGTACCGCTCGATGCTTTTAACGGGATGTGCGCCACGGCACATTCAACACGATATCGCTGGGTCGGACACAAATCCCTTTCTGGACAGATTTACCGAAATTGCATTCCACTGGACACGACCCCATCAAGCCCGGCAGAGCGATAACGCAGAGAAACAGAACGTAACTATTTTGGCGATGCGACCTAGGTCTAGCATAAATTTCAGACTTAGGGTAATTACATTTTTAGTTGAAGTAGAAATGGTGTGCTCCTCTTATAGTTAATAATGACTATCCTACAAATAATATAAACGTTTTAGTAATCGTATTTGCAGATGTTCACAGAAGTAATGCATTCAATGGAGTAGGTGGTAGGAGCTCAAATAATGTAACTTTAAGGCATGACGATTCTACCTCGCCAAGGTTCTCAGCTGACTAACTTGAAAATTCGCATGGCTTTAGAATGTCTTTTGAACTGCTAAAAAAAATATCTGGTCAATTTAAACAGCTGTAGTATATTCTAAATTGAAATTACAGATACGTCGTAAATGGCTTTTGTAGAACACGGAAAACGGGGTTCCCAATAACGCCAGTCCATATACTCCAATCGGGGGAGGGGACGGGAGGGCGGGGGCGCAGTGGCCACTGGTTAGCACACTGGGTATTCGGGAGGACGACGGTTCAAACACGCGTCCGGCAATCCAGATTTAAGTTTTTCGTGATTTCTCTTAATCGTTCCAGGTGAACGTAGGGATGGTTGCTTTGAAAAATTACGGGCGATTTTCTTCCTCATCCTTGGCACAATCCGAGCTTGCGCTCCGCCTCCAGTGACCTCGATATCGAATGGACGTTAAACCTTCCTTCCTTCCAATAAGGCCATGTCTAGAAATGGATGTGTTGGAGAGATAGTGAAACGCAGAGTAGACTTCTTAAGAGTGAAGCTGCAAGAAAAAATCCAGATTTTCAGACTGAGACTTGAACCATGTTGTTTCACAGCAGGAGCACAAGTAAATGACGCCTCCCCCGCCTCTCCCCCCCCCCCCCCCCCGCCCCCCGTCCAAGGTTCGAGTCCTCTCTCTGGATGGGAGTCTGTGTTGTCCTTAGCGTAAGTTAGTTTAAGTTAGATTAAGTAGTGCGTAAACCTAGGGACTGATGACCTCAGCAGTTTGGTCCCATAGTCCATACCACAAATTTCAAATGTTTCTTAGTCAATGACAAAATCGGCTACAATTGTAAAAAGTAGTTATTTCTGAAAAGGGAAGCACTACCCGGTTTCAGGACATACATCGCATGTTCAGGTGCATATTAAAATGTAAGTCCACAAAGGTTGCAAAACTAAGATTAAAACAGGTTAAAACACATTAGAACAATGCATCCCTGATACATAACTTTCGAGAGAATATAACATATTTTAACCTACTTTAACCTTAGTTAAACCTTTTGGACTCATATTTTGAAGTGCTCCTGAAAATGCGACGTATGTCCTGGAAACGTGTAGTACATTCATTTTAGAAATAAAAGATTGTTACAACTGTAGTGGATTTCATCATTGACAGTGAATAACAGGTGTGGATGTCCTATGAAGTATCTGACACAACCTTCTAAAATAAAGCGGGCGGCCTTACTGGGGACAATGGCGTTATTTTCACACCTACCTTACATTATTTTACAAGACGTAATTCTACTTTTCGCTGCACATAAGTTATCATAAGCGTAATTTGGTCGTACCTCAAAACATGAAAGAGCATTTAACTGTACTGATGATGGTTCGGAAATGTCAAAATGTTTGTAAATATAAAAATTACCTATTTTTTGCAAAAATAGTGGAAGTCTTGCAGGAATTTGGTACTTATTTCCAAAAACATATGTTTCACCTACTTAAAAAATTTCATGGGATAGTTTTTTAAAAAATAATAGCGGTGCAGTTTTATTGCAAAAAAATGGTTCAAATGGCTCTGAGCACTATGGGACTCAACTGCTGTAGTCATAAGTCCCCTAGAACTTAGAACTACTTAAACCTAACTAACCTAAGGACATCACACACATCCATACCCGAGGCAGGATTCGAACCTGCGACCGTAGCGGTCGTGCGGTTCCAGACTGTAGCGCCTTTAACCGCTCGGCCACTCCGGCCGGCCAGTTTTATTGCAGTAAACCCTCGAGGCTTCCTCCTGTTAGTCGTTCTACAGCAAACGTCACCGTACTAAGTGATAACTGCTGAAAGTCCACAATGATGTAAAATATACAGGGTGCTCTAAAATTTCCGTTACTAACTTCTAAGGCTTGTAAAGAGGACTTAGTATATAATATTTTGAATCGGAACACGTCCAGGAACTTACCGTTTCGGTGCTAGTAAGGTTCGATGTGGCGACCACAAAGTCAAGCGTAAACATTGTACCTAAGAAATATTTTGCGGTGTACAAGCTCTATCACTCCTGATGTGTCTGCAATCAGTCCTGCAGCGACCACAACTCGTGTCACCAGTCTTGTGTCTCTACAAGAGACTCATAAACCTAACTCTTTATTTGAGGCCAGAGGAGAAATTGCAATGGAGTTAAACCGGTACTGTGAAGGCCAGGCGACTGGACCACCTCTGCCTACCCATCTGTGTCCGAATCTTGGCACAGGTGTTCCCGAACATGACGCGAAAAGTGATCAGATGCGCCGTCATGAAGAAACCGATTGTTCTTACGAATGTTCAGCTACGCAGCATCCAGGTAGATGTCTAGAACTTGGTCAAGTATGTGGGACCCGTGAGCTTGGATGGAAGCATCTACATTCCAATCACATGATCATTCAGAATAGCTGCCCACACAATGATAACAAATCTGTGCTGCGATCCCTGGACATGCGTAGCATGTGGGTTTTGGTCGTCCAGCCATGTCGCTTCGAGAATTGAGAACACAAACCCTAATAAATTTACATTCAACAATGAAGAGAATGCGCCTGGTGGCTACAAGGAGCTCCTTGATGCAGCGGCACATAAATTGCATACAGGACTCAGTGCGTGGTGTAAAATCGGCTGGCATTAGTAACTGTATTCTTTGGAGCTGGTATGTATGTAGTCGTTGCTCAAGCAGAACATACCAGACAGTGTTGGAAGCAACATCCACTGCACGCGAAATTCCCCGTGTACTTCTTCACGGGTTCCATTCAACATGAAGCATTACCGCCCCTTCCAATCAGGTGGTCTGCGGCGTCTCCTTGGAACACCGCAATGACGGTACCACTATCTAGAAGCCGTTACGTAATTGTGGATAAAAGGGTATACTGTGGAGTCGGACGTTGTGGAAAATGATCTTGATAAAGGCGAAGAGCAGCTGTTTCATTACCGTGAGCTTCGCCATACCGAAGGACAATGTTGGTGCGTTATGGAAACATGTCCCCAACCATATTGCTCTAACATTCAAAGAGACGTGAATGAGGCTCCAACCAGATCACAGAAGTAGGACAGACGTCAAATGACATCAGCCGATCCGACTTAAGCACCCCGTACCATGACCATACCTATCTGGCAAACATGTTCTCGAACAGCTGTAGCACGGAAACGCTACTTTTCCAGATATGGATCCCAGTTCAAAATAAATTCTACTCAGTCCCCTGTACAAACCTTAGAAATTAAAAAAAAGTTAGAGCACCCTGTGTTAGAGTTTTTGTGGCCCGAAGTGGACCGTGTGAATGCTGAAGTCGTTCGGTTTGAACAAAATGACGCAATCTATCACACATCCATTGTAGCAATGAACTTATTACGAGAAAGGTTCCCTGTCCGGATGATTTCTCACAACTTTGACGTGATTTTGCCACCCAGAGCTCGTGATATGACACTGTGTGACTTCTTTCTGAGGAGTGTTTGAAATCTCTTGTGTACTCCAACATACGATGATCACTTCCAGATCTCAAGGTCAAGATTTAACTTGTAATTTCAGAACTAGAGAGGAAATACGCCGAAAATTTAAGAAAAATTTCATCGATAGAACAAAAGCGTTCCTAAGAGTCACGAAGGGCATCTGAATATATATTCCATACATTTTATGGGGTAAGACAGCGGAAAGATAGCTGACTCATTTCAGTTCTGTCGTAAATCCACAAGCAGACTGCTGTACTAAAGAGAGTTCCGTTACAATATAAACACGTTCGGACGCGTAGTTATTTGTAAAGTCAACGTAAATTTATCAGTATTGACGCAGACTGTGGGTGTAGCGACGGGTGCCCGCAGAGATTTTTCGAAAAAGGTGACAAATTTTGAAATTTTCATTTTTGATGTATCTGATTCGGTGAGTTTGAAAACGATCGTGTACAAGGAATTAAATTTGCCAAGAAGTACGCAAAACGTATTCTAACTCAAGCAATTAATATCCCATTAATATTTTCAAGATAGATTACTTTAATATCAAAATGGTAAGCATCTTCTGGGTATAGGTGAGGTACAGGTTTTCTTGTTATTAATGAGTACTGATTTCCAATTTTGACTAAACGTGTCAAAATTTCATCGTCCAGGCTAACCAACGAGTTATGAAATAGAGCTAGATAATATTACTAAAAGTATTTTAGCCCCTTTGTGTTATGAAACGGAAATTAAAAATCTGCAACAGAAAGCAAACAAAATGATTGAGAAAGTACTGATCGATATCAACAAAGATAATCGTCATTTAGACTCCTACTGAAAGAAACAGGCCGTAAACTTTGAAAAATAAGGGTTATTAGATTCGATGCCTTTTCCAGTTTCTCAAAGACATTATCTCGACCTCCAAATTTTGCGTTTTTTTCCCTCTCTTCTGGAGCATAAAACAACAGCTACTACAACAGCTCTGCCGTATAAAACTGAATATGGAATTTGCAATCCATCCATGAACTTCTTTGTCAAGAGACAAATGGAAACTGCTGTTGAGATACCGTTGAGCAGTAGTGGTGGAGATCATTCTTGAATAAGTTAGGGACGGGTGACAGGCACGTATAGCTCTGCCATGCTTATGTTTTAATGGAGCCCGCTCTTCAAAGTATAAGATCGATTCCTTTCTGTAACTTTAAATGGCCTGAACCAGGAACAGTCAGTGAAAAAATTCGATGACAATTTTCCAGCACTGTTCTGTAAATTTTCACATTATCGTGACTGCAGATACCGCTGGAACTGCCACTGCAAAAAATAATTGGCATAATTACTACATTCATTTCTCATGGGATTTCTCTATTTGATTATACTAATATGATTCTTATATTCTCCATGCTTCATCCACCACGTGCTGTTTTAGCTCCAAGATAGAATCCCCTTACTTTATCTGCTCAGTCGCCTCCGATTTTGATACTAAATCTGTCGTTAATCTTATTTCTGCTGCCGTTCCTTAATACTTGTCTATTTGCTTAACAGTTTCCTCTTCCTTTTACATAGTCTCAATTCATACTTTGACAGTCGTCCCATTCAACAAGTTCTACTATTCCTACTCTTTTCCACGAAGAGCAATACAGTCGACAGTGAATACGAGTACATCTCTGTAGTTCACTCATTGTTATTTTTCAGTCTTTGTTCTTCTGCATACTGTATGATTCCCTAAAGGGGATACTTGTTTTTATTCAGGAAAAGTATCCGGCATTAATTCCGGGAGCTGTTTCTTCAAAGGCCAATGGAAAAACACGTATTACAATCATACGAGCGGTATCGTACATAGAATCGAAAAATTCGAATAATATTTCTTGAATACTATGAACATAACATCGATACATTAACACTTTGTGAACACAAGTATTAGTCAAAGGTAAGTCTGTGCTTTGCATTATCATTTTTTAAATATTGTTGTTTTATTTCGCTTTGATGGTAAGTAGGTTTCGTAATCGCTGTTTTCTTCCTTTTCTACTGTTTCTAATTATTTCTTTGGCACATACCTCAAAAGTTTTCCCTCGATAATTGTGACGTGAAAAAGTTACCTGACCTTCCACATTCCTTTAGGCATATTTTATCGTGGAGTGTTTCGTCGTTGTCTCTGATTAGGACCATCTGAAAGGAGGTTTGTGTTTTAACTGCTAACGATCTCTTAGGGAAACGCCACGTCCTCGTTACAAAAGGTAAATTAATCTGCATGTAACGATCTACTTCCCACTGGAGGTGAAACCTTAGTTAAGAAAATGGCTTGAATCTGGTGTCGGTTTTTGTCTCGAATGTTTCACTACTTACCTCATCCGTCTCCCTTATTTCACTTATTCCTTTGCACAATTTATGTAATATATCTAATGTTTAACAGAAGACGAATACATATAATGAAATCTTTCTCTTTCTTTCAGGATTTTTTAAACTGCTTCTGATGTAGCCAGGCATGATCGTCATTTGAATTATTTCTCGTTCCAAACCATAATCGATGTTCTCCGTTGCTGAACAAGTAATTAAGTTAATATTTTAGAGACGTTTGGTACTGTAGTTCGTAACTATATACATCCTTTTTTCATTTTTTGAAGTCATCACTTCTCCGTGTGTTGGAAAGTTTTGCTGATCTCTCAACATTTTTAATAGTCCCTTTCTTCACTCCCACAAATTTTACCCACCTTTGTCGCTTCCAGTGTAAACGTAGCTGTATTCGGATGTCACAATTAATGACTGCCTACCTCATTCATCCTATCGGATGAGTTTGACAAACAGTTGTTTTTCATCTATGTTCTTAGTATCTCTTCCGATATAATTTACTTGTCTAATTAATTTTAACATGGTTTCGTAGATTCACCATTCAAATACTTCCAGCTGTTCCTTCTCCATATTGCAGATGGTCCCGGTTTCGCTTTCATACGTCCCTGTGTTTCAGACCAAAACTTCCATGAACTATTTCCAGAACAACATAAAATAATTTTTCCTGAAGAACTCTTTCACTTCTTCCACTGTTTTGTTATTACCAGTGTCTGTGTAAGGGTGTCGCTACTCATGTTCTTGCAGATCATACACCTCACTCCGTACCCTTTGTCTGCACCAATATACGTAGCTGCGGTTTTCCTAATGAATTTCTATTAGCTATCTGTAGATCAGACTATCCACGATCGTGTTATTTGTGATCAACTGAGGCTTTCCTGATACATAAACAACGCCACTGCTCATATGGCAAAAATAAACCGAATGACCAATAAAATACTTAATTTTAAAATAAGAATACTGATTAACTATAATAGCTACTTGCATCATTAATTTACTGAAAGAAGACTTAACATGTTCTACGCTGACGATGCCTGTGTAACGTGGAAACCTAGCTACTTTGCACTAATCACATTTGCTACAACATTCGTACAGAATAAAATACGACTATTCACGATAAAGAAAACAGAAAAATAGAATAACCCCAGGCGAAACATTAACATCACAAAAAATGCTTTTGTAGCTTTGTGATGTGTACCACTGACAGAATTTCCTTCGAAAGGCAGTCGTCCCATGACTTATTTTCTCAGTAGTAACAATATCTATATTAATTTATATTTTGTTTCAAGTCAGCATGAAAAGTGTTAGTGTCTAACAATGTCTGGATCACGTCACAGGAAATACAAGAACGTTGACGTACTGTACTGAATGCAGTTCGAAGAAACGCAGCATCAAAGCATTACTTTATACATGACGATGTAATTCGATTGCACCTTAATTTACTGTGAGCATTTTAAAAACCATTTCTTCAGTTATGAAAGTAATTTATTCGTATTACAATCAAGCATGATGAAGCAACAAGAGAGTAACGATTGTTCAAGAAAGTTTCAGGTGCAATCACCTTAGTAAAAAGAATGTGGAATAAAGTTTAGATCAATGTAGATTAAAAATGAGACTTTATGGATACTGATTATCTAGATATTCAGGGACATTTAAAATACTATCCTCTTACAGGAGAAACATACCTTCAATCACCTCAGGCGTCACCCCACATGTATATTAACAGATGCTTTTCTTAACTTTTAATATTTAAATTACTGTTTGAAAGTGCTCCAACTCCAGATCTCTGATTTAATTGTTTGTTTACAAAGGTAATGTGGAAAAAGTAATCGTTTAGAAAAGCATTGTGTTAATCACAATATCAAGTGAGTAGTGCATGTTTTGCTGGTGTATGCTGTTCACTTGATGACGGCGTGGCACTCATGTAGAGACATCGCACTAAGGGTACATCAGCGTGGCAGCCCGAAGTTCGCAGTCAGAAGGAGTCCAAAGCTGGCGACGGACAAAGGGTGACGGAAGTGACAATAAGAAAGGCGTGTGATTACGGTTCGGAATGAGTACGCAGAGCTGATAAAATAGATGACTATAAACATCATGTCAGGGGTACAATAAAGATGCTGTTATTATTGGTGAATAATACTCAGAGAACTACTTTATTTCAGTGATTACTCATGTATCTGACGTGATTCAGAATGACTCTCCAGTGAGTACTAGCTTTGTACATTGTTTGGTGAGAAGAAGCAAATGTTGAAAGACAATTAAGTGGCTTCAAAGAATGCAAAAAAGGACAATTTTAAAGAAATAAAGTTCCAACAACTTTATTTTTCATAGTACGTCTTTTCGGCTGTGTAGCCATTCTCAAGCAAAATGTTTTGCCTGAACTACACATGTTTGTCTCGCCTCAGTTACATATGTTTTCCGTTACAGTCATTTTGATTGGCAGTCTGTGATTTACTGGGCTTGAAAGCTGTAGCGAAGATATTCAGTACGGTACAAACAGAAGTACACGCCAAGAGCTGTCGCGGCACTCAGTTCACTGCTAATTGACTGTAGTAAATAGCGTAGTTTTGTGGTATACATTGTAGCGTAGTGAATAACATAGCTACAGATTTTAAGCCCTGCAAACCACGGATTTTCTATGAAAATTGCTATTATCCAAGACACATGTCGTTAAAGAGTTAAATATTTTATTTATGAATGGCTACTCGGAGCCGGCCGGAGTGTCCGAGCGGTTCTAGGCGCTTCAGTCTGGAACAGCGTGAATCCTGCCTCCGGAATGGATGTGTGTGATGTCCTTAGGTTAGTTGGGTTCAAGTAGTTCTAAGTTCTAGGGGACTGATGACCTCAGATATTAAGACCCATAGTGCTCAGAGTCATTTGATTTTAGAATGGCTACTTAGGCAAAAACAACGTGGTACGCAAAATAAAATGGCTGACGTTTCAGGAAAAGTATTTCTTTCGAAAAGTTTATAACGGGTATGCACCCTGCCGCAACTAAATAATTTCAAAAACGATAGTTTTATATAACTTAATACTTATACAACACCACAGGAGTTAATTTGTACTAGGGCGTATCTGCCAGAATAAAGTAAATAAGGGCAATAATCTTTTACGCACACATTAACAAAAGTTTTACATCATCTAGTTATTTCCAAAATCGTGGCACAGAAAACAAAAACTGGCTCTGAGGCATACATTTGTATTCATATGCAGTGTGTCCAGATCACCAAAACATTTGTGTAAGGAGGAAATCGTTTTCAACAGCATTCCTGGGCAACATTCTTACGTGGTTGAACGTCCTCTTGCTTGGATACAGGCTTGAATCCATCGGGCCATGTCATCCATGAGATCAACCAGCTAGACCTGTCCTAACTGTCACAGTCTTCAATGACGAGTCGGCGTAAATCGCTCTGAGCCTGTGGTTGTTGTCGACGTCATAAAACAATTCGCTTCAGTCGACCCCACACGTGTTCGATTGAGTTGATGCCATGGGAACAGGCAGGCCATTCCATTCTAGTGATTCTAGCACGCTGTAGGAACGCGTTCATGAGAATAGCACGATGAACACGCAAATTATCACCCATCAAGATGAAATTGTCATAACTATGTTGGCAACACAGTCCCACTATTTGTTGCAAAATCTCGTCCCCGTACAGTAGAGCAGTGAGACTGCCGTCAACAACTGCGAGAGGTATACGGTGACCTCATGTAACACCAATCCACCACATCCTGTGGCACATCTAGGACACTTTGCTGGAGGGATGGATATTTCCGGGTTGTCTCCAAATACTACGATTATTAGCGTATAGAAAGATATGACTTTCTTCATAAACAACTCCTGACGCCAATCCTAGGGCGTCCGTTTGCATGTTTGCTTGCCCATCAGTAACGGAATCCATGGTGTTGTGGTGTACGACGTAATTCTCGCCATGTTCGCCGGGAATGGAGATTCGCATCATGTCCCAACATTTTAATGCAATACATAACTTCCTGTAACATCCTCGAACGCCGAATTCAGTTCTGGAGCACTCAGCTCACGGTTCCCTGGACTCAAATCTCGTATACATAGCCTGTTCGGCGTAATCCCTCAACACTACCTATGAACTGGAAACTATTCCATGTGTGCACCACATCACTTCGGTGAACAGTATAAAATAAATAAAATAAATAAAAAAAAAATATATATTGTTATTTAGATATTGATTATTCTATCTGTATGATGGTGATTGTGATTGCAATTGTATTTGCTTATCTGGAACGTGGACGTTTAATTATTCGGTATCAGACGCTTGACAATGGCTTTTTCGTAAAGGCAATGTTACTCGTAGTTGACCGTGAAATAAAACTGAATAATCGGACTTCGTAATTAAATCGTTTCCAAAGACTGCTGCGGTAGGTGCGGACTCATAATCTAAATCTCAGTATTACAATAATTTGCCAGCCATGCCAATACGTCGTACAGAGGTGATTGTCTACTAAACATAAAAAAGTTACACAGTTAGTTAAATCAGATATATTCAATGAATAAGCCTACACTTCATAATCCTACTTACTTTTATAAATATAATTCTTTACAGAATCGAGTGCCTAGTGTGGTTGCAACTCGCAGTATTCTTCTATAACATGAAATATGGCGGTGTGCCAGACAATAAAATAAAATACGTGCTTCTCGCACCACTTCAACCAGAGCTCTCTGCCTTTCTTAATCAAACATAAGAGTAACATAATTGTGCTTTTGTTTTATCAGCGACACAGCGCTGCAGTTGTGTGCCATAGGCTTTATTTATTTGTCACTGATTATTTATTTAATTAATATTTCGCGTTTCCGCGGAAACTCACGCTCGGCATGCAAATGTGCCTTTATATTGCCCCCTGAATTGCGAGGCGAAAGGACACACCTGCAGGTGAGCAATTCACCTAAAGGCACAAGAAAATCTATGTTATCCACAACTATTTATATGACTTACATTACATATTATACACATTATATACAAAATTTGAATGACGCGGGTGCGCCGTAAAAGTTCTTATGTTGGCAGATAGAGTGCGCGCATGCGCAGAAGCGTCTGTGTAACTGCGGGACTGCCGTTATATCGTACAGTTAGATCACGCGGCACAGTATTGCAGAACATATTGTTCGTGTGCGCGCGTTTTTCAGTCGCTGCACAAAGAAAATATTCAACCAAGATTACATATGAAGACTACATTCTATGACAGGTAACTTAGTTTTAAATTTACAATATTTGTTATAACACAATACAACTTAGATTGTTGAATGTTCTTAGTTACATAGTATTGTTTTGAAATACTTCAAAGAAAAATGTCCGTATTTTTCAGGTGCGTTGACCTATACACATCGTGTCGTTATTACAGTTCATATTCATCCGCTGCACAATAATTTTTTACAGGTTAGTATCGTCGTGGTAAAGTTTTTTGCTCACAGTAACATCGTTGTATAACAACGTGATTAATACATAAGCGTGTCCATTTCTCATTTTCATTATATTCGTAGTGATGCAGTTCGTTGTGACTAAAAGCATTGCTTATTACAGATCAGACGTGACCCGTCGACTAATTGGTCCACGTGCAGTTCGTTTTTTACATTCCGTGGAAGCTTGGCTGCAGAACCTCGGACGGCACATAGCTGGCGTCGATCCTTGGACAGTCCAGGTAAGAGTGTCCGTCACATTTCGAGAACATTTCATTCCCTGAAGTTCCAACCAAAATTCTTCCACCCGTCGTGTTGTTTCCTGGACAGGCACTTTGTGTCCATTTAATCCAGTTAACATCTTGAAGTTTGGTACTGTAGTAATGTCACTAGACGATGCACGAATTATGCACTTCACATTTTCAGTTTTTTGCTGAATATAGCTCACCTAAATGTTCGTAGTTATTAAACAAGGAAATCGTTCATCGCGTTTACATTGATACGCTGCATAATGAATGGCATTAACAGTTTCTTTCACATAGGTTTCCGCGTAGTTGCAGAGTTAGAAATATTCGTTAATGTCCGTGAACAGTGGTTCACTATGCAATGTCTTTTTGGCACTCGTTTTGTTCAAATTGTTACATAGTAACAGTTACACTATACATCAGTTAAAAAAATAAGTAATTATACATACACACGTCACATATTTTCTTAGCATAAACATAATATAGTTGCACATAAACATGTTTACATCATCATTACATCGCTATAGGTTATTACATTGTGTCACATTTGATCTCATGAATTACAGATATTTACATCCTCTTTAGCGGTTTTGCTGGGATATTATCGATGTTTTTTGTGATGCCATCTGAAATTAAGATAGGTTAGACACAACATTCATTACATCAGTAGGCAAGACCAGGCGTTTTCACTACTCAATAAATATTCAAAATAGTAAGAGAGAGAAAATGTTCGATTCCTCGCGTTTTGTGCGTGTGTGTAGAGTGTCTGTGTGGCCTTGACTACTGATAGATGCTTTTCGTGTTGAGAGATGTGCGTCTAATCTATTTCTCAAAGTAAAAGATTGCTTCACAGATGACGTCTGTCAGTTCGTCAGGTGTCACACCAAGTCAGTGGTACCTTCAGTAACAAATGTTCCGTGAAAAATTAATATGTCATCCACTGCTACGTAATCATAAATTTTACTTTAATATTCCGTCTTTCAGGTGGAGGCGCGCGCTGAAAGAAGAGTTCTTCTGTCTTCAACTGCGTCACTGGAACCGCTGAAATGAAAATTTCTATACTACTTATTATCTGTGTTGTAACAACAGAGTTTTTCGAGTTGCTTAGCAATATTTTGATGGGTATGACCTTGACATTATTCAGCATGAAATGCTCTAAGATCTCGGTGTGCGTATAGCCCAATAATTTTGTTAGTTCTAGGATGTTGTAACAGATACGCACCAGGATGCGGTATGTTAACAATTATATAAGGTCCTTCATATAGCAGACGCCACTTAGCGTTGCGTCGTTTGAGTGCTACAGATTTATGATGAGTACGAAGTAGTACAAGCATTCCTACCTCGAATTTTTGTTTCCTTTTTATTATGTTTCTGTGATGTTTGTTTCGTATTTGTGCGTGATGTGTCAATGTAGTCAATACTTCTTTTATTTTCTGTTCAGGTGTGATTTCCTTGTCCGACAACTTAGGTAATGGTTCTATCCACTGATCGTTCTGTTTGCAATTGAACATGATCTCGTTAGGTGTGTAATTCGCATCGTAAATATTTAAGTTATTGTGTACGTCTTCGAAAAGACTTAGGTAGGACACCCAATTACTATGTTTTGATGAAATATAGGTCCTCATGAATCGATTTCATTCTCGGAAAAGTCTCTCAGTCGCGTTACATTGTGGACTAAACCTCGAAATAAATATACTTTTAATGTTATTGTCCTTCAAGAAATTTCTCCATTTGTACCCAGAGTAGTATGCTGCATTATCTGATAGAATTGCTTTAGGTTTTCCCACGTGCGTCAGGTAATCACTTGAGAATCTTCGTATTATAGCATTTGCAGTGGCGGATTTTAAAGCATAAAGTTTTACATGTTTAGAAAATATATCGTAAAAAGCTAAGATATATTTGACGCCTCCAGAGCTTGCTGGATGCGGTCCACTGATGTCAGTACACAGAATTTCCAGGGGTCACGGTCGCCAATATAAAATAAATAAAATAAATAAAAAATATATATATTGTTATTTAGATATTGATTATTCTATCTGTATGATGGTGATTGTGATTGCAATTGTATTTGCTTATCTGGAACGTGGATGTTTAATTATTCGGTATCAGACGCTTGACAATGGCTTTTTCGTAAAGGCAATGTTACTCGTAGTTGACCGTGAAATAAAACTGAATAATCGGACTTCGTAATTAAATCGTTTCCAAAGACTGCTGCGGTAGGTGCGGACTCATAATCTAAATCTCAATATTACAATAATTTGCCAGCCATGCCAATACGTCATACAGAGGTGATTGTCTACTAAACATAAAAAAGTTACACAGTTAGTTAAATCAGATATATTCAATGAATAAGCCTACAGTTCATAATCCTACTTACTTTTATAAATATAATTCTTTACAGAATCGAGTGCCTAGTGTGGTTGCAACTCGCAGTATTCTTCTATAACATGAAATATGGCGGTGTGCCAGACAATAAAATAAAATACGTGCTTCTCGCACCTCTTCAACCAGAGCTCTCTGCCTTTCTTAATCAAACATAAGAGTAACGTAATTGTGCTTTTGTTTTATCAGCGACACAGCGCTGCAGTTGTGTGCCATAGGCTTTATTTATTTGTCACTGATTATTTATTTAATTAATATTTCGCGTTTCCGCAGAAACTCACGCTCGGCATGCAAATGTGCCTTTATAACAGGTCGAGCAACATTCCTGGTTGACAAGACATCTGCGTGTAACGTGATGATGTGGATCCAATCATTAGTCGCGATTGTCCTTCATGGCATGAAGGAGGTTTACTCTATTTTTTCACATACGTCTCTAATACGTCCCTGCTGGTGATTTACTTTTCACTGAAATACTGCAGTCCATTCGAGTGCGGTGCTCTATCCGCAGGAGGCACTCATGGTAACAGTGTTTATATTTGCAAACATCAGGGATGACCTGCCAATCAGTATAGGAACAGTCACAGTAGCAATATACCTGTACGACATATCAGGGTGATGCAACACATTTCTTGTTGTGTGTAGTTACTTAACTGAAGCCAGCGTTTAGTCCATTGCCGATAATAAATCTGACTAGGTGTCAGTACAATAATAAACATTACGGAGTGTTGAGTAATGCATTACTATCACAAAACACATTTCAGTGGAATATCGTGAAAACTAACCTTCTGTATTAGGCAAAGCAGGTAGCGCATCTACTTTTGCAGTGTGGCTGCACTCGCCACATAAAAATCAGTACACAAAATACCCATATAATCGTGCATGGTATATAAATAGACTATACAGATAAAGTAATACAAGAGTGAGTACTTGCATACCAGTACTTCACATAAAATATCTCAAGTTGAAAAATCATGAACTCAAACAATGAAAAATTAAATCTAATTTAAGATATGGAAATACAAGCCGATCACTACCTCAACTGCAAAAATCCATTCCTTGGATTTAATCCAGCACCTTAGTTAACCTAGCAGTTTGTAGCAGGCAAGATTATAGTAGTAAATGTTTCACTTACGGTGCATAGGTGCACTACATTTCAGAATCATTGACAGTAAACACAGAATGAATATAAGAACAAAGAATATGAAGGTACTACGTATCACACTTTACCCCATAATGGTTATTGACTTATGAAGCATTTTATTACTGAATAAACATTTACAAGTACATATAATGCATCTCATTGAACAAGCTGCAGCTGTGTTCGTACGTTGGCAGTATACATATAATATGGATCATAAAGCTACACAAAAAGTAAACAAATCGAGCAAAATATGAACTATCTAATCAAAGCATGAATGAGCCAGTACAATATGCGTTACACTTTTCTTCAGTGAAACCATGGCAAAATGAAATAATAAAGAGCAAAACAGTTACCCATAAACAGAGTGACATAGATGACATATGAATATGATAAAATAAAGGAGGATTAATATTGTTCATTATTGTCTTTTTCGCTGCAAGGACGTCTTGGATTTCTTTCTTTCTTTCTTTTGCTACTGCCTTTATCCCGCAGGGTCGGCAGGGTTAACTATAGAATTAGCATGGTTAATTTTAAGGTGTGGCCGGATGTCCTTCCCGCCGCCACAAGAACGTCTTGGATCTTCTAGAAGAAATATATTTTGTGTTGATTTACTTTGTTCGTTAATGATTCGTTAGGGTGATCTTAGTGTTTCAGCGCAGATCTCTTACCATTCGAGGAGATCCATCTAAAACACTTTGTCAGAAGCATAAACACAGAACAGTTGTCATTGATATCACAGACTGTATGACACAAAGCTGGATTTGTTTCATCCAGTAGGATGACATCCATATAATCTTTATAACAGGTGACAGAGTTTCATCCTATTTGTCATATATACAAGAGAACATGAGATAATATATGCCACAGTTTTGGTTCCAGCGTCTGCTGCGTTTACTATAGTGATCAATTAGATTTTGTAGTTTATTGTTTCTATTAAAGGAAAGTTATACAATTTGTTGTTTAAATAGATTCATAAGTTTGTATGACTGTAGTAAGGAATGGAAAACTGGAAATTTTGCTATTTCTTTCTTTTAGCATCTATTACTGATGATGGGTACTTTCGTTTACTTTGAATACGTAAAACTACTATGTTTATGAAGGACGAATTATATCCCTTACATTGAAAATAGATTTGATTAGGCTCATTTCGTCAGATACATCTGCTTCATTAGTGGAATGCAGAAAATGTATATCACAGTTAAATTGAAGAAAGCGATTTTTCACATATAATATACTCATAAACTGTTAATTTAAATCACAGTTGCAGTTCACCATCCAAATTTCACCATTTAAGTAACATAAATTAAAATTGATTTCTGAATGTATTGCAATACATGAGATGAATGGAGTCTTTCATCCCATCACTTTATTCAAATGTTCAGATAGGCAATAAGCAACTTATGTAGCATTTCCTATCTGAATTGACCGTTTTATTGTTCGACAAGCGCTAAATTATGTACATATAAGGGATCAACAAAATAATTTCAATTTGAGTGGCTGTATACAGCGTTTGAAAAACATTAGAGGATGTGAGCCAATGTCCGAAAAGGCCATTTGACTATAATAAAAATGGTCAAATTTGCAGTGCAGCAGTATTCCGCTAGCCAATCGATCGACAGCAAACGTGAGTGGTGAAGCTGACGACCCACAGGCCAAACTCCCGGCAATAGAACCGATGATATTCAGCGACCTACAGACGCCCTAATTTGGTCAGGCGGTCGGGCGAGTCTGGTCGGATCAGATGCGTTGTCAGGCTATGTGTAGCTGTGTCAGCTGGCCGATCTCGTGTCAGATCCTTGTCGAGTGGTCGTACCACTCGCTCGCCTAACAGCCTGACTGCATCAGCTCGTCTGTAGCGCTGCTGTATGGTAATGCTCATCAGTGGTGCTAACCGTGAGAATGTAACTTGCTGAGAATGTAACTGTAACTGGTGATATTACGTTGTATTATAATTATTAATAAAGAGTTATCCTTGACTCCTGCAACAGGGGGCGTCAGCTTAGGACCGCTAGATGTTCATCTGGTAATTGGGGGCCCAAGGATGCAACAATTTGAAAAAAATTAACAAAGCATAGTGCCATACTGCCCGCTGGGCGCCTAGCCGGCCGGTTACGCAACCCGCTTGGCTCGGCGCTAGGCCGGCGCACCAGCAGACGCGTGCTGCGAGTTATTCTACAGCACGCCTACGGGATAACGCTCGCCTGCTGGTGCCTCCAGAGTCTAAGTCCGTTTTCAGTGCGTTACGTAATCAAGGTCACTCGTTTTGTATATAAGAAGGCAGTGCACGCCAGCGGAATCATTCCGCTGTGCGCTCTATCTGCAACAGCATGGAAGCACTATGCCTCGTCAACGTGTGTATCGTCACCGCCGCCACCACATGCCAGTTTACAAACACACAATCGCCTCGAAAACAAACTTGGCACAAATGGCACTGCACAATCTGTTGTTCTTAATGGTCCAATATTTCTCCATGGATGTCGAGTTAATTTTTCACTCGATATAGCCACTGGAGGTTAGACCCGTGGACTAGGGGTAGCGTCTTTGATTCATAATCAAAACGTCTTCGGTCCCGGGTTCGATCCCCGCCACAGCCTAAATTATGATAAATAATCAGCATTGGCGGCCGAAGACTTCCGGCATAAGAAGTCAGCCTCATTCTGCCAACGGCCTTGTCAAAGAGGGAGGAGGAGCGGATAGAGGTTCAGGGCACTCTCATGTCCTAGGGGTGGGAAATTTCCCCTAAAGGAGGAAGAATCAGCAATGATCAACGACATGAGGATGCAGAAGGCAATGGAAACCACTGCATTAAAGACACGTAACGTGTATCCACAGGAGATGTGGCCTGTAATTGAAGAAGTGTCATGATGATCTCTCCATTGCCAAATGATTCCGGAATAGTCCCCCATTCGGATCTCCGGGAGGGGACTGCCAAGGGGGAGGTTTCCATGAGAAAAAGATTGAATAATCAATGAAAGGATAACGTTCTACGAGTCGGGGAGTGGAATGTCAGAAGCTTGAACGTGATAGGGAAACTAGAAAATTTGAAAAGGGAAATGCAAAGGCTCAATCTAGATATAGTAGGGGTCAGTGAAGTGAAGTGGAAGGAAGACAAGGATTTCTGGTCAGATGAGTATCGGGTAATATCAACAGCAGCAGAAAATGGTATAACAGGTGTAGGATTCGTTATGAATAGGAAGGTAGGGCAGAGGCTGTGTTACTTTGAACAGTTCAATGACCAGGTTGTTCTAATCAGAATCGACAGCAGACCAACACCGACAACGATAGTTCAGGTATACATGCCGACGTCGCAAGCTGAAGATTAACAGATAGAGAAAATGTATGAGGATATTGAAAGGATAATGCGGTATGTAAAGGGGAACGAAAATCGAATAGTCATGGGCGACTGGAATGCAGTTGTAGAGGAAGGAGTAGAAGAAAAGGTTACAGGAGAATATGGGCTTGGGACAAGGAATGAAAGAGGATAAAGACTAATTGAGTTCTGTAACAAGTTTCAGCTAGTATTAGCGAATACCCTGTTCAAGAATCACAAAAGGAGGAGGTATACTTGGAAAAGGCCCGGGAGATACGGGAAGATTTCAATTAGATTACATCATGGTCAGACAGAGATTCCGAAATCAGATACTGGAATGTAAGGCGTACCCAGAAGCAGATATAGACTCAGACCACAATATAGTAGTGATGAAGAGTAGGCTGAAGTTCAAAACATTAGTCAGGAAGAATCAATACGCTAAGAAGTGGGATACGGAAGTACTAAGGAATGACGAGATACGTTTGAAGTTCTCTAACGCTATAGATACAGCAATAAGGAATAGCGCAGTAGGCAGTACAGTTGAAGAAGAATGGACATCAACAAAAAAGGCCATCACAGAAGTTGGGAAGGAAAACATAGGTACAAAGAAGGTAGCTGCGAAGAAACCATCGGTAACAGAAGAAATACTTCAGTTGATTGAT
This sequence comes from Schistocerca serialis cubense, assembly GCF_023864345.2. Lineage (NCBI taxonomy): Eukaryota > Metazoa > Arthropoda > Insecta > Orthoptera > Acrididae > Schistocerca > Schistocerca serialis. Next base: position 379,345,731 of record NC_064643.1, on the reverse strand, counting down.
GAAAGGAGGAAGTACAAACATGTTCTGGGAAAATCAGGAATACAGAAATACAAGTCGCTGAGGAATCAAGTAAATAGGAAGTGCAGGGAAGCTAAGACGAAGTGGCTGCAGGAAAAATGTGAAGACGTCGAAAAAGATATGATTGTCGGAAGGACAGACTCAGCATACATGAAAGTCAAAACAACCATTGGTGACATTAAAAGCAACGGTGGTAACATTAAGAGTGCAACGGGAATTCCACTGTTAAATGCAGAGGAGAGAGCAGATAGGTGGAAAGAATACATTGAAATCCTCTATGAGGGTGAAGATTTGTCTGATGTGATAGAAGAAGAAACAGGAGTCGATTTAGAAGAGATAGGGGATCCAGTATTAGATTCGGAATTTAAAAGAGCTTTGGAGGACTTACGGTCAAATAAGGCAGAAGGGATAGATAACATTCCATCAGAATTTCTAAAATCATTGGGGGAAGTGGCAACAAAACGACTATTCACGTTGGTGTGCAGAATATATGAGTCTGGCGTAATACCATCTGACTTTCGGAAAAGCATCATCCACACAATTCCGAAGACGGCAAAAGCTGACAAGTGCGAGAATTATCGCACAAGCATCTTAACAGCTCATGCATCGAAGCTGCTTACAAGAATAATATACAGAAGAATGGAAAACAAAATTGAGAATGCGCTAGGTGACGATCAGTTTGGCTTTAGGAAAAGTAAAGGGACGAGACAGGCAATTCTGACGTTACGGCTAATAATGGAAGCAAGGCTAAAGAAAAATGAAGACACTTTCATAGGATTTGTCGACCTGGAAAAAGCGTTCGACAATATAAAATGCTGCAATCTGTTCGAGATTGTGAAATAAGTAGGGGTAAGCTATAGGGAGAGACGGGTCATATACAATATATACAACAACCAAGTGGGAATAATAAGAGTGGACGATCAAGAACGAAGTGCTCGTATTAAGAAGGGTGTAAGACAAGGCTGCAGCCTTTCGCCCCTACTCTTCAATCTGTACATCGAGGAAGCAATGATGGAAATAAAAGAAAGGTTCAGGAGTGGAATTAAAATACAAGGTGAAAGGATATCAATGATACGATTCGCTGATGACATTGCTATCCCGAGTGAAAGTGAAGAAGAATTAAATGATCTGCTGAACGGAATGTACAGTCTAATGAGTACACAGTATGGTTTGAGAGTAAATCGGAGAAAGACGAAGGTAATGAGAAGTAGTAGAAATGAGAACAGCGAGAAACTGAACATCAGGATTGATGGTCACGAAGTCAATGAAGTTAAGGAATTCTGCTACCTAGGCAGTAAAATAACCAATGACGGACGGAGCAAGGAGGACATCAAAATCAATCTCGCTATGGCAAAAAAAGGCCTTTCTGGCCAAGAGAAGTCCACTAATATCAAATACCGGCCTTAATTTGAGGAAGAAATTTCTGAGGATGTACGTCTGGAGTACAGCATTGTATGGTAGTGAAACATGGACTGTGGGAAAACCGGAACAGAAGAGAATCGAAGCATTTGAGATGTGGTGCTATAGACGAATGTTGAAAATTAGGTGGACTGATAAGGTAAGGAATGAGGAGGTTCTACGCAGAATCGGAGAGGAAAGGAATATGTGGAAAACACTGATAAGGAGAAGGGACAGGATGATAGGACATCTGCTAAGACATGAGGGAATGACTTCCACGGTACTAGAGGGGGCTGTAGAGGGCAAAAACTGTAGAGGAAGACAGAGATTGGAATACGTCAAGCTAATAATTGAGGACGTAGGTTGCAAGTGCTACTCTGAGATGAAGAAGTTAGCACAGGAACGGAATTCGTGGCGGCCGCATCAAACCAGTCAGTAGACTGATGACCAAAAAAATAAGCCACTGGTGCAGCTGGCAGTGGGTGGTTTACACTCGCAATTGTTTGCTGTGAGAACGCATCGCTACCTGGACTAGAATCTTTTGCCGACCGAAATGTCATCGCCTACAAGACATGGCACTGTGGAATCAACCCGAAGACGCAAAATAGACCTAGTTTGGTTTGTGCCTTTTACTCTGTATACCAGTTCATGTAGAAAAGTGCATCGTAATGGTCAGTATTGCTACTAAGCGTCGAGTTACTATGGAGTTCATAAAACCCTATAAGAACATCAAATATTTGTGGGACGCTTCTGACAAGTAATATTGCTCCGAGTGCGCCACAAATCAGGCAATACAAAAAGCAGACACACTACAAACAGTTGCAGGTATCCGAAAAACAAATGAAGAGAACACGCCGCATTACGTGCAGGAAAAGACGTGCTACACGTATCATAAGAAAACAGGCGCGATTGATCGATGTGGCACACACATTGCTTTCAACTGAAGAAAAGGATAGAAATTATAAAACGTACCAGCTGAGGTATATGGGCAGGTTTTTGTCCTGCAGATAGGAAATATTTGATGTTATTTTCTATGTAAAATTAGGAAGCTCACCGCACGGTCATCGATAGCGAATTAAAGTGACAACAATCTGCACCCACACTGTCATCATTGGGCAAGTACGGAGTCAGCCGTTCCAGCATTACGTGCATTTCAACAGTTCCCTCAATTATTTCATATACACACAGTTCTGCTGCAGAGCGACAAAAGGGAGAAAAGGAATCCGAAGACAATGCTTACATAGTTAATTAGTTCCTTATAGTTATGAATACTGGCAAACAATAAAACGTCTTTGCAAGTGAAATAAATTCCAAAGATAATGATTTACATTCTCAGGAAGTTATTTCCTTTTGTATCGGTTCGTGCGTTTCAAGGATTACTTCCGAAAATGGCTGTTGAGAAGCTACAGTACTGTATTTAAGAATTGTGCAGTTTCTTGTTGTAGCCGAAAATCTTAAAGTGGCAACCAGTCTCACTTCAGCATGAAATGTTGTGCTACGAAATCAGTGGAGTCACCAAATGCAGCAGTGTAACGAAACTGTGAGACAGTCCTCAGATGATTGCAAGATTCGCCACTAACCAGTTCTTTCATAGTCAAATAACTAAATTGTTTTCTTACAGTAATAATTTTTGGCCCACATTGTTCTCTTTTTTACGTCAGGTGTTTCTAGCAACGCTACGAGAGCAATGGCAGCATTGAGGGCGTAGATGACGTTTAAAGCGTCGACGCCCTTCAAAACTCTGTTGAGACCAGTAAGCGCACGGTTGGCAGAGGCTTCAGCGTAACAACTCGCCTTTCCTGCATAGTGACAGCTCGTTTCCTTTATATTTCGATGCTCCGTAATTGTCGAATAGTATCTGAACATGGATTGTTATTTTCTACATCTACATCTACATGGATACACTGCAACTCACATTTAAGTGCCTGACAGAGGGTTCATCAAACCACCTTCACAATTCTCTACTGTTCCAATCTCCTATAGCGAGCGGAAAGAATGAACAGCTGTGTCTTTCCGTACGAGCTCTGATTTCCCTTATTTTATCTTGGTGATCGTTCCTCCCTATGTAGGTCGGTGTCAACAAAATATTTTCGCAGTCGGAGGAGAAAGATGGTGAATGAAATTTCATGAGAAGATTCCGTCGCAATGAAAAACGCCTTTCTTTTAATGCTGTCCAGTCCAAATCCTGCATCATTTCAGTGACACTGTCTCCCATATTTCGCGATAATACAAAACGTGCTGCCTTTCTTTGAACTTTTTCTTTGTACTCTGTTAGTCCTATCTGGTAAGGATCCCACAGCACGCAGCAGTATTCTAAAAGACGACGGACAAGGTAGCGTAGGCAGTCTCCTTAGTAGGTCTGTTACATTTTCTAAGTGTCCTGCCCACAACATTTTCTGTGTGTTCCTTCCAATGTAAGTTGTTCGTAATTGTAATACCTAGGTATTTAGCTCAATTTACAGCTTTTAGATTAGACTGATTTATCGTGTAACCGAAGTTTAACGAGTTCTTTTTAGCACTCATGTGGATGACCTTACACTTTTCGTTATTTAGGGTCAACTGCCACTTTTAGCTCCATTCATATATTTTTTCTAAATCGTTTTGCAGTTTGTTTTGACCTTCTGATGACTCTATTAGTCGATAGAGGACTGCGTCAGCCGGCCGGAGTGGCCGTGCGGTTCTAGGCGCTACAGTCTGGAGCCGCGTGACCGCTACTGTCGCAGATTCGAATCCTGCCTCGGACATGGATGTGTGTGACATCCTTAGGTTAGTTAGGTTTAAGTAGTTCTTAAGTTCTAGGGGACTGATGGCCACAGCAGTTAAGTCTCATAGTGCTCAGAGCCACTGAACCATTTGACTGCGTCATCTGCAAACAACCGTAGACGGCTGCTCAGGTCGACTCCCAAATAGTTTATATTGATAAGGAACAGCAGAGGGACTATAACACTACCTTGCAGATCGCCAGAAATGACTTCCGTTTTACTCGATGACTTTCCCGTCAATTATTACGAACTGTGACCTGTCTGCCAGGAAATCACAAATCCAGTCACATAACTGAGACGATTTTCCATAAGCACGCAATTTCACTACGAGCCGCTTGTGTAGTACAGTGTCAAAAGCCTTCAGGAAATCCAGAAATGCGGAATCGATCGGAAGTCCCTAAACAATAGCACTCAGCACTTCATGTGAATAATGAGCTAGTTGTGTTTCACAGGAACGATGTTTTCTAAACCCATGTTGTTTCTCAAGACTGGCTCTGTAACCCCTCGAAGTATACCACTTTTGTTTTATATTCTTTGTTCAAGGTGTAACAAAAATGTCTGGCAAAAATGTCAGTATACATTCCTCACACTGAGACGAGGAAATTTGGTTACACGAACATGGGTCTGGAAACGCTTTATTTCCGTGTTACAACTCATTTTATCCAACTCATTAACCATGCAAAACACACACGAACACCATATGCAACTCTTTCTCGCTGTATATGTTCCATATGCCGTCCGCATACACTGATACATGCGTTAACCAGCAGTCGTAGTTAATCTCGGATGCACTGATGCAGTCTTAGAAACAGCTTTCAAATGCCCCCACAAATGAAATTCCAGTGAGTTTAGGTCCAGAGAGCGTGGAGGCCATGCGATTGGACAATCTCTAATGTGGCGTGGACTGGGAGTTTTCTTAGGTTAGAAGGCCTCGGGAAAGTACGGGATGGACTGCAATCTCAAAAGGTGCATGGCGAACACAGGACGTGCTTGGATCAAGGAACAGTCGGAATTGTAGTTGTAAATTGTTTTAGTTGTGCTGGGAAAGTCCCTGAGCTTCAAGCGCTAATAGAAAGCACAGAATCTGAAATCGTTATAGGTACAGAAAGCTGGCTAAAGACTGGACTAAGTTCTGCAGATATTTTTGCGAAGTCTCAGACAGTGTTCAAGAAAGAAAGATAGGCTGAATTGGTGGTGGAGTGTTTGTGTCTGTCAGTAGTGGTTTATCTTGTAGTGAAGTCGAAGTAGATACTCCGTGCGAATTGGTATGGGTGGAGGTTATACTTAACAGCCGAACTAAGTTAATAATTGGCTCCTTCTACTGACCCCCAGACTCCGATGATATAGTTGCTGAACAGTTCAGAGAAAATTTGAGTCTCGGAACAAATAAATACCCCACTCATACGGTTATAGTTGGTGGGGACGTCAACCTGCCCTTGATATGTTGGCATAAATACTTGTTCAAAACCGGTGGTAGGCAGAAAATATCTTCCGAGATTGTCCTAAATGCTTTCTCCGAAAATTATTTCGACCACTTAGTCCACGAAACCACGTGAAATGTAAATGGTTGCGAAAACACACTTGACTTAGCCACAAACAGTCCAGAGCTAATAGAGAGCATCATGACTGATACAGGGATTAGTGATCACAAGGTCGTTGTAGCTAGGCTCAGTACCATTTCTTCCAAATCCACCAGAAACAAACGCAAAATAATTTTATTTAAAAAAACGGATAAAGTGTCACTAGAAGCCTTCCTAAGAGACAATCTCCATTCCTTCCGAACTGACTATGCAAATGTAGACGAGATGTGGTTCAAATTGAAAAGGTATAGTAGCAACAGCAATTGAGAGATTCATACTTCATAAATTGGTAAGAGATGGAACTGATCACACATGGTACACAAAACAGGTACGAACGCTGTTGCAGAGACAACGAAAAAAGCATGCTAAGTTCAGAAGAACGCGAAATCCCGAAGATTGACTAAAATTTAGAGACGCCTGAAATTTGGCAACGGACTTCAATGCGAGATGCCTTTAATAGGTTCCACAAAGAAGCATTATCTTGAAATTTGGTAGAAAATCCGAAGAAATTCTGGTCGTATGTAAAGTACACAAGCGGCGAGACGCAGTCAATATCATCGCCGCGCAGTGCCGATGGTGCTGTTACCGACGACTGTGGCGCTAAAGCGGAGTTATTTAACGCAGTTTTCCGAAATTCCTTCACCAGGGAAGACGAATGGAATATTCCAGAATCTGAAACACGAACAGCTGCTAGCATGAGTTTCTTAGAAGTAGATACCTTAGGGGTTGCGAAGCAACTCAAATCGCTTGATCTGCCTCGTAATGACTGGGTGATGTGTGATGTCCTTAGGTTAGTTAGGTTCAAGTAGTTCTAAGTTCTAGGGGACTTATGACCATAGATGTTAAGTCCCATAGTGCTCAGAGCCAAATCGCTTGATACGGGCAAGTCTTCAGGTCCAGATTGTATACCGATTAGGTTCCTTTCAGATTCCGCTGATACAATAGCTCCCTACTTAGCAATCATATATAACCGCTCGCTCACCGATAGATCTGTATCTACAGATTGCAAAATTGCGCAGGTCGCACCAGCGTTTAAGAAGGGTAGTATGAGTAATCCATCGAACTACAGACCTATATCATTGACGTCGGTTTTCAGTAGGTTTTTGGAGCATATATTGCATTCAAACATTTTGAATCACCTCGAAGGGAACGATCTATTGATACGTAATCAGCATGGTTTCAGAAAACATTGTCCTTGTGCAACGCAGCTAGCTCTTTATTCCCATGAAATAATGGCCGCTATCGACAGGGAATTCAAGTTGATTCCGTATTTCTAGATTTCCGGAAAGCTTTTGACACCGTTCCTCACAAGCGACTTCTAATCAAGCTGCGGGCCTATGGGGTATCGTCTCAGTTGTGCGACTGGATTCGTGATTTCCTGTCAGGAAGATCGCACTTCATCATCGAGTAAAACTGAAGTGATATCAGGTGTTCCCAAGGGAAGCGTCCTGGGAGCTCTGCTGCTCCTGATCTATATAAATGACCTGGGTGACAATCTGAGCAGTTCTCTTAGCTTGTTCGCAGATGATGCTGTAATATACCGTCTAGTAAGGTCATCCGAAGACCAGTATCAGTTGCAAAGCGATTTAGAAAAGATTGCTGTATGGTCTGGCAGGTGGCAGTTGACGCTAAATAACGAAAAGTGTGAGGTGATCCACATGAGTTCCAAAAGAAATCCGTTGGAATTCGATTACTTGATAAATAGTACAATTCTCAAGGCTGTCAATTGAACTAAGTACCTGGGTGTTAAAATTACCAACAGCTTCAGTTGGAAAGACCACATAGATAATATTGTGGGGAAGGGGAGCCAAAGGTTGCGTTTCATTGGCAGGACACTTAGAAGATGCAACAAGTTCACTAAAGAGAGAGCTTACACTACACTCGTTCGTCCTCTGTTATTGCTTCGTTGTGTGGGATCCTTACCAGGTGGGGTTGACGGAGGACATCGAAAGGGTGCAAAAAAGGGCACCTCGTTTTGTATTATCACGTAATAGGGGAGAGAGTGTGGCAGATATGATACGCGAGTTGGGATGGAAGTCATTAAAGCAAAGACGTTTTTCGTCGCGGCGAGATCTATTTACGGAATTTCAGTAACCAACTTTCTCTTTCGAATGCGAAAATATTTTGTTGAGCCCAACCTACATAGGTAGGAATGAACATCAAAATAAAATAAGAGAAATCAGAGCTCGAACAGAAAGGTTTAGGTGTTCGTTTTTCCCGCGCGCTGGTCGGGAGTGGAATGGTAGAGAGATAATATGATTGTGGTTCGATGAACCCCCTGCCATGCACATAAATATGAATTGCAGAGTAATCATATAGATGTAGATGTTGATGTAGCCACCTGTCACCCAATCTGTTACTCAGAAGCCAACGGACATCAGACACTAAAATCAGAAGGGGCTCCGTCGTGCATGAAGTAAGTGATTTGTCGCACAGCTGAAGGTACATCTTTAACAGATCAGGTAGATCATTCTCTATGAATTTATGATAACTTTGTCCGTTGAGCCTGGGTGGAAGAAAGTGAGGTCCTACTAAACAGTCACCAACAACGTCGGCCAAAATACTGACGGAAAATCTTTGTTGATGGCTTGCTTCGACAATTGCGTGAAGACCGATGTCTGCCCAAACATATCGATCGTGATAATTTACAATCTAATCTCGCTGGAATGACGCCTCATCTGTGAACAGCACCGTTGCACTAAAGTTAGTGTTGATGCTCTGTTGAATAAGACATTCGCTGCTGAGTACGCGTGCAGGAAACTCAGGTGCTGATAGTTGCCATCATACGCTGTAAATGGCATGGATACAGCTGGTCCTCGTGTAATAATCACCAAACGGTGGAAACGCTTTACTTCCATGTTGCAACTCATTTTATCCAACTCATTAATTATGGGAAACACACACATACAGAACGCACCATCACATCACAAACCACTCTTTCTCGCAGGAGACGTTCAATATGCCTCCCGTGGGCACTCATACATGAATCTCCGTCGTCGTGAATCTCGGATGCGCTGGTGCTGCCATGTAGTTTGCGTATGGTTTCTTATCCTTACATAATACGGGCAAGGAGACCATGGACGTCTTGTTCCGGGGTTCCATACACAAGGGCTTTCGGAAACCCCACAAATAAAAGTCCATTGGGTTTAGGTCATGTGGTCAACATTCAGTGTTGCAGCTACATGTATTGCACTGATACTAGAGTCGTCGGCAGCTACATTTAGAATTGCCGCTTCCTGTTGCGATGTTCTCGTCCTTATGGGCCTTCCTCGGTGGCGAGTATCAGGCTTAAATACGACCATGTACCCTAGGACGACAATCAATGGCTTCAAAAGGTTTCTGTCGGGGCAACTTCGTTCTGGAAATTTCTCTCGGTGCAAACGTTGACGGCGAGCGCCAGTGTCTCAGCTAATCCATACATCATACGGGTGTCTGGCATCTCTGCATTTGTACATACTGCCATTGAAAGAAACAAGTCTGTGGTTAACTCTATGTGGTAACTCGTGTTCTTATAACGGTCGTAAGTATCGCTGAAACGATTGATGTTACCTGTAAACAAGCAATGACATCCGTCGCATCACAACACGGACGTGTAAAACAAAACAATGGCGGTGCGCAACGTAACCAGGCGTCACCAAGAGCGCAGGTTCCCCTTGAATCTAACGTTCTTTTCGTGTGTGTTTCCGAAGGTTAATGAGTTGGGTGAAACGAGTTGTAACATGGAAACAAAGCTTTTCCGGACCCATGTTGGTATAACGTAATTTCTTCGCCTATGTGTGAGGGATGTGTCCCGAAATTTGTGCTGTACATTTTTGTTACACCCTGTATACGACGTATGTTAGAAGTTGCAAGACTCATAATGGCTATCTCCTTACCACTGATTCACTTTCCACCTGTATTATTTAAAGATCGGTTGGGTGATGTTCATTATGCACAGTGGATTGGCAACCTTTGTCGAAAGTTGTTATTGAACCATAACCACAAAGTCATGCCACAAGATCCTAATAAAACTCTGACAAATGTTTTATTCTCGGACGACATCCTCTGCATGAGAATTATATTCAATGTTCATCCGACACGCAGCCGTAAAATTCAGTAGTCTACTTGTCTCCCTCTACATGAAATTCGTCACCGACCACACATGAAGGCTCCTCATTAACGACTGTCGCACTGCCACGCCATAAAACTCATTCCACCATTAAACTCAAAGTTGAAACCAGAGACGCACAACCCTTCGTTAATTTCACATTATTAGTGTGGTTGGTTGTGAGGAATCCCATCTAAAATTTCTTATTTGGAAGTGAAAGAAGCTTTCTTCTAAATATAGATATAAATATTATTAATGAATTTCGACAACATACCCACAACAACTGTAAAAAATATTAACTTTTTCATAACGGCATCAACTTCTAAAGTTCTGAAAAGTTCTTTAATTTTGAAAGACAATAGTTACAGTGTCAAAAATAAGGAAAATGATAAGTATATTTATATCATACTAATTTAAACTGGAATCTATAGTTTGGCTACATGTAATATTTGGAAATAGCGATGATCAATGTTCTCTCCATTCCTGGAAAACCTTTCTTACGTTGGAACAATGCGTTCTAGGCACAATAATTTACTGCATGTACAGCACCGGTGATCAGTTTTCTTATCTTTGAATCTAGGACATACCATGCATCTGCTCCGTGATGAAGGTTTTTAGGGGCTGTTTCATTCGAATGTGCGTTACATTTCCATTTTAGTCTCATTTAAGGATTCAGATGAAAATTCCTTACACCAGTGAAATTTTGGAAGTCAGACTTTTCTGAAATGTTATACAAATTGGGAACTATTAACTTAACTACTGTATTATATACAATTAATACACAGTGTGCATGTAATATAAGTTGTCTTACATCAAACTATATCTGTGAAAACAAAGAGATCTCACTGTAGTAGGTTTTGATAAACCCCAGCGACGAAATCACGAATGTCTTCCTTTACCAACGACGTTAAACTGATGTTAACTACAACACCACTAAAGCTCCTAAAAGTAAGATACGGAAGTGTTCGTGTACAAATTATGCGCCATCTCATGACAACGTTGAGATATTTATCGACTGGCGTATCTGAAACCTCAGGACAATAACGAAGGTTTAACGGCAGGTTTTCGCACCTCACACATGTTGGATATGCTGTCGTATCGATCGAGATGCAACAACCGTGACCTCACTAAGACATCGATACGTTTGCACACAATTATTTTCAGAAATTTTCATTCAAATGTCTTCCATTTCTTACTTTGAGACTTTCCTATTTTTTGGTTCCTTATCATTTTAATGATCTTTGTGGCACCGCTTTAAATGATTGTCCAGGTCAGATATTCCTTAACCTGTGACATAAAAACGCCAACACAATCCCTGTGTTGCTACTTACTTATGGGCGTGTTCATCCAAAATTCTGCCACACAGATGACGTCCATTTTCACGTAAGTAGAAACATTTTCACCTTGCTGATGCAATAACATTTTAATATATTCAGACAAAGCTCTTTAGCAAGAAGAACTCATGAATCTACGGAAACTTCAACATATCTGCTTCTCTGTACGACAAGCAAACTGCACTAGAAAGTCTGTCTGTAGTCTTTTGTCAAATAGCGACATCACCAATTTCCTCGTCGGCTACCGGCTACTTTGACAACATTGCAGACAATCGGAGAAACTATACTACCTATAAGTGCAATTCGACATGTGAAACGCGTCCTTTTCGTAACCCAGCGCCATTCATGCATCGCAGAACTGCACCATGCTCGGTATGAGTGAGTCACTTGTTCCACAGACAGCCAATCACGAGCTGCGTATGACTGCGAGGGGCCTCACCTAAACCGACAATCTGAGGGTTTATATTAACGCAAGGCAAACGCTTTGAACACAGCCAACCAACTGGAACGTTAGGCAGCAGAATTTGTTTGGGTTTTATTACGCGTTGAAACAACGACTCTCTGGGTTTCTCCTCCTCCTGGTCAGCACGCTGTACCATCAAGTATATCTGGTATTTGTCATGTGTTTGATATGGAAGCATTCGAGCTGCAAACTTCGGGGTAATGGTGAGATGCAGCAAACCGCAGGCGTATTAGTTACCGTACATTTGTATGAGTTCCGAAATATTATTCAAGTTATGTAGAACCTTGTGCTTTTCGCATTGTCTTCTACATGGGGATTTCACGTGCAGAATAACTTGCTATCTCTAGCCATTGCTTCTGAACGCAGGGTGATATGTATCCTCCCCTGTGCTAGGGATCTATAACTTAATTGACTTGCAACCAAGTTTTGCCACTCGAGACGAAGTTTTAAAAGGATTTGTAATGCTATTTCTCTTGTGATTCCCATAATTATGTTCTTCGGAAGTAGTGATAGATACACTGATTCGGTGTCTGCTCGTAGCCAAAACCGTGTACACAATTTACCTGTAAATTATACTGATTAGCTGAACCAATCCAGCTTCTTCAATCCAAAGGTTCATACCTTTTTCAGAAATTGTAATTTCTGCCTCGCGTATTAGCCTTTATGTAGGAATTCTTACATGTATCTTCATGGAGTAGCATGTTGCCTGCACTTGTGTTGCATTTGATCACTGATCAGATTCAGCATGAAAGAGTTCTGCACTACTATTTCAGGAATCGCACAAGGTTTTCACGCATGGAGTCGGGGTAGCGTCTTTCACTACTAGTAACAAAAAACCGGGACCATGGATCAAACCCCCCTGCCCACCTTGCCTCCGCCACCGCACTAACTTATACATTTCCCACAAAAAAAAATCCCAATCACAGCTTAATTTTTCAATAAACGTATCAGCAATGGTTGCCGAAAACACCCAGTATAACTAGTGAAAAAGAAATCGGAGGAACTGACAGATGTTTAAGGCACTTTCTTGCCGTTGGAGTGGTAAATTGTCCCTAAAAGAGGCAGAAACAGCAATCGTCAACTGCATGAGGATGGAGAAGGCAATGGAAAACACTGCTTCAAAGACACGTAGTGTGTATCCATCGGACATATGGCCTGTAGTTGAAAAAGTGTGATGATGAACTCTTCAATGGCAAATGATTCCGGATTAATTCCCCATTCGGATATTCGTGCCGCGATTGCAAGAGGAAGGTGACCTGGAAAAAAAATTGAATAATCAACAAATGGATAACATCCTATAAATTCGAGAATGAAAAATGAGTAGTTTCTAAAAAGGAAAACCCAAACCCTCAATCTAGGGTTAATGGGGATTGGTGAAGTGAAATAGAAAGAAGATAAGAATTTATTGTCAGGTAAATACAGGGCACTATCAACAGCAGCAGAAAGTGGTATAGCAGAAGGAGGATTCGTTATGATAGGAAAGCAGTGCAGAGAGTGAGCTACTGTGAACTTTTCAGTGACAGGGTTGTTCTCATCAGATTCGACAGCAAACCAACGCCGACAACATTGGTTCTAGTGTACATGCCTACGTCGCGAGCAGCAGACGAAGAGCCGGAAAAAGTAAATATAGGTACTGAACGGGTATTTCAGTATGTATAGAGAAATGACTGTCTAATAATCACTGGGGATTGGAACGCGGTTGTAGGGGAAGGAGTACAAATGTAGGTTACGGGAGAGTATGAGCTTAGCATTAGGAATGAGAGACGAGAAAGGCTAATTAAGTCCTGCAATAAATTTCATACGGTAAGAGCGAATACTCTGTTCAAGAATCATAAGAGGAAGTATACTTGGAAAAGATCCAGAGACACGGAATGGTTCCAGCTAGATTACGTCGTGGTCAGAGATTTCGAAGTCAGATATTGAAGTGTAGAGCTTACCCAAATGCAGCTGCAGACCCAAATCACAGTTTAGTAATAATGAAGAGTAGATTGAAGCTTAAGAGAATTGTCCAGAAGAATCAATATGGAAGGAGGTGGAATACTGAAGTACTCAAGAGCCGCATTTAAAGTCCGTTAAGGACGTGGATATTGCGATATGGAATACCAGAGTAGGCAGATCGGTTGAAGAGAATATCGCTAGGAAGGGCAATCACACAAGTTGGACAGACAAATTTAGATACATGGAAATTATCTACAAAGGGACTTCCGGTTGTTGTTGTTGTGGTCTTCAATCCTGAGATTGGTTTGATGCAGATCTCCCTGCTACTCTATCCTGTGCAAGCTTCTTCATCTCGCAGTACCTACTGCAACCTACATCGTTCTGAATCTGTTTAGTGTATTCATCTCTTGGTCTCCTTTTACGATTTTTATCCTCCACGCTGCCCTCCAATACTAAATTGGTGATACGTTGATGCCTCAGAACATGCCTTACCAACCGATCGCTTCTTCTAGTCAAGTTGTGCCACAAATTTCTCTTCTCTCCAGTTCTATTAAATACTAAATTCGTGACACCTTGATGCCTCCGAATATACCATCCCAACCGATCCCTTCTTCCAGTGAAGTTGCGCCAGGTACTGTCTCTGGCTGGGCCAGATGCCGCTGCCTGCCCTTTTTCAGAGGATGATTCTCAGCCTTCAAGGTCCGGGAAATCGCAGAGGGTGGGTTCATTGGTAGTTGGGAGCTCCAATGTTAGGCGCGTAATGGGGCCCCTTAGAGATATGGCGGCTAAGGAGGGGAAGAAATCCAGTGTGCACTCCGTGTGCATTCCGGGTGGAGTCATTCCTGATGTGGAAAGGGTCCTTCCGGATGCCATGAAGAGCACAGGGTGCAGCCAGGTGAAGGTGGTGGCACATGTCGGCACTAATGACGTGTGTCGCTTTGGATCTGAGGAAATTCTCTCTTACACTACACTCGTTCGTCCTCTGTTATTGCTTCGTTGTGTGGGATCCTTACCAGGTGGGGTTAACGGAGGACATCGAAAGGGTGCAAAAAAGGGCAGCTCGTTTTGTATTATCACGTAATACGGGAGAGAGTGTGGCAGATATTATACGCGAGTTGGGATGGTAGTCATTAAAGCAAAGACGTTTTTCGTCGCGGCGAGATCTATTTACGAAATTTCAGTAACCAAATTTCCCCTCCTAATGCGAAAATATTTTGTTGAGCCCAACCTACATAGGTAGGAATGAACATCAAAATAAAATAAGAGAAATCAGAGCTCGAACAGAAAGGTTTAGGTGTTCGTTTTTCCCGCGCGCTGTTCGGGAGTGGAATGGTAAAGAGATAGTATGATTGTGGTTCGGTGAACCCTCTGCCAAGCACTTAAATGTGAATTGCACAGTAATCATGTAGATGTAGATGTAGATGCAGATTTCTCTTCTCTCCAATTCTTTTCAATACCTTCTCATTAGTTATGTGATCTATCCATCTAATCTTCAGCATTCTTCTGTAGCACCACATTTCGAAAGCTTCTATTCTCTGCTTGTCTAAACTATTTATCGTCCAAGTTTCACGTCCATACATGGCTACACCCCCATACAAATACTTTCAGAAACGATTTCCTGACACTTAAATTTGTACTCGATGTTAATAAAATTCACTTCTGCAGATACTCTTTCCTTGGCATTACCAGCATACATTTTATATCCTCTCTACTTCGACCATCATCAGTTATTTTGCTCCCCAAATATCCTCCTTTCCAGACACTGTCCATTCCGTTCAGCTGCTCTTCCAGGTCCTTTTCGGTCTCTGACAGCATTACAATGTCATCGGTGAACCTCAAATTTTTTATTTCTGCTTCATGGATTTTAATTCCAACTTCGAATTTTTCTTTTGTTTCCTTTACTGCTTGCTCAATATACAAATTTAATAACATCGGGGATAAGCGACAACCCTGTCTCACTCCCTTCCCAACCACTGCTTCCATTTCACGCCCATCGACGCTTATAACTGCCATCTGGTTTTTGTGCAAATTGTAAATAGCCTTTCGCTCCCTGTATTTTACTCCTTCCACCTCCATAATTTGAAAGAGAGTTTTCCTGTCAACTTTGTAAAAAGGTTTCTTTAAGTCTACAAATGCTAGAAACGTAGGTTTGCCTTTGCTTAATCCATTTACTAAGATAAGTCGTAGGGTCAGTATTGCCTCACGTGTTACAACATTTCTACGGAATCCAAACTTATCTTCCCTGAGGTCAGCTTCTACCAGTTTTTCCATTCGTCTGTAAAGAATTCGTGTTAGTATTTTGCAGTCATGGCTTATTAAACTGATAGTTCGGTAATTTTCACATCTGTCAACACCTGCTTTCTTTGGGATTGGAATTATTATATTCTTCTTGAAGTCTGAGGGTATTTCGCATGTCTTATACATCTTGCTCACCAGGTGGTAGAGTTTTGTTAGGCCTGGCTCTTCCAAGGCTGCCAGTAGTTCTAATGTAATGTTGTCTACTCCCGGGGCCTTGTTTCGACTTAGGTCTTTCAGTGCTCTGTCAAACTCTTCACGCAGTATCATATCTCCTATTTTATCTTCATCTACATTCTCTTTCATTTCTATAATATTGTCCCCAAGAACATTGCCCTTGTATAGACCATCTAAATACTCCTTTCTACTTTCCCTTCTTACCTTCAGTAACGGATCAAATACTTCAACAGATCGACGAAAGGAGGAAGTACAAAAATGTTCAGGGGAAATTCCACACGAATGAAATAAATTGGAAATGCAAGGCAACCAGGCGAAATAGCCGCGGGAAATATGTGAAGAAATCTAGAAAGCCGTCATCGTCGGGATGACTGACTCAGGACATAGAAAAGTCAAAGCAACCTTCGATGAAATTAAAGGCAAGGGAGTTAACAATAAGAGTGGTATGGAATTCCACTGTTATACACAGAAGAGAGAGCAGATAGGTGGAAAGAGTACATACACTCCTGGAAATGGAAAAAAGAACACATTGACACCGGTGTGTCAGACCCACCATACTTGCTCCGGACACTGCGAGAGGACTGTACAAGCAATGATCACACGCACGGCACAGCGGACACACCAGGAACCGCGGTGTTGGCCGTCGAATGGCGCTAGCTGCGCAGCATTTGTGCACCGCCGCCGTCAGTGTCAGCCAGTTTACCGTGGTATACGGAGCTCCATCGCAGTCTTTAACACTGGTAGCATGCCGCGACAGCGTGGACGTGAACCGTATGTGCAGTTGACGGACTTTGAGCAAGGGCGTACAGTGGGCATGCGGGAGGCCGGGTGGACGTACCGCCGAATTGCTCAACACGTGTGGCGTGAGGTCTCCACAGTACATCGATGTTGTCGCCAGTGGTCGGCGGAAGGTTCACGTGCCCGTCGACCTGGGACCGGACCGCAGCGACGCACAGATGCACGCCAAGACCGTAGGATCCTACGCAGTGCCGTAGGGGACCGCACCGCCACTTCCCAGCAAATTAGGGACACTGTTGCTCCTGGGGTATCGGCGAGGACCATTCGCAACCGTCTCCATGAAGCTGGGCTACGGTCCCGCACACCGTTAGGCCGTCTTCCGCTCACGCCCCAACATCGTGCAGCCCGCCTCCAGTGGTGTCGCGACAGGCGTGAATGGAGGGACGAATGGAGACGTGTCGTCTTCAGCGATGAGAGTCGCTTCTGCCTTGGTGCCAATGATGGTCGTATGCGTGTTTGGCGCCGTGCAGGTGAGCGCCACAATCAGGACTGCATACGACCGAGGCACACAGGGCCAACACCCGGCATCATGGTGTGGGGAGCGATCTCCTACACTGGCCGTACACCACTGGTGATCGTCGAGGGGACACTGAATAGTGCACGGTACATCCAAACCGTCATCGAACCCATCGTTCTACCATTCCTAGAGCGGCAAGGGAACTTGCTGTTCCAACAGGACAATGCACGTCCGCATGTATCCCGTGCCACCCAACGTGCTCTAGAAGGTGTAAGTCAACTACCCTGGCCAGCAAGATCTCCGGATCTGTCCACCATTGAGCATGTTTGGGACTGGATGAAGCGTCGTCTCACGCGGTCTGCACGTCCAGCACGAACGCTGGTCCAACTGAGGCGCCAGGTGGAAATGGCATGGCAAGCCGTTCCACAGGACTACATCCAGCATCTCTACGATCGTCTCCATGGGAGAATAGCAGCCTGCATTGCTGCGAAAGGTGGATATACACTGTACTAGTGCCGACATTGTGCATGCTCTGTTGCCTGTATCTATGTGCCTGTGGTTCTGTCAGTGTGATCATGTGATGTATCTGACCCCAGGAATGTGTCAATAAAGTTTCCCCTTCCTGGGACAATGAATTCACGGTGTTCTTATTTCAATTTCCAGGAGTGTAGAATGACTCTGTGGTGGCGTGGATGTGGCAGTTGGGTGGGGGGGGGGGGGGGTGTGGGGGGGGGGGGGAGGGAGAGGGATTACTTGGCTGATGACGTGACGGAATAAATCATTGGTGACGATGTGGAAAACAGAGGGGATGCGGTAGTACGGTCAGAATTATAGGGTCATTGGAAGTTCTGAGATCAAATAAGTCAGAAGGAATAGACAACATTTCATCGGAATTTCTAAAATCATTGGGGTAAGTGGAACCTAACGACTATTCAGATTGTTGTGTAGAATCTATGAGACAGGCTTCATGTTATCAGACTTTCGAAAAAGTATCATCTACACAATTCCAACGATAAAAATGGCAGATAGATGCGAAAACTAATGCGAAATCCATACATCTAAGCTGTGGTCAAGAGTAACATACAGAATGGTGGAAGAGAAAAATTGATTATCACTTACACTGTAGGAAAGATGAATGTATGAGAGGGGTATTTCTGACGTTGCGCTTGATAACGGAAGCAAGGCTGAAGGAAATCGAGACAAGCTAACAGGATTTGTGGACCTGGAAAAAGCGTCTGACAATACTAAATGCCCCAAGACGTTCGAAATTCGGAGAAAAGTGTTAGTAACATATGGGGAAAGACTTATATAATATATAAATGAAACAAAGAGGGAACAGAAAGATGGGAAGACTAGGAACGAGATGCTCGAATTAAAACGGGCGCAATACACGGATGCAGCGTTTCGTCCCTACTGTTCAATCTGTTCAACGAAGACGCAGTAATGGAATTCAAAAGAAGATTCAAAAGTGGGATTAAAGTTCAGGTTGAAAGGATATCAATGGTAAGAATCGTTGATGATATTTCTATCCTCAGTGAAAGTGAAAAGGAACTTTAGGATCTATTGGATGGAATGAACCGTCAATGAGTACGAAGTATGGATCGGAAAAAGGCAAAGGTAATGAGATGTAACGGAAATGGGAAAGCGAGAAATGTAACATCAGATTTGTTGATCACAAAGTAGACAAAGAAATTCTGCTACCTCGGAAACAAAGTAACCCACGACGAAAGAAGCAAGGACATAAAAAGCAGACTAGCGCAGGTAAGAGAAGTCTACTGGTATCAAACAAAGGACTTGATTTGAGGAAGAAATTTCTGTGAATGTATGTTTGGAGGACAGCGTTGAATCTATGTGAAACATGGAATGTGAGAAAACTGCAACACAAGAAGATCGAAGGATTTGAGATACGGTGCTACAAACGTATGCAGAAAATTATATGGGTTGATAACGTAAGGAATGTGGTGGTTTCCCACTGAAACGGCGAGAGAAGGAATATGTAGAAATCAAAGAGAAGAAGAAGGTGAAGGATGAAAGGACATCTGTTGAGACATCAGGAAATAATGCCCATGGTACAAGAGACAGCTGTAGTGGGTTAAAACTGTAGAGGAAGACAGAAGTTGGAATAGATGCAGCAAATAATTGAGGACTTTGGTTGTAAGTGCTGCTCTGTACTCAGAGATGAGGAGGTTAGTGCAGGAGGGGGATTCATGGTTGGCCGCGTCCAATCAGTCAGACGATTGATGACTCAAGAAGAAAAAGGAAAGAAATATTAATAACCCATGTAAACTGATGCCGATACGTTTCTCCTAGTTACTCTGCTGCTAAGATAATGTAATTGCAATACACCGCATCCATCACCCGAGCTCAATATTTTCAAATTACTAGCTTCAAGTCAGATCGTTTATCAGTTGGTCATATTAACTATCTGGAGTATATGTCGAGATATAGACTGTACTCGTAACTTTATGTGAACACTCAAGTGTAGTTTCGAAAGAAGTTAGCTGACAAATGGATCCGCCAATTTGTTACAGCTGGGGCAAATAACTAGCTCTTGCGTTTGTTTAGGCCTGACTGTGGTTGCTCTTCGTCTCGTACGGTAGCACCGGAGATAAGTGGGATGAGCAAAATTCTGGGTGGTTGTAATTAAACTTTCCTTACTTTACAGGACCCCCATGGAAAACGAGCGATCGTTGGACATTGAAACTACGTGGAAACATTTATAACTACACGTAGAAGAGAAATAGTGAATAAACTATTGAATGGAACACGTTTTAATTTCTACATGGGAGGGTAGCATTTGTTAATCGCGTACCATGTTTACATTTCCGGCTAGAAATGATTTATAGTGTGACGACTGTCTTCGTAGACGACAGCCGGAATCCGTGCTAGAGATTGCTCTACTGCTTCCCGAAGCAGCGGTGGAACATGAAATGTTCAGCTGTCGTTACACGGTGTCGTATGTCCGACCTTTGTATCTGCACAGTGAGTGTACTAATGCGTGTAAGCTTAGCTTACCACTTAGCGCACAAATGGACAAAATCTCTAAAATGTCTTGTCGAGCCCAGGGCGTCAAACTGACATTCTCAATAAATACGACCCTGTCCATGTAAGGTAGCTACTATCAGGTGCTGTGAAGTACCTAGAACACATGAGTTAATAAAAGTGAAAGTTTGTGGTCTATACTAGAAAGACAAAAGAGCTATTCTCTTTTTTATTCTACATATTATTTATCAACTGTTGCTTTCAGGGGCCTTATTTACGCTAAAACGAATAATTTATTGCTTTGGTCTTATCCCTTTCTGCGCTGAAGCTCACCGTTCTCTTGCTAATGGGAGTTTTACGATATCATTACCCACCTGCTCGGTTCGTCCCCAAAATGTGTTTCTCTTTAACTTGTTTGTTTCACGCCACTGTCCATATATTAGTAGAGATTGTTTTGTTAGTTTTTGGGTACATGAGATTAACTGCAATTTCCGTTTGCTGATATAATGTAATTATTATTTTCTGAAAATCTTATATTGTATCATAATGTATTTATGGACAAAGTTCATGTAAGGTCCACCAAAATTCGGATGCCTTACAACGGCTCGTGTGCTCCTTGAGGATCACACATTGTCCACCATTCTCAGCCCTGGGAACAGTAACCCCTTCAATATTTGCTAGCGCAGCTGGCCACCGGTCTTTCTCAAGAGCGATTCCCATTTCGCCCGTCAATTCTATCTTCCAAATCATGTTCTTCAACCTCGTTATGTGGAAAGAGCACCTCTCCGTGTACCTTCATGCATTGTTACGGAGAGCAGCAGCATTATTGCTGTTGTTTTAATAAAAAAGCCTGAAGAGTAAAGCCCTGATCACCTTGTCCAGATCCATTTGTCCGTCTGCCACTGTAATGTACACTGATGATTGCGTTTTAAACCTACGCCGCCGCACCAGCAATGGCGCCTAACGGCTAGTCATGACACTAATATATGAACAACGCAAATCCCGCAGTCTGAAAATCATTCCTGTAGAGCTGGGTACCTACACAGCAAATGATTTTCCCTCTTCTACACTGGCCTATACTCGAACTCTCAGTAACGCGCTGGTTAACCAGATCCGCTGCCCGTCTTTGGCGACAACATTCCTCTATGGATTCAACTCCATCTCCCCATCGCTCACTCTACATCAAAAACGTCAAGTCCATTCACGGCGATTAGGGAAACATTCGCTTCAGGACGTTTGCCATGAAGAAGAACTTATTTGAGCCTCTGATACACGTTTTTTCCGGTCATTTGTCTTTTGACTGGTTTGATGCGCCCACCCACAAGCTCCTCTATTGCGGCGTCATCTTTATGTCAGAGCATCAATTGCATTCTAGACCCTGAACTACTTGTAGATTGTATTCCAACCTTGGTCATCCCCTGCAGCTCCTGGTTGTTCCCTGACGTCGTAAAACATGTCCCATCATCCTGTCCCTTCGCCTTGCCAAAGTTTGCCATGTGTTACTTTCTTTTCTGATTTTGTACAGAACCTCTCCATTCCTTATCTTATCGGTCCACCTGATTTTTAAAATTCCTCTATAGCACCGCTTCTCAAACGTTTCGATTTTCCTTTCTTCCTCTTTTCCCAAAGGCCATCATACACTGTCATACAATGCTGTGCTCCAAGCGCAAATTCTATAAATTTCTTTCTCGAATTAAGGCCAATGTTTGATATCACCAGACTTGTCTCGGTAAGGATTGCACTTTTCCCCCATTTCAGTATGGTTTTAGGTCTTCTTATTTTCGATCGTCATTTGTCATTTCGTTTGTATGACAGCAGAATTCCTTATCGTCGACTACTTCGTTGCCCTGAGTTTTGATGCTACGTTTATTGTTAAGCTCCTTTCTAGTATTCCTCACAATTTTCGTATTTCTTCGGTTTACTCTCACTCCATATTCTCTACTTGTGGGACTGTTGATTCCATTCAAAACCTTCTGTATTTCATTTTTGTAACTTCCACTGATCATACAAACGTCATCAGCGAACATTACTATCGATATCTTTCCGAGCACGAAATCTACAGCAAATACATCGTCTTCGGAGATGGCACGATAGAACTCAGTTTCATTATTTTTTTAACAAATTCCTTGCTGAGAATTTGTGCGAAATGTAATCTGACATAAATCCATCAGTGACGAAGACTTTCTTCGTTACACAGAAATGTTGTTTTACACGTCTTACAGCATTTCTGTTTTTGAAAAGGTCCTGATGCAGCTATTACGTTTTCACTGAAAAATTAGCATTGAAATCCTTCAACAAACAATAGCAATGTTACAACATTTTTTTTCACGTCACATTAATTCGTGCTGATAACATTTCCGACAGATTTAAGTACGAAAAATTCGTTTACTGACGATAGTTTACTTTTTATTAATGTTTCAAATTATCGCGTATCTGAAACATTGCAAATGAACGACACCAAATTTCGGGACGTACATTATAGTTGCTTCGCTGAATATAACATCTAAATTAAGTTAGTGGACTTTTTCAGTTAGTGCAATACGCGAAACCTAACATACAGCTTGGGTACGAGAAAATCGAGGGAAATAACTGAGCAATTCGTAAGGAAAATTGTATTTGTGGTTTTTAAATCGTTAAGGCGTGAAACGTAGTTGCGACGCAACGAATTTACATATACAGCGGAGGTTCCGAGAGCTAAGTTCATTACCATTCGCCGCACGCAGTGCGTATCGAGTATCTGTCTTGCGTTCCAATTCAACTTGCTCTCTCATCGGAGAGCGAACAAGGCTCCCGAAAATACAATCAATAAATACAATGTCGGCATCTGGAGATTGAATTTCCTCTCAACGCTGCAGGGGAGGGACAATGCCGCTTTTGTTATCGACGAAATAACACAGAAATGGAAAACCGGGCGGAGACGCGTGGCCGCGCAAAGTGTTTGATCGGCGGGGCAGGCGCGCCGAGTACATAGTGGGGCGAAGTGTTTGCCGACAGCGCCGGACGCGACGACAAACACTGTCCGATTCTCTTCCTGCTCTGCGTCAGCTGATAAACAGTACTGCCTCAGGAAGAAACGGCAACATGCGACGCTGGTTTCGGGAAACTGCCACGTAAGCGTTTCTGCGTGGTGCATAGTAGTATTAAACCGAAAGCAAGTCGGGATTTCGCAGTATAATCAATATTTGCTGTCGTGAATTGAAAAGCAGTTAACTCTGGAATGGTTTCTTCATTCATAAAATAAAGTAATACAGAGAAATCTCGGAATCCTACTGGAACGTCAGCGATTTCACCTAACGGATAACACCACTGTACAGTTTTCAAAAAACCATTTTTCGTTTATTGGCTTAAAAGGTTCTTTCAAATTCCTAAAATATGAGACAAAAAATCTAATCCCCGAAAATAAATTGTTCTCTGAAATTCCGAGATACTCCTCTAGCGCCTGGGATCACCCAAAACGGCCTACCTTCGCCACCTCGAAAGCCCATGTACTCTCTATAATTAGAAGCATTTCAAAACAGTAACACGTTAGCTTGGTGCCAGCGACAGCATGTGTCTGAGTATAATTAGAATAATTTCAAAATCATAATACGTTGGGAAACTTCCTGGAAGATTAAAACTGTGTGCCAGACCGAGACTCGAACACGGGACTTTTGCCTTTCGCGGGCAAGTGCTCTACCATCTGAGCTACCCAAGCACGACTCACGCCCTGTCCTCACAACTGTGAGTCGTGCTTGGGTAGCTCAGATGGTAGAGCACTTGCCCGCGAAAGGCTTAGGTCCCGAGTTCGAGTCTCGGTCCGGCACACAGTTTTAATCTGCGAGTAAGTTTCATATCAGCGCACACTCCTCTGAGAGTGAAAATCTCATTCTGGAAACATCCCTGAGGCTGTGGCTAAGCCATTTCTCAGCAATATCCTTTCTTTCAGGAGTGCTAGTTCTGCAAGGTTCGCAGGAGAGCTTCTGTAAAGTCTGAAAGGTAAGATACGAGGTACTGGCAGAAGTAAAATGATTCAAATGGCGCCGGCCGTGGTGGCCGAGCGGTTCTAGGCACTACAGTCTGGAACCGCACGACCGCTACGGTCGCAGGTTCGAATCCTGCCTCGGGCATGGATGTGTGTGATGTCCTTAGGTTAGTTAGGTTTAAGTAGTTCTAAGTTCTAGGGGACTGATGACCTTAGAAGTTAAGTCCCATAGTGCTCAGAGCCATTTGATTCAAATGGCGCTGAGCACTATGGGACTTAACTTTGCAAATGGCTCTGAGCACTATGGGACTTAACTTCTAAGGTCATCAGTCCCCTAGAACTTAGAACTACTTAAACCTAACTAACCTAAGGACATCACACACAGCCATGCCCGAGGCAGGATTCGAACCTGCGACCGTAGCGGTCTCGCGGTTCCAGACTGTAGCGACTAGAACCGCTCGGCCACCCCGGCCGGCCCTCCATGTACATTCGGAGAAGATTCCCTACAGTCATTCACTAGGTTTAGAAATCAGTACACCTCGTAGACGCGAGTGGCTCGAAATCTACTACAAAGGTCCTCTCATTGTTAATGGGACATGTGATGGGATCTTGCATATTCTATCCTATCTTCTGTTTTTTCCCCTTTTCTAGTCAAATAAAAGTTAAATTCTTCTAATTTCTCAGTCTATTTGTTAAAGATTTTATTTGTTATAAAATCTTAAGTATGTGTTAGGATACAATAAAAATATCTTTTATACAACTTGTAAAGAAGTTAGTGCGAAATTGTGGTCCACGGACCATCAATAAAAAAAAAATGTAAATGTAAACGTGTGCAAGTGTCGTCCCTCCCCACTCAGTACCTTGGAAGCCACCCGGCAAGCTCCACTCGTTGGCTTTTGACTTGCCACTACGATATTGTGCGTTTGGGGACTTGCACTTCGTACTGCTCCCCGCTTGGGGGTTAACTGCTTTTCGTGAATCAACACATCGTTCTCGTAACAACCATACTGGGATGAAGTCTCCAGTGCACGTTTGTGCCGGTACCTCCAATAGTCTGTTTGTTTGCAGCTTCGCCGCTGTCGTTTCTGACCGCATCCGTGTAATGTTATATTGCCGGATAGCGGAGTATGTGCCCGGAATTTCACAAAAAAAGTACACAGTCACGTCCAACACATCTCGTTTAGCTTCAGCCACTGGTTCTCGATGCGCTATGACGCCTTCGCTCTTATGAAATTAACCTATGACAAAATATGCTGTGTATCTTCTCTATTTCCTCTATCAGTCATATTGTTTCAATGATTCCCAGTCTGGAATTTGCTTTTCCTACGACTTGTGAAACGTGATCGTTCCACTCTAAATAATTCCGTACCCTATAGTTCGAAACATTTTAAAGATGAGTCTGCTTCCAGTGATAGTTTGGCGAATATGTAATCTTATTTGGACATTCCACCTGTTTCTTACATAGTACTCTACATTAATTTATGTTGCAAGTTAATTGTCAGTCTCTGTTAAAACCGATTTTCCTGCATAACAAATTTCTAGCCTTTGGACGACTATATATACTAAAGCGTCATCCGAGATCACTTTCTTGGAGTTTCTGACGTTATCCCCCAGTTCAGTAATGGTCCTATAACACTCACTTTGGGTAGTCCGAAGACCATCCGAAGTAAAGCAGTCGGAAGATTTCTCTCTGTTAAAAATGACACGCTGTGTTTTATTTACTAGAAACCTTCAATCCAATCACAAAGCTAATTCCCTAATTTGTTCATTAGGCGACAGTGATATGAGCCTTTTAGCTGATACACGTATTGGACAAGGACATTGTGCACCAGGAATTATACACAGTCGTTCCTCAACTGGTTCATTGCTGACCTCTTCAGAAGTCGTAAAACGATGATTTTAGATCAGTAGTAAAAGTACTAGAATAATTCGTAAAGAAGCGTAATTTTTCACAATATGAGTACAGTCCATTTCTACGCTAACAAACCCACTCTTTTGTTTCCCTCTATCAACTATCTATCACACCACTCCAGACTACCACAATCTATACCCAAACGACATTATTTTAAGTAAAAATACCAGTCATGCGTTCACGACTCTAAATTGCTGAATAACATAAATTCCTCTTTTCCTGTGCAGGACACAAAATCTGCCACTCTACTCGCAGAATTCTGCTCGTGGTTTCTCAATGTAACGAATCTGAAGCAGCTGTTTATCATGTCTCTGTCGAGCTAGTCGTCACATTTGTTGCCATTTGTTCCAAGAATGGTTCAAATGGCTCTGAGCACTATGGGACTTAACATCTATGGTAATCAGTCCCCTAGAACTTAGAACTACTTAAACCTAACTAACCTAAGGACATCACACAACACCCAGTCATCACGAGGCAGAGAAAAGCCATTTGTTTCAGTATACGGCATTGTCACTCGCCATATTTAAAACTAATCCAAACCGTGCTTACTAGTATGAATGAAGAAACATTTTCAAAAGCACAACCAACCAAAAATTTGGTATTTGGGATTTTCTCAACCTATTCCTCTTGATCCAACACACAAATGGAAAAAACGTTTTCGTTGTCATTAATTAATTTATGCACTTGTGGTAGGATTGTTACCATAACCGTCTCTATTCCCTTACGCAATGATGTGATTTATGCATTACTGACCTGAAAATACGTTCCCATTCTCAAAGTAAAACGTTGTATACCTTAGTTTAGAGAAAAAATAAATGTAGGCTAATAATATGAATGGCAACAGGAGTGACAATCCCTGCTACTTTTCCCGTCTTTCCTCGCTAGTGCTCGATAAGATGAAGACGATTATAAATTGATCCCGTCAATGCAACTGTTGATAAGTAAAGACGTATCTTTTCGGAGAGAAAAACTATTACATAATATGTGATGTACTTATTACTGAGAGAGTTTTAATTGTTTGACTAGCTATACAAAAATAATTCAATATTTCAAAAAAAGAAGTACTGGGAACAATTACTATTCATCACTCTGAAATCTGATTTTTTCTGGACATATTAACATTTTTTACAAATAACTGATTTGCCGGGCGGGGTAGACGCGCATTCTTAAGCGCCTTGCCAGGATTCGCGCGGCTCTTCCCCGTCGGAGGTTCGAGTCCTCCCTTGGGCATGGATCTGTGTGTTGTCCTTAACGTAAGGACAAATTTAAAAAAAAAACTGATCTTTTGGGGTAGAGAAAGGTCAGTAGAGTTAGTTTAACGTGCAGCCTACCAAAAATAAATGGCAATCAAGTCAAAATTACATTTATCAGATCTGAAATGGTAAGTTCACCGTTTGTGATTTCTTTGACGTTTTTCTTCGATATTTCACGTTTTAAATTACTTACTTGTCCTTTGTTTCATTGAAAGTCATATTAAAAAGACTCATGTAATTTAAGTTTCATTTTCTTGCGACTAATTGGATCTTTTCTCGAAAGCTCTTGTGATAAATTCTCAGCATCCGAAATAGTATAATCTCTTTTGATCTAGAGCTGCAACATCTTAAGTACATATGTAGTGATAATGGCTATACGGACAGACAGATTGGACGTGCTTTTGATTTTCGACCATTACTAACAGGTAATATCATTAAGCGTGATAATGACTACCAGCTAAGTAGATATAGGAATCCCCTTTTGACAAATATGAAGAAACAACAGCATCTGAGTCGGGCGGCTATGAGCAATAATTTTTAACGTTATATCGTTTTTCGACAGTATTCACCATTGGAGGCGCTGCGCCGGCCGGAGTGGCAGAGCGGCTCTAGGCGCTACAGTCTGGAACCGCGCGACCGCTACGGTCGCAGGTTCGAATCCTACCTCGGGCATGGATGTGTGTGATGTCCTTAGGTTAGTTAGGTTTAAGTAGTTCTAAGTTCTAGGGGACTGATGACCTCAGAAGTTAAGTCCCATAGTGCTCAGAGCCATTTTTTGGAGGCGCTGCAACTCTTCCTGCTCCAAGGGGCAGCAGGAACGTTTGAGCGCTTGTGCATTACCTCAGCGGATGCACTTTTATATTTTCACTGCATATAAAGGTTCCGTCGTTCACGGTTTGAATAAGTTATCGGCGAGAGCGGCTTAGCTTTTCTCAACTGACGATGGCGACCAGGTGGACCGGAGATATTGTATACAGGCCGCAGTTTGATCCGACTGAATACCCGACAAGAATTCGTTAGTTCTAAGACATGTTACTCCCGTCAGGTATAACTGGGTAATTCACGATTTGCAACCACAGGCATTTGATAAATTGAAGGCTCGCAACACTTTGTTTAGTAAGAGATTTTCATTTAATATTTTGTCCATATATTGATAAGATATACAAGAGCAAAAACTAAAAACGCATGGTGACATACATTTTAAATAAATGCACATAATACAATATAACCGTATTCGTGAAAATTATTCGAAACAGTATTGATGTATCATAGGTCTAACGTTCATCTGTGTCAAAACAAAAGAATAAACTGTCTGTCCTTTACGATTTGGTCGTTTTCATCTTTGACTTTCGTCTGTAACCTGACGTCAGTGACCTGCTGTATCAATTTTGGTAGACTTTGTAACCGGTCTTGTTGGACCCTGATGATTCTTGCACAGTAGTTCTTCTTCTATAGTGGCTGAAAAGCATCTGTCTTTGTTAAACATCATGGCAGATTAAAACTGTGTGCCGGACCGAGACTCGAACTCGGAACCTTTGTCTTTCGCGGGCAAGTGCTCTACCGACCGAGCTACCCAAGTACGACTCACGGCCCATCCTCACAGCTTTACTTCTGCCAGTACCTCGTCTCCTACCTTCCAAACTTTACAGAAGCTCTCCTGCGAAACTTGCAGAACTAGCACTCCTGAAAGAAGGGATATTGCGGAGACATGGCTTAGCCACAGCCTGGGGGATGTTTCTAGAATGAAATTTTCACTCTACAGCGGATTGTGCGCTGATATGCTGTATTTTTATTTGTCATGCCTTTTCCCTGCTTGCATCTTGTCTCTACCACTTTGTATCTGAATTTTGTTAGATCAGTTTGTTCATTACGTGGGATTTTGAAACAGTCACAATCCCTCTGTGCCAGTGGTACACGAGCTTTGATATACCTATTTCGAATTCGCGAAAAAAAACCTCTGGGATCCATCTCAAACAAAATAAAAGCATCAGAGTATTAGCAGTCCATTAGAATTTCATCGTAGCAAAAGTGAATTGTAATCACCAAACGTAGCGTCTGCCACTGTTAGCTGAGTTGTCAGCACGATGGAATGTCATACCTAAAGTCCCGGGTTCGATTCCCAGCTGGATCACAGATTTTCTCCGCTGAGGGAGTGGGTGTTGTTTTGACCTTATCATCTTCGTTTCATCCCCATCGACATGCAAGTCGCCGACGTGGCGTCAACTCGAAAGACGTCGACCCAGAAACATGGCATTTCCATTTTACTTAAAATAGTGTTGAGGTCTGATATCTACATGAATTATAGGAATCTTGTAATAAATTAACGTACAAGATGTTCCATAAGGAATGGTCAAATGCAGGTATGAGACAGGAACGATCATTTGAAGCAAAATGTAAGCCTGGGTTCTAAAATGCATTCCTTAAGAGTTATGAGTTCTTCTTTATCTTCGATACTGCAATGTCTTTGCATTCCATATTTTTAGAGATGGTAGTATGGAACAAACGAGAAAAAATGTCCAATGTACATGTGCTCTAAAATTCATACATCAAGATCTATGAGCACTTGTTCACCTTCGCTAGTGTCAAACACATCTGATCCACTGAACAAGTGCTCATAGCTGTTAAGGTACCCATTTTAGAGCCCATATTTGCTGAACGTTTTGTTTCGAGTGATCGTTCCTGTCATATCCTTGAACATCGACCATTCTTCCTGTGACACCCTGTATACGTAAACAACAAACACAATTGGTCACTGAAGTGTTCTGATTTTACACATCAACGGAAATATTTTCTTTTACTTCACCCGCTTTCGTCTCTCGCATGCACCCACAAAGTTACGTAAACAACTAATGATGCGTATTTTACACAAACAGTATTTCCGAATTCACTTCCAAGTACATCTAGCTTGTTACCTCAAAATGTTGTTTGTGACACATCACAGATACTATAGAACTAGTGATTAATTTTCGCAAGTATATTTGCGTCTATAACTAGCTCCAGTGGTACTTCTCGTGTGTGTCATGAACAAAGGTGGGAAGAGCCAGTCGCTCTAGAGGTATTCGAAACATTCAGGAAATTGCAGCACATATCAGAGACGTTAGTAGCTTGATACAGAATATATACCTATCATCACTTGCACTAAACTTCCAGTTATTTGCGTCCCTTTGGTACAATGCGAATTCCCGACGCTTGGCTAATACACGTAGTAACATTACACTAGACGATTTATGATTGCAGTTTAATTGCATAGAGCTGCTTGCGGCGAGATAAAAGAGACATAGGACAAAGAAAAGAGTGGACTGGTTGTCTGTGTGTGTACGTTCTTTGGGTTAATGATGTGTGTATGAAGACAGGAGCGACGAATGAAAACTTGTTCCGAGTCCGGGATTCGAACTTGGGTATCCTGCTCAGTAGGCAGATACGCTAATCAGTTGGCGTTGCAGAATTGCGCGGACCTCCACAGCACACATTCCTCCTCATTCCCAATTCCCATTCACACTTCAACCCACTTGATGTCTCCTCTAAGCTCGAACAGCGTTGAGAGGCAAATCTCTAGGTTTTCCCACAAAGATAGGCACTTCCATGCAACATTATTTCCCTCAACCCCTTAACACCTAGACCACGAAACCGATCATGTCCGACATCGTTTCTGGGTTCATTCCGCACCCTCATTTGGTGAGAGATGGGAACACGTACCCAGATGCATTGACGAGCATGATCATTTTTGTGGTCCAAGTGTTGTGATGTGGGGAGGCATAATGTTACATGGGCGTACTGACCACCAGATCTTGAACACGATGCACTGACCAGTATTCGTTATTGTGACACTGTATTCCCCCACATGTGCTCCTTTCAGGGATGCATTTGGTGCTAGCTTCATTTTTATGGATGCCAGTGCGCAGCGATCTCGAAATGCAAGGATGGAGGAGCTCTCAGGACAATCGACAAGTGAACTGGCATTCCTAATCCCCCAATTTAAATCCCATTGATCACGTGTAATATGCGTCGGGGAGAAGTTTTGCAGCACGCATACATGCACCAATAACCATCTAGCAGTTGTCAAACGCGCTGGTAGACAAATGGGGTGCCCTTCCACAAGAAGTTACCAACCTTTTAGCCAACAAGGAAGCACGCTGCACAGCATGCGAATCCATCCTTGGTGATCACACACTCTATTAAGAACCATGTCTTTCCATTATTAATGTCCAGGGGACCATCATAAATGCAACTATTGTCTTTTAATGAAAGTGTCCTTTTTATACGTCTCATTGTGCATTTATTTCAATTACCTTCTGCATTACATTACGGTAGTTTGTTCTATGTATGGTACAAGTTTTATAGAGCTGCAGATGTATTATTTGGTAAGATTATGTGGACTTTTCGTTCCACTTGGTCCATACTGAGCAGATATTGCAGGATGTAGATCATCTCAGAAAAACAAGAATATATGATGAATATTTACAATCGAATACAAATATGGTAATGTAACTCAACAGATGCCAACAGAAATAATCGTCGTGGAGATAGAATGAGTTAAAAATTTTAAAAATAAATTCATGTAAAAGGCAATGAATACCAAATTGAAAACTTATTTTACGTCACTTATTTACAATGATCGCATTACTGCAATGAATTTGCACAGAAGTCAATTGTACCACTGTATTTATTATTTGATATTATTAGTAAAACACAGAGTTACCAGCTAGTTATACTAAGAAACTCATCAGTGGAGTAGAAGGCTTTGGCCACAGAAAAATGCTTTAGTCTCCTCTTAAGCTATACATCATTGGCAAATAAAGTTTCAATAGCTGTTGGCAAGTTATTGGAAATGTGTGTTACTGAAACGGACACTTTTGAATCAAAGTAAATGACTGCAATGTTTGTGACGATTTTCTTATTTTTAGTACTTATTTCGTGAAGTGAGCTGCTGGTTTGAAAAAGAGATTATATTTTTAATGAGAAATTTCATTTAAAAATATATTTGGAAGCAATAGTTTATATCCCTGTTCCCTAAACAGGACTCTGCAGTATGTTCTTGCTTTCACACCATAAGTAAATTACACGTTTTTGAAACCAAAATACTGGCCTGACGAGTTACCTAAAAAAATAATCCCATATGGCCTACTTCTTCTCATGGTGTTACAACCCTGATTCGATATCAGCCTCTTTAACAATTTTTCTCGACCCCATGCACTGTAACACGATTCTCCGCCATCCTCCGATTCTGAGAGGTTTTATATTTTTTGAACATTATCAATCCACAGCCTTCGTGCCCTTCCTCTCTGTCTTCTTCCTATTGCCCTCCATTCAAAAACCTTTCTGGTTGTTCTTCCAGTATCTATTCTGTGAGGTGACCCAGCTAAATGTTTATTCTAGATCTTCAGAAACCATTGTTATCCTGAACTGCCCCATACATCTTGTGCAGAACGCTGCGTTCAAATATCCTGACCTGCGGCTCGTTAGTACTTCTTAGTTTCCATGTTACACATCCAGAGGTTACAACTGGCCTGATAATGGCACTATAGATTTGCAGTTTCTGCTATCTATTTAGTAACCTGAAGGCCAACAATTTTTAAACATGTGGAAGCATCCTGTACCGCTTAGGGTGCACAGTTTTATTTCAGTTCACATCGAATTTGTCCTGTTGATATTAGAACCCAGGTACTTCAACTTCTGCACATGTTCAGAATCGAAACCTGCTGCCGATAGTTTATCCAAGTTATTATTTTCCTTCCAAGTGAAATTCATGTACTTGATGTTTATTTCAATGATAGGAGATGTGGGGCTTTTTTCAGCTCTTATATGTTTCTCTCCAGTGGATTCTTCTTCTGCTAATAATTGCTACATTATCAGCACAGGCACATATAG
This sequence comes from Schistocerca serialis cubense, assembly GCF_023864345.2. NCBI lineage: Eukaryota > Metazoa > Arthropoda > Insecta > Orthoptera > Acrididae > Schistocerca > Schistocerca serialis. Next base: position 379,312,448 of record NC_064643.1, on the reverse strand, counting down.
GAGATGATTTGAGCCAATGTAACCAGATATCTGAAGCTTCCGAAGGCCTGCTGCAGTAGTAAGACTGAAAAGCATACTAGAGAGGACGTCCCCTCTCCTGACTCTTTTATCAATTCTCTATACACTCGCACTGCACACTTGGAACCAGCTAATGTTGCTTGAGTAAAGGAAACATTCTTCGATGGTATACCAGCCAATAGCATCTCTGCCTTATCAAAACTTTAGTAGGCCTGCTCGATGCCAACGTAGAGGTTACGAAGCTCAATATTATACTCAAACGGCTTTTATTTGCTTCGGCACAAATATCTGATCTGCTGTTGATCTATTACGCCGAAATTCACACTGGTATTCTCACAGAATCTCATCTGCGTGTGGAGCAAACCTGCCGTAGATAATGCTAGAGAGAATCTCGTAGCTCACATTCAGCACTGTAATTCCCCGGTAATTCAGACAGGTCTCGTCTTCTTTCTTATGTATTGGTTGAATTACATCGAAGGCCCACTCTTTCGGTACTCTTATCTGGTTCCATCTCAACATTATGAGTTGGTCAATTTCTCAACAGTTCGGTAATTTCATCAAGACCTGGTGTTTTGTAATTTTGTTGACTAGCTTCTGTCCTTCCTCTAACGTGGGTTCTGTTATCTCTGGATCTCTGGATCTGAAGAGTGATAGAATGGCTGCTCATTCCTGAAAGGGTTGTCTTTCAGAATTTAAATATTCTCTCCATCTACGCAGAATATCTTGTTTGCATGTCAGGAAATATCCGTCTTTATTACATGCCGTTATTTCCGGTCCACATTCTTGAGTTCCTTCTTTAATATTCCTATAAAATTAACTGCTCTCATTCCTTTGTAGTGCTCTTCCATCCTCTCTAGCTTTTCCGTTTTGGTTTACTCTTTTTTTTCTCCTACCTACTGTTGCTGTCTCTAGTTTCTTTTCTTTATAGAATGCCTGACTTGATCTTGTGGTTTTCTGTAAGCTCTTCAGTTTTGTTTCCTTTTCCAGTTGCACTGCCTGTCTACATTCATCATCATACCAGTCTTAATTTCTGCGTCTCTTTATTCCACCTCCTGTTAGTATTTGACTTGCTGTTGTGAAAATGGTATTTACAGCAGGGCTCCGTCCTTTGTCTATATGGTCTTCACTGTCTTTTGTTTGTAACTCCTGTTATAAAATTCTCTTATTTTTCTGCCATTGTAAATAATTAACCTGTACTGTACTGGGACAAAGATGAATGAGCATACTCTGCGAGTTGTGAATACGAGCCGTGATTAGTTGTATCTCTGGCTGAGATGCTAATCAGTTTTTTGTATGTTCTTATTTGAGACATAGTAGTTGAGTTTTTCCCAGAAAGAGATGTTTTCTCTCTGAATCTGGCAGTAGCTATCTGGAATACCTTATTATGGAGATGAAAACTTATTTATACATATTTTTTCTCTTTATGTTGTTGGAGAAGACTTTGGAGGAATTTTGTTTCTTTGGAAAGATAATTTTGTAATTGTTTCAGTCTTCTTACGCTGTGCAGTCTTTTTGTCAATAATTTGAGTCTGACTTCTTTAAAAACATATTTTCTTTAAAGTAAGACCCATCTCCATGATTCAAAGTAATGTTCTAATTATCCTGTCGTTAGTGCATTGCACCTCACGCCACACGCAGTAAACAGATTGTTTCTGGCAAGCAACAAAATTTAGAGTGGATTATTTATCTGTAGCTGCTGCATCTGCTCATTTTTATTTTCTTTCGATAATGTCAGTACTCCAGATACAAAAACAACAGGCTGAGCAAGTGGTAAGTAATTTTTATATCAGGGCAGATCTCTTCTTCAATTTTAGAACAAACAGTATGTAGTAGGGATTGAAAAGTGTCATGCAAGAACGCAGATTAATTTTCGGTGAACAGTATTGGTAATTTCAAACAGATGTTTTCTTCCTAGTAGAGCAGTAATATAATTTTGTGGATTCTTTTAGTCTAACATTGAACTCCATATCACGCATAGTTCATAATGTGATTCTGTTCTGAGTTTGGGTTATATAATTTTACTTGGCACGCAATTAATTTCTTTTGTAATTTAATGACATTGATTTTCTTTGTTTCAAATTTTGAATTTCATGAAGTTTAAAGCTACATTTCACTGAACTATTCACATGTGCAACACAGGGCCAACCACAATCACTTTTGTTCAGCAATTGAATATAATATCTAAAGTAAACATTACTTGAGGCGAAAGTTTTTGGAATCAATATATATTCTGTTTTCTCTCACATATAGACAATTTCTTATAGAAAGCTTACACAGTCTCGATCTGTTCTGATTTCTTAAACAACAAACTTATTTTTCAGTTGCTATTTGTTCCTAAAGCCGTCGGCACACGGATTGTGCAACCTAACGTTGAGCGTGCCGAGTTTCTGACGTCATAGCGTGGAACAGCACGTCAGGGAGACTTTCCGAACGTGCAGAGCAATATCTGGCATGTCAGGTATTCTGAGCGAGCGTCTGAGCGTTGACCAGTGAGATGGCACAACGCCACCTACGTCAGATGCACGCCATCTCCCTCCAGTACAGAGTTGTGAGGCGCCATATTGGCATTCATTTCAAGCCTATACGTATATATGTCGTTTCCGGGCACCAGCAAATTCAGAATCACTGGAAAACCCGTTTTTATATGTGTGATTCGTTCCAATTAAATGATGAGAAACGTCGTATTCTCGGCAAAAGAATTATTGTAACTTGCGTATTATGATAGTATAGGCAGCGGCACACTAGTGATTCACCAAAAACGCATTGTTCTTGGTACAATTTGTTATAATTAAATTTCAGTTAGTAACGTAGCTACGATTAAGGTTTCCAGCAAGTCCTAACATGCTATGATTGAGTGTTAAAACCGTGTTGTTGGTTTAGCGGAATAAGTAGCGCCACTGATTCGTATGTAGTAGCAAGTATGCTCTTGGTTTGCGACTCTATACTTCCAAATTTTTTTCCTAACATTTATCTTTTTATTAGGTTCTGACACTTTATTATTAGTTTAATATAAGTATATTATTATTTATTTTATGGCCTTCATTGGACCACTGTAGTCAAAAATACAAAGTTCTAAACAAGTTGTTACACATGGATACAATTTCGTTCGACAATAACTTAATATATTTAGGTAATATAATTATTAGAGGCTATTCTTATATGAAAGGTGTTTTGCTCTTCTGTCTGCCCAATATTTCTTCATTCTTTCAGATATTTTCTTTCTTTCTTCATCTGAGACAACTCTTCCTATACTCCTTTTATTGATTTTCATTTGTAGTCTGGTTTCCGGGTCTTGCAGTATTCTGGTTTTCTCTGTCTTGTTTTTTAGGTCATCTACTGTAATTTGAAGTTCTTTTATATCTTCCTTAATTTCTGTGATCCATTTAATGTCGCTCTTGCTATTCCACAATTGTTGTATTATTTTTTTTACTATTTCTGTTTTCTGGAGTTCTCATCAGATGTCCAAAGAATGAGATGCGTTTCTTTCTGATTGTGCTCATGACTGGTTCTATTTTCTTATATACTGTTTCATTTGATGCTATTCTCCGATGTCCATTTATTTTATACTGTTTATTTATACATGTCCTAATTATTCTTCTTTCTATTTTTAGTATTCTGTCAATTTCTGCTGTATTAGTTGTTTTGAAGATAGTTTCAGCTGCATATGTTATTTCTGGTTGTGTAACTGTTTTATAGTGTTTTAATTTTGCATCTATAGATAGGTTTTTTTGGTTGTATGTAGTTTTGGTAATGTAATTTGCATAGTTCAGTTTTTTTATTCTATTTTGCCATTATGGCTTCTCATTTAGATTGTATGTTATTATTTCGCCTAAATATTTAAAGTTATCAACAATTTTGACTTCCTGTTCTCCTATTGTAATTTTGTTTGCAAGTGGTGGATCAGTTAGCATAATCTCCGTTTTTTCAAATGATATTCTAAGGCCTACTTTCTCTGCTATTTCTTGTAGTGATTTCACTTGTTGCCTGGCTTCTTTAACGGTGTTGGCTAGGAGAGCAAGATCATCAGCGAATCCCAAGCAGTTTAAGGTAATATCATCTTTTGCACTTCCAATTCTTATCGTCTTTGGATTGTCCTTGTACCATTCTCTCATTATGTATTCCAGTGCACAGTTGAAAAGTAATGGTGATAGGCAGTCACCTTGTCTTAAGCCTCTTTTTATGAGGAATGGTTCCTAAATTTCTCCTCTAAACTTCACTTTTGATTTGGTGTTGGTTAGAGTGAGTTGTATTATTTTAATTAGTTTTGGATAGAGTCCTAGATTTCTTAAAATTTTTAATACTGAAGGTCTGTGGAGACAGTCATATGCCTTCTTAAAATCTACACATGTTATTGCCAGAGGTTTGTTCCGTTTCTTGTAGTATGCCATAATCAATTTTAAACTAATTATCTGCTCTGCACAGCTTCTCCATGGTCTGAAACCTCCCTGATATTCCTCTAACTCCTGTTCTAATTGCTCCTTGATTCTTTCATATAGGATCTTGGATAGAATTTTATATGTGCAATCTAGGAGAGAGATGCCTTTGTAGTTGTCTGGGTTGCTCTTATCTCCCTTTTTGTGTAGTGGGTGGATGATAGCTGTGGTCCAATGTTCGGGAAATTGTTCTGTTACCCAAATTTTTGTTAGAGCCATGTGTAAGGAGGTAATATTTGATGTTATGTAAATAGTTGATCTTTTTTTTGAAGGGTGACTTTGTTTCATTGACTTAATCTATAGGACAACTTGCGCTATTTGTATAAAGATATTTTGCTCCTTTTCCTTTTATGCTTCGTAATTCACATGTTTCAAAGATTCTCCTACTGGGTAAGATCAGTGATCAAGTCAGGTTGACTTTAGGGTTTTACTAAAATGTGGGAATGATGAAATAATGTTTATCTTATGTGGAGAAGTATTGCAAATTTGTATCACACTGTTTGTAATGGAACTTTTATGAGCCTGTGTCCTTATTGATTGGACATGGTGCTTTCCTTTTCGTGGAAGATGGAGGAAATGTGCGTTTTAATAGAGCTAACGTGGGAATTTTACGCGCGCCCGTTTAGTCAACAGTGTGATTTCCGAACTAGAAACATCCCACAACTGCCGCTGGAGTGCAACTGCCGCTGGAGTGCGTTGTGATCGCGTATATCACGTTGGGGCCCACGTTCCGCACGCACAAGTCGCATTGTTTCTGAGCGTTCAGCAGCACGTTGAACTAAGCACGCACAGCGTTGGCGTTCGACAGCACGGCCCGTGTGCCGACGGCTTAAGTTACGGTCAGAATCAGAATTAGCTCCTCGGGAGCTGCACACATTGTCCATGTTAGATGAAAATAAATGGTCTACTTGGTTTACTGCACTTTTCTGGTATTTTCCGGGTCTCTTTGTAGGTATTTTTGCTTGGGAAACAGGTACTTACTGTCTTCAACTTGTTCGCAAAAGGAAACTGAGCAACCTGAGTTTCATGGTGCAGACTCTCCTTACGCACTTCTGGTACCCTGTCCTTGCCCAGTTTAGCACTATATTCACCAAGGACGATTTTGGTGTCATATGTAGATATAATATCGCAAACCTCCTGTAGCTGATCATAGAAACCATATACTAATCTTCGTTTGTTTCTTCCATTGGCGTGTGTATATTCACGAACGTCACACTGTGCAATTTGCTTTTGATACGTAGGGTACATATTCCTTCATTATGTAGAGTGAAAGCAATAACAGATCTACGTATATCCTTGAAGACTATAAATCCATCCCCATGCTCCCACTGTGATTAAACTTTTCCTGAATAATATAGGGAGAAATTTTGTATCTGAATCTCACTACTTCCCTTCCACCGGGTTTCCTGAAGTGTAATGTATTCCATTCCGTACCTTAGCATCTCTTCCACAGTAATATTTATAGCTGCTATCTGCAGCAGTGTACGCATGATCTCATATTACAATATAAAATATAAGTAAGCATAATATGCCAGCTTTTTCTTTTGTATATCACCTATGTCTGACAATATTAGCATTTCTCGCGTCCGTCGGCCGTCGTAATTTAATATATTATTATTATGTTGGTTGTTGGCGACTTACGTGGTGGGCCTTACTAAAAATGATATTTCATTCGATTTTGATTGACAATTAAATGCTTTTGTGAAGTTCTCTATTTTAACAATATTAATCTTAAATTATTTGTTACGTTAATGAAAGTTAGACACGCTGAATCTTAAGACATGAGCATATAAGTTGAACAATGGAATAAACTTTTCATATTAATTTCCTCGGCTAGTCAGTTCACTTTAAAGCAAAAAATCTTTATTTGTTAATTACAATTACGGCCCACACACGCGCGAGAGTATTTTTTCTTACCTCCGTTAACCATTGTATTGTAGTCGGAGTCCTGGCTCTGGCTCTCGGCTATGGTACTGAAAATAAGAATCTTAAAGCTACGTATTTCTGCAACTTCGTGCGGCTGTGGAGAAAAATTAATATTATGTTAATAGCGGGCGAGTTTTTCGCTTCCACTAATTTTTTATAAGTTAATATCGCCACGTAATGGCGTCGTTGGTTGCATCGGCCGCTGCGATTGTTGAACTGTAAATTACTTGAATGCAGGTTAATTCAAGGAAGGCGGACATGAAATCGGGATCACCTCTTACAAATTAAAAGTGCACAATAACTTACACAGAGAAATGATAAAAATACATATTATTAAATTTTTAAAAATATCTTCTTTATAAATACCGTTCTTAAAAGTGTTTTCGGAATATAGCACTGGGGACTCTATATACTGCAAATGAAGATTTCTTTAGGAGGATCAGCAGTTATGTGGTTTGCGCCTCCCATTTGAGCTTATTATTAGGCTGTAAAGATAAGAATTTAACCTTAACCACTTCTTGTATCTGTTGGTCGACATCTTCTAGGCATAGACTGGTGGGAAACCTCTTACAAACTCTAAAATACAAAATCTAGAGCCAAAACATTTGCTAGACGCCATTTATTAGCATACATGAAAATTTCAGTAACCAATCTGTTGGAGACAATACTTGATCAATACTTGATTTACTGTTTGGTGTAATGTTTGTGTCATCCGCAAATAAAAGAAACTTTGCATTTGGTAATGTTGCCGATTACAGGTCATTGATATAAACGAGAAAGAGTAAGGGACAAAATGAAACACTGTTGGACACCAGATGTAATTAGTTGCCAGTCTGATGATATCCGATAGCTTAATACAAGTCCCTTTCCTAATTACACCTATTGTTTTCTGTCAGAGATATAGCATTTGAACATTTTGTAGCATTTCCTGTTAGACTGTAATTATCTAATTCATTTAAAAGAATATTGTGATTTACAAAGTCAGATTCATTTGAGAGATAGAAATATATCAGTAACCTGTAATTTATTGTCCAGTGAATTAAGTACTTTTCAGTGTATGAGTAGATAGCCTTCACAATATCAGAGTACTTTAGAAATCCGAAATGCGAATTCGACAGTATATCATTTGCTCTCAGATGAATGAGAAGCCGGTTGTGTATTACCTCTCCTAAGCTTTTTGAGAATACTGGCAAAAGTGAAACTGGGTGGAAATTTGATGGTATTTATTTCTTTTCTTAAACAAAGACTTAACTTCAGCATATTTCAACCATTGAGGAAGTGTTCCTTGTTCCACTAATAAACGATGGGTTACATCGATAGCTTAATATGTTACTAAATGGAGAAGCACACTCTTTAATTGTGTTGAATTTTTTTTTATTTTAAAGGTGTTATGGTGGACATTACTTCGATTTGGGCAGCGAGACTGATATTATAGTGAAGCTGAGTGTAACACTAGTCTGAGGTACTACATTTCGACACCCACCGTCTCAGTAATAGTTATGAAATGCCTGTTAAAAAGTTTTACACCCTCCATACATCTGCTGCCAATTTATCATTTATACTTAATGCTATCCGGCCCCGTTTATGTCTGTGTCTATGACTCTCCCCCTTCGATATATCCCATATTGTCTTTATTTCGTTATTTGATGTGATTGTCGTTTCCCAGCAACGTATTTGCATTGATGTCGGTATTACAATGTATAATGTTTTGCACTATGTCTGTTAATGTACTATAGCATCAACGTTAGACCTCATTATGAATGAGAGATACAGTTTACTTCTTCTTTTACAAGATACTTTTATGTGTTGAGTAATCCGTACCGTCACTGCAGACTTTGGTCTAACCTGGGTTAATTTTGGGAGAAAATATTTTACATGTAAGGGGTACATTAATAATAAAAGTGTTGTATCATTCATGCCATGAGCCCCGTATATATCGCTTTTGCCCATATCGTTGAAGAGTGTGATACACCGATATTGATAGACATGGCCAAAGTATGCATTTAGAGGTCGTTATGTTCCGGAATCAGAGGGAGTTTCCCGCGCTCTTGAGAAGTTTGGTGCCGAGTGTGAGACTGTTGTTGCACGGACGGGGACACATGTGTGCCGCTGCGATAAGGATAGTACAGAGGGACGTGTGTAAGACCAGGTGTGCGGTCAGTGCACTGGCAAAATGCGACAGAGTATCACAGGAAAATAATGGTCCTCTTTCTGTGTCAGAAAGCCCTTGTTAATGAGGCTGCCTTTCTATTTCCTGTTGCTCGTGGACTAGCCGGCTGTATCCACACGGACGTTATTTGGTAGACAGTTAGCCTCCTTGGGCTCGGTAATATCAGGGTACAGTGATACGTTGTAGTAAAGGTTACTTATGTCATTCAGTATTTGCCTAAAAATAAAATTGCGTTTGGCAAGGGTTAGCAGAGACCACTGTTGAGCGGTTATTCCGGCTTCTATAGGTGGTACCATTACAAAGTCGGTTGGTTACCGTTTATGCCGTTAGTGCATTTCTTTAAGGCAAAGTTTCTTTCAGTGGATGTTTAGTTGTGTCTGGTACTTTCTCAAAGTGTCAAACGCTTAACACTGATTTTTCTGTTTTAGGAAGTTTATATGTCGCTGCTATCACGAGGTCAGTTCTGTGGCGTAGCTGACTGTATGTACAGCGAACGCCTTGTGGAAGCATAAGACAGGGCCAGGGGAATACCGATTGTGCGTGTCCGTTGATGAGCCGGTATATGTCAGGTATTATTCATGTCATTTCTAAATGTGTTTAAATTGATTCATCTTCTTTAATGGTTCCCTGCTTATGAAATATTAATTGGTGATGATGCCGTTGTTTTCGGGATCTTGTAAGAGTTAGTGATTTTTCTTTCATTTTTAAAAAAATTCGTAGTTTTTTAAATTTTCTTAAAATTGTATTTGCTTGGAAAAATTTTAAATACTATTCTTAATTAACCTATTTAAATAAATTCTGCCGGGGTTGGTTCAAATTAATAGAGTGTTTCAGAAATGTTTATACCAGACTACTAAGTTGTGAAACAGACGTTTCCTGCTTATTCACTGAAGATACATAATCTCGATGGCATTAATTGTTAAGTGTACTTATTAATGACGTGTACCGGCTGGATGGTGCGGGAAATACATTTTTAACGGTTCTTGCTTGTGTGAGATCAGTAGCCATCACTCAGAAATTCCCATGCTCTCTTGTCACATTTCAGAGTGTTCTAAAGCAATCAGTTTTTGGCTTACTAACTAGCCTCTTGAACTCAGATTGTTGTGGCCTGAGAAGCCATCGTCCATTGTGCTTGTAATATAATTTTGTTCGTTAGACATCTATAAAGGTATCTGCAGTGGCTGTCCGTGAAAAAATAGCGGCCCTTGTTGGCAAGTTTACGGTAGGACTTCATTTGAATGATAATGTTAATGAATAACAAATTCTTACTGCGAAAGTTTTTAAGAAAATCTGCGTTATGACAAAAGCAAACCACTGTTTCTGTGTTTCTTTTTGTCGGTAAACAGACCGTTAGAGCTTCAAGGTGGTTTGCGAACAGATTCAATTTTCCTGCTAGTACTCGGTATACAATTAATATTATGAATCATTTATAATGAAACTCTACTTCTGTCGCACATGCTTCCACATGCTGATATCGACAAAATTTATGAAGGTCTGTGTTCTTAAATTTATAACAACTCCTAATCATTGTGAGAGCTCCTCCTATCCTCCATTTCTCTCCTACAAAAGTGGGATGATAATCTAAATCCTGCAACAGTTAACATGTCTGTACAACTGATCACACGATGTTTAGGGAGGCAGTTTATATTAAATGTATTGAAGACTGATTCATCCATGCCAATAAGTAGTTCATTAATTTTACTTATAAGTCCCATAATATTTTGATGTAATAAAGATGGTTGGGATTTCACAGTGAATGCCTTAAAATCGGGTGGAAATACAATTTCTGCTGGCTGCTGAAAAATTTTAACGAAAGGCTGTTTTTGCTGATGCCAGAATTACGTTGTTTGGTTTCCTTTGCAAAATTCAGGTTTGATACAATCCTATCCTCTTTTAAAGCTTTTACTCTAAAATAGTGCTGTTCTAAACCATGTAACCACTAAAAATTCATCACTCAAGAAAGAACCTTCCGTCCCCCCCCCCCCCCCCCCCCACACACTCCGTCACCAAGTTATCTGTTATCAGAGCTGTTTATCACTCCCCTTATTGCTGAGGCAAAGTCCGTGCCTAGTATGATACCATCTGCTGAGAGACTCAATAGGAACCTCACCAATATGTAACCACGTAGTCGGCACAAGCGGTCGTTCCAACTCCAAATTAACTTTCCTGACAAAAGAGCTCAATTGAGGTCTCTCATGGCTTTTAAGAGCAGATACAGACTCAGCATTGGTATATCTCGATGCTGGTGCAATCTTTCTCAGGTCCTACCCTATAAAACCCTGCCCAGGATCTCTGCCAGTACTGTTACCTGGCCCGTCTGCTGTAACTGAGGTGTCTGCCTTGGTGAGGTATTTGCAAAGTACCCTGTCAAGTGTTGCAAACGAGCGCCCCATTAAAAAAAAAATTAGAAACCTGGTATTGTGATCCTAAGTGAACGTGCAAGTTTTGTCCAGCACCTCTAGCATAAGAACTATTTACCAAAAAAACTTTATTTCTCTTTAGTAACGTCTCTATATTCTTCCTTTCCAGTTTTCTGCTGAAGTTTGTTGCGCCTTCTCTTCGCCTGGAACTGCTTGAGGCTCGTCAGTTTCTAACCGAAGAAACAGGTCAAAATTATTTTTCGCATTAATCACGAAGTTGGCAGATGAAGTTCTAACACTGTTCTTTCTGTTGTCTTTTGCCAGTTCCCACCTCTCTTTACCCGTCCCTTCTTTTACCTGTCCACATCTATCCTAGCCTTGCCTAGTTCACCCTAAAGGGCAACAATTTTCCCCTCCTGTTCCACAACATGTCTATATCATACAAAGAAAATCACCTAAAACTTGCACGTTTCCACGTAATGGATTCACAGTCAGACGCTCCTACTATTAGCCAATAAACAGTTTTTAATAATGCTGAGGAAGCGTATTTTTACTCAGACATATACATTTTTAAATTTAACAGTGTATATTGACATTAAAAGACTAATAGTAGAGGGACCGATGGTCCTAGTAGTCTGGTCCCTTCAATCCCACAAACCAACCAACAAAAAGTAGGGTAAATGAGAGCGCCAATGATGTTTATTGTGGAATTATAGTGCAAGTCGTTTACGAGATACCGTACTTTGAAAAGTTCCCAGACCGACACTTTTGTGCCATTCAGTTTGCGTCATGGACTGTGCGGCTGGTCCCGGCGGAGGTTCGTGTCCACAGACATACCTTTTTAAATTTAGCAATATATATTGACATTAAAAGACTGATAGCAGAGGGACCGATGGCCCTAGTAGTCTGGTCCCTTCAATCCCACAAACCAACCAACTAAAGGTAGGGTAAATGAGAACGCCAATAATGTTTATTGTGGAATTATAGTGCAAGTCGTTTACGAGATATCGTACTTTGAAAAGTTCCCAGACCGACACTTTTGTGCAATTCAGTTTGCGTCATGGACTCTGCGGCTGGTCCCGGCGGAGGTTCGAGTCCACAGACAAATCTTTTTAAATTTAGCAATATATCTAGACATTAAAAGACCGATAGCAGAGTGGTCTAGAGGTAGCGTCTTTGATTCATAATCAAAATGTATTCGGTCCCGGGTTCGATCCCTGCCACTGACTTAATTTTGATAAATATTCAGTATAGGCGGCCGAAGGGTTCCGGCATAATAAGTCAGCCTCATTCTGCCAACCGCCTTGTCAAAGAGGGCGGAGGAGCGGATAGAGCTTCAGGGCACTCTCTTGTCCTAGGGGTGGGAAATTGCCCCTAAAGGTGTAAGAATCAGCAATAATCAACGACATGAGGATGCAGAAGGCAATGGAAACCACTGCATTAAAGACACGTAACGTGTATCCACAGGACATGTTGCCTGTAATTGAAGAAGTGTCATGATGATCTCTCCATTATCAAAAGATTCCGGAATAGTCCCCCAATTCGTATGTCCGGGTGGGGACTGCAAAGGGGGAGGTTACCATGAGAAAAAGATTGAATAATCAACGAAAGGATAACGTTCTACGAGTCGGGGAGTGGAATGTCAGAAGCTTGAACGTGATAGGGAAACTAGAAAATCTGCAAAGGGAAATGCAAAGGTTCAATCTAGATATAGTAGGGGTCAGTGAAGTGAAGTGGAAGAAAGACAAGGATTTCTGGTCAGATAAGTATCGGGTAATATCAACAGCAGCAGAAAATGGTATAACAGGTGTAGGATTCGTTATGAATAGGAAGGTAGGGCAGAGGGTGTGTTACTGAGAACAGTTCAGTGACCGGGTTGTTCTAATCAGAATCGACAGCAGACCAACACCGACAACGATAGTTCAGGTATACATGCCGACGTCGCAAGCTGAAGATGAACAGATAGAGAAAGTGTATGAGGATACTGAAAGGGTAACGCAGTATGTAAAGGGGGACGAAAATCTAATAGTCATGGGCGACTGGAATGCAGTTGTAGGGGAAGGATTAGAAGAAAAGGTTACAGGAGAATATGGGCTTGGGACAAGGAATGAAAGAGGAGAAGGACTAATTGAGTTCTGTAACAAGTTTCAGCTAGTAATAGCGAATACTCTGTTCAAGAATCACAAAAGGAGGAGGTATACTTGGAAAAGGCCCGGGAGATACGGGAAGATTTCAATTAGATTACATCATGGTCAGACAGAGATTCCGAAATCAGATACTGGACTGTAAAGCGTACCCAGGAGCAAATATAGACTGAGATCACAACATAGTAGTGATGAAGAGTAGGCTGAAGTTCAAAACCTTAGTCAGGAAGAATCAATACGCAAAGAAGTGGGATACGGAAGAACTAAGGAATGACGAGATACGTTTGAAATTCTCTAACGCTATAGATACAGCAATAAGGAATAGTGCAGTAGGCAGTACAGTGGAAGAGGAATGGACATCTCTAAAAAGGGCCATCACACAAGTTGCGAAGGAAAACATAGGTACAAAGAAGGTAGCTGCGAATAAACCATGGGTAACAGAAGAAATACTTCAGCTGATTGATGAAAGGAGGAAGTACAAACATGTTCCGGGAAAATCAGGAATACAGAAATACAAGTAAATAGGAAGTGCAGGGAAGCTAAGACGAAATGGCTGCATGAAAAATGTGAAGGCATCGAAAAAGATATGATTGTCGGAAGGACAGACTCAGCATACAGGAAAGTCAAAAGAACCTTTGGTGACATTAAAAGCAACGGTGGTAACTGTTGTGGGGTAACAAGACAGCTACGCCACACTGAAGTAGCCGAAAGGCACGCATAATCTCACGTAGGCTAGATAGAGGTCTGAAACAGGATACGTAATGAATGGTAGCAATAAAAGTACGTAGCTGCTATAATACTTAACTTTTAATCCTTCATTTGAATACAGCATTCCTTGATGATACTAGTGAGACTCTATCTTAAAATGGTTAATGGCGCCTTGCTAGGTCATAGCCATTGACTTAGCTGAAGGCTACTCTGTCTCTCGGCAAATGAGAGAAAGGCTTCGCCAGTGTAGTCGCTAGCAAAGTCGTCGTACAACTGGGCGAGTGCTAGTCCGTATCTCGAGACCTGCCTTGTGGTGGCGCTCGGCCTGCGATCACACAGTGGCGACACGCGGGTCCGACATGTACTACTGGACCGCGGCCGATTTAAAGCTACCACCTAGCAAGTGTGGTGTCTGGCGGTGACACCACATTCCTCCCCCGCAAATCGGCGAACGGTCGTGTGATAAGGCTTCCGCCCGCCGTGGGGAGGACCCCATGTTGACGTATGCGTTGAGGTGGGGAGCCTTACAACAGGCGAGGCTGTGCCACCCGCACCCGCCCATTCGGTCCGAGGGGATCTAGGAAACGTCTGAAAACCTAGTCCAGGGTGCACGTCAAAACGCGGTGTATGCGCCCGTAAATAGACAGGAGGGGCCGAAGGGTCGACCTCCATTGCGTCGGGGTATCCGACGCGCGATGACGTCATGTGGTCCGGAGCGGGCAAGAGTTCCATGGCGGAGGACAGCTGGTCACGGGAAGCGATCGGCGGCGCGGGACCCAGGGAGGCGCTGGGCGGCTGCAGCGAAGCGTCCACCGCGGGCGGCGCCGGCTGGAGGACAGGCGGCGGCGGCGGAGGCGGCAGCGGCGCGTCGCCATGGGGCAATATGGAAGGCATCGTCGGTAACACCTGGAGATGAGGCGAGCCAGTAGATGGGTCCCCAGGGCGCTGACCGGACGGCACCGTCGCTGAAAAGCAGACGGGGAGCGGCAGAACCCGTGCGACGACAGAGGCGCAGCTGATTGAGATGCCGACGCACCTCACCAGAGGCCACCAAAACCAAATACATCGCGCGGCCGAGGCAGCGAAGAATGCGCCCTGCGAGCCAATGCCGTGAACCTCGATAGTTGCGATAGAATACAACGTCGCCTGGAGCAAAAGCAGGAGTCTGCCGCTTCACAGGAACCTGATGCGGCGGATGCAGCAAAGACATCAAGGTTCGATGAGGATGACCGTGGAGCAACTCAGACGGCGAGCGACCATCTCGGGGCTGAGAGTGATACGATGACAAAAAGAGCAACAACGCATCCTCCCGAGAATGCGACTCTTTCAACTTTAACATCTGTGACTTGAAAGTCCGGACCAGCGTTCAGCGGCACCATTTGACTGAGGCGAAAACGGCG
This sequence comes from Schistocerca serialis cubense, assembly GCF_023864345.2. NCBI lineage: Eukaryota > Metazoa > Arthropoda > Insecta > Orthoptera > Acrididae > Schistocerca > Schistocerca serialis. Next base: position 379,297,289 of record NC_064643.1, on the reverse strand, counting down.
CGGATGTCAGATGTTGAATACCATTGGCCTGGCAGAATGACTGAAATTCTGCGGACATGAATTGTGGGCCATTGTCGGAAACAATAGTCTGCGGAAGACCTTCAATACAAAAGATAGCAGACAACGCTTGGATGGTGGCGGAGGATGTCGTGGAAGACATCCGGACAACAAAAGGAAAATTACTGAAGGCATCTACCAGAACCAACCATCTAGCATTCCAGAATGGACCAGCAAAATCGATGTGCAAGCGTTGCCAAGGGGAAGTGGCTTTTGGCCATGCAAAGACTTTCCGCAGCGGTGCGGATTGTTGTTCGGCACACGCCATGAAAGAAGAACACATATTCGTAATCGCAGCATCGATTCCGAACCAAGTACAGTGCTGACGAGCAAGTTGTTTCGTCCGCACTATACCCCAATGTCCTTGGTGAAGAAGCCGTAAGACAGAGGACCGTAACGAACATGGGACCACGACTCGGGACTGATCATTATCAGAACGCAACAACAAAACACCATGTCGAACAAAAAGTCTCTCCTTGTGAGCAAAAAATCGGCGAACCAACGGATCCTTGATCCGAGACTTTGACAAAGTCCATTGCCTAGCAACAAAACGCAAAACGGTAGCAAGGACAGGGTCAGCAGCTGTGGCTGTAGCTACACGACGAAAATCAATCGGAAACGATTCGACCACTTCATCGGTTTCCGCATCAATGAACATGCAAGCAAGTTCGGAAGAATCGAATGCTTTATCCTCAGCAACAGGCAAACGGGACAACGCATCGGCGTTTCTGTGCTTAGCAGTGGACCGATACAAGATATCGTAGCGGTACTGCGAGAGGAAAATAGACCAGCGAATGAATTTCTGCGCTGTACGCGGAGGTACAGGCTTGTTCGGATGAAAAAGCGACGTCAAAGGTTTGTGGTCTGTGATGATGGTAAAGTGACGACCATACAAGAAATCATGAAACTTAGTAACACCAAACACGAGAGCCAAAGCTTCTTTCTCTATCTGTGAATAGTTTCTTTGCGCAGACGAGAGCAATTTTGACGCAAAGGCAATAGGGCGATCATGCGACCCATCTTTGTGCGCAAGCACAGCACCGATCCCGAAATCCGATGCATCTACCATCAACAAAAGGGGTTTCTGGGGATCGAATGGCGTAAGGCAAGTATTAGAAAGCAACGCCGATTTCAACTGGCGAAAGGCGCGTTCGCATTCCGCCGTCCAGACGAACGGAACACCCTTACGGCGTAAGCGATGAAGCGGAGCTGAAATGGAAGAGGCATTGCGCAGAAAGCGATGATAATAGTCAATTTTACCCAACACACTCTGTAGCTGCTTCACATTCTGTGGCGAAGGCAAGTCTTGTATGGCATGGAGGTGCTCTGGACTCGGATGTATGCCTTGGGCATTGATGACATGTCCCAGGTATGGTAAGTCACGAGCAAAAAACACACATTTGTCCTTCCGCAAGTGAAGACCATTTTGTCGCAATACCTGAAATAATGTTCGTAGGTGTGCTAAATGCTCGTCGGCTGTCTTTCTGGAGATCACAATATCGTCCAGATAGTTCGCAGCAGTAGGGACCGACGCACAAACAGTTTGTAAATATTGCTGAAACAATGCAGGGGCGGATGCACACCCGAATGGCAGTCTTTTGAATCGGTACAAACCAAGATGCGTGTTAACCACCAAGACGCGCTGGCATTCGGCGTCGACTGGGATTTGCAAGTACGGATCTCCTAGGTCCAACTTCGAAAAGTATTTACCCGGGCACAGTTTATCAAAAAGATCTTCCGGGCGGGGTAAGGGAAAAGTTGCAGTCACGAGTTGTGCATTCACTGTAGCCTTGAAGTCCACACAAAGTCTCAGTTTTCCGGAAGGTTTTGGCAAAATTACTAAGGGTGAGGCCCAGAGAGAAGCTTGCACATGTTCAATTACACCCTGTGATTCTAAATCGTTTAATGTTCTTGCGACCTCATCACGCAATGCGTGGGGAACATTGCGCGCTCGGAAAAATTTTGGTTGCGCGTTTACTTTCAGTTCCAAATGTGCTTCATAGTTTTTAGTGCAACCTAAGCCCGGTGCAAAAATGTCTGCAAATTCTTCACACAGACGAGAAACACTGTCTGAAGGCATAGTCTGATTCACTGAGAGGACCTGATTTACAATAGACAAGTTAAACAACTGAAATAAATCTAAACCAAACAAGTTCACTGCAGAAGAAGAATGAAGAACGTAAAATGACACAAGTTTTGTTTGTCCCTTGTATGTTGCAAGAAGACTGCACTATCCTAACACAGGGATCTGCTGTCCTGAATATGTAGTGAGCTTAACAGTTGCGGCACGCAACGGAGGTTTGCCCAGTTGTTTGTACGTGTCGTGATTGAGCAATGAAACTGCAGCTCCGGTATCGAGCTGGAATGGGATCACTTTGCCATTAAAGTCCAAATCTACAAAAAGTTTATTGTCCTGCTGGCGACAAGAGCGACTGTCTCGTGCAATTGGAACTGATACAGGTACAGCATCACTTGCTAATTGACGTGATTTCCGGCGACGTCGACAAACACTTTTTGTGGGACGAACACAGTCACAGTTAGAGAAAGTGTCACTGGACGAAGTGGAATTAACTACATGAATGGTCCGTGGGCGAAGGTCCACGAGCCTGAGTGTCCTTGGTTCGATTCTGGCGCGAAGCAAAGGGCCTGGAATGATTAAGAGTGTCTGATCTGACCTTTTTCTAGCAAACACTTTGAGCATGTCCTTTCTTATTACAGAAAAAGCAAATAGCTTGGCGTGATGGGCAATTTTCACGCGAATGTCTAGTAGCACACCGCGGGCATGATTTCACTGCATTTGCATGCTGGCGCAGCACACCTGGTTTAGAGCATGGCGGCAGCTGCACGGACGTGTGCGAGGGCAGTTTACCGGGCCGCGCAGCGCCCCCGGCGGGCCGGTTAATGTTACACACGGCTGGCGAAGTTGCAAATGAGTCCTGAGCAAAGTCAAGTGTGTCTTGCCTATCCAATATGTCTATCACTTGTTGAAGGGAGGGATTAACGAGTTTCAAAATCTGTTCCCATATATGAACATCAGAAACGTTCTGTGCAATTGCATCACGTACCATTGTATCTGAATAAGGGAGTCCACATTCACACTCAAAAGAACAATCCCTTGTAAGGCCTTGCAATGTTGCAACCCACTCCCTATTAGTTTGACCGGCCGTATGTCTTGTACGAAAGAAAGTATACCTCTTTGCAACTACATTAACTGTTTCTTTGAAATAGGCGTCCAATGCCGACAAAATTTCTTCATAGGACAGAGTTGCTACGTCGCGTCGGGGAAACAATTTCACTATCACACGGTACGTTTGCACCCCTACACACGCCAATAAATGAGGCTGCTGCTCGTTACCTTGAATTCTGTAGGCGGCGAGATGAAATCCAAACTGGCGTGACCACTCGGTCCATGATTCTTGCGCCGCGTCAAAACTGTGAAACGGCGGTGCAACTGCATGTTGTGGCTGCGGTAGCGGTGAAGTGGCGGCTGCCGCATCGTGTTGCAGTGCACGTTGACCCTGGAAGAGCTGTCCAAGGGCATCCAATAACGCCTGTGTCTGCTGATTCTGCAAGCGATAAAATTCGGACAGTACATTGGGAGATTGTGGAGAAGCCATGACACAAGTAAATCAATTAGAAAGAACAAGACCCTTTCCGTTGACTCGTCGCCAACTGTTGTGGCGTAACAAGACAGCTACGCCACACTGAAGTAGCCGAAAGGCACGCGTAATCTCACGTAGGCTAGATAGAGGTCTGAAACAGGATACGTAATGAATGGTAGCAAGAAAAGTACGTAGCTGCTATAATACTTAACTTTTAATCCTTCATTTGAAAACAGCATTCCTTGATGATACAAGTGAGACTCTATCTTAAAATGGTTAATGGCGCCTTGCTAGGTCGTAGCCATTGACTTAGCTGAAGGCTATTCTAACTGTCTCCCGGAAAATGAGAGAAAGGCTTCGTCAGTGTTGTCGCTAGCAAAGTCGTCATACAACTGGGCGAGTGCTAGTCCGTATCTCGAGACCTGCCTTGTGGTGGCGCTCGGTCTGCGATCACACAGTGGCGACACGTGGGTCCGACATGTACTACTGGACCGCGGCCGATTTAAAGCTACCACCTAGCAAGTGTGGTGTCTGGCGGTGACACCACAGTAACATTAAGAGTGCAACTGGAATTCCACTGTTAAATGCAGAGGAGAGAGCAGATAGGTGGAAAGAATACATTGAAAGCCTCTATGAAGGGGAAGATTTGTCTGATGTGATAGAAGAAGAAACAGGAGTCGATTTAGAAGAGATAGGGGATCCAGTATTAGAATCGGAATTTAAAAGAGCTTTGGAGGACTTACGGTCAAATAAAGCAGAAGGGATAGATAACATTCCATCAGAATTTCTAAAATCATTGGGGGAAGTGGCAACAAATAGACTATTCACGTTGGTGTGTAGAATATATGAGTCTGGCGTAATACCATCTGACTTTCGGAAAAGCATCATCCACACAATTCCGAAGACGGCAAGAGCTGACAAGTGCGAGAATTATCGCACAATCAGCTTAAAAGCTCATTCATCGAAGCTGCTTACAAGAATAATATACAGAAGAATGGAAAAGAAAATTGAGAATGCGCTAGGTGACGATCAGTTTGGCTTTAGGAAAAGTAAAGGGACGAGAGAGGCAATTCTGACGTTACGGCTAATAATGGAAGCAAGGCTAAAGAAAAATGAAGACACTTTCATAGGATTTGTCGACCTGGAAAAAGCGTTCGACAATATAAAATGCTGCAAGCTGTTCGAGATTCTGAAAAAAGTAGGGGTAAGCTATAGGGACAGACGGCTCATATGCAATATGGACAACAACCAAGAAGGAATAATAAGAGTGGACGATCAAGAACGATGTGCTCGTATTAAGAAGGGTGTAAGACAAGGCTGTAGCCTTTCGTCCCTACTCTTCAATCTGTACATCGAGGAAGCAATGATGGAAATAAAAGGAAGGTTCAGGAGTGAAATTAAAATACAAATGGTTCAAATGGCTCTGAGCAGTATGGGACTTAACTTCTGAGGTCATCAGTCCCCTAGAACTTAGAACTACTTAAACCTAACTAACCTAAGGACATCACACACATCCATGCCCGAGGCAGGATTCGAACCTGCGACCGTAGCAGTCGCGCGGTTCCGGACTGAGCGCCTCAACCGCGAGACCACAGCGGCCGGCAATTAAAAGACAAGGTGAAAGGATATCAATGATACAATTCGCTGATGACATTGCTATACTGAGTGAAAGTGAAGAAGAATCAAACTATCTGCTGAACGGAATGAACAGTCTAATGAGTACACAGTATGGGTTGAGAGTAAATCGGAGAAAGACGAAGGTAATGAGAAGTAGTAGAAATGAGAACAGCGAGAAACTTAACATCAGGATTGATGGTCACGAAGTCAATAAAGTTAAGGAATTCTGCTACCTAGGCAGTAAAATAACCAATGACGGACGGAGCAAGGAGGACATCAAAAGCAGACTCGCTATGGCAAAAAAGGCATTTCTGGCCAAGAGAAGTCTACTAATATCAAATACCGGCCCTAATTTGAGGAAGAAATTTCTGAGGATGTACGTCTGGAGTACAGCATTGTATGGTAGTGAAACATGGACTGTGGGAAAACCGGAAGAGAAGAGAATCGAAGCATTTGAGATGTGGTGTTATAGACGAATGTTGAAAATTAGGTGGACTGATAAGGTAAGGAATGAGGAGGCTCTATGCAGAATCGGAGAGGAATGGAATATGTGGAAAACACTGATAAGGAGATGGGACAGGATGATAGGACATCTGCTAAGACATGAGGGAATGACTTCCATGGTACTAGAGGGAGCTGTAGAGGGCAAAAACTGTAGAGAAAGACAGAGATTGGAATACGTCAAGCAAATAATTGAGGACGTAGGTTGCAAGTGCTACTCTGAGATGAAGAGGTTAGCACAGGAACGGAATTCGTGGCGGGCTGCATCAAACCAGTCAGTAGACTGATGACCAAAAAAAAAAAAACCGATACCGATGGCGCTAGTAGTCTGGTCCCTTCAATCCCACAAACCAACCAACTAAAGGTAGGGTAAATGAGAATTCCAATGATGTTTATTGTGGAATTATAGTGCAAGTCATTTACGAGATATCGTACTTTGAAAAGTTCCCAGACCGACACTTTTGTGCCATTCAGTTTGCGCCATGGACTGTGCGGCTGGTCCTGGCGGAGGTTCGTGTCCTCCCACGGGCATGGATGTGTGTGTGTTTGTCCTTAGGATAATTTAGGTTAAGTAGTGTGACAAACCATGGACTCCTAAGATACGATTCGGCAAACGAATGGTAACGAGATGGGGAGCTATTAACATCAATGGGAGCTACTCTGCGAAGAAGGTAGAGCTGGCAGAGTCTGCATGTAAGATGGGGTTGGACGTTTTAGCTGTTAGTGACATTCGGGTAAGGGGTGAGAAAGAGGAGGGAGTGGGAGAATACAAGGTCTACTTGTCAGGAGTCAAAGCAGGAATAGCACAATGGGGTGTAGAGCTTTATATCAGGAAAGAAATGGAACCCAGCGCAGTTGCAATAAGGTATATAAACAGAAGACTGATGTGGATAGATTTGACCATGTCTAGCAAGAAATTTAGGATTGTGTCAGTATATTCGCATTGTGAAGGTACAGATCAAGATTAGATGAATTGTTTTTATGACGCACTCAGTGATGTAGTTGTTAGAGTAAAGGACAAAGACAGTGTTCTGCTCATGGGTGACTTTAATGCCAGGGTTGGAAATCGAACAGAAGGGTATGAAAAGGTTATGGGTAAATTTGGAGAGGATATGGAGGCCAACAGGAACGGGAAACAACTCTTGGATTTCTGTGCTAGTATGGGCTTAATAATCTCAAACTCCTTTTTCAAAAAAATACGTACATTCACCGGTATACTTGGGAAGGCAGGGGAACCAGATCTGTCATTGACTATATAATAACAGATCAGGAATTCAGGAAGGCTGTGATGGGTACACGTGCATTCAGGGGATTCTTTAGTGACACTGATCACTATTTAATCTGCAGTGAAACTGGTATTGTGAGGCCGAAAGTGCAGGAGGTCAGGTCCATATGTAGGAGTATAAAAGTGGAGAAACTTCAGGATACGGAAATCAGGCACAAGTACATAACAGTGATCTCAGAAAGGTACCAGTTAGTTGAATGTAGTCAGTTACAGTCATTGAAAAATGAATGGACAAGGTACAGGGACAGAGTACTAGAAGTGGAAAAAGAATGTCTTTGAACAGTAGTGTGTAAAGGTACGATGAAGCAAACAGCTTGGTGGAATGACACAGTCAAGGCAGCCTGTAAAACGAAAAAGAAAGCGTATCAAAAATAGCTACATACTAGAACTCAGGTAGACAGAGAAAGTTATGTTGAAGAAAGAAACAAAGCCAAACAGATAATTGCAGCATCCAAGAAGAAATCTTGGGAATACTTTGGAAATAGTTTGCAGACTTTGGATCAAGCTGCCGGAAAACCATTCTGGAGTGTAATTAGCAGTCTTCGAAAGGGAGGTAAGAAGGAAATGACAAGTATTTTGGACAGGTCAGGAACACTGCTGGTGAATCCTGTTGATGCCTTGGGCAGATGGAGGGAATATTTCGAAGAGTTGCTCAATGTAGGCGAATATACGATCAGTAATGTTTCAGATTTCGATATACAATGGGATAGGAATGATGATGGAAATAGAATGACGTTTGAGGAATTGGAGAAAATGGTCAATAGATTGCAGTGCAATAATGCGGCTGAGTTGGATGAAATTAAGTCGGAAGTCATCAAATACAGTTGAATGTCAGGTCTTAAATGGCTACACAGGATAATTGAAATGGCGTGGAAGTCGGGACAGGTTCCATCAGACGACGAAAGCAGTAATCACACCAATCTTTAAACATGGAAACAAAAAAGATTATAACAACTACAGAGGTATCTCTTTAATCAGCGTTATGGGTAGAATCTTCTCAGGTATTGTTGAAAGGAATGTGCGAGTATTAGTTGAGGACAAATTGGATGAAAATCAGTGTGGGTTTAGGCCTCTTAGAGGTTGTCAGGACCAGAGCTTTAGCTTACGGCAAATAATGGAGAAGTGTTACGAATGGAACAGGGAACTGTATCTATGCTTTATAGATCTAAAAAAAGGCCTATGACCGGGTTACTAGGAGGAATTTATTGTCTGTTCTACGAGATTATGGAATAGGAGGCAAACTTTTGCAAGCAATTAAAGGTCTTTACATAGATAGTCAGGCAGCAGTTAGAGTTGACGGTAAATTGAGTTCATGGTTCAGAGTAGTTTCAGGGGTAAGACAAGGCTGCAACCTGTCTCCACTGTTGCTCATATTATTTATGGATCATATGTTGAAAGCCCGCATCTCGTGGTCGTGCGGTAGCGTTCTCGCTTCCCACGCCCGGGTTCCCGGGTTCGATTCCCGGCGGGGTCAGGGATTTTCTCTGCCTCGTGATGGCTGGGTGTTGTGTGCTGTCCTTAGGTTAGTTAGGTTTAAGTAGTTCTAAGTTCTAGGTGACTGATGACCGTAGATGTTAAGTCCCATAGTGCTCAGAGCCCCATATGTTGAAAACAATAGACTGGCTGGGTGAGATTAAGATATGTGAACACAAAATAAGCAGTCTCGCATATACGGATGATTGGGAGATTCGATTGAAAGTTTGCAAAGTAATATTTCAGAGCTAGATCAGAAACGTAAGGACTATGGTATGAAGATTAACATCTCCAAAACGAAAGTAATGTCAATGCGAACGAGATATAAACGGATTGAGTGCCAAATAGGAAGAACAAAGTTGGAACAGGTGGATGGTTTCAAGTACTTAGGATGCTTATTCTCACAGGATGGCAACATAGTGAAAGAACTGGAAGCGAGGTGTAGCAAAGCCAATGCAGTGAGCGCTCAGCTACGATCTACTCTCTTCTGCAAGAAGGAAGTCAGTACCAAGACTAAGTTATCTGTGCACCGTTCAATCTTTCTACCAACTTTGTTGTATTTGGAGCGAAAGCTGGGTGGATTCAGGTTACCTTATCAATAAGGTTGAGGTTACGGAGATGAAAGTAGCTAGGATGATTGCAGGTACTAGTAGATGGGAACAATGGCAGGAGGGTGTCCACAATGAGGAAATCAAAGAAAAACTGCGAATGAACTCTATAGCTATAGCACCCAGGGCGAATATGCTTAGATGGTGGGGTCATGTTAAACGCATGGGAGAAGCAAGGTTACCCAAGAGACTCATGGGTTCAGCAGTAGAGGGTAGGAGGGATAGACCAAGGAGAAGGTACCTGGATTCGGTTAAGAATGATTTTGAAGTAATAGGGTTAGCGTCAGAAGAGGCACCAATGTTAGCACTGAATAGGGGATCATGGAGGAATTTTATAAGGGGAACTATGCTCCAGACTGAACGCTGAATGGCATAATCAGTCCTAAATGATGATGATGATGATGATGATGAAGTAGTGTGTAACCTTAGCGACTGATGACCTCGGGAGTTACGTCCCATATGATTTCACACACATTTGAACATTTTCAGTTTGCGCAGTTGATAGATACGACTTTCTTAGGTTTGTTTATAGTGTGATTGTGTGTTCATTGAGTGCATTGCGACTTGCTAGCCAGTTAGTGTGTGTCAGTTCAAGCAGTATATCGTGAGTGGACGATGGGATTTAGCACTGCAGAAAAAGTCGACATGTTGAATGAATGCCATTCGTTCTTATACAACGTATGCGGCAAGATATCCCAATACAGGTCAACAATCTCGGCGGTTATTTATCAACCTCTTCAGCGAGTTACGTGAAAGTGGTAGTGTTACGTTTACATAATGACAAGTAGATAACTTAACAGAAGGATACAAATCACGACAGAAAAGGGAGAAATTAATGTTCTTGCTGCTGTTCCAGTTGATCCGACCGTTAGTTCTTGCGCAATCACTCGACCAAGTTGCGTGAGTCAAGCAAGTGTCCTACGCATTCTCCATCGACATAGATTCCATCCCAGTCACACATTTTGCCATAAGGGCTAAATGGAAACGATTTTACGAATCGTGTTAACTTCTATACTAGGGCATTAAGACAAATTAAGATGAACATTCCATGTATCTTGTTTAGTGTTGAAGCGACATTTACCAAACATGCATTATTGGTCTGTCGACAATCCGAGTTGGCTTTGTCATGTGGAACATCAGCGTCCATGGAGTGTAAGCGAGTGGTGTTGGATAGTGAATCATCAGCTCAAAAAATCGTCTTTCGTAGCAGGAACACTGAACGAGCACAGATATCGCAGCCTTCTAACAGATCATCCTCTACGGGTGCAAGAAGACGTTCCTCTGTGGACTAGGAGGAACCTGTGGAACCAACATGATGGCTGTCCAGTACTACAGCATGTCTTCACAAACTGTTTCCAAATCGTTGGAGTGGACACAGAGGATCTGTACCTTTGCCAGCCTGTTCCTCGGATTTGACCTCTGTAGACCTTTTTCTGTGGAGGAAGCTGAAATACAAGTGTCGGCGTGGGAAGTTTTCAAAATACTGTATCTCGTAAGCAATTAGCACTAGAATCCTACAACAAACACCACATATGTTCTAATTTACCCTATTTTTAGTTTGTGAATGTCAACACGCATTGGGCCCTTTACAAAAGTGTATATCTGCATAAAAATACACTTTCTAAGTGTTATTACAATCCGTTGATTGGCTAAGAATGCAAGACCCTGCTACCAACACGTTCTGTGAAAAACCCACATCAACAGTACTTTGCATTTCAGAAATATTTGGGTAATAGTTTTAGCTGATTCGCCCTGTATATCCTTAAAAAACCATTGAACAACTCATCCGCGTAGAGAAAACAACAGTAACCATCACACCAAAGCCCAGACCTAATATTTCTATGTTAAGTAAATCACATTTCACTCGTGATAAATATAATACATTAGAAAGAATAAGTCAGTTAAGTTACCGATGAACAAGAAAACACTTTTACAAAAATTAGATCTATGTGCAACTGTATGTAAACAAACGATCAGTGTAAATTTTCTGAACCAACTACTTAAAATTTAAGCTACTTCCGCGAAACCGGAGCTGAATAATGAAGAGGTGCAGTCTGGTATGTAACCAGCAATCAGTGGTTGCTCGGGGAGTGGAACGAATGGGCAAAGGAAACGGAACATCATTCGTAATAGCAACACAATTTATTTTATCTCCCGGTGTAGAACACAATTTCAACAAGATAACAGTGCCAAGAACATAATAGCGAACTGCATAATGTCGAGTTATAAACAATCAAGCTGAAACCTCTGGAAACGGTACTCAAACCCCGTTCTCCCACTAGTCGGGACCCTCCACAGTACACACTCGTCAGGTTATTCACACGCACACTTCTAATACACATGAAGAGGGTATCTCGAAAATAAATCCAAAACTTTAAGACCATGGATGGGGCGACCTGCCCAGTTAACAGTTAAGGAAAAGGTAGATTATTTTTAAGATAATAAAATTTACAAATTTTTCTTTGAAATAACAAACCCCTCTAAAATTTTTGTATAACTAATAACCATCCAAAACGTCAGTAAAACTTCCAAATACAGGACAGACTCTTAGTTTAGGGTGGTTTATCTTCCAACAAGCTGCGCTCTGTTAGCAGAACAAATTATGAAAGTGGTACCACGTAATATTGACGTGGCAGATAATTTTCGAATAATAACACATTTTAAATGATCTCCCAATGTTCATTATTAAGCACAGAAAAATAAAAGAAATACGTTGATCAGTATCCATAGCAAGAGACTGACAAGGAATCCCTTGATTGCGAGGATACAAAAGGCCAATGATGCTTGTCTACCATGCAACCAAAATATAGGCTGCTGATGGCAACAGGGGGGCGATACTGAAGGTATCCAATGGTGAACACAGCATGAGGCTACGGACCGTAGTTGAACTTCTTAGTCCACGAGTAACTGACAACAGTGCTACTGTGTTGGTGGTGTTGGTACAAAGCAGAGCAAAGGCAACGATAAACAAAGCAAACATTGCATTATACCTCCAACAACATTTTCCGAAGAAGAAATTTCGTCAGAAAGGAAACCAAGAAATTTCAAATGGTTCAATTGGCTCTAAGCACTATGGGACTTAACATCTGTGGTCATCAGTCCCCTAGACTTAGAACTACTTAAACCTAACTAACCTAAGGACACCAGACACATCCATGCCCGAGGCAGGATTCGAACCTGCGATCGTAGCAGCAGAGCGGTTCCGGACTGATGGGCCTAAAACCGCTCGGCCACAGCGACCGGCCGAGAAATTTCATAGAGGTAGAAAGAACTGGCAGATGAAACATTAACTTTTTTGCAACATGAGTCAGTGGAGTGTGTGATATTGAATAACATCTACTGTGTGGAAACCGTGCATGAGTAGTACAATGATGACGATACGTGCTTAAGAGGTGAAAGTGATACTCAAACAGGTGTCGAGCGATGTAGCTCATCACCCTTGGCGGACAGGCTGCCACAAATCCCGTCTCCAGAGGAATGTGTTAACGGACAATCGTTACCCAAGTAGCGTGTACTAAACGTAATATGTACATGGAAGATCAACCGCAGCACAGTAAAAACACAGTAAACTATGATCATATTTCGAATAAATTTGTAGCAATTTGAGTGTGAAGTGCAAAGACCATGTACAGATATTCAGGGGAGGAAATAGCACACCTGTTACAAAAACTGGTGTTTTCACATTTCAAGGACGCACGATACGATTTACAGGATTTGCATGATAGTGACCTACTACATTATGCACATTAAATTGCGGGAGACATCTGTTACAGTGGATTCAGTGGGATGAGTGGACGATTGCTTAACTTCAAATAGTGCAACAGAATTTGAAGGCATGTGATGACGAACTTTCAAACAAAGCATCAGCGGATTCGTGCTGAATATTCGCAGATGAGAAAACAAACTTATCCCACAATACAGTGAAGAATTTGTTTTCAGCTCTGACAATCCAAATTTTAAGGATAAATGTGTATGAAAGGAAGTCTGGAAAGTAGAGGTACCACGAGATTTGTATCAAGATCAGTTATTATCAATACCTTAAAGCATTCTTATACAATATGCCTACTTTTAACCTGAATGGTGAGATGGCAAGAAAGTTATTTATTATACTGTTAGAAGTTGTACTTGCTCTGCCCCATACGATTACTTCTCGATGCCTGATCTTGGAAGGATAGTAGGGAATATTTACGTCACAGCAAGCAAGAGTGGGAAATGTGGCCTAAGAGAACTACAATTATGGTATGAGCACTGTTTTTGACCAACAGCTGGTCAAAATAATTTGCTTTCGATTGATTCTTGGTTTGCGTATAAAGGTCGTACTCACTTAGAGCAAACTATCACTCATGAGAAGTGTGTGCCATTTCAATTCATACCATAAGCAATCACTGGATAGATTCAGCCTCTGGATGTTTCTTTTTTTTCTTGTCTATAAAACATATTATCGCACTGTCTGCAGTTACGCCTTATAGGGTAGTTACTTTCAAGCTAAACTCCACGACATACTGTTTCGCATTCGATTGCATGCCATGGCATTCCATCAGTTCTCACCGCTCTATTACACTAATTTGATCTTCTATGCATACTTTAAGAGAGGATGCCTAGCTGAACGTCCTGAACCGTTTCTAACTCCTAAGGAGCTCACCTTAGATCTTGATGGCGCAAGCCTTTGTGATCACTGTGACGAGCCGTTTTTCATTCCGTGTTCAAGCTGGAAGTTAATGGTTTGTTCTGAACATTTCTTGAATGTAGACGACGTCCATTTTTGAAGGGTAACTTATACATCCCATGTAGGCCGATATATGCACATAGTGATTTATTAGCAGCTAACAACATTGTCCTGTCATATTTGTGAAAATAACACTTTCAAATGAGCCTTACTAAACACTGAACTTGCGACCTTGTACTCAAGGAGTTCCTTATGAGCAATATCACAGAACGGAAGCTTTTCGTCTTGAACTTTTCGAATTTACAGACTTTGTCAAATGCAACTGAAAAAACAGGATCTTGAATGTGGCCAGGACAATGATACATTTCACATAAACAGAGATTAATCACGTACATGCCCACCCGACTAGATGCCACGATACAATGATTTCAGTGTGACTGAGACGCTACCGCAGCACAGTCGCAATGTAAGGAATTCATAACACACACAGCCGGTATAGTCTTTTGGCAGGGATCTGCTGCTGCTAGTAGATTCACATAGGTAGAGCTTCCGTCTTGTGTGAGCTGTTCCTCATATGGTTTCGTATCCACTACTCGGCACGCGGGAAGAGGTTGAACTGCTGTCTTCCCTGTGCCAGTGCTCTGTTCGCGCCATGGGGCGGATTCCATCTGCATGTCCGTTGCCCACACGAAGGACTTCGTGTATGCGCTGTTCGAGACGGACGACTAACTCCATCTGGTTGCCCACGTGTGGCTCGGCTCAAAACAGCAGGATGACCCTGGGCGCTCTTCCCCCAAGGAGTTAGGACACACTCCAGATTTCACCACTGCTTCGCGTGTCCACCTGCTAAGAGGACTCTGTGAGGGACGTTGATGCCTCCTAGTGGCGGACATTCTTCGAAGAGGCAAAGCTCTCCGGGGCGAGGTTTACAATTGCAAAAAAGACTACTTATATTCAGGGCCACCAGCTTTAACGACATTCAGATGTACACTGTGGCTCCATCCAGTGGAAGCGTTCATGACGAGTAGAGTGATTGGAGTCAGCACCTCGATCTTCCGCTAGTGCCCTACAAAACGGAATGACAATATCCTAAACTTGTCACAATACCCGAAATCCTTAATAAACACGAATTCCCCAATTTTAAAGTTCCCAGTACACCGTCCTCTGTTGTACTGTGCCACTTCTTTCCAGTGGGCATGCGAAGCCCTCCTCTGGTTGTCCTACATAGCCTTGAGAGTAACCTTTTCTGGCAACAGCTCATTAACCAACCTGAGATCGGACAGTGGTGAATGTATGGAATAAGGTAATATCTGATCAGCTGTAGTTGTCTTCTGACCATCGTGGTTAAGGTGTTTAGCGCTAAGTACGACGAGGGAGAGAAGGGATCCCATTTGGTGTGGGCTTTGGCATGAAAGGTAATCAACATTGGCTTTAGGTTAACCCTCTCAGCGAAAGATGGCTTAGGGTAATATGGTATGCTGGTGGCACATTGAAAAAGAAATTTACGGAACACCGTCGACACAAACGCTAGAGCGTTATCTCTAGCTAAATACCTTGGGAGGTTTAATCAGAGGAAATATTCTTCTCAGATCGTCATTTCTGACATCTGCAGTTACCACGCAGCTGGGAATTTAAAGTGTCCATAGCTATAAAACATATTTATGCGCTCCTTTGATACGAGGCAGTGGTCCAACATAATCCGTAAATGGTGGGTCCATACTATTTTCAGCATCGATGGGCCAGAGAAGCCCCCAACGCTGTTAGGAATATGTTCGGCGGTACTGCAAGCCTGTCATTTGACCATCGACCATCCGATTTTCTTCTGTTTCCAGAACACAGTGAACACCTTCGAGGACTTCAGTTCGATAGTGATAAAGCGGTGCAAGAAAGGGTGAGGTTGTGGCTACGTCAAAAAGTCAAACATTCTACGGCAACGGTATCAACAAACTGGTCGTTTGTTGGTAGAAATGAGTTTGTCTCAAGCGTGACTGTATTGAGAAATACATGTCTAGACATGAGGAATAAAGATGTGTAATGTTAATGAACTTAGTTATATTTTTAAAAAATTTAAGAGTTTTCAAACAAAAAATTCGGAGCAATTACTTTTTATCTTTCCCTTGGCCTGTGTTTTTGCCTAATACGAAAACCTAAACTTAATGGATAAGCCAAGACCTTCTGTTATCATCAAGACAAGTATAGTAATCATTATTACTGTGCATAAATAACCTCATTTCATAGAAACAAGCTGGTATATGTCTGGGATGACCACATTAATAATTGTCGGAAAGGAGACGCTTTTGGATTCACCTGAGGGATCATTCACTATCATATTGTTTGCATACTGTTTTTACTAATGGGCTCCTACTGACCGCTCCACATGAGCTGCGGCGTTTTAGAATGCACAGCTCATGGACCAGCTAACAATTACTATAACTTCCAGCGTTGTATGTGGTTCATATTGCAGTAAACTCTGATACGTCGAGGCTAACAATGTCATAAACATTATGGATGAAGAATATTTGTATATAAATACGTTTTGTCAGTATTTCGTAGAAATTTCATTAATCAGTATTGATAATTAACTTCCCTCTGTCTGACGAAGGTACATCCGTCCCGCCAGTATGCGGCGCTCTATTCCAGATGTTGACATTGTTAGCCGACACATTCCGTTATGCGAACACTGGCCTGAGTTGAAAAAATAAATATTACATGTAGAATGTGTTACACGATTGCAGCTGGAAGCTTTGGAACGAAGTAATTCTGTACTGTGCTGAACAATAGAGCACGAATTTAATAATCGTCAGAAAGAACAGGCAAGGACAGAAGAATAACCTCATGAAATGAAGATGTGGATTAGTGGCGCAGCTGCTACAGCAAGTAATGTTTCAATGGAGAAAATATTGAGGAAACCTTTCGTTACGAGCTAAAATTTGCTAAAACACTTAGCACAGTAATCGTGTAATAGAACTGAAATAAAATATCGGCATGGTATGAAAAAGGTGAAAACAAAATTGAAGCCTCTCGTTGCAATTGTATGTGAAGGTCGGTAATTAAATGAGTAACCTGGTTTACGGCTTTCCAGAATTAAGACTCGTAGAGCGATGGTTTTGAAATCACACCTGACACTAATTTCCCCTGTTAATCATTTATTACTGCCATCTAAGAATTGTTTTGCCACAACGTTTCCATAATTACTTTAACGATCTGTATTTCACTACTGCCTAAAGTTGATCTCATTGCAAAACAGTGATTGCATAGTTTCTAGTATGGAATTATGATTCATACTAAGGTAACATCAAGTATAAATTGCTCTGAGCACTACGCGACTTAACTTCTGAGGTCATCAGTCGCCTAGAACTTTGAACTAATTAAACCTAACTAACCTAATCACATCATACACATCCATGCCCGAGGCAGGATTCGAACCTGCGACCGTAGCGGTCGCTCGGCTCCAGACTGTAGCGCCTAGAACCGCACGGCCATTCCGGCCGGCAACATCAGGTATAGACATACTAGTTTTTGAACACTGTTTTAAACCTAACGCAGAGCTATATTTTAAAGTAAATACTATACAGTCTGTTAGTTAAGATTGTGGTCGGGTTAATCAATAAAAAATGTGTCTGAAATTAAACTAAAACATATACGTACATCATATACCAACAAAAGAAAAATGCAATTGCAGTAAATAATTCGTACTGTCACCAACAGCGTCTAAAATCGTTTGGAATCTACGAGGCATGCTTGAAACCAAGTTCTCCTCCTTGCGTGGAATTTTCACTGGCAGCTCTTTCAAAGTAAATTTTGCTTGCGCTTGACGCAGTGCTCGGCATGGGTTTCCCGACTTTGAAGTCAGTTTACCGATTGAGCCATGTTTTTCAAAGCCATCCACGTTTTCAAAAAAATTATAGCGTGTTACCCACTTTTGTATAAATGACTTTGATGTCCCATATATTTAGACGTCGCAGCATGACTCATTTTCGGACCTTTGGGGTGGCTACAAAACGCCACGCTCAAGCTGCACTCATGTTTCTTGTGTGTCTCAGTCAAGAGTTATATCTAAACTAATGCTTTGTGCACATTGCATGAAGGAGAAATGTCCCCTTTATTCGGCTGTGAAAGAAATACGGTGATATGTTTCACCATGTGTGTGAAATGTCGACCTCGCTCTTATTTTACGCACTCTACGTGATATGCATGGTAAAGTAGTCTATAAGAAGTATTAAGAGTTCACAACCTTTGTCTATATAATAAACATGAAATTTAGTATAACGTAAGGAAACCTACGCCCACTACACCGTTGGAGAATTATTAAAGAATAAAACCTTGTACAAATATATTCGTAACGATCCTAATTCCTCAGTAGTAAGCTCAAACATAAGACATTGGAGACGTTAAATTTGCTTAAAGGGAAACATAAGGTAAATAATATAATAAAGTGAAACTTCCTGCAGATTAAAACTGTGTGCCGGACCGAGACTCGAACTCTGGACCTTTGGCTTCCAGTCTCGGTTCGGCACACAGTTTTAATCTTCCAGGAAGTTTCATATCAGCTCAAACTCCGCTGCAGAGTGAACATCTCACTCTGGAATATAATAAAGTGTTCATGTGACGTAAAATGACAGATAGAACTGTAGAGCGAATTTGAGTGCAAGTTATAACTACAGCCAGAGGACAAAAATGTGCGTTAGACAACATTTGTAAAAGCTTAATCGTTAAGGAACACCGAGAAATATTTCAGTACTTATGTGGTAGCAGGCAGATAAGAATACCGATTTTAAACGATTTATTCAGCGCAAGTGTGACTTACCCACCTTTTGTTTAAGACAGGACTGAACTTACATTTTTCACTGTTCATTTGCAAGTCGCTAAGTTTTCCGAGCTTCTGTCAATATCAGGAAGAGAGGGAGATGGGAAACAATAAAATTTATACCGATAAGGAATCCGTGCCGATGTGATTTACATTCGGCACATTTAAAACTCGGAGAACAAGTCCGGCGAACCGAATTAACTTGAAACGTCCGGGCGAACCATCGGCGGTAGAATAAATTGCGCGAGGTTATAGTTACCGAATTAAGCCGGTTCATTAAGAGCTCTGTCAGGTAGCAGGGTTTACACGGACTCGGTGGGAATGGAGCTCGGCGTTTAATTTTCCAGAACCTTGTAAATTGGTATTCGAGGGAGTTCCCTCCCTCTCCTACCACTGACCCCCTATCGCCCCTACACCCCCCCCCCCCCCCCCCCCCCGGGTGCCCGACTACCTCTCAACTGGCCGCAGATCGTACGGGCTCTTTTCCGGGCTCGGCCACTGAGCGATGCAGGAGTAATTAAATTGGCCGGTCGGCAGGGAGGTAAATTAAGTCCACGGCGAGAGTGGGCGGCCGGGCTGACCGTGGTCATAAATCGACTTTGAAACATTTCTTCGGACGCGTGCCCTCCGCGAGAGCTTACGGCGAATTTGTCCTAGCAACACCCGCAGCTAGCGACCAGCCGGTGGGACAGGAGTGTGGCAGTGTGGTGCGCGCCACCGCTCTTAACCATGCGCCTGCCTGCATGCAGCTGTTTACACATGCACAGAGAGTCGACCGGTAATCTGATACAGTACTGCAGCGAGCCCACTCCCAAGAGAATACGGGAGGCCGTTCTGTGTATCCTTGTGTACCTCATTAGCTTCCGTGCTGAACGTGTACTGTGAGCTGGTAGAGTGGGAGGGGGGGGAGGGGAGGAGGGGGGGGGTACGCCATTACGGCACTACGTGGGTGCATGAGAGCACAGGCCCTTGTTTTTAATTACCGAGCTCTGTTTACAGATGCACAGAGCCGAGAGTAGGTCAGCCCCAGCACGAAACGGGTTAGTGCACTTCCTTTGCAGAATCCTGTGATTTCTGAGTGTAGATCCATTACGTGGAAAACATGGAATGCGCTCACACAATGTGACAAAGACACATATCATATTAATCTATACCTAACAGCTATTATGTCATCACCAACTTGCTTAAAAATATTTGGCTATTGCCTGTTAGAACACAAAAAATCAAATAATTCCCAACATTTCCGAAGTATTCGTGTATAGCTTTTCCTACTCGGCCTGTTCACAATCTTCCTCGGAATTCTGTGACGTGGTGTTCTAACGAGGTATTATCTCCTATTCTCAATATTCTTTTGAATTTTTTCATTCATGTTGAACATATTTAATTCTAATATTTTCATTTCTGACCATCAGCCCTTCCACCTCCATACGAACTTCATCTTTGCTGCTTCAGATTTATTTTCGTGTTTTTATTAGAGTTCCGTGGCTTAGTCGGTAAAACCAGAACACTTACAGGATCGTTTTGTTGCCTGTCTGTCAGTCTTTCCGTCCGGTCCAGTCCGATGTGGCCGAGCGGTTCTAGGCGCTACAGTCTGGAACCGCGCGACCGCTACGGTCGCTGGTTCGAATACTGCCTCGGGCATGGATGTGTGTGATGTACTTAGGTTAGTTAGGTTTAAGTAGTTCTAAGTTCTAGGGGACTGATGACCTCAGACGTTAAGTCCCATAGTGCTCATAGCCATTTGAACCAATCAATGCAGTCAAGAGATACGGCACCGTGGTGGCTTTCATTACTAAGCCGGCCGAAGTGGCCGAGCGGTTCTAGGCGCTACAGTCTGGAACCGCGCGACCGCTACGGTCGCAGGTTCGAATCCTGCCTTGGGCATGGATGTGTGTGATGTCCTTAGCTTAGTTACGTTTAAGTATTACTAAGTTCCAAGGGACTGATGACCTTAGCAGTTACGTCCCATAGTGCTCAGAGCCATTTTTTGTTTTTTTTTCATTACTCATCAAACGGTCCTCCGTCATAGTTCGGAATCCGCCCCTGCTTAAATTCTGGTTAATAACTAGCTTTAGCGGCTGCAGGCTTCAGGCATAAGTAGTCACCCTCTTTATCCCAACGGCCTTGTTAGAGAGGATGGAAGAGCAGACAGACGTTAAGGGCACTGTCTTGTCCTTGGGTTGGAAAACTGCGCCTAACGGCGGAAGAATCCGCAATGATGAACGGCATGAGGATGAAGAAGGCAAAGGAAACCAGTGCATTCAGAGCAAATGACGTGAATCCACAGGATAGGCCGTCTATAATTGAAAAAAAGGTATAATGGTCTCTCCAATGGCAAGAAATTCCGGAATAGTCCCTTATTTGGGTCTCCGGGAGGTGGGTGCCAAGGTGAAGGTGACAATGAGAAAAAGATTGAATAACCGACGAAAGAATAACGTTCTGTGATTAGCGGTGTGGAATGTCGGAACCTTGAATGTGATAGGGAAGGAAGCAAATCTAAAAAGGTAAATTCAAATGCTCAATCCAGGTATAGTAGGTGTCAGTTCAGTGAAATGGATCGAAGACAACGACTTCTGGTCATATGGGTATACAGTGGGATTCATTATCAATAGGAAGGCAGGGCAGACAGTGTGTTAATGTGAACAGTTAACTGATGGGGTTATTCTTATCAGACTCGACAGCAAACCAACATCGACAACGATGCTGCAGTATACATGCAAAAATCGCAAGCTGACAGTGAATATATACACAAAGTATATGAGGATTTTGAAAGGCTAATACAGTACGTAAAGGGAGATGAAAATCTACTAGTGACGGGCGACTGGACTGCAGTTGTAGGGAAAGGAGCGGAAGAAATAGTTACAGGAGAATATGGTCTTGAGACAAGGAATGAGACAGGAGAAAGACTAATTGAGTTCTGCGATAAATTTCAGCTAGTACTAGTGAGCACTTGTTCAAGAACCACACGAGGAGGACGTATGCCTGGGAAAGGCCGAGTGAAACGAGAAGGTTTTAGGCAGACTATATCATGGTCAGACGGAGATTCCAGAATCAGATACTGAATTGTAAGCCGTACCCCGAAGCAGGTATAGAATCACGTCACAATATAGTAGTGGTGAAGAGTAGGCTGAAGTTTTAGTCAGTGCGCAAAGAAGTGGGATAGAGATCTACTAAGGAATGACGAGATTCTATTGAAGTTCTCTAACGACACACAGTTAAGGAACAGCTCAGTAGGCATTACACTTGAAGAGGAATGGAAATCTCTAAAAAGGGCAATCACACAAGCTGGAAAGAAGGTAACTTCGAAGCAACGATGGGTAACAGAAGAAATACTTCATGTGGTCGATGAAAGAAGGAAGTACAAAAATGTTCAGGGAAATTCAGGGAATACAAGGAAGTGCAGGGAAGCTAAGACGAAATGGCTGCAGGAAAAATGTGAAGACATCGAAAAAGATATGATTGTCGGAAGGACAGACTCAGCATATAGGAAAGTCAAAACAACCTTCGGTGACATTAAAAGCAAGGGTGGTAACATTAAGAGTGCAACGAAAATTACACTGTTAAATACAGAGGAGAGAGCAGATAGGTTGAAAGAATGCATTGAAAGCATCTATGAGGGGGAAGATGTGTCTGTGACAGAAGAAGAAACAGGAGTCAATTTAGAAGAGAAAGGGGATCCAGTACTAGAATAAGAATTTAAAAGAGCTTTGGAGGACTTATGATCAAGTAAGGCAGAAGGGATAAATAACATTCCATCAGAATTTCTGAAGTCATTTTGGGAAGTGGCAACAAAACGACTATTCACGTTGGTGTGTAGAATGTATGAGTCTGGCGACATGCCATCTGCCTTTCATAAAAATATCATCAACACAACTCTAAGACTGCAAGAACTGACAAGTGTGAGAATTATCGCGCAATCAGCTCAACAGCTCATGTACCGAATTTGCTAACAAGAATAACATACCGAAGAATGGAAAAGAAAATTGGGGATGTGCTAGATGACGATCAGTTTGCCTTTAGAAAAGGTAAAGGGCGAGAGAGACAATTATGATGTTGTAGTTAATAATGGAAGCAAGGCTTAAGAAAAATCAAGACACGTTCATAGGATTTGTCGACCTGGAAAAAGCGTTCGACAATATTGAATGGTGCAAAATGTTCGAAATTCTGAGAAAAATGGGGGTAAGCTATAGGGAGAGACAAATGATATTCAATATGGCCAACAACGAAGAACGACGTTCTCGTGTTAAAAACCGTGTAAGACAGGCGCGTAGTCCCTCGCTCTTTACATCGAAGAAGCATTGATGGAAATTAAAAAAAGGTTCAGTAATGGGATTGAAATTTTAGGTGAATGGACTTTAATGATACAATTCCCTGATATTGCTATACTCAGTGAAAGCGAAGAAGAATTACATGATCTGCTGAATGGAATGAACAATCTAATGAATATAGAATATGGAGCGCGAGTAAATCGAAGAAAGACGAGAGAAATGAGAAGTAGCAGAAATGAAGACAGCGAGAAACATAAAATCATGATTGAAACTTCCTGGCAGATTAAAACTGTGTGCCGGACCGAGACTCGAACTCGGGACCTTTGCCTTTCGCGGGCAAATGCTATACCAACTGAGCTACCCAAGCTCGACTCACGCCCCGTCATCACAGGTTTACTTGTGCCAGTACCTCGTCTCCTACCGTCCAAACTTCATAGAAGCTCTCCTGCGAATCTTGCAGAACTGCAGGAGAGCTTCTGTAAAGTCTGGAAAGTAGGAGAAGAGGTACTGGCACAAGTAAACCTGTGAGGACGGGGCGTGAGGCGAGCTTGGGTAGCTCAGTTTGTAGAGCACTTGCCCGCGAAAGGCAAAGGTCCCGAGTTCGAGTCTCGGTCCGGCACACAGATTTAATTTGACAGGAAGTTTCATATCAGCGCACGCTCCGCTGCAGAGTGAAAATCTCCTTCTGGAAACATCATGATTGGTGGTATCGCAGTAGATGATGTTAAGGAACTGATCTGCCTAGGCAGAATAATAACCAGTGGCACACCTGACGGTCAAGAAGTAGATGAAGTCAAGGAATTCTACTACCTTTTTTTTTGTCATCAGTCTACTGACTGGTTTGATGCGGCCCGCCACGAATTCCTTTCCTGTTCTAACCTCTTCATCTCAGAGTAGCACTTGCAACCTACGTCCTCAATTATTTGCTTGACGTATTCCAATCTCTGTCTTTCTCTACAGTTTTTGCCCTCTACAGCTCCCTCTAGTACCATGGAAGTCATTCCCTCATGTCTTAGCAGATGTCCTATCATCCTGTCCCTTCTCCTTATCAGTGATTTCCACATATTCCATTCCTCTCCGATTCTGCATAGAAACTCCTCATTCCTTACCTTATCAGTCCACCTAATTTTCAACATTCGTCTATAGCACCACATCTCAAATGCTTCGATTCTCTTCTCTTCCGGTTTTCCCACAGTCCATGTTTCACTACCATACAATGCTGTACTCCAGACGTACATCCTCAGAAATTTCTTCCTCAAATTAAGGCCGCTATTTGATATTAGTAGACTTCTCTTAGCCAGAAATGCCTTTTTTGCCATAGCGAGTCTGCTTTTGATGTTCTCCTTGCTCCGTCCATCATTGGTTATTTTACTGCCTAGGTAGCAGAATTCCTTTACTTCATTGACTTCGTGACCATCAATCCTGATGTTAAGTTTCTCGCTGTTCTCATTTCTACTACTTCTCATTACCTTCGTCTTTCTCCGATTTACTCTCAACCCATACTGTGTACTCATTAGACTGTTCGTTCCGTTCAGCAGATCATTTAATTCTTCGTCACTTTAACTCAGGATAGCAATGTCATCAGCGAATCGTATCATTGATATCCTTTCGCCTTGTATTTTAATTCCACTCCTGAACCTTTCTTTTATTTCCATCATTGCTTCCTCGATGTACAGATTGAAGAGTAGGGGCGAAAGGCTACAGCCTTGTCTTACACCATTCTTAATACGAGCACTTCGTCCTTGATCGTCCACTCTTATTATTTGAAAGGTGGCTACACTGAGCCACAGCGCCAGAGATTGCGCCAAAGAGTTTTATTCCGCCGCCTCCACTGGCAGTGCTTGTTGAGAACTCGTAGTAGGCAGTGATTATTGAGAAGTAGCGGAGGGCAGTGCTTGTCGAGATGTGGCAGTAGTCAGTTCTTGTTGAGATGTGCTAGTGGACAGTGCTTGTCGAGATGTCGTAGTGAACTGTGTTTGACGAGCTGTCGTAGTGAAGGGTGCTGGTCGAGAAGTTGTAGTAAGGTGTGCTTGTTCCAGGTTTTATGCAGTTGTTTGATGGGCTAGACAGCAGATGTTGTTCGAATGGAAATATTGTAATGATTAGAGTGCTTTTCATCAATATATACGATGGTAACAAAACTCGCTTTTTTTTATTATTTCAGTGTCTTAAATAATGCGTCATTACAGGTTCAGTCAACAAAGCATCTGGCTTGTGTTCTTGTATTAGAGTGTAATTCTGGTTTTCTTGCGCAATTATAGTAGTTGTATTTTTTTTAATTACTTCAGTATAAATGATATTTAAAATTTCTTGTCTTGTTGAAGAAGAGCCGTGCCAGATGTGTACGTTGAATCACACTCCCACACACAGAACAATTACACTTGTGTTTTGGTTTCGTAGGTTTTGTACTTGCTGGGGACTTAATTAATTAATTGTGTTATCGGAAATTTTCATTTCATTCTTTGTTGTTGTTCTATGCAGTCAGATTGCGTACAAATACTAGTAAGGGCCAACCGTTTACGAGACTGCGTAATCGGACAGACAGCTAGTAAATCAAAAATTTAAAAGGAATTTGCATTTCATATATATTTAATTAAGCCCCCATGCACGTGGCGACCGCTGCTTGTGATCGTCCCTTGGAATTCTTCTGACTGTAAAAATAGTAGACAGTAGTATTGTTGTGGTAATTTGTAGTTTAGTAATTGTAGTCTATATTGCATGTGTAGATTTGGTAATTGGCATTCTTCTAATGGTATTTTTCAAAATTTAATTTTTGTTGCCTTGTCTACGGGTTTGACAATTTAGTGCAATTATTTCAATTGTTCGTTAATCGTGTTTGAAGGAAACATTTCGTGTAAATGGTATTGTTGGAGATAAAGAGTCAGCGTGTGTAAATTTCGTACAGTGACGAGTTTTGTATGTTTTGTAAATGATTACGCGATCGATGAAAAAGGCATAAATGATGGATAGTGAGAATGACGAAATTGTTAACATGGAGAACTCGCCAACAGAGGAAAACAGTGTCATGAATAATGAAGTGGAAAACAATTTAATAAGTCGGGAAAATAGTCCGGAACCATTTCAAAATTTTTCTCAATCAAAAAGTTTTCAGAATCCGAGATTAACGACAGAAAATTCTGGAATAGTATCGAACACAATTAGCTTTACAGCTTTGACAGAAGACGTTGGTTTTGCGCGAAATGTTAGAGGCGAAAAAAGTTTTGAACCATTTAATATGGAGCAGTTGGTGGGTGTAATATTAAATTTTGGATCTGAATTAAAAACAGTGGGATCACTGATACGATCTGAATTTAAAACAGAGATAGGAACAATTAAAACAGAGATGGGAACTTTACGATCTGAGTTAAAAACTGATATGGGAACTTTGGAAACACGGTTAGATTCACGAATAGGGACATGTTTCAAAAATATGAAAGATGAATTAAAGAAAGAAATCAGAGAAGAAGTACAACCGATTTTGAATGCTCACAATAATAGATTAGTGGCAGTAGAGATTAGACAAAGGGAACAGGATAGAGAACAGGAAGAAAGAGATCGCGTGATAGTACAGAAATTTTCAGAGTTAAATTTACAACGTGCAAAAGATAAGGAAGAAATATTTGAGAGAATCGAGGAATCCGTACCAAATGACAGATTAAATAACCTAACACAACAGTATGAACAGTTAACTACTAAATGTGTTAATACTGAAACCCGAGTCGCGACACTTACGGAAGACGTAAATAAACAGAATGAACAAATAGGTGATTTATCGGAAAGAGTTGAGGAGATTTCAGACAAATTGACAAATCTTAGTTTAAATGGGGACAGAGATTCAGATGATACAGCACCATTGCCATTTGCAGAAACCGAAGAGTACCAGAACATAAATAAGCATGTTGAAAATCAGGGAAAATTTAATGAACGCGTTAAAAAGGAAGTTGAGGCATTATGAAAGCAAGTCAAACAAATCGAAGGCGAAATTGTAAGGAAAGACAGCAAAAGAAATTTGGAATCACAGATAGCAGAGGGGTTTGAAGAAAATAATTTGTTTCATTTACGGGATGCAACAAGAGAGCGCCAGGCGCGAGAACCTGACAATAATCGACATTCGGACTGGGACAGACGAGTTAGGTCTTTGTCGCCACAAGGAGAAAACTTGGACTATAAACACTTCTTGACTGTTCGGAAATTTAAGATCTTTCGCAATTCTAAGAATGACATACATCCATGTGCATGGTTAGATCAATTTATGTACGCACTTCCACCAAATTGGCCACTAAGTCACAAACTGGAAATTATGTGTGGCTATTAATGTCCTCAGGGGATTCACTACACTAAGTGAATATTTGCCGCAGCGTGCATAGGGCCCCGAGCTGTAGTGGTGCTATTTCCCTTTTAGTTTTCTGCACCGCTGCCTACTCTTTTACTATTCTTTGCATCTGTCAAAACAACTCTTCGACTATCAATCTATCTAGAGAGTAAGTAAACAATAACCGGATATGACTATTTACCCAAAAGTGATTTCGGAAATTACCGTTTGGACTTACTGTACCTTCAGCAGCATTCATTCGTAGTTTAAACGAAATGTTACCTGTTTATCTTCGTGACAATATTACTTCATATGTTGACGATATTCTTATTACTAAACGATCTTGGAGTGAGCATAACAAAATTTTGGATTCATTATTACGTATCTTTGCAAGAGTTGGCATTACAGTGAACTTAGAAAAATCGTAATTTGGTCGTTCTCAGGTGAAATTTCTCGGTCACATTATTTCTACAGAAGGTATTCTTCCTGATCCAGAGAAACTAGACGCTATTCGTAATTATGCTGTTCCTACCACAAAACATGATGTTCGTAGTTTCCTTGGTGTCTCTAATTTTCCTAGACGCTTTGTTAGATTGGACGATTTGGCCACACCTCGTTTTTGCGATCTATCTGGAAAGTTCTTTTTAAACGAAAATCGGTTGACAACTCTGTTTGGTTAGTTTGTATTCCTGATGAGTGGGTTAATAAACTGATTTGGTGTACACATTTCAGTTATGCACACTTTGGTCCCAGAAAATGCTTTCATAAATTACGAGAAAATTGCTACTTAAGTAATATGGAAAAACGTTTACGATCTGTTCTTGCTAAATGCAAATTATGTCAAAGGCTAAGCCGCCGACTATTTCTCACAGAGCACCGTTGTTTCCTATCATTCCAGCGAAATTAAAGGACATGGTTGCAGTCGATTTGTTCGGTCCAGTGGTTCGTTCTACTAATGGTTTTGCGTACATTTTGGTAGCAGTGGAATTGACATCAAAATATGTGTGTTTTACACCTTTACGCAAAGCAACAGCTCGTTCAGTATCTAATGGTTTCATCAAACATTTTCTTAAAGAAGTGGGTCATGTTGATAAGGTTATATCAGATAATAGATCACAGTTTCGTTCTAAAATTTGGCTTCGTACTCTACGGCGTCGTAAGATTAAACTAATTTTCATTTCACTGTTTCACCCTCAATCTAACGCTTCAGAGAGATGGATGAAGGAAATCAATAAATTGTGTCGACTTTATTGTCATCAGAATCACAGAACGTGGGATCAGTATCTTCATATTTTCAAAACATTCTGAATGAACTCCCTAATGACTCAACTTCTTTACCGCCTATACTGATATTAAAAAACAAAGCCCTGACAAATCGCATTTCTGAAGTTGTTCCCTTTCCGCCTACACGGAAACTGCGGCATTCTGAAGTTGTCAATCTGGCTCTACAACATATTGCATCTGGGGCTGCTAGAAGAGAGAAATCAGCTAAGCGTCCTGGTCGTTTAAAAATCTTGTCAGTTGGTCAAAAAGTGTTAATTAAGTCTCATCTTTTGTCTCACAAAGGAAAAGGCTTGTGTCGCAAATTTTTTCTGCTTTATAACGGTCCATATAGAATTCGCAAAATTATTCATGATAACACTGTCGAAGTAGAAACTCTTAAATCTCGACGCTCTAAGGGAATACATCACATATCTAACGTTAAAATTTTTTGGAATGACATACTTTCGAGAATAACAGCTACATGTAAACATGCAGAGAATACAAGGATACCGCGCTGTGTTTTGGCGGCGGCACATACTCAAAGCAACAGTAGAGTCTGCGCGCCGCACAAGGCAGTCGTTGACCGCAAACAATTACTTCCTACGTCACGCGCCTACAGCTGATCAAGCGCTCAGTGCGAATGCACTGATAGCCGTAAACAAATACACAGTCTAATTTCTCCGATTAAATTCAGTATAAAGCTATAGTGACTTGATGAATTATGTTATTAACGTTCAGTATTTTTCAGGATACGGTTCTATAAAATAATTAAGAACTTCAGGTAAATTCTGTGCGTGTCCGACGTTAAGACGACTTGCTATCGAGAAAATTTCAGGAAGAATGTAATTTCGAAGAAGAAACTAATATACTAAAAAGGTAACTATTAATTGACTTTATTTTTCAGGTAACATATCTCCACTTAGGTACGTACTTTAGACGTAATTTGCTGCTCGCGATTACGTGATTCATACTTTGTGCTAATTTTATGTTCTATGAATTTACTTGTGAAGCGACGTGCTTGCGTGCATGAACTGATTTTGACAATGATTGATTAATGAACAGTGTTGTTATTTGTATATATTATGCTTTTTCACTGACGTCATATTTTTTAATTATGTGCCTGCTGTGCTTATTTATTTAAATTATAATTGTCACCTGATTAATTGTGCTGATTATGGTTATGTGTGTAAGTTATACTTTGTGATTTATCTGCTTGCGCCTTCATGTTTACTTATTAAGATTACATGTGAACATTTATTTGCTTATGCTGATATGATGCTAATGACCTGCTTATTATGTTAGATAACATATTTGCTGCCTTGCTTATGGATTGCATATTTACACATTTCTGTTTTGTTATCATAACTACTCTTTAATTTGATATATAGAAATGCTGATGTACTGTGTACGAACATAGAGTGTAGGTCACACTATGGTATTAATTATAGATTATTCGCTTGGCAGAGCCTCGTTGTAGGAATTGTGCTGCATCCACTTGTTGACATTCTGTTCTCTACTGGTATATTTACCCGCTATTGCATGTTTTGCTTACGCTCAGTGCCTTATATTTTAAGATAAGAAAATGAACTGCCATGAGCTGGAGGTTTTATGGAAGCTGTATAAATTTATGCTAATAGGAAGGAAGCTAACGACATGACATACCAATACTAGGTTTAGACCATTGACAGTTATTACAGTGCATTCTTCGTGAGCAATTGAAATAGCAAGTGACCCTTGACACAAGACATACTCCACGTGTTTGCTTCTGTTTGCCATAATTCTTGAAGTGGTGTACACACTGTGAAATATTATGATCATTCACACTACGTAATCGTACTTAATTACTGAGAGTTATTCGAACTAAAGGCTGTTAGAGGTCATGTATGCATTTCTTTTATTTAATGATGGACAAGGTAACCGAAATGTATCTTATAATTTATAATGAGTAGAAGATTTGGGTCAGATGGATTACACAGAAGTTGTGTGTTGACAGTGTGTCTTTGGATTGTATGGGATGATGAGGTTTGTATTAGGATTTTATCTGTACTTGTTCGAGGAGATTGACTAGAGGAAAGAGTTGTTATGGAAGTGAAATGATATTGGTAATAAGGTTTATATGTATCGATGTATTGAAGAGGTATTATTGAGGTATTGAGATTATGTGAAGTTGATGATTATTGGAGTTTTGGTGGACAAGAGGTAAGGTAAATGATATTGATGATAAGGTTTATATGTATCGACGTAAGAGGTATCATTGAAGTATTAAGATTATGTGATGCTAATGATTATTGGATTTTTGGTGGATAAGAGGTAAAGTAAGTGAGGAGCATATTTTTTTGTTGGTTTTATGAAACAAGGAGGATGAAGATGGCAGACTAAAACACTCAAGTAGAAGGAAGATTGTCTACACACACACTTTGTTAAATCACTGAGCAGTATATACTTTTTTTTGAGAGAGGAAGCATTTGCATATCTTGGCCCACTGACAGTTGTTCAGCAACCGTACATTTTGATCTGGCTTGGCAAACATTCGTCTTGACATGATGACTATGACGTTGACTAACTATTATTGACTGTTATACATTGCTGCCACTACTACTTGATACACATGATGAACATCAAATTTTGACAGAATTGCATTTACACAGTTAACACTATTCAATTACACAGTAGTACTTAATGTGGATGAAAGATGGGTGAGTGTGTTTTGTGTGTTTTCCTTTCCTAATCCCAAATAATTAGTCCCAACCTATCTCCTACATATTATTTTACTTGTTTGTTGTGGCTTGCACTGACACCCATAAATATTATAGGTTTACTGATATTTGTGTATTTGTAATAGTTAATATGACAAATATCTGACATATAAATTGTATGTTTAGTGTAAGAGCATTGATAATACTTTTGTAAAAGCAATTGTGTGTGCATTCAAACTGTTGTTCTTACCTGCACTTGTTCAACATAATGCGTGCCACTTAGAAATGATTAATTTCTGCTGAGGAACTGTGTGATTAGTGATAGTGAATATTATGGACTGTTACCTGCACTTTTTCAACATAATGGGTGCCACTTAGAAATGTTTAATTTCTGCTGATGAACTGTGTGATCAGTGATAGTGAATATTATGGACTGTTACTTGTACTTTTTCTACATGATTGGTGCCACTAGGACATGTTTAATTTCTGCTTATAAACTCTGATGAACAGTGTGATTAGTGATAGTGAATATTATGGACTGCTGTCTGGACCTACTCATCATTGCTATGTGCCACTGATGAACTGCTTCTACTCACATAATGTCACTTGGTGTCTGCACCTATTCAACATTGCTGGGTGCCACTGATGGACTGCTTCTATTGAATAATGTCACCTGTTGGTGTCGGCACCTGTTCAACATTGCTGGGTGCCACTGATGGACTGCTACTACTGAAATGATGTCACTTGTTGGTGTCTGCACCTGCTCAACATTACTGGGTGCCACTGATGAACTGATACTACTGAAATAATATCACTTGTTGCTGTTTGCACCTGCTCAACATTGCTGGGTGCCACTGACGGACTGCTTCTACTGAGATAATGTCATTTGTTGGTGTCTGCACAATGCTGGGTGCCACTAATGGACTGCCTCTACTGAAAAGATGTCACTTGTTGGTCTCTGCACCTGTTCAACATTGCTGGGTGCCACTGATGGAACTGCTTTTACTAAAATGATGTCACTTGTTGGTGTTTGCACCTGTTGACCATTGCTGGGTGCTACTGCTGGAACTATCAACTACTTGTTTTGTTTGAATAATTAAAAGCATTTTATGTGAACATTTGTATAAACTGATTTTTTGTGTATTGTGTAAACTATTATGTAAAGTCACATGTATGAAAGAATTTGTATTGCTTACTGTATTTTATATATTAAGTTATTGAAAGGTCAGTGCAAAGCCAAAATTTTATCTAATTATGTGATATTTACGTATTAATATTATCTTTTATTTTTGTCTGTACTTTTGTGGTGGTATTTTCACCACCAATGCTGGCAAAAATACCATCAAATTCTGGCCCGTGGAGGAAGGGCATATGAAAGGTGGCTACACTGAGCCACAGCGCCAGAGATTGCGCCAAAGAGTTTTATTCCGCCGCCTCCACTGGCAGTGCTTGTTGAGAACTCGTAGTAGGCAGTGATTATTGAGAAGTAGCGGAGGGCAGTGCTTGTCGAGATGTGGCAGTAGTCAGTTCTTGTTGAGATGTGCTAGTGGACAGTGCTTGTCGAGATGTCGTAGTGAACTGTGCTTGATGAGCTGCCGTAGTGAAGGGTGCTGGTCGAGAAGTTGTAGTAAGGCGTGCTTGTTCCATGTTTTATGCAGTTGTTTGGTGGGCTAGACAGCAGATGATGTTCGAATCGAAATATTGTAATGATTAGAGTGCTTTTCATCAATATATATGAAGGTAACAAAACTCGCTTTTTTTTTATTATTTCAGTGTCTTAAATAATGCGTCATTACAGGTTCAGTCAACAAAGCATCTGGCTTGTGTTCTTGTGTTAGAGTGTAATTCTGGTTTTCTTGCGCAATTATAGTAGTTGTATTTTTTTAATTACTTCAGAATAAATGATATTTAAAATTTCTTGTCTTATTGAAGAAGAGCCGTGCCAGATGTGTACGTTGAATCACACTCCCACACACAGAACAATTACACTTGTGTTTTGGTTTCGTAGGTTTTGTAGTTGCTGGGGACTTAATTAATTAATTGTGTTATCGGAAATTTTCATTTCATTCTTTGTTGTTGTTCTATGCAGTCAGATTGCGTACAAATACTAGTCAGGGCCAACCGTTTACGAGACTGCGTAATCGGACAGACAGCTAGTAAATCAAAAATTTAAAAGGAATTTGCATTTCATATATATTTAATTAAGCCCCCATGCATATTCCCTCTTGGTTGTTGTACATATTGCATATGACCCGTCTCTCCCTATAGCTTACTCCTACTTTTTTCAGAATCTCGAACAGCTGGCACCATTTTATATTGTCGAACGCTTTTTCCAGGTCGACAAATCCTATGAAAGTGTCTTCATTTTTCTTTAGCCTTGCTTCCATTATTAGCCGTAACGTCTGAATTGCCTCTCTCGTCCCTTTACTTTTCCTAAAGCCCAACTGATCGTCACCTAGCGCATTCTCAATTTTCTTTTCCATTCTTCTGTATATTATTCTTGTAAGCAGCTTCGATGCATGAGCTGTTAAGCTGATTGTGCGATAATTCTCGCACTTGTCAGCTCTTGCCGTCTTCGGAATTGTGTGGATGATGCTTTTCCGAAAGTCAGATGGTATGTCGCCAGACTCATAGATTCTACACACCAACGTGAATAGTCGTTTTGTTGCCACTTCCCCTAATGATTTTAGAAATTCTGATGGAATGTTATCTATCCCTTCTGCCTTGTTTGACCGTAAGTCCTTCAAAGCTCTTTCAAATTCCGATTCTAATACTGGGTCCCTTATCTCTTCTAAATCGACTCCTGTTTCTTCTTCTATCACATCAGACAAATCTTCACCCTCATAGAGGTTTTGAATGTATTCTTTAAACCCATCTGTTCTCTCCTCTGCATTTAACAGTGGAATTCCCGTTGCACTCTTAATGTTACCACCGTTGCTTTTAATGTCACCAAAGGTTGGTTTGACTTTCCTGTATGCTGAGTCTGTCCTTCCAACAATCATATCTTTTTCGATGTCTTCACATTTTCCTGCAGCCATTTCTTCTTAGCTTCCCTGCACTTCCTATTTATTTCATTCCTCAGCGACTTGTACTTCTGTATTCCTGATTTTCCCGGAACATGTTTGTACTTCCTCCTTTCATCAATCAACTGAAGTATTTCTTCTGTTACCCATGGTTTCTTCGCAGCTACCTTCTTTGTACCTATGTTTTCCTTCCCAACTTATGTGATGGCCCTTTTTAGAGATGTCCATTCCTCTTCAACTGTACTGCCTAATGCGCTATTCCTTATTGCTGTATCTATAGCGTTAGAGAACTTCAAACGTATCTCGTCATTCCTTAGTACTTCTATTACCTAAACACCAAAATAACGAATGACAGACGGAGCAAGAAAGATATCAAAGGCAGAGTAGCACTGGCAAGAAGGGCACCCTGGCCAAGAGAAGTCTACTAGTATCATACATAGGCCTTAATTTGAGGAGAAAGTTCTGAGAACGTACGTTTGGATCACAGCATTCTGTGGTAGTGAAACATGGACTGTTGGTAAACCTGATCAGAAGGGAATGGAAGCATTTGACATATTGTGCTGCTGACGAATGTTGAAAATTAGGTGGACTGATAAGGTGAGCAATGAGGAGGTTCTGTGTAGTATCGGAGAGGAAAGGAAAATGTGGAGGATACTAACAAGAAAAAGGGATCGGATGATAGGACATCTGTTAAGACATCAGGAAATGACTTCCATGGTACTAGATTGAGCTGTAGAGGGCAAAACCTGTAGAGAGAGGTTTGAATAAACCAAACAAACAATTGACGACGTAGGTTGCAAGTGCTATTCTGAGAAGAAGAAGTAGGAACAGGAGAAGAATTACTGGCGGGAGCATTAAACCAGTCAGAAGACAGATGACTCAAAACATAATGAAACGTATTTTGATACTCGAAAACACACTCGTCAAAACCTGTAGCGTACGTCGCGTTGAGCTAGAAACATGAAATTTGGAAGAAGCAAGGTTTCACAGTACAAGTAAAGGAGAAATAGCCAAAAATAGTTACATTTTAATTGTATTTTATAAAAAACATCTTTTTGCCATTAGAATTTTGATTCCTTATGCGTCAAATGCGTAAGAGGAAAATATTACTGCTTGTAAACGTAAAATGTAAGATGTCATGTTTTTGTAAATAAACAAAATCTTTAATTAAAAAAAGGCTCTGAGCACTATGGGACTCAACTGCTGAGGTCATTAGTCTCCTAGAACTTAGAAATAGTTAAAGCTAACTAACCTAAGGACATCACAAACATCCATGCCCGAGGCAGGGTTCGAACCTGGGACCGTAGCGGTCTTGCGGTTCCAGACTGCAGCGCCTTTAACCGCACGGCGTCTTCGGCCGGCTCTTTAATTAAATCCAGTCTCTTTACATATATAAACTGAAGTTCCTTGCTCGCTTCTTTCTGTATGTGTGGGCTAGTCTCAGGAACTACTGTACAGAATTTGATACTGTCTTGGAAATCAAGGGACCGGTATCTTACCAGTATCGAGATGCATAATAGGCAAAAATCATTTTTATCCTCGATTCCCGGGATGTGCAAATTGCCCACATACGAAACCCTTAGTGCGCGAGTGCTACTAGCTTTCGCTTCCATGGGATACTAGTGATGATGATTTCTTTTTATACTTTATGGCATAATGTACTGGTAATGGTACCACATACGACTTGGTATTTGTATATTTCTTTTCGATATTACAGTGAAACTCAAAATTTATAACACTGTTCACATTTTCAAAAGCTTTTGGAGTTTGATAAAATCAATATGAATTTCTAAATTAAATTCTCTATGATTTCCTGTAATATTCTTGATTACAAACATTGTCTGTTCATAAACAACCTGACTTAAATCCATTTTGTTCCTCAAAAGTAACAGCTTCTTTTATATTCTTGATGCAGTTCTTGATTAACTTGGAGTATAGTTTGATCCAGTGAAGTATAGTATTTACAGCCATCATGTAATTTTAATGAAGAGAGCAGCTGCCGTAACACAGCCAGCGGATCCTCAAATTACTGGCAAACGCTCAAACAGTCTTGGATACATGTATGGATCAACTGGTAAAATCAGCTATCATTTCAGTTCCAAAAATGAAAGAAATAAAATAAACACATTTTGTAGTAATCCTTTCACACTTACAACAGTCTCCATGTCACTAGTAGTCAGTTTAAGCATTCATCTCAGACCTGTAACTCAGAGAGCCGCACTTTGCACAAGTCAGTAAATATTTCTTAGAATTGGTTGATTCTGAGAGTTCACGGTTTGCCACATGGAATTTGTGTAGCATCCTGCAATATAGGGTTTCTAAGAATCTGTTTTCTCGGATCACTAGACAAAACTTCAAGCAGTTCATAGTAATGGAGTTTGTTACAGTAAGTTAAACTGACAATGCTTATTGTACTGTATTGTATTGTATGGAACTGGGGACCTAGAAACGACGGAGAGGATTCGTCTCCGCCGTAGCCCGCAGTGGTACGTAACCCCACAACAGGCTACAGCAGTCCAGTCACCCCGCCGCCACCCCACACATAAACCAGGGTTATTGTGCGGTTCGGCCCCCAGTGGACACCCCAGGGAACGTCTCACACCAGACGAGTGTAATCCCAATGATTGCGTGGTAGGGTAATTTTGGTGTACGCATACGTGGAGTGCTTGTTTGCGCAGCAATCGCCGACATAGTGTAGCTGAGGCGGAAACCAGCCTGCATCCACCGAGGCAGATGGGAAACCGCATAAAAACCATCCACAGACTGGCTGGTACACAATACCTCGACAGTAATCCGCAGGGCGGATTCGTGCCGGGGACCGGCACACCTTCCCGTCCGGAAAGCAGTGCGTTTGACTGCACGGCTAATCGGGCGGGCGACAATATTTAACTTTGCGTTTTTACAAAAGGGTGTCGCAAGCAAATGGTGACAGGCAAATAATCAATGTCCTTCGGTATATACAATTTCAATGCAAGCAAAACAATTCAGTATATAAGTCACTGCTGTAGCTTTTGTATCACGGCCTGTATTCTACTGTGGCTGCGGATAGGCGGTGCAACACATATTCTCTTCGTATAGATGCCGCTCCTGTCTTGGTGACGTCCTAGTTAGCGTACTATTGGCTGACGTCGTCACACGGCCCTCTCTGCTTTTCCGTCCTTCATCGGCGTGCCGGTGCTTGTCAGGACATTTCTCCCCCCCCCCAAAAAAAAGGGACGTCAAGCTGCCATTCCTACCCTGCCATCCGGCCTTTGCTCTCGCGGAAAACGACCAGAAGGGCACGCGTCCATTTCCAGAGCCCAATAGCCTGAGGTCGAGGGTCGTGTCGGCTGCTGCAGCGTCGATGGGTCCAGCACCATCGGAAGAATGAGAGGAGACGGAGGAGGCAAAGGCTCCGTCTCCATGTGGTCGTCCCGCGGTGTCGTGATGATACCCCCTGGGGCCTGCTGTGGTCTGTGAATTGGGGGAAGAGGCACAAAAGGATAACCGTGTACTTGACAGTGGAGCAGTTGATTGTGATGTCAGCGCTGCAAACCTTCTGGACCTAAAATGAATTACATGTAAACGCCAAGTCGACGGACGATCTCACCTGTCACCCGAGAAGGTGATTCTCAAACGCATCACTAGGCACTGCATAACAAATGATATCCTGAGACTGGAGCTTTTCGGCTTCAGGAATCACCACTCCACAACAAAACTCTTACGGGTCGTTGAACATATAACACATGACTTCAACACGAAGAAAGCAACAGAGGCGGTGTTCCTGGACATCTAAAAGGCTTTCGACCGTCTATGGCACAACGGCCTCATTCGCAAACTCAGCGACGCGGGGTTCCCCGACTGGCTGGTGCGTCTCATACACTCATACCTCACAGACAGGAGTTTCAACACTGACGTGCAGGGAAAACAATCAACACGACACGGTATACACCCGGGAGTACCCCAGGGAAGCATCATAGGGCCCCTACTGTTTAACCTCTCCATAAATGATCTACCAACCACACACAACACAACGATGGCACAGCTATGCTCCCGAAAGATTGGAAACCATCAAACATTACGTCACGCTTACAGACCGCACTCAGAGTGGCTGAGCCTTGGTTAGAGAAATGGCGTGTTAGAGTAAACGTCGACAAGTGCGAAGCCGTTCTGTTCACTAGAAGACCGAAGCAACTGCGCAAACACCGATACTGCAGACCAATAACTCTACATGCACGCCCAATACCTCTCCGCGAGAAAGTCAAATACCTCGGTGTTTGGATGGACCGGAAATTACTCTGGGGGGACCACATACAACACGTGGACAACCGAGCAAGCGCGAGGCTCAAACAGCTCTACCCTATGCTCAACAGGCGTAGCACACTGAGCAGAAAGGGGTCGAGGTCCATGTACAAGATACTTATTCGACCCCTGATGACGTACGCAGATCCTGTCTCGGGATACGCTGCGCCCACACGCCTGCGCCGTCTGCAGATCACACAAAACAAAGTACTTAAAATCGTAAGCAATGCTCCACGATACACATGCATCGTGGACCTTCACCGGGAATACCGACTGGAGACTCTCACGGAGGTAATCCACAAACTCACCACAAGACTATACAGAAACTCTAGACATTCGCAGAACCCGTTTATTCTGAATCTGGGGAACTACGACCACAACCATAGCTGGAAACATAAAAGACCAAAAGACATTCTTGTAGAGACCTAACATCTATGACCAAGTACACGCAAACACAACGGTACAGGAGAGACCCTGTTAATCAGACACCATTACTGGATATCCAGTTGGAACAAACTTGCCGAATAACTGGCACTACGCAGGGAAGACGTACCGTACACTACATACAGACAAGCTCCACACACTCCCCACGCAGTGAGATTATCTATGGCCGATCTCCCACTACTATATAACGATCTTGATTGTTCCAAGAATGCAGCGGCTGCAGCAAAGTCGGATACATCGCCATGGCTTGCCACGGTAATTATGCATAATTCCCATACTAACAAACCCAACCTTGTATGAACTATCGCAGCTAGAAAGCGACTACTGCTCTTACTACCCATCCCACTGTCGCAGAGGGTTTTCTTTCCCACGGCACGAGCCTTGGCGGTTTGTTCCCTCTGCTCTTCAAATTGTTACCCTCATTCGCGTTTCGTCCACTACCTATCACCTGATGGGCCGTGTTAATGCGTAGTCTTACCCAGACGCACGGATAACATCACAGCCCAGCATCCAGGTGACAGTAGAACTTTTGGTTTTGTCACCACGTTGGTGCGGGCGTGGAGGGGCCCCATCTCTCACCTCTCACCCACCGTCTGCTGCCGCTAGAAACCCTGTAAAACACATGATCATGCGGCGCGAAGCGATACTTGCTGCCGTCCTTCGCCGCTAGATGCTGAAGAAGGTGTAGCAGTTGGAGCAGTGTCCGATGGCGACGGCCGTGAAGCAATTCCGCCGGAGATGGTCCATTTCGTGGGTGCTAACGATAGGAGGCGAGATACAGTTGCAATGCCTGATCCCAGGTGTGTGCCGATTGAAGTTTGGCCATCTGCTGTTTGAAGATTCTGACAAAACATTCCGCTTCGCTGTTTAACTATGGATGGAACGGAACACTAGTTAGATGCTGTATGCCATTGCTTTCACAGAATGTTTCAAATTCATTTGACATGAACTGAGAGCCATTGTCTGACACTATAATTTCAGGTAAACCTTCGAGGTAAAAAATAGAAGACAAAGCCTGAATTGTGCTACTTGACGTTGTCAGGTTCATTTACACAGCAAAAGGAAACTTTCTGTATGAGTGAATGACAATCAACCAACGAATGTTCGAAATAGGTCCCGCAAAGTCTATGTGCACACTTTGCCATGGTGATTGTGACTTAGACCAAGCAGAGAATTTTTGTGGTGGAGAGGACTAATTTTCCGCACTAGCGTGGCACTGTGACGTCATCTGTTCTATTTGGTTGTCCATACCCTGCCGAGTAAAGTGCCGAAGCGGTAACTGTTTCGTACGAACAATGCCCCAGTGTCCCTGGTGAAGTAATTGCAATACTACTTCTAGCAAAGCATTAGGGATCAACACACGTGACTGTCCGCTGTCATTTTGAGTATCAGTCACACCTTTCTGTATAGCGAGGGTATGCCGACGTGCAAATTTTCGGCGCTCTACAGAATTCTTCAGGCTACGCAAGGAACGAGGCCATGATGTGAGAATGTATGTTAGCAAAGTGTTCAAATCTGTTTCCGTGACCTACGCAATTTTCCACAGTTTGTCAGAAATAATTAAATCAATTCAGAGTCCTGAGCATCGATGTGACAACAAGATGCAGCAGAAGCGTCAAAGTCTGTATCAGGGCCAATCGGAAGATTGTGTCCACATTACCGCGTTTAGCTGACGGACGATACACAATATCGTACTGGTATTGAGACAACAACCAAGTCCACCTTTTCACTTTTTGGGCAGTTTGTAGAAGAACCGGTTTCCTTGGATGAAACAAGGACTGCAATGGCTTCTGATCCGTTACTAAGTAGAATTTTATGCCATACAAATAGTGGTGGAATTTAGGGACACCACACACCATATCCAAAGCCTCTTTCTCTATTGGTGAATAGTTATACTGAGCTCTGGACAAAACTTTTTGGTGCGAAAGCGATAGGCCTGCCTTCATGACGAATTCTGTGCGAAAGCACTGCACTGATTCAGTAACAGGAAGCGTCAACTTGCAGTTCGACTGCTAAGTCACTATCAAAGTGAATTAGGCCTCAATCACTCAGCAATGCGTCTAAGTTTTTGGAAAGCTACTTGGCACTCATCTGTCCAAAGAAAGGGGACATTAATGCGACACAAGCGTTGCAACGGAGCAGCGATTTGCGCTGCATTCGGTATGAACAAAATATAATAATTTATTTTTCCTAAGAGTGACTACAGTTCTGTGACATGCGAGGAACTGGCAAACCTCGTATGGCTAACAAATGCGACTGCAGAGGATGTACACATTGACTGTTTATGACGTGACCAAGATATTGCAACCCAGGTTTAAGAAAAGCACACTTGTTCAGTCCACACTTTAGTTCCGAATCAGATAACACATGAAACATAGCACGCAAATTTGCAATGTGATCTTCAGGTGTACGACCGGCTATTAAAATATCGTCCAAATAGTTTGAACAGTTTGGCACTTCAGCAGTCAGCTGTTCCAAATGCTGTTGGATAAATGGCAAGTGCAGAAGCGCTGACAAAAGGCAAACGCAGATATTTAAACGAGCCCAAATGAGTATTCACTACACACACTCTTGTTGAGATTCTTCATCGAGCGGTATTAGAAGATACACATTACGCAAATCAATTTTTGAAAAGTAGCGGCCAGCGTCTAATCTGCTCATGAGATCCTATGGGATTGGCAATGGATAAGTATCGATCACAGTTTGTGGGTGGACCGTAGACTTAAAGTCAACACAGAGACGAATGCAACCTGACGGTTTGGAGAGCAAAACCAGTGGACTTGCCCACTGACTAGCTTGTGTGGCCGCAGTAGCTGCGCTATCTCGCAATTCTATACACTGAGCAGCGACTTTGTCCTGTAATGCAATGGGAACAGATCTAGCACGGAAAAATTTAACCTGGGCATTGTCTTTCAAAGTAATATGTGCAAAAAAATTGTTAACCTTGCCTAAACCTTCAGAAAAGAGTTCTGAGAATTCTTTCAGTAACCTAGCTACACTGTCTTTCACATGGAATGCAGACACTGACAACACATTGTCCTTGATGTTAAAGCCAAACAAATCAAATGAATCAAGACCAAATATGTTCTCACAATGGCCTGGTTTTAGCTCCATAAAAGTCACTGTTGGCATATGTAAGTGATACATGGCAGGCAAAGTACATTTCCGAGAACGGGAATATCTTGTCCATTATAAGCCATCAGATGCTTGCTAGATTTAGACAGGCGTGGGGAGCCTAACATTTCATATGTGTGACTATTCAGCAGTGTAACAGAGGCACCCAAGTCCTACTGAAATATCACACGTTTCCCACAAAGAAGCTAATGAACAAAAAGTTTGTTGGACTGGCGTAGCACTGAAGAAACTGCTCACTTGCTAGTTTTGCTAATGCCTGTTGCAGACTTAGAATATACTGCATTAATGATATGGGGCTTGTGACTAGATTTTTGTGAGTGGGCCGAATTCTTATGTTTGTTCTGTTGCAAACATGTGAGCTGTATATGTCCTTCCTTGCACAAGTGTAAAACTGTGCTTGTCGGGAGGGGCAGTCTTGGCATTTGTGATGTAAATAACACCAAGGGCATGACTTAATTATGTTTGTTTGTAAAGCCACCTGTTTAGCAAACTGCTTACATGGCGAGGAGGGTTGTTTACGTGGCATTGCGAACGCCACCTGCCACCGCCAAATGAGCCAATCGCAAACAAGGGACTCAAACCGACGAATTGTTGGCTGCTCAGCTTTATCGGCCAACAGGACACCTGAATCGTACAGGTCTAGTACTTTCACTACTTGCTGAAATGATGGATCGGATTGTTTCAGAATATGTTCTCTGAGTTTGACATCAGTTACATTGTACACGATGGCATCACGCAACATAACATTTGAATATAGAGCACCACAAGCACGTTTGAATTTGCATTTCCTCGTCTTTCCCTGCAAATGTGATACTCACGATAATTTTGTTCTGACCCTTTTTGGCAGTTAAAGCATCGATACCACATTCACTTGTTGATCATAATATACTCTTGGAAATTGAAATAAGAACACCGTGAATTCATTGTCCCAGGAAGGGGAAACTTTATTGACACATTCCTGGGGTCAGATACATCACATGATCACACTGACAGAACCACAGGCACATAGATACAGGCAACAGAGCATGCACAATGTCGGCACTAGTACAGTGTATATCCACCTTTCGCAGCAATGCAGGCTGCTATTCTCCCATGGAGACGATCGTAGAGATGCTGGATGTAGTCCTGTGGAACGGCTTGCCATGCCATTTCCACCTGGCGCCTCAGTTGGACCAGCGTTCGTGCTGGACGTGCAGACCGCGTGAGACGACGCTTCATCCAGTCCCAAACATGCTCAATGGGGGACAGATCCGGAGATCTTGCAGGCCAGGGTAGTTGACTTACACCTTCTAGAGCACGTTGGGTGGCACGGGATACATGCGGACGTGCATTGTCCTGTTGGAACAGCAAGTTCCCTTTCCGGTCTAGGAATGGTAGAACGATGGGTTCGATGACGGTTTGGACGTACCGTGCACTATTCAGTGTCCCCTCGACGATCACCAGTGGTGTACGGCCAGTGTAGGAGATCGCTCCCCACACCATGATGCCGGGTGTTGGCCCTGTGTGCCTCGGTCCTATGCAGTCCTGATTGTGGCGCTCACCTGCACGGCGCCAAACACGCATACGACCATCATTGGCACCAAGGCAGAAGCGACTCTCATCACTGAAGACGACACGTCTCCATTCGTCCCTCCATTCACGCCTGTCGCGACACCACTGGAGGCGGGCTGCACGATGTTGGGGCGTGAGCGGAAGACGGCCTAACGGTGTGCGGGACCGTAGCCCAGCTTCATGGAGACGGTTGCGAATGGTCCTCGCCGATACCCCAGGAGCAACAGTGTCCCTAATTCGCTGGGAAGTGGCGGTGCGGTCCCCTACGGCACTGCGTAGGATCCTACGGTCTTGGCGTGCATCCGTGCGTCGCTGCGGTCTGGTCCCCGGTCGACGGGCACGTGCACCTTCCGCCGACCACTGGCGACAACATCGATGTACTGTGGAGACCTCACGCCCCACGTGTTGAGCAATTCGGCGGTACGTCCACCCGGCCTCCCGCATGCCCACTATACGCCCTCGCTCAAAGTCCGCCAACTGCACATACGGTTCACGTCCATGCTGTCGCGGCATGCTACCAGTGTTAAAGACTGCGATGGAGCTCCGTATGCCACGGCAAACTGGCTGACACTGACGGCGGCGGTGCACAAATGCTGCGCAGCTAGCGCCATTCGACGGCCAACACCGCGGTTCCTGGTGTGTCCGCTGTGCCGTGCGTGTGATCATTGCTTGTACAGCCCTCTCGCAGTGTCCGGAGCAAGTATGGTGGGTCTGACACATCGGTGTCAATGTGTTCTTTTTTCCATTTCCAGGAGTGTAGTTAGCGAATCTACAACCTGTTGATACGAAAGTACACTCGGATTGGCGTTAGGGAACAGTGCAAGTAAACTCGGCACTTCTAATGCTGAGAGCCGGCCGAAGTGGCCGAGCGGTTGTAGCCACTTAAGTCTGGAACCGCGCGACCGCTGCAGTCGCAGGTTCGAATCCTGTCTCGGGCATCGATATGTGTCATGTCCTCAGGTTAGTTAGGTTTAAGTAGTTCTAGGT
This sequence comes from Schistocerca serialis cubense, assembly GCF_023864345.2. Taxonomy (NCBI): domain Eukaryota; kingdom Metazoa; phylum Arthropoda; class Insecta; order Orthoptera; family Acrididae; genus Schistocerca; species Schistocerca serialis. The sequence goes on along the minus strand of NC_064643.1, from coordinate 379,252,713 downwards.
TCTAGGGGACTGATGACCTCAGATGTTAAGTCCCATAGTGCTCAGAGCCATTTGAACCATTTTGAACGTAATGTTGGAAGAAAGTAATGGCTTTTCACAGTACCTGGTACATTGTCAACAATTACGTGGGCGTCAAACTGCTGCAATCACTCGACCCATTCCTCTTCTTGTTCATGAAACTGGCGAAAAGGCGGTATAGCACTGTGAATAGGTGTTGCTTGTGCTGCATTAGTAGTTTGGTTCACCACGAGCTGCTGTACCGTGTTTAACAGTGAGGATATTTCCTGGCTCTGATACAAACATCTGCATTAGCTGCGTTGCATCTAATGCTGGCAGCTGTGGTGACTGAGCAGAGGGTGGGGTAGTTGGGGTGAGCATGTTGGAAGAGACAAATGCAAAAGACGGACGAGACAAGCACGAAAAATAAGTACAAAAGCGAAAAAAATTTCTGCAACGCCCACCTGAGAAAGTTGATTAGCAAAAAACACGATAAGAGACTGTCAAAGCAAATAAACACCCCTGCCAAGGAAAGACAAGACAGAGTTAAGGCTCCAGCAAAAGACAAAAGAAAATTTCGTGGCCGTGAGGCACTGGGTTCTTCTTATAACTCTTCGCCAATGTAGTATCCTGCCCACTCTAGCAATTAAGGTGCCTAGATAGCTCTTTTCTCGGATCGATTCAAGCAATTAATGTTAATGGAGTTTATTACAGTAAGTAAAACTGACAATACTTAACTTTGCGTATTCACAAAGGTGGGCCGCAAGCAAATGGCGACAGGCTAATAATCAGTGTCCTTCGGTATGCACAATTTCAATGCAAGCAAAACAATACACCTCATAAAACCGCTGCTGTAGCGTTTGTATCACGGCTTATTTTCTACTGCGACCGCGAATAGGCGGCGCGGTGCTTGTATTCTCTTTGTATGGATGCTGCTGCTGTCGTGGTGACGTCCTAGTCAGCGTACCACTGACTGACGTCGTCTCACAGCCCTCTCTTCTCTTCTGTTCATCATCGATGTGCCGTCACTCGTCGTTACGCCGGAAATGGACTACTAGCCATTGAAATTGTTACACCACGAATATGACGTGCTACAGACGCGAAATTTAACCGACAAGAAGAAGATGCTGTGTTATGCAAATCATTAGCTTTTCAGAGCATTCACTTAAGGTTGGCGCCGGGTGCAACACCTACAACGTGTTGGCACGAGGAAAGTTTCCAACGGATTTCTCATACACAAACAGCAGTTGACCGGCGTTGCCTGGTGAAACGTTGTTATGATGCCTCGTGTAAGGAGGAGAAATGCGTACCACCACGGTTCCGACTTTGATAAAGGTCGGTTTGTAGCCTATCGCGATTGCGGTTTATCGTATTTGCGACATTGCTGCTCGCGTAGGTCGAGATCCAATGACTGTTAGCAGAATATGGAATCGCTGGGTTCAGGAGGGTAATACGGAACGCCGCGCTGGATCGCAACGGCCTCGTATCACTAGCAGTCGAGATGACAGACATCTTATCCGCATGGCTGTAGCGGATCGTGCAGACACGTCTCTATCTCTGAGTCAACAGATGGGGACGTTTGCAAGACAACAACCATCTGCACGAACAGTTCAAAAAAATGGTTCAAATGGCTCTGATCACTATGGGACTCAACTGCTGAGGTCATTAGTCCCTTAGAACTTAGAACTAGTTAAACCTAACTAACCTAAGAACATCACAAACATCCATGCCCGAGGCAGGATTCGAACCTGCGACCGTAGCGGTCTTGCGGTTCCAGACTGCAGCGCCTTTAACCGCACGGCCACTTCGGCCGGCACGAACAGTTCGACGACGTCTGCAGCAGCATGGACTATCAGCTCGGAGACCATGGCTGCAGTTACCCTTGACGCTGCATCACAGTCAGGAGCGCCTGCGATTGTGTCCTCAACGATGAACCTGGGTGCACGAATGGCAAAACGTCATTTTTTTCGGATGAATCCAGGTTCGGTTTACAGCTTCATGAGGGTCACATGCGTGTTTGGCGACATCGCGGTGAACGCACATTGGAAGCGTGTATTCGTCATCGCCATACTGGCGTATCACCCGACGTGATGGTATGGGGTGCCATCGGTTACACGTCTCGGTCACCCTTGTTCGCATTGACGGCACTTTGAACAGTGGACGTTACATTTTAGATGTGTTACGATCCGTGGCTCTACCCTTCAATCGATCCCTGCGGAACCCTACGTTTCAGCAGGATAATGCACGACCAGATGTTGCATGTCCTGTACGGGTCTTTCTGGATACAGAAAATGTTCGATTGCAGCTCTGGGCAGAACATTCTGCAGATCTCTCACCAATTGAAAACGTCTAGTCAGTGGTGGCCGAGCAACTGGCTCGTCACAGTACGCCAGTCACTAGTCTTGATGAACTGTGGTATCATTTTGAAGCTGTATGGGCAGCTGTACCTGTACTCGCCATCCAAGCTCTGTTTGACTCAATGCCCAGGCGTATCAAGGCCGTTATCACGGCCACAGGTGGTTGTTCTGGGTACTGATTTCTCAGGATCTATGCACCCAAATTGGATGAAAATGTAATCAAATGTCAGTTGTAGTATAATATTGAAACGGTACAGTAGTTTCCGCTCTATAAGCAGCAGGTTTCGCTGCTCGCTCTCACCGGGAAATAGAAACAGAGGTGGCTCTGTACCAATTTTATTACACGACGCGGCCGACCGCGGGTGCAACAGAACCCATGTGGACGGGTGGAAAGGAATGTGTCAGGCTTCATAATACGTATTTATATGTGTCGTGTATTATGCATTTCTTGTACGTGGATGTGAATCTGCACATGAACTTCCCTAATCCTCCTCACACCTTTCCGTAAAGCGTGGCCAAATCTTTGTTGGGAAGTAGCTCTGTAGTATAGTAGTGCCAACCTTAATCCTGGCAGGGAAATGTCAAAGACTTTCCAGTGTCACAAGATTTGGGGTGGAGAGGTTGGTCACGGCCAAGTGGTTCGACCACCCCCTCCACCGGGGTCCAGGAAGACCTCCGGGTGCCCGCCATATTCGCGGAGTGTTACAGAAGACGGGTAAATGAGCAGACGTCCCCTCAGTGCGTCTGTCTCAATGTTGACGCATGGAAGAGAGGTATTTAAATATTTGTACTAATTCTTTTATTTCCAGCTTCGGATTGTGAAAGTAAATGAATGATCTCGTTAATTTAGGAAATTTCACCCACTGTGTTAATGTATCTGGTCCCCAGTTTGCCCGTTATCCTCCTCACATAGTGGATGTCCTATGTAAAATGTTGGGAGACTTTAGTGATATACATTTGGCCAACACAATTCCGTCTTACCTGTAGAAATGTGTGTGCAGAATAGTATATAATATACCCGAGCTATAAGTTGAAAATTTGTAATATCTGTAAACTGAAACAATTGCTGCTATCGGTGGAAAGTCGTGTGATAATGCTTCAAATAAATAGGAAATCAACTGTCATCAAGCTTTAACATACATTAAAAATCACAAAGAAGTCAAGTTAAAGGAATTTATTTAAAATAAAAGCTATAGAATGCAGGGACCCACACATCAGCGAATGAGCCCTCCAGCCCCTTGCCTAGTATCGTACAGAAAGGACACGCTCTCTAGGTAGCGCTCTCAAGCTCCTCTCCCCAGTTATCCGTTGCGCAATTTTGATTCAGGGCTTGATCGCACCAACTTTCATCTGGCGTCCCTAGGCATGGTGGTAAGACGGTAAACTTTCACCTGGCGAATCCTGCCAGGATAGATTATTTAATCGCTGAATCCTAGGCACTTCTGTAAAACAACCAGATAAAATAATTATCCTTCTTGTTTTAGGAATTCGTGTAGATTAGCATAATTAATCATTTTATTTTCAGGAACTGTTCTATGTTGCTTTGTTGAAGATTGATCAGCGTTGTTTTGCTTGTACTCAGCGTTGTCCGAAACGAGTGTGTAAAGATTTTCAATACTGTTGATTTTTATTTGTCATTGATTTTGTGAAAGTTGTAGGGGAGATATTGGAGAGGTAGAGCAAGTTTTGGTTGCTAATTTTGTGGTTGCTATAAGGTAATGAGCGTAATAAATAGGTCACGGGCAAAGAGTAACTTGAACATGGAGGCAGAAAATTTAGTCGAGTTACGTGATGTAGGCGAACAGGAAATGGCCGCCAGTAGCGTCTTTCCGTCCCTGAGCGCAAGTCGTTGTCCAAACGCTGGGAGCGATCCGGTTTGTGCTGGGGAGGGTGGACAATGGCCTCAGAGGGGTCGGTCGAGCTTACCGTTAGGCGAAGCCGCTGCCGAAGAGCGCGAGACAGGGGGACGCACCTCGCCAGGCGAAGAAGCAACTAATCGTGATGTTCCAAGTGAGGCTCATGTCAGTGATGTGCCAGCTTGGATGAGCACTCTTCTGAAAGAAACAGGACAGAGGTTTGAAGAGATAGATAAGAAGTCTAGCCAGAGGTTTGAAGAAATATTACAGATGTTTGAAGAGATAGATAAGCGGTTTGACCAGAGATTTGAAGAAATAGGACAGAGGTTTGAAGAGATAGGCAAGCGGTTTGACGATCTGAGCGAAGAACGTAATAGGCAATTTCAGGAACAAAAAATTATAATACATTCACTACAAGGGAGGGTCGAGGGGAATGAAAGGACAGTTAACGAAAGATTCGAGGCAGTCAGCGAACGCATACAAGGCGTGATTGCAGAGGGCGTTGTAACGACCACTAGTGTCGAAAAGAAAATTAACGAATTTGGTAAGCGACTAGATGCGCTACAGGGGCATAATGTAATAAAAGATAGTAAGGAGGTGCAGTCTTTAATGAGTTTCCGTCAGGCACAAGAAGATATCAATCGACAGGACAGGGAGGCGATAGCGAAACTATTGAGAGATGAGACGGCACAGCGAAATGAAGAGGCAAATTCGATGAATGCCGATGATTCAATGGGCGCCCATAGGCAACGCCGCACTGAATCGGAGGGGATAAAAGAATTGGAGCAGCGTCTTTGCGAAATAAGAGAGCCAGCAACAAGCCCCACCGTGGGAGCCCGTTCACGAGAAGTCGATCAAGATAAGGAGGAATGCAGCAGGCACTTTGTGTCAGTACTAAATTATTCGGTATATCCTGACTCGAATAATCCACAACACCCGCGTGTGTGGTTGGGGCAATTTCAAGATACGATACCGACTTCGTGGGGTGATAAAATGAAGATACGCATTGTATGCACTCACCTTCGTGACGAAGCAAGTGCCAAGATGCAATTAGCGATAAGAGACTATGTGATGTATCAAGATTTTTGTAAAGCTTTTCTAAATGAGTTCCGGTCGAAGAGCATACAGGATAGGATAAAATAGAACATTTTAATGAAAGAAAATTGCCAGAACCATAATGAGAAGACTCCTGTACGGTACTTCCAGGAAATGGTCAAAGATAACCAATACCTGGATGTGCCGTATGGAGACGCGGAGTTGATCAGAATATGCCTGACGAAACTACCGGATAGACTACGTAGGGATATAACAATCGCGGGAAGGAGCATGCATGAGGTGGCTGCCTTCCAGCAATTGTTACAAGAATTAGGGAAAGAAAGTGTGCCGAACCAAGCGCAAGAAGTGCGGAGAAATGAACACGAACGCCCCGAGCATAACGGCTATCAGCAAAGGTACAGGAACGTACATTATGTGGCATACCCGCAAAATGGTAACGGACGTGGGAGAGGTTTTGGCCCTTCAAATAACCGGGGACGAAATCAACGGAGGCGGAACTAGTATGGTAATGGAGCGAGCCATACGGGCTACTCGAACTCTCCTGATGTCGAAATAACGCCAGCAGATCCACGACAGGATATTAGGGAGAACGATGCGGCAGTAGTGGCGAGCGAAACAATTTGACAGGCCAGCGCGACTCCTGAGTCTGATGATAAAGGGGATAATAAGTTAGATTTGTACATAGATTATGGTGAGATGAGGGAAGTTCTTTTGGAAGAACCAGAGGAGTTTTCGGGATTTAAATTACCAATTGTCAGCGTGGATGTAAATAACGTAATAACTCCTTGTATCTTAGAGAGTCAGGCATCTGTTATAATGGAAGACGTATTTAATTGTTGTGGGGGAGATGTGAAGTGGCCGACGTTGCCACTACAGCGTACGAAGGTGCGAGGTGCTGTGCCTGGGAAAAGCATCGAAGTGAAAAAGCAAAGTCAAGTTGAGTGTGTGTACAAAGAGAAAACTATTAGTGTTGTGTTCTTCGTTGTAGAAAATATGACGGTTGAGGCCATATTAGGGATTGATTTTCTCGGCCGGTACCAAGCCACCTTGGATCTGCAACGTGGATTTGCCACGATAAAAATTGATGACGAAGAAATTAGGATGAAATTCGATGACGCTATAAAAGTAGACGCGCATATAGTCGAGTCTCGTAGATTCTCAACGCTGCGTTCAGAATGATTCAGAGGGAAGCGCTGAACCGCCAAAGAAGGCAGAAAGGGAATGTACGGCATCTGACGTTGAAACCTGGTGATAAGGTTCTTCTAAAAGGACATCGATTGTCCAAGAAACACAAGTTTCTAGCTAGCAAATTCTTTAATGTTTATGTTGGACCATACCACGTTAAGAGGAAGGTTCATGAGAATAGCTATGAGATAGAGACTCCGAGATCTAGGAAGAGTCGCGGATTAAAGCATATATCTAATTTAAAACTTTTCCGTGGATAATTATCCTGGTGGAAGTAGCCCCTTGTTTTTCATGGATGACGTACTGAATATGTTCAGAATTTTCATGTAGACTGTTTATGTAGTTGTTGACGGTAGGGATTGACCCTTTAGATGTGCGGGGACGAGACAAGGTCATACTCGAAGGTTTCTGGTTAATATGTACAAGAATGAAGTTAAGTTTGGTGTAGCAGTTAGCGCGAATATTGCGCATTTGTTCGTAATTTATGTCTAATAATTTGATGTGTTTCAGGAGATAAGCATGTGGCGCCAGAAAGAGCTCTGATTTGTGGGCCATCGGGGCCTGGGGTCTAATTCTTGAAGTTTCCAGAGTGAGGGAGAGTAAGTATCAGAGGTAGTACCCGCAAGGACTAGGAGACTGCAAATGGATGCGTGACTCAGTCGAAGGAAAGCAGTGAGGAGGCTGCGGAGATTTGTACGTCATTCCAAGATGAACAGGGAGTACTTAAGATGATGTTACCTGTAATGTTTTATTAATGTAGATTCTTTGGTGTGTCCTGAATTTTGAAACCATGTGGTGTACATGTTGATGTAAGTGAATTTCTTTTGTTAGCAGGTTCTAACGTCATTCTGTAGGTGGTACCAATTTAGTACAAGTAAAGAGAGGTTAAAGAGTGACAACCAGGCAATGTTTGGTAAGGTGGAAGGAAGTCGTGTTTGCAGATCGAATGGCAAGAAGCAGTGAAAGAATGATCTAGACGCAGTTCGAAAAAAAAAAAAAAAAAAAACGGAGAAAGGAGAAGTTGTGTTGCCAGTAGCAATGGATGTAATGTTGTACTATTTTGGTGTGTTGTGTTCTGAGGGGTTAGAACAGATTTCTCATGTTTTGTAATTTGATTTCATTGGTGGAGGGTTACTCTTCTTGTAAATTTTGCTGTAAGGACTGGAAGTAGTTAGTGGAATAATTTAACCAAGCAGCCTAATTTCTTTCAATATTGTAAACAATGTGTGGAAACGGTATCAATGTAGTGATTTGCAGTTGCGGTGTAGGATGAGGGACAACCACAATCCCATTCCATTCCTATGAAACTTAAATACCTTAATCGGCTGATTACTCAGTCATCAACCCTGATAAGGCGAACGTGTGTTTAGAAAATAGGCCTAGGTAACTTAAGTCAAACTGGCACCTCAATTTAATTGTAAGAGCTGTGAGGTAAATCGGTGGATGTCAAATTGTTGTAAATAGGTTTAGATTTAATATCTGTTTAGGCTCTAACTGGTACCTCAATTTTATTGTAAACTTATGAGGTGGTCCACAGTACTGCAATTGTAGTTTGTAACAGTTTGATTTTCTTATCTGGATATTATTGTTTTTGTCACATCCAGTTCTATAAAATCAGGTTCGATATAATTTTTGTAATAGGAATACTTTTAATTTTACTGTAAATAAAACCCTGTGGATAAGTTGTGATGAACAATGAGAAAGTTGTACTTTGTAAAATCTTATTTACAAAAATGTGCTTGTCTGTGTGCAAGTCGCTCCGAGTGGTGAAGCGGACGAAGAGTGGCTGGGGCTGCGTGGAGAGGGAGAGACATGACTGATCTACCTACCTGGAGATGGCGCGTGTCTCGCTCCCTCCTGGCCCTGTCTCTGTCGCACTCTCCCACCACCTGGCGGGACGGAGACGGCGAAGCGATCAGCTGAGGGCAGCTACGAGCCCTCCTCGCGTGAAAGGGAAAGTGGCAGGGGGAGCCTCTGCTGACGTCACTCACCCCAGCCCAGCCTACGTCCAGTCTCAGGGGCTACGCCACGCTAACCGACAGCTGCGTCATCAGACACGCCTCACAGCAGGCATCACAGTGGTAGCCGCTGCTGACGTCACTCGCCCCAGATGAGCGGGCTGGCCACGGCACGCCAGTCAACAGCTGTGTCATCAGACACACCCCCACGGCAAGCATCGGCGGACACCGCTCGCCTTAAGTTGGGTAACCCCTGAGGTGAGGCAGCGGACTATGACGCTGAAGCACCTATATGCAGCGGGGAATGACGACCGGATGTTTGTCACCCTGGTCTCCGGTAGCCCTAGCTGTCATCATTATAGTTGTCGTCGAGACATTATGGGACTGATGAATGATGATGTGTTTCAAACAGCTCTCTCGTGAAGAAGGAGAGAAAGGAACTGTTTACGAGTATGATTGCTGCCAAGACTAAGGTACCTACGAACAATGATTTACTCTGTGGATAGCTAAGTAGGCGTAAAGTAAAGAAGGGCTGAGACAGGCGCCTTTGTGAATGGTTCGACAAAGGAAGTAATGATCTCTCAGGCAATACGATTGTGATGACCAAGTGAAAAAGTAGAGCACGATGAACTCGCCTAGTTTATCGGTGATCCATAGCTCAGGTCATAGTAATATTGAAAGTTAACTGACAAAGGTTAACTGAGGAGTTTTGCTCAGAGATAATCTGGTTGGTGATAGGCATAGGTGGCGGAGCTGATGAACAGATGCAAGAGGAATGGGCCATGCTGTTACGTCGTATTTCGCGAGGTACATGATCACATAAACAGACGGCACACGGAGACACCGGCACTTGGATGTGAAGTTAGGTTGTCCTACAAGTATCTTTGGAAGAATGCCCTCCCCATCGCCCCTAGGCTGTGGTACATTGTCGATTGGCGTGTGACGATATGAAAGTAGGTAAAGGGCATTTTGTGTTTGTTTATTTTAAGGTCCATCGATTTTTGTAACAACTTTTCTCTGTTCTAATGTTTGCCACTATTTTGTACGTTTGTTTTAGTGCTATGTGGCACAGTGTTGTGTTTAGATAATTGATCTTTATGATAGTTCACTTGAAGTTTTTTGTTGACGTTTTTTATCATGTTCATTTGGAATCTGTCAACAGGTTAGGTTAGTGGTTCTTTAATTTTATTATGTAGCTGAAATATGTGTCTTATGTTGTTGTTTCTGTACTATGCACAGTGTTTTTACCAATGCAGATAACTTTAGTGTTATTTTCTTTGTGTAGCTAGGTTATGAACTTAGTTGTGACGTGCACAATGTGGGCGTTGTCCCATATAGTTTAGAGGCTTTTGTCTTTGTTTGTGTAATAAGGTAACATTTAATTTTAGTATCAAATAACTTGGGTTCTTATAATTGTCATCGTTTCTTGATGTTCCTTTATGTGAATTAGTATAGTTCTATTGTAATTTGTTGATGTGTGTCTGCACACGTCCATGTTGGTAAGGATTTAATGAACATAACTTTATTGAAAGGTGTTCTTCTATTTCCTGATGTTTGTGATATTACCTGGAAAAACATTTGTCTCCATTATAGAAGTACTATTTTCACGAATAACTTGATGTTTCACATGAATTTTTTAGCTTTGCACTTTTAGCTTTTAGCTTTGTCTTTAAGGTGTGTTTGAGAAATCCTTTGATAATTGATTGCTAAGACACGGACGTCTTGATGTGGTATAGTATTCTCTCGTTCCACAACAATATTTTGTTTTGTTTTGCCCTTAGTGTAAAACGGACGCCCACTGAATTGTATGCCTAATTTATTTGTTAGTTTTGCACTTTTCACTCAGATTTTTAAGTGTATGTTAGCATCATTTGATTTTGTAAATGACATTTCTTTCGCTCATCTTAATGTAAATTCTTTCATTAATTGTTTCAGCATTATAGGATTTGTTTGTTGATCTTGCACTTTTCACTTATAATTTTACATGTGCTTGGCAGCACCACCTGATTTTACAAATGACATTTCTGTGGTTCATTTTCACTTAAATTTTCATCACGAAATGAATGATTTTGAATGGTCATCACCTTTTTGCCTAGGAGGTTAATTTAGACATTTCCTAAGTTATTCACTTGCTATGTCGTTTAAATGCCATCGCCTTATACCAAGTGGCCGCATATTTGATCCGCTCATAGTGGGAATATTCATTCATGCCAGAGAGCAGGACGTTGCAATTTTTTTTATCCTTTTCCATAGCACAAACTACTGTTTGATATTGTTCCCATTTTTCTGTTACGTAAGCATAGAACATAAGATCGGTAAAAGAAATGAACCAGAATTGTCCTCCCAAGACAAGATCATTCCGGATCATTTCTTTCCAACCACGCATGGGGTGATGAAACAGTACAGTAGTTTCCGCTCTATAAGCAGCACGTTTCGCTGCTCGCTCGCACCGGGAAATAGAAGCAGAGGCGGCTCCGCACCAATTTTATTACACGACGCGGCCGACCGCGGGTGCAACAGAACCCATGTGGACGGGTGGAAAGATATGTGTCAGGCTTCATAATACGTATTTATATGTGTCGTGTATTATGCATTTCTTGTACGTGGATGTGAATCTGCACATGAACTTCCCTAATCCTCCTCACACCTTTCCGTAAAGCGTGGCCAAATCTTTGTTGGGAAGTAGTTCTGCAGTGTAATAGTGCCAACCTTACTCCTGGCTAGGGGATCAGAGAGACAGCACAGGCAGGGAAAAGTCAAAGACTTTCCAGTGTCACAAGATTTGGCGTGGAGAGGTTGGTCACGGCCAAGTGGTTCGACCACCCCCTCCACCGGGGCCCAGGAAGACCTCCGGGTGCCCGCCACATTCGAGGAGTGTTACAGAAGACGGGTAAGTGAGCAGACGTGCCCTCAGTGCGTCTGTCTCAATGTTCACGCATGGAAGAGAGGTATTTGAATATTTGTACTAATTCTTTTATTTCCAGCTTTGGATTGTGTAAGGAAATGAATGATCTCGTTAATTTAGGAAATTTCACCCCCTGTGTTAATGTATCTGGTCCCCAGTTTGCCCGTTATCCTCCTCACATAGTGGATGTCCTATGTAAAATGTTGGGAGACTTTAGTGATATACATCTGGCCAACGCAATTCCGTCTTACCTGTAGAAATGTGCTTGCAGATTAGTATGTAATGTACCAGAGCTATAAGTTGAAAATTTGTAATATCTATAAACTGAAACAATTGCTGCTATCGGTGTAAAGTCGTGTGATAATGCTTAAAATAAATAGGTAATCAACTGTCATCAGTCTGTAACATACCTTAAAAATCACAAAGAAGTCAATTTAAGGGAATTTATTTAACATAAAAGCTATAGAATGCAGGGACCCACACATCAGCATGTGAGCCCTCCAGCCCCTTGCCTAGTATCGTACAGAAAGGACACGCTCTCTAGGTAGCGCTCTCAAGCTCCTCTCCCCAGTTATCCGTTGCGCAATTTTGATTCAGGGCTTGATCGCATCAACTTTCATTTGGCGTCCCTAGGCAAGGAGGTCAGACGGTAAACTTTACGGTAAACTTTCAATATATCTGTCCAATGAATACCCGTTTATCGTCTGCATTTCTTATTGGTGTAGCAATTATAATGACCAATAGTGTATTTGTTCGCTCTTAATTAAAGCGTGAGTTCTCATTAGAAAAACTGAAATTTTGGTAGACATCATCAACAGATAATCCTAAACTCTTATTGATATATTCTCCAAAGAACCATCATCAATTTCATTGAAAATGCCTAAATCTCTACGCCATATGACCTCTCCTCACAAGAGGTGACAGCAGACTTCCCCCCAACTCAAGCGCATACCTCTCACAGTGCCAAAGCGCGCGAATCATTTTTTCTCTGATTGGTGGAATGGCACAGCAGCAAATTAGTCATATATCTAGTCGCTTAAACCGGTACTCTCCCTCTTTGGATCGAAACCCGTTTAGAAATCAGAATAGAATAAATTACAAAAAGGAAATAAAACAAATGAACTCCGCTTTTAATAGTCTGAGTGACAGGAATAAAATGTGCTTTCCAAAAAGCCTAAAACTGGATGCTGTGCAATTACCGTTTTCTCTCTACACGTGATCCAAATCAAGGCCGCAAAATTCGATTCACACACTAACTCACAGTTATGCATAGTTTCAGTGTTTCATCCTTTCACTCACAAAGATAACAAAACAAATGGGATTATTATCGTCCAGTAGAAATGACAATAGCAATATGAAATGGAAATTGTTACGTATATTTACAGTGTCTACATAAAATATTATTTTCTCTGTTATTTAAAGATCTAGTATTTACTAAATATTCTTCATTGACTTGTACACGATACGTACACCGATCAGCAAGAAAATTGTGACCCCCCGACCTGCTATAGTTACAAACACGCCCAGGGGATAGCAGCGTCACCTAGTGAGGAATGACTGCTAGTTAGACACATGCATGGTGCATGTAGTACCAGTGAGCGTACTTTCTGTGTGTAGAATGGGGAAGGCTCGTGTTCTATCTGAGTTTGACAGAGGGCAGGTTGTAAAGGCCCTGAGGCTCGGCACGAGCATTTCGGAAACAACACGGCTTGTCGGGTGTTCGAGGAGTGCTGTGGTGAGCGTCTTCGACACGTGGTGAAACAAAGATGAAACCATGTCCAGACGTTGTGGGGTTCGTGGGCCACTTCTCATTACAGATGTCGGACGTCATACGCTGAGCAGACTGGTGAAACACGACAGGCGGCGAACTGTGGTGGAACTAATATTGGGCTTCATGGGGGGCAGTGTACAGGTGTATCTGAACACACAGTGCACTGAACACTCGTAATGATGGGCCTCCGCAGCTGCAGACCCATGCATATGCAATGTGAACACAAGGATGCGGCCACTATGACTGAAATGACAACGCAACCATTGGGACAGATTATTGGTGTAGTGACAGAGCGTTGCGTGGTCTGATGAATCCAGATACCTTATTCATTATATCAGTGAGAGAGAGCGAATCCGTCTATTCCAGGGGGACAGCGCCTTGACACCTGTACTGCAGGACAGAGACAACCTGGCGGCGGCTCCATTATGCACCTGCGGAACATCCACGTGGGTATTCATTGGTCCAGTGGTACTTGTGCAAGCACCATACGGTACACCACTGCATGACGATCATTTTTCCCCAAGGCAGTGACAGTTTCCAGCAAGATAATGCTCCACGCCACAATGCCACGAGTGGTTTGAGGAAAACAGTGATGAGTTCCAACTCATTTGCTGGCCCCCGAAATCGCCAGATATGAATCCTATATATGCGACGTGACTGATCGTGGCGTCAGATCTCATCGCCAACCTTCCCCGAATTTATTGGAGTTAGGTAACTTCTCTGTGCAGTAGTGATGCCAAGTCCCTCCGGCGTCCTACCAAGACCTCATTGCTTCCATGCCACGACCCGTTTCCACTATTATCCGTGCCAAAGGCCGGCCTGTCGGCTATTATGTAGGTGATCACAATGTTCTGGCTGATCAGTGTTTTAATATGTAGGAATTTATTTCTCAATCAACGTCGTAGGTTCTGTGTTACAGATAACAAAGTTCTACAACAATTTGGTTATTAGAAAAGCTTTTAATAATTTATAGCAATGTCTTTAATATTTGATCGTTGCTCAGTGCAAGAGCATGGTTTGCGGACGCTACTGATTAACGTTCGAATTAATGTTCCTCTTAGCGACCGAAACCGTTGTCTGGGTTAATGACGCATTGCGCATGGCAAGAAAGCTTCTGTCAGATTCCTTATTTGCGATGTATATCGCTACGCCATAGATTGTTTACGTGGAGGAGCCTTGAAAACACTGTAAGGTCTCAGATTAAGCACAAAATAGTAAGACAAAGATTACGATAACACAATGCAAATTGTCATACAATTTTAGGTGTAGAGTCTTCGACTAGTAATCAAAACGTTATGTGTACCCGTTCGAGCCAAGACACTGCTAAAATTTTCAGTAGCAACATCAGCAATTACGGTCGATGAATCCTGGTATAAGGAGTCACCCTCGCTCTACAGACTGTCGCGTTAAAGTGGGCAGAGCAGAGAACACAGTTTCAGAGCAACCTTTTGCCCTTGGGGTGGCAAACTGCCTATGAAAGATAAAATAATTAGTTATTATCAGCAACATGAGGATGCCGAATGCAAAGACATTCACTGCAAGACATAAAAATGACTGGCCGGTAATACGAGTAGATAAAGGGTCAAGATAATCTATCCACTGGCAAAAGACTGCCGATTAGTCCCCATTCGGATCTCGGGTTAAGACTGCCAAGGGGGGCAGTAACCATGAGAAAAAGACTGAATAATCAATGAGACGGCAACGTACTAGGAGTCGGTGCGTGGAATATCAGAAGTTTGGACGTGGTAGGGAAGTTAAGAAATTTGCAAAGGGAAACGCAAATGCTCAGTCTAGATATAGTGTTATGAAATGGAAAGAAGATAACGACTTTTGGCCAGACGGATATAGAGTCTTAGGAAACTGATTCACAATCTGCGAACACGAACTGACGTTTCATGATACAAATTTTTTTTGCCGGACTATAACTCCAACCTGAACGTCGCAATTAACGCGAGCGGTCGGCGTAACCACTTCGGCTATCGGAACACACGTCTAGGACTGACCCAAATCTCCATATGTCACGTTGTCCACGAGCCATATGTTCGCTCATTTCGTGTTTCCCGCACAGGACATGTTGAAAAGTAACCTCAACGAATACTTCATTCTTTTCTCAATACATGTAGAAGTGTTACATGTCAAGCATGCTACTCGGTCGATTTTCCCACTTCGCTGACTCGAGTTGCAACGCACTGTCGCTACAGGGGTCCGACATGTAGCGAAGAAAATGGGCGTATGTAACGTAAGTATGTCCGTGTTTGAGAAACAGCGTATTGTGGACGAGCTTCTAACCGCAGAAAACGTGACTTCATATGAAATCCACAAAATAATAAAAGCAGTGTACTATTTTAGCGCAACTGTTTCAGGTGACGAAAGCTAGGTTCACCGTCTTGTGCCCGAAAACAATAAAACAGAGGATCACCGACGATGAAAGAGTTCATGCCATCATCTGTAACAGTCATGCTCAAGTGTTCGGGGATGATCAAGGTGTGGTGCATTTGGAATTCATGCCTAAAGACACATCCATAAACTCTGCAAGGTACTGTTAGTACACCAGGACTGAAAGCAAGAAATCGAAGAGTCCGTCCACACGTAGGTCACCCTGTCCATCAGCTTGACAGTGTAACGTCTAGAGAAACAAAAACAATATATTATGTAGTAATTAGAGAATTAGATGTATCATATTGTGTCATTGTATAAAATTATGTATTTTTTTTATTATTTATTTCTGAAAACGTCTGCGTCGGCGAGTAATAAAACCGACACAGAAGATAAATGTTAAACAGAGATTAAAAAGGGAACTAGTATATAATACGTGTTGAATATGAATGTCTTTGTCGTCTTAATTTGGAAGTTGTGCGAGTAAGATCTCCTGTTGTTGTCGTAGAGAACGCCAATGTAGCATTCTTTTGTCGAGACTAAGCAATGTACGCCATTACGTGTGAATTCACAAAGGTCTGTAATCACTGAGATATTTAAAGGTTTTAATAGAGTTGTTTAAATGAAAACTTGTATTATTTATTGTTAAGCTTGCTTGCATATTATCCCATCCTGTTGAGACATTTTTCAGTTATATAAATATTATCGGTGGTGCTGAGCTGCGTGGAGAACGAAGAGCCGCTGCCGCGGCGTATTTAAACGACTTACAATATAGTCGAGCATACCGCAAGGAAGCGGTAAAATAATAGTAAAATAATATTATTTCTTTTAGCTCCCAGACTGGCAGTGAAGATCACCAGATTTTATGATGTGTTGCAGATTGACGCGGGCTGCTGATAGGATATAATTTACAGTGCAAATAATTTAATGTACCTTCAGAATCTGATAGGAATCTTGCTGTGCTCCGTTCTGATCTGGCAAACTTTATAGTGACAACGTATTTTTTAATGAGAGTCTCATGTTCTTGGGCTAGTCGTGGTATGAAATAGCATTTTAACGAGAAATAAAATCCACTGCGAACTTGTGTTTTTGAACGATCACACGGACTGTAACATCAGTGCTCATAGCAAAGTAATTTCAACTTTTAATCACTATGAAGTAGGGAAGATATATTGATTCTTAGCAAAGGTTGCAGTTACGAAAAATCGTTCCTTAAATTGTAGGCCAGATACAGAACAATAAGACTTCCATATATACATTTTATTCCGCTAAAGGGTAATGATGATAAAGAAAAGCAAAGCACAGCATTGCTAAAAGTATTTCACGTAACTCTTTTCGTAAATGTGTTGTTACAAAGAGAATAAATAAACCAAAGAGCAACAATTTTACAATCCGCGAGAGAGTTGGACGTGAAACTGGCGCCCAACGCGGAGCCCGAATTTGCAGTGGCCACAAATATAAAATTTTATGTATTTTTCTTTCAGTGTTGATTGTTATGTATGTGTAGATATATATATGTATTTAGTGATAAATGTATGTATGTATATCATGATCAATGCTATGTTTTAATGAATGTGTAAATACTCTTTCATGACAAACCGTACTACTGTAAACGAGTCTGAGAAGACGATCCTGATAGTACTGAGAAGCTGTAACGACTACGTAATCCGGGGGCAGCCGAACCCCGAGATAAGATAAACTAAAGGCAAGACTACAGTGTAGTTGTCCTGTTTGTAGAAGTCGAGCTCCAGTGAAGTGATCTCATTTCGCTAGTGGTGTGCATATTGTGCGTAGTTTGATGTTAGTGTTTGTGACAGGACAAAGTTGATGGTAGATAGTAATTTTTAGTGTGCAGTTAGTGTAGATAAATTAACGTATTTTGTGTGCAAGGGGCAAAACTGTCAGACTTTGTGGTTTAGTAAGCAATTTATGAATATGGTTAAGTTGCGTAGTCAACATCCGAGCAATATGGATACTGAGGAACAACAATTAGTTAGTGCAGGAAATGTGGAACCGGGTACCTCAAGTAGTACTAGTACTCTCTTTGAGGATATAACATGTGAGAATGTGGGGGCAGGGGCACAGGAAGTGGTGCCACCGCCCACTAGTCCTCAAGGGGATGTAGAGAAAGAAGTTGTACCACCACCAGAAAAGCAGGAACCAGAGAGTGGTAATCTGCCTGGTGGGTATTCGCTTCAGGCTATATTAGAGCGCGTGCTGAATTACCAGGCAGAATTTGCGCAAACAGCAAGTCGAGCGAGACCGCCAGCAAGCTGAGCGAGATCGCCGGCAAGCTGAGCGGGACCAGCAACTTGTGCAATCGTTAGAAAACATGAGAAAAGAGATTGCAGATATGAAACAGAATTATGAGTCGATACCTAAGGCCGTGCAGGAGCTGACTGAACAGGTCAACAACCTGCAAGTAGCAAACACTAACACGGTAGACGAAATAGGTGTATTAGCCAATCGAGTAGAAAAGCTAGAAATAGATTCCACGCAGCTTGTAGAGCAGAAGTGGAACGAACAAGCAACTAAAATTGAAACAGAATTCAACTCATGGCTAGAAGTGAAGGAGTGTGAGATTGACAAGAACATTAATTCCAAAGTACAAGCAGCCATAGCAAATAGAGGCTCCGAATCGTTCAGTACCGCAGTGAATAGTCAGGTACAGAACGACGTGCAAACCATCAAACAAATACTCAGTGAGGATATTCCGCAGTGGCAAGTGAATATGAACAAACGGATATCCGACCTGGAGAAGGGTTTAGCACAAAGCAGAAAACATTTGGAACAGGAACCTCTGTCGCCAACAGCCCATGGTTTCGGCAACGCACAAACTTATACGCGATACAACAATGGGGAATCTGTAGTCGATAATGCGAAGAGCTGTAGCTTCGGTTCGGAGCACACAGCATATGTCCAAGGAGCAAAACCATGTAGTTCAAAAATATTAGTGGAAGAAAGTTTAATCAAAAATAGACAATTTCAAACGTTTACTACTGAACGGAAATCAGTACACCCAGTAGTATTCATAAAAAGCTTTAAAAATATCTTGCCCAGTGTGTGGAACGAAACACAGAAAATTCAATACGTAATGTCGTACATTCAAGGGGATGTAGCGTTGTGGGCTACAGAAGTAGCAGACAGCTGCATGACATATGAACAGTTCGAAAGGGCATTTCTATCGAAATATTGGTCGCCTTGTATACAAGAGCGGCTAAGAAAAGAAGTATATAATCCCGAACCGTACTCACCTCGTCTGGGGAATTTGAGACGGTATTTTGAAAAATATATAAACAAAACACGCTACTGGGACGAGCCTATATCACCAAGAGACATAATAAGACTACTAAAATCACATTTACCCATTCATATCAAAGAGAAATTAATACACGTACCAGAAAGCGATATGGAAAACTTCCTGTCTGTTCTAGATTCTATAGACTTGATACAGGAAGACGCAAAATCAGCGTGTGATCACTCGCTGAATAATGGGTCAGGATGTAAACATGACAGAAATAGTAGTGCACAAAACCACAACCATGGAAATGGTGGGGGTGGTAACAAGCGGCAAGAACATTCGCAAAATGGTAGTAATGGTAGAGGCCAGAACGGGTATGGACAAACAACTTATAACAAAAGGCGTCGATTCGACGACCGGTACGAATCTGGAATGTCAGGGACCAACCGCTGGAAAAATGCGCGAGGTCAGTGGCAGAGCAATTATAGTGATAGTAATCGAAATTGGCAGCAAAATCAGCGAAGAAGCCCAGAGCGACAGGGTAATGACCGGTATGACAACAATAGACCACTGCCGCAAAACGCGCCTATTGCGCAGCCGTGGCGGCCGACAAATCAGAGTGTACATATAGTGGAGGTCGCGGACAATAGCCTTCCAAGTACCTCACAAGTAACTAATTCAACAAACTAGAATCGGTCTCGATATGCTCTCCATCGATGGCCGAGGGATGGAGTGAGAGCAACACGAGTGATAATAATATACCTGGGATACGTATGCTGCGATACAACGATGGTGTCAGTATGGATAAAGATCTACTGAACGAACCACACGAATGTAAGAAAGATAATAACGAAAATGTGCAAGCTATTATCGAAGCGAAAATCAATGATGTTGCAGTGAATATAATCATCGACACAGGTGCCTCAGTAAGTGTAATGAGTATGGAGTTATTTAAGGCACTGGGAAAAGGACATAGCATTCCGACTTTCCCGGTTAATAATTGTAAGGTGTCTGGAGCCATTGGTGCACAGAGCCAATCAGTTAAGTACCAGGTGCGGGTGGAGATTTGTAGTGAGCTCGTTCCTCGTTGTTAAAGGATTGAAGGTGGCCTGCATTCTGGGAGTAGATTTTCTCCGTGAGAGGGACGCATTGGTCGACCTCTCCTTGGGGAAATTAAGCATAGTTAATAGGGGTAGGAGGATTGAGTTATCTATGATGAAATCGAAGGAGGTACTTGTGCCGTGTTGTAATCGAATCAATATCAAGGGTAGGAACCCTTGGGTACTACACCTTGATGATTTGTCACATGCAGCAGACCTCTATTACCCGAATTTAGAGGATCGAAATTTTGAAACAAATGTTGAGGCATTTCAAACCAAAGTGCAGGAATCTGAAGGTTTAAGCGATAAACAAAAGCAACAGTTGACGCAGCTGCTATCGGAATACACTATGGTATTTACCGACCGACCAGGAATAGTCAAAGGGTACCACTATCACATAAAGGTGATGCCCCACAAAACATACTGTCGCGCAACTTACTCCATTCCTTGGTCGAGGAGGGAATTAGTAGCTAAAGAGATTCGGAAGATGTTAGATTGGGATATCATTGAGCCCTCCTTCTCTCCATACAGTAGTCCTCTTGTAGCAGTGGCGAAAGCCAATGGAAAAATCAGGCTAGTGTTAGATGCGAGGGACATTAACAAAATTATCATACCTGTCCGGACTCGCCCTGAGAATTTAGATGAGCAGATACAACAATTTCATGGAGCACAGTACTTGACATCGGTCGATCTGAAAAGTTCATATTGGCAAATTCCCCTTACACCGGAATCCAGGAAGTACACAGCTTTCATATTCGGAGGGCGGAGTTACCAATTCAAGGTACTTCCCTTCGGATTGAATGTGAGTGCTGGAGTGTTTATTACTGCACTAGACACGGTTCTGGGTCCAGACTTATTAGAAAAAATCACCGTATATGTTGATGATCTGGTAATCGCTACTGCTACTTGGGACGAACATATGGAATTGTTGCGTAGAGTACTAGAGAGATTTAAGCAAGCAGGTGTGACAGCAAACCTAGAAAAGTCAAAATTTGGACGAAATAAAATTAAATTTTTAGGCCATCTTATTACACCACTTGGTATACGCCCAGACAACAAAAAACTAGAGGCGATCCGAGAATTTCCAAGCCTCCGCACTAAGAGACAATTGAAAGCGTTTCTTTGGCTCACGTCTTTTTTCAGAAGGTTCGTGCCCAATCAGTTGTTAAATGACGCGTCGCTACTAAATCTGCTACGAAAAAGTGTGCAGTGGGTTTGGACTGACAAATGTCAACAAGCTTTTGAAGCGATTAAAACCGCCCTACTGAATGCAAATATTTTGCAGCACCCAGATCTGTCAAAAGATTTTTGTCTTGCGACGGATTCATGTTCCTATGGCCTGGGAGCGTGCTTATTTCAGTGGGAGGAAGGAAACGACCCGACAACAATAAAGATTATCGGCTTCGCCAGTAGGACTTTAACTAGCTGCGAGAGAGCCTACTCGGCAACCGAACTGGAAGCACTTGCAGTAGTCTGGGCTGTGAAAAAGTTTAATTATTATATACAAGGGAAGGAGATTAAAGTGTATAGTGACCACCAGGCGTTAAGTTTTTTGATGTCATGCAAACTATTCCATACCAGACTGAGGAGATGGATGCTTGTCTTACAAGAATACCGGATAAAGATTATGTACATAAAAGGCCAAGATAACGTAATAGCGGATGCTCTGTCGCGACTGCCGGTAGGATTACCGGATTTAGCAGAAATGTTAGAGCAATCCGCGGAGTATAAAGTGCTGTTAGTGCGTGACAATACTTACATGAAGGATTTTTTATATATATGTAAAAACATGTGCGAATTACAAAGGGCAGATCCGATGTGGAAAAAAATCGTTAATAATATTGAAGAGGGTGTTAACAATAGAGATGAGCAAGGTTTTAAAATAGTGAACCATATTTTGTATCATAAACTTAATACGAAAGAAGACTGCTGGGCAGTATGTATACCTAACCAGTCGGTAAAAGTTATGATATGGCACACGCACTTGGCATGGGGCCATGCAGGGATTGGAAAGTGTGCAGAGATCATGGCGAGATACTGCTACTTTCCCCGTATGAAACACCAGATTCAGGCAACAGTTAGAACTTGCGTGATATGTCAAAAAGCAAAACATTATAATAGATCCACTAAGTTTGAGCTACATCCCACAGTTCCAATCAGGCCGCTTCAAATAGTATCTGTGGATGTAGCCGGTCCTTATCCCACGGCCAGAGGAGGTATGAAATATATACTGGCCATGTACGATATTTTTTCCAAATACTTGGCAATTTATTGCATAAAATCAGCTACTGCCAAAACCATGGTCAGGCGGATCAGTCAAGAATACTTGCCTCAAGTGGGAAAACCCGAAGCCATAACGACTGATAATGCTTCTTATTTCACGGGTCGAACTTGGAAAAATTACCTACGGGAACAAAATATACAGCATATTCTGGTATCCCGGTTCCATCCCAAAGCCAGTCTAGTTGAAAGAATATTCAGAGAATTGAATAAGTTCCTTAGAATCTACATAGGGAACCAACATACAAAATGGCCAGGGCTAATACCGAAATTTGTAGAAATACACAATTTAACACCCCATTCAAGTACAGGCTATCCACCGGTAGAGATATTGAAGGGATTTAGTGAGACACCGAATGAATGGCTCACGCCTTTGCCGAGACTACCAGTCAAGGCAGAAACAAGGGAGGAAAAGATGAAAAAGATATGGAACAGACTAACCAGCTGTGCGGCAAAGAGGAAAAGGAAGTACGACCGAGGTGTAACTAACGAACAGAAATATAATGTAGGAGATCTAGTACTTATTCGTAACCACGCTAAATCCTCAGCCACCTTAAAACAGAATAGTAAGTGGCAATTGCTATATTCAGGGCCTTTTGAAGTAATAAGCGTGCCACACGAATGTAGCTATTTGTTAGCACATCCCCATACGGGGAAGATCAAAGGATTGTATCCACGTAAAGATGTGAAGTTATTTATTCAGTGACATATCACATATAAAGAGTAATGGTTGTAAGAAGATTTTAATTGTGTTTTAGAATATAAGTATGTTAATATTAAGAAAGAAATTTGTGTGGAATGAAACTTGGAGGAAGTGGATTCAGAAAGTAGGCAATAGCTTACACAGGAAAGATTTTGTTTACAGACAATTAGAGCCATTTAAAAATTATAGGCTCATTAAGCAACGAACAATCTTCTTGTTGATAAAGTGAGGATTAATTTCTTGAATCATTATACAAAGGATTAATTTCTTGAACCATTTTCTATGTGTAGCATGTAAGTGCAATTAATGATGCAATCTAATATAGTAAGGTAACTGTTGTAATTGTATTAGGATAAGGAACCCTGAGAGAGAGAGTCTTGATAGCCAAACATGGACTCTGTAATATGCAACAATTATGTGATGTTTGCTGCCAGTAGTGATATGAGAACGACACTGGAGCATAAGCTAAAAACAAGCCCGTTCCGTGGAAAATCCGCTTTGTATATAACAATGCTTCAATTGAAGCCTGTGTTCTTGGTACACGCCCTTGAATATTCATTACGCGATACGCGAATTAAGTCAACCAATGTGGAACCTACACTGTAGTCATATAGGAAAAATTATCAAAAATAATGCTAGTATTAAATGAAGAATTTATTGATCAATATGCCCAAGTCAAGCTGTCATGCACATGGTAAAATCTGTTTGATAGATGGGTGATAACCAGGCAAGCTACACTGATAAGAAAATTAAAAAATTTTTACAAAAGGGCTGTATACGCCTAGTAACAATATGAAAAGTGGGTTGTGATAAGGTAAAAACAAATAGACGCCATGTAGATGAGAGTGAGTATGCGAAGAACAGTTAAAAGGTATTAAAAAATAAACTGTGTACATAAACAATGGAGGAAAGGACGGAATATTGTGTGTAGCAGGGACAGAAAATGACTGTTGTATCTGCACCAATATATACGTCGATAAGTCTAGTGTTGAGTGACAGACTGTCCTAGTGCAGTGCTCAACGAACAATAGACAGTGTATAAAAACAGTAGTTATTGATTCGTTCGGAATCGAGTTAAACGAACATCGATCGACGGGGACATTTAGTATGTGTGTTACGAAACATTTTCACGTGTTGAAAGACGCTCTGGCAGTGTACCAACCGTGGAGTGAGTGAAAATGTGTAGTACAATGTGCGTGTGACGAACCTTGAATACCAGTGTCACAATGCCACAAGAAACCTGTTATCACGCCAAACCATCCTGTGCATACCAGTGAAGCGACGGCTTACTGAACAATAAACGCTTTTAACAAGTTGCATCTTCTTCCACAGCTAGTAATCTGTGTGCTTAAAGACAGTACACCGTTGTGGAATGTTTGTTTCATGCGCTACAACGGGGAGCCATGCGGAGAAGCCGAGACGAGTGCCGTGCCGCCAGCCAGCCGGTCGCGGTAAACCACTGCCACTCGCCGACATCGGCGAATGGTTCGCCGCGGTTCGCGACTGCTTGGGCGCCACGTCAGCACGACGTCGCTGTTACTGAGAGCCGGTCGTCGAACCCAGCGGCCGTCGGCGCGCAGCGTTCCAGACGACGCTACTCAACAATTGCTTCGCGCCGCCAGCTCCGTACAACATTGTTGTCATTCAAATGAACTATCAAATACGTGTTTAATGCACTAACATGAATAGGGTGTAGTGGACACGAGATGACGTGACAAACCTTTGTTTTTTCTTGAGTTATGCAATACGGACTCAAAGTATTCATTGGTTCAGTGATATATAGATACAATATGTTTTCGTCATGTTAATGAAGTATACTCGCATGAATGCTGGACATTTTAAACCAATTGTCGCGAGTAAATGCAAGGACGATTCATGATACTACTGTAAAAATGTGTAATAAGTGACTTTCTTTACAATCCAAAACACGAATATTATATGGGTAACAAAGAGACTAAAGGTTTAACATGCTCTCATAAATAGCCTTTGTTATATGTGAACATTGGATAGCCGGCCGAAGTGGCCGTGCGGTTAAAGGCGCTGCAGTCTGGAACCGCAAGACCGCTACGGTCGCAGGTTCGAATCCTGCCTCGGGCATGGATGTTTGTGATGTCCTTAGGTTAGTTAGGTTTAACTAGTTCTAAGTTCTAGGGGACTAATGACCTCAGCAGTTGAGTCCCATAGTGCTCAGAGCCATTTGAACCATTTTTGAACATTGGATAGAATCTGAACTTTTTGTGATCAAACTGGGTATTAAAACAAACCAGACGAGATGACCATGGCTCCGGCGCAGTTTTCCCAGGTTTTCTGATCGCACGTAGCCCGAATGGGAGAGCCAAATAAATGTAATGACCCTGGGACTAGGTTGACGGTCACCTCGCAAAGTGAAAGAACAGTATAAAAAGTGTAATTAAACCTACAGTGTAAAAGAACTAAAAAGTGTAAAGTGAATGATCCAACCAAGGTAACAGACAATAACCAAACAGACGTTAGTGGCAGCATATTGCCGAACATTTCCAACGTTAGTCAATTGCTGCCAGGGGGCATTGTAACGTCTAGAGAAACAAAAACAATATATTATGTAGTAATTAGAGAATTAGATGTATCATATTGTGTCATTGTATAAAATTATGTATTTTTTTATTATTTATTTCTGAAAACGTCTGCGTCGGCGAGTAATAAAACCGACACAGAAGATAAATGTTAAACAGAGATTAAAAAGGGAACTAGTATATAATACGTGTTGAATATGAATGTCTTTGTCGTCTTAATTTGGAAGTTGTGCGAGTAAGATCTCCTGTTGTTGTCGTAGAGAACGCCAATGTAGCATTCTTTTGTCGAGACTAAGCAATGTACGCCATTACGTGTGAATTCACAAAGGTCTGTAATCACTGAGATATTTAAAGGTTTTAATAGAGTTGTTTAAATGAAAACTTGTATTATTTATTGTTAAGCTTGCTTGCATATTATCCCATCCTGTTGAGACATTTTTCAGTTATATAAATATTATCGGTGGTGCTGAGCTGCGTGGAGAACGAAGAGCCGCTGCCGCGGCGTATTTAAACGACTTACAATATAGTCGAGCATATCGCAAGGAAGCGGTAAAATAATAGTAAAATAATATTATTTCTTTTAGCTCCCAGACTGGCAGTGAAGATCACCAGATTTTATGATGTGTTGCAGATTGACGCGGGCTGCTGATAGGATATAATTTACAGTGCAAATAATTTAATGTACCTTCAGAATCTGATAGGAATCTTGCTGTGCTCCGTTCTGATCTGGCAAACTTTATAGTGACAACGTATTTTTTAATGAGAGTCTCATGTTCTTGGGCTAGTCGTGGTATGAAATAGCATTTTAACGAGAAATAAAATCCACTGCGAACTTGTGTTTTGAACGATCACACGGACTGTAACATCAGTGCTCATAACAAAGTAATTTCAACTTTTAATCACTATGAAGTAGGGAAGATATATTGGTTCTTAGCATGAGTTGCAGTTACGAAAAATCGTTCCTTAAATTGTAGGCCAGATACAGAACAATAAGACTTCCATATATACATTTTATTCCGCTAAAGGGTAATGATGATAAAGAAAAGCAAAGCACAGCATTGCTAAAAGTATTTCACGTAACTCTTTTCGTAAATGTGTTGTTACAAAGAGAATAAATAAACCAAAGAGCAACAATTTTACAATCCGCGAGAGAGTTGGACGTGAAAACAGTGACAGGTGACACACGAGTGTTGCAACACCTGCTACAATCCGACTCCTTGGGTTCACTGCCTTCGTCCACGCTCTTTACAATCCCGAGTTGCACCATCGCATTTTAAACTGTTTCCAACAGTTAAGGAAAACCTTCGAGGACTTCACTTTGATAGTGGTGAGATTTACAAGCACAGGTGAGGTGGTGAATCTGTCAATAAAGGCGGACATTCCACAACGACGATATCAATGA
This sequence comes from Schistocerca serialis cubense, assembly GCF_023864345.2. NCBI lineage: Eukaryota > Metazoa > Arthropoda > Insecta > Orthoptera > Acrididae > Schistocerca > Schistocerca serialis. The sequence continues at coordinate 379,225,974 of NC_064643.1, read as the reverse complement.
ATTGGTCTCTCGTTGGGAGAAATTTGTTCGTCGCCGGGGAGTCCACAATGACAGCTTTACTTCCGCCAGAACTTCACCTCCTACCTTCCACCTTGTAAAGGTCTCGAGTATGGGACTCGATTTAATATGTAGGAAGTTTCATATCAGCGCACAATCCGCTTCATAGTGAATATCTTCTTCCGGAAATGTGCCCCAGGCGGAATCTAAGCCATGTCTCCACAATATCCTTTCTTTCAGGATTTCTAATCTCTCAGGAGAGCTTCTGTGAAGTTAGGAAAGTATGAGGTGAGAGACTGGCGAAAGGAAAACGGTGAGGGTGTGTCGTGAGTCGTGCTGGGTTAGCTCAATTGGTAGAGCACTCGCCCGCGAGAGGCAAACATCCCGAGTTCGAGTCCCTGGTTGGCACACAGTTTTCAACTGCCAGGAAGTTTAGCATTAGCGCACACTCAGCTGCAGAGTGAAAATCTCCTTCTGGCATTTATCCCACTGTCAGGAAAGACGTTTAATGCATTCATGGAAAAATGTTCGCCGTTGCTTGCGGAACCAAGATTGTACCCAGCCGTGCACATCTTCGCCTGATGCAGAACGACGGCCACGAACGTCTCTCTTCAGCGCTACAAAAACGCATAAATCGCAATGTATGTAATATGTATAAGGACATCCTACCGAAACTTCCATAGCGTAGTAAAACGACCTTGGCAACGCGTGGACGGGTCCTCATCTCTCCCCATATGATTTCCATATATTTTGAAGCCTGAAGAAATATATTTCTGGCCATAGCTTTGCTTCCGACGAAGAGAGGCACGCCTGGGTACAATCATATTTCCACAGGAAACTGCAAGAAGTTTTCCATTAGTGCACTGCCCATCTTGTCTCACAGTGGGGTAAATGCATTATTAGTTATGATGATTACTTTTGGAATAATAAATAGTTTACTTACTTTTTCCAGCATGTCTCATTGTCATTTGACTGCTCCTTACAATAACATGGGTAATTTAAGAGAGTGTATTAGGGGGAAGAACAGAACAGAGAGAGAGGATATGGGCTTGGCAGTAAGAATAACAGAATAATAACAGTAACCGAATTCTGCAATAAGTTTCAGCTCGTAAAATCAAATACACGGTTAAAAAATTAGAAGAGTAGGACGTGTACTTGGAAAATTTGTAGAGATACGGGAAGAAACCGGATATATTTTATCACAGTCAGACAGAGAATCCCAAAACAATTACTGGATTTTAAGACTTACCCAGGAGCAGTCGTAGACTCGGATCATAATTTAGTAATGATGAAGAAAGAACTGAAATCAAAGAGAATCGTCTGCAAGATTCAGTGTGGAAAGAAGTGGGAAATGAAGTACTGAGGAAGAGTGAGACGCAATAGAAGTTCGCTGAGGATGTGGATACTGTGGTAAGGAATACCTCAGCATACAGTTAAAGAGGATTGGACAGCTATAAAAAGGACAGTCACAGATGTTGGACAGTCAGACATAAGTACAAAGAACATAACACCGAATTAACTTTGTGTAACAGAACACATACTTCAAATGATCGACGAAAGGGGTAAGAACAAAAACGGTCAAGGAAAGGCAGCAGTACAGCAATATAAATCTCTTAGTAAAGAAACAAGTATGAAGTGCACGGAAGCCAAGGCAATATCGCGGCAAGAAAGATGTGAAGAAAATGAAGAGGAAGTGAATGATGGGAGGACCTACTTGATGTATAGGAAGGACAAAACAATCTCACATGGAATTACAAGGGTAGTAACATTAATAGTTCATTGGAAATGACACCGTCAAACGCAGAGGAAGTGGCGGAAAGGTGGAAAGAGTACATTGAAGCCCTCTGTTAAGGGGACGACTTGTTTGATGAGGTGTTAGAAAAATCAGAATTAAAAAGAGCTTTGGAAGACCGGAGATCAAACGAAGCAGAAGGGATAGACGATATTACATCGGAATTTTTAAAATCTACGGGACAAATGCCACCAAACGAATAGCAAGCTGGTGTGTAGAATCTACGAGACTGGCGACGTACCTTCTGACTTTCGGAAAACTATCATCCACGCAATTCAAAAGATATACACAAAATAATGGAAAAGAAAAAGTAGGATCTGTTACGTGATGAGTTTCGCTTTAGGAAAGGTAAAGCCCAGAGAGGCAGTTTGACTTAGCGTTTGATAATGGAAGCAAACTTGAAGAATAGTCAACATACGCTTAAAGGATTTGTCGATCTTCAAAAAGCGTTCCACAGAGAGAATTGGTGAAAGGTGTCCGATATTCTGATAAAGCTAAGAGTAAACTACTGGGAAAGACGGGTGATATACAAGGTGTACAAGAACCGAGAGGGAACAACATGACTGGAAGACCGACAACGAAGTAGTCGGATTAAAAAGAGTTAGGTAAGGGGTTCTTTACCCCTGCTGTCCAATTCATAAATCGAAGAGCACTGACGGGAATAGAAGGAAGGTTCAAGAAAGAGACAAAAATTCAGGGTGAAAGATTATCAGTCATGAGATTCGCTGACGACATTTCCATCCCCGTTAAAGCGATGATGAGTTACAGGATCTCTTGAGTATAGTAAATAGGATGATAAGTAATGAAAAAGAAGTAACGATAAGCACCAGGAATGAGGATAGCGAGAAGCTAAACATAAATGTTGGCGATGAAATAGACGGAGGTAAGAAAGTTTGCCGGCAGGGGTGGCCGAGCGATTCTAGGTGCTACAGTCTGGAACCGCGCGCCCGCTACGGTGGCAGGTTCGAATCCTGCCTCGGGCATGGATGTGTGTGGTGTCCTTAGGTTAGTTAGGTTTAAGTAGTTCTACATTCTGGGGGACTGATGACCTCAGAAGTTAAGTCCCGTAGTGCTCAGAGCCATTTGAACCATTTGCTGAAGAAAGTCTGCTACTTGCAGATAACATAACCCATGACGGACGAAATATGGAGGACATAAAAAACGGAATAACACGGACATAGAGGGCGTACTTGACCAAGATATGTCTTTTTTTTGGGTCATCAGTCTTCTGACTGGTTGGATCCTACTCATCACGAATTCCTCACCTTTGTCAAACTCTAAATGTCAGAATGGCACTTCCAACCCACGTCTTCAATTATTTGCTTGATATATTCCTATGTCAGTCTTCCTCTACAGTTTTTGCCCTCTACAGCTCCCTGTTGTACCATGGAAGTCATTCACTCATGTCTTAACACATGTCCCATCATCCTGTCCCTTCTTCTTGTCAGTGTTTTCCACATATTCCTTTCCTCCCTAATTCTACGCAGAACCTTCTCAATCCTTACCTTATCAGTCCACCTAATTCTCAACATTCGTCTGTAGCACTACATTACAAATTAATCGATTCTCTTCGTTTCCAGTTCTCCCACAGTCCCTGTTTCACTACCACACAATGCTGAACTCCAGATGTACATTCTCAGAAAAGTCTTTCTCAAATTAAGGGCTATGTTTGATACTAGTAGGCTTCTCTTGGCCAGAAATGCACTTTGTGCCATTGCTAGTCTGCTTTTGATGTCCTCCTTGCTCCGTCCGTTATAGGCTATTTTACTAACTACGTAGCAGAATTCCTTAACTTCATTTACTTCGTGACCATCAATCCTGATGTTAAGTTTCTCGCTGTTCTCATTTCTGCCATTTCTCATTACTCTCGCCTTTCTTCGATTTACTCTCAATCCATATTCTGAACTTATTAGATTGTTCATTCCATTCAGCAGATCATTTAGTTCTTCTTCACTTTCACTCAGGATAGCGACGTCATCAGCAATCGTATCATTGATATCCTTTCAAGTTGATTTTAAATTGCCCTCCTGAACCTTTCTTTTAACTCCATCATTGTTTACAAATGGTATATCGCCAGACTCATACATTCTGTTCAACAAGGTGAATAGTCGTTTTGTTGCCACTTCCCATAATGGCTTTAGAAATTCTGATGGAATGTTATCTATCCCTTCTGCCTTATTTGGTCATAAGGCCTCCAAAGTTCTTTGAAATTCTGCTTCTAATACTAGATCCCCATTCAGTTCTAAATTTACTCCTGTTTCTTCTTCTATCACAGACAAATCTTCCCCCTCATAGAGGCTTTCAGCGCATTCTTTCTGCCTATCCGCTCTCTCCCCTAATTTTAACAGTGGAATTCCTGTTACACTCTTAATGTTACCATCCTTACTTTTAATGTCACTGAAGGATGTTTTGACTTTCCTGTAAGCTGAGTCTGTCCTTCCGATAAACATTTCTTTTTCGATTTCTTCACATTTTTCCTGCAACCATTTCGTCTTAACTACCCTGCACTTCCTATTTTTTCATTCCTCGGCGATTTATATTTCAGTATAACTGAGATAACTGGAACATTTCTGATCGATTAACTGATGTATTTCTTCTGTTACTAATGGTTTCTTCACAGTTACCTTGTTTGTACCTATGTTTTTCTTTGCAGTGTCCGTGATGGCTCATTTTAGATATGTCCATTCCTCTTCAACTGTACTGTCTGATGAGTTATTCCTTATTGCTACGTATCAAGTTATTCCTTACAACTTCCGTATTCCACTTCTTTGCATATTGATTCATCCTGACTAATATCTTAAACTTCAGCCTACTCTTCATCACTACTATATTGTGATCTGAGTCAACATCTGCTCCTGCGTATGCTTTACAACCCAGTATCTGATTTCGGAATCTCTGTCTGACCATGATGTAATCTAACTGAAATCTTCCCGTATCACGCGGCCTTTTCTAAGTATACCTCCTCCTGTTGTGATTCTTGAACAGAGTATCCGCTGTTACCAGCTAAAATTTATACAGAGATCAATTAGCCTTCCTCCTCTCTCATTCCTTGTGCCAAGCCCACATTTCTTAGTGTAAAATATCGTCAAAGTATGTAAAGTTTTGTTTTACACTAAATGATTTCTTCTTGAGAGCTCTTTTTAGTAGAAACTGAATAAAATTCGTCTGTATAGTAACATCGAGTAGCTGACAGGGAACAGATTCTTGCCTAATATCGTCAACGGCAATGGCGTAGCAGTAGAAGAAATGTAATGATACTCTTAATTAGAAAGTAAATTTACAGATGATGGTCATAGTAAGGAAGTATCGCAAGCAGAATATAAGAGCACTATGTAATTCAAATAATATATCGTTAGGGTATTAAAGAATATCTTTATGGTTTTATGTTAGAAACACAAAATTGTATGCAAACGAAGTGGAAGTATACAGTAAGAAATGAAGAGCTACTAAAAAGAGGAAGTGAGAATACAAGTGGATGAGATACCCTTACTATAAGAAGGACAGGTTAGCTGGAGTCAGTTACATCGTCTAGAAAAAAAGAATTTAGCATTGTACCATGGACCTAGCCGTTGGTGAGGAGGCTTGCGAGCCTCAGCGATGCAGATAGCCGTACCGTAGGTGCAACCACAACGGAGGGGTATATGTTGAGAGGATAGACAAACGTGTGGTTCCTGAAGAGGGGCAGCATTTTCAATAGTTGCGGGGGCATTGACTGACCTGGTCTTGTAACACTAACCAAAACGGCCTTTCTGTGCTGTGCTGGCTGAAAGCAAGAGGAAGCTATAGCCGTAATTTTTCCCAAGGGCATGCACCTTTACTGTATGGTTAAATGATTATGGCGTCCTCTTGGGTAAAATATATCGGAGGTAAAATAGTCCCCCATTCGGATCTCCGGGCGGTGACTACTCATGAGGATGTCATTATCAGGAGAAAGAAAACTGGCTTTCTACGGATCGGAGCGTGGAATGTCAGATCCATTAATCGGGCAGGTAGGTTAGAAAATTTAAAAAGCGAGATGGATAGGCTAAAGATAAATATAGAGGCAATTAGTGAAGTTCGGTGGCAGGAGGAACAAGACTTTAGATCAGGTGAGTACAGGGTTATAAACACAAAATCAAATAGGGGTAATGCTAGAGTAGGTTTAATAATGAATAAAAAATAGGAGTACGGGTAAGCTACTACAAACATCATAGTGAATGCATTATTGTTGCCAAGATAACCACGAAGCCCACGCCTACTACAGTAGTACAACTTTTTATGCCAACTAGCTCTGCAGATGACGAAGAAATTGATAAAAATTATGAGGAGATAAAAGAAATTATTAAGATAGTGAAGGGAGACGAAAATTTAATAGTCATGGGTAAGGGGAGAGAAAGAAACATAGTAGGTGAATATTGATTGGGGTTAAGAAATGAAAGAGGAAGCCGCCTGGTAGAATTTTGAACAGAGCGTAATTTAATCATAGCTAACACTTGGTTCAAGAATAATGAAAGAAGGTTGTTTACATGGACGAAGCCTGGAGATACTCGAAGGTATCAGATATATTACATAATGGTAAGACAGGGATTTAGGAACCAGGTTTTAAATTGTAAGACATTTCCAAGGGCAGGTGAGGACACTGACCACAATCTATTGGTTATGAACTGTAGATTAAAACTGAAGAAACTGCAAAAAGGTGGGAATTTCAGGAGATGGGACCTGGATAAACTGACTAATCCAAGGGTTGTACAAAGTTTCAGGGAGAGCATAAGGGAATAATTGACAGGAATGGTGGAAAGAAATACAGCAGCAGAAGAATGGCTAGCTATAACGGATAAAGTAGTGAAGGCAGCAGGGTATCAAGTAGGTGAAAAGACGGGGACTAGCGGATTTCCTTAGGTAACAAAAGAAATGTTGAATTTAATTGATGAAAGGAGAAAATATAAAAATGCAGTAAACGAAGCAGGCAAAAAGCAATAAAAACGTCTCAAAAATGAGACTGACAGGAAGTGCAAAATGGCTAAGCAGGCATGGCTAGAGGACAAATGTGAGGATGTAGAGGCTTATCTCCCTAGTGGTAAGATACATACTGCTTACAGAAAAATTAAATAGACCACTTCTATGAATATCTAGAGCTCAGATGGAAACCCGGTTCTAAGCAAAAAAGGGAAAGCAGAAAGGTTGAAGGAGTATATAGAGGGTCTATACAAGGGCGATGTACATGAGGACAATATTATGGAAATGGAAGAGGATGCGGATGAAGATAAAATGGGAGATATGACACTGCGTGAAGTGTTTCACAGAGCACTGAAAGACCTAAGTCGAAACAAGGTCCCAGGAGTAGACAACATTCCATTAGAACTACTGACAGCCTTGGGAGAGCCAGTCTTGACAAAACTCTACCATCTGGCGAGCAAGATGTATGAGACAGACGAAATATCCTCGGTCGTCAATGAGAATATAATAATTCCAATCGCAAAGAAAGTAGGTGTTGACAGATGTGAAAATTATCGAACTATCAGTTTAATAAGTCGAGGCTGCAAAATCTAAGCGAAATCTTTACAGATGAACGGAAAAACTGGTAGAAGCCGACCTCGGGGAAGATCAGTTTGGATTCCGAAAAAATACTGGAACACGTGAGGCAATACTGACCCTACGACTTATCTTAGAAAATAGATTAAGGAAAGGGAAACAGGCGTTTCTAGCATTTGTAGACTTAGAAAAAGCTTTTGAAAATGTTGACTGGAATAATTTCGTTCAAATTCTGAAGGTGGCGGGGGGTAGAATACAGGGAGCGAAAGGCTATTTACAATTTGTACAGAAACCAGATGGCAGTTATAAGAGTCGAGGGGCATGAAAGGGAAGCAGCAGTTGGGAAGGGAGTGAGGCAGGGTTGTAGCCTCTCCCCGATGTTATTCAATCTGTATATTGAGAAAGCAGTAGAGGAAACAGAAGGAAAATTCGGAGTAGGTATTAAAATCCATGGAGCAGAAATAAAATTTTGAGGTTCGCCGATGACATTGTAATTCTGTCAGAGAAAGCAAAGGACTTGGAAGAGCAGTTGAACGGAATGGACAGTGTCTTGAAAGGAGGATATAAGATGAACATCAACAGAAGCAAAACATGGATAATGGAATGTAGTCGAATTAAATAGGATGAATCTGCGAGAATTAGATTAGGAAATGAGACACGCAAAGTAGTAAAGGAGTTTTGCTATTTGGGGAGACAAATAACTGATGATGGTCGAAGTAAAGAGTATATAAAATGTAGAGTGGCAATGGCAAGGAAAGCGTTTCAGAAGAAGGGAAATTTGTTAATATGGAGTATAGATTTAAGAGTCAGGAAGTCGTTTCTGAAAGTATTTGTATGGAGTGTAGCCATGTATGGAAGTGAAACATGGACGATAAACAGTTTGGACAAGAAGAGAATAGAAGCTTTCGAAATGTGGTGCTACAGAAGAATGCTGAAGATTAGATGAGTTGATCACCTTACTAATGGGGAGGTATTGAATGGAATTGGGGAGAAGGGGAGTTTGTGGCACAGCTTGAGTAGAAGAAGGGATCGGTTGGTAAGACTTGTTCAGAGGCATCTAGAGATCACTAATTTAGTATTGGAGAGCAGCATGGAGGGCAAAAATCGTAGAGGGAGACCAAGAGATGAATGCACTAAGCAGATTCAGAAGGATGAGGGTTGCAGTAAGTACTGTGAGATGAAGAGGCTTGCACAGGATAGAGTAGCATTGATAGCTGCATCAAACTAGTAGAATATGTGTTACGTCCACTCTTTTAATGGTGGTAAGTATGCACTATCTTAGATAATGCGTAGGAGTATTATTAAAAATAGTTACTTCAGCACAATGGTTCATTTGTTCGCTTTTAGCTACATCGACGAGACACAGAACTGTGGAACACAGAAAGAGAAGACTGAAGAAGATATAGAAGTAACGATAAATTTCACACAGTAAGCATATCTAGACTTCGTTTGGTCGTCCTGTTAAGCGACCTATAAAAGCACTCAGTATTTCCAGCAGCATACGAACTTCCGAATACCAAGTGTTGGCAATATATTCGCTGCCATATCGGCATCCATATTCAAAGCATATTTTCGCAACAATATTCCGCAGACTTAAAAGACTACCTGAGTTACGAGTTCGGGTGCTTGAAGCGCTTCTGTGCCATTCAAAGAAGAGTGGGTAACTCAGAAAATCGTGAGTCAGCAAGGACTGGAGATCCAGAGATCGAACAGGCCCGTCGTAGTAACGCAAGGGAGTGCGTTGCGGATGTTGAAGATATTCTTAATGGTAGCAGTGTGATGATACATTCAGCTGATATTTTTGTATGCTACAAAAGAAGTATGGCATGAGATAACCGTTAACAAATACTTATACAAATGGTCCGCCATTTCTTGAATGCGTATTTAGAGTATTCCTTTTGACAAACAAAACTCTACTTTCTTAAATGTCCCCAGACACGGATCTTTTGGAATTAATAAAATTTTCTGCCGTGATACTAAGCTGGGATATGACAGGAGCAACCATCAGCTGTGCTAATATTTTACAGAGATGTTTAAAAATGTCTCACTTAACTTGTTTCGTGAACAGACGAGGATGCTTGCAGACTAATAAACCTGTCTCCGGGATTCCAGTTGTAGCAGTAGACGGGCGCACATATAGGGTGGTCCAATGATAGTGACCGGGCCAAAAATCACATGAAATAAGCATCAAACGAAAAAACTACAAGGAACGAAATTCGTCTAGTTTGAAGGGGAAACCAGATGGCGCTATGGTTGCCCCGCTAGATGGCGTTGCCATAGGCCAAACGGGTATCAACTGCGTTTTTTTACATAGGAACCCCCATTTTTTATTACATATTCGTGTGGTACGTAAAGAAGTGTGAATGTTTTAGTTGGACCACTTTTTTCGCATTGTGATAGATGGCGCTGTAACAGTCACAAACGTATATGTACCTGGTATCATGTAACATTTCGCCAGTGCAGTCGGTATATAAAGGCACATTTGCATGCCGAGCGTGAGTTTCCTCGGAAACGCGAAATAATAATTAAATAAATAATCAGTGACAAATAAATAAAGCCTATAGCACACAACTGCAGCGCTGTGTCGCTGATAAAACAAAAGCACAATTACGTTACTCTTATGTTTGATGAAGAAGGAGAGAGCTCTGGTTGAAGTGGTGCGAGAAGCACGTATTTTATTTTATTGTCTGGCACACCGCCATATTTCATGTTATAGAAGAATACTGCGAGTTGCAACCACACTAGGCACTCGATTCTGTAAAGAATTTATATTTATAAAAGTAAGTAGGATTATGAACTGTAGGCTTATTCATTGAATATATCTGATTTAACTAACTGTGTAACTTTTTTATGTTTAGTAGACAATCACCTCTGTACGACGTATTGGCATGGCTGGCAAATTATTGTAATATTGAGATTTAGATTATGAGTCCGCACCTACCGCAGCAGTCTTTGGAAACGATTTAATTACGAAGTCCGATTATTCAGTTTTATTTCACGGTCAACTACAAGTAACATTGCCTTTACGAAAAAGCCATTGTCAAGCGTCTGATACTGAATAATTAAACGTCCACGTTCCAGATAAGCAAATCCAATTGCAATCACAATCACCATCATACAGATAGATAATTAACATATTCAAAATAACATTTATTTATTTATTTATTTTATTTATTTTATATTGGCGACTGCGTGTCGGACTTGTTATTTTGTCATTTGTTACATTGTTCTCTTTGTTTCATGTAAAAAATCAACTTTCTGGACCTGGACGTCAATGTATGAGAGATAACAAAATCTGAAGATATTTTCCAATTCTGAAATTTTGCGGGAAGACGCAATGAAACTTCCAGCAAAATAAGGTAAGACGCAGCATCTTTGCATTGGTAGGCTTGACCAGACGTATAATTCAGTGTATTAGCTTTTCAGTAAATTCTGTAGTGTTTCTTTTCTGCATAACAGTTTCAGTGATAAATTTCATTCTCAGTACTTTTCCCTAAACAATAACGTATGCAACAATACCAATACACGAGTGTACAATATGGCCGACTTCTGTACGATATCATGTAACATGGCCAGCAGCCATTACCAATAATCTCAAATTCAGTTTATATTTTTAAATTAACAGACAGCCATTGTTGCTACGAGCGATTCATGCTCAACTACATTTTATTTTAAAATCAGTGTCAAAAATTTTCTTGAAACATATATCACGTGTGGCATGGTAATAACTAGAAAACAATACGCAAAAATGGAACAGCAAGGACGTACTATTCAGACGCAATCCGACTCGGACGTGAGACAAGTGTTAGAAAATGACTTTACGACAGCAATCGGTAGTGACGATTCATCAAACATTGACGCAAGTGTTGACGAAAATTTTGACGATAGGCCGTCCACTACAAAAATTTCAAAATCTCAATCAGAGCCCATGTTAATGCATGACGTCACATCTAATGACGCGGCGGAGGCAGAGACCTTGCAAACGGTAAACATTGCCGACTTGTTACAAATGCTAATGAAACAAAACGCAGAAAACATGGCAACCTTAAATGAACAGTTAAAAACACAAAATGACGAAATCAAATCTGATCTCATAGCAATCAAGATAGGTAATGACACTTTATGTAAGCGTGTGGAACTTATAGACGCCACACTGACCAAACAGATGACCGAACTCAGTACTAAATTTTCCCAGCTCAATACGAGACAAGAAAAGACTACAACTGACGTAGCACTTTTACAGACACAAGTAAAAAACCTTAATGTCACGTGTGAAGTTCTTACTGAACAAATTCAAACATATCCTTCAGTACATGACAACCTTGAAAAACGAATTACTGACGTACAGAATAAATTTGACAATGTTGAACAACACCTGACTGACATCTTACAATCAGAGGCCACAGCTCATTTTCAAAATATTAATAAAGAATTTCATAATTGGGTGTCCTACCTAAGTCTTTTCGAAGACGTACACAATAACTTAAATATTTACGATACGAATTACACACCTAACGAGATCATGTTCAATTGCAAACAGAACGATCAGTGGATAGAACCATTACCTAAGTTGTCAGACAAGGAAATCACACCTGAACAGAAAAAAAAGAAGTATTGACTACATTGACACATCACGCACAAATACGAAACAAACATCACAGAAACATAATAAAAAGAAAACAAAAATTCGAGGTAGGAATGCTTGTACTACTTCGTACTCATCATAAATCTGTAGCACTCAAACGACGCAACGCTAAGTGGCGTCTGCTATATGAAGGACCGTATATAATTGTTAACATACCCCATCCTGGTGCGTATCTGTTACAACATCCTAGAACTAACAAAATTATTGGGCTATACGCACACCGAGATCTTAGAGCATTTCATGCTGAATAATGTCAAAGTCATACCCATCAAAATATTGCTAAGCAACTCGAAAAACTCTGTTGTTACAACACAGATAATAAGTAGTATAGAAATTTTCATTTCAGCGGTTCCAGTGACGCAGTTGAAGACAAAAGAACTCTTCTTTCAGCGCGCGCCTCCACCTGAAAGACGGAATATTAAAGTAAAATTTATGATTACGTAGCAGTGGATGACATATTAATTTTTCACGGAACATTTGTTACTGAAGGTACCACTGACTTGGTGTGACACCTGACGAACTGACAGACGTCATCTGTGAAGCGATCTTTTACTTTGAGAAATAGATTAGACGCACATCTCTCAACACGAAAAGCATCTATCAGTAGTCAAGGCCACACAGACACTCTACACACACGCACAAAACGCGAGGAATCGAACATTTTCTCTCTCTTACTATTTTGAATATTTATTGAGTAGTGAAAACGCCTGGTCTTGCCTACTGATGTAATGAATGTTGTGTCTAACCTATCTTAATTTCAGATGACATCACAAAAAACATCGATAATATCCCAGCAAAACCGAGAGGATGTAAATATCTGCAATTCATGTAATCAAATGTGACACAATGTAATAACCTATAGCGATGTAATGATGATGTAAACATGTTTATGTGCAACTATATTATGTTTATGCTAAGAAAATATGTGACGTGTGTATGTATAATTACTTATTTTTTTAACTGATGTATAGTGCAACTGTTACTATGTAAAAATTTGAACAAAACGAGTGCCAAAAAGACATTGCATAGTGAACCACTGTTCACGGACATTAACGAACATTACTAACTCTGCAACTACGCGGAAACCTATGTGAAAGAAACTGTTAATGCCATTCATTATGCAGCGTATCTATGTAAACGCGATGAACGATTTCCTTGATTAATAACTACGAACATTTAGGTGAGCTATATTCAGCAAAAAACTGATAATGTGAAGTGCATAATTCGTGCATCGTCTAGTGATATTACTACAGTACCCAACTTCAAGATGTTAACTGGATTAAATGGACACAAAGTGCCTGTCCAGAAAACAACACGACGGGTGGAAGAATTTTGGTTGGAACTTCAGGGAATGAAATGTTCTCGAAATGTGACGGACACTCTTACCTGGACTGTCCAAGGATCGACGCCAGCTATGTGCCGTCCGAGGTTCTGCAACCAAGCTTCCACGGAATGTAAAAAACGAACTGCACGTGGACCAATTACTCGACGGGTCACGTCTGATCTGTAATAAGCAATGCTTCTAGTCACAACGAACTGCATCACTACGACTATAATGGAAATGAGAAATGGACACGCTTATGTATTAATCACGTTGTTATACAACGATGTTACTGTGATCAAAAAACTTTACCACGACGATACTAACCTGTAAAAAATTATTGTGCAGCGGATGAATATGAACTGTAATAACGACACGATGGGTATAGGTCAACGCACCTGAAAAATACGGACATTTTTCTTTGAAGTATTTCAAAACAATACTATGTAACTAAGAACATTCAACAATCTAAGTTGTATTGTGTTATAACAAATATTGTAAATTTAAAACTAAGTTACCTGTCATAGAATGCAGTCTTCATATGTAATCTTGGTTGAATATTTTCTTTGTGCAACGACTGAAAAACGCGCGCACACGAACAATATGATCTGCAATACTGTGCCGCGTGATCTAACTATACGATATAACGGCAGTGCCGCAGTTACACAGACGCTTCTGCGCATGCGCGCACTCTATCTGCCAACATAAGAACTTTTACGGCGCACCCGCGTCATTCAAATTTTGTATAATGTGTATAATGTGTAATGTAAGTCATGTAAATAGTTGTAGATAACTTAGATTTTCTTGTGCCTTTAGGTGAATTGCTCGCCTGCAGGTGTGTCCTTTCGCCTCGCAATTCAGGGGGCAATATAAAGGCACATTTGCATGCCGAGCGTGAGTTTCCTCGGAAACGCGAAATATTAATTAAATAAATAATCAGTGACAAATAAATAAAGCCTATGGCACACAACTGCAGCGCTGTGTCGCTGATAAAACAAAAGCACAATTACGTTACTCTTATGTTTGATGAAGAAAGAGAGAGCTCTGGTTGAAGTGGTGCGAGAAGCACGTATTTTATTTTATTGTCTGGCACACCGCCATATTTCATGTTATAGAAGAATACTGCGAGTTGCAACCACACTAGGCACTCGATTCTGTAAAGAATTTATATTTATAAAAGTAAGTAGGATTATGAACTGTAGGCTTATTCATTGAATATATCTGATTTAACTAACTGTGTAACTTTTTTATGTTTAGGAGACAATCACCTCTGTACGACGTATTGGCATGGCTGGCAAATTATTGTAATATTGAGATTTAGATTATGAGTCCGCACCTACCGCAGCAGTCTTTGGAAACGATTTAATTACGAAGTCCGATTATTCAGTTTTATTTCACGGTCAACTACGAGTAACATTGCCTTTACGAAAAAGCCATTGTCAAGCGTCTGATACTGAATAATTAAACGTCCACGTTCCAGATAAGCAAATCCAATTGCAATCACAATCACCATCATACAGATAGAATAATTAACATATTCAAAATAACATTTATTTATTTATTTATTTATTTTATTTATTTTATAGGTATTTGCTTCGTGATACATTACCCGTGTTAAAATGGACCGTTTACCAACTGCGGAAAAGGTCCATATCGTGTTGATATATGGCTATTGTGATCAAAATGCCCAACGGACGTGTGCTGTGTATGCTGCTCGGTATCCTGGACGACATCATCCAAGTGTCCGGACTGTTCGCTGGATAGTTACGTTATTGAAGGAAACAGGAAGTGTTCAGCCACACGTGAAACGTAAACCACGACCTGCAACAAATGATGATGCCGAAGTAGGTGTTTTAGCTGCTGTAGCGGCTAATCCGCACATCAGTAGCAGACAAATTGCGGGAGAATCGGAAATCTCAAAAACGTCTGTGTTGAGAATGCTACATCAACATCGATTGCACCCGTACCATATTTCTGTGCACCAGGAATTGCATGGCGACGACTTCGAACGCCTTGTACAGTTCTGCCACTGGGAAAATGAGAAATTACGGGACGATGACAGATTTTTTGCACGCGTTCTATTTAGCGACGAAGCGTCATTCACCAACAGCGGTAACGTAAACCGGCGTAATATGCCCTATTGGGCAACGGAAAATCCACGATGCCTGCGACAAGTGGAACATCAGCGACCGTGGCGGGTTAATGTATGGTGCGGCATAATGGGAGGAAGAAGAATTGGCCCCCATTTTATCGATGGCAATCTAAATAGTGGAATGAATTCTGATTTGCTACGTAATGTTCTACCGATGTTACTACAAGATGTTTCACCGCATGACAGAATGGCGATGTACTTCCAACATGATGGATGTCCGGCACATAGCTCGCGTGCGGTTGAAGCGGTATTGAATAGCATATTTCATGACAGGTCGATTGGTCGTCGAACGTTCACCGGATATGACGTCCCCGCATTCCTTTCTGTGGGGAAAGTTGAAGGATATTTGCTATCGTGATCCACCGACAACGCCTGACAACATGCGTCAGCGCATTGTCAATGCATGTGCGAAGATTACGGAAGGCGAACTACTCGCTGTTGAGAGGAATGTCGTTATACATATTGCCAAATGCACTGGGGTTGACGGACATCATTTTGAGCATTCATTGCATTAATGTGGTATTTACAGGTAATCACGCTGTAACAGCATGCATTCTCAGAAATAATAAGTTCACAAAGGTACATGTATCACATAGGAACAACCGAAATAAAATGTTCAAACGTACGTACGTTCTGTATTTTCATTTAAAAAACCTACCTCTCACCAACTGTTCGTCTAAAATTGCGAGCCATATGTTTGTGACTATTACAGCGCCATCTATCACGAAGCGAAGAAAGTGGTCCAACTAAAACATTCATATTTCTTTACGTATTACATGAATATATCATAAAAGAGGGGGTTCCTATTTACGAAAACGCAGTTGATATCCGTTTGACCTATGGCAGTGCCATCTAGCGGACCAAATATAGCTCCATCTGGTTTCCCCCTTCAAGCTAGACGAGTTTCGTTCTTTGTAGTTTTTCCGTTTCAAGCTTATTTCGTGAGATATTTGGCCCGGTCAGTATCAATGGGCTACCCTGTATATGTTCCAGTGCTAGACGACATACAAACATCATAAAAATGCAGTTATCGTCCTTCGAAGAAAACAAAGTGATTTTATAAATGTGACGGCCAACGACGCAAATGAAATTCTTGTTGTAAAGTGTTAGCCCCACAGCGCAGTGTGGCGTGACGTTTCCGGTCAAGAATAAAGCGGCGGCATCGTGTAAAAAGTGAAATATTAATTAATGTCCGAGTGTCTTTATGCATATAGGACTCCAAAGTCTAGAGCAACGAGAGTACTGAGATCACCGTCGCCACATAAATTGTCAGAGTAACAGGAAAACCAATGAACATTTGTAAACCCCGTATCGCTTGATTTCTTAATAGCTTAATCATCGGAGTAGCAAAATAAGCCAATAGCATGGTTTCAGGTCTTGTGGAAAATTTGGTTTATCTCGAGTATTGTTACTTCCATGGAATTTCACAGGAATATGAGATACATCAGAAAAGACCAGAAGACGGAGGGGAACGTTTGTATTTTCATTCCTTACGGAAAATAATTTCAACAAGGAAAGCCTGATTATTAATCTACACTTTTGAGTGCTGTTTCTCTTATACTTTGAAAAATACTTCGTTTTCACAATCACCTATCGATTCTGAGTGCATTTCTGAAACTCCTTTACCAGACAGTCGTGCCCAAGATAATTCTTTGGTCACATGTCACAACATATTTCTAAATTTTAACATTTGTGTACCAGTGCATATAGTGGGCAAGGGATTGGGCTAGCATTCGGGATAATCTGAGTCCCAGGCCCCGAGAGGCCGTCACAATTTACGATTTCCTTAGTGTCCGTAATATGACACTATGCCAGTGCCGTTCATTTGAAAATGCAGCTAACAATTTTCTCCCTAGGAAAAACATACAGTTGGATTAGATAGTGTAGAATTTTCTTCACGCCCTACAAGGGTAGACAGAATTTTATGCTGGCTTTCTTTGAAACAAATAACATTAATTCCGAGGCGCAGTGAGCTGTGTAAAAGCTACTATTAATTCCTACGTTCAGATGGTCTCAGTCGATTTCTGCTTCATTTTCACCAGTAATAAAGAAGTTAACAGGCCGCAGTATTTGTATATCCGTTGATCCACTAAGCAATCTAATTAGCATTCCCAAAAATGTATTCGGAGAGGCGCTATCGTGAAAGTAATATTCTCTCTGTGATTAAGCTTCAAAGGGATTTTCTGTCGCTACAAGTACCAGAAATCGCGGCAGTGCGTGAAATTCGGTTCTTCATAATTGTCTAGTAATTAATGCAGACGCCTTTGAAGTTGCTATGTTCCTTCCGACTGATTAACTCCCAAAGCCCTCCTTCAGTCGCATTTACTTCTACCAATACAACTCGCTTTCCACCTCCGTAATGTTACCCAACCTTCGTCTACTCTATTACAGTTTCAAAAGAAAAATGTGTTCATTGTTTAGTACCATAACATGCATACTTATGTAACACATTTGGAACTCCATAATTTTCATGATATTAGATAATTTCATTCTCCCAAACTAAGTTTATAACATGGTGCAATAATCTCAGATTTTGATACATTTTATTCTAGTATAGGTTATATCTGTATGGCACATTTGTGATATAGCAGTTAATTTGGCAACCTCGCGCTGTTTGTAGCTCTTTCATAATTTGTACATTGTGCTTCGGTGTCATAATGATAGACAGAATGATTTTAAATTCAAATTTGTATTATCATACTAAATATTCATGCCGTTTTTATGAATAGCATGACTTCACTAATTGTTATAAATCTGTTGCCACTATCGTCCACTATTTTAAGTGAAGACGAGACATGGTTGAAAGACAAATGTATGTGACAGTACCTTTCAATTTTCCGGGGGACGTGGACAGAGACATATTAATATTAATCATCGCTCTCTGTTTTATTACGTCAATGAGTGAACAGCAGCACTGTTATCCTGGAAAAATAACATGGGAACTACAAAAACGAATATGCATTCAGAATTCCTTAAAGATCCGCTTAAGCAGTGATAAATCAGAGAACTGTCCTGAGTCCCTTCTGTTCCCTCCGCCACACACCGCCAGATGGCTTGCGGACTATGGACGTGGATTTAGGTTTAAAATTGCCGTCTTCGAAGACTTTGGGATGTGGAGACTGTCACTATCACTAACGAAAACAGAGCTTATTGACGTAGAAACGATAGCGTTTATGTTGTAGATCTAATAATAAATTGTAATACAGTTAGTCCTTGAAATTTTGTTAGCGACGTCACACATCAAAGACTATTACTCCTTACGTTATTTCAGTTCAAAGCTTCTGTAAAGCATGTGATCCAAAGGTTTTCATAACGCTGAAACCAGAAGACTAAAAGACTCATCTGAAAAAATTAGAAGGAATTTCTTAGTTCTTGTAATCCAACTTTATAGACAGTAAGACTTGGAGTTAAACTTTATTAAAAAAATCTAACCTACTTCCTCGAGGCTTGTAATAATTGAAAACCGTCTGAAAGAAAGAAAGATTTTGATCCAGTTCTCTGATTTATCACTGCTTAAGCGGATCTTTACGAAATTCTGAAATGCATATTAATTTTTTATAGTTTCCATGCTATTTTTCCCGAGTAACAGTGTTGCTGTTCACTAATTGACTTAATAAAACAGAGAGCGAACTGAAAGTAAACGAAATACACTTTACAAATAACAGACTGCAATATACCGGTACAAAAATAGTCACTCTTCCTTTCCATTTCTCCCCAATGAGGTCCTCCTCCTTTTGCAGGCTGTAACCGAGTAGGTGGCAGGTAAAATAAAATGTGTCTCCAGCAGACGAATAACCATTGGTCTTCCCTGAACTAGAAATCATAGATCATCCAGATGTGACCAGAACTCACTTAGGATCCACTGTAGACTAGGGGCCATCATAGCGCTGAAGATCTCCTCTGTCCCTCTTGCTGGCGTCCCTCCCTGAATGGGAGATGGTAGCGGAGGAGGGACGGACGGTTTCTTGCTGTACTTTCTGATTCTCTAAACAACACATCGACGTCCATACCTTCGTAAGAACGGTCGTCGTCTGATGCCCCAGGGAGAAACAGCGTCATATGGACTGCTGTTTTAGTATCAGATTCTCTAGATCTGTTGTTTGTCGTCCCATGCTAATATTTTTTTGTAGGTCTGGATTTGACGGAAATATTTATTGCATCGGGTTTTCTGTCTGATTTCTACTATTTTTAAAAAGTATGTTCTTCTCACACTGTCGAACCTGTTATACATGCAACTGTAGGTTTCAACAGCGTCGCAGGTTTGCTCTACCATTACAGGTGGGTCTTGTCATCTTTTGATGAACTGTCAGTAGCACAACTAGTATTTAGCACTAGGTGCTTAAACACTGAAGTCAATTACATCACAAAAGTAAGTGACTGTGTGGCCTCCTTCGTCGCTTGCACATGTCGTCTAAGGGTAGCGTCCTTGATTAGTAATCAAAACGTCCTCGGTCCCGGGTTATAAATTTTGATTAATAATCGGCATTGCCGGACGAAGACTTCCGGCATAGGAAATCACCCTCATTCTGCCAACGGCCTTGTCAAAAAGGGCAGAGGAGCGATCGGAGGTTCACGGGACTACCTTGTCCTTCAGGTGGGAAGGCGGAAGAATCAGCACTGATCAGCGGCGCGAGGATGCAGAAGGTAGTGGAAACCACTGCATTAAAGACAAATAGCGCGTATCCACAGGACATGTGCTCTCTAATTGAAAAAAAAATGTATCTCCGTTGGCAAAAGAATCGGGAATAGCCCCCATTCGGATGTCCGGGAGGGGACTGCCAAAGAGGAGGTAAAAATGAGAAAAAGATTGAATAATCAACGAAATGATAACGTTCAATAAGTCTGTGTGTGGAATGTCAGGAGCTCGGATGTAGTAGGGAATCTAGAAAATGTGAAAAGGGAAATGCCAAGGCTCAATCTAGATATAGTAGGTTCACCGAAGTGAAATGGAAATAAGACAAAGATTTCTGGTCAGATGAGTATAGGGTAATATCAACAGCAGTAGAAAATGGTATAAAGAGAGTAGAACTCGTTATGAATAGGAAGGTAGGGCAGAGAGTGTGTTACTTTGAACAGTTCAGTAATAGGGTTGTTTCAATCATAAACAACAGCAGGTATACACGCCGACGTCGCAAGCTGAAGATGAACAGATAGAGAAGTTGTATGAAGATACTGAAAGGGTAATACAATACCCATAGGGAGATGAAAGTCTAATAGTCATGGAGGACTGGAACGCAGTTGTAGGGACAGGAGAATATGAGTTTGGGACAAGGAATGAGGGAGGAGAAACACTAATTGAGTTCTGGAATGTTTCAGCTATTAATAGCAAATACTCTGTTCAAGAATCACAAGAGGTACACATGTAAAAGACCGAGTGAAACGGGAAGATTTCAGTTAAATTACATCATTGTCAGGCAGAGACTCCGAAATCAGATGCTCAATTGTAAGGCATACCCAGGAGCAGGTAGAGACTCAGGTCACAATGCAGCAGTGATGAAGATTTCGGTGACGTTAAAGAGATTAGTAGGAAAGAATCAATATGCGAAGAAGTGGGATACGCAAATGCTAAGGAATGGCGAGATACGAAGTTCTCTAAGATTACAGATAGAGTATTAAGGAATAACTCAGTAGGCAGTATGGTTGAAGAGGAATAGACATCACTAAAGGAGCAATTACGGAGATTGGAAAGAAAAACTTTGATACATAGAAGAACAGCGAAGAAACGATGGGTAACAGAACAAATACTTCATTTGATTTTTAAAAGAAGGAAGTACGAAAATATTCAGGGAAATTCAGGAATAAAAAAATACAAGTAACAGGGGAATGATATAAATAAGAGGTGTAGGGAAGCTAAGACGAAATGGCTGCATGAAAAAGTGAAGAAATCGAAAAAGAAATAACTGTCGGAAGAACTGACGGAGCAAATAGGAAAGTCGAAACAACCTTTGGTGAAATTATAAGCACTTCAAGAGTGCAATGTTAAATCTACAGTTAAATGCAGAGGAGAGAGCGGAGAGATGGAAAGGGTATATTGAAAGCCTGTATGAAGTGGAAGATTTTTCTGAAGCGATAGAAGAAGAAACAGGAGTCGATTTAGATGAGATAGGGGATTCTGTATTAGAATCACGATTAAAGAGAGCTTTGGAGGACTAAAGATTAAGTAAAGCAGAATGGTTAGATAACATTCCGTTAAAATTCCTAAAATCATTGGGTGAAGTAGCAACAAAGCGACTATTCCCATGGTGTGTAGGATGTATGAATCAGAAGACATACCATCTGACCTTCGGAAAAATATCATCCACACTATTCCGAAAACTGAAAGGGCTGACAAGTGAGTGAATTATCGCACAATCAGCTTAACAGCTCATTCGTCCCTGTTGCTGATAAGAATAAGATACAGAGGAATGGAAAAGAAATTTGAGGATGTATTAGATGACAATGAGTTCGCCTTTACGAAGACAAAGGCACCAGGGGGGCAATTCTGACGTTGCGATTGATAATGGATGCAAGACTAAAGAGAAATCAAGACAAGTTCATAGGATTTGTCGACCTAGAAAAAGCGTTCGACAATGTTAAATGGTGCAAGATGTTCGAAATTCTGAGAAAAATAGGGGTAAGCTATGGGGAGAGACTACTATTATACAGTATGTGTGAGAGCCAAGAGGGAATGACAAGAGTGGACGATCGACAACGAAACGCTCGGATTAAGAAGGGTGCAAGACAGGGATGTAGTCTTTCGCCCCTGCAGTTCAGTCTGTGGTTCAGCAGTGAAATTAAATATTTGAGGTGAAAGGATATCAATGATATTATTTGGTGATGACATTGCTATCGTGAGTGAAAGTGAAGAATAATCAGGTGATCCGCTGAATGGAATGAACAGTCTAATGAGTACAGTAAATGGCCTGAGAGTAAATCGAAGGAAGACGAAAGTAATGAGAAGTATCAGAAATGAGAACAGCGATGTGATGGTCACGATGTAGGTGAACTTAAGGAATTCTGCTACCTACGCAACAAAACAACCAATGACGGACGGAGTAAGGAGCACATCAAAAACAGACTATCACAAGTAAAAAGGGCACTCCTGGCGAAGAGAGGCCTTTTTTTTGAGGAAGTAATTTCTGAGGACAGATGTCTAGCGCAGCGTTGTAGAATAGTGACACATGAACTGTGGGAAAATCAGAACAGAAGAGAATCGAAGCATTTGAAGTGTGTTGCTACAGACGAATATTGAAAATTAGGTGGATTGATAAGATAATAAATGCGCAGGTTCTGCGAAAAAATGGAGAGGAAAGTGATATGTGGAAAACTCTGACAAGGAGAAGGGACAGGATGTAGGACATCTTTTAAGACACCAGGGAATAGCTTCCGTGGTTCGGGAAGGAGTTGTAGAGGGGAAAAACTGTAGAGGTAGACAGAGACTGGAATACATTCAGCAAATAATTGAGGACGTAGGCTGCAAATGTTACTCTGAGATGTAGAAGTTGGAGCAGCGCCGCATGAAACCGGTCAGAAGATTGGCGACCCCCCCCCCCTCCACCCCCCCAAAAAAAGGCCATAATCTTCCGGATTTCCTTCTCTTCTGCGCCGGCCGCGGCGGCCGAGCGGTTCTAGGCGCTGCAGTGCGGAACCGCACGACTGCTACGGTCGCAGGTTCGAATCCCGCCTCGGGCATGGATGTGTGTGATGTACTTAGGTTTGTTAGGTTTAAGTAGTTCTAGGGGAGCCGTTTGAACCAACCTTCGCTTCTGCGGACACTGGATGGTGTCTCCTCAAACCTGATTCGGGGAGCAATTAAAACACATGGGGGGAGCAGTGATTAATTGCCGATTCGTGGGTATTTGAACTGCATCCAAGCTAAAGTCGGATAAAGTATGGCGCAGTGTATTCAAGGAGCGTTAGTACATACAATGAAGACAGCTGTCTTCTGCAGCTCACCTTTTATTCTCTTCGTTAAGTTCTTTGCATCGGTGACACCGTACACGTCGCAGATCTTTAGTATCATCGTGTCTTATACACGTTTGATAATTTCTTAAACGTGTCTCACCATAAGATGTGGTCTACTATTTGCAATCTCTCCGGCATTAGTAAATATCCCAAGCGGATTACACACATGAGGTATATTAGGAAGTCGGTTGAAATACTGCTCAACTGTGCACTCAAACGGCTGAAAGTGTTTTAAATTAACGTAGACTTCATGGATATCAAATCAGTACCTAGGAATGTAAGGGTCTACTCAGGCAGCTACACTCCTGGAAATTGAAATAAGAACACCGTGAATTCATTGCCCCAGGAAGGGGAAACTTTATTGACACATTCCTGGGGTCAGATACATCACATGATCACACTGACAGAACCACAGGCACATAGACACAGGCAACAGAGCATGCACAATGTCGGCACTAGTACAGTGTATATCCACCTTTCGCAGCAATGCAGGCTGCTATTCTCCCATGGAGACGATCGTAGAGATGCTGGATGTAGTCCTGTGGAACGGCTTGCCATGCCATTTCCACCTGGCGCCTCAGTTGGACCAGCGTTCGTGCTGGGCGTGCAGACCGCGTGAGACGACGCTTCATCCAGTCCCAAACATGCTCAATGGGGGACAGATCCGGAGATCTTGCTGGCCAGGGTAGTTGACTTACACCTTCTAGAGCACATTGGGTGGCACGGGATACATGCGGACGTGCATTGTCCTGTTGGAACAGCAAGTTCCCTTGCCGATCTAGGAATGGTAGAACGATGGGTTCGATGACGGTTTGGATGTACCGTGCACTATTCAGTGTCCTCTCGACGATCACCAGTGGTGTACGGCCAGTGTAGGAGATCGCTCCCCACACCATGATGCCGGGTGTTGGCCCTGTGTGCCTCGGTCGTATGCAGTCCTGATTGTGGCGCTCACCTGCACGGCGCCAAACACGCATACGACCATCATTGGCACCAAGGAAGAAGCGACTCTCATCGCTGAAGACGACACGTCTCCATTCGTCCCTCCATTCACGCCTGTCGCGACACCACTGGAGGCGGGCTGCACGATGTTGGGGCGTGAGCGGAAGACGGCCTAACAGTGTGCGGGACCGTAGCCCAGCTTCATGGAGACGGTTGCGAATGGTCGTCGCCGATACCCCAGGAGCAACAGTGTCCCTAATTTGCTGGGAAGTGGCGGTGCGGTCCCCTACGGCACTGCGTAGGATCCTACGGTCTTGGCGTGCATCCGTGCGTCGCTGCGGTCCGGTCCCAGGTCGACGGGCACGTGCACCTTCCGCCGACCACTGGCGACAACATCGATGTACTGTGGAGACCTCACGCCCCACGTGTTGAGCAATTCGGCGGTACGTCCACCCGGCCTCCCGCATGCCCACTATACGCCCTCGCTCAAAGTCCGTCAACTGCACATACGGTTCACGTCCACGCTGTCGCGGCATGCTACCAGTGTTAAAGACTGCGATGGAGCTCCGTATGCCACGGCAAACTGGCTGACACTGACGGCGGCGGTGCACAAATGCTGCGCAGCTAGCGCCATTCGACGGCCAACACCGCGGTTCCTGGTGTGTCCGCTGTGCCGTGCGTGTGATCATTGCTTGTACAGCCCTCTCGCAGTGTCCGGAGCAAGTATGGTGGGTCTGACACACCGGTGTCAATGTGTTCTTTTTTCCATTTCCAGGAGTGTACATACGCCTAGATAAATCTTGTAGAACAGAGATGTGGTAGTTCTCCGGAGATTATAACAGCTAACGACTGTTCCGCATCAACAGATATCCATCTCATCGGGACATAACACACTTCGAAGTTGAGTCCCTTGTTTTCCCTCGTGTCCGATCCTGTACGGTGGCCGCTGAAGCATTCACAGAACCCACCGTCACAGACGACTGTTGGCGCTCACCAATCAAGAGTTGAGTTTGCCCTGACAAAAAGGTCTCAGTCGCTGAAGTGCTCGACCTTTGGGAAGACCCAGGATACGGCGAACAAGCATTTTCTTCCTTCCTCCTGCTCCCTCTCCCCCTTTCTTCTTCACCGCTCCAGCCCTCTCCGCCTCCCAAACCGACCACATACTTGCCCACCCTTGACTTGATTCGGTATTGTTTAGAGCTATTCAGTGCAGGTATCTTCATAATAATCATCTATACCCACATGCGCCATGTGGGCAATGACGTCCTGATTATGGAAGTCTAAAAACTGGTGGAGAGCTGCTCTCCAAGACAGCGGCATACACCTCTTATTAGTTGACGTCGGAGAATCGACACTGAAATTTGCCTTTATCTTTGAATTTTTTACTCGTTGATAAGTGGACGAATTGGATGAAGTCACAAACAAAGCACTTAGCAGCCCCATCAGTCAAACAAATCAGTAGCAGCTTGCACTGTACGTGCTTGAGCATTGTCCTGCAAAATTATAGTCAGGTCTTGTAGAATGTATCATCATTTCAGTCTCTATGCTGTTCATTTTTGGAACACAACCTACAACCTGCTTAGAGACGGAAGTAATGACACTTTTTGCAGGATCTGACCATCATTTTGCAGGACAATGTTCAAGCCCGTAAAGTGCAAGATGTTACTGATTTGTTTGACTGTTGGGGCTGCTAAGTTCTATACCACCTACGCATCCCCTGACGTAAGTCCTAGTGCGTTCAACTCGATTTCTGAACTGAAGGTAACACTTCACGGCATTCGCTTCAGAACTGCTCCGCGCCGCTCGAACTGTCAACACAACTGGCTCTGCTAAGAGAATCCCACGACTTCCACATTGCTGGCAATGGTTTATACACAATGTGGGTGACTACTTTGAAGGTCAGTACAACTTTGAAACAGGTATCTATTTTGTACGAGCTGTAAATAAATACTTGTCACTATTAAAGTTCCAAACCACGTATTTGAATTTGTGAAGACTGTTTCTTCTTGTGTATACTGTGTGGACTGTAGTCAACAAATTTTAAACCGTCCTTTGAATAATTCTAGAAAGTACTATGTTGGTCATCTTTGGACATGTGCCAACTGAAGTGTGATAGACTATATCGAGGTAATCTCAAAAATGGTTCAAATGCCTCTAAGCACTATGGGACTTAACATCTGAGGCCATGAGTCCACTAGACTTAGAACTACTTAAACCAAACTAACCTAAGGACACCAGACTCATCCATGCCCGAGGCAGGATTCGAACCTGCGACCGTAGCAGCCGCGCTGTTCCGGACTGCAGCACCTAGAACCGCTCGACCACAGCGGACGGCGAGGTAATCTCAATAGTAGCTAGAACAACACGTAAATATACACACTGTGAAATGGTCTTAAACAATACAGCTGTAGGCATCACCACTACATACACGAGTATAGTGAAATATTTCTGTATGAGGAGACCCGAAGCTACCTGCACACAGAATAAAGCGTTTCTGATGACGGGTGTAAGTGAAGAGCATCATTTTCAGGGAGTGCTGATAATGTCCTCCCCGTAATATCTACTAGTTTTCCATACATATGTTGTCTGGTGACTGACAAGGATTCAAGAAATGTTCGAAACAAACTATTACCTTGCAGCATGAACACCGAATGAAAAATGACGCACCAAAATGATAACAAAGGTTCGCACCGTCAAGATCGAAGGCGATCTCCTTGTGAGTTATGAAACACGTCGGACTTTCAGCTAGGTATCCACTCTTACAGAAAGCGTTCAGAATCATATTGGTGTAACGGGATGATGATAAATTATGAAAGATGATGGCCTATAAACGGACGCGAAACCGACTGTCGAGGAGTATAGTGAAACTGGCTTTTCTTTAGGAGTAGCTGCAGATAGTACACTTAGAAAACAAACATCTAAAGGCTGATATTGTCCAGTGGTATTAAATGGAATGAACTGAAATGTCACACTTTTTTCTAGAGAGATAGTTTGTTCTATAGGAGTATGATTTTTATACGTAGCCCGGTCACGAAGCAAAAGCAAGTTATATTGACCAGCTATTGGCCAAAAGCAGTGCTGATTCCATACTCGTAGTTCTCTTACGCCCATTTCCCCTCATGCTTGCTTTGACGTAAATATTCCCTACTGCTCTTGCAAGATCACGAACACGAGAAATAATCTTAGATGGCAGAGCACCTCGAACTTCTCGCAGCACAAGAAATAATTTTCCAGACAATTTACCATCCACACTAACGTTGGCATAAATGATACGAATGTAATGTATTCGTGTTAGCTTAGCTTGATAGAACTGTCTTTTTATCTCTAATTTCCAGAGTTCTGTTCATATTCATTTCCTCTTCAGATCATGATTGGTCAGAGTTGAAAACAGATTCGTTACTGAACTCTGAGATAAGTTTGTTTACGTCATCTACAAATTTTCGGGACGATTCCGCAGTGTGCTGTGCATTGTACGACTGGCGCTTCGTTTGAAATTTCATTATCTTACGTCTTGGAGGTTATGCAGACATTCACTGCTTTCCTTGAAGTCACTATAATCTATGTCTCGTGCAGTTTGATGTGTATAACATAGTAGGTCACTAGCATGCACATCCTGTAAATTGTATCGCATTGTATCAAGCATCCTTGAAACGTGCAACCACCCGTTTTTGTAACAAATGCGCCTTGTCCTCCGTTGAATGTCAGTAGTTTTACTTTCATGAAACACGGCGCTATTACTGCGGACTTTTCGAAATCTATTCATATTTATTTATTTATTTATTTATTTTTACTGTGTGTGGATGATCTTCTGTGTACTTAATTAAGTATTGTACCCACGTCTTGGACAACGGCAGTCCATTACCGCATTTCACTGGACACGGGATTTGTGGCTCCCTGTCCGAAAAGGAGGATGAACTACAAGGCTCGATGCCTGTTTCAGAATCACCTTCGTTTGTTAAGCATATATCGTCATTATTATACTCCAAATGTGCGTCGTCTGCACTGTCGATGACATACGACATCACACATTCCACTGGCTCATCTTGAAGAAACGCTAATATTTCATCTGCCACTTCTTTCCCAATTTTGCGAAAGTTCCTCTCTGACGATGTGTCAACTCTGGCAGCTGTTGTTGTAGATATAATGCGATGTTTGCTTTGTCTATCGTTGCGTTTGTTCTGCTTCGTACCAACGCCACTAGCATTGTAGCACTGTTGTTACTCGTCAGCTATGCAGTTCTACTACGTTCCATAGCCTCATGCTCTGCTTACCATTGGGTACCTCCAGTCTCACCCCCTGTTGTCACTGACAGCCAATATTGTAGTTGCATGGTAGACAATACGTGGAGTGTTGAACGTCGCCGGCTGCGGTGGTCGTGCGGTTCTAGGCGCTCCAGTCCGGAGCCGCGCTGCTGCTACGGTCGCAGGTTCGAATCCTGCGTCGGGCATGCATGTGTGTGATGTCCTTAGGTTAGTTAGGTTTAATTAGTTCTAAGTTCTAGGGGACTGATGACCACAGCAATTGAGTCCCATAGTGCTCAGAGCCATTTGAACCATTTTTTTGTTGAACGTCGTAAACACCACTGGCCTTTCGCAACCTCGCATTCATGAGGTTCCTTGTGTACCCGCCAACTACGTCTGCGCACTAGCAAGGCATCGCCCACTAGTAGAACACAGAAACATACACAAGTAAAAGTCGACCAGCCAATATTCCGTTTGGCTCAAAGTAACAGTTAACAGGCAGGAAAGCAACCCACAAATAATCGTTAACACAGTGGGAGTAAGTAGGTCTCCTTCCAAAAACGAAATTCTTAGCTTTAAACTAGATCATCGTTTAAAAACAAACGTAATTGAAGCTTCTTATTAATATAACTGAAAAGGAGCGACCTGTACGTACTTTTTGAAACTTTTAATATATTTTTACCTGGACTGGAATAACTGAGACGGTGAAACTTCTAAATTTAATTCTGAAACTGATGAGTGAAATTGAACGTACTTTCTCTTTGATTGCCTTTATCATTTCAACACTGACCTACAGAATTTTCCCTGAAAAATTCAGCTCAAAGTTATTCTATTCATTTATGATAAACAATATACAACGATACGCAATGTGGCTGCTCAAATAATTAACACAAAAGAATGGCCCTGAATTCGAAGAAATCCTAACAATAACCCATACATTTCATAAGTCACTTACCTCAAAGAAAATCTTCATTACACGAACTACAGCGATACGGCAAGCACCAATAGAGATAGGTAAATAAAAGATACTGTCGGCTGTAACTACTAATAAGCATGTGGTTAGCAAAGGAAAGATTTTGTTACAGAGCAAACAATATACATAGCATATTTTACCTTAATAATGAGACAACCAGCTCAAGAATTACATAATCGTCCGTGACTGAGCCGTGTGTCGGCTCTCAACGTATATCGCGCTGTTAAGATTGTTCTGAGTCCTTCCATTCCATCGTTAATTGATTCTTTCATATTTATCGTTATGCTGCGTACGATTTTGTTGAGATTCCCCTCTGGCGGCGTGTCTGGTCTTATCGATCTTCGAGTCGTTGGTTCCTGTTAGCCTTGTGTAAGGGAATAACATCTTTGGGGGGATGGGCGGTTGGTTTCCTAGCGGTGACGAGTCGGTCGGTCCGTCGGTTTTAAAATCGGGAATTAGAGAAGGTCGTACGATGAGACTGCGGTGTGGCGTGACGGTGGAGAGTTGGCTGTTTTTCCGGGAAGCCGCGTGGTCTATCCTGGCGGTGCGAGACGTGTGGGACGAATTGACGGGACAAGGCTGTAAGCACTTGCTGTGAGCACCGGGGGCCACGGCGGTGGTCCCGAGTCACTACTTGGTGGGAGCGGCAACGGATGTTTTTAAATTTTCCGTCTGGAGGCGGGAATGATGGACTAGTAACTCGTCTAACCTGAGGAGTGGTATTTCGCCGCCGTGGGTGCAGAGAAGACGAGGGCTCCGGTGACAGAGCGCGTGGCTGCGTGATTGTGCCTAGTTGGGTACGCTGGCGACGTGGACACGGTCGGGTGTGAGGAACCTTTGCATCGGAGTTCACCTGCTGTTTCTCTGATAAACTGCAAGTTAAGTTGGTTAAAGGTTTAGATGTTAATTGGAGAATTTTGGTTTGTGCAACCAGCGTCTTTTCTGCCTTGTGGCCTCCTGAGTTCGGATTTCCTGTCCCTGTCGCCGGTGTAATTATAGAGAGTTTTTTTTTTTTTTTACTTCTTATTAGTACTGCCTGGAAGGAAGCGTATTTTTGGGCAGGGATTATGGTTCCTGATTTGATTCCTCCTCCTCCCCTGGCCTCGCGTGAGGTCGATGTGATTAATGAATGTGAGGCGTTGTGGGTCTGTTAGTCCGCTTCTAGCCTGAGCATCCTTCGGGAGACAATTATGGCCGCCCTTACACCCGGTCGGTTAATTATTTCTATCCCAGGACATTTTGGTGGCAGGACATGGTATTAAAGTTGTTAGTTATTGTAAAATGTTAAATCGTTGTATTTTACTCTGATTGCTTTTGGCCACTGTTTAAAAAGGTTAAGTTTGCCTTTAATTGGTGGTTTTTTTAAAAGTACGTGGCTTTAAAATCGTTAGTTATTGTAAAAGGTGAATGACTGTATCTTTACTTTGATTGTTTTAATCTACTTGGCATCCTTTGAAAATGCTAGTTCTGCCTCCCTGTTAGCGAGCCCTTGTAATTTAATATCTTGTTGTGCCAAAATTTAAAAGAAGTGGCTCCCTAGATGTTCGGTAGCGAAATTGTATACAAATTGGTGTTTTGTTTCATTACTTGGAAAGTTTTAAGTAAAATGGCTTGGCTATTAACGGTAAGGTATAGTTTTTAATGTCATTACTTGGAAAATTTTGATTTGTTATCAAATGTTTTATCAAAGCTGGTTTTAAGTAAAGTGGCTTGGCCGTTAACTGTAAACTGTTTTGAAAAGGTACTCATGCGTGCTAGCTTGTTTTGGATCTGTTCCTGGTCAAGTGGTAAAGAAATGACTTTTAATGGATGAAGTAATCAATAAAGAAATTGTAAATTGCAACTCGACAGTAACCAACTAATTTTGGCCCCGTTTCTCAACTGTGGGTTTTCCTTGATTAATCGTAACACCAGTGTCAGTGACATCCAGTTCCAAAAAATTATATACTCGTCAATAATTTTAAATCTCTATGACGGACACGTCCAGACCGTCAGCTCACGCTAACACTTCAGACTTCTATCCTGCATCACTGCTAACTATAAACTTCCCACCTCCATCACCGCTGGCTATTCACCTCCAACTGCCATCACTGCTGTCTATTCACCTCCAACTGCGAATCCGACCAGCCACACGGAGTCTCTTGCAGAGGGCGCATAGCACTGTCAGAGTTATTAATGCAGTCTATCGCGCTGCCAACATACAAGAATGGTTCAAATGGCTTTGAGCACTATGGGACTTAACTTCTGAGGTCATCAGTCCCCTAGAACTTAGAACTACTTAAACCTGACTAATCTAAGGACATCAGACACATCCATGCCCGAGGCAGGATTCGAACCTGCGACCACAGCGGTGCCAACATACAAACATATAAACTGGCTACTTACATTTTATAACCAAGATGCCCTTCAGAACTATTTTTTTACTAACTAGTTCCGACAGGTAAAATATTATCTTCAGATCTTTAAAAAATTTTTCGATTTACTTCGTACTGCGCTTTCATTACTTATGCCATGTTAACATTTTTGTGAGGAGTGTATTGCACATTCCACATACGTTTGTCAAAAATAAAATTACAAACAGGTTTGTAACCAGTAACAATGTAGACAGCTAAATTGCACCATGTGGAACTTGGCGTGTCTACATACGTAGCACTCCTTTCGCGCTTGTCAGTTGTTAAAATACACAATAAATATTAAAATATCACATTTATGACATTGTTCACATTTAAATAAAGAGTGAAGCATATCTCGGAATCTTGTCACTCTAAATACAGAGCGCAATCACGGTACTCATCACAGAACATGAAAAACAGTAGAACAGCAAATGTAATGAATGCCTACTTTTTGCGTGCACATGTCTCCTTTCATGCGTCTATCGCAAAACAAACTTTGTTTACATTCGTAAACGCTCCTAGCTCATCACACAATTTCGTGGTGACCACACACATATCTGTTGCTAGAATTACGTGGTAGCGAGAAGAAAAACAGCCCTTACTGACAATGGGATCTGATTCAGAGACATTGTGCCTTTGAGAGAAGCGATTATCCGCTCGGATGCGGACTCCTTAAATACTAGCGACCATAGAACGCATAGAAGCACGTCTCAAATTTTTAAACTCGACTTTCTCGAAAGCTGTTGAGAGTTGCGTCTTCTGGTTTACATAATTTGAAGTCCTAGCCGTGCATCAAAGCAGTGAGCGTAAGGTCGTACATGGCCCCTCTGAGCCTTGCGGGTCAAGAACAACGTACACCTCAGAAGCCCGTAGAAGAAGTGGCGCTTATTAAACGTTAGATTAATTTATTAATATGTATATTACGTATGAAAGTAATTGTTTACTTCTCAAAATTATGTTTTTACTTTCAGAGTTGATATTACTGCATTCTTCGAATTACCAGCAACATTTCCTCTTGCAGTTGTTAGAGACTACGCTCCAGCGTCCACTCTTACTCCACATGCATCGGCCTAAAATATGCGACAGTGCAATACGATTTCAGTAACATGTTGTGGACCATCAAATCTTTTATGATATTGTAGATAATTTTCTTTTGATGTATGTTTTCTGAAAATTAAAAGATCTTGTCTCAATGCGATTTAGAAATATTTATGTAAAAGTATAATCTAAAAATTTCTTAAACGTTTATAGTTCACTTTTATCCACTTAAATAGCCAGTAAGATAGGTAGTTGGTTTCATGTTCCGTGGACCATTTACCAATAAATCGCAATGTAGGAAAACTCATTTTATGTTCACATCAGAAATTAGTCTGGCAATACTGTTACGTGCTACTCATAAACTAGTGATTTTTATCCAGCTTCCTATACACGTTACAATAAATCTTCTACGGGGTAGAGGGAGTCGTCGAGGAGAACCTTTACCTGTTTGTTTTCAAGTTTTACATTGCTATTTGTCACACACTTTATATCACTGGGTAAGTGATTCGAATTTTGGTTGCAGCATTGTGCACTCCTTTCGTGCTATAGGTAACTTCAGTGTGCAGTAATCTATGTCAGGTGTTTCGTCTGGTATTGTAATTATGTATGTTATTGCACCTTTTGAACTGCAGTGGATTATTTACAACAAACACCGCGACGGAATAAATATACTGTGAAGCAATAGTCAAGTTGCTAAACTCCTTGCACAGATGTCTACATGATGATCATGGGTGAGCACCTCATATTATTATTACAGCACTGTGTTTGGCATTGAAGGCTTCCTTTCTTAAAGATGAGTTAGACGAGAACATTATCCCATATGACATTATTGAATGAAAATTTTCAAACTATGTCAATTTACTGATTTGCCTCTCTCCAAGATTTTCAGTGATTCGAAGTGCAAATATGGCTGAAATAAGTTGTTTTAGTTGTTCCCGAATGTGCTTTTTCCCGTTGAAATTCCAGTCAATGTGCACATAAAGAATTCAAAAGTTTCCTCACCATTTATTATCGTCTCGCCATGTGTTATACTTATCACTGGCGTAGTACTTCTAGATGTGCAGAACTGAAAATGTTGTTTCTTTTTTAAATTGAGAATGAAATCATTCGAAGAAAATTGTCGATGATACATTTAAGAATATTCTTTACTCTTTGTTCTGTTGTTGTATTTATGGTTGGGTTGATTAAAAGTGTCATCCGCAGAAAAGAACTAATTCTGATTGTTGTACATTAGACTGAAGACCGTTTACGCATATGCCTAAGAATGAGCCTTTTGGAACTCCCAATCTGATTTCTCCTGTTAGAAGAATTTCTTCTTATTTCATTGGCTGAATTACTAAGTACATTTTTCTGCATTCTTTTGGTTAGATATGACGCTGTCCATTGGTTTGCTATACAGTATATGAATCCCAAAAATCCTCAGTTTATGTAGGAGAATATTGTGATTTACAAAGTTACATGTCCAGCATAGGTTGCAGAAAATGCCAATTGGTGCTATTTTGATTTTAATGCATGTTAACAAACATTGTCTTTTGGCCATTTCTAGATATGTACATTGTGCTTTAATGAGATGTAAGTATTATAAATAATGATTACATACTACCAGGTATAATTTACAATATCTGCATTTCATATTGTGAAATGTTTTTCTTCTAAATGGATACAGTCTACGAAGAGGTTAGTATACTTATATGCATCTACATGATCCGCAGATGGTGGCTGCATTTCCTACAAAAAGCACTTGACCAATAAGATCTTAAACAAATCTCATGACATAGTGAGAACACTTGTCTAACAAAAAAAAAAAAAACAACTAAATCGATTCAGACTCCTTGAGTCCCTCTCTCTTTTCAAATGGTCCTACAAAGTGTATGGATAAATATTTAGACTTGGCACCACGATCGTGGGATGAAAAATCTCTCCGCTAGAAAGTATGTTACTGTCCTACCTCAAAATGATTCTACTCTATATAAATACTATTACTTCCGCTAGGAGCAAGACATTTGAGTTTTCTGAAATGCTTTCAGCAGCGTCAGTTATTCTCCGCCATAAATATGAATGTCTGTGGCTTTTTCAGTAACTTAATCCACCACCTAATGCTCTCGTCTCGCGTGCAGAACTACGCTTCACACAGTTATCGTCGGCGTTTCAGCAACGTTCCTGCCTTGCGGTAAATAGGAATAACATTCCGAGAAATTGTCCATCGAAGCATTGTTAAACCCTCAAGTAGAATGCGAATACACACTGGCTGCGAAATGCTGGGCTCATATAGAACTTATTCCTGCCTATTATGCAAACAGCCTGGGATTAATTTGGTACCTGCTCGGCGGTATTAACTTGCGCTCGTGGAGAAATTTCCCTTAATAGGGGCTGAGAGACACGTAATCTGTCTCGGCAACAGCTTGCGGCAGGAATATTCATGAGACCGTTTCGTGTGTGGTTCATTCCGTTTGCAATCCCTTATGGCTAACACAGTCATTTGTTCCCGAGTTCATCCACCCCTGTCTTCCCCACCTGTGCTGCCAAAGAGAGCAGTGGGTGGGAGGGAGGGCGTGGGGAGGAATAGCGGAGATAGCATTTATTTGCCCCGTAAGGCTTGCTTATAAACCAGGAACTGCAATGAGAACGGACGTATGCAAATAACATCGGTGTACTCACAAGGCACTCCAGTTTGTATCAATTTGCATTTGAACATTTAGTGTATACGTCATTGTAACTCTGAGAAGAAGAAAAGAGGGAGTTCTTGCAAGATTACGCAATCTTTCTTGATTGCAGGGTTATTCGTAAGTAAGATGGCAGGTTTCAAAAGATGACGTGCGAAAAATACAAAAATTGAATCATATCATTAGCTAAAACATCTCTCCTAGCTCTTAGCTCACATAACTGATGCTCAATATGAGCAAAATTTGTGACCCGACATACGTCGTTACGATAGTCATACTCTTTCCATACATGTCCCAACACTTTATGTTCCATATCAGCATGCGCATTTATTATCCTTCTTTCAACTCTTCTAAATTAAGTTTCATTAGAGGAAGCACCATGCAATACTTTATACAACCCCATAAGAAGAAATCATTAAGTCAGGTTTGGGGCAGTGAAGAAGAAAGGAATCACTATGGAAAAAATGTCCAACCCAACGCACAGGCAGTTCTGACGGGTGATGTCTTCACTGTTTTGTTGCAATTGTAGCGCAAGTCATTGCTACAGCAAATCAGTCACAGATTTCTCCGCAAATAGAAATTATCCATAAACCTTCATGACTCAAGAGATGTTATCTTTAGGTTACTCCCGAATGTGTTCCACAAACTCGCTTGCTTGTTATATGCTCCAAACGAGAACGTTCTGACGATTCAACTTTGCACACACAGGACAGGTGGCTTCGTCACTGAAAGCTAACTTCTAAGAATGACCGACTTCCTCCAGTATCTTCTGCAAATCTCTGCGGAAGTCAGAACATACCCCACTGACCCGACCAGTTATTGCAGTTACTGCACACGGTATGGATTTGTACACAGAAATTTTGTGTAGAATGCGTCAGACGGTTGACTGACATATCTGTACTTCTCTGCTTTCACGTTATTTCTGTTTCTGTGAGCCTTCCAGGTCTCACTTCGCAACTGAGAAAGTAAATAAGATATGTAAACTCGGAGTAAGATGCAAACATATTTCCGTTTATTAACATTCCATTGACGTGTACATAGAAAGAGACATTTGATTGCCAGTTACTGCACCGATCCTCAAAGTAAGCCGTCATACTATTTTCATATTCATTTCCTAGCCTACGAGCCGAAAGTTGTGCCTCCCAATTTTTATATGAAAACCCTTAAATCATTTTAAATATAACCAACGTTACTAATATTATACATCTTCATTCTTCGAGTTTACATATTTGCAGCCCTCTATGCTGAAGGGCTACGGTTTGTAACGTATAAGATGATAGTGTGTAGCGTAACCAAACGCACGACGGTAAGTGATAAACAGCTCCTGTAATAGAGTTTCGAATTCGAAGAATTAGTCCACACATGGTTCACTCACTCCTTCATCATGACAATGCCAGACAACACATGAGCACCGTGACATCTGGAACAATCCGAAACCTTGGGTTCACTGCCATCGATTATACACCATACATTCTCGACCTGGAACCATCCAAGTTTCAAAACTCAAAGAGCGCCTTCGTGGACTTCACTTTGATTGTCATGAAGCGGGGCAAGCAGACATGACGTTGTTGCTCCGTCAAAAAATTCAAACGATCTCTAGCGACGGTAAGAACTAAGTGGTATCCCGTTGGGAGAAATGTATTGGTTGCCAGATTGACTACGTTGAGGATTAAATATGTAGACAGGAAGGGTAAACTTGTAGTGTTAATAACGTCTTTTTTATTTAAAAAGCCTTATGAGTTTTCACCTAAGAAATTCAGAGGCATTACTTATTAGCATTTGAACATCGTTTGTACGAGGAAAGGTCAGCGTTATAGAATGTACAGCTACCGAACTGCAGGAACCGAGATACGAAGCAGAGTTTGTAGGGTGAAATGGCTACTTCCGCAGAACAGCAGGTGCAATAGACAGCCAACTAATTGCAATAAACAGTGGTTTTCAGATAACTTTTACCATGATTTCGAAGGATTTAAATCCGTCTTCCTCAAAAGGACAACAATCTTTACGTTAGAAATTGTCAGTAACGGTACAATACAACGCCAAAGAAATTGGTATAGGCATACGTATTCAAATACAGAGATATGTAAACGGGCACAATACGGCGCTGCGGTCGGAAACAAGTATATAAGACAATAAGTGTGGGGACACGTCCAGAACTGCTACAGAGTGGCTCCAGGAACACACTTTTGAGTTTAAACACTTCCGCTGGCCACCCAACTCCCCAGACATAAACATTATTGAGCATATCTGGGATGCCTTGCAAGTGCTGTTCAGAAGACACGTACTCTTGGGAATTTATGGACAGCCCGGCAGGATTCATGACGTCAGATTCCTCCAGCACTACTTCAGACATTAGTCGAGTCCAAGAATCGTCGTGTTGCGGCACTTCTGCGTTCTCTCAGGGGCCCCCACACGATAGAAGGTAGGTGTACCAGTTTCTT
Source organism: Schistocerca serialis cubense (assembly GCF_023864345.2). Classification (NCBI taxonomy): domain Eukaryota; kingdom Metazoa; phylum Arthropoda; class Insecta; order Orthoptera; family Acrididae; genus Schistocerca; species Schistocerca serialis. The sequence goes on along the minus strand of NC_064643.1, from coordinate 379,187,921 downwards.
TGGTTCTTCGGTGTATCTCCACATGTCATGTACCGGCAATGGACTGTATGTCCATATGTAAGATTAAGGCCCCTAGAATCAAGGGCTTCCCACATCAGTGAAACCAATCAGAAAGGTTGAAGTTCCACAGAAGAAATTTAAAACAGTATCCACTGTTTAATGAATCAGGTAAAGTAGTTTTATAACACAGATTAATTAAAATAGATACACAAGTGAAGTTATATTTGAAACTAATAACTGTGGAGCTCGAAAAATTGCCATTTAATTTCAAGTGATACAGCTGTAGCTATAATTTTTTATGACAGGTGTTTATTGTTTCTTTTATAATACTGTCTGTTGACGAACAGAAATTCAGGTGATTTCTTAAGCCAGTACAAGTAAAACCGTTCTAATAAATATAAGCCCGCAAAAGCTTTATGTATCAGATATCCGCTCTATTTGGCTTTTGGATGTGAATGGATACGAAGGTAAAATATAGTGTAATGTTATTTCACCGTAAATGCTGTAACTGTTATTTTACGAAATATGAAAGAGAATAAGAGTACCTCACTAAAAATCTTACAATTAGCGTCTTTAACATCAAGGGATTTACTCATAATGGGACCAGTTATATGGAGTATTTCTTTTATCTCCATCCCTGTCATTCTCGTAAAATTTTAATATTCTTATGGATCTTCCATTACGACTTACACAGTGTGATTCTTGCAAGCTCCAAAATCATTCTGCGGCCTAATCCACTCTCTTATCCAACACGAACACGGTGGTTTGCGTTTTCCCTTTGGCACTAAAAGTGTTAGACGTGCAGCTGCAACCCGAATCTCTTCCTTTGCAATCTCCTCCTTCTCGCCCATAACTAGTGTGTAAAATCTCGCTGAGTGGTCTCTCAGATCTCAGAGGCTTTCCCAGTCTCCTGCGTGTAAACCACCTCGGACATTTGCTGTCGCAATACTCTCAGGCATTTATGGAAAATACTCGCATCTGAGTGCCAGACATTAAATATCAGCGAAAGTTCGCCCCTACACAATTCTGGGAGTACTATCTAATAGTACCAAAACGTCTGAGAGCAAAAAAATCTTACGTGCGTCCCAGCCCTTACTCTGCTGACATCCAGTGACTAGTCCACGTTCGAAGTCACTGAACTCTCCTGACACATTCTGCTGTTGCTTCCTTTACGTCAGTACTTCCCGCCACCTTTTAAACTGGCGAACCCACCTCTTGCGCCAGGAAGCTCTTGCACCATGTCCAGTGTGTCCTGACTGGCAACACTTTCTCAGTGTTTGCGGTCCAGAGCTGGCCGTGCAGTTTCTCCGGAATAGTGAAGCAGCCTGCCAGAACGCCTGACTTATCATCAAGCTCGCAGTCGCCATCGGACTTCGTTTCTTACCAGAAGGTTACATTAGAAGACTTATATGCATACTGCGACTTGGCTTCGGATACGTAGATGTTCTGGATGAACTATATCGTGTTACGTTTTGGGCCCCAGTGTTCGTTGACTGGCCACGGAGATGTTATGAATTCTTTCAATTATTGTGCTGCAACTGCGTTTCAGTTCTGAATAAATCACAATATTCACAGAGTCTGAGTCGATACTTGATATGTGCGCCTGAGGTTGTAACATATAGTCTCCCTAGTCTCTAGTCTCTGGCCTCCATCTAGTATCTTTTACCCTCTCACGTTCTCCCATTACCAGTTTGACTATTGCATGAGTCCTTAAGTTGTATCTCATCAACTGATTCCTTCTTTTCGTCAAGTTGTACCATAAATGTTTCCTCCTGAGTTCGAATAATTACCTATTCTTTCAAAGTCCGACCTGTATAATCTTCAGCATTATTCTCTAGAACCATATTTAAAAAAAGAAAATTTATTTTGTTTCTGTCTGTACGCAGTATCGTCCACATATCATTTCCATTCAGGGCCTGAGAAACCTAACATTTCAATTTATATTGGATATTAAAGCGTATCTCCTTTTCAGGAACAGCTTTCTTCCTATCCTGAAACTACATTTTACATGCTGTCGGTTTCAACCATCAGTTATTTTGTTACTGAAAGTCGCCTGCTATTTTTAAATGATCCTCCACGTCATTTGAATTCTATGGAAAACTGCTATATCATCGGAAAGCTTTAAAATGGCTCTGAGCACTATGGGACTTAACGTCTGTGGTCATCAGTCCCCTAGAACTCAGAACTACTTAAACCTAACTAACCTAAGGACAGCACACACATCCATGCCCGAGGCAGGATTTGAATGTGCGACCGTACCAGTCAGGCGGTTCCAGACTGAAGTGCCTACAACCGCAGGTCCACACCGGCCGGCGGGAAGCTTTATTTATAATCATTCGCCATTAACTTGATTTTCCTTTCCAAGCGTTTCATTTTTTTTCTTTTAGTGCACGCTTAGTGTAGATACTGAACAATTTGTCGGAGAGGCTACAATCATGCCACATTATCTTCTGAAGCACTGTGTCACTTTCACGTCTTTCGACTTTCATGTTGCGCGTTTTCCTTCCATTTATGCGCTAGTAATTCATGTTAGTAACTTGTAATCACGACCTTTCAGACTAACAGTTCGGTAATATTCACGAATATGAGAACTAATATTCACGTCTATGAGCACCGGACTTCATCTGAATTAGGATTATTAGATTACCACAAAAGTCGGACTGCATTACGCCTGTCTCAAACAGTATGTTGCAGGAGAAATGGTCACTATTCGGGGATGTGAAACGAACGACCGTTCCACAAAAAATTCTATTAAGAATGGATTCTAAAATGTGTAGCCTATACGCTATGAGCACTTCATCATCTTCGATAGGTTCAAAAATGGTTCAAATGGCTCTGAGCACTATGGGACTTAACTACGGAGGTCATCAGTCCCCTAGAACTTAGAACTACTTAAACCTAACTAACCTAAGGACATCGCACACATCCATGCCCGAGGCAGGATTCGAACCTGCGACCGTAGCGGTCACGCGGCTCCAAACTGACGCGCTTAGAACCACACGGCCACACTGGCCGGCCATCTTCGATAATGTGAAACAAATGTCTTCTACTGCAAGCTCTTTGTCTTCAGTATTTAGGGAAGAGGTTAATTCCGACCAATACAAGAAATAATTGTCTAGCAAACATGAGGTCTCGAATAACTTAAGAGCTACAGGCACTTCTTCAGTAGAATTGATGTATTTCACAGCAGAGAAAATGAACAAGTGCTAATAGCTTTTAAGGTACGGACTTCAAGCCCATATTTACTAGACATTTCTGTCCCGAATGATTGTTCCTGTCAAATATCTAGGTATTTACCCTTCCTTCTGGGTCACTATGTACTTCTTGCATAGCAGGTGGAATATTTTTGGCTTCAGTGTTCCTTCAAAGGATCTCAGCACTTTTAAGCAAATGCCATCAACTTTTGTGTCATGTCCCATCCAATTCTTCTCCCTGTATCAAATCTCCCTTTCTACTCGCTCTCCCCATTCCATTTACTCATCGAAGCTTGACTTGTGAACTTTTCAGTTTCCTACAGAAGTTTCTATTTTCACTGGATAATAATTTAACTTCACTGCACGCAGAATCTATCTTCCCCTTAGGCAATCATGTTTGTATAGCTACGTATTTATAATTTGACGTTCCTGTTTTGCCATTTTACACTTCCAATAAAAGCCATTTTTAGACGTCAGTACTTCGTGTAGCTTGCTGCATTTGCTGCATTTTTTTATTTGTCAGTTACATTCTTACGTCATGTGTTATCCAAAAATTTCTACTGGGCCTTGTCTTTTAGTCTATTTCATCCTCTGCTACCCATAAGTCTTCCACCGTATTTGTTTACCCAGATTGAGTCAATTTTGCCTTTTGAAACACTCAAAAATCTCTGCTTCTTTCAATTTATCCATCTCACATATCCTTAATTTCCCACCTTTCTGCAGCTTCTGCTTTTCTAACCTGCAGATGAAAACCAATAAATTATGAGCAGAGCCGAGATCCGACATTGGAAATGTTTTGAGATTCAAAATGTAATTTCGGATATCTGTCTTACCAATATATACCTTGAGGCATTCCCGTGTCTCTAGATCTCTTCTGAGTATACAGTCTTCTTTCAAAGATTCTTACTACCTTGTCCTCTGTGCTAAATTCTACAGAGCGACTTATCCTTTCATTCGTTTGCCGCAGTCCACGTACTACTATTTTCCCTTTCCATCCTTTCCTTACCGTTGAAGTCCAGTTCCCTATAATCAGATTCCAATTGATTTACTTCTTTCATATCAACATATGTTTCTTCAAGTTCTTGTTCATAGTATACATACACAATTGAACTAAAATGTTGGCTCTTTGCTTCCCATCTGTCTTAGCTATTGCAATGCTTTCGCTATACTGATTATAATAGATCACCCGCATTCCCATTTCGTAATTTATTATTAAACTTACTGCAGCGTTACCCTAATCTGACAACTTGCACTCACTCGAATACAATTCTTCTTCCTTCTGCCATTGAATGTATGCAAGATATATATATGCATTTGTATTATCAAGTTCTCTATCTTACCTACTCAACTAAATGATACAACATAAAAAGCTGGTTCCGTACAGAGACATTTTTGATGATTTTCTTTTGATAACCCAATACTGTTATCCTGTTATCACTGCCATACTGTACTGTTTAGGACAATCTGCGTGTATACTTAAATATAGAGCGAGTCTAAAAGAGTTTTACAAACTGACGTGGCACATCGGGCATACTACAAGGATCATTTATCACACAGGAACGGGAGAGGGCCCTACGGTAACGAGAGGGCGTTGCTATACAGACATTCTCGGAGGGCACGGAAAACGCGCCATTCACGCCGTGAAAACGTTAGTAGTAATACGGCTAGCTACATGTACCGCGAAATGGCTGAGATGCATTTGATGTACGGCGCGGCCAATTGTAATGGACGAGTGCAATAGTGTTTTGTGAAATGTCCCGATATAAAAGTAACAAGCCACACATTATTCGCCACCCTGCAAGCGTCGCCGGCCGCGGTGGCCGAAAGGTTCTAGGCGCTACGGTCTGGAACCGCGCGACCGCTACGGTCGCAGGTTCGAATCCTGCCTCGGGCATGGATGTGTGTGATGTCCTTAGGTTAGTTAGGTTTAAGTAGTTCTAAGTTCTAGGGGACTGATGACCTCAGAAGTTAAGTCCCATAATGCTCAGAGCTATTTAATCCATTTTTAACCCTGCAAGCGTCAACAAGTCACCATGAAAACCAAAAAAATTTTGAATTATGGAATACTTCACCAGCAATTACAATCAACATAAATGTATTTGTTCATCCAGATTTAGGTTTTCCGTGAGTTACTAAAATAGCTCCAGGCAATAATGTTGTTGTTGTTGTTGTGGTCTTCAGTCCTGAGACTGGTTTGATGCAGCTCTCCATGCTACTCTATCCTGTGCAAGCTTCTTCATCTCCCAGTACCCACTGCAACCTACATCCTTCTGAATCTGCTTAGTGTATTGATCTCTTGGTCTCCCTCTACGATTTTTACCCTCCACGCTGCCCTCCAATGCTAAATTTGTGATCCCTTGATGCCTCAAAACATGCCCTACCAACCGATCCCTTCTTCTAGTCAAGTTGTGCCACAAACTTCTCTTCTCCCCAATCCTATTCAATACCTCCTCATTAGTTACGTGATCTACCCACCTTATCTTCAGCATTCTTCTGTAGCATCACATTTCGAAAGCTTCTATTCTCTTCTTGTCCAAACTGGTTATCGTCCATGTTTCACTTCCATACATGGCTACACTCCATACAAATACTTTCAGAAACGACTTCCTGACACTTAAATCCATATTCGATGTTAACAAATTTCTCTTCTTCAGAAACGATTTCCTTGCCATTGCCAGTCTACATTTTATATCCTCTCTACTTCGACCATCATCAGTTATTTTGCTCCCTAAATAGCAAAACTCCTTTACTACTTTAAGTGTCTCATTTCCTAATCTAATCCCCTCAGCATCACCCGATTTAATTTGACTACATTCCATTATCCTCGTTTTGCTTTTGTTGATGTTCATCTTATATCCTCCTTTCAAGACACTGTCCATTCCGTTCAACTGCTCTTCCACGTCCTTTGCTGTCTCTGACAGAATTACAATGTCATCGGAGAACCTCAAAGTTTTTACTTCTTCTCCATGAATTTTAATACCTACTCCGAATTTTTCTTTTGTTTCCTTTACTGCTTGCTCAATATACAGATTGAATAACATCGGGGAGGGGCTACAACCCTGTCTCACTCCTTTCCCAACCACTGCTTCCCTTTCATGTCCCTCGACTCTTATAACTGCTATCTGGTTTCTGTACAAATTGTAAATAGCCTTTCGCTCCCTGTATTTTACCCCTGCCACCTTTAAAATTTGAAAGAGAGTATTCCAGTCAACATTGTCAAAAGCTTTCTCTAAGTCTACAAATGCTAGAACCGTAGGTTTGCCTTTTCTTAACCTTTCTTCTAAGATAAGTCGTAAGGTTAGTATTGCCTCACGTGTTCCAACATTTCTACGGAATCCAAACTGATCTTCCTCGAGGTTGGTTTCTACCAGTTTTTCCATTCGTCTGTAAAGAATTCGCGTTAGTATTTTGCAGCTGTGACTTATTAAACTGATAGTTCGGTAATTTTCACATCTGTCAACACTTGCTTTCTTTGGGATTGGAATTATTATATTCTTCTTGAATTCTGTGGGTATTTCGCCTGTCTCATACATCTTGCTCACCAAATGGTAGAGTTTTGTCATGACTGGCTCTCCCAAGGCCATCAGTAGTTCTAATGGAATGTTGTCTACTCCCGGGGCCTTGTTTCGACCCAGGTCTTTCAGTGCTCTGTCAAAGTCTTCACGCAGTATCTTATCTCCCATTTCATCTTCATCTACATCCTCTTCCATTTCCATAATATTGTCCTCAAGTACATTGCCCTTGTATAAACCCTCTATATACTCCTTCCACCTTTCTGCCTTCCCTTCTTTGCTTAGAACTGGGTTGCCATCTGAGCTCTTGATATTCATACAAGTGGTTCTCTTCTCTCCAAAGGTCTCTTTAATTTTCCTGTACAGGCAATAATATTGTAAGCAAAAACATCAAGTGTACAGCATATGTGTGAAGTTGAGCACTAACATTAAGAGTATTATGAAGTGTGCCACAGTAATTTACTTACAATATGTGTTCTGTTTGCAGTTCAACAACATATATGTCGATCTGGAAAATAAAACAGACTAAAACAAAACAGATCGCCATCTACTGGAACTTATGCAAGTGAACACGACTATCTAATTTTATATCTAAATAAATGTGGGCACTTTATTTTGTTTTTATTAATGAAATAATTTATAAAGTGTCACTAAATATTCAAATATACTTGTGCAGTACGAGACGGCATGCTGTTATCCAAAATATCTATTTAACAGGAAAATATTATCCATCTGAAGATGGGCATAGTAGCCCGAAACCAGTTACGACACTAAAATAAAACATTTAAAAATATTTGTGGCTGTGTGCGTCATTCACCAACTATCATTAAGGGCTGGAGGGTTCACAAGGTTCGACGTGGTTAAACTACCATTTCTCGGTGCAGTTTCTTTAATTTCATAGAAATAATGCAATACATAGGAAGTGAATACTGTCATTTATAAACTGAATTAGAAAATATGTTAATCTTCTATTACAGGGATGGCTAGACGCGAAATTCTGAAAAGTGTAACATTTCTCTGCTGAAAGAGGCAGTTTGGTAGTCGATCATGCACCCATGGCTGATTTGGTCAGAGGCACATATTCTCGAAATGCTAGGCCATTACCCACCACACCCTGCCTTCTGTACTTGCTGCCTTGATCTGGTCAGGTTTGTGATATTGCTTTTCGCTGCTACCTCGGGCCCCACGGCCTAAGCCGGGAGCCATCAAAGCCTGTAGACTCACAGCTGATAACTAAGACACTAAGGAGCATGAAAAATTTAATTCATGCACTTTGCGTTGTAATTCGAAGGATACATTTTTACCGAACGATATGGTGCAATACTTAACACACTGAACACGCAATCCGTAGTACAATGAATCAAATTCGCCTCCGACCATCCCGATTTGGGTTTTCAGTAATTCCGCAGATCGCTCAAGACAAGTTCCGGGATGGTTCCTTTCAAAGGGCACGGCCCATTCCCCTCCTCATATCTGAATCACTTCGAGATTGTGCTCCATCTCCAATGAACTCGATGTGGACGGGAGGTTAGATCATGATCTTCCTTCCTTTTTCTTTCCTTTTCTAATTTTCATATAAACTCTAGACATGGAGTTAACGATATATGAAACAAATGAGAGTTGAAATTAAAATCAGCTTAGTTCAGTCTATGAAGGATAGGCCATTGGACCTAATCATTTGACACTTACATCATATTTCATACAAGCAGGAAAACTGGCCACATTTCTAACTACAGTTTATCGCTGTTTGATGGAACATCGTAGCATGTTACACGACCAATAAAACGGAATAGGTTCTCTCAGTCTATAAAAAGGGTCGCAAGGATACTTGCACTGAGCCATAAACATATCTTCACTGATCAATATGTGTTTTTATATGAGGATACCGAAGACGCCTCAGTGGGACACAATATGTCTTCTGCAAGCACCTTTCGTCTGAAACCCTGGTTTTAATGTTTTTTTCATGAGATTCAGATGGCAGAAAATAATGGTACTTAAATGGATCAAAGCCTTCAGTAAAGTTCCTCTCAGTCACCTAATAAACACAACATATATACACTGCGTAACACGAAGGGTAAGACCGACGACCTCAGCAAGAAATGGCTCTGAGCACTATGGGACTCAACTTCTGAGGTCATCAGTCCCCTAGAACTTAGAACTACTTAAACCTAACTAACCAAAGGACATCACACACATCCATGTCCGAGGCTGGATTCGAACCTGCGACCGTAGTGGTCGCGCGGTTCCAGACTGCAGCGCCTAGAACCGCTCGGCCACTTCGGCCGGCCGACCTCAGCAGTTTGGTCCCATAGGAACTTACCACCACGAAGGGTCACTTTTTCGAAACCCCGTAATTATATCCAGTTGCGGCGCAGAAGTTTGAAATTTGTCTCGAAGGTATCTACAGCCCTCCTCTGTAATGCCGCAGAAATGTGACTTCCTGCGGTCACCTAAGGGCTTTGGCTGGGCGACGATTCAAAAAAAGGTTAGAGCACTGAAGTTCATATGACGTGTAAGGTGCGTCAGTGACGTCACATTGGCATAAAACTTCACCACAAATCTGATTAACTCTATCGTGGGCATGTCACACGATGAGGAGGTCATCAAACCCCCCAATTACCCACATTTAAGCTCTTCTTTCGACACCTCTGTAACGGAGGTCAGGACCACGACGCCAAGCGTGGAAATTACGCGGTTTTATTATGGGCGACTAAGGGAAACATTTCAGATACTCCGCCACTCAGTAATGAAAGGAAAGAGCCTCAGAGGGTGGCATAAAGGACGTCGATGAAACCACCTCATCCGTTGGACCTTTGAGTACAAACTTCCGCGTTGAAAGGGATACAAGTACGGGATTTCGAAAAAGTGACCGTTTAATTGTGCTGCGCAGTGTATATAGAGGGTGTCTCTCTGAAGAGTTGTCAGACGAATTTCCTCTGGTGTTTCTATAGCTTTTTACAATTTCATTTTTGAAAAGTGTAGCTGGATTAAGCTCGAACATGTATTGGTCACCAACTCTTTCATACAACGCCAAGTGTCGACAGAAATTGTCGGTCTGTTTCCCGTTGCACATGCAGTGATTTTTGAAGTGGAATATTACGTGGCAGCTCGACAGAGTAGTCGCAAAATTATCTAGTGTGATAATTCGTTTTAACTATATGTAGCTATTAACCGGGACAGTATAATACGAAGAATAACCAGCATTTCAGCTACGAGTTAGCACCGCTTCTGCATAGCAGTAGCAGTTGGTAAAGGTTAGGACAGTGCTCCTGGGGTAATGGCTGTTCCTCATGTTTTACTGTCCGTGTCAATACATTCAGATAACATGCATGTCAAACGAACACATTTGGGACAGCTGTACTGGAAAGGCACATGAAATTCCTTTTCTGAATGCTGTCTGGTATACTACGTCATATTAGGCATGGTAATGTATTGTGTATTTCATCTTTCCATTTATTTTGTCCACCCGTTGTGTGATGCTCTTTCACGAACTAGTAGTTCGGAGTTCATACTGTTAACAGACAGTACTCAAAAAACGAAAATGTAGTATATTCAGAATTTCTGTAATTGTGCTGTGTACAAGAAATAAATAATATTTAGTAATAATGATAATAATAATAATAATAAACTTCGTGAAACAAGGCTAAGAATGTGTTTCGTTTAGCTAATAAAATTAAAAAATACCTTAAACATAACAATGAAAGAAAACATAAACCAAGGAGACTCTGTCATTCACATTTTCCAAGATTCATTATAATTTCGAGTGATGTTCCTTCAAAGTGAGTGAAGTTGTAATGGAGTGCCGAACTTTGTGACCTGAAACAATTCCCGCAGACACCCCAGATTAGGACGTATGTACAGTTCCCATACATACTTATCAGTTGCGAAACAGTGCTGGATTTGCTAGTTTGTTCGTAAATTTAACAACGTTTGCACCTAAATGATTTTCCATTTAAAGTACAATAGAAACACACCCTGAAACGCTTAGTAAAAAACCCTTGCCAACTATTCCAAGTGGTAAACTACGAAATTAACTTTAGATACAAAGTTATGAACAAGCAGCTCGATCTGCTATTATTCAAAAAGTATATAAGGTGTATCAAAAGTGAGTTTACGACTCTGAAAATTCTTACAAACTTAGTCATAGGAGTTACAGACTTAGTCTTGGTGCTATCTTGAAGGAAAATATATCAAGTTTTGACTGAAGTGGTACGCTAGTACAGAATGGTGCCACTGCAAACGCTAGCTGCAGTTGCAGCAAAGATGGCTGCATTTACCAGTTCCGAGCGTGCTCGCTGCGTGTTTTGGTTTGAAGAGTGGAGGTATGCAACAACTATTCAGCGTAATTTTTGCACGGATTATGGTAAAAATTCTCCCAGTATGTCTACTAATTATGAGTGGCATAAGTGTTTTACTGAAACTGAATGTTCAGTAAGACGCAACAAATCCTCAGGTTGCTCCCGTGGATGTGACGATGTCGTAGAGCAAGTGACAGAAAGCTTGCTGAACAGTCCTACAAAATCGACGAAGACTAACGGACCAAGAACGTAGCGTGCAGTTTATGGAAGACGACGCACTACCACAGTACTTCTCCGACGAATTTCCTGAATGTTCACTTTCCAGGCAAATGGACAGGCCAAGGTGAGCCAATTGCATGTCCCCCACGTTCACTGGGCCTGCCGCTTCTTGATATTTTGCTTTGGGGATTCTCCACCGTGTGTGTTCACCAAAGTGCGTGTTCCAACCTTCTCTACCTGAGCTAAGAGCTACAATCTACCTCGCAATTGAACCAGTCGTGCCTGATACCTGAAGTTTGCAATGAGTTTGGCAAGAAATGGATTTATGTTGGGATGAGTGCCACATAACGAGTGGAAGTCACTTTGGATCGGCTCAGATATCATATAAAAATTTGAAGTACTTTATTATAAAATAAAAAAGCCATGTCTCTAAGTTAAACAAATAAATACACATTAGTTTTCAAAGTTTTAATGGCGTTTTTGAAAGACCCATTATGCTTTCGGCAGAATCAATGGAAAATCAAACTACATTATTTAATTAAAGAATTCATCGGCTACACATTCGTTTATCAAGCAAACAATTTTGCGATGACTGAATCCTCTAGATGTAAAAGTAAAAAGTAGTGTTTAAAAAAACTAGTCGATCTATCATGTTATATGCAGCTAAACTTTTTTTACAGTTTCTGCACTCAGCATTTGGATATCGAACCACTACCATCATGTGTGAGCTCGTAGTCTGCAAACCCAGAAGTGGTTGGTGTTGTAAAAATGAGTCCGAAGATTAGTTTAACGCAATTCTCTGTTCCTGTCTGTTTTGTGCAGTCATCGCTACTGGAGTGTACATCCAGTGAACTTGCTTAATGTAGTTAGTGTTTGCACCCACACACATTCCCACATAAACAAATCAACAACTCTCAGTTTTCTAGCCCATTTCAGCACAGTTTCGATTGAACACCAAATTTTGAGCATTCTTCTGTATAGTCACATTTGAAAATCTTCTGTTGTCTTTTTGTCTGTTCTATTTAAGGTTTACTTCTTACTTCTGTGTGTAGCTACTTTCCAAAGAAACACTTGAAAAAAAGACTTTCTAACTGCTGTATCCAAGCGGCAGTGTGATCTCTCTCGGCACAGTCATGTCTGAAGGTCAGGAGGAGCCAATGCGAGCGCACTATTTTACAACACCAGTCACGTGCACTGAACTAGAGCGAGACAATATCCCTCCGCTCGTCGCGTATTTAGGAGCCTGAACGACCACTCATCAACGAGTTGTCTGCGTGTTGTCAGCGGCCTGGCTACGAATTGTGTGCGTTTATCATTGACAGCTCCACAGTGGTCTCCAAGGGTCTACTTCCTGGTCGACGTGCTGCAAATGAACATGAATGTAGAATCTACTTTGCTACTTTGCTTATGACTCTGTTACTCAGTGATCTTTAGTGGACTTGTGTTTTTTATTTTGCTACTCTTCATAAGAGTTGGAACTGTATTTACTGCACTTGTAATAAACGTCGGAACTTTGATTCGTTTCCATCAGTCAGTAGTTGTGTGGCCACCAGGATAAACTGACGCTAAAGAAATCTTAATTAACAACCATTCACTTTATTACATTCGCGCATTTGGCTACTCTCGACCTTAAATACCATTGCCAGGTGCTGTAGGAACTGAAAATATCTAGCATAAAACTTGAGAATGGCCAGTATTTTCGGACTTCGCCCACAGCGTGAAAGGTAGTAAGGTGATTAATTTCGTAATTAGGCACCTGAGGTGGAAACATGATACAGCCCTTTAAAAAATGCGCGCCTAAGGTACACCAAATGAAGAAAATGTTTGAGACTAAAGTTTTGCATGTAAAGCGGCACATGATCGAATATAACTAAGACTGTAAATTAATATTAGAAATTAATGCATTTCTGTTTTTCACGAAACATTTTCTTGCTAGTGCTACTCCACATTTTATATCCTCTTTAATTACACGCCGTCAGCTATTTCGGTACCCATACACTATAACGCTTCCACTACTTTAAGCCCTTCATTTTCTAATCTGTAGGCTTTAAAACCAAATGCTGTCTGCAGATAGTCATCACAGAACTCCCCTCTCGGGGGCGACAGAAAATTCCTTATATTCTCTACCTCCTCCAGTTATCACGTAAAAAATGGGAAATACTTGTACGATGTAGATATCTATAGGGTGGTCCATTGATAGTGACTGGGCCAAATATCTCACGAAATAAGCATCAAACGAAAAAACTACAGCGAACGAAACTCGTCTAGCTTGAAGGGGAAACCAGATGGCGCTATAGTTGGCCCGCTAGATGGCGCTGCCATAGGTCAAACGGAAACGGCTGCGTTTTTTAAAATACGAACTCCCATTCTTTATTACATATTCGTGTAGTACGTAAAGAAATATGAATGTTATAGTTGGACCACCTTTTACGCTTTGTGATAGATGGCGCTGTAATAGTCGCAAACGTATAAGTACGTGGTATCACGTAACATTCCGCCAGTATGGACGGTATTTGCTTCGTGATACATTACCCGTGTTAAAATGGACCAATTGCGGAAATGGTCGATATCGTGTTGATGTATGGCTATTGTGATCAAAATGGCCAACGGGCGTGTGCTATGCATGCTGCTCGGTATCCTGGACGACATCATCCAAGTGTCCGGACCGTTCGCCGGATAGTTACGTTATTTAAGGAAACAGGAAGCGTTCAGCCACGTGTGAAACGTCAAGCACGACCTGCAACAAATGATGATGCCCAAGTAGGGATCCCGCTGCTGTTGCGGCTAATCCGCACACCAGTAGCTGACAAATTGCGCGAGAATCGGGAATCTCAAAAACATCGGTGTTGAGAATGCTACATCAACATCGATTGCACCCGTACCATATTTCTATGCATCAGGAATTGCATGGCGACGACTTTGAACGTCGTGTACAGTTCTGCCACTGGGCACAAGAGAAATTGCGGGACGATGACAGATTCTTTGCACGCGTTCTATTTATCGACGAAGCGCCATTCACCAACAGCGGTAACGTAAACCGGCATAATATGCACTACTCGGCAACGGAAAATCCACGATGGCTGCGACAAGCGGAACATCAGCGACATTGGCGGGTTAATGTGTCTTGCGGCATTGTGGGAAGAAGGATAATTGGCCCCCATTTTATGGATGGCAATCTAAGTGGTACAATGTATGCTGATTTCCTACGTAATGTTCTACCGATGTTACTACAAGATGTTTCACTGCGTGACAGAATCGCGATGTACTTCCAACATGATGGATGTCCGGCACATAGCTCGCGTGTGATTGAAACGGTATTGAATAGCATATTTCATGACAGGTGGATTGGTCGTCGAAACACCATACCATAGCCCACACGTTCACCGGATCTGACGTCCCCGGATTTCTTTCTGTGGGGAAAGTTGAAGGATATTTGCTGCCGTGATCCACCGACAACGCCCGACAACATGCGTCAGTGCATTGTCATTGCTTGAGCGAACATTACGGAAGGTGAATTAGTGAACTACTAGCTGTTGAGAGGAATGTCGTTAGACGTATTGCCAAATGCACTGATGTTGACGGACATCATTTTCAGCATTTATTGCATTGATGGGGTATGTACAGGTAATCGCGCTGTAACAGCATGTGTTCTCAGAAATGATAAGTTCACAATGGTACATGTATCACATCGGAACAACCGAAACAAAATGTTCAAACGTACCTACGTTCTGTATTTTAATTGAAAAAAACCGACCTGTTACCAAGTGTTCGTCTAAAATTGTGAGCCATATATTTGTGACTATTACAGTGCCATCTGTCAACAAGCTAAAAAAGTGGTCCGACTCAAACATTCATACTTTTTTATCTACTACACGAATATGTAATAAAAAGTGGGGCTTCCTATTTAAAAAAACGCAGTTGATATTCGTTTGACCTATGGCAGCGCCATTTAGCGGGCCAACCATAGTGCCATCTGGTTTCCCCCTTCAAGTTCCGTTCTTTTTAGTTTTTTCGTTTGACGCTTATTTCGTGAGATATTTGGCCCGTTCACGATCAATGGACCACTCTTTATAGCGTTTCCAAGGATGTCAAAAATCTGTTCTTAATTTTAATTAGGGCAAGAGTCATGAGAACGGTTTAGAAACGGCTGAAATTTTTAGTCCAGCAAAAGAGCTTTAACTTACCAAATTATATCCTTAAAACTATTGAACTGACTATTCTACTTTTATTATCAAGACATGATGCCAAGAAATTGATGTTTCCAGAGTGGCGTATCACATCGAATTAGTGTTGTTTTCCCCGAAGCTTTTGGAGCGACTTTTTTGGACCAACTTTGTCAAGATTTAAGTCGTAAACAAGTAAAATCTACTAAAATCACCTAAAAATGGAGAAATTTTCATACGATATGTCAGTAGATACACTCAGCCCATCCAAATATGTTCTTAGTTCCAAACAGGGACAGAGTTTCGCTTTCTCTTGAAGTAGGAGAAACTTTTGCATGTGGAACACTTCCTCTCTGAGATCGAGTAGGGATGTGATGGGAAGTTCCAACACAGTGTTAGGCAGCGATGCTACGCTCCCACTGGTGAATTGGTGGCGGAAGCAGACTAACTCGATAGCGGTGAAACGGGACCCTTTTAAATCAAATTATAATTCATTGAGTATCACCTGACTTAGTTCAACTATGTCCCATGAACACTGTTTACTTTGATATTCATGTTCTAGCTTGAAATCTGGAAACGGTCCATTCAGTTAAAATAATCTTTCTTCTCTTATTTCTCGTCTCTGACTGAGATACAACGTCATTATACAGACATTAATCATTTCATTTCTTCTCCTTAACATTTAAATTCATTGTAACACAACGTAATACAAGGTATAGATATAAAATAACGGAACTGGTGCTGTCACAGAGTATACGCATGCACCAAAGATGAATGACCAATAGCTGTGAACCGTGCAACCTTCAGAGTGTAATGCGTCATCTCTAGTGTCTATAGGTACCTTCATCTGAAAAAGAGCTGTTATCATGTTTTGCCGGAAAAAAGTTAAGTGTAATAATATAGCACCGAAATATCGTGAAATTTCACACGAGACATGGAAAAACTACTGCTGAAATCTATCTGTTACTAAAAGAAGTACATGTTGTTTATCAAGAGTGTGAGCTATCGTGTGATCGTGCGTTCCCAAGATGTTAGAGAAGACGCTGAAAATGACTCACACCTCTGACGCCCTAAAAAATCAAAATCGCATAAAATTATCTAAAAGGTAAATAATCTGATTAGACCTGACTGTCGGTTGAGTATTCAATAGATTTCTGAAACTGTAGGAATTGACACAGTATGTGCAAGAAGACTTTTACATAACCAGTTTAACATGAGAGAAGTGTCTGTGAAACTAATGCCGAAAATCCTCACGATCGAACAAGTAGTTCTTGAAAAGTTTCTACTGAGACTTTGAATACGACTGAAACTCATCCTAATTTCTTGGAAAGAGTAATAACATGTGACGAATCCATGCACTGGAAAGGCCCAACTTCGCCGAGAGCGAAAAACAATCGTACCAGTAAATTTAGATTCAAGACGATGGTGATTATTTGTTGTATTCATGTAGTTGTGCATCTTCTCTAGATTCCTGAAGGTCAAACTGTTGATAATCATTGCTACCTTGAGGCTCTTGCTCAGTTCCGTGAGAAAATAAGAAAAAAACTATTCGAATTGTGGATGACCATGACATGGGTTCTTCATCAAGGGAATGCACCGGCTCATACCGCGTTGGGTTTTAAGAGATTTCTATCAAAGTACGGCATCTCAGTCTTACCTGACCCATCTTCTTCGCCTGCCTTAGTACTACGTGACTTTTATCTATTTCCCCATGTCAAATGTGCATTGAAAGGAACAAGTTTACAGTCCGTTGAATTGGTAAAAGGAAAGCGGCCCACTTCATTAAGAAGCTCACAGAAGAATATTTCCAGCACTGTTGCCATCAATGGAAAATTCGCATGAAGGGTTTTTGCAATGGAGGAGAAGAATATACTGACAGTGACAAGTGAATATATATTTTTCAAATGAAAATTTTTACACCAATAGCCCCATTATTTTATACCCACACCTAATAAAATAACTTGTGATTATAAAGTGAACGCATAGTCTTATCTGCAGATCATTCCGCACGGAGTGCTGCGCTGTAATTTCCTCCTCATTTTCGCTCCAATTGGTGACGACCCATTACCGCCGAGAACCACCGCCACCCCCGCAGACTGCCCTGCCACCGCCCAGGCGACAGGTGCATGCCGCCAACACAACCGTCTCGCAGAGCGTCATTAATCTTCATGACCGGCAGAAAATTTGAGCTCCGCCCGCCACACGGTCCGAATAGCAGAACCGCGCTTTCTGCATTCAGAAATAATTCATCACGCTAATTAATGACTCGCCGCCTTCACGCCCCCACGTACCAGCAGCTGTACTTCGGCTGGAAGTGCCCCTTTCATCGTCGTCCGAGGCCGGATTAATCCGCGGTGCCAAGAGTAAATCGTGCAGCATGTGGAATTATTACAGACAATACACCACCTTGAGTAAAAGTACTCACGCAACCCCATGTAATGCGGAATTGACCGATAGATGTCAATCAGGCGGATGCGCCGGTACAAAGGGAGATGGGGAGTATTGTCTTGTCAGTAGAGATGCAGTAACAGCAGCATTGGTCGAACAGGAGAGCTCATGAAACGTCCCCTTAGAAAAATTTATGAATGACTGTGCTGATAAACCTCTTGCATTATTTGATTTCCAAACAGCTGAGCCGAACTGAACGTACTCAGACATTTCGCTCTTTACCTATTCTGATCAACACTAAACTGACACACAATATTTCTAACGCAACGCAGTCTGACTTTCAAAAATCCCTACAAAAGAATGGCCCTGACTAACAATAACCTGTACCTTTCATGAATCACTTACCTCACAAAAATCTTCGTTACTGCAATACAGCGAACGCCAAAACTGCCAGCTAAATAAATGATTCTAACTACTGAAGTCACTAACTACTGATAGGCATAGTTAGCAAATGAAAGATTTTGATAGAGAACAAACTATGTATTTACCTTAATAGTGTTCAAAAGTCATAATACATATATCAGTTCATGACATCCAGTCTTACAAATTTACTGTCTCTGCTGGACACACGTCCAGATCAACCGCTCTCAAAACTCCGCCATATCTCTCCCCACATCGCCGGCCGCGGTGGCCGTGTGGTTCTAGGCGCTCCAGTCCGGAGCCGCGCTGCTCCTACGGTCGCAGGTTCGAATCCTGCCTCGGGCATGGGTGTGTGTGATGTCCTTAGGTTTAATTAGTTCTAAGTTCTAGGGGACTGATGACCACAGCAGTTGAGTCCCATAGTTCTCAGAGCCATTTGAACCATCTCCCCACATCCACCACTGCTGGCGGCTCACCTCCAACTGCGCAACGCTACGCGCTGTTAACAGCCAACTGCCCAACACTACAATAGCGACTATTCCAACAATGCCACCCAGCCACAGACTGCACACAGCACAGCCAGTGATTTTCATACAGAGCGCTACGTGGCGTTACCAATATAAACACCTAAACAGCCTACTTACACTCAGTGAACGTCGAGTGGATGTCATCTGAGGAGCAAATACATCAGGGACATTACAAACTTTCTAAAGCGGTCTACGTAAACTCCGGTGTGGTGATTGTGGAGTGACAACACGAAGAAACAAGGCTAAACAAAGACCATGAGGACACGTACTGACGGACCAGACAGTCGCATGAAATCAGCGGAAGGAATCATTCGAGGGCTACAAAGTGCTTCCAGCAGTCCAGCCAGCTTAGTGACCCGTTGTAGAGAGTTAAAAAATTGGAGTAAAATCACATGAAAGAAGCTGTAGAAAAAGTCAGACTTCTCGAAATGGTGGTCAGATAGCGACTGAGTAATACTCACTTCGTTGACGTACATTACGTGATAGAGTGATAGACACGAAGCTTCACGAAGAGATGCCTATGAATCTTGTTTTAGAATATTATAAGTTTAATTTTTTTTGAGAGAATTCGGTGAAGAACAGGAAACAATATTGAACGATCACGTTAAAAATTCAAGTAGTTAGCTTATGTCTTTGAGTAAAGATGATTTCTTAAACCTACTACACAGATATGCGCAGCAACTGAAAGTAAAACATCGGTTCAATAAGGAAAAAATGAAATCGGTTGAAAACTATTCCTATGATTTTATGAAATGAGATGAAAGCTGAGGACAGCTGTTTCCACAAGTTTGCAGCGAACAGCAAGTTTCATCAAGGAATAAATTGACAGATTCTTTGTCATATTAGTTGACAGGTCAAGTTTAAAACTGTTACAACTTTCCTGCTTCAAAAGTGCTCCTCATAAGCGAAACATTTATGCAGTCAGTGATAAGCGGCACTTGGAGCGGGGTACAGAACGACACCAGTGGACAGTGGATGAGTGGAAACGAGAGATTTGGAGCGCTGAATCACACTATACCTTTTGGCAATGCGGCTGAAGAATTTAGGTTTGGCGAATGTCTGTACAACATTACCTGCCATCATGTGTAGTGTCAACAATGAAGCGCAAAGATAAGAATTAATTTTTGACGTCAGTCCAGACCGCAGCCTCTCGTTTCGGCTCATGAGGAAGAATAGTCTACTATTCCTCCACTGACATTCAAGCACTTTCTTGAAACTGTCGCCAACAGAGTTCAGAATAATAACTGTCAGGATACTTTTGGACAGATAGGCATGCAACAGCGCAGATAGTATCTGTCTATTGACATTCACTCAGCTCTGTGGCACTGGACTCGCATTCGAGAGCACGACGTTCATATCCGCGTCCGGCCATCCAGCTTTAGGTTTTCCGTGATTTACCTAAATCGCTCCAGGAAATGCCGCGATGGTTGTTGTGAAATGGCACGGCCTATTTCCTTCCTTATGCTTGACACCATCCGAGCTTGTGTTCCGTCTCTAACGACCTCGATGTCGATGGGACGTTAAACCCAATCACCCTTCCTTCCTTCCTCAACTCTGTAATTTTCCTTAGAACTGAGGGCTGACCAGAAGCGACATGTACTGTCGTTCAACCTGTAAAGACGGTTTAAAAGACAAAGTACACTATACATGTAGCAGGACGCATAAAATATCCTATTTCCTGCTACTGAATAAAACAAGTTCTTGTGTAAAGTGTTGGTATTATATTCTCATTTGAACGATACAGCGGTCCCTAACAAGTCCGTACTTACACACACTTCCTGATGTAAAAACATATATTTTTTTATTGTTCGTACTATCCACGTTTATGCACTTAGAGCATTCTCTTCATAACGGCCAACATAATCACACAGGTGACAAGCTGCTTAAATAACTACAAAATATAACAGTCAATAAACGTTTTGAATGTTCAACGATGGTTGTCCCTTTTAGTATGTTCACTACACAGTTCACTGACAATGAGTAATCTAAAGTTTGGAATTGCTTCAGCATGCCTTACACAATGTTTTAGTTAATGAGAAGAAAAGACGAAAATTCTCATAAATTCTCGAGTCTTCCAGAAACGTTGTATTCGCCACATATCTATCATTCTCCGAAACAATCTCCTTATTAACGAAGGAAAATTCAACATTTTTACTAGTACAACTAAATAAAGACACCCTCATTAAAAGTGCGACTCCTCGAGATGAGCGCATATAAATATCTCTCGTCTCCAGAACGTGCGACGCTCTCTGTCCTGACTGACTCAAACATACTGTAGCCAATCATCCTCAAACGTTTTTCGTAGAAAATACGGTAATCTGCCTCCTTGATCTATCCCCAGTTCCGAATTTACTTTAATCAGTTTTCACAGTCTGTATTTTCGGAAAAATTAATAATCTGTAAATGAAATTTTCTTTACTTGTTCCAAAGAGTTAAACAGAACACAGGTTCTCCTAGATGCAACCTGACATGCGTAGGGAAACGGGGAGCAATTTTCGGATTCGATTGAAATAGCACACGAATTCCAACGCAAAAGAAATTTAACGAAAGTAATCCAAGTTGGTTTGCGATGCGTCCCATCAACAACGAACGCCCGCCCCGCAACTTTTACCACAAGCTCCAAACCGCACGAAGAAAGAGGAGAAAATGAAAATTACAGAGGAAATAGAATCCCTAGTAATTTTAAAAACCAACCAGTTAAACTTACCATCGAACAGACTGAACCACAAAATAGAAGGAATGAGCTATCTAGAGAATTTTACTGATGTTCTGCTTACGTATATGGATTTCTTAGACCACATTCACTTTTAGTCATTAATCAACGTTATATCTTTACACATTTCTTGCGATATGTGCATCAACTAACTGTTGAGACATCAAGCAAGGACACTTGCACTTGTAAACCAAAATTAACGGAAACACATAACGTAAAGAAGCTGTTATTTTTATAATTACTGCACGTTTTTCTTATGTTCACAAAACTGTGTTCCCATATCGTCCGGTAACATAGTGTTTTCTCCGCTCTTTTTTGTTTAATGATTCACACTTGATATGGTTTACTAAACCCGGAAGAAGTTAGAAAATGAACGGCAGTGTCTTATGATTTCATACGTACATCGCATTAAAGAAATAGGAAATAAGTGTACAACATCTGTCTTTTCAACAAATGCGTCGTTTTTCCATTTTGGTTGTTATTTATTTAGACATTTTCTTTCTTTCCAATTTATTTTCGACTTGTTAAGCCATTATGTAGTGGGGTAGTAAAGAAACAATGTATTGCCGCGACGAAACTGGAACACAGCTCTGTGAACATAAGTTAAAGGGAAAACATTTATCTGGAATACAAACCAAAACTACAAATTTCTTTGAAGGAGAAGAAAACAGAATGGAAGAGCAATCTGGAGGTGTGCAGGACATGGAGAGAGATGTGGGGATCGTATAGGTACCAAGTAAGTTGATAGCTGAAAGTCAAAATATCGTTTACTGATTGGGAAAGACAGAGAGGACAACCTAATGGAAGGTTTGTCGACAAATTTATGAAATACGCAAGGCTATTGATGAAGATGATGACGATGGCGATAAAAAAATATTAAAAACTTTTGCACCACCTCTACCTAGTTTCGCTACAGTGCACTTCGAACGACAGCTGACGTGGGCTATACCGGATGTGGTAATGGCACTCGACAAGTTACGCTCCTTGTAACTGTCCCCTTTCTGTTTACATTACTCAACTGAAGACTCATAGAAGTTCCCAGCTCTTCACTGCCTCAGTGTTCTGCTCGATGTGGGAGAGGCATACGGTGCGGTCAGAAAGGGGGAGAACTATTCAGAGAGTGCTCTGGTAGAGGACGCATTCAGTTCACGAGCGACTGCATCCCTCCGCTTCGGAGGTGAAGGACGTTATACGTCGCGCGACGGTGCTGCCCTCATCCAGGTTTTACGACGGCTTCCAGAACGCAGCTGCGGTCGTCTCGAAACCTCGCTCATACTGAGGTCAGTATCAGCCTTCACGAAATACTCAGTTTTATATCTGGAACTCGCAAAATAAGGTCTCCACCACAGAATCCAGGCATTGTTTTCGAGATGTTATTTAGCTACCTCTTACGACGACTAGTAAAATCTTTGATTGACATAGAACGTAATTTTCCTTAGATTTTATTATTTCCTCGGTCGCTTTTTTATTTTGTGTCATTTTCTTATACAGGCATGGAAACGAGAGATCGATAGACTCAATCAAGCCTTAGCGAGGCCAATGTGGTTGTTCCATATCTTAAAAGCCTCCCCGAAATCTTTCAACGAGGTGAAGTTGCCCTTGCTGTCCTGACCGACAATGATGCAGAGGTCAGTGAGTTCTCCAAATCTCTCAGCCACTAGAAACACCTGGTCTTGAACTGTAGAGAGACTAGCCAACCACTTCGAGCGGTATACAGTTGCACCAGCATGGAATGAAGTATCCGCGTGTGTCATCCAAGCTCAGTTCGCTTCAGTTGTAGTTGCTACCAGGTTCGGCAGTTTTGTGCTGTATAGGCTGTGAACACCCATATCACCTGCGTGTTAGAAGCATATTGTTCCTGCTATATTGAGAGATACGTTTCATCATATTTTGCTGAAATTCCCCGAGATCTGATTGCTCTGTCAATTCAGTACAGCATTTATAATTCACCTTGCAGTATTTCGCAACATTTGAATAATTTCGTCTGAGGTGACATCGGGATAGCGATATACGCAATTCAGTAGTTACCTCCATCTGCAAGCTAGACTTTTCTCCGAAATTATCGGGGTGTGGTATTCACTGAGTTACCATAGTGGTCAGTGTATGCTCGCATTTTGAAAAGTGGGAGAAAGCGACATTTTGAAAAGCGGGAGCAAAGCGCTCGTTTTTCATATGGCAGCATTCAAACACACAGTTCCTGCAGCCGCAGGGCTGAACAGATTTGAACGTTGGAGATCGTCGATTAAAGGATAGGTAACAATGAAGCAGTACTGCGTAGACTGCTGCCTTATTTTTCACTTACACACAGACGCACACACAGACACACACTCATTTGTTGTCGTATGTTAGAGAGTACGAGAGTAGATTTATTCAACATCAGATGACGTTATACTGATGTCCCAACAGCTGAGATATCGCATGTATTGTGCAGAAATGGTACCGGTTTTCACTTTGTAGTGAGCCAAGCCAGTTGTAGCTATACCTCTATAATAAATTTGTGCTTTTGCTAAATTGTTCATGGCGTTCGTGAAGTCGTAACACCTACTCCATTCAGCGCCACCAGCTAACATGATTGTATAAATGAACTGAAGATGGTCACATTCTGACCGAAACCGTAACCATTCCTTTTTTTTGTGTCATCAGTCTTGACTGGTTTTATGCGGCCCCCACGAATTTCTCTCCTGTGCTAGCCTCTTCATCTCAGAGTAGCACTTGCAGCCTACGTACTCAATTATATGCTGGATGTATTCCAATGTCTGTCTTCCTCTACAGTTTTTGCCCTCCACAGCTCCCTCTAGTACCATGGAAGTCATTCTCTTATGTCTTAACAGATGTCCTATCATCCTGTCCCTTCTCCTTATCGTCGGCCGAAGTGGCCGTGCGGTTCTAGGCACTGCAGTCTGGAACCGCGAGACCGCTACGGTCGCAGGTTCGAATCCTGCCTCGGGCATGGATGTGTGTGATGTCCTTAGGTTAGTTAGGTTTAACTAGTTCTAAGTTCTAGGGGACTAATGACCTCAGCAGTTGAGTCCCATAGTGCTCAGAGCCATTTGAACCATTTCTCCTTATCAGTGTCTTCCACATAACACTTTCCTCTCCGATTCTGCTGAGAAACTCCTCAATCCTTTCCTTATCAGTCCACCTAACTTACAACAGTCGTGTGTAGCACCATATCTATAATGCTTCGATTCTCTTCTATTGCGGTTTCCCACAGTCCATGTTTCACTGCTACACAATGCTGTACCCTAGACGTACATTCTCAGAAATTTCTTCCACAAATTAAGGCCGATATTTGATATTAGTAGGCTTCTCTTGGCCAGGAATGCCTTCTTTCCCATAGCTATTTTGCTTTCAATGTCCTTCTTGCTCCGTCCGTCATTGGTTATTTTACTGCCTAGGTAGCAGAATTACTTAACTTCATCTTCTTCGTGACCATCAATCCTGATGTTAAATTTCTCGCTGTTCTCATTTCTACTACTTCTCACTACCTTCGTCTTTCATCGATTTACTCTCACTCCTTACTCTGAACTCATTAGACTGTTCCTTCCGTTCAGCAGATCGTGTTATTGCTCTTCACTTTCACTCAAGATAGCAATGTCATCAGAGAATTGTATCATTGATTTCCTTTCACCTTGAATTCTAATTCCACTCCTGAACCTTTCTTTTATTTCCATCATTGCATCATCGGTGTACAGACTGAACAGTAGGGGTGAAAGGCTACATCATTGTCTTACACCCTATTTAATATGAGTACTTGATTCTTCGTCGTCCATTCTTATTATTCCCTCCTGGCTGTTGTACATATTGTATATGACCCGTCAATTCCTACACCTTACCCCTACTTCTTTCAGAATTTTGAACATCTTGCACCGTTTTACATTGTCGAACGCTTTTTCCAGGTCGACAAATCCCATGAACGTGTCTTGATTTTTCTTTCGTCCTGCTTCCGTTATTAATCGCTATATCAGAATTGCCTCTCTCGTGCCTTTACCTTTCCTAAAGCCAAATTGATTGTCATATAGAGCATCCTCAACTTTCTTTTCCTTTCTTCTGTATATTATCCTTGTAAGCAACTTGGATACATGAGCTGTTAAGCTAATTGTGCGATAATTCTCGCATTTGTTAGATCTTGCCGTCTTCGGACTTGTGTGGATGATGCTTTTCCGAAGGTCTGATGCTATGTTGCCAGACTCATACACTCTACACACCAACGTGAATATTCTTTTTGTTGCGTCTTATTTGATCTTAAGTCTTCCTCTTTTAAATTATGATTGTAATACTGGATCGCCTATCTCTTCTAAATCGACTCCTGTTTCTTCTTCTATCACATTAGACAAAAGTTCCCCCTCAAAGAGGCTTTCAATGAATTCTTCCCACCTATCCGCTCCCTCCTCTGCATTTAACAGTGGAATTCCCGTTGCACTTTTAATGTTATCACCCGTGTTTTTAATGTCATCAAACGTTCTTTTAACTTTCCTCTATGCTGATTCTGTCCATATGACATCCATTTCTTTTTCGATTTCTTCACGTTTTTGCTGTAGCCATTTCGTCTTAGCTTCCTGCACTTCATATTTATTTCTTTCCTCACCAACTTGTATTTAGTTTCGCGAAACATTTATGTACTTCCTCCTTTCATCGATTAATTGAAGTGTTTCTTCTGTTACCCATGGTTTCATTTCATTTACCTTCTTTGTAACTATGTTTTCCTTCCTAACTTCTGTGATGGCCCTCTTTAGAGATGTCCATTTCTCTTCAACTGTACTGCCTACCGAGCTATTCATTATTGCTGTATCTGTAGCCTTAGAGAACGTCGAGCGTATCTCGTCATTCCTTACTACTTCCGTATCCCACTTCTTTGAGTATTGATTCTTCCTGACTAATGTGCCCCATGACTATTAGATTTTCATCCCCCTTTACATGCTGTATTACCCTTTCAGCATCCTTATACACTCTCTCTATCTCTTCATCTTCTGCGACGTCAGCATGTATACCTGAACTATCGTTGTCGATTCTGATAGGAACATCCCTCTCTCTGAACTGTTCACAGTAACACACTCTCTGTCCTACCTTCGTATTCATAACGAATCCTACTCCTGTCATACCATTATCAGCTGCTGTTGATATTACCCTATACTCATCTGACCAGAACTCTTTTGTCTTCTTTCCACTTCAGTTCACTGACCCCTACTATATCTAGATTGAGCCTTTGCATTTCTTTTTAAGATGTTCTAGTTTCCCTTCCACGTTCAGTGTTCTGACATTGCACGCCCCGATTCATAGAACGTTATCCTTCCGTTGATTATTCAATATTTTTTTCATGGTAACCTTCCCGTTTCCCAGTCCCCTCCCGGAGACCCGAATGGGGGACTATTCCGGAATGTTTTGCCAGTGGACAGATCATCATGACACTTCTTCAGTTACAGGCCACATGCAGTGTGGATACACGTTACGTGTCTGTAATGCAGTGGTTTCTATTGCCTTCTGGACCCTCATGAGGTTGACCATTCCTGATTCATCCGCGTTTGGGGGCAGTTTCCCACCCTATATATAAGAGAGTGTCCTGAACCTCTGTCCGCTTCTCAGTTCTCTTTGACAAGGCCGTTGGCAGAGGGGGGGTGACTTCTTATTCCTGAAGTCTTCGGCCGCCAATGCCGATTATTACTCAAAATTTAAACAGTGGCGGGATTCGAAGCCGGGACCGAAGACGTTTTGATTACGAATCAAAGTCGCTACCCCTTCTTTTAAATTTTTTTATTGATTTCATTTTGTTCGATGTATTTGTTCGGTGGGGATGTCCCATGACACCCGTTCAAGTTCAGTGTTGTGCCGTTGACTCAGTTTTTTATTACAGAGGGCAGCTAACCCTCTGACCGAACATGCTGAGCTACCATGCCGGCGGCCCCTAGACCGCGGGTATACGTATGTAACCATTCCAAACAAATATTTTATTTCGGTCAAGAATGACATTAATCCGTTTTTTCAGGTAATTTATCCACACCAAAGATTTCCTTCACGAGAAATGTTTCAAATATTACTACATGTGAAAAATTGACGATAAAAGGAACTTTGTCTCGAAACATGGTCTTCTTGGTTCAGTGTTTCTGCTACATAATAAAAACGGATTTTTGCTATTAATATTTCCAGTACGTTCTGCTCGCAAGCTTATGTCCAAAACGAGAATCTGTCGTTCGATTACGAATTCGTGCAGGTGGCTAGAATCATCTATTTGCGGAGAATCTAATAGTATCTTGCATCGCGGATGGGGTGAATGCAAAATGCAGTCTCTAGCTTCTCATGTCGTCAGTTTTTTACAGATAAATTAGGGCTGAATAAAATAATTAAACATGAGGATAAGCATGAAACAATAAATACATCGAGTGCGAATCTTCTGGAAAAAACTATATTCCTTTTACAGAGACCGTGACTGATTTATTATGAGGCATTATCTTTTTTATTTTTCATACAATCACTTCTTTTATGTTACAACCATAAACAGGTTATCATAAAAAAGTGTGAAAAATTTAAAAGTGTGAAAAATTTAAAGAGTCTCATAAGAATATTTTGCCTGAAAATTATCAGTAAGTTTCTTTTATTTTTGTTCTGTCTCTTGTGATGAAACAGGCCACATGCGAAAAAGTTATAAAAACAATAAAAGTCTTCCAAATGACCGTAACGCTAAAGCGACTAAGTAATAATGGACGAAACTGCAGAAATCTCTAAAACAACACTGGTAAAAAATTGAAACCCAGCAGCAATGGGTGCAAATTCTAATACAAAATCCTTTATTAGCGTAGCAGAGACAAAGGGGCAGCAGTGCATCTGCTTTTGTATACATACTTCACTGATAACTGTTGAAATGGTAGGAGCGGGAAAGGAGCGGTAAGGCGCCAAGCCACTTTACAAACATACCTTAATAACAGATTTATTGTTAGTCTCTAGTAAACTTTTAAACACTTGAGTATAGATGGTCAGTTCCGAAAATCTTAAACAAACTCTGATAACCAGCACTAAAGAATATTATTAACTTTACAACTCCTGTTGCCAATAAAATAATATTAACAATAAAAAATATGTACAAAGAATTCCAAGAATCTTCAAGCATGAATTTTGTCCTGGGAACACATAATTATAACTCATAATTTCACAAAGGACTGGATCGAGAGATCACTAAAGATATTCAGTTAACGACAGATACAATTCCAGCAAATCCATTGACAAACAAGGATAAACCACAGGACTTAACTTTCAAGGGCGGGGGCTTATGTGCCACAATATTGGTATTATAACAGTCCGTCTCTTGGCCCTTCTGCTTTGAATAACTTATGATACCTGTAACATAAACCTGTTAGGATCAGGCATGACAAGAAGTCACAGCGCTCACCTAAGATGTTTAATAATGGCAATAAACATACGTAACCCCCAACCCACACACACTGGAAGTTTGCAATGAAAAGCAATTACAAGTATTAGAAATATCTCTTGGCATTAAACGTCACAAACCCATTTAATTTTAACCTTTTAATTTAGCTGTCTGTGAATTAAGCCAATAGGTGATTGCTTCCTCTGACACAAACTTAACCAACAATTTGAATGACTTCCAGAATTTAAAAAAATGCAAACAAGAGCACTTGGGTTTATGAAACAACTCTGAAGCACCAGCAGTACAAACAGCTTAACCCAGTTACTCGTATTCCACACGCGCTCATTAAGTCGACAGCTTGTTGACAAACAACTTCTCGGTTTACGAGAAGCAACAGGGTCAGCCCACTTAACCGTATTAGAATTATAAACAATTCAATGATTATACACCCAGCTAATCTTTACATAATCACCGAGAAGAAAGAAAATATTTAAAGTACGGTAAAACAACAACAATGGCACATGATAGTTCTTTCATTATGAACGGCAAACTAAATTAAAAGCAATTGAAGTTAAAGGCATTTCTTAACTGACGAAAAAACTAGAAGAATTCCACGTGGGCAAACTACCGTTATCAAAAATGGAATTGGACACTTAGCTTTGTGAAAGTAAAAGCGTACGAAGTTTGAATGACAGTATCGAAGTATTGTACTGGACCATGGTCCTTGCTATAATATCTTTGAGTGATGAACTATAAAAATCGCGTACATTATATTTGCCTTAATTACTGAGAGTCATTGTAGGCTCAACCCTCGTTTCCCTTACGTATAAAATGCCACCATTCATTATCATTTAATTACTATTAAATGTTGTTAATAAGAAACTAAAGCGTGTATTAGTCAACGATAATCATATTAAACCTGCAAACTGTATCTCTGAATGACAGAAGGTTCGTTATGAAATATTACGAAGCGTAAATTGTGACTTAAAAGATATTTAACATTTCACTTCCAATCGGATAGAAATAATACAAAATCAGAAACAGTGCGGATAAATAAAAATCTCGAAAATAGGAAACTGAAATAATAAAAGACATCCACAGACGTTATTTACTATCTTATCTTCGGTAACGCAGCAATAAATGAACGGTAATGGACAATACAAAAATTCAGCATTAATTGTCATTGTTAAAACACGAAACTTAGTCGTCGTTGCAGTGAAGATGTTCATAGCTGCTCCATCAGATATGTAGATATAACGAAAATAATTATGGTGATGAAGTTTGGTTTGTGGGGCGCTCATC
Organism: Schistocerca serialis cubense; assembly: GCF_023864345.2. Classification (NCBI taxonomy): domain Eukaryota; kingdom Metazoa; phylum Arthropoda; class Insecta; order Orthoptera; family Acrididae; genus Schistocerca; species Schistocerca serialis. The sequence goes on along the minus strand of NC_064643.1, from coordinate 379,157,825 downwards.
AGGGCCCGTACGAAGTTCCAATTTTTACACAGTCCAATTTTTTACACAGTCCAATCTAGCCATTGTCACGAATAATGATGATGATGATGATGAAATGATGAGAACAACACAAACACACAGTCCCCAGGCAGAGAAAATTACCAACCCGGCCGAGAAACGAACCCAGGGCCTCGTAGTCTAGAGGCAGCCACTCTAGCCACTAGACCACGAGATGCGGACTATAACGAGAGGCGGGTACAACTGGCGTCCAAAGCGTGGCTCGAAAAAAAGCTACGAAAAAATTATTACGTAATAAACAGTGGTGAAATATAATTTTTGTGATTGCCTAATAAACAGTGACTGAAAACTTGTAATTATATGTTTCATACCCTCCACTACGATAACCCACGACGCACGCCCAACGACACTGTGGTGTCACCGCCAGACACCACACTTGCTAGGTGGTAGCCTTTAAATCGGCCGCGGTCCGTTAGTATACGTCGGACCCGCGTGTCGCCACTGTCAGTGATTGCAGACCGAGCGCGCTACACGGCAGGTCTAGAGAGACTTCCTAGCACTCGCCCCAGTTGTACAGCCGACTTTGCTAGCTATGGTTCACTGACAAATTACGCTCTCATTTGCCGAGACGATAGTTAGCATAGCCTTCAGCTACGTCATTTGCTACGACCTAGCAAGGCGCCATTATCATTTGCTATTTATCTTGTGATGCATGTACCGTCAGACCGATGTTCACCAATTATGAATTAAAGTTAAGTATTCCAGTAGTTACTTACGTTCTTTGCTACTATAAATTCCCTTAACTGTTCCAGACCTCACGCCAGCCTGCGTGAGCTTGAACGCGTGCCTTTCGGCTTCCTCTCCTAGTGACTTGGCTGTCTTGCCAAGTCACAACAGACAAGACCTAATTGCGTACGGAAGAGGGGATCTGTAAGTGAGGCTGACAACGAGGCGCCTACCTCCGGGAACTGAAAGACGTCAGAAAGTGTACGTCAGGTAGTATATAACTGACTTGTGTTACTATGGCTCGGACTTGCATGTGTAAATATATTTTATTACTGGCTCAACCATACCTCATTGTGATTCCATTTCATTTTAACTACTCGGATAATTGAGTCAAGTTCGTGATGCAGAAACTGTATGAGTAGTTAGACATATATTTTATTTACTATGTATTATTATTTTAGTGTTGTTCTGAAATAGGGATACCATTTAAGATCGAATCTAGACGCAAGTCTGGGGAGTTTGTGAAAGTACGAGAGAGGATAAAAACCGTGTGGAAAATTTAGATGTTAATAGGACAGAGGATTTGTTGGAACCTTAAATGTCAAATACGAGTAGAATTAGTTTGATGAGGAGTAATCAAGATACCGAAAGTGACGATTTTCGAACAATATGCCATCTGTAGATATCAGTATCAACAAGCTGTTTGAATTACAAGTGAAATCAAATCAGGAGGAATTAGAGCTACATAAACAACGTGGTCTTAGATATAAAGCCTTTAGATAGGAAATTTTTGAACAAGAGAAACGACGCGAAGTTGCGGAAATAGTTTTCGGGAGGAGATATTAGAATTACAGAAACAACGAGATCATCAAGATCAAGAATTTAAGAAAGACGTAATAAAGATTGTTAATAACCCCCATGACACATGGATCTTGCCGTTGTTGGGGAGGCTTGCGTGCCTCAGTGATACAGATAGCCGTATCGTAGGTGCAGCCATAGCGGAGGGTATCTGTTGAGAGGCCAGACAAACGTTTGGTTCCTGAAGAGAAGCAGCAGCCTTTTCAGTAGTTGCAGGGGCGATAGTCTCGACGATTGATTGATCTGGCCCTGTAACACTAACCAAAACGGCCTTGCTGTGCTGGTACTGTAACCTCCGCGACACAGTACTCGTTAAAGCCTGTACTATGTTAACTGAGCGGGGTTCACCTCATGAGAAAGGATTTTTGTATAGATATCGACCGCGTGTACCTGAATGGTGGCAAATCAGACTTACACCCACTCTGTAGTAACAATGATCCGTCAAGCAAGTCCGAAATGCAATTACACGTCAGGATGTACCAAAAACAACACTGAAGATGCTACCACTTTGATAATAATACGGTCACCAGCCTAATTGGGCATTAACTGAGTTTCTTCCCTGTACAAGTTCATGCAAAACAACAAGTAGCAATACTGCATAATATAGTAGAAATTTAGAACCAGAAATTCTATTGAACTGATAGTTTCACGTTCTGTACTGATATGGAAAACCATGAATACATAATACTACACTATAATGTATACTACAAAACTTTATACTGTCTATTAATCTGATTAAAATCGGGCACAGGTTACCCTAGAAATAGCTCTTTCGTGCCCCAAACAAAATGTCAATTTTGATAAAGGTAAAACACTGATAAATTTTGACTTTTGTATTGACTTTAACTTTTGCTGGTCAAACCAATTTAGAACACTCCAGAATTCAAATGAATTAAGGAGGAGGACCCTAAAACTGTTATGATCGCTGTATTAAAAAAAATGATTACTGAATTTATTATGCGTTCAAGATTTCCAGTATATAAGTTACTACTCTTCATCTTATTTACTGCACATTTAATTACCTTTATATCTGTCTCGAAATAATAAACTTCATTACTATATCAATATTAAAGTTATCTTTCAACTTCGTTAGACCTTCGTTATTCATTTACTGGTTGATTAACAAAACATTTCTTTAAACACCATTCTAACATAGCTAGTTCTGCAAATAACTTTTATTAACACAAATTTTAATTTTAATTTTAGGACACGCGGATTGCACAACATTTGGAAAGGACCCTGTCTAGGTTAGTTGTGAGGATAATTAAATGATGGGAAAATTATTGTAAAATTTAGGTTATTATTGCACAGTTCACTCTCTGATCCATACGACTACAATACTAAGAGTTTCAACCTACTAGTATGCCTGCCATCCACCTTTTACCGCTCCCTGACAGACCGTGTATTCACCCGCGGTTTTGCATTCTACATATCCTAACACATTGCCTACATATAGACCAGACGCACAGTTACAATTTTAAACATCTTACAACAGTTTCAACGTTTGTTACATTTCAATTCTATTACAATATTGCTTCACATTTGACATAAACATTGATATTCACATTGAAACTTAATTACAGTTTTCTTAAGACAGTGGCATGAAACAAGAAAAAAAGAAATGAAATCAGAACATCAATTACACAAGTTTATAGAAAAATCAGAAAAAAGAATATTATTTATTTGTACAATAGTACAGCGTTGTTGTTGTTATACATGCCCCTGTTTCCAGTCAATTTCACTAAGTGCAGATTTGATGGGAACACTGAACTTTATATTTATACAGGGGTTCTGAATCTTTGTGTGAATGTACCATCATAAAATTTTACATCCAAAACTTCCTTTCACTTACATTATATAGGTCTATACTTTTTAATATAGCGAGAACATTTACCTATCATTTACTTAAGTGCCTTTGGAACAGTCCAACCTCCTCTCACAACATGATTTAAATATCAATTTATTTATTTATTTAACCTGATCAGATTAGGGCCATCAGGCCCTCTCTTACATTAGTCAAGTGTTCCACACATGCAGCATTTCACACATCAGAGTTACATCATGACAATAGTATAAACGAGAAAATTAGCTTACTCTAGTGACAATACGAATAAAGAGTAGTGACTAAGACCTAATAAAGTAAATGCGGCAGTATTTTTAAAACAGGTGCTATACATACAGATTATGATAAAAGCAATAATAATAACAGCAAAAAAATCAAATAATAATGATAAACATGACTAAGACCTAATAAAGTAAATGCTGGCTGTATTTTTACAACAGGTGCTATACATACAGATTATGATAAAAGCAATAATAATAACAGTAAAAAAATCAAATAATAATGGCAAACATGAGAAAGATTGGCAATAGTAATGAAGGTTTGTGTCAGATGTACATAATATCTTGGTGTGTAAAGTAGATGTTTACTAGTATAGCGAGTTTTGGGGAAGGGAGATTTAAGGAGGGGGAAAGAGGGAAGTAATGTGGTGAAGTGCATTCATGTACAGAGGAAGGCATTACTGTTGCTTAAGTAGATACGTCATTAACTGTTTTTTGAAGCCGGACATGTTTTTAAGTTCTCTAACATAACGAGGGAGGTTATTCCAGAGTCGGGTTCCCGCTACTGTAAAGGACTTGGAGAAGGTGACTGAGTGATGCAGTGGAACGGAGAGGATTTTATTATAATGAGAACGTGTGTTTCTGTCATGTTGTTCCGACATGAGCGTTAGGGACGAGGAGAGATATGGGGGACAGTGTACGTTTATAAGGCAATAGATGAGACAGAGTGTATGGAAATCTCTGCGTTTGTCTGCACGCAGCCAGGACAATTTTGCATATGCTGGTGAAATGTGATCAAAAAGTCGAACGTCACAGATATATCGGACGCAGGCATTCATGACCAGTTCTAGACGTCGAGAATTTTCCTGAGAGAGGCCTTGTAGGATAATATCACTGTAGTCAATGATTGGGAGTATAAGCGTTTGTACTAATTCCTTTTTCAGATCGAAAGGGAAGAGTTCTTTATATTTTTGTAGGACATGAAGGGTTGCTGATGCTTTCTTGCACACTGCAGTTACGTGCTCTGTCCAATTTAGATTTTCATGTATTATTACTCCCAAACTCTTTGCTGAGGGAGAGAAGTTAATATTTGTTCCATTTAGGATAAGAGGTGGTACGGATTCCCGATTTTTTGGGCTAATGAGCTTAGAGTGACCAACAAGTACAATTTGTGTTTCAGACCGATGTCCTGTTCCTATTTTGACAGTGCATCAGGGTCAGTATTGACATTTTCAATAGCTTTTTTGAGATTGCTTGGTTTCGCACTAAGATACAATTGAAGGTCATCAGCATACATATGGTATTTACAATAGGTCAGAACCGATGACACATCATTGACATACATAGAGAAGAGTATAGGACCTAATACTGAGCCTTGGAGAACGCCTGGCACTACCTGCCGCCATTGTGATTTTATATTCCCAGACAGGACGCGTTGCTGACGAGACATCATGTATGAGCGAAACCATTGCACTGCACTTGGTGAGAAATTTAGACCGCTAAGTTTGGCCAGTAAGATGTCGAAGTCGACAGTATCGAATGCTTTGCTGAAATCTAAGAAGCAAATGATAGTCGCTTCTTGTCTGTCCATGGCAAGTTTCAGGTCATCTGTCACCTTTATGAGAGCGGATGTTGTGCTTCGATGTTTACGGAAACCTGATTGGTATTCGTCTAGTAGGTTGTTAGTAGTTGGGTAGTTGGTGAGCTGGTCATGAACTATATATTCTAAGACCTTTGATAGTGCAGGAAGAAGGCAGATGGGGCGGTAGTCAGAGGGTGCTGTGGCGATGTCCTTTTTAGGCAGTGGCTTAATTTGTCCCAGTTTCCAGGCCTCAGGGAAAGCACTTGTGATGAATGAATCGTTGAAAACGTCTGTAATGGAGGGCACTAGTTGGTCAATAATAAGTTTTACCATCTGGATAGTGATACCATCATGCCCAGTAGATGCTGATCTAATCTGCATTATGGCTTTCTTGACAGTACTGCAAGTGACGTGTTGTAGATAGGATTTTTCTTTGCTACAGTCGTTCATCCCCATGAAGTAATCAATGATTCTCTGTTTTTTTGCGGTTCAATTTTGGTTGTAGGTAATGTGAAGAATCGGTTTAGTTCTTCAGCTGGGACCATGTGATTTTCTGCAACTTTTTTTTGCCTAAACCGAGACTACGGAGATTTTTCCACAGGATAGCTGGTCTACATCTATTGTCAGCTAATGTACGGGCATGTCTGAGCTTAGCGTTTCTCACCGCTTGACTGACTATGTTTCGTTTCTGCTTGTATACAGCATGATTTTCAGGTGTAGGGTGTATCTTGTATGCTCGATGTGCAGCATCTCTGAGATTCATGAGCTGTTTTAGTTCATCAGTCAGCCAAGGCGCAGGTTGCCTTTTTACTTTTCTGGTCTTTATTGGAGCATATTTGTAATATAGTTGAGTAATTTTGTTAGTGAAATCCTGGAGTTTGTCGTTTATGTCCATGAGGGGAGTAGAGGTCATCCCCCAAACTATTTCTTGTGCCTCAGTTTCGAGTTCAGGCAAATTTATGCGTTTGAGGTCTCGGTATGTACACAGTTTTTGTTTCTTTCTAGGACATTCTAGTGAATACGTCATGGAAATGATGTCATGGACAGACATGCCAGGCGCAGATATTTGAGAGGTGCGGATTATTCTGTTCGGAGATTTCATTGCGAATATATCTATGAAAGTGTGACTGGTAGTTTAGTGATAAGCAGGTGCCAGCTGAAGTAGCGTCATATTTGAGGAAGAAAGCATCCTCTTAAATTTCCTAGTGGAAGGACTATTGCACAGAAAATTGATGTTAGTGTCACCTGCTATAATTACATGTTCATATGACGATTCGAGACTAGAGAGGGCAGTTTCGAAGCAGGCGAACCCACCTACTTTAGGAGGTTTGTAAAGGACACATATTAAGCACTTTCTGTTAAGTGACTTGATCTCTATGAACATATATTCCACTTGTTTATCTACATTGTTGTCGGATGTGTGCAGTACTGTAGGTGACAAATCAGAGTGTATGTACGCCCCTACTCCGCCCCCTCGCCTGTGGCATCTGTCGTGCCTGAGAAAGATATAGCCATTTAGGTTTACGGAAGTTGTAGAAATACTTGGTTTGAGCCAAGTCTCTGACAAAAGTATTACGTGTATATCAGCAGTTTGAAATATATATTAGAACTCGTCGAAGTGAGCTGGCAGAGACTGGGCATGTGTAATATGCAGCTTGGTGCGTTCGGGTGTTGATTGCCCGAGGAGACTGCCGACCGATGTTTGCGGGTCATGGTTGTTGGTGACAAGAGGGTCTGGCATGAGGAATGCGGAAGGCGTGTGAAGGAGGGGGGTGAGGGAGTGTCCTCCCAGTTCTATGCAGTGAAAGCGGCCGAGTGGGGGAGGAGGTAGGTCCCCGGTGAGGCAACGGGATCTGCGGCCAAGGTCAGCGAGGTCTACAACGGTTCTGGAAGTAGCCGTGGGCTGGCAGGGGAAGGAATTTCGCTAAACACAACGGGAGTAATCTGCACGCTACGACAGAGTGTGATATTAATTTTACTTATGAGGTGGGTTGCTAATTAAGCATGGAAGTGAGACTACCTTATGTAATAATTAACAAAATTACATGAGAAAGCAATTAAAGATGAAAATAGTTATGTGGAGAAACGAAAAGTTGATAATATAAATAATAAGAAAACTGCACGAGAAAAAAATAATTAGAGATAAAAAAAATAGTTATGTAGAGAAACGAACAATTTGATAATACATTAGTTAAGATATGGTTGACAGTGTGAACAATATAAACATACAGATTTAGTGGCAGCAAGATAAGACATGATTTAGCTTCTAAAGCACAGGCTTTCGAGTTCATCATTATTAAATTTATCAGAAAAATAAAATCAAAATCTAGAACACAAACACTTAACTACAAAGCATATACATATAGCTACATACACTATGAAACAATTTGTTGCCGCTTGCATTGAATGGCAGTCCATTTCCTTATTTACTAATAAACACACAATACTATTTAGAAAATTCACTACACATATTTACTGCCTATTATTCAGATTTGGGCAGTCCATTTCGCATTATTTTATCACATCACCTGTACCACACTTACAATTCTCTTTTGACTATTTATCTGCCGTCTTTGGTGTTTGGCAGTCGTTTATAGACTCACATAGTGCCCACTTTGATTTTTGGCAGTCCCATCTTATAGTTGGCTTGGAGAATTTGCTTTTTCTTTTCAGCCCTGTTTTCCATACACCTATACATTTACAGTACATTTGGTAATCTGAAACTTACATAAGTACATTAGCACACTGACATTAGTATACATACATTTACAAAGATTTGTTACATTTAGAATAAAATAGTTTCATCATTAAATACAGCACATTTACTGCAGATTGCTTTCTGAGTGTACTTAGGTCACTCACTCCTAGGAACATACAGATTGAGGTCCACAACGTTTCTTACACCTTAAGGTCTCTTGGATTTTGGGTAGAACAGGTAGTAAGCATTATTGTGTGGAATGTTCTGTATTATATATGGTCCTTTATAAATATATTTAAATTTGAAAATTTCATGGTTCAGTTCACTAGATTTTTCGTGGGTTTTTAAAAGAACATAATTTCCAATTTTAAGTTTTGATACTTTTAGGTTTTTATCATGTCTTTTAGATCTAGATTCAGCTTTCTGCTTTGCCCTTTTTCTGACTAATTCTTTCTTTTGACTCAACCCCAATCTAGTACAAGGTGAAAACTCTAGTTTTTCCTCAATTTAACTTTTACTTCTGCTACCTAACAAAATTTCTTCCCATGGGACCCCAGTAGACTCATTATGTAAGATGTTCATGACATTCTGAAAGTCCGATATAAATCTGCCCCAGGCTCTAAATCATGCCCATTCCTGTTTTTTTTTACAACGCACCTTGGTCAACTGTGACATTGCCCCAAGATACGTTCCTGACCTGTGAACCATTTATATCTGGTGGCTTTCTCGGTTTCTGGAGTTCAAAGTCTTTACTTACTTGAGCTCTTTGCAAAATAGACACTGAGTCGTCAGGTGGCTCTTTCTATCTGGGTTCAGTCTCAACATCTGGGTTTCGCTTTGAAGCTTTATTATCAGTAAGTACAATATGGCAGTTAGCTGTATTCTCATTATTTTCACTAGTACCGAAATACTCGTCATCTGAACAATCGTCAGAATCCGACCATTCTGGATCGCTTTCAGGTTCTAACATAAAAGCTTTTCTGAGACAGTCACTATGTTCTTCCTCTGCATTTTCATCAGGCATTAATTTTAACTCAATATCCTCTTTTGGCAAAACTACCTCATTATCAGCTTTACTCACATCCACTGTTACTTCATATTTAGTGTAATCCTCATGGACTTCAGTTACTCGTAGGTAATTACCTGCCCCTTCCCCACATTGCCTTTCGGTAACAGCTTGTACAGTAGGCGGATCGTTAACAGAAGTTACATCCTCGTCAATGCTTAGGATTTCATCCTCCAATTCCTTCCTATCTTTAATCATCGTCCTATCGGCAGCACGCGTACTTTGCGCGACGCTATTTACTCTCTCCTCTTTAAATTCGGGCCACGTCACCTCATCGACGTCCCTACTATTTCCTTTTTCACTAATTAACCTCCTTGCCTAATATTCCTTCTTAAAATCCTGCCACTCACATTGCTTGAGGCCCTTGTACAGATCGACTATCTGCACATGCCGATCAGTTACTTCTGCTAATTCATTCTCGCCATTTACTTCATTGGTAACACTGCTAACTGCACCTGTGTATCCACTGTTCCGTCCACTATTTCCTTCGCCACGGAATTACCACTCGTAATGTATTCGCCAGCTCTTACGGCAATGTTCGTACTTAATTCTGCTGCCTTGCTAGCGGCTTCTCTCTGAACAGCTGATCTGCTAGGCTGGGTCGTTGCCCTCTGATGCTCCACTCGCCTGTTAACATGTAGCGCACTGGGCGGCGAAGATGAATCATCTGCGCACGCTTGTTTCGCAACAACACGCTACGTCGTTCCACGCCTGTCCCTAACCTGTCTCATATCTTTACTGTCAGTCCGGTATTGTTTCTTAAATCGGGGCTGATATTTTCTGTCCGCTATGGTTTGACCCGCAACGTTCGCGGAAATCAGTTTCCCGCGTCGTTATTATTTTGCGCGGTGTATCCTCTACCGCGACCTGGATAACCTCCTCTTCCTCTGCCTCCACCTCTCTGTATCATGTTGACGTGAAAACCATGGCCGTCATTCCTCTCGTCATTATTGCGGTTATTCCTGTTACTAAAATTCTGATGATTGGCACGACTTTCGGCCAGTGGTGTTCGTCTTCGACCCTTCCGAGAAACGCTTGGAAGCTGCGATGATTGCTTCCCACATATCTCTACGAATCTTCTGGAAGCTTTTTATATAGCTGCCATACGATTTCAGATTCGGATCTTCTCCCTCTTAAATGTGTCAACTTTCGGTACCAATATTCGCAGAAATCTTTCAAAGAATACCTGCCCCTGTTATCATGAAGTTTGGCCATGATAAACTCGTGCCACAAATGATCCTGTTATTGTTCCGACCATTATTCTTCCGTAAACTTTTGTTTAAACTCTTCGAACGTCATTAGTTCGGTATTCAAGTTGATTCCCCAGCACTTAGCATCACCTGCTAAGGCGCCAATTATTACGTTTATCTTCTCCTGGCCAGACAAATGTTTAGGAAACATCCGCTCGCAATTTTTGATGAAATCCAACGGATGCCATCCGTTACGTTTCTTGGCGGGATCGAAGCGTTCATCACCTTCCAAAAGCTTCGTAAGTGGCTTGCCATTACAGACCACGCAAGGCCTATCTTTGATTTTACTCTCGAGATCGAAAATTTTGCCTTGAATTTTCGATGTATTTTGTTCAGACTTTAGTACACATCCAGTCACTTTTTCGCCTAAATCTCTTTCAGTATCTGAAACTGCCTTTTTCAACTGTGATATTCCATGTGGCATTCGTTAACGATCTCAGTTTTAAGACCGAAAATTTTTTCGTCTACTTTTGTTTCAACTAGAGGCTCTACTTTCTCTTTGATGTTGAGAATTTCAACATCAAACCTACTGTTAATGTTGTCAATTTCCCCCTGCACAGTATTCATATTTTTATTAATTGTGTCAATTTCAGACTTCATAGTATTTACTGCAGAACTTAAATTACCCACTTTTTGTTCTACCTGTTCGATTTGTTTACTAATTTTAATTCCTTGTTCTTCGATCTGTGCTTTAAGCTGACCAACATGTGTTATTAGCTGATTACTTTGTGTTTTAAGCTGCTCGTCAACGTGTGTTTTAAGCTGACTAACCTGATTACTGACTTGTTTTTGAAGCTGATCATTCTGTCCTGCAATTTGTTTGGTTAATCGTTCAAATAAGTCGTTCATGCTTAAAATTTTCATACTGTCTTGTTCTACGGAATCGGTGCGTTCCGATCCTACTTCAAAATTTTCTTTCGGTTCTTTCTTTATCTGTGGTGAATCAAAAATGTCGGTGGATTCGTTCACATACCCACTATCATCTACACAGTCATCCTCTACTTCCTGTTTTATTCCTCGCCGTGTTCTAGGCAATCTCGACATTTCAATCTGTTCGTTAACATGTTCGTGGTACTGTATGTATGCCAATTGTCGCATCTTCCATTACGCTCGGCACATCTACTGTGTCTACTTTCTTGTCCATACTGAACGCAAATTACACCTCACTACCGTACCTGACGTTCACTGCTATTTGCTTCACTAAATATTACTGCAATTCGTGCCACTGAACATCCACTGTTCGGTATTCACGTTAATTTGTGACCGACAACAACTGGATTCCCTGTCACCGGGAAGCCACTTGTAACCTCCGCGACACAGTACTCGTTAAAGCCTGTACTATGTTAACTGAGCGGGGTTCACCTTATGAGAAAGGATTTTTGTATAGATATCGACCGCGTGTACCTGAATGGTGCAAATCAGAGTTACACCCACTCTGTAATAACAATGATCCGTCAAGCAAGTCCGAAATGCAATTACACGTCAAGATGGACCAAAAGCAACACTGCAGATGCTACCAATTTGATAATAATACGGTTGCCAACCTAATTAGGTATTAACTGAGTTTCTTCCCTGTACAAGTTGGTAGATATTCATGCAAAACAACAAGTAGTAACACTGCATAATAGGGCGGCCGAAGTGGCCGTGCGGTTAAAGGCGCTGCAGTCTGGAACCGCAAGACCGCTACGGTCGCAGGTTCGAATCCTGCCTCGGGCATGGATGTTTGTGATGTCCTTAGGTTAGTTAGGTTTAACTAGTTCTAAGTTCTAGGGGACTAATGACCTCAGCAGTTGAGTCCCATAGTGCTAAGAGCCATTTGAACCACTGCATAATATAGTAGAATTTTAGAACCAGAAAATCTATTGAACTGATAGTTTCACGTTCTGTACTGATATGGAGAAACCATGAAATCATAGCACTACACTATAATGTATACTACAAAACTTTATACTGTCTATTAATTTGATTAAAATCGGGCATAGGTTACCCTAAAAATAGCACTTTCGTGCCCCGCACAAAATATCTATTTTGATAAGGATAAAACACTGATAAATTTTGACTTTGATATTGACTTTAACATTTGCTGGTCAAACCAATTTAGAAAACCTCAGAATTCATATGAATTAAGGGGGGGGGGGGGGCTGAAACTGTTATGATCGCTGTATTAAAAAAAATGATTACTGAATTTATTATGCGTTCAAGATTTCCAGTATACAAGTTACTACTCTTTTCATCTTATTTACTGCTCATTTAAATACCTTTATATCTGAAACTTCCTGGCAGATTAAATCTGTGTGCCGGACCGAGACTCGAACTCGGGACCTTTGCCTTTCGCGGGGCAGTGCTCTACCAACTGAGCTACCCAAGCACGACTCACGGCCCGTTCTCACAGCTTTAATTCCGCCAGTACCTCGTTTCCTACCTTCCAAACTTTACAGAAGCTCTCCTGCGAACCTTGCAGAACTGGCACTCCTGAAAGAAAGGATATTGCGGAGACATGGCTTAGCCACAGCCTGGGGGTTGTTTCTAGAATGGGTTGTTTCAGTCGGCAGAGCACTTGCCCGCGAAAGGCAAAGGTCCCGAGCTCTGGTCTTGATCCGGCACACAGTTTTAATCTCACAGGAAGTTTCATAACAGCGCACACTCCGCTGTAGAGTGAAAATTTCATTCTAGACCTTTATATCTGTCTCGAAATAATGAACTTCATTACTACATCAATATTAAAGTTATCTTTCAACTTCGTTAGACCTCCGTTATTCATTTATTGGTTCATTAACAAAACATTTCTTTAAACACCATTCTAACATAGCTAGTTCTGCAAATAATTTTTGTTAATACAACTTTTAATTTACATTTTAGAATACTCGGATTGCACAACATTTGGAAAGGACCCTGTCTAGGTTACTTGTGAGGATAATTAAAGGATGGGAAAATTTTGGTAAAATTTAGGTTATTATTGCACAGTTCACTCTCTGATCCATACGAATACAGTACTATGAGATTCAACCTACTAGTATCGATGCGGCGGTTGGCGGGCGGCGAGATGACGAGGCACAGGGCACACATACAACCACAGCTACAGCCCTTGACGCATCGGCACTTTAATTCTTCTTAGCGTCGCAATAATTTTCCATTTAGTGCCTATGGAATTTTGCCATGCTGTGTGGGCGTTGGAACGGCATACCCGAGGCTCAGTGAAGCTATGTCTTCCAGGAGAGCCTCATCGCTCCAGAAGGTGTTGCTCAAACCAGTGCCAAACTCCATCTACTACTGAGCCCGTTGTACCGTACAGTGCCCGCGTGCATTTTCCCGCGCTCGCCTGCCATTCACCTTTTACCGCTCCCTGACAGACTGGGCATTCACCGGAGGTTTTGCATTCTACATATCCTAACACATTGCATACGTACAGTTACAATTTTAAACATCTTATAACAGTTTCAACATTTGTTACATTTCAGTTCTATTACAATATTGCTTGACATTTGACATGAACATTGATATTCACATTGAAACTTATTTACAGTATTCATAACACAATGGCATGAAACAAGAAAAAAAGAAATGAAATCAGAACATCAATTACACAAGTTTATCGAAAAATCAGAAGAAAGAATATTATTTATATGTACAATAGTACAACGTCGTTGTTGTTACAGTACTGCGAACGGCTGAAAGCAAGTGGAAACTACAGCCACAGTTTTTCCCGAGGGCATGCAGCTTTATTGTATGATTAAATGATGATGGCGTCCTCTTGGGTCAAATATTCTGGAGGTAAAATAGTCCCCCATTGGATCTCCGGGCGGGGACTACTCAGGAGGACGTTGTTATCAGGAGAAAGAAAACTGGTGCTCTACAGGTCGCAGCGTGGAATGTCAGATCCCTTAATCGGGCAGGTAGTTTAGAAAATTTTAAAAGGGAAATGGATAGGTTGAAATTAGATATAGTGGGAGTTAGTGAAGTTCGGTGGCAGGAGGAACAAGACTTCTGGTCAGGTGAATACAGGGTTACAAATACAAAATCAAATAGGGGTATTACAGGAGTAGGTTTAATAATGAAAAAAAAAATTGAATGCAGGGAAGCTACTACAAACAGCATAGTTAACGCATTATTGTGTCCAAGATAGATACGAAGCCCACGCCTACCACAGTAGTACAAGTTTATATGCCAGCTAGCTCTGCAGATGATGAAGAGATTGATGAAATGTATAATGAGATAAAAAAATTATTCAGATAGTGAATGGAGGCGAAAATTTAATAATCATGGGTGACTGGAATTCGATACCAGGAAAAGGAAGAGAAGCAAACGTAGTAAAAGAATATGGATTGGGGGTAAGGAATGAAAGAGAAAGCCGCCTAGTAGAATTTTGCTCAGACCATAACTTTATCACAGCTAACACTTTGTTCAAGAATCATGAAAGAGAGATGTAAACATGGAAGAAGCCTGGAGATACTGGAATGTTTCAGATAGATTATTTAATGGTAAGACAGAGATTTAGGAACCTGGTTTTAAATTGTAAGACCTTTCCATGGGCAACAATCTGTTGGTTATGAACTGTAGATTAAAAGTGAAGAAACTGCAAAAAGGTGGTAATTTAAGGAGATGGGACCTGGATAAACTGACAGAACCAGAGGTTTTAGAGAGTATCAGGGAGAGCATTAGGGAACGATTCACAAGAATGGGGGAATGGGGAAAAGAAGAATGGGTAGCTTTGAGAGATTAAATAGTGAAGGCAGCAGAGGATCAAGTAGGTAAAAAGACGAGGGCTAATAGAGATCTTTGGATAACAGAACAGATATTGAATTTAATTGATGAAAGGAGAGAATACAAAAATGTAGTAAATGAAGTACGCAGAAAGGAATACAAATGTCTCAAAAATGAGATCGACAGGAAGTGCACAGTGGCTAAGCAGGGATGGCTAGAGGACAAATGTAAGGATGTAGAGGCGTATATCACTAGGGGTAAGACGGATACTGCCTATAGGAAAATTAAAGAGACTTTTGGAGAAAAGAGAACCACTTGTATGAATATCAAGAGCTCAGATGGAAACCCAGTTCTAAGCAAAAAAGGAGTATATAGAGGGCCTATACAAAGACGATATTCTTCAGGACAATATTATGGAAATGGAAGAGAATGTAGATGAAGATGAAATGGGAGATGGGATGCTTCGTGAAGAGTTTGACAGAGCACTGAAAGACCTAAGTCGAAACAAGGCCCCGGGAGTTGATATCATTCCATTAGAACTACTGATAGCCTCGGGAGAGCCAGCCCTGACAAAACTCTACTATCTGGTGAGCAAGATGTATGAGACACCCGAAATACCCTCGGACTTCAAGAAGAATATAATAATTGCAATCCCAAAGAAAGCAGGTGTAGATAAATGTGAAAATTACCGAACTATCAGATTAATAAGCCGCGGCTGCAAAATACTAACACGAATTCGTTACAGACGAATGGAAAAACTGGTAGAAGCCGACCTCGGGGGAGATCAGTTTGAATTCCATAGATATGTTGGAACACGTGAGGCAATACTGGCCCTGTGACGTATCTTAGGAAATAGATTAAGTAAAGGCAAACCTACGTTTCTAGCATTTATAGACTTAGAGAAAGCTTTTGGCAATCTTGACTGGAATATTCTCTTTCAAATTCTGAAGGTGGCAGGGGTAAAATACAGGCAGCGAAAGACTATTTACAATTTGTACAGGCACCAGGTGGCAGTTATAATAGTCGAGGGGCATGAAAGGGAAGCAGCGGTTGGGAAGGGAGTGAGACAGGGTTGTAGCCTCTCCCCGATGTTGTTCAATATATATATTAAGCAAGCAGTAAAGGAAAAAAAGAAAAATTTGGATTAGGTATTAAAATCCATGGAGAAGGAATAAAAACTTTGAGGTTCGCCGATGACATTGTAATTCTGTCAGATACAGCAAAGGACTTGAAAGAGCTGGACGGACTGGACAGTGTCATGAAAGGAGGATATAAGATGAACATCAACAAAAGCTAAACGAGGATAATAGAAAGTAGGCGAATTAAATAGGGTGATGCTGCGCGAATTAGATTAGGAAATGAGACACTTAAAGTAGTTAAGGAGTTTTCCTATTTGGGGAGCAAAATAACTGATGATGGTCGAAGTGCAGAGGATCTAAAATCTAGACTGGCAATAGCAACTACAGCGTGTCTGAAGAAGAGAAATTTGTTAACATCGAGTATAGATTTAAGTGTCAGGAAGACGTTTCTGAAAATATTTTTATGGAGTGTGGCCATGGATGATAAATAGTTTAGACAAGAAGGGAATAGAAGCTTTCGAAATGTGGTGCTACAGAAGAATGCTGAAGATTAGATGGGTAGATCTCATAACTAATGAGGAGGTATTGAATAGAATTGGGGATAAGAGAAATTTGTGGCACAACTTGACAAGAATAAGGGATCCCTTGGTAGGACATATTCTTAGGTATCAAGGGATCACCAATTTAGTAGTGGAGGGCAGCGTGGAGGGTAAAAGTCGCAGAGGGAGACCAAGAGATGAATACACTAAAAAGATTAAGAAGGATGTAGGTTGCAGTAGGTACTGGGAGATGAAGAAGCTTGCACAGGATAGAGTAGCATGGGGAGCTGCATAAAACTAGTCTCTGGAATGAAGGTCACAACAACAACAACAACAAGACCTAGAATCACGTATTTAAAAAAGGGAAGTCAATCACACGTTAGGAACTGAAAGTGGCGAGAGAACTAACATAGTAACGTTAGAAGTAGCGATGAGTCGGATCTTGAAGATCTATTTTATGATCGTAAGGGGACTGTTTCATCCTGTAAGGCTGAACACAGTACTCTCAAAGTTAAATAATTTCAAATATTTTCGAATAACAAAAATTTTATGCACCCATTGGTGTTCATAAAAATTTTCATAAATGTGTTTCCCAGATATTGGAAGGAACTGGATAAAATTCAATTTATAGTGTCGACGACCAGTGGAGAATTTTCATTGTGGCCCTCGGAAGCGGCTCAAAGTTGCAGAACATGCAGAGATTTTGAAAAATTATTCATTGCGAAATATTGGTCACAAAGCAAACAAAATCGATCAAGGAATGAAATTTATAGTCCGGAATTTTACAATCCTAAAAAAGGAACTTTACGAAAATACTTTGAAAAGTACATCAATAAAACTCGATACTGGGATAATCCTATTAGTTACTGAAAGGTTATGAGAATAGGTTACGTGAGAAATTAATAAACATACTGGATGACGATACTGAGCAATTTTTGTTGGTTATTGATTCCCTGAACGTAATTTCTCTGTACTAATTTTTACAACTCTCGACAAAATAATTGTTGTAGTGGCAATAACAGTAATAGTAAAACGAGAGACAATGGAAAGGGTCACTATGTTAATCGAAACCTGAATAGTAAGTATAACAATCAGGATAACAGTAATCAGGCTGGAGATAAAAATTATAAACGGAATAATTCTAATAACAATTACGGAAGTAATGGACAAAATCGTAGTGTTAACGATGAATATAGCAACAGAAATCAGCAGAGTCAGACTGGACACAATTCAAACGGTTTTTATAGAAACGAAAGTACGAAGTACAGTCGGGGCAGCAATTCAAGCGAAGACAGGCGTGTTCAGTGGGGTAATGGACCGAATATTCTTTGGAGGGCTCCCACGAATGTTATTACAGCTAACGGACAATTTGTACCAACGGCTGTAATGTCTATGCATGAGAACATCTCTACTAACAGTAACAATGATTGGAATTGTCAGAATTCTGGGGTTCAAGTGGTGGTACTCAATGGAAAGGGCAACCACCAAACAGATGCAACAAACTAATACCATTTGCCCTGAGGCTTCCCGGTATAACTGACGAATAGACGGAAGGCAATAAAATCTTAAAGGCACGAATATTGAGGTTTAATAATGGTTTGGATGTTAGAGAAGGTAATCCAAGAAAAATAGGTAATAATTCTATTGAAGTGGTGCAAGCCATGGTTTAAGTTAAAATCTTAGATGAAGATATTAACATCCTGTTGGACACTGGCTCAACGTTTAGTGTGATGTATATGGGACTTTATGAATATTTAAATGGCAAACAAAATTTCCACTATTAGCGGTAGCCAACTGTACCTTATCTGGAGCATTACGAACACATTCTGTACCTATAAAGGCCCAGGTACAGGTAGAAAAATTAGCGCAAGGGGAACGACTTATTAGTACCCTCTTGTTGGCTTTTAATTTAACTTATCCATGTATTTGAGGGTGGGATTTTATGCTTGAACGAGACGTAACGCTCGACACTGAGAAGGGTGTGTATTCCTTAAACAGTCAGGGACGGGTTGTTGAGTTACCGTTAGTATGGAAACTGGAAGTTCAAAGCAAAATATATAACCAAATTAAAATACGAAGTAATGAAGCTAAAATACTCTACTGCAACAACAAGGGTCCCATATATTCGTTAACTGATCAAGGAGCGTCAGACGTCAATGAACTTATAAAAATTAAAATGCTATAATCCTAATATCTAAGTAATTACCAAAGGTACGGATTAGCTGAAGTACTTCGGAATCATGGTAATGTTCATCATAAAAAACCTGGTGTCATAAAGGATTATGAGTACGAGATGGACATATACCCTCACCAGGCGTTCTGTATAGTATCACACTCAATACCTTGGGCAAAAAAGGAAAAGGTGGCAAAGGAAATTCGAACAATTGAATCAGAATTGGGAAATTATGGTTATACAAAACATAGAGGTAGAAGATTTATGTAAAAAAATGTCCAAGTTACAGCCACGGCACTCATACTGGAATAAGAGTATCTGTAATGTACGGAATAACATTAGTAAGTCACATATGCTAAAGTACATCTAAATAAAATGTTTCGTAAGATTATGGATAGGGAAGAATGAAAGCGAGTGTGTATTGCAATGGTAATGTTTCCACAGCTTGTACAGTATACCCATTATTCGTGGAATCACTGTAGTGCTAATAAGCTAATAAGCCCATAATACCGTCAAAACATCGTGAACTTGTGTCATGTGACGTCAAATGGCCACTACCACCAGCGAAAGGAAGAGTTAAATATTTTAGTCATTAAAAGCAACGTAATCGAGTCACAGATGAAAATATGAAAATCTTACAGATATCCCAATAGACAGACAAAAACGTACAAAATAATACATAATGTTTGCAAAAATAGTGCTTATAAAATGAAATTTACGTAACAACCACGTTATCTTACATCATAAAAAATAATTACTCCACTTCCGTCACTCATTCTGCCATCGAAATCATGAAATCTGAACACGAAATAAAACAAAAGAGGCAGAAGTACGTCATTACATAATCCAGAAGGTAAGTGCCCTAATTCGGGGTCTCATGTGAATCCAGAAATCTTTCAGAAACCGTTTTCCCTATCTAAAGGTTAGTACGGTGCTTGTATCTTCGCAGTCTATCGTCAGCGGAGTAGAAAGGCCTACATTAAGCCTTTGGTCGCATTGCGCTGCAACTGACGACCTCTTTGTGAGTGTAGCGGAATAGAAACTGAGACAAGTAGTGTGGACAGAAGTGGCTCTCCACTGTGGCAGTTCACAGAGCTGGAACGCGTCTCCTTCAAAGCACGGAGTCGCAGGTTCTTCAGGTGTGCTCAGAGACCCGGCTTGAGTGTCGCCCTCAGACCTGCTCCTGAACAGCACTTGAAACCCTCGAGATGTGCAGCGCTGGAATGGCAGACGGACCCTCGTTGTTTCATGCCCTTACATCGGTCGAGTACCTATCCTTCCCTCCATTCGTCGGTGCACGAGTTAGATACTGACATTGACACACCCTACCAGCTCATATTTCTTCTTTTGTTATTATCATTTCCTGAGTTAGTTGCCTTGAATACGGGTGCAGAGCTGCGTGTTGCCAGTCGTCGAGGTAACGAATTAAATAAAAGGAACGATAATTAGGAGAGATGGGCTCGGAAGAGTAGTCTATCTCGACGTCATAAGTTTACTGCAGAATTGTCAGTAACAAATACACTCCTGGAAATTGAAATAAGAACACCGTGAATTCATTGGCCCAGGAAGGGGAAACTTTATTGACACATTCCTGGGGTCAGATACATCACATGATCACACTGACAGAACCACAGGCACATAGACACAGGCAACAGAGCATGCACAATGTCGGCACTAGTATAGTGTATATCCACCTTTCGCAGCAATGCAGGCTGCTATTCTCCCATGGAGACGATCGTAGAGATGCTGGATGTAGTCCTGTGGAACGGCTTGCCATGCCATTTCCACCTGGCGCCTCAGTTGGACCACCGTTCGTGCTGGACGTGCAGACCGCGTGAGACGACGCTTCATCCAGTCCCAAACATGCTCAATGGGGGACAGATCCGGAGATCTTGCTGGCCAGGGTAGTTGACTTACACCTTCTAGAGCACGTTGGGTGGCGCGGGATACATGCGGACGTGCATTGTCCTGTTGGAACAGCAAGTTCCCTTGCTGGTCTAGGAATGGTAGAACGATGGGTTCGATGACGGTTTGGATGTACCGTGCACTATTCTGTGTCCCCTCGACGATCACCAGTGGTGTACGGCCAGTGTAGGAGATCGCTCCCCACACCATGATGCCGGGTGTTGGCTCTGTGTGCCTCGGTCGTATGCAGTCCTGATTGTGGCGCTCACCTGAACGGCGCCAAACACGCATACGACCATCATTGGCACCAAGGCAGAAGCGACTCTCATCGCTGAAGACGACACGTCTCCATTCGTCCCTCCATTCACGCCTGTCGCGACACCACTGGAGGCGGGCTGCACGATGTTGGGGCGTGAGCGGAAGACGGCCTAACGGTGTGCGGGACCGTAGCCCAGCTTCATGGAGACGGTTGCGAATGGTCTTCGCCGATACCCCAGGAGCAACAGTGTCCCTAATTTGCTGGGAAGTGGCGGTGCGGTCCCGTACGGCACTGCGTAGGATCCTACGGTCTTGGCGTGCATCCGTGCGTCGCTGCGGTCCGGTCCCAGGTCGAAGGGCACGTGCACCTTCCGCCGACCACTGGCGACAACATCGATGTACTGTGGAGACCTCACTCCCCACGTGTTGAGCAATTCGGCGGTACGTCCACCCGGCCTCCCTCATGCCCACTATACGCCCTCGCTCAAAGTCCGTCAACTGCACATACGGTTCACGTCCACGCTGTCGCGGCATGCTACCAGTGTTAAAGACTGCGATGGAGCTCCGTATGCCACGGCAAACTGGCTGACGCTGACGGCGGCGGTGCACAAATGCTGCGCAGCTAGCGCCATTCGACGGCCAACAGCGCGGTTCCTGGTGTGTCCGCTGTGCCGTGCGTGTGATCATTGCTTGTACAGCCCTCTCGCAGTGTCCGGAGCAAGTATAGTGGGTCTGACACACCGGTGTCAATGTGTTCTTTTTTCCATTTCCAGGAGTGTAGTTAAGAATGTGGGCGTGGAAGTGAGGTTAATAACGCATCGTCGATTATCAGAAGTGTGGCATGAGGGGAGCAGTTATCATTACAACCGATGGAGAATGTTACTGCACAATTACTTACATGCTGTACTTATGCAAAATCTTTGTTATTTAATGTAAGCGACTATCACGGTTCCTAAAGCCCACAATCACTGTCATTTACAGGTTGTCTGTGTGACGCCTTCCAGGACCAACAGACGACCGAATTTAAAAATTTAAAAATACTGTTATCAACTGCTCATTAAGACGTTCAACACGATAAGACAAGTATCTCCGTTCGAAACTGCATGTTTCTCTTGAGGCAGTGCAAGTGACAGCGCGCAAAACATCCGGACTTTGTTCATACTGTATTTGAGAACGAGAACGCTTAGAGTCTCCCAACAAACTTCAAGCATAATGTTAAATCTCTACTAAACTTTTTCTCGCTGACGTCCCTCGCAGTATGATGAAAGGAGAAACAGTTTTTCACTTACTACATTTTCACTGCTCATCCTGTCGAACTTCAGCGTCAGGTATGAAGTTTTTAATTTATTAGCTTCTTTAAGACCAAACCTATTCGCAACACAGTCTGAAGACAGCATTCACATAGCTATACCACGGAATAACCTGCAAAATGGTATCATTGTACGACTCTTAGTTCAGGAAATATGACATCAATACATTTTAGTAATCGGCCGTGGTCTAGGGGAACGTGTTCGGTCAGAGGGCTAGGTGCCCTCTGTAATAAAAAAAAACTGAGTTAATGGATCAACAACGAACTGAAAGGGGTGTCTTTCGACGTCCGCCCAGATCAGATACAACGAACAAAAACGAACAAAATGAGATTTAAAAAAAAAAGGGGTAGCGTCTTTGATTCATAATCAAAACATTTCCGGTCCGCGTTCGATCCCCACCACTGCCTAATTTTGATAAATAATCAGCATTGGCGGCCGAAGACTTCCGGCATAAGAAGTCAGCCTCATTCTGCCAACGGCTTTGTCAAAGAGGGCGGAGGAGCGAATAGAGGTTCAGGGCACTCTCTTGTCCTAGGGGTGGGAAATTGCCCCTAAAGGCGGAAGAATCAGCAATGATCAACGACATGAGGATGCAGAAGGCAATGGAAACCACTGCATTAAAGACACGTAACGTGAATCCACAGGACATGTGGCCTGTATTTGAAGAAGTGTCCTGATGATCTCTCCATTGGCAAAAGATTCTGGAATAGTCCCCCATTCGGATCTCCGGGAGGGGACTGCCACGGGGGAGGTTTCCATGAGAAAAAGATTGAATAATCAATGAAAGCATAACGTTCTACGAGTCGGGGCGTGGAATGTCAGAAGCTTGAGCATGGTATGGAAAATCTGAAAAGGGAAATGCAAAGGCTCAATCTAGATATAGTACGGGTCAGTGAAGTGAAGTGGAAGAAAGACAAGGATTTCTGGTCAGATGAGTATCGGGTAATATTAACAGCAGTAGAAAATGGTATAACAGGTGTAGGATTCGTTATGAATAGGAAGGTAGGGCAGAGGATGTGTTACTGTGAACAGTTCAGTGACCAGGTTGTTATAATCAGAATCGACAGCAGACCAACACCGACAACGATAGTTCAGGTATACATGCCGACATCGCAAGCTGAAGATGAACAGATAGAGAAAGTGTATGAGGATATTGAAAGGGTAATGCAGCATGTAGAGGGGGACGAAAATCTAATAGTCATGGGTGACTGGAATACAGTTGTAGGGGAAGGAGTAGAAGAAAAGGTTACAGGAGAATATGGGCTTGGGACAAGGAATGAAAGAGGAGAAAGACAAATTGAGTTCTGTAACAAGTTTCAGCTAGTAATAGCGAATACCCTGTTCAAGAATCACAAGATGAGGAGGTATACTTGGAAAAGGACGGGAGATACGGGAAGATTTCAATTAGATTACATCATGGTCAGACAGAGATTCCGAAATCTGATACTGGATTGTAAGGCGTACCCAGAAGCAGATATAGACTCAGACCACAATATAGTAGTGATGAAGAGTAGGCTGAAGTTCAAGACGTTAGTCAGGAAGAATCAATACGCAAAGAAGTGGGATACGGAAGTACTAAGGAATGACGAGATACGTTTGAAGTTCTCTAACGCTATAGATACAGCAATAAGGAATAGCGCAGTAGGCAGTACAGTTGAAGAGGAATGGACATCTCTAAAAAGGGGCATCACAGAAGTTGGGAAGGAAAACATAGGTACAAAGAAGGTAGCTGCGAAGAAACCAGGGGTAACAGAAGAAATACTTCAGTTGATTGATGAAAGGAGGAAGTACAAACATGTTCCGGGAAAATCAGGAATACAGAAATACAAGTCGCTGAGGAATGAAATAAATAGGAAGTGCAGGGAAGCTAAGTCGAAATGGCTGCAGGAAAAATGTGAAGCATCGAAAAAGATATGATTGTCGGAAGGACAGACTCAGTATACAGGACAGTCAAAACAACCTTTGGTGACATTAAAAGCAACGGTGGTAACATTAAGAGTGCAACAGGAATTCCACTGTTAAATTCTTTAGGAAAAGTAAAGGGACGAGAGAGGCAATTCTGACGTTACGGCTAATAATGGAAGCAAGGATAAAGAAAAATCAAGACACTTTCATAGGATTTGTCGACCTGGAAAAAGCGTTCGACAATATAAAATGGTGCAAGTTGTTCGAGATTCTGAAAAAAGTAGGGGTAAGCTATAGGGAGAGACGGGTCATATACAATACGTTCAACAACCAAGAGGGAATAATAAGAGTGGATGATCAAGAACGAAGTGCTCTTTTTAAGAAGGGTGTAAGACAAGCCTTTCGCCTCTACTCTTCAATCTGTACATCGAGGAAGCAATGATGGAAATAAAAGAAAGGTTCAGGAGTGGAATTAAAATACAAGGTGAAAGGATATCAATGATACGATTCGCTGATGACATTGCTATCCTGAGTGAAAGTGAAGAAGAATTAAATGATCTGCTGAGCGGAATGAACAGTCTAATGAGTACACAGTATGGTTTGAGAGTAAATCGGAGAAATATGAAGATAATGAGAAGTAGTAGAAATCAGAATAGCGAGAAACTTAACATCAGGATTGATGGTCACGAAGTCAATGAAGTTAAGGAATTCTGCTACCTAGGTAGTAAAATAACCAATGACGGACGGAGCAAGGAGGACATCAAAAGCAGACTCGCTATGGCAAAAAAGGCATTTCTGGCCAAGAGAAGTCTACTAATATCAAATACCGGCCTTAATTTGAGGAAGAAATTTCTGAGGATGTACGTCTGGAGTACAGCATTGTATGGTAGTGAAACATGGACTGTGGGAAAACCGGAACAGAAGAGAATCGAAGCATTTGAGATGTGGTGCTACAGACGAATGTTGAAAATTAGGTGGACTGATAAGGTAAGGAATGAGGAGGTTCTACGCAGAATCGGAGAGGAAAGGAATATGTGGAAAACACTGATAAGGAGAAGGGACAGGATGATAGGTCATCTGCTCAGACATGAGGGAATGACTTCCATGGTAATAGAGGGAGCTGTAGAGGGCAAAAACTGTTGAGGAAGACAGAGATTGGAATACGTCAAACAAATAATTGAGGACGAATTCGTGGCGGGCCGCATCAAACCAGTCAGTAGACTGATGACAAAAAAAAAAAAAAAAGTTTAGATGCATGGAAAACAAGGTTTGGCTAAAATGGCTCGTAATAACACTGCATCGGAAAGGACGTTTTAACTTGCTGCTTCCTCACTACCAATTCTATTCGCAACGCAGATTGCAAACCGTAACTACATATATCACTTAATGCTCCTGCTAAATTATATCATTGTACGACATATAGGTCAGGATGTAAGACATCATAATCACTGAGGTATGTTAAAAATAGCTTTGCTTAAGATGGAGCGCAAACTTTCAGCAACAAATGTAATTTCAAACCTTGTCTAATCTTTTTCTCTCTTTCATGCCTAAAGTAAAATATTTAACACTCTAACTCATTTATAATGAGGCGTTTGTAGCCGTTTTATAGATGGGAGTTCTATTCTGTAAGGAATGTGGTTATTTCTAAACTGTCAGTAACTGTCTTCAGTGTACGACAACGTTATTACACAATATGCAGTCCGGGTAGTATCTGACACATATGACAATATTTTGTCAAAGTTCTGAGGGAACATTCTTCACACTAAACAGTACTTTAATATATTACTCAATAAAATTACAACACTTGATCTTATAATACGAGTAGATATGCAGCTTATGCTTTTGAGTAAAGATAATTTCTTAAATCTAGTACACAGATATGCGGAGCAACTGAAAATAAAAACAAAAAATGAAAACAAAAAATAACTCAATAATGAAATCGGCTGAAGACTTTCCCTATGATTTTATGAAAAGACGTGAAAACCGAGGACATCTGTATCCATTAGTTTGCAACAAACAGCACGTTTCAGAAAGGAACAAGTCGACAGATAATTTGTCATACTAGTTGAGGTGAAGGACAAGTTTAATTTTATAACCACTTAAAAACCAATTGCTAAAGTCTTGCAACAAAAATGACTTTTTTTTATACATGTCAGAGTCATGTCTGGTACAAGTCCTTGAAAAATTTGTAAGAGCATAATGCAAATGGTAGACTTGTAGCATTTTTCAAAAACAACCGAACATATGTTACGAGGGTAATCCCAAAAGTAAGATATCCTTTTTTTAATGAGCACAGAACTCTGTGTGGCAGTTGGTCACACTGTTACGAAGAGCGCTTCACGCGCTGTGTGTAAACATGCGCATGCGGCGCTGACGCGCTCAGTCTTGGCTTGGCAGCCGTTCAGACGGAGCTTCCGTCGGTTGTTGCCGCCAAGTGCGAATTGCTAGCAGTTATTCCGTTATTGAACGCAAATGGCACTGCGTCCACTGAAATCCATCGCCAGTTGACGAAAGTGGTGAGACATTCCTGGATGTCAAAAATGTTCGTAAGTGGTGTAGAGAGTTTGCAGCTGGTCGGACCGGAATTCACGACAAACAAAGGAGCGGGAGACCGTCAGTTTCTGAGGAGAGAGTGCTGAAGGTTGAGCAAAGTATGCGTGAAGATCGGCTGATCACCCTGGATGATTTCTGCACGTTGGTTCCTGAAGTTTCGCGAAGCACCGCTCACAGAATTTTAACGGAAACATTGGACTAACGGAAGGTGTGCGCAAGATGGGTGCCACGCATGCTGACTGAGGACCACATGTGGCAACGTGTTGATGCGTCCCGCGCATTTCTTCACCGCCTTACAGCCGAACAAGACAACTTTGTGGACTCAAGTGTCACGGGTGACGAAACATTCGGCCGGAAGGCGATTCAGCTCCTACGACGAGATGATAGAAGAGGTTCACAACTTTCTGAACAGCATGGCAGAGAGCTGGTACGACATGGGCATACAAAAACTGCCACAGCGTCTACAAAAATGCATCGACAGAAATGGTAACGATGTCTAAAAATAGCTAAATGTTCAAGCTCTAAACCGATGTAAACCATTGTAGAAATAAACAGGTCTATGTACTTATAAAAAAATAGGAGACCTTAATTTTGGGATTACCCTCGTAGCAAAGCTAAATGCCGCGCACATTAAAATCCGACCAGCTTCATTGTTCTGTTAATGAGAAGAGACTGTCGGCTTTCTGTGAAGTCGCATTGAAATCTTGTGATAGAACTGATTAAAATTCTTTGAAAGCTATTTTCTATTTACATCTGAATTACTAATATTTTTTATGTAGTGAATCGTGTGAGACCTGATCCGTGCTGACTGGTCCAGGCCATCACAAAAACTGCTTCGGCGATGAAATATTAATTCACTTTCAAGTGAAACATCTAAGCACACAATTCTCAGCGAGTGAGTACCTAGTTTTAAGCCGTGTGGTGTAAAGAAAAACTGAAAATTATGTTCTCGCACGTAATGCCGTCATTGAAACAATATCAGCTCAGTGTATGAAAACTGCAAACTATTCAGTAATAATTATGGGATGCCTTTCCCTACACTATTGAAAGGAAAACACAAGTTTACACATTTATAGAATTAATTATTATTATCATAAGAATTCGTTTTCTTACAAACACATACCACTCTCATCACGAATCGTCAATGACGTCCTTCGACAATCAAGAACAAAATAAAGAGTATATAGGTTGTTCTCTTTCTTCCTCGTTGGAGGACTGTCTATTCATTTTTATATTTGTTCACTGATTATCCTAGAAATACATAGGCTTCATATTAATAGTAATTTTCATTGTTCTTTTTCTATATTATTTTACAATATTTCACTGCAGTAATCTCAACACATCGTCTTTATGGCTTTTATCAGTATTTTCGTCATTATGATTGTTTTTATATCGTCGCACTAGTTTCGTAAATTTTCACAATAACGTCATGGGGATGGCGCAGAAAATTATATGTGAGTCCTATGTTCAGTACTTGTTGCATAATGGTTTCATACCTGTATTTATCCGAACCGTTGGGCAAAGTGTTTTCGCATGAACTTTTAATTTTTCTACGGATTGAAAAATTTGATGATGTGGGGAGGATATTATTATCCAGTGGTCTCATACTCGCGTATCCTGATTATGCATTTTACTCTTCTCATAATCACTTGAATGAAAGAGTGTAGTTCGTCAGTATGAACGGATCCTTTCTGTATTGAGAATTTGTTATTTTTGTCGCTTGAAATTATTAACAGTTTCTTAATTATCTGCACCAGTAATTAATTTCACGAAATGTTTCATTACGAAGCGAGACGTCATACTGTTACTTTGGTAGGAAGTTATATGTTCTTCCCAATAAGATACGGTTTATTTTGGAAATACTCCTTTATTTGCAACAGGCAGACTGTTACGTGCTAAAGTAAGTTTCAGATCGGTGGAAACGGAGATGCTACATAGTACCAGGATATTTTTGCAATTTGTGTTCCATAGTAGATAAAAGCTCCTCGAATGCGTGTTCCAACATGTTCATACAAGAACTCTGGCGGACTGGCTTTCTAACACGCTCTCCTGCCTTTCTCGTGCTGTGCACTTAAGCATCTCTTACACCAGAGTGGATGGAAGCGAACGCTACTGAAGCAGCATTCGCAAACAATCCGCCAGTGTTCACTATGATTCGCGTATTGATTACACTGGAGGGAAATGCAGAGTACACGAGGGCACAGGCATAGCGTGCAAACTTCACCAATCAGCGTTATTCATTTTCCCAGCTAATAATCGACACACAGTGCCACTCGTACAGTACTACATACACCCGTGATGACAAGTTGTAGTATTGATATAGGATTGTTTTGCATTACGAGTGTGCTATGTCTGTTGAACCAAGTAAAGGAAACAGACCAGCAAAATTGACTTGAAAATAAAAATATAAGTGTCTGAATTTTTTGGGAGAGTAAAACGCGTGGAGTAGTGCCAGCCTTCCTTAGTACTATTCTAAAACATTTCACATAAGTCGCATACTTCTCACACCTAAACCTCCAGATGGCAGACAGTCAGGTAGATACCAAACATATATCTATAGAGAATCAATAAAAACACCGATATATGATATGCGCATGCGTAAACTGTAGGTGGTAGGCAACACACGAACCACGGAGCACAGGAAAAGAATAACCGTCTACGTGTCCCTGAGAAGCAAAAGGACTTTTCGGAGCCAGTAGATGCACGACGGTGCAGCTATTCAGCAGTCAGTTATTATTATTGTTATTGTTACTATTAATACTTCCGCTCGTGTGAGGCAATTGATTCTATATTTTTCTTTTCCGTTTACTTCTATTTATTCTGTGATACCACAAATGTCCTCTATAGGTTTGCTATTTGCAAATAAATGAAGCTAAAGCGGACTGTCAAGACAACACTTCTATAAACACCGAACAATCCTTCTACAGGTCAGGAACATGTTGTCCCATATAACAGCTTTACGGACACTACAGTACAAAAACCGGCAAGACCAGGATTCGAACCCGTGGTCCTCGGTACGACACACTAACCTTCTTCCAACTTCCCCACCTTTTTTTTCTCTGATACGTTTTATTTGCGATCGCAATATACATACAATTTTCTTCCTTACGGGAATGAAATGACACAGTTAGCTTCAGACCGGTTGGTTACAAGGCGGGCAGGGTTCGAAAACCGAGGCCTGCCCACGACACCTCACGTCCGCCTGTCACTATGTTGGTTCCACACGTGGAAGTAATACTAGGTTTCTTCCTTTTATTTGCTGTTGTTGTTGTCTTCAGTCCTGAGACTGGTTTGATGCAGCTCTCCATGCCACTCTATCTTGTACAAGCTTCTTCATCTCCCAGTACTTACTGCAACCTACATCCTTCTGAATCTGCGTAGTGTATTCATCTCTTGGTCTCCCTCTACGATTTTTACCCTCCACGCTGCCCTCCAATGCTAAATTTGTGATCCCTTGATGTCTCAGAACATGTCCTACCAACCAGTCCCTTCTTCTTGTCAAGTTGTGACACAACCTTCTCTTCTCCCCAATTCAATACCTCCTCATTAGTTATGTGATCTACCCATCTAATCTTGAGCATTCTTCTGTAGCACCACATTTCCAAAGCTTGTATTCTCTTCTTGT
This sequence comes from Schistocerca serialis cubense, assembly GCF_023864345.2. Taxonomy (NCBI): domain Eukaryota; kingdom Metazoa; phylum Arthropoda; class Insecta; order Orthoptera; family Acrididae; genus Schistocerca; species Schistocerca serialis. The sequence continues at coordinate 379,127,539 of NC_064643.1, read as the reverse complement.
CCAAACTATTTATCGTCCATGTTTCACTTCCATACATGGCTACACTCCATACAAATACTTGCAGAAGCGACTTCCTGACACTTAAATCTATACTCGATTTAACAACGTTCTCTTCTTCAGAAACGCTTTCCTTGCCATTGACAGTCTACATTTTATATCCTCTCTACTTCGACCATCATCAGTTATTTTGCTCCCCAGATAGCAAAACTCCTTTACCACTTTAAGTGTCTCAATTCCTAATCTAATTCCCTCAGCATCACCCGACTTAATTCGACTACATTCCATTATCCTCATTATGCTTTTGTTGATGTTCATCTTATATCCTCTTCTCAAGATACTGTCCATTCCGTTCAACTGGTCTTCCAAGTACTTTGCAGTCTCTGACAGAATTACACTATCATCGGCGAACCTCATCGTTGTTATTTCTTCTCCATGGACTTTAATACCTACTCCGAATTTTTCTTTTATTTCCTTTACTGCTTGCCCAACATACAGGTTGAATAACATCGGGAACAGGCTACAACCCTGTCTCACTCCCTCCCCAACCGCTGCTTCCCTTTCATGCCCCTCGACTCTTATAACTGCTATCTGGTTTCTGTACAAGTTGTAAATAGCCTTTCGCTCCCTATATTTTACCCCTGCCACCTTTAGAATTTGAAAGAGAGTATTCCAGTCAACATTGTCGAAAGCTTTCTCTGAGTCCACATATGCTAGAAATGTAGGTTTGCCTTTACTTAATCTATTTTCTAAGATAAGTCGTAAGGTCAGTATTGCCTCACGTGTTCCAACATTTCTACGGAATCCAAACTGATCTTCCCCGAGGTCGGCATCTACTAGTTTTTCCATTCGTCTGTAAAGAATTCGCGTTAGTATTTTGCAGCTGTGACTTATTAAACTCATAGTTCGGTAATTTTCACGTTTGTCAACACCTGCTTTCTTTGGGATTGGAATTACTATATGCTTCTTCAAGTCTGATGGTATTTCGCCTGTCTCATACATCTTGCTCACCAGATGGTAGAGTTTTGTCAGGACTGGCTCTCCCAAGGCTGTCAGTAGTTCCAATGGAATGTTGTCTACTCCCAGGGCCTTGTTTCGACTCAGGTCTTTCAGTGCTCTGTCAAACTCTTCACGCAGTATCGTATCTCTCATTTCATCTTCATCTACATCCTCTTCCATTTCCATAATACTGTCCACAAGTACATCGCCCTTGTATAGACCCTCTATATACTCCTTTCACCTTTCTACTTTTCCTTCTTTGTTTAGAACTGGATTTCCATCTGAGCTCTCGATATTCATACAAGTGGCTCTCTTTTCTCCAAAGGTCTCTTTGATTTTCCTGTAGGCAGTATCTATCTTACCCCTAGTGAGATAAGCCTCTACATCCTTACTTTTGTCCTCTAGCCATCCCTGCTTAGCCATTTTGCACTTCCTGTCGATCTCATTTTTGAGACGTTTGTATTCCCTTTTGCCTGCTTCATTTACTGCGTTTTTATATTTTCTCCTTTCATCAATTAAATTCAATATTTCTTCTGTTACCCAAGGATATCTACTAGCCCTCGTCTTTTTACCTACTTGATCCTCTGCTGCCTTCATTACTTCATCCCTCAGAGCTATCCATTCTTCTTCTTCTGTATTTCTTTCCCCCATTCCTGTCAATTGTTCCCTTATACTCTCTCTGAAACTATGTACAACCTCTGGTTTAGTCAGTTTATCCAGGTCCCATCTCCTTAAATTCCCACCTTCTTGCAGTTTCTTCAGTTTTAACCCGCAATTCATAACCAATAGATTGTCGTCAGAGTCCACATCTGCCCCTGGAAATGTCTAACAATTTAAAACCTTTTTCTTAAATCTCTGTCTTACCATTATATAATCTATCTGATATCTTGGAGTATCTCCAGGATTCTTCCATGTATACAACCTTCTTTTATGATTCTTGAACCAAGTGTCAGCTATGATTAAGTTATACTCTGTGCAAAATTCTACAAGACGGCTTCCTCTTTCATTTCTCTCCCCCAATCCATATTCACCCGGTATGTTTCCTTCTCTCCCTTTTCCTACTCTCGAATTCCAGTGACCCATGACTATTAAATTTTCGTCTCCCTTCACTACCTGAATAATTTCTTTTATCTCATCATACATTTCATTAATTTCTTCATCATGTGCAGAGCTAGTTGGCATATAAACTTGTACTACTGTAGTAGGCATGGGCTTCGTGTCTATCTTGGCCACAATAATGCGTTCACTATGCTGTTGGTAGTAGCTTACCCGCACTACTATATTTTTATTCATTATTAAACCTACTCCTGCATTACCCCTTTTTGATTTTGTATTTATAACTCTGTATTCACCTGACCAAAAGTTTTGATCTTCCTGCCACCGAACTTCACTAATTCCCACTATATCTAACTTCAACCTATCCATTTCCCTTTTTAAATTTTCTAACCTACCTGCCCTTTTACTTAATTTTTTAAATTATTTTTACCTTTATATAACTTTTTCTTTATTTTTATTCTTATTTGTTTCATGAACTGAAAACTTGATAGACGTAAGTTCCACAATTACAGGATCTATAAGGAAACAAATTTTGCTCTAGGAAGAACACAATATGAGAATGCTCCGGAAACAGCGGGGGGAGGTGGGGGGGGGGGGGGGGGGCGAACGAAGCTACCCCACCAATTCCTTGACAATTAAAGACAAGGTGAAACTTAGTTGTTGTTGTGGTCTTCAGTCCTGAGACTGGTTTGATTCAGCTCTCCATTCTACTCTATCCTGCGCAAGCTTCTTCATCTCCCAGTACCTACTACCAACCTACATTCTTCTGAATCTCCTTAGTGTATTCATATCTTGGTCTCCCTGTACGATTTTTACCCTCCACGATGCCCTCCAATACCAAATTGGTGATCCCTTGGTGCCTCATAACATGTCCAACCAACCGATCCCTTCTTCTTGTGAAGTTGTGCCACAAACACCCTTTCTCCCCAATTCTGTTAAACACCTCATTAGTTATGTGATCTACCTATCTAATCTTCAGCATTCTTCTGTAGTACCGCATTTCGAATGCCTCTATTCTCTTCTTGTCCAAACTATTAATCGTCCATATTTCACTTCCATACATTGCTACAGTCCATACAAAAACTTTCAGAAACGACTTCCTGATACTTGAATCTATACTCAATGTAAACAAATTTCTCTTCTTCAGATACGCTTTCCTTGCCATTGCCAGTCTACATTTTATATCCTCTCTACTTCGACCACCATCAGTTATTTTGCTCCCCATATAGCAAAACTCAATTACTAATTTAAACTTATCATTTCCTAATCTAACTCCGTCAGCATCACCTGGTTTAATTCGACTACATTCCATTATCATCGTATTGCTTTGGTTGATTTTCATCTTATATCCTCCTTTCAGGACACTGTCCATTCCGTGCAGCTGCAGTTCCAGGTCCTTTGCAGTCTCTGACAGAATTACAATGTCATCGGCGAACATCAAAGTTTTTATTACTTCGCCATGGATTTTAATACCTGCTCCGAATTTTTCTTTTGTTTCCTTTACTGCTTGCTCAGTGTACAGACTGAATAATCAGGGATATGCTACAATCCTCTCTCACTCCCTATTCAACCACTGCTTCCCTTTGATACCCCTCCACTCTTATAGCCGCCACCCGTATTCTATACAAATTGTAAATAGCCCTTCGCCCCCTGTATTTTACACCTGCCACCTTCAGAATTTGAAAGAGAGTATTCCGATCAACTTGTCAAAAGCTTTCTCTAAGTCTACAAATGCTAGCAACGTAGGTTTGCATTTCCTTAAGCTTTCTTCTAAGATAAGTCGTAGAGTCAGTACTGCCTCACGTGTTCCAACATTTCTACGGAATCCAAACTGATCTTCCCCGAGGTCGGCTTCTACCAGTTTTTCCATTCGTCTGTGAAGAAATCGCGTTAGTATTTTGCAGCTGTGACTTATTAAACAAATTGTTAGGTAATTTTCACATTTGTCAACACCTGCTTTCTTTGGGATTGGAAATATTATATTCTTCTTGACGTCTCAGAGTATTTCGCCTGTTTCATACATCATGTTCACCAGGTGATAGAGTTTTATCAGAACTGGCCCTCCGAAGGCTGCCAGTAGTTCTAATTGAAAGTTGTCTATTCCCGGGGCCTTGTTTCGACTCAGGTCTTTCAGTGCTCTATCATACTCTTCATGCAGTATCATATCTCCCATTTCATCTTCAGCTACATCCTCTTCCATTTCCATAATACTGCATTCAAGTACATCGCCCTAGTGTAGACCCTCTATATACTCTTTCAGAAGTCTTCAGACTTCAAGAATTATATAATAATTCCAATTCCAAAGGAAGCAGGTGTTGACAGATGTGAAAATTACCGAACTATCAGTTTAATAAGTCACAGCTGCAAAATACTAACGCGAATTCTTTACAGACGAGTGGAAAAACTGGTAGAACCCGACCTCGGGGAAGATCAGGTTGGATTCCGTAGAAATGTTGGAACACGTGAGGCAATACTGACCCAACGATGTATCTTAGAAGAAAGATTAAGGAAAGGCAAACCTACGTTTCTAGCATTTGTACACTTAGAGAAAGCTTTTGACAATGTTGACTGGAAAACTCTCTTTCAAATTCTGAAGGAGGCAGGGGTAAAGTACAGGGAGCGAAAGGCTATTTCCAAATTGTACAGAAAGCAGATGGCAGTTATAAGAGTCGAGGGGTATGAAAGGGGAGCAGTGGTTGGGAAGGGAGTGAGACAGGTTTGTAGCCTATCCCCGATGTTATTCAATCAGTATACTGAGCAAGCAATAAAGGAAACAAAAGAAAAATTCGGAGTAGGTATTAAAATCCATGGAGAAGAAATAAAAACTTTTAGGTTCGCCGATGATATTGTAATTCTGTAAGAGACTGCAAAGGACTTGGAAGAGCAGTTGAATGGAATGGACAGTGTCTTGAAAGGAGGGCATAAGATGAACACCAACAAAAGCAAAACGAGGATAATGGAATGTATTCGAATTGAGTCGGGTGACGCTGAGGAAATTACATTAGGAAATGAGACACTTAAAGTAGTAAAAGAGTTTTTCTATTTGGGGAGAAAAATAACTGATTGTGATCGAAGTAGAGAGGATATAAAATGTAGACTGGCAATGGCAAGGAAAGCGTTTCGGAAGAAGAGAAATTTGTTTACATCGAATATAGATTTAAATGTCAGGAAGTCGTTTCTTAAAGTATTTTCATGGAGCGTAGCCATGCATGGAAGTGAAAGATGGACGATAAATAGTTTAGACAAGAAGATAATAGAAGCTTTCGAAATGTGGTGCTACAGAAGAATGCTGAAGAGTAGATGGGTAGATCACATAACTAATGAGGAGGTATTGAATAGAAAGGGAGAGAAGAGGGGCTTGTGGCACAATTTTATTAGAAAAAGGGTTCGTTTGGTAGGACATGATCTGAGGCATCGAGGGATCACCAATTCAATATTGGAGGGCAGCGTGGAGGGTAAAAATCGTAGAGGGAGGCCAAGATATGAATACACTAAGCAAATTCAGAAAGATGTAGGCTACAGTAGGTACTGTGAGATGGAGAAGCTTTCACAGGATAGAGTGGCATGGAGAGCTGCATCAAACTAGTCTCAGGACTGAAGACCACAACCACAACATGTACTCCTTCCACCTTGCTGCTTTCGGCCGGAAGTGGTAGCCGTGCGGTTCTAGGCGCTTCAGTCCGGAACCACGTGACAGCTACGGTCGCTGGTTCGAATCCTGCCTCGGGCATGGATGTGTGTGATGTGCTTAGGTTGGTTAGGATTAAGTAGCTCTAAGTTCTAGGGGACTGATGACCTTAGATGTTCAGTCCCATAGCGCTCAGAGCCATTTGAACCATTTTTTTCTGCTTTCCCTTCTTTGCTTAGAACTGGGTTTCCATCTGAGCTCTTGATATTCATACAAGTGGATCGCTTTTCTCCAAAGGTCTCTTTAATTTTACTGTAGGCGGTATCTATCTTACCCCTAGTGAGATAAGCCTCTACACTCTTACATTTGTCCTCTAGCCATCCATGCTTAGGCATTTTCGACTTCCTCTCGATATCATTATTGAAACGTTTGTATTCCTTTTAGCCTGCTTCGTTTACTGCATTTTTATGTGTTTTATTTTCACCCAAGGATTTCTACTAGACCTCGTTTTTTTACCTACTTGATCCTCTGCTGCCTTCACTACTTCATCTCTCAAAGCTACCCATTCTTCTTCTGCTGTATTTTTTTTTCACCCATTCCTGTCAATTAGCCGGCCGCGGTGGTCTAGCGGTTCTAGGCGCTCAGTCCGGAGCCGCGCGACTGCTACGGTCGCAGGTTCGAATCCTGCCTCGGGAATGGATGTGTGTGATGTCCTTAGATTAGTTAGGATTAAGTAGTTCTAAGTTCTAGGGGACTGATGACCACAGATGTTAAGTCCCATAGTGCTCAGAGCCATTCCTGTCAATTGTTCCCTTATACTCTCCCTGAAACTCTGTACAACCTATGGTTCTTTCCGTTTATCCAGGTCCCATCTCCTTAAATTCCCACCTACTTTGCAGTTTCCTCACTTTTCATCTACACTTTCATAACCAATAGGTTGTGGTCAGAGTCCACATCTTCCCATGGAAAAGTCTTAAAATTTGAAACCTGGTTCCTAAATCTCTGCCTTACCATTATATAATCTACCTGATACCTTTCAGTATCTCCAGGCTTCTTCCATGTATACAACCTTCTTTTATGTATTTTCAACCAAGTGATTATGTTATGCTCTGTGCAAAATTCTACCAGGCAGCGTCTTCTTTTATTTCTTACCCCCAATCCATATTCACCTAATAGTTTCCTTCTCTTCCTTTTCCTACTATCGAATTCCAGTCACCCATGACTATTAAATTTTCGTCTCCCTTCACTATCTGAATAATTTCTTTTATCTCATCATTCATTTCATCAATTTCTTTATCATCTGCAGATCTAGTTGGCATATAAACTTGTACTACTGTAGTAGGCATGGGTTTCGTGTCTATCTTGGCCAAAATAATGTGTTCACTATGCTGTTTTGTAGTAGCTGACCCGTGCTCTTATTTTTTTATTCATTATTAAACTTAATGCTGCATTACAGTAGCTGACCCGTGCTCTTATTTTTTTATTCATTATTAAACTTAATACTGCATTACCCCTACTTGATTTTGTATTTATAACCCTGTATTCCCCTGACCAAAAGTTTTTTTCCTCCTGCCACCGAACTTCACTAGTTCCCACTATATCTATCTTTAACCTATCCATTTCCCTTTTTAAATTCTCTAACCTACCTGCCCGATTAAGGGATCTGACATTCCACGCTCCGATCCGGAGAAGCCAGTTTTCTTTATCCTGATAACGACATCCTCTTTAGTAGTCCCCGCCCGGATATCCGTGTGGGTGACTGTTTTACCTCGGGAATATTTTACCCAAGAGGACGCCATCATCATTTAACCATACAGTATCGCTGCATGCCCTCGGGAAAAATTACGGCTGTAGTTTCCCCTTGCTTTCAGCCGTTCGCAGTACGAGCACAGCAAGGCCGTTTTGGTTAGTGTTTAAGGCCAGATCAGTCAATCATCGAGACTGTTGCCCCTACAACTACTGAAAAGGCTGCTGCTCCTCTTCAGGAACCACACGTTTGTCTGGTCACTCAACAGATACCTTTCCGTTGTGGTTGCACCTACGGTACGGCTATCTGTATCGCCGAGGCACGCAAGCCTCCCCACCAGCGGTAAGTACATGGTTCATGGGGGGCGGCAAGGTGTAATATATCAATATATTTGCAAATTAAGCATGAAAACGTGGAAGGCTCTGCGACTTCGTGAGCATTCATCACATATTGATGAAAAACAGGGGGGTCTGGATAGTTATCACACACTACTACATAGTGCCCCACCGGAGCGCTACACAACAGACCCTCACACTTACGCTTTTCCTGTACTCCATAGATCTCTTGTCACCTGTCACTAACCGTTTATGAACATTCTCCTGGACGACAGCACACAGCACAGTCTACATCGGAGTTGATACTCTATCCATATACAGCGTTAGGTATCGATTTGACTGTCTGAAATATGGTGGTTTCGTCGTCATTGTAAGTGTGAGGAAAAAGTTAATGTTACGCAATTAATAACAGGAGAGCAGCACAGTTTGAAGAATGGCTACCGTTCGCTCTGCACTTTTAAGCAACTACATACAATTATGTTAGTAGTTACGACGGAGTGCTGAACACTAATATCTCCGAATATCAACATATTTATTTCTCAACATAGTCACCATGGCAACAAACCTATTTCTCTCAACAAAAAACTAGTTTGTTGACACTTTCACTGCAGAGGGTTTGACTTTGTTGACAGAGTCACAGTCTTACCTGTGCTTGCACTTGTTCATCACTATCAAAGTGAACTCCTCGAAGATGTTATTTAAGTTTTGGAAACAGATGCAGATCGGATGATCGGTCAGATTGAACACAAGGAATAGGATTGCTGCAGATGTCACAGCGGTCGTGTGTGGTCTGGTTTTGTCATGCTGAAGGAGATGGTGCTCGCTGTGTGGGCGAACTCTTAAAATTCGAAACTCGATTACAACACAGTGTTTCTTACGCACGGGTATAGTTACGTTAGACACCGCCATATTACACCCTAGAGTGCGGAGCCTTATAGCGGCAGAGACCTGCAAATTCGTAGATATTGAGAATAAATATGTAGAATGTTAATAACGTTTGTTTTATTTAAAAAAAAAAGACCTTTAAGATTTTTCACATTTAAAATTCGGAATGATTACTTTTCAACGCGATCTCTTATTTTATATTGCAGTACGTGCTAAATCTCAGATAGTTCCTGATGTTCGATTGACATACCAAAGCACCTCCATGACTTTTATTGATATAATTTTATTGAAGTGCTTTAACTGAAATTAATGAAACGTAAAGCAAGCAAATGCTCTGTCGCATTGGCTACTTTATAAAATTTGCTGCAAAGTTTGTTGGAAAGTGGGCAGTGTCGTCGAGGGGGAAACTCAGTCATTACCAAAAACGCTTTTTAAATAACAGTGACGTAACTTGACACATCTTGAGCGTAAGTCACGAGATTAATGAGATCTTCTGCATTTTCTCAAATTTACTTTTATCCGTCTAATAGTTGCATACGCTGAGGGGTCAAATTCGTCGGATACGTCGTAATATCGTGTTGGACAACATTTTACCCGGCGTAGTGCAGCAACTCGATGTGACATGGACTCAATAAGTCATTCGAACTCTCCTGCAGAAATAATAAGCCATGCTGCGTCTGTAACCGACCAAAATTACGGAAGTGTTTCCGGTGTACAGGATTTTGTGCAAGAACTGGCCTCTATATTATGTTCCATACATGTTAGATGGGTGGCAATCGCTATCCCACGACTTTTGTCACCTCAGTCCATACGCAGTCCGCTTCAAAATCACCGCACAAAGTCGTTTCAGTCCCTGTTTTCAGACTTTGTAGATATGAAATGAGAGTATGGCATTGTTGACCGGGAGGCCCCATCCGGGGAAGTTCGGCCGCCAATGGGAAGTCTTATTTCAGTCGACGCCTAATTAGGCGACTTGCGTGCCGATGATGAGGATGATATGACGATGAGGACAACACCCAGTCCACGAGCGGAGAAAATCCCGATCGGGAATCGAGGGCGGGCCCCCTGCAGTGGAAGAAAGCATGTAACCACCCAGCTAAGCAGGCAGACACTTCGTAGATATTCACGATTTGAAAGAAACCTGCGTCTCATGGTTGGCGATAGCAGTGAAGTACTGTAATGCGAAGTTTCAAATGGCTCTGAGCGCTATGTGACTTAACACTGTGGTCATCAGTCCCCTATAACTTAGAACTACTTAAACGTAACTAACCTAAGGACATCACATACATCCATGCCCAAGGCAGGACTCGAACCTGCGACCGTAGCGGTCACACGGTTCCAGACTGAAGCGCCTAGAACCGCTCGGCCACACCGGCCGGCGGACTTGCAAAAAGGTACAGGTAAACACAGTGAGCAATATCGCAGAAAAGCTGTTTCATCGCTTCACGAAGAACTTATTAACAAACATCCTTCGTGTAAAACCGTGATGGGGGAGTGGAGTGATTCAGTTAACTGCCTTTCAGATAATGCGAAGTTAAGTGTTTTATTGCGTGTGTCGCGATGTACCGTTTGACGAGCAATTATAGACTAAATATACATGAAATGAATTACATGCATTGCAATGAGTCTAATGCAGCTACGAGGATAAAATAAATGAAGCTACAATATAATTATATCGGTTGTGGGTGAGATGCTACTGTTATTCAACGCATTCATTCTCCCAGTGGTGCTATTACCACATACCGTGTTTGAGACCGTATGGTTGCAGTGTTCGGACGCTGTGATTTACAATCATTAGAAACAATGGAAGTCTGAGGCCGGCTGTTACGCATGGTCAGTTACGCTAATCGTTAAGGTGACAGCTGTCGAAAGCAGGGAATCCAGTTTCGCATGATGTTAACAGGCGGCCTTGTATGAATGGGAAGTCGGACACAATAGAGCAGGTACATGCACGCTGTAGCCTGGAGTATACCCTAGCCTCACTTAATAAAGGACACCTTGCGAAGAGCCTGATGGACAACGTGAAACGCGCAGGTAACTCGGCAACGCCTGCAGACACTGGGACGGAGCATAGACACAACCGTCAAGAATTCACACAGCTAGCTTAAAAAATGTTCTGTACAGTAAGAAGGTTGCTTAAAAATCACAAACGCCAGCAGATTCACACACCAGTCCACGCAAGATAGACAATTTCCTCACTGCAGCGGGAAGCGTCGTCATAGAACGCGATCAGCCATTGGGCAGCATTGCATATTTAGCCTCCCAATGATAATGCCGAGCGGCATGGAGATAATCGATAAGAAGCTGTCAACATGGAGACCGATCCTGGCCCTCACCGTAAGGCCACGGATCACCAATAAGAGATGCCGACTCGCTACCCCTGCCACGAGGTGATGCGCAGTACCGACACAGCGTCTACCGCCAACATCACCACAGGACGAATGACCACGAAGCATGGAGGGATGATTCATTCCTCTTACTTCCCCTTAAATAACTGAGTCGTGTCCACGCTCAGTCAAAGCGGCGCTGAGATTTGTAATTTTATGCAGAAAAAAGACATGTAATAGAAGCTATTTCACGTTTTATTCGTCTAAAAAATCCCGCTTATCAGTCCGATAATCTCGGAAAAATTTCTTGTTTGAGGTCGCGCTATTATTGATGTGGCCCAGTAATTGTCTCCCAGAATGGGGCGAACTCGACCCGCCAGGCTAGCCGAGAGCGCTCATGCGCTGCTTTCTGTACTCGAGTAGGCGCACCGACCCCGGATCCAATCCGCCCGGTGGGTTACCGACGTCGGTCGGTGTGCCGGCCAGCCTGGATGAGGTTTTTAGGCGGTTTTCCACATCCCGCTAGGTGAATACCGGGCTGGTCCCCACGTTCCGCCTCAGTTATACGACTCGCAGACATCTGACCATGTTCGCGCTATTCCATGAATTACACTAGTCGCAGGCAGCAGGGGTACACTAATTCCATCCCGGGGGGTATGGGGTGGCGGCAGGAAGGGCATCCAGCCACCCCTTTCCACTAACCTTGCCAAATCCGTTCTTAACAATGCCGACCCTGCGTCAGCGCGGGACATGGCACCAGTGAAAGAAAAAAAGAAAGAATGGGGCAAACTCATAAGTAATTAACATGCTCTTTGATATCACAGAGAATTCTGAAAGATTCACTACAGTTTTGGCTCCCAGCGTGAGGCAATGTGGTTAGCAATCTGCATGTCATTTTATGTAAGAGATCAAAAGATTTCTCAATTCAATACGCCTTTGGACGCCAAACTTGGGCAATGTTATTACTAATCTACAAGTAATTTTATTCAAGAGATAAAAATACTTCTCCATTATGACAGTGTGCAGCGCCAATATACACACATAGGTCTATAAAACCTTTTAAACTACATCTTCTCTTCAACTGTTATCATTTACTTATTCTGTGCGATATTTCTACACAGTCTGCAGTCGTCTCTTTGACGTCAACGTAGGCACTGTAGATTGCTCGAATCCTTTAGTGAGTGGCCGCTGGCTACCTTATTTCTGAAAATGCTTGCGTCTGACGAGCAACATGTTACAGTAAAGAAAAGTTGTATGCGACTTGCGGCTGCTACAAAATTTTATTTTCCACGGTCGCTGCCTCTCTCTGCAGGCGATGCTTTCGCTCCGTAAAGTGTGCTTCATTTTTCATGTCATGGTACTCCAATGTATTTATTTGCTGCTACACCAAGCTCTGCTGGAAAACGTTATTCGAACGAGATCGGTCTGTTGGTAAAGAGCCCTTTTAACAGCTGAACAATTTACATTACGTCGTTTCTGAAATGAAGTTCAGTATTTCTGGTGATTCTGAACTGATATAAATTCAAATCACTGTAACTTCACGGACAGTAGCCTCACCGACTCTTTCATTTAATTTCTGTTTACTGTATATGTTTCTGGGTATGAGAACGTTGGGTAATACGGGGGGGGGGGGCTGATGTATATGACAAGAGCTGTGCTAGAGGCGCCACTGCATCTTGAACTTCGGAGAAACACCACCACTCACGTGATTTGCAATTGAAACAAAAGAGCGTTTCTGAGTGGCATCAATCTATCGTTGCGTGTTATTTAGTCTGTATGTTTTGCGAGTGTTGCGTTTTGTTTGCAGATAATATTATATCACGGCGGTTTTTTTAGGTTTTATCCTGTGTTCATGTCTAGGTCCAATAATAGCAAAGGGAATATTAGGCCAACAGAGCGGTACATTCGAGTTATATCGAATTAAGCAATTTTAAGTTTTACCAGGCAAAAAAGTGAGCATAAAGAGTTAAACGTTAACGGTTTTTCTTCAATATACGAAGATTGAGAAGTCGGCCGGGGTGGCCGAGCGGTTCTAGGCGCTACAGTCTGGAACCGCGCGACCGCTACGGTCGCAGGTTCGAATCTTGCCTCGGGCATGGATGTTTGTGATGTCCTTAGGTTAGTTAGGTCTAAGTAGTTCTAAGTTCTAGGGGACTGATGACCTCAGAAGCTAAGTCCCATAGTGCTCAGAGCCATTTTGAAGATTTAAATGAGACGAAGATAACGTGAAAGAGCCAGTATAAAAGCTCAGACTTCTCGAAATGATAGCGAAGCCAGTGAGAAATTTTTACTTCGAAAAAGTATGTTATCTGATAGATATAAAGCTTTACGGAAACACGAAGACATGGACATGAAACCTGTTTTATAAAATTGTAAGTTTCATTCTTTTCCGATAAAATTCGGTGAAGAATAGGAAACAATGTTGTACGATACAGATAAAAATTTACGAGGGTAATCCCAAAATTAAGGTCCTCTATTTTTTTATAAGTACATAGACCTGTTTATTTCTACAATGGATTACATCAGTTTACAGCTTCAACATTTAGCTATTTTCCGACATCATCACCACTTCTGTCAATGCATTTTTGTAGACTCTGTGGCAGTTTTTGTATGCCCATGTCATACCAGCTCTCTGCCATGCTGTTCAGAAAGTTATGAACCTCTTCTTTCACCTCATCGTCGGAGCTGAATCACTTTCCGGCCAAATGTTTCGTCACCCGTGACAATTGAGTCCAGGAACTTGTCCTGTTCGGCTGCAAGGCGGTGAAGAAATGCGTGGGAAGCATCAACTTGTTGCCGCATGTGGTTCTCAGTCAGCATGCGTGGCACCCATCTTGTGCACACCTTCCGTTAGTCCAATGTTTCCGTTAAAATTCTGTGAGCGGTGCTTCGGGAAACATCAGGAACCAACGTGCAGAGATCATCCAGGGTGATCCGCCGATTTTCACGCATGCTTTGCTCAGCCGTCAACAGTGTCTCCTCAGAAATTGACGGTCTCCCGCTCGTTTGTTCGTCGTGAATTTCGGTCCGACCAGTTGCAAACTCTCTACACCACTTACGAACATTTTTGACATCGATGCACGTCTCACCACTTCAGTCAATTGGCGATGGATTTCAATCGGTGCAGTGCCCTTTGCGTTCAAAAACGGAATAACTGCGCGCAATTCGCACTTGGCGGTAACATCGAACGGGAGCTCCATTCTCTGCAACTGCCAAGACTGAGTGCCTCAGAGAGGAGTGCGCATGTTTACACACAGCGCGTGAAGCACTCTTCACAACCATGTGACCAACTGCTACACAAACAGAGTTCTGTACGTCTAAAGAAAGAGGATACCTTACTTTTGGGATTACCCTTGCACAGTTTGTGTCTAATACTTTAAACGCAAACATGCTCGATTGCTTAAACTCGAAGTTGAAAAGAAATTGATCTTAATCGCACAATAAGCAAAGCCTTCCACGTTACCGTCAAGATTTTGTTGCAGTTTAACACAGTATTTCAGCTTCGCGCTGTAGAGCGGCACTTAGCGTCTGCAAACGAAGAAAGCTACCTGAAACATAATATTCTAATATCGAGAGGCTGCTTAAGTGTTTCACTTGAAAGTGAATTAATATTTCATTGCAGAAACAGTTTTTGTGTTAGCCTGAACAAATCAGCACCAATCAGGTCTCACACGATTCACTGCATAAAAAATAACTGTAATTCAGATGTATATAGAAAATAGCTTTCAATGAATTTTAATCAGTTCTATAACAAGATTTCAATGCGACCTCACAGAAAGCCCAGTGTCTCTTCTCATTAACAGAACAATGAAGCTGGTCAGGTTTGAATGTGCGTGACATTTAGCTTTGCTGCATTTCATGTCTTATACTTTAAACGCAAACATGCTAGATTCCTTAAACTCGCAGTTGAAAAGAAATTAAACTTACTCGCACAATAATCAAAACCTTCCATGTAACCGTCAAGATTTTGGTGCATTTTAAAACAGCAGTGCGGCACTTCGCGTCTGCAAACGACGAAAGGTACGTGAAAAACAATATTCTAATAACGACAGGCACTCAGAAATCTAAAGTGTCTTGGACCAAGGCGCCCAAGAAAAGTACATTTATTTTTATTGAAAATAGGAAAGATCCTTTAAGGTGGCTTTAATGTCGTTGCACTTTCTAATTTGCAACGTTTCATATCAGAAAACATCATTACGTGTTAGTAGAATTGAGTATTCTACATTAACAACTGCATTTACCATTGATACTGAGAAAAAGTCATCTTAATTATTTCTCGTGCGACACGAACATTGACAATAACTTCATACAGTTCGGATATTCGTGTATTTTCCTACACACATTATCGGTTGTTTTCATAGATTTTGCTTCCCTAGTTTGATAAAAAAACTTCTTTGTTTCAATATTCATACGTAAAGACACTTCATAGATGAAACACCCCAGAACAACTCAGTCAAATACAATAGACCCTATTGTTATAAACCAATCCCTTTCTTAAACGTTCCCAGAGCAATCAATTTCATTGGAACTATGAACGATTGTTTCAATAGTCTTTAGACTGAAGTGCTGACGTATTATGCTGAATACTGCAGACGCTGGTTAAATACTGCATTTCTTTGCAATATTATTATTAATATTACCATTATTGTTATTATTACTATTATTATTACATATTTTTGCTCTGAAGGCACTGTTTGAACTTGAATGTTACATGATTATTTAATTTTTATCTTGTGTCGGGCTCTTTGTTCTATTACCAAACCCTCTTCATTCTTTCAGTTCATTGTTGCACCCATTGTTTTATTCAAGTCTTCCCTGTTTTCTTCCCTTCTGTTACTTCAAAACTCGTGTCGATAATTTTGTTCCTGAATAATCAGGAATTATGTCTCATTTTCCCGCTGATTCTTGATTGTTTTAGGTTTCTTCTTCGTCTTACAGACAACTGGTTTTTATCATTGGGCTGTTTACTACTTAAAAAGTCGTCTTGGCGAGTCTGTTCTTGTCCATTCTATATATGTGTACACAGAATGATTGTCGTCGTTTCCCGATAATGTCTTTGAGCCTCTCTGTGTGTCCACATAGTTCATAATTTGATTTCTTATCCATATACCATCTGTCTAGTGCTTCGGAACTTTATTGCAGTGCGTCAATATTACGCTTTCTGAAGTTTTCCCGTTTTGTAGCTGGATGCCTTGTTTGATACATTTTGTATCTATTTTCCAAGATGCTTGATACTTGAATTTTTCCACGCCTTTAACCTATCCGTATCTTACGTGGATGGCGTGTCTGTTGTTTTCGTTCTTTCCGTAAATGCATTTCCTGATATTTGTAGGCCTGTTTCTGCATATGCTATAAGTGTTCCAGAGTTCCTTGTTCTTCTAGCATAGTGCCGTTGATTGTTGCCAGGACATCCGCAAATAGCAGGCATCTTAAGATTGCTTTGTTTATACTAGATCTTCCCCAGTGACTTGTTTTTACTTGTTCTTCGCATTGTTTATAATTTTCTCCAGAACCATTTTGATTAAAAGAGCCCATCCCTTTATCCGACACCTGTGTTTATTTCGAGTGGTTCTGTTTCACTGAGGATTCCTGGTTCATTGACGTGCTCTGGCCGTTGTAGCGGCGTACGATGTTCGCAAAATTTCCGCAACATTTGCATCGTTGCCGCACACGGAGTGTGAAAGGAGCAAAGCTGATAAACCCTCTCTCGTCATCTGGACATCAACAATGAGGGATCCGAAAAGAACGAGCGCACGCGAGTTGTTACTGTTGCAGAGACGCTTCAGAAGAATCCCCGCTTCTAAAGCTGCACGATATTTCTTTCCGTTAAATGTGTCGGTGATTATAAATTAAAATTTGTGAGTTATTTTGAAATTGGTGACAATAATTACTCATAGTATTCGAAATACATAGATGGCCATTGCAAGAGCAACACCAGGGAATACACCAAGTACAGAAATTTTACTTGTTGTGCTTATAGTGTGTGTGATATGCATGATTTACAGACATACGGAATATGAATTTTAGTATATGAATATTCCTTTTCTGGGAACAGTAATGGCTGCAGACAGCTTGGACGTGTAGAGAGCGCGAATGATAGGTATAGTTACGTCATTCCATGCTTCTTCAACTTTCATACATACTAGAGTCTTTGGTCTCATAGTAGTAGGTAAAACCTACGTCGTCAATTAGTCGTTGGATGTACTCCTGTCTCCCTCTTTCCTACAGTTTTTGGGTCCTACATCTGTCTCTACCTCAGCAGTGGTTATTCCTAGTGTCATAATATATCTCCTATCATCCAGTTCTCTTCATGCCTTGGTTGTTAACATGTTCCAGTCTCCACCGATTCTGAGGAGAACCACCTCATTCCTTATTAGTCCACATGATTTTCAGCATCCTTATAGTTTTCAGCATCCTTACTCACTGAAGAACCAAAGAAACTGGTACACCTACCTAATTTCGTGGAGGGCATCGGCGAACAAGCAGAAGTGCCGCAATACGATCTGGCATGGATTCGATTAATGCCTGAAGTAGTGCTGGAGGTAACTGACACCATGACTTCTGGAGGGCTGTCCATAAATCCGTAAGAGTACGAGGTGGTGGAGATCTCTTCTGAACAGCACGTTGCAAGCCATCACAGACATGGTCAATAAAGTTCATTTCTGGGGAGTTTGATAGCCAGCGGAAGTGTTTAAACTCAGTAGAGTATTCCTGGAGCCACTCCGTAGCAATTCTACACGTGTGAGGTGTCGCATTGTCCTGCTGGAATTGCCCAAGGACAAAGGACATGAACGGATGCAGGTGATCAGAGAGGATGCTTACCTACCTGTCACCCGTCAGAGTCGTGTCTAGACGTATCAGGGGTCCCATATCACTCCAACTACCCACGCCCCGTACCATTACAGAGCCTGCACCAGCTTGAATAGTCCGCTGCTGACAATATGGCTCTGAGCACTATGGGACTCAACTGCTGTGGTCATTAGTCCCCTAGAACTTAGAACTACTTAAACCTAACTAACCTAAGGACATCACACACACCCATGCCCGAGGCAGTATTCGAACCTGCGACCGTAGCAGCAGCGCAGCTCCGGACTGGAGCGCCCAGAACCGCACGGCCACCGCGGCCGGTCCGCTGCTGACATGCAGGGTCCACGGACTCATGAGGTTGTCTCCATACCCATACACGTCCATCCCCTCGATACAATATGAAACGAGACTGGTCCGACCAGGCAACATGTTTCCAATCATCAACAGTCCAGTTTCGGGGTTGACGGGCCCAGCGAGGCGTAAAGCTTTGTGTCGTGCAGTCGTCAAGGGTACACCAATGGGCCTTCGGGTGCGAAAGCCCATGTCGATGATGTTTCGTTGAATGTTTCGCACGATGATATATTTGTTGATGGCCCTGCAGTGAAATATGCAGCAGTTTGCGGAAGGGTTGCACTTCTGTCACGAAAGGTTCTCCGCAGTTGTCGTTTGTCCCGTTCTTGCAGGATCTTTTTCCGGCGGCATTTATGACGGAGATTTGATGTTTTGCCGGATTCTTGATATTTACGGTACAGTCATGAAATGGTCGTACGGGAAAATCCCCATTTCGTCGCTGTCTCGGAGATGCTGTGTCCCACGCTCTTGCGCCAGCCATAACACCACATTCAAACTAACTTAAATCTTGATAACCTGCCATTGTAGCAGTAGCAACCAATCTGACAACTACGCCAGACACTTGATGTCTTATATAGGCTTGGCCGATCGCAGCACCGTATTATGTCTGTTACACATGTCTATATTTGAATAGGCATGCTCATACCAGTTTCTTTGGAGCTTCAGTGTATTATATACCGCATCTGAAACTCCGCAATTCCCTTCTTTTCCGGTTTCCTCTCAGTTTGTACTTAATACCATGCAGTGCTACAAGCGCAGATTCTCAGAAATTTCTTCTTCAGATTAAGGCTGAAGTTTAACAGTAGCAGACTTCCCTTGGTTACCAATGCCCTCCGTGCCTGTGCTAATCTGACCTTTAACTTTCGTTACTTCGTCGGTCATATGTTATTTTGCGTTTAAGGTAGCAGTATTCCTTATCTTGATCTACTTCGTGGTGCCCAATTTTGAAGTTAAGTTTATTGCTAATCTGATATCTATTCCTAATTACTTTCGTTTTTCTTTGGTTTACTCTTAGTCCATATTCTGTACTCATTAGACTGTTCATTCCACTCAAAACATCCCGTAGTTCCGCTTCACGTTTAGGGGGCTAACGAATCTTAGCATTGATATACCTTCTCACTGAATTTTAATGCAGCCGATGAACGTTTCTTTTACACCCGTCATTGATATTTCATTGTACAGATTGAAGAGTAGGTGCGGAAAGATACATCCCTGTCGTAAGCCAATTTTAATCCGAGTACTTCGTTCTTTGTCTTCTTGGCATGGAAGTCTCTAGGTAACCCATGACAGATCTTTTTTCTGTGGTGAGGAACTGACCAAGACGATTCTCTCTGCCAACATACGTCAGTTCAGCAAGGGAAACATGTGTTCTTGCGTTATCATTTTGAAACATAATGGTCATGGATATTCCGCAGATAAGGCGCATTCAACGGATGAAACATGGCTGCTACCAAAATTTCCGGATACGTGAACGAAAAGTGATCGTCTTGTGTAGGCAGTCACGCCTGGTGCTGAACCCATTTACCAACGTTGAATGTAATGTTTTAACTTTCGCTCCCCTTGTAGCTCCCACTCAATGATATGTCCATCGTGACGATGTACACCGAATGTAGACTGGTGACACATTGTTAGTGAACACACCACCACCTTTGGATTTCTGTCTGCTGTTGCTTCGTTGTACTGACAATCTGTCGTGCTCCAGATGTCGCCCCATTGTAGGCTTGCTATAAACAATCCGAATTGCTGACTCTAGTCTGTACGATCCGGCGTCGTGCGGTGAACATTACCTGTGCAATGTCGGGCGCTCGTGACGTGACGCCGTTGAGATCTTGAGTGACGTTCAGCTTGGCCTCCCTGAGCCAATTGGTTCCATACGCACAGGACTTCCGTCCGATCACGACGAATGGAAGCAGTAATAAGACTGAAAGATAAACAGCACTCTCAAAAGAGCACCATCCTGCCGCTTTCGAATTCCGAAGGGTGCTGGTAGCCGTTTCTGCCTCTTACTCGAGGCTTAACACGATCTGCTCGCGAACAACTGGAATTGAAAAGCGATTTCCGGCTGACCAAAACACTGTGTAATCATCACGTTTGTACAGAATGATGACGACGTTACTATCGCATACTTAAGGGCGTTGCACTGAAACTCTAGTGATTTAGAGGTGCCTGTGTTGGGTACACTTTATACACATATGAAATTTGTTGCTTGCCGCCTTCACGATAGTGCAGTTTAACGGCCAGCACCGTATTCGCAATTATGTGTACGAAGAGAATACGAAACTGAATTCGTGCTTTTTCAATACAAGAAAAGTCTGTACTGGTTCCCTTACATCAGTGATCGGGCGTGAGAACCTCCTGAAGCTCCAAATTTCGTCGACTATAGTTTTACCACATCGAAATTAATTAATGTTTTTTTTATTGTATGATCTAGAAATAAAGTATGAGCCTAACTTTCAATACAACCCCTAAGAGGAAATCACAACCGTTTTTATGAATTACTACAGAACACAGTCACTGCTAAAGCAGTATAGTTGACCTCCATATCAATGAATTAAGTTGCTTCAAGACTTACCGTAAACAACACCTATTTATAAACTTTTATACATGTGAGTCCTCACTTTTTTCTTTATTGTGATTTCATTCCCCTGTCCCATGTGGGCATGGGAGGGCTGTCAGCGGCATTATCCGCCGCTCTTCAGACGAGTCACATGACAACTAATACAAGAATAAAATGTTACATATAAGGCGATAAAAAAAGGTGGACATAAATCAGAGTAAGGGGAGATAATGAAGGTACAAATACACTGACATGGACTCGTTCATGAGGGACAATTAAAAAAGTCGACACAAAGTTAAGAAACTCAGTTGACGATTCGTAGAACACAAAAAGGGCACTGAAGTCACACACCCAGGTTAAAAGTTGGGCACAGTATTAAAAACACTCCAGAACAACACACTTTAAACTCACTTGGAGCACACACGATGAAGAATAAAACTACCAATTGGGACCTGCCGAGGGAGAGGCCGGAGAGGATGGAAAAGGAGGGGAGAGCAAGATGCAGCAGGGGAGGCGGCGGGATGAAAAGAGTAGGGGCGTCAGTGGGTGCACCAAGAGGCAGGAGACAGGTGGGGCAGGAGATGAATAGGGAAGACAAGGCACGAGGGAGTGCAGAGACACAGAAGGGGAGCACAAGAGAGGGAGGGGAAGTAGGAGCGGAAAGCCGCTCAGGAGAGGGGAGGGTGAAGAGAGGGAGCCCTGAGGTGGAGGCAGGAGGAAGATGGGGTTAGAGTTGGTAGGAAGGGTAGATTTCAGGAGGGGTAAATGGTGGAAGTTGCGTTGGGAAAGGAGGCGGAGCGTGTGGAGTGAGAGAGAGTGTGGGACACAACAGTAAAGGTGCGACAACAGGCTGGGGATGGAGAGGAAGGGAGACACCAGGGGGTGAGGGGGATCAATGCGGTGGACAATATATAGTGTGCGGATGTGCCCAAGGAAAAGGAGTAGGTGGGGAAGGGGATGAAGTAGTAGACGATTTGCGTGGGGGACGGACGGCAGGTGCGGAAGGTGAGGCGGAGTGCATGGCGTTTGAGGATTTGGAGGGATTTATAGAACCTCTCCAAGCAACGCTGGCATAACAAAGGATGGGGCAGATCAAGGATTTGTAGGTGTGAAGGATGGTGAAAGGATGCAGACCCCATGTCCGACCAGACAGGAGTTTCAGGAGGCGGAGTCTGTTGTTAGCTTTGTGTTGGATGGTAAGGTTTTATACCATATTTCTGTACAGTAGAAATTAAAGCCCCTCCTACGTTTTCTATGTGTGAAGGCTAATATCAACAACACCTATAGGGAGATACAGTTTTCACTAATATATAGACTCAATTAATGGGAAGAATTTTGTATATAATTTATGATAATAGTAATTATGAGTGTGTAATATATGTACTGTTATCTGTTGTATACTTAATTTCTTTTGGAACGACATCTTGGGGCAATGACAGGAGATATGAGTTGATCAGGCAGAAAAAAGGCGCTACCTGGTGGGAAAAGCAGTAAAGGAAACAGCCGTTTCAACTTCAGATGCCAGCGAGGCTTGGTCATAATCTATACTTTTCTGTACAGATAACCAATTAAAATCCGCTCGCATTTCCTTCTCTATATTTGAAGGCCAGCTTCAGGAACTATCACAGGTATTTTCCTACGATTTCCAGTAATAGATAGACCGTTCATGAGGAAGTTTTGCGTGCATACACTATCAGAAAACAAGGAAACACGACACCAATTTTGATTTGATGACGGCATAATCGTTTGAGCGACTTCCGCCAAAGATG
Source organism: Schistocerca serialis cubense (assembly GCF_023864345.2). NCBI lineage: Eukaryota > Metazoa > Arthropoda > Insecta > Orthoptera > Acrididae > Schistocerca > Schistocerca serialis. Next base: position 379,105,081 of record NC_064643.1, on the reverse strand, counting down.
ACGTTGTGGCATAGCTATCAGAGCGCAATCTGTGTCTACCTTTTAATACGGATGTTCATAGGCAGAAGGCTTAGTTTGGTGCAAGAGTGTGAAGTAAGCAGGCAACGATGCCTGGAGAAGCGCTCGTGTTTCGTACAGCCATGTGAGCGAGTCTGAAAGGTATCAAATTGTAATGATAATTAAATCAAGACCCTACGCTGCCGACAGGCGTTGATATACATCAACGGGAAAAGTTGAAAATGTGTTACCCGATCGGGACTCGAACCCGTTAATGTATACCAATGCCTGTCGGCAGCGTAGGGTCTTGATTTAATTATCATTCCATTCTAGAGCGCTGCATGGTCACCGATGGCCCGAAAGAACAGATACCATCTTCATATGTATCAAAGTGTGTCCTTCCGAGTGGCCGGCTGATCTTTTCAGAGAACATGGACGTGCTGCGCAGCTGTGCAACGATGCTCGTATCAGTGGTCACGTAGACATTCTGACACTCTTAGATGAGGTTCTGGACGTCCACGTAGCACAGACACCTCCAGGATTGTCGAATTTCAAGGGCAGCAATGGCAGATCGTAGAGCTAGCAGCACAGATAAGTGGGCGTGTGATCCCAGATGTATTAACACGAGCTGTTGCGAACCAATTGTTAGCAGTAGGAATACGGGCACGCACACCTCTAATTCGTTTTCCACTTGAGTCGTGCTGTCGGAAGATCACATAGAAGATGGAAGGGTGCGCCGTGATCTTCGGCGATGAAAACATATTCTGGCTGCACTTTAGTGCACGTAGGACCACCTGGTGAGTACTATCTCACATAATGCGTTCGTCCAAGATATAATGGCTCCATACCAGGCCTTATGGTCTTGGTTGCGATAAGCTACGACTCTTGCTTGTTCACCTTTGGTGTCTTTGTAAGGAACGCTAAACAGCGCTCTGTACGAGCCGAATGTTTTTAGATATTTTCTTCTGCTGTTCTTTCAACAGGAAGGTGATGCACTGTTCCAACAGGAATATTATCTCCCACGCACTGTCCATGAAACTCAATGTGCTTTGCAAGACGTGCACCAACATTCCTGTCCACCACAATCTCCGTACTTATCTCCAACAGAGCATGTGTCGGATATGATGGGACAAGTGACTCGTGCGACTCGTCACCTAACAACTCTTACACAACTACGTGAATGAGTCGAGCAGATGTGGCATAATGTATCCCAGAAGAATATGCGCCTCATGTGCGATGTATTGAATGCCAGAGTCAGCACCTACATTCCGCCCGTGGAGTTAACACCACTCTTAACATGGGTGTTTCAGCACTGGTGGGTAGGTGGTACCTCAGAAACGCTTGTGCAATTTATCTGCAAATGTAATTATTTGCCAGCCGGAGTGGCCGAGCGGCTCTAGGCGATACAGTCTTGAACCGCCCGAACGCTATGGTAGGAGGTTCGAATCCCTGCCTCGGTCATGTATGTGTGTGGTGTCCTTAGGTTAGTTAGGTTTAAGTAGTTCTAAGTTATAGGGGAATAATGACCTCAGAAGTTAAGTGCCATAGTGCTCAGAGCCATTTTTTGTAATTATTTCATGTAATCCACGTGGACTGTTGTAACAATAAATCTTGAGTGACCTGGAAACGTCTAAAAGAGTGCACTAATTTTTTTCCCGGCAGAGTAATACACTCCTGGAAATTGAAATAAGAACACCGTGAATTCATTGTCCCAGGAAGGGGAAACTTTATTGACACATTCCTGGGGTCAGATACATCACATGATCACACTGACAGAACCACAGGCACGTAGACACAGGCAACAGAGCATGCACAATGTCGGCACTAGTACAGTGTATATCCACCTTTCGCAGCAATGCAGGCTGCTATTCTCCCATGGAGACGATCGTAGAGATGCTGGATGTAGTCCTGTGGAACGGCTTGCCATGCCATTTCCACCTGGCGCCTCAGTTGGACCAGCGTTCGTGCTGGACGTGCAGACCGCGTGAGACGACGCTTCATCCAGTCCCAAACATGCTCAATGGGGGACAGATCCGGAGATCTTGCTGGTCAGGGTAGTTGACTTACACCTTCTAGAGCACGTTGGGTGGCACGGGATACATGCGAACGTGCATTGTCCTGTTGGAACAGCAAGTTTCCTTGCCGGTCTAGGAATGGTAGAACGATGGGTTCGATGACGGTTTGGATGTACCGTGCACTATTCAGTGTCCCCTCGACGATCACCAGTGGTGTACGGCCAGTGTAGGAGATCGCTCCCCACACCATGATGCCGGGTGTTGGCCCTGTGTGCCTCGGTCGTATGCAGTCCTGATTGTGGCGCTCACCTGCACGGCGCCAAACACGCATACGACCATCATTGGCACCAAGGCAGAAGCGACTCTCATCGCTGAAGACGACACGTCTCCATTCGTCCCTCCATTCACGCATGTCGCGACACCACTGGAGGCGGGCTGCACGGTGTTGGGGCGTGAGCGGAAGACGGCCTAATGGTGTGCGGGACCGTAGCCCAGCTTCATGGAGACGGTTGCGAATGGTCCTCGCCGATACCCCAGGAGCAACAGTGTCCCTAATTTGCTGGGAAGTGGCGGTGCGGTCCCCTACGGCACTGCGTAGGATCCTACGGTCTTGGCGTGCATCCGTGCGTCGCTGCGGTCCGGTCCCAGGTCGACGGGCACGTGCACCTTCCGCCGACCACTGGCGACAACATCGATGTACTGTGGAGACCTCACGCCCCACGTGTTGAGCAATTCGGCGGTACGTCCACCCGGCCTCCCGCATGCCCACTATACGCCCTCGCTCAAAGTCCGGCAACTGCACATACGGTTCACGTCCACGCTGTCGCGGCATGCTACCAGTGTTAAAGACTGCGATGGAGCTCCGTATGCCACGGCAAACTGGCTGACACTGACGGCGGCGGTGCACAAATGCTGCGCAGCTAGCGCCATTCGACGGCCAACACCGCGGTTCCTGGTGTGTCCGCTGTGCCGTGCGTGTGATCATTGCTTGTACAGCCCTCTCGCAGTGTGCGGAGCAAGTATGGTGGGTCTGACACACCGGTGTCAATGTGTTCTTTTTTCCATTTCCAGGAGTGTATATTACCGCTTAAAGTTGCTCAGCGCAGGTACTTTGTCATACCGGCTCGAAGCCGGGGCATGTCGGTGGTTAGAGAAAAAAGGCAGCCGCCGCAATCGCAATGCATTCCACGCCCCATTACTGAACGTGAAGGTTAGAAGTTTGCCTGCTGTGTGTAGCCAGATAGGCGATCTGTGGCATATCTGATGACACCAGTGCCGGTACTGATACACTGATGTATGGATGTACTGCGCTAAATAAATTTCCGTGATACGTCTTGGCACAAATAAGAATTTTTCAAAGGTTGCCGGTTGCTCTATTTCTACAAGTAATTATCTCCAAATAGTTTCACCCATACTTATAAAATACTCACTAGCAGAGTCTGGAAAGCGCTTCTTCTGGTGACACGTTCAACTTTACGTACACTGTGAACGTCGTGTACGCACGCTAAATTCCAGTCCACTCTAGAGTGTGTTCTGCTGGCGGCCCGAGGGCTGAAGCTCTCTCGAGCGAGACGGAAAGACGGCCGGGACGAGACAGGCCAATCGCCGGGTGGGGCAGTTCCGGGCGGTGCCGACGTGGCACGGTTCGGTTTGGCGATCGAAGGCGGCCGTACAATCGTGACGGCGATTTTCACCGAACCGCAAATTAGGGTGGCTACCGAGGAAAGACGGGGATGTCTGGGGGTGGGCTAGGGTGGGCCGCGCCCCGTGTGCGTCGGGGCGGGCGCCGTTAGCTGAACTGGCAGCAATTACCGCCGCCGCGGTCCTCCCACATCTCCCACACCACCCGCACACCGAGCTGCAGATGGAACTGGGTTGAACCGCTACTCCACCGACGGCTGGCTGACCAACAACGGTGAACCACCAGATAAGCCCAAATACTTCAAAACGTTCCTCGGAGCACAAAAGTAGAAGTATGAAGATTACGGTCAATATAAATACATTAATACCTATCAACGTATTGTACTGTGCTGCACTTGCCGCCTGAGCGACGTAAGGTAAAGACACTGAGGAGCCAATACACTTTGAGCTCAGTTCACACCGAGAATGAAAGCCTCCTGGTGGTGTCATGGCACGTGACGCGTTAACGAAGGTATATAAGCGGAAAAGAGACTGAACCGTAAAATTATTACTGGTTCACCAAAGATTAGTAATCTCAGTCAGTACACAAAATGTAAAGTGGAAGTAGGTGTCAAGGAATAACTGGTGTAATTACACACAATTTTTAATAACACGCTTTATTCAAATTTGGTGCAAGACTTTACGATATTTTAAAAAAAGACCAACAATCATCTAAAAAAGTAAGTCACAATTTACGATAGGAAAGGAGTTTTAAATTATTATAAAAAATTTCATGCCAGTAAAAGGCAAGTACAGGCAAGCAACTTACCGTATACAACGCAACGCTGTATAATATTTCAGGCTCAGCTAAATTACAGGTGAATTTCACTCCATTCATTAAATGGCGCAGAATCAAACTTGTCTGCAACATATAAAGACAATCCTGTTTACAAAAGTTCTCAAAATAGAGAAACCAATACGCATGAGACATGCTCACGGAGGGGGGGGGGGGGAGGGGGGGGGGGACATTCACAGCTAATAGCATTAACGTTTCCAAAATACATAAAAATCAAATTTTATAAATTTCTGCCAGTTAAGTTACGGCAAACACATACGCTCGCCAGGTAGGACTTGCGAACTTTTACAACATTCTCCTTTCAAGGCAACAATTTCTACCCGTAATGAAATGGAAAACTTTTGCATGGCAAGAAAACACACTAATAACCAACTACCTGTATAAAACACATAAGCACGTTCAGTAAGGGCCTTAAAAGGTACTGAATTGGAAAAACACACAACAGTTTTTGCTGACTAGAAACAATATACAAAATTCACTACGCCGCACATTAACTACCTTGCTTATTGTAGCCAAATATGCATAAACACAAATTTACTTAGGTTACAACTTCCAGATGAGCAGGAATTCGTTTTGCAATTGACTAGTTCTTACCACGAGGCAAAAGGAATTTTTCTTATTTCTTAGCGTACCTTTTACACATGAGTCTAGTACTACTAGTTATGGCAGGCGAGAGAATGGATCAGGTCTTTGTGCCTTGCATTTTAAACAGTACAGTCATTGGTGCCTTAGACTTTCACAGACATGGCAGAGGCTAACAGTCGAATAAACCCGTAGGTAAGCTGGGAAGCGAAAGAAGCAATCCGAACCACAGATTTACTCTGACTCCCCCCCCCCCCCCCTGTCGTCCTCAGAAGGGGACAAACGGACCAACCTTTCTAATATTACCACCTTCCCGCGGGTGGGCAGACGAGAATGAATGGCTGGAAATCCCCCAAAAAATACGGCTGGTATAATTGACAAGAATAAGTAAATTCAATTCAATTAAACTTCATAAAATCTGTTAACAATCAATACTCAAATTCTGGTGAGTTACGACTCCCAGGATTGAACCAACGCAGCACCTCCAAATGCTTTGCCGAGCCGCCCGCTCCCAGCCGTTTCAACGGACGAAGAAAGGTGCGCCGATTTTCAGAACTTCCTCACCAGTCGGCAGCATAAGGCCGAACTGCAAATTAGGCCCCTTGCGGACCCACGCTCAGGAAGCTTCCTTTCGCGACGAGCAATTAACGCCCCATACCACGGAGCCGCTGCTCGCGTCGCTTACGCTGATGCCGCGGTCTGCGTGCTGTCCCTCTAGCACCGGCACAGAAGTCGCTTCTTGATGCCCCGACTGCCAACTCTCCACGTGAGTCCATACAGCCACCTCCTAAACCCTCGCGAACAGCCCACTTTTCCCCATTCCCGTTAGAGGGAGACACGGAAGCCTTCAATTGCGACAACGGCCCCACCGCCAGAAAAGAGAGGGCGACTGGTACACGCTACGCGCTTTTCAAAGCTAACTTTAGTACGGCTCAGAGACAAAATGGGAATCACTGTACTAACGACGTTGGGCGCAAATGGGGAAATCCACTGATATAAAGATAAGCGTTTTTGACAAAGGACAGAAGGTTATAATGCGCCGCCTCTGAGCGAGCATCTCGAACATAAGGAGGCTGTGAGGTTTCATTGTGCTACATCCCTGAGAATCTAGGGTAACGTGGTTGTAGGACGAAGGAGTCACGAGCAGACGACAAGATACGAGAGGACAGAGTACATTGCTGGTGCTTCGGTATACGCTGTTGAAGATGCTCACACAACGACATCGTCTGCTAATATTACAGTGACCACAGGATCATAGGGATAGAGACGTGGGTCAATGAAAAGGCATCGCCTGGTCGGATAAATCGCGTATCTTGTTGCACTAGCTCAGTGATCATTTGGGGATACTCCGCCATTCAGGAACGGCTGTTAGAAACATGTGCCACAAATGGGGACTGGAGTTACTGCGAAGTTATCTGAACGTGAGAGTGGGTTTGTGTAAACTTTAATGACCTAAAACTCCATCCCCGTCTCTAAGTACCGTCACAGAAATTCCTGTCACCATGGCAAGCAGAAAAGACGAGTTACCAAAAAGGTATAGGAGCGGTCTAAAATAATCTGTGAACCACATTTCTTCTCAGAAGGGCACAGTCGTTTAAGAACCGGCCCCTGAAGAAACGGCTACTCTAAGAAAGACACAAATAGGGCACTACACCCTAAAAGCATTAGGGCTTCTAATAAAAAAGAACCAACAAAAAGAAAGTTTCTCTTCCATTTGTAAATCTGTCACAGACAGCATCATCAGACTATTCAGAAAACACCGAATTGATACAGTGTTTAAACAAATAAGGCCCGTGCGATATGGTTTGGACACTGCAAAGAACCGAAGCCCATCGCTTTGCCGCAGCAAGAGTTTATAAAATCCCATGTATTTGCGGTGAAGAGAAAATGAAAGCATCAACACCCGCTGAGGAGAAGAAGACCCTCTTGGTTGTGATGTTGAAACTGCTGTTTATATGTACATCAATGACGCACGTTTCGCCTATTTCAGTACATCTTCAGATAGGCTGATAAATGTTGATCAGCAGGCTATGGTACCGATGATAAAACATCCTCAAAAATAAATTTCCTTCGTCATGTGCCATAAAAAACAGTGGAAGCAGATTTATTTATCATCAGGTATTATAACATTCGAACATACACTCGAGACATTGCCGGGAAGCGTAATGTGGTGCATGCAGAGCAGGGTCAGGGCTGTACATTCTGCCAAATAGTAAACATACTTAAAGCGTCGTTCTGCATCTACATCTACATTTACACCCCGCAAGCCACCCAAAGGTGTGTGGCGGAGGGCACTTTACTTGCCACTGTCATTACCTCTCTTTCTTGTTCCAGTGGCGTATGGTTCGCGGGAGAACGGCTGCCGGAAAGCCTCCGTGCGCGCTCGAATCTCTCTTATTTTACATTCGTGATCTCCTCGGGAGGTATAAGTAGGGGGAAACAATATGTTTGATACCTCATCCAGAAACGCACCCTCTCGAAACCTGGACAGCAAGCTACATCGCGATGCAGAGCGCCTCTCTTGCAGAGTCTGCCACTTGAGTTTGCTAAAAACATCTCCTTAACGCTATCATGCTTGCCTAATAACCCTGCGACGAAACGCGCCGCTCTTCTTTGGATCTTCTGTATCTCCTCTGTCGATCCGACATGGTACGGATCCCACACAATTAAGCGATACTCAAGTATAGGTCGAGCGAGTGTTTTGTAAGCCACCTCCTTTGTTGATGGACTACATTTTCTAAGGACTCTCCCAATGAATCTCAACCTGGCACCCGCCTTACCAACAATTAATTTTATATGATCATTCCACTTCAAATCGTTCCGTACGCATACTCCCAGGTATTTTACTGAAGTAACTGCTACCAGTGTTTGTTCTGTTATCATATAATCATACAATAAAGGATCCTTCTTTCTGTATATTCGCAATACATTACATTTGTCTATGTTAAGGGTCAGTTGCCACTCCCTGCACCAAGTGCCTATCCGCTGAAGATCTTCCTGCACTTCGCTGCAATTTTCTAATGCTGCAAATTCTCTGTATACTACAGCAACATCCGTGAAAAGCCGCATGGAACTTCCGACACTATCTACTAGGTCATTTATATATATTGTGAAAAGCAATGGTCCCATAACACTCCCCTGAGGCACGCCAGAGGTTACTTTAACGTCTGTAGGCATCTCCCCATTGAGAACAACATTCTGTGTTCTGTTTGCTAAAAGCTCTTCAATCCAGCCACACAGCTAGTCGGATATTCCGTAGGCTCTTACTTTGTTTATCAGGCGACAGTGCGGAACTGTATCGAACGCCTTCCGGGAGTCAAGGAAAATGGCATCTACCTGGGAGCCTGTATCTAATATTTTCTGGGTCTCATGAAAAAATTAAGCGAGTTGGGTCTCACACGATTGCTGTTTCCGGAATCCATGTTGATTCCTACAGAGTAAATTCTGGGTTTCCAGAAATGACATGATACGCGAGCAAAAAACATGTTCTAAAATTCTACAACAAGTCGATGTCAGAGATATAGGCATATATTTTTGCGCATCTGCTCCACGACCCTTCTTGAATACTGGAACTGCCTGTGCTCTTTTCCAATCATTTGGAACCTTCCGTTCCTCTAGAGACTTGCGGTACACGGCTGTCAGAAGGGGGGCAAGTTCTTTCGCGTACTCTGTATAGAATCGAATTGGTATCCCATCAGGTCCACTGGACTTTCCTCTTTTGAGTGATTTCAGTTGCTTTTCTATTCCTTAGACACTTATTTCGATGTCAGCCATTTTCCCGTTCGTGCGAGGATTTAGAGAAGGAACTGCAGTGCTGTCTTCCTCTGTGGAACAGCTTTGGAAAAAGGTGTTTAGTATTTCAGCTTCACGTGTATCATCCTCTGTTTCAATGCCATTATCATCCCAGAGTGTCTGGATATGCTGTTTCGATCCACTTTTATTTTCGAATTCACTGAACGCTTCACGCATAGACCTCCTTACTCTAACTTTGACATCGTTTAGGTTGTGTTTGTCTGAGAGGTTTTGGCTGCGTTTAAATTTGCAGTGAAGCTCTCTTTGCTTTCGCAGTAGTTTCCTAAATTTGTTGTTGAACCACGGTGTTTTTGTCCCGTCCCTCACAGTTTTACTCTTCACGTACCTGTCTAAAACGCTTTTTACGATTGCCTTGAACTTTTTCCATAAACACTCAACATTGTCAGTGTCGGAACAGAAATTTTCGTTTTGATCTGTCAGGTAGCCTGAAATCTGCCTCCTATTACTCTTGCTAAACAGATAAACCTTCCTCCCTTTTTTTTCTATTCCTATTTACTTCCATATTCAGGGATGCTGCAACGGCCTTATGATCACTGATTCCCTGTTCTGCGCTTACACAGTCGAAAAGTTCGGGTCTGTTTGTTATCAATAGGTCCAAGATGTTATCTCCACGAGTCGGTTCTCTGTTTAATTGCTCGAGGTAATTTTGGGATAGTGCACTCAGTATAATGTCACTCGATGCTCTGTCCATACCACCCGTCCTAAACATCTGAGTGTCCCAGTCTATATCTGTTAAATTGAAATCTCCATCTAAGACTATAACATGCTGAGGATATTTATGTGAAATGTATTCCAGATTTTCTCTCAGTTGTTCTGCCACTAATGCTGCTAAGTCGGGAGGTAGGTAAAAGGAGCCAGTTATTATCCTAGCTCGGTTGTTGCGTATAAACTCCACCCATAATAATTCATAGGAACTATACACTTCTATTTCACTACAAGATAAACTACTACTAACAGCGACAAACACGCCACCACTGGTTGCATGCAATCTATCCTTTCTAAACACTGTCTGTGCCTTTGTAAAAATTTCGGCAGAATTTATCTCTGGCTTCAGCCAGCTTTCCATACCTATAATGATTTCAGCTTCTGTGCTTTCTTTCAGCGCTTGAAGTTCCGGTACTTTACCAACGCAGCTCCGACAGTTTACAATTACAATACCGATTGCTCCTTGGTCCCCGCATGTCCGGACCTTGCCCGGCACCCTTTGAGGCTGTTGCCCTTTCTGTACTTGCCAAAGGCCATCAAACCTAAAAAACCACCCAGTCCACGCCACACAACCCCTGCTACCCGTGTTGCCGCCTGCTGTGTGTAGTGGACTCCTGACCTATCCAGCAGAACCCGAAACCCCACCACCATATGGCGCAAGTCGACGAATCGACAGCCCACATGGTCGCAGAACCGTCTCAGCCTCTGATTCAGACCCTCCACTCGGCTCTGTACCAAAGGTCTGCAGTCAGTCCTGTCGACAATGCTGCAGATGGTGAGCTCTGCTTTCATCCCACTAGCGAGACTGTCAGTCTTCACCAAATCAGATGGCCGCCGGAAGCCAGAAAGTATTTCCTCATATCCATAGCGACACGCATCATTAGTGCCGACATGAGCGACCACCTGCAGATGGATGCACCCTGTACCCCTCATGGCATCCGGAAGGACCCTTTCCACATCTGGAATGACTCCCCCCGGTATGCACATGGAGTACACATTGGTTTTGTTCCCCTCCCTTGCACATGGAGTGCACATTGGTTTTGTTCCCCTCCCTTGCAGTCATATCCCTAAGGGGCCCCATTACGCGCGTTACATTGGAGCTCCCAACTACCAGTAAGCCCACCCTCTGCGACCGCCCGGATCTTGCAAACTGAGGGGCGACCTCTGGAACAGGACAAGCAGCCATGTCCGGCCGAATATCAGCTGGAGACAGAGCCTGAAACCGGTTCGTCAGAGAAACTGGAGAAGCCTTCCGTTCAGTTCTCCGGAATGTCTTTCGCCCCCTGCCACACCTCGAGACGACCTCCCACTCTACCATGGGTGAAGGGTCAGCCTCAATGTGGGCAGTATCACGGGCAGCCACAGCCATAGTCCGATCGAGGGTTGTGTGGGACGAGCTGGCCGTCCCCGACAAACCCCTGACCGGAGCCCCACAGTGATGCCCATTGGGAAACAGCCTCAAGCTGTGTGACCAAAGCCAACACTGCCTGAAGCTGGGAGCGAAGGGATGCCAACTCAGTTTGCATCCAACCACAGCACTCGCAGTCCCTATCCATGCTAAATACTGTTGTGCAAAGGACGTCTGAACTAATCTACATAGAGCACAAACAATTCGACACAAAATTTAACCGCTTATTAAAATACAAGACTGCCTAGTAAATGCAGTAATGCTGCTACTTGCGCACTGCTGACACATTGCTCGGCGGCGGAAGGCTAACTGTACTGTCAGTAATGTACAAAGCCTATTTGAAAGAAATAAACAAATGAAAGGCGACTAAGCAACTTTACACGTCACAGATATTAAAATGAAAATCTGCCCCTGCTAATTATGAAACTACACAATGATTTGACGGACTTAACTAAAGAAGTGCGCTAAAAACACTCAAAAAAATTTTCAACTTGACTACTACACTTACATGAACGCTAAATAAGCCACTTGCTGCTACTTGCGTTCTGCTGACATACTGCTCGGCGGTAGAAGGGTAACGACCTGCGACCACTGTATGCTAACAGACTATAGACCTGATCCTGCCTTGTATTCACTGGAAAGCATTATGTGACCCGGCAAAGTGTCAGATGTTATGATTTTAATACATGACGGGCTGACAAATTTGCGACGATTACTTTTCTTGTACACGACGAAGGCAATTTATTTTTGCGTATGTTTTGTCATCGATTTCAATAACTTGCTTATCAACATTTATCAGCCTATCTGAAGATATCTTTAAAAAGGCGAGACGCGCCGTAATTGGTGAGTAAATAAACAGTTATTTGAACATCACAGCAAAGACTGTTTCATCTCTTTATTCTGCATACTGGTTGCTGTATCACCACGCTGAGGAATGGAAAACCTTTTATTAACACACGCTTTAGAGAACACAAGAGCAGTTGTCGTCTGGGCAAGACAGATAAATCAGCATAGCACCTCATGCACTGGGACCAAGGGACTACCAAATTCGTAAATTCGTTTCTCTGATACTGTGGTTTCAGCAAACTCTTATTAACGTTCTAGCATATACAGAAAAGCTATAGAAATTCAAAAACACGAATACAAATTTAAAAGGAAAGATGAAGGTTTGAAATTGGACAAGTTGGGACCTGTAGAACTAAATCAAACAGTACCTATTCTTCCCTACCACAAGCTCCATAACATACGTCGACACGACTGCTCGGGCTTAGGCAGTGGTCTGAGGACGTCACAAATCGACCGTTGCTTGGATACTTACAAACAGTTCGGCTTGCTGAGCTTATATGAGACTGTAATTGCTTTCTGAGTCTTTAAGGCCTGTGCTGATGTTTGCAGCATTAGAAGACGAAACGGTTCGGCAGAGACTTGTTCCCTGGGCCACGGCCTGACGTTCATAAAATAAATGTCGACAATAATGCAAACACTGGCCTTGTAAGGCTGTGTTCTGCGACAACTGCGAACAAAATACATTCTTTCATGCTTACAATCTTTCCTATGCCAGTGGCATCTTCCAACAGATTAACTGTCCGTCTCACATGCCCAAAATCATGCTATCATTTAGGAAATAAGAACCAACTTTATGCTTCATGGCTAACGTCGAACGAGAGGGAACCGAAGCACCGCGGCTTTATGTACATGTCTGGAATCAGAGCATCGCCACGTACGTCGGACGGACACCTTTAGCTGACGGCGAGTGAACGCGAGAAGTTACAGCCACTTGGTTGACATTCCCTGACATCATTCTTATTGTAACTGAAAAATGGCGTCAACAGCTGTACGAACGTAACAAATGTAGTAAACAGTTTCATATTGTGCCTAATACAGAAAGGTTGTGCGCATTCTGACTTATTGGAAAACCGTATAACTTCAATCTGGGTAGCAACGTTTTTGTTAGCTCTGTGTTTATACTAATACAAAACGTGAAAATAAATTTTGTGCTGGTAAAATGTGCGAACAAACTTTTTATCTGAAGAGTTTAATTTTTCCGCTTAGCCCTAATTCTTTGGGAGTTTTAATATTTTAGTTCCGAGACATGAAGCCGTCAAACATGTCCTGTTATTGATCTATATGGAAGGATTTACCACCTAAAAGGCTTACAAAATTTCAAGTTATTAAATATAGTTGATTTAAAAGAAGACATTGGATCATATATCACACACTACTAAAAATTATTCAGTGATAGCCTGAAGTTCAGCGATAAGTCAAGCGTCGAGCTAAAATGGTCATAGTTGATCGACGTTATAGCAGTAGGATGAAAAACTGACCAAGTACCGTCATCATGCGTCTTCTTGAAAACTGCCGTGGATGCTATTAGCCGGCCAGGGTGGCCGAGCGCCTCTAGGCGCTACTGTTTGGAACCGCGTGACCGCTACGGTCGCAGGTTCGAATCCTGCCTCCAGCATGAATTTGTGCGACGTACTTAGGTTAGTTAGGTTTAAGTAAATCCAAGTTCTAGGGGACTGATGACATCAGCAGTTAAGTCCGATAGTGTTCAGAGCCATTTGAACAATTTTTTTATGCTAATAGTAAATATTCCCACACAGAACCTGCAAGTAAAGCGAAAATACTCATACATACAGCCTTATGCCTAGATACGTGAAGCATGACATTCACGGTTCATTACGGCAGATTAACATTGACTTACTTCTTTCGTTCACGAAGGAAGATTAGAGCTGGAAACCACATCGATAACGAGATCAGGAGAGACAGAAGAAAATTTAAGATTTTAGTGCGCTAGAATCGATATTTATAATTTTTTGGTGGAGCGAAATAAGAAACTCAAATTTGCATATATGTACGACAGTTCAGCGTATTGCCGTTGAATAAATTCTGAAGAATTTCAATCGTTGAAGCGTTATCCTTATTTAGTTCATGAAACATCAATATCAAATTTTCAAAATTGTTTGCATAGTGTACTACACGACTGTAGAAACGTCGTTCCTTATTTAGTTTATGAAACTTCATTATCAAATTTTCAAAATTGTTTGCATGATACACTGCTGCTTCCAGCCATGTCCCCCAATGGGGAACTACAGGTCTAGATGAAAGTAAAAGATATTCATTTTTGGTTCTGAACAAATTCGTTCTTGTTAGCGGTTTCGCAAACAGATTTTTGCATTTGAGATCAATTTGTCCACTTTAGGATACAATGTGCATATCTGCTCAGATATTCTATGTGAAACATGTACTATGCAAAGATATATCATGTGTGGGAGATTACAAAAAGTCCTTCGGCTGCCCTCTTCACGTATAGAGCAGCACCCGTAAGTAACAGGAAAACACTATCAAATTTCACCCCATGCAGCCATAACAAACGCAGAGATTCACTGAATAACCGAACCACTGTTACATGTTTCGATGCTGATGTTTCTTTTCATGCTAATAGAAACTGCCTCTTGGAAACTATTCCATCATTTTATAGCACAACTGTCACAATATTTTCCTTATACCTACCGCTAGACACTGGCGATTCGTCAAGTTTTAACCTTTTTTTTTTGTATTCTGCTCTGCGCTTTCTCAGCTATTCTCCGTAACAGACAGGCACATTGAGTTTCCTTAGTGTTTCTGCTTCACGATTTCAGAATTTGTGTATTCTGCAAGAAAGTTTCTGAGCGCTGGACTTTTCAGTTTATGTAAAGGAATATCGCACGAAAGAAAAGCGTTGCATAAATCTCTATAATATTCGGAATTTTTGCAAACTAGGATATGAGAAGGGGAAGCTGCTTCGCCTGACACAACTCGTCTAGAAGTGTTGGGTGAAGCGGAAATTCTATATTGACTACCTGCTAAATGCTGTAAGGCTTCAGATCGCTAGTCTGCGTTTACGAATTTCCTACATTTTGGATACATCAGAATTCATCCAACACTTGTCAGTATGCAGCTAAATTCAGCAATGTATCGTTCCAAACAAGAGTCAACACTTTACTTTCGGCATTATATCGTCAGTCACTAACCTTAAGGTACCGTAGTGTATAAATAATCTGCTTTAAACAAGATAAGTTCAATTACTGAAGCGTATTGTGTTCTTCGCTTCAGCCGTCCACATCATAAATAAGGGTTTTTCCCTTTCAGAGAGCGATACTGCACGTGTAATGGATGTCACTCACTATGCAATAAGTTTACGAATATGGTTCACTCCAATCGCGTTCTCATAATATGGCAAAGAACGAGATTTTTGGTTACATTTAAAAATCGGAACAAAAGTGACAAATTATGTATTTTTAAGCAAAATTTTTGAAAATATTTATTTTCGTAAAGTATTGTAAAAAGATCTTTTTTATGTGAAAGAGAACTTCGTATACGATTTAAGAGTGCTGTTTGACTTAGTGACAGTGTTTTTTTTACCTATAAGCAAAAAAAATAATAATAATATTTACATAAGAATCCGTTCCCTAGTGAGTAGTGATTACCTTGTGACAATTAAAGAAACATTTGAATGGTGTAGGTGAATATATTTATTGATAGTTCTCACACAGATTTATCTGTTAACAGCTTGCCGAGCATCTTATCAGTTTTATTAACATATTTAATTTCAAATAGTCGTAATGAAATACCTTTTTGATTAGCTGAACTTCTGAAACCACCGACTGTTTTACAGGGAGTAAAACTTTCTGGGGCTTGAAATAATTAGCCAGTGCATTAGTAACTCTAAAGGCTGGGATGTCCATCCTCCCTGTAATGACAGCCAATCTCCTGGGGCAGCGCGAGGGACACATCGCTGCGACGCGTTCCTGTACCTGCCGGCGCACAGCTGGTAAACAAACCACCACGGTGCCTCTATCTCTCATCCAGCTGTCACACCGCTCGTACATATCGACGAGTCCTCTGACGAGGGTTTGAGCTCGTTGTCTCATGAGATGAACCTCGCTATCCTCTTCTGCCCACCTTCAGGCAACAACTCTTTTGTTAAGCCAGGAACACAGTATTACACATCTCGTTAACTCTGCTTCAAAAATAAACCACTTTCTGCAAAGCTTCACTAATCATTACCGATTCTACACGTGTTAAGTGACGTCGGGAAAGTCAGACGCTTTACTGATGATACTATTGTTTAGAGAGAATGCAGTAAAAATATAGTGATACCGGTGCACGCAGTCTCTGAAAACCTCTACTTTTTATTTGCATTTTATCAAACCTAAAATAACATCTCCTTTGGAGCCAATTAAATGAATTTCTTCATGTTCCTACTCATCTGCGTCTATGTCGTCCATAGTACGTAACTCTAAACAGCACCATTTGCAAAAAAATCTTCTCTCTTGATTTCTGAAGAATACTTTATCTCTACACGTCTTTATGAGAAATGTCGATACATATTTTGATGCTATGAATGACCCAGATGAAACTCCATTGAACAGTCATAAAGAGGTACATCTACATCTACATGCATACTCCGCAAGCCATAGTACGGTGTGTGGCGGAGGGTACGCTGTACCACAACTAGCCGTTTCTTTCCCTGTTCCACTTGCAGTTAGAGCGAGGGGAAAACGACTATCTATAAGCTTCCGTATGAGCTTTAATTTCTCGTATTTTGTCTTCGTGGTCCCTACGTGGAACGTATGTTGGCGGCAGTAGGATCATTCTGCAGTCAGCACCAAATGCTGCTTCTCTAAACTTTCACAGTAGTGTTCTTCGAAATGAATGTCTTCTTCCCTCCAGGGATTCCCACATGAGCTCCCGCAGCATATCTGTAACACACGCATACTGATCGAATCTGCCGGCAACAAACCTAGCAGCTCGGCCGGGTTTTAGCCGACTCTTAGTCCCAGGAATAATTTGAGTTTGAGAACTTTCCTGGGGCGCAGTAAATTCGAGAACTTTGTTAGGAATACTTCGACAATTTACTGATAAAATTTTTATAGTCGAACTGTCTTTACCCTCTCATTTCCCTATATGGGTATCGATTGGCTACTGTTCATGACAGTGTGTCAAACTACCGCCTAGCCTAAAATATCCCCATGTGCACTCCACAAGTACTCTGCTACTCGAGTAGCTTCTTCGTTTGTGTACTGCACACCTGACCTGGGTATCTGTCATCTTCGCCGTTCTGAAGAAAATTTTCATCGTTTACTACAAAATTTAACTCTATTTCGCTATCCACAAATGTTAACCGGTTATATTTAAAGGAACCTCTTCGCACTGGAAATATTTGTGTGACGTACAAAACGACTGCAACTAAACGAAACTGATGTTGCAAACCATCTGTCTTCGATGTAAGCAAGTGTCGGTCGTGGAGAAAAACTGTTTCATTCACTAAATTTCCCCAGTGCAGCCGCACAGACTCCTTCATCTAATATTTCGGACATACTCCTTCCGGTCATTTTCAGAGCGAGCAGACGGCAGAACATATAGTACTCGCTCCGTCGTTTAAAACCACAGATACACAAGCGCCAGAGGCGATGATCTGCGGCAAACCTGCGGCAAACCTTGAACCTATGACTACGTGGTCAGTCCATTTTGGGATATCGACGCATCATTATTATCTGCATTGTAATAACTCTTTCGGAGTTTTTTCAAGATAGCACCGGGTTCCATGATTTGTCCACGTTGGGATGGCTATCTTTGCTAATTTAATTGTCCGCCAAACGAATTTCAAATGATTCTTTCACCACCGATTAACGAGTACTGACTCACTTCAAAGCTATATTGCCTGTCTGGATTGTTGTATCACTGACATCTCCTTACACTAGCTATTTTCATTTTACTATTAGTTTACACTCTAAGGGTACTCTTTCAACTGCAATCAGTTAAATTCATTGAGTGTGTTACTAATTATTTTCATTAAGTTGTGCTTCAGACTTTGAAGAAATTGTCTTTAACAAATTCTTACACCTCTAATAAGGTACTACTGAAACACACTTTATTATGCAAATAATTTAGGCTCAACTGCTACAATCCGTCTGACTTGGACATGTAACATAAGAAGAGCACAAAATTTTGTCTGTAAACAGACGAAGGCATCGTAATATTGTAATCGCAATGCTTCACAGTTGATAAATATGCGTGAGAAAATGGCTCTGAGCACTATGCGACTTAACTTCTGAGGTCATCAGTCTCCTAGAACTTAGAACTAATTAAACCTAACTAATTAAGGACATCACACACATCCATGCCCGAGGCAGGATTCGAACCTGCGACCGTAGCGGTCGCTCGGTTCCAGACTGTAGCGCCTAGAACCGCTCGGCCATCCAGGCCGGCAAATATGCGTGAGAGATAGATATAATTGTAATGTGCAGTATCACTGTAAATTGTGTCAGGACAAATATTTCTGACTGTCGTTAGTCTCACGTATCAGTCTCGAAATTCCAATAAATTATATAGAATATGAATGAAAATGGCTCGTCTTTTTTCATTTTCAGTATTTAACATTTTAAAGCATTTTTAATTCTTTGTGCACAGTACAATTATAGAACTTCGGAACACATAACAGTTTTCGTCTTCTAGATACTGTGCGGACGGGTTGGTTTTCTCAATTACCAGTACCTAAAAGGGCAACATACGCCTGATCATGCGAAAAACGCTCTGACCGTAAATCAACTGCAATGTATTTGAATGTGTGACCCTGATCCTTGTTTACTGTTATTCTAAACGAAACATTGATTGGGAATTGAAGTCACTTAAGATGATTGGGTACATCTGATTGCAGTCAGTGAGAGCGACCTTTCCAGCTACTGAACCTGTGCGGACAGTAGCTTCGATGGCCTCACTTCTCATAGTTTTTATCTGCAAACTGGTACCATTCTAAGGCCTGTGAGGACTTTCAGTGAGTAAGGAACGTCGAGTTTAAACCTCTGACTATGATTGGGACAATAAATTTGTCCCATTACATGATAAACTTGTCCTTGAATCGGAAAATTTGGCATGTAATTGTCTTCTACAACTCGTTTGGAGTATTGTACTTCCAAGAGTTATCAAGGGAAATGTTTTGATATTGGAATTGATTCTTACAGCAAACTTTCTGGTACTTCTAGGTGTGGCTAAAAGACTTTAATATCTCCGGAGCAACACACACCAGGAGCTCCATTCTGCATTTCTTGGCCCTAAAGTGATTGCATATTTTGTCTAAACTACCAACAGTTGTTTCATTGTATGGTAGGAATTAGAGAAAGAGCTCATGCAATAGACCACGGTAAAAACGTTCTGGTCATAAGCCAATTCAAACGTATTTGAAAGTAATATCTTGAACTATCTTCATTGTTACTGACAGCTAAATCTTGATTCAATCGGTGGAACGTTTGGTGTCACTGGTGTACGGGATATGAGCGAGTTCTCTCTAACTGCTGTATCTGTAAGGATAGTAGTTTCAAAGACATTTTTCACACAGTTTTTATCTGAGAACGGATAGCATTAGAAAGTTTCGGACGATTCAGATCGAATAGTAGTACTTTAATCATAAGCCACCAAGCCGTAAAATACAACTTGCCTAATCCGGGGGTTTCCTCTTAAAACTGACAGTGAGAAAGGAAACGAGGCAGCACATTGTTGTATATACTATTTTTGTTTCAAATTCCATATACAGAGAAACAGTATGTAAGACAGACAATTTGTCTAATGGTTCAAATTCCCTGCCATCGTAGCTCAAACCGACTGTGACAAAGAAAACGAAATAAGACATGAGATTGAAATTTTCACTTTGCAGCGGACTCGGTTCGAGTCTCGGTCCAGCACACATTTTTAATCTGCCAGGAAGTTTCATATCAACGCAAACTTCGATGCAGAGTGAAAATTTCGTTCTGAAAATATCCCCCAGGCTGTGGCTAAGCCATACCTTTCCAATATCCTTTCCTACAGGAGTGCTAGTTCTACAAAGTCTGCACGGCAGCATCCGTGAAGTTTGGAACGTATTAGACGAGGTACTGGCGGAATTAGAGCTGTGAGGGCTGGTCGTGAGTCGTGTTTGGGTAGCTCAGATGGTAGAGCAATTAACGGCGAAAGGAACAGGTCTTGAGTTTGAGTCTCGGTCCGCCACACTGTTTTAATCTGCCAGGAAGTTTCAAATAGAACACCTTCACTACACAGGATTTTCTTTCTCTCAGTTGAGTTAGACAGAAAATCAGTACAGTGATGTCGAAAAATGGTGTACCAACCCACTCAACTGAATGTATGTTAAAGTATTAAGTAAAACCTTGAAGTGTAATCGGTCAGGAACTGTTCGAGAATTTAGCTAGCAACTTTTCCCGTTTAAATATTAATATAGACAGATTACATTGTCAGACACTTACCTTAACTGCTGAAAGTGCTCAAAAGCACGTACACGTAGCTAGAACGTACATCAAGTACAGCTTCCGTTCACATTCTTATTTCAATACTTGGAATACAGCAAATTAAGTACTTTGTTTTTAGATTTTATCTACACAAATCTCAAGAATAATAGATATCATTACTGTGCAGACAGTGTTTTAAATACGCTGCCTTTACGAGAATGCAAACAATTGCTGTGTGCTGCTTATGAGCACACCGGGCCTGGTAGCGCGGCACTCGGCGACCACAGCACAGCTACGACACCTGAGGATGGGCTTATATCACTCCGAGACCGGTCATGCGAAAATAAAGTAATTTACAACTGAAGCGATATTTTCAACCTCTGCTATAATGCTCAATTGCGGATGTTCTTCCAACAGGATTGTTTGCCTCATAATTATGTTCCTACTAGTATATTCTTATCTGTTCACCCAAGAGTCATTGCTCATCTCGTTGATATAAAAATCAAAATTCTGCCCCGGAGGTATGTGTAGAATATGTCATATTACATTTCTATCACTCACACCTAAAAAGTTATCATTGCGTTAATACTAGCCAAATATTCTTTCTTCGACCAGGTGGTAACTAGTTAGAGCCCGCTATAGAAGTTGCTATTTCTTACTGTAAACTACGTCGTTTTTCTTTAAATTCAGCAATTAATTTAATGTTTTATTTTGCAACACTTGTCTCAATAAGTAAAATAATCTAGCACTACACGATACACATTGTATCCGACGTAATGACAGTGGAACCGTAAGTTCAGAGCTGCATTGACTGAGAAGTGGAAGTGACTAGTGCTATGTAGGCGAATAAATTTCTTATTAAAATCCGTAATTTATTGATAATATGCATAACACAAATATTAAACCTCTTAATAATGTACACAGTTTTTACATAACTATACAGATAACCTATTAAATGATTTTACAATGAACTGAGCAATCTGTAGTGTGAGAAAATTGCACATATGATTCAGGGAACAATAAAAGATAAATTTCTTTATTCCCGAC
The DNA here is from genome assembly GCF_023864345.2 of Schistocerca serialis cubense. Classification (NCBI taxonomy): domain Eukaryota; kingdom Metazoa; phylum Arthropoda; class Insecta; order Orthoptera; family Acrididae; genus Schistocerca; species Schistocerca serialis. Next base: position 379,083,778 of record NC_064643.1, on the reverse strand, counting down.
TTTGATCAAAAACTGGTTGGGTCCTCAGACTACCGGGTCCCGGTCAGCAATGACCTTCTTCAGAACTGTTTTAAAAACATGTCCAAATACAATGAAGCCATAGTGACATCAACAAGATATAAACAATAAATGACACCCCAACAGATAAACAACATTTTTCACAATTATTTTGTAGTCATAAGTACTCTGACTGGAATTCCTGTCCAGAGACGAACTCTTTACTTTGGAGAACAATTGTACCCTATGTCCTCAATTATTTGCTGGATGTATTCCAATCTCTGTCTTCCCATGTAGTTTCCTCTAGCAACATGTAGGCTATCCCATTTTCGCTTTCTTCTTCTTGTCAGTGTTTTCCGTAGACTTCTTTCTTCGTCGATTCTGAGGAGAACCTCTTCATTCTTTGTGTTATCAGTCCACGTAATTTCCAACATTCTAAAATTGTAATCCATAATGGATGACGATGACTGCACCTGTGATCAGTAAAAGTTTCATGTAATTACTGGAGCCAGTCGACTTTTGATTTGTTCTTGTTTTATTATCCCATTAACGGTTTCGAATCCCCTAGCTATCCCTCATCAGATGGTACATATTTGTTGATTGTCTGCAGCAGTGGAGAGTCGTGTAGCTGTGGGAAGATGTCTAAACGAAACATGTAAGCATTTTCTCGCCACACGCAGTGCTTACATATTTCGTTTATATCTTCCCACAGCTACACGACTCCCTACTGCTGCAGACAATCAACAAGTTGTACCATCTGATGATGAACCGGTAAGGGGATGACAAAAACTGAAAAAAAAAACGAAAGGCGATTCGTTGCAGTAATTTCTAGAAATATTTTTTCAACAGTCTTCTGTAGCACCACATCTCTGCTCTTCGATGCCGTTCTGTTCCGATATTCCCACTGCCCATGAATCAGTAGCCTCCACAACTGTGCTCCAAGCATACATTTTCAGAAATTTCTTCCTCAAATTAAGGCCCCTCACAGAAACCTAAAATGTACTCTTTCCACCTGTCTGCTCTCTCTCCTGCGTTTAACGCTGACATTCCCATTGCAATCTTAATATCACCACCTTTGCTTTAATTTCAACGCAGGTTGTTTTAATTTTTCTGTACTCTGTGTGAGTCCTCTCGAAGATATTTTCTTCTTCGATTGTTCCCTATATTTTCTGCAGCCATTTAACCTTGGCTACCCTGCTCTTCCTATTTAATACGTTCCCAGTGGACTTGAGTTTGCAGTATTTCTGTCTGTCCCTGGACATTTTTGTACTTCCAACTTTCGTATATCAGTTGAAGTATTTGATGTATTTCCCAAGGTTTCTTCACAGTTGCCCTCCTCGTACCTATGTTGGTCTGTCCAACATCTGATGTTCTCCTTTTTAGACATTACTCTGTAGATGAAATGCCTACTCTGGTATTCCATGTCGCAGTATCTATATCCTTAGCGAACCTCAAACGCGTCTAATCATTCCTCAATACTTCAGTATTCCAATTGCTTCCACAGTGTTTTTTCTGGATGATTCTCTTAAACTGCAGTCTACCTTTCACCATCACTAAATTACGATCTCAGGCTGCCTTGCAATCTAGTTTCTGATTTCAGAAACTCTATCTGGCCAAGATGTAATCAGCTGGAACCTTTCCAGGTGTCGGGGTCATTTCTAAGTATACCTCCTCTCACTGTGACTGTTGAAGAATTCGTATGTGAAATTTATTGCTGAAGGCATTAGTCTTTCTTCAACAACCGAGTTCCAGTCCCAGTGATTGTTAGGTTTTCAGTCTCCTTTACGTACTGAGTTACCAGTTCAATATCCTCTTGATGATTTCTGTATTTCATGTGTTGCTTGCAGTCTTGGGATGCATAGTGGAACTATTTTCGTCGGCGTTGGTTTCCTGTTGTTCGTGGCCTCAAGATGGTTGCAGCATATATTTGTTATACATAATTACATTCAGTTATCTGATACAGCTGTTAAACCAAAGGTGACATTATGGTGGTTTCTCTCATAAACTTAGAAGAGGAAGGATATTCCCCACAAGTATCGGAATAAAAATAACCAGTTACTTTAGAACCAGGGCCTTAGAACGTGCTCGATCACAGTGCAAGGTACCGTCTTCTTCTTAGTCTTCTGCCAATCCAAGACTAAGACCTGTGGTCACTTCCAGCTACACTATCTCCTCCTCGACCTTCCCACACTTCTTCTTTCCATATGATTGCATTCCTTCGTTTGTCCAGGATTTCTCTGAGGTGAGATACGCAGTACATACTCTTTCAGATCTTGCTTCTGTCAATTTACTTTTTCAGTTTATGGCTGTGCCCCTAGTCATGACCATAATTTGTGTACAATCTGTATCTTCGGTTTTGATTTTCTTAGCTACAATTGCATCCTCATTCGTAGTCCATGCATCTTTTCAATGTTTTGTGTTAATGGAAGGCATTAGTAAGATACATCAATTCCTCCTCATGTTAATGCATTGGCATAGTTCCGAAAGAGAAGTGTTGTAAAAAAAAAAAAAAAAAAGGAAGGCCTCGCTCTGCAAGTCGTTCCACTGTTTCAGTTCTCAAGTATATTTATATTTTTTCAGATATATATAAAGTGGAACAATTTTGCCAGAAAACACATTATATTACTGTTACTGTTACTTACTTTAAGGGCTAAAATTATTATTCACACAATTTGAATTGATGGTAACTACGCCGAATTCCGATGCTTTCATTATAAATCCCGAAATTCTCCTCCCACATATGCCCTGCACTTCCGCGCCATTCGACAATGTGTTTTTTTTTTTTTATCTTTTTAAAAAGAATTACGAGTAGAGTGACAGCTAAACAGCGTCAAGCTTGCATGCGCTAAAATAAATGCCCTGAGACCTGAAATGGCAGGCGGCAGAGAATTAAGTACCGCTGGGGCGGCATTGCATTCTTAAGCGGCTTAAGAGTTTGCATTCATTATTCCACAGCGTGCAATCTGGACCGAGACTAAATAAAAGAGACTTGTTTCAGCAAACTTCTGGATTACAAGCGGAAAATCTCTGAGATTAAGGACGGGGCCGAGCGCTGTCGTGTCGTATCTCTCAACGGCCGCCTCGCAGGTCGGATAAGGGGAACCCCTCCAAGACTGGTTTCCGGACCAAAGATGTTTAAATCTCCGTCGTTTCCGTTACCCGTGTCCCGTATACACAGAGGCAGGGGCAGGCATATTATTTCACGGGACAACCGCTGAATACACAAGCCGTATAACGAGCAACATGATACAAGTTTCTGTTTTCACTGGTGTTTTGTGTGGCAAAGTAAGGACAAATAAATCAGTGCTTTTCCTATAACGTCAGGTGAATGTTGGGATCGTTCTTCCTAACAGGCTCTTTGGTACGGATGAAAGAATTTGAAATAAATATTTTCATTACAGAAAATAAGTTGCTAGCGTGCAGCTTTAATCTATTGTAACGCTATCACAGTGACGTGACCTGTTTTCCATAATTTTCTCAAGCATAAACAAGCAAAAAAACCTTTTTCTCTAATTTTGGAAATTTTATACATGAGTAAAAAAATACTTGTTTTGCAAATTTATTTTTAAACAATCTTTGTAAGTTCACGTAAATTATTATTACATCCGCTCATGTCGGTAGGGATAGATAGGTGTTTTTGTATTTGTCAGAGAGTAAACTGTAATGGTGCCAGCACCTATGGCTTTGTTAACGTCGCAGTAGGTGCGCTCAGCATTCAATTACCAACCACGATCCTGTATATACACATTAGTCAATTTAAAGCCAAATAATATTTCAAGAAATACAGCTGGAGTGACTTGGTGGACTGGTGAAATAAGCTCCAAAAGGCACCAAGAGACTGGCCAAAATAACCTGCAATTAACGAGACTATTCTCATAATGACTGAAACTAATGGGGCATTGTCGCAGACATCAGTGACGTTGTTTCGACAGCCTTGACAATCTGTAGGAATATTCATATTGGGATTAACGCGGAACTTTTGTTATGAGTATGTAATGAGTTTCATTTATAACAGATTAATAACGATAGGTACGTAAGTTTCTAACTACTCAGTTTTGTCTTTAAAACTAGTCATTGTTGCCTGAGCCATGATCCTGCACGTTTACTATTGTCATAGAATCATGTCTGTCATAAAAGCAATACGCTTCAAAGTTGATATAGGTTAATCAGTATTGTTTGTTCAATATATATGAATCAAAGACAGATAAAATCACTAAAATTTTAAAGAAATATGAAAGAGTATAAAAATAATTTGCATGCAATAAAACTCGAAAACTTTGAGAAAAATATTTATGTTGTTTATTCGGTAGTTCGCTTTTCGACTTTGAAATGGCACATATTTTTGATTACTTTTTGTTTTGTATATAAAACTCAGAATTATTTAAAATAGTGATAGCTCTGTTTGAGAAGTGAGTCAGTTTTTCAGATGTAGGTAACGATAGTCTGATGTTCCCGAATGTTCACTCTAACAGAGAGAGCTCACTATTTAGCTGTTTCATACGAGTTATTTATCTCTTTTTTCTAACTATTACAATAGATAATCAAGTCTGGCAATAAATTTGAATTTTCTATAGTTATTTAATGCTACTGGAAGAATTTTTTTTTTTAGTTTAGTGAATCTGTTGTTTTCATATGTGAACTATTTCAATGGCACACATTTGTTAAAATAAACTACATAATAATTACTGTTCTGATTACAAAGTACTTAATTAAGAGTTTCTCCAATGGCGAACGAAATCAGAAATAATTTCATTTGTGTACTGTAAGTTATTCACAATTAGATGGTAGATTTCGTTATATTCGTATGTTTGCACTATTTTACTATGTTCATTCACAATTTACGTAGGAAGTAGGCGGAGTAAGTCATTTGTAAGACCAACTTAAATTACACGTTGCGCACTAATCAGTTAAGTTCAGGAATGACTGATTAGATTTTTTTGATCTGCTGTGGCTCATACGATCAGTCGTTTGCATACCCCTATTAGAGAAGGGGAAAGCCTCATTAAATGAAACGTAAAAGTTTATGGCAGAAGTTAGTGGTGGGTCAGTGCCCATTACAAGACTGCAGGTGACTAAATTTCCCATTGAAAAAGATAAAAATTTATCTGCACGTAGCAGTTATTTTAGATTGAGTTATAAGCTAAAACTTAATGATAACTTTAGTTAATAAGTGAAAAAACTAAGTGATTATATTCATTTTTGTACCAGATTGAATAAGAATCCTGAGGAAAGCTGTATGAAATTCGCAGAGATTTTACTGCAAATGACCATCTTCTGTGTTTGTGACTTTTACCGATCGCTGTGGCATGTGGTAAGTAATTCACCTATGAACATACAGTCATGAAATTACTGGCTGGGTGTCGGTGGCACGTCATGTTTTTGCGCCTGGTGATAGAACGACAGCCGTTTCCACCGGTACCAAACGCAAACGAAGTATTCCATGGTTGGCAGAGTTTCCTATTGGCTGTCCAGGCTACTGGCAGATGAGGACAACATGCTGAAAGAAGGGATGCAGTAGCAGGAAGAGTTCCATGCCTGTGAACACCATCCGGATGCTGATACATGTAGCTGAGAGACGCCGGGCAAGTGGTCGTTTCCGAAAGGTGGTGGTCTGTCGTGTTATTTGTTGTGTACATCTTGCCAGGTGGAAAGGGAAGGGGAAACTTTAGGTATATTGAAAGAGGACAACAAACTGTGATGACTTTCAAAACTTCGACTTCTCAAGGAATTCATTGAAAGTGTTGTTGTGAGTGAAAATGTGTAATAGATTCGTTGAGAATCCTCCCATAGAGCATAAAATTATCTTTTTCTTCAATTTAAAATTATGTTGTGTGTGATGATATTTATGTGAACAATGGTGGGAGCGCTTCAAGTTATTACTTTTTTCTTCGCATGATGCTGTTGTCTGGTTTCTTGGCATTATTTGCAAGGTGTGAGCATACAATGCCACAATACCGCTATGTCAGCCTGCGCAAGGTGGTGGTTCACGGATGCTATTTGACGTCACTTGACGTTATACGAGGAGATGACATGCCCTCCACTGCCTGGCACTGCGTATTACAACTGCTTCTCATGTACGGCGCACTGGTCTACTGAATGCTCCATGGCGCATGCATGTTTGTAAACAAATCCACGTTTGCTTCGTGAGTTGTGAGACTTCAACCATCCGCAGCAAAGTATGTTTTGGTTAGCGTCTCTACGACGCAAATTACCTGCTGGTGCAGTGAATGGTTACAGTGAAATATTGTGATGTTAAGTGTATTCACATTTGGCTGTACAAAATATATGTTATGTACAAACACGAGGTTACTTACGTAAACAGCCTGCCACAAATCTACTTCCGCCCCTTTCTGTTTCCTTTCTTCGTTTCTGAACTTACTGTTAACATTTTTGTGGTTAACTGTAAAATGTAATGGATCTTCTGTGTTTCTATTGTACGTGACATGCTTCACTGCGACGCAGTTATTTGACATTTCTCTGCAGTTATGAACTGGATGATGATTCTCCCCGAATATACCATTTCCAAAATGTAATTAATTTTGTTCGGTTAGTACATTGTAATACAGTAGGCTTCGGTACAAGATTTACACGCGAATGAATCACAGGAAATCGCCTGTATCCGATGTTCAAGGAAATCCGAAACCAAATCCCGTCTCTGACGTTCATCTTGCTTATAAAATTCACAGACCAACCACAGTAATTGCTCAGTATGACACAGACCGCGTTGGTGTTACAAATTGTATTTGTGCGTAAAATTCCGATATAATGGAACACATATTCCCGGTGTACAGCAAATCATTTCTTTGCACCTACCACCGACGTAACCAGATCTCCCTACGGTTGTGTAGCTACCAAGAGAACAAAAGTCCTGTAGCACACACCATGAGAAAACTTAAGCAGTTTACTTACCATACCGATAATTATTTAATAAACGTCAGTCTCACACACGAGCGTTAGTAACGCAAGATCATTTTGTTGCCCTTATGACTTTAAAACAGACAACAAGCATAGTTTGGCCTACGAAGTACTATCTAAAAATCTCTGACATAAATATTTATTTTAGAAATATTTACTCGGCTGAAGATACTTTAAGTTTTGATCTCGTCTTTTTGGACACACTATAACTTGATAAGTTAATGCCACGGCAGTAGTGTGATCTGAAGATTGTTGTTGTGGCAACAGAAACTAACAACACTATGCAATAGTTACGACGTTTTCTCCGCTAAATGAATATTTCTAAATAAAGGAGCAGACAAGCTTAGAGTTGTCCACCAAGCAGCAATGTTATTCTTTACAATGCAATAGAAACTGCAGAATATTCTGTATAACGGGCGTGTGAAAATTATAGGTGTGTCTCCTAGTCAAGTCACGAATCAAATATCAAATAAAATTTATTAATAATAACTACTGCTTATCCATTATTTATACGCATTGTAATACTTTCCCCTGATGGTAAGGCGGATCAGTGTGAGACCAAACTTCGAAAAATCAGAGATTCAGTCTCCGAGCGGTCCTCGCATTTTCTATCAGTGTTACTGAACGGGTAAAGGACATGACAGTCTGTGTTCTTTGTAGTACGAAAAACTTAAGAAAAGAGAAGAGTACAATAAATTAGTTAGAAGTAGCGAGTACACTTTTAAGAAATTACAAGAAGAGGAGGAATACTTTGTAGGTATGGGAAGATTCCAAATAGATTACTTCATGATCAGACAGAGGTTCCGAAATAAGACACTGGACTGCAAGTTACACCAAGGAGCAGATGTAGACTTGGATCACAATTTAGTAACCACGAAGAGCAGATTGAAATTTAAGAGAGTAGTGCTGGAGAGTCAATGTGCAACGACGTGAGGCACTGAAGTAGCGAGGACTGACGAGGTGGTATCGAAGACTGACGCTGAAGATACTGCAACAATGAATGCCACAAAAGGCAGTGCCGTTGAAGAGAAATGAACATCTCTAAAAAGGGTATTCACAGAAGTTGCACGAACGAACGTACGTACAAGTGAGATAGCTGCAAGAAGACCTAGCGTAACAGAAGAAATACTTCAACTGGCCAACGAAAGAAGTAAGCAAAACAAAGTTCAGTGAAATTCAGGAATACAGAAATATGTGTCGTTTACAAGTGAAATGAATAGGAACTAAAGTGAAGCTAACGCGAAATGGCTGCTGGAAAAATGTGAAGAATTCGGAAAAGAAATTATCATCGGAAGGGACAAAAAGCAACGGTGCCAACAATAAGGGTACAATGAGAAATCCACTGTGAAGCGCAGAGGACGCTGAGAAGAGGCCTAAGAGTTATATTGAAGGTTCTACAAGGGTGAGGACTTGTCTGATCACGTGTTTTAGGAAGAAATGGGAGTCGATGTGAAAGACACTTAAAACAGCTCTGGAAGACTTGCTCTCAAATAAGGCAAAAATGATAAATAATACTCCCTCCGAACTTCTGAAATCATTGGGGGGAAGTGACAGCCTTGCGACTGTTGAAGTTGGGGAGTGGAAGATATGAGTCTGGAGACATACCATGAAATTACCCGTAAAATATCATCTGCACAACCACCAATCTAACGGGAGCAGGTTAAATGCGAGAGCTGTCGCCCAATCATTTTAAAGGATCGCTCATCCAGGATGGCTGACGGCAATAATATACAGAAGAATGGGGAAAAATGGGATTTCTTACATAACAATAAGTTTCGCTTGCGACGAGGTAAGAGTATCAGAGAGACTGTTCTGACGTTGCGGTTGATAATGTAAGCAACATTCGAGAGTTATACAGAACCATTCATAGTATCTTTTGTCTATCCGGAAACATTGTTCGACGCTGTACAGTTATGCAAGATGTTCGAAGTTGTGAGTAAAATAGGATTCAGCTACAGAGAATGAGTGAATAGGAAACAATAAGAATGTAATACAAGAAACGATGTGCTCGGCTCAAAAAGAATGTCATACGGAATGTAGTGTTTCACCCCTGCAGAACATACACCGAAAATGCAATGATGGAAATAAAAGTAAAGTTCAAGAGTGAGATCGAACTACAGGGTGAAAAAATATCACTGATAAGAAGCGTTACTAACATTTCCAACATTAAGTAGAAGTGAGGAATTACAGGAACCACACAGCAGACAAACTTAAGGAATTATGTTACCTTGGCAGCAAAATAGCGCTTGACAGACGAAGCAGAGACATAAGAACAGAGAGGGCATTTATAAGCAAGAGAAATCTGCTTGTTTTAATCTTCGGCGATAATCTCGTGAATAAATTTCTGAGAATGTACGATTGGAGCAGAGCGTTGTAAGGTTGTAATTCGTGAACCGAGGGGAAAGCCGGAAAAAATATTCAGGTGTTGCAAGGATGTTGAGAATTAGGTGGACTGGTAATTAATGAGGAGGTTCTCGCAAAATCGGCGAAAAAAGGAACATATGTAAAACGCTTACATAAAGAAGGTGCTAGGATATGTGTTAAGATAACTTCGGTGATACTAGATGGGCTACAGATATTGGAACAGAAGCAACAAATAACTGAGGATGTAGGGTGTAAGTCCTGCTCTGAGAAGAAGCGGCTCGCGCAAGGAAGTTCGTTGCGGGCCGCATCGGACCAGTCAGAAGAATCAAAAGAAATGTCGCTACGAACTGTGGTAATGATAAATCCACACATGAAAAATACTAAGTTGTACTATAGTTCGGAGTCCGCGTTAATTGTTAGCCCTTTAGTAACGGATTGGGTAAATCGTTTGAAACATTGCAGTAGGGTATGGGTGTGTAACTTCCAACAACAATTCCTAAGAAAACTTCTGCTGTGTTACTGTAATGTGTTTTTGCCAGTTTGGAGTAAGTATAGTCAGCTGCTATGTAGGAGGACCAGGTAGCTGCAATAAAATGGAAATAATATATCAAACACCATTCGCAACTAATATTCATCTTTAGGATTTGCTGATCTTGTATTTTTTCCGTGTTTCCAGTTAAAATTATTGGATATAGGTTCCGTCTTTTATGCAAAACACTGTTTTTTCTTGTCACCCAAACATGTTTCGGCACCTCTGTGCCGTCATCAGGTGTTTTATTTATTGAGAAACTGTAAAAAGTCATCATATTTTGGGTTGCAACTAATCCAGCAAAATGAGGCTCAAAGACAGTTTTCCTCGTTTTTTTTCTTACCTTGATTTTTTATTCAGTGGTTTCGCAGAACCATCTGTATAGTATTCTGCACTGATAGCTTGTCATCTGCAAACAAAACGTTGTGAATGTGATTTTTATCAGCGAGTTAACACATCCCTTGGTTGAAGAAAACGAAATTTTGGTGCAGCAAAATGTTTTGTGCATATATTTTGTTATTACTCCCGTTTTATTGTGACTAATCCTTCTTCTTTTGTGTTCTGAGAGCACTGCACACTCGTATTAAATGTACTTTGTAATTTCGGTGTAACAACGCCGTTTCACTTCACTGAACGCGGTGTACTCGCTGCTGTTGTGTTTCCTAAGAACGTCAGCCTTCATTTGTTCCCGAGTGAGTTTGGCACGGAATTTGAATTTTGTGTACTGTTATCTCTCTCTCTCTCTCTTTCTGTGTATTTGTGTGTGCGTGCGTACGTGTGTGTGTGTGTGTGTGTGTGTGTGTGTGTGTGTGTGTGTGTGTGTGTGTGTGTGTATGTGTGTGTTTATGTGTATGCTCCTTTAGCTGTTTTATTGCCTTTTAGAAGAGCAAAGTACGCTAGAAACATTCAACAGACGCTGAAAAACATCTAAATATATCCCCAAAAGGCCAAATAAAAAAGTGACAAAATATCCAAAGGCACCCACTCTAAAATTCCCACCAAAGGTGGAAAATTGGCATACCCCTTTAAATCCATGCATCAACTTCAGAAATGCTCTATAATACCATCCAGCCCAACATACAGACATCACTAAAGAAAATATACACTTCTGAAAACAACATCCAGTGAGACTAGTAGAGAGAAACAAGAACATAGACACATCAGACACAGCAAGCCTCATATTATTTAATTTCACATCAATTTACACTTTCATGCCAATAAATGATACAATTAACATCATCATACAAAGACTAAAGCAAGAAGGGAACGCACCAGCCTCACAAATTAATGAAATAGCAACTGCACTTTAGACCATCACAGCACAAAATTACTTGATGTTCAACAAAGAATTTTATTACCAACATGGAAGAACTGCCAATGGGATCACCAATTAGTGGCCTCCTGGCCAACATATTCATAAACAACTAAGAGAACGGAATCTTTACACACATAATAAAACAAAACAAAAAATGTTATTTACCGGTACTGTTATATACACATACAAAAGTTACACAATGAAATAAACAACTTACCCCCAAAAATTCACCTCACATTCGAAACTGAAACGGATAACACTCTAAATTTTCTGGATCTCACCATACGAAAAAGGAACAACATCCATGACTTCATAATATTGAGGACACCAACAACCAAAAGCACTAACATTCACAATACACTGAACCATCCAATGGCACACAAGTAAGGAAGTTTCAGATTGAACAGAAAAATCATAAGGAAACAGAATTACACATAATAAAACAAATAGCAGAGGAAAATGGTTACAAGCCATATATGACAGAGAACTTCACCAACAAATTTGTAAACGAAAAAAATACCAAACGTACCACACACACAAAACCTTACACAACATGAAACATCACAACGCACTAACAATAACCACATACAAAATACAAGAGAGCAACAACACACACACACACAAAACAAAATGACACATACTCACCTACAATAATGAAACTTTACACAGAACCGGCAACATACTGAAGAAACAGGGATATCAAATAGGCTGTAGGACATACAACTTAACACACAAAAACTCAGAACAAACGAGACAACCACAGATAAATTCAACAGATCAGGAGTGTATGAACTCAAATGGTTGAAATGGCTCTGACCACTATGGGACTTAACATCTGAGGTCATCAGTCCCTAACTAACCAAAAAACATCACACACATCCATGCCCGAGGCAAGATTCGAACCTGGGCCGTAGCGGTCGCGCGGTTCCAAACTGAAGCGCCTAGAACCTATGAACTCAAATGCAACCATTGCTAATCAGTAGGACAAACATGTAGGAACTTCAAAACAAGATACTCAGAGCCCTAAAAAGTAGCCAGCCATAGTGTCCGAGCGGTTCTAGGCGCTTCAGTCTGGAACTGCGCGACGGCTACGGTCGCAGGTTCGAATCCTGCTCGGGCATGGATGTGTGTGATGTCCTTAGGTTAGTTAGGTTTAAGTAGTCCTAAGTCTAAGGGACTTGCGACCTCATATGTTAAGTCCCATAGTGCTCAGAGCCATTTGAACCATTTGAACTCTTCTCACACACAGGCTCCTTTAGCTTTTTGTGTTGCCTATATATATATAAGTAAACAAAATTAAAACTCCGCGCCAAACTCAAAAATGAACAGCAATGGGGTTAGGACGCATAACAGCATCGAGTATACCGCGTTTTGCGAAGGGAAAAGGCGTTGGTAAAGCGAAATTACACAAAGTAGATTCAATATGTGTGTGCAGTGCCCTCAGAACAGGAAAGAAGAAGGATCAGTCAGAACTAAATCAAGTAAGTAATAACAAAATATATACGCAAAATATTTTGCCACACCGAAATCAAGTTTTCTGTAATTAAAGTATTTGTTAATTAGCTGATAAAATTAACATTCATAACGTTTGGTTTGCAGATGACAAGCTATCTGTGCAGGACGGTGTACAGATGGTCCTGCAAAACCATTTAATGTGAAATCAGTAGCTGTGACCCTGCAGTCAAGTAGTCTTTGTATTGGCTAGAATGCGAATTAATAAAATACATAGAAATACAAAATAAGAACTAAAAATTAGTTTACTAACAAAGTTTCTGTTGTAGTATCTGTAACTGATATAGATGACAGAGAATTATATGTTGAATAATGTTTATTGGAAAAAGGATATCCCAAGTAAATTAGATTGGTCCCACAGTATTCTTTTAAAATGAGGATAGAAAATACCCTTATCAAACGTAGTTACCTTGAGAGCGATACGAGAATGGTAACGAAATCTCCAAATTAAATAGTGATCAAAAACCCGCAAAACTAAGTCCATTTCGTTACCAAAATATACGAAAGCTTCAGCAGCTCAAAATATGATTCACCAATTAACAAACATGATACGAAGAATAGTATCCCATTCTCTACCTATTCTCAGTTCCGCAAACCAAGTGGCAAAAGTTAGTTCTTCTCTGGAGGACATTCAAGCCTCTCTAATATAAAGTTGCTTCAGAAGCATGACAGCGGGCATTCATCGCAAAGAATCAGTTACCTATACAACCGAATGATGCACATTACCTCAGGCAGTTCTGCCTTCTTCAAGAATTCGACGTTAAATGCCTATAATCGCTTCCTAAAGCTCTCACTCAAAATGTCCCAGTCTCCGTTGAATCCCATAATATTCCACTATTGTCTGCTTTTCCATTGACTGAAGGCTGTCCCAACCAAAAATACTCATACATGATTCTAAAGATGATTTGACTCATATTGACCACTTCTCGAACTAATCTTACATATTATAGCAAAATTTAGGAAAACAAAAGTTGTAAACATTTACAATAAATATAATAAACATTTACAATAATTATAAATAAAGGTTTCTCCAAAAGTAAATACGCCAGTATTCCATCGGAGGTGCGCTCACGATAAAGGACAACGAATTGTCGTTAAATATTATTTAAACAGTAATTTATGCCATCTTGACAGAAGTGTCTTTTGGTTCTATTTCGAACTTTGATGTCTGTTAATACTTGTGACTGGCACTTTTAAATTAGCACAGTTTTTTAACAGAACTTCGATTCAACATTGAAATAAAGTTACTGACAAAATAATAAACTGTTCATTAAATAACAGCAAATGTGTGACAATACATGGCGGGTATTGATGCTGTGTTCCCTTGCTGTATAAATGCGGCGAATACACTGTTTAGAGAAACATTTGCGTAATAAAAGAGATATAAAAACGAAATAGATCGATAAGAAAAATAGATACAGATACGTAGATTTCAGAGATGATAGCTATTGGACAATGCTGTCATCAGAGTAATGTTTGTGGAAATCACATTAAACAATTAAAGCTTGTAAATTCAGAGGGACATCGTGAATATGTTTGTTCGATGTGAGATATTAAGTTCTGTACTGAGATATTCTTGTGTCACTGGATGCACCTCATTTTTCAGATTTGCATTAATATTTGATGTGTAGTTAATGACAAACCTCGCAGAGCTGTAAGTTGGCCATCTTTAAGAGTGTCTGGCACTAAGCCATTTCCTGGAGCATATTCTGCACAAATGCAAACCGAGTATCAGCTGTCCAAATACCCAGTTCTGGGATTTTACCGTTTCAGGCGAGGCACTAATTGTCTCTGCACCTGAGCTCGCCTGTGTCAGCAGTGGGACGTCCTCGTCCCATCGTCTCACGCCCAGGCAAGCAAGGAAATTCCTCTCTCCTCAGTATCAGCCCTAGGTGGACGAATACGTTGCTCACACACTCGTAACGTTACACGATTCACTTCAAGAAATATGATTCACCAACATTCTGCTCCGAATTCGAAAATGTGTTCTTGACTTGCGCCTACGTATGATGAAATGACTTTGGTAATATAATACGTGAAATGAGAGCTCGCACAGGAAGAATTAGGTGTTCTTGTTACCTGTCTGCTATTGGAGAGTGGAATAGTAGAAAAATAGTGTCTGAAAAGTTTTTTGAACCCTGTGCAAGGCAGTTGTGAATGAATGGCAGGCTTTTCATGTACGAAGGTCGTTCAATAAGTGGTGCAACACATTCTTTTTCTCAGCCAGATTCTGCTGATAAAATCTGAAATTTGTTGTAGAACATCGTGGAATATTCACGCTTTAGCACCTACAGTTTTATGAAGTTCCGATTGGTGGTGGTGCTATAGGTAGTCTTCAAAATGGCGTCCATAACGGAGGTGTGTTCCAAACAAAGAGCTGTCATTGAGTTTCTTTTGGAGGAGAAACAGAGCATCGTAGACATTCATAGTCGCTTGCAGAATGTCTACAACCAGCATGGTGAGTCGTTGAGTGAGCCATCTGTCATCATTGCAACAAAGACGCGCAAACTTTTCTGATGTCCTGAGTGCCGAACCAGCCGCTCACAGCTGAGATTCCTGCAATGTTGTGATGTACCGACTCTCTCATTCGAAGTGATCGACGGATTACAACAAAACACCTCGCTGCACAAGTGGACGTCTCTGTTGGTAGTACTGACACTCTCGTCCACCAGCTGGGGTACTCAGAGATGTGTGGCCGCTGGGTTGCCTGTTTGCTGCACTCCGCGGGAAGCAGTACACGGATGGTGGGGAGGTTACTGATGCACCAAGACACTGACTCCGGCGTCGACCAGCGGAGTGGTACTATGCTGGCGCACAGGCTCTCCCAGTAAGATGGAGTAAGGCCGTCGTATTGAACGTAGACTATGTTGAAAAATAGGGTATATTTGAATCCCGAGTAAAACCAACCTGCTTTCAGGAAGAAATATGTTGCATTACTTATTGAACGCCCCTCGTAGTTGTAGATGCATAATTTTGTATTTACGGTCTTATTCATAAATAATTCCAATTCCTTCTCAAATTTTCATAGAAAGGAACATTTCTTGAAACAACTTTTTCAATATATTCCTTACATAATTCCAAAATTATAAATCATGTCCACATCTAGCAAAAAAATTTCAACACAACCAGTAATGAACAGAAAATATAAATGCAAGCCCTGAACAGTGAAAAGATCAAGGAGGCTTTGTATTCAAACTTACCACAATGTAGCTGGTTTCTCCAAGGATCTAGTCAAAGTCATATAGCGGCTTTCGTCAAAGAAAAGCAGTGTTCTGTTTCCTTTAATTTACGTCTATTGCCACAAACTTTTTGTTAACAGATTACAGGTTTCGATCTTTAATGACCATCGTCAGATCTGTTTCGAAACAACAAAGTCCTAATGCTTTTCGCGACAGTGTCACAGCTTGTGAAAAGTAGTATGTTTTCTGCAACTCAAATGACTTGAAATTAATGTGGTTAAAAGAGCACAACAAGTTTTCTGTCATCATCAAAAAAAAAAAAAATGGTTCAACTGCCTCTGAGCACTATGGGACTTAACATCTGTGGTCATCAGTCCCCTAGAACTTAGAACTACTTAAACCTAACTAACCTAAGGATATCATACACATCCATGCCCGAGGGCCGGCCGCGGTGGTCTAGCGGTTCTAGGCGCGCAATCCGGAACCGCGCGACTGCTGCGGTCGCAGGTTCGAATCCTGCCTCGGGCATGGATATGTGTTATGTCCTTAGGTTAGTTAGGTTTAAGTAGTTCTAAGTTCTAGGGGACTGATGACCACAGTAGATAAGTCCCATAGTGCTCAGAGCCATTTGAACCATTTGAACCATGCCCGAGACACGATTCGAACCTGCAACCGTAGCAGTCACGCGGTTCCGGACTGAGCGCCTTAATGTCATCATCAATCAGACACAATTCGCTGATACATATTAGGGCCATATGGGAACTAATAGAGAGATGTATATGTGTCAAGCTGCGATGGCGCCCCTACATGTGTCATTTAATGTCACCTCATAACTAAAGACAAATTTTCCGTTTAAAAATTTCGAATGAACTGCAGCAAAAGATAGAGAATTTGGTTCGTGCCATAAACTATCGAAGCAAAAGAATATCTATAATTATTGAGATGTTATAATAAGAAGGCCGAAGCCGAAGCTCTCGCCGAGGACTATCAGTTCTTTTACTTCCACCCGAAACTTCTTTATTCATTTTTAATGATGTGACGAAAACTGAAAGGAGGAAGAAAAATAACGGTGTACCTCAGGATTGGAATTTACAGCACCTCCTTTCGTCACTAATATAATCCGATATTTACGGCGTAAGGGCCTACTTCCGCTCATTAGTCGAGCAGCATGCATCATTTCGCGATAATGAAGGAACAATAATGAGCATCCGCCACGTAATTTTGCAAAGAACGGCCGCCGTTTGTCAAAACAGACCGGAGCCAGCTGGCGCGGGCCGCGCGCTCCAGCTCCACTGGTTTCTCATTAGGAGCCGGCCGCGCCTCTGCCTCTTCCTCTGCCTCTGCGCTGCCCGACGAGATCACGCACAGCCCGGGCCGGCCGATGGCGCCGAACCGGGCGTGGCGTGCGCGCCAAAGTGACAATTAATTACCCACCTGCAATTACCTTGCACCAAGTTAAGGTTGCGCTGCGCAAGATTTGCCAGCACGAACTTAATCAAGCAATTCATTCCCATGCGGCAGTGTTATAAACCAGTAAATCACACCTTTCATATCAGATGCCACCTAAACTTCTACAGATTGGTGTGAGTGATAAATAATGTTCTTCATTTTTCTTTGTAACGTGCACTAACTTTGCACATCAGGCAAAGTAAATCATTCACCCGAAGATGGCGAAGTGATTGTAAACCGAAATACGGTTGCAAGGTGTCAGCGCCACCTAGGTGCAATCCCGAAACTTCGTGGAATACTCATTACGCAGGAAAAACTTCAAGAATCGTTGCTTACATTATTTTTGACTTTGCAGATTGCAGCAGTTGCACGGAAGTTCGCCGGCCGCGGTGGTCTCGCGGTTCTAGGCGTGCAGTCCGGAACCGCGCGACTGCTACGGTCGCAGGTTCGAATCCTGCCTCGGGCATGGATGCGTGTGATGTCCTTAGGTTAGTTAGGTTTAAGTAGTTCTAAGTTCTAGGGGACTGATGACCACAGCTGTTAAGTCCCATAGTGCTCAGAGCTATTTTTTTGCACGGAAGTTCATCCGAACTACTCTCTCAGATTTTCGAGCCACGGTGCTCCTCTTCTTCCTACTGATCTATTCAGCACTTTTTCTTCCGTAATCGGTGTTGGAGTACTGTACTTTTCTCCTATCATACATGGCCAAAACAATCTAGGCTTTTGATTTTGAAACTGTTCCCAGTTCCTAATTCAAATTTATTTGCCTTAGACCTCCTTCATCGGTAACTTTTAGCCTCCAGGATATTTTTAGCGTTCGTCGATATAGCTACATTCCCGGTACCTCAATATTCTTCATTGTTGCCTTATTATGTGGTCAAG
The DNA here is from genome assembly GCF_023864345.2 of Schistocerca serialis cubense. Taxonomy (NCBI): domain Eukaryota; kingdom Metazoa; phylum Arthropoda; class Insecta; order Orthoptera; family Acrididae; genus Schistocerca; species Schistocerca serialis. Next base: position 379,065,636 of record NC_064643.1, on the reverse strand, counting down.
AATACTGCGATTACGTAAGACAATCATTCGGAATCTTACCTGCAAGTTTAAATTATGGTTTGTAAAAAATCTCATCTTATAAACAGTTGCCCAAGCTTGGTCGACTCTACTCGTGATTTCCGGGGTCTGGTCCAGTTTAGCATTTACCCAAGCGCCGAGGTATTTACAAATGCTTCAAATGGCTCTGAGCACTGCGGGACTTAACATCTGAGGTCATCAGTCCCCTAGAACTTTGAACTACTTAAACCTAACTAACCTAAGGTCATCACGCACATCCCTGCTCGAAGCAGGATTCGAACCTGCGACCGTAGCGGTCGCGTGGTTCAAGACTGAAGTGCCTAGAACCGCTCGGCCACGCCGGCTGGCAGGTATTTACATTTCGATACTCTTTCAATGGGTAAGGTGTTAACAGTGAAACCTTGTGATGCTAACTATCATGTAATTATTTTATTTAATATTCATTTTGACACTAAAGTTGTTGACACTAGCAATACCTTTGTGTCTGTATCTGTGTTATGTTCGCTGTCAGTACGTCAGTACTAGTGTGTCTACAGCATAACGTAAAATATTATTCACTTTTCCACTTACTTTCATACCAATTTCTATTTCTAAAGATTGGCTCCGAATAATAGTTTAATAGGAGGAGGAAACACACGTCCTTGCCTTAGTCCTCGCGTAATCGGAATGTCTTCTGACATTTCTCCATCGCAGGTGATAATGACGGTCTGTTGCCAGTATAATGTATCAGTTATTCTAATATTCTGCTGGTCGAATTCGCTTTGTGCTAGTGAGGTTACCAGTTTATCGTGACGTACTTTGTCAAAATCCTTTTCGAAAACAATGAATTCCAGCACTATAATTTCTTTCATATCTTGGCATTTCTTTGTCAAAATATGCACTGCAATTAAGGCTTTTATGGTCCCATATCATTGCAGTATCCAAACTAATTCGCACTCATATTATATTCCAGTTTTTCTACATTAAGAAACGCAACAATGTACAAGCCCATCTAGACTGGTTGGGGGAGGGGACCAAACAGAGAGGTCACCCATCGGTCCAACCCCATCAACCTGAGTTGCTCATGCTGTACTTGTACTTAGTTTAAAGTAGTGATAATTAATAAGGTGTTATTGTTTTAAAAATACTGAGTCCTTTGTAAGTTAATCACACCATGAAATTGGTGAAAAGTTACACAACACAGAAACAGCGATGCTCCTTTTCGTCCGTGGATCGGATAGAATCATGACACATGATTATGCAGGTTGAACCCGAACTCCATTGTGAAAATGTCGAAGATTGTTCAGTGTAATTTTCTGTTTCGATGCCAAGGGCTCATGGACGCCGGCGGCCTGTTACCGAGTAAATGCAGTTCATTTGCTTTCTTACCGCCCTTTACCATACGTATGTCTTATTCTGAAAACTATATTTCCGAGAAAGATTTCAACACCCTCGAAGTTATTTTACTGAAAACTGTTGTGATACGTAGTTCACACCAAATGATATATATACACGTCGTAGTAAAAGGTGTTCAGAATGAAAGGCGAGGATCGTGTGAGTCGTGGAGTGGATGGAGGTTCTAGTGCACAAATTTCAGTCCATCATTTATTGATAAAGACCAGATCTGAATATTAGGCATAATTGCAACAGGAAGTTCACTCTGTCTGATCACAACAGTTTAACCTACAAGTAAAAATCACATTTGGCCGTAAGACGAGGATATCAACAACACAGCTTCATACCAACATATACTTTAAGATATTTAAGAATAAGAAAATGAATAGTTGGCCTTACATCTGGTAGAAAAGTAGGTGTGGCTATGATGTCTCACGCAAATTACGCACAAAACATAACAGAACTCAGCCATGCATAGTGTTAATCCACAATGATTCACCAAAGATGATGACAAAACTGAATGCAAATGATGAATGTAAGAGCAAAGACCGCCGTGACAAATATTTAAGTTTACTGCTACTGCGACTTCGCAACCAGCGATACTTTCTGCTTGTGATTCGTGAAAGGATTTTACAAGCAATCATTAAATTCCTTAAAATAAGTTTTCGCGTAAAACCATAACAGAATAAAGACATTTGTAACAGATGTACGTCAATTTGATTAACCTTAGCGCAACTGGCGCACTAAACCTTACAGAATCGAACGGTACCAACCTGACATCGATAGCTTCACACTTATGGAACCATGTTATAGAAATCAGCCTAGAGTAGTAAATGTTTAGCGGTAATGAAAAGACGGGAAGCTTCAGAATTCATCATTTCAATAAAACATAGAAGTCCTTTGCAGCAGATACTTACAGACTGAGGTAGACAAACGACAAGCAGAGCTAAACTGTAACTACAACCAACAGGGGCGAACAAGAAGAGAAGTTTCATATTACAAAAAGGGAAACTCATTTGTATGAAAGCCCCACGCACTGAGGTGAACACATTAACAAGAACTCCAGCGCGGCATGCCAGACTGGCACAACTCAGTGAACTAGAAAAACATAGAAAGAAAGACTTTAAGAAAAAAATAAACACAGCGTCATACGAACCACAACGGGCGACAAAACAATGTCGTTCGCACACATGATCGTCCTCTTGTAGCCGCAGCTGAACACCAAGCTAATCTGATGCTATCAACTTAGCATCCACACCAACAGGAACGAGGCAGCTGCAGCATATATCTTGGAGCCGTACCTCACACACAGCAGCGAACAAATGCCAAACCGGGACCTTACATCCTGGGTGAGTCCGCATCGTCCATCAGGGCGTCGTATTTGGTGCACGGCACAGAAGTTCAGTGCCAGTTACGCCACAACAACCATACTGGAGCGGTAGCGAGTGCACACCAATGACAAGGGAATGCTCCAATGGCCCATTCCGACGTGTAAACAAAGAAAGAAATACAGTATTAAAATTTTAGCTGTTAAGGCGAACTACAGGTATTTTTTTAAATTGTTGAAGTTACAAGTTTTTGTTACTGGAGGAATCGGTTTTGACAACTGTTTGTACGGTCTTTCCTGCCTAGCGCGAGATAGGCGGTGACAAGAGACCACAGTGCTCGTATCCGGTATCACTCAAGCAAATTTGAAGCACATAATCATCATCATCATCATCATCATTCAAGACTGATTATGCCTTTCAGTGTTCAGTTTGGAGCATAGCCCCCTTATGAAATTACTCCTATTCAGTGCTAACATTGGTGCCTCTTCTGATGTTAAGCCTATTACTTCAAAATCATTCTTAACCGAATCCAGGTACTTTCTCCATGGTCTGTCCCGACTCCTCCTACCCTCTACTGCTGAACCAATGAGTCTCTTGGGTAACCTTGCTTCTCCCATGCGTGTAACATGACCCCACCATCTAAGCCTGTTCTCCCTGGCTGCTACATGTATAGAGTTCCTTCCCAGTTTTTCTTTGATTTCCTCATTATGGACACCCTCCTGCCATTGTTCCTATCTACTAGCACCTGCAATCAACCTAGCTACTTTCATATCCGTAACCTCAACCTTGTTGATAAGGTAACCTGAATCCACCCAGCTTTCGCTCCCATACAATAAAGTTGGTCGAAAGATTGAACGGTGCACAGATAACTTAGTCATGGTACTGACTTCCTCCTTGCAGAAGAGAGTAGATCGTAGCTGAGCGCTCACTGCATTGGCTTTGCTACACCTCGCTTCCAGTTCTTTCACTATGTTGCCATCCTGTGAGAATATGCATCCTAAGTACTTGAAACCGTCCACCTGTTCTAACTTTGTTCCTCCTATTTGGTACTCAATCCGTTTATATTTCTTTCCCACTGCCATTACTTTCGTTTTGTAGATGCTAATCTTCATACCATAGTCCTTACGTTTCTGATCTAGCTCTGAAATATTACTTTGCAAACTTTCAATCGAATCTACCATCACAACTAAGTCATCCGCATATGCAAGACTGCTTATTTTGTGTTCACATATCTTAATCTCACCCAGACAGTCTATTGTTTTCAACATATGATCCATAAATAATATGAACAACAGTGGAGACAGGTTGCAGCCTTGTCTTACCCCTGAAACTACTCTGAACCATGAACTCAATTTCCCGTCAACTCTAACTGCTGCCTGACTATCCATGTAAAGACCTTTAATTGCTTGCAAAAGTTTGCCTCCTATTCCATAATCTCGTAAAACAGACAATAACTTCCTCCTAGGAACCCGGTCATACGACTTTTCTAGATCTATAAAGCATAGACACAATTCCCTGTTCCACTCATAACACTTCTCCATTATTTGCCGTAAGCTAAAGATCTGGTCCTGGCAACCTCTAAGAGGCCTAAACCCACACTGATTTTCATCCAATTGGTCTTCAACTAATACTCGCACTTTCCTTTCAACAATAACTGAGAAGATTCTACCCACAACGCTGATTAAAGAGATACCTCTGTAGTTCTTACAATCTTTTCTGTTTCCATGTTTAAAGATTGGCGTGATTACTGCTTTTGTCCAGTCTGATGTAACCTGTACCAACTCCCAGGCCATTTCAATTATCCTGTGTAGCCATTTAAGACCTGACATTCCACTGTATTTGATGAGTTCCGACTTAATTTCATCCACCCCAGCTGCTTTATTGCACTGCAACCTATTGACCATTTTCTCCACTTCCCCAAATGTGATTCTATTTCCGTCATCATTCCTATCCCACTCTACCTCGAAATCTAAAACATTACTGATCGTATTTTCACCTACATTGAGCAACTCTTCAAAATATTCCCTCCAACTGCCCAAGGCATCCACAGGATTCACCAGCAGTTTTCCTGACCTGTCCAAAATACTTGTAATTTCCTTCTTACCTCCCTTTCGAAGATTGCTAATTACACTCCAGAATGGTGCACATAAATTAATTTGAGGAAGAAATTTCTGAGGATGTACGTCTGGAGTACAGCATTGTATGGTAGTGAAACATGGACTCTGGGAAAACCGGAACAGAAGACAATCGAAGCATTTGAGATGTGGTGCACATAAAAATAAACCACATAAAAAACCATATAAAAATGTCACGTATTGTTAATGATTTAAATAAGAGACAGTTCATATCGATAGCTAAACTGTTGTATTTGTAATTCTCAAAAAGGTAACTAGCAGAGGAAAATAAAAAAAAGGCAGTGGTTGATGTCACTTTGCAGATGACGTCCACCCTTCTTGACTTTAATTTATTGAAATGAAGTGTGCCCTACACGTACATCGTTTTATAACAGTTCCTGTATGCTTTAGCAATAGTGAAACAGTTCGTTATTTCGTCACAGTAAAGCGAAGTGTCGTTTGAATGACGAAAAAGGCTTTTTGTTGCAACAGGCACGTCTGACGAAGGAAAAATTAATGCTTTCAGGCATGTCACAGTAATCATAGTTTTATTTAGACAGAATTGGGGTGGAGTAACAAATGATCCTGGCCGTTGCTTCGTTTACTGTACTGCATAACGAGCATACTTAAGGTAATTAGCGAAAGGTAAACTGATAATGTATAGATGACTGAAATTTTAGAAGATGGTTCTCCTGATAAACCCCAAACGACATGGAGCTATTGGAAATTGCATCGTCCCGCAAGTTCCCTAAGAACACCTTCACAGTCAAAAAATTTCAACAGTCACACTGGAACGTGGAACGTCTTTTCGTCCTCCTCCTAAAAGCTATCGTTAAATCCAGGCCAATAGCGCAACAAAGGCTAACTAATTTCTGCACCTGGTTAGTAACCGTTTAAAATGAAATTTTAAAAATTACTCAGAATAGTAGAAAACCATAACATCAAATATACCAGATAAAGACAACGCCGAACGGACCCAAATGGGTGACAAAACACTTGATCGACCTCTTGAAGTCGCAGCTGAGCACCTTTCTAATCTCACAGCCTTAGCATCCACACCAGCAGGGAGCGACAGGCGTAGCTTGTACCCCTCCACCCAGTAGCGAGGAAATGGATTGAAGACAGCTAACATCCATTATCAGTGAGTCCGCAGCGTCCATCTAGGCGTCTTATTTGGTTCATAGCACCGAAGTAATGACAGGGGGACAGCCTGCATTTAATACTGCCACTACATCCACCGTACTGCATGCACGCATCAGCGAAGAGACAGACAAGCTAATACCCTGCACCCAATGTGCACGACACAGGGCTTCCCTCATTGCTCACAGTAAAGGTCACAATTCCAGTAAACAACATGGCTCCTACTCAAGACACTCCAATGGAGCATGTGTTCCCTTTTTCATTTTTAGGCCGACTCCAGACTGAGAGCCCACACCAGCCACAATCACCAGCTAACACTGCTGCACATCCGTCCCAGAGACATATAACTACTCACAACACACTTAAAACAGGACTCTCTGATATCGATACACAGAGACTTGCTGATATGTCTCACTGCCGCATCAGTACACAACGTACCCCACTCTACGGCAACACAGCCGTGTATTCTCATATGTAAATGATTTTATAGGTGCCGAATGGCACCTTGCGCTAAATTTTTCCACAATACTTTGAACTTTATATTGAAATTCGGCAATGGTTCATGCAGACTCTGGAGGATGAGTGAGTTACCGCTTCATCATTTCCCATACGTGTTGAATTGCCGATAGATGTGATGATCTTGAGCACGCTATCTTACAGTAGCCGTATATGGACGTTTATTTTCCTCCTGAAAAGGCACGTCACCAACATATCTAAGAAACAGCAATAACACGAGATAACAGCCTGTGTAATGGAGAGGCCACTAGTCACTGGGCACATTTCCGACGAGTTACAACTTCGACTTCATTCCACACCCCAACGTCGAATTTTACTACCTTCTATCGTTACGGTTCTTCAGCAAAGAATTATTTGACATTCCTTCAGATATTGAGACACCTCATTTAAAGTATACCCAGCAGAGTTCAAGGCAAGTTCAAGGCATCATAAAGGCGAAAAATGGACATAGTTTTTGTTAATGTTCACTAATAGGTGATAATACTGACATCTTCAGTGAATGTGAAGAAGAACTACGTTTCCGTGTCCAGGTCAAATTTTATTTTTCCAATAGTTAGCCACCGCTACGGCTTTGTCGTTGGCTTGTAGCAGGTCACTAAAACTGCAGGGCTCCGGCAGTAGTCGGCACATGAGCAGATGTGCCTCGTCTTGTACCTCTCCGTATCTGCAAAGAACGTCGTCATTGTTGGTCAGCAGTCCCCACTTGCACAGATTAGTTTTGCATCTGGGTACACCAGCCTTCAGCCTATTTAGTGTTCTCCACACTGTATAAGGAAGTTCGTTTCCAGGTGCCATTTGCTCTTTTGGTACTATCTGCAGTGCGGTTTGTTCATTCTTCCATTTACGGACTCTATTATCTCCCTGTGAACCGTGAAGGATCTTGGTTCTTGCAATAAAGCTATTTCTAGACTTAAGCCTCCGAGCCTGAGTGACGTGCCCATTCAGTAGGTGTCGAGAATCTGTTTCTTTCTTTGTTCTCTCAGCGTCTGCTGCCACCTGCCTTCTGATCTTGGATGAGGCAATTCCAGCAAGTAGGTACAAATTACCCGTTGGTGGTGGTCTGAGACAGCCTGTAACAGTTTGCATTGTCTCATTTACACTTACATCAACCTGTTTAGCATGTGCAGATGCTTCCCATACTGGCGCTGCATAGTCTGCTGCAGAAACACACAGAGCAAGTGCTGGTGTTCTCAGTACTGATGGTTGAGCTCCCCATTCATAGTTTGTCAGCCTGCGGATGATGTTATTCCTGGAGCAGACTTTAGCCTTGGTGTTTTGGCAATGCTGCTTGAAGGAAAGCGTTCTGTCAAGTACAACCCCAAGGTATTTAGGTGTTGGACAGTGCTTTAGCTTCTTACCTTGCCATGTAACGTCGAGCTCAACTCCAGCATCTCTACTGCGCAGGTGGAAAGCACATACTTGGATTTTGTCAGGGTTTGGCTTGAGGTGATTTGCGTCATAGTATTGAGCCAGTTCTTCAAGCGCTCTAGAGAGATTTCCAGATGTTGCGTCAAAATTGGACCCCTGGACCACCACAGCTGTGTCATCAGCATATACGAAGAGTCTTGCATCTTGAGGTATAGGTTGGTCATTAGTGTACACATTATAAAGGATGGGAGAAAGTACACTTCCTTGTGGTAAGCCGTTCTTCTGCAGTCGCCATCTACTGTTCTTGCCATTTAGGGAGACATAAAATCTTCGATTCTGCAGAAGACTACCAATAACCATCGTCAACCTACAGTCCCCTGTGAGGTGATATAATTTGCGCAATAGCTTTCCGTGGTTTACCGTGTCGTATGCAGCAGTAAGATCTAGGAAAGCTGCTCCAGTTACTAATTTTTTTTCAAACCCGTCTTCTATATGTTGTGTCAGATTAAGTATTTGCCCACAACAAGATCTTCCTGGTCTGAAACCGGCTTGTTCCTTTATGAGCTTTCCATCTATAGTTTCTACAACCCGGTTGAGAATCATCCGCTCCAGTATCTTATAGAGATGGCATAGAAGTGACACTGGTCTGTAACTTTTGGGGTCCTTTATCTCCTTGCCAGGTTTTAATAAAGCCACCACTCTCGCCTGCCGCCATAGTTTTGGAATATTCAGCTCTTTAATACAGGTGTTCATCATTTGTAGTAACCAGTTTCGAGCTTTGGGCCCAAACTGTTTTATCTGATCCGTTCTAAGGTCATCAGTTCCAGCGGCCTTATTCAGTTCCATACTCTGAATGGCGTCTTCCAGTTCGGTTGCTGTGAATGAAGCATTGAGGAGTCCGTAATCTTTTTGTTCTTGGGGTATAACTCTTTCCCTTTCTCTTTTCCCTTTGATTTTCCCATTCTTCAGAAGTTGGCTAGCAATCTGATTTGCTGTTACCCCGTTGTTCTTCTGCTGGTGGTCAGTTGGGTCCCCACTTAAGTTTTTCAGTAATTTCCATGCACGTCTGCTGTTTTGTTTCATGTCAAGATTCTCGACTAGTGTGCACTACCGTGATCTCTTATCCTCAGCAATAGCCTGCATTAGTTCCTCCCCAGCCTCCATAGTATCTTCGCTGAAGGGGTCCTGAGTGAACAGGTTTTGGTACCTGTCAAGTAAGACCTAGCTGCTGCCGGTCAGACCCTGGATGTACTGGGTACGGCAACCCCTTGGGATGATTTTCCTTGAGATCCCTTTCACAAGATCGATAAATCTACCATACTCATCTGGTCGAGGAGGGATTTTCTCAATCTCTTCGTCCAATTGCTCTTTAAATTTCTGCCAGTCTGCGTTTTTGAAATTAAACCGTCTTCGGAAAGGCACCTCCTCTGGTTTAACCATGGCATTCACAACACAAACGACGGGTCTGTGTCGTGTACTTGGGATAGGTTCTTCAAAAAGCTTCATGCACTGTGCTGCCAACTTCCTACGCACAAAGATGTTGTCAGGATTATATCCCTTTCTCCATCTTCTGCTGTTGAACGATGCTGGCTGTTTTGGGTCATGAATGAGTTGTAGGTCGTTAGTGTCAGCCCAGGATTCAAGCTGTACACCATTCTCATCAGTCTCATTATATCCCCATGCTTCACCATGGCAGTTGAAATCGCCCATGACAAAATTAATATGGTCATTTGTAAAATTGTTTGGTTCATGGAAAACAAAGTCTACATTTGGTGGTTTGTACACAGACGTCACAGAGAACTTCTAGGCGCGAATGGTAAGTACTTCAATGTTATTTACTTCTGTCATTGCGGTTTATGTTACGTTGAGCCCGGGTCTGACGAAAATCGCACTCCCATACCTGTCGTGAGGTCTTTCAATGGTCAAATCCATTCCTGCTATTTTAGGTCTGTGGCTGGTGGCTCCCCGGTGTGTTTCCTGCACCAACAATACGTCGCATTTATGCTTATAGCACATGTCTGCTAATAAAACACTCTTATGACTAGAGAATCCCTCAATATTTATCGAGATCGTCACAAGGGGTGGTCTTGATAAAGGCTGTTTCATCTTGATGTTAATTTGGTTTTAGACTTTAACTTGATCTGGTGTTAGAAGGATTAGCCGGTGAAATCTTTCACCGTTTCCAGGGTACACCCGATTGTGCCTGTCTTCAGTCTTTAGGCTCACAATCTTCTAGGAGTCTCCTTCTTTGTACCCCAACAGTCTAATGAGAACAGAGTATGGATTGAGAGTAAATCTAAGACAGGCGAAAGTAATGAGAAGTAGCAGACATGATCAAAGTTAGAAACTGAACGTCAGAATTGGTGATCACGAAGTAGATGAAGTTAAGGAATTTTGCTATTCAATGTGGCGAAATAAGCCTTGGCGGTCGGAGTAAGGGGGTATAAAAAGCAGACTAACACTTGCAAAAGAGCGTTTCTGGTCAAGAGAAATCTGCATCAAACAAAGACCTTAATATGAGGAAGAAATTTCTGAGAATGAATGTTTGGAGCACAGTGTTCTATAGTAGTGAGATATGGGCTTTGGGGAAACTGGAACGGAAGAGAATCGAAGCGTTTGAGATGTGCTGCTATAGAAAGAATTTCAAAATTAGGTGCACCGATGAGGTAAGATATGAACAGTGGAGGGAGCTGTAGAGGCTGAAAACTGTGGAGGGACACGGAGATTGGACTATAACGAGCAAATAGCTGAGGATATAGGTTGTAAGTTCTTGAACCAATCAGAAGACAGACTGATGACTAAAAGAAAAAGTGAAATGTGTAAACGACAGGCAGTTAAGAATACAATATTCGCTTTTGAAATATGGTGCTACCGAAGAACCAATGAGAAATTAATTAATCGAACTGGGAAAAAATGATATCGCCTGTTAGGACACACCCTGAGGCATTAGTGAATAGTCCTTTTGGCAGTGGAAGGGAGATGTGGGAAGTGATAGCCCTAGATACAGTTCAGGGGTTGAACAAAGCAAATTCAAATGGATGGAAGGTTGCAGTAGTTATGCAGAGATGAAGAGGATTGCACTGGATGTATTAGCGTGGAGAGATGCATCAGCCCATTCTTACGGACTGAAGACCACAACAACAACAACAACTCTATACATGTTGTTAACTGCCCGCCTTCATGCTTGCAATCTATACAGTTTGGTTCAGTCTCTTTTTCTATTCTTTTTTACAGTCTAATTTCAGTCTAAGTCGTACGTAAACGGTGATACACAGTTTTTAGAATGGTGTGGAAGGGCAGCTCAACGACGCCATGCCAAAACGTACCCTCACTAACGTAAATCACATCACAGTAGTTTTAGATTTGTATACAGGAGATTACGAGAAAAAGGATTGTTCCGTAACAATGAAAGGTGCCAAGAGTGCGACATATGACACAACACCCGGTCTGGAAGAGACTATGTGACATGCGAGTGGTAACAATTAATTGCACCACCAGTTGCTGATCTGGACACATAGCAAGCAACGTTTAGAGAACTTTATATCAAGAATTGCACAAGTATCAGCCACAGAAGTGCAGTCATTGCAGCCAGCAGTCACTCCCTATCGAATTGACTTTCCGTTTAAATTCGTACAAATTTTGTGCAGAATTTATCTACATTCATGTTTCCAGAATTAGATTTTCACTCTGCAGCGGAGTGTGCGCCGATATGAAACTTCCTGGCAGATTAAAACTGTGTGCCGGACCGAGACTCTGTGAAATTTGGAAGGTAGGAGACGAGGTACTTACTGGCAGATTTGAAGCTGTGAGGAGGAGTCGTGATTCGTACTTGGGTAGCTCAGATGGTAGAACACTTGTCCGCGAAAGGCAAAGATCCCGAGTCTCGGTCCGGCACATAATTCTAATCTGCCAGGAAGTTACATTCATGTCAGTTACAAACAATAGCATGTCTGCAGTATAGGGTTCGTCTAACAGCTGTAACAGCCATGTGGAGAGTGACGAAAACTTAACAGACGCTGGTAAAATGGTTCAAATGGCTCTGAGCACTATGGGACTCAACTGCTGAGGTCATTAGTCCCCTAGAACTTAGAACTAGTTAAAGCTAACTAATCTAAGGACATCACAAACATCCATGCCCGAGGCAGGATTCGAACCTGCGACCGTAGCGGTCTTGCGGTTCCAGACTGCAGCGCCTTTAACCGCACGGCCACTTCGGCCGGCAGACGCTGGTATATCGATCTTATGAACAGGAGAATATGGGCTTGGGACAAGGAATGAAAGAGGAGAAAGACTAATTGAGTTCTGTAACAAGTTTCAGCTAGTAATAGCGAATAGCGAATATCCTGTTCAAGAATCACAACAGGAGGAGGTATACTTGAAAAAGGTCGGGAGATACGGGAAGATTTCAATTAGATTACATCATGGTCAGACAGAGATTCCGAAATCAGATACTGGATTGTAAGGCGTACCCAGGAGCAGATATAGACTCAGATCACAATATAGTAGTGATGAACAGTAGGCTGAAGTTCAAGACATTAGTCAGGAAGAATCAATAGGCAAAGAAGTGGGATACGGAAGTACTAAGGAATGACGAGATACGTTTGAAGTTCTCTAACGCTGTAGATACAGCAATAAGGAATACCGCAGTAGGCAGTACAGTTGAAGAGGAATGGACATCTCTAAAAAGGGCCATCACAGAAGATGGGAAGGAAAACATAGGTACAAAGAAGGTAGCTGAAAAGAAACCATGGGTAACAGAAGAAATACTTCAGTTGATTGATGAAAGGAGGAAGTACAAACATGTTCCGGGAAAATCAGGAATACAGAAATACAAGTCGCTGAGGAATGAAATAAATAGGAAGTGCAGGGAAGCTAAGACGAAATGGCTGCAGGAAAAATGTGAAGACATCCAAAAAGATATGATTGTCGGAAGGACAGACTCAGCATACAGGAAAGTCAAAACAACCTTAGGTGACGTTAAAAGCAACGGTGGTAATATTAAGAGTGCAACGGGAATTCCACTGTTAAATGCAGAGGAGAGAGCAGACAGGTGAAAAGAATGCGTTGAAAGCCTCTTCGAGGGTGAAGATTTGTCTGATGTGATAGAAGAAGAAACAGGAGTCGATTTAGAAGATATAGGGGATCCAGTATTAGAATCGGAATTTAAAAGAGCTTTGGAGGACTTACGGTCAAATAAGGCAGAAGGGATAGATAACATTCCATCAGAATTTCTAAAATCATTGGGGGAAGTGGCAACAAAACGACTATTCACGTTGGTGTGCAGAATATATGAGTCTGGCGATATACCATCTGACTTTCGGAAAAGCATCATCCACACAATTCCGAAGACGGCAAGAGTTGACAAGTGCGAGAATTATCGCACAATCAGCTTAACAGCTCATGCACCGAAGCTGCTTACAAGATTAATATACAGAAGAATGGAAAAGAAAATTGACAATGCGCTAGGTGACGATCAGTTTGGCTTTAGGAAAAGTAAACGGACGAGATGAACAGTAGGCTGAAGTTCAAGACATTAGTCAGGAAGAATCAATAGGCAAAGAAGTGGGATACGGAAGTACTAAGGAATGACGAGATACGTTTGAAGTTCTCTAACGCTGTAGATACAGCAATAAGGAATACCGCAGTAGGCAGTACAGTTGAAGAGGAATGGACATCTCTAAAAAGGGCCATCACAGAAGATGGGAAGGAAAACATAGGTACAAAGAAGGTAGCTGAAAAGAAACCATGGGTAACAGAAGAAATACTTCAGTTGATTGATAAAAGGAGGAAGTACAAACATGTTCCGGGAAAATCAGGAATACAGAAATACAAGTCGCTGAGGAATGAAATAAATAGGAAGTGCAGGGAAGCTAAGACGAAATGGCTGCAGGAAAAATGTGAAGACATCCAAAAAGATATGATTGTCGGAAGGACAGACTCAGCATACAGGAAAGTCAAAACAACCTTAGGTGACGTTAAAAGCAACGGTGGTAATATTAAGAGTGCAACGGGAATTCCACTGTTAAATGCAGAGGAGAGAGCAGACAGGTGAAAAGAATGCGTTGAAAGCCTCTTCGAGGGTGAAGATTTGTCTGATGTGATAGAAGAAGAAACAGGAGTCGATTTAGAAGATATAGGGGATCCAGTATTAGAATCGGAATTTAAAAGAGCTTTGGAGGACTTACGGTCAAATAAGGCAGAAGGGATAGATAACATTCCATCAGAATTTCTAAAATCATTGGGGGAAGTGGCAACAAAACGACTATTCACGTTGGTGTGCAGAATATATGAGTCTGGCGATATACCATCTGACTTTCGGAAAAGCATCATCCACACAATTCCGAAGACGGCAAGAGTTGACAAGTGCGAGAATTATCGCACAATCAGCTTAACAGCTCATGCACCGAAGCTGCTTACAAGATTAATATACAGAAGAATGGAAAAGAAAATTGAGAATGCGCTAGGTGACGATCAGTTTGGCTTTAGGAAAAGTAAACGGACGAGAGAGGCAATTCTGACGTTACGGCTAATAATGGAAGCAAGGCTAAAGACAAATGAAGACACTTTCATAGGATTTGTCGACCTGGAAAAAGCGTTCGACAATATAAAATGGTGAAAGCTGTCCGAGATTCTGAAAAATGTATGGGTAAGCTATAGGGAGAGACGGGTCATATACAATATGTACAACAACCAAGAGGGAATAATAAGAGTGGACGATCAAGAACGAAGTGCTCGTATTAAGAAGGACGTAAGACAAGGCTGTAGCCTCTCGCCCCTACTCTTCAATCTGTACATCGAGGAAGCAATGATGGAAATAAAAGAAAGGTTCAGGAGTGGAATTAAAATACAAGGTGAAAGGATATCAATGATACGATTCGCTGATGACATTGCTATCCTGAGTGAAAGTGAAGAAGAATTAAATGATCTGCTGAACGGAATGAACAGTCTAATGAGTACAAAGTATGGTTTGAGAGTAAATCGGAGAAAGACGAAGGTAATGAGAAGTAGTAGAAATGAGATCAGTGAGAAACTTAACATCAGGATTGATGGTCACGAAGTCAATGAAGTTAAGGAATTCTGCTACCTAGGCAGTAAAATAAGCAATGACGGACGGAGCAAGGAGGACATCAAAAGCAGACTCGCTATGGCAAAAAATGCATTTCTGGCCAAGAGAAGTCTACTAATATCAAATACCGGCCTTAATTTGAGGTAGAAATTTCTGAGGATGTACGTCTGGAGTACAGCATTGTATGGTAGTGAAACATGGACTGTGGGAAAACCGGAACAGAAGAGAATCGAAGCATTTGAGATGTGGTGCTATAGACGAATGTTGAAAATTACGTGGACTGATAAGGTAAGGAATGAGGAGGTTCTACGCAGAATCGGAGAGGAAAGGAATATGTGGAAAACACTGATAAGGAGATGGGACAGGATGATAGGACATCTGCTAAGACATGAGGGAATGACTTCCATGGTACTAGAGGGAGCTGTAGAGGGCAAAAACTGTAGAGGAAGGCAGAGATTGGAATACGTCAAGCAAATAAGTGAGGACGTAGGTTTCAAGTGCTACTCTGAGATGAAGAGTTTAGCACAGGAAAGGCATTCGTGGCGGGCCGCATCAAACCAGTCATTAGACTGATGACAAAAAAAAAAATGAACAGACTTTCTCTGTGAAAATGTAGGGTGGTAAGGAATGAGGAGGTTCTACGCAGAATCGGAGAGGAAAGGAATATGTGGAAAACACTGATAAGGAGATGGGACAGGATGATAGGACATCTGCTAAGACATGAGGGAATGACTTCCATGGTACTAGAGGGAGCTGTAGAGGGCAAAAACTGTAGAGGAAGGCAGAGATTGGAATACGTCAAGCAAATAAGTGAGGACGTAGGTTTCAAGTGCTACTCTGAGATGAAGAGTTTAGCACAGGAAAGGCTGTAGAGGGCAAAAACTGTAGAGGAAGGCAGAGATTGGAATACGTCAAGCAAATAAGTGAGGACGTAGGTTTCAAGTGCTACTCTGAGATGAAGAGTTTAGCACAGGAAAGGCATTCGTGGCGGGCCGCATCAAACCAGTCATTAGACTGATGACCAAAAAAAAAAATGAACAGACTTTCTCTGTGAAAATGTAGGGTGGTATTTTCAACGATTATGTGATTGGAGCTTACAGACTTTGCGTTAAACTGAACAATCATGTGTACAAAGTATTTTCAACTTATCCTCTCACAATTTGCTTAAGATTTACCGCTGAGAATCCTTTAGCTTATGTAGTTTCAGCACGATGGGGCATCGGACTACTTTTTAGTCAATCTCTTTTGACAACAGAATTGCGTATTTCGTCTGGGGACTGTTGCATTGATCTTTGTTTAGTGTTGTACGTTTTTTCCACTATTGTGGAGGCAATTTTGCAGAACCACAGGTAATTATCACAATACATCTATAAATCATGAGTACATTATTAATCGAGCCACCAAATACAACGTACCCTTACGCCAAAATGTTCAGAAAATATGCCTGACAACCGCCGAAATTTGGTCGCTGGAGTTCATAATTACTCCATATGTCAGTGGTTCCTTTTTTCCCATTTATTGGCTTTCGGGTCGTGGCCATTCAGCCATTTCAGCAGTGTAATATGAATTTTGTCGATACAAGCTTAAGGACAACACAAAACCCAGTCCCCGAGCAGAGAAAATCTCCGCGTCAATCATTCTTGTTGAGTAATGATATTACTCCAGTAGCAGAGGTATGAACATCCATTTACGACATAGATCAAAGATTTCTGTAGTGATGCACAGCTGAGTTCTTAGTTACTACTGTCTCCATCTTTTCAACAGCGTTTGTAACGATAGATTTGCTTCTGATAACTTACAAGATATAAATTCTCTTCGGAGAACAGAGACAGCTGTTAGCAGCTGCAGACGCCCTACTCATTTCAAGGCTGTTCCATCATTCGACGAAGAGACATGTGCCAGCACAGGTTAATATTCCGCCGTAAGCCTGCATGAGACAGCACGTCTCTCTGTCGTTCCGCTTCGTCTCTATGCATTGTGAATGATAAACCGAAGGCGGGGTCGTCAGTTCCCTGGCGAGACAAAATACGAAACGAGTCTGTCAATCCGTGGGAAGGATTTCTCCTGACATACCAACAGCGTATTTCGTTAACATAAGTTTCTGCTACATTTATTTACTTACTTACTTGCTCATTTAACTACCTAACAAACACAGACCCAGTTCGCAAAATAATGTGGCCTACCGCTCCTATGGAAAAGTGCTTCTTGATAGACATTCAAAAGCACAAAGTTTTGGCATCTTTACTTATTTAATCTCGCAGTAGTCGTATGAGATTATCTATCGCTTTTGTAGCAAGTGCTTCTGCATTGAATATAAGCCGGGAATGGTATTCCTAAAGCCTTCAAGCAAGACTACACCCCTCTTGGTGGAGAGTACTTCTGGCACTGCTATCTGGTTCCCCCTTCCCTGTTCCTTCTTGAATAGCGCACGTGAAGAATAGTAGCCGGTAAACCTCAGTATTAGCTCCAGTTTCTCCAATTGTCTCATTGTGTTCATTACACGAGACGTGTGTGGGAGGAAATAATGTTTGGTCTAACTCTTGTCGGAAGGTACTTTCCAGGGTTGTCAGTAGTAAACCTCTCCGTGATATGCAAACGCATCTGCCATCGGAGTTTGCTGAGCGCCTCCATTAAAATTCTCGCACCGAGTAAACGATCCCGTGACGAAACGTGTCGCTCAAATGCGCTTCTTTGGTCGCGTGGACTACGAAGTACGACGGACAAACGTACATATATGTTTCCACTCTGGAATTCACCGTGCGGTGTGTGGCGGAGAATAAGTAGTGTGGCATTAGTTTGCCCTCCTTGCAGTGACATTCGCATTCGTCCGCATGACAAGAAAATATTGTAGGTGCCAAAGTTTTTTTTATTTATTGTCATGGTAGTCACGCTATTTCTTCAATCGGAAAGTGGCTCGTAATACGTGGAATGTTGTTAGTTCGGACTTTCGTGACGGACGAAATCTTCTAGCATTTCCTTCTAATTTTTTTTGAAAACCTCCGTTTTACTCCACGCTTGCTACAAGAACGCTGTAACGAATCATGCACATATCTTTTAAATCTTTCTATCCTTGCTATTAATATCAGAAAAGTCCCATAATTACGTACAATAGTCAAGAATAGATCAAATGAGTGTTTTGTATGTGACCTTCGTAAGTAATTTATATTTTCTCAAGATTTTTCTAGTGTATGCGTCTAGCATTTGTTTTCCACGCTGGTTTATCTGACTGGTTCACCTTAAATCTGTCCGGGAAAATGCTCGAAGATATTAACAGATACAAGTAATTTGTTACCGCCTCACTTCCTGCGCATATCTACGTGGTCTATAAATTGCCTCATAGGTATTAAGTCGTTAACCAGGAGTTCATCGATATATTTGCGTCAGTGGTCCAATTGCACTGTCTTGGCATAAGCGTTCGGTCCTGACGTTCCTCTCCATTAGCGGCGGCGTACTGAGTTCTGTTTGCTGAGAATTCCTCAGTCCAGTTTCTCATTAGTTCAAATGGTTCAAATGGCTCTGAGCACTATGGGACTTAACAGCTATGGTCATCAGTCCTCTAGAACTTAGAACTACTTAAAACTAACTAACCTAAGGACATCACACAACACCCAGTCATCACGAGGCAGAGAAAATCCCTGACCCCGCCGAGAATCGAACCCGGGAACCCGGGCGTGCGAAGCGAGTACGCTACCGCACGACCACGAGCTGCGGACTTCTCATTAGTGCTCATGTTGACAGCTCGCTGACAATGGTGACGCTAACAGTGACAGTGCCACTAAAGCAGATTAAATCAATATGTCTTTCCGAAATTCCTCTGTCTAAGAAGAGAGAGTAAGTATTTAAGATTTCCGATCACTAACAGCTGCCAACACGAGTAACTTAGAAACTGCTGCCCTCCGCCTTGCGAAGAAACCAAAAGCATGTAATAAAGGCAGACCTCCGGTCAATATTGTACACTAAATAAGTTCGTGTGATAGTATACTTAGTAACAGTATGTAACCGCTCGCTCGACGAAAGATCCCTACCTAAAGACTGCAAAATTACACAGGTCGCACCAATACTCAAGGAAGGAAAAACGATAATCCACTGAACTACAAAAACATATCACTTACATATATATGCAGTGGAGTTTGGATAACATAGGGTATTGAAAAGTTGTGAACTATGTCTCAGTAAACGGGCACACAGTACACAGGGATTCAGAGTATCATTCTTAAAAAACACAGCTAACTCTTCGTTCACGAGAAGTGGTGAGTGCTAATGACAGGGGATTTCAAACTGATTCCGTGTTTCTAGATTTACATATGGCTTTCGATACCGTTTATCACCTTCGGCTTCTAATCATGTTGCGTGCCTATGGACTATCATCTCAGTTGTATGATCGTGATCGGGGTTTTCGGTCAGTAACGCCACAGATCGTAGGAGTTGACCAAAAGGTATCGAGTAAAACATTAGTGATATCTGCCATCCACAAGGGATTGTTATAATCCCTCTGGTTTTCCTAGTCTACATATTTTAGCTAAAGAGACTGCTACACTAAGCTAGTCCGTCTCCTTCATTCTCCTCCGAATGCGAAAAGAATTTGTTGACACACCCTCCCTCCAACATATGCAGAAATCGTCATTATAATAAAATAGGAGAAATTAGAGCTCGCATGGAAAGATTTAAAGGTTCTTTCTCCCGAGCACTTTTTGAGGGAGGAACGGTAGAGAATTCTCTGCCAGGCACTTTCGTTTGAATTACAGAATAGTCATGCAACGAATGTGGAAGTATTTCGTTTCATAGGTAACAGTGCGAAACTGTAAACGCGGCATAAATCCGAGCTGCGATGTACAGAATGAGGCACGTAAGACGTCACTCCCCTTTTATTTCCTGAACGGTTACACATATCGAAACGCGGTTTCCGACATATGTTAGAGCGTCAGAAGGGACGTATGTTTTTGTTTCGTTATTATTCTTAGCGCTTGTAGCAACGGAGATATTGCAGTATTTTTTTTTTTTTTTAAATGGGACAGTATACTTTTAATAACTGTATTTGATAGCTCTCGAGAAGATGATCACAGTGACATAGTAGCGGCGCAAACACTGCAATACAGGAATTTCGCCGGCCGGAGTGGCCGAACGGTTCTAGGCACTACAGTCTGGAACCGTGCGACCACTACGGTCGCAGGTTCGAATCCTGCCTCGGGCGTGGATGTGTGCGATGTCCTTAGGTTAGTTAGGTTTAAGTAATTCTAAGTTCTAGGGGACTGACGACCTCAGAAGTTAAGTCCCATAGTGCTCAGAGCCATTTTGAACAGGAATCTCGGCCCAGGCTACGTATTTGTGTACCATAAGGTACGCCTGCGCTACGAACTGTTCATTCTTCAAAAATAAAGAGGTCTTATAGGCTATAAAAAAGCAACTCTTTTACTGTACGTGGCTGTGTGTTACTAGGAGGTGAAATACACGCTGCCGGACAACTGTCTCTACGAGGACTGCCCTAAATTAAATCATATCGGATACATTCGCCGAACTAAACATTTCATTAAAAATAATTCGGTGACCACCAGTACACCGCAAAATAAATATTCTTCTTAATGAAACGCCCTTTCATGCTGAACGTAAGTGCGTATTGATAGTATTACCAGCTGCGTGCATACCAGCTGTCGACTTATTTCACATTGCAATGCCATTTCGTACACACGTAAATGATATAAACAATTTACTAATTTTGTAACCACTGAAATCACGTAACATACATGTGGCTTTAAAACAAATCTTTATCCTACAATAAAGCACGTGTTCAAACAGCTGACCATGAACTGAAAAGCACACTTGCAATCGCCGCTCGAAAGAACGATGAACAGCTGTTATTACATTGGATGATATGGTAGAGCATGCGATGGCGATTCGGCGACAGATAAAATCCATTGTAGTTGAGGCTTCGTCACAGACTGCATCTTTGAGTGCTCCCCAAAGAAAGGAATAGACAGGAGTCAAATCGGGTGACCCCGCAGGCCATTTGACAACAGAATTCCGTCGTAACCAATGTCCAGGAAGGTTCTCATTCAGTATTTGCGTTGCAGCGCCGGAAGAGTGAACTGGAGAACTGTCGTGTTACAGTCACACACTGTCAAATATCCAGTGGTATCTCTTCCAGAAGAACCGACAGATATTTCGTCAATAAGTGTGCGTACGAATGTCCATTTAGAACGACTCAGATAAAGTAAGATCCCACAATGTAATTTCGAATGATGCCGCACTGTACATTTCTGCTTCACGGCCTTTGAAGTTGCACCTGACGAACCCAGTGAATATTTTCAGCTGCCCAGTAGTACATGTAATACAAATTTACATTGGTGTGGTTAGTAACTGCTCTTCTTCGATAAAGAGCCTAAGTTTGTAAAGTTTTGAGGTAGAACGACAACTGTGTAAGCTGTAAATATTTTTGGTTTAATGTTGCAATCTTATCAGAGAAATGTACGCTTTTACACAGTTTACAATGTGACAATGCTCCGACAGTTGTCAAACGAACGCATCTCGTCCTCAGAGAGTGAAATAATCCTAAACATGCATATTGAAATGCCCTCTCTGTCCTCACAAGAGTAATTAACTACATCTACATCTACATTTCTATATTTATACTCTGCAAGCCACCCAACGGTGTGTGGCGGAGGGCACTTTACGTGCCACTGTCATTACCTCCCTTTTCTGTTCCAGTCGCGTATGGTTCGCGGGAAGAACGACTGTCTGAAAGCCTCCGTGCGCGCTCTAATCTCTCTAATTTTACATTCGTGATCTCCTCGGGAGGTATAAGTAGGGGGAAGCAATACATTCGGTACCTCATCCAGAAACGCACCCTCTTGAAACCTGGACAGCAAGCTACACCGCGATGCAGAGCGCCTCTCTTGCAGAGTCTGCCACTTGAGTTTGCTAAACATCTCCGTAACGCTATCACGGTTACCAAATAACCCTGTGACGAAACGCCCCGCTCTTCTTTGGATCTTCTCTATCTCCTCCGTCAAGCCGATCAGGTACGGATCCCACACTGATGGGCAATACTCAAGTATAGGTCGAACGAGTGTTTTGTAAGCCACCTCCTTTGTTAATGGACTACATTTTCTAAGGACTCTTCCACTGAATCTCAACCTGGCACCCGCCTTACCAACAATTAATTTTATATGATCACTCCACTTCAAATCGTTCCGCACGCACACTCGCAGATATTTTACAGAAGTAACTGCTACCAGTGTTTGTTCCGCTATCATATAATCATACAATAAAGATGTATTCGCAATACACTACATTTGTCTATGTTAAGGGTCAGTTGCCACTCCCTGCACCAAGTGCCTATCCGCAGCAGATCTTCCTGCATTTCGCTACAATTTTCTAATGCTGCAACTTCTCTGTATACTACAGCATCCTCCGCTGAATGTCAGCCACAGAGAACGAAGTGTTCACTCAAATTTCTCCTCTGCGTCATACAGAGTGCTATACGGCCCGTTCTGCACTTGACGCCAGTTCAGAGAAGAGTCCATGAACATTCTGCTCTTGTCTTTCTCCTGGCCGAACTGTCTCCCCACCTGGGTTCTTTCGTTCTCCACGTCACGGCTTGTTTCGACCAATAGGAGCGTTCCTCTTATTTGGTGGAAATTCTCTCTGCCAATCGCAACGACCCTACCATTGAACTGCGTCGAAATCTCGGCACTTTACTCCTTCCCAATTTGTTACCGCCGGATCGGAATTTTTTGTGCCTGCTCCAGATGCATAAAAGTTACATGCGTAAATCACATGTGTACCATTTGCTGTTCACGTGATCAACTGCAATACTGGTTTTGTTCGTATCTATTTGGAATTCTGAAACGCAGTTTTCTAAAGCGTCTTTTTGTCCTACTTCTGGTGGCCCGTTACTTGCTCTCCAGTATGTGTCACCTGTCCGGTCGATGACTCCTGCAGCGGCACGCCCTCTAAGAACTTTACATGGTGCCTCCCGTGGTGTGGTCTCCGCTTCTGCCTGTGCTTGCTTCCTCACAAAACGTTTCCTCTCGCTGCTTGTTTCTGCTTTTGCTCATTGACATGCATTATATAGGAACAGCTTGTTAATACCGTTGACTGACTATCATCCCCTTTGCATTACATACTTATAGGCAAATCTGCTCATTACCGCCTAAGTAGGTCAGGTGTCAAATTCACCTTCCCATTTTACACTACTGGCCATTAAAATTGCTACAGCACGAAGATGAAGTGCTACAGACCCGAAATTTAGCCGACAGGAAGAAGAAGCTGTGATATGCAAATGATTAGCATTTCAGACTATTCACACATACAAATAAGTTATACACAACTGCAACCAGTCACTTTTTCAATAATAATGCTTTATTACATTAACCGGTTTTCGAACCCTTTCAGGTTCATCTTCAGATGATTTCGGGAGGATCCGGGAAGTTACATCATTACTGGTAGTAGCATAATGCTGGGTGCTGGTTCGATGGCAGAAAGATGGGTCACACTTTAATGTATCGTCATGACTAAACCTTATCTGTCGATATGGATGTAAATTTAGTTTTAACTTACTGTGACAGTATAGGCGGCTTTTTTCGTATCTGTCTGCCTCCATTTTGGTGTCCTGAACACTTTCACACAAACTATATTAGTTCACACTTTGACAGTGACACTTTACCAGCATAATAATACTCCAGATCACGTTAACGTAACAACAGAAATAAGCCAACAGTTCATCTGAAGATTTGTTATTAATTTAAATATACAGGTCCTAGTCATACAGACTAATAAAAAAACTGCCTGTAATATATATATATATATATAATAAAAAAACTGCCTGTAACATACAAGTAGAAATAACATATCAGATCACCTGACATTTGTTCTTGTAGTAATTTATTATTATTTCATCTAGTGCTCTCATGTTATCGCCATTCTGATAAAAAAACTTGCCCTTATATCAACTTTAACACATGTAAAGAACAACAAATCACATCTCTGTACAAAGTAGGCTTATGCCATATCTCTCTGTCAAGATCTTTGTTATAAGCAACAGTTGTAAAGCGCATGCTGGATGCTGGTAAAGTGTCACTGTTAAAGTGTGAACTAATATAGTTCGTGTGAAAGTGTTCAGGACACCAAAATGGAGGCAGACAGATACGAAAAAAGCCGCCTATACTGTCACAGTAAGTTAAAACTAAATTTACATCCATATCGACAGATAAGGATATATATATATATATATATATATATATATATATATATATATATATATATATATATATATATATATACTCCTGGAAATGGAAATAAGAACACATTGACACCGGTGTGTCAGACCCACCATACTTGCTCCGGACACTGCGAGAGGGCTGTACAAGCAATGATCACACGCACGGCACAGCGGACACACCAGGAACCGCGGTGTTGGCCGTCGAATGGCGCTAGCTGCGCAGCATTTGTGCACCGCCGCCGTCAGTGTCAGCCAGTTTGCCGTGGCATACGGAGCTCCATCGCAGTCTTTAACACTGGTAGCATGCCGCGACAGCGTGGACGTGAACCGTATGTGCAGTTGACGGACTTTGAGCGAGGGCATATAGTGGGCATGCGGGAGGCCGGGTGGACGTACCGCCGAATTGCTCAACACGTGGGGCGTGAGGTCTCCACAGTACATCGATGTTGTCGCCAGTGGTCGGCGGAAGGTGCACGTGCCCGTCGACCTGGGACCGGACCGCAGCGACGCACGGATGCACGCCAAGACCGTAGGATCCTACGCAGTGCCTTAGGGGACCGCACCGCCACTTCCCAGCAAATTAGGGACACTGTTGCTCCTGGGGTATCGGCGAGGACCATTCGCAACCGTCTCCATGAAGCTGGGCTACGGTCCCGCACACCGTTAGGCCGTCTTCCGCTCACACCCCAACATCGTGCAGCCCGCCTCCAGTGGTGTCGCGACAGGCGTGAATGGAGGGACGTGTCGTCTTCAGCGATGAGAGTCGCTTCTGCCTTGGTGCCAATGATGGTCGTATGCGTGTTTGGCGCCGTGCAGGTGAGCGCCACAATCAGGACTGCATACGACCGAGGCACACAGGGCCAACACCCGGCATCATGGTGTGGGGAGCGATCTCCTACACTGGCCGTACACCACTGGTGATTGTCGAGGGGACACTGAATAGTGCACGGTACATCCAAACCGTCATCGAACCCTTCGTTCTACCATTCCTAGACCGGCAAGGGAACTTGCTGTTCCAACAGGACAATGCACGTCCGCATGTATCCCGTGCCACCCAACGTGCTCTAGAAGGTGTAAGTCAACTACCCTGGCCAGCAAGATCTCCGGATCTGTCCCCCATTGAGCATGTTTGGGACTGGATGAAGCGTCGTCTCACGAGGTCTGCACGTCCAGCACGAACGCTGGTCCAACTGAGGCGCCAAGTGGAAATGGCATGGCAAGCCGTTCCACAGGACTACATCCAGCATCTCTACGATCGTCTCCATGGGCGAATAGCAGCCTGCATTGCTGCGAAAGGTGGATATACACTGTACTAGTGCCGACATTGTGCATGCTCTGTTGCCTGTGTCTATGTGCCTGTGGTTCTGTCAGTGTGATCATGTGATGTATCTGACCCCAGGAATGTGTCAATAAAGTTTCCCCTTCCTGGGACAATGAATTCACGGTGTTCTTATTTCAATTTCCAGGAGTGTATATAGCAATTGCAATAATACAGAGTTATTGTATCTGCAGTGAGGTGCAGCTGTCTGTATGACTAGGACCTGTATATTTAAATTAATAACAAATCTTCAGATGAACTGTTGGCTTATTTCTGTTGTTACGTTAACGTGATCTGGAGTATTATCAAGAGCAGATTCTGTTTATTTTAGCTACAGGTATATGTATAAGAGTTAAAGTGATTGTAATGGATTAAAGCTGTTTGATTGGCTGTACATTTAATAATTTAAAAATCATGAACAATAATTCTTTAACTGTTGACTTATTTTTATTCTAACATTAGAGTGATCTGGGATATTGGTAAAGGCAGCTTGTGTTTGTTCCAGCTAGAATTAATATGTATAAAGTACTGATTTATGTTAGCAATGGAGGGTTTTAACATTTAGAGATATGGTACATGTCTTATTCTGTGGTAGTATACTACATTGACACTGGTATGGTTAGGATGTAAGGAGAGGGAGGGGGCCATTGGGAGGGGGCGGGGGTTGGGGAGCCGGTGTAGGGTTCGTTGGGTGGTTACTTGTTTTGAACTAGTAGATCTTCAAAGCTCTGAAGGAAAAATTTGTTTCTCAGTTCAGTTTGATCATTGAGTAGGTAGTCAGGTGCTGTATTTGTGTAGATAAGTATTTCAGTTTCTTCACGAAGGTCAAGTATTGTGCCTTTGTTGGCAAAATGTAGAGTTCAGGGATTCTGTTCTATGTTGTTTGCAGAATGATTGTGTTGGGCAAGATGTGAGGCAAAGCTGGATTTGTTCAGGTTGTTAAGACGGAGTGCATCCATGTGTTCTTTAAATCTTGTTGTGAAGCTTCTACCAGTTTGTCCAATGTAGAAGCTTGGACATGAGTTGCAAGTGAGCTTGTACACACCTGACTTTTGATATTTTTGTATAGTGGTTTTGGTGCTGTGTATGATTTTATTTTGTACTTTGTTGTTGGTGAAGAAACTTATTTTTATGTTGTATGTCTTGAAGAGGTTGGCAATTTGGTGAGAAATCTTCCCTAGGAAAGGAAGGCTAACAAATGTGGTTTTCTTGTTTGTGGGTGGTTGTTCAGCAGTTGGTTGATTTAGTTTTGCTGTATGGATTAGTTTATCTATTATTGCAGGGTTGTCCCCATTGGTGGAGGCAATTGATTTAATAATTTCTGTTTCTTTTTGTCTTTCATTTGTGTCCATTGGGATTTTAAGCATGCGATTAACCA
Organism: Schistocerca serialis cubense; assembly: GCF_023864345.2. Lineage (NCBI taxonomy): Eukaryota > Metazoa > Arthropoda > Insecta > Orthoptera > Acrididae > Schistocerca > Schistocerca serialis. Next base: position 379,038,799 of record NC_064643.1, on the reverse strand, counting down.
TTGTTCTGAAGAATGCTTTTTTATGTTGGTCGGGATGGCAAGAGGATTTGTGTATGGTAACATTGGTGATTGCTGGCTTTCTGAAAATTTGAAATTCATGCTTCTGATTTTTATTTGAGATTGTTAGATCAAGGTAGTTAATGCCTTCTGGTGTTTCATGTTCTACTGTGAATTGGATTTTATTGTGTATTTTATTAAGTTCTTTGGCTAGATTATCTATTTCTTCTGTTACTCCATTGAACAGAATGAGTGTGTCATCAACATAGCGTTTGTAATAAAGCAGCTTATCTTTTAGTTGGGTTTGGGACCTGAAAAAGTTATTTTCAAGGTTATTGATATATATGTCTGCTAGCAAGCCTGCAAGACTACTACCCATTGCCAGTCCATCTTCCTGAATGTAAAACTTGTTGTTGAACAGGAAGTAGTTGTGTGACAATATGAGTTCCAGGATCTCTATGAGTTCATAGATTTCTGCTCTACCCATTGTCCCATGTTTCAGTAAGTTATTTCTTACTAAACTAATTGTTTCCTTGATGGGTATGTTTGTATATAGGTTTACTATGTCAAGAAATGCAAATTTAGCTGTGACTGGGATGGGGATATCTTTTATACTATTGATAATTCATAACTGTTTTTAATGGAGTAGTTATTTTCAAATACATATGCCTTGCGAATAATATCATTAAGTTTTTTGGTGATTTTATAGCTTGGGCTATTTATAGAGTTCACAATGGGACGTATCGGGCATTCTGGTTTGTGGATCTTAGGTTGTGATCTCAGTTTTGGTGCTGAAGGGTTCATCACTATACAGTGCTTTGCTTCTAATGGTGTCAACAAGAAGTTACAGTTTTTAAGTAACTTTTTAATTTTATCATGGAATTTGGTAGTAGGGTCAGATGCTATCTCCTTTATATTATTCTTTCTGAAGAATTCACAAGTTTTGCTAATATAGTCTGATTCATACATGACAACAGCTGTGTTACCTTTGTCTGCTCTGACAATGAGGGTTTTATCAACTGAAAGTTTCTTATTTATGTCACATAATACCTAAAGTTCAGTATTCATCTTATTGTACATTTTGTTCTGGTGAATGTTTCTCAAAATGATGTTGTTTGCCTTATGAGCTATAGCATTTTGTTCATTGTGTTTTAGTTTAGCTGCTGTACATGCAATTTTTGTGTTAACTATGAGGTCTTTCATTTTGCTTTTATTTAGTGAGGGGACAATGTTGTGTTTAAGGCCTTTTTTTAACAGCTTTAATTCATTACTGTTGAAGCATATTTCTGTAGTATTTATCACTTTATCAAAAAACTTATGTTCCGTTTCAGAAGAGATACTGGGGGACCTCACTGCATTCTTTGAAATTAGAGCATTTATCTTTTTCTCATGTCTATGTGAGATAATAATACGTTCTTTGTTTACATATATATTGACATAGTCTAGGAAGACCATGATGACATGAGCAACAAGTTTATGGCTAAGTTCTAAGTGCATATTATACAGCTTTGAATTGAGCAGATCTTTCTTTTTGTAAAAAGACCTGATTTCAGTTTTATACCAAATAATTTCACATCGTGCTTTTGCTATCTTGGCTGACATACTTTGACTCGTAATTTTATTTCTGATATAATTTGGAGTCACGTTTTCTGAGAGACATTTTTTTGTTAAATCGTATTGCAAGGATTGTTTTCGTTAGTTTAAGTTTACATTGACGAAATTCGCGCATTGTTCTAATTACCTGCCGTGGTATCAACAGATTATGCTTATCCATTACGGATATTTTAGAACCGTGACTGTATATTAATGTAAATAAGTTATACACAACTGCAGCCAGTCACTTTTTCAATAATAATGCTTTATTACATTAACCGGTTTTCGAACCCTTTCAGGTTCATTTTCGGATGATTTCGGGAGGATCCGGGAAGTTACATCATTACTGGTAGTAGCATAATGTTGCGTGCTGGTTCTATGGCAGAAAGATGGGTCACACTTTAATGTATCGTCATGACTACACCTTATCTGGCGATATGGATGTAAATTTAGTTTTTACTTACTGTGACGGTATAGGCGGCTTTTTTCGTATCTGTCTGCCTCCATTTTGGTGTCCTGAACACTTTCACACGAACTATATTAGTTCACACTTTGACAGTGACACTTTACCAGCATAATAATACTCCAGATCACGTTAACGTAACAACAGAAATAAGCCAACAGTTCATCTGAAGATTTGTTATTAATTTAAATATACAGGTCCTAGTCATACAGACAGCTGCACCTCACTGCAGATACAATAACTCTGTATTATTGCAATTCCTATATATATATATATATATATATATATATATATATATATATATATATATATATATATTCATAAATTATAAAAAAAAACTGCCTGTAACATACAAGTAGAAATAACAAATCAGATCACCTGACATTAGTTCTTGTAGTAATTTATTATTATTTCATCTATTGCTCTCATGTTATCGCCATTCTAATAAAAAACTTGCCCTTATATCAACTTTAACACATGTAAAGAACAACAAATCACATCTCTGTACAAAGTAGGCTTATGCCATATCTCTCTGTCAAGATCATTGTTATAAGCAAAAGTTGTAAAGCGCATGCTGGATGCTGGTAAAGTGTCACTGTTAAAGTGGGAACTAATATAGTTCGTGTGACAGTGTTCAGGACACCAAAATGGAGGCAGAGAGATACGAAAAAAGCCGCCTATACCGTCACAGTATGTAAAAACTAAATTTACATCCATACCGACAGATAAGGTGTAGTCATGACGATACATTAAAGTGTGACCCATCCTTCTGCCATAGAACCAGCACCCAGCATTATGCTACTACCAGTAATGATGTAACTTCCCGGATCCTCTTGAAACGTCTCGAACCCTGAGTCAACAGATGGGGACGTTTGCAAGACAACAACCATCTGCACGAACAGTTCGACGGCGTTTGCAGCAGCATGGACTATCAGCTCCGAGATCATGGCTGCGGTTACCCTTGAAGCCGCATCAGAGACAGGAGCGAATGCGATGGCGTACACAACGACGAACCTGGATGCACGAATGGCAAAACGTAATCCAAGTTCTGTTTACAGCTTCATGATGGTCACATCCGTGTTTGGCGACATCGCTGTGAACTCACATTGGAAGCGTGTATTCATCATCGCCGTACTGGCGTACCACCCGGCGTGATGGTATGGGGTGCCATTGGTTACACGTCTCGGTCACCTCTTGTTCGCATTGACGGCACTTTGAACAGTGGATGTTACATTTCAGATGTGTTACGGCCCGTGGCTCTACTCATCATTCGATCCCTGCGAAATCCTACATTTCATCAGGATTATGCACGACCGCATGTAGCAGGTCCTGTACGGGCCCTTCTGGATACAGAAAATGTTCGACTGCTGCCCTGGCCAGCACATTCTCCAAATCTGTCACCAACTGAAAACATCTGGTCAATGGTGGCCGAGCAACTGGCTCGTCACAAAACGCGAGTCACTACTCGTCATGAACTGTGGTATCGTGTTGAAGCTGCATGCGCAGCTGTACCTGAACACATCATCCTAGCTCTGTTTGACTCAATGCCCAGGCGTATCAAGGCCGCTATTACGGCCAGAGGTGGTTGTTCTGGGTACTGGGTTTCTCAGGATCTACGCACCCAAACTGCGTGAAAATGTAATCACATGTCAGTTCTAGTATAATATATTTGTCCAATGAATACCCGTTCATCATCTGCATTTCTTCTTGGTGTAGCAATTTTAATTGGCGGTAGTGTATATAAGTGCTAAATTGACCTTTATTTATTCTGCCACCTTACAAGTTGGTAAAACATAGGGTCGTCTCTTAGTTACTGGAGGACAAACAAACAAAATCCTATACAGTGTTCGAAGTCAGGGTCGTGGAGAGACTGATGTAATTATAGATGAAGGGATGGAAATTCTGTCGATGCAGTATGCGAATGACACCACGTCTAGCTGATTCCACATTCCTTAGCAATATGTCTCGTGCCACTGTGTGGATTACTTAGCGTCGTAGCCAGAGCAGTTTCTTCATGTTCTGTGTCAGCTGCAGTCTTCTTTCTTGTCCTCTTTTTGACGTTCAGGCAGCCTGTCCGCACTAGCGTCTTAATAAATCCAGCAACTGCCTGGTGCGTTGGACATTGGTTATCCAGAGAGATATCCCTATACTGCTGTACTGTTTTTACCGCATTTCTTGCACATTTGTCATACAAAAGTAGTATATCCGACTTCTCCTCATTGGTGTACATGTCTGCATTCAGCGAATGCTGAACCAGAAATGAGCGGCAGCAGTGCAGGCAAGTAAACAAGCAAGAGTGTTGATATTCTATATAAATGTTATTGTTTTCTTAAGAGCTATCGAATGCAGTTATAAAAAATATATTTTTATTTGAAAAAAGTTACTTCGTTCAGTATATCCGTCGATGCCAGCGCTAATAACGTTAATGAAACAAAAACATACGTCCCACTTGACGGTCTAACAATCACCGAAAACCACGTTTCGATATGTGTAACCGTTCACGAAATAAAAGGGGTGTTACGTCTTATATGAGTGTGTATGCTACCTTCTGGATGAAGAGGACGATCTGATCCTATTTTATTACGTACAGTGCTTTTTACGAAGTAAAAGTCATCTGTGAGTGTTACGTATATGAACATGGCCATGCACACAAGGTGTTTTTTTCATTTTAAATGTTTTATTTATGATAAACCTTTATATAATGTGCTATGTTTTATCTACGTGACAACTTGGCTTGAGGTCCAAATCGAACACATTTTATGACATAAATTTTTGAAGACTTGAAGATGTAAGCAAAGTCTGCTGAAACCCTTTATTTGCAAAGAAACATTTACGTGTCCTTGGATTTAGAAAGTTTTTGCCAAGTGGAACAGATCGCTCCATATAGTTTCTCAGCGTGAGAAAATTCAGTCATTATGGCAATAGCTGTACTGAATGCCCCTACACGTACGAACTCGTGATGATAAGTAGTGCCTCCGATTTTTTTTATCCTGTTGTCAGTATCGCTTGAGGTTTTACATGTCATTCATTCATATTACGATGTCAACTTCCCCACCTCGCCGGCACAAGCTGCAACTCTCTGCCGCTAGAGAGATTCGAGTTCTAACGTGCAATATGGCGGAGTGTAACATAATTATGTTGTTGCGTGAGAAACAGGCTGTAACGGAGATTATAGCCGCCTCCAATTGAAATCAATGGAAGTCTGAAAGCCGTGTACGGTGATGATTGTACCGAAATTAGTAATGTGCGACATCGGCAACAACCGACACCTTGCGTCCACTGTCATCGACCTTCCTCTACACCAACAGACACCATCAGATTTTCATCTGTTTCCACAACTTAAAGCACCCCTTCAAGGACTTTACTTTGATAGTGATGAAGCGCTTTAATTGGAAGTGAGGTCGTGGCTCAGTTGACAAAGTGAAATATTCTAGAATGACGGTATCAACAAGCTGGTCTCTCTTTGGGACAAATTTGTTAGTAGCCAGGGTGACCATCTGGAGAGATAAATATGTATACATGAAGAGTAATGATGTAGAAAGTTAAGAAAGTGTGGTTTATTTCAACAACTTCAAGAGTTTTCACACAAAGTATTCGGAGTAATTACTTTTCCACACGCCCCTGTAAGATCTGAATTCGTGTGTGTGTGTATTGCAAGCTTTGCGGCTCCTTCACTGCGCCGTACACAGTACGTCCATCATCCGTATCAATATCCGAATTAATAACTAAATGGCTGCTTGTATTTTCGATTGTTGCAATTATGTGCACAATCTGAAATCCTGTAAAGGTAAACTCTAAATGCAGGAGATTTTTTCTCATTTTAACAGCTACATTTTTTTTTTGGTCTCTGGGTACACCGGAGCAGCCAGAATAGGGCTAAAAATCCGTCTGTTTATTGGAAAAATCTCTGTTGTTTTGCACGGATTTCTGAGTAATTTAAAATATAAATTTCATTTAGATTACCGATACTGCTTAAGTAAGTACCGTGAACAAAAAGATTCTAGCTCCTGGGTTAACAAGTAAATTCCTAAACTCATACACACAACCTGATAGATTAGAAATCAATAACAACTCGTAATATACGTTCCACAAGCAGTTCATATACGTTTCAGGAGGATTTCTTATTTAATTTTAAAATTTCCTTTCTGTGTCTAAGGCTGCCATGCTACAGCCTGTGTCAAAGGATTCATCGGATTTATTGATCAGGCGTGAAACAGCTGTGTCTCACATATGGGACTTAAAATATGTTCTCTTGAAAAGAAACATCCTATTTTAAGTGGGTATATCTTTTACGTGCAAGCTCATACAACTTTGCGATACTTTTCACAGCTATATTTACGATCAGAGTTTTCATTTAATTTCCGTAAATGTGGAATGTTTCCTCCAATGTACGCAACAGAAACATACAGACTGTTCCGTGGTTTTGATAGTATGTATGGAATTACTACATTCACTGCTTTTCCTATGGGCGCCTTTCGCAAATCACCACCAGAAACACATACTGTGATATAAGATAACCTTAGATGTAACGCGAAATCTGTACACACCTTACGCTGTGAGAGTATGGTGTCTTACATTCAATGAAAATCACACCGCCCAGTTGAATCTCAACTGCACCCGTTGTAAATGTGAACACAAGACAACTTTTGTTCCTGTGTTATCAAAATCTCCACTCGACGGACAGTGGCTAATGAAAGAGCGATTGAGTTAGCTAGCTATTTACATCAGTGAAATTCTTACCGGAAACCACGCGAACCAGCAACTAACAACTGGCGCCAATGTAAGTGTTTAGTTTCGATGTATAAAACAAAATTCACTTCGAGTTCCTACTTTCGTTCATGTAGAAAACATAATGAAATCGACCGCACATTTTAGAGACAAGATCTATATGTGATGACGTGCGATCTGTTGAGGTGTTGTCAACAAACTGATGTATAAACTATTAGTTCTCTGATAGTGTCAAATAGTTTCCACACATTCTCATGGTGAGCGGGGACTGTATTGTCTACACTGAAGTGACACAAGTCATGGTACAGTGATATGGACATATAGATGGTAGTATCCCGTATACAAGGCACAAGAGAGCAGTGCATTGGTGGAGCTGTCATTATTCCTAAGGTGATTCGCGTGAAAAGGTCTCCGGCGGGTGTATGGCCGCACGACGGTAATTGCCAGAACGCAGAATGTTGGAAGGAAACACATGGGACACTCTATTTCAGAAAGCGTTAGGGAATTAAATATTCTGAGATCAACAGTGTCAAGAATCTTCCGAAAATAGTCAATTTTAGGCATTGCCTCTTACCATACATAATGCAGTGGCCAACGGAATGCACTTAACGGTCAAGAGCATCGTCGTTTGCATATAGTTGTCAGTACTAACAGACAAATAACACTGAGTGAAATAACCGCACCCGTTATCAATGGGGGACGTACGACTAACGTATCCGTTACGACAGTGTTGCGAAATTTGGCGTTAGTGGGCTATGGCAGCAGACGAGCGACGCGAGTGCCTTTGTTAAAACCACGACATCGGCTGCAGCGCCTCTCCTGTGCTCTATAACTTTCTTAGGGGTTGTTTTTACTCATCGTAGCTGGCTATCTGTCGGAGCAGATGTCCCGGAACAGTAACTGAAGGTTTTTGCTATAAAGTAAAAACAATATTTAATTAAGTATAGTATTTCATTTAATATTTATTATAGTTTCAAAATAAAGATGTCTTGACAAATCTGAAATAAGTTGTAACATACTTACAATAATGAAATAAATTATGCATAACAAGTTACATACTCTCTGTCCAAAATCACACAAAGTACTGACCTACTTTGCCAACAGGGCTGTAACTATTTATACTTTCTTAACAATCCTCGGCATTGTTTAAAATGATTATTTGACAAATTAACAGTTAAAATTTATATAAAAAGATTGAAAATACATATCTGACGGTATATTTACTCCAGAACAGCTACTACACTACGATGTATAAAACATTCTCGGTATTCTTGCCGCGTCAGTTCTAGATAAAATCTCGAGCTTTCGACGATTACTTCCGTCGTCATCGTCAGGAGCTGATTGTCTCCACTGCTGCTATGGTGGCCTCTATATAGCCCGTGGACGGCTTCTGATTGGTCGGCTTATGATTGGTCGGCGATTACGTGCTGCTGTCGCAGACGGTGTCACTGTGTGCGCCGGTGGCGCCACCGCTTCCGTTTGAACGTAAACCTTGGAAGGAACGTCTCTGCTGCTTCTCTGCATCAAGCGCTCGTTTCCATGCACAGCTCAGATGGTATCCGCTATCGCGGTTAAAGTTCTAATGGCTCATCCTTATTTCCACAGCCTCCTTAATAGCAGAATCCCAGTACATGGAGGCATGGGACAGAAATTTAGTTTCATCGAACAATATTTTATGTTTGTTCGTGAGACTGTGCTCCGCAATTGCCGATTTCTCCAATTCTCTATTTTTAATGTGGCGTTGGTGTTCTGCACAGCGGTCGGAAACGGTACGAAACGTCTGACCTATATAATTGCTTCCACCCTCACAGGGTATATTATAAACTCCAGGGACCCTGGGGCCGAGATTGTCCTTAACAGGGCGCATCAAGTCCTTAATTTTCTTAGGAGGACGAAAAATCGGTCGTATACCACGTCTACGCAGGACTCTTCCTATTTTGCTGGAAATCGCGCCTCAAAAAGGAAGAACCGCAATCGGTGTTTCATCCTGTGAGGTTGCAGCATTTTCACGTTTCCTTCTTTCGGAGAACGCTGCCTTTATATCGCGTGCACCATAGCCATTGTTTCGGAACACGTTCTTCAGGTGGTTAATATCGGACCTTAAGTGGTCCTCGTCGGAAACAGTTTTGGCTCTACATACCAACGTGTTCAAAAAGGCCTGCCTTCTGAGCAGGATGGTGGAAACTCTGTGCGTTCAGGTATAAATCGGTATGCGTCGGCTTACGGTATACAGAGTGACCAAGACGCCCGTCTGCCTGTCGTTGTACTAAAACGTCTAAGAAAGGCAGTCTCCCTTCCTGTGCAGAACACCAACGCCACATTGACAATAGAGAATTGTAGAAATCGGCAATTGCGGAGCACAGTCTCACGAACAAACATAAAATATTGTTCGATGAAACTAAAATTCTGCCCAGATCGCCCGACATAAATCCCATCGACCATTTATGTGGCATGGGACATAATCCACAGGTCATTTCGTGTACCAAATCCTGCACCGGCAACGTTTTCGCAATCACTGACAGCTATAGAGGCAGCTTTTCACAGATTTTTTGCAGGGGACTTCCAGCGACTTGTTGAGTCCATACCACGTTAAAGTTCCTGAACTACGCTGAGAAAAAAGAGGTCCGAGGAGGTATTAGGAGATATCCAATGACTATAGTCATCTCAGTGTAAATGTCTGTACGAACAATAACCTCTGTTACTGTACTCTCATGATCACTGTGATAGTGACAGAATAATGGTCACACCATTATTTTCGAATACATTTGACTTAACATTAAGCAACACGGTTTCGTGAGAACTGTGTTTATCTCCCAGAGGTTCCCATTTAAGTTCCCCGACCAGTTCTCTTATACTTCCCTATCGGTTGTTACGATTTTAGTTGTGTATCCTTGAATTCTTCGATGTCTGATTTCGCATCTACTTCATAAGGACTCCAAACACTTGAACAATATTCTAGAACCGGTCGCACTTGGATCTTGTAAGCGATTTACTTTACAAACGCAATGAGATTTTCCAGAATCTATCGAACAAATCTATGTCTTCCATTTGCTTACCCTAATAGTGTTTTATGTGATAATCTCTAAACGTTCTGCATCTCAATATTGTCATTAAATACGATGCGATGTGCTCAATATCTTTTTCACTGATCTGTAATAAGATACTATAGTGTTTTTTCTCTTTCTTATAGGCATTATATTGCATTTATCCACAGTCAAAGAGAGATGTCATGTCATTTTGTCCACGGAGATGTGTTTCTTCGATCATTTGCTTGCTGTACCTTGTCGCCCTCGATAGCACTTCACGAATGATCTGGCCCTGTCGAGTGGCAGACTTTCTCGCTCTACTTAGCGAGGGCACTTTGGCGTTAACAGCTTGCCTCCCAGTCGACTGGAATACGTGACATGATGTTAACCGTCCCCTCTCCCCCGACCTTTGAAGTGCGCTGCTACTTAATGCCGCTCGAACGTCCTCAAATTTGTCCACCGATCGTTTGATGTCGAGAGATCCCCACGCCCCCACACCCCACCACTCTCACTTTAGCATCCGTACCGACAGTTGCCCATTTTTGAGGACGAATTTCTCGGCTGCCTAATCAAATAAGACAGGCCACCAAAGGCGTCATTATTTATCTTCGGACGCAAATAAGCGGCGTCGGAATTGCCCGCAACTTCTCGCGCAGACGGATCTAACCGGATTACAACTTGGTCTCAGGGGATCGAAATTCGAGAGCCGTCTGCTCGCCCACCAGCGTGACGGTAAATTTATTTACACCATCAAATATGCGGAACACTCCGCCAAACTGAACTTCAAATATAAATTAGGCGAGTTAGCTTTAGAAACTATTTTAGTTTTTTCTTTCCTGGGGTCACCTAGGGAACATTACAATTGGTTTCATTAACTCGTTTTCCGTTTATCAGTTTAAAACCGAAAGTAGTATAATTATACGAAGGCGGTAAGGGCTTAAACCCGCTCTTTTTTTTTTTTCGCTCCTTACAGCTTCGCAGAAGTTACCAGTGAAAATTACATCTGTTGACTCTAATGTCTTACGCGACTTGGTATCAGCTTAAACCTGATTATCTGGTTCTACTTATTTATAGTTATTTTATTCAGTTTAGAATGGCCTCCCCGCATATCTTTTGCAGTTTAATTATTGCCGCTCAAGTTTGGTACAGTGACGGAAATGAAAGCGTTACAGTCTGCACACCTGGACTGAAAGCCAACACACCGGTAATCACTTATTCCCAGAACTGTAGGATATGTTGCATAAAATTTCACCCTTATGCGAGCTAATTTCGAATACAGAGAGTTCTCATTGCTACAGATGAGTAAAAGTATTCGTACGTGATGAATAACTGACAGGGTGAACATTTCTTCGTCCAGTTTTGGTTACGTATTTTAATGGCAATTGATCATATTGTTAATGTTGTCTAACCACATTGGGACTATTCAGGCGCAGTTGTCCACCGAATGTGCATGGGCAGTATACCACAATATTTCCGATTTTGAAAAAAGTCGAATCATTAGCATGCGGAATAGCGGTGCACCGTACAGACGGATATCACAGAGATACTTTTCTGACTGTAGAACAAGAAGTGACGAGATGCATTCACGACATAAGTTTGTCGAGAATAGGATGGATGGGTCAGAAGGTCGCAGAGCAGCTCGACTGACAAATAACAGTGGTAGCCGGAGATGTATGAAGTTGGGTGTTACACAGAAGTTCCAGTGTTGCATTTTTATATGAGACGCTTACATGGGAGAAAATTCTTTATCTCCTGTCTGGCTTCCCGCCATTTGTTAAGATGTAAACACCCCTAAAATAAATGGTGTGTGAAGGTGACAAAATTCAGTTTATTAAATCCAGTTTATTATCCTGCGGAAAGTTGAAGATATATCTGTGACAGAAAAATATCTCTATCAAAGAGCTTGCTTATTTCTATCGACGACCTAGAAAAAGTATTATAATTACGCAATTAGTAACATTTCCAGTAGAACTGAAAGGCGTTTTGAATGTTTTGCGAGTTCCTTTGAAAATAGTTGCCTTATCCATATGACCGTTTAGTGTTGCTTCCAGTTCAACGGCAGAATTAATCAGCCCTCTGATTACACCAATCTTTGATGACGATTAAGTTTCATTACGATACCGTAAGACCAGTTCAAAGAAATCACAGAGGAGAGTACAGTTTATTGAAATATTTAACATGTACCTAATACAAGGAACTGTTTCGTTGCACCCCGCAAGTTTCCTTCTACGAGGGCTATTCAGAAAGTAGGGAACGCCTATATTTTGGTCTGTGCGTGCTCGTCAGCTCAGTCGGCATCCATCCATGACTGCGGGAACGTCTCTGCACGTCTGGTTTTCTCGATATTCGAATTTGAAATGTGCACTGCAGTGGAAAATCCCACCAGTTGTGAGGCACGGTCAGTGATACGGTTTTTTTTGGCAAAAAACCTAAAAGCTATATAAATTTATCGTGAACTGTGCGCAGTGTACAGAAACAACGTAATGAGTGAATGTTCCGTCCGGAAATGGTGCATTCGGTTTAAAAGTGGCCGAACCAACGTTGATGATGAAGAGAAGAGTGGACGCCCGAGCATTGTGACTACAAATTTCACGGACTTTGTTGTTTGAAATTGTCACTCAAAAGCACGATGGGTGCCCGAAATGCTTACAGAGCACCATAAAGAAAGCCAAAGGGGGATCCGTTAGCATTTCTGGACGCTTTCCACAAACATGGTGATTCATTACTGGATTGAACTGTAACCGGTGATGAGCCTTGGCTGTAACATGTCAACTGCAAGACAAAATTACAGTCCATGGAGTGGGAGCACACAAGGTCCCTCCAAAAACCAAGAAAATATTTGCAAACCTTTTCAGCAAGGAAGTTGATGGCGACCGTGTTTTGGGATAGGCAGGGTGTGCTTCTTATTAATTTTCTCGAACGTGAAGCAACTATAAATTCTGGCCGTTACCGTCAAACTTTGCACAGCCTTAGAAGAGCAGTTAAAAACAAACACCGAGAAAAGCTGATGTCCAAAATTTTGTTTTTGCACGACGATGCCCGACCTCACACGGCAAACCGCACTAAAGAACTCCTTAATTCATTCAAAAGGGAAATTTTCCCTCATCCGCCCTACAGCCCCGATCTTGCATCAAGCGACTACCACTTGTTTCCCAGGATGAAGAACTGGCTTGCAACGGCAGCTCTTTGATGACGACGCGGAACTCCAGGCGGGTGTGACTCACTGGCTAAGTCTCAGCCGGCAGAATTTTACGACGAAGGTATTTCAAAGCTTTTCCACCGCTATGATAAGTGCCTCAATGTATTTGCTGACTATGTGGAAGAGTAGTATGTTTGTCGCTCTTTCAGATGTGTATAATAAAACGTATTTCTTGTACGTGGTTTTTTTTAATGTCAAAACGTTCCTTACTCTCTGAATAGTCCTCGTATACGCACAACGCAGCTGTTCAGCTACATTAACAGTATGGAAAAATGCCAGTCTCAAACAGTGAACAGCTGAAGATTCATGCTACTTCACATTGGTACTCATGTGATTTAGGTTCAAATGGTTCAAATGGCTCTGAGCACTATGCGACTTCACTTCTGAACTTAGAACTAATTAAACCTAAATAACCTAAGGGCGTCACACACGTCCATGCCCGAGGCAGGATTCGAACCTGCGACCGTAGCGGTCACGCGTTTCCAGACTGAAGCGCCTAGAACCACACGGCCACAATGGCCGGCTGTGATTTAGGACCATAACTCCCACTTTCATCCAAGAACAAGTATGAAAATTAGAATAATGTGTTTTGTAACGTCACAGCCACGTAAGCAATCGGTGTTTTTTTAAATATCCATTTTATATGCTCTCTTAAATGTCGATTCCCAGTATTAACATTTTACACAATATTGCAAACTGGTAACTGTCGTCCTACTCTCTTTTAAGTAATGTTCTCTTCATCAGACGGGTGGAAAATACCTGTGAATTATTAAAACTTCTCATTTGTACTCGCACTCTACAATCTAGAAACCATGTGACAAGTTAGTTCTCAAAGCCCAGATCGTGTTAGACACGGATCGTACTGCCCTCTCAAGAACGGAAACACACAGTTATCTTAAACACCACAACATCTATGTAGAAGATTCTTGGAAATAATATTCATACACATGATAAACATTAGAGCTGCAGCAACATCAACAGTCGCAATGTTCTTGCCACACTTCCCGAATGGTCACAACGTTACCATTAAGTCTAAGCTCTATATACGATTGACAAAAATGTAAAATACAGTTATGCTGATGAGAAAACATTTGCACCTAATTTGTACCTTCAAAACAAATATTTAAGTGATAGAAGATTATTACGATTGTTGCTGAAATACCAATATTGACAATATCGTGGGTGGAGGAATGGTGTAGCCTAGCGGCTTGGGATAACAACATTAGCGTTGCGGGAGATGATGCTGGAAGAAGTCTGTTCCATAGAGTGGTGCTGCCTAAAGGGGTACTGGAAATGTTTCTAGGCAGGTGGTTAGCTTGCCAACTGCAACATCCCTGCGACGCCAGTAGCGGACAAGCTACCTACAGCTACAGGTCGCGCAACATCTGCAGTGACGAGTTTTCGTCCAAAAGAGTGGCGCCAGTTCATTCGTTGGTTCAGAAGTGGACGCCGACAGGCATTTGCCACATATCGGCCGGTGGGCGATGACAGAATCGACGCGCAAGCTCTGAAATCTTTCTCAAACTATTTCACAGAAATTTTTCGGTAAAAAAATTAATTTTAGCTTTACTTGTACCTTTAAATGTCAGGTTTATTATTATTATTTCATGAAAGGGAATGATTATTGCAGTATTTACGTGGAATTAAGACACTGCGCGAAGTTAGAAAAAGTTTGCTGTGAAAATTAAGGGTCGCTATGATTTTGCGTCTGGTGCATATCACATGGTATGTTGTTGCGTATGAAATTTAGCTAATATGTTGAATCTTTCTTTGTAATTGGCTGGAGGTCTGTATCTGTCACCAATCTCGAGATAATTTATCTGACGTAGTGCGCTTATTTTCGATCTTACCGTACCTGCGCTAAAGCTACAGTGAAATATCCATAACATTCCTTATATCTCATACACGGTTTGAGTTATCGAAATGAGATCTTGGCAAATGACAGCACACAAAGAGGAGAGTATTTTGCCATATGGTTATTATCCAAAACTTCTTTATCTACTGTGTTATTCCACTAACTGCAGATTTTCCTGATGAAAGAATGTAATTTTTCAGGGCAATCGATAGTTGGTGAAACGAGAAATGCCATGGGTTTTCGAACAACATAAGTGAAGTTATTACACTTTTATTTTCTCCGTAAGACACTGGTCTTACTTTTCCTCAGTTGCTGACTTAACAACCCACTGTTTCAGAAATCTCTCGTAGTTGCGACTGTACAACATTTTGTGTGGTGAGACTGTGTTAACTCCGCTGAGTTTCGGACAAAAGCGAATTTTAACATGGCAACAATAGAAATGTGTAGGTTTTACTCAAAATTCCCCACTCATGACTCTTCTCTGACAGTTATAAATGGTTAAAAAACCAGGCGAAAATAGATCGTTGCATTTTCGGAGGAATTCTTTTCAGATAATAAGCAAAGAAGACGGACAGATCTTTTTGAATGGTCACATGCAAGTGTGGGCGTGGAGGGGCCCCACGTAAAATTTACCAAAAATGTGAGTGTAGGCCTCAGTTTAGAACAGCACTTCTCCTCCAGCGTTTGGAATTTCCTCCACAACGCTCTCCCCAGCAGACTGCGTATCTGGCGGCCACAGCATTTTGCATGTGCTATACACAAAGGCTTCAACTTGCGCCAGCTCTCGAAGTATAATGGACCGCGCTATACCAGAGGAAGTTGCCACAGGAATGCAAAACCCCTGAGTTTGCTTCGAAACTGGCTGATTTTTTTGGGTCCGTTATAAGGCAACAGGACGTTGGACGCCCAAAGGTAAGAATAAAGAGGAAAAGAGACGTATGAAGTGTAAAATTATTCAGAGTTGGGCAACACTGCAACTTCACACACCGTCATTGACAAATAGACGAATGACAACGTCTTGAATCCAAGCCGAGATTACAGGCAGAGTGCCACCGATTCATTGTGAACAGATTAGTGTAGGCCAGATTTAGATCTCAAGTTGCCATTTATCGTTTATGGCTGGTACCGTACGACAGTCATAAGAGGCTTGCACCGTGTGAAGCCAGAATGCAACAGACAACTGAATGGAGTTTTGTAGCGTTGACCCGGCCGGTGTGGCCTTGCGGTTCTAGGCGCTTCAGTCTGGAACCGCGTGACCGCTCGGTCGCAGGTTCGAATCGTGCCTCGGGCATGGATGTTTGTGATTTCCTTAGATTAGTTAGGTTTAAGTAGTTCTAAGTTCTAGGGGACTGATGACCACAGATGTTAAGTCCCATAGTGCTATTGAACCATTTTGTAGCGTTCATTTATTAGTATCGCTTCTGTCTATGGTTCTGAGATCGAGGGCAACATATCCATAGATGACATGCAGGAGGATTACAGATATACTCCTTCCAGAATGAATTTTCACTCGGCAGTGAAGTGTGCGCTGTGTTCAAACTTCTTGATAGATTAAAACTGTGTGCCGGACCGGGAATCGAACATGAAGCCGTTGCCTTCAGCGCGCTGGTGCTCCACTGATCGAATTATTCAATGGTCCCTTATTCGAGTCCCAGACCGGCACACAGGCTTAATTTGCCAGAAAGGTCGCTTACAAGTAATCTCCATTGGTCTCTCGACGGGCAGAGTAACTACACTGATGAGCCAAAACATTATGACCACCTGTGTAATAGCCAGTTCGCTCCCCTCCGGGGCAAAATTTATCACTAATCTGTACATCAGGAATTCGACAGTTTTTTGGTATGTTTGTGGAGGTACGTGGCATTACATGTCTACGCACGGGTCATGTAAGGCACGTAAATAGCGGCGTCCGATAGCGATCCACAGGATTCAGATTTCAACGTGATACACTGTAACGCTCTCCAAACCACTGTAGCACGGGTCTGGCACCGAGACACAGACAATTATACTTCTGGAATGTGACATCGTCTTAGGGGAAGACATCAGGTATGCAGGGCAGACAATTATACTGCTGGAAGGTGACATCGCCTTACGGGAAGACATCAAGCATGAAGGGATGCAGGAAGTTCGCAGCTGTCTTAGGTTACTATCACAGGTCCCATGCAAGCGCAAGAGAATCTCTCCCACAGCATAATACTGCTTCCCCCAGTCTGTGTCCGTGGTGCGCTACACTTTTCGAGCCACCGTTCGCCTCGATGATGAAGTTTCTGGAGGCGACCAGCGACCTACCGTAGGAAAAATATGGTTCATCCGAAGAACCGACACTTTTCCATTGATGGCTGTCGAATCCCGATTGTCCCGTGCCCACAGCAATCGTGATTGCGTGATTGGGAATACGTAGGGATGGTTGCTGCGGAACTCCATGTTCAACAATGTATGGTCAACAGTGTGCTGTGAAACACCTGTGTGTGCACCAGCATTGTGCTCTTTCGCAGAGATGCCATAAATCACCATCTGTCCTACTATATAGAGTATACAAGCCGCCGAACCCCACGTTCCGTGAAGAGTCGTGGACGTCCAACCATTTAGCGCCTAGCGGTACTTTCACTGTCCTTGTACCTCTTTCCGCAGGTGCTCACAACTGTAGCGCGTGAACATTCTACCAGCCTGGCCATTTTTGAGATACTTGTTCACAGATTCTGCTTAGCCGGCCGCGGTGGCCGAGCGGTTCTAGGCGCTTCAGTCCGGAACCGCGTGACTGCTACGGTCGCAGGTTCGAATCCTGCTTCGGGCATGGATGTTAGTGATGTCCTTAGGTTAGTTAGGTTTAAGTAGTTCTAAATTCTAGGGGACTGATGACCTCAGATGTTAAGTCCCATAGTGCTCAGAGCCAGCCATTCTGCTTAATAATAATAATATGTTGTTTATCAACATCGCTTATCTCAATGGATTTCCCCATTAGCAGACCATATCTTCGCTAGTGTGATCTCTAGTCCGTGTCTGCTCCGCTTACATACTCTTGTTATCGCGCCACGTGTCCGCAACGACACTAGGCGGCATTCGACGACTCTGTTAGCAGTGGTCATTATGTTTTGACTTATCAGTGTATTCCTGGATGCAGTAGCAGATCTCTAGTTAACCTGTCTCTTCTTCCGGTAAGGTCGTTCCGTAGATTACCTTCGGTCAATTCATGACTTTATTCTTAAGAAGCAGTTGCATTACCGAAGGCGTCTGATTCAATAAACGAAACAGTACATTGCTACACGAAACGATACTAACTTCATTTTACGGATGAATGGATGTTTCTGTGTGCACCATCTCGCAACCATTAACGCCCACGTGTCAATACTTGGCTATGAATGTAGTTAAAATGATTAGAATTTGTAGCTTTTGACTGAAATAAGTACACAACAGCACTGTAAGTATGCGTATGTGAGCACACATACACGCACGCAAACATACAAGCATGCACAGATAGGCACTTGCGTGCGTAGTAGCTTTATGAATAACTTTACGAATAATGCGGTATTCACTTTCTGATAAGTTTGCATAAAATGAATGTATTCTTTGAGGAAGAATTTTGGCTAAAATCTCATCAACAAAAAATTCAAATAAATACATCTGTCTCCAGTTAAATCAGGCTCCATTTCAATTTAAAGCTGTGACGTGCCATTAAAATGTGGTTTATTGAATGGAAATTCCAAAGAATCATGGGTCTGACTTGGTCAGACCGAACGTTTCACAGACTTTCCATCAGTCCCAGCCACTCTCTCTACGAGGTGTTTACTATGGCGAGGACACGTCGCGCCAATTATATCATCTTCCACACTTCCCAGGATTCTGATGTCTTGGTGTCCGGAAAAATCTCGTAGGACCGAATAGTTATTTGCAATCGCTCACTGGAGAAAATGAATAAATTCTTCAGTAACTACCTCCGTATCTACAGTCAGCAGTCAACCTTAGGGTGTGGGCTTGAGCGTACTTTGTGTACACTGTCGCCTCCCTCCTTCCTGTTCCAATCGCGAGTAGTGTGTGGACAGATCGATTGTTGATAAACCTCCGTGTGGAATCGAATTTCTAAATTTTCTTTCTTTATATATTTTGGTGAGATGCACATGGGAGGAAATAATATATTGTTCTACTTTCCTAGGAAAGTTTGTTCACTGGGTTTTAACAGTAAGCTAAACCGTGACGCACAACACTTGTCACCTCTTCCTTTGGTATTGGACGACCATCTCTGAGACACTTTTTCTCAGACTAAACGAAACTCTGACAGAAAGCGGCCTTCTTTAGTTTTTGTTGTATCAGTCGTATCTGGTACGGGCCCCAGACTGACGAGCGGTAGTAAAAGGCCGATCAAACAAGGTTTTTGTGAGGCCCCACCATCATCGGTGGATCACAAAACTCGAGGAATCTCCCAATGAACGTCAGTCTGGTATCTGCCTTTATTGCGACAAATTTTATGTTATCGTTCCACTTTAAATCAATCTATGCACGTAGTCCATTTTAATGCATGTTATTTGCTCCAGTACTTGTTCGGCTAGTTGTATAAACAAATACGCATAATAGTCAGTAAAGCCCACCAGCGATCTAGTAAAGAACCCAGTTCTCACGCATAAAGAGGCAGATGAATTTGCGCTACGTTTTATGAACAGATAGTCTTTCAAGTATCACCTAGACTATATGTCAGAGAGTGAAATAATTTTGCTGGTACTTCCTGCAATATATGCGTGTACTACGTGCAAAATCTGCTCCAAATACAGTTAGTAGTAAACAAATAATAAATTAAATAGTCATGTCTGATGGTAATGTTTTACTGATGGACAGCCAAAATGTATTAAGTGCTACAATTTTTTTCTGTAATTATTTGTCTGGGATGTCAGTGGCAAAAAGGTCCGAAATGTTTTAAATTGTTGTTGTTGTTGTTGTGGTCTTCAGTCCTGAGACTGGTTTGATGCAGCTCTCCATGCTACTCTATCCTGTGCAAGCTTTTTCATCTCCCAGTACCTACTGCAACCTACATCCTTCTGAATCTGCTTAGTGTATTCATCTCGTGGTCTCCTTCTACGATTTTTACCCTCCACGCTGCCCTCCAATACTAAATTGGTGATCCCTTGATGCCTCAGAACATGCCCTACCAACCGATCCCTTCTTCTGGTCAAGTTGTGCCACCAACTTCTCTTCTCCCCAATCCTATTCAATACTTCCTCATTAGTTACATGATCTACCCATCTAATCTTCAGCATTCTTCTGTAGCACCACATTTCGAAAGCTTCTATTCTCTTCTTGTCTAAACTATTTATCGTCCATGTTTCACTTCCATACATGGCTACACTCCATACGAATACTTTCAGAAATGACTTCCTGACACTTAAATCAATACTGGATGTTAACAAATTTCTCTTCTTCAGAAACGCTTTCCTTGCCATTGCCAGTCTACATTTTATATCCTCTCTACTTCGACCATCATCAGTTATTTTGCTCCCCAAATAGCAAAACTCCTTTACTACTTTAAGTGCCTCATTTCCTAATCTAATTCCCTCAGCATCACCCAAATTTGTTAGAAGACGCTAAGTGCTGTCATTCTCAAATAGTGGATGAATAATGTGAGGGTAATAAATGCGCTGCGAGTTATTCCGCCGGAAGACATATATACATTTTCCATCATTATAATTTACTTATTGTGTTAAACTCTTAAAGTATGATTATACCTCTTAATGAGCAGATTATGAGAGCATATTAAATTTTTCAGTTAGGTCAATAATAATATGAAATAGTGAACATGAAAACATTTTTGCACATGGAAACCATTAATTAAGCAATATGTAGTTGGTTCAAGTGATTGTTTCAGCCGTTTAGTAATACTCATTGGTTTGCGTACATCTAGATCTACATACATACTCCGCAAAGCACTGCACGGTCCGTGGCGAAAGGTACCTTGTACGGATACTAGTTATTTCCTCTCCTGTTCCACTCGCAAACAGAACGAAGGAAAGTCTACTGTCTATTAGCCTCTGTACGAGCTCTATTAATTTCATCTTTTGTTCGTGGTCTTTACGCTAAATGTACGTTGGCGGCAGTAGCATCTTTCTGCAGTCAGCCTCAACTGCCAATTCTCTACATTTCCCCAATAGTCTCTGGTGAAAAGAACATTGTCATTCCTCTATCGACTCCCATTTGAGTTCATGAAGCATCTCCATACAAGGGCGCCCATATCCGTGGGCGAGGGGGCACCCTTCCCTCCCCACACCCTCCTACATCTCAGCAAAAGGAATAAGAAGTAATGTCAGATATTTCCTCTAAAACGAGAATGATTTAAAAGTCAGTATTTCTCAGATTTTTAACACGCTCGGAGCAGGAAGAGTTTATGGCTACTTACAAGTTACTGCTGGTCTCTCAAAATATTAAAAATACTCCATACCACCAGGCCTAGCTCTCCCCCCCCCCCCCCCCCCTACCAACTACCATAAGAGCAGCCTTGTCTCTGTAATACTATTGTGCTGTTCAACCCTACCAATAACAAATTTGCAGCCTGCCTCTGAATTGCTTCAACGTATTCCTTTACTCCGATGTGGTGAGGACCCCAAACTCTCGAGCAGTACTCAAGAATTGGTGGTAATAGTGTTTTATCTGTCCTCTCATTTGTACTTAAGCTACACTTCCCCAAATTTCTACCAATAAAACGGAGTCTTTCCCTATTACGAAACTGATGTGACCGTTCCATTTCACATCCCTTTGCAAAGATACGCCTAGATAATTAATCGATGTGACTGTGTCAAGTAGTGCACCTCTATTCTGCATTCGAACGTTAAAGAATTGTTTTTCCTACTCATCCGCGTTAATGTACAGTTTTCTACATTTAGAGCGAGGTGCCATTCATCACACCTACTAGAAATTCTGTGTGTCATCCTGTATCTTGACACAACCACTGAACGACGAACCTACCCTTCAACCACAGCCACATGAGCATACATCCGTATGTAGCTGCTCACCCTGGCTATTAGATCATTCATGTGTAGAGGGAATGAGAGCGATCCTTTCGCACTTCCCTGGGGCACTCCGTACGACATTCCTGATTCTAACGAACGCTCGCAATCTAGGAAAACCTACTTCGCCCTATTGCTTAAGGAGTTTTCGGGCCACTGACACATCTGGGAACGTAATCCGTAATTCCGAACCTTCGACAACAGTTTACAGCGAGGCAACCTGTCAAACGCTTCCAGAAAATCCAGGAATATGAAATCTGTCTGTTGCCCTATATCATGGTCCGCAGAATATCATCCGAGCAAAGAAGAAATTGAATTTCGCATAGGCGATGCTTTTTAAATTCTTGCTGATTTGTGGGGGGAAGCTTTGCTGTCTCAAGGAATTTTACTACATTCGAATTCAGAATGTGTTACAAAATTCAGCAGCAGACCGATGTTAAGAAAAAAATGGCTCTGAGCACTATGGGACTCAACTGCTGAGGTCATTAGTCCCCTAGAACTTAGAACTAGTTAAACCTAACTAACCTAAGGACATCACAAACATCCATGCCCGAGGCAGGATTCGAACCTGCGACCGTAGCGGTCTTGCGGTTCCAGACTGCAGCGCCTTTAACCGCACGGCCACTTCGGCCGGCACCGATGTTAAGATTATTTATCGTGATTATGTGAGTCCGTTCTCATATCTTCCTTATATACAGTCTGTTCATGCACAGGACCTCACACTTATTATGAGAAGGGTCAGCTACGAATCGCTGTACCAGGCGTCGATCTTCTACAGGCTATACTGCATTTCGCACCAATTGTCTTGCGTTGCTACTGCTTCGTATACGGCAGCATCATCCAGGAAGAGACTCCGGCAACTGACAAAGCTATCCAGCAGATCATCTGTACAGGATGATCCATTGATAGTGACCGTGCCAAATATCTCACGAAATTAGCAATAAACGAGAAAATAAGAAGAGCAATTCTGTTCCAGCGTGACGGAGGAAAATTGATGGCGCTATGGTTGGCCCGTTAGATGGCGCTGCCATAGCTCAAATTGACCGAATTTGCATTTTTTTTAAATAGATACTCCAATTTTTATTACGTGTTCATATAGTACGTAAATAACTATAAATGTTAGAATTGGAACATTTGTTTCGCTTTGTGATGGATGGTGCTGTAATATTCCAACACTTATATTATGTCTCACCCATTTAGATGAACAATTGGTAACAATGTGGTTTTTTTAAATCAAAACATAAAAAGTAGTTACGATTGGGCCTTACTTCTGTTGTTCCAATGTGATACATTTACTTTTGTGATCATATTATAAGCTATCGGAATGCATGCTGTGACTGCGTGTGCAACCGTTACAACCTCGTTAATGTAATAAATGCTCAAAATTATTTCCTTCAACTTCAATGCATTTGGCAATACGCGTAACGAAATTCCTTTCAACAGCGAGTAGATTACCTTCAGTAATTGTCGCATATGCATTGACAATGAGCTGAAGCATGTTTTCAGGCGTTGTCGTTGTCGTTGTCGGTGGTCACAAAGCGCCATTCTGTGACGAAGTGAAACATCTTGTAGAATCGGTCAAACATGAATTAAGAAATCAGCATACATTGTAACATTTAAACTGACATCGATAAAATAAGGGCCAATTAGATGTCCTCCCATAATTCCACACCATACATTATCCCGCCAGGTTTGCTGATGTTCCATTTGTCATTGCCCAATACTGCATATTATGCCGGTTTACGTTGCCTCTGTTTGTGAAAGACGCTTCATCACCAAATAGAACTCTTGAAAAAAAAAATTATTATCGTTTCTTTATTTTTTTGTACTCAGTGGCAAAAATTTACACGACGTTCAAAATCATGGCTATGCAATTCCTGGTGCATAGAAATATGGTAAGGGTGAAATGTATGATGATGTAGAATCTCAGAACCGACGTTTTTGAAATTCCCGATTCCCACTCAGTTTGTCTGCTGCTGATTTTCGGATTAGCCTCAACTGCAGCTAAAACACCTATTTGAGCATCTTCATTTGTTGCAGCTGTTGGTTGCGTCTTCTTCATTGGCTGAACACTTCCGGTTTCTTTAAATACATTAACTATCCGACGAAAGGTCCGGACGCTTGGATGCTGTCTGTCAGGATAACGATCAACATACATTGCAGAAGCTTCTTGGGCATTTTGATCAAAATAGCCATAAATATACACCGTACCTACCTTTCCTGCGACTGTTAAACGTTCCATTTTAACAAAATTATATTTTCCGCGTAATTATTATGACTGGACAATCATATCATCATACCTAATTTAAGTAATGAATTTGCACACAGTGCCATCGGATGCGTTGCTATATTTGTGAGAATATTACAGCGCCATCCATCACAAAACGGGACAAATGTTCCAAATCAAACATTACTATTTATTTAAGTACTATACCAATGTGTAATAAAAAATGAGGGTGTCTATTTAAAAAAACGCAGTTTCTATCAATTTGACCATCAAGTAGGCCATTCATAGCGCCATCTGTTTTCCCCGTCAAGCTCGAAAAGATCTGTTCTTCTTATTTTTTCGTTTTATGCTAACTTCGTGGGATATTTTTCCCCGTCACTATCAATGGACCACACTGTATACGCTCATAACGGTACTGGTCCTGCAGCATTTCCTTGATTGCACCTAAGGTAGTTTTAGGTTAAAATACTCAAGCCAATAAAAAGTTTTCAGATGGCCTTTAAGTAAATTTAGCCTGTTCCTAATTTTACTCTGACTTTCAAATTTTTCAGTTTCAGCCTGCATTTGTTCGCTCAAAACTGAAGTGTTCTTGTTTTGTGCTAGCATTAGTACACTTAGAATTGAAGTGTTCTTGTTTTATGCTATCAGCTGTGTATGCATACTGTGTAGTAATTGAGAACTCTTGGAGCATTATGGGCCCTCCAACGAATGGTATAATTAAACGATCAAACAAGCCAGTTGGACACAATACGGCGTGATATCCCTCAGGAGGACATCCGACAACTCTATCAATCAACGCCAAGCCGAATAACTGCTTGCATAAGGGACAGAGATGGACGAACACATTATTGACTAGCTCAGTTTGTGAAACTCTTTTCATGAAAGTATCATCAAGTTTTCCTGAAACAGTAATCATTTTTTTGTGTGTACATGTACATAAAAAAACAGATTTCTGTCCCAGTCAGAATTTTTTTTTCCTACGGTATACTTGTGATTTTGACGTTTATGCGACGATTTACGGGAGGAACCCAACTACGATTTTTCTCAGTGAAATAACTTAGAAATATGGTCTGTACTGTGTATAACTTGATTCAGTGCTCAGATTATTTATGATGAAGTACTGTAAAGCATTATTGGATTGGTATGGCAACGATTTACGCCAGAGACAGGTTGTGTAATAATATGGTACAATGATTCAGTGCTGTGGCAATCTTTACAGAATGAAAGAAAACAAGGCATCCCAAAAATTATATTGAAGTGTTATTTCCTAAGAAGTAGATCCTCATTTTAATATAATCGTCATCATTGTAAGGCCAGTTCTTAAACGGACCCACGACCGAGGGATATTCTGTAGTGAACGGGACATCATCAGCCTTAGAAAATGTCAGGTCAGAACTAGAAATATAGCACACAGCCACAACGTGTACTGTCAGTTGGTTGAAACCAGCTTCAAGGCCACGTCCTTCAAATCGACGGAGGCGACACCTTAGTTCCGTACGTGTGTTTCTGAATTGCGAGGGATGGTAAGGATCCACCGTGATCCAACAGTCAGAACAAAAACAGCTCCACTGTAGGTTTAATCATCCAAAACCCACAGACAAACAGAAACTCAACGAAGAAAAAATTAGCATAATGAGAGCTATGCAACAAGCTTTCAATGAATTTGAAAGTAGCATCATCTCTATTGATCTGACATAAAACTCAAAATAGTATTGGTCTGGTGTTAAACCAGGAAACGGATCGAACCATCTGCCTAGTCTCTCACTGGCGATAATGATATCGAAACAGAGGACGACAGAGAGAAGACCCAGTTGCTATTATTTCCGAAGTTTACAAATTGAGACATTGTCACGAAGAAGTTTCCAGTGACCCAGGAAAATATTTGCTTTATTACAGTTCCAGTCTTGGATAACAATATTGGTTTGTAATCAAATTATTAATGTCGGCTGGTAACGTCCTTCTTCGAGCTAAGTTGAAACTGTGATACATATGATGCAACACGTTTCTACTCATTTGTGAAGATGGTTATTACCAACCAAAATGAATAATAAACATTATGATCCAAGACTGGAATTATAATAAAGCTAATAATTTCGAAGTTATTTCACTTAGCAGTGGCGTTACATGCGAGACCGCACGCGATAATCACCGCCACGCTACTATAATAATGCACTCTTTTGACGCAGCTAACACTCGGAATCGAAACAAGTAACATATGAGGCACAACCGACTAAGATCATCACATATTGAACCGCTCACCAGGACAGACCACACCTCACTCTCTCCGGCAATGAAATCAGATGTTCAAATGGCTCTGAGCACTATGGGACTTAACTTCTCAGGTCATCAGTCCCCTAGAACTTAGAACTACTTAAACCTAACTAACCTAAGGACATCACACACACCCATGCCCGAGGCAGGATTCGAACATGCGACCGTAGCGGTCGCGCGGTTTCAGACTGTAGCGCCTAGAACCGCTCGGCTACCCCGGCCGGCTGAAATCAGAGCTGCTGCCTTAAATCGTTTGACCAAACAGGGGCCAGGAACATTCTCGCTATCTTATAAGGATCGGCTTCCGTCAGTCATGTGGATATTGAGACTATAACTCGCCAATAGGCTACATCCATCTATTAATAGCTCACCAAGACTTGTGATTGCTACATAGTGCATAATATTACCATTTAACTAAAATAAATTTGCAACAAATGTTACACATACCAACTTAATTTTCTTTCAAAATGGGAAATAGTCACATACAATAAAATATTTCGTATATGATGAGTTAGAATCCTTTCTTAATGTTTTCAATTGGGATGATTATGTGCTTCCTCGTTTGGCTATGGCTTTAATTTTGGTTGATGGATTTCAGTACTAGTAATATCTTATCTCTTACCACACCGTAAGTAATATTATTACTTATATTAAGAAGATTTAAGTTACCTTTCATAAATATTTATCCTACTCATGGTACCGCAGTGCCGTAAAGTCTTATATATTATATCACCATTTTTCATTTCTCTATGCATTGTTGCCCATGTTATATTCACACTCTCATTTACTGGAACACAAAATACAAAGCCTAACTGCCGGACGCGGTGGTCTCGTGGTTCTAGGCGCGCAGTCCGGAACCGTGTGACTGCTGCGGTCGCTGGTTCGAATCCTGCCTCGGGCATGGATGTGTGTGCTGTCCTTAGGTTAGTTAGGTTTAAGTAGTTCTAAGTTCTAGGGGACTGATGACTACAGCAGTTGAGTCCCATAGTGCTCAGAGCCATTTGAACCATTTGAGCCAAAGCCTAACTAAGCTTCCAAGATTTGGCGTCTTGAATTGACCCCTTGACTCGATAGAACTGCGATATTCCAGTGATGGTCTCTCCATCCTGCCGTTCCTGGCAGACAAATCAGTTAGTATTATACGGTGCAACAGACGACATTAACCCTGTGACATTAATATTGAAAAATAATGAATTGTCTATAGTCTAAAGTCAGTGGGACATAAAGCACAAGCAGCTAGCTCTGCTCATGACATATATTCTGTGTTTTTCGTTTATTTTTACGCTTCGCCTCCATCTGGCGTTCTAAGGGTCGGAAGCCCTGCTGAGAGAAACCTTTCCATTTGTTAGGCCAAACGTGATACTAGCCCGTAACATGTTGACTGCTGTGTGCATAGTGATCCGTGTTTCACACCAGACTGGTGGGCAAGTGATGTCTAGTGTCAGGCACTGTTGTAACTGCCAGCGACGTCGTGCCTGCAAGCGCGTTAATAACCTTTTATACTTGACACCTTTGGTTTCTGGAGTCATCCACATACACTCTTTTTTTCGTGTGTGCTTACCAGCCTATTTGCCGTTTTAATTCATTATCAATTCATTATTTTCAGAATTACATGCTACCTAATTCCCTTATCTTTCCAACAATACTTTTAATGCAGTAGTTACTCGTACTCTACAGAGTAATCTCAGTACCTTTTTCCTTTAACTTAATTGCTGCTTTTGGCAGAATCATAATCTACTTCATCGTTTATCCCTTACATTCTTAAATTTCCTCCACCTCTTAAAAATCTTTTCTCATGCTGGTTCCTCATTCGACGGAAAGACTTAACTTTTCTTCTGTTGATGCCAGATCGTATTGTGTTACCCATTTCATCACACTCATCATTTACATAACATAGTTGTGTTAATTCATTTTTCTCTAGTGTATGTCTGTATACCTTTCGTAATTTAACATAGTTAGTTGGCAGGTTGTTCACAATGGGTCACAATGCTTCTCTAAGGCCTATTATCCATACTATCCATCCTTCAAATTGTTCTTTGCACCTCTTCTAATATCCTTTGTCCTGAACCTGTTAGTTGTTGTTTGGAAAGTCTTTTCGTCTTACGACTTACCTTATTTTTTACTTTTGTGTCCCGTTCCGTATTCATGCATATCTCTAGAGTATTGTGTTATTCTTAATTTGTTAGAGATAAACTAGCTTCACACTTCGAAAGACTTGTAGAATAGTAGATCATCTGGTGATAGATTAAGTAAAATGGTTAAAATGGCTCTGAGCACTATGGGACTCAACTGCTGTGGTCATAAGTCCCCTAGAACTTAGAACTACTTAAACCTAACTAACCTAAGGACATCGCACACATCCATGCCCGAGGCAGGATTCGAACCTGCTACCGTAGCGATAGATTAAGTTGAAGAAATATCATCAGAACGTCAGGGCCTTGTAGTTGTCAACTACACTCTTCGTAAAGCACAACCACACTAAGGCTATGCTGTTAACTACTGCAATGTCTTTTTAAAACTACAGTGTTTTATACCCATTTACTTCGGTTTAATCTTGTTTTTGCAATCTCTCATGCATTAAGGTGAGCAAAATGTTTTACTTTTTGGGGTCCTTCATATATCCCATAGAAATTTTTTGTCTTGACATTGATTTAGGAAAACTTCTGTGCAGTCTTAGGTACTACTGTATCACCCAGGCTCACATTTACCTGTCTGTTCTCTTTTTGATTTCTTAATTTTCCTTGGTCTGCCTTAGTATTTATTCTTTGAAACACCAGATTGCATTTTCCATTTATTTTGAGTTCGTCAGTAGGAAGGAGGATAGTGATTCTGCAAATAAGTTTGTTGGTTTATTGCCATTAACATTTCCACTGGAGATATTCCTGTTATTGAAAGGGTTAACTCGTTCATCAACTCTTCAGAGTCTTGGGTATACCAATACCAGCTGGAAGTAATTTTAAAACAATACGTTCTGAAAAGTCTATTTAATTCTCTCCTAATTCTTCCATAAGAATGAGAGGAAGCATGACACTTGGAAATACAAATGGACATAATTCCGAATACTCTAATGCTTATTTTCAAATTTTAGAACGAAACTGAGATCCCTTATCAGTTATAATGTGGACTGGCTTACGCAAAGCAATTGCCTAGGCACTTCTGATCCTCTTAGCTAACACCCTGCCAGAGCTTTTTCTCAAGGGGTATAATTTCATAAACTTAGAACAAATGTCTATCATTATAAACGTATATACAAAATATTCCTTCCGATCATGGTAGTGGGCCATACAGGTCGACTGTGAATTTACGCAAAACTTCCTCCTATAAATAAGCTTACTGACACTTACCACATACTTCCAACTACCTTCTAACTCTTTTCTCCCTGTTGTTCAATATGCAAGATCCCTGAGCTATGTACGCTTTGACTTACATTTTTGTTCTTCAAACTTAACTTCATACATATACAAAATTTTCATCTCTTGTGGTTTTGTGTTAGTTATTGTGATGTCACTCAAACCCAATGGCAGCCTACACAAGATATATCACAATATTTCCTGAACCTGGTATAGAGATAAGCTGGAAACCATACTCCTGTAGTACTAACACCAATCTTGTCAGTCTTCCATTAGCTACCTTACAGTCTCACACGTGCCTGCCGCTGGCACACATACCAGGGTTCGAATGTAGCTCAGACCAACAAAGTGGTGGGAGGAATGGATGACGAGATGGTGTGCGTGGCGGATAGAACAGGAGGTCGGAGATGGGGGGGCGGGGGTTAGGGTCCCCAAGCGGTTAGTTCATCAGCACACCTTGTGATGGCAATGTCGTCGCTTCCAGGATATTGTGCCCATCGGTACTGTCATCCAGCTGTACACCGGTGAGGCATTTCCTCATGAAATTTGCAAGGAAAGCTGAAAAATCACAGGGAAGTTTGTTATTAGAACATTTATATCGTATCTTGAGACACAACTTTTGTATCTCTGAAATGAGATGAGACTCAAAATTTGCAGTGTGGTTTCTTCCCAATTTTTTTTTCTGAATTCGTCATTGTTCTATGATGTATTAATGAATATTAGTTTTTTTCCTAAGGCTGCTAGTTCTTTGGAAAAAGCTACTCCGAAAAGCAATATGTTTGAATTTGAAATGTATGTTCATACTTTCACAAGACCAAGTCCATTTAAGAAAGAAGATTTTAACGTACTTAAAACGGAGAGTCTACTGTAACTAATTCTGCGAAGTAGTTAAACTTGCCGCATTAAAACAAAAATCAATGCTCACACTGCTTTGTTGTGACGTAGGCAATTTATAAGAACTGATATAACTAAGATTTTATGACGTGGATCCCCAGCACATCAGCACATAGGTTGTATCAAAGAAGTTCTCAAAACCTTATTATAGCCATGCTCTTATTACCAGATGTCGATTTGTGTCACCACATGACAATGTTTCCGAATTAATTTATAGTGAAATATACAACATTTTGTGCCAAAAATTAATCGCAAGTTGTAAAACATGTAACGTTTCTGTTATATGGTAATTTCAGCTCCTCATTTAGGTGGCTTTCAGTAACTCACAAAGTGATATTTGCTAACATTTACCGAAGACGTTCTGCAACCAGAATCGATTTACGGTGCAGATATTTTGGTTTGTGTCTCTTTGAGACATTGCAGCAGAAGCATATTATCTCTGATGACTTTCGCATACTCAGCGAATCAGATACCTAGCGGTCGGTGCTCATGTGTAATGAGAATCAATGGAGTCGTGAATGGGGGTTTAAACGAGCGTATCCGGCGACAGCAACAGCGGTCAATAGATTAGGTGGGAACTTCCAATTTACTACAATTGATTGCCAATAGGCAAGGTGTTGTAGTCAGTTTACGCATATGATACTTGAAGTGATTTTCATTTATTTCACGTGACGAACTTGTGATGATTTGCGTAGGCGAGCCGTTCCTTAAGGCCGAGATCTTACGAAAATTCACAGTCTTTATTTCTCATGACGTTGAAGATGTTTACCTGATAAAGTTTTCGTCATACAGTTCGAAGTATTACGCTTTCAATCACGTTATTCACTCATACAGCCGGCCGAAGTGGCCGTGCGGTTCTAGGCACTGCAGTCTCGAACCGCGAGACCGCTACGGTCGCAGGTTCAAATCCTGCCTCGGGCATGGATGTGTGTGATGTCCTTAGGTTAGTTAGGTTTAACTAGTTCTAAGTTCTAGGGGACTAATGACCTCAGAAGTTGAGTCCCATAGTGCTCAGAGCCATTTGAACCATTTGAGCCACTCCTACAAATGAGGTCGTGCTGTATTTTGTTGTATTTTGTTGTCGTGCACATCGATTTTAGCACGTATGATTACTGAAAACCTTGACATACGTTCCACATCTACCTACACTGCGCAATACTATTAAAAGATTATATTTTAGAAACCCCGCAATGTTCGCCTTTGCGACGCAGATATGGAATTTGTCTCAAAGGTTGACCACAACCTTCCTCTGAAATGGAGCAAGACTGGAGCCCTGCAGCGTCACCCTCGGGCTCAACGACGCTTCGAGCAGCAAGGTGTCGACACATGCGAAAGAAAGGTCAGGGGTCAGAAGGTCATGTGACCCGTAAAGCGGATTAATAACGTCAAATTGGCACCAAATTTCACCATATTCCGCCCAACGCCACCTTGGACGTGTTACCTTACGTGAATGTCGACAAACCCCCTCTTATTCACATTCCACCCCTCCCTTGGATGCCTGTGCGATGGAGGTCAGCACTGGGATGTCCGTCGTTGGAACCACCCGGTTTCATGTGGGTGGATGCGGGAAAGATTTCAAACACACCGCCGTTCAGAAACGACAAAAGAGCCCTCAGAGGTGGCATACAGGGCGTCAATATAACCACCCCATCATAAATTTAGATAACATTGTCCATGGAGGACAGCGACCCGCTGCTACATTTAGGCTAAAAACAGCAGTCGAGATATCAATAACATTTGTTTATTTACTGGTTTCGGCTTATGTTAAAGCCATTTTCAGAATTTTTGGCGCCCTATGGCTGGTGCTAGCGGCTCCTCGGTTTTCTCATGCTCTTACCACGATCGCACTTGACAGTGAACGAACGTGGTATGGCGAGAAATCAAGGAGCCATAGAGGGACAAAAATTCATCAGCCGAAATCGGTAAATAAAGAAATATTAGTGCGATCTTGACCTAAACCACCCTTTTCCTTGGAGCGTTGATTCCCACTCTTTTCTCGGTCCAAACCGACACTTCGCAAAACAATGAGAACACGACGACGTTCTTGACAACCTTTGACACTGCTGACACCCACGGACGTTTCAACCCTGCTCTAAGGACACTATAGTGCTCCATCCCCTTTGAACGCGAGCCTACCCCTTTAGACTACAGTGTGACTACGTGTGACTGTGTTTTCTTGTTCAGGTTGGAACCGCCAGTGAGCGTTCACAACCATTCGACGAAGCAGTAAAATATGCTTATGGATTTTCAGCTCTTGTGTTTGGCCCCTCCCGGAGCGTGACTGCGTGGACGTGCGGCATTGACACATGGGTGAATAACTCGGCAAAGGCTCTCCCACCCCCACCCCCACCTCTTTTCAGCAAGACATTTATTAAGAATTTTAGTAACGGATCTATAGTTAGATAATTTATGAAGTAGTCCTAGCTGGTATCTGGGATTGGAGTGGTGTCAAGGGGTTACATGTCTGCAGCCACCTAGGACTAATTGATAAGTTTTTTTAGTGCACGTACGTTTTTAATACGATCAGTACAGGTTGGCGGGCACAATCGAGGCAGATGCTGAAACGCGGCTCTTAGAGCAACCCTTTGCCATTTTATTCATGCAAGTGACAATGTCGCACCCGCTGATAATGGCCGGCCGCGGTGGTCTAGCGGTTAAGGCGCTCAGTCTGGAACCGCGCGACTGCTACGGTCGCAGGTTCGAATCCTACCTTGGGCATGGATGTGTGTGATGTCCTTAGGTTAGTTAGGTTTAAGTAGTTCTAAGTTCTAGGGGACTGATGACCAAAGATGTTAAGTCCCATAGTGCTCAGAGCCATTTGAACCATTTTTTCTTGAACCTGATAATGACTCCACAGGGTGGTGAGAAACAGGAGGGCTGAGACTGCATGAGCACCTTTTGCTGCTTCGAATCACTTTTCAAATTTCGTTAAATGGCTGTGGACGGTCGCTAGTAGTTCTAACTAGCAAACCAGAGCAGAAATTGCGGTCGTGATGCCCTTCAAAGTGGTACCATTATGTACTGGGGCATGGAAGCCCCCAACTTCCTCAGAAATCGTTGAAGCGTGCACGGTTGCCAGTAGTGTCAAAGATTGTCAACAAACGCATCCTCCTCCTCATCGCTTTGCGAAGTGTCGTTGTCGACCGCAAAATGTGTGGGAAAAAAACGCTGCAAGTGAAGGAGTGATTTCACCGACGCCCTTTTTGCCTTTTCCTAAGGCCTTTACGTTTCGATTCTGAGTGTTCGTGTATCTGAAATGTTTTCCTTGTTCATCCATAACAAAACCACTTGATTTAAACGCTAGGCTTCATGGTTATGACGCCAATGGTAATGAAAAGAAGGGGTGTGAGGACCTTCCCATCGCATGGCAAGGCCACGGTGGCGTTGAGCAGAATTGTGGTGAGAATTAGTACCAATGTCATGTCATTAACACACCTTACACGTCGCGTAATGTTCTGAACTCTGGCTTTGTCTCTCACACGTGTCGAAGTCTTGCTGTTCGAAGCGTCGTCGAGCCCTAGCGTGACGTTACAGCGTGTCACGCTTTTGCACCATTACAGAAAGATGTTGTAGACACCTTTGAGCTAAATTTCAAATATCTGGCGTTTAGAAATAGTCAACCTTAAATTGTGTTCCGAACTGTGTAAAGCTAAGCGGTTCACGTCATTTACTTACTTCATTTGAAATAATTTCGTTTGCTCAACCTTATTTCTACTTCCCTAAATCTTTTATTGAACATTTAAATACGCACATCAAATAAAATTTAGCATCACCCCGGTTCCCAGAACTCCTGAAGATATACGTTGACTGTGGATATTGTATCACAGACACAGTCCCTTTGACTGTTCAGAGATGTCACTAAACCCGTCCAAAGATTTAAACAACCATGCATGAGCTGCGCCTGAGGGGGGCCGGCATCCAATCAGTTCCAGTCATTCCACCAGCAAGGAGGTACACGGCTCGTGTTGTCCGTAGTTCAACCATGCCTAGACGGTCAATATCGCGGTTCAGTCTTGTTACTTTGTGCCAGGAAGGACTCTCAACAAGGGAAGTGTCCAGGCATCTCGGAGTGAACCAAA
This sequence comes from Schistocerca serialis cubense, assembly GCF_023864345.2. Lineage (NCBI taxonomy): Eukaryota > Metazoa > Arthropoda > Insecta > Orthoptera > Acrididae > Schistocerca > Schistocerca serialis. The sequence continues at coordinate 379,004,131 of NC_064643.1, read as the reverse complement.
GCAATGTTGTTTGGACATGGAGGATATACAGAGAGACAGGGTCGATTGACATGACTCGCTCAGGCCTCCCAAGGGCTACTACTACAGTGGATGACCGCTACCTTCGGATTATGGCTCTGAGGAACCCTGACAGAAACGCCACCATGTTGAGTAATGCAGCCACAGGACGTCGTGTTACGACTCAAACTGTGCGCAATAGGCTGCATGATGCGCCACTTCTCTCCCGACGTCCATGGCGAGGTCCATCTTTGCAACCACGACACCATGCAGGGCGGTACAGATGGGCCCAAAAACATGCGGAATGGATCGCTCAGGATTGGCATCACGTACTCTTCACCAATGAGTGTCGCATATGCCTTCAATCAGAGAATCGTTGGAGACGTGTTTGGAGGAAACCTGGCCAGGCTGAATGCCTTAGACACACTGCCCAGCGAGTGCAGCAAGGTGGAGGTTCCCTGCTGTTTGGAGTGGTATGTGGGGCCGACGTATTCCGCTGGTGGTCATAGGAGGATCCGTAACGGCTGTACGAAACGTGAATGCCATCCTCCGACCTATAGTGCAACCATATCGGCAGTATAATGGCTAGGCATTCGTCTTCATGGACGACAATTCGCGCTCCCATCGTGCACATCTCGTGAATGACTTCCTTCAGGATAACGACATCGCTCGACTAGAGTGGCCAGCATGTTCTCCATATATGAACCCTATCGAACGTGCCTGGGATAGATTGAAAAGGGCTGTGTATGGACGATGTGACCCACCGACCACTCTGAGGGATCTACTCCGTTGAGGAGTGGGACAATCTGGATCAACATTGACTTGATGAACTTGTGGATAGTATGCCACGACGAATAGAGGCATGCATCAATGCAAGAGGACGTGCTACTCTTTATTAGAAGTACCGGTGTATACAGCAATCTGGACCACCAACTCTGAAGATCTCGCTATTTGGTGGTACAACATCGATTGTGTGGTTTTCATGAGCAAATAAAAAGGACGGAAATGATGTTTATGTTGATCTCTATTCCAATTTTCTGTAAATGTTCCGGAACTCTAGGAACTGAGGTAATGTAAAACTTTTTTTTGGATGTGTTTTTATTTCCCTGTAATTTTTCGGGTCCTAGAGCAACTTTTGTTTGATGCTGTCTTGTGCACAAATGTTGCAGGACACCCCATTTTGCCTATTAATGATGACAAATAATTCAGATGATGAAGTAATTCGGATTTCACGTGGTTTTCCCAGATTAATAGTACTAAATACCTTTTTTCAGGCGGATTTTTAAATGTGAAGTTATGTTGTGTCACCAGCTGCTGAAAGCAGAATTTCTGAGGCCAGTTCCCTATGGCGTATATCCATGCACTAAGCGTTGTGTTTCTGTGTTCAGTATTTCGTATTGCTCCCTGTAAACTGATTAAGTCACTTGGAACCACGCCATTATTTGAAAGACTTGGAGAAGTGCTATCTCCAGTTATTCATTGCCAAATCTAAGTACAGTGATTAAAAATCGGGGCTAAAATTCCCATTACACATTGTCATAGCTACAAAATAGTCATTGTTACACTCTGGAAATTTTAATACTATTTTACGAGTAATTTTTACTGTGATTAACATTCAATTGGAGAACGTCGGTTTGCCTTCATCAGTTGCGCGACTTTTGTGTAACCGTGATCTACTGAATTAAAGACTTACTGTTTTGCAGAGTTACCTTGCGTTGCTTGTTTCCTAGGTTATTAATTGGTTTCACTACATGAGGGTCTAGAGGTACTACTTGCATTGGTAGTACAGTCCCCTAAAACAGTAGCCCAGTAACAAATTCATGCCGAATGTAGCTCGTTACGTACTAAGATAACACTCTGTCCCGTAAAAAAAGGTAAATATCGCTCACATGACGAAAAATTTTTATAGGCTGTCGCATCTCACTAAGTTTCAGAATTCTGGTTACGATAATAAGTGCACTGACCATAGTTCACTGTACTCTAATAAATCCACTGACCGAAGTTTACTGTTGTTTTGGAAGATCATCAGTCTACTTACATTTTCTTTTTTCTGCCGTAAAATCCAACCCTGAGTTCCATATATGTTAAGCATAAATGCCGTTGCAGTTTATGTGCAGTTACAACATCATAAGCTGTCGTTTATTTGCTATGGGTTGATTCAAATAACGCAAGGAAAAACTTTTGTCTCGTGTTCAATAAAAGATATTTTATGCTTGGATTTATTGCAGAGATTCTTTGATGGGACATTTCTCTGCATTCATATAAAATTAACGATGTACAGTTAATTTCGAAGAGAGGTCCGGTGCTTGTGTTTACGTCGTAACCACTTCCTTACACCGAATACATCGCATCTTTTAGGTTTCCACGGAAACAACATGTTTGACGTCGGCTCTTTCAGTCCACCGACGTTAATAAGCCCCAACTACAAGATCTCAATACAGAAAGATATGGAGCAAACAGTTATTTTGTTAAGTCTAGTACAAGTTAATCTTCTTCTCTAAACTAAGGAATGGCCTCATGCCAATTGTGCTAAGCTAACAGGTATATTATGAAATAGTTTTTCGAACTCTTCTTGGGTGAATTCTCTCCTTTTATCATTACCAATAGTAATGGGAAACATCTTTAGAAAGTGTAATGACGTTGCTTTCAAAGCAGCTGTCCCAGCATAATGTTGTAGCAGAACGGCAGACATTATCATTCATTTAAAAGATGGCTGTTTATGCGGCACATTCATTTCTTGCTGTGGTGTCACCCCCAGACACCACACTTGCTAGGTGGTAGCCTTTAAATCAGCCGCGGTCCGTTAGTATACGTCGGTCCCGCGTGTCGCCACTATCAGTGATTGCAGACCGAGCGCCGCCACACGGCAGGTCTAGAGAGACTTCCTAGCACTCACCCCAGTTGTACAACCGACTTTGCTAACGATGGTTCACTGACAAAATACGCTCTCATTTGCCGAGACTATAGTTAGCATAGCCTTCAGCTACGTCATTTGCTACGACCTAGCAAGGCGCCATTACCAGTTACTATTGATACTGAATCATGTACCGTCAAGAGCGACGTTCACCATTAATGGATTAAAGTTAAGTATTCCACCAGCTACGTCCGTTTTTTTCTAAATTCTAATTTCCTTGTCCTGTTCCAGACCTCACGCCAGCCTGCGTGAGCTAAAACGCGTGCCTTTCGGCTTCCTCTAGTAACACGGTGTTGGCTCTCCTGCCAACCCACAACACTTCCCATTATAACTGATTTCTCACGGATCGCAACATTCACCGTTACTATAATCAGTTCCCATTATTTGATCCAAACACTGTATCAACCTCTATGTATGGACACTGTGGCAGTTTTAAATCTTCATGAGTTAGTTTTGCTTTCCATCAATGGGAGCTATTCGCTAATTGTTACCCAAATTGTCTTCCTCGCCTTTTACCTACAAACTACGCCAGCCGCCGTATGGTGCCTAGCAGAGGGTACCCTTTACCATTACTAGACATTTTCTTTCTTGGCCCACTCGCAAACAGTGCAAGGTAAAAACGACCGTTTATATCTCTCCGAAAGAGCCCTAATCTTTCTAATCTTATCTTCGTCATTCTTACGAGAACTGCAAGTTGGCGGTAGCAGAATCGTTCTGCAGTCAACCTCAAACTCTGGTTCTCTAAATTTTCTCAACAGTGCTCGTCGAAAAGAAGGCCGCCTTCATTCCAGGCACTTCTATTTGAGTTCCAAAAGCATCTCCGTAATGTTAGCGCCTTATTCGAACCTACCAATAACAAATCTAGGGGCCCGACTCCGTATTGCATCGATATCGTCTCTCAATGTGGCCTGGTGCAGGTCCCAAACACTCCTACAGCACTCAACAATGGGTCGCACTAGTGTCGCGTCTGCGGTCTGCCTTCCAGGTGAACCACACTTTCCTAAATTCTCCCCATAAACCAGAGTTGATGACTCGATTTTGCTGCTACTATCAATACGGAAATCTAAATCTGGTAACTGCAGTTTTGACTATCCCTGCGAGGCTGTAAAGTTATTTTCTTGCACTAACGGATAATGCATTGCATGTTAATCCTCTTCTACTGGTTCTACTTTGCACCATGAACCTTATCATTCTCTGTGCTCAGTATTTGAGTGTGAGACGTAGTACAACCTGTGAAATCGACTATTATCCACACACGTTGAGGGTGTAACGGAAATCAGTCACTGAAGGTGACCATATTAAATATTCTGCGCATGATATCAGTTTTAAGGTGCTTGTAAAGATAGGATTGCTGACTGCTGTTCGACAAATTTTGTGCTACGGAATCTCACTTACTGTAAGGATGAGATGTAGGAATGAGAATTAGGATTTAGTTGCTCACTCAGGTCAATTTTGCCCACCAAACTGGGAATCAAAAAATCTAGGAAACACCTTCACTACACCTCAGAATGCTACGAGCAGAGTTCGTAACGTGTTCAGTTTGATTTGTTCAGTGATTTTAGAATCAACACTCACAATGCAATGTTCGACAAATACAATGTCATTTCTTCCCGTTGCTCTAAATTTTTGGAAGTGCGGGTGTGTATAATTATTTACATTTAACTTCGCAAATCAGACAGCGTTTCCAAATTGATTTTATGTGGCGTTGGAGTTACGCATTTTGCATACCCTGAAAGTATCAGGCTTTCACTGTCATTGCTTATTGGAGTAATCTCTGCTTTTCTAAATACACACATATCTTTCACTATGAAAATTAGAAGAGCATCATGTGGCTCATAAGTTCTTCAATTATGCATAATTTCACCTGCGATATTCACAAGGACGGTAGTGAAACGTGACAAAGCTGGAGACAAAGCCTCAAGACTCAAGCTACCGTCAACATTTATTAAAGCCTGGGAAATGAGGAAAGGTAAAAAAAAATCTGTGAATTCCTAAGGTACCAAACTGCTGAAGTCATCGGTCCCTAGACTTACACACTACTTTAACTAACTTAAATTAACTTCTACTAAGCACAACGCACACACCCATGCCCAAGGGAGGACTCGAACCTCCGGCGGGAGGGGCCGCACTATCCGTGACATGACGCCTTATTTTTATCTAATTTTTTTTGTTATTGTTTGTTCTATTTGTTCGGAGCGGACGTACCATGACGCTTGTTTAAGTTCTTCGTTGATCCATTTCATCAGTTTCCTTTATTACAGAGGACAACTAACCCTCTGACCGAACACGCTGTGCTACCGTGCCGACTCGCCTCAAACCTCGCGGCCACTACGCGCGGCTCAGGAAAGGTTCCTTGATAGACACCAGGGACGATTCCCTTTCGGGAAACGCGTCCAATGTGGAATTACTGTAGAAAACTGTTCAGTGCGCTATGTGCATATGAACGGAGTCTGGGTAATCGGTAATGGGTTCCACCGAGATCAGCGTGACGAGAGCCTACGGACAAAGGAGGGATCAGCAGGAATGAGCATCTGGTCTCAAATGGTAAGCACCAATAGGTAAACGCCGAGAGGGCCGCTGTTATCTACAGCAGTCCGAAGCTGTTTTGTCTGGAAATACCACGGCTCTAAACAGAACGAACAGTCTAATAATTTAGAAGGAGACAAGGAATATATATGCAGTAAGGTCAAGAGTTAAACGTGTGTCCAAGAAATGCCATCGATTTACACAGTCACCAGCTGTCGTTACAAGCGCAGCTAGACTCTACACTGTAAACTTCTACATACTATAAATAACAAACTAGGCTGCCTTAGAAGTTAGACATAATATCGGATAATGTCATCGCACAGTAGCCTGTATCATGAGTACCAACGCAAATTACAATACTATTAAATATACTATGTTGATAAGCTTTTGCATTAAGTGTGTTATGCGTGCCGCGCCGGCCGAGCAGTGCTAGGCGCTTCAGTCTGAAACCACGCGGGTGCTGCGGCCGCAGGTTCGAATCCTGCCTCGGGCATGGATGTGTGTGATGTCCTTAGGTTAGTAAGTCTTACGTACTTGTAAAGTCTAGGGGACTGATGACCTCAGATGTTAAGTCCCATAGTGCTTAGAGGCATTTGAACCATTTTTAAGTGCGTTATGCAACAAAGTACTTCACGCACACTTGCAAATGAAGAGGTACATTGTTAATAGCATAACAAATTAATTTAATATATTGACCTCACTGCCAATATTTGATTGGAAGTGAGATAAACGCACACCCTTATCTAGATAAGACATATATCTATGTTTAAAGAAACAGTAATTGGTGTCAGTAGACACAGTATCAAGTAATGTTTCGTGCAAAATACTTAAAGTTATTGTAGAATTATTACTGTAAGAATGATGGTCCTCTTCCATTTAAATTTACATTTCTAGTTAATTTTCATTCCATATTGGACACGTTGTGTCGAACCGTTGTAAAAAGCCGTTATTTGGGAAGCTACTTGAGATCCCATTGGCAAAAACTGGATGACGTCGGTGGACGTGGTGGTTGGAGATGTGCTCTTGGGAGCCGCTGGAAAATGCAAAGGAGTTATAGTACGGCATCCGGAGAGAGAGGGGTGGGTTTGGTTTTTTAACGTATGAGTGGATGTTTGGTTACGTCCATCGGAGCCTTGTCTTACTCGCAATCGGGAGTGCAGCCAAGTGAGAGATTCTGAGTACAGACTTGTGATTGTAATTTCGGCTGTCGGAGCATGGTGCTACACTTTGTTACACGTGCACTTTCGTCTACACATCTGAGCGTGGAGTTAAAAGAACTAGTGTATAAAAGCAGTAATCTGAATACATTAAGTGGAGTCTACCATCACTCGTGTGCTGCTAGGTAAATTGCAAATGGGACTTTCTTACCAGATGAACTTAATATTTTATTTAGTTAAGGACCACCATTCAATAGGAAGCTAAATATTGCTGAATAAACCAGTTACGTAAACTATAAACCTGAAGTCTAGCCTATAACATTACTGTGACTTAACTGATGTTTGTTTCATAATCTTTGACTCGTATTACGTGTCTGCCCTCAACCGTTTGACCACAGGATCACCGGTGTGTTGGATTAACTAGTCAGTAGCATACCAGGGTGTAACGCAGACCGTATACGGATCGACGCTGAAACAGCTATGAGGAAAGTTTTAACGAACAGAGTTGTACATTATCTGTTCAAAGCTAAGTCGCTGTAAGGGATTACAATAGTTTTCAGCGTTCCGTAACCGACAAACTCAGTTGAGACGCAGCACAAGTTCGAATTTGATCGAGGGCGGAAATGAAAATTAGCCTTGTGGCTTTCAAATAAGCTATCTCCGAATATTCATCATCAAACTTAGAGAATCGATGAGAAACAGAATTCAGGAAGGCCCCACTGGAATTTGAGCCTCGGCCCACAGTGTGATCCCAGTATCTGAACTAATGCACCACTTAGCTCGAAAGACACTCGTAAGGTTTTATGCTGTCTTTTGCAGGTCGCCATTTGAACGTCTGCCGAGTCATGAGTCCGTCCTCGACTGCAGACCTACATTGTTGCTTCTACGATAAGGGTTACCCTACAATGTTCGCCAGAATACTTTGAGATGGATCTAACAGCCGGATGTTATATTGTGTTTGTCTACTAAACTTCATTCCTCGTGGAGTCAGTTGGGAAACAGACTGCAAAATCATCGACCATCTCCCTGTGAGATTCAGAAAGTACAATAACGGATCGAATGCGAAGAATGAAAGCAACAATGCTAATGTCCGTTTTCTGCCCCATGTTCAGCTGACAGACATTCTTGAAAAATAATCAGTCTCCTCAGACGTGCCCATAGTCTTCCCACCAGTTTTAAGCCGTTATTTGGTCTTTGACCCGTGTCCTCTAATGTTTTATTCCCCGTGTGGATATACACTAGGATAGCCCAATAGTTGAAGGCACTTTTTTTCTGCTTCGCAGCGTGACAGCGCTGACTGCAATCACCTGTCATGAACTCATGGTCGTTCTCGGTCAGCCATGTTGGTTCAGCGAATAGTTCTGTTCCTATTGAGTTCAGAGCACTTTATTATGAGTGCTCCGTGTTCTTATGAACCAAAGAACAAATAAGGTGAGGGATGAAAACATTAATGGTGCGAAGAGCATTCGCAGAATGTAGGTGCAGTATGGCGATAGCTTTCTTACTTAACGATAAATGTATGAGTTAACAAATCGCTTTAAAAAGGGATGTGTACCTGTCTGCAACGGAGAGCATCCGGGTAGGGTATCCACCTAGAAAATCAACTAGGACATCGAGACATCTGAGTGAGTAAGTCATGGTGGCCGTCGTGTATTAACTGGCGGTATTCCGTATGAGATGCACATTGGTCACTGTTCACCAATCGCCCAAAATTCGTGATCGTTAGGTACTGCGCTAACTGGTAGACGGAAAATGAAAACGAATGTTTGGAAACGTCGAAATCACACCTACGATCTATTACAGACGAGAGAGAAATCTTTGACAGTCGCATAGTAATCGACGATGAGACGTGGATCCAACACTACAAGTCATTATGTCAAGTAAGCAGGTTGCATCGTGAAGAAGCAGTCAAATTTTCTTTCACAAGAAAGTTCAAAAGCTAAGATTTCGAAAAAAAAAGTTGAATATGACATTATTATAAGACAAGTTGTCAAATAGTCAACAGTGATAGCTAATGTGACCCCCTGCGAAATCTGGAACCAAGATCAAACCGAAGAGGAAAAGCACACTTTCTAAAAGTCTCTTAGCCTGAAGATAATGGCCATCGTAATGCAGCGGGGAAAACAATCCTTTAAATTCAGCATCTTGGTTGTAAGCCTACTATCCTGACCTAGTTCCAGTGACTTTCATCTACTTAGTCCGATGAAGGAACACCAGCATGAACCCAAGTGTTTGCAGGATGACGAGACTGTGAAGGTGCCAGAGCGGCCGTACACGAGGCCACAAAACCTCTTGCGTGCAGGAGAGATGCGACAAGCACAAAGAGATTTAGAGAGGTTATGTAGAGAAATGAGACTAACTGCAATGTTTTTCCACAGTAAATGCCTTTGACATACCTTCGCATAATGAGAAAAGAAAAATACGCCATTGACCCACAAAGTTAAGAGTTACCCATATGAATAAACAACTCCAGTATCAGGGATGTATCCAGGTCCATCGCCACGAACAATTCACAGAGGTTGGACTATGGTCAAAGGTGCACATTATCGCTCGATGTCACCCAAGATGAGCTCGACAGGACTGTTGACAAGTGTCTGAGCGCCATATGGGGAGGAGGGGAAGCGGCACACTATCCCCTTCATATCATATCCATGAAGTGTTCCGCAAATTAAGACATTTCAGGTAATGGGTCCGTTGCCAGAGCCCTTTGTAAGTTGATACCCTCATTAAGCATAGGTTTTTAGTACTGACACTGAACCATGTTTTCCCAGCCCTAATTTTTTTTATACTAGAAGGCGTAAGAAAGAAATTTATTAAGCTATGTAGACATTTTATTTACAGAAGAGTCAATTTCACTAACATTTTTCTAGGTGTGTGACTAAGAAAAGATCTCTTAAAACTACGTCGTTTCATCTACTATTAATGTAGATACTGTAAGGGTAAACCTGATTAAGGCTGCCGGCAGCGAAACAATGGGAGTTTTATTAAGTCAAAAGGCTGTCACACAAATATAATTGAAATTCCGAAAACAAATGAAACACGTGAAATGATAGTAGGCAACTAAGAAGGGTTAAATGCCGTTAGAAAGGTAATAATCGAAACAGATAAACGCATCTTAGACGAAGATGTGTTTGAATTTTACAGAAGTGAATGAAAGTTAGCATGAGCTACTACGTCGTGTCGAATACAAAAAACTGTGAAAAAATTTGACTCTAGATGAACACGTTTACTTCGTGGCTGCTGTAAAGAGAGCGGTTTAGGTACCGGATGAGTTGGCGGTCGGAGGTTTCCGTTTCTACGGTTCTCAAAGAATGCCGGGCAAAGTCGGAGAATACTGCTACAACTCGCAATGAAGATACCGTCTCTCGTGGCAGCTAAAATACTCACAGTCGCCATAAGATTTTCTGGAGACACTTTCGGAATGAAAAGGTGGAACAACAGTTGCAGTATGATATTTTCTGACTGACAAACTAGTCGCTTAGGTAACCTCTTGAACAACAAGCTGACGGCGAAATATTGCGCTTCGTTCGGTTCGTGATAGTAACAGACTCGCCCAGTATTGTTAATTCGCGAAGGAGTCACTATGCACTGTATTGCTAAACACACTCTTCGTTTTATGAGACCCTACTGCTCAACGAAGAAACCAAGTGTATTTTTTTGTTGCAAGACTTCACTACAATCGTAAATAACCTACCTCATACAACTACTGGTTATACTCCGGAAGAATTACTGCTAAATACCGAAGATAATAATGAGTGGATTCAAGCATTACCGAAGATTCCCCGAAATAGGATCTCATGGGAAGAAAAAAAATTCGTGATGCTTACGTCATCATGAAAGACAAAGGTCTTATGACAAAGTAGAGATACGACGAAGGGTTTAAGAGAAGACAATATTATATTGTTGGAGGTTTGGTGCTACTGAGATCTCATTCAAGATATTCACTTCTGGAGGAGAGGACCAAGAAGTGGCAAAGAATATGCCATGAACCATATGTCATCATAAAACTGGCACATCCAGGAGCATACCTGTTGGCATGTCCAGCGACATTGAAAATAAAGGGTGTGTACCCTCATAAGAATTTAAAAACGTTCTATAAATAATTCAGGGTATTTTTTACATGTATGTCATGATATGTGTAACTGTATGATCTGTAAATAGTAGTTATTTAAGTTAGGCAATTTGTTTTGATATGTGTTGAGAGTATGTCGCCATTGTGTGCCATGAATTGGTGTTCTAAAATGAGTGAACTTTAAATCCAGATGTAGGAATATAACTACGCAATTTATTTATGGTTACTTTCACCATGCTTGATTTTCTTATCGGTTGTCAGTACGTGTAGAATAATTTGCACATTGTCGTTTTGATTTTGTAGGTTATCCCATTTTTTTTGAAGTTTCTGATTTTGTGTCTTCGCAACTAATTCTTAATTGTTCTTCTTATTTGCATCCAGTTAATTTTCTTAATGGGTGCAATTTTTTATTCAACTAGGTGTTCTTAAGGGTCTGGTTTCCCAATGCAAGTGAAATTCATTTTTTTTTAAATTTTTAATGTACATTTTTTTCTGGACATTACCCAACCAGTGAATTTTGATGCTATTAATTATAGTCATTTACGCAGTATTAAGACGTAACACAAATTCTGGATTAATTTGGTTTAAAATAACCTTCTAGTAATTGATTAATTGCATAATTAAATTGTTGTTTTCTGAACGGTTGCAGCAATTATATATTTGTGTTGGCAATTGAAAGGTGAATGCTGTTGAACAACGTTGGGGTCAAGTAGTTCCATGTGAGTGTTTTCTTAGAATTTCCTTGGGGCGACGTTCGCCCATTTCAGCCACCATGTACAAGCCAGCACTCATCTGCCTAGGACCCGTTCTTCTCTTCTTGGGGCATTTTCGTATCCATTAATTGTTAAATCCAGCCCATGCACCTAATATCCGATCCACCGTCCAGGAACCCTACCGCATCCTTTACATACACATCAATGCCTGTAGCGCACGAACCGTGTTTCGTCATAAGTGTACGAAGTTAAAAGGAAGATTGCAGCAGCGCCAGCCACATGCGAGCACAACTGTTGTGCTTCACGAAACGTAACACAGTCCTCGCAGTGTTGCGAGGCAGGCCAACCAGGTACTGTGTGGACGTAGTTAATGCAGCAATTCTCAAGCAGCAAGCCGCCACAAGCCGTTCCACTGCAAGAGGTATGCGATGTATGCGCTGCCTGCAACAGGCAAGACTTAGGAGAGTCTCTGACCAGAGAGCAGTATGTAGTTAGTTGTTGCTTCTCGTGAGTCGACAGTAGTCTGCGCGTGTCAGCGCGTGTTGGCAGTCTGCCCTGGTCGGGACTCTGGAGGATGAGTATTATTGTTTAAGGTAAAGAAGCAGCCTTGCGCATATCTAGTAATGTATGTGAATTGTCATTCCAATTTTTTTTAAAAATACCACAATAATAATTCTTATAATATAAAGTAATTAAAAAAAAGCATTCATTTCAATTTAAAGAATTTATCCAATGCATGATCATTCCTTTCACGAATCGCAGATGTATAGGCCAGCATTGCACGGAGCTGTGCCGAAAATTTTTTATGTAAGAGCAAATATATTCGCAGTTTTTATTTAGGTAAGAATTTTTGCTTTTTTTATTCAGAATGCAGGGCCGAGGCGCAGCGCTGCTGTCGTCATAAAATTTACCAGGTTACTGAATTTTTTTTTATTTTGGTGTTTAGGAATTTTTCTGTTTCGAACTTAACATTAAATGAGAAAAGAATTTTGTGGGTACAGTAAATGTGAATGCATTTCTGCACAGAGATTATAAATGGGAGCCAATTTTGTTCAGAGGTTACAATATTTAAAATTCATTTAATTATTATTTCCGTGGGAGGTTACACTTGGTTCATGGTACATTTTAATTTAAATATTTCTGTGGGGAAAAATTCTTACCTCAATAAAAACTGCGAATATATCTGCTCTTACCTAAAAAAATTTCGGCACAGCTCCGTGCAATGCTGGCCTATGCTTTGTGACTCGTGAAAGGAATTAATTATTCATTGAATAAAATCTTTAAATTGAAATGAACGCTTTTTTTTAAAAAAAATACTTTATATTACAAAAATTATTATTGTGGCATTTTTAAAAAAATTGGAATGTCAATTCACATACATTACTAGATATGTGCAAGGCTGCTTCTTTACCTTAAACAATAATACTCATCCTCCAGAGTCCCGACCAGGGCAGACTGCCAACACGAGCAGATACGCGCAGACTACCGCCGATTACTGCCGACTCACGCAGACTACTGCCGACTAGCGACAAGCAACAACTAACAACATACTGCTCTCTGGTCAGAGACTCTCCTAAGTCTTGCCTGTTGCAGGCAGCGCATACATCGCATACCTCTTACACCACAAAGGGAGCCGCCAAACTGTTTAATGCGTGTTCCAAAATGCGTAGCACACACCAAACACGTGCAGTTCGGAAGAGTATCAGTTTGTATCTCAGTTGAACCACCACGAAGGCTGTGTCGCCTGGTCACCATATGGGATGCTGATCTAGGATCGAAGTTCGCAACTGTGCCACGCCGTTTTGCCCTGAAGCCTGGAGCCGCCGCTACAGCTGGCCGAAGGCTGGCCAGGGTAGCAACTCTCCGACCACCAGCTTGGAAGCAGTTACCCACTGCCCGCAACGTCACCGGTCAGCTGCCTTCTGACACGGTGGGGACTTGGGACGAGTATCGCGCCGCCGCTGCACGAGGGGCATTGCAGTGGCCGCTGAGCGTGGAGAAACACCGCTGGCCGAGATGGTAGCGTCACCAAGGCCACGGCAAGCGGACGCTGCGCTCGGTCAGCAATCCTTGGCAATCGAACTTCCTGGCCGAGTAGCCGCGACCCTGCGCTGGGATGCGGCAAGAAGTAAAAAGAACACTGAGCATTTGAAGACTACTACCCTGGCGCCACCTGGCGTCCATCCAGCCACTTCCAGCTACCGACACTCCCGCACATGAGGGCAGAAATTGGGGTCCTTAGCAAGCCCTATCTATCCTCTCATGCCGGAATTTCAATCTCCGACCCCAAACGCTGAAATAAGTCCCATGATACAACCTCTTCTCCGAGCGTAATTAGAACACTCCACACAATCCTTCCGGTTTCATCCTATCTTTTTGTTCCCCGTCAGCATCTCTTTTCGCTTCCTGCAGCTCCTGAAGGTATTATAGTCATGTGTTTCCATCATGAACTTGTTCATTTTGTTGCACTAAAAGCATTATAATCATACCATAGCAGCGTTTCCATTATCATTTGTGTTTACGCATTAACTGTAATTTTAAATCGTCTAAAAAACATTGTCCTTTACAGCATAAAAATGGTTCAAATGGCTCTGAGCACTATGGACTTAACATCTGACGTCATCAGTCCCTACTTAAACCTAAGGAAATCACACACATCCAAGCCCGAGGCAGGATTCGAACCTGCGACCGTAGCGGTCGCGCGGTTCCAGACTCAAGCGCCTCGAAACACTCGGCCATACCGGCCGGCCTTACAGCATGTTTTGAAAAACATTTTTCTTCTTCTGGTTATCGTATAGGAACAAACTTTGGCTGAAGAGCGTTTTTATCATTTACGAGCTCACCCCTTCCTAAGGAATTCAAACAACAATAGAAAAAAGAAAGACCGGTAGCAGATATTGAAGACGGCCAATGTAATTATTCCCGTACCCTTACTATTAGTGATTATTTTACACATAGAAACAGAGGTAAAGCTTCAGACAGCCAAGATTGCTAATGTATAGCTTTTATTATCATGTCAGGCAACGGTAAACCACCTTAGCGTCATCAGATCTGTAAAGCTTAGATCAACATATTGAAGCATACTGGGATCAGATGTAAATGGGCGTAATACAGTTTTACGTAATCATGGACTGTTGCATGGAATATAACATACCTCCTCCTCGAACCAGTGAATGACGAGGGGCTGTACAACATCATTGTTGACTACTTTGTGTTTATTGCAAGTATGTTGTGAATGGAACGTGTTTGTGAATCTACAACCCAGTGGACATAAAATAAACGGAAAACAGTTCGTTAATAATAAGAATAATGAGAATTTCTGCGTATCATTTTTATTTCACAATGACGAGGAGGTCGATATTTCTTTGAGAGTTTCTATTCTATCGCCTTCCATCTCCTCTGTGGTCTTCTAGGGCAACGTTTTCCTACTTGTTTGTTTTGTTGATCTTTAGGGATCTTGTCGATAAGTTCCAGCATCTTTAATCACATTTGTTTTTATTAATTCGTTAATTTAATAAATTCCCGTTACGGCGTTGTTGCAATCATGTCTTAGCGGAAAACTCAGACTGTAACCTTTCAGCCGGCCGGTGTGGCCAAGCGGTTCTAGGCGCTACAGTCAGGAACCGCGCGACCGCTACAGTCGCAGGTTCGAATCCTGCCTCGGGCATGGATGTGTGTTATGTCCTTAGGTTAGTTAGGTTTAAGTAGTTCTAATTTCTAGGGGACTGATGAGCTCAGAAGTTAAGTCCCATAGTGCTCAGAGCCATTTGAACCATTGTAACCTTTCACACATCTCAGAACATTCACTGCAGTGGACTGTATGCCACTTGGTCTTCTTTCTTTACTTTTCACCACTCAGAGTCCCGTTGTCGGTAGTGGTATAGCCATTATAAAATGTTATTTTTGTTACTTTCCACAGTTTGTTGTGTTCACTGCAATGTTCCGTACGCCATCCGACAGTTACAGAACATATTACGTGCTTCATTTTTAAGCTGGTAGCTAACGTCACGCTCTAAGATAGTGCAACGAAAATTTAATATAAACAAATAAACATTTAGCGCTAGTCTGGAACGATTAATAATATTTTAAATGCTAAGTCCATTGGTGTATCACTAATCGTGTGTATCCCACATTTGAAGATATCTGTAGTGGCTTTAAATATTGAAATCGGATGACTGTAGTACAGTCGTTATACGTTTTGTAAGGTGGAGTTCTTCAAAGAAACAGATAACAGAATGTGTCAGACGTTCCTCGACCCAGAAAAAGCTTTTCTTCGAAATCGGTTTCGAAATCACCAGAGACTTCGGTAGCACTGAGGTTCAGTAGCAAGCGTTCTGTTACTAACACAGCAGATCAGAAACGCCATAAGCGCACAAGGCGCTGAAGACGGGGGAAGAAATATTTTTATACCTCGTGTCCGCTCGTATATATTTTATTTCGCTGGCGACGACAACGGCCGCGACAGTAAAAGCGCGCGTGCTCGGATTGGGCGACCGTGGGCGGGGATCAGGTGGCAGAACCCGCGGCAGACGACTCACCCGCCGCGCCAGTCGCCATAAATCGCCAGCCCGTTAACGGCGCGGCTAGCAGTTCTCGCAACAGTTACACGCCGGAGCCCTTCCCACGGGGGACACTCGCCGGGGATTCCCGTTCATAGCGGCGGAATTGAACCCGAATACTTGTTATGGCTGGCACCCCGCTTTGCCAGCAAAATTGTACCACGTATCTGTCCAGCAGACCTACATATCCCGTTTTATTTCAGGACAATGAGCAACAACAATAACCACAACAGCAACAACTCTATCTCTCGTGTGCATTAGTGATGGGGAGCTCGTGAATGAGTCGTTCAAATGAACACTTCACTCCAGTGAAGTGTGAACTAATCACTCAATTTCAATGAACTGGTACTTCAAACTCTTCACAGATAGCACACTTTTTTTCTAGTTCACTCACTCTCTTCCCCTCTCCCTCTCAAATGGCTCTGAGCACTATGGGACTTAACATCTTAGGTCCCCTTGAACTTAGAACTACTTAAACGTAACTAACCTAAGGACATAACACAACACCCAGTCATCACGAGGCAGAGAAAATCCCTGACCCCGCCGGGAATCACTTCGATCCTCCCTCTACTGCATGTCGACGAATCGCGCGGTGTTTGTGTGGAACGATAGGTTTACGACGGTTGGGGTGGTGAGTGGCGCGGGGAATGCAGCGTCAGTTGCTTCCTGCAGTGCTGACATCATTATCCGTGACTATTTGTGCAGTTAAACTTCGCGTCTACGGGTAGCCTACCGTTGGCAGCGCTTGCAGACAAATGAATATTAAAGATACAAACGAAGAGGCTGGCTGTGTGAGCACGCACAGCCAACATGAAAATAAAAGGTTTGTTAATAACACTGAAGAGAGGGATTTTACCTGAAATCGTACCAATGACTACGGGTGACAGTTTACGTTTTCAAGGAGGGTTATTATTCTCAACAAAAATAAAATCTACAAGAAAACTTCTGAATAATTACTTAACGTAGGTATATAGACTTTGTGACAGTGGTAAATATACTAATTGTATTTTGGATTAAATTTTAAAAGGAACATAAAATTGGACTGCATTTCGTCGGTAGCCCTAGTTTTCAGTCCATGAATACAGCAAATAATGTTTCATTTGTCAGATAAAGACTTTTTTGGGTGCTTCATGAGAAAATGTCGAGCAAGATTAAATGTAATACCTTCTTTATGTGTGACAGGCTTCTCTGTTTATCTTTCCTTTGTCCCCTTAGACCATGCTCTATTTAACTCAGACGCTGTAAGAGCGTAAAACGTTGCGTGCACGTTACTGCATAGTTCGGCCATCTGTTGGTAAAATTATGAAGTATTACGAACCTTTATTGTACGAGCGAGCCGAAGCGAGCGTAGAGCCGTAGCCACGGCTGAGCGGCGAACTGGGCAACTTCGCCAGGCTTCCACACTTCATGAACGAACTACTTCATTAGAACGCTTCACGGCAAAGAGTGAAATGAATGTAGTAGTTCACAGGAATGAACGAGTTCGACCCATCTCTGGTGTGCATAGGCAGAATTGTGATCGTATTTTTATTACGACAGTTCTTCAACAATGTTTTTATTATACGATGAGACAAAGCGCCTTTAGACTATAGAATCTTGATTTTACCCAGGCGTACACCTCTTCGACCGAAGTAAATCGACGGTCACGAATACAGTGCGTGCAAAATGCCGTGGCCGCTAGATAAGCAGTCGGAGGGGGAAGCGCGCGGAGAGGGGCAGTGGAGGGGAGTCGTACCAACACCGACTCAAATGAAGGCCTCGGCGCTTGTTCGTGACGTCACGTCAGCTAGGCACGGCGAACGCCAGGTCTGTTGCAGGCATACTCATAATAGTGGTGTCTCCCTCTCTGACACAGGAAAATTTGAAACTATTGGCGGTAGTTGACCAGCACACATTGTTCTGAGAGATTTCTGCAATCAATTAATTGTGCAATTCATTACACTTCTTAACAAATAGTGTACTCCTGAACTCAAATTTCCACCTGTTTTAAGGATTGACATACAAAAACAACCTCATGGTCCAGCAGCAACAGAATTCGTGCTTCTTTACCTTATTTGTAAATCTGAGGAAGTTACGTTTGTACAGGGTTGCTTTTACAAGAAACTGTGAACGTATTGGTGTTCTTCTTTAGGTATCTTGGTTGACTATGGGGTGAGGAGCACTCAATGTTAATGAAATATCTTGCTATTGTATACGTTGGGGGAGGGGGTGGGAGACAGAAGAAGAGGCAAAAGAGACGACATACTTGTTTTATCAAATAAAATTTTTTTATCTTGTAAAGTTTCTCCTTTCAGTTGCAAGAGGGGAATATTTATGCTTTCTAATGTGCATGTTTAAAAAAGTTTAAGCTCAGCAGTATTTTCGATGTATGAAGCTATTTTGTTCAAAATGGTTCAAATGGCTCTGAGCACTATGCGACTTAACTTCTGAGGCCTAGAACTTAGAACTAATTAAACCTAACTAACCGAAGGACATCACACACATCCATGCCCGAGGCAGGATTCGAACCTGCGACCGTAGCGGTCGCTCGGCTCCAGACTGTAGCGCCTAGAACAAAACGGCCACTCGGGCCGGCAGCTATTTAGTTTCTTGTTTAGAATTCCTTTCGTTGAAAGCGGCTGTAATCTAATAACGGCAACAGTTGGAAACTTACAAATGTAAATAAGTTCACATTTCCAGTGACGATGTCAAACGAATATAAATAAATAAATAAAAGAAACGATTTAATTGTAAGGGGGTTGGGGTAAGTTTCGATAACAAAATGGATCAAGTAAATACAGTTACTTGAATGCAAAATTTCCGAAGCTTCCAACGGGGCAAAGCATCTCCTCATACTGATCTACGTTTGTTTCGACAGGATTCAGTAATACAGAACTATGATCTCCATTTGTAGATTTACGATAGTAAGAAAATCTTTCATCGAAATAAAACTGCAGAATCCAAAACAATACCAAACATTTGGTCCTAAAATAAGAGATTTATACTGATAAGCACGCCCAGGCGTTTCTGCCTGCAACAGACTTGGCGTTCGCCGTGCCTAGCTGACGTGACGTCACCAACAAACGCCGAGGCCTTCCTTTGAGTCGGTGTTGGTCGTACAGATCGCTGGAGAGGAGGTGCCGTCCTACTTTGAAGCCTACGCTCACAGTTTTTGTAAATATTAAATAGCGCCCCCGCCACCTGCATGGTGACCATTCAGAAAGATCTACTGTCACCTCTGCTTTCGTTAGTATCTAAAAAGAATTCCGCCTGGCGTCTTAACCATTTTTAACTTTTAGAGAAGCGTCATGGGTGGCGAATTTTAAAAAAATCACACATTTCTCAGGTTGCCATGTCAAAATCTAATTCTTTTGCCAAAACACAACGGAGTTTACACTGTTTCACTTCACTAACATTTTGTGCAGAAAAAATTGCGAGAGATTCTGTAATAATTGTTTATTAAGTTCATCAAGTCAAGTAAGTAGCTTAACAAAAAGCACATCCTCAGTACAAAAAAAGTGTAAAGTCTTCACTTACGTTATTCCAAAACCCATACCATTCCTCGTTTCACCAGTTATCGATGGCCCTTAAAAATTACATTATTTCAGCGGAAAAGTCTGTAGTTGCCTAACTCTCACTTCGATATCTGAAACCGTTTACGAAATATGAGGAATTTTGTGGATATTTCACTCTGGCTTTATCGCTAGCACGGCGTGATAGCAAATGAGTGTATTCAGAATGGTTCAAATGGCTCTAAGCACTATGGGAGTTAACATCTGAGGTCATCAGTCCCCTAGACTTAGAACTACTTAAACCTAACTAACCTAAGGACATCACACACATCCATGCCCGAGGCAGGATTCGAACCTGCGCCCGTGGCAACAGTGCGGTTTCAGGCTGAAGCGCCTAGAACCGCTCGACCACGGCGGCCGGCAAATGAGTGTATTACGTCATATCAGGTTCCTCGAGATTGGTAACAGAGTGGCATCTCTGCCCAAGTCTAAAAATAATTTTGAAATGTTAGCTATATTCTATACGCATCAACATGTAATATGCGTGAAACGGATAATCATAGCGACCTCTCTTTTTCATTGCACGCTTTATCACCATAACTATGATCATTAACGAAATCATGGGCACATCATCATGAACATGACATATAAGACTGTACAGCAAGACGGCGTCAGTCGTCGAGCAGCCGCACGAGCAGTAGCACGTAGCCACAGAGATGCCGCGATACTACATGAGGTGGAGGAAGCGCTCACGCCAGACAGTTTATAAAGGACAACATTGATATTAATGTTAATACCGTTAATGGGCAGGTGTTTTTGCACGACCCTTCTGTTTTTTGTGGAGGAGTTTTTAACTTCACTCGACAAAATAATGGTCAGAATAGAGCTGGCAAGGGATGGGTGACCGTAGCAATAGTACGGTACCCAGGAGACAAAGTGTCAAAAGTTGGACTTGAGGCATTTAATGATAGAGATATTATTGCCTATCGTACCTATCATATTGCTCAAGTTTTAACAGAGATATGGGAGCTTCGTATTTTATCCCTACAATGCCTCTTTGTCTTAGAATTGATAATCACCGTGAAGTCGGTGAATATGAGTCTGTATGTATCTGGGCTAAAGGCGCAGGCAATTGTAACAATATCTGTCCTTATGTCCTTTTCCGAATAGTTTCTGTAAAATCGTTTGAGAAAGATTGCAGTGTGCGCGCCTCGATTCTGCCATCGCTGACCGACCGAAAGATGGAAAACAATTATCTGCCTCCCCTTCCTGACCAACTAATGAACTCGCCCAGCGCTTTGGACGAAAACTGGACACTGTGCGTAGCCCACCATATCAGGGGCTAGCTATATTTTTCTTCTGGGCCCCAAAAATATGGAAATCTCATTGGGCGATATGTGGGGCCGTTCACGTGGTGCCATGGTTGTTTTGAGTATTTTGCTTGTTGAACATCAATAAACTATCAATTAATCGCTATTATCTGCACTATATCAAATATCGGTAGGCTGGTTGAACTATCGATAGTCCTACCGTTTATGATGTAATTCTTTCTGAACTGGTTGGCTCTGAGCACTATGGGACTTGACATCTGAGGTCATCAGTCCCCTAGAACTTAGAACTACTTAAACCTAACTAACCTAAGGACATCACACACATCCATGCCCGAGGCAGGATTCGAACCTGCGACCGTAGCAGTCTCGCGGTTCCGGACTGAAGCGCTTAGAACCGCACGGCCACCGAGGCCGGTCTTTCTGAACTGGCGCCTGAAAATTGTCGGTTCCTATTACCTTCACGTCTAGAGTGAAGAGGGATAGTAGATTTTGTGGAGGTATTTAATAAACAACAAATACTGTAGCGCCTTAGACAGTCTACGTTGTTTATAAACTAATGTTGTTAATAGATTGTTCGCTGTGGGGGAGGGTCGTGAAAGAAGGTATTTTCTTGTTTGTCTTCCAGTGATGGCAACCCGCGGTCGTGCACATCTCGTGCCGATCACATGCTTATGGTAAAAACTACACACGTAAATAACATGGATTCGCGAATGTGCATTATATTGATTTTCATCTTCAAATGTGTGACCTTACTTACTTGTAGCCAGGAATACAAATGTAAATAAGACTCTTGTATTACAACGCAGTTAGTAGAGGAAAAAATCACGTTTTAAAGATTTCATAAGTGTTTTTCATTGCAGTGTATAATGTATTTTAAAATAAATACAATTATTGTCGTCATTAATTAAACCCACCTGCCACTGTTCTCTCCTGTTTCTGAGTCATCATTGTACATACAAGTGGTTTCAGTAGTACGTGTTACTGTGCCGGCCGCGGTGGTCTAGCGGTTCTGGCGCTGCAGTCCGGAAACGCGGGACTGCTACGCTCGCAGGTTCGAATCCTGCCTCGGGCATGGGTGTGCGTGATGTCCTTAGGTTAGTTAGGTTTAAGTAGTTCTAAGTTCTAGGGGACTTATGACCCAAGATGTTGAGTCCCATAGTGCTCAGAGCCATTTGAATATTGTTACTGTGTAAGAAGATTCGAAAACACAAAACACTGACGCAATCCTAACGCCCATGCGTCACTTCTGCTTATGTCGAAGCACAAGTATCATTCACGTGTTAATTTCCCGTGTTGTGGTCGATTAGCGGAGCTTGTTTCTTCAAGGACATACCAGCTCCTGCAAAACTGAATATAGTAACAGCACAACCCATCGAGTGTCAAATTTATTTATTTGTATGGTGGCTGGACATAATCATTAAAATATACAGCTGTATTTACATGCTATCTGCTTTCACAGCATTGCAATGAATATTCATAAGTAATTCGGGCGAAATGTGAATGTTTCAGTGGATGTGAGACAAAACTATTCTCTTCTTGCCAAGAGTTGACTGTGAATGTCCAGAAATGCTTTTTGAAAAATTCCAAATCCTGTAGATATTAAGCTCTTGCCAGTTAATGCTGAAACCCCTTGTTTCAAACCTGTGCAGGTGGTGTATATGCTCACCATTATTAATATTTTTTTAATTTTTCGAGTTTACATAATTCTGGAACCTGATTAATAATTTTTCGATCGTCATGAGGAAGAATTCTGCCTACAAAGCTTCTAGCTCTACGGGGTATCATAGGAGGTGACCCCAATGTGCCAACAATGGCTTCTTCGTCACTCAATTCGTTATTTAAACACCAAACAACAGCAGGATTATTCTTTATCATGCAGCTATAGTGCCACAACTTTTGAATAGGCGTCGTTTGTAGCTGTGAGAGAAAGAGCACAGAACCCGAGAACTGTTCCGAATGGTCCCGAAATGAAACTATGAGTACTTTCTGCACGTTGCTGATAGTCTCTATTCGCCAAGAAAATTCCGGGCTTGCAATATTGTTTTGTTTATGTAAGAGGTGCGTAAATAGAGCTTTTTGTTATTATTTTGAAAATGAACCGTAAAAATCAAACATTTGTGTCAAATTTTTTTCAAGAAAATGGGGGGTAATAGCAAGTTTGTAGCGTGCACCATCTGCATTAAAGATTATAAACATGGTCAGGAATTTAAGAGACTACTAAAAAGAAAGCATGGTGGAAAATTACGAACCACAAATTAGTAATAGAACTGAAAGGTGAGGGATCAACTTGTCTTTCAGGTCATCATTCAAATTTTACTACAATACAATATCCGTGGCAAGACAGTTGTAGTGATTAAAGACAACGCTGAAGGTACAAAAAAGCTGTCTAAATGCAAAGAAGAGATGCAACAAAAGAATCGAGAAGCTCTATAATAATTTTAACAGATTCAGTTGTACGATGCCAGTTTAAAGTAATTACTATCGATATGCTGCTGTACAAAACTTCCGACCATCAGGGTTTGAATAAATTTGTTTATGCCTTACGCAGGAAATATGAGTTACCGGATAAAACCTCACTTAAATGTTTACTAATCTCAAAATTATAGGAAGAGATAAAAAAATAATTAGAGAAAGCCTTCACAAAATTTAATGTTTAATGAGTTACAACGGAGATGTGGAAAAGCAACGAGACTGAAGGCGTACTGCCATTGACTTGTCAATTTATTATTGACGGAAAGGTAGTTTCGCCCTTTTTAAAAAGTGATAAAAACTGCAGGTCATCACAACGCAGAATTTATGCACATTGTAACTACGATCTTTTAAAATGTTTCTTTCTTTAACTCGTTAATGCCATGCTGAGTTTCGTTTCATTCTTGTGATCGGTACATGTCGTTGTAAGTGAAGTCCGGGTAACTTGTAAGGTGTTTCCAGGCAGTTTCACCCTTCCACTCCCCGGCCCAACTCCCCCTCACCCCTTTTGTTGAAAAGCTGTCGTGTGATTTGCGTTCTGTTTACGGACACTGCCAACCGTCACAAATCATTGGATAATTGCGTTACAACAGGTTTAATGTTGTTGTTGTGGTCTTCAGTCCTGAGACTGGTTTGATGCAGCTCTCCATGCTACTCTATCCTGTGCAAGCTTCTTCATCTCCCAGTACGTACTGCAGCCTACATCCTTCTGAATCTGCTTATTGTATTCATCTCTTGGTCTCTTTATACGATTTTTACCCTCCACGCTGCCCTCCAATAGTAAATTGGTGATTCCTTGATGCCTCAGAACATGTCCTACCAACCGATCCCTTCTTCTAGTCAAGTTGTGCCACAAACTCCTCTTCTCCCCAATTCTATTCAGTACCTCCTCATTAGTAATGTGATCTATCCATCTAATCTTCAGCATTCTTCTGTAGCACCACATTTCGAAAGCTTCTATTCTCTTCTTGTCCAAACTATTTATCGTCCATGTTTCACTTCCATACATGGCTACACTCCATACAAACACTTTCAGAAACGACTTCCTGACTCTTAAATCTATACTTGAAGTTAACAAATTTCTCTTCTTCAGAAACGCTTTCCTTGCCATTGCCAGTCTACATTTGATATCCTCTCTACTTTGACCATCATCAGTTATTTTGCTCCCCAAATAGCAAAACTCCTTTACTGCTTTAAGTGTCTCATTTCCTAATCTAATTCCCTCAGCATCACCCGACTTAATTCGACTACATTCCATGATCCTCGTTTTGCTTTTGTTGATGTTCATCTTATATCCTCCTTTCAAGACACTGTCCATTCCGTTCAACTGCTGTTCCAAGTCCTTTGCTGTCTCTGACAGAATTACAATGTCATCGGCGAACCTCAAAGTTTTTATTTCTTCTCCGTGGATTTTAATACCTACTCCAAATTTCTCTTTTGTTTCTTTTACTGCTTGCTCAATATACAGATTGAACAACATCGGGAAGAGGCTACAACCCTGTCTCACTCCCTTCCCAACCACTGCTTCCCTTTCATGTCCCTCGACTCTTATAACTGCCATCTGGTTTCTGTACAAATTGTAAATAGCCTTTCACTCCCTATATTTTACACCTACCACTTTCAGAATTTGAAAGAGAGTATTCCAGTCAACATTGTCAAAAGCTTTCTCTAAGTCTACAAATGCTAGAAATGTAGGTTTGCCTTTTCTTAATCTAGCTTCTAAAATAAGTCGTAGGGTCAGTTTTGCCTCACGTGTTCCCATATTTCTACGGAATCCAAACTGATCGTCCCCGAGGTCGGCTTCTACCAGTTTTTCCATTCGTCTGTAAAGAATTCGCGTTAGTATTTTGCAGCCGTGACTTATTAAACTGATAGTTCGGTAATTTTCATATCTGTCAACGCCTGCTTTCTTTGGGATTGGAATTATTATATTATTCTTGAAGTCTGAGGGTATTTCGCCTGTCTCATACATTTTGCTCACCAGGTGGTAGAGTTTTGTCAGGACTTGCTCTCCTAAGGCTGTCAGTAGTTCTAATGGAATGTTGTCTACTCCCTGGGCCTTGTTTCGACTTAGGTCTTTCAGTGCTCTATCAAACTCTTCACACAGTATGATAACTTCATCTACATCCTTAATATATTTTCTTATTCATTATTACAAATAAGCAATACATTTGAACAGTGATGTCTACATAATGCGCTTTCACAAAACATTGGTACATCCGTGCCCACAGTTTTCACTTGAGTGTTTGTTCGACAGCAGAATAACATGTGACAAACCAACGCGAACCTCAACACCGTCTGCACCAAAATTAATTCAGCATAGCAAAATCAGCTGACAGTGGCGTTACAATGATTGTTTTGCTGTTTTTCGAGTATATACGAGTAAACAACTTGCTTTTATGACCATTTATGCCGAAGTTCTTCCATTGTGTTAGTGGATCGGAACAGAACTAAAACTTTTACCGACTAAAAAGCAGCGTCAATATTAATACGTATATTTGCCAAAAAAGGCTAACCATAGGAAGTCTCACTAACCGAATCGCAACTTCCCAGTGGTAATGTAAAACTCTCAGTTATTGTGTAACGGAAGCTGTTGAATCGCCACTACAGTGAAGCCTCAAATCTTGAGCGGCGCGGGTATATTATAGGAATACGTCTGCACGATGGGTGAAGGTGCCAGCACTGCTCTCTCTTGCTGCGCCTTTCCTTATCCTTCATTAATACCGTATTGAGCTCTTTATACCACTCCTTGAGCTTCCCCCGACGAAAGGCGAAACACGCAACAAAACTACAAGCTACACACGTTATGTCGACTGCACTAAGATCACAAGTGCTGCCGACCTCAGCAATGTAGCGGCTGTAGCACTGCGAATGTAGCGGCTGTAGCACTGAGTAGAGTGATGGCTCTTTTGTTTTGTACTGAGTGTCAACTCAACTGAGAAAAAACGTAATGAGTGAAGAAGCCACTCTTGATCAGTTCAACGCAGTTTCAATCTTGTTATTCCCATGTGCAGTTTATGACGTATCTTCCGCAGCTCATCAGCAAGCATGCACGCCTAAGGTAGCATTGCGTGGCGGACCAGTACACACTTCCCCTCTCGCATCCCTATTCCTTATGGGACCTTCCTCTTCTTCTTCTTCTTCCTCTTCCTGCCTTCCTCGTTCTTCAAAGACGCTGAAGCTCAACGCAGCATCAAAAAGTAATATATTGGCCCAATTTTTACGAGAATAATTTTTTTAAATATATGAAAGTAATTTTTCAGATAACAAAACGCTGAAAAAATTTTTTTTTATAATATTATGCAAGATTTCGGACATACTGGCAGGTCATTTTAACATTACTTGTCTCCAGAATGAGATTTTTAGTCTGCAGTGCATTGTGGGCTGGAATGAAACTTCCTGGAAGATTAAAACTGTGTGCCGGACCAAGACTCGAACGCGGGACCTTTGCCTTTCGCGGGCAAGTGCTCTACCAACTCTTTTTTTTTCGTGGCTTTAGGATTGACATTCTATCGCGCTGACCACTTTTTTATGTTTGATATTTTGACGCGACCTTTTTTTTTTTTAATCTTTCAAAGTCCACGAGTGCAGCGCCATAGACTGCTATTTTTGTTTTTTAAGAAAAAAGTAAAATAAAATCGCGGTTCCTCCGCTTTATGGTCCAACAAGGCGATCTTTTTTTTTTTTTTTTTTTTTTACAGGAAGGCAGGGGAAACAAACAATCTTTATTCGTGTCCTAGGGATAAGGAAAGCCGACCGTGGTGGCCACGCGGTTCTAGGCGCTGCAGTCCGAAGCCGCGCGACTGCTACTGTCGCAGGTTCGAATCCTGCCTCGGGCATTGATGTGTGTGATGTCCTTAGGTTAGTTAGGTTTAAGTAGTTCTAAGTTCTAGGGGACTGATGACCTCAGATGTTAAGTCCTATAGTGCTCAGAGCCATTTTTTAGATAAGGAAAGTACCGAGACAGCAAAAACAATTCGGAAACCATAAAATATAAAATCGCCGGCCGCAGTGGCCGTGCGGTTCTAGGCGCTGCAGTCCGGAACCGCGGGACTGCTACGGTCGCAGGTTCGAATCCTGCCTCGGGCATGGATGTGTGTGATGTCCTTAGGTTAGTTAGGTTTAAGTACTAAGTTCTAGAGGACTGATGACCTAAGATGTTAAGTCCCATCGTGCTCAGACCCATTTTGGAATATAAAATAAGCGTAAAGGCCGCTCTCTCTCTCTTTTTTTTTCTTTTTTTCTTTTCATTTCTTTATTTTTTTATTTTTTTTCCAACATGAATAAAGTAAATGACAATCCTAGTCACGGGCGGGAGTGAAAATGAAGTTATCATCTGCATCACAATCCCTGCAGCACGTGGTGTCGCATCATAAATCTGGCAGAAAGTCATATAATGTTGACCATTTCTGCCATTGTGGGCGGCATTTATTTCTCCTGCGTCGACCATGCGAAGGACCATTATCTGAGGCGGTTTCGGTGTTTACCATTGTAGTTTTTTTTTCACGTGAACATAATCCAGTCATAACTGGCGCCAACAGGAAGGGGGCCAGTTTTCTTCTCAGTGTGCCATGTGCCAATTTATTTGAACGTCACAGTACTGTCCCTAGTCGTTCTGCTGCAGGAGTCTTCTCAGTTCTGGGACACCCCAGCTGTCGGGCGGATTGTGAAAAACACTTCCAAAAAAATTGGAAAAGGAAATCCTGTATTTCGTATGACTCCGTATGAGCTCGTGTTGTTCGTGTAAATATATCCAATAATCCACAACGGACTTAACATCGTACGAATACAAATATATCGTCGCATGTCCAGCGATCCAATTGACCGCATACGTCTTTTGTTTGGGGAAAAAGGTCTTGTCCGGTAGAAAAAGTACATCCGATGTGATTTCTGTGTAGTTAGTGCGCCGAAGGAAGGCTAGTATTCGACGCGTCAGCGTCCAGACGTCCCTCGCTGCGCCACACACTAAACCATGTTCTTCCGTTGCTAACAGTCCACAGTTTGTGCAAAGAGGAGAATCGACCATATGAATTGTATGTAATCGACTCCTGGTCACAAGTTTGCGCTTTATAAGAATATACCACATCGATCTCGCTGCTGTTGACAGTAATGGAGTATGCACTGCACACCAAATGTGGTTCCACGTTCTCGACGGATATTTGAATTTCATTATGTTGCGGCCATGTTGATCCATCAAGCACCTATAGATCTCCCGAGTCGTGGGTATTCTCGTCGAAGGCACTTTTAGACCAACATAACTGTAATCAACAAGAAATGAGGCAATGTGTGCAAGAGAAGGCGAAATATTGCCCACCGCTATAGGGGGTTTGTACGAAGGCGGAACAAGTACTTCTATCAGAGCTGACGTCATGGTATGCTTACGTTGTTGCCAATTTCGTATCATCGCTCACATGTAAAGCGCCAGAGCTTTGTTTCGCACGTTTGTGAGGTTGAGGCCACCGTTCCGTAACTGTAGCGTTAACGTGTCATATTTGATCTTAAATAACATCCCAGTACTAACATAGTAACCAAAGGCAGCCATGAGGCGGTCTGCAATACCCTTCGGTATTGGTAGGATCTGCGCTAAATGGGGCAGTCGTGACGCTATGTGCACGTTAGTGTATGCCACACGTTGGATCATGTCAAAGGCTCTCAGTGAGTTGTTGCGTATCGTCAGACGAACATTCTACAGAAGCCGCCGATAACTCGCCGCCGCTGACCTCCGTACTGAACGGGTAAATGTGATCCCCAGACATCTCAGCGATTCCACCGTCTGAAACGGTCCCGGTATGTCTTCCAGAACCCGTCCAATGTGCATCATTTTGGATTTCGTCATGTTAACGACACTGCCTGCCGCCGTCCCGTAAGAGTCTAGATGTTCAACAGCCTGACGCACTTCATGTCCTGATCTGACAAGAAGGATCAGGTCGTCCACATATGCGCGACAAACGAAAGAGCTCTCATTAAGCGCTATCCCACTAAGTGAGCGCCTCATAACACACATCAGCGGCTCAAGTGCTACCGCAAACAGCATCATGGAGAGTGGGCATCCTTTTCGGACGGAGCTGTTGAGAGGAATCGAGCCCGCTTCCCGAACACTTACAATCACCTTCGATGTAGCCCCTCGTATTAGCCTCATAACGATGGAGATGAAAACAGGTGGAATCGCCATTCGGCTCATGGCTGACGACAAGAGGTCATGGTTTATCCTGTCGAACGCACGATCGAAGTCCGCAGATATCATCGCTGCTCGCATTTTACACGTTTCCGCAAGGGCATAACGTCACGGTATTCACTTAACGCCGAGGAGATGTTGCTTCGCACCCCTAGGCAAGCCTATTCAGGGGATATTGTCCTGGATATCGCCAGCTTGAGACGAGACGCTAGTAGTCGTGCAAAGGTTTTATAGTCGGTGTTTAGCATAGTGAGAGGCCGATATTGATTACCACTGCGACTCCCCGCCATCTTCGGGATGGGAAGAAGAAAGCCCGTCACAAAATCCGACGGTAGGCGCATGTCCAGACGCAACGCCTCATTGTACATCGACACTAACTGTGGCATCATCATGTCCACGAATTCTCGATAAAATTCTAGCGTAATCCCATCTGGCCCTGGTGATCTATGGGCCGCTCCTTTTGTGAGTGCCACGTTTATATCGTCTTCTGTGAGTGGCTCCATAAGCGCTGCCTTATCCGTCTCTGTCAGTGTCGTTTGCAGATGTTGCAGTATCTCTTCCCCCACCCGACGGTCCGGCATAGAGGTGGCGGAAATGCTCTAAAAATTCATTTACAATGTCCTGTTGTGTTGTCAGTTGACGGCCATACAAACTGTGGAGCACTGTTACCAGTGCGCGGCAGTAACGTTTACGTTCCCGCGACACATGGTGCATCGAGGTACGTTCCCCATTGATGGTGTCGAGAGATCTTGCTCGTACTGGGATGCCACCCAATCGTCGTCGCGTGATCGATAGGATTTGTGCCTTGACACGATGAACTTCCGCATGATGTTCTGCAGACGGCACCTGGAATGACAGCTCACGAAGTACGGTGTAATAATAATCAAGAGTGTCTCTTTGGCATCTCGTCATATCCCGACCATACTGTATTAGAGCTCTTCTTATTGCAGGCTTAGTACACTCGAGCCACCATTGAAGCACGGAGGTATATGTTGGTAGACGGCGTTGACATGTGGTCCATACCGCCTCGACTCTCTGACGACATTCGGGGTCCGCCAAAAGTGACGAATTGAGCTTCCATGTCCCGCGGCTTCTCCACACACCTTGCCTAGGGAGTGACATGGTGCAAATGTAAGCCAGATGATCAGTAAATGCCGCAGGTCATGGTTCCGCATCGACCACCTTACCCTGTAGGCCAACCGAAACATCTATTCGATCGAGTCTGCTCGCCGAGTGACTGGTAAAAAAAGTATATCCTTCACGGTTCCTATGAATCATGTCGCAGGTGTCGCTTAACTCCAGATCCCGACATAGCACATGCAATTCACGACAGGTATTGTAATGTGGATTCTACATCTACATCTACATCTACATCCATACTCCGAAAGCCACCTGACGGTGTGTGGCGGAGGGTACCTTGAGTACCTCTATCGGTTCTCCCTTCTATTCCAGTCTCGTATTGTTCGTGGAAAGAAGGATTGTCGGTATGCCTCTGTGTGGGCTCTAATCTCTCTGATTTTATCCTAATGGTCTCTTCGCGAGATATACGTAGGAGGGAGCAATATACTGCTTGACTCTTCGGTGAAGGTATGTTCTCGAAACTTTGACAAAAGCCCGTACCGAACTACTGAGCGTCTCTCCTGCAGAGTCTTCCACTGGAGTTTATCTATCATCTCCGTAACGCTTTCGCGATTACTAAATGATCCTGTAACGAAGCGCGCTGCTCTCCGTTGGATCTTCTCTATATCTTCTATCAACCCTATCTGGTACGGATCCCACACTGCTGAGCAGTATTCAAGCAGTGGGCGAACAAGCGTACTGTAACCTACTTCCTTTGTTTTCGGATTGCATTTCCTTAGGATCCTTCCAATGAATCTCAGTCTGGCATCTGCTTTACCGACGATCAACATTATATGATCATTCCATTTTAAATCACTCCTAATGCGTACTCCCAGATAATTTATGGTATTAACTGCTTCCAGTTGCTGACCTGCTATTTTGTAGCTAAATGATAAAGGATCTATCTTTCTGTGTATTCGCAGCACATTGCACTTGTCTACATTTAGATTCAATTGCCATTCCCTGCACCACGCGTCAATTCGCTGCAGATCCTCTTGCATTTCAGTACAATTTTCCATTGTTACAACCTCTCGATACACCACAGCATCATCTGCAAAAAGCCTCAGTGAACTTCCGATGTCATCCACAAGGTCATTTATGTATATTGTGAATAGCAACGGTCCTATGACACTCCCCTGCGGCACACCTGAAATCACTCTTACTTCGGAAGACTTCTCTCCATTGAGAATGACATGCTGCGTCCTGTTATCTAGGAACTCCTCAATCCAATCACACAATTGGTCTGATAGTCCATATGCTCTTACTTTGTTCATTAAACGACTGTGGGGAACTGTATCGAACACCTTGCGGAAGTCAAGAAACACAGCATCTACCTGTGAACCCGTGTCTATGGCCCTCTGAGTCTCGTGGACGAATAGCGCGAGCTGGGTTTCACATGACTGTCTTTTTCGAAACCCGTGCTGATTCCTACAGAGTAGATTTCTAGTCTGCAGAAAAGTCATTATACTCGAACACAATACGTGTTCCAAAATTCTACAACTGATCGACGTTAGAGATATAGGTCTATAGTTCTGCACATCGGCTCGACGTCACTTCTTGAAAACGGGGATGACCTGTGCCCTTTTCCAATCCTTTGGAACGCTACGCTCTTCTAGAGACCTACGGTACACCGCTGCAAGAGGGGGGGCAAGTTCCTTCGCGCACTCTGTGTAAAATTGAACTGGTATCCCATCAGATCCAGAGGCCTTTCCTCTTTTGAGCGATTTTAATTGTTTCTCTATCCCTCTGTCGTCTATTTCGATATCTACCATTTTGTCATCTGTGCGACAATCTAGAGAAGGAACTACAGTGCAATCTTCCTCTGTGAAACAACTTTGGAAAAAGACATTTAGTATTTCGGCCTTTAGTCTGTCATCCTCTGTTTCAGTACCATTTTGGTCACAGAGTGTCTGGACATTTTGTTTTGATCCACCTACCGCTTTGACATAAGACCAAAATTCCTTTTGGGCTAAAACACAATTGAAGTCACCACCTATAAGGAAATGATCGAATCTGCCGGTAAATAAGGGCACAATCTCTTCCGAATAATGTCTCGCACGCGCCCGTCTGTTGTCTGTGCCGGAAGGGCATAAACATTGAGAATGCGAATTGCATTAACAGTTATCGCCAGTCCTCGTGCAGAAGGTAGATAAGTCATGTCGCGAACCGGAATCCCGTCCCGGACCAATATCGCCGTTCCATTGTCGTTGTTCGAGTGTGGCGAGGTGTAGGAGATGTATCCATGTACTTCCTGGAGCTCAGGAATGTAAATTTCCTGCACCATCAGTATATCCATATCCGACGCGTATATCATGTCCCTAAACAACTGCTGTTTCACGGGCGATCTAATGGTATTTACATTCACTGTCCCTATTCTGTATGCCTGGGGGTCGAGTAGCTGTCATCTTCACATGATGTTAAAATGGCATAGTTTCACCATATCGATAGTCCCTTTGCACATCCGCCGAGGGTCGCCCGACGGACGTGTCCCTGCGGCATTAGGTGCCTTGAGATGCGGACGGATGCAAGTCCCCACCAATAGAATGATCCGCATCGGTGATTTCGTCGTCCTGCTCATACCAACTGATATCATTGGGGTGCTCTAAATTTTCCAGTGCGGGACTGATGTGTGACATCTGTTGTTCTTTCGCAGCATTAGACTCCGCCGCAGAAGGGGTATCAGGCCCCTGAGCGTGTAACATCCACGAGATAAACTTTGGGCTACAGTGCGACGAGAGGAAATTATGCCTCTAACAGTTATAAACATTATGTATTCGACGTATGAAAAAACAGTGAAAACTTTAAATATTAATTATTTATATAATATTCTATGATGTAATTAGAGATGTCGATGTGTGTCATACAAAGACAATGATAATTGTAAATCTCTTTTATGATCTGCGATTGTCTTCCTTTGTTTTTACCTTTTGTTGGTTGGCTTTTGTAGATTGCGGACGCGTATCAAACTGAGGTCATTTAAGAAATTGTAATTATTTGTTAATTATTACTTGAAAATAGAGTTCATTATTATTATAAATGTGAGTGAATAATTATTTGTAGCTTTGATTCCTCTCTCAATAAGCACTATCTGTGTTAATTATTTCTTTCCGCTGCAAGGAGCCCAACCATTGATGATAGCGATTTGTATCGCGTTTTTATCTGTTTTCCTTACAAAAAATCCAAAGGTTTGCATGGCGAGAATTAGTCTACATAGTGGACAATACGAAAGTAAAGTATAATAAGAATTTCAAATACTTAACCTATTTTCTCTAACAATAGAAAGTCTCGATCAATTGTTTGTCGCCATCTTGACAAATATCTCAGTGGCAAATTCAAATTACGCCATCTTGCAGACATAAATGCCGAAGGTAATAAAAATGTGTAGAAATAAATGTGCACCGGTGGTCCCGAACTCATTTTAATGAAAATAATTCGAATCAGATAGGTTCTTTAAAAACAGTGCTCATAGCACGATCCTTATAACAAACTTTTCTAGCTGACGTATGGAGTTGAAATTAATTACGCGCGAGTTGCGAAGAATATTGTTTCAGGTAACATACGTCAGTGTTGTGCGCGACTGATATTCGGTGGTTTTAATGATCATTTTGCTGAAGATAACTGTTTCCATGATTATCCATAGTTATATAGAATCCGTTGTATGAACCGTGATTTAGTGACACTTGTGTAAACTTACAGACAACACTTTAACACAACGTTAACTTGGAGTTCTTTAGCATCTTGATCAAATCTTTAGCCGGTAGAAAAATTATTTAGTAATTACTCAATGTAATAAAATAAGATTATCATTTCCATTTACAAATTAGTTAAATACCGAACCACTGAATAACACAGCGAACGCCACACTGGCGCCCAACGTGGGGCCACCAATGCCCATTTATTCATTTTAATAATTGAAATTGTGATCTATTGCAGGTACGAAGTACCAAAACAAACTAATAATCATTGTTTATTTACTTGTTTCACGAACATTCACATCTTCCTACCGAAGTAATAATTGAATATTCTGGCTGCGAGAATAATATTTTTGAGTGTTATTTGTGTATATGTGTTAGTTATCAGATCATTTTGAGTCAACTGGTGCTTGGCAGTGATTTATATATTTGTTCTGCTATATTGGTGATAGAATGGTTAAACAAAAGAAAAATAAACCGAATGAGCGTACTGATGCAGAGATGACATCAGAGTCTCAGGTAGAACAATCTACCCATATTTCTGTCGAATTATTAGAAAATTTAATTATGCATGATAATTTAGAAACTGATGTCCCGAGTGATAGTAAAACCGAGGAGTTGCCAAAACAAACAGACACTCCTGGATTCAACCAGTTAGGAATTAATGACAATATTTCTTCTGGGACAGGAGCAGAAGTTAGCAACGCTCAAGCTATGTCCACACAGGATATGCTAACTGCGATATTTGAAAAGTTTACTATTAAAGAACAGAAGCGTGAAAAACAACGTGAGCTTCAAGAGCAGGAGCGTGAAAAACAACGCGAGCTTAAAGAGCAGGAGCGTGAAAGACAACGTCAGCAAGAAAGGAAAAACGTAGACAGGAAAAGCTTATAGAAAAACAGCAACAGGAGCTCAGGGACCAAGAAAAGGAAAAGAAATTTGTGGAAAATATAAACAATATTCTTCTGGAAAGAGATAAAGAAATTGTCCATAGGATAATTCAAGTGTTGGTCGATCGTGATAATGCTATTACTACCCATTTTAAGCAGGAGATCGATGCGGTAAGAACCACTATTGTACCGTTAACAAACATTCTAGTTCAGGTCAATAGTCTTCAAACTGAAGTAGATAGACTAGAGAACCAATTCAAAGCCTTGGCTACCGCTGTGGAAACAATGCAGGAGGACATTCCCTCGGAAATCCGAAAGCCGCCAGCAGTGGTGGATGTGGGGAGAGAGATGGCGGAGTTTTGAGAGCGGATGATCTTGACGTGTGTTCATCAGAAAGAGTACGTTTGTAAGACTGGATGTCATCAACTGATATATATATTATGCAAGTCCGAACAGAAGTAGCCAGGGTGCTGAGCTCTGAAAATCAAAACTTTGTAAATCTGACAGTATGCAGTAATGACAACACTGGTACTGACAGGGAAAAGATCGCAGATAATCTAACGGCGAATTTTAGTGCACCAGAAGGAAGACCAAATTTTGGTAATCAACCGATATTACCAGAGCAATATGAGACACCGAGGAATAATAATACTGGAATAGAATGTACTTGTAATAAAGTAACCACGCCACCTGCGAATGATAGCAGTTTCATGCACTTAACTACTTTGATGCATGAGGAAAGCCTGATTAAGCATAGACAGTTTCAAATATTTAACGAAGAAAGCAAGAAAAAGATACATCCAGTAGTTTTCATTCGAAACTTCAAAAGTTTTCTTCCAAAATCATGGTCGGAAGAACAGAAAATACAGTTTGTGGTTTCACATATTTCTGGTGATGCGTCGCTCTGGGCATTAAATGCAGCAGAAACTTGCAAGACTTTCCACGACTTTGAGAAGACGTTCCTTGATCAATTCTGGTCAGCGTCTACTCAAGAGCGACTCCGTAAAATTGTTTACAATGCAGAAATGTACAATCCAAAGTCAGGTTCCTTAAGAAAGTACTTTGAAAAATATATTAACATGACCCGGTACTGGGATGAGCCAGTAACCACCAGAGACTTACTGCGAGTCTTAAAAGCTAGATTACCCATACATATTAGAGAAAAATTATTTGATGTTACAGACACCGATCTGAAAGAATTTCTGTCTGTAATTGATTCTCTGGATCTAGTGCAAGAAGACGCCAGAAACAATTCTGACGTGATCAGCAATAATAGTAGTCCTAATAAAAAAAATTCATGGAATGGAAATAATGGAAATAGGGGCGAAGGTAGTCCAAAAAAAAAATAAAAGTAAAGCTTATAGTAACGGAAAATACAATAATAATAGTAGTAGTACGAATCCCTACAACCAAAATTTTGGTTATCCTAATAATAATAACAGTAATTATCAAAAGGCCGAAGAACACCAACAACCGAATGGTAATCAGAGGCCGTACCACAATGAAAACCCAAACAATAACAATATCAACCGAAAGAGACGAGATGACATCAGGTCAGACAGTCCATATAAAGACAAGCCTAAAAATATGCGGGATGACAGAGAATAGTGGCGACAGCCAGGGCCAAGTCATTGGCAGCCACAGCAAAATTCTATCAATTCAGGTCAACCAGTAAATTATGTATAGGCTATACCTATACCAAGCAATCAATATCCACCGTGGTGAGATCCAAGCAGGCCTCCTCCGACTGAAAACTCACAAAATGTTAGAATAGTGGAGGTACCTTCGAAAACAAAACAAAACACTCAGATGCCAACAAACTAATTTCGGTCCCTGTAGGCCTTCACCAGATGGCCGAGGCCAACAATGAAGGCAATAAGTCGAAGGAACAAAAAATAAACATGATACGGTATCAGGATGGCAACAGGATCGAAGATGAGCTATATTAGGAACCTGCTGTCTCTGATAAGCCACAAAGGGAAAATATCCAAACAAGTGTCACCGGATCTGTAAATGGTGTAACAACTACTATTCTGCTTGACACAGGTGCGAGTGTATCAGTTATGAACACGCAGTTTTTCAAGAAGGTATCGGAGATAAGGAGATCGCCGATTTGCCGGTTGCAAATTGTAAGGTTATAGGGGCATTGAGAAAAAAGACACAGAGTATAAAATACCAGACACAGGTGGAAGTTTCCTTGGGAAATGATCGCTTGTTATGCACGTTCCTCCTAATGGATAACTTGTCAGTACCGGTGCTTCTGGATCTGGGGTTCCTACGGGAAAGGGAAGCTGTAATTGATCTCGACCGTGGGACATGTGCACTTAAGTACCAACAGCGACCCATAACATTAATGCTGAATTGGGAGTTCGGTGCGAACCTTCCGCTGATGACAAAAATGAATCTTTCTGTCAGTAAACAGAAGTTGTTAGTGATGGATCATAAGCACCCACAGATGTGTCACAAAAAGGGAAATAACGATGCGCCCAGCAACATGAGTGACATCGTCACAACAGTAGAAGAGAAAGTACAGGAGGCAACTTGCATTAGTGCTTCAGAAGCTAGACAATTAACAGAATTATTATACGGATACCTCGAACTATTCATTGAACGCCCTGGAATCATAAAAGATTACCAGTATAATATGAAAGTATATCCGCACAAGACCTTTTGCAGAGCATCTTACTCGGTCCCCTGGACTAAGAAAAACGAAGTGATACAGAGGACCAATCAGAAGTGCAAGTGCACTACCCCATAACTGTAAATATAATGTTTATGGTAAAATAATTAGCAGTATTAATTTGATAGTATTATGTATATACTAGTTTATAAGCTTTTATGTCAAGTATTACACTGTAATGTTCTTGAATTATTTGAACAAATTGTAGAGAATCCCCATAATAAATGTACAGGGTGATTCAAAAAGAATACCACAACTTTAGGAATTTAAAACTCTGCAACGACAAAAGGCAGAGCTAAGCACTATCTGTCGGCGAATTAAGGGAGCTATAAAGTTTCGTTTAGTTGTACATTTGTTCGCTTGAGGCGCTGTTGACTAGGCTGAAAACCAAACTACCCGAGGCAGCCCGTGACAGAGCACTTCATCACTGGCCTCCAAGAAGCCCTGATCTTACCCCCTGCGATTTTTTCTTATGGGGGTATGTTAAGGATATGGTGTTTCGGCCACCTCTCCCAGCCACCATTGATGATTTGAAACGAGAAATAACAGCAGCTATCCAAACTGTTACGCCTGTTATGCTACAGAGAGTGTGGAACGAGTTGGAATATCGGGTTGATATTGCTCGTGTGTCTGGAGGGGGCCATATTGAACATCTCTGAACTTGTTTTTGAGTGAAATAAAAAACTTTTTAAATACTCTTTGTAATGATGTATAACAGAAGGTTATATTATGTTCCTTTCATTAAATACACATTTTTAAAGTTGTGGTATTCTTTTTGAATCACCCTGTATTTTTACTTTAAAAGGGATAAATAACTTGATAAACCCTCGAGTGTTATTGCATTAAATGTGAGGAATTTTACCTTTCTATACGTAGGATAGAAATGATTAAAATGCTTAAATAATATATTTGTTCGTGTGTAAGAATGCGTGTAACAAAAATATTTTCATAAGATCGAGTCATGTAGTCCCACACACGTAGTGAGTGTTGGTGGTGTGTGAGCTGTGTGACTGAGAAAAAATAAATAAATAAATAAAAAATAAAATAAACTGCTTTCACCACTAGTGAAGCGAAATCTGAATGTGTACTGATTTACGTACACGGTTTTAATACAAAGTCATTTAAAATGCTCTTATGAGCAACATTCCGGTTAGATAAACTGAACATGGACATCTGTCCTAAAAACATGGTAAATAACAATCCGAATAAAAAATAAATAAAATAGAAATATATAAATGTATGTATTTGTAATAAAAATGGAAATGTACTGTTATCTAGACAGTTCAGTAATGATCTCATGGTCAAGATATTGTAGCAGATTCTGAAAGTTTTATATTGTCTCATGTTTATGTGACAGTGTAAAATTTTAAATTTTGTTATTCAGTCACGGTAATATGAACTTACGTGCAAGTGTACCAGACCTCATTACTTGAAAAGTGTCATTTGCATATAGATTGTCTGTTAAGTACTCTGGAAAACTACCGACAGCAATCAGAAAAGTGAGACGTGTATCGCAGGAACTAGTGGACGCGTGAGGAACTGTGATTTACATTGTGAATAATGATGAACAGTCATAAAAACTGTGATCACGTAACCTTATGAGCGCTCTTGGAGTGTCAAAGTTAGCAGCAACGCTATGAACGTTGAGTACTGTTGACAGTATTAATAATTAATTTGAACTGATGACACTTTGTAGTTTGATATGAAGCGTCTCCGAGTGCCACATTTAACGTGACAGACTGTACAGCCAGCCGCGCGGCAAAACAATAATGCAACGTTGAATGCGCAGCGCGTCGCGAAAACATTTACACTCCGCTTAAGTAAACGAAGCACACTACGGACACTTGTATGATTAACGGTGCAGTGTTCGAAATGTACATATTCTGATAAACTTACATGTGAATCACTACATTGTGTTGAACAGTGTCAAAATACAGAACATACTCCAAAAACAGTCTAATTCCAGCCGTGTGAATGCAAGTGAAATGGAAACTAATAAACTTTTCCACAGGATGAGAATAGTAATTATCTTGTCACTGATGTTTATATTTTGACATTTCATGTACCCGTCTTAAACTGTGGGACGTGGGAAACGAGACCTACTGCAGCGCGACTTCTAGCCAGCAGCAGATCCAAACCACGATGCAGCCGACGGCAACCGATTCCCCACCGACTCGGCCAGGGGCGATCCAGCAGCAGAATCTACCTGTCTGCAGTCCAACGGCTCGACACGAGGGCGGTCTTACAACGTCAGCAGCAAATTCTCATGACATTCGATAAATGAGTGACTTTGGAAATTATGATATACCACCATGAAAAAACATTCATAATCTCAGATGCTTACAACAGAGTCGTAAATTTGCATTTTCCAGCATATTTTATTACAATCATGTCAAGCCTGACTGTTAAAAGTAAGTGTGTGTATTTTCTTGACGCCCCTTGCACGGTTTTATTCCCTGTTTCCCGAGTCCAGTGAACCCAAATGGGGTGGGGATAAGTTAATCCGGGAAGTATCCGCAGCAATTTCCGAAATAATACAGTCACTGAAGTCATTTAAAGTACTCGATCCAACTATAATTTTATCGTGTCTAAAACCACATTGAAACTAAACATTTGCATCTTGAGAGTAGCAAATCTGCGTGGATTACGTGGACTGATAAAAAAAATATACGGTAGATAAACTATTTTTTTTTCTCAGCCCAAGGGGCATTGTAACATCCACGAGATAAACTTTTGGCTAGAGTGCGACGAGAGGATATTATGCCTCTAACAGTTATAAACATTATGTATTCGACGTATGAAAAAACAGTGAAAACTTATAAATATTAATTATTTATATAATATTCTATGATGTAATTAGACATATCGATGTGTGTCATACAAACACAATGATAATTGTAAATTCTTTTATGATCTGCGATGGTCTTCCTTTGTTTTTACCTTTTGTTGGGTGGTTTTTGTAGATTGCGGACGCTTATCAAACTGAGGTCTTTTAAGAAAATGTAATTATTTGTTAATTATTACTTGAAAATAGATTTCATTATTATTATAAATATGAGTGAATAATTATTTGTAACTTTAATTCCTCTCTCAGTAAGCATTATCTGTGTTAATTATTTCTTTCCGCTGCAACGAGCGCAGCCATTGATGATAGCGATTTGTATCGCGTTTTTGTCTGTGTTTTCCTTAGAAACAAATCAAATGTTTGCTTCATGAGGTCTAAATAATGCACAATATGAAAGTTAAGTTTATAGAATTTAATAATCATTTCAAATACTTACTTATTTGGTCTAACAATAGAAACCCTCTATCAATTGTCTGCCGCCATCTTAACAATTATCTCAGCGGCAAATTCAAATTACGCAACTCTACAGACATAAATGCCGAACGTAATAGGAAGTGTAAAAATAAATGTGCACCGGTGGTCCCGAACTCATTTTAATGAAAAAGATTCGAATCAAATTGGTTCTTTAAAACAGTGCTCATAACACGATCGTTATAACAAACTTTTCCAGCTAATGTATGGAGCCGAAATTAATTACGCACGAGTTGCGAAGAATATTGTTTCAGGTAACATACATCAGTGTTGTGC
Organism: Schistocerca serialis cubense; assembly: GCF_023864345.2. Lineage (NCBI taxonomy): Eukaryota > Metazoa > Arthropoda > Insecta > Orthoptera > Acrididae > Schistocerca > Schistocerca serialis. The sequence continues at coordinate 378,962,754 of NC_064643.1, read as the reverse complement.
GCGGCTGATATTCGGTGGTTTTAATGATCATTTTGCCGAAGATAACTGTTTCCATGATAATCCATAGTTATATAGAATCCGTTGTATGAACTGTGATTTAGTGACACTTACACAACTTACAGACAACACTTTAACACAACGTTAACTTGGAGTTCTTTAGCAACTTGATCAAATCTTTAGCCGGTAGAAATATTATTTAGTAATTACTCAATGTAATAAAATAAGATTATCATTTCCATTTATAAATTAGTTAAATACCAAACCACTGAATAACACAGCGAACGCGACAAGCGGATGCGTCGTCTGAACGACATGACGTCTTTTCACCGTCCGAATTCATATGGTCTGCGACATCCGAAGCTTGTGTTTCCAAGTCAAACAGGTCCATAGAATTAGACTCATCTGGGCTCCCAAGAAGAGAAGGGAACGTCTCCGCAGAGTTTAGTCGGCGCTTCTTGCGGCTCTTTGGCGAGCGTTGTTTACGGGCCCTAACCTCGACCTCTGGTGTTGGCGAATCTTGTATCTCCTGCTGTCTCGCCGCCGCCACAACACCCTGGGGCCGTTCCACTTCAGCTTCCATGCCTATTGTGATGCTGTCATCCTCTTTCTGCATCGCCTGTAGTGTCTGAGATTGGAGGTTGTTCGGAGCTATTCCTTCTTCAGTGGGGTCCGAAGGCGCCTCAATCAACTTCGGCGTCGGTTCGATAGTGCGCTCCGATCTCGGCGTCACCTCCCCGCGAAGCGCCGTCACGTAAGTCATCGGCAGTGACGTTGGTGTAGTCGGATTCTGGAAGTCTCCGCTGGGGAGTTGCACGAGTCTCCTCTGTATACACGCAGATCGAAGATGTCCTTCACCATCACACCCGGAGCATGTCCGGGGCTGTCCATGATAGATGGCAATAGCTCTACAGCCGCCGATGTTTATGTACGATGGCACATGTTTCGTAAGGGCAATCCGCACCTGTCGGACACCATTGAGCACTGGATACGTGCTAAAACTTGCTCAACGTTCGGACGTATGACTAATAACTCTGCCATATGGCTGGAGTGATTCAGTGAGCAATGATTCGGGTACCTCGAAAGGCAGCTCGAAGACTTGAATCGTACGCACTCCCAGTCCCGAATGAGCGACTAAAACTTCGCCAATATGACCATCGGAGTGTCGGAACTGGAATCCTCGTTTGGCGGCTTCAGTGATCGTATCGTATGCTGCGTCGTCAATCATCTTTACGTAAAGAGTGCTGCTCACGATTGATAAATGAACTCCAATAATCTCCGTGTAATTAAGATGCGCTTCGTCCCTCAAGAAACGTTCGATTTCGAATGCCTTCGGTCTTGCATACTCGGTACAGAATGTGAACTGTATCGTGGTTTTTCGGAAATCGTGTGCCATTGTGTTCGATTGAAACAGTAACACACGCGAGTGACGACGGTGTAAACACCGCTTCTTCCGCGAACGTTCGCAGCCGGGACGTAAACAAGTCCGAGCTGCTCCGCGGCTAAAGGTGGACTGAACTGAGCTACCCAAGCACACTCACGCCCCGTCCTCACAGCTTTACTTCCGCCAGTACCTCGTCTCCTACCTTCCAAACTTTGCAGAAGCTCTCCTGCTAACCATGCAAGACTAGCACTCCTGAAAGAAAGGAAGTTTCATATCAGCGCACACTCCGCTGCAGAGTGAAAATCTCATTCTGGAAACATCCCCTAGGCTGTGGCTAAGCCATGTCTCCACAATACCCTTTCTTTCAGGAGTGCTAGTCTTGCATGGTTAGCAGGAGAGCTTCTGTAAAGTTTGGAAGATAAGAGACGAGGTACTGGCGGAAGTAAAGCTGTGAGGACGGGGCGTAATTCGTGCATGGGTAGCTCTAAGGGCCCGGGTTCGATTCCCGGCTGGGTCGGAAATTTTCTCCGGTCAGGGATTGCGTGTTGCGTTGTCCCAATCACCATCATTTCATCCTCATCGACGCGCAAGTCGCCGAAGTGGCATCAAATGGAAAGACTTGCAGCAGGCGAACGGTCTGCCTGACGGGAGGCCCTAGTCACTACGGAAGAGGATGGTCGACTTCGGTCTATTGGGACAATTTTAGGGAAATGTGGTTCATCCGTAAATGAGAGCGCATATAGGACGCTAGTGCGGCCCATTTTTGAGTGTTGCTCGAGTGTTTGGGATCCGAATCAGGTCGGATTGAAAAAAGAACATAGAAGCAATTCAGAGGTGGGCTACAAGATTTATTACCGGTAGGTTTTAACAACACGGAAATATTAAAGAGATGTTTCAAGTACTCAAATGGGAATCCATGATGGGAAGGCAACGCTCTTAAGAAACACTGTTCGGAAAATTTTGAGATCCGGCGTTTTAAGCTGACTGCAGAACGATGCTACTGATGTGAACGTACACTTCGCCTAAGGACCACGAAAACAAAATAGGAGAAATTAGAGCTCGTTGGGAGGCATATAGATATTCTTTTTCCTCCCGCTCTATTTGCGAGCAGAACAGGAAATGATTGGTAGTGGTACAGGTTTTGCCACGCACTATACGTACATAAGGCCGTAGTAACTTCTGGTCCTCCTCCTTTTTTTATTAAAATGAGCTAACGCTACCACAAGAAATAGTTTATGTTGCTAAGGATGTGTAATGCTTTGCAGATATCTGTGGACGCTTAGAGAAGGGGCTGCGACTGATTTGGGGGCGGATTGCTCGGTATGTTAAGGACGTATTTCCTCCGAAGAAGACATTCGGGTTTTACGTTTTAGTTATGTGGAGTGAGTGTGTGTGTGAGGGAGAGGGTGAGGGGGGGTGAGTGGGAGGCCGTTACAGAGTTTTTAACGTGACTGACGAATTTTCGAAGGTTAAGGAAATTTGGATCGCATCTACTCTGCGGAAGGGTGGAGGAAGGTATAAGGTTGAGCTAATCCGTGATTATTTTTCTCAGTAATGATGACGATGGCAATGATGATGATTACTTAGGAAGAGAAGAGCTCCTTAGCCGAAAGAGTTACGAAACCCCTATTGTAGATACCCGGTTTCGGTAAAACTACGTTACTATCTTCAGATCTTGATAAGGTTACAAATATCTTGTGCCAGTTTATGAATATATGAAGGTGTTAATTTAGTTTTACGGAAAAAAAAGAAAAAAAAAAGTTGATAGAGCACTTGCCCGCGAAAGGCAAAGGTCCCGATTTCGAATCTCGGTCTGGCACACAGTTTTAATCTCCCAAGAAGTTTCATTACTTGTCTTTCAGGTCATCAATCAAATCTTATTAGAATACAATATCCGTGGTAAGACAGTTGTAGTGGTTAAAGACAACACTGAAGGTATAAAAAAGCTGTCTAAATCTTATGGATTCGATATTCACCCTGTTCGGCCCACTGCATCAACTTGACACTAGAAGATTGTTTCAAAGCAGAATTTTTAGAATTTTATTGGTAACGATTGCTATTGTGACTCTCTCTTATAACTGTATACTAGTCAGTGACAAACGGCGAGATGTTCAAAAAAGAGCAAACAAAAATAAACTGAGGCTGATACAAAACGTGACGACTCGATGGAACAGTTCATGACACACCCTCAAAGGATTCTGGAAGTACAAAGTGAGTTTGAGGTTGCGGTCAAAGAAAGTTCAAAAGCACTGACTAACCTAACAGCAGAAAGTTACTTAGCCATGCAAGAGTTAACAGATCTTCTTGAACATTTTGAAGTAGCAACGATAACAGCAATCTCACGTGAGTAATACATCACTGCTTTCTTAATTATACCTCTTATACGAGGTATTGCTGCAAAGTTTTCAGACTTGCAAGGCGCCTTAACAACTAATGAAGCACAAAGTGTTCTAGATTCCTTGAATAAATCAGTGACTACATTCCTTGAATAAATCAGTGAATGAAAGAGCACAAGTATATAACACATTGACTGTTAATATGGTTGTGTCATTATTATATCCTAGGTTTAAAACACTTGTTTCAGGGCATTTCAAGAGGCAGAGAACGTTGCACATGTACTTCGGAAAGAGTATGCTGCTATCATCGCGTCAACTACAAGAATACTACCTGAAACAGAAGCATCGATGAGCTGTGCTAATACGTCTACTGATACATTCAACAGTTTGAAATCTGATGATCGACTTTGTTTGCTCAATTAGCAACAGCGTAACATCGGTGGCGTTACAGCAGTCAGTGATTCCATAGTTGACCTACATCAATATTTGGAAAATCCTGTAATAGACAAACGTGCTTGTGTATTGGAATATTGTGTAAAATCTAAAAATAGTATATTACATGTAATGTCCATTACATTTTTGTGGTCTCCAACGACGTCACTTCCTGCAGAGAGGGTTTTCGCCAAGGCAGGATAAATAAAACGCAACAGGCTAAAGGAGAAGAATTTAAACACCTTACGTGTATCTTCTCATGTTGTATTTTAAACAACAGACTAAAGGACAAGAATTTAAATACCTTACTTTTTATAAAACAAAATTTACGTATCTTGTATTGTTGTATTTTAAGCGAAATAAATTATTAGAAAGCCATTTTTCCGTTGCAATACCTGCCTGAAACAATCGATAGTTATTCAATTCATCTATAGCTTTTAAAAATACTATCGATAATATATGATTCGTCAGAATTTCGCTGAGAGATACGTACGCGTCCCACACACAGTCCCGATCCCTCCCCGTGTGATTTACAGATATTTGGAGCTCAGAAGAATGAAATTCGTGGTCGTCCCTTAGCTTTGGACGAAGATGTGCACGCTTGGCTACAATCTTCGTTCCGTAGGCAACCTAAAACATTCTTCTAGGGGGGCATTGACCGTCCTGTCTCACAGCGAGAGAGATGTGGTTACAATTATGCCGATTACTTTTGAATAAAGAATAAAGCCTTTATTTACTTATTTGTCCATCGACCTCACTTTCATTTGACTCCCCGTTGTGTATTAGAACGATAACCTCGCCGTTGAGCGCTGGAAAATCACAACAGACACACACACACACACACACACACACACACACACACATACACACACATACCTACACAAGGTCATACTATCAGCGAGTTCTTTCGACATGTAGTGATTGCGAACAACACAGATACTAAACAAACGTTTATTTGTGTTTAGAAGAATAAAAAGCCGTAAACTATATATTCAAGAAAAAAAGAAGTGATAGAAAATGGGATATTACAGAATACTCGTAATATCCTTGTTGAGCGAGAAATACACTGAAGGACAGGTGAAAGTGGTTTCTAGATGGCAAAAACTGAAGGAAATAAACGAAAAATTAAATTCATTACATGTGCGAGGTGTACGCTCAGCTACCGTTATCAGCAGCCCTGATAACTAGTTGACATACGCAACTTTCAGGACATTGGGTGAACAGAGGTCGTTCACTTCAGGGTATAATGCCAATTAGTGGGCGAGCCCAACCAGGATGATGAAGGCTCTTGATGTCGGCTTACACTGTAACTAAGCGCGGAGTTGCAGAAGTCGCAGAATCGCATCTGAGCTCCGGCTGCCATTAGGGCTAGCACCACACCTCTTCCAGCCCGCCGCGGCGCCGCAGATTCGCGGGGGAGCCCTCAACTTCCTTTCGAAGACGACTGTTTATTCCCGAGTTAACTCCGGGATAAGTAGTTTAGCAGATAGATTCTGCCGATACGGCGCTCCGAGCGGATTAATGGTGCCTCAGTGAAATATTACTGCGGTGCTTAAGATGGCTGGTAAGAGGGTTGATAGCGGACGTCGAGACGGAGGGGTGCGGGTGGGTAGTTTAGGAGCATGGAGAGGGGGTGGAGGGGGGGGGGGAGATGGAGGGGTGTGAGAGGAAGAAAGAGCGCCGAGGCCGGGAGTTGCCCCAGGGTCTCGGGCAGCCGCGGGCACTTTACGGGGAATTAATGGCGCCATAGCTCTCGCGGCAATCGCGCTAACAAAGACATGCAAATCAGCGAGAGGCGCAGCTTGGAACGGAAACGGGGTTACTCTATTTTACCAGTAGCGTTCGGTAACTGACATTCTTCGACCCGTTTTTGATGCTTCATTTATTGAACTCGATAAAGCAAATCACAGTTCATTACGCTGTGCTTTACCTTCGACAATCTTATCCACAGATAAAGTTAAGAAGCGATCATCTAAGACGTCTCCTACAGCTCTTTTTAGTCTTACAACATAACTTGACAAACTATTTTGTATTTCCGAGCAACCGCAGCTGTTGAAAGGCATGATGTCAGGAAGAAATCCGCTAACAGCTAGTAGCAGTTACATACAAAAATACGTCTGCTGTACTTGTAATGACGTGTTTTTTGTGGTACTTATGAGTGGAACACTTGATGTTCCCCTTGGAATTCCTTCATGTTTGCTTAACTACACAGAGATGTCGAGACTTTACATCTACACCTACATCTACATCTACATGGTTACTCTGCAATTCACACGTAAGTGCCTGGCAGAGGGTTCATAGAAGCATTTTCATACTACTTCTGTACCATTACACTCTCGAATGGCGCGTGGGAAAAAAGAACACCTAAATCTTTCCGTTCGAGCTCTGATTTCGCTTATTTTATTATGATGATTATTTCTCTCTATGTAGGTGCGTGTCATCAAAATATTTTCGCATTCGGAAGAGAAAGTTGGTAATCGAAATTTCGTAAATAGATGTAGCAGCAAAGAAAACCGCCTTTGTTTCAGTGACTGCCACCCCAACTCACGTATCATATCAGCGACACCCTCACCCCTATTGCGCGATAGTATGAAACGAGCTGTCCGTCTTTGCACTTTTTCGATGTCCTCCGTCAATCCTACCTGGTAAGTATCCCATACCGAGCACCAGTATACCAGCAGAGGACGGACAAATGCAATGTAGACTGTCTATTTAGTGGGTTTGTAGCATCTTCTTAGTGTTCAGCCAACAAAGTGCAGTCTTTGTTTCGCCTTCCCCCCAAAATTATCTACGTGGTCTTTGCAATTTAAGTTTCTCGTAATTGTAATTGCTAGGAATTGAGTCGAACTGACAGCCCTTAGATTTGAGCGATTTATCGTATACCCAAAATTTATCTGATTTCTGCTAGTACCCATGTGGATGACCTCGCACTTTTCTTTGTTTAGTGCTAATTGCCACTTCTCGCACCATACAGAAATTCTCTATAGATAATTTTGTAATTGGAATTGATCGTCTGATGATTTTGCTACAAGGTAAATGGCAGCGTCATCTGCAAACAATCTAAGGGGCTGCCCAGATAATCACCTAGATCATTTACGTAAATCAGCAACAGCAGAGGGCCTATGACACTACCTTGCGGAACGCCAGATATCACTTCTGTTCTACTCGATGATTTACCGTCTGTCACTACGGACTGTGACCTCTATGAGAGGAAATCATGAATCCAGTCACGCAACTGAGACTATGTTGCCATCTGATGACGTGTACGTCCATATTGCATTTATTTTTGTAACACGAACATGCCATATAACTGGTCTGAATACTTGTGTATTAAACGATAAATTGAAGGTACAGCGTTTCCTGTAATGGGTTTTAAGGTGGTTTTAAATTTTATAGAAATTAATTTAATATTGTTGTAACAAAATAAATGTAATATACTCTGATTTGGATTATTTATTGCATGTCCCCAGCATAACATTCTTGGATCGTTCATTTACCTTTGTACTTTATGTGACACGACATATTTTTGTCTGTAACTAACACCTCAGTGCCATCTGTTGACTGGCTGTAACATCTATGATGTTTACTTGAGAATCGTAGTCTTCATTCCACTAATATACGAACAAGATCTCATAATCAGTGCAGTATGTACATTGTTGTATGTAATAGTTATTTTGTGCCTGACTTGCTCATTTACTATTGTTCTCATGTTCACTTACTATCGGTCTATAATTTAGGACGGTATAATTTGCATTGGATCAAGATTCAGTGAAATGTACTGACGGAGGAATGTTATATTCTATGTTATAGTCCATGTTTACGTAAAACTGTACTACGCCCCTTTACGTCTGATCCCAGTATGCTTGAATATGTTGATCTAAGCTTTACAGATCTGATGACGGTAAGGTGGTTTACCGTTGCCTGATACGACAATAAAAGCTATACAATAGCGACCTTGCCTGTCAGAAATTTTACCTCTGTTTCTACATGTAAAATAATCACTAATAGTGAGGGTACGGGAATAATAACATTGGCCGTCTTAAAGATCTGCTACCGTTCTTTCTTTTTTTCTATTGTTGTTTGAATTCCTGAGGAAGGGGCGAGCTCGCAAATGATAAAGCCGCTCTATAGCCAAGGTGTGTACCTATACGAGAACCAGACTCGGCCACACCGTCGGCAGGTTCGATGAGGAGTGCCATTAATTTCCATCTTGTGCCAACCTCTTCGTCTCAGAGTAGCACTCACACCTTTTACGACCTGCATTACTTCATCTTTATTACGACTTCAATCGAGAACTGGGAACCACTCGCCGCGCTGAGTGGGCGCGTGGTTAGAGGCACCATGTCACGGATTCCGCTGCCCTTCCGTCGGAGGTTAGATTCCTCGTTCGGGCATGGGTGTGTGTGTTATTCATAGCATAACTTACTGTTAGTTTAAGTAGGGTGTAAGACTAGAGACCGATGACCTCAGATAGTTCCAGTTACAAGGCTCGATAACGACAAATACTTGTCGATAATTTTAACTAGCGAACCCAGCCATGCTTCGCAGTTCTAAATCATCATCATCATCTTGGACAGCTTCCAGCCACTGGCTGGGTCTGTCGGGAACACAAGCCTCTCCATCGTGTTCTGTCTTTCCACCATTCCCCCTCTTCCACCTTCGTCCAGTTCTCTCCTCTTCTCGTCACACATTCCTTCACTCCCTTCACCCATCTATCTCTTGGTCTTCCTCTGGGCCTCTTCCCCTCCAGTTGCAGATCAAACATCTTTGGAATTTTCCCTCATCCATTCTCTTCATGTTTCCATACCACTGCAGTCTTGATTTTTCTATCCTGTCCTGTACTGGTTCCTCCTTTAGTCTTTCCCTCACATACACATTTCGCAATCTGTCTCGTCTTGTTACACTCAACCTGCTCCTCTGGAACTTCATTTCACTAGCCTGTATTCTACTTTTGTCGCTTTAGTGCATTACCCATGTCTCACTTCCGTATGCCAATATGGGGACAAAGTAGGTTCGGTATATAATTCCCTTGGATATCTGTGGCACCTCCTTGCTCCAAATAAGCCCCCTAATGCATTTGTAGAACTGCCCTGCTTTTCTGCACCTTTCATTTATTTCCATTACTTTCAATCATGCTTCCCAGGTACTTGAAGTTCTCTACCACTTGTAGTTTTTCCCCTCCACAAGTTATATCCACATTTGGCCTATTCATCTTCCTTGTTGTGACAATTATTTCACTTTTCTTTGCAGAGAAATGCATTCCATATTGTGCTGCTGTTGCCTCCCATACATCTAACTGCCCTTGCACCTCCTTCTCGCAATTTCCCCATAACATCAGGTCATCGGCAAAAAGCACTGCTTTCATTTTATGATCTCCAATTGCATCTGATACTTGCTCTAGGATTTCATCCATAAGAATAATAAACAATAAAGGCGAAAGTGCACTTCCCTGTCGCAGCCCATTTTCCAGCTTGAACCATGCAGTACGTTCCCTCCCCACTTTCACACAACACTCACTTCCCTCATACATTTTTCTGACTTTTCGTGTTATCTCTTCATCTATCCCTTTTGCGTTCAGCACATCCCAGAGCTTGTCCCTACAGATACTGTCATACGCCTTCTCAATATCTAAAAAGGCCATGATTAAGTCCTTCCCGTACTCATAGTGCCTTTCCTGCAGTTGCCTTACCGCAAATATGAGGTCCGTTGTTGATCTTCCCGGTCTGAAACCATACTGCTCCTCTTGCAGTCTACTTTCAATACTGCTTCTTATTCTCTTCTCCAGGATCTTTTCATAGATTTTTCCACAGTGGCATAGCAGGGTGATTCCTCTGTAGTTCTCACATCGCCGGCCGCGGTGGTCTCGCGGTTCTAGGCGCGCAGTCCGGAACCGTGCGACTGCTACGGTCGAAGATTCGAATCCTGCCTCGGGCATGGATGTGTGTGATGTCCTTAGGTTAGTTAGGTTTAAGTAGTTCTAAGTTCTAGGGGACTGATGACCACAGCTGTTAAGTCCCATAGTGCTCAGAGCAAAAAAAAAAAAAAAAAAAAGTTCTCACATCTCCTTTTATCCCCTTTCTTGAACATCGGGACTATAATTCCTTTCTTCCAATCCTCAGGAATTCTGTTCTCCTTCCACACCACCCTCAGCACTCTGTATAGCCACTGGGTTCCTACTTCTCCTGCTGCTCGTATCATATCCACTGTTACTTCGTCCCAACCTGGTGCCTTGCCCCCTTTCATCCTCTTTATGGCTTCTTCCACTTCATTCCAAGTTAGAACATCAATTTCCCCACTATTATAATCGTCTGCTGCCTTAGACTCTCTAACGCTGTTAGTTACCCGCTTGGCGGCATTCAACAGATCTTCAAAGTACTCCTTCCAAATCTTTTTGAGCTCACGCATTTCCTCCACAACTCTTCCATTATTATCCATGATCCTCAGGCACTCGCTTCTGTCGTTCCTCTTATTTCTTACCATGGTGTAAAGTACTTTTTTGTTCCCTTCACTGTCCTCTTCTAACATTCTTGTCCGTTTTTCCATCCACTTCTTCTTCTCCGCCCTTACTATGGTCTGTGTCGCTTTCTTGCTTTCCTTATATTTTACCCCAGCTTCCTCTGTTCGGGTCTGGAACCATTCTCTGAAGGCTTTGTTCTTTCGAAGTACTGCCTCTTTACATATGTTGTTCCACCATGGGGTTTCCTTACTTCTCCCCTTTGTGCTGGTTCTTCCGCACACAGTCTCAGCTGCCTCAACTAGAGCCCTCTTAAAATCTCCCCATTCTTCTTCCACTGATCTTCCTTTGGCAGCTTCGTCCTGATCAGTGTCTGGTACTGGGTCCTCCGTTCATCCTCTTTCAGCATCCATGTCTTCAACCTTTTCTCCTGTATATCTGTTGCCCTCCTATCTTTTTTCTCTCTCAGGGTGGCTACCAATAACCGATGGTCACTGTCTAAGGCCTCAGATGGAATGACCTTAACATCTGTGAGGCTGCTCATCATCTGCCTATCCACTAGTACATAGTCTACTACTGAAGTTTGGGACCAGTCTCCACTGTACCAAGTTATTTTGTGGCTGTTTCTCTTCTTGTACCAGGAATTTGCGATCGCCAGCCCATTCCTCTTGCAGAATTCCAGCAACAATTTTCCTTCTCTATTTCTGTTTCCCCAGCCCTCTGGTCCCATTATCTCCTCGAATCCTTTCCTGTCTGTGCCAACATGTGCATTGAGGTCCCCTATTATAATCTGATTACCACCATTTAGCTGCTTTTGCATGTCATCTTCAAATTCCTCCTTCTCCTTTTTTGTACACCCCGCCTGTGGGGCATATGCTTGGATGATTTTTAATGCTTTTTCCTTTCACTCGTACTCTGGCTTTTATCATTCGATCATTGATACCTTCCACCTCCTCCTGCAGACCCTCTCTGACCACTATTGCCACATCGCAGTTCTAAATATGAATGGGAATTCTTCCTTCTTCCCCTCTCTTAGTCAGTCTCTTCATCGCGATCTCTTTGTACGTCTCCTCCTCCTCACCTTTCTATCCATCATCTCCTCCCCCCTCTCTCTGTCCATCAATACTCCTGCCCCCCCCCCCCACCTCACTGTTCATCTCTTCCTCCATCTCCTGCAAGTTCTACTCCTCCATTCCCATCTATATGTTCATTTCCTCGCCTCCTCTCAGTCGATATCATCTTTCCACTCTCTCTATCCTCGTGCCTTATCTATTGGTTTTCCAAATTCTCATAAGCACATTAGTGATACATACGAGTTTCCTTTTCCTGTGAAAACCAAATCCGAGATGGAAAACGCTATAGCACAATGTTATGTACACATTTAAAAAAAAATATTTATGTTGACAAATGATGGCCGGCCGGAGTGGCCGTGCGGTTCTAGGTGCTACAGTCTGGAGCTGAGCGACCGCTATGTACAAGGAAAATAATTTGTCTAATAAGTTAAGTGCCTGCTATTGTAGCTAAAACTGGGTGTGAGAGAGACACATTTTCATAGCAGAGCACAGCACAGCATTTGATTTCTCGCAGTCGGTTTCAACAAAAAATCTCTACATAACACTTCCAAGCAGTTAATAATGTCATGTTTGGGGATATCTTAAATTTTGTGCAGTAACTGCTTTGTTGTTTATCTACGTAATATGTGTTACAACCCCCCCCCCCCCCCCGTGAACCATGGACCTTGCCGTTGGTGGGGAGGCTTGCGTGCCTCAGCGATACAGATAGCCGTACCATAGGTGCAACCACAACGGAGGGGTATCTGTTGAGAGGCAGGACAAACGTGTGGTTCCTGAAGAGGGGCAGCAGCCTTTTCAGTAGATGCAAGGGCAACAGTCTGGATGATTGACTGATCTGGCCTTGTAACAATAACCAAAACGGCCTTGCTGTGCTGGTACTGCGAACGGCTGAAAGCAAGGGGAAACTACAGCCGTAATTTTTCCCGAGGGCATGCAGCTTTACTGTATGATTACATGATGATGGCGTCCTCTTGGGTAAAATATTCCGGAGGTAAAATAGTCCCCCATTCGGATCTCCGGGCGGGGACTACTCAAGAGGATGTCGTTATCAAGAGAAAGAAAACTGGCGTTCTACGGATCGGAGCGTGGAATGTCAGATCCCTTAATCGGGCAGGTAGGTTAGAAAATTTAAAAAGGGAAATGGATAGGTTGAAGTTAGATATAGTGGGAATTAGTGAAGTTCGGTGGGAGGAGGAACAAGACTTCTGGTCAGGTGACTACAGGGTTATAAACACAAAATCAAATAGGGGTAATGCAGGAGTAGATTTAATAATGAATAGGAAAATAGGAATGCGGGTAAGCTACTACAAACAGCATAGTGAACGCATTATTGTGGCCAAGATAGATACGAAGCCCATGCCTACTACAGTAGTACAAGTTTATATGCCAACTAGCTCTGCAGATGACGAAGAAATTGAAGAAATGTATGATGAAATAAAAGAAATTATTCAGATTGTGAAGGGAGACGAAAATTTAATAGTCATGGGTGACTGGAATTCGAGTGTAGGAAAAGGGATAGAAGGAAACATAGTAGGTGAATATGGATTGGGGGACAGAAATGAAAGAGGAAGCCGCCTGGTCGAATTTTGCACAGAGCACAACATAATCATAACTAACACTTGGTTTAAGAATCATGAAAGAAGGTTGTATACATGGAAGAACCCTGGAGATACTAAAAGGTTTCAGATAGATTATATAATGGTAAGACAGAGATTTAGGAACCAGGTTTTAAATTGTAAGACATTTCCAGGGGCAGATGTGGACTCTGACCACAATCTATTGGTTATGACCTGTAGATTAAAACTGAAGAAACTGCAAAAAGGTGGGAATTTAAGGAGATGGGACCTGGATAAACTAAAAGAACCAGAGGTTGTACAGAGATTCAGGGAGAGCATAAGGGAGCAATTGACAGGAATGGGGGAAATAAATACAGTAGAAGAAGAATGGGTAGCTTTGAGGGATGAAGTAGTGAAGGCAGCAGAGGATCAAGTAGGTAAAAAGACGAGGGCTAGTAGAAATCCTTGGGTAACAGAAGAAATATTGAATTTAATTGATGAAAGGAGAAAATATAAAAATGCAGTAAGTGAAACAGGCAAAAAGGAATACAAACGTCTCAAAAATGAGATCGACAGGAAGTGCAAAATGGCTAAGCAGGGATGGCTAGAGGACAAATGTAAGGATGTAGAGGCCTATCTCACTAGGGGTAAGATAGATACCGCCTACAGGAAAATTAAAGAGACCTTTGGAGATAAGAGAACAACTTGTATGAATATCAAGAGCTCAGATGGAAACCCAGTTCTAAGCAAAGAAGGGAAAGCAGAAAGGTGGAAGGAGTATATAGAGGGTCTATACAAGGGCGATGTACTTGAGGACAATATTATGGAAAGGGAAGAGGATGTAGATGAAGATGAAATGGGAGATATGATACTGCGAGAAGAGTTTGACAGAGCACTGAAAGACCTGAGTCGAAACAAGGCCCCCGGAGTAGACAATATTCCATTGGAACTACTGACGGCCGTGGGAGAGCCAGTCCTGACAAAACTCTACCATCTGGTGAGCAAGATGTATGAAACAGGCGAAATACCCTCAGACTTCAAGAAGAATATAATAATTCCAATCCGAAAGAAAGCAGGTGTTGACAGATGTGAAAATTACCGAACTATCAGCTTAATAAGTCACAGCTGCAAAATACTAACACGAATTCTTTACAGACGAATGGAAAAAGTAGTAGAAGCCAACCTCGGGGAAGATCAGTTTGGATTCCGTAGAAACACTGGAACACGTGAGGCAATACTGACCTTACGACTTATCTTAGAAGAAAGATTAAGGAAAGGCAAACCTACGTTTCTAGCATTTGTAGACTTAGAGAAAGCTTTTGACAATGTTGACTGGAATACTCTCTTTCAAATTCTGAAGGTGGCAGGGGTAAAATACAGGGAGCGAAAGGCTATTTACAATTTGTACAGAAACCAGATGGCTGTTATAAGAGTCGAGGGACATGAAAGGGAAGCAGTGGTTGGGAAGGGAGTAAGACAGGGTTGTAGCCTCTCCCCGATGTTGTTCAATCTGTATATTGAGCAAGCAGTAAAGGAAACAAAAGAAAAATTCGGAGTTGGTATTAAAATTCATGGAGAAGAAATAAAAACTTTGAGGTTCGCCGATGACATTGTAATTCTGTCAGAGACAGCAAAGGACTTGCAAGAGCAGTTGAATGGAATGGACAGTGTCTTGAAAGGAGGATATAAGATGAACATCAACAAAAGCAAAACAAGGATAATGGAATGTAGTCTAATTAAGTCGGGTGATGCTGAGGGAATTAGATTAGGAAATGAGGCACTTAAAGTAGTAAAGGAGTTTTGCTATTTGGGGAGCAAAATAACTGATGATGGTCGAAGTAGAGAGGATATAAAATGTAGGCTGGCAATGGCAAGGAAAGCGTTTCTGAAGAAGAGAAATTTGTTAACATCCAGTATTGATTTAAGTCTCAGGAAGTCATTCCTGAAAGTATTTGTATGGAGTGTAGCCATGTATGGAAGTGAAACATGGACGATAAATAGTTTGGACAAGAAGAGAATAGAAGCTTTCGAAATGTGGTGCTACAGAAGAATGCTGAAGAGTAGATGGGTAGATCACATAACTAATGAGGAAGTATTGAATAGGATTGGGGAGAAGAGAAGTTTGTGGCACAACTTGACCAGAAGAAGGGATCGGTTGGTAGGACATGTTCTGAGGCATCAAGGGATCACCAATTTAGTATTGGAGGGCAGCGTGGAGGGTAAAAATCATAGAGGGAGACCAAGAGATGAATACACTAAGCAGATTCAGAAGGATGTAGGTTGCAGTAGGTACTGGGAGATGAAAAAGCTTGCACAGGATAGAGTAGCATGGAGAGCTGCATCAAACCAGTCTCAGGACTGAAGACCACAACAACAACAACAACAATGTGTTACACACGGCTTGAACAGTGTACGTCGCAGTTTGTGAAGTCAGACGATTTTGTACATTACCTGCCTTGCTTTGTATCTGCGTAATATGTGTTGTACACAACTTGGACAGTGTATGTCACAGTTTGTGAAGTCGGACGTATCTACGGAATATGTGTGGTACACGGCTTGAACAGTGTACGTCACAGTTTGTGAAGTCGGACGCTTCTACGGAATATATGTGGTACACGGCTTGAACAGTGTACGTCACAGTTTGTGAAGTCGGACGTTCCGCTTCACCCCTTGACCGGATTGCTGACAAGTGTTTTGTTGGTGTTATTAAAAGGACCTGTGTCGCATTTTTTACGCTCTTAATTGATTTTAATAATTGAAAATACCTGTGAAACATCGATGAAATATTTTGAAGGGTAGGGATCATGCGCAACAACGGCATCTTTAAACAAGACACTACTATCTGTCCAATTCTCGAGCTTTCGCTCGTCCCGCGATAATGTGACATCTGATGGAACTATCTGCAAGACGGGTCTTTTCACTGTAATTTATTCTTGTGATATAAATTACACTCACTTTATTAGGATATTTTTTTTGTCCGATATTTAATTCTTGATTAAGGGTCTTGACTGTTTCATCTGAATGTTGACGTCTTGTTTTCAAACTGATTAAAATCTTGTTAACATTTTTATCTGTTATTCTAGGAAGTCAACAGAGACTGAATTGCTCACTTGCAACCTAGTAGGTAAATCATTAACGCCTCTCATAAAGAAATAAGATATAATACCGGGTTCAGTCAAGTACTGTCTTTTGGAGGACAACATTTTCGTCTTGTTACCTTTACTTAAGAAGTCAGAATATATTTTTGTATATCCATACATACCGGTACCGTATGAGAACTCGTATTGTAAATTTATTAAAATACAGCAGGAGTACAAGCAGTGAATTACGAAATTTTCAAATTTTAAGCAGAACCATAGCTCATTGCTGTAGTTAGTTCTTAGTTTCTTATATCTCAGTTGCACGATTGAAATGTCACGTGACTCTTCGAACCAATGCGACACTATACCGAACGCTAGGGCGTATCAAGAAATCTGGAGCCCATTCAAACAAGATTATCGTTTTTCCACCCCTTTCAAGATTAATGATAACTTCTCACTTTACAAATTACATTTAAAACAATGATAATTAATTGAAACCCTCAGCTGCCGACAGGTGTTGATATACGTCAATGCGGACGGCTGAACATGTGTGCCCCGGCAGGGACTCAAAACCGGAAACTCCTGCTTACATGGCAGACTCTCTATCCATCTGAGGCACCGAGGACACAGATGAATAGCGTGACTACAGGGACTTATCCCCTGCACGCTTCCCGTGAGACCCACATTCCCAACTGTCCATAATCTACATACGTAATGTACCTAACAGATATCTACTTTTGAATACAATGTGGGAGTGAACAGTGATCAATGTGTTACAACTAATTACTATCAAAACCGGTCTTGATCACAATTTATTTATTACGGTGACCGGTTTCGACTACTACTGTGGTCATCTTCATACCAATGAGTAAGAACCTCCTCCTGGTGGTAAATCCCTACTCAAACTGACTGTGAGAAACAGTATATTGGCCAAACTGGCCGTAACTTTCTAATACGTTTTAAGGAACATGCTACTGGTACTGCACGTACCAATCAATATTTGGTCAACATCTTGATGGATATAATCGTTCTGGGGGTTGCATTTCTAGGTGGTAAATCCCTACTCAAACTGACTGTGAGAAACAGTATATTGGCCAAACTGGCCGTAACTTTCTAATACGTTTTAAGGAACATGCTACTGGTACTGCACGTACCAATCAATATTTGGTCAACATCTTGATGGAGATAATCGTTCTGGGGGTTGCATTTCTAACAATTTGAAAATATTACATACTGTGCCAAAAGGACTACTGCTAAATATTTTAGAAGAAATAGAAATCTATTCACTTCACAAAAGTAAACCGTTATCTGTTTTAAATGAACAACTAAAATTCAAAGACAAACATTTCTTTGAGCTTTTCGACGATCTGCTTTCGAATTTTCACTCTTCTGTCCTTCGTTTCTAAATTATTAAGACCTTTAGGAAATATTTTATATTTACTTTGTAATTTTATTGAGTCAGACATTATCGTATGACTGTCTATCTGTTTTTAGAATATTTGCTTAAATGCTTTAAGACTGCATATTGCTAATTCACATCCCTTTATTTTTGACACTACGGCTCATTCTATTATAATTTTAAATTCCTTCCATTTTCATTAATTTTAAGTTGTTTATAATACTGGCATGCAACATAAAAAAATTACTTTTGAATACATTGTGGGAGTGAGCAGTGGTCAATATGTTACAAATATTTACTATCAAAAACAGTCTTGATCACAATTTATTTATTACGGTAACCGGTTTTGACCACTACTGTGGTCATCTTCGCACCAAAGAGTTATCGCTACTTTAGTAGCGATTTACCACCAGAAGGAGGTTCTTACTCATTGGTCTGAAGTGGCAACAGTAGAGGCCGAAACCGGTCAGCGTAGTAAATAAATTGTGATCAAGACTGTTTTTGATAGTAAATAATAGATATTTGCCCATCCACTCATTACTCGCGCACACTAAGGTGACGATTCCCGTAAGAGTTCGGGCAACCTGTGCGATTTCCCACACGTCTTAAGGAACATACTACTGGCACTGCACGTACCAAATCAATATTTGGTCAACATCTTAATGGTTGTAATCATTCGGAGGGTTGCATTTCTAACAATTTGAAAATATTACATACTGTTCCAAAAGGACTACTGCTAAATATTTTAGAAGAAATAGAAATCTATTCACTTCACAAAAGTAAACCGTTATCTGTTGTAAATGAACAACTCGAATTCAAAGGCAAATATTTCAGTCAATTGCTGGGCAGCCTTTAAGTATATATATGAAGATAGTAACTGTTCTCGAAAGGACTGATACCATTGATGACCGTGCAGCTTCTCTAGAATAAATGATAATTAATTGAAACTCTCAGCTGCCGACAGGTAGTGTTGATATACGGCGATAAGGACAGCCCAAAATACTCGTATGTGCCCTGACGGGGACTAAAAAAAACGGGATCTCCTGCTTACATGGCAGACGCTCTTTTCTTCTGAGGCACCGAGGACATAAATGAAAAGCGCGATTGCAGGTACTTATCCATTGCACGATTCCCGTGAGACCCACATTCCCAACTGTCCACAATGTACATACGTAATGTACCTAATGGATATTTGCCCATTCACTCCTTACTTGCGCACACTAAGGTGACCATTCTCATCAGTGTCCTCCGTAACTCTGATGGATAGAGCATCTGTCAAGTAAGCAGGAGATCCCGGGTTCGAGTCCCGGTCGGGGACACAATTTGGGCAGTCCCTATCAAGGTATATGAACAACGCTTGTCAGCAGCTGTCTGATTCAATTAACTATCATTTGTTCTAGATAACTGCACGGTCATCAGTGGTATCTATTCTTTCAAGAACAGTAACTATCTTTATATATATAGCTTGAGGCTAGGCAGCCATTGACCTTCGTCGGTGTGAATGCGGACACGTTAGTGTGCGCGAGTAATGCGTGGGTGGGCAAATATCTATTAGGTACATTACATATGTAGATTGTGGACGGTTGGGAACATGGGTCTAACGGGAAGCGTGCAATGGATAACTCCCTCCAGTCACACTATTCATCTGTGTCATCGGTGGCTGAAATGTATAGAGCATCTTCCATGTAAGCACGAGATCCCGGGTTCGTGTCCCGATCAGGGCACATATTTTCAGGTGTCCCCGTCGAGATATATTAACAATATCTGTCGGCAGCTGAGGGTTTCAATTAATTATCATTCATTCTAGGGAAGCTGCACGGTCATCAATGGTATCCGTTCTTAAGAGAACAGTTATTATCTTCATATATACAGGGTGGTCCATTGATCGTGACCGGGCCAAATATCTCACGAAATAAGCGTCAAACGAAAATACTACAAAGAACGAAACTTGTCTAGCTTGAAGGGGGAAACCAGATGGCACTATGGTTGGCCTACGAGATGGCGCTGCCATAGGTCAAACGGATATTAACTGCGTTATTTTTAAAATAGGAACCCCCATTCTTTATCACATATTCGTGTAGTACGTAAAGAAATATGAATGTTTTAGTTGGACCACTTTTTTCGCTTTGTGATAGATGGCGCTGTAATAGTCACAAACATATGACTCACAATTTTAGACCAACAGTTATTAACAGGTAGGTTTTTTAAATTAAAATACTGAACATTGGTACGTTTGAACATTTTATTTCGGTTATTCCACTGTGATAACATGTACCTTTGTGAACTTATCATTTCTGAGAACGCCTGCTGTTACAGCGTTATTACCTGCAAATACCACATTAACGCAACAAATATTCAAAATGATGTCCGTCAGTCTCAATGCATTTGGCAATACGTGTAACGACATTCCTCTCAACAGCGAGTAGTTCGCCTTCCGTAATGTTCGCACATGCATTGACAATTCGATGACGTATGTTGTCAGGCGTTGTCGGTGGACCACGATAGCAAATATCCTTCAACTTCCCACACAGAAAGAAATCCGGGGACGTCAGATCCGGTGAACGTGCGGCCCATGGTATGGTGCTTCGACGACCAATCCTCCTGTCATGAAATATGCTGTTCAATACCGCTTCAACCGAACGCGAGCTATGTGCCGGACATCCAACATGTTGGAAGTTGCATGGGGGCTTAATTAAATATGATTGAAAATATTTTTTAGTTTTTAGTAGCTGTCTGTCCGATTACGCAAGTCTCGTAAACGGTTGGCCCTGACTAGAATTATTACGCAATCTGACTGCAACAAACAATGAAAGAAAATTTTCGTAAACACAATTAATTAATTAAGTCCCCAGCAACTATAAAACCTACAAAACCAATAAGCACAAGAGTAACTGTTCTGTATGTGGGAGTGTGACTCAACGTACACATCTGGCACGGCTCTTCTCCAACAAGACAAGAATTTTTAAGTACCAATTATACTGACGTGATAAAAGAAAATTAGAAAAACTATAATTACGCAAGAAAACCAGAATTCACTCTAATACAAGAACACAAGCCAGATGCTTTGTTGACTGAACCTGTAATGACGCATTATTTGAGACACACAAATAATAAAAGAACATTGTGGTTTTTACCTTCATATATATTGACGAAATGCACTCTGATCATTACAATAACATTTGCTATCTCTCCCATCAAATAACTGGATGAAACATGGAACAAACACTTCTTACTACAACATCTCGACAAGCCTTGCCCACTAGCACATCTCAACACGAACTGTCTTCTACGAGCTCTGCCCACTCACTACTACGAGCTCTGCCCACGCACTGACTTCTACGAGTTCTTAACAGGCACTGACTCTACGAGCTCTCAACAAGCACTGTGGAGGCGGCTTAATAGTACTCTTTGGCGCAATCTCTGGCGCAGTGGCTCAGTGTAGCCACCTTTCATATGCCCCTCCTCCACAGGCTAGAATTTGATGGTATTTTTGCCAGCATTGGTGGTGAAAATACCACCAAATTCGTCCACAAAAATACAGACAAAAATAAAAGATAATACTAATACCTAAATATCACATAATTAGTTAAAATTTTGGCTTTGCACTGACCTTTCAATAACCTAATATATGAAATACAGTAAGCAATACAAATTTTTTCATACATGCGGCTTTACATAATAGTTTACACAATACACAAAAAATCAGTTTATACAAATGTTCACATAAAATGCTTTCAATGATTAGTTTATACAAAAAAGACACCAACAGGTTACATCTTTTCAGTAAAAGCAGTCCATCAGTGGCACCCAGTAAAGTTTAGCAGGTACAGCCAGCAACAAGTCATATTAGTTCAGTAGAAGCAATCCATCAGAGGCACCCAGCAATGTTGAGTAGGTGCAGACAGCAACAAGTGACTTCATTTCAGTAGAAGCAGTCCATCAGTGGCACCCAGCAATGTTGAGTAGGTGCAGACAGCAAGAAGTGACTTCATTTCCATACAAGTAGTCCATCAGTTGCACCTAGCAATGATGAGCAGGTCCAGAGAGCACTCCATGATATTCACTATCACTAATCACACTGTTCATCAGCAGAAACTAAACATGTCCTAATGACACCAATCATGTAGATAAAGTACAAGTAACAGTCCATAATACTCACTATCACTGATCACTCAGTTCATCGGCAGAAATTAATCATTCCTAAGTGTCACACATTACGTTGAAAAGTGCAGGTAACAGTTCATAATATTTACCATCACTAATCAGAGAGTTCAGGCATGAACAATAGTTTGAATACACATACAAATGCTTTTACACTAAACATATAAATCATAACAAACACACAAACGATGTCAGATAATTTTCATATTAACTATTACAAATACTCAAATATCAGTTGTTGTTGTTGTTGTGGTCTTCAGTCCTGAGACTGGTTTGATGCAGCTCTCCATGCTACTCTATCCTGTGCAAGCTTTTTCATCTCCCAGTACCTACTGCAACCTACATCCTTCTGAATCTGCTTAGTGTATTCATCTCTTGGTCTCCCTCTACGATTTTTACCCTCCACGCTGCCCTCCAATACTAAATTGGTGATCCCTTGATGCCTCAGAACATGTCCTACCAACCGATCCCTTCTTCTGGTCAAGTTGTGCCACAAACTCCTCTTCTCCCCAATCCTATTCAATACTTCCTCATTAGTTATGTGATCTACCCATCTAATCTTCAGCATTCTTCTGTAGCACCACATTTCGAAAGCTTCTATTTTCTTCTTGTCCAAACTATTTATCGTCCATGTTTCACTTCCATACATGGCTACACTCCATACGAATACTTTCAGAAATGACTTCCTGACGCTTAAATCAATACTGGATGTTAACAAATTTCTCTTCTTCAGAAACGCTTTCCTTGCCATTGCCAGCCTACATTTTATATCCTCTCTACTTCGACCATCATCAGTTATTTTGCTCCCCAAATAGCAAAACTCCTTTACTACTTTAAGCGCCTCATTTCCTAATCTAATTCCCTCAGCATCACCCGACTTAATTAGACTACATTCCATTATCCTTGTTTTGCTTTTGTTGATGTTCATCTTATATCCTCCTTTCAAGACACTGTCCATTCCATTCAACTGCTCTTCCAAGTCCTTTGCTGTCTCTGACAGAATTACAATGTCATCGGCGAACCTCAAAGTTTTTATTTCTTCTCCATGAATTTTAATACCTACTCCGAATTTTTCTTTTGTTTCCTTTACTGCTTGCTCAATATACAGATTGAACAACATCGGGGAGAGGCTACAACCCTGTCTTACTCCCTTCCCAACCACTGCTTCCCTTTCATGTCCCTCGACTCTTATAACTGCCATCTGGTTTCTGTACAAATTGTAAATAGCCTTTCGCTCCCTGTATTTTACCCCTGCCACCTTTAGAATTTGAAAGAGAGTATTCCAGTCAACGTTGTCAAAAGCTTTCTCTAAGTCTACAAATGCTAGAAACGTAGGTTTGCCTTTCCTTAATCTTTCTTCTAAGATAAGTCGTAAGGTCAGTATTGCCTCACGTGTTCCAGTGTTTCTACGGAATCCAAACTGATCTTCCCCGAGGTTGGCTTCTACTAGTTTTTCCATTCGTCTGTAAAGAATTCGTGTTAGTATTTTGCAGCTGTGACTTATTAAGCTGATAGTTCGGTAATTTTCACATCTGTCAACACCTGCTTTCTTTGGGATTGGAATTATTATATTCTTCTTGAAGTCTGAGGGTATTTTGCCTGTTTCATACATCTTGCTCACCAGATGGTAGAGTTTTGTCAGGACTGGCTCTCCCACGGCCGTCAGTAGTTCCAATGGAATATTGTCTACTCCGGGGGCCTTGTTTCGACTCAGGTCTTTCAGTGCTCTGTCAAACTCTTCACGCAGTATCATATCTCCCATTTCATCTTCATCAACATCCTCTTCCATTTCCATAATATTGTCCTGAAGTACATCGTCCTTGTATAGACCCTCTATATACTCCTTCCACCTTTCTGCTTTCCCTTCTTTGCTTAGAACTGGGTTTCCATCTGAGCTCTTGATATTCATACAAGTGGTTCTCTTATCTCCAAAAGTCTCTCTAATTTTCCTGTAGGCGGTATCTATCTTACCCCTAGTGAGATAGGCCTCTACATCCTTACATTTTTCCTCTAGCCATCCCTGCTTAGCCATTTTGCACTTCCTGTCGATCTCATTTTTGAGACGTTTGTATTCCTTTTTGCCTGTTTCACTTACTGCATTTTTATATTTTCTCCTTTCATCAATTAAATTCAATATTTCTTCTGTTACCCAAGGATTTCTACTAGCCCTCCTCTTTTTACCTACTTGATCCTCTGCTGCCTTCACTACTTCATCCCTCAAAGCTACCCATTCTTCTTCTACT
Source organism: Schistocerca serialis cubense (assembly GCF_023864345.2). Lineage (NCBI taxonomy): Eukaryota > Metazoa > Arthropoda > Insecta > Orthoptera > Acrididae > Schistocerca > Schistocerca serialis. Next base: position 378,938,639 of record NC_064643.1, on the reverse strand, counting down.
GTATTTATTTCCCCCATTCCTGTCAATTGCTCCCTTATGCTCTCCCTGAATCTCTGTACAACCTCTGGTTCTTTTAGTTTATCCAGGTCCCATCTCCTTAAATTCCCACCTTTTTGCAGTTTCTTCAGTTTTAATCTACAGGTCATAACCAATAGATTGTGGTCAGAGTCCACATCTGCCCCTGGAAATGTCTTACAATTTAAAACCTGGTTCCTAAATCTCTGTCTTACCATTATATAATCTATCTGATACCTTTTAGTATCTCCAGGGTTCTTCCAGGTATACAACCTTCTTTCATGATTCTTAAACCAAGTGTTAGTTATGATCATGTTGTGCTCTGTGCAAAATTCTACCAGGCGGCTTCCTCTTTCATTTCTGTCCCCCAATCCATATTCACCTACTATGTTTCCTTCTCTCCCTTTTCCTACACTCGAATTCCAGTCACCCATGACTATTAAATTTTCGTCTCCCTTCACAATCTGAATAATTTCTTTTATTTCATCATACATTTCTTCAATTTCTTCGTCATCTGCAGAGCTAGTTGGCATATAAACTTGTACTACTGTAGTAGGTGTGGGCTTCGTATCTATCTTGGCCACAATAATGCGTTCACTATGCTGTTTGTAGTAGCTTACCCGCATTCCTATTTTCCTATTCATTATTAAACCTACTCCTGCATTACCCCTATTTGATTTAGTGTTTATAACCCTGTAGTCACCTGACCAGAAGTCTTGTTCCTCCTGCCACCGAACTTCACTAATTCCCACTATATCTAACTTCAACCTATCCATTTCCCTTTTTAAATTTTCTAACCTACCTGCCCGATTAAGGGATCTGACATTCCACGCTCCGATCCGTAGAACGCCAGTTTTCTTTCTCCTGATAACGACATCCTCTTGAGTAGTCCCCGCCCGGAGATCCGAATGGGGGACTATTTTACCTCCGGAATATTTTACCCAAGAGGACGCCATCATCATGTAATCATACAGTAAAGCTGCATGCCCTCGGGAAAAATTACGGCTGTAGTTTCCCCTTGCTTTCAGCCGTTCGCAGTACCAGCACAGCAAGGCCGTTTTGGTTATTGTTACAAGGCCAGATCAGTCAATCATCCAGACTGTTGCCCTTGCAACTACTGAAAAGGCTGCTGCCCCTCTTCAGGAACCACACGTTTGTCTGGCCTCTCAACAGATACCCCTCCGTTGTGGTTGCACCTACGGTACGGCTATCTGTATCGCTGAGGCACGCAAGCCTCCCCACCAACGGCAAGGTCCATGGTTCATGGGGTTTCATGTGTATCTCATCCAATATGAGTGTCACAAAACACTCATGAGATTTCAGATTTGATACTTTCTCCTAATATAAGCCAAAGAAGTTACAACTATTGGGATTAATTTCAACATTACCACAGATGTTTTTGATTGCACTGCGACGTGGTAGAAAAATATTACCAGTGCTATGTATAAACCTTTAAGCACGGCTTAAAAGAAAAAAAAAAAAAAAAAAAAAAAAAAAAAAAAAAAAAAAAAAAACCAAGGATGTGAAAATTAGAATGTGGGGAGCAAATCTATGTTTTTTAGGAGGTGAAGCTGCCTTTTTATAAACTCAGTGGAAGTTCTAGTTCTCCCCTCACACTCTAAATTGCACAGCAACTCAAGAAAAATACCACGTAGGTGACATTCTTCTTGACTGCATGTATAAGACCTACTGCAAATTTTACATAAGGAATAGTACTTGCAGTTTTCATTTTTGGATGAGATTTGTTGGCCCTTGACAGAAACACTTACACTCAGCTTTGAATCAGTAGCTATGTACAGACAGCATATAGAGTTTTCTCAATATCAAAATAGAAAAAACGAAATATATGAATTCTTCACTGCTGTAGACCACTTTCCACTGCACTTTGCACACTAAAATTTCTTTATTAGTCATGAAATGAGCTGGAATATATCTTCTTATTATATTCTTCCAGTGATTTAACACATGAGTCTATGGCTGCCTTTAGTGCAGCAACCTCATGCTTTTGCTGCTTTTCAGGTGGAGATTCCTTGTTGATTGATGTTGATAAGTAAGAAAGGCATTTAGGAAGTTTGCATGGTACAGCAGTTCTTTTGAGTTCTGACTTGCTCAGAGGTGAAGTTATTGTAGCTCCCATTTTCCAGTCTACTGTACTCATTTCCCATAACAAATCACCTTCAAAGAAATGTAGGTGACATCAGTAAACCTATAATATTTATGGGTGTCAGTGCAAGCCACAACAAACAAATAAAATAATATTTAGGAGATAGGTGGGTAGGATTAGGAAAGGAAAACACACAAAACACACTCACTCATCTTTCATCCACATTGAGTACTACTGTGTAATTGAATAGTGTTAACTGTGTAAATGCAATTCTGTCAAAATCTGATGTTCATCATGTGTATCAAGTAGTAGTGGCAGCAATGTATAACAGTCAATAATAGTTAGGTCAACGTCATAGTCATCATGTCAAGACCAATGTTTGCCAAGCCAGATCAAATGTACGGTTGCTGAACAACTGTCAGTGAGCCAAGATATACAATTACTTCCTCTCTTCAAAAAAAAGTATATACTGCTTAGTGATTTAACAAAGTGTGTGTATAGACTATCTTCCTTCTACTTTAGTGTTCTAGTCTGCTATCTTCATCCTCCTTGTTCCATAAGACCAACAAAAAAAATATGCATCTCACTTACTTTACCTCTTATCCACCAAAACTCCAATAATCACAACTTCACACAATCTCAATAATACCTCAATAATACCTCTTCAATACGTCGATACATATGAACCTTATTGCCAATATATGCTCCTCACTTACTTTACCTCTTATCCACCAAAACTCCAATAATCATCAACTTCACACAATCTCAATAATACCTCAATAATACCTCTTCAATGCGTCGATACATATAAACCTTATTACCAATATCATTTCACTTCCATAACAACTCTTTCCTCTAGTCAGTCTCCTCGAACAAGTACAGATAAAATCCTAGTGCAAACTTCAGATCATCATCCCATACAATCTGAAGACACATTGCCAACACACAACCTCTGTGTAATCCATCTGACCCAAATCTTCTGCTCATTATGAATTACAAACAAAGAAATGCATACATGACCTCTAACAGACTTAGTTCGAATAACTCTCAGTAATTAAGTACGATTACGGAGTGTGAATGATCATAATATTTCACAGTGTGTACACCACTTCAAGAATTATGGCAAACAGAAGCAAACATGTGGAGTATTTCTTGTGTCAAGTGTCACTTCCTATTTCAATTGCTCACGAAAAATGCAGTGTAATAACTGTCAATGGTCTAAACCTAGTAATGGTATGTCATGTCGTTAGCTTCCTTCCTATTAGCATAAATTTATACAGCTTCCATAAAACCTCCAGCTCATGTCACTTCTATGAAGTTTCTTGTACTTATGTCGTTCGTCGAATTATTGCAGTTCATTTTCTTATCTTAAAAATATAAGGCACTTAGCGTAAGCAAAACAAGCACTAGCGAGTAAATATACCAGTGGAGAACAGAATATCAACAAGTGGATGCAGCACAATTCTTACAACGAGGCTCTGCCAAGCAAACAATCTATAATTAATACAATAGTGTGACCTAAACTCTATGTTTGTACACAGTATATCAGCATTTATATACACCAAATTAAAGAGTAGTTATGACAACAACAGATATGTATAAATATGCAATCCATACGCAAAGCAGTAAACATGTCATTAGCATCATATCAGCATAAGCAAATAAATGTTCATATGTAATCTTAATAAGTAAACATGAAAGCGCAAGCAGATAAATCACAAAGTATAACCTACATACATAAACACAGTCAGCACAATTAATCAGGTTACAATTATAATTTAAATAAATAAGCACAGCAGGCACATAATTAAAAAATATGACATCAGTGAAAAAGCAGTGCAGCCAAGCGATGCATAATATACACAAGTTACAACCCAGTTCATTAATAATCATTGTCAAAATTAGTTCACGTACGCAAGCACGTCGCTTCACAAGCAAATTCATAGAACATGAAATTTAGCACAAAATGAATCACGTAATCGCGAGCAGCAAATTACGTCTAAAGTACGTACCTAAGTGGAAATATGTTACCTGAAAAATGAACTCAATTAATAGTTACCTTTTTTTTTAGTTTATTAGTTTCTTCTTCGAAATTACATTCTTCCTGAAAATTTCTCGATAGCAAGTCCTCTTAACGTCGGAGACACACAGAATTTACCTGAAGTTCTTAAATATTTTATAGAACCGTATCCTGAAAAATACTGAATGTTAATAACATAATTCAACAAGTCATTATAGCTTTATACTGAATTTAATCGGAGAAATTAAACTGTGTATTTGCTTATGGCTGTCAGTGCATTCGCACTGAGCGCTCGATCATCTGTAGGCGCGTGACGTAGGAAGCAATTGTTTTCGGTCAACGACTGCCTTGTGCGGCGCGCAGACTTGACTGTTGCTTTCAGTATGTGCCTTTGCCAAAACACAGCGCGGTATCCTTGTACTCTCCGCATGTTTACATGTAGCTGTTAGTTTCTCAAAAGTATGTCATTCCACAAAAAAAAATTTCAAAAGTATATCATTCCACAAAAATTTTGGAAACTACGAACCTCACGTTTTGTGGTAGGTACAGCATAATTACGAATAGCGTCTAATTTTTTTTTTGATTAGGAAGAATACCTTCTGTAGAAATAAAGTGACCGAGAAATTTCATTTGAGAACGACCAAATTCAGATTTTTTTTAAGTTCACTGTAATGCCAACTCTTGCAAAAATACGTAATAATGAATCCAAAATTTTGTTGTGCTCACTCCAAGAATGTTTAGCAATAAGAATGTCGTCAACATATGAAGTAATATTGTCACGAAGATAAACAGGTAAAATTTCATTTAAGCTACGAATGAATGCTGCTGAAGGTACAATAAGTCCAAATGGTAATTTGCGAAATCACTTTTAGGTACAATTAGTCAAATCCGGTTATTGTTTACTTACTCACTAGATAGATTGATAGTCGAAGAGTTGGTTTGACAGATGCAAAGAATAGTGAAAGAGTAGGCAGCGGTACAGAAAACTAAAAGAGAAATAGCACCACTACAGCTCGGGGCCCTATGCTCGCTACGGCACATATTCACTTAGAGTAGTGAATCCCCTGAGGACTTTAATAGCTGCACGTAATTTCTAGTTTGTGACTTTGTGACAAATCTGGCGGGAGTGCGTACATAAATTGATCTAGCCATGAACATGGATGTATGTCATTCTTAGAATTGCGGAAGATCTTAAATTTCCGAACAGTCAAAAAGTGTTTATAGTCAATGTTTTCGCCTCGTGGCGACAAAGACCTACCGCGTCTGTCCCAGTCCCAATGACGATTAATGTTAAATTCACGCGCCTGGCGCTCTCTTGTTGCATCACGTAAATGAAACAAATTATTTTCTTCACACCCTTCTGCTAACTGTGATTCGAAATTACTTCTGCTGTCTTTTCATACGATTTCGCTTTCAATTAGTTTAACTTGCTTTTGTAATGTCTCAAATTCCCTTTTCACGCGTTCATTAAATTTTCCCTGATTTTCAACATGCTTATTTATGTTCTGATACTCTTCGGTTTCTGCAAATGGCAATGGTGCTGTATCATCTGAATCTCTGTCCCCATTTAAACTAAGATTTGTCAATTTGTCTGAAATCTCCTCAACTCTTTCCGATAAATCACCTATTTGTTCTTTCTGTTTATTTATGTCTTCTGTAAATGTCGCGACTCGGGTTTCGGTGTTGTCACATTTAGTAGTTAACTGTTCACACTGTTGCGTTAAGTTATTTATTCTGTCATTTGGTACGAATTCCTCGATTCTTTCAATTACTTCTTCCTTATCGTGTGCACATTGTAAATTTAACTCTGAAAATTTTTGTGCTATCACGCGATCTTTTTCTTCCTGTTCCCTGCCCTGTTCCTCTTGTCTGATTTCTGTTGAAATTAAGCTATTATTGTGAGCCTTCAAAATCGGTTGTACTTCTTCTCTAATTTCTTTATTTGATTCGTCTTACATGTATTTGAAACATGTCCCTGTTCGTGAGCCTAACTGTGTTTCCATTGTTCCCATATCAGTTTCTAATTCAGATCGTAACTGTGATCCCACTGCTTTCATCTCGGTTTCAATTTTTCCTATTTTTGAGCATAACCGTGTTGTCATTGCTTCCATTTCTGTTTTTAATTCAGATCCCAAAGTTCCCATCCGTGTTATCATTGCTTCCATCCTGGTTTCTAACCGTGATCCGACATTTAATATTGCACTCATTAACTGCTCCATAGTAACTGGTTCGAAACTCTTTTCACCCTTAACGTTTACCGCGAAATCGACTTCTTTCGTCATAGCTGTAAAGCTATCTTTGTTCGATACTATTACAGAATCTTCTGTCGTTAATCTCGTATTCTGTGAATTTTCTGATTGAGAAAAATTTTGAAATGGTTCCGGACTATTTTCCCGACTTATTACATTGTTTTCCACTTCATTATTCATCGCACTGTTTTCCTCTGTTGGCGAGTTCGCCATGTTAACAATTTCGTCATTCTCACTAGTCATCATTTTTGCCTTTTTCATTGATCGCGTAATCATTTACAAAACATAAAAAAAATTCGTCACTGTACGAAAATTACACACAATGACTCCTTATCTCCAACAATACCATTCACATGAAATGTTTCCCTCAAACACGATTAACAAACAATTGACATAATTGCACTAAATTGTCAAACCCGTAGACAAGACAACAATTTAAATTTTGAAAAATACCATTAGAAAAATGACAATTACCAAATCTACACATGCAATACAGACTACAATTACTAAACTCAAATTACTACAACAATACTACGGTCCACTATTTTTACAATCAGAAGAATTCCAAGGGACGATCCGAAGCAACGGTCGCCACGTGCATGGGGGCTTAATTAAATATGATTGAAAATATTTTTTAGTTTTTAGTAGCTGTCTGTCCGATTACGCAAGTCTCGTAAACGGTTGGCCCTGACTAGAATTATTACGCAATCTGACTGCAACAAACAATGAAAGAAAATTTTCGTAAACACAGTTAATTAATTAAGTCCCCAGCAACTATAAAACCTACAAAACCAATAAGCACAAGAGTAACTGTTCTGTATGTGGGAGTATGACTGAACGTACACATCTGGCACGGTTCATCTCCAACAAGACAATAATTTTTAAGTACCAACTATACTGACGTGATAAAAGAAAATTAGAAAAACTATAATTACGCAAGAAAACCAGAATTCACTCTAATACAAGAACACAAGCCAGATGCTTTGTTGACTGAACCTGTAATGACGCATTATTTCAGACACACAAATAATAAAAGAACATTGTGGTTTTTACCTTCATATATATTGACGAAATGCACTCTGATCATTACAATAACATCTGCTATCTCTCCCATCAAATAACTGGATAAAACATGGAACAAACACTCCTTACTACAACATCTCGACAAGCCTTGCCCACTAGCACATCTCAACACGAACTGTCTTCTACGAGCTCTGCCCACTCACTACTACGAGCTCTGCCCACGCACTGACTTCTACGAGTTCTTAACAGGCACTGACTACGAGCTCTCAACAAGCACTGTGGAGGCGGCTTAGTAGTACTCTTTGGCGCAATCTCTGGCGCAGTGGCTCAGTGTAGCCACCTTTCAAAGTACATCGCCATTCTGTCATGCAGTGGAACATCTTGTAGTAACATCGGTAGAACATTACGTAGGAAATCAGTAGACATTGCACCATTTCGATTGCCATTGATAAAATGGGGCCAATTATCCTACCTCCCATAATGCCGCACCATACATTAACCCGCCAAGGTCGCTGTTGTTCCACTTGTCGCAGCCATCGTGGATTTTCCGTTGCCCAATAGCGCATATTGTGCCGGTTTACGTTACCGGTGTTGGTGAATGACGCTTCGTCGCTAAATAGAACGCGTGCAAAAAATCTGTCATCATCTCGTAATTTTTCTTGTGCCCAGTGGCAGAATTGTATACGACGTTCAAAGTCGTTGCCATGCAATTTCTGGTGCATAGAAATATGCACCACGATGTTGATGTAGCATTCTCAGCACCGACGTTTTTGAGATTCCCGATTCTCGCGCAATTTATCTGCTATTGATGTTCGGATTAGCCGCGACAGTAGCTAAAACACCTACTTGGGCATCATCATTTGTTGAAGGTCGTGGTTGACGTTTCACATGTGGCTGAACACTTCCTGTTTCCTTAAATAACTTAACTATCCGGAGAACGGTCCGGACACTTGGATGATGTCGTCCAGGAGCATACATAGCATACATAGCACACACCCGTTGGGCATTTTGATCGCTATAGCCATACATCAGCACGATATCGAACTTTTCTGCAATTGGTAAACGGTCCATTTTAACACGGGTAATGTATCACGAAGCAAATACCGTCAGCACTGGCGTGATACCACGCACTTATACGTTTGCGACTATTACAGCGCCATTTGTCACAAAGCGAGAAAAGTGGTACAACTAAAACATTCGTATTTCTTTACGGACTAGACGAATATGTAACAAAAAATGGGGCTTCCTATTAAATAGAGGCAGTTGGTTTCCGTTTGCCCTATGGCAGCGCCATCTAACGGGCCAACCATAGCGCCATCTGGTTTCCCCCTTCAAGCTAGGCGAGTTTCGTTCTTTGTAGTTTTTTCGATTGATGCTTATTTAGTGAGATATTTGGCCCGGTCACTATCAGTGGACCACCCTGTACAGTTTAAGGCTACCCAGCCATTGACCTTCGTCTGTGCGAATGCGCACAGGTTGCCCGAACTCTTACGGGAATCGTCACCTTAGTGTGCGCGAGTAATGAGTGGATGGGCAAATATGTGTTAGGTACATTAAGTATGTAGATTGTGCACAGTTGGTAATGTGGGTGTCACGGGAAGCGTGCAAGGGATAAGTCCCTTCCGGCCGGTGTGGGGGTGCGGTTCTAGGCGCTTGTGTCTGGAACCGCGTGACCGCTACGCAGGTTCGAATCCTGCCTCGGGCATGGATGTGTGTGATGTCCTTAGGTTAGTTAGGTTTAAGTAGTTTTAAGTTCTAGAGGACTGATGACCACAGATGTTGAGTCACATTGTGCTCAGAGCCACTTGAACCATTTCATAAACCGGTGGCTCAGATGGATAGAGCATCTGCCGTGTAAGCAGGAGATCCCAGGGTGAAGTCCCGGTCGGGGCACACATTCTCAGCTGTCCCCATCGAGGTATATTAACAACACCTGTCGGCAGCTAAGGGTTTCAATTAATTATCATTTATTCTAGAGCTGATCGCAAGTGATGCCCCAAATACGAACAGTAATACGACTTAAGTCTTGTGACTTTAATTTGATCCCAAAGATGAAGGAACTGCTTTTAGGCATTCGCTTCAGGAATATTCCAGAGATTAGACAGGCAGTGGACCGCCCCATTCGAACCATCATCAGGCCAGTCTCAGCTAACGAAACACTACGTCTTACACATCGCTAGCAACGGGTTTCTACACAGCACTGGTGAGTACTTTGAAGGACAGTAACAGGTACAAACATGTAACCTTTTCTATCAGTTTTGAATAAATAGTTGCCACTATTTAAGTTCCAACCTTCAAACTAAATATATGTAATAGCTATGTCCGTATGAATGGTCATTGCAGCAATAGGGGGGCTAAGCCAGTGTCACCCCAAAGTCCCATGGTCCAAGATAAAGGTCGTGACGCAAGAATGTGACGTCACGTGACATCAGCTGATGACGCTATTGACGTCATTCAAGATGGCTGCCGTGACGTCAGCTGATCACGCGACTTCCCTTATCCCTTCTCCCGGGAAGGTGGCACGACCCCCTCGCGGAAATTTTCAATTCTGGAGGGAAGTTATGTCAATTGGGCTACCTCTACTAACCTAAGAAAGGAAAGAGAACTTGGGCTATCTCCACTAACCTAAGTCACCCGACCGCCACCTCTTCCTAGGAACTGGTGGAACAGAACTCTACATAAGTCTTTATTTAAACAATTATAGGCAGTAGCACCATCTGGTGTGTTTGCCATGGGGTCCTGCTGCGTCATCCTCTTGGAATTCCGAATTTTGCTCTAAGAGCTTATTCCTGCAGCTGAGTGGAATTGTATGGTGTGGCCCCCACTAGAGGCTGCTCATGATGTCCTTCAATATCGAATATAATATGTTTAAATTACTTTAAAATTACTATCTACTTACAGCATTAATTCGGTGTTACCACCACAAGAGGCTGAGATATCAGTATTTGTTCAGCTGTCGATGTTCAGTTATCGAGATGTTTGTGCGAGACAAGAGGGTTTTAATAGCTATATTACATGCACTCATTCAGCCGAGGAGTTCATCCACAGATCACTGTGTAAAGAATCGCAGCAAGCATTAATGCTTCAACATATCCAGTCATATCCTGCTGGGAAAACAAATTATTCCACTCGAAACCAGCGACAGATACACTCAAACCTTACCATACACCTTTAAGCCATTGGGAAAAACGTTCAACTGACTAGATCCTGGTGTTGGATAGAGATGAGTTTAAAAAAAGTTTATTACCTGCAAGCATATAGCAACCACCCCTGTTTGATGTCAGAGTTCACTACACACTCCTACTAAAAATCCCCCTAACTGAAGCCAATACACGCTATCACAGCTGATAGGAAAAAAAGCATCATAGTACTGGTTGAAATCATCGTCCTAAAAGAATGTGTTCTTATCCGTATACAATCACGAACTACCGGATGGGGATATTAAACCGACAGACTCGCGGCCCATGCGGCCACATACTGCGCAGCGCCCCAGCCGAATGCCTCATTGAAATGCTACGTGTCCATAGTAGCTGGCGCCAAGGCGAAAGTCCCAGCCAACCAGCACCTGCATCGATAGGATCACGCACTTCCCCAATACAATAGCTGGTACAGAGATAACAGGACAGATTTCCCCCAAATGCACCATGTTCATCTAAAAGTATAGTGACGTGGCCATCCCTAATGGCTACGAGGCACCACTGTCACAGGCGTCAACACCTGTCGTTCTGAGTGGAAAATACTTTGTTTTTGTAACTGAGTATGGTTGAGCAGGGACCACAGTATTGTAGACAACTAACCCGCTCTTCTGCACTCGATTGTTTGTTTAAGATTAACTTGAATCCTATAATAAAGCAACTAATGAAGAAAACGCCCCTCACCATAATAAATCTCCTCTTTCCAAGGAAATAGACAAAGTAAAGTTTGATTTAGTTTTATGAGCAAAATCGGTATAGATTTTTCACGCTTGACTGAGAAACGTGTCACATCTGTGAAGACATATATGTGGAAACTCGAAAAAGAAAATAGAGAAATCCAATGTTTCCACTCGCGAATACAGATGTCAGTGATGTAGCAGATTGCAAATCATTCCCTATAATTTACAAAGTCAGATAAGTTCTTCCTCATGTCTAGAGAACCAGCAAATGTGTCTTCCACCTCCTAGATGCACCCACCACAATCGATCTTCTCTCAACTAAATAAAGAATTGAAATGCGAAGAAGCAGTCAACAGAACAATTTACATGGTAGGGAATAATAGCCTGACACAAACACATGTCCATATTGAATCTTGTCAAATTTCCACTTGATCCCGAAAGCTGTCCAATACATACTAAGTATCAGTTCGCTATTCGGTCGTCTAGAGGACTACTCGATTAAGTCAACTACATTCCCACGTTGCAACAGCCCTCTGCAATTGGATGGTCCTGCCGTTAGCGGGAAACATGAATCATTCCCACCACAGGCCATGCATAGACACATTCATCCTACAAAATCGGCCACATATATATTTGATCGCTATGCTTACAATTAAATCTTACAATTGTGGTTTCAGATGAATGACATTCGACAGTGAGTGAAGTATCAGGAATACGCACACTGATGACGGCTGTGGCTCTGGTAATAGAAATATCTGTACCATTCTTATGACTTCACATATGCGTCCCTTCACCATCACAGTACTACAAATCAAATCCATACCTTCCTTAATACTGGACATAGTCACCTGCTTTGCACATGTCTTAACCAAACATACATTTTAAGCCTCATGATCAATGCGAACCTATCACACATCCACTACTACGAAGTATCATACCGCATTAGTAACTGATTGCCGGCGATACGGAATAATACTGACCGAAAATCAACCACGGGTGAACATGTCTAATACATTTTCTTGAAAGTGGTACCACTGTGTCCCAGAAAGAGAGGCGTAATAGTCTTAGAAACAGTGAGATGTTATAAAACACAGCAGTCACAAGTGGTCTTGGTTTACAGGTGCAAAAAAGTATCCATGTTAAAAGCTATGCCCACCTTACAAATCGACGTGCAGCATTACTTCTGAATGAGGTGGTTTTTGTGCAGACAAATACCATAAAACTGAATATAGACAGTGATTGCTGGAGTATACAGTATCAGACAAGCAGTGCAGGTACACGACATCAATGGTGCAAGCTTGTAATAAAATTACCCTATTTAGAAAATGATTCGGCTAAGGAACATGGTATGAAACCGGTATTTTCAACCCCCTCAAGGCACCGCCGCATAGATATTTCTTCAGTATTTGTAACATATTCTGTCTTGTTGCCTTGACAGAAGTTCGGTGATATATCGACTAGGCTATAGGCGATGCTTCATTGAGAAGGATAACCAACAGTGAATGATCTTCTATCCACCAGAAATGATGTCTGGGGTTTGGAATCAAGTCCTCCCATTCAAGCACATACCCGCCTAGGATCCTACGGAGAAGTCCTTTATTGATTACAGCAAACTAGTGAAACATATTGCTGGCACTCTCATATCTCAAAACGAGTCACCTTTCTTGAACCTATGTGCTGTAGTTAAATTCCAACCTCGTTTCAGGTAGCCCCCAATGCATCTAGCAACTGCTGCCATTTTCCAGCTTTATGCATGTGATCGTTCTAATTTAAGTCGGAACTGAGTAGACGTCGGGGAAAATATATCCACCACCTTCTGCAACCCATGTAGAAACAGGCTAAGCTGCGTTACTGCGACAGGACTGTGCTTTGACCATTCAATGGAAATGGGAACTGAAGAAGGACAAGGATTTTTGCTACTGCACTGTGGTGAGCCCCCAAAATACATACAAGTACTACAGATCCACGTCCAATCGCATCTATCTTCCCAACATGCTATCTTCATCATTCTGTACCACCCAACAGAGAAAAATTACGAACTGTAAAAGCTTCACTAACTTCATCCAATAGAGAACTCGATAGGATTTTTATCCCATCTCTCTCCTCCCATATATCGAAAACAGGCTCTGGTCACATGTGACGATCCTATTAAATATACAGGTATTGATCAACTGCAAAGACCAGTTAGTTTAAAGTTTCATCACCCGTACTGTAGGAGGATGATCGTATTCCGCAAAGTATAGTGTAAGTCGCAAGAGACACTCCCAGTGACCCTCACTCGTTGTTTGAAACATTGTTTTTTTTTTCTGCTCTAACACGCTTTGTACACTGCCAAACATTTTGTTTTTGTGCCATGACTTCGAGGTCTGTGTCAAGTACTAAACTAACATTAACATGCTCTGATCCACGGCCTCTCGCAGAAAACTAGACGTCGCACGGTGTACATCATGCTGCTACTGCTGCTACCATAACATACCACACACAATGGATGATTTTAAATAGAAGTCTGTTACAACATAAGGAAATTGGAGGAGATTTGCATCGTTGAGAGGAGTGTCCAAACCTCAACCCCAGGTGATTCACGAACTCTACGCAACGTGCGCATATGAGGACTCCAGAACCCTCACGACTTTACTGAGCGCGAAAGAGACACACTCTACATTTAAACTTATATGTCACAGTGGCAGAATAGCTGATGGCTCTGCATTCCATTTCGACTGATTCCTCATATTGCAGGCATGTACGCTATCACTGTTTCGATGCTACCCATCCCCAGAAAGTGTCGCCCCCCCACAAAACTCTTTCTCCAACTCAAAAAAGCGTTTTCAGTCAATCATTATGTGGTAATCGACAACATTTATTAGTGGACGTCTTCCAGCCTATGACTTTCCATTCGGTTTTTACCCTCTACAGCTCCCTAGAGTATCGTGGAAGTTGTTACCTGATGTCTTAACATGTCGTATCATTCTGCCTCTACTTCTTGTTAGTATTTTCCATAAGTTCCAGTCTTCACCGTTTCTTTGTGAAACCTCCTCATCCTTTATCGTACTGAGGATACGATGTCTTTAGTGAAACATATAATTCACATATATTCACCCTGAGCTTCAACCCGTCTCTTGAACCCTTCTTTATACATCACTGCTTCATCGATTCGTAGATTCAACGGATGGCAAGAAATGTTGGAACCCTGTTTTATAGCCTTTTTAAAAAGAGAACTTTGTCTTCCATTCTTAATATTCCCTTCATGTTCTTGTACATACTGCATATTATCAGCCTTTCCGTACGGCTTACATATATCAGTTTAAGAAGTTCGAACATATTGTAACAACTTACACTGTCGAAGGATTTCTCCTGGTCGGCAACTTCAACAAAAGTGTCTTGAATTTTCTGAAGCTTTGCTCATGAATCGCAATTTCAGAACTGCCTTTCTGGAGTGAGTCAGTGATTTCGGTCCATTGTGCTTTTCGTCGGCGTTTTGGCATTGATCCGCGTTCACCCAAAAGAATTCGTCGTTGGTTTATCCAATTTGAAGGGGATTCTTGTGCAAGAAGGAGTCCAGGTCGATGCGCACTTCTGCCGACATGGTACAAATAATTCGGTAAACGTTTGAGCGTAGTCAAAAAAAGCCTACTCGTCGCAGAAGCAGAGAACTGGCAATGCTTCATACGACTGTCTGGCGAATGGTAAGATGTCGTTAGGTCTATAAACCATACAGACTACAGTTAGAGCAATCTCTTTGCGTTGGTGATAAAAGGAAACGGGTTAACTTCGTCAGTGATCTGCTAGATGACACATGAAGATGAAACATTTTTACCACAGTCAGTTTTTAGTGATAAAGCAACATTTCATGTTAGCGCTAAAATAAACAGACTTAAAGTGCGCATATGGGGACTCTAGAACCCTCATGACTTTACTGAGCACGAAAGAGACACACCTAAAGTGAAAGTTTTTGTGATATTTCTCGTGAAAAGTGTACAGTCGCTTCCTTTTTTTCGGGAATCACTATTATTGGAATGGGCTATCTTCAAATGCTGCAGAGCTGGCTTTTTCCACAACTTCAGTCAGATTCCGACGACTTTATTTTCCAACAGGATGGAGCTCCACCACAGCAACGTATGTCAGTTTCTCAATTACAGTCTGTCTGAACGCTGGATAGGGCGGACGGGACACCAAAACACTGTGCTGAATTCTTAGCGGACATGACCCCATACGATTTTTTGCTGTGGAAATATGTGTAGGAAAGGGTGTTCGTGTTCCCTTTATCTCGTGACGCAGGAGATGTGAAGAACAGAATAACAATCGCCAAAACTTCTGTAGTAAAGTTTATGACGAATTTAGCTATTGCCTAGTTGATGTTCGTGCGGCTGCTGGTGAACACAGAGCAATTGTGATAGTATTGTTAAAACTTGAAAATTTTGTTGAATATTTTGCAATTCATCTCGTGTTTTAGTATGTTTTTATCAATAAATATCGAGTTTTGAAATCAGGTCATTATTTTGAAAAAAAAATTCTAGTTAGAGGTAATGAAATCGGCTGTATTCACCACTTCTTGCTCACTTAAAAGATTTAAATGTGGGAAAGATGAAGTAATGTAAAGAAAACGAAAACAGAAAAATTTTTAATTTAATGTTCACCTTTTATAGCAATAAAATATAAGGAATTTGTATCAGTGAAGACTCAGATGTGGACTGCGAAGGTTGAAACTGAAGACAAAGTTGAAGTGGATTGGAAAAGATTAAAATCAGCAATGTTGAAAATTGCTAATGAGTTGTTAGGGAAAAGTATAGTACCAAACCTGAAGAGGTGTCTGAAAATATGGAATGCAGAAATAGCCAACAATATTAAACAAAATCTAAATGCATGTAATCCCTAGTTACAAACATAGGCAGTTGAAACTGGGAAACATACAAACAGAAAGGATATGAAAGAAAAACAAAAGAGTAATAAAAAGGTACCATAGTGAATTCTGGGAAGATTCATTGCTAAACTTGAACATGACATTCACAGAAGACAGAATACAGCGTTTTAACTATTAACAGTAGATCAGTGGATAGAACATTACACAAATGAGCCATATGATAATGGTAGTGAAGAAGGTTATTATACAAAACCTGATAATGATTCTGAAGGCGTCCGCCCTCGGTAGTTGAGTGGTCAGCGCGACAGAATGTCATTTCTCGGGGCCCGGGATGCATCCCGGCTGGGTCGGATATTTTCTCCGCTCAGAGACTAGGTGTTGTGTTGTCCTAATCATCATCATTTCATCCCCATCGACGCGAAAGTCGTCAAAGTGGCGTCAAATCGAAAGACTTGCACCTGGCGAACTGTGTACCGGACGGGGGGCCCTAGCCACACGACATTTACATTCTGAAGACCAAACAGGGCTAAATGTAACAAAACAAAAGAAAATCGACTGGCCTAGATAGAATTAATGCTGAATTAAACAGGAATGATTTCAAAATTTTACTTGCTCCATTTTAAAAAAACGTGTGTTGGAAGACCTGTTTGGTATCTGATGAATAGAACAAAGCTAAATCCAGAAAGGCAATAGCAAAGACACGGAACTTTGTAGAGGAATAAGTTTACAAAATGTAGGATATAAATTTTGGGGATATTTCTTAAGCAAAGACTGCAAACTGTCGCTTACGCAGTAATTTCAGAAAAAAGATCCGGCTTCAGGGAACGACATTTGTGAAATGTAATATATTCATAATAAAACAAATTACTTAAAAACAAATTACTGAATAACATTGCCGTAACTGGAGCTTACGCAGTACGCGTTTCTGCTTCTAGGGTTATTTTTTAAATTTTTATTTATTTATTATTAATTGTTTTTAATCATCAGTCTTCTGACTGGCAACCCGCTACAAATTCCTTTCATGTACCAACCTCTTCATCTCAAAGCAGCACTTGAAACGTACATCCTCGATTATTTGCGGGATGTATTACAATCCCTGTCTTCCTCTACAGTTTTTGCCCTCTACAGGTCCCTCTAGGACCATGAAAGTCATTCCCCGATGGCTTAACAGATGTCCTATCATCCTGTCTTTTCACCCCGTGAGTATTTTCCATATATTCCTTTCCTCTCCGATTCTGCCAGAACCACCTCATTCGTTACCTTATCAGTCCACCCAATTTTCAACATTCGCCTGTAGCCGCTATTCTCTTCTGTTCCGGTTTTCCCACAGTCCGTGTTTCACTACCACGCAATGCGGTGTTCCAGAGTACATTCTCAGAAATTTCTTCCTCAAATTAAGGTTTATGTTTAATACTAGCAGACTTCTTTTGGCCAGAAATGTCCTTTTTCCTAGAGCTAGTCTCCTTCAGATGTCCTTCCTGCTCCGACCATTATTTTTTTATTTTGCTGCCTATGTAGCAGAATTCCTTAACATCATCCACTTCGTGAGCACTAAACCCGATGTTAAGTTTTCCCTGTAAGCATTTCTGCTACTTTTCATTCCTTTCGTCTTTCTTCGATTTACTCTCAGTCCATATTCTGTTTGCAACTGGTCGGCTGCTCTTAATCTGATATTTAATTCTTCTTTCACTCATGATAGCAATGTCATCAGCGAATTGTATCATTGAAATCGTTTCACCTTGAGTTTCAATTCCATTCCCGAACCTTTCTTTTATTTCCATAATTTGTTCTTTGTTGTACAGGTTGAGCAGTAGGGGCGAAAGACTATATCCCTGTCTCTCACCTTTTTTAATCCGAGCACTTTGTTCTTGGTCGTAGACTCTTATTACTGTCTCTTGGCTGTCGTACATATTGCATATTACCCTACTCTCTCTATAGATTAACCGTACTTCTCTCAGAATTTCAAAAATTTTGCATCATTTGACTTTGTCGAACCCTTTTTACAGGTCGACAAATACTATGAACATATCTTGATCTTTCTTTAGTTTTTGTTCTATCACCAATCGCAACGTCAGAATAGCCTCTCTGGCACCTTTACCTTCCGTACAGCCGAACTGATCGTCAACCTACACATCTTCAGATTTTTTTCTCCATTCTTCTGTATATTATTCTTATCAGCAACTTTGGATGCATGAGCTGTTAAGTTGACTGTGCGATAATTCTCACTACTTGTCGTATTCTTAGGAATTGTATGGATGGTATTTTTACGGAAGTAAGGTGGTATGTTCGCCAGACTCATACATGGTACACATCAACGTGAGTAGTCCCTTTGTTGCCACGTCCCCTAGTGATTTTAGAAATTCTGATGCAATGTTATCTATCCCTTCGGCCTCATTTGATCTTAAGTTCACTACAGCTTAAATTTTGATTTTAATACTGTACCCCTATCTCTTCTAAATCGACTTCTCTTTCTTCTTGTATCATATCAGAGAAGCCTATTTTATCGTGTATACTTTTCCTCTACTCCTTCCCCTACTACTGCATTCCAGTCCCCCATGACTGTTACATTTTCATCTCCCTTTACGTATTTATTAGGCTTTCAGTAATCTCGTATGCTATCTGTATCGTCGGCTGCTGTGGCCGAGCGGTACTAGGCGCTTCAGTCCGGAACCGCGAGACTGCTACGGTCGCAGGTTCGAATCCTGCATCGGGCATGGATGTGTTTGATGTCGTAAGGTTAGTTAGGTATAGGTAGTTCTAAGTTGTAGGAGACTGATGACCTCAGATGTTAAGTCCTATGGTTCTCAAAGCCATTCGAACCATTCAAGCTTTCTGTATCTCTTGCGACGTCGGCATGTATACGTGCACTATCCGGTGTCCCTTCTGCATTTAACAGTGGAATTCCAGTTGCACTCTTAATGTAACCGCTCTTGCTTCTAATTTCACTGAAGGTTGCTTTGAGTTTCCTATATGCTCAGTCAGTTCTTCCACCAGTCATTTCTTTTTCGATTTCTTCATATTTTTATGCAGGCATTTCGTCTTAGGTTCCCCGCACTTCCATTTTATTTCATTCCTCAGCGACTTGTATTTCTGTATTCCTGAATTTCTCTGAACATTTTTGGACTTTCTTCTTTCATAAATCAACTGAGTATTTCTTCTCTTACCCATGGTTCCTTTGCAGTTACCTTCTTTGTACTTATCTTTTTTTCCCAACATCTTTCAGTGCTCTTTTTAGAAATGTCCATTCTTCTTTAACTTTACTGCCTACTGAGCTATTTCTTGTTGCTGTATCTATAACCTTACAGTTCAAACGTGTCTCGTCATCCCTTAGTACTTCTGTATCCTTCTTCTTTGCTGTTTGATTCTTCCTGAATAATCTCTTGAATTTCTGCCTACTCTTCATCACTACTACACTGTGATCTGCTCCTGGATACGCCTTACAATCAAGTACCTGATTTTGAAATCCCTCTTTGAATGCCATGTAATCTAACTAACATCTACCCGTATCACCTGGCCTTTCCCAAGTATACCTCCTGCGCTTGTGATTCTTGAACAGAGTATTCACTATTACAAACTGAAATTTATTACAGAACTCGATTAGTCTTCCTCCTCTCTCATTCCTTGTTCTTAGCCCATATTCCCCTGCAACCTTTTCCCCTACTCCTTCTCCTCTCCTACTACTGCGTTCCAGTTCCCCATGATTATTAGGTTTCCATCTCCCTTTACGTATTATACTACCTTTCAATATCTTCATATGCTTTCTCTTTCTCTATCTTTTCATCTTCATCTGGCGAGTTCGGCATGTATACCTGAACTATTGTTGTCATTGTTGGTTTGCTATCGATTCTGACAAGAACAACCCCATCAATGAACTGTTCACAGTAACACACCCTCTGTCCTGCCTTCTTCATAATTAACCCTGCTTCGATTATACAATTTTCTTTGAACCCTACTATTTTCAGATTGAGCCTTTGCGTGTATGGCAAGTTTATGTGAACGATGTGCAGCTGAGAAATTTTGTTTCCTACTCGGTTAAAATGGTCTGAAACTTTTTCGATGTTGAAAACAGCTTACCAAGATGACTCTATGGGAAAAACTTAAGTGCACGAGTTGTTTGCTCGATTTAAAAATGGCATGTCAACTGATAAGAAATCCCGTTCTGGACGTCCGATAACTGCTCGAATCGACGAGAATATTGAATTCAGAGCTCATAGATGGTTGACTGACAATTGATCAGCTGTCAGAGATTAGTTGGTTATTTGGGAGTTGGATTCAGCGAATTTTAACTGAAAAGTTATTAATGAAAAGTGTTGCTGTCAAGTTTGTTCCTCGCGTTCTGACTGACAGTCAAAAGGAACGTCGAGTTGGAACATGTCGTGCTTTGAAACAATAGCCTGAAACTCATCCAGATTTTCTGTCAATTGTGATTACTGGTGATGAGACATGGTGCTCTGGTTACGACGTGAAAACAAAGCAACAGAAGAGCCAATGGAACACGTCATCGTCACCCTCTCCAAGAAAATGTCATCAAGTGAAATATAGCATCACAACAATGGTGATTTGCATTTTTTGATGCCAAGGGCTTAGTTAATTCATAGTTCGTTTCCCTAGGTCAGATCGTCATTCAGACCTTATATTTTGAAGTTTTAAGAAAATTGCGCAACAGTGTTCATTTGTGGCATACAGGAGACTGGTTCTTCCACCACAACAACGCACCTGCACACACAGCCTTTTCTGTTAGGCCGTTTTTGGCCAAAAATGGCATGGTTCCGCTGCCCATGCACTTCACTCGCCTGACCTGGCTCCGTGCGATGTTTTATTGTTTCCTTACATGAAAAGGGTCATGAAAGGACACCGATTTGATAACATTGAAAAAGTCATGGAAAATAGGAGGGATGACTGTCAGTTGTTTCTAAAGATGATTACGAAAAATGTTTTGCACATTGGAAGCAACAGTAGGAGAAACGTATTACTTGTAATGGAGGGTATTCGGAAGGGGATGAGGTTGTTTCATAAACAATTTGAAAATATATATAGCTTTTAAAAAACAGTCACGTCTTTTTTTTGATTAACCTTCTTATACACGAAAATACTTAAGTCAGGTTCGAAAAAGGTTGATGAAATTTTAATAAAATAACGTGTTTTTTAGTTTATCATACACTTTATTGAAATCGTATATTGATGACCTAGTCATCAAGCGTAGTGATGACACAGAGTTAAGAATTAAAACAGATTGTATCATACATTAAATATTTTATTATACGATGATGAGCATATAAATGCAATATACTGCAGTTTAACTACATCGGCAAATGCAATAATGATAATGCCTTTCAAAGGAAAGGATCCGTCATATGGAAAATAACAATAATAAAAAAATTAGAATAAGGATCCTACTTTAATTATGTAGGATGTGACTTTAGTTTTAACTATGACAAAGACTCTGAGAAGAAGGTTAATAAAATTCAAGCTATCTGCGGAAGAACAGGAAGAACTTTGGTAAGAAAAACGAAAAACACAAATCAAACTCTGTAAAGTGATGGCTGTACCTGTTTTCGTGTATAGTTCCAAATCATGAAGAATAACAAAGAAAGGAAAATCACGTATCTAGGAAGACGAGATGAAGCTCATGTGATATGTAAGGGGCAGTAAAAAATGGATAAAATGAGGAATGTGACAACAAAGCCAGGTTTAAAAAAGCAGTTAATGCCTACATAATAGAAAAAAATAGAATGAAATGAGTTATCAGTTGACTGGAAAGAGAGACCAGGTAGTGGATGGATGATAGAGAACTGAACAGATGACTAGATACTTAATCTCTGGAAAGAGATAATGTTGACGAGATTACGTTGCTTCCATACTACATTCAAACTTCTGTCAAGCAGTGCTCTGACTTGAAGTACGTTACATCATTAGTTAGTCAACTTTCTTTATTTATCTGCCCCTTGCCGTTCCTTCCTAGAGATTGGAATTGGGGACTAATTTGAAATATTTTTCCAGTGAAGACATCATGATCGTTTTCAGTTATTCACCACATGTCCTGCGTATACATGCCATGTATCTTTAATGTGAGGTGTTCATTACCATCTACTTTCTAATATTGTTCATCGTTACTGACTCATCTGGCTCTTAGGAGATTTGTAACTGAGGTTAAATCTTTGCGGATCAACATACCGAAGAAGGAATGTGTTTCGCAAATAATATCCTTGATTTTACGTGCATTTATTTGTACATTACTTTCTTAATTTCCTATAAATAACTTCTGCCATCACGGATAACTAAAGTTTTGTTTTTCTTTATTCTAGTTTTTATTTGAAGATGGTCTAGTGTGGCAGAAACCAGTATTATCAGTCAAATCAAAACGGCTCTAGACTGTATTGCACAGAAAATAATAAAATAAGATCACAGACATCAACTGCAACTCACTGTTGTCTTAATGAACATATTATTGATTTCAGGACTGGAAATGGAATTCTGACATAACACGAGTAGTGCTCTAGCTGGCTGTGTCCAACATTCACATCCCACAGACAGCATTTACAATTTAAATTTTGCATAGTCATATTCAGTTACTTATTCTGTAATTTGATGGCTTTTTCTTGAGTTCTGAAATTTTGGCAGTCTTTTGAACATTAAACTAATTATTCATTCTCACCAATATCACTGTAGTCTCTGCAGCTGCAAGGACTGTATGAGACATATTTGCATTATTCACTCTGAAATTTTTGCTGATATTTGTTACAACTGTTTTAGTATTTAATTGGCATACCTTTCAACGTTGTTTTGTTACAGGAGTTTCCTCAAATTGGTTTCTGATGGGACTAGCCCTTCGCATATCTGCTATTTAGAATGCGGTCGTCAGTCTCCGCAAGTCGTTTGCATAACGCCTCTGCGTGGGAACTGGATAACTACGTGCCACCTGTCGCCCTGGAAGCCATCCCACGCGTCAAACTACCACTGCAACTGACTGCAGCGCCCGTGTTATTTCAAGAGCTCAAAAAATAACTGTCTCTGCGATATCATGAAACGGGGAAATCAGAACAAATTTTGTAATAAATCTTATATTTCATAATTCGTTTTTTTAAAGCATAAGTGTGTCAAAACCAAGAGGCAGAAATAAAATACGCTATTCCTAAATGGCCTTCCGAGAACCGTAATATTTCACTGAACGATTATCCTCCAACATGAGAGTGCCCTAATAAATTTACATCATGATTGTTGTGTGTCTCGACAATCTAAGTGTCAAAAAAGGTAATATTTTGAGGCATGTCTCCTTTCGCCGCAACCACGTGGAATTTTGATCTTTGGCTTGGATAAATTCTCTTTAGCTGCGTTCAATATGTACAGCTCATAATCTGCATTGGTTAGAAATGGCATTTATGTTCATTTATACTGTAAATACCTGAAATGCAAAACTATCTGTAGGAATCTGTACTAACACAAACTGGAATTTAGTTTTGTTCTGTCAGGGAATGACTGCTTCTTAGCGGACTAATATATCCCTAATTATAATAAATTTTACCTAAAGGTTTTTCAGGGAGATTATTCCACCCCCGAAATCTGATTGTGGAATATCTGGAAAATAACTATTTATAACTGCATATAAGACTTCATTCGACTGATCAATTCATACTAGAAAGCTGAAGGAGACTAATATTGTAAATAGGATGGATGTTAGAACAATGCATACTTCATATTAGTTCACAAGCTTTCCCCAGTCCTTCTTTTACTCCATTTGTAATACACTCGATGCCGATTACGTAGTGCCGATATTGCAACCATCGGGTGATATCAAATACTGTGCGTTTAAGCCAGCTTTTTCAATCTTCTCATTGCCAGTGCACGTTTTTGAGTAAATAAATTGTCGCAATAAAAAAATTAGCGATCTTTCGCAACACAGCCATAGAGCATTCATCAGATTTTGTCTCCCGATGGTAATTAGTAACAAGAACTCTTTTTGCTTCACACATAATGCTAGTCACAACCTTCGCACTGTTTCGGGTAATTCTTTTGCACGTTCTTATGACTAGGAGAAAATACCCACAACGTTATTTTCGACATACACAAATAGTGTGTAACAGGTTCGTTAATATTCAGTGAAGTATATAAATACACTGGTGGATGATGACTACGGCTGCATGAGGTTATGAGCGGTGTGTATTGTGTACTAAACTGGGGACCTAGAAACGACGGAGAGGGTTCGTCCCGCTGTAGCCCTCAGTGGTTCGTGACGCCACAACTGCTGTGGAGCAATCCACCCACCCCACTGCCGCCCCACACCGAATCCAGGTTATTGCGCGGTTCGGCCCCCAGTGGACGCTACTGGGAACGTCTCGTACCAGACGAGAGTAACCCCAAATGTTTGCGTGGCTCAGTAATTACGGTGTACGCGTAAGTGGAGACAGTGTTTGCGCAGCTTCCATGAGGTTACTCGGGGATGACGCGGTGACATAGAC
This sequence comes from Schistocerca serialis cubense, assembly GCF_023864345.2. NCBI lineage: Eukaryota > Metazoa > Arthropoda > Insecta > Orthoptera > Acrididae > Schistocerca > Schistocerca serialis. Next base: position 378,914,040 of record NC_064643.1, on the reverse strand, counting down.
AGACGCAAAGATATATTAATATTTCACGATTGTCGATCGATCAACGAAAATTGTGACAACTACAAAATCATCTTTGCATCTGCGATTTAATTCGGAACTCTTACTATAAACTAACTGATTCCAGATTCTTAAAAAGGTCATGAAGAACTGCAAATTCACCCGCATACGTCATCAGTTTGGAAATCTAGTCAGGTAGGAATAATCGAGGTGGTTTCGAAGATCCAAAGAGAAGCAGCGCGTTTAGTCAAGAGTTGGTTTAGTAAGAGCGAGATTTTTACCAAAAATGTCCCGTTGCTGCTGCTACAGTAGAACCATTGTGCAGCACACAGAGTTCCAAATTTCAAATTGGGAGACTGCATGTTCCAAGAAGAGCCAAGCAGTACATTACTGACATTTACACCTAGCAAAATGGCCTAGACAGGGAAGTCAGAAATATCGAGGTTTTATGGGAGCTTAGTGACAATGTTTTGCTGCCCGCTGTGATCGAGCGGTTCTAGGCGCTTCAGTCCGGGGCCGCGCTGCTGCTACAGTCGCAGGTTCGAATCCTGCCTCGGGCATGGATGTATGTGATGTCCTTAGGTTAGATAGGTTTAAGTAGTTCTAAGTCTAGGGGACTTATGACGTCAGATGTTAAGACCCATTTGAACCATTTTTGACAGTGTTTTCCCTCAAAAACGATCGCATTGGAAGAGGCCTCTAGAGTTAACAGATATTCACACCGCATTAGTCACAGTACGGACAATTATGACACATATCGGATGCGAAGGTTTTTCAGCAAAGAAATACACGAAAAGCAATTGTAACGTAGTGTTTGGGACGAGTGAGGTTTTTATGACGTTTAGACTGGAGGTTGTGCAGAAATGGTCTTGTCTGGTAAAAGAATTTGTGAGCAACATAAGTATTTTCACACAAACGCAACAGAATCAGTATAGCTTGCGATAGATAATGATAAGTCAACAACAGTCTGCCGAGAGTATAACACAATAATGAAATAAAAAATTTCTAAGCAATACAACATATACACTGGGGGTGCAAATCTTAAGGACGAAAGGACTTTCGTACGATCTCTCTCCGGCAAGCATTGTAGCTCAACGAAACTTGGACTATAGTGCGGCGGCGCGGTTCTTTACGTCCCATTACGACGAACCTGCACCTACCTGCGAACATTGTCTCAGCATATCATCAATAGGGAAGCCGAGTGAAACCTACTGTACTTCGACGTGAACCAGGATGCAATTAATGTCACTAATCTACGCTTCGGCAGAAAGTTTTCACACGAAATGAAAGGTTGGAAATTTTGTCTTCTATTAATATATTCTGAAACTTAGGTGAACAAGTGTCACTGCCAAGTCAGTGCTAGTCTTAACACAGTCACTCACAATCCCTTTCACTCTCGTTCACAAGTTTATGGTGTTGCATTTCCCGAAAACTTAATAGCTACAAAAATACTGATTGTTTTTGATTGAGAATGCTCGCCAAATATTAAGCCAGTCGGTACCAAATGCAGTTACAGTTTTTGGCCACCGACCTGCTCAATACACCACGTGGAATGTGTGTCTTTTCTCGTCACAAAATTCACTTAAAAATTCCGAAATTTCTACACGCCCATCGGAATAATTTTGCCGTCACTTTACCACACTTTTGATGTATGAAACACTGCTAGATCGGGCAACTTATCGTTTCCATTGGAACTACTACTACACACGTCCGAACTGTTTCATGGCTAGGCTCCCACTCTTCTCTAGAATACTCTACGTCTTCTCTACCAGCAGAGAAAGGCGAGCGAAGAATGTTGCTCTACCATTGGTCAGTTTACTCAACAGCCAATAGCAAAACAACATTCTCCCGCGTCAATCCGCGCTTTTCATCAATAACCAATCGCAAAATAGTAAACCTAACGACTGCACTTTTTACCGACGTAATTTTCTTATATGCTGAAATTTTGTTTATGCATAAAGCTATTTACCATTTTTATTTATACCTGAATTAACTTTCCCTTTACCATAAACTTACTTTACAAATCTAATCTACAAAAATCCCCTTTGTCCATATCCGTACTTCTTCGAAATGTTCCCACACTAAACCCCACTACATAACTCGTTAAACAATTATCTTCATATTAACCTTAAACCACACTCACGCATCATTCATACTGCTAAAACACATTTATAACATTTTTCATACACAAAAAGACATAATAAAACTTTATGAAAATAATAGAACCGTTTATGAAAAACATTCTATTACTTTAGAGCACTCTAGTGGGCACAATCGAAACTAAAATCACAGTCCCCCTATCCAATATTGTCCTCTATCGGCTGATACATAAACTACGTGCGCGTCCAGTCTCTCGTCACCATTTGTCACTATCCACCTCTGAGACACATCTCCCACTTAACCGCCTCCAAGGCAGGATCGGTATACGGCGCTACGCCTCAACAGGAGAAACTGCTACAATGTAACACAGAAAGTAACTGAAAGAAATAAGCAATGAGACAAACAGAAATGACACTTTTATTCAGAGAAAATATTTAAACTGAAGTTACCGCGATCTATGATCTGCAACGTGCCCCCACGCAGGCCTCACGGTTAGTAAGGAGTTCGTGTAGTTGGGCTTTTTATTCCTGTACCATCGGGACTGACAACTGCTGGCTGGTCGTTGCTCTATGTGGGCGTGTTGCAATGCGTCTACCCAACGCATCACGTGCTGGATGGGGTTTACATCGGGCGGAACAGTCTGTCCATTCGCCGAATAACATCTCGTTCCAAGAGCTCTTCCGCCTGTGCTCTTAGACATGGCCGCGCCTTGTCATCCCTACCAATGAGGAAAGGCAGAATGTACCCATGACAGGGAAAGGAGAAGGAATACAGTTTCTCAGTAATACATGTAAGTGGGTGTACCATGTTCAAAGATGCAACATCGTGCTTCTCCACGCCACAAAACTATCGTTGGGTGCGAAATGTATTCCCACTTCTCGCCAAACGAGGGTACGTCCAGCATTGGAGTGATTGGGTGACTGCATGCTATCGTAGCTGAAGATGAAATACACTCGTGGAAATTGAAATATGAACACCGTGAATTCATTGTCCCAGGAAGGGGAAACTTTATTGACACATTCCTGGGGTCAGATACATCACATGATCACACTAACAGAACCACAGGCACATAGACACAGGCAACAGAGCATGCACAATGTCGGCACTAGTACAGTGTATATCCACCTTTCGCAGCAATGCAGGCTGCTGTTCTCCCATGGAGACGATCGTAGAGATGCTGGATGTAGTCCTGTGAAACGGCTTGCCATGCCATTTCCACCTGGCGCCTCAGTTGGACCAGCGTTCGTGCTGGACGTGCAGACCGCGTGAGACGACGCTTCATCCAGTCCCCATACATGCTCAATGGGGGACAGATCCGGAGATCGTGCTGGCCAGGGTAGTTGACTTACACCTTCTAGAGCACGTTGGGTGGCACGGGATACATGCGGACGTGCATTGTCCTGTTGGAACAGCAAGTTCCCTTGCCGGTCTAGGAATGGTAGAACGATGGGTTCGATGACGGTTTGGATGTACCGTGCACTATTCAGTGTCCCCTCGACGATCACCAGTGGTGTACGGCCCGTGTAGGAGATCGCTCCCCACACCATGATGCCGGGTGTTGGCCCTGTGTGCCTCGGTCGTATGCAGTCCTGATTGTGGCGCTCACCTGCACGGCGCCAAACACGCATACGACCATCATTGGCACCAAGGCAGAAGCGACTCTCATCGTTGAAGACGACACGTCTCCATTCGTCCCTCCATTCACGCCTGTCGCGACACCACTGGAGGCGGGCTGCACGATGTTGGGGCGTGAGCGGAAGACGGCCTAACGGTGTGCGGGACCGTAGCCCAGCTTCATGGAGACGGTTGCGAATGGTCCTCGCTGATACCCCAGAAGCAACAGTGTCCCTAATTTGCTGGGAAGTGGCGGTGCGGTCCCCTACGGCACTGCGTAGGATCCTACGGTCTTGGCGTGCATCCGTGCGTCGCTGCGGTCCGGTCCCAGGTCGACGGGCACGTGCACCTTCCGCCGACCACTGGCGACAACATCGATGTACTGTGGAGACCTCACGCCCCACGTGTTGAGCAATTCGGCGGTACGTCCACCCGGCCTCCCGCATGCTCACTATACGCCCTCGCTCAAAGTCCGTCAACTGCACATACGGTTCACGTCCACGCTGTCGCGGCATGCTACCAGTGTTAAAGTCTGCGATGGAGCTCCGTATGCCACGGCAAACTGGCTGACACTGACAGCGGCGGTGCACAAATGCTGCGCAGCTAGCGCCATTCGACGGCCAACACCGCGGTTCCTGGTGTGTCCGCTGTGCCGTGCGTGTGATCATTGCTTGTACAGCCCTCTCGCAGTGTCCGAAGCAAGTATGGTGGGTCTGACACACCGGTGTCAATGTGTTCTTTTTTCCAGTTGCAGGAGTGTAGAATTCGAAGAACCACATAAATACAGCTAACTCCAAAGACTGAGGGCAGAAACGACATTTTCAATAAAATTGTGTAAGATAATCACAATCCACATGACAATGTAACGATGTGAAAACAGAGTGTCCTCCAGAATGGAGAAAACACACAGACAGCTGACTAAATATGTCTTCGGAATGTTGTAATATACTGGAGAAACTGAGAAACTGAGGGGAGTACGTGGGGTGAGATAGGTCGACAAGTGATATTTTCCGATTATTGTGTTTTAATAATATTCAATCTCTCCTGAATAACTTGATCCATCATCAGTCGATTAATTCCAGTTGGAGGTGTAGTTTTTATTATTTGAAAGTTAATAGTGCAAGTATAAAAAATGTAGTCGTTCATCACTGACTTCCTGAAGTATCTCTATCTCTAGAATTATTCAACCTAAAAGGCTGTGGGTTTTAGCTATTTATTCCTTAAATTCATGTTAAATTCGTGTTAAGAGTTTGGATGCAGTATGTAAACAGAAAAGGTGGTATTGCGCATGCATTTGTGGAGTTACTTTGTGGTTTTCATATTTTATTGGTTTTGAACTGTAGCCATAGATGTTTGGTGCGTTATTACACGTTATTATACCTCTTTTTAACGTGATGAAAAGAAAGGGTTGTTTTGAGAAGTGACTTTTCCATGGAGATCAGCATACGTTGAATCACAGACACATGGTAAGTACACGCTCACTTGTCCTTCGAAGAGAAAACCTGGAAACCACGAGAGTTTCTTTATTGACAAATAAAATGGTGTAAGTAGTGTACGTTACGTTTTATTAGATTAGTGTGTGTTAGGACAAGTTTTACTAGATCCTGCCTCCTATAAGGTTTTTGATGGGCAAAGTAGCGTCTGTGAGGACACGTCTGGAAGGACTGGACTTGCTAACAAACTTGTTATTCAGTACAAAGTTTGGAGGCTCTCTATGTCATTTTTGAGTTATCAAAAGTGCACGGATGACTTGTTCGAGAGCAAATTTAGAATATTGCACGGAGTGAGGTGCATAGGTAAAGGACTGACTGCAGCTCAAGCATTATGTGCGACGCTAAACTTGCCAAACCCACCAACCAGATAATTAAGTAAACCAAAGTAATTGGTGAATCTGTAAAATCTCTTGCTGTTCCTTGTATAAAAGTTGCTGCTCAAGAAAGAGTAGAATTAAATAATACAACGGACTTATCTGTGGCAGGTGATGGTGCACAGAAGAAGACAGGCCACACTACTAAAAATACAGTTGCAGCTGTCACTAGCAACAGCTAAACGTTTAGACGTCGAAGTACCAGTACCAGCGAAATACTGCCATCACTGTAAATCAGCTGACAATCGAACAAGTGGAAGTCATAAATCAAATTGTGCTAAGAATTATGGGGGAACTAGTGGGGGTATGGAGGCTGCTGCAGTTGTTTCTGTGTTAAGACGCTCACAGTAGGGGAGAGGTGTGTTCTACACTGAATTCTTGGGCGATGGTGATTCGAAGGCTTTCAAATCAGTAGTGGAAAGTCAACCGTAAGTAAACATTAGATTTTGAAGATTGAATGTATGGGCCACGTTCAAAAACGGACGGAAACACGCCTTCCAAAACCGAAGCAGACAAAAGGAAAAGAGAAGTTATCAGATGGAAAGACTAACAAACAATATACATGACCAACAAGGCATGAAAAGAGCAGTGTTGGCTACATTCTTCCAAAAATTATCCACTGATGTTACACCTATACACGGTCTTTGCCCACCTGGTGCTGATTCATAGTGCAAGTTCCGATAAGCTGATGCAGCGGGTAGAAGAGAGTTATTTAGACATCAAAATACAATACCATCTACAGTTATTGAAGCTATTAAACCAGTATAAAGAGAGTTAGCTCATTCTGACCTTCTTCCCAAATGTCTCCAGGGTCAAACGCAAAACCCAAATGAGTCTTTCGGTAACTTCATTTGGACCCGCATACCAAAAAAAGTCGTTGTAGGAAGTCCGCAGCTCGTGGTCTAGTGGATAGCTTTGCTGCCTCTGGATCACGGCATCCCGGGTTAGATTCCCGGCAGGGCTGGGGATTTTGTCGGCCCAGGAACAGGTGGTTGTCATCATCATCATCATCCGTGACAGTGAATAGATTGGACTGTGTACAAAATTGGTCTGCGAAAAAACTGATGCGCTGACGACCGCGCAGTTGAGTGCCCCACAAACCAACCATCACCATCAACAACATCATTGTCATCATCTTTGTAGGAATGAAAACTCTATGCTTGGGTGTTTTTGACACTGTGATAAAGTTTAATTATGATAATAGGGGAAGAATTAGGGTACTAGAACAACTTGGTATCACGCCAGGAGCCAACACACTCCAAGCCTTCCAGCGATCGACTCAGGATGATGAAAGAATAGCGTTCAGCAGGAGAAATGACTAAAAAAGCAAGAAACAGGAAAACAAAGATGCTTTTAGGTTTGCTGGATAATTAGAAACAGGATCCAGATAATGCTGATTATGGGCCAGGCTGTTTCTAGGAACTGGAATCCCTCCATATGTGAGTTAAAATCAAAAGAAAACTTTTCATTTGATTTCTGAAAATATCTTTTTCTTATATATGATCCATTACCTCAGGAACTATTACAGATATGTATATCTGTGTTACCTCTTAGTGTACTGCTGCTGCTGAACCACCAAAATAATTCCACGTAGAATGGTTTTTTATTAAAGAAACAAGAGTGGGTTTTAAGAAATTTAACATAAATTTAGAAAAATGATTTGTCTGTATACTATGATTCTGATTCAGTAATCAGAAAAGGAGTGAAACTACACTTCCCAAGAATTTCAGATCTCTATCCGTCAAAGGTTCATCAGTAAGGGTCACCAAAATGGCACATTTAACACTGTAGGTATAGGATGTACGTACTCCCCTGGAAACATAAGAGCTGTATGTACACCGTCTGATCAAAGGTTTCCGGACGTCTGTATGTAACGTGAGATTGACCGCTAGATCTCACGATATATGGAGCAGACACTATAAAAGGAAGCGGGAAGTATTGTGACTTCAAACGTTGCTTGAAATACAAGATGATTTGAATAATGTATTCATATAAGACAGTTCAACAATTCTAACGTTGCCCAAGTAGATGGCTGGTGATGTGACTGTGAAATAGAAACGCGAAGAAACAACCACATCTAAATGTAGACCTGCCGGACCCCTTGTACTGACGGACATGAAGCATCGAATATTGTTAAGGGTGCTTGTAAAAAATCCCATGAAATCGGATGAAGGGATCAGTCATGTGTTCCAAAGTGCAACTACCAGTCATGCAAACACATTTATTGTGCATAGGAAGTTACAAGATGTGAAGTACGGAGGTGCTGTTTTATTGCGTGGGGTTGTATTTTGTTGTTTCGGTGTGGTTCCCTCGTTGCGCTAAGAAAATGCTGAATGCGTTTAATGTGAAGGCATTTTACAACAGTCTGTACTGCTAGCAGCAGAGAAACATTTCAGAGACTATGAGTGCTTGTGTTACGTGAGGATAGTTGAGCTTTGACATACGCCTGTGAATGCCAGAATTTTGCACATCATTTGGACTTGACGATCGTAAGGTCACTCCCGATCGGGCCCTATGCTTTTACCAAAAATGGGATCAGGCAACAGGTAACTAACAAGACAGGGGTGGGCCTAGGAAATATGAGACATAGTGTTATGCTTCACAAAAGGTGACGAACAGGGAAATCATCTATCTACGAAAAGAAACAATGGTCCACATTAACCACAGTTTGTTAAAAAGTTTCCTGCTGAAATACAAAAATATCAAATTATTACAGGGACTGTTCGTCCACCTCCGTAGCTGAGTGGTATGCGTGGCTCGCAGCCAATGCAGACGACTCGTGTTTGATTCCCGGAGTGCTACTGGAAGGGGGGGGGGGGGGAAGGGGCGCATTCTCGTGGTGCTAGCTGAAGATCTACTCGATCGATTAGTAGCGACCGGTCGGAGTGGCCGTGCGGTTCTAGGCGCTACAGTCTGGAACCGAGCGACCGCTACGGTCGCAGGTCCGAATCCGGGCATGGATGTGTGTGATGACCTTAGGTTAGTTAGGTTTAATTAGTTCTAAGTTCTGGGCGACTGATGACCTCCGAAGTTAAGTCGCACAGTGCTCAGAGCCATTTGAACCATTTGATTAGTAGCGGTTCCGGTGTCAAGAAACCCGACCAGGAGAGCAGTGTGCTGACCACCTGCCCCCCACATCACATCGGATAACGCCATTGGCATAAGATACGGTCTGATTGGCCTGAAAGCAGAACTTTACGTTACCTACAGGCTCTGTTGGAGCACAAGAATGCAAAGAACAAGAAAATTAACTGTTTCTGACTTGAGACAGTACGAGAGGTGTTCAGTAAGTAATGCAGTACATATTTTTCTCGCCAAAATTCCGGTTGAAACTGTGTGGAATGCCGTTGTGAGACAGTGTGAACTATTCCCGCTTTAACGTCTGTAGTTTCTCGAAGTTCCGACAGCCGGCGACGCAAGACATGGCCTTCAAAAGGCGTCTGTGACGGAGGTGCTGTCAAAGCAGAGAGCTGTCATTGAGTTTCTTTTGGAGAGAAACCAAAGCATCGCAGACATTCATAGGAGGTTTCAGAATATCTACGAAGACCTGGCAGTGATCAAAGGCACAGTGAGTCTTTGGGTGAGATATCTGTCATCACGCGAGAAGGTCGCCCAAACCTGTCCGATGGTCCAGCAGCAACAGAATTCGTGCTTCTTTACCTTATTTGTAAATCTGAGGAAGTTACGTTTGTACTGGGTTGCTTTTGCAAGAAACTGTGAACATATTGGTGCTCTTCTTGAGGTATCTTAGTTGACTATGGGGTGAGAAGCACTGAATGTTAATGAAATACGAGTATCTTGCGATTGTACACGTTGGGGGAGGGGGTAGGGGACAGAAGAAGAGGCAAAAGAGAGATACTTGTTTTATCAAATAAAACTCTTCATCTTATAAAGTTTCTCCTTTCAGTTGCAAGAGTGGAATATTTATCTTTTCTAATGTGCGTGTTTAGAAACGTTTAAGCTCAGCAGTATTTTCGATGTATAAATCTATTTTGTTTCCTGTTTAGAATTCCTTTCGTTGAAAACGACTGTAATCTAATGACTGGCAACAGTTGGACATTTACACATGTAAATTAGTTCACATTTCGAGTGACGATGTCAAACGAAAATAAATAAATAAATAAAAAAAACGAGTTAATTGTAAGGGGGTTGGGGTAAGTTTCGATAGCAAGATGGATCAAGTAAATATAGTAACTTGAATGTACAATTTCCTAAGCTTGCAATGGGGCATCTTCTCATATTGATCTACGTTTCTTTCGACAGGATTCAGTAATACAGAACTATGATCTTCTTTTGTAGCTTGACGATAGTAAGAAAATCTTTCATCTAAATAAAACTGCAGAATCCAAAACAATACCAAACATTTTGTCCAAAAATAAGAGATTTATAGGATAAGCACGCCCAGGCGTTTCTGCCTGCAACAGAGCTGGCGTTCGCCGTGCCTAGCTGACGTGACGTCACCGACAAGCGCCGAGGCCTACCTTTGAGTCGGTGTTGGTGCCAGCCGGCCACACTCCTGAGATGTTGGAACGTGTGGACTCCCTCATTCTAGGGGACCGATGGGACGCAGTCAGTTGTACGTCTCTGTTGGTAATGTTGACACACCTGCCAACCAGTTGGGGTTCTCAAAGATGTGTGACCGCTAAGTCCCTAGCTGCCTAACAGAAGACCATGAAGAGCAACGAAAGGCCATCTGTGTGGAATCGTTAGCGCGTTACGAGGCTGATGATGATAATTTTTGTCGAACGTAGTCACAGTCGATAAAACACGAGCTCATCTCTTCGAACCAGGAACAAAACGGCAATCCATGGAGTGGCGCCACACCACCTCTCCTATGAAGAAAATGATCAAACCCACACCGTGAGCCGCTAAAGCTATGGAGACGATCTTCTGAGACTCTGAAAGGGTTATTCTGTTTGATGGTGCAACGATCAACTCTGAAGTGTATTGGTGTACGCTCAGGGAACTTAAGAAATGACTTCAATATGTTTAACACCAAAAACTGCGAACGAACTGCTCCATGAGAACGCAAGGCCTAGCACAACTCTGCGCACCCGAGAGGGGCTCAAAAAACATCACTGGACCGTTCTTCTTCATCCACCTTACAACCTGGATCTCGCACGTTCCCGCCACCATCTGTTTGTCCCAATTAGGAATACAATCCACGGGAAGCAGTACGTGGATGAATAGGAAGTTATTGATGGAGAAAAACGTTGGCTCTGACGTCTATTAGTCGAGCGATACAGTGCAGGCATTCAGGCCCTCTCAGCAAGGTGGCGTAAGGCCGTCGCATTGTGCAAACGTTATGTTGGAAGGAATGGGGAATAATATTGTGTATTGGAATCCTGAATAAAACCAGCCTGGCTTCAGAACAAAAAATTGTGTAGCATTACTTATTGGACGGCCTCATACTAATCTAACACATCAATGATCTAGTAAAAACTTGTTAGTTGAGGTGAATGTGCATGAGCTCTGTGCATGAGCTATGGGAAGATAAACTCATGGTGGTCATACAGTGATTGCCTGAATTCGACGGAATAATTAAAAACTACTCATGCAACCAACATTCTGAGTCATGAATAAGCCTTTAGTGACTTAAGAGAAGTATTGGATTCGGGAAATGTGGCCAATCTGAACAACACACGTAGAAATACTCGTCAATTTTCATACCCTGCTCACCCAACGTGTGGTTTTTAACCATATTCGACACAGTTGCATTCGGCATGATCTGGCGGGGATTACAAGACACCCTTTCTCTATCTACTCTCCAGACGAAATCTCTAGACCAAGTGTTGCTTTCAAACTCTCCAGACGAAGTCTCTTCCACTGTGTCCCAAACCGAAGTGCGTTCTCTTCAACACATTCTTTTTCTCCTCTATACAAACCCACACAGTTCCCGTGCACCTATGAAAAAGGCTCTGCAAAATGCTCACAAGATATTTTTTTAACAATCGTCTTCCCTCCTAGGAAAAGTTTTATAACATTAACCAATCCTTTCCCATCCACTCACCGCTGCTGCTACGGTCGCAGGTTCGAGTCCTGCCTCGGGCATGGATGTGTGTGACGTCCTTAAGTTAGTTAGCTTTAAGTAATTCTATGTCTAGGGGACTGATGACTTCAGATGTTAAGTCCCATAGTGCTTGGAACCATTTGAACCATTTGAACCATCCACACACGCAGTTGATAAACAGTCCTCACTCTCATACTCCTCAGCTATGTTTGCTACTTCTGCCAATACACTAATCTCCGTATCCACGATTTTCTAACAAGCTAGCGTCCTTACTCCCCGTACTCTGCTGCGGTTTTAGATTAGCGAACCCTTAAAAGGAAAGGGAGAAAGAAATCCATTTCTACAATGTAGGTCTGTCACTTCTCAAGGAATACCAAAGTCCTTACCTGGCATTGGCTTTTCTCTCCCACCATTCGTTGAAAGCGACTCACTGGCGCAAAACAAGGTTTGTCTGAAGTGTGTTTTGGTCAGATGGCATTGCTTGTAGAAAGTGAGAGTCTTTGCATATGCAGGTGTTCGTCATGCTACGTTTTACGATTTCCGTGAATGTAGCCATGGGCGCCATACCGCACAGGTCGCATAATGCGATAAACTGCAAAGAATGTGTCTCACAGACCCCAGCACTGACAATGACCAGGTTGCTATCACTACCTGCTCCGAGCGGTCAGCTCGTCTCAACCCCCCGCGCTTTGCTCTGATAGTTGGGCTGAAACTCCCAGGGGGGTCGGCTCGAATACCATGTCACTGCCTTGGCCACTGCAACCATCCATGCTCACAACGTACCCAGCTAAACTTCAGAAAAAATTACTTGCTACATAGTCATAAAGAAAGAGAGAATTACATACTACGCGGCTTAAGCCTGGAAATCACTGATATTATTAATTAAAAGCATTAACCACTTTTTGATTGACAGAAATGGTGTTGAGATAGTAGTGGTTGTGCAGGACGTCATACACAACGATATGTACATGTGGACAATAGAGTGGTGTGGTAAGTGTTGTCGTAGGAAAGCTGAACAGAAGTAGAAATGATTGGTGAACACGTAACACAGCAAACGGGAAGTTTATTTAACCAGTACGTTTCCAAACGTATGAAGACTCGTTACAAATAACTGACAAGAAGCAGAGTCTAGCTGCCGCAACAGCAACTACGACGGTGACAACGCTGGCACTGGCGTCTGCATAGCTCTTTCTAACGACTTGGCTGCAAGCGCGAGTGGGACTGAACCGCTACCGCCGACCATCCCGTACTGTGGAGGTAGACGGCGTTTAACGTACTGAGCTGCTAGAGGCGTCGCCCAGGGGGCACGCTTCATTGGGTCCGCCAAATCCTGCTTGACTGCTGCTGGCCTTTCCGTGAAACGTGCAATTCTATTGCTAAGACAACGATTATATATCAAATTGGAGCGGAATCGTCCTGGGCCCATGACCCAGAGGTCTGTGTATCGCAACCACGCTCTGCTACCATTGGGGTGTTGACCTTAGGGGCGCACAGAAATCACAGTCGTAATCAGTTGCAGTTGCCGCACACTTCTTTACTTCAAATACATTAACAGTAGCCATAATTACAACAAAGCTTGTCATATAGAACACAAAATCGGTCAATATATATTTTACATATCGTTTTCTTCCAACAACTTACATTAATTTAAACAACGTCCATGGACTCATGATTAATTCAATATGACTGACAAATAAACCACACTTATTTCATCACTTACATGGAAACCCTTTTATCTATCTTTACATCACATCCAGGTTCGGAGTTCAACAGGCAGTAATGTTTTAAGACTTCCTTGGCCAACTTCTAGGTAATTTACAAACCATATTCATAAAAGCATCCTTCATAAAATATGAATGACCTAACTAGCTCCGATAAAACTTCTGAGGTCAACAAAGACCAATATTTTAATGTTTACCCAGCCAATTTTTCATTAAATGAAACACTATTCATAAAACCGTTATTAAGACAAATATGGCTGACATAACCAAACCATATCGAGGTTATGTGTTCATCAGACAACAATATTTTAATATTTCCTTGGAGAACTTCTCATAATATAAACACAATATTCATAAAAGCCTCCTTCGTAAAATATGACTGACATAACTATCTCAGATAAAAGTTCTGAGTTCAACAAACTACAAAATTTTAAGGTTTACTCGGCCCACTTTTCATTAGTTAATACAATAATCATAAAATCATGATTCTTAAAGTATGACTAACTTGACTAACTCACATCAAAACTCTGAGTTCAACAAGGACGAAAATTTTTAAAGTTTACTCGGCCGACTTTTCATTAATTAGATCAATACTACTTGCATGTACTAGGTTCGTATGATTTCATTATCAGACTATAACGAGAAGATATTCCCAAAAGACCTTAAGGCGGGCCGCTTTCACTCTACATGAGAATTAGTGATGGACGCGAGCACACCCAAAGATTTTAACCAATACACGAAATCCACTGGTCAGAAAATGAAAAAAAAGGTACTCAATTTTGCACTGTAATTGAGCTTCAGAAACCATAATCCTCCACCGAAAGGATGAAATTACAAGACAGTAAGAACATAACCCGTGGCGGGGGGTGGGGGTAGGGGGGGGGGGGGTGGGCAGGGCGTTAAATATCACTCTGCCGCCGTGGTAATCCGATCCCAGTTTGCTCTCGTGAACCACTGCCTAGTATCTGCAACATGAAACACATCAGTGGCAGACAATATTCTGAGGAATGAGATACACAATCCTATCTACACAGCCAATTATCAATAACTTTCAGTGGTATACTTCACAAATGAAACCAACAGAATTAACCTCCGTGTCTACTTGGCCAGTCACGGCTCTTAAAATTTGGTTAGCCAGTCCCTTAAAACAATCACTACAATAATGGCTTAAAAATTAGAGTAGCAAGAATTATCTCGGCGCACATTTAAACGCCATACTAAAATACTGACATAACAGGTAGAATGGGAAAAATATTTCATAGTAGCTTCGAACGCCAGACACATACTTACGCACTACTTTGTTACACTTCAAGCTATGTGTTCAGGCATGCTTCGTGTCTATTTGGTGGGTATAGCTACACTTCCTTAACCTCCGTCAAGGTATCAAGTGAAGACACCAAATTCAACTGTAACAGTTCCAAATATAACAGTTCCAAACGGTTTTTAGTACACTGGATTATTTGGTTAACATGAACTCCACCCACACGACGACTCCAATTCATTCTGCCTGTGTCACTTGTAACCGACTTGACGGAACTTGTCCTTCCAAGCTCGAGGAAATCGAAATCACCATTGGCAGAAGATTTGCATTTTAACGGTTAAACACGCAACAGCGGCTGGCCACGCTCCTTCGTCGTGCCGACTCGGCCTCTCGCCGTGATGCATACAAACACAGTCCCACGTCACTCCACCTCACACCGCGGATATGCGCACACCATCCCCAGCAGAGCGCGCACGCTGCAGTTAAAATCCCCCACGGCCAAAGATGTGAAGAAGACAAATAAGCATCGAAGTCGACTCAGCGATCAAAAGACAATCAATGGAAACTGGTGCCAGTAAAGCACCAGCTCAGAGATGTATCAGAGTAGCACTGGACTGACATCTATCAATTACCACCCTGCAATAAAGCATGATTTTTGAGGCCATGGTTTGTGGACAATAACGTTCCTGAAATGGACTGACTTTCCGAAGTTCCAACACGAACCCAATGGAACTCCACTGGGGTTATCTAGAATATTGATTTCACCTCATTCACCAGCGAGCAATGACACTACCTTCTTTGATTTGGACCTTGCCTGGCTGCCATAGATCCAAAGACATACAGATATGTCATTGAAATTGCCCCCTATAGAATTCAAGCCATCATAAACGGTAGACGTGGCCCATATTTTTGTCCGCTAGTAGGTGGCCGGGCACTTATGACTGAGTGGTGTATTTAGCGTTGTGGTGTGTTTACAACATAGTTCTGTGCGCTCCGTTGCGAAATACTGACTGCATCAGTGAAATATTTCCCTGTAGTATGCTTCAGTTTTTCTAATGAAGTAGTCACAAATAAGAGTGTAAGTTCATCTGTATCATCCTATATGAGGTAGGATGCTGCTGAAAACTCTTCCCCAACATAAAAGATCTAGGCATGAGCACATTATTGCCTGGATAATTAAAATGAAATATGACAGAAGAAGACGAGGAAATTATAATCATAACTTCGACAACAACTAC
Organism: Schistocerca serialis cubense; assembly: GCF_023864345.2. NCBI lineage: Eukaryota > Metazoa > Arthropoda > Insecta > Orthoptera > Acrididae > Schistocerca > Schistocerca serialis. The sequence goes on along the minus strand of NC_064643.1, from coordinate 378,898,232 downwards.
AGGCGAAACGGAAACTGGGGAGAGCAACAGAACTCGAACCAGGGCCATCAGGATTCTAGGGACCAACAGCAAACTAATAACAGAACCTACAACGGTCAAAGTCAATGGAATGTCCAACGTAGCGAATATGTTAAATTAAGGCCACCTAACGCATCGCAAGGGTCACGCAGAGAAATTGATACCAATTGTAGAATGAGTGTACATAGTAGATTTATAGATCAGGGAAGGTGCAATACGTAAATAGTCTCCAGGGATGAACAGTTTAACGTAATTTAATGGTGATATTGTGTTGCTTAGCGTAGTTTTCCACTTGTTTTACTTCGTGTTATTTTGTTTTTTTGTCATTTCCATTAGTTTTCAGCATGAGTCGTTAAACGTGGTGAAATGTGTTGCTTATTTGTGACATATTCAAGCCAACATTTACTGGAAGGTGTCAGATTGAATTAAAATTCCGTTGCCAGTTATATGTAATCACCAGCTGGCACATTTTGTGGCATACCAAACCAGACACGTTGCAATACTGAGTACTCCAAACAACTGATACTGCTATTATTTCTTTGGGTCTCACAATTGTTCTCCGATTTCCACAATTGTGCGTCGTACTCCGTCACGGTATTCTCGTAGAAGAGCCCACACAATTATTACCACGTTCTATGAAATTGATTCCGTTTACATTCCGTGGTTTCTTGTACACTGTCAGAGGGACGGATGTAAGTCACTTTATATTTTTCGTAGTGTCTAGACGGTAAATCGTGCCATAGAGCACGTGCGTCTCGATTTTCGGATGTGTTTCGTATGGTGTTAGCAGTCCACAATTTTGGGAGCGTTTCGATGCTAAGACTCGGCGTGTTTGAGCCATCGCCTGTCATGCGACCGTTGTCGAGTTTTGCCAGCGCTATGTGAGCGCCGCCGGCGAAGTATTGTGCATGGGGAGTCAGCATGGTCAAGTGCAAGTCATGGTAGAGTGGTCAAACCCAGACCAGGGAACGTGAAGCAGAAACGAAATGATGGACCATGGATGAGATCTGAATTAGAAAAATGTTTATATGTATATAATGCAGATGCTTCTGATTGATTTCAGCAGCAGCGATCTTGACAGAGGAGACAGGAGGCATATTTGTAATATGTACAATTACGAGTACACAGTCATAAAATGCCACTTCAAAGTTTTTAGGCAAATCACCAGCACCTGAGTGAGTAGACGCAATTCCTGGCCACTTCAGCGTCAGCAGACAACACCGACGGACATCGAAAAATAAAAGAGGAGTATTCAAGGAACACAATGCATGGAAATCCGCTTTTATAGTATTAGAAAAGGAATAGGGTAGTGCAATAAGTTAGTATTTAGTATTGAGAGTAGTCTGCACGTTTGGTGGAGGTATAGATGCAGCGCTAGCATAGAAAAATTAGTGTGTATGGCAGGATATGAACTAACCAAAAACTAACAAAACCACGTGCACACACAAACAAAGACACCTTACACCACGTAATTTACGTCCATACAACAACGTTAACAGGGCCCTGCAGACGTTAAATATACACTCCTGGAAATGGAAAAAAGAACACATTGACACCGGTGTGTCAGACCCACCATACTTGCTCCGGACACTGCGAGAGGGCTGTACAAGCAATGATCACACGCACGGCACAGCGGACACACCAGGAACCGCGGTGTTGGCCGTCGAATGGCGCTAGCTGCGCAGCATTTGTGCACCGCCGCCGTCAGTGTCAGCCAGTTTGCCGTGGCATACGGAGCTCCATCGCAGTCTTTAACACTGATAGCATGCCGCGACAGCGTGGACGTGAACCGTACGTGCAGTTGACGGACTTTGAGCGAGGGCGTATAGTGGGCATGCGGGAGGCCGGGTGGACGTACCGCCGAATTGCTCAACACGTGGGGCGTGAGGTCTCCACAGTACATCGATGTTGTCGCCAGTGGTCGGCGGAAGGTGCAAGTTCCCGTCGACCTGGGACCGGACCGCTGCGACGCACGGATGCACGCCAAGACCGTAGGATCCTACGCAGTGCCGTAGGGGACCGCACCGCCACTTCCCAGCAAATTAGGGACACTGTTGCTTCTGGGGTATCGGCGAGGACCATTCGCAACCGTCTCCATGAAGCTGGGCTACGGTCCCGCACACCGTTAGGCCGTCTTCCGCTCACGCCCCAACATCGTGCAGCCCGCCTCCAGTGGTGTCGCGACAGGCGTGAATGGAGGGACGAATGGAGACGTGTCGTCTTCAGCGATGAGAGTCGCTTCTGCCTTGGTGCCAATGATGGTCGTATGCGTGTTTGGCTCCGCGCAGGTGAGCGCCACTATCAGGACTGCATACGACCGAGGCACACAGGGCCATCACCCGGCATCATGGTGTGGGGAGTGATCTCCTACACTGGCCGTACACCACTGGTGATCGTCGAGGGGACACTGAATAGTGCACGGTACATCCAAACCGTCATCGAACCCATCGTTCTACCATTCCTAGACCGGCAAGGGAACTTGCTGTTCCAACAGGACAATGCACGTCCGCATGTATCCCGTGCCACCCAACGTGCTCTAGAAGGTGTAAGTCAACTACCCTGGCCAGCAAGATCTCCGGATCTGTCCCCCATTGAGCATGTTTGGGACTGGATGAAGCGTCGTCTCACGCGGTCTGCACGTCCAGCACGAACGCTGGTCCAACTGAGGCGCCAGGTGGAAATGGCATGGCAAGCCGTTCCACAGGACTACATCCAGCATCTCTACGATCGTCTCCATGGGAGAATAGCAGCCTGCATTGCTGCGAAAGGTGGATATACACTGTACTAGTGCCGACATTGTGCATGCTCTGTTGCCTGTGTCTATGTGCCTGTGGTTCTGTCAGTGTGATCATGTGATGTATCTGACCCCAGGAATGTGTCAATGAAGTTTCCCCTTCCTGGGACAATGAATTCATGGTGTTCATATTTCAATTTCCAGGAGTGTATTTTTGGATTTGCGTCCTTAGTAATAAAATAAATAAATAATTGTATTAAGTAAAGAAAAACTTTTGTATTCATCAGTATTCTCTTTTTATGTGAATGAATTATATCAATATAATTACATTTGTGAGAGAATTTTGCGCTTGGCCGCTCTTGTGGAATGTGCAGACTGTACCGCACGACAGACTGGAAGTCACGGCCCACGCCAGCCAGCGAGGGCGAATGGAGTGACGAGCTATAATGACTCTCAGCTGTGACATCCCAGGAGGGGGGGGGGGGAGACCCCCGACTGCGACAGAAAGGGCTGCGGCCAGCTGACGCGCTTACGTCATGCAGCCCAGGCGACTACCGGTGCAAGCATGCAAGCAGCAGGACATCACAAGCCAGTGCAGACAGCAGGACGCCACCACACGCCAGCCAGCAGCCACCCTCTAGCGGCCGACGACCCTCCAGACCGCTATATGAGGGATAAGCGAGTCGAGTGGCACCACAGTCGACCCGTCGACAAGAGGCGAGCTAATCCGGTCCCACACCGGCAGATTCGTCCCGATGCAGAGGAGAACAGGGAGAGCAGGGCTGCCCTACGTGCCACTAATGCTCAATGGGTTTCTATGCCAGGGGGTGGATTGCATGTCAAATGCAATGCTGTCACACCAGTCGCTGATGGCTAACTGCTGTCTGACCAGGATGATGCCAAGGGTCCAGCTGCAGTCTGTAAGCTGCAAAGATGCCGGTTGCTACCAGTGGCCAAATGTTGCCTTGAGACAAGAGGAAACACCAGAGAAGTCTGCCGCCACTTCTGCCACGTCATGCGCTAAGTGAGAGGCCATTCGACGTCGGCACAGATTTCTGTTCTTCTGTCCCCCCAGTCACAGTTTGTGTGAGTGCATAAGTGCCATATTTTTAATTCGTGTGACATTTTCAATTGTAAAATTTGTCTCCCCAGGGACCCTTGTGGAGGGAGCAATAGGTATGTATCAATTAAACAGTATTGATTGTGTTTTTTATGTCGTTCTGCACATTTATTGATGCTTTGATTATATGCATGTATTTGTTTTCATGTCGTAGAACTTAATATACAAATAACACAACTCAGGTAATAAGACAAACAGATTACACTTGTGATTTCCTTGTTCATTGAGAATTTCAGAATGTATGTGTCTGATGATTGAGATCAAATGAGTGATAGAGAAGGGGTAAATCTATGAGCAGAGATCAGTTCATAATCCAGGACATTGTAAATGATTAGGGACAGTAGACATCTCTGACCTCAGGTAATGGTGTGAATGAGTATATTTCTTTGCTGCAAGGCCTTTAAACCACGCATTGGATGTCTGTGATGTAGCAATGACCCCTGCATCTGACATAATTCATACTATTCACAGCAAACCTTTCATGTACTCTTGGTGGCTTGAAGCTTCATGTGAGTGAATGACCCTTGGAATGAGTGAGGTCAAGCTAGGATGTGTGTAAGTAGGCTGTTTAGGTTTTTTTAACAGCGCGTAGCATTGCGCAGTTGGAGGTGAGCCGCCAGCAGTGGTGGATGTGGGGAGAGAAATGGCGGAGTTTTGAAATTTGTAAGACTGGATGTCATGAACTGCTATGTATATTATGATTTTTCAACACTATAAAGTTAAATACATTGTTTGTTCTCTATTAAAATCTTTCATTTGCTAACTATGCCTATCAGCAGTTAGTGCCTTCTGTAGTTTGAATCTTTTATTTAGCTGGCAGTAGTGGCGCTCGCTGCATTGCAGTAGTTCGAGTAACCAAGATTTTTGTGAGGTAAGTGATTTGTGAAAGGTATAGGTTAATATTAGTCAGGACCATTCTTTTGTAGGGTTTTTTTGAAAGTCAGATTGCATTGCACTAAAAAATATTGTGTGTCAGTTTAAGCACAGTCATGTATAATTGTTCTAAGGGGACGTTTCATATAGCGAACCTGCCAGGATACCTCACTGGAATCTTCTGATTTTTTCTTGTAGTTTGTGTAATTAGTGTAGATTTTGTTTATTGCTAGCACGTAATTATAGAGAGAATTTCCTTTGTTGTTGTAGTTTTTCATTGTTGTACACAGTTGTGGCATGCATGTAGATTTGCACCAAGTATTTCGCAGCTGCGCTTGCAATTAACTAGATATTATTTTCAGTGCTATGTTAATGTGTTCTCTTATTTTTGCTCTTCAAATTGTGCTTTTCTGTGTTATCGTGTGAAATATTGTGACAATAATGGCGTGTGAAAAACGTAATATTTGGCTCCTAAGTAAACTGAGAAATGACAGTGAAGACGAAAGCAGTGTGTTAGCGCCACCGTGTAATGAATTAACTAATGTTCAAAGTAGTAATTTGGTAATTGTATATAGGGAAATGGAGAGGGCTGCAAATAATGGTGTAGGCAGTGAAACAATTAGTGAAGAGGGAAGCATTATCGATCGATCGGTCGCCAACAGCTCGCCTCAGGAATCCGAAATGACAGAACACAATATTGCAAATACTGTAGACTCAGGTTTTGGGTCCTCACCGTTTTCTCAAATGAGTCAAGACACATTTTCTGCTTGTCAAAACGTGAATGTTGCCGGTGAAAATGCACTGCCAAAAAGCATAGAGAAACACATTCCAGACACTAATACATTATTATTGCAATTAATGCAGCAAATGAAACAAAATCAGAGACAAACACAGCAACAGTTGGACACAATGAACAAAATCTTCAAAAGTTAGACACAATGGAACAACACCAGAGACAAACACAGCAACAGCTTCAAACGTTAGACTCATTGGAACAAACTCTTGAACAAAGCCGTGAAGATTTAACTACTGAGTTAGATAAAACCGAATCGAAATGTCAAAAAGTCTGTAATGACGTAAAAACACAAATTTGTGAGGATTTACAACCTATTTTTTCGCGTCATGAAAATGCATTACAGAATCACGAAGCCGCCATAAAAGAACTGCAAATTATTGTTCATAAACATCATGACACCTTGCAAGCTAAAATTGACTCAGTTGCATCTACCGATTCGGTTACACAACTTGCAAAAACTCAGGAAAACTTAAAAGACACAGTAGATACGATTTCAGCACAAATGGACACTCTGAAACTTGGTTCAGAAAAACACACAGAGGATATAATTTCACAATCGGATAAAGTAGCCGAACTCTCAGATCAGTTCACTAACTTATCTACAAAGGTAGATGATGATCTGAATGACACAAGACCTGTAGCCATCACTGACACAGAAGAGTATGAACAAATTAAGAAATTCAAACAAAATCAGAATCAAATTAATACGCAACACAAAAGAGAAATCTGGAAAGTACAAGATCAGTTGGCACAAGTAATACAAAAATTACATATTTCAGAGGACACTCGCACTCCAACACGGGAAGAGGGACTTAGAAATACGGAACAACCACAAAATAATAACACAGGACACTTCGGAAATTATGATAGAAATTGGCAAGGTGCACCGAATTTTGAAATGGAACCGCCGAAACGACGTAACAATGACCGATATGTGACTCGCCGACATGATGATTTTGACTATAAGCTGTTCATTACTACACGTAAATTCAAAACATTTAAGAATTCCGGCAACGACATTCATCCACAAGCGTGGCTTCATCAGTTCACTCATTGTTTTCCTCCCAACTGGTCATTAGAGCACAGATTAGAATTTATGTGTGGCTATTTTGAGAATCAACGAGCTGTAAGAATGCGATCGGTCATTCACGATTGTCACAGTGAAGGAGAATTTTATCATGCCTTCCCCTCAGCATATTGGTCTCAAGCTACACAAGACCGAGTAAAACATAGCATCATGATGATGAAACACTTTGAACAATCTGAATTTTCCAGTCTTGTGAAATATTTTGAAGACATGTTGCATAAGAATCAATATCTTTCAAACCCATTTGCTTAATGAAATTGCCTGAACATTTAAGAAATATTATTTTGATAGGACGTTGCAAAGACGACATTGAAGCTTTTCAGGGACTCTTACAAGCATTAGAAATTGACACAGACAGTCGCGGGATGCGAAACAGGAAAACAATCACTACAGGTCACATCCGTCACAATTCCATGACGACAGAAACAATAACTGGACACGACATTCTTACAATGCAAATCGTGACCAAAACAGACACCACCCGTATGACAACCACTGGCAGAGTAATAATTGTTACAGAGAAAGATCGCATTTCCGTAGTAATGAATATGACAGAGATTACCATAGAAACAGACAATATGGGAACCAAAACAATTATTATCAAGGGAGACAGAATAACTTGAGACGCAATGGTCCAGCACGCAGTTACGATTAAGGGAGAAATTCTCCACCACTTAACCGATAAGAAAGAAATTACAGGAACTACCGACATGACGACAGACGATATAATCATAACGACAGACCTGAATTGCATCAGAACTGGCGAGATTCAAACAGAGCAGGGCACTCTCGACAAGGTGAATTTGTAGAAGTTAGGTCTCCTAATCCCAGTAACGACGCGCGCCAACAAAGAAACAGACAATGACTCTCACCACAGGCAGCCACGTGCGCCGGCTGGCTCAGGGAAAAATTACATAGACGCTGCTAACCTTGATAAAAATTTCAGTATTCTTTACCGACGTATACGACGTGATAATTCCGTTGAAGCTCGAGCTTTGCACAGTAGAAAGAGTAAAGGCTTGCACCACATTTCACATGTAAAACCGTTTATTGAGAGATAATCTGTTTTTTAACTTTGTCTTTGCCATATAACTTTTCACTTTACATTACTAGTATGCTTTGTCAGACTTAGAATCTGTTAACATGCAACAATGTTTGAAGTTAAATATCCAATCAAGAACCAAGAGAACTTATTTAAACAGTAATTACGGATGCATTGCTATAGTGAACAGACGTCACAGTGTTATTGTGTGTATACATTCTTGCTTGTTAGTTGCACGATTATGTAATGACTATAAGGCTTACATACTTAGAACATATACTGGTACTGCTAATGAGATTTTAATGCAACATTTTGGTTTACTTTACATTCTGTATTTAAAGTACTTTCTGTGAGATACCAGATGACACAGTGGTTACTTTATTTGATAGCTACACTATTTTATCACGACGCTACTAATGAGTGACAATTTACAATGTTGCTTTTGTGGTGTATCTGTTTTATATCTGCACAGTTTTTCTGAATTCTTCTGTAAAGTAAAACATGTTTTAGTAGTAACTTTTGTGGTATAGCTACAAGGAGACAGCCTTTTCCATAGCACAACAATACATTACAGAACAGTGCTTTCTTCATCACAGCAATAAGCGTAATAACTAAGATATCTATACGCAAAGCATTTCACTTTTGTTTATCATGAGGTAAGTACATTGACTTCTGCAGAAGTTAGCTTTCGGAGGACGATAACTACGACACTTCCACAGAGATTATCTTACAACAAGACGCACAGTTTAGCGCTACAGTACACGTATTTGAGTGATTAATTTTGTACTTAAAACATTTATTTTTAAAGATATTTGAAGCACAATGATACAAAGTTTTTCCGTGATACATTTCATTCCATTGCAATAATCTGTAACACCAGAGGGTATAATTACATTAATTCTCAGGGGGGTACACTCTTACTTTGTGTACCATGTGTGTGGCAAGCACAAGGAGCCCTAGCTAACATGGTATTTGCTTATACAACTTTACACATCGGTACCATATTTCTCCAACACAGAATTACACAGCTACCTGATTATTTAACAGAGAAACAAAAATTTTTTTTATGTCAGTGACACATGTTTACGCAATTACACAGTTGGATAATTTCACACTTATGAAATTGTATTTTGTCTGTACTTTGTGAACTGTTCATATTTTTTCAGAACCACTGTGATACTATGAGAGCTTTGAATGATGTATTTGGTATGGGATCATGATTTTTAAAGTACGTTTGAGATAGATGACACTATTGAAATGAGCAGAGAATTTGAAACTATTGGAGGAAGCTACGACGATTTTGAGATTTGACTGAGGTGCTATGATGTTATTATTACGATGATGATGTGTATTATGCTGTTGAGGTATGTTTATGATCAATAAGATGATGCTACTGTATATGAGGAATTTGATTGTGCTACATATTTATTATGATGAAATATTGAAGAATTGTCGATGAATATGTATATGTGCAATAAGGTAAGGAATAATGAGTAGTGGTTAGGGACTCTGACTTGTGAAAAAGGATGTTGGAAACCAAGAATCGTTCTTTAAGAGTTATGAAATGTGTGTAAATGCGTGAATGTATCACAATGCCGGCGAAAATTTTTTTGACACTGTTATATTCATAAGATTTTGTATCTACACATTTGCAACTCAAATTCTCGACCCGTGAAATTTTTGATATGAGATTGCCACTGTGGTGCAGACTGGTGTTGTAAATATTTTGGTAAGAAAGTTAAGTGACTACCTGCACGTAATGCATCGTGGGCACCCAGCTGGGCGACAGTCACCTGGAAAAAAGCCATTAGTGTGTGCCTTTCAGAGGCACAGGTGGAGAAAAAAAAAGGGAGGCCATTATCCTCGCTATTGACATTCCTTTGTCGAAAGCATCGCAAGTACGACACGCTCAAACTTGAAAACATATGATTATACTGTGGAGCTCTTAATTTATGATATTTACTAAAATGCCTAATGAAATGATGAGAAACATTTCATGGCTATTGTCTTGCTAGTTGAGAGAAATGCCATATGGCTTGCTTTATGTATTTATTAACTCATTTTGTTTAATATCTAGTTTCTAGCTGCACTTCAGCGTTGGTTAAAATAAAATTTTATAGATGTACTAATATAAATATTTTCTGTCTACAGATCGAGTAAATAATAATTTTTTTCAAAAAAATGAGGGAGCACAAAAAGACATTTACCTTCACAGGAACTGCATTCATAATTTCCGTTTCAAGTACTTGGTAATTTTTTGTAGAATTAGTTTTTGTGGTGCACCACTTTAGTTACATAGAGATTATGATGTAAATATACATTTCCCTTGTCTGCATTGTTGTCTTTAGTGTAATATTTTTTTCTGCTTGAACTTTGTCATGTTTAGATATAAGTTATTGCATTTGTTGCTGCTGTTTGCCAGGCATAGGCCTGAGCAAGCGCTGATGTTAGGGTGTTAAAAGCATGAGGTATTTTTATGGCTCTTAGTTCACAGGGGATGCGAGCGCATCCCTCAGTAAATCTTCCTGGACAGGCCCACAGCCGCACAGGGCAAACAGAGCACCCCTAGTCGAGACAGGTCTCCAGCAGAACAATGGCGCTATACGTACATTGGTGCCAGCAGAAGGCTGGGCTTGGGGCAACGGACTGAAGGGACACGTCTACACAATGGAGACATAAACCAGGCATTGTGTGCAGTGCCACACCTAATAAAAACTCACAAGTTTTTGTGTTCACCGACATTACAAATAGGCCTGTGACCCACCTCCATCAGCCACCTCGGTCATGTAAGAAACTCTGGCTCTTGAGAAACGTTTAGAGATAGAATCTTTATGACACCTCATAGCTAGGACTAACATGCTCCAAGACACAGGCAGTTTAGATAAAGATCTTTAAGACTGTATCAGTTCACTCGTTGCTGTGGGAGGAAAAACATATTTTCCCTCCGCGAAAACTTATACAAGCCAGTAACTGGTTGTTTCTTGTTTTTCCCAGAGACTCAGGTTTCTTAACTCTTGTGCTAGTTCGACAAGAGTTTGTGATATCGTGTAAGAGGGGAGATTCAGCTTATCTAAAGCCCTGTGATTGGCTCAAGACGGGGTGAAGGTGGTGTCGTTCGTGCACTTAGCGAGAAAACGGAATTTTTCATCTGGACAAGTGCGAGGTACTCAGGATCTGGCCTTTGGTCTGGAAGCAATACTGGGGAGCCTATGGTGAAGTTCTTACTATACTGACAGAGTGACTCCAAACGTCTCGGACTACTCCTTTACAAGGGCACACATATTCCTTTCTGGTTTACCTCTCTTGACATTTGGTATCCTTGTGCGCTTTGTCGTATGAGTGAGCCAAATTGGTCCTTGGTACGAGCAGCGAGCGGGTTTGTCACACAGTGAAATCTACCGCGATTTCAGGGATCTGGTAGAGAGTAAATTGCGATCCGTCTGACTGATCAGCAGATCGTGAGATTTCGCATTTATTTCTTGGCCGCGATCGATTCACAGGTTCCGCCTTACGCCTCGCCGCCGCCGCACTTATCTCGCCAGCTGCAAGTTACATCGCTGCAAGAAGTAAACAGGGTAAAGTACTGTTGCTCCAGCCTTGTCAGGGCGTATAAATCCGAATAGCCACTTGGTCTCAGCTGCACCAATATAAACTTCATTGGATTTGAATAGTTAATGTCCGCTCAGCGTCAGATCAAGTCAGATCGTGTTATCGACAGTGTACTTGACTCACTTCTGCCACCCAGGATCCTTGTCCATTGGGGTCTTAAACCACCTGTAAGTTCTTTACAATATTCTATCATAACGTGTTTAGCACAGATCATGTGTGTCTTTGTTTTTGGGAAATAAATGTTGTCAGTAAACTAGATTTCGCGTATATCCTCTATCAATCACTTTTTATGTAGCTCCCAAAAGTGTTAACTTTTATTGTGGCGTCTCATACCAGGATAACTTTCATTATGTATGACCATGCCAAGATTATTTTCATTGTGGCGTCCCATAGCAAGTTATCTTTCATTGTAAATGGTAGTGTACTGGTATGAAGCAGCTACTATTTTAATTTTTTTGTTTCTTTGGTGTCGTATTAGCTATTTTTCTTTGTAGCATTTCTGTAAATAGCAAGTAGTAATAATTATTACACTCGCTTTTTATTTAAAAAGATATGTACATTTTGCGCACTATTCAACTATCATAAAAACACGCTGTAATTGTAAAGAACGAATAAGGTAATATATTTCAGTAACTGGACTTCTTACTGTTTCCAGCCATGTAGTGCCATTACTGCAACCACCCGGTGATGTCATCAAACACTGTGCGTTTAAGCCCCGTGAAGTGGGTATACGGTACAGGCAAGACCAATTCCATGTATGTCATCGAAACTAACGGCGAAGTGGGCGCAAGAACTGTGACGTTTGCGTGTAGGCTTACTCCTCTGCCATACGTCTTAAGCGGACATTCTATGTCCTGTGCCGCCAATGTTAAATTATCGAATTTTGTGATCTATTATCTTGGACACCAACGTACAATTTTCCATTATTATTGAATGCACCTTTCTAGATACACTGGACTAGAATTATTACTAAAATTGTATTGTAGGGCATGTTATCGTTTTTTCAAACACTTAATTTTTTACAGAATTTTGTAAATAAATGAACATAAAAGCAAAACAACTCATGATATTTTAATTATTCTATTTCCATATGTGTTGAATCTCACTCTTGGCATGCTATGAAAATTTCATGTCTCAATCATTAGTACTTTTGTGGAAAACGGGTCATTTATTGCAATAAATGTAGTTCAGTGATTTTGAGGTTTAACACTTTTTTATTGCAAATTCTTATACAGACTTGCATTTCTGCGTCTTTTCAGCACTACAATTGCCCTGTTCCAAGGTCTGTGTCTTCTTCAGTGTCACAACAGCCCAGTGCTTGCCTCCCCTTTTTCCTTCTTGCTTCTTTTGTCACATGCTGAACAGCTAACTCTGCTTCACGTACACGAAGTTCATCCAGTTCTCACAGTGCTTTAGCTGTGTTCTGTCCGTATCTTACCCGTAACTTCTCCAGAACGTTAAGTCTTTCATAGTTCCCACCATTAAAAGTTTTTACAGCATCAGACATTACTAACTTTATAGTCATATGGCTAACATATACATTTTTAGGTACAAGGCACCACACAACATTGTTGAAGGAATCATTAACATTCTGGGTCTTCCCACGTACACACTTCTCTAGTAGCTCAGGATTTGCCAAATCTCTGTAAATTACTGCCAAAGGAAGAGAATGTTTATGTGTAAATTCGTACGGGGTGCCAGAAAACTCAGCTTGCTTTTATTTACACTAAGGTGGACACAAAGCATGACATGGCTTTTCTTTGGTTGATATTCGATGAAAGAAAGTGCCCCACACAGCTCTTTTCATTTTCTCTAAATTGTCACAGTTATCTCTAATGGCATTCCCAGATTATTCCTGTAATTTATCAATTACTTTGTCCGTTAGTCTTCCAGCAGATTTTATTGTCTTACCATCAGACAGTTTTGCGTTACATAGCTTCGTTTTCAATGCCAACTTCTGAGACGTAGCAGTAGGTACAAAACAAAGCAATTCACAGCTTTTTAGACAGTGTAGTTCCCAAGATGTGACTGCTCAAGTGTGGCAGTATATGCGTAGCCGCGAAATTTGACAGTCACACGTCAAATTCAAAGTATTATGTGAACGTGTCACAATTGTCAGACTTTAATGTATTATATACCAAAATATTCAGGAAAGTCTAAAGTACATTATGGAGTAGAAAACAGAAAATGTCAAATTTCAACGAATTTCACGTACAATGCCCCATTTAAGTTATGGACGTAATGGGGGTTGTTGTGCAGCTCACGTCAGACTCCCATGACTTCAACAGTGGTGCTTTAGTTTTTTCTTACCGTGGCTCAGAGAAGATAGCTCACAACTTCCTCATATTTTGACGCTTCTCCTCCAATTAAAAGTTTCTTCCACAATTTTCCATAGTTTCTTGTCGCCAAAATCAGTATCCCTCAGGAGGACGTAAATTCACGTAGCCTGTCTGATTAGGCCTCTGCCGAACGACGTTTCTTCTCAGTTCAAGGGGGTTACATTTTTGCTATGAAACTTTCAATGTCGTCTCTGTCACTGAAAAAAGGGTATTTCCATCGGGGCCAAAGGAGATTGTGAAGACACTGTATTTCACAACCTTTCTTAAACTTGGGAGACCGATAACAACTAGCATTCAAGGATAATGTTCAACTGTCGGCAATGTGTCCCTAACATACAAAGAAGCACCGAATTGATTGGACATCTATTACCATAAGATCGCATAGTTTCTTACTCGAGTCCACTGCAAGCAGAGCTGTTAACAATAAGCAAATCACTAGCTAGTAGACATAAGTTCAAAATTTGGCTATTCGCCTCTTGTGTTTCCTGAAGCCTAGTAGTGGTACCACCTGTGATACGCGATTACCATGACCCCTTTGCTTCTGCCAGCCATTGGCATGCAGGGTCGTGTAAATATCTTCGGGGTACGAGTTCCAGCTCAATATTATTGAACTGTGGTGATGCGAAAAGCCTTAAAGCACCGTATTGTGGCTTCAAGTCGTGATGTTTACAGTGGTTGCAAGTTTCAACCTCGCTCTTCGTAAAACCTTTTACATGAATGATAGCTTCCTTTACAATCGTTACATCTTATTAACTACACTGATGAGCCCGAACATTATGACCACCAGCTTAATAGCTTGTTTGTCCATCGCTTCGTATCACGGACTGAAAATTTTGTTGGTAGATTTGTGGAGGTATGTGGCATTAGATATCGATGTACGGGTCATGTAATCCGTGTAAACTACGGGCCGCTGGTTTGCGTGCGCATTGTTGGCGCCCGTTAGCGACCCAGGTGGGTTCCATAGGATTTACGTCATATTAATTAGGTCGCCAAGATATGAACATGGCTTCATTATAATGCTCTTCAAACAACTGCAGCCTATCACGGTTCCGGCTCCGAGACACGGATGATTCACACTGCTGAAAGATGACAATGCTGATGGGGAAGACATGAAGCATGAAGGGAGGCAGGTGGTTCGCAGTTGTCAGCGTGTCTTCGATTACTACCACTGGGCCCATGCAAGAGCAGGTAGAATTTCTCCCGTATCATAATTCTGCAAAAAAATAAATAAATAAATAAATAAATAAAAAAAAGGTTGAAATGGCTCTGAGCGTAATAGAACTTAACATCTGAGGTCATCAGTCCCCTAGAACTTAGAACTACTTAAACCTAACTAACCTAAGGACATCACACACATCCATGGCCGAGGCAGGATTAGGATTCGAACCTGCGACCGTAGCAGTCGCACGGTTCCGGACTGAATTGCCTAGAACCGCTCGGCCACCGCGCCCGGCATAATTCTGCAAATACCAATCCCACCAGCCTGCGTCCATGGTGCGCCGCACGTTACGAGCCGCCGTTCACACCGAGGACGACGTTTGTGGAGACCTCTACCGACCTGGTGTAGAAAAAATGTGATTCACCCTAAGAGCCGACAGGTCTCCATTGATCGTCAACCGAATCCCGATTGTCCCGTGCAACTGCAATCTTAATGTCGTTGGGTCAGTATGTGAACAGTAGGGGTGGTATGCTGTGGAGCTCCATGTTCAACAATATTCGAAGAATGGTGTGCTCTGAAATACTTGTGCGTGCACCAGCACTGTGGTCTTTCGGCAGTGATCCCACACATCACCATCTATCCTGCTGTACAGCAACCGTCCGAACCCCTTTTTCTCTGTAAATTCGTGGACATCCAACCATTTAAAACCTAGTGGTAGTTTCACTTGCCGTCTGCCTCTTTCCGTAGATGCTCACGACAGTAACATGTAAACTTCAGGCCAGTTTCGCCGTTTTCAGGTTACTCGTTCACAGGCTTTCAGTAATAATAATCTGTCCTTTGACAAAGTCGCTTATCCCAATGGATTTCTCCATTTGCAGGCCGTATCTTACCCCATCTGTCTCTGCTGCGCTTACAGGCTTTTCATAGCGCGTCACATGACCACAATGTTACAAGACGGCATCCAACCGCGTGGTGGACAGTGTTTATAATGTTTAGCAGTGTATGTTGGAGTTTCAATTACAAGCGAACAACTTCTACACCCTCAACTACATCGCACTCCGCAAGCCGCCTAGCGGTGTCTGGGGGAGGGTGCTTTCGGTACCACTATCTGATCCCTCCAACCCTGTTCCACTCATGAATAGTGAGCGGGGAGAATGATTGTCGGTAAGTCTCTGTATTGGCTTTAATTTCAAGAATTTTCTCCTCGTGGTCAATACGCAGACGCATGAGGGGGGGAAGTAACATGTTGTGTGGCTTCTCCTGAAAAGTGCTGTCCCGAAATTTCTGTAGTAAATCTCTCCGTGATGCTCAACGTCTCTCTTGTAACGTCTGCCAGTGGAATTTGTTTGCCATCTCCGTAGCGCTCTCTCGTAAGCTAAACGATAAGTGACAAAACGCGCCGCACTTCGTTGACTCTTCTCTATCTCCTCTATAGTCCGAACTGATAGGGATCCCAGATAGATGAACAAAACTCGAGAATCGGTCGAACAAGTGCCTTATAAGTCACTTGCTTCGTGGGTGAATTACATTTCCTTAAGATTCTTCGGATGAATTCGAGTCTTGTGTCTGCTTTTCCCACTATCTGTTTTATATGATCATTTCACTTAAGGTCGCTCTGGATAGTTACGCGTAGATATTTTACGGCAGACGCGCTCTTCAGCTGTTTGTCATCAATAGTGTAGCTGTACAGTAGTGAATTTCGTTTCGTTTGTATGCGCAATACGATACACTTATTTACGTTCAGGGTCAACTGCCAGAGTATGCACCATTCAACAGTTCTCTGCAGGTCGTTCTGCAGATTCTTACTATCTTCTGACTTTGCTACTTTGGTATAAACAACTGCATCATCTGCGAAAAACCTTAAAGAGCATCCGACGTTTTCTACTAGATCATTTATATATATTGTGAACAGCAAGGGTCCTATTACACTTCCTGTGATACTCCAGAAATTACCTTTACAACTGTCGATTTAGTTCCGTTTAGAGCGGCGTGTTGAGTTCTGTCTGCAAGCAAGTTCTGAATCCAGTCACAAGTCTGCTCCGATACTCCGTAAGCTAGTTTTTTTTTTCATTAAAGGGAAGTGTGGGACGGTGTCAAATGATTTACTGAAATCAAGGAACACGACATTAACCTGAACGCTGTTGTCCACTGTGATGTGGATCTCATGGAAGAACAGAACGAGCTTGGTTTGGCAGAATCTCTGTTTGCGGAATCCATGTTGATTTTTATAGAGGAGCTGTTCATTTTCCAGGAACGACATAATTCTTGAGCATAAAACATGTTCCATAATTCTACAACAGTTTGACGTCAATGATACAGGTATATAATTATGTGGATCTGTCTTACGGCCTTTCTTAAAAACAGGAATGACCTACGATTTTTTACAGTCGTATTTTAAAACTAGTTTCAACCAATTAAGTATAGAAAATTCGTGATTAAAGAAGTGGTTGCTTACTGAATGCGCTGTAGCTGACGCAAAGCAAGAGTATCCACTACGTTGTGTAACGCATGAAAAAACCTTCAGGAATATTCTAACTAAATCTATTTATTTTCAGTTAACGTATTAGACAATATCGATACAAGTCCGATAAAACTGCCAAGCAGTGAGACGGATCCTACTCATGTAAATTTCATACTTTGCAATAATTTAGAAACTTAACGTATTACTGAGAATCTTGTGTTAGGAATCCTGTGAATAATACACAAACGAAAAAATATACTACCGGAAAAAATCTCAAAATCAAAAAATAATTAATGAAGAGTAATGAAATTTTATGAATACATTTGTCCAGGTAACATATTTAAGTGATTAATACTGCAAGCTGACAGGTTAATGCAAGCGCAAGATAAGCCATTGCAAACGTGAAATGGTGGTACATTAATAGTCGTTGTAACCGCCAGACTATTGAATGCAAGCATGCAAACGTGCGTGTATTGTGTTTTACAGATGCCGGATGTCGGTTTGTGAGATGGTGTTCCACGCCTGTTGCACTTGTTCGGTCATTATAGGGACGGTTAATGCTGTTCTTGGATGACGCTGGAGTTGTTGTTTGATGGTGTCCCATGGGTGCTCGATTGGAGACAGATCTGGTAATCAAGCGTGCCAAGGTAATATATCGACACCCAGTAGAGCATGTTGGTTACAACAGCGGTATGTGGGGGAGCGTTGTCCTATTATAAAACACCCTCTGGAATACTGTTCATGAATGGCAGAACAACAGATGGAATCACCAGACGTACAATTTTGCGATAAGGCTGCGTGGGATAACCATGAGAGCGCTCCTGCTGTCATAATAAATCGCACTGTAGACCATAACTTCAGGGGCATATCCAGTATGTCTAGCACGCAGACGAGTTGGCTGCTGTCCCTTAACTGGTCTCGTTCTACCAACACACGGTCATCGCTGGAACCGAAGCAGAACCAGCTTTCACCGGGAAACGCAACAGACCACAACCCTGCCCCCCAATGAGCTCTTGCTTGACACCACTGAAGTGACCTATTTGTAACTGTTCTTTGTGTCACTGTAGTGTCATCAGGTGTTGAAATTGATGCTGCAGATGTAGGTCGTTGCGGCAGGGCCTTGTATCTAACACCCTCCCCCTAGTGCCACGTGACCGTCCGGATGTCATCCAGCGACTGTACATTTTTGTGACACCGCTGCCAACAATCATGTGCAGTGGCTACATTCTGCCTAGTCTTTCTGCAATATCGCAGAAGGGACACCAACTTCTCGTAACCCCACTACAAATCCTCGTTCAAACTCAATTAGGTGTAGATAATAGCGTCTTTGCAGCATTAAAAGCATTCTTGACTTACACGAACTCACCACTACCAATCTCAAAGATAACTAACCCTCACGACCGTAAGACCTTGTTGTTAAAGCAGAGCTGATTTGCAGCGTCACCTTTCAGATGTAGAAACGCGTCTACCAACTTTCGTTTATTCTGCAGAACTCCGTCAAGGTGTTGCAATTTTTGTTCTGTCGGTACAGCAGAGTTTGTCGAAGTTGAAAAACGACTTCTTCTTACATTACGCTTAATTCTGCCGTTTCATAAGATATGCATTAATATATACGAGGAATGATTAGAGTACGAGGTTCTCTGTTGGTGCCGTGCGTGAGGAAATTGTAGGAAAAAGTGCACTGTAGGTGTACAAACGCCGCCTGCAGCGATCTATCTATGTCAGTGGTTTGTAGCAGCAGTTTTCCGCTCCCACTGGTTTCCGGCGCAGCCGATATTGCCTCAGGATCGGAGAAACTCTTACTCAGCTCTCTGCGTGGGCGACCGGCGGCAAGAAATTGGTCGGTCGCTGGTGTACGATGGCGCGCCCACCCAGCCAACGAGATATTGAGCTACGTCCCGGGAACATTTCTTGCCGATAGAAGGTGCACTTCCGATGGCAAGATACTGTTCACCGTACCGCGCAGCGTAAACAGACAAAGTAGAAAAAGCAATAGAGTCATACCTTTACTTTCAAATTTTAGTTGTCTACTACTCTTATGTAGGTGATTATTATTTTGTTACGTTGCCAATACTCATTCAGGCCGTATCATACCCTCTCGAGTTGAAATCCATTATAATGCTGTTGTCTGTAATCGGTTCTTCTGTGTCTTTCAGCTGCCTTTCCAGTTTTCTAAGTCGTTTTAGAAGAATCTACGCTTTAAGTGTGGCAGTTCATCTCTCAGAATACGCAAACGCCGTGCCGTATCCTGCTGGGTCGTAAATATTGTCAGATACCTTGCGTATATTAAACAGTGTGTCTCTTCATATGATATAATATTGTAATCTAGTTTGTGTGAGAGGATTATGCATTCAATCATAGATGTATTTTAACGCGTAATTTAAGGCGGCGCTTAATACTAGGCTAAGAGAAAATGGGGTATATCGAAGAAAAAAAAGGTAGTTGTTGGTGTACCGATAGCGAGTAATATCAGATTAGGTGAAAGACAAATACGTTTTCAGGTAAATGATTTATTGTTTGCTGGATTTTTCTTGAACAAATCTCAGTAGTGTGGTTATAATAGTCTAAAGTATCTTCATGTTATGCCACTATTCGAAATTGGGAACAAGAAATTTAGACACACACACACACACACACACACACACACAAATACACACACGGTACGCAATGCGTCTAAAAAATTAACTAGTTTCTGAATTAAATTCATATTAAAAGATAAAACTTACAGGGTGGTTGTTTTTGTCTTGTATCTACGAAGATTCAATTTACAACGTAGCCTTTATTTCACATACAAGTCTCAAATCATGTCATCGTCAATCTACTGGTAGAATGTATCCAATAATCACGTAATTTCTACACAGTGACCCTATTCTCCGTCGTGAAAGGATAACTTCCTATATTTTATGTTGCCAAATTGTTGTTGTTATGAGCCGTAAGTAATTTATTTGTAGTTATAGTCGTTTTTACACTGATGTATTAGCATCGATAAGGAGTGTTGAATAAATCAAAAGTGCTGAAGTTACTCTGAAAAAGACATCGAATGCTACGTTTTACAGAAATGTGGAAAACAAAACATTTGAAATCGAGCTTCTATCCTCTTTCCTCCTCAAGCCTTTCGAAGATGTCACTTAGAGACTAATTCAGTACTTTCACGTAGGAAGAGTTTATAATGAATTTTAGAAAACCGCATTTCGTAATCATACACTTTTTCTATTTTTAGTACCGTGGCGTCCATCGCATTGTGAATGATTGTTTAGAAGTTTATGGCAGTTCCCCATCGAAATGGTATTATGTTCCCTGAACCTCTTTCAAATCTTTTGAGGGGGAAGTTCACAAAATAAAAGATATTTCTTAGATCAAAAGGCTATGGATTATTTTTCAAAATCCAAGCAGTTGCTCAGATCGCGCCTAGCTACTTCAGTAATTAAAGATGCTAAGCCTTAACCAGGAAGGGATTTCTTTTTTTTATTGGGTTATCAGTTTTCTGACTGGTTTGATGCAGCCCGCCACGAATTCCTCTCCTCTGCCAACCTCTTCATCTCAGAGTAGCACTTGCCACCTACGTCCTCAATTATTTGCTGGATGTATTCTAATCTCGGCCTTCCTCTACAGTTTTTGCCCTCTATAGCTCCCTCTAGTGCCATGGAAGTCATTCGCTGATGTCTTAACAATGTCCTATGATTCTATCACTTCTTCTTCTCAGTGTTTTCCACACATTCCTTTCCTCTCCGATTTTGCGCAGAAGCTCCACATTCCTTACCTAACCAGACCACCTAATTTTCAACATTCGTATGTAGTACCACGTCTCAAATGCTTCGTTTCTCTTCTATTCTGGTTTTCAAAGAGTCCATGCTTCACTACCAACAATACTGTACTCCAGACGTACAATCTCAGAAGTTTTTGCCTCAAACTATGTTTGATACAAGTAGACTTCTCTTGGCCAGGATAACCTTCTTGCCAGTGCAAGTCTGCTGTTGATGTCCCCCTTGCTCCCCCCGTTATTGCTTATTTTGCTGCCTAGCAGAATTCAGAATTCCTTAACTTCATCTACTTAGTGAGCATCAATCCTACTACTAATTTCTCACTGTTCCCATTTCTGTTACATCTCATTACTTTCGTCTTTCTTCGATTTGCTCTCAATCCATATTCATTAGATTGTTCATTCCATTCAGAGAATCGTGTAATTCTTCTTCTCTTTCACTCAGGACAGCAATGTCATCAGCGAATCATATCAGTGATATCTTTTCATCTTGAGTTTTAGTTCCACTCGTGAACCTATCTTTTATTTCCATCAGTGCTTCTTCGATGTACAGATTGAACAGAAGGGGCGAATGACTATATCCCTACCGGACACCCATTTTAATCTGAGCGCTACGTTCTTGGTCGTCCACTGTTATTATTCCTTCTTGGCTCTTGTACATATCACATATACTATCTGTCTCTCCCTGTAGCTTACCCCTGAACATTATATCTTAGTAATCTGCAACTCGCGAGCCATATCTATGGCTGCGGAGTTGCCAGAAGGCTCTTATTAATTAGAATACTGGATTTCGTACATGTTATTGTTGCACAGAACTTCGACTATGGCCGATTTAGTAGTATTCGCTATCAGTTACAGGTTTACTCGTTCACCATACTGGCGTTACTAGTTCTCATGACTGAGTGTTAAAAAAATGCAAGCAGCGGGTAAACATACAGCGACAGGTAATTTATTAAATGCTTTTCCTTATACATATTTGCTCAGCACATAGCATCCAAATTTCCTCTATTGCTATCAACTGCAGCTCACGTAAGTTAAAATGTTGGTTTACGAGGAAGTCTGTTTTATCGAGAAAAGAGCACATTATCTTCTTACTTTGTGATACTCTGGATGAATTCCTTTCCATGTAAGATAATAATAAGTATGTAAATCATCAGCGTTCTCAGCTAAGTTTTATTCATGGCAGCAAATTACACACAGATAACAAATTTTCTCCTGCTGTCATTAATTCTACTATGAACCTCAATTAAACTAACTACAGTTATCCTTTATATAACGTGTTCAGAAATAACTGACTACTTTTCATTGGGCAAGAAGAGCTGAAAGGAAAGATGATAATCTCTCTGATTTAATAATGATCACATTGTTCTCATCCCAGGTATTATTTATTACTTTTATATTTTATGATAGTTCTTCGGGAATGTAATTACCAAGGGGAGTTGATCTTCACCCCGTTTACAAGCTGTGTGTCAGAGAAAAGCAGCATCTGTTAGAAGTAACTGAGTTGTATGTGAGGTGGGTGTCGTGTTGACCAAATATTATCACTGATTCTGTCTTATAATTACTGCTTACATTCAGGACAAAGTTCTTGATCAATTACTCCATCACTTCTGCAAACTGTGCTCTGGATGTTTGTTTAGGTTTGTTTCGCCATCTTAAATTGGTAATCTCACTAATAGAATCGCTTGTTAGCAATTTCTATTGCTCCTGTAGAGCCCCTCTTTAACCACAACAGAAATCACAGATTGGCCAAAGCTACTTTGCTTCTATGAGCATAGCAGACTGCAGGTTAGTTGGCAGTATGTCTCTCAAAATCTGCTGACTCCATGGTGTCCTACTGGTTCATAAATCTTATCGGGCACATTTTCATTTATTCTCAGAAGTGCGTCATTATCTTGAGTCACAGGCAAACCCTGAAAAGACCCATGCACGTGTACTGTGGACTGGACAAGCTCACCTGTTGTGTCATTATCTGTTTTTATATTCTTTTCCCCATACTGAGGCCGGAGTGATGCAAACATATTTTATTTGCAAACATCTTCATCCGTTATTTCTTATTCTCTAGAGATGCAGCATATGAAAGCAGTTACACATACAAAAAGTCACACAATGTGGGTTAGGACACTTTGTAACACAGCAACTGAGCAGCCCTCAGACATTACAACACATGATGCTGATTTCACTAACGTAGAGATGCTAGCTGTAACCCTTGGCTGCGCCCACATATCAGTGCTCCTGTTATGATAAATGGTCGTGAGTAAGTACATGCAATAACGAACGACAGCTGCCTGCATGCGAGTGCCCGTTCGAGTAACTACAGCTCTTGATGTGCGCTCTCCCACAACTACGTTGCATGTTCAGCGAGCATGCGAAGGGGCATGGACATCTATACATTATAAAAGATGTACATTTTGCAACCAGTCAATAATTTTTTAACTTGGTATATTGATGTCAAAATGATGTTTCATACCCTACTTTATTCTATTAGGGGTCGATTCTTCTTTCTTCCTTTCTGAAGTAACCTATACTGTTCCTCATGAATCAAGCTATCCCCATATTAAATTTTATCAAAATTCGTCCGCAATTTGACAGACAGAGCTATTTTCGTATTTACAGTATAATATTAAGTATGGATATGTGGTGTTATTGTTTCTGACATGTCAGAAAGAACAGACACCATTTCGATCCTGCGGCCGCTATGAATCAATACACAAAGAAATTAAGGATATTAGATGCCAGTGTGGATTGATTTATATCAACGGGGCGAGTTAAAAATTTGTGCTGGAATGGGATTCGAACCTTGACCTCCTGCTTGCTAGGCAGATGAGCTGACCACTACGCCATCCAGACACAGTGATTACAACAATCGCACATATACGAGTACACCTCCCATCAGATCCGGATTCTAAAACTACACCATGCGCTACCGTTATAGTTCCTTTGCTCTTTAGTCCCACTCACGACACCGCGCCACTTCCCTTAAGCTCTAGTTCAAGCTTTATCTGCACCTGCCTGACTGGATCGTCGGTCATCTTCGCCTTACACATGTACGAAATTAAGGTGAAGACGGCCAGTGATCCTTCCAGTGTAGATCAACACCATGCTCGAACTTTTACGGGAATCGGCCAGATGCAGCCATTAATGATGCTAATGGTCAGGGGCACTACATCAGTAGTATGTGGTATAAGATGAGAATTTGGATTTCCGTGCGGCTGAGGAGCCCACTGTGTCTTGATGGCGTGGTGGTCAGCGCATCCGCTAGTAAGAAGGAGACGTGGATTCGAATCTCGGTCCAGCACATTTTTTCAACTTTCCCCACTGATATAAAATGGGGGCCACTTTGTGCCTTGATATCAGTATGGATTTCACACCAGTGTTCTCCCTTTAAGGCCACTTTATTACAAGAGCACAATTTAAATCCAAATCGGAAGTCCATATACAGAGAGTGGTATCGTCCAACATCGATCTGTAAATCACGTGACAGTGATGACGTGCAAATATGACCGAACTTGCAGTCTGTGGTGGCACAGATGTAGGCGGCTGGTGAATGATGGATGGGATGCGACGAGGGCGTTACGTGGAACACGCAGCACCGCTCTACTGAATGGCCGGCCGGTACTTCCACGGCATCATTATCGCTCGATTGACTAGATACAGCGTCCAGTGGCACTGTCGTAGAAAGCAAGTCTTCATATTCCTGGTACGAATTTCATCTTTTCAGACTTACCCTTCAAACAATATACATATATTTTGCATTATGTATCTCCCTTGGAGGAAAGACATGCAATCTCTTCGCCCATTGTTTTTTCTGGGAATTCTTCGCTTTTCCCGGTACCTTTCAACGATGTACAAAATAAACTGGTAAAAGTGTTCCACATATTCATCCCTTCCTACACCAAAGTTTGTGACAAACTCCATGATGCAATATCCGATACAATCCAGAGTTATCTTTTCTGCCGTTTGGCGTACTCGATGCAGTCGAAAAGTGGGACATCCCTCGCTCGAATGCCTGTGACCAGTCTAATAACTTTGTCGTCCACGAAACGACACACCTCATCTTTCCTTATTTTTTTTTATTAGTATGCAAGTCTAGCTCTCATATCAACGATGTCCGCTGGTGGATCTTCTGTTTGTTTTTTATTTTAATTTTTATTCTTAAATTGTAAGTGGGATCTAGAATGAAGAAACTTAGATTAAAGAAATTTCTATCGTCCCATCATGTGGTATAACGTTATTCAGAAATTTTCACCCATGAAAGGTTTACATAACAGAGCACCAATGAAAAACCCTACTTCAATTTGCTTCACCAAGGTTTTGAAATTTGCTATGCACTTACAGTATTACGAAAAGCCTTCATAAGCCTTTAACGAGTGGATAGTTGCTGTATTCTATTTGCAGTTCCTTAACTGCGGTTTAGTTGATTCAGATATATCTCTGTCTTGGTCCTTGTAGCGACAGCTGCGCAGAGCACAAGATAGAAGAAACCGCTTGTGGAGGCTGCGTCAAAAACTGGGATCGATGCAAACAAGTAGGTATGTGGAAGGACCGAATTTAACCTGGTAGGAATCTACGATTGACCTTCGACAATCAGGTACATAGCATACATAACCAACATCCACTGCCTCCACTAGAAACTAACACCGCAAAATAACAAGTTAAATTATATTTACGGAAAAATGGGGGGGGTTCGCGGAATCTGTGTATCCCAGTAACGAACGTCGCTTTTATCAGCTGACCAAGAAGCAAAAATAGTGTCATCTAGATCGCACCAGTGGAACTGTATTATTCCACTGCTTTAATCTGGATGCCAGGAGTTCTGTTGGTTCAGTAAAGAAAATATTCATCCCAGTCCTCGCAAGATTTCGATAGTGCCATTAGGTGGATATAATCTTATCCTTACACTTCCTTTGGTCTTCTAATAACTTGTTTCGAGCCGCATGCCACATTCGAATAGTGTTGTGTGTCAACAATTCGGGCACGTTCCAGTTGTTCAGCAATACGACATCAACAACTGTATTTCAAGTGACACTACATTTATCCTTTATGGACTATGGGGTGAGGACTGTTACAGTTAACAAAAATGGAACCGGTGCTAACAAGTAGGTATTTTAACTGCCGGGAATCTATGACATACCGCCACTACTTACCAATATCCTAGTCACCTCCCCGATAAACTGAATAGTATCACAAAATAACGAATTCTAGATATTGGGTTGGTGCGTAAGTTCGTAGCATTTTTCCATGAGTTCGATAAACACAACATATACCCATAACAGTGAAGGTTACACCTCGGGGAAGGAATTCGAAGTACACCACACCGTAGCTGTTCCATCAGCTGCATAATATTATCTTTTGTAGATGCGCGGAGATCTTTATACGGTCAGTTACTGCTTTGTTTGGGCTCAACCATTCCTTTCTTTTTCTTATGTTAGCATAAAGAGACTATTTCTCGTCACCAGTAACGATACAGAATGAAAATGGTCGGTGTCGCTCACTAGCCAGTGGCGAACCGCCAGAGATTCACATATGGCCACCCGCTGATTCTTCTAGTTTTGTCTTAGAATATGCGGTATCGAAAAACCTGATTTTTGAACCTGCATGTAAATGTTGCACAATGGTGGAATGAACGCAGTTCATCACATTCGCCAGCACAGTGGAGTGGATCGTTGTGCATTAATCCGCATAAACGATATTAATCAAATTCCGAAGGTCTTCCTGAACGTGGAGGGTCACCAATGTCAAAACGATCCTCCTTAAAACGAGAATACCATTTTCTTGCCGTACTCTGTCCCATGGGATTATCCCCATACACGCCTCAACTGTTTCTGGCTGCCTCCGCTGCTGTCAGCCCTCTACTGAACTCAAACAGAAGAATATCTCGGAAATGCTCCCAATTCCCCACTTGGCATTCCATTTTATAGCGTCCACAGTTCCACTCATTATCTAAAAATGACAACATGACAATATGTAAACTCAAACAGCAACACTGAACCACAAATTAATACCGTGACAAAAAATAAAAACACCTACAGCCGTCCTCATGATTTTATTTTAGTTTGTCGCTACCAGTTTCGACGCTTTATTGCGTCATCTTCAGGCGTGTCAGCCTGCCAACTGCCAACTCTTAATGGTTGGAGTGCTGACACGCCTGAAGATGACTCAATGAAGCGCCGAAACTAGTAGCGACAAACTAAAATAAAATCATAAGTATGGCTGTAGGAGTTTTTATTTTTTGTCACGATAGTAAACGGCCGTCGTCCCAGAGACCTCCTGCTGAAAGGATGGACATGAAAAAAAAGCAAAAAAATACAAATTAATAGCCCGCATCTCGTGGTCGTGTGGTAGCGTTCTCGCTTCCCACGCCCGGGTTCCCGGGTTCGATTCCCGGCGGGGTCAGGGATTTTCTCTGCCTCGTGATGGCTGGGTGTTGTGTGCCGTCCTTAGGTTAGTTAGGTTTAAGTAGTTCTAAGTTCTAGGGGACTTATGACCACAGCAGTTGAGTCCCATAGTGCTCAGAGCCATTTGAACCATTTTGAACAAATTAATACAGTCGACAAACAAGCCCGTAGTAACGGGTATACCATCATGCAAAAGAAAAGCGCTACGAACTTATGCACAAAGCTAATATTCATGGAAAAATTGGAGAATCGAGGTATTCCAGTCACGAACATCGCTTTTATCAAATGGTTCAAATGGCTCTGAGCACTATGGAACTTGACATCTATGGTCATCAGTCCCCTTGAACTTAGAACTACTTAAACCTAACTAACCTAAGGACATCACACAACACCCAGTCATCACGAGGCAGAGAAAATCCCTGACCCCGCCGGGAATCGAATCGCTTTTGTCAACTGACCAAGAAGCAAAAATATTTGCATTTAGATTCCACCAGTAGAACTGTCTCATTCCACAGTTTTATTCTGCATATCAAGAGTTGTACTGGCTAAGTAAAGAAAATGTCCTCCTTGGTACCGGTAAGGAATGTCAAGAGCTGCATTGGCTAAGTAAAGAAAATATTCATCCCGGTGTCCGAACGATTTCGATGGTTGTTTAACTGGTTTCTGGTTGCATTATGCTTTCGAATAGGGTGTTGTGTGCCGATAGTTCAGACATGGCCCAGGTGGTCTGCGACACGAAGGCAACAGTGGTGTTTCAACTTCCCTCCCGCTCGGACGTTTGAAGCCAAATTATTATGACCGAATGATATCTAGTTACCTGAATGGAAACTTTAGGGCCGGAGAAGTAGCTTCCCCAATATTTTTACACAATTATCTCCCACTCTTCCAGATATAAAATTAATTTTTACACCATAAATAAAATCTCTATAGCTCAGCAAAATTCCGGCGATCGTCGACTCTGAAAATTCTTAAAATAATCAGAGGCACAACCGTACGCCGCAGGGAAGCCATCTTGAATGCTATGACGCACTCAGTCTGCAGCATGGAAACCAGTGTCCAACTTGTGTATCAGTTTCTATAAAGTCCAGAACTGAATCTCTTAAAACAGAGCATAAAAGACCGTGGTGCACAATTTACTGATTTCTCATGATGCAAAGTTCCCTACGAGTTAAGACACATCAAATAATGTTCCGACTCGTGATGACTGGTTGTTGTGTGATGTCCTTAGGTTAGTTAGGTTTAAGTAGTTCTATGTTCTAGGGGACTGATGACCATAGATGTTAAGTCCCATAGTGCTCAGAGCCAATGTTCCGAGTCACAAACAAGGCAGAAGTTAAAATAAACGTAGAACTGATCGTACATTTTTCATTCATGAAATTTTAATTTTCCATAAACGATTTTCCTTGCTACACATCAGTACACAGCATTCTCTTGTCTGATAAGAAATGTTATCATAATTCATCAAATTACATTTAGCATTAAAAATGGCAGCTTACAATAATGCTGCTAATTACAATTTCACTCATATCGTACACTCCGCAGTTCTCAATTAGAAGTAAGTAAATCCATTGTACGCGTAATGTTCCACAGTCTATCCACAGAGATTTTATATCACGAGGCAGAGATAATTTACCTCTCGCAGTCGTGAAGAGTCTTGAGCCATATCAGTCACTTGCTCGATCATACACGAACATTGGTATTACATATCAAAACGTAACAGAACCAACGTGGTTGGACAGACGTATAGTAATAACAAATTTGTCCATTATGAACTGTGAGGTAATGACGGCGACGGTTGATAAAAATGAATCTAACGTACTGTTCTCCGTGAGTCACAAAGCCACTATATGAGTGGAGCAGATTTACGTATTCATAGTCTATTGTGTTGCAACAACTGCTGTGTAATATTGCAGAAAGTCTGTTGTGGGTGTATTATGGCTTCAGAGTGTTTTTAATGGTGAGTGACAGGCGAGGAGTGATGGACGTTACGGTAGAATTAACGTGTCTAACATGCTGTTAGAACAGGACGCATAACCAGTACGAGAGACCAGGGAAAGAAGACCACTCGGAGCAAAACGATCACGCTTAATTTCTGCCCAGTTAATGGTACTATCTAATGGAGGATTCACGAATTAAGTTTTCACATGAGACTAAGGCTACAGCTGTGACATAGTTTCTGTTCGTGTTTTTCCATAAAAATTACAGTAGCAAACATCGTTCTATGCACTGTCGATCTGAGGTAAGTTCTAAATCCGTAATTAGCTATGTCACATTTTGCGCCTCTGTAGTTAGTCACAAATATATAGATGATGAAGGAAGAAAACAGTGAAGTTGCCTATATTTTGTTCTGAACATGCGAGTACTACCGTAACCTTGTGTTCCCTGTAAGACAAGAGTCTGTGACAAAATGATAACGAAAGGGGGGGGGGGGGGGGTTCATTTACCCAGTAGGGATCGCATTACCCACTTCTAAATTTTCAGGTGTTCACACTTATGTGTTTTTATTCATTTAGAGGTAAATTCTTTTATTTATTGAACCATTCATTCATTCAGTGGCACTTGACTTGTTATTTAACTATTATGTGTACTGGTTCATTTTCATGTATGATTTATTATTTTTATGATTTTATCAATATGTTTATTTGCGTATTTAGTTGGGCGATATTATTTATTTAAGCGTTTCAGTTTTCATATTCAAGAATGGTGAAAAATTACGTTCCAAAAACTGTTCGTTAGAACTGAAAATATTAACAACGCCATGAAGGCAGTTGAAAAATAATGTGCTTGTAAAAACAACAAGCAGAAAACTTAGTGTATCTAAAGTGGTACTAAAAAGAAGGGCAACGGGAAAAAAACATCATCTGTGCCACACAAAAAACTTTTGGAAAATTATAAACCTATAGTCACACAATACCAAGACGAAGAACTAGTTAAACATATCTTTAATATGGGAATAAGGTTCTACAGTCTGAGACAAGAGATGTGCGCTATCTAGTATTTCAGTTACCAGTGACAAATGCGACGTCGGCAACCAGAGCTCTTCCTCCGATCTCCAGGATCTGCATCAGTCGCAAGAGCCAGTGCGTTCAATCAAACTTTTTAAAATTCTCTCGGAAGTGCATTCTGATCAGCTATGTCCTCCCCACAGGATTATTAATGTGGATAAAACTACAACTGAAATACTTTCATTTAGGGTTTCGGGAGTTTTGGCGAAGCAGGGACGAGGGAGAATAGGGCGAATAGCGTGCTGTTATAGTACTGATCAGTAGTCCGTATAAAATTCCTTTAGTGGAGGAAAAAAGAAAGAAGAATCATCAACAGAAAAAACGTAACCTAGACCTAACAGTCAACATGAACGTGCAAACAAATCTAACGGGTCTTCGCAGGAGAGAAGAGGAACACCTAAGAAACTGAGACGTTTTATGTCCAAGAGAATTCAGAGAATGATGAAGAGGAAGATGTAGCTGATGACGATGGTAACCAACAGTCTATTTACTGCTATTAAGAATATTTACATTCTGTTCGTGACGAAGGTTGGATTATGAATTGTGAAAACTGGGCCCATGACCAATATGCTGGAGTGAGTGACGATGATAATAAGTTTATCTGTGATTTTTGTAAAAGCAGAAATACTGCGGAAAATCGTAGAATGCTGAATATGTATAGATCCTTGTGTTATTATTATTATTATTTAATCTGTTCTTTTCAGCAACAGGTCCTAATATTTTACTTTTTCAGTTTGTGATAATGAAAAAAATTGCATTTCAGCTTCATTTAAATGGATTTTATCTAGAACATTATGTTGCCTAGCTTCTAATATAAAAACTGACTAACATAGGCTTGTTGTTATTGTGGTCTTCAGTCTGGAGACTGGTTTGATGCCGCTTTCCATGCTACTCTATCCTTTACAAGCCTCTTCATCTACGAATAACTACTGCAGCCGACATCTTTCTGAATCTGCTTAATCTCCATCTACGATTTTTGCCCACCATGCTTCCCTCCAATATTAAATTGATATCCCTTGATGCCTGAGAACATGTCCCACCAACCGATCCCTCCTTCTAGTCAAGTTGTGCCACAAATTCCTCTTCTCCAAGATTATATTCAGTACCTCCTCAAAAGTTACGTGAACTACCCATCCATTCTTCAGGATTCTTCTTTAGCATTACATTTCAAAAGCTTCTATTATCTTCTTGTCTACACCGTTTATCGTCCATGTTTCACTTCCATACAAGGCTACACTACATACAAACGGTGTCAGAAAAGTCTTGCTGACACTTAACTCTATACTTGATGTTAACATATTTCTCTTAATCAGAAATGCTTTCCTTGCGTAGCCACTCTACATTTTATATCCTCTCTACTTCGACCATTTTGCTCCCCAAGTAGCTAAATTCATTTACTACTTTTAGAGTCTCATTTCCTAATCTAATTCCCTCAGCATTATCTGATTTAATTCAACTACATTTCATTACACTCGTTTTACCTTTATTGATATTCATCTTATCTCCTCCTTTCAAGACACTGTCCATTTCACTCAGCTGCTCTTCCAGGTCCGTTGCTGTCTCTGACAGAATTACAGCGTCGTCGACAAACCACGAAGTTTTTTCAGAATGAGAGCTTCTGTAAAGTTTGGAAGGTAGGAGACGAGGTACTGGCAGAAGTAAAGCTGTGAGGACGGGGCGAGAGTCGTGCTTGGGTAGCTCAGTTGGTAGAGCACTTGCCCGCAAAAGGCAAAGGTCTCGAGTTCGTGTCTCGGTCCGGCACACAGTTTTATTCTGCCAGGAAGTTTCACGAAGTTTTTATTTCTTCTCCATGGAATTTAATTCCTACTCCGAATTTTTCTTTTCTTTCCTTTACTGCTTGATCAGTGTACAGATTGAATAACATCGGAGATAGAATACAACCCTATCTCACTCCCTTCTCAATCACTGCGTCCCTTTCATGCCCCTCGACTCTTATAACTGCCATATGATTTCTCTACAAATTGTAAATAGCCTTTGTCTCCCTGTATTTTACACCTGCCACCTTCAGAGTTTGAAAAAGAGTATTCCTGTCAACTTTGTCAAAAGATTTCTCTAAGTCTACAAATGCTAGAGACGTAGGTTTGCCTTTCCTTAATTTATCTACCAAGATACGTCGTAAGGTCAGTATTGCCTCGCGTGTTCCAAAATTTATATGGAATCCAAACTGATCTTCCCCGAGGTCGGCTTTAACCAGTTTTTCCATTCGTCTGTAAATAATTCGTGTTAATACTTTGCAGCCGTGACTTATTAAACTGTTAGTTCGGAAATTTTCACACCTGTCAACACCTGCGTTCCACCTGTCAACACCTGCGTTCTTTGGGATTTGAATTATTTCATACTTCTCTATGTCTTACGGTATATCACCCGTCTCATAGATTTAGGTCACCAGATGGTAGAGCTTTGTCATGGCTGGCTCCCCCAAGGCTATCAATAGTTCTAATGGAATTTTGTCTACTCCTGGGGCCTTGTTTGGACTTAGGTCTATCAGTGCTCTGTCACACTCTTCATGCAGTATCATATCTCCCATTTCATCTTCATCTACGTCCCCCTTCGTCTCCGTAATATTGTCCCGAAGGACATCCCCTTCTATAGACTCTGTATATACTCCTTCCATATTTCTGCCTTCCCTTCTTTGCTTAGAACTAGTTTTCTATCTGAGCCCTTGATATTCATACAAGTGGTTCTCTTTTCTCCAATGATCTCTTTAATTTTCTTGTAGGCAGTATCTATCTTACCTCTAGTGATATATGCTTCTACATACTCACACTTGTCCTCTAGCCATCCCTGCTTAGTCATTTTGCACTTCCTCTAAGTCTCATTTTTGAGACGTACGTACTCCTTTCCGCGTGCTTCATTTACCGCATTTTTGTATCTTCTTCTTTCGTCAGTTAAATTCAATATCTCTTCTGTTACCCAAGGATTTCTACTAGCCCTCGACTTTTTACCTACTGGATCCTCTGCTGCCTTCACTGTTTCATCTCTCAAAGCTACCCATTTTCTTTTCATCCGTTCCCTAATGCTCTCTCTGAAACTCTCCACAACCTGTGGTACATGAAGTCTATCCAGGTCCCATCTTCTTAAATTTCTATTTTTTTGCAGTGTTTTCAGTTTTAATCTACAGTTCACAAACAATAAATTGTCCTCAGAGTTCACATCTGCCCCTGGAAATGTCTTGCAATTTTAAACCTGGTTCCTAAATCTCTGTCTTATCATTACATAGTATGTGTCGAACCTTCCAGTATCTCTCGGCCTCTTGTACCTATACAGCCTTATTTCATGATTCTTGAACCAAATATTAGCTATGATTAAGTTATGCTCTGTCCATATTCACCCACTGTTTTTCCTTTTCCTTTTTCTACTAACGTGTTCCAGTCCCCAATAACTATTATATTTTCGTCTCCCTTAACTGTCTGAATAATTTCTTTACCGCATCATACATTTCTTCAACCTCTTCATCATCTCCGGAGCTAGTTGACATATGAACTTGTACTGTGGAGTTAGGTGTGGGCTTCGTGTCTACCTTTTCTACAATAATGCGTTCACTATGCTGCTCGTAGAAGCTTATCAGCGTTTCAATTCTTTATTCATTATTAAACCTACTTCTGCTTTACCGTTATTTGATTTTGTATTTATAACCCTTTATTTAACTGACGAGAAGTCTTGTTCCTCCTGCCTCCGAACTTCACTAATTTCCATTGTCTCTAACTTTAACCTAACCATTTCCCCTTTTAAATTTTCTTACCTACCTGCCCTATTAAGAGATTTGACATTCCACTTCCCGATACGTAAAACGCCAGTTTTGTTTCTCCTGTTGACGACGTCCTCCAGTAGCCGGAGATCAGAATAGGGGACTATTTTACCTCCGTAATATTTTATGCAAGACGACGTCATCATAATTTAACCACACAGTAAAGCTGCATGACCACGGGAAAAATTACGGCTGTAGTTTCCCCTTGCTTCCAGCCATTCGCAGTACGAGCACAGCAAGGCCGTTTTGGTTAATGTTAAAAGACCAGATCAGTCAATCATCCAGACCGTTGCACCCTGCAAGTACTGAAAAGGGTGTTGCCCCTCTAAAGGAACAACCCGTCTGTGTGGCCTCTAAACACATACATTTACATCTATATCTATGTGATTACTCTGCTATTCACTATAAAGTGCCTGCAGAGGGTTCAATGAACCACTTTCAAGCTGTCTCTCTACCGTTCCACTCTCGAACGGAGCGCGGGAAAAAACGAGCACTATAATTTTTCTGTGCGAGCCCTGATTTCTCTTACTTTATCGTTTTGATTATATCCCCATTGTAGGTGGGTGCCAACAGAATGTTTTCGCTATCGGAAGAGAAAACTGGTGACTGACACTTTACGAGAAGATCGCGTCGCAACGAAAAGCGCCTTTGTTTTAATGATTATCACTACAATCCACGTTTCATATCTGTGGCACTATTTCCTCTATTTCGCAATAATAAATAACGAACTGCCCTTCTTTGTACTTCTTCGATGTCATCCGTCAGTGCCACCTGATGCGGATCCCACACCGCACAGCAGTACTCCAGAATAGGGCGGACAAGTGTGGAGTAAGCAGTCTCTTTAGTAGAACTGTTGCGCCTTCTAAGTGTTCTGCCAATGAATCACAGTCTTTGTTTTGCTCTATCCACAACATTATCTATATGATCGTGCGAATTTATGTTATTTGTAATAGTAATTCCTAAGTATTTAGTTGAATTTACAGGCTTCAGATTTGTGTGACTTATCACGTAATCGAAATTTAGAGGATTTCTTTTAGTAGTCGTGTGAATAACTTCACACTTTCCTTTATTCAGGACCAGGTGCCACTTTTCACACCGTACAGATATCTCACCTAAATCATTTTGCAATTTGTTTTGGTCATCTGATGACTTTACAAGACGGTAAATGACAGCATAATCTGCAAACAATTTTAGACGGCTACTCCTATGTCGTTCATATAGATCAGGAGC
The DNA here is from genome assembly GCF_023864345.2 of Schistocerca serialis cubense. Classification (NCBI taxonomy): domain Eukaryota; kingdom Metazoa; phylum Arthropoda; class Insecta; order Orthoptera; family Acrididae; genus Schistocerca; species Schistocerca serialis. The sequence goes on along the minus strand of NC_064643.1, from coordinate 378,862,832 downwards.
AATAGAGGGCTTGTAACACACCGGATATTACTTCTGTTTTATCCGATAGCTTCTCGTCTATTACTACGAACTGTGACCTTTCTGACAGGAAATCACGAATTCAGTCGCACAACTGAGGCGGTATTCCATAGGCACGCAGTGTGGTTAGAAGACGCTTGTGACTAACGGTGTCGAAAGCCTTCTGGAAATCTAAAAATATGGAATCAATTTGACATCCCCCGTCGATAGCACTTATTATTTCATGTCTACAAGGAGCTAGTTGTGTTTCACAAGAACGATATTTTCTGAAACTGTGCTGACTGTGTGTCAATAATTCGTTTTCTCCGAGGTACTTCATAGTGTTCGAATAGTGTTCAAATACAGTATATTTTCTAAAACCCTTCGGCAAATCGACGTTAGTGATATGGGACTGTAATTCAGCGGATTACTCCTACTGCCGTTTTTGGGTATTGATGTGACTTGAGCAATTTTCCAGTCTCTAGGTACGGATCTTTCCGAGTGAGCCGTTGCATATAACTGCTAAATAAAGAGCTATTGTATTAACATACTCTTAGAGGGACCTGCCTAGTACACAATCTAGACCGGAGGCCTTGGCTTTATTAAGTGGTTTAAGCTGCTTTGTTACACCTAGGATATGTACTTCTATGTTTCTTACGTTGGCAGTTGTTCTTGATTGGAATTCAGGAATAGTTACTTCGTCTTCGTTGGTGAAGGAATTTCGGAAAACCGTGTTTAGTAACTCTGCTTTAGTGGCACTGTCATCAGTGACTTCACCGTTGTTATCGCACAGTGAAGGTATTGATTTTGTCTTGCCACTGGTGTCCTTTATGTATGACCAGAATCTCTTTGTGTTTTCTGACAGAATATCGTTGTGGAAATTATTGAAAGCATCTCACATTGAATTACACGCTATATTACGAACTTCTGCCAAACTTTGGAATTTTCCGTTATTTTAAATTAGGCATGCTTTTTTCGCTGCTTCTGCAACAGTGATCTGATCCGTTTTGCGTAACATGCGGGATGAGCACCATCACTTATTAATTTATGTGGTATGTATCTCTCAATTGCTGTCAATACTATCTCTTTGAAAACATTTCTCAGTTCACATTATCATTTCAATAAAGGCGTTAAGAGCATTTTTATCAGCTTTTGTAACTAGATATACTTTGCGTTTCTTTTTGATGCTTGTAGGTGTTACGATATCCAGCATAGCAGCAACAGCCTTGTTGTCGCTAATCCCTGTATTCTTCACGATACTCACTATTTGTTGCTCATTATTTGTTGCTAAGGGGTGAAGTATGCTTTCGCAACCATTTACGCTTCGCGTGGGCTCATGAACGAATTGTTCAAAATAATTTTCTGAGAAAGCATTCAGTACAATTTCGGATGATGATTTATGCCTGCCGCTGGCTTTAAACGTATAACTTTTCCAACATATTGAGGCTAGATTTAAGTCACCATCGACTGTAATTGTATGAGTTGGGTACCTATTTGAAATGGGACACAAGTTTTCTTAGAATTGTTCAGCAACTATATCTTTTGAGTCGGTGGGTCGGTAAAACAATCCAATTCATAGTTTAGACCGAATGTTAGGTATAACCTCTACCCATACTATTTCTCAGGAACCATCTTCTTCAATTTCACTACAAGGCAAACAAATTCTGATAGCAATAAATACTCCACCACCAACTGTATTTAATCTATCCTTTCTGAGCACTGTTAGATCGTTTGAAAAAATTTCAGCTTAACTTTTTCCGGCCTTAGCCAGATTTCTGTACCTATAACTATCTGAGCCTCAGTGCTTTTTATTAGGTCTTGAAGCTCTGGTTCTTTCCCAACATAGGTACGACATTTTACAACTACCTTACTGTGTTTTAGCTGCCCCATATTAGAAAGACGCCCTCTCTGTGGTTTCCTGAGACCCTCTAACCTAAAAAAGCACCCAGTCCCTTCCACACAGCCCCCCTTACCCGTGTAGCCGCCTCCTGTATGTAGTGGACTCCTGAGCTATTAAGCCGTACCCGGAAACCCACTACCCGTTGGCGGAAGTCAAGGAATCTTCAGTCTACACGGTCACAGAACCGCCTGAGCCTCTTATTCCGACCCTCCACTCGGCTGTGCACCAAAGGACCACAGTCGGTTCTATCGATGATGCTGCAAATCGTGAGCTCCGCTATAATCTCGGAAGCAATACTGGCAGTCTTTACCATCTCCGCTAGCCGCCCGAAAGCAGAGGAATCTCCCCCAATCCAAAGCGACACATGTCACTGGTACCGACATCAGTCCCACCTGCAGTTGGCTGCACCCTGTACTCTTCATGGCATCCTGAAGTACCCTTTCCACATCCGGAATGACTCCCCCCGGCATGCACACGGAGTGACACTGCTTTCCTTCCCCTCCTTGGCAGCCATGTTCCTAAGGGACCCCATTACATGCCTAACGTTGGAGCTCCCACTACCAGCAAACCAACCCCTTGTTAATGCTCAGACCTTGAGGGCCGAGAAGCTCCCTCTGGAATAGGCTGGACGACTGCATCCGGCCTAGAAACATCGTCAGCCACAGATGGCTCTCGAAACCTGTTCGTCAAAGGAACCAGGGAGGCCCTACGATCGGCACCTCGCAAAAGCTTTTCGCTGCCTGCCAGACTTTGCAATGATCTCCCACTCCACCACGGGTGAGGGGTCAATCTCAGTGCAGGCAGTACCTGGGGTGGCCACAGCAGTGGACCGATCAGGGGACACGTGGGAGCTGCTAAACATCCCTCGCATCCACATGTCTGACCCTCCCCCCCCCCCCCCCCCCCCCCCCACAGTGATACCCCTAGGCAGCAGCTTCAATCTGTGTGACGGAAGCCAAGGGTTACCAACTCTGCTCGCATCTGTACACAGCAATCGCAGTTCCTACCGATTACTGCAGTCGCTCTTGCTTGAAGCTCGTAAAAATATGTAACAAACGCCTGGTGTACTCGCCTTATTTGCAGCAGGAACACGAGGTGCTCTGTCCCTGACGGTCTATCCGAAATACTTACCAAAACAAACAAAATCCTGTACGATAAGAGGAGCAATATAAAGGTCGATAACAACGGCGGCACTGTATGCTACGCTGCTATTAAAATGAAAGGTAGTGCCTAGTAAGCACTCGAACACGCCAGAAATTACAAAAATGATCTAGTAGCTATACAGGTATCTGTAAATAAGACGCTCCTGTTGGAAGCTCGTAAAAATATGTAAGAAACGAAAAGTGTACTCGCCTTTTTATCAGCAGGAACACGAGGTGCTCTGCCTCTCACTGTCTATCCGTTGGGATTGCACATACGGTATGGCAATCTGTATCGCAGAAGCACGCAAGCCTTCCCACCAACGACAAGGACCATGGTTAATGGAGGGACACATATACATCTGAATATTTTTATAGCAAATCGAGAGATAAAAGTAATGGTAATAAACCGCAAACTATAACATAGGGGATCATTTTACACCAAAGACAATGGGGAGAATGATCCTGTACATTATCGTTATTTATTCGTTTCAGAATCTTGAAAATAACTTAAATAACACGTAAGATAAATACATAACCTATACCCAATACTGTACAGTACATAGGGCCGCAAACCTGATAGATCATTATCCCCTGGTATCCCCTACGTAAGTTTTTCTCGCTTAACTGTCCATGCATCGAAAAAACTTAAAGATGGCCACTCAGAGATTAATTAACGAACTGCCAAATACCCAATAGGCATTACGCTTGTCTAAAAATTATTATTTAATGAAGAAGCATCCATACATGTTATAAAAATTTAACTTTACGAGCAGTCTTTCAGTTAGGCGTCAGTCTGATAGTTACATGACATAGACAGCTGAATTTACAATGACAGCGTTAGTCTGCAGACATAAAAAAAACCTACCCGGAAAGGTCTCTGGTATATGGAACATGCTAACATAAACAGAAATAAAGCATAGGAAAGTGAAAGGTACCAATCAATGTTGCACCTAAGTAATACGCTACATGAACTAAATGCTCATGTACTTTCGCTGAATGCAAATTGTGTTTTTCAGTATTTGGCAACAAGTGCAGCATTGGCAGTGTGGTAGCTTACTGTCTGCCTTGTGCAACAGTAGCAAGGCATTCTGATACAAGGGAATTACGTTAACCGCGCAGCAAAAGATAATACTTCCAAGACTTTCTTCCTGAGAAACCTCAACGTGCCGTGGTGTCAAATGACTGTCCTTTAGCGGTCTGTGTTAATGCCACTATTTGAAGTGCATTCTGAAATATTTTGACGTGACGTGAATTGACATGAGGTAATGTGATGTGACGGGAAATATGAATTGGTATTAAACAAACAACTTCGTCCCCGGATCACGTGCGATTCCAACTTAATGTCGACAACATGCGCAGAACAAAATGCTCTCTCCAGTCCCGACGACCTTTGGCAGCCGGTATTATCATCCTGCTGTCCTCACTCATGCAGCCGAATTCCAAGTAATTTCATGTTTGCCACCGTCTCTGGATCGTGCATAGTGTCTTTACAATAAATAGCATTATGCAACAGTTTTTCACTTACTTGGCACAAACACATCCCCACTTGTAGTTTGGCGTGGTCTCTCAGCAATACTGATCGATAAAACTTCCTGTCTTCATGACATACTCCAGGATTAAAATTATGGATTCACGGTCGTCGTTGACAAATCTTTACGTAGTCTGTGTCACCAAATACTTCCTTCCACTACAAAAAACGTTAACCTCCTTGTGTATATACTGAAACTATAAAATAATAACTTTAAATGGGTTCTTAGTGAAATATTACAGCACTTGGCCGTGGAATCGTTGACAACAAATATGCGTTTTTCAGTGTTTTCATACCGACGGCCAATAGCCAACTAACCTCCAGTCATTTTGAAGCTGTCCGTGAAGTCGTTGATCGAACAATAAATCCTGTGTCTCCGCCGTGATTTTCATTTCTGTCATTCAGCACAATGCTTGGACGAAATGGGCTCTGAGTGATGACTTCGAATGTGTTCGTTGTGGGGACTCTAAGGTGTTCTGTGATCAACAAAAGAACCTGCTGTTTAAATAAACGCCTGCACACACTGCAATTTGCTTGAAAACCGACTCCATCCTGTTAGTAACATCAAAATGTCCTCATCGTGGAAGCACTGTCATGCCAATGTCATACATTGCACAGAGACTTACAGTTACCGCTAAACTGGCTCCAATTAATCAGTTCGAGAATATCGAATGCTTGTTCAATCACCTATAAAGAATTCACATGCTCCCTTAAGTGCATTCCATGCTCTGGAAGGTATCTAACATCAACACACCAAATTAAACATTCTATTTGCACATTTTATCTTTGTACTCATTTATAAAATAAAAAACATTTTAGTCAATTACTTATTTGTTTTACGAGTAAATGTTTTCAACACTGTTCCAGTACTGGTTCTGACAGAAATGTGATCTAGTTGCAACTCAACAGTCAGGGACTGCTGAAGACGTGTGACTGTCGAATATACGTGATAGGCTTGCTGGGTATTGCAATGTGGTTTGGATGTTAACAGAAAGATCTGTAATTCGAAGGTTATGAGCTGCAAAGGCTGAATAATAGAAAAAACATAAAGAAGAAGAGAAGATCCTTCTAACGCAAAGGATAGAGCCATTTAAGAAACCTAACAAGCCTAAGGTCACTTTTATTTCGAAGTGAGTGATTTAATTATGAGAGCATACAAGACTGAGGTAATCATAAGCTGTTAATGAGTCAAGAGCGGCATAACTAGCAGGCTGGTAAGCAGACACATTATCTCATTTTTGTCACTGGCATCTGATTAGAGATGTATGGGTGGAATGACGTCCCGATCATCGCACAAATCTTCAAATTCTTGTCTGAAACCAGAGGTCTCTCAACGCTGTGTTTTGGGGTAAGAGTTAAAGTACATTTGACTACTTCTACAGTGCTCTTCGTCCGACAGTCATATCATTATTTTGCTCGGCTTTATCTATGCATTCGAATACAATTGACGAAAGAGGGTTATTTTAAAAAATATATAAGATTGGACATAGAACTTCCCATCTGATAATCTGGAAACAACAATGTTCTGTACGAATGAGAAAACTACACAGATCAACCAAAGCAAACAGTAGCGAGATTGAATAGTAGGTAGTACGGATTTAAGGAATTTGGGAGACATGAAAGGGAAATTTATCAGCGTAAAGGATGAAGAAGCGACTCGTTTAACAATGAATACATGAAATGTGATTCTTTTGCCATAAGAGCTTCTACTCTTCTTCAGATCCTGGACGAGAACGATACAGTTATCCTAGGAAAGATGCGGGGCTGACAAATCACGGATCTATTGAATGCTGCAACATTTTCAAAATAATGATCTGTAATTTCATGTCGTGCTTAGAAAACATTTGAATGGAATCACTTAACGTACTATGCAACAATATAACGTTGCAGTGCCTGCGCTATTCTGAACTACCGTGCACGAATGTCCAAAGGAACTTTGCATCGTAATTCAGAATAACACAGGCGCTATCACATGGCCGACACCGTTCAAGGAACTTTCAGATAAAATATCTTACCTGTAGGGAATATAGGTCATCGATGTATGAAAACATTCTGATGACATATTGAAGTTTGTGACGGCCGTGACTCGTGCACGCATAGCCAATCCTAACGCGACCGCTCGCGATAAGCGGAAAATCCGGGTTCGAATCCAAGTCCGGCACAGATTTTCGTTGTCGTCATTCTATTTTACAGCTGATGGTTGAGCGCATTCGTTATTACGGATACAATTAATGTCCAACAATATGTCGTGTGTAGATAACACATTTCTCGTAGGGGAGAGTGTTGCAAAAAAATGGTTCAGATGGCTCTGAGCACTACGGGACTTAACTTCTGAGGTCATCAGTCCCTTAGAACTTAGAATTACTTAAACCTAACTAACATAAGGACATCACACACATCCATGCCCGAGGCACGATTCGAACCTGCGACCGTAGCGGTCGCGCGGTTCTAGACTGTTGCGCCTAGAACCGCTCGGCCACCTCGGCCGGCGCAGAGTGTTGCACATACAAGGCACACTGTAACACACCGTGTTTTTTGGTCGGCACTTCGGAATAGTAACTGATTTTAGAATCACTTGAAGAATGCGTGCTCAAGACCGCCATAAGCAATGTCTTCCATTTTGTACAGCTTTTGTTATCGTTAGACATGACGTTACGTTTTCGCAACATTTGTAAATATTTAGCGCTTCCCACATACACACATTTATTATATTAAAGCTATTTGGAATATATTATTAATTCTTCAGGTACAGAATTGGATCGTGTGTGATATCCTATATATTTCGAGAACTATTTGCATAATATCGGAACAGTTACACCATAGTTCGTCGCTCGTGTACGATCTTCTACTTTTGAGAGTAGTAACAATTTTTTATGTCTCGATACTAAATATTAGTGTTGGTTTCCAGTAACATCTACTTCAAAATGTATTTAACTTTTAACTAGTTTTTGAGAATACTCTTACTTCATCTGATTTCATCTACTGATTAATGGTGAGCAGTAAAAGAGTAATGTAGCTGACAGATTACTAAATAGAGTACTGAAAGGATCTTCATGACTGCAACATTTTAAAATGTTTACAGAATACTTGTGGCTAGGTATATGAGCGTGTTGTACTGTTGATGATATAATTATATTTCGAGAAACCTAGTTTTTTAGTTTCAGAAAAAGACTGTAGTACATCAAAAGTCAATGCCGTGACTTAAAAATGAAATAGGAATGTACATTAAACTTCTGTTTCAGGGCTGGCTAGAGAGGACAGTGTGTAAAGTGAACCAATGTACAGCGCTCTCCTATTGAAAAGGATTCTAAGTCATCGGAAGAATAAGGAAGAAATGTGGTGTCACCGCCAGACACCACACTTGCTAGGTGGTAGCTTAAATCTGCCGCGGTCCATTTAGTACATGTCGGACCCGCGTGTCGCCACTGTGTAATCGCAGACCTAGCGCCACCACAAGGCAGGTCTCGTGATACGAACAAGCACTCGCCCCAGTTGTACGGACGACCTAGCTAGCGACTAGATGTACGAAGCCTTTCTCTCTCATTAGCCTAGAGACAGAATAGCCTTCAGCTAAGTTAATGGCTACGAACTAGCAAGGCGCCATTAGCCTTACAGTGATTGTAATTAAAGTCTCCTGTGTATAGTCAAGAGCGATGTACCACAATGATTGATTAAAGATAAGTATTAATCCAGCTACGTACTTTTCTTCATAGCATTAATTACGTAGCCTGTTCCAGTACTTTACGCCCGTCTGCGTTAGTCTAGCGTGCATTTTCAGCCATCTCGACCTACAAGGTGTTGGCCCAGCTGCCGACACATCACATGGCGACGAGTCTACAAAGGATCTTGTGTTTTACTTTGCCCTAATTTATTTGTGTCATGGCTTCTCCACATTCTCCAGATGTACTGTCCGAATTTTATCGCTTGCAGAATCAGCAGACGCAGGCGTTATTGGATGCCCTTGGACAGCTCGTCCAGGGTCAACGTGCCATTCAAACCGATGCGGCCGCCGCCGCTTCACCGCTACCGCAGCCACAACCTGCCGTTGCACCACCATTTCGAAGTTTTGATGCAACCCACGAGACTTGGCGGGAATGGTCCCGCCAGTTTGCCTTCCACCTCGCCGCCTACAGAATTCAAGGTAATGAGCGGCAGCCGTTTTTGCTTTCTTGTGTCGGTGTGTCCACCTACCGTGTGATAGTGAAATTGTTTCCCCGGCGCGACGTAGCAACTCTGTCCTACGAGGAAATTTTGTCTGTGTTAGATGTCTATTTCAAAGAAACAGTTAATGTGGTTGCAAAGCGGTATACGTTTTTTCGTACAAACTAATAGGGAGTGGGTAGCAACATTGCAAGGACTTACTAGGGACTGTGCCTTTGAATGTGACTGTGGTCTTTCTTATTCAGATACAATGGTGCATGATGCAATTGCACAGAACGTTTCTGATGTTCGCATACAGGAGCAAATATTGAAACTAGTTAATCCCTCCCTTCAACAAGTGATAGACATATTGGATAGACAAGACACACTTGACTGTGCTCAGGAAGCTTTTGAAACTTCGCCAGCAGTGTGTAACATTAACCGGCCGCCGGGCGAGCTGCGCGGCCCGGTCAACTGCCCTCGCGCAAACAAACGCAGCTGCCGCCGCGCTCTAAGCCACGTGTGCCGCGCCAGCACACATATGTAGTGAAATCGTGCCCGCGGTGTGCTACTAGACATTCGCGTGAACACTGCCCGTCACGCCTAGCTATTTGCTTTTTCTGCAATAAGAAAGGACATGTTCAAAGTGTTTGCCAGAAAAAGCTCAGATCAGACACTCTTAATCATTCCAGGCCCTTTGCTTCGCGCCGGAATCGAACCAAGGACACTCAGGCTCGTGGACCTTCGCCCATGGACATTCATGTCGTTAATTCCACTTCGTCCAGTGACACTTTCTCTAACAGTGACTGTGATCGTCCCACAAAAAGAGTGCGTCGACGTCGCCGGAAATCACGTCAATTAGCAAGTGATTCTGTACAAGTGTCTGTTCCAATTGCACAAAACAGTCGCTCTTGTCGTCAGCAGGACAATAAACTTTTTGTGGACTTAGACTTTGAAGGCAAAGTCATACCATTCCAGCTCGATACCGGAGCTGCAGTTTCATTGCTCAATCACGACACGTACAAACAACTGGGCAAACCTCCGTTGCGTTCCGCAAATGTTAAGCTAACCACATATTCAGGACAGAAAATTCCTGTGTTAGGACAGTGCAGCCTTATTGCAACATACAAGGGACAAACAAAACTTGTGTCATTTTACGTTCTTCGTTCTTCTTCTGCAGTGAACTTGTTTGGCTTAGATTTATTTCGGTTGTTTAACATGTCTATTGTAAATCAGGTCCTATCAGTGAATCAAACTGTGCCTACGGACAGTGTTTCTAGTGTATGTGAAGAATTTGCAGACATTATTGCACCGGGCTTAGGTTGCGCTAAAAACTGTGAAGCACAATTGGAACTGCAGGTCAACGCGCAACCGCAATTTTTCAGAGCGCGCAATGTTCCTCACGCATTGCGTCAGGAGGTCGCAAGAACATTGAACAATGTAGAATCACAAGGTGTGAGTGAATGTGTGCAATGCCTCTTCTCTTTCAGCTCCGCTTCATCGCTTGCGCTGTACAGGTGTTCCGTTTCTCTGGACGACGGAATGCGTACGCGCCTTTCGCCGGTTGCAATCGGTGTTGCTTTCAAATACTTGCCTCACGCCTTTCGATCCCCAGAAACCCCTTTTGTTGATGGTAGATGCATCGGATTTCGGGATCGGTGCTGTGCTTGCGCACAAAGTTGGCTCCCATGATCGTCCTATTGCCTTTGCGTCCAAATTGCTCTCGTCTGCGCAAAGAAATTATTCACAGATAGAGAAAGAAGCTTTGGCTCTCGTGTTTGGTGTTACTAAGTTCCATGATTTCTTGTATGGTCGTCACTTTACCATCATCACAGACCACAAACCTTTGACATCGCTTTTTCATCCGACCAAGCCTGTACCTCCACGTACAGCGCAGAAATTCATTCGCTGGTCTATTTTCCTCTCGCAGTACCGCTACGATATCTTGTATCGGTCCACTGCTAAGGACGGAAACGCCGATGCGTTGTCCCGTTTGCCTGTTGCTGAGGATAAAGCAACCGATTCTTCCGAACTTGCTTGCCTGTTCATTGATTCGGAAACCGATGAAGTGGTCGAATCGTTTCCGATCGATTTTCGTCGTGTAGCTACAGCCACAGCTGCTGACCCTGTCCTTGCTACTGTTTTGCGTTTTGTTGCTACGCAATGGCCTTTGTCAAAGTCTCGGATCGAGGATCCGTTGGTTCGCCGATTTTTTGCTCACAAGGAGAGACTTTTTGTTCGACGTGGTGTTTTGTTGTTGCGTTCTGATAATGATCAGTCCAGAGTCGTGGTCCCACGTTCGTTACAGTCCTCTGTTTTACGGCTTCTTCACCACGGACATTGGGGTATAGTGCGAACGAAACAACTTGCTCGTCAGCACTGTACTTGGTTCGGAATAGATGCTGCGATTACGAATATGTGTTCTTCTTGCCCGGCATGTGCCGAACAACAATCTGCACCGCCGCGGAAAGTCTTTGCATGGCCAAAAGCCACTTCCCCTTGGCAACGCTTGCACATTGATTTTGCTGGTCCATTCTGGAATGCTCGATGGTTGGTTCTGGTAGATGCCTTCAGTAATTTTCCTTTTGTTGTCCGGATGTCTTCCACGACGTCCTCCGCCACCATCCAAGCGTTGTCTGCTATCTTTTGCATTGAAGGTCTTCCGCAGACTATTGTTTCCGACAATGGCCCACAATTCATGTCCGCAGAATTTCAGTCATTCTGCCAGGCCAATGGTATTCAACATCTGACATCCGCGCCGTTTTCGCCTCAGTCAAACGGTGCCGCTGAACGATTGGTCCGGACTTTCAAGTCACAGATGTTGAAATTGAAAGAGTCGCATTCTCGGGAGGACGCGTTGTTGCTCTTTTTGTCTTCGTATCGCTCTCAGCCCCGAGATGGTCGCTCGCCAGCTGAGTTGCTCCACGGTCGTCCTCATCGCACCTTGATGTCTTTGCTGCATCCGCCGCATCAGGTTCCTGTGCAGCGGCAGACACCTGCTTTTGCTACAGGCGACGTTGTATTTTATCGCAACTATCGAGGTACACGGCGTTGGCTCGCAGGGCGCATTCTTCGCTGCCTCGGCCGCGCGATGTATGTGGTTTTGAGGGCCTCTGGTGAGGTGCGTCGGCATCTCAATCAGCTGCGCCTCTGTCGTCGCACGGGTTTTGCCGCTCCCCGTCTGCTTTCAGCGACGGTGCCGTCCGGTCAGCGCCCTGGGGACCCATCTACTGGCTCGCCTCATCCCCAGGTGTTACCGACGATGCCTTCCATTTTGCCCCGTGGCGGCGCGCCGCCACAGCAGCCGCCGCCGCCGCCGCCGCCGCAGCCGCCGCAGCCGCCGGTACTCCCGCCGGCGCCGCCCGCATTCGACGCTTCGCTGCAGCCGCCAAGCGCCTCCCAGGGTCACGCGCCGCCGATCGCTTCCCGTGACCAGCTGTCCTCCGCCATGGAACTCCCGCCCGCTCCGGACCACATGACGTCATCGCGCGTCGGCTACCCCGACGCAATGGCGGTCGCCCCTTTGGCCCCTCCTGTTTCTTTACGGGCGCATACACTGCATGTTGACGTGCACCCTGGACTAGGTTTTCAGGCGTTTCCTAGCTCCCCTCGGACCGAATGGCCGTGTGCGGGTGGCACAGCCTCGCCTGCTGTTAGGCTCACCACCTCATCGCATACGTCAACATGGGGTCCTCCCCACAGCGGGCGGAAGCTTTATCTCGCGTCTGTTCGCCGATTTGCGGGGGAGGAATGTGGTGTCACCGCCAGACACCACACTTGCTAGGTGGTAGCTTAAATCTGCCGCGGTCCATTTAGTACATGTCGGACCCGCGTGTCGCCACTGTGTAATCGCAGACCTAGCGCCACCACAAGGCAGGTCTCGTGATACGAACAAGCACTCGCCCCAGTTGTACGGACGACCTAGCTAGCGACTAGATGTACGAAGCCTTTCTCTCTCATTAGCCTAGAGACAGAATAGCCTTCAGCTAAGTTAATGGCTACGAACTAGCAAGGCGCCATTAGCCTTACAGTGATTGTAATTAAAGTCTCCTGTGTATAGTCAAGAGCGATGTACCACAATGATTGATTAAAGATAAGTATTAATCCAGCTACGTACTTTTCTTCATAGCATTAATTACGTAGCCTGTTCCAGTACTTCACGCCTGTCTGCGTTAGTCTAGCGTGCATTTTCAGCCATCTCGACCTACAAGGTGTTGGCCCAGCTGCCGACACATCAAGAAATGCATTTGTCTATAGTTGATTAAGTGCTACTATTTACAGAAATACACATTATAAAGTAAAGGAAGCGAATACAGAATACAGAAATATATGCGATGATTTTTCTATTATGTCATTATATAAAACTAGAAAACCCTTAATGCAAAAAAAAAGATCAAAACCATCACAAACGGCTAACTTAACATTGGGCAATCTTTAGAAGCAAATATGAATATGAAACGATGAAGAACATAATTATGACGATCAGGAAAAGTTTATCATTATTATCTTTTGCAAAAAAATGGGAGTGGAACAAAACTGGAACTCAATTTATTACCCTCTCGATTTGTAGAGTTCCAGATCTTAAGAAGAGGAAAGAAATTTTACTATGACTCTATATACCAATTATAGTTCTATCCGTGGTGGTAAGATCAGGAAATTAAATAAGAAATGTCTATTCGAGAAAGTACCGGCTCGTAAGCCACGTTAAAAATGTGGACGAGACAATAGTTGTTAATCTTACCGTAACAGCGGATAACTTGGTATTCTAGTGTCTTTTATTCTTGCAACAACACGTGTAAATCAGCAGATGAACTAAACATCGATACTGTTACGTACAATACTGAGTAGATGACTACGCAGTGAGAGCTACGTTATAATGTAAAGAAACAGCAGGCCTAACAATTAACGTAAGTTAACGTCCAAATGATTTTAATTAATGTGTGACTTAAATCTACGATGCATGTGCGCTCAGCGCCAGTGACTTTTGGATTAATCTAAAACTAATTTTGTAAAGATCGAGCATCACGACGAATTTTTTTTTTTTTTTTTTGAATGTGTATAAAATCTGCACGAATGTTGGACATAGTTCCTCGTCTCTATTTATTTATAGTTAAAAGTGTCTGCTAATACTTCAATGACAACAACACAGACACAACAATATATTTTCGAATATTTCGTATTCTGAATTCCGGTGTATTAACTGATTTCAGGCGACATTGCGCAAATTACAAACAGCCACACAATTTCAAACTTCATGGTATGGAAGCGATTGTGTAACATCAATTACTGGTTTCGAATGATTTCATTATTGTTGTTCCGTGGACATAGAATTGATAATAAAAAGAATGACTCATTGATTTATTTACTAGTTACATGGAATGGTTAAGGAAGTGTGGCAATTTGTGTCACATGCCGTTGATACCAAACGAGGCATTTTGCTTGGAAAACTGTAAAATCTCTCCGAAGAGGAGTTCTCCCTACCAGTAGCACTGTGTGAAAATCACATATAAAGTGCTGCAGTGGAAGCCGATGGCAGAACTCAGCTTCATATTATGTTATAAAAAAACAAACAAGTGAGGTTCCGCAGACGATAACTACTCGAACACGGTTGAGACTACCTTCGGTACTGAAACGCGTACGTTTCAACCAGCGATGGCGAGGCATGACAGAATCTCTGACCAGAGAGTTATTTATCGTTGCTAGTCTGCGCTTGACCGCGCGTGAGTGCAGTAGTTGTACGTAGCGAGTCGCGAGAGCATGATGTTCAGTCTGAGCTAGTAGCGCGGCAGAGACAGTCGGAGTTGTGTGTGAGCAGTAGGCGGGCGTCGACATGGGTCTCTGGTCAAGGTTCGGGACGAGGTATATTTTTAAATAAGGTAATGAAGCAGCATTGCGCACATCTGATAATGTAATGTATGTTAACTGTATTTAATTGGTTCTAGAATTGCCCTAATAATAATTTTGTTTTCAAAGCAATCTTTTTAAGAAAATAATCATTACAATTGAAACAATATTTCCTTTTCTTCTCCTCCCAGAATCAATTTATCAGGCTGATTATTGCACAGGGCCTAGGGTTATTGCAGCTGGCCTTATAAAATTTATCAGGTTGATCTTAACGTTAATTTTGTGGGGACTTAACATTTTTCACATTTTTATTGAGTTTTATTACTGTGTGAAGCTAACATTTGGCTCTATTTGCATTTTCATTCAATTCATATCATTTAAAAATAATTACGGGGAGGTTACACTTAGCACGATGACAATTCACATTTAAATATTTTCTTTCAAAATTTTGTGGGGAGGTTACAGTACAAACATTTGTCCCATTTCTGAGAATAAAAGGTTTCTACAAGAGAAAAGGAACACATTTACCAGCTTTGTTACTGGGCATGTATCGGGACTACAAAAAAGCAATAAAGGAGATAGCAAATCGTTGTACGCCAGCCGGCCGCTGTTCAGAGACACAGGCATCCGTCGTTGCCGTGGGCTGCGAAGTTATCCGTGCCCGCCTGACGTTGGTGCAGCTGCCCCCCCCCCCCCCCCCCCCACTACCTCATCCCTACGGTGTGTTTACCGTCAATCCGAAGTCCGAGCACATATGTACAATTATTTACGAAATAAAGAGACATTAATAATTCTTTCTGAGGCGCCAGTCTTCTGATTGGTTTGATGCGGTCTGCCACGAGTTCCTCTCCTGTGCTAATCTCTTCTTCTCAGAGTAGCTCTTGCAGCCTAATCCTGAATTATTTGCTGGTTATATTCCAATCTTTGTCTGCCTCTATACTTTTTACCCTCTATAGCTCCCTGTGGTACCAAGGAAGTTATTCTATCATCACCTAATGGATGTCCTAGCATATTGTCCCTACTCATTTTCAGTCTTCTCCACATATTCCTTTACTCTCCGATTCTACTCGGAATCTACTCATTCATTATCTTATCAATCCACCCAAATTTCAACATTCGTCTGTAATACCAATCATCTTCGATTTTCTCGTCTTCTGGTTTTCCCGCAGTCCATGTTTCACCACAATACTGTGCCTCAAACGTACATTCTCAGAAATTTCTTTCTCAATTTAATTGCTATGTTTTATACTAGTAGAATTCTCTTGACCACGAATGCCATTTTGCCAGTGCTAATCTGCTTTTGATATCCTTCTTGTTCCGTCTGTCGCTGGTTATTATGCTGCCCAGATAGCAGAATTCTTAACTTCATCTACTTCGTGACCATCAGTCCTGATGTCACGATTCACCATGATCGCTTTTTTGCTACTTTTTATTCCTTTCGTCTTTCTTTGATTTACTGTCAGTCCGTACCGTGCACTCATTAGATTGTTCATTCCATTCGGCAGATCCTGTAATTCTTCTTCACTTTCACTCAGAATAGCAACGTCATCAGAAAATCGTACCATTGATATACTTTCACCTTGAATTTTAATTCCACTCTTGAACATTCCTTTTATTTCCATCACTGCTTCTTCGATGCACAAATTGAACAGTACGGTCGAATGAGTGCATCACTGTCTTAAGCGCTTTTGAATCGGAGCGTTCGTTGTATATTACCCTTCTGTCGCTACAGTTTACCTCATTTTTATCAGCATTTCGAACATTTTCCCGATTTTACATTGTCGAATGCTTTTCCCAGGTCGATAAATCCTATGAACGTGTCTTGATTTTTCTTGTCTTGCTTCCATTATCAATCGCAAAGCCAGAACAGCCTGTCTCCTGCCTTTAACTTTCCTAAAGCCAAACTGATCGGCATCTAGCATATCCTAAGTTTTATTTTCCATTCTTCTGTATATTATTCTTGTCACCAACTTGGATGCATGAGCTGCTAAGTTGATTATGCAATAATTCTCGTACTAGTCCGCTCTTGCAGTCTTCGGAATCGTGTGCATGATATTTTTCCGGAAGTCAGACGCTATGTCGTCAGACGTATAGAACCTACACACGAACCTGAATAGTGGTTTTCTTGCCAGGCCCCGAATGATTTTAGAAATTCTGATGCAATGTTATCTATACCTTCTCTCTTATTTCACCTTAAGACCTCCAAAGCTCTCTTACATTCTGATTCTAATACTGGAGCCCCATCTCTTCTAAATCAACCCCTGTTTCTTCTTCTATCACATGAGACAAATATTTTCCGCTCGTAAAGGGTTTCAGTATATCTGTCTACCTATACGCTTTCTTTTCTGCGTTTAACAGTGACATTACCGTTGCACTCTTATCGTTACCATACTTGTTTTAATTTCACCGAAGATTGGTTCAAATGGCTCTGAGCACTATGGGACTTAACTGCTGAGGTCATTAGTCCCCTAGAACTTAGAACTAGTTAAACCTAACTAACCTAAGGACACCACAAACATCCATGCCCGAGGCAGGATTCGAACCTGCGACCGTAGCGGTCTTGCGGTTCCAAACTGTAGCGCCTAGAACCACTCGGCCACCCCAGCCGGCTCACCGAAGATTGTTTTGACTTTCCTGTCTGCTGAGTCTGTCCTTCCGACAATCATTTCTTTCTTCGATTTCTTCACATTTTTCTGGCAGCAATTTCGTCTTAGCTTCCATGACTTTCTATTAGTTTGACTCGTCAGGGACTTGTATTTCAATGTTCCTGAATTTTCCTGAACATTTTTGTACTTCTTCTTTCATTGACAAACTGAAGTATTTCTTCTTTCCCATACTTTATTCTCATTTATCTTCTTTGTACCTATGTTCTTCTTCCCTACTTCTATGATTGCCATATTTAGAGGCGTCCATTCCTCTTCAACTCAACTGCCTACTGGGCTACTCCTTATTGCCCTATCTATAGCCTCAGAGAACTTCAAGCGTATCTCCTCATTCCTTAGTACTTCCGTATCTCACTTCTATGCGTACTGAGTCTTCCTGACTAATCTCTTAAACCACAGTCTGCTCTTCATCACTACTACGTTGTAATCTATGTCTGCTCCTGGGTACGCCTTACAATCCGGTATCTGATCGTGATGTAATCTACCTGAAATTTTCCAGAATCACGGGCCAACTATACTTTCTCCTCTTGCTATCCTTGAACAGAATATTCGCTATTACCAGCTGAAATTTGTTACAGAACTCAGTTAGTCTTTCTCCTCTCTCAATCCTCGTCCCAAGCCCAAGCTCTGCTGTAACTTTTTCTTCTGCTTCTCCCTCCACAACTGCATTGCTGTCTCCCAACACTATAAAACTTTCGTCTGCGTTTACGTACTGTAGTACCCTTTCAGTATTCTCATATGTTTTCTCCATCTCTTCATCTTCAGCCTGTGACGTCGGTATGTATGCCTGAACTATCGTTGTCGATTTAGGTTTGCTTTCGATTCTGATGAGAACAACCCTATCACTGAACTGTTCACAGTAACACACTCTCTGCCCTACCTTCGCATTCATAACGAATCCTACTCCTGTTATATCATTTTCTGCTGCCGTTGGTATTACCCCATACTGATTCGACCAGAAATCCTTGTCTTCTTTCCATTTCACTTCACTGGCACCCACTATATCTAGATTGAGCCCTAGCATTTCCCTTTTCAGTTTTTCTAGCTTCTCTACGACGTTCAAGCTTTTGAAATTCCGTAGCCCGACTCGTAGAAATTATTATTTACAGATAATCAGCGCTTTCCAAAATTTAAATTTACAAATTTTTAAGAATATATACGCAGAAGCTGTAACGTGATGGCACCATAACGCACTCACGGATACTACACTTAAAGTCATTTTTACAACTGTTATTCAAATGACTCTGAGCGCTATGGGACTTAACATCTGAGGTCATCAGTCCCCTAGAACATAGAACTACTTAAACCTAACTAACCTAAGGACATCACACACATCCATGCCCGGGGCAGGATTCGAACCTGCGACCGTTGCAGTCGCACAGTTCCCGACTGAAGCACCTAGAACCGCACGGCCACAAAGCCGGCAACTGTAATTCACGCAGCTGAACGTCTAATATATGTTCCTTGAATATGAAAGCAAAAAGGGAAAAAAACAACGCACCACCAATGAATTATCCGAATAGGACGGAAACGGTAGATGTCATGCATATGTGGAGACAAAAAATGTTTACAGTTTCAGAAAAAGTGTACAATTTATTCAAGAAAATGGGCTTCACAAATGGAGCTAGTCAACAACGAGTTGGACCACATCTGGGCCTTATGCAACCAGTCATTCGATTTGGCATTGATTGATGGAGTTGTGGGATGTCCTCCTGAGAGATAGCGTTCCAAATTCTGCAAAATTCTGTTGGAGGGCCGTATCCCTGATGCTCCAAACGTCCTCAATTGGGGACAGCACTGGCCAAGACAGGGTTTGGCAAGCACAAAAGGCAAGCAGTACAAATTTGGCCTAGTGTGCGGCGGGCATTATCTTGCTGAAAAGTAAGCTCAAGATGGCTTACTATGAGGGGCTACAAAACGGGGTGTAGAATATCGTCGACTTACGTCCGTGCTTTAATGATGCCGCGAATAACACCCAAGAGATCCTGCAGTGAAAAGAAATGGCACCTCAGACCATCATTCCTAGTGTCGGCCATATGGCGGGCGACACTGAGGCTGGTATTGCACAGTTGTCCAAGAAGTCTCCAGCAAGTCTTCGGCCAATCATCTCATTGACTGGAGTATAAGTGTGTTCAGTTATGAGTCCCGCTTTGAACTGAGCTCAGAAGACCAGCGAAGACGTGTCTGGAAGTGGTTCGGACAGCGGTGGGATACCAACCTGACTGACACCCGCCGTCCGGCCGTCTGCTGGGGATGATGGACTGGGGTGCCATTTCGTTTCATAGTAGGATCTCTTTGGTTGTCGTCGGCGGAACATTACAGCACAGTGATCTGTTGACGATATTCTACGCCACGGTTTGTTGCTCTTCGTGGGAAGCCATCCTGGTCTTACATTTCGGGAAGGCAATGCCCGCAAGCACACGTCTAGAGTTTGTATTGCTTGTCTTCGTGCTTGCCAAACCCTACCTTAGCCAGAAATCTCGTCGGGTCTCCTCCAAATTCAGAACGATTGGAGCATTATGGGCAAGGCGCCCCAACCAATAAAACGCGTGAGTTCAGCAGAATGTGACAGGATATCCCTGAGGAAGACGTCCTACAACTCTATCATTCACTATCAAACCGAATAAATGCTTGCATGAGGAGCAGACGAGAGCCGTCGTGTTATTCACTTGCTCCATTTGTGAAGCTTTTTGACTTTAATAAATCGCACTATTTTTCTGAAACTGTAATCATTTGTTTGTGTGTACACGTACATCACATGTACTGAGTTCTGTCCCATTCGAGAAACTCTTCCGTGGTGTGTCTTATTTGGTCTTAGAGTGTATTTAGGATGAATGTACAGTCGTGAACAAAACGAGCGAGACCCCTCGCATTTTCTTTATGCTGATCCGCACAGCTTTACAGTCTGCAACACAGCATAACAGGCAAGGCGACGAAGTGCTACCAACATACTATACACAGGAGTGAAATTGAAAAACTATCCGAACTTTGTCAGACTGTTTTCAATCATGTGTAAAACTATATTAATGTTGATTAGTGTGTTAAACACAACACGTAAATATAAGATATAAATGAAAAAAGAAACGCTTATTAGAATGAAATGTACTAATAAAAACGAATTTCAGCTTGTCGAGATAACATAACTGTTTTAGTAAGACAAAGTATCCCATATCGTCACGAATTAACCAAATATTATGCGCATTCGACCGCGAAATGGTCTGTGTCAACGTTCAGACCAGTCAAACTGGATTACCGTTGCTGATCTACCATGAAAGTGTGAAAATTTAGCAATGCGTGAAGATTCATAACGAAATTCAGTTAAAAATCATTCAGTAGTACACGTAATTCAATTCAGTTATTGACAGAAGCGGAAAAAGTAGGCACTATCAAGTATGAAATTCTACAAGATTTTCATATTTACATCCACATGGCGCCGGACCAGAATAATTGTATGGGATCCTTGACAGACGTGATTGACGGTGCACGCCAAAAGCGTCCAAGGAGCGGTAGCACGATTTGTAATGTCACGAAATAGGAGAGAGTGAGTCCCAGATTTGATAAGAGAGTTGGGGTCACATTCATCAAAATAAAAGGGTTTTTCGTTGCCGCAAAGATCTTTTCACGAAATTTCAATAACTAACATCTGTTGTGAATGCCAAAACATTATTTCCTCGGGAACTTACACAAGAAGAAATGACCAGAGTAATAATGTAATTCAGGAGTCGTAAGAAAAGATCTAAGCGGCCCTTTTTCCCGAACGCTATTAATGAGTGGGACGGTAGAGAATAGTCCGAAAGTGGTTCGATGAACCCCCTGCCAGGCTCGTAAGTCTGGATTGCAATGAAATACTGTAGATGTAGTCACGTATATGTAACAACGAAATTATGTTGTAATTGCGAACATCGAAGTTGTTTGCTGTTTTTTATTATTTCTTGATTATTTTCAGCCACAGACAAACACCTAGGTGCGTTAAATTGGTACTGAAAAGAACTGTCATGCATGGTCCAATTACAATAAATTCTTAACTACTTGTTATGGTACTGCAGTATCTGCCAGCGTCTTTAGAAGTGGATATAGCATACGACGTTACTAGGGTGTTTATAAGTGCATATTGCAGACGATTTCGAAAAAAATTTGAGTGTAACTTCGTAAAAGTTCCGTGATCAATCGATCTGAGTTGCTGGCGAATACAGTTTATTCTCACGAGGTAGTATATATTACCCTTATACATGAGGTGAAAAGGGTTTTCCCGGGTGTGGTGGCCGAGTGGTTCCAGGCGCTTGTCACGAACCGCACGGCTGCTTCAGTCGCAGGTTGGAATCCTACATCGAAAATGGATGTGTGTGACGTCCTTAGGTTAGTTAGTTAGGTTAAAAAAATGGTTCAAATGGCTCTGAGCACTATGGCACTCAACTACTGTGGCCATAAGTCCCCTAGAACTTAGAACTTCTTAAACCTAACTAACCTAAGGACATCACACACATCCATGCCCGAGGCAGGATTCGAACCTGCGACCGTAGCGGTCGTGCGGTTCCAGACTGAAGTGCCTTTAACCGCGCGGCCACTCCGGCCGGCTAGTTAGGTTAACTTAGTGTTTAACGTCCCGTCAACAACGAGGTCATTAGAGACGGAGCGCAAGCTTGGGTTAGGAAGGATTGGGAAGGAAGTCGGCCGTGCCCTTTCAAAGGAACCATCCCGGCATTTGCCTGAACCGATTTAGGGAAATCACGGAAAACCTAAATCAGGATGGCTGGAGACGGGATTGAACCGTCGTCCTCCCGAATGCGAGTCCAGTGTGCTACCACTGTGCCACCTCGCTCGGTCTCCTTCGGTTAGGTAGGTTTAAGTAGTTCTAGGTCTAGATGACTCATGACCTAAGCAGTTTAGTCGCCTAGTTCTTACAGATATTTTTGGACCTTTCGCGTAAATTTTCTTTACATAAACGGCCGTATCATTAGATTGCGTTGACATAGAAGCTCATTTTTTTACGCCACCAAGCGACCGTACACCGCAGGAAGAACGATACATTTCCGCTTATTATGTCTACCCGTACTCGAGGTAAACGGGTTATAAGGGTTGAGTAGATAGACAGACGGTCTAGAAAGCGAGACTAGTAGGGTTTGTCGGCCGGTGTGGCCGAGCGGTTCTAGGCGCTTCAGTCTGGAACCGCGTGACCGCTACGGTCGCAGGATCGAATCCTGCCTGGGGCATGGATGTGTGTGATGTCCTTAGGTTACTTAGGTTTAAGTAATTCTCCGTTCTAGTCGACTGATGACCTTAGACGTTAAGTCCCATAGTGCTCACAGCCATTTGAACCGTATTTTAGTAGGGTTCCATTTTTACCGGTTTAGGTGACTAAATCCTAATAACGAAAATAGCTAGGTCAGTTATTGAAGATGAGGGCCTCATAAATAATTCCCCCTACTCTTTATTCGAAATGTTCTAGTTGCAGACGATACATCAGCATATTAATCGTAGCTACGCTTTCGATCCAAATCACGTTTACAGCAACGCAAATAAAAGCCATATACACGTGGTAATTCATATCCCAGTATTAATTCCTCCGCGTTTTAGAAGTGCGAGCATTCCCATTGCTAGTTACCTTACGAAAGAGTTCGGCTAATGAACGTTTTCTGTCTGTGGCGAGTATAATGGAGAATTCAAAACATCGCAGAATACGTTTGGCAGCTATGTAGCCGTTTATTTCCTGGGGTGATGCAGAATTATCCTACTAAATTTACTCGCTAATAACACTATTTTGTTATTTCGATAAACATCCCGACTGATTGCCACATAAGCGGTGACATAAAGGTAGAAAATTCATGTTTTTGAGTTCAGAAAGTTCTATGCAACAGAAACTGCAGATCGTTTTTCCACTTTCATTGCGAAATTGCCGTCTGGGGTAATAGAGGGCTACCTGCCTGGGTTGTCTGCTACCGTTGTGAAAGGTGTTTGCTATTGCAAGGGAGGTCTGGTTTGTTTTCGGTTCTAATCTAAATGGAGGCAGAGACCTTTAAAGCAATTTTAAGAAATTCTCGCGCCCCCAGTGCGCTTTATTGCTACCTTTATTCTGTACCGGCGCCCTGTGGATGTAAATATGAAAATCTTGTAGAATGTTATACTTGTTACTGTCTACTTTTGCTGGCCATTGGTTACACGTCTCGGTGAACTGAATTTCGTTATGAATCTTCACGCATTGCTAAATTTTCACACTTTCATTGTAGATCAGCAACGGTAATCCAGTTTGACTGGTCTGAACGTTGACACAGACCATTTCGCGGTCGAATGCGCATAATATTTTGTTAATTCGTGACGATATGGGGTACTTTGTCTTACTAAAACAGTTAAGTTATCTCGACAAGCTGAAATTCGTTTTTATTAGTACATTTCATTCTAATAAGCGTTTCTTTTTTCATTTATATCTTATATTTACGTGTTGTGTTTAACACACTAATCAACATTAATATAGTTTTACACATGATTGAAAACAGTCTGACAAAGTTCGGATAGTTTTTTCAATCTCAGTTCTGTGCATAGTATGTTGGTAGCACTTCATCGCCTTGCCTGTTATGCTGTGTTACAGACTGTAAAGCTGTGGGGATCAGCATAACGAAAAGGCGAGGGGTCTCGCTCGTTTTGTCCACGACTGTGCCTTCATTGTACATTTACGTTTTTCTTAAGAGTATAAGTACAGTGTTCTAAAGATCTAAAATATGGTAAGGCTTTTAGATTTCTGATCACATCGTGGAAAGTCAAATGTGTTGCAGATGTTAAGCGTTGTCCCTCGAGGAACTTGCCGTTACGTCGCCAAGTTATGATTGGTGCGAGCCATTACACCGGAAATTCAGATGTAGCAGTGACAGTGATGGGACGTGTATGGAGGAAGAGACCATGTGTGTACAATAGTATGTATTGTTAACCTTGCTCCAGTAATTATGGTCTCGGGTTGAAGGAAGATTATATGTACAGACTCCGATAAACTGGCTTCTAGTCACAACAGCTGGACGAAAGAAGACTGTGACAGCCGGATGGTGTAGAATCAAGGTTGCACAAAACTGAGCATCTCAGAAGAACAGGCGTTAGTCACCCGGTACTATGTCAGTAACACGCAAGGTCATTCCCTTTATTCATTGAAAACTGTTAGAGCGTGCTGCTCAAGACAATTAGTGAAACGATTAGATGCAATAAGATCTCATAAGCTTAACCTCTGTCTGAGTAACTTCTCGATCACGTTACCGTCTTATTTTATCATATCAAATTTTGAGAAATGCATTATTAATGCTGAAAATATTGATTGGAAAGCAAAAGCAAACTAGCTATTGCCTGTGATTCATAGTTTTCTTGGAAATATTGCTGATAAAGTAACAGATTTTGATTATATTCTCTTAACTTCAAACAGTTTAACAACTTGGGGCATATTTATTAGTTGGAACTGTTTAAATGATAACTTTATATCCACCATCTTAACCAAAATTTGCAAAAGTGGTTTACAGCGTGTGTCTGGAAAAAAGTAGAGTAAATCCGCAAGCAGCAATTTATTTAAAATAAAGGATAAAATCTTCAGTATTCGTTAAAATAGCTCTCTTGGACGTAAATACATTTTTTCAGCGATTCTGTCAGCTCTTTTAGACTTTCAGCAGCACGTTGTCGGGAAATCTCCTTCAGACACCTCGTCGCGGCGGCTTTCATGGCACCTACCGTCCCAAAATGTTGGCTTCTTGCATTGCTATTTATTATAGGAAACAAAAAGAAGTCATCTGTTGCCAGATCGGGACTATATGGTGACTAGGGCAGCGTTGCCACACCGTGCTAGGCCAGCAAGTCACTATAAATGAAGGCGGTTTGAGACAGCGTGTTGTCGTGGTGGTGTCGCCTGTTTTCACTTATTCCCTTTTGACGGGAAGCACCCGGAACCTGTATTGTCAATTTCTGTGCTTCTGCTTCGTCAAAGATATTCAAATACGATTCTCAGTAAAATCAGATACAATTCTTATCTAAAACCACAGAACGCATTAAAAGAAGAACTTTTACAAAAGGTTTAGCCAAGAAGAGTTAGTGCAGGTAGAAATTACAAATGTGAGTGCTAGCTCCTGCCTCATTGCCTGTTTGCTGCACTGTACTGATTTTGTTGTATGTGGAAGTAACCAGTAAGCAGTCAAGATGTGAAATATGGTGAAGTCCCCATGCAGCAGTCAGTTATTTAATGTGTAGCGCAGCTTTGGAAAACAATTGCTTTTCCAAGGAACGTGTGTTTGTGTGTGTGTGTGTGTGTGTGTGTTAGATTAAAGCAAATACACATAATGTCTCAAAGCCTCAATACAATAGACGACAAGGAAAGTCGTAAAGTACTGTACATATGGTAGTTAGTGAAAGCAGCCTTCTCTCTTGTTTTAGGTAGATAGTGACTTATCAAATAATTACCCATGCAAATGTAGTAAGACGAACTGAATACTTGTGCTGTAAAGGTTACGTGTCTGTGTCTTTTGTATATTACGACAATCGTAACATAAAATAAATTTAAATTAACAACAGGCTGAATATAGAGAGAAGGTGAAATTTAAAAACTCACTTCAAATATGAGTACCATTAACATTCCACCAACAAACAATTAAAATTAATAAAAAATGCACCATTGCTACTGTTACTGAAACAGTAGTGAGCATGAGAGATACCCAATTTGAGAAGAAACTGTGTCCTTGATAACTACTATTTCCACTATTCTTCCAAACCATAGCATATGCTAGGGAAAGAGCATAATAGACTTTTGATTTTTCTGTACTACAATGTGCTGCTACATACGTCATTGCTGAAACATTTATGCGCTGTATTAAATTCTTCCTGTAAAAACTTCAATATGGCAGCAAGGGGAGGATAGTCTCGCCGATGTGTTTATAGATGTGGGGATGTACCGAAAGATCAAAGTTAGGAAAGTCAGAGATAAGGAACGTATCTTCAAGTTGACAAACAACAGTTTTATCCAGGATATGGGGAAGTCGTTGACTCTAATGGAAGACAGGAACATACAAATGACGAATTGACACATGCGAGAGGCTGGAATACTTTCCCAAACCTTGAGGAATTTAATTGCATTCTGATGTTGGTTTTCATTCGAGTCTATCAATCGTGTCAGCGTTTCTTTAGCTATATGTGAGGTTATGAATGTGTTACTGTCGTTTTCGATGTTGTCTTACTGTGACATGAAGTACGATATTGGAGTACCTGCGCTGCTCCGAAGAACGGTGCAATATTCCTTCAGATATGCAGGCATGTCCGAAGGAATATTGCTTCGAACTTTGGAACAACACACGCGCTGCCGCATCTTATTTATCTGCCGACATCGGGCGAGTGACTTTCTGTTAACATGTCTCTCTGTACGGGAATATACATAGTGGATGTCAGAGTATCGGTTATAGACATGTGGATGACGACATATGGAAATTTGAGCCTGGATGTGAGTCGTGCTCGCGATAAGCGGGAAATCCGGGTTCAAGTCCCGGTCCGGCACAGATTTTAATTGTCGACGTTCCTTTATTGGATAAATGACATGTCATTATAATACTCGTTTATACACTTATTTCAACACGCTCTAAAAGATCTCGAAATAAAAAGGACTGCTGTACATACAAATTGCATCTATAGTCTAAACTCAACCCACTGTGATGACGCCCATTTTGGGATTTGTCTTTGTATCGGAAATTTTGCATTTCTAATAATTCTGGCAGGGAATACTACAATTTCCCATTGTTGTTCGCACCTTTGGCGAGCGCTTACGTTGACGTTTCGTCAGTTGTCGTCAAACGAGTGAGTTTTACACTTTTGTTTCTGTGAACAGGCTACGTTTTCAGCTTTACAAGAATTGTATATTTTCAAAACAGCATAAGTTACGTTATTATGTAAATAATTTCCAGTGTTTGTGTACAGGCATGTTCTGTAATGGTTTCAGAAGATGTTTATCGGTCATTTACTTGATAGACCTACTTCATTTCGGCATTACACTAGTCGGACCCTCGATCCCCATTTGGGGCTCACGGCAGTTTCCACGTAAAACTTTATTTTGCTTTTATTTGCTCCTCAGGTACAGTGAGTTGCTATGAAGCATTTTCTATGAGGGAAATAGATGAAATTGTAAATGACCCGAACTTCATGGCTTCGTTTGATGATGATGGTGACGTGAATGAGACCATCGACATTGCCGAGCACCCTCCAGATGGTGTATATGAGATGTCTGACTGTGAAGATATTGACGAAAATATATTTGAAAATAGTGTTCCATCTGATGTGCCAGGTTCCTTGGAAATTCATTCCAATGGAGAAAAGGAAAATGAGGAACATGCAGGCCAACGAAAGAAGAAAGTGAAAGCTATTATCACTTCTAAATGGACAACAGAAGATGTGACTTACTCTAAAGCCTATTCTAAAGCAGCAGAAATTGGAAAGCTAAAATCCAATTTGGTAGCAGCATTAAAAGGAAAATCTGAGGTTGAGTGCTTTGAAGAAATTTTGATGAACAGATATTGAAGTTGATTGTCAGTGAAAGTGTCCAATATGCTACACAGAACAATAATCACACCTATGAGTTATCCAATGCATGCTTAAAAAAGTTCATAGGTATACTATACTACTCTTTACGGAATACCATGCTCTTCCACAGCAAAAGCTATGCTGGAATGAAGATGAGGACTTTGATGTAAGGTGTGTACGACAGTGTATGAGTCGCAACAGATATCTGGAAATAAAGCGCCACCTTTATGTCAATGATAACACACGTCTGAACAGAATCCCACCTGACGGAAGGGATAAACTTTTTAAAATTCGTTCGTTGATGGATTTACTGAATAATAATTTCATGAAATTTCAAGTTTTTTCCGTCAGCCTGAGCACTGATGAGCTAATGGTACGATATCATGGACACCATAACCCAAAACAGTTCATTCGCGGGAAACCAGTGAGATTTGGATTCAAACAGTGGGTCATGTGCTGTTCTGAAAGAGGTTTCTGTTACGATATGTCAGTCTATGATGGAAAACTGAGGGATACAAGTGATGTTTCAGTTCTGGGACTTCGTGGATCAGTTGTGTTGAATAAGATTTCTCTTCTACAGACTCTTGAACTTCACAAGATATAGATTGATGACTTTTTTATGAGCTTCCATTTGATGAAAGAGCTCTCAGAAATGAGAGTGTGGGCAACTAGAACTACCCTTATGAACTGAACGAATAACAGTCCAATCAAATCTGAGAACAGCATGAAGAAAAAGATGAAGAGCGTATGACTATATATTTGACAAGAATACGGAGATAATGGCAATAATGTGGAAGGACAACATTTGTGTAAAGCTCTTATCAAACCATGAGCCAGTGCACCCAGCAAGGCAAGTAAAGAGATGGAGCAAAGCTGAGAACAAAGAAGTGCAAGTTCCAAAGCCAAGAATTATTTAAGAACATAACAAACACATGGGGTGTGTGGACAAACTGGACTGAAATGCGCAGAAATATCGAGTTCGAGGTAATAAGTGGTACTTCCCATTGTTCACCAATGGACTCCATGTAGCGTTGGTCAACGCGCAAGTCATCTACTGCCTCTGGAATGAAAATATTCCACGCTTCATTTCCAGAGGATAATGGCAGGGCATATCTTGCTCAATCATCTGCTGCTTCTGATCCGCAAAGCACAGGATGTCCATCATTCCCAAACTCATCCCTTTCACGTGTTCCAAGTGAACTGAGGGCTTACGGCAAAAGTCATGTGATTGAACGCACAACACTGGGGTAACAAACAAAATGTGCAATTTGCAAGAAAAATGTGAGGAAACAGAGTTCTGTGCGCAGTGTGAGACTCCATATTGATAGTTTTGTTGTCTGGCACAAAAAATAAAAGAAAATGTAAAAACAGAGTGCTATGTGTCATGATCCCCATTTGGGGGTCGATTAAAATAAATCATTTATTTCAAGGTTACTGCATTTTTCTGTTTTATATCCCTTTTCCTCATCTCTACATCATTCAGGCAACACAGAATTAAAAGTAGATCGCAGTAAAAAAATTTGGTACTTGTGGGTTAATATAATGAATATTCCAAAAATCTCTAGATTTTAGTCTGGGGAGCCACAGGGTATGATTGCAGGCCACAACTGCTAGTGATATTTGGAACTCTGAGGTAACGGTCATCCAGCGCCCTCATGTGTTGCCTCTTATAGGACAGTCTCGTGGTCTCATTTTTTTGCAGGACAATGATGGTCCACACGTGATAACGGGTACTATGCAATTTCTGTGCGATGTTAAAGCACTTCCGTGACCAGCAAGGTTCCCAGATCTTTTCACGATAGGC
Organism: Schistocerca serialis cubense; assembly: GCF_023864345.2. Taxonomy (NCBI): domain Eukaryota; kingdom Metazoa; phylum Arthropoda; class Insecta; order Orthoptera; family Acrididae; genus Schistocerca; species Schistocerca serialis. The sequence goes on along the minus strand of NC_064643.1, from coordinate 378,833,293 downwards.
CATGCGTAGGATCTGCTTGTATATCAACTACGCCCGCGTCAATATCCGGAATATTTCAGGACTGGGTGCAACAGTAGCGAGCGAAGTTGCCTCAGTAGACGATGCAACAATTATGTGACAGCTTTCCCAAGCCAGTCATCCAGGCCGTAGGAGGCTCGTATTATCAAGCTGTATGTAAATTTGACTCGATTATGTAATTACTGAAGGAGCATCACCTACCCTCTCAAACCATGAGGTTCCATTTCTTTTCCTTCTTCCTTTCTTCGCACTTCATCTTCTTTTTTAAAAGTAAAAGGCTTTGTGTGTACATACCCGTTCTACATTTCAGTTACCGAAGTGCCTCGACGCAAGCTGACTCTCCGAAATCCAGATTGGAGCTACAAAGGTATCATATTCTGCTTAATATTATTATCAACAGGCCTTGTTTATTCAGTACAGGAATGAGTGTGTTAGGAATTATCTCGAGGGTGGCAATATCGCAGTGCGAAATTCTAAACAGCAAGCGCTTGTCCTTTACAACTCGCGTTTGTTCTATGGAACTTTTAGAGTCGCTACTTGCGAGATGTAAACCTATGACAGGCCGCCTACAAAACTGGCAGTTGAGTGTGCACATCAATGCACGTCTATTGTGAAGTCAAATGCGTAGGGGTGCATGTATGCTCACTGTACAGGACCTGTAAATCTCACACTCAAATTCGCAGACAGGCGATAGGGACTATTATTTACAAATGTTACTCAAACAAGTAACTATAAACATCACTAGAATTGTCTTGGAATAATAACAATCATTATAAATGCAGAAAAATTGTTGGAATAGCATCATAAACTATGTAAAATCACGATGTGAGAAGAAGAAAAGGTGTAAATATAGTATTAGACAACTTATAATTTTTTAAAGTGAATCAACACTACTGACGTCGACGCCTTCCCCAGCAGATAGCCAATCAGAGTTAATGTGGAGCCATTGTGTTACCTTCGGAGGTAAACTGTGCAGACAATATTACTATACTCCATGTAACCTAAGAAGTATTAAAGTGGGGAAATAGACAGAAGCTATAGTCAAACGGATTCCTTAATAAATAAATAAAGGTTGCGGCCTACGAGTAAAAAGCAGTCATCTGTGCGCTAAACGATCTTTTACCGTGGAGTAAATCACAGAATTTTTATAATTAATGAGGTATCACACGGATAGTATCTGACGGAAACGCGTGTGCATATGCAATTCTATGATATCGTAAATGCGTGATAAATCGTGTCCGAACATGACAATTGAAACGTGGCGTAAATCGTATTGCGACATCGCACCAAACTTGTTCCATTACACTACAAATAAACAACACACGCTCTTACGCTAGAAACAAGCGGCCGCCGAAAAATAAAACCGTTGGTTTGATGACACCGAGAAAACACGCTCGGCGCACGTTTTAATTGCGCGGAACAAGCGTCAGCAGTTTTGACAGTTGTCAACTACAGCAGGCGAACACGCGTCCGAGTTACAAACAGCAATTCTGCATTTAGCGTCGCTGAACTCATTAATTATAAATAAAAATGTCAACGGCAATAGGACACTGGTCTAATTGAGGGTAGGCAGAGAGAGCTTTTTCGGGAAACATGTCGGACAGTTCATACTTTGATTCGAAGGACCGTCGACACCAGAACACGCATCTTCGTATTAGTTTTTTCTCTCCTAATTAACAACGCAAAAAATCGAAATCAATTACGGAACAGAACTATTCAAATGAAAAAAAAATCGATGAGAATCGTTCCTGTGCTCCATCTCAAAAATAAAGCATGACTTACACACCAGCAAATACTGCGACAAATTCTACGAATTTCTCCACCCTAAGTATCCTGCAATTTTCCATAATCCATTTCTGGCGGAAATGGACGAATATAACTATACATCGAGTCATTTAACACCACAATAAGCAGCATCTTGACTTGTGCAAGGCTTTTCGTTTGTTTACGATGAGTAGAACAATCTCATGAATACCACCTTGATTATATTATCTTGAAAGGTATAAAAATGTGATTTGTCTTTCTTATTCATTTGTGTGGCTCGGAATCTTGTATTAGCCTATGTACTTTTCAGAAATTTGGCAGTTTATAGCGACTTTAGTGTCTATGTCTATAGTAACTGATGGTGTCTGGTGTGTTAGTTTGCCACAATTCATTGTATACCTGCGTAAAGTACTTTTTTTGTAAGGTAATCAAATGCAATTGAAGGCTATTTTATTATTACACACGTCTGCACGCGTTTTTAAACCCTGGCATTGAATCTTCTGAATGATTAAGCTGCGTCACATTCACAAAACCTTGACGAGAAATATGACGTGCCCCAACAGATCAGGAGTGCGTGCCATCAATTTTCTTATTGGAAGTTGTTCAGTAATTGTTGACAATCGGCTTATATACGGTACGTGGTGACACCGGGTCGTTGTAATTGAAGTGCAGCTAATCATGGAGGTCCAGCGTAGGCTGAAATTATCGTATGGCAGCGAACTTGGTTGGCATGCTAATGTATAAAATCGAAACCCGATCTATGCAGGGAAAAAATTAGTTAGAATTTAGGCCACCAGGTGCAAATCTGTCGCAGTACAACTTCTCACCGATGTCTTCAGTGTTCGTTTGAAAACAAAATGTGTAAGAAACGGCTAATAATTAAATCAATGTTATGTCTTTCGTGCGTGATAGATGTTTCCTGCCCACATCCCGTTCCTAAGTCATTGCGAATCGAAACATTTATACTTGTCTTTCTTGCATTCACAACGTTATATTTGCACCTGGTGACCAAAATTGGAACTAGTTTAATTCCAAAGTAAATCGGTTTGGCATTAAAACATATCCACCAAGTTTCGATGCCATATGATAACTGCAGTCCCCATTGGACATCTGTGAGTATCTGTATTTTCATTATAATCACCCAGTTTAATTGTGGATAGATTTAACAGAGGTATATCCTCACTAGTTGTTATATCAGGTTATTTAGATGCTGGTTAACTGTCCCAGATCTGCTACCTTTGCCTGCAGATGTCTTTCGAATAATTTTTTTTCACTGAGACTGTAGGTTGTTTGCCATCACTTTACACAACAATTTCGTTTGATAGAGAAATTTTAGGGCTGTCTATCACGTTCACAGATTTAAGCAGACATACTGTTTGCTCGGCCATGAAAAGGCGTATAACCGTGTTACAAACGTTGAGTCAAATGAGGGACTTGTTTGCAGAAAGTCAAAGATTCATATGGGCAGTGTGACGACGTCCAGAGCACCACGTACTGACCGAACAGTGATCATTGTTAGTGAGTCCCTTGACAGGACTGCAGAGACAGGCCCGTTGTCTGCGGTGCGTTCAAAAATAAAACTGAATACCACGTAGTCTTTTCAAGTGTCACGGCCCCGAGGAGAAGGAAAGTTGCCAGTTTGCGTTCCTCACCGTCACACAGGTCCACCATCTGGTGTGATGGTGGGCTGCTACTACGCGCAGGACCCGCTTATATTTGAATCGCACATCCAGAAATTGAAACGGCAGCCATTAGATTTCAGACATGTTAAGCTCTTTGGACGTATCCCATCTGCAGGTTGTCTGTTGTCTCGCCCAGAGCAGGTGTTGATCAGTATGTGTACCAACGCCCAGCCAACGCATCCCGATGGCAGCCGCAGTTTATATATGCTGATAACACTGCCATGGCTGCCCAAGGGAGCACCTTCGCGGAAGTGGAGGAGGACATTAACTAAAAATGGTTCAAGTGGCTCTGAGCACTATGGGACTTCTGAGGTCATCAGTTCCCTAGAACTTAGAACTACTTAAACCTAACTAACCTAAGGACATCACACACATCCATGCCCGAGCCAGGATTCGAACCTGCGATCGTAGCGGAGGCGCGGTTCCAGACTGTAGCGCCTAGAACCGCTCGGCCACCCCGGCCGGCGACATTAACTAACAACCTTGATATACTTGGGAATTGCTGCCACCAAAACAACGCGAAACCAAACCCAGCCAAGGCGAAAGTTTACAGTTTCCACCTGAGAAATAAGAAATCCAAAAGAAAATAAAACCCCATGTGAGTTGGAAAGAGCGATAGTTAGAACATTGCTACATTCCCAAATATTTAGGCGTGAAGCTGGACAGTGTCATTTCAACAGTAGTGTTTGGATACTAAACAAAGTCTGTGCTACGAATAATATTATATGTAAACTGACCTACACAAACAGGGCTGCTGACCCACAAGTGCTTCGAACAACAGCCATTGCACTCAAAGTGACGGTAGCTGAATATCCCGTGACAGTCTGAAAGAATTTGGCCTATGTGAAACACATTGATGTGGCCGTAAATGAGTCATCTCGCATCATATCAGGATGTTTTGGGCCCACGGGAAGATCTATTCTATCATAGGGATAGCTCCCCCAGTACACGGCGGCAATTAGCTGCCGAGGTGGAGAGGAAGAAACAGATAACAGACGATCGTCACTCTCACACGGGCACCAACAACAGTCCAGAAGGCTTCGCTCAAGAAAGAGCTTCCTTAGGGCGTCAGAGCCAATCACCGTCACTGTCGAAAAGATCAGCATTCGGGCATGGAACGAGGCAACATCAAATTCCATCCTGGAGCTGAAGGAAGAACTTGCGACTGGAAGTAACATGTCCTCCACAGCCTGCAAGACTACAAACAGGCCGAGGACTACCATTTCATATTGGAAGTACAGGGCTGCCTGATGGGGCAATTTCGATGGGGAACCATTATGTGAGTGTGGGAATGTTAAAACGGACGACCACCTACTGACGTGTCCAAACCTCAGCACATGCTGTACGCTGCTAGGTTTACAGCTAGGTAATAATAAAGCCCTCAGTGTACCTGATTATTGGGCAAAATATACAGAAACTTTTATTTTTATTACAACTGACTTACACTAGATTTTAGTGTATGGTGTTCTGGACACGTAAAATAAACAAATGATGTCTACGACGCTACTTTTCAGTAACATAGCGCAGTACGCCCTACCTCGATAATGAGGATGTTCGAATGTTGTCATGTCCAGCATGGTCTGTGGATGTGTCGCCTATTAAATAACTGAGGTATTGTCGACAGCCTATCACGCAACCATCTGTCAACCACTGAGATTAATGAATTATGGCGTAGTGTTGAATCGGCTTGCAATGATAGTCCACTATCTGGCAGCAAGCTCAGTTCGACTCCATGACCAACGTTAGTTTCGTTGTTCTGGCGTAGGTGGGAGCTCTGTTCTCTAGATCTCGCAGCCTAAAATCCCACATATCACTTAAAAAACTAGATTTAATCCTCTTATTGTACTGTATAAGCACCGTATGTACTCGTTATTTGCTATCCCTTCTGCTACTGCAGCTTTAATCCTCAGCGTTGTGCATCAATACTCCTGGAAATCAGTAGCTTTAGTGGTGGCGAGCATAATGAACTTAATATGGGAAGAGTGGCCGTCTTATTATAGGCTCAGCATCCGTTCAAGAGGAATCTCGTTTGAAGGATTTCTTTTCTCTTTTTATTTAAAAAAACAATACAACTCTCACGGCCCAGGTGAATGGTGGGGTCGTTCCAATCTTTCACTGCTTGCCATGAAAATAGACAACAGACGAAAGCTGAAGTAAATACCGGAGCATACAGGGGAAGATTTGTGACGCACTAAATGTTAGATAAACTTTAAGATAACATTTTATAAGTGCAGACATATTTTAAGAAACAACTGAAACACAAAATATTGCAAACTGGAAATCCTTCAGCAGTGAAGAAAGTGAACATTGTTACAATTACGGAGATTCTTCAAGCTAGAGTGTCACGTTTGACTATGAATTACCTGTGAGAGAAAATACAAGTAAAATTGTCTCAGAAGATGAAACACGCATCTGCGATACATTTTGCAACGCCAGGACTACAAGATTTTGCTAGCGACATAAGCACAAAACAACTTAAAAGCTTTTCCACGCTGGATAATTGGCTTCTAGAAATAGGTCATAAATGCATGCAGAACAGTAATAAAAGATTACAGACAAGAAAATCAGAAACAGAAGTAATTGAAATTGAAGTGATCGAAGCTTTTCTTACAGATGTAAAGAATGAGATCATTAGTTTCAGTGATGTGTGGCATGTGCAATGCAGGTCAGTCTAATTATTAAAATGAAATGCTAATTAATAGGACAGCCAGTGTGCTCCCTGCCGCCGTTTGATAAGCAGCTGCCAGCAGCAAGTCGTATACTCCTAGCTTACTTATTTGTTACATAGTATAATTCTTAATTTCTTTGAGTGTTTTTAGACACTTGCATTGTTTAATTCATAAATTTAGGGCTATTTTAGTATTAGAGAGTTGCTGCAACACGCTTTAGTACCTGAATAGTGTAAATTCGCGTAGTCTTCTGTTTTTGTTTTGTAAGGCCAGTGTCGGTTGGTCACAGCCAGTGTGCTCCCTGCCGCTGTTACTGTAATTGTAAATTCAGACAGACTGTAGCGCAGTCGTTAGGCATTTGTACAGGTTAGTTCATACATTCTTTGCGTGTTTTCCTTGCGTTATCTAGGCATGGACTCGTGTTTCAGTAACTGTTGTTCAACATTGATTAGAATGGACAGGGACAGCGATTGCTGTGTTCGGATGAGGGCTGAGTTCGCAATTCTTCGCTCACAGCTGCAGGCGGCACTGACTTCGGTCATGCAGCTTGAGGCTGTTGCCAATGGGCACCACTGTGGGGAGCCGGACTTGGGTATCACGGGAATGTCAACCTCATCCCGTCTGTCCCCAGGTTGGTCTGCCGCTGTGGTTGCCCCGGTTGCTGCCCGCAGTGGGACTGAGCCCTCGCCTGTGGTTGATTGTGAGGTCGTTCCAAGGCGTGGCAGGCAGCGAAAGACGTCCCCGGAGGCTGATCAGAAAGCCTCCCCGGTGCGTCTGACAAACAGGTTTCAGGTACTGTCTCTGGCTGAGCCAGATGCAGCTGCCTGCCCTGTTTCAGAGGATGATTCTCAGCCTTCAAGGTCTGGGCAGTAGCAGAGGGTGGGCTTAGTGGTAGTTGGGAGCTCCAATGTTAGGCGCGTAATGGGGCCTCTTAGGGATATGGCGGCTAAGGAGGGGAAGAAATCCAGTGTGCACTCCGCGTGTATTCCGGGTGGAGTCATTCCTGATGTGGAAAGGGTCCTTCCAGATGCCATGAAGAGCACAGGGTGCAGCCAGCTGCAGGGGGTGGCACATGTCGGCACTAATGACGTGTGTCACTTTGGATCTGAGGAAATTCTCTCTGGATTCCAGCGGCTATCTGATTTGGTGAAGGCTGCCGGTCTTGCTTACGAGATGAAGGCAGAGCTCACCATCTGCAGCATCGTGACAGAACCGACTGCGGACCTTTGGTGTAGAGCCGGGTGGAGGGTCTGAATCAGAGGCTAAGACGGTTTTGCGACCGTGTTGGCTGCAGATTCCTTGACTTGCGCCATAGGGTGGTGGGGTTTCTGGTTCCGCTGAATAGGTCAGGAGTTCACTACACTCAGGTGGCGGCTACACGGGTAGCAGAGGCTGTGTGGCGTGGACTGGGCAGGTGTTTAGGTTAGAAGGCCTCGGGAAAGTACGGGGTGGGCTGCAATCTCAAAGGGTGCATGGCAAATACAGGACGTGCTTGGATCAAGGAACAGTCGGAATTGTTGTTGTAAGTTGTTGTAAGTTGTTGTAGTTGTGCTAGGAAAGTCCCTGAGCTTCAAGCGCTAATATAAAGCACAGAAGCTGAAATCGTTATAGGTACAGAAATCTGGCTAAAGCCTGAAATAAGTTCTGCAGAAATTTTTGCGAAGTCTCAGACGGTGTCCAGGAAAGATAGAATAGGTAGAAATGGTGGTGGAGTGTTCGTGTCTGTCAGTAGTGGTTTATCTTGTAGTGAAGTCGAAATAGATACTCCAAGTGAATTGGTATGGGTGGAGGTTATACGTAAAAGCCGAACAAAGTTAATAATTGGCTCCTTCTACCGACCCCCTGACTCCGATTATATAGTTGATGAACAGTTCAGAGAAAATTTGAGTCTCGTAACAAATAAATACCCCACTCATGCGGTTATAGTTGGTGGGGACTTCAACCTTCCCTCGATATGTTGGCAAAAATACTTGTTCAAAACCGGTGGCAGGCAGAAAACATCTTCCGAGATTGTCCTAAATGCTTTCTCCGAAAATTATTTCGAGCAGTTAGTCCACGAACCCACGCGAATTGTAAATGGTTGCGAAACCACTCTTGACCTCTTAGCCACAAACAATCCAGAGATAATAGAGAGCATCATGACTGATACAGGGATTAGTGATCACAAGGTGGTTGTAGCTAGGCTCAATACCGTTTCTTCCAAATCCATCACAAACAAACGCAAAACAATTTTATTTAAAAAAAGCGGATAAAGTCACTAGAAGCCTTCCTAAGAGACAATCTCCCTTCCTTCCGAACTGACTATGCAAATGTAGACGAGATGTGGCTCAAATTCAAAGATATAGTAGCAACAGCAATTGAGAGATTCATACCTCGTAAATTGGTAAGACATGGAACTGATCCCCCATGGTACACAAAACAGGTCCGAACGCTGCTGCAGAGGCAACGGAAAAAGCATGCGAAGTTCAGAAGAACGTAAAATCCCGAAGATTGGCTAAAATTTACAGACGCGCGAAATTTGGCACGGACTTCAATGCGAGATGCCTTTAATAGGTTCCACAACGAAACATTGTCTCGAAATTTGGTAGAAAATCCGAAGAAATTCTGGTCGTATGTAAAGTACACAAGCGGCAAGAAGCAGTCAATACCTTCGCTGCGAAGTGCCGATGGTACTGTTACCGACGACTGTGCCGCTAAAGCGGAGTTACTGAACGCAGTTTTCCGAAATTCCTTCACCAGGGAAGACGAATGGAATATTCCAGAACTTGAAACAGAACATCTAATAGCATGATTTTCTTAGAAGTAGATGCCATAGGGGTTGCGAAGCAACTCAAATCGCTTGATACGGGCAAGTCTTCAGGTCCAGATTGTATACCGATTAGGTTCCTTTCAGATTACGCTGATACAATAGCTCCCTACTTAGCAATCATATAAAACCGCTCGCTCACCGATAGATCTGTACCTACAGATTGGAAAATTGCGCAGGTCGCACCAGTGTTTAAGAAGGGTAGTAGGAGTAATCCATCGAACTACAGACCTATATCATTGACGTCGGTTTGCAGTAGGGTTTTGGAGCATATACTGTATCCAAACATTATGAATCACCTCGAAGGGAACGATCTATTGATACGTAATCAGCATGGTTTCAGAAAACATCGTTCTTATGCAACGCAGCTAGCTCTTTATTCGCACGAAGTAATGGCCGCTATCGACAGGGGATCTCAAGTTGATTCCGTATTTCTAGATTTCCGGAAAGCTTTTGACACCGTTCCTCACAAGCGACTTCTAATCCAGCTGCGGGCCTATGGCGTATCGTCTCAGTTGTGCGACTGGATTCGTGATTTCATGTCAGGAAAGTTACAGTTCGTAGTAATAGACGGCAAATCATCGAGTAAAACTGAAGTGATATCAGGTGTTCCCCAGGGAAGCGTCCTGGGACCTCTGTTGTTCCTGATCTATATAAATGACCTGGGTGACAACCTGAGCAGTTCTCTTGGGTTGTTCGCAGATGATGCTGCAATTTACCGTCTAGTAAGGTCATCCGAAGACCAGTATCAGTTGCAAAGCGATTTAGAAAAGATTGCTGCATGGTGTGGCAGGTGGCAGTTGACGCTAAATAACGAAAAGTGTGAGGTGATCCACATGAGTTCCGAAAGAAATCCGTTGGAATTCGATTACTCGGTAAATAGTACAACTCTCAAGGCTGTCAATTCAACTAAGTACCTGGGTGTTAAAATTACGAACAACTTCAGTTGGAAAGGCCACATACATAATAATGTGGGGAAGGCGAGCCAAAGGTTGCGTTTCATTGGCAGGACACTTAGGATGCAACAAGTCCACTAAAGAGACAGCTTACACTACACTCGTTTGTCCTCTGTTAGAATATTGCTGAGCGGTGTGGGATCCTTACCATGTGGGATTGACGGAGGACATCGAAAGGGTGCAAAAAAGGGCAGCTCGATTTGTATTATCTCGTAATAGGGGAGATAGTGTGGCAGATATACGCGAGTTGGGTTGGAAGTCAATAAAGCAACGACTTTTTTCGTCGCGGCGAGATCTATTTTCGAAATTTCAGTCACCAACTTTCTCTTCCGAATGCTAAAATATTTTGTTGAGCTCAGTCTACATAGGTAGGAATGATCATCAAAATAAAATAAGAGAAATCAGAGCTCGAACAGAAAGGTTTAGGTGTTCGTTTTTCCCGCGCGCTGTTCGGGAGTGGAATGGTAGAGAGATAGTATGATTGTGGTTCAAAGAACCCTCTGCCAAGCACTTAAATGTGAATTGCAGAGTAATCAAGTAGATGTAGATGTAGATGTTTTCAGTAATAGGTGAAGAACATCCAATGGTGACTATGTAGGCGGTGCCTGCACTTTCCGGATTTGAGTTAACGGTTGCTATACATCATCAATAATATTGGGCAGCTTTCAAATAGTTTAACAGTGCTTAACACATTTCAGGGACTTTTCAGGCGACATTGGTCTCATCATAATGCTGTCAACACTCACACTAATCACATAGCTTATTAAGCATGACCTCTGGGTGCCTCTCCAAACGCGTTGTTGAAGTGTCTTAAGTACGGTTAAAGTGGTTGAATGCTTCCAGTTATTATTGCCGAACTGATCAACCCAGATGGTACACTGTTACATGTGATACTTACGTCTTCTCACAGACCCTGGAACATGTGCGAAAAGGTCAATGTCTTAAACAGAATGCTCGTGATAGAACCATCGTAGTTGGAAAAACTGGAATGGAAGGTGTTACATTTTTCGTGCGTCATGCACTTATTGTTTTGTGTGAACAAATTCTTTGTCCTTACGTCTCCTTCAGGTCATAGATATTACGAATCACTATTCACAATAATTTGAATTGACAATAAAATTAAGTACAAGTTTCTCCTGCCATGACGAACATATTTCAACCACTAGATTAAGATATCACTAATTGCCTCCATTACTTGCGAGCGAAAACTACACATCGTCTGACCTCAGTGACAGGTGTTCGTTAGCGACAAAAAATATTACTGGCAAAGAGAACGAAGAGGAGTTATACGGTTCTATTTTGAATGTAGGAAATCCGCACTGTGAACACTGTTACAGCCCAAAAATTAACCAGAGAGAGTATTCAGACAGTATGAATGTCACAAGAAACTTTGAATTTTTTATTGCAACTCTAATTCAATCAGAAATTTTTGAACAGATGAAATTTGGACCTAAAGTTCTTATTATAATTTCTATGGAAGAGTAATTGACAAGGGTATTATTTCGTCAGTTTTTACCGACATGTGGGTCTTTGTTCTGAAATTTTTCATTCTTGTCTACATTATGCTTGTCAGCAATCTGATTGCATCAGCTCTTAAACTGATTGTGCGATAATTCTTGCACTTGTCGGATCTTGCAGTCTTCGGAATTGCGTGGACGATGTTTGTCCGAAAGTCAGGTGGTATATCGCCAGACTCATAATTTCTACGCACCAACGTGAAATGCCTCTTTGTTGCCACTTCTCCCCATGATTTTCAAATTCTGATGGAATGTTATCGAGCCCTTCTTCTTTATTCGTCTAAAGCTCTTTTAAATTCTCTTTCTAAGTTTGGATCCCCTATTCCTTCAATATCCGCTCCTGTTTCTTCTTCTATCTCATCAGATACGTAAGTCTTTCAACTCCTAGAGGCCTTCAATGTACCCGTCCCATCCATCCGCTTTCACCTTCGCATTTAACAGTGGAATTCCCATTGCACTCTTCATGTTACTACCCTTGCTCTTAATTTCAAAGAAGGTCCTTTTGACTTTCCTATAAGATGAATCTATCCTTCCAACAATCATTTCATTTCCGATGTCTTTTTCCAACTGAAATCTTATCATATCTACATGCCTCTTCCCAGTATACCTTCTCGTCTTGTAATTCTCCAACAGAGTATTCGTTCTACTAGCTGAAATTTATTGCAAAACTCAATTAGTCATTTTCCTCATTCCTAGTACCAACCCATATTCTCTAACAACCCTTCGTTATAGTCCATCCCCTACAACCGTATTCCAGTCCCCCATGACTGTAGGATTTTCATCTGTCTTTACGTGCTGAATTACCCGTTCAATATCATCATGAACTTTCTCTGTATCTTCATCTTCGGCTTGCGACGTCGGCTTCTATACCTGAACTATGGTTGTCGGTGTTGTTCGCTGTTGGTTCTGATGAGAACAGCACTATAACTGAACTGTCACTCTCTGTTCTACCTTCCTATTCATGAAGAATGCTACTCCCCTTGTGCCATTTTCTGCTGCTGTTGATATGACCCTATACTCATCTGACCAGAAATCTTAGTCTTCTGTCCTTTTCACTTCGATGATCCCCAATATATCTAGACTGAGTCTTCGCATTTCCCTTTTCACATTTTCTAGCCTCCCTACCTCACTCATGTTTCTGACATTACACGCACTGACTGGTAGAAAGTTATCCTCTCGTTCGTTATTCATTCTTTTTCTCGCCTCTCCCTTAGCAGTTTCATCCTGGAGATAGGAATGGGGGACTATTTCAGAATCTTCTGGCAATCGAGAGATCATCATGACACTTTTCAATTAACTGCCACATGTCGTGTGGGTACAAATTGCGTGTCTTTAATGAAATGATTTCCATTACCTTGTGCATACCCATGCCGTTGATCATTATTGTTTCTTCCGCCTTTAGAAGCAATTTCACACCACAAGGCCAAGAGAATGCCCTGAAACTCTGCCTCCCCCTCCTTCTCCCTCTTGACAAAGCCGTTGGCAAGATGAGGGTGACTTCTTATGCTGGAAGTCATCAGCCTCCCTTACTGATGATTTTTATTCAGAACTGTGGCTGGTTACGATCCTTAGACCGATGACGTTTTGATTACTAATCAGGGACACTAACTCTAGGTCATAGGAGCTCCCGCCCGTATATTATGCTTTAAAATCTTTCAAAACTATCTTGAACTGGTGTTGCTAGTAACTTCAGATCGTATATACTTCACACAGCCATGAAGTGACATTGGCCTGTCAAATGTAGAAGCAATATATGCAAACATAAACTTGACTATACTGCACCGATTACAAGTTGCTCATGTCTACCATCAGCTGACAACAAATACTCGTTTACTTTGTATTCGATCGTTGTGAAGGACAGATATGAAACTTCCTGGCAGATTAAAACTGCGTGCCGGACCGAGAATCAAACTCGGGACCTTTGCCTTCCACGGGCAAGTGCTCTACCAACTGAGCTACCCAGGCACAACTCACGGCCCGTCCTCACAGCTTTAATTCTGCCAGTATCTCGTCTCCTACCTTCCAAACTTCACAGAAACTCTCCTGCGAACCTTGCAGAACTAGCATTGCTGGAAGAAAGAATATTGCGGAGTCTCGGTCCGGTACACAGTTTTAATCTGCCATGGAGTTTCATATCAGCACACACTCCGCTGCAGAGTGAAAATTTCATTCTAGAAACGTCCCCAAGGCTGTGGCTAAGCCATGTCTCCTTAGTACCCTTTATTCCACGAGTGATAGTTCTGCAAGGTTCGCAGGAGAGCTTCTGTGAAGTTTGGAAGGTAGGAGACGAGGTACTGGCGGAATTAAAGCTGTGAGGACGGGCCGTGAGTTGTGCCTGGGTAGCTCAGATGGTAGAGCACTTGCCCGCGAAAGGCAAAGGTCCCGAGTTCGAGTCTCGGTCCGCCACACAGTTCTAATCTGCCAGGAAGTTTCATATCAGCGCACACTCCACTGTAGAGTGAAAATTTCATTCTAAGGACATTTATGTTTAAATCAGTCGTTTCTAACATCGTTTTCTACCGTAGAGCTCCAGCATCCCAAGAATATTTCACCATAAGAGGGAACAGAACGAAAAATTTACGTATACTTCAAACAAATGATCTTGTGAGCAGCATTCTGTCGAATCTAGATCGTCTCCAGTGCCATTTACTTAAATAAATATCATTATTACTAGTGGCTGGTTGTTGTTTTTTTCTTTGAAGGAACGCAGACTCGATCTCAAAATGTCAGTTTTCAACTAAATAATATTTGTACTAATTAGGATACACTAGCGGTCCATAACCAAACATTTTCAATTATCTCGCAGTATAACTCGTTCGGTGGGTCATGTTTACTACAGTATATTTGCTTGATTTATGATGTACATTCAAGCGTATTAGTTTTGCTATTATTATTATTATTATTATTATTGTACACCCTGTGGAATATTTGTATGATTAAAAAAATTCGTCTATGATTCAGGATGGTCTTCCGTGGTCTGGGGTACTCAAAGACGGGAAAAGGAACAGGTGCCTCGAAATTCAGTTGATGTTCTCCTCGCACCAGTAAACGTTACAGCCGCTGCGATTTCTCCGGACCAGAGCGCAGCAGAGAGGCCTCCCGCTGGTGAAGGTTAGTGGACGTCAGACGGCAGCCTAGTAGCCTGTGGACAAGTTTTGTAGCGGTCGCCGAGTGGCGCCGATCGTTCCGGAGGATCAATTTTTACTGCCGGCTGACAGCGGGCGGCCGCGTCGCGTCGTTGCGGGCCACACACTCGCGTCCACCCCACTGGACGGTGGCCAGCCGTCGGCACTGCCTCATCAGCGACAAAAAGTGAAACAAGGCGAATCTATCGGTGCGCCCAAGCAGACGAAGCACACTAAATGCGTCCCATCTGGTGCAACCACCAATATCACCTATACCAAACTCTCCTACAGCCTTCAAACATACAACTCCTTTTCCCATTGTCTGATAAGTTATTTTTTGAGTGAATTCTCGTTGCTCTCTTGGTTTACACATAATACACCTGCTACGACTTTCACGCTAGTCGCTATAATTAACATAAATTAAGCAGTTTCTTAACTACCATCAGCATGCAATTAGCAACAGCGGCTCTCTCTTCTAATACATTATCACCTCTTAAGATTTTAAGCAACGAAACCTCTGTTGCTTTCGACTAGAGTCACATAGGCAGTGGCAGCGAAGGTTTTTGACAGAAATTTCACATTTTTGTCTTGAGCAAATAAAGTCACAATTTTTCACAACACAGTTCTCGGAAATTTTGTACTATAAATCCTAACTGCAGTCTGACAATGGGTTTGAGCCCGAAGCTACTAACTGTGAAACAACTAATTTAATACAAACGTGTGGCTTGTTACTGTTTTTGTCCTTATTGCTTGTAAGTAGGCTGTTTAGGTTTTTATATAGGTAACGCCACGTAGCGCTCTGTATGTAAATCACTGGCTGTGCTGTGTGCAGTCTGTGGCTAGTTTGCATTGTCGTCTGCCATTGTAGTGTTGGGCAGTTGGAGGTGAGCCGCCAGCAGTGGTGGATGTGGGGAGACAAATGGCGGAGTTTTGAAATTTGTAAGACTGGATATCATGAACTGCTATATACATTGTGATTTTTGAACACTATTAACATTAAACTATACCTTTCACAAATCACTTACCTCACAAAAACCTTCGTTACTCAAGCTACTGCAATACAGCGAGCGCCACTACTGCCAGCTAAATAAAAGATTCAAACTACTGAAGGCACTAACTACTGATAGGCATAGTTAGCAAATGAAAGATTTTGGTAGAGAACAAACAATGTATTTACCTCAACAGTGTTCAAAAGTCATAATGTATATAGCAGCTCATGATATCCAGTCTTACAAATTTGAAAACTCGGCCATTTCTCTCCCCAGATCCACCACTGCTGGCGGCTCACCTCCAACTGCCCAACACTACAATGGCAGACAACAATGCAAACTAACCACAGACTGCACACAGCACAGCCAGTGATTTACATACAGAGCGCTACGTGGCGTTACCTATATAAAAACCTAAACAGCCTACTTACATGCTGTACAGAAATGGAGGAAAAGTAATTATGAATTTTTCTCGCACATTTGAAATATTTGCCAGATTGAGAATCAAAGCTGTACCTTTGCCATTCTGGAGCAATAGTGTTTTCTATAGAGCTATGTTGCACGGTCCGCATTTCTGATTCAGTGTGCCAGCACCGCCTTCAACGTTTCCAGATCACAGAAACCTCTCCAGCACTTCCGCTAACTCGTCGTCCCTTCTCTCAAGAGCGTTACTCCAGCGAGATATACAGAGAGGTCCTGAAGCGTAGCTTAATAGCTCAGTAGGTAAGACAACTTGGAAAGGAACGCGAATGCTTAGGTTTGAGCCACACTTTGAGTTTTAATTGGTCAGGACTAGGATGTCGCTGGTTTTTTATTACAGCTAGTGCAATAGCCATGTCATATCCGAGGACACCTCTAGTGGCGAGGGTGCGAGAGGAGGGGGAGGGAGTTGGGATATAAGGTATGGAGAAGGGAAGGGAAGGAGGTCGGTCAGTTATGTCGACGTCATCATTCTCATGGCCAATGGGGATCATTTGTGATCTATGCTCTATAGGGAAATGACCCGCGGGTCTTAAATGAAAAGACAAGAGTTTTCATCATTTATTTAAAAATAAAAATATTACATATTGCTTACTGACAATAATTTCTCAACCCGTATTCATTTAGAGGAATTGCACGTGTATACATTGAGGATCAGGACGACCAGTAGGGAACTGTAATTACGAGGGTTACCCGCAAGGTAATGCACTGCATTTTTTTCTTCAACAGTTCTTTATTGAACATAATTAAAATTACCCACACGAAAGAATGGTGTTTTATCTATACGCCCTATGTTTTCACGTAATCTCCATCCCGTTCTATGGCCTCCCTCCAGCGAGAAACAAGGGCGTGTATGCCCTATCGGTACCAATCCTTGTCCAGATGGCGGAGCCAGTGCTTTAGTGTGAGAATTGCCTCCTCATCGTCCTCAAAATGTCTTCCACGAGTGGCATCCTTTAATGGCCCAAACAAGTGGAAGTCCGAGGGGGCTAGGTCAGGTGTGTCGTGTGTGACAGCCGTGGATGGTCTTCCCGACTGCTGCAAATCGTGGAGCTCCGCCGAACCGCCTTTTCATAACTTCAGCCTCCGTGCCCAGTGGCTACCTGTACTTCTTTCGACAGCAAATGCTCCATAGGCTTTGTACAAGCGTTTGCAAATGTTCCCCACAGTGTCTTCATCTACAGTAGAAATACAATGACGGCACGTTGCTTGTAACGTACTTCAGCTACAAATGTCATTTTGAAACTGTCCTCCAGCTACGCTGTCGGAAGGGACGGACACATGGCGCGCTCATTCAGGCGACTTCACATAATACACTCCTGGAAATTGAAATAGGAACACCGTGAATTCATTGTCCCAGGAAGGGGAAACTTTATTGACACATTCCTGGGGTCAGATACATCACATGATCACACTGACAGAACCACAGGCACATAGACACAGGGAACAGGGCATGCACAATGTCGGCACTAGTACAGTGTATATCCACCTTTCGCAGCAATGCAGGCTGCTATTCTCCCATGGAGACGATTGTAGAGATGCTGGATGTAGTCCTGTGGAACGGCTTGCCATGCCATTTCCACCTGGCGCCTCAGTTGGACCAGCGTTCGTGCTGGACATGCAGACCGCGTGAGACGACGCTTCATCCAGTCCCAAACATGCTCAATGGGGGACAGATCCGGAGATCTTGCTGGCCAGGGTAGTTGACTTACACCTTCTAGAACACGTTGGGTGGCACGGGATACATGCGGACGTGCATTGTCCTGTTGGAACAGCAAGTTCCCTTGCCGGTCTAGGAATGGTAGAACGATGGGTTCGATGACGGTTTGGATGTACCGTGCACTATTCAGTGTCCCCTCGACGATCACCAGTGGTGTACGGCCAGTGTAGGAGATCGCTCCCCACACCATGAAGCCGGGTGTTGGCCCTGTGTGCCTCGGTCGTATGCAGTCCTGATTGTGGCGCTCACCTGCACGGCGCCGAACACGCATACGACCATCATTGGCACCAAGGCAGAAGCGACTCTCATCGCTGAAGACGACACGTCTCCATTCGTCCCTCCATTCACGCCTGTCGCGACACCACTGGAGGCGGGCTGCACGATGGGGCGTGAGCGGAAGACGGCCTAACGGTGTGCGGGACCGTAGCCCAGCTTCATGGAGACGGTTGCGAATGGTCCTCGCCGATACCCCAGGAGCAACAGTGTCCCTAATTTGCTGGGAAGTGGCGGTGCGGTCCCCTACGGCACTGCGTAGGATCCTACGGTCTTGGCGTGCATCCGTGAGTCGCTGCGGTCCGGTCCCAGGTCGACGGGCACGTGCACCTTCCGCCGACCACTGGCGACAACATCGATGTACTGTGGAGACCTCACGCCCCACGTGTTGAGCAATTCGGCGGTACGTCCACCCGGCCTCCCGCATGCCCACTATACGCCCTCGGTCAAAGTCCGTCAACTGCACATACGGTTCACGTCCACGCTGTCGCGGCATGCTACCAGTGTTAAAGACTGCGATGGAGCTCCGTATGCCACGGCAAACTGGCTGACACTGACGGCGGCGGTGCACAAATGCTGCGCAGCTAGCGCCATTCGACGGCCAACACCGCGGTTCCTGGTGTGTCCGCTGTGCCGTGCGTGTGATCATTGCTTGTACAGCCCTCTCGCAGTGTCCGGAGCAAGTATGGTGGGTCTGACACACCGGTGTCAATGTGTTCTTTTTTCCATTTCCAGGAGTGTACTTACGTAACGTTTAGCATTCGTAGCATTATTTTCGGCTGAGACAAAAACTACGGTATATTACTTTCTGGGCAACCGTCGTAAATTGTCCGTAAATGATGGCTGATATTGACAAATAGACTAGAGAATTGGTAAACTGGATGTAGAAATAGGCTATAAATTGGCCATAAAATTAGTACAATAGACCAAAACGCAGAGGTGCGTAAATAATTGGCTGCCTGAAATTAAGACAATAAATTAATTTAAACACCTCTCTTCTGGCAGTACATTTATATATACGTACATTCTGTAGTAAAAATATCAGTTGTAAATTAATGATTTAATTATGAATCGCCTGGTTGGGACCTCGGAGACAATGAGTAGCAATACATGTTAGTAAGTATTTAACAAAATTAATTATTATTATTAGGTGAGTGTGTGTCATTATATTTTGTGCTTTGTTATCATTACAGCGCTAACTGACCTATTGGAAGTGTTCCCTGACCACTGTTTCCTGAACCATCACAACGGCTGCAACAGTCCACAATGCAACATAAGAGTATTACCTATTACCTGATACTGAAATAGCAGCATGAACAGTCCACAAGTCCACAAGTGTGATTCTTCTACTTCAAGACAGGACGCTTTATCAGTACTGCGGCACAACCAATTTAGAACGCAACTTGAAGTACGAATGTGTATGTATGTTTAGTGCTTGTCCAGCTTTGCTACATGCAGTGAATCTCTTGAATGCGTGTGTGTTTTGTGGGTGAATTTTGTGTGTGTTTGTGTGTGTGTGTGTGTGTGTGTGTGTGTGTGTGTGTTTTGTGGGTCAATTTGATTGCACCATTTCTCGTTCGATCGAGCACTACATTCTTTACAAGCCGCAGTGTTGTAGTTGATGGAATGGTTCCGTCCTCCTTTGCGGTCACAAATCTTCTGCTCCAAATATAGCCGATGCTTGGAAGTGGTAACTTAATTTGATGCCGAATAAGAATTATTATCTCACTGTTATTATTAAAAGCTCTTAAAGCAAAATGTTTGTGGGAGAAGCGGTTCTGACGAATTATTTGATAGTCCTATCGAGCTGGAGTTGTAATACTGCGTGGCTTCATTCTGAGGTTTCAATCGTATCGATTTCTGAAACTGTGAACTGGTCTGCTGATGGCTGTGTGAATCGTGCCAATACCCAAGCTGTTGCTTCAGTGAAAGTATGCTATAATTTCCTCACTAAGGAAATAGATTAAATTGCTGTTCTGATGTTCTGATTATGTTCAGTTTCAGATGGGCTAATGTCTGAACAGCCACTGTGACGTATACTGGATTGCTAGGAACCTGAAGAACTTTGGTACCAGGGCCCACTGTAGGTAAACGTATGTGGATTGTGTCAATTAGTCTATCATTAGGGTATGAATTCTTTGTAGTATTACTTACTCTCAACATGGATTTTGCTAACAGGTAGAATATTCACTTTTTGATTCAGCTCATAAATTTTGTAGTTATTATTGTTCAACAGTTGCCTCCTCGAAAAACCTAATAATGGTACTACTAAACTTTCAGGGCTAAAGTCTACTGCATCTTCCATTGTTTATACCTCTGCGTTAGATGACAAAACAGCTCACAAATCCGCTTGCTGAGTGCTCATTTTTCCAATTTTATATCAGAAACGAAAACAAAAACACGAACTGTGTTTGTAGCATCGAGAAATTTTCATTTGCATGTATTTGTGAAAACACTCCTAAAATTATGAAACAGTCATACAAAGAAGTTGCATTATTGCATTATATACAAATGTGTAAGAGCAGTATGCAAACTAATAAACATGATCCCTGACAGTTGCTTTATGCTGTGCGGAGTTGTTTCACGCATCTACATGTGATTTCGCAGATGACCCTATGCCAATGCCCCTTCATAACTCTATAGACAGTTACCGTTTTTACCTTCAGCCATTTGCACATCACAGTTGAAAGCTATCAACAGCGCTGCCAGTTGTCAGGAACCTTCTCAGGTTGCCTGGACTGTAGGAGTGCCTTAGTAATACAGAATAAATATCTTGAAACTTCATGTATGCTGAAGCATGTTTTCAAGTATCTCAGTGTTTGTGAAATCATATCTCCTGAGCTATCTGCGATATCATGATATACTTTTGCAGGTGAGTATAGCGGCGTATGTGAATACTGCCTGCGAAATGTGTTGCGAATAGAGTTAGTAGCAAAGAAGTTGGTTGGTTGGTTGACTGGAAGAGAAGACAAACAGTGAGGTCAGGTCAACACTCCCATGATTTAAGATGGCAGATATCAATAGAGGAACAATACAGACAGCACAGTCCAATCAAGGGGAAGGTTTAAAAGGCAAACAAATTGGGAAAAGAGTTGGTATGGCAGCAGGAAGAGGAAATGAAGGGGGTGGGTGGAAACAGGGTGAGCAAGGGTGCCCAAGAAACGCTATGCACAGTGGGACACCAGCATCGCCATCGACCTGTCCCGACACCCACACCATACCGTTATCACAATACAATGGAGAAAAGAGAAACAAGGGAAGGGAACACAACACTACAGAATAGACCAGGCAAAATGTCTGGAAAAGGAGAGAGAACCTGGCTGATGTGGACGCTAGGTCAAGGCCTCTATAACCAATGCCAACGCTAACTGAGGGACTCAAATTTCAGAGCAAAATTCAAGGGCTTAAACCGGAGAGGACAAAACGTTTTCGTGAAGAAATTCGAGAACAGACATAACCATGTGAGGGTCGCCTGCTAACACCTTAGACAAATAAGGCCCGAGGGCACATTTAGTGTCAAGGGAAGAAAGTCGGGGACAGTCCAGCAAAATGTGGATCACCATGAGCAAAGCCTCACAACTGCAAATGGTGGGGGTGGGGGAGGGTGGCGGTGGTGGATCATTGTAAATTAAAAAAACCATGGGCCAACCTAACACGGCGTATACAAAGATGGCAGAGTGTGATCGATTCCCACCAGGAGAGGCAGAGGGAAGAGTTCCACATGGTGGGAATCCCTTTGACTGCGTGAAAGCTATTTGTTGGAAGCCTCCCAGCTACATGATCAGCAAGGTCTCTGCCCAGGATATGGACAAGGCTAGGAACCCAAAGGAAAGTATTCAAAGACTCATTGAATTGATTAACGGTACAGAGTAAACCACTGCCTTAAAATTTAAGGTAGGTTGGATGCTTCTAATCTAACAGCAAAGACTTCTTATTATTTCTGTCTTATTGGTGTACAGATTTTAATATTTAAAAAAATTACAGAAAGAACATAATATATATAAAAATTTCCAAGGTTACAGAGAACTCAATGTTTAACAATTGTTAAAGTGGTCTGATATAATTTGTTTCTGCCTAAATCATCAGAATACGATTTGCATAAGGCAAATGTCACAGAAAAATAAAAATATGTAATGCAATGAGTGTGGTGAAAATAAGTTACAATATATAGTGGGAAATGATATACTATATTTGGATCTGTAATGCAGTCTAAGTAAATAGTTGGTTTGATAACAGCCTACTTCTACCTATTTCAGGAGAGAAAGTTGAAAGGTGGCTACACTGAGTCACAGCGCCAGAGATTGCGCCAAAGAGTTTTATTCCACCGCCTCCACTGGCAGTGCTTGTTCAGAAGTTGTGGTGGTTGGTGCTCTGCTGAGAGGATGTTGATAGCTGTACTATTTTATTCTATGCAGTCAGATTGCGTACTAATACTAGTCAGGGCCAACCGGTTACGAGACTGCATAATCCGGACAGTCAGCTACTAAAAATTAAAATTATTTGCATTATATTTAATTAAGCCCCCATGCAAGGTCTCTGTTGAACCTCGAGCTATTGTCATCTGAAATAGTTTGTGTTTATGTATGTCTATTTTGTTCTTGTATAGTCACATATTATTTGGAGTATTGCATGTCAGGACACTACATGATATTCAGTAGCTGTTTGTTTCTGTTATTGTTAGTAGTTGTGATAAATCGTATGTGATAGCTTAGATACATACACCTTGTATTATAAAGACTAGATACTGAGTGAGCAATTGATATGTGGAATACACGAACTTTAGCTTTACTTGCTTATGTTTTTAAATTTTTTAGTAGAAACAGAATTTATTTCGTTGCTACTTGAATTCAATATTCCTTAAGTAACTTAATACATTATATTTTATTTTTATACGTTTTTTATATAGGATATACATTTGGTATATAAAATTCATTGATAGCAGCTGTACATATAGAAGAGAATATACTTCTGTCTACACATAATAAGACGAATAATAAATTACTGATTGTGTGGAGTATACTTTAAACAGTTTGCAGTATGTCTTTGGGGAGGAAGAGCCTCAGAATAAAAGTTCTTCGAGGCTACTCCTTCCCAGCGACATTATGTTATTACTAGAGTCTTGATATGTGGTATCGATGTTTTATCATGATTGCTACTGCTTGTTGTGTATGTTTGTGACTGTGTTATGGCATGCAGTGCCATGTGTTGTTGGTTTGAGTCCCTTACGTGTTGATCCCTCTTGTGTCATGTTCACTTAGTTTGTTGGTTCCTTCCTCTGTTACGGAATCTGTGGTCATGCTTATGTCCTCTCATGTGGTTCGTTGTGTTGTTTGTGCTTCTCTAGGCGTCCTTCCGTATGGGTTTTGACGCTGTGCTCTTCATGCCGTGTGTTCAATACAATGTCGACCATGCTATTTATTTTGCCCCAGTCACCAGGATTACGTATTATTCTGACGATGTCACTGTCGTTCTGTATAGGTCTCACATGTGCTATCGTGTTTCATAGCAGTGTAACATGTTCTGGCGTCCCAGCTTCTCTGCTAATTCATATTTCATCCTTATTTAGTACCATATGGTTTAAGTGTACCAGGTACAGCCTGTGGCCTGTGAGGAAATTGACCATCCCCCAGCTCGGGTCACATGTTTTAGTTGTAATCCTTCGCATGGGTCAGGAAAGAAATAGTGCACTCGGCGACCCTAGTCGGTTGCGTCCCACTCTCTCTGCCACGTTCGAATCAGCCATTGTTTCATTTGTGTTTTGTTCATAATGTTGATTCCTAGAATTTCGATGACTTTGTCGAGCCTGTCCCTCTTGCGCACGTAAAGTGTTTCTTTATAACTATTCTTATGTCTATAGGGCCAGTTCCCATCCCCACATGCCTCTAGTGATGTGTTGGAGGATCCACTCATACTCAGGAATACACTACGTTGACCTCGTCTTGCAGTTGGTCTGTATGTTTAGTGTGTCAGCCCAAGCATTTGTGGTGAAGCATATCATGGATTCAAATATCGTAATGTGGTAGGTCCTTATTGCCTTAATAAGTAATTTGCACTGTTTTGTGTTGAGTCTTGCTAGCTTTTGCATAATCTTGGAGGCTTTGTCAATTGTCTGTTTGGTATGATAGTTGGAAGTTTGTTTTTCATCAAGCTAAAGTCCTAAATAACATGTGGCTCGCCTCCTCTGTATCCTAGTATTATTTAATTTTGGAACTGGGTTCCTCTGTAGTGCCCTTAGGAGCAGTAACCATAGTTTTGTTGGGCGCTATATTTAGAGCAGTTCATTTCAATACGTCACATCACCTTTTCCCCTGTCGTCACCGACCAAGTTATTCAGTAAGGGCTCGATTGCGATATCCTGTAATACTGGTCTGCAATCGAGCCCTGTTGACATCCCTTTGTTATTCTCTTGACAACCTTGCGTGTACCAGCCCGCCACTCCGCCATCTGCTCTGCAGTTGTCGAGGAGGCTATTGTAGAGGAAAGCTAATATCCTCATTTCCCTTAACCTGGCAAAGAGGGACAGCTATCACATGCTATCAAGAGCCTCAGTTATGTCGATTAGTAATGCAGCTACATATATTTCGCTGATGCTGTTTGTTACTGTCAGTTCTCGGTTGACGGCGTCTTCTATTGATCTACCTTCCCTGAAGCCGAAATGATTGGGCCTTAGGCCAAGGAGGCGTCTGTGTGATGGTAACCGGCTAGACAGGAGCCTTCCCTGTAGCTTTGCGAGAGTGTTTAAGAGGCAGATCGGTCGGTACAATCGAAGAAGCAGCATCACCAATATAAGCCAGAAAGTCGTGGATGACAGAGAGCAAGCGGTGACGGGAAAAACTCCGACCGATAGCCTGAAGGCCACTCATTGAATCTGTACATAACAAAACTTGGCTGAGAGAGGATCATTTAATGTAGTGTAGGACTCGATACATGGTCACCACCCCACGTGTGTCAGGCAAGAGATGGATTACCACGCCAGTAGAATTCATGAACGCATATTCCACATGATGGGTGAATTTAGAGCTATTGGTGTAAAAAGAATCGCTCCTGGAACTCACATAAGAGCATTCAGAACAAACAATGGAACACCATGGGAGCGATGGAGGCTTTCGGACCTCAGAAGAGATCCATCATGATCTTGGGCCAAGGAACTGGTCAGGCTGGAGTTGTGGCTGCTGAATCGAAAGGGGAGGGTCCAAGTGTCCACCAGGAGACAGGTCTAGTTCGAAAGGCACTGGTGCGAAAATGGAAGTCACAGTGGTGAACCAGTTCCAAGACGAGCAGTGTGGATGGAGCAGCTGATTAATTAACTTAACAAGCATAGTCCAGATGAGACAGAACAATCGCCTGCTAAAGGTGGAAGAGGGTTGAACTATCTGTGACCCAAGAGGTGTGCAAAGATGTAAAGGACATAGAGTTTTTGTCAAAATGGAGACCCAAGAAATGGAACCGGAGAGCCATGGTTAGTGTTAGGTGTCAAAGTGGAGCTCCACATCAGGACAGAGCATAGTATTGTGATAGAAATGTATAACTGACAGGTGGAGAGAACTGAAAGCTGGACGAGACTGTCCAGGTGCAATCACAACGGATGGCACCCTGAGGTTATCATTCTGTAGAGGCCACTGAGTGGGAGCTAGTCCAAATACAGAAATCATCCAGGCAGGTATGACCAACAGTCTGGCAGAGGCCACAAGCCCATAAATAGAAATGAGAAACAGAAGGAGACTTAATATGGAGCCATATGGAATGCCATTTCCTTGGGCTTACAGAGAGAGATGAGCACAACGCCAACCCAGACTCTGAACAATTTGTTGGACAGAAACTGGAGAATGAAAATCAGTTGAGGGTGCCAAAGACCCCACTCATGGCGCCTGAGGAGGATGTGATGGCGACAAGCTATGTCATAGGCCTTATTATGATTGAAGGACACTATAACGAGAAGGTGGAACTGAGAAAAGACCTATTGAACTGCATTTCCCAATCGAAGCTGATGATCAATTGGAGACCGTTCCTCCTTAAAGCTGCTCTGGTAAGTAGATAAAAAGTCCCCAGATTCAAGGACCAAAATGAGCCAATGAGCCACCACCTGTTCCAGTAACTTTCAGGGGCCATTGGTCAAGCAGATTGGCCAGTAATTATCAAGGGACAATGAATTCTTGTCAGGCTTAAGTGCAGTAAGTACAGTACATTCTCTCTATTAAGGGGGGATTTTGCTATAGAGCCCACTACAACGAAAGATATTGTCGTTATGGAGGACCGAGGTGTTGAAACAACAGGTAATGGATGGAAACTGGGCCAGGAGCTTAATCGAGGGAAGAGAGGGCCAGAATAGGCTCCCATTCAGTATAAGATTCATTGCTGGATTCCACCTAATAAGAGGTAAAACATAAATAGGAAGCTTCACCCCACTCTTTCTGGAAGGGGTGGGGGAGGGGGTGTAAAGGGTGCTGGATGCCGAAACCGATCCAAAATGAGTCACAAGGTGTTCCACAAGAGCTAATGGATCTGTACAGAGGCCACCTAGAAGAGCAATGCCTGAAATGGAAGACTGCCAGTGACAACCTTGGAGGGGATGACGAAGGGACAGAGGAACCTAGAGAGGAGACAAAGTATTTCTAGCAAACCCATTTCCTCCATTTGATTTAGTAATAGGCTTTGGTGTATAGAGGTTTAAAGATAATAACACCAGCAGAGGAGTATGTTGCAAGGCACGACGAGGATCACTTGTAGTCGTGGGTTTGGCTATGATCCACCACAGATATGGCTGATGGCGTATGGGGCCTGTCAAGCTGGGAATGGGAGGCAAATAGGCTGCAGCCAGTCAAACAGATAGCATCTAGAGGGGCACCATGAGGGCCTTGTCCTGGGACTTGTGTTTCTTCTTCTTCTCCATAGGTTGAGGAGAGCAGGTCACGGAGGAGGCTTTTTCTACTACATAGGGTGAGGAAGACAGGGCAAAGAGGGAGAGCAGGGTTCTGCAAAGTCTGGAAGCGGAAGAGAGTGTATGTCCTTGGGGTGCACAGGCTGTGCATCCCAGTTAAGGTAGCAGGCCTCCTGGAGTTCCAGGATGGAGCTCCATTACTGGCAGGCCCCGAAGAAGGGAAACACTTCCTTGGTGGGGAGGATCGGGTGGCAGCTGGAGGGGAGGTCATGGGTACTTCAGTGGATGGGGAGAGGAACGGATGAGACTGGGATAAGGAAGATGGAGAAGGGAAAAGGACATAACAGGGACAAAAGTAGAAATCATTGACACATGGTGAAGTCTTTAACATTTCTGATGAACCAGATCAAGTGACATACTCCTGTATCTTCTTTTTCTTTCTTACAAGCCAGGAAATCTGATGAGCATGGAGAGTGATGGTTGCTATAATCAACAAATGCAGGTGGCGGAATGCAGGGGCTGCCCTCATGAAGTGGGTGTCCAAATTTACTACAGAGAGGGTCCACTGTTCATCGGGAAGACATGCGTCTGAAACGTAACCACCGAAAGTACATCATCAACAGCCACAAGTACAGCATCACGTCACACTGACAACACATAACCTTAACCTTAGGCTCTCCCCAAGGGCGCCACCAAGTCACAGCAAGGGCCATCTGGGAAGGTGGCTGTTCGGAAGTTCTGATGTTCTGACTTCTAGGCATACATGGGCAGGCAACAGCTCAGGCATCAGAAGTGTGATTCCTGTGTTGTAAGGTGGCTCAGCCAGATGGGTGTGTAACAGCCCCACTACATGGCTGGTTGCAAACACTGGTATCCTAGCAGAGCAGAGGGGTCTATGGCAGTGGAGGAAAAGGTAAAGGAAGGCGGAGGTATCCAAATCATAGATGCTAGGGAGGGAATTCTTCCCCAAATGTCTCACATGATGGAGAGAATATTTAGAAATGGAGATCAGACACCACAGGGGGACGGAAAACACCAAAAAGGATGGATGAGAGAGAACAGGCAAGGGGAACAAAATCGCAAGGAATACGGAAAACCAGGTGGATAGCCAGTTCGACATAATTAAGAACATGGAGAGAGGGGATGGAGGGGGCAGAAGGCGAGTAGTGAGCAGAGGTAGAGAATGCCACGAGGAACAAACTGCAGCCTGGGTAGGAAGAAGGGGCTGCAATAGCTGAGGGCCCCATGTGCACCATGAACGAACTAATGATAGAACAGAGAGCCACAGAGGGAAGAAAAAAGTAATAAATTGAAACGTCATGTGTGTGATGGCAATTTTTCATGGATCTAAGTGTTTATGACATATCTCCTTTAGTGGAAAATAAGTAAGAAAGTTAAACGTCGTGCCCTGCAGCAGTTTTTCACCCTTCTCAGTGTTTACGACGTCATTTCTCTCGAACTATTTGTGACACCATGATATAATGTAGTAGGTTCAGTTAGTGACATATGTCGATACTGCCTGCGAAATTCATTGCGAATAATGTCAGTAGCACAGAAGTAATACAGTTAAACATTATGCATGGTGCAGCAGTATTTCAATCGTCTAATCATTTATGACGCCATATCTCCTGAACTATCCATGGCAATTGTTGCCGACAGCAAAAGACCTGTGTGCGAAGTTTGATTGAAATCAGTGTAGTTTTTTGGAGGAAATGTGGAATACACACACACAACACCCACACGCACCACACACACACACACACACACACACACACACACACACACACACACACACACACACACTTGCACATACACAAATATCCATTTTTATAATATTATCTAATCAAACTGTCAATAATGAACGTATTTACCACTGCCTAGATGTAGTTCACTGTTTGTCTTGGTGGTATTAGGTATATTGTCTGTTTCCAGTCTTATCACTGCAACACCCCACTCCCCATTACTTGGATCTATTGGGAGAAAGTAGTTTCCTCTTAATATCAAAAAATTTTCTGTTAACGTAACAATTTTTGTCATCTTACATAAAGCTCAACTAATGCTGTGATGTGCATATTGCGTGTGTTATGCAATTATCAGGTGAAGCATAAGGCACAACTGACCACAGAGATATGAATCGAACTCTTGGTAGCGTTGAAAATAGTAGAACTCGTCGTTCCTGTTCGTAAGGTATCCCCAGGATTCTTCAGGGGATCTGAAATCACCGTATAAGCCAAAGCAGTGTATGTTATGTCAGGTTTTTTTATCATACACAGCCAAGTGAGTGCCACATTCTTTTGCAAAATCTAAATTGACAATCTCACTTTCGTCTTTGGCAATGTATTCTACGTAAACACGTCATGAAATTTTGGTGTTTTGAGTTTTCTGACGTATTCCTGGAGATATGACTTCTTTTTCCTTCTGGTTCTTTAGAGCACAATGAGCTTCGTCTGCACTTTTTTTTTAAATTTTTCCCAGAACCCTATTTAACCAAGCTACATTTCTAAAACACATATCCTCTTTTGAGTCATAATGATCTGGTGTGGTAGTTAAAAGCATGATGATTATAAATTGTTGAATCTTACCTTAATTTTAAATGGAGGCTATCTTTTACAATGTAAACAAATTTTGTAGCATTACATGTTAACAATCTCAACAATTATGTAAGCTCTGCGCCTCAATGGGCTATTGCGCAATGGGGTTTTACTTGGGACACAAAGCGTCAGTCACAGAAAAAGATAGAATAGAGTTTTACTTAGAACTCCACAGATTGGGCAGTGGTATCCAAGGTGACCTTTGGAAACATGTTTTCTACAATGCGAACACTTCATCGGTGTCTTGTTTTCACGTCTTGATGGACAGAATTTGCATCCGTCACGTTTGTCACCGCTGGAGCTTGGTGTTGATGGGCTTCCCATTTGTATTCTTCTAACTACGGCTGCTGGCTTCGTTCGTGGCAGCGTTTTTCTAGCTTCAATGTAAGGAGCAACTAGGAGTCTTCCCAATTCAACGAGAAATATTCTTCTTTTGTAAATAACATCTTTTCCACCATGGATTTATTTCTGTCCGCAGCGCAAAAGCATTGTTGACAGAAGTATCAATAATACTGTAGAAATTGATCAATGGCCAGCGGGGGTTTTCCTTTTGCATGTTTAGGAGCCAATAAGCTGATCCAATGAATCAACTGCTCCGTTACTTGCATTGTACTCCAATATCATTTTTGGTTCCTTGTTTTCTCTGTTGCTTATTTCCTCACTGTTTTGCAATGTGCTCATCACGACAACCATTTGGTTCTTCCTAGGAATGTAAAATACGACTGTGGTATCCTTAGTAATAAATAATTTTGAAGTGTGAACATCATGTTTGCTTGATATATTATTAGGGACTTCAGGCGTATCCCTTCTCACCGTCCCCACCATTGTAAGATGTCTTTTGGGCAGTCCTTAGCCTAACAGATTTGATGTGTAGGAATTGTGACATGTGACATTTGTCTATTTTGCTCAGATCTATGACAAACCTCATACTCGGAATTTTCTTAGGTACTTGTCCAGGTAATATTCCTGTGCAGATTTGTGTCTTCAAAACACAAGAAGTAACACTATTACACAATTTACATATTTTACCCCAATATTTCGAGGGTTTGCTCGGTATATACTGTTTGAATTGACAGATTCGTCGGAAAGCCACAGTTGTTCATCAACAGTTACATTTGTGCCAGGATTACAAAGTTCTGAAATTATTCCCACCCACTTATCCCACAGAATTTAACGAATGCCTACTTGTCATTTACTCTTCTTGTAGTTCGATCACAGTTGTCATCAAAACATAACACATGTGAGAGGCAAAAAAACCGTTTCGGTGACATTATGGCAGCTAAGATGGCTCCACTTGTTTCTGGATCCCACAGACTCCTCGTTGATTCACCATATGATATATACACACCAACCAGGCTTCCAGTGTAATTTCGTACAACAACACTGTGAATATTATCATTCATCATAACTTGAAAAAATGATTTTGTGTCACTTAATCTGGCGATAGCGTATTTAGTCGGACTAGGGGTAAGTTTTATAATGTTTGCACTAGATGCGCTCCAATTTGCAGAAAATACTCTAAGCTCGCCGTGACTTTTTTGTCTTTAGACTGTATCAGCTGGACTGCTTGCACCATCATTTGAGGTTTCACTGTCTGAAATTTCTACTGAATCAGATGAAGGATGAGCGTTACCACCTTTGGGATGATTTTCTTCTTCAGAAATATTTTCCTCGCTCTCAGATACATTTGCTAATGCTTTCAATTGCTCATCAGAAAGAACTTCTATTGTCGTGATAACCACACAGAAATTACTACAGTAGACACACGGACTGCATCGGCAAACAAGAGTTAATAATATGTAACTGCCAGCAACAATGCGCTGTAATGATTAGAATTTAATCAGCTATTTGCATTGTTGTATATAACCCCCTCACATTTCAACAATAAGGAATCACATATCTACATTGTCATAAAAATGGTTCAAATGGCTCTGAGCACTATGGGACTCAACATCTGAGGTCATCAGTCCCCTAGAACTTAGAACTACTTAAACCTAACTAACATAAGGACCTCACACACATCCATGCCCGAGGCAGGATTCGAACCTGCGATCGTAGCAGTTGTGCGGCTCCAGACTGAAGCGCCTAGAACCACTCGGCCACACCGGTCGGCTTACATTGTCATAAAAACCCATTACGCATACATCTCAGGGATGTAGAAATATAACTTAACTATTATCTTTGTGGCTTCCATGCACTTT
Organism: Schistocerca serialis cubense; assembly: GCF_023864345.2. Classification (NCBI taxonomy): domain Eukaryota; kingdom Metazoa; phylum Arthropoda; class Insecta; order Orthoptera; family Acrididae; genus Schistocerca; species Schistocerca serialis. The sequence continues at coordinate 378,801,624 of NC_064643.1, read as the reverse complement.
TAAGTCCTCCAGGTCACAGTGACCCGAGAAACACAACTGTAACAAATTACGTTTTAGCAAGATGAGAAATGTATTTTTTTAAATTTGGGATCTGAGGTATTTAGAATGTTTAGAAAATCAGAGATATCAACTTTGGAGCAATACTTTTTTAATATCAAAAGTTATGCAGCAAAAAATCTCTTTTTCGGTCATATTTACCCAGAGATAACAGCAGGGTTAAGTTTGGCATGCGTTGCTTATCAACTACTAATGATTCAATAAAATGTCCTAGTGATTCAATAAATTGTTCTAAGCTTATGTTCTTTCTTCTGGACCTTTGCTCGGATTTATCATCTTTGCTTGGGTTTATCAACTAGCATTCGATCTGCAATGTGGCGATCTTTATTCGTTACAAGTTTCCTTGCAGGCGTTGTCTAGTATCCTTTCAGGCACTCTCTGGCATATTAATTTCCTTATCACTATGAGCTATATGTTATCTCAGCTTCATTCCCAATCCACTCCACCTGTATCCAGGGATATGCAGTGAACCCGATAATATATCGAGAATATCACCACCATCTCAGATGTGCTTCCTAGCACCCATGTCATGCTACTATGTGGTTTAGGGTTTATGTGCCCTGTTTGTATATCACATTGTGAATGTTCATCCACCTGTCGTGATCTGATGGGAAGCCAAACCACTTAATGAAGCCTTATTTCTATTTCCTCGGTGTCTTACGAAACACTCTATTAGAAACACTCCTCGTTCAGAAATTCTCTGTAATGTCTTTGTGTAAGAGCTCCCAGCAATTTCTTCACCTTTCCTGTACTTAAGATGTACGATCTCGGGTTTTTGCACTGCACTTTAGAATTTTTGAATATCTCTGTTGACAAGTTCGACAGGTAAGACTTTTCCAATGCAGTTTTGTATTTCTAAATACCCACTGAGGCACCTACATTGAATTTATGTTTGTGTGGACCCACCTTTTTTAATACGATGGTATGTTGTACGTAGTCAACTTATTTCACTCATACGATGCCTAGTTTCATTATACTGCTCAATTACTTGTGGGAGAATGTCCAGCCATTTGCAAGACCCTCGAAGCTTAAATTTTATATACGCACAGTTTTTTATTATCTTGTTCAATTGCTCGCTTTCAAGTGGGGAAAATTCTGTGTAGTGGTTTATTTCACATCGTTCCATTATCAGTTTGAAACGTCTATTGTAACGCCATGTTCGGTATGAAGATTATCAGGACATTGAGTAATCCTCATCTGCAGCAATTGTTAAGACACATTCACAACTCTCTTTCCTATCTTTGTCTTCACAGGTAGCGCCCCCAGTGAATTTCGATAAGTACCTGTGACCATTAAGGTATACCTGAAACCTTTATCTGAATATGAATATTGTTCCATATCTACAAGAGAAATCATCCAAATCTAGTATTATGCTGTGTCTATTTGGGAGTGAGAAGATTCATCCAGGAATCGGCGAGGAAAGGAATATATGTGAAACACTGTAAAGAAGGATCGACAGGATGATACGCCAGATGTTAAAACATCAGAGGATAACCTCCATGGTACTAGAGGGAGCCGTAGATGGTAAAAATTGTAGTGGAAGACGGACATTATAATGCATCCAGCAAATAATGAAAACCTTGGCACAGACAGGAGAGGAATTCGTGGGAAGCTCTATCAAACCAGTCAGTAGACTACTGACTCAACAAAAAAAAGTGTGAATGTTTGGTGCATAGCTATGTGGAGCAAATGAACGACCACATCATACATAGAGGTTCCTGATAAATAATGCATTAAGTAACGGATGATGTGTCCTGTAACACACACACATAAATAAAAAATAAAGATTATTCTAGTTAAGTATAAAACCAATGCACAAAATGTGTTTGACAAGCACTGAAAGCGTTAAAAATAATCTAAGAAAATACAGAAGACTAAAGAGTAAAGCCAATTTTGCAGGTGTTAAGCGCTAAAGTATTTTAATAAAATTCCATAAACATCAGTCAATTAGAGGCTGGCAAACACTGGATAAAGACTATTTTCATAAAATAAATAACACTAGTCAGTATGTCAGGCAGGTAGTCTACAGTTAACCTTAAGAGTAAATATATATAACACTAATAAAATGCAAGACACTTTGAAAAAGGCTGGCGAGGACGACATAAAGGATTCATGGTAAATAATCTATAGCATGATTTGGAAGAACAAAATCTGCAGTGTAATGCACGTTCACCACAGACTGCGAATATGTGTCCAGTAAGACACAGAAAAGTATTAAAACACAAACGAGTGTCTTCAGCTCAGTGCAGAAGGTAAGAGGAATGACAAACATCAATTTGATGCGAAAGGAATCAGTATACGATTATTTACACACATTTCAGGAGCAAAATTACTGCCGTCTGTCAAAAGAGTTTACCATATAGTGCACGATATGGGCGCAGACACGTCGTCGGTAAACACGGACCTCCTACTGTCCACCGCTGACAGAAAGTCGCTTGCCCACAACTAGCCGAAGGAAGCCCTATATCCACGTCCGCCGCTGCTTACGCGCGCAGTATCCCCTGTAGCTCAATTCACGCGATTTCGGGAGGGCGCATTTTAGCCCGTTCAGCATTTATCGTATTTTCGGTGTTATTACTTCGCTGCTACAGATAGGTCACCATCAGAGGTAACGCGAAGCTTTTGGTGCACATTTTACATACATCTGAACAATTTGATACCAGGACCTGACGTTTTCTTAAAAATGTGAAGAGCAATGATATATTGCTTTTTCGCCATAGTATCATAGCTCCGATCCCCCTTGATGTTCGTTATTTCCGTAAGAGGATAAGAATTGGCAGCCAACAATATTTTTTACGTCTTGTATTGCACATGTTCACACTACTAAATTTCTGTTCTAATTAATCATGTTACAATGAGACTGTAGATGGCATCGAAGTGTCACGAAAAAACAACGCATTTGGAACTACGAAATTTTTACACTGAATTCGCTGAACATTTTGCACCACCAGCGTGTCCATCATTATTTTCAGTTTTTCCTTACTTAGCCTTCTTCTTTTTATAGGCAAGTAAAATATGTGTCAAATTTTTACACCATCTTATCAGTAAAGTAAAACTACATTCTATACAAAAAAAGCAAATAGATACATAAATAACAATGCACGAATTTTGAAGTAATAAAGGAAGTGACAACCAGCAAATTTTTTTATGTTTCTTGTTGCACTGATTCATATTGTCCAATCTGTTCTAATTAATTACGTTACAACGGTACTGTACAGGAAAGTGACTCGTGGAGAAATACTTAGATAGGTACTAAAGCTTGAGAACGTCAGACTGTCATGTACATATGTTATCTACATATGAACGTAGCAGCAATATTTATACACTGAACGGCAGTTTACTCAAACACACGTGCTAATTTATCTAGCATTTGTAAACACATGGCCATAAAATCGCTGTGACTATCTCTGCAATACAAGACTTTATAATACTGTGTCTCCATATTTATCTACACTTAAAGAGCCTCATATCAATACGACATTTACAATTATACAATAGTTGTGTACCTACGAAAAGTAACTGGTCCTCTTTTAATATATAATACTGCACCATAGCTGTTACTAAAACTCAAACGTGCAGAAATTTATCTAAAAGAAGGCAAATACGTGTACTCCGCAAGTTTCGCTGTTACTGCGTATTGTAGACAAGGAGCGTTCTCACTAAACTCACGTAACTAGCCTCGGTTAATGTTGAGAACATGCGCAGCAGGCTATGTTAATTCCATAGGTAAACATGCACTATAAAATGAGCCGGAAACAAACACAGGCCACATAGAATTGATAGTTGACCACCACAGATACCGCGCATGCACGGCACATGAACGATATAGCGACGCACCTTCAGTGGCAAGAATGTTTATGTACTTATTTTATACATTTGCAGTAGTAAACTGTAGCAGTAACCTTTATAATGATAACTAGTTTCGTTCAAATATTGGAATTGTATTTGCACCGCACTTCATCAGTTTTATTTGGGATCGCAGCCTCCATAAATCACTGGCGGCTGGATACAACATACAAAACTTCAAAAAAATGGTTCAAATGGCTCTGAGCGCTATGGGACTCAACATCTTAGGTCATAAGTCCCCTAGAACTTAGAACTACTTAAACCTAACTAACCTAAGGACATCACACACACCCATGCCCGAGGCAGGATTCGAACCTGCGACCGTAGCAGTCCCGCGGTTCCGGACTGCAGCGCCAGAACCGCTAGACCACTGCGGCCGGCAATACAAAACTTACTGGGTGCTCTGCAAGCAGAATTGGCCTGAAGATGTCCAGCAACTGAATGTGGCTGATAATCTTTATGAAGACAAATGCCACAATAGAAAGCAATACGAAGTATTAGAACAATAGTCAGCTGAATAGGATTTATTTAGAGTCAACATGTCAAGCTTTGAAAAATTTATATGTGAAAGTAGAAAAATTAGAAGTTCTAAAGACATTTCGTAGCTTAATGACTATCTCTAAATTTCGTTGAAATAACGTAAACATGAGCTGGCATATGGGGCCAAGCTGAACTTCTTTATTTTATTATAAATAAGACACAAAGGAGTTACAGTCAGAAGCTACGAGTGGGCACTTATTTAAATCAAGGGGAAGGTTGAAAATTTGTGGAGGACCGGGACTCGAACCCGTGTCTCCTGCTTACTAGGAAGGTGCTCTGACAACATTTTTTACTTTAATTCTTCATTTTGTTTGTTACCGTTCTCTTTATTTAGTCTGGGCGGGCATCACAAGACACCTCTTCAAGTTCTTCGTTGAACAGTTCACTCATTTTGTAGCCAGCCCTCTGACCGAACACGCTGACCTACCGTGCCGGCTCAATGAATCGAGGCACAAAGGAATTACAGAGCTGGGCTGCTAGTGGGCATTGACTGAAATCTGTTTGGAGAGTTACAAATTTCTTCCCGACCGGGATTCGAACTCGAGTCTCCTGCTTACTAGGCAGATGCTCGAACCGCTGAGCCATGCGTACATGAGCGCTAATCTACCCGGACACCGTGTTCATCGTACTTGCAGAGACTACCCTAGCATGCCTCCCGTCAGACCCAAATTCTCAATTTATCCACACACTCTGCCCATTATTCTCATTACTTTCGACATTTCGCAGATTCCCGTAAGAGTTCGAGCCTGGTGTGCAGCCGTACTGAAGAGATTATTGGCCATCTCCGCCTTAGATTATATCTACAGGGTGTTTCAAAAATGACCGGTATATCTGAAACGGCAATAAAAACTAAACGAGCAGCGATAGAAATACACCGTTTGTTGCAATATGCTTGGGACAACAGTACATTTTCAGGCTGACCAACTTTCGAAATTACAGTAGTTACAATTTTCAACAACAGGTGGCGCTGCGGTCTGGGAAACTCTATAGTACGATATTTTCCACATATCCACCATATCAATAATATGGCGTAGTCTCTGAATGAAATCACCCGAAACCTTTGACAACGTGTCTGGCGGAATGGCTTCACATGCAGATGAGATGTACTGCTTCAGCTGTTCAATTGTTTCTGGATTCTGGCGGTACACCTGGTCTTTCAAGTGTCCCCACAGAAAGAAGTCACAGGGGTTCATGTCTGACGAATAGGGAGGCCAATCCACGCCGCCTCCTGTATGTTTCGGATAGCCCAAAGCAATCACACGATCATCGAAATATTCATTCAGGAAATTAAAGACGTCGGCTGTGCGATGTGGCCGGGCACCATCTTGCATAAACCACGAGGTGTTCGCAGTGTCGTCTAAGGCAGTTTGTACCGCCACAAATTCACGAAGAATGTCCAGATAGCGTGATGCAGTGATCGTTTCGGATCTGAAAAATGGGCCAATGATTCCTTTGGAAGAAATGGCGGCCCAGACCAGTTTTTTTTGAGGATGCAGGGACGATGGGACTGCAACATGGGGCTTTTCGGTTCCCCATATGCGCCAGTTCTGTTTATTGACGAAGCCGTCCAGGTAAAAATAAGCTTCATCAGTAAACCAAATGCTGCCCACATGCATATCGCCGTCATCAATCCTGTGCACTGTATCGTTAGCGAATGTCTCTCGTGCAGCAATGGTAGCGGCGCTGAGGGGTTGCCGCGTTTGAATTTTGTATGGATAGAGGTGTAAAGTCTGGCGCATGAGACGGTATGTGGACGTTGGCGTCATTTGGACCGCATCTGCAACACGGCGAACGGAAAGCCGAGGCCGCTGTTGGATCACCTGCTGCACTAGCTGTGCGTTGCCCTCTGTGGTTGCCGTACGCCGTCGCCCTACCTTTCCAGCACGTTCATCCGTCACGTTCCCAGTCCGTTGAAATTTTTCAAACAGATCCTTTATTGTATCGGTTTTCGGTCCTTTGGTTACATTAAACCTCCGTTGAAAACTTCGTCTTGTTGCAACAACACTGTGTTCTAGGCGGTGGAATTCCAACACCAGAAAAATCCTCTGTTCTAAGGAATAAACCATGTTGTCTACAGCACACTTGCACGTTGTGAACAGCACACACTTACAGCAGAAAGACGACGTACAGAATGGCGCACCCACAGACTGCGTTGTCTTCTATATGTTTCACATCACTTGCAGCGCCATCTGTTGTTGAAAATTGTAACTACTGTAATTTCGAAAGTTTGTCCGCCTGAAAATGTACTGTTGTCCCAGGCATATTGCAACAAACGGTGTATTTCTATCGCTGCTCGTTTAGTTCTTATTGCCGTTTCAAATATACCGGTCATTTTTGAAACACCCTGTATGTGGTGTCTGTTCTTTCGGATACGTTTGAAAGTAACAGACACCACGTATATACCAGGTGATCAAAAAGTCAGTATAAATTTGAAAACTGAATAAATCACGGAATAATGTAGATAGGGAGGTACAAATTGACACACATGCTAGGAATGAAATGGGGTTTTATTAGAACAAAAAAAAAAGTTCAAAAAATGTCCGACAGATGGCGCTTCATCTGATCAGAATAGCAATAATTAGCATAACAAAGTAAGACAAAGCAAAGATGATGTTCTTTACAGGAAATGCTCAGTATGTCCACCATCGTTCCTCAACAACAGCTGTAGTCGAGGAATAATGTTGTGAACAGCACTGTAGAGCATGTCCGGAGTTATGGTGAGGCATTGGCGTCGGATGTTGTCTTTCAGGATCCCTAGAGATGGCAGTCGATCACGATACACTTGCGACTTCAGGTAACCCCAAAGCCAATAATCTCACGGACTGAGGTCTGGGGACCTGGGAGGCCAAGCATGACGAAAGTGGCGGCTGAGCATACTATCATCACCAAACGAAGCGCGCAAGAGATCTTTCACGCGTCTAGCAATACTTTTTTCAGTTCTAATAAAACCCCATGTCATTCCAAGCATCTGTGTCAATTTTTACCTCTCTATCTACATTATTCCATGGTTTATTAAGTTGTCAAATTTATACTGACTTTTTGATCACCTGGTATTTATTAAAAATGTCAGAAACGAAAAAAACAAAGCATTACTATTTGAAATTGATCCGTTATAATAAAAGAGAAGACGTTTCCTTTAAATTCTGAGACATTTCTGCGACTGTGTCGGCTATACTTCTCCCTCGAAATACGAGAAATATATTTTACAAGCCTCGCGAGTCTAGTTTCGCTTCGCCGTGAGTACAGCGACACGGTGGGCTAATATTTCTCCTTTGTAGAGCAAAGAGCTGGTGAGCTAGCGCGTCAAGAATTTCGCAAAGACTGCGCGCATTTTTCTCTTTTATTTGATTGTGAATGTTGGCGGCTGGGGTGCAGTTCGGCGCTGCTTCGGCGGCTAAAGTTGCGTCCCGTATCTGGGGCGAGCCGCGGAGGCTCCTTGGGATGCAAAGTAGTTTACGCGCGCTGCGCGGCCCTCCAGAGCTCATCTCGGAAACATCCGGCCTTTCTCCGCCCGTGGAATTCTGCGCCCCGGAGCTATCTCGCCAACGCAGGGCGGAAACTGTGAACGCGGCGTTAATGGAAATTTATCTGCGCCCATATGGGGTTTTTGTTCTCTCGTACACTGGCGGAAGCAGCGTGAAAGTTGTGTTTACGACAAGTGCTGCAAGGCTGCCTTTCAAAACACATGTAAGCGATATAGTTGGATTCCTGTAGTCTTACAGCATGGAAGAATAAATATTCTAAAGTACCATAGCAGAACTGGAAAATGATGATGACCTACACCAGAACGGAAAAAGGTATTGTTAACTGATTCACAGCCATGTTTTGTAAACATGAATAATATTCAGTGATGTACCTCAAGCCTCAGAACATTAGTGTTTCAATGGGATATCCGCATCTGAATAGCGATCGATTATCTTAAGAAAAATGTACTAATACTGACAGCTGCAGATTCTTCTGGGACATAACAGTGCCTCTTTACCTGCTTGCAATGTAGATATCGTTCACAAACTTGCTGACGCCCTCTATTAATAACGTATATATTCTGCAGGCAACAATGCAGTGATTACTGAAATTGCATAAATATTCCTTACAAATGACGTATGCAGCATTACTGGCTGTCTCTCGCTACTTCTGGCGGGGTTACAGTCTAGGGCGAGTTACGAAGCAGTTTGATGTGCAAGCGCGGATTGTCAAACGCGGGAACAGAAACGTTGGATTTTACTAGCGACAGAGAAGATGGATTTAATTATCTACATCTACACACATACCCCGCAGCCCACCATACGGTATAGGGTTTGGAGTATACCTTTCACCACTGGTACTAATTCGCCTTCCTTTTCTACTCACAAATCGATGGAACGACAGCCTATATGCTTCAGTATGAGTCCAGGTTCTCTTATCTTGTCTGTGCAGTCTTTACGTGAGATGTACAATTGTTGCAGTAGAATCGTTCTGCGCACTGTCGCAAATACCAGCTCTCTAAGCGTTCCCTAAAGTTGATCGAACAGTCAATGGATGTACTGCCGGTTCCTGGTGTCCATGTGGCACAAAATTTCGATCAGAGATTTCGCCAGCGTCAGGTGCGCTGACGAAATTTTCTGGTCACTCGTGGTCGACTGATAAACCCCCGCCCCCTTCCCGAGCCCGTTGACGTCGTGGTAGTATAGGTGTGGCTCCGACAATCCTGGCCGCCAGATCACTGTGTTTCTTGATTGTCTCCTTAATTAGACTCAGTGCCAGTTAGCAAGCCACGCTGAGACTATGGCCTCGGTCCCAACTGATGAGACTCTCTTAACGACGCTGCCCCGGTATTTCTAAGTTTGGGCTAAAATCTTAGTACGATCGCATGACATAGCACGATTCTCGGGCATAGAGTGCTCTGAGACGGCCGACTTGTTGCGTACGTTAGTGTGCCTCTGGTTTTCTCGACATCGATTTTAAACGATGTCCAGTATATGTCTTGCCATATTGCAACAGAATCTGACATACCCTGGCCTTCCGTAATGCGGAGATATCTTTGACGCCCCACGAAAGTGCCCGTGTTTTACTTTTCTTTTCAGGGATTGCTATTTGAGTTCGCTAAGGACACTCCTAACACTTCCCTGTTAATCTAAATTATCAGTAACGAATCTAGCGGCATACTTCTGAACTGCTTCGCCGTGTTCCCTTAATCTGACCCAGTCAGGATGCCAGACAATACACAAGTACTCAGTAATTCAATAATGGGTCACACGCTCGTTCTACACGCAGTCCCTTTATAAATGAGCTACATTCTCTGTTTAGGGTAGTATCCCACCTAAGCAATAACATCCTCAGTAAATCGCAGTTTGGATTTCAGAAGAGTTTCTAAACTGAGAGTGGCATTTAAACGTTTACTCACAAATATTTTACGAGCATTAAATAACAAAATGGCCCCGGTTGGTATTTTCTATGACCCGTCTAAGGCATTTGATTGTGTGAATCATCATATTCTTCTAGATAAATTGAGGTTTTGTGTAATTGACTGCATAGCCAACCAGTGACTAACATCATATTTAAATAAAAGAATACAGAAAGTTGTGCTTAACAATTCAACGTGAGCAGGAGAGATTTGTATGACTGGGGAGAAATCACTTATGGAGTTCCATAAGGCTGAACATTAGGTCCACTATTGTTTCTCATTTATGAAAACGACCTTTTGGTTACAAAGAGCAGAATTAGTTCTTTCGGTGGATTGCGCTAGTATCGTAATCAGTCAAAATACACCCACAACAACAGTGTAAATAGTAAACATTGCTCTTAAAAGTAGTATTGCGTGGTTTTAGGGGGGTGGCACCACTCTCAGTTTCAAGAAGTTACACCATACTCAGTTCTAGACATCTAGAGGTACTACACCAGTGTTAAGTGTAACACATGAAGAGGAAATAATAACTAGGGCGGAAACTTCAAAATTTGTATACGTCTGCACTGATGAGAATTTCAACAAAAAAAACGCAATTTGGAATTCTTAAAACAATTTAATTCAACATTTTGTTTTACCCCCATTAGTTCCTTTAGAGCTATAACCTGGCATGAAGTGACGTAGCCTGTAGCTCAACCTGGAAAAGCTGTTTAATAGATGGGCTGCATTAAGTGTGTTAGCAGTTTGCATAACACGTTCTGGAGGTTGCATATATCGTTTGTTTCCACGTGCAAAGTGGGTTGTTTATCGTAAGTCAATTGAAGCTACTAAATGAAACAGATTTTTGACTAAATGTTTGTCATATATTCTCAGTTTAATAGAACATGAACTGCTATTATTTGCGTCCCAAAAGACGTTTCTTCAAGTAAAAACACATATTTGCACACAGTTTACGTTATCATGTTCACGCACATAATATATTGGCTAAACTGTTGAACTCACTACCTGTTTTCCAAAGATCAACAGCTTTTGACAATCAGCAAATGTTTTCAGTGTACAACAATGTTACCAGTTTTTATATGTTCAGTCAACACTGCACAATTCATCCATATTTCGTAATCAGCAATTCGGAGTTATAGCAACATAGCAAGCCCTGCAGAGCTTTTTAGGTCCTTTCGATCGCACACTATTCTACAATATTTCAGAAAAGTTCTGGAAACGTTGTTTATTCTTATTCTTACCATTATTCGAACCATTCCCTTTCTCATTGAAAGCAACACATATAAAAACATAAACATAATTCCACACATTACGATGTCTGACTTTGACTCCCTAACAATCAAGCACCAGATTCATCTTTCCTTCACAATCTCTTTCCTTCATTATCTCTCATGACTGTCTGAAACACACTGTAGCCAATCGGTTTCATCGCTTTTCAGGAGCAGCTCGGCGATCTTCTTCCATGAGCGAACACAATAAACACAATTCCAAAATCACGTAAATCAGTTCCCAGAATCAGTATTTCCCGAAAACTAAGTAATCTGAAAATAATCTCATCTTTACATGCCTTAAGGACAGAAACAATGATTTTTGCTTCTACGATCATTAAGCTAGATACTAAAAACACTTCATGTCGCGCATGTGATTCACTGCCCGACTACGCAATATGATTCACAAATTCAGTCATCATAAATTATACCTCATTATCACTCTGGCAATGGAACAAAAGAAAATAAATGTGTGAAACAAACGAAAAGAGTCACTGTTACTTGATAACTGAAACATATCGTAACTTATTCGGTTCCAGACAAATATGGTTTAGCTATTTTTTGATCAGGTACTGGGTGTAAGTCATCCTCTAATTCAGTTTCAAGAATGTATTAAACTGACTGAATATTGATTAAAATGGGAACTTATAAACATTTGTTTTCATACAATTTTAAGTAGCTCGGAAATTCTTTCTGGTATGAAACTGAGACCAGCACAACAGTCAGCTATTTTTAGTTAGAAAGGCTCCATAAAATTTCAAATCTGTCAGTGCGCAGCAGATGACTTTGTTAATTGACATGTTGGTTTGCAATTTGGATGATCCGCAAAGAATGCGCACGTCACTATGTGTACCGGCAAGCGAACACAGGTACGATTGGAGGCACACTCTCCACTGTTGAAACGCGTTCGGCAGCGAGTCACAGTTACTGGCACAAATCCTTCCGTTTCCTAAGCGCGAGTGCGTTTCGCTACACAACAGGCTGCTCCGCTGGCCGTCAACTGACATCATGCCAGATACCCTAACACGTCATCACATCCTCCTTGATGCGGAAGTCGCCGACGTAGCGTGAAATACGAAGACATGCACCAGACGGCCGAACCACCGTGAACGGTGTCTCCAGACCAGTAACTGGATACGGTAGTTTCATTTCACATCAGCAATGTAGAAAAAAAATGGAGGGACTTCTCCCTGCAAGATTGTAGAAATGCAATGCAAGCCCGCTGCAACACTTCAAGAATACATAATTGTGCATCTGAAGGAATTCTATAAACAGAACTGAGGGCGAGGAGGGCTGCAATAAAGATTGTGCCACGAATTTCTCATCAGAAGAAACATTCTGTGGAAGACTGAAAGTGCTTCGAGATGAACGTTTATTTCAAATGTTGTCACCGGTGGCGAAAGGTGGGTTTGTGGGTTGCTCTGAAACTAAGAAGCAATTGTCGCAATTGACAGGAAAGAAAAAAAAAGTCGACAAATCAAAAGCAGAGTTACGTCCTTGTTGATCTTTTTTTATTCTTTAGTATACTGTTGACGAAGAGGTCATTAATCCTGGACAGACGGTCGGTAAAGATATTGCGATACTTTAGGACGTCTGAAAGAGAACGTGAGGAGATAACATCCACAGATATGTCACACAAAGGACTAGGTGTTCCACCATGACAGTGCTCAATCGCATACGATCTTCATTATGACAGTTGTTGCCTACCTTCCGCACTTACATGATTTAACACTGCGTTATTTTTCCTCTTCCTTAATATGAATGGGTGAATATTTGATACAATGAACGAAACGCAACAACAAAGAAAGCTTTCGTGAAGCATTTCAAAAGTGATAGACATATTTAGACCAGGAGACTGCTTTTAAGGTAACAATAGACAAGGCCATATACTATGTGTCAAACGTATCTGGACATTTGGCTGAAAATGAGTTGCAAGTTCGTGGCGCCCTCCATCGGTAATGCTGGAATTGAATATGGTATTGGCCCACCGTTAGCCTTGATGACAGCTTCCACTCTCGGAGGCATACGTTCAACCAGGTGTTGTAAGGTTTCTTGGTGAATGGCAGACCATTCTTCACAGCGTGCTGCACTGAGGAGAGGTATCGATGTCGGTCGGTGAGACCTGGCACGACGTCGGCGATCCAAAACATCCCAAAGGTGTTCTGTAGGATTTATCTCAGGACTCTGTGCAGGCCAGTCCATTACATGGATGTTATTGTAATGTAACCACTCCTCCACAGGCCGTGCATTATGAACAGGTGCTCGATCGTGTTGAAAGCTGCAGTCGCCATCCCCGAATTACTCTTCAACTCTGCGAAGCAAGGAGATGCTTAAAATATATCCATGTTGGCCTGTGCTGTGATAGTGCCACGCAAAACAACAAGAAGTGCAAACAAACCCCTGACCCCCCCCCCCCCCCCCCCCCCCGCGCCCATGAAAAACACGACCACACCATAACAACACCGCCTCTGGATTTTACTGTTGGCACTATACACGCCGGCAGATGACGTTCACCGGTCATTCACAATACACACATACTGCCGGATTGTGTTAGCGTGATTCGTCACTCCACACAACGTTTTTTCACTGGTCAATCGTCTAATGTTTACGCTCCTTACATCAAGCGAGACGTCGTTTGGCATTTACCGGCGTCATGTGTGGCTTAGAAGCAGCCGCTCTCACGTACAGACGTATGGCACAAGTGACACCCAATCACCTGACCATGTTCTGCTCTCTCAAGATGTTTAATGACTACTGAGGTCGCTGATATGGAGTACCTGGCACTAAGTGGCAGCACAATGCAGCTAATAAGAAAAACGTATGTTTCTGGGCGTGTCCAGATACTTTTGATGACATAGTGTATATTTGTGATGGAATGATGTCAATTAATGTATTTCAACCTCTGCTTTCTATTCCTCTGTATTTTGCAGTCGATACTCCACCAATTTTAACTCCATACGGAACCGTTGTCATCAGCGACTCTATATTATTGTAAGGAACTGTAAGAATACTGCTGTCAATCGCAATCCCATTGGGTTTTTATTATTGTTGCACATCCAAATTTCAGTATGAAGTAGCCGCCTTCATTCAATTTGAGTGAGTTATAATCCAACAAACTCCCAGCCCTACACGTCACCATATAAATTTACAAGTGTACAGGCAGGAGGAAACTGTGGTTGTCCTCATGTACTGCTAAGAGTTTGTTGGATTGTAACTGACTCAAGTGCACTGAAGATGGATACTTATAACTGAAATGTGGATATGCAGCAATAGTAAAAAAAAACCAAAGGTGTTGTGTCTGATTGCTGTATTCCCATGCTTCCTTATAATTGATGATGGCTCTGAGCACTATGGGACTGAACTTCTGAGGTCATCAGTCCCCTAGAACTTAGAACTACTTAAACGTAACTAACCTAAGACATCACACACATCCATGCTCGAGGCAGGATTAGATCCTGCGACCGTAGCGGTCGCACGAGTTGATGATGTTTCCAGTGTTGTCACCATTAGCAAAATCGAACAGCAAATTTCTCGCACAATATATTACATTCCTTCATGTCCTGAGTAGTCAACTGCCCGCTCCTGCAGCAATCACTGGCGTTCTCTAGTTCATTCTGCACTTCGCTGCAGTCTCCTCGTGTTGCATCATCCCTATAGACAACAACATAGTTTGCAAAAAAATTTATTAGTTTTACTTGCATCAATTTGTTTTCTGTCTCTTAAGAAATTTTGAATCAAATTACAATTCGTGTCCGATACTCGGTAAGCTACTATTTTGTTGAGTAAACGACAGAACGCAACTGTCCTTAACAACTGCCGAAAATTAAAGAACACAGTATGTACATGGGAAATTTTGTCTACGGCGCTCTGGATTTCAAGGGCGAACAGAGTGAGATTTGTTTCTCAAGATCCCTGTTTACGAAATCCATCTTAGTTCTTTCATAGTTCTGCCGATCCACGATATGCGACTGCTGCAAGATGAGCCAATTCGGTAGTATTAACTCTTTAGAGTCTCACATATAA
Organism: Schistocerca serialis cubense; assembly: GCF_023864345.2. Lineage (NCBI taxonomy): Eukaryota > Metazoa > Arthropoda > Insecta > Orthoptera > Acrididae > Schistocerca > Schistocerca serialis. The sequence goes on along the minus strand of NC_064643.1, from coordinate 378,786,507 downwards.
CTGCTCAGGTTGGGGCATAGAGGTCTAGTGGCAAATTGTGTGTCCAGAAACCGAGTGATCGCAGGATCGAATTCGGGTCGGAGTACGGAAAGTTTCGATTTGCCTATAATTTAGGCGCCATGTCTCAAGGATGTGATGGGTTGGGAGCAACGACACGTTGCTCGGATTCCACCTTTAACTTTAGTTCCTTATCCCCGATTTGATGACAGGGATAGATTAAACACATACAAATTCCCTATGTGCCGTCCAACTGGAAGACCATTCAGCCACATGCTGTTTTTGTTATTATTTCATCCGATTCAGAAGTCTTTCCCCTTTTTTATTTATTTATCCGAGTCCGACGAACACTGAAGTCCAATATAGTAAAAGGTACAATCTAGGATTAACTATAGAGAATTTCACACTTTATAATTCCAATGTTCAGCTACCAGAATGGGACAGTTATTCCTTGCAAACAAGACTTCCATGTCAGAGGGTTCGCTCAGATACCGGTAGACAAACAAGTTTCCATAGTCCTGCCTTGCCGTACATTCACAACATCCATAATAACTGATAACAAACTTGTTCAAATTTGTCGTACACTTTGTCACATCTGTTCTCAACCTGGTTAGGTTTTCCAGATTCCGTTTTGGAGATGGCAGTCTGATGGTAGCTCCTCTTTTGCTGTCCATAATCCTCCTGGAGACTTCATTCTCCGCAGATGAGTCCGGCGCGCTTCTTCTGAACTAGGAACTGGTGCAGTTGTGAGTAGGAAGCTTCTTCTGGTTTTCAGCCATGATGGATAGATGTCAGTTCCGAACAGAGAATGCCTTGGATCCGTTTCTCGCTTCTGATTTTCATTCTCTGCTGCTACCTGTCTTCTCACATCTGGAGATGCTACACTCACGAGCGGGCAGATCATGCTGACAGTGGTTGGTCTCATACACCCTGTGATTATGCGACCTGTCTCATGAAGAGCCACATCAACTTGGTCAACATGTAGAGAATTCCTCGATACTGGTGCAGCGTACTCTGCAGAAGAGGAAAACAGTGCAGATGTGCAGAGAACGCTAGGCTTCGCTCCCCATGTGGTGTCTGTCAGCTTGCGGATAAAATTGTTCCGGGTGCCTACCTTCTGTGAGGTATGTATGCATCGTTGTTTGTATGTTAAGGCACGATCCAACTTTAATCCTTGGTACCACCTTTTTTCCAGGTGACTTTCAACTCTCTTCTTGCCTCCCTACAGCGTAAGTGAAAAGGAGACGCTTGAGTTTTCACCGGGTTGGTTTTCAAATTGTTGTCGGTACAGTAGATGACAAGTTCTTCTTCAAACGTCGTTTCCTTTCCACTAATGAATCATTTCACTTCAGTTTCTGTTCCGTAATAATTTAGCTCATTATGTGTCATTTTGGAAGATTTTGATAAGCGACTTGTGCGTAACAAGAATAGGTAACGTTTTGTGAACTAAGCTTTGAGGAGCTATCTAAAGTAAGTCACTGTTGCTAGGAACAGGATACCTGCAGCTTTTAGCTAATAGTTGGTGGCGCCCAGAGCACAGGTAGTGAGACAGGTGTCCGGCGCGGCGAGATGGCCGGCGTTGGGCGAGGCCTGAATGCGGCCCCCTGCAGGCCTGGCTAGCGGTGCGTGCCCGAGATAAGGCCAGCTCCTGGGGCGTGCCGCCCCTCCAAGTCGCCCATTGTGCTTTGTACAGCGGCGGCGTCGTGCTGGGGGCTCGCAGCACGTACCACGGCGGCGCGCGCTCGCCTGCTGCAGCGAGTGGATGCCGTGGAGTGCCGCAGACAACCCTACACACCGCATACCGGGGGCGGATGCTGGAAAAGCGCAATCGCTGGCAAGCTTCCGCGGTGATGCTGCCGTCTGTAGTTGCTTGCGTTAACTAAGGAATAAGGAAATGGAAACACCCGACCAAAAGGAGACATGTGTTTGCTGTAACTCAACTGTCTGTGTTTATCATTTGCGTTAATATATCGAAGGGTGGCGATGAAACGCACATTTATCTCTCCACAATCGACCTGTGTGGTGCTGGAATGTCTTTCGTACTTGAGTTGAGGTACGTAGCTCGCTTCGTCCTGTGTGAACATGTAGTGCGGTAGTGGAAAGGTGATTGGAGAACACAGCATACATCACGATGTGAGATTTAGTAATAAAAACTTTCATAACTTTTATGTATGTTTCGAAAGTCTTTCAACCTACACTACTGGCCATTAAAATTGCCACACAAAGAAGAAATGCAGATGATCAACAGGTATTCATTGGACAAATATATAATTATTACATTTTCACATAATTTGGGTGCATAGATACTGAGAAATCAGTACCCAGAACAACCATTTCTGGCCGTAATAACGGCCTCAATACACCTGACATTGAGTCAAAGAGAGCTTGGATGACGTTTACAGGTACAGCTTCCCATGCAGCTTCAACACGATACCACAGTTCATCAAGAGTAGTGACTGGCGTATTATGACGAGCCAGTTGCTCGGCCACCATTGGCCAGACGTTTTCAATTGGTGAGAGATCTAGAGAATGTGATGGCCAGGGCAGCAGTCGAACATTTCCTGTATCCAGAAAGGCCCGTACAGCACCTGCAACATGTGGTCGTGCATTATCCTACTGAAATGTAGGGTTTCGCAGGAATCGAATGAAGGGTAGAGCCACGGGTCGTAACACATCTGAAATGTAACATCCACTATTCAAAGTGCCGTCAATGCGAACAAGAGGTGATCGAGACGCGTAACGAATGGCACTCCATACCATCACGCCGGGTAATACGCCAGTATGGCGATGACGAATACACGCTTCGAATGTGCGTACACCGCGATGTCGCCAAACACGGATGCGACCATCATTATGCTGTAAAGAGAACCTGGACTCATCCAAAAAAATGACGTTTTACCATTCGTGCAAGCAGGTTCGTCGTTGAGTACACCATCGCAGGCGCTCCTGTCTGTGATGCAACGTCAAGGGTAACCGCAGCCACGGTCCTCGAGCTGATGGTCCACGCTGCCGCAAACGTCGTCGAACTGTTCGTGCAGATGGTAGTTGTCTTGCTAACGTCCCCATCTGTTGAATCAGGAATCGAGACGTGGCTGCACGATCCGTTACAGCCATGGGGATAAGATGCCTGTCATCTCGACTGCTAGTGATACGAGGCCGTTGGGATCCAGCACGGCGTTCCGTATTACCCTCCTCAACCCACCGATTCCATATTCCGCTAACAGTCATTGGATCTCGACCTACGCGAGCAGCAATGTCGCAATACGACAAACCACAATCGCGATAGGCGCAATCCGACCTTTATCAAAGTCGGAAACGTGATGGTACGCATTTCTCCTCCTTACACGAGGCATCATAACAACGTTTCACCAGGCAACGCCGGTCAACTGCTGTTTGTGTGTGAGAAATCGGTTGGAAAATTTCCTCATGTCAGCACGTTGTAGGTGTCGCCACCGGCGCCAACCTTCTGTGAATGCTCTGAAAAGCTAATTATCTGCATACCAGAGCATCTTCTTCCTGTCGGTTAAATTTCGCGTCTGTAGCACGTCATCTTCGTGTTGTAGCAATTTTAATGGCCAGTAGGGTATTTCTCAGTTGCTTAGAGGATATAAATGTTGCGTTATCTTGCGATACGAACTAGCAATCACTACAGACTTTTTCTAGTCGGGGCTATGTAGGAGAACTTGTGCGTGTTTCGCAGACCCAGTATCTTCCTTAATCATTTTCATTCGCTGTCTGGGATCCTTGCCAGATAGAATCAATAGAGCTCACTGAGGAAACTCATAGAAGAGCTGCACGTTTAGTGTTATCGCGAAATAGAGTGTCACTGACATGATTCAGGGTTTGGGGTGGATACCATTAAAACAAAGGCATTTTACGTTGCGGCGGAATCTTCTCACGAAAGTTCAATCACCGACTTTTTCCTCCAAATGCGAAAATCTTTTGCTGACGCCAACGTACACTGGGAGAAACGATCATCATAAGAAAATAATGTAAATCAGAGCTTGCTCGGTAAGATATAGGTGTTCGTTTTTCCGTTCGAAAGTGGAATAATAGACAATTATTGTGAAGGCGGTTTGATGAACCCCCTGCCAGGCACTTACGTGTGATTTGAGGAGTATTAGTGTAAATGTAGATGTATTAGTTGAGCTAGTGATCGGGTTAAGTAACGCCATAAACTGGCTTGCTTATAATTGGAAGTTGGTGCTTAGTTGCTGTTAGCAAAGCCTGGACTGTAATTGTAGCTTGTATAGCGACCGACGGATAATTCACCGTCCTTCCAGGCGTCCTTGTTTCTCACATTTTTTTCTAGAATGCCTCAAACCTTCTTTGTGATTCCTCTTTTAGTTTTTGTGGCTGTGAGTATTGTTTAGTACGTTGTATAGTAGTTTAGAAACCCAGAATTCTTCTGGTATCTATTTACAGCTGTGATCGACACTTAGAATATGTGGCATTTATTTTTGACTTCCAATGCTTCTTTTTATACAAGGTTTGACGATGTACGATTTGAGAAAGGAACGGTAAATGTTTAGGAATAAGTGTGATTTGTGGTGTAAAAACTCGTTCACCTGTGTCACTTCCAATTAACATTTCCGCTTCTATGATGTTACGTTGGAGTGAAGCACTTTTAAGTTTCTGTGAGCGAATGCTTTTGAGTAGCGAGATAATGCATGATGCCCTCAATCTGACCTACGTTGCACCTCAAGTCAATAGGTGTTTGCAAAGAGCAAGTTGAGGCCTGACATTCACAGCAAGTAGTCTTACCTCACGACTTTCATTGGGTTCTTGAGACCGATTAGTCCTCAGTCATTTATCTGCCCGGGTGTATTCAGAAAGACTCGACTATTCGTAAACAAAACGAAATCAAAATGTATTTAGCAGGCACCAGCGTCACAAAGGAAACTTAATAAACCCGTTTTTCCTAGAAAATAATTTAAATAAAATCCATCGAAGGAAGCAAAGTAATGTCGGTAAATTTTAATACACAAAGCGAAATTAGTAAATCTGCCAAGCAAATTCAGTGTTAGTTTTTGTTCGCAAAGATTAGGCTGCGGCGCTTAATTCTGTCACTGACATAAACTTCCCAAAATACATATGTCATAAAGTTAAAAAAAACTAATAGCGCTATCAGTTGGTTCTTTGGCCTACCGCATCCGAACAAAAAAACTGTCACGACGATTTTACATAAAAATTTTAATTACGATACAATTTTTTCCCGTGTTTCGATTTTATTGAAATGAAGTCTATACATTGCCCCAGGTTACTCAACTACCTGCGGAAACCCAACGAAAACTCGTGTAGTAGGTTTGGAGATTAGAAAGTTCAAACAGACCAACAGACACATACGACAGTATTAGATAAAAGTTTAAATCACGATATTTCTTCCGAGATCCGATTCTGATGAAATGAAGTTACACTCATGTCACATGTGAAAACCGCATGAGAGTTCCTATAGTAGGTTTGGAGATTAGCGTGTTCAGACAGATAGACACACACGACTGTTTAGCAGTTTTTTTTTTTTAATTGGAATAGAAGTGTAGCTTCTGGTTGATGAACACATTTCGCCAGCTTTCAACTGCTGGCCAGGTTTAATTAAATTAACATCTCACTCTGGAACCCAAATGCTTTGCTATTCTTTCAGTTTCAATATTAATTTTTATTCAAAGTTATTGATAATGTTGTTTTATATACCCCGAGAATATTTTTCTGTAACACTTGCTCTGTCGCAGTCATTCCCTCTTGCAGCTTACCTTCGTTCATTGCTTGTGGTGGTATCTAAATTTAATTTATTTCCACATATGAATTAAGTTCTCAAGCCATGAACCATGGACCTTGCCGTTGGTGGGGAGGCTTGCGTGCCTCAGCGATACAGATAGCCGTACCGTAGTTGCAACCACAACGGAGGGGTATCTGTTGAGAAGTCAGACAAACGTGTGGTTCCTGAAGAGGGGCAGCAGCCTTTACTGTAGTAGCAGGGGAAACAGTCTGGCTGATTGACTGATCTGATCTTATAACACTAACTAAAACGGCCTTTATGTGCTAGTACTGCAAACGGCTGAAAGCAAGGGGAAACTACAGTTGCAAATCATCCCGAAGGCATGCAGCTTTAGTGTATGGTTAAATAATGATGATGACCTCTTGGGTAAAATATTCAGGAGGTAAAATAGTTCCCCATTCCGGTCTCCGGACGGGGACTACTCAGGAGAACGTGGTTATCAGAGGAAAGAAAACTGGCGGTCTTCGGATCGGTGCGTGGAATATCATGTCCCTAAATCGGCGGGTAGGTTAGAAAATTTAAAAAGGTAAATGGATAGGTTAAAGTTAGATATTGTGGGAATTAGTGAAGTTCGGTGGCAGGAGGAACAGGTCTTCTGGTCAGGTGAATATAGGGTTGTAAATACAAAGTCAAACAGGGGTAATGCAAGAGTTGGTTTAATAATGAATAAAATAAATAGGAGTGCGGGTAAGCTACCACAAACAGCATAGTGAGCGCATTATTGTGGCCAAGATAGACACGAAGCCCACGCTTACCGCAGTAGTAGAAGTTTGTATGCCAACTACCTCTGCAGATGACGAAGAGATTGATGAAATGTTTGATGAGATAAAAGAAAGTGAAGGGAAACGAAAATTTAACAGGCATGGCTGACTGGAATTCGATAGTAGGAAAAGGAAGAGAAGGAAACGTAGTAGGTCAATATGAAATAAGGGTAAGGAATGAAAAAGGACGCCGCCTGGTAGACTTTTGCTCAGAGCATAACTTAATCATAGCTAACACTTGGTTCAAGAATCATGAAAGAAGGCTTTACACATGGGCGAAGCATGGAGATACTGGAAGGTTTCAGAAAGTTAACATAATGGTAATACAGAGATACAGGAACCAGGTTTTAGATTGTAAGACATTTATAGGGGCAGATGTGGACTCTGACCACAATCTACTGGTTATGAACTGTAGATTAAAACTGAAGAAACTGCAAAACGGTGGGAATTTAAGGAGACGGGATCTGGATAAACTGGCAGAACCAGAGGTTGTAGAGAGTTTCAGGGAGGGCAGTAGGCAACGTTTGACAAGAATGGGGGAAAGAAATACAGAAGAAGAAGAATGGGTAGCTTTGAGCGATGAAATAGTAAAGGCAGCAGAGGATCAAGTGGGTAATAAGACGAGGGGACGGGGGATAGTAGAAATCCTTGGGTAACAGAAGATATATTGAATTTAATTGATGAAAGGAAAAAAAATATAAAAATGCACTAATTGAAGCAGGCAAAAAGAAGTACAAACGTCTCAAAAATAAGATCGACAGGAATTGCAAAACGGCTAAGCAGCGATGGCTAAAGGACAAATGTAAGGATGTAGAGGCATATATCACCAGGGATAATGTAGATACTGTCTACAGTAAAATTAAAGAGACCTTTGAGGAAAAGAGAACCACTTAAATGAATATCAGGAGCCCTGGTGGAAACCCAGTTCTAAGCAAAGAAGGGAAAGCAGAAAGGTGGAAGGAGTATATAGAGGGTCTATACAAGGGCGACGTACTAGACGACCATATTGTGGAAATGGAAGAGGATGTAGATGAAGATGAAATGGGAGATATGACACTGCGTGAAGAGTTTGATAGAGCACTGAAAGACCTGAGTCGAAACAAGGCCCCGGGAGTAGACAACATTCCATTAGAACTAATGATAGCCTTGGGAGAGTCAGCCCTGACAAAACTCTACCATCTGGTGAGCAACATATATGAGACAGGCGAAATACCCGCAGACTTCAAGAAGAACATAATAATTCCAATTCCAAAGAAATCAGATGTTGACAGATGTGAAAATTACCGAACTATCAGTTTAAAAAGTCACAGCTCCAAGATACTAACATAAATTCTTTACAGACGAATGGAAAAACTGGTAGAAGCCGACCTCGGGAGAGATCTGTTTGGATTCCGTAGAAATGTTGGAACACGTGAGGGAATACCGACCCTACGACTTATCTTAGACGATAGATTAAAGAAAGGTAAACCTGCGTTTCTAGCATTTGTTGACTTAAGAGAAAGCTTTTGACAATGTTGATTGGAATATTCTACTTCAAATTCTGGTGGTGGCAGGGGTAAAGCACAGGGAGCCAAAGGCTATTTACAATTGTTATTTAATCTGTATATTGAGCGAGCAGTAAAGGGAACAAAAGAAAAACTGGGAGTAGGATATTAAAATCCATGGAGAAGAAATAAAAACTTTGAGGTTCACCGATGGCATTGTAATTCTGTCAGAGACAGCAAAGGACCAGAAAGAGCAGCTGAACGGAATGGACAGTGTCTTGAAAGGAGGATATTAGAAGAACACCAACAAAAGCAAAACGAGGATAATGGAATGTAGTCGAAGTAAACCGGGTGATGCTGAGGGAATTAGGGAATGAGACACTTAAAGTAGTAAATGCGTTTTCCTTTTTTGGGACCAAAATACCTGATGATGATCAAAGTAGAGAGGATATAAAAGGTAGACTGACAATGGCAAGGAAACGTTTCTGAAGAAGAGAAATTAGTTAACATCGAGTATACAGTGTCAGGAAGTCGTTTCTGAAAGTATTTGTATGGAGTTTAGCTATGTATGGAAGTGAAACATGGACGATAAACAGTTTAGACAAGAAAAGAATATAACCTTCCGAAATGTGGTGCTACATGTTGTAACGGTCGCGTAGTGACGAAAACGCGGCGGGACCCACGGAGCGGCCCGCGAACAACAACACAATGGAAGAGGACGGATACGACCAACGGAGGACCTTACGACACAACAAGAACAGGCAACAGAGTAACGAACCAAACAAGACAACCACGTCCAGTGGAATAGAAACACGGAAGTCAATACGCTGACTGAGGCGATATGTCCTGAGATGCAAGCGATGTCAGACTGCTGGCTGAGCGCGAGGCAGGCGCTTAAGTATGCTACCGGGGGCGCCGCTATCGGTCGCTGGGACCACGTGTTCCACTGTGGCGCCCTCACACTAAAAGCGGACCAGGAGGCGCGCGCCGCCACAACTTATGGCGCGATGGTGCAGAGACTTCTATGGGTCTTCGACGTCCATGACGTCGGGCGCGGATTCAAATTCTGCGGTGCGCTGTACCAGATCCCTCCCTCCTGAAACTTGCGCGTAGCGGCGGAAATGCCCCGGACGGTGCCGAGGTGGGCGGCAGTGGGTAGCGGAACTGCGCGTATCAACCGCAATTGGCGGAGAGGTATCCATGACAGCCGATCCAGAGTTCAGGGGAGGAGAGGGAGACGCCTATCCAGCCGGAGGCGGAGAAGGCTAGCGGCGGGCCCGCAGGGAGACGGCAACCGGGGACTGGGATGGTGTCTCGAGGACCACGTCCGTAACCGAAGGAGGTAGGGAAAGAGGCGGCGGCGCGAGTCCCGAAGCAGCACGAGGGCGGAGCTGATTATGATGGCGGCGCTCCAACCCTTTCGACGTCTATACCGACGTCACACGCCGCCCATGGGCCACGACGACCGTGGCGGGTGTCCAACCCCGCTTGCGCCCATACTCGTGGACCCACATGGCCGTGCCAGGGGCATAACGTTGCGAGGGCCGGGTGTGGGGGCGGGAGGAGGACGGCTGTCTTCCATGAAGGAGCTCTGCCGGACTGCATCCGTCAATGAGCGTAGTGCGATGGGTGCTCAAAACAGGGTGAGGGTCGACATGGTTCGCGGTGTGTCGACCGCCTTAGTCAACAAGTGTTTAATAGCGCTGACAAGCCTCTCTGCCGCGCCATTGGAGAAAGGGTGGAATGGGGGGCTACAGAAATATTTGATACCGTTGGCCTGACAGAAGTTACGGAAGGAGGATGCTGTTAATTGGGGACCATTATCAGAGACCAACGTGTGGGGCAGGCCCTCAATGGCGAGAACCTGGGCCAGGGCCGTGAGTGTAGCCTCTGTGGTGGTGGATGCTATTCGGACAACATATAGGTATTTGGAGTAGGCATCAACGATGAGAAACCACATGAAAACCAAAAACGGGCCCACAAAATCGATATGGATTCGATCCCAAGGCCAGGGAGCACAGGCCAGGGTGCAAACGACTCAGGGGGCTTGCCTTGTGGCGCACACAGACAGTACACCCACGGAGCAGGCGCTCAATATCGCCATCGATGCCAGGCCAATACACACATGCCGGTGAGCTATAACTTTCATACAGGACATACCCCAGTGCCCCCAGTGTAAGAAACTGAGCACCCAAAGCTGCAATTCCAGAGGGATGACCACCTGGTGGGCATCCGACTCTGTGACCAACAAAAGGACATCATCGACCAAGGAGAGCCTGTGGGACAGGTGGTGCCAGGGGCTGAAATTGGACTGCATCCGACGAGTAACACAGGATGGCCACCAGTGGACCATGTAGTTGAGAACCTGCCACAAGACAGGGTTGCGGTGGGTAGCCGCAGCAATGCCAGCAGCCTTAGGAGGAAGACTGTCCAGTGCATCCCGGTGGGCAGAATCAGTGTGAAAGCAGAGAACCTCCTGTTGGTCAAAGGCAGGATTGGGGCCTGCTGGGAGATGTGATAAAGCGTCCGCATTAGCATGCTGGGTGGTGGGCTTATACCAGGTGGTGTAAGCGTAATTACATAAGAACAATGAACAGCGCTGGAGACGTTGAGCCGTCCGCTCAGGAAGGTGAGAGTGGGTCCTGAAAAGTGTAACCAATGGTTTATGATCCATCAGGAGGGTGAACTTTGCCCCAAAGAGATAGGTGTGAAATTTTTGGACGGCGAACGCGATCGCCAGGGCCTCCTTTTCAATCTGGGAGTAATTCTGTTGTGCTGGGGTCAATGTCTTGGAGACATAAGCGATGGGCTGTTCGGAGTCATCGGCAACCCGGTGCGCGAGGACGGCCCCAATGCCGTATGCCGACGCATCAGCTGACACAACCAAGGGGCAGTTCGGAGAGAAGGTAGTAAGGCAAAGGGCGAACTTCAGCATCGCATTCAAATGGAGAAAAGACTGGACACAGGCAGGAGTCCAAACAAAAGGTAACCCTTTGCGATGCAAGTGATTAAGGGGTTGAGCAATGGAGGCAGCCTGTGGCAAGAACTTTAAGTAATAAGTAACCTTGCCCAAAATCACCTGCAGTTCAGAGAAGTCTTTGGGACGAGGAAGGGCCTCAATGGCCGTGACATTACTACCGTATTCCACTTCTGGTTGAAAAAAACAACACTTGTCCAGACGACAGGGGAGACCAGCAGACTGCAGAGCGTGAAATTAGGCGCTGAGGTTGTGCAATGTTCCTGGTGGGAACGCCCATCGACTAAGATGTAATCCAGATAATTCACACATGCAGGGATAGTCTGTGTGAGCTGCTCCAGGAAGCGCTGGAAAATATCCGGCGCCGAAGAGGCACCAAAGGGAAGGCACTTGTGCTTATAAAATCCGAAAGGCGTGATTTTCTGATATTCGGCATCCAAGGGCAACTGGTGGTATGCCTCAGCCAAGTCGATCTTGGAAAATACTCTCCCCTGGGAAGCTTGGCAAGAAGGTTTTCCTGTTGGGGAATGGGGTAAGTGTCTATGAGGGACTAAGCATTGACTGTAGCGCTGAAGTCCCCACACAGCCGAAGGGACCCTTGGGTTTCCATATGACCACCGGTGGTGTCGCCCAGGCACTGTAAGTTACAGGTTCCAGCACGCCAGTGGCCTGGAACCGAACAAATTCCTGCTTGACCACTGGCCGTAAGCCCACTGGAAGGTACAGGGCCTGGAAAAAGCGAGGCTGTGCATCTGGCTGTAGGGTGTTGCGCGTCTGAAAGCGGGAAGCACATCCGAGATTCGGTGCAAACAATGACACAAAAGCGGAGCACAGATCGTCCAAGTACTGAAAGGGAACAGTCGTAGAAACGACCTCAACTTCGTCTGAAACTGAAAAGCCAAACAGTTGAAACGCATCCAGGCCAAAAATATTCGAAGCCAATTGATGGTCGACGACAAAGAGGTTAAGGAGCAGTGGAAGCCGCTTGTACGTCGCCTGGACAACGAACTGCCCACGAAGGGGAATGGAACAGTCGCCATAGGCGACCAAACAGCGAGATGGAGGCGACAACGCAGGAGAGCCCAGCCGCGTATAAGTCGCCATATTTATCAGCGAGATGCTGGCCCCAGAGTCGACCTGAAAACTGACATCCTCTGTAAAAATGCGGAGCTTGAGTAAAAGATTCCGCCCTGATGGGTCATCCTGTGGGACGACCTGTTGCAGAGCATGGACAGTATCTTGAGGCCCAGGAGGGGCAGGACTGGATAGAGTCGAGCGACTACAACAAACTGACTGTATGTGGCCCTCCTTGTGACACAGCGTGCACATTTTCCAATGGTGGGAACAATCAGCCCGCGATTGGGTAGTAAAGCACTGTGGGCAAGATGGAAGTAGGCCAGGCGACCTGCGATGAGGGGCGACCGAAGGCGCCGATGCCATAGAGACGTCGGACAACGAGGAGTCCCGACAGGACCGGCCTCTGTCGGCCGGGCCACGTCGACGTCAGAAGGGCGAAACCTGTCGTGATGCCGCGATCGCCGTCACCTGCGGTCGCGCCTTTAGACGCTCGTTAGCCGCTTGGGCAATTTCAAAGGAATGAGCAATGCGGAGAATCTCTTCCAAGGACGTGTTGTCTAGTTTCAGCGCCGCAGTACGGACTTCAGGATCGGGAGCCAGCTAAACCACCACATCCCGGATCAGGGATGTGGTGGTTACACTGCTAATTGGTGCACGTAAAATCGCATCGACAGCTGAGAGCCTGCAAGTCCGTGACCCAGGAACGATATGATTGACCAGGCTGTTTAAGGTGCTGGTGGAACTCCAGCCGAGAGAGGTGACCACATGGTAGCGTTGGGAATAATAGTTTGTCAGAAAAAGGCAGATCTCCTGGAAAGAGAGAGCCACAGGATCGGACAACGGTGCCAACTTGCGGAGAAGAAAGAACCTGTCCGTAGAGGCCCAAGACAAAAACAAAGACCGCTGCAAGGAGTCGTCCATGACTTGAAAACCCGTGAAATATTGTTTCAGCCGATGTAAGTAGGTTTCCTAGTCCTCTTTTTCGTCATTAAAGGGTGGAAAAGACGGCGTACGCAGGAAAACATCGGCCATCCGAGGACTCAGAAGCTGTTGCGGTAACACGTCCTGGGCATCGACTTTGGCCGTTAGCAACTGCAGCGACTTTTGTGAGATGTCTAACTGGAGCTGCTGCTGCTGCATGAGCTGCTGCTGTTGCTCCAGCAGACACACCATTTTCGCCTCCATACCAACAACGACCGCCGTTTACCTTGTCGGCAAAAACGTTGTAACAGCGACCGGAACGGTCGCGGGGTAGTAGTGACGGAAATGCGGCGGGACCCGAGGAGCGGCCCGCGAACAACAACACAATGGGAGAGGACGGACACGACCGGTTGAGGACCTTATGACACAACAAGAACAGACAACAGAGTAACGAACCAAACAAGACAACCACGTCCACTGGAATAGAAACACGGAAGTCAATAGGCTGTCTGAAGTGATATGTCCTGAGACGCAAGCGATGTTAGACTCCTGGCTGAGCTTTTTTTTTTTATTGGTAATTTCACACTTGATACAGGTAGACCAGCAGCGGCACATTCGGCTGCTCTTCGGCCACAGAGAAAACTATTGAGACAAAAGAAGACAATCGCAGAACAGACAGGGTGGATGTACAAACGTAGACATTCAAAAGTAAAACACACGGAGCCATTCACGGGCGCAGAGTCCAAAATAAAAATGTTGAGACATGTGGACACGCACAGAGAGGACAGATGGCACATGCGAACGTTGGAGCACAAACCAGCAACTCTGGTACTCTTGAACACAACGACACACACACAAACACTAGGCGATGATCTCCGGCGCGCGAAAGTTCACTATTCGTGTGCGATTCCAGGGACCTGTCAAAAGGGGAAAAAAGGGGGGAGGATGGAGAGGGGAGTGTGTAGATGCCAGTGGCAATGGAGAAGGGAGGGGGGAGGAGAGAATGGAGGGGGGTTGGTGAAGCCCAGGCGAGGAGGGAGGGAGGAAGGGAGGAGGGAGAGAAGGGAGAGAGGGTACCCTCAGGAGAAAAACACAGGGTGCAGGAGAGGAGGATCAAAGTTGGTAGGAGGGGTAGATGGAGGGGATGAGGGCATAATGAGGGAGGGGGAGTTGGTGGAAGCCACCTTGGGTGAGGGTATGGAGAGGCAGAGCAGGTGGGATGTGGGAATGCAGGCGTGGCAGCGGACGGGGTGGGAGAGGATGGGAGAGACAAGTGGGTAAGGGGGATCAAGTTTGCGGGAGGTGTAGAGGATCTGTATCCGTTCAAGGAAAAGAGGGAGTTGTGGGAACGGAATAATCTGCTTGGGGGAGGGGAGACAGATGTGATAGGCGAGGCAGAGCGCATGCCATTCTAGGATTTGAAGGGATTTGTAAAAGATAGCAGGGGCGGAAATCCAGGCGGGATAAGCATAGCAGAGGATAGGGCGGATAAGGGATTTATAGGTGTGGAGGATGGTGGTTGGGTCCAGACCCCATGTGCGGCCAGAAAGGAGCTTGAGGAGACGGAGTCGGGAGCATGCCTTGGCGTGTATTGTCCGGAGTTGGGGGGTCCAAGAGAGGCGACGGTCAAGGGTGATCTGGCTGAGCGCGAGGCAGTCGCTTAAGTATGCTATCGGGGGCGCCGCTATCGGCCAATGGGACCACGTGTTCCACTGTGGCGACCTCACACTATAAGTGGTCCAGGAGGCGGGCGCCGCCACAGCTTATGGCGCGATGGTGCAGAGACCTCTATGGGTCTTCGATGTCCATGACGTCTGGCGCGGATTCAAATTCCGCGGCGCGCGGTACCAGACTACAGAAGAATACAGAAGATTAGATGGGTAGAGGTATTTAACAGAATTGGGAGAAGAGGAATTTGTGGCACTACTTGACTAGAAGAATGGATCGGTTGGTAGGACATGTTCTGAGGCATCAAGGGATCACCAATTTAGTATGGGAGGGCTAGCCTGGAGGGTAAAAATTTTAGAGGAAGACCAGGAGATGAATACACTTAGCAGATTCATAAGGATGTAGGTTGCAATAGGTACTGGGAGAAAAAGGAGCTTGCGCAGGATAGAGTAGCATGGAGAGGTGGATCAAACCAGTCTCTGGACTGAAGACCACAACAACCAGAATGAAGTAATTTTGCCGCCGTACAAGTCCACGACATGCGGGAGAGATGCACAGAGAATATCAGTTAATCATAACTGCAACACAAGCGTGGCGTGCAAGTGGTCTCGGTTTTTGGGTCGTAATTCACAGTTATTAAGTTTATGTTAAACTGTTCCTCAAGGAATAAACTCAGTGCATTTAAATTATCTTTCGGATGTCAGATTTATACCATACTTTCAGGTCTTTGATTAAATTTACCATTTAAATTCGATCATTGAACTTTAATGTTTGTTGTTGTGATTTCTTTATAGCACTCGGTATGTGACCATCGGCAACCGCTGGAAATCCTACCAATGTATGTGGTTCTAATATATAAAACGAAATGTTCAGAAGTGTGCGATTTCCTAAGGGAAGAAACTGCTGAGGTCATCCGTCCCTAGACTTACCCACTACTTCAACTGACTTATACTAAGGACAAGACTCACACCCATGCCCGAGGGAGGACTCGAACCACCGGGGCGAGGGCCGCGCAAATCGTGACATGGCGCTTCAAACCGCGCGGCATTTAAAACGAAGACATGTCAAAATATATAAGTACATTACATAACGTTTCATCTCTCACTCTTTCTCACATTTTTTCACACGGTCACTATTACGAGTACACTACTGAAACCTGTTAGGGCAGTCTGTGTCTTAAGAGATACTGTTAAAATATATTTATCTGACCACAAGTGCCACTGTCCCGGGAATAGCGAATTGGTGGCTGACTAATTGTGTACAAGCACACTTTTTTCTTTTTTTCATCCGTCTTCTGACTTATTTGACTTGAGCCGCAACGAATTCCAACCTCTTGATCTTAGAGTAGCACTTGCAACATACGTCCTCAACTATTTGCAGGGTGTATTCCAATCTCTGTCTTCCTCTACAGTTTTTACGCTGAACAGCTCCTTGTAGTAGCACAATAGATACTCCTAAGATCATACCATCGGCTTCCTTCTTATTGTCAGTGTTTTCTTTATCTTTCTTTACTCGCCGTTTCTCCGGGAGGGACCTCTTATTCCTTATCTTATCAGTCCACCTAACTTTCAGCATTCTACTGTAACATCACATCTCAAATAATTTGCTTGTTTTCTTCCCCGGTGACCATCTGTCCATTTTTCAGTACCATACAATGCTGTGCTTCAGACGTACATTCTGACAAACTTCTTCTTCGAATTAATCCCTATGGGCTATCCCTATTTTTCTCAGAATTTCAAACATCTTGCATTATTTGACAGTGTCGAACGCTTTTTCGAGTACGACAACTCGGATGAACGTGTCTTGATTTTTCTTTCTCTTGCTTCCATTATTAACTGCAAAGTCAGAATTCTCTCTCTGGTGCCTTTACCTTTCCGAAAGCCAAAAGATCGTTAGCTAACATGTTATTAATTTTCTTTTTCAATCATATTGGTATTGTTATTGTAAGCATCTTGGATGCATGGGCTATGAAGTTGATTACGCGGATAATTTCATTTAGATTACATCATGGTCAGACAGAGATTCCGAAATAAGATACTGGAACGCAGGCGTACCCACGAGCAGATATAGACACAGGTCACAATTCAGTAGTGGTAAACAGTATGCTGAAGTGTAAGAGACTAGTCAGGAAGAACCAATGCGCAAAGAAGTGGGATAAGGAAGTACTAAGAAATGAAGAGATAAACTTGAGATAAGGAGTAGCCTAGCAGGCAGTTCAGCTGAAGGGAAATGAATATCTCCAAAAAGGGAAATCACAGTAGCTGGACAGAAATATATAGCTATAAAGGAGGTAATTGCGAAGAATCCATGTGTATCAGAAGAAGTACTTCAGTTGATTGATGAGAGAAGGAAGTACAAAAATGTTCAAGGACATAAGGAACACAGAAATACACGTCACCTGGGAATGAAATAAACATGAAGTGCAGGGAAGAAGTGACTGTGGAAGGCTGTATAAAAGTCAAAACAACCTTCGGAGCAACTGAATGAAAGGTTGGTAACATTATACGTGCAATGGGAAGTCCACTTTCAAATGCAGAGGAATGAGCGGATAAGTGGAAAGTGTACATTGCAGAGGTCTTGTCTGATGACGTGATAGCAGAAGAAACATGAGTCCATATAGAAGATATACGGGATTCAATAATAGAATCTCAGTTTAAAAGACGTTCGGAAGACTTAAGATCGAATAACTCAGAAGGGATGGACATCATTCCACCAAATCTAAAATTGTGGAAGTAGGTACAAAACGACTATTCACGTTGGTGTGTAGACTTAATGAGACTGTGTTAGATGACAATTAGTTTGCCTCTAGGAAAGATAATGGCACCAGGGAAGCAATTCTGACGTTACAGTTAATAATGGAAACAAGTGCAAAGAAAAACAGGACACGTTCATAGGATTTATCGACCTGGAAATTGCATATTACAGTGTATACGAATGTAATAAACTTTGTCAAATTGTGAATGATGTGTATTTACAACACAGGCTCGATCCTTGCACGTGTTTGCTTTCGGTTGAGCTGCTATTTTAATTATGTTGAACCCGCTTTAAAATATTAGCGACATTATATGAGAAGACATGATAATTTATTATTTAGTCACAGGTAGCAATGATGTTGAAAAGTAGCAGCGTGATAATGTCACACGAGAGGTAACACTTGAGACGCAGGATGTCTGTCCCTCAATCACTTCCTGCCCTGCCCAGAAGTTATATCCGATGGCAATTACCCCTCCCCCTGCTCCATAACATCAGGAATAACACCACAACGCCTCTCCAAAACTTTGGAAGAACCTCTTCCCAGGCCCCGCAACGATCACCGGCAGTGGTCACCTAATGCACTGCAGAGCCGCAATTATACACTGAAAACAATCACCAGTCCATGCTTTCTGGCCACGCCCACCCTTTTGTTTTGTGGTGGTAACACCAACCTACACATGGGTCCGTAATTCACTAGTTCCGCTGCTGCTGATCTCCAACCAACGATGCAGGAAGATGCCAACGGACTGCAGGGATTTCAGTCGGCATGTAGAGGAGCGGCGATGTGCCTGGTGCACGGACGTGGCGATATATTTCTTCGGTGGTCAGATGTCATCGATCACTACCTTCATTATAGTTACCCTCACGTTCTCATGCAGTTTCACTTCGTAGCCTCTATCACATGTGAGATTCCATTGTAATGTCCCTAAGCAATGTACAGTAATATTATTGTGATATTCCGGCTGCGAGTACCAGAGATAGTGCGATACCGTAACTGAGGCGACACCGCTCTTTGTTGTGAAGAAAGAGCATCTATGCTTGTTGTAAATGTTGCAGATAAGGAATGGCTATTGGAGTTTTTTTGGGGAGGGGGGGGGGTGGAGGGAGGAGGGTGAGTTTGCATATAGACGTAATTAGAAATGCAGAGGAAGGGTAATTGTAATTATTTATAAGATTTCTCTTGTGCAAAAGAAGGTAAATATCGTCTATCAACTTTTATTCGATGTTGGATCCCCGGACTTCCATAACAGGGTTAGTATGTTTGGCAATACAGTGTGTAGTGATTTCTTCGCAAATTAACAATATTGGGCGAATCTGCAATATTTGGCCGTCAGCTTGTATGTTCAAGACGTCCTGTAAGTGATCAGTTTGTTAGTCAATGGTTCAAATGGCTCTGAGCACTATGGGACTCAACTGCTGTGGTCATCAGTCCCCTAGAACTTAGAACTACTTAAACATAACTAACCTAAGAGGCAGGATTCGAACCTGCGAGCGTAGCTGTCGCGCGGTTCCAAACTGTAGTGCCTAGAAGGGCTCGGCCACTGCGGCCGGCCCAGTTTGTTATCAGAAGATGTCACACTGCCACTGTTCTTCAGCCTTCTCATTCCGAAAGTGTTTCCAGAAAATCTTACGACGACTGTGAGTACTAAAGCTGCCAAGAGAGACGGATTCTTCATCGCGAGTTGTAGCAGTTTTCTCCGACTTTGCCTGGCGTTCTCTGAGAACCGGGAACCTCCGTCCGCCAACTCATCCTGTACCTAACCTGTTCTCTCCTTAAAGCAGCCACGAAGGAAACGTATTCATCTATAGTCAAAATTTTTTCACAAGTTCTTATCTTAGACAGATAAAAAATTTAAAATGAATGCATCTAAGCACAAAAAAAGGTCAGAAGACAGTTTAAATGCAGTACCTGTCTTACCCTTGTCAATATCAAAGGTCACGTTAATTAATTTCTTTTTACGATGTAGCAGTTCATTATAGAGAGACGACCAATTGACAGAACTGCTTGGGAAATTAGGGAACTTGTTAGGATTTTGTATGTGTGCTATTGGTCACAGGTGTACAATAACGTGTGCTTCTGTTTTACATACCCTGCTATTGTTCGAGACCACAACGTGGACAGAGAGACCGGCAGACTGATGCTGTATGGTTCATCTCAACAGACTACCCGTATGTCCAGACCGCAGGCAAGAAACAGCAAGTTTACCCATCTGCACTCTAATACTGTCCTTTTCTGTAGAGTCTTCCTACTTCTATTGTATTGTATTGCATTGTATGTTAACTGGGGACCTAGAAACGATGGAGCCACAGTGGTTCACAACCCCACGACGACTACCGCAGTCCACCCCTCCACCGCCCCACACCGAACCCATGGTTACTGTGGGGTTCGGCCCCCGGTGGATCCCCCAGGGAACGTCTCACACCAGACGAGTGTAGCCTCTATGTTTGCTTGGTAGAGTTATGGTGGTGTACGCGTACGTGGAGAACTTGTTTGCGCAGCAATCGCCGACACAGTGTAACTGAGACGAAATAAGGGGAACCAGACCGCATTCGCCGAGGCAGATGGAAAACCGCCTAAAAACCATCCACAGACTGGCCGGCTCACCGGACCTCGACACAAATCCGCCGTGCGGATTCGTGCCGGGGACCAGGTGCTCCTTCCTGCCCGGAAAGCCGTGCGTTAGACCGCACGGCCAACCGGGCGGGCTCCTATTTCTATTAGTTATAGATGTATAACTAAATAATTTCATGTGTGGATTTGTAGTCATTTTCTGTGTGTGTTTTGAAACTACGTGGGTCGTGTGAAGATTTTTTCTGTTTAGTGGTTGAGGACACGCACCCAGTTGAGAATGGAACGGGAACAGAATACAACGGACCATATTCAGTCAGTTGACTAGGACCCTTCCACAGACAGTTCAGTAGCTGTAATGACCACAGCTAGGACTGAGGAGCTTAACATTAAAGATCTTTTACTTAGTACATCCCAAGCGGTGCAGACGTTAACTGCAAATCAACAATCGACGTCTGCTAAAATGTAATCTGTATCAACTGAACAGTCTAGGACATCTTCCGCACAAGAATCAGTGGCAGCGGAACAAGACAAAATTTCCACAACGGTTCATACTGTAGCAGTAGAAAAGTCAAGTCTATGCCAAACAAGGCGGTCTCCTAAGCGGAAGGAGGCACTAGTGACTGAAGAAGCAAATATCAGGTTAACTGTGCAAGATATTAGTGGTATGGTTGAGTCGTTGCCAACCAAACGGAATTTTGAGAGTTTGAAATGCGAAGTGGAGCA
This sequence comes from Schistocerca serialis cubense, assembly GCF_023864345.2. NCBI lineage: Eukaryota > Metazoa > Arthropoda > Insecta > Orthoptera > Acrididae > Schistocerca > Schistocerca serialis. Next base: position 378,765,797 of record NC_064643.1, on the reverse strand, counting down.
TTTAAGCATTCAGCAAAATAAACGAAATAAGAGCAAGTGGGTCTGAGACACGTGTCACATTTTTCGACGAAACGTAGCAAAATGTGATGAATTAGGCGTCAGTGATGAGGAGTCTGACGCCTACGATAAAAAGTACACATGCGGTGTCTGACCCTATTTATTGGCACCCAACAATGTGTACGCCCAAATGTTAATGGAGGAGAAGCTCGTAAGGTACCGGCAGTTCCAAGCCTTCTGTCCGCAGAAGAAAACTGTTAACCACGTCGTTTTAATTCGCGGGTTCAGAGGAATTTTACCCCGTGCATGGACTAATGCGCAAAAGTTTTCTTTTGTCGCTGGCTACGTACAAGAGGAAGGTAGTTTATGGTGCACGGATATTGAGCGAGCGTTCTTGAGTGGTTATTGGCCCAAGACAATTCAAGGACGACCGAAAAGACTGAAAAGAGGTTTATAATTGAGAACCATTTTCAGTCAAGAGTGGAAACTTGCGTCGGTACTTTGAGAAGTACCCAAATAAAAATATATATTGGGGTACTCCAGTCCCACAGGTGGGTATTTTGAAAAGTATTAAGGCAAAGTTACGTGTCGAGATACGCGAAAAACTCACGTATGCCTCCGAAGACGATGTCGAAGACTCTCTCGCTGTCGTCACCATCGACCTATTAAAAGAAGACTTAAGAGCTACAAATCAAGGGAATGGGTCGTCGATTAGAGTAAACTTTTTATTTTTTATCATCAGTCTACTGACTGGTTTGATGCGGCCCGCCACGAATTCCTTTCCTGTGCTAACCTCTTCATCTCAGAGTAGCACTTGCAACCTACGTCCTCAATTATTTGCTTGACGTATTCCAATCTCTGTCTTCCTCTACAGTTTTTGCCCTCTACAGCTCCCTCTAGTACCATGGAAGTCATTCCCTCAAGTCTTAGCAGATGTCCTATCATCCTGTCCCATCTCCTTATCAGTGTTTTCCACATATTCCTTTCCTCTCCGATTCTGCGTAGAACCTCCTCATTCCTTACCTGATAGTCGACCTAATTTTCAACATTCGTCTATAGCACCACAACTCAAATGCTTCGATTCTCTTCTGTTCCGGTTTACCCACAGTCCATGTCTCACTACCATAAAATGCTGTACTCCAGACGTACATCCTCAGAACTTTCTTCCTCAAATTAAGGCCGGTATTTGATATTAGTAGACTTCTCTTGGCCAGAAATGCCTTTTTTGCCATAGCGAGTCTGCTTTTGATGTCCTCCTTGCTCCGTCCGTCATTGGTTATTTTACTGCCTAGGTAGCAGAATTCCTTAACTTCGTTGACTTCGTGACCATCAATCCTGATGTTAAGTTTCTCGCTGTTCCCATTTCTACTACTTCTCATTACCTTCGTCTTTCTCCGATTTACTCTCAAACCATACTGTGTACTCATTAGACAGTTCATTCCGTTCAGCAGGTCATTTAATTATTCTTCACTTTCACTCAGGATAGCAATGTCATCAGCGAATCGTATCATTGATATCCTTTCACCTTGTATTTTAATTCCACTCCTGAACCTTTCTTTTATTTCCATCATTGCTTCCTCGATGTACAGATTGAAGAGTAGGGGCGAAAGTCTACAGCCTTGTCTTACACCCTTCTTAATACGAGCACTTCGTTCTTGATCGTCCACTCTTATTATTCCCTCTTGGTTGTTGTACATATTGTATATGACCCGTCTCTCCCTATAGCATTCTGAAAAAAGTAGGGGTAAGCTTGCACCATTTTATACTGTCGAACGCTTTTTCCAGGTCGACAAATCCTATGAAAGTGTCCTGATTTTTCTTTAGCCTTGCTTCCATTATTAGCCGTAACGCCAGAATTGCCTCTCTCGTCCCTTTACTTTTCCTAAAGCCAAACATCGCCACCTAGCGCATTCTCAATTTTCTTTTCCATTCTTCTGTGTATTATTCTTGTAATCAGCTTCGATGCATGAGCTGTTAAGCTGATTGTGAGATAATTCTCGCACTTGTCAGCTCTTGCGGTTTTCGGAATTGTGTGGACGATGCTTTTCCGAAAGTCAGATGGTATGTCGCCAGACTCATATATTCTACACACCAACGTGAATAGTCGTTTTGTTGCCACTTCCCCCAATGATTTTAGAAATTCTGATGGAATGTTATCTATCCCTTCTGCCTTATTTGACCGTAAGTCCTCCAAAGCTCTTTTAAATTCCGATTCTAATACTGGATCCCCTATCTCTTCTAAATCGACTCCTGTTTCTTCTTCTATCACATCAGACAAATCTTCATACTCATAGAGGCTTTCAATGTATTCTTTCCACCTATCTGCTCTCTCCTCTGCATTTAACAGTGGAATTCCCGTTGCACTCTTAATGTTACCACCGTTGCTTTTAATGTCACCAAAGGTTGTTTTGACTTTCCTGTATGCTGAGTCTGTCCTTCCGACAATCATATCTTTTTCGATGTCTTCACATTTTTCCTGCAGCCATTTCCTCTTAGCTTGCCTGCACTTCGTATTTATTTCATTCCTCAGCGACTTGTATTTCTGTATTCCTGATTTTCCCGGAACATGTTTGTACTTCCTCCTTTCATCAATCAACTGAAGTATTTCTTCTGTCACCCATGGCTTCTTCGCAGCTACCTTCTTTGTACTTATGTTTTCCTTCCCAACTTCTGTGATGGCCCTTTTTAGAGATGTCCATTCCCCTTCAACTGTACTGCCTACTGCGCTATTCCTTATTGCTGTATCTATAGCGTTAGAGAACTTCAAACGTATCTCGCCATTCCTTAGTACTTCCGTATCCCACTTCTTTGCGTATTGATTCTTTCTGACTAATGTCTTGAACTTCAGCCTACTGTTCATCACTACTATATTGTGATCTGAGTCTATATCTGCTCCTGGATACGCCTTACAATCCAGTATCTGATTTCGGAATCTCTGTCTGACCATGATGTAATCTAATTGAAATCTTCCCGTATCTCCCGGCCTTTTCCAAGTATATCTCCTCCTCTTGTGATTCTTGAACAGGGTATTCGCTATTACTACCTGAAACTTGTTACAGAACTCAATTAGTCTTTCTCCTCTTTCATTCCTTGTCCCAAGCCCATATTCTCCTGTAACCTTTTCTTGAACTCCTTCCCCTACAACTGCATTCCAGTCGCCCATGACTATTAGATTTTCGTCCCCCTTTACATACTGCATTACCCTTTCAATATCCTCATACACTTTCTCTATCTGTTCATCTTCAGCTTGCGACGTCGGCATGTATACCTGAACTATCGTTGTCGGTGTTGGTCTGCTGTCGATTCTGATTAGAACAACCCGGTCATTGTACTGTTCACAGTAACACACCCTCTGCCCTACCTTCCTATTCATAACGAATCCTACACCTGTTATACCATTTTCTGCTGCTGTTGATATTACCCGATACTCATGTGACCAGAAATCCTTGCCTTCCTTCCACTTCACTTCACTGACCCCTACTATATCTAGATTGAGCCTTTGCATTTCCCTTTTCAGATTTTCTAGTTTCCCTACCACGTTCAAGCTTCTGACATTCTACGTCCCGACTCGTAGAACGTTATTCTTTCGTTGATTATTCAATCTAGAACTTCGCATATCACTGAAGACCGAGCGGTAATAATAATGGTAGAGCGTGGCAGAGCTCAGGCTTCGAAGCTCAGCATAATAAACAACAGCTGAACGTCGGCCAACGATTGAATACCAATGCGGTGCAGTTCCAATCTCGCTGGGCTAAAAATAAACCTAGCGAGCGAACATTCAAACCGATGTAAACCACGAATCAAAATGACCACAACCAACATAGAATAATCATCAATTGCACAGGAATAATCAGAACTGCCAACCACAAAATATTAACCAGCAATCTCCGAATATAAATTACTGGAGAGAGCAAGCGCCAGTGATTACGGATGTCACTGACGAACCCAGAACCCAGCCGTTAAACTAAAGACGACCAGATCGTGCCAGGGAGAATCGGTAGGGTGTGATGTAAGGGGCTCTGGCAAGAGAGTTGTCATGTTCCAGTGTAATGACGGACAGAGACCAGTAGATGCACTTACGCATGACGTCCAGCATTGCACAGTCAAGCGTATGACCGTTCCTATACCTTCAGAAGCCTATGGCCCTACCATTAAACTAATTCTTGATACAGGTGCAAATGTGAATGCAATCTCCGCAGCACTGTTTGAGAGGTTGACAGGGCATCGGAAACTACCAGTCTTTCCCGTGAGTAATTGTGAAGATACAGGAGCAATCGGTACTAGGGCACATAAGATAAAGATACAGACTGTTATTGAATTAAGAATAGGAAATGTAGCGACTTAACGCAGTTGCCAGTAATAAATAAATTAATAGAGAACTGTACTTTTGGCATTGACAGTGCTCTGGAGACGGACGTAAAATTCGACTTCTCTGGGGGCTGGGCCTCTCTTAAGATTGATGATAAGAATGCGTGTGTGGAGCTGATCAGAAAAGACTGTTTAAGAAGAGCCAGGGATAAAATGCAGAAGAGGTTTGTCAAGTATGCACATTAACCGATGTTGTATCTGAACAGACGTCTGAATCTAACTGTTTGGACGATCGGCAACGAAAACAAGTGGCAGACGTATTGCAACAGAACATCGATTTGAAAAACTGGGTATAGTGAAAGGCTATGCGTGTAATTTAGAAGTGTACCCACATAGTAGATATTGCCAAGATCTTTCTCCTGTACCTTGGCGACTTCGACGATGCGTCGATGAAGAATTGCAACGAATGTAGGATTGGAAATTGATTGAGCCATCCACAAGCCCATACTGTAGTACTTTATTGGTTGTACATAAACCTGAACTGCGTAGTCAACTTACACTTTTTGTCGACGATATTCTCACTGCTACATCTTCTTGGGAAGAACACATTAACCTCTTGGCCAGAGTCATAAATGGATTTAGTAAAGCAGGCGTGACAGCCAGTCTACAAAAGTATCATATTTTACTTGAACGGATCCGATTCCTCGGACATATAATAGACAACAGGGGAATAATGCCGGATTCAGCGAAGGTGAGCGCTATCAATAATTTACCCACACCATCAAACAAGAAACAGTTAAAACCTTTCATAGGAATGACGACCTCCTATGGGTGATTTTTAAACAAACAAGTGATGAATGCAGAGCCATTACACCAGATTCTACGAAAAAACGTAGCGTGAAGGTGGACGTATGAGTGTGACGTTGCATTCCAGCTCATCAAAGACACTCTTACGGATGCAAAATTGTTACACCACCAGGATATCAATTTGGAGTTTGGTTTGATGACTGATTCATCGAGCATTGGTTAAGGTGCTGTTTGTTTCAAATCAAGGATATCAATAATCAGCCAACGTTCTGCCCCATAGCTACGAAAGTTGCGTGTTATCATGTCGCGAGTGCCACTACACCACCACAGAATTGGAAGCTTTGGTGGTTGAGTGGGTGTTTCGAAAATTCCACAGTTACTTGTTTGGAGCATGCACAACCGTGTACTGCAGTCAAGAAGCTCTGACATTCTTCAACAATGCAAACTACTTCACGCTCGTCTCTCATGCTTTACAAGAATATAATTTCAGAGTTGTATACATAAAGGGACAACATAACCCGATAGCAGATGCTTTATCTAGACTACCTGAAAGTTTGGAGAACATTATTAGTGTGAAAGATGAGGAGAAGCAACATAGGATCTTACTGATGAAAGATTTGGAAGTCAGGAGATATTATTTATACATGTGTTGTAACCTATCTGTCCTCCAGCAACGAGATGATCAGTGGTCTATAATTCTGAATAAACTGAGTCAGCCAAGGGCACCTCCAAAGATTTTTTAAAGTAGTTGATAATGTTTTGTTCCACAGAAATCCTGATACTTGTGATAAGTGTTGTGTATGTATGCCAGAAGATTACGTGGAAAAGCTTATACTGCGCACTCATTATGTTTGGGGACATTTTGGCGTACTTAAATGTGCAATCAAGATAGGTAGCTATTGTTAGTTTCCGAATATCAGGAGAAGAGCTCATCAGGTTTTGAGGAAATGCGAAGTTTGTCAGCTGACTAAGCCTTGTAACAAAGGTATACAAGATCAAATCCACTCCATCATTCCACATAAGCCCTTAGATCTAATCTCTGCGGACATCTGCGGGCCAGTTCCGAGGGCAAAATGAGGTGATAAATACATAGTTGGATTTTGGATACATTAGCTAAGTATGTAATGTTGTACCCAATTCGATCAGCCACAAGCAAATCCGTTATCAGTAAATTGTTTCCTGATTTTATTCCATCTGTTGGGGAGCCAAGAATGATTCTAACAGATAATGCAACGATTTTCAGGTGTTATACTTGGAAGAAGGCTTTACGGGAAGCAAATATTACACATATCAAAACGTCATGTTACAGTTACGTAGCAAGTCCCATCGAACGTGTGTTTAGAGAGTTAAATCGTTTTATGAGGTCGTATTGCTCAACGAAGCAAACCAAGTAGATTGATCTGTTGGAAGACTTCACTACAATCGTAAATAACCTACCGCATACAACTACTGGTTACACTCCACAAAAATTGCTGCTAAATACCGAAGAAAGTAATGAGTTGGTGCAAGCATTACCAAATATATCCCGAAATAGGATCTTATGGAGAAAAAATTCTTGATGCTTACCTCAACATGAAAATGAAAGCCCTTATGAGAAAGAAGAGACAGATGAGGGATTAAAGAGAAGACAATATTACAATGTTGGAGATTTGGTACTATCGAGATCTCATTCAAGAGCTTCACTTGCCGAGAAGAAGACCAAGAAGTGGGAAAAAATATACCATGTACCAAATGTTATTACAAAACAACCACATCCAGGTGCATATCTGGTGGCATTCCCAAAGACATTGGAAATAAAGGGTGACTACCCTCTTAAGGATTTAAAAATGTTCTGTAAGTAATTCTGTGTGCTGTTTTAAACGTACGTCATGTTTTGTGTAAATAGTAGTAATTTAAGTTATGTAATTTGTCTCCAATGACATGTGTTGATAATATGTCACCATTGTGTGCCATGAACTGGTGTTCTAAAATGAGTGATCTTCCGTTCCGGATGTAGGGACTTAACTATGTGATTTATTTATGGTTACTTTCACCATGCTTGATTTTATAACCCTGGGTTCGGAGTAGGGCGGTGGAGTGGTGAAGTGGACTGCGGTAGTCGCCGTGGGGCAGAGGACCACTGCGGCTGCAGCGGAGACGTTTCTAGGTCCCCGGTTAACATACAATAAAATACAATACAATGCTTCATTTTCTTGTCGGTTGTCAGTACTTGTAGGATAATCTGCATAGTTTTTTTTTATTCTGTAGGTAATTCCAATTTTTGCAACTTTCTGATTTCTGTGTCTTAGCGTTAAGTGAGTTTCGTGGACTCTTTTTCTGAATAGGATATCCTATCTCTTTTCCTGTTCTTTTGTCCTTTATTAGTCTAGTGTTCTAGTTTTTTTTAACCTTCAGATCGTACAACAATTTTTAAAATATTATTGTCCGCAGCTCGTGGTCGTGCGGTAGCGTTCTCGCTTCCCGCGCCCGGTTTCCCGGGTTCGATTCCCGGCGGGGTCAGGGATTTTCTCTGCCTCGTGATGACTGGGTGTTGTGTGATGTCCTTAGGTTAGTTAGGTTTAAGTAGTTCTAAGTTCTAGGGGACTGATGACCATAGATGTTAAGTCCCATAGTGCTCAGAGCCATTTGAACCATTTGAAAATATTATTATATACAAGTAATTGATTTACAACATTATGTGTTGCGTTTTGTAGCGATTACTTTGTCTCATGCTAACTAGTGACTGTTCTGGACAGTATTCTTCGGCATTGAGTGAAATCGCCATTAGCGACATAAAGACAGTGAACTTTGTTCCTGTGAGTTGTTTGAGGCCTGTGTCCTGTCTGACAACGAAACTTCAGTGGACATGTTACTGATTGACAGTGATGTAGTGGTTTTTGTTGAGTTAGGCAAACTAGTTTTACTATGTAAAGACAGATGTGACTGTTTGCACCAATCTTATCTGAAGAGTTCTAGTGTCATTTTTAAATGGAACTTTGGATACTCTGGACAATTTATCCGGTGTTGCGAAGATATCTCAGTGTACATTATGCGCATCAAACCGGTCGGAAGAATGATGAAACTAAAAAAAAATTTTAGGTTATTAGAAAGAAGTTTATAGTAGCAATCCTTCATCTCAATACCTCAGAAATTGGACGGCAACGACGTTCTGAAACGTGACGTCGTTTAGTAACAGAGTCCTAACAATTTGCGCTTCGCACGTACCGCTGAAGAAATGTTTCTGGATCATGCCATGTAGAAAAGCGTTGAAAATCTTCAATTCCTGTGATAAACAATGAATGAGTTTATTTTGTGTCCACCACACCCACAATCCTTGCTGTGATTTGTAATGCCGTTACACCATGAACTAAGGCTCATATCATCATAAACTACCTTTCAATACGCTTGTTGACAAAAATTTTGGATTGTGACTGGCAACAAGGTCTCATAATTTCAAATGATATATCGAATATTATCCTGATTTGCGAATATTTCTGTTTTATCTACAACGGCACTATTGTTTTATTACAACGAAGTTAACCAAACGTGGTGCAAAGGAAAGGTGGCTGATTTTCGTAAACTGAGTCATCAGTTTCATGTCCCTATCTGAAAAATGATAAACACTATGAGAGTGGATTTCAACAGCTACCGTACCTGTAAACGTAATCTAACCCGTAATTGTTCTTCCATGAATTTGAAAGGCTGTTGAACGTTTCTCATTTACTTTTTAAATTTTTTTTTTACAGTATCCTTGCTTCCTAGCGTACGCAAATAAGCCACTGGCTAGACTGATAGGTTAACGTGTATTAGTGGATCAGTCCGCTTCGTTGGCATAACTTCAGGAGTGAAATCATATGCAAAATCAACCTTTGTAAATAACTGTATGTTATGTGAAGACTGTATTGAGTATGTGCGGCGGAAGTCAGTATTACACAGATGTAGACGAAAACTGAAGGCTACAGAGAATAGGTCAAGGGGTCTCTTGAATCACTTTCCTTGAGATTTCTTAATCTTTTTTCATCGCTGCGTCTGAGAGGAAGCTTTTTCATGTACATTTATAACACATTAATACAATGACAGAAACATGGAGAAAATGTCGCTTCGATTAATACGTTACGAACAGAAAAAAGCGAATTTTATCCCAATAAATGTACAATTGCACAGTAATTTATCAGATAGCAACAGAATCTTTAATATCTCAATACTGAATTCTGACGCAGTAGATTACAGATTAGTAAATTGCTCTCTCGTGACGTCATATTTCGGGGACCCCAGGAGCTTTAGATAGATGAGCAACTAATTGGAACAGAAATATTTTACTTTAGACTTTCGCTATGGGCAGAATTTTCTTCGGAGTAATTACTTCTTGCGCTGCTGTTTGCCTTACACTTTACTTCCATTAAGAAAATGACTCTGGCAAGTAACAGAAAGCCTGGGAGATATTGATGGTAGTCCAAGTCTCACAATACTGCCCAATATTTCAAGTGAATTGAGTTCGATTTCCATTTATTTCCTCAGTTTATCGAAATGACCAACAACTAAGATTCTTTTCTCTATATTTATTATGCAATATCTCATACTCTATCTTTTAAATCCTTTTACTGAATTTTTGTTATGTCAGTCTTCACTTTGGGATTTTGTTGGTAAAACAGTTTAGTTTGGTTTGCGTTGAATATCGCTTTGCTTTTAATAAAACTTAATTTTCCATAAAGTAATGGGATATATGAACTGTAAAGGCGACAAAGTTTGCATTTTGGCGTCATACCCTTGCCAAAACTCTATTATGCTATTATTCGTAAAGACAAGAATGAAAAATGAAGGTTTGGTTCACGATAATGAGTTAGATTAAAGAAATAACCTGACTTCGGCGAACAGAATGGAATATGTTTCTCCTTGCCCACTTTTGAATAGTAGATTGCAACTATTAACTCTGACTGGTCACTAAATACGTCTTCAGCGAACCTAAGAACACGGCCACGCCTGTTGTGGTATACTTAAACTTCTGCTGGTAGACTCAAGTATGGGAGATACAGGTGACAGTATTTTGTTACTCATTGATCGCATTGTTTTACAACGTTGTTTTGCGAAAACATATCGGGTAATTTTTAAGAACGTGTATTCGAACATTTCTATGTGATCATTATTCTGACACCAGCGTTCACCTGGGGATAATGATAAAAAGATAAGAGGGATTACAGAATGTAGTGATGCTTCTGGGCAATATTCCGCCCTCCATCAATTTTCAAATGGAATGGGTAAGAAATCGGTAATGTTGGTAGATGTTCCTTCAGCCATATACCGTATTGTAGGATGCGGAGTATACACAGCGGTAACAAATAATCTAAAGTGTTTTTTAGGGAGTTACAGGGGAGTTAGTTCCGTGAAATAACTGGTAATAATTTCGATTCATTCAGCCATTTCCGAGTTCTTTAGCACGTAAATTCAAACACTTGCACGCATTAAAATGCGATCATGCGCGGAAGTTTGTGGGTCCCATAGTTACCACTTGCCGCTCATTAGCGGTAAAAATGTACCTTTTTCGGAAACGATAAGTTTAAGTAGGCAAGAAAAAGTAACGTTTCTTCAGCTCGAGGAAACCACACAAAGAACACATTTGGCAACACCGTCTCTGACAGGATGCTTGAAACTCAGCGCAGCACGGAAACGCTATGTAACTAATTTTTTCTTAACGATCATTTTCGAGAAAAACCCACCTCTATAACACCCTTACAAACTTTTCAGACTTTCTCTGACCATTCAGTACACGTAGATGTAGTTACCTGAACAGCAACTATATACGTCTATTAAGAGAAGCATTGCACGGTGTTTAAACCCACCAGTGACGTAACATCACTACAAAACGCACGTATGGTTATGTTTGTTAGTATCATTCACGTAAGTGAACCTGTTATAGATATTCTTTGAATATACACTCCTGGAAATTGAAATAAGAACACCGTGAATTCATTGTCCCAGGAAGGGGAAACTTTATTGACACATTCCTGGAGTCAGATACATCACATGATCACACTGACAGAACCACAGGCACATAGACACAGGCAACAGAGCATGCACAATGTCGGCACTAGTACAGTGTATATCCACCTTTCGCAGCAATGCAGGCTGCTATTCTCCCATGGAGACGATCGTAGAGATGCTGGATGTAGTCCTGTGGGACGGCTTGCCATGCCATTTCCACCTGGCGCCTCAGTTGGACCAGCGTTCGTGCTGGACGTGCAGACCGCGTGAGACGACGCTTCATCCAGTCCCAAACATGCTCAATGGGGGACAGATCCGGAGATCTTGCTGGCCAGGGTAGTTGACTTACACCTTCTAGAGCACGTTGGGTGGCACGGGATACATGCGGACGTGCATTGTCCTGTTGGAACAGCAAGTTCCCTTGCCGGTCTAGGAATGGTAGAACGATGGGTTCGATGACGGTTTGGATGTACCGTGCACTATTCAGTGTCCCCTCGACGATCACCAGTGGTGTACGGCCAGTGTAGGAGATCGCTCCCCACACCATGATGCCGGGTGTTGGCCCTGTGTGCCTCGGTCGTATGCAGTCCTGATTGTGGGGCTCACGTGCACGGCGCCAAACACGCATACGACCATCATTGGCACCAAGGCAGAAGCGACTCTCATCGCTGAAGACGACACGTCTCCATTCGTCCCTCCATTCACGCCTGTCGCGACACCACTGGAAGCGGGCTGCACGATGTTGGGGCGTGAGCGGAAGACGGCCTAACGGCGTGCGGGACCGTAGCCCAGCTTCATGGAGACGGTTGCGAATGGTCCTCGCCGATACCCCAGGAGCAACAGTGTCCCTAATTTGCTGGGAAGTGGCGGTGCGGTCCCCTGCGGCACTGCGTAGGATCCTACGGTCTTGGCGTGCATCCGTGCGTCGCTGCGGTCCGGTCCCAGGTCGACGGGCACGTGCACCTTCCGCCGACCACTGGCGACAACATCGATGTACTGTGGAGACCTCACGTCCCACGTGTTGGGCAATTCGGCGGTACGTCCACCCGGCCTCCCGCATGCCCACTATACGCCCTCGCTCAAAGTCCGTCAACTGCACATACGGTTCACGTCCACGCTGTCGCGGCATGCTACCAGTGTTAAAGACTGCGATAGAGCTCCGTATGCCACGGCAAACTGGCTGACACTGACGGCGGCGGTGCACAAATGCTGCGCAGCTAGCGCCATTCGACGGCCAACACCGCGGTTCCTGGTGTGTCCGCTGTGCCGTGCGTGTGATCATTGCTTGTACAGCCCTCTCGCAGTGTCCGGAGCAAGTATGGTGGGTCTCACACACCGGTGTCAATGTGATCTTTTTTCTATTTCCAGGAGTGTACATTAAAGAACCAAAGAAATGGTTCATCCACCTAATTACGTTTAGGGACCTCACGAGCACTCAGAAATGCTGCAAAGCGACGTGGCATGAACTCGACAAATGTCAGAAGTTGTGCTGGAGGGAATTGACACCATGAATGCTGCAGAGCTATCCTTAAATTCATAAGAGTACGACGGGTTGGATGTCACTTCTGAACAGTACGTTGCAAGGCATCTTAGATATACTCAATAATGTTTATGTCTGGAGAGTTTAAACTCAGAAGAGTGTTCCTGGAGCCACTCTGTAGCAATTCAGCACGTGTGGGGTGTCGCATTGTCCAAGTCCATCGGAATGCACAATGGACGTGAATAGATGCCTGTCAGAGTAGTATCTATATCAGGGGTCGCATATCGCTGTAACTGCACACACCCCACACCTTTACAGAGCCTCCACCAGCCTGAACAGTCCCCTGCTGACATGCAGGGTCCATGGACTCATGAGGTTGTCTCCATACCGGTATCCGTCCATCGTCTCGATGCAATTGGAAATGAGAGTCGTTCCACCAGGCAACAGTTTTCCTCATCAACAGTCCAATGTCGGTGTTGATGGGCCCAGGCGAGGCTTAAAGCTTTGTGTCGTGCAGTCATCAGGGATACGCGAGTGGACCTTCGACTCCGAAAGCCCATATCGATGACGTTTCGTTGAATGATTCACGCGCTGACACTTTTTAATGACCAATGTTGGGTTTGGCAAGTTTGAAGACAAGCAATAGAACTCTCGCCGAGTGCAGGAGGGAATTACCTCGCTGAAATTTATCGGCAACAAAACAGGGCGTAGAATATCGTCCACGTACCGCTGTGTCGTAGGGGTGCCTCTATGAAATGAAATGACACCCCAGACCTCCTGGTTGTCGGGCCGTATGGGAGATGAGGTTAACGTTGGTTTCCCATTGCTCTCTGAGGTATCTCCAGACGTTTCTTCGCCCTGGAATCTGATTGACTAGAGTACAGTTGTCTTTAGTGATAAGTGCCGCTTCGAACTGAGCTCTGATGACTAGCGAAGACGTGCCTTGAGTCGCCCCAGTCAGTAGTGGGATCACAACCTGACTCTCGCCTACATACGGCCAGACAGCCAGGTCCCGGTTTTCATTTCATTTCATAGCAGGGCCACTTTCGTCATCATCCGCTGCACCCTTACAACACGGCGGTACATGGATGATACTTTACGGTCCATTCTGTTGTCCTTCAAGGCAAGCCATCCAGGGTTTATATTTCAGCAAGAAAATGTCCTCCCGCACACGGTGAGAGTTTCTGATGCTTGCCATCGTGCTTGCCAAGCAATTCCTTGGCCAGAAAGTTGCCAGACCCTCCCCAGCTAAGAACGTTTAGAACATGGTGGGCAGGGCCCTCTAACCCGTTCGGGCTTTTGACAAACTAACGCGCCAATTGGGCAGAATTTGAAGTGATATCCTTCAGGAGGACACCCAACTTAGTCAATCAGTGCCAAGCCGAATAGCTCCTTGCATGAGTGTCAGATGTAGACAATCGTGTTATTGACTTGTTCAGTTTGTATAGCTATTTCAGTTGCATACAACATCTAGTTTTTCTGAAGTTATAATCATTTGTCTGCTCATGTACATTACACCAACTAGTTTTCCGTGATTATCTGTTTTTGTCTTCGAGTATATGGGGAAATAATCATAGTATAGCAGTGTATACAATTCAGCAAAAGGAAACATCTATTTGTATATCTTGAAAAATATTTACATACTGAAGTAACTGCATGAGTGGCATTTTTTCTTGCTTAACCCAGGACAATTCCAGAATTGATTCTCATTTTAAGGCGCTACGGGTGCTTTCGGCCTATTTGAATATGATGCCTGTGTGTTTTTACGCCTCTGCTGGCTGCACTCACCTTTTTATATTCACAACTTTGGCCTGGAACATCACTGACAGGAGTAGTACTGTCTTCAGTGATGAGTCCCACTTCGAATTGTGGAGTAGAAAGCACATCTACCGATTTCCGTCGCATTACAGTAACTCCTTCAAGGTGTGTTATTTTCTTTTTTTTTATTCTAGAGTGTAATTTAAGTTCACGGCAAGGTGCAATGACAGACGTCCACTTTGGATATCTGACCATTGTTTTCCCTGTCTGGAGACGCAAACTAATTCGATGTGACAATATGGAGCGAATGATTTGCCTACAACACGGCTGCCCCTACGTGCAGCTACAGACCAGACTTGGAGAGATACTCTATCTGCAAACATGTATCTTATTAATGTATGTGTTATAGTTTTTGTACAGATGTCTTCTGAAACTCTGGTTGTACTTTTGAATAACCCTGTACAAAAGTGTGAATACCTAAAGGGTATGTAAGAAATGTTAGCTGACACATGGATTGTCAGTGAAATGAGGCATCAAGACGACATTAGATCTGTTTAATCAACTTCCTTATTCCGGAACTCGGCCATAGAATATCGGTAACAGCTTGGCGGAGGTTTGGAGTTGCCTTTAATGGAAACAATAGATGTCAGGATTTGCTAACAGCGCAAAGAGCGGAGCCGAGAGTGACGTCACTCGAACGCTACTGTCAGCAACATCTCCAACTGCGACTATGATGACAGCGCAGTAGCGCTGTTGAGGATGTCGCAGCGGTGTTCGTGGTCTCACTCCAGCGAAAGAATGGCTCTCTGCTCCAGTGGCAGCTTCCCTCGTGACTCAGGGCGGGTTGCCTCGTTCCTTGGTCGAACATCAGACCCGGTATTGCATTCCAGGGTGTCATTCTGGGTATCGCAGGCTCATGGTGTAGCCTTCGATACTGACACGAGAATTTTTAGTACAGGAATGGCTGAGTACTAATACGGTCCAGACTATGTTCGTTTAGGACGTGAGACATGTACTATAAACACTCCCACGGCGGAAAGTGAGGAAAGGCTTCCGTCCTTCCACTAGTGTATAAGCAGCGTCAGCTCTTGTTATACTGTACCCATGTGGCTCAACTTGGCAAGGCTTGTCGGCCGTGTTTTGCTTATCAACGCGTAACACTCTTGCCTGCCAGCAGCTGTCTCTGTCGCAGCTCACTTTTGCTCTGGCGTACTTTTTGACTGCATTCGGTCGATACGCCGCATTTCTCTCGTTTTCATCAAAGTCCTATGGGTCAACCCGACTAAATTATCCTTTTCACTAGAGATCCTGGCGACCGGCCCTTCAGGCCCTGTTTCACCTCTTAAGAATTATCTTAACAATGTGTTTCCTTAATCCTGTCACTTAATCTTATACTTTTCTATAGGCCTCCTTGCCCTCCCTCTTAACCCAAACACTGTGGAACTTATTTCATTACCAGGCCTTTTGCTCAATAACTTCTCACTTCCTATTCCAAATTTACAAACTAAAATGAATCATCTGTCCTTAATACTACGCCCTAGTGCGTTCATCTTCCTTCTAATGCTTTTATGCTCCGGGTATCCAATCCACTGGAATATGAATGAAAACTGGGTCTTAACTCAGTCTTGTATTTCTTCCTCTACATACCAAAACAAGAACTACGCTCTACAGAACAAGTATCACTGCAATTGTTGGTATGTCAATAGTCAATATCGTCTCTCTCTGGTACTTATTTTACCGATATAAATTTACTTGCTGAATAAGGTTTACAGGGAGACTTGTCCGTCCTACTGGTTCAGAAACATGTTTATGGACTGCATTAATTCAAGTCTTAGATTTTGATTTAAGCTTGTTTGATCTGCGGCAGATAGCACTTCCATGGGCTGCTCTGGCCAATACAAAAGAGGCTGCGAAATATTCAGATGAGTTGTCCTTAAAATCACGATGGACAGATGAAAAGTAGGCCACATTATCTCGCACGCTGTCCGGTGTCCCATTTAATATCAAATCGCACTTGTTTCATTCTAGCCTCTTGACTGACGTAAGCTTCCCTTGCTCAAAATAACTGGCCTCTGCTACCATCTTGTCAAACGTAGTGTACAACCAATGCGCCTTGACCGGTTGAAAGTACAATTCCGGCTGGATCATTTCTTTATCGCATTTTCCTACCTTCTTTCGTCCCACTAGCAATTTCACTGTACAGGAATCCTGCCGCTCTTATCACCATATTCGGACAGACTGTGCTTTCACCTCATTAGCATTTTTGTAACTTTTCTTCCATCATTTCTACATATCCCCTTGTATTTTTCAATTAGTAACAGCCGCTGCTGTGTAACTCTTAGAAATTTCTTCAATAGCCCCCACCCGACAGGATGCACTTGAACTGTGCAGCACTCGAAATATGCTTGTTTCCTTGCTGCTGGTATAGAAATGGAAATGGACCTGTCACCCCATTAGTTATCACTGATCCTGTAGCTATCTTGAAATAAAAAGGCAATATTTTGTGTTCAGATTCTAAACCAACATCTCTGGCGGTAGTTCCTTCTGTACTTTCCTTAGACCCTCCAAATACTGCTCTGGTGACAATAAGTTTACCCCTAGCTGACCTCTTGCACCCTGCAGCATAGCCTCCTGTAGTTCTGATACATTCCCTTGGGCTACCTGAACACTATTTTCTAAGGAATGCAACCATTTTGTCATTACTACTTTCCTGTCTAAAACTTCTGTTTCGGTTTGTAGTTCCCAGACACTCTGGTTAACTGCCTCTTCTGTAGCTCTTGTATATCTCATTACTTCCCCAGTCAGTTGTCGCAGTAGTCGTGTGTTATTCTAGACACTCCAACCTTCAGTAACCATGCATTAACAAGAGCTTGTACCACTGCTGCAGTCTGCTGCTTTGGCATCACGACTGTTTCTATGTATCTTGAAAAATGATCTATCATTGTGAGTACATAAAATTCCTGCAGGTGTTTTGCTGAATAGATCTAAAACATCAATCCCCATGAATTCAAATGGCTCTAATGCTTCAGGTAACCTCTGCCATGGTACTCTTGTTCGACACAAATCCGCTCTCTGTGCGCACTATATGCAATTCCACACATGCTGGCTTACGTCTATCTGCCTATTTCTCCACCAATATCTTCCTGCTACACTTTTGTTGGAGATCTGTACCTCCATGGCCCACTAAAATATGACAATGAACTTCTTGTAGCACTCTGTTCCTTAGCTTTGCTAGTACCAATGCCCCAACTAGGTTTCTCTACATAGCAACACATTCTGTATACAGAACTGTGACTGCTTAAAATGTTGCTAACATTCTTCATCAGCTCTCCATGCTGTTAGCCATTCATTATGCTCATTACCTCCCATGTTTAATATTGCTACTTTTACACTCAAACCATCTGCATTTCTGTGCTTCTTCCTAGGTTTATGCATGGCTTCGAAATCTAATTTACTTTGTCTTACTGCCCATCATCTCAGCCTACTGGAAGGATCCTTTAACACCAAGAGCAATATTAATGCCACATGATATGTTATGCTTTTTACCATACATATAACATTTGAAATATATCATTCAATAAATAAAGCTTAGCATACCTTTCTCCACTGTAGAATAATTTCTTTCTGCAGAATTTAGTTGTCATGATGTGTGAGCTATTAGATGTTCTATGCCTTCTACCTCTTATGACAGCACACAGCCAAGTGCATGGTTTGATGCATAACATGATGAAAAAAATTCTGTATTAAAATCCAAAAATACCCATATCGGACTCGAAAAGCTTCTTTTAGCTCCTTAGAAGCTAAACTGGCACTCTTCTGACCACACAAATTGAGTACCTGTCAATAACAGCTCAGTCAACAGTCCAGCAATATCCGAAAATCCGTTTATGAACTGGCGGTAGTAGTTCGTGACTCCTAACAATGATTTTATCCTTTACAAGTTCTGTACAGGAAATTCACGTACAGTTTTAATTAGTTCTGGGTCTGTCTTAACCCCATCTTTACTTACGATGTGGCATAGGTATTTCAACCTTTCAATCACATAATTACAATTTTCTGTACTCAGTGTTATTTTCGCTGCTCTTAACCTTAGGAATACTTCCCTTAACAACTGTATGTGCTGATCCGTATCACTCCCACAGACGTTTACATAATGAAGAAACACCAAGCAATGCTGTTATTTTAAACCTCTAAGTACTCTGTCCAACAATCTCTGAAACGTTGTTGGTGAATTTTTTAATCCGAATGGCATTCTTTTGAATTGGCAGAGTCCCCAGGGTACAAAAAACTCTGTTTTTTGTCGATCCTGGGATGAAACCTTTATTTGGTGATAACTACTCTTCAGATCAATTGTTGAAAAATTTTTGCATTACCTTAAATGGTCCAAAATGTCTGTGAGGGTTGGCAGAGCGTTGGTGTGTGTTATGATTTTTGCAGTTAGATGTCTGTAATCACAACGAAAACAATATTTTCGTTTTCCATTCATAGATTTTTTTTGCATCTCCCCTCCCCCCCTCCGCTCCACCACCATGCAATATTGCTTTCTTCACTTATTCCATCTTTCATCTGTTGATCGGTAAGTTCACCCAAAATTGGTTGTAAGTAAGTAAGTATTTAAGTATTATGTATGGTTTCCGGTAGACTGGTGATAATTTTCCCATTGGTATGCAGTCCTGTGTAATATGTGAAGCTTGCAATTGTCTGTTTGGAGAAAAAAATCTTTAAATTGCCAAAGTAATTTTTCCATCCATTCCCTACTGCTTCCCTCTACGTAGTTCACTTTCCGTCCTAAACCAGTTTCAATTGCGTTCGGACGTTTCTGTGTCTAACACCCATTGAATCTCATTCTCCTTCATCCAAGATATCCATATTAGCGATTAACAAACGCTTTGTTAATTCTATGTCGCCTGCGCTAAAATTCTCTTTAAAAACAGATACCCTTTTTTCTTGTATGCATGCTATACTTCTTTTAAATAAGCAACCCATCTGATCTAATACTTCTTTCTCTTCTAGCGGTTCCACCATGCACAAAATTCCCACCAGCAAGCTGGACTCATCATGGACCCAAAGTGATATCCCGGTAGCCTTAGGTACACAGTCATCCAAATCAAGTCGTTCGCAGTTAATCCGTTCGTCTTTCGCAACAGACTCACCTCGAGACATCATTACACTGGCTACGGCTTCAGCTACCTGAAACACTTTTCGGTAAGTTCTATCTTATGATACCGAAGATCAATTATGGCACAATGCTGAGAGACGAAAGCTATCCTAGAATCATGTCACGTTCCGCACTCATATGTGGCATAACCGGTACACTTCGTTTAAACTGAACGGTATTTAGCTAAAAGACTATGTCCACCAATCCCCAATCCTAATGGTGACATCTTTATCCCCCACTCCACATAATCTGTACTGTGCTTACGTATCACCAGATCACTACTGGCGACCGGTACATGCGCCCATGTGTCCAATAATGTCCTGAAAGCCATTTTTTTCCTACTATTCCTCTTATCGCACAATCCACCTCTACATACGATTGAATGGCATCAAGCTTTACTGGGAGTGACCGTAGGTGGACCTGAAGTTCCTGTTGGCGTTTAATACCCTATTTTTTCCCTGTCCGCTACTTCTAAAACTATTACTTCCTCTTACTTTATTCACCCTACTCCATGGTTGACGACACTGTCTCGTTACAAGATCTATTCGCCCACACATGGAACATTTTATATTAGTTGCAAACGCTGTCTGTGCAGCTTGTATTCCAGTCGACAAAACGATGTCCTCACACTCTATAGCTAACTGCACTGCCGAGTGCAAATCCGTTGGACCCCTTTCAGTACATGTCTTCTCATTTCTGCATTCAATAACCTTAAAAAAGCATCGAGTGCCCACTGCTCAGCTTCTTGCACAATAATTTCCTGTCGTAATTCGTATGTATATCTATTAATTTTCGTCATTCTATCCGAAATTTTTTCAGTAGTTTCTGTATGTCTCTTAGATATTACCCCTAATGGTTCCCTATAGTGTATGGCAGTATTTCGTTTTGTATATCTCGGAATTAAGCTTCTTTAAATTCTTCGAATATTGAGGCCCCCTTAAGAGCTTCTGTATACCCGATATAACTTTGGCTTCTTCTGTTAGTCTCAGTTTTGCAACACTCAATAATTCCTTACCAGTTCAACCTCCCAACTCAGCCAGATTTCCAAGGCCTCCTACAAAGGCCTGAACATCCTCTGCCGCCTTAGCAGGAAGAGGAGCAATTAAACTTGCGACTGACAAATCAGCATCCCCTGGTGATGACTGAGCTTCTAGCAATCCATGCAGTTCTGTACCATCCACTGTTGATTACACTACCTTTTCTAACAATAGGCGTACTGATTCCAGCTCTGACACACCATGTGTTTGGTTCTGTCGAAGATGTGTCCTTGACACACTCTTTTGCAAAATAACATTCACACGACAAGAAAACTAAATACATTAATTCTTACGTCTAATCAGGAGCCGTCTTGACTCCCAAAATTGCCTAACCTTATGCCTCTAACAATTACATGTGTAACATTTTACCGTAACTGATTCCATACATGGCTCTGAGTGGCTCTTGAGGTTACACTGTGGGCATGTAACAGGCCCTAACCAATTCCAACTTCCATCATCTCAATAAGTAGACAAATCCACTGGTTCTCTACTCACAATAAAATCTACTTTATGACCATCAAACCTTCCCTCCATAATCAAAATACCATAGCGTAGACTGTAGCTTTAGACGTTGTTCTAAGAAGGCTATGTCCATGATATGCCACCAATGTTAGCTGAACATGGATTGTCACTCGTGGAGAGTAAAAAGAGACTTCAGTATACAGCAGATCAGTTTTATTAACTCCTTTATTCTGGCCCTTGGCCATAGTACACCAGGAACAGCTTAGTGGAGGTGTCTAGTGGCCTCTGATGCATTCCTGACAGCACAAAGGGTGAATGGCCTTTCAGACCATGATGCACAAATTTTAACACTAAAAGGCTTTTGTACTCAAACCAATGTCATATTTAATTACAAACTATGTAGGAAAGTTAATCCAACAGCAATAGAGAGTTTTTTAAAACTTGTCAAGGAACAAGAGTGGCAAGATATTTATAGTGCCGATAATATAGATGATAAATACAATGCTTCCCATAACACATTTCTCATGCTCTTTGAGAGTTGCTTTCCATTAGAACATTCTAAATGGGGTACTAGCAGTAATGGACAGCCCAGTTGGCTGATTGGTGGGATAAGGATATGTTGTAGAACAAAGCGGGAATTATATCAAAATGTTAGAAGTAGCCACAATCTAGCTACAGTAGCCCATTACAAACAGTATTGTAAGGTGCTTAAAATGTTGTTAGGAAGGCAAAGAGTATGTGGTATACAAATAAAATAGCTAATTCACAGGATAAAATTAAAGCTATATTGTCAGTTGTGAAGGAAGTGTCTGGTCAGCAGCACAAGGTGATGATATAAAGTCAGTTCGCAGTAATAATATTTCTGTTACTAATAAATCAGATATATGTACAGTATTTAACAATCGTTTTCTGAGCATTGCTGCTGGGTTAAATAAAAATTTAGTTTCTACAGGAAATCATGCCATATTTGTAATTTTTCCTTTAGGAATGGTCAGTTTTCTGAGTGGTTAAAGTAGTAAGTAGTAAAGCCGCTTTTTAAAAAGGGAGAAAGGGATAATGTAGATAATTTTAGACCTATTTCTATGTCATCAGTGCTTGGATAAGTTATCGAAAAGGCTGTGTATGTAAGGTTAATTGATCATTTTATATCACTCGATTTGCTATCAAATGTACAGTTCGGCTTTAGAAGTCGTGTAACAACTGAAAATGCTATATTCCCTTTTCTCTGTGAGGTATTGGATGGTCTAAACAAAAGGTTTCGAACGCTTGGCGTATTTTTTGATTTAACTAAAGCGTTTGACTGTGTTGATCTCACAATATTGCTCCAGAAGTTGGACCATTACGGAATAAGGGGGGTAGCTCACAATTGGTTCACCTCTTACTTTACTAACAGGCAGTAAAAAGTCATTATTCACAATGTTGATAACGGCTGTGATGTGGGATCTGAGTAGGGTACTCTCAAGTGGGGGGTTCCCCAGGGATCCGTGTTGGGGCTGCTCCTCCTCATTTATATAAATGATATGCCCTCTAGTATTATGGGTAACTCTAAAATATTTCTGTTTGCTGATGACATTAGCTTGGTAGTAAAGGATGTTGTGTGCAACATTGACTCGGTTTCAAATAGTGCAGTACATGACCTCAGTTCATGGCTTGTAGAAAATAAACTAACGTTAAATCACAGTAAGACTCAGTTTTTACAGTTTCTAACACACAATTCAACAAAACCTGACGTTTTAATCTCACAAAACGGGCATATGATTAGTGAAACTGAACAGTTCAAATTTCTATGTGTTCAGATAGATAGCTGTCGTGGGAAGCCCACGTTCAGGACCTTGTTTTAAAAACTAAATACTGCCATTTTTACTATTCGAACGGTATCAAAAGTGAGTGATACTTCGACACGTAAATTAGTCTACTTTGCTTATTTTCATTCACTTATGCCGTATGGTATTATGTTTTGGGGTAACTCTTCCCATTCTAGAAGGATATTTTTGGCTCAGAAACGGGCGGTTCGGGCAATAAGTGGTGTGAGTTCGCGAACCTCTTGTCGACCTCTGTTCACGAGTCTGAGTATTTTGACATTGGCCTCTCAATATGTATATTCCTTATTGTCGTTTCTTGTTACCAATATTAGTTTATTCCCAAGAATAAGTGGCTTTCACTCGTTTAATACTCGGCAGAAATCAAACCTCCATTTGGATCGGACTTCCTTAACTCTAGTGCAAATGGTGTGCTGTATACTGCTGCATCCATTTTCAATAAGCTGCCACTCGAATTCAAAAATCTTAGCAGTAATCCACGCGCTTTCAAATCGAAACTGGAGAGTTTCCTCATGGGTCACTCCTTCTATTCTGTCGAGGAGTTCCTTGGAAAATGAAGCTGATTCTTTTGTATTGCTGATAGCATTTACTTAAACTTATGGACCGACTTTTTTTCAGGTTTATGAACATTTATTTTTATGTGTTATTACTTTTATGTTGTAAGTTCATGTACTGAGACGTTCCATGACCTTGGAGATTTGCTCCTCAATTTGGTCCTACGGAACTTGACATGTAAATAAATAAAAGTAAAATAACAAAGATCGTGGCCGAGCGTGGCGTCACTCAAATGCCACCGTCAGCGACGTCTCCTGCTGCGACTGTGATGGCAGCTCGGCTGTGCAGCTGGCGATATCACGGAAGTGGCCTGACTTCCCTACAATGCGCAGGCGGTTCTCTGTTCTTCTGGCTGCCGCTCCTTTGACTCAGGGCAGGCTACCCCGTCCAGTGATCGAACAGTGGACCCCAAACTGTGTTCCAGGATGTTTTGCAGTTTACGTAGGCTCGAGGTGTAGGCTGTGATACTGTGATGTACACGAATGGCTGACTACTTATACATTCCAGACTATGGTCTTTTAGGTTTTAAGGCAGGAACTGGCTAAACATTCCCATGGTGGCAAGTGAGGCCTTCTGATGTTCCGCTACCATACTGCAGCATCAGCTGTTACTATACCACACACAGCTGCAGTGCTTCGTAAGACCTGACGGCCATGTTTGGCTTCACAGCATATAACACACTTGCTTGTTTGCATCTACACTCCTGGAAATGGAAAAAAGAACACATTGACACCGGTGTGTCAGACCCACCATACTTGCTCCGGACACTGCGAGAGGGCTGTACAAGCAATGATCACACGCACGGCACAGCGGACACACCAGGAACCGCGGTGTTGGCCGTCGAATGGCGCTAGCTGCGCAGCATTTGTGCACCGCCGCCGTCAGTGTCAGCCAGTTTTCCGTGGCATACGGAGCTCCATCGCAGTCTTTAACACTGGTAGCATGCCGCAACAGCGTGGACGTGAACCGTATGTGCAGTTGACGGACTTTGAGCGAGGGCATATAGTGGGCATGCGGGAGGCCGGGTGGACGTACCGCCGAGTTGCTCAACACGTGGGGCGTGAGGTCTCCACAGTACATCGATGTTGTCGCCAGTGGTCGGCGGAAGGTGCACGTGCCCGTCGACCTGGGACCGGACCGCAGCGACGCACGGATGCACGCCAAGACCGTAGGATCCTACGCAGTGCCGTAGGGGACCGCACCGCCACTTCCCAGCAAATTAGGGACACTGTTGCTCCTGGGGTATCGACGAGGACCATTCGCAACCGTCTCCATGAAGCTGGGCTACGGTCCCGCACACCGTTAGGCCGTCTTCTGCTCACGCCCCAACATCGTGCAGCCCGCCTCCAGTGGTGTCGCGACAGGCGTGAATGGAGGGACGAATGGAGACGTGTCGTCTTCAGCGATGAGAGTCGCTTCTGCCTTGGTGCCAATGATGGTCGTATGCGTGTTTGGCGCCGTGCTGGTGAGCGCCACAATCAGGACTGCATACGACCGAGGCACACAGGGCCAACACCCGGCATCATGGTGTGGGGAGCGATCTCCTACACTGGCTGTACACCACTGGTGATCGTCGAGGGGACACTGAATAGTGCACGGTACATCCAAACCGTCATCGAACCCATCGTTCTACCATTCCTAGACCGGCAAGGGAACTTGCTGTTCCAACAGGACAATGCACGTCCGCATGTATCCCGTGCCACCCAACGTGCTCTAGAAGGTGTAACTCAACTACCCTGACCAGCAAGATCTCCGGATCTGTCCCCCATTGAGCATGTTTGGGACTGGATGAAGCGTCGTCTCACGCGGTCTGCACGTCCAGCACGAACGCTGGTCCAACTGAGGCGCCAGGTGGAAATGGCATGGCAAGCCGTTCCACAGGACTACATCCAGCATCTCTACGATCATCTCCATGGGAGAATAGCAGCCTGCATTGCTGCGAAAGGTGGATATACACTGTACTAGTGCCGACATTGTGCATGCTCTGTTGCCTGTGTCTATGTGCCTGTGGTTCTGTCAGTGTGATCATGTAATGTATCTGACCCCAGGAATGTGTCAATAAAGTTTCCCCTTCCTGGGACAATGAATTCACGGTGTTCTTATTTCAATTTCTAGGAGTGTATCTCTGTCGCACCTCATTTCCGCTGTGGCATGTTTATGCTACAGAAAACATTGTAAAACCTAAGACTTCTCTTCGCACGCACGGTA
This sequence comes from Schistocerca serialis cubense, assembly GCF_023864345.2. Taxonomy (NCBI): domain Eukaryota; kingdom Metazoa; phylum Arthropoda; class Insecta; order Orthoptera; family Acrididae; genus Schistocerca; species Schistocerca serialis. Next base: position 378,740,249 of record NC_064643.1, on the reverse strand, counting down.
GACAATTATTGTAACAATTGAGCGTTGTCCTAGTCCTCTGGGTAACCTATTGACAAGGTGCCGTACTAAGCTTGGCTTGTTTCTACAGCATAAGTTCAGTGCCAGAGAGCAGGCACTCTACACTCTAGAGCAGCTGCTGCGTACGAGGTGAGAGACTGCCCGTGAACATTGGACTGGACTGTTAATCTTGCTCAGTGTGTACGATAAATGTGGGTGTTGATGGATGGAAAAGTATATGTGCCGCTTTTCCTTGAACACACAGTCACGGTGGTAATGAATGAGGGAGCGATATCTGTAGAACCAGATATAGCGAAACGCGAAGCTTCTTCTAAAAACTGGCATTAATTGTTCCACACTACAACAGTAAGAGCTAAGGTACTTCCTTTGGTTTATTTAAAATTATAACAGGGCGCTGATCATATTAATTTGTGAAATGATTATTTAAAATCAAATTTCACAATCTTATCCTCAGTTCGAGCAACCAACTGATCTTGTGGCTTCCTGAATTTTACTCACATTAATTTGTGATAAGCGCAGCAATAGTGTTGAAAAGTATTTGCTGTTGCTTCACAGCTTTCGAGAAAATCTTGCTTTAAAACGTAACAGCTTTTGATAGCATGCCAATAACTTCTGACAACTGAAGGCCATAGTCCAAGTTCATTTGTTGCAGTTACTTAAAGTCTGACTTAAACTATACAAATGATACGCTAATGACCTCACTCAACAATTTCAAAACTAAGAAGTGAGTATTTTTCGAGCTTCTTCTTCGTTAGACATACGAAAATAATATTCTTTTTTTTCGGTAAAGTTACCTACTGTTCCATTATAAAAGTATAGGATGCATTAGAAATAGCGTTTAGCAAAACGTTCTGCCGCAAACAATTGCTACCAGAGTTGGAACAATAATAGTGGCAACTATTTATTTACAGCTCGTACAAAATAGATACGCATTTCTTTTACTGACCATCAAAGTAGCCACCGGCATTGTGTATAACCCGATGCCAGCGATGTGGAAGTCGTAGGATGCTCCAAACAGTGCCAGTTTAGTTGACAGTTCGAGCGGCGCGGTATATTGCCCGACGAATTTGTAGCAGTTCTGAAGCGATTGCCGTGAAGTGCTTCCTTCAGTTTAGAAATCGAGTTGAGCTTGCGAGGACTTAAGTCAGGGGAGTGCAGTAGGTGGTAAGCACTTAGCAGACCCATCAGTCAAACAGATCAGTAACAATCTGAGACCTTAACTTTTCCCGGCGAATCGAATGTTCATATAACTTACGGGTTTGCTGCCGGGTGACGTCGTCGAACACCGCCGATATTTCGACAGGAGCACACCCTGCTATTCTCAAGGCACAAATGCAAGGAAGGAAAAATTTACAGCAAATTTAATACCTCGTTTCATAGAGGTGTCGTCCTTGTTTCATAGAGGAGAAACAAGGACGACACCACACACAGAACAAGTGTCAACACAGCCAAAGGTAAGCAACATCAGAAATATCGATGGTTACTGATAATCAACAGGTGAGGTAGCACTAATTCTGTCCCTCTGTTTTTTGATGAGAGACAGAGCCGGATTCCAAGCAGCATTTAAACAAAATCCACCATCTCTGTTAATAAGGTTGCTTGGTAGTCTGATTTCAACAGCTTCCTTAATAACACTATCCCAATAGCTTGTCGTGCAAGCCAGAATCTCCGTGTTGTTATATTCCATAGGATGACCGGTGTCAATGCAAGGTTCTGCAATAGCGGATTTGCTCGGCTGTTGTAAGCGTGTGTGACGCTTATGTTCAATACACCGGTCTTCCACGGTCCTGATTGTCTGACCAATATATGACATGCCACAACTGCAAGGAGTCCTATAGACCCCAGCCTACGCAAATCAAGATCATCTTTTACGGACGCCAACAGGGCCTTAATCATAGAAGGTGGCCGAAAAACATATTTCACATCATATTTCCGCAAAATACGGCCAATCCCTTTGGAAATGCTTCCTGCGTAAGGCAAAAAGGCCGTAGACTTAGGTGCCACTTCGTTGTTATCGTCACTCACCCGTTGCACAGAGGGCTGATTGCGCAACGCACGTTTGATCTGCCTCTCACTATAACAATTCTGACGAAAGGTCATTGATTTTATTAGTTCTATCGAACAGGCTGTTTATAAACTACCTTCCGAGGCTGCGGAAGAGGTTAGGAGGGAAGCTTGTCGTGTGTTGACTGGGGCCCGTCCACCCAAGTGTAACATTACAGCAGCTGAGGCGGCTGCTTTACGTTCACTTAGAATGGATCCTGATATTGTTATTTTACCTGCGGACAAGGGTAACGCCACCGATTTGTTGAACAAGCATGATTACATTCAAAAGATGCAGTGTCTACTTTCTGATTCGGCGTATCGCAAAATCGGTGCTGACCCTACAAAGATTGTTGAGAGAAAGAGAAATAACCTCCTGAAGGAAAGTTCTTTGCCACAGGAGAGTATCAAGAGTCTTAATTCTTACTGTGCTGTACCACCTAGATTATATGGTCTCCCTAAGGTCCATAAAGAGGCTGTCCCGTTGAGGCCTATTGTTTCTAATATTGGTGCTCCGACATATCGTGTAGCTAAACATCTTGCTTGTTTGTTGAGCCCACTAGTAGGTAGGTGTGAACACAACATTAAGAACTCTGCAGATTTCTTACGTCGATTGCAGGGATTCCGTTTGAATGACTCTGATATTTTAGTCAGTTTTGATGTGGTTTCTCTTTTCACTCGCGTTCCTCTCTCCGATTCGTTGCAGCTAATTGAGGTTAAGTTTGGTGTCGAGTTAACAAATTTGTTTCGACATGTGCTGGCTTCCACATACTTTTAATTCAATGGTCAGTACTACGAACAGACTAATGGAGTTGCAATGGGAAGCCCGTTGTCACCTATTGTGGCCAATTTGTTTATGGAGGACTTTGGCATTGGAGTCAGCGACCTTGAGACCTGCGTGTTTTTTCAAATATGTAGACGATACTTTTGTTGCGTGGCCTCATGGTAGTGAGAATTTAAACCGGTTTTTGGAACATCTGAATTCAATCCACCCGAATATTCAGTTCACTATAGAGGTGGAAAAGAATGGATGCCTTCCCTTCCTTGATGTGTTGGTCAAAAGGAAGATTGATGGTGCGTTGGGACATTCTGTTTATGGGAAGCCCACCCACACTGACTTGTATCTGCGAGCTGATAGTTGTCACCATCCAGCTCAGCGTGAAGGAGTACTTCGCACCTTGGTTCACAGGGCCCACGTTATCTCAGACCCTGAAAGTTTGGCAGCTGAGCTAGCACATCTCGTAGTCACCTTTCGTCAGAATGATTATAGTGAGAGGCAGATCAAACGTGCGTTGCGCCATCAGCCTTCTGTGCAACGGGTGAGTGACGATAGCAACGAAGTGGCACCTAAGTCTACGGCCTTTTTGCCTTACGCAGGAAGCATTTCCAACAGGATTGGCCGTATTTTTCGGAAATATGATGTTAAATGTGTTTTTCGACCACCTTCTAAGATTAAGGCCCTGTTGGCATCCGTAAAAGATAATCTTGGTTTGCGTAAGGCTGGGGTCTATCGGATTCCTTGCAGTTGTGGCATGTCATATATTGGTCAGACAATCAGGACCTTGGAAGACCGGTGTATTGAACATAAGCGTCACACACGCTTACAACAGCCGAGCAAATCCGCTATTGCAGAACATTGCCTTGACACCGGTCATCCTATGGAATACAACAACACGGAGATTCTGGCTTGCACGTCAAGCTTTTGAGATAGTGTTATTAAGGAAGCTGTTGAAATCAGACTATCAAGCAACCTTATTAACAGAGATGGTGGATTTTGTTTAAATGCTGCTTGGAATCCGGCTCTGTCTCTCATCAAAAAACAGAGGGACAGAATAAGTGCTACCTCACCTGTTGATTAATAGTAACCATAGATATTTCTGATATTGGTTATCTTTGGTCGTGTTGACACTTGTTCTGTGTGTGGTGTCTTCCTTGTTTCTCCTCTATGAACCGAGGTATTAAATTTGCCTGTAAATTTTTCCTTCCTTGCATTTGTTCCTTGAGAATGGCAGGGTGTGCTCCTGTCGAAATATCGGCGGTGTTCGACGACGTCACCCGGCAGCAAACCCGTAAGTTATTTGAAGATCAGTAACAGCTTGCATTGTACGTGCTTGAGTATTGTCCAGGTCCTGCAGAAAGTGTCATCACTTCTGTCTCTATGCTGTTCATTTTTGGAACACAACCTACGACCTGATCAGAGTTACATCGCTGGCAACAGATTATACACAATACTGGTGACTACATTGAAGGTCAGTAAAACTTTGAAATACGTAACTGTTTTGTACGAGCTGTAAGTAAATACTTTCCACTACTAATGTTCCTACCCTCGTACATGTGTAACATCTGACGGTGGTTTCTGGTCCAGACTGAGCATTTTTGCGCTGCATTGTAGTGATTCTATATAAGGCGAGAAGTTACTAACATGCAGGTAAGAAGTGAAACAGAGTGAATAGCTAAAGTAGCAGCCAATCTATATATCTGTAAAAGGTAATGTGCTGACTGACTGACTCATCATCGACCAGCCAGAACCGCTAAGGATAGAAACTTGAAATTTGATGATTTTATACTACAGGCGTCATTTAAGAAGGGGTGAAACAGGGGACGAATTTTTTTTATGTTGATGTTAAGGAAATTTTGAAGCTATATCTACGACAATAATTGTTAGTTGATTTCTCGGTCAGATATGGAAATTCATCCCCTAAGGATATGATACATGACCCGATTGATTCACTGATTCATTATCGCCCAGCCAATATTGCTAAGGACAGGAACTTGGAATCTGAATAGAATGTGGTTCTTACAATGCTGCCATCGTTTAAGTATGGGTTGTTCGAAATTCCATGCATCAGGGATGAAGTAGGGGACGAAAGCTGCAGTATCCAGCATCGACTCAAGTTGTGATACGTGTCCAACCATTCAATCCTTTCATTTCATTGCGTCGTTCTTTTCGTAGCCTTGTTGCAAATCGTCTTCATTCTTTGTTCCCTCAATCCGTATGATTTTCAAAAGTCTCCTGTACTCCAGCTCCTGTCTTCTCCAATGTCCATGTTTCGGATCCATACACAGCTGTTGTCCAAGCATAGTCTTTCATGGTTATTTTTCTCGCCATACGTGAAAGTCATTTTACCTTGTGCAGTCCACGGCTGTAAAAGTCTGGCGTGCATCTTGCTTATCTCTCTAGTTCCTAGACAGCAACATTCAAGCATTTCTTTAGAACCTTCCTACACAAATTTTAACCACCCAGCACTTCAAACGTCTGTTCAGATCAGTATATCAACTTTCGGTTATTCACATATTAGAACCGTCGTACAGCACTCGCTCCCTTTCAACAAGCACCCGACTAATACCCTACGTTCTTTCGGCGATTGATGTCGTCTTCACCGAATAGTGTGCAGTGATAATGTATTTTCCTGATATCCTTTGTAGTTTACATCTTGGTACTAAAAGACATTGGATTCCAATCCACAACACGTCCAAATGAAAGAAATGACAAATAACTCGCACTAATGAGTCACCTAAAATTACAAACTAATTGCGTCAGTGCTCACTTAATATACACTCTGACATTGCTAAATAGGGACGAATTACCGTAGACGGTTCCTGAGACGATAAAGAGCAAAAAAGATCACGTAGACATAGCCGGAAATACAAGGTGTCTACGCTACGTGTTATATATTCACGTTTTGTATTCGCGGTTTCCTGCAACATTTTATGAAACTTTTGACTGACATTATATTTCCCCTCTACCGCTCCAGGTTTAGGCCTAAGTCTTGTTCTGGTCTCATCATCTCTTCCTCGGTCTTATATATATATATATATGAAGCTGCTTCTTTACTTCTGTTTATGCCGAAACAGTATCAGACTACATGCCCCAGATGCATCGGTCTTACAGAAGATATAGAATAACGCAATGTACAGGGTGTTACAAAAAGGTACGGCCAAACTTTCAGGAAACATTCCTCACACACAAAGAAAGAAAATATGTTATGTTGACATGTGTCGTGAAACGCTTACTTTCCATGTTAGAGCTCATTTTATTACTTCTCTTCAAATCACATTAATCATGGAATGGGAACACACAGCTACAGAACGTAGCAGCGTGACTTCAAACACTTTGTTACAGGAAATGTTCAAAATGTCCTCCGTTAGCGAGGATACATGCATCCACCCTCCGTCGCATGGAATCACTGATGCGCTGATGCAGCCCTGGAGAATGGCGTATTGTATCACAGCCGTCCACAATATGAGCACGAAGAGTCTCTACATTAGGTACCGGGGTTGCGTAGACAAGAGCTTTCAAATGCCCCCATAAATGAAAGTCAAGAGGGTTGAGGTCGGGAGAGCGTGGAGGCCTTGGAATTGGTCCGCCTCTACCAATCCATCAGTCACCGAATCTGTTGCTGAGAAGCGTACGAACACTTCGACTGAAATGTGCAGGAGCTCCATCGTGCATGAACCACATGTTGCGTCGTACTTGTAAAGGCACATGTTCTAGCAGCACAGGTAGAGTATCCCGTATGAAATCATGATAACGTGCTCCATTGAGCGTAGGTGGAAGAACATACTGACGAAACTGAAATGAGATCTAACATGGAAATTAAGCGTTTCCGGACACATGTCCACATGACATATTTCCTGAAAGTTTGGCCGTACCTTTTTGTAACACCCTGTATAATGTTATATGCAATGCATCATTGGATGTGTTCATAGTTTTGCGTTATGGTGGCCAGAAATGAAATAATCTTCTAAACTGAATGCAACGGAATTTATATCAATTGTATGTTATACAATTTACTTTTATATTAATTATACTTTGTGTATTTATTATTATTAAATGAAGCTGGCACCTAACTCACAATGAATCGATATCTCTGACTACAAAACTGGTTGGCAGCCATGACACAGAGCGCACACCCTTGAATATTGAGCTCGTAAAGGTAAGTAGTTAATTCCGTAATAACTGTCAATTATGTTAATATACATCATAAGGAATGTAATTAGAACCTACTTCATCTATTGAACGTTTCGCTTTTTCAACGTATTTCTGAAAAAAGATTCTAAAGGCCGATTGCGAGTACTTAAAATGTAGGTTTTCATACAAATTTAAGCCGATTGCGTAGGTGTTTCTATTCGTGGACTTAAAAGATTTTAAGTTCTTTTACTTCTTTTAAAAACGCGTAAAGTTCATATTGCTCATACGTGACCTGAGGCCTAATTTTTCAGGGATATACATTTTGGGGTTTAACTCTTTTTTAACACGTTATACAACAATGTTAATAACGTGCACATATATTCGTGTACAAGTAACTTTATTGACTCTTGTGATCTGTAGATAGCAGAATAATACTTTTATTGCCTAAATAAATTTCGTAAGAAGATTGTAAACAACCATGGACGAGATGTCTTTGAACTGCCATAGGGTAGTTAGTTCTTGGTTTCTGTAGAACTGTAGGGGCAGACGGTTACATTAGGTGGAGGCGGAGGAGGCGGTATGTAGTGCCCTGGGAATTTGGAAAGCAAATGGGTCCATTCCATGGTACTGCAAAGTATTTAGCTGAACAGGAATGGAAGATAAGAACTCTTAAGTCTGAATTGTATAGTGCTGTTAAGGAACTTAAGGCTAAATTAGATTAGATTAGTACTTGTTCCATAGATCATGAATACGACACTTCGTAATGATGTGCAACGTGTCATGTTAATAAAAGTTGGCTATACGGGAAGTACCCGTGGTCTAGAGGTAGCGTCTTTGATTCATAATCAAAACGTCTTCGGTCCCGGGTTCGATCCCCGCCACTGCCTAAATTTTGATAAATAATCAGCATTGGCGGCCGAAGACTTCCGGCATAAGAAGTCAGCCTCATTCTGCCAACGGCCTTGTCAAAGAGGGCGGAGGAGCGGATAGAGGTTCACGGCACATTCTTGCCCTAGGGGTGGGAAATTGCCCCTAAAGGCGGAAGAATCAGCAATGATCAACGACATGAGGATGCAGAAGGCAATGGAAACCACTGCATTAAAAACACGTAACGTGTGGCCTGTAATTGAAGAAGTGTCATGATGATCTCTCCATTGGCAAAAGATTCCGGATTAGTCCCCCATTCGGATTTGCGGGAGCGGACTGCCAAGGGGGAGGTTACCATGAGAAAAAGATTGAATAATCAACGAAAGGATAACGTTCTACGAGTCGGAGCGTGGAATGTCAGAAGCTTGAACGTGGTAGGGAAACAAGAAAATCTGAAAAGGGAAAAGCAAAGGCTCAACCTAGATATAGTAGGGGTCAGTGAAGTGAAATAGAAGGAAGACAAGGATTTCTGGTCACATGAGTATCGGGTAATATCAACAGCAGCAGAAAATGGTATAACAGGTGTAGGATTCGTTATGAATAGGAAGGTAGGGCAGAGGGTGTGTTACTGTGAACAGTTCAGTGACCGGGTTGTTCTAATCAGAATCGACAGCAGACCAACACCGACAACGATAGTTCAGGTATACATGCCGACGTCGCAAGCTGAGGATGAACAGATAGATAAAGTCTATGAGGACATTGAAAGGGTAATACAGTATGTAAAGGGGGACGAAAATCTAATAGTCATGGGCGACTGGAGTGCAGTTGTAGGGGAAGGAGTAGAAGAAAAGGTTACACGAGAATATGGGTTGGGACAAGGAATGAAAGAGGAGAAAGACTAATTGAGCTATGTAACAAGTTTCAGCTAGTAATAGCGAATACCCTGCTCAAGAAACACAAGAGGAGGAGGTATACTTGGAAAAGGCCGGGAGATACGGGAAGATTTCAATTAGATTACATCATGGTCAGACAGAGATTCCGAAATCAGGTACTGGATTGTATGGCATACCCAGGAGCAGATATAGATTCAGATCACAATATAGTAGTGATGAAGTTCAAGACATTAGTCAGGAAGATACAATACGCAAAGAAGTGGGATACAGAAGTACTAAGGAATGACGAGATACGTTTGAAGTTCTCTAACGCTATAGATACAGCAATAAGGAATAGCGCAGTAGGCAATACAGTTGAAGAGGAATGGACATCTTTAAAAAGGGCCATCACAGAAGTTGGGAAGGAAAACATAGGTACAAAGAAGGTAGCTGCGAAGAAACCATGGGTAACAGAAGAAATACTTCAGTTGATTGATGAAAGGAGGAAGTACAAACATGTTCCGGGAAAATCAGGAATACAGAAATACAAGTCGCTGAGGAATGAAATAAATACGAAGTGCAGGGAAGCTAAGACGAAATGGCTGCAAGAAAATTGCGAAGACATCGAAAAAGATATGATTGTCGGAAGGACAGACTCAGCATACAGGAAAGTCAAAACAACCTTTGGTGACATTAAAAGTAACGGTGGTAACATTAAGAGTGCAACTGGAATTCCGCTGTTAAATGCAGAGGAGAGAGCAGATAGGTGGAAAGAATACATTGAAAGCCTCTATGAGGGTGAAGATTTGTCTGATGTGATAGAAGAAGAAACAAGAGTCGATTTAGAAAAGATAGGGGATCCAGTATTAGAATCGGAATTTAAAAGAGCTTTGGAGGATTTACGGTCAAATAAGGCAGAAGGGATAGATAACATTCCATCAGAATTTCTAAAATCATTGGGGGAAGTGGCAACAAAACGACTATTCACGTTGGTGTGTACAATATATGAGTCTGGTGACATACCATCTGACTTTCGGAAAAAAATCATCCACACAATTCCGAAGGCGGTAAGAGCTCACAAGTGCGAGAATTATCGCACAATGAGCTTAACAGCTCATGCATCGAAGCTGCTTACAAGAATAATATACAGAAGAATGGAAAAGAAAATTGAGTATGTGCTAGGTGACGATCAGTTTGGCTTTAGGAAAAGTAAAGGGACGAGAGAGGCAATTCTGGCGTTACGGCTAATAATGCAAGCAAGGCTAAAGAAAAATCAGGACACGTTCATAGGATTTGTCGACCTGGAAAAAGCGTTCGACAATATAAAATGGTGCAAGCTGTTCGAGATTCTGAAAAAAGTAGGGGTAAGCTATAGGGAGAGACGGGTCATATACAATATGTACAACAACCAAGAGGGAATAATAAGAGTGGACGATCATGAACGAAGTGCTCGTATTAAGAAGGGTGTAAGACAAGGCTGAAGGCTTTCGCCCGTACTCTTCAATCTGTACATCGAGGAAGCAATGATGGAAATAAAAGAAAGGTTCAGGAGTGGAATTAAAATACAAGGTGAAAAGATATCAATGAGAAGATTCGCTGATGACATTGCTATCCTGAGTAAAAGTGAAGAAGAATTAAATGATCTGCTGAACGGAATGAACAGTCTAATGAGTACACAGTATGGTTTGAGAGTAAATCGGAGAAAGACGAAGGTAATGAGAAGTAGTAGAAATGAGAACAGCGAGAAACTTAACATCAGGATTGAGAGTCACGAAGTCAATGAAGTTAAGGAATTCTGCTACCTAGGCAGTAAAATAACCAATGACGGACGGAGCAAGGAGGACATCAAAAGCAGACTCGCTATGGCAAAAAAGGCATTTCTGGCCAAGAGAAGTCTACTAATATCAAATACCGGCCTTAATTTGGGGAAGAAATTTCTGAGGATGTACGTCTGGAGTACAGCATTGTATGTATGGTAGTGAAACATGGACTCTGGGAAAACCGGAGCAGAAGACAATCGAAGCATTTGAGATGTGGTGCTATAGACGAATGTTGAAAATTAGGTGGACTGATAAGGTAAGGAATGAGGAGGTTCTACGCAGAATCGGAGAGGAAAGGAATATGTGGAAAACACTGATAAGGAGAAGGGACCGGATGATAGGACATCTGCTAAGACCAGAGGGAATGACTTTCATGTTACTAGAGGGAGCTGTAGAGGGCAAAAACTGTAGAGGAAGACAGAGATTGGAATACGTCAAGCAAATAATTGAGGACGTAGGTTGCAAGTGATACTCTGAGATGAAGAGGTTAGCACAGGAAAGGAATTCGTGGCGGGCCGCATCAAACCAGTCAGTAGACTGATGACAAAAAAAAAAAAAAAAAAAAAAAAATACAAGATATTACATTACAAAAAATATTACATGACACTTAATATTTTTCATTTTTTTTTTTTTTTTTGTGGGAGTTGGGGGAAATTACCGACTTACTATATGCAAAAATTCATCTAATGCGTAGAAGGAGTTGGCATTAAGAAATTCATTTAATTTCCTTTTAAATGCTATATGGCTATCTGTCAGACTTTTGATGCTATTAGGTTAAGGGGGAAGAAGGCGAAGACACGTCGGGAATGGTAATAAGGACTAGAGGCCACAGAAAGAGAACAGTGTCTGACAGTTTCATCAGTGGCACAACCAACAGTTTGCCTTCTTATCTCAGTTAAGAGGCTAATGCAGAAGTAAGAGTACTTAAAACTCAAAAGACTTTCAGCAGGAAACCAATGGTTTCAACAAAAGTAGAAAATAGAAGGAATGTTCTGTTGTGAGGCAGAGAAATGGGAGAGTTGTGAGCCAGTATTGCGGGAAAAATTATGTGACAAATACCAGGTCACAGCCCAGTGCATGTCGTAGTTAAGTGACAGAGGATGTAGCATCATTATGCGAGGCTTTTAGAAAGCAGGGCCATGTTGTGATGGTGCGTATACCTTCAGGCAGTACTGATAGCGATCAGGGCTACAATATTGAGTGTGACCTGGCAAAAAACAGCATCTGCAACGAACCATACAAATGTTGGCTTGGTTTCTGCTTTCATGCGGTGTGATCGGCCCCAATTAAACAGTCATCTACATCCATACTCCGCATGCCACCTGACGGTGTGTGGCGGAGTTCTGTCAGGAGGGTCAATATTGAGTTACATCAGCTACTGCGGGCAACTACTTTGTAAGTCATAGGTTTAGTTCCTGTTGATAACAATTGCAGGTGGGTCTTCACAAGACATGACATGAATCTCCGTAGAAAAGAGAAGGTTAAGTTGACCTGGCTGACAGCAAAATCTTTAAGGGTGGGGTGGGGGGGAGCACTGAAACTGATGGGAGTACTTCTTTTTCAGGCAATGATTCAACAATGTATGAAATTAAGCTTAATGAGAAGCTCAGACAGCCATGAAATAGAGATGTTAAAATATCATAAGGTTCTCATAAAAGGTCGGTGAAAAATAATGTTAATACGCCACAAAAGTCTCATAAAAGTATAGTGAAAATAATGTTTGTATACTGCATCAGAATAACAGGGGATTAAAAAACGAAGTACAGGAGTTTCTTGTTTCTTTAGAAGATTTAGAAACTGTGGCCAATATAGATGTACTCGGCTTGTCTGAACATCATGTAGTCACAGATACCGATGTGAAAGGTAGGTGTAGGTGGATATAACCATTCGGCACATGTAATTAGAGACACTGTGGAGAGAGGAAGATCTGTAGTATATGTCAAAATTTATCACAGAGTGAAAAATTTAGAAACTAAAAAAATTTCTGTAGGGCAACATGTGGAAGCATGTCCATGTGAGCGCAAACTAAATAATGATACTTTTGTAATTGTGGCTATGTATAGGTCCTCTTTGTGATGTTTTCAGCTGTTTCTAAAAAACTTGGTTTCTTTGTTGTGCTGTCTGTCAGACAGAGAGAAGCTAATTATTGTTTTTATGAGGATTTCAGTATAGATTTTTCGAAAGAGTTTGATAGAAAGAATGACCTTGAAGTATTACTTGGCTCTTTCAGTTTGGCTTCAGTTATTGATTTTCTTACTCTGGTAGTACAGGAAAGTAGCACACTGATAGATAATGTTTTTATAGATTAAGACAAATTTTAACAAGTAAACACTTTACTCATTAAGAATGGTCTTTCTGATGATGAAATACGGTTGGTTACAGTATATGAAGTAGCTCCATGTCCTAATGCAAAACAGTCCTGTCAAACAGTGCACTCAGTTAACGATTTAACACTTAAAAATTTTAGGGAATGCTTGCGATAGACAGGGAACCTGTTACTAATTTAAAATTTAACCCATTTAGTGATACTTTGGTGAACATCTATGAAAACAGTTTCCCTAAGGAACGTTGGGATTTCTAATGGTATATATATCTTGAGAGCAGGACAAAGAAATGTATCGAATAGCTAGAAGTAATGATCCAGAAACAAACATTATTAAACTACTGCATTGTGTTTATAAAAGTTCTGACGAAATCCAATGTAAAAATCAAGTAGTAAAAAAATGTCTCCTTTGTATTCAGAAAGGATTTTTAGCAGAAAATGCTTTTTATGCTTCCACTGGTCAAATATTAAATGCTCTGAATAGCTGAACACCACCCACTGGGATTCTTTATGAGCTCTCACAGTGTTTCAACTGTGTAACCCATGAAATTCTTCTAGATAAGCTTAAGTATTGTAGTACGAATAAGACATTGCACAAATGGTGGAATTCTTACTTCACGAGAAGAATTCAGAAGCTTGAAATTAACAGTACATATAACATGCAAAAATCATCTAAATCCTGTAACAGGGGAGGTATAAGGAATGGTATCCCATGGGGTTCAGCCTTTTATCACATGCTCTTCTTAATATGTATTAATGACTTGCCACTCTGTATTCATGAAGATGCGAAGCTAGTTCCATTTTGTTGATAATACAAGTATAATAATCACATCCAACAAGTAATAATTAGCTCAGGAAATTGTAAATAATGTCTTTCAGAAGATTATTAAGTGGTTCTCAGCAAATGGAGTCTCACTAAGTTTTGAGAAACACATCATATACAGTTCTGTACAGTAAATGGCATAACACCATTGATAAATATAGAGTTTGAGGAGAAGTCTGTTGCTAAGTCAGTATATTCCAAATTTCTGGGTGTGTGCATTGATAAGAAACTTAATTGGAAGAAACCCATTGATGATCTACTAAACTGTTACAGTTCAGCTACTTAAGCTGTTAGAGTTATTGCAAATTTTGGTGACACCCATACACATAAATTAGCCTATTACGCTTATATATGGAATCATATATTATGGTAATTCATCATCATGAGAATATTCGTTGCACAAAAGTGCGTAATCCATATAATAGCTGAAGCCCACGCAATACCACTTGGAGGCATTTATTTACGGAACTAGGAATATTCACAGTACATTCAAAATAAATATATTCACTTACGAAATTTATCATTAGTAACCTATTCCAGTTCCAAATAATAGGCAAAGTACATAGTTGCAACGTTAGAAGAAAGGATGATCTTCACTATTTTTTGTTAAATCTGGCATTGGCACAGACAGGAGTCAATCATTCTCCCACAAAATTCTTTGGTCATTTACCACATTGCATTAAATGCCTGACAGATAGTAAACCAGCATTTGAAAACAAATTAAAAGACTTTCTGAATTACAACTCCTTTTACTCAGAAGATGAATTCTTTTAGTATGAAGTAGTAATCGTAAAAAATAATTAGGTGTGTAAAGGAAATTAATGTTAAACTGCCACGTTCCACGTCACTATGAAATGTCGTATTCATGATCTATGGAGCAAGTATTAACGAATGTAGTATAGCTGGTATTGTGGAGCACGGTACCACATGTATAACGCAAGAGGAACGAGCTAAAATTCAGCTATAAATAACAAAGCAAAATCTCCAAATCGTCCACAGAAATTCTATGACGCGAAAATACTTTAGTAAATTATGCATAAGTACTGGACAACACAACGTATAATTGTGAACAAATCCCAAGTCAGACTGCTTACTGCACTGCTGAAACCTACACTGTCAAACATCTTTTATCTCCGCTTTCAGGTGGTTGTACCTCCCTTGGAACGTATTTCCAACGTTATGTCTATGTGGCCTTTTACGCACCTCACCCTCTCGTGGATCGTTAACTGCAATTTGCTCTCATTTAGCAAAATCACCCAGTACATTTGGTATTTGAAATGCATATCGAAATGAATGCTTTATATTCAATACTTTATTAGTGCTAAGGTATGTTAAGGCTGGTTTAGAATTCTACGTCTGAGGCAATTTGTAAGAGGGGTGAAGATCGTCGACTAGAAAGATGCGTAAAATTGAGACGCATTTCATTTTTTCTTTACGCTGCGAATACCCCCAATACGCCGATGATTTACGTGACTTTTACGATTCCGTCATCATTGCACCACAGCTTCGCAGAGTCGACAAGAAATGCACTCCATGTTAATCGGGTTTATCTCAGTTTTGCAGTAGAGAAGAACGTATATCATGAAATCAGTTTTCAGAAGTAGTAAATTCTTTTATGGAAAGAAGTTCTATTCGTTTCACGGATAATACATTTAATGTTCTAAGGGAGTCTCATGACACTCACCCGCTGGTCGCTCTTTACGACGTATTTATACCGTCTTGGTCAGTATTCTCCGACAAATTTTCCAAATGACAAATTGTGTTCTATATCTATCTTTTATGACTCTCAAGGTGTAAAAATAGAAAATATCATCTTTCCCATTTGTTTACAGTTCCTTAGCTTTCTTTCATAATGACATCCTCTGGACCCAGGTGCTGAATACTTCAGTCTAGTGCGTCTGAATAATTCAGAACCCCATGAAAAACGACTTCTTCCCAAGGAAGCTAATTATGCTTTCATCACCTGAAACAAATTCGAGAACGAAGAAAGGTTGGTTGCTGACGCTTTCAGCCGCATTTACACTAACATACATTAACAGAATGCTTGATGTATTTGCGTCATAGTCGGGATAATTGAACTATTGCTCAAGGCAACACTGTAAGAAATGTGTTTCTCAATGTTTCGTGCTATTCGTCATTCACTTGTACCATCGCATTGTCTTAAAGTAGCTGGCGCACTCACCAAAACACTGTCTTGATGAAATTCGTCAATAGCCCATGCCTTGTCAAGTTTTAGCTGCCAGATGATTGTGTAGTACTGAAGGTGTGTGGTGAGAAAAGTGAGCGTGTAATGTTCTAGCAGTGCTATGATTCAGCTTGTGAGCCGAAAGGTAAGGTGGGTACCACAGCATTCCCCTTGCTTGTGAATGGATCAGGTGTGACAACTGTTGCGCAGAACCTTTTCGATAAAATTACTGTTCGTTAAAATACAACTAGAAGTGGTGAAATAATATCACGTAAATTTGGTTGTAACGCATTCGAATTTGAAGCTATTACAATTTTTAGTTAATGAGGAATTAGTGTTTCCTCATGATTTTGATTTGCATTAAACTGTAAAAGTTTCTGACAAAAAATTTTGATGGTAAATTTATTTTAATAAAGGAAAATCGTTCTGCAAAATTTGATTAATGAATTTCATTAGTTTACAAATTATTAAGTAACGCGTGGATTTGTAATAGAAAACCAGTAAATCATTGTAGATTATCACACCTTTTGGTTTAACAATAGAGCAGACATGTCAGCACCACATTTATTTCCCAATGCGTTGACACTGTAGAAATTTTCATGTTTGTAATTATAGACAGTTCTGTAGAGGAACTTCGAGTCCATTTTCAGTGGCGAAAGTAGAAACAGCTCCATTTTAAAAAACAGGGCGCCCATAAAAGGATGTCACAGATATAAATTTTGATAGTATAAACTGTAAGCGTTATAAAGCCTTGGTTCAAGGACACAATTAAAGGGTAACTCAGTCAGTTTCAAATATGCGCATACACGAGTACTGCTTTGTTTTTTCCCAGTTACAACTCCACATACGTAAAATGACGACTGCTGAGCTTGAAGTGTTTTGAATTTTGCAATTTGTGAAGACTGAATCAGTAACATCAACATGCGTTTCAAATTGAATTGTGGTCCACCATGTGGCAAAAATCAACCAGTGGTATAGTCAGATCGAAACGATCTGATATGTGTGTAAAGGGAGAGTACAGGATGATCAAAAGTATCTGAAGAGGACATTGACCGACTCACAGCATCTTACCTTCGTGGTCCTAAGAATTCTGCTCTGAAAGCAGGTCTTGATCTTCAGCTGCCAAAGAAGGTAGTATGTAAGGTTTCAATAAATAGTTTACACATCCGTCTATACCGCTGACAGCCGATACACGCTTCAAAGACATATGACTATCATGCACCTACCTTATAAATGTGCAAGTAAAATGTTGCGGTGGGAGGATGACTTTCTTGATCGTGTGATGTTTAGTGACGAGGAAACTTTTCGTTTTAGTGAGAAGGTATATACCTACAACGTTCGTATCCGGGTGCCTGAACATATTCATGAACTTTTAAAACATCAAGGATTGGCCAAAACTAAACGTATTCTGTGCTACGTACCGAAGCCACGTCTACGGACAGTATTTTCTCTGAAACTGTCGTAACATGAATGACTTATCTGGATACACAGGGTGATCAGAAATTTCCGTTACAAGCTTCTACGACTTTTAGAGGGGAGTGAGTGCATAATATTATGAATAGGAAGCCATGTCGGAAAACGTCCTCCAACGACGCTACGGGCACTTGTTCAAAAGCGGACATGTTTTTCACGGTATTGAAGATGAAATAGTGCCAATAGCTCCTTAGCTATGCATTTTAGAGCCCATGTTTACTGGACACTTTTTCCTTGTTTTGGTCCAGACTACCATGTCTGAAAGTTGTCGGACCTACAATCTTAGCAACAACAGTACCGATACATGTACTCCACTGTCAGATGTATCACAACTGTTTTCTCTTATAGCTTTCAATTCGTTCGTTTCCGATGCAGGGATTCTTACCTCAAATTGAAACATTTGTCCTTCTCCATCATCCTAGAAAATCTGTAAAATCATCAAAGAATCACTCTGTATGTACATACATTTAGAGGCGCCGGCACCTGTAAATTTGACTCTCTGTATCGTCACTTGATAACGTTTCCAGTATTATGTACTCACTCCTCTTTACAACCCTAGAAATTTGTTACGGGAATTTCCGAACACCTAGTACTGCAAGAACGGCTCTTCTGCCAGTTAGAAGGTGAAGACAAAAACTTTATTTCGCAACAAAATTAAGCCTCTCCCCATTGACACCTCTTTGTACGAGAGTGGTTGAACGTCGAAGTCCCTCACCATTGGAATGGTCGCAATGGTCAACAGACCGATTTTCCTCTCACTTCCACGTTCACCCGACCACGCACCATGCGGTTTTTTTCCCGTCCGGCTTTACAAAAGATATGTACGTTCCGCCACTACCTAATGATTTTCCAGAGTTGGGAAA
Organism: Schistocerca serialis cubense; assembly: GCF_023864345.2. Lineage (NCBI taxonomy): Eukaryota > Metazoa > Arthropoda > Insecta > Orthoptera > Acrididae > Schistocerca > Schistocerca serialis. Next base: position 378,722,050 of record NC_064643.1, on the reverse strand, counting down.
TGGGATGGAAGAGACTATAGCCTCCCTTTTTCCAGACTTGCTTACCACAGTGTGGGATCAATTTGATTGTAGGTTTTATTTGCGCCATACAACCGAAGGCAGTCATATTAAACATTTGTAAGAAAAACTACATTAGTTTACCTTCAATTCTAAGTATTATATGTCGTAAGTAATCTATTTATCTGCGCCTTATAATTGAAGGCACTCATATTAAACATTTGTAAGAAAAACTCCATTAGTTTACCTGCAATTTTAACTATTATATGTCGTAAATAAACTAATTTAAGTTGTTATAATATACCATTCAAACTGAGGCATTCTTTTATGGACGCCTTGTGTTATAACTTCCCAATTTATTGAAGTATGACTTCCAGTGCATTCTGACGTACAAAGACTATAAAATGTTTCTCATGAAGATAGATTCGTAATTGCCAGTGCTATATAAATTTTTGTATGACGCGAAGTATCTTTCTTATCCTCAGACAGTGGATTGTTGCAAGAGAGTTAAGGGGGGATGAAGGGGAAAATGTAAACATTTCTTTAAGAAATCATTACAGCTATATTTATTAATGTAAAAATCTAAAATTTTGCATGTGTAAAGCGAAAGAGCTGTGTTTTAACGGGAAAATATAATAAAATATGCAGGCTTAATATTTTTCAGGAATCTGAATTCTTAATTTTTTATTGTCTTTTTATAAAACGCCATAATTCAAATTCTAATCATGCAATTGATCTGAAAAATGTATTGAAGTGTCCTGAGATGGTTATAAGACCACTGAACTACAGTTACTAATCTATGGTAGAAGCTGTATCAAGAACAAAGTTTTTAATTTTCCACAAGCAAAATTTCTTTTCTACATACAATTACCTAAAAATGAGAATGTAATTACAGGATCTCGTATTTTTTAGTTACAGGGAGACAGCAACATTTGTGAACAGTTTCTGAAAATTTCATAGCTTTAGCACATATTCTTTTTGAGAAAAGACTTCTAATAACATAAGAAATGTAAAACAGAGAAAATGAGGTTCAAAGATTTTCTTCTCATACTTCTACATGTAATAATCTTACCTCAATTTTAAAATCCTCCATAGAGATACTCTTCATCCTCCAGGTTTCTCTTCATCTTCGAATCTACCTTGCCTGTATTTGCAGGTAAGACACTGATCTGTCAGCTTTCTTGACCCTGCTCTCGTCGATGGTGTAAAATGCTTTTGTTGTACACACACCAGGATTTATACTAACTCTTCACAGCATTTCAGTTCTGCCATTATTTCCGTTATTGTGATATATAACTGCATCATAGACATCTATTTTTAGTACTTCAAGTCCACAGAATGTCTTTTTTGAGCATCTAATACAAATTAAATTATTGAGGATTTCATTTACATTTTGTGTCTTTTCCTGAAGACACTTTCTCAATAAATCAGGGTTTACGAGAAACCTGAATGTGGGATTAATTGCGTTGATAACAGTTTCTGGTAATGAGTGTTTATGTGAATACGTCTCATTTATCTTGTTGACCTTACACCAATCGTCTTTCGGACACAGATTGTGCACTGGTGTTTGGTCAGTGGATAATTTGTGGAAAAAAACTGCCACACAGCACGCCTCAGTGCCTCCAAGTTATGTGTGTTTTTTCTGATAGCTCTTCCATAAAATAACTAAAGAGGATCGGTTTCTTTCAGAGTAAACCTGCCTTTCACTCCTAGTGCTTTTCCATCCTCAAGTACTTTACCTGTCTTCTCTTTCAGCAAGCGACGAAGCCTACCACTAAACCTCTTTTGGATGTGGCAAACACATTCAAACTTTTCTATTGCTGTATTGTACGGATTTTTATCCGTTACAGCTTTGAACGAAGAGGAGTCCCCATCACGAAGGTATTTAGTATATCTAGCACCATATTGGTTCTCAGATCTGGAGAACATCCTCCATGCCTCCACTTGAGCCACTGTAATTTTTAGAGCATGCTACTGCATACTTTTCTTGCCACGGTTTCTCACTGTCTTCATTGTTGGATATTTTCCTTGTTGCACGCTGGTGGCAGTATTTTAACATAATTTCTGCTTCTAAAACTCTACCTGAGCCAATACCAGTAAGAGATGCATTTCCATACAGAGATGTGTGACCCCTTTTCATCCGGGTCCCATCTACAGACACACACAGTAACATTTGTAGGAGACTCACTGTCATGAATATCTACCCCAGGATCTATTTCTTTTTGATTTATTTCCACCAATTCCTTCACTGCTTTCTTCAGATAAACTTTGGCAGTATCGCATACAGCATCAGTCATTTCTTTAATTTTTCAAACCTTGCACGAGGGGGAGACATCTTCAGGAAACCGCGCAATAAATTACCTCCTTTCCTGTCCTATCCAAGGCATCTCAGAGCACATGCTAACCTAAAATTGCTTTCATAGCTACCAGTGTCAGTTTTTTTGGAGGAGGAAATTAAAAATTCATAGCCACATGAATTACAAATTAATTTAAAATCACAAGCTATCCCCATTCTTCTTTCTTCGACAACAATCATGCATTCTGTATTTAACTGGAAGAGAAGTTATAAATCAATAAGTCTGAATCCAGTGGAATCCATATCAACATCATTCACGCAACTGCACAGTTCTCCTGTCCCAAGCTTCGATACTGAAGGTGAGAGCTTATGTTCTTCATTTTGATCTGCTTCCTCTTTTTTGATGGTATACCGATTTCATGAAACCACAGTTTTTCCACTGCCCAATATGCATAAATCTTGACTTCCACCGAGCGAGGTGGCGCAGTGGTTAGCACACTGGACTCGCATTCGGGAGGACGACGGTTCAATCCCGTCTCCGGCCATCCTGATTTAGGTTTTCCGTGATTTCCCTAAATCGTTTTAGGCGAATGCCGAGATGGTTCCTTTGAAAGGGCACGGCCGATTTCCTTCCCAATCCTTCCCTAACCCGAGCTTGCGCTCCGTCTCTAATGACCTCGTTGTCGACGGGACGTTAAACACTAACCAACCACCACCATCTTGACTTCCACGTAAAGGTTTGCAAATCCAACCTACCACCTACTAATGTATGTTACTATTGTCAAAACGTAGATAAAACGCATGCAAGAAAGTTTTTAGGCAAAGATATAGATGTCAGCCGGAGATATAGATGTCAGCCGAAGATACTGAAAGAAAATACCGTTCGCACTGACAAAATTTCCGCTGATGCAAGCTGTTTCCCAAATGTCGGAAAATATGGGAATGGTCGCCAGTGCAGAGTTAATCAGTTCAACAATTTAAAGGCATTTCTAAAGCTGCTATCGCGATAAAATTCACATGCAGCTTAGATTAAACTGTGTAGATCAAGAAAATAATATTTTTGATAAATCGATTTTTTGGACTAAAATACATGACATTCCCCCTTATGCGCCATCTCGCGCGTCCGTGCTCGTGAGCTACATTAGACGGAGGAGTCTTCCTAGTTAGTTCACGCTAATCTGTGCGAAGCTATTGTCATTGAAGTTAAAAATGTGTGTATCGGATGGCAATTGTTGTTAATTTTATTGCGTTTAGGAGAATTTTATTTTTTTATATGTTGAATTTCACTGCTTCGAGTACTTCTATATTTAGATCAGTAGACCTGCATTCACACATCTCAAATTTGATTTAAATTTTTGGGACTTACCGTCGACACCCTCGACCAATCGGCGTGTGTCTCTTCGTCGTGACGGATTCCGGTTACTAGAATTGCCTTCGAGGTGAAAGGCCCACGGTGCATTATGGACGCGAAACTTGTACAGCTCTTGGAACAGTAACAGCAACAGCGACAGCTGCTCTTGAAATAGCAGTTCCATCAGCAGTTCCAGCAGCAAATGGGCGTTTTGAGTCAGGAAATTGAGCTGCTGTCAGACAGGTTGCAGGTGCACGGTTCACAACCCGTCCCAACAGTGGCCAACTCTCGGGCAGAGTCCCGTCCACCCGCATCTCCAACGTTTAAAGACACCAAGAACGATTGGGACATTCTTTTCCATCGGCTGAAATAACACTTCGCCGCTTTTCGGGTTTCAAATGTCTCCTGGGCTTCCCATGAGACATATTTCTTACTTAATAAGTTTGCTCACCTCTCAAACCCGGTTGCACTCACTTCCAAGGAAATATGTTCGTCGCTGTCGACCTATTATTGACAACGGTCTGACGTAGCCGCATCGCGCCTTGAATTCCATCAGTATCACAAGCAAGCATGCCAGTCTTATCGTTCGTGGGTGACGGATTTGCAAGGTCTGAGGGTCCTTCTGACTTTAACTGCGCCAAGCCGTCATGCAAATCCTCGTACGCCGATTCCCTGATGAGTGATGTAATGGAAAAATTGGCTCCCGATCCAGAAGTTCGCACTGCTGCCTTCCTTCGCCGACGTACTGAAAACTGTGCACTCTTTCGAGATCGCGCAGGCAGCAAACAAGCGTCTTGTGGTCCGCCACCATATAATTGCGGTCCAACCACCGCCATGGGGAGAAAATTCTCGCAAGCCTTCTTCCCGACCTCGGCATCATAGTTCATCACTTTCTGACGTGCCAGTGACCTCTGAGCAGCCAGTCCTACACGTTGGCGCAAATGCGAAGTCTGCCTTCATTTCCTCACTGTTCTGTGACGCACCAACGGGCAGACTGGCCTAATCATTGGGCGCACCGTTATGAGAGGGATGAACATCTCCGAACTGTCTGCCATCAACCGTCAGGATAGTGTAAACCCTCTCCTAATTTTCATCTTGGGACAGAGCATGAATTTCAGGCTAACAGTCTCCAGGGCCATCCTTACGCCCTCCAAGTTGTTTATTAAGCTCACGATTGCTCGTCAGGACGCTCGTTTCCAAGCCGACACGAGAGCGACGATTTACATGGTCACTCTCCCGACGTACGCTCGTCTGGGTACCTGGCGTTCGCCCCGCCCTCTCGCAAGTGGTTGCATATTTCTTTACTTCACGTCTATGGTTGCAATTCTTTTGTCATCAGGCTATTGGTTTCAATCTATAATGACCATCTTCAGATCTACAAGAACATATGGGAAAACACAAATATACTAGCAGATTGTCTACAGCTTAAAACAATAAAAGAGAACATAATGAGAAGTATTACTGACATACATGTGCATTTGTGCGATTTAAATATGAAGACTCATATCTGTTTTATAAAAACATGTCATAATATACTGGAGCCATAGTGGCATCGATAATAGCTAAACAAGTTCAGCGTCAGCATCGTGAAATATATACAAATAATAGTATATACAAGAATAAACTTGTCAGCAGCACTACTCTTCAAAACAAACTGTCGTACTGTAGACACAAAATGTTTGTGTTGCATGTTCACCAGGTATCGCTACTGTAGGCGTATACGTATTCTTCAATGATTAAGTGTCCGATATAAAGAAAATGGGTATACAGCCAGTAAGTCTGTAATGGGCTTATAAAGTGTAAGATTCTTTTTTTTCTTTATTGTAATTTTACGCCCCTGCCCCGTATGGGCAGGGGTGGGCTGGCAGCAGCACAGTCCACTGCTCTTCAGCCAAGTGGCTTTACAAAAATACATGAAAAGGAGAACTCTTACATAAAAAAGGGGTAAAAAGGGTTACATAAGAAACACAGTAAATGGAGATGATGGGAGTTAAAATATACGCTAATAAGGGGACATTCATTGGGGGACAGTTAAAAAGTCGACATAAAGTTAATAGAACACAGGTACCAATTCGTTGTGCACTTAAAACACACTGGAGTCAAACCATAATTAAAATGTCGGCCACAGCATAAAAATCACATAAAGTGAGACACTTCAAGAACCACTGGAAAAGACAGAGCACTAATGAAGAATAAAAACCGCGGGTAGGGACCTGCCGAGAGCTGAAGGCTGGAGAGGAGGGAAAAAGAGGGGACAGAGGTGCAGTGGGGTGTAGGGGGCTGGGGAGAGTTGGAGGAAGAGGAAAAAGGGGGTCAGGGGGGCGCACCAAGAGGCAGGAGATGGGCAGGGAGGGAGATGAAGAGGGAAAACAAGGCAGGAGGGAGTGCAGAGACACAGGATGGGGGCACAGGAGAGGGAGGGGGTATAGTACGGGGAAACTGCACAGGTGAAGTGGAGGGGAGGGCTGAGAGAGCCTCGAAGAGTAGGGGGGAGGAAGCTGGTGTTAAGAGTCGGTAGGAGGGGTAGATGTCAGGGTGAAGCTCATCGTCTAGGAGGCGTAGGTGCTGGAAGTTGCATTGGGTAAGGAGATGGAGGGTGTGGAGTTGGACGGAGGCCAGGACTCAACAGTAAAGGCGTGGCAGCAGGCTGAGTGTGAAGAGGAAGGCGGATCGAGTCAACAGGCAATATACAGGGTGTGGATGAGTTAAAGGAAAAGAAGAAGATCAGGGAAAGGGATGAAGTCATGGAGGATGTGTGTGGGGGATGGAAGGCAGATACAGAAAGTGAGACAGATTGAATGGCACTCCAGGATTTTGAGGGCTTCATACAATCTGGGATGGTTGGAAATCCAAGTGACACTGGCATAACAAATGATGGAGTGGATCAAGGATTTCTAGGTGTGAAGGATGGTGGGAGGATGCTGTCTCTATGCCAGCAGGACAGGAGTTTCAGGAGGCAGAGTCTTCTGTGGGCTTTATGTTGGACTGTAAGGAGATGGGGCGTCCAGGTAAGGTGGTAGTCAAGGGTGAGGCCAAGGTATTTTGGAGTAGGGGTGAGGTGGATAGGACAAACATAAATGGAGATGGTAGGAGTGAGTGGTGCGGTCTATGATGATTGCCTGGGTCTTGGAGGGGTTGATAAAAAGGAACCACTGGTTGTATGAAGTGGTAAAGTAGGCAAAGAGGTTTTGGAGGGTACATTGGAACCTTTGAAGGGTAAGATAAAGGGCCAGGAGGGGTGTCATCAGCAAATTGGAGGAGATGAACAGGCAGGGTAGGTTTGAGCTAGGCAACTCACACGCTGCCCCTTTGCATGGCAATGTGACACTGGCCTCTCGACAGGCATCCTGGGAAGCTGGCGGCTGTGCTGATACTGACAACACCCAACGAGCTAAGTACCAAGCGCATTGTGCCTCCTGCTACAAGCTATCGATAACCACTGAGAGTGATACCGAATGTTGTGTATCCTGTACAAAGCTGTGTGTGCAGGAATGATCTTCCTCTTCGTCCTCTAATGATTCCCATGTCCGCCTCGTGATAGACGTCTCACCTAGTGGCGGTCTAGCCATATCGACCCCCAGCATTGACACAACCGACTGCCACATGGACACCTCATCAGATGCTGCTTTTTCACCATATTTCACTCGGACATTACTGTAGAGGTTTTTTTAATCCAAAGATGCTGATGCCGCATTATGTGGTATATGTATATCCTTGATTGCATTTGCTAGCTTAAATCTGTTTTTGACACCAGAATAATTATCGATCTGTAAATTGATTTAAATTTACTGTTAAGAAACTTATTTAGTTAAAGCATGGTGACCACATATTGCTCACAATCGGACGAACCGGATTTCCATCTTTGTGAATCTTAACTTGAGATCTATGCTGGTGAAGTAAACATGCACATGTATGACAGTAATACTTTTTATTTTGGTCTATTTTATTGTTTTAAGCTGTAGACAATCTGCTAGTGTATCTGTGTTTTTCTCATATTTTTGCTGCATATCTGAACATGGTCATTAGAGACCAAAACCGGTAATCTGACGACAAAAAATTTGTGACCATATACGTGAAGTAAAGGAAATTTGCTGGTTGCGTATGGTGTCAGTTCTATTCACCTCAGAGGTCAATTCACCACTAAGGCAACATACAAGATTAAGCTGGCAACATTTTCAGCCTTGATGCTTTCTCACTGTTTGCGTTCTCCGCCACAGACGAAGTTCATGTCGTCTCCAGCACCTTAGTGCCTCTCTCGCGTCTGTGTTTAGCCCTCGCCTGGGGTGCGCCACTAATTTTGAGGCACATATTTCTTCACATCTTGCAGTGCGTCGTTTCTGTCGAGTACGTCCTCTTCCCGTCTCCTTACAGACAGCTAGAACTCGTCCGTCTTCACAACACTGGGGTCAAAGCAAGTACTTGGGCCACACCCCTGGTTGTGGTCCTGAAGTCGATTATTTCGCTCCAGGTTTGTGAAGATTTTAAGTCAACGACCAAGCTCCGGTGAAAACCTTCCCCATACCATATTAAGAGGACCTCCTATCACTACTTTTGGTTCAAAATGTTTATTTGTGTGGGAAATCTTATGGGACTTATCTGCTAAGGTCATTAGTCCCTAAGCTTACACACTACTTAACCTAAATTATCCTAAGGACAAACACACACACCCATGCCCGAGGGAGGACTCGAACCTCCGCCGGGACCAGCCGCACAGTCTATGACTGCAGCACCCTAGACCGCTCGGCTAATCCCTCGCAGCCAACTTTTGGTGAATGTTTTGGTGAATATTTTTCTAAAATAGGCCTTGCTGATGCTTACTTACAGATTCCACCAGATGAGGAGTCACAATGTATTGTTGTGATCAATAGGCCTTTTGGCTTATATAAATACAAGTGTTTGCCTTTTGGAATCTCTTTTGCTCCGGCGACCTTCCAGAGATACCTGGAACATTCAACCACGTCCATCCTAGCTTGTGCCAATTACTTTCATGACTTAATTGTTATGGGTACTATGATCCAAGACCATCTTCATAACCTATGTATCCTCTCTACCATGTTGTGTGATTCAGGGCTCGAGCATTGTCTGCACAAATGCCAGTTTCTCCAGGAACATGTGGGCTACCTTGGCCACTTGCCCACCAAAGATGGGATTCAGCCCACTGACCATAATCTTTCTGCTAATGACCCTCTCCCGCATCCATAAAATGTCCAAGAGTTGCAGGCCGTTTTGGGAAAAGTGAACTGTTATTCTAAGCTCCTTCAACAAGCAGCATGCATCATGAAGCCTCTCAACCAGTTGCAGAAGAGAGTCCTTCCGTTTCAGTGGTCAGCGGCCTGTGAGCAGGCCTTCACAAAGCTGAAGCACATATTACCTTCAGCGCCTTACCATACCCCCATTTCCCTGTCACGTCATCTTGTTTTGGCTGTGGACGCTTATCCATATGGCACTGGTGCAATGCTAGCACACTGTAATGATGATCATAAAGAGCAACCCATCGCCCATGTATCAAAAACGCTGAAGTCTGTCCAACGCAGTTACTCCCAAATCGAGAAACAGGCTTTGGCGATCACCTTTGCCATGAAGAAAACCCATGTTTACCTGTTTGGGACCTGTTTCTCCCTCGGTGGAGACCATAAAACGTCAGTAGCACTCTTTGGACCACACTCACAGCTTCCAGAGCAGACAGCCCAAAGGCTACAGCGTTGGGCTGTTTCCCTTAGCTCCTACAATTACACCATCGCATACAAGTCTGCTGCACAACACGCAAAAGCGGATGCCCTCTCACCTTTACCCTCAGGAGCAAGCCCCCATTTGACCAGGTGGAACTCACGTGTTTTCACATCGACGTGGAACAACTCACATCTTGGATTGCTTTCCGATTACCGTTTTCCCATTCTACTCATGGTGTGGTGGACACTCGCCATTACCCTATCTTGCAGCGTGTCATACTCTATGTATTCCATGGGTGGTCAGCTTATGTTTCGAAGCCAGCCGCTCTCGAGCTTCAGATCTGGGCTTGCATCAGTCATTGTTTGTCCATTGTCTCCAGTGTGCTGCTGCTGGATGCGGAGAGGGTTACCCACTCTGTTATCATAATTACCTTAAGCACTCATGTCTTCGAACCCTTACATCACAGGCACTCAGGTGTGTCATGGATAAAGCTCTTGCTCTGGCCAGAACTGAACAAGTATGTGGAAACAATGGCGTGCTGCTTTCTTCCTGTGCTTGCCTTCAGTCTGCTCCACCTTAGTGTTTCGCCTCCTAGCCTACTCCCCATCGCCCTTGGGATTACATTCATCTTAGATTTTCGTGGCCCCTTCCTGCCCTTGATGTAGCTTATTGTCGTGGACGCTTATTCAGACTATACCTATGTGGTCAGTATGGCGTCCACCACCTCAGTTGCTATGATCAATGCCCTTCTGCAGATTCTTGCCAATGAAGGGTTTTTCTGCACCATTACAACTGACAATGGATGTTAGAGCAGTTCTGCGCTGCTAATGTCATCAAACACCTGTGTAGCCCTCCATTTCATCCCTCCTCCATTGCCAAAGCAGAGCAGCTGGTGCGCACATTTAAGCAACAGCTTTTGAGGGCCATGAGTACATCTACAACGACAGTGGCACACATGAGGTTCCTGAATACCTACAGGTTCCCCCCTGTCCATAACCGCCACCCAACAGAACTCCTCCATTGCCGACAGCAACGCACCCTCCTCCACCTTGTAGCACCCCAACCGAAGGTACCCCAGACCTGACATGTTAGACAGTACTCTCTGGGTTCGGCTGTTTGGGCGCATTCCTACAGGTGAAACCCTCATGGATGCCAGCTACAGCAGTTGCCACAAATGGGCGGCGCCTTACAGTGGTTTATACCCCAAAAAGGTTTAGAGCATCAGCACGTGAACCAACTCTGTCCCTGCCTTCAGCCTACCCCTCCAGCAGTAGATCACTCTGAGTTGGAGTCGCTGCCCTCACACATCCTTGCGCCTCAGGGCTACCATTCGTGCTCGAGGACGCTATCGGCAGCTCCTGCAAGCACAGGTTTGGAGGTCGAGATGTCACCACAGCCTCCGTCTGTTACACAGTCTTTCACAACTCTGCAGTCCCCAGCATATTGCCCGAACTCCTGCATTCCTCCTCATAGCAGGCTTTCAACTATGGGATATCACGTGTCTACCTCCCAAAACATTAGCCAGGGCTCTTCTGGCCCTATGTGTCCATTTAGGAAGGAGGCGGGAGAGGGTCGAGGGAGGGTCCTCGTATCCTGGTCTGACAATTTGGATAGCCTGCCCGAAGACATGCACATAGACGACAGCCGCTAGGCGGCTCCCCCATAACCTGCGAGCGCTGCTGCCTCCACCACAGCGCTATGCACAGGCATGCCCCCGCGCCGACCTGTCAGGGGCTCAGAAGACAGTCGTGTTCCGAATGGGCTCTTGAATCACTCGTTGCACCCATCGTTGTTTGGTTCCCGATCTTTCTATGTCTAGACTCTCGGTTTCATTCACTCTTTGGACTTGCCGTTCTGTCCTTAGCTGTTGTTACCGTCTTCATTGTTGTCCATAGCTGTTGTCATTCTGTGGTTTTGGCGACACCGTCGAAGCCGTGGGCCAGTCGGCGCCTTGGTTGTATCGGATTCTGGTTACTGAAATTTGTATCCCATTTCTATGTGGTGATAGTTTCGAAACGCCGCTTACAAATGTCTATAGTAATGTCTATGGCCTGGTCTATCGTGGCAAAGCGTCCCTCACGGAGACTTCCTTACTGTGGAACCCAGGTCTGCTGATACTGCTAAGATGGCAGGGCGTTGGCTGGTAACTGCGGCCTGGTTTCTGCTGTTGGACTTTGGTTCTGGCTGTCGGTGTCTTAGTTGTTACAGCAAAGTTTGCATCATAGGCCAGTAGAATGAGACTCACATGGCTGCGGACAACCTACCAGTGTACTGACGTGAGTGTTATCAGTGAGACAGTTACCAATCCCTGGGCCGCGTAGTGCCACAGTGCACTATGTCCATAGGAAACTCCAAAAAGAGAAAAGTGACGAGAAAAAGGAGAAAGGGACGGGGTAAACGAGTAAAGAGTTGTTTGAGGGTCTCATTTGTCTGTGACAGTTACACAATACACTGTGCTAAGGGCGTAGCTGACGATTCATACATGTTTTCGATGAGCACCAAGACTCTCTCTGCCTTCCCCCCCCCCCCCCCTCTCACCGCTGTTATCAGTAAAGTGTTTGTTGTGTTTAGGTGTTTTGTACATATGTTAGAAAGATTTATACTAGAACTATTTATAACAGTGAATTTTTATTTCTCCCTATACTTTTTTCTGGCGTTCTGAACCATCGACAAATTAGCGGAGATAGAGAAGGCATGCGAAATACGACAAAGAGTCTTCGGCTGTATCTGTTGCATATCTGATGGTACCGGGAACAATTTTGGACGAAATTTTGTTCCTCTTTACCTTCGCCTTTCGGCTTTCTTCTTCGCACTTACGCCAGTGTAGCTTCTGGCTTCGCTGTATTCATACAAGGACGTACAAAACTGTCGGCATTTTTCAGTGAAATTTTACATCCTCTGTTTCTAGTAACGCAAGTTCGTATCTGCTGCAAACATGTCTGAGAATAGAGGTGTGACCAGTCCTGTAACACGTAATGAGTATGTACATGATGTTTAGGTGTAACAGTAACGCAGTTACGCAGTAGTAGCCGACCGCGTTTTCATTTGCGTAGGAAAGTAAACCGATTTTGTGACATATTGTAAGTTCCTAATCAGAGGCGAATTATTTAGTTTCGCCTGAGTGCTTCGGTAGCTAGGTTTTGAATATCTGCGTATTATTAGACACGGTTCCTGCCCTTTCGTCAGGGTCTATAGTAGATTTCCGTAGCGAGAGTCGACAGTCGTTTGTTTGCTTGTTTTGAAAGCTAGTGACCGCTTGTTGGCGCTAGTCAGGCAGTCAGTCAGGCAGTAGCAGCCGGCCGAGACAGACGCGGCAACAGGGAAGTAACCGCTTTTGTGACATTTGCGAGTTCCTAACCAGGAGCGAATTTCATTATACCATCTGCGTGGTTTAATAGTTTAGTTTCTTAAGTTTCTGAGTGTAAATTTAACATCTAATAGCCACAGTTCTCGCGTTTTCGTTTGCATAGGAAAGTAAACCGGTTTTGTGACATATTACAAGTTCCTAATTAGCGGTTAATTATTTAGTTTCACCTGAATGCTTCGGTAATTAGGTTTTTGAATATCTGCGTATTATTAGACACAGTTCCTGCGTTTTCGTCTAGAGTTGAGTAGCGCAGCACCTGCCGGTAGTCCGTTTATCTGCATAGTTTAGCTTCCCACGGTCTTTTGTATGCACAGGGACTGAGATTGTTGTGTGCGGATGCGAGTCGAGTTGGTAACACTTCGCTCTGCGCTTCAGGCTGTGATGGCTTCGGTTACACAGCTTGAGGCTGCAGTGGATAGGCGCCACTATTGTGGACCGGCTGTGGGGATCCAACGGACGTCCAGCGCGTCAGAGTCGTCCTCACCGGTGGCCAGTCCAGTTTCAGCTCGCACTGAGGTTGACCCCTCACCCGTGGTCGAGTGGGAGGTCGCCCCGGGGCGAAGCAGGCGGCGGAAGACTTCCCAGGCGGCCGCACGTAAGGCCTCCCCGGTTTGTCTGACAAACAGGTTCCAGGCGCTAACTGTGGCTGACACTGTCGCTGAGCGAGATGCTGTCGCCTGTCCTGCCTGCAGGATCCGGGCAATCGCAGGGGGTGGGAGTATTGGTAGTTGGGAGCTCCAACGTTAGGCGCGTTATGGGGCCCCTTAGGGACTTGGCTGACAAGAAGGGAAAAAAAACCAATGTGCACTCCATGTGCATACTGGGTGGAGTCATTCCAGATGTGGAAAGGGTCCTCCCAGATGCGATGAAGAGCACAGGGTGCAGCCAACTGCAGGTGGTGGCTCACGTCGGTACCAGTGATGTGTGTCACTTTGGATCAGAAGAGATTCTCTCTGGTTTCGAGCGGCTAACAGAAGCAGTAAAGGCTGCCACTGTTGCTTGCAAGATGAAAGCAGAGATGACCATTTGCAGCATAGTTGACAGGACCGATTGCGGACGTCTGGTACAGAGCCGAGTGGAGGGTCTGAATCAGATGCTCAGACGGTTCTGCGACCGTGTAGGCTGCAGATTCCTCGACTTGCGCCAAAGGGTGGTTGGGTTTCGGGTTCCGCTGAATAGGTCAGGTGTCCACTATACGCAGGAGGCAGCTACACGGGTAGCAGGGGCTGTGTGGCTTGCACTGGGCGGTTCTTAGGGATAGACGGTCTCGGGAAAACACAAGGTGGGCTTCAGTCACAAAGGGTGCAGGCCGAACACAGGAAGAACATAGATACAGGAACCATTGGTATAACAGTTGTAAAATGTCGTAGCTGTGTTGGGAAAGTACCAGAGCTCCAAGCGCTAATAGAAAGCACTGATGTTAAAATCGGTATAGGCACTGAAAGCTGGCTAAAGCCGGATATAAGCTCAGCCGAAATTTTTACGAAGAACCTAACGGTGTTCCTAAAGGATAGGCTAAACACGGTTGGCGGTGGCGTGTTTGTTGCTGTTAGAAGTAGTTTAACTTGCCGTAAAATTGAAGTGGATACTTCCTGTGAGTTAGTATGGGCAGAGGTCGTTGTTGGCAACCGGAATAAAATAATAATAGGTTCCTTTTAGTGACCTCCCAATTCAGATGATATTGTTGCTGAAGGTTCAAAGAAAACTTGAGTTTGATTTCAAACTCGTACCCGACTCATACGATAATATTTGGTGGTGATTTTAATTTACCCTCGATATGTTGGCGAAAATACATGTTTAATTCCAGAGATACGCATAAAATATCATCCAAAATTGCGCTAAACGCATTCTCTAAAAATTATTTCGAGCAGTTAGTTAATGAGCCCACGCGAATTGTCAACGTTTGTGAAAACACACTTGACCTCTTAGCAACAAATAATCCTTAGTTAGTAAAGAGCATCAAAACCGATACAGGGGTTAGTGCACACAGGGTTGTCGTAGCGAGTCTGCATATTGTACTCCCTAAATCCTCGAAATATAAGCGAAAAGTAGACCTATTCCAAAAAGGAGATAAGAATTTACTTGACGCCTTCCTGAGAGACAATCTCCACTCATTCCAAATCAGTAATTAAGTGTAGACCAGATGCGGCTTAAATTCAAAGAAATAGTATCAGCAGCAATTGAGAGATTTATATCAAATATATTAACAAACGACGGAGCTGGTCCTCCTTGGTACACAGAGTGGGTTAGAACACTGTTGCAGAAACAACAAAACAAACATACCAAATTTAAAAAGACGCAACATCCTCAAGATTGGGGATCTTTTACAGAAGCTCGAAATTTAGCGCGGGCTGCAATGCGAGATGCTTATAACAGTTTTCACAACGAAACATTGTCTCGAAACCTGGCAGAAAATCCAAAGAGATTCTGGACGTATGTGAAGTATGTTAGCCGTGAGAAACAGTCAATGTCTTCACTGCGCGATAGCAATGGAGATACTATCGAAGACAGTGCTCCTAAAGCAGAGTTACTAAGCACAGCCTGCCGAAATGACTTCACAAAAGAAGACGAAGTAAATATCCCAGAAGTCGAATCGAGAACAGCTGCCAACATGAGTAACGTAGAAGTAAATATTCTCGGAGTTGTGAAGCGACTTAAATCACTTAATTAAAGTGTGTCTTCTGGTCCAGACTGTATACCAGTTAGGTTCCTTTCAGAGTATGCTGATGCATTAGCTCCATACTTAACAATCAAATAAAACCGTTCGCTCGACGAAAGATCCGTACCCAAAAACTGGAAAGTTACACAAGTGACACCAATATTCAAGAAAGGTAGTAGGAGTAATCCACTAAATTACAGGCCTATATCGTTAACGTCGATATGCAGCAGGATTTTGCAACATATATTGGGTTCAAACATTATGAATTACCTCGAAGAGAACTGTCGATTGACACATAGTCAACATGGGTTTATAAAACAACGTTCCTCTGAAACACAACTACCTCTTTATTCACGTGGTGTGCTGAGTGCTATTGACAGGGAATTTTAGATCGATTTCGTAATTCTGGATTTCTGGAAGGCTTTTGACACTGTACCACACAAGCGGCTTGTAGTGAAATTGAGTGCTTATGGGATATCGTCTGAGTTATGTGACTGGATCTGTGATTTCCTGTCAGAGGGGTCACACAGTTCGTAGTAATTGACGGAACGTCATCGGGTGACACACAAGTGATTTCTGGCGTTCCCCAAGGTAGTGTTATAGGCCCTTTGCTGTTCCTTATCTTTATAAACGATTTGGTAGGCAATCTGAGCAGCCGTCTTAGGTTGTTTTCAGATGACGCTGTCGTTTATCGACTAATAAAGTCATCTGAAGATCGAATCAAATTGCAAAACTATTTAGAAAAGATATCTGAATGGTGCTAAAATTGGCAGTTGACCATAAATAACGAAAAGTGTTAGGTCATCCACATGGGTGCTAAAAGAAATTCGTTATACTTCGGTTACACGATAAATCAGTCTAATCTAAAATCCGTAAATTCTACTAAATACCTAGGTATTACTGTTATGAAGAAATTAAATTGGAAGGAACACATAGAAAATGTTGTGGGGAAGGCTAACGAATGCTGCGTTCTATTGGCAGGACACGTAGAAAATGTAACAGATCTACTAAGGAGACTGCCTACACTACGCTTGTCCGTCCTCTTTTAGAATACTGCTGTGCGGTGTGGGATCCTTACCAGATAGGTCTGACGGAGTACATCGAAAAAGCTCAAAGAAGGTCAGCTCATTTTGTGTTATCACGACATGTGAGAGAGAGTATCACAGAAATGATACAGCATGTGGGCTGGACATCATTAAAATAAAGGTGTTTTTCGTTGCGGCGGAATCTTCTCACGAAATTCCAATCACCAACTCTCTCCTCCGAATGCGAAAATATTTTGTTGAGACCAAACTACATAGGGTGAAACGATCATTACGATAAAATAAGGGAAATCAGGGCTCGTAGGGAAAGATATAGGTGTTCGTTCTTTCCACGTGCTATACGAGAATAGAATAATATAGAATTGTGTAGGTGGTTCGATGAATCCTCTGCCAGGCATTTAAATGTGATTTTCCGAGTATCTGTGTAGATGTAGATGTAGATCAATTAATCAATATACTACTAGTAAAGTGGGAGCTCTAAAGGAGTCGAAGAATTGGGTGTCCGCAACAAATAGTTATTGTTGTGGTATGGAGAGCTTGTGTCGTAATGGAATCTGAAATTTTTCGGGCTATATCTCCCGCTGCAGCCTAGAATCGTTTCTAGGTAAAAGTCGACTCTGACGTGCTCTTCGCACATCGCAAAGTACTTGTTAAGAGATGTTAAGTAATTGTGTGACACGTGTCCAAATGTTTTAACAATAGCACTGTCACCTTGGAAGGCGGTCTACGTAGATCAACGGATGTGACGTGCAGACTGTTGTCTGACAATTCTATGTTCTACACTACAGCGATTCTTTAACGTTGACAAGTCTTTTCGAAGAAAGTTTTATGATTACAGTGTTGTCATAGACATCACATTAAGAGCTGAATCACCTGGGCGCTATGTCTGTAATCAGAAACTTTGTGTGGAGTCTCACTTTAGCAAAAATCAGCTACATCCTTTGTGCAAATTTAATTATACAGCATTATTTTCCCAACTGTGACGTAGGATGTGCGACTGTATACCTCTAATATAAAGTAAACTATACAGAATATCCAAAGTGCCTACTTATCTTCCAGGTTTCTCATGTAAACTTATGTGTATTCCTATATGCCACAGTAGTTCTCCGTTTTACTAGCAGAACGCTTAGAAGACTCAACACATCAGATAAGGAGATCGCATACATTGTATTTTCCATGATATGCATACTATCACACCCTACTCCTGTGCTGCCAATATGTGTGTCACAGGTATATTTCTACTGCTGTAGAACAATTATATTCCAAAAGTGGTACTACATATATGTTTCTTTATAGAAATAATAATATTTAACAGATTTTACAAATAGCACAGATTTTTTTTAATGCAGAATTGAATTTTTCCACTCACAGGCATAAATATATAACCATACATGGTGTGTATGACAAGCAAAATGCTTGTGTTTTTGTATGCATGGTGTTACTCTACACAGCAGAACAGCTATTGAAGTAGGAAATTTATGGTGTTTATTTATTAAAGTATCGGCCTTGATATCATTTTAGCATGTACACAGTAGCCTAGTTGTTTCTGTGGCTACTAGAGGGCGCTCGTAGCAACACCATGTTTACTTGCCCACACTTTCTAAAGTGGGCACTTCAGTCTTGTTGCAACCCCTGTCCACAGTACGAGCAGCCCTTAGCGGCTCGCCATCTGACAAGTGTTCATGACATCGCCTATTCAGCCGAGATCTTTTTTAATATGTGACTTGTAAGTACTGCATCTTTTCGAGTCAGTACAATATTTAATTTTATTAATGTAATATATAACTTGAAAGGGTACAGTACCGCACAACATTGAAAATAGGTACAACATACTTCATTATTCTTGTCTGAACAACATATTTTTTTCTAATAATAACTCAATTTCAATTAATACAATGAATACAGTGCACTTTCCAATCCAGAAAGTGCACTGTAGCGTTAAATAACTACGAGACCATAAGATAGAGATTCACCAATGTAAAGCCATGCCCACTGGGCGGAATTTCTCATGTGTTATTGTTGTAGGTTATAGAATTTGTGTGTTTAAGTTATAGAATTTATCAGAATAAATAAGATAGTGAAAAGAAAATGATTGGTGGCCTTTTCCTTCGAACTGTATGTTGTCATGATATCCAGAATTTATAATGTGTGCGCCATTCATATTCAGTGCGATGGCCACGTGTTGATAAAAGCCATTAAATAAAAAAAGAAAATGTGGTATTGCCAGTGCGTAGTGAACATTCAAAGATCTATAAATTACTGATAGTCAGATGTGCGTTTCCATTGCGTATTATTCACACGGTAGGATAATTTGTAACTTAATTGTGAGTACGAGAGTTCATGTTACTCGATAAATAAGAATGAATCCACTCGCTTGGCAGACCACTCATCTTGCAGGCCAGACTGCTTGATGCCACAGTATGAGCAAGGCATGTGGGTGCCTCTCATAATTTCGACCCTGCCAGGATATTCTGCTGTTAGGGTTTGCTGTTAAGATTTTTTTATGGAATGTATTGTGATAGCGCTAAGAAGTAAAATTTTTTTTTTGTTTGCAATTTCTTTCTGGATTGGTGAGGATCTTTTATTTTTTTTATGTAATTGCATACTACATCATCTAAGGTTGGAAGATCGTTGTATAATATTTTTTGCGTAATGTCCGTAGTAACTAGGTCACAGTGGAAAAGTATAGTCACCATGGAGAATAGTGATTCTGGCGTGAATGTAGCAGTGTGGAAGAAAGTAGCTGTCGACCTTGGGTTAATGAGCGAGAACGGCAAACACTCGGAAGGGGCTGAATTGTTCAGCAGACCGCGGCAGGGTGATCCTTTATGCGGCGGGCTTTGTCCACAAACGGGGGCTTTTCCCGACGACGTGGGTGAGCCGGGACTAGGTCAGGTATGCAGTGAAAGTGCAGCTACCCTTAACGAAGCTACGGTTCCTCAGGTGAATGAGGTGAGCACACCAAAAGTAGCAATTGACAATGTGCTACTGCAGTTTTTACAGAGGATGGATAGAGATAATAAGGAAAGAGATAGGGAGTATAAGGAAAGATTGGAAGCGATTTATAAAGATAATAAGGAAAGATGGGAAGCATATAAGGAAAGATTGGAAGTGATCGATAAAGATTATAAGGAAAGATTGGAGGCAATGGATAAGGGAAATAAAGTGGCAAAGAGGAAGCTACACTCAGTTAGTGATGAGCATTGCCCGCAGTTAATAGGTTGGTTGGTTTGTGGAAGGAGACCAGACAGTGAGGTCATGGGTCTCATCGGATTAGGGAAGGACGGGGAAGGAAGTCGGCCATGCCCTTTCAAAGGAACCATCCCGGAATTTGCCTGGAGCGATATAGGGAAATCACAGAAAACCTAAATCAAGATGGCCGGACGTGGGATTGAACCGTCGTCCTCCCGAATGCGAGTCCAGTGTCTAACCACTGCGCCACCCCGCTTGGTCGCAGTTAATAATCGGTTAGATGAGGGGGAGAAGAATCTGGGTGCGTTGAAGCAAGTATGTGACGCCGTGAAAGAAAATGGCAATAATTTGGAGGTACGAATAATTGCAATGGAGAGTGATACTACAGAACGTAGGGACGTGTTGCCAGATGAGCGAATCGAAGAGGTAGTGGTCAGAATGAATACCATTAGTGCAGATGTAGAAATCAGTATAAGACTCGAGACAGGTTCTGACAGTATGCAGCGAGAGGTTTATGCCAACCAGGGGGAGATACAATCACTATTACAGCTTAAAGAGGCGCAATTAGAAATAAGTAGGAAACATAGGGAAGAACTAGCACAGTTGCAATTATCGTGCAGTAGCGAAGGTGACACACCACCAGGTAGACTGCAAAGGGAGAGTGAGATAAATTCAAAAAACCAAAATAGGCAGAAAGAGGAAGACGAACTCAGAGAGTCAGAAGAACGGTTGTGTCGGATAAAACAGGTGGCAAACCCAACTGGGTAAGGTCCAAGGTCGGAAAACATGAATGCAGAAGAAGAATGTAGGAGGTACTTCGTGTCGGTACAAACGTACACTTGTTTTCCGGATCCTGATTATTACTAACATCCATGCCTGTGGCTGTCTCAATTTCAAGATTCATTACCTTCATTGTGGGGACCACTCCCCAAAATGAAGTTTGTGTGTAACCATTTGAGGGACGAGGCTAGAGCGAAAATGCAGGAAGTTATTAAAGACTGTAGTAGCTTCAAGATATTTTGTGACAAGTTTTTAAATGAATTCTGGTCGAAAAGTAAGCAGGACCAGGATAAGCAAAGCATATTGATGATGCCAAATTGTAACGAAGGTGGTATAGGAGATCCAGTGTCGTGCTATCAGGAAATGCTGAGACGAAATAGGTATTTGGATGTGCCATACGAAACTGGGGAGCTCATTAGGATCTGTGTAACGAAGTTGCCAATGAGATTGCGCAGAGATATAGTGATAGCAGGCAGAGGCTTAGACGATTCTTCGTCATTTCAGCACTTATTACAAGAATTGGGTAATGAGAGCAATATCGTGAACGGAGACACGACTCATAGGTCAGATAGTGTTGAGGATAGGAACGGCAGAAACTATCAGAATGACAGGAGAGCATGGAATCCTGGCATTTCATTCTTGTCAAAATGGATTGAAGGGTAGGAGAAACTAATCCAACATATCAGCCCTTAGCATCTTGCCTTAAAACACATGCAGCTGGCACTGCAAATTGTCTATGTAGCAGACATACTGATATGTAGAAATGCAAATACCATACTTCTGATCAGAGAATAAAGCACCAGTAATGGAATCTGTTAGGCTGGTCTCTCAGAGCAAAATTTGCAAATTTTTATCTGTAACACTAAAGTAAAATGACTGTTTCTTCAAAAATCAGTTGCTAAAAATGTTAGGTTAATGCCAATGTGTCCAGTTCAATTAGTGCGATTGGACTATTGCAGGTACTTAACACGTAATGTAAAAAGTCAACATTGTGATCGAAGTTTTTAGATTAGCTGCCATCTGATCGGTAGTATGTCGTTGTCATAGTGACAGTTATAATGAGGTGCTGCGTATGGTTGTTCGGAATCTGGTGTTTGTGGAAGAGGCCACTAGCACCAAAGTTTCTAACACTTGGGCTGTCCCATCTCTCCCAGCTTGTATATTCTCTGCACACATTTAATTTTCATGTAAGCACAGATTCCTAACCAACAAATTCTTTACTGTGTATAGTGGACATTCAGAGTGAGGCGGATTGTCCGTGAAAATGCTGTACTGATTGAGACGATCAAGGGAAATCAATCTCGTGGGCTTCATCACATTTCTTACATCAAATTATGGAAAAGTTAAGGATAGATCGAAAGTAGGCAATTTATGGTAGATAGTCAGTGTATTTATTTGTGGTGTGTAACGTTGTGCAGGGTCAAATCGAACATAACAATTTTCAGGCGGGATGTCAGGAGGTATGACGGAATAGACTGGTCGAATGAGTCATGAACAGGAGTCGACAGAGTGGTGTATGTACGTATTTTTTGTCATATGAATAAGGATTAAGCAGAAACGACGTGATGATTAATGAGTGGATAAGGATGGTAGATAGAGAAGCGACGTGATAAATAGTAGTGGATAAAGGTGATATTTAAGGAGAGAAGCGACGTGAAGCAGTGTGATTAATAAAGAGAGATTCGACGTGATGAAACAGTGGTAAATAAAGGTGAGTAGAACTAATAATGTGGAGACGTCTTAGAGGTATGTTACAGAGAGGCCTGTGTATGGTGCAATCGAGATTGATGCGAATGGCGTAGGAAGACCAGGAAATGATGGAGTAATCGACGGACGGAGAGCCGAAGTACGATTGAAGAGATGAGGACGACTGCACAACGTGAAGGGACATAAAGGGAGTATGAGATCCAGGGGGTGACCGTTGTGGAATACTGACGTAAGATGTAATATAAGTGTAAATCTAATTCTTACCATAACATTTGCAACATGAAAAAAAGTAAATTTTGTTGTTGATGTTGAAGCCTGGTGCCAGTATAACTATTCAAAACGGTACCAAGAATGTGTACAGTTATTTTGCAGGATGAATAATTTGTGTATTTTTTGTTCTTAGGTGAAATGTCGCAATTCTAAGTTGATATTTAGCAAGATGAATAATCGGTGAAGTGAATGCAGAGGTAAGCCGATGGAGAGAGGTGCCAGAGTGAAAGGACGAATTCAGAGACTGGAATGCTATCTCCGAAACATTTCCATGTGTTATATGGTTGAGTATAAGGTAGCAAAGGTATGGTATGTTGTCGTGAGTGTGGTGGTGTTATGAGTATAAGGGAGCAAAGGTATGGTATGTTGTCCTGAGTGTGGTGGTGTTAAGGTTGGCTGACTTCTAGACCTATTCTGTTAGTGTATTAATGGATTGAATGAGAAGGAAAATGTGATGTCTGGTGAGTGAGAGTCGTAGAGTAGGGTGATCAATGCGCACACTCCTGCAAAGGGGATGCTACCGATCCATAACTAAAACATTATTGTGCTTTATTGTTTGATTTGGATGAACCTCGATGGCAGGTCAGGATCTGACATCATGTGGATGTTTCATACATGTCCTAGAAATGTTGTTATATATAATAAAAAGGTAAAATATATAAAGAGATACTAATTTCAGTCTGACACATGCGCAAAGGTGCATTGTATGTTGTAGATTTAGAGTCATCGGTTTCGAAAATGTTTATTGTGTTAGGATGTTAAAGTAGTTTACTATTTAATAACACGTGGTAGGTAATTGAGAGCTGTGTAGATTATTTCTTATTTTTTGTTAGAACACTTTCAAGGGGTATTAATTTCAGTCTGTCACAAGCACAAAGGTACATTGTATATTGTAGCTTCAGAATCAACAGTTTCTAATATTTTCACTGTGATAGGATGTTAGAGTAGTCTACTATTTTATATTGTAATTATGAGTTGTATAAATTGTTTCTTATTCCTTTTGTTTTTTTTTTTACACTTTCATATTTTGTATGAGGGACGACAGGTACAATCAATAGCACAAGTGTGGGCTGTAAATAGAAAAGAGATAAATGTTGATGTAGAAAACTAGGGTGTATAATTTTATGTTTTAGAACAAAGATGCTTTTATTACCAATGTATCTAATAGATCATACATGTAATCAATGAGTATTTAAATAATGTAAGAATATCCTTTTGTCTGTAATGTTGCGAAATGCACGGAAGGGTCTGTCTGATTGGGTGTCATAGCGCTGAGGTGGCCACGCAGAAAGCGCCCATACCGCATAAAAATGAAGGAGGGCAAGCTGACGTCGCCATGGGAGAGGTGACAAAGCCGCTGCACTCCCCACTCCACTGTCGGTCGAGGTACACTCCACGCACCCACTACAGCAGGTCAACGGCCTGGGGTGACACGCACGTACCACTGGCCATTCATAAGTTCCGCCACCCTAATGGCTGGAGACAGTATCCCGCAGAGGCAACAGCGGGTGGTTTCTTCTGCTCAACCCCTCGCACGGCGGCGCCTCGGCAGAATGTACGATGCGAGGCAGAGTCCGGTGGGCATTATTTACCAGCAACTATTAACTAGTACTGGACTGTGGAGCCGTGAAACAAGATGACTGCTTGTATGTCTCCATATGGTGGAAAGTGAAGGACTGGTGTTTCCACCTTGTGAGTGGTGGAAAAGATTTTGTCTTTAGCAGACAGGACGATTGTTTTGTTTTGTCTTGACCACTGAACGGTGGGATCCATAAGCTTTTGGCAGTGACTTGTTAAGTGTGCTTTGTGAATTGCATGTGGGACACTTGGTATACTTAAAGAGGACAGTTGTCACTTGGTGACTAATTACTGTATGAATGCAAGAAACTAAAGTGGGACATTGACATTTGCATTTGTAGTAGGAGACATTTCTTTAATTGGTGCAGGAATAAGTGCTGTTTGTTGGAACTTACGACTTTTAATTACACCATGAACTGAAAGGACAGAACTGTGGGTAATAGTAGTTGAAGGGCCATTTCTGGACGACCAGCTTCGTGTTGATGGTGCTCTGAGAGTGACTATGACATTTGTGTTTAATGTGAGATACAGTTTACTGTTCAGTGCGTGTTCAAAATGCCGATTTGAGTGACCTAAAGACTTTCATCCGGGTAACCGTGGGAGAGCATTGACACTGAGACAGTGTTTCTAGGGAACCTGTCAGCAACTTTTTTGACCACAAGAAAATCACAGAATGAAATGATTCCATGTGACTCCCAAGATAGGGAATAATGTATTTGTACTTGTAATTGTGTAAATTTTTTTATATGTTTCATTCCTGAAGCGACAGCAAGTGTAATTGTATTTCATTAACATTTGTGTTTAGAATAGTTAGTGTTTCTTTTTTTTTTTGTTTGTTCTAGGTTACCAGTTCACGAAGCATGTTTATTAGAATATTTGGTGCAATGATGCTTTAATTATTAGCCAGTGGCGTAATACTAACGTAGCGGCTCTTGTTGCATTGGTCAGTAAGGTTGTGACAGGGGACAAGAGTTTGGATTGCACAACAAATATCGGAATTAATTGATGCATTTTGATGTCGTGGACAGTAATGATCTTGTTGGTGTGTTGATTGAAGCCACTTATTTCCGTTATCACAGTGGTGATATTTCACATTAAAGTGTAACGAAGGCTAGTCGAAATGCAAGTTCTTGTCGTCTAAATGTGTAACAACAGAGAAATGAGCAGTAGAGTAAGATATGAGAGCTACTGGTGGATTCAAGCACTTATTGCTAACTATTTATTGCGTGTATTGATCAAAGTTGATGAACTTACTAGCTCAGCAGCAGGTATTTGTACTGGTGGGCAAGGATAAGGTTAAACTCACAGTCGAGTAGTGGTGGCAATTGCTTAAGTGATGATAGTTAATGAGGTATGACATGATGTCTTACATGAACTATATTACATAACCAGTATGTAACTTGTGGTGTATATCATTGTTTTTCTTCTCAGTTTTATTTCTCTGTAGCTTTGATGTATATTTTAGAGTAATGGTATGGAGCCTGACATTATACATGGAAATAGTGTACACAATTTTTTCTTTTGTTGATTTTGTTTTGTATTTAGACACTGCCGTGTAAAAGATTATTACAACACAATTTATGAATGTCAGATTACTTGTTCTGTGTTTGGACGGTGAGCTATTTAAAATTTCATGAGTACAATAGGTATTTTTTTTTTGTTTTAGAATTATTGAAGTTTGGATTACTCCTAAAAATAATGGAGATCCCAGTAACTAAGCCAATTTTTATCTCACCATTATTTTTTTATTTCTATGATGTGATGTTTCATTTGTCATTTGGATTGTTGTAAATATTTATGTGTACGTTACTCCAGATTGTAGAGAGTAAAATAATGCAACAACTGTGTAAATTAATTTGGTAAAGTAACAGCATTTGGTCGTCTATTTGAGGTCACCAGGGGCTGAGGTCTCCTCCTGGTTATTATGATGACTTGCTACGTTTGTTCTAATACAGCTTTCTTAAAAAAATGTTCAGAACTACCCTCACATTGCAAGGATAGTACCGTGCCATTTTTTTCTGCATGGGTAGACGGTGGTGAAAGGGTACAGCACCGCCCGACATTGAGAATAGGTACAACATACTTCATTGTTCTTGTCTGAACAACTTATTTTTTCTAATAGTAACTCAATTTCAATTAATACAGCGAAGCCGGATACCAGTGTGGGAAAGAATGACAATTTATTTATTTAATTGATCACATGTGCACTCCCTCAAAATAAATCCCTACATCCAGTTTGGTGAGATCTGTGAAATGAATGAATGTATGGTCGTCTGCTAACCACAGATAGGAATGTGAATATTTGATCATCTTTGAGACGATCCTTTGGCCACCTTTGGTGGGACCAAAGAGATGAAATTTACCTGAGCTTTGAGCGCCTGAAATGTGGCTGACCAATATGGTAGCAAGGTGCTTCCCCACTTCGACAGAGGTGTGAGAGGACCAGAAGAACGGCCATGTTTCAGCACACTGCCGCTGGATCTTGTGCTGTTAAGACCTGTCTTAGTTGTGCTCCGTAAAGACAAAAGAGTGGAGACATGGTATGCATGTGGAATATTTAAGGGTAGTTTGAAATAATAATTTCTCTATTTCAGGAACTTTTGTGGGGAGAATTAAATGTCAGGCAGGTAATATTAATGGGATCGTAGTAATCTTCGGAAGTGACCAACGGTCACAATGAAACCACGTGTAGCAATAAGTTGAAATACTTCCGTGTGCTTAAGTTAAGCTGAATTACTAGCGTGTGTACTATAAGTTGAAATATTTAAGAAATAGCGTGTGCAGGACTTGAAACTAGAGGCGAGTACTTCCACATGGTGAGTACTGTGTGAGTCTCAATCTGTGTATGAGACAAAGGATAAAGAGAAGTACTCGTCCATGGTATCAGTTGAGGACTCGTGTGTGTGATGAATAAGTTCTTAATATTACTTTGCGAGATATGTTTCTATGTGACGATTCAAACTATAATACTCTGAGAGAGAAACAAGGTGAGTCAGCCGTCTATCCAGCAACGCCACTTGGCTTGTATTGCACAGGAAGACGTGCATATGTCTCCAGAGTTCATTGTAGGAAAGTAGAATTACGAAGTGGGGCATTGTCGTGTGAAACTGGGATAAATATTAATTGAAGTGGGAAAGCTGAAAGTGATAGTGTTGTGACTATTTATTATGTTGTATTTCATGTTGTAGTGTGGTGTATGTCATGTAATTTGGGTATGTATGGTTTGCATTGGGAGAGTAGCTAGGTAGTTGCAGAGGTAGTGAGTTATGCATGTTTCTTTTGTACTGCTCGGTCTGGAGGAAAGTTTCGTGATGATGATTGTGAGAGTCGAAGTGTGAGAAATAATAAATGATCCACCATCCTATCCAGAAAGTGCACTGTAGCGTTAAATAATTACGAGACCATAAGATAGAGATTTACCAATGTAAAGCCATGCCCACTAGGCGGAATTTCTCATGTGTTATTGTTGTAGGTTATAGAATTTGAGTGTTTAGGTTATAGAATTTATCGGAATAAATAAGATAGTGAAAAGAAAATGATTGGTGGCCTTTTCCTTCGAATTGTATGTTGTCATGATATCAAGAATTTATAATGTGTGCGCCATTCATATTCAGTGCGATGGCCACGTGTTGATAAAAGCCGTTAAATAAAAAAAGAAAATGTGGTATTGCCAGTGTGTTGTGAACATTCAAAGATCTATAAATTACTGATAGTCTGATGTGCATTTCCATTGCGTATTATTCACATGGTAGGATAATTTGTAACTTAATTGTGAGTACGAGAGTTCTTGTTACTCGATAAATAAGAATGAATTTACTCGCTTGGCAGACCACTCATCTTGCAGGCCAGACTGCTTGATGCCACAGTATGAGCAAGACATGTGGGTGCCTCTCATAATTTCGACCCTGCCAGGATATTCTGCTGTTAGGGTTTGCTGTTATGATTTTTTTATGGAATGTATTGTGATAGCGCTAAGAAGTAAAATTTTTTTTTTGTTTGCAATTTCTTTCTGGATTGGTGAGGATTTTTTATGTTTTTCATGTAATCGTTTGCTACGTCATCTAAGGTTGGAAGATCGTTGTATAATTTTTTTTGCGTAATGTCCGTAGTAACTAGGTCGCAGTGGAAAAGTATAGTCACCATGGACAATAGTGATACTGGCATGAACGTAGCAGTGTGGCAGGAAGTAGCTGTCGACCTTGGGTTAATGAGCGACAACGGCAAACACTCGGAAGGGGCTGAATTGTTCAGCGGACCGCGGCTAGGTGATCCTTTATGCGGCGGGCTTTGTCCACAAACAGGGGCTTTTCCCGACGACGTGGGCGAGCCGGGACTATGTCAGGTATGCAGTGAAAGTGCAGCTACGCTTAACGGAGCTACGGTTTCTCAGGTGAACGAGGTGAGCGCACCAAAAGTAGCCAATGACAATGTGCTACTGCAGTTTTTACAGAGGATGGATAGAGATAATAAGGAAAGAGATAGGGAGTATAAGGAAAGATTGGAAGCGATTGATAAAGATAATAAGGAAAGATGAGAAGCATATAAGGAAATATTGGAGGTGATGGATAAAGATTATAAGGAAAGATTGGAGGCAATGGATATGGGAAATAAAGAGGCAATGAGGAAGTTACGCTCAGTGATGAGCGTCTGCCCGCAGTTAATAGGTTGGTTGGTTTGGGGAAGGAGACCAGACAGCAAGGTCATGGGTCTCATCGGATTAGGGAAGGACGGGGAAGGAAGTCGGCCGTGCCCTTTCAAAGGAACCATCCCGGCATTTGCCTGGAGCGATATAGGGAAATCACAGAAAACCTAAATCAGGATGGCCGGACGTGGGATTGAACCATCGTCCTCCCGAATGCGAGTCCAGTGTCTAACCACTGCGCCACCCCGCTTGGTCGCAGTTAATAATCGGTTAGATGAGGGGGAGAAGAATCTGGGTGCGTTGAAGCAAGTATGTGACGCCGTGAAAATAAAAGCCAATAATTTGGAGGTACGAATAATTGCAATGGAGAGTGATACTACAGAACGTAGGGACGTGTTGCCAGATGAGCGAATCAAAGTGGTAGTGGTCAGAATGAATACCATTAGTGCAGATGTAGAAATCAGTATAAGACTCGAGACAGGTTCTGACAGTATGCAGCGAGAGGTTTATGCCAACCAGGGGGAAATAAAATCACTATTACAGCTTAAAAAGGCGCAATTAGAAATAAGTAGGAAACATAGGGAAGAACTAGCACAGTTGCAATTATCGTGCAGTAGCGAAGGTGACACACCACCAGGTAGACTGCAAAGGGAGAGTGAGATAAATTCAAAAAACCAAAATAGGCAGAATGAGGAAGACGAACTCAGAGAGTTAGAAGAACGGTTGTGTCGGATAAAACAGGTGGCAAACCCAACTGGGTATAGTCCAAGGTTGGAAAACATGAGTGCAGAAGAAGAATGTAGGAGGCACTTCGTGTCGGTACAAATGTACACTTGTTTTCCGGATCCTGATTATTACCGACATCCATGCCTGTGGCTGTCTCAATTTCAAGATTCATTACCTTCATCGTGGGGACCGCTCCTCAAAATGAAGTTTGTGTGTAACCATTTGAGGGACGAGGCTAAAGCGAAAATGCAGGAAGTTATTAAAGACTGTAGTAGCTACAAGATATTTTGTGACATGTTTTTAAATGAATTCTGGTCGAAAAGTAAGCAGGACCAGGATAAGCAAAGCATATTGATGATGCCAAATTGTAACGAAGGTGGTATAAGAGATCCAGTGTCGTGCTATCAGGAAATGCTGAGACGAAATAGGTATTTGGATGTGCCATACGAAACTGGGGAGCTCATTAGGATCTGTATAACGAAGTTGCCAGTGAGATTGCGCAGAGATATAGTGATAGCAGGCAGAGGCTTAGATGATTCTTCGTCATTTCAGCACTTGTTACAAGAATTGGGTAATGAGGGCAATATCGTGAACGGAGACACGACTCATAGGTCAGATAGTGTTGAGGATAGGAACGGCAGAAACTATCAGAATGACAGGAGAGCATGGAATCCTGGCATTTCATTCTTGTCAAAATGGATTGATGGGTAGGAGAAACTAATCCAACATATCAGCCCTTAGCATCTTGCCTTAAAACACATGCAGCTGGCACTGCAAATTGTCTATGTAGCAGACATACTCTACTGATATGTAGGAATGCAAATACCATACTTCTGATCAGAGAATAAAGCACCAGTAATGGAATCTGTTAGGCTGGTCTCTCAGAGCAAAATTTGCAAATTTTTATCTGTAACACTAAAGTAAAATGACTGTTTCCTCAAAAATCAGTTGCTAATAATGTTAGGTAAATTCCAATGAGTCCAGTTCAATTAGTGCGATTGGACTATTGCAGGTACTTAACACGTAATGTAAAAAGTCAACATTGTGATCGAAGTTTTTAGATTAGCTGCCATCTGATCGGTAGTATGTCGTTGTCGTAGTGACAGTTATAATGAGGTGCTGCGTATGGTTGTTCGGAATCTGGTGTTAGTGGAAGAGGCCACTAGCACTAAAGTTTCTAACACTTGGGCTGTCCCATCTCTCCCAGCTTGTATATTCTCTGCACACATTTAATTTTCATGTAAGCACAGATTCCTAACCAACAAATTCTTTTCTGTGTATAGTGGACATTCAGAGTGAGGCGGATTGTCCGTGAAAATGCTGTACTGATTGAGACGATCAAGGGAAATCAATCTCGTGGGCTTCATCACATTTCTTACATCAAATTATGGAAAAGTTAATTATAGATCGAAAGTAGGCAATTTATGGTAGATAGTCAGTGTATTTATTTGTGGTGTGTAACGTTGTGCAGGGTCAAATCGAACATAACAATTTTCAGGCGGGATGTCAGGAGGTATGACGGAATAGACTGGTCGAATGAGTCATGAACAGGAGTCGACAGAGTGGTATATGTACGTATTTTTTGTCATATGAATAAGGATCAAGCAGAAACGACGTGATGATTAATGAGTGGATAAGGATGGTAGATAGAGAAGCGACGTGATAAATAGTAGTGGATAAAGGTGATATTTAAGGAGAGAAGCGACGTGAAGCAGTGTGATTAATAAAGAGAGATTCGACGTGATGAAACAGTGGTAAATAAAGGTGAGTAGAACTAATAATGTGGAGATGTCTTAGAGGTATGTTACAAGAGGCCTGTGTATGCTGCAATCGAGATTGATGCGAATGGCGTAGGAAGACCAGGAAATGTTGGAGTAATCGACGGACGGAGAGCCGAAGTACGATTGAAGAGATGAGGACGACTGCACAACGTGAAGGGACATAAAGGGAGTATGAGATCCAGGTGGTGAACGTTGTGGAATACTGACGTAAGACGTAATATAAGTGTAAATCTAATTCTTGCCATAACATTTGCAACATGAAAAAAAGTAAATTTTGTTGTTGATGTTGAAGCCTGGTGCCAGTATAACTATTCAAAACGGTACCAAGAATGTGTACAGTTATTTTGCAGGATGAATAATTTGTGTATTTTTTGTTCTTAGGTGAAATGTCGCAATTCTAAGTTGATATTTAGCAAGATGAATAATCGGTGAAGTGAATGCAGAGGTAAGCCGATGGAGAGAGGTGCCAGAGTGAAAGGACGAATTCAGAGACTGGAATGCTATCTCCGAAACAATTCCATGTGTTATATGGTTGAGTATAAGGTAGCAAAGGTATGGTATGTTGTCTTGAGTGTTGTGGTGTTAAGAGTATAAGGGAGCAAAGGTATGGTATGTTGTCCTGAGTGTGGTGGTGTTAAGGTTGGCTGACTTCTAGACCTATTCTGTTAGTGTATTAATGGATTGAATGAGAAGGAAAATGTGATGTCTGGTGAGTGAGAGTCGTAGAGTAGGGTGATCAATGCGCACACTCCTGTAAAGGGGTTGCTACCAATCCATAACTAAAACATTATTGTGCTTTATTGTTTGATTTGGATGAACCTCGATGGCAGGTCAGGATCTGACATCATGTGGATGTTTCATACATGTCCTAGAAATGTTGTTATATATAATAAAAAGGTAAAATATATAAAGAGATACTAATTTCAGTCTGACACATGCGCAAAGGTGCATTGTATGTTGTAGATTTAGAGTCATCGGTTTCTAAAATGTTTATTGTGTTAGGATGTTAAAGTAGTTTACTATTTAATAACATGTGGTAGGTAATTGCGAGCTGTGTAGATTATTTCTCATTTTTTTGTTAGAACACTTTCAAGGGGTATTAATTTCAGTCTGTCACAAGCACAAAGGTACATTGTATATTGTAGCTTCAGAATCAACAGTTTCTAATATTTTCACTGTGATAGGATGTTAGAGTAGTCTACTATTTTATATTGTAATTATGAGTTGTATAAATTGTTTCTTATTCCTTTTGTTTTTTTTTACACTTTCATGTTTTGTATGAGGGACGACAGGTACACTCAATAGCACAAGTGTGGGCTGTAAATAGAAAAGAGATAAATGTTGATGTTGTATGTGTAGAAAACTAGGGTGTATAATTTTATGTTTTTTAGAACAAAGATTCTTTTATTACCAATGTATCTAATAGATCATACATGTAATCAATGAGTATTTAAATAATGTAAGAATATCCTGCTGTCTGTAATGTTGCGAGATGCACGGAAGGGTCTGACTGATTGGGTGTCATAGCGCTGAGGTGCCCACGCAGAAAGCGCCCATACCGCATAAAAATGAAGGAGGGCAAGCTGACGTCGCCATGGGAGAGGTGACAAAGCCGCTGCACTCCCCACTCCACTGACGGTCGAGGTACACTCCACGCACCCACTACAGCAGGTCAACGGCCTGGGGTGACACGCACGTACCACTGGCCATTCATAAGTTCCGCCACCCTAATGACTGGAGACAGTATCCCGCAGAGGCAACAGCGGGTGGTTTCTTCTGCTCAACCCCTCGCACTGCGGTGCCACGGCAGAATGTACGATGCGGGGTAGAGTCCGGCGGGCATTTTTTACCAGCAACTACTAACTAGTACTGGACTGTGGAGCCGTGAAACAAGATGACTGCTTGTATGTCTCCATATGGTGGAAAGTGAAGGACTGGTGTTTCCACCTTGTGAGTGGTGGAAAAGATTTTGTCTTTAGCAGACAGGACGATTGTTTTGTTTTGTCTTGACCACTGAACGGTGGGATCCATAAGCTTTTGGCAGTGACTTGTTAAGTGTGCTTTGTGAATTGCATGTGGGACACTAGGTATACTTAAAGAGGACAGTTGTCACTTGGTGATTAATTACTGTATGAATGCAAGAAACTAAAGTGGGACATTGACATTTGCATTTGTAGTAGGAGACATTTCTTTAATTGGTGCAGGAATAAGTGCTGTTTGTTGGAACTTACGACTTTTAATTACACCATGAACTGAAAGGACAGTACCGTGGGTAATAGTAGTTGAAGGGCCATTTCTGGACGACCAGCTTCGTGTTGATGGTGCTCTGAGAGTGACTATGACATTTGTGTTTAATGTGAGATACAGTTTACTGTTCAGTGCGTGTTCAAAATGCCGATTTGAGTGACCTAAAGACTTTCGTCCGGGTAACCATGGGAGAGCATTGACACTGAGACAGTGTTTCTAAGGAACCTGTCAGCAACTTTTTTGACCACAAGAAAATCACAGAATGAAATGATTCCATGTGACTCCCAAGATAGGGAATAATGTATTTGTACTTGTAATTGTGTAAATATTTTTATATGTTTCATTCCTGAAGGGACAGCAAGTGTAACTGTATTTCATTAACATTTGTGTTTAGAATAGTTAGTGTTTCTTTTTTTTGTTTGTTCTAGGTTACCAGTTCACGTAGCATGTTTATTAGAATATTTGGTGCAATGATGCTTTAATTATTAGCCAGTGGCGTAATACTAACGTAGCGGCTCTTGTTGCATTGGTCAGTAAGGTTGTGACAGGGGACAAGAGTTTGCATTGCACAACAAATATCGGAATTAATTGATGCATTTTGATGTCGTGGACAGTAATGATCTTGTTGGTGTGTTGACTGAAGCCACTTATTTTCGTTATCACAGTGGTGATATTTCACATTAAAGTGTAACGAAGGCTAGTCGAAATGCAAGTTCTTGTCGTCTAAATGTGTAACAACCGAGAAATGAGCAGTAGAGTAAGATACGAGAGCTACTGGTGGATTCAAGCACTTATTGCTAACTATTTATTGCGTGTATTGATCAAAGTTGATGGACTTATTAGCCCAGCAGCAGGTATTTGTACTGGTGGGCAAGGATAAGGTTAAACTCACAGTCGAGTAGTGGTGGCAATTGCTTAAGTGATGATAGTTAATGAGGTATGACATGATGTCTTACATGAACTATATTACATAACCAGTATGTAACTTGTGGTGTATATCATTGTTTTTCTTCTCAGTTTTATTTCTCTGTAGCTTTGATGTATATTTTAGAGTAATGGTATGGAGCCTGACATTATACATGGAAATAGTGTACACAATTTTTTCTTTTGTTGATTTTGTTTTGTATTTAGACACTGCCGTGTAAAAGATTATTACAACACAATTTATGAATGTGATATTACTTGTTCTGTGTTTGGACGATGAGCTATTTAAAATTTCATGAGTACAGTAGGTATTTTATTTTTTATTGTTTTAGAATTATTGAAGTTTGGATTACTCCTAAAAGTTATGGAGATCCCAGTATCTAAGCCAATTTTTATCTCACCATTATTTTTTTATTTGTATGATGTGCTGTTTCATTTGTCATTTGGATTGTTGTAAATATTTATGTGTACGTTACTCCGGATTGTAGAGAGTAAAATAATGCAACAACTGTGTAAATTAATTTGGTAAAGTAACAGCATTTGGTCGTCTATTTGAGGTCACCAGGGGCTGAGGTCTCCTCCTGGTTATTATGATGACTTGCTACGTTTGTTCTAATACAGCTTTCTTAAAAAAATGTTCAGAACTACCCTCACATTGCAAGGATAGTACCGTGCCATTTTTTTCTGCATGGGTAGACGGTGGTGAAAGGGTACAGCACCGCCCGACATTGAGAATAGGTACAACATACTTCATTGTTCTTGTCTGAACAACTTATTTTTTCTAATAGTAACTCAATTTCAATTAATACAGCGAAGCCGGATACCAGTGTGGGAAAGAATGACAATTTATTTATTTAATTGATCACATGTGCACTCCCTCAAAATAAATCCCTACATCCAGTTTGGTGAGATCTGTGAAATGAATGAATGTATGGTCGTCTGCTAACCACAGATAGGAATGTGAATATATGATCATCTTTGAGACGATCCTTTGGCCACCTTTGGTGGGACCAAAGAGATGAAATTTACCTGAGCTTTGAGCGCCTGAAATGTGGCTGACCAATACGGTAGCAAGGTGCTTCCCCACTTCGACAGAGGTGTGAGAGGACCAGAAGAACGGCCATGTTTCAGCACACTGCCGCTGGATCTTGTGCTGTTAAGACCTGTCTTAGTTGTGCTCCGTAAAGACAAAAGAGTGGAGACATGGTATGCATGTGGAATATTTAAGGGTAGTTTGAAATAATAATTTCTCTATTTCAGGAACTTTTGTGGGGAGAATTAAATGTCAGGCAGGTAATATTAATGGGATCGTAGTAATCTTCGGAAGTGACCAACGGTCACAATGAAACCACGTGTAGCAATAAGTTGAAATACTTCCGTGTGCTTAAGTTAAGCTGAATTACTAGCGTGTGTACTATAAGTTGAAATATTTAAGAAATAGCGTGTGCAGGACTTGAAACTAGAGGCGAGTACTTCCACATGGTGAGTACTGTGTGAGTCTCAATCTGTGTATGAGACAAAGGATAAAGAGAAGTACTCGTCCATGGTATCAGTTGAGGACTCGTGTGTGTGATGAATAAGTTCTTAATATTACTTTGCGAGATATGTTTCTATGTGACGATTCAAACTATAATACTCTGAGAGAGAAACAAGGTGAGTCAGCCGTCTATCCAGCAACGCCACTTGGCTTGTATTGCACAGGAAGACGTGCATATATCTCCAGAGTTCATTGTAGGAAAGTAGAATTACGAAGTGGGGCATTGTCGTGTGAAACTGGGATAAATATTAATTGAAGTGGAAAAGCTGAAAGTGATAGTGTTGTGACTATTTATTATGTTGTATTTCATGTTGTAGTGTGGTGTATGTCATGTAATTTGGGTATGTATGGTTTGCATTGGGAGAGTAGCTAGGTAGTTGCAGAGGTAGTGAGTTATGCATGTTTCTTTTGTACTGCTCGGTCTGGAGGAAAGTTTCGTGATGATGATTGTGAGAGTCGAAGTGTGAGAAATAATAAATGATCCACCATCCTATCCAGAAAGTGCACTGTAGCGTTAAATAATTACGAGACCATAAGATAGAGATTTACCAATGTAAAGCCATGCCCACTAGGCGGAATTTCTCATGTGTTATTGTTGTAGGTTATAGAATTTGAGTGTTTAGGTTATAGAATTTATCGGAATAAATAAGATAGTGAAAAGAAAATGATTGGTGGCCTTTTCCTTCGAATTGTATGTTGTCATGATATCAAGAATTTATAATGTGTGCGCCATTCATATTCAGTGCGATGGCCACGTGTTGATAAAAGCCGTTA
Source organism: Schistocerca serialis cubense (assembly GCF_023864345.2). Taxonomy (NCBI): domain Eukaryota; kingdom Metazoa; phylum Arthropoda; class Insecta; order Orthoptera; family Acrididae; genus Schistocerca; species Schistocerca serialis. The sequence goes on along the minus strand of NC_064643.1, from coordinate 378,685,509 downwards.
AATAAAAAAAGAAAATGTGGTATTGCCAGTGTGTTGTGAACATTCAAAGATCTATAAATTACTGATAGTCTGATGTGCATTTCCATTGCGTATTATTCACATGGTAGGATAATTTGTAACTTAATTGTGAGTACGAGAGTTCTTGTTACTCGATAAATAAGAATGAATTTACTCGCTTGGCAGACCACTCATCTTGCAGGCCAGACTGCTTGATGCCACAGTATGAGCAAGACATGTGGGTGCCTCTCATAATTTCGACCCTGCCAGGATATTCTGCTGTTAGGGTTTGCTGTTAAGATTTTTTTATGGAATGTATTGTGATAGCGCTAAGAAGTAAAATTTTTTTTTTGTTTGCAATTTCTTTCTGGATTGGTGAGGATATTTTATGTTTTTCATGTAATCGTTTGCTACGTCATCTAAGGTTGGAAGATCGTTGTATAATTTTTTTTGCGTAATGTCCGTAGTAACTAGGTCGCAGTGGAAAAGTATAGTCACCATGGACAATAGTGATACTGGCATGAACGTAGCAGTGTGGCAGGAAGTAGCTGTCGACCTTGGGTTAATGAGCGACAACGGCAAACACTCGGAAGGGGCTGAATTGTTCAGCGGACCGCGGCTAGGTGATCCTTTATGCGGCGGGCTTTGTCCACAAACAGGGGCTTTTCCCGACGACGTGGGCGAGCCGGGACTATGTCAGGTATGCAGTGAAAGTGCAGCTACGCTTAACGGAGCTACGGTTTCTCAGGTGAACGAGGTGAGCGCACCAAAAGTAGCCAATGACAATGTGCTACTGCAGTTTTTACAGAGGATGGATAGAGATAATAAGGAAAGAGATAGGGAGTATAAGGAAAGATTGGAAGCGATTGATAAAGATAATAAGGAAAGATGAGAAGCATATAAGGAAATATTGGAGGTGATGGATAAAGATTATAAGGAAAGATTGGAGGCAATGGATATGGGAAATAAAGAGGCAATGAGGAAGTTACGCTCAGTGATGAGCGTCTGCCCGCAGTTAATAGGTTGGTTGGTTTGGGGAAGGAGACCAGACAGCAAGGTCATGGGTCTCATCGGATTAGGGAAGGACGGGGAAGGAAGTCGGCCGTGCCCTTTCAAAGGAACCATCCCGGCATTTGCCTGGAGCGATATAGGGAAATCACGGAAAACCTAAATCAGGATGGCCGGACGTGGGATTGAACCATCGTCCTCCCGAATGCGAGTCCAGTGTCTAACCACTGCGCCACCCCGCTTGGTCGCAGTTAATAATCGGTTAGATGAGGGGGAGAAGAATCTGGGTGCGTTGAAGCAAGTATGTGACGCCGTGAAAATAAAAGCCAATAATTTGGAGGTACGAATAATTGCAATGGAGAGTGATACTACAGAACGTAGGGATGTGTTGCCAGATGAGCGAATCAAAGTGGTAGTGGTCAGAATGAATACCATTAGTGCAGATGTAGAAATCAGTATAAGACTCGAGACAGGTTCTGACAGTATGCAGCGAGAGGTTTATGCCAACCAGGGGGAAATAAAATCACTATTACAGCTTAAAAAGGCGCAATTAGAAATAAGTAGGAAACATAGGGAAGAACTAGCACAGTTGCAATTATCGTGCAGTAGCGAAGGTGACACACCACCAGGTAGACTGCAAAGGGAGAGTGAGATAAATTCAAAAAACCAAAATAGGCAGAATGAGGAAGACGAACTCAGAGAGTTAGAAGAACGGTTGTGTCGGATAAAACAGGTGGCAAACCCAACTGGGTATAGTCCAAGGTTGGAAAACATGAGTGCAGAAGAAGAATGTAGGAGGCACTTCGTGTCGGTACAAATGTACACATGTTTTCCGGATCCTGATTATTACCGACATCCATGCCTGTGGCTGTCTCAATTTCAAGATTCATTACCTTCATCGTGGGGACCGCTCCTCAAAATGAAGTTTGTGTGTAACCATTTGAGGGACGAGGCTAAAGCGAAAATGCAGGAAGTTATTAAAGACTGTAGTAGCTACAAGATATTTTGTGACATGTTTTTAAATGAATTCTGGTCGAAAAGTAAGCAGGACCAGGATAAGCAAAGCATATTGATGATGCCAAATTGTAACGAAGGTGGTATAAGAGATCCAGTGTCGTGCTATCAGGAAATGCTGAGACGAAATAGGTATTTGGATGTGCCATACGAAACTGGGGAGCTCATTAGGATCTGTATAACGAAGTTGCCAGTGAGATTGCGCAGAGATATAGTGATAGCAGGCAGAGGCTTAGATGATTCTTCGTCATTTCAGCACTTGTTACAAGAATTGGGTAATGAGGGCAATATCGTGAACGGAGACACGACTCATAGGTCAGATAGTGTTGAGGATAGGAACGGCAGAAACTATCAGAATGACAGGAGAGCATGGAATCCTGGCATTTCATTCTTGTCAAAATGGATTGAAGGGTAGGAGAAACTAATCCAACATATCAGCCCTTAGCATCTTGCCTTAAAACACATGCAGCTGGCACTGCAAATTGTCTATGTAGCAGACATACTCTACTGATATGTAGGAATGCAAATACCATACTTCTGATCAGAGAATAAAGCACCAGTAATGGAATCTGTTAGGCTGGTCTCTCAGAGCAAAATTTGCAAATTTTTATCTGTAACACTAAAGTAAAATGACTGTTTCCTCAAAAATCAGTTGCTAATAATGTTAGGTAAATTCCAATGAGTCCAGTTCAATTAGTGCGATTGGACTATTGCAGGTACTTAACACGTAATGTAAAAAGTCAACATTGTGATCGAAGTTTTTAGATTAGCTGCCATCTGATCGGTAGTATGTCGTTGTCGTAGTGACAGTTATAATGAGGTGCTGCGTATGGTTGTTCGGAATCTGGTGTTAGTGGAAGAGGCCACTAGCACTAAAGTTTCTAACACTTGGGCTGTCCCATCTCTCCCAGCTTGTATATTCTCTGCACACATTTAATTTTCATGTAAGCACAGATTCCTAACCAACAAATTCTTTTCTGTGTATAGTGGACATTCAGAGTGAGGCGGATTGTCCGTGAAAATGCTGTACTGATTGAGACGATCAAGGGAAATCAATCTCGTGGGCTTCATCACATTTCTTACATCAAATTATGGAAAAGTTAAGGATAGATCGAAAGTAGGCAATTTATGGTAGATAGTCAGTGTATTTATTTGTGGTGTGTAACGTTGTGCAGGGTCAAATCGAACATAACAATTTTCAGGCGGGATGTCAGGAGGTATGACGGAATAGACTGGTCGAATGAGTCATGAACAGGAGTCGACAGAGTGGTATATGTACGTATTTTTTGTCATATGAATAAGGATCAAGCAGAAACGACGTGATGATTAATGAGTGGATAAGGATGGTAGATAGAGAAGCGACGTGATAAATAGTAGTGGATAAAGGTGATATTTAAGGAGAGAAGCGACGTGAAGCAGTGTGATTAATAAAGAGAGATTCGACGTGATGAAACAGTGGTAAATAAAGGTGAGTAGAACTAATAATGTGGAGATGTCTTAGAGGTATGTTACAAGAGGCCTGTGTATGCTGCAATCGAGATTGATGCGAATGGCGTAGGAAGACCAGGAAATGTTGGAGTAATCGACGGACGGAGAGCCGAAGTACGATTGAAGAGATGAGGACGACTGCACAACGTGAAGGGACATAAAGGGAGTATGAGATCCAGGTGGTGAACGTTGTGGAATACTGACGTAAGACGTAATATAAGTGTAAATCTAATTCTTGCCATAACATTTGCAACATGAAAAAAAGTAAATTTTGTTGTTGATGTTGAAGCCTGGTGCCAGTATAACTATTCAAAACGGTACCAAGAATGTGTACAGTTATTTTGCAGGATGAATAATTTGTGTATTTTTTGTTCTTAGGTGAAATGTCGCAATTCTAAGTTGATATTTAGCAAGATGAATAATCGGTGAAGTGAATGCAGAGGTAAGCCGATGGAGAGAGGTGCCAGAGTGAAAGGACGAATTCAGAGACTGGAATGCTATCTCCGAAACAATTCCATGTGTTATATGGTTGAGTATAAGGTAGCAAAGGTATGGTATGTTGTCTTGAGTGTTGTGGTGTTAAGAGTATAAGGGAGCAAAGGTATGGTATGTTGTCCTGAGTGTGGTGGTGTTAAGGTTGGCTGACTTCTAGACCTATTCTGTTAGTGTATTAATGGATTGAATGAGAAGGAAAATGTGATGTCTGGTGAGTGAGAGTCGTAGAGTAGGGTGATCAATGCGCACACTCCTGTAAAGGGGTTGCTACCAATCCATAACTAAAACATTATTGTGCTTTATTGTTTGATTTGGATGAACCTCGATGGCAGGTCAGGATCTGACATCATGTGGATGTTTCATACATGTCCTAGAAATGTTGTTATATATAATAAAAAGGTAAAATATATAAAGAGATACTAATTTCAGTCTGACACATGCGCAAAGGTGCATTGTATGTTGTAGATTTAGAGTCATCGGTTTCTAAAATGTTTATTGTGTTAGGATGTTAAAGTAGTTTACTATTTAATAACATGTGGTAGGTAATTGCGAGCTGTGTAGATTATTTCTCATTTTTTTGTTAGAACACTTTCAAGGGGTATTAATTTCAGTCTGTCACAAGCACAAAGGTACATTGTATATTGTAGCTTCAGAATCAACAGTTTCTAATATTTTCACTGTGATAGGATGTTAGAGTAGTCTACTATTTTATATTGTAATTATGAGTTGTATAAATTGTTTCTTATTCCTTTTGTTTTTTTTTACACTTTCATGTTTTGTATGAGGGACGACAGGTACACTCAATAGCACAAGTGTGGGCTGTAAATAGAAAAGAGATAAATGTTGATGTTGTATGTGTAGAAAACTAGGGTGTATAATTTTATGTTTTTTAGAACAAAGATTCTTTTATTACCAATGTATCTAATAGATCATACATGTAATCAATGAGTATTTAAATAATGTACGAATATCCTGCTGTCTGTAATGTTGCGAGATGCACGGAAGGGTCTGACTGATTGGGTGTCATAGCGCTGAGGTGCCCACGCAGAAAGCGCCCATACCGCATAAAAATGAAGGAGGGCAAGCTGACGTCGCCATGGGAGAGGTGACAAAGCCGCTGCACTCCCCACTCCACTGACGGTCGAGGTACACTCCACGCACCCACTACAGCAGGTCAACGGCCTGGGGTGACACGCACGTACCACTGGCCATTCATAAGTTCCGCCACCCTAATGACTGGAGACAGTATCCCGCAGAGGCAACAGCGGGTGGTTTCTTCTGCTCAACCCCTCGCACTGCGGCGCCACGGCAGAATGTACGATGCGGGGTAGAGTCCGGCGGGCATTTTTTACCAGCAACTACTAACTAGTACTGGACTGTGGAGCCGTGAAACAAGATGACTGCTTGTATGTCTCCATATGGTGGAAAGTGAAGGACTGGTGTTTCCACCTTGTGAGTGGTGGAAAAGATTTTGTCTTTAGCAGACAGGACGATTGTTTTGTTTTGTCTTGACCACTGAACGGTGGGATCCATAAGCTTTTGGCAGTGACTTGTTAAGTGTGCTTTGTGAATTGCATGTGGGACACTAGGTATACTTAAAGAGGACAGTTGTCACTTGGTGATTAATTACTGTATGAATGCAAGAAACTAAAGTGGGACATTGACATTTGCATTTGTAGTAGGAGACATTTCTTTAATTGGTGCAGGAATAAGTGCTGTTTGTTGGAACTTACGACTTTTAATTACACCATGAACTGAAAGGACAGTACCGTGGGTAATAGTAGTTGAAGGGCCATTTCTGGACGACCAGCTTCGTGTTGATGGTGCTCTGAGAGTGACTATGACATTTGTGTTTAATGTGAGATACAGTTTACTGTTCAGTGCGTGTTCAAAATGCCGATTTGAGTGACCTAAAGACTTTCGTCCGGGTAACCATGGGAGAGCATTGACACTGAGACAGTGTTTCTAAGGAACCTGTCAGCAACTTTTTTGACCACAAGAAAATCACAGAATGAAATGATTCCATGTGACTCCCAAGATAGGGAATAATGTATTTGTACTTGTAATTGTGTAAATATTTTTATATGTTTCATTCCTGAAGGGACAGCAAGTGTAACTGTATTTCATTAACATTTGTGTTTAGAATAGTTAGTGTTTCTTTTTTTTGTTTGTTCTAGGTTACCAGTTCACGTAGCATGTTTATTAGAATATTTGGTGCAATGATGCTTTAATTATTAGCCAGTGGCGTAATACTAACGTAGCGGCTCTTGTTGCATTGGTCAGTAAGGTTGTGACAGGGGACAAGAGTTTGCATTGCACAACAAATATCGGAATTAATTGATGCATTTTGATGTCGTGGACAGTAATGATCTTGTTGGTGTGTTGACTGAAGCCACTTATTTTCGTTATCACAGTGGTGATATTTCACATTAAAGTGTAACGAAGGCTAGTCGAAATGCAAGTTCTTGTCGTCTAAATGTGTAACAACCGAGAAATGAGCAGTAGAGTAAGATACGAGAGCTACTGGTGGATTCAAGCACTTATTGCTAACTATTTATTGCGTGTATTGATCAAAGTTGATGGACTTATTAGCTCAGCAGCAGGTATTTGTACTGGTGGGCAAGGATAAGGTTAAACTCACAGTCGAGTAGTGGTGGCAATTGCTTAAGTGATGATAGTTAATGAGGTATGACATGATGTCTTACATGAACTATATTACATAACCAGTATGTAACTTGTGGTGTATATCATTGTTTTTCTTCTCAGTTTTATTTCTCTGTAGCTTTGATGTATATTTTAGAGTAATGGTATGGAGCCTGACATTATACATGGAAATAGTGTACACAATTTTTTCTTTTGTTGATTTTGTTTTGTATTTAGACACTGCCGTGTAAAAGATTATTACAACACAATTTATGAATGTGAGATTACTTGTTCTGTGTTTGGACGATGAGCTATTTAAAATTTCATGAGTACAGTAGGTATTTTATTTTTTATTGTTTTAGAATTATTGAAGTTTGGATTACTCCTAAAAGTTATGGAGATCCCAGTATCTAAGCCAATTTTTATCTCACCATTATTTTTTTATTTGTATGATGTGCTGTTTTATTTGTCATTTGGATTGTTGTAAATATGTATGTGTACGTTACTCCGGATTGTAGAGAGTACAATAATGCAACAACTGTGTAAATTAATTTGGTAAAGTAACAGCATTTGGTCTTCTATTTGAGGTCACCAGGGGCTGAGGTCTCCTCCTGGTTATTATGAAGACTTGCTATGTTTGTTCTAATACAGATTTCTTAAAAAAATGTTCGGAACTACCCTCGCATTGCAAGGATAGTACCGTGCCATTTTTTTCTGCATGGGTAGACGGTGGTGAAAGGGTACAGCACCGCCCGACATTGAAAATAGGTACAACATACTTCATTGTTCTTGTCTGAACAACATATTTTTTCTAATAGTAATTCAATTTCAATTAATACAGCGAAGCCGGATACCAGTGTGGGAAAGAATGACAATTTATTTATTTAATTGATCACATGTGCACTCCCTCAAAATAAATCCCTACATCCAGTTTGGTGAGATCTGTGAAATGAATGAATGTATGGTCGTCTGCTAACCACAGATAGGAATGTGAATATATGATCATCTTTGAGACGATCCTTTGGCCACCTTTGGTGGGACCAAAGAGATGAAATTTACCTGAGCTTTGAGCGCCTGAAATGTGGCTGACCAATACGGTAGCAAGGTGCTTCCCCACTTCGACAGAGGTGTGAGAGGAACTGAAGAACGGCCATGTTTCAGCACACTGCCGCTGGATCTTGTGCTGCTAAGACCTGTCTTAGTTGTGCTCCGTAAAGACAAAAGAGTGGAGACATGGTATGCATGTGGAATATTTAAGGGTAGTTTGAAATAATAATTTCTCTATTTCAGGAACTTTTGTGGGGAGAATTAAATGTCAGGCAGGTAATATTAATGGGATCGTAGTAATCTTCGGAAGTGACCAACGGTCACAATGAAACCACGTGTAGCAATAAGTTGAAATACTTCCGTGTGCTTAAGTTAAGCTGAATTACTAGCGTGTGTACTATAAGTTGAAATATTTAAGAAATAGCGTGTGCAGGACTTGAAATTAGAGGCGAGTACTTCCACGTGGTGAGTACTGCGTGAGTCTCAATCTGTGTATGAGACAAAGGATAAAGAGAAGTACTCGTCCATGGTATCAGTTGAGGACTCGTGTGTGTGATGAATATGTTCTTAATATTACTTTGCGAGATATGTTTTCGTGTGACGCTTGATTCAAACTATAATACTCTGAGAGAGAAGCAAGGTGAGCCAGCCGTCTATCCAGCAACGCCACTTGGCTTGCATTGCACAGGAAGATCTGCATATATCTCCAGAGTTCATAGTAGGAAAGTAGAATTACGAAGTGGGGCAGCGTCATGTGAAACTGGGATAAATATTAATTGAAGTGGGAAAGCTGAAAGTGATAGTGTTGTGACTATTTATTGTGTTGTATTTCATGTTGTAGTGTGGTGTATATCATGTAATTTGAATATGTGTGGTTTGCATGGGAGAGTAGCTAGGTAATTGCAGAGGTAGTGGGTTATGCGTGTTCCTTTTGTACTGCTCGGTCTGGAGGAAAGTTTCGTGATTATGATTGTGAGAGTCGAAGTGTGAGAAATAATAACTGATCCACCATCCTATCCAGAAAGTGCACTGTAGCGTTAAATAATTACGAGACCATAAGATAGAGATTTACCAATGTAAAGCCATGCCCACTGGGCGGAATTTCTCATGTGTTATTGTTGTAGGTTATAGAATTTGTGTGTTTAGGTTATAGAATTTATCGGAATAAATAAGATAGTGAAAAGAAAATGATTGGTGGCCTTTTCCTTCGAATTGTATGTTGTCATGATATCAAGAATTTATAATGTGTGCGCCATTCATATTCAGTGCGATGGCCACGTGTTGATAAAAGCCGTTAAAAAAAAGAAAGAAAATGTGGTATTGCCAGTGCGTAGTGAACAGTCAAATATCTGTAAATTACTGATAGTCAGATGTGCGTTTCCGTTGCGTATTATTCATACGGGAAGATAATTTGTAACTTAATTGTGAGTACGAGAGTTCATGTTACTCAAAAAGTAAGAATGAATCCACTCATCTTGCAGGCCAGACTGCTTGATGCCACAGTATGAGCAAGGCATGTGGGTGCCTCTCAACCTAATGTTTTAGTACAGTTAGTCTAATTCTGAAGACGACGCTCTTAGCAGCGTCGAAACCAGGTCAATCTTGACTTAATGTTTAGGACCGAGGGCTTATTTGTTACAATATAATTCTGACACTGTCACTGAACCTTAGCAGCTATGTTCAAAGTTTTAACAATGGAATTTTTATGGTTGAAATGCTCCATGTCACTGGTCTTCAGTTATTGGCGACTGGTTTGATGAACAGTCTTCACAGTTCGAGCGAATAGTTTGACCACTGAGATGATCCGAGATTAGTCTCACCGAGCATTTATGGTAACAAATCAAGAGGTCAATTCACGCAGTAAATCCTGTTATGACAACATTTTCGCAATTATCGACGGTTGTGGAGAGTTAATATTTCTGCAGGAGTCTTCTAATGACTTGTCACTTCGAGTTACTCCGGAAAAACACGATATGTGAAGGTATTTCAGTATCTCAGTATGTACATAAAACACTGGTAAGGAGTTTAAGCCTCGCCATCTGGCTGAAATGTAATTTTTACACTGAAAATTTATGAGTGATGCATATCGGCTATACCACTGCAGTATGCATTGCTTGCGGATTAAGATACAATACTGAAATAATTAATACATAAAAGATTTCAAGTCAATACATACAAGCCAATGAGGACCGCCTAGCCTAATAAACTTATTTATATTACTAGGAGAACATTAAATAACTTTAAATCTATGTTGTCTTGTTTCCAATAGCCGATCGCCGAGGGTGCTCTGTATACACTTGACCGAAAACAGCGCCGCGCTGAAGTTTGCTCCGCCGTGTAAAATTCGTCACCAGTATCGTGATGTGTGCCGCTGTTACTCATGTGTGGTACAGCGTTCTATCCCATCTGAAAGTAAAGCTAGATTATTTCATTATTATTATTGTGCTGAAAATCGGTTTCTTCATTTTGTAGCGTTTTTTTGGAGATTTTATCAGGTTGGCATAAACTCCAGTTCCTCCAGCATATCGAGATAATAACTTTTCTTGAGCTGTGTTTAATATCGCCGTTAATTCATCTGTTGCTCTAAGTTCATGTTTGCTACCTTTCACGTGCACCCCAAGCGCTGTATGATTACTGTGACCACTATTTTCCTTATACCAGATTTCCAAATTTCGTCCAGTCTGGCCTATATAGTATTTATCATATTCTGCGCACTTAACCTTGTGCACACTGGAAACTTTAAGTTGAAGACCACTTTCGAGTTCCAAAAGGCTTATAAAGTAACTGGTAATTTAGAAATAACGAGAGCCGACTCTCTGACTGAAATAATTAGCTTTGTGTATGTTAATATTGCGGGTACTCTCCGCTGACGAATACATCCACTTTTGATTGTATTCTGCTATAATGACGGAAAAAAGCGTACGCCTGAAAAAACGACATCGAGTTTGATCCGATGATGGAATAAGCCACCTGGGGGTCAGTAGTTTACTAGTAATAGTTTCAACGTCGTCCACCAACAGACAGAGGACTGGCATAGTTGCCAGATCGCCTAATGTGTCTACCCTTTAATATGGAATGTTCACAGTCAGGTGGTTCAGTGTGATCTATACACGTGAAGCAAGCAGGCAATCACGCCATGGAGATGCGCTCGTGCCTCCTACAGCCAATGGAGTGAGTCTGCAAGCGGATAAACTGTGGCATTGCGATTGGCGGGATTGTCCGTTTCGGAAAACTGGACGACTAGTTGGGCGTGCGGCGTCAGTTGTTCAACAGTTCTGGTACCAGAGTATGCGAAAACATTCTCAAATCCGTAGATGATGTTGTGGACGTCTAGGCAGCACAGGCGCCCACAAGGATCATGGTGTCGTATGGGCAGCAGTGGGAGATTGTACAGACACTATTGCAAAGATAAGAGGGCTTGTGAGCCAGGATGACTCAACACGAACTGTTGGCGAAACGGTTATTAATAGGGGCTCTGCTTCCAGACCCACCTCTAGCCTGTCTTCCTGCCGGCCGAAGTGGCCGAGCGATTCTAGGCGCTACAGGCTGGAGCCGCGCGACCGCTACGGTCGCAGTTTAGAATCCTGCCTCGGGCATGGATGTGTGTGGTGTCCTTAGGTTAGTTAGGTTTAAGTAGTTCTAAGTTCTAGGGGACTGATGACCTCAGAAGTTAAGTCGCATAGTACTCAGAGCCATTTGAACCATTTGAACCTGTCTTCTTCTCATGCCACAGCATTGGTGTGCACGGCTTGACTGGTGCCGTGAGAAGATCACTCGGCAGATGGAATGGCACGCCTTGGTCTTCACCGATTGAAGCAGATTCTGCCTGCACCCAAGTGATGGTCGTTCGTGCGTACGACGTAGATCTGGTGAGTGCTGTCTCCTAGAGTGTGTTCATCCAACACACACTGGCCCCAACCCAGGCGTTATGGTCTGGTGTGCGATAACCTACATCTCTCGTTCACCTTTGTGTTTCTGAAGGGGAGTTAACCAGCACTCGGTTGGGGCAGAATGTTGTTATAACCGTTCTTTTGGCGTTCTTGCAATAATAAATTGATGTGTGGTTCCAACAGGATCTTGCTCGCCCACATACTGCAGAAACTTCCCTCGCCAGCACGATCACCGGACTTGTTTCCAATCGAGCACGTGTGCGATATGTTGGGACAAGAAGTGACTCGCGCAACACGTCAGCCGACAACTCCTACAGAACTACGTAACAGGTCGACCACGTGCGACGTATCGTATCCCAGGACAATATTCGCTATCTGTACCATCGACTTGATGCCAGTGTCAGCACCTGTTTTGCCCCCCGTGGAGGCTACACGACATAGTAAAATGGATGTTTCAGCATGGGTCGATACCTGGTACCTCAGAACTGCTTGCGGTTCTTTTTTTTTTCTTTTTTGAGTCATCAGCCTCCTGACTGCTTTGATGTGGCCCGCCACGAATTTCTCTCCTGTGCCAAACTCTTCATCCCAGAGTAATACTTGCAACCTACGTTCTCAGGTAATTGCTGGACGTAGTTCACTCTCTGTCTTCCTCTACATTTTTTGCCCTCTACAGTTCCCGCAAGTATCACGGAAGTCATGCCCTGATGTCTTAACAGATGACTTATCATCCTGTCATTTCTACTTGTCGGTGTTTTCGGCATATTCCTTTCCTCACCGATTCTGCCCAGAACCTCCTCATTCCTTACCTTATCAATCCACCTAATTTTCAACACTCGTGTGCAGCACCACGTCTCAAATGCTTACTCTCTCTTCTGTCCCAATCTTCCCACAGTTCATATTTCACTACTATACAATGCTGTGCTCCAAACGTACATTCTCAGAAATTTCTTCCGCAAATTAAAGCCTATGTTCGCTCTCTTGGCCACGAATTCCATTTTTGTCAGTGCTAATCTGCTTTTGATGTCCTCCTTTCTCCGTCCGTCATTGGTTATTTTGCTCCCTAGGTAGTAGCATTCCATAACTTCATCTACTCCGTGATCATCAATCCTGATGTTAATTTTCTCATTGTTATCATCTCTGCTTGTTCCCATTACTTTCGGCTTTCGTCAGTTTACTCTCGATCTTTATTCTATAACCATTAGAGTGTTGATTCCATTTATCAGATGCTGTTATTCTTCTTGTCTTTCACTAAGGCTTGGCTTGGCTCTGAGCACTATGGGACTTAACTTCTGAGGTCATCAGTCCCCTAGAACTTAGAACTACTTAAACCTAACTAACCTAAGGACATCAACAAATCCATGCCCGAGGCAGGATTCGAACCTGTGACCGTAGCGGTCGCGCGGTTCCAGACTGTAGCGCCTAGAACCGCTCAGCCACTCCGGCTGGCCTTTCACTAAGGACAACAACGTCATCAGCGAATCTTCTCACTGACATCTTTTTACCTTAAATTTAAATTCCACTCCTGAACCTTTCTATTGGTTCCACCATTGCTTCTTCAGTGTACAAATGGAACAGTAGAGGAGAAAGACTACATACCTGTCTTACACCCTTTTTAATGCGAGAACTTCGTTCTTGATCTTCTAGTCTTATTATTCCCTCTTGGCTACCGAGCGAGGTGGCGCAGTGGTTAGACACTGGACTCGCATTCGGGAGGACGACGGTTCAATCCCGCGTCCGGCCATCCTGATTTAGGTTTTCCGTGATTTCCCTACATCGCTCCAGGCAAATGCCGGGGTGTTCCTTTCAAAGGGCACGGCCGACTTCCTTCCCCGTCCTTCCCTAATCCGATGAGACCGATGACCTCGCTGTCTGGTCTCCTTCCCCAAACCAACCAACTAACCCTCTTGGCTCTTGTGCATAATGTATATTACCCTTCTCTCCATATAACATACCTCCATTTTTCTCAGAATTTCGTGCATATTGTTCCATTTTATACTATCGAATGCTTATTCCAGGTCAACAAATCCCATGAACCTGTGTTAATTTCCATCAGTCTTGCTTCCATTATAAACTGCAACGTCAGAATTGCCTCTTAGGCGCCGTTTCCATTCCTAAAGTCAAACTGATCGTCTGCTAATCCTCAATTTCCTTTTGCATTTTACTTGTGCTACTGATCAGAAAATGTAATCGTATCATCTACTGCATTGCAGTGTTGCAACAATAGATCTTGAGTGAACTGGAAACCTCTAAACGGGGGTACTAATTTTCTTCCAGTAGACGGGTAGGATACCTTTTAACAAATGATGTATCTACTATTTTCTGACCCAGTTAGAAGTCTTTTTAGTACGGCATTTTAAAGCGAAAGTATGTTGCCTCTTAAAGATCTGCAGTTACTCGTTTAACTGTAGCGCTGGATTAGTCATATCTCGGTTCTCCTGAGGCAACCCCACTGTACGTCCAGCACCTTACAACATGACTGAATGATATTCGGTGAAACATCCTAGGAAGCAAAACTATTTAATCACACTGTCAGATAGTCGGTCTGATTTCATGAGAAAAATATCTGTCGTTACTGTTACTACTAGTAATAGATTTTTTCGTTTGGGTATGTTATATAGCATGTGCAATGCTCGAAATAAGAAACATGCTTTTCCATGATAGCTGAATTCCTTTCATGATACAACACAATTTCAGAATCAATTTCTTTTGGAGTGAAAAAAGTCGAGAAAGTACTGGATTGTACTACTTCACGCGTCAGAGAGAACAGAGTTGTGTGCGCCGTCTCACATTTGGTTCTCACAGCTATTGAGTCTAGGGACTTCCGCAGCCAGCCAATCTCCAGGTGAACCAACTTCGCGAGCGACTGAGAGGGGTGGTCCTGTAATAAACCAGTGTGGATTACGCGGCGCGTACCTGAAATTGCAAGCTCTAAAAGAGAAATGAGATTTCTCTTCCAGGCATAAGAACGAAGCGGAACAAAAAGAGCACGCGTTGGAAAGTGGGAGCCATTATTTTGTTCGGGGGTTCTTCGGCCCCTGCGTAGCTCCCTTCGCTGTAGTTTAAACTGTTGGCCGTAGTCACAGTAGAAAGAACTTCTTCCTGCCATCAACAAGAAAAGCCAATTCTTGTAGCGTGCATCCACACAGCAGGAAATGACTATGGCCCTCGTATTTTACAAACACAGTAATTGAAGTCAACTTCCCAAACTAATGGGAAGTTGTTTAAAACAATATTTTCCCCTAAAGACACTTTCTCACACAGTCAGAGATTGTTCTCGTTTGGAAAAATCTGAAAAACAATGACATTGTTTTGGGAATAAATACAGCTAAGTCACTTAATGCATCTATTTATCTGTTACTCCGTTTTGGCTGCTGCTGTCATCAGGTGAAACCTTAGAACTTGCAAAACAAGATGCAGCTGCAGAATCAAAGACCTATCGCTAACCAGTGAGTTAAGAGAGTTGAGTTGACGCCACAATCAGGCACAGGTTTCTGGTACTGACTCTGAACTTTGTTTTGCAAATCCTAAGCACTGATCTGACAACGAGGGTAGCAAAACCGGCATAATAAAAGATAAATAAATATGTTAAATGGTCTAGACGGTTATATTCCACAATGATTGTGGAATCATACAGGGAATTCATTTTCTTTATTAATAAAGTTTATGTTGGCTTCACAGAGGGATGAGTCTGTAATAGATCTTCTTTATTTCTTTCCATACAGTTAATGCCCGGCTGGCAATAATAAGACAAGGAGGAAAATAAACTGCCTACTAGTGTTTCCTGGGTCAGTAAATTTCTTCCAACGTTTTTTTAAAGCAGATTCTGTCCTAAAATTCGTTTACGGGAGGTCAGCTAAACAGTCACATGCAACTGCCATAATCCATTGAGAGATTCTTGAAAATTATTTTCAGAGGAAGGTTGACCAATGCCCACCAGACGATAATGTTAGCGTTTCTTCATGACTGTAATTCATTTTGTCGTATAGTGCATCATAAAAGTTAAAGACGTTTGAAATCATTGACAGTATGGATACACCTGAATGAAAAGATAAACTCCGTCTCCTAAGTATTGGTAAATAAATCGCATCCACAGCGAAAATTTACCGAGTTAATTACACTATTGGCCATTAAAATAGCTACACCACGAAGATGACGTGCTACAGCCGCAAAATAAAACCGACAGGAAGAAGAAGCTGTGATATGCAAATGATAAGCTTTTCAGAGCATTCACACAAGGTTGGCGCCGGTGGCGACACCTACAACGTGCTGACATGAGGAAAGTTTCCAGCCGATACACAAACAGCAGTTGACCGGCGTTGCCTGCTGAAACGTTGTTGTGATGCCTCGTGCAACGAGGAGAAATGCATACCATCACGTTTCAGACTTTGAGAAAGGTCGGTTGTAGCCTATCGCTATTGCGGTTTATTCTATCGCGACATTGCTACTCTCGTTGGTCGAGATCCAATGACTTTAGGAGAATATGGAATCGGTGGGTTCCGGAGGATAATACGGAACGCCGTGCTGGATCCCAACGGCCTCGTACCACTAGCAGTCGAGATGACAGGCATCTTATCCGCATGGCTGTAACGAATCGTGCAGCCATGTCTCGATCCATGAGTCAACAGTTGGGGACGTTTGCAAGACAACTACCATCTGCACGAACAGTTCGACTACATTTGCAGCAGCATGGACTATCAGCTCGGAGACCATGGCTGCGGTTACTCTTGACGCTGCATCACAGACAGGAGCGCCTGCGATGGTGCACTCAACAACGAACCTGGCCGTGATTGGTGACATCGTGGTGAACGCACATTGGAAGCGTGTATTCGTCATCGCCATACTGGCGTATCACTCAGAGTGATGGGGTGCCATTGGTTACACGTCTCGGTCGCCTCTTGTTCACATTGTCGGCACTTTGAACAGTGGACGTTACATATCAGATGTTTTACGACTCGTGGCTCTAACGTTCATTCGATCCCTGTGAAACCCTACATTTCAGCAGGATAATCCACGACCGCATGTTGCAGGTCCTGTACGGGCCTTTCTGGATACAGAAACTGTTCGACTGTTGCCCTGGCCAGCAAATTCTCCAGATCTCTCACCAATTGAAAACGTCTGGTTAATGGTGGCCGGGCAACTGGCTCGTCACAATACGCCAGTCTCTACTCTTGATGAACTGTGGCATAGTGTTGAAGCTGCATGGGCAGCTGTACCTGTACACGCCATCCAAGCTCTGTTTGAGTCAATGCCCAGGCGTATCAAGGCCGTTATTACGGCCAGAGGTGGTTGTTCTGTGCACTTATTCCTCAGGATCTATGCACCCAAATTGCATGAAAATGCAATCACATGTCAGTTCTATTACAATATATTTGTCCAATGAATACCCTTTTATCATCTGCATTTCTTCTTGGTGTAGCAATTTTAATGGCCAGTAGTGTACTTTCATCTTCTTATATGCAAAAATGCCAGTTTCCACCCACGTCTTTAATTCCACTTTAGTATCTGTTAATTTGGCATTCATCTCACAATGGTATGAGAATTCGCCTGGAAACACACGTGCTTTGGATTCCACATTAAACTGTAGCACGCTTTTCGCCAGTTTAATAACTGGAATTATATGGTAACGCAGGCTTTCAGTGATGGATCTTCTCGGGTTATCAGCCGAGTCAATGGGTCATTCTACGTCAACTTTGCTAACGTTTCTTACTCGCCATCTTCAGACGAGGTGTCGGGTTCCTGTTCCGTTCGTATCTTTATAGACGGTGGACCATAGGCTCCATCTCACGCCTCCGGAAGCGGTGTTGCGGACGGTGGTGGGGGAAAATCGCAGACGGCGTTGTGGAAAGGCGGGTGGGGGGAGGGAGGGAGGGGGGCCGAAAGGACGGACTCATGGGCTGTTGAAGGGTCCTGGCGTCGCATCTTCGTGCTACCTATCAATTCCATAAACTGCCTTCGCCGCTTTCACATCAGAGCATTCTTGAAGTATTCTCGCCAGCCGTAGATCCCACGCAGTTGGGAACTGCTATCCTGGTTGACAAGATCATCATAGGCCCGTATCTCCACTGCATCTTTGATGATCGAGTCCTAGAACTCTTTAATCTTGCATAGCACCTCTGCCTGTTCAAAATCAAACATATGAACTTTGTTGAGTCTCTCCTCTGACATTGCAGATGGAGAACGCTTCTCACATGTTCTGAGCAGCGCTGCGAAATACACCGTTGCGACTGGCTGGTATGTTGCTTGCCATACACGAAACTGATGCTGTAGACTCCAGATGTCCGTAGTCCTACATTGTCTTTCATTGAGCCAAGCATATTTTTGATTTTAGCCAATCAGCGGAAAATGGTTTTGATGTTACTCGTCTCCAATGTCATGGCACTCTGCCCAATAGGCGGAGGAACGTACATGCTTTATATTTTCTTCTGAATCTTATTTCTTCTTCTTCTTGCTCGACTGGAGAACGTGTCTTATCTGTGTCTCTGAGTACTCATTCTTGCGGAAGGTTTCCTTCAGGTGCTGCAACTCGATGGGTAGACTGTGCTAGTAAAATGTAAACTTTCACGGCCGGAAATGTCACAGTGTATAAAATATTCCAGACTTTTATGTCGTGATCGAATGGATTTTCCTTTAAAAGCCAGAATTAAAACATCTCGCCAATGCACTGCTCAAGAATGGTTATTCGTTCGCTGGGGTGAAAGGAGCGTTAAGACAATCGCTTTGAAATCAAAGCAATGCTCAATCGCCGGTGAAATCGAAAGTTTTCCTGTTGTTCATTAAGGACGTTATTGACCACATAGGAAAAATCTTGAAAAATCGGAACATCACGGTAATATACAAACCCACCCGGAAGATACAATATCACCTAAAATCGGCCAAGCATGCTCGCCAACAGCTGGAAAAAGCGGAAATTTATAGGGTTAGGTTAGTGTTTTTTAACATCCCGTCGACAACGAGGTCATTAGAGACGGAGCGCAAGCTCGGGTTAGGGAAGGATGGGGAAGGAAATCGGCCGTGCCTTTTCAAAGGAACCATCCCGGCATTTGCCTGAAACGATTTAGGGAAATCACGGAAAACCTAAATCAGGATGGCTGGAGACGGGATTGAACCGTCGTCCTCCCGAAAGCGAGTCCAGTGTGCTAAACACTGCGGTACCTCGCTCGGTCGGAAATTTATAGGATTAAGTGTAATTGTGGGGAGGCGTACGTGGGTATTGCAGAAACAACGGTCAAAAATGACTAGAGGAGCACAAAGGCAATTGCAGAATAGTGGAAATTGACACATCAGCCGTTGCGGAATATGCTTTGCAGGCAGGGGACCACCATATTCATTTTGATAGGACTCATCATCTACTGGCATCCAGAAGCGGTTATGATGAACGGTTATTCAGAGTGGCCATGGAGATTGTGAAACACCACAGGAATTTCAACAGAAAGGAGGTTTATGAAATTGAGTGACATCTGGATTCCGGTGCTGAAGACGCTGTGTACCCGTCTTCCACCATGGGGTGATACCAACAGTCGACGATAACGGGCGACAACGGCCCACTGCGTTCGCTCATTCGAATATATACGTCTCGTCACAGCGCGAAAGCACCCCGAAGTGGTTCAAAAAATGGTTCAAATGGCTCTGAGCACTTTGGGACTTAACTTCTGTGGTCATCAGTCCCCTAGAACTTTTGAACTACTTAAACCTGACTAACCTAAGGACATCACACACATCCATGCCCGAGGCAGGATTTGAACCTGCGACCGTAGCAGTCCCGCGGTCCCGGACTGAAGCGCCTAGAACCGCTCGGCCACCGTGGCCGGCACGCGGAAGTGGAATTTTGCCGTAGTCAGTAGCCAGCCAGGGTCTGTTACGGACATTCAAACAAGCTACTATCCGCCTCGGAAATGTCCTCCGCAGATGGGGACAAACCACTGGGTGTTAAGGTGGAATCCATTCCAACAGAGCATAATAGCACGGAACATTTTACTGCCTTCAGCGTCTTCTGAAGGCAAAAAGAATATCTGAAATACAAAAAAAAACTAACAGAAAAAACGAAACTGGCGAAATTCCACTTGGAATTAATCCGCCAGTTCCTAGATAAGTTTCATGGAGAAACTTGTAAAACTGAGATTGCATGGACACCAAGACAAGAAATTCCATTTCGACTGCAAAATAAAGAAGGGCATTACCCAAGATTCCTAGGGGTGGCAGAGAAAAAGGAGATCCCCACAGGCGCTGTTTAGTATGTATTGCTAATTCACATTGAAAGATGACATTCATAAGGTGCAAAAAGTGTATTGTTGCTCTTTGCATGGCGCCATTTTTTGAAACATATCGCACACTAATTAAGCTTTAGGTTATTTAAGTAACTGTGTATGTTTGAAGAAAATGAAAGTAAAAGATATAAAAATAAAAAAAGATAAAGAGAGAAAAAGCTTTTAACTCATCCAGTGCCAGTGAAGTCCGGTTTAAAGAATTTTTGAGCCTCACTCTTTCTGGAATGTAATTTTCTTAACATGTTGTGTGATTTTCGAATTTGTGTGCGTGTGCGTGTGTGTGTGTGTGTGTGTGTGTGTGTGTGTGTTTTTGCAGCTCAGTTTCGATGAAATTCTTGGGTTGAGGCCTCTTTGAATCTTTGACAAACGAGCCAATAGTTTATAAAGTACTAACTTACTCATAATTTCGCATGGTATGCCCAGTCACGGGTAAGTTCTATCCGTTGGTAAAAACGCTTTTACTTATTTTTTGCATGGAATGTTAGCGTGTTAACCTCGAGTTGTAAGAACATATGGTATTGTAGATTACACAAGATATCTATATTCATCCTTTTTGAAAATGTAAACTAACGGTGTTGCTGCCCCGACTAGGTCGTCAGCTGGGTTTTCCGTGTTAAATGTAAATACTTATGCATTGAAATAGGCACAAAAATATCCAAAATGTGCACTTGAACAGGGAAAATATGAAACAAAAATACACTAATACGCATTGAAAATGAACGAACACTCCGCTAAAACCAAGACAAAACAGAACTGGAAAAATAGGTGTTTCTGACATAACAATAATACTAAACAAGTTCTAAACGGGTTTTAATTGTACCTTTTGTAATAAATTATTAAATACTTCTCAAAAACTTTTAGAAATCCCATTTTTACCTCTGTCGAAATAGTTTTAATATTTGGAAATAATTTGATTTCTGCAACGTCGCTTGCAAAATAATCCTCGAAAAGTACATTCGGAATCATAATGGCTGATATAATGTTTGTCTTTCGCTCACAAATTTAACAGCAAGTAATTATATGTCGATTTTTAAATGTACTAGGAAAATCTTATTTACAGTATTCCATACAACTTGAGGGAATCACAGATTATTACATATATTGCAGCGGTTGTAACGACTAAGCTTTTGTTCGTGATTTTTATTTTTTAATAAGCACTGATTCAGTACTGGCTTTCCAGATTATATGAAACATTGATCGGTTAGTCAGAGCTGTCGTAGAAATAAACTGTATTTATATGCATTCTTAAATTTTGTTTTTGTGATCTTTTGTCGCTGGTGACCTCACCTTAATAATAGTTCACAACAGGTGCGAGCGAAGCCCAGTTAACTTGGTAGTAATAACTTTTAAATGCTCCGCTGTAACTATGCAAAATTAGGCATATAAGTCAACAGATTCTGTCTAACGATAAATGAAACGGTAAAGCCTACAAAATAATAGAAACATTATTTTAAAAATTGCTCAGTTTTCTTGCTTTTTGAGCAGCGGAGACCTTCACCAATTTCTCCATCTCGAGTGAACGTGTAATCTGTCCTTCCACGCCTCTTATGGCAAGGCCTCTTAGCAGCTAGTTACTCATTGAAGATCTGAGACAAACTTTTAATTATCCTTAACTTGCAAAGCTACTTTCTGCAGAAGCTACAGGCACCGACATGCAGGAAATTATTCTTAACGCAATTGTTACAGTTCAGTAAACGTCTTGCAAAGTTCATTTCGAGGGTGTGCTGAAGCATTTGTAAACAAATGTTCGCAGTTTGTGGAAGCATAGGGGGCCACAATTTTTGCAAGATACTGCGAATTTATGCCTCCTCGATGCATTTTAGGGTCTCTCAAAGCTTATACAAGGTTTATGTATCCTCTGTTGAGATCGTTTTTCATTGTAACTAAGTTCTTAATCTCAAAATAACACCAGCAGTTACTGGGCTGTTGAAACCTTTCCCTCAAAGACATAATAGAGGTGCCTACCACAACATGGAAGAACTTTACCCGTAAGCTGTCCTCTTCCCTTGGAATGGATTCATGACATGACAGAAGACATTATGCCATATCACAGTACACAAAGGAGAAACTTTGAGATTTCTTTCACGAGACTAGATACTTCATTGAAACACAGTGGATCATTTTTACCTGTGTTTCTTTAACTCTGTTAATGCAAGTCTTATGTTATGAAGCTGAGATCTTGCAAACCGAGCAATTTCAGTCCTAGCCTCTCATCTTGCACCATATAGTGGCTTCAGAGTCACGTTGACGTGATTCTTGAGTGGTTCTCAGCGCTTCACAGAGAGAGAAACTAATGTGAACTATCTCTGAACTACACCAAAAAAAAAAAAAAAAAAAAATTGCGCAGTTACAGAAGGTTGAAATGCATCTCTACCAACCATGTTTAAGCTATGAGCTCTTGGATTTTCTTTGATAATACGAGGTTGAATTCCACTCTTCCTACCCTTAATGTTCCTCCCATTGTCGTAAGATTGTCCTCTACAATCTGCAAGCGGTAAGCCAAAGTTATGTACTATCTGAAGTAACAATTCAGGAAGATCTTTCCCAATAATGTCATTCACTTCAAAAAATAAATAAATAAACAAGAATTCTTCAATTACAACTGGTTTGGAAAAACATCTACCGTTCTTAAAACCACGCTCAATTATTCCTTTCGACTGAAATCTGGTGTACAGTCCAACATTTTCATGAGAAATTGTGGTAATGATTTCATTTTGTATGTCCTTATTTAAGTAAATAACCAGCCTTCCAGGTTTAGCCACACAATTATTATGATCATTTAATACACGATCGAACTTACCATTAATTCTACTTGCCATAAAAAGTTTCCATTTCCTGGACTTCCCAATATTTCATGAGCGCCTATTAATGGAAGATTTCTTTCAGCAAAAAAACATACTGTGAGAAATAACATTAACAAAACCGATCTCCACTATTTTTCTTCCTCATAAGTCTGGTCCTGAACTGCCTGATCAATTAATTTCAAGTCTTTAATTCCCTGCGAAAGCTCTTTCTTATTGCACGTTTCAATAATATGATTTTGGGATAGTTCATGGTTAAGAAGAACTTTTGAAAAACTTTATCTGTCTATCAAACGATTTCTTGTGATATCGCCAGCTTTCAACAAAAGTAATACATGCAACTTTTGTTTGAGAACAAAGAAGCCACGTTCACTTAGCTTTTTCGTCATTTGCAAGACGACAGAAGCAATGAAAAACAGTAAAATAGCTTCTTTTGTCGCTTTCCGGCAAAAATATGATATTTTTTCATTAATGTCTCGCTGATCTTCTTTAATTACTCTTATCCTTAAGTTACCATTTTGTTATCTGGCCAGGGTCCCCGATTGCTAAGATCATTGACAACTTTAAAGCCATTACCTTCTTTAGATGATTTTCTTTCATCATGAAGATCTTAGCATGCTGCGGTTTCTTCCACAGTAACATTATTATTAACTATTTCCACTAGTGGAGCAGTTTCATCAGCCACTAGTTATTAGTTGCACGAAACAAACGATTATTCAGCATTATCAACTGATAAAGCTTTAGTCACACTATGTTCTTTCACAACACACTGTATATTCACTGAAATATTGTCAATTCGATTTTGCCGCAACGGCTCACACATACACATACATACACATATATTTTTTTAAGCATCTGACAAGCATTTGCTATTCATTCTACATTCTAGCATAAGACAAATCACAGCGTCCTATAGCATCAGGTCCAGATCACAGAGTGCCTTCGTACTTCACACCTTACTGAGTTGCTGAACCATAATACTGGAAACATTAGGACCCTTTAGTTGAACGCGCCCTTCGCTGGATTAGCAGTGGAAATCCCAAACGGCTTGCTGGCCTGCAAAACTCACGTTGTCTAGCAGGCAAGGCGTACAATGCAGATCAGCGACATCAAACGTTTCTGGTATTTCCGCACAGGCCGGCGACCGACTGAGACAGAAATGGAAATACCTAATTTTGTCGGTTCACTGTTGGAACGCCTACCGTGGTCTGGCTTACGAAAAAATAGAATCAACAATGAAGGTGATCTCCACAACGGGACAAGCCGGAATGGAGCCTGTTAACATTCTGAATCCGAAGAATTCTTTTTTTCTTAACTGGGATCCAGACTTTATTAAATAAGAACAAATATTGACAGGGTTTATGGTGCAGCCCCCTCCCCTCCTCCCCCTCCCCCCTTGAGCTCTGCCCCCCCCCCCCCGACTGTGGTAATTGCGGTAGCCTTAATCTGGCCCTGGCGGCTGTCCAAATCCTGCGTCAAAATTTAGGATGGGAAACCATAAAATTAAACCGTACTAAACGTGACAAACTGAAAGACAAAACAGCAAAGCAGGTAGAATTTTAGTGCGGATTTTTTTGTTATGAAGAATCGGTTTTAGGGTTTGATTTATTACCGAGCTATTAAGCCTGCCACAAAACGAGTTATATTCTGCCTCAAGCTATATGAGCCAATCTGCTTTTAAAATTCAATAATCACTTTTTTATTTAGGACTGTAGTAATAACTGAATGAGATGTGGCAGAAATAAGCCAGTGATAAAAATGACATCATAAATGGGTATCATCAGGTAGATGAAGTTAAGGAATTCTTCTACCTATGCAACAAAATAAATCGTGATAGAGGGAACAAGAAGGACGTAAAAAGCAGATTACCACTGGCAAAATGGGCATTCCTGCCCAAGAGAAGTCTACTAGCATCAAACATAGGCCTTAGTTTGAGGAAGAAATTTCTGATAATGTACGATATGAGAACAGCATTGTATGGTAGAGAAACATGCACTGTGCGAAAACAGGAACAGAAGAGAATCGAAGCATTTGAGATGCAGAGCTACAGTAAAATGTTGAGGTGGACTGATAAGATAAGGAAAAAGGAGGTTATCCGCTGAATCGACGAGGAAACGAATATGTAGAAATCAATGACAGTGTGATAGAACATCAGTTAATACGTCATGGAATAACTTCCATGGTGCTAGAACGAGCTGTAGAGAGTAAGAAATGTAGAGGAAGACAGAGACTGGAACACATCAAGCAAATAATTGTGGACGTAAGTTGCAAGTGCGTCCCTGAAATGAAATGGTTAACACAAGAGAGGAATTCGTGGCGGCCCGCGTCAACCCAGTTAACGAACTAACGACCCAAAAAAATTAAGATTTGCATAGGAGAGGAATTCATGGTGGGACGCAATAAATCTGTCAGAGGACTGATGACCCGAGGAAAAAAAAAATGATAAAGTTTGTCCGAGTTTTGGGCATCTCTGCAAGGAACTCCTCCCATTAAAATTATATAACTTGGTACGTAATATTTATGAGGTTTCGGTGAGTTGTAAGGCAATATATTGGTACTGAAATCTCAAGTTACAGATTTTTTTCAACAAGGAATACAAAAGTCCTTAGCATTTTTCTAAAGTATCTTTTTCGCAGCTCAGGGCAAAATTAAAACAGAATTTATCATCCGTGGTTATCAAAAATTGCAACCACTGTGAGGTTACAGTCTGGTACAGATATTATAAAAATAATATCGAAGGATGGTTCTAAGCACGCACGAACGAGCGCTTAGCCGACAGTGCCAGCAGCGGTCGTTTAGTCAGGCGCCCGCGGGCCAGGTGCACTGTACTCTCGCCCCCGTAAGCCGGTCGGGCAGGCAGGATGCTCGGCCCTCGCAGCCGCGAAAGGGCTAATGTATTGATTAATTCATTGTTTAATGTTTCATAATAATAAACCAAATTTTTATAGTGACCGCTAGGTTCCTCTGAAGTTCAATGAGCCCCTTCATTAATATACGCCCATGTGGTGCGCAACATATACTTTCATGTTTAATCGGTCCATCCCGAGTAATTTTGTTTCAATAACACATTATCCATTGTGTGACGTTCTTTCTCTTCAACTGGTATGATGTATGGGGAGCTTTCCTTCCCCGTCGATCACGGGGGATCGGACTTCTAGCAGCTTAGGGTAGCTCAACCGACACCTCACAACCTACAACGACATACTTACTCGAATAACTAATTTACGTTGTGTGGCAAAGTATATTTCTGGTACCATTATCATAACCTTACCTGTCCCATTCGCCAAAGTTGCGTGGTAAGAACAATCGAAAAATCTTCTCTACATCAACATCTACTATTTTGAAATCCGTAGGAAACTTCAAATTACCTCATCTTTCCCATCTTTCTTGTTCCATGGCACGTAAGAAGAATAACTGACAGCAAAACCATGAATGAGCTCCATTGTTTCTCAGTTTCCCATGCTGGTCATTCCGCGAGACGTAGGAGGAAATAATATGTTGCCCAACACTTCTTGCAATGTGCGCTCTGAAAATGTCAACAGTAAGTTTCATGTGATGTGTAACGACTCTCTTGTAACATTTGTCAATGGAACGTGTTGAGCACCTCCGTAATGCCATCGCACCGAGTGAACGAGAACGTAAGAAACTCATCGTTTTCCGTTGGCTCTTATCTATCTTTTCTGTTGAACCAATTTGGTAAGGGACAAAGGCAGATGAACGATACTGAGTAGTCGATAAATGGAATGCTCCGTAATCCACCTCTTTTGTGAAAGAATTACACTTTCTTTTCTCCAAATATCAAAATATGGCATCGGCTTTTCCTACTATTTGTTTTATGTTTGTTTCCACTTTATGTGGAGCAGGATGCTAATTCCCTGGTGCCTTACAGTAATTACTGTACGAGTAAGCAACATGGCGGCGAGTGAGTGACGTGCGTGTTTTAAGCAGTTAGGCTAGTCTACATATACTAAAGCCGTATATCTACTGCCGAGTGTCGTATTTTACATCACATACTGAGCACCAATTGCACGGAATCGTACTAAAAATGGAAAATCGCCGAACAACGCGCAGTGCAGCCAACGGCCAGGCCGGCGACAGCGCAGGGGTGGAGTCTACACCGGGAGCTGCGGCCGCTCCGCCCGCCATCGATGACATCGCCGCACTCGTGAAGGCTGAGGTGAGGTGAGTGCCGCGCTGCGGGCTAAGGAGACGCTCGGGCTCGTTGTTCAAACCATCACTGATGCTGTCACTGCAGCAGTGACGGACAAAATACAGAAAACTCTGGAGGCGAATGCGAGCGAGATCCGTGCACTGGACACATCGTTAAAAGCAAGTGAGGAGAAAGCACGACTGCTCGAACAGAAATTGATCGAGAAGATGGACGAGCTCGAACAATATCAGAGACGCAATAATCTCAGACTGTTCGGCATTCCAGAGAGCAGCAGAGAGAACACAGATGAGCTTGTGATAAACCTTGTCCAAGAAAAGCTAGGCGTGCAGGTGACTCTGAGTGACATTGACAGAAGTCATAGAGTGGGTCGTAAGTCGCCAGGTTCTACAAAACCAAGGCCTATAATAGTGAAATTTATGTCGTATAGGAAGAGATCTGAAATCTTCAGAGCAAAGAAGAATCTCGCGAAGTCGGGTCTGACAGTACGCGAGGATCTGACCTCTGAAAGACTAAACATCTTGAAGAGCGCGATTTCGAAATTTGGGCTACATAACGTATGGACAAATGACGGCAGGATAATGGTTAAGACCGAAAACGGAAAGAAAACAATTTGCAGTGTTAATGAACTCGAAAGCCTGTGCTTTAGAAGCTAAATCATGTCTAATCTTGCTGCCACTAACCTGTATGTTTATATTGTTTACACTGTCAACCATATCGTAACTAATGTATCATCAAATTGTTCGTTTCTCTAAATAACTATTTTTTTATCTCTAATTATTTTTTCTCGTGTAATATTTGTTATTATTTGTATTATCAACTCTTCGTTTCTCCACATAACTATTTTCATTTTTAATTGTTTTTCTCATGTAATTTTGTTAATTATTGCATTAGGTAGTCTCACTTCCATCCTTAATTAGCAACCCACCATCATACTTTAGTTGTTATCCTCATAAGTGCAATTAATATCACACTATGTCATAACGTGCAGATTACTCCCGTTGTATTTAGCGAAATTCCTTCCCCTGCCAGCCCACTGCTACTTCCATAACCGTTGCAGACCTCGCTGACCTTGGCCGCAGATCCCGTTGTCTCCCCGGGGACCTACCCCCTCCCGGCCGCTTTCACTGCACAGAACTGGGAGGACACTCCCTCACCCGCCTCTCCTTCACACGCTTTCCGCATTCCTCATGCCAGACCCTCTTGTCACCGCCAACCACGACCCGCAAACATCGGTCGGCAGCCTCCTCGGGCAATCAACACCCGAACGCACCAAGCTGCATATTGCACATGCAAATGTCCAGTCTCTGCCAGCTCACTTCGACGAGTTCAAATATATATTTCAAGCTGCTGATATACACGTAATACTTTTGTCAGAAACTTGGCTCAAACCAAGTATTGCTACAACTTCCGTAAACCTAGATGGCTATATCTTTCTCAGGCACGACAGATGCAACAGACGAGGGGGCGGAGTAGGGGCGTACATACGCTCTGATTTGTCACCTACAGTACTACATACATCCGACAACAATGTAGATAAACAAGTGGAATATATGTTCATAGAGATCAAATCACTTAACAGAAAGTGCTTAATATGTGTCCTTTACAAACCTCCTAAAGTAGGTGGGTTCGCCTGCTTCGAAACTGCCCTTTCTAGTCTCGAATCGTCATATGAACATGTAATTATAGCTGGTGACACTAACATTAATTTTCTGTGCAATAGTCCTACCACTGGGAAATTTAAGAGGATGCTTTCTTCCTCAAATATGACGCTACTTCAGCTGGCACCTACTCATCACACGACTACCAGTCACACGTTCATAGATATATTCGCAACGAAATCTCCGAACAGAATAATCCGCACCTCTCAAATATCTGCGCCTGGCATGTCTGCCCATGACATCATTTCCATGACGTATTCACTAGAATGCCCTAGAAAGAAACAAAAACTGTCTACATACCGAGACCTCAAACGCATAAATTTGCCTGAACTCGAAACTGAGGCACAAAAAATAGTTTGGGGGATGACCTCTACTCCCCTCATGGACATAAACGACAAACTCCACGATTTCACTAACAAAATTACTCAGCTATATGACAAATATGCTCCAATAAAGACCAGAAAAGTAAAAAGGCAACCTGCACCTTGGCTGACTGATGAACTAAAACAGCTCATGAATCTCAGAGATGCTGCACATCGAGCATACAAGATACACCCTACACCTGAAAATCACGCTGTATACAAGCAGAAACGAAACAAAGTCAGTCAAGCGGTGAGAAACGCTAAGCTCAGACATGCCCGTACATTAGCTGACAATAGATGTAGACCAGCTATCCTGTGGAAAAATCTCCGTAGTCTCGGTTTAGGCAAAATAAAAGTTGCAGAAAATCCCATGGTCCCAGCTGAAGAACTAAACCGATTCTTCACATTACCTGCAACCAAAATTGATCCGCAAAAAAAAAAAAACAGAGAATCATTGATTACTTCATTGGGATGAACGACTGTAGCAAAGAAAAATTCTATCTACAGCACGTCACTTGCAGTACTGTCAAGAAAGCCATAATGCGGATTAGATCAGCATCTACTGGACATGATGGTATCACTATCCAGATGGTAAAACTTATTATTGACCAACTACTGCCCTCTATAACAGACATTTTCAACGATTCATTAATCATAAGTGTTTTCCCTGAGGCCTGGAAACTGGGACAAATTAAGCCACTGCCTAAAAAGGACATCGCCACAGCAGCCTCTGACTACCGCCCCATCTGCCTTCTTCCTGCACTATCAAAGGCCTTACAATATATAGTTCATGACCAGCTCACCAACTACCTAACTACTAACAACCTACTAGACGAATACCAATCAGGTTTCCGTAAACATCGAAGCACAACATCCGCTCTGATAAAGGTGACAGATGACCTGAAACTTGCCATGGACAGACAAGAAGCGACTATTATTTGCTTCTTAGATTTCAGCAAAGCATTTGATACTGTCGACTTCGACATCTTACTAGCCAAACTTAGCGGTCTAAATTTCTCACAAAGCGCAATGCAATGGTTTCGCTCATACATGATGTCTCGTCAGCAACGCGTCCTGTCTGGGGATATAAAATCACAATGGCGGCAGGTAGTGTCAGGCGTTCCCCAAGGCTCAGTATTAGGTCCTATACTCTTCTCTCTTTATGTCAATGATGTGTCATCGGTCCTGACCTATTGCAAATACCATATGTATGCTGATGACCTTCAGTTGTATCTAAGTGCGAAACCAAGCAATCTCAAGAAAGCTATTGAAAATTTCAATACTGACCTCGATGCGCTGTCAAACTGGGCACAGGACATAGGTCTAAAACTAAACCCATCTAAAACCCAAGCGGTACTTGTTGGTCACTCTAAGCTCATTAGCCCAAAACATCGGGAATCCGTACCACCTCTTATCCTAAATGGAACAAATATTAACTTCTCGCCATCAGCAAAGAGTTTGGGAGTAATAATTGATGAAAATCTAAATTGGACAGAGCACGTAAATGCAGTGTGCAAAAAAGCATCAGCATCCCTTCATGTCCTACAAAAATATAAAAAACTCTTCCCTTTCGATCTGAAAAAGAAATTAGTACAAACGCTTATACTCCCAATCATTGACTACAGCGATATTATCCTACAAGGCCTCTCTCAGGAAAATTCCCGACGTCTAGAACTGGTCACGAATGCCTGCGTCCGATATATCTGTGACGTTCGACTTTTTGATCACATTTCACCAGCATATGCAAAATTGTCCTGGCTGCGTGCAGACAAACGCAGAGATTTCCATACACTCTGTCTCATCTACTGCCTTATAAATGTACACTTCCCCCTTATATCTCTCCTCTTCCCTAACACTCATGTCGGAACAACATGACAGAAACACACGTTCCCATCATAATAAAATCCTCTCCGTTCCACTGCATCGCTCAGTCACCTTCTCCAAGTCCTTTACAGTAGCGGGAACCCGACTCTGGAATAACCTCCCTCGTTATGTTAGAGAACTTAAAAACATGACCGGCTTCAAAAAACAGTTAATGACGTATCTACTTAAGCAACAGTAATGCCTTCCTCTGTACATGAGTGCACTTCACCTCATTACTTCCCTCTCTCCCCCTCCTTAAAATTCCCTTACCCAAAACTCGCTATACTAGTAAACATCTACTTTACACACCAATATATTAATGTACATCTGCACAAACCTTCATTATTATTGCCACTCTTTCTCATGTTTGTCATTATTATTTGATTTTTTTTACTGTTATTATTATTGCTTTCACCATAATCTGTATGTATAGCACCTGATGTAAAAATACTGCCAGCATTTACTTTATTAGGTCTTAGTCATATTCATCATTATTATTTGATTTTTTGTTTTACTGTTATTATTATTGCTTTTATCATAATCTGTATGTATAGCAACTGTTGTAAAAATACTTCCGCATTTACTTTATTAGGTCTTAGTCACTACTCTTTATTCATATTGTCACTAGAGTAAGCTAATTTTCTCATTTAAACTATGTTCATGATGTAACTCTGATGTGTGAAATGCTGCATGTGTGAAACACTGGTCCGATGTAAGAGAGGGCCTGATGGCCCTAATCTGGTCAGGTTAAATAAATAAATAAATAAATAAATAAATTACGAGAAGCCAACTAGCGGAGTGAGAGTCAATGGTGAGTCCTTTGACAGACTGCTGCCGCTGGCCATCCCGGGAGGAAAACAGGTAGGGTGGTAACTGTGCGCGGGAATGCAGGGCCGCAGCGTGTGGGCTCGGCTGAAGGGTGTAGAGGACTCACTGGCGGCGAAGGTGAATGAAACGCAAGATGAATAACAGTATTAATCAATTTCAAATTGTTTTCAATACGATAGGTTATTAAATCAATAAAGACTGTATCACTATAACGATACGAGTATACAAAGTCTGAAATGAAGCTTGACGATGTTATTAAACACCACAACAATCTACTTTTCAAATCATGGTATTTATAAGGGATAACAATTATTATTATCTAAAAACATTTGTTTGCAAATGTGTCAATACAATAAATCCTTCGTAATTACAAGTGGTATGAGGGCAGCATAAGTTTCTTAGATCCTTATCTAATATAGTGCATGAGTGCCTACAATTTGCTATTTGATAGGTTTGGTTGATTAGTTATATAAATTGCCATTCATGAAGTACTATAAAACTGCGATGGAGACGTGTACTGTATTCAGCAAAATGTAAAAATAAAAATCATTCCTATTAAAGAGCAAAGGAATACTCGTCCTTCAAATCGACCATATTAATTTATAATATTACTACCTGACCCGGCGAACTCTGTTCCGCCTTAAAGCCAATAAATAATCAGATTTAAGTGCATGAGTGCCTACAATTTGCTATTTGATAGGTTTGGTTGATTAGTTATATAAATTGCCATTCATGAAGTACTATAAAACTGCGATGGAGACGTGTACTGTATTCAGCAAAATGTAAAAATAAAAATCATTCCTATTAAAGAGCAAAGGAATACTCGTCCTTCAAATCGACCATATTAATTTATAATATTACTACCTGACCCGGCGAACTCTGTTCCGCCTTAAAGCCAATAAATAATCAGATTTAGGATTTTAAGTTCAATTTTTGTATTAGGAAATACAAATAAATAAAATTATTTTAATGATTCTTTATTCTTTATGTTTTTTGGTGCATAGCTTCCACTCATCAGTTAAGTACCTTGTGATACACGACATTTTTTGTTTTATTATCAGGCGGAAGAACAAACAACGCAGATGGTCTTCCGATCCGTGACCAGGCCGCATATAATTGACCATGAGAAAAACATGGATATTCCAGATTTAAACCACAAAATTTCAAGACATTTTACATTGTTTGGATTTGTTTTACAATAAAAGACCAATTTCACTCCTTATTACCAGGAAACTATCATGAGTTGTTGGTGTAGATGAAATTGGACAAATGACTGGGAACCGACTTTAAATAATTTATCTTCACTCCTTTATAATTATCAGTGATCAGATGAGGTAGTGCAATTTGGAGTGAATGACCTCAAACATTATGCTTAATATGGATAAGACGTGGGACTCTTATTTTTCAACAGTATATTTTTTTGATGTGACAATATTTACAATTACTCTTACATATGAGAAAATGCTTTTTTTAAACAAAACATGTTGTCATTTTCAACCAACTTAGAAAAGAGGTTACTCAATTCAAAAGTTTACATTTTTTTAAAACATTTGTTCATGGTTTATTCCGCCAAAGAATGCATTGCCAACAGAGCCGATTCACTGGCTGCCTCACTTTGCTCTTGTGATTAAGAAGCACGAAGCCGAGCCATACTAACGTGGCGCCCTTCACCGGCAATTCGTTGTTCTTCTTCAGTACTTTAATTCGCAATATTTTGTATCCTTCTTGCATTACGGCTTTGTCGAGAAATATTCGATCGTCGTGGTCGTGGCATTGTTAACGATGATTCAAAGAAAATACAAATTATTTCTTTAAATTTTCAATTAATGATATATACTGATACTTAACCATAGACGTTTAGCTGTCATTTGCGTTTTGTTATTCAATGTCAGATGCGTTTTTGTTATACCACGTTTTATAGTGACGTTTAGCTGACATTTGCGTTTTGTTATTCAATGCCAGAGCGATTTTGTTATACCACGTTTTATAATGGTCGAACGGGATAAAAAGTATCCTACGTCCGTCTCCTGGTTCTAAGCTACCTCTCCACCAATTTTCAGCCAAATCGGTCCTGCCGTTCTTGAGTTAAAAATAGTGTAACTAACACGACTTTCTTTTATATATAAAGATAATAATATTTCTAGGCACCTGATATAGGTAGGCTTTTTGTTTACTACTATGTTGTTATTATAATGCGTCACTAAATGCAGGCTACAAATTTAACTGTGCTATATAGTATTTATATGTATGCACAGTTAGCATTAGATATGAATAGTGGCCGTTATTGAAGTGACATATTGACTCAGTTATGTGTGACGTCACATAAAGCATTTAAGGGTGGTCTCTAAGATGCTTGTCTTCATTGGTTTATGGTCATCTTTTCCTGCTGTGTGATCATTGTACTTTTGTCTAAGGATCAGTGCAGCCGAAGAGTGCGTGAGCTATACAGGGTCCCAACAGTAAATTTTTACAGCGTGCCACTGTCAAGTAGCTATGCCGAGACCAATACTCTGATATATACTTTAAACTTGATTGCTGACCGGTGCGGCCGAGCGATTCTAGGCGCGTCAGTTTGGAACTGCGTGGCCGCTACGGTCGCAGGTTCGAATCCTGCGTCGGGCATGGATGTGTGTGATGTCCTTAGGTTAGTTAGGTTTAAGTAGTTCTAAGTTCTAGGGGACTGATGACCTCAGATGTTAAGTCCCATAGTGCTCAGAGCCATTTGAACCATTTTTTAAAACTTGATTACGGCATTTGAGACAGCAGTCAATTATAAATATTGACTGTAGTTGATAATTGTATTCGCGTACGATAAACTTGCTGCATGTTTTCACACAGATTAGTTAGGATAACGAACGTTGCGACTGAAAACGGGAAATATACTATGGGATTTTTTAGTACTTTTGACTTTCGTAAATTAATGTGCAGTTACACAAACTGCATTCGTAATTGTTCCTTTATCCAACAGTATTCCCGCTCAAACCTTAATTATTATTTAACTGTTTTCATTCTGAATCCTTAGTCTGATACCATCATTCACATATGTGTGAATACTACTCAATAGAGATTTTTATATATATATATATATATATATATATATATATATATATATATATATATAAAAGAAGCCAGAGAAGCCCTAGAGATATTGCATGAAATCGCAGCCAGAACAGGACTACAAATATCATATGAAAAAACCCAGTACGTGGACACAAAATCTACAGACAGAAGCCCATTGATAACAAAGTACGGAAAGATAACACAAGTAGAAAGTTTCAAATACCTGGGAGAGATTATACAGAAAACAGGACTGAATTCAACAGCCAATGAAGAAAGGGTTACAAAACTACAAAAAGCATACAGACTTACATGGAACCATTACAATAAAAGAATTATTTCCGTCAATGCCAAATTAAGACATTACAAAACAATAGTCTTACCTGAGGCCTTGTATGCCTCAGAAACAACAGTAATCAGAGGAATAACTAAAGTCGAGGAAATGGAAAAGCAAGAGAGGAAAAATCTGAGAAAGATCTATGGGCCAGTTCAGAGACCAACAAAGGAATTGTACAAACAGGCAGAGACAATTATAGACAACATCAGAAAAAGAAGGGCAAAATTCTATGGGCACATTCATAGGATGAATGAAAATAGGCTGAACAAGAAGATTTTTAACATAGTGGTGACTAATAAGGTGAAAACTAACTGGGTAAAGGAAACCATGGAAGACCTCAAAAATCTGAACATCTCCACAGAAGAAATATCAAACAGAGGAAAACACAGAGAAAAAATCAACAAACAGAAATTCGAAGAAACACCAAAAGAGAAGAAATCGGGAAATAAGTGGACAGAAGAGAGGAAGAAGAAACACAGTGAATTCATGAGAGGTTTTTGGGAAGAGAAAAGAAAGAGACAGAAAAAAGTGCCATGAATTTGAAATGTACCAATTTATGTATCATATTGTCATTGTGAATATTGATTGTGTTTTAACGCTCTTCTTAATGGGGAATTAACGATTATACACTCCTGGAAATTGAAATAAGAACACCGTGAATTCATTGTCCCAGGAAGGGGAAACTTTATTGACACATTCCTGGGGTCAGATACATCACATGATCACACTGATAGAACCACAGGCACATAGACACAGGGAACAGGGCATGCACAATGTCGGCACTAGTACAGTGTATATCCACCTTTCGCAGCAATGCAGGCTGCTATTCTCCCATGGAGACGATTGTAGAGATGCTGGATGTAGTCCTGTGGAACGGCTTGCCATGCCATTTCCACCTGGCGCCTCAGTTGGACCAGCGTTCGTGCTGGACATGCAGACCGCGTGAGACGACGCTTCATCCAGTCCCAAACATGCTCAATGGGGGACAGATCCGGAGATCTTGCTGGCCAGGGTAGTTGACTTACACCTTCTAGAACACGTTGGGTGGCACGGGTTACATGCGGACGTGCATTGTCCTGTTGGAACAGCAAGTTCCCTTGCCGGTCTAGGAATGGTAGAACGATGGGTTCGACGACGGTTTGGATGTACCGTGCACTATTCAGTGACCCCTCGACGATCACCAGTGGAGTACGGCCAGTGTAGGAGATCGCTCCCCACACCATGATGCCGGGTGTTGGCCCTGTGTGCCTCGGTCGTATGCAGTCCTGATTGTGGCGCTCACCTGCACGGCGCCAAACACGCATACGACCATCATTGGCACCAAGGCAGAAGGGACTCTCATCGCTGAAGACGACACGTCTCCATTCGTCCCTCCATTCACGCCTGTCACGACACCACTGGAGGCGGGCTGCACGATGTTGGGGCGTGAGCGGAAGACGGCCTAACGGTGTGCGGGACCGTAGCCCAGCTTCATGGAGGCGGTTGCGAATGGTCCTCGCCGATACCCCAGGAGCAACAGTGTCCCTAATTTGCTGGGAAGTGGCGGTGCGGTCCCCTACGGCACTGCGTAAGATCCTACGGTCTTGGCGTGCATCCGTGCGTCGCTGCGGTCCGGTCCCAGGTCGACGGGCATGTGCACCTTCCGCCGACCACTGGCGATAACATCGATGTACTGTGGAGACCTCACGCCCCACGTGTTGAGCAATTCGGCGGTACGTCCACCCGGCCTCCCGCATGCCCACTATACGCCCTCGCTCAAAGTCCGTCAACTGCACATACGGTTCACGTCCACGCTGTCGCAGCATGCTACCAGTGTTAAAGACTGCGATGGAGCTCCGTATGCCACGGCAAACTGGCTGACACTGACGGCGGCGGTGCACAAATGCTGCGCAGCTAGCGCCATTCGACGGCCAACACCGCGGTTCCTGGTGTGTCCGCTGTGCCGTGCGTGTGATCATTGCTTGTACAGCCCTCTCGCAGTGTCCGGAGGAAGTATGGTGGGTCTGACACACCGGTGTCAATGTGTTCTTTTTTCCATTTCCAGGAGTGTATATATATTAGCTACCATAAAACTCTTCCATCTGGTGTGGAAGGTGTATGAGACAGGTGAAATGCCCTCAGACTTCAGGAAGAACGTAACAATTCCGATTCCAAAGTACGAAGATGCTGCTAGGCGTATAAATTACCGAATTATCAATTTAATAAGTCATGATTGCAAAATACACACACGAATCCTTTATACAAAAATGGAAGAACTGATAGAAACCGAGAAGATCAGTTGCAATATGTGAGGCCATACTGACCGTACGACTTATCTTAGATAATAGGTTACGGAAACGGAAACCTACGTTTATAGCATTTTTAGACGCAAAGACAGCTTTTGAGAGCGTTGTCTGGAATACTGTATTTGACATTCTGAGGGTAGCAGGGGTGAAATACAGGGTGCGAAACGCTATTTACAGCTTTTGCAGTAGCCAGACGCCACGAAAGTGGAGCAGTGGTTGAGAAGGGAGTGATACATTGTTGTAACTTATTGCCAATGGTTTCGAATCTGTGAGCACGTAGTAGAGGGAAAAAGGAAAAATTGGGTATCGAAATTAAAGTTCAGAGAGGAGAAATAAAAACTGTGAAGTCTGCCTATGACATTGTGCTTACACAAGAAGAGAATAGAAGCTTTGGAAATGTGGTGCTACAGAAGAATCCTGAAGATTAGGTGGGGAGACAAAATAATTATTTTTGGAGGTACTAAATGGTTTCGGGGAGAAAAGAAATTTTTAGATCTGGTTAGAAAAAGAGATTCTCATATAAGATACATTCTGAGGTATCAAGGGTCACCAATTTCGTTCTGGTGGGAAGTGTGGGAGGCAAAAATTGTAGAGGGATACCAAGAGATTAATACAGTATGCAGATTCAGAAGGATGTAAATCACAGCAGTTATTCGGAGATGAAGAGGTCTTGCAGAGGATAGAGTACACGGAGTGCCGGATCAAACCAGTATTAAGACTGAAGAATTAAACAAGCCAAGGTAGGAGACGAGGTACTGGTAGAAGTAAAGCTGTGAGGACGGGGCGAGTCGTGCTTGGGTAGCTCAGTTGGTAGAGCAGTTGCCCGCGAAAGGCAAAGGTCCCGAGTTCGAG
The DNA here is from genome assembly GCF_023864345.2 of Schistocerca serialis cubense. NCBI lineage: Eukaryota > Metazoa > Arthropoda > Insecta > Orthoptera > Acrididae > Schistocerca > Schistocerca serialis. Next base: position 378,647,449 of record NC_064643.1, on the reverse strand, counting down.
TCTCGGTCCGGCACACAGTTTTAATCTGCCAGGAAGTTTTTTAAACAAGCCTATTTACTCAAAATAGTTTACCAGTTCTGTATTAAGTGTATAGGCTTTAAAGCGACGCTGATGACTGACGTCCATGAACTCATCACGAGTCAACCAAACAGATTAGGTCGTACATTGAACATACCGATAGCGCCCGAAAAACCGCCGATGCCCTCGTAACAAAAATTTGTTCCCGAAAGTCAGGTTAACTGTAATAGATACAGATATACTACCAAAAGCAACATGTGAAGCCGGACCTGGACTCGAACTAAGATTTCCAGTTTATCGCGAGCAGTTGCCGTAACACTTGGGATATCCGAGCAAACTTCAAGGACCGACACAAACTCCTATGCGCTCCTAAGATTTTCCAGCGACTTGTCGCTAACACTGTCCTCGAACAGTAGTGCAGCCTTTCCTCTCATTATGCGCAGTACGTTCATTTACGTTCAGGGTCAGCTGCCAGACGGTGCACGTGTAGTCATTCCTGTAACACTCGACTGGGGTGCTTTAGAAATTACCTGTACATTTGTGGGTTTTGTTCTGTTAACGACAACATTTTGAGAACAATTTGCAAGGAAGTCTCGGATTCAAACAAAGAAATCGTCACAGTCCCTTTAGATCCGTAGATTTTTCACTAAACGTCACTGCAGAACTACGCGTACGTCGAATACCTTCCAGAAGTTAAGGAAGTGGAACCACCTTGAGCATCTCTCTTCAAGGCGCTCTGGAAGCCACAGAGCGAACCCAATCCGATGTGATCTGATCTGTGTCTGCAGAAAGGATGTTGACATTCATAGGACAGATGTTTCGTTCTCCAAAAGTCGAAATTATCATAACGCGTGATCACAGAACATGTTCCATAATTACACTGCAGACTGACGTCAGCGACGTGCTTTTACTGTGCACAATCACTCGATGATCCTCCTTGCAGGCGGGAAGATCGCTAGGTAACCTTCGTTTTTCCATGGGCCAACGAGGCACTACAGCTAGATAGGGAGAACTTTCGCATTATCTCTGTATAGATCCATAGGCATCTCATGTGTTCTTTTTACCTTTTCACTGATTTTCTGTTTTGCGATCGCTTATCTCTACAACTTCGGCGTTCGTGCAGTGATTTAAAGCTTCTACGGTGAAGCAATTTGAGAAGACTGAATTCAATATTTCAGCCTTCTGTCTGACATCTGTTTCGGTGCTAATATGGTTACTGAGCGATTGAAATTTCGACTTACGTATGACCAAACCTTCTTAAGATTTTTAGTTATTACGCTTGGCAAAATTTTAGTCTCAGATTTCCTGAATGCATCTCGCGTAGTTTTCTTTCTCTTCTTTTTGCTTCATTCAGCTTTCGTTTCTCTACTAGGCTACTACTTTGTTTAATTTGGAAATGAAACTCGGTTTCGTTTAGTAGCAAGTCTCTAACAGACGATGAGACTTTTCCGGATCACACAGCCTTGCTCAGCAAGTACTTGCCTAAGCGTATTCCACAATGCTTTTAAGATTTACCCCTCTGTGTTCCACATCATCTCTCTCCAGGCTGCATATGTCATGTTGACTACTTAAATGTTCTACAGTTTTTATGGCGTCGCTCTTCCTAACCAAACATATTTTCCTGACTTTCTTAGCATTCCTTGAAATATTCATACTCAATGATGCTACAATAGTCTCAGGATCACTGATACCATCTTTATAATTCATTCGAAATATTGGGACCTGTTGCTTAGTATGACATGTAAGACATTATCCTCATATGTCCGTCCTCTATCTACTGCAATGATCTTATGACAAGATACTCATAACAGTCTCACAGGAGTCCCTTTCTCTGGCACCAGTTTTAACTGCATTACACAGCCATTCCATAGCTGTCAAAACCAAACGAACACCGTTCGAACAAACACTGAAGGCCCAATGATACTGACCGGGCACAGTGTCATCTTTAGACTTTCGGCAAAAACATGTTTGACCGACTTTTCATTTTTATATTTCCCCAAAGTAATTCACACACACAATCTGTAATAACCTCAGTATATGTTATGGAGCTCTTTGTGGGAATAAATACTTCGTCCCCGCTTGTGCCGAGCCTGCCTTCCGATACACATTGCGATTGAAATTCAGGATTTCACAGTTGTTACTTTGATTCCCACCAAATTCCTGATCCTGATACTATGTGGGCAATATTACCTTCAATAAGAGAGAATAGTTCTGGGATCTTACCACTGATAGTCCTGCAGATTACTAATAATACTTTAATGACTCTTCTTTCTGATCTAAGAGCCTGAAAGTTCTCCTCTGAGGGTGATATGACTGATCACTCTTCAGTTTCGGCAGGGACAGTATTATTGAGCACTTGCTCTAGTGTCTCAGATCGAAACGATCTGCTCTTAACTGAATATTATATTATTCATCTACTAATCCTACTGAATAAGCAATCCAGCCCGATGACGATCTTACAAATACTCTCTAAGATAAAAACGCACTACGGAGGAATAACTGAATGGACGGGAAATCGGTAGATGTAATGTACATAAACAGACAAAAGAGAATGCTCATAATTTCAGGAAAAATGGATGATCTTTCCAATGGAAAAAGTTTCGAGTTCGTCCACCTTTGGTCCTGCAAGCAGTTATTCGGCTTGGCATCGATGGATATACTTTTATGTCGTCCTGAGGCATAGCGTGCAAAATTCTGTCAAAATGGCGCGTTAGATAGTCAAAATTCCTAGATGATTGGAGGGCTGTACCCATAATAGTCCAAACGGTCTCATTTTGGGAGAGATCCAGAGACCATGACAGCCAAGATAGAGTTTGGCAAGCACGAAGGCAAGCAGTGGAAATGTAAGCCGAAGATGGCTTGCCATGAAGGGCAACTGAGTGGGACGCAAAATGTCATCGACTTTACTGTGTGCTGGTAGGACGTTGCGGACGATAACCAGGAGGATTCTGGTTTGAGTTGAAGTATTACCCCTGACCATCACTCCCGGTTGTTGCGCCATAAGGCAGGCTACAGGCGAGTTGGTATTCCACCGCCGTTTGGGACGTCTCCAGGCACGTCATCATTAGTCATAGGTGTTCGCTGAAGACAATTCTACACCAGCTAACGTGATTCTAGGCTGAAGACGCGTCAGGGGACGTGGTGAGATACCAACTTTACTATCGCCGCCCGCCTTATGTCCCAACATCCAGGAGTGCCAAATTCTGGGATACCATTTCTTCTCATAGCAAGACCCCACAGCGGTACGTCAACGATATTCTACGCCCCATTTAGTTGACCTTCATTGCAGTCCTTATTAGGCTTTCATTTCAGAGAGATAATGCCTGCCTGCACACGAGGAGAGTTTCTACTCCTTGATTTCGTGCTTGACTAGCGTAATCGCCAGATCCCTCCCCAATTGAGAACACTTGGAGCATTATGGGCAGTTTCTACCTACCAGCTCCCTATTTTGACGCTGCAGTGCACCAAGTAGACAGGATTTGGCACGATATCCCTTACGAGGACATACAGCATCTCTGTCAATTTCTAGCCGAAGAACTGCTTGCAGAAGCGCCTGCAGTGGACCAATGAGTTGTAGACATGGTCAATATGTGAAGCTGTTTCTACTGAAAAAAAGAATTATCATTTTTTTCTGAAATTCTAAACATTTGTTTGTACCAGTACATCACACCAGCCAATTTCAGTCCCATTCAGATAATTCCTTCGTGATGCGTCCCATCTCTTGGCTTAGCGTGTATTTTATAAGGCACTTTTTTCGTTTATTTACATTGCCCTAAGATCCTACCAATGAATCTTATCTGGCAACTGATTTTCCCACATGGATCTCTTTTTCTATTTGCATGTAATAGTCAAATTCATTTATTCCCAGCGGTAACTTCCATTTCCTGCACCAATCATATCCTCCGCGAGTTTTTCCTTCCTCCACTACGTCCTTCTTGCAGTTGATAATTAACAACCTCGTGGAGCTTCCATCAGTTTTCAGTATATCATTTATATTCTGTGCAAACAGTAATGGACATTTAACACCGCCTAGGAGTACTACCGGATTTACTTCTATAAAGTACGCCTTTAAGAAAGAAGACCATCGCTGTAGCAGTGCTGCATACAGGGTGGACCATTGATAGTGACCGGGCCAAACATCTCGCGAAGTAAGCGTCAAACGAGAAAACTACAAAGAACGAAACTTGTCTAGCTTGAAAGGGGAAAACCAGATGGCGCTATGGTTGGCCCGCTAGATGGAGCTGCCATTGCTCAAACGGATATCAACAGCGTTTTTTTTAAACAGGAAGCCCCATTTTTTATTATATATTTGTGTAATAAGTAAAGAAATATGAATGTTTTAGTTGCACCACTTTTTTCGCTTTGTGATAGATGGCGCTGTAATAGTCACAAACATATGGCTCACAATTTTAGACGAATCGTTGGCAACAGGTAGAATTTTTAAATTAAAATTTTAAACGTAGGTAGGTTTGAACATTTTATTTCGGTTGTTTCAATTTGATATTTGTACCTTTGTGTACTTATCATTTCTGAGAACTCATGCTGTTACAGCGTGATTACCTGTAAATATCACATTAATGCAATGAATGCTCAAAATGATGTCCGTCAACCTCAATGCATTTGGTAATACGAGTAACGACATTCCTCTCAACAGCGAGTAGTTCGCCTTCCGTAATGTTCGTATATGCATTGACGATGCGCTGACGCATGTTGTCAGGCGTTGTCGGTGGACCACGATGGCAAATATTCTTCAACTTTCCCCACAGAAAGAACTCCTGAGACGTCAGATCCGGTGAACGTGCGGGCCCTGGTATGGTGCTTCGACGATCAGTCCACCTGTCATGAAATATGCTCTTCAATACCGCTTCAACCGCACGTGAGCTATGTGCCGGATATCCATCATGGTGGAAGTACATTACCATTCTGTCATGCAGTGAAACATCTTGTAATAACATCGGTAGAACATTACGTAGGAAATCAGCATACATTGCACCATTTAGATTGCCATCGATAAAATGGTGGCCAATTATCCTTCCTCCCTTAATGCCGCACCATACATTAACCCACCAAGGTCGCTGATGTTCCACTTCTCGCAGCCTTCGTGGATTTTCCGTTGCCCAATAGTGCATATTATGCTGGTTTACGTTACCGCTGTTGGTGAATGACGCTTTGTCGCTAAATAGAACGCGTGCAAAAAATCTGTCATCGTCCCGTACTTTCTCTTGTGCCCAGTGGCAGAATTGTACAAGACGTTCAAAGTCGTCGCCATGCAATTCCTGGTGCATAGAAATATGGTACGGGTGCAATCGGTGTTGATGTAGCATTCTGAACAACGACGTTTTTGAGATTCCCGATTCTCGCGCAATTTGTCTGCTACTGATGTGCAGATTATCCCCACAGCAGCTAAGATACCTACTAGGGCATCATCATTTGTTGCAGGTCGTGGTTGACGTTTCACATGTGGCTGAACACTTCCTGTTTCCTTAAATAACGTAACTATCCGCCGAACTGTTTGGAGACTTGGATAATTTCCAGGATACCGAGCAGCATACGTAGCATACGCCCGTTGGACATTTTGATCACAATAGCCATACATCAACGCGATATCGACCTTTTCCGCAATTTGTAAACGGTCCATTTTAACACGGATAACGTATCACCAAGCAAATACTGTCCGCACTGGCGGAATGTTACGTGATACCACGTACTTATACGTTTGTGATTATTACAGCGCCATCTATCACAAAGCGAAAAAAGTGGTCCAACTAAAACATTCATATTTCTTTATGTACTTCACGGATTTGTAATAAAAATGAGGGTTCCTATTTTTAAAAAACGCTGTTGATATCCGTTTGACCTATGGCAGCGCCATCCAGCGGGCCAACTATGGCGCCATCTGGTTTTCCCCTTCAAGCTAGACGAGTTTCAATCTTTGTAGTTTTTTCGTTTGATGCTTATTTCGTGAGATATTTGGCCCGGGCACTATCAATGGACCACCCTGTGTAATCCCAGCGGGTGAATGTGTTTGCCAGAGATGACGTGGTTTCCCCAGTTGCAGAAGCGGAGTTAAGAGCTCGCAGCAATTTCCTCATTTCTGGAATTGTTCACGAAGTTTGTTGCATAATGGCTTCCTCCCAATCACTGGGAGCAGTTATCCAATTTCTTCGCTTCGAAGCTTAGCATATTTTACAAATCTATACCAGGATGAAAGAGATTAAAGACAGCAATGTCTTGAGCGGTGTACAATATTCTTGTGGTGTCAGCGAGATGTCGCTTGACGCATCAAGGACTTGGCCTGGCGCACGTTGTCACCATCAGCGTCAAGACTCGGCTGTGGAGGACCTCATACGTATGATTCGGATCAGCACATGTAACATTGATACTGGACCGTCGAAAAGCAAAGAAACTGTACGTCACACATTCCACGAGAAACTTCGTTAAGGCAAACTTTGTGCACAATGGGTGTCCAGGCATCTGTCAGAGAATCAGAATATGGCGAGAATGGATGATTGCCTTACCGAACTTGTTAGATACGCGGAGCAAGGAACGGATTTCATCGCTCAGATTATAGTATGTGATGAAACATCGTGTCACAGCCTCGACTTTGCCTCCTAACGGATGAGCATAGAATGGCAGCATCCCAGACCCCCTCTTACCCAGAAAATGCCCACTTTACTCCTACGGATCTCCACTCATCTACTAGCTATCATACGATTAACGTTGAGCAGTATTGCAAGAGATTGTGTACGCTCAAACAGGCCATCAAGAACAACTGCAGTGGAACTCTCTAATGGGACAGTGCTCCTCCAGAACACTAGGGCACATGTGGCCAAAAAACTCTCGAACACCATCAAGAATTTCGATGAGAGGTCCTGTACCATCCTCCTTACAGCCACGAAATTTACCCATGTGACTCGGCCCCTTAAAACAATGTCTCAATCCTGCTAAGTTCTCCTGTGACAACGAAGTACAGGACACTATGGAAAACTGGATTCGTGAGCGACCCAAGAGTTCCTACTCGGAAGCCAATTACTCCCTTCCTAAGCGCTGGGATCAGTGTATCAGTGTCAATGGCAATTATGTGGAGTTGTACTTTTCCACATGAACTGTAAGTAGAACACTGTTATTGAACTTTATTAACAAATATCATTTGTCTCCTTTTAATTTGGCACACCTCACACATCTGTCGACTTCTTCCAGTAAAAAAGAACGTATCGCATTCTATCTGCTAAGAAGTCTTGAGCGCAGTCGCAAATATAATCCAATACACGATTATCTCGTATTTTATTCACAAATCACAGTGTGGAATTGTATCGATTGTCTTCTGTAAGCCAAGGAACACGACATCAAAGTGAGCGCCTCTGTCTACGGCACTGGATTCGATGAGCGAACAGAGCGAGATGCATTTCGTTAGATTTCGGCTTATGGAATCTATGTTGATAGTTATGAAGATCCTGGTTCTCCAAAACATTGAAGATTTCCATAATTCTACTACAGATTGATATCAGGTAATTTACCTATACTAACGTTGATATTGATATCAGCTACATTTGCCTATAATTATGCTGATATCTTCTATGATCATTAAAACGGGAACGACTTGCACTTATTCCATTCGCTTGGTAATCCTTCTTTCACTAAAGAGCTACGATAAATAACTGCTACAAGAAAATTGAGTTCTTTCGTAGTATCTCTGTAAAATCTCATTGGCACCACGTCTGGTAAAGAGATATTGCCACTGACTGTATTACTACAACTTAACGACAATTTTTGTACCACTGGTCCGTCGTACGTTATCCCATTGCATTCCTGAAGTGTTCAAGTAAATTTTTATGTTTGTTCTGGACAGTGAACGGAGGAATTACGCAAGTCTGCGCAAAAAGCGAAAATCAGATAGACCTTTCCTGAAACTGTGTCCATAGCAGGTGGAGATAAACACAAAAAATTCGAGTTACGGTACAATAATAACATATGAATCAGTGGAAAGAACAACAGCGACAGAAACACCTCAGACAGCAAAAGCAGCTACTATGGGAGTTTTGATTAACGTCTGCACCCCAGACCTTCGTTTAGTTTACAACGGCTCCTCTGGGCCCATCTTCTGAACCTACTCCATCTTTTTCCTCTTTCACCGAAAGTGATAGAAACCGGGAATTTGCTGCACTATCTCTGGCCATATTTTCCTGCATTCAGTGTCAATGATTAATATGTTGAATGTTTCAGGCAAACCTAGTCATGTTTTGTTACAAACTATTTTATACGCCGGGCATCCACAACTTTTGAAAGGTATGATGTTAGGAATAACTCCCCCTACATCTGGTAAAACTGTTGTTTATTAAAACACAGCCGGTTTCGCGGCTTAAAGCCGCATCTCCATGTGTATAAAAAAATCTATCTTTGTCATTCGTGCGGAACGCTTTTCCCTTGCCCTGCACCGAGTTGCCCTCCTGTCACATTGATGCAAGCGAATTTTAAAGAATACCAGACCTCTTCTTTACCTTTCTCATTTTTCTCGCCGTAGTATTGACGATATTCTCTGAATAATACATTCTGACTAGTAACGACGGGTATGCCTATGGTCTTTTAAAGTTGTGCGAAACCGGTTGTGTTTTAATAAACAACAATAGTACTAGCTATAAGCGTAGTTCTTCCTAACATTAAACATTTTTTGTTAGCCTAATGAACCAGTTCTTTATGGTAATTTGTGATTTGTTAACTAAGCTACTGCGTTATCCGATACATTTCTTTGCTTCCCGACTGATTTATCAACTGTAAGCAAAGCGCCATCATCAATATTGTTGTCATTGAATCACAGATCTCCATTGATGCAGAGAGTAAATTTGCGTTGATAAGGTATCACATGGATATGATGCATCTATCGAAAAGATAGACGCAAGCTATAAAAGAAAGTTTCTGAAAAAGAGAAGCAGTTATACGAATATCAAACTTCACCAAAGCAAAGAAGGAAACGCTGGAAGGTTAAACAATACATAGAAGAGCTGCACAAGAGAACCTGATTTAAAGTTATCAATGTGTAAAGGGAAGAGGAATTAGATGAAATGGAAGCGTAGTGAGAAACATTGAAAGAGAATTGTTACTTATCCCCCAGATTTTTCAATAGCTATTTTGTTCAAGAAGTATAGGAAATCAATGCGAGGTTTTGAAAGGGAAACGCAAATTTCAAGGTATATTGATGATGTTACTTCCATCGATGACTTAACAGTGTAATGAAAAGACGAACAACAAGAAAAGTAAAACAAGTACAGCGAATTATAGTAAAACTAGATTAGGAAATAAGATGCTAGGGGCAGTTAATGATTTTTACTATTTGGACAGCAAAGTCAAAATGACTTAAGTAAAGAGACTGTAAACTGCAAGGCAACAATGTCAACAAAAGCGTTTCTGAAGAAGAGGAATATTTTGACAACGAATGTTAAATATTTGGATGCCTTTTCTGCAAATATTTGTTATGTAGTCAGATACGGAAGTGAATGTGGACAATAAGCTTTACAGATATGACGAGAATAACTTTTGAAATGTCATATCACAAAGGAATGCTGAAGATTTGATGGGTAAATCCAATATCTAATGAAGACGCGTAGCTAGACCATAATAAAACTGTAAGTACAAGTGCTTCCATATTTCGCCACTAATTATATATAAAAATCGATGATCAACTAAAAATAGCGCGTCTTCACTGGGTATATTACAGTAAAGTCAACAGAACAATGCAAAACCTCATACATCAAAAACGTTACGAGAAAATAGCGTAGTACACAGGGAAAGAGGCAATTGAAAATGGAAATGATTTCCCGGAATACGCACTGTAAGATGTACATAAAAGAAAATTGTCACTGGCAGCAGAAAATTTATTCATAAACATACCCACTGGACTTAAAATAACTGAAAATAAAATAAATAACTACGGCAAGAGTATGAAACGTGAGCAGAACTGCGGACCCACTTCAACAAATGTATTGTATGCACTGCCCGAAATGGCCTTCCAAGATCCCAACGTAAGCCAGAGGACGCGTGAACGAGGGACATGTATCCCATTGTTCACGTAGACAGGAAGCGGTGCCGCGCAGTACACCTTTACACGAGCGGGAACTACACAAAGTGCAAGCCATAAACCAACTACACGTCGTAAATCCGCTGGTTGTGGCGCACAACGCAGATACCGTGAACACTCCGAAGGACCACAGGGAGTTTACCTGTGACCAAGTCGTGTCACCCACAGCTCCCGTTAATCGATGGCTACAGGAAATCAAATAACGTTTGTAGAATTTTTATTTCCGATAGTTAATCACAGTGAGAGAGCGCGTTAATACATTAAACATTAGGAATAAATCTGAAGAAAAGAAGATCCTTTAGCTACGTATTGGTACAGCCCCGCGCCATTGTAAACGCAGATCATTCTTGTTTATAATAAAAAGTTCGGGTGGGCAGATTTCAGGAGAATATCGCTTACGTCAGCCCCTTTCAAGATCGTAAAGTATTTTCTAAGCTAAAAAAATATGACCCTTGAGAGGGGGGGGGGGGGGGGGGAGGGTTGAAACGGAACCTGTTATATGCACATGACACGTCCAGCAATACTTCGGTCTTGTGAACAGATACATTCCGTCACGCTTATTTTCTGGAAGGTGTCTGATGCTGCTGACGATCAGTCAACGTAGGATCGTCCATAGTATCTTCGCAAACGTGTTCTTTATCGATGAGTATTTCACTAAGAGAACACAGTAAGGCATAGTGCACGACAAATGTTCTATGAAAGCGAAAGGAACATCGAGTGCGTCCAAAGGAAGTGTAGTAGGAACTCTAATGTCTTCCATATACACAAACAGATAATAAGATAGGCTCATCAGCAATAAAAAACATTTTCGGTGATGCTGCTTCTATATACAGTACACTTGGGCGTTATAAGTAAAGACAGAAATGGCAGACTATAATGACACTTCCTTTAGACATGGATAAATGTAAGATATAAGATAGTGGTTGTAACTAAGGGAATAATGCAGACAGTATTTTATTACAAGATTAGTGATGAGGACCTTGTGAGGTATGACACGTCACAAAAGTGTTTAGGAGTACTAACAAGAACTGATCAGCCAGAACATTATGACCACCGATCTACTATCGATATATACCCATCCAGTCGAAAGTAGCGTCTCCTGGCCATGCATGACAGACACACGCACCGTGCATGTAGTATCAGTAGGTGAGCTGTCCGTAGAATCGGGAAGGCGTGCGACCTACCTGATTTCAGGCGAGGGCAGGCTGTGAAGGCGCGAAGGCTCGGCGATCGATGCGTGATGTGGTGGGTGTCTTGAACACTTCGCGAAATACGTGGCGAAACTACGACCAGACGTCGTGGGGTTGTGCGGCCACCCATCGTTACAGACGTCGGACGTCGCAGACAGCGTAGACTGGAAAAACACGACGTCGGGGAACTGTGGCGGAAGTAATATTTGACTTTAATGTTCGGCAGAGTACAAGGTGTCTTGAAGACATAGTGCACCGAAGTTTCTTAACAATGGGCCTCCGCAGCCGACGACTCTTGCTTGTGCCAATGTCAGCTCCACGATATCGGTAACTCCGACTGAAATGGGAACATGACCATCGGCATTGGACGTTGGCGCAGAGGCAGAGTGTTGCGTGCTCTGATGAATCCCTATACCTTTTTCATTATGCCGAAGGGAGGGCATGAATCCGTCGTCTTCCAGACGAACAGCTCCTGACATCTGTACTGCGGAACTGAGACAAGCTGTCGGCGTCTCCATTATGTTCTGGGGAACTTTCACGTGGGCATCCATGTGCCCAGTGGAGCTCGTGCAAGGCACCATGGTGGCCAAGAACTGTCGTACACTGGCTTCAGACCACGTACACCCCGCACGGTGATCATGTCTCCCAACGGTAGTGGCGTTTTTCAGCAAGATAATGCACAGTGTCACAAAGTCAGGAGTGCGACGGAGTGATTCGAGTCACACAGTGGAGAGTTCCAGTTGATGTGCTGACCCACCAACTCACCAAATCTGAATTCCACCGAACACATCTGGAATGTGAATCAACGTGGCGTCAGAGCTTATACTCCCCTCCGAAGTACTTACGGGAATTAGATGATCTTTTCTACAGATGTAGTGCCAGCTTCCACCATCGATCTACCAAGGCTTCATTGCTTCCACGCCACGAAGCATCGCCGCTGTTATCCGTGCCAATCGTCCACATAATGACTATTGTGTAGGTGGACTGATGTTCTGCCTGATCAGTGTGTATGAAATGGAGCAATCATTAAAGATCAGTATAAGGGAATGGGAACGGAAGAGAGATTTCTTAGAATGGCGAAACGCATCTGTCAAGATTTGAGCAGGCGCCTTTCAATAGACGAAAGGTTAATCCACCATTTTCTTCTGAAAGAATGGCACTTTGTATAAATAAAAGGAATTACTGCTGTTTACAAGTTATCCTGCTCGTTTATATTTTTCAGAATTAGCAATAGCATAGCAATCAGTTAACAGCCATCAGAATTCTGGCGCTTGGCACTGTGTGTAAAAAACCAGGACATCTTTGGTTCTGTAGGGATCTTCGGCTAGATAAGTCAAAAGTCATTAGTTCTATAACAGAGGTTGGTAGGTGTCACATGATTCAGAGTGATGGTTGAATGTTTTGGTGCGCTACTGGAGCTTCGGCGCACCACTCTCCACTGCTATCCGGTGCGTTACATCAGCGCTGTGAATTCATTATATTAGCTTGTGAGGCTAGGTAGCTGCAGTTAAGCGATTTCTTAGTTTTTTCCAGGTGGAGGTTGTTGAAGTAATGTTATTCCTTTCTTTTTCTTTTGCGACTGTTTAGTCTGTTGAATTATAACACCGTTCTTTGTGATTGCTACCACGTGCGTTGAGGTGTGATTTTGTGATGCCATGCAGCATCATTCACGCTCGTACAATGTGTTCCTTTCGTACATCCGTTTCACTAATCTTCATGCCACATCACAGTGTTTCGGATCTTGGTTTTGCATTCTTTAACCTACTTTCCTTTGTTGATTGTTTCCACATGGTCTTAATCTGTGTTCATCTCCTGGTTTTAAATCAACCCAACGTGTTTCCTCTCTCATGTCAGTCATTTCAATGATGTTCATTAACCCTTTTTGAATGAGTAGTGGAAGTAATTTCTCATAGTTACCTGTTTCCTCTTCATGCCCACCTGCACGTGGCATTAGACGTTGTCCTTCGTCGATCATGTTATCGAATAGGTTCTGCACGGTCTGATTAATTAAACTGAATCAAATCGAATCTAAACTTTTTACCGGCTTTTTCGTGGAATATTTCTAAATGTCTAACGAGTTTCCTTTATTAAACAACCGACGTGGAGCAGGTTAATTTCTGCATGTTGCGTAGCGTTTGAATAATGGGTTATTGTATTCACTTCGGTTCTCAATTTTGTTAAAATTTCACTGCTAACTAGTTCCCAGCTGGTTCGGACTGAGTTTGATGCTTTTCTCGTTGTGTTCGTATTGCGTGGCCAGCCATGTGCGGACGTGTGCAAGCTGTTAGTCGAGCAGCTGGCCTGCAAGTTACATTCAACCACCCAGCAATTTCGCCGCTGTAAATTCTCCATGAAATCGTCAAATTTTCAATCATGTAACGACAATTTTGCATTTCTAGGTCTTCTGTTCTACATGTGTGTGTTAAATGAAGCAGAGTAATGCTAGTCCTACTATCAGCAAGCTTGTTATGTGTGTGAATCCTTTGAATAAATATTTTATTTATATCATCCCCACTCTCTTACTGAGAAACTCAGTATTCCCTCCTTTGCTCAAATTAATGAGACCGATGAATAAATTCAATGTACAAAGATACCGTCACACCTTTTCTGACAGACAGGTTCTATAATCGAAAAATTTAAAAACTTTCCGTGCGACAGCATAGTTTAAGGCACATGTGGAAATGCAACCCATTCGTAAAGGAACAAGTATACGAGTACAAAACGATGATGTGACCAATTCTAGAATATTGTTACAGTTTTTGTAGTCCTTACAAAATAGGAATGACAAAAAACATTGAACGAGTTTATGTTGTTTGTTGTGGTCTTCAGTCCTGAGACTTGTTTGATGCAGCTCTCCAAAACGTCAGTGCAGCCTATATGAAAATCTAACAGAAATTCTTGAGGAAACTAGATGAGAATCTTCGGTACAGAGTGGCGCAGGGTGGCGCTCGAAATGTGTTACCAATTGTTTCTTTCACAATTTACGGCGCACATTAGATATCCCGCAGGGATCTCTACAGCAGTACCAGCAGAGCTTGGAAAAACAAATGAGTTACGAAATGACGTGTAATTCACGATACTGCCGCTAGGAGACTAGTAAGCAGCAATGGCTGACAATGGGAGACTGACGACACAGCAACGGTCGGCAATTGTGTTACTTTTTCATGAAACGAAAAGTCTTGTTGTGACTCAGAGGCGTTTTCGACAACAGTTTAACACACGATGGGTCCCTTGCAAGAAGACCATCCACAGGTTGTACGATAAATTTCTACAAGAGAGAACAGTATTGGAAGCGAAGCGATCTCGGCCTAAGCCAGTTTGTTCACCGGCGAATATTGAAGCGGTAAGAGTTGCTGTACAGAGAAGTCCCGGGAAATCGTGTAGAAAGGCAGCAGTGCAACTGAGAATATCCAGACGCTCCGTTCAACGCATTCTTAAAAGTGACCTCCATATGTACCCATTCAAGATGATCTGTGCACAGAAGCTCACTGAAGAACGCAAGCAGCAGGGACTACTGTTTGCTCAGTGGGCGGAGGATAGAGAAAAAGCTCTCAACAACGTTTGGTTTTCAGACGAGGCGCATTTACATTTAGACGGTGTGGTTAACAAACACAATTTACGCTTTTGGGCCACTGAAAACCCACAAGTGCTTCATGAACGACAACAAATTGCTCCGAGGATTACAGCGAGGGCAGCAATTTCCAGTCACGGACTTATTGGACCCTTTTTCTTTGAAGTAACTGTGAACAGCGAACGTTATTTGAGCATGCTTTGCAATAGCTTCATTCCATAGCTTGTTGCTACTGCCTTGCCCTTCAACACGCAGTGGTTCATGCAAGATGGAGCAAGATCACATACTGCAAACACTGTGTTGGAGTTTTTACACGAGCATTTCGACATGCGGATCATTTCACTCAGGTTTCCAGGTCACTTCAATGACGGACAAAATTGGCCCCCCAATAGTCCAGACCTCAGTCCATGTGACTTTTATCTTTGGGGGTGCCTAAAGGAAAAAATTTTCCCCAAACGTCCACGTGATTTAATGGCGCTCAAAAGAATTATTCTTCAAGCTTGCAGTTAAATTACGGAAGACATGTGTCGTAGGGTAATCACTAACTTCAGTGTTCGTTTGAAGGAAGTTAGGAAACGAAATGGTGGACATACTGAGCATGTGCTGAATTAGAACAAATCTCCATGGACGGCTCTTCATTGTAGTATACGTTCCTTTCAAATTGTATTGACAATAAAGTTTATATTCAAAAACAAAATGGTAACACATTTCGTGTGTCACCCTGTAATTCTCGCGAAATCCTGTGGGACACATTTAGAAAACTTGTATTAATAGTAAATGTGCGAGTATTGTTGTGTCACACTCACATATCTCGCGTATGGATGACACACTAACAAACATCCCTGGTGTATAAAAACAAGTGAAACAGTTGAAAACAAATAAGTCGCCAGGTCCAGATGGAATCCCATTTTGGACCTACAAAGAGGTCTCTGTGACATTGACCCATTATTTAGCTTGTAATTATGGCGAGTCTCTCGCCTAGTTCAAAGTCCCAAGCAACTGGAAAAACGGCAGGTAATTCCTGTATAGAAGAAGGGTAAAAGAACTAACAGGCGATAACGGAACTAAATGAGATAGGAAATAAATAACACTGGTACGATACACCCTGTATCATGCACCGTACAATGGCTTGCGGAGTACATATGTAGATGTACAACTGATTCATACCAACATAATATACAAAGGACATATATCAGTAGAAATCTAGGACGATAAAGAATAACGATCCTTCTAATCTAGTGCCAAACAACGGTAGTTAGCACCATTGGCGATGTGTGACTATCCCGGGATCAAACTGGATCTTCACAAGATAACACATGGTATGAGCTTATAGAAGTCTACAGTGGCACAGCAATGATGTAAGTAAATATATCTAAATAAACAATATGATCGTACATGTCCAGCCATTCTGATTATTGCCAAATCACTTCCCATAGTGGACAAAGTTCCTAACGTACGGTTATCTAAGGAGGCTAGCAAGAGTGGATGACGCTACGTCGATGTAGGCAAAATACAACGAGCTGGTAGTCGCAAATAGGAAAATACAAGGTGTTAACTGCTTACAACGTAACACAGTGGCGTAGAGGAAGTCGAGATGAAAAACTTAACATAAGACGCATGTTGCCTATCAAGGCGGGGAATCAACCTTAAATTGATCTGGGAAAGCCACCCAAGCTACGGGCTATGAGTGCTGCGCGAGATTTTGGAACATCGTCTGACTCTCTTACGCCACCGGCTTAGTCGAGCACTTACAGACTGTAAAATTGATTTTTGTGTAATTTTTTATCTCACAGTTTTGTGCAATTTTTATCTCACAGTTTTGTGAATTTTAGCAGGATAAGATTCACAACTAAATGTCTTTGTTTCTGTGCCCTTCCTTGGCAGAAACTTAGGAGCCTTGCTGAGTGGCGGACTAATCACTATTGCTTCTCCCTTTGGGACGGAATTGAAGGGATTAACGGCAAAACTGGCTGTTCGTAGTTGGATCCTTAACCACAAGAAAGATAGTATGAAGTTCACAAACTTTCGCAGCTTTATAGGCTAACGAAGATGGACAAAACACTATTACAAGAAGAACATCGTGCACTACTTAGCGTTACTTTCGCCTTTCTCCGATTTACTCTCAATCCTTATTCTGTACGCTCCATTCAACACACAGCTTGTAAGTCTTCTTCACTTTCACTCAGGACAGCAGTTTCATCATCGAGTCTTATCACCTTGAATTTTAATGCCACTCTTGAACCCTCCTTTTATTTCCGTTATCGTTTCTTCGTTGAATAGACTGAACAATAGGGGCGAAAGACATCTCTTCTTAATCCGAGCACTTCGTTCTTGGTCTTCCACCCTTATTTTTCCCTCTTGTGTCTTGTACTTACTGTACTTTACCTGTCTTTTCTTTTAGCTTAGTCCAATTTTCTCATAATTTCGAACATCTTGCACCATTGACACTGTCGAACGCTTTTATCAGGTCGACAAATCCTATAGCCTGTCTTGATTTTTTTTCAGGTTTGCTGCTGTTATCAACGGCAGCATCAGAACTGCCTCTTTGGCGCCGTTATCTTCACTAAAGCCAAACATTGTCATCTAAGTGATCCACAATATTCTTCTCCATTCTTCTGTATATTATTCTTGTCAGCAACTCGGGTGCATGAGCCGTTAAGCTGATTTAGTGATGATGCTCGCACTTGTCGGCTTTTGTAATCTTCGCAGTCGTGTAAATGGTGTGTTTTCGAAAGTGTGCTGGTATATCGCAAGTCTCACACAGTCTACAAACCAATGTGGATCGTTTTGTTGCAACTTCCTCAAACGATTTTAGAACCTCCGATGAAGAGTTATATATCCCTTATGCCTTATTTGATCTTAACTCTTTCAACGCTTTTTCAAATTCTGATTCTAATACTCGATCCGCTATCTTTTCCCTATCGACTCCTGTTTATTTTTCTATCACACCAAACAAGTCCTCTCCTTCAAAGAGGACTTCCCTGTACTCTCTCCAACTGTCCGTCATCTCCTCTGCGTTTAATAGTGGAATTCCCATTGAACCCTTCATGTTATAGCCCTTGCTTTTAATTGCACCGAACGTTGGTTTCACTTTTCTATACGCTGAGTCAGTCTTTTCGACAGTCATTTCTTTTTCTAATTCTTCACATTTTTCATGCAGCCATTTCAGTTTAGCTTTTCTGCACTTCGTATTTATTTCATTCCTAAGTGACTTGTATTTCTGTATTAGTGAATATCCCTGAACAGTTTTGTACTTCCTTCTTTCGTACATCCGCTAAAGTATTTCTTCTGTCACCCATGTTTCCTTTGAATTTACCTTCTTTGTACCTATGTTTTTCTTTCCGACTCTTGTGACTGCCCTTTTCAGAGATGTCCATTCTTCTTGAGTTGAACTGCTTACTGAGTTCTTCCTTATTGTGCCATCTATAGCCTCAGAAATCTTCAAGCGTATCTCTTCATGCCTCAGTATTTCCGCATCCAATTTCTTTGCACATTGATTCTTCCTGTCTAGTCCCTTCATATTTCTGGCGAAAGTAAGTCTGTATGGACGTTTAATGAGTTGTGCCTGATTATCTCAATTGATAATTTGCCCGCAAGAGGCACATGATCGCCGTTCGAGTCCTCGTCAGGCACCCAATTGTAATCTGCCAGAAAGTTTCAAACCAGCGCAACATTAAGTGCAACATTAAAATTAATTAAGGAGGTTCTTCATCTTGAATGGGATATGGGAACAGTGTACCACAATTCCGGCTATAGCATTAGCGACAATACATTAAGTTCAAAAATGGTTCAAATGGCTCTGAGCACTATGCGACTTAACATCTGTGGTCATCAGTCCCCTATAACTTAGAACTACTTAAACCTAACTAACCTAAGGACATCACACACATCCATGCCCGAGGCAGGATTCGAACCTGCGACCGTAGCGGTCACGCGGTTCCAGACTGAAGCACCTAGAACCGCACGGCCACACCGGCTGTCCACAATACATTAAGTAGCGAATTGAGACAGGTATGAATCTATGGCAGAGTACCGTAGATCGATACGTTGAGAGCGTTCCCACACGTATTATTAGGACGAATGATTAAATGTAGAATAGTGTATAGCGTAGTGGGCAAAAGGTGGAGCATTTTATCGCCGTAATAATTAGTTTTTAGAGGAGAAATGAGCACAAACATGATTGTGAAACGACAATTGTTATTCCCACATGCCTAAGAGAAAATATTTATCGGTAATTTTCACAGATTTAACAAAATCCCTTAACAAAAAATCTATAACGACTTCAACACATAAATTGATGATTTCTTGGCTTCGTTAAATGTTCGCTCTACATCTGCGATGGATACAGTCTCAAATCAGTTCAGCGTCAGACATGGCCCAAATACAATCCGACGGCCAACATAGACCGATAGCCTGCCACGAGGATCTGTCTCGTCCTCACTTCTGTTCAACGTACAAAAGAGGATATGAATAGATCGATGGCGATGAATCAACGGCAGCTGATCTGACAAGGCAAATTGCAGGTTACACGAGACAACCACTAAGATCTTAGCCTCAGATTTGTGTTTGTTTGCACCCAGAAAGTGTTTAAGGTTACTGCCTGTTCACCGAGTAGACACAAATGTGCAATATGAGATCAATCAAAAGCCTATCTTTACACACTTCTCGGGAGGAAAACATCTAAAATTTTAAAATAGAAAATTTAAATGTCGGAAATATAGTGTAAAAATAAGAAAGAGTAATCCTGTGATCATTTATGAATATCACCTGAACATCAGGCGTTTTAGGCAGTCACTTAGGCAAAAAGATTTCAGTCACTTTAACCTGCACGCTCATTTCTGCAGTGACTTAAAATGATTATGCATTTGAAGCTGGACGAAGAATGGAAAAGAAGAATAAGAAAGGGGAACACAATAGACAAATGCTCCATTTGATCGCGACAGCACACTGAAATTTCAATAGAACTGTTTAAATGGACTTTCATACAACCAGAGTACCTCAGAAATTTAATTACGACAGGTATGAAAAATATTTTAGTTGCACTAGGATCCAGAGGAACCATACACTTCCTAATCATAACGTGTAGGCTACCACGGCCGCCGTCTTCGGTAATTAAAACTTCCGGGCTGAGAGGCCGTGGTCGATCTGTAAAACTACTTCCTCCTGACATTTCGTTGTTAACTGGGAGGTTCCGAGGTGAGTCAACGACTGGCTGTCAGGCTGACGCTATAAGACGAGCTTGTCCTTAGCTCGAGATGCTGCAGTTTAGACAGAACTGTCATTCCTGTTATTCCTAACGGGGAGAGAATAGATATTACATGTCTTCTTGTTCGTCCTTGCTGGTGGAAACCTGTAAAATAAATAAACACACTCTCCTGGGGGATTAGTGAAACTAAAACTGCCAGGCCGTAGAGGTCCTATTTATATGGAGTGCATAGAGGGCACCACCACACGTCACGTGGGGCCGACTGTAAGTCTATCTCTGAATAACGTCATTATTCTCGATTGGAGGTAATCGATTGTCACATCGTTGGTGCAAAGTCGACCGTGTTTCTGAATCTCTATAGCTTCCTTATACATACGTGCATAGTAATGCGATGTCCTGGCTAGCACGCTCGTCTCACTAAATTTTATTTTAGTATCGCTGTTTTTAAAAACATGTTTTGCTACAGCTGTTTCGTCGGTAAGTCGTGGTCGACAGTTCCTTTTGAGTTCGGTTAAGGGGGTATTGACACTCCTTTTCATTGTTCCAATATAAGCCTTCCCACAGAATTTTATACACCCGTGAAGTTGCTAAGCGGTGTCGTGCGTCTTCTTCTGATCTTAAACTCTCAATAACCTTCTCGGTGGATCTAAAGATTGTTTCAACTTTAAACTTGGTCAAAACTTTCCCAGTACGGTCCGTTGTTGTTGCTGAATGTTGTCAGACACTTTTTTTCTAGGATGAAGTGCTCGATCTATCTCGTTGTCAGCGTATCCATTTTTCTTAAATCCGTTCGCAAATGATTTAGTTCATCTTGCAAATAAACTGGCTCACAGATCTTATTAGCTCTGTCCACCAATGTTTTAATGACACCTCTCTTCGGCCTGGGATGATGGTTCGAATCCTTATGGAGGTAAAGTCGTTTTGTGTATCTTTTCTATACACTTTATGCCCTAGACTCTCATCTGCCCGTTTAATTACTGGTACATCCAAAACATTAATTTGCTCATGGCTCTCATTCACCATAGTAAATTGTATCTTTGGGTTAATACTATTTAGGTGCATCAACAAACCATACAATTCCTCTTCACCGTGATTTCATACCACAAAAGCGTCATCCACATACCAATACCACTTCAAAAGGCTCTTACTGGCAGACTGCAGCGCCTGCTGTTCGAAAAATGTCATGAATGTATTTGAAACCGCTGGACTCAGAGGGCTGCCTGTAGCCACTCCTTCGGTTTGTTCGTAAAACTCATTATTATATTGGAAATAAGTCGTGGACAGGGACTGTCTAAACAGAGCTACTAAACCAGTGGGAAACATATCAGCTATGTATGAAAGAGCTTCGTCAACAGGAACCATGGTAAACAGCGATATCACATCAAAACTAACAAGGAAATCACCTGGAGCGACAGTAACGTCCTACAATTTTTCAATACAGTGCACAGAATTTTTAATGTTAAAATCAGTTTTACCAATATGCGGTTGCAGCAAGGAGGCGAGATGTCTAGGCAACTCTTGAGTAGGCGATCCAATAGGACTCATTATCGGTCTCAGTGGGACATTAGGCTTATGTATCTTCGGTAGCCCATATAATCTAGGAGGGAAAGCTTCCATTTTAGATAAATATTTTTTTATCCTCTGTAGGAATGAAAGACGGTTATATTAATCCATTGGTAGCTCCTAACTCTTTCGTTGTAGGAGCCTTTTGATGCTTTTTATAAGTGTTAGAATCCAAAACGTCACTGATTCTCCTACGGTAGCCCTCACTTTTCATCACAACGGTAGCATTACCCTTATCAGCAGTAAGTACAATAATATTCCTGTCCGGATTTATCTTCCGTGATGCCTTCCTTTCACCTTGAGACAAATGACTGCTATGTGGCTTAGCTTTACGTAGTATCCTGGCTGTTCATTGGAGCATTCTCTATATCCTATTACGTTTTTGCACGCTCTCACGGGAACACCCTGTATGAGCCTGGAGACTTACTATTCGACGTTCGGGAAATTGTCATGCACACAGTCCCATAGATGCCAAGAGTAGGTAATTGTGACAACTATCACACAATCAAATTAACAATTTATGAATGCAACGTGATGATGAGAATAATATGCAGAAGAATGGAAAAGAAGATTTAGGATTTGTTAGATGACGATCGATTGGACTTTCGAAAAGGTAAAGGCACCAGAGAGACAGTTCTGACGCTACGCTTGATAATGGAATCCAGAATTACATTTTGTAGACCTCGAAAAACCATTCAACACGAAATGGAGGCAAAGCCCGTCACGGATTTACCAGTTGGCTGAGAGCATCGAGTGAAAACTCCTGTACATTATCCTCAAGAAGGTGGAAGTGCCCATGTAATCAGCCTCTGGCAGATTTATTTGTTGGAAGCCAAAGCGTGTTTCTTGCTAGAAGAAATTGTGGAACAAGTAAATGGTCAGAGAAATAAGCTGGTAGAGTCGATATTCGTGTTTGACCACTTAAAGATATCTGTATTAGGAGGGGCACAACCCAACTGATAGAAATATGTATGAACTGCTGGTTTGTCTGTAATGTCACAGCTTTTCACTCAGATTATTAATTTTTTTGTGTACTGATTTTGCAGCTTACTATCTTCACGCACAATTTCACAGGCCACATATTTTTTAAGTTGCTGAGCGAAATGCATATTCTAGGTCATGACTGCAGAACGGGAATCAGTTACGATGATAATGGTGCCCTCAGTACACCTTTCTGCGTCCTTTAGTGCTTTCAAAATCTTTATTAGGTACAGCGTTACAGCAGATATTTTACAGACAATTTGTAGCTGCCACAGATTTTTGCTGTTTTGTCTATGAATGTACGCCCAGTTACAGTGGAATTCTTGGCCTCGTCAGTATATAGGATTTTGACTTGTGTCATGTGTCATGCAAACTACTGTAGTGCTTTAACAGGCACTGAATGGCTATCAAACATGTCATTCTAGTCATGCACAGTTTCATTGTTTGAGTGATGTATAACATAAGCTGTCTTATACAACCAGTGTAAAGTTACTCTGTTTCAAAGTACTCTCTACGCTGACGTCCCACTGTTCACCCAATATTTATCATCGTAACACTTCACAAAATACTGTTCTGGTGTTTACCAGGAAAGGTTTCAGCATCGTTTTGTGTGACTACACGCAAAGAATAGCATACAGAATTGTAAAGACGAAAATACACAGTTCAAAATAATTATAGCAACATGATTTTGGGCATCTACCACTCTTAGTTCAGCTATAACTGACGAGTGGATATGTTACCAAATAATACCTTCGTTTTCTACAAATTATGTATTAACAAAAAATCGTTATATCATCGGTCTGTTACATAAATGTAACTGAAATGTCCGACTGGTGTAGCAAACAAAGAGGAAACATTCATACTTGGCGCTTTTCATAGAACTCTGAGAGCTTCAATAACGCTTATTCCCTCCGTGGGCTTTCATCGCTGCCTGACACCTACGTGCCATGCTCCGTAGTCTACGGAGATCACCTTTGGCATCAGTTTCCATTCTTCAATGGGATCCCATGAGAGTTCTTGGAGATTCTGTGGTGTAACAAGTCGATAACGAACACGTCTGTCAAGCATGTCACACTGTCAGGACTCATCTACATTTTCATCTACACGGATACTCTTCAAATCACATTTAAATGCCTCGCAGAGGGTTCATCGAATCACCTTCACAATTCTCTATTATAACCAATCTCGTATAGCGCGCGGAAAGAACGAACACCTATATTCTTCCGCACGAGCTCTGATTTACATTATTTTATCGTGGTGATCGTTTCTCCCTATGTAGGTCGGTGTCAACAAAATATTTTCGCATTCGGAAAAGAAAGCTGGTGATTGGAATTTCGTGAGAAGATTCCGTCGGAACGAAAAACGCCTTTCTTTTAATGATGTCCAGCCCAAATCCTGTATCATTTCACTGACACTCTGTCCCATATTTCGCGGTAATACAAAACGTGCTGCCCTTCCTTAAACTTTTTCGATTTACTCCGTCAGTCCTGTCTGGTAAGGACCCCACACCGCGGCAGCAGTATTCTGAAAGAGGACGGACAAGCGTAGTGTAGTCAGTCTCCTTAGTAGATCTGTTACATTTTCTAACTGTCCTGCCAATAAAACGCAGTCTTTGGTTAGCGTTCCCCACAACATTTTCTATGTGTTCCTTCCAATTTAAGTTGTTCGTAACTGTAATTCCTAGGTATTTAGTCCTTTCTGACGACCGCCACAAAGGCCCTGGCGTTAGAAGAAATTCAAGGCCACCATCGCCTGCTACAGCCTCAACATGGTCCAACAGCATCTGTTCGGTGTACTGTCTTGCAGTAAGGCGACCATGGACAACGACATGGTACGTACGGCTGGCCAGACTGAAGCCTCCCCGCAGCATCACAGAACTTTGGAAATCTGTCGATTTTCTGGACAACATTTGGCAGGTAACGCTCACAGCAGGTCTCCGCACTCGAACAATGCCATCACCTTGCGTCAGAGGAAATCTGGACTACTCTGTGAATAACACTTTTCGCCAGTTGACATGGGAACGGCAGAAGTAAAGTCGAGCTCCAAGATGTTGTCGTGTCAGGCGGGATACTCCAGCAAGACTTCTGGATCGTGAGATCCTTTCTCGTCACCTGTTCATTACAGTCTGATAGGAAGCAGCGGCTCCAGTGGCCCTTCTGGGACCGTCTTGCAGTACTCTGGCTGTATCAGTACGACACCGCAATGCAGGTATCTCTCTTCAAGTGGGGGTTTAATGCGTCGGAGTTCTTGTCTAAATCGCCTTGTGTACTGACCTGTCCCCATGTAGCGTGTCCACAACCCACGGATGACACATTGAGAAGCACTGACGTCGGCAGCAACACGACCGAAGGTCCATCCTTTTTTAATAGAACAGAACGTCCTCGTAACCTGCACCGCATTAAGAAGTGGAATTTCATGTGCTTGGTTGAATACAAAGCCTACAAATAACAACTGCCACATGTGTACCTCACAAGAAAACAGTGGCGTACCGGTACTGACTCTCTTCTGAGAGGTCACCTGGCACTGTAATGCATAACACAGTCAGTAGATGGCTAATGATTTTAATTGTTGCCCACACAGAAAGCGAAGATCTCAGGTCATGCAATAAGACTGCAGGTACCACCTGTATCGAAATAGACTTAACATACCGGACTTTAATGCGTTCACCTAATTCTTTTGAAGAGTATAGATCAAGGCCTCATGTAACAAAGTTTATCTCTCTTCAAATACTGCCAGGCTGTTTCTGTACTCTGCACATCCCATGTCTCCAGGTGCCACATCAGTTGTTTCGTTTTGGCGACATTTTACGGCATTTCAGTTTGTTATGAGAACATCATCAGTCATCTCACACACTTAAGTTAGGCTTTAAAACTTCCGAACGTGTGCATGGTTTTGGCAAGCACGAGGTATACAAAAGTTATTTCGCACAGTAACAGTAATTGTTGTTGCCCTTGCAAGAGCAAGAAGTAGTCCTCCGATTTCATATACGAAATGTTCTGTTTATTCTACCTGCCGTATTTTTTTGATAAAATCTGTGTGGAAAGATTGACTGTTTAGTCACATCGGGTCTCTGATGTACTTCACAAAGTCAAGCTCATTCCCATTCTTTTCAAACACACCACATACGGTTTCCAATCATAGATTGTTTGTAAAATAATTTCCTTTATTCAAAGTAGTTATTGAACCTGTCTTCAGCGAGTGACTGAGATACCCCCATTGTCTACATTAAGATATCAAATAGAACATTACATGTAAAGAAGGACACTTTCAGCGTACGGAATATGTTAGAAACACACCCCATCCCTCGATTTGAATAACTGTATCAAAATTAGTTGGTGGTTATCAAGTTTTCCAAGACGTCGGGGATGCAAACCAACAGCTGCCGCAAAATAGGCCTTACTGCAGTAAATATGTCTTTCTAGCTATCAAAATTGAAAAGTTTACAATTAGGGCTTTCCAGTTGTTCCACGATTTTTAGTTTTTAGAACAGCGGGTTGAAATATAGCAAAATGTGTTAATTAAGCTGACGCCATTTTAGAGGCTGATTTCACCACAACCATTCCAATCTAGAAAATGCTTTCGCGTTAGATGAATCCGATTGAAAATATAGCTGCAATGAACGCAATTTTTTAAAGAGATATTGAATATCTAATACATCCTCAGCTCGAAAAGTCATAACAGTTCGGTAGATCTCGATGCGTGCAATTTAATATAATTACAAAACTTACAAAGCAATATACATTATTATGTCTAATTCTGTTACCATGCTAAGGTGATACGCGAGGGCTGATCCTGAAATCAAGAGCGGATAAAAATGAATGCACATTATGAAACAGAATGAAATAGTCACAATTATCAGCTGAATAAAGACAGTCGTATCGAACGTTAATTGTCTCTGCCGATGTACTGATTAACGAGAACGAAAGTCCGCTTGCCAAATAAACTCATTTTACTGTGCAATCGCTGCTAACTGAAACAAATTATATGCGAGCAAAAAGCTAATTACATCGTGCGTGAAGGACGGATGCCGGTGTGCTGTTTTTAATCTGACCAGTGTAATTAAAGAATTCAGAATTAACGCGTAAAATGAAATTAATTGGACTTAGAGAACGATACGACAAAATTTTAATTTTTGAATTTAACAAGTTTATTAAATTTTAATTGTTCCGATACATGTAACAATAGCTGCATTCGTAGATACTTCCAGTAGGTCTATGAGTCTTTCGGTGTTCAATTCAATAATCTTCACGCCAGTCTTACAATTACATTGCACTCAGAATGAGTTATCAAAATTATTGCAAATGATCTGGCTACCACAAAATTACAAATACCTCTGTTTTGGGCGGTTTCAGTCGTCCTCTATTTAAACGTGCCAACGACTGTACCATTCATCAATGGTTATTGCACGTTTCTCACTTTTTAAATGCGTCGCTCTAATGCTCTAACGATCTGCAGTACGTTCACAGTGTAGAATTCCGCCTGATACGCAACTGTTTTTTTTTTTCAAAGAAAAATGTACATTATTGTTAACTTTGCCCTAGTATGATAAAATATCATATCATCTCCTTGGGGTCAAATGGATAGACTTCGGTTATCATCAGAAACGGTTAGCAACGATTGAAAATGAAAACTCGATAGCATAAAATCCATAAAAATATATAATGTGGAGAGCTGTAGTGACTAGATGAAGAAAATAATAATTTACATCCGACAGAGAAGAATATGTTTCAGAAGAGTGAAGAAAAAATCTGTGTAGTGAGTACGAATTTAATTTACTCAACAACTAATTAAGTAAAGGGTGAATAAAGATTAGGTATCCTGGATAGAGTTTGGCTATAAAAAAACCATGTACGTGGTTACAATAATGAACGAGTTGGAGCAATAATTCATAGGACACTGTACGCAATTCGGGAAGCGCAGAGCTTAATTTCCCGTCCACACAATGGTTTATCTTTTCCAAGAATCACTTCTATTACATCCTGTGAAAGCCAGATTGATACATGAAAGGAGCTTATGAGGTTTCACTCTATTCTGCCCAACTAATGTGTGTATAGCCTCTAATTATCGATTCGCATGAAACATTCATCTCACTACCTTTGTCCGATTCAAAAGATATTACTGGCCAGGCGTAGATTTGTAAGCTTTCAATTACATTTATTTGATGACTAGCTGGGATACCAGGCTTCGCTCAGGGAGTTAATATGAGACTGTGTGGTAGCTGAAATAAAAGGATAAACTTTAAAGTATACAAGGAAAAAAATTTATTAAAAAAATATTCTAACTGTTTACTGTACTTGGCAAAGTATAAGAGGTAAAAAAAATTTATTGCAAATATATTCTATTTACAATACTCGTTTATAAACCACATTTTTCATTTTGTTATCCAGGGTGTATCTGTAATAAATTTCGAATTTCCTACTCGAGACGAAGCTACGTATAGTTGACCGTGAGGGTAGCAGTTGTCTTTGAGGTTGATGCTGGGATGTTCTGGAATGATCATGATTGGTCTGGAACGTTCGGGAAGAATCCAAAATGTTCAGGACCATCCCACAACATCCGAGATCATTGTAGAGCTTTCCAGAACACTCTCGAATGTTGTGGAGTGTTTTGGTAAATTGTGTACCATTCGAAGCCTTTTTGGTGTGTTCTGCATTTTGCCATTAGTGGGGCTACCCATTGATAGGGGTATGTAAAGCAAGACCCGTCTTGGGCTCGAACGTCAGTTTCTTATCAGTGACGACGGGACCGAAAAACTAGAGCACTGAGTGAATAAAAAAAAGTGAAGTGTGAGTAGTGAAAGTGATAGAAAGGCTGAATATAAATTGAAAATAAAGTATGAGAAGTATGTAACGTTTACTTAGTCTATTTGTTAATTTGTAATTTAGACAAGGTCCAAACGTAAAAGAGGAGGACATCTGGCCAGTTCTGAGGCAAAACGGAGAAAACAAAAACAACATGCAAAAACGAAACAAACGAAGAGCGTGACGCTCATTTAAGTTCCAAACGAACGAGAATGAACACCGTGGGAAGCAGAGAAATGGAGGAACAAAGAAATGAACGGTCTGAAGAATCAAGAATTGTGACACAATCTTTTAATAAAAAACTGCGAACTCAAGCAAGCCACGAAGAACGGACGAGGACACGTAAACAGTACAACCTAACACATTAAGCAATCTATTACGAGCCGACGAAATAATTTAACAACAGAAACACGTCCCAATGGGAAAAATTGATATCGTCTGACAAATTTGCATGGCGAAAAAATTCAGTAGAGAAACACCAGGGTTCTGTTGCATGAATGGAAGAATACGATTACACCACTGGAAGCAACTCCTCAGAAATTTTTAAATTACGTGATCGGAGAAACTCTAGAATATTCTGGGACGGCTGCATAATGGCACACAAAAATGCATTCGTAGTCATCGACAGAAAATTGAAAGACTTGCGAGGAAACTATGACGTGACGGGAGGAGCTCTACTCCTACGCTCGGGAGGACTTCGACAAACACTTCCAGTTATCCCCAAGTTGACACTAGCAGACGAGATCAATGCGTGCTTAAAAATGGCACATCTCAGACAGTACATACAAATGCTGCGACTAACAAAAAATTTGAGAGGTGAACCTTCGAAAGTTGAAACAACAGCACATTTTGCTCAACAGATTTTACAAATAGACGATGGCACATAGCTTACTGACGAGACAACCGGCCTCATGAAACTCAACTATCATATCTGCAACACAACCACTGTTGGAAACGAACTCATCGACTAACTTTACCCAAACGTAGTTTACTATTGTACCAATCTGGAGTGCCTATTCGAAAGGGCAATTATGGCAAATAAAAACTGTATTATCGACGATATCAACTTTAATATTCAAAAGAAAATTCCCGGTGAAGAGAGAATATACAAATCGATCGACATGATGGTAAACGTTGAAGACAGTGTGAACTTTCCTACGGAACTTCTAAACTCTTTGCTAGTACCAGGAATGTCATTACACTGCCTTCGACTTAAAAAATTCGATCTCGGGTCATACTACTCAGAAATGTCAACTCACCAAAATTATGCAATGGAACAAAGATTATCCTCAAACAGCTAACGAATGTCATCGGAGCCGAATATATGACTGGAAAGTACAAAGGACACACATTATTTATCCTCAGAATACCACTAATCTCTAGTGAACTGACATTCCAATTTGAAAGACTGCAGTTACCAAATAAATTAGCCTACAGTTGCAAAACAAAGCGCGAGGACAAATTTTAAAATATTGCAGCATCAACCTCAAAGACTCCTGCTTCCCAAGTATACGTAGCCTGCTCTAGAGTAAGAAATTCGAAACATATGAACATTTTTACGCCAGATAACAAAATGAAAAATATTGTTTATAAACAAGTAATGTAAATAATTAGAATATCTTTTCAATAAATTTTTCTACCTTTTATACATTAAAGTATATCCTTTTATTCCAACTAGCACACTATCTCATATCAACTCTGTGAGCGAAACCGGGTACCCCAGCTAATATATATTGATTACAAAGAAAATGTTGAAAAAGGAATAAAACTGTAACTGGAACAGATTCCAGTGCTAAAGTACGCAGACGACACAGCGCCTCTGGCCGTAGGAGAGGAGTGGACACCATAGGTTTCACTTAAGGGTAAACAAAGTAAAAACGAATGTGACGATAGGCAAAAGACTTGCTGAAAAGAATTGGGAACTACATAGTTGTGGAAGCAAGTTTACGTTGGACGACCAAAGCAAGGAAGTTACCAGAAGTCGACTGGCATAGGCGAAGAAATATTTATTCAATGAAGTATCTTCTGAATTTCATACTGATATGGAAAGAAGGAGGAAGTTTTAGTAAGTGTACATCTGTAGCACAGTATAACATGCAAGTAATAAATTACCATCGTACAAACTATGTAGAGAAACTGGAAGCGTTTGAAACATAGTGCTATCGAGTAATGTCAAAAATTCAGTGCACAGGAAAAGTATAAAGTGAAAGAATATTTTAGGAAAGGAGTCTGTGGAAGATAATTTCCAGATAAGAGACCGGTTAGTGAGAAATATGCCACGGCACCCAGAAAGAAATTTTTCGCTGGAAGGAGCAGCGGACGGAAAAAAATAGCAGGAGCTAACAAAACCTTAAATAAACAGAATAGATTACTGAAGACGTTGAGTGAACTAGATACTAGGCCAAGATAGGAAAAAAATTGCAGCCGCATGTAATTAGAGAGAAGTACGTCTCAAGAATGTGAGTACAGTGCCTTAACGATCAGACCATCTTGCCCGTTTTTATCGGTATTATTGATGTCAGGCAGAACACACGTCGCTGTTCTGAAAACAAGGGCAAAGCACAACGTAAGAAAAGGGGGTTCGCGCCTCCATTCAAAGCGTCTGAAGACAAGTTGTTGAACGCCAGAACTGGGAACGACACAGTAGTGAAAGCAAGATTACGCTGGATGATCGAAGATAGCAAACAAAAGAAGCAGGTCAGCTCAGCCAGAAATGCTCTTTTCAACTAAGGAACTTTACTGGTATCAGATATCCATAAGGAAAAAAATTCTCCGGCCGCTGTGGCCGAGCGGTTCTAGGCGCTTCAGTCCGGAACCGCGCTGCTGCTACGGTCGCAGGTTCGAATCCTGCCTCGGTCAAGGATATGTGTGATGTCCTTAGGTTAGTTAGGTTTAAGTAGTTCTAAGTCAATTTTACTGATGACCTCAGGTGTTAAGTCCCATAGTGCTTAGAGACATTTGAACCATTTGAATAAAATTCCTAATAATAGATGTCTGGAGCATATCACTGAATTAAGAGAAATATTGAGGGTCGAAAAACTACAGAAATGGAAACTGGAAGCACATGAAATCAACGAATATTAAAAATTTTGTGGACACACAAAATACGAAATGAAGTCTTACCCTGTCTGACAAAAAAAGCGAAGAAACGAGAAAGAATGGCCAGATGGCATTCTGAGTTCCTACACGTATGCACCATCGGCAGGTGTGTAAATAATTAGAAATGCAACTTGCCGTGACATTTAGAAGGGTCTCCAGAGTAAATTAGTGTTGTTCGTATTTAGGTTTGCTACCAGAGCTGGTGGGGTATGTGGTGTGGGCGGCGTCACCGAGAAGGGTACGAAGACTCATTTGAGAAAGCCTTATCAGCAACTCGCAAATTGATCTAACTGTAGGTCTCTGTACCGTCGGCACATCGGATCGCGCTATATCCAAATTTGCGAGACATTCGGACGTAACAGTGGCTTGAGGTTGAACTGCGTGGACATGTAGTCAAGGTTCTTGTCGACCACATCTGACCAGTAGAAGCGAGGATCGCTGTATTGTGCATCAGGCACAACGTAATAGCATCACATCTGCACCGCCATCAGAGAAAAAGTAGTGGACTCATCAACATTCTGTTTCATCCTGCACAGTTGGACGGAGATTATCAGCAACGGGGCTAGGGGAATACGATCCATCGCGGAGACTGCCGTTAATATCCCAATAAAACGGCTGCGTTTGGAGTGGTGCCGTGACAGGTAAGCATGGATTGCTGTAGAACGGTGTTGCACTGCGTTTGGCGATGAATACGGCAGTACCCCTGATGATCATCGTCTGGGAGCATATTGGCGACCTGAGGACGAGTACCATTGGTCCGTTGATTTGGAAAAGCACAGTGGTGTTACTGATGACGTCATGACGATGGTAGCCGTCGGTTATGACGTCAAGTAACAGCTGGTAGCGATTGAGGGGACTCTTGGGGCACAACGGTACGTGTCGGAATCCCTCATGTCTCACCTGTCATGCGATAGTATCGTGACGCCAGAACAACGCTCGTACAGACGCGTCACGTGTCTCTATCAACTGCGTGATGTTGAGGCACTCCGTGGCTATTTTGAGGTCCCCAGGCCTGTTCCCGATACATGTGTGGGATCAGCTCAGACGTCGGCTCCGTCCCGTCGCCAAATCTAGGATATGAAGGAACAGTTACAACAACTGTTGCTCACCTTGTCCCAGGAGAGAATACAGCGGCTTTGCCACACCCTTTCAAACTTAATCAATGCATGCACCCGGACTAGAAGGGTTGCACTCTCGTAGTGATAAGTGAAGTGGGCTCATACTGCCAAGTTCTTTGTAAACTTGACTCTACTTTCAAACCTCTGAAGTAACACCACTGACCCTCCCAACTTGCCTTACTTTTATTGTCAGTCGGTGTATTCAGGTCAAACATGATATGCTTTATCTGAAAGCGTCATCAGTAGTCATTGTAACTACAGTGGTGTGTTCACGGTAGCTTTCTGTTTTCTGTGAAGCGTTGCGTTCCATAATTTCTTAACATTGTGCTGTAGTGCTAAAGCTGCAAATAGATGCCACATCCTGGAATAGCAGATCAGTCATTGGAGACAGTTACAATTTCATACTACAATGGTTTCTCTCGGGAGGGATTATTCCCTTAAATCTAGCCGTTGAGAATACAAATACCATACGGAGATCTTCTGAAAAAATCGTGAGAAATTGTTGGTCACGCATCAAAGAGATCGCTTACAAACGCTCTTTAGTACTGTTTGTGCGTATAGGGCCTTTACCCCAGTGAAGTAACGGAAGAAGTAGAGGAAATATTTATGTTAGCTACCCAGTTCATTATTGGTGAAAGAGCCTCAGGAATGCTCAACGAGACCCAGAAAGAGCGTTGATACTTAGTGCCGCGCGGTATTAGCCGAGCGGTCTACGGCGCTGCAGTCATGGACTGTGCGGCTGGTCCCGGCGGAGGTTAGAGTTCTCCCTCGGGCATGGATGTGTGTTTGTCCTTAGGATAATTTAGGTTAAGTAGTGTGTAAGCTTAAGGATTAATGACCTTAGCAGTTAAGTCCAATAACATTTCACGCACATTTGAACATTTGATACTTAGTGTTTCCTCTCACATTGGCCCTGCGAATGTCCTCGTTTCCGCGTCCCACTGGCTAAATTGGTAGGAAAGGAGGAAAATATCACGGGTTCACTAAGCCGCCACGATCAAACATCGTACGCTGGCCTGCTGACTACAGGTGCAAATGTGACTTTATTAGCAACATAGCACGATTCGTTCAATTGCTACTTAGTGACAAAAGTCTCAGAAGTTAACCCTTACATCCTCAACGCTTTGCGATCTAACATTTGCCGAAAAACACTTTTCGTTTCGTGAACCATTTATATAATTCGCTTCTTTCACACAAAAACAGTGTTCAACTGTTCTTAGGGACAGGTAGTGGGGAACCCGACTTCGTTTACACAACATCAGCGCTTAACTCTTTTCCGAGACACATAGTGGGCAACGTGGCTTGAAATACCTAACGATGCGCGATCAGATCTCCCCGGCGGAAGCCCTGACAACACTTCATCAGAATCTACAATTAATGCGCTCAGATCTTATCACAGTCCGTCGTCAGCTTTTCAATCCCGCTGTCCCGTAGACACGCTCTACAGACGTATTTATCGCTTCTGGGAGTCGCGAGATTTACGAGCGCTGGGCCGGTAGCGATGGAGCGATGCAACTGATAAATGGAGTGATACATCAAGATACCCCCGCCAACAGTCGCCCGCCCGCGGTAAATCGCCGCCCGACAAACAGCATTCAATTACGCCGTCAGGCCGCACCGCCCATTGTGCGCGCCTCGCCGCTTTGTTTATCTGCGAGACTGGTCCAGCCGCTCCGCTGCTCCTGACAGCGCGCAAGTAGATCAGTGTGACGTCGCGGTCGCAGCCCAAGGTTCCCCGCAATTCCTTCTAGTGCCCCAACGCATGAATGACTTTATTCTTTATGTTTATTTTTTGTTTGAGGGGGTTGGGGTTGGGGAGATAGGAGGCCCGGCACTTTTCTGACAGGTTTAACGCCATCCAGCAAGTAAATGCTGATTTACACGCATTATCTGAGTTGGTGCAGAGAATAGGGGTAAAATTAACCCATTTAAATTCGAGCATCATTAGACGCTCACAAAAAACTTATTACGATGCAGTACAGAGAGTCACTACCACCCTTAATCCTAAACGGTACAGAAGCAAACTTTTTCTCTTTAGCAAGGAACCTGGGGTTAGTTCTGGATCATCTCAGAATGGACTAAACACAAAACTGCACTCTGTGAAGGTGTTAGCCTTATTACATTCACTACGGAAATATAAGGAATTGTTTTCTTTCGAGCTTAAATAATGCTCTCTGTACTTTACTATGGCGATGCTTTTCTCCACGGACTTACGTACGAAAACTCATGCACGGTAAACTGGTGTGAATGCTTGTGTGTGATACATTTGAGGCATACACCCTTTCGACAATATAACTCCTGCCTACAAACAGTTATAATGGTTGCGTTGTGACAAGCGTACAGACTATCATACTCTGTATGGCTACTCTACCATCTTCTCAGTCAGTTCAAACTGTGTGCCGGACCGAGACTCAAACTCGGGACCTCTTGGAAGGTAGGAGACGAGATACTGGCAGAAGTTATGCTGTGAGGTCGGGGCGTCAGTCGTACTTGTGGAGCTCAGTCGGTAGAGCAAGGCAAGGTCCCGAGTTCGAGTCTCGGACCGGCACGCAGTTTTAATCAGCCAGGAAGTTTCATATCAGCGCACACTCCTCTGCAGAGTGAAAATCTCATTCTGGAATCTTCTTAGTCATTGCACTCTCTCTTATATGTCTTCAACTCTTACATTACTATCTGAACAGCACAGGAGAAATACTCGTTCTCCACAAAGTAACATCCTCTCTTCATCGTCAGATAGCAATCCATGTTCTCTGTATCATTTTCTCTATCAAGAAACACCTTCCTCAAAAGATCAGAAAAATTAAATTCCTTTCAAAGTTCAGCGGACAGGTAATGGCCCACCTTCTATCACAATAGCCATCTCTCCCATGTACTACTCTTTACCTGTGTTCCGTACCCATACAATTTTTCCTTCCCCATTGCCCGCAGATTCCTATACTTAAATCTCCTCTTTCCTAAGGGCCACCGCCACTCTCATTTCAATCTTCTCCTTTTTCTTTATCCTTTCCGCTTATTTAATGCTGAACCTCTGCTCTAATGTGCTAAAACAACCTATATCATTCTAAATGCCCTTTTATATTATTGTTATGCTGATTATTATTATTATTTTCATTGTTATTATTATTATTGTCAGTTATTATTATCATTATTAATGTCAATTTTTGTCGCTATTATTATGACGGTGGATGTTTTTGTAGGGTCTCTGGTGTGTGTAGTTCCTGGTCGTTGTAAGAGAGGGCCCTAATCTAATACTAACAAAGAGATAGAGGGGCTGGCCAGTACTTACCTCAGCTCAGTACAGCCGATAGATACACAAAAAACAGAACCGAAAATTTACGTTCCTAGCTTTCGGAACAAATGTTCCTTCATCAGGGAGGAGAGAGAGGAAAGAAAGGGAAGAAGGGAAAGTAGATTCAGTTACTCACAACCCAGGTTATGAAGCAACAGGGAAAGGAAAACAGGGAGGGTAGCAAGGATGGAGGCATGGTTGTTAGAGGGAAGCCAAAGATATTCTACTGTAAGTACTGCGCCAGCTTCAAACCAAAGAGGATGCATACAGAAGTAAAGAGGTATATAGTATAAAGATAAACACAACTATGTAGGATGAAAAGATGCGTGAATGGCTAAAGAGGAAAGGGAAAGAGGAAAAGACTGAAGAGTAAATGGGAGTGAGGTTGTTTAACGTAGGTTCAGTCCAGGGGGGTGGCGGGATGAAAGGATGTGTTGGAGTGCAAGTCCCCATCTCCGCAGTTCAGGGGGACTGGTGTTGGGTGGGAGAAGCCAAATGGCACATACGATGTAGCAGGTTCCTAGGTCCATAGAATTATGCTGGAGGGCATGCTCCGTTACTGGGTATTGGACATCTCCTAGGCGGACAGTTCGTCTGTGTCCGTTCATGCGCTCAGCCAGTTTATTTTTTGTCATACCGATGTAAAAGGCTATGCAGTGCAGGCATGTGAGTTGATAAATTACATGTGTAGTTTCACACGTGGCCCTGCCTTGAATTGTGTATGTTTTACCAGTAGCGGGACTGGAGTAGGTGGTTGGGGGGGGGGGGGGATGCATCGGGCAGGTTTTGCAGTGGGGTAGGTTACAGGGGTAGGAACCGCTGGGTAGAGAAGGTAGTCTGGGAATATTGTAGGGTTTAACAAGGATGTTACGGAGGTTAGGGGGTCGACGAAAGGGAACTCTGGGTGGTGTGGGGAGAATTTTGTCAAGGGATGATCTCATTTCAGGGGTTGACTTGAGAAAGTCATATCCCTGGCAGAGTAATTTGTTGATGTTTTCGAGGCCAGGGTAATATTGGGTGACAAGGGGGATGCTTCTGTGTGGTCTGGGGGTAGGAACATTGTTGCTGGACGGGGAGGAATGTATTGCTTGGGTGATCTGTTTGTGGACAAGGTCTGCAGGATAGTTGCGGGAGAGGAAAGCACTGGTCAGGTTATTGGTGTAATCGTTGAGGGATTCGTCACTGGAGCAGATACGTTTGCCATGAATACCTAGGCTGTAGGGAAGGGAGCGTTTGATGTGGAATGGATGGCAGCTATCAAAGGTACTGTTGTTTGTTTGTGGGTTTGATATGGACAGAGGTGTGGATGTGAGCTTCAACAAGATGAAGGTCAACATCCAGGAAGGTGGCTTGGGTGTTGGAGAAGGACCAGGTGAAATTCAGATTCGAAATGGAGTTGAGGTTATGGAGGAAATTAAGGAGTGTTTCTTCACCATGAGTCCAGACCACAAAGATGTCATCTATAAACATATACCAGGCCAGGGGAAGCAGCTGTTGGGTCTTCAGGAAAGCCTCCTCCATGCAGCCCATGAAGAGGTTGGCATAGGACAGAGCCATCCTGGTTCCCAAGGCAGTTCCCCTGCTTTGTTTGTAGGTCTGGCCTTCAAAAGTGAAGTAATTATGGGTGGGGATGAAGTTGGTATGTGTGATAAGGAACGAGGTTTTTGGAAGATCTTCGGGTGGTTGTTGGGAGAGGTAGTGCTCAAGGGCAGAAAGACCATGGGTATGTGGGATGTTTGTGTAAAGGGATGTAGCATCTATGGTGACAAGAAAGGTTTCAGGTGGGAGAGGAGTGAGAATGGTTTTGAGGCGTGCTAGGAGGTGGTTTGTGTCATTGATATAGGATGGGTGTCTGCGGGTGATAGGTTGGAGGTGTTGATCTACCAGAGCTGAGATAGGTTCTGTTGGGGCTCTGAAGCCTGCTACAATGGGACGGCCAGGATGGTTCTCTTTGTGGATTTTGGGTAATAGGTAGAAGGTAGGGGTACGTGGTTCAGGTGAAGTGAGTCTGGTCAATGGTGGCCGAGCAACTGGCTCGTCACGATACGCCAGTCACTACTCTTGATGAACTGTGGTATCGTGTTGAAGCTGCATGGGCAGCTGTACCTGTACACGCCATCCAAGCTCTGTTTGACTCAATGCCCAGGCGTTATTATGGCCAGAGGTGGTTGTTCTGGGTACTGATTTCTCAGGTTCTATGCACCCAAATTGCGTGAAAATGAAATCACATGTCAGTTCTAGTATAATGTATTTGTCCAATGAATACCCGTTTAACATCTGCATTTCTTCTTGGTGTAGCTATTTTAATGGCCAGTAGTGTATAAAGCGTGTCAGGAGGGGCGCAGAAAAATACTGCAGTGATGTGGAAACGTAGCTTTTTATCTGGGCATGGTCATTGGCTTTCGGGTCAAGGGTGGTAGCTTCTGAGAAATGACTAAATTTATGCTATTCTTGGGGGGAATACTATACCATGCATAGCAAAATGGTGTTATCTAAAAAAAGTCGCCGAGGCAACTGTGGCGCACCACGGACTATGATGACAGGGGTAAACGTCGACTGCAGAAATGGGTACAAGCGAATAGACTTACAACTATTGAGGAGCTGACCACTCAGATCAACCAAGAGGCTGCCATCAGCGTCTCCTCAACGACCGTTCGGTAAACGTTGCTGCATATGGGCCTCACCAGCAGGCGCCAGGTTCTTGCATCCATGATGGCTGCTGTTCGTCGGTGACAAAGGCTGAAATTTTGCACGCCAATTCCGCAACTGAATGACCACTGAGTGGCGACAGGTGTGTTATGTGGTGGAGTAGCAGATGGAGTGTAGGGCGTGAAATGTCTCAACGCCAACAACCTAGAACAATAGTCGGAAGTTCCCTGGCCAGAGAGGAATATTTTCATGGCATTCCTTGGATCATCTCCTCATTGTGGAAGACAAAATGGATCAACATTAGTCTGCATCCATTCTTGGAGACCATGTCCACCCTTAGTTGCAGTCTGCCTTTCCTCGGCACGACGGCATCTACGAGCAGGACACAGAGCTATCAGTCTACATCCGAATGAAATTACGGTATTCCCCTGGCTAATAAACTTTCCGTATTTAAACCTAATGAGGAATCTGTGGGACCACCCCAGTTGGGCTGTTCGGGCCATGGATCCTGAACCGAAAAATGTAGCGTAGCTGACCATTGCGCTGGGTCGGCATGGTTTCACATCCCTGTCAGCATCCCAACTCTTTTCTGCACGTCACGAAGCAGCCAGCCTTGCAAAAGGTGGGTATTCAGGCTTTTGACAAATGGTCACATTAATTGGACTGGACAGTGTCCAGTCCTATATTAGAATAGCCATTTTCCAGAGCACACTTACAATTCTGACATGTATAAAGTTGTGTGTCCAGAAGTACATATGTTACAACCTCCTCACTTCGTTAATCCTAAAAATGACTGAAGGCAAATTAAAGAAAAATAGTTGTCATTATAGTCCTTTTCTTAGTTTTACTACCAGACTTATTTTCTACTTTCTCATTATTTACAGTTGAGTTTCTAAACAGTCATTTAATTGATCTTTCACTCGCATTTCAGAATAGTTCTTCGAGTTTTCCTTTAACTGATGACTGCTTTTAATTACCGTAGCTATTTTTCTGGAGTTATTTCTTACTGTTTGTTTCGTAATGCCAATTTTTGCTCAAAATCATTCAATATGACATGTCTTGCGCACATGGCTTGGCCTTGCGACATGTCCCCATAATAGAATCAGAAGAAACTCTTTTCTCTTTGGAATAATAACTAACAGTTGTGGAAGGCAGAACTTCATTTTATCGCACAGTTCTATCTAGGGGAATTCTGTTTCAGTATCTTATTAACTTTAGATAACTGATTCGATTATCCTCTACAGCCTTAAGAATGAAGAAAGCCTACTTTCTTACATTCCCTATTGCTGCAAACATGACTTCTGTGGAAACATGTTCACGGTTGGTTTTTTTCCCCATGAAATCTCTCCATCTTTACAGAAAAAAAAACAAGTAAAATATTACCAGCAATAACTGCCGGGGTAAAAATAATGGAATGCAGACGGGTCAGGAGTTGACAACCGCCAATACATTGATAGGTGAACACGGTGTCATTTTCAAGGCAAAATTCCACCTCGATAGCTGAGTGGTCAGCACGGAGAAGTGCCATGCAACGGTCTAGGGTTGGATTCACATAGTGGGACGAGGCAGTGGTTAGCACACGGGACTCGCATTCGGGAGGACGACGGTCAAACCCGCGTCCGACGATTCAGATTTAGATTTTCCGTGATTTCCCTAGACCACTCCAGGCAAATACAGGAACGCTTCCTTTGGAAAGGCAAGGCCTATTTCCTTCCTCATCATTGATACTACCGTAGTTTGTGCTCCGTATCTAATGGCATCGATGTCGACGTGACGTTAAACCCAGTCTCCCGCCCTTCCGTCCTTGGGTTAGATTCCCGGCCGTTGTAACCTCCCCCTCACTTATCGACCTTAATGACAGTGAAAAATCAAACTGCGTGTACCTAATGGAAATTTGGGAAAAGCAATCGTCACCGCAGTTAATCTGTCGGTAAAGAGGGAGGACAGGGTTACATCTAAATGAAAGGAAAAATGCAAATGAAATTGGTGGAAATTAATTTTGAGAAAAGGGTAAAATTAATAAAGAAAGTAAATGTGCGGTCTTCACGTTAACAATTAATTGGCGTTAATTTGATATTTGAGATTTGGGGAAAATTACGGTCGCCAGTCCTATGGACAACTACTATAATAACTGAAAATGAAAGATTAATGCACATATAATTAGCACTGAAAGCGTGGCAACTGAACGTTGACACGTGTTGTGTGAAAATTGAATGTTTGTCAGAAGTAATAAATTCCACTACACTCTGACTTAATTTAGCAAAAGAATTAATAAAATCGGAAAATTGAAAGTTAATTTAGTGACTGAAATTAATAGTGAACTTTGTTTCTGAAGCACTACGAAATTCAATAAAATAAGGTTAGTCTTGGGCTACCTCAACAATCATTTCAAAAGCTACTTGAATCTACGCAATTTAGAAATAAGAGATTTAACATTGAACTTGAATTAAATGATTCTGAACAATTAACAATAGTAAAATTTAGTACGTACCAAGCTGAGCTGCAGTCACAGGTAAGCTAAATTACGGTAACAAAAGTCGCACTCTTAATTTGTGTAATATTGTGCCCAGCTATGAATTCCTTAACTGAACTCTGAAATTAAAGCAGTGAAATCGAACGATGTTAATTTAATGCTGGCGTTTGAATTTCAACGACACTCGGGTTCATTCCGGAAAAGGAAGGGAACCTGCTTGGTAATGCAATTGGGACAATGAGCAACAAAGGTTCATGCTACGTTGCTGTAATTTAAAGCGGCAAATGGAACAATTTTAAAAGCTGAGGTCTGCCATACAGTTCTAAAACTATACGTGCTTCCAGTCTTCCTTGCTTGTTGATTGAAGGTTTGAAGTCGTCGATCGAGGAGGTGGCGACAGTCACTCATTGTCGGCCGTCGCTGTTGCAGAAGCCGGGAGTTGGCGCGCCTTCTTCTCGACACAGTCACCAAGCGAAACGGGGTCTTGATGTGCACCAGCTAATGCTTCCCGTCCGCCACACCGTGTCAGAAACTATCATAGCAAGTCGCAGAAGCCGGATGTTGGCGCGCCTTCTTCTCGACACGGTCACCAGGCGAAACAGGCTCTTGATGTGCATCAGCTAATGCTTCCCGTCCGCGACACCGTGTCAGAAACTATCATAGCAAGTCGAGCGCAATTACATGCTGCCAAACCCCGAAAGCGCGGCAATTCGCGGGAGCGTCAGGAAACACACCTGTTCCACTGCACTACTCCCGCCAGACTGCGCTCTGCCCGCGCTCCACGCGGCAGAGTTAACACTCCCCAAAGATCATAAACACTTTGGTTCTCCACACGACCTATCGATGTAATCGTTCGATAGCATAGTTTTCCCTAAGCCAGACCCAGCGTAAAAATACAAATAATATTTATAAAACAAACCAATTATACATCGACATAAATGCAGATATATACAAATAGTAAAACAATTACAATATACAAAGACACAGAAACGTCATATCTTCAGGTAACAAAATAAGGAAAAATTTATAGTACAATTGATGGAAACAGAGGATATGCATTTCCGGCGTTACACCGTGTCTGAGATTTTCTCCGGTAGGAGACTGGGTGTTGTGTTGTCTTCATCATCATTTCATCGTCATTGACACCCAAGTCGCCGAAGGGGCATCAACTAAAAAGACTTGCACCAGGCGGAGGGGCTGCCCACAGGGGTGGCTCCTGGCCTAGCCAAACACATTATCATTATCCTTCAAGGCAAAAAACGGGTCAAGTAAATTCCGGAAAGAGAAAAAGATAATACCTATACGCACACACACACACACACACACACATACATACACACACACACACACACACACACACACACACATTGTAAACACTAGCGCCACTACACAACCAACGATGACCAACGCCAGAAGTTATCGGTAGCTCAAATTACTAAACAAAGGCTTAGGTAGCATTACCTCTGTGTCCCTACGTTTTGGCAAGCGGGAGTAGAATTTCACACAACAGTTTACAAGATTACTTGCATATTTAATCACAACCGCATCGTCACTAACACTGTCCCAACAGGTGGAGGTACATGTCAGACTCTCCGTGTTGTTATATTCAATAGGATGAGCCAAGACAGTGTTTTGCTATACCCGATCTGCTCGGGTGTTGTAAGCACGTGTGACGCTTATGCTCAGTACTCCGGTTCTCGATGTTCCTTATAGTATGACGTTTATGACGTGCCACAACTGCAAGGAATTTGGTAGACACACGGCTTACGCGAACCAAGATCACCATTAACGGAAGCGAAAACGACCGTAATTTTAGCTGGAGGTCAAAAAAGACATTTCACATCATATTTCCGCAAAATGCGACCAGTCGTGTTGCAGTTGCTTCCTGCGTAAGTCACGTACATGGTTGGTCGATGGCCCAACGACCGTCTGATGCTACCTCAACCATTTTTTAATTACTTCCGTAAGGCACGTGCCTATCGTATTTTTTGCAGTTGTTGCATGTCAAATATTGGTCAGACAATAAAGAGTGTGCAGGACTAGTATGCTAATCAAAAGCGTGGCAAACGTTGACACCAGCCAAGCAAATTGGCTATTGCCGAATATTGTCTTGGCACCGGTCGTCCTATGGAAAATAACAACAAAGAGGTTCAGGCATACAGTTCCAGCAATTGGTATAGTGTTATTAAGGAAGCACTTAAAACTATATTAGCAAGTAAGCTTAACGATATAAATGGAGGTTTTTGCTTAAATTTTGGGTGGAATCCTGCTCTCTTCCTAGTAAAAGACAGAGAGACCGAGTTAAAGCTATCTCGCCCATTGTTTAGTAAATTTCACTGTCGGTACTCCTGGCATCGATCATCTTTGGTTGTATGGCGATGTTTATGTTTACAGTGTATGTGTGTGTGTGTGTGTGTGTGTGTGTGTGTGTGTGTGTGTGTGTGTGTGTGTGTGTCACCTTTCTAGGATTGTTCTGCAAACGGAGGTTTTAAATTCACTTTCAGAGCGGTTACTTCCAATGGTTTTTCCTTAAAATTTCGGCGGTTGCCGACAACGTCACTCGGCTGCAGTGACGTAAGTTGTTTGAACACCGTACACGCGAGGACAAACTCAGGTCCCTGTCGGAGTAGATCCTCAAATTTTTAACTCTCCGAAATTTTCGTGGCAACCTGCCTCGAGCAAAAATTTCAGCCAAACCGAGCTCCAAAAACAGATCTTGAACGT
The DNA here is from genome assembly GCF_023864345.2 of Schistocerca serialis cubense. Classification (NCBI taxonomy): domain Eukaryota; kingdom Metazoa; phylum Arthropoda; class Insecta; order Orthoptera; family Acrididae; genus Schistocerca; species Schistocerca serialis. The sequence goes on along the minus strand of NC_064643.1, from coordinate 378,603,695 downwards.
AGTCTGAGTTGTCATCCTTCATAACGTTGTATGGCTATTATAAAATAATGTAAATTAATTGGGATATAGATTTCATCGAATACAAAATGAATGATGACGGCTAGTCGTATCAACAAGTGTTCACCAACAGCTGCAAAAACACAAAAACACTAATGAAATCTAAAAAACTATGACCAGAAACTGTACTTCGGATACCCTACACAGACTATTGCGACCGTGCTGTACACTGTGCTTAGCCCACAAGGAAACAGCAGCGACCAAGATCTGGAACTTGTGACAACCAGCCCGTGTGTCAACCTGCCCCGAGCCCCACTATCATGGTTTCTTTATCCTATCATCCTGTCATTACTAACTAGCGTTTCTAGAATATGCATCGCCGAATCTCCAGAGGCCGTCCTCTTCTTTTATGTTATTAGTCCGCCTAAGTTTCAGAAACCTTATGGAAATGGAAATAAACGTCTGGCGACATTGGCCGGGAGGCCCCTTACGGGGCAGTTCCGGTCGCCTTGGTGCAGGTCTTATTACATTCGACTCCACATTGAGTGACCTGCGAGACGGATGGGGATGAAACGATGATGTAGACAACACAACACCCAGTCCCTGAGCGGAGAAAATCCCCGACTCAGCCGAGAATCGAGCCCGGGCCCGTTGGACGGCAATCCGGCACGCTGACCACTCAGCTATCGGGGTGGAGAGGAACCTAATGAAACATGAGATCTGAAAAGCTTCGATTCTTTTCTTTTCCGGGTTTCCCTTAGTCCACGACTTACTGCTGTGTTCCAGATGTAAATTCACATAACTTTCTTTCTTACATTAAACTCTATGTTTGATAATGGTAGACTTCTCTTAGTGAGTAACGATGTCTCTGGCTCTGTGAATCGGATTTAAATTCCTCTCGCTTCTTCCGTTATGCGTTACTCTGCTTCCAAGGTGAGAAAATACCAAAGTCTGATGCAAGGCTTGTAGTAACAGTGGAATTCCCATTGCACTCGAGAAACCAGAAAATCTGAAAAGGGATGTTACGTTTGTCAGTAATCTCATTTCTACTGCTTCTCAAGACTTTCATCTTTTTTATTCTTTATTTCCTCTTTATTTTATTGCCTTGACCACCTAAGGATTGCCTTAAACCAGCCTCAGGGTTCCTGCCTTTTTATTATCCAAAGATCTCTTTGTGAGTGTCTTACGGTTTTTCAGTTTCTCTTCTGGGCACTGGCCTGCCAGTTTTCTTCTCAAGCTTCTCCGTTAATACGTGATTCGTTACTATTGTTTCAGTAGCTAGACAATTTCATATGTTTCTTTCCGTTATGTTCGTGTCTTGCAACTCCTCCTGATATTTGATTTTCTATGAGTTAACAAGTAGTTTTTCGATGTGTCTATTTTGAATTCGAGAAGTACAACCAAAGAATTTCAGGCGTATCTTGCGCACCGTGTTCGTGATCCTACCTACTTGTATATATATTCCTGAATTTCCCAGAACATTTTTGTGTTGCCGTCTTTCGTTGATCAGCTTAACTACTTCTTCTGTTACCCACGCTTTATTCACAGTTACCTTCCTTGTACCTATGTTTTTCTTTCCATCTTCTGTCATTGCCCTTCTTGTAGTTGTCCATTCATCTTTAGTTGAACTGCTTACTGATCTGTTCATTATCACGGTACAGTCTCAGTGAATTTCAGGCATATCTTTTCATCATTACTAAATCATGATGTGAATCTATATGTGTTCCTGGGTACACACTGAAATCCAATATCTGACTTCGGAATCTTTGCCTGATCATGACGTAATCTAACTGAAATCTCCCGTATCTCCCGACCTTTTCCTAGTAGACTTTCTTCTCTCGCATATTACAGCTATTACTAGCTGTAATTTACTGCAGAACTCAGCGAACTTTCTCCCATAACCCATTTCTCACTTCTCCCTCTACAACCGCATTTCAATCCATCATGGCTACCAGATTTTCATCTCCTTTTACGTACTGAATTATCCGTTCAATTTGCCCAAATACTTTCTATATCTATTCATCTTCCGTTTGCTATGCCGACATGTATACCGCAACTACTGTTGTCGGTGTTGGTTCGCTGTCAGTCCTGTTCAGAACAAAACTATTACTGAACTGTTCATAGTAACTTACTCTTTGCCCTATCATCCCCCATCAGAACGAATCCAACTCATATCGTCTTCTGCTGACTGTAAATACTTATCTTCTTTCTACTTCACTGACCCCATCAAATCTTGATTGAACCTTACAATTTCCATCTTCAGATTTTCTAGCTTCTATTGTGCAATGAGAATTCCACTCTTAAATGCAGAGGATCCAGTGGGCAGTTGGAAAGAGTACACTGAAGACCACTAAGAGGAGGGCTTCTCTGATGACGTGATGGAAAAAGTGAAAGGAGGCAACAGGGATGAGATACGGCTTCCACTACGAGAAGCGGAATTTAATAAAGCTTTGGACTACTTAGGGCCAAATAACATAGCATCGATAGATAGCATTCCATGGGAATTTGAAAAGTCATTCGTGGAAGATGCAGTGAAACAACTATTCACGTTGGTGTGTAGAATGCACCATCAGTCATCGGAAGAACATCATCCACACAGTTCCGAAGATAGCAAAAGCCGATAAATGCGAGAATTTTTGCACAATCAGCTAAGCTGTTCATGCATCCAAGTTGCTGACAAGGCTAATATACTACAGAAGAATGAAAAAGAAAGTTGATCATCTATTAGGTGACGATCATTTTTGAAAGGTAAAGGCACCAGAGTGGCAGATCTGACTTTTCAATCTACAAAGGAAGCAATACTGAAGAAAAGTCAAGGATTTGTCGACCTGGAAAAAGCGTTTGAAAATTGAACATGGTACTAGATGTTCGAAATTTTGAGAAAGATATAGGTAACCTTTAGAGGAAAATGCATAACATACAAAACGTACAAGAACCAAATGGGAACAACAAGACAGGAAAACCAAGAAAGAAACGATCGGATTAAATAGAGTGTTAGACAGGAATGTACCCTTTCTCCCCTACCGTTCAATCTATACATCGAGAAAGTAATGACGGAAATAAAATAACGGTTCCAGAATGGAATTGAAATTCAAAGTGAAAAGAAGTCAGTGAGAAGATTCGCTGATGACATTGTTATCGTTAGTGAAAGCCGAAACAGCATGTGATGAATGGAATGTACACTCTAATGAGTACAGAATTTAGATCGAGAGTAAATTGACGAAATACGAAGGTAATGAGAAGTAACGGAAATGGGGACAGCGAAAAATTTAACATGAAAACTGGGGATCACCAAGTAGATCAAGATAAGGACTTGTGCTAGCTTGGCAGCTAAATAACCTATGACGGATGGAGCAAGAACGACACGCAAAAGAGACTAGCGCCAGCAAAGAGAACACTCCTGGCCAAGAGAAATGTACTAGTATCACATATGAGCCTTGAGGAAAAAATTTCTGAGAATGTACGTTTCGAGCACAGCATTCTACGGTATTGAAAACCAGAGCAGAGGAGAATCAAAGCATGTGAATTGTGGTACTGCAGAAAAACGTTTAAAATTAGGTAGGATGATACTGTTGGAAATGAGAAGGTTCTCCCCAGAATAGGCGAGGAAAGAAATATATGAAAAACACTGGGATGAAGAAGGGAAAGGGTGGTAGGACATGTGTTGAGATATCAAGGAAAAACCTCTTTGGTAATAGGGGAGGCGTAGGGGGTAAGTACGGTAGAGATAGGCAAAGACTGGAATACTTCCAGTCATAAGACGGATGACTCAAAAACGAAATAATAATAATGATAATAATAATAATAATAACACAGACCTAGAAGCACTCAATACACTTACACGATCACAATGCCACAAATATAGAATACATGACACACATTCAGCAACAGAAAGATTCACATTAAGCAGAAAGGAAGGAGGAAGAGGATTTATCGACATATAAAACCTACATTATGGACAGGTAGACAATTTAAGAAAATTCTTTATAGAACGAGCAATCACTCATATAAATACATCGGCTACACCACTACAATTTCATACCCACCTCTAACAACCCTTTAGATCACATAACATCAACACATACGAAGAAAGTAAATTGGAAAAAGAAAACACTACATGGCAAGTACCCGTATCATCTAACACAGCTACACATAGGTCAAGACGCATCCAACACATGGCTAAGAAAAGGCAATATATACAGTGAGACGGAAGGATTTATGATTGCAATACAGGATCAAACAATAAACACCAGATGTTACAGCAAGCATATTGTTAAAGATCCCAATACCACAACAGATAAATGCCGACTTTGCAAACAACAAATAGAAACAGTAGATCACATCACAAGCGGATGTACAATACTAGAAAATACAGAATACCACAGAAGACATGGCAATGTAGCAAAAATAATCCATCAACAACTTGCCATACATCATAAACTAATAAAACAACACGTTCCCACATACAAGTATGCACCACAAAATGTACTGGAGAATGATAAATACAAATTATACTGGAACAGAACCATTAATACAGATAAAACAACACCACATAACAAACCTGACATCATACTCACCAATAAAAACAAGAAATTAACACAACTAATCGAAATATCCATACCCAATACAACAAATATACAGAAGAAAACAGGAGAAAAAATTGAAAAAATCCATCCAACTGGCTGAGGAAGTCAAGGACACGTGGCATCAGGATAAAGTTGACATTATACCAATTATACTATCAACTACAGGAGTCATACCACACAGTATCCACCAGTACATCAATGCAATACAGCTACATCCAAACATATATATACAACTACAGAAATCTGTAATTATTGATACTTGTTCAATTACCCGAAAGTTCCTAAATGCAATGTAACATGTACTGTACAGTTAAAAGGAAGTCACGCTTGATCAAGATCAGCGGCACTTTCCATTTTTAACCAGACATAACGTCTGAGAGAGAAAAGAAATAATTATAATAACGTCTGAGAAAGGAAAGAAATAATAATAATAATTCCTACTCGACGGATAATGGTATTAAAACTATTAATGCATGCCAGCCGGCTCTAGAATTGAAATACTCAAGTTTTAGGTGCATTATTTCGACAGAGGAGTGGTCATGTACGTATTTCGTCAGTTATCATCTATATATGAAAAGACATGTGTGTTAACACAGAAACAGACTAAAGCTATTATAAAAGACAATGGCGTATTCGCATTTGGCATGAAAATTGCAAAGCTATTTTCCCTATAATAGTAATATATCCTAGATAACGGGAAATTCCACGTTGCAACTAAACTATGACTGCATAAAAATTGTCTAAAATGAAGGCACAACACTTCACACATCGGTATGAATTTGATGCTGATAAACTGACACAGGACTTCATTTGAATATCACATGTTATGTCTCAATAGAGATTCGGAACACCTAAAGGAACTGGTTACGGAAATCTCGAACGGAAGGAGCGGATTAATGTCTAGACGAGAGAGAATGTCGGAGCGCTACTTCATCATGGACTAATTGGGGGGATCAATTGACCCTCACATTCCCCGGGAATACGTCAGGTGATTTTCTGGATCTGCAGTAAATCTAAATCAAGAAGACCATATGAAAATTAGGAATCCATTCGTCTAGGGTCTTAATCGCTGTATAGCCCACTTGAAGAAAAAAGTGTTGCAAGAAGGGAATAAGCAAAACTGAATCTTCCAGCCCCTGAATAGATTAACATTCACCCGAAAAGTAACTTGAGTCAGCTTCACTATTGTCGTCTTAAGCGATGGTGACATGATTGCACCATGGCTCATTTTAAAATAATGTTCCACAGGTTTTATTCGCAAGTTCTACCAAATTCAAGTAACGTGACATCCCCATTGACTGTAATATTAGTGGACTAAAAAGACTAGGTGTTTTTTCACACATGCGTTTCTGACATCTACACATCAAAATTTTCTAAGACATCGATCGCCTTGCTTTCACTTGCCAGTTGCAAGTAGCAGATTTACCACGGTAAGTTGGCAGATTCGAAATTTTGAGTAAATCTGCAAGTTATTGCTTGCAAATGCAGAGGAAAACCAATAAATGTACATTAGAATACAGCCTAGTGATTTTGTCTGTTAGCTACTAAGGTCTGTAATTCATAATGTGAAAGTATGCTGCATAAAGGATGATAGGTAAACAAAACATAGATACTGAATGGCAGTACTGAGGTTTTTTATTAACCTCTCTTATCATAAGAACAGTTCTCCAATGCATGAAGTGAATAAAAAAATAGGAATGATACATGAAGTTCACCTCAGGTACATTGAACAAGAGGTATAGACAAAATGTTATGTAGTATGACTAAAGTATTGAAGAAGAAAGCTAAATAGAAGTTAAAATTAAAATATTCATGGGAATATACCGTCAGAACTTCTTAAAATACTGATTAAAATGATTACCAAATGATAAACGTATTTCGCCAAATTCTACGCTGCGTACCACAAGACGTAAAAGTCTGAAACTAGTCGACGTCTAGCTTGATGGGTCATAGAAAAGGTGTAAGAATCAGTTTAATGAACTATAAACAATCACAAGGTACATTTACGTTACGAACCTAGCGAACAACACGATGTCTGACGAATTGAAAAGTATGAGCAAGAGTCTTAAATATTTCCCTCTTACCTGAGAACCAAAAAAATTATATCGCTCGGAGTTCTTCTACCTTTCTTACGAAAAGTAGACTAAAAAGAAAGAAAGAAAGAAAGAGAAATTCACACTCTGCTGCTCCTTCTTTCCCCATCCGTGAAGCCTTTCCATTCTCGCTGTTCTCTCGACCCCTGCAATTTCCCGAAGCCCCAGTGTGTGCCCTTTTGTCGGTATAAATTTTCTCTTAATTTCCTTTGAAACAGCAAAACCAAAACATTTTTCTGGAATTATTCTGTTGTATTAACTGATATCGATACGTTGCACCGTGTGCTGATTGCACAGCTGGGAAACTCCGCATATGACAAAGCATAGATTTTGTAGTATCGAACATCGTGTTAATTTTATATCAGCCGTCAAATTTCATAGTTTTAACAAAAAAGCACCGAAATACGAGTAACAAACAGGTAAAATGTTGAAAATAGTTTTGTACCGTGCAGGTAAAATATTGAAAACAATTTTGTAACGTACTCTTTCTAACATACAGAATGAAACGAAAAATATCTAGCAGCTCAACATGTTGGAGTACTGAGAAACGTGTCATGTAGTGCATCGAAGATATAACTGGCACTTAAAATATAACAGACTGTCACTGTATGAACAATGGAAGACATATTATATTAATGCTAATCTACTGTTTCCGGCCTCCACGATATGACTCGTTACCCCGGCCGATCTGACTGCCACAAATCTCGGCAAATAGTTCTCTGGTGAAGTTATATCAACAAAAGGACAAAATACTAGTTAAGTTCCATTGCTTCTTTTCCTTTTAGGGGCGGAGAATTGGCGCAGCGACTGTCAGATAGTACACTTCCCCTTTCTAACAACAGTATGAATTCAGTGAGGTTGTATTGAGGAACATTAGTAAGGAGTGAAAATTCAGAACCCATTCAGCTCTTGTGGCTTTGATGTCTCAATAGTTTCCCTAACAAGGCGACCATCAGACGTGTTAATCCCTCATTTTGATGTGTCCTGGAAACGTTCTACACGGAACTGTTATGAGCAGCTGGCTAGCAGCTTCTCATGCGATGCCCCTACAGTATTTTTTGAGCAGAACGATGTTTAGGTCTTATGCGTGCCTCCTATGTTGTTTTTGTTGTGGTCTTCAGTCCTGAGACTGGTTTGATGCAGCTCTCCATGCTACTCTATCCTGTGCAAGCTTCTTCATCTTCCAGTACCTACTGCAGCCTGCATCCTTCTGAATCTGCTTAGTGTATTCATCTCTTGGTCTCCCTCTACGATTTTTAAACACCACGCTGCCATCCAATACTAAATTGGTGATCCCTCGATGTCTCAGAACATGTCCTACCAACCGATCCCTTCTTCTAGTCAAGTTGTGCCACAAGCTCCTCTTCTCCCCAATTCTATTCATTACCTCCTTATTAGTTATGTGATCTACCCATCTAATCTTCAGCATTAGACTGTAGCACCACATTTCGAAAGCTTCTATTCTCTTCTTGTCTAAGCTATTTATCGTCCACATTTCACTTCCATACATGGCTACACTCCATACAAATACTTTCAGAAACGACTTCCCGACATTTAAATCTATACTCGATGTTAACAAATTTTTCCTCTTCAGAAACGCTTTCCTTGGCAGTGCCAGTCTACATTTTATATCCTCTCTACTTCGACCATCATCAGTTATTTTGCTCTCCTACTAGCAAAACTCCGTTACTACTTTAAGTGTCTCATTTCCTAATCTAATTCCCTCAGTATCACCCGACTTAATTCGACTACATTCCATTATCTTCGTTTTGCTTTTGTTGATGTTTATCTTATACTCTCCTTTCAAGACACTGTCCATTCCGTTCAACTGCCCTTCCAAGTCCTTTGCTGTCTCTGACAGAATTACAATGTCATCGCCGAACCTCGAAGTTTTTATGTCTTCTCCTTGGATTTTAATACCTACTCCGAACTTTTCTTTTGTTTCCTTTATTGCTTGCTCAATATACAGATTGAATAACATCGGGGATTATTGCTTGCTCAATATACAGATTGTATAACATCGGGGATAGGCTACAACCCTGTCTCACTCCCTTCCCAATCACTGTTTCCCTCTCATACCCCTCGACTCTTATAACTGCCATCTGCTTTCTGTACAAATTGTAAACAGCCTTTCGCTCTCTTTACCCCTACCACCTTCGGAATTTGAAAGAGAGTATTATAATCAACATTGTCAAAAGCTTTCTCTATGTCTACAAATGCTAGAAACGTAGAAACGTTCTTCTAAGATAAGTCGTAGGGTCAGTATTGCATCACGTGTTCCAACATTTCTACGGAATCCAAACTGATCTTCCCCGAGGTCGCTTCTATCAGTTTTTCCATTCGTCTGTAAAGAATTCGCGTTAGTATTTTGCAGCTGTGTCTTATTAAACTGATAGTTCGGTAATTTTCACATCTGTCAACACCTGCTTTCTTTGGGATTGGAATTATTATATTCTTCTTGAAATCTGAGAGAATTTGGCCTGTCTCATACATCTTGCTCACCAGGTGGTAGAGCTTTGTCAGGACTGGCTCTCCCAAGGCTGTCAGTAGTTCTTATGGAATGTTGTCTACTCCGGGGGCCTTGTTTTGACTCATGTCTTTCAGTGCCCTGTCAAACTCTTCACGCAATATTATATCTCCCATTTCATCTTCATCCACATCCTCTTCCATTTCCATAATATTGTCCTCAAGTACATCGCCCTTGTATAGACCCTCTATATACTCCTTCCACCTTTCTGCTTTCCCTTCTTTGCTTAGAACTGGGTTTCCATCAAATCTCATGATATTCATGCAAGTGGTTCTCCTTTCTCCAAAGGTCTCTTTAATTTTCCTGTAGGCAGTATCTATCTTACCACTAGTGAGATAAGCCTCTACATACTTCCATTTGTCCTCTAGCCATCCCTCCTTAGCCATTTTGCACTTCCTGTCGATCTCATTTTTGAGACGTTTGTATTCCTTTTTGCCTGCTTCATTTACTGCATTTTTATATTTTCTCCTTTCATCAATTACATTCAATATTTCTACTGTTACCCAAGGGTTTCTACTAGCCCTAGTCTTTTACCTACTTGATCCTCTGCTGCCTTCACTATTTCACCCCTCAAAGCTACCCATTCTTCTTCTTCTGTATTTCTTTCCCCCATTCCTGACAATTGTTCCCTTATGCTCTCCCTGATACTCTGTAAAACCTCTGGTTTAGTCGGTTTATCCAGGTCCCATATCCTTAAATTCCCACCTTTTTGCAGTTTCTTCAATTTTAATCTACAGTTCATAAACAATAGATTGTGGTCAGAGTCCACATCTGCCCCTGGAAATGTCTTTCTATTTAACTGGGTTCTTCCATGTATACAACCGTCTTTCATGATTCTTAAACCAATTGTTAGCTATGATTAAGTTATGCTCTACGCAAAATTCTACCAGGCGGCTTCCTCTTTCATTTCTTAGCCCCAACCCGTATTCACCTGCTATGTTTTCTCCTATAGCGTAACGTTATTGTTGTTCCGACCAAGCAATCGTAGTGTAATGGCTGAAATTCGCAGATACCGTGCTGGCGATATAGGTTCAAATCCTGCCTGGGTGCTTTAAATTTTCCTTGAATTCGATCGTACAGAGTACCATTAAGTAGTATACCTCACGCAAAAATAGTAATTTTTTTGAACGTGAATTTCGATTGTTGCTCAGAACTCGTTATCACTTCAATCGAATGCTGTGCTATAGTGGAATTCGAGATAGTATCTGTCGTAGAAACAACCATAACACAGATTGGTGGCGCAAATTTACTGGAAGTTTCTGCGTTGCAGGCACACTGATATTTTAGGAGCGATACTGAAAAACACAGTTGTCTTGGATTCAAACTAGGCATTGTTCTCCCTTCGACCAATTTGTGGCCGAGCGGATCTAGGCGCTTCAGTCTGGAACCGCGCGACCGCTACGGTCACAGGTTCGAATCCTGCCTCGGGCATGAATGTGTATGATGTCCTTAGGTTAGTTTAAGTAGTTCTGAGTTCTAGGGATATGATGACCTCAGATGTTAAGTCCCATAGTACTCAAAGCCATTTGCACCATTTGAACCATTTGATCAACTTGGATGCGAACATGGCGTATTTGATGATTCGTCTGAAATCAGTTCCAACAAATTGATGCGGTTTGAAAATATCAATTTTTATGACATCCCTCGAAGCGATTTCTCTATTAGTATTGAGGAAGTCAGGAACATTTTGAATTGTTTTCGTGAAACTTTTAATCTGCCGTAAAAGTAAACATAACAGCGTTGGCCAAGTGCAGTATATTAGGGCGGATTAATGTTTACGGTGCAGGCACATGCTGTTCCTTCATCTGCAAAAGTCTTATCCTTAAGTGTCTGATTAGTCTCTCTCCCCCCCTCCTCCCCTTCCCGCACAATCAGTAATGTAAAGAAATTTTTCATCTCCCATGACAGAAGAATGACAGACCTTAAAAACTCTTAGTGCAGAACTTTCATGTAGGCCCACTGCCCTGATTCCCTGCAGATCACAATTACTTTTTTAAATTTATGAGCGAACTCGACAATTCTGTTTTGAACAGGCTGATTAAATTTCCCAGGTGGTTCGTGCATACATAAGGAAACGTAGTGGTATATCTTTCTGTGTTGTGAAGGAACGACTGAACTTTTTGAGGTCTTTCTCTGGACAGTACGGTATTCGATCCTTGTTACGAAAGGGATGTACTGTACCTTACGACGGCTGGTACCGGCAGCCGGTTTGATCGGTATTAATTACATAGTCGAAGTAACAGAATGAGCATTTTCGTCTGCATCTGGAATCTTTCCGCAGGTGTTCCAATATTTGAAATTTTAACTAGGAACCGCAGATGAAATGTAGATATCAAGAAAGTTTCCAGTAATAATAGACTTTTTAAATGAAAGTACTACGGCGAAAATGATTATTTTTTAATAATTTTGAACCACGTATAATCTTTACTGACATTCTTTACAATGAAATTTTAAAGAAAAGTACACGGGTTCCATTTGAACTAGTATCGTCAGCGTGATGGCCATGAACCATTGCTGCAGCACTACGATCTGCTGTTTGAAATATGAGTAACTTTACCGTTATACACATGAAACTTCAATATCGATTTTCTCGGAAACTAGTGTATGTCTCATGAAAATCTGCTAGGCAGTTACTCGGGACAGATCCCTCTATAACACACCTAAGACTCATCAGAAGGTCCCGGCGGAGGTTCGAGTCCTCCCTCGGGCATGGGTGTATGTGTTTGTCCTTAGGATAATTTAGGGACTGATGACCTTAGCAGTTAATTCCCGTAAGATTTCACACACGTTTGAACACATTTGAACTCATCAGAAACCGCGATAAATGGGTACCATTGTAAATTAAGGAAATAAAAGGGTATTTCCTTCAGTAGCGCCACTGCAAAGTTAATTCCCATCATTTCTTAGCTGTGATGGTGAGTGGTCTCTGCCGACCTCGACGTGTCAATGCTCTAAGTCTTTTTCACGAATGAACCTTTCATTCTCCCATAGACTGTAATAATAATTGTGTAAACAAAAGCATACGCTGTCGCTACGCCATTTATCCGCGATATCGTTTCTCGCCAAGAGTGGTGGCGCATTTGTAAGACACTGGATGCTGCAGCTACGCCATTTATTCGTATCACTGTTTCTTCTGAGAGTACTACCGAGAGCATTGGTGCAGTTGTAAGACACTGGACGCAGTGACTGTGCTATATATCCGTAATATCGATCATTTCGATGTTCTACCGGGTGCGGAGGAGCAGTTTTAAGAAACTGGACTCATATTCAGGAGGGTGGCGATTCAGATCTCCGTCCTGAAATCCAGATTTAGGTTTTGCGTAGTTCCTCCAGATTGCTTTAAGTAAATGCCGGGAAGGTTCCTTCAGAAGGGTACAGCCGATTCCCTTCACTATCCATCTGAAATCACAGCTTAGGCTCGGTCTCTACAGAACACGTCGTCAATGGAAAGTTAAACCTTGATATATCTTTTTTTCACGAGTATGAGTGCTCCAAGGTATAAAGGAGAACAACCGGGAAGTTTGGGAAACATAAGATATACTAGCAGAAGTAAAACTGCGGATCTAAGGTCGCGTTTGGAATGCTCAGATGTGCAGGACGTCATCAACGAAAGGCAAGATTCCGAATTCGAATCATTCTGTGGTACACAGTTTTAAACAACTATTCATTTCCATTCTTGCATGTAACAGTAAAAACTTCCTCCTGATCCCAAGGGCCTTTTATGCATGGAGATTCCGTGATGATGTTACAGACTTTCAGGGGTATGGAGAACGATAAATGTATTAATTTGAAGTAAGGGTTTCTGGTCCGGAGATGGCCAAGTAGGAAGTTAGATTCGAAAATCGTTCTGCTGTTCCTGCCAATGTACCTCTTCTACTGCAAGCTCTTCTCATTTCATATTTTGAGAGTTTGTAGTTTGTAATATGAAACATAATAAGTGAAATATTTCCATTGAACTTGGACTCTAAAGTGCGTACCTTAACAGCTACGAGCACTTGTTCATCTCTGCTACTGCGAAGTACATCTCTTCTGTAGAACAAGTACTCATAGATCTTAAGGTACGCACTTAAGGCTCATGTTTACTGTACAATTTTTTTCCTGATTTTGGTCCTTAGTACATATATCGAAATATGGAAAGCAAAGATTTAGCAGTGAAGAAGTCCACTGGCAGAGGTATCAGAACGATTTTCGCTTAAAACATTCGAATCTGTCGTTTCCGGACGACGATCCCTGACCTCAGATTGATACATTTGCCTCTCTCCCTCATTCATGAAAGTTTATAACATCATCAAGGAATCATCCTGCATGGTAGAAGAAATGTATACATAATGTTTATATCTATCTTCACGATTCCAGTGTGACAGTGGATTAGCTGAAATCGACAATGATGTATATTTATAACCTAACTGTAGTACAAGTTTAACATATTAACAATCAAAACTACATAAACTAAAACAGTTTCTTACAATTAATAAAACCAACCGTTACAGCCCTTTAAGTCTGTCACCTCTCCATCACACTGAATTTTAAGATAAAATGTCAGCATCTAAAGTGAATGCGTTACGAGCTCAGAAAGCAAGAGCCTTGTTATCGTTTGAACGCGTAGTACCACACATGACATGAAACGCTACAGCTTCGCAGCAAGAAGGATTAAACACGAACGATAAATGTTTATCCGTTAACGGAAATATGGCAGCCCGAATCCCTAGCCAAGCGTATAACGGGACAGGACGTCAGGGACTGGCCGTGCCCCGTAATCCCAGGCAGTGTAACACAATACTGCGAGACCTACGTGCCCTCCACGCGATCCGACACGGCATCGCCCGGAGGATTAAGCTAAGCCTGCAGCCTGCTGGCTGTGTATGCCACGGCAGACTAGAACTGCGTCGCGGGTAAGCCCACATCGCAGGGGTCGAGCAGCGGCGTGGTGTCGCTTCGAAACCACCTGCACCGACTCGCTGGATAAGCGTAAACAATTATACCCCTCAGAGAACCTACTGGCAGCCACAAGTAACTTAAAATAGCAAATAAAATAATCCTTTGCAGTATATGGAAGAAACTGGCCGTCTTATAGTTAGGACATTATAAGATGCTTGGGTAGATATTTTAATCTATTTTATTTTAGGTCATCCGGCCACTGACTGTTTTGAAGCGGCCGCGATGTCTTACCGTCTTATGCCAGACTTTTATGTCAGATTAGCACTTGCGCTCAACGTCCTTAATTGTGTGATATATTCCAATCTCTGCCATCCCTTATAGCCCTTATCCTGTAGAGGTCATAGTATCATAAAAGTTATTCTCTGATGCCTTGACACATATCATAGGGTTTTGTGTTCTGTGCCTTCTTTCATTGTTTTCCACGCATTTTATTCCGCGTGAATAGTATGGACTAACTACGCATTTCTACAAGTCCACTAATTTTTATCGCACTCATGTATCACCAAAACTCAAGCATCTCAATATTCTTCATTTTCTGTTTCCCACAGTCTACGATTCATTGCCATACCATGTTGTGTTCCAGACATACGTTCACAGAAATTTTTGTTACTACATTTCTGTTGTCCATTATAGCCTTCTGCACCGTGCTAGTCGGCTTTTTATGTCGTGATTGCTTCATCCGTCATGCGGTATTTTGCTTCCAGGATAGCAAAGTTCTTTCGATTCGTCTACTTCATGGACTCCAGCATTGAACGTAAGTTAATCACTAACCTCACTTTCGCTACAACTCAGTACTTTCGTCTTTCTTCGGTTTTCTCTCAATCAATATTCTGTGCTCAGAAACTTGTTCATTACATTCAGTATGCCCTGTAATTCGTCCTAACATTCTCAGAGGATGGCAACGTCATCAATGAATCGTATCATTGATACTGCTTCACTCTGAATTTTAATCCCTCTCCGAAATCTGTTAATTTTATCACAGGTCCATAGATGTACACTGATCGAACAATAGTGTCTTAAACTCTGTTTAAAAAGAGTTCTTGGTCTTCCGATCTGACTGTCCCTGATTTTATATATATTGTATATTACTCGTATTTATTTATAGCTTCCACTTTCCTTTCTAAGAGTATCGTACGTCTTCACCATTTTCCACTGTCGTTTTTTTTTTCTTGGTCGAAAAATCCGATGAACGTGTCTAGAATTTCTGCGGTCTTGCTTCCATTATCAACTGCAAGGCCAAAACTGTGTCTCTGGTGCCTTTACTTTTCTTAAAGTCAAAGATATTTTCACCTGATTCCCAATTTTCTTTTCTATTCCAAGATGAATAATTCTTGTCAGGTAACATTAAGAGGATATACTAACGGTGGTACATCCCATCAATCGCAGTGCTAATTACCTGAAGCTCAAGCAGTAATTGCTGCTAAATTGACAGTAAATAAAACAATGAATAGGGGAGAGTGGAAGGAAACAGTAAGAGAACAGCCTTCATACTCCATAACAAAATATTTTGGACCTCGTCCACAATTTCCAGCGCTATGGAAGGAACAATAGAACAATGGTGTGCGGCTGCAGTTTCTGATGGGACTGACAAGAACAGAAATGGTTATTTTAATGAAAGATTGAGGTTCGTAGTGTAATGTGTCTTTATGTTATTTTATAAACACTGCTTCTTTGTTGGAATGTCTAGTGTTTAAACCATATTTACTAATGTTTGACAAGTTATTTATGAGAGCATTTGCTCTCGAAACATTTTGATGTATTGGATGAAGTACGGTTAACGTGGCTGAATGCTGCCAAAATTTGCAAAATTTTTTGAAATCTCTATCAGAGTAGATTAAAGTAAAGAATATGGGTGAGTGCTACAGGCTCTGCGTTTTTCATCGTGACCATTTGCGCCTTAGTATTATTGGTTATTAAAAATATATTTTGTTTCCTGCTGCACATTTCAGTGATTTATTAATTGCAAACTTAGACGCTACTGAATTCATTTTGAAAAAAGTCTAAGTTCAGTTATTCAATTAACACTTTATCGGGTAACTTAGCAAAGAATATAGTGTATCAAATATTATATTGTTTACAATACGTATTAAGAGAAATACGCCCATGGTGAAGTGCCCCTTTCAGTACTATGTTCAGACGAGAGTAAACCAGAAAGATCACAAGTTTAGCATCATTTATTCAGGTTAAAGAACGCTTGCTAAAATTCGATAGGTGTATTAAAAAATCGGACAGTTATAGGGTGTCACAAAACTCGAAATAAAGCTGAAATGGAGGCAATAAAATTGACATCAGCAGTGAAAGAAGACCTGAAAGAAGAAAAGGAATAGTACAATAGGGTCTTCGATAAACCTGACAAAGTTAGGGAGACACGTGTTCCGTGACAGTTTATTATTAATTTATGAGTCTTGTTAGATTTATGAAGGAGCTGTTAGACAACCGGTTTCAGTTGCTAAACAACTTTTATCAGAAGCACGAAAAGTAATCGGAAATGGCTATTAAAATGAGAAAATATATTGGCGAAAGTATAAAACATAAACTGTTTTGAGTAATGAAAAATGCAATTGTTATCATAAATTATACCTGCCAGTACTATAATCGAGCATACTAAATAAATATCTTTAAAGACTGGCTGAAAGTGTTGGTTATTAAAGTTACCCTACGACGTTATGGAACAATTGATCACACAGAACTTAAAACGTAGTAATCACATAGAGCAACGTAACAAAAGTTCACCTGCTCAAATACTGTTAAGAGAAGCTCTGATGGTTTTCCTTATGACGGCAGAGTTGTGATTATCACCTCGAAAAATGAAGATATGTAGCTTTTGTATTTGTTTTTTTCCCCATACATGTGCATGGTAGTGACAGGTAGTGAAATTTCCACACCATGCCGGCCGCTGTGGCCGAGCGGTTGTAGGCTCTTCAGTCCGGAACCATGCAGGTTCGAATCCTGCCTCGGGCATGAATGTGTGAGATGTCCTTATGTTAGTTAGGGTTTAGTATTTCTAAGTTCTAGGGGACTGATGACCTCAGATGTTAAGTCCCATAGTGCTCAGAGACATTTGAACCACGCCGTTAGAGGAGCCAAAACGTGACACGTCCCATAAACAAAAAGGAATATCGTGTGTTAAGTGGTTTTCTGCATCAGAAGGGCAATAAGGTTGCATAAGCCAGTGTTTGGTTACAGGAATACTATAGCAATAATGAACCATCATATAACACAGTGTTTGGTGGCTGGTGGCGCAGACGTTTCCAGTGTGGTCATACAAGCCTGATTTGTGGGGGGGGGGGGGGGGGGGGAGAAGACCAACAACCAACAACAACACACACACACACATGCAGTGCTTATGTCAAGGGTCACACTATTATTTTCATGTTTGAAGTATTCATCAAAAGATATAAAGTATCTTACATTATTTCCAT
Organism: Schistocerca serialis cubense; assembly: GCF_023864345.2. NCBI lineage: Eukaryota > Metazoa > Arthropoda > Insecta > Orthoptera > Acrididae > Schistocerca > Schistocerca serialis. The sequence goes on along the minus strand of NC_064643.1, from coordinate 378,586,132 downwards.
GTTCAGAATGTTTATGTCAAGTGCTATTATGATATATCCACATCTAAACATCACTTAAAATACGTAAAGTGTGTTGGCATTTCGATCTAAAGAAGTGTTATTGGTGACACATAGCATGAAAAATCATGACCTTATATTTTCAGGACTTAATTTTTAATTCTTCGTCTCAGTAAAGGGGGTAAAATCTAAACCCTCACGTAGCAATTCGGAGTTAACTTAGTGCTCTGTGCCTGCATTTCTGTACTCAGTGCCTGCATCTCTGCCCAATGCGCATGCGTATCCCTTCTCAATTATATTCTCATATCAGTTAAGTTAATGTCCTGTTCATTGCACCTTACGCGCGGTAGATGTAATTTCTGTAACACCAGCCTTTGGAATGTAGTAGAGTCGGAATTGGATAAATTCTGTGAGCTTATTTCTTGCCACGCTGTCATACTTACGTTTTCAGAGGCCATGTTCGGCGTTTAAACTGTTCTCTGGTGTAGTCTATAGTGGCCCTCATACCTACCACAAACTGTTCTCTGGTGTAGTCTATAGTGGCCCTCATACCTACCACACTAGATGAGCTTGGAGCCAAACTATCAGCCTCTGTATCTCTTAAATGCCAACTTTGCATTAAAGGAACATCCTCGTTCTCTAAAGCCTGTGCTACCTTACCCTCCTGGCCTTTAGGCAGCACACTCACTCCCTGCTTGCAACACATTTCGAAAAGCTTTATTATACGGGATATTGTAACTATATACCTATCGCGCTACTTACATCACGAAACTAAAAATCTTACACATGTTATGAAACTCTAAGTAAACTAAATCCCTAAATAACTCAACGAAAAAATCGCTATTTAGCCTCCAGACACATGAATTATGTACTTGCTGTGATAAAATTTATTTAACAGATGCAGCGTACTACTGAAACTGCATTTACATGGGACACACTAAAATAACTAATCCTGTTAATCCTATAGTTCCACACGAGGAAACAACGCTAACGTACCGATCATTAGCAGTCAGCAAGGATTTGAGGACCCATCGAGCCGGAGCATCTACATAAATTAAACACACACTAAGGTTCGAAATTAGGATTCACCATTTTTCATTATTACATTAATTATCAAAGTTAGTTTTTGAAGGGTAGCAAAAAGACGCATGACAAACAAATGAGCACACGAGTCATGAAGTAAATTGTGACAGATTAAACATCGAATTTACGTAAAGCGATATAGAAATCATCTCTCGTGGGAGTTCTGCACCACTCCTACCGATGGAGTTCCACTATTGCAGGGAAAAATAATCCGAAATCGAACTAACTCCCATTAAAAAAATCGCTGCTTGCTTGATCACGTAGCAGCGACATCTTGCTGCGACCGGCCTCGGCTCCTCCCTTGTAAGTTCTATTCATAATTTTAAACTGCTTCGCCCTGCAAAAAAGAGAGAGAAAGTTTGGTGGGAGCACACTGACCAGTCACCAAGCTGCTTTTTCGGAAAGAGCAGGTGTTTCCTTCGACCAGAAGACGGGACAGGAAATGTGTGGTCCTTCGGTCTAAAATTGTTCCCTCTGCTCTATGGCTAAAATTTTGGAGAGAACGTCCCAACGCTATGATTAGAAGCAGTAAGTCACGTGACTGCACACCTGGGTACACGACGACATACGGGCGACACAGTGTCGCTACAACCTATCGCCACCGTAGCTTCGGGAGTAACAGTCAAAGCCTTCCCATGGTTCTACTGCAACGCTAAACCAAGAACTCCCGCCCGAATTTGTGTAGTTGCTGGACAAATGGTTGTATATACATATAGTACTGACCATCAGTCGTAGTTAAGTTGAAAATAATAGAGATTCATAGCGGGATCTTTCTCCGTGGCAAGGAAATTATGGGCGTGAACATCATGAGCAAATGCAGACAGAGTAAAGACACCCGGCCCAACTCTATAAAGCAAAACCAGTAAAATTATATGACAGGTAGGTTGATTGACGTCTTTCGCTAGGAGTGCATAGGAACAGTTCCTCAGAAGTCGTGACATGAGATAGGCGCTCCTACCGACATAATACTTTACATAACAAAATAGTCCCACAAGATCTGAAGATAGCTTCTTGCTAGTGTGCATTGACCCTCAGTGTAACATCAAGTGCTATGTTAGTGGCAGACAGACACTTGACAAGCGAAATAGGAACGTCAGTGTCCCTGTGACCGTGTGTATACATTGGAATTCCACTGACAGTGGCAGTGACACTTTTAAGTACTTGATATTGGCAGTTCTGGCAGCAGGACACGCACAAGACGCACCACAGCTCAGACTGCGAGCCAAAGATCTCTTAGAAGCTCCCAGGAGTTGGATGATGACATCCTGCAGGAGATACCAGATGGCTGGCGACCACTGAGGCACCATTAATATCAGGTCTAGAGGCATTTCATAGACCAGCAGCTACAGGAGGAGGAACCCAGTTGGATACGGCTGTGTGACTCACATCAGGTTGACAGCTGGGGTGTAGTAGTTGTAAGCGCAGGCAGCAGCTGAAATGCCGCTAGATCAGAGTGGTGAGTGTTTATGGCAGATTTGGCCCCGATTTGTTATGAACAGGCCTTGCTTCTAGTCACTTATGGGCTGAGACTGCACAGTGACAAAGGCATGTCGTGAGTCAACCCATCCCACCACCGCAATGGGCTGTTGTATTGCACCATGCCACTGCATTATGTCAAAAACTCGTTTACTTTGGATAAAATCGATACCAAAGTCAGCGAAATTATTAATTTATTAGTAATTAACTGTTAATTTCATTCTGCAATCCAACAAAGATTGTTGCATGTTGGAGACTATATAACAGTTTGATGAAATAGCATACTGAATAGTAGTAACACAAATGAGTTTGTATGACTTTCAGAGTCATGCAAACATACAGCGAAACCACCCTATGGTATTTAATTTATCTTCCAGTATATAACGTTTTTCATCTTATTTCTGATGATAAAACCCACTTTCGCTATTGTGCAATAGAGACTACATGTCTCTTTACATTGAGCGGGTTGGTCGTGTTTAGTGTGCAGGATGGGGCAGTGATGGATTGAGGGGCAATTGTGATCAGTTTATGCGGTGGGGTGTCTAATGTCCATAGCTTACAAGATTTGGCTGTGGTGGTCAAATTACATGATGGGTCAATATTTCTTAGTTTACAGTGTGGGGCACTAAAGGTCAGTTTAAAGGATGGGGCAACGGTCCACAGTTTACAGAATGGGGCAATGATGCTCAGTTCACTGACTGGAGCACTGAGCATCCATTCTTTACAGGATGGAGCAATGAAGTTCCACTTACTATGTGGGGCAACGATGGTCACTTTACAGGATTTTCTAATGGGTGAAGCAGTGATTGTCTATAGTTTAAAGTGTGGAGCAATGGTGGTCAGTTTACAGGGTCAGGCAATGATGGTCAGTTTACAGGGTGGGGCAATGACGGTCAGTTACAGTGTAGGGCAATGATGGTCAGTTTACAGGGTGGGGAAATGATCACCATAGTTAACAGGGTGGGACAATGATGGTCAGTTTACAGGGTGGGCTAATGATAGACAATTTGTAGAATGGAACTATGACGGTAAGTTTACTGGGAGGAACAATTAAGAGCCTTAGGTTAGTTAGGTTTAAGTAGTTCTAAGTTGAGCCGGCCGTGGTGGCCGTGCGGTTCTAGGCGCTGCAGTCCGGAACCGCGGGACTGCTACGGTCGCAGGTTCGAATCCTGCTTCGGGCATGGATGTGTGTGATGTCCTTAAGTTAGTTAGGTTTAAGTAGTTCTAAGTTCTAGGGGACTGATGACCTAAGATGTTAAGTCCCATAGTGCTCAGAGCCATTTTGAACCAGTTCTAAGTTCTAGGGGACTGATGACCTCAGAAGTTACGTCACATAGTGCTCAGAGCCATTTGAACCTTTTTTTTCTTTTTTTGACGATTAAGACAGTTCACAGGGCTGGGCACTGATAGCCAGCTTACATCCTTAGAAACGTGATGACATCAAACTCACAGTTCATTTTCAAGTGCAGTCGATGCAAACATGTAGTACTGCATCTGATTATTTAGCAAGGGACTTAATAAAATCAGAAAACGATTATTTATACGCCATGTCGATGCAAACACGTCATAATGCAACTGGTTATATAGCAAAGGGCATGACAAATCTGAAAACAAGCACTTATACATCATGAGAGAACATAATGTTAAATTTGATGTAATGTTAAGTTTATACTTTTACATATGTGTTGTTGTTTTCCGCATTACCATATCCATTGTGAAGTAATCTGAACAACTGTGCCATGTTGACACCAACAGCCACTGAGGCTGGCCAGTCACGCAAAATTAGGTAATTTTCATTTATTTATATTTTTCAGTAATCAGTCTTTTGAATGATCTGATGTGGCCTTTTACGAATTCCTCTCCCACGCCAACCATCTGATGTCAGAGTAGCATTTGCAACCTACGTTCGCAATTATTTGCAGGATACAGTTTTTACCCTCTAAAGCTGCCTCTAATAATATGTAAATTATTTACTGATGTCTTAACAGATGTCGCACCATTCCCTCCCTTCTTCTTGTCAGTGTCTTCCACATACTCCTTTATTCGCTTATTCTGCGAAGAACGTTCTCGTTCCTTACCTTAGCAATTCATCTAATTTTGAACATTCGATCATAACACTTTTTGAATTACAGGCCAAATGATCTGTGGATACATATTAACTTTCTCCTTTTGAGGCAGTTTCCACTGCCTTCTGCGTCCTCATTCCGTTGATCGTTGCTGGTTCTTCTACGTTTCAGGAGTAGGATCCAACCCCAAGGTCAAGGGGAAGGCGTGAACCTCTTTGACGAGTCGTTGGCAGTACGAATGTGTCTTCAATGCCAGAGGCGTTCGGCCGCCAATGCAGATGATTTTTATTGAAAATTTAAGCAGTAGTGGGGTTCTAACCACTGGGAGGAGGATATTTTGATTACTAATAAAAGGTGCTTCGCCTAGACCACGTGTAAACAACAAGCTGTGTGGAACCATTGCAAAGTTTCTCTGACTGATACCAATTTTAGCCAAAATAAGATGTGTTTTTGACACATAATGCAATCGTTTTCGATGTGAGTATAACATTATTTAGTTTTGCACGAACGTCAAACTGTTCTTTTTGACAAGTGAACTTCGTGCAGTAACATACAGGGTGCTCCGAGATTACACCAACAAACTTCAAGAGGATGTGCAATGTATTTTGAAGAACTAAAATGAGGATACGAAGCCGCGCCCGGAAACATCATCCAACGATGCAAGCGTCACAGTTACAGGCGCCAGCACCTACCCGTGGTCTAGGGGTAGCGTCTTTGATTCATAATCAAAACGTCTTCGGTCCCGGGTTCGATCCCCGCCACTGCCTAAAATTTGATAAATAATCAGCATTGGCGGCCGAAGACTTCCGGCATAAGAAGTCACTCTCATTCTGCCAACGGCCTTGTCAAAGAGGGCGGAGGTTCAGGGCACTCACTTGTTCTAGGGGTGGGAAATTGCCCCTAAAGGCGGAAGAATCAGCAATGATCAACGACATGAGGATGCAGTAGGCAATGGAAACCACTGCATTAAAAACAAGTAACGTGTGTCCACAGGACATGTGGCCTGTAATTGAAGAAGTGTCATGATGATCACTCCATTGGCAAAAGATTCCGGATTAGTCCCCCAATCGGATCTCCGGGACGGGACTGCCAAGGGGGAGGTTACCATGAGAAAAAGATTGAATAATCAACGAAAGGATAACGTTCTACGAGTCGAGGCGTGGAATGTCAGAAGCTTGAACGTGGTAGGGAAACTAGAAAATCTGAAAAGGGAAATGCAAAGGCTCAATCTAGATATAGTAGGGGTCAGTGAAGTGAAGTGGAAGGAAGACAAGGATTTCTGGTCACATGAGTATCGGGTAATATCAACAGCAGCAGAAAATGGTATAACAGGTGTAGGATTCGTAATGAATAGGAAGGTAGGGCAGAGGGTGTGTTACTGTGAACAGTTCAGTGACCGGGTTGTTCTAATCAGAATCGACAGCAGACCAACACCGACAACGATAGTTCAAGTATACATGCCGACGTCGCAAGCTGAATATGAACAGATATAGAAAGTGTATGAGGATATTGAAAGGGTAATGCAAAATGTAAAGGGGGACTAAAATCTAATGGTCATGGTCGACTGGAATGCAGTTGTAGGGGAAAGAGTAGAAGAAAAGGTTACAGGAGAATATGGCCTTGGGACAAGGAATGAAAGAGGAGAAAGACTAATTGAGTTCTGTAACAAGTTTCAGCTAGTAATAGCGAATACCCTGTTCAAAAATCACAAGAGGAGGAGATATACTTGGAAAAGGCAGGGAGATACGGGAAGATTTCAATTAGATTACATCATGGTCAGTCAGAGATTCCGAAATCAGATACTGGATTGTAAGGCGTACCCAGGAGCAGATATAGACTCAGATCACAATATAGTAGTGATGAAGAGTAGGCTGACATTCAAGACATTAGTCAGGAAGAATCAATACGCGAAGAAGTGGGATACGGAAGTACTAAGGAATGACGAGATACTTTCGAAGTTCTCTAACGCTATAGATACAGCAATAAGGAATAGCGCAGTAGGCGGTACAGTGGAAGAGGAATGGACATCTCTAAAAAGGGCCATCACAGAAGTTGGGAAGGAAAACATAGGTACAAAGAAGATAGCTGCGAAGAAACCATGGGTAACAGAAGAAATACTTCAGGTGATTGATGAAAGGAGGAAGTACAAACATGTTCCGGGAAAATCAGGAATACAGGAATACAAGTCGCTGAGGAATGAAATAAATAGGAAGTGCAGGGAAGCTAAGACGAAATGGCTGCAGGAAAAATGTGAAGACATCGAAAAATATATGATTGTCGGAAGGACAGACCTTTGGTGACATTAAAAGCAACGGTGGTAACATTAAGAGTGCAACGGGAATTCCACTGTTAAATGCAGAGGAGAGAGCAGGTAGGTGGAAAGAATACATTGAAAGCCTCTATGAGGGTGAAGATTTGTCTGATGTGATAGAAGAAGAAACAGGAGTCGATTTAGAAGAGATAGGGGATCCAGTATTAGAATCGGAATTTAAAAGAGCTTTGGAGGACTTACGGTCAAATAAGGCAGAAGGGATAGATAACATTCCATCAGAATTTCTAAAATCATTGGGGGAACTGGCAACAAAACGACTATTCACGTTGGTGTGTATAATATATAAGTCTGACGATATACCATCTGACTTTCGGAAAAGCATCATCCACACAATTCCGAAGACGGCAAGAGCTGACAAGTGCGGGAATTATCGCACAATCAGGTTAACAGCTCATGCATCGAAGCTGCTTACAAGAATAATATACAGAAGAATGGAAAAGAAAATTGAGAATGTGCTAGGTGACGATCAGTTTGGAATTAGGAAAAGTAAAGGGACGAGAGAGGCAATTCTGACGTTACGGCTAATAATGGAAGCGAGGCTAAAGAAAAATCAAGACACTTTCATAGGATTCGTCGACATGGAAAAAGCGTTCGACAATATAAAATGGTGCAAGCTGTTCGAGATCCTAAAAAAAGTAGGGGTAAGCTATAGGGAGAGATGGGTCATATACAATATGTACAACAACCAAGAGGGAATAATAAGAGTCGACGATCAAGAACGAAGTGCTCGTATTAAGAAGGGTGTAAGACAAGGCTGTAGCCTTTCGCCCCTACTCTTCAATCTGTACATCGAGGAAGCAATGATGGAAATAAAAGAAAGTTTCAGGAGTGGAATTAAAATACAAGGTGAAAGGATATCAATGATACGATTCGCTGATGACATTGCTATCCTGAGTGAACGTGAAGAAGAATTAAATGATCTGCTGAACGGAATGAACAGTCTAATGAGTACACAGTATGGTTTGAGAGTAAATCGGAGAAAGACGAAGGTAATGAGAAGTAGTAGAAATGAGAACAGCGAGAAACTTAACATTAAGGAATTCTGCTACCTAGGCAGTAAAATAACCAATGACGGACGGAGCAAGGAGGACATCAAAAGCAGACTCGCTATGGCAAAAAAGGCATTTCTGGCCAAGAAAAGTCTACTAATATCAAATACCGGCCTTAATTTGAGGAAGAAATTTCTGAGGATGTACGTCTGGAGTACAGCATTGTACGGTAGTGAAACATGGACTGTGGGAAAACCGGAACAGAAGAGAATCGAAGCATTTGAGATGTGGTGCTATAGACGAATGTTGAAAATTAGGTGGACTGATAAGCTAAGGAATGAGGAGGTTCTAAGCAGAATCGGAGAGGAAAGGAATATGTGGAAAACACTGATAAGGAGAAGGGACAGGATGATAGGACATCTGCTAAGACATGAGGGAATGACTTCCATGGTACTAGAGGGAGCTGTAGAGGGCAAAAACTGTAGAGGAAGACAGAGATTGGAATACGTCAAGCAAATAATTGAGGACGTAGGTTGCAAGTGCTACTCTTAGATGAAGAGGTTAGCACAGGTAAGGTATTCGTGGCGGGCCGCATCAAACCAGTCAGTAGACTGTTGACAAAAAAAAAAAAAAAAAAAAAAAAAAAAAAAAAAAAAAAAAAAAAAAAAAAAACAGGGTGATTCCACGATGATTAGAAATTTTCAGAGATAATCAAGAGGGATAAATGTATCAATTAGTGAAAATCCATCTGATACCTCTCACAATCGTATACATCTGCAGCACTATTGCAGCTAAGATTGTAGTGTGGCAAACAGTAGGAGGTTGTAGTGTGGACCAAAACAAGAAAAGAATTTCCAGTAAACATGGGTTCCAAAATGCATACCTGAGGAGCTATGAGAACTTGCTCATCTTCACTTCTGTGAAACGTATCTCCTCCACTGAACAAGTGCTCATAGCTCTTAACGTATGCGTTTTAGAGTCCTTATTTGCTATACAATTATTTCTTGTTTTGGTCCAGAGTACCATATATGAAAATTGCCTACCCTACAATCTTCGCAACAACAGTACCAGTACATGCATTCCACTGTCAGAGGTATCAGAACGATTTTCGTTCATAGTTTTCGATTCGTTCGTTTCCAGACCGAGGTCTCTTACCTGAAATTGGTACATTTATTCTTCTCCATTATCCTTGAAGCTTGAAACATCACCTCGGAATCATCCTTTGTATACATATACACAAGTACAGGTGCCGGTGCCTATAATAACGACGCTCTGCAGCGTCTCTGTATAACGTTTCCGGACACCGGTTCCTATCCGCATTTTGTTCCTCAAAAAACGCCTACATCCTCTCGAAGTTTGTCTGTAATTCTTAAGCAACCTATATATTATAAGTGCCATTAACCGGGCTGTGTGTATTTTAATGAATAATAAAGACAATATTTAAAAGTATAAATATATACTTAATTTGAATATGCATTGTGCCTTCCAGAGTAAGGTACAGATTTCGAAGTTTTTTCGCCGACAGATGCTGCTTAACATGTACCTTTTCGAATAGTGGTACTATGCAAGCTGCATGAATTCTGGTAAGTAATCCAGAGAATTTAGAGGTGGAAATATTTGAGTGTCCCCTCTGCCTTGACAAATTGTGGTACAGAAATCCGACTATAGTCACTGGCAGGGGCTGCGTAACTATAAGTTTCATCACAAGTGCTTTTACGTCTTATAGAGCAATTAAATTATAACAACAGTACCACGAGCGCTTTCTACTCGGAATCGTAGCGTATTGTGAAAAAAATATATGTATTTTTCTGCAAGTATAGAATTTTTATTGCAGTCAGATATCTGTAACTATACACTGACGTATAAAAAGATTGCAACACATAGAAGGAGCTATGCGACATAAATGAATGTTGGCAGGCTTATTTCTACCCCTGAAAGATGGTGTCTGTAGAAATTTCGCACTAGTCGCACATGAATGGCGCTACTAGCACCAGTATGAAGATGCAGATCAGGTTTGTTTAAAGACATGTTGTAATGGTCGCGAGCGTTAGTTACCTTTAAGATTGGACTTTCTCAGTTGCGACAGAGGCATCGTTATCAACACCTCACTGAGTTCGAACGGGGTCGTGTAATAGGGATAGGAGAATCTGGTTGTCCCTTCTGTGATATTGCAGAAAGATTTGGCTTGTCTCTGGCAGCAGTGGTTACGCCACTGATCACAAGCCACCACCAACTGCGAGGTCAGTGGTGTCAAGCGAGAGCTGATTGGAGGGCAGAGTGGAGGGCTGTTGTGTTTTCTGGTGAAAGCTGGTTCTGCCTCTAGAAGAAGGCCAAGTGATGGCCCTCCACCAACCTATCGTCGTGCTAGATACACTGGACCTGCAACTGGAGTTATGGTCTGTTATGCCTCGCACTCTGGCTGCTAATTTGTACGTCAGTCACGTGAATTGACCTGTTCTGCTGCCATTCTGGAACAGCGTTCCAGGGGTTGCTTACGAACATGATAACTCTCACCCACATTATTATTTTCAGCCATAATGGCTATGTTTGGCACAGTGACTGGGTGGGATAATTATTTATTTCAAGTTTCTGCTACCAGTCACTTTTTATTTTATGCTTAATCTAACATAATGCAACACGTTTCGAACATTTTCTGTTCATCTTCAGGCGTTTATACATGCATACATACATATAGAGAAATGTTACTTAAAAATAAACAGTCTTAAACTGAATTAATCTAGAACTCTTTGTCCATTGTTTTTTACTGTAGCTGCTGGTGTGACACTTGGGGGAAGGAGGGGAGCAGCATCTGCAAACTTAGAAAGAGAGACGCGTACATGCTGGCGCAGTAGGCACTCTCAACAACTGCTCACGTTAGAAACACTATCTCTAGAATTCCAAGCATCGTGGATGACCAGTCGATTACAGTTTACTAACTCACCTTGTCTTGCTCATTGAAATGCTATGTTATGGTAAGGACCACCATACTATCTACTACAATGAAAAGTGTATAGAAAAGAAGTTAAATGGAATTGTCACTCTTAAAATATCAGTGCGACGGCAAAAATTTAGTTCCCTCAGAAAACGATAACATATCACAAAATATAGGTAATAGTATCAACTCAAGAAATGGAGAGATCAAACACTTACGTGAAAATTTGCACTGCATCAAGAAAATATTAAGAAATCTGTAATGGAAGGACAATGATATTTAAGTCACACGTTAAAAATAAAGGTAACTGATCAATGTAGACACATATTTATTTACATACTGCAACACACGTGAATGAGGGGGACCCTCAAGATAATAACCAAGAATTATACCTGTTTTTGTTCTCATTTCTGGCTGTTCTGATCTGTGTATCTGTAGACCACTATCCATGTATGAGTGTAAAGTACAGCAATCTCTTGTAAATTATAATGAATGTATTTTTGTTACAGAAGTATCATATTGTTAACGAACGAGGGACACAGGGAGGTTTCTTTGTATAGCCTATACTGACTGTTACAAGTTTCGATAATTGTAAAATTGTGAATATTCATTGATAACATAAGTCAGTATCAAATCTTATTCATTCGTTAAAGTAAGGAAATTAATTCAGATTTTTGGTGCTATTAACTTACCGTAGGCAACCTTATTGTTAATAATCTATTTTAGATGCTAATGCTCGGAATCATTAACTTATCGAGACACTGTCAGACAATAACATTTCGAAAAGGTGTATAGTTAATCGCATAAGATAGAAAGGTACTAACCAGTATAATTATATGAAACTATTAAATCAGGAAAAGCGGTATGGTGATGTAGTGAGCTGAAGTTTCAAAGGTGAACTCCCGATTATTGCTAAGACTATCATCGGTACAAGTTCCTTACGAGTTAATGCGGAATGGTAAATATGGGCCTACAACTGAACACTGAGCTAATAAACGTTTGTTCCAATGGTGCAAGACTGCAACATGAAGAACTCGTGTAATGAGCAGTTACGTTTCACTGAACTGCGAGATTCGACGAAGAGAAAGGTGACAAAAGAAATAAATTTGTCAAGGTGAGCCCCTTCAGCGTAATGGATGACCGCTGGTAATAAGGACTCCATGAAGTGGTAGAAATATAAAAAGAAGCAGTACGTCATTGGCAGCAGTCGGTAGATTGGCTGTGAACTGCTGTCAATTACTTGTCGATTTTGATTATTCTCGGAAGCAACTAGACGGGAAATTCACCTCTTTCCCGATCACGGGCTTTAATAAGCTGTCAAAAAAGATGGCTGTTGAATTGCTCGTAATTGTGTCTGCCAAGAAAGTTCGGCTGATTAAGCAATTCAGGGTGAAATTGCCTCTTGTTCCCAGCTGCACTGTGCCTCCAGAGAACTTGGTAAGCCGGTAAAGGTGTCGGCCGATATCTTGCTTAAGACAACACCAAAACGATGTCTCAGAACACAATGTAAGTGCCAGGTGACTGCTTTCTGCTGAAAATGATACAAATCCTATGTTAAATAACTGCTTGTTACGTACCTTTATAGTAAATAAAGGTGTGCATTGATCGTCCGAAAGCACACTTAGCAAGTGTTGTGGTTTCGACAAAATGTAAGTTTAATGGATGCTGGAAGAAGTATATTCCCTTGATAGACTCTTTTTTATTTAAGTACATTTGTGTGATTAACTGAAATGAAAAAGTCGTTTAATTTAAACTAGAATATGTATTTGTCTTTGGTCGTTTCTAGCATTTAGCAAATAAGTACTTCAAGCACACTTGCGTTTACGTACTTTCACGATCTGTTGTACACTAATCAGTTAGGTTAATAACTGTAATTTTTGTCCTAAAAGGTACTGCGTACAGACCAGCGACCAGACCTATTTCAAATGTTACGCACAGTACAGTATTTAAGATAAGGCAAGATCTGAGACTTGAAGTGGTACATTGATTCAAACACCTAAAGCTATATTTCAGGTTTACTTGAAGAGGTAACTGTGTTCTCATTACATACAATGAAGGGTAAAAAGCGTAGATAATTTTAATTTAGAAACGGTAAGCATAAAGTGGTAGCAGTGTTGAGCTGCTTTAGTTTCAAGCGTTCGTGCGTGTCGGCGCCGTAAGCTACTGTTTAGCAGGCTAAAGGCTTCACCGCTTCACAGTGAACTTGCAGCGCACTCTCCAGAGGTAGGATGGTGAAGAGATGGGAGGTTGACGGAAGGACAGGCATGAAATCTGTGTCTCTGCTTACTTACTTCAAAAATTAAATTTAGAACATCCTTTTCCTCCTTAGCAGTACACTTGCCTTTCATCGCTTATTCATTCTCTGATTTAGTCAATTAACGCAACAAGGTGTGAGCAAGTTATTAAGTCGACAAGTTTTTAAAACACCAGCAGTTCAACAAAAACCTCATGCTGACGGAAGATGAACCTCTGCTACTAACCTTCCAAGATGCTACTGCAGGCGGGTGTTAAATGAATGTGCCCATCGGAGAATAATAAAAGCTACAATGAAGATTTGGCCCTGTCTGACTACCCCCTGAAACAGATCATAGGATCTCTTAATTCTATAAATTACAATCTGGACACAAATGATTGATGAAGGCAACTAATCCTACTAAATGATAAACATTGTTCCTGCTTATATATTTATTGTAGTTAAAAAAAAAGCCTTATATTAAAAATTACTAATCAATAGCCCAACTCTGCCCCTTATTACGACTGCGCGATCTAACATCAATAACGCGAAATGACTGACATCATCTACGTACCAAACACTGAAAGACACTACTTTCAAAGATGATCTGCGGTGGGAAGGAACCTCAGTGGAAACAAACTAACGCGATCACAGCTGTTTAGCTTTTATAGCCCTAATAAGCCGAAGAAATTTGCGATATCACCGTTTGTACTGCGTCCGGTGCGTCGAAGTGATGGTTCTCGTACTCGTCTGCGACGTTGGAAGAACTCGAGCCACAAATAAACTCTTTCAAACACTAGGACGGCAGAAGGCGGTCCTCTGACTAATATACTCTAATATTGTCTTGTCCTCTTTGTGTTCTACAGACGAGAAACGCGAACTCCCAACCACAAGGACGGAGTTCAGATGAAGTCTCAACGTAACTATAGGGAGAGGAAGTGCTCTCAATTACTGAACGCTGCGTACTCAACGACGACTTCCAACCCGAGGTGAAGTCCAGAATCGTATAGGTTCGCAACAGTACTGTTCCTAACTATTCTAACTATAAACTCTACTGAGCGCAACGACAGTAAGTCCGCCTGTAACAACATATATGATAGCGCGCGATCGTCACACACGGGTGCTCACAACGGAAGAACGCGTCTCTCCAGCCTTTCAGCAAGGCTTAGCTCCCCACCCTCGTAATTCCGAAAACGTATTATATTCCCGAAACCACGGATTATTCACCCCTCTGTAGATTCTTCCAAACGCCGACCAAACATATTTTAGTCTTTTGTCGTCCAGCGCGGAAAGTTTTCGAGGAAAAATCTATACTCGTACAATGGTACGCTTCAGAGTAAAAATCCTCTGAAATAACCCAGTCTGCGTGGTTTCCGAGGGTCCGCTTCTTCGTTCCTCTCACCAGCGTCATAGATTTTCAGCGTTTCCCAAGTATAATCCTTCCGGTTCGGCTACCAGACTGGCCAGTGGCGACTCTCTTGTGCTCCAGCGCTTAGGTGCTACGACGTCCGTCTTGCTATTTCCTGTGTTTAAGCAGGACAAACACACCTGTGTGGGCCTTCCACCCAGGGCATCAGTTCCGCCAGGCGTTTCATTTTACACTGGCGTTCCAACCTCTGCTAAAATAGGCAATCATTCATTACGCCGTTTTTATAATAAAGACACTCCATCAATTTTCATGCAATAAGTATCAAAAATTATTTGGAAGACGTACGTGACAATGTTAGTCTCCTTTATATATTCATATATACGATGTACAGCCGATCACATGATACCTAATTGTGCTTGTAGATCACAGCAAAGTATGTGGATGGGTGCTTGTAAGGTGCGAAATTATAGCCACCTTACAACCTTGTAAAAGAAAGTAGACCAAAACTAAAGTTTCTTCTATTTCGTAATTAGGAAAAACTTGTAGGACTAAATTATCTTTACATAATAGCTGTGTGACGAAAAATTTCGCGATGTGCCTACTACATTGCTCTGAAAAACTTAAGGACGAGCTAAATAAAGTAATATAACATATTAACTACTCGGTGGAAATGAACGAAAGTACGGAAGGATGCTTCCACAGGTCTCCCAGTCGTGGACAGAAAGTAACATGGCCTGTCAGCGTGGCTACAGCGCTACCTGTGGCTGGCACCGCAATACAAGGCCATTGAAGGCATGGGAAAAGACAGTGTGTGTCAGTTGGTGAGTAGCTAAAGCCCACTGTGGTGGTGTTCATTACAGTGGTGGTGTTCATTACAACATGACGCGGAGACAACATCTGAATCACGTCACACTTTGAAGGATGATCGGGAAACTTGAAGAAAGACAAAGTGTGACGAGTATATCCCAGTAGCTTGGTATTTCTCACAGCACTGTTTCACGAGCTTGGGGAGCGTTCCGAAACACAGAAACTTCTGCCCGATTGCGAAGAGATGGTCGAACAGGGTCGACTACAGCTGCAGATGACCGCCAGAATGTGCAACAGGCCAGGAGAGATTGATGTCAAACAGCGGGTACAGTTGCAACCAGTTTTAAAAGGACTTCAAAGCTGCCTGAGGGTCATATCATTGACCGACGACCGTACGTTCTGTTCCGTTGACTCCAGCACATAGACCGCACTGTTCGCGATGGCGCCAAGAGGGTAGGGGCCAGACCATCGTGGAGTGTCGCATGTTCTTCTGGGATGAGAGCGGATTCCGTCTGACGCACCCACATATGGCGAGAGATGTGATCACACAACGGACCCAAAAACACTGTCGAACATGATCGTTTTGGGGATCCACGAGTTACAATGTGGAGAGCGACAATGTTGCATGGGCTTACTGAACACGAAATCTTTGAACACGGTACGCTCATCAGTCAGCCTTATCGTCACACGGCACTACTTCCCCATGTTCGTCTTTTCACGCGTGCATTGGGCCCGCTTTTATTTTTATGAATGACAGTGCGTGACCGCATTGAACAGTGATGGGTCTGGGGTTTTTGAAACGATAGAATATTCAGCGAATGGCTTGGCCTGCCCGTTCTCCGGCCTTAAATTCCATCGAGCACTAGTGGCATACGTCGGGGAGATGTATTACAGAACGTACACATGCAACCACGACCATCCAATCATTGACAAGCGCACTAATGAAGGAATGGAACGCCATTCCAGAAGAACTCCCGCCTGCCTTGTGGCCAGCAAGGAGCACTCTACAGGGCCCGCGTTGCTTTGCGTAGTGATCACACGTTCTATTAAGATTCATGTGCCGCCTTTTCTAATGTCCAGCGTACCATCGTACATTGCGACGAATTCAGTGACACTTTGAATGAAAGTGTCACTTCTGTTCGTTTCAATGCTTATTTCTTTCATTTGACGTCCATAGTATACTGTACCATATATCGTTCATATGGCTCTGAGCACTATGGGACTTAACATCTGAGGTCATCAGTCCCTACACTTAAAACTACTTGAAACTAACTAACCTAAGGACAGCACACATATCCATGCCAGAGGCAGGATTCGAACCTCCGACCGTAGCTGCAGCGCGGTTCTGGACTGAAGCATCTAGAACCGCTCGGCCACAACGGCCGGCGTACTGTAGCAGTTCTCTCTGTGTGTGGTACATGTATCATAGAGATAAGTAACTTGGTAGTGGCGCATCATGCGAATGTTACTTTCCTCCGTAAGTTTTGCTTATCAGTGTACCAACAGGTCCGGCACTGAACGGCCCATGTAGACCTCATGTTTACTGCCTTTCAAAGGCTCTTTCTGTTACGTGACGCAATATGAACGACGCTATGTTCACGTGTTCACGTATCAAGACTGAAAAGTAAATGCAGAAACTGTTGGTCTAAAATATAGCTTCATACGGATTCCAAAAGACATTTTAATGTTGAATCTTCTGTCTTCTAACCGGTTCGGTTCGATGGGCACACCATGAATTTCTCTCTCTCGTGCCAATCCCTTCATTTCAGCGTAGTACATAAACCGTACATCATTGGCGAAAGTACTCAGTATCGGTCTTCCCCTCCAGTTTTACTTCTACAGCTCCCTAAAGTACCACGGAAGTGACACAAGTACTGTCGTCCTGTGACTTTTTTTATCAATTTTATTGCACCCCTCCCTCCCTAATGCGCCTCCTTATGCTCACTAATTCTTTGGCGTTGGCTACGTCTTGGCAATAAATTTCGTCCATTTTATTTCTGTTTATAACTAAGTTGGTTTATTTCTTTTAGCGTCGGGTTCTGTTCTAGACGTAGTATAATTTAGAATTGTAAATAAAAGTAATTTAAAAGAATATTTGCAAGGGGAAAGAATGATCTCTTCAATCTTGAAATAATTATTGTCTAGTAAGGCGTTTGACATATAAATTATTGGCAAGTAAATGGCAACGGCATATGCCTGCTCTATTAAACACTAGCGTGTTTGCCGGCCGAAGTGGCCGAGCGGTTCTAGGCGCTACAGTCGGGAACCGCGCGACCGCTACGGTCGCAGGTTCGAATCCTGCCTCGGGCATGGATGTGTGTGATGTCCTTAGGTTAGTTAGGTTTAAGTAGTTCTAAGTTCTAGGGGACTGATGACCTCAGATGTTAAGTCCCATAGTGCTCAGAGCCATTTGACCCATTTGAACTAGCGTGTTTGAGGATAGTTGTAAAAGTAAGAATTAAATATCTCGCAGTGTCTCTGGGAATTATTCTATCCAGGAGGCGTATTTCTAAACGTCACTTACCTATCCCACGTCCTAACCTTACGTGCATGCACGACTTTGACTGATACCTATAGTTCATCTTTGCCTTCAGCCTCATATTTCATTTTACTAACACCTGGAGTGTCAGGATACATTCTGTCAGCCTTACCTTGTTTGTGTGACTAAGCTATTTATTGTCTGTTTCTCAATCTACTCTTGGTAGCATGTGGTGAGGCCCAGCTTTTCGGTTGTATCACGATGTTGTTTTCTGCTCCATCAGGCACAGAAAATTCCATTTTACAGTCCTCAGATTACCAGGCGCACCTGCGTTTTCTCCAATTTCGTGGCAACTTATTCTTCTGTTAATCATTTCTTCCTTACTCGAAGTTCTCAAAATTACCGCTGCTTTTTCCGCATTTATTGATTGATCAACGGTACATCTCAGACCACGTCATGGATACTTTTATGAGTTTCTTCACATTTTTCCGTGCTACTCGCTTTCATTTTTGCTTCTGTCTGGTCAATCTAATTCCCTTGATACTGTTGGATAATATTCAGTTTGTCAATTTTTGGTATAGCTGGCTCTGATCAGCTCAATATTTCCATTTCATTTGTTTTCACTCTATTATTCGTTTCTTCTGCTCGCTCCACTTGACTCTCTTGATTGGACTGAGAAGCAATGATGTCACTTCGCTTTGACTCATCTGGTAGTAGTGCGTGTCAATAGGAAGTTGTACAGGCCTTCTGCAATCACAAGGATCCCTCACATACAAAGGTGAGTTACAGATTAAAGAAATTTAGAGATGTTTTTCGTATGTTACGTACGAACCTTGACTAACCCTGAAAATAGAAACAAAGCTGAATTGTGGACACAAACACCTAACTCTCTCATGTACGTTCAGTGTACCGCAGATGACTTAAATATTTAGAAATAATGCTCTTCAGAAGGTAGTACACTTATTTCAGTGTCTTCCGTTGCCTGTTATTTCAGTGGTACTTATAATTTATTCAGAATTGACACAGCAGAGGCAGAAATATGGCTAGAAAAGATTTCAATATTGATTTTACTCAATGCAAAATGATTTTAGAAAAAAAACGTCGCTATTAGCTTACTGGATGCTTCCAAATAACTCTTTTGAGATGCCCAACATTTCTAGATCCGTTTACTCCTCCTCAATGTCACTATAAGCTCTTCGCTAAAAGATGCATAATTCCCTTACCAATAATTTCACTTGTTGCCATCCTGAATATACCGTAAGTAGCTTTTCCAACTTCAGAGTGGCTAAACGCAAAATACATCTACATATACATTTATACTTCGCAATCCACCCAACGATGTGTGGCGGAGGGCACTTTATGTGCCACTGTCATTACTTCCCTTTCCTGTTCCAGTCGCCTATGGTTCGAGGGAAGAACGACTGCCGGAAAGCCTCCGTGCGCGCTCGAACCTTTAATTTTACATTCGTGATCTCCTCGGGAGGTATATGTAGGGGGAAGCAATAAATTCGATACCTCATCCAGAAACGCACCCTCTCGAAACCTGGACAGCAAGCTACACCGCGATGCAGAGCTCCTCTCTTGCAGAGTCTGCCACTTGAGTTTGCTAAACATCTCCGTAACGCTATCACGCTTATCAAATAACGTTGTGACGAAACGCGCCGCTCTTCTTTGGATCGTCTGTATCTCCTCTGTCAACCCGACCTGGTACGGATCCCACACTGATGAGCAATACTCAAGTATGGGTCGAACGAGTGTTTTGTAAGCCACCTCCTTTGTTGATGGACTACATTTTCTAAGGACTCTCCCAATGAATCTCAACCTGGCACCCGCCTTACCAACAATTAATTTTATATGATCATTCCACTTTAAATCGTTCCACACGCATACTCCCAGATATTTTACAGAAGTAACTGCTACCAGTGTTTGTTCCGCTACATACAATATACAATATACAATATACATGTCTATGTTAAGGGTCAGTTGCCACTCCCTACACCAAGTGCCTATCCGCTGCAGATCTTTCTGCATTTCGCTCCAATTTTCTAATACTGCAACTTCTCTGTATACTACAGCATCATCCGCGAAAAGCTGAACGGAACTACCGACACTATCTACTAGGTCATTTATATACACTCCTGGAAATGGAAAAAAGAACACATTGACACCGGTGTGTCAGACCCACCATACTTGCTCCGGACACTGCGAGAGGGCTGTACAAGCAATTATCACACGCACGGCACAGCGGACACACCAGGAACCGCGGTGTTGGCCGTCGAATGGCGCTAGCTGCGCAGCATTTGTGCACCGCCGCCGTCAGTGTCAGCCAGTTTGCCGTGGCATACGGAGCTCCATCGCAGTCTTTAACACTGGTAGCATGCCGCGAAAGCGTGGACGTGAACCGTATGTGCAGTTGACGGACTTTGAGCGAGGGCGTATAATGGACATGCGGGAGGCCGGGTGGACGTACCGCCGAATTGCTCAACACGTGGGGCGTGAGGTCTCCACAGTACATCGATGTTGTCGCCAGTGGTCGGCGGAAGGTGCACGTGCCTGTCGACCTGGGACCGGACCGCAGCGACGCACGGATGCACGCCTAGACCGTAGGATCCTATGCAGTGCCGTAGGGGACCGCACCGCCACTTCCCAGCAAATTAGGGACACTGTTGCTCCTGGGGTATCGGCGAGGACCATTCGCAACCGTCTCCATGAAGCTGGGCTACGGTCCCGCACACCGTTAGGCCGTCTTCCGCTCACGCCCCAACATCGTGCAGCCCGCCTCCAGTGGTGTCGCGACAGGCGTGAATGGAGGGACGAATGGAGACGTGTCGTCTTCAGCGATGAGAGTCGCTTCTGCCTTGGTGCCAATGATGGTCGTATGCGTGTTTGGCGCCGTGCAGGTGAGCGCCACAATCAGGACTGCATACGACCGAGGCACACAGGGCCAACACCCGGCATCATGGTGTGGGGAGCGATCTCCTACACTGGCCGTACACCACTGGTGATCGTCGAGGGGACACTGAATAGTGCACGGTACATCCAAACCGTCATCGAACCCATCGTTCTACCATTCCTAGACCGGCAAGGGAACTTGCTGTTCCAACAGGACAATGCACGTCCGCATGTATCCCGTGCCACCCAACGTGCTCTAGAAGGTGTAAGTCAACTACCCTGGCCAGCAAGATCTCCGGATCTGTCCCCCATTGAGCATGTTTGGGACTGGATGAAGCGTCATCTCACGCGGTCTGCACGTCCAGCACGAACGCTGGTCCAACTGAGGCGCCAGGTGGAAATGGCATGGCAAGCCGTTCCACAGGACTACATCCAGCATCTCTACGATCGTCTCCATGGGAGAATAGCAGCCTGCATTGCTGCGAAAGGTGGATATACACTGTACTAGTGCCGACATTGTGCATGCTCTGTTGCCTGTGTCTATGTGCCTGTGGTTCTGTCAGTGTGATCATGTGATGTATCTGACCCCAGGAATGTGTCAATAAAGTTTCCCCTTCCTGGGACAATGAATTCACGGTGTTCTTATTTCAATTTCCAGGAGTGTATATTGTGAAAATAAATGATCCTATAACACTCCCCTATGGCACGCCAGAGGTCTCTCTATTGGGAACACATGCTGTGTTCTGTTTGGTAAAAACTCTTCAATCCAGCCACACAGCTGGTCTGATATTCTGTAGGCTCTTACTTTGTTTATTAGGCGACAGTGCGGAACTGTATCGAACGCCTTCCGGAAGTCAAGGTAAATGGCATCTACCTGGGAGCCTGCCTCTAATATTTTCTGTGTCTCATGAACCAATAAAGCGAGTTGGGTCTCACACGATCGCTGTTTCCGGAATCCATGTTGATTCCTGCAGAGTAGATCCTGGGTTTTCAGAAATGACATGATACGCGAGCAAAAAACATGTTTTAAAATTCTACAACAGATCGATGTCAGAGATTTAGGTCTATAGTTTTGAGCACCTGCTCGACGATCCTACTTGAAGACTGGGACTACCTGTGCTCTTTTCCAATCATTTGGAACCTTCCGTTCCTCTAGAGACTTGCGGTACACGGCTGTTAGAAGGGGGGCAAGTTCTTTCGCGTACTCTGTGTAGAATCGAATTGGTATCCCGTGAGGTCCAGTGGACGTTCCTCTGTTGAGTGATTTCACTTGCTTTTCTATTCCTTGGACACTTATTTCGATGTCAGCCATTTTTTCGTTTGTGCGAGGATTTAGAGAAGGAACTGCAGTGCGGTCTTCCTCTGTGAAACAGCTTTGGAAAAAGTTGTTTAGTATATCAGCTTTACGTGTGTCATCCTCTGTTTCAATGCCATAATCATCCCAGAGTGTCTGGATATGTTGTTTCCAGCCACTTACTGATTTAACGTAAGACCAGAACTTCCTAGGATTTTCTGTCAAGTCGGTACATAGAATTTTGCTTTCGAGTTCACTGAACGCTTCACGCATAGCTCTCCTTACGCTAACTTTAACATCGTTTAGCTTCTGTTTGCCTGAGAGGTTTTGGCTGCGTTTAAACTTGCAGTGAAGCTCTCTTTGCTTTCGCAGTAGTTTCCTATCTTTGTTGTTGAACCACGGTGGGTTTTTCCCGTCCCTCACATTTTTACTCGGCACATACCTGTCTAAAACGCATTTTGCGATTACCTTGAAATTTTTCCATAAACACTCCACATTGTCAGTGTCGGAACAGAAGTTTTCGTTTTGATCTGTTTGGTTGTCTGAAATCTGCCTTCTATTACTCTTGCTAAGCAGATAAACCTTCCTCCCTTTCTTTTGTATTCCTATTTACTTCCATATTCAGGGATGCTGCAACGGCCTTATGATCACTGATTCCCTGTTCTGCGCTTACAGAGTCCAAAAGTTCAGGTCTGTTTGTTATCAGTAGGTCCAAGATGTTATCTCCACAAGTTGGTTCTCTGTTTAACTGCTCGAGGTATTTTTCGGAAAGTGCATTCAGTACAATGTCACTCGAGGCTCTGTCCCAACCATCCGTCCTAAACATCTGAGTGTCGCGGTCTATATATGGTAAATTGAAATCTCGACCTAAGACTATAACATGCTGAGAAACTTTATGTGAAATGTGTGGTGTCACCGCCAGACACCACACTTGCTAGGTGGTAGCTTAAATCGGCCGCGGTCCATTTAGTACATGTCGGACCCGCGTGTCGCCACTGTGTGATCGCAGACCGAGCGCCACCACAAGGCAGGTCTCGAGATACGGGATAGCACTCGCCCCAGTTGTACGACGACTTTGCTAGCGACGATACTGACGAAGCCTTTCTCTCATTTGCCGAGAGACAGTTAGAATAGCCTTCAGCTAAGTCCATGGCTACGACCTAGCAAGGCGCCATTAGCCTTACAGAGTTTGATAGTTATCGTATGAAATGTCTCAACAAGAAGAACGATGTACCACAAGGATCGAATAAAGTTAAGTATTCGAGGAGCTACATACTTTTCTTATTAGAATTCAATACTTATCCTGTTTCAGAATTCACGCCCGTCTGCGTTAGATAGAGTGCATTTCGGCCTCCTCGATCTACAAGGTGTTGGCACATTAACCAACACATCATTGGCGACGAGACAACGGAAAGGGTTTTGTTCTTTCTAATTGCTTACATTTACTTGTGTCATGGCTTCGCCACAATCTCCAGTTGTACTGTCCGAATTTTATCGCTTGCAGAATCAGCAGACGCAGGCGTTATTGGATGCCCTTGGACAGCTCGTCCAGGGTCAACGTGCCATTCAAACCGATGTGGCAGCCGCCGCTTCATCGCTCCCGCAGCCACAACATGCAGTTGCACCGCAGTTTCGCAATTTTGATGCACAACAAGAGACCTGGACGGAATGGTCGCGCCAGTTTGGATTTCATCTCGCCGCCTACAGAATTCAATGTAACGAGCGGCAGCCGGTTTTGCTTTCGTGTGTAGGTGTGTCCACCTACCGTGTGATAGTGAAATTATTTCCCCGCCGCGACGTAGCAACTCTGTCCTACGAGGAAATTTTGTTGGCATTGGACGCCTATTTCAAAGAAACAGTTAATGTAGTTGCAAAAAGGTATACGTTCTTTCGTACAAAACGTACGGCCGGTCAAACTAATCGGGAGTGGGTTGCAACTTTGCAAGGCCTTACTAGGGATTGTGCGTTTGAATGTGACTGTGGCCTTCCTTATTCAGATACTATGGTGCGTGATGCAATTGCACAGAACGTTTCTGATGTTCGCATACGGGAACAGATATTGAAACTAGTCAATCCCTCCCTTCAACAAGTGATAGACATATTGGATAGACAAGACACACTTGACTTTGCTCAGGAATCATTTGCGACTTCGCCAGCCGTGTGTAACATTAACCGGCCGGCCGGGCGCGCTGCGCGGCCCGGTAAACTGTCCTCGCGCACGTCCACGCAGCTGCCGCCACGCTCTACACCAGGTGTGCTGCGTCAGCACACAAATGCAGTGAAATCATGCCCGCGGTGTGCAACTAGACATTCGCGTGAACATTGCCCGTCACGCCAAGCTATTTGCTTTTTCTGTAATAAGAAAGGACATGTTCAAAGTGTTTGCCAGAAAAAGCTCAGATCAGACAATCACAGCCATTCCAGGCCCTTTGCTTCGCGCCGGAATCGAACCAAGGACACTCAGGCTCGTGGACCTTCGCCCATGGACGTTTATGTAGTTAATTCCACTTCGTCCAGTGCCACTGTCTCTACCTGTGACTGTGTTCGTCCCACAAAAAGTGTGCGTCGACGTCGCCGAAAATCACGTCAATTAGCAAGTGATTCTGTACCAGTGTCTGTTCAAATTGCACAAAACAGTCGCTCTTGTCGTCAGCAGGACAATAAACTTTTTGTAGATTTGGACTTTAATGGCAAAGTGATCCCATTCCAGCTCGATACCGGAGCTGCAGTTTCATTGCTCAATCACGACACGTACAAACAACTGGGCAAACCTCCGTTGCGTGCCGCAAATGTTCAGTTAAAAAGTTATTCAGGACAGCAGATCCCTGTGTTAGGACAGTGCACTCTTCTTGCAACATACAAGGGACAAACAAAACTTGTGTCATTTTACGTTCTTCGTTCTTCTACTGCAGTGAACTTGTTTGGTTTAGATTTATTTCAGTTGTTTAACATGTCTATTGTAAATCAGGTCCTATCAGTGAATCAGACTGTGCCTACAGACAGTGTTTCTAGTCTATGTGAAGAATTTGCAGATATTTTTGCACCGGGCTTAGGTTGCGGTAAAAACTACGAAGCACATTTGGAACTGAAAGTAAACGCGCAACCGAAATTTTTCCGAGCGCGCAATGTTCCCCACGCATTGCGTGATGAGGTCGCAAGAACATTAAACGATTTAGAATCACAAGGTGTAATTGAACGTGTGCAAGCTTCTATCTGGGCCTCACCCTTAGTCATTTTGCCAAAACCTTCCGGAAAACTGAGACTTTGTGTGGACTTCAAGGCAACAGTGAATCCACAACTCAAGATTGCAACTTTCCCCTTACCCCGCCCAGAAGATCTTTTTGATAAACTGTGCCCGGGTAAATACTTTTCCAAGTTGGACCTAGCAGATGCGTACTTGCAAATCCCAGTGGATACCGAATCCTAGCGCTTCTTAGTGGTTAACACGCATCTTGGTTTGTACCACTTCAAAAGACTGCCATTCGGGTGTGCATCCGCCCCTGCATTGTTTCAGCAATATTTACAAACTATTTGTGCGTCGGTCCCTACTGCTGTGAACTATCTGGACGATATTGTGATCTCCGGAAAGATGGCAGACGAGCACTTAGCACACCTACGAACATTATTTCAGGTATTGCGCCAACATGGTCTTCGCTTGCGGAAGGACAAATGTGTGTTTCTTGCTCGTGACCTACCATACCTGGGCCATGTCATCAATGCCCAAGGCATACATCCGAGTCCAGAGCACCTCTGTACCATACAAGATTTGCCTGCACCACAAAATTTGAAACAGCTACAGAGTGTGTTGGGTAAAATTAACTATTATCATCGCTTTCTGCGCAATGCCTCTTCTATTTCAGCTCCGCTTCATAGCTTACGCCGTAAGGGTGTTCCGTTCGTCTGGACGACGGAATGCGAACGCACCTTTCGCCAGTTGAAATCGGCGTTGCTTTCTAATACTTGCCTTACGCCATTCGATCCCCAGAAGCCCCTTTTGTTGATGGTAGATGCATCGGATTTCGGGATCGGTGCTGTGCTTGCGCACAAAGTTGGCTCGCATGATCGCCCTATTGCCTTTGCGTCAAAATTGCTCTCGTCTGCGCAAAGAAATTACTCACAGATAGAGAAAGAAGCTTTGGCTCTCGTCTTTGGTGTTACTAAGTTCCATGATTTCTTGTATGGTCGTCACTTTCCCATCATCACAGACCACAAACCTTTGACGTCGCTTTTTCATCCGAACAAGCCTGTACCTCCGCGTACAGCGCAGAAATTCATTCGCTGGTCTATTTTCCTCTCGCAGAACCGCTACGATATCTTGTATCGGTCCACTGCTAAGCACGGCAACGCCGATGCGTTGTCCCGTTTGCCTGTTGCTGCGGATAAAGCATTCGATTCTTCCGAACTTGCTTGCATGTTCATTGATTCGGAAACAGATGAAGTGGTCGAATCGTTTCCGATTGATTTTCGTCGTGTAGCTACAGCCACAGCTGCTGACCCTGTCCTTGCTACCGTTTTGCGGTTTGCTGCTACGCAATGACCTTTGTCAAAGTCTCGGATCGAGGATCCGTTGGTTCGCCGATTGTTTGCTCATAAGGAGAGACTTTTTGTTCGACGTGGTGTTTTGTTGTTGCGTTCTGGTAATGATCAGTCCAGATTCGTGGTCCCACGTTCGTTACAGTCCTCTGTTTTACGGCTTCTTCACCACGGACATTGGGGTATAGTGCGAACGAAACAACTTGCCCGTCAGCACTGTACTTGGTTCGGAATCGATGCTGCGATTACGAATATGTGTTCTTGTTGCATGGCATGTGCCGAACAACAATCCGCACCGCCGCGGAAAGTCTTTGCATGGCCAAAAGCCACTTCCCCTTGGCAACGCTTGCACATCGATTTTGCTGGTCCATTCTGGAATGCTCGATGGTTGGTTCTGGTAGATGCCTTCAGTAATTTTCCTTTTGTTGTCCGGATGTCTTCCACGACGTCAACTGCCACCATCCAAGCGTTGTCTGCTATCTTTTGCATTGAAGGTCTTCCGCAGACTATTGTTTCCGACAATGGCCCACGATTCATGTCCGCAGAATTTCAGTCATTCTGCCAGGCCAATGGTATTCAACATCTGACATCCGCGCCATTTTCGCCTCAGTCAACTGGTGCCGCTGAACGATTGGTCCGGACTTTCAAGTCACAGATGTTGAAGTTGAAAGAGTCGCATTCTCGGGATGACGCGTTGTTGCTCTTTTTGTCATCATATCGCTCTCAGCCCCGAGATGGTCGCTCGCCGGCTGAGTTGCTCCACGGTCGTCCTCATCGAACCTTGATGTCTTTGCTGCACCCGCCGCACCAGGTTCCTGTGCAGCGGCAGCCTCCTGCTTTTGCTCCAGGCGACGTTGTATTTTATCGCAACTATCGAGGTTCACGGCGTTGGCTCGCAGGGCGCATTCTTCGCTGCCTCGGCCGCGCGATGTATGTGGTTTTGGGGGCCTCTGGTGAGGTGCATCGGCATCTCAATCAGCTGCGCCTCTGTCGTCGCACGGATTCTGCCGCGCCCCGTCTGCTTTCAGCGACGGTGCCGTCCGGTCAGCACCCTGGGGACCCATCTACTGGCTCGCCTCATCCCCAGGTGTTACCGGCGATGCCTTCCATTTTGCCCCATGGCGACGCGCCGCCGCAGCCGCCGCCGCCGCCGCCTGTTCTCCCGCCGGCGCCGCCCGCATTCGACGCTTCGCTGCAGCCGCCAAGCGCCTCCCTGGGTCACGCGCTGCCGATCGCTTCCCATGACCAGCTGTCCTCCGCCATGGAACTCTTGCCCGCTCCGGACCACATGACGTCATCGCGCGTCGGGTACCCCGACGCAATGGAGGCCGACCCTTCGGCCCCTCCTGTCTCTTTCCGGGCGCATACACCGCATGTTGACGTGCACCCTGGACTAGGTTTTCAGGCGTTTCCTAGCTCCCCTCGGACCGAATGGCCGGGTGCGGGTGGCACAGCCTCGCCTGTTGTTAGGCTCCCCACCTCATCGCATACGTCAACATGGGGTCCTCCCCACGGCGGGCGGAAGCCTTATAACACGACCGTTCGCCGATTAGCGGGGGAGGAATGTGGTGTCACCGCCAGACACCACACTTGCTAGGTGGTAGCTTAAATCGGCCGCGGTCCATTTAGTACATGTCGAACCCGCGTGTCGCCACTGTGTGATCGCAGACCGAGCGCCACC
The DNA here is from genome assembly GCF_023864345.2 of Schistocerca serialis cubense. Taxonomy (NCBI): domain Eukaryota; kingdom Metazoa; phylum Arthropoda; class Insecta; order Orthoptera; family Acrididae; genus Schistocerca; species Schistocerca serialis. The sequence goes on along the minus strand of NC_064643.1, from coordinate 378,557,969 downwards.
AAAAGGCAGGTCTCGAGATACGGGATAGCACTCGCCCCAGTTGTACGACGACTTTGCTAGCGACGATACTGACGAAGCCCTTCTCTCATTTGCCGAGAGACAGTTAGAATAGCCTTCAGCTAAGTCCATGGCTACGACCTAGCAAGGTGCCATTAGCCTTACAGAGTTTGATAGTTATCGTATGAAATGTCTCAACAAGAAGAACGATGTACCACAAGGATCGAATAAAGTTAAGTATTCGAGGAGCTGCATACTTTTCTTATTAGAATTCACTACTTATCCTGTTCCAGAATTCACGCCCGTCTGCGTTAGATAGAGTGCATTTCGGCCTCCTCGATCTACAAGGTGTTGGCACATTTACCAACACATCAAAATGTATTCCAGATTTTCTCTCAGTTGTTCTGCCACTAATGCTGCTGAGTAGCACGTAAAGGTGGTGGTGGGGAAATTCATGCCTGTGGAATCCCGGCTTAGAGTTTGAATACAGTAAGCAGTGTCCAAAGTATACAGGTTGCAGTATTTATGTCAAAGATGTAGAGGCTTGCACAGAAGTGTAGGGATGAGAAAAAACCGACCAGTCAAAACCGATAGCAGTATTTTAATTTTAAATAACTAGTATTTTTCGGTATTTATTTGGTCACTGTTATAGCTGCTCTTTCCCATTTTTTTGATAACTGTGTAAAACACCGTCACTTGAATTTGCCACGGCATCAGTGCTAAAATTTTTTGCATTTAAATAACACTTTTTTGAAAATTACTGGTATGTTCATTTGTTACTTTTTCTTTAATTTGAAATACTAGCAGTGAAGCAGTGAAGTACAACGTTCCATTTGTTTTAAAAAAAATTAGAAACGGTAGGAGAAACAACAAACATGCGACATCATATAATGGGAAAGCATCCACAAAGATCCCTGAACGAAAATGTGAACTTGAAGTCAGATACCTATAGTTTTATTGACGAGCTATAATCTTAGGATAATAACTTAACCCTTAATTAAGTGGTTGTTTTAGGGTGAAAATCATTGATACCATCCAAAAGAGACACAGCAGAGAAGTCATCAAGTTGGGATCTTTCGCTCTCACTGTGGCTGCGGCCGCCTCCTTCGCCTTTGCTTGGGACAATGAGTCCGATTTCTGCCGCAGTCTCAGACCCATATCGATAGTGACCTTCTACTCCATCAGCTTTATTAGTGCCAATCAACCTTTGTTCGAAGTCTACGATTATTAAGGGAAGTAATTTCAATAATAAATCGAAAATCGGTTACTTCAGAAACGGGTTGTTTTGAGCGGTTTTAACATTCGGGTTAAACTTGAGACGAAAGCCACCAGTGTAACACAAAACCGGTTGTTTCAGCAATAACCGCCATCCCTACAGCAGGAGCCAGCTTGGAGAACTGCATCAAACCAGTCTTCGGACTGAAGACAACAAGAATATCTTTGATGGTAGCTCCCTTACCGAGTGAGGTGGCGCAGTGGTTAGCACACTGGACTCGCGTTCTGGAGGACGATGGTTCAATCCCGTCTCCAGCCATCCTGATTTAGGTTTTCCGTGATTTCCCTAAATCGTTTCAGGCAAATGCTGGGATGGTTCCTTTGAAAGGGCACGGCCGATTTCCTTCCCAATGCTTCCCTAACCCGAGCTTGCGCTCCGTCTCTAATGACCTCGTTGTCGACGGGACATTAAACACTAACCACCACCACCACCACCTCCCTTATACCAAAATAGAAAATATCCTTGAACAGTCTCCGAATGTCGCCGGTTCAGTATACAAATTTGTCGGAAAACAGCGATTTGTGACTGTCGTTGAAGACAGGTCGGAGCCAAAGCGTGTCGCACCAATGGTCCTGGAAGTGTACGCTGTGGAGGTGGACAGGAGTGAGGGTGGAGCTCTCTTTTAGAAGCGGCCGGGTCACCGTAGGTCAAGGCCTCCCCCCCCCCCCCGCCCTCCTTCACCCGCTCCTCCTTTGCCGCTGCTTTCCTTTATTCCGCGCTAGCACTGTCTATTGTCTTCCCATTTAATTTCCTGGCTACGCCGGCGCGCGCGGCGCTATCTGATGTCCCTCCTTAGCCCCACCTGCAGCACCAGACGCCAGGTGTGCCCAGCTCCCTTCTGCCCTCCTGCCGTCCCCTATTGCCTCTCCTGCAAAAGAAAAACGGCGACCGGGGACTTGTTCCTCCCGCGAACGACTTCTCCATCTCGGAGCGTAAAATTGCGCTCCGCCCGGAATTGGTTGTAGGGCAGCGGCACTCTCGGTAAACGAGCGTGTATGCGCGCCCCGGCCGGCTGTCCCCCCGTGCCGCAGAGAGCGGGTCCGCTCCTGCCGTGGAAAAATTGGCGGCGTCTCGTGGAACACTGAACGTCGCGAGTAAACTTCTCGGTCTGTTCTAGAAAATAACTGCTTGAACTGGACGAGAGAGACGGAAAGAAAGGTAATATCTTCTTGTTGATCACTCTAATAGCAATCTTCAGGTCCAGATAGCAGTCGTAGAATGACATTCAGCTTGGAATATTATAAGCTTCATCAACTGTCCCATAATAACAATGTTATTTCGCAACTGTAGAGCAGTAGACAAATGTTCAAATGTGTGTGAATTCCTAAGGGACCAAACTGTTGAGATCGTCGGTCCCTAGACTTACACACTACATAAACTAACTTACGCTAAGGACACCACACACACACATGCCCGAAGGAGGACTCGAACCTCCGGCGGGAGGGGGACAAAACTGCTAGATAATCAGGAAATTTGAGAAGTTAGGAGAGAAGGTTCAAGAGCAGCGGAAACATCCGCAGTAGCAGGCCACGAAAACACAGCACTGAATGCTTGAAGAAGCGCAAAAACTTGACAGAAGAATGGACGGAGAAAAACCAGAAAATAAATGACGAACAATTTAAGAAAAGTGAGGAGAAAAGGGACACAAAATATGAATAGAATAGGCAGGTGCCTGAGAATCTGAATAAAATGTTAGATGAAGAAGTGAATAGGAAACTTAAAAATTCCAGGAGTAGATTATATCGAAGGTAGGGATACTGATGCAGGATACAAAAAGCTCTGTAGACGGATTAAAGAAAGCAATTGACACAAGTGCACAAAACATTGATATCAATGACAGAACAGTGACTCACTGAAGACTACGTCATACATAGCACCAAACAACTCCAACTATTAATTACCGCCATCGAGCAGTTGTTGATACGAAACACAGCATCCTCCAACACAGTTCCATTAAGTCTACACGAAACCTTGTAAAATTTAACGAGACGTAGGCCCACATCAGACTATGGAGTACGAAAACATAAGATACATAATGAAAGAAAAGGAGAGCAGTAGAAGCTCGAGCTGTAACAAAAAAGGAAACATGAAAGACTAAAGCGAAGAAAAGAAGAATAGGGAGAAAGAGGAATCAGCTAAACATCTGGACAGATTATGTTGTATCAGGGGAGTACCGGCACATTAGACTCCACTGGTAAACACCAACACAACCGTTGAAACTTTTTGGTGGAAAGCAGATAAAGAAGAAATAAAAAAACAGTTTGTCGTAGTGCAAAAGTATTCGTTGTTTATGGATGCATTGCCACTCATGTACCCAAAGATTTGGATTAAGCAGTTCGGAGAGGCTTTACCTGCATCATGGCCATATATTTTGAAGATTAACTTTTTGCCCACAATTCAGAGAAGAGACAGCAGCGAGACTGTGAGTGATTGTAGGAGAGTGTAAGAAGTATGATTTGAAATGCACTTTCCTTCATGAAAACTGGTCAAAGGCAAATCATAATGAAATGAAGCTGGGAAATCGAATTGTGGAGCGTGATGTAGTTGCGAGGTGGCAGGACCAGTTTAGAACCAATTCGAATTTGTTTGACGATACTACCTCATAAAATACAGAGACAAATTATAATAGCAGCTAGGGACATGCTTGATGTACGGGGAGTCCAAAACCTACGGCAAGTGTTAGAATACATTCATAGCACAGAAGCGAGGGGACTATTGCGCTTCGTACATAATTGTTTTCTACTCGAAAGCCAGTAACAGTATAACCAAAGCCGAAGGGCGAGACACCTGCCAAGAAGAAATGGAAATGAATGGGATAGGCGAAATGATCACAGACGATGGGGGCCTCAGTATCGATCGAATGATAGGAGAAACAACAGGAGACATAACGATCAGCAAGAAGGAAGAGTCCAAATAACTGAAGTTCGTGGAGTTGACCCAAGACGTGACAAAAGGAACGAGGAACAAAGGAATGAATCCAGGAATTGACTCTGAGAGATGATGGGACAGCAGAAGCATTGTATTTGGGTTCTGCGGAGCCCAGGTCCGCTTTGTTAGGAAAGGATACAAGACAGAACTTTGTGAATATTCCGTCCTGGAAGAATAGATCAGTGTGTACTAGATACAGCTACCCAGTTTTCAATTTTAGATAAAGGTATATATGATGTTTGCTATTAGGAACGGTGATGGCTGCATTTAAAACGCCAAATATAATGACTCTAGCCAACATGAATAGCAAGAATGGTTTTATGTGAGTTTTGTGATTATGCATTTGGAGCAATATTTGACCTTGATTTTTTGAATAGGTATGCAACAGTCTTGCACCTAACAAGAGAATTTGTTACCGTGTAAATTGCAAGTTCACTAGTGAATATGCTCTTCGATAATTATCTAGAGACAGACAGACTCGTGGAGACAAATAAAAGTGAGATTGAAGCGATTCACAATGGAATAGTGGCCAAACTTCAACACATCCAATCTGCAGTGGGGAACAGGCCTGGAAAATGTGTCGAAGTCACAATGCACGAGTATTTTCACATGTACCAGGGACAGTCCAGACATTTCTATGAAAATTTTAAGTGAAAGAACGTCACAAGTTTGTTTTAAACCCTGCCAACTACTGGTCAGCTTCAAAGAGCAGGCGCAGAAATAAATGAAAACAGTTTGGAGAGAAGGCCTGTAGAAGAGGCATTTAGATCATACAATAACCCGTTGTGGAACATCATTAGGAAATGGATCTACTTGCCTCACGAAAAATCAATATCAGAATCGAAACAGTGACGGATAGCCCAGAGATACTTAAGAACTGTTGCAGGATTTCATGAGCGGCACTCGGACTGCCGTGAATATGCAGCTTTTTTGTGCTACAGATGATGTTTTCAGTTCGTGAAATTACATACTGGATCAAATCTTTCACCGTCTACATTTAGTAGAGGATTAGTATCCATCATCCATGAGACATTAAAAGATAAACTTACACTGTATGTTAACGACCTACTTATGGGAGGAAAGACATTGGAAGAGTGTAGTGAAACCCATGAAAGATAGAAACAAGTGAAAATAACTCTTTACGAAGAACAAAGCTCCAAGCAAATGAGTTTTTGGGACTCTTCTACAAGCGGGCTGTAAAAAAACGCTTACCGCATCCAACCAGTGTCGGTTGACAGCCAAAAACGTAAAATTGGGGAGGACCGAGGCAGAAATGAAAAATTGTAGGAAGCACTATTTAGACAGGCACTTTTGTTTCACCAAGAACGAAGCAAGGAATTCTGTATGTGGGCGGATTCATCAAGGACCAGGCTCGGCATTCGGTTGTTCCAGGAACTCACAGGATGGAAAAATAATGAAGACAGCTGTCACCTTTGGTATTCGTGTTTTGAGAAAATTGAAAAAAAATTTATTCATGACATCTACAAGCGTTGGCTGTTGTATGGGAATTCAGAAAATTTAGGTACTTCTTGACACAGCGAGTAACGAAGGCATACAGTGACCACAAAGCCTCGAACATCCTGTTGATGGCAAGAATAACATAGGTACGATTCTTGCAGTTTGCAGCCTATCTTCAAGAAGTTAAATATCATGTATGAAAAGAGAACAACATCGTGGATGCACTATCACAAGCACCTATGTGTTTTGCCCAGGAGAATGGCTATGAGACCAAGGAGAGAAATTTTGAAGTATTATACCTGAAGAAAGTAAATTTAAAAATTTTCATACTATAATGCTTAATAACATTGGCAGAGAGAAGTGTAGGGATCGAATGTTAGCAAAGTTTAAGGAGAAACAGCGAGACAGGACAGTAACCAACATTAGGTAATATTATTTCATTGGGAATGGCATTCTGTTTAGATGAACCAACCGAACCGAGAGCAGTTAGTTACTGTGTATCTCAGAGGAATTTGTCAGCAAGCTAATTTGGTATACACACCTAAGTTACACTCATTTAGGACCCTGCAAGTGTTACACTAAGTTGAGAGATTGAGTGCACTTAAATAATATGTACAGGAGCATTGGAGGGCACTGAACGAATGTGCACCATGTCAAAAGGTAACAACCTACAACTGCCATGTATCAAGTCCAATGTTCTTAATCATATCAAGCAAGTTAAGAGACATCGAGATCACTAACGTATTTGGGTGATACAGAATTCACACACAAGGTAGAAGTAGGTAATAGTGACTTTTGAATCCAAATTTTAACTATTGCACCATTGAAGAACGCCACTATTAGATCAGTAACTAGAGCTTTCAACGACTACTTTCTTCACCCAGTTGTGAAAGCGAGAAGGATTCTGTAAGACAATGGGTCAAAATTTTGATCAAAATATTCCCAGCCTCAAACGGAGCAGGGAGGATTACTAAGATGTGTCATTTGTAATGTCGCAATCGACACTGATCAAGGTAAGTGTATCTGGCAAAGTTTCAAGATACGACATGAGGCTAATAGAATGGCCTCAAGATTGGTTCTGACTAACCAAGCACTTGGAGACAGAGTAATAGAAATCGTAGGTAACCCAACTCCTACACATAACTCCCACTAAGAAATTTTTTGTTAAAAATGAACTATAGAGGAAAAGCGGAAAAGCTGAGAAGAGGAAGAAAAATCAGCGAGGACCGATAAGAGAGATAAATAATGAGTTTTTCACTCTGCAGCGGAGTATGCGCTAATATGAAACTTCCTGGCAGATTAAAACTGTGTGCCGGACCGAGACTCGAACTCGGGACCTTTGCCTTTCGCGGGCAAGCGTTCTATCATCCTTCTTTTTTTTAAAAAAAAAGCCCCTTAGGAAAATGGAACAAACAAAGAAACTACGTGCCACCGCCACTTTTCATCCTATAACAAAAAAATCTGGTCCACTTCAGGCGTTGGCTTCTGACTAAACTTACCCCAGAGAGCTGCTTATATAGCAGGGGAAATATGGGAATTCAAGGTTAGGGATATCCTTATAAACAAAACAAAATCTTCCTTTTTCTGTTTTTTTTTTTTATCAGAGGCTTTCTGCGCACCGCTGGTAATATGTTGAATCACGTCTTCTCGAAATTCATGTGTTCCGTTCAATTATTCAGAAATGTTCATTGGTTCAAACAGGAAACCTTCTTCTCTCTTGGATTAACACATTCCAGCTGCGAGGCAGGTCGTGGAAAGCACTCCCAAGGAAGTTCGAGAAAAATTGTCTGTATTTTTGGTGACGGACAACGACATAATGACGGTCATTGAGGTATGTCCAAAAATCGAGTACAGAGTCTACACTTTGTCCAAATAGGTAGTGAATGGCATGTCCGCGAATCCAGTTCACAGCGCTGGTCTTTGTCCGAGGAAAATAGTCACGTTCCGGAAATAATAATGAAAGGGGAGTAATACGATCCGGAATGTCCAGTGTTAGAAAAGCCACAATACGACGAATCAATTGCCAAACCTCCGCCGCCGGTCCGAAAACAAATAGATGTTCGTTATTGTCTGGCACTCCACACGTGGAACATAGAGGTGATTGGGCGAGGTGGATACGATGAGGACGAGATTGGTTTATTTGCTTAGCATTGACAGTTAGGTACCAGACAGATTGAACATTCGTGTCAAGGTAACAGGCGAACAAATCGCGCCATACATGACGCCAGTCAACCTGGGGGAACTTTTGTTCAATCGGTTGAGTAAAAGCTGTCTTGGTAAGGTGAGGCGTAGATAACTGAGTTCAAGAAAGAAGTATCTTATATAATGGAACTGGTCCGGAACATCCGAGATCATCACTGGGGCTGACAGTGAGACCGGCGTATATGCCGACAGGAGGAGACCAGTGAGGCTCGTTGGGCAACGTGGTCATACCGTCATCTGGGAGTTGACAAATAGGGCGCGAGCTCTATCCGGCACGTGAAATAGACATATCCCACCTCGTTCACGGGGAAGAGTAAGGGTTGCATAGTTAACTTTGAACAACAGCCAAGAGCTGACGAAAGATGCCATCGCTGCCAACATGCGACGTGCCACAGTAAGCGGGGAGGTAGAACTTGTGCTACATGGGGAACTCGGGATGCGATATATATACTGACATATCGAGCTCGTTGGAGAATATCTAGGGATCGAAGGCGATGGTCCATAAGACCTGCTCTGATCATTAAAAGGAGGCGTCGGCAGTTGATGGTGGCTGAACGACGGAGATCAGATGAAAAATCTATTCCCAAACAGCGAATGGTATCAACGGTGGTGAGAGGTGTAACGCACTCCACGGGCACTCCCTTGCCAATGAACATACCTTGTGATTTACGTACGTTTAAAGAGCTACCCGACGCTTGACCATAAGTCGCTACCCACGTCAAAACAGCTCGAACATCGTCGGCATTACGTAAACAGATGACTACATCGTTAGCATGGGCCGTGCAACAGAATCGGTAGCGATCTATGGACAACCCTACCAAACGTTGTCGTTGTCCACATAGCAAGGATTCCAAAGAAAAAGCGTACAAAATCCCTGATAGAGGGCAACCTTGACGTACGGATCGACCTATTGTTATCGGAGGAGTGAGTCTACCATTGTACATAATCCTGGATGAGGTACCCCGCAGAAGGCGCATCACTACCGTGATAACGGCGACTGGGAAACCCATATTGTAGAGAGCGGCCGCAAGGAACGAATGGTCAACCCTATCAAAAGCTTGACTAAAGTCCAAAGACGCAAGTGCCCCAGAGAGGCGTTGTGCCTGGGCAACGGTGATCATATCCCTGTAGCGGCATAAAGCCGTGCGGATATTATTATTCCCTCCCAAAGATGCTTGGTCTGGCGACACAACATATCGGGCAACGTTTTTAAGTCGTGCCGCCAAAAGGCGAGTGAAGATTTTCATATCACTGTAAAGGAGGGTGACGGGCCGATAATCACTGACATTGTTGCCACCATGCGGTTGATGTACAGGAACAATAATTCCTTCCATGAAAGCGTCCGGCACAGGTACTTCCGGAGAAATCAGTTCCCGACAGATGGAGGTGAAGGTGGACTCTAACAAATCACGGAAGGTGCAATAAAATTGAGGGGAAGACCGTCGGATCCTGGGGAGCGATTGATGGTTCCTGCCCGGATCGCATCGCGGACTTCATCATCAGTCACCTCTGACATCAAGTCAATCGCCGCATCTCCTGAGATACCACTGAAGTTGAGCTGTGAGACTTCCTCGATCAACTGTGGGGAAGGTGGAATTGTGGCGTAGAGCTACTGGTAGTGGGCATGAAGCACATTCCCTATTGCAGATTGAGTTACGTAGCGACGTCCTTCTTGGTCTGTTAGGACGTGAATCAATTTTCGGCGTCGGTGTTGGCGTTCTTGGATGATATGGTACATCGACGGATGTTCATGAGGCATGCGATCAGCAGTACGAGATCGTACTATCGCCCCTTCCTAATGCCTTCGCATGAGATTGGAAATGTGGGCCTTAGCATGGTTCATCCTTGTATGGCGCTCAGGGGAGACTGGCATCTTGGAGCATTCTCGTAGGATCCTGTAGTAAAAGTCCATAGTGCGCTTCCTCCAGGCGACAACATCTTTACCATACCGGATCAAAGTTCCGCCAAGAGCAGGTTTTGCTCACTGGATCCACCAGGATATGGTAGACGGATACGTGGGACGGCGTCTATTACATGTGATCCAAGTGTCTTCTATTAGAAGTCGACAGTCAGGTGAATTAAGAAGTGCGGTGTTCAGTTTCCATAAATCACGTCCGTGCCATACTGCCTGTCTTGTGAGAACGACATCACAGAAGTAAGCGTCATGATCTGAGAAAGCAACAGGCCAGATTTCAGCCTGTCGAGTGTGTTGAATTAGGGATCGCGAGATGTAAATGCGATCCAGTCGGCGAGAGGAGCGCGCAGTGTAGTACGTAAAGCCCAAAAGATCACCGTGAACATGTCTCCACGTATCGATAAATTGTAGTCGCGTGACAACTGTTTCCAGAGCTGAGCATGGTGAGTGACGCGGCAATTGATCCTGAGGTCGCTGGGTGCAGTTGAAGTCACCACCCATGACCCGGTCACCGTGTGGTCCCATAAAAAAGGGTGTACCTTCATTCGCGAAGAATTCATTGCGTTCACGACGGTAGCTGGAGCCCAACGGCGCATAAATGTTGACGATGCGTACACCAAAGAGAATAAGGGCCATACCTCTGCCATTGGGGAGGTATAGGACATCTTCGGCAGGAAGACCTTCTCGTAAGACGACGGCAGCACCACTACCGGTGTCCGAAGCGGGAGAAAGATGCACCGTGAAGCCATGTGTTGGTGAAAAATCGGCGACATGCACTTCCTGAAAAAGCGCAATATCTATGTCCGCATCATAAATCATATCGCGGAACAGCGCTAGTCTGTGGGGCGCACGAATAGTCGTGATGTTAATTGTTGCGACACGATAATGCTGGTGTTGGAGTCCCACAGGCACAGGTGGGGCTCCTTCTTCAGGAGCGTGAAGCCGTCGATCTTGCCGGTCCGCTGAAGAGGCTGCTATTGTGGAGAGTTTGCGGGCGCGGGCGCAACCGATGGGGGCGCCCCATCATCAGCACCGTCCACCCCAGCCCCGTCGATCTCCACGTCGTCTGCCCAGGAGACTGATACTGCGGTAGGGCATCGGCTGTGCACATCATCCACGTCGAGAGGAGACGTAGTTTTCGGCTCATCGGATAGGCTCTCGTCAACGTCGACCTGTGGGGGCGACGCGCCAGTAAGGAGGGGTGTTCGTTGCCAGTGGTCGCCTGTGGCGGATCGTTCGCATTAGACATCTGGTCATCAAAGAGCGGTTTGCCGTCCATCCTCGGGTCTGCATCCCTGGTATCCATCCGTAGAATGGATTCATCAGGGGGTGTACGGTTATGTTTCTTTCTCTTTCGTAGCGATCCTTGTTTTCGAACATGTCGTTCAGAGTTTGATTGCGGGTGGCTTTCATCTGACTCCGGACCAGTCTGAAGGAAAGCAGAAGTAGGTACCATTCCCTGATCAACGTCCATCTCAGTAGCATTTTCAGTCACCGAGCTGCGAAGATTCGGCAGGTCAGGATCCGGCTTCTATGGCACCTCAGAATGAATCTCCGTAGCGGATGCATCCACCTGATCAGACGACGTCAACGGAGCAGGAAGACCTTGTGTTGAGGTGCTACCTTCCTGGGCAACCTTGGCATATGTGACAGGGATCTGAGTTATCACCGCTGGGGACGCTAACTCACCGACCGGCGTCTGGATCAGGCGGCGTCGTATGCAGGCGGATCTGATGTGGCCTTCTTGTCCACAACCCGCACATGTTCGCGGTTGGCCGTCGCACATGACAATGGCTCGTACCCCGCCAATTGTCAGGTATGATGGTGTATGTTTTTTCAGGTCAATTTTGACCTGACGCACACCATTAAGGACATCGTAGGTCGTGAAGGTTTGCCAGTTTTCCTCTACGTAACCGATGACGTTACCGTATGGTTGTAACGCAGAGACAACTTCGTCCTTCGGTAATTCGAAAGGTAGTTCAAACACACTAATCGCCCTAATCGTGTGTTGACCATACTCTGCGAGTTTAAGTGTCACAGCTCCGACGTGACCATCAGAGTATTTGAACTTAAGACCATCGGCATGTCGGCGAATAACATTTTCACACACCTCGGTGTTTGTAATTGTAATATAAAAGACACTACTCGTCATCAAAAAATGGATTCCGAGAACGTGGTTAGGATCTAAACGAACTTCTTCACGTAGAAACCTTTCAACTTCATGTGCACGAGGTCGCGCATATTCAGCTGGGAAAGAAACTTTAAGGGTCGCACGGCGGTAAGCGCTCGACATGTTGTTCGCGGTGGACGGACACAAGCCTTAAAGCTACGACGCGGAAATAAACAATACCGGCAGCGGAGCACTGGCCGGCGTGCTAGGCCGACTGTCATCTGAGCTACCCAAGCACGACTCTCGACCCGCTCCCGCAGCTCCGCTGCAGAGTGAAAATCTCATTCTGGAACCATCCTCCAGGCTGTGGCTAAGCCATGTCTCCGCAGTATCCTTCCTTCCAGGAGTGCTAGTTCTGCAAGGTCTGCAGGAGAGCTTCTGTTAAGTTTGGAAGGAAGGAGACGAGGTACTGGCAAAATTTAAGCTGTGAGGATGGGTCGTGAGTCGTGATTGGGTAGCTCAGAGGATAGAGCACTTGCCCGTGAAAGCAAATGTCCCAAGTTCGAGTCTCGGTCCAGTACACAGTTTTAATCTGCCAGGAAGTTTCAAGAGGGATAAAGCTTCCTGTAGAAGACGAAGTTTTACTACGAATCTAGAAGCAAACTTAGAAGAGAGGGTATCTGAACAGCAAGTTCTTTTACGTATTTTGTGGCCTTTACCATGAGTGGAAAATTGTTCATAACAATGTTGTAGAATTAAATACTCTACAAAGCAGCAAATTAATTCTAAAACACCACACTTCACATGTAAAGATTTTCAGGATGAGAAGTTTTGTAGGAATGAGCAGTGACATGACATTGATCCTCAGGTCTGTCATAAAAATCAGTATTAATGACATCAAGTAATCCCACCTAAACGTAGAAGTCACGAGGTTGTGAAAGAGAGTTTTTGCAGGGAACAATTCCAGTTATGGTCAGGAGAAGTCAGGAAGGTGGTGTAAGAGCTATTGAGAACAGATACATTAAATGGATCATTGATGAAAATTTGTGTATTTGTTGAAGGTTATTTTTTCTATGTTTGCCTGGTGTCAGTAAGCACTGAGTAAGAAACCATGGACTTTGATAATTACGATTTATGTGAGTGTGATGTTATGTTGCAAGGACGTTGACTTACATGATTATTTGCTAGTTTGATGAGAGTTTGACGTGGCAGTTTTTTATTTTTAAAAACTGTCTGTTGACAGAGCAGAGAGCTGGACTTTTTGAGGAAGACTAAGGCAAAAGGAAAGGATCAAACCAAAAGATCACAGAAGAGTGCATATTTCATTACCCTAGGAAGGAAGGTAAGGCGAAACAGATTCATTAATCACGGATGTACACTCCACGAACCATTGCAGAATATCGCACAATATTACCTACCATAAGGAAAAGTGGAAAGGTAGGCAAGAGTGAACTGCCAAATCAAATAACATATAATGTAAGAGTACTACGTGTCATAATTTTCACGTCAGTTGACAACCGTTTTATGCATGTACTTAGGTTTCATCGTTTCATGTTTTGATCTCTGCAGTTTAGAGAAGGCGTTTGATACAGTTCCCCACAGTCGTTTAATGAACAAAGTAAGGGCATATGGACCATCAGATCAATTGTGTGATGGGATTGAAGAGATCCTAGATAACAGAACGCAGCATGTCATTCTCAATGGAGAGAAGTCTTCCAAAGTAAGAGTGATTTCAGGTGTGCCGCCGGGCAGTGTCGTAGGACCGTTGCTATTCACAGTATATATAAATGACCGTGTGGATAACATCGGAAGTTCACTGAGGCTTTTTGCTGATGATGCTGTAGTATATGGAGCGGTTGTAACAATGGAAAATTGTACTGAAATGCAGGAGGATCTGCGACGAATTGACGCATGGTGCAGGGAATGGCAATTCAATCTCAATGTAGACAAGTGTAGAGTGTTGCGAATACATAGAAAGAAAGATCCTTTATCATTTAGCTACAATATAGCAGGTCAGCAACTGGAAGCAGTTAATTTCATAAATTATCTGGGAGTAGGCATTAGGAATGATTTAAAATGGAATAACCATATAAGATTAATCGTCGGTAAAGCAGATGCCAGACTGAGATTCATTGGAAGAATCCTAAGGATATGCAGTCAGAAAACAAAGGAAGTAAGTTACAGTACACTTGTTCGCCCACTGCTTGAATACTGCTCACCGGTATGGGATCCGTACAAGATAGGGTTGATAGAAGAGAGACAGACAATCCGACGGAGAGGAGCGCGATTCGTTACAGGATCATTTAGTAATCGCGAAAGCGTTATGGAGATGATAGATAAACTTCAGTGGAAGACTCTGCAAGAGAGACGCTCAGTAGCTTGGTATGGGCTTTTGTTGAAGTTTCTAGAACATACCTTCACAAAGGAGACACGCAGTATACTGCTCCCTCCTACGTACATTTCGCTAAGAAACCATGAGGATAAAATCAGAGAGATTAGAACCCACACAGAGGCATACCGACTATCTTACTTTCTTCGAACAATACGAGACTGGAACAGAAGGGAAAGCCGATAGAGGTACTCAGGGACCGTCCGCCACACACCGTCAGGTGGCTTGCGGAGTATGGATGTAGATGTAGATGTACTGTAAGACAGAAAAAGAATTCGTAACACGGAACGTGATGGAAGAATAGAAACTGTAACTATTAGATGAAAGAAAGAAAATAAAGATGAAAGAAGAAGGATAAGGTAGTGAGGTCGTGGAATGTGTAGGGCGGCAAGAATGCAGGTAATGGTCAGTAGTCTACTATGTATCAATAGACCTCTCTGGGATTCTGGTGAGGTATGTGAGTACAAATAAGCACATAGCAGTAAGTAACCAATAACCTAAACCTCGCCTGAGCTCCCAACGGAAATATGAATTAAAGAAACTGTCATAATACGATTGAAAGACTGTGTCTAAAAATCTTAAGTAATAGGAATGTAAATACAACTTGTCATAATATAAATGAAATATATAAAACTGAGTTTCTGAAGGTACGTGAAGTCAGTTATTGAATTAGATGATTTAATGTGTATAATAAGAGTTGAAATAATGTTGAAATGAGAAAAATCAGTGAAATTTAAATTTTGTTTGCAGCGATAAAGAAGTAATAAAATAGAGGAATTGAGATTGTTCATTTGTAATGTTCTGAAACTGTAAATATATTGAGAATGTTTATTTGCAATGTTGTTACAGTAAGGTAGGAGCTGGACTACGTGTGAATGTTTCTCGACATTTTAGTGTTAATGCATGTATTGTTCAGCTGTTTGAAGTAACGGTCAGTCACACGTTGGAGGAAGACAGGAGTGAGCTGTTGAAGGGCGTGACGGAAGGTAAAGGAATGGGTAAAACATCTGTTACTGCCCATCCGTTTCGGCCTGGCGTGCACACTGCGGCATAAGGAACCAGCCCTGCAAGTTGCTCAGCCATACCACGCGCCATGGTACTGGTAGCTGTCCTCTGACCCAGACCAGACATTGCTAGGACAGTACTCTCTACCTCTTCATCACTCACTATGCCTTTATACACGCTGTCGATCCAAGGGAATTCCCAGCAACTCATCACTGCCTCGCCACGACTGAACATCCAGCTCGTCAGACGAGAAGAACAGCCACAAGAAAGGCGTTCAGAAGCGGTCATGTTTCCCTGTGTCAAATGATGGCATCCTATCGGGACTGCATATAATTACCGTCAACCAACCACTACATGTTGTCCATGTGATAAATCTACTTGTCTTACACGTAGTGAAAACTGAGACGATCACGAACATACGACTTTCAAGGTGATGGGAGTGAAGGGTACATGCATTTGACTTTAACATAGAACCTTGTGGATAGAGTGGAGCGTTTTGTCTAGTGAGAGCAATTTGTAGACTGCAGAACATTAACCATGATTCAGAATGTTGAGCTACTGAAAAGACGCTAAGCCATTCAATGTAGAGGAATCTTGTGATACTATTAAGGAAGGAAGAGATGTTGGTGCAACTTTGTTACTACACCTGTACCCAAAACAATGGTGAATAGCTGTGATCACATCAAGGAACTGTACTCTCTTAAGATTAAGGTGAGTAGTTCTGTGAAGAAATTAACAATTTTTTATGTGTGTGTAATAGACACAATAGGGAGACACCTTATCTTGAGAACAATCTTATATTTCAAACAATTCATCCTCTTATTTGACCATTGTTAGTGTGCCATAACAAACAATACTCGTTCCAGTAAACCTTGAACCCAGAAGCTAATTTCATACTTCTCGTACCAAACCAGCGACTACGCTGATAGCCAATGTCTAACAAGTTTTGTGTCTCAAACCAACGAATATTTCCTGTGTTTCTTACTTACTTCAACAAAAGTTTAATGTATTGTTGTGCGCCTTACATTTTGTAGAACATAGATTGACTTGATGGTGTTGATTATAGGAAAAAGATGAACACTCGTATGATAAGATGGAAAATCAGTGTCTGACAATCTTGTTATAGACACATATACTTTGAATGTGCAATGTAAAAAATTTTGTTTTAACTTGTTTAAATCTTATATGGCCAACTCATGAATGATTTAAGGCTCATTCCACCATTTCATGTCACTGTTTACTTAATGTTTGACCACACCATTTTGTATACTATTTAAGGATGTGAACACCATTTCGGATGCACAGTGACACAAGTGTGAATTCTGTATAAAAAGGAGAATTTTTGTGTCAAATATGCTTTGAGTTTATTATACGTTTTGTGCTATGTATGTTATTGTACACACACACACACACACACACACACACACACACACACACACACACACATACATATACATATATATATATATATATATATATATATATACATATATATATATATATATATATAAAACTTACTCTCAATCATACTTTTTCATTTTTTAAACATAAATTAGTCATTCTGTTTCATTTAATAACAATTACTTTAAACTTTAACTCATTCAATCCTTTTTACGAATAACATCCCAAAGGCGTTCTATAAGATTCAGGTCCGGACTCTGTGCAGGCCAGTCCATTGCAGGGATGTTATCGTCGTGTAACCACTCCGCCACAGGCCTTGGATTATGAAAAGGTGCTCGATCGTGTTGAAAGATGCAATCGTCATCCCCGGTTTGCTCTTCTGCAGCAGAAGCAAGACGATGCTTGAAACATCAAAGTAGGCCTGTGCTGTCATAGTGCCACGCAAAATAAGTGGTGCAAGCTCCATCCATGAAAAAACACGGCTGCGAATTTTACTGTTGGCACTACACACGCTGGTAGATGACGTTTACCGGGCATTCGCCATACCAACACCCTGCCATAGGATCACCACATTGTATACCGTGATTCGTCGCTCCATACAACGTTTTTCTACTGTTCAATCGTCCAAGGTTTACGCTCCTTACACCAAGCGAGTCGTCGTTTGGCATTTACCGGAGTGATGTGTGGCTTATGAGCAGCCGCTCGACCATGAAATCCAAGTTTCCTCACCTACCACCTAACTGTCATAGTACTTGTAGTGGATCCTGATGCAGTTAGGAATTCCTGTGTGATGGTCTGTATAGATGTATGCCTATTACAAATTACGACCCTCTTCAACTGTCGGCGGTCTCTGTCAGTCAACAGTCGAGGTCGGCCTGTACGCTTTTGTGTTGTACGTGTCCCTTCACGTCTCCACTTCACTATCGCATAATTAAAGGTTCGTTCTTACATCAACAGCATTTATAGAACTTCCAGATCGGTTTCACATGTGGAAGTTAACAGCTTCAGTTCTAACTTACTATACATCTTTCATGTTCTTGTACCCCATTATGTAAATCTTCTGGATCTCTAAAGAAGAATTCAGTGAACAGTTACCTAAAAATGGTAACTACTTACCATATATCTGCGCTCCCCACAACTCTGCGACTTCAACGAATAAAGTTAGCAGATCAGATAATACCGCTAGATATTCGTTCTGTGTCTGTCGATCCAGGCAGAGAGTGAAATACTCTGTGATGTCAGGAAAGTTTTGTTCCCCCTTTGCATACTTCAAAATACACACATCAAAAAATGTTTTGCATCACACCAGTTCCCAGAACTCCTGAAGGCGGACGTCGACTGTGGATATTGCATCATTGACACAGTCCCGTTGACTGTTCAGAGGTGTCACTAAACCCGCCCAAAGATGTAAACAACCATGCATGAGCAGCGCCTATTAGACGGAGGGGGTCTGACAGCCGATCAGTTCCAGTCATTCCACCAGGAAAGTGCTGCACGGCTCGTGTTGTCTGTAATTCAACCATGCCTAGACCGTCAGTACCGCGGTTCGATCACGTCTGCATTGCTACTTTGCACCAGGAAGGGCTCTCAACAAGGAAAGCGTCCAGGCGTCTCGGAATAAACCAAAACGATGTTGTTCGGGCATGGAGGAGATACAGACAGACAAAAATTGTCGATGACATGCCTCGCGCAGGCCGCCCAAGGGCTACTACTGCAGTGCATGACCCCTACCTACGGATTATGGTTCAAATTGTTCAAATGGCTCTGAGCACTATGCGCCTTAACTTCTGAGGTCATCAGTAGCCTAGAACTTAGAACTAATTAAACCTAACTAACCTAAGGACATCACACACATCAATGCCCGAGGCAGGATTCGAACCTAGCAACAAGTTATCGAATCTCACATATTATTTTCTAAGCAAGTAAACAATTGATTTTATTGGATTTTCTGGTGCTGTGACACAGTTTATTCTCGATTCATGCCGACTTACTGAGTGCCATTTTAAATTAATATAACGTTTATAATTGTGTTATTGATATTGATATTTGTTTGCTTACACGATTGCTTCTTATCTTATTTATCGCAAAGTTCACCTTGTGGATGTGACCATACGATTTATGTCCTGTCTACAGATTCTTCAATGTAGCACTTCGCAGGGTAATGCTCTGTTTACGACACTGCACACCATGTTTGTTGACTGTTCCTGGATATCGAAAGTCCTGTTTCATTTTAGGAAAGAATCCAGTTGCTAAATTTTATAATGGCTCTGAGCACTACGGGACTTAACATCTATGGTCATCAGTCCCCTAGAACTTAGAATTACTTAAACCTAACTAACCTAAGGACAGCACACAACACCCAGTCATCACGAGGCTAAATTTTATATGTCAGCAATTGCCAATTTAGCGAATTTTCCGTTACTCGAAGTGTAGATAAAGTGTTAGAGAAGTTGCTAGACTTAACGCCTTAGTTGATAGATTGCTGTATATGGTTGTCGATTAACAACGCTGTAACACTGATCATAACCTTACAGGCCTAAAATCTCGAAAAACAAACCTTCAGTAGCTAGTCTGGGTTGAACTATTCATGAAAGTTTAATACATAGCAGTAACATATATCACAGGAACAAGTTTAACTTTGAACTGAGCACGAAGCGCGTAACGAGTATCGCGCGGATCCCCACGCACAAAGCAGTGCCGTGCTGCCGTGAGCGCCCCACCCTACTGTCAGCAGCTGTGTTCAGGCTGATACGCTCGAGCGTGGACGAGAGGTATTTCTCATCTCCGCCGCAGTCAGCTTTTATGGTGTGCGCTTGCGACGTCAAAATTTCATTTTTGAACGAGTGACCATTTCCAGTGCTCGAAACAGAAAGCTTTGTAGCTCAAAGCCGCCGTTATTAGCTTTCGGCAAGCTTTAATACCGCACACGACTACAAAATGCAACCAGAATGTATCGGGCACACGTTGGTTATATTCTTGCAGAGCAGGAAAAAGAAGAATAAAAGGAATCCACTAATAATTGATCACTTCAGTGGAAATACAGTATGATGTATCGTATGCTCGTCAGTGAACAAATACCACAAAAGGATTTTATTTGTATGTTCATTGAGAGTACGGTTCTGAAGCGGTGTTAATAATGCAAATGTTTGTGCCGACTTTCCAAGCACTCCTTCATGTATGGACGTTTTTGTTTGGTTTCCTCTTTTATTACATTTTTTATTTACACAGTACGATTAATTTGCGTTAATTTATATCATCGAAAGCAACGGACTTGTAGCGTTAATATCTGCAGGTACTCTTCCTTACTTGGTACATCAATGCTATTTATATTTTGGGTAAGAATAACGTTTACTCGTCTGTCGCAATTAATTTTATTGTTTGAAAGGAACACGTTTTATGAAAGCGTGTTAGACACCTTCTGTGTTTCATTTTCTCTTCTGTGTTTCATATGTGTCCTTAGTTTTTTGTCTGACGACTCTTCGACTTCAGTTTCTTTGGTGAGTTCCGCGTAACTGCAAGCTAGAGTCTTTATCTACATAACACTTAAACTTCCTGTTAGTCAATACAGCAGCAAGATCAGCAACGCTGCAGGAGCAAGTTTAATTGCGAAGCAAGCTTGGACATGCAGGTGATGAAATTCATCAGAAATGCTTGTCTCCAGAAGCGCTCATTAGTTATTCCTCCTTTCGAGATAAACAGCAGCAATGAAATTCTTCATGCTGGTGGATGTGGTAGAATCCTGTAAGTTCGACACCACATGAGTCTACCATCACCAACATAATCCATGGTTTCTCAGAAGATGAAGACAGATAATAATAGATACAGGCTGTGAGCCAAATTAAAATACCTGCCGAACAATATTTTTTTATTTCGAACTGTTTTTCAGACAGCACCTTTGCGAGTGAACGAAGTTATGCAATAAATCAGACCCAAGATGACATTACTTTCTGTCATACCGTCTACATGTGGGTGTAATTACACTACTATGAGTGTGTGTGTATGTGTGTGTTTGTGTGTATGTGTGTGTCTGTTTGTGTGTGTATTTGTTCTATGACATGGGTACCCCAGAGACAGGGGTAGCACCGATGCGGTTTTTTTGGTATGCATGTTCTTACTCAAAATACATACTAATGGAGGAAGTTCATTTCTGACGCCTTCCAGATCCAAATTATAGCAAGAATGTAGATGCTGCTTTAGGCTTAAATAATAATAATAATATATTATGGTAAAATGTTAAACAAAGATGGCGCAAAGTGCTCACTGGCTGATGGGTAATTACACAAGACGACTATGAGACAGAAATATCGTGAGGTAGACCTCACCGTGGTCTAGCGGTAGCGTCTTTGGTTCATAATCAAAACGTCTTCGGACCCGGGTTCGATCCCCGCCACTGCCTAAAATTTGATAAATAATCAGCATTGACGGCCGAAGACTTCCGGCATAAGAAGTCAGTCTCATTCTGCCAACAGCCTTGTCAAAGAGGGCGGAGGTTCAGGGCACTCACTTGTCCTAGGGGTGGGAAATTGCCCCTAAAGGCGGAAGAATCAGCAATGATCAATGGCATGAGGATGCAGAAGGCAATGGAAACCACTGCATTAAAGACACGTAACGTGTATCCACAGGACATGTGGCTTGTAATTGAAGAAGTGTCATGATGATCTCTGAATTGGCAAAAGATTCCGGAATAGTCCCCCATTCGGATCTGCGGGAGGGGACTGCCAAGGGGGAGGTTACCATGAGAAAAAGAATAATCAACGAAAGGATAACGTTCTACGAGTCGGGGCGTGGAATGACAGAAGCTTGAACGTGGTAGGGAAACTAGAAAATCTGCAAAGTGAAATGCAAAGGCTCAATCTAGATATAGTAGGGGTCAGTGAAGCGAAGTGGAAGGAAGACAACGATTTCTGGTCACATGAGTATCGGGTAATATCAACAGCAGCAGAAAATGGTATAACAGGTGTAGGATTCGTAATGAATAGGAAGGTAGGGCAGAGGGTGTGTTACTGTAAACAGTTCAGTGACCGGGTTGTTCTAATCAGAATCGACAGCAGACCAACACCGACACCGATAGTTCAGGTATACATGCCGACGTCGCAAGCTGAAGATGAACGGATAGAGAAATTGTATGAGGATATTGAAAGGGTAATGCAGTATGTAAAGGGGGACGAAAATCTAATAGTCATGGGCGACTGGAATGCAGTTGTAGGGGAAGGAGTAGAAGAAAAGGTTACAGGAGAATATGGCCTTGGGACAAGGAATGAAAGAGGAGAAAGGCTAATTGAGTTCTGTAATAAGTTTCAGCTAGTAATAGCGAATACCCTGTTAAGAATCACAAGAGGAGGAGGTATACTTGGAAAAGGCGGGGAGATACGGGAAGATTTCAATTAGATTACATCATGGTCAGACAGAGATTCCGAAATCAGATACTGGATTGTAAGGCGTACCCAGGTGCAGATATAGACTCAGATCACAAAATAGTAGTGATGAAGAGTAGGCTGAAGTTCAAGACATTAGTCAGGAAGAATCAATACGCAAGTAAGTGGGTAACGGAAGTACTAAGGAATGACGAGATACGTTTGAAGTTCTCTAACGCTATAGATACAGCAATAAGGAATAGCGCAGTAGGCAGTATAGTTGAAGAGGAATGGACATCTCTAAAAAGGGCCATCACAGAAGTTGGGAAGGAAAACATAGGTACAAAGAAGGTAGCTGCGAAGAAACCATGGGTAACAGAAGAAATACTTCAGTTGATTGATAAAAGGAGGAAGTACAAACATGTTCCGGGAAAATCAGGAATACAGAAATACAAGTCGCTGAGGAATGAAATAAATAGGAAGTGCAGGGAAGCTAAAACGAAATGGCTGCAGGAAAAATGTGAAGACATCGAAAAAGATATGATTGTCGGAACGACAGACTCAGCATACAGGAAAGTCAAAACAACCTTTGGTGACGTTAAAAGCAACGGTGGTAACATTAAGAGTGCAACGGAAATTCCACTGTTAAATGCAGAGGAGACAGCAGATAGGTGGAAAGAATATATTGAAAGCCTCTATGACGGTGAAGATTTGTCTGATGTGATAGAAGAAGAAACAGGAGTCGATTTAGAAGAGATAGGGGATCCAGTATTAGAATCGGAATTTAAAAGAGCTTTGGAAGACTTACGGTCAAATAAGGCAGAAGGGATAGATAACATTCCATCAGAATTTCTAAAATCATTGGGGGAAGTGGCAACAAAACGACTATTCACGTTGGTGTGTAGAATATATGAGTCTGGCGACATACCATCTGACTTTCGGAAAAGCATCACCCACACAATTCCGAAGACGGCAAGAGCTGACAAGTGCGAGAACTTTCGCACAATCAGCTTAACAGCTCATGCATCGAAGCTGCTTACAAGAATAATATACAGAAGAATGGAAAAGAAAATTGAGAATGCGCTAGGTGACGATCAGTTTGGCTTTAGGAAAAGTAAAGGGACGAGAGAGGCAATTCTGACGTTACGGCTAATAATGGAAGCAAGGCTAAAGAAAAATCAAGACCTTTCATTGGATTTGTCGACCTGGAAAAAGCGTTCGACAATATAAAATGGTGCAAGCTGTTCGAGATTCTGAAAAAAGTAGGGGTAAGCTATAGGGAGAGACGGGTCATATACAATATGTACAACAACCAAGAGGGAATAATAAGAGTGGACGATCAAGAACGAAGTGCTCGTATTAAGAATGGTGTAAGACAAGGCTGTAGCCTTTCGCCACTACTCTTCAATCTGTACATCGAGGAAGCAATGGTGGAAATAAAAGAAAGGTTCAGGAGTGGAATTAAAATACAAGGTGAAAGGATATCAATGATACGATTCGCTGATGACATTGCTATCCTGAGTGAAAGTGAAGAAGAATTAAATGATCTGCTGAACGGAATGAACAGTCTAATGAGTACACAGTATGGTTTGGGAGTAAATCGGAGAAAGACGAAGGTAATGAGAAGTAGTAGAAATGAGAACAGCGAGAAACCTAACATCAGGATTGATGGTCACGAAGTCAATGAAGTTAAGGAATTCTGCTACGTAGGCAGTAAAATAACCAATGACGGACGGAGCAAGGAGGACATCAAAAGCAGACCCGCTATGGCAAAAAAGGCATTTCTGGCCAAGAGAAGTCTACTAACATCAAATACCGGCCTTAATTTGAGGAAGAAATTTCTGAGGATGTACGTCTGGGGCACAGCATTGTATGGTAGTGAAACATGGACTGTGGGAAAACCGGAACAGAAGAGAATCGAAGCATTTGAGATGTGGTGCTATAGACGAATGTTGAAAATTAGGTGGACCGATAAGCTAAGGAATGAGGAGGTTCTACGCAGAATCGGAGAGGAAAGGAATATGTGGAAAACACTGATAAGGAGAAGGGACAGGATGATAGGACATCTGCTAACACATGAGGGAATGACTTCCATGGTACTAGAGGGAGCTGTAGAGGGCAAAAACTGTAGAGGAAGACAGAGATTGGAATACGTCAAGCAAATAATTGAGGACGTAGGTTGCAAGTGCTACTCTGAGATGAAGAGGTTAGCACAGGAAAGGAATTCGTGGCGGGTCGCATCAAACCAGTCAGTAGACTGATGACCAAAAAAAAAACCCTCTTTCTGTATCAATTAAAAACCTGTAACATTTTTTCCATGAGCTCTGCAAGCTCTCTCAAATTGAAGCACTGTTCCCTCCATCATTTTTGGGGTCCAGATGATGGTGTCAATCTAATAGTTCTCTCTTCCCTGCTACAGACTTGTAGCTTTCGAGGCACTTTGATCTAGTATGCTTTTTTTTATTGTTTGTTTCTTCACTTTTCTGACTGCATTGATGCTGCCAGTCGTCAATTCCTCTCCCGCGCCAATCTTTTCATCCCAGAGTAGCACTTGCAACCTACGTCGTCAGTTATTTGCTGGATGTATTCCAGTCTCTGTCTTCCTCTACAGTTTTTACTCTCCACAGCTCCCTCTAGTTACATGGAAGTTAACCGGTGATGATTTAACAGAGATGCTATCAATTTGTCCCTTCTTCCTATTAGTCATTTTCGGAAACCCTTTTTCTCGCCGATTCTACAGAGAACCTCCTCATTCCTTACCTTATCAGTCCACCTAATTATAAAATTCTTGTGTGGCACCACATTTCAAATGCTTCGATTCTGTTCTGTTCCAGTATCCCCATTGTCCAATATCACTACCACGGAATGCTTACTGTAAAGGTACATCCTCATAAATATCTTCATCAAATTAAGGCCTATTTTTGGTACCAGTAGACCTTTTCTGGTCAGGAATGCCCTCCTTCTCAATGCTAGTCTGTTTTTTATATCCTTCTTGTTCCGGCCATCATGGGTTATTTTCGTG
The DNA here is from genome assembly GCF_023864345.2 of Schistocerca serialis cubense. Classification (NCBI taxonomy): domain Eukaryota; kingdom Metazoa; phylum Arthropoda; class Insecta; order Orthoptera; family Acrididae; genus Schistocerca; species Schistocerca serialis. The sequence continues at coordinate 378,532,912 of NC_064643.1, read as the reverse complement.
CCTAGGTAGCAGAGTTCCTCTATATCTACTTTGTGATCCCCAATTATGATGTTAACTTTGTCGCCGTTCTCATTTCTGACACTTTCATTAATTTGGCGTTCTTCGATTTACTCACAACCCATATTCTGTAATCATTTGAATTTTCACTCAATTCAACACACTTTCTAATGATTCTTCACTTTCACTGAGGGTAACAGTGTCATAAGCGAATCTTACCACCTTTCCACATTGAATTGCAATACCACTTTCAATCTTTCTTTTATTTACACCATTTGTTTTTTGACATGCAGACTGAACGAAAAGCGCTAAAGAATGCATCCCTGTCTTACACCTCTTTTAATCCGAGCACATCATTCTTGATCATCCGGTCTAATTGTTTCCTCAGCATTCTTGTAAATACTGTATATAACCAGACTCTAATATAGATTACCCCAGTTATCTTATAATTTCTAATATCTTGCACCATTTTTCATTGTCGAACGCTTTTTCCAGGTCGACAAATCTTGTGAAAGCGTCTTCACTTTTCTTCAGTCTTGCTTCCATCATCAACTGCAACGTCAAAACAGCGGCCGTGGTGCCTTTACCTTTTCTAAAGCCCAACTGATCGTCATCTAGGCTAATCCTCATTTGTTGTTTCGTTCTATTTGCACATTTTAATAAGGTTACATATTTCGATCACTCGGGATAATCTTAAGATCGAAGCAGTTGCTCCAGCAGCCTGTCTTCTCCACTCAGAACCACATGCAAGAGTAATCTGACAAGTTTATCAAAACTAGACATGGTTGTCTCACTGGGTATTCCGCGATCGTTCATTAAATAAAATATGGCTATTCATAAAGAATAGCGATCGAAGACTGAAACGCCATATTTTATTTAATCTGACAAGTGTTTCTGAGTACAAAAGACGGGTTGGTGACTCAGCTACTTCGATCTGAAGATTATCCTCAGTGATCGAAACATGTAACCTAATTAAAATGTGCAAGTGAGACACAGCAAAAAATGAGTATTATCTTAGATATCAACACAGGTGCTGATCTTTGTAAGACGAGTATGTTGGCTATGGTGATAGTCATCTAACTCATACCCTCTTTTCTTTTCCATTCATCTATATACTGCTCTTGTCAACAACCTGGATGCATGAGCTGTTAAGCGATTATGAAGATTGTGTTGCAGTTCTCGCACTTGTCGTCAATTGGTATTTTGAGAACTGCGTGGCAGATGTTTTCTTTTCTTTTTTTTCCGAAGTCTGAAGGCATATCGCCAGTCTCATAAATTCTACACACCAACTTGAACAGTTGTTTTATTGACACTTCTCAAGATGATAGAATGTTATCGATACCTTCTGCCTTATTTGATCTCAAGTCGTCCAAAACCATTTTAAATTCTGACTCTAAAAGTGAATCCCTTACCCTTTCACTATCGACTCCTGTTTCTTCTTCTATCACATCATAACACAGGTCCTCCCCTTCACAGAGGGGACTTAACAGCTCTTTACACCTATCTGCTCTCTGGTCTTTTTTTAACAGTGGAACATCCATTGCACTCTTAATGTTACCGATTTTCCTGTGAAATTTCACCGAAGATTGTTCTGACTTTTTCGTATGCTGAGTTAATCCAAATTGTTCAAATGGCTGTGAGCACAATGGGACTTAACATCTCGGGTCATCAGTCTCCCAGAAATTAGAACTACTTGAACCTAACTGACCTAAGGACATCACACACATCGATGCCCGAGGCAGGATTCGAACCTGCGACCGTAGCAGTAGCCCGGTTCCGGACGGAAGGGCCTGGACTGCTCGGCCACCACTGCCGGCTGAGTCAATCCACCGACAATCATTTGTTTTTCTATATCTTCACTTTTCTCACGTAGTCGTTTCGCCCTACGTACCCATCACTTCCTACTTATTCATTCCTAAGTGATTTGCACATCTGTATTCCTGAATTTCCTTGATCATCTTGTGCTTTCTTCTGTCGTCGAACATGTGATGTATTTCTTCTGTTACCCATGGTGTGTTCCGAGTTATCTTCCTCGTACATGTGTTTTTCGCAGCTTCTGTTATTGCCCTTTTTAGAAATGTTCATTTATCTTCAACTGAAATGCTTACCGCTCTGTTCATTGTTACAGTGTCTACAGCCTCAGAGCCGGCCGCGGTGGTCTCGCGGTTCTAGGCGCTCAGTCCGGAACCGCGCAACTGCTACGGTCGCAGGTTCGAATCCTGCCTCGGGCATGGATGTGTGTGTGATGTCCTTAGGTTAGTTAAGTTTAAGTAGTTCTAGGTTCTAGGGGACTGATGACCGCAGCTGTTAAGCCCCATAGTGCTCAGAGGCATTTGAACCATTTTTTGCAGCCTCAGATAAATTCAAGCGTATCTCTTCATTCCTCAGTACTTTCGTATCCAACTTTTTGCCCATTGATTCTTCCTGACTAGTCTCTTAAAATTCAGCCTATTCTTTATTATTACTAGCTTGTGATTTGAGTGCATATGTGCTCCCGAGTACAACTTAAAATTCACTACCTCATGTCTGATTCGTTGCTTGATCATGATGACTTCTCACATAAACATTTCTTCTGTTCCTTCTTCTACAACCACATTCCAGGTCTCCGCTACTATTAGATTTTCATCTTCCTTTATGTACTGAATTCCTCGTTCATTATCCACACGTACTTCATCTGTCCCTTCATCTTCTTTTTACGACGTCTACATATACATCGGAACTATTGTTGTCGGTGTTAGTTTGGGTCGAATCTGATGAGAGTGACCCTATCACTAAATTGTTCACAGTAACTCGTTCTCTGCCCTACGTTCCAGTTCATAACGAATCCTACTCCCGTTATGCCCTTTTGTGCTGCTATTGATATTACCCTATAACTGTCTGACCAGACGCCCTTGCTTTTTTTCCATTTCACTTCTTTGATCCCAATTTATCCAGGTGAACCTTAGCATTTCCATTTTCAGATTTTCTAGTTTTTTATCATGTTCAAACTTTTGACATTCCTTAACCCGACACTTAGAACGTTACGCTCTCGCTAATTATTCAGTCTTTCTCTCATGGTTATCTCCACCCTGGCAGTCCTCTCCTTGACGTAGGAATGGGGGAGTAGTCCGGAGTCTTTTGCCAATGGAGAGAAAATGATGACACTATTTCAATTACTACCCACCTGTGGATACATATTTGGTGTCTTTATTGCATCCACATGGGGTAGATCATTGTTGATTCTTCCGTCTTTTAGGGGCAGTTTCCCACCCCTCTGTCCGTTCCTCAGCTCTCTTTGACATGACCGTTAGCAGATCACGGGTGACATCTTACGCTGGACGTCCACCCCATTGCTGACGATTGTTATTTAAGATGTGAGCAGCAGCGAGGTTCAAACCTGTAACCCAGGACGTTTTAATTACTGGTCAATGACGCTGCTCTGGGCCATGGGTGAATTCGGATCTCGTGCTTATGTCACAAAAAATGTCAGCTACTTCCTAAGTACAAAGGCATAAATCCGGTATGACGCTGCCACATCCGGATTTCAACGTATATTTAATATTTTTTACCATTTTACCACATTTTTCCATATTTTCCGATATTTTCCATGTTTGTCCATATTCTCTACATAAATATACAAGTTTATATATGGTCTTACAGCTTACGTTACTATCAACCTGTGATACAGAGACCCAATCCAGCCAAGGTGTCAACGAACTGTACTCCTTCGAAATGTCAACATACGGAAGTATCAAGACCAACACTAAACTCAGCACTTATATGGACTGCTGTGGATACTGTTAACATTGCTCTTTTGTAAATGTAAACACAGATGGCTCAGGCAGATCCACCTCTTGGATGCTACTCCAAACCCACACGGGACAATGGTGGCTCTAGTGAAGCTGAGACAGCACAGCGTATCTGAGCTACGTGTGTGTGTGTGTGTGTGTGTGTGTGTGTTTCTGTGAGTGGGTGGTGGGTGGGTGGACACGTGCCCTTTTACAACATAATAACGTCAACACTCAACCTCCAGAGCAGTTCATTTACAGGTACTGTAAAGGTTTTAGCGTTGGCTTTGACACTTAATGTCATGTGTGATGACCTTTCGAAAGGTAGTTTGTAGATACTATAGCTGGGTTGGGACTGTGTATCACAGATGGACCGTAATGTAAGCAATAAGAGCCTACATACACTTGTAAATTTATATACAGAATATTGAAAAATATGTAAAAAATTGGAAAATAAGGAAAAATGCTATATACTGGTAACAAAATGTTAATAATACGGTGAAACCCGTATATGGCTTTAGCATACAGGCTATCTGTTTCTGTGCTTAGGAAGCAGCTGAAATTTGTTGAGGCATAAGCACTAGATCAATGTGCCCGGAGATATATTGACCACTTTTCTCGAAAGCTACAAGTTTGTACCAGCGATGAGAGAACTATTAGGATCGCAGCAACATCTGGCCCATAAAATGATAGAACTGTGCTAAAGTTTGAGCGAGCTTGCAGATTTCTTGGAAAAAATGTTATTGTGATTATAGGTCAAAAACAAATGGCTCACATATAGACATTACTATAGACGAAATAACGAGAAATTTACTTTTTTCAACATGACTTAGATTAGCAGCTACTAATGCTGCTTGACGTTTCTATAATTTTGGAACAATTTGTCTTACATTTAATTATTTTTTCGATTGTTCCTCTGGGTGTATCAGTTATGGGATACATACTGCTTTCGTCAGATATAAAACTGAATATTTTGGAAGACAGCTCATGCTTAGGCGAGAGAGAGGGAGAGAGAGAGAGAGAGAGAGTTACACATATCTTAGGTAGGTTAGGGCTGCCTCTTGATATCTTTGGGTCAGGGTCGTCCTGTTTTCGTTACCCAGTGAGCTTCTGTCACCATGCTCTGTTCATTTTACGGTCATATCTTACTAGTATGTAAATAGGCATTTACACTCTTGCTGACAAGTATATGTGGCTGGCGTTAAAAATAATTTTCCAGCATTAGCTATCGTTTTTAGTTACAACATGCTTACTGAAAAAGTTATTCCCACTGCACCCCTGCACTTGGTGGTACTCAGGTTGTTATTACATCCTCACCGACGGCCGTTGTGGCCGAGCGGTTCTAGGCACTTCAGTCTGGAACCACGCGACCGCTATGGTCGCAGGTTCGAATTCTGCCTCGGGCATGGATGCGTATGATGTCCTTAGGTTAGTTAGGTTTAGGTAGTTCTAAGTTCCAGGGGACTGATGACCTCAGATGTTAAGTCCCATAGTGCTCAGAGCCATTTGAACCAATTCATCTCGTAATAGCCATGGACCTACATGGCACTAGACATTGCTTTGACATCACACTGTGACTATCCGCAACTGTATCCCTGTCCGCTCTGTTACGGATCACCAAGTAAGACCTGCTGCCACAATGGACTATTCTATGGTTGCTAGCTGTTTTGGGGAGAGGATTTCGCAAGCACACATTGATAACTCGAATGCAGGCTGCCGAGATAATGCCATTTTTCTCGATGCCTGCCAAGGTGTTTTCGAAAGGATGCTCCCAAAATCGTCAACGACCTATGATATTCTACCATTAAGCTAACACAGCGCAATATTGTGAGTTCACACACCCCATGAAAGACAGCAGTGAGGAAAGGGGCATTGCCCAAATTTGGTGGAGAACTGGCGTGATATCGCGAGACTATTCAGTCAGAGAAGGATCCAAAAGTTTTGTCGAGAACGTCATACTTTGCCAACGTGCAGGAATGAGTGTCAGGTAAGGCACTTTAGTACGTACCCCATTTCAATACGTACTTGTATCTACGAGACAATTAGAGGAAGGTCCAGTTTCATCCCAATTCAAAAAGATATTGTCGAAAAGAGGCATGTATAAATGTCCAGAAACTAGATAAGAATGAGGTATATTGCTTTGCATGATTGTTTCTGGTTCGAGATAGAAGTTTCCTCAAAGATGCACAGCATGCCTGTAAATGTGATATCTGTGAGCATTATAATTTCCGGACATAAATTACCTACCAAAAGCCGAGAGCCAGAACGCTGATTATTCAGTTCATGTACACATCCTGGAGAATATTAAACCAGAAGATGATGACCACGAGAATACTGTGCAGAATACAGTAGTAAACCAAAAAGTAGTTGGACGCCTCTGTGTTTCAATATTGGCCACTCAGCACCCCAAACATGTTGATTTGTTGATATTCTCTCAGGACGAGAACTCACACTTCGTGTGGACAAAGTCATGTCCCGCCTGTTTTCCGCTCTCTTGAGCATAAAGAAAGTGCAAAATATGTTTCTGCGGGATGCCTCATCTCTTTTAACAAGATGATTATCTTGAAAGGTATCTGATTGATTGCTTTATCCGGAAACCAATAAGTGTGGAAATGCCTACTGAGGATAAAAAGTTCTTACATTTAAGAATGACCACTATCGGGAGCAATGTCCCTTCATTGTACTCGCCGACCTCGAATGCCTCCTAGATCGTGTGGCTCATTGTGAAGACGACCCTTCTGCCTCCCATACAACCTCCACAGAACAGCACATACCGTTTGTGGAAGAGTGTCAACTCTTGTGCTCATATGATTCCACTTGCAATTCGAACCTTACGTCGGAGATTATCCTGTCAGATGGTTGCTCGCTGAGCTCGAAATATTTATGTGAGAAGTTCATGGGATTTATTACAACAACATTCTCAAGGCCGACTTGCAGGGAATGATACCTTGTACGAACAGGCAACTGAGTGACATACTTGTGGGCTACCGCTGGACAGAGTAGCAGATAATCCACACAGAGGACATTGTCATCTAATGGGGAAGTTCATACCCGTCTTCTTTCACTATCTGAGTGCGTATGATGCCCATTTTCTCGAACATTCAACAACTGGGTTATTTGGGGTTGAGGGGGAATCAGGTCACTGTCATTTCTGACACCACTCAAAATTAAATTTCGTTTTCCAAGAGGATTACGCCAAGAATATCACTCCAATTTCTGGATTTGCTTCATTTCATGCATGCGTCCTCAGAAACGTGCAGAGATGACTCGTCAGGAGAACATAAATATCACCAGAACAGGATGATGCGCGGTTATGATTCGAGGTTTCAGCTTGAATTGAAGAAGGGAAGCTTTCCATACGAATACCTGCATTCAGTGGAGAGACTCCATGAAATGATGTTGCCTGACATAATCACATTCTTCAGTAAACTAATACTTAACGCCGTAACGGATGCGATGTGTGAACATGCTGTGAATGTTTGGCAGGAGTTCGACATCCCTGATTTTGGAGAATACGCAAGATTATGCATGAAAAGCGATGTACACCTACTGATGGACATTTTTGAAAAGTTCCAGAGTGTATGCCTGCGCACATACTCTCTGCTTCCTACCTTCTATCTCAGGGCACGAAGCCTTCCATGGGACGCAATATTAAGAAAAATGCATGCAGTCATCGAACTGTTAAACAATGCTGACATGCTGCTCTTCTTCTAATGAGGAATTTACGGGTCTTTGCCAGTGTTTGTGTCATGACAAATAACCTGCGAATGACTAATGTAGAGTATAGGCCACCTGACGGTTTAAGTTACATTACTTACCTGGATGTAAACGACATTTATGTGTGCAACCATGTCTAACGTTTGAAGGACTCTGATGGATTTCGAAAGGGAAAAGTCAGCAGACTGAAGGTAAATATCCATGACGTGGCTGTGGATGCTCTGGGGCACACCTGGCATATCCCACTCATTTGCACGAGGAGCTTGGCGACTGGCCACTACGTCCGGAGCCCTTTGTCCCGTGAAATGGTTCGACCCAAATATGTTGACAATGCTGGGGAACAAACAGCGTTATATTTTGCACTACAGAAACCTCCAACAATGTATCAGTTTGGGTATGGAACGTGTTAGCATCACTTGTGGAATCTCCTTCAAATAGTGTTGCTGGTGAAGGAAACCTTGATGTTAACATCGAACAGAGGCTTCTTATGCGGCACTGAAAATGATTTGTGCAAGATAATGAACAATTCAATTTACAGAAAACATGGAAATTTTTAGAGAATACAGCAGAAGTCATTAAGTTTACTGGTGGTATGGGTGCTACAGTGCAAGAGATTACATCGCCAGACCAAATTTCAAATAGGTCACCATCATCAACAGTCGATACGGAGATAGGCAAGGTTTCAGGGCATTTTACGAAGCCTGTCTATACCTTATTGTGTTCTGGACTTCTCCAAACTCCATTGTGCGGCTTTCACTACAAGTCTGCGAAGCCAAGCTTTGTCGGTCCCAAGTTACCCTATGTGAATGCAGACAGTTTTATCTGCTGGGTGACAGACTGCGATCCATATGAAGTAATTAGGTAGAATCTTGAAGAATTCGACACGTGTGGATACACAGCCGATAATCCGTTTGGAATAACACTACAAAACAATAAGACTATCAGACTGATCAAAGACGAGGCTAATGGTTCTCAGACTGTTGACATTGTGAGGCAGAGGGCGAAAAAGTACAAAAACTGCGAGAATGCTGGTGCCACCCAGAGTCTGAATAGGGACATACATCAAGCTGCCTCAAAAGCTAGCTGGTTAGTTCATTACAAGAGGCACTTGCTCGAAGGTGTTAATGTTGCTCCACGTATGGTGCACCGGTAGTTTTTCTATTGAGAGGCATGAGATACATGTGGCACTGCAGATGGAAATACAGTTGTCCTATTAAGATGACAAATGGTTCATCTGTAGGGGAGGGACAAAAACCCTACCGTACGCACACTATTCACTGGAGTGTCTGAGCGAGTATTTAAGTGTAAATTGTGTGTGTGAAATATTTGGATCAGCCGCTCTTCGTGTGTGCATGTGTGTGTGTTTGTTCGTGTGTGTGTGTGTGTGTGTGTGTGTGTGTGTGTGTGTGTGTGTGTGTGTGTTTGTGTGTGTGTGTGTGTGTGTCACTACACCCAAAACACTGATAATTATTGTATATAAAAGAAAGCTTGTAAAATACTGTTGTAGAAATAACAAATGACTGCAAATAAAAAACTATGAGTGCAAAAAAATATATTTGTAGGTAAAACAACAAACGATTATAGATAGTGTATTGCCAAAAGAAGTACTTCATAATAAACAATTAGTTAATTTTTTATATCTTTGTCATTACATTCAAATGCTGCCACTATAGAATTATTGTGAATTTATTGATAACAAACCTGAAGCTCTCCCTTACGGTGCTCAGATCTCGAATGAAGAGGCCTACACAGTTTAGCTAGGTAGAAATATGAATATGACTTGCACACTTGTCTAGAATGTGTTGGGATTCCCGCTGATGACGTTGCTTGACGAGTTTACAGTGATTACCTGCGAGGAGGGGAGTTGTGTGTGTGTGGGGGGGGGGGGGGGGATGTAACTTGAACATAAGTCTCCCAAGTGTGTAACCTGATATTGTATGTGTAACCTGACACCAGAAGTAGTGATAAGGCGGTTATCTCGCCCAGAACTCTAATTGCTGTCCTACAGATTAAAAGTTGTGGCATTATCTTATCACTGGAAGTGATCGTCACCTGATGTTTACCTGCAATTGTATCCATTCTGCTACCCTACTAGAGGATCTCCATGAACGAGTGATTGTAGGACAATGAACCTTTATTGAAACATTTGTAAGGACATGCTGCTGGGAAACAATGAATAGACCATTGAACAAAACACATTTTAATAGCCGCATGAGTGGGTGTCATTTGTTAATAGCGTACCATGTTTATGTACCAAGTTACAAAAGTTACTCAGTGTTACCATCGCCGTCCAAGACAGCCTGTATACTATTCCACAATGGTTCACAGAACACTTAGAATGGTGGACCACGGAACGTTCAGCTGTTGTGAGCAGCTCGTGCACTGTTTGAAGATCGTAAATTGTATCCAGCATTCTTAGTCACGCCAACAGTAAATTCTTCAACAATTTGTGGCGCGATTGGCCGACAGCCTAGCCCATGAGAAATCCCAAATCACCAGTTAATTTGAATTTTCGTATCATCTTGTTCAACACAAGTGCGGAAAGAGTAGTCTACGTATTTTGTTAATACATCCGTACTCTTGAAGAACAGCGGCACTGTTGCTGTCTTTTTATAAAACCTTGTCCAGAACCATGTTAGATGTCTGCAGCTGTAATGCACAGTGATGTTCTTTTTGGAACCCTCCATCACTTTACCAGTATCAGCAATTAACTGTAAACCATGACACCAACACTTCTAGTAACGCAAATCCTGCAGCCTACTGTCTGAACGTCATTGATCTACAGATGGATACCCGCACAGTCACTAGTTTCGGTCTACATTGGCTCAAGTAGCAAAAGTTTCATTACAACCAACCTGGGTAAACACTATGTGATCAAAAGTATCCGGACACCCACAAAAACATACGTTTTTCACATTAGGTGCATTGTGCTGCCACCTACTGCCATGTACTTCATATCAGCGATCTCAGTAATCATTAGACATAGTGAGAGAGCAGAATGGTGTGCTCTGCTGAACTCACGAACTTCGAGCGTGTTCAGGTGATTGGGTGTCACTTGCACCATACGTCTGTACGGCTGATTTCCACACTCCGAAAGATCCCTAGGTCCACTGTTTCCGATGGGATAGTGAAGCGGAAACGTGAAGGAACACATACGGCACAAAAGCGTACAGGCTGACCTCGTCCGCTGACTGACAGAAACCGCCGACAATTGAAGTGGGTCGTAAAGGGTAGGAGGCAAACATCTATCCAGACCATCACACAGGAATTCCAAACTGCATCAGGATCCACTGCAAGAGCTAGGCGGGAGGTGCGAAAACTTGGATTTCATGGTCGAGCGGTTGGTCATAACCCACGTACCATGCCGGTAAATGACAAACGACGCCTCGCTTGGTGTAAGGCGCGTAAACATTGGACGATTGAACTGTGAAAAAACGTTCTGTGGAGTGACGAATCACGGCACACAAGTGGCGATCCGATGTCAGGATGTGGGTACGGCCGGTGAACGTCATCTTCCTGCGTAGGTAGTGCCAACAGTAAAATTCGGAGGCGTGTTTATGATGGAGGGAGCTAGCACCCCTTGTTGTTTTGCGTGGCACTATCACAGCACTGGCCTACACTGATGTTTTAAGCACCTTCTTGCTTCCCACTGTTGAAGAGCAATTGGCGGATGGTGATTTGCATCTTTCAGCACGATCGAGCACCTGTTCATAATGCACGGCCTGTGGCGGAGTGTTTACACGGCAATAACATCCCTGTAATGGACTGGCCTGCACAGAGTCCTGACCTGAATCCTATAGAACATCTTTGGGATGTTTTGGAACGCCGACTTCGTACCAGGCCTCACCAACTGACATCGATACTTCTCCTCAGTACAGCACTCCGTAAAGAATGGGCTGCTATTCCCCAAGAAAAATCCCAGCACCTGATTAAACGTATGGTTGCGAGAGTGGAAGCTGTCATCAAGGATAAGGATGGGCTAACATCATATTGAATTCCAGCATTACCGATGGAGGGCGCCAGGTGTCCGAATACTTTTGATCACGTAGTGTATTCCCAGAATTTCAACATGCTGCATCCATCCCAAACGATATTCCCAGACTTATTGCAAGGAGGTCCACACTCGAACGCTGCCGACGATCATCCGTGGTGGTGGATCCACTGTTAACTTTATCCACAGTTTATTGGGTAGGTGGATCCATCCCATCCACTACAGCCATTTCTGTGCGGGCAGATCCACGCCATACAATACACCTAAAATGTGATGTAAGCTGGATTCGCATCTAATAATATTCCCAAATGTGGTGCAATTTAGATCCAGCAATACCGATATACCGTTCATAGGACTGCTGGATCCACATCCCAGATGGTTATCGAAATCACCCGAGACACTGCCATCACAGGCCTTGTATTTGGTGTCAGCGAAGTAAGGAGAGGGAGCGTCGGGTCCCTGCCTGTGAACACAGCACGTGAAAAAGCCTAATTGAGTTATATTTACAACAGAATAACGTCAGCACAATAACCCGAAACAGAAATCCTTGTACATGTGTTTTATCGATGGCTTGTAGATACCCTGGCTGGTTTGGCATCTTGTATCAGAGTCGGATGGCGTATCCAGAAATAGCAGACCATACCCGGTAAGCAATAAGAGCATGCACTCTTGGAAACTCGAGGCAGCAGCAGCAGGACAACTCAGCTCTGTACACAGGCCAAGCCCCTGTTGCACCTCCCTCGCTACACACTGGAGTGCGAATCTAGTCAACTCGCAAAATTGTTTCCAGACTTTGAGTTTCCACTACATCCTTCAGATACAGCACTCGTCGAGTCTCATATAGCTTCGAAACCGGGATTACTACACTTTCAACTATCTAGTTCGATTACTTTCACGCTTGTCCCATCCGAAATGCATGCATGTAAATTATGAAAAACAGGGACATTCTCAGGATTTCTTATTTGTTTTATGAATATTATCTGTATAACAACAAGCCACACTTGCCTATGTTATCAATTTGAACGGATGCATATCAAAAAAATATGTACAAGTAATGACGCAAAATAGATAAAATTCCAAAAATGAAAGGAAAATACGTATAAATCGATGAAGGATACGACAACATGCAGGAAAATTGGGGGAGAATGAGAAACTACTTACATGTTTACTTGGTGCAGGAAAATTCTTGTTCATAGGAACGAGTGCGTCACAGCAAGAGGAATACGAGAAACAATGTATATGAAAGCACTGGCAAACAGGAAAACCATAAGTGATGCCGGACAGCTATACGATGCTTACATGGGCTCTTTAACGTAGATGACTGCAAATTTAGAGTAATACATTTATATATGTTAGGCCAGGAGTCCACTACACGCAACAAGCGGCTACACGGGTAGCAGGGGTTGTGTGGCGTGGGCTGGGCGGTTTTTAGGTTAGATGGCCTTGGGCAAGTACAGGAAGGGCAACAGCCTCAACGGGTGCGGGGCAAAGTCAGGACATGCGGGGACCAAGCAGCAATCGGTATTGTAATTGTCAACTGTCGAAGCTGCGTTGGTAAAGTATCAGAACTTCAAGCGCTGATAGAAAGCACCGAAGCTGAAATCGTTATAGGTACAGAAAGCTGGCTTAAACCAGAGATAAATTCTGCCGAAATTTTTACAAAGGTACAGACGGTGTTTAGAAAGGATAGATTGCATGCAACCAGTGGTGGAGTGTTCGTCGCTGATAGTAGTAGTTTATCCTGTAGTGAAGTAGAAGTGGATACTTCCTGTGAATTATTATGGGTGGAGGTTACACTCAACAACCGAGCTAGGTTAATAATTGGCTTTTTTTAGCGACCTCCCGACTCAGCAGCATTAGTGGCAGAACAACTCAGAGAAAATTTGGAATACATTACACATAAATTTTCTCAGCATGTTATAATCTTAGGTGGAGATTTCAATTTACCAGATATAGACTGGGACACTCAGATGTTTAGGACGGGTGGTAGGGACAGAGCATCGAGTGACATTATACTGAGTGCACTATCCGAAAATTACCTCGAGCAATTAAACAGAGAACCGACTCGTGGAGATAACATCTTGGACCTACTGATAACAAACAGACCTGAACTTTTCGACTCTTTCAGTGCAGAACAGGGAATCAGTGATCATAAAGCCGTTGCAGCATCCCAGAATATGGAAGTTAATAGGAATATAAAAAAATGGAGGAAGGTTTATCTGTTTAGCAAGAATAATAGAAGGCAGATTTCAGACTACCTAACAGATCAAAACGAAAATTTCTATTCCGACACTGACAATGTTGAGTGTTTATGGAAAAAGTTCAAGGCAATCGCAAAATGCGTTTTAGACAGGTATGTGCCGAGTAAAACTGTGAGGGACGGGAAAAACCCACCGTGGTACAACAACGAAGTTAGGAAACTACTACGAAAGCAAAGAGAGCTTCACTCCAAGTTTAAACGCAGCCAAAACCTCTCAGACAAACAGAAGCTAAACGATGTCAAAGTTAGCGTAAGGAGGGTTATGCGTGAAGCGTTCAGTGAATTCGAAAGTAAAATTCTATGTACCGACTTGACAGAAAATCCTAGGAAGTTCTGGTCTTACGTTAAATCAGTAAGTGGCTCGAAAGAGCATATCCAGACACTCCGGGATGATGATGGCATTGAAACAGAGGATGACACGCGTAAAGCTGAAATACTAAACACCTTTTTCCAAAGCTGTTTCACAGAGGAAGACCGCACTGCAGCTCCTTCTCTAAATCCTCGCACAAACGAAAAAATGGCTGACATCGAAATAAGTGTCCAAGGAACAGAAAAGCAACTGGAATCACTCAATAGAGGTAAGTCCACTGGACCTGACGGGATACCAGTTCGATTCTACACAGAGTACGCGAAAGAACTTGCCCTCCTTCTAACAGCCGTGTACCGCAAGTCTCTAGAGGAACGGAGGGTTCCAAATGATTGGAAAAGAGCGCAGGTAGTCCCAGTCTTCAAGAAGGGTCGTCGAGCAGATGCGCAAAACTATAGACCTATATCTCTGACGTCGATCTGTTGTAGAGTTTTAGAACATGTTTTTTGCTCGAGTATCATGTCGTTTTTGGAAACCCAGAATCTACTATGTAGGAATCTACATGAATTCCGGAAACAGCGATCGTGTGAGACCCAACTCGCTTTATTTGTTCATGAGACGCAGAAAATATTAGATACAGGCTCCCAGGTAGATGCTATTTTTCTTGACTTCCGGAAGGCGTTCGATACAGTTCCGCACTGTCGCCTGATAAACAAAGTAAGAGCCTACGGAATATCAGACCAGCTGTGTGGCTGGATTGAAGAGTTTTTATCAAACAGGACACAGCATGTTGTTATCAATGGAGAGACGTCTACAGACGTTAAAGTAACCTCTGGCGTGCCACAGGAGAGTGTTATGGGACCATTGCTTTTCACAATATATATAAATCACCTAATAGATAGTGTCGGAAGTTCCATGCGGCTTTTCGCGGATGATGCTGTAGTATACAGAGAAGTTGCAGCATTAGAAAATTGTAGCAAAATGCAGGAAGATCTGCAGCGGATAGGCACTTGGTGCAGGGAGTGGCAACTGTCCCTTAACATAGACAAATGTAATGTATTGCGAATACATAGAAAGAAGGATCCTTTATTGTATGATTATATGATAGCGGAACAAACACTGGTAGCAGTTACTTCTGTAAAATATCTGGGAGTATGCGTGCGGAACGATTCGAAGTGGAATGATCATATAAAATTAATCGTTGGTAAGGCGGGTACCAGTTTGAGATTCATTGGGAGAGTGCTTAGAAAATGTAGTCCATCAACAAAGGAGGTGGCTTACAAAGCACACGTTGGACCTATACTTGAGTATTGCTCATCAGTGTGGGATCCGCACCAGAACGGTTTGACGGAGGAGATAGAGAAGATCCAAAGAAGAGCGGCGCGTTTCGTCACCGGGTTATTTGGTAACCGTTATAGCGTTACGGAGATGTTTAATAAACTCAAGTGGCAGACTCTGCAAGAGAGGCGCTCTGCATCGCGGTGTAGATTGCTCGCCAGGTTTCGAGAGGGTGCGTTTCTGGATGAGGTATCGAATATATTGCTTCCCCCTACTTATACCTCCCGAGGAGATCACGAATGTAAAATTAGAGAGATTAGAGCGCTCACGGAGACTTTCAGACAGTTGTTCTTCCCGCGAACCATACGCGACAGGAACAGGAAAGGGAGGTAATGACAGTGGCACGTAAAGTGGCCTCCGCCACACACCGTTGGGTGGCTTGCGCAGTATAAATGTAGATGTAGAAATGCAGATGTAGATCACAATACCTGAATTATTCTCAGACATATCGGTAACGACAATATAGATTATAAAGTGTCAGGACATATGACTACGGTAAACTTTACTTCCTTCTTAGCTAAAGAGCATTGTATTATATGCTCGAGGATTGCCATATACTACTAAAGAATGCGTGTTTGACACTGTGCAAGACTGTTTAAGTGTTTCTAACTCTAACAAAATGTATTTACAATTTGTTTCTCTGTACTTGCTACCAATCACAGCCATGTGGTGTCATCTAACAAATACAGTACGGGACAGTTGCTGCATGGTTTTTAACAAATTTCTATGTCCAGTGAGGTAAAACGAATATATGCAAATTGACTGCTGACGGATGCTTTCCTAGAAAAGAGAACCACCTGCCTCTAAATTAATATGGATCTGCGTTAAAGGATGAGAGTGTTGTAACGAGGTAGACCGATGATGCATTCTAGAGAGAGGGAGATCATGTGGCCAGCCATTTATCGCCGTTTAACGTATTTCTTTTATTTTCTGTTGTTCTATTGGGCTGTATCAGTTGTATGAAATAACCTGTGTTCGACATGTATACAGTTGCATGTTCTGGGTGTGACCTAGAGCGCTATCTTCCTGCAGTTGTTGACAGCATACCTCTCCATATCATGCCGGCCGCGGTGGTCTAGCGGTTCTAGGCGCTCAGTCCGGAACCGCGCGACTGCTACGGTCGCAGGTTCGAATCCTTCCTCGGGCATGGCTGTGTGTGATGTCCTTAGGTTAGTTAGGTTTAAGTAGTTCTAAGTTCTAGGGGACTGATGACCTCAGAAGTTAAGTCCCATAGTGCTCAGAGCCATTTCTTCATATCATAGTCAGCAGAGTACTTCCGACACATGTGTGATGAATCATGTATACCGGCAGTGGACTAGTAACTGTGTTGCATTCCAAGACTAATATATCGGAAACCACACTTCTTTAACACTATAGCATATTTAAGTGCAAAGCCGTGTAGCCTTAGAAGCGTGTGTTTATAGTCGATGATCATTTCTCTTTTTCCAATACCTTCTTGGTACAGACTCCACATACTACTACAACACTCCACAACTGGCAGCGCAAGTGATTCATATAAAAATGTTTCAAACTCCTTCCATTTGGAGCTCCGTCATGCATTAAACATACGTTCTTCTTCTTTTTAACCGCCTGTTACATCACAACAAAACACTCATGTGGATCAGTCTTGTACCTACTATACAGCTAGCCTCCTCAGCATGCATGCATCTACAGAGATTGTGTGTACTACGATAAGTCACGTAGTAGGACTGGTACAGAACAGTCTCCACAGAATGTAGGAATTGTATTGGAATGAGAATATTAGTCTCTAGCAGTAGCATTGGCTGGTTGTGCAACTTTTCAACACGTGCTAAGTTCTTTCCAAAAGCAAAATATCGAAGTGTAATGATTACATGTAACTCCAATTGTTCCGTTCCTTCACGAGATGCTAGATGTAGTGTGTATAGTGCCCTCCTGCTTCTGGTCAGGTCCATATTAAACTGTAAACAATCTTGCAGTGTGGATTCGTTAAGGACAGAGGAAGAGTTACAAGATGCACAGAGAAACCGACTAGAGTTTTGCTCAAGATATTTATTCGATAGACTCAATGAAGGGCAACTAATTAGGAAATAGAGGGCAGAGTGCTGCTATGGATATGATTCGTTTCCTGAGGCGGTAATCATTAAACCACGTTTAACAGAAGATATACTTCAGTTGATGGATGGAAGAAGGAAGTCCAAAAATATCCCGGGAAATTCAGGAATACAGAAATACCAGTAGCTGAGGAAGGAAATAAATAGGTAGTGCAGGGAAGCTAAGACGAAATGGCTGCATGAAAAACGTGAAGAAATTTAAAAGGAAATTATTGTCAGAAGGACTGTCTCAGCATACAGGAAATTCAAAACAACTTTTGGTTGCACAAAAAGCAAGGATGGTAAATTGAAGAGTGTTCTTCTTCTTCTTCCGTATCCGGATGCACCAATTATATCTTCCCTTCCCAGTAATTAGCAACGTAGGTTGCTTTGTCACTGACATTCAAAATATCGTCTTTAGTGCATGTTATAGACATATCTGGGCAAATCAATAGGTGATCGAAGTCCTGTATTGCTCCGCATTCACACCTATCGCTATCACTGTAGCCCCATTTAAATTGGTTTGATTTGCACCAGTTACTCCAGTGCGCAGCCGGTTTAATGACCTCCAAGTTATAAAAGGTAGTTGAAATCCTGCAGATCCCTCCTCAAGTAGTTCCATTGTGGGGTGTGTCACTATTTCTTACGAAAGAGACAGCCGCCTTGCGCGGGCTTGGTGGCGAGCTCTTCAGTAGTTTCAATGAAACTCCTGCGCGATTTCAGCCGGACACGTTGTTTTCAATGCATGTGCATCGGGTGTTGATGATCATTCTTTTGTTTTGATCTTTCGATCTCGGCGGCTACTTGTCTGCGGATAGTGGGTGGTGCTATGCCTATGATGGGATAAATTTTGTCTTTGGGAGTGAAGTGGAAAGAGTACATTGAAGGCAACTATGAGAGTGAAGATTTGTCAGATGTGATACAAGAAAAAACAGGAATCGGTTTAGAAGAGAATCGGATCTAGTATTACAATCAGAATTTAATAGATTTTTGGAGGACTTAATTTCAAGTAAGGCAGAAGGGATAGATAAAGTTCCATCAGAATTTCTAAAATCATTGGGAGAAGTGTCAACAAAACTACTATAGTCGTTGCTGTCTAGAATGTAAGTGTCTGAGGACATACCATCTAAATTTCGGAAAAAGAATCATTCAAACAATTCCGAACACTGCAAGAGCAGAGAAGTGCGAGAATTATTGCAGAGTCAGCTTAACAGATCATGCATCCAAGTTGCTGACATGAATAATAAACAGAAGAATGGAAAAGAAAATCGAGGATGTGCTAGATGACGGTGGGTTTGGCTGTAGAAAAGGCAAAGGCACCAGAGGGCAATTCTGACGTTGCGATTGATAATGGAAGCATGACTAAACAAAAATAAAGACACGTTCATAGTATTTGTAGGCTTGGAAAAGGCGTTCGAAAGTGTAAAATTGTGCAAGTCATCCGAAATTCTGAGAAAAATAGGGATAATCTGTATGGAGAGGCCGGTAATACACAATATTAACAAGAGCCAAGAAGCAATAATGAGACTGGACGACCAAGAACGAAGTGCTCCGATTAAAAAGCCCGTAAGACAGGGATGCAGTCTTTCACTCCTACTGTTCAATCTGTATAGCGAAGAAGAAGTGATTGAAATAAAAGACAGGTTCAGGAGTGAAATTAAAATTCAAGGTGAAAGGATATCAGTGATACGATTCGCTTATGACATTACTATGCTGAGTGGAAGTGAAGAAGAATTACACTATCTGCTGAATAGAATGAACAGTGTAATGAGTATAGAATACGGATTGAGAGTAACTCGAAGAAAGACAAAAGTAATGAGAAGTTGCTGAAATGAGAAAAGTGACAAACTTAACATCAGGATTGATGGTGACGAAGTAGATGACGTTAAGGAATTCTTCTGCTTGGGCAGCAAAATAATCAATGACGGACGGAGCAAGGACAACATCAAAAGCAGGCTAGCCGTGGCAAAAAGGGCATTTCTGGCCAAGGGTAGTCTACTAGTATCAAACATAGGCCTAAATATGAATAAGAAATTTCTGAGAATATACGTCTGGAGTACACAATTGTATGGTAGTGAAACATGGACTGTGAGGAACCCGGAACAGAAGAGAATCGTAGAATTTGAGATGTGGTGATACAGAAGAATGTTGAAAATTAGGTGGACTAATAAGGTAAGGAGTTAAGAGGTTCTACACAGAATCAGAAACGAAAGGAATGTGTGAAAAACACTGGCAAAGAAAAGGGACAGGATGATAGAACATCAGCGAATGACTACCATGGTACCAGAGGGAGCTGTAGAATGCAAAAACTGTAGAAGAACATAGATTGGAATACACACAGAAAATAATTGAGGACGTAAGTTGTAAGGGCTACTCTGAGATGAAGAGGTTGGAGCATGAAAGGAGTTCGTGGTGGGCCGTATCAAACCATTCAGAAGACTGATGACCCAAAAAAAATCCTCATTGGTGACGGTGAGTTCTGCAATATCTGACTTTATGCTACAAATGCGAGAACACTTTGTGACTCCCATCCACATAGGCAGAGATAGCCAATCGCAGAGATAGCCAATCGAAATAAAGTCTTACTGAATTTATAAAGTGTTTTGGATAGGGAAAGTAGATTTTCTACCTCTTCTCTATTGCTGGCAATTTTCCAGACAGTATTTGTGTCATGTTATGTAGGCAATGTAACACGGTCAAGGTAAGTCCACGTGTATAGGACTCATTAAGTAATGGAGGAGATGGTTTAGCAATGACACCAAAATTGAGCCGTCCGGCGTGGCCGAGCAGTTCTAGGCGCTGGAGTCTGGAACCGCGCGACCGCTGCGGTCGCAGGTTCGAATCCTGCCTCGGGCATAGACGTGTGTGTTGTCCTTGAGTTAGTTAAGTTTAAGTAGTTCTAAGTTCTAGGGGACTGATGACCTCAGAAGTTAAGTCCCATAGTGCTCAGAGCCATTTGAACCATTTGAACCAATATTGAGAACGATCTACAATGTCAGTGGCTGATAGCATAACGAAATCCAGACGATGAGACGTTTTGCTGACATGATATACCGTCGAGAGCACTGGTTTGGAAATCGAATAATTGGGTATAATGCGTTGAAACTACGGAAAATTGCGAAAAGTGTTGGAAAATACGTGAAATCGAGGAAAATGCGACAAAAATTATTGTTATAGTGCGCTCACGTCGGCAGTTTGCAAATCTGAGACCAACAGCAACATTGCAGGCTGAGTTCATAGCATTACTCAGTTGGATGTTACGAAATAACGAAGAGGCAGTGGATGCAAATCATACCTTGCTGTCGGGTGTAAAAATGACTGACTTTTTTCTGACAAGTAAACAGAGAGCTTGAATGCCGCAGTTCTGTACTGATATTTGTGCATATGAAATGTGTGTAATACCCACATGCCTGACAATTTATTTACAAGACTTCCGCAGACACCAACTTTAAGTGCTCAAATCAAATGGCTCTAAGCACTATGGGACTTAACATCTGAGGTCATCAGTCCCCTAGACTTAGAACTACTTAAACCTACCCAACCTAAGGACATCACACACATCCATGCCCGATGCAGGATTCGAAACTGCGAGCGTAGCAGTTCTTCGCAACTGTCAAGGGATCAGGAATAAAATGCTGGGAGCGAAAAGCTATTTCCAACTTTTACAGAAACCACACTGTAGATATGAGGCTCGAACTATATGAAGAAAAGGAAGAGCTCCTCGTCCAGCTCTTGAATGTCCACCCGAAGAATGGCGACCGACCGCCGTATCATCCTCTGCCTTGCGAAGTCATGCAACTGTGTTATGGCCGGCCGAGGTGGCCGAGCGGTTGTAGGCGCTTTAGTCTGGAACCGGGCGACCGCTACGGTCGCAGGTTCGAATCAAGCCTCGGGCATGGCTGTGTGTGATGTCCTTAGGTTAGTTAGGTTTAAGTAGTTCTAAGTTCGCCGGCCGGAGTGGCCGAGCGGTTAAAGGCGCTACAATCTGGAACCGCACGGTCGCAGGTTCGAATCAAGCCTCGGGCATGGATGTGTGTGATGTCCTTAGGTTAGTTAGGTTTAAGTAGTTCTAAGTTCTAGGGGACTTATGACCACAGCAGTTGAGTCCCATAGTGCTCAGAGCCATTTGAACCATTTTCAGTTCTAAGTTCTAGGGGACTGATGGCCTCAGATGTTGAGTCCCATAGTTCTCAGAGCCGTTTGAACCATTTGAACTGCGTTATAAAGGAGCACATGGTCACTATACCGCTCTCTCGGTCGTTTTGCCGACTGCCCTTATCATAGAGCCAATATTTTTCAATACAGTAGCTCCATAGATGGCATCCCAAGGTAGAGTGCATACTCTGTCAGTAATCCCAGCAACGAAAAACGCTTGGCAGTACCGGAAATGAAACCAGGATCCTCCACATGGCAGCCGTCTACGATGAACACATTCTTTTTTTATTTAGATCGTTACTGTTCTCGGCATTTGGTCTGGGTGGACACCCCTTCAAGTTCATCGTTAAATACTTTCCTGAGGGTTTTATTACAGCCAGTCCTGCGACCCAGCCAGCTGAGCTCGCGTGCCGGCGATCACTCAGCTACGGAGGCGGGCAAAGGATGAAAGAGATGCAGTAATTACGGAGTGAAAGAGCGTTGCAACGTATACTCCTTGTAGAGAATCAAGAATAAACAAGGGAAACAATTTAATTTTACGGAGAAGGACAATGAACTGTTAAGAGGTGACACTGTATTCCGTCGCTGACAGCAAATAACTTCGATAATCAGTTGAACGGAATCGATAATGTTATGAAAAGAGGCTGTAGGATGAACACCAACAAAAGTAAAACAAGTGTGATGAAAAGTTGTTAAATTAAATCAGGCAATGATGAGCGTATTAGATAAGAACATGAAACTGAAAGTACCGAAGTAGAGGTGTTTTGCTGTTTGCGCAGCAGAATAACTGTCGGCGACGGAAGTACAGGAGACTTAAGAACCAGACTTGCAATTGCAAGAAAAGCGCTTCGGGACAATCGAATATAAATTTAGGTGCTAAGGAAGTATTTTCTGAAGGCGTGTGTCGAAAGTGAAGCCCTTTAGGGAAATTAGACGTGGATGATAAACAGCTCACACAAGAAGAGAACATGAGCTTTTGAAAAGTTGTAGTACAGAAAAATTATTTAGACTACATGGGTTGATTGCATAACGAATGAAGAGATACTAAATCGAACTGTGGGAAGAGATTTTTATGGGGCAATTTGTCGAATGGAAGGGATATATTGTAATGTCACTTCCTGAGGTGTCCGCCCCCGGTAGCAGAATGGTCAGCGCTACTGAATGTCAGTCCTAAGGGCCTGAGTTCGATTCCCGACTTGGTCGTAGATTTTCTCCGCTCACGGACTGGGTGTCACGCACTGAAGCGTCTAGAACCGCTCGGCCACAACGCCCGACAACTTTAAGTGCTCAGAGGATAAGAGAGTGGGCGAGTTACGGGAGGCTGCTGGAAACGGCAATGAGGGTGGTGGGTGCCAACGTATTGAATTGTGAATGCCTGTAACGACCTCAATGGCCAGTGGTCACGGCGCCCATAACTCTGTCGAGTGCAGCTCCTGGAGTTTCCTCCCCCCTCTGCGAGACATATCCAAGTCACGTAGGATGCTGTCGACCGTTCTTTTCATGGTTCAAATGGCTCGGAGTACAATGGGACTAACTTCTGAGGTCATCAGTCCCCTAGAACTTAGAACTAGTTAAACCTAACTAACGTAAGGACATCACACACATCCATGCCCGAGGCAGGATTCGAACCTGCGACCTCAGCGGACGCGCGGTTCTAGACTGCAGCGCCTAGAACCGCACGGCCACTTCGGCCGACCCGTTCTTTTCATGTAGACTTGTCTTTGCCCCATCTGTGATAAACAGTCAAGTATTTCACTGTTATTCCAGGTCTTGTCATTCACAAACCATGTTTGATTTCAGCAGACCTGAAACGGTTCAAATGGTTCAAATGGCTCTGAGCTCTATGAGACTTAACTTCTGAGGTCATCAGTTCCCTAGAACTAAGAACTACTTAAACCTAACTAACGTAGGGACATCACAAACATCCATGCCCGAGGCAGGATTAGAAGATGTGACCGTAGCGATCGCGCGCTTCCAGACTGTAGCGCCTAGAACCGCTCGGCCACCCCGGCCGGACCTGAAACGGTATATTATTGTCAACCCAACACCGACCACAGCGTAGCGTCGAAAGCAGATGGATCTTTTTGCGTATCATCAGCGAAATGTTGCAACAGGCCTAGAGAACAAGTATCCCTATCTACAGGGGAGGAGAGTGTGGCGTCCCCGCAGTCCAACCGCGTGCTGATATTGTCGACGCCGTAGAGCTGCTACTGCCGCAGCTCTCGCAGTGGAGTTGAGACACGATGCGCGATGACGTAGGTCCCCGTTGGTGAACGGGAGACAGAAATGCGAGGTCGTACGATGGGTGTTTCTTCTGATTTAAAATTGAATGATTCATTGCCCGGATATGCAGTAGTTGTTAAATCTTATCTCATCCGCACCACCGATTGCGAGAAAACATTGTAATTATCAGTCTTCTAATACGTTGCTGGCTCGTTGCTATGGAGTTGTTGAACCTGTATGAAGCGAGATCCACAGATACTCTTTGATCACGTCTGAGTGAACCTACGCCATAATGTTAAAAAATATTCAGAAGTTCTCTTTTCAATGAATGAAGTAGGTATTTTGATATTCAGATTAAATTGTCCCTGCTGAACAGTCGTTGGTTAACTATCATTGATTAAATCACTTAATAATGTAGTCCACCCTTGATATTTCACTTGGAACGAACAGTTTATTGTTCCTTAGCCACTAAATACTTCATAACTTTCGCACCACACGCACACGCAGTTGGTTGGTAAAGTTTCTTGACAATTACGACAACTTGACTCTTCAGCGTCATTGTATCATCTTCGTGAACTGTGTCCTACTCGAGACTAATTGAGTGTAGTCCTTTGATATACTATCCACTCTTCTTTTAGTTCTAACTATTTGACAGTCAAGTATAATATTCACTAGTTTCGTCAATAATGTTCAATTAACCAGTTACGCACGGTTAAACGCGTCTATCAGTTCCTGTCGCTGCTTAGAAAATCAGTTTCCGAAGTTCGTGAATCACGTCACGCAAGAAACACTTCTGAACTCAAAACAATCTTGTCGCGTTCCGTACTCTCAATAACTAAGACAAGAATTGTTCTCGCACGTCTTTACAGGACGAGAGCCAGCAAGCGACTTCTTCTGTGAAAGAGTATTGTAGGCGCATTGAATTTCTTCGTTGCGCTTACTACTCTCTTCCACATAAAAGTTATCTCTGACTAAGATCACCTTGGACTTAGCTTTCACGATATTAATTGCAATTATCACTTTGATATTTGTCTGTTTATTAAATCTGAGGTTTCTTCCTCCTCTTTTCATAGCAAAAACTCTCAGTGATATATAATGTTGTTGTTATCAAAACTTCTTGGTGTTAGCTTATCGGCAAAGATGTCGTATTTGCCAAGATAACTCTTCCCTACATCATATTATGATATTCTGTCTTAATTGGCTTTAAGGGGTTCGTTGGGGTGTTATAAGAGGCACGGAGAGGGGACTTAAGACTGCTTCTAAGCTGCTTAGCATCCATCTATACATCGAGCTGAAGACACATGCACTGTTTTGGAGGAACGTGTTTTTTTCCTGTAGTTGTGTGATGTTATTACAGTGCATCCTTGTGAAGAACCAAGGGTGGGATGCATTTGTAGTGTAACATAGTCATTGCTATTGTGGTTTTCGATAATTGCTTGCTTATAAGAGGATTATATCTCTCACCACCTAAGACACTCATCTAACACTCACAAGAAAAAAATATCTAATCAAACATGAATATTCGCTAAATATTAGTTATCAGGGCGATGCTTCATACTATATACATTAAGTTATTGGTGAAGTCTTCTACTCACCTTAGAATGTGGAATCAGCTACCTGAACGTATGGAAGGTGTTAAGTGCTTATTTTGTAGTATATTCTACGCAATATCAATGTTCTCGGTTCAATATTCATTGTAGAAAGCATTTTTGTGGTAGTTGTGTTATTAAAATGAATTTTCTCGGTTCTCATTCCATGTGTCTCACTATGATCCATTGCTTGTGAGTGATGGTTTTTTCAGAATACTTTCGATGTGTAATCAGAACAGTGAAGCAATTTTTGTCAGTTGTGGTAGTGTCTACTGGCCATCCTATACTTCAGTAATAATTTGCTGCCATGTCCCTTGTAACCATGTGGGTATGTACGTACATACAAGTTGCTCAGGAGCTATACAGCTGTATATCGGTAGGAGGATACTTCTCCCACACTTCAGCGATAGCTTGCTTTCCTATCCTTTCGTACCATGTATTTGCGCTCAGGTTCCTCAACAGCTGTTCCACTTGTAGATCGATAGGTGGCTACTCTTCCTTCACTTCAGTGATAGTATTCTGTCCTGTCCTTTCTTACCAAGTAGCTGTGTAAAAGCTCCTGAGCAGCCTTTTCACATGCAGATCTTTAGGAGACAATTCTTCCAGCAATGGCTGTAGGACAGTTTCCTGCCAATTTCGACTGCTCTTGGGAACTACGGCACACAGCAAGGCGAACACACACACACACACACACACACACACACACACACACACACACACAAACACACACACACACACACACACACACACACACACACAAACACAAACACACACACACACACACATGATGGGAAAGTGGTACAAAATTCGCATAAAGCATCCTCATTCGAGCCCCATAGACGAAAGTGAGCATCTCTCATTCATTCAGTCTGGACGAAGATCTCTCCTACTCTGTGGATTGACCGGTCATTTGAAAAAGCACGAATAGCTCCAGCACAGGCTCTATAAGTTGTGACATGCATCCTTAGTCCATCCTGCTGCGTCGCCATTATTTACTAAAAAGTATTCCCCTCATGCTCATCCATTATCGTTTCCTCCTCACCTTGTGTGGAAGCCATGGATGCAGTCCTCACCTGTATGCTTACAGGTAATATTGAACTCCTCTCTGCACAGCTTTAATTGCTGCAAGTGAAATGAAATACCACCTAACTTCAATTCCGAAGCATAGGAAATTACGAATGAGCGATTTGACTGGCTGATGATGATTCGTCATGTTCACTTGCTACCATTCATCACGCGAACCGTTACCAACAGCAGGATGTGGCGGAAAAGCCGTGACACCGTCAGTGCACTTGCACTAAAATGACTAGCGGCTATATGAATGACGCGACAGTAGTAAAAGAAAGAACCCAAGTCATTGCCGTTTTCAGCAAGGGACGTAGGACAGATGCAGACCACTATGACCTATATCGTTGACGTTAATCCTTTGTAGAATTATGGAACATGCTTCATGCTCAAGAATTATGACGTATTACAATAACGGTAATCTCCTTCATTAAAACCAACATGGATTCCGTAAACAGAGATCTTGCAAAACTCATCGCTCCATGTTCCTCCATAAGATCCTCCTTGTTCAGGTTGTTGTCGTGTTCCTGGACTTCAGCAAGGAATCTGATGCCGTCCCAAACTGCCCTTTCGTGAAAACAAAATACGACACAGATTTAGGACTGGATTAAACACTTCCTTGCAGAGAGAATTCAGTAGGTCTTTCTAAACTGAACTAAATCGACAAGTGTAAGGGTTATTTTCGGAGAAACCCAAGCAAGTGTGATAGGACGGTTACTGTTTACAATACATAAAAATCACTTAGTAGAAAACATCGGAAGCTCTTTCAGGCTATTCGCAGACGATGTTATTGTCTATAAGAAAATGGCACCATCAGAAGACTAACAATTCGCAAAAGGACCTGCAGAGGCTTGATGAATGGTGCTGAAGATAAACATACGGGGGCTACAAAGGTTCATGGGATACCTCCTAATATAGTGTTGGACCTCGACGTGACAGGGACTCAACAAGTCGTTAGAAGTACCATGCAGAAATAGAGTCATGTTGCGTATATAGCCACATATAACTGTGAAAGTCTTGCCGTTGCAGGAATTTGTACATCAACTGACTTCTCGGTTATGTCCGACAAATGTTCGAAGAGATTCATGTCGGGTTCTCTGATTGTTCAGAATATTCTTCAAACCAATCCTGAATAATTTTGGGCCGGTGACATAGCGCATTTCCATCCATAAAAATTCTACCATTGTTTGGGAAATTGACGTCCATGAACGACTGCGAATGGTGTCCAAGTAGCCGAACACAACTATTTCCAGTCAATGATCGGTGCAGTTGGACCAGCGCAGCCTTCTTCTCCATGTAAACACAGCCCACACTACTAGGGCGCCACTACCAGCTTGCACAGTACCTTGCTGGCAACCTGGGTAGATAGCTTTGTCGGACCTACGCCGTATTCGAACACTACCATCAGCTCTTGTCAATTGAAATCGGGGCTCGTCTGACGGTTCTCCAGCAGTCTAGGGTACAACCGTCGTGTTCACGAGCCCAGGACAGGGGCTGCAAGCGATGTCGTGCTGCTAGCAAAGGCACTCGCGTCGGTAGTCTGCTTCCTTAGCCATTTAACGCCAGATTTCGCCGCACTGTCTTAACGGATATGTTTATCGTACGTCCCACATTGATATCTGCGTTTATTTGACGCCATACTGCCTGTATGTTAGCAATGACACTTGTAGGTAAACGCCACTGCTCTCGGTCGTTCGGTGAAAAATGGCTCTGAGCACTATGGGACTTACCTGCTGAGGTCATCAGTCCCCTAGAACTTAGAACTACTTAAACCTAACTAACCTAAGGACATCACACACATCCATGCCCGAGGCAGGATTCGAACCTGCGACCGTAGCAGTCGTTCGGTGAAGGTCATCGGCCTTTGCGTTGCTCGTGATGAGAGGTGATGCCTGACGTTTGCTATTCTCAGCAGGCTCTTGACACTACAGATCTCGGAATATTGAATTTTCTAAGGATTTCCAAACTGAAATGTCCAAAGTGTCTAGCTCCACCTACCATTCCGCGTTCGAAGTCTGTTAATTCCCGTCGCGCGGCCGTAATCACGTTGGAAACCGTTTCACAGGAATCACCCGACTACAAATGACAGCTCCGACAATGCAATGCCACTTTCTGTCTTGTGTAGGCGATACTACCGGCATCTGTATACGTGCTTGCTGCTACTGGATGACTTTTGTTTACTCAGTGTGTATGTAACATACTGCGTACACATAAGAAGAGGAATCTACCACTCTTAAGTGGAATGACCAAATATAACAAGTAGTAGTGAAAGCAGATCTCAGCCTGAGATTCGTGGACGGAATCTTAAGAAAATGTATCTCAAAAACAAAGGACAAGTCTTATATGGCGCTTGTTCGACTGATTCTTGAGTGTTGATCACCAATACGTGATCCTTACCTAGTAGGACTGACAGAAGAGGTAGAGAAATTACAAGGAAAAGCGACGCGTTTCACCATGGGCGTTGTGCGTCACGGATAGGTTTACTCCTGTAATTTTGAGAGAGTACTTTCCGGGAAGAGTCGAACAACATATTACCTCTATATTAAACTTCCTGGCAGATTAAAACTGTGTGCCCGACCGAGACTCGAACTCGGGACCTTTGCCTTTCGCGGGCAAGTGCTCTACCCACTGAGCTACCGAAGCACGACTCACGACCGGTACTCACAGCTTTACTTCTGCCAGTATCTCGTCTCCTACCTTCCAAACTGTACAGAAGCTCTCCTGCAGGATTATTATTATTATTATTATTATTATTATTATTATTACCTACCTTTTATTCTGTGCAATACACGAATTTTTAAAATTATATGCCTGAATGGCACCTCCGTGGGTTTCAAACTGCATAGTACGTAATGGCATTCTGGAAACATCCCCCAGGCTGTGGCTAAGCCATGTCTCCGCAGTATCCTTTCTTTCAGGAGTGCTAGTTCTGCATGGTTCGCAGGAGAGCTTCTGTAAAGTTTGGAAGGTAGAAGACGAGATACTGGCAGAAGTAAAGCTGTGAGTACCGGTCGTGAGTCGTGCTTCGGTAGCTCAGTTAGCTAAAAAAAAAAAAAAAAAAAAAAAAAAAAGTTGGTAGAGCAGTTGCCCGCGAAAGGCAAAGGTCCCGAGTTCGAGTCTCGGTTTTAATCTGCCAGGAAGTTTCATATCAGCGCACACTCCGTTGCAGAGTGAAAATATCATTCTGGATACCTATATATTGTTCAGAAGTAGAGCGTAATATTCCTTTGCAGATGCGTGCTTGTCCGATGGAACAAGTACAGCGGCGGCTACAGTGGTTATGAAATACTTAAAAATGTATTCACAGTTGCGAATATGTACAACCATCAGCTGTAAACTGGAATGACAACAATGAATATTGGTAGCGGACTGGGACTCGAGGCCAGATTTCGTGCTGATCATCAGAGGTCGTGTTACCATTAGGGTATCCTGGCTCTGAGCACTATGCGACTTAACTTCTGAGGTCATCAGTCGCCTAGAACTTATAACTAATTAAACCTAACTAACCCAAGGATATCACAAACATCCATGCCCGAGGCAGGATTCGAACCTGGGACCGTAGAGGCTAGGGTATCCTATAGTTCAATTCTTTTATCTTGGCGGCTCGCGCATGCCCGCCCAGACGCGGGAGATTGCTGTGTTGCCAGTTGCACACGGCGCACGCGCCAATAGAAGCAGCGCCATAGTAAAGCATAGTTCGCAAGCTTACGTGTAGGGGGCAGCGCGCAGTTCATGAAGTAAAGCCACCACGGCCGCATTAACCCTTTCGCTGCTACAAATACGTGCTCCCTGCATTCCGCGCTGTGCGCGATTTTGTCACTGCACTGCTCGCCTGTGCAGACACATCGTGTTCCGACTGCTTTGACACTCTTATCAATCGATTCCACAAAAACTATTTGGCCCAAAAATTAGATTTTTACACATCTTCTTGACTGATACCTTCCCCCACTAAATGACTTAATTTTGTTTCGATGTTCAACGCAGTTATTATGCAGCATTAAATATTGTAAACCATTGCACGAAATTTTGAAGAGTTTGCAGAGGTAAAAGTCCATAGAGTATACTTTCCGTATGGTCGATTTTAGTTGCCACAATGTTGAGAATGAAGTGTGGACAAGATACCTAAATTTCATATAAAATTTACTGTATAACAATAGCTCATTTAAGTACCACATAGGTGTCGTATGTAATATTGAGAAATATTCCGTCTTTCGCGACTGTAACAAAAGTTTTATTTACACTGAGCACGTTTGGCTTTATTTTAAAGCACTTCAATCAAAAGGAAGTAGACAAAATACATTAAACAAAACTGTGGTCTTACAAAAACATTAGGACTTGAATATACCGTCTATCAGTGAAGCGCTCTGAGCTATGTCAAATATAATTTTTGCGTGTGACACACACAAACATCATTTATTTGCTAAAACACTGATCTGCTAACACAAACGTTGAATATTGTGTTACCGCAGCACAAAACTACGAAAGGTGACTTGGCAATGGAGGAGACAAAATACTGTCCACTGAAGATGCTTCAAAAGAGATAAATGCGTCTGGTCTAAATAAGTCCCATATTACAGTTGCAGAAGAGGAATATATTTCAGTACCATTGGTAAAACTGCGACTGTGGAACAAAAACGAGAAAGAGAACATGAGTACCATTGTGTATGTGCCATACCTTTCCTTGATTGAAGTGCTTTAAAATAAAGCAAAACGCGTCCGGTGTAAATAATACTTTTATTATAGTCGCGAAAGACGGAATATTTCTCAATATTACATACGACACCTATGTCGTACTTAAATTAAATGAGATATTGTCATACAGTAAATTTTATATGAAATTTAGGTATCTTGTCCACATTTCATTCTCAACATTGTGGCAACTAAAATCGACCATACGGAAAGTATACGCTATGGACTTCCACCTCTGCAAACTCTTCAAAATTTCGTGCAATGGTTTACTACATTTAATGCTGCATAATAACTGCGTTGAACATCGACACAAAATTAAGTCATTTATGGGGGGAAGGTATCAGTCAAGACGTGTAAAAATCCAATTTTTTGGCCAAATAGTTTTTGTGAAATCGAATGATAAGTGTGTCAAAGCAGTGGGAACACCATGTGACTGCACAGGCGAGCAGTGCAGTAATGACAAAATCGCGCGGAATGCGGGGAGCACGTGTCTGCAGCAGCGAAAGGGTTAATGAAGAGACAAAGCACTAGAAATTTCAAAAAATTGCATTCAAACGAATATAATTCGTGAAGTAAGGCACTTCGATATTGTTTTTAAATAATGAAAATATTAAGCACCACATAAGATTCGAACTCATAACCTTCCACATAGCAGCCCAACACCTTCACCATTACACTAACGCACCTCGTCTGACTACAAAACGCCATGAGGAATATAACACGTCACGCAAAATACTGACAAACACTGTTGGTATGACTATCAATAACTCACGCTTCGTCGAAGTACAATAGGAAATAAACAATTACCACTGTTATTTATTGCGAAAAGGCGGTTCGTGAGAGTGATACAAACACCTTTCCTTGCTATCGCCTGAATTAGGAGTCTTATTGCTTGTTTGGTTTAATTAATTAATAGAATATGAAGCAATTGGTATAAAGAATGCTTTTTCCAAACTTTCTATAAAAGAATGTCTATCAAGACATTGCTTTTGTTCTATTACTTTATTTATGACTGAACGTTTCTAAAACTGAAGACACTCGTCCATGCTCTGCACTGCAGTCGAGATGTGGCAACGTCGTTCTCTGTTCATTGGCTGACTGTGTTTTGTGACGTCAGATGCGCAGAACGAACCTAAACTCGGCCGCCAACATAAATGACGCGCACTTTAGTATCAGTCATCTGTACAGCCAAACTTCCATATGTCGCAAAGCTTCATCTATAACCTGCACTCGCATATTCATTATACATACGCCCATACATGGAGACATTTTAATTGAAAGTCGCTTGCCTGGTGTCAAATGTTCAAATGTGTGTGAAATCTTATGGGACTTAACTGCTAAGGTCATCAGTCCCTAAGCTTACACACTACTTAACCTAAATTATCTTAAGGAAACACACACACCTATGCCCGAAGGAGAACTCGAACCTTCGCCGGGACCAGTCGGCCTGGTGTCGGCGGATAAATACAGAACTGCAGTGCCCATGTTGGTCAGGAATACGATGTAATACTCGTTCTGTACTCCGGGTTTGAGTCCAGTTCCGGTACAAATTTTCATTATAGTCACTCAGTTATACAGCTGATGGTTGACCATATTAGCAGCCGTTAATACATTTCATGCATTCAAGTATTAATATCTCCCATATACCATCCTACAGTGACCACGACGAGAAAATTCGAGAAATTTGAGCCAATAAAGAGACTTACCGACAACCACTCTTCCCGCGCGCCGTTCATGAGTAGATCAGGGAATGTGGGAACAGTTAATGGTATCGAATGTACCCTCTGCCACACACCATTAGAGGATTTCGGAGTACGATGCAGATGTAGACGCTGCATCTAGCGTCCAACCTCGGTCTTGAGTGCAGACGGCTGCTGCCAGAGCAGCGCGCGCAAGGCGGAGACACTGACAGCACCAGCAGGGGCAGACGTCGCCGGCGTGTCGCGGTCTCATTTCATTAGCGGCGCGCGGCCCAGGCTGTTGTCTCAGCTGCCGCGACAATCGCTGCTGCCTTGTTTGCCCGCATTGCCTCTGCCCCTCTGTCCGCCGGGCGCGCCCTCCGTGCCTCCGCAAACAAGCGGCTGCCAGACAGCGGAAACCGTCACGTGCCTGGTTACGTACTAACTTGTTGTAAACAGCCAATAGCGTCACTTACATTACGGTAAGATAAATTAATTCTAAATTACTTGACGTCTTGATAATGGCTTATATTCATTGACTCGGGACAGTGATAGATGATTTACATCATTATCGAACTCCTAAAGCAACAATGGTTCAAATGGCTCTGAGCTCTATGGGACTCAACTTCTGAGGTCATAAGTCCCCTAGGACTTAGAACTACTTAAACCTAACTAACCTAAGGACATCACACACATCCATGTCCGAGGCAGGATTCGAACCTGAACCGTAGCGGTCGCGCGGTTCCAAACTGTAGCGCCTAGAACCGCTCGGCCACTCCGGCCGGCTACTAAAGCAACAATAAAAAATTTCATATTCATTACAAGAAATTGAATTTCATCTGTAACGACGTCCACTGTGCTTTTGTGTATTCTAATACGATTTACACGAAGAATTATCAAACACCAAGAAACACATAATCCAGTCACATCAGTGTGAACACCGCCTTTGTTCGACGTCAACGAGCAACAACCACTCACAGATGTCAACACTATCAGCGGAGGATATACAGGGTGGGTCACAAACTGTTGCCCCCTAGAATAGCTCCGAAAGTATGATAGTAGCTGAAACGTTTGTAGGACATATGTTGCTTGCGACAACGGGGACCATAATATGACTTTGTTCTCTTCTTGCTAGGTGGGGTCGCTTCAGAGATATGATGGTCATCTTCGTTTTGTTAAATGGGAGGCTGTAGCTTGGTATTTATTTGCTGATAGCGGCTATCGAGACGAATCCAATGATGTGTAACAGCAAGGTCTTTGAAGGTCAACGAAGGTCACAAAGGTGGCATGAACGTCCATTTACAGAAAATGTTTGAAGTGATGTCCAGTGGTATCAATGCAGTGCTGCAATCTTCTTATCATGGACTGAGTGGTATTCCTTATCACTTCTCAGCTGTTATCGGTACCCATACATGTATTTATAGGAAAGTTTGTTCTAGTTTCAACTAATACTACCAAAAAAATATGTGTGAATTCCTAAGGGACCAAACTGCGGAGGTCATCGGCCCCTAGACTTACACACTACATAAACTAACCTATGCTACGAACAACACACACACTCATGACCGAGGGAGGACTCGAAACTCCGTCGGGAGGGCCAGTACTACCACCTGTAGAAATACGTGACGTATTCCTTTTAAACACCCTGCATATGCCAAATGGGAAGAAATTTTATGCTGTCAGAAAGAAAACACATACGCTAATAACAAGACATCAATGGATTGTTACTTGTAAACTGAGAAAGAACATTACAAAGTTTCGATGAAAATCTAAAAATTTTGCACACAACCAGCAAGGGAGGTCATCTGCATTCACAAGAGCAACTAAAAATTTAGACAGGAAACAGAAAGGAGCTTACTGAGTTGCTGAAATAAATCCATCATGGATGTATATTTCAGTAAATATATACGATGAACTCCTGTGGCAGGAAGCTGCCCAATACGCAACTCATACCTGCTGTTCCGATGTGCCTGATCTGTTGCTGACGCCTGCGAGTCTCGGCGACTACGGTGTAAAACAGGCATGGGCAGCCTTGGTTACCGGCGGCCAACTTCACATTCTTACTGCGTTTCGCGGGCCAGATCGTCACGTGACACGACAGCAGCGCTCCTAGTGTACAAAGTCAAAACTACAGCGGCTTTTACGTTAATTTCCATTGGGTAAAGCATCGACATGAGTGAAACCTCTTTTCCAAGACGCCAGGCCAACAAATTGTGCCACAAAACATCGTTATTGAGAGCCTATTCATTCTACGTTTACCTCATCTTCTGGTATTTAGATTCACTTACTTTTTGTGAGGACTGTTTCTTTACTTCGACGCTATACAATACCTGTCTTAAAAGCTTATGTTGTAAAATTCTGCGACACTATAATTGAAGAGACAATGTTCACGACACGTAAATAAATGCAAACATCTGAAGATGGGATGCCAGGCATCTTGACAAGTAATCATGGCAAAACAAAAGGCTATAAAAGTAGCCCATTACAGCTAAATTAGTTTTATACTACGTCCACAACGGAAAAGAATTATTCACTAATGTTAAAATAAAAACATGTCCTTTGTCTACGAATTTCTTCCGCGGGCCGGACTGAAGCCCAAAGCGACCAGATACGACCCGCAGACCGCCAGTCGCCCCCATGTTGTGTAAACAAACCAGCAGTCGGAGAGGAAGCGCCTTCTGGTGGAGCTCGGCTAACTCTCAGTAAGTATTTTGTGATTTTTTATAATGTTTAGCTCTATGTATATAACTGGATGTTCGTATATCTGTTTGAGAGTAATAACCATCGACACCGTTTGACCGATCGACATGGAAGTTGACCCGTATATGTATTTATCATGGAGAAAGTCTTCATGCTATCCATTTTTCTGTAGCTCGGGACTAGTTTGCACTGCCGCACATCAAGTTCTATACCGTTCAACTGATCGCCATGAAACTGGGTATACGTTGGTATCAGAGCACGCACAAAATTTTCGCGCTATCCACGCTGCAGCTTATCAGTTTCTATTCCTCTCAGTCAATCGCCAAAATCATATCGACGCCTGTATCCTCAATAATAACTAATAGTGCTGGGGACTGTGTTTAGTAATTGTTGACTGAGTTTGAAATGGAATACCACTTTCATTTTGTTGAGTGCTGGATGTCGATATGAATAACTGTTCTTTCCTCGTTTACAAATGAATGACATTCCATTCTTCTTTTGTTTAGAGGCAAATTAAATTTGTATCACGTACAATTAAACTACTTTTAGGCGCTTCGTCTGACACGTAACATCAAGTACTGCAAATTATTTGAAATTCTATCATAAAACTCGAACACTGGAAGATCAACAAGACGTGCGCGGCAACCGTCAGCCAGTACAGCTGCTGAAACACCTGAAGAGCGCAATAAATGAAGTTTTTATGGCGTCATAAACCTGAAGCCGACGTCCGCCATGTTAGCAGCCCCAAACATTAGCTTCTGATTCATCGTTTACAGATGTATTAGTCCTTCCCATTATAGGCTAGTGTGTGAAAGAATCACATTTCAAACACAAAGTCGACTCGTTTAAGCGATATTTTCTTTTATATAGAAGAATTTTAGTTACGTTTCTGTAATTTGACTTTAGATTTCCCATCAGACAGCTCGAAGAGCTCTCTGGTTGAACGCTTTGAGAAAGATATATTCTAAACCCGTCAGGCACAGCAAAATACGCTCTTATTAGTTTCTGGAGGAGGGCATAGATAGAATATGAGTTTCGCTATTCCATATGAAGGAATATACTGGATTTCGAAACCAGCCGTTTCACGTCACTTATATCGCTTTTTGTTCATTCGAAACTTTAGACGGAAAGAAGGTAATAGTAACGAGACAAAATGCATCGTATTAATGGATCAAATACACGTTTAACACAAAAAAATACGCCTGAAAATGCCATCCTGACACTGTGTTATTCACGAAAACACTGTAATTTTTATTTTATCTAATGTTATTACAGCTATCGGACCAGGATTTCTGAACATACATAGTTTTCTACATTATATTTCCCTACTAAATAACACTTTTAATATGACCAGTGGTAATTAAAATGATTTGAGTGTCTGAAGCAGCAAGGTGAATAACTAATACTATGAACTAACAAAGTACTTGTACTACTGCAGCTGCTGCCACTTACAGTGATATAAGTAATTAAAATAATAATGACTATAATAACAATAATGATAGTTAAAGTAACTCTTGTGTAGTCAAGACAAAAATTAAGAACAAGAAGCAGTTATAAGCAATACTCTGCTGATTTTTAGGGGCCACTAACACAGCGGCGCCGGCTTCAAAGCAATGTACAGAGTAAGTCTGTAGCGGCATATCCCCCCACGGTACTTCCATGAAAGAGAGAGACGCGCAACAGGAAGCTGTGCAAATCAGAGTCTATATTTCAAAAGTTGCCAAAACATCTGGCGATCGAGACGCATGCAACGAAATTGACCGAATCAGAGCCTCTACATCAAGAGCTGCTGAAATATATGAAGAGGGAGACGCACGAGTTGGAAATCGGAGAGTGCGAACCCCTACATCAAGACTGCTGCAACACCCGAAGAGCGATATACGCGAATTATAAATTCTTTATTACACACAGATGATCCTCTGTTAAACATGCAGAGCTAAATAAACATACAGAGGCAGAACAACGTCTGCCGGGTCTCACAGACAGTAGTTTCAGTTCATATATTTCTATTTTTAGATCTGAACTTGATCTTTCGGTCGGTCTGAAACCAGTAGCATGTAACGATTATTGTGTTAAGTCTGAGGCTAAAGATAACCCCCTAGCTGTGCTCAAATGTATGTAGTTATCAGAGTTAGCATAGCACTGCTCGTAAGACATACAGAAGGCACGTTTTTCCCATTGCTGCTTACCGTTAGACCTATTGACTTCATAATGTAGAGGGTCGTTTTGCTACAATTGGTCTCACAGCCGACACATCTATCACCCAACACCCCTAACAACAAAAATCTACGCACACACACACACACACACACACACACACACACACACACACACACACACACACACACACAAACCCCCCACAAGCACACGTATCACATACTCTCCCAGATGTACTTACTTCGGTGACCAATGTACCGTTGCCCATGTCCAGCCACATGGAGGTGGACCAGTTTGTAATGACTTGACAATATTGATAAGCTGTTGTTGTTGTTGTGGTCTTCAGTTCTGAGACTAGTTTGATGCAGCTGTCCATGCTAATCTATACTGTACAAGCCTCTTCATCTCCCAGTACCTACTCCAGCCTGCATCCTTCTGAATCTGCTTAGTGTATTCATCTCTTGGTCTCCCTCTACGATTATTACCCTCCACGCTGCCCTCCAGTACTAAACTGGTGATCCCTTGATGCCTCAGAACATGTCCTACCAACCGATCCCTTCTTCTAGTCAAGTTGTGCCACAAACTTCTCTTCTCCCCAATCCTATTCAATACTTCCTCATTAGTTATGTGATCTACCCATCTAATCTTCAGCATTCTTCTGTAGCACCACATTTCAAAAGCTTCTACTCTCTTCTTGTCCAAACTATTTATCGTCCATGTTTCACTTCCATACATGGCTACACTCCATACAAATACTTTCAGAAATGACTTCCTGACACTTAAATCTATACTCGATGTTAAGAAATTTCTCTTCTTCAGAAACGCTTTCCTTGCCATTGCGAATCTACATTTTATATCCTCTCTACTTCGACCATCATCAGTTATTTTGCTCCCCAAATAGCAAAACTCCTTTACCACCTTAAGTGTCTCATTTCCTAATCTAATTCCCTCAGCATCACCCGACTTAATTCGACTACATTCCAGTATCCTCGTTTTGCTTTTGTTGATGTTCATCTTATATCCTCCTTTCAAGACACTATCCATTCCGTTCAACTGCTCTTCCAAGTCCTTTGATGTCTCTGACAGAATTACAATGTCATCGGCAAACCTCAAAGTTTTTATTTCTTCTCCATGGATTTTAATACCTACTCCGAATTTTTATTTTGTTTCCTTCACTGCTTGCTCAATATAAAGATTGAATAACATCGAGGATAGGCTACAGCCCTGTCTCACTCCCTTCCCAACCACTGCTTCCCTTTCATGCCCCTCGATTCTTATAGCACCCCTAACAACAAAAATCTACGCACACACACACACACACACACACACACACACACACACACACACACACACACACAAACAAACACACACACACACACATACACACACACACACATATACACACACACACACACACACACACACACACACACACACACACACAACCCCCCCACAAACACACACATCACATACTCTCCCAGATGTACTTACTTCGGTGACCAATGTACCGTTGCCCGGGTCCAGCCACATGGAGGCGGACCAGTTTGTAATGACTTGACAATATTTATAAGCTATCAGCAACATTTTAATAATTAGAAAAAAACTTAATATAGTAAACCTAAGAGGAAAAAGTGAAAGATTAATTACAATTGTTAATAGATAACGACGTTAAAATGAAAAAAGGTACTGGAGCGGGTAGAGGAGCAGCCCCGTAATACTGTACACCTTAATGCGTTCCAGCTGTGCAAATAAAAAATTACAAAAATAGAACATGCGACTCATACTACAGACTGATATAAGCTACAGTAATAAATAACGTTACAGTTTTTACTGGTCACTAAACGTTAATTGAGTTAAAATTGCTGGACCCTTCTATCTGAAAAAATTAAAGCACATAGAACATGAGCGAAGTAGAAATATTTGACATTTGAAGTTCCAGAAACTTAGCGTCCGTTGCTAGATGAAATCACTGAAACTTAATTAAAATGTGAGAAATTTTATAGCGTTGCGCACGACATAGGCCATTGTATTATAGGTATCCAGAGAAAGGTTTGAGACACCGCTAGTCAGGCACTGCCAATAAAGTCCCGCGGTAGCATAGCAGGGTGTGACGGGGAATTCACAGCGTCCAGCAGCAGTAACAGCTGTGAGAAGATAGCAGCCTAGTGTGCCTGGCGATGATTCGCCTGAAATAGCTGCCGAAGTGAACCTACTTCTGCATGAGCTGCGGTCAAACATATTATTGTTTTTTTAGTTACCGGAGCGGCCGAATCGTGTGGCTGGCGCTCCCGCGACTTAATAACTGCCACTTTTGACGGAGCTGCTGAACCTACGACATCCATGAGCTATTCCATCGATATGTCGTTGGCAAAGGTATGCAGAGTTTCACATTGATGGAAGTAATTCGGTGTATGGAACGGTTTCAGGGCAGGCGACAATAATTAACAGCACAGATACCTATTGCTTTAAAGTATAGATTAAAGAATAAGTGCACCAGTAATGGATCAGAGTAACTACTTATTATGTGGGCCCAGGAAGGATATGAATTACGAGGAACACGATGGCCTACTGAAAATTAAAGCGTCCGAATTTTTTTGTTGGGTCTCCATATAGGTTGAGGCATTACATGCCATGCATATTACCCGGTGGGCTTTCTCGCTTCGCCGACGCAAGTTGTTACCCTCTGCCGCTACAGGGTTCCAAATTCTAGCGTTTAGCATGGTGGTGTATAAAGTAACTATGAAGGTTCGTGAGAAACAGCGTGCTGTAATCGAAGTCCTGAACCGTAGAAAACATAGCTTCCATTTAAAAACGGAAGCTATGTACTGCTATAGTTGTATCGATATCAGTAATTTACGACGTTGCGTTGTTCATGTTCTTAATGGAAGAAACGGTGGTCGGTGGTGCTGACCTTAACTTGTGTAACAGAGCTCGAAGTGGACGATCGTGTACAACAATTGATGAAACTCATCGGAATCGGGTTGATGAAACCAGAAATACTTACAGAGCTGTTAAGTAAATGTACATCACGAGACAGTGTACAGGCTATCATTGCAGAATTTCGGTACAGAAAACTGTTTGTCGGTGGGTACTTCGAATTTATTCATCGTATGACGATGGATAAATATAGACAGCTATTGACAACAATTACACACAATTTCCAGTTCGTAATGAGTTTACAGCTCTATGTTCAGGTTGGAAATCCGTCATAAATTCTGCAGAAAAATTGTGAAGGTCTTCCATTATCCCTCTGAATGCTCTAAGGAAACTTTCAAATGTTATGCGATGTATGATTTGCAGATATTCACTACATTCAATTTCACTGAACGACTTCCATCCCCATTGGTGTAGCAATTCTGCGTATCTACACCGGTGAGCTCCGTTCCAATTCAATGTACACAAGTGTCGTCGGGGAAGATGAAAACCCGCTGGTCGCTTACACGGAGGTTTGATTAACAGGTGATGCTTCATGGAAGATTGCTCCTGCCACTGATTGGTCCACGCTTCTTGCTTGTTTAATTTTGTGTCCTGTAGGCTGACTGCCGTACGCCAGGATTGTATGCTAAACCTCAAACGGCGGGCTTCAGATGATGAAATTTCTAAATGAACTGATAATTATGGATTATGTTTTAGTCTGGTCCTCATGTTCAGCAATGACTGTGATCTCCTCACAGATGGTGGTGGAATATTATTAATACCGGCAGCCAGTGTGTGTGTTTGTGGGATGAATATACCCTCCGCTAAGGCGCATTGCTTGATTGATCCGTGTGTCATTTATTTTTCCATGGTGGAACAGTTTAATCCAGGTAGAACAAAAGTAGGAGTATGCAAGAACTAAAACTGATGATCTGACTGCCGTTGCATTGGCACCGCAGGCGCTTCCTGTTAACTTCTGGAGTACTTCGTTCCGAGTTTTGATTTTAGCTGCAGCGTTCAGTGAACAAATTTTTGTTTATCAGTGACCTGTCTAGGGTAGCACCTAGGTATTTTGGTGTGTTGCAGTACTGGAGGGTCTGATCTCTATACGTGATGTTAGGTTTGTGCTTTGGATGTTATTTCGTAGGTGGCAAGTTGATACAACGGTCTTTCGAGGATTTTGTTGGAGAGAGTTATATTCGAAACATCCGTTCAACGTCTTCCGGTCTGATGTTAGTGTTGTTCTAGCTTCCCTAAAGCTTTGAA
Organism: Schistocerca serialis cubense; assembly: GCF_023864345.2. Classification (NCBI taxonomy): domain Eukaryota; kingdom Metazoa; phylum Arthropoda; class Insecta; order Orthoptera; family Acrididae; genus Schistocerca; species Schistocerca serialis. Next base: position 378,491,024 of record NC_064643.1, on the reverse strand, counting down.
CCTGAGCAATCGGAACAATATCTTTACCATTAATAAAGTTCCTCGACTGTGTTACTGGAAGGTCTTGTGTATACAAATCAAAAAGGAGTGGAGCCGAAAGAGAATCTTGCGGGATATCTTCCTTTATTTTGCGAGCTCTGCTTCCGAAGTTCTCTGTTACCGCCCGGATGTTTCGATTGTTCAACATTTGCCAATTATAATTGTTGGTTGTGCTGTCCAGTACCCCAGTGGACCTGTTGTACTCGTTGAACGTGGGTTCATCCATTCCATGCTGGCATCTTTTGGGAAAATTCCGACCATTTGGCTTGTTTAAAGTACATCTTGGTTTTGGGTAGGAGTGCTCGAATGTTCACTCCTGACATGAAGCAGAGGATATAAGACATCTGTCAACAACAGGAGACTGGAAATGGAAAACGATGTAATCGCCATTTTTTCGCAAAACCAATTTTCAGTGTAATTTTGTGGTCGGTACTCTGTTGGATATCCCTAGATTTGTTCCAAGTTCCACATGATGGAGAAAATATTTCAAATACTCACGACTGGATGGCGAATGGTCTTTGTGGAAAGCAATGTTCCGTGATGCAGTCCCAAGTGCCATGGGTCAAGGGCTCCTCCAGTTACATTGGGATGGTTTCAGCAGATAATACGTGAGCTTTTGGTGAGTGAGAGATTTTGCAAGGCCATTGTTGCACAAGGCCCTTTAAGACTGTCGAATCAACTAAGTCTATGAACTCACCCCACGTAATTCCAGTACATGCAACTCACTCCTTGTTTGTTAAAGATGCTAGACAAGCATTGTTGTCAAAGCAGTGGTGTAAGATCACCAAATGTAGTATAATCAAAGTGTCCCACACTCTTCTTTCTCAAATACATTGCGCAACAAGTTATAGAGGCACTTTTTTCAAGATTTTCTCCCTTTGCAACGCATAAATTTGAAATTTGGTTCACAAGTGCGCACAACGTTCCTCTGTAACGGTGTGAAAGGTTGCAGCCCTGCGATGTCGTTCTAGAACTCGGCGATGCCTCACACACCAAGCTGTCGACACATGCGAAGTAATGACCAGAGCTCAGAAGTTCTCGTGAGGAGTAAGTTCGGGCAATGATGTCGCATGGACACCAAATTTCAATACAATTCTGCCAAACGCCACCATAGATGTGTCAAAGGATGGGAAGGTCGTCACACCCCCTCATCCATACATTGTGAAGGGAGATATATACATATTGACTGTAGAACATTTATATGGTTTTAACTAGGGCAATGTTTAAGATGAGTCAAGCAGAGCAGAGCAACAGCCTTCAGCATCCTTCAACGCCTCTGCGGCGGAAGTAAGAACCGCAAGACTCAGCGTTGACATCACGCAGCTTCCTTATGGGTAGCCTAGTAAATTATATCAGATGCACCGCCGCTCACAATCGACACGGGGAAGACCTCAGGAGGTGACATAAAGGGCTTCAGTGAAACAGCCTCTTCCCTCTGGACGTTAATTCACGCGTATTCCGCAGTCGAAAACAACAGTTTTCAGTACGAAGAGCAACAGACGACGATCTTAGCAATCTTTTCCATTGCTGACTTCCTATGGACTACTCAGTCCTTCTCTAACGGCATCGTGGGGCTGCAACGTAATTAAAGATGGTGTGGCCCTTTGGCTAGACGGCAATTTTTTCTATGGTGTGCAGGATGGAAACACTAGGAACCGTTCAAACCATTCGATGAGATCTGAACGTGACCGAAACAGCAAACAGTGTTTATGTTTTCCACCCGTCCACTTTCGCCCTCTCTTGTGGCGTTATCGCAGTGGGGACAGATTGATATACCCGTCATTAAAACGGCAAACGGTCAATCAGTATGTCGTTCAGAAAATTCATGACGGTCTTCTACGGCTATAGAGAGTAGGGAAGTTAGCGTCATTGTTTAAGTAGATGCCAGATTTTAGGGAAAAACCAAAGAGAAGTAAAGGTCAAATAATTACGTACCGGTATCCAGGTAGTTCAAAATGCTGCCCTACATTAATACAGGTCATTTAGATGACAAGAACAGTGGACGTAAGTGCTGGACAGAAAGCTGCGTAGTAACGTCATAAATACGATCATGACGTATCTTCTTCACGCCACACACGTGAGACGAAGTCTTTCTCACTCTTCTAAGTATGTAACACCGTCCTAACAAGCATGGCTTCTTGTTTCAAGGAGGGAGCCCGTCTCTACGTAGCTTTTATGGGCCACAGAGCAGTATGTTCCACTTTCCCATTGACCGTATTTTATAATCAGACAATAGGACAAAACCTAATTTACCTGCACACTCTATTCTGTCAATACAAGAGATAGCAATGAAGAAGAGAATGTAGAAGACTATACCTCAGGGTGCAGTTTTCTACTGAACAGAAGCCTGGGACGTTAGCAAAAAATAAAAATAAACTGCTTGCGACTGAAACGGATTACTCTGCGTAGCATTTATGGGCCACAGAACACTATGTTCCACATTGACATTGACCGTATTTTATAATCAGACAATAGGACAAAACCTAATTTACCTGCACACTCTGTTCTGTCAATAAAAAGATAACAATGAAGAAGAGAATATAGAAGACTATACCTCAGGGTGCAGTTTTCTACTGAGCAGAAGCCTGGGACGTTAGCAAAAAACAAAAATAAACTGCTTGCGACTGAAACGGATTACTTAATCCGAAGCTCAGGCTCTACTAGGATGGATAGCATAAGAAATGATGTAATCCGACGTAGTATGAAAGTGGATAAGGATATCTATGACGACGACTAACAAAAACAGCTGATGTGGTTTGGTTAAGCGAATAGGAAGAATGAAGAAAGGGTACCAAATAGAATGCTACGATGGATACCGCCCGAGCGGAAGAAGAGGGTTCGCCCACGAGGCAACTGGCATAATGATGTGGAGGAGGCAAAGGAAGCGGGGAATATGAACGTTAAGGGAAGCCAAGACAGAAGAAGATGGCGGCTGGGGACAGAGAATCGGCGCCGGCCGGAGATAATCTCTAAGAAGAAGAAGAAGAAGAAGAAGAATGGGTTTCTCAATCATGTTCTTTGTAAGTTATCACAAATCCAAACAAGTATCGGTCGATATTGCAGCCATGGTTCTCAAAAACGAGGTCTTAGAACAGTTTACCAAATCTTTAGTCGTTTGATAATACCGGCAAACGCGGCAAATGTAAGAGTAGGAAATTCAAATCATACCTAATTTACAACATTTTACTGATTGTGTGATGTGTGGGTGGACGTGAGTGACTCTGGTAAAGAATGAATACAGTTTTAGGTATGCTTGTATTTTACCCTTTTTTTTAGAATGTTGTTTTAATCACATACATCTCTATCAAATCAACGAGGGCGCTGTTAACAAAGAAACCCACACGCGGGGGCGCACGCTCAAATGTTTTCATCGGCTGATCCTCGTTATGACATGAATATTATACGCCTAATGCAATGCTAGAAAAGACCCAGCACACTCAAGACTCCACCACCTAAATACGGATTGCGGCGCAATAACCGGCTTCTTATTTGTGTATCGACCATGTCAAGTTCATTCCATGTACTCCCCGTCGTAGTTTAATCCACGCAGTTTTCCAATAAGTCTTTTTTTTCCTGGACCTCGACGTTTCCTTAAAGTCTCTTATACGAGCACATAATGAACTAGTAAAGTGGATTATAGAGGACAAAGTACATTTGTTCCAGAATCCTCCAACCAGACCAAGTATAAACGACAGTAGCGATATGATATTAGTAATATGAAATTATAATAGCTGAATCTGAAGTTACAGATACAATCATCTGGAAAGCTGTAACGCTGTTTTCCTAACTTAGGACTAAGGTTTGTGCACCTGAAATATGGAACTCTAAACTATATGTCGTATTTGATAGTACTGAGGTTTTTCTGTAATTGTTTGCATTTACAATACTAAATTTTAATTTCAAATGTACAACTTCTACACGTTTGCACTATAACTTGTTTCCACGCAACCTTATGTTTGTATTTTGCATAGTTCTTGTGGCTAATGAGCGCAAAATTTGTCCACACACAAATGCTTATTCCAGTACCTACTGTGGACCACATATTTTCGATCATTAATAATTTAGAGCAGTGTGAGGCATTGCAGTTTGCATGTCTGTTTTATTCTGCTTCGTGTAAGTAAGAAATATTTTAACACGTGGAATTCTCAGCATGTGTAGTGTTAGAAAAGTCACTCATTATCCTATTATTTTTCACGTCAAATTTCGAAGCAATTTCACACACCACTGCAGATGACACCTTTTATGACAGCTCTTGTCTGCATTTTTACTGTCTGTTTGCTAAATTACTGGTGCATTTTTCACTGCAACCTGAAATTAATGACACCGCAACTATGAAAATGTTATCTGGACAGGAACATGAAACAATCTTCGCTTTTATTGTTCGGTTTCTCAATACAGGTGCATCTTTCAATGCAACTTAAAATTAATGACACTGCAACTCTGAAAATGTTAAACAATACACTGGACGGGAACATGAAACAGTTAATGACAGTGACGTTAATTAATAACAGTGAATAAATAGTATACCAAGCATGCTGCAGACCTTATAGTACGTCACACTGTGAGGTAATGGGCGTGTAGTGGCGCCCTGAAAATATTGTAAGTTCGCAATTGGCGTGGAAGCATGGGCCGCTCGGCAAGCCAGGGCTCGTCAGCAACCATGGGGTTCCGAACATTAGCCGGAGCAAGAGGGGTAGCCCCAGCGTATGGTGCAGGCCGACTGCGTGGCTGGGAATTCCACATTGACGCTGTGTCGAGGACTGTGCTTTGTGTCGATGAAGGAGATATGTATGCCGGGAGTGCCAAAGATGGCGCACTTTGTGAAACCATAATGGCAGGTATTTCACAGTTCATGTAGAAATTAATAATAGCCAGAGGAAACATGATACCTTAAAATGAAACATGTACATTACCATTATTTGCATGACGATTATGATGGTGTAATCTGGTTTTCAATATCTTTATTAGTTTAAAGTTTGGTATCTGACTGTAAATTATACAAGTAACACCCAACAACGAGTTTCCGGTATGAATTATAGGCATGGAACTTGACTAGTACATGAGTTATTGGAGGTCAACGTGGCCGATTACTATTGATCGCTTCAGGCCATAAGTACGCCACAGTTACACGAAAAAACGATAGCAGCATGCTTATAAATATATATTTATTCGTCTACTTGTTTGTTTATATCCGATATATACCATTCATGAAGAAATTGGTCAAATCTTTACTGTGCTTTAGAGAGCACAGAGACATTAGACTACTGGCCTACTTTTGCTTCTATTCCTTTGATATATGTTTATTTAATTTGTTTATGTATTTAATAATATGTGGTAGAGCGTGTTCATGGTCCAGCCATAGGAATATTTATTTAATTTCAAGTTATTTAAATGTAAATCCAGTATTTCATATGTGTTTTAGTATGTTTTTGAGTGTGTGTTGGCTTGGAGACACGGCGGGATCGCTCTAGCCAATCACAGCGCTCGTTACTGTTGTAGATGACTACCGAAATCAATGGAGAGACCATATGGAAGTGGAGGAGAAGCATCGGGTCGCACAAGACATGGGGGAGTGCTGGACGGGAAGGCGCGACGGGCGGTCGCAGGAAATACTTGGACAGTGTTGAGCAGTTTGAGCGTGGTCACGGGGGATAAAAATGTTCAAATGTGTGTGAAATCTTATGGGACTTAACTGCTAAGGTCATCAGCCCCTAACCTTACACACTACTTAACCTAAATTATCCTAAGGACAAACACACACACCCATGCCCGAGGGAGGACTCTAACCTCCGCCGGGACCAGCCGCACAGTCCATGACTGCAGCGCCTGAGACCGCTCTGCTAATCCCGCGCGGCACACGGGAGATAGAAATATTTCGTAGTGCCCACTTTTGCACTTGTGAGATTTCCGTGGCTTGTGCAGTGAAGATGTAGTATGTGTTTAGATGTGAATACCTCGCGAGCAATGTTGTTGCTCGTAAGTAATTACGTGAAGTAGGAGTCTATTGTTTCCCTGTTATTCAACTTATATTTTATTTAATTGCTGGAACAAGGACATCAATAAGTGTTTTGAAGAAATAAACGGCATTCTTAAAACTACTTCTGCTATCGTACACATCATTTAAAGTCGTTAAAATTGTACCTGCAGATTTTATTTAATTGCGATCTCTCATTTATAAATTTCTATGTTACATTCAAAATTCGCAATTGCCGAGTGACAGGAACCTTCGACCATTCGATTCATGTGTGTATTCATATTGTATACTGTAGACTCAGCAGTATTTGGCATGTAATGCGGCAACTAAGTATCCCACCACCTAGACAACGAAACCAGCCAAAACTTTTAATATTTCAACTCTGAGGGTACGTAGTTGTGGGCCAGATTTTTATTTGAAAGCCCGAAACATGCAGAAGGTCGCAGAGGCGAAGACAGAGGGTAATTCATTTCCCCATAATATTTGACTGCATTGCCACATAGAGCAGTAGCTACGATACAAACATGATATTCATAGCAGCACAAAACAACACACTAATCCCTAACATAAATCATTTAAGATCCAACATTAGCAGTGAATGTGCCCTTTAGATGGACCCTACTCTCACTTTCGTTCGCTATTACTGTTCAATTTTTATGTGTTTCTGGAAGACCAATTACCGCATGTATATAAGTCGGGCAACAGCCTAAGGTAGAGCGTTATAAATGTGTGTGAAGTTGTGGCACACTGTTTCGACTGTTTGAGCAGCAGCAAAGGCAACGAGCACGAAACAGGGGTCTGTTTTGTAAACATGAAACCGGGCTGACGCCCCTGTTTGTTGTGGAAAGAAAGTAAACACCTTTTGTTCTCTTTCGATCGTCAAGCTATTTCCTCGGTGTTACCGACAGAGAAAAACTTTACGTGTAGCGTGTCTGCTATGTATCACAAGAGGATGGAAGAGCCAGCCTGTGTGCTGCAAGCAGAAGTAGCACTTCGCTGGTTATCAAGGAGGAACTAAACTCTTATTTTCATTGTCACTTACTTTGCTTAAGTGTCTGTCTTTCATTATTTATTTTCCTCATTTTCACTGTTACTACAAGCCAAGCCGGGGAAGTATATTCACATTGTGCTCCCATGCAGTTACTTTAACAGTGCCAGAAGTTTGATAGAATCTGGATTTTAAAAGTAGTGGAATCAGGACCTACGAAGAAATTACAGTGGGAGAAACATGTAATGAAGTGAGATATTTAGTGGTTTTTTAATAATATTCTGGTTTTTGTTCAGTTATCGGTCTTCATACCGGTTTTATGCGACTCGCCACAATCTCTGTTTTCCTCTTGAGTTTTCACCGTCTACAGCTCCTTCTAGTACCATGAAAGTTACTGCCTGATGTCTTAACAAATGTGCCATCTCCCAGTCCCTTCTTCTTGCCAGTGTTCTCCATACATTCCTTTCCTCGCCCATTCTACAGAAAACCTCTTCATCAGTTGTAATGTTATTGGGATTTCCATTGTATGAAAGCGGTGAGTACCCTTGGAAATGCATTCACCAACTGTACTCTTAATGTTACTACCACAGCTTTTAACTTCACCGAAGTTTGTTCTGAGTTTCCTGTATGCTGCATCATCCTTCGGGCAATCACTTCTTTTTCGATTTCTTCACAGTTTTCATGCTGTCATTTCGCCTTAGCTTCCCTCCACTTCCCATTTATTTAATTCCTGAGTGACTTGTGCCTTTGTATTTCTAAATTTGCAGGAACATTCTGGTACTCCCTTCTTTCATCGACCTACTGAAGTATTTCTTCTGCTAGTATATTTTCTGTTACCCATACTTTCTTCGCCACTACCTATTTTGAACCTGTGTTTGTGTTTCCTATTTTTGTGATTGCCCTTTCAGAAACATCCATTATTCTTCAACTGAACTGCACACTGAGCTATTCATTATCGCAGGATCTATGGCCTCAGAGAACTTCAAGCATATCTCTTCATTCCTTAGTACTTCCTTATCTCACCGCTCTGCCTGCTGGTTCTCCCTAACCACTCTTAAACTTCAGTATACCATACATCCTTACTAAATTGCGATCTGGGTCTATACCTGCTCCTGATGAGGCCTTACATTCAACTATCTGTTTTCGGAATCTGTGTCTTACCATGAAGTAACTTATCTGAAATCTTCCTCTACATCCCGGCCTTTAACAGGTATTACTCCTCCCCTTGTGAGTCCTGACAGGGTATTCCTATGACTAGCTGGAATTTATTGCAGAACTCAGTTAGACTCTATCGTCTTTCATTCCTAGTACCAACCCCGTAGTCTCCCGTAATCCATTCTGTTACTTTTTCCCCTAAACCACATTCCAATCCCACGGGATTATTAGATTTTTATTTCCCTTTACGTACTTAATGATCCCCACAATATCCTCATATACAGGGTGATTCAAAAGAATACCACAACTTTGAAAATCGAGAACTCTGCAAAGAAGAAAAGGAGAGTTACGCTCTTTCTGTCGTCGATTGAAGGACACTCTGAAGTGTCATGTAATTGCTCATGTGGTTGCTAGCAGCGCTGTCGGCCACGTAACCTTCACATCTGTCGGCAGTGTTAAGATGGTGACTGCTAAAAAAAAATCATTTTGAGTTATCGAGTACAGCAGAAGTGAATTGACGACAGTTGTTCAGCCCGAGTTTTGAACCAAGTATGGTGTTCAGCCTCATCATAGATGGTGTATCGTACGTTGCTATAAACAATTTACGGAGAAAGGGTGTTTGTGCGAGGGGAAAAGGTCGGACGGCCCCGCACGAGTGAAGAAAACGTTGGCGGCTTTCAGGAAGCATTTGCTCGCAGTCCAGGAAAATCGACCAGCCGAGCTAGCAGAGAGGTGAAAATGCCGCAATCGACCATTTAGCAGTCCCAATGAAAAGGTTAGTAATGAAACCTTATCGTCTACAAATGGTTCAAACCCTTTCCGAAGCTAATAAGGTGAAAAGAATCGAGTTCTGCGAGTTTGTCCTTGAGTAAATGGAAATAGAAGACCGGTTCATTTCGAAGCTAGTGTTCAGCGATTAAGCAACATTTCACACAACAGGGAAAATCACTCGGCTCATTGTCCGTTTATGGGGCACTGAAAATTCGCGGGAAACAACTTAGTATGGACGTGATTCACCTAAGGTGAAATTTTTTGTGTTACATTTCAGTCAACAAAGATTTTGGACCTTTTTTCTTCTAAGGTGCAGCTGTAACTGGGCAAACATATCTGGAAATGTTGCAGAATTGGCTGTTCCCTCAACTCGAAGAACATGTGCGTCAATTTATGTTTCAGCGGGGTGGGGTACCACCCCATTGGCACATCTCTGTCCGTGCCTGTTTGAACGAAACCTACCCCCACCAATGGATCGGTCGCCAGGCAGCTCGTGACAGAGCACGTCATCACTGGCCTCCAAGAAGCCCTGGTCTTACGCTACCAGCTAACATCGAGAAACTAAAAGAAGGAATAACTGCAGCTCTCCAAACTGTTAGGCTGGAGATGCTACAGAGAGTATAGAAAGAGTTCGAGTATTGGGTCGATGTCGTTAGTATCACACTGAACATTTATGAACTTGTTTTCTATTGAAAACAACTTTGTTAAGTACTCTTCAAGGTTCCGTCATGTTTCTTTGATTAAATACAGATTTTCGAAGTTGTGGTATTCTTTTTGAATCACCCTGTACTTTGTCTATCTCTTTATCTTCGGCCTGAGACGTCGGTATGTATATGCGAAATATCGTTGTCGGCGTTGGTTTGATCTCGATTCGGGTAAGAATAAACCTGTCACTGAACTGTCACAGTAACTCACTCTCTGCCCATTCGTATTCATAACGAATCCTACTCCTGTCATACTATTTTGTGCTGCTGTTGATATTACCCTATACTTATCTCACCATAAATCGTTGTCTTCTTTCCATTTCACTTCCCTGACACCCGCTATATCTAGATCGATCCTAACATTTCCCTATTCAGACTTTCTACATTCCCTGTGACATTCAAATTTCTGATATTCAACGCCCCGACTCGTAGAAAGTTATCCCTTCATTGGTTATTGAAACTTTTTCTCACGGTCACCTAGCCCTCAAGTAGAAGCTGTATCGCAACATTATTCATAGTCATTCTTCCAATCCATATGTGGCATAACAGCAAACCAGTGCTTAACAGTATTGGTTAAAAACACTCTTGGTTGCAATTTTAGTTTTTTATTTTTCAACGACGCGTTTCGCCTTATTTAGGCATCTTCAGGTTATCTACATAGAAAACAGAGAACAAATACATCTATTTAAGAATCGCGATCGCGTTGTGCAGACTTGGATAACCTATAATCATGTATAAACAGATCACCTATTGAAAATATAAACAGATCACCTATTGAAGGAGCAAATACCTTAATTTGGTATTTCTTAAGAATCCTTTAGTCAGTGTAGCCAAAGGGCATCGTCGAATATATCAGGCCAACATTGCCTTCGTTAAACTCAGTAAAAACTGGAAATATAAAACAGTAAAATCATTACCTTTTCTAGATGGACGGGAGAGGCAGCAGGATCTGCATAACGCGTTCCCGTTCACAGGACAAAGTAACAGTAAGATGGGGGCTCAGGTAGTAAGCATAATGCGCCACAGCGTCGTGTGCCAATACTGAAGCCTAATACAGAATCACCTCAAGAGGTGGCGCTGAAACACAGCAGTGATTAAAAATGAGAGATCGTAAACTGGATATCCATACCCACTAAAACTTTATAAATGTAATGCACATAAAACATTGATAAGATGGAATTACTAGGGGCAACACCTGTGCTTAACTTATCCTAAAATTTTTACGAAGTAAAATATAAATGAAGGCGGTAAATTATTCTTGCTAGACGTTCTAGCTCCGAATGACGCAGTATTGAGTGTTATATGGGCGGCCTCTTTATTTGAAATTACGGTCTTGTGTTTTTAATGTTCTCGTTCTAGTGGTGTATGATACGAAAAATCGGTTTATGTACTGCATCTGTGTGTTGTAGTATACACCTTGTTTTCTCATTTTAAATTTACCGCCTTCATTTATATTTTACTTCGTCAAAATTTTACGGTAAGTTAAGCACACGTGTTGCCCCTAGTAATTCCATCTTATCAATGTTTTATGTGCATTACATTTATATAGTTTTAGTGTGTATGGATATCCAGTTTACTATCTCTCACTTTTAATCACTGCTGCGTCGCAGAGCCACCTCCTGAGGTGATTCTGTATTAGGCTTCAGTACTGGCACACGACGCTGTGGCACATTATGCTTACTACCTGAGCCCCCATCTTACTGTTACTCGCTCCTGTGAACGGGAACGCGTTATGCAGATCTTGATGCCTCTCGCGTCCATCTAGAAAAGGTAATGATTTTACTGTTTTATATTTCTAGTTTTTACCTGTGTTTAACGAAGGCGATGTTGGCCTGATATATTCGACGATGCTCTTTGGCTACACTGACTAAAGGATTCTTAAGAAATACCAAATTAAGGTATTTGCTCCTTCAATAGGTGATCTGTTTATATTTTCAATACGTGATCTGTTCATACATGCTTATAGGTTATCCAAGCCTGCACAACGCGATCGCGATTCTTAAACAGATGTATTTGTTCTGTTTTCTATGTAGATAGCCTGATGATGCCTAAATAAGGCGAAACGCGTCGTTGAAAAATAAAAAAAATAAAATTGCAACCAAGACTGTTTTTAACAAATACTATTATTCATAGTCTTCAAGAGCTGCGGCAGGTAGGAGATCCGAATGGAGGACTATTCCGGATCTTTTGCCAGTGGAGAGATCATGACATTGTTTCAATTACAAACCACATGTGCTGTGGATACACGTTATTTGTCTTTAATACATTGGTTTTCATTGCCCTCTGCATCCACCTGCTGTTGATTTTTGCTGATTCCTTTGCCTTTTAAGGGCACTTTCCTACCCCAAGGGCAAAGGGAGTGCCCTGAACCTCTGTCCGTTCCATCGCCATCTTTGACGTAGGCATTGGCTGAGTGAGGGTAACTCCCTATGTCGGAGGTCTTCGGCCGCTATTACTGGTGATATTCATTCAAAATTTAGGCCATGGTGGGGTTCTAACCCCGGTCACCGGATGTTTTGATTATTAATCAAAGAAACAAAACAAACGATACTAATAATCCTCCTACCCCCCCCCCCCCCACCCCCCCTGGAGGTTCGAGTCCTCCCTCGGGCATGGGTGTGTGTGTTGTCCATAGCGTAAGTTAGTTTAAGTTAGATTACGTAGTGCGTAAGCTTAGGGACCGATGACCTCAGCAGTTTGGTATCATAAGACCTTACCAAAAATTTACAAATATATTAATAATCTACGTCTTTATTCTTCACGACTGCGTACGTATTTCTCAACACAGTAACCCAGGCGACATTTCTCGCAACTAGAGACCAGCTTGTTGATACCATCACTGCAGAGTTTTTGACTTTGTTGATGAAGCTACAACCTCGCCTCCACTTGCATAGCTTCACTAGTCTGTAACTGAAATTTTCGAAGGCGTTCTCGCGTTCTTGAAGTTCTGATAAGAAATGAAAATTGGATGGTGCCAAATGGGGACTGTATGGACGATGATCGATGGAGGAGAAACCAAGGCGTTAGATTGTTGTAAATGTCGCCGCGCGCGTTTGTGATTTGGTATTATTATACTGAAGGAGACGGAGTTCCATTAACGGACGAACTTCCATTCTGGGAAAATCCCCCAGGCTGTGGCAAAGCCAGGTCTCCGCAACTTCCTTTCTTCCAGGAGTGCTAGTTCTGCAAGTTTTACAGGAGAACATCTGTGAAATTTGGAATATATGGAGACGAGATGCTGGCGGAAGTAAAGCTGTGAGAAAACGGCCTGAGTCGTGGTGAGTAGCTCAGATGGTGCAGCACCTACCCGCGAAAGTCAAAGGTCCCGAGTTCGAGTCTCGGTCCGGCACACAGTTATAATCTGCAACGAAGTTTCATATCAGAGCACACTCCCCTGCAGAGTGAAACTTTCATTCTGGAAACACATTGGAATGTCCTGAGAGAACGTACGAACTATGAAAAAATCCAAGTTGCTCGGACTTTTCTTCTTTCTGTGGCCTTTGTCCCATCTCTTCAAAGGATCAGCATGTTACTTTATGAATTTGGCAATGTTACTGGCCTGTCGTCACCCCTTCCGTTCTGGAACGGAATTTGGATACTCCTTCTCTATGCGCCTCGTGTTATCCCACGTGGAAGTATGAGAACGATTTGTAAACGTTTGAGAAACCCTATACGTCACGCGGGGGGAACCGCCTAAAGCCATATCCAGGTGGCCGGCGCACACGAATCGGTGTATTCAATTGTTTGCTGAGAAAGGTGTCAAAGTGCCAGCACAGATTGCCTTGCAACGCTTAGTCAGAGAATGGCGTCAGACAGGATCTGTTTTGAACAAGTCAGAGACCGTCACGAAACGTGCCTGCCCAGCGGATAATGCGGCTGCAGTTAACTAGAAAATGCTTCGGAGTCATAGCAAACGAATCCGACGCCTCTCGCAAAACCCAGCATTCCACGTTGATAATGCGGACGAATACTGCACCTGGACCTTCAAGCGCATCCTTACCGAGTATCTGTTGTTCATATATTAAAACCAACCGTTACTCCTCAGCGACTCCAGTTTTGTGAGTGGCTGTTCGCTGAGATAATAATGAATGACTTGGACATGGATCTGCTCTTCGCGTCTGATAAGGCCTAGGTTCAAGTTAGAGGTTATATCAACGCACAGAATCACAGTTTCACGTCAGCGGAGTACTGCTTAACTACCAAAAAACACCATTGCATGATCAGAAGGTAGGGGTTTTGAGTGCAGTGTCTGTACGCCGCATTATTGGTCCCATGTGTGGCATCAGGCGCTGATTTCGGGGCTTTACATTGTCAGCAGTTTGAAACAATTTGTGGCGGCATTAACGGAGGAGGAAAAGACCTACACTACTGCCAATAGGATGGAGCAACTGCCCGTACAGCCGGCCGAACCTTGGATCACATTTACACACTCTTCATGCCTGACAAGAGTTGTTAGCAGGGTTCAGACCGGTCGCAAAGCTAGGTGGCCACCCAGGTCGTCTGATCTGTTAGTGTCCGATTACTTTATGTGAGGAGCCCTCAAGTCGAAGTTAATATCGCAACATTATTCGTAGTCTTCAAGAGCTGTGCAGAACGTTATGGATGAGACTGCAGCAATTCCATCAGTCCTGCTTCGAACCACTTTTAGAAACTTGCTGACCAGGGCCCAAAGGTGCCAGGAGATGAATGGACGTTAGTTTCAACATATGCTATAATCAGGTTAGTACCTTATTTCTTTTCCTCTGCTGTTTTTCTTTGTACCTGGAACGATGTTCTTCGGGCCACTTCCATTTGCCCCGCCATGTAGTACTGCCAGATTATTTTCTTGCCCTTAAAGCAAGTTTCATGCCGGCCGGTATTGGCCGAGCGGTTCTAGGTGCTACAGCCAGGAACCGCGCTACCGCTACGGTCGCAGGTTCGAATCCTGCCACGGGCATGGACGTATGTGATATCCTTAGGTTAGTTAGGTTTAAGTAGTTCTAAGTTCTAGGGGACTGATGATCTCAGAAGTTAAATCCCATAGTGCTCAGAGCCATTTGAACCAAGTTTCATGAAAGTCACTCGCCGCGATGTCAATGGTGGTGCAGTTTAATAAGTTTCTTCACCACAAAATTCGAAGAAGATGTATCGGGAAGTGCCACATAAAAAAAGAAATAATTATAATGACAATTAGGCCAGCTGAGAGTAGGACTCGTGGTACAAACTTATTTATGTGTATAGACAGTTCACACATATCGGGAATCGAGAATATCGACGGTTGTTACCTTTTATCGACATCGGTACTGGCAAGATAACGTTTCCCGGAATTCCTAACAATCGACAACACTTTAATTTTATGTTTGAAGCAGAATAACAAAGAAATATCTTTTCGTATAGTATGATACAAATTAACAACTTTCAGATTTTTTTCCTTTATTTGTACTGCGAAATCGTGCTTCTTCCAAATTTCATGAGTACAGCGCAACAGGCAATATCCTATAGGTTTTAATGAGTGAATTTGCGAGTATCAGATATTGTGACATAAATTGTCGTACCTTTTGATTGCATTGCCTTAAAAGCATAAGTGTGTACACTGCCGACGGACCGTAGACCTCAGTATTCAAGATAAATTTAAACTTTGTACTTGTATATCTCATGAGAAAAAGGGGCGGACAGACAGACAGTTAGATAACAAATGACCAAATAAATTTTTTTTCGTGTGAGATATTTACAAACTAACCGATTTTTTCCTTTACTTGTTCCATGAAACCTTGCTTCCTGCTAAATTTCATGATTCGAGGCAAACGAGAAGTATTCTACAGGTTATGATGAGTGTGTTTGTGATTATCAAAATATGTGACTTAACGGCCATATATTTTCAAAGCACTAATGTAGGAGCTAGAGACTTTTACACCGACAAGTGATGGTAGACAGTTGCGTGTGAGGCAAATGTAAACTTTAAACGTGTACCCGTTCCTTAGATAAAGGATTATTGACAGTGGGACTGGCAGACAGGCACACAAACAGATGGACAACAAAGTGACACTACAGTGGTTTCGTTTTTACCGAGTGACGTACGGCACCATAGAAACGAACATCTGGTTTTGTTACGTGGAAAATACTTCTGTATTGTGGAGACGTCAATAAGATTAATCCGAATATTCATTCCGTTCACTATGAAAGCGGAGCCAGATGGCGGATTACATTACCTAGATGTGCTACTCTTAAAAACAGAAGATTGTAGCTGGGACATTCGGGATACAGAAACCCTATACACACGGACGTTTACCTACACCGGGATTCGGATCACCATCCACGGCAGGGAGCAAGAAACTTAAGTCAGTCGGAGATGCTCGACACAGTTTTTGAATACCTCATCAATGCGTCGTTGAGTAACTAATATTCGTCTGCTGGTAGTAAAAGAGCGATAGCCACGTAAAGATTAGAATGATGTAGAGAAGCCTGCGAATTTTAAAGTTTCCGTAACGTCCATTAAACGTGTCACCGCTAGCACAAGGACGATTTTCACGTCCCATAATATCATCACAATGTACAAACTCAATAAACGGAAACAGGAACAACTAAGGTCGACTTAGAGTGCTCACAGACTTCTAGAGCTCAGGAATCGGCTATACAGACTGGTGATAGAGATTCCTTAAAACAATAGTAATGATAATTGAGTGGAGGAGGGGGTGAAGCTCAATACTTTCTAGATTGTTGTGCCGAAGATGTGCGTCAGTCCACCGCAGAACGATAGCAATACCGATCGACAGTCACTGGCAACGGACAATTGTGATGTCACGCCCCTGTGCAGGAGCAAGTGGATATTAAATTTTACTGCAGCCGGTAGCAAACCAAAGGGTTAATCGGATATTCACTCAACTCTCATGACGATGGCATCCGCAGAAGGGATTCGATCACGGTATAGTAGCCCGGAATATTTTAATATTAGACGTGTTATCGCGTGTTAATGGTAGGCGTAAGATGCGGGTCCTCGTACAGTGTCATGGGAAACGATGTGCCGAATCAAAAGAACGGATATATTCATGCGTGGACTGAGTAATATGAGCTACTTCCATCATTAATTGGGACAAATCTTGTGACTCTTTGATCTTCTTGTGTCAGACCACCCATACGATATTTTCAGGAGTAGAGCAAGACCGTCTCCCAAGACCTAAACAGGTCGCCCACTGCGACTGACTCTGTCAAGTACACTACTGGCCATTAAAATTGCTACACCAAGAAGAAATGCAGGTAATAAACGGATATTCATTGGTCAAATATATTATAATAGAACTAACACGTGATTACATTTTCATGCAATTTGGGTGCATAGATCCTGAGAAATCAGTACCCAGAACAACCACCTCTGGCCGTAATAACGGCCTTGATACGCCTGGGCATTGAGTCAAACAGAGCTTGGATGGCGTGTACAGGTACAGCTGCCCTTGCAGCTTCAACACAATACCACATTTCATCAAGAGTAGTGACTGGCGTATTGTGACGAGCCAGTTGCTCGTCTACCATTGACCAGACTTATCAATTGGTGAGAGGTCTGGAGAATGTGCTGGCTCGGGCAGCAGTCGAACATTTTCTGTATCCAGAAAGGCCCGTAGAGGACCTACAACATGCGGTCGTGCATTATCCTGCTGAAATGTAGGGTTTCGCAGGGATCGAATGAAGGGTAGAGCCACGGGTCCACTGTTCAAAGGGTCGTCAATGCGAACAAGAAGTGACCGAGACGTGTAACCAATGGCACACCATACCATCACGCCGGGTGATACGCCAGTATGGCGATAACGAATACACGCTTCCAACGTGCGTTCACCGCGATGTCGCCAAACACTGATGCGACCATCATTATGCTCTAAATAGAACCTGGATTCATCGGAAAAAATGACGTTTAGCCATTCGTGCACCCAGGTTCGTCGTTGAGCACACCATCGCAGGCGCTCCTTTCTGTGATGCACCGTCAAGGCTAACCGCAGCCATGGTCTCCGAGCTGATAGTCCATGCTGCTGCAAACGTCGTCGAACGGTTCGTGCAGATGGTTGTTGTCTAGCAAACGTCCACATCTGTTGACTCAGGGATCGAGACGTGGCTGTACGATCCGTTACAGCTATGCGGATAAGATGCCCGTCATCTCGACTGCTAGTGATACGAGGCCGTTGGGATCCAGCACAGCGTTCCGTATTACCCTCCTGAATACGATAAACCGCATTCCTGGCTGAAATGGAGGAAAAAGATGTGTCCGGAAATGCATCGTTGCCACGGTAGATGGCACTGACGAATGATAGTTCATCTGACTACATGCCGTGTCTTCCATATTGCTAGCTGTGTGACTGACGCAGCGTAATGTAAGCTGCAGAATGGTCCGGTATTCGTGTCGGAAATAAGACGAGATGGTATCTGTGTACGGTCAAGCAGATGGAAACTCGAGAGGCGGCACGGCTTTACCAAAACAAGTACCCTCACAGTCACCAACCACACCACACAACATCTATAGCTCTTTTTCTTGCCGTTGGGTGTTTGTGTGATCGTGGGTCCTTTCAGACAGACAGAAGTGTGGGGTGGCGTCGGACTGTGCTTAGATTAGATATGGAGGACTGGGTTCTACAGCATATTGAGATGAACTCTAGTACAAGCTCCAGGCAAGTGGCCCCCCAACTTGTTGTTAGCGAAAGTAAGATTATTTGTATCGTGCGTAACAGTCACTACTACCTTTACCACCTGCAACGAGTACGCCGGCCGCGGTGACCGAGCGGTTCTAGGCGCTTCAGTCCGGAACCGCGCTGCTGTTACGGTCCCAGATTCGAATCCTGATTCGGGCATGGATGTGTGTGGTGTCCTTAGGTTAGTTAGGTTAAAGTATTTCTAAGTGTAGGGGACTGATGACCTCAGATGTTAAGTCCCATAGGGCTTAGAGCCATTTGAACTTTTTTTTTTTGCAACGAGTACAACGATTATAAGCAGCGGATTTCCTTCTGTGGGAAGGGTTTTGTAGATTTTATGATTATAAAGAACCCGCCTCGACTGCAAATAGAAACCGGCTGTTGACCTAGGTATCGGGGCGGATAACCACGCCTTCTTCGGAACACACTAAACTACAAACTGCCTAAAAAGGCATGGTCCAATATTAATACAGAACGCCCAAAAGCGAAAAAGACATTCCATGCGAGTCTTTTGCCCTTTTGGGTGTTCTGTATTAATATTGGACCATGCCTCTTTAGGCAGTTTGTAGTTTAGTGTGTTCCGAAGAAGGCTTTGTTATCCGTGCCGATACCTAGGTCAACAGCCGGTTTGTATTTGCAATCGAGGCGGATTCTTTATAATCATTAAGTTATTCACGATTGCTGACGCGCTGCAATGTTAAAAGTTCTCGATTTTGTAGATGGTTTTGGACCATAACGTCACAATTATTGGATTTCTGTTATCAGTCCTCTTTCCCGACGGAGCAACATTTACCAGAACTGGCATCATCAGTCCGCGTAGTCGTCATCCGTAGACTACAGAAAATCTTGACGGAATGGTTGAGGCATCTCATCGGCACTGGTTCAGCCTCAATCTATGGCTAGATTCTTGGCGACCACATACTTGGTCCGGATATTATTCCATAACGCCTCGGCTGAGGAACTTATCTGGACTTCCTGCGAAATACTCTGCCTGCTCTGCTTAATAATGTGTCTTTGGCAGTACGATCGGTTATGTGATTTCTGCTTGACGGAGCTCCACACCACTTCCCGCATTACACTTCGCTGACATCTCCACATCTTCCCAGGACGTTGGGTAGGATGCGAAGGACCTGTAGCATGGGCTGCTAGATCACTGGACTTAAGCCCCGGATTCTTACCTCTGGGGCACATGAGAATTGTTGTGTATGTTGAACTGGTTCCTGATGTGTAGATCCTTCAACAGCGTTTCCACGGCGCCTGTGACACTATTCGGAGAGAGGCCGGAACGTGCGAAAGGGGGCGGCAGTCCATGATGCGAAGTGTGAACTCGTTCGTTGCATCCCATGCACGCCATTTTTGAACATCTGTTGTGACATGGATGCGATGCAGCTCGGTAGTGTGTTCCGAGACGATTTGTTGTTGTTGCACGCACACCGTCCATTTCCGGACACACATTCATAGGACCTTATTTCCTCCTGTTCCAGTCAGGAATACGTCCCTACAGTTTGTCGGTTTTATTAGTGCCTAGTGTAATTTCATACTTTTTTTGTTTTATCACGAAATAAAAGGAATAGATTTTACATCTCGAAAAATATATTTACTGTTTGCAGTAAAGATGTCAATTAGATTTATTGATATCATTGTTGTACCGAACACAGTAAACAATTGTTGCCAGTTATCACGTAATATTAAACGATAATAAATGATGAACTGAATAATTCATGCAACGATAACCGTGCCGTTATTCTTATTGTATGAAATAGTTTTGAAATATAGAAGTAATGAATCTTTATCTTTTATGTATGCTAAAAACCACGGCTGATTTTTCTCAGGGTGCCGTCACCAACAATAGCATACATATCCTAACGTGAAGACATCCGTCCTACTCACGATGGATTAAAATCCTTTTTAACTATTACGCGATAATACATTTAAACAAGTCTTAATTATTTTTTCGGAGGAGCTGGATGTTCCAGGATAGCTGCCTATGTGCAGCGGCAGCGTAAGCAATTATCGATACTGCTATTAATAAAAACTGAACCTCTGGCCTAATATGAATTGAAAAATATTGCAGGACGGCGTTTTCAGATTATTAAAATTATTTTTTTTTATACTTCTGGTATTTATGACTGTTGGACGAACTAATATAATTTTTTTCATTAATGGCGTCGCTACATCAATGAGCATACACATAAATGGCAAGGGCAACATTTAATTATTACCTACTGAATCATATACAGGATAGGTACTAGCTACTCACAAAAATACGCACTACAATTATTAATCTCATACGTATTCACCAAAATTATATTCCTACTACAAATGATTGTATTAGTTATAGAGTGAAAATTAAATGTCCGTCAGTGAGGACCGAGAATCGACAAGACAATGAAACAGAAATCACTCATCCTTCCTCTTCAGAAAAAAATAGATAATAATATTTGTAATTTTGATAGCACAGATAACTCGTCTCCATTGTTAAGTCTCTGCAATTTATATGTACTACTTTTTTGCCGTAGGCAATGCTATATAGTGTTGATATTTTACGGTCCGAGTTTCGGCAGTGCCATCGCCAAAACACTTGTCATTATTAGAATTCACAGATGAGTATATAGAACTTGGTGAACTTTGTCTAGAAATTAGTGTATTTCGTCTCGGAATCGTGCCATGTTTTTCAGTCTCAAATATAGATAAGGCAGTTATTATTGCCAGAAATTACTGATGAACTCACAAAACAAATAGAATTTTCTCGAAATCCAGGTTCGTTGGAACATTTGAAGCAAAGTTCGGTTAATGTTATAAGCGTTCGCTAACCAACAACTATGAGTACAGATATGTGCAGTGTACTTCGCCTTCAGTATGTGAAGTACATCATGCGAAAGATGTCTTCAACGCTGACAAAAATAGCTTCTACTTTACGTCTGCTTAGACAGTAAAATTTCATACTTTAGAGGAAAGGATAGACTGGTGGGGAGGGAGTATCTAAGGAAATATATACAGTATTGGTAGGATGTCACTAGGGTCGAACTTATTTGTGATTGCGGAAAGTTTAAAATTGTAGTATTTAAAGAACTGTAAAATAATGACAAAGTGATTGAGGAGATCAGCAGAAAGATGTAGACGACAAAATTCAAAATAGAAGTATTTACTGTACTCACTACACTAGAAATACGGAACGTCATAAAACGTATGTGCGGCTACTTGATCGCGCATTCGTACGCGTATAGAAAAATGAATAAACTGGTTTCAAATAACTTGTTAAATATTTGACGCATAAAAGAAACTGAGTGTTTCCCAAAAAGTAAAAAAAAATATATATATATATACTGTGAATGGACTTTCGATGTGCAGTAATACCTGCAAGATGAAAGCTGAGAAAGAAATTGACTTATCATGCATTAATGACGTTCGACGAGATGGAAAACACAACGGGTCCTATTGTTTTCTTCTGTATATGTCGATTATCACGGAAGTCTTTCAGCATCAAAAAATGTTGCGTTTCCCTCAGTTTCGTGTTAAACGTTTTTCAATGAACTTAATGTAGCTATCATTGTGGAAGTTCGAGGTCTGCGTTATAGAACAATCTTTCAGGCATCGTCTACTACTCACTGAATTAATATTGTGAGACATGGAAAAATCTGATTGAGTCTTCGTAAGCCCGAGAAATGCGGTAATTACGTTTATAGCTGCGCTGTAAAAGAGGGGGGCAATTTGTTAAGGTAGTCCCCTCCCCCGCCAGCAGTGGTCACGGCGCGGCTTCCTCCTGGAGGCGCGGCGTTCTGCAACAAGCAATGAGCTCTTGGCACGCAATATGGTCATCTACCGCCCATGCGAAGACTCGGGTCGGCTTTTTCACATGTTGCGCTGTTTTTCTTCGTGCGCCACCCATCAGTTGTCACCAGCACTAAAGAAGAGAGCATGCTCTCATGTGTGAAAGCTGACTCCACCAGAGCCTGTGATTCGAAGAATGGTTCCTTCACTGCCTTGAAAGATAAAACGGAACAGAATTTCACTGGTTATGTAAGTAACTTGCGAAATACATATATTCCATGAACACAAAATGACATGCAGAACAAAAGTAATGTGTTTATACAGACCACAAACATTTTATTATTTTCCGGACATGTGTCCACCATTGGCCACCCACAAGAAGATATGAAATAGACTGATAATAAATAATGTTGTTGGTAAACTATCCGATTTTCTCTTGGACGGGAAAAAATACGCAGCTGTTGAGTTCCTCACATGTGTACTTGTCATAGACGGTATTTCACTTTTCGATGACAACAATATGCAGCTTCTTTCAGCAGTCACTGAATGCATTTCAAAAAACGATTTTACTATTTGATTTTGAGAGTAATTTAATGTGCAGCTGTAGCACTTTCCAAGAGATAGTCCGTACTGTTTTAATATTTGTTTCACAGTAGCTATGTTTTAACATATGTTAGTGCCTGTTGAGTATTCTACTGGATCACTGAAAATTGTTTGTTCTGAAGACTTCATTTTAATAAGATTATGGAATTCATTATAAATACTAGAACCATTATTTTAACGTACAGTTGTCAACAGCCATACAGTATCTTACGGAGCAAACATCAATGACATAAAACAATAAAAAATAATTTATTAGATACTTTCTGCCAGTCTATTTCATGTCCATTTGAAGAATGGATATCTCGTCTAGGACTGCAGGTCTACGGCAGATGGTCAGTTTTTGGTTTTTGAGGCTGATCTCCGTTAGCATCGTTAACGAGTAAAGCGAATGGCTGATTTAGTGAAACGCGTTTTCTTTTTTAAACCACCTCCAAACGAAAACGTACGATTCCACAGACATTCGACGAGAAAATTCCGTATGGCTGAAGTCAGAGCCACCAAAACAAAATCTATGTTAAAACTACTATGATGGCTACACAGGCAACATATGTAGCATAATTCTTGTGTCTCCCTTCCTTTGGTGCATATTGTTCATCTCCAGTTGAGACAGTTTCTCTTAACTTAGCGCTTCAGGAAGCGTTATTAAAGCTAATGACAGCTTTATGCCGTAATTGCGTTGTCACCGGTAACTCAATTATTAGTTAATCTAGCATTAATGTAGGCTGAAGCCCAATTTCCTGGATAATGACATCATTCATTATAAAAATGAGGGTGTCTCATACATAGACAGTTCTATATACATGCAAATCATGTTTATGAGTATTGATTTAACTCGGTTTACATGAAGAATGTGGTACATCAAACATTAGAAATTGACATTTAGAATAATATTACGCAACAAAATTTGAATATAATGTTATCGTGATACATACTGGCGTGCTTTTTACATCGTCCGCCATGATGTGTCTGCCGGGTCACCTGTTTGTTTACCAACTCCCATATTTACCACATAAGATTTGTAACTCTGTCACTTATTTGTACCATATGTAATATTGGAATTCATAGAACATTCCATGTATGTATACAGGGTGATTCAGTTCCTCTACCGACGACGTTTTATGCAGGTCGCGGTGTTACGTCTGGTCTTCAAAATCCACGTACGAGAATTCCAAATTTTGTCTGACAACTTCGAACGACAGCATTTTATTTAGGGAGCATGTATCGAGTGTAAAGTACTATTTACGAAACGTGTATGTTAAATAAATGGTGCGTTCTTAACGGTGTTTATATTAATCAATGTTCATTAAAGTATGATCCCACATGGAAGACTGTGCGCCTCAAACAAAGGTGTTTGATGACTTCCTTCCACTGCTCTAAACCAGTTAGGGGAGAGTGGCCCATATTTTACCGACTCCTGATTTATATCGCTACTTTAAAATTCGTACTTGTTGTACTGTCAGATGCTTAGAGAGGTCAGCATAAAGTACGTCTTTGTTGGACCCACATTGTCGGCTGGGAGCTCTGAGCGATGCGGAACGGATCGTCTGAACACAGCGCTGACTTTGTTGTAGTTTTCGTCTAAGTTTCCTCATACGTATAGAAGAGAATAATTGGTATAAAGAAGTGGAAACGTGATGTTCTATTTATGGGAGAATATTCTTGAAATGAAGTAGAGAGGATTTAAAATGTAGGCTGGCAATGGCAAGGAAAGCGTTTCTGAAGAAGAGAAATTTGTTAACATCCAGTATTGATTTAAGTGTCAGGAAGTCATTTCTGAAAGTATTCGTATGGAGTGTAGCCATGTATGGAAGTGAAACATGGACGATAAATAGTTTGGACAAGAAGAGAATAGAAGCTTTCGAAATGTGGTGCTACAGAAGAATGCTGAAGATTAGATGGGTGGATCACATAATTAATGAGGAAGTATTGAATAGGTTTGGGGAGAAGAGAAGTTTGAGGCACAACTTGACCAGAAGAAGGGATCGGTTGGTAGGACATGTTCTGAGGCATCAAGGGATCACCAATTTAGTATTGGAGGGCAGCGTGGAGGGTAAAAATCGTAGAGGGAGACCAAGAGATGAATACACTAAGCAGATTCAGAAGGATGTAGGTTGCAGTAGGTACTGGGAGATGAAAAACCTTGCACAGGATAGAGTAGCATGGAGAGCAGCATCAAACCAGTCTCAGGACTGAAGACCACAACAACAACAACAACATTCGTGAAATAACGTTACTGCTCACACAGTAACGAATCTCGTTCATTGTGGCTCGTTTCTCGTAAACTGACACAGAGAAAGAGGCAACGCTGTCCATAATGTACCGCTATAAGGTTCACATACTGTACCGGTACAATTTGAGAAATATGTTCGTACAGTAAGTGTTAAAAATTGCGTGTAACATTATTAGTGCAACATAGTGATTCGAAAGGAACTTGTGAAATTTCTAATCCTTTCTTTGCCCTTAATTATTAAATAAATAATTATTTTGTATTACAGTAAGGCAACAGAAATACGTTACGGAAAATGGAGCACAGATCAACAGCATTTAGCTGTAACTGTAGCCTTAATGCGGGTCATGGATTACATAAATATGCACACTCATAAAATGTGCTTAAGAAATAATGGAGAGGCATGCTGAAAATAGAAATAAAAAGGGAACTAGAAAAGCATTTTCTTACGTTTGAAATGAGGTCTGAAATACGAACACTTGCTTTCGATACTGCAGAAAGAAACGGATTATCCCATAATTTCAGTGCAGTAAATGCCATGCCAGGCAGAAAGTGAGCTAAATGTATCAATACAAGAAATAGCACCGAGGAAAATTAAGGAAATACTGAGAAAAACTTCAAGGCCTGTTCAAGGAGTTTGTGAGAAACAGTTATCCGAAGGAAATGAGAAGAAATATAGAACTACAGCTTGACCTGCGGAACGAAAGTGTTTTGAAGACTCTGCGGGGTACCCAGTACGGAAACTCATTCGTGAAACACAGCACTAACACTGCGAATTGTAAGAGGAAGAGCGAATGGAAAAAAGTGGTAAGATGCAAGTTCAGAATGCGGATTTATGAAAAGCGTGTTGGGTTGCAGAGAGAAGTAATGCCTGCTAATAGTGATGTAAGAATTAAAATATGGAAAATTTCCTTAAACTTAGTTAGTACACATCTTCAAGCTTAGGGACATAGTTTATAATAGTGGTAGAATATACGCACCAGCTGATACTGATTAGGAGACCAGACGGCTAAATTAGGAGAGTAGATTCCTAATTCGTACAACTTGCAGATGTTTAGAAAATTAAATGTAATGTGAATATTCTTTTGAGAATTGCCACTTTTAAAATCAGATATCAAGAACAGTATCCTGCAGTTTAGGACCCTATTATTTGAATAACTGTGTCACTTACTGTTTAGGCAATTTAACCAACTCGCCCGTACATCAACACACTGTTTCTAAAATATATTTAAAATCAAATTCTGAAGTGTTCGCAAATCATATGCTGAGTGTCTACGGTTATCAATTCAAAGGTGTGGAAAGCACGGCCGGCCGAAGGGGCCGAGCGGTTCTAGGCGCTTCAGTCTAGAACCGCGCGACCCCTACGGTCGCAGGTTCGAATCCTGCCTCGGGCATGTATGTGTGTGATGTCCTTAGGTTAGTTAGGTTTAAGTAGTTCTAAGTCTAGGGGACTGCTGACCTCAGATGTTGAGTCCCATAGTGCTCAGAGCCATTTGAACCATTTGAACCATTCGAAAGCAGGACACTGTTCCACAATTTTTTTAGAAAAGATTGACTATATTAGAATCAATAAACTGTTTGTATTATACACAGTTCCGTGATAAACATGCTCTGATCTCAAAACTGTAATTTATTGTTACAAAAAAAATGCAATTATCCTGGAGTAATATTACGAGTTTTACAATAGTGTTCATATTTTTCAAGACAATGTACTGCTGAAAGGAGAGCTGAATTGTTATCTCGAAGAATGCAGCCATCAAATTTCTCGAAAGGCATATGTCTGAAATTGTGCTTCACTACTACAATTCCTTTGACTGATCCAATCAACAAACGGTTCCCTTGTTTAGTCCACTGAGCAGCTATTACAGAAAAAAAAAGCATTCAGTAGATGCACTGCTTCTCAGGAATCGCAAATAAAAACTGCCAAATTTTCAGAAAGAAGGGGTTTTGACATTTTGGTACTTTTTATGCAAATTGTAGTGTAGTGTAGTGTCGTGCTGAGTTTCCATCCAGCATTGTAGAATTGGTGCAGTTCTTGATATTGCAGAACTGGTCGCGTTGGCTCGAATCGTTTACTTTTGCGCCTGAGGTTTGTAAGTATTAACAACGTGGAAGAATGCCTTCAAAGTGAAGTACCTTCAAGTTTTTGAATTTGACCAATCTGAATTCTTCTTCTGCCTGCGTCCATTTTTCCAGGTATTCAGTGCAAGTTTCACAGAAAAGATACATTTTTCGTGAACACATCGCTCTCTTTTTTTATCAAGCCAGCTTCTGAAAAGCAACTTAAATCTTGTCTGAATGTGGCAGGGATGAACTTGTTCTAAAGTCTCTGTTTCAATGAAATACAATTTCTAATACTTCACACACTTATACAATGGAAATGTGTACCTTTCTAACAGGCATTCCTTTGCAATGAAAAATGTGCGTCGATGAAGTAAGAAGCAGGGGACATTCCTCCGAAAAGACGTCCTATAGAAACTTTCCTGTCTGCAAGATTAAGTAAGAAAAAATGGTTCAAATGGCTCTGAGCACTATGGGACTTAACATCTATGGTCATCAGTCCCCTAGAACTTAGAACTACTTAAACCTAACTAACCTAAGGACATCACACAACACACAACACCCAGTCATCACGAGGCAGAGAAAATCCCTGACCGGAAATCGAACCCGGGAGAGTAAGTAAGACTTACGTGCTGGGTCCACCTGCTGGGTACAACGATAGCCACTTTGTCCTACTACGTAATATATGCGCAGGGCGCCCCTCTCCTATGATGATTTCGTTTACGTGCCTTTTGAGAGTAGCATACATATTTTTTCCTCCCCTGCTTGACATAACACCGAAGTTAACATCTGTAATATCAGTACCAAAGGCAATCCGCTGTGAAGTAGTAAGGCTTTCGTTTTCAGAGATAGCTAAGTATCCTGTGGCGTGCGTACCTACTAAGTTCCAAAACGTCGCGCATAAAAACGGGTATATCCGGTGCACATATCTCTGGTTCTATTGACGATAAAGGTAGGACCAGCTGTTTTGGATAAGCCTTGAGCTAGGGACCATTTGCATACCCAACAGAAGGATCGTCTTAGTTTCACTATCTTACAGTACAGGATCGAAGCATGACTATCACACACTTCCTCTTGCTTAGGCAAATAGAGCAAATCGGCTGGTTCATTTTGCATTTGATGTCTACGGTGGGCTTGATGGGACTTACGGTGGCACCATTGGTTCTGGGCAGTTCCTCGGCAACTGTCGACAGCAGACCAAAACCTAGGAGAGTATTCCAAAACAGCTATCTCGAACAACCCTCAAAACTATCTTGGTGCCTTTACCCGTTTCCAAGGAGGTTGTTCAAAGTTACCCTACTTCTACATGCGAAATCTGGTATGAGGCGAAAACTAAATAAAATATAATCACAGCATCTTGATCAAATTTTAACGATATATTCTTTAAGCTTTATATAGAAGAGCCATCTCCTCGTTTTCAAAACTGTTTATCTGGTACCGAGAAACACCCGAAAACCTTGTTTTAGGTACTAAAAACCAGTCGCGGATGCCGAATCGCTAGGCACGACAAAAGGCTATAATTTTTACGATGTATTCCTTAGATACAGATCTCGAACAACCCTGAAAATTTTCTCCATATATTTATCCGTCTCCGAGACACCTAGGTTCAAAGTTACTCTACTTGTAAAATGCGCTCATGAAACTAAGTGTGAGGCCAAAACGTTGTTTATAAAGTGATGTAGCATGGGAAAATATGTTGTCAACTGCCTCCTTTGTGAACTGGGAACCCATGTTGTTGTACTGAAGCTCATGCACACTTTTTCGCACGTAAAATCCGGCCTGAGGAGTAAAATTAGTTTTGCATTATTTCAGATTCGCACAAACACAAGTGAACTATTTAAATTTTACTGACCGATACAATTTTTTTTCAAGTGAGTTACATGCCCTTCTGCAGCAGGGGAAAGAAGGGAACCAGCGAAAAAATACTCCTATCGGAGAAAAAAAATGACTGACTGACTGAAAAGTGGAGTACCAACTGTCTTTAATTTCCTCGCTACCTTTCAAAATTTTGCGAAAGTTAGTTAAGTTCAATGATCAGTATGAACTGTAAAAGAAAACCAAGCCTCTGTTTCATAATACGTAAGGGAGGGCTTTTCAGGAAGGCTTAAATGTGAAACTTGCAAGACGTCAACACTACCATCTGACGCGGGCTCAGATTGTAACACACCGGAAATACAGATAAAATTCATTTCGCACTATCCAAAATTTTCTAACTATTGCCTGTCCCGTAATTATCCGTGACTCTGGAGACGTCTCGGTGTTCTCAAACAGCAGCAGCAACACCTGTAGCAGCTCAGTACTGTCGTCGGCTACATTCTACGTCGTTCGCACAGTTATTGTAAGACTGTTAACTGACAAATATGGTACTGTAGAGGATTTACCCATTGACATTTATTTCACAAAGTATTACTAACTAGAATAATCAACTGCAATATTTAAAACTTGAAAGCACCAGTTTTGTCATTGTCCTCAGACATTATTACCAGGCAGGGTCCCTTACCTTTCTATGCAATCACCGAGTGTCGTAAGAATATGAAAATTGATCAAGTGTTTACTGCCAGTTTTGTGTGTTTGCTGATGACCAGTTTCTGTCTAAATTTTCTGCCTCGGTAACTGTTCGTTCACGTATTTCATAACAGAGGCTTAACTAATTTGCAATTTTTAGTATTAACTTCATTCACTTAAATTAATGTTAAATTTCACTAACAAAACTAATAACTAATGACTGTTTAATTATCCCCGTTTTAGCTAATCAGTTTTTCTTTGTATTACCACTAATTTTTGTAGCAGATATTACGTGGTACACTTTCCACTTTCCACTCCCCCCCCGTAGCGATAGCCTTACTCACTGTAGAATTTCATTAGGCATTTTCGATCAGTTACATCGTCAGTTATATCGCAATCCAGTAGATCGATTACGAAGGAGCATATTACAAGGTCCGAAACTAGTAATGGTATAATAAAATGATTGTAAGGAAACTTGTGGCTGCTGGCAGTATATCCTACAGCGTAAATTCAGCCGTGATTAAGATTTGCGCCATGACCAACCGGCATACGATTTTCCGTCGACGCTAATGCGGTAAGATTTGTTGCGCTGTCCCTGTTTGTGATTTAGTACTACAAGACGCCTCACAACTAACTACTTCTTTTTGTGACTCTCAAATCCCAGAATTCAGAACAGTTTCCAAATTATTGCTCTAGTCACCGACCAGTTATCATTGTTTTCATGTGTAATTTTTCTCTTGTCGTACGGCAAGTCGGTAGCTCCCCATATAGCCCACAACGGTGGGCTGAATAAACTCCGTTATTTGAGACAAAACTACCTTTCAGAATTAAGTATTGGCGGGTCAAAGCTGTGAGGACGGGTGGTGTATCGTAATTGCATTGCTCAGTCGGAGATCAGCTGCCCGCGAAAGACAAAATTTTCTGGGTTCATTCTCGGTCCAACTCACAATTTTAATCTTTCACGAAGTTTCAGTACTACCTTATATTTGTCTGTTTTATCATGAATATATCCGATTTAATTACAGTCCCCTCTCGGTGACTGGTCTGTAGTTTTCCCACTTTTCCCTTCATTATTGAAGTCATGTATCTAGGCATTAGATTTCCCTCCATTGGGTGATGAAGTATGACATCTCGAGGCCCATGAAACAGAAGATTAGCCAGTGAGATCGTTCTGAGCTGCTCATAGGGAAACAGTGACAGGAAATACATCTCGTCTACATCCAACCAAACGCCAAGCTATTAACGGAGGATCTGATGAGTATTATTCAAGAAGTCATTGTTAGTTTCTTTCATTGTGTACTTGCGCTTATAAGCACATGCAAAAAACGTCCAAATATTTAGGTTTAGCAGTGAGAAAAAAAACGGTATAATATCTGAAATCTGATAGCACAACATTTCACATATTTTCTGGATGAAGTAACAGGAATTTTCTTTTTGTTCTTTGCCCTAGCGTTTATCTCGTGTAGTAGAAGCTCAACTTTTTTCCAGTTTTGGAAAATTTTATTTTACTATTTAGCTTGGCAGCAGAAATTCCCTTCATGAGATCACATTTAGATAACCCAGATAGGGAAGCCATGTGTGCCATTTGTCGTCGGACCTTGTGAATGTGTTCCGTTTCTGAATATTGTACTGGCTGAAGCGGAATTTGGGAACCAGCTTAGCACTGGCGTAAACGAGCATCGGAGACTACCTAACAATCGTAGTCGCCACGCGGGATTAGCCGAGCGGTCTTTTGCGCTGCAGTCATGGACTGTGCGGCTGATCCCGGCGGAAGTTCGACTCCTCCCTCGGGCATGGGTATGTGTGTTTGTCTTTAGGATAATTTATGTTAAGTAGTGTGTAAGCTTAGGGACTGATGACCTTAGCAGTTAAGTCCCATACGATTTCACACACGTTTGAACAATCGTAGTCTACCCGGCCGGTACACCGGCCCACGGTCGTCAATTCATCATGCAGATCAGAACCGTGTCTGGCTCACCTCCCCGTACTGCACGCTAGCGACTGTGCCTTACGCTATATGCGCACGTCAAATGATCTCTGCTTACTACCGGGTGAAATTTGGGTGCAGTCATAAATTTTTCACTATTTTCTGTATTGACTTGCTTCGAAACAAGCATCTCACTGTCCAGGATGTATCTAAGTTTCCTTTATTCTGTTTCTTGTTTTTAATTTTTGTGCGTACCGTTAATAAGTTAATAATGACGCTACCCAGACTGAATGTCGTTTACATAACCTTTGACGACCCCACTGTGACTGAGGTCCAAGTAGACATTTTTGCGACTGTTTTTTGAAATGTCTTTGGTCATATCTGGAAGTAAATTCTATACTGAATAAAGTTCCTAAACATTAATACACATTTTTTTCATTTTATAGCATAACTTCAGTTTTTGGTCGCTGCACTTATAAGCATATTCAGTCACGAATAATGTATAATGTACTTTCCAATGGATAATTAAAATCAAGGATGACACTACTTCCCACCCAATTTGTAGCCGAAATTTCAGACGCACTCGTGTGCGTTGCCGCTCGACTCGAACGCAGTCAGGTCGACTCCTAGTCATAGAAGAAAATTTCACAGGCAGTGTTAGGTGGGCTTGGGTGGGATACGTAGTGTTAAACGGTTCCCGACGAGTTGTCGTAGTGCCCGTATCCTGGGTTACAGTCGAAACGACTCCGCAGCATCTCGTGTACTGAGGGTATATGAAATTGTTGATGGTGACATAGCCGTCGGAGCGAGACGTGCATTGCGGAGAATTACATTGTATAATGGTAACTGGCTTCACATTCTATCTTCCCTAAATTATCAGCAACTCGAGCTTCATAGTAATCTGTGAAATCGCCTTACGAAAGCTGGGAAAGGGAAAGGAATATGGAAGGGCGGAACCACGATTATCGCAACAGTTTTCTTTCGATAGTTCAGTTTTATTTGCCGAACACATTACCTTAATAAACCGAATACAATACACAATATTGACCACGTCAAAGAAAGAGCAACAGGTCCTTTTTTTTTTTACAAGTAATCAGTTCAAGCCACTTATCAAAGGCCCAAGCCACAAGTAAAAAATTCGTAAAATAATAAAGTAAGACAGTTCTTAATTAAGGCAAGTTGACCTCGCAATAATTAAAACAATTAGTCCCTCAGAACCTTAAGAACGGATCGCCGCTTACGCCTATTCAAAATTGTTTTACAAAAAGAAATTTTAAATTAATTTCAATCTTAAACACACTAGCCTATGAAAATAACATCTGCAGCTGCGATTACTAAATCACAAGTCCAAATCTTCAGTCTTTGGAACAGTTAAGTGCCGACAGTTACGATCCAGCAAGATTTTCCTTTCATTGAATCGAATAAAAATAACACGAAAGTGATTGGCAAAATAATTAGAAAAAATCTCAGTCATGGGCCAGTAGAGAAATGAAGCCCAAAGTTTCCAAATATTAGCACAATAAGTAGATGCTGAAACAATCTGCTTTAGAAAACCTGAAACCGGACAATATTATCCACTTTTAGGAGAGACGTAAAATATTTGGCGGAAAATGTTAACCTAAGAGCTTGTTGATAAGAGCGCAGGATAAACAAACTTAACTGTAGAAATACGCTGCTAGGTCGAACAGCTCCACTGAAGTAATGTCGGGCAGTCACAAACACTCCAGGAAAACACCATGCAGCAGGTCTCCGAGGCCAAGCGGTGCTCCAAACAGCGGACCCGCATCTCGTAAAACTAAGATCTGTTAACAAACGCCATTCATATTCCCGGAAGGTCAAATCTGTGTGCCGGACCGAGACTCTAACTCGGGACCTCTTCATTTGGCGGGCAAGTGCTCTACCATCTGAAATACCCAAGCACGACTCACGACCCGTCCTCACAGCTTCACTTCCGCCAGTTCCTCATCTCCTATCTACCAAACTTTACAAAAGCTCTCCTGCGAACCTTGCAAGACTAGCACTTCTAGGAGAAAGGTATTGCGGAGACATGGCTAAGCCACAGCCTGATAGATGTTTTCAGAATAAAATTTTCCCTCTACAGTGGAAAGTGTACTGATATGAAACTTCCTGGCAGACCAAAAGGTCTTTACTTCTGTAAAGTTTGGAAGGTAGGAGACGAGGTACTGGCGGAAGTTACGCTGTGAGGACGAGTAGTGAGTCGTCCTTGGGTAGTGCAGACGGAGCCTGCACGGTAGCTCTGCGTGTTCGGTCAGAGAGATGGCTTGTCTGTAAGGAAAAAACTGAGTGAGGAATTCAACAACGAACTTCAACGGATGTCATGTGACGTCTGCTACGACCAAATACAACGAACAATAACGAATAGGAACAAAATGCAAAAAAAAAAAAAAAAAAGGATGGTGGAGCATTTGCCCGCGAAAGGCAAAGGTCCCGACTTCGAGTCTCGGTCCCGCAGACAGTTTTGATCTGCCAGGTGGTTTCATATTAGCGCACACTCTGCTGCAGAGCGAAAATTTCATTTTGGAAACGCCATTCAGGTGAAACATGAGCTAAAAGATACAAATTAAAAAATATAATTCACCCAAGCTTTATTAACTTAAAGGTAAAACACCCTCAAATCTACCATAACAATCAAAGAGTAACGTTATTCACAATAGCACAGAGCAAACATCGTTTAATAACCTAAAACGGTAAAATGATGGCGTAATAAACGCATCCCTGAAAATAACTCAACTGAATAGAGTGGAATCGTTAATCATAGAAAGTTACTCAACATATAAAAACAGTGAATAAGTCACCTAGGCATCACAGCCCGAGACCTGTTTGCACCAAGCTGAAATTCCTATGAGAAAGAGAAGCTTACCTCTAGGAGGTGGTACTTAATTGCTAGTTTACAAGGAAGGCACTTAGATTTTAGAACGATCTAAGACACAGTTTGAATAGCATACATTCATTCAACAAATATCCTTAAAATAATTAAAGCGTTAAACAATAAATTCAGGGAAATGTCCCAAGGCATTCAAAACAAACACGTGATAAAGCATATGCACCACAGAGTTTATGAACAGTTTAACACTACTGAATACCCAGTTTCATTAAACACTAGACAAATGTCCTGGCGGCTCACAGGAAAATAATACTGATTTGAAAGCCAGCTTGTTGCGTTAACAGGCAAAACTTCTGGTAGCACTTATAATGACCGTCAGCCACTGTTACCCATGCGGAACAAGCACTAGCCATTAAACGGATCAAACTCAAACAGACTAGTTGTGATTAGCAATAACTATAACGAGTGAAATTATTTGACAAGAGCAAAGCGAGAGTCACAGAGGAGAGCACATCTCTAAAACGAACGAGAGCAAACCATTGTTAAACGAAAAAGTCGTTACTCCATAATTTCAGCCCAGTGCAAAACGCCAGCATCCAAAAGCGGACAGCATGGGCATCTCGCGTCCGTCGGTCGTCGTATTTTAATGTATATATTATTATTGTTATTATTATTTTTTTTGATTGTTGCCGACTTACGTGGTGGGCCTTAATAAAAATGATATTTAAGTTGAGCAATGTAATAAACTTTTCATATAAATTTCCTCGGCTAGTCAGTTGACGTTAAAGCAAAAGATCTTTAGTTATTAATTACAATTGCGGCCCACACACGCGCGAGAGTATTTTCTTACCTCCGTTAACCATTGTATTGTAGTCAGAGTCCTGGCTCTGGGTCTCGGCTATGGTACTGAAAATAAGAATCTTAAAGCTAAGTATTTCTGCAACTTCGTGCGGCTGTGGAGAAAAATTGATATTATGCTAATAGCGGGCGAGTTTTCCGCTTCCGCTAATTTTTCATAAGTTAATATCGCCCCGTAATGGCGTCGTTGGCTGCATCGGCCGCTGCGATTGTTGAGCTGTAAATTACTTGAATGCAGGTTAATTCAAGGAAGGCGGACATGAAATCGGGATCACCTCTTACAAATTAAAAGTGCACAATAAATTTGAATCAGTATATTATATGCTTAACTCATACAAATATGCTTACATTCGTCAGCACACGCAAGATGTCCCTCTAGACACATTCAAGACAAAAGAGGAAGTAAGGTCGACTAAAAAATTAACAAAAGAGTAACTGGGCGTCTCTTTAGATCATTCTGTCATAAATTATTTCTTTGCAATCTAAACCTACACAGAGAAATTATTATTTTACGGCTACATGATAAAAAAAATCTCTTACAAATTATGAATGTCTTCTTTATAAATAATTTAAAGTCTTTTCGTAATATGGCACTGGGGACGCTATATTGCCCCCCGAAATGTTTATGTCATAAAAAATGTTCGTGTTTTTTGACATAAATATTTCCACTTTCATGTCGACAGTGTCCACACGCAGAGTTTTCTTTCATAGTCTATATATGTCACATCGTATGTTGTAATTACTGAGGTGTGTTGCACACAAAGTGTAATACAGATGAAGTTATCTACATAACAATACAATATACAATTGGTTACGTATGCAGTCATGTACAAAAGGACATAGAATACAACTAGTTTTATTTTGGTTGCTTCTTCTTAGGGTTGCAACTTTTGCAGTGTTCAAAGGTATACAATCACGAGTTAGTCCATAAACTTGAAGTCCCAGGGGTGTCAACTGTTCGCTCCCCATTTGGCGCGGCCGTAGGGAAACCTGGGGAAAACCTCGGCGGAGCGACAGACTAACTGCTTTGGTCACTTTCACTTAATTGTTTCTGGAATGTCATTGGAGTACAGGATGTGCATACAAATATTTTTGTTGCACTATGCAAAAAATTAGATCATTAAAACAATTGATTGCGGTGTCGTTGATGATCTACGCCGCGACGTTTGGCTCACGACGGCGTCGGTTGGTGTGTTCGGTGCTCGGCGTTCGCGGCGGCTGCGGAGAGGTCAACGCCCGCTCGACGCCAGCGTGTGTCTCGCCGTCGCGGAACGTCAGAATCAGCTGATCGGCTGCACCGTTGGCGATGCGCTTCTGTCTCGGCCGGGCGTGGCGGAGTGGGATGATATCCGCCCCCCGCTCTTGTTGGCAGGAGTCAGCTCTGCTACGCATCTCCGACGTAGTACATGAAACACACACACAACCAACGTAATATTTGTTTCCCGCTTCAGATGGTTACGCTAGTGGGAAAGGAGCATTTATTAGTGCGGCAGTTGTTGTTAAGTTTTCGCCAGTTTCCGAGTGTCAAGCTAGCACTGTCTTGCAGAAAACATGACATGGACCTTCTCCCGTGAATGCAGTTTTGATGCAATACTGTTTCCATTACACGTCAGTTTTTGTCTTGATAAAATTATTTATGTTTTCGCCGCACTCGCAGGCACTGGTGAGTGTCCCAATACGAGCTTAGCACAAACATTCGCCGTTTCTGCGGTCGCTGTTTTGCAACAGTCCACGCATCGTATTCCAATTTCGCATTATTGTGCTCACTGAAACTACAGTCTGTCCCAAAAATATTAACTGTGGGTTCACTTCACGTTAACAGTTCACATTTATAAGCAAGTTCACAGTTTTTCGTGCGTAATATTGGCGTTTGGCGTCCTCACCGCTGTTGAACGTTCAATACTAGCACTTCACTGTCCATATCACAGTTTCACCTTCACAGTTTTTCACACTGCTTAAAGTAACTGTTTCGATTAGTTCACAAACACTAATGTATTTCATTCAGTCTGAACTGGATTTTGGCTAGTGCTGGATTTTACCAGTCTCTCGCACTAATTATCTCTTTTTATTTTCCACTTAGAGTCGTACTTGCCTTCAGATTTTTTTGACTATACAATTGTATTTCCGTCTCATCTGAGGTCAGTCCCCATGTCATGTCTGCCCACTCATTGCGTACTTGCTCTCCAGAGCCAGGCTCGACTTTACAAAACCTTGCCTCTCGCATTATTGTACACATTTTATAATCTAGGCCTAGCGTGCAAGTTCCTAGATTAATGTTAGATTTGTGACTTTTGTTTACACTAAAAATTCGTGCAAATCTCTGCCTTAGCAGATGGCAATATATTTTAACAGTGCTTAGCGGTAGTCGCGTTTATTGATTTGCTTTGTACCTTGTCCACAACACATGAGGTACCTTGGGTGATGTACACCCTGCACTCACATTGTTAAGTAAATTATGATTGAGCATATTTCAAGATCGGTATAGACATAAATACATAAAACAACATATACACTATAATATTAAATTTTCATAAGTTTCATTACTACTACAGTTCAAAAATATTCATGACACACTAATGAAAAATTCTTTCATCGTTACATGCTATTGAATTTTCTCTTTTTAAATTTTTTTTTTTTTTTTTTTTGCGTTTTTCAACATGAAATTTTTAACATATTCCTAAACCAACGTTCATTTTTTTTTTCAAAATGCAATTGTTTAAAAATACTATTATTCCTTAACATCTACAAAATTGAATCGCATTAATCTTGTGTGCATCATTGTTTTTAAATATTACACTAAAACCGGAACATTTACACACAGAAAAAATACACTATAAACTTAACCTACTACACACAAATGTAAACGTTGCTCTACTGAGCAAACTTCTTTAAGTCTTTGTAAGTATTTTTCTTGTTTACTTCGTAATTGCCTCCCTCTTTGACCACGGGATGGTGTAGTTTGCGTGACAGAAAGTATCATGAGGTACCACTTCGATGTTATAGGTGTAGCCCTCGATAACACCGGGTTTTTCCGAAAACACATTCTCATAATCTGTAAGTAGCTGAGTCAATTCGTTTTGTTGTGCTTCAGTCAAATGTTCTGACTCCCTAACTTTCATGGCTATCAGTTTCCTTTTTTCCTCTCTGTCTTCAGTAATAAACTCCTTATAACATGCTTGTCTTGTACTTAAGTCAGAATATAAATTCATTACCTGTATTCCTTCGAATCTCGTTTGAAAGCTCCGGCAATATTTACCGTGCACTTCCCGTGTCCTCAACAACGGCAAAATTACACGTCTATCCTCATTCATAAGGCTTACTTCCCCGCACAAGAGGTCGATTTTTGCGTCCCTCTGGCGTAAAAATTCCATCCCCAGGATGCAAGCAACACCTAATCCCTTAACTACTAGGAACGAGCTTTTCATTGCTTCATTTCCTACCGTAAACTCGACTTGCACCTGGTGCTTTATGATATGAGATTGTGCACCTATTGCACCTGTAACACGACAATTCTTCACTGGCAATACTGGTATTCTATTATTTTGACTCAAGTACTTGTAAAAATTTGCGCTCATGACATTGGTTGACGCACCGGTATCGACTATTATGTGTATTGGTGCTCCATACATATCTGCTTGCAATACAGCCTGCACAACACTTTTGTCGGTTCGGTTACATGTCTGCGGTATGTCTACAAGTTCCTTTTCTATTTTTGTTCCTTCATTGTATCTCAGCATACAAAGTTTATGGCTGTCATCCGTGAATGTGCCCTCACTACACCATCCTGCAGCCAACAACGGAGAGCGTATTGTGGCTGTCTTTAGTTTAACGGATGAGCATTAGTGGGTTGACAGTTGTCTGTCACTTCCACTAACCTCACATTGTGGTTCTGGTTGTTGTTGTTGCTACTGTTGGGTTGGCCGCCCTGCCTCCCCGATGGTGTATTTTGATATTGTGTATGGCTCTGGTTTTGCGGTGGTCGGTTGTAACTTCCTGACATGTTCTGTGATGGACCTGGGTTGGCGTCCCATTGTGGCGCTGTGTTTTGTTGCCACTGTGGTGTCGGTTCGTTACGACCACGCCACTGGTTTCGGTTGTTGCGCCATTGCGGATTGCCGTTACCATTATATCCATTACTCATGCGTCCATCATGATGTCTCTTCCGATTTTCACGATTATAACCGTTGCCGTTATAACCATTGCCATTATTTGTGCCTTGATTCTGTTGCCGGTGCTCTTGCCTATTCCCGTTACCATTTGGTACTAAGTTACTACCGTTACTGTGGCTGCTATTGTAATCGGCTTTGTGTTGATTATAGCCTGCATGGTTCCACTTGTTTTCGGTTTTCATATCTTCGATCAATAGGTCAACAGAATCCACTATTTCCATGAATTGTTCTATATCGTATTCCGGCACATTGATGAAATATCTTTTAATTTCACTGGGCAACTTCATTTTTATTAATCTGATTATGTCACGATCGGACATTGGCTCGTCCCAGTACCTGGTTTTGTTTATATACTTTTCGAAATATTTGCGTAACGTTCCCATCTTAGGATTGTACATTTCTGGACTGTACAACTCCTTTCGTAGTCTTTCTTGGACGCTATCGGACCAGAATTTTTGCAAGAATGCACCTTCAAACTGTTGCATCGTTAGACATTTTTCGGACACGTCGGTGGCCCACAGTGCCGCGTCACCTTGAATAAAGGAGACCACGAACTGTATTCTTTGTCTTTCCGTCCATGTCCTGGGAAACACATTCCTGAAGCTCTTAATAAATACAACAGGG
This sequence comes from Schistocerca serialis cubense, assembly GCF_023864345.2. Lineage (NCBI taxonomy): Eukaryota > Metazoa > Arthropoda > Insecta > Orthoptera > Acrididae > Schistocerca > Schistocerca serialis. The sequence goes on along the minus strand of NC_064643.1, from coordinate 378,451,152 downwards.
TGGACATTTCGTTTTTCGCTATTGAAGGGTTGGAATGTCCTGTGTTTTATTACATTGTCCTCTTTTTTGCACATCTGATTGCTACATTCTGGGACATTCATCACTTCGTGATGTGCGCTGCACGGTATCGCGTGTTGTTCGTGCTCATAATTCGCATTAGGTTGCGGTTGCGCACTCGCACCCTGCCTACCGTCAGCGTTATTACAGTAATCAGTACGCGGAGTCGGATTCATGATCTGTCCGCCACTGTTTACATTGCTTTCCAACGCAGACAGTCTCCGCGCGACCTCCTGTTGCCAATTTGGCAACTCCGCTGTCACACGGGATTTGATCTCTGTTAATTCGGCATGTAGTGCGGCAGCGCTAGCGTCAATATTTACACTTGCGGCCGCAGTCGCTTGTTCTACAGCTGTTTTTACGTCGCTTTCAATCTTTGCAGATATCTCGCGATCCTTTACTTCTAGCCATTCATTTAATTCTTTTTCTACTTTTTGAGCTTGCACTTCCAAATATGCGTCAATACTTTTCCGTGCATCTATCTCCACATTATCTACGCGGTTGGTTAAAGTCTGGACATTATCTTCAAGCCTAGCCTGCGATATCTGTAATTTTTGCATCTCGCCGGCTAAGCTTTGCACAAGATCGGGTATTTCCTTGCACGCGTCCCGCATCTCGGCAAGTTCGCTTTGGATCCTATCTAGTTTCGCTTCATTGCGCTGCTCTTGCTCACGTAGCATCTGAGCCAGTTTTTCGTCTCTTTGTTTTTCCCTCTGTTCTGACATTCTTTCCTTTTCCCTTTCTTTCTGTTCTCTTTGTTGCTCTTGCTCATGGAGCATCTGAGCCAGTTTCTGATCTCTTTCCCTATCTCTTTCTTCTAACCTGCGCAGAAATTCTGCAAATGGGTCTGCAATCGGTGAGCATACTGGTGCCCCGCTTAATCTAGCACTCGATTGGCCCCCCTGCCCAGACAGTGGAATTGTTACTCTATTCCCATTCTGCTGTGGAGCGTCATTCACCGTCCACAGATCCTCGCCCCCCGCTCCGGAAATTATGTTATCCGAGGCGGTGGCTTGGGATTCGTTTACGTATTGCAAATGATCCTCACTTTCCATATTAACAGAATTTTGTTCTTCTGGTACGGATGCTTTAGGTTGTCCTATCTTACCCATACTAAATTCACTTTAAGCCACTGACGAATCTTTAACACTGATACACACACGATTAATTATCCCCTCCAAAAATAAACACATAAATACACAAAACGAATAATTATCCCTCCAAAAATAAACACATAAATACACAAAACACCGAAGGTATCTCATGTGCACATGGGTTCGATATTCCGCACAGAGCTACACAGGATGCTTGCACAATAGGCCTTACCTTACTTATTTTTCTTTCTCGCAATCCTTTTTCTTTTCTACACTTTTTCCTCTCCAGATCTCCTCGGGGTGTGGTTTTGTTGTTGTACATGTAAAAGAATTCATACAAGCATTAATATTTTACAACAATTAGACACATACATAATTACATTCATTACAATAGAATCATATTAATCGGGCCCCACGTTGGGCGCCAATCTCGCGTCCGTCGGTCGTCGTATTTTAATGTATATATTATTATTGTTATTATTATTTTTTTTGATTGTTGCCGACTTACGTGGTGGGCCTTAATAAAAATGATATTTAAGTTGAGCAATGTAATAAACTTTTCATATAAATTTCCTCGGCTAGTCAGTTGACGTTAAAGCAAAAGATCTTTAGTTATTAATTACAATTGCGGCCCACACACGCGCGAGAGTATTTTCTTACCTCCGTTAACCATTGTATTGTAGTCAGAGTCCTGGCTCTGGGTCTCGGCTATGGTACTGAAAATAAGAATCTTAAAGCTAAGTATTTCTGCAACTTCGTGCGGCTGTGGAGAAAAATTGATATTATGCTAATAGCGGGCGAGTTTTCCGCTTCCGCTAATTTTTCATAAGTTAATATCGCCCCGTAATGGCGTCGTTGGCTGCATCGGCCGCTGCGATTGTTGAGCTGTAAATTACTTGAATGCAGGTTAATTCAAGGAAGGCGGACATGAAATCGGGATCACCTCTTACAAATTAAAAGTGCACAATAAATTTGAATCAGTATATTATATGCTTAACTCATACAAATATGCTTACATTCGTCAGCACACGCAAGATGTCCCTCTAGACACATTCAAGACAAAAGAGGAAGTAAGGTCGACTAAAAAATTAACAAAAGAGTAACTGGGCGTCTCTTTAGATCATTCTGTCATAAATTATTTCTTTGCAATCTAAACCTACACAGAGAAATTATTATTTTACGGCTACATGATAAAAAAAATCTCTTACAAATTATGAATGTCTTCTTTATAAATAATTTAAAGTCTTTTCGTAATATGGCACTGGGGACGCTATAGGCATATGGGAAGACAGTTGAGCTGAGGCACATTGAAGGGCGTGGTGAAAACTTCTACACAGCTACTAACGGTACACTCGCAACCAACGGGTCTCCGCACAAACAGAACCAGTGGCCCACACAGCAAATGGACCGACCACTTTCCGTGTTGCTCTCTCGACACGCACCCAGATATTATCCTGTCGACACGCTCCGGCGTGTTTTCAAGTCCCCGCGCCAGCGATAACACACAGGAAACTAAGGGTAATTCCTCCCAACTAGCGCGGCGCCAGCAAATGAAGTGGGAAGAAAACGTGCAATGAAGCTGCCACGACTTATCCTGTAGATGCTATCATTAGCCTCGGCCACAAACATACTTAGAAAAATAACACGTTCCGCAAAAGAAAGCTGCCTTTACGTGCAAGGAGGGAAAGATTTTTACAATCACGAGACTGAACAACTATTCGCCAAAACTTCGTTTTCTTAAGTCGCTTAGCCCGATGCTGATCTTTACAGCAGGACTGTACAGCAGAATGACGTTAACGATACTGGTCAGCACTACAGTGTATGAGTACCATTAAACTCTTTAGAAACAACTGTGACCTGTGTTGTTTCGAGTTTAGCAGGATGTTCGCAGTGCGTATGGCACTCACTTAACTTGGACGAAGAGAGGCATTAGTTAACTGCAAGACCAAATTTTGTCTGTGATAGGCGTCTTAATAGGCCTTCAAACCTGTATGCCTATTTCAACAGGCCTCATTTGTGATGCCTTCGGCGTTCAGTCAATGACTTCAATCGAAAATTCAGTTTTGAATATGAAAATTTAGATTCATTTCAGTTGTCTTCAGTTTTTACACCAGCTTAGATGATGTATTTGAATGTTTTAACACAAGAGCAGAATTTCGAAGGATCTTCTGAAAGAAATTACGGCAGAATCTTAAGTCGAAATTAATGTAGAGCTCATACATGGCCATTACTACGCATGAATGTAATCCCACTAAGTTTTATTACCATTCTTTCATTCGTCTTCTTGCGTCAGTTTCATCATGAAGACGACCCTTCTGGTGTGGGGCCACACTGTTATACACCAACAGGCAGACGCAGTTATTGCTATCTACTTCTGTAAAATATACTAATGACAAATTACGACAAGCGTTAAACTACTCATTCTGAGAATAGTGGTAATGACTCTAGATTACTTTGTATATCATAAGAACAAGTGCTGTTCTGGAAAAAAGTCACTTCCCCACCTCCTGCATTACACAGCTGCTGTTACAACCGACCACCTAAAAAAAAGCAGTTCACACAAACCACCACCAACTGCCCACAGACCAGCAAAATCAGGATATATCTGATACAAGTATTTACGTAAGGCAAAGTAAACATTAAGAGTCCTGGTATTCACATAAAACCCAGGTGTGGCAGACGGAGTGTTCTTCCACTTTGTGTCCAAACACTCGGGGACTTTTGATCTCTTGCCCGACGTCCGACGGCAACCTCCATGTACAGAGAAGGATTAGTGAGCGTTGGAATGGAAGACGCGAAATCAAATAGTAACTTAAAGAAAAGTTAGAACGTATTCTCAGTGGTGGAGTACAGAAACGGCTCGCCTTGGCCGGGGGAGGGGGGAGGGGAGGGGGGGGGGTCAGAGTTAGAGGTCGACTGACAGTCTAAGAGTTTCAAGAAATAAATGAACGGAATAGAAACCGGGAGAAGTGTCGGTTCACATTCGTGTGGCTTACGGCCGGTGGCAGAGGTGGGTGGCAGGAGCCATCTGTCGTGGCTGAAGATTCCAGCACAAGAGGGAGAGGCAACTGCTCTCTGCCATCCAAGACCCTCCAGCACCGAGACATGTGACTCTCCTCCGACGTTTCCTTCGGGATAGCTCGGTGACGTTGATACTCCAGTTTATTAGCAGAGACGTCAGAAGGGATGGTGAGATGGTGCCTTCAGCAGGTTTTTCTGGACTGAAATGCTTCTGTACTGAAGGACAGGATGTGCTGACATGTAGGCGTGGGCGATGTTATACTCTGAGAGTGCTTGAAAGACTGTGTAGAAAACGAAGGCTGAAACAAATTAGTCCAAAATACTCACAGACTGTCGGGCCACCGTGTACATCCGTTAGGGCCTTGCAGCAGTGTGCAAACTGCAACCCAAACCACAGACAGGTACGCACAGTCTATATGGAAGCCATTTCGCTTCTAGCAATGTGGTTGGGAACTGCTGAGTTCGTCACAAATTTACTCTTGCTACAAACCACAAACATCAATAAGGAGCACACGTGCTGGCATCCGAGTGCAACACACCCCAGGACTCAAGAGGCATCTGGAACACACTCTGGGTGGCTGGAGTGGCCGAGCGGTTCTAGGCGCTACAGTCTGGAACAGCGCGACCGCTACGGTCGCAGATTCGAATCCTGCCTCGGGCATGGATGTGTGTGATGTCCTTAGGTTAGTTAGGTTGAAGTAGTTCTAAGTTCTAGGGGACTGATGACATCAGAAGTTAAGTCCGATAGTGCTCAGAGCCATTTGAACCATTTTTGAACACATTCTGTCGTCAACGCTACAAAATACTTTCATTATACGCTTCTGTACAATAAAGATTCTCTCCACTCCGATCCAGAAGATTGTGCCATAGGAAATTATTGACTTATTGTCAGAGTCAGTGCAAAGTATGCTAACGAGTTTAGATTCACTCCTCAACTACGTGGCTCACTTTATATATACGGTGGAACAGAAGCTAGAAAGAAACTTAAGAAGTAATAATTCGAACACTAAAGACAGTGGTTTGATGTTTTTACAGAAATACTCAGGAAATGTATATTTTTTACCATTATGAAATGTATTCCCAGCATAATATAATTTATTATGCCAGCGGTATCAGAATGCTAACTATCGTTATTTAAACTGATACTTCGTCTGATGCAGATGGAATGGAATGCATACTGGTTCTTGAAAGTCCTGTGGGCAGATAAACTTTCTCCGTGAATAGGGTGTAGCTGCGTAATGCAGTAAACTGTGATAGGCCACCATACAGACACATGGTTTAAAGAAACCTGGCTATAGCTGAGAATGGAAAATTAAATTAAATTAAGATTGTTTGGTGCACCTGCGTGTAAAGTGCAAAGCATTATTCTCTATGATTATTAACTAAGTGATTTTTTTCAGTTTTTGCTTCTCTTCTAAATGAAGTATACCCATATAAATGCAGAAAAGGTAACAATTTTTCGCAATATCAGTGATCTAATTCATTATCCTAGGAAATATGGAATAAGAAATTTACAACGCATTGTGCACCTGTACAATTAACAGTTAATGTGGGCACGGAATTAAAAAATAGCGCCATCCATTTGTCTTGATGTTACCTCACTGCAGTGTGGCCGAATGCTATGATACCTTTAAATTTCTCTGGAAATAAAGGAAATACCTGCACTGGCTTAAAAATTTTATCCCCGTTGAGAACTAGAGATGTAGTCTAGGTTCGTAGGCGAGCCACTGAATTATGACAGCCAGGTGGACTGAGAAAATAATACCACCAGTGGTATAACATCAAGACATGTTTATGGCGCTTGCTTATCTCTCACTCGAATTTGATAAGATAACTTTTGTCAGGTATGGAAATTTAAAGCACAAGGGACGTTGCACAGACATACACGAAGTGAAGAATATATAAGTAAAATATATCACAGGAAGAATCTCGGCCCAAATTTCAAGTATACTTGTGAATAACGACACTAAAGCACTCTTTTCCAGGTAGTGCAGTTCTGGTGGTAAGGAGGAAAGCGGAACATGAACAGACGGTTACCTTATTTCTTGTCAAATAACTTAATTTAGACGTAGAAGATGTAATTATTAGGTGGAAATTTAAATCGTAGTCTTTATATATTAAACAAATATTAAGTAAAGCGAGAGATGCGACATTTGAGCTAAACAAAATAAAACTTGTAGTAAGCGCGAAACGTTAAAACAAATTGGAAAACTAGATTAAAAACTATTTATGACATTATAAAAGTGTGTACAAGCGAAAAACTTAACTCCTGTCAATAAAAGACAATAAATAATTTTAAAAAATGTGGAACTGTATGAAGAACTATGTAATGCGGATGTACACAGCTATCGGTAAAGGCTGGAATCTTATCGATTCACTATTTCTGTCACACTCCTGAGAGATGGTCATACGTAAGTTGAAGTAAAATTTGTTTGACCCATCGTATCAGGCAATCAGCCATGTAAATTTCGGAGTTGGTGATCTGCCTGTTAGAGCCACATGGCTAAATCTCCTGTGATAGCTTAAAGGTTCGACAAGTAGCTAATTCTCCTCTTTGTGTTGCTTTCCAAATTTCTCAACGAGTCAACGAATGCACACTCCTCAAGAGCAAAAGCACGTCATCTTGCTCGTGTAATGTTTTTATGCTGAAATGGTGAAACTCACATCTACTTCTGGTGCATAATTTCCTAACGTCATTCCATGAACATCGCCTGTTTCCATTCAACTACATGCCATTTTCCTTTACTGTATTTCTAAAACTCTACCCGTTCCACTTAATAGATGTGGCAACTCGTTTGCCGTTTCTGATCGAATTACACTGTCATGGGCAAACGTTAAAGCTTATTATTTTCTTCCTTACTTTTAATACTTTTTCCTAATTTTTTCTAGGTTTCCTATAATTGTTGTTCAATGTTCAGCTTAAATAATAATAGTTCACATCCCTGTATGTCTCCCTTCTCGTCTACTTTTTCCCTTTTTCATCCTTCCACTCATTTAGCTGTAGTTTGGTTTCCGTATAAACTGCAGGCGACTTTTAGTATCTGTATTTTGCTCCTGATACCTGTTGAAGCGAGTCGAGGCATTTGGAATGTGGTGCTACAGAAAAATGTTGAAAGTTAGGTTGATTGTTTAGGTAAGGAATCAGGCGGTTCTCCGCAGAGTTGGTGGAGAAGGGAACATATCGAAAACACTGACAAGAAGGAAGAGGTGATAGTACATGTGTTAAGGCATCTGGAAATAACGTCAATGGTACTACTGGTGTCTGTAGAGGACAAACGTTGTACGGAAAGAGAGAGGATGAATACACCTGGCAAATAATTGAGGACTTGGAGTTCATGTGGTACTGAAGACTGATGACTAAAATAAATAAATAAACCATATGAATTTCAAATAGTCCAGTCAGCATTGTCGAAAGTCTTAATAAAATCGAAAAACATATAAACTGGATCTTGGTTCGAGCCCTGGTCCTTTACTCAGCTGTAGTTTGCAATGAACCAACCTTTGCGTACTTGCAGCCTACCTTTATGGTTCAGTATTGTCCCGCGAGTCCTAAAAAACAGAAGCTGATCATCTCCGAGGTCGGCTTTTACTAATTCTGCCATTATTTCATTTTCAGTTGTTGCATGTTACATGTTTGATTAAATTTAAGATCTGGAATAAATATTAAGCTTTCTGATAGATTCATACATTTTAATGGGGAACACAGTGCTGCAAGAGAACAGTTTGTTAATATGTGCCTCAAGTGATGCACAGTAAGACTCGACAGTCCTTGACGCAAAGTTCTGTGTCAATCTTAAGAAAATTCTTCATTCATTTATGAAATGAAGAGAACTAGAATTTCACGTAATCTAGTGAGATTAACTCCCAGAGCAATCAAACAGCACATAGCGTGGCCGGATGATTGTAATTTTGTCTTGTCACCACAATTATAATGAATATTATTGGTTCAGAGTGGTGTATGTGATACCACTCGCACATTACAATGTGGAATATTTCTTAGAATTAAATATTTCTTAGAATACAAAGCGACAAATCTATTATTTATGTATGTTTGTTGCCTAAGGTTGAAAAGTGCAAGCAGCTATGAATAAAGGTGCTACAACCAAAGCATATAAAGCCAAGCGCGCACGCACATATCTGTTCCGCTTTACCATGCCAACTAAATCTCATTTTTCTGAACATTATCAAGCAAAGAGGTCAAAACTTCTTAATCGTCAGAGAAACGGAGACAAAACTCCATGAGCAATTAACAAATAACGTAAGTGTAAACATTTAATACTCTCCATAACATGGAGCATGTATCTCGTAATTGGTAGCGTTGTAAAAGTAGCGTTGTAAAACTAACGTAGGCTACCGAAGAGTGTAAGTAAGCGTAGACTATGGTAGGTGTCCTAGCAGCTTTCGTCAATTAGGTCATACCCACATTACCTATAAACTATGTGTGTTGATTACCTATCAGGCCCTGTCTCTTAACGATCGCTTTCTATAGATATGCGATCGGTGTCTTACTCGATTCCCCTACAAACTGGAAGTCGTAAACCATCTAGAAACTTAGCGTATAAAAAATCAGTTGATCTAGAGGACACATTTTTTTCTGCTTGGTTTTGCTCATGTCTGTTACTTAAAGAAAACGGTATTTGTAGCAAAACTGATTCTGTCGACGTTTAATTTAGACTTTATTCCATAATTGTTTATTTGTAGCGTGAAACAGAGTGATATTGTAGTAAAATAAAGAAAGCAATACATATTTATTCACTGCTATAAAAAGCATAAAAAGGATAAAAAAACGCTAAACAAAGTATATCAAACTTCGCTTCAATCATTCGTCGATCTTGTATGAAACATGTTTCTGTTATTCATAAATAGCTTTCGCATTTATCGCATTTATCAATAATAAAAGGAAACACTTGCCTTTGATCATGATGAAGAACTGCCTGTTGAGTACAAAATAACAACAGTATAGGTAGGAACTTTAATAGTAGCAACTATTTATTTACAGCTTGTGCAAAATAGATACATGCCTGCGATGTGAAAGTCGTCGGATACTCTTAGCAGTGCCAGTTGTGTTGATAGTCCGAGCGGCACGGTCTATTGCCCGACGAATTTGTAACAGCTCTGAAGCGAACGCCGTGAAGTGTTTCCTTCAGTTTAGAAATCGAACTCACGAGTGTTTAAGCCAGGGGAGTTCAGTAGGTCGTATTGCACTTAGCAGCCCCATCAGTCAATCAAATCAGGCACAGCTTGCACTGTACGTGCTTGAGCATTGTCCTGCTAAGAGATGGTCAATCCTGAAGAAAGTGTCATTACTTCTAACTCTAAGCTGGTCGTAGGTTGTGCTAGAAACATGAACAGCATGATGTGCGGTTCTAATTACGCGCAAAAGAAACAACCAGACAAACAAAGAAACAAAAAGAAATCTTTGGATCCTAGTTTCTCTCTTAGCCATTCATTGGAACATCTTTTCCTGCCAATGCTACCAATACTACCGGTAACCGTACTATTTACGTACTGGTAGTGTATCAAAATTACAGAAGCTAGTAATTCTCATGTAGCCCTGGCAGGAAGCAATAACTAAACCATTAATATGCTTCAGCAAGTCATAAAGTTTATCAAGAAGAAGTAACTGTCAGATACTGAGTTTGTACGCTGTGCTACCAATAATTTTCCACTACTATTTGCACATATAAGGACTAATTTTAACGTAGTTAAGCTATCGGGAAATTCGTCGAGACATAGTGGAAAAGAATCGGAAGACAAGGCGCCGATTTGAGCTCCCCGCGACGTATTGCTAATAGTCACATATTTCAGTTCTGGAAACACGCCAAGCGTGTAACCAGCGTACTGTACGACCAGTTTATTAGTATGAGGTGCGTTCAATAAGCAATGCAACACATTTTTTTTCTCGGTTAGTTTCGTTTGAAAAATTGCAGACTTCGTTGTGGAACATTGTGGAATGTTTCCGCTTCAGTCCCTATAGTTCCACGAAGTTCCGTTCGGTGGTGCAACTATACGTAGCGTTCACAATAGCGTCTGTAACGTAGGTGCGTCCCATGTAGATAGCTGTCATTGAGTTTCTTTTGGCGGAAAACGGGATCATGGCAGATATTTATAGGCGCTTGCAGAATGACAACGGGGACTTGAGAGTGAACAAAAGCGCAGTGAGTCGTTGGGCGAGGCTTCTGTCACCATCGCAACAAGGTCACGAAAACGTGTTCGACCTCCCGCGTGCAGGCCAGCAGCAAACAGCTGTGACTTCTGCAAAGCTGGAACGTGCAGACACATTCATTTGAAGTGATTGGCGGATCACAAACACCTCGTTGCTCTACTGGACGTCTCTGTTGGTGGTGCAGACACACCGGTCCCCCAGTTGGAGTACTGAAAGGTTTGTGCCCGCGGGCTGCCTTGCCACCTGACAGAAGACCATAAAGAGCAACGAAGCACCATTCGTATACAATTATTTGCACGTTACGAAGCTGGACTTTTTGTCGAACGTCGTCACATGCGATGAAACATGGGTTCATTACTTCCAAACGGAGATATAACGGCAATCCAGGGAGTTACTCTTCCTTCGAGTCACCTGTTAAAGTCAGGGCGGCGGTCTTACGGGACTCCGAAGAAATTATTCTGTTTGATGTCCTCCTCCATGCTATAATGATCATCCAAAAAATGTACTTTACTACCGTTAGGAAACTGAAGAAAGGACTTTAGCGTCTAAGTTTCCACAAAAATGAAAACGAACTTCTTCTCCATGACAACGCAAGGCCTCGCTAAAGTCTTCGCATCCGGCAGGAGCTCACAAAACTTCATTGGTCTGTCTTTCGTCATGAAACGTGCATCGAGCAATAGAGTGGTACCACACGGGGATACAGGCTCTCCCTGCGACGTTGTGTGAGGTCGTTGCATGGACGGAGATCGTGTTGGAAAATACGGTTTTGTATCAAAAAGAGTGGGGAATAGTATGGTGTATTGGAATCCTGAATAAAACGAACCTGCTTTCATAAAAAAAAGTGTGCCATTACTTACAGAACGCTCCTAGTATCTGTGATCGAAGAGCCGACCCCTTCAAGGTGGAGGACGGTATATGACAAATCTAGAGACTGAATATTAAAAAAACTGAACACTTCCTTTGCTGTTTTATTCGTCCTCTTATTTAGAACAATATCCTGTAGCCCAGCGTTTGCTTAAAGAACCGCTGCGGCCTTCGCTAGACTCAGAATCAGCAGGTAGTACCGCGGCCTCTGGTCGCGCGCCCAGGCGAGGGACGCGGGATCGGCGGGCAGCCGCAATAAGTCAGGCCGGGCAAACATATTACATTCCATCCGTCGCGACGCCCGCCCCATTATCGCCGCTGCGGTCGAGGCGGCGCCGGCGCCGGCCGCACACTCGACGGCGCAAACACCGCCTCCACTCCCACTTCCGCCCCCCGCTGCCGGTCCCACGGCGCAGGAGCATGGAAATCTCGGCGCAGCGTGACGTTCGTGATAAATGACGTCGTCCCGGTGACGTCACTGACGTACGATCGAAATTGCCTTCAATAGTGGAAGCGCACGTTGAAAATTGGAAAACGCGACGGCGTCTGTCGCGGGGGACGTCATCTTGAGACTACTTTCACCGCAGAGAGGGAAAATAACGCGTGCAAATTCGCGTGGCAGATTACGCAATCTTCCAGCAGAGGTAGTAATCTCGTTTACATGGTGCGTCAAGGTGAAAAAAAAAGACGCAAATAGTGCCGTTACGGATTGCGAACCGACAGATTCATCCACGGACGGCTCTTCATGTTTGTACCATATTTGTTTACATTAGTTGTTCATTGGCTTTTCCCCCAACAACAAAATAATGTAAATTAAACGTGAATAGCGGTCTGAAGATGAAACTACTCACTCGAAACGGCTAACGCGGTGGATTGTGTAAGTAATTAGCATTATTAGCAGTCGATGGTTTCTGTTTTCCTCCTTGCAACAATCATAGTGTATTTTATAGATAGGCACGGTCTCAAAAATGTCACTTTCGATAACATAACAGGAAGGAAGATGAACCGTATTTGTATAAACTGGCTCCAATTAGACACTGAAAAAATTAAATATAAAATATCTGTCGAAACTTGAGAGGAAATGCGACTGACGACTGTTGAGACATCTTGTGTATTCTCATATTGTGAAGATGCATTATCTCCACATTCATTTCAGACAATACAGTACTACCGTTGGTAAATAGCAATCCAGACGATGGAACGGTGATTTCATGGCCACCTTTTCGAAATACTTATGGGGTGATATCCTGCCACATACAGTAAGTCGTTACTAAATACTGTTGTTGCAGCGTGTTAGAGGCACGTAATTAACGATTTTGGTTTATGCACATTTTTGAGATGCTTCTGTGTTGAGCTAATGGTCAAACTAATGGTCAAACCCATGTTCCTTCACGGCCAGTTAACATGTGTCAAAACTGAATATTAGTCCTTTACAGCTGGCCAACTTCGCCGTTAGAGATTAAGTGATAACAAGGTGGTACCAAATACGAGTGAGTACATGAGATTGGTACGATTTTTTACGCTAGCTTACCTGCAACATTGTTCCTCCGTAATAGAACGAATATCTCTGCCTTACTAACATATAACCGTGTTAAAGACATATTGGGGATAAAATTAATGTAGTAATCGAATAAATAGAGAGCTGTGGCTACATCTAAACAAAGGGATCTAGCTCAATAAAATATGTCTAGGTTTTAATTCTCAACCTGAATTCAGTTCAGTCAAATACTTGTCAAAGAAACCACTATATCCGATTTCCCACACGCCTTTCTTACAGGAATTGATCCGGCTGTATGGCCAATCCATCCTCCATCATCGTTTCCCGGAAATTGTGGTATTGTTGTTGATAATTCTTCCGGGTTATATGGCCGTGGTCCATGGAATTCTTCTATTCCTAACGTTTCGTCCTCAGCAGGACCAGCCATACCTCTGAGGATGTCCAACGTAGTATTGGACGAAACGTTAGGAATAGAAAATTTCCATGGACCACGGCCATATAACCCGGAAGAATTATCAACAACAGTACCATCCGGTCGTGAAAGCCTTCATTGTATAATTGTGGTATTCTCTTGATAGCAGAAGAGTGTCTACATTAAGCTGGATAAGTCTAGATGATGCTTACCGCACTGCTTCTGAAAGATCACAAGCACTAAACAAAATAGCTGTTACTTCGAGCGCGACAAGTCTTTCCGACCAAAAAAATGACTCCATATTTTATAGTTCTCGGAGTGGAAGGTTACGGTTCAACGTGTCGTCGACACAGGTGAAAGGGGATTGGAACAGCCACTCAACTGGAGACTATATAGTTATACACCAACTGTGAGACTTGCGTTGACTACTTCGACCCACAAACTTTCGCTTCAAACTATTCTGAAGCCCAGTCACGTGACGGCGGTATAAGAAACACAACACGACGGATGCAACTTTTTTCTATGGAAGTTTTATATGAGCTCTTCCAAAGTGACGATACACTTTTTGAGAGAACAGGTTTCCGATCCTGTGTATTTATGTAGAATAGTTAAGATTATAATACACACCGGCAACTGTGCAGTGGTATGAACGGCTGAACGTAAGCAGTTCCAGTGTGATAAATACACTGAATAGAGGAGACAAACATACAGGGACATTCATAAATACCTCCAAGGTTTAGTAAGACGACTCTGTGAAAACTATACGACTTATAAGAAATAGACACTTTTGCGGATAGTCCATTCCCGCAAGTTTTCAGCTCACATTTTCTGCAAGATGTAATAGCATGTGAACCGTAGAATGCAATGGGGAAAGGTATAAGAGGTAATGAGCAATATATCCAAAGATTTATTAGACAACAAATTACAGATAATATACAGCTGGGAAGTGTAGTTGACAGAAGTGAAACCAGGAATGACTATCTGATAGTACTGGCCACAGCAACAACTTTTTGGGACTCCATTTAATCCGTTGAAATGCACATTGCGGGAAATCTAATGAACCGTGACACTGGTTACCAATTAAATAACGCATGGAATCCCGTCATCTCCGAAAATTGCTCGAGACGAAGACACCAGAAGACTTCGATAGCTGTGGCCAGCGACAATGCCGACGGCAGCTGAGTACTGCAGTTCCACCAGCGAGGGCGCCGCCGCTGGGCAGTGTGGCCCTTCTGTCTCCGCGACTGCAATGCATGCGCGGCAGTACTAACAGCGCACTATATAAGCTGGAGCGAGGTACGTTTTTGTCGTGCCCTGATTTACCACCGTCGCCATCCTGTTGAATGCTCCAAATCCCCTCTCCAATCCTACCGCTGCCAGCGATGCCTCATGTACAATGACCACCTGAACCCCAACTGCAAAAACCGCCCCACCTGTCCCCATTGCACGGCCTCCCACTTTCTTAAAAACTTCCCCAACCTCGCTGCTGCTCCTTCCTGTAACACCTGCACTGGCCCCCATCCCACCTACTCCCACAAGTGTAAAGCCTAACCCCCACCAGCCAACCATGAGCTTACAGTCCCTGTCTGTCCTGTTGATCCCCTTGTCCACTCCAACGATTCCCTCTGTCCACCCCACATGGAAGAGGACACCATCCGGTTCCTTGCCGTTGTTCTCCAAAACATTCACCCTTTTCAGCGCCCCCACACCATCCAACAAATCTCCCTTGCTGCCCGCTCCATTTTCCACCTGAACACCTTTGCCACTTACTCCCAGAACCAAGCCCACTTCACCTTCACCTGCCTCGACACCCTAGTTTAAGCCTCTTCCCTTCACTCTCTTCCCCCCCTCTCTTCCCGCCATGGTGTGGCAAGTATCGTATACTCTTACAGAACATTTGCTCCTTCCACTCCAACAAATACATACTCAAGCACACCCTCTCCCATCACCTGGTCGACATCTTCCTCTTAAACGAAACCTTTCTCCAGCCTCACCAATCTATCCGCACCTCTCCCTGTATCCTCCACTGCACTGAATCTCCTGGTCCTCGTGCACAGGGTGGAGTTGCGGTTGGTCACTTTAAGTATATCCCCATCTGGCCACAACCTCTCCTCAATGACCCCACAGAACACCTTATCCTCAGCGTCTTCTTCCCCTCCCTCACCATTACCTGCGCCACCATCTATGTCCACTCCACTGCTCCTCTTCCTTATGACTTCATCTCGCACACTGACCGCACCTTCTCCAACTATGTGATTGCTGCCGACCTTAACATCCATAGACACTCTCCTGCTGCCCTTCAGTGGTGACATCAGTTCCTCTGTATGATCCAAGGCGACTTTGTTCCCCTTCCCCAGCACACCCAACCCAAGAGTGACACCACCCCAGAAGTTGTTATTGCCTCCGCCAACCTCCTTGGGCGTATTGCCATCGCCATCCCTGACCCCACATGTAGCGATCACCTCCCTGTCCTTCTCACCATAACGCCTGCTCACCAGCCGCCTTTGGCTCCCCACCCCGCACCTCCTCCCATAGTCGTCCATGACTACCACTGTGCCAACTATGATGCCTACCGGGAATCCATCACAACCCAGGTCGAAAGCCACCCTCTTACCTATCGTCATCCTGACGACATCATCCACGCCTCATACTTCCTTCATAAAGTAATTACTGGCCCATGTTCCTGCTAAAACCATCCACCCTCACTTTCCCACTCTCCATCCATGGGCTGTCCTCCTCCTCCGTGAATCCTGCCGCCTCTATCGCTCCTTCCTGCACACTCGTGACAGGGATACACTCCAACGCCACCAGCAAATACAGCGACACAAATCTTATTACAGCAAAGAAACCCGAGACTGGCGTCAGACCTGCACACGACTCAATGCCACCCTCCCTATCAGCTCCTCCAAGTACTGGTCTGCCTTCCATCGCCTTACTGGTACCCATTCCACTCCCCAGAACCTCTTCTCCATAACGACCACCCCCTTCCTGACGACCTCAGTAAGGCCAACCACTTCACTTCCCACCTGTGTGAGGTCTTCTCCATCCCCTATTACCCCCCTTTGATTGTTCCCTTCCCCCCCCCCCCAAATCATAGAATGCACTGATACCTCAGTCGCTCTGCTTGCTCCTAGTCTCCAGTACTTGGGGCAGTTGTCCCCCCTCTGACTTCAACACTCCAATCACAGCACAAGACATTACACTTATCTTCCAGTCCATACGCAACATGGCCCCTGGTCACGACTGTGTCACCTACCGCCACCTTCGAGAAAGCCCCTATTCCTTCCTGACTGTCCTTGCCCTTCTCTATAACATCATCCTCTCTACCGGCTTTTACCCTGACCTGTGGAAGACTTCCCGCGTCCTCATATTTCTCAAACCCAACAAACCCCCTTCTGCCGCCTCTTCCTATTGTCCCATCTGCCTTACCTCCATCTTCAGTAAGGTCTTCGAATCCATCCTCTCCCGCCAACTCCATCAGCACGTTAATCAACACCATCTCCTCCCTCTTACCCAGTGTGGCTTCAAACAATCCTTCTCCACTGAAGAACAACTCCTTAACATCGTTCACCTTATCTTTCTCCAGCTCAACTCCCGTCACTCCTCCATTTTTGTTTCCCTCGACCTCCAAAATGCCTATGACCGTGTATGGCATCCCAGTCTCCTCTTTAAACTTCAAACCTACGAACTGCATATCAATTTTGTCCATCTGTTGCTTCCTTCCTCTCGCTCCATCCCTCCTATGTCACCCTCCACAACACCAACTCACATATCTATTATCCCACTGCTGGTGTCACCCCAGGCTCTGTCCTCTCCCCACTCCTTTATCTCTTGTATATGGCTGATATGCCCAAGCCACCTCTATCTGTCCACCTTCTCCAGTATGCTGATGACACCACCTTCCTGGCTCTCTATCCTACCCTTCAGTGGTCCCACCACACCCTCCAAACCCACCCTAACCAGTTCTCCACTTGGTGTAACCAGTGGTTCCTCTCTCTCAACCCCTCCAAAACCCAGGCAATCGTCATAGGCTGCACCACCCGCTTCTTCCGTGTCTCCATGATTTCCACCTCACCCTTTATGGTCGTCCCATCCAACTCACCCTCACCGTGAGATACCTTGGCCTCACCCTCGACCGTCACCTCACCGGAACCCCACACCTCCAGATCATTCAGCAAAAAGCCCATTCCCACCTCCACCTCCTGAAACTCCTGTCTGGCCTTACATGGGGATTGCATCCTTCCACCATCTTCCACACCTACAAATCCCTCATCTGTCCTATCCTCTGTTATGTCAGCGTTACCTGGATCTTCGCACCCACCCACTTTTACAAGGCCCTCCAAAACCTTGAACGCCAGGTGCTCCGCCTGGCCTTCCGTATCCGCCTTCCTTCCCCCACACAGCTCCTGTATGAACTCATCCCCTTCCCCCACCTCCTCCTGTTCCTCCAACATCTCCACATCCTTTACATTGTCTGCAGGCTTGATCCCCCAACCCCCTGGTTTCCTCTTTCCACCAACTGCCCATTGCCACACCCCTATCACTGTATCCCTCCACCTCCTCACCCTGCATCTCCTTCATCAGAGCAATTCCCAGCACCTCCCCCTCCCAGATGATGAACTTTGCTGTGGCAAATACCTTTCCTTCCAACTAAAACCTGGCCTTGTTCCCACCCTCCCCAGGGCCCCCTTTTTCCTCTCCCCTCCTTCTTCTTAGGGCGGATTTTCCTCCTTCCCCCCCCCTCCCTGAGCCACTGCACCCCATCCTTTCCTCTTTCCCTCCCACGTCCCTCCCTGCCTGGCCCTCTCTGGCGCGCCCCCCACCCATCTCCCCCCTCTCTTCTCCTCCTTCCCTTCTTCCCTTCTCCCTCATCTCCTTGCACCTGGCAGATCCTCCGTTTCGATCATCGTCAGTCTGCCGCATAAGTGTTGTGTTTAGTGCTGTTCCTCCTGTGTGTCGAGAGATGTGATTTTAATTGAGTGCTGGCCGTGTACTTAGTGTTACTGTCAGTGTTTGTTATGTGCTACACCATCCATCTATACTTTTATGCTCCGGTCATACTGTGCATTGTTTTCTTTTAATTGTCCCAGTGTGTGGTTTTTTAGTGTGTATGCTACTTTTTTACAGTTTTTATCTCCACTTTACAGTAGCCCCTTTTTTGTCTATTGTCTTCCATGATGTTCACCCTTTTCTGTATCTATGTTCACCATGTTTTCTCCTTTTAAATGTCTTCCATTGTTAGTTCTACATCTTTCAGCTGAAGAGCAGCGCATATGCTGCTGCCAGCTTGCCCCGATGGGGAATTGAAATACAATTAAGGGGGGGGGGACACATCTTCGTCAGTCCTCGTTCGGCTCACCTGAAGATGGCTGGCAGCTGTCCAGCCGAAATAACGTGCAATGAAGTTTACGATGACCGGTTGCAAGCCCGAAATCTTTTTGAACAATTGACAGACGTTTTGACAAAGTCATAATAATTCGAACTATGCCCTCAGACAAGAGTACGAAGTAAGGAAGACATTTAAATACCCCCTACTCACAAATTTGTGAATTACAGGAAGTGTTGACACCTGGTCTACTGGTACTGTCTTTGGTTCCTAATCACTATGTCCTCGGTTTACGGTTCTAACTCCACCTCCACCTAAGATCTGAATAAAAATTGTCAGCAATGGCGGCCGAACACTTCCGCGATAATAAGTCACCCTCATTCTGCTGTCGGCCTTGTAGAAGAGGACATAAGAGTAGACAGAGGTGCAGGCCCCTCTCTTGGCCTTGGGGTGGGTAACTGCCCTTAATGGTGGAAGAATCTTCAACGATCAACAGCGTGAAGCTGCAGAAGGTAATGCAAACGACTGAATTAAAGACACATAATATGTGGTCACAGGACATGTAGCCTGTAAATGAAAAAGTATCTTGATAATCACTAAATAAGCAGAGATTCTGGACTATTCCCCAATACAAATTTCCAGAAGGGGACTGCCAAATGGGAGGTGACTTTGAGAAAAAGATAGAATAACCAACAAAAGGATGACGTTCTACGAGTCGGGCTTGGAATGTCAGAATGTGAAACATGTTAGTGGAGCAAGAAAATCTGGTGATAAGCGAAGTAAAATTGGTCAGATGAGCATAAGGTAACATTAACAGCAGTAGAAAATGATATAACCGGAGTAGGATTCGTTGTGAATAGGAAGGTAGGGCACAGAGTGTGTTAATCTGAACAATTCAGTGATATGGTTGTACTCATCAGAATCGAGAGCAAACCAAACCGAAAACGATAGTTCAGCCATACATACCAGCGTCGCAAGGCGTAGAGAAAGTACGTGAGGATACTGACAGCATAATTTAGTACATAAAGGGGGAAGTAAAAAAATTAAAAATGATCAAATGGCATTGTTGGCTGGGAGGCCCCTTTCGGGGGAGATAGGCCGCCATATTGCAAGTCCTTTCTAGTTGACGCCACTTCGGCGACTTGCGAGTCAATGATGATGCAGGACACACAACACGCAGTCCCCTGCCGGGAATCGAACCCGGGCCCCTGTGGGGTGGCGGTTAATTTGTAAAAAAAAATCAAATTGCTGTATAAATGCATGCATGTTGAATCAGTTTCTGGCTTTTAGAATGTTGTTAATGCTGTCTTTCGCCGTTCTCAACACTGGCTCTCTATTTACTTTTTAGCACCCAGAAAGTGATTTAACAAAACGTGGAGCCAGTAATTAGAGATCCTAGTGCCCACTTCATCTGAGAATACCATTATAGCTGCAGCTTATAGCTCTGAGGAATTAGGAGATTGTCCGGAATTTCTAATCAAAAACGGTTTTCCAAAATAGTTGAGTATATTCTGAAATTCACTGATAAAAAACACAAGTATCCCTACAACCTAACTAACAGAGCAGTTCAGAGTCTAATGCGCTGATGCAACTATAAATGTCCGAATTAAATGTTAAAAAGAATGCTCGCCATAATTTGATGAAAATATTTCATCAAACACCACGCTAAATATTTGGTAGAATGTCTGTATCGCGACGGCACGTGAAAATACGATAATACGCAAACCGAAGCTAGATAATGAAAATCATCCCAGAATTAACACTTCACTTGAAATGTTTTCATGGTTCCGCGTATCTCTAGTAACTTAATACGGCACCCGAGGCTGTTTGTAGCAGTGATACCGATGCGACGCGACTCCCGACACAGATGGAGTGTCATTCAGCGTCTGGAGAGAACTGGGGCCTAGCTTCCTCGCGCAGCGTTCTTATATATAAAGCTGCGGTGTGGACGGCTAAGGGAACGCCTGATCAAATCGGCTCTCCCGACTAGCCGCTGGGCTAGTAACGCACCACTTCAAGTTACATAATAATTTATAGCTTCTTTTGCTGATGGCCAATGAAGCTCTTAATTTAAACGTGCATTCAGCACGCAGGTAAGTATTGATAATAAAATTTTGACGTGGCTAAGTTAAATATTTTGTGCGAGAGAATTAATTAAATTACACTGCACGCAGTAGATGAGCTCTGAACTGGCCCTTTTGAGATCCGCTATCGCTATAATTTTATAGGTATTCAAAAGAAACTTTTCACATCTTCATAGTCATAGCGGACCTCCAACCTATTTAAATCTAAACATCCTAGCCTTATTTATTAGCCTACTTAATCTATCTTGCTTCCTTCAGTTTTGAGATGAAAACCAGAAAATCATGAATTTCCACTAAAATCTTAATTTGTGAAATCCAAAGTACTGTTTTTATTAAATCATTATGAAAGATGAATGTAAATATAAATTTTGAAGTCTCTAGCTCTAATCTGTTGCGCCAATGGTTTTTTTCAGAAAAATGTCCAAATTTCTAAAATGGCTGAAGTTATCGAACTGATATTTAACACACATTAATTTAGTATTATTCCTGACATGCTAGAAAAGTTTTAGGTCATTTGCTTGATTTTTAAGGTATTGCGCAACATTTATGACGTCAGAGCTAGTTACAGCAGACTGGCTGGCACACAATGGAAACTGATGTGAATTTACTACAGTGTGAGTAGGCTGCTTCCCTACACCCCCTGCATGGTAGGCGGTAACGCTAACCCTTATCTAAGGAGGCGGACTGGGGATGTAAATCTAATATCAATGGGGTTTTGAATGCAGGTCTAGGGAAAGTGTAAAGAAAGTGATACGGGAGACTATGGTGTTGGTACTAGGAATGACAAAGGAGACAGACTGTGTTCCTGCCATAAATTTCAGCTAGTAATAGCGAATACTCTATTCAAGAATAACAAGAGGAGGAGGTATACTTGGTAAAGGCCAGCAGATATCGGAAGATTTCAGTTAGACTACATCATGATCAGGCAGAAATTTAAAAATCAGATACTGGATTGTAAGGCGTATTCAGGAGCGGATTTAGACTCCGATCACAATTTAGTATTGATGAAGAGTAGGCTGAAATTTAAAAGACGCCCAAAGAAGTGGGAAACGGAATTATTAAGGAATGAGGACACATGCCTGCAGTTGTCTGAGGCTGTAGCTAATGCGATAGGGAACAGTTCAGCAGGCAGTTCATTGAAGACTAATTGACATCTGTAAAAAGACGCACTCACAGTTGTTTGAATGAAAAACATACGTACAAAGAAGTTAGCTGCGAAGAAACCACAGGTAAAACAAGTAATACTCCAGTTGAGCGATGAAACAAGAACAAAAATATTCAGGAAGAGTAAAGAAAACAGAAATGCAAGTGACTGAGGAGTGAAATAAGTACGAAATTCAGGGTAGCTAAGGAGAAATGGCTGCATGAAAAATGTGAAGAGATCGAAAAAGAAGCAACTATTGGAATTACTGACACAGCCTATAGAAAAGTCAAAACAACCTTTGGTGAAATCAAATGCAAGGGTGGTAACATTAATAGTGCAATGGAATTGCAATGTTAAATTCAGAGGAGACAGCGGATAGGTGGAATGAGGACACAGAATGCGTCTTTGAGGGGGAAGACTTATCTGATGGCGTAATAGGAGAAGAAACAGGCGTCGATGCAGAAGAGATAGGTGAACCCGTGTTGGAATCAGAATTTAAAAGAGCTTTGGAAGATTTGCTATCGGAAAAGATAGAAAGGAATAACAACTTTCCATCAGAATTTCTAAAATGATTGGGGGGAAGTGGCAAACCCACTGTTCACAATGGTGTGTGGAAAGTACTAGTTTGGCGATATACCATCTAACTTTCGGAAGAACATCATCCACACAATTCTTGAAGGTTGCAAGAGGGGAAAAGTGCGAGAATTATCCCACAACCAGCTTAACAGATCTTGCATCAAAGTTACTTACAAGAATAATACATAGAAGAATGTAAAAGAAAATTGAGGATGCGTTAGATGACGATCAGTTTGGCTGTAGGAAGTACCAGAGAAGCAATTCTGAAGTTGCAATTGATAATATAAGAAAGACTAAAGAAAAGTCAAGACACATTCATAGGATTTGTTGAGCTAGAAAAAGCGTTAGACAATGTAAAATGGATCAAGTTGTTCGAAATTCTGAGAAAAATATAGGTACGTTGTAGGGAAAGACGGGTGATTTACAATATGGTAAGATCCAAGAGGGAGCAATAAGACTGAAGGACGAAGTGCTCGGATTAAAAAGAATGTGAACAAGGGTGTAGTCTTAGCCCCTAATGTTCAGTCTATACATCAAAGAAGTAATATCTGTAATAAAAGAAAAGTTCAAGAGCGTAATTAAGATTCATGGCGGAAAGTGAAGAACGGCATGATGCTATGAACGAAGTGAACAATGTAAAGAATACATGTTATGGACTGAGAGTAAATCGAAGAATGACGAAAACGATGAGTAATAAAAGACATAAGAACTGCAAGAAACTTAACATCATTACTAGTCATCACGAAGTAGATGAAATTAAGGAATTCTGCTACCTATGCAGCAAAATAACCAATGACGGAGATAGCTGAGAGGACATAAAATGCAGACTAGCACTGGCAAAAAGGGTTTCCTGGCCAAGAGCAGCCTACAGGTATCATAATAGGTTTTACTTTGAGGAAGAAATTTCTGAGAATGTACGTTTGCAGCATAGTTTTGGATGGTCATGCAGTGTGAGCTATGGGAAAACCAGAAAAGAAGAGAATCGAATAATGTGTGACTTTGTGTCACAGAAGACGAAAAGTAGGTGGGCTGATAAGGTAAGGAATGAGGAGGTTCTCCAGATAATGGGAGAGGGAAGAAATATAAGGAAAACACTGACAAGAAGAAGGGAAGTGATGGTAGGACATCTGTTAAGACATCACGGTACCACAGGGACCTGCAGAGGGTACAAACTGTGGAGGAAGAGAGAGACTGGAAAAAATTCAGCAAACAATTGAGAACGTAGGTTGCAACTGCTGCTCTGCTATGAAGAAGTTGACACAGGACAGGAATTCCTGGCAGGCTGCATCGCATCAGTCACAAGACAGATCAATCAAAAAAGAAGAAGGGTAGACAATTAGGAAATTTTACTTATCGTGCACACGCAGTGTAAGAGTGGAATATATGATTAAATTTTCCGTTGATTTCACGGCGTGGATAATGTGAACTTTATTATAGTTCTAGTCACGTAATTTTAAGAACGCAAGTTGAAACAAAGTTTTAGACCGATAAGTATTGATTGTTTTGGATGAAACAGGCAGTTCGAAGCTTGAGGGGTAGTAGCTGAGCTGCGGCGAGAAATGTTAAACTACTGTTTTATAAGAATTTATTTTTGTACTAAATACCAGAGACCAGTAAATCCAAAATTACATCTTGACGAAATCTGTTGTATTTCAAGTAATACGTCTGTTTACTTTCGTTGCCAAATCATGACACTGTAAACTTGAATTAAGGTTAACTTTGCAATGAAAGAAATATCCAAAATGTTTAAGCAAACTTTAGAAAAATATAAACAAATAAACATCATGGTATTAACTCTACATTGCGCGCTCGTCTCGTATCACTTGTACATGCCACCTGTGTCGTTTCCAGTTCAGGCTTACATCTATTATAGTAACATTCTTCAGCACACAGTATTAGCTCCTGCAACAGAACAACTGCTAAGCATTTATAATAACCAGGCAACCTGAATAAATTAGTTTTAACTTTGAAACCATCAGCAAACCGCAAACAAGGAATTTAAATTACGAAGAATGCTTATTGTATAACAAGAGAATGATCCAGACCGATTAATTAACAAAATCAAGTAGAAAATTTAAAAATGTAAATCATTTGGAGTTCTGCACTCTTTAACCTAAAGCAAAGATCTTTCCATCGTGTTATTAGGCGAAACTTAGGCGAAAAAATTCGGATGACGACAAGAAATAGGATAAAGGAGAACGAAAGGTATAATTCTGGTGACTCTGCGTTTTTAGTAGCTTAAAACGAATCAGATTCTGCCCATGATTTGCCAAACATTTCGTGGAATATAGTAATGGAAACAACGGAGCAAATGGAGAAGACGCCCATTTGGTGCGAAGTCACGCTTATTTTTATAGCACTTTTAATGAAAAAGAAGAAAAGGGGTAAGGAGAGAGATCGTAAACAAGAAGATCATAATAAGAAAGTTTACTTTTTGCTGATTTAGAACAAATTGGATTAGGATTGCCTGAAGTTGCTAAAAATGCGAAGGTTTGCCTGAAGTAGTCGACGAATTAAAAAGCGAGGTTCACGAAGTTAAAAGATCACAAGCTACCGTCGAAACAACTCTAATTTGACGGCATAAATTAAAGACATGAAATCAGGTAATGAAACATGGATATATAACTATTTATTCAAACAGTCGAAGAAATTGGAGGATGATGTATTCAACGTGATTGAAGTTCAAGCTACAGGGATTCATGGGCGAGTTAGTTCCGAAATTACGTCGACAATCCAGCGAGAAAACAAGAAATCAGGATTAGATATTAACGAAACGGAGAAGGATTTTTAGGCCGAATTTCAGCAAATGAAGGAAAAGTAATTTCTGAAATTCCAAAATGTCAATTTGAAATAAACAATAGGATACACCCACTGGAAAATGAATTCTCTCCGCACAATAATTCACAACGGAATAGTTCGACAAAAGTACCACAATAAGACGAGAATTACAATCCTATCTACAGGCAAGGACTTAAATATGGTTATAAAACACCAAACTTTGATACATATCCTAACCAAATAGACGATGTGAGGAGTGTAATACCTTCAGTGTCTGAATTAAAATTGGAACACAGAGCTATTAATAACCGTTAATTTCAAACCTATTCGGCAGAGAAAGATATACCGCATCCTGTCGTATACATCAAAAGTTTGAGGAAAATTTTTCCAAGATCATGGACAGAACATAATAAAAAAAGTATTTTCTCTCATACAACCGAAGCTGTGGCATTATGAACTAATCAAGTTACTGAAACATGGTCTAGCGTGAAGAATTTTAACGACTGTTTATTTCAAAATGTTAGTACCCTAGCAAACAAGAATTCCTTCAGAAGGAATTTTACAGCCCTGAATATTTTAATCCGAGAAAGGGCAGCCTTAGAGCGTTATCATATCAAAACTGGGATGAACCAGTACCACAGAGAACTATTACCAATTCATTAAACTAATTAATCAAGTGATCTTAGAGAGAAACTATTCTATGTGCCCGACACAGGTTTAGATTACATTACATCTGTAACTGATTCCTTAGATTTAACTTAGGAACATATTCCCAAACTTAATGGCATAACAGTTCAACTGATTCGATAGGAAATAATAATAATACTGCTTATAACAATCAGAAACGTATTAATCATAACAATAACAGAACTAACAGTAGGAATGGGAATTTTGATTACTATAAAGGGCCATTTACGCATGGAGACCAAAATTATGAGCCTTTTAGTAGTAAAAATAATAATGGTAACACACATAATTTTCATAGCAAAAGGAAGTAAAACGAAAATTTCTACCCTCATAACCATAACGATGGCAGAGTCATGGGAAAACGTTAGTGTAATCAAAATTCATGTCCCTGGCATCAACCAACTGGTGCAGCCTTTGTACCTGGCAACCCTCTACAAAATCAAGTGCATAATAAATAATAACAATAATCCACAGCCGGCCGTTGTGGCCGAGCGGTTCTAGGCACTTCAGTCTGTCTGGAACCACGTGACCGCTACGGTCGCAGGTTCGAATCCTGCCTCGGGCATGGATGTGTGTATTGTCCTTAGGTTAGCTAAGTCTAGGGGACTGATGACCTCAGATGTTAGATAAGTTCCATAGTGCTCAGAGCCATTCGAACCAGTTGAATAATCCACAACCGGCGCAGAATGTAAATGGGTCTTGCTGTAGTAAAATCATCGTATGAGAACCGTTCACGTAATGAAAATCGAGCAGATCCACATTCTTCGGAAAAATAAAGCCTATGACACACAGCCTTCTTAGATTGGTTGTAGGACAGGAGGAAGGCATCTTACGGCATCTTATCCAGATGTTAAGATACTATAAGGGACAATAGATCAAGGAGGAATGAAGTAAAGAACGAAAGCGATGTAAAATGGGGAAAGATGACTCAGTACAGATTGTTATAAAAACAACAATTAAAGAAGTACCTGTCGAAATAATTTTGGATCCCAGCGCTAGGAAAAACATGATGAGCCAGAATTCTTTCAAACACTTCAGTTGCAGAAATAGGATTTCAGTTTTACCGTTCGGGGTTTTAGTATAACTGGAGTTTTAGGGACACAGTCACAGACTGTGAAATCTCAAATACGAGTGGATGTAGTCATCAGGGAGGAAGAACTAAAATCCCCTTCTTGACTGCACCTAAGTTGTCTGTTACTTGTATACGGGATGGTCTGTACAGAGCAAAGGAGTGTTACATCTCTCGGCAGGATTTTGTTGTACAGAAGGTAAAGGTAATAGAATGAAGCCTGATTTAGTGAACAATGCAGAGTTG
The DNA here is from genome assembly GCF_023864345.2 of Schistocerca serialis cubense. Classification (NCBI taxonomy): domain Eukaryota; kingdom Metazoa; phylum Arthropoda; class Insecta; order Orthoptera; family Acrididae; genus Schistocerca; species Schistocerca serialis. Next base: position 378,424,130 of record NC_064643.1, on the reverse strand, counting down.
TATGGTTAATATTGCCAGCACACTGCTGAATCCGAATATTTAACTAAAACACAGCAAAAGAATTTGTTTCAATTGTTGCTCAGGTACATACATGTAATCGACGGAAAACTTGGAGTGATAAATGACTATGTTTACCAAATGAAACTCTATCCTGATTAGACCTTTTTTGTGGATTCCTATATTCTGCTGTGGACTAAAAAGAAGCTGTAGCTAAAGAAATCATTAAGATGTTTGAATGACAAATCATAAAACCTTCTAATTAAGCATACAGTAGTCCTCTCTTAGCAGTGGTTCAGCCAGGTGGTAGTATTGGAGTGGTTCTGGAGGCCTGATATACCAATAAAATTATTGTACCTGTGTGTATCCATCCAGAAAACCAGGAAGAACTAACACAAAGATTTTATGGTGGTAGATTTCTGACTTCCATGGATTTAAATTTTTCCTACTGGCAGGTCTTGTTATCAGAAGAATCCAGAAATTTACAGCTTTTCTGTTCACAAAATGTAGTTATCAATTTAGCAATCCCCTTTGCTTTGAATGTAAGTAACGGCACAATTATTGCAGCTTTGGATACTGTGTTGGGATCAGAGCTATTAGAAAAAGTTATTCAGTGTGTTCCTGACCTACTAAGAGCAACAAAAACCCGGGAAGAGTATCTTGAAATACTGGAAATGTTATTTCAAAAATTTATTTCAAAAAAGTATACTGCAAATTTGTTGAAGTCTAAATCTGACAAGAAACATTTTTTATTTGTAGGACATATTATATCATTAGATGGGATTAAACCATATCCAAGGAAGCTAAACGCAATAAAAAGTTTACTCATCTCATCACTAAAAGACACTAAAAGACACTAACAACAATCGTTTCTAGAATAAGCGTCATTTTCCTGAAAACAGAATGTGCTGAAGCATTTGAAAATATTAAAGCAGCGTTAGTTTATTCCAATGTCCTTACACCTCCTGACACAAAAGGATATATTTGTCTGACAACACATGCATCCTTAAATGGAATTGGAGACAGTCTGTTTCAAACTGATAGATGAGACAAAAAGCAAGATATTAAAGTAATAAGTTTTACAAGCAGGACCCCCTCTAATTGTGATAGAGCCTGTACATTGACAGAATTAGAAGTGCTTGCTGTGTAGTAGGCATTACATAAATTGTATTACTTTATTCATGGGAAACATGAAAGACATATTGTGAGCATCAATCAGTCAATATTCTTTTACTATGTAAATCGTGGCATGCAAGATTTCCTCATTGTGCTTTAATGTTACAGGACTGTGATACTGAAATAATCCATATTAAAGGCAAGGATAATGTATTAGCTGGTATTATTTCCTGATTGGTGCAGGGACCGTCCAACCATCATGAAATGCTAGAGCAGTCATCTAATTTCAGAATTTTACTGATGAGGAAGTCACCATTTGTAGGACTATGGACAAATTACAGGAATAAGATCCTTAATGTGTCACACATAATAATTATAAAATAATAATGAACAGGTTTCACAGAAATTCAACCTATATTCTGTTGTACTGTTCCATAGAAGTAAGGTAGATATGGGAAAGTGGCATGTATGTATCCCTTCAAAGTGTTTAGTGAACTTTTTTGGTTGACATATTGCACCTGGGGACACTTTGGAGTCGACTAATATGCAAACAAAATACAAAGATACTGCTGTTTTTCAAATCTTAGGCGAAAAGTACTTCACGTTTTATGCACATGTATCCTGTGTCAAAAGTTGAAACTGATGCACTGATGTATCCAAATAGATCTATGTCCTATTATACCTATTAAACATTTGCAACTTGTACCTTGTGATGTGACTGGTCCTCTTCCTATAGCTAGAGGCAGAGTAAAGTATATGATAGATATCTAAGGTCTGTTTACTAAATACCTCAAGCTTTATCCACTTACAACAACAGCTACTTCTGTTATTAGAAGATTCATTCTAGAACGTATTCCACAAGTAGGAAAGCCAAATGTTATTCTGTCAGATAATGCCTCCTATTCTACAGGACATAAGTGGAAGGAATTCCTAGGAGGACAAGACATTAAACAAATTCTGACATCCAGATTTCAACCTGAATCTAGCTCCTTCGAACTAACTTTCTGTTAATTTTATAGAGTCATTAGATAATATATGCCAAGACAGCAGTCTGGATTGGTTAAGTATGAATCAGGTTTTGAAGACCTTTTGAATCATTTACGACCTCCTTCAGTAGGGCATACGCCTCGGAAGTAATGTTACATGAACCAGAGTAAAATTAATGGACTGTTTCACTTCCAAAAGTACCTGAAACAGTTTGATACAATAAAATGTAGCTAAAATGAGTTTTAGAAACACTTGAGCACAGTGCACGAAACAAAAAAGCTAACTATGATAAAGTTAGGAGAGACTCTGCAATACCACGCAGCAGAAAATATTTTACTGAAAACTCACCCAAAGGCACCAATATTAATGAAACAGAATTAAAAACGGTAGGTAATGGATTCTAGTGTGTATTTTAGATACTCCTCATGAAGAAAGTTTCCTAGATGTTTCTCCAGAGGCTAAACGTAAAATGGGAATATGTCTACATATAGATCATAAGTAATTTTAATGACAATTTCTTTGCTTCTTACTTTAAGTATGCTACTGAAAAGACTACAAATGAGTGGAACCGAGACATTGTTGTTCATATATGTAGGTAATTATGTTATGTTACCCAGGGACCTAGGAACGATGGAGAGGCTCCGTCCCTGCCACAGCCGCAGTGGTCCACAACCCAACGACGACTACCACAGTCCACTTCACACCTCCGCCGCCCCACACCGAACCCAGGGTTATTGTGCGGTTCGGCCCCCGGTGGACCCTCCCCCCCCCTTCCCCAAGGAACGTATCACACCAGATGAGTGTAACCCCTACGTTTGCATGGTAGAGTAATGGTGGTGTACGCGTACGAGGAGAGCTCGTTTGCGCAGTAATCGCCGACATACTGTAACTGAGGCGGAATAAGGGGAACCTGCCCGCATTTGCCGAGGTAAATGGAAAACCACCTAAAAACCATCCACAGACTGGCCAGCTCACCGGCGCTCCTTCCCGTTCAGAAAGCCGTGCGTTAGACCGCACAGCCAACAGGGCGGGCTGGATGTAGGTAGTTAATGAATGTATACTTCCTGTGTAAAATAATATAGATTTACATCTACATACATACTCCACAATCCACCATACGGTGCGTGGTGGAGGGCACCTCGTACCACAACTAGCATCTTCTCTCCCTGTTCCACTCCCAAACAGAACGAGGGAAAAATGACTGCCTATATGCCTCTGTACGAGGCCTAATCTCTCTTATCTTATCTTTGTGGTCTTTGCGCGAAATGTAAGTTGGCGGCAGTAAAATTGTACTGCAGTGAACCTCAAATACTGGTTCCATAAATTTCCTCAGTAGTGATTCACGAAAAGAACGCGTCCTTTCCTCTAGAGACTCCCACCCGAGTTCCTGAAGCATTTGTGTCACACTTGCGTGATGGTCAGTAACAAATCTAGCAGCCCACCTCTGAATTGCTTCTATGTCCTCCCACAATCCGACCTGATAGGGATCGCAAACGCTCGAGCAGTACTCAAGAATAGGTCTTATTAGTGATTTATAAGCGGTCTCCTTCACAGATGAACCAAATCTTTCCAAAATTCTACCAAGGAACCGTAGACGACCATTACATACTTGTCCCACTTCATATCGCTCTGCAGTGTTACGCCCAAATATTTAATCGACGTGACTGTGTCAAGCGGTACACTACTAATGGAGTATTCAAACGTTACAGGATTCTTTTTCCTATTCATCTGCATTAATTTACATTAATCTATATTTATATTACACCAATCACAAATCATGTCCAAGTCATCTTGTATCCTCCTACAGTCACTCAACGACGACACCTTCCAGTACACCACAGCATCATCAGCAAACAGCCACACATTGCTATCCACCCTATCCAAAAGATCATTTATTTAGATAGAAAACAACAGCAGACCTACCACACTTCCCTGGGGCACTCCAGATGATACCCTCACCTCCGATGAACACTCACCATCGAGGACAACGTACTGGATTCTATTACTTAAGAAGTCTTCGAGCCACTCACATATTTGGGAACCAATCCTATATGGTCGTACCTAGTTAGGAGTCTGCAATGGGGTACCGAGTCAAACGCTTTCCGGAAGTCAAGGAATATGGCATCCGTCTGATACCCTTCATCCATGGTTCGCAAGATATCATGTGAAAAAAGGGCGAGTTGCGTTTCGCAGGAGCGATGCTTTCTAAAGCCGTGCTCATGCATGGACAGCAACTTCTCTATCTCAAGGAAATTCATTATATTCGAAATGAGAATATGTTCGAGAATCCTTCAACAAGCCGATGTTAAGGGTATTGGTTTGTAATTTTGAGGATCCGTCCTTCTACCCTTCTTATATACAGGCGTCATCTGCGCTTTTTTCCAGTCGCTCGGGACTTCAAGTTGGGCAAGAGATTCGCGATAAATGCAAGCTAAGTAAGGAGCCAATGCAGTAGAGTACTCTCTGTAAAACCGAATTGGAATCCCATCAGGACCTGGCGATTTATTTATTTTCAACCCATTCAGTCGCTTCACAAACCCAGGGATGTCTATCGCTATGTCCTCCATACGGGAATCTGTACGAGACTCAAACGGTGGTGCGTTTGTACTATCCTCCTGCGTGAAAGATTTCTCAAATGCTAAATTTAAAATCTCAGCTTTCGTTTTGCTGTCTTCCGTTGCCAGGCCAGACTGATCAGTGAGTGACTGGATGGAAGCCTTCGACCCGCTTACCGATTTTACGTAAGACCAGAATTTCCTTGGGTTTTCAGCAAGATCTTTTGCTAAGGTATGACGGTGGTAGTGGTTGAATGCTTCGCTCATCGCTCTTTTTACAGCAGCACGAATCTCTACTAACTTTTACCTGTCCTCATTCTCCCGATCTTTCTTGTACCGCGAGTGCAACTGCCTTTGCTTCCTGAGCATTCTCCGAATTGCGCTGTTAAACCACAGTGGGTCTTTTCCGTCCCTAACCCAATGTTTGGCACATCCTTGTCCAATGCGTGATTTACCATGTGTTTAAAATTTGCCCATAATTCTTCCACGTCCATCGTACCGGAAGTAAATGAAGTCGATTCATTTACTAAGTGGGATGCTAACAATGCTTATCTGCTCTTTCTAGTAAGAATACTCTCCTAACCTTCTTGACCGACTTTTTAACTTTCGTAACCGTAGTCGTAATGACAACATCACGATCACTGATCCCTGTCTCAACACTGATACCGTCGATGAGGTCTGGTCTATTCGTGGCTACCAGATCTAATATATTTCCATTACGCGTTGGTTGTCAATTTAGCTGCTCAAGACAGTTTTCGGATAATGTGTTCAAACGTAATTCACACGACGGCTTGTCTGTACCACCCATACTGAATCCATAGACATCCCAGTCTATACTAGGTAGGTTGAAGTCGCCTCCGACTAATATAGCATGAACCAGGTACTTCTGCGGTACAGAATGTAGACTCCCTTTGAATAGTTCTAGAACTGCCACGGTGGAACCTGGTGGCCGCTAATAACACCCCACAATTAACTTTATTTCCCCTAGCCCTCTTAAACGTGTCCAGATAAATGTATGACAATTATCAAATATTATGTGGAATTTGATGAAATGGAACAATTTCTTTATTAACATTCAGTAACTTTAATACATGGAAGTACTGTATCTTTTTTTTCGTCTCTCTCTCTCTCTCTCTCTCTCTCTCTCTCTCTCTCTCTCTGTCTCTCTCTCTACTCTGTAACTCTCTTTATAAGCAGGTATCAGTTTGTTACTTTTGGAATCGGGAATGAAAGTATTTATAAGTCGTGACATCGTGTAAATTTCGCACACTCATAGTAGAGTCTAAAATATGCGCTTACAATCATCCATGTTCCTACGTAGGCAAATAATTCTGGGTAAAGGTACTAGGTTGGATTGTAACTATTTACATATGTTGTCAACACACACTCGAAAATACGCGCCGTTTGTTCAAAACTTTAGTAGTTAATGAATCATAAATAAATATTGTTGCAGAGAGAGACCGATATAATTACCTGCACTATTATTCTCAATTTTACTTGAATTCTTTGTTAAACATTGACTTTTCATGCTATAATTATGTTTAGAATAATATTTATGGCGGTGGAAACAAGATTATTACCAGTCAGCGATTTACTCATAAGCAAGCCTGAATCTCGTATTATTATTTATTATCTTTGCATTGGTCGTGTATATTTAATAAAGACTTTTCTGCTAAAAATATTTTCTTTTTCTGATAGCAAACATATTTAAAGTATTTTTTGCTGTTATCTTGTTGGTGAAACACATATATCTTTTGATTAAATATATTTCATGTAATGGCTGCCAATGCGTCATTACGACAAAGCAATGACAAAAGGGCTATGATAAAAATCGAATTCTAGTGATAATTAATTATTTACAGTTAATTATATTCACGTTGATGGACAGGTATGAAATGAGATTACAGGGACAAGTACTTGTTATACATATATTCTGAAAAAACTTACGTAAAATTAATAAAATCGTACAATCAGAAACAACATTGTACAAAAGGGTCGAGAGCTGACATCAGAGTGATCATTTTATTAATCCAAGACTTAAATGCATAGAAATTCCACGACATTATATACTCATAGTCTTTGTTATTCTTAGTATTTGATACACATAAATATATCTATTATTCATATTTTTATGTTCAGCACACGTAAAGGCGGAAAGTTCTCTCGCTCCAGAACAATATTTTATTACAGGTTGTACATTTACATACATAAACAGGCATAGTTTTATTCGTTATTGATTCTGTTTACTTGTCGTTATCGTAACATTGTACTACGGTTTTCAGAACGCGTTCCAGGAGCCAGTACAAAGCTCCCTGCAAAGTTTTTAGCATGCTCTTCACACAAGTCTTCCTTTTAAGTTTGCACTCAACAGTCATTTCATAATGTTTAAGCAGCATCAATTAGTTATTATTAATTACTCACATTTTAGTGACGGCCATTCAGAATTGATATGTATCATTTCGTTACATTTTGTCACTTACTATTCCTTGTCCAATACTGTTACCTTCCCACTTGCTATACTGTGAGCAACACAGTCCTATTTGCACACAATGAGCCAAATGGATTGCAGTCAATCCTGATTTCTGTTTTGTAGATGTATCAAGCTGCGGCACACGCGCTGAGCTACACGGTCGTTGGCCGTGAATGGTTGTTGTGAGCTTAAATTCACGGTGTAAGACGTAAATTATTCCGATAACGAATTTTACAATTATTTACTATCATTAGCGCCTTGCCTCACATAACTCAGTATAGGATTCTGTACCATCTGGATAACGTTATCCCATACCTTTAGGAGACACTGCAGAGGAGGACGGTGTGTATAGAATGGGATTACCAGCTATGGATTACTTTGATTGGTCTTTGAAATTTAACATGAAAATCCTGCCAGTAAATTACTTTTGTTCTAGTCAAGCATCCCAATACTGTCCAGCTTTTCTATAACACTACAGAGTAAAAAAATTCGCACCCTCTTCATTGCGTTTCATTATTTCTTTCATTTCGTTCTTGGGTAAAGTCGTCGGAACTTGTAACAGATACAGCACGATAAAAAACAGCATCCGTGATCTCACTGAGCAATCAGCTAATGAAATATTTGGAAGTATTAATGGGTGATTCACAGCAAATGGATTGTCACTGAATTTTGTCAAGATCCTGTACATACACTTAAGCACCTCACAAAGAATATCTGACACTATAAGTATAATGTATTCAAACAATGAAATTAAAGCTGTAGACAGTCTCAAATTTTAGGGCTACAAATTGACCACAATCTAAATTGTAAAACTCATAGTCTAGACTTAATGAAACGCCTTAGTTCATCTACATATACAGTACACATGATAGCAGAAATAGGTGATTTAAAAATTAAGAAGTTAGTTTATTCGGCCAACTTCCGCTCACTAATGAGTTATGAAATCATCTTTTGGGGACACTCCTTTCACAAAGAGAATATTTTCAAAATTCAGAAACGAGCCATTAGAATTATATCTGGTGTCAGTCCTAGATCATCATGCAGAGACCTCTTTAAGAACTTGGTATTCTAACTTCTACTCCTCAGTGTATATATTCATTGATGTCCTTTGTCATTTCCAACATGTCTCTTTTTACACAAAATCGCGCAAAACATGATTATAATACCAGAACCATAAACAATCAGCATTAGGACCATAAAAGCTTAACGTTAATACAAAATGGTGTCTAATAGTTGGGCACTCCTATAATCAATACCTTACCAGAGCATATCAAAGGTCTTGCAAGTGATAAAGATCGGTTTCAGAGTGAATTAAAGAACTTCCTGTTTGTCAACTCCTTCTAATCCATCGATGAATATCTTCACAAGGATTAAAGCTCACAACTCTGTCTCCATTAGAATTGTACAATATCCGTGTATCTGAGCAAACGAAAAGAAAAATTTTGACTCTTTCCGCATCCCAGAGCCTACTCTCCAAGGGACCCATGGAAAACGATAAATGTAATGTAATACTGCACACACTCAAAATCGTACGATTTTTCCTTTTCTTCAGCGTGAAAAAAGGGTTTTACCATAAATAAAAATAGAGACTGGTACTTATATTTATTTTTGTTGTTGTATAGGACTCGTTGCCTTAGAGGTAACGTCTATCACAACTAATCAAAACGGTCAATGACTCTGCGGCAGAAGACTGATAAGGAGGAAAAAAAAGTTTCAATTACCAACGAAAGAATTACGCTCTATGATTCAAAGCGCTAAATGTCAGAAATTTTTACGTGAAGGGAAGTTTGAAAACTTGAAAAGGGAGATCTAGCTATACTGGCAGTCGGTGTAGTGAACTGGAAGGAAGGTTAGCACTTCTGGTGAGACGATTACAGATTACAGGAGATGGAAAAAGGTATATCGACAGCAGGATTTGTTGTGAATAAAATGGTGGGGCAGAGATGAATTCCTGTGAACGGTTCACTGCTATAATAATTCTCATCGGATCGACGGAAATCAAATGCCAACAACAACAGTTCATGCATGGATCCCGACGTCAGATACAGAGGATAAGAACATACAGATGGATATTAACGGGTAATTCATTATGTAAGGGGAGATGATAATCTAATAGTCACAGTTTGTTAGAACTTGGTAGTAGGAAAAGGGATAAAAATATTTATAATATAATATGGCCTTATTACTAGGAAGAAGATAGTACTGAGTTTTGAAATAAATTCCCAGTGGTAATAACAAATACTCTGTTCAAGAATCACAAGACGATGAGATACACTTTGCAAAAGAACTGGAGACACGTGAGGATGCAAGGTGGATTACATCAAGGTCAGAGATTCGGAATTCAGATATGGTGTTGTGTGGCATATCCAGGAGCAGACATAGACTCGAAAAATAATATAGTAGTTATGAAAAGTAGATCAAAATTTAAGAGAAACTCTGGAAGGTCCAGTGTGGAAAGAAGTGAGATAATAAAGCACTGAGAAGGAATGATATGCATTGAAGTTCTCTAAGTTTGTAGATATTGTGATGAAAAGTAGCACAGTACGCAGTTCAGTTGAAGAGATAATAGAGCTCTGACAACGGAAATCACATAATTTGGACAGCAAACGTAGCTAGAAGGAAGGTAACTGCAAAGCAACCTTGAAGAAATACTTAAATTAATCTGCTGGGAAAGGATGTACGTGAACATTTCGGGTAAAGGCAGGAATACAGATATATAAATCGCTTAAGAAAGTAATCAACAGAAATCATAGAAGTATCGAGTCGAAATGGCTGTAGAAAATATAGAGGAAATCAGAAAAGCAATGGTTTTAAAACTAGTTCTGTGCATAAAATGTCAAAACAACCTTCAAGGAAACTAAACGCAAGGGCGTCAACATTAGAGAGTGCAATTGGAATTCCACTGTTAAACGCAGAGAAGAAAGCGTATCCGTGGAAAGAACCGCATTGAAGGCCCCTGATAGGGTGACCCAGTATTAAAATTTGTAAGTATCTTGAAGACTTTCGGTAAAGTAAGGCAGAACAATTAGGTAACACTCTTTCGGAAATTCTAACATCATTGACAAAATGACAACAACATCTAGCGAGGTTGGTCTGTAGAATCTCTGAGAACAGCGTGCCGTCAAACTTACGAGGAAACAGCATCCACGCATTCTTGAAGATAACAGCAGCAGGTAACTGGCAGAACTACCTTGAAATCAGCTCGGCAGCTCACACCGCGTTACTGACAAGAATAACAGACAGAAGAATGGAAAGAAAACTATGGATATGTTAGACGGCGATCAGTTTGGCTTTCGGAAAAGTAAAGTCGCCCGAAAGGCAGCTATGATGGTCCATTTGATAAAGGAACTAAGACGTATGAGAAAGCAAGACAACGTTCATAATATCTGTCAATCTAAAAAAGCGTCCTGCAACATTATACGGTGCAATATGTTCAAAATTCCCAATGAAGTAGGTGTAAAATATAGAAAAGACCAGCAATATGCAGTATGTACAATAAGCGACTGGTAGTAAGTTTCAAAAGAGTAATATAAAAACTCAGAATGGAATTGCATTGTAAATTAAGCGTATTTAGGGGTGTTTATGGGCCGTCTAGTACTGGTAATCAATTTTTTGCATGGCAAGCCACGGCCAGCACGGCTAATTGACCGGTTCCGCCCAACCAGATGCAGAGATGAGCAACGTCACCGGTGGTGGTGGTGGTTAGTGTTTAACGTCCCGTCGACAACGAGGTCATTAGAGACGGAGCACAAACTCGGGTTAGGGAAGGATTGGGAAGGAAATCGGCCGTGCCCTTTCAAAGGAACCATCCCGGCATTTGCCTGAAACGAGTTAGGGAAATCACGGAAAACCTAAATCAGGATGGCTGGAGACGGGATTGAACCGTCGTCCTCCCGAATGCGAGTCCAGTGTGCTAACCACTGCGCCACCTCGCTCGGTCAACGTCACCGGAAAAAGGCAAACGCAAAGCTGGGAATTTGGGTGGCTGTCGCTGGTATTTCCTTTGTACAGGAGATAATGCTCCAAGAAATGTCAGAGTGCCAGACAAATTGAAAGACTGCTTCTTACAGGTATTTGAGGGTCTATAATAATTTACAATCAAATATTAATGAAAATCTAATTATATGGTCTTCCTCAGAAAGATAAGGCGCACCCAGTGACACAAAACATTTTCAGTACCTTTAGAGCTACGTAAGTTAATATTTCACAGTGAATAAATATTTTCTCAATGAACCTCTGAATTAACAACTCTTAAAGGCTTTATGCGGTTTCAACAATCGATGTCTCAGATGATAGTATTGCCCTGTAATTATCATCTACGATTGGTATGTATCAGTATCGATTTTGTTTCCTAATTTATTACGTCTTTTACTTTTTTTTATTATGCATATGTTGGTCAGAACATCGTTTTCTCCTTTTTTACACAGCAAATGAGCACAGCATCAATACCCCGTATTTTGTCATACATGTGTTTTTATGTAATAAACAGTTTCCTATTTGACCAGTTACATTATTTAAATGTCGATTGCAAGAGATATTAGAAACTGTTCGTTTAAAAGTCGTCGATCACATTTGTTGGTGGAAACCACAATTAAAATGAGAAGCAAAAGATGCTTCTGTGAAGAAGACATAAATAATTGTTTAAAAGGTATTTAGTGACAATTTGTTGTCATTTATTCTGAGTGCACTTGCGCAAGAGTACTACTTTATTTATTTATGAACAACTCTTTATTTGTAACTGTTGTGAAAGATTTGAGTATGAAAGAATATTTGTAACACTTCGTTATTTAAATATTGTCGTAGTATATTAATTTAGTCCAGGAAGCGGTCACGTTCGATCAAATCGTATGTGTAGAGTTTGAAACGTATTTTTGATGGAGACTGCCAATGGAAAAGCAGTCAGTAGCGTAACACTATGGGAGTCAAGTGGGGACTGGGAATCTTCAAGAAAGAACTCAAAGGAGCAATTTTGGCTTTGTGTCAAGAGGCAGACCTGCCTGTGGTAACGTGCATGATTCAGTCATGTAATTGACTGATTCTGGGCAGTGACAGGCCAATTCTGTAATCTAATTTTTGAAGGGAGTGTAACTCACGAATGATCTGTATGTGCTCCAAAGTATTAGTCTAATTTTTTCCGCTTATACTAGGCGTGTTTTTTTAAATAAGTACCGTTTTGAAATTTAAAAAAAAGACGTGCTAAGATATCTCAATAATTTTATTTTTACATGAATGCCTGAGCCTTAATCTACGCACTGACACCATTAGAGTCCGATTCTTCCTTGTTTACGTTGTGTACTGAGTGTTTAAGATGCCTCCGATAATCGTGAGTCCAGCCGACTCTGAAATACGGGCTGTTATAAGATTTCTCAGTGCTAAAGGCCTAAAAGCGATTGATATTCATCGTGAGATCTGTGCAGTTTACGGAGAAAACACTATGACTGATGGAATGGTAAGAAAGTGGGTGAGAGCATTTAAAGATGGTCGCACAAATGTGCGTGATGAACAACGGAGTGGGCGTCCTTCGGTCGTTAATGAAAGTTTGGTGCAGGAAGTGGACAATAAGGTGAGAGAAAACAGACACTTGCGGAATGACTTTCCTAATGTTTCTCGTAGTGTTTTGTATGGCATTGTGACCGAGCACTTGAATTACCGAAAATTGTGCGCACGTTGGGTACCGAAAATTTCTGCCCGGAAAATCATGTGCACAGTTTTTTGGGACAGAATAGGAGTATTGTTTGAGGAATTTCTGCCTCGTACTGAAACAATCAATGGAGCAGCTTATTGTAAGACACTGCACAATCTGCCCCGTTCAGTTCAGAACAAAAGACGTGGCAAGTTGAGCAAGGCCATCGTTTTGCTGCAAGACAATGCCCGTCCGCATGTGGCAAATCAGACCAAAGATCTCATCACATCTTTTCGATGGGAAACTCTAGGTCATCCTCCGTACAGCCCCGATCTTGCGCCTAGTGACTACCATCTGTTCCTGCACTTGCAGAAGCACCTGGGCAGTCAGCGTCTTCTAGACGATGACGAAATCAAAACAGTGTTGATGCAGTGGTTAACAAGTCAGGTGGCAGATCTCTATGAGGAGGGTATTCAAAAACTGGTGCAACGTTATGACAAGTGCCTCAATATTGACGGAAATTATGCAGAAAAGTAAATTAAGGTACAGGCTTTCATGTAAAAATAAAATTATTGAGATATCTCAGCACGTCCTTTTTTAATATCAAAACGGTACTTACTTAAAAAAACACGCCTCGTATTATGGAACTGAGAATAGGTAGGGTATGAGTTACTGTTCTTTGTATCACGTGTGATAGTTTGTAAATCAGCTGCTTGCACACTGAACTGTTTTGAGCTGGTGAGTATTTGCACTACTGTGATTTCGAAATGTACTTAGTATTCGCGGTATCTTTGATTACAGTTTAATTTGGGTATATTCCGATCATTCTCCTAACGCTCTCAACATAACTTCAGTGCATTTGATACGGGTATTTTCTGCCGATATTTTAAATGAATATCGTTGGGCCATTTATTTGCGATGTCATTTCTTGAATAAACGTTATTTAACATAATTTTCTATCATCTACATCCATTAAATGATTAGAATAGGATCTCTGATATTAAATTATTCATTTAAAATTAATTTTGTGTTTCTGTACATTTTACTACTCGTAATTCGCAACTCTAGCCAGTGCATTGACTATCTGACTGCGGAATCACAGCTCCAATTAATTAGCTGTGGGGTGTGAAAGCAGAGGTGCCCAGCTGGACCCTTTGACTACATCGAGCTATTGTTTTTAAACAGAGCCTGCCGAGCGAGGTGGCGCAGTGGTTAGCACACTGGACTCGCATTCGGGAGGACAACGGTTCAATCCCGCGGCTGGCCATCCTGACTTAGGTTTTCCGTGATTTCCCTAAATCGCTGCAGGGAAATGCCGGGACGATTCCTTTGAAAGGGCACGGCCAACTTCCTTCCCCGACATTCCCTAATCCGATGAGACCGTTGACCTCGATGTCTGGCCTCCTCCCCCAAACAACCCACCCAACCCTTAAACAGAGCCCTGCATATCCCAAATAGCTAAAGTACGAGTAATCATACGTAAAGGCGCGACTACTTCGCTCGTATGCTGTATGGAAGAGCAACCACTCAACATCAGTATCAGTTAGGTATCGTTGCAACTTTAGTGGTATGTTCCGCAAATGACATTACTATCGTCAGTGGAAGATGAATTATTGGGCTTGTTGACTGAACGAGCGATCTAGCGAGTACAGGTTATGTAATGAGGATAAGCAAGGTCAAACTAATGAAAAGCAACAAAAATGAGATGAGCGACTAAATATCAAAACTGCTGACCGCGAATTAGACATTAGAAAGTATTGTTACCTTGCAAGCAAGATAATACTTGACGGACGAAGCAAGTGGGATATACGAAGACTACTATCACAAGCAGTGAGGGAATTACTGGGCAAAAGAAGGCACCTGTTATCAAACAATGGGGTCAACACGTTGAATAAATTGATAACAACGTACCACATTGTATGATGGAGAATCATGGAATGTGGGACAATCAGAAAGAAGACAGTCAATGCGTCTGAGATGTGGTGCTACAAAAGGATGTTGAAAATTAAGTTTACTGATAATAACTGGGGAGCTTTGCCATAGGACCAGCGAAGAGAAGAACGTACAGTAAAACTGCGAAGAAAGAGATACAAGATGGTGGAACACGTATTACGCTATCAAGAAATAATTTCCGTGGTCCCATGGTAGTTGAGAGAGCTGTAGATGCTGAAAACTGTAGCGGAGGTCAGAAATTGGAACGTACTCAAAAAGTAATTATTGACGTGGGATACAAGTGCAACTCTATCAATGAGATGAAAAGGTAGGTAAAGGACAGAAATGTGCGGCGTATTGCGCAAACCAGAATAATTATGACTTCCCAAAATGTCAGTATTTACTTGGTATCACCTTTATTAAACCTCTATTAGCAGTCAGTAAGTTACCGATTTATCTTTCACTTGATTAACCTTTATAATGAAAATATGGATTTTCAAAATGGTTGCTATGTCTGTGAGTCTAAGTGGGCAATGATTTTTGCCTAAATGTGAGGCAACTGTACACAAAACACCCTGTATAAGTTTAATTTTTAAAAATTTTGCTCATCAACGTGTTATTTCTGTGGAGAGATGACAACTGATTTGAGTAGCTCAGTGTTCTTGAATCATGTTACCACGGTAACGAAATAGAGGAATACTACGTGTATTGTTAATCGTGTTTCAGGCAACTACATTTCTCCGTAATTAAGTAAAATGTTCGCTGTTGACTGACCATTTTAAAATAGCATAAGTCCTTACACATTGGCGACCATTTATATGTCATATATTGTTACATAATAAACAATAATAGTTTTACACATTTCCCATTTCAAAGAACTACATTTCAAAGTACGACTTTTTATCCTTGTTTGTGTAATGCCATTAAGTGGGGATTATGCAATCCTTTATGCAAAACACAATACAGTCGTTAGCAACTGAAACAGAGACATTAATTTTTACGTCTGAAAAGGACGTAGCGCCGTTAAAAAATTTGCAGTGACACTACAGTGAGTTCGTGTGACAAGGCCTTGTTTTATTCAGACCTCTTTTCATCAGATCAGCACGTCTGAGCCTCTTCCGTAGCTCTGCAGCGGTACAGAGGTTCGTCGCACACCTTCCTCGCATTATAACTCTCCAGTGCCTTAACGCTCCCGGCTGCGGGGCGCGCAGTCGTAAACCCTGGGCTCGTATATCTGGGCGGTAAACTTCCTGCCACACGCAGTTCACGCGACCACGCCGCTGGCTTTCAGCACCCCGTGCCACTCACAAGTATCTCTTTCCCTCACCGACTGCTGTATTCATGCCCATTGCAAACTTCTGAGATAGCCTGCCTTTCCCTGATTTCGAGCTGCAGGCGAAGTACTAAGAAAGAAAAATAGCCTCCTTGATTGTTCAAGAACGCCATCGTACGAAATCTTTATGGCGTAAGAGAGGAATTTTCCACAAGACATTCAGAGAAGAGACTTCGCGTGGCTGCCTTTATGTTTTCTGTTATTGCCACGTGGAGAATATCTTGGATTGTGTGATATGCGTGACTTCTTGGGAAACAGTAGAATTATTTGTCCATGCCATTTCAAACCGAAACTGTAACCATGTTACTTTATACAGGTCGTTATATACAAATTGTAGGGTAAGAATAGTTGAAACAATGAATTCATAAAATCATTATAAAATGTTGGATGTCTATTTCAGCCAGAATAATTAATCTCAAGAAGGCAGAAACTAGCCTTTAAAACTAAATCTTACTTTTATGTAACATTACGTAGATGCATTGCTTTAGAAGTAAATTATAACTCCGTATTCGTGGAGCTACTGGTGCTGCGCTAATCAAAGTCTGAACTTAATTGTATAATTACTTATTACAACTACAGATTACATTGCTAAGTGTAGAGAGACTGTTCACGAATTTTTCTGTTTGTTGTTAAATTACCAACTCTAACGAAAGTTTTTAAGGCATAAAATCGTTTTCTTTTTTCTGAGTGTCATACTTAGCCAGCCTTTAACACCATATCATCCCCGATAGCTGAGTCGTCAGCGTGACAGATTGCCGTCCTACGGACACGGGTTCGATTCCCGGCTAGGTCGGGGACTTTCTCCACTCAGGGACTGGGTGTTGCGCTGTCTTCATCATCATTTCATCCCCCTCCGGCGCCCAGGTTACCCAGTGTGACGTCGAATGTAATAAGACCTGCACCAAGGCGGCCGGTCCTGCACTGCAAGGGGCATCCCGGCCAATGACGCCAAGGGCTCATTTCCATTTCCATCCCCAGAATCGTCAGGAAGCATTTATGCTGGGATGTCCCTGAATGCCCGATCCTACTTTTCAATGAGCCTCACAAAATTCTTATGTTAATATGCTGGTGTTAAAATAGCAACACTATGAGGAAGACATGCAACAAACGTGATACTGGCAATGAAGTCAGTTGCATACTTGGCCACTAGTGCCGTCTCCTTTGTTGTTGTAGGTGTGAGGCAATTACTCACGCGAGTTAATTCTTAGGCGAGTGACAACTGATAAGGATAACAGCACGAGAATAGAGTAGTCTTCTATTATTGCAATCGGTGCTCCGTCAGTAATATCCATACCGCAGTCTTCGAGGTGAGCATTTCATGGTTATGTTGAATGGTCCCTAATGATTAATCGTGCCCCATGGGATCTCCCAAAATACTATTCTGCGCAAGAATGCACCTATGGAGTAGCAGAGGGGACAGAATGCCCCCCTTCCACTCTATCAAAAGACTTGTTATCTTTGATGTGTTGGCAAATATGCCAACACCTTGTAGATATAGGAGGCCGAAATGCAAGCTATCTACCGCAGACGGGCGTGAACTCTGGAACAGGATAAGTAGTGAATGATAATAAGAAAAGTATGCAGCTCCTCGAATACTTATCTTTATTCCATCCTTGTGGTACATCGCTCTAATACAAATAAGACTATCTTCAGATACGGTTAATGGCGCCTTGCTAGGTCGTAGCCATGGACTTAGCTGAAGGCTATTCTAACTGTCTCTCGGCAAATGAGAGAAAGGCTTCGTCAGTGTAGTCGCTAGCAAAGTCGTCGTACAACTGGGGCGAGTGCTACATCGTATCTCGAGACCTGCCTTGTGGTGGCGCTCGGTCTGCGATCACACAGTGTCGACACGCGGGTCAGACATGTACTAAATGGACCGCGGCCGATTTAAGCTACCACCTAGCAAGTGTGATGTCTGGCGGTGACACCACAATCTTCACAAATCCACACCGCATCCTTACCCACCACATAGACAGACGTATCATTTCAGTACCAGTTCGAGGAGAACCAGTTAGGTGATGCATGTTAACTAATTGCACGTGTACCCAGAGCGAAGAGCCGTGAAATTTCGAAGCTAAAATTGATATGCAAAACTTAAGGAACAAAAGTAACTTCCCCTACAATGTGCCACTGCCAAGTTACATAATTCGATGAAAATTGGACCAAACAAAGAAAGAATTGCTAGGCCCTCGCATTTCACCTCAAGCCATTTGAGGATATGTAATGCGTCCAAGAACATTGTCTAACATGATCGTTTTGGTGGTCCATGTGTTATTGTGTGGGGAGGTATAACAATTGTATTGGTATACTGACCTGGTCAGTGTCATAGTGATGCAGTACTACTTCCCCGTGCGCGTCTGTTTAAGGGTGCATCGGCGCTGACTTCAATTTTATGGATGACAGTGATCGACCGCATCTAGCTGTACAGGTGACGCACTGCGAACGACACTATATTCGACGAATGAACTGGCGAGGCCGTTCCTCCGACGTAGGACAGGAGGGGTGCGTCTGGGAGTCGTACTGCTGCGTGACCACTTGCACCAATGACCATCCAGACTTGTCAACCGCATGTTGAGGAAATGGATCGCACTACCACAAGCATTGGCGTCTATGGCGACCACACACCCTACCAAGAACTATCACCCGCCTTTTTTAATGTCCAGGGGACTATCATAAATCGTGTGACTACCGTGTACTTACTATCTTTGTATATGTCACTACTTTTCGTCTTATTGTGTCTTCCTTTCAGCAACCTTCTGTTTAATTACCTGTACTGCGGGAGTTCTTTTTACGTATGGTCCAAGTTTCATCTAGCTATGTTACTTGACAGTGACACATCGTGCTAAAGTTACTTCCGATCTTAAGTTTTGCACACCAGTCTATATCGCTGTCAGCATCTATTCTCCTCGAAACTGAAAACTGAAGCTTCTCCGAGTTCCAAAAGCTATGAGCTCTGTACAGACAGGTCGCCATTATCTTCTTTCGTTACCTGCTAATGTCATAATCTGTCATAAATATGAAGAAACAAAATATTCGTATGTATCTGAAAGTACCCACGTGACAACAAAATAATACGCACATACCTCATAAATACAATACCTTCAGCCTTGGCTATGTTGCACATAGTTGGCATCCATTATAAAAGGGTGACATTGGTATGTCTAGCTATTAGTTATAAGAACTTCCGATAACTTTGTGTTTTATTTTATAATAATTTGTGCTTCCTTTGTGAGATCCCTGATATCTCCTTACATAAGATGGAATAGGAAAATAGCGCCTGGAATGGTAGTGTGCAAATATATATAAAAAATAATAAATATTATTATTATTAATCGAATTAATTACAATGAAGTGAGTGAATTGTCTTTCAGTCTTAATTTACAATTCTTGTAAATTGTAAGTCACGAGTAGCGCGAACTTAGGTCGATTTTTGCGCTCTCTACGCCGTTGAGATTTACGCAATTCAGTTATATGCTTCTTCATCCGCCATAGGCACTTCTCATTTTTGACCGTGAATAAACTACTGATTCTTATCGGACTTCCTCTTCAGATGCAGGCAGCTACAGTGATATGACGTTATCATAATGCGCGGAAGACAATAAAAACTTTCGTGGTTTTGCACTAATAAGAATCCCCACACTTCATATTTTCGTAAAAATTATCATTCAGATATCACAGATTCTACTACACACTTCTCACAAAAAGTACGTTTTCTCCCTACGAAGACTAAAGACAGAGTCTATTAAATAATTGACAAAAAATTTATCGAAGTTTCCGTCATTTGTCATTCGCCTTACGTCGCAGCAAAATACATCTTTTCCGTCGCTTACAGAGGTCGCGCTAGTCTTTATTATCTTTGGTTTTTAACGTTTGTCGTAGCTTGTCGGGGCTTTTCCTTGTGTATCTACAGGGTGTTACAAAAAAGTACGGCCAAACTTTCAGGAAACATTCCTCACACACAAATAAAGAAAAGATGTTATGTGGACATGTGTCCGGAAACGCTTAATTTCCATGTTAGAGTTCATTTTAGTTTAGTCAGTATGTACTGTACTTCCTCGATTCACTGCCATGATTTCATACGGGATACTCTAACTGTGCTGCTAGAACATGTGCCTTTACAACTACGACACAACATGTGGTTCATGCACGAAGCAGCTCCTGCACATTTCAGTCGAAGTGTTCGTACGCTTCTCAACAACAGATTCGGTGACCGACGGATTGGTAGAGGCGGACCAATTCCATGGCCTCCACGGTCTCCTGACCTCAACCCTCTTGACTTTCATTTATGGGGGCAATTGAAAGCTCTTGTCTACGCAATCCCGGTACCAAATGTAGAGACTCTTCGTGATCGTATTGTGGACGGCTGTGATACAATACGCCATTCTCCAGGGCTGCATCGGCGCAACAGGGATTCCATGCGACGGAGGGTGGATGCATATATCCTCACTAACGGAGGACATTTTGAACATTTTCTGTAACAAAGTGTTTGAAGTCACGCTGGTACGTTCTGTTGCTGTGTGTTTCCACTCCACGATTAATATGATTCGAAGAGAAGTAATAAATTGAGCTCTAACATGGAAAGTAAGCTTTTCCGGACGCATGTCCACATAACATATTTTCTTTCTTTGTGTGTGAGGAATGTTTCCTGAAAGTTTGGCCGTACCTTTTTGTAACACCTTGTATACAGTAGGCCCACAACAATTGTATCATCTTTGCCAGTTCACATTTATTTATACAGGATGTTACAAAAAGCTACGGCCAAACTTTCAGGAAACATTCCTCACACACAAAGAAAGAAAATATGTTATGTGGACATGTGTCCGGAAACGTTTACTTTCCATGTTAGAGCTCATTTTATTACTTCTCTTCAAATCACATTAATCATGGAATGGAAAAACACAGCAACAGAACGTACCAGCATGACTTCAAACACTTTGTTACAGGAAATGTTCAAAATGCCCTCCGTTAGCGAGGATACATGCAGCCACCCTCCGTCGCATGGAATCCCTGATGCGCTGATGCAGCCCTGGAGAATGGCGTATTGTATCACAGCCGTCCACAATACGAGCACGAAGAGTCTCTACATTTGGTAACGGGGTTGCGTAGACAAGAGCTTTCAAATGGCCCCATAAATGAAAGTCAAGAGGGTTGAGGTCAGGAGACCGTGGAGGCCATGGAATTGGTCCGCCTCTACCAATCCATCGGTCACCGAATCTGTTGTTGAGAAGCGTACGAACACTTCGACTGAAATGTGCAGGAGCTGCATTGTGGATGAACCACATGTTGTGTCGTAGTTGTAAAGGCACATGTTCCAGCAGCACAGGTAGAGTATCCCATATGAAATCATGGTAACGTGCTCCATTGAGCGTAGGTGGAAGAACATGGGTCCCAATCAAGACATCACCAACAATGCCTGCACAAACGTTCATAGAAAATCTGTGTTGATGACGTGATTGCACAATTGCGTGCGGATTCTCGTCAACCCACACATGTTGATTGTGAAAATTTACAATTTCATCACGATGGAATGAAGCCTCTTCCGCAAAGAGAACATTTGCACTGAAATGAGGATTGACACATTGTTAGATGAACCATTCGCAGAAGTGTACCCGTGGAGGCCAATCAGCTGCTGTTAGTGCCTGCACACGTTCTACATGGTACGGAAACAACTGGTTCTCCCGTAGCACTCTCCATACAGTGACGTGGTCAACGTTACCTTGTACAGCAGCAACTTCTCTGACGCTGACATTAGGGTTATCGTCAACTGCACGAAGAATTTCCTCGTCAATTGCAGGTGTCCTCGTCGTTCTAGGTCTTCCCCAGTCGCGAGTCATAGGCTGGAATGTTCCATGCTTCCTAAGACCCCGATCAATTGCTTCGAACGTCTTCCTGTCGGGACACCTTCGTTCTGGAAATCTGTCTCGATACAAACGTACCGCACCACGGCTATTGCCCCGTGCTAATACATACATCAAATTGGCATCTGCCAACTCCGCATTTGTAAACATTGCACTGACTGCAAAACCACGTTCGTGATGAACACTAACCTGTTGATGCTACGTACTAATGTGCTTGATGCGAGTACTGTAGAGCAATGAGTCGCATGTCAACACAAGCACCGAAGTCAACATTATCTTCCTTCAATTGGGCCCACTGGCAGTGAATCGAGGAAGTACAATACATACTGACGAAACTTATATGAGCTCTAACATGGAAAGTAAGCGTTTCCGGACACATGTCAACATAACATATTTTCTTTATTTGTGTGTGAGGGATGTTTCCTGAAAGTTTGGCCGTACCTTTTTGTAACACCCTGTAGAGCACATTACACTTATAAACGGAATAAAATATTAACCACGTCAAAGTAAGACCAACAGAACTACTTCATCTTTTTTTTTTTTTTTTTTTTTTTTTTCAAATGATCGATCTAAGCCTCAGCTCAAACGTCCCAAGCCACAAGAAAGAAATCAGTGATAAGTACAAAATTACAAAATAATACTGTAAAAGACTTCTTACTTAAAGCAACTTGGCTTGGAGTAATTAAAAGAATTACTCTCCCTAAACGTAACAAAAAATCCCGACTTACAACTTTCAAAATGGTTTTAAAAAATTTAAATTAATTTCAATAATAATCGGACTAATGAAATGACACAGTATCAGAGACGAGATTGGAGTGACGAGTGAAAATTTGTACCAACGTTGGGAATCGAACCCAGGTCAGGAATTTGAAGAAGAGTGGGGTGGCTGTGAGACTTTGGATAGAGGAGGGAGGCGAACTAGGACAATCAGTGCAGTTGTGCGAATCACTGTGCCAAGGTGGCTTAGTCGCTAAAGCACATGCCTAGTAAGCACGAGACCCAGGTTCGATTCCCAGCCTTGTTACAAATATCCACTAGCCACTTCAGTCTACATACATATAATAAGACTAAAAGGTTCAGTCTATATACGTATAATCAGACTAATCTTTCAAAGGAAAAACATCTCAAGTATTGAGCACCAGAGAAAGTAAACTCAGAGTTTCCAAATATTAGCACGACAAGCAAAGGGTGAAATAATCTGATTTTTTAAAAAAATCTGTAGGTTAATCAGGTACTACCTATTTCAACAGAGATGTAAAATATTTGGCAGAAATTATTAACTTGCAAGTAAGAGAGTAGGCTTAAAAAACTTGACTCAAGAGATACGCTACCAGCACGAAACAGCTCCACTAAGGTAATGTTGGGCAGCCACAAACACTCCCGAAACACACCATGGTGGAGTGTTAACAGCAACAGGTCCCCGCGGTGAATCGCCGCTCCACACAGCGGACCCGCAACTCATAGAACTAATAGCTGTTACAAACACCACTTAGGTAAAACATAAACGGAAAGATACAAGTTTAAAAATGTAATTTTCAAACGCATTACTAGCTTAATGGCATAAAACCTTCTAATCTGTCATAATAATCATACAGCAACATTACTCAAAATTGAACAGAGCAAACACGGCTTGTGAACATAAAACTGTAAAATGAAGGAGTAATTAGTGTCTTCTCCAAAATAACTTAACTGAATTGGGTGAAATCGTTAATCTCAGAGAGTTACTTCAAATAGAAAAACAGTCAATAAGTCACCTAGGCGACACAGTCAGAGTCTTGTTTGCATCAAAATGACATTTCGATGAGAAACTGGATCTTACCTGTAGGAGGTGGTTTTCTGTGTCAATTCACAGCTTAAGGAAAATGTACTGAGTGCACTAAGGCGAGCTGTAAGAATGATATATGATGTTCATCCGCGGTCGCCATGTAGGCGACTCTTCAATTAGTTAAGCATTTTAATTAGGACACCACAATACGTAGATTCTCAAAGGAAATTCGCCATAAATAATACATTGCAATTTGAGAACAATACTGATGTTCTTAACTGCAACACCAGAGGAAAAAATTAGCTTTATTGCCTATTACTGAAGCCAGCAGTAGCTCAGATGGGCATTCTGTATGATCACTTACACTATAATGTAAAATCCCTGACAGGTAGCAAAGTAAGATTTAAGTCTAGCCTTAAATAATTTCCCCTAGATAACTCCTTCTGTTCCATCGATAAATTTTTATTTAAAAGCTGGTACCCTCTAAAAAAATCCCAGTTTCTGTGTTCCATGAGTACGCTACTGGCAATAAATAATAATGTGTTCACTAATCTC
The DNA here is from genome assembly GCF_023864345.2 of Schistocerca serialis cubense. Classification (NCBI taxonomy): domain Eukaryota; kingdom Metazoa; phylum Arthropoda; class Insecta; order Orthoptera; family Acrididae; genus Schistocerca; species Schistocerca serialis. Next base: position 378,399,939 of record NC_064643.1, on the reverse strand, counting down.
ATCACTAATGGCGTATAGATATTGTGTCAACTGACTCGTTCCACATCATTTCGATAAAATAATCGTTCAGATGATCTATGGAACATGTCGAGAAAACGAACTAATAAATATACTAATACGTTATCTTTCAAAAGTATTCGGCAGCATGTTAGAAAAACGGAATGTTTTAATGTAATGATCAAACACACGTTAGTGTCTGTGGATATGAATAGAATCGACACCTTGTCATTAAATCGCTAGGTGGTGTTTACTCGCAGACTCGCTCATTACAAACATTGTGTCGGTTGTTTTTCAGGTAAATATCGTGACTCTTGTTGACTACATGCAAAACTTAAGTGTCACACATTTCACAGATAACTGTATAATTGTTACCCTTTACATAATTTGATGAATAGGGTTTGCCTATCGGAGAAATAATAAACGCATTCAACAGCCGTGGCAGTTTTTAAAGCTGAGTAACAAATTCCTAAATTAGACAGTGTAGTGTGGTAATTTGTTTGCATGCGATTAATTTCACTTTACAAAGTTTAAGAAATTGTTCTGATAAGAAAATTCACGTTGACTGACTTGCTGGACCAAACCTTTAATTTTGCAGCATTTGAGAAATTGAACGGTTGCAACTGGAAGTAGAGTTAAACTGAAAAAGTGTTCAAAGATGAAAGTAAACTAATTTGAGGACGACACTTCAAAGAAGCAATAGCAATTATTTAAATGTTCCTGACTGTTCATCCACGTGTTATTTCACTGAATTAATATCTTGTACACTGAGCTAATAGATTCCAAACTACTCCAAACAGAAGGGGTATTTGTCAGTACATCCATGCATGTGACCACTTCCAAGAGTACTTAGCAGAAATTGGCAGTTCTTTTATCTGTTTGTTGGTTTGTACATTTACGTTGGAAACCTATTACGAAACGTAATTCAGTAATTCCTGTTACTTTTTTAATATGTTTTTAGATTTTTTTGAAAATTAACCATCATATCTAAGGTCATATACCATGCTAAAAGTATCTACTCCACACAGAGAATCGAGCTTTCAGAGCTGAGAAGCAGATATCTTACGTAATAACAGGCTGAAATGTAGATTTTGTTAAAAGCCTCTTCTGGGAACTACTTTACTGAAATTACAGCAAGGGAAACTAAAAAGAAAGGAATAAAAAAGACTGAGGAACTTAACGTCACAAGAACTATCTCATCGAAGTCTGTGTTATTCTAAGCGACAGCCGCTCTAAACGCCAGCAATAATACTGCCCCCGTCATCCATCCGGGAAAGACATCAGGGTGTGAAACATTGATTCCTGCGGAGAGTTGTGAAAAGCGAGGAAAAGACGGAGTGCCATTATAATATCAGCCAAGGGCAAGGGTTGTCCGCGGCTCTCCCCTAGCTCTCAGGAAAAGAAAATACATATTTATTCAGGTGTTTTTCTTTTAAGAAAACGATTTAAAATTCGGTATTACGCAGGATTTTAACAGGGTAAAAACTGGAACTTTTTGATGCCCACGTACACTCCCGTCTTATCTTACAACCTATGGGCGCTCTTGTTGAGCGTATGTAATGTCCTACACGTTCAATATGTTTCTTATCTGAAATCTAGAAAATACATTTCTGTTCCAGTGATGTACTGTCTAATGTTTATTCTGTCACCTTTCACACTAAGTGTCAATATTTATTGTTAGGAACAAAGTTATGTATATGAAATTCTTTACAAGGTCACAAACTATATTACTGGTTTAGCTCGACATGTGATGTATTCATTAGCGACAGAAGGAGTAACTAGGTTCATGGATTTTTCAAATACTTTTTCTACTATAGGAGGAATCCAAAACAGAGTGGGCTTGCTAAATAAATATACTTAACAGCTGCATGGTAGAAATCCATGTCCTTTCACGATAGAACGTCGCGGCTGTGTGCCTAGATCATTTCGCCTCTATGTTTAAACAGTTTGGAAAAGTGGCTGAAAACACTATCAGTTACGATAGTTAAAAGTTTCTACAGTGAGAATCCAGACCGAGCTCTTAGCTCTCCTACGTTGCGAGCCTGGACAATGACTTAATCTTCACACATCTGACAACGCTCCAATAACAATCTAGAGCTAACGGAGAATTGTATGACCAATGACCGTATGCACCTGATACAGGGACTTGTTCAAAATATTGTATGTGTAACTGAGAATAGTTCAAAACAGATATTTTACACTCTGTCGAGCAAACGGAAATGTATTTATTCTGCATACATTTCTGCGTCTCTAACATACAGGGTGACAATTATTGAACTATATGAAAAAAACGTACATTAGTTACAAAATACGGCGTGCAGACACTATATTCAACATGTAAACGTTACTACTGATATTAGGGTTTATGTTATGGAATGTTCTGTATTCCTGTCATCATTGGCGATGATGTGGTGCAGACGAATAACGAAATTCTGCATGACCGCTGAAGTGTCGGAACATCGATGCTGTCGATGACCTGTGGAATGGCTGTTTTCAGCTCTTCAATGAGTTAGGGGTTATTGCTGTATATTTTGTCTTTAATATAGCCCCACAAAAAGGATTCGTATATATTCAGATCCCGAGAACATGGCGGCCAATCGAGGCCCATGTCAGTGGCCTCTGGGTACCCTAGAGCCATTATGCATTACGCTCTCCTGCTTCTAAGGGGTCGAGCTCCGCCTTGCATGAACCACATCCTTCCGAAATTAGGGTCACTTTGGATAGTAGGGATTAAATCATCAAAATTTCACGTACCGTTCGGAGTTATAGTGCCATAAGGAAAATTGCATCGATTATTCCGTGACACTGCACACCACACAGTTACCCGTTGAGGGTGAAAAGACTTCTCGATCGCGAAATGTGGATTCTTAGTCGCCCAGTTGCCCCAGTTTTGCTTATCGACGGACCCATCCAAATGAAAGTGGTTTCGTCGCTAAACCAAACCGTACGAACTCCCATTACGCCCCACGACCGACCGTGCAGTTTGAACGTCCAAAAGCAAACCGTTCAGAAGTTATGTCGATTTCATTTCATATAGTTCAATAATTTTCATTCTGTAAGTGGTACTTGTGGTGAAGTACTTGGTCTTCAAACGTAATTTCAAGTAACAACAATATGAGAAAAATGGTTCAAATGGCTCTGAGCACTATGGGACTTAACACTGAGGTCATCAGTCCCCTAGAACTGAGAACTACTTAAACCTAATTAATCTAAGGAATTCACACACATCCATGCTCGAGGCAGAATTCGAACCTGCGACCGTAGCGGTCGCGCAGTTCCAGACTGAAGGGCCTAGAACCGCTCAGCCACCACGGCCGGTAACAATATGAAAGTAATCGACACTATGAGATCTATTGTTGTCTTGCATTATCGTTAATACATTTGTAAGACTTCCAGTTTAATACTAAAGAGCTGATTATCACAGAGTTTTCCAGATACCGTGGTTCAGCGATTCCAGTGTAGTTTAAAAGTTTGGCGCTTGCTACATGGTCGTTTTTCATCACGATATTAATGCAAACACTATCATTCTCAACAGTTCATTATATGTTCCACAAAACTACGTCTTATTTTGACAGTCAGTGACTATCGGACATTCACTCAACGTGTCATATTCTATCGTTATCATTATTGGGAATCTAATTACTCTTGCAAAATCGGTCTCATTGTACGAAGAGCTTCACTTTCACTCTCCAACACAAAAACAACACCAATTTCAAAGCACCTTATACCAGGAGGATGAGCTAAATATTGATTAACATTTTCAAGACCTATACAACGCTGTAGCCGATTAAGCGTCATTTTGATGTTCACAGAGTATAACCACACTGTAAGTTATATAATGGTTCACGTACTAATCAGTGTATTGGCACATACGTACTGCAGATCGAGCAGTGAATTAAACCACTGTTCTGTATTAACGAATGTTACGCTAGTATCGTTTCTCTCATACACCTTACATTCTACATCTACAGAAGCTTCGTCGTTGCTCCACTATAGAGAGAACTTTACGTATACACTCCTTACGCATGACACTCACATTCACGTTGAATCGTCTCCCCGCCAGCTGTCTTTCTTCCTCTTCTTATTTCTTGGGCAGATATCCTGGTGGCGATAGCAGAATTCAGTAATATCTGGTCCGTTATGCTTAGATGTGTGGAGAACGAAGTTTAAGGATGAATCAAAATCTTTAAGATAATGTGTTGGTATAAGCATGTCTAAATTTGAGGATCTGATATTACAGTTCTTAATTATAATAGTAACACCAAAACTATCAACAATCAGCACCGTATCAACTTATTAATGCAATTTGTTTGTGTAAAATCATATTAATAATTTACAACGTTATCACGGATATCAATACTTTTTAAAATAACTGTCATTGCGTGAAGTCTTCGTGTATTGGTGTACTTTTGTGTTTATAGTGTTAGTCATCACGCCAGCGGGTACATCTGCTCTTGCTCTTTCTTCTTTGTAGAACTGTTCGCTTCTGGTCAACCCTAACCGTGAATTGTGCAATTGGCAAAACAGTTAGGAAATGTTTCTTGAAGTAAGATGGATTGGTAACGGGACAGCCAAAAGGACGACCACACCGCACACATGGATTCTACGCACATTCTGAATGAACCATGGACGATGTTGATTCCTGCACATGGAATGCAGATACATCAGTGGATGAACTGGAGAGGAGCTGTTACCCATCACCAGTCGTTAAGGCTTATCGCGATCGTAAAAATCATGCATCCGCCACTGATGTGAAAGAAATAACTACGGTCTAAAAAGCTTCGCGAAACATTTATATGTGTGGAATTGGAATGTTTTGTAGTGGCTCTACAACAGCTTCCGTTTCATTCACATCTTGTTGAGCTGTAATTTAAGAAACAATGTGTGCACTGGACCAACACTCTGTAATCAGTTACCATGTAGCGGATATTCACGTGATGTAAATATGTGCAATGTACTTTAAAATATTTCTGTTGCCATAGAGTGTGATTACAATAGTGCTATCTTATTTCGTTGACCATCAGAGCTGCGTGTGCTCGTCATTTGTTTTATATAAATGATCACGAACGAAACTTTGTGCATCCTCGCGCCCACTAAAATTTGGACATTCATTTATATTATTATTTGTTCAAAATTTTCATGAAATACTTAAATATCAAAACTCGATCAATTTCTAGAGCAGAGACTGGTTTGTATTTCTTCTTTATGTGATATTGGTAACAGAATTGTCTAGTTTCTTAGTTTATCTTGTCTGCTTAGGTAGCTGCTTGGGGATAGTGATCGGCATCGACAAATGACGTGAGTGGTTTGAGATGCAGCTCCTTGTCCCTTGCGTTTGTCACTTTGAACATGTAATTTTGTGGATCCATTTTCCACCCTTTTGTTTTGAGACCACTTTGGCCGTTTGTCGTCGACGCTACATGGATATGTGTTGAGTAGCATTTTTCTTTCAGTGATTGAATAGAAACTGTATCCATTTGACATCAACGCATTGTTAACCTCTTCTATGTTTACTTCTGTGTATACATCTACATTCTGCAAGCCACCTTATGAAGTGTGGTGTAGGATAATTCGTGTACCAGCGTGACTTCCCTCCTTTCCTATTGCAGTCGTGAATGGTTGACGGGAAGGACGAGTACTGGCAAGCCGCCGTGAGCTCCAGTCTCTCTAATTTTACCTTCATGGTCTTTTCACTATATGTACGCAGGAGAAAGCAATATATTCGTTCCCAGAATGAGATTTTCACCCTGCAGTGGAGTGTGCGCCGATATGAAACTTCCTGGCAGATTAAAACTGTGAGCCGGACCAACACTCGAACTCGCGGCCCTTGCCGTTAGCGGGGGACTGCTCTACCTTTTACTTTTTCTTCTTTCTTTTAAAAAAAAATTCCTTTTTTGTTCGCTTTTGATCGTTGCATCTGCTCGGGGCAGTTCGATTGACTCAGTTTTTTTATTACAGAGGCAGGTAACCCTCTGACCGAACACGATGAGCTACCGTGCCGGCTTCTGAGCAACCCAGAAGCTCTGCTGCGAACCTTGCAGAACCTGCACTTCTGTAAGTAAGGATACTGCGAAGATATGGCTTAGCTACGGCCTGGGGGAAGTTCACAGAATGATATTTTCACTCTGCAGCGGAGTGCGCGCTGATATGATACATCCTGGCAGATTAAAACTGCGTGCCGGACCGAGACTCGAGCTCGCCACCTTTGCCTTTCGCGGGGAAGTACTCTACCATCTGAGCTACTCAAGCAGGGCTCACACCCCGACCTCACAGCTTTAACATATTCGTTGTCTCTTCTATAAACATACGCTCTCGGAACCAGCAGTAAACCACATCCTGACGAAAGTCCTTCCCTTGCAGCGTTTGCCAGAGGAGTTGTGTAAGAATCTCCGTAACGCTATCCCGCTTACTAAATGCACCTGCGACGATACGCGGGGCTCTATTGACTCTATCAATCCTATCTGGTATGGGTCCCAGACTGTTAAGCTATATTCAATTATTCATAGAAGGAGATTTTCGCTAGCTACCTCTGTTGTGGGTAGACGACTTTTCGCGAGGAGTCTTCCAATCAACCTGAATACGGAATTTGCATTACCTGCGATTAGTTTTATGAGGTTGTTCCACTTTAAATCGTTCGGTGCGCATGTTCGTAGACATTTTATGCATGTAACTGCTTCCAGCGATTTTAGTGCAATCGTTTGCTCATACAGTAATAAGACATACTACGTATTTATGCTACCATACTCCGCAAGTCCTCCTGAACTTAACTACAATCTTGTAGCGTTACGACTTTTTTGTATCGCCACGGAACTTCCGACGTCATCTAGTAGGTCATTTATATATACTGTGAAAAATAATGGTCCTATAACAAACTGCCTATTGGATTTTGTCCCGCGTTCTTCGGAAGATGTTCATCTAATGATTTTACTGACATTTCGCCAGCACGAGTGGCTGGCATTGTCGAAGCTTCATCTTCCATTGCCGGTGGTGAACAGGAGCCGAGCTCGCGGCCGCAGACTACATGTACCTGGCGGACCAACGTCGGAATGCTTATCCGCGCTCATTTCCGGTGCGGTTCTCCTCTTGCCTCCTGCGACGGTCGTTCGCTGCAGTACGGGAAGCCGGGATCCGTTATAACACTCTCGTGGAGTATGCTCCGCACATGTCTCCTTTATGTGACGGGACAGCGCCAATTTAGCTATCAAGATCCACTCTCTTCTCTGGATACTTAACCAAAGAACTGCATAATCCTGTGGAAACATAGGGGCTTACATTTCCTGTTAAAAATAGAGAAGCCAACAGACTCTACATACAATAATGTTTTCATAAGGCGGGGCCACAGTCATAATATATTTGTTTAAAGTCGTTACCGACATTAGTCTGTTTTTTCTACATCTACATCTACAGTTATACTCCGCAAGCCACCCAACGGTGTGTGGCGGAGGGCACTTTACGTGCCACTCTCATTACCTCCCTTTCCTGTTCCAGTCGCGTATGGTTCGCGGGAAGAACGACTGTCTGAAAGCCTCCGTGCGCGCCCTAATCTCTCTAATTTTACATTCGTGATCTCCTCGGGAGGTATAAGTAGGGGGAAGCAATATATTCGATACCTCATCCAGAAAGGCACCCTCTCGAAACCTGGTGAGCAATCTACACCGCGATGCAGAGCGCCTCTCTTGCAGAATGTTACATTTACACTGTAACACTGTAAATTAACAACAGTCTAGTGGCGGTACTGACTTTAAAGAGACTGCTACATGTTGAGGGGAAGGACTTTTAATTCTGGCATTACTTCATGTCTTAGTATCTCGAAATCATCTTTAGTCTGTCTTTAAATCTCAAACATTTTTCACGAAACGGAATATCTCACTCCAAAAAATTCAAATACAGAATGTGAAACCTCAGTGCATTTAATTCAGACCTCAGTTGTCTCTTCCAGATTATCCACACCCGGTAATTCAACACGGTGCGAACAGATCGCATGGAAACAGTCCTTAGTGAAACCTGCTGGTATGCTAGAGATTTTCTTAAACAAAACATCCACAGAATACTTCTATCTGGCTGGTGTCAAAGCCCTGTAGGGGAGAGTGTTGTACAGTGGAACACTTTTCAAACTTTCGCTTCTAGTCAGTCGAGTAATCGACGATTAATGTATTTTATGACTCAGATTTTAAATGATAGTATTCACTTGTGTCCTGCAGTTTTTTTTGGCAGTAAAAAAAGTTACTCGGGAAAAGTGTTTCTGAAAACATGTTACAAGGTACAACGTGACCCTGTACCTAGCAACAAATGTTCTGAAATTTGAAAGTGTTGCACTCGTGAAAATTTTGTCAATACTATATTCAATTGTCGTTAAGATTATTACTCCATTACTCACCAATAATCAAAAAACCAAATGGCTCTGAGCACTATGGGACTTAATATCTGAGGTCATCAGTCCCCTAGAACTTAGAACTACTTAAACCTAACTAACCTAAGGACATCACACACATCCACGTCCGAGACAGGATTCGAACCTTCGACCGTATCGGTCGCGCGGTTCCAGAATGAAGCGCCTAGAGCCCCTCGGCCACAACGGCCGACGTCACCAATAATCAGTAAGTGGAATCAAGCAGAGATATTATCAAAAACCAGTTATGAGTGAAATACTATAGAAACAGAAGTTTCTGAAAACTAACATCCATTTTTAGGACAGGTGAAACAGTTACATCAAAAAAGCTTATTTCATTTGCAGATATCACATGTTCAGTTGTAGAAGGCCTGCTTTCATTTCAAGGTACAAGCTGATGCACTGCCAACGAAGTGTGGCTTAATCGTTGAGACGTTATATAATTAATTTCAAAAAAATTTAAATTTTTCTTACGGTGAACTTCTGCAGCTGAAGAATTAATACTTAGCTTTAATCTACGTGTAAAGATCAAAACTTCGAAAAACACTACCTTGTGTCTCACAACAAAGAAAACAGCAGCAAATGTCGGAAACTTGTTATGATCTTCTCCAGCATGTGCTCTTTCATGTGATTCCAAAATACCCCACTACATTGAATCACCGACCAGGAAACTTCATATTTCCCTAAATACACTATCCTCAACGTACAACAGTTTCCTTTTTAATTTAAATTTTAGTAGAGTAGTGGAAATCCTAATGCTGAGAAATGTATTCATGACAGTTTAAGAAGCTTGGAAAATGGCATAACGAGTGCTATTGACAATCGGAGAAAATCGCTTTGGAAGTTAAATGCGATTTTGTAAATTTCCTCCTCCACTAAAACATCACTCTAGTGGATAACTTGGAAGACACACAAGTTGTGCTGGTAAATGAAATGATAATCTAATGGAATAGGAATAGTGGTGTAAGAAAGGAAAAGCGTACAGGTTTGATTGGGTGGTGGATCTCTACTGATAACGGTAATAATAATAATAGTAATACCTCCCCTTAACATCATTGAAAATCAAACGAACATCGTAAGTCTTGTGCATACAGCTACAGTTTGCACAAAGCGATTATAAATGACACTCGTGATTTGCTGTGCTAACACCACAAATTATAAAATACCACAGCACGCTGTTGCGTACATGTATTAACGACATGGCATTGTTAATTGCGTAGTCAGTTCTGGAGTTGGAGTATGACCACGTCGGTGCAACTGCATAATTACCTTCTGAATCACAACTGTGGCCGCTCTACGACTTAAATTCCTAATGATTTTGTTTCTTGGAACATTCCAGCCCTATGTTACATGACCTGTCGTAATGTTCATGGCGGAAACCCCACGCCATTATGTCGTACACGATTATGTTTTTCAGCTAGTACCCCTGAATATTGAAGTAGCATCTTTGATTAACAATCAAAACGTCCTCCCTCGCAGGTTCGAACTCCCCCACCCCTTTAAAAATTTGGAATAAAAATCTTCACCAATTGCAGCCGATAACTTCCTGCGTAAGGTGTCATTCTCATTCAGCCAAAGGCCTTGTCAGAGATGGCAGAGGAGCGAACAGAGGTTCAGGGCACTCTATTGGGCTTGGGGTGACAAAGTGCCCCTAAAGATGAAAGAATCAACAACGATCAACAACATGAGTTTGCGGAAGGCAATGCCAACTACAGCATTGAAGACACATAAAGTGTATCCACAGGATATGTGACCTGTAACTGAAAAAGAGTCATAATGATCTATCCATGGAAAAAGATTCCGGACTAGTCCCCCATTCGGATTTTTAATTGACGGTTACGGCTACGTAGTCGTCAGAGCAAACTGTGATGGCGTGGCAGCACAAGCACTACTGAAATCACCTTTCCAATTTGTTTCTTTTACATAATCGAGTAATTCCGTTACAGAGTACTAACTGCTCAGTGCTTCGCACTTTGAGTTGTCATAACATTCCGACCTCACCCACACGCTTGATCATTGAAATTCAAGGGAAGTATCGCATAACTCGATATGATGGTGAAAGCTTGTGGAAACACTGCCTCAGAAGTACTGGCTTTTCCGTACCTACATACCAAGACAATTGAGTAGATTAACGAGTTTACAGTTCCATGGACGTATTCGTTACGAGACGGACTCCATACCTTACTGATATGGGCAACCAGTCATTGGATCGGAATGTCTTCGAAACCTAACGTAACCTAGACCTATCTTCTGCACTGTCCACCACCTGTGGTGCTCCGTCCATCATCAGTGGCGCTACCAGTTCGATTTATTGTTCAATACGCCACACACTTCGTGTGTTTAAGATATGTGTAATGGTACTATACTGAATTTGAAAATTATACAAATAGAATTATGATTAATCAATGTAATTTCCGTCATGATCACTTACATGTATATTAAATTATTCCCCTACACTCATTTCAGCTCGAGCCATCATTAGAACCACATTAAAATAATGTCGGTACATAGTATCTCATGAAATTCAGTGAGAATATAATTTGCATCAACAATCGTTTAATATAATTCTGGTGATTAGAACTCAACACGTATACTTTTTTACAAAAGTGATCAATGCGTTAATACACTCCTGGAAATGGAAAAAAGAACACATTGACACCGGTGTGTCAGACCCACCATACTTGCTCCGGACACTGCGAGAGGGCTGTACAAGCAATGATCACACGCACGGCACAGCGGACACACCAGGAACCGCGGTGTTGGCCGTCGAATGGCGCTAGCTGCGCAGCATTTGTGCACCGCCGCCGTCAGTGTCAGCCAGTTTGCCGTGGCATACGGAGCTCCATCGCACTCTTTAACACTGGTAGCGACAGCGTGGACGTGAACCATATGTGCAGTTGACGGACTTTGAGCGAGGGCGTATAGTGGGCATGCGGGAGGCCGGGTGGACGTACCGCCGAATTGCTCAACACGTGGGGCGTGAGGTCTCCACAGTACATCGATGTTGTCGCCAGTGGTCGGCGGAATGTGCACGTGCCCGTCGACCTGGGACCGGACCGCAGCGACTCACGGATGCACGCCAAGACCGTAGGATCCTACGCAGTGCCGTAGGGGGCCGCACCGCCACTTCCCAGCAAATTAGGGACACTGTTGCTCCTGGGGTATCGGCGAGGACCATTCGCAACCGTCTCCATGAAGCTGGGCTACGGTCCCGCACACCGTTAGGCCGTCTTCCGCTCACGCCCCAACATCGTGCAGCCCGCCTCCAGTGGTGTCGCGACAGGCGTGAATGGAGGGACGAATGGAGACGTGTCGTCTTCAGCGATGAGAGTCGCTTCTGCCTTGGTGCCAATGATGGTCGTATGCGTGTTTGGCGCCGTGCAGGTCAGCGCCACAATCAGGACTGCATACGGCCGAGGCACACAGGGCCAACACCCGGCATCATGGTGTGGGGAGCGATCTCCTGCACTGGCCGTACACCACTGGTGATCGTCGAGGGGACACTGAATAGTGCACGGTACATCCAAACCGTCATCGAACCCATCGTTCTACCATTCCTAGACCGGCAAGGGAACTTGCTGTTCCAACAGGACAATGCAAGTCCGCATGTATCCCGTGCCACCCAACGTGCTCTAGAAGGTGTAAGTCAACTACCCTGGCCAGCAAGATCTCCGGATCTGTCCCCCATTGAGCATGTTTGGGACTGGATGAAGCGTCGTCTCACGCGGTCTGCACGTCCAGCTCGAACGCTGGTCCAACTGAGGCGCCAGGTGGAAATGGCATGGCAAGCCGTTCCACAGGACTACATCCAGCATCTCTGCGATCGTCTCCATGGGAGAATAGCAGCCTGCATTGCTGCGAAAGGTGGATACACTGTACTAGTGCCGACATTGTGCATGCTCTGTTGCCTGTGTCTATGTGCCTGTGGTTCTGTCAGTGTGATCATGTGATGTATGTGACCCCAGGAATGTGTCAATAAAGTTTCCCCTTCCTGGGACAATGAATTCACGGTGTTCTTATTTCAATTTCCAGGAGTGTACTAAATGCCGCGCGGAGTGGCCACGCGGTTTTGAGGCGCCATGTCATGAACTACGCGGCCCCTGCCTTCGGAGGTTCGAGTCCTCTCTCGAGCATGCGTGTGTGTGTTGTTCTTAGCATAAGTTCGTTTGAGTTAGTATAAGTAGTGTGTAAGACTAGGGACCAATGACCTCTGCAGTTTGATCCCATAGGAATTAACTTACACAACATTTAATACAATATACACACCGAACGATCGCGGACTTGTATGATGATATTATGTCATTTATTGACTATATTGTGAATTTAACTTTTTTATTTACGTATACCACTCTTCGCAGTGCAGCCACTCGTTCGTGAGGACCCAGCAGTCGCTTACAAATATAAAATCCGGACTGCGGAATCAGCCCTAGTCTTGTATGACTCACTGCCAATTATTTGACACGAATCAACGTTACAGTTTTATTCCTCTCGCTCTTTCTAACAGCCACTTGGTTTAATTCTCAATGTAAGTTTTTTTATCGAAGTTGTGAAGTTCTTTTTAATCGCCGGCGATAACAATTAATGTCTAGCTGTGCAACCCACCAAAAAAGGTACGCTCGTAAAACACTTTTAATGTTTAAAGCGGCGTACTCGGTGCGGAGGAAGTTGGAACTTTAATTAAAGCGGCGGCGGCGGGACGCCGAACACTTGTACCGCCGACCTGCTCCATAAAAGCCTCGAACAATGACCGAAATTTCGCCCCAGCAATGCAAAGTTTCTGCTAATAAATCTGTTCTGTTACTCGAGACTCGCTGCGGAACAGCCACCACGCGCATTGTAACAGAAATCGTGACTGTTTCCGATGTGATGTGATGATTCGTCTGTCTCTAAGCTGGTAAGATGGCCACTCCTCCGATGCACTAGCGCACGACTTGTACTCACTTAAAAAGAGGGAAATTTTAGTGCTTCTAGCCGTTTGTTAGCGCCAGAAACAGAACCGTAAAAATTTCTTGGGAAGCAGCAAAGTGATTCTGACTCGATTCTACATTATAAATTCCGGTGACAAATTTTGTCATGCATTCTATGGCAATGCCGTTACAATCCAAATGCTACTAACCACAATAAATTTTGCGTAGTTTCTACTGGTCGCATAAGGCTGGTTATCTTGAGGCATTGTGCCAGTTTCTTCTGTGGATTCTCAGTTATTTTTTTCTTTATTTTATTGGTAGTGTTACATAAATATTAATAATTTCATTAAAGCCAACTTCGTGGCGCAGCTTGTACAGCTTGCTGCATATCGGACTAAGCTTTGTGGTTGCTATATGGGGAAATTCTATTTTTGTTTTGAGACTCTGGTAGTTAATTTCGCTGGAAGCAGCTCAGTTGAAATGGGTGTATATCCAGTGCATCTTGAGTGAAGGAAAAATGTGAAAATAAAGACTGCCTGAATGAAATATTAGTTTGTGTTAATTATCACTCCTCTAAAACCAATTTTTTTCGGTAATCATGGACAGTACTAGGTAATGGTAAAGATAATGGAATAAAAAGAGGCGAGCATTCAATCGGCCGACCGGTTCCAACTGACGACATTGGGCCATAACAATTTCGTTACATTAGTAGTAATAGTTTCTTTGAACGACTACCAACCCGATAATTGCCCATTACAAAATTTTACTTGCCTAATGGATCCTACCAAACGAAGACCCGCGATAGTTAAGACACTGGTATGACACGTTTATGTACACCAGCTCCATCCAGATTGCAGTATGTCTGTTGTTCACTCAAATCACTTAAGGCAAATGAAGGGATGGCCGCCTTGAAGAGGAGGCAGCCGATTACCTACTACCCCCACCCTTCCCTTTCCTCAGAGCTTGTGTTGCGTGTACGTACTCGACGGGACGTCATACTCTAGTCTTTCTTCCCTTCTCCTTTCTCAAACGATCGCATCTGCTACGGAGCATTCCACCCTGACTCTTTCCTCCACTTCGCTTTAAGCGTTTTTGTTTGGAAACGACATATACGAGGTGTGGCAATAAAATAACAGGATCATTGCTGTAAAATATTTTATTTTAAAGAGCTACATATTTAATTATTTCGCCCTCACTACACTGCCCTCCTCTGTCTCCATGCTAATTATATATTGATGGAAACAATGCTGGAAGTCTTCCTCTGTGAGCTCCTTGATGATGCGAGCCGTTTTTCCTTTGACTGCTTCAAAGAACTGAAATCTTTTTTCTTTAATACAGATTTGCCCTTGGGGGATAGATACGAGTCGTGTAGGGCTACGTCAAGCGAATAAAGTGGGTGGCCTAACAATGGAAAGCTGCAAATCGCTGTAATCCTCCTAACAGACAACACGGTATGAGCTTGTCCATTATCTTGATGCAGAATCTATTTGTTCTTCTTTCACGATTCGGGTCATTTTCTTTTTATTTTCTCCAGGAATTAAGCAAGATCCTCAAAGTAGTAATGTTAACTAATAGTTTGAACTTCAAGAATCCAGCGAAGACCCAACATTCCATGAATATCGCAAAAAAACATCGCTTGACTTGCTTATTCGAGCTGTCACCGTTCTCAGTGAAGTTGGGCCCTTCCAATGTATGGATTGGCGCGTAGTTTCAAGATTATAACTAAAAAACAAGATTCATCGTATGTTACCAGTCTCTCCAAGGAATTATCATCGTTTTCAGTGATATTCAAGGTGTAAATACAAACATATTTACATGTTTCTTTTTGTTCAGCAGTGAGAATTTTCGGCACCAGTATAGTACATACTTTCCTCATGTTAACCTGCTTATGTAAATTTTTGCCTTACACATTATTTGTAAATTCCTACATTTTCAGCACTTGATCTAATACACAACCCAGGAACGGATCGAAGCAGAGTACCTACTTTTTCGACATTTTCACCCGTTTTTGATGTTGAAAAGCGTCCTGGGCAAGAGTCATCTCCAACGTCTTTTCGGCCATCTTGGAGGTTACTGAACCACTCAAAACCTCTGGTACTCTGTAAACATCCTTCACCATACACTTATTTGAATAAAAGGTAGCTTTCAGTAACAGTTTCGACTGCTCTTTTGCCACATTTCTCATTTTTCTGTAAAAACAAAATAATAGATCTCACCGAAACGAAGTCCCGCCGCAATGATTTCTCTACAGACACCAGAGATGCCGCATTTGATCGAGAAGGCTTCGGACTTCACAGCTATTGGTCGTTGATCTTTAGCCACACCTCGTATAGTCTCTTACGATAGCAAATTCACATGGTTCGTCCGACAATGACGCCTCTTTAATGCTATGAGGGCGTGGTGGAAACGAGTCCGTGCGAGGCTGGAGTGCATGCAAGTGAATAAGTGCGCAAAAATGACTTTAGAAACTTGTAATGAGTGTTTAAACGTTTAAAATGTCAGAAAATAGTGTACTGCAGGGCGGTACCGAGCAGGTGGTGAGATACGCCTCTGCTGCAAGAGTGCTTCCTCACGGGGGGAGGAAGGGGTGGCAATAGCTACCAGACAGTGTTGCCACAGGGCGCCACGCTTTTTTCACTTACAGTGGAGCCAGATCTTAAACCTATGCTTCGCAATGAGAGGCATTTACAGGGTTTCGAAACAGTGATTCGTTAACTGTGATGTGCAGTGTACAACAAGAAAGAAAGACAGAGGGTTTGAGAGATAGTCGGCAGATGTGAATGAGGTCTCTTATGAATCTTTTTCTACCTTCTCCTTACTAGAAGAAAGCTTTTCGTCTTCACACGACTACAAACACACGCTGTTGACACGTTGTCGTTGAAAGAAACGAATCCAGTCGAGCAGTAGTGAAACAAAAGGGCCTCACGTGGTGGCACAGAGGGCAACAATGAAACCACTCCTTTCCTTGGGGCGTTTATTTGCACACATTTCGCGTTCGAGAAGAACAATTTGTAGTGCGACTTGCCAAAGAACGACGTTCCAGACAACCTCAGGCTCTGCTGACACCCCTCAGAGTAATCCTACCCTTCTGTAAGGACAGCATGGATCTGCAATCCCACTTAATTTGTTCTGGCCCTCTTGGAACGTAGTGCTACCACAAATTTCATTGTAATATACAGGGTGAAGCATCTAGGAAGCCCTCGAAATCATTCCACGAAATTCGAACGGGAGTCGAAGCAGCAAAAGGTGTTTGTGCTTTTTCAGCCTCCGGCTTCGCATGATCACATGGGAAGTGTAGCATTGACACATTAATTTAATGATTAAAAATTCAAGGAGACCCTTTAAGATACCCCAGTTAGACACACCCTCAGTGCCGCCCACGTTCGTTTTTTAAACACTTTAAAAGTTTCCCTGTACACAGACGTGCATTTACTGATGACTATGCGGTGGTGGGATATGCAACATTTCCAATACACCTCAGATTTCGCATGCGTCAGACAGGAGGTAATGCAGCTATATAGCGATAATCTTCTAAGGTTGTGTCAATGGAGGCATTTTTCAAATGCTATTTTATTCATGTTCTTACAATGTCACACTCCCCCACCATCATGCCACAGGAGGAAGCGGAACAGGAGGGCTGAAAAAGCATAAACACCATTTGCTGCTTCGGATAACATTTAAATTTCTCTAATGGTTGCATGCAATATATCATAACAAAACTTGCTGTGTAGTTGGGTCAGATGATGTTCAGTGGGGTTGCAGACCCACGATGTCCTTAGAGCGATGAATCGTCTGAAGGTTGCCATCAACGTCTAACGTTGCCACGAAAGTCGTTCTCTGGTTCATCGTACTAAAGACTTTCCTTCTCGACAGCGAAAAATGTGTAAATGACCTGAGCCAGATCGCTGGTCGACCATCAGCGACCGGCTTGCTATCTTTGGCGCCTCCCTGGGCATGAGCATCTTTGCGTTTTCGGCTGGGGCGCGCGGGACGGCGAGACGCAGTCGCTTTGGGGGGCCGGTGGGATGGCAGAGTTGTGGCTCGGGCGTAAGCACATGTGTGATGTCTGTTACCCTGGGGCTGTTGGCTAATCGTGAAACTCCTGCGGTGGTTACTAGTTGCCTGCAAGGCATTTCATATAAACTGTGCCAAGCCTCGCAGTGAGAGGGGAGTCCGGAGTTGGTGTTGGCCTAGATGTTTGTACAAATTGAGGTGCCTGTGTGAGAAGCACGGTGTGGGCCTGTTGGTTGCTTCGTCCTTCTGGCAGCCACCGCCAGAGGATGTTCGGCCGGAATGTCTACAGTTTGTGGTGAGCATAGTGTGAAAGAGTTCTCGTAGGATGTGCTCCCAGCCTGACTCTGAGCCTGTGTTATTTGTTGGTGCCGACCCCTTGTCTGTTACTGCTGCCGGGTGTCCTGTAAGATTTCACAGCAAAACTGTGTTTTTGTGGCATTCTGTGTTTCTGGCTCAGCCTCCGCCTGAACGAGGGGGGGGGGGGGGGAGGGGGGAGTTCAATTGGACATCTTTTGGAATTCCTTAAAGCTGTAATTTAAAGATATAAAACAATTGTTCTTTTAGAATAAGTGGCTGTTTCTTTGGGACACTGCAGTTCAAACAGGAGTGGCGTAATGTTAATGAGTATTTATTATTCGTCAAATGCAGTGTATTTAATGTCTTGGAGTTTTCTGGGGCACGCAGCTGTGTTATTAAACTCATTTTGAAGTGTTCTGGCGGGTGAATGACTGCTTTCCACTTCAGTGCATTCTTTTGATTAGTATTGTAGGGTTTTTTGGATATTTGTCAGTGGGGTGTATTGATTGATTTTGCTTTTCTCTTTCTTTCGAATTACGGAGAGTTCTTTACATTATCTGGTTATTGGCTTAGCTCGCGCTTCACGCACTAAATCAGCTGATATTGAAATTTTTTTTTTTTATTCCTGTTTAATGTCAGACAGATTCAAATGTAACTACATTTATGTTATTTGAAATAAATGTGTTGGATTGACCTTAATGAATTATGTGCAATCGAAGTAAGGGACCCAGTCCTTCATTAGTGCTTAAAGTGGCGTGTAGCTCGGACCATGACCATCCCAAGGGAAGGTTTGTTTTCATTCACGCCCTGTATGTCACCTCCTGAGACCTTTCCATGTCGCTTCTGAACGATAATGTATCTAACATGCTTTCCCCGGCCACCGTAACAAAATCGTGAGGTATCAGTACTGGGCGTCGCAGTTTTCACTTCCATCACAGAGGGTCAAGAGAAGGGATGAAACGTGGGTAGCAGGAAGTGTGACGACCTTCCGACCGTGTGGCACGTCCAGTGAAACAGTGGGAAGAATTGTGATGAAATCTGGTGCCATTGTGACCTTTCATTTCTCGTGAACTTTTGACTTGAGGCCTTTTTTGCCGCATATGCCGAGTAGCCGAGCCCGAGGGCGACATCGCACCATTACAGAGGAGTGTTGTAGGCGCCTTAGAACCGAATCTCGAACTTATCCATCGCAATGGGAGAAAATGACAGGATTTCGAAACAGTGACCCTGATGTAGGGTTGCGTAGTGTAGTCCATTTAGTGCGATATTGTAATGCCTGTGTTGATAAGAAAATGTATGCAATGTTCCTTTGAAAATGCTTACATGTCCAAAGGAACAGGCACTGCTATGGCGGCGGCGGCTGCAGCTGTTATGAAATACATGATGTACATTCATAGTTCCGAATAAGAACAACCATCAGCTGTATAAGGGACTGACCACAACAAAACTGTGGCGGACCGGGTCTCGAACCCCTCTCGCTCTAAACGGAACAGAGAATATATTTCATGCATTTCAGAACGGCTGCAGTCGGCGGAGTGCCTGTTCCTTTGGACATGCATGCATGTCAGAAAGAACACTGTATCGTTCTTCTTACCAACTCAGGCACTGCAATGTCGCGTTTATCCGCCCTATAACGGGAAGCCACTTTCTCATAAAATGTCCTTCTCCTGCATGGAAATTACATTAGAAGAGTAGGAGTGCAGGCGGTGCTACAGGAACTACGACGTACGGAATTTCTGGTCTGGCCGTGAGTTGTTCACGGACAACTAAGGAAGTAACGAGGACAACAAATCTATCTCCAGTTCCGGTCCGACACAGATTTTCATTGTGGTCATTCTCCTATACCGTGACGGTTGCTAGTATTCGCGCAACCGCGAATACATTTTAGGTGATTCATTTAAGTACTGTTTTTCATTATTGCTTCATTTTTATTAAACCTACCGGCTAAATGACAATATTTGCTAAACGTGTGTTTAATAAATGCAAATGTAGTTTTATTAATGAGGAGGGGGAGTTGGGGTAATATGAGAGCATCCGTACGCCTAGGCAGCTCTACCAAGGGCTCATCATCACCTCGATATGGCTCTGGTCTGCTGTGGTCTTGCATTTGACGATGTAGTTCCTTCCTGAAGTTTGAGGTTGGTGGTATTGGACCAAAAAAAGTTATCCTATGATCGGTGAGCATTTGGTAGAAGACAGAAGCGAAGATGAACAAGGGTTCATCGGCTCATCGCTCTTAAGTATGCACTTCTGCTCAATGCTACCATCTCTCATAATAAGGAAAGCAAGTGCTTGCAGAAGAAGAGATTTGTGACACAGTATCGAAGATAAGCACGTAGAAGGAGAGATATGTTTCACAGCAGCGAAGAAGAACAAGTGCTCATTGTTCTTAAGACATGCGATTTAGAGTCAATGTCCACTAGATTGTCTTGTTTCGAATGATCGCTCCCTGGAAGTTGACCATTCCTCCTGGTGCACATTGTAAAGAGCATAGAAATATTCGCAGGAAAAATTTCGTAATTAAGAACAGGATTAGCAGACTTCTTTGGTTCCTACTTACTCAGCCAGGTGGTTGAGGCGTGTAAGTAGTACCGACCTATTACTGACCAGCAGATATGGAAGTAGCTAGCAGAACGAATCAGAGAGAATATACTGAAATCAGCGGAGGGCTTAACAGACTCTTTACCTGACACCAGTTCCTTCGAAATACCCTTCTATTGCTCTTCGAACTGTTCATTGGATAAGCACAATAAAGTCGCCAACATGCTGCTCACCTTAGAGTATGGGTCTCCGCGCGAGCAAAAACAACACCGTTTGATAGGCGCTATGTTTGTTTTTAGATAAACTACCAATACTGAAGCACCCAGTGGGGCAGTTAGCGGTAGCCGCATCATTCCCAACTGAAAGCAAAACAAGTAGAAAAAATTAAGTAAGCTGTTTATAATTTCAAAATCAATCGTCATATACTGTTAACACATTTACCCTATTGTGAGACAAGAGGGCAATGCCTTCATGGAAAACTGTTTGCGATTGCCTACGGAAACATGATCGTACCCAGGCGTGCATCTCTTCGTACGCAGCAAATCGACGGCAACGAATCTCTTTTCTCATGACTTCGAAACTATCGAAAGAAAAGGGAAAGTCGTAATTCGAATGTAATTATAATATAATCATGATGTCGACGGACGGCATCATCCTGTTGTAGGGAAGTGGCCTCGCACGTGCATTCAACGTTGATTCAACTACACTGCAGAATCGGAGCCAGTAAAACAGACTCCTTTCACATCCTCCATACAGTCATGATCGCACCCCCCCCCCCCCCCTCCCATTCTTTTCACACAGTTTTGTAGTCCTGAACACAGACATTCGCTGCCGTCGATTTGCTTCGGATGAAGAGGTGCATGCCTACGTACAAGAAGAGTGGTTCCGTAGCCAACCACAAACACTTTTCCATAAAGGCCCTCTTGTCTCACATTGGAATGAATGTGTTTAAAGTCATGGCGATTACTTTCGGAATAATGAAAAGCTCACTCTTTCCTGTCTCGCTTTCATTTGATCGCCCCTGGGACATGATATAGCTACCGCTAACTGCTCCACTGGGTGTATCACCATTGTCACTTTACTCAAAGAGAAACATAGTGCCTATCCAGAGGTCTGTTTTACTCATTGAGAAACCCATTCTATTTACTGAGCAGTGTTTTGGCAACTTTACCAAACTAAGATAGTGGAATCCAATAGTTCCTACAAATAAGCCGACACCGGTTATAAGCAAGGGCCAAGCGGAGTTGGCACTATTTATCACTGACAGTCTAATGTGAACTCCAAAAAAGATGGTCCCTTATTGCGGGTGTGAGAAGGAAAAGTCAGTGAAGCTCAGTTGCAACCAACGACCACACTTAGTGGAGGGAAAAGCGACAAACGATGTACCCGGGAACGAAGTTGACACACAAGTCTCACATTGATACACGTAAACTTAAGACAGTCAATTCAAAGAAATTTAATATCTAGCTAAACAGAAATACGGCCATCACAGAAGTTGGGAAAGAAAACATAGGTACAAAGAAGGTAGCTGCGAAGAAACCATGGGTAACAGAAGAAATACTTCAGTTGATTGATGAAAGGAGGAAGTACAAACATGTTCCGGGAAAATCAGGAATACAGAAATACAAGTCGCTGAGGAATGAAATAAATAGGAAATGCAGGGAAGCTAAGACGAAATGGCTGCAGGAAAAATGTGAAGACATCGAAAAAGATATGATTGTTGGAAGGACAGACTCAGCATACAGGAAAGTCAAAACAACCTATGGTGACATTAAAAGCAACGGTGGTAACATTAAGAGTGCAACGGGAATACCACTGTTAAATGCAGAGGAGAGAGCAAATAGATGGAAAGAATACATTGAAAGCCTCTATGAGGGTGAAGATTTGTCTGATGTGATAGAAGAAGAAACAGGAGTCGATTTAGAAGAGATAGGGGATCCAGTATTAGAATCGGAATTTAAAAGAGCTTTGGAGGACTTACGGTCAAATAAGGCAGAAGGGATAGATAACATTCCATCAGAATTTCTAAAATCATTGGGGGAAGTGGCAACAAAACGACTATTCACGTTGGTGTGTAGAATATATGAGTCTGGCGACATACCATCTGACTTTCGGAAAAGCATCATCCTCACAATTCCGAAGACGGCAAGAGCTGACAAGTGCGAGAATTATCGCACAATCTGCTTAACCGCTCATGCATCGAAGCTGCTTACAAGAATAATATACAGAAGGATGGAAAAGAAAATTGAGAATGCGCTAGGTGACGATCAGTTTGGCTTTAGGAAAAGTAAAGGGACGAGAGAGGCAATTCTGACGTTACAGCTAATAATGGAAGCAAGGCTAAAGAAAAATCAACACACTTTCATAGGATTTGTCGACCTGGAAAAAGCGTTCGACAATATAAAATGGTGCAAGCTGTTCGAGATTCTGAAAAAAGTAGGGGTAAGCTATAGGGAGAGATGGGTCATATACAATATGTACAACAACCAAGAGGGAATAATAAGAGTGGACGATCAAGAACGAAGTGCTCGTATTAAGAAGGGTGTAAGACAAGGCTGTAGCCTTCCGCCCCTACTCTTCAATCTGTACATCGAGGAAGCAATGATGGAAATAAAGAAAGGTTCAGGAGTGGAATTAAAATACAAGGTGAAAGGATATCAATGATACAATTCGCTGATGACATTGCTATCCTGAGTGAAAGTGAAGAAGAATTAAATGATCTGCTGAACGAAATGAGAATCTAATGAGTACACAGTATGGTTTGAGAGTAAATCGGAGAAAGAGGAAGGTAATGAGAAGTAGTAGAAATGGGAACAGCGAGAAACTTAACATCAGGATTGATGGTCACGAAGTCAATGAAGTTAAGGAATTCTGCTACCTAGGCAGTAAAATAACCAATGACGGACGGAGCAAGGAGGACATCAAAAGCAGACTCGCTATGCCAAAAAAGGCATTTCTGGCCAAGAGAAGTCTACTAATATCAAATACCGGCCTTAATTTGAGGAAGAAATTTCTGAGGATGTACGTCTGGAGTACAGCATTGGTAGTGAAACAAGGATTGTGGGAAAACCGGAACAGAAGAGAATCGAAGCATTTGAGATGTGGTGCTATAGACGAATGTTGAAAATTAGGTGGACTGATAAGGTAAGGAATGAGGAGGTTCTACGCAGAATCGGAGAGGAAAGGAATATGTGGAAAACACTGATAAGGAGAAGGGACAGGATGATAGGACATCTGCTAAGACATAAGGGAATGACTTCCATGGTACTAGAGGGAGCTGTAGAGGGCAAAAACTGTAGAGGAAGACAGAGATTGGAATACGTCAAGCAAATAATTGAGGACGTAGGTTGCAAGTGCTACTCTGAGATGAAGAGGTTAGCACAGGAAAGGAATTCGTGGCGGGTCGCATCAAACCAGTCAGTAGACTGATAACCAAAAAAAAAAAAAAAAAGAAATAGAAATAATATGAGGGAATTATAAGAGCTCATTTATCTATTCCTCACCAAAAGTATATAAGTTTCTCTAATATCTGGCTTCAAATCTGGAGTGTTCTTGGGACGAAATTCTACGGAGAATTAGGTAAGGTTGTACAAAAATTGTAAGTTACTATATCTTAGACGCAACAAATGACAATCGATTAAGAAACGCCTGATTACTACCCTTGTTTTCATCAGCCAAGTTCTGAATGCAAGCTGTTTCTCCGCCGAACAACCAGTCGTACAACAACATTCACGCCCTGAACCCTGCTTCATAGTTTTGTGAGCCGCTAAACAAAAAATCTGTGGAAATACTATTAACTCGTCTTTCTGGCAAACCTCGAAAGGTAGTTTAGATTGGAAAGTACTTTGAATTCGCTCGTGTCTTGTCTTAGGTCTCATAAGATTCGACGAATTTTGTGTTAATGATAATATTTAGGAAATATGTTACTTGCCTCCCCCCCCCACCCCCCCTCGCCCCACTACCACTTCCGTAAAATTTGAAAATTTCTGCCACACTTCTGACAGTCTCTGCCATTAAATCGCCACCAGTCCCCCAAGTAATATCAGGCTGTGCTCTCTAAATCTAGACAATTACACAAGATAGATTCTTAGCACATATATGACCACGACAGGGATGCGGACTTTCAGCATTCTTGGTTATTATTTACAGGAATAAAATCATATAAGAGTGGAGACAAATACCACACTCCTTCATTCGGTTCAGTATAAACACAAAACAAAATATTTTACTTTTTGCAGATAATTTAGCTCTTGTAGCATCTTCAGAGAATGACTGCCAACGTTCCGTAAAAAATTCGCCGATCGTATCCGAGAAACACAGCGTGTTCATTAACACGGAATTAAAATTCTGGCCGGCCAGGGTGGCCGAGCGGTTCTAGGCGCTACAGTCTGGAACTGTGCGAGCGCCACGGTCGCAGGTACGAATCCTGCCTCGGGCATGGGTGTGTGTGATGTTCTTAGGTTAGTTAGGTTTAAGTAGTTCTAAGTTCTGGGGGACTGATGACCTCAGAAGTTATGTCCCGTAGTGCTCAGACCCATTTTTTTTTAATTCTGTAAAAAGTTAACATTTTCACATATTTAGGCTGTCAAACTGTCCTTTCAGAAAGAAAGAGACCCAGCTGGAAACCCACCAGGCATTCAAATACAATGGGAGGAATTAATAATGTAGTGGAAGCTCCCCTATCCAGAAGCACACTCAAGAAAGACTTTATAAGACCTTTGCTAAAACTTTTCTCTCTTGTGACAAAGAAAACTGAATAATAATGGTAAAAGATGCGAAAAGACTAACATCCCGCGAAATGAAGTTATTGAGACGAATAGCTGTTCACACCAAAAGGCGCAACAAAAGGAATGAAAATATTCTGAATAACCTTAAAATGGAATACATCACACATTATATTCAAAACTACAGAAATAAATTGAGAAAACATCTGCAATGAATGAGCTCAAAAAGGATCCCAAAACCCATACTTCGCTACCAACCCAATGGTCTAAGGCCGCTTACCAACGTAAAATGGCAGGAGAACTCCTCGACGAAACCCTAACAAGTCAAGAGGTTTATTATACACTAAGAGAAATGAAGAAAAAACTACGCACCACGAAATTATTCGAATGCGATGGATATAGGCAGATGTGATGTGCATGTGTAGACAAACAAATGAATACAATTTCAGAAAAATTGGATCATTTATTCAGGAGAAAGAGATTTACAAATTGAGCCATTGAATAAAGTGTTGGTCTAACTCTGTACCGGCCGGTGTGGCAGAGCGGTTCTAGGCTCTTCAGTCTGGAACCGCGCGACCGTTTGGGTCGCAGGTTCGAATCCTGCATCGGGAATGGATGTGTGTGATGTCCTTAAGTTAGTTCGATTTAAGTAGTTCCAAGTTCAGTTATTCGGTTTGGCATTGCTGGATGTCCTCATAAGATTTATCGTGCCATATTCTGTCCAACTGGTGATTAGATCGTCCAAATCGTGAACTGGTTGGCGGTCCTGCCCATAGTGCTCCAAACTTTCTCAACTTGGGAATAGGAAAAGTCAGTGAAGCTAATCTGCAACCAACTATCATGTTCAGTGGAGGGAAAAGTGTCAAGTCATGTATCGTGGAACGAACTTGACACACCAGTGTCACAATGACACGTGACCCAAGACCGCCAATTTAAAAAAATTTAGTGTTTCGTTAAATGGAAATAATATGAAGGCATTATAATTGTACATTTACCTATTCCTCTCCAAAATTATATAAGTTTGTCTAATATCTGGCCAACGTAGGGTTTGGAAAGCATGAAGACAAGTTGTAGAAACTCTCCTCTCCTGAGGGCAGATGTTATCGTGCTGAAATGTAACTCCAAAGTGGGTTGCTACGTAGGGAAACAAAACAGGGAGTAGAATATCGTCAACATACTGTTGTGTTGTAAGGGTGCGGCTGACAGCCAAAGGCGTCATGCTACGAACAAAAATGGGACCTCTGGACTCGTTTTTTAGACACAGCCGTCCTCTCCGAGGCGATTTCTTAAATCAGAGCTTCTATAGAGACTTTTGCACTTAAGTTAACTTCAAAGTTCACGCTGCTTCCATCTGCTCTGCAGAACCGAAAGCACTTACAAAACCTGCGTAAGATCTTCCGTCTGAGAATTGTGCGGAAGAAAGTGATCAGAGGAAATCCGACGCGGTTCTTCACTAACTGGTATTATAGCCGGGACTTAGGAAGCAGTCAGCGCTAAATCTGCAGTTTAATTCCACGTCGCAAGCCTGTAGGCCGTCCGCTGGCGCCGCCCGAAATATAAGCGGCCCGGGAACACAAAGCGGATTATCCCCCCTCCCCTCGCAGCTCCCGTCGCCACAAAAAAGCAGGGCGAGTGCGCCTTCAAATAAGTTCCGCGGTTTACGATTTGTTTACCGCCGAAGACAGGAGCAACAGACGTCACGCCCGACGAGGCTCGTAGCGAAAGGCTTCCAGCCGACGATAAAAACTTCTCGGCCCAGTGTAGCAGCGAAGCAAGGCAAGACACTCTTTTCACTGCCGAGGAGTGTGTCCTGTCGCCACAGTCTGTAACAGGGAACTGCAGACCCATAATTCCAAAGTGTTCCCACAGTGCAAATAGTCTCACATCATTTTCTTTCCAAGGTTGGTCTATGAGACTGAGTGTATCTTTTGTCGTATGTTAGCGTGAGGTTCGATACTGTTGTCTGCTCATGTAACAACTTACAAAAATTAAACAGTACGTAGAGTTACATGACAACACAGGCTTTTCTCATCTTCAGTTAAATACTTCTAGATTTTACATTTTTGAACAGGGCTGTCTTTCAGCAACTGTATGCATGTTTTAACGGAGAAACAACACAGCCAGCCGGTTGCGTCTATTTTTTAATACATTGACCTAGGTTTCCACAATCCTAAGGATGTTTTCATCAGATTTGTTACATTGCAAGAAGGCAATAGTGAAAGTTATGAATAGACATGCTCAAGACAAAAATTAAAAAATGTTCCAGCCTTTGGTACATACACCGTCCAACCGGTTGCCTGTGTTATTTCTCCGTTGAGACTTCTAGGTCTTAAATGGGTCGTTTTTAATACTTAAACGTTCATTCATTAGAAAGAGAATGACATCGTTACTTTACTTTGTTAGAAACCTACAGAACAATAACATAAGCAATAGTCTCCCTAACATTTGGAAGAAACCTACTGTTGGAACGCTTTTTGTGTTCCCATTATTTGAACACGAACTCTAGTTAGAAGACCTGTACAAGTTAGTTCAACGTATAAAAACTTTTTCTGAATGTCTGTAATTAAACAAAAGATGGACATGATAAAATATAGAACGTCTTTGTGTAAGATCTAAGTCCGTGGTAACACTGTGACAAATCCAGTCAGATACAGTCCGAGGTTACAGCATAGGTCAACAGAATGACAGCCGATGTGTATCTTGTAAACAGACTTCACGCCGGCAGAGTATGCTGGCCAACGGTTCAGCGTGTCTCGTTCCTCCCCGGAAGGAAACAACACCTTTCTGATTTGATGGGGATGCATTTGAAAAGGAAGTCGCGTTATAGAAGGGACACATTCTGACAAACGCACTTCACTCCCCTAAGCTCACTCCCTTTAAAGACCACGTGAGGTTTTCATTGTGGGCTTGAAAGAATTACGAGGATAGTTTTCAATTAAACACTTCTAAATTTTACAGTTTTGAACATGGCTATCTCTTAACAACTGTATGTATGATTCAACGGAAAAATAACACAGCCAACCGGCGTTTTCTATCGATCGTACATCTGATTTCGAGATCAATTGACGTTTCAGATGAGTACGCCCTGGTGTGACATGGAGGATAAATCCTGCTTCAATGACAAATCCTTTTATGTTAAAACTGTCCAGAACGTCTACATTGCTCAGGTAGAGTTTCTATGTCTGAATAACGTGACTGGAAAAATATTACAATATTTCAACCGACGTATTTGTGTGAAAGACCTTTTGTTCGATTATGTTCCTAAATAAGTCGCGATTATATGGCCAGTTGGATGCGAAATCTGTGAAATTGTCTGTGTCGGCTCGTAAGCTGACGGTTTGCACCAGATAAAAATCTTGATACGTCTTTGGTCCACCAAAAATAATTAAATAATACTGGGAACGTGTTTTCTTTTCGATCAAATTTGTTGAGAGATGCGAAATAAAAACCAGGTTATATGCAGTGTGACTCCATTGCCATTTAAATGCGGTGCTTTCGCAGTTTCTCCGGCCCTCCAAGCACTCAGGGAGCCCAGCGTGCCTGTGGGGGAGATGTGCAGTGACGCTAAGCACTATGGCACTCGTGTCCAGGCAGTGCCTACGAGTCGAAACCTTGGCCACCCCTCGCGTAGACCGAATACGTGTCTGAATTGTTGTCGCTGTGTGGGCAGGTATGTGCCACTCCAAAGACCGCGGGATTGCACCACGTGATGTAACATGGCAGAAGAGTGAGGTATCTTCTGTTCATTGCATTGTGATCGCTGCCTTCTTCAACAACTTGGGTCCCCCAGTTGTGCGACCGAGTACTTACTCTCTTTCTGTGTATCACTGGATGCGACATCGGCGCTAATCGTGTTCGAAGTGGATGGAGATGTATTGGTAATATTTGTGGGAGCGGCAATTGTGGCTCTCCCCTTAAAAGATGGTGGAGGCTCTCGTATTTCTGATGTGACAGTGATCTACTCAGAAAGTAATCTATGGATTAGAAAGGATTTTCCTGGAATACGATATTTTGTCTTTAGAATTACTTCTGTTACGCTTTCTATCCTTTGCAGAAATTGGTAACTCTTCGAGATTTTTATATACGCACATTTCACGCAATTGTGTGCCATGCAAATAATCCGATCGTATCCAGAAACACTTTTCGCTCCCATGGTTTATTTCGCAAACGATCACGAGTTCTACAAAAACCTGTGTGTCCGCACACCGTTTGCTGCGTTGTCTCCCGGAAACAAACCCGCTCCCGGCCGCAGTCCCTGGCAGCGCTACCGTCGCCGTCATCAATCAGCCACGTCTGCCGGTGACGCGGAACGGCCTGTGCCGAAGTGAGGGCAGTCGCCCCGGGCAGCAGCCAAGTTCGGCCGGTGTCCGCAGCGGCGCGGAAATTCCGCCGGTAATCGACTCTCGAATCGAAATGTGCGCGTGATCGCAAGTTGCGAGGCGCACGAGCCGGCGCAGTGCGGCACGCCACGTGATACATGTGCGGCCGCCGATTGTGGGAGAACCGCTAATGGCCGCCAGCTGCTGTTCTCAGAAAATGTCCCGCAGTTAACTAAACTCTCGGCACCGGCAATCAGTGGGATAACGTTTGTTCTGGCGAAGATATACCATCTCCTAGCAGGAAACTATTAGACATATCCATGAGATAAGGTCCTTTCGTTTGTCAAAACTGTATCTTCGTAACAGGACACGCACTTGTGAACATTGCTCCACTTGCTATGATTATTCACAGAAAAAGGAAACCACGGAAACCACACACACGTGAATTTGCCCTTTTAAACCTTTTTATTAGGTTGCTTTCTTGTCCGTCTGTGCAGTACAATTTTGTGCAGTAGATTAAAACTTACGTCGCAATCTGCTAGAGATTCGAAACTTTAAACACGGCTCAGAGCTGTAAGACAATACCATATTAAATCGCTTCGTTTCTATCTGACCAACCGAGCTCCCGTAGGAATTGGGATGAGGATGAAAAGGGTAGGTAGTGCCAGTCATCTTGTAAGATTTATAATGAATATCGTGGGGTTTATGCAATAGATAATATTAGGTGAAGTATTCACGCAAGAATTATGTATCAATTGTATCCTATGTTTTTCTTTAAAAATCTTATAAGTATTTTCAGACCTAATTAAAATTAATAGTCATAAAATTTCAGAACTGTCTGTTTATGGATAGGATTCTGTATAGTACTAGGAAAAATTGCTATATACTTTTCACTCCCATTAAAAATGTGTTGCACTTAAAATTTATGTTTTAAAATAATTACTACTCCTTCTTGTCTACTGGGTCCACAGCTTGTGTAAGATCACAATATGACATCTTTTTTAATCTTTTTCAAAATTAGCTGCAAATAGTTTACTTCTTGTTGCTTTTAAGTAGGTTCACGACAAGTTTGTTTCGGCATTTGTGCCATCTTCAAGTGTTCCTGTTGACACTACATTTATATAACATTTCATTCTACGTCTGCGTAACAGTACTACGAGATCTTTATCGTAAATTATACTTACGTCTAGATGGAGTGACATCCATAAAACATCTTAGAACATAATTTAATTTCCTACGTTGTTAATACAGGTCACTTATTTACCTTACATCAAAATTTCGTATTATTTTTCACAGTTGTCAAATGACAGATCATTCCCTTGTTACACTGTGTTTACAATGAAATTGTATCTTTGACCGAGATATTGTTTGCCAGAGATATTCTGCACTATACAGATGCGCGGTTTTAGTGTTGTCACTTGTTTTTTGTTTACAGTGTTGTGATCATCTCTTTTCTTTTTCTATTATGCTAATAAAGTTTGCCAAATAATTTTTATATTTGAAGTCCATTTGTTCGTTTAGAACGTCATGCGGATACATATTTGTGTGTGCGTAAATTTCTATTTCTTCCAAAATGTTCCTGGTTTGTCTTTCTGGTATACAATGCAGATTTATCAAAGTGTTATCGATTGCGTTTACTCTATCGCTTTTACTTCTTAAGTGTAAATAAAAACTACATTGGTTGCTTTCGTAGTCTCTCGTGTATTCTTTAAATCTTTTCTAATCCAGGTGTATACCAAATTTCCTCTGACTACCGCAATAGCCTTTACATTGGACAAACACGACACTGACAATGTTGAGTGTTTATGGAAAAAGTTCAAGGCAATCGTAAAATGCGTTTTAGACAGGTACGTGCCGAGTAAAACTGTGAGGGACGGGAAAAACCCACCGTGGTACAACAACAAAGTTAGGAAACTACTGCGAAAGCAAAGAGAGCTCCACTCCAAGTTTAAACGCAGCCAAAACCTCTCAGACAAACAGAAGCTAAACGATGTCAAAGTTAGCGTAAGGAGGGCTATGCGTGAAGCGTTCATTGAATTCGAAAGTAAAATTCTATGTACCGACTTGACAGAAAATCCTAGGAAGTTCTGGTCTTACGTTAAATCAGTAAGTGGCTCGAAACAGCATATCCAGACACTACGGGATGATGATGGCATTGAAACAGAGGATGACACGCGTAAAGCTGAAATACTAAACACCTTTTTCCAAAGCTGTTTCACAGAGGAAGACCGCACTACAGTTCCTTCTCTAAATCCTCGCACAAACGAAAAAATGGCTGACATCGAAATAAGTGTCCAAGGAATAGAAAAGCAACTGGAATCACTCAATAGAGGAAAGTCCACTGGATCTGACGGGATACCAATTCGATTCTACACAGAGTACGCGAAAGAACTTGCCCCCCTTCTAACAGCCGTGTACCGCAAGTCTCTAGAGGAACGGAGGGTTCCAAATGATTGGAAAAGAGCACAGATAGTCCCAGTCTTCAAGAAGGGTCGTCGAGCAGATGCGCAAAACTATAGACCTATATCTCTTACGTCGATCTCTTGTAGAATTTTAGAACATGTTTTTTGCTCGCGTATCATGTCATTTCTGGAAACCCAGAATCTACTATGTAGGAATCAACATGGATTCCGGAAACAGCGATCGTGTGAGACCCAACTCGCCTTATTTGTTCATGAGACCCAGAAAATATTAGATACAGGCTCCCAGGTAGATGCTATTTTTCTTGACTTCCGGAAGGCGTTCGATACAGTTCGGCACTGTCGCCTGATAAACAAAGTAAGAGCCTACGGAATATCAGACCAGCTGTGTGGCTGGATTGAAGAGTTTTTAGCAAACAGAACACAGCATGCTGTTATCAATGGAGAGACGTCTATAGACGTTAAAGTAACCTCTGGCGTGCCACAGGGGCGTGTTATGGGACCATTATTTTTCAAAATACATGTAAATGACCTATTAGATTGTGTCGGAAGTTCCATGCGGCTTTTCGCAGATGATGCTGTAGTATACAGAGAAGTTGCAGCATTAGAAAATTGCACCGAAATGCAGGAAGATCTGCAGCGGATAGGCACTTGGAGCAGGGAGTGGCAACTGACCCTTAAAATAAACAAATGTATTGTGAATACATAGAAAGAAGGATCCTTTATTGTATGATTATATGATAGCGGAACAAACACTGGTAGCAGTTACTTCTGTAAAATATCTGGGAGTCTGCGTACGGAACGATTTGAAGTGGAATGATCATATAAAATTAATTGTTGGTAAGGCGGGTACCAGGTTGAGATTCATTGGGAGAGTGCTTAGAAAATGTAGTCCATCAACAAAGGAGGTGGCTTACAAAACACTCGTTCGACCTATACTTGAGTATTGCTCATCAGTGTGGGATCCGTACCAGGTCGGGTTGACGGAGGAGATAGAGAAGATCCAAAGAAGAGCGGCGCGTTTCGTCACCGGGTTATTTGGTAACCGTGATAGCGTTACGGAGATGTTTAATAAACTCAAGTGGCAGACTCTGCAAGAGAGGCGCTCTGCATCGCGGTGTAGCTTGCTCGCCAGATTTCGAGAGGGTGCGTTTCTGGATGAGGTATCGAATATATTGCTTCCCCCTACTTATACCTCCCGAGGAGATCACGAATGTAAAATTAGAGAGATTAGAGCGCGCACGGAGGCTTTCAGACAGTCGTTCTTCCCGCGAACCATACGCGACTGGAACAGGAAAGGGAGGTAATGACAGTGGCACGTAAAGTGCCCTCCGCCACACACCGTTGGGTGGCTTGCGGAGTATCAATGTAGATGTAGATGTAGAAGCTTTAATATCAGACTTAGCGAATACACGAGAGTTTGCGAAAGCAACCAATCAACCTTTTATCTACAGCTAACGCTTTCGAAGAACTAGAAACTTATGCACAAACAAATAGATATCCAAATGACATCCCATTGAGCAAATGGACCTCAAACATACAAATTATCTGGAAAAGTTCATAAACAAACAAAAAAAGAAAAGAGATGAACGCAACACGGTAAACAAAAAACAATATTTCAGACATCTGCATAACGCAAAATATCTCTGGCAAAATAATATCTCTGACTAAATAACATATAATTTACTTGTGAACATAATGCACCAACGGAACGATACGTAATTTGACAACTGTTAAAAAAGAAAAAAAACACGAAATTTTGATAGCAGGTAAATGCGGGACCTATATTAAGAACGTAGTAAATACAATAAATTACGGTCTAAGATGTTTTATGGACGTCACTCCATGTAGATGTAAGAACGTATAAGACAAAAATCTCATAGTACTGTTTCACAGACTTAGAATAACATAATATCTAAGAGAAGTGACAAGAGGAACACTTGAAAATGACACAAATCCCGAGACAAGCTTGTCATGAAACTCTGTAAAAATGACAAGAAATAAGCAGTTTGTAGCTAATATTTTGGAAATACAAAGAAGATCTCATATTATTTTACCTTTACAGCATTATTTAAAAATCGTTCTACACTGTACCACATTACGTCTGTTAATATGTATGCTACCACATGAACCGTCTTCGCACATATTTGACTTGTTCTATAAATATTTGACAGAAGCCTGTACATGTTACTGGATGAAGAACTTCCAACCAAATTAAACATCAGCTGTGGCCCAATAATACGGGATAGGACCTCTAATGCCGTCGATATACACAAACGATTCGACAGATAGGATCAGCAGTACGGTAAGATCGTTCGCTGATGATGCTGCTTCAAGGGTCAAGTTGCTGATGGTAAACGATTATAAAATTACGAAAGTGAGCTGAGAACTAACATCTCCGAATTTATTATGTGAAAACCCTCAATGCTTTTTAAATAAAACAAACGGTATTAACATTCTACATCTGTACCCTTCATGTACAAATATTTGCAGCCTTCTGCCGCTAGAAGGCTTCGAATTGTTGCATGTGACATGGCGGTATGTAACGTATTTCTGTTGGTGCGATAGAAACAAAGGTGTAATAGAGTTTCGAATTTCCTTCAGCGTAATAATGCCATACCAAACACAAGAAGTGCGACATACGCAGCAATCTGACGCCTTGGATTCACTGTCATCGATCCTTCTCCATACAGCCCTGACTTGCCCCCACCTACTTTTCATGTGTTTCCAGAACTTAAAGAACTCAATGTGTAGTCCGCAGAATGCTGGATAAGTCACCGAGGGAAAACTGAATAAACGCAAAATGAACTGATTATGCAATATTCTGATATACGTTAAAAATAAATCACATAAATAAATATGAAATGAAAATGGGTTACAAAATCGACATGTACATAAATTTATTAAACTGCCATGCTGCGCTATTCAGGTGGTCAAACTGCTTTACATTTTCAGAAGGAAAATAATGGTTAATCAAATGAAAATTATTTTCGGCACAAAGTGTTTGAGATGTGATGTGAATCCTAAATACGCTATGGTAAGGCTACATAGCTCTTCTTTGAGTGCAGGACGTATCAAAAGCGAATGTGAATGTATATTTGAGAAAAGTTAAATACAAATTACATGCAGGGCTAAGCAGCTACCAGACGTTACAGGTACTGCAACTTGTAAACCGTTATCGTATGTCCTTTCAGAATATCTTTTTGGTAAACTAAAGATTCCTAAGTTTGATATTATTTATTTTGGGAAAGATGGGACATTGGTGAAAGGCTTTCCCATAAATTTCATGCGCTTACTGCACAGCGTGTCCTTTTTTAACTCAGATAACACTACCCCCGCATACAAACACCCAATGGCGGCTAGATCTGTGAACTAGTCTAAGTGCTAGAATTGTAAATTTGTTTAGGTCAGAAATTTCATGTAATGAAGCTAATGTCTTGAAAGGAAGGTTAAATTTCAATCTTCCGATAAATGTGGATGCACAAATTTTTAAAGGACAGTAGTTTAGTGTAAAAGAAGTGCGTGAAGCGTGTAAAATTTCCCAGCTCTTACAAGACAAAATCACAGTCACTCCTCAGACAGCTCTTCATAAAGCTTCATGTCCAGGTTATTTTTCCAGTTCCCTTCCAGTGACAGCGTATAGGTTGAGTAATACATTACGTAACATTGTTGAAGTCAATAAATGTCCACATCAAAGATATTTCAATGATATAAAATGTTTATAAAACCCCCATTGCATTTTTGCTTCAGATTATGATAAAAGAAAACAGAACCCAGTGAATCCTAAAATTCCCACCCTTCATTCATAGATTAAGTTACATAAGGTGAACCACACTATTTCTACGATTGTGAATAAATCTCAGGGACCTAATTATTTTGTCAATAGTTTCTTCTATGCAAAATTGAAAGCTGCATTTTCTTTTACATTGACTTGGGCTGTAAAAAGTAACTATGTAACTGAAATGCTTCCGAGGAACAGAACACTCCCTCAGAAGGCTATTATTGCCTCTTTAGATACCACCAACCTTTACACTAACATTCCAGTTGACAACACACTGCAAATTGTAGGCACAAATTTCTTGATGCATAGGATATTGAGTACTGGCGAAATACTTGAGCTATTGGAGCTAATACATAGATCTCTCTCTTTTACATATTTCACTTTCAACAGTAAAAACTATTTTGAGAAAGATGATCTTACGAAGGGCTGTAAAATTTGTATCCATCGCAAATACGTCGATGATATGTTTGTCCTATTTTATGTTGATGAACATGTTGCAATGAATCTAGCTAACGAACTGAATCAGCTTAATGCAAATATTCAATTTACTGTGAAAACGGAATGTATTGGAAGCCTCCACTACCTTGACCTGAAGGTTAAAATGCAGGGGCAGGTTTTGGTTGAAATGTATTTCGTATGCCTGCCACGACAAACATACGAGTAATTTTTGTAGTTTATTCGTGCCAGCCCAACGCACACAATCAAGCAAGTTTTTCATGCAATGTTTTATAGGCATGCAAAACTGAACCTCTAGTGGAATTGCATAGGTAGGGAAACTGATATTATTGCACGAATAGAAATGGACAGTGGGTACAGAGAAGAGTTTGTTCGTGACATGGGCAAAGCTGTTTTTGATAAACAACCTTCCAGTCCTGTTTCAGTTGACGACAAGATTATGTATGCCTCCATTTCACATTCATGTCAATTTTGTGAATGAATCGTTAATGCTTTCAGAAACACTTAAGTGCAGATTGGATTCTATACACGGAAGAAACTCACTTCCATCTTACGCTCTTCAGTAGATCAAAGAGTAGATACATTTTCGAAGTCAGGTGTTTATAAAATTATATGCGGGTCATGTGATCGTATATAAGTGGAGTAGACTGGTCGTGACTTTAAGACTAGACTTAGAGAGCATAATTATAAGACCATTACTGCCCTTGGATGTTATTTGGCTAGCGAGTATCATAAGGGACACCACCTGAAAGTGCAATGTCCATCTTCTACTGTGAGTCGCAAAGAATGACTGTAGATCTATTTGAAGAACTTTAAATTTACAAGTTGTTGTGTCTAGACAAGACAGCCTAGACACAATGAGAGGAAGCCGAAAGGCACGCGCTAAGCTAGAGCAGGGTGCATGAGGTCTGAAACAGGAGAAGTAATGAATGCTATAAAGAAAAGTACGTAGCTTCTGGAATACTTAACTTTAATCCATCTTTTTGGTACATCTGGAGATGGTGGCGATACAAGTGAGACTCTTTAGATACATGCAATGTTACTAATGGCGCCTTGCTAGGTCGTAGCCATTGACTTAGCTGAAGGCTATTCTAACTATCTGCTCGGCAAATGAGCGAGGCTTCGTCAGTGTGCATCGCTAGCTACGTCGTCCATACAACTGGGGCGAGTGCTAGTCCGTATCTCGAGACCTGCCTTGTGGTGGCGCTCGGTCTGCGATCACACAGTGGCGACACGCGGGTCCGACATGTACTAATGGACCGCGGCCGATTTAAAACTACCACCTAGCAAGTGTGGTGTCTGGCGGTGACACCACACAAGTATCATCTGAATAATCCACACAAGGTCCAGAACGAGCATATCAACTCGAATGGTAAATAGTTCTTTGACATTTATAGCGATTTATTGCATATGTAATGCAGGTTTTGTTTTTCCCTTGTGTGAGCATTTCGTTTCTCCCCTGTGTCTACTAGTCAATATTTCTAAATACACCCTCCACCAAAACCCTAAAGCACTTCTTTCTTCAACTGAACTGACTATTCTGATATTCCTTGTCGCTGTATATCCACATCCTTAGCGGACTTCAAAGGAGTCTCATCATTCCTCCGTATTTTAGTGTCCCACTGATACTTTCGGACAATTCTCTTAAACTTCAGTTTACAAATCGTTGAAACTAGAAATACTCAAAAGAGAAATGTAAAGGTTCAGTCTAGTTATAGTGGGGCTCAGTGAAGATAAATAGAAGGAGGGTGAGGTTTTGGTGCTCAAATGAATATAGGGTAACACCAACAGCACCAGTAAATAATTTAACGGGAGTAGAATTTGTTATGAGCAGCAAAATGGGGCTGACAGTGTGTTTCCATGAACAATTCAGTGATAGGGTTGTTAACATCAGAATCGACAGCAAGCCAACACCGAGGAAAATACTTCTGATATAAAGCCAAAATCATAAGAAGAAGGTGAGCAGGTGAAGAAACTATACGTGGATAATGAACGTTTAATTCAAATGTATGAACGTGTGGGTGGGGGAAAAGTAGAAGAGAAGGTTACAGGAGAATATGGGCTCGGTAGAAGGATTGAGAGAGGTGAAAGAGTAATTGTGTCCAGCAAAAAGTTTTATCTTGTATAGTCAATACGCTGCTTAAAATTCAAAAGAGGATAAAGTTATTTGTAAAAGGTATGGAGGCACGGGAAGATTCAGACTGGATTAAATCATGGTCAGTCCAAAAATCCTTAACTCAGATACCGGAATGTAACGCCTATACAAGAGTAAATATATGCACCGATGAAAATTTATTTGTGAGGAAGAGCAGACTGAGGTTTAAAAGAATCGTCTGGAGAAATCAGTGAAGGAAGAAGAAGAATGCTTAAATTGTGAGGAATTATGATTTGTTAAGGCCGTAGACACTGTGATAATGAATATAAGAGGCAGTCAAATGAAAACAAGATAAGTAGTTTTTGAGATCATTTCCCATGGAGTGTATCAGCTGATTCGATAAAATATTTTAAAACTGAACTAAAGACAGTCTTGACAGCAATAAATTATTTACTGGCAATGGTAACTGGTTTCAGTTAAAATGCGATCACCTGCAGACCACATTGCACAGAAATAGAATGGATTTAGAGCGAAATCTGATAATAAAATGTAAAATATACAAAAAGATTCCTATGATATCAGTCGGTGGCGGTGAACGAAGAAGATGTCGTTGATCCATGAAAGTAAACTGATGAAGAAAGTGTGGAATACTCCGCCCACCGCATACCGCATTACGTCAGTAATAGCCAGTAAGATATACAAAAAGTAAAACTGTTATTTCAATAAGACAAACACGGAACAGTTTTACAAATGTTAGCAACAAGTGCAGAAATTGATATATTACATTATACAAAAAAACTGTTGTAAAAAGCATTAGGTCAAATCGTGATAAAAATGTATACAAGAGCGCCCAAGAACGCCAACAAATGATAATCGGCTATGGGAATATGCGGAAAAGTTGTGGATCGCATGCCAGCAAAGACAGAGCTTGAGTGATGCCGATGGCTCCCGTAGAGGTGGCATCGAAGTATCGATTGTACCATACAGTACAAGACGATATTCAGGTGCGTTCCAAAAAGAATTAAACATTTTAAAGCAAATTGCCAAATATAATTCTTTCAACTCCAATTAATTTGACTATCCGTTTCATGAGCCTAAATAATCTCATGAGAATCTTACAATTTCTAATCGCAAATTTACCACAATAACCTATATGGGCATTTTATTTGTCAAAATCAATAAACTGTTCAAAATTACCACATTGACAGAAGCCTTTACGACTAATAGTGTTTTAGAGAACAGGCTGAAGCATAAAATTGAAGATTACAATAAAAGCTATTTAAATTCAGTGTTTATAAAATACTCTTTGACGACTGTAACAAAGAGTACATTGGCCATACAGAAAAAAAAATTTACTATTCGTTCCAATGAACATACTGCAGCTACGTCTCGTAGTAAATCGGTATCTGACCAACACACATCACAACCACTATGAAGGATCCATTATCCGTAACCTGAAAGTTCTCCACAGTGCGCCGCCAGTATTTTTGCTCAGTACATTGGAACAGACAGAAATTTATGTTCATTAGAAAACATAACACTTTGTCAATACTCAAGCAATTTTATAAATAATTTTTGATTTTCCAAATAATAATTTTAAATTTCATGGTTGTACTACTTCTGTCGAATTTTTCGTGACTGGTACGTGTTACGTAACTGTAAACAACTATTGCACAGTATCTTTTGTAGTTTTGTTGGCTTATGTTTTTTTATCTATGTTTGCTTTGATGGGCCAACGAACTTTTATGATAGTTTCCTGTCACATTGCTTCCTTACACGTAACATATAAACGGTCCAATCACATTAATGTGACCACCGCGTATGTTCGACTCAACGTGCAGTAACCACTCACAGACGTTAGGTGGAACCACTAGCGGTGGGGGCTATATAAAGCGTGTCGGGGAGGGGGGATGACAGTTTAGTCATTGAAGTAATGCAGGAACAGAGTGATTTATTTGACGTCCAAAAGGGTGCGACCATTGGCTTTCGCGCCAAGACTGGAAGCATTCCCGAAACAATGACTTTCGGGCCAAGGCTGGAAGCGTTTTCGAAACAACGAACTCTGTCAACAGTTCGCGCACCGCCGTGGTTAAAGTATAACGTGCATGGTAAAATGACGTTATCCAAAACAGTCGTCGAGGTAATTGTGGTGCACCACAAGCCGTAGATGACAGGGATGAAGGACGGCTGCAAAGAAGTTTACAAGCGAACCTTTCAGCAACTGTTCGCCAGATGAACCGAAGGTCTGCCAACAGCGTCTCCTCATGGACCGTTCAGCAAACTTCTCTACATAAAGGCTTCCGCAGAAGGTACCTTGTTCATGCACCCATTCTGAATGCAATTAGAATTACATATTAATACCTTCAGCTGCTGACGGGCGTTGATATACAGGGTGAGTCACCTAACGTTACCGCTGGATATATTTCGTAAACCACATCAAATACTGACGAACAGATTCCACAGACCGAACGTGAGGAGAGGGGCTAGTGTAATTGTTTAATACAAACCATACAAAAATTCACGGAAGTATGTTTTTTAACACAAACCTACGTTTTTTAAATGGAACCACGTTAGTTTTGCTAGCGCATCTCAACATATAAACAAATACGTAATCAGTGCCGTTTGTTGCATTGTAAAATGTTAATTACATCCGGAGATATTGTAACCTAAAGTTGACGCTTGAAACCTCCGACGTTCTGTTGCGTGTTGTAACAAACACGGGCCACGGTCGGCGAGCAGCATCCGCAGGGACATGTTTACGATGACGACCGTGTTTACGAGTGTGGCTGTAGTGTACTGTTG
Source organism: Schistocerca serialis cubense (assembly GCF_023864345.2). Taxonomy (NCBI): domain Eukaryota; kingdom Metazoa; phylum Arthropoda; class Insecta; order Orthoptera; family Acrididae; genus Schistocerca; species Schistocerca serialis. The sequence goes on along the minus strand of NC_064643.1, from coordinate 378,359,197 downwards.
TGGTTTGCTCTAGCTGTCGCAGTGGCTGCATGTAGCGCTTGCTGCTATTGTTATTCTGCATTCGTCTCCGCACGCAGACCAACTGTAGTACACCGTGTTACCAGACGTCTGTGATAGTGTATTGTTGTAGGAACTGTGACCATGGTGTATTCGAACTCTGAAAAGGCGGAGATGATACTCATCTATGGCGAGTGTCGACGAAATGCAGCTGAAGCCTGCAGGGTGTATGCAGAACGGTACCCGGACAGAGAGCATCCAACGTGCCGCACATTGCAAAACATCTACCGCCAACTGTATGCAACAGGTATGGTCGTAGCACGCAAACGGGTCCGTAACAGGCCCGTCACAGGGGAAGCGGGTGCAGTTGGTGTGTTAGCTGCTGTTGCCATGAACCCACACATGAGTACACGGGACATTGCGAGAGCCGGTGGACTGAGTCAAAGTAGTGTCATGCGCATACTGCATCGTCACCATTTTCACCCGTTTCATGTGTCGCTACATCAGATGACTTTAATCATCGAGTGCAATTCTGTCAATGGGCATTAACAGATAATGCGTTGCAGTTCTACCTGTTTACCGATGAAGCGGGTTTCACAAACCACGGGGCAGTGAATCTACGGAACATGCATTACTGGTCCGTTGACAATCCTCGCTGGCTCAGACAGGTAGAGCGACAGCGACCGTGGACTGTAAATGTATGGTGCGGAATCATTGGCGACCACCTCATTGGTCCTCACTTCATTGCAGGGGCCCAGACAGCTGCAACATACATCGCGTTTCTGCAGAATGATCTGCCAACGTTGCTCGAAAATGTCCCACTGGAAACGCGTCGACGTATGTGGTATCAGCATGATGGTGCACCTGCACATTCCGCAATTAACACTAGGCTGACCCTTGACAGGATGTTCGACGGGCGTTTCGTAGGACGTGGAGGACGCATAAATTGGCCAGTCGGTTCTCCTGATCTTACACCTCTGGACTTCTTTCTGTGGGGTACGTTAAATGAGAATGTGTACCGTGATGTGCCTACAACCCCAGAGGATATGAAACAACGTATTGTGGGAGCCTGCGGCGACATTACACCAGATGTACTGCGGCGTGTACGACATTCATTACGCCAGCGATTGCAATTGTGTGCAGCAAATGATGGCCACTACATGGAACATCTATTGGCCTGACATGTCGGGACACACTCTATTCCACTCCGTAATTGAACACGGAAACCACGTGTGTAAGTGTACCTAACCCCTCATCGTAATGTACATGTACGTCCGTGAAAAAGACCAATAAAAAGGTGTTAGCATGTGGACGTAATGTGCTGTTCCAGTCTCTTCTGTACCTAAGGTCCATCACCGTTCCCTTTGGATCCCTACGTAATTCGGTGCTCTCCGATACACACGATCGAATAGTGGAGGAGTGGCACTCAAACGTCAACTTTAGGTTACAATATCTCCGGATGTAATTAACATTTTACAATGCAACAAACGGCACTGATTACGTATTTGTTTATATGTCCAGATGTGCTAACAAAACTAACGGGGTTCCATTTAAAAAAACGTAGGCTTGTGTTAAAAAACATAATTCCGTGCATTTTTTTATGGTTTGTATTAACCAATTACATTATCCCCTCTCCTCACGTTCGGTCTGTGGAATCGATTCGTCAGTGTTTGATGTGGTTTACGAAATATATCCAGCGGTAATGTTAGGTGACTCACCCTGTATATATCAACAGGGACAGGTGAAAATGGGTGCCCCGAGCGGCACTCGAACCCGGGATCTGCTGCTTACATGGCAGACGCTCTGTCCATCTGAGCCACCGAGGGCACAGACGATAGTGCGACTGCAGGGACTATCTCGCGCACGCCTTCCGCGAGACCCACATTCTCACCTTATATGTAGACACACTACATTCGTAGTGCCTCTGGTTTGTATTAAACAATTACACTAGCCCCTCTCCTCACGTTCGGTCTGTGGAATCTGTTCGTCAGTATTTGACGTGGTTTACGAAATATATCCAGCGGTAACGTTAGGTGACTCGTGGAAGACATTCTTACCAAGTTCCGTAAGAGTTCGGGTAATATGTGTGCTTCCGCACAGGAGAGGAAGGTCATGGCCGGTATTGCCACAACAATATACTTATATGGATATGGTGTCTGTTCTTTCGGACATGTCCATATACTATTGGAACCAACAGTCTGCACTGAAGATGGTCACAGAGTGACCGAAATCGATCTGTAAAATAAAGGATTTCAATCTTTGCGACCGATGCTGCCATTGCCGGCCGAAGTGGCCGTGCGGTTAAAGGCGCTGCAGTCTGGAACCTCAAGACCGCTACGGTCGCAGGTTCGAATCCTGCCTCGGGCATGGATGTTTGTGATGTCCTTAGGTTAGTTAGGTTTAACTAGTTCTAAGTTCGAGGGGACTAATGACCTCAGCAGTTGAGTCCCATAGTGCTCAGAGCCATTTGAACCATTTGATGCTGCCATTTATCAAAAACATATTGTAAACTGTTCTATGCATTTTATGAATAGTACAGGAAGCGTACCACGTAGGTCTTAATTTGAGGAAAAATTTTCTGAGAATGTGCGTTTGGAGCATCGCATTGTATAGTAGTGAATCATGGACCATGGGAAAACAGGAAAAGCAGAGTGTCGAAGTATTAGAGGCGTGGTCGTCCAGAAGAACGTTGCAAACAGGCTGGACTGGTAAAGTAATGAATGAGGAGGTTCTCCGTAGAATCGGCTAAGAAAGGAACATGGGAAAAACACTGACAAGGAGAAAGGAGAAGACGATGGGATATACTGTTTGTTAAGACATCAGGCAATAACTTCGATAGCACTGAGGGAGCTGTATAGCGTAAAAATTGTAGAGGAATACATCCAACAAATAAATGAGGATGTGGGATGCAAGTACTACACTGAGCTGAAGAAGTTGGCGCAGCAGATGGATTCCTGGCGGACAGCGTAAAACCAGCCGTAAGACTGACGACTCAAGAATAAAAAATAGATAAAACAAAATATAAAAGAATGCGCGAAGGTTTGATAACGAATCATTGCTTATTGATTTTGACGCCAGGAACCAATACTCCCTACTACTTATATGCTCTACAAAGTGTGGATGAGCAGGTAAATGTAAATATCGTGTGACTGGGGCCTCCGGTCAGGTAGACCGTTGGCTGGGTGAAAGTCTTTCGATTTGACGCCACTACGGCGACTTGAGCGTCGATGTGGATAAAATGATGATAATTACGACAACGCAACACCCAGTGTCTGAGCGGAGAAAATCTCCGACCCAGCCGGGAATCAAACCCAGGCACTTAGGATTGACATTCACTCACGCTGACCACTTTTTTTTTTAATCTCATTTGGTTCGTTTTCGTTCGTTGTATCTGCTAGGGGCGGATGTCGCAAGACACCTATTGTAGTTCGTCGTTGTTCCATTAACTCAGTTTTTTTTTATTACAGAGGGCAGCTAACCCTCTGACCGAACACGCTGAGTTACCGTGCCGACTAATGTTAAGACATCAGGTAATAACCACTCATCTACCGGTGGCCGATAGATGTTTTTAACTGGATAGTTAGGGTAGTTTTGTCTGATTATTTCTTTGTGGAGGCCGTTTGGAAACCTGGCTTGTGGCCTGATGTGGCCAGGGACAACGAGCGTCCTGTTCTTTTTAAGAGGGCGCATTGAAAAGTAATCCTTCCGAATATTTTATTTGAAAACTTTTAAAACTTTTTAAATCAAATTAATGTTTCTAACAGTCTATATCTTTATTATTCATATCTACGTATTTATTTTTCAACCTAGTCAATCTGGCGATGAACATATTTCTCTCAACTAAAAAAGTTTGTTGATACCGTCTCTGTAGAATGTATGACTTTGCTGACGGAGCCACAACCTCAACTCTGCTTACGCTTGTTTATCGCTCTCCAAGTGAAATCCTCAAAGGTGCGCTGTACATTCTGGCAACAGAAAAACATCGAAGGGGTCAAGTCGGAAATACATGGAGGATGGTCGACGACGATGAACCAAGGCGTCGGATTGTTGCAAATGTCGCAGTGCTCGTGTGCGTGCTGGCATTGTCTTGCTGAAGGACAGGGAGCTCCGCTTGTGGATGAACTCCTCAAATTTGAAACTCGATTACAGCACGCTTTGTGCCACGCACACACGCAGTTACTTTACTCACCGCCATGTTACACGGTACAATTGGAGCCCTGTAGCGGCAGAGGGCTGCAGATATGTAGACGTGAATAATACAAATGTAGAATGCTAATAACGTTTCTTTATTTTAAAAGTTTTAAAAGTTTTTACATTAAAAGTTCAAAAACGTTACTTTCCAGCAAGCTCTAAAACATAATGCCTTGCGATTGGTTAAGTAAAGCCCAACGTGGGTAACTGTGGACATTTCCACTGCTTTTTCTATTCATACTTTGTCTGGTAAACTTCAAGGGGAACAGAGCAACGATTTTTTGGCGGTGTGCTAACTACCATTCGAGGCGGTATATGGGTGATGCCTCCCTTTCTTTTCTTTTTTTTTAAGAACTTCTATTGACCACTGTGCAGATGCATTACATCATGAGACAAATGGTAGAATATGACATCGATACCGCCCGATGAATGCTATAGTAACAATAAGTAATTCAATTCTTTATGTCATAATTGGTTCAAAATGAAAAAATTTCTTCTTTCTTGCCAAGTCTATGGCTTTTCCGTTCTGTTAAACATATTTACTGTGAAAACTACATTGCTGTTTGACGAAATAGACTTCTCCGCTTTTCAAGCTGAGGACTTTTTATTTCCGTTAAATTGTCTTTGCGAGGAAGTTGTTGCAGCACTTGTTATATCGTCGCTTATTCTGAGAATTTTATGGTATTCCATGATGTAATATAGCGGGTGCTTCGTTGTTAGATTGTAGTTGGCACAGTTGCCGAAGACCCTAATGTGACTTTTATTTTCGTCTCTGGGTATAGGCTCCAATAAGGTTTTGTGATTTGTTGCACTATTTCAACGTTCTCACTGGTCCCGCTAATTTTTTGCTGGTCCATGTCCAGGAAAATTTAGCTGTTAAGAAAAGAACTAATTGAACGCCTTACACCCGAGTGGTTTGCCGACTGGCTGGCTAAGGCGCCCACTCTTAAAAGATGAGCTCATCTGACGGTGGACAATGTAGATTCCTAAGAAGTTGAAGACAGCACTCTGGCTGTGTTGGTGCACTGAGTAAGGTGTGTTCTTAAGAGCTCTTCTAGCGTAAACCCTTTTTTTCGGTTAGGATACGTTACTTAATTCGTAGTTCAGTGTAGATCAACAATGCGTTATTTAAATTCGACCACCAGGTGGACAAATGTTCTTCGCTGACGCGTGAAGTCATGATTTCTTTCTATTATGTGTTGTTTTGTGAAGTATGAGTAAGATTTCGGGGTCAACCTATCATCCTAGCGATTATCTGAGTAGAACGAAAACTTGGATCGATATCCGAACTTGTGAGTGCCAAATTTCATCAACATTTTTATGTTTATGGTGACTCGAACTTAAGGCGACGTATCACCGACAATAATACCATACCTTTGTTCTCTACATAGCGTACTGATCATTATGAATAGTTACACGCCAGGGGACATGTGGGTAATTTGAAATTTGTCGGAATTATTAGAATTTTACCCAGCAATGTGAATTTAGTTTCCGGCGCCCTTTTTATCAATCTGTAATGATGTTGCTTATTGGAGTATGAATCACATACAGGGTGAGTCACCTAACGTTACCGCTGGATATATTTCGTAAACCACATCAAATACTGACGAACCGATTCCACAGACCTAACGTGAGGAGAGGGGCTAGTGTAATTGGTTAATACAAACCATACAAAAATGCACGGAAGTATGGTTTTTAACACAAACCTGCGTTTTTTTAAACGGAACCACGTTAGTTTTGTTAGCACATCTGAACATATAAACAAATACGTAACCAGTGCCGTTTGTTGCATTGTAAAATGTTAATTACATCCGGAGATATTGTAACCTAAAGTTGACGCTTGAGTACCACTCCTCCGCTATTCGATCGTGTGTATCGGAGAGCAACGAATTACGTAGGGATCCAAAGGGAACGGTGATGGACGTTAGGTACAGAAGAGACTGGAACAGCACATTACGACAACATGCTAACACCTTTTTATTGGTCTTTTTCAGTGACGCACATGGCATTGTGCGACACCCCACATGTCTGAAGATCCTACAGAGTGGCTTCAGGTATACTCTACTGAGTTTAAATACTTCCGATGGCCACCAAATACCCCACAAATCAACATTATTGAGCATGGATGGGATGCCTTGCATCGTGCTGTTGAGAAGAGATCTCCACCCCCTCCTATTGTTACGGATTCATGGTGTCAATTCCCTCCAGCACTACTTCAAACATTAGTCGAGTCCATGTCACGTCCTGTTACAGCAGCTCTGCATGCTCTCGGAGACCCTACACGATATTAGGCAGGTGTACCAGGTGCTACATCTACATCTACATCTACATTTATACACCGCAAGCCACCCAGCGGTGTGTGGCGGAGGGCTCTTTACGTGCCACTGTCATTACCTCCCTTTCCTGTTCCAGTCGCGTATGGTTCACGGGAAGAATGACTGCCGGAAAGCCTCTGTGTGCGCTCGAATCTCTCTAATTTTACATTCGTGATCTCTTCGGGAGGTATAGGTAGGGGGAAGCAATATATTCATCCAGAAACGCACCCTCTAGAAATCTGGACAGCAAGCTACACCACGATGCACAGCGCCTCTCTTGTAGAGTCTGCCACTTGAGTTTGCTAAACATCTCCATAACGCTATGTAGCTTACCAAATAACCCCGTGACGAAACTCGCCGCTCTTCTTTGCATCTTTTCTATCTCCTCTGTCAACCCAACGTGGTACGGATCCCACACTGATGAACAATACTCAAGTATAGGTCGAACGAGTGTTTTATAAGCCACTTCCTTTGTTGATGGACTACATTTTCTAAGGACTCTGTCAATAAATCTCAACCTGGCACCCGTCCTACCAACAATTAATTTTATATGATCATTCCACTTCAAATAGTTCCGTACGCATACTCCCAGATATTTTACAGAAGTAACTGCTACCAGCGTTGGTTCCGCTATCATACAATAAAGGATGCTTCTTTCTATGTATTCACAATACATATGTTAAGGGTCAGTCGCCACTCCCTGCTCCAAGTGCCTATCCGCTGCAGATCTTCCTGCATTTCGGTGCAATTTTCTAATGCTGCAATTTCTCTGTATACTACAGCATCAACTGCGAAAGCCGCATGGAACTTCCGACACAATCTAATAGGTCATTTATATATATTGTGAAAAGTAATGGTCCCATAACACTCCTCTGTGGCACGCAAGAGGTTACTTTAACGTCTGTAGACGTCTCGCCATTGAGAACAACAAGCTGTGTTATGTTTGTTAAAAACTCTTCAATCCAGCCACACAGCTGGTCTGATACTCCGTAGGCTCTTACTTTGTGTATCAGGTGACAGTGCGGAGCTGTATCGAACGCCTTCCGGAAGTCAAGGAAAATGATACCTACCTGGGAGCCTGTATGTAATATTTTCTCGGTATCATGAACAAATAAAGCGAGTTGGGTCTCACACGATCGCTGTTTCCGGAATCCATGTTGATTCGTACAGAGTAGATTCTGGGTTTCCAGAAATGACATGATACGCGAGCAAAAAACATGTTTTAAAATTCTACAACAGAACGATGTCAGAGATATAGGCCTATAGTTTTGCGCATCTGCTCAACGACACTTCTTGAAACCTAGAACTACCTGTGCTCTTTTCCAATCATTTGGAGCCTTCCGTTCCTCTAGAGACTTGCGGTACACGGCTGTTAGAAGGGGGCAAGTTCTTTCGGGTGCTCTGTGTAGAATCGAATTGATACCCCGTCAGGTCCAGTGGACTCTCCTGTGTTGAGTGATTTCAGTTGCTTTTCTATTCCTTGGACATTTATTTCGATGTCAACCATTTTCTTCGTTCGTGCGAAGATTTAGAGAAGGAACTGCAGTGCGGTCTTCCTCTGTGAAACAGCTTTGGAAAAAGGTGTTTAGAATGTCAGCTTTACGCGTGTCATCCTATGTTTCAATGCCATTATCATCCCAGAGTGTCTGGATATGTTGTTTCGATCCACTTACTGATTTAAATTAAGACCAAAACTTCCTAGGATTTTCTGTCAAGTCGGTACATAGAATCTTACTTTCGAATTCACTGAACGTTTCACGCATAGCCCTCCTTACGTTAACTTTGACATCGTTTAGCTTCTGTTTGTCTGAGAGGTTTTGGCTGCGTTTAAATTTGCAGTGAAGCTCTCTTTGCTTTCGCAGTAGTTTCCTAACTTTGTTGTTGAACCACGGTGGGTTTTTCCCGTCCCTCATAATTTTACTCGGCGCGTACCTGTCTAAAACGCATTTTACCATTGCCTTGAACTTTTTCCATAAACACTCAATATTGTAAGTGCTGGAACAGAAATTTTGGTTTTGATCTGTTAGGTAGTCTTAAATCTGCCTCCAATTACTCTTGCTAAACAGATAAACCTTCCTCCCTTTTTTTAATATTTCTTCGGCTCTTCAGTGTATGTAGAGACTCTAATTTTTACTTTTTGGCTGTTGAAGACATTTACAATATTTTGTGATATATTGACAACTTATGGGATGTTAGCTACATATTTATTTTATCTTTATCATCTGTAATGTGTTTCTTGTATGGGTCGTTATTTACTTTGCCTAGTACTGTGTCAATGGCTTGTAGGCCACTGCTGTGTAGTGTAATTAGTAGTTCTGAACCAAGAATGCACGCAACAGTAAATATAATGGAACAGACTGGAGTTGCACAAGGCTACACTCCTTTCGTGGTTCGGCTGTGCCCCTTCGTACTTTCATTCATACTCTCAAAATACAGAGTGGTGCAGGTAAAAAGAAGCCCGTGTAAATATAAAGGAAATGCAGTCACATTACAGAAACGAAAATCCGAAATGGACTAATCATTTACTTACAGAGAATAAATGCATTTATAGAAGATTTTCAAAGCGACCTCCTACAACATCAATACACAGTTGCGCACGGCTGACAGTATGCAAAAACGCAACATACATGGAACCGTGTTGAGGGTAGCAGCAACAAATATCCGCCCAATCATGCGCGTTCCTGGAACGCCGAACCACATGCCGATTTTTTTCATCATGGAGTGGTTGCTGAGACACAACGTTAGGATTCTCCGTTGCCCAGTACCTCGTGTTCTATGAATTCACATGACCGGAAAGATGGAAACACGTTTCATACTTATGATGTAATGGAAAGCGTCTCGCAGTCCATCGTTGATGTTATTCAAAAGCCATTTCTAGTAATCTACAGGTTTGCGACTGTCGTTTTCCCGTAATTGCTGGACAAACGTCACACCATATGGCTTCAAATTAAGATTTTGTCAATTTCCGCTAGTAACTCCTACTGACGTACGCCTGTTGGGCACATTTACACATAGACTTCTTTGGGCTCTGAATAATTCTTCAGCGGATGTCTGCAATAACTCCTGATCTGTGAACTGAAGAATTTTTTTGTTTTTTGATTTACAGATTTGTAGGCACAGATTTGTAGGCACAGATTTGTGGGCGCAATACTTTTTATACGGTTTGTATTGCTCTCCTTGCTTGTAGTCCTCTATCTGGATACATCACCCCGAAAATTTAGCGATTTTCCTCAATCGAACCTGTCTTCGCACATGCTTCCACAATTTCAATTCTTTCTTCTATCGAAAGAGTGATTCTGCAGGCCTCAAGGAGAAACGTCTAACCTCACTGTTGAAATAAACTGAAACGCTGACAGAAGAATGCTAACAATCGATTATTGCATTAACTGCCTATTGTTGTAACTGTTACTCTCCTTCAGACGTCGAAATATTGCATTCGCATTCAGAGGTGTGGCGGGCTACCTTTAACTGCGTCACCCTGTACTTTTAACTTCCTTCAGTGATTCTTCCGCGTACAAGTTGTCTGAATGAGCTAGTCCCCCAACTGTTTCTATGTGTTCTCATTCCTACATCTGCTACTGTGGAACGTGCTGTAGCCAGTGACTCTGATAGCGAGACTACTTACTCGCGCCCACCAACGGCGCTGCCACATATGTGAAACGGACAGCGAGCTCACGGCAGTCCTATTACGATTCAATATTACCAGTTTTCAAAATTTTCACTCAGCTATATCATTCTTAATTTCTTTATTTTATGGCTTTCGACCACTGTTTGATTATGCAAAGAACTGTGTGTTTTTTTTCGGTTTTTTGTTTAAATTTCTCTCTGTCTATAGCTGTTAGGACGAATGCTGTTTTCTTACTTACGTACTCGTCCCTACAAGTGGAGGGCTTTGTATTTTAATTCTGAATTTTGCGTATTTGTTTATTTACTCGTAACCCGCCTGACAGCAATTTTTCTATCATATCATTATATCGTGCCCCATCTGGTGGTTCATGTTAGTGCATGCGCTGTCCACTGCTAATTCTGCGGCAACATTCTGTTCATATATGTAAATTCCACGGCAGTATGTTTCGCATTTACATATTTTTTTCTGCTTCTTTTTTGTAATTCTTTTAAACGTTTGTAGTTTTTATTGTTGTTCTGCATTACAACTGTTCACTATATCTTCAGTGCCGCTATTTCTACGTTACGTCTATCGGCGCCACCTAGGTGAAGTTTTCCTTACAAAACTCCACGTGGCGTACAGTTTCCTCCAGTTCGACGTACATGTTTACCTGTCTGTTCTGACGAAACTACTGTGTATAAAGGTATGCCAATTTCGCACATATTTGTAAGTGTGGTCCTGTTTCGGCGCTTCTAGTCTGTGGACTGTGGTGTGTTGCTGGCGAGAAATCCTCTGAACAAGGACTTTATAACACTTCAATTCATATTCCACGTTAACAAAATCGTCTTGTACAAAAACTCTATTCAGATTCTTTGTTTTGCATTCTCTTTACATGAGTTAATTTTCTGTCGAAATAGCGGAACATCAGTTTCTTACAGTGTCTTATTTCCCAGTCTGGTTCCCTCAGTACTGCCGGATTTAATTCGGATACACCTCATTAACTTTGTTTTACTTTGTTCATGATCATTTTCTAACTTCTTTTCAAGATGCTATACATTCCGTTCAAGTAATCTTCCAACTCGTTCACCTTCTCAGACTGAATTACCAATTCATCGGCCAACCTTAAAGTTTTTATTCCTTCCAACGGAACTTTAATTCCCATTCCAAATATCTCTATGGTTTTTTCCGCTGGTTGCTCAATGCGCAGATTGAAGACTGTAGAAAGAAATCCTCTGCGGAAAGCATTGGAGAGAGGTTGTGTGTGGAAAAATTACGTCGCGGGCTGGTATGAGGGATAAGAACTTTCTGAAAACCTGGCAGAAGATAAAATGAGTCTTGATTTGATTCTCCGAGTCAGCTACATTGAAGGAAGTGAGTTTTGGCGTGGGGGAAGAAAACACCAAGCGACTGCTTGCGTATAAGATTTGGTCTTAGCGTTGAATTCTGAATTATGAAGTAGACTGATAAGAAATGAGGGTATCCGCAGTGTTAGAGCGAAATAAATAGGGGGTAACTGTAACTAGAAGAACCCAGAGGTTTATATGACATACGTTAAGAGATCAAGGAATAAGTTCCTTGAGACATACGGATGAAGTGAGAGACAGGAAAACGTAGAACAAACAGTTTAGGAAGTTATATTTATGCGATTCTCCGAGATGAGGGATTTGGCACGCGATGCCAAATTGTTGCGGCTCGATTCAAACAAAAAACGTGGTTGTTGCCCCCCCCCTCCCCCCCACCCACAAACCAAAATTAAGTACAACGTTCAACTCTGATTCCATAACGAACTGTTGTCACAGCGACATCAAACAAGTATAAGGACGGGTAGGAACACAGCAATCAGTCACAATGCCATTTTTTTGTTTCTATTTTTTTATCCTTGCGTATTCAGACTTCAACTACAAATAGCCACCTCCGCTGCATTTGAGTGAGTAATAATCCAACAAAAAGCAGTTTACGTCACCAATTGACTTCCCGCTATGTGGGAGCACTCACCTTTCCTTCCGCCTATAAACCAGTAAACTCGGATGGTGATGAGAACTGCTGCAAGTTTATTGAATTATAGCTCACTAAACTGTACTGAAGATAGCTACTTATAACTGAAATATGTGTATACAAGAATATTAAGAAACCAATGAGATTGCGACTAATTTCTGTGTTCCTATCCTTCCTAATAAAGTGCATTGTGTATGAGAAAAACTAGCAACAGATGTAGCAGCTAAGAACACGTATCGCTCTAAAGGAGAAGCTGCGGGTAATGACAGTAAGCTGCGATTTGTGAAGAAACCGTCCGACTTTGGTAGTCCGACTTCAGGTCACTCGGACACGATATAGTCGGTCTTAATTTGCAACATCCCTCGACGCATGTCAAAAATGGCTCTGAGCACTATGCGACTTAACTTCTAAGGTCACCAGTTGCCTAGAACTTAGAACTAATTAAATCTAACTAACCTAAGGACATCACACACACCCATGCCCGAGGCAGGATTTGAACCTGCGACCGTAGCGGTCGCTCGGCTCCAGACTGTAGCGTCCAGAACCGCACGGCCACTCCGGCCGGCTCGACGCATGTCTTTCCCTTCAATCACGACAACCAAACGTTGATGCTGCTTATGGCTTACATCCACTGTTCATCACATTTTAAAACATTGATTCCTTCATACATTTCAGCTTACTGTGAGACGAGTGTGGATTTAATTTTTTTAATACTGAGGGGACTAATCTTTCCGTCGAGGGTTTACTGCGTTACCGTGATACTGACTCTCATAATTTTACTTTAGCCACATATTACTTCTGTAGCATTTTATTAGTTACTTACATCGCTACCGATCTCATTTTTTTTGTTTAAAGAAACTGGGTGACTACGTGATTTTAGTACCTGTGGTTTCACATTCAAGTTTTTCTTTTCTTATGAGTCTCTCTCTCTTTCTCTCTCTCCATCCCTGTGTGTGTGTGTGTGTGTGTGTGTGTGTGTTTCGTAATGTTAGTGGAGATTATACTAGGTATTACATTCTTAACCGGACCCGTAAAGAAAACATCTGTTGCGACGCTAAAGCCCTAACTTTCCTGTGCTGAAACCACTCTTACATCACCATCGTCACCCTCTTAATGAGCGCCGTTGTCACCGCGGTTGGTTGTTATTGTATGCCTCGTCGTTGTCGTTGTATTCCTTGTGGTCATATTCAGCACCGTCATCATCGTCCGCACCGTCGTTGGACTTCTCAACGTCATCGTTGTATTGCTCCATGCTGTAGTCAGCACCATCGTCGTTGTCGCCAGAACTGTCGTCGTCGCCGTCGTCGTCGTCTTTTTCGCCGCCTACGTAGTAATCGTCAGCAAGGTCTTCATCGTCGTAAGCAATATCGTCGTTGTCGTCGCTGCCGACGTCGCCGTTGTAGTAGTGGTAGTAGTAGTAGTAGTAGTAGTAGTAGTAGTAGTCAGGACAGTCGTCGTTGTCGTCGCCAGCGGAGTAGCCTGTCGTCGTTATCGTCGTCTTAGCAGTAGTATTAATAGCAGTCATCAGCAACGTCGTCTTTTTGCTCTTTCTTTGTAGATAATGTGAAGATGCCTCAAAAAAGGCGAAAATCTTTGTCAAATACTCGTAATCACTATTTTTCATCCAAGGATGTTTTCTTTGTGAAGCAATTCAAATTTCATAATAGATAAATGTTCACCAGAGCAGTAGACCTATGTGAGAACCTTGAACTTATTAATTTCCCTGAAGACTGCCCCGACGACATCAAGATCACCGCGGCACCGTTCCTCTTGCTGAGCACTGATCGTTCAAGGCAGCCCAAGGGTCACATTTTTTGGATTCTAACGGACGGGTAAGGAATTCGTTAGACGGCATGAAGAGTATCGAGATTCTTCATTGCAGAAATTTCCTGAACCTTTGCGTCTGATTTATATATACGCTTCGTGCAGAAACCGGGCAATACTGACATAAACCGCCATGGACAGAGCCCAAACAGGACTGCCGCCACAGGCGCAAGTTACGAGTTTGGGTCTATATATGGTGTTTCGCTGCATTCTCATAACAGTAGTGTGAGCTCCGCTTTAATAACTAATAGTTTCCACTGTGTCTAACCTTTGTGTAACAGCAACCAGCGAGACGTTTTACGTGAAGCGCTCTGGTTCCAAGAAAACCTGCCCTTTTTAAATAAAGGGAAAAGTCCGTCCATTAAGCGCGCTGGGTAGCCGCGTGGTCTATGACGCATTGTCACGCTCCGTGCGGCTCACCCCGTCGGAGGTTCGAGTCCTCTCTCGGGCGTGGGTGTGTGTGTTATCCACAGCGTAAGTTAGTTTAAGGGGAGCCGGAGGTGCCTATGCTGCCCATGTTAAAATCACTGAGTTTGAGGAACATTTATGAATAAACTACCAAAGAGAAAAATTTGAATTTTTTTTTACATATAGAGCGATTTAGTATTGCAGTTAGGACAGAGGGATTTTGGACTATCTTTTCTAGTTTCCTTCCAATTACTTTTTTATTAATGACCGAAATTTTTTTACAAATAATTGCTTTATAATTAAACTGAATTGAAACTACTGAACACATTGCCAAATGACTGTGTTACAATGTAAGTTTGACAACTAGGAGTGCTGTACAAAAATATCATCTCTCTAGCTTCAGTGAATTTTGAGAAAATGTTCCTTATATTCGAAAAATTCTAATTTACGGGAAATGGCTATCAAAGTTTCTCAATACATTCCTGCACTATAGGATGGATTATCAGCGTCTTCTTCTTCATCCTCCAAAAGCTTCCCCTTCTGTCTTCTTTTCTGGCCTGTTGATCCATCATACTTCATATGCCTTTCTCTTCTTTCTGCTCCTCTTATCCTTTCTCTGTCAATATTTCTTAGTGCTCGTACAGTGTTCACCCCAGCCTAATTTCTTCAGAACTTCACACTTCACACTGTTCCCTTGGTTGTAGGTTGCTATTGCATCATAAATGCCAAAGTGCAGTGTTTTTATGCTTACAAACACCCTTTTAGGAATCACTTTCGAAATCAAATTGTTTACGCTCTCATTAGGATTCTGCGTCTTTTTGTGTAGACATTTGTGTAACAATCCTGGCTGTGCTAAGTCATGAAAAATTGGTTTTATTGCATTTAACACAGCTGCTGGCAAACCATGTTTGTGGTCATAGTCCTTTTTTGCATTATATTTGCACCAGGAATCTTTTGGGCACAGGCTGTGTTGAGGGTATTCATTGGAAGAGGCAGTATGATGGAACAATGACCACACTGCGTTTCGCATGTCACTAACATTACTAGTATTTTGCCTTATAGCATACCCATAGTATCTCTGTAGACGTTCAATCACCTCATCAGTAAGCCTGCCTCTCCCTCCTATTGTCTTTCCATCACTGAGCTTACTTGAACCCAAAATTTGTTCGAGCCTTCGAAGTCGAAACGGTAAACAGCAAAGAGACGATGTTCCGCGCTCTTAGCGCTTCATTTGTCACAGAAAACAATGTAGCCAACCCTTGCACACTCGCTGTATGCGTAACATTAGGCGCTGTATGCGTAACAGGCCGAGAGAATCCCAAGCAGTTCGCCAGGAAGTCACGAGAGGGTGTTGGATAGATTCAGCGGCCGCCCATTTCCTCTGCAGGCGTGGGGGGAAAATGGTAATAACTCCACTTCTAGGGCGAGTAGAACAATAATTCAAAGTTTACATTAAAGAGGAATGTTCCAATTAATTTTCGGTAGCAAAAAAAATCGTAATTTTTTTGGATTTGACCACCTCCGGCTCCCCTTAAGTTAGATTAAGTAGTATGTAGGCTTAGGGATCGATTACCTCTGCAGTTTGGTCCCATAAGACCTTACCACGAATTTCCAAATTTTTCCGTCCATTATTTTGCAGTAGCCAAATATAATCAAGCTAAGACGAACGTTAACTCTTTGTGCGCACATTCTCCAGCGAAATCTGTTCACAGCGGGGCAGCAGAGCGTCCAGGGCTCGGCTGATCTGGGGAGCGGGCAGATTGGAGTGGCGTCCAGAATCAGTCAGCGAGCGGAGTCAGGCCCTCGGCGGCAGCCGTGCTAACGGCCCGTGATCTCGCCGGCGGCGGCCTTTCATGAAAGTCAGATGGTCGCGCGTCGCCGCCGCCGCCGCCGCCGCCCCGGCGCTACTTTGGACACTGACAAAAGGCGGCGGAGCAGGCGCAGGTAGCAGCTGGCACTGGCGCCGCGAGATACATCGGCGCCGTAAAATTCTCAGCCATAAAGGCGCCTCCGAGGCGCCGCCAGGAAGCTCATCCCCGCGGCTCGCGGAGACGCGCCAGAATTTCGTTAGCGCCGCGGCGCACCCTCCTGCGTGATACACTGCGGCCGTGTCGCGCTCCGTACGTCACACTGCCTCAGTGGTGGGAACTCCCCTCTAACACAGGCAGCAACGTCAGTTAACCCTGCGGTTCTGTTCACTTTTACTACACAAATGACCCATCCACTACATTGGAATTAGGCAGCTTTTAATCCACGACAACCGTCTTTTAGCGGTGTTTTGTATTTGACCGACAACAAATATTGGGAAAGAAGATTCCGAGCTTTTCCGCCCTAATGTTTTAATCAGATGTCATCTGAAGATGCGGCTTTAACGCCGCGAAACCGGTAGTGGTAGAGCAATAAAGAACCAAAATACAGCTGAAGCGGTTATTAATACCCAAGATTTTACAGAATGTTTCTAGAGAAATGGTTGCTAGACATTTGTTACTCCCAGTTTCCTTATGCCACAAACTATTTGTAGATTCCCCATGTGAGCGTATACACCGGCAAGGAATAGCAGTCCTAAGTATATCTGAAAAATAGAATTATCAATGTTTGTCCATTGTTTGCCATAAACTCGTCGACCCTCAGTATCTGACATGTCTATTATTTCATTCCGAAGTGCTGTAGAAAATAATACTTCAAATGAACTTTTTCATCACTTATTCTGCTGCTTGCATACCTCGTAACTCCTGGTGCGCTACTGATGACACTGAAAGCAAGTAGTCGGCCGTGCTGTGCTGGTGGTTGCAACTGTCATTCTATGTTTCCGTTCCTAGAAATAGAAGTCTGTACACTAATTTGAACAGGCTGTGCTCTGTTGTAACTGTCATCATAACTCTCGCTTTCAGATGCATTGCTGACATGATCTTAGAACTCGGAAAGTGATCTTTCGTGTGTTTAGATATTTCCTAATTCCTCAAACTTAGTTTAAGTCAATGATGTAATCACCAAGCTGTCACAGTTCAGACTGATCCCAAACGATAGAGAAAACAAACTGAGCAGAAACAATGGATAATTTGGACAATTAACAAGCCGTAATGAGAAGTCCATGGTTGTAAACGCATCGCCTTTGTTGACTTGTGGAATATTGAGAGTAAGCATGAACAACTGCCACCTCGTTATGTTAGTTTCAGTTTCTGTTGTCACTGAGTTGCTGCTTTGCCTCCCCATGAGCGGCAGCAGCAGCGCTTATCGATATAAGCCCTGGCGTATTATCTTTGCTAACTGCTATTAGATCCCGGTTGTCGTGTGTTCGGAGTTATTTCGGACCTGCCAGTGAGTTGCGAGGCGCTAGAAGTGCAGTTCGGACCTGGCAGTGTTTCACTTAGGAAGCGGCAGAAGTTCATTCGGGGCTCGGTTGCAGTGAGGTCCAGACAGCCATGACTCGCCCTAAGGTTGCCGATACATAAGACTCGAGTGCGGACCACCTTGGTTGGTCGTCGGTCGGCCGTCTTGTCGGATGATGTGGACGTGGCCCGGCGATCGCTTATGGATTGCCTGCATGTACTGACTCGTGATTCGTCCTTGTTATTGCACAGTCGCTGCCGTTAGTATTGTCTAGTCCTTCGTGCAAGTGTTCGTGAAACTGTGTGTAGCTTGTGATGTCAACTGCTCAGTTACTTTAGTGCTGTCTCCTTGCTGATGTGTGGCAGTCGGCCGGTTGGCGTGGAGCAGCGAGGAAATCTCTGGAGGTTGTAGTTCGGCCGGGCAGCTGGCGGTCTCTATGCAGCGTCGGAGTGTGTGGGGCTGCTCCCATTGCTACGAGGCCGTTGACGTAAATTTAGGCAGTGTCCTTTCCTCACCGTGCTGTCGCTGTCCAGCACGGTGTGTAGTTCGACAGATTAATGTATGATAGGTTGTGGGCGTCCATGCCTTTTAAGTCTGCATTGAACTCCCGGTTGTGTGCTGGTCGAGTGGAGCGCAAGTTACCTTGTCGGTGGGTCCGTTGACTGTCTGTTGGTTGGGCTATCGTCGTATCGAGAATGGTTGGGCCGACTGCCTGTCTCAACTAAGTGAACGTTAGTATAAGTGCTGGCCGACCCCCAAAACTTCTGAGAGCCGTTAGCAGTACTGCCTTTTCTTATTTTTTGTTGTGTGTGTTTGTATGGCTCATAGCCGATAGTTTTGAATTAGTGGTGTTTTAAGTCATGGGCCTTCAGCTGCTTTAAAATTAAACTTTCTTGCTTTTCAAGTGTCAGATTGTTTGGACCTACAGCCTGATTAATATACTGTTTAAAGATAAAGTCTTGGGTCTTCTGCCTAATAAAAATTATGTTAGTTATATATGAAGTCATGGGCCTTCAGTCGTTTTAAAATTAAAGTTCCATGCTGGTCGAGTGTTAGATTGTTTGGGGCCTTCAGCCTAATTTAAGATAAGGCTTTGTTGCTTAGCCCTCGGATGCATGGTGCCGAAAACACAAATGAATGCATATGCAGGGCTTCCAAGGCCCTGCCGTAATTTAAAATTTTCCTATTTTCATATAATCATTCATTAAAGTCAAATTTATTTCTGTCAAATTTATTGTCATATTGAAAGATTGATAAGATACAGTAACAGGATCTGGTGGGCAAGATTAACATTTTATTAATTTAAAAAAATCTAAGAGTGAATTTTTATTAGTTACATCCATTTACGAACACCATATACAAATAATTTTATTAATTCACTTATAAGTTGCAGTTTACATTTTATAACATTTATTACAACCAATTTCTTCAATTAAAACATCATTATTCACAATATTATGTATATAGGAAATATTTTGACAAAAGTTATTATTCATTGTTCACATAAAATTGCATTTTTCTTAGTTTTCAACATGTGACAAACAAGAAGCACAAAGAACGCCACTATGTTCCTTACAAATGTTGGTTTTACACTTAATGCATGTCATAGCACTTTTCCTGTCTTTATTACATGGACAATAATTGCTTCTTTTTCCTGAAGCAGGTTCGGCAATATGACATCTTTTTGAGCACCACATCTTTGCATGGCATCAACGATTTTCTTTGGAAGATTAGGGATCTGAATACGAAGTTCCATTAGTGGTCTTACCACTTCCTCTGCTAAATCTCTTAGGAACAAACGCCTTTTATCGCTTCTTCCACTATGGTATGTCAGATATTGGCTGGAAAATAAAATTTCACTGTTCATTGCTTCGACGTACATCATATTCATCCATAACGCAAATGGTCATCTTCTTGTTTGTCTCTTGCAAGTCTAATAACGAATTTTCTGGTGCATTTGATCTACTCCACCCTTCGTAGAGTTATAGAACTTTATTATATCTGGTTTCTTTTTTGCATGAGTTTCATCCGTGTCTCTGCCATGATGCATTGTGCTAATGAGAACTACAGACTTTATCTTTTTGGGAACATAACTCACCATTGTAATGTCACCTCTGAATGCAAACAAAGAGGAATGAAGCGCTCTTGGCCGGCTAGTGGCGCTTCAGTCTGGAACCGCCCGACCGCTACGGTCGCAGGTTAGAATCCTGCCTCGGGCATGGATGTGTGTGATGTCCTTAGGTTAGTTAGGTTTAAGTAGTTCTACGTTCTAGGGGACTGATGACCTCAGATGTTAAGTCCCATAGTGCTCAGAGCCATCTTTTTTAATCGCTCTTGAGCCAGATGGTTTCATCTCATCAGGATTTCTGGTTTATTTTGTTTGATTGTTTCCACCACTGTAATTTGCTTCTGAAGCATCTCTTCTGCCAGCTGAATACTAGCAAAGAAGTTGTCAACAGTAATATTATTTGCCGGCCGAAGTGGCCGTGCGGTTAAAGGCGCTGCAGTCTGGAACCGCAAGAGCGCTACGGTCGCAGGTTCGAATCCTGCCTCGGGCATGGATGTTTGTGATGTCCTTAGGTTAGTTAGGTTTAACTAGTTCTAAGTTCTAGGGGACTAATGACCTCAGAAGTTGAGTCCCATAGTGCTCAGAGCCATTTGAACCATTTGAAGTAATATTATTTGATGATCCTTCAATGCTTTTAGCAAGATCTTTCACCACATTCTTTCCAAGATTTTTCTGAATAAGTTCATGGAGCTTCCTTCCCGTGTAAACAATTCCGTCTAAAGCATATGCAGATGTAGCATCACATAATCAAAGTATTTTTATGCCATACTTGGCTGGTTTAGAGGGCATATTCTGGGTGAAGCTGCATGTTCCACGGAATGGGGCTAGCTGTTTGTCAACTGTGAGCGAATTCTTGGGAATCATTCTATTTCTACACTTGTCAAGAAATAGTTCCCATACGTAGCGAACAGCTGCAAGTTTGTCATCTGCAGATCGAGCTTCATGGGTACGCCTGTCATCAAATCTAATCATTCTCCTTATATCCTCGAATCTATTTGCTGACATGGTGGCCTTATATGTAGGATTTGCCTTTTCATCCTAGAATAATTCTCTAATAGGGACATCCCAACTCTTCTCAACACCAGAAAGCAGTAAAAGTGCAAGAAAACCCTTCATTTCAGCAAGCGAAACGTTTTTTCCATTTTTACCACATAAAGGAGCCACTCTTCTGCCTTCAATATTTGTGCAGTTGCTGATTTCCTCTAGTATTTCCTTGGAGATGAAATAGTCCCAGGCATCCTTAGGTATACAGGTTTTCAAACCACGGGCTGGACCAGGTGCCTTCTTTACGATATTATGGACAAGCGTACGAAAAGTTGCAGGAGGTTCTAATTTCCAAATCGTTCCATTCAGACTAATGTATGTGTTGTCTTCTATACCTTTTTGTGGTGGTTCTTCATTTTCAGACTCTGATGAAGTAATATTATCGGAAGGACTGTCATCTGCCTCAATGTTAACATCTGCAGGTTCATTGGCTTATTCTTCACTACTTGCATCTTCAAAAATATTTCCTTCCTCGCAAGAATCGTATTCTTCAAACCACTGAGCCACAACACTTTCAAAATTATCTGCATTTGCACGTACTGACTTTCTTGCTTTCCGTGTCGAAGCCATAACAAAAGGCGTGTCTCTCGAACAGCAGCTTGTGCAGCACTAAACGAGTCATACTCGTAACAATATGGGCCTTGCAGCAACAAACTAACTACAGTAACAATGACGCTAACAAGAGCAGCACAGGATAACAATACTATGCAATAATAAAACATTTGATAGCAAAAAGATTAATAATACACCGACATCGCCAATATGTAAAAGTAGTGTGTATTATTTTTTAGTTATCCTATTACTACTACAGCTGTTGCTGCTGCTACTGTTGGCAATCCTGTTGCTGGAAATACCACTACAGTTATTGTTGAATTAATAACTGCTCCCAAACTAATGTTGAAGACAATATAGGCTAAAGAACATTTATAAATGTGTGAGGGCTTTTGAAGCCCTGCTTATGCATTCACGGTGTATGGGTCTAACGTACTGAATTACACAAAAAACTTAAAAAGGTATCTCGTTCAGACTTGATAGGAGGAATGTCACAGTGTTAGTGAAAGAGTACTGGAAAGCAGTTTGAAACCAAACAAAAAATTACAGGCCTCAGAGGCCCTGTATATGCATCCTAGGGTTAAATTTATTGTATCTGGAGTTTTAAGTGATGGGGCCTTCAGCCGCTTTTAAATTAAGGATCTTTGTCTTTCAAGCATCAGACTGTTTGCGGCCTTCAGCCTAGTTGAAGATAAGGCCTTCTGCTTTTTTATTTAATTTTACCTTGAGTCTTAAATCATCGGTCTTCAGCCGTCTTTAAATTAAAGTTGTTGCTTTTCAAGTGTTAATTTTTGGTCCTTCAGCCAAATTATAGAACTTACTTAAAGTAAGGCCTTCTGCCTTGTAAATATTCTTTATGGCGTCTGAATTTTGAGTTAATGGCTTTCAGCCGTTTTTTTTAAATTAAAGTGGTTATGCCCTTAAGGCATAAGATAGTGTGTGGCGATTCAGCCGATAACTAAGTTCAAGAATCTGTACTGTAATGTTTGGTCAAAGAAATAGTTATGTGTTCGAGTGTAAGTGACAGACTCTCATTTTGGCCCCTTTCCACAATTCAATCTAGCTGACCTGTCCTGCGGGTTTAGCAGGGCGTTTCAGTTACTACTATAAAATATGAGACAACGAGAAAGTATTACAATAGAGTAATCATATTAATGTCAGGTCACCTTGACCCAATCATTAAGTATGTAACTCTTAAAATTTATGAGCAGATGACTTAAAATGCGAAGTGTACAACTTTTCTTCCACGGTTTTTTCCCCAACATTTGAGGCTTTAATCAAACAAATTGGTTACACATGTATCATTCAAAGTATTTTACATCGCTGGGCACTACTTTCTCCCATCTTTCGGGCAGTATACGAATCCCGCATCGAAAAAATTGTTCATCTTTTTAAGCGATTCACGAATCTATCCAATTTGTGACTTCTTCATGAGATCGGAAGTGTCGATAAGCCAGGCAATGCACCATTGATCTAAACAGAGGATAATCAGAGGCAGCAATGTCTCCAGGATACGGCTGGTGGAGTAGGACGTCCCATTTTAACGTTTCCAAGTACGTTGTCACATCTTTTGCAGCCTCGGTTCAAGCGTTTTCGTGCTGCAAAATCACTTGTAAGTAGACTGTTTAGGTTTTTATATAGGTAACGCCACGTAGCGCTCTGTATGAAAATCACTGGCTGTGCTGTGTGCAGTCTGTGGCTAGTTTGCATTGTTGTCTGCCATTGTAGTGTTGGGCAATTGGATGTTAACAGCACGTAGCGCTGTGCAGTTGGAGGTGAGCCGCCAGCAGTGGTGAATGTGGGGAGAGAAATGGCGGAGTTTTGAAATTTGTAAGACTGGATGTCATGAACTGCTATGTATATTATGATTTTTCAACACTATTAAGGTAAATACATTGTTTGTTCTCTATTAAAATCTTTCATTTGCTAACTATGCCTATCAGTAGTTAGTGCCTTCCGTAGTTTGAATCTTTTATTTTAGCTGGCAGTAGTGGCGCTCGCTGTATTGCAGTAGTTCGAGTAACGAAGATTTTTGTAAGTGATTTGTGAAACGTATTGGTTAATGTTAGTCAGGGCCATTCTTTTGTAGGGATTTCTGAAAGTCAGATTGCGTTGCGCTAAAAATATTGTGTGTCAGTTTAAGCAAAGTCATGTATAATTTTCCTAAGGGGACGTTTCATACACTTTATCCTGCCTCTCGCTGTATTGAGGCCGTTTGTCTTTTAATACTCTGCTCAAACGCATTAACTGCATTAGCTAACGAGCACCTGTGGTTGTTTCACTTGGTTTTAACGTCTCATAGTACACGAAGCCGAGCTGGTGCCACCAAATTCATTCCATGATCTTGAAGCCATGAGGATTCGGTTTGGCTGTCGACGTGGAAGCATGGCCGGGATATCCCCATGATTTTTTGCGTTTACGGTTATCGTAATGAACCCATTTTTCGTCCCCGGTCACAATGCGATGCAGAAATCCCTTCCGTTTTTTCCTCAGAAGCAACTGTTCACAAACACTCAAACGCCGTTCAACGTCTCTTGGTTTCAGCTCACACGGGACCCAATTCCTTCTTTCTGAATCATTCCCATACCGTTGAGACGTTCTGAAATGGC
This sequence comes from Schistocerca serialis cubense, assembly GCF_023864345.2. Taxonomy (NCBI): domain Eukaryota; kingdom Metazoa; phylum Arthropoda; class Insecta; order Orthoptera; family Acrididae; genus Schistocerca; species Schistocerca serialis. Next base: position 378,335,257 of record NC_064643.1, on the reverse strand, counting down.
TTTCTGTGTCACTGCCACTAATCGTACCAATTCTTCTTGAGTCTTACGCGAGTCTTCACTCAGCAATGTCTCCAATTCTGCATCTTCGAAAACATTCTCTCTTCCACCACTTCTGGCGGTCTACGACGCCGTTCTTGAAGCGCTGAAACCACTCACGACACGTTCTTTCATTAATAGCGTCCTTACCATACGTACTTGAGAGCATTCGATGAGACTCAGCCGCTGTTTCCTTCATATTGAAATAAAACAGTAACACCTCCCTCAAATAAGAAGAATTAGGCTCGTAAACTGACATTTTCGATCAAGAACAACTTTATGATGGAGACACAAATCGAAATGTTTGAATGAGGCTACGTTTAACGAGGTCCAAATTAACTGCCTGACGTCTGCGATCTGTTTCTTTCGACCGCTACTTACCGTTGTCGCCACCTATCGGCAAACGGCGGAAGCAAAGCTGTACAGCTTGTATTTTAAAACTTTTTCAACCACATACTTCTCTAGCATTTTCAGACAGTCACCAAATTTCACAAAGTTATTTTGACATTTAAATAATACAAAACGAAATTTATAGCCGTTTCTGGTCATATAAATTCGAACAGAACAGCAGGGTCAAAAAAAAAAAAAAACGCATCGCATCAGATCTATCAGTTTGTTAGTCTGATTTACAAAAGGCGAGCTCCTATCATCAGATTCTGAAATACGTAACTCTCGTGTGAGTATACTTATTTTATGGTCGCCAGTTGTCCGGGTTTGCCGGTCCAAAATTCCCGTATACAGGGTGACTCAGTGGCGCTTATATATGGGTTTTATGCAACCCATACCACCATCAAAAACTACACACAAGATTTTCATGTTCTGTCACTCATTGCGTGTAAACTATTGTTTCTTCAGATAAAACGAACAGGAACTTTTTGTGGTGTCTCGGATTTGCTCGGTTCTTTTCTGTACAGCCCAACATTTCCTTTAGCAGTGCGATGCGACACTTTCTTCCAGCATTTAGTGTAGTTTATTTTGATCGGCAAGACTTCCGTCAGTTCCGCAGAATCATGATGTAAGTGCTTTTTTTCCCTTCGCTATTTGTCCGTTGTGTAAAGGAAATTCACAAATTCACTGGCTGTTTGTGTGAAAAGAGGCAATCTAACGATCTGTCATTGGAATCCTTTAAAATTGAATGGGAATGACAGAGGAGGAAAATTAAGTCTCAATATCTATTATGTTGTCGCATAATCGACTAGTACCGCAAATTTGCTACGAATCGACATTGCAGCACGATGCAGAAAAAATTTAAGGAATTAGTTAACGATAGAACAGCTGGATTATAACGATCGACGGACGATATCTACGGGAATCGTCCTTCTGTACATTCAGAAAATCTTGGCTTTGAATTTGCAGGCATGTAACACGTGATGGAACTGGTTGTAGGTATAGTAAGTTTCGTGAAGTCGCGCACGTTATTACTTCTTCAGTTGAATAAGTTTTTGACAGAACTGAACGAAGCGTGGGGCGATATGCTACTGAAAAGTGCACTGATTAAGCCAAAGGACACGCCTAGAACTTGTTTTCGGCTTAAGAGCCGTTACCGTTGAACTTGCGAAGGCAAAAGAAAAGCAAGAGCGATAATTAGATGTGGGAGGAATGCCGCACCTTGCATTTTAAATCGAGTTGACTGCAGACTCCACTCACTAAGACATTCCAAGGTGAGAAGCAAAATATTTATCCTTTCACGGTGAAAGTTTGTGCACTTTAAAATTAAATCCTGTTTGGGAATGGACAACGTCTGACATGAATCTTTGATTATTTCTCTAGGGTTACTGGCGTTAAAGAAATATCGAAATTTGAAAAATCGCGCTGAAAAATACCGGAATAACTTTTTCAAGTTTGAGGACACTGTCAATCTTACATGCGTATTTTGTGTTCTTTTCGATGCTGTTTTCCGTTTCAGTGAAAAGCGTCCTGCACCTCTGCAGATGTAGCTGTTCGATTTGTAGTGTAATTCAGGTTCAAAATATAATTTTTTTGCTTTAATACTGTACAGAGTTCTACTTTGTTTCCCTTGCGAAGACTTTCTACCTCTCCATAATGATTTTGCAAGCATGTTACCAGTGTCTGGATCAACATAGATGAGTGAAACGCTTTTTCCGGTTATGGAACGATACAAGTAACGATTGCGTGGCAGTCTGAGTGACGAACTGCTGCATCCGTCAGTAAGCCGAGAATTTGTGCCCAAAATTATTGTTATTATGTATTCAGCGCGCCATAAGTAGTTGAATGACACTAAAATGTTGTGTTGTTTACTGTTTATGTTACTAAGAAATACGAAACATGCACAAAGCCAAATACCACATGTGACGCTTTCGCAAGCTCCCCTACCTCACATTCCTCCTGTTCACACTCACAGCGTAGCGTGGTAGAGGGGGACTGTGGACTGACGTTTGCATGCGTGCACAAACACCACACGGGACCAGAGTTCTTGGCTGTCCTTCTACCTGAAAAACCTCGTCGACTCAGTCTTGCCATTTTCACCCTGGGCAAAAAAACACACACACACACACACACACACACACACACACACACACACACACAGCTGTAGCTGTCAAATAGTCTGACAGTTATATTCTTAGATATCAAGGTTTTCACAACTACCCAGGTGGCCACCGTCATCTGAGGCTGCTTCTCCGCTCTGGTACCTCACGGCGTCAGTTCTATGGCGCCAGAGTAGCCTTACATTAGAATTACGATGTGTCTTACGAATCAAATTGAGTTTCATGTAAGTTGAAGTTATTTTGAAACTTCCCGGCAGGTTAAAAATGTGTGCAGAACTGGAACTCGAATATGGGACCTTTGTATTTCGAGGACAGGAGGTCTACCAACTTTTTTCGTTTTTTGACTGAGATAACCAACTCCGATTCACGATCCGCACTGCAAACAGTAGATCACAAGTTTTCTTCCGAAATTCACAGAAGTTCTCCAGCACACCTTGAAGGACTAACTACCTGGAAGATTCCGAATCCATGGCTTAGCCACCTCCTGGGAGATAGTTTCTGGAAAGAATTTCCACTCTGTAGCGGAATGTACGCTGATCTGAAACTTCCTGGCAGACTAAAACTATGTGCCAGACACTCGAGCACTTTCCCGCGGAAGTGCACACACCGCTGCAGAGTTAAAATTCATTCTGGCTCTGTTACGGCGGTGATCAAATATACAGGTAAGTCAATGTATCCTAATGTCATAGGAAGTAACTCACAAATCGCCGGTTGATTTCGCATGCAAAATATGTTTATAGATTATTCATTCGACCCGGTGGAATGAGGACGGAAGTGCTAAAATAATACAAAAAGTAAAATCACTAGAACTGTCGAATTAAAAATCAGTATGAATACTATCGTGATGTACATCATACGATTCCATTCCGATTCTTTTCAGTAAAATCATTCATCAAAACTAAGGCATTTTATCTCCCACTGAAATAATTCAATTGCTTGAAAATGCTTTCCTAAGAAAGTATCAAAATCAAGATAGGAAGTTTTATAGGGTTAGGTTACGGAAGCTACCCACATAAAACCTGTTACATCACTGAGAATAAGGGGTGGTTGAGACTTTCTACGTATATATTAGCAATCTAATGATAAGAATTAAAAAGAAAACTTCAATCACACGCAGAAAACTGATGGAATATAAGCATCGATATGAAAGTGAGAGATCGCTTCAGTTTTATGTAGTAGCTACTAATGTCAATTACGTTACGTCACAATCCACTACGTATAGTTCTAGCATATAGTTAATAAAGCAGTTTTCATCTGAAATTATCGGTATGGGATAGAGTTTGTGCCTGTTACCGAATTATGAAACGTAAGGTGATTTGAACAGATTTTGTCCCAAGCCTAGCCGCTGTTACTTCGAGAATGGCGAATTTATATTCTTTACACCAAATATGTAACTAAAAGAATGCAGTGTGAAAGTTGTATTTTTTAACTTGGAAGCTGCATTACAAAACTTCTTAATTAAGACTATTTCTAATTGCCATTAGCGCATAGTTTGTACACCTTAACAGAAGTGTAAACTTTTATGCTTGCACAAGAATACAGTGTGTCAATATACTACTAGCAATATGAAAGCAAGTGCTCAAAGATTCCGTTTCGGTGAAGCTCATGTGGTATGAACCAGAATGGGCCTTGCTGACTTACATTTGCCATTAGTTGATTAAATTACTTTCGATGTGTGTGGTGACAATTATGCTGTACTGTATCAATCTGTAAGTGGAGCCGGATACAAAGAATGGCCATCAACAGTACACAAAATGGCTTCCTCATCACTCAGAACACAATGGCTAATAGTTCAAATGTCTCTGAGCACTATGGGACTTAACATCTGAGGTCATCGGTCCCCTAGAAGTTAGAACTACTTAAACCTAACTAACCTAAGGACATCACTCACATCCATGCCCGAGGCAGGATTCGAACCTGCAACCGTAGCAGTCGCGCGGTTCCGGACGGAAGCGCCTAGAACCACTCGGCTACCATGGCTGGCTAGAAAATGTCTACTAACTTACACTAAAATCTTACAAATTAATGCGTTTCCTAACTGCATGCTCCTGAAGAAGTCACTGTGCGGAAACTGAAGAAATGACTTCAGAGTCTGTGTAGCCACAAAAAGCGACTAACGCTTTTCGCAAATAAGAACCAGTTTGTCTTACCCTTTCCAAACTTGACGTCACTCTATGAAATCATCTCAAAATTATCCTCTAGCCTCAGTCACATTAGGGAGCGTCTCAAATAAAAGCAATTCTCTGTTCACCACGTCACTCGTCACTCACATACCAGACAACACATTCTCCTATAGAAGACTCACTCCCTGTCTCTGTCGTCCTCTATTAGTAACATAATCTCTGGAAGCAAAAGAATAACATATCACTAGTGTTTTGAGACAGACGCTCATAATGGTGATATTCCAAACAAAACTGCCAGGTTATGTGATATATAAACGTTTGAAGTATGTCAGAAAAAGTAAAAAAGAGATTTTTGTGTAAATTTTGCGTGAATACGAAACGAAACTCCGCTTAAATGGCGTGGCGGCAGCTCCACGAGAGGGTTCTCTGGCAATGCTGTTGTCTCTAAAGGATGTGACGCCTTATAATGTAGTGGAATGCAGATGTGGATCCGGAGGGCCGGCTATCGGCGCACATGTCAGCTACTCCAAAAACCAAGTCTCCGCTTTTTTGCCCTACTTTCACGTGAGCGATTATTTCTTGCTCAGTGAAAAGAACTAGTGAATCGCTGCCCATTTCCATCAACTGAAGCCTAGGTCAAGAATTGCTTTCCAGAACGGAGAGAGACGCAACCAGTTGTCGATGCGCCTACTTTTACGTGTCAAATAGAGACATAGTCAGTTACGGTGTGCTATTTCTTTAAGGACAATGTAAGAGACGTAAGCGAAACCTAAGTACCACTTTGAAGTACTGCTGTTGTTATGACTTTGTAAGACGACGCTATCTTGTTACAGTCGTTGGCAGTCCGCCAGATGTGGTAGTGAACTTCACACTGCTGTCGTGGAACTCTACTTTTCTCAACATAATTTTTCGAAACCTCTGTCAGACTACCAGTTGTAGAAAAAATGGTTCAAATGGCTCTGAGCACTATGGGACTTAACATCTATGGTCATCAGTCCCCTAGAACTACTTAAACCTAAGTAACCTAAGGACATCACACTACACCCAGTTGTAGAATCCTGTCTGTCTGGTGAATGTAAAAAGTGAAATTCCGGCAGATGTTTATAGCCAACTTGTGGCGACGTGGATTATTTTTGATCAAAGGTCACATAGCTCGGAAAATTCTTCAAATCACGTGCCTGGTATAGGGCAACAAGCAGTGAAAACAAATTAAAGAAACCTCTAAAAAACCGACCGCACAAAATGTGCCCTAAAGCGTTCTTTGTTGATTGCCAATCTGCAACTTTGTTTTAGAATTCAGATCTGGTTCTACACGATAGATGAAGACTGCTGTACAAAAAAAGAACTTGATTAATTTAAGTCCAAATAGTCAGAAATGTTGCCACTAAGCCGGCCGGTGTTGCCGAGCGGTTCTAGGCGCTTCAGTCTGGAACCGCGCGACCGCTACGGTCGCTGGTTCGAATCCTTCCTCGGGCATGGTTGTGTTTGATGTCCTTAGGTTGGTTAGGTTTAAGTAGTTCTAAATTCTAGGGGACTGATGACCTCAGATGTTAAGTCCCATAGTGCTCAGAGCCATTTGAACCATTAGCCATTGTGTTCTGATTTTTTATTGCCACTAAATGATAAGTACACCCCCATAACGCATCATTCTTACTACAGAATGTGTACTAATTTCATTTAATATTCATTTCATTGATATAGCACATTTTCTTTCGCAGCCACCACCCACATGGAATCAAAGACGTTCCAGTTACATAGCACGAGCGGAATCAGTCTCTTTACAGTCAAAGTAGCATGGTATTCGACGATTAGATTTACTCGCCAAAATATTACACCCCTACTTCTTAGCCAGCTAGTATGTCTAGAGAATGCATCATAAGCTGGGCAGTTTTATAAAACATGAAATCCAGTTTCCAATTTAGTTACCATGAAGTCTTAGTGATAAATCCAAATCGGATATTCATCGTTGTGCCCGCTTTTTACTGCCTCCAAAGACAGTGTTCCTCAATAAATACCTTAACAAACATTTCAGAGTAACCAGAGACACATACTGCCGCTATGAGAACGAGATCCCAGCTCCTCGAAAATTAGTCTGCACAGGAATTCTACGACGTTCTGAATACGGGATGATAATCATTTCCGACTGAATTAGACGAACTATGGCCAATAAGTATTGTCACCACATTCTATAGTCACCGTTCGTCCTCAACCAGTTGTAACCTTTTATTTTATTCTAGTATTCCACAAAATTATGGGCCTGAAGCCAGAAAACTTCAATGAACAACATTTTTACACCCTATGTGATCAAAAGTATCCGGACTCCTGGCTGAAAATGACTCACAAATTCGTTTCGCCCTCCATCTTTAGTGCTGCAATTCAATATGGTGTTGGCTCAACCTTACCCATGATGACAGCTTCTACTCTAGCAGGCGTACGATCAATCAGGTCGTGTATTATGAACAAGTGCTCGATCGAGTTGAAGGATGCAATCGCCATCCCCGAGTTGCTCTTGAAAAGTGAGACGCAAGAAAGTGCTTAAGACATCAATGTAGGCCTGTGCTGTGATAGTGCCACGCAAAACAACAAGCCCCCTCCATGAAAAACACGACCACACCATAACACCACCGTCTCCGAGTTTTACGTTGGCACTACACACGCTGGCGGACGACGTTCACCGGGCATTAGCCATACCCACACCCTGCCATCGGATAGCGGAATTTTGTACCGTGATTCGTCACTCCACAGAACGTTTTTCCACTGTTCAGTCGTCCAATGTTTACGCTCCACACACCAAGCGAGGCGTCGTTTGGCATTTACAAGCGTGATGTGTGGCTTATGAACAGCCGCTCGAACACGCAACCCAAGTTTCTTCACCTCCCGTCTAACTGTCATAGTACTTGCAGTGGATCATGATGCAGTTTGGAATTCGTGTGTGATGGTATGGATAGATGTCTGCATATTACACATGACGACCCTCTTCAACTGCAGGCGGTCCATGTCAGTTAACATACGAAGTCAGCCTCTACGCTTTTGCGCTGTACGTGTCCCTTCACGTTTCCACTTCACTATAACATCTGAAACAGTGGACCCATGGATGCTTAGGAGTGTGGAAATCTCGCGTACAGACGTATGACCCAAGTGACACCCAATCGCCTGACCACGTTCGAAGTCCGTGAGTTCCCGCGGAGCGCCACATTCTGCTCTCTCACGATGTCTAATGACTACTGAGGTCGGTGATATTGAGTACCTGGCAGTAGGTGGCACCTAATATGAGAAACGTATGTTTTTGGTGTGTCCGGATACTTTTGATCACATAGTGTATGTGCGAAGGAATAAAGATGTGTCTTCCCGTATATCAATAGTATGTCCTGTAAAAAATTGCTTTTGAACAATATACGCGATCCACCTCCCCGCGCCCTATATGGCGGGAAATGCAGTTACTGGTACAGGTAACCCTCTCTACAACCAGTGGACAGTAAAATTGTTATTAGATAAAAAAGGAACAAGAATCACATAGGGGAATATTTACATTGAGTGTAAGAATTTTTTGAAATGTAAAATAAAATGGAAGTCTGTAGATACACGAGAAATATGATCTCTTGCACTAGTATTTAAAAACAGTAATGATAAAATTTCAAACGAAACACAGTAAATGCACATTTATAACCTGATGCCGAAAGATTGATATTTAAAATCAAAACCGTACTCATAACTAAGCATGTATGACCGTGTATACAGGATGTTACAAAAAGGTACGGCCAAACTTTCAGGAAACATTCCTCACACACAAAGAAAGAAAATATGTTATGTGGACATGTGTCCGGAAAAGCTTACTTTCCATGTCAGAGCTCATTTTATTACTTGTCTTCAAATCACATTAATCATGGAATCGAAACACACAGCAACAGAACGTACCAGCGTGACTTCAAACACTTTGTTACAGGAAATGTTCAAAATGTCCTCCGTGAGCGAGGATACATGCATCCACGCTCCGTCGAATGGAATCCCTGATGCGCTGATGCAGCCCCGGAGAATGGCGTATTGTATCACAGCCGTCCACAATACGAGCACGAAGAGTCTCTACATTTGGTACCGGGGTTGCGTGGACAAGAGCTTTCAAATGCCCCCATAAATGAAAGTCAAGAGGTTTGAGGTCAGGAGAGCGTGGAGGTCATGGAATTGGTCCGCCTCTACCAATCCATCGGTCACCGAATCTGTTGTTGAGAAGCGTACGAAGACTTCGACTGAAATTTGCAGGAGCTCCATCGTGCATGAACCACATGTTGTGTCGTACTTGTAAAGGCACCTGTTCCAGCAGCACAGGTAGCGTATCCAGTATGAAATTATGATAACGTGCTCCATTGAGGGTAGGTGGAAGAAGAAACTAAAATGAGCTCTAACATGGAAATTAAGCGTTTCCGGACACATGTCCACATAAAATATATTCTTTATTTGTGTGTGAGGAATGTTTCCTGAAAGTTTGGCCGTACCTTTTTGTAACACCCTGTATAATGATGTGCAGTCACGTAGTGGATTACAGACTCTTTAAGAACCAGGAGGTTATTTATGTACACTTGACATTCAATTCTGCACAATCTCTGACAGCGTAACATCTGAAACTACTGACTGTGCCGTCCCCAGCCGTCACACAGTCGCGACAGTTTGACAAGCCATGCGAACAGAGTTTCGGCTGCGGTAGCGCGACTTCACCAGCACGCTGTCGGCCAGAGCACCGTGACACCAGCGCTGGCACGTGTCAGTGGGAGAGACCAGCTGGGCACACGGGACAGAACTTTGAGCGCCGTGGTACGCAGCATCCTAAAGCAACAGAAAGAACGTGTTGTGTGGCCGAACGAGTAACCCGAGAGTCTAACAACCCTACCACAACAAAGGTCAAAAATTAATTATGATTGTAGTGTTGCTCACGCTGCTAAATATTGCATTTTCGGGCAACAACAAAGTTATATTATGTGGCAGGTGTCATCAGAGCACAGTTAATAAAGTCATTTTTTGAAATAATGGATAAACTAGGCACTCATCTTTTCGTGTTTCCCACTCTGGTCTCGTTGTGAACTCATGGCTCAATCGTCGAAAATCTAGGTAGTGATGATTCCAAGCTCGGATGCAAAGAGGCCTAGCTGTTATTTTGCGATATTCAAAAGTTTTATAGATGTGTTTCATAAACCATTCTTGAAGATTACACTTTTGCAAGTTAGGACAATGGTGATGTAAGAAAGTAATCAGCACTCCGAATTTAAGCTACAATTCTTTTTTATTACTTTTGTTGCCATATCACGTAACTCGTTCCAAAACATCTCTTCACAATATAAAACATACTTGAAAATATCTTTGTCACTGTTAAAGTTCACATTTCATAAACTGACTACAATTTGCGCATTTTTAACATGACAGCTAAAGCTTGACTAATAACCGCTTACGCGCCCAAAAATCAGAGTTACAAGTACGTCAAAGATCATAGTGACAAAAGAAAGAATACACATAAGAATAATATCATTGCAATATATACATATCGATGTATCGAAGTACCTTTACATTAATGAAATCAAATCTGAATATTGTCACAGAAATATGTTAACTATTTTACAGAAACAAAGTAGAATATTGCTGGTCTCGAGAGGTTGAGGTGAGGTGCCTAATGGTTATGTAATTGAATTACCAGTACAAGAGGAAACCCTGGAGTATCACCGACCAGCCACACAAGACGGGTTTCGTGCTTGACTGCGTAGACGTGGTGCTGGGCGGCCGTTAAAAAGAGTGTGCTGTCCTGCTTGCTGTCGAGCAATGTGTTTGTGCCGGTTACTGGAATGCGCGACTTATTAGGGCAGCGTCTTGAACTGTATGAGTGTGTTTACATACAGCGCTCTCTTCATTTCTGGTGAAAGTTCTTCGTAACTCTTTCCCTTAAACGACCGGTATCGTACTTATAGGAAAGAGCAGTGTCACTGAGATGTACACAAGTTCTTACTCAGTGCAAAGGTTCATGCTGTCTAGCGTTTTGAAATAGATTTTGAGTACTTGTAATCATTTCTGCCATTTGTCTAGTAGCAGTCCGTGAACCACCAGGTATGTTATTGGACCTGTTACCAGGTGATCTAAGCGCTTCTAAGAAAACAAACAATTTTATACTTTGGTGACTTGTTACTGGTGTTATTGTAATCAGACCTCTGGTTCCTTTTACAGTGAGCAAATTATGAACATTGAATATTATTGTTAATATTATTGCCCACAATGTCGAGTTTCTGTCCGCAGGTTAAAGCTGTTGGGCAGAGTTATTTGGAAACATTATCTCAGCTTATGGTATTTTTGAATTGTAACTGAATTCCTTAGTCTTGCTAAAGGGTGACAATTATTGAACTATATGAAATAAAACCGTCATAACTTCTGAACGGTTCACGTTAGGACGTTCAAACTGCACTGTTGACTGCGGGGTATGATGGGAATTTGTATATCCATGCATGGTTTGGTTTAACGACGAAATACACTTTCAATTGGATGGTTAGTCAATAAGCAAATCTGGCGCATTTGGAGGACTGAGAATCTGCATTTCGCGATCGAGAAGCCCCTTAACACTCAACGGGTGACTGTGCAGTGTGCATTGTCCAGTCACGGAATAATGAAATTTCGGGAATTCATTTGCCTAGGTATATTTAACTAATTAACATTGCAAGATCACAGGTTAATATAAGCACGAGATAAGCCATTAAAATGTGAAATGCTGGTGCAGTAATATCCGTTGTAAAAACTGTAGCGTTGCACACAAGCATGTAAACGTGCATGCATTGTGTTGTACAGGTGCCGGAAGTCACTTTACGAGATGGAGTTCCATACCTGTTGCACTTCGTCTGTGAATACAGGGACGATTAATGCTCGTTGTGGACGACGCTGGAGTTGTCGTCCGATTATGCCGAATGTGTGCTCGACTGAGACAGATCTGGAGACGGAGCACGCCAAGGCAATATGTCGATACCCTTGTAAGGTTTGTTGGGTTAGTATAGTGGTGTGTGGTCGTGGGTTATCCTGTTGGTAACACCACTGGATTGCTATTAATGAATGGCAGCACAACAGGCCGAAACACCAAACGGACTTGGAAATTAGGAATCAGGGTGCGTGGAATAATCACGAGAGTGTTCCTGCTGTTATACGATATCGTACCCCAGACCACACATAACTCCAGGTGTAGTTGCAATGAGTTTAGTGCATAGACAGACTGGTTGCAGGCCTTCGACTGGCCACTTTCTAACCAACACATGGCATCAGTGATACGGAGGCAGAATCAGCTTTCAGTGGAAAACACAACAGACCTCCAACATGCCCTCCAATGAGCTATCGTTTGAAACCACTGAAGTTCCAAATGGTGGTAGTTTTGTGTCAGTGGAATGCACGCCACGTGGCACCTGGCTCGGAGCTGTCCTTGAAACGACCTGTTTTTAAGAGTCCCTCTGTCTCTGTGGTGCCAACTGCTGCTCAGATTGGTGCTGCAGATGCAGTACGATGTACTAGAGCCTACGCCGAACACGATGGTCTTTGCTCTCGGTAACGACATGCGGCCATCCTGAGTCTGGTGATCTTGTGACCTTAAATTCCCGTGATGTCCGCTGGTAGTTACCACGTACAGTGGCTGCATTCCTTCCAAGTCTGTCTACAGTATCACCAAAGGAACATCCAGCTTCTAGTAGCCCTATATACTACCTCGTTCAAAGTCAATGAGATGTTGATAATGGCGTCTTTTTTACATTAAAGGTATGTTTCACTATTACCAACTCACCACTTCAAATCCCAAACGTAGCTAACACTCACAACCGTTACAGACTGCATTTAGAGCAAACTTGATTCACATCATCATACTAACGCTACTAGCATCACTCTTATGCGACTGGCGCGAAATTTGAATAGACCAACATTTAGACGTTACTTCATAGAAATACTTCTTGGTGTTGCGATTTTTTTTTTTGGGCATGTGTAAGTTATGCCAATTGTCAGGGCACGAAAGAAGTGATCACCAGTTTTTGTATGAGTTTTGAACACTCACTGCAACAACTGGACTGTCATTATAGGCCAGTGCGAATACAATCCATCGGATGTTTTGAGGGGAACGTATTAGTTTAGAACCTTTCTGAAATCTGGTACAGCTATTATTCATATCGCTTATTGGATCCGTAACTACCGTCAAAGACATTCTCGTGATAGCACTGTGGAATTGAGAAAGCTGGCTGTTTAGAAATAGGGAAGGGTGGGAAAGCATTTAATTACATTCTTTTAAAGATTAATGAGATCAAGCAGAATAGGTACTAATGTACGCTCTCATACCGTACATTTGTTAGTACCGATAAGGTAACCATTTTTATCGATGCCTTTATGTGGAATGTATACAGGGTGAGGCAGCTAAGTCATAACACCCTTTGTATCTCCCCAACCGTAATAGATACAAAGGTGCCGTTTGGACAGTGAATTTCAGGGACAGGGACTACTTGAATACATCAGATGTCATGTTTGTGGTGTTTTTTATTACAGAGATATGACGCCACCTTTGGTTTTTTTAAATGGAACCCTATGTTAAATTTTATCGTAACATGATGGGCTTAAAAAGACGGTTTCAAATATGTGTATATCATAATATTTAGGCGAATAGTTTTCGAGATACAGATATGTTCTCGTATCGTGTTCGTCCTACGAGACAACTTCGTTGTCCAATGAGACCTTTCCTGTTGTTTAGAGTACATGGTAAACGCTGGGAGTCCGTCCTTAGACAAATACGCCCATTTACCCGACAATAGTAATACATACTGCGATATTTTGCGGAAAAATTAACTGATGATGTTGCGCAAATATTATTTGTTTATTTGATAACTGTGGTACCAAAATAGTAGACAACATATAGTATTAAAATACTACAAGATGTTAATGCATTTTAATTAACAGAAATACAAATGTAAATGAGGAAGCCCTTATTGGTCACAATTATTTCGTACGTATTTCTTTTCTATTTGAAAATATTTACTATTGATCACAACACGAAGCAATACAAAAAAATTGTAAAGATGCAAAATACATACTGTCCATGATACAAAACTTTACTGAAGCATGTGCTCAAAATGCTTCCCCTCTGGCTCCAATGCACATTTGTAGTCGCCGTTCGAATGATTTGTGAACGACTGCTAGGATGTTACGTGAGATATCAGCGCTAGCTTCGATGATACGGTACTTCATATCGTCTGGCGTAGTTGGTATTTGGGCATACACTTTGTGGTGTCATCGCCAGACACCACACTTGCTAGGTGGTAGCCTTTAAATCGGCCGCGGTCCGTTAGTGTAAGTCGGACCCGCGTGTCGTCACTATCAGTGATTGCAGACCGAGCGCCGCCACACGGCAGGTCTAGAGAGACTTCCTAGCACTCGCCCCAGTTGTACAACTGACTTTGCTAGCGATGGTTCACTGACAAAATACGCTCTCATTTGCCGAGACGATAGTTTAGCATAACCTTCAGCTATATCATTTGCTACGACCTAGCAAGGCGCCATATTCAGTTACTACTGATATTGTGAATCATGTACCGTCAAGAGCGACGTTCATCATTAATGAATTAAAGTTAAATATTCCACCAGCTACGTCTATTTTTCTAAATTCTAATTTCCTTGTCCTGTTCCAGACCTCACGCCAGCCTGCGAGAGCTAAAACGCGTGCATTTTGGCCTCCTCTAGTAACACGGTGTTGGCTCTCCTGCCAACCACAACATTGGCGATGAGGCAAAACCGTGTTCCTATCGATATTGCCCTGATTTACTTGTGTAATGGCTTCGCCACAATCTTCAGATGTACTGTCCGAATTTTATCGCTTACAGAATCAGCAGACGCAGGCCTTACTGGATGCCCTTGGACAGCTCGTCCAGGGTCAACGTGCGATACAAAACGATGCGGCAGCAGCCGCTCCACCGCTAACGCAGCCACAACACGCAGTTGCACCAACTTTTCGACCTTTTGATAGTGCACTGGAAAGCTGGACGGAGTGGTCACACCAATTTGGATACCATCTCGCCGCCTACGGCATTCAGGGTAACGAGCAGCAGCCTTTTTTGTTATCATCAGTTGGGGTGAACATGTACTGTGTGATAGTGAAATTATTTCCCCGACGCGACGTAGCAACTCTGTCCTATGAAGAAATTTTGTCTGCATTAGATGCACATTTCAAAGAATCAGTCAATGTAGTTGCGAAACGGTATACCTTCTTTTGTACAAAACGTACGGCAGGTCAGACTAATCGGGAGTGGGTTGCAACCTTGCAAGGCCTTACTAGGGATTGTGCTTTTGAGTGTCAATGTGGACTCCCTTATTCAGATACTATGGTACGTGATGCAATTGCACAAAACATTTCCAATGTTCGTATAAGGGAACAGATTTTGAAACTGGTCAATCCCTCCCTTCAACAAGTGATGGACATATTGGATCGGCAGGACACACTTGACTTTGCTCAGCAATCATTTGAAACTTCACCAGTTGTGTGTCAGGTAAACCGGCCCCCGGGCGAGCTGCATGGAGCAGTAAACAGCCCTCACGCCTGGCCGCGCCGCTGCCGCCAGGCTCTCAGCCACATGTGCCACGCCGGCAAGCAAATGCAGTGCTTAAATCCTGCCCGCAGTGCGCTACTTGACATTCGCATGAGAATTGCCGTTCACGCCATGCTATTTGCTTTGATTGTAATAAAAAAGGACATGTTCAGAGTGTTTGTCAGAAAAAGCTCGGATCAGAAGCTCAAAACCAATCAGAATCGAACCAAGGATACTCAGGCTCGCGAAACTTCGCCCATGGAAATTCATGTAATTCATTCTACTCCTCCCAGTGCCACTAACAGTTACTGTGTTCGTTCTACAAATAGTGTGCGTCGACATCGCTAGAACTCCTGTCAAGTCCCAAGTAATTTTGTACCAGTGTCAGTTCACACTGCACGAGACAGTCGCTCTTGTCGTCAGCAGGACAATAAAATTTTTGTCGACTTGGACAATAACGGCAAATTGATACCATTCTAGCTCGATACCGGAGCTGCAGTTTCACTGATCAATCAAGACACTTACAAACAGCTGGGCACACCCCCGTTGCATGCCACAAATGTTATCTAGCTATTCAGTTCAAGGTATCCCTGTGTTAGGACAGTGCAGTCTTCTTGCAACATACAAAGGACAAACAAAACTTGTTTCATTTTACGTCCTTCGTTCTTCTTCTGTAGTGAACTTGTTTGGTTTCGATTTATTTCAGTTGTTTAACTTGTCTATAGTAAATCAGGTCCTATCAGTGAACCAGACTGTGCCTTCCGACAGTGTTTCTCGTCTCTGTGAAGAATTTGCAGACGTTTTTGCACCGGGCCTTGGTTGTGCTAAGAACTATAAAGCACATTTGGAACTGAAAGTAAATGCGCAACCGAAATTTTTCAGAGCACGCAATGTTCCCCACGCATTGCGTGATGAGAGTGCAAAAACAGTACACGATTTGGAATCACAAGGTGTAATTGAACGTGTGCAGGCTTATCTCTGGGCATCCCCCTTAGTAATTTTGCAAAACCTTCAGGAAATTTGAGACTTCGTGTGGACTTCAAGGCAACACTGAATCCACAACTAGTGATTGCAACTTTTCCTTTACCCCACCCGGAAGATCTTTTTGACAAACTGTGCCTGGGTAAATATTTTTCGAAGTTGGACCTAGCAGATGCGTACTTGCAAATACCGGTGGACGAAGAATCCCAGCACGTTTTGGTGGTTAACACGCATCTTGGTTTGTATCAATTCAAACGACTGCCATTCGGGTGTGCATCTGCCCCTGCATTGTTTCAGCAATATCTACAAACTGTTTGTGCGTCGGTCCCTACTGCAGCAAACTATCTGGACGATATTGTGATCTCCGGAAAGACGGAAGAAGAACATTTAGCCAATCTAAGAACGTTATTTCAGGTCTTGCGACAAAATGGTCTTCGCTTGCGGAATGACAAATGTTTGCTTTTTGCTCGTGACTTGCCATACCTGTGACATGTACTCAATGCCCAAGGCATACATCCCAGTCCCGAGCACCTCCGTGCCATACAAGACTTGCCTTCGCCGTAGAATTTGAAGCAGCTACAGAGTGTGCTGGGAAAATTCTACTATTCTCACCGATATGTACCACACGCCTCTTCCATTTCAGCTCCGCTTCATCGCTTACGCTGTAAAGGTGTTCCGTTCGCCTGGACGACAAATGCGAACGCGCCTTTCGCCAGTTGAAATTGGCCTTGCTTTCCAATACTTGCCTTACGCCATTCGATCCCCAGAAGCCCCTTTTGTTGATGGTGGATGCATCGGATTTCGGGATCGGTGCCGTGCTTGCGCACAAAGATTGATCGCACGATCGCCCTATTGCCTTTGCGTCCAAATTGCTCTAGTCTGCGCAAAGAAATTATTCACAGATCGAGAAAGAAGCATTGGCTCTCGTATTTGGTGTTACAGAGTTTCATGATTTCTTGTATGGTCTTCACTTTACCATCATCACAGACCACAAACCTTTGACATAGCCTTTTCATCCGAACAAGCCTGTACCTCCACGTACAGCGCAGAAATTCATTCGCTGGTCTCTTTTCCTCTCGCAGTACCGCTACGATATCTTGTATCGGTCCACTGCTATGCACGGAAACGCCGATGCGTTGTCCCGTTTGCCTGTTGCTGAGGATAGAGCATTCGATTCCTCCGAACTTGCTGGCATGTTCATTGATTCGGAAACCGACGATGTGGTCGAATCGTTTCTGATTGATTTTCGTCGTGTAGCTACAGCCACAGCTGCCGACCCTGTCCTTGCTACCGTTCTGCGTTTTGTTGCTACGCAATGGCCCTTGTCAAAGTCAAGGATCGGGGATCCGTTGGTTCGCCGATTTTTTGCTCACCAGGAGAGACTTTTTGTACGACGTGGTGTTTTGCTGTTGCGTTCTGATAATGATCAGTTCAGGGTCGTGGTACCACGTTCGTTACAGTCCTCTGTCTTACAGCTTCTCCACCAAGGACATTGGGGTATAGTGAGAACGAAACAACTTGCTCGTCAGCACTGTACTTGGTTCGTAATCGATGCCGGGATTACGAATATGTGCTCTTCTTGCATGGTGCGTGCCGAACAACAATCAGCACCACCGCGGAAACTCTTTGCATGGCCAAAAGCCACTTCCCCTTGGCAACGCTTACACATCGATTTTGCTATTCCATTCTGGAATGTTCGATGGCTGGTTGTGGTAGATTCATTCAGTGATTTTCCTTTTGTTGTCCGGATGTCTTCCACGACGTCATCTGCCACTATCCAAGCGTTATCTGCTATCTTTTGCATTGAAGGTCTTCCACAGACTATTGTATCCGACAATGGCCCACAATTCATGTCCGCAGAATTTCAGTCATTCTGCAAGGCCAATGGTATTCAACATCTGACGTCCGCGCCATTTTCGCCACAGTCAAACGGTGCCGCTGAACGATTGGTCAGGACTTTCAAGTCACAGATGTTGAAGTTTGTAAGTAGGCTGTTTATGTTTTCTTATTGGCAACGTTACATAGCGTTCTGTATGAAAATCACTGGCTGTGCTGTGTGCAGTCTGTGGCTAGTTTGCATTGTTGTCTGCCATTGTAGTGTTGGGCAGCTGGATGTGAACAGCGCGTAGCATTGCGCAGTTGGAGGTGAGCCGCCAACAGTGGTGGATGTGGGGAGAGAGATGGCGGAGTTTTGAAATTTGTAAGACTGGGTGTCATGAACTGCTATGTATATTATAATTTTTCAACACTATTAAGGTAAATACATTGTTTGTTCTCTATTAAAATCTTTCATTTGCTAACTATGCCTATCAGTAGTTAGTGCCTTCTGTAGTTGAATCTTTTATTTAGCTGGCAGTAGTGGCGCTCGCTGTATTGCAGTAGTTCGAGTAACGAAGATTTTTGTGAGGTAAGTGATTTGTGAAAGGTATAGGTTAATGTTAGTCAGGGCCATTCTTTTGTAGGGATTATTGAAAGTCAGATTGCGGTGCGCTAAAAATATTGTGTGTCAGTCTAAGCACAGTCATGTATAATTGTTGAAAGGGGACGTTTCATATGTCGACCCTTAGCCGAGGATACCTCACTGGAATCTTCAGATTTTTTTCCTGTAGTTTGTGTAATTAGTGTAGCTTTTGTTTATTGCTAGCACGTAATTATAGAGAGAATTTCCTTTGTAGTTGTAGTTTTTCATTGTTGTACAGTAAAACAGTTCTGGCATGCATGTAGATTTGCAGAAAGTATTTCGCAGCTGCGCTTGCAATTAACTAGATATTATTTTCAGTGCTATGTTAATGTGTTCTTTTATTTTTGCTCTTCAAATTGTGTTTTTCTGTGTTGTCGTGTGAAATATTGTGATAATAATGGCGTGTGAAAAACGTAATACTAGGCTCCAAATGACAGTGAAGACGAAAGCAGTGTGTTAGCGCCACCGTGTAATGAATTAACTAATGTTCAACATAGTAATTTGGTAATTCTGCATAGGGAAATGGAGCGGGCGGCAAACAATGGCATAGGCAGTGAAACAATTAGTGAACAGGGAAGCATTATCGATCGATCGGTCGGCAATAGCTCGCCTCGGGAATCCGAAATGACAGGACACAATTTTGCAAATACTGTAGATTGAGGTTTTGCGTCCTCACCGTTTTCTCAAATAAGTCAAGACACATTTTCTGCTTGTCAAAATGTGAATGTTGCTGGTGCAAATTCACTGCCGAAAAGCGTAGAGGAACAGATTCCAGACACTAATGCATTGTTATTACAGCTAATGCATCAAATGGAACAAAATCAGAGACAAACACAGCAAAAGCTTCAAAAGTTAGACACAATGGAACAACACCAGAGAGAAAGACAGCAAAAGCTTCAGACACAATGGAACAACACCAGAGACTAACACAGCAACAGTTAGACGCAATGGAACAAAATCTTCACACCACACTTGAACAAACACGTGAAGATTTAACTAAGAGTTACATAAAATCGAATCGAAATGTCAAAAAGTCTGTAACGACGTAAAAACACAAATTTGTGAGCATTTTCAACCTATTTTTTTGCGGCATGAAAATGCATTACAGAATCACGAAGCAGCCATAAAAGAACTGCAAACCATTGTTCATGAAAATCATGAGACCTTGTGGGCTAAAATTGACTCAGTTGCATCTACCGATTCGGTTACGCAACTTGCAAAAGCTCAAGAAAACTTAAAGGACACAGTAGATTCGATTTCAACACAAATGGACACTCTGAAACTTGGTTCAGAAAAACACACTGAGGAAATGTGTTCACTATCGGAGAAAGTAGCCGAACTTTCAGATCAGTTCACTAACTTATCTACGAAGGTAGATGATAATCTGAATGACTCAAAACCGGTAGTCTTTAATGACACAGAAGAGTGCGAACAAATTAGGAAATTCAAACAAAATCAAAATCAAATTAATACGCAACACCAAAGAGAAATCGGGAAGTACAAGATCAGCTGACTCAGGTAATACAAGAATTACGTATTTCAGAGGCCACTCGCGCTCCAATATGGGAAGAGGGACTTAGAAATACGGAACAACCACAAAATAATAACACAGGACACTTCGGAAATTATGAAAGAAATTGGTAAGGCACACCGAATTTTGAGATGGAACCGCCGAAACGACTTAACAATGACCGACATGCGACTCGCCGACATGATGATTTTGACTATAAGCTGTTCATTACTACACGTAAATTCAAAACATTTAAGAATTCCGACAACGACATTCATCCACAAGCGTGGCTTCATCAATTCTCTCATGGTTTTCCTCCCAACTGGTCATTAGAACACAGATTAGAGTTTATGCGTGGCTACTTAGAGAATGAACCAGCTGTAAGAATGCGGTCGGTCATTCACGATTGCCACAGTGAAGGAGAGTTTTACCATGCCTTCATCTCAGCATATTGGTCTCAAGCCACACAAGACCGAGTAAAACATAGTATCATAATGATGAAATGTTTCGAACAATCTGAATTTTCCAGTCTTATGAAATATTTTGAAGACATGTTGCATAAGAATCAGTATCTTTCAAATCCATACAGCCCCTCAGAACTCATCCGCATTTGCTTAACCAAACTGCCTGAACATTTACGACATATTATTTTGGCAGGACGTTACAAAGACGACTTTGAAGCTTTTCAGGGACTCTTACAAGAATTAGAAATTGACTCAGACAATCGCGGAACGCGAAAACAGTAATACAACAATTACAGGTCACCTCCGTCACAATTCCGTGACGACAGAAACAATAACTGGACACGACAAGTCTATTCTTACAACGCAAATCGTGACCAAAACAGACACCACCCATATGACAACCACTGGCAGAGTAATAATAGTTACAGAGAAAGATCGCATTTCCATAGTAATGAATATGACACAGACTACCATAGAAACAGACAATATGGGAACAAAAACAGTTATTATCAAGGGAGACAGAATAACTTCAGACGCAACATTTCTGCGCGCAGTTACGATTCTGGGAGGAACTCTCCACCACATGACCGACAAACAAGAAACTATGTAAACTACCAACAAAACGAGAGACCTGAATTCCATCAGAACTGGCGAGCTTCAAACAGGGCAGGGCCTTCTCGTCAAGGTGAATTTGTAGTAGTTAGGTCTCCTGATCCCAATAACGACGCGCGCCAACAAAGGAACAGACAATGACTCGCACAGCAGGCACCCGCGTGCACCAGCTGGCTCAGAGAAAAATAACATAGATGCTAACCTTGAGAAAAATTCCAGTATTCTTTACTGACATATACCACACGATGATTCTGTTGAAGCTGGATCTCTGCATAGTAGTAAGAGTAAAGGTTTACACCACATTTCACATGTAAATCCGTCTGTTGAAAGATAATCTGCTTTTTAACTTTGTCTTTGCCATAAAACTTTTCATTTCACATTTCTAGTATGCTCTGTCAGACTTAGAATCTGTTAATATGCAACAATGTTTGAAGTTCAATATCCAATCAAGAACCAAGAGAACTTATTTAAACAGAAATTACGAATGCATTGTTATAGTGAACAGACGACACAGTGTTATTGTGTGTGGACATTCTTGCAACAAGTTGCACGATTACATAACGACCATAAGGCTCACATACTTAGAACATGTACCGGTACTGCTAATGAGATTTTAATGCAACATTTTGGTTTATTTGAAAACACATTCTGGGTTTAAAGTACTTTCTGAGAGATATCAGATGACACAGTGGTTAGTTTATTTGACAGCTACACGATTATATCACGACGCTACTAATGAGTGACACAATTTATATTATTACTTTTGCGCTGTATCTGTTTTATGTTTGCACAGTTTTTCTGTATTATTCTGGAAAGTAAAACATGTGTTAGTAGTAACTTTTGTGGTATCGCTACAGTGAGACAGCCTTTTACGTAACACAACAATACATTACATTATAGTACTTTCTTCATCACAACAATAAGCGTAATAACTAAGATATCTATACGCAAAGCATTTCACTTTTGTTTATCATGAGGTAAGTACATTGGCTTCTGCAGAACTTAGCTTTCGGAGGACAATAACTACGACACTTCCACAGAGATTATCTTACAACAAGACGCACAGTTGAGCGCTACAGTACACGTATTTGAGTGATTAATTTTGTACTTAAATCATTTATTTTTAAAGATATTTGAAGTACAACGATACAAAGGTTTTCCGTGATACATTTCATTCCATTGCTGTAATCTGTAACACCTGAGGGTATAATTACATTTATCCTCAGGGGGTACACGCCTACTTTGTGTACCATGTGTTTGGCAAGCACAAGAAGCCCTAGCTAATTTGGTATTTGCTTATACAACTTTACACATCGGTACCATATTTGTCTAACACACAAATTACACAGCTATCTGATCATTTAACTGAGAGATAAACATTTTTTTTACTACATCAGTGACACATGTTTACGCAATTACACAGTTGGGTAACTTCACACTTACGAAATTGTATTTTGTCTGTACCTTGTGAACTGTTCATATTTTTTCGGACCCATTGTGATATTATGAGAGCTTTGAATGATATATTTGGTATGGGATCACGATTTTTAAGTACGTTTGAGGCAGATGACACTTTTAACATGAGCAGAGAATTTTTTTTAGGTTTTGAAATTATTGGAGGAAGCTACAACGATTTTGAGAGTTGACGATGACTATGTGTATTATACTGTTGTGGTATGTTTATGATCAATAAGCTGATGCTATATGAGGTATTTGATTATGCTACATATCTGTTATGATGAAATATTGAAGAAGTGTCGACGAATAAGGTAAGGAATAATGAGTAGTGGTTAGGGACTCTGGTTTGTGAAAAAGGTTGTTGGAAACCAAGAATCGTACTTTAAGAGTTATGAAATGTATGTAAATGCATGAATGTATTACAATGCCGACGAAAATTTTTTGGATACTGTTATATCAATAGGATTTTGTTTCTACAGACTTGTAACGCAAATTCTTGACCTGTGAAATATTTTTATATGAGACTGTCACTGTATTGCAAACTGGTGTCGTAAATATTTCCGTAAGAAAGCCAAGTGACCTTGACATAATGTGTCTTGAGCGGCCAGCTGTGTCAGACGCCTGGAGAGAAAGCCATTAGTGTGTGCCTTTTCAGAGGCACAGGTGAAGAAGAGAAAAAAAAGAGGCCATTATCCTTGCTATTGACATTCCTTTGTAGAAAGCATCGTAAATACGACACCCTCAAACTTGAAAACATCATTGCACTGTAGAGTTCTTAATTTATGTTATTTACTGAAATGAAATGATGAGAAACATTTCATGTCTATTGTCTTGCTAGTTGAAAGAGTGTTTACTGCATTATGAAATGCCATATGGCTAGTGAATGACGTTTCATGCCTTGCTTTGCCTATTTTGTTTAATATCTAGTTCCTAGCTGCACTGCAGCATTGGTTAAAATAAAATTTTATAGATGTACTTAAATATTTTATGCCTACAGATCCAGTAAAAAATAACTTTATGATGGATGTACTCCAAAAAATGAGGGAGCACAAAAAGACAATTCCACTTCACAGGAATTGCATACATAATTTTTGTCAGTGACTTGGTAACTTGTCTGCTAGAGCAAGTTACAGTGATGCATCACTCTGGTGTTAAGATGTGACATAGGTATTAAACATGGCCATTTTTAGTGTAATATTTTTTCTGCTTGAGCTTTCTCATGTTTAGATATAAGTTATTGCATTTGCTGCGGCTGTTTGCCAGGCATAGTGCTACTGAATTTCAATTTGTATTACTCTGTTAAGCCAGTTTTACTACTGATTTATTTCTCTTGTTTGCTGCACATTGCCTTATATTAGTTGTAATATTGCAATTGCTTTGCTAATTTCTATAATGCTGCTTGCTTTGCAAATATGCATTTTTTTGTCAAGGTTGTTTGTGGTAATTGTTTTGTGCTGCTGCATTGCCTCGTCCACTAGCTTAGCATCTGAGCTCAGTAGATTTAAGTTAGCTTAAGATGGGGTAGGCCATATAGGAGGACAAGTTGTGATAGATTGGAAGAAATGCATTGAGAAGCTATAAGAAAATGGTTTGGCCAAAAAAGCATTTTGAAAGAGGATATGAACCAAAAAAATAGGGTTTAGGGACAACAGGTTTAGGTAGGATTCTCTTGGAAATAAATGATGAGGTAATATAATGGAAAATAAATAATGAGGTACGAAATATGTGAACATATAAATACAGAAAGCATGCTTGGATAGGATTGTTTTGGTGGAAACAAATGTTGAAATAAGACGAAAGATCTATCGAATGAAGTTTTGGGTTGGACTGCAGTACCAAATGTTACACTGACAACAAACCCTGCACTTTCCTCTTGTATTATTCTGCTATGTGCTTGTGTACCATTGTTTATTTGTGTTTTTCCTGTCTTTATGTGTTTAGCTGATGAGAGTTTTGTTGTAGAATTTTTCTAATACTATGTTATTTACTTTGTAAAGATGTTTAGACATTATTTATCTGTTCTGTTTTGTTGCTCATGTGTGAAGTTGATCTTTCAAAAGTTATTCTGATCTTTTATGTATCTACTTATGTCATAATTCCTGTAACACTAATGTATATGTTTATTTCTATTGTTTTGTAAAGCCTGTACTACAAATGTTATCTGTATTGTTATATTATTTAATGATGTATTTTGTACCTTTGTTATTGTATTCTTATGTTATAAAATTGTAATTGACACCAACTCATCAAATTAAGTAACTTGTAAGTCCCATTTCACTGCACACATTTCTGTTGGTCATAGTATATGGACAATTTGGGAGAAGTAGGGACTGTTAGTGTTTGAACGTGTGTTAATAATTCAGCAAGGGACTGGATGACAGCATTGCTGGTTCTAAGGACAGTTCCAAAAACTTTGTGAGTGCACAAGTGGTGGTTATGGACTTGCTATATTATCCGCAAGACTCTTCAGTGGTGATTGTGCACCTGCACAGTCAGAACAGATGGCTGCTGGCCATTTCTACAAGGACTACAGTGGGTCTACACCTTTGCTGACTCACCAGTACCATTATTTCTACAAGGACTGCACTGGGTCTGCACCCATGGTGGCCCACCAATACCGTAATCTCTACCAGGACTACAGTGGGTCTGCTCTGTGATGACCTGCCTACCAGTACTCTTCAAAATTTCGACTGACTCTGCTGTGGGTTTGCTCTGTTGTGGACCAATACCTGTCTGCATGTCAAGAGTCAGCACTGTTTTTCCGTAGGAAGGACAACACTACTTCTTCAAGATTACATGGAAATCCATTGCTTCTGTGTGCATTTTCTTTTACTGCTCGGACTTTGAGAAAAACATTGCAATGTTACTGTGATGAATGATCAGGACTGTCTTTATGGACTGTGAGAAAATTTTAGCTTTTGTCCAACATTGTATCAATAAGTGTGTGCCTTTGATTTCTTTGTTATTGTAATTAAGAAAAATTTTATCAAATCATTATTGGCCACTGCCCAAAACAATTTGTAAAATTTTATGTGGGAGCATGGGGACTATGTAAGTAGGCTGTTTATGTTTTCTTATTGGCAACGTTACATAGCGTTCTGTATGAAAATCACTGGCTGTGCTGTGTGCAGTCTGTGGCTAGCTTGCATTGTTGTCTGCCATTGTAGTGTTGGGCAGCTGGATGTGAACAGCGCATAGCATTGCGCAGTTGGAGGTGAGCCGCCAGCAGTGGTGGATGTGGGGAGAGAGATGGCGGAGTTTTGAAATTTGTAAGACTGGGTGTCATGAACTGCTATGTATATTATGATTTTTCAACACTATTAAGGTAAATACATTGTTTGTTCTCTGTTAAAATCTTTCATTTGCTAACTATGCCTATCAGTAGTTAGTGCCTTCTGTAGTTGAATCTTTCATTTAGCTGGCAGTAGTGGCGCTCGCTGTATTGCAGTAGTTCGAGTAACGAAGATTTTTGTGAGGTAAGTGATTTGTGAAAGGTATAGGTTAATGTTAGTCAGGGCCATTCTTTTGTAGGGATTATTGAAAGTCAGATTGCGGTGCGCTAAAAATATTGTGTGTCAGTCTAAGCACAGTCATGTATAATTGCTGAAAGGGGACGTTTCATATGTCGACCCTTAGCCGAGGATACCTCACTGGAATCTTCAGATATTTTTCCTGTAGTTTGTGTAATTGGTGTAGCTTTTGTTTATTGCTAGCACGTAATTATAGAGAGAATTTCCTTTGTAGTTGTAGTTTTTCATTGTTGTACAGTAAAACAGTTCTGGCATGCATGTAGATTTGCAGAAAGTATTTCGCAGCTGCGCTTGCAATTAACTAGATATTATTTTCAGTGCTATGTTAATGTGTTCTTTTATTTTTGCTCTTCAAATTGTGTTTTTCTGTGTTGTCGTGTGAAATATTGTGATAATAATGGCGTGTGAAAAACGTAATACTAGGCTCCAAATGACAGTGAAGACGAAAGCAGTGTGTTAGCGCCACCGTGTAATGAATTAACTAATGTTCAACATAGTAATTTGGTAATTCTGCATAGGGAAATGGAGCGGGCGGCAAACAATGGCATAGGCAGTGAAACAATTAGTGAACAGGGAAGCATTATCGATCGATCGGTCGGCAATAGCTCGCCTCGGGAATCCGAAATGACAGGACACAATTTTGCAAATACTGTAAATTGAGGTTTTGCGTCCTCACCGTTTTCTCAAATAAGTCAAGACACATTTTCTGCTTGTCAAAATGTGAATGTTGCTGGTGCAAATTCACTGCCGAAAAGCGTAGAGGAACAGATTCCAGACACTAATGCATTGTTATTACAGCTAATGCATCAAATGGAACAAAATCAGAGACAAACAC
Organism: Schistocerca serialis cubense; assembly: GCF_023864345.2. Taxonomy (NCBI): domain Eukaryota; kingdom Metazoa; phylum Arthropoda; class Insecta; order Orthoptera; family Acrididae; genus Schistocerca; species Schistocerca serialis. Next base: position 378,308,178 of record NC_064643.1, on the reverse strand, counting down.
AGCAAAAGCTTCAAAAGTTAGACACAATGGAACAACACCAGAGAGAAAGACAGCAAAAGCTTCAGACACAATGGAACAACACCAGAGACTAACACAGCAACAGTTAGACGCAATGGAACAAAATCTTCACACCACACTTGAACAAACACGTGAAGATTTAACTAAGAGTTACATAAAATCGAATCGAAATGTCAAAAAGTCTGTAACGACGTAAAAACACAAATTTGTGAGCATTTTCAACCTATTTTTTTGCGGCATGAAAATGCATTACAGAATCACGAAGCAGCCATAAAAGAACTGCAAACCATTGTTCATGAAAATCATGAGACCTTGTGGGCTAAAATTGACTCAGTTGCATCTACCGATTCGGTTACGCAACTTGCAAAAGCTCAAGAAAACTTAAAGGACACAGTAGATTCGATTTCAACACAAATGGACACTCTGAAACTTGGTTCAGAAAAACACACTGAGGAAATGTGTTCACTATCGGAGAAAGTAGCCGAACTTTCAGATCAGTTCACTAACTTATCTACGAAGGTAGATGATAATCTGAATGACTCAAAACCGGTAGTCTTTAATGACACAGAAGAGTGCGAACAAATTAGGAAATTCAAACAAAATCAAAATCAAATTAATACGCAACACCAAAGAGAAATCGGGAAGTACAAGATCAGCTGACTCAGGTAATACAAGAATTACGTATTTCAGAGGCCACTCGCGCTCCAATATGGGAAGAGGGACTTAGAAATACGGAACAACCACAAAATAATAACACAGGACACTTCGGAAATTATGAAAGAAATTGGTAAGGCACACCGAATTTTGAGATGGAACCGCCGAAACGACTTAACAATGACCGACATGCGACTCGCCGACATGATGATTTTGACTATAAGCTGTTCATTACTACACGTAAATTCAAAACATTTAAGAATTCCGACAACGACATTCATCCACAAGCGTGGCTTCATCAATTCTCTCATGGTTTTCCTCCCAACTGGTCATTAGAACACAGATTAGAGTTTATGCGTGGCTACTTAGAGAATGAACCAGCTGTAAGAATGCGGTCGGTCATTCACGATTGCCACAGTGAAGGAGAGTTTTACCATGCCTTCATCTCAGCATATTGGTCTCAAGCCACACAAGACCGAGTAAAACATAGTATCATAATGATGAAATGTTTCGAACAATCTGAATTTTCCAGTCTTATGAAATATTTTGAAGACATGTTGCATAAGAATCAGTATCTTTCAAATCCATACAGCCCCTCAGAACTCATCCGCATTTGCTTAACCAAACTGCCTGAACATTTACGACATATTATTTTGGCAGGACGTTACAAAGACGACTTTGAAGCTTTTCAGGGACTCTTACAAGAATTAGAAATTGACTCAGACAATCGCGGAACGCGAAAACAGTAATACAACAATTACAGGTCACCTCCGTCACAATTCCGTGACGACAGAAACAATAACTGGACACGACAAGTCTATTCTTACAACGCAAATCGTGACCAAAACAGACACCACCCATATGACAACCACTGGCAGAGTAATAATAGTTACAGAGAAAGATCGCATTTCCATAGTAATGAATATGACACAGACTACCATAGAAACAGACAATATGGGAACAAAAACAGTTATTATCAAGGGAGACAGAATAACTTCAGACGCAACATTTCTGCGCGCAGTTACGATTCTGGGAGAAACTCTCCACCACATGACCGACAAACAAGAAACTATGTAAACTACCAACAAAACGACAGACCTGAATTCCATCAGAACTGGCGAGCTTCAAACAGGGCAGGGCCTTCTCGTCAAGGTGAATTTGTAGTAGTTAGGTCTCCTGATCCCAATAACGACGCGCGCCAACAAAGGAACAGACAATGACTCGCACAGCAGGCACCCGTGTGCACCAGCTGGCTCAGAGAAAAATAACATAGATGCTAACCTTGAGAAAAATTCCAGTATTCTTTACTGACATATACCACACGATGATTCTGTTGAAGCTGGATCTCTGCATAGTAGTAAGAGTAAAGGTTTACACCACATTTCACATGTAAATCCGTCTGTTGAAAGATAATCTGCTTTTTAACTTTGTCTTTGCCATAAAACTTTTCATTTCACATTTCTAGTATGCTCTGTCAGACTTAGAATCTGTTAATATGCAACAATGTTTGAAGTTCAATATCCAATCAAGAACCAAGAGAACTTATTTAAACAGAAATTACGAATGCATTGTTATAGTGAACAGACGACACAGTGTTATTGTGTGTGGACATTCTTGCAACAAGTTGCACGATTACATAACGACCATAAGGCTCACATACTTAGAACATGTACCGGTACTGCTAATGAGATTTTAATGCAACATTTTGGTTTATTTGAAAACACATTCTGGGTTTAAAGTACTTTCTGAGAGATATCAGATGACACAGTGGTTAGTTTATTTGACAGCTACACGATTATATCACGACGCTACTAATGAGTGACACAATTTATATTATTACTTTTGCGCTGTATCTGTTTTATGTTTGCACAGTTTTTCTGTATTATTCTGGAAAGTAAAACATGTGTTAGTAGTAACTTTTGTGGTATCGCTACAGTGAGACAGCCTTTTACGTAACACAACAATACATTACATTATAGTACTTTCTTCATCACAACAATAAGCGTAATAACTAAGATATCTATACGCAAAGCATTTCACTTTTGTTTATCATGAGGTAAGTACATTGGCTTCTGCAGAACTTAGCTTTCGGAGGACGATAACTACGACACTTCCACAGAGATTATCTTACAAGAAGACACACAGTTGAGCGCTACAGTACACGTATTTGAGTGATTAATTTTGTACTTAAATCATTTATTTTTAAAGATATTTGAAGTACAACGATACAAAGGTTTTCCGTGATACATTTCATTCCATTGCTGTAATCTGTAACACCTGAGGGTATAATTACATTTATCCTCAGGGGGTACACGCCTACTTTGTGTACCATGTGTTTGGCAAGCACAAGAAGCCCTAGCTAATTTGGTATTTGCTTATACAACTTTACACATCGGTACCATATTTGTCTAACACACAAATTACACAGCTATCTGATCATTTAACTGAGAGATAAACATTTTTTTTACTACATCAGTGACACATGTTTACGCAATTACACAGTTGGGTAACTTCACACTTACGAAATTGTATTTTGTCTGTACCTTGTGAACTGTTCATATTTTTTCGGACCCATTGTGATATTATGAGAGCTTTGAATGATATATTTGGTATGGGATCACGATTTTTAAGTACGTTTGAGGCAGATGACACTTTTGACATGAGCAGAGAATTTTTTTTAGGTTTTGAAATTATTGGAGGAAGCTACAACGATTTTGAGAGTTGACGATGACTATGTGTATTATACTGTTGTGGTATGTTTATGATCAATAAGCTGATGCTATATGAGGTATTTGATTATGCTACATATCTGTTATGATGAAATATTGAAGAAGTGTCGACGAATAAGGTAAGGAATAATGAGTAGTGGTTAGGGACTCTGGTTTGTGAAAAAGGTTGTTGGAAACCAAGAATCGTACTTTAAGAGTTATGAAATGTATGTAAATGCATGAATGTATTACAATGCCGACGAAAATTTTTTGGATACTGTTATATCAATAGGATTTTGTTTCTACAGACTTGTAACGCAAATTCTTGACCTGTGAAATATTTTTATATGAGACTGTCACTGTATTGCAAACTGGTGTCGTAAATATTTCCGTAAGAAAGCCAAGTGACCTTGACATAATGTGTCTTGAGCGGCCAGCTGTGTCAGACGCCTGGAGAGAAAGCCATTAGTGTGTGCCTTTTCAGAGGCACAGGTGAAGAAGAGAAAAAAAAGAGGCCATTATCCTTGCTATTGACATTCCTTTGTAGAAAGCATCGTAAATACGACACCCTCAAACTTGAAAACATCATTGCACTGTAGAGTTCTTAATTTATGTTATTTACTGAAATGAAATGATGAGAAACATTTCATGTCTATTGTCTTGCTAGTTGAAAGAGTGTTTACTGCATTATGAAATGCCATATGGCTAGTGAATGACGTTTCATGCCTTGCTTTGCCTATTTTGTTTAATATCTAGTTCCTAGCTGCACTGCAGCATTGGTTAAAATAAAATTTTATAGATGTACTTAAATATTTTATGCCTACAGATCCAGTAAAAAATAACTTTATGATGGATGTACTCCAAAAAATGAGGGAGCACAAAAAGACAATTCCACTTCACAGGAATTGCATACATAATTTTTGTCAGTGACTTGGTAACTTGTCTGCTAGAGCAAGTTACAGTGATGCATCACTCTGGTGTTAAGATGTGACATAGGTATTAAACATGGCCATTTTTAGTGTAATATTTTTTCTGCTTGAGCTTTCTCATGTTTAGATATAAGTTATTGCATTTGCTGCGGCTGTTTGCCAGGCATAGTGCTACTGAATTTCAATTTGTATTACTCTGTTAAGCCAGTTTTACTACTGATTTATTTCTCTTGTTTGCTGCACATTGCCTTATATTAGTTGTAATATTGCAATTGCTTTGCTAATTTCTATAATGCTGCTTGCTTTGCAAATATGCATTTTTTTGTCACTGTTGTTTGTGGTAATTGTTTTGTGCTGCTGCATTGCCTCGTCCACTAGCTTAGCATCTGAGCTCAGTAGATTTAAGTTAGCTTAAGATGGGGTAGGCCATATAGGAGGACAAGTTGTGATAGATTGGAAGAAATGCATTGAGAAGCTATAAGAAAATGGTTTGGCCAAAAAAGCATTTTGAAAGAGGATATGAACCAAAAAAATAGGGTTTAGGGACAACAGGTTTAGGTAGGATTCTCTTGGAAATAAATGATGAGGTAATATAATGGAAAATAAATAATGAGGTACGAAATATGTGAACATATAAATACAGAAAGCATGCTTGGATAGGATTGTTTTGGTGGAAACAAATGTTGAAATAAGACGAAAGATCTATCGAATGAAGTTTTGGGTTGGACTGCAGTACCAAATGTTACACTGACAACAAACCCTGCACTTTCCTCTTGTATTATTCTGCTATGTGCTTGTGTACCATTGTTTATTTGTGTTTTTCCTGTCTTTATGTGTTTAGCTGATGAGAGTTTTGTTGTAGAATTTTTCTAATACTATGTTATTTACTTTGTAAAGATGTTTAGACATTATTTATCTGTTCTGTTTTGTTGCTCATGTGTGAAGTTGATCTTTCAAAAGTTATTCTGATCTTTTATGTATTTACTTATGTCATAATTCCTGTAACACTAATGTATATGTTTATTTCTATTGTTTTGTAAAGCCTGTACTACAAATGTTATCTGTATTGTTATATTATTTAATGATGTATTTTGTACCTTTGTTATTGTATTCTTATGTTATAAAATTGTAATTGACACCAACTCATCAAATTAAGTAACTTGTAAGTCCCATTTCACTGCACACATTTCTGTTGGTCATAGTATATGGACAATTTGGGAGAAGTAGGGACTGTTAGTGTTTGAACGTGTGTTAATAATTCAGCAAGGGACTGGATGACAGCATTGCTGGTTCTAAGGACAGTTCCAAAAACTTTGTGAGTGCACAAGTGGTGGTTATGGACTTGCTATATTATCCGCAAGACTCTTCAGTGGTGATTGTGCACCTGCACAGTCAGAACAGATGGCTGCTGGCCATTTCTACAAGGACTACAGTGGGTCTACACCTTTGCTGACTCACCAGTACCATTATTTCTACAAGGACTGCACTGGGTCTGCACCCATGGTGGCCCACCAATACCGTAATCTCTACCAGGACTACAGTGGGTCTGCTCTGTGATGACCTGCCTACCAGTACTCTTCAAAATTTCGACTGACTCTGCTGTGGGTTTGCTCTGTTGTGGACCAATACCTGTCTGCATGTCAAGAGTCAGCACTGTTTTTCCGTTGGAAGGACAACACTACTTCTTCAAGATTACATGGAAATCCATTGCTTCTGTGTGCATTTTCTTTTACTGCTCGGACTTTGAGAAAAACATTGCAATGTTACTGTGATGAATGATCAGGACTGTCTTTATGGACTGTGAGAAAATTTTAGCTTTTGACAAACATTGTATCAATAAGTGTGTGCCTTTGATTTCTTTGTTATTGTAATTAAGAAAAATTTTATCAAATCATTATTGGCCACTGCCCAAAACAATTTGTAAAATTTTATGTGGGAGCATGGGGACTATGTAAGTAGGCTGTTTATGTTTTCTTATTGGCAACGTTACATAGCGTTCTGTATGAAAATCACTGGCTGTGCTGTGTGCAGTCTGTGGCTAGCTTGCATTGTTGTCTGCCATTGTAGTGTTGGGCAGCTGGATGTGAACAGCGCATAGCATTGCGCAGTTGGAGGTGAGCCGCCAGCAGTGGTGGATGTGGGGAGAGAGATGGCGGAGTTTTGAAATTTGTAAGACTGGGTGTCATGAACTGCTATGTATATTATGATTTTTCAACACTATTAAGGTAAATACATTGTTTGTTCTCTATTAAAATCTTTCATTTGCTAACTATGCCTATCAGTAGTTAGTGCCTTCTGTAGTTGAATCTTTCATTTAGCTGGCAGTAGTGGCGCTCGCTGTATTGCAGTAGTTCGAGTAACGAAGATTTTTGTGAGGTAAGTGATTTGTGAAAGGTATAGGTTAATGTTAGTCAGGGCCATTCTTTTGTAGGGATTATTGAAAGTCAGATTGCGTTGCGCTAAAAATATTGTGTGTCGGTCTAAGCACAGTCATGTATAATTGCTGAAAGGGGACGTTTCAAGTTGAAAGAGTCGCATTCTCGGGAGGACGCGTTATTGCTCTTTTTGTCCTCGTATCGCTCTCAGCCCGAGATGGTCGCTCGCCGGCTGAGTTGCTAAACGGCCGTCATCATCGAACCTTGATGTCATTGCTACATCCGCCGCTTCAGGTTCTTGTGCAACGGCAGACACCAGCTTTTGCTCCAGGCGACGTTGTCTACTATTGCCACTATCGAGGTTCACGGCATTGGCTCGAAGGGCGCATTCTTCGCTGCCTCGACCGCGCTGTGTATATGGTTTTGGGGGCCTCTGGTGAGGTGCGTCGGCATCTCAATCAGCTGCGCCTCTGTCGTCGCACGGGATCTGCCGCTCCCCGTCTGCTTTCAGCGACGGTGCCTTTCGGTCAGTGGCCTGGGGACCCATCTACTGGCTCGCCTCAGCTCCAGGTGTTACCGACGCTGCCTTCCATATTGCCCCATGGCGATGCGCCGCCGCCACCGCCGCCGCCGCCTGTTCTCCAGCCGGCGACGCCCGCAGTGGACGCGTCGCTGCAACTGCCGGGCGCCTCCCTGGGTCACGCGCCGCCGATCGCTTCCCGTGACCAGTTGTCCTCCGACATGGAACTCTTGCCCGCTCCGGGCCATATGTCGTCTTCGCCCGTCGGGTGTCACGGCCCGATGGAGGTCGACCCTTCGGCCCCTACTGTCTCTCTGCGGGCGCATACACTGCATGTTGGCGTGCACCGTGGAGCAGGTTTTCAGGCGTTTCCTAGCTCCCCGCTGTCCGAATGGCAGGGTGCGGGTGGCACAGCCTCGCCTGTTGTTAGGCTCCCCACCTCGTCGCATACGTCAACATGGGGTCCTCCCCACGGCGGGCGGAAGCCTTATGCCACAACCGTACGCCGATTTGCGCGGGAGGAATGTGGTGTCACCGCCAGGCACCACACTTGCTAGGTGGTAGCTTTTAAATCGGCCGCGGTCCGTTAGTATACGTCGGACCCGCGTGTCGCCACTATCAGTGATTGCAGACCGAGCGCCGCCACACGGCAGGTCTAGAGAGACTTCCTAGCACTCGCCCCAGTTGTACAACCGACTTTGCTAGCGATGGTTCACTGACAAAATACGCTCTCATTTGTCGAGACGATAGTTTAGCATAGCCTTCAGCTACGTCATTTGCTACGACCTAGCAAGGCGCCATATTTAGTTACTATCGATATTGTGAATCATGTACCGTCAAGAGCGACGTTCAATATTAATGGATTAAAGTTAAGTATTCCACCAGCTACGTCCGTTTTTCTAAATTCAAATTTCCTTGTCCTGTTCCAGACCTCATGCTAGCCAGCATGAGCTAAAACGCGTGCATTTCGGCCTCCTCTAGTAACACGGTGTTGGCTCTCCTGCCAATCACAACACACTTTATGTTTGATAGCTCCCCACAGAAAAAAATCAAGAGGAGTCGTATCAGGAGACCGGGCTGGCCACTTCACTTCAGCACGTATTCCTATCCAACAATCCGGGAAATTTTCATTTAACAGCTATGTAGTCACACGGGAAGAGTGAGCAGGGCAGCCGTCATGTTGGAACCACATGCACTGACACGTAATTAGTGGTACCTCTTTCAGCAAAATGCGCAGAACCTTTCGCAAGAACTGTGCATAGTTATTGCCATTTAGTATACCCTGAATGACGTACGGTCCACAATGAAATTTCCGACGACGCCGCACCACACGTTAACACTCCACGGTTGCTGATGCTGTACCTGTCGAAGACAATGAGGGTTCTCTGTTGACCAGTAATGCATATTATGCAAATTCACATTACCGTGGTTGGTGAAAGTCGCTTTATCAGTAAAACGCACCCGTTGGAAAAAGTTGGATCATCTTGTAGACACTGCAGAACAAACCGGTAAAATTCCTGGCGCCGTTCGAAATCCACACCGGAAATGCTTTATGTAATGAGAGGTGAAACGGGTGAAATATATACCGGTGCAACATGCGTAGAACGCTTCTCTGACTTATACCACATTCCGAGGCGTCACGTCGCGATGAAACATTAGGGTCGTTATGCGCCAGCGCTAGAACGCCCTCTTCATGTACTTCGCCATTTACAGTTTTCTACCTTGTTCTCTGTATGGCGTTCCATGATCCCGAATCAAGTTGTTTGTTGCAAATACGAGCAAGAAACTGGCGCGTAGGACGCTCACGATCAGGATACAGCTCTCCATATCGCTTTATTGCTCTTACAGCATTTCTTCTGCATTCACCATGCACTAGAAGCATATCTAACTTTTCTTCGTTGGTGTACATGTCTTCTCGAAGAAACTGTGACGGAAATGCGATGTCTCATTACCCCAGCAGCACATTTATACACTTCTCTCCAGCTACATCGTGCGTCACCTTGCGGCGTTATCGAGTAGCAGGAAAACAACGCCTTCCCTATTAAGTTCCTCTGGCCAACAGGAAAGTTCGCAAGGGACAACGCCGCTTCGAAGGACGAAGTATTCGCCTAAATATTATGATATACACATATTTTGAACCGTCTTTTTAAGCCCATCGTGTTATGCTAAAATTTAACAGAGGGGTTACATTTAAAAAAATCGAAGATGGCCTCATATCTCTGTAGTAAAAAATAACACAAACATGAAATGTGATGTATTCAAGTAACTCCTGTCACGGCAATTCACTGTCCAAATGCCACCTTTTTGTCTGTTACGGTTGGGGATATGCAAGGGGTGTTAGGACTTAGCTGTCTCACCCTGAATGCATTGGCTCTTCACCATCTTGTACTTCAAATGAGTTAGTTTGTATATAGAGTTAAATGCTTTACGAGCCACGTAAGGGTTTTTTTAAGCTAAATTGACTTCAGTGCTATTCTGGGATTGATCAGTATGTAGGCTGATAGCGTCGACTATAGGATCAGACAATTAGGGTTGTGCTCAGATTGCTGTTATCTTTGCCTGCATGTAGTTTAACACGAAAGACTCTTCGTGCTCTGCCTGGACAGAGTCCCGTGGGTAGTGAAATGCTCAACGAGTGAGGTCTTGCCTCGGCAGAAGTGTGTAAGAATAAACCGTAACATGAACATTATAAACACATCTGATTATCCTTATACCAGTTTTTATTTATGGTTAGTAACTTGCTGAATCTTACGGCCTGGCGGTAGATCTTAACAGCTGGAGAAGCAGAAAACAAGTAATATTATTGCCAAAACAGTGACGGAAATATGACCAAATATAGGTGGAAAATCTTCAGGAAACAATTCCTGACAGAGTAAGCAGAAAGAAAAGGTCATATGTCCGTGAGGCCGCAAATACCTCCCAAGGGAGATCACGCACATGACGGTCTGTGTGAATCTGTGACCGTGACACTGGAATTAATCAGCACAAGTTACGTGGCTCACCATCATGGAGTAAACCAGAAAACCAAGTGGAATGTTTTCCATAAACTGCGCGAGCATGATTCATAAACTGCGGGAACATTTTCCATGACTGCTACCAGTGTTACAATGCACGTAGACCTTCTCACCTACAGACTTATCTTTCGTATCCAGATTTGTCGGTGATTCATAGCAGAGGCCATCGTGGTGTTGAGATTTTCGTCGTCCATCCTATTCACAACACAGACCTGTGAGCTAAGGAGAATCACCTTGGTTTGGTGGCAGAGAACCATCAGCACCAGCTCAGCCTCAATGTGTCAGCGGAGGTTATTAACAGCCACCTGATGCGACCAGCCATGTTTCCATAACGTCTCATAGGCCAGCCAGTGAACCTGTCTCCCATGCTGGAAAAAGTGCCTCTGATGGCACGGAAGTTAATGTGGCTACAACAAGATGGAGCTTTTGAGTGTAGAATTATATTACAGACATAACATCCCCACTTGCTTGGTGTATTTTCATACGTGGTTTACATCACGGACAACTAAACTATCCAAGACCTTTCATCTCCATCATCATGTGGCAAGGGTTTTCCGGCCATACGGCCATATGACTATTTTTGCTCCTTATCCGTTGAGGGATCATTTCCTGCAGCTTGGTCTCAGTAAGTAAACTACCTGGCGATTAAAATCAGGGCATTTTTTCAAGAGGAATAGACCAAGCAGAAGATTCAAGTGTAGGCATTATCAGACAGAACATCAATTTATTTAGCAAAAATAAACATAAGACATTCCATGTGAATCATTCAAAACTGCGCTCCAATATGGTCACATTCTGATGAGGAGGTCAGCGATACCTATGAAGAATTAAAAACATTTGTAGGGGACAGCAAATCCTACATCTAACTAATGGTTAGTTTAACAAAATAATGAAAAGAATGAGGTCCTATTGTCTATCATATAAAAGTAGTTAAAGAAATGGATGAAATACAGAAAATCCCACTAAAGCCTAATGAGAGGTTTAAGGCAAAACGATGACTAAATTTAAGATGCTAATGCCAATTCCACTTGAGTGCAGAAAAAAAAATAAACAAGGCCTATGTGACTGTGTCCCCATTTGCTAGTCCATACATATGCATAAGGCTAAAAACATTCGGAAAAGGCCGTGTCCAGCTACCGAGACAAAGCTAATGAATGTGTTCCAAGCGAAACAAGCAAGATACTCGTATTAATATACGTAAATTTAACACCCGCTGATGACGATACATACATTCAAAATAATATGTTTCCAATGAAGTTGAGAAGAACATGTGTTTTGTGAAAACAGGCGGTAACCAATAGCTAATTTCTTTGAAAATGCATTTACATTAGAGCACCGTAAACCGTGATTAATTTGACACAGAACACAAAGAAAAACGTTAAACGTTAATTTTGAATTTATTCTACTCTGTCAAATATAGGGTGAGAATCTACAAACATCCTTTATTAAATGATTAAGTGATTACGTGTTTTGACTTTGTCATTTGTTTATTTTTTTAGTTTTTGACTTGGTTTCAGAATATCTGTGAAAAACGTTACATAACTACGAACTTTAAAGTCTTCCGCTTTCCCATAAATAACCAAATGTCACATATTTGTATTTCAATAGTAATATTGAGAGACAGGTACGGTGTTCAAATATATGTTCAGAAACTCAGATTTTTAATTTTCCTTTGTTATATTAATTGAGATGGCTTTGAATTTCTATTTCTTCGTGTGGGCAATGTGTCAGTCTTTGGCACTATTTGTAACACTTGCCCGTCTTTGATTGAATGCAAAACGTCTGGTGAGAAATCAGTATTGTACTCTGTGAAAAATTTTGTAACATCTTAAGTATCTTTCAGTGTCACCTGCACAAAACTTGGCAGTACGTTTCCATAAAGTTCATCCGATTAAGGATCCAGCTCTATCCTAATGTCCAGCCCTGGTTTCTAACTGTCCAGCATCAATAACTGTAGTCTTACTGCCAACTAATTGGTCACCTTCACACATCCACCAATGACCATTCATAAAGTTCGCCTAGGTCTATCACGATGCCTATGGCAGATTTCTGACGCTCTCAAGCCATCAACTGTTTTCTCAGTGCCAAATAATATTGCTGTTTACCTCCATGTATTATGCAAACAAACAGCAGTACCGTGTTTCCAACAAGTATTTCTGTCCAAAGCTACTGTAGTGACACTGACCTCAACTTTCGTGTTAACTGTTTTGTGTCTGTCCAAGGCTTTTCCATTTTTGTGATTTACTTATTTACAGAAACTAATGTAAAACATAGATCTTATTCTTGCTGTACAGAAATTAGGTTTGTGGGTACTACGATGTAAAAATAGCACTGGTAATAGAATAATAGATACAACGGGGAATAAAATGATTGTTTAAAGGGAAAAAGTGTACTAGAACAGGATGTAGAAGAGAAATGATGAAGGAATATACAATGCTGACGTTTTTCCTATTGATAAATCACTTCTAAAGTTTGCAACCTTGAACAGGGCCGTTATTGCAGGTAATTTACGAAATAGAATAAGAAATACGTACGATCTGACATAAACTGACAATCATGTACAGATTACAAACAGGTATTACCTTTCCGATACTTGGAAATTGACATAAGGTTCTAGAATAAAACTACCAGATTTGCTCCATAACAGCACATTTCACTTCTAAAGTTTGCAACCTTGAACAGGACCTTTATTGCGTGTAATTTACGAAACAGAATAAGAAATACGGATGATCTGGCATAAACCTACAATCAGTTACAGATTACAAACAAGTATTACATTTCCGATGCTTGGAAATTCACATAAGGTTCTAGAATAAAACTACCAGATTTGCTGCATAAAAAGACATTTTTGCTATAGATTCCGTCTTATTCTGCGTTGTATTCATTACAATATATATGCATGTGATTCTCAGACAGCCAGCCGGTGTGGCCGAGCGGTTCTAGGCGCTACAGTCTGGAACCGAAAAACCGCTACGGTCGCGGGTACGAATCCTGCCTCGGGCATGGATGTGTGTGATGTCCTTAGCTTAGTTAGGTATAAGTAGTTGTAAGTTCTAGGGGACTGATGACTTCAGAAATTAAGTCCCATAGTGCTCAGAGCCATTTTGAACCATTCTCAGATAACTGTTTCAGCAAAAATGACAACCTTCTTTTCTTCTTTTTCTTTGTAATGACTCTGCTGTTAGCCAACCATAATTCTGGGAACGTTTTCTATTCGTTAAAATAATACTATGGCTTGTAATTCACCGCTGAATAATGCTAACTTACTATTTTGCTCTCCTTGTGATCAACCTAGTTTTGTATTCGTTAAAACGTAACATTCAGAATAGCCAGAGAGAACACAAAAATTCTTTTCCTAGCTGCCCACCAGAAGTTACAAAAGAATTTAAGTGCACTTACACAGCAATTACTTTCCGTTTGGCATTCAACTGGAACTACGCCAATGAATGAAGAAAATGCATCAAGAGGACGATGAAAACAGAGAATTCTTAATTGAGGATCTGTTAGCTCAAGTAATTGAGTACGCCAACTGTAACTAATCGGCTTCTGCTTATAGAAAGAGCCGCTCGGGAACATTTAATGATTTCCAACGTTTACTACTAGAGATAAAGTCGCGCGGTTATTGAAGTATCTCTCATGATATATTGAAAGAAGAAGAACTATTCATTATCTTGTTTGCTTGATGATTCCCTTATCAGCTGATTCTAAGCTAGAAATGTCCCGCCGAAAACAACCATATCTCGCATAATAAATCAAAAAACACAAAACAGTATTAACTACCCTATACTATTATTCACTTCTAGAAAACGAAAGTTGGTTTATATAATTTGTTTGTAATTTATAATTTTGGCAACCCCACAATGCTTGTTAATAATTTGTCCAAAACTATCGTAATGTAAGGTCAGCCTGCTACAGTGACATTTTTAATGATTGTGGAAGGATGAGAATTTCAGTTTCTTCTTGGGTTCACACGTATCACTTTTATTTCGGCTTACTGAAATGCCAATTGAAGTTCTAATCTGTAAACAATTGGATAATCCATTAGAAACCGAGTTATTGCATGTAAATCATGGTACGTGATGTGCTTTATTCATATTAGTTGATAGTTCCACGAAAAACCGCGAAATTACACCTCTACCTTAGATTCTCTCTAATAGTAAATTTGTCAGAATGTGTGCTTGTAAAAAGTGGTAAGTGGTAGAAAAATGTGGCTGTCAGTTTCAGTAACGCAAGCATTCTTTGTGACAGAGAAATGCTTTACAGGGACGATTTGTACAAATCCGAGAATGGTATGAGTAACTACGATTCAGATAAAGAACATTACCATGTTCCTGAACGGAAATGCGCTTCGGAAGTTGTTGCTAATCAGATAAACGTGAATATTTCCATAATAAAATAGACAAAGTTAAGAATGAGAATATGGATATAATTTTCGGTTTTAAAAATATGTGGTTACCCTTGAAATATTTGAAAACGATGACTTGTCTGAATAGAAAGATCACAATGGGTCTTTTGAAATATAAGATTTTGTTGGAACTTTGCAGTGCATTTTCTCAAAATATTCACCTGTTCTGTTATCATTACCATAACTGACAGCCGACGTTTTCAATTCTCTTTTCATCAAAACATATGAAACATTAAAGAAATTCGTGTAATACAAAGTCTGCTAAAATTTTATTCGTTCTCTCCCATCGCATAGAAATACTCATAGTAACATTACCACTGAGCTTACAAAACAGGAAAGCATGAAAGTTGTCTCTAATATCTCCAATTATGAATAAGATAAAGGGTTAAAGTCTGAAACGAAAACGCAAGACTGTGTGGCCGAATGATCTCTTTGATAACCGGTTGAGGTACCCACCCTGACGACACACTGAAAACGCCTCCCTCATAATATAGGTAATCAGTTGGGGACGAGAAAGAAGTATTAAGACATTCGTCCCCTACAATAGTCACTTTCTCTGAAATTCGCTCTTCAGCACAGTGTGTGTGCTTATGTGTATTGCAGTCGCGTTTGTATATTACTTTATTATACAGTAGTTTGTTTGTCGTTTGGCGCTGCTCTACCGAACAGCTATCACAATGTACAACAAAAATTCAAATTACAGTAGATACTGAGAGAAAATTTGTCCAAACGTTTTAAGTATTACAACCACAGGAATCGACAATAATTAGATCACAACAGTTATCACAATGTACAACAAAAATTAAAATTATAGTAGATACTGAGAGAAAATTTGTCCAAACGTTTAAAGAATGTTTAGTTTAAAGCTAAGAAAAAATAAAACTATTGTCAGGCTTCAACAAGATAAATTCTAAATTTCGGTTTTTACACCATTTCTGAAAGTAATGCCATTACTTAACTGTAAACAATTTCAATGATTGAAGCCAGAAGACACTAAGTATTAACAGTAGTAAATATCAACATGTCTTTTATGCTCGTGTACAGAGCCTTCTTCTCTCTGACGTACTTTCTGCGATTAAAAAACAAACTGTTAACATTTCCCGTTCCCTGCTCGTCGCAGTCACAAATATTGGTACTGTTCAGTTTCCGGCGATTATTCTATTGTGGGAGTTTGCCAAAGACAAATCTCTTACGAATGTTTCGTATGACGGCTTTTCGGCCTGCTGCTGAGTTGCGTTCATTTGATGTCTCCCAGTTTTCCTTACAGGTCATTTTAATACCAGTGTAAAGACAATGCACATAAAAGGCAAATACGCTCCTTTTTATTAAAAAACACTGATTGAAAAGTAGGGTACCAGCTGCTTCATTCCACCTTCCTTAGTATCTTCAAAAATTTTCGCAAAAATTTTGACTGACAAACACCTTCGTGCTCTTTTTAACGTGCAACTCACCTCTCATTCTGGCAAGTTCCTCTAATTGTAACTGACACCCATTAGTTCATCGCTGTAAGTCCCTCACACCTATCCACACTCATTTTTCCATTGTCGTTCACTCATTCAGCCCAACTCATTGTCATTACATCTTTCTGACTCTCTGTCAAAGTCCCCTGTTTCACAGCCACAGTCTCCTTCTGTCCTACTCCTACTAATACTGACTCGTCTCAATGACACTGTCTCCCTTTTTCTCTCTCTTACTACTACTATTTCATTCATTGCTTCCCACTGCTGCTACGTCTTCTCACTGTCGCAATCTCTTTCTTTCTCGTTGTCAGTGTCATAGACTCCCTCATTATCACTCGCTCTCAACCATTTCCAGTTTCTCCTTCCTTTTATTCCTCTTCCAGTGGCACTTTCTCCTTCACGCTTTTCCTAGCAGTGTTCTTCCACTATCAACTATGTTCCACTGCCATTCTATCCCTCTCTTTCCCTCACACTATTATTGTCTGCTTCGCTATTTCTACACAACAACCACTGTCTACTACCTTACTGTATTGGTTACATTTCTAACGTTTTCCACTGCCACTTACTCCCTCAGCATGAAAAGGCACGAACATATTCGCATGCCAAAATTTTTCGGTAAATTTTTAATGGTCCTGAGGAAGACAGAACGAGGCAGCTAGTACCCAGCTTTCCCGTATTTAATAAACAGCAGCATATTCGCCTTTTTGGTCCTCCGATAGAATTTTCCGCTAATTCCTTACTTTTCCCAGCTACAGCAGAGCATGTCACTCTTATGAAAAGAACTTTATAGGCCTGTAAAATTTTGAGTTTATTCATGTGACATTGAAATAATGCAAAAGTATATAATTTTGCAAGACGTACAGAATTTTATGTGTAGAAAAATTTTGCAAGTGCTTTAGTAAGTCAACAGCATGAGGTTTCCAGAAACCATCTGATGAGAATGGAGACACTTTAAAGCAAATTACTCTGTGTTACATTCCTTTATATACTAGCTTTCAGCCTTAAACTGGATTTTACGTGAGTATTTCACGTGTGCCAGTAGCGTAACTTTCAAACTCTATGTCTCGGGTACGAGCCAAGATACGATGAAAATTTTCAAGGTTGTCCGAGACCGGTATAATAAGAATACATCGTAACAGTTACGGCCATTTGCTGTGCATAGACATCTTGGAAATTGCGGCTAGGTTTTGGTACATAAAAACAATTTTTTGAGGTGTTTCTCGATAACGGACAAAGATTTTTTTTTAAAAAAGTGAACAAGATACTTCTAAATAAATGCATATAAAATATAGCATTAAAATTTGACCCGTTTTCTGCAGTTACTTTAAGTGCGTATATTACGGTAGAAGTAGGATAAGTTTGAAACTCTGTATGCCGGAAACGGATAAAGACATAAAGAAAATTTTCAAAGTTCTGATATATTGTGATCTTAGGAACGTATCATAAAAAATTCTGTCGTTTGATGTACATAGTCGTTTCGAAAACAGCGGCTCTGTTGTTTTACATAGAAATCACGTTCTTCGGGAACCGCCCATAAAATGAAGCCTCCATAAGCTCCTTAAAGTGCACCGAAGACCACATCTAACGAGAAAAGAACCAATCGATTTGTTAATCTTTCTAAGCTGGAGGATGTGTGTCGTATTAAAATTTTGACCCCGTACTGCCGGGTAGTTCTAGTAAGACGTCCTTCTGTTGGGTATACAAATGGCCCCTAGTACAAGAGCTATCCAAGACGCTTGACACTACTATTCTATCATTAACTTGCCGTTTTGGAACATATTAGGTAGCGCATGCTGTCGCAAGCGTACCGATTGAACCGTATGGATTATGTAAATGGTACCTTGACATTAAGAGGGATCTTGTATGTAGTGATCTGGTAGCGATTATACTTCATTAAGTGAAAGAAGAATTTGATTTGTTTCCGATGACTAGACCTAGCGAAATGTTATGTCGCATTAAGCAGGGAGTGATGATTATTTAGTAGGAGGACCAAATAAGAGATTCCGGAGGACCTTCGAACTGTTGAAGATATAGAGGAAACTCTTTTGAATTTTTCAAGTAAAATTTCTTAGATGTTGAAATAGCAAAAAAGGGCACTGAAAATTACATTAGACACAGGCAGTAAAGATGTGAATATCACCTGCATGTTCGGAAGTACACTGTTCACCAAATCAATAGTAATTGAAAAGAGGTGTCTGAAAGCCACTTAGGGAAGGAAAATGCAATGGCCAGCAGCAAGTAAACATAATGACATGGTGGGAAGACGTGTGTGGCGAAGCTTTGGAGGGTGTCGGACACGTTGGTTCGTGAGCGTGGCTGCGTTCAAGTCGCAGAACAATTCCTGTTAGCAGTTAAACTGAGTGAAAGATGCTCACCATGGAAGTTAGTGTACGCGTCGCAATTCGAGCACGGAGGCAGAGGTGCGATTGTGCACGCTTTAGAAAATTAATCCAAATTCGTAATTCGTAAGGGCCATCACAGAAGTTGGCAAGGAAAACGTAGGTGCAAAGAAGGCTACGGCAAAGAAACCATGGGTAACAGAAGAAATACTTCAGTTGATTGATGAAAGGAGTAAGTACAGAAATATTCAGGGAAACTCAGGAGTACAGAAATACAAGTCGCTTACGAATGAAATAAATAGAAAGCCAGGGAAGCTAAGATGAAATGGCTTCATGAAAAATGTGAAGAAATCGAAAAAGAAATGATTGTCGGAAGGACAGACTCAGTGTACAGGAAAGGCAAAACAACCTTCGATGACATTAAAAGTGAAGTTGGTGCAGAGAGAATCCCAATGTTAAGTGCAGAGGAGAGAGCGGATAGGTGGAAAGAATACACTGAAAGCCTCTATGAGGGGGAAGATTTCTCTGGTGTGATAGAAGAAACAGGAGTCGATTTAGAAGAGACAGGGAAGCCAGTATTAGAATCAGAATTAAATGAGCTTTGAAGGACTTAAGGTCAAATAAGCCAGAAGGGAAAGATAACATTCCATCATAATTTCTAAAATCATTGGGGGAAGTGGCAACAAAACGACTATTCACGTTGGTGTGTAGAACGTATGAGACTGACGACATACCATCTGACTTTCGGAAAAGCATCATCCACACAATTGCGAAGACGGAAAGAGCTGACAAGTGCGAGAATTATCGCACAATCAGCTTAACAGCTCAAGCATCCAAGTTGCTTACAAGAATAATATACAGAAGAACGGAAAAGAAAATTGAGGATGCCCTAGATGACGATCAGTTTGTCTTTAGGAAAAGTAAAGGCACGAGAGAGGAAACTATGACGTTACGGTTAATAGTGGAAGCAAGACTATAAATCAAGACATTTTCATAGGGTTTGTCGACCTGGAAAAAGCGTTAGAAAGTGTAAAATGGTGCAAGACGTTGGAAATTCTGAAAAAAAGTGAAACACGTATGCAGCGATGGCGACGCATGACAGAATCTTTGACCAGAGAGTTATTTATCGTGGCTAGTCTGCGCTTGACCGCGCGAGAGTTGCGAGCAGCAGTCTGTCGGCAGTAGTAGTCTAGTACAGTTGTTGTACGTAGCGAGTCGCGAGAGCATGTAGTCAGTTGCGAGTAGTAGCCGGTCATTGGTGTGTGTGAGGAGTCCGCGGGAGTCGACATGGGTCTCTGGTCAAGATGCTGAATAAGGTATGTTGTTAAATAAGCTAACGAAGCTGCATTGCGCACATCTGATAATGTAATGTATATTTATTGTAATTAATTTTCAACAAGTGCCCCAATAATAATTTTGTTTTGAAAGCATTTTAACAAAAGAGCCATTTAATTGAAAGAATATTTCCCTTGCATTTCCTTAAACAAAAGTTTCATTTAAATTCAAAGAATATTTGCGATGCATTTCCTCCAAGCTATGACGAAGAATAAGAGCAGAATTTAGACATGCAGTTTTACTGAGGTAAGAATTCGGATTATTGCACAGGGCCAAAAGATCGACATTTCGGTCTATTTGCATTTTCATTGTCACTGAGATTTCATTATCACTGAATTATCTTTCATTTTTGTGGGGAACTGAATTTTGGAACATTTTTAAGTCTTCCATTTTTTGTGGGGAGCTTACACCTGGCTCAGATTCCTATTTCTCATTTAAATTGTCATTGTCAGTCTTTAGATTTAATTGCAGGGAGATTACACATGGCTCCATTTTTATTTAACTTTGCTATTCTTAATTTTTGTGGGGAGGTTACACTTGGCGACACCCGGTCCAGGATCGTATTTCGTTGAGAATCTTTTGAAAAGTAGTCAGATTTTGCTCTTATTTGCTTAAATATAATTAGGATTTGGCGCAACGCTTTTACTAATTTTGTGACTTTCTTTCCTCAGATCATCGGCAATTCGTTGCTCTGCTGTATTTGTGTTTGTTGCCTTTTGCATTTGTGCATATTTGTTTTGTGAATAAATGTGATTTGTGTTAAAATGCCGCGTAAGACTATTAATAGTACATCGCGAGGTGTAATGAATGAAATGACCGAATTAAACAACTTCACCGATAGGACTTGTGATACGGAGTGTAATGATGACAATCCTGCGTTCACTAACAATCAGTGCGTTCCAACCACTAATGATGACTTTTACCCTAATGATGAACAAGCGAACTCAATTATCTCCTCGGTTAATTTGACGACAATTGATGACGCGGAGCGCTCTATTGTAATGAGCGCTGCCCAGCTTAACACACCCGGTTTGGATAATTCAAATAACGTACAAACAAATTTCTCTAATGAAAATGGACAGTGTACTGAAAGTACGATGGATCTATTTAATTCCGAAATAGTGAGTGACAGTGTACATTTGACTGGCAAACCTTTTTGTAAATCTCAGAATAACCAAATGGTTACAGAAAGCGAGACAATTCCAGATCCACCACTTAACAGCACAGAGAATATAAACGCTAGTTTTGACTTGGAACGAATTATGGCAAGATTGCTACAACAGCAAAGTGAGAAAATAGACAAGAATTTCAGACAACAGAGGGAAGATAACAAACAAGATAACGAAAAACTCAAACAGTATTTCAATGAAAAATTAGACGACAATTCCAGACAGTTAAATAAAAAATTAGACGACAATTCCAGACAGCTTAGTGAACAAATTAGAGCCGTTGCCGCACAGTGTCATGACACTAAGGAACAGTTACACGAGGAAATTGAGGCTTGTTCAAAGAAAAATAGCGAAGAAATTAGATCTGTTGCTCAAGAATTAAGGGAAATGCAAACAGCCGCAACAGAAACACTTAGAGCGGAAATTAGTACAGTCGCTAAACAATGCTCTGAAAAAGCTACACAATTACGCGACGAGTTTAAAGCAATGACAGCAGAACTTTCGCGCACAATGGATGAAAAGATTGACGTGAAATTCGACCAACAGAACACTCAAATTGACGAACGTTTTAATCACCACATACAAAACAGTGATACGCGTTTCCGCAAATTTATTCAGGATCAAAATAAAGTAAAACGTCAAGTCATGGAAACAATCACTGCTCAGAGACAGGAAGACAAACGTAAATTGTTCGCGAAAGCGAAGACATATGTAGACAACAATATTGCTACAGTGTCCGACGAAATTAATTCCATCAAACAGTCGAACACAGAATTACGTGACGAAATTTCAGATCTTAAGTCGAAAACAGACACATACACAGCAGACTTTCAAACAGTGACCGACAGACTCGAACAATTAGAACTAACACAGGATTCCGATGTCGTCAAAGCTGACGTTAAAAAACTGAACGAAACTACACGTAAATTGCAAAAACAGATTAACTCCTCAGACACTAAAATCGATGATCAGGTAAAATACTGACTGAAAAATGTGATGAATTGGCCAGTCGTATTGATGTTATTGAAAGTAATAACGAGAGCAAATCAGACGATACTGCACCGATTTCATTTAATCAAACACCTGAATTTCAAAATCTACAGCAGACGATTAATGAGATCGATTCGTCTAATAACACCTTGTGTAGAAAATTGTCAAATTTACAGCAAGAGGTAACAGAGATAAAAAATGTTTCAGCGTTTAATACATCACAGCAGGCGCCATTTAGTGAACATTTGTCAGACTCACGCAGCGCGTATAATTCGGGTAATCTACAGAGAGTACGGGACTTAGATTCCGAACAACCACAGTTCAATAGATTCTCTTACAATACAGAACCTGTTCCGTCATACAGAGATGACAATTTCGATTACAAACATTTTCTATCAGTGAGAAAATTTAAAGTGTTTAGGAATGACAGAACACAGATTCACCCACTGGATTGGATACAACAATTTAGCTTTGCTTTTCCACCGACTTGGCCTGTAACGCACAAACTTGAATTTATTTGCAGCTTTTTGGAAGGCGAACCGGCAACTCGTATGAGACTGATCGCGAGGCAATGCTATTCAATAGAAGAGTTTCAGAATGCTTTTCTGTCAGCGTATTGGTCGAAGACGACACAGCGCGGAATTAAAGATCAGTTAATTAGTTTGCCAAATTACGAGAACTCAAATTTTCCCAGTATGACGCGATTTTTTGAGCACATGGTGCAACAAAACCAGTACCTAAGTGAACCGTACAGTGAATCCGCACTTATTCAATTATGTATCTCTAAATTACCATGATCATTAAGAGTTTCACTTCTAACGGGTCAACAAAAGGAAAATATTTCAGCATTCAGAGATCTGTTACAGCTCTTGGAAGTACAACAATCTGATTATTCTTTTGTAAACAAAAATTTTTCATATAACAACCAAGGCCAGCAAACTTACAGTAATTACGATCAACCACGTAATTTAAATAGTAAAAGTAATAGACGCTTTAGGAATGACAACCAACCGAACTTTAATAGCAGACCAAATTCTAATTATCAATATCGTCAAAATTACTGCTATTTTGGTAACCATAGAAGTTTTCCACCGCAACAGCGTGAAAGTCAACCGGTTAGCATACGTAACCAACAATGTAATGCACAAGGTCAACCTAACTTTAATGTTTCGCCGAGTGGACGTATAGTCCCTGGTACAACAAATAGTAACGCACGGCAGCAAAGGAACAACTACGTACAGAAAACACAGTATTTCAATTCCTATCGCAATGCACCGTATAGGAATGACTATTACAATAGACGTAAAAATAATGAGGACAATTTTCATCGTACATCTAACAACAGTCGGTCATACCAACAGCAAAATTATCCACAAGAACCTATTCTCATGAATGAACCCGACAGTAGGTATCATCCAGAGCGTAATACGTCTGGAAGAAGTAATAGAAAAGTTTAAATAGTAGAAATGCCACAACATCCTTCTGATTATAATAACACGTCAGATAGAATCTGACTAGATACTGTACAGGTCGCATCTTCCAATAACACAAGCACTACTTTAGACACGCAGAATGTTGTTCACGAAAATGTAATTACTTTTGACGATATCAGAGACACTCTTTTGCAGGAAAGACCAGTTGTTCAGAAATCCATTTCACATTCTTTTATCGAAATTAAAATTGGTTCATCTAAATTTTCAGCAGTAATCGATTCCGGATCACCTATGTCAGTAATAAATGAAGAAACTTTTAACGAGTGTAACAAAGAGAATACCTATCCCACATTACCATTAGGCAAAACGAAAGTGAAAGGAGCAGTATCGAGTAAAGGAGTAGACGTTAAATTACAGACACATTTATCATTTTGTATTGCAGGTCATACTTTTCACTCAAATTTTTGGATTGTTCCTTTATTAACAACAGACGTTATTTTAGGTAATAATTTTCTGGTACAACACGACGCAGTTATCGATTTTCAAAATTCCTATTTAATGTTGAAGGATGAAAATGTGCAATTGGCTTTAGAATTTCAGCATTCTTTATCTGCGGAAGAACAAACAATTAATCGTACAGAGGTCATTTCCGTATCACTTAATATAGACTGTAATTCCACATTATTCACAGATACGTACGTACATAACTATAATACTCCAGACGAAGCAGACTACGACATAATGCAAATGATTTCTGATAAAGTTAAACAAAGCAGTGCAAAAACAGACGACGAACGCACGCAACTACACAAAATTCTTTTACAGCAAGCTCCAGTTTTCGACAATGTTCCTGGTACTATGTCCGGCTTTATGTATGAATTTCAAGTCAAACAGCACGACGCATTTAAAGCCAAGCATTATCCCATTCCGTATATTCATAGAGAACAGGTTAAAAAAGAGTTGCAGGATATGCTTGACCAAGGAATTATTGAACCAGCAGTTAGTCCGTACATAAACCTGCTACATATTGTTAAGAAAAAAGATGGCTCACTTCGCCTCGTACTTGATTCACGTCACATTAATGACATTATTATTAATGAAACAGATCGACCACAGACACTAGAGGAACTTCTACAGAAATTTCACGGTACTGCTATTTATTCCACATTAGATTTGAAATCAGGATTTTGGCAAATTCAACTTCATCCGAATTGCAGAAAGTATACAGCTTTTCTCTGTTTTGGCGACTGTTATCAAATTTGCAAATTACCATTCGGCTTAACTATTTCTTCTGCAGCTTTTATTCGCGGTTTGAACATAATACTTCCGACAGAACTTAAAGACAGAATCACGACGTACGTAGACGACATTCTTATTGCAGAAGCTAACTGGTCTGAACACAATGTGATTTTAGAACGACTGTTACAAACTTTTCATGCACAAGGACTTACAGTTAATCTCGGTAAATCGCACTTTGGCAAAACTTCTATAAAATTTCTTGGACACGTAATTTCAGCAGAAGGCATTGCGCCTGATCCGGAAAAACTTCAAGCTCTACGTGACATTACTATTCCTACAACGAAGAAGCAATTACGCAGTTTTTTGGGCTTAATTAACTTTTTTCGTAAATTTATTCACCACTCTGCTTTAGACACACCTAGATTATGTCAATTGACAGGTAAAAACAGTATTTGGTCTTGGGATAAGCAAGCACATTCTGAATTCATGAACCTGAAACATGCTTTGTTGAATGCTCCACTTTTATCGCACCCAGACCTTACCAGAAATTTTTCCATTGCCACCGACAGTCCTAACACCGCTTTAGGCGTACAAATTTTCCGGGAAATTGAAGAAGATGGCTCAACAGTAATTAAAAACATTGCATTTGCAAGTCGCATTCTGTCACCTGCTGAACGAAATTATTCCGTTACAGAACTGGAAACATTATGTGTTGTATGGGCTTTTACGAGATTTAGACATTTTCTTTATGGAAGGCATACCACTGTCTACACAGATCACAGAGCAATACAATTTTTACTTTCAGCTAAATTCACACACGACAGATTAAGAATTTAATTTTACAATAGTCCACATTCCCGGCACACAAAATTTTGTAGCAGATGCACTATCCCGTTCTCTCAGCAACAATCAGCAAGACGTCGCAACCAACTTCTGCAAAGCAAATTTCAGCGTCATGTACATTCAGCAAGTTGCATTTGAAAATTTTATTTCGTCGTCATTACAGGACATAGCAAAAGAACAAAATAAAGACAACGTGTGGAAAGAAATTAAACACCTTTGGCAAGATAAAAATAATGTTACAATTAGAAACCATTACACTGTACGCAATGACATTCTGTTTCGCCGCTCTCATCGTGACAGCAACAACTGGTTATTATGCATTCCTGACGAACTGATTAACAAATTGATCTGGTACACTCATTTAAGTTACGCACATTACGGAGCAAGAAAATGTTTTCTTATACTGAGACAGGTTATTTTACCAACATGGAAAAACGCATACGACGAGTTTTAGCGTCATGTAAAATTTGCCAGAAAGCCAAGTCAGACACCACTTCACATACTCCTCCATTATATCCAATTGTACCTGTTAAATTGAGACATATGGCCGCTGTAGACATTTTTGGTCCAATTCCGAGAACTAATAGAGGTTTTTGCTACATATTTGTTGCTGTTGAGCTCACTTCAAAATTTGTTACTTTCACTCCGTTACGCAAAGCTACTGCTAAAACTGTTTCGAAAGCATTTGTAAAACATTTTCTATTTCATGTAGGGCATGTGTTGAAAGTAATTTCTGACCATGGATCACAATTTCGTTCTGCTATATGGACACGCATGTTACGAGGTAGAAACATTTCTCCGATTTATACATCCAAGTACCATGCTTCTGCGAACCCCTGTGAACGATTAATGAAAGAAATTGGTAAACTGTGTAGAATATACTGCCACAAAAGACATATTGATTGGGACAAACACATATTCTCATTCCAAGATGTAATTAATTCCATTCCAAATGAATCCACTATGCTATCTCCGTCTGTTATACTGAAGAACGTTGAACCACCAAACAAAATTACAGAATTAGTAAACTTTCCTACATCTCGTCGACTACGACACCATGAAATAATTAACATTGCGCTGAACAACATTAAACGTGCCGCAGAGCGCCGGAGAAGACAGCAAAAACAGGTTTGTACACGCCGAGACTTTCACATTGGACAGAAGATATTAGTACGTACACACTATTTATCCAGCAAAATAAAAGGTAAGTGCAGTAAATTTGAACTTCTATACGCAGGTCCATATCGGATTCGCAGCATTCCTCACCCCAATGTTGTACACGTCGAAACTTTGAGAACCAGAAAAAGCAAGGGGAACCACCATGTATACAATGTTAAACCCTTTATTGAATGAAACCACTTTATGATATAACATGCTATTATGCCATTTACTAATCTTTATGACCACTTATGCAATTATATTCACATGACTAATTACTGATGATTATTGCATTTTTTCTTGGCAAGTGCCCGGCAAGGTAAAGTTAGCAGGTCGCTTTTCTTGTCGTTACACATCAGACCGTGCATATTTTCCAGATGAATTTACACATTTTATGAGCACTTATGCAGTTATATTCACATGACCAATTACTGATGATTATCGTATTTTTTCTTGGCAAATGCCCGGCAAGGTAAGGTTAGCAGGTTGCTTTTCTTGTCGTTATATATCAGACTGTGCACATTTTTTCCAGAGACACTTACGTATTTTATGAATAATTATGCAATTTTATCTAGTGACATATTAATTTTATTAAATTCTCTCTCCATTAAAGTCTTTAATTCTCGCCTCTATTAACTACACTACATACAAGCTGAATAAAACGAACGTCACATTTGTTTTGTCTTTCTTATTCATATACGATTGTTTCATGTTTTGTTGTATGCACTATGAAATAGTTAAGATATAACACACACCAGTTGACTTTGACATTTTTTGCCCTATGACATCTCAAGATCGTGAATGTTTTACATTTTTTGCTGCTGCATTGTATTATTCTGTGTACATTTTTGCATCTGAACACTGTCAATGTTTTTGACATATTACGTTTTCTCTCATGTTATGCTGTATGCTTAATTATGTTACCATAAACCAGTCATTATTTAGTGAGTATATGATGTAAATGCAAGACATTAATCTCTGTTCATCATTTTCAGAAAGAAATAACGTGTAAAGGAAATAAATTAAACAGAAATGGGAATTTCACCTACGGAATAAACGAAAGAAGATGCAATAATCTTATGAGGAAGAGTAAATGGATTAGGATTAACAAGCATTAACAAGAATATACTATACACATCGTAGAATAGCAGTCTTAACTAATTTTTTCTTTCAGAATACAAGGCGATTGATGCAGGCTGTCAGACAGAACTACACATCTTAGTTTTAGTGATGAAATATGCTAGAGATAAGGAATAGTTGTGTAATGAGTAATGAAGTGATTCTTTTGCAGATGATAATGAATGCTGATGAATAATGATGAAGAATATGCTACTATGGATAATGAAGTTTTTCTTTACAGGTGATGATGATAATGGAGTTATGATGATATGGATAATGAAGTTTTCTTTGCAGATGAGGATAATATTGAACTTATGTATTTATGCTAGGTAGTTATTTAAATGTTTGTTGCAGTTCGCTTTGACAGCAGGTGTTATATTGCATAGTATAATGATGGAAGGTTTTGGAAAGGACAGCTATGGGACACATTTTGTATACACATTTCACTACCTGTTAATTCGAAGTTCACTACTTTTTGGCACAAAATGCATTTCTTCTTTCAGCTTAGTAGTCCATTTTTATATATATTTTTTTGCAGGAGAAATGATTTATGAGATTAATGCGCTATAAGCAGTTGTTCATTAAATCTGTGTCATTATATATACTGTACTTGTTTCATAACCTTGACTCATGACGAATGACGTTACACATTTTCATTTACAGGAACAAACCAGAAGCAAATTTTATTTTCTTTTTGTCTTCTTGCTTTCCCCTATAATTACACCGAGCAATGCATTGCTAACAAATAATGCTACCCATTTAAGAGAGTTCTGAGTAATACTGTATGATTTTTTTTTAGTCACAGGCGTTGAGTAATAATTACAGTGTGTTACATTTTGAATACTGTATATGTCACTGGAAGAATTAAAAATGTTGTGTACTACTCAATACTTGCTGGCCTATTAGTGCCAATAATTTGTATAACTAAATGAATTATGTTAATACTATGCAATTCATTAGCTCCTGTTTTCAATGATGACTTTTGATGTCTGTAACTGGCCAATTAGTGCCAATAATTTGTATAACTAAATGAATTATGTTAATACTATGCAATTCATTAGCTCCTGTTTTCAATGATGACTTTTGATGTCTGTAACTGGCCAATTAGTGCCAATAATTTGTATAACTAAATGAATTATGTTAATACTATGCCATTCATTAGCTCCTGTTTTCAATGATGACTTTTGATGTCTGTAACTGGCCAATTAGTGCCAACAATTTGTATAACTAAATGAATTATGTTAATACTATGCCATTCATTAGCTCCTGTTTTCAATGATGACTTTTGATGTCTGTAACTGGCCAATTAATGCCAATAATTAGTATAACTAAATGAATTATGTTAATACTATGCCATTCATTATCTCCTGTTTTCAATGATGACTTTTGATGTCTGTAACTGGCCAATTAGTGCCAATAATTAGTATAACTAAATGAATTATGTTAATACTATGCCATTCGTTAGCTCTTGTTTTCAATGATGACTTTTGATGTCAGTAACTGGCCAATTAGTGCCAATAATTAGTATAACTAAATGAATTATGTTAATACTATCCCATTCATAAGCTCCTGTTTTCAATGATGACTTTTGATGTCTGTAACTGGCCAATTAGTGCCAATAATTTATATAACTAAATGAATTATGTTAATACTATGCCATTCATTAGCTCCTGTTTTCAATTATGACTTTTGATGTCAGTAACTGGCCAATTAGTGCCAATAATTAGTATACCTAGATCAATTATGTTAATACTATGCCATTCATTAGCTCCTGTTTTCAATTATGACTTTTGACATTTGTAACTGCCCGATAAGTGGCAATATTGATTGTAATCAGATGATTTATGAACATTATTCTGTAATACTAAATACATGGTACAGAAATGTTCAATAACTGGGCTATAAATGCCGCAAACTACGAATGTAATTCTCAATGAAGACTAGTATGTGACTTAATGTCCTTCAACTACTGACCTAACTACCCTGAATTACTGCAATGTCCATTTGTCCTGTCTATCCTCATGATCATGGAGCACTATATTTGGTTTTGCACTAATTCTACGTTGGTGTGCCTTGTAAGAGCGTGGTGTTGACACGACATGCTGTCCACCGCCGTGAGCGATGGAGACGTTATTATGGTCCCACTGTTTGGTGTACCTGATGTACTGCCAAAATGATAACATGGAAGATTACTACGACATTTCAGTGTCTTGGCTACGCTGATAAACACTTCTGGGAAAAGAACTTCACATTGACTCACTTGGTGTTGTACTTCTGTGGAAAGATATGGACTTTCAGTGCAGCTGTGTGCAACCTAAAGTGCTACAACCATGATGCAATCCTTCCCTTTCCTATCCTAATTCTGGTAACATAGTGAAAATCATTTTTTGCTAACATCATTTATGTTCATGGCCTAAACATATTTTTCGATTTGCTGAACTCAAGTGCAAGTACACTTATGTCACTTGTCAACATGATTTTTTGGCATTATGTTTATTTGTTGTGAAAATGCTAAAGACATTTTTTTCGATTTGTTGATTTATTCTGAAGTACAGTATAAGTGCACTGTTGTCTTTCATATTGTATATACATTTTTGATTTGCTGATATGTTCTGAACTACAGTACACGTGCACTTATGAAGAATTTTCCAGTGCATGTGCACCTATGTCATGTGTTAATATGTTTTGTGCTGAACGTCAGTAAGTGTGCACTTTTGACATTTATCAATATGATTTGTATATACATTTTTCTGATTTGCTGATACGCTCTGTACTCATTGTATGCATTTTTTTTTGTCATTGTCTTATGTTTCGTACTCGGTGCATGAGCATCACGTTTAATTCATGTTCTGTATATTCTGTGATTGTAAAAATTAATTAATTAAGAAAAAATTTGTTGCTCATGGCAAGTCCAAATGACTCACCATCGCTGCCAAATTTTTGCCCCCCCAGTGGAGGATTATGAAACACGTATGCAGCGATGGCGACGCATGACAGAATCTTTGACCAGAGAGTTATTTATCGTGGCTAGTCTGCGCTTGACCGCGCGCGAGAGTTGCGAGCAGCAGTCTGTCGGCAGTAGTAGTCTAGTACAGTTGTTGTACGTAGCGAGTCGCGAGAGCATGTAGTCAGTTGCGAGTAGTAGCCGGTCGTTGGTGTGTGTGAGGAGTCCGCGGGAGTCGACATGGGTCTCTGGTCAAGATGCTGAATAAGGTATGTTGTTAAATAAGCTAACGAAGCTGCATTGCTCACATCTGATAATGTAATGTATATTTATTGTAATTAATTTTCAACAAGTGCCCCAATAATAATTTTGTTTTGAAAGCATTTTAACAAAAGAGCCATTTAATTGAAAGAATATTTCCCTTGCATTTCCTTAAACAAAAGTTTCATTTAAATTCAAAGAATATTTGCGATGCATTTCCTCCAAGCTATGACGAAGAATAAGAGCAGAATTTAGACATGCAGTTTTACTGAGGTAAGAATTCGGATTATTGCACAGGGCCAAAAGATCGACATTTCGGTCTATTTGCATTTTCATTGTCACTGAGATTTCATTATCACTGAATTATCTTTCATTTTTGTGGGGAACTGAATTTTGGAACATTTTTAAGTCTTCCATTTTTTGTGGGGAGCTTACACCTGGCTCAGATTCCTATTTCTCATTTAAATTGTCATTGTCAGTCTTTAGATTTAATTGCAGGGAGATTACACATGGCTCCATTTTTATTTAACTTTGCTATTCTTAATTTTTGTGGGGAGGTTACAAAAGTAGGGGTAAGCTATAGGGAGAGACCGGTCATATACAGTATGTACAACAGCCAAGAGGAAATGATAACAGTGGACGACCAAGAACGAACTTCTCGTATTATAAAGGTTGTAAGATAAGAATGTAGCCTTTCGCCGCTACTGGTAAATAATCTGTACATCGAGGAAGCAATGATGGAAATAAAAGAAAAGTTCAGTAGTGGAATTAAAATTCAAGGTGAAATCGCTGACGACATTACTATCCTGAGTGAAAGTGAAGAATTACATGACCTGCTGAATGGGATAAACAATATGGACTGAGAGAAAACCGAAGAAAGGTGAAAATAATGAGAAGTAGCAGAAATGAGAACAGCGAGAAACTTAACATCAGGATTGATGGTCAGGAAGTTGATGAAGTGAAGGAATTCTGCTACCTAGGTAGTAAAATAACCAATGACGGATGGAGCATGGAGGACATCAAAAGCAGACTAGTTATGGCAAAAAAGGCATTCCTGGCCAAGAGAAGTCTACCAATATCAAATATCGGCCTTACTATGAGGAAGAAATTTCTTAGTACGTACGTCTGGAGTACAGCATTGTATAGTAGTGAAACATGGACTGTTGGAAAATCGGAACAGAAGAGAATCGATATATCTGAGATATGGTGTTACAGACGAATGGTGAAAATGAGATCGACTGATAAGGTAAGGAATGAGGAGATTCTGCGCCGACTCGGAGAGGAAAGGAATATGTGAAAAACACTGATAAGGACAAGTGACAAGGTGTTAGGACATCTGGTAAGACATGAGGGAGTGGCTTCCGTGGTACTAGTGGGAGCTGTAGAGGGCAAAAACTGTAGAGGAAGTCTGCGATTGGAATACATCCAGCAAATAATTGAGGTCGTCGGTTGCAAGTGCTACTCTGAGATGAAGAGGTTGGCACAGGAGAGGAATTCGTGGCGGGCCGCATCAAACCAGTCAGAAGACTGATGACCAAATGATGATGAATCGTATGGAACATTCACAGAAAGGACAATGTTTACATACTCCTAGCAGAACACTGTGAACTAGTTCGTTACGGTTATAGGAAGCCTATAATATGCTTAGAAAACAAACGAAAATCAAATGTTGTTGGCTTCAACAATTCGTTTGGTAATTATTGTCTTGGGTATCTGTAGGGGACTGCCCAAATTGGAAATTTGTGATAAGTTCGTATAGGACGAAACTGCTGAGGTCATCGGTCCCTAGGCTTACACACTACTTAGTCTAACGTAAACTAATTTACGCTAAGGACAACAAACGCACCCATGCCCGAGGGAGGAATCGATCCTCCGAAGGGAGCAGCCGCGCTAACCGTGGCAAGGTTCTTCAGAGCTCGAGGCTACCTCGCGCGCCGGACTTCTCAAATGATACAGCTGATGATGGAACATCAAAGTCGTGCTTGAAGGATTACATTTACAAATAATGATCTGCTAGTGGGTCACCCAAACGGTTATCTGCCTTCAAAGTGCCTTTCCAGTGAGCGGAACAAATATACTACTAAAGGCAAGGAGTTTGTGGGATCTCTGTATGTAGTGATCGCTGTTGCCGAGTGCACATCGTCCAGAACGACAAGAAGTGAGTCATATTCATGAGACCGACAAGAAACAGAGTGGTGCCCAGTGAGTCGAAGTTTAGGGTGCATCGCATATTCAGTTAGTACCAAGTAATTTACTTAAAATGTGTTCCCAGGTTCGATTCCCGGCGGGGTCAGGGATTTTCTCTGCCTCGTGATGACTGGGTGTTGTGTGATGTCCTTAGGTTAGTTATGTTTAAGTAGTTCTAAGTTATACGGGACTGATGACCATAGATGTTAAGTCCCATAGTGCTCAGAGCCACTTGAAATGTTTCTTTTAAAATGTTGACGACTTGTGTACTTTCTACTTTTTCTTTGGTTTAGTAGTTAGACATTACTTCTCCAGTGAGTTCAAGCATTTTGGAGTATATGGTGACGCTATTGTTCCGAAATAATGAGTCATAGTATTGACAAGAAAACAATTATTTGGTTAGCCGCTCCTGCCGACTGTGTGAGCGTTTACGTTTATATAGGAAACAGGTAGCAGAGCAAGGCTGACATCCCTACAGAAGGGCGGCACAGGTAACGTTGAGACGGACAGGCTACTACCAAAACTTTGCTAATATTGGGTCGGCAGAGACTGCGAGCTTTCACAGCGCGAGTGGGGTCGTACACGACAGCCAGTATCAACAAATTTTGATCCCATATCGATCACAGGGTTGGTAGTATTCGTAGCAATCGCTATTCAGGTGTCAGCACGGGCTGTACTTACATACGTGATCTAAATTTAAAAAGTGAAGGAATCTCGGCTGAATAGTACTATTGTTAAAGTCCTTTTACCCACTAAACAGCGGCCGACAGAGTTCGATACGTGTGATGCCCACGACAGTATGGTGTAATAACGAAGTCAATCGCCTGTATAAACATTCCCTATTTAAAACGGGCAATAACCATTTGTGTCACGTATTTATTTACCTTGAGTGATCGGAAAGGACTTGTCAGAGTTCAAATTGAAGAAAAATGCAAGCTGAAAATTGACAATAAAGAGCAAAACAGGGGTCACGTCGTTTCAACAAATGTTGGAAGCAATGAAAAACATGTTCCATGCGTTGAGACTGGATACGAGGGCAGACAAAGATTCTTTCACTAAATTCAGAAAAAAGTTCGTTGAATTCATGCAGCAAGGCTCCCATACCAGAAATAAAATCTGTTAATACAGGTCTTACATTTTTCAGGAAGTGCATAAGAAATGTGAGTACTAGTTTCTAAAATGGCGTTAACTGGGAAGGATATTAATTCTGTAAGAAAATTGATGAATGTAACAAACACAGGTAATTGAGGAGAGGCAAATGAACAAAGCAGTTAGTGGTATCGTTCTTAAGTCGGAAACGAATGTCCCGAGGAAATATTGAAATAAAAGAAAATTAATATGATGAAATATTGTCAGTGGGAATGGAGTAAAGAGAAAATGACAAAGATAGTAATTATGACAGTCGAAATGACTCTACATGGATTTTTTCAAGGAATGAGTATAACGAAGATGACTGGGAAGAGTATGGTACTGGCAGGGACAAAAGTAACTAAATAGCAACAGCACCAAGTAGAAAAGTTGTAAAGGAAATAAATGGAGGAGAAACAGATGGTACCGAGTCAAATGAGGAAGAAAAGATTAGAATATTTTATAAAAGGGAGAATGTTGTATCATATGCCACAGATTCAAACAATGAGAAGAGATAAACGGTCTTGCAGAATATTACCAAGACTGTAAAAACAATGAAGTACTGAAAAGAAGGAAAAAGCCACCAGATGAAGCGTTGACAGCGATATCGGGTGGAAGAGAAGGGGGAGGGGTGTAACGAGTTGCCTCAAGAGAACAGAAAAAAGAGGGCCAGATAGTTCCCAATTTAAGTGAAGACGTGTCCGATGTACAAGAATTCCCAATCTGTTAGTGGTTTTCTTTTATTTTCGTTTCTCATACTGCAGTTTCTTAAGGCGAGTACTATTCTGTTAATCTCTTAGTAGTCTGTTATTGCAGTACCCGTCACAGGAATTGGCATAAGAATAGCCAGGAAGTGAGTAAAAGCAATAAAGTAAAGCAATGTGGACTGAAAACAGACAGAAAAGTACAAAGGAGTTTGTGTAGGAAAAAAAAGTGATCTAAATCTGGACTAGACAGAGAATAACGTGTGTCAGAAGCGGTAAGAAGGAAGTTACATAATTGCGATGTGGTCTGAGCCGTAGTAAAATTTCCTGTTTTGAAGAGCGCGCAGCAGCGCGTAGCGTAAAGCAGTCGCCCTCCGTTTCTGGGGGTGGCGCCGCTGTGGTAATTGCAGCTTTTGTGGCTCACTCTGGTGGAAAAGGGGAAAGGTTGCCTGTTCACGTGTATTTAAGGGGCGCTATGAGCTCGGAAGTTGGCATCTCCGGCGGTAATTCACAATACTATCGCCCTTCGATTGTGGCATTCTGGTCACTAATCGAAGCGATAGGTTTTGCAGGTGCCAGCCAGCCAGTCAGCCAGCCAGCCAGCAGCGGTCCAGCCAGCCAGCCAGCCAGTAGCCAGCAGCGGTCCAGCCAGCCAGCCAGCAGCCAGCAGTGGTCCAGCCAGCAGCGGTCCAGCCAGCAGTCAGCAGCAGTCCAGCCAGCAGCGGTCCAGCCAGCAGCCAGCAGCGGTCCCAGCCACCAGCGGTCCCAGCCACCAGCGGTCCAGCCAGCAGCCAGCAGCAGCAGCAGCGTCCCCGCCTGTCAGCGAGCTGGGTCGCCCCCCGCCAGCAGCAGCAGAGTGGGGCTTCGGCCCCAGTCTTCTTCATCACTCTACGTCCTTTTCCTTCTGTTTTTCGTCCGCTTGCCCGTCTCTTGTTTGCCACTGTTCTTTTGTCCTTTCCTCTGTCTTTCTCCTTGTCACAGTGTCGACACCCACCACCACTACTAGAGCCATCACCACTGCCATCATCTACACATCTCCCTCCACCGCCGCCACCACTACCACGTGGTGTGCCCAATCACCTCCCCCTCAGTCCATCCCCCCACTCCTCACTCTCCCATCTCCCTCACTTCTTGTCACCCCATCCCCGGCTCCTCCCTCCCATGCCTCCTCTGATCCCTTCCCTCCACTCCCTCCCTCTGCTCCTTCCGTTTCCGCGGTCCCCGTCAGGGTGGTGACCCGGAGGGCCACAGCCCACGCTCCACTTTCACCTTCGCCCTCTTCGTCGTCTACATCATCACCATCGCCATCGCCTTCGCCCTCACCATCTCCGGCGCCGACTCCAGCACCAGGATCTGCCACTCCACGCCACCTTCCAGTTGCTCACATCCCCCACACCTCCTCCGCCACCGTCAAACGCTCAGTGGCACCCCAGCGCCCTCTGCACCTAAAAAGGCTCCACCTCGTCCCCCTTCCCCTGCTCAGGATGCCATGGATGTCTCCCCGCCTGTCCCTGCCTCCTCCTCCTCCTCCCCCTCCTCCTACTGCTACATCCTCTCCCATCCTGATCCCTCCCTTCTTGAGGCCTGGAACCTCACCCTCTTCATTCGCCAGCATTTTCCCAGTGCCCCCATCTCCCTCCTCACTCCTTACTGAGACTCAGTCCTCATCTCCTACACCAGCCCTACCGTTCACACCGACATCCTTTCCCGCATCTCACTTTGGCCCTAACACCTCCCTCACCCCTGCCCCTTCCCCACCTCCCTCCCACCAACCCCAGCCCACGCATCACCCGCTGACCCTTACTGCCGTGATCACTCGGCTCAGTCTGACGATCATGGAGGAGGAGGTGTTGGTGGAGCTCAAAGCACATCCCTATCTGGAGGTGCGTGCGGTTCACCGCATTCACAACTCTGCCGGCCCCCCCTGCCTTATGCAGGTTTTATCCAAACATGCCCCCTCCATAGACCATTTCCTGAAGGAGGGTGCCCTTCTCTTTAACCAACGTTACAAGATTGACCCCTCCCGTTCCCCTCCTCAATCCCTCCACTGCCAGAGGTGTTTGCGGTACAATGCACACCCAACATCTGAGTGCTGCGAGGCCCCCACCTGCCCGCACTGTAAGCAAACACACTTCCTCTGGCAGTGCCCCAACCCACAGTCCCCTCCCTCCCGTAACATCTGTAACCTCCGTCATCCTACATACTCCCAAAAGTGTAAGGCCCAACCCCCTCCTACCACTCCTGAACTCACCATCCCAGTCCGCCCCCTGGACACCCCCACCCCTCCTGGCAATTCCATTCGCCCCCCCCCTACCGCTGAGGACATAATCAGATTCCTTACCATCGTACTCCAAAATGTCCACCCCTTCCAGCGCCCCCACACCCTCCAGCAGATATCCCTCACCACCCGTTCCGTCTTCCACCATAAAATGTATGCCACCTTCTCCCACAACCAGGCCCATTTCACCTTTTCCCGTCTCGACACCCTCGTTTAAATCCTTGTCATGGCGCGACAGCACTGTATCCTGTTCAGCAACATCCGCTCCCTTCCCGCCAACAAGAACCTCTTCCTGCACACCCTTGCTACCCACCGCATGGATGCCTTCCTCCTAAATGAAACCTTCCTCCAACCCCACCTCACCATCCACACTTCGCCCTACCTCCTTCACCACTCCGATAATCCCTTCCCGATAGGGCATGGCAGAGTTGCCATTGGTCACCACTGCCAGATCCCGGTTCAGCTCCAACCTTTCCTTCCCGACCCCACCGAACACCTGATCCTTAGTCTCTTCTTTCCCAGCCTTACCGTCCCCTGCGCCACCATCTATGTCCGCCCTAACGCCCCTATTCCTTTCGACTTCCTCTCCCACATTGACCGTACCTTCTCCTCCTATGTGATGTCCTGGACCCCATTGGTAGCGACCATCTCCCTGTCCTCCTCACCATTTCAGATGGTTGTCGCCCCTGCCCCAACCCTCATTATGACCCTCCCCCATAGTATGTCCGTGATTACTCCCATGCTGACTGGAATGCCTACTGGGATACCCTCTCCACCCAGGTCGATAGCCACCCCTTCACCTACGACCAACCTGATGATATTACCCATGCTGCCTCCTTTCTCCATCAGACCTTGTCTGAGGCTGTGGAGGCCCAGGTCCCTACTGTCGCCATCCACCCCCACTATCCTACCTTACACCCACAGGCCGTCCTCCTCCTTTGTGAATCCTGCCGTCTCTATCGTGCCCTCCTCCACACGCGTGACCCGAGCACACTATGATGCCACTGGCAACTCCAGCAACACATCCGAAACTTGCTCGCAGCTAAGAAACGCTGGGACTGGCGACAGACATGCACCCGTTTAAATACTACCCTACCTATAAATTCGTCCAAGTTCTGGTCAGCCTTCCATCGCCTTACCGGAACTAAACCCTCCCCCTACTATCCTCTTCTCCATGATGATCACCCCTTCCCTGACACCCTTAGTAGGACCAATCACTTTGCCTCCTACCTCTCTGATGTCTTTTCCATCCCCGACGATCCCCAGTTCGATTACTCCCTCTTCCCAGATATCCGCTATCAAACTGACACCTCTGTCCCCCCCTCGCACCTGGTTTCCAGTACTTGGACAACATGGCAAACACATAATTCAATGCCTCTATCACTACACAGGATCTCATTGCTACACTCCGCACGTAATGCAACACCACTCCTGGTCACGATCGTGTCACCTACTGCCACCTTTGTGAAGCTCCTGTCTCATTCCTCTCCACCCTGGCCAGGCTCTGCAATGTAGTCCTGTCCACTGGCTACTACCCCAGCCTGTGAAAAACCTCCCGTATCCTGATGTTCCTTAAACCCGGTAAACCACCGTCCGCCTCTCCTCCTACCATCCCATCAGCCTTACCTCTGTCTTCAGCAAGGTCCTGGAATCCATCCACACCTGCTGCATCCATCAGCATCTCCACCAGCACCGACTCCTTCCCGTTACCCAGTGTGGCGTTCGGCCGTCCTTCTCTTCCAATGACCTTCCCCTTCACCTCACTCATCTCCTTTCCGAACAGCTTAATTCCCGTCGCTCCGCTATCTTCCTCTCCCTGGACCTCAAACGTGCCTATGACCGCATATGGCATTCCGGTCTCCTCTTCAAGCTCCAAACCTTCGCCCTTCCCATTAACTATGTCCGTCTGATCGGCTCCTTTCTCTCCCAACGTCCTTCCTACATCATCATCCATAACACGGATTCTTACACCTTTTCTACCACCGCCAGTGTGCCCCTAGGCTCTGTCCTCTCCCCCCCGGACATGCCGCCGCTGTCACTCCCCATCCACCTTCTCCAGTTTGCCGATGACACCACCTTCCTTGCCCTTGCCCCCACCCTGCAGCATTCTGAACACTTTCTCCAATCCCATCTTGACCGGTTCACCGCTTGGTGCAACCAGTGGTTGCTTAAGGTCAATCCCTCCAAAACCCAGGCGATCATTGTAGGCAAAACCACCCCTTCCTTCCGCCTCCTCGATTTCTATCTAACCGTCTATGGCCGTCCTATCGCCCTCACCCCCACCCTTAAGTACCTCGGCGTCACTCCTGACCGTCGCCTCTCCTGGACCCCCCCATCTTCGGACAATCCAAGCCAAGGCACGCTCCTGACTCCGTCTCCTCAAGCTCCTTTCCTGCCGTACGTGGGGTCTGGACCCTCCACCATACTCCACACCTATAAATCCCTCATCCGCCCTATTCTCTGTTATGCCCCTTCCTGCCTGGATCTCCAACCCCCCCTCCCTACCTTTTACAAATCCCTTCAGATCCTTGAACACCATGCTCTCCGCCTCGCCTATCGCATCCGTCTCCCCTCCCCCACGCGGATCCTGTACGACCTAATTCCGTTCTCCCACCTCCTCCTTTTCCTCGAATGTATATGGATCCTCTACACTTCCCGTAAATTCGATCCTCCTCACCTGCTTGTCTCAACCATCCTCTTCCACCCCCGCCCGCTGCTGTGCCTGTATCTCCACGTTCCACCTGCTCTCCATCTCTCCACCCTCCTCACCGTCTCCCAACGTGGCTTCTGCCAGCTCCCCCTCCCTGATGATGCCCTCCTCCCCTCTATTTACCCCTCCTACTAACCTTGATCCTCCCCTCCCCATTCCTGTGTTTTTTCCTTTGAGCACCCTCCCTCCCTTCTCTCTCCTTTTCCCTCCATCCCCCCTTCCTCCACCCCTCTTCCCCCAGGCTTCCCCTACCCCCTCTCCTCCCTTCCTTCCTCCCCCATATCACCAATGCCCTTGGCATCTCTGCTCTCCCCTCTCCCTCTCCCACCCCCTCCTCCTCTCTTGGCAGGTCCCCTGACTCGTACATGCTCAGCGGATATTCGCGCGCCAGAGATCATCGCCTCGTGTTTATGAGTGTGACGTCGTTCATGCTCAAGTGTTTCAGTGTTATTCGTTTTGTGCTCCAACGTTTGCGTGTGACAATTTCGTCTCTGTGTGTGCCCACGTGTCTGCACAATTTTATCTTGGACTCTACGCCCGTGAACGGCTCCATGTATTTTAAAGGTGTCTGTATCCGTGTAAGGTGTCAGGCAAATCCAACACCTTCCATGAAAACTCTGACATGATAAGCAAATCCAGTAGTATGTCACATAGCTCCGAATAAATCGTGACATTAAATTAACCAAAGTAATACGAGTAACCAGTGAGCAAATGGAATACCACAGACTAACACAAGAATGCCTAAATGCATGTCATACCCTCCCACCGTGAGACAGACGCAGTTCTGAGGGGAGAAACGAGAACAGAAGCCGAGAGCAGAGGCTTCACTCAGAACTGCAGAAGTCTCATCTGTTACATCCCATTTACGTAATACTAGTGTCGATCGTCAATTAAAGCTCTTGGTGTTCACATTTGCCACTTGAAGTAAAAATCTGAAATGCGATGATTTTTCTGTTATATAGTTATTGAGAAGCCACATCAGCCACTGTAATTTACGACAAGTTAGATAAGTAAATAAAAATAATTGAGGGTCACCGTAGACCATTTTGATAGTTTGCTCTTTTGTGAAACTTAATTTAAACCTATATTATAGATGTGATATGGCATAGGTCATCTTTCGATCCATTGTAGAACTTGGAAACCCACTCAGGGAATATTCGTTGACATTTTCGTTGAACGCAGTTGGTTTTTACCATCCTGTATTACAACGTTTCCTTTTATCAATAGTGCAATTTATAAACAACGTTTTGTGAGTAGAATAAAATTTCCAATGGTAAACTTAACTGCTTTTTCGACATTATTTTACCAGCTAACTAAAAATAGGAAAGCCTTGAACCCCTTCCACTAAATTTAGTTAGTATTAAGATTCTTTTACAGGGAGTACAGTGGAGATGACGCTGAAATCATTAAGTATTTGGTTATATCATCGATAGCCTCACTGAACTCTTCTGAATTCTACATGTCATGTGTGGTATGGCGTCTCCTTACCAGCAACAGGTCCCAGGTTCAAACTAGTCAATTCCCTAAAAAACACACTCAGAGCGTCGTTGCAAGAAAGTGGTAGGGAGACACGATATAGAACAGACAGACACCACGCAGAATGTTTAGATCCTTCTATGTATCCACCCTGTTTACTCTTTGCTTGTCTTCATTTGGTTCTTTTGTTTTCTCTGTGGCCGAAGTGCGGTGTACTGTGCCGCTGATGGCCTGCCTGTAACAGGTATAAAAATAACAATAAAGAAAAAAACTCGAAAGTTGGTCAGTCTGAATCGCCGAGTCTGGTTAGTTGGTCAGCCAAGTAAGTCTGCGTCTGTCTCTCGACCGCATTGGTGAGGAGGTTAGCGTCTGTCTGTTGTCCGGAGTGTTAGTATGTGTTAGGCCGCCAGTCTGCTCCAGTTGGCTCAGGCAAGGGGCATTGGCGGTTGGATCGATCGGCTGGTCGGTCGCGTACTGGGACACAAGATGACATCTCCGCCTGGAGCGTCGGCGCATGTGAGGTCGCCACGTGAGTCCAGTGGCTACGCCGTATAGCGAGGCGTAGTGGCTTCGCGGCCGACACGAGGGCAACACGGATCAACCTACGACATGGTCTGGCCGGGGAGAGCTGCGACGCCGTGAGACGGGAGATCGGCGCGCCTTCCTGCGTCTGGAGAAAATTCTTTAATCTACATTTGAAAACACTTCTGTTATTTGTAAGATTTTGCGCAACTCTGCTCTTTTTATGACTAAGTTAAATTCATGAAAGGGTAACGCAGAATTTTTCTTTCTCGTATTGTACTTGCTAATATCTCAGTTACTCTGAAACTTAGATAGATTCATAAGTGAATAACATCTTTGTCTGGTCCCTTTATTAATGTTTCCTTGGACGACACAGTGTAACTATACTAATTGACTCGATTACAAAGCCCGGGTAGAGGGAAAGAACTCTACGTGTGAATTTATTTATGGGGGAGCAGAGAGTCTCAACACCACGAAGACACTAGCAAGGCGATAAACACCAAAGCTACGAGAACGAGCGACGGAAGAACTAAGCACGAAACAGAGCACTCTGCAAGGTGAAGTCTAGGTCCGAGGTAGCTGAAAATAGTAAAAGAAGTCATGGCCTGCTCTGTAGCCGCCAACAGGTAAGTTTTACTGTTTTGTCGGACAGAAACAGCGATCGTACGTACATACCGGGTAATTTAGTTGCCCTTATCTATGTATTTTACGTAACCCAAAACCCCTTGAAATACCACGTGCAAAATTTTCATAGTCTCTATACGATGACGTCTGGGTCGCATAGCCGTTAATTTGGACATTCCTGACGTGTCTAGTCATGTTGCTCTTGCCTAACTTGGAAGTTTCTGTGCGCACATATTTCGACAAGATACGGCCGAACAACTATTTGCCCATGGTGTCCTGACCTATTTCGGTACAGAGAACGTTTGACGGTTGAACTGACCAGTACGTTCTCTAACTCCCTCTCCTACTTTAAGTATCTGCTCATTTGTTATAGAGATACTGACATGCCAGCCACATGAGAAACTTTTGGCACGGAGATGAAGCAGCAGTATTGGTATTCGTGATTCAAGCTCAGTTTGATTACATGCGCAGTCTAGCTAAAGCCATTTTTGGTGCTGAAGGAAGCCGTTCTACGCACAGTATTTGGTACCCTCTGTACTTCCTATGAATTACAAATTTAATCATTATCTGTTCCTACTACACAGTGAGGTTACAGTCAGAAAGATTTCGTTATTTGATACCCATCCCAATGCATGTCCGTCACCACGCAAAATATTTCAATGCTGCTTCTTTTTTTTTTAAAAAAAAAAGACTTTCTTTGTCTTTACTTGCACAACAGTATCAAACCTCATCTCCTACAGTAATATTTCACAGGTATGCTGCTTAGTTTTACAACACTCTCAAGCACCTGAGAGACCAGCGTGGCTGACCACTATGCGGAGGGCCTATATTTGATTCCCGTTACTGACAGGGATTCTTTTCCTTGGAGGGAGACCTGGAACGGGCCGCACGCAGCCTCGTGATGCCAACTGAGGATCTGCTTGACAGAGTAGTAGCGGCTCCAGGTCACGAAAGCTGACGACAGCCGGGAGAGCGAAGTGCAGACCCGTAGGCTGTCCAGACCGCATCCAATGACCACTGGCAGAGCGTAACACGGTGGTCGGTCGCTAACTATGGGCTCACCGTGTCCTGAAGCAGAGTTTACGTTTACGTTTATTGAACACAAAAACAAAGCAAAGAAAAAAGAAAAAAAGAGTAACTTACATCACCTACGACGTTTTCTCAACTTCCTTCGCCTTC
This sequence comes from Schistocerca serialis cubense, assembly GCF_023864345.2. Classification (NCBI taxonomy): domain Eukaryota; kingdom Metazoa; phylum Arthropoda; class Insecta; order Orthoptera; family Acrididae; genus Schistocerca; species Schistocerca serialis. The sequence continues at coordinate 378,264,457 of NC_064643.1, read as the reverse complement.
CAAAAGTTTTCTGAAGCTGCCTCTTGATTAGATGCCCTAGTGGCATTGTAACAGTCGGTTGGAGCTGGACCACTGGGACTGAGGGAGGTTTTAAAGTGGCTGACATACTGGTTTGTATTCGGAAGTAGTGGAGTTCAGGTACACACCAAGTCATCAAGCTTTAAGTTTTCTGCGGTTTCCGTCAGTAGATTCAAGTGTATAGCGTAACTGATCTCTCCAAAAGAACACAGCCACTTTGGTTTTCCATTCTTCCCTGTCCGTCCTCAAGGCCCTCCTCGTCGATTTGAGGCTCGACCCTAATCTTCCCACCTTCATTGAAACTTTTGAAAATAACGTTTGCAGAAACAATACTGAAACTATGGGAAGTCGATTGTGTTCGAAAATACATCTGGATACTTTCTACGAAACTCTGTGAATAGGCAGTTCCCAGTACTACCGTCGCAGATCAAAAATGGTTCCAATGGTTATGAGCACTATGGGAGTTAACATCTGAGGTCATCAGCCCCCTAGAACTTAGAACTACTTAAACCCAACCAACCTAATGACATCACACACATGCATTCCCGAGGTGGGATTCGTACCTGCGACCGTAGCGGTCGCGTGGTTCCAGACTGAAGCGCCTACAACCGCTCGGCCACAGCGGCTGGCCGTCGCAGATCAGAAGGCGATACCATTTCTCTATGAACCACTAAAAGTAATTATCAGTATAACTGTGACATCTGCAGCAAACTTTAATTTAAATCCCGATTTCAACAGGCAGCTTCGTTAAGCGTTTATGGTTGAAGGGCGTTGGCAATTTAATTATAGTGGTGAGATAAATAATTAAATCATAATGTTTGATCTGCTAATAACAAAGATTTGTTACTTAATGAATAATACGTAGAAAATATATCTTTTATACAATGACCTTAAAACACAAACTGAAGAGCAAATTATTCAGAAAGTTAAACTAGTGTCGCCACTAACTTATTGCTGGACAAAACTGTCTGAATTAGTACTCAGTTACTGTCAGAGCCTCCAAATTGATTCAACCGAGCTTTGATTCAAAATATTAAAAAATACCATGAATGTGAACAGAGTACACATCTTTACGAAAATAAGAATAAGTAAATAAACGTATCAGCATGATCTCAAAGAAATTATTCATCATTCCAAAGGCGATACATGAGTGTTGCTTAATTAAAGTTTTTCTCCGAATTTTACATGTCAGCAAATAAATAAGTACACAAAGAGTTGGATGAAGCGTATGTTACAGTAAGGGATCATCGGAGGCTGAAACATTGAAATTGAACTTTCTTTCACCAACCAGCTGAAATTCCTGTCTTCCACCGATCGCACTGCAGTGCGTGCTTACCGCGTCTGCAGCGAATTTGCGTGATTTCGCCATTGGGTGTGGGGTTGCGAGCGCTAGTGCTGGCTGCCGTAGGTCAGGCTGTTGCGGCTGCGGGCGCGGGATGCTGTCATCTGGCCGCCCGCTGTGGTCGAGCGGTTCTAGGGGCTTCACACCGGAACCGCGCTGCTGCTACGGTCTCAGGTTCGAATGCTGCCTCGGGCATTGATGTGCGTGATGTCCTTAGGTTTAAGTAGTTCTAGGCGACTGATGACCTCAGATTTTAAGTGCCATACTGCTTACAGCCATTTGAACCATTTTTTAGCTATCATCTTGTCAGTCGCGATCGTGACAAATTCATCTAATTCCCTTGAACTGCGAAATCGAACTCTGGCGACTTGCCATAAGTCAAGACCGAACTTCTTAACAATATCATGGCGATCGCGAGAGTAGTGCGAGGACGAATGCTCCAAACTAAACTGATGATGTGGCTTCTGTGCTGCGGAAGCGGTCGTAAAACAAATTATTTACACGATCAGCCAAGCGGTTATTGTTAAAGATGTCTTCCTACAGCTGCGGTTGAACCACGTGTTCACGAATATGTTCGAAAAGATCCCACGCTTCGTTTCAAGCCTCGGTGTCTACGCTCGGTGAACTTCATTCACCCAATCACCGTAAAGGCCTAATTGCCCTCCAATGAGTTACTGGAATCGACCCTGCTGTTTCCCGCCAACAATGTAAATGCCAGAAGATAAACTATAAAAGTGGTTTCGCACAGAGGAAAGGTCCAAAACCACGATCTCACAACGAGGCAAGTACTCCGGGATTTCTTTGAATTTAGATATTTGCGGGCTGTCCTTCCCACGGAAAACAGAAATGCAAATTTTGTGAGGTGCAGCTGGGGTAGTATATTAGGATTTTGGAGTAGTTTCTCGAAATGGTCACCCAGACCCCCTGTGGCACGTTCGGAACATAGGAGGTTCTGCCCGAACGACGAACTCAGTTTCTGATCCCCCATTAGCGCGCCTGCCCGGTGGGAAGGACTGTTTCTTCCCCGAAGTTGGAGGTTCCCATGAGTCGAAAGCAACAAGATACGGAATGTCTTGCGAAATCAAGTAATGTTATGTTTCATTAGTATCAAAACTGCGTTGGTATAAATTGGATTACTGCCCTGACACCTCATGTAGGTAAGAGTGAAGACAGTTCGATCAAGGAAAGCAAGTATCGTGTGAATCGAAAGACAGGGTGAAGATGATAGGCAAGACATATGCAAATCATTACTAAATAGGAAAAGAATGTGAGAGGACGACCTGGCACGGGCTGACGTTTCACAAAACGCGACCAGTTACATAAATACACTACTGGCCATTAAAATTGCTACACCAAGAAGAAATGCAGATGATAAACGGGTATTCATTGGACAAATATATTATACTGGAACTGACATGTGATTACATTTTCACGCAATTTGGGTGCATAGATCCTGAGAAATCAGTACCCAGAATAGCCACCTCTGGAAGTAATAACGGCCTTCATACGCCTGGGCATTGAGTCAAACAGAGCTTGGATCGCGTGTACAGATACAGCTGCCCATGCAGCTTCAACACGATACCACAGTTCATCAAGAGTAGTGACTGGTGTATTGTGACGAGCCAGTTACTCGGCTACCATTGACCGGACGTTTTCAGAGAGATGTGGAGAATGCGCTGGCCAGGGCAGCAGTCGAACATTTTCTGGATCCAGAAAGGCCCGTACAGGACCTGCAATATGCGGTCGTGCATTATCCAGCTAAAATGTATGGTTTCGCAGGATAGAATGAATTGACCGAGACGTGTAACCAATGGCACTCCATACCATCACGCCGGGTGATACGCCAGTATGGCGATGACGAATACACGCTTCCAATGTGCGTTCACTGCAATGAATGGTAGAGCCACGGGTCGTAACACATCTGAAATATAACGTCCACTGTTCAAAGTGCCGTTAATGCGAACAGAATGATGACCGAGACGTGTAACCAATGGCACCCCATACCATCACGCCGGGTGATACGCCAGTATGGCGATGACGAATACACGCTTCCAATGTGCGTTCACTGCGATGTCGCCAAACTCGGATGCGACCATCATGATACTCTAAACAGAACCTGGATTCATCCGAAAAAATGATGTTTTGCCATTTGTGCACCCAGGTTCGTCGTTGAGTACACCATCGCAGGCGCTCCTATCTGTGATGCAGCGTCAAGGGTATGCGCAGCCATGGTCTCCGAGCTGCAAACGTGTTCGAACTGTTCGTGCAGATGGTTGTTGTTTTGCAAACTTCCCCATCTGTTGACTCAGGTATCGAGACGTGGCTGCACGATTCGTTACAGCCATGCGGATAAGATGCCTGTCATCTCGACTGCTAGTGGTACGAGGCCGTTGGGATCCAGCACAGCGTTCCGTATTACATTCCTGAACCCACCGATTCCATATTCTGGCATCACAACAACGTTTCACCAGGTAATGCCGGCAACTGCTGTTTGTTTATGAGTAATCGATTGGAATCTTTCCTCATGTCAGCATGTTGGAGGTGGCGCCACCGGCGCCATCCTTGTGTGAATGCTCTGAAAAGCTAATGATTTGCATATCACAGCATCTTCTTCCTGTCGGTTAAATTTCGCGTCTGTAGCACGTGACATTCGTGGTGTAGCAATTTTAATGGCCAGTAGTGTAAAAACCACAGCCGCCAGTCTTATTTATAGACATTCAACGATGGACGTATCAGCAGGATGCGCCCCCGCGGCCCCTGAAATCCCCCCGCAGCTGTCGGGCCAGTGGGCGAGCTGCAGCTGCGTCCGTCCCGCGCGACTCGTCTGCGCTGGCGGCTTAGCCGGGCCGGCGTTATCGGCGCCGCCAGCCGGCCGGCCTGATTGCTAATTAAGCGTATTTATTGAGACTCGCTAAGCCGCGAGGCTTAAGCAGCACTTCTAAGCGCCGCCGTGACTAACGGTGCCGGCTGGGGAGCGACTACTCACTGAAGGTACCAACAAAATGGGACGCGGCCAGGGCGCTCCAGTACACTGACGCACTGGACTGTGTCCTGTCTCTATCAAGTACATAGGACACGTGAATTCAGCAGTTACATTTACATTGTACTTTCGCCTACCATTCTAAGATTTCGTCTAGAGATAGACTGACGCTGTTGTGTGTAGGAATTTGGTCTGGCCGTGTATACAGGGTGGCCCATTGATCATGACCGGGCAGAATATCTCACGAAATACGTGTCAAACGAAGAAACTACAAAGCACGAAATTTGACTTGCTTGAAGGGCGAAACCAGATGGCGCTATGGTTGGCCCGCTAGATGTCGCTGCCACAGGTCAAACGGATACCATTTGTGGTTTTTTTAAAATCAGAAACTCCCATTTTTTATTATGTATTCGTGTAGTACGTAAAGAAATATGAATGTTTTAGTTGGATCACTTTTTTCGCTTTGTGATAGATGGCGCTGTCACAAAAAAATGGCTCACAACTTTAGACGAACAGTTGGTAACAGGTAGGTTTATTAACTTAAAATACAGAACGTAGGTACGATTGAACATTTTATTTCGATTGTTCCAATGTGATATATGTACTTTTGTGAACTTATCATTTCTGAGAAGATATGCTGTTACAGGGTGATTACCTGAAATACCGCATTAATGCAATAAATGCTCAAAACGATGCCGTCAACCCCAATGCATTTGGCAATACGTGTAACGACATTCCTCTCAACAGGGAGTAGTTCGCCTTCCGTAATGTTCGCACATGAATTGACAATGCGCTGACGCATGTTGTCAGGCATTGTCAGTGGATCACGATAGCAAATATCCTTCAACTTTCCCCACAGAAAGAAATCCGGGGACGTCACATCCGGGAACGTGCTTCGACGACCAATCCACCTGTCATGAAATATGCTGTTCAATACCGCTTCAAGCGCACGCGAGCTATGTGTCGGACATCCGTCATGCTGGAAGTACAGGGTGGTCCAAAAGTGCGGAAACACCCTGATAATATCCAAATGGAGTAGCAAACAAGGAAACAGAGTCCCTACACACAAGGAACGGGAAGGAGGAAACTTTATAGGTTATGCCACCAACATGTCGGACATCTTGAAAGCCGCCATCTTGGATTCAACTCCAAAATTTCAGATGGGAATGTGGTCATGTGACATATCAAACCAGAAAAACAACGCCTTTGTTATTTTAAACATAGCTTTAATCATTCTCGGGTTATAGCCAAATACTTGCGGCAGCGGTGGGACACTCGGCAGCGTATTACGTACTGAGAAGTCATAAAATGGTGTCTGAAACGGTGTAAACTGAGTATCCCATGCCTGATATGTTACATGTGTTAACTCTTACGTATCGTTTACTCATACTAACGTGTTAATCATTGTTTCCTTTTTTACAGGTTACAAAATGTCCTTAACACATGAAGAACGCATTGAAACCATCTTGATATCAGGAGAAAGGAGCACATGGGTCATTGCTGAGGATTTCAATAGTCGTCACCCAACCAGACAGCCCATCACTCACAGCGCAGTTGCCAAGCTTTGGGCCAAAATCCGAGCAACCGTTTCTGACGCAGATAAACCTAAGGCTGGAAGACCAAAATCCGCAACCGATGAAGCAACCACAGTGAGCGTGTTGGCATCATTTAGCAAGAGTCCCCAACGGAGTACTCGTCGCCTGTCACAAGAATGTAGGGTTAGTAGTACCTCCATACTGCGAATTTTATTGCAGCACAAATGGCACCCGTACAAAATTCAGCTGCTCCAACACCTAAACGAGAATGACCCAGACGGTCGGGTTCAGTTCGCAGAATGGGTGACACAGTAGCTGCAGATGAGCCCACGTTTCCCCTATCAGGTGCTGTTCAATGACGAAGGCAATTTCTTTATCAATGGTGAAGTGAACAAGCAGAATCTCAGATACTGGTCCGACACAAATCCGCACTGGATTGATGCTTCCAAAACGGTCGGCTCAAAAAAGTGATGGTCTGGTGTGGTGTGTGGGGAACCAAAGTCGTTGGACTTTTTTTATTGTTAGTACGTTAACAGTCAACGATTTTTTTTTTTTTGTCATCAGTCTACTGACTGGTTTGATGCGGCCCGCCACGAATTCCTTTCCTGTGCTAACCTCTTCATCTCAGAGTAGCACTTGCAACCTGTGTCCTCAATTATTTGCTTGACGTATTCCAATCTCTGTCTTCCCCTACAGTTTTTGCCCTCTACAGCTCTCTCTAGTACAATGGAAGTCATTCCCTCATGTCTTATCAGATGTCTATCATCCTGTCCCTTCTCCTTATCAGTGTTTTCCACATATTCCTGTCCTCTCCGATTCTGCGTAGAACCTCCTCATTCCTTACCTTATCAGTCCACCTAATTTTCAACATTCGTCTATAGCACCACGTCTCAAATGCTTCGATTCTCTTCTGTTCCGGTTTTCCCACAGTCCATGTTTCACTACCATACAATGCTGTACTCCAGACGTACATCCTCAGAAATTTCTTCCTCAAATTAAGGCCGGTATTTGATATTAGTAGACTTCTCTTGGCCAGAAATGCCTTTTTTGGCATAGCGAGTCTGCTTTTGATGTCCTCCTTGCTCCGTCCGTCATTGGTTATTGTACTGCCTAGGTAGCAGAATTCCTTAACTTCATTGACTTCGTGACCATCAATCCTGATGTTAAGTTTCTCGCTGTTCTCATTTCTACTACTTCTCATTACCTTCGTCTTTTTCCGATTTACTCTCAAACCATACTGTGTACTCATTAGACTGTTCATTCCGTTCAGCAGATCATTTAATTCTTCTTAACTTTCACTTAGGATAGCAATGTCATCAGCGAATCGTATCATTGATATCCTTTCACCTTGTATTTTAATTCCACTCCTGAACCTTTCTTTTATTTCCATCATTGCTTCCTCGATATACAGATTGAAGAGTAGGGGCGAAAGGCTACAGCCTTGTCTTACACCCTTCTTAATACGAGCATTTCGTTCTTGATCGTCCACTCTTATTATTCCCTCTTGGTTGTTCTACATATTGTATATGACCCGTCTCTCCCTATAGCTTACCCCTACTTTTTTCAGAATCTCGAACAGCTTGCACCATTTTATATTGTCGAACGCTTTTCCCAGGTCGACAAATCCTATGAAAGTGTCTTGATTTTTCTTTAGCCTTGCTTCCATTATTAGCCGTAACGTCAGAATTGCCTCTCTCGTCCCTTTACTTTTCCTAAAGCCAAACTGATCGTCACCTAGCGAATTCTCAATTTTCTTTTCCATGCTTCTGTACATTATTCTTGTAAGCAGATTCGATGCATGAGCTGTTAAGCTGATTGTGCGATAATTCTCGTACTTGTCAGCTCTTGCCGTCTTCGGAATTGTGTGGATGATGCTTTTCCGAAAGTCAGATGGTATATCGCCCGACTCATATATTCTACACACCAACGTGAATAGTCGTTTTGTTGCCACTTCCCCTAATGATTTTAGAAATTCTGATGGAATGTTATCTATCCCTTCTGCCTTATTTGACCGTAAGTCCTCCAAAGCTCTTTTAAATTCCGATTCTAATACTGGATCCCCTATCTCTTCTAAATCGACTCCTGTTTCTTCTTCTATCACATCAGACAAATCTTCACCCTCATAGAGGCTTTCAATGTATTCTTTCCACCTATCTGCTCTCTCCTCTGCATTTAACAGTGGAATTCCCGTTGCACTCTTAATGTTACCACCGTTGCTTTTAATGTCACCAAAGGTTGTTTTGACTTTCCTGTATGCTGAGTCTGTCCTTTCGACAATCATATCTTTTTCGATGGCTTCACATTTTTCCTGCAGCCATTTCGTCTTAGCTTCCCTGCACTTCCAATTTATTTCATTCCCCATCGACTTGAATTTCTGTATTCCTGATTTTCCCGGAACATGTTTGTAATTCCTCCTTTCATCAATCAACTGAAGTATTTCTTCTGTTACCCATGGTTTCTTCGCAGCTACCTTCTTTGTACCTATGTTTTCCTTCCCAACTTTTGTGATGGCCCTTTTTAGAGATGTCCATTCCTCTTCAACTGTACTGCCTACTACGCTATTCCTTATTGCTGTATCTATAGCGTTAGAGAACTTCAAACGTATCTCGTCATTCCTTAGTACTTCCGTATCCCACTTCCTGCGTATTGATTCTTCCTGACTAATGATTTGAACTTCAGCCTACTCTTCATCACTACTATATTGTGATCTGAGTCTATATCTGCTCCTGGGTACGCCTTACAATCCAGTATCTGATTTCGGAATCTCTGTCTGACCATGATATAATCTAATTGAAATCTTCCTGTATCTCCCGGCCTTTTCCAAGTATACCTCCTCCTCTTGTGATTCTTGAACAGGGTATTCGCTATTACTAGCTGAAACTTGTTACAGAACTCAATTAGTCTTTCTCCTCTTTCATTCCTTGTCCCAATCCCATATTATCCTGTAACCTTTCTTCTACTCCTTCCCCTACAACTGCATTCCAGTCACCCATGACTATTAGATTTTCGTCCCCCTTTACATACTGCATTACCCTTTCAATATACTCATTCACTTTCTCTATCTGTTCATCTTCAGCTTGCGACGTCGGCATGTATACCTGAACTATCGTTGTCGGTGTTGGTCTGCTGTCGATTCTGATTAGAACAACCCGGTCACTGAACTGTTCACAGTAACACACCCTCTGCCCTACCTTCCTATCCATAACGAATTCTACACGTGTTATACCATTTTCTGCTGCTGTTGATATTACCCGATACTCATGTGACCAGAAATCCTTGTCTTCCTTCCACTTCACTTCACTGACCCCTACTATATCTAGATTGAGCCTTTGCATTTCCCTTTTCAGATTTTCTAGTTCCCCTACCACGTTCAAGCTTATGACATTCCACGCCCCGACTCGTAGAACGTTATCCTTTCGTAGATTATTCAATCTTTTTCTCATGGTAACCTCCCCCTTGGCAGTCCCCTCCCGGAGATCCGAATGGGGGACTATTCCGGAATCTTTTGGCAATGGAGAGATCATCATGACACTTCTTCAATTACAGGCCACATGTCCTGTGGATACACGTTACGTGTCTTTAATGCGGTGGTTTCCATTGCCTTCTGCATCCTCATGTCGTTGATCATTGCTGATTCTTCCGCCTTTAGGGGCAATTTCCCACCCCTAGGACAAGAGAGTGCCCTGAACCTCTACCCGCTCCTCCGCCCTCTTTGACAAGGCCGTTGGCAGAATGAGGCTGACTTCTTATGCCGGAAATCTTCGGCCGCCAATGCTGATTATTTATCAAAATTTAGGCAGTGGCGGGGATCGAACCCGGGACCGAAGACGTTTTGATTATGAATGAAAGACGCTCCCCCTAGACCACGGGTACACCATTATCAAAGCTTCTCTGAGGTTATTGGATGAAGAAGTGTTTCCCTCGTTGTTAAAAGAGGACGGGACATTTCCGGAATTCTTCCAGCATGATGGAGCCCCACCACATTATGGGCACAATGTGCGAACATACCTGGATGTGCAGCTCCCTCAAAATTGGATTGGTCGTAGGGGTGCTGTGGAGTGGCCACCACATTCACCAGATTTGACTCCTTTGGATTTTTATCTATGGGGTCATGTCAAAGCACTGATTTATTCTGTGAAAATATGGGATTTGCATCATCTAAAGCAGCGCATTGTTGATGCGTGTGGTCAAGTTCAGTCCGATGTGTTGGTCAAAGTTCATCAGGACTGGGGTCTGAGGATAGCATTAACAATCCAACATGATGGACAACATATCGAGCCATTCCTATGACTGTTGGTGGTCTCTCGTGACTGTGTAACATCAGCGTAATGTCTCTTCGGCACATAACACTCATGCTGCCGAGCGTCCCACCGCTGCCACATGTAACTGGCTATAGCCCGGGAATGAATAAAGCTATGTTTAAAATAACAACGACATTGTTTTTCTGGTGACATTCTCTATCTGTTTGGTATGTCGCATGATCACATTCCCATTTGAAATTTTGGAGTTGAATCCAAGATAGCGGCTTTCAAGATGGCCGCCATATTGGTGGCTTAGCCTATAAAGTTTCCCCCTTCCCGTTCCTCGTTTGTAGGGACTGTGTTTCCTTGTTTGCTACTCCATTCGAATTTTATGAGGGTATTTCCGGACTTTTGGACCACCCTGTTCATCGCCATTCTGTCATGCAGTGAAACATCTTGTAGTAACATCGGTAGGACATTACGTAGGAAATCAGCATACATTGCACCATTTAGATTGCCATCGATAAAATGGGGGCCAATTATCCTTCCTCTTATAATGCCGCACCATACATTAACCCGTCAATGTCGCTGGTGTTCCACTTGTCGCAGCCATCGTGGATTTTCCGTTGCCCAATAGTGCATATTATGCCGGTTTACGTTACCGCTGTTGGTGAAGCTTCGTCGCTAAATAGAAAGCTTGCAAAAAATCTGTCATCGTCCCTAATTTCTCTTGTGCCCAGTGGCAGAACTGTACACGACCTTCAAAGTCGTCGCCGTGCAATTCCTGGTGTATAGAAATATGGTACGGGTGCAGTCGACGTTGATGTAGCAGTCTCAACACCGACTTTTTTGAGATTCCCGAGTCTCGCGCAATTTGTCTGCTACTGATGTGCGGATTAGCCGCGACAGGAGCTAAAACACCTATTTGGGCATCATCATTTGTTGCCGATCGTGATTGACGTTTCACATGTGGCTGAACACTTCCTGTTTCCTTAAAAAACGTAACTATCCGGCGAATGGTTCGGACACTTAGATGATGTCGTCCAGGATACCGAGCAACATACATAGCACATGCTCGTTGCGAATTTTGATCACAATAGCCATAAATCAACACGACATCGACCTTTTCCGCAATTGGTAAATGGTCAATTTTAACACGGGTAATGTATAACGAAGAAAATACCGTCCGCACTAGCGGAATGTTACGTGATACCACGTACTTACACGTTTGTGCCTATTACAGCGCCATCTATCACAAAGCGAAAAAAGTTCATATTTATTTACGTACTACACGAATATGTTATAAAAATTGGGGTTCCTATTTTAAAAAAACCCAGTCGATATCCGTTTGACCTATGGCAGCGCCATCTAGCGGGCCAACCATAGCGCCACCTGGTTTCCCCCTTCAAGCTAGACGAGTTTTGGCCTTTGCAGTTTTTTCGTTTGACGCTTATTTCGTGAGATATTTAGGCCGGTCACTATCAATGGACCACCCTGTGTAGAGGGGTTGGACATAAATATTAAAAAAACATCACGAGTAATGCATGCTTGAACATAAATGAAGATGTTCTGTAGTCTTCTTGTGGAAACCAATTCATTTGCCAACATAACAATGTTAACACGGTTACTGGATTACTAGTTTCGGTAATATGCCATCTTCAGATCCATATAAGCTGGCAGTGGTCGTGACATCGTATAATATTTAAGTCACTCTCTCTCATTAGGACTGTAAAACCTTCATAAGAAGGTCGAGACATTAAAATGAGGGTAACAATGAGAATGACAATAGCAAGTCATTGAAGTACCTCGAATTTCTTAAGCATATCGTATAGTTCTAATTTGGCAATTAGGATTCATCGTTCCGTGTTGTAACTGCCGCTGCCCGGTTCTATGAATCTGAAGCCGACAATGGGCCATGGTGATTTTTCTCGTGATATGGGCTTTGGTAGCCGCCTCCCATCTTTGGCCACAGGCCTTTGAAACGAGTATGGTTCCCTCTGGGGAAGGACGGTGGCGATCCATTGTTTTGGTTGTCTTTGGTCGTGGCAGTATGGGCCGTGGGTTGGAATCAAAGACAAGTTTTATGGCAGCGAGTGCGATGTCGGTGCAGTAAGAGAAAAAGGGTCTCAACATCGCGGCCTGAAAGAACCCTGTATTCATCGTTTGGCATCTGTCAGAGGCTTATCCATCATGATGGACGGGTGTTTTCTGCTGGGTTCGATTCGTGACTATTCGATTCGTGACTATTCTCGTCTCCCTGGTGGTAGATTGTAGTGTCTTTCCTGTGGTTAAGAGAGCGAGTTGACATTAAGGTGTGTTAAATTTTGTTTCTGTGAGACTTCCAAGCCGTGTGGTGGAACTTATGTCGTTTGTATGAAATTTTTTTATCTTATTGGATTATTTTACTAGTCTGTAGATGATTTCAAGTGTTCTTGAAACGAGAAGGCCACTATGGTAAGCAAACCTGGCTGTTACTGTGTTCTTACATGTACTATCTCTATCCATCATGGTATTGTAACTCAGCTTCACATTTGAAGGAACTTGAAACTGTAATCCTTGTGCATCTCTGAGGCATGAGTCGGGAATTCAAAACTGCTTAAATTGGCTCTAAACACTATGAGATTTAACATCTGAAGTCATCAGTACCCTAGACTTAGAACCACTTAAACCTAACTAAGGACATCACACACATTCATGCCCGAGGAAGGATTCGAACCTGCGACCGTAGGAGCAGCGCGATTCCGGACTGAAGCGCCTAGAACCGCTCGGCCACAGCGGCTGACAGTCAGCAATTCATTTCGTAAATTCTAGGCAGAGCCCAAATATTTTAGTGGGATGAATTTTCGTATTTGGGTTGGCTTTGGTTTTCCGCGTCGGTACTAAGTTATGTAACACGACTAATTTGCCTTATTCGTTAATGCATGTTTAAATATCAGCTTTAAATTAAAATTATTGTGTGATGTATTTTTGCTACAGTGGCTGAATAATATGTGCTTATTGTAATACAGTGGGCCATGTAGTAACGAGTCGTGTGAGCATGTACTGTATACCGGCGTCTCAAGGTTTGTCCTCAGAGCTGACTACAGACTGTAGAAGCGTTCCTACGCCTCCACCAACTACAATGAGATAAAAATTCACATTTCAGTTGTAATTTTGTTTTACGGTTTCAGAGTTAAAAATGTAAAAAAGGGATTCCTTGGTGTTTGCCGGCCCCAATGGCAACGTTAGACTGTTACTCTCTACTTAAAGGAGCCATTCTATATCTCTTGGAGTGCATGGCCTTTAATGTCTGAAACGGGTTTCTTGGTAGCGTCTTTGTGGTAGTCCATAACTTAAGGTAATTATTCCGTATTGCAGGAATGTGTCATTGAGGTTTCTCTGAGGTGATCGTTGGTGACGGGGTTCATATGGAAGTGGCCCACTCAACCTGTGGCTATCGGCAAAGATGGTTCCGCTAGCATGCTGTCCTGGTACTCGTACTTACTCACGGCCGTGGTACCTGCTGGCCTGCCGCCACATACACGCGGCGGCATTGTGCGTTGGCCGAGGCGTCAGGGCTGCCACAGTTTAGTTCATCTATATTATGGACAAGTTAAGTTATCCTGATTTCGACGTTTCGGTTTGCTAGGCACTCCGTGAGCGTCGTGTTTCTGAGCTTCCTGAGGTCTCTAACGATTAACCTGTTTAAGTGAGTCCTCAACCGTTGTTATTGCCGTTCTCTCACGTATAAGTTCATTTTTAGTAAATTAATATTTCCTTGAAAGTGCATCTGGCTATTTTCTCTAAGGTAGGGGAATTTAACTTAATTCTTTGTTGATTTAAAACTCCAATGTAAGTTATTATTTATTAAAATCAAACCTAATGTTTCTATCTTAAAGGCTTTGTTAAAGAACGGTTCATGTCCGTTGTTATTCGACAGTAAGTTTTGAAAATTGTTTTGTGTATTATTGGGTACTGTGTGTTGATGTTATACAGGGGCATTAGGATATGGGTAATCCATCAGTTCCATGTTATTGCTCGTTTTGAAATTGTCAATCATTTGCGTCATAAATGCTTATAATTTTTTTTAAAAAAAGGTAGCTTATTACTTGGGGGTAATTGCTCTGTTAGTTACAGTGTGTTTCTTACTTGATAATAAATTTTATGTCAAAATTTATGTAATTTATGAAGAAGACTGGTTCACAAGTTATGCGTATGTATTAAACAAGTGAATGAAGCATCTGAAGTCCCTTAGGCCCAGTCCTTCGCGTGAAGGCTTGTTGGCACTTAACAGGCCTTAATTTCCAATTTCAGGCAACATACATTGCTAAAATTAGTAATACAGTAATTGTGTTAACATAGCGATGTTGGCAAATTAATTGGTTTCACAAGAAGACTATAGTACAACTTTATTGATTGCCACTTGCAATGAATGATTATTTTACGTAACCGCAATAAATGCAGGTGCTGGCCAAACTTAAGCGTTGCGCTGTTGTAGCTGACCACGAACGGCACTTGTGTCCTCGTATGATGAAAGTGTCAGTAAGTCAGTGACGGTCAGAACAGTGGCCCATTAGCTGTGTGTGTGTATTATGTCGGAGCTAAGTGACGTCGAATGTGGGTGACTTGGCGGCGCTCGTAATGTGGGTGCTTCCTCCGTAACGTAGGCACCTGAAATTTTTAGTGTTTCAAAACCCGCCGTTCCGTTTTTTTAAGTTATCAGTTATCTGATTGATTTGATGCGGTCCGCCACGAATTCCTCTCCTGAGCCATCCTCTCAGAGTAGCGCTTGCAGCCTACGTCCTCAGTTATTTGCTGGTTGTATTCCAGTCTCTGTCTTCCTCTACATTTCTTACCCTCTACAGCTCCCTCTAGTAACATGGAAATTATTTCGTGATGTCTTAACATATGTCCTATCATCCTGAATCGAAGATTTATACAGCATACGAGGAAAGCAGAAAAACATTACTGGCTAAGGCACAATGCTGACGAAAATGTGGATTTTGTGGTCGTGGAAGATGCTCATTAAAAAGGATCTTGGCCAGGAGTAAGAGGATGACAGCTGCTGAAGTCACTGCAGAGCTGGATGTCGTGCTAGAGACCCTTGTCAGCACCAAAAAGTTCTCAGGAGGATGCAGAAGCAGAGAAATGCAGGGCGGGCTGGAATTCCAAAAGCACTCATCAGTGATGCTGATGTCCATAACAGAAAAACGTGGTGCCACAGCTATAAAACCTGGACTACAGAGCAATGTAGCTATGTTATTTGGTCAGATGAGTCTCGTTCCACACTATTTCCAACTTCTGGCCGAATTTAAATTCCAAGTGTGGCAGAATTTCGGTGATGTTTTGGGCAGCCATATCGTGGTATCTCGTGGGACCTATGGCAAGGTCACAGTGCAGCCAAGGATTATGTGACAACTTGGACTTATCAGGTCCATTCCATGGTACAGCGTTTGTCCCCCAGTGGTGATGGTGTTTTCCAAAGCGACAGGGACTCTCTTCACTCAACTCGCATCGTCCAGGACTGCTTTTACGAGCACACACAATCGCTAGATACCAATGTTATTGAGCCTTATGGCCTCTACTTTGGAGAGAAGGGTGCATGATCTATATCCACCGCCATCATAATTATCAGAACTTGCTACTATTTCGCACAAATAATGCTATATATTTTAACTTGAAATCCATACTGGACCCATATTTATACAGTCCGCTTCCACTGTAGGCTGTTTTGGATGCTGACGGGTTTCCTACACAGTATTAGGCATGCTAATGTTTTGTGCTTCTGGTGTCTGCAGACTTTTCCACTCCCTGTAAAACCTGGGCTGATACTTTCCAGAAAAGGAGATGATAACGGAAGCTACTAATTCCGAAGAAGCAAAGCGCGAAGAGTTTATTCTGGTGACATGTGGAATAGTCCTCACTAAGAACAGCCCAAACTAAGGACAGTGAAATACTATCGTCAATCCACCTAAATGAGGCGGGACACCCTAAATTTATGTCCTCTTTATCAACAGCGTCAGTATCAAAACAGTTAAGACTTCCACGGGTTCCTTATCTGCCCACACAAATTAGTGCAAAGCGCAGTATATCTCCGAAACACAGTCTCCCTCCTTCCCTTCGATCTTCTTCTGCAGTGTGAAGCTCTTTAGTAGAGACCTCTACTACTGTGCTATGATAAAATTTTAAGCAATTTGCTATTCTTTGACAATTGATGGCGGACGATGTTCCCTTCCTAGACTTTTGTTGCTTTTACTTTGTCTGTTTAAATTTATGCCCTGCTCACACACTTATAAAGGGATTCAACTATTCGTCAATAGTTCACTCACGCAAATACTGTGGCATATGTAAAACTTCCTTGCGTAGGTTGTTTATTTATTAATGAAGACAAAGGGCTACAGCAATTTATCTTCAAATGCACTATACTTCAGTTATTATTTTGTATCTCAGTCGTCAAAGAGATTTTTCTTTGTTACATGTTTCGGCAAAGATCTCTTCAGATATTGCAGTAAAAATATCAAAAAAATTCGATAAAGCATTACAGTACAATATGGTCATAACACAACTGTAGCTGTCATGAGAAATACTGAAGCGTAGAAGCTCTGACTATTTGAAACATTTTACACGATGACGCAGTACATTCGGGACACCATCCCTGAGATCCATTGGCTTTAATCCGTTTTACTAGTCCACACTGTTGAGTACATTGTTTTTGGCACTTCCAGCACTAAGCACCGCATCGAGGCGAAATACGAATATATTTAAAAACAAAAGTATTACAGGCCTGCAAGACTTATGATTGTAAAGTAGGTATAATGAATATTTCTTCTCATATTTAGGTAACGTCTGCATAAAAAGTTCCGCCATACATGATAATATTATGACTGTGAGATCATACTCATTGAAGTGATATTTTATAATTTAATTATTTTTAGCTTTAATGTCAGTCTGTCATTTTATATGTATGTACACTACTGGCCACGAAGATGACGTGCTACAGACGCGAAATTTAACCGACAGGAAGAAGATGCTGTGATATGCAAAAGATTAGCTTTACAGAGCATTCACAAAAGGTTGGCGCAAGTGGCGACACCTACAACGTGCCGACACGAGGAAAGTTTCCAACCGATTTCTCATACGCAAACAGCAGTTAAACGGCGTTACCTGGTGAAACGTGGTTGAGTTGCCTCGTGTAAAGAGGAGAAATGCATGCCATCACGTTTCCGACTTTGATAAAGGTCGGATTGTCGCCTATCGCGATTGCGGTTTATCGTAGCGCGACATTGCTGCTCGCGTTGGTCGATATCCAATGACTGTTAGCAGAATATGGAATCGGTGTGTTCAGGAGGGTAATACGGAACGACGTTCTGGATCCCAACGGCCTCGTATCACTAGCAGTCGAGATGACAGGCATCTCATAAGCATGGCTGTAACGTAACGTGCAGCCTCGTCTAGAACTCTGGGTCAACAGATGGGGACGTTTGCAAGACAACAACCATCTGCACGAACAGTTCGACGACGTTTGCAGCAGCATGGACTATCAGCTCGGAGACCATGGCTGCAGTTACCCTTGACGCTGCACCACATGCAGGAGCGCCTGCGATGGTGTACTCAACGACGAACCTGGGTGCACGAATGGCAAAACATCATTTTTTCGGATGAATTCAGATTCTGTTTACAGCAACATGGTGGTCGCATCCGTGTTTGGTGACATCGCGGTGAACGCAGATTGGAAGTGTGTATTCGTCATCACCATACTGACGTATCACCCGGTGTGATGGTATGGGGTGCCATTGGTTACACGTCTCGGTCGCCTCTTGTTCGCATTGACGGCACTTTGAACAGTGGACGTTACATTTCAGACGTGTTACGACCCGTGGCTCTACCCATCATTCGATCCCTGCGAAACCCTACATTTCAGCAGGATAATGCACGACCGCACTTTGCAAGTCCTGTACGGGCCTTTCTAGACACAGAAAATGTTCGACTGCTGCCCTGACCAGCACATTCTAGAGATCTCTCACCAATTGAAAACGTCTGGTCAATGGTTGCCGAGCAACTGTCTCGTCACAACACGCCAGTCACTACTCTTGCGGCCGGCTGCGGTGGTCTCGCGGTTCTAGGCGCGCAGTCCGGAACCGTGCGACTGCTACGGTCGCAGGTTCGAATCCTGCCTCGGGCATGGATGTGTGTGTTGTCCTTAGGTTAGTTAGGTTTAAGTAGTTCTAAGTTCTAGGGGACTGATAACCACAGCAGTTGAGTCCCATAGTGCTCAGAGCCATTTGAACCATTTGAACTACTGTTGATGAACTGTGGTATCGTGTTGAAGCTGCATGGGCAGCTGTACCTGTACACGCCATCCGGGCTCTGTTTGTCTGAATGTCCAGGCGTATCAAGGCCGTTATTACGGCCAGAGATGGTTGTTCTGGCTACTGATTTCTTAGGATCAATGCACCCAAATTGCGTGAAAATGTGATCACATGTCGGTTATAGTATAATATATTTGTACAACGAATATCCGTTTATGATCTGCATTTCTTCTTGATGAAGCAATTTTAATGGCCAGTAGTGTATATTAGTGTGTATCAATATGGGGTGTTTTCGGAATTCGCCTTTATGATGACTTCGACTCTGCTGGGGACATTTTCAATGAGATATCTGAGGGTCTGTGAAGGAATGTCAGCTGATTCTTTTCCAAGAGTCTCAACCAGAGAAGGTAATCATGTTGGACGCTGTGGTCTGGAGCGAAGTTGAGGCTTTAGTTCACGTCGCAGGTGTCCCATTGGGCTTAGGTCTGGACCCTGGGCAAATCTATCCATTTCAAGAATGTTATCTTTCACAAACTAACGCCGCACAAATGTTTTTTTATAACAGGTTACAATTCGTGGCCAAACTGTTCCTCTATTGTACACCGTAGACAATGTTGTAAAATCTGTTCATATCCTTCAGCACTTCGATTTTATCCCTAAAGACGAACACCACAATCAAACCCTAACACTACCTCCAGCGTACTTCACTGTTGGCGCTACACGTGGTGGAAGGATACGATAGCAGGTATCCGTCAAACCCAGATGCTTCCATCGGACTTCCACAGGGTATAGAGTGATCCATCACTCCAGGACACACTTTCCCAGTCATCCACTGTCCAAAGGTGGCCCTTTTTGTACCTCCCAAACCGTTGCTTAGTACTGGCTACAGAAATTTGTGTCTGATGAGGCGCTGCTCGACCCCTGTTCCTAGTTCGCTTTAACTCGCTACGCACAGTCATTGTGTTAGCTGAGCTGCTGCCAATGTTTTTGAACACATGGGTAATTCCTTCCGCTGATATCATACGGTTGTTTACTACCACCCTTCGGTCTTGGTTGAACTACTGTTCTTCCTTCGTGTTTCCGCTTCACAATCACAGCACCAACAGTGGACTAGAGCAGTTTATGAAAGGTTGAAATGTCCCTGATGTATCTGCTATCCAGGTGACATTCAGTGGCCAGTCCACGTTCGAAGTCACCGAGCTCTCCCTTCTGCTGTTACTTCTTCTCTATTGACAGCACAATACTCCCCACCTCCATTTACACTGGCGGGACGGCCTCTCGTGACGTTTTTATTTATTTATTTATTCGTCTAGTTGCGCAGAATCAAATTGAGTAGCAAATCTCCAAGGTCACGAAACGTGTCACTACATGAAATTACAGCATAAAAGTAATAACAAATAAAATAAAATGCTTATGAACCCCAAAAAAGTCAATCCATAAGTTTAAGTAAACGCAGTCAACAACATAACATACCAATTAGCTTAATTTTTCAAGGAACACCTCAACAGAATAGAAGGAGTGACCCAGGAGGCAACTCTTCAGTTTCGATATGAAAGCGCGTGGATTACTGCTAAGATTTTTGAATTCTTGTGGTAGCTTATTGAAAATTGATGCTGCAGTTCTTTGCACACCTTTCTGCACAAGAGTTAAAGAAGTGGGATTCAAATGCAGATTGGATTTCTGCCGAGTATTAACAGAGCGAAAGCTGCTAGTTCTTGGGAATAAGCTGATACTGTTAACAAGAAACGACAGTAAAGAAAATATATATTGGTAGGGCAATGTCAAAATACCAGACTAGTGAATAGGGATCGACAAGAGGTATGCGAACTTACACCACTTATTGCCCGAACTACCCGTTTCTGAGCCAAAACTATCCTTTGAGAATGGGAAGAGTTACCCCAAAATATAATACCATAAGATATAAGCTAATGAAAATAAGCAAAGTACACTAATTTCCCTGTCGAACGATCACATCTAGTAATCAATTCCACATTTCGTAGCGCTGTTTGGATCATACAGTGTAGCATCACCCCCTGGTGTCTTATACACTCTCGTTTGGGCGCTCCATTACTTGGACAGAAAAAGCTGTATATTTTGATGAGTTAACTAAGTTTACAATTACCTTTAGGGCTGCTGCTACCAGTGCTACTACTATGTCTTACGTTGCTACTGCACTGTCAACGATACAACCATACAGAACTCCTCTATTACTGCAGAAACCAAACGTAATATCATAGTAGCAAGTATTCTGAGGCACATTCCTTCCCGAAGCTGCAATTCGTACTGGGAGACTCCTATGGAACGTGGGAAAGGCAGAGATGCCGGTCCTCTGACGCGCCGCAGACGAGCACCTGCGGGCCCCCAGCCCCCAGACGCACGTCCTGTCCCTCAGCAACGCCGGTCGCCCGCCCCCAGTAATTACGGCAATGCGACCGCAGCGCCCGCCCGCAGCCTGAACCCGGCGCTTAGCTGCCGACCGCCGCCACCGCTTCCACATTTCGCGGCCCAGCAGAGCTGCTGCGAATAACGTGTGGCTTCCGGCCGCTGCGTTTATTGGCCACTATTCAGTCTAACGTAATTCCGCGCCAACGGTGCACGAGCGCCGCGCAGCCATAATGTACTGCCCGCTAGTAGCAGTTTGATCAAGTCCCGCATTGATCTCCCCTCACTGATACATCACCACTAGCACACGTTTTATTTTTTTTTCCATTTGCCAGAACTGATTGGACCAATGCATACTTAATTCCAATCTAGTGCTGAAATATTACCGCTCTGTCCATTTTTAAAGGCAACGCGTCACATTCATCAACTAGAATTAAGCAGCAGACCAGACGAGCGTGAATATACACAGCAAGTTTTATTTCTGCAGTTCACCTTATTTCTCTATTCATGAGCACCCCACGGACGACTTCAATTTTGTCCCACAGTGGTCCTAGAAGCTTTCCAGAAAATGGAAGCAAGAAAGGAAAGTCAGTAAAGTTAGTATTTCCACTGAAGAATGTATCTGAAAAGTAGACAAACGGTGCATCGATCAGGACAACGGTGGTTATTACGGGCCACGAAATCCAAAATTGATTTAAAAGTTTCGTTGTTGTCTTGAGATAAGGTACGACTGCATAAAACTCTTAGTTGAAGCCTTTCTTCGATGCAAATGGTGAAAAAATATATTTAACAAAAACGTCCGTACAGACCTTGAAGGCTACCGACCGGCTGTCGTGACATTCTCAGCCCTTAAGCGTTACCGGATGCGGACATGGAGGGCCATGTCGTCAGCACACCGCTCTCCCGACCGTTGCCAGTTTTATTTACCGGTGCTATTACTTCTCAACAAGTAGCTCCTCAATTGACCTCACAAGGACTGAGTGAACCCTTCTTACCAACAGCACTTGTCAAACCAGGACGGTGACCCATCCAAGTGCTAGTCGAGCCAAACAGCCCTTAACTGGGCGAATCGGTGCTACCACTGTGGCAAGGCCGTTGGCTAACCAAAACGACGTACAGAAAAATATTTTCTAGGACTCGAAATTCGAATACATTGAGAAAAGTGTGGGGAACTGTGGGCTGTATAACAAAAAACAGTGTTTTAAATGAACATGTGTATGTATCAAAAGTGCGGTGCGACCCATGTAAACCTCAACTACTTCAATGAGTTGTAACATTTCAATCAATAATGCGACACATTTACAATTTTGAGAGATGATAATACACAATTGAGAGATCACTTGAATACATATTCCTTCATTACTGCTCAGCATAAGCACCATTTATATTACTGTATAATATCAACGTAATTCCTCTCCCAAATACAGAGACATCATAAGCACATAATTCCTTAGCTTTTAGTCTCAGTATTTCTTATGATAAATGTTATACTTTACACTTTCTCTTTCATTCTATACACTGTGTGCAGTTTCCCACAATATACATATTCATCTGGAATTTACAATTCATATATCTGTGTTACCAATAGTCGGTAGCTGAGGATTGTTAGCTCCATATAACTATTTTCAAACATCTCAGAAATGACATCAATACAGTAGCCCACTGGAACATTGTTCACAGATTAATAGCAAATTACATTTAACACCAACAAGAAAAATAATTTCTTGTAGTGGAAAGTCAACCAGTCTTAATGTTTAGTTCACTATACTTACCCTAGGTTAGTAGGAGAGAGTTATTCACATTTATTACCTAAATAGAAAGGTAGACGAAGTTCTCCATGAATTAAAAGAAGGAACAGCAACACCCATCTTGAGGAGGCATCAGTCGCCAGCTGATGTACCCATCATAGATACATGGATGCTCTACCTACCCTGGTTCTGGTTCTTTCTCTTTCCCTGTATATCAATGGAATAGCATAAGTAGAACAAAAACTTCGTGTTCTCCTTTACTTTAAATTCACACAGGAAATTTCATATCATACCAGATCTGTTGACAAAGACATCAGGATGGAACTGTAAGATATCGTATAACTCTTGCCTGATAACTTCAGAAGCATCCTCTGTACTGTCTATTTTACCACGTATAATTTTTGAGATATTAAGAAACTGTTCCATCTTCTGAGAAGAACTTAATTTATGACCGACAGATTCAGTTGAAGGTTGTGATTTTGACAAAGAAAAAAATTTCAAACAGTTAATGTCTTCTTCCTTCTTTTAAAATCAGTCCTCGATTTGCAAACAGATTAACTCGCCATCGACTACAGCTTTCACCTTAGCAATATTAATGTTCAGAATAGCCTTGTATTCAGTCAAGAAATCAACACCTAACATAATCTGAAAAGTAAGGAGAGGCACAACTTAGAAGTTGGCATAAAAATGATGACATTGGCAAACGAAATCCAAACGTGTTTGATTTCTGACCGCTACAGTTATTTCATTAATCACACCCTTAATTTTGGTTCGTTACAATGGAAATGTTGGACAAACAGTTAATTCCTGACATTTACTGAAAGCTGCTTCAATAACAACCGAAATGGGGCTACGTGAGTTTAACACCGCTGATACATAAAATTCTACAGAAACTGACGCTGTAGGGTGGATTAAGGTGTCAGTATTGTCTACCTTCTCTTCCAACAAGGTGTCTGTAACATCATTAAACGCCGGCCGGTGTTGGCGGAGCGGTTCTAGGCGCTTCAGTCTGGAACCGCGCTACCGCTATGGTCGCAGGTTCGAATCCTGCCGCGGCCATGGATGTGTGTGATGTCCTTAGGTTAGTTAGGTTTAAGTAGTTCTAAGTTCTAGAGGACTGAGGACCTGAGATATTAAGTCCCAAAGCGCTCAGAGCCATCATTAAACTAGACAAAATGTGTTCCTTTTTTATCTTAATCCATGTCACAAAATGTTTTTGTTAGAAAGTGTCACCAAAAAACACTACTACATAGTTATTTACGTTCCCTGCTGCTAGTGGATGTACATCTGCTTCACATTCACTAACATCATCTGACCAAGACATGTGATTAGTCACCCAATTAAAAATTTTGGTTTCCTTTAAGTTTAGTGCTTGGTGCTGAACAATCCCTATATTTACAATATTATGGTCAGCTTCCCCTGATATCTGTTCCTCGTTTTGGTTACTAATAGGCTTACACTGTTCATTTTGTTCACCAGTCGGCTCACAGTATATGATTTCTATGGCATCAGTGGAGGAATTCTCTATATCACGAATGAGTCGTTCGTTGCGTGTGCCTTATTTATTACGGGGTTGAACTCCTCACGTACATTTGCTTAAACGAGGAACATTTAAGTCGGCAAAAAGTTCCTCTCTAAAGTTTTTATTAATCTATTCCAGATTGCTGGCTACATCTTCTGCCACTTTCTTCAAATTTTTGACCTGTTCTTTATTGCGCTCAGACAGTCTCTTCAGAAATTTCCCATCCTTTTCTTTATTGTCATCCTTAACGTTTTTAACCTATTATTACATTACCTGCAAAAGATTGTTGTCCTTATCTGAGGCACTAGTAACGGAAGGTGTAGAGACTGACTCTGTTTCGTCGGCAGTCTGGATGCAAAACCTGAACCTCTACCTACAGAAACTGACTGTAGTGACAAATTACATGCTGGAGACTCAGTTTCCAAAGCAGAATCCCTAACTGCGCTTTCTTGTTCCATGTCTGATACCGAAAAATTACCGTGGTCAATCCTGTCACGCATTGTCCAATCTGTCTCAGTTAAATCAATATTGTGACAGAATTCCTGTCTAGTTTTCCCTTCTCTGTCTACAGAATTACCAAAAGTAACATCAGCCGCAGCTCTGGCATTTGACCTAGCTCTGGTAGCTTTTGAGATTTTTATGTAATTACAGTAACACAGCAAACAGAAAGGAAACTTCTCACACTTAATAAATGCAAACCCAAGCTTCTGAAAATAACACTGTACAACGAGACGCCTACACTTTAGTAAAGTGTAAAAAAATCGCTGTCTCACCATATAACACTTCAAAAAAGAACTGCTTTAATTGGGAGTACATCATTAGCAATAGCAAAGATCAATATAAAATTCACTTACTCCAGGCACCATTTCTGTTTTGGTCGTCAGCACCACGAATTCCTCTCCTGTGCTAACCTCTTCATCTCAGGGTAGCACTTGCAACCTACGTTCTCAACTATTTGCTGGATGTATCCCAATCTCCGTCTTCCTCTACAGGTTTTGTCCTCTATAGCTCCCTGTAGTACCATTTTAACCTCCCCACAAAAATATTTAAAATTAAAATATAAACCATCAACCAAGTGTAACCTCCGCACAATAATAATAATTAAATAAATTTTAAATATTGTAACCTCTGAACAAAATTGGCTCCCATTTATAATCTCTGTGCAGAAATGCATTTGCATTTAATGTACCCACAAAATTCTTTTCACATTTAATGTTAAGTTAGAAACAGAAAAATTCCTAAACACCAAAATAATAAAAAAAATTCAATAACATGGTAAATTTTATGACGACAGCAACGCTGCGCCTCGGCCCTGCATTCTGAATAAAAAAAGCAAAAATTCTTACCTCAATAAAAACTGCGAATATATCTGCACTTACATAAAAAATTTTCGGCACAGCTCCGTGCAATGCTCGCCTATGCTTTGTGACCCGTGAAAGGAAAGATTATTCATTGGATAAAATCTTTAAATTGAAATGAATGCTTTTTTTAAAAAAATTACTTTATATTATAAAAATTATTATTGGGGCATTTTTTAAAAAATTGATGACAGTTAATATACGTTACTAGATATGAGCAAGGCTGCTTCTTTACCTTCTACAATAATACTCATCCTCCAGAGTCTCGACCAGAGCAGACTCCCGACACGCGCCGACACGCGCACACAAATGCCGACTACTGCCGAGTCACGCAGACTACAAAAGACTACTGTCGACTAGCGACAAGCAACAACTAACTACATACTGCTCTCTGGTCAGAGACGCATACGTCTTACATAACCCTCCATGGGGGCGCAAAAATTTGGCAGCGATGGTGGGTCAATTGGACTTGCCATGAGCAACAAATTTTTCTTAATTAACTAAGTTTACAATCACAGAATATATACATGTATATAAGTGCAGAACATGAAATAAAATATAGTGCACATGCACTGAGTACAGAACATATCAAGCAATGACAAAAATGTATACGCAATGAGTATAAAACATATTAACAAATGACAGAAGTTCACACGCACTGTAGTACAGAACATATCAACAAATTAGAAAATGTATACGGAATGAGTACAAATCATATTAACAAATGACATAAAGTGCACACTCACTGTAGTTCAGAACATATCAGGAAATCACAAAATGTATAGGCAATGAGTACAAATCATATTAACAAATGATATAAAGTGCACACGCACTGTAGTTTTTATTTTTTATTTTTACAAGAACTAGGATAGGAAAGGGAAGGATTGCATCATGGTTGTAGCACATTAGGTTG
The DNA here is from genome assembly GCF_023864345.2 of Schistocerca serialis cubense. Classification (NCBI taxonomy): domain Eukaryota; kingdom Metazoa; phylum Arthropoda; class Insecta; order Orthoptera; family Acrididae; genus Schistocerca; species Schistocerca serialis. The sequence goes on along the minus strand of NC_064643.1, from coordinate 378,238,130 downwards.
CATGCAGCTGCACTGAAAGTCCATTTCTTTCTACAGAAGCACAACACCAAGTGAGACAATCTGAAGTTCTTTTCCCTGAAGTATTAATCAGTGTAGCCAAGACACTGAAATGTCGTATTAATATTCCATGTTATCATTTTTGTAGTACATTACGTACACCAAACAGTGGGACCATAATATCTCCATCGCTCAAGTTGATGGGCAGCATGTCGTTCAACACCACGTTCTTGTAAGGTACACCAACGTAGAATTAGTGCAAAAACCAAATATAGTGCTCCATGAGCATGAGGATAGACAGGACAAACGGATATTACAGTAATTTCTGGTAATTAGGTCACAAGGTGAAGGACATGAAGTCTTATGGCAGTCATCATTGATAATTACACTAGTCTAACAACTAATTTGAGTAATTTGTGGCACTCATAGCCCAGTTATTGAACATTTCTGTACCATGTATGAAGTATTACAGAATAATGTTCATAAGTCATTTTTTTACAGAGAACATTGACACTCATTGACCAGTTACAAAACATCAGAAGTCATCATTCAAGACAGGAGTTAAAGAGTGTAGCATCAAGCTACTGGTATTCATATATATAGCATGAAAGTGATATAATACAAATTTAAAATATAAGAAACAGTGGCATTAATTGGTCAGCAAGTATTGAATATTACAAAACATTTTTCATCATTCAAGTGACATATGACATATTTAAAAATAATTATTGGCACTCAGTGGCCAGTTACAAATCATCAGAAGTCATCATTCAAAACAGGAGCTAATAAGTGTAGCATCAAGCTACTGGTATTCATATATATGGCATGAAAGTGACATAATACAAATTTAAAATATAAGAAACATTGGCATTCATTGGTCAGCAAGTATTGAATATTACAAAACATTTTTCATCATTCAAGTGAAATATGACATATTTAAAATGTAACACTCTGTAGCTACTACTCAAAGACTGTGGTTGGAAAAAAATTATTCAGTATTACTCATAACTCTTCTAACTTGGTAGCATTATTTGGGACTGGTAATACATTTTTTTTTTTTGTGCTAGCAATGCATTGCGTTGGGATCGATAATTAATTGCTGGGGCATAACAATATTTGCTTTTGACTTATTGCTGCAAATGAAGATGGGTAACGTCATTCGTCATGAGTCATCTGTAGCAAGATTATGAAACAAATAGCGTATATGTGATCACATTCATGAATGACACAGGTTTAATGACTAACTGCTTATAGCACATTAATTTCATGAGTAATTTCTCCTGCAAAAAATACAAAATGGATTATTAAGCTGAAAGAAGAAACGCATAGTGTGCTAAAAAGTAGTGAACTTCGAATTAACAGGTAATGAAACGTGTATTAAATATATACATTCTCTAGTTGTCCTTTCCAAAACCCTCAGTCATCATACCATGCGACATAAGACATACTGTCAAAACGAACTGCAACAAATACTTAAATAACTACATAGCATAAATACATAAACTTCAACATTATCCTCATCTGCAAAGAAAAACTTCATTATTATTATTATCATCACCTGCAAAGAAAAACTTCATTATCCATATAATCATAATTCCATTATTATCATCACCTGTAAAGAAAAACTTCATTATCCATCACTATTCATCATCATTCATTATCATCTGCAAAAAAGTCACTTCATTATACATTATACAACTATACATAGTATAGAGTTCCTTATCTCTAGCATATTTCATCACTAAAACTAAGATGTGTAGTTCTGTCTGACAGCCTGCATCAATCGCCTCGTATTCTGAAAGAAAAAATTAGTTAAGACTGCTATCATACGATGTGTATAGTATATTCTTGTTAATGCTTGTTAATTCTGATCCATTTACTCTTCATGACGAAGTATTGCATCTTCTTTCGTTCATTCCGAAGGTGAAATTCCCATTTCTGTTTAACTTATTTCTTTTACACGTTATTTCTTTCTGAAAATGATAAACAATGATTGATGTCTTGCATTTAAATCACATACTCATTAAATAAAAGCTGGTTTCTAGTGATATAATTGAGCATACAACATAGTATGACAGAAAACGTAAAATGTCAAAAAAACATAGACAGTGTTCAGATGCAAAAATGTACACATAATATTACAATGTAGTACCAAAAAAAAAAAAAAGAAGTAAAATAGTCACGACAAACAAAATAGGAAAACAATCATACATACATGAAGAATGGAAAATGTGCACGGTCTGATGTGTAACGACAAGAAAAAGCGACCTGCTAACCTTACCTTGCTGGGCACTTGCCAAGAAAAAATACGATAATCATCAGTAAGTAATCACATAAATATAATTGCATAAGTGGTCATAAAATGTGTAAGTTCATCTGGAAAAATGTGCACGGTCTGATGTGTAACGACAGGAAAAGAGACCTGCTAACCTTACCTTGCCGGACACTTGCCAAGAAAAAATACGATAATCATCAGTAAGTGTTCATGTGAATGCAATTGCATAAGTGGTCATAAAAAAATCAGGAAATGTCATTACAGTGTGATAAATCATAAAGTATGTTCATTCAATAAAGGGTTTGACGTTGGAGACATGGTGGTTCCCTTTGGTTTTTCTGGTTCTCAGAGTTTCGCCGTATACTACATTGGGGTGAGGAATGCTGCGAATTCGATATGGACCTGCATATAGAAGCTCAAATTTACTACATCTACTTTTTCCTCTATTAGATAAATAATGTGTGCGCAATATGTTTTTTATGGCAGTGTATTCTAAACAGTTTACCAATTTCTTTCATTAATCGTTCACAAGGGTTCGAAGAAGCATGGTACCTGGATATATAGATCGGAGAAATGTTTCTAGCTCGTAACATACGTGTCCATATAGCAGATCGAAACTGTGGTCCATTGTCGGAAATTACTTTCAAAACATGCCCTACATGAAATAGAAAATATTTTACAAATGCTTTCGAAACAGTCTTAGCAGTAGCTTTGCGTAACGGAGTAAAGGTAACAAATTTTGAAGTGAGTTCAACAGCGACAAAGATGTAGCAAAAACCTGGTAGTGAGGTCGGACATGTTCTTTTGTGTTCCGATTCTAGTTTGTTAGTTGCACGTGTCAAAATCAATCATTTGCTGAAAAACATTTGTTTGTGTTTTGTGAGTGTCGTAAATTGGTAGTGACAGCAGAAGACAACACAGCTGACGGACAGAAGCATTAGTTCGCGCAGCTGACCAAAGCATGTGAAAGAGAGAGAGAGAGAAAAAAAAGAATACTATGTCCCGTAATAACGACGAAATGAAATTTTCAAATGCAACTTGTTGAATGTACATGACGCTGAAATTTGCTTTGCAGAAGTTGGTTGCGATGTCTTGCTGATTGTTGCTGAGTGAACGCGATAGTGCGTCTGCTACAATATTTTGCGAACCGGGAATGTGAACAATTGCAAAATTAAATTCCTGCAAATAGTTTCCATCTGCTTAATCTGTCGTGTGTAAATTTAGCCAAAAGTAAAAACTGTATAGCTCTATTATCTGTGTAAACGGTAGTATGTCTTCCATAAAGATAATGCCGAAATCTCGTAAATGCCCAAACAACACATAATGTTTCAAGTTCTGTAACAGAATAATTGCGTTCAGCAGGTGACAGAATTCCACTTGTAAAGGCGATGTTTTTAATTACTGTAGTGCCATCTTCTTCAATTTCCTGAAAAACGTGTACGCCTAAAGCAGTGTTAGAACTGTCGGTGGCAATGGAAAAATTTCTAGTAAGATCTGGGTGTGATAAAAGTGGTGCATTCAACAAAGTTTGTTTCAGATTGACAAATTCAGACTATTGGTTTTTCGTGTAAAAGTGTGTCTGAGATGTCGTCAAAAGTAATAACATTTTCGTGAACAAGATTCTCTGTGTCAAAAGTATTACTTGCGTTGCTGGAAGATTCATTCTATACTGTATCTAGTCAAATTCTTTCTGACGTGCTGTTATTTTCGGGAGGATGCTGTGGCATTTCAACTATTTGTACTATTCCGTCATTTCTTCCTGACGTATTACGTTCGGGATGATATCTACTATCTGGTTCATTCATGATAATATGTTGTTGCGGATGATTTTGCTTCTGATAGGACCGACTGTTATTAAACGTACGCTGAAAATTGTGCTCATTACTTTTACGTCTGCCATTTCTATATGGTGCATTGTGATAGGAATTGAAATGGTGTGTTTTCTGTACGTAGTTATTTCCTTGTTGCTGTGCGTTACTATTTGTTGGAGCTGACGCTACACGTGCAGGCAGCGAAACATTCAAGCTTGGTTGACCTTGTACATTACATTGTTGGTTAGGTATGCAACCGGTTAGTTCTGTTGCTATTGCGGTGAAAAACCTCTATTGTTACCAAAATGTGTTTGCGCTTGCTGAAAATTTTACACATACTGATGATTAAATTTTCGTCTGTTATTAAAGTTCTCGTGGTTGTCATTTCTGGTGCGTCTAATGAAAAATGTCACTTTCGGTAAAATTTGTCTTATCAGTTTTTCTTTACACTTTCATAATTATAGATAGATCGATAGTTAAAGAGCTGTTTTGATAGATGTATAGGATAGTAGAAGAGAAGGCAGCAGTGCAGAAAACTAAAGATGAAATAGCACTACTACGGCTCAGGGCCCTGTGCACGCTACGGCACATATTCATCGAAGCGTAATGAATCCCCTGAGGTCAATTACGCGCTGCAAATAAATTTTAGCTTTTGCATTACAGACAATGCCGGTGAAAATTCAAAAGAAAATTGTTGTATCCAGTCCAAAGCTAGATTCTGCATTACACGAAATGATGGTAAAAATTCAAGAGCAAATTGTCGTATTCAGTTCAAGGCGTGCACCTGTGCTCTGTCATTTTTTAATACCTTAGATCTTTTTACGGATAAAAATTGCTCGTAATCAACGTTATCGTCTCTGAAATTATAAACAGGTTTAGGTTTGTGTGGGAATCTGTTTCTCTGTGACACTTCATATTCTAAGTCATGTAGTCTCTGTAAATTACCTAAGTTACAATTTACGTTTATCTTCCTGTCTCTGTGCGGTAATTGTTTCCATGACTTGTCGTTTTACTTTATTTTGTTCGTGTATGAATTTACGGTAACGCGTTTCACTGTTTTGTAGGTGGTGATTAAAACGTTCGTCAATTTGACTGTTCGGTTGGTCGAATTTCACGTCTACTTTTGCATCCAGTGCGCGTGAAAGTTCTGCTGACATTAATTTAAACTCGTCGCGTAACTGTGTTGCGTTTTCAGAGCATTGTTTACCGACTGCACTAATTTCGTCTCTAAGTGATTCTGTTGTAGCTGCTTGCGTATTCCTTAATTCTTGAGCAACAGATCTAATTTCTTCAGAACTTTTCCTAGCACAAGCCTTAATTTCCTCACATAATTGTTCTTTAGTATCATGACATTGCGCGGCAACGGCTGTAATCTGTTCACTAAGCTGTCTGGAATTGTTGTCTAATTTTTCATTCAACTGTTTGGAATTGTTGTCTAGTTTTCATTAAGGTTGTCTTGTTTGTCATTCGACTGTTTAAAACTTTCACTAAGTTGTTTGAAATTTTCACTCTGTTGAAGCAATACTGCCATAATTTGATCCAATCCAATATTACCTACTCTATTTTCTGTGCTGTTTGATGGCATACCTGCAATTGTCACGTTTTCTGTAACCATTTGGTCATTCTGTAATTCTTGAAAAGGTTTGCCAATCGAATGTGCACTGTCGGTCACTAAATCGGAATCAAATAAATCTGACATACTTTGAGTACATTGTTCATTTTCGTTAGAAAAATTTATCTGTTCACAATTCAAATTTTGCAAATTGGGTATGTTAAACTGGGCAGCGTTCATTGTAACAGACCGTCCCACGTCATCAATTGTCGATAAATTAACAGAGGACACAATTGAATTTATTTGCTCATCATTAGCATTAAAATCATTACTAGTGGTCGGTAGGCACTGATTGTCTATACATGGAGGACTATCATTATTACACAAACTGTCGCTAGTATGATCGGTCAAATTATTCGAGTCGGCTATTTCACTCATTACACATCGCGATATACTGTTAACAGTTTTTCGCGGCATTTTCACTAATCAAAATTAAGCACAAATGCGGCAAGGACAATACAAAAATGCAACAAACACAATTACAAGAAAGAGCAACAAATTGCCGATGATCTGTGAAAGAAAGAGTGACAAATTAGTAAATGGGTTGCGCCAGATGCAAACTACGTTTAAGAAAATAAGAGCAGATATATGACTACTTATCAGAAGATTCACAAAGAAATACGATCCTGGCCGGATGTCGCCAAGTGTAACCTCCCCACAAAAATATTTAAAATTAAAATATGAACCATGAACCAAGTGTAACCTCCGCACAATAATAATAATTAAATAAATTTTAAATATTGTAACCTCTGAACAAAATGGGGTCCCATTTATAATCTCTGTGCAGAAATGCATTCACATTTAATGTACCCATAAAATTCTTTTCACATTTAATGTTAAGTTCGAAACAGAAAAATTCCTAAACACCGAAATAATAAAAAAATTCAGTAACATGGTAAATTTTATGACGACAGCAACGCTGCGCCTCGACCCTGCATTCTGAATAAAAAAATCAAAAATTCTTACCTCAATAAAAACTGCGAATATATCTGCTCTTACATAAAAAAAATTTCGGCACAGCTCCGTGCAATGCTGGCCTATGCTTTGTGACCCGTGAAAGTAAAGATTATTCATTGGATAAAATCTTTAAATTGAAATGAATGCTTTTTATAAAAAAAATACTTTATATTACAAAAATTATTATTGGGGCATTTTTTTAAGAAATTGATGACAGTTAATATACATTACTAGATATGCGCAGGGCTGCTTCTTTACCTTCTACAATAATACTCATCCTCCAGTCTCAACCAGAGCAGACTCCCGACACGCGCCGACACGTGCACGCAACTGCCGACTATTGCCGACTCCGCAGACTACAGAAGACTACTGTCGACTAGCGACAAGCAACAACTCACTACATACTGCTCTCTGGTCAGAGACGCATACGTCTTACACCATGAAAGTAATTCCCTCATATCTTAACAGATATCCTATCATCCTGTCCCTTCTGCTTGTCAGTGTTTTCCACATATTCCTTTCCTCTCGCAAAACTTCCTTATTTCTTACCTTATCAGTCGACCTAACCTTCAACATTCGTCTGTAACACCACATCTCAGATGCTTCGATCCTCTTCTGTTCCGGTTTTTCCACATTCCATAATTGACTACCATACAATGCTGTACTCCAATCGCACATTCTCAAAAATTTCTTCCTCAAATTAAGGCCGATATTTGATATTATTAGACTTCTCTTGGCCAGGAATACCCTTTTTGCCATTGCTAGTCTGCCTTTCATGTCCTCCTTGCTCCGTCCGTCGTTGGTTATTTTACTGCCTAGGTAGCAGAATTCCTTAACTATATCTACTTCGTGACCATCAATCCTGATGTTAAGTTTCTCGCTGTTCTCATATCTCATTACCTTCGTCTTTCTTCAATTTACTCTCAATCCATACTCTGTACTAATTAGAATGTTCATTCCATTAAGCAGATCATGTAATCCTTCCGCACTTTCGCTCAAGATAGAAAGTCATCTGCGAATCGTATCACTGATATCCTTTCACCTTGAATTTTAATTCCACTCCTGAACCTTTCTTTTATTTCTATCATTGGTTCTTCGATGTACAGATTGAAAGTTGAGGGACTAAATCATTGTCTTACACCATTTTTAATACTAGCACTTCGTTCTTGGTCGTCCACTCTTATTGTTCCCTCTTGGCTGTTGTACATATTGTACATGACCCGTCTCTCCTTACAGTTTACCTTTACTTTTCTCAGAATTACGAACATCTTGCACCATTTTACATTGTCGAACGCTTTTTCCAGGTCGGCAAATCCTGCGAACGTGACTTGATGTTTCTTTAGTCTTGCTTCCATTATTAACCGCAACATCAGAAGTGCCTTTCTCGTCCCTTTACCTTTCCTAAAGCCAAACTGATCGTCATCTAGCGCATCCTCAATTTTCTTTTCCATTCTTCTGTATATTATTCTTGTAACCAACTTGGATGCTTGCGGTGTTAAGCTGATTGTGCGATAATTCTCGCACTTGTCAGCTCTTGACGTCTTCGAAATTGTGTGGATGATGCTTTTCCGAAAGTTAAATAGTATGTTGCCAGACTCATTCACTCTACACACCAATGTGAATAGTCGTTTTGTTGCCTCTTCACCCTATGATTTTAGAAATTCTGATGGAATATTATCCATCCCTTCTGCCTTATTTGATCTTAAGTCCTACAAAACTCTTTTAAATTCTGATTGTAATACTGGATTCCCTATCTCTTCTAAATCGACTCCTGTTTGTTCATCTATGACATAAGTCAAATCTTCCCCCTCATAGAGGCTTTCAATGTATTCTTTTCACCAATCCATTCTCTCCTCTGCATTCAACAGTGGAATTCCCATTGCACTCTTAATGTTATCAGCCTTGCTTTCAATGTCACGGAAGGTTGTTTTGGCTTTCCTGTATGCTGTCCGTCAGACAATCATTTCTTTTATTGATGTCTTCACATTTTTCCTGCAGCCATTTCGTCTTAGCTTCCCTGCAGTCCCTATTTATTTCATTCCTCAGCGACTTGTATTTCTCTATGCATGAGTTTCCCGGAACATTTTTGTACTTCCTTCTTTCATCAATCAATTAAAGTATCTCTTTTGTTACCCATGGTTTCTTCGGAGTTACCTTCTTTGTGCCTATTTTTTCCCAGCTTCCCAGCACTTTTTAGAGATGCCCATTCTTCTTCAACTGTACTGCCTACTGAGCTATTCCTTATTGCTGTATCTATAGCCTTACACATTTTCAGCCGTATCTCGTCAGTCCTTAGTACTTCCATACCCCACTTCTTTGCATGTTGATTCTTCCTGACTAATGTCTTGAACTTCAGTCTACTCTTCATCGGTACTACATTGTGATGTTACCTAACTGAAATTTTCCAGTATCATCCTACCTTTTCCGGGTATATCTCTTCCTCTTGTGATTCTTGAATACAGTATTCGCTATTACTAGCTGAAACTTGTTACAGAATTCAGTTAGTCTTTCTCCTCCCTCATTCCTGGTCCCAAGCCCATTTTCTCCTGTAACCATTCCTTCTACTCCTTCCCCTACAACTGCATTTCAGTCCCCCATGGCTATTAGATTTTCATGTCCCTTTACACACTGTATTACCCTTTCAACATCCTCATGCACTTTCTCTATCTGTTCATATTCAGCTTGCGACGTCGGCATGTACACCTGAACTATAATTGTCGGTGTTGATTTGTGGTCGATTCTGACAAGAACAAACCTATCACTGAATTGTTCACTGTAACACACTCTCTGCCCTACCTTCCTATCCATAACAAATCCTACTCCCGATATGCCATTTCCCGCTGCTGTTGATATTACCCTATACTCATCTGACCAGAAATATAGCTGTGCAAAGGCATAAAATCAAGGGATCTGACTTGCACAACATGCTGTAAAACACTTACCACAAAGCGGTATTCAAAGTTGCAGAAAATAGACAAAACTCTTTTCCTACACAAGCAAATATAACTATTCTCCTGAAAAATTGTCTATATTGTTCACAGGTATAAAAATGTAAAACAAATTGTGTTCCTGGAATGGTATACGTGTATAATCGCCTCAGCTGTTGTCTCACAAATCCTGAATGTAACTGCTACGTCAAAGCCTATAACTGATAATGTAATATGTACTTGGGTGCAAAACAAAGCTTTATCTAACTGAAAAAAATCAGCAGCCTACCATATAGTTGCACATCCTGACAGAAAACGTCGACAGGTGAAACGGCATCGTAAAATTTCTAAACTCTTGTTTGTATTTGTTGAAATTCATGTTTGTAAGTGTCTAGTTGGTATCTGGAAAATACACAACTCGCGACGTGCAATGCGAGTACAGAAACACATTCATAAAGGTAAAGAATGAAACAATGAGGATCTACACTTAACGACTGCTAAAAGGGAACAAAGGCTCTAAGTGTAGATATGCTTCATTAAGCCATAACAACAATAGAACCTTTCATAAAGTTCTCAAAGTAGACAAGTTAGCATAATATTTCTTAATTATTTTCCTGGGTGCAATTACTTCCCTTGACACTTTTTTCAGTTATAAGACAAAACCGTATGTTTCATTATAAAATTTCTACTACAAACTTCAGCCATTTGCAGTGTCCTAACAATAAGAAACTACCAAGTTACAAGAACGAAAAAACTGGATTACCTTAACACTTGAATTTGTAATTCTTCCGTTAATATATTCCTCAAAAATATATTATTACAAAATCATTTTTAAATAATGCTGCTTCCACTGCATGGCGGGCAGCTTCCATACTTAATAAACTCAATATATTGCCAGACTAACCGTCACGCACTACACAATGCTTCTCTTTGGTCTCAAAAGACAGACTTACAGAGAACAGCATTATATCAGTACTATAGATGTTGTGTACATTTATCAGGTTCGCCAAATCATTCTCAATTATGGCAAAACTTTCTGAAAGTCGACATGGTAAATCGGACAGACACCTTTCAAACGTCCGAGTCCATCACATACACTTTTCGCCGTAATTATGCAACAGTTTCGAGTAAGTGTAGCTCTTCATCGTCAGCAGGTGTCACTGTGGTGCTCCAGGGAGACGCCGCACACCCGAATTTGAAGATGTCGTACTGCATCCCGTTGAAGCGAACTCTTCAACGAGTACACGAGCAATTTCTTTGGCTATGAAAGTGATGTACTGGATCACGCCTAATCAATTACTTTTAAAGATGGGCGCGTTAGCAACCTGTTTACAAACGGACCTGGGTTCAAACTCAAAATAATATCTACTCACCCCCTTCCACAAGTCCTTGAAGTCTGCAACGGGATATCTTAACGCCCTGTATTTCATCTTCTTAACATGTGTATCTGAGGTGTTTAAAGGTAATCATCGGAACCTATATGTACCTGGGCACCTTGTACCTATTACTGTAGCAAAGACTCTTTTTGTCTCCTTAAAATAACATAAAAACTACCTCTCAAGCCATAAAGATAATCTGGAGATATAGAAAGAAAAATTGAAGGTCAAGGGATACCACCATTCCTTTAATAGTTTTTACCGGCGTTCTCCGAGTAGTTCTGTTCATAGCGTTCCACGGTAAAACTTGACTTCAGTGTGGAAAGATCCATTAACTATTCATTCACTGGTCAATGAGCCATCAACAACGCAAACTGATATTGAAATTAATTAAGAAGTCAACGGATAACACAAGAATGGCAAGCTACCAATGGAACACCACGTGCAGTTTGTGCAACAAGTACCTCTTTCTTTTACTATCACTAATTTATTCTTTGCATTACTACACTCTTAGGCTGTCCTGTCAAAACAGTAATTATTCTAGGGGTAAATATTCTCTCATGAGTCAATACTGAATAGAGATAATTGCAGTGAAAGAGGAGTTCTTTTAGAAAAAAATGCACATTCATTTCTCAAATGGACAAGCAGAAAATATTTTCATTGAAAAGTACGTTCATGTTCACTGAAGATGGAAATTTACATTGTTGTAAAACATATGGGACATCGTCAAACAAGGTCTGAAAATGAAACCAGGACAGGATCTGGTTACTATACTCATACTGTAAAAGACATGGCATCTCCCAAACACTAGCAAGTGATCTGTGCAACGCTTAACGTGCACCCAGAACTACGTTATAACATGAGCAACTTAAGCATAGTATCTTCTAGCAACCGTATGAGGTTATCCGACGCACACTGTCTGGCTGACCACAGTCATAATACCCAACATGCAAGACATGCAGGTGGGCACCATATAGTTTGATGAATCTGTCAATTAACGTTTAGTCATTAATTAATTACTAACAAAAAGTAAAGGGGTTGCATTATTACAGGCCGTGAACGCGTATGTCTGACACTACCGTACAATGTGGATGAAGAGAGGGGTGAGGGGGGGGGAGGGAAAGATTGAACGCTGTCAAATTTACAAGAAATTATTTGGATGAATTATTTTCATCTATACTTCAAATTATCTGACAAAAGGCATTTCAAATTCAAACAACAAATATTTGTAATAAATGCTCTTTAACACCATGTAGATATCTGCACACAAAAGGCAGTAATGTATGGTCCCACCTCTATTTTCAGAAATCACAATAAAACGGTTTAAATCCCTATAAGAAATGTGGGGCAGCTTCACTCATATTCTATGCTTCTAACTTTCAATAAAATAAACTCATACAAGTAGCTCATTACATCTCTGTCAAGCTACAGCACAGCAAAATGATGGTTGCAGTGGAGCATGGTGGATTCTGATTACAAAGAATCACCTGAAAAATTATCAAAATTTTCAGAGGAAATTATTACAGCCTCTCTGATTTCTAAACGGACAATTCATAAACAAATCACCGTTAAATCCGTAAAACCCCAGACAAAATTGCTACGGCCTCGCTCTTTTATAATAACCAAACTTTCAAGGTGTGAAGCGTCACACGAAAACGTATTTTGAAACTAATTAATCTAGGACACAGCTAATGGCGGAATATGAGGTGTATACTTCCCTTTGCTAAATTTGTCGTCTTAGGTTACGTTGGTACTACTTCAGTCCCACTCCCACAATCTTTGATCAACTCTAAGTTTCCCCGTCTTTATCTCGTTCTCTCCCGCATCTATTCAAACACGGACACACAGAAAAAGAAATGGATGCAAGGAAAAAGAAGGGACATATTAGGCAAAGTTGGTTTCATATTTCTGTCCATTTACCCGTAATACATAAACATAACAAGAATATCATCATTCACATATTACTGAACTGTATCAAACTACGATCATGAGAAAGTAGTAAATGGAGCAGAACAAACAGTTCCGCTTCAAAAGTTAGGTAACGGAGCCCACAGAGCGGGTCGGAAGCTGTGTGTTTGTATTACGGAAAATGGTATCTCCAGACGCCGAAAGATGACTTATAAAGCTCTTAATGTCCTAAGCAAATATGAAAGAGAAACAGTCCAATCACCAACAACGCAAGACCAGATCCCACGAGAAATCAAAAAACTTTATGATATGAAGGCATTATAAAAGAACGTGAATGAAAACCATTCTTAGATGTGGAGCTAGAACTTATTCACATTAATAAAGGCCACAAAAAGTACGACAACTATGGAAGACAGTGTAATTAATGCGGAGTTAATTTTGTACATGTTAATCTTGCATCGTTATAGACTGTTGGTTTAACATGTGCTGGAAAAAGGAGATATTCTCAAAACTGTAAATAGCGATGTAATACTGCTTTAAAGGAATGACGAAAAGACATTTTGCGTCAACTACTGTAGAATAAGACTGTTTGAAACTACTTTAAGCTGTACTCCAGGATTATAAAGAAAAGACGAAACAATAAGTGAGTGTATCTTAAAAATGTAGGTGTGACTACAATCCAAGACCAGCAAACGAAAACACACTTATCTCTTAAGGCCTATGAGTGTTGTTTCTATGATGTTTTAAGGGAACACCGTCGAACATACCAAAACACAAAACATCTGACACCAGTCAACAGGACAGGTACTAAAAAATAGATTATGTATTAGACATAGTTAAAAACTTTGAAACATAAAAAAATGAAGATGATAAAGATACAGTTGTGCAAGTAACTTAAGGTAATGCAGCCGGGTGATGTCGTCGACAACCGCCGATAATTCGACACAACACACAATGTCATTTTCAAGGCAAAACTGCAACAAGTAAGCGCTGTGCAAGGAAATTTAGAACCTCGCTTTGTAGAGTAACTCCTGGGAGGTAAAACAAACACACACACACACACACACACACATACACACACACAGAGAGAGAGAGAGATATTCACACTGTAAACCCTAGCGACATCACACAAAAAGGATGACCAACATCAGAAATTAAAAACCAACGTGTGAGATAACATTAACTCTCTCCCTCAGTTTTATTGGCAAGGGAAAGAGCAGGATTCCATGCAGAATTTAAACAAAAACCTCCATCTCTATTTATAAGGTCATTTCCTAATTTAATTTCGAAAGCTTCCCAACAGCGGGAAGTGCACTCCGAAATCTCAGTGTTTTCGGACAGTCGGTGCCAAGACAATGTTCGGCAATAGCGGATTTAGTCAGCTGTTGTATGCGTGTGCGAGCTTATCCCCTGTACACTGGTCTTGATAGTCTGGTCAACACATGACATGCCACAACTGCAAGGAAAACGGCAGGTATCCGCCTTGCGCAAAGCAAGATCATCCTTTACGGAACCTAAAAGGACCTTAACCTTAGATGGTGGTCCAAACACACATTTCACATCATATTTCCTCAAAATACGACCAATCATGTTGGGAATGCTCCCCGCAGAAGGCAAAAAGTCCATAGACTTCGGTGCCACCTCAGTGTTATCATCACTTACCCTGTTCACGGTTGGTCAATAGCGAAACGCTCGTCTGATCTGTCTTTCATTACAGCGTTCTGCTGAAAGATGACTCAGATGACAAACTCTTAGGGTCCGAGAAGACGTGGGTCGTGTGAAAGAAGGTACGAAGTACCGCTTCACGCTGTGACGAATGGTGACAAGTATCAAACTGTAGATGGAAGGCAGTGCCAGTAGGCTTCGTATAAAGAGCACGTCCCAACGTACTGTCAACCTCCCTCCTGACCAATACATCAAGGAACGCAGGGTACCCATCCTTTTCAACCTCCGTCGTGAAACAAATATTCGGGTTGATTTAATTCAGATGTTTTTAAAAAGCTTTCAAATTGTCACTGCCAAAAGACGTAAGTATCGTCTACATCACTGTAAAAGGATCAGATTTCAAAGCCACTAACTCCAAAGAATTTTTCTCGAAGTTTTCCATGAACAAATTGGCAATAATACTTGACAAGTGGCTTCCCTTCGTAACTTCATCTGTCGCTCATAGTATTTGTCATTGAATGAAAAGTTAAGTGGAAGTCAATACATGTAGAAATAAGTTCTTTAATTCAATACCAAACCTAACCTGAATAACCTTAACGGATCAGGCAGAGGAATATTGGTGAAGAGACAAGCCCGATTGAAACTTACCACAACATCAGCGTCAATCAAACTCATTCCCTCTCACCAACGGAAGAAATTGGCCAAGTTTTAATGTGATGTTCATACAATTTTTAATGTGATGTTATTCCGCCCTACTAGTAGGTTCAACAGAGTAACAAGGTGCTCCGATACACGATGCGTCGGAGCACCTATCTTATTCGTAGTCGGCCTGAGGGGAATATCTTCCTTGCGGGTCTTCGGCAGGCCATATATGTAGACGGAAAATCACATTAAGAATTAAGACACTTATAATAGTCTCCTGCAGCAAGGACCGCTACTTCAGGAGGCCTTTAATTTCTCTCCGTTCTATAAACATAATCTTTTACGGGTAAATACGCAGAAATATCCATTATTGTGCGTTTACACGATTGTAGTACAATTGCTGGAAGCAGTTTGCATCCTTTAAGTATCTGCGAGTATGCGTAAGGAACGACATAAACTGTAACGGCAACATATAACTAACAAAGTAGGTCAGATGTCACAGACTCATTGGAAGGGTCTTCAATAATGGTTCACCATCCACGAAGGAGATAGCTTAATCAACTCTCTTCGACCAATACTCGAATATTGCCCACCAGTCTGTGACCCATTCCATGCGGGATAATACATACAACAAAGAATATACTAATAACAGCTGAGTGTTTCGTCAGAGGTCCACTCGGTAACCGCGAAAGCGTCACGAAGGTTGTCATCGGACTAAAGTCGCAGACGCTTCAAGAGAGGCGTTGTGTATCAGGCTGTGGTTTACAGTTAAGATTCCGTGAGCTCACTTCCATGGAAGGATTAACCGATATTATACGTCCTCCTGTGTAGGCAACATTGGAGAGCTTCGAGTTCACAAGAAGGCTTACAAGCAGTCGTTCATCTCCCGTATCATTTGTGACTATGGAACAGGAGGAAGACAGTCGTACACAAAGTACTAATCCACAAACCATGAGTGGCTTTCGGACTATATGCACCAAAAACCTACTACAAATCGGTGTCAGAGGGATGAGCCTATAATTCAGAAGAGTTTTACTTTCTTATATGTTGACATGCCGTTTGAACTTTATAGTCATCAGGTACGGGTGTTTCGTGAACCAAGTAGCTGTATATGATTACTAAAAGCAGAGGTACGTCAACAACATTCTTTCAAAGGAACCTAAGTGGTATAAAATCTGGACCCGTAGAGTTTCCTTTATGGATTTAAGTTGCGTAGCGCTAAGCCGAAGGACTTTTTCTTGGGTCATTAGTCTTCTGATTGGTTTGATGCGGCCCACCACGAATTCCTGTCCTGTGCCAACCTCTTCATCTCAGGGTAGCACTTGCAACCTACGTCCTCAATTACCTGCTGGATGTATCCCAATCTCTGTCTTCCTCTACAACTTTTGCCCTCTATAGCCCTCTCTAGTACCATGGAAGTCATTCCCTCATGTCTTAACAGATATCCTATCATCCTGTCCCTTCTGCTTGTCAGTGTTTTCCGCATATTCATTTCCTCTCCGATTCTGCGCAGAGTCTCCTCATTCGTTGCCTTATCAGTCCACCTAACTTTCAACATTCGCCTGTAGCACCATATCACAAATGATTCGATTCTCTTCTGTTCCGGTTTTCCCACAGTCCATGTTTCACTACCATACAATACCGTACTCCAGACGTACATTCTCGGAAATTTCTTCCTCAAATTAGGGCCATTTTTGATACTAGTAGAATTCTCCTGGCCAGGACTGCACTTTTTGCCAGTGCTAGTCCGCCTTGCTCCGCCCGTCATTGGTTATTTTGCTGCCTAGGTAGCAGAATTCCTTAACGTCATCTGCTTTGTGACTATCAGTATCATGTTATGTTTCTCGCTGTTCTCATTTCAGCTACTTCTCATTTCTTTCGTCTTCCTTCAATTTACTCTCTATCCGTATCCTGAACTCATTAGACTGTCCATACCATTCTACAAATCATACAATTCTTCCTCACTTTCACTCAGGATAGCAATGTCATCAGCGAATCCTATCATTGATATTCTTTCACCTTGAATTTTAATTCCACTCCTGAATGTTTTTTTGTTTTTTTTCTTTTTTCGTTTCCGTCATTGCTTCTTCGATGTGCAGACTGGACAATAGGGGCGAAAGACTACATCCCTGTGATCCATCATTTTTAATACGAGCACTTCGTACTTGATCGTCTACTCTTATGGTTCCCTCTTGGTTCTTGTACATGTTGTGTATTACTCGTCTCACCCTATAGCTTACTCCAATTTTGCTCAGAATTTCTTACGTCTTGCGCCATTTTACATTGTCTAACGCTTTTTCCAGATCGACAAATCCTATGAACATTTTTTTATTTCAATGTCAGAATTACCTCTCTCGTGTCTTTAGCTTTTATAAAGCCAAACTGATCGTCACCTAGCACATCCTAAATCTTCTTTTCCGTTCTTTTGTAAATGATTCTTGTCAGCAACTTGGATGCAGGAACTCTTACGCTGATTGTGCCGTAATTCTCCCACTTGTCAACTCTTGCAGTCTTCGAAATTGTATGGATGATATTTTTCCGAAAGTCAGGCGATATATTGTCAGACTCATACATTCTACACATCAACGTGAATAGTCGTTTTGTTGGCACTTCCCCTAATGATTTTAGAAATTCTGATGGAATATTATCTATCCCTTCTGCCTTATTTGATCTTAAGTCCTCCAAGGCTTTCTTAAATTCTTATTCTAATACTGGATCCCCAGTCTCTTCTTAATGGACTCCTGTTTCTTCTTCTACCACATCAGACAAATGTTCCCCCTCATAGAGGATTCTATGTATCCTTTCCGTCTATCCGCTCATTGCTATGCAGTTAGCAGTGACATTCACGTTGCACTCTTAATGTTACTACTCTTGCTTTTAATGATACCGAGGGTTGTTTTAACTTCATTCTATGCTGAGTCAGTCCTTCCGGCAATTATTTCTTTTTCTATTTCTTAAAATTTTTCATGCAGCCATTTCGTTTTAACTTCCCTGCAGTTTCTACTTATTTCATTCCTCAGCGACTATATTCCTGAGTTTCCCCGAACATTTTTGTGCTTCCTCCTTTCATCGATCAAATGAAATATTTCTGCCGTTTCCCAAGGTTTTTTCTCAGTTGCCTTCTTTGTACACCGAAGGTAACTACCTCCAAATTAAAGTTAGCTGATGTTCTCAATACGAATTCTTGGTCATTTTCTACATTTTTGATCAAAGAATTCCAAGAAATGGTGATTTAGAGGATCTGTGTCGTCTGTAGCATTACTATTACCATTAGGACCAGTCTAATGAATGTGATCACTCCTCAAAAGACTGAATAACCTTTTTTGCAGCGAGGACGTGCAGGAAGACGGTCAATGAGGTTGTGGGAGGTACCGACAGGAATGTGGATCCATGCAGACATCACAGCTGCGCTAGGTTCCTCGTTCAGTGTCCACGGAAAGAAGCCCGAACTAGATGGTCCCACACATTTTCTATTGGGCTTAAACCCGCGGTGTCTGGTAGCCAGAGGATTACCATAAGCTCAAGCTCGTGCCCTTCGAACTACACGTACACTGCGAGCTGCGTGACACGTTGTGTTGTCCTAGTGGGAGATACCATCGTGTCAAGACAAAAATAAACTGCTTGTAGGGGTGAACATGGTCCCCTAGCATAGATTGGCGAGATCACCTAGGGAAGGGCACGAAAACATTCCCCAGAAAACTGCTCCAGACCATAACACTTCCTCCTCTTGCCTGGACCCTTACAGCGATTGTTGCAGGTCCCTGCCGCCGTTGGATAAGCAGCTGCAGCAGCAAGTCGTATACCCCTAGCTTACTTATTTCTTACATAGTTTAATTCTTAATTTCTTTGCGTGTTTTTGGGTACTTGCATTGTTTAATTCATAAATTTCGGGCGTATTATAGTATTTGAGAGTTGTAGCATCGCGCTTTAGTGTTTGCTTCGTAAATTCTTACTTAAATTGCGTGTGAGTTTGGTATAGGAGGTGTAATTTCGAGTTTTAGTTACTGTAATCGTAAATTCAGGCAGATTGTAGCGCAGTCGTTAGGCATTTGTACAGGTTAGTTAATACATTCTTTGCGTGTTTCTCTTACGTTATCTAGGTACTGACTCGTGTTTCAGTAACTGTTGTTCAACATCGATTAGAATGGACAGGGACTGTGATTGCTGTGTTCGGATGAGGGCTGAGTTGGCATCCCTTCGCTCACAGCTGCAAGCGGCGCTGACTTCGGTCGCGCAGCTTGAGGCTGTTGCCAATGGGCACCACTGTGAGGAGCCGGACTTGGGTATCACGGGGATGTCAACCTCGTCCCGTCTGTCCCCAGATCGGTCTGCTGCTGTGATTGTCCCGGTTGCTGCCCGCAGTGGGGCTGAGCCCTCGCCTGTGATTGATTGGGAGGACGTTCCAAGGCGTGGCAGGCAGCGAAAGACGTCCCCGGTGCGTCTCACAAACAAGTTTCAGGCACTGTCTCTGGCTGAGCCAGATGCAGCTGCCTGCCCTGTTTCAGATTATGATTCTCAGTCTTCAAGGTCCGGGCAATCACAGAGGGTGGGCGTATTGGTAGTTGGGAGCTCCAGTGTTAGGCGCGTAATGGGGTCCCTTAGGGATATGGCGGCTAAGGAGGGGAATTAATCAAGTGTGCACTCCGTGTGCATTCCGGGTGGAGTCATTCCTGATGTGGAAAGGGTCCTTCCGGATGCCATGAAGAGCACAGGGTGCAGCCAGCTGCAGGTGGTGGCACATGTCGGCACTAATGACGTGTGTCGCTTTGGATCTGAGGAAATTCTCTCTGGATTCCAGCGGCTATCTGATTTGGTGAAGGCTGCCGGTCTTGCTTACGAGATGAAGGCAGAGCTCACCATCTGCAGCATCGTTGACAGAACCGACTGCGGACCTTTGGTGCAGAGCCGGGTGGAGGGTCTGAATCAGAGGCTCAGACGGTTTTGCGACCGTGTTGGTTGCAGATTCCTTGGCTTGCGCCTTAGGGTGGTGGAGTTTCGGGTTCCGCTGAATAGGTCAGGAGTTCAATACACTCAGCTGGCGGCTACACGGGTAGCGGAGGCTGTGTGGCGTGGACTGGGCGGTTTTTTAGGTTAGAAGGCCTCGGGTGGGCTGCAATCTCAAAGAGTGCATGGCAAATACAGGACGTGCTTGGATCAAGGAACAGTCGGTATTGTAGTTGTAAATTGTTGTAGTTGTGCTGGGAACGTCCCTGAGCTTCAAGTGCTAATAGAAAGCACAGAAGCTGAAATCGTTATAGGTACAGAAAGCTGGCTAAAGCCTGAAATAAATTCTGCAGAAATTTTTACGAAGTCTCAGACGATGTTCAGGAAAGATAGATTAGGCACAATTGGTGGTGGAGTGTTTGTGTCTGTCAGTAGTGGTTTATCTTGTAGTGAAGTCGAAGTAGATATTCCGTGCGAATTGGTATGGGGGGTTATACTTAACAGCGGAACTAAGTTAATAATTGGCTCCTTCTACCGACCCCCAGACTCCGATGATGTAGTTGCGGAACAGTTCAGAGAAAATTTGTGTCTCGTAACAAATAAATACCCCACTCATATGGTTATAGTTGGTGGGGACTTCAACCTTCCCTCGATATGTTAGCAAAAATACTTGTTCAAAACCGGTGGTAGGCAGAAAACATTTTCCGAGATTGTCCTAAATGCTTTCTCCGAAAATTATTTCGAGCAGTTAGTCCACGAACCCACGCGAATTGTAAATGGTTGCGAAAACACACTTGACCTCTTAGCCACAAACATCCAGAGCTGATAGAGAGCATCATGACTGATACAGGGATCAGTGATCACAAGGTCGTTGTAGCTAGGCTCAATACCGTTTCTTCCAAATCCACCAGAAACAAACGCAAAATAATTTTATTTAAAAAAGCGGATAAAGTGTCACTAGAAGCCTTCCTAAGAGACAATCTCCATTCCTTCCGAACTGACTATGCAAATGTAGACGAGATGTGGCACAAATTCAAAGATATAGTAGCAACAGCAATTTAGAGATTTATACCTCATAAATTGGTGAGAGATGGAACTGATCCCCCGTGGTACACAAAACAGGTCCGCAGAGGCAACGGAAAAAGCATGCGAAGTTCAGAAGAACGCGAAATCCCGAAGATTGGCTAAAATATACAGACGCGCGAAATTTGGCACGGACTTCAATGCGAGGTGCCTTCAATAGGTTCCACAACGAAACATTGTCTCGAAATCTGGTAGAAAATCTGAAGAAATTCTGGTCGTATGTAAAGTACACAAGTGGCAAGACGCAGTCAATACCTTCGCTGCGCAGTGGTGATGGTACTGTTACCGACGACTGTGCCGCTAAAGCGGAGTTATTGAGTGCAGTTTTCCGAAATTCCTTCACCTGGGAAGATGAATGGAATATTCCAGAATTTGAAACACGAGCAGCTGCTAGCATGAGTTTCTTAGAAGTAGATACCTTAGGGGTTGCGAAGCAACTCAAATCGCTTGATACGGGCAAGTCTTCTGGTCCAGATTGTATACCGATTAGGTTCCTTTCAGATTACGCTGATACAATAGCTCCCTACTTAGCACTCATATACAACTGCTCGCTCACTGATAGATCTGTACCTACAGATTGGAAAATTGCGCAGGTCGCACCAGTGTTTAAGAAGGGTAGTAGGAGTAATCCATCTAACTACAGGCCTATGTCATTGACGTCGGTTTGCGGTAGGGTTTTAGAGCATATACTGTATTCAAACATTATGAATCACCTCGAAGGGAACGATCTATTGATCCGTAATCAGCATGGTTTCAGAAAACATCGTTCTTGTGCAACGCAGCTAATTCTTTATTCGCACGAAGTAATGGCCGCTATCGACAGGAGATGTCAAGTTGGTTCCGTATTTCTAGATTTCCGGAAAGCTTTTGACACCGTTCCTCACAAGCGACTTCGAATCAAGCTGCGGACCTATGGGGTATCGTCTCAGTTGTGCGACTGGATTCGTGATTTCCTGTCGGGAAGGTCGTAGTTCGTAGTAATAGACGGCAAATCATCGAGTAAAACTAAAGTGATATCAGGTGTTCCCCAGGGAAGCGTCCTGGGACCTCAGCTGTTCCTGATCTATATAAATGACCTGGGTGACAATCTGAGCAGTTCTCTTAGGTTGTTCGCAGATGATGCTGTAATTTACCGTCTAGTAAGGTCATCCGAAGACCGGTATCAGTTGCAAAGCGATTTAGAAAAGATTGCTGTATGGTGTGGCAGGTGGCAGTTGACGCTAAATAACGAAAAGTGTGAGGTGATCCACATGAGTTCCAAAAGAAATCCGTTGGAATTCGATTACTCGATAAATAGTACAATTATCAAGGCTGTCAATTCAACTAAGTACCTGGGTGTTAAAATTACGAACAACTTCAGTTGGAAAGACCACATAGATAATATTGTGGGGAAGGCGAGCCAAAGGTTGTGTTTCATTGGCAGCACACTTAGAAGATGCAACAAGTCCACTAAAGAGACAGCTTACACTACACTCGTTCGTCCTCTGTTAGAATATTGCTGCGCGGTGTGGGATCCTTACCAGGTGGGATTGACGGAGGACATCGAAAGGGTGCAAAAAAGGGCAGCTCGTTTTGAATTATCACGTAGTAGGGGAGAGAGTGTGGCAGATATGATACGTGAATTGGGATGGAAGTCATTACAACAAAGACGTTTTTCGTCGCGGCGAGATCTATTTACGAAATTACAGTCACCAACTTTCTCTTCCGAATGCTAAAATATTTTGTTGAGCCCAACCTACATAGGTACGAATGATCATCAAAATAAAATAAGAGAAATCAGAGCTCGAACAGAAAGGTTTAGGTGTTCGTTTTTCCCGCGCGCTGTTCGGGAGTGGAATGGTAGGCAGAAAACATCTTCCGAGATTGTCCTAAATGCTTTCTCCGAAAATTATTTCGAGCAGTTGTGGTTCGACGAACCCTCTGCCAAGCACTTAAATGTGAATTGCAGAGTAGTCATGTAGATGTAGATGTAGATACACGGCAACAACCATCTACCCGATGGAGCATAAAACGTGATCGCCTCAAAAAGGCCGCTGTCGCCCCGAGTGGACGTCTAGTGGTGGTACTGGGGCTCAAATTCCAGCAGTCGGCAAGAGTGTCGGAAACAGGCTCCTGCTGTGGAAATCCATACACAGCAACGTTCGCTGAACAGTCGTTGAGGAGACACTAACGGTAGTCCCTCCGCTCATCAGGGATGTAAATTGTCAAGATTATTCGCCCATACACATCTCCGCAACCGTCCCTCGTCTGTGTTATCTATGGCTCATGGTGCACCATAGTTGCCTCAGAGCCGGTTTTGGTTAGCACCATTTTGTATGGTGCACTTTGGCCACTGCAACACGCGTTCAGTTTTCAAATGTATCCACTTGGCAAATGCTTCTACCCTTGGCTCGAAAGACAATGATCATACTCTTTTGGACGACAGATAAATCGCTCCGTTTCCTCATTATGATGATGACTACACTGTTTTCCGCGTTCCCCCGACACGCTTTATACGCCCTTCGGTGGCAGAACTGCCACCGACCGCCTGTGAGTGATTATTGCACGTTGACGTCGAACATAATGTGACTGGTCCATGTGTCACTCAGTTTTTTCTTTATCTCTGGTACACTCTACATAACGTCCTAGGATTTTCTTCCAGATGTGTAGGCAGAGTTTTAGGCAGAGTTCTCTTGGAGAAGCTATGAAACGCCTCTCACACTGAAATCTGCACTAAGTTCATGGATCTGCAAAGCGTCGCCAATCTTGGAAATTTTACAGTTTTTTTAAAATCTCAGATTCTTTTGCCATTGCTTCCGCAACAGTGTCCTAGCCTGTTGAGCGTATAGTGGGTTATCTTGTAATTTACTTGGTTCATATCTCTGATTCGCAGCAACATTATTTCTCTGAATATTTGGTCGACGTTTAGATAGTTGGTTTCTAAGGAATCGAAAATGATTCTTGGTGAATTTTATCTGCTTTTTTAAACTGACGTATCTTGCCCAAATTTTTGGTGGCTTTTGATGTTGCCGTATTCAGTCTCGGAACGTTAACCATAAATTTTTTTAAGCGACAGTTTATTCTATGATAAACAAAGAGCGCTCGAATACATAGATTGAGTGTTTTCAAACTTTCTTTGAATTGCAGAGCGAACGCAGAACTCTATAAAATTACGTCGCAACTCGTTAGTGAGATATCTGTCACGACATCCCCGATTAATCTTGGCGCTGGGTGAAATAGAGGTGGAAAACCTGGAGGTAGAAAATAACTGCAAAACGCAAAAATATGTGGATGTGAGGCGTAGCTGCGTAGTCATGAAAAGATTATAGGTAGATAGAGGATAACTTAGTAACGGCTTTTTGCCTGAAAAGAACAAGCAATTATTGTCCACTTTCCGTATTTCGGAATCCATGGTACTAACTGCCGTACAGAGGTCCTGGATTCAATTGGCTAGAACTTCCAGTTACTTGAACTGGACAAAATAATACGAACACCATGCAGTATACTACATCTTGTTGCAAGTTGGCACCACCGTGTACTTGTAAATACTACGACACAACTACAGTGCACTGTCGGCGTGCCAACTCTTGGAGGTTATCTTTCAGTGTATTAAACGCTTTGTTCTGCGACGATTAACATAAACGATAGGTGAAATGTGCGATCTCTCAGACTTGCAAAAAGGGCAACTCGTTGGTGCGCGGTTAGCGGCAGCATCTGCGACGGAAACGGCAGAACTGTGTAACGTTTCACTGTTGACAGTATCCACGGCAATGACAGCATACACCAAACATGGTAAAAGATCAAGATCGAAGAATAATAGTGGTCGAACGCGGAAGTTTGAGAGCCACGAGCTTTGAAAAGGATTGTGGCCAGACAACATAATACTAGCGTGGTTAGAGTAACTACAGTGTTCAGCACCCACCTAATAGTGCGTCAATAGAAACAGTACGGCAGGTGCTTCACAAGGTTAACGTTCATGGAAAGGCTGCAACTGCGAAATCCTTAGCAATGGATGCTAACGCAAAGTTGCGAAACAAGTGGTGCCACGATCATTAAACCTCGACGTTTGATGAATGGAGGAGTTTTGTAGGGTCCGATGAATCTTCGTTTACATATTTTTTCCTGTAAATAGCAGGGTTTATTTGTGGAGAACCCCAAAAGTAGCACCGATTGGGCCTCTTGCTTCCTACTATCAAGCATGGGGAAGGTTCCCTTATGATTTGGGCAGCTTTGTCGTCATATTCAGCTACCCTCACTGGTCGGATTACTGCGAATGAAAACCTCGACCATGAAGTGCTTACTATGACTTATTTAAAAGTAGGGGCGGAAAGCTACATCCTTGTCTTACTCCCTTTTTAATAGGAGCACTTCGTTCTTGGTCGTCGACTTTTATCATTCCTCCTTGGCTGTTGTACATGTTGTATATGACCCGTCTCTCCCTACAGCTTATCCCTACTTTTTTCAGAATTTCTAACATCTTGCACCATTTTACATTGTCGAACGCTTTTTCCAGGTACACAAATCCTATGCACCTTTCTTGATTTTTCTTTAGTCTTGGTTCTATTATTAACCGCAAAGTCAGAATTGCCTCTCTCCTGCCTTTACTTTTCCTAAAACCAAACTTTTCTTATCCATTCTTCTGTGTAGTATTCTTGTAAGCAACTTGGATCCTTGAGCTGTTAAGGTGATTGTGTGATAATTTTCGCACTTGGCAGCTCTTTCTGTCTTCGGAATTGTGTGGATGATGCTTTTCCGAAAGTTTGATGGTATATCGACAGTCTCATACATTCTTCACACCAAAGTGACCAGTCGTTTTGTTGCCACTTCCCCCAATGATTTTAGAAATTCTGATGAAATGTTATCTAACCCTTAAGTCCTCCAAAGCTCTTTTAATTCTGATTCTAACACTGGATCCCCAATCTCTACTTAATGGACTTCTGTTTCTTCTGCTACTACATCCGACAAATCTTCCCCCTCATAGAGACTTTCAATGTATTCATTCCACGTATCCGCTCTCTCCTCTGCATTTAACAGTGGAATTCCTGTTGCACTCTTAATGTTACCACACTTGCTTTTAATGTCACCGAAGGTTGTTTTGACTTTCCTGTATGCTGAGTCCGTCCTTCCGACAACTATTTATTTTTCAATATCTTCACATTTTTCCTGCAGCCATTTCGTCTTAGCTTCCCAGCATTTCCTATTTATTTCATTCCTCAGCTACTTGTATTCCTGTATTCCTGAGTTTCCCGCAACATTTTTGTATTTCCCACTTTCGTCAGTCAACTGAAGTATTTCTTCTATTACACATGGTTTCTTCGCAGTTACCATCTTTGTACCTATGTTTTCCTTCCCAACCACCGAGCGAGGTGGCGCAGTGGCTAGCACACTGGACTCGCATTCGGGAGGACGACGGTTCAATCCCGCGTCCAGCCATCCTGATTTAGGTTTTCTGTGATTTCCATAAATCGCTCCAGGCACATACTGGGATGGTTCCTTTGAAAGGGCACGGCTGACTTCCCTCCCCGTCCTTCCCTAATCCGTTGAGACCGATGACCTCGCTGTTTGGTCTCCTCCCCCAAACAACCCAACCCAACCCTTCCCAACTTCTATGATAGCCCTTACGAATTACGAATTCGGAATCAGTTTTCGAAAGCGTGCACAATCGTACCTGTGCATCATGCTCGAATTTCGACACGTACTCTTACTTCCAAGATGAGTATCATTCGCTCAGTTAAACTACTAACAGGAACTGTTCTGCGACGCGAACGCAGTCACGCTCACGACCCAACGTGTCCGACACCCTCAAAAGCTTCGCCACACACCTCTTCCCCCCGTGTGCCATTATGTTTACTTGCTGTTGGCCATTGCATTTTCTTTCCCTAACTGGCTTTTAGACATCTCTTTTCAATTACTATTCTTTTGGTGAACAGTATACTTCCGTACATGCAGGTGATATTAACATCTTTACTGCCTGTGTCTAATATAGTCTAATATAGTATTTATGAAATTTTACTTCAAAAATTCAGATCACTTTTCTCGATATCTTTAACAGTTAGAAGGTCCTCCGGAACTTCTTATTTGGTCCACCGGATCACTACTAACAAGGTCCCTCTTAACGTTAAGGTACCATTTACGTAATCCATACGGTTCAATCGGTACGCTTGCGACAGCATGCGCTACCTAATATGTTCCAAAACACCGAGTTGGTGATAGAATAGTTGGGTCAAGCGTGTTTGATAGCTCTTGGAATAGGTGTTATTTGGATGAAAATAGTGGTCCAGATCTTTAATAAGTAGATTTGTGTACATGAGACGGGTTCATACCTGTATTGTTTTGTCCACCGCTGTACGTCGTACTTGCCTGAAGGACTGGAACAGGATTCTCCGATCCTGTCTCAGGGAGGAATACGAACAGTGTAAAGATCAAGTGATTAGTCTACTGTGGTCACAACCACTGACAAATGGTTTCTAGTGTCCGCCTCTTGATGTAGTGTTTATGTACCCGCGAGTGTCTGGTGGTTCTCCGCTGACGGCCTGCAGCGCAGGAACTCCGCCTCCAGTGGGCTGGTCTCCCTCCCCTTTCCGGACGTTCTTTTCTTCCGCACAGTTGACTCAGAATGGCCATTCTGTGTGTTCCTGTGGTCTGCTTCCCATACATTTCCCTCTGGCTGGTTTCCAGCGCCTCGCCGTCAAACGGAAGGAGATGACGCCGCCGTTCTGCCTTCTTTACAGTGATGTCTTTTCTCTTCGTTAACCATAATCAAATTGTCGTTGCGTGCGCTATCTAGGCCGTCTCCTTACGAATGGTCTACTTTTATTTTCTTCTTCCACAATTCCTTTCGCGTTTGTTTGAATCTGCGACCGTCCCCTGTCGGAAAGAACTACATTTGCATGACTTAGTTTCCACTTATATTCATGATTCGATAAAAAAGGAGTGCTGCCTCCAACAAAAGACACTCGCGTATTTTTCGTTGACAAGCTCCTCCTTTCCGCTGTAAATAAAGTTATCTCGGCCGGCCGAAGTGGCCGTGCGGTTAAAGGCGCTGCAGTCTGGAACCGCAAGACAGCTACGGTCGCAGGTTCGAATCCTGCCTCGGGCATGGATGTTTGTGATGTCCTTAGGTTAGTTAGGTTTAACTAGTTCTAAGTTCTAGGGGACTAATGACCTCAGCAGTTGAGTCCCATAGTGCTCAGAGCCAAAGTTATCTCGTTTCTTGTGCGAGACTCGTCACAAAAATGCGAGATACTACTCGGAAAAAAATTGGAACGTTGCACTGAAATAAATACAAAACTGTTAAATTTAATCTTTCACATCTTCATAAAAACGTATTTCCAGAGTATGTGAAATGCAAGCACTCGCGCCTACGACTCTGTCTGATTGTTAGAGCATTGAGATGACTCAAAAAGGAATAATAAAGAAAACAAAAATCTTGAATCCCATAGGAGCTATGTAGTAAACCTTCGATGACGAGGAATGGAAAAAAAAAATTAGAAGAGAACTGCGAAGAGATACACAAAAAAGTCATTGCTTGACAAATAAACAAAATATATAATATAATACGAGGAACGTTTAATTAGCAAACTTTTCTTTCTCAGCCAGTTTAGGTTGAAAAATTCGGAATTTGCTGTCGGACGTCGTGGGACATTCCTGCTTCAACCCCTATAATATCATGAAGTTTCTATAGGTGGTGGTGCTGTACATAGCTTTTAAAATGGCGTCTGTAACAGACATGCGTTTCAGGCATAGAGCTGACACAGAATTCCTTTTGGTGGAAAATCAGCATCTCAGATGTTCATAGGCGTTGGCAGGATATCTATGGAGAACTAGCAGTAAAAAAACGAAAGAGCGCTGAGTCATTAGGCAAGGTAAGGTGTCTGCGAACATCGCAACAAGGTCGTACAAACCATCCAATCTCTCGCGTGCTGGTCGGCCACACACAGCTCTGAACGCTGCAATGTTGGGAAGTGTCGACATTTTCATTCGAGTTTATCGACAGATCACACTTAAATACCTCGCTGCACATCTGGGCTCCTCTGTTGGTTGTGGTGACATAATGCACTAGCTGGGGTACTCAAAAGTACGTCACCACTTAACAGGAGACCATAGAAACAACGGACTATCTGTGCGGAAATGCTTGCGCATTGCCATACTGATCGTGCCAATTTTTTGTCGAATATCGTCACAAGCGATAAAACATGGCTTCATCACGTAGAACCGGAAACAAAATGGCAATCCATAGAATGGTGCCACATCACCTCTCCTCCTGCGAAAAAGTTCAAAGCCGTACCCACAGCCTGTGAAGTCAAGGCGGCGGTCTTGTGGGACTCATTAAGAGTTACTCTGTTTGATGTCCTCCCACATGGTGCAATGATAAACTCTGAAGTGTACTGTGCAACCCTCAGGAAATCGAAGAAACGACTTCAGCGTATTGGTCGTCGCGAAAATGCAAACACATGTCTGCTTCTCCGTGACAACGCAAACTCTCACACAAGTCTGCAAATCAGAGAGGACCTCACAAAACATCGTTGGACTGTACTTCCTTATACAATAATGCTCAGATTTTTCTGACTTCCATCTGTTTGGCCAGATGAGTCCACGGAAAACAATATGTGGATAACGAGGAGGATACTGATGGAGCGAGTCTTTGGCTCCGGTGTCGTCGAGTAGCGTGGTGCCAAGCGGGCGTACGGGTCCTCCCAGTAGGATGGCGTAAGGCAGTAGCACTGAACGGAGATTATGTTGAAAAATAGGGTTTTATAACCAAGAAAGTGAGGAACAATATGTCGTATTGGAATCCCGAATAAAACCAACCTGCCTTTAGAAAAAATATGTTGCGTTGCTTATTGAATTTTCCTCGTATAACATAATATATTTGAAAAGTACTTATCATGGATAGTGTAACTAGCTTAAACCGAATGCAAAAGAAAATGTGCGAAGAAATCAATATTGAATGCAAACTTCTAAAGATTAACATTTTAGGTGAGAAATAAGAATACGTAGAATTACTGATGAAGGATAAACAATCTAGAAAAATACGGTTCAAATGGCTCTGAGCGCTATGGGACTTAACATCTGAGGTCATCAGTCCTCTAGAACTTAGAACTACTTAAACCTAACTAATCTAAGGACATCACACACATCCACGCCCGAGGCAGTATTCGAACCTGCGACCGTAGCGGTCGCGCGGTTCCAGACTGAAGCGCCTAGATCTCCCGGGCCGCACTGGCCGGCAAACAAACTAGAAACGATAGGAATGAAAGGTACTTAAAGCGGGACTACTGACGCTCTGCACATCAAACAAAAAACATCGACGAACTCGTCTTTCTAATAAGAAGCATACATTATTTTTGGGAAACACTTCTTTGGTTAGTTACAAACTGCGTAAGTAAATAATGTTTATTATGTCAGTTGTTGAAACTTCTTAAGTTAAAATTTGGAACATGAGTGAGGAGAGAATAAACTTGTATAATAGATCACTTCTGATCATTTACAACCTCAATTTTTATGATCGATTCTTGGTGGTATACAACATTTCCAAATGAAAACTACACTCGACTTGTCAGCTAAAATAGGTAGGAGGCCCTACTTACTTCTTTATTGCTTTCTTCTGCTCAGAATGTAAAGTACACTTCGTTGACATACGGTAAATAAAATTTACACACAAAAGAGTGAGTCTATTTGTCTCTGTACATATTCATTACTGCACTACGCGGCACCGGACCATTGTCGCTCTGACACCAGAGGTGCGAAAAACAGGTTGGTTAGCTGGCTTCACTTACTACAACGGCCGTCAGTGCCACTTCCCATCACTCTTTCTCCTAAAAAATTTATAGTCAGCGGTGGAGGAGCCAGCAAAGTACAGGAGAGTCACAAGATGAATAGAATAATTGACGTTTTATTGGAGAAAAGATTAATTCTCTTGTTCTGTGTATTCAACAATGAAAACACATAAAATTTAACCAAGATGACTAAGAGGACAGATCTGACAAATTTAGCAGACTAGTTATTATATTACGGAGGGACGGATGGGAAACTGTCTGAGGGGTAGAGAAGCTCCAATAAAAAGTTCAGCAGCTAAACGCTAACGCCATTTCCTGTCACGGTTATACCAGAATGACTGTAGACTGTTTAGGGGAGGACAGTTTCGATTTCCTTTAAACCTGTTCCCTTCCTCTGAAGGTCTCTGGGACATCACTTCACAAATCTCTTATCGACATTCCCTAACTATAGTTATTCTTTGCCACTACTGTGAAATGAAAGATAGCACCCTGGTTCTTAGGGTTCAGCAAACCAGAAAATAAATATTGTTGATGTTAATCTACCGTCTAGACTGACTCTTGATGATCTGTCACTATTCTTCAATAGGAAAGCGAAGGGTTAACTGGCAGGGTTGTTAGCGAAATCCATAAGGGGGGACGCTAGTACTCATGGATGTACCTCTTTTTTAGACTAATATCAATGTCCAATGAGAAGTTCAGGCAGGCAGGTGCTAAAGAGGTCCAAAACTCACAAGATTCTCACAACAGTAAAGTAAGTAAGATTTAACCAAAATACTAGTGGATTAAAGAAAAAAATAGATTCTTACAAAAGTAAAGGAAAAAATAATGTTACCATTTTTCACCAAAATATTCCGGGATTGAAGAATAAAGGAGATGAGCACCTGGTTTGTTTAGATGACATTGAATCTGGTGATGTAATAGATATAATATGCCTGTCTGAGCATCGCATTGTGTCTGATATGGAAAAGGTAAATATCAGTGGTTATAAACTAGCTGCACATATGAGTAGAGGCAATAAGGTGAGAGGAGGAGTTGCCATTGTATGTCAAAAGTTATCACTGTGTAAAAAGCTTAGATACAAAAATGTTTTGTCTAGAGCAACGTATAGAAGCATGCGCCTATCAACTTAAACTGAAGGAGGGCTCCTTTATAATCGTAACAGTATATAGGGTCCCTTCAGAAAACTTTCATTTATTCCTGGAAAACTTGGATACCTTGTTGTGCTATCTGACAGATAGGGGAAAGCAAATTATTATTTGTGGGGATTTCAGTGTTGATACACTGAAAGAGTGTAATAGGAAGACTGACCTGGAAGTCTTACTCCGTTCTTTCACTTTGACATCTGTCATTAATTTTCCTACCCGGGTGGTAAGGGACAGCAGCACTTTGATAGATAACACTTTTATTCTTGTCCTTTTGAGATTGGCCTTTCTGATCATGGTGCTCATCTAATTACAGTATATGACATAGGTCCGTTCAGTAATTCAAAACTACCCTCCAAAGTTGTGCATTTAATTAATGACCCAACAATTTGAAATGTGAGGGAAAATCTTCAGCAGTTAGACTGGGATGAGGTCTACAAGGAACTTGATGCTAATTTATTATATAACTTATTTCATGATACACTTGTAAGAGAATTTTAAAACTGTTTCACCAAGAAAGTAGTTAAATCTAATTATAAGAAACCATGCAAAAAACCTTGGCTTACTAAAGGAATAAAAAATCTTGTAACCACAAAAAGGAACTGTATCTAACAACAAGAAGGACTAATGACCCAGAAACAGCCAAATATAAAATCTACTGTGCTACATTAAGAAAGATTATTATAAAGTCCAGAAGCATGTGCATCATGTCTGAGATTAATACCTCTGGTAACAAAATCAAAACCATTTGGTATATTATTACAAGGGAGACAGGGCAATCGAGAGTACAAGATAATGGCATTACTATCAAAGCGAATGGAAACTAGAAAAAAACAAGCTAGAAGTCGAAAACATTTCGAATAATCATTTTTTAAATGTTATAGAGAAAATAGGATCTAAATGTCCATTAGAAGAAGTAAGGCAGCTGATGGAAGAGGCCTTACTCACACAATTTAACATAATTGAAATTCCACCCACCTCTCCTTCTGAAATTAGGAAGATAATAAACTCTCTCAAGAATAAAAGCTCACAAGGAATTGATAGCATTTCCAGCAGGATAATAAAAGCTTGTTCCAAAGAGATAAGTGGGATTCTTAGCTACATATGTAACAGCTCTCTGAAGCAGGGTATGTTCACAGATAGACTAAAGTATGCATTGTTAAACCACTGCATAAAAAAGGGGATACGTCTGATGCCAACAACTACCGCCCAATCACTGTTCTGACTGCCTTTTCCAAAATTCTTGAAAAAGCAATGTATTGTAAAGTGGCTTCACACCTTTGTAAAAATGAAGTTTTAAAAAAATGTAAGTTTGCCTTCCAAAAAGGTTCTTCAACGAAAAATGTAATATATACTTTCACTAATGAAATATTAAATGCTCTGAGTGACTGGAAGTCACCCATTGGGATTTTTTGTGATCTCTCAAAGGCTTTTTATTGTGTAAATCATGGAATACTTCTCGATAAGCTCAAATACTGTGTTATGAATGGGACATCGCTAAAATGGTTTAAATCATACCTAACTTGAAGAGTTAGCAGTTGAAATAAGCAGTTCACATAATATGCAAAAAACTGGTATTTTCTAAAACTGGGGAACAATCAAGAATGGGGTGTCGCAAGGTTCGATCTTGGGTTCTCTGCAGCTCTTAATATATATTAATGACAAGCCGTTCTGTATTCATGAAGATGCAAAGCTGGTATTTTCTCCCGATGATACACATGTAGCTATCACACCCGACAGATAATAATTAACTGGTGGAATTGTAAACGATGTTTCTCAGAAAATCATTGAGTGGTTCTCTGCAAATGGGCTCTCATTAAACTTTGATAACACACATTATATACATTTCCACAAAGTAAATGGAATGACACCATTAATAAATATATACTTCGATCAGAAATCGGTAGCTAAGGTAGAATATTCAAAATATCTAGGTTTATGCATTGATGAGGGGTTAAACTGGAAAAAACACATTGAAGATCTGCTGAAACGTTTGACTTCAACTACTTATGCTATTTTGCAAATTTTGGCAATTCAAATCTGAGTATATTAGCTTACCACGCCTATTTTCATTCTCTGCTTTCGTATGGCGTCATATTTTGGGGTAACTCATAATCGAGTAAAAGAGTGTTCATTGCCCAAAAGCGTGTAATCAGAATAATTGGAGCTCATCCAAGATCATCCTGCAGACACTTATTTAAAGACCTAGAGATCTTCACTGTAGCCTCACAGTATATTTATTAACTTATGACATTTGTTATTAACAATCCGAACGAATTCAAAAGTAATAGCAGTGTACATGGCTACAACACTAGGAGAAAGGATGATCTTCACTACTCAAGGTTAAATCTGACTTTGATTCAGAAGGGGATAAATTATACTGCCACAAAAGTCTTTGGTCACTTACCTAATAGCATCAAAATGTGACAGATAGCCATATAGCATTTAAAAGGAAATTAAAAGAGTTTCTTAATGGTAACTCTTTCTACTCATTAGATGAAGTTTTGGATATAGTAAGTGGGTAATTTCCTAAGCCCCACAAAAAAAATTAAAAATATTAAGTGTCATGTAATATTTTGTGTAATGTAATATCTTGTATAGACACC
Organism: Schistocerca serialis cubense; assembly: GCF_023864345.2. Lineage (NCBI taxonomy): Eukaryota > Metazoa > Arthropoda > Insecta > Orthoptera > Acrididae > Schistocerca > Schistocerca serialis. The sequence continues at coordinate 378,203,427 of NC_064643.1, read as the reverse complement.
TTTTATTAACCTGACATTTTCAACATCATTACAATGTGTAGTATTTATGATCTATCGAACAAGTACTAATCTAATCCAATCTAATCTAATCTAATCTAACTGCTCCAAGTGTATAATAAGTGAGGTGTTTGATGGTCATCTCTTGTGCGTGAATTGTAATGCCTTTTATATGCACGATATTTTCAGTTGTGATTGTGTACGGAATATTAATCTTCATGGAATCCATGAAGCCGAGTTTTGGCAGCTTTAATTTATAGATTTATACTGTGTTGAAATGATATATTTTTCTAACTGAAGGAAAAAAATGTCTGTCGTTGTAGCTCAACAGAAAAGTATTAAAGAACACTGAAATACATAGCAATGCGTAATCCAGTTGAATGCTAATTTCCGTTACTAAAAATAAAAATAATCTTAGCGTGACGTTTTATCTCTAGCTGATGTCAACTTCCAGTGTCATTTTGTTGCATATGAATAACACTTAGAATGAAATGAATAAAATGACTTTCTTGCATTTACGTATGAAGAGCAGTAATATAAGTCAAACATGCATTTCATCTGTGGAAGTTTTCTACACATAACCTTTTAAAATAGTATTTTTGTACGAGTTACAAACAAATTAATGAACTGTAATACCGTGTCGCCATCACAAATTGTACTCGGGATAGAACTACACTACTGGCCATTAAAATTGCTACACCAAGAAGATATGTTGGCGATAAACGGGTATTCATTGGACAAATATATTATACTAGAACTGACATGTGATTACATTTTCACGCAATTTGGGTGCATAGATCCTGAGAAATCAGTTCCCAGAACAACAACTTCTGGCCGTAATAACGGCCTTGGTAGGCCTGGGCATTGAGTCAAACAGAGCTTGGATGGCGTGTACAGGTACAGCTGCCCATGCAGCTTCATTACGATACCACAGTTCATAAAGAGTAGTGACTGGCGTATTGTGATGAGCCAGTTGCTCGGCCTCCATTGATGAAATGTTTTCAGTTGGTGAGAGATCTGGAGAATGTGCTGGCCAGGGCAGCAGTCGAACACTTTCTGTGTCCAGAAAGGCCCGTACAGGACCTGCAACATTGGGTCGTTCATTATCCTGCTGAAATGTAGGGTTTCGCAGGGATCGGATGAAGGGTAGAGCCACGGGTGGTAACACATCTGAAATGTAACGACCACTGTTCAAAGTGACCGAGACGTATAACCAATTGCACCCCATACCATCACGCCAGGTGATATGCCAGCGATGACGAATACACGCTTCCAATGTGCGTTCACAGCGATGTCACCATACACGGATGCGACCATCGTGATGCTGTAAACAGAACCTGGATTCATCCGAAAACATGACGTTTTGCCATTCGTGCACCTAGGTTCGTCGTTGAGTACACCATCGCAGGCGTTCCTGTCTGTGATGCAGCGTCAAGGGTAACTGCAACCATGGTCTCCGACCTGATAGTCCATGCTGATGCAAACGTCGTCGAGCTGTTCGTGCAGATGGTGGTTGTCTTGCAAACGTCCCCATCTGTTGACTCAGAGATCGAGACGTGGCTGCACGATCCGCTACAGCCATGCGGATAAGATGCCTGTCATCACGACTGCTAGTGATACGAGGCCGTTGGGATCCAGCACGGCGTTCCGTATTACGCTCCTGAACCCACCGATTCCATATTCTGCTAACACGAGCAGCAATGTCGCGATACGATAAACCGCAATCGCGGTAGGCTACAATCCGACCTTTATCACAGTCGGAAACGTGATAGTACGCTTTTCTCCTTCTTACACGAGGAATCACAACAACGTTTCACCAGGCAACGCCGGTCAACTGCTGTTTGTGTATGAGAAATCGGTTGGGAACTTTCCTCATGTCAGCACGTCGCATGTTTCGCCACCGCCGCCAACCTTGTGTGACTGCTCTGAAAAGCTAATCATTTGAAAATCACAGCATCTTCTTCCTGTCGGTTAAATTTCGAGTCTGTAGCACGTCATCTTCGTGGTGTAGCAATTTTAAGGGCCAGTAGTGTATATAGAAAAATACTGAAAGTTTGTAAGGAATGTGCTCATTCATTTTCAACTGTTAAGGAATTGACAAATGGATTCAAATAGCTTGAAGGAAACACGTAACAGGTGGTGCAGAACTGAAGAAAGTGTACAGTATGGTGCCGAACAATAGGGAATTAGGAGTGTGTAAAACATCTGAGTACACTGACCTCTCAGAAGAGAAAGTGTGATGTACTTTATAATGTCACGTAAAAGAAGGTGTAATTAGTTGAATGATGAACACTAACTTAACTTAACGAATGTTTATTCAGCACTTGCACATACAAGAGTGCGGAGCGAACTGCCTCCGTCCAGAACACACACACAGTATATATACAGCTACAGAACATTCCAGTACAATGCTTCTTGACATTTGTGGATACTTCTAGAATGTACTCGAACCGAATATAAAAATTAAAATTGTTTAGTCGAGAAGAGTGTTGAACTCACGACCTTCGATAGAACTGGCCAGTATCATAACCACTGCACCACGGTGCTCCTAAGCTTCTGCTGTAACAAAATTAATATCTTACTACTAGAAATCATTGGGTAATATGAGCGCTAGATTTGTTGGATTCTGACCTAAACAAGTGCGAATCAATGCGAATTTCAATTTCCCAGCAGTTTTAGACCATTTAAAAGCAATATAATTTTTTTATGTGTTAATATGTCATTATGGAATAGTCTTTGATTTGAAATTTCATTCAGAAACAAAGCAGCTCTCAAAACATTGAATGGAGGCCACAGCGTGTGCACCAAGGAAAGACCAACTGCATTTCGCCTTTGAGAAGGTGGTGGCCTGTTTTGTGGAATTCTACACGGATTTACTCTACTGATTAACTTGAAAAGGGTAAAACAGTACCTTTGTAATATTACGCAAGACCCCTAGTCAAATTTGATCGAAAAATTTGTGAGAAAGAGAAAATTATTTTTCTTCGAGATACTAATGTTGATCATTTCAGTGCTTTGGCAGTGGTAAAACAAGGCATTTAAAGTTCTGATTGACGGAACATCTGCCCTGTTTTCCGTATTTAGCAAGCTCCATCTCCACGTCTAAAAATATTTGTGACATTTTGCTCTTTTGAATGCAGTAGATAGGTTACGCCAAACGCTGATGGGCATTTTGTATTGCTTCCAGAATCGCACTCCAGAGCTCGAATCTACCGAATGCAAAAAAAGTTTGACTAATTATAATAGCTTTTCTTTATCTAAAAGGCAGATTTCCCCGTTAGCCTGTAAATATCCAGCCTTCACTCGTAAGACCCTGATCCACTCGATATTGTCCAAGTTCACAGAGAAAACAGTTGTGTAACAGCACTGTAACAACTTATCCGTCTTCAGTAGTAATTTTACTTAAAAAATAGTAGTTGACACTACTGTCTATATTTGCTATATCTCTGCTCTCGCAATAGGATTTGGAGACAATACTTATTTTGCGTACATACGTTCCTCCTCTTACTGGAGTACAAAGCTCGCTCATATACTGTATTTCTCGACATGGCGTTTTCATTAGTTAAACAACAGAAAAATTAAGTCTCAGCTGGGCTGTACTGATTTGATTCCGCTAAATACCGTTCCATTATCTAATAACCTCTGCTCCTTTCCCTCTGTTTGAACTCGTAAATTATTCTCTGTGTTGATGTACTTTGTGAGACTTATTTTTTCAGTGGTGAAGCTTGGTGACAGTTATTAATTGTGACGAACGTTGTAGCCCCGTCTGTCAACAACAGCGGCACGGCGACGTTCTCGTTTTCCGAACACGTAAGCTGCAGCCCTCATTATCATTCCTAAGAAGCAAAATATATAGATTCTAGTGAGAAAATGAAACAATAAAGTCTGTCATACAGAAAATGCAATACAAACAAAGCTTTATATAAAACGTATTACTAAATTTACCCCATCCTTGTAACTCTCTCTGCAGGCCGAAATGGCCGTGCGGCTCTAGGCGCTGCAATCTGGAACCGCGTGACCGCTACGGTCGCAGGTTCGAATCCTGCCTCGGGCATGGACGTGTGTGATGTTCTTAGGTTAGTTAGGTTTAACTAGTTCGAAGTTCTAGGGGACTAATGACCTCATAAGTTGAGTCCCATAGTGCTCAGAGCCATTTTGTAGCTCTCTCTCTCATTCACACACACAGGAACACAGAAAGGGTGATTCGAGAGAGACTCAGCTAAACACATATTCATAATTGATTGTTAGTTTTTCCCCCCTTGAGCAACATTGTTGTTGTGTTGTGTCAGGTAGAAGAATCAGGTGTGGGATTCTCTCTATAATGCTACTGATCTCTGGTCTAAACAAAGCAAAACCAATGTTGTCTCCTGGTCCGTGGCTGAAATGAAGTAAAAGCAATATTGTCTATATACCTGAGTTGGATCGGTTGCAGACGTTATTACGGGAGCTGCTTCAGCACAAGAATGACGTTACATGTTAACGGAACCATAAGCTCCATAAATGTCTACAGAACAGTCACAACTGAGTTTTAAATACAGTATTCTATCTGTCCTTAAAAATGAATGAACGCTTTCAGTTCCATTCTCATCAACGTTCTGTACAAAATTAATTTTCTCTATAAAGGTGTTTAAGGTATAAAATGAACCATCTCGAAATCAAGTGAGTACATTACTTACCATTATTCAAAAACCGTCCCATAATATTTAAGCAGTTCATTCCAAATCAAGCGGACAAATAAAGCTCTGAGTAATTATTTACTGTGCTCAACATCGAGCTGTTGACTACGACTAAAACTTATCGATCTGTCTACTACCTCAGTGTCTCGCAAAATCAGTCACGACGACCGGAAATTTTTGCGGCCTGGCACACAGAGGATGTTGATATAAATTTTTTTGCTAACGTTGCTACGTGTTCCACAATAGCTTACACGTCAACTGGAATTTCTGTTTCACAGGTCAAATAGATAAAATGGAATGTTAATCTAGTTTTCGGGCAGTTAATCGGTAACAAAAATTCGTTGACCGTGTGAAGATACATATGCACGCTATTACTCAACTGGGAACAATTAATGATAGGATTCTTGAATTCAAATTTTTTTGTTGAAGGTAATAGTCAAAGACGTAGCAAAACTGAAATCACAAAACATATTATAATTAAAGCATAATCGTGTTCGACTAATAAGAGACGCCTTACATGACAAATTAACTGTAGGCATATGAGAGATAAGATACGTATTCTAAGAATCAAAACGCAGCTAGATAGTATGGCTATGAGAAAACAGGGATTCATTGAAGGATAGACCTTCTCCACTAGATCTATAGAGCGTGCGAGACATTCAAATATTCATACATCTACAGATATTTGTGCCTCAGAAATGTTTAAGAGTACAACATAGATGACGTGGTAGTCAGCGACTTATTTTGCGTACTTCCAGAAACACAATTCGTGAATGGATTGATATGGTACATCGAACAAACAGGCGTAACGTCGAAATGTAAATGCATTTTACATGTAAATTTGTGTTGTTTGGTCACGTAGCATCTCGCTTAAGCCATTTATACAGAATATCGCCTCATCTGATAGCCTAGAGCACCAACCACATGACAAATATGTGAAGCATGCTTAATGTTGTAGCTATTCAGTGCTACCGGAGGGGAATTAAATATGAAAACACCAAATACACAAGATATTAACGTGCCTAATACGGCGTTGGGAAACCGTTGGCATTCCGAACAGCTTCCAGTCGCCTCGCAATGGCTACGTACAGGTTCTGTATGGTTTTCAAGGCAATCTTATCATTCTTTCTGCAAAATAGTGAGAAACTGAGGTAACGATGATGAAGGCGGATGACGATTACTCACCCTTCCCTACAAAGGAGACCACAAAGGCTGAAAAATATTTATATCTGGCGACTGACGTGGCCACGGGCGTTGCGACGAGTTATCCCCGTGTTCACAAAGTCAGTTCTATATGATGAGAGCTGTGTGAACAGGGGTTGTCGCCTTGGAACGGAGCGTCACTATTAGGGCGCAAACATTGTATCGTGGGTTGGACCCGAAAAGCCAAAAGCGTCAAATAATGCTTGGCAGTAATGCGACCTTGAAGTACCCGTGGGGTCAGCTGAGTACCGCGATATAACTGCCCAGATCATCACTGAATCCCCGTCATGTTTCACTCTTTAGACGTAAACTCGGCAGGAAGTTGAAAACAGCGCGCAACAACACTCACCTGACCAAATTATAGCGGCCCGGGTTAGCCGCGCGGTCTGGACGCGTTGTCACGGTCCGCGCGGGTTCCCCCGTCGGAAGTTCCGAGTCCTCTCTCTGGCATGGGTTTGTGTGTTGTCCTTAGCGTAAGTTAGATTAAGTTAGATTAAGTAGTGTGTAAGCTTAGGGACCGATGACCGCAGTAGTTTGGCCCCATAAGACCTTACCACAAAAAAATTACATTCATTCATTGCTCCATAGTCCAGGTATTGTGGCTTCGGCGCCACGTTTCCATGTTACAGGCGTTTGGATCACTGATGAGTACTTCTGGAATTCCAGCTCGTACTGAAATTCCCAGCTTATCGGGCCCCTTCGTGTTTTTTGGCTCAAGCAGGGTTCGCGAGTGCGACATTCAGCCCTGCAGAAAGTTTTCACTTGTCGACCCCTTATTTTTCGTCGTAATCCTCTTCAGTGACCTATCACGACACTCGACTGTTTCGTCCGCATTGTGACTTAGCAGATGGCATTTTCCCGCTTTCCCTGTTTGCGGTGTTAAATTTTTTGACATGGTGCCTCTTGGAGCACCAGACATTTTGGTTATCTTGTCTCCGGAGCACCCATCACACAAGCATCAACAATTTGCCCACGTCCGAAGTTGCTTAGCTCCAGCACAATGCAGTCACAACTGTACAGACACTATTCTGCAACGCATTGAGAGAATTCTACGGCTGCGGTTCATGGCATGGTCAAATGCAACAGCGCGCCCTGCAGGCTTCGCTAGCAACTTCATTTAGGTTCAAACATGCTTTTCTGTCCATGTTTCCATAATTTTACCCAACCCCTTCCTTATCCAGGAACCACTACTAATAAACGTAGTGCTCAACATTTTGTGTGGCATGTTGGGTTGGAAAATGTAATAGGGTACAACCGCTTTTCTTCTCAAGACTGCTTGCTTTAAGTAGCTGTGTTTATTATAAATCATATTTCTATTTTCATAACGCTGTGGAAAGAGAACCACTGCTCAGAATGACATCAAATTCGAAGAACATATTTTTGGCGCAGGGGGAAATTCATGGAAAAAACACTATTGAAAACTTTACCAATACGTAGCGCTGTAAGTGTTTTAATAGCGTTTAGTAGGGTCGGTTTCAAACGGGAAATGAATCGCAATGCGTGTTCCACGTTACACCATCCGTATTGTTCAATTTTTACGGCTACACAGGGTCAGCAGCCAACGTTATGGCACTGTTAATTAAGTACGCCTGTCCAATAAGGCAAGATGGTACCACATTGGATGAGAAACATCCGTTTTTAATTGCCCTGCCGCGAAGAAACAGCCCTAAAGAGCAAAGTGAAATCGGTCTTTGATTGTCTTGGGCCAAAAGCGAGAAAAAACCAAAATGACATCGGTTTCTAATTGTGAGACTGGAGCAAGAATTGTTCGATTAGCTGGACACCTATTTCTACCACATATTGAAATTGAGAGACAGCAAGTTTCACAGACTGGAGTGTCGTAACTGGAGTACTGAACACATCTTTCTGATAACCGCACGGCTACAAGTCACCGGTTTAAATCTGGTGATCTGGACGGCAAGGCTGTAGGAAAACGACGCCTGATAAATCCAGCGTTTCCGAAATGTGTCTGCAGCATCCGCTTCATTTTCTGTGGAATTTTGCTTGGGAGTGCCATTTTGCATAAAAATGATAGTGCCCACACGTCTACGCTGTTGGAGGTTTGAAATGACGTTGGTGATCTAAAAACTCTCATAGGGTTTACCAGTTAAGTTGCAGGCAACAGGACCCGAATTTCTCATCTCTTCGAAAAAGTACTACTCTGTCATCAACGATTGCGTCAACTCGTACCACGAACCCACTGTTATAGTGGTACCGGAAGAAGTGCGTGCAGATTTTCCGTAGCCCATATTCCACAGACTGTTCTATGGCTATTCATTATCCGCGCCCATGCGAGCAAGAAATTCCAGAGGGAACATTTGTCTCGGTGGCAGGTCACCAGCAAGCAACTGCTGAACATGGGTGGTTTTGTATGGATAGCGGTGCAGGATATTTCGTAGTATTTTATGCACCATGGTCTCAGGCATGGCCAACGTTCCGGCTGTTCCCCGTACATTGTATGTTTACAAACAACCGCTGGACTTTTCGTGGGCGTTTGGGAGCAAACTCAGAAACAGCCATGTGACGCGCGTCTGTTGGTGTGCTTACAGCCCAGTCTATTAGTCTTTTTTCTCCCATGACGTCTCCCTCTGCATCAACAACATGGTGTTAAAATTTCACTTCGTTCTGGGTAGTGGCACTCCTTCTACAACATTTAGAAACTAGAACTTTTATTATGAACACACTGTATACAGAGCATGCTGTCGTGTTTGAGTTGTTCAGTAATAGAGTCAGAAAGGAGAGGGATAATTTGGTTCTGTCAGAGCTTCGCAAGACTTAAGATCAAAAAAGTCAGAAGGGATAGATAACATTCCATCACAATTTATTAAATAACTGTGGGAAGTGGCAACAAATTGACTGTTCACGTTGCGTGTAGAATATGTGCCCGTTTCCACAGTCGACGCCTCTCTGGTGCGTTTACCTCTCCTAAAGTCAAACTGATCGTCATCTGCCACATCGTCAATTTTGTTTTCCATTCATCTGTATATTATTCTTGCCAGCAACTTGAATACGTTAACTGTTAAGCTTATTTTAAGATAATTCCCACACTTTTCAGCACTTGCAGTCTTTGAAATTGTGTGGATGATATTTTATCCGAAAGTCAGATGGTGTGTCGCCAGGCTCATATTCTACACGCCAACGTGAACACTTGATGTGTTGCCACTTCCCGCAGTTATTTAAGAAATTCTGATGGCATGTTATCTATCATTTCTGACTTATTTGATCTTAAGTCTTGCAAAGCTCTTAAATTGTGATTCTCATATTGGATACCCTGTATCTTATATATCGACTCCTGTTTCTTCTTCTATCATACCGTCAGCCAAGTCTTGCTCCACATAGAGGACTTCAGTATATTCTTTCCATTTATCAGCTTTCTCGTCTGCATTTAACAGAAGAGTTCTCACTGCACTCTTAAAGCAACAGCCATCCCTTTTAATTTCACCGAAAGTGGTTTTGACTTTGCTTTATTATGGGTGATTCCCTCCGACAATTTTTCTTTTTCGATTTCTTCAAATTTTTCGTGCAGCCATTTCGCCCTAGTCTCCCTGTACTTCCTATTTATTTGAGTCATAAGTGACTCGTACTACTGTATTCCTGATTTTCCTGCTCTTTTTGTGCATCCTTCTTTCATCTATCAACTGCAGTATTTCTCCTATTACCAATGGCTTCTTCCTAGTTATTTGCTTCGTACCTAAAATTTTCTTTCTAACTTTAGTGATCGCTATTTTTAGAGATGCCCATTACTCTTCGACCGAACTGTCTACTGAGTCATTCCTTATCGCAGTATCTATAGCCTTCCTTAGTACTACCGCACCTCACTTCTTCGCGCGTTGATACTTCCTCACTATTCTCTTACACATCAGCCCACTCTTCATCACTACTAAATTCTGATCTGAGTCTATATCTGCTCCTGGATACGCCTTACCTTCCAATATCTGTTTTCGGAATCCTGACTATGTTATTACCTAAGTGAAATTTTCCCGTCGGGAAATGCAACACTGATTCGGTATCCTGCTGTAATGTTATCGTAATAAGGATGGTGGTCGGTGCTCCGATGATGTTGTCAGCTCTTAGGATGCACCAGTAATAGACACGGGACGTACATCGTACTTTCGCACTTCTACATCACATAACAGCATCTCCATAAAATGATGATGGAAGCATTGAAAAATGTTACTTGGTATGATCATTTGTCGTAAACTTTCTTACACGCTGGTAACGCGATAGATTAATGGATACCATTTGCCAACAGAGCACCGTTCAGAAGATGGTGGACGTACACATGTGGATTTAATGTGTGCCGGCCGGAGTGGCCGCGCGGTTAAAGGCGCTTCAGTCTGAAACCGCACGACCTCTACGGTCGCAGGTTCGAATCCTGCCTCGGGCATGGATGTGTGTGATGTCCTTAGGTTAGTTACGTTTAAGCAGTTCGAAGTTCTAGGGGACTTATGACCACAGCAGTTGAGTCCCATAGTGCTCAGAGCCATTTGGATTTAATGTGGTGCTGTAAAGTGCTTTGTTGTAGGGTAAAGTTTTCGCAATGATGTTCCCTGGTCCTCGCGTGAAAGTTGTTGTACAGTTTGTACCAAAGCTGAAACTAACCACACTTCTGGGAGACTAATAGTTTACTCGATACAAATGTCAGAAATTTGTAGAATTGGATGAGTGTCATCAGGTGAACAAAATTATTCTTCATTTTTTACCGGATTTATTCTTATCGATCATCTTCGCGTTAAGGTAAATAAAGCTGTACATCATATGGAAATCCAGTTAAGATTTCAACTGGATAAAATGAAAACTATCGGAGCTACAAAATGTTTACGGAACCACATATAGCAGGTCATGGTTTCGACACCAGCACAAAATTCTTTTTACTATAATTAAACAGAATGATCATTAAGGTAGTAAGATGTTGACTGACTATCATTCTGTTTAAATGTAATGAAGTCAATTTTGTGCTATGTTGAAGATGATTTACAGTTTTTGTAAAAATTTTGTGACTCAGGATGTTTCCGGTTTATCCAATCTAATGTTGAATTGCATTTCCATCTAACGTACGGTTCATTTTCCTTCGTGTGAAGATGCTCACTAAAACCGAAACTGCTAGAAATTAAAGAATAAATTTGTACAGCTGATGTCAAGCATGAATTTCATCAAATTACTGAATGATCATTTTGAAATGATTATTATGGAGTCAATTACACAATACTTAATACTTTTTTTGGATGAGATCCGACGTCAACTGCAATATTTTTCAAGTATCACTCATGTATTAAAGTCATAATACGATCGGTAGACTGTGTCAATAAATCTTTCTTAAGTTCAATCGAATAAGGCTGTACTGATGGTCGACGACGGCCGTAGAAGACTAGTCGCAGGCTGTTGTCTGCTGGCCCTCGTCATAGCTAGAAGACTGGATGTCTGTTGCAGAATTAGACCCATCGATGGACTCTCCAGTTGACTCTCTTTATCAAGCCGTGCATCTCACATAAATACACAGCTAGCGAAATGATAGCAAGCAACGTTCTATTTCCTCATGCGTGAAAGGCGATGCTCTGTAGGCCACAGCGGAGCTGTATCTTTATACCGTACGTAGGTTCACCGCCTAACGCCTGCTCAGCAGGCAACTCAAACGACACAGTTGTACCACAGGGAGTTTCGGTGCCCAGTGGGACACAGCACGTGACATGAAATGCAGTACTTGTTTACTGCAACCATTTCACTAGCGTATCATGACACCTCATAGCCCTCATTTTGGCGAAAGGGAGCACCACACACTACTATGTGGTTCTTGGTAGATCAGCTGTTCTTGAGTGCATTCGTACTGGACATTTCTAACGTCTGATAACGACCTGGAGTGTTAGTCGACGGCAGTACAAGTCTGCCTTGGGATACTGAACAACCGTTCGACGCTACAAGTAACTGTGACGTTATTCACTTGTCTATGGAGGATCGCTGGCCCTTACAATTAGTCTCGCTGATAAATACAACTATTCAATAACAGCATGACATACTAGAGCTGAAGAGCTGATGCGGTTAACCGGCGAGTGTGATGGAGCTTCCGACTGGTGCGCTTTTTCCGTTTATCTACAGCGCTATGACAGAATGTGATGAAAGGGCTGAGATGTTTGATGAATGACAATTTACCGACATGGAGAAATATCCTAATATCTTTTATGTAGATTCGAAGACTGTTCTTGTAGAAGTTCTTCACTTGAGAATACTAATGCAGTTACATTCGGTAAATAAATATATTAGCTTTGTGTATGGAAACGGGGATAGGATGGGATGCAGCTTTTAAACTATAACCGACGAAAAAGGAGCTACTGTAACGTGTGCAGTTGGACATACCCCACAGGTTGTGCAGGTGGACATAACCCACAGGTACAAGAATATTTAATCTAATAATTTAAAATGATACCGCAAAAATTACAGTAATCATAAGGGGCCAGAAAAGTAGTGTAGTATTGAAGTAAAGTAAGTTCACATACAGATATCTCCAACCTTTTCGTGTCGTGATATATACACTGAAGAGCCAAAGAAACTCGTAAACCTGCCTAATATTGTGTAGGACCCTCGCGCGCACGCAGAAGCGCCGCAACACGACATAGCATGGACTCGACTAATGTCTGGAGTAGCGCTGGAGGGAGCTGACACCATGAATCCTGCAGGGCCGTCCATAATTCCGTAATAACACGAGGAGGTGGAGATCTCTTTTGAACAGCACGTTGCAAGGCATCCCAGATATAATGTTCATGTCTGGAGAGTTTGGTGGCGAGCGGAAGTGTTCAAAGTCAGAAGAGTGTTCTGAAGCCAATCTGTAGCAATTGTATACGTGTGGGGTGCGGCATAGTCCCGTTGGAATTGATCAAGTCCGTCGGAATGCACGCTGGACATGGATGGATGCAGCTGGTCAGACAGGATACTTACGTACGTGTCAGCTGTCAGAGTCGTAATTAGACTATATCACTCCAATTGCACACACCCCTCACCATTACAGAACCTCTACGAGCTAGAATAGTCTCCTTATGACAAGCAGTGTCGGGGATTCATGAGGGTGTCTCCATTCTAAATTGTCGTAGATGTTTTGGGAAAGTACCAGAGCTCCAAGCGCTAATAGAAAGCACTGATGCTCAAATCTTTATAGGCACTGAAACCTGGCTAATTCCGGATATAAGCTCTGCCGAAATTTTTCCGAAGAAACTAACGGTGTTCCGAAAGGATAGGCTGAACACGGTTGGCGGTGGCGTGTTTGTTGCTGTCAGAAGTAGTTCAACTTGTCGCGAAATTGAAGTAGATACTTCCTGTGAGTTAGTATGGGCAGAGGTCATTGGTGGCAACCGGAATAAAATAATAATTGGATCTTTTAACCGATCTCCCAATTCAGATGGTACAGTTGCTGCAAGGTTCAAAGAAAACTTGAGTTCGATTTCAAACACGTACCAGACTCATGCGATAATAGTTGGTGGTGACTTTAATTTACCCTCGATATGTTGGCGAAAATACAGGTTTATTCCGGAGGTACTCATAAAATATCATCCGAAATTGTGCTAAAAGCATTCTCTAGAAATTATTTCGAGCAGCTCGTAGTTCATAAGTCCTCTCGAATAGTAAACAGTTGTGAAAACACGCTTGACCTCTTTGCAGCAAATAACCCTGAATTAATAACGAGCATCAGAACCGATTCAGGGATTAGTGAACACAGGGTTGTCGTAGCGAGACTGAATATTGTAATCCGCAAACCCTCGAAAAATAAGCGAAAAATATACCTATTCAAAAAAGCAGATAAATATTCATTTGACGCCTTCCTGAGAGACAATCTGCACTCATTCCAAATTGATAATATAAGTGTAGACCAGATGTGGCTTAAATTCAAAGAAATGGTATCGGAAGCAATTGAGAGATTTATACCAAATAAATTAACAAGCAACGGAGCTGATCCTCCTTAGTACACAAACGGGTTAGAACACTGTTGCAGAAACAACGAAACAAATATGCCAAACTTAAATAGACGCAAAATCCCGAAGATTGGCGATCTCTTACAGAAGATCGAAATTAAGCGCTGACTTCAATGCAAGATCTTTGTAAAAGTTTCCACAACTAAACTTTGTCTCGAAACCTGGCAGAAAATCCAAAGAGAACCTGGTCGTATGTGAAGTATGTTAGCGGCAAGAAACGACCAATGCCTTCTCTGCGCGATAGTAATAGAGATACTATCGAAGACAGTGCTGCCAAAGCAGAGTTACTAAATACAGCCTCCCGAAATGCCTTCACAAAAGAAGACGAAGTAAATATTCCAGAATTCTAATCTAGAACAGCTGTCATAATGAGTAACATAGAAGTAAATACCCTCGGAGTAGTGAAGCATCTGAAATCAATAAAAGCAAGTCATCTGGTCTAAAATGAACTGCTTAGACCTAACATCTTGGTGCCAAAGAACTTATATAAAGTGAACGGCAAGCACCTTTAGCTCACTATCTATATGTGGCTTAATCAGTGAACTGTGCAGTCATAATTATTGTTACCGCATCCATATAATATTGACGAAGAACACAGGGATTGCGTGTGCAAGAATAACAGTAAATAATCTTGTATCGTAAAAATTTACACTATTTTGGTGTACCTGTATTTCTCATACTTAATTAGTTTTTACTTAATTATTTATTCGTTTATTATGACAGTACCGCAATGTTTACACATCTGTCTGGAGCTGCCTTCGTGTTAGTTCGGCGTTTACAACACTCGAAAATTCCTAATTTTGTACATGGCTGTAGCAGCCACGACAAGATGAAATCTTCTTGAAGACTTAGTGCCGGCCGCTGTGGTCGAGCGGTTCTAGGCGCATCAGTCCGGAACTACGCGGCTGCTACGTCGCAGGTTCGAAACCTACCTCGGTCATAGATGTGTGTGATGTCCTTAGGTTAGGTAGATTTAAGTAGTTCTAAGTCTACGGAACTCATGACCTCAGATGTTAAGTACAATACTGCTTAGAGCCATTTGAACCGTTTTTTGAAGACTTAGTAAACAGCCAATCAGTTGCAAATTGGCAGGTTTAATTAAACACCATGACCATGGCTTTAACGTTTATAAAAACATTTTCTTCTGAAGGACACAGTGACAACTGGTTTACATATTGTTGTGGAGGTACGTTAAATTACAGCCTTAAGGCGTCAGTCCAATATAAAATTTCACCTCCATAATAATTAAAACATGCACAACATAGTGGTTATCGTTTAATATTAGCTCACAAATGTACAGCTAGTATTATCTGGCTAACGCCTTTCAGATCTATTTCAAAGAACTTCCGCCACATCTAACCCAGTCGTTACAATCTCCTTCTGAAGAAGACTTTTTATAAACGTTGAAATCATGGCAAGGGGCATAAACAAGGAAAATTTGTTTAAGCCTTCCATTTTACAACTGATTGTCTGTTCGTTAATTCTTCAAGCAGACTGGGAATTCAGTGCAATTACGTCAAAGTACCTGCTGAATTTCTTTATCAGTCGAATTTATTGTGGAAGCTCTGTCCCTTGGCAACATGTGCCTCTTAATCACAAGCAACAAACCGTGCCCTCCACCTGTACCAACCCTTAAGCCTCGTCACTCGTGTAACGATCTATCTGTCTTATGTGACCATTCCTCAATGAAGTTAAATGCTAATTCCTGTTTCATTGAAACGAAAGGTTGCACCAGTAACTGATCCACTGCAACTCGCTAGCTAGTTAATCTACAGGTGTCAAGCTATGCTTAGTCGAATCGGAATATTTTTCTCGCGAAATGCGAAGTTATCAACATTCGGAATGTTTTGCCTCGTTGATTATTTTCTACTCCATAAATGTGCGTAACGACGCGTTTCTGGTCATCCTACAAGCCGATAGATAATTTGCAATATCAAACAAGCTTCGCCGTCTGCACTCAGCGCGCATGCGTTGCAGACAGCTGCACGGAATGCGGCACATTTAAGCAACAGCCAGTGCCCTGCCAGCGAGATCGCTCTTCCATCATTCACGGTTTCCGATGAGTGGCGCCACACGTACACGGTACTAGAGGACGCTGAATCCACGTGATCTCACTGCCTTTGAATCTTATTGGATGGCATGTCATCTTAAGGAGCTGCACTCGGAGCTTCGTCCCAGATTAAGTGAAATGCCTGGGATAGCAGGAAAGAGCGGATTAGGTTGTGGAAAGTGGCCAAAATAAGTTGCTGTCAGTTGCACTCAACATACTAAATTTATTTATCAACACAGTATTACAACAAGTATGCAAAACACTCAAAACTTTAATCGACCTCCTTTGATTAACTTTCGATCGGCTGAAGGCCACACTCAAAATCCAAGATGCAAGGCCAAAGCAAGAAATTGAAATACAAGGTTCTTCTGAAGGTTTCACCGAAAAAATATTTTCTAAATCCTCAATCTAAACAGGATGAAGGCCTTAGCAATTTAATTTTAATGGAACTTGGCTGGAGGCCACATATTAATAAGAAGAGTTTCAATCAAAAGGCAAAACGCCTTACCTTAAAACATTTCATGCAAAATTCGGCTGAAGGCCCCATACAAAAGCATAACAATCTTATGCTTTAAGGGCAAGACAAGAACATTTATTTAAGAGACATTAAAACAATGCTGAAGGCCGCACTTCAGCAAATAATTTAACGGCTTAAGCCCTAGAAAGAAGAGTATCAATTTCAAAAGGCAGAAGGCCGTATCTTAAACCATTTCATATAAAATTCGGCGAAGGCCCCTATAGATAATAACAATCTCATGCCTTAAGGGCAAGACAAGAACATTAATTTAAGAGACATTAATACTCGGCTGAAGGCCAAATATCAACAAAATATGTTTAACGGCTAGAAAAGAGTTTAAATTTAAAAGGCAGAAAGCCTTATCTTAAAACATTTCACGCAAAATTCGGCTGATGGCCCCATATATAATAATAACAATCTCATGTCTTAAAGGTAAGACAAGAACATTAATTTAAGAGATATTGATACTCGGCTGAAGGCTATAGATCAACCAAACAACTAAAACCCAAACAGGGAAATTACTATGTAACAGACAAGGAAAGGCGCTCGGAAGTTTTCAAGGGTCAACAACCAGGGCAGGTAACCGGAACGTCAACGGCCACAAGGCAGAAGATACCGCTGTTCAACTTCAACAACAGGCAATAAATTAAGTTAAACTCCACAGGAAGACGGCTGGAATCTAGCCGACCTGAATACACACACGTTGTTGCTCGCGGGAATGTCCCAAAAGCGAGAACCAGGATCAAACGAAGAAATGTAAACAGTTGAGGCTCGATAGTAGGCTAAGTGAGGACTCAACTTTCATGTCCATGATCGGTGGGCGACGAACATCGTAGCACTCGCAAGCAGCACCTCACACTCCAACGGCGCGTGCACACCGCCAGCGGACCCGGCCAGAGTCCCCGCGACGGAGACTTCCTTGCTGCTCCACGCCAATCGACCAACTGCCCAGGCCCAAATATAAGTCGTCCGATGAGACGACCAACCGAACGACCAACCAACCAACGGCCGTCCCGCTCTCAGTCTCCCTCTGTTGGACAGTAGTTCATGTGTGTCGCCAGCGGTCGGCGAGCACTGGCTGTCCGCGCCTCACCGGCGCTCCGTCCCCGACTTCACTGCTGCTGCGTCCCGACCGCACTCCTGGTTCGCCTCCAACTGACTGCCAGACACACGACGACCCGGAAATACCATCGGTGGCTCCAGAGATGGCACGACAGTGCACTTGTCGATACGCGCTGCTGCTGTCGCTCACGGGCAAGTAAGGCAGGAAGTTAGTGACGCTAATAAATGGAATAAGAAAACGAGGCAGCAGTACCGCAATAAAAGATGACAAACAATAAATGGCATGAACACGAGCCGTGCGCGGTTCATTCAGTGTATCTTTACTTATATCAGCCTTAGTGTGGGAGACTCCAGTGAGAAAATATACCGACTTAACGGTGCTACTAAGCACAACTAGTTCTCAGAAACTTATCGGATTGTATCAGCATTCAAGACCCCTTGTTTTTATCAAGAACATTACTCTCCTGGTATATTACTCAGCATAGCAGAAGAATCATGGCAATTACAGGTATGTAGGGGTGTTTCAAAGTGAATGTACAACATTACAAAGTATTATGTTGCCAACACTACCGATCGTTGCGGCACGGCTCGGATATTTATTTATTTTTATTTATTTATTTAACATGATCTGATTTGGAACATAATACCGTCTCTTATATAGGACCAGAATTTCGCACATACACATTATCTGATAGTTACCTAAGAAGTAACAGTTCTAATATGACAACTAGTAGTAAAGTGATTTGAATGTCTGAAATAGTATTGTGACTAAATTATACTATCTATGAGCTAACGAAGTTAACTGTTACTTACTATTACTTGCAAATGGTGACAAAGAATAGCGGAAATTTTTGAAATGAGTAGTGCCAGCCATGGGCAGGTGGCAGCACTGCGGGTTCATGACAGCGAGTAAACAGACCGCCATTTCAGCAATAATGGGTCAGTGGAACGGATAACTGCGCGCGTTAGCAATAAAAATGTTTTATAAAAATAATGATAGTTTGGCAGAGGCGCAAAGGGAGTTTCGACGTTCTTATAATTTAGGACGTCATGATGCCGTTCCGTGGAACCACGCGATGAAATATTGGATTAATAACTCTGAAGAGACTGGATCTGCCCCCAAGAAGAAACCAACAGTACGACCAAGAAGTGTGCGTTCTCCAGCGAACACTGATGTCGTACGCGAGTCTGCCTTACGAAACCCAAGGCGTTCAATTCGTAAGCAAACAGCAGTGGTTGGAATGTTCCGGGAGAGTGTTCGCAGCATTTTTCATATTGATTTAAAATTTCATCTGTACGAACTACAGATGGTGCAACAATTGAAGGACAACGATTACCGGTTACGATTAGGATTCTGTCAACAATGACGATGAATTCCTAAACAAGTTGTGGATGTCAGATGCGGCACATTTTCATCGCACAGGTTACGTGAATAAACAGAACTATCGCTACTGGGCAAACACAAATCCTAATGACGTTCAAGAGCGCCCTTTACACACTAGTAAAGTGGCAGTATGGTGTAGTATATCATAACATGTTATTATCGGACCGTATTTTTCCGTAAATGAACAGGGAAACACAATAACTGTAAATGGCTCTGAGCACTATGGGACTCAACTGCTGAGGTCATTAGTCCCCTAGAACTTAGAAATTTACCAGATATAGACTGGGACACTCAGATGTTTAGGACGGGTGGTAGGGACAGAGCATCGAGTGACATTATACTGAGTGCACTATCCGAAAATTACCTCGAGCAATTAAACAGAGAACCGACTCGTGGAGATAACATATTGGACCTACTGATAACAAACAGACCCGAACTTTTCGAATCTGTATGTACACAACAGGGAATCAGTGATCATAAGGCCGTTGCAGCATCCCTGAATATGGAAGTTAATAGGAATATAAAAAAAGGGAGGAAGGTTTATCTGTTTAGCAAGAGTAATAGAAGGCAGATTTCAGACTACCTAACAGATCAAAACGAAAATTTCTGTTCCGACACTGACAATGTTGAGTGTTTATGGAAAAAGTTCAAGGCAATCGTAAAATGCGTTTTAGACAGGTACGTGCCGAGTAAAACTGTGAGGGACGGGAAAAACCCACCGTGGTACAACAACAAAGTTAGGAAACTACTGCGAAAGCAAAGAGAGCTCCACTCCAAGTTTAAACGCAGCCAAAACCTCTCAGACAAACAGAAGCTAAACGATGTCAAAGTTAGCGTAAGGAGGGCTATGCGTGAAGCGTTCATTGAATTCGAAAGTAAAATTCTATGTACCGACTTGACAGAAAATCCTAGGAAGTTCTGGTATTACGTTAAATCAGTAAGTGGCTCGAAACAGCATATCCAGACACTACGGGATGATGATGGCATTGAAACAGAGGATGACACGCGTAAAGCTGAAATACTAAACACCTTTTTCCAAAGCTGTTTCACAGAGGAAGACCGCACTGCAGTTCCTTCTCTAAATCCTCGCACAAACGAAAAAATGGCTGACATCGAAATAAGTGTCCAAGGAATAGAAAAGCAACTGGAATCACTCAATAGAGGAAAGTCCACTGGACCTGACGGGATACCAATTCGATTCTACACAGAGTATGCGAAAGAACTTGCCCCCCTTCTAACAGCCGTGTACCGCAAGTCTCTAGAGGAACGGAGGGTTCCAAATGATTGGAAAAGAGCACAGATAGTCCCAGTCTTCAAGAAGGGTCGTCGAGCAGATGCGCAAAACTATAGACCTATATCTCTTACGTCGATCTCTTGTAGAATTTTAGAACATGTTTTTTGCTCGCGTATCATGTCATTTCTGGAAACCCAGAATCTACTATGTAGGAATCAACATGGATTCCGGAAACAGCGATCGTGTGAGACCCAACTAGCCTTATTTGTTCATGAGACCCAGAAAATATTAGATACAGGCTCCCAGGTAGATGCTATTTTTCTTGACTTCCGGAAGGCGTTCGATACAGTTCCGCACTGTCGCCTGATAAACAAAGTAAGAGCCTACGGAATATCAGACCAGCTGTGTGGCTGGATTGAAGAGTTTTTAGCAAACAGAACACAGCATGTTGTTATCAATGGAGAGACGTCTACAGACGTTAAAGTAACCTCTGGCGTGCCACAGGGGAGTGTTATGGGACCATTGCTTTTCACAATATATATAAATGACTTAGTAGATAGTGTCGGAAGTTCCATGCGGCTTTTCGCGGATGATGCTGTAGTATACAGAGAAGTTGCTGCATTAGAAAATTGTAGCGAAATACAGGAAGATCTGCAGCGGATAGGCACTTGGTGCAGGGAGTGGCAACTGACCCTTAACATAGACAAATGTAATGTATTGCGAATACATAGAAAGAAGGATCCTTTATTGTATGATTATATGATAGCGGAACAAACACTGGTAGCAGTTACTTCTGTAAAATATCTGGGAGTATGCGTACGGAACGATTTGAAGTGGAATGATCATATAAAACTAATTGTTGGTAAGGCGGGTACCAGGTTGAGATTCATTGGGAGAGTGCTTAGAAAATGTAGTCCATCAACAAAGGAGGTGGCTTACAAAACACTCGTTCGACCCATACTTGAGTATTGCTCATCAGTGTGGGATCCGTACCAGGTCGGGTTGACGGAGGAGATAGAGAAGATCCAAAGAAGAGCGGCGCGTTTCGTCACTGGGTTATTTGGTAACCGTGATAGCGTTACGGAGATGTTTAATAAACTCAAGTGGCAGACTCTGCAAGAGAGGCGCTCTGCATCGCGGTGTAGCTTGCTCGCCAGGTTTCGAGAGGGTGCGTTTCTGGATGAGGTATCGAATATATTGCTTCCCCCTACTTATACTTCCCGAGGAGATCACGAATGTAAAATTAGAGAGATTAGAGCGCGCACGGAGGCTTTCAGACAGTCGTTCTTCCCGCGAACCATACGCGACTGGAACAGGAAAGGGAGGTAATGACAGTGGCACGTAAAGTGCCCTCCGCCACACACCGTTGGGTGGCTTGCGGAGTATCAATGTAGATGTAGATGTAGATGTAGTTAAACCTAACTAACCTAAGGACATCACACACATCCATGCCCGAGGCAGGATTCCAACCTGCGACCGTAGCGGTCTCGCGGTTCCAGACTGCAGCGCCAGAACCGCGAGGCCACTTCGGCCGGCTAACTGTAAATGCCGATTGCTACGTAGAGGTGTTACGAGCTTTTGTTTCACATACATTGAACAATTTTGCAAACGTTCAAGAAGCCTGGTTTCAACAGGACAGAGCGACATCACACACTGCTCGGCAATCAATGACATATGTGCGAGAATTGTTTGGCAACCGTGTGATCTCAAGATTCGAAAACATTCCCTGGCCCCCTAGATTGCTAAGATTTATCCGTTTTTGATTTATTCTTGTGGGGCTACCTCAAGAGCAAAGTCTACACGACTCAACCGATAACCCTGGATGAGTTAAAACAGAGAATTCGGGATGCAATTCACAGTATCCCAGCTGAAATGTTGCAGCGGTCAATGAGGAATCTCAACAGCAGATCTGACGAAACTATTCGTACAGGAGGACGCCATCTGAAGGACATAATTTTTAAAAAATGACAAAGTTGTAAGGTTTCAATTACTATGAATGCAATTTCTTTCCTTCATCATTTCTAGTTTTACTGGATTGTGGAAATGTTCTGTTCTGTTCTGTCACCCTGTACTACTGCAGCTGCAGCCACCAATAGTGATCATAGCTATAGTTTTAATAATTATAATAATAATAATAACGACAATAATTGTGACATTAATAACAATAATTATGTTAGCAGGTATAAGAAGTTCATAGGTCTACAAAATACATGTTTTCTGATATAGCGAGTTCTGAGAAAAGAAAATTTAAGGAAGCTCTGTTGCCTATGGATACTGCGAAATGAGGAAGATCAGGTTAGAGAGAGAGATGTACAAGAATAACAACTGTGCGCAGAGACAATGGCAGTCTTATTGTTGCTTTAGAAGATATGTCATTACCTGTCTTCTGAAGCTGGAGACGGTATTTAGTTCTCTAATACAATACGAAGGTTGTTCCAGAGTCGGGTTCCTGATACCGAGAAGGACTTCGAGAAGGTGGCTGAACAATGGAATGGGAGAGAAAGAACTTTGCTCTGATGGGGACGGGTGTTTCTGCAGTGTTGTTCAGATAAGAGGAGATGTATGAGGGACATTGTACTTAGATAAGACAGTACAGAAGATATAGGGTATCGAAGTCTCTGTGCCTGTCTGTATGCAACCAAGATAACTGTGCACACGATCAAAGAGTCAAACATAACAGATATAACGAACACAGGCATTCATAACCTGTTTCTGGTGCTGTCATCTTTCCTGAGAAACACCTTGCAGGGTAATATCGCTGTAATCAATACACGGAAGAATGTTAAAGATCCTTTTTCACGTCCAGAGCGAAGAGTTTTTTACATTTTTGTAGGATATGGAGACATATCATGTGCCAACTCAACTTAGATTTTCATCTGTTGTTACTTCTAGACTCATTTCTGAAAGAGAGAAATCGATATTTTTCCCATTTAGAGTTAAGATGGTAGGGGCTCTAGATATATTGAAGCAACGAATACATTGTCTAGTTTATATTCATTATCGATAGATGTCGGTTGTCTTCTGTTTACTTGGTTGCCGTCACATTTTCCAAAATGGCTACTCCGCAGCAGAAAGTATTTTGTGTTCTCGAGTTTTCGAAATTTAATTCCGTGATTACAGTGCAAAGGCCTTTCAGGCAGAAGTAACAAACTGATCCACCAAATGAATTGATGATTCGAAGATGGTATCGACAGTTTGAAGACACGGGATGTGTATGCAAAGGAAAGAGTACTGGCCACCCTCGTGTTTCCGACGAAAACGTCGCACCAGTTCTAGCCGCTTTCCAACCTAGTTCTACGAAATCTACTCTTCGTACCAGTCGCGAGTTACAGCTGCCTGCAACAACGATTTGGAGTATTATGAGACATTGGCTTGTAACAACCGTTACAGACTCTACGTCATGATGACGAAAGTAAACGTGTGACATTTTCAGACGAGTTCAGAATCCTATTGACAATGCTAACAGTTTCACGCAACGCATCGTGTTTAGTTATGAAACGCCCTTCCACCTTAGTGGGAAAGTAAATAAACACAATATTCGAGTTTGGAGCCTGCAGAGCTCACACGCCCACACACTGAACATGTATGAGATCACCCCAAAGTCAATGTGTTTTGTGCGATATCCCATTCATCTGTT
Source organism: Schistocerca serialis cubense (assembly GCF_023864345.2). Lineage (NCBI taxonomy): Eukaryota > Metazoa > Arthropoda > Insecta > Orthoptera > Acrididae > Schistocerca > Schistocerca serialis. The sequence goes on along the minus strand of NC_064643.1, from coordinate 378,179,709 downwards.
TACGGCCCTTTCTTGTTTGCTAAAAACACGGTAAAAGGTCAGTTGTATCTTGCTATGTTATAAAAGTGGTTGTTCCCGAGGTTGAACGAGGACAACTTAATTTTATCAACAAAACAGACCATCCCCCCAATTGAAGTCGCCATGTGCCCGTATTTCTGAGTGAAACTACATCGAGCACTTGGATTAGTCGTCAAACAGCCGGTGACTTAGCAGTTCTCAACTGGTCTACACGGTCACCGGATTTGACGCCCTGTGACATCTTCCCGTTGTGGTTCATCAAGGCCAACGTTTCTGCACCACTACTAAAATCCTAGAGGAGTTGAAGAACCGTATCCACACTGCCATAACATCAGTGTCGATGCTTTGTCGAGTACGGGAGGAATTGGAGTATAGATGTGATATCGTTCGTGTCGCTGGTGGAGGACACAATGAGCATCAATAAACTAAACTTGAGAGATTCGTAAATGTGTGTCTCAAGTTTCATAGTTGAAAGTCTTACAGTTAAATAAATACATACTTTCTAAACACGTATATTCTTTGTGAAACAACTAGTATATTTCAGTTACGAAGTGTACACATTGTATATAAACGTACTGATATTTTACCGCTTTGTAGATGTCTTTTTGGCCACCTCAACTACTACATCACCACAGTTAATCAGATTTCAACCACGTTAGTTTATGGTAACATTTGGTATTACATCTCAATAGTATACCTTAACTGCAATTTGAAAGTTTTGTCTTTCTCAGTTGTTTGCATATATTCTGCTCTTGCTCGAGTCATGAAGTTAAGATTTCGATATTCGTCTGTAGTGAATATGACACGCTCATTCTCGTACTATGGTAAAGATTGTCCTTCATTACATTGTAGTTGTAACTGTATAGTTATATTAAATGTGAACCCCTTGTACAGTTCAACAGAAGGAAGACCGAATAGATAGTGTTTTTATTTTATATCTTTTTCTTCGTTCAAAACATTTAAACAGTTCTTCGAGGTCTCTTCTAAATGATACTTAAATGTCATGAAAGTAGTAGGTGTCACGAAACAAGAGTTTTGTATTTGCTGATTATTGATTTCTGTTTTCTTCTCCTGTGAACGGTGGTTAAAAGAATGTTTGCATTTTGAAACTCCATCTTCTGTTTTTATGCGGACGGAAAATAGTTTCCTCTGAAGGGAAAACATTTAACCCGCAATTAAAAGGTCAGCGCAGCCGGATGGCTTTCCCGTTGGCTGGGTGGTATGATTTGTGAGCGTGCGTCCGGGCAGGCTTATTTCGAGCCGACGCCACAAGCGACCGTGGACACCATCTGCCCACTGCTAACCTGATTCATCCGCGCCGCATGCTGCAGCTACAACACTCTTGTCCACAACTAAAGCCTTAACGGTACTAGACAAAGTCGATCTAACTGTCATGCCGTCGGCACGCGGAACGTGCACCCCAACGTTGAGCGTTGATTGTGCAGAATTTCTAACGTCACAGCGAGTCTCCGAACGCCCAGGACAATATCTTGTATGTAAGATATTCTGGACGTGCATCTGAACGTAGACCAATGAGAAGTAAGAACTGCACCCATGTCAGACGACACTATGTTTCTACTGTACAGAGACATGAAACGCAATTTTGGCTTTCAATTGAAGCTCATATGTTTAAATGCCATTTCTAAGCACTAGGAAATTAAGCATCTCTCAAAAATTTGTTATTTGTACGATTTGTTGTAATAAAATAACGGAAAACATCATATTCGTGGTTAACGATTTATTGTAAGTTGCGTATTATGAAAGTACATCGTTTCAGGGTAACGGCACATCGAGAATTCATCAGAAACGCATTGTTTTTGGTATAATTTGTTATAATTAAATATCGCTTAATATCTTATCGATGACTGAAGCCTTCACGCATCTTAAACTCAAGGAGTAGAGTGGCCAAAGTGTAATAAGGACAAGGTAAGTTGCTGTTATTTTTTTTAAAAAAAAAACCCTACCTCCCCAATTCCTAATAGCTCTCATACATTATTGTTGGTTTGATAGCAGAATATTCTATAATATTCAATGTTAGGTAAAAATAAGTGTGTTCTTTCTATGGACTGAGTTCGTTCCATTGGCTTTATTGCAGATGTTACAAATATTTCTATAAAAAACAGTACCCGTGATCTCACTGAGCAATAAACTAATGAAATATTTGTAAGTATCAATCGTTTGTTCACAGCAAATGGATTGTCACTGAATTTTGATAAGACCCAATACATACACCATAGTACCTCACAAAGAATACCTGATCCTATAAGTATAGTGTATTCAACTCTTCCCACAGCCCAGAGACTCCTCTCCAAGGGATCCATGGAAAATGATAACTGTAATATAATGTAAAAATATAATTATCTACAAGACAGCTTGCAGTACTTGGAGTAAGATATTTCACTTTCTTGTTTCAACTTTTCTATTTCAAATGTTGTAAAAATTTTGCTACTGAAAGGCAACTTGCGTCGAGTAAGAATGACCATAAGGTTTTACTCAAAAGGGATCATGATTAAATATCTTTTATCTTATGTGCAAACTATAGTAAATCTGCATAGAACTGCTTGTAATGGAATTTTTATAAGGTGATGTCCTTATTGACTTTACAAGATACTTTCCTTTCGTCCTTGTAATTTGTTCGTGGATATCGAAGTCTTCCATATCCACCTGAAGCCACTCGATGAACAACACATCTCTAAGAGACACCAAGTTGTGGGTTATCATGGTTACGTATTTCTCGCTTTTATAAATGGTCCCAGACATTGTCTATGAAATTGGTATCGGATGATTTAATGGTTCAAATGGCTCTGGGCATTATGGGACTTAACACCTGAGGTCACCAGTCCCGAAGAACTTAGAACTACTTAAACCTAACTAACCTAAGGACATCACAAACATCCATGCCCTAGGCAGGATTCGAACCTGCGACCGTAGCGTTCGCGCGGTCGATAATTAACAGGTCGACAGAGGTTTGACAAGGAGCACGAGTGTTCCTCAGACCAGGAACGTAAGCGTGCAGCCTTGTAAGAATGGCTGCTGCCATGAAGAAGAAATGACAACTTTTGGTCACCGAGAATATTGAAATTAACATCCTTGTTCGAGATAATAATAAAGCGAACGAATGGTCCCAATTTCTGGTACGGAAAACATCCGCAAAACTTCATAGAACCACTTCTTAAGGATACCATACCTGGAGGAAATTACACAGAACACGACGGAGAAGAATGTGGCACGGACCTCCGTGGCTCAAAAGTCCTCCTCATCTTCGGTCACAAAAATTGGTACAACTCTCAACACTTCGGAACGTACATCACAACGTGCTCGCCTCAAGACTTTGCCTTTAAAAAGTCGAGCATTCATTGGAAAATACTAAAGATTACACGAAGCATCATAACTTTTGTGGCAATAACATAACAATCTCATCTGCGGTTCCTTAACAAGAACTGAACTGCGCCATCCCTGTCTTGCGGGATATCCTATACTTTAACAGGAAACGATTGCTCTCACAGAAGACCAAGAATGGCCTACCGGATCAGAAATCAAACGTTTCAGTCCCTTTTTTCCAAACGATCGTACCAGATTCGGAGCACGTCTTCATTACGTTAAACTTTCAGACAACATAAGTCAATCATTACCCTTTAATAGCCACTTTCTGCTTGTATTCATGCACACTTAAGTTCGGGCTCACCACTTAGATGTTCGCATCATTGTGTATGTACCTGGCATATAAACTCGCCAAAAGGACACCTTGTCAGCAAACAGAGATCCCTCTCCCGGCAGATCGCTTACAAACACGAAAACCTTTCGCAGTTGCAGTAGTTGTCTTTGCAGGCCCATTATTAACAAATGCTCAGTCTCTCTCTCCACATGCGCTGCTACCTGTCCTGTCCACCTACAATTGTGTTCGATAACATTAGTGACAGGTTTCTACTGGCATTTGAGCGCTTCATGGGATGGAATCGGTTGCCGCAGGCCATATATACGGTCAACGCTACACCGTTTCAAGCCGCCAACGAACATATTGCCGAAATGTGGGCTCCACACATTGTCATTCCTTGCCCAGAGTAAAATCACGTTGACGTTTATTGTTTAGAGGGTAGCAAGGTGGGGAGGACGTTGGGAAAGAATGACAGAAACAGTTAAATGCTGCAGCAGGACATTTCAGAACGGCCGCAGGTGACAGCCGAGTGACTCAACATTACTCTTGTTGGTATCGAGGTTGTGAGCAACTCCCGATGTCTTACGCAGGATAACGGCATTCTTTCCATCGTCTTGACTTTAGCATATTTTCGTAATGAATAAAAACTAAATGCAATACCTTCCGGTCTGGGAGCTATGGCGACCACATTCTGAGGTGCGAACACCTTCTTAGACAGAAATTTACAGAGCATTTCTGTAAGATAACAGAGGAGGAATACTTTATATCACTGGGAGGTTTTCAACAAATTTGCCAGAAAAAATTATCCACAGTGCCAAGAATTTGTGACAAGGCTCTGTTGCACGAAGTTCGTCTCTATCATATGTGGAAACGAGCCTGTATTGAAAAGCTGCTGTAATGACGAGGCGGGAAAATACGTAGCGCTGTGTTGCCCAACTTTAATTCAGCCCATGATTCAGCTGCTCACTGACTTGAGGGAGAAGAAAAAATGGTTCAAATGCCTCTGAGCACTATCGGACTTAACATCTGAGGTCACCAGTCCCCTACACTTAGAACTGCTTGAACCTAACTAACCTAAGGGCATCACACGCATCCATGCCCGAGGCAAGATTCGAACCTGCGACCGGAGAAGCAGCGCGGTTCCGGATTGAAGCGCCTAGAACCGCTCGGCCACAACGGCTGGCTAGGGAGAAGAAGATGTGGGAGCGTATGATAACATATGTGATTAGTATATAGGTCTTTGACTTTGTATGTACATTCTTTGGTGTTGATGAAACGTAACATTTAACGAAGTATACTGTTCTTAATGGTACCTACATTGTTTCTCTCTTCATGCGGGAATCGGCGATATAGTGTGGTATGGGTAGTCTCTTTAGTAGATTTGTTGCATCTTATAAATTTCCTGCCAACAAAATGCAATTTTTGGTTCGCATGTCAACAACGTTTCCTGTGTGCCGGTTCAAAGTTAAGTTGTTCCTAATGGTAAACTCTAGGTATTTAGTTGAATAGATAACCTGTAAATTAGTGTGATTCATCGTATAAGCGAAATGTAACGTATCTTTTCAGTACTCATATGGAGGATCCGCTTCTTTATTCTTAGGATCTACTGTCACTTTTCGAACCACGTAGATAGACTGTCTAAATCATATTGTAATTCGTTTTGATCTACAAGTGCTCTACTACCAGAGAGACCTATATACAGTGAGCTATATACAGTAGAAATGATCTGAACTGATGATTATGAGATCCAGGCATGTTGAGCTATATCGAAATGTTCTACACTAATCATAATGAATAGGGGTTGAACTTATACAAACGCATGGAGCCAGTATAACTAAAAAAGAAAAAAACATTAAGTGAAATGGGGCAGCAATAATCTCTCCGTGGAAAGGTAGCTATAAATCTATATTATGTCTGATGACTTAATACTTCGCATACTCACATAAATGGAATAAATAATTTATATAGAATTCACTTATGAAAAACTAAACAAATCCGTTTTCATAAGGGTCACTTGCACAACACTTCGGACACTCGTGAGTGGGCTGCAGGGAAAAGCTAGTGAGAAAAAGTGAAGGACATCATCTTTAACAATCTTGGTCAACCAAAAACAACTGGATGCATCATCATATTGCGTCAAAATGAAGTTTAATTAGGCGTGTAAGAAGATCAATACCACCCATTTAGCATTGCTTGAGCAGTCTTTTGAGGAAAATATACGGACTAGATTCATTAATCTGTCGTCCATGTACGAGTCAAACAGAAATAAAACTAGTAAAAGTATTGGAGAAGGCCTGAATTAAAATACTCGTCTCCATACAGTTGCCTGAGAATACACAATACATACCGGAATCTGGTACCTTATCAACGAAGCAGCACTTATCAACCGAAAAGTCTGTGCCACAACCTGAAGTCAGCGTCGGTGCCCATATGAATCTACTAGAAGTCTGCTAGCCGCAACGTATGTAAATCTACTCTTGCCGGAATCTAAGCGCCAGAATACTCTTTTTACTCTGCGTCTGGGCTCCACCTATCCCCTTCGTAAGAATGACGTGTAAGCTTGCCTTAGCCTTAGAGACGAGAGGGAACTGACATCTCGACCCTCACCTCATGACACTCTTGAGAGTGGCTAATGGGATGTTACAGCACATAAAAGAAGAGCTTGTTTTTAACTAACATTACGTGGTGTCAGTTTATCGATATATACTTCAGATGATCCTTTGAAATTGAGCCATTCGAACATTTTGAAAAAATAGGCATTGCGTGAGCAATCTTTTATTTCAGTCTCTGTGGCACCAGAATGTCACTTTGAGAAATGGTTACAGAAACACTTTTGGCGACATAATGTTTGCTTCTCATTCTGCACTGTTAAAAGATAGACAGAGTAACTGTCTTCTACAAAAAAGGAGAAACTTTCTAATAAGGAACACTGGGGCACCATTCAGTCTCGATGACACTGACGCGTCCCCTTTGGCGTAGCTTCACAAAAGATCGCTCATTGGCCATGGTTCACTCGCAGACAGTCCAAGGAAAAAGTGGCTGTTTAGTTTGAAGGTGGAAGCTCATTCGTTTAGTAGCAAGTAGTAAAAACTGCTCAAGCTCTGCTTCTAACAGGAGATGTAACACTACAAAGGACGGAAGATGGATGTCTTATCTATTGATCTGCGGCAACTGGGCCAGATAAGAGGCAGAAATTAATCAAGAAGCGGAGGTACAGGCTGATCTACATCAAATGACCCAGCCAGGAATTGGCAAAGCCACTTCATTTCTTGCAACTTTACTACAGGGGTAATGGCAGTTGCAATATTTGCAGACTTTCTAAGAGGTCTGCTCATATTACCTCCAAACTCGATTATAGACGTTAAGAACAGCAGAAGGCCTTATCACTTACTTGAGGAGCCCCAGATATCGCTTCCGTTTCACTCAATGACTTCCCGTCAGTTACCACGACATATGACCTTTCTGAGAGGAAATACGAATCTAGACGCAATAGAAACGCAAACTGATTAACAGTCGCATGTCAGGGACGGTTTTAAAAACCGACTGGAAATCTGAAAATATGGAACTTGAGATGGCCTATCGATGTCACTCGTTATTTCTTGCGACTAAAGAGTCATTTAAGTACCGAAAGAACGATGTTGCTTATTTGGTAACAGATCACTTTCTTTGAGGTTTTTTATAAAATAGGAACGCGGTGTCATACCACAAATCGATGTCAGTGATATGTGTCTACAATTTGGAAGAATACTTCTGTTTTCTTTCTCGTGTACTGGCGTGACATGTAAAAGTTTCCAGCCTTTAGTCCGCAGGTCGTGGTCGTGCGGTAGCGTTCTCGCTTCCCGCGCCCGGGTTCCCGGGTTCGATTCCCGGCGGGGTCAGGGATTTTCTCTGCCTCATGATGACTGGGTGTTGTGTGACGTCCTTAGTTAGGTTTAAGTAGTTCTAAGTTATAGGGGACTGATGACCATAGATGTTTAGTCCCATAGTGCTCAGAGCCATTTGAACCAGCCTTTAGGTACGGTTCTGTCGTCGAGCCAATGGTTGTATATTGCTAAAAAAAGTTATATTTCGTCGATGTACTTCGAAAAAAACCTAATTGGTATTCAGTGGACATTAGATGACTTCCCTTTATTAAAAGACTTGAGTTGCTTCTCTACACGGAGTATTTACTTTCAAACACTGCCAGCGGTTCTCGAATCTAGTTCGGTATTTATGTGCCGCTAAGCATCCTGGTGCGGAGCAACTTGCTGTGGCGCCTGAGTGTTGTCTGTCAACAGCGGCGGTCTGCTGTTTGTGGCTAGCCCCCCTTGGACTCCCTTCCACTTTGATGTTCCCTTGCGGCACGCCCAGTCGTCTCGCAGACCGATCCGGCCCGCAGCAGCCGCTGATATATGTCCGGTAAGCCAGTGGGCGGTGGCGGCTTACGACAGCTCCACTTTCCCTTCCCTCCCCTGCTGACAGATGGCCGGGCTCCCAGGAGCACTGCTCGCTTCGACGTCGCTGCGGAGCAGCGAGTGAAAGCGCACGGGCTTCACGAGCAGACACAGCTCTCCCACGACATCCTCTAAAAGAGAACGTACTTGATGCCATTTCACCACCGCTGCATTTTACATAGACAAATCGCTGTAACCGAACACTTCATACGCTCCTACATAATAACCTTTTCGGAGAATCGAAATCTCCTCTATGAAAAAGTGAGTTCCTTAGACAGAAATATTGTTGAACACAAGTCACTTTGCACATGACGTCTAATGCATCATAGGCAACGACGCACTGCCTGATGCCACGTTCGTTGACTTCCAGGAGACATGAAACACATTTCGCTATGCTGGTGAGTGGACAGACTGCGAGGTTACTGAGTATAGGGCCAGATTTATGACTGCACTTAAGTTTCCCCAGCAGGTAAGTTCAACGTCACGCGTAATGGGATTAAATCGACAAATGTAATGGTACTTTCAGGAGTACCGCACGGAAGCGATATAGTCCCTCTTACTTCGCTTTCATTCCCTCTCCCTCCTACTCTCGTCACCCCTACCCCCTCCCACCTCCTCCCTCACTTCTCCAACTCCCACCCTCTTTCCAAACTCCCCCCGTCTCCGCCCTTCTCGCCCCCTATATAATGTGTGTGGTTTTGTGTGTATGTGAGTGTGTGTGTGTGTGTGTGTGTGTGTGTGTGTGTAGAATCCTGTGAATGACGCCAGACGCTTCATGAGGCGTTTTATGGACCTTACTATCATGTGCAACGAGGATGCAACGCTTTGAAGTGTAGGATCTATGATTGGTGTAGAAACCACCGATAGTCAATCGTGAACGTAATTTAACGTACTTCACATAAACGGGCGAAGAGTTCCGTTAATCGTTAATTACGCTATTGGCGATAAATCACTGAAAACAGTTCCCGTCTAGAGCGCTCTAAAACGACGGCATAAAACTAATTCGCTGATGACAGTTCTACCCTGAGTAAAGTAAGGAAGAATTACATGATGCGCTGAATGGAATGAACAGTCTAATGAGTACAAAATATTGATTGAGAGTAAATCGAAGAAATACGAAAGTAATGAGTTGTAGAAAAAATGAGAACAGCGAGAAACTTAACTTCAGGATTGATGGTCACGAAGTAGATGAAGTTAAGGAATTCTACTACCTAGGCAGCGAAACAACCAATGATGGAATGAGCAATGAGGACATCAAAAGCCGACTAGCACTCACAATAAGGGCATCCCTGGCCAAGAGAAGTCTACTAGTATCAAAAACAGGCCTTAATTCGAGGAAGAAATTTCTGGCAACGTACATTAGGAGTACAGCATTGTATAGTAGTGAAACAAGGGCTGTCGGAAACCGGAACAAAAGAGAATCGAAGCGTTAGAGGTGTTGTCCTATAGACGAATGTTGAAAGGTGGACTGCTACGGTGAGGAATGATGAGGTTCTGCGCAGAATCGGAGAGGAAAGGAATATGTGAAAAACACCGACAAAGAGGAGGGACAGATCTGCTAAGACATCAGGTAGTGACTTCCATCGTAGAGGGCAAAAACTGTAGAAGAAGGCAGAAGGAAAGCAGACGCCAATTTGAGATTCATTGAAAAATATTAATGAAATGTAAATCATCCCTAGAAATTGTTGACAAAACTCTTGTTTCGACTGATAATCGAAAATTACTCATGAGTTGGGGCCCTTACGAAACTAGACAAATAGAAGAGTTAGAGATTGTCCAACAAAGGTAATGAAAAGGATACAACCACGTACAAGTACAATCTGAAATACATGCTAGATAATCAGTGGATAATCAGTTAGATAGGGTGTCACCCGCCTCTACCGCTGACGTTTTGGGCAACCCACACCGTTATAGCTGGCTTTCATAAATGACGCGCGTGATTTTCATATTCTCTCGCTTGCTACGCGAAAGCTGTTTATTCTACAGAAAAAGTGAACTGCAACTTTTTGTAGGAAATGTAATGTAGTTAAATTTTTTACTGAGATACATTTTCTCTGGAGGCCATGATTTTCGAGTTATTTAAGAAAAATGTACGAAAGTGACCTTCAAACGCATCTCTGCTCCACCCTCATCCCTCAACAGTCAGGATTTGTAGTGCGTTGTTCATGGCAATCCTTCCTGCCACTTGGGGTGTGATGTGGTGTGTATAATCTTTAGTGCAATGCAGTCCGGTGTGACGTGAGAAGAAAGTTCGTCAAAAACCGTTGAAGGGAAGTATTATGGACTGTGTATCGATATGGGGACCGAAGGTTGAAACTCATCTAAACCAAAAACGTTTTGCAATTGGGCAGAAACTTTAATCAATGAGAGTTGGTGCGATATTTTCTTTGTACACGGCATTCAATTCACGGACACACCGGAGCGGAGTATTTTGCTCGCTACGACAACAGAGTCGCTATGCAGTACTGTGACGTATCGAGTTTTTTGTATTTAAGCTCTTTGATTGACATGAAAAGGCAACCGTATCCAACTGAAATTTAATGGGAGTCTTAAGAATGGTAATATTGAAAAGTATCTGCTTAGATCTCTCCTGAGAGTAATGTGCTTTTAAGGGCGTAGGGATCCTTTACCAGTCCTTTGTAATGGTAGAACTTTTGTCTCAATGTCGATGCCGTCAATCCAGCTTTCGATTTCCGCTATGATCCTTTACATGGATGTTCAATCGCCATGGATTTGTTCAAAAAGTTGCAATAAACATCTGCTCGATTTTCTTCATGGTGTTTTGCCATCAAACGGGTAATAAATTTTGCCGCAGGTCGACGCATGTTCAATTTTGCCCTTAAAATTTCAAGGCATCACCCAACTGAGATGCTAATCTCTTTGCATGGATCATGTCACTGCTGTTCTGAATGTGTGAGCCATCAGCTGAAGTGGGAGGCCTTACTGGTCGATGACCATCTTCAGCTGACTGGCGACCAACTATAAATCATGAAAACTATTTGCAGCACTGCGTGCGACACAGGGCCTCATCTTCATAATATTTTTTTAAAAAGTTGAAAGATTCTGCAAAACGTTTCTTCAGCTTTACCCGCACATTTCACAAATTGCCACTATGTTTAAAAGCATTCCTCTAAAATAATAATATCACGAAAACTAATCCATATATCATCACTCCAACATGGCTGCAAAGGAGCAGCAAGGCAGTGTTGTCTAACGTGTAACTTGTACCTAGCTTAGCGCCTGCTGTTTCGCTTGCATAGTGTCTATGGCCTACAGAGATTTCTTTTGTTTAATCTAATTTTTATGTTATACACAAATTGCAACACCTGATAAGCTTTCCACGCTAATTAAGCCCATATAAGAATGGCCTTTCCCGCATGTACTTCTGACCAAAAAGCAATTCTAGTAGCTGGAGTCCAAAGTATTTGTTAATCATGCCTTTTTTGTTCTTGTGGCGATATTTCCATAGGAATTTTCATCCTCCAACATACATTTCTTTGTATCTAACCGAGACGTGAAATACCACATTTCAGAAAATTTAACTTTAATTTTCTTTTAACGTAACGAATTATTTTCTTAAAAATTTTCACCCTCTTATTGCATTCCTTTAGGGGTTGAATATCGAGGAACACTGAAACAAGTATTTTCCAATTTGTAACCGAAGAATCAGTTGCCATAGATGTTGCCTTAGAAAGCCTCTAGTAGTCCTTGAGTAATTATTTATTTTCAGAAAATCTTCCACCCACTACTTTGCCCCCTTAGTGGATAAATTTTCAAAAATGAAACACGTATATTTTTATTTTGTGACTAAGAAACCAAATACCAGTTTTCGTAGTTCTAGCTTCAGAATTTCCTTTATTGCGAACATACTTTCAAAATGCCTTTCTTCCCCTGTTTCACCCCCTTAGGAGTGGAATATCGGACACTCACCTCAGAAACGACGCCAACAGTTGAAGATGCACATCGTCGCCAAACTTCAAGTTTATATTCTTAGCGTTTTGGGCTGGGCGATGATAAGGCGGTGAATTAGTCTCACCCTATTTCACCCCTTTGGCGCCTGAATTTTCAAAAGCAGTGAAACACTTATTTTTCTTTATTTCAAACTGAGAAGCCAAATTGAAATTTTCATAGATTTAGGTTCAAAAAAGTTTTCATAATAAAATACATTCCCCAAAATTCTCATTCTTTATTTCACCCACTTAGCGGTCCAGTTTCCAAAAACACAGAAACTCGTATCTTTTTATTTGTAAAATCAGAAACTCAACTACCAGTATTCATAGACGAAGCTTCAAAAATACTTCAAATGGTAGCAGCTATCACGGTTCATCAGATATCCCGCCAGGCATCTTTTCACTCATTCTTTATAATAGAGTCCCGAAAAGACGTAGCTTATCTTCTCCCTGAGGCCACACTACGAAAGTATCGGTCAGAATATAGTGGTTTAAGGGCAGCAGATTCAGGCGCTCTCTCCTCGAAATCCTCCGTAAAATGGTTGGCCACCAAGGGAGACAGAGGGCTGCCCATCGCGACGCCGTTAGTCGGTTCAAAATATTCTTCGTTGAACACAAAATACGCTGAGGATAGAGCAGACTAGATCAAAGCAGTGAGGTATGCCTGAAACTTTCTGCCAATCAGTGTCAAAGAATCTGCGAGAGGGACCTTTGTAAAAAGTGATATTACATCAAAGCTAACCAAATGGTCAGAACTGCTTAGTCTCGAGTCCTCTGACAAAGTCAGCTCAGCTACGAATGTGATGTGAGTATTTTCCCACCAATGGTCTCAGCTAAGAAGTAAGATGTTTGACTAAATCTACGTGGGTGCTCCAGTATTGCTCACTACATCTACATCTACATCCATACACCGCAAGCCACCTAACGGTGTGTGGTGGAGGGTACCCTGAGTACCTCTATCGGTTTTCCCTTCTATTCCAGTCTCGTATTGTTCGTGGAAAGAAGGATTGTCGGTATGCTTCTGTGTGGGCTCTAATCTCTCTGATTATCACCAGAAATTACGATCACCTGATAGGCCGAACGCAGCGTGAGGCAGAAGGAACATTATCGTTTCCCTATTTTTTCTGAATCAACTCTTCTTTTTTTAATTGTGTAGTGTTGCATTTCTTTTAAAGTCTATAAATCTTCGGGTCCCTTAGTGTTGTTCCGGGTATGACTACATTGCGACTATAAAAATGCACGGAAATGGTAATGTTTCTTCCGAACGATCTCAAATATATCAATATGCTGCTCTGATTCAGGTATTTAACGCTCAACGTATGTTATTATAAAAGTGTAATCAATTCCTTATTCTGTTGCCAAGTGGTCCACCAAAATATTAACTTTTTCGACATTTTTCAAAAAAAATATAAAATAACAATTCTTTTTCCTTTCACCCCCCAAGAGCAACGCTCCAGCGTTAAGTTTTAAGGCCTCATGCTTATGAAAATGAACTGTTCACCTTTACCTTTTATTCGCAGTCATTAACTAGCTCCACTCATTGTAAAACTTGCCTACTTGTTGTCTGTGATAGACACCTGCTCTATTTGCCAGCTATCTTGTATTTTGGGGCATTATATATTTATTTAACGGTCATTCTCAATGTTTCTGCTGGTGCGTATCAGCTGAGAGTCACATTTGAATTGTATGCCTTCCAAGCATTGCTTCCATTTTGGGGATTGAGCATTTTATTCCTTAAGGTATTTTATTGAAGCTTATACATTGTTAAGGGAATTTCAATAGCAACACTCGGTGGCGTCAGTTGTTATCCTTTCTGTGTTTTGGATGGGAGTTATCCGTTTGTTTAGTGTGTTATCCATTCTTGGGAACTGTTAGTACGTTTAGTGACAGTCATTTGTAATTCATTTTATTGATAAACCGCAGTTGGTGTGACTTCTTACTTGTACTTGCCGTTTGTATATTCTTGGTTTCAAGTCCTGTTCTTAGCGGTATAAATTGTTAATGTTTGATTTTAATGGATTATTCCTATGCAAGTTCATTAAATTTTTGAGCGTTTGTAACGTCACAATAGGTTTCGTTATATAGTTAAAATCAGTGTTATAATATATTGCTATCAGCTGACAGACATTATCAGCGTAAATTCAAAAACTTTACGTAATTAATGAACAGTGAAATAATCTCAGTCCCAAATTACATGCATGTAGAAACAATTATGGATCAAAGTCTTTTATTCTCATTACAATATGCACGTCCTGTTACCCTATTTACATTTCCCCACCTCTCCAGTACGTGGTCAGGTGTGAATGTTTTGAGTGTGGTAGCAGACGAACCAGAGATGTAGTGGGTCTCAGAATCTTCTACCAACTTTAACACAGTCAGTGGAAGGCAAAGAGCAGGAACAGGAGGGTTCGACCAGAGGTGCGAAAGTCTAAAAAAAAGTTTTCTTAGCAGAGGTTGGTCATGGGCTTCCCCCACCACCTCGCGCTACTCGGGAGAAAGAGCCACGCAACGGTTACGAGGAGTTCCTTCAGAACGCTGCGTCGAAATCAGACCAAAGGTATTTGAATGTTTAAATACACTCCTGGAAATTGAAATAAGAACACCGTGAATTAATTGTCCCAGGAAGGGGAAACTTTATTGACACATTCCTGGGGTCAGATACATCACATGATCACACTGACAGAACCACAGGCACATAGACACAGGCAACAGAGCATGCACAATGTCGGCACTAGTACAGTGTATATCCACCTTTCGCAGCAATGCAGGCTGCTATTCTCCCATGGAGACGATCGTAGAGATGCTGGATGTAGTCCTGTGGAACGGCTTGCCATGCCATTTCCACCTGGCGCCTCAGTTGGACCAGCGTTCGTGCTGGACGTGCAGACCGCGTGAGACGACGCTTCATCCAGTCCCAAACATGCTCAATGGGGGACAGATCCGGAGATCTTGCTGGCCAGGGTAGTTGACTTACACCTTCTAGAGCACGTTGGGTGGCACGGGATACATGCGGACGTGCATTGTCCTGTTGGAACAGCAAGTTCCCTTGCCGGTCTAAGAATGGTAGAACGATGGGTTCGATGACGGTTTGGATGTACCGTGCACTATTCAGTGTCCCCTCGACGATCACCAGTGGTGTACGGCCAGTGTAGGAGATCGCTCCCCACACCATGATGCCGGGTGTTGGCCCTGTGTGCCTCGGTCGTATGCAGTCCTGATTGTGGCGCTCACCTGCACGGCGCCAAACACGCATACGATCATCATTGGCACCAAGGCAGAAGCGACTCTCATCGCTGAAGACGACACGTCTCCATTCGTCCCTCCATTCACGCCTGTCGCGACACCACTGGAGGCGGGCTGCACGATGTTGGGGCGTGAGCGGAAGACGGCCTAACGGTGTGCGGGACCGTAGCCCAGCTTCATGGAGACGGTTGCGAATGGTCCTCGCCGATACCCCAGGAGCAACAGTGTCCCTAATTTGCTGGGAAGTGGCGGTGCGGTCCCCTACGGCACTGCGTAGGATCCTACGGTCTTGGCGTGCATCCGTGCGTCGCTGCGGTCCGGTCCCAGGTCGACGGGCACGTGCACCTTCCGCCGACCACTGGCGACAACATCGATGTACTGTGGAGACCTCACGCCCCACGTGTTGAGCAATTCGGCGGTAAGTCCACCCGGCCTCCCGCATGCCCACTATACGCCCTCGCTCAAAGTCCGTCAACTGCACATACGGTTCACGTCCACGCTGTCGCGGCATGCTACCAGTGTTAAAGACTGCGATGGAGCTCCGTATGCCACGGCAAACTGGCTGACACTGACGGCGGCGGTGCACAAATGCTGCGCAGCTAGCGCCATTCGACGGCCAACACCGCGGTTCCTGGTGTGTCCGCTGTGCCGTGCGTGTGATCATTGCTTGTACAGCCCTCTCGCAGTGTCCGGAGCAAGTATGGTGGGTCTGACACCCCGGTGTCAATGTGTTCTTTTTTCCATTTCCAGGAGTGTATGTTTAATGTCAACAATTTATTTATCACAGGCTTTTTCGCGATTGATTAATTAAGAACCATTTATTGAATTTTGTTCAATTTATCCGATAAAAGAATAATCTTCTCCGTTCTAGATTTTCGTTGCGACCCGCCATGTGGTGCATAGTTTCAAACTGCAACCGCCAAGAAAGCTAATAAAAGGATTTGTAGCCAGTTTTTGCGATTGCTGAACATTTACGCTAGCGTGTGTCGATGTTTAACAACTTATTGAAAATTTAGTGACAAATGTAGCTTTTCTTTCGTATTCAAGCACTTCACGCTGGAGATACCAGCCACGAGTCCTGCTCGATGCCAGCCACTGTACATAGAAAATCTGCGTAGAGATATAGTTACGATATTTGCATTTCAGTGATAACTTAGTGCATGTGTATGTATCAGCATAGTAGTGTAGTGACCACGTGCTCTCCAAGATTTTCCTTCCCCCTCCCCCCCTCCCCCCCCCACAGGATGATGCAAATCAAAGGCAACACGGCTTGTAATTCAAAGGAGAAATAATCTATGTGCATAGTTTAATAATCTTTGTCCATAGTTAAATGAAAATTCAAAGCAGAATTAGTGAAATGTGTATTCAAAAGATTGTTAAGAAGTAACTTCGTTAATTTTTGTCTAACGTTGGTTAAAATAAAATTAATTTTGTTTTTCGAAGTAATTTCCGTTCTCGACTTGCTCATTTAAACCATACCTAAGAAAAAAGAATCATATTAATCACGCTGCCTCTTTACTAAAATTATTGGCACAAGACTAGATTCGTGCAGGACGTAGTTTTCTCTGACTACCCCCAAAATTACAAATTGCGTTGTCCGTTGCGACCTCAAATTCAATCGATAAGATTGTACTCTGAACTTTGATGGGCCTAAACATAAATTCTAAAGCGGACAGAATTGTCAGGGAAGGCTACGCTGCCGAGAGAGAAAAAGTGTGCATAACATCCTTCCCCACAGCAGGCTTATATAAAAATGAATAAAAGTAATCCCTGCTGATAAAATTAAGCAAACTCCCTTCTCAGCCTGCCACAGACAGGGAGAAGTAACGACATTTACAATCTAAATACCAGTCGTTGGGAGCTTGCACATTGTTATTCTCTTAACAAGGTTTTTAAATAGTAATTATAATTGTTTTTAAGCAATAAAGTGTATTCCAAGAAACAACAAATGAACAAATGTATAGGTCCACTTCTATGTGGTTTTTCTTAAAATTATGCCAACCCTTATGTGAGGTATCAAGCGCTGCTGATACAAAGGGAGTAGGCTTCTTAATTAATAGAACGGTAGGCCAGAGATTGAGTTATTGTGAACAGTTCAGTGATAGTAAAGCAAACCAACGCCAATACCAATTTTTCTGGTATATATACCGACATCTCAAGCAGAAGACAAAGGGTTAGAAAAGGTACGAGTATATTGAAAGCGTAATTCAGAGGATATAAATTGGGTTGTGGGGGAAGGAGTAGATGGAAGGATTATGGGAGATTAAAGGGTTGGTAATATGAATGAGAGAGGAGAAAGACTAATTGAGTTCTGCAACAAATTTGAGCTACTACTCTTTTCAAGAATTGCAGGAAGAGAATTATACTTGGAAAAGGCGCAGAGACACTGGAAGATCCCAGTTCGACTACATTGTGGACAGACAGATACTCAGAAACCGAACACCGAATTGTAAAGCGTGTCCAGGAGCAGACATAGACTTAGATCGCAGCTTAGTAGTGATGAAAAGCTGGCTGAAGTTTAAGAGAATCGTCCGAAAGAATCAGTGTGGAAGGTAGTGTGATACTGAAGTACTGCGGGACGATGAAACGCATTTGATGTTGCTTATGGATTTGGATACTGTGATAAGGATTAGCACAGCATTCAGTGAAGAGGAGTAGACATCTCTAGAAAGGTTCATTATTGAAACTGGAGAGGAAAATATATCTACCAGGAATGGATCTACGAAGAAACCATGGATGGCAGAAGAAATACTTCATTAGGTCGACGAAAGAAGGAAGTACAAAGAAGTTCAGAGGAAGACAGATATACAGCAATATGAACGGAATGAAATAAATAGGAAATGCTGGAAACCAAAGCAAAATGGCTGCAGGGAAAATATGAAGAAATGGAAATGATATGATCTTTGCAATGATAGATTCAACGAATAGAGAAGTCAAAACAACCATCGGGGAAATTGCAACAAGGACGACATCATGAAGAACGTAATGGGAATTTTACTGTTAAATGCAGAGGAGAGAGAGGATAGATGGAAAGAGTACTCTGAAGACCTCACTGGGTGGGAGAAATTGTTTGATGACGCGATGTTTGTTACTTTTTTGTATTTATTTATTTAGCCTAATATATTTAGGGTCATCAGGCCCTCTCATACTTCAGACCAGGGTTTCACACATACAATGCTTTTTTTTTTTGAAATTATAGCTATCTAAAAAATAAATTTTAACGTGACAAATACTATTAAAATGAGTTGAGTGCCTGAAGTGACAGTGGGAGTAAATAATGTTAATACATTAATAAGTGATGGTACTGATCCCTCATGGTAAACAAAACGGGTCAGATCGCTGTTGCAGAAGCAGCGAAAAAAGCATGCCAAACTTAAAAGAACGCAAAATCCCAAAGAATGGCAAAGTTTTGCAGTAGTTCTAAATATAGCGCGTACTTCAATGCGAGATGGTTTCAATAATTTCCACAACTAAACTCTGTCCTCAAATATGGCAGAAAACTCAAAGAGATTCTGATCATACATAAAGCACACCAGTGGCAAGACGCAATAAATACCTCCACTACGCGATAACAACGGTGAAGTCACTGATGATAGTGCCACTAAAGCAGAGTTATTAAACACGATTTTCCGAAACTCCTTCACGAAAGAAGTAAATATTCCTGAATTACAATCAACAACAACTACCAAGATGAGAATCATAGAAATAGATATCCTCGGTGTCGGAACGCAGCTTAAATCACTTAATAAAAGCAAGCCTTCCAGTCCAGATTGTATACCAGTCAGGTTCCTCTCTGAGTATGCTGATACTATAGCTACATATTTAGCAATTATATACAACTGCTCGCTCACAGAAAGATCCGCACCTTCACACTGGAAAATTGCTCAAGTCACACTAATACCCAAAAAGGGAAGTAGGAGTAATCCGTTGAATTACAGGCCCATATCACTAACATCGACTTGCAGTAGGATTTTGGGACATAAATTGTATTCGAATATCATGAAGTACCTCGAAGAACACGATTTATTGACACGTAGTCAGCACGGATTCAGCAGTATCGTTCTGATGAAACACATCTGGCTGTTTCTTCTCATGAAGTAATGAGTGATATCGACAGGGGATGTCAAATTGATTACCTAGTTTTAGATTTCCAGAAAGCTTTCGACACCGTTCCTCACAATCATCTTCTAACCAAACTGCCTGCCTATGGAATATCACCTCAGTTGTGCGACTGGATTCGTGATTTCCTGTCTGAAAGGTCACAGTTCGTAGTAATAGACGAAATGTCATCGAGAAAAACAGAAATAATATCCGGTATTCCGCAAGTAAGTGTTATAGGCCCTCTATTATTGCCGGCCGCGGTGGCCGTGCGGTTCTAGGCGCTGCAGTACGGAACCGTGGGACTGCTACGGTCGCAGGTTCGAATCCTGCCTCGGGCATGGATGGGTGTGATGTCCTTGGGTTAGTTAGGTTTAAGTAGTTCTAAGTTCTAGGGGACTGATGACCTAAGATGTTAAGTCCCATAGTGCTCAGAGCCATTTGAACCAACCCTCTATTATTCCTGATCTATATTAACGACGTAGGAAACAATTTCAGTAGCCGTCTTAGATTGTTTGCAGATGATGCTGTCATTTACCGTCTTGTAAAGTCATCAGATGACGAAAACGAGTTTCAAAATGATTTAGATGAGGTATCTGTGTGGTGCGAAAAGTGGCAATTGACCCTGAATAAAGAAAAGTGTGAAGTTATTCACATGAGTACTAAAAGAAATTCGCTAAGTTTCGATTACCCGATAAGTCACACAAATATGTAGGCTGTAAATTCAGCTAAATACTTAGGGATTACAATTGCAAATATCCTAAATCTGAACGATCACATAGATAATGTTGTGGATAGAGCAAACCAAAGACTGCGATTCATTGGCAGAACACTTAGAAGGAGCAACAGATCTACTAAAGAGACTGCTGACACCACGCTTGTCCGCCCTGTTCAGGAGTATTGCTATGCGGTGTGGGATCCGCGTAAGGTGGGACTGACGGATGACATCGAAAAAGTAAACAGAAGGGCAGTTCGTTTTGTGTTATCGCGAAGTAGAGGAGGTAGTGTCACACACATGATACGTGAATTGGAGTGGCAATCATTAAAACAAAGGCGTTTTCCGTTGCGACGGGATCTTGTCATGAAATTTCAATCACCAGTTTTCTCCTCCGATTGTGAAAACATTCTGTTGGCACCCACCAACAAAGGGAAAAATGATCATCACAATAAAATAAGAGTAATCAGGACTCGAACAGAAAAATTTCAGAGTTCCTTTTTCCTGCTCGCCGTTCGAGAGTGGAACGGTAGAGAGACAACTTGAAGGTGGTTCAGTAGAGAGACAGCTTGAAGGCGGTTCATTGAACCCTCTGCCAGGCACCTTATTGTGACTAGCAGAGTAATCACGTAGTTGTAGATGTAGATTGTCCATTCCGACGTACTTGGGCAATTCTCGCAGAACAATGTGACAGAACAGACATCTAAAACTGCTAGAGAGTGTCTCCAGGAACACTCTTCTGAGTTTTTAAACACTTCATCTGGCCACCAGACTTCCCAACATGAACATTATTGAGCATATCTGGGGTGCCTTGCAACGTGCTGTTCAGAAGAGATCTCCAGCTCCATGTACTCTTACGGATTTATGGACAGCCCTGCAGGATTTATGGTGTCAGTTGCCTCCAGCACTACTTCAGACATTACTCGAGTGCATGCCACGTCCTGCTGCGGCACTTCTGCGTGCTCGCGAGGGACTTACACGATATTAGGCAGGTGTACCAGTTTCTTTGGCTCTTCCGTGTACTTCCAGGATTACATTTGGATTCAGAAAACAGATGAAATGATGATGTTCCCGTCCGTATATAATAAGACTATACATCATAATCGAGTGCAATGGAAGTGTCCAAATTCCACGTCCCTCCACAGAACGAAGATCCTCCCATTGGCGTTCAAGGCGCTGACGACCGACATCCAACACCCATGTCCCAATAAACGAATTGACAAAAGCCACGGGATAGCGATTTGCTCACGTACAGATCACGGTAGTACCGCACACACAAGGTGTGGAAGGGCAGTGCATTGGCGGAACTTCATTTGCGCTTAGGTGATTCGTGAGAAAGGGTTTTTGAAGTGATTATGGCCGCACGACGGGATTTAATAGACTTGAACGCGAAATGGCGGTTGGAGCCAGACGCATGGTACATTTCATTTCGGAAATCGATAGGGGACTATTTATTCTGTGGTCCAGAGCGTGAAGCGTGTGCCGAGAATACGAAATTTGACGCATCAACTCTCACCACGGACTGCGTATTGGCCGATGGTCAACACTTAACGGCCGAGAGCAGCGGCCTTTGAGTCAAATAACCAGAGAAATTAGTGAGGGACGTATGATGAATGTATCCGTTAGGACAGTGCGTCGAAATTTGGCGTTAATGGGCTATGGTAGCAGACGACTGGCGCGAGTGCGTTTGCTAACAGCACCACATCGCCTGCAGCGCCTCTCCTGGACTCGTGACCATACCGGTTGGACCTTAGGGGACTGGAAAACCGTGTCCTGATCAGATGTGTCCAGATTTCAGTTGTTAAGAGCTGATTGTAGGGTTACAAACAACTGAACAGCCAAAATCGTATAAAATATTTTTTTTAAAATGTAGACAACCCGTTTCAACAGACTATGCTTCATCTCCATTTATTAAAATGTTTTGCTGTAAAACAGCTGACCTCGCGGAAAAGATGTCAAGTGGATAAAAATAGCACATTATAAAAGGTTTGTAATCGATGAAATATTTGAAAACATAGAGAACCCTTTGCAACAGACTATGTCCATATACATATCGCTCAGTTGCTTATTGCGTCATACAAACACTGTACGCAATAGCACAACTGTTTTCATACGCTGAACATATTCTAAAACCCGTTTGCGAGCTGATGGTCACTCGATAATTGTGTGGGCTGAGTTTACGTGGTATGGACTGGGTCCTCGGCTATAATTGGGTACTAGGGGAAAACGAAGCCACTGACGGTTCTCGTGTTTCTAAATAAAGATAGAATGACATTGCGCTATGTCACTGGGCCACGGCTGTTTACGATTGGTTTGTAGAAAATTCTTGACAATATGAACAAATGATTTGGCTACCCAGATAGCTCGAAATGACACTCATCGAACAATTATGTGACATAATTTTGAACACCTATAGAGGCAATATGGCACAATATTACTGTAGGGTCTTCCAACGATTTTTTGAGTCCATGCCATGTCGATTTGTTGTCCTATGCTGTACAAAAGGAGATCCGACACGACATTAGGTGGTATCCCATGACTTTTGTCGCTTCATTCTGTATCGACTGGCAGCAAGTTATCCAACTGTATCACAATGTTTTGTGGTATGAACAGTTAGTGAAAGTAATGTAGAATGCAGTAAAGGATTTTTCATGAGAATTTTTGATTTACGGCAGATAAATTTTAATCAGTGTGTAGAGGTTGTGGCAGCTCAGGGGACGATAGAGTGAACGATGTGTACCGGAACTGGAATTGCGTGTAACGAGGGCAGTTCTCTACAGGATGAAGTGCAGTGATCGTGGAGTATTGTCGTTGTTATATATCTCCCACCGGAATGTAGGTTGTTTGTCCCTTCGTGTAGGATAACACAGTAGGCTAAGATTAACATTAGTATGGGCAGTAACCAGTATTTATGTATAGTATGGCTTCCTCTACGGATGTTATCTATTTTGTGAAAGTTATTTTGTAATACACACCGACATCGATGTTAACATCATCATACTCTACAATTATCAGTTCCCTTCTTATTCCACGAAAGTTGGCACAAGTTTTACCCACATACCTTGCACGAAAAATTACGAAGTTTGAAACTAAACTGACATTTAAGGTTTCTCCTCTATAACGGTAAAAGGAAGGAGACTTCACAAGATTCCTTTCTACACTAAACGTTCTCATCTATTGCAGAATTCTTGCGACGTGCTACAGGAGCAGTCAGCCGTTGACAGAAAGAATCCAGTATGAAGACAATAAAGTCATTTTTCTAGAATCAGGAAATTTTCCACATAACCTTCTGACCCACACGATCCACAACTGGAACTACATCTCTGTAGAACCTTCGAGAAAACTGACTAATTCTGATATCTGTTCCAACTGTGAAGTACAATAATCTGACATATCATTACTAAATTTTGCAAAACTATATTTAGTCAAAGTCTACTGGATAAAAAAGGATCTGTAGGAAACGATCAGGGCGAACAAGTAGAAAAGAATAGATAGCAGAAGTTAGCAGAGAACTACAAATAAAATGCAAAATATAGGAGAAGACCAATAGAACCAAATGGGCTGATGCTGGTCTAGACACCGACCGTATCCCCAGAGAGATATTACGTATCTGGGAAGGAATAAATAGCACTGAAATAACAAAGTAAAAGTTGAAAAATCTGTGGCTCAGTAAAAAGCGAGACTCGGCATTTTACGTGACAACAGGCATCAAGCAGCTGCCCTGACTGATGTGTCATCTGTGAAGAAAGCAAATCAGTAACCGAATTTAAGCCATCTACATAACCTAGAGAATGTTGCTGAGCCGTGGCGAGCTGGTGACAGTTTTATTTTGTTTATGTATCGTTGAGATCGATTGTGGTTGAGCTAAGTTATCTTTGCTTTTCGCGTGTCTTATCTTCCGGGTTGGCGGGCGAAAGGAGTTGGTTGTTAGCTTTCGACGGGTAACCCCGGAGATCACATGACATTCGCAGGGAGGCGAGTGTCAACGGCTGCCCAACGAGCGTGATGACCGTTACACGTTGTGGTGTGAAATTGGTTGGGCGTTTTGCCGACATGGGGAGCTTGGAGATACAAGTTCTGTGACTTCTCTGGGAACAAAATTTGGAGGGAAGCCGTGAAGCTGTGGAACCCGCTCCCTCGTATTGTGTACCTGATATGGAGTAAGTTGTCGTAATTGTGTTTGTTCACGACGCACTCGGAGCGTTTAAACTTTATTATTATGGTGAGACTTTCATAGTCGAACCTTGAGCCGGTATAGTAGAGTTCACTTGGCCTCGTTAAATTGTGGCCGTTATTTGAAAGTTTTCTCAGAAGTTTTATTAGTGCTTGGTGTCTCTTGCAATCGAATGATTTTATGATTTTATGTTGCGGTTTTTAAAGCCTGCACTGTGTTAACAGTTGTCCATGTTTGAGTCAAAGGTTCTGCCGAGTGTTTCTATGTTTCAGAGTTATTGGAATGTCTTTGTGATTCGCGCAGAAACTTTTAATTGTGCCAGCGCCTTGGCGGTGAGTGAAATGTCATCCGAGGTCTAGGCCTGGCAGTGTTTAAGAACCTGGCCACTACCGGGAGTTGTTCACATATCGCCATCCAAACTTTAGTTTTTATCTTCCTTCCACCGCTGGTGGATATATAAATACATATTGTATGTAGCCTATTCGTATAGGAACTTGTTTCCTTAAATATTAGGGACTGGTAACTGGGTAAACCTTAAACTGCATAGCATCTGCTGAGTTCCTTGCGCTGCCTTTTTTAGTAACTTAACAGGTCTGAGCACGTGAATGTTTATTTTTAAAGATCAATGTTTCTGGTGTAGTTTTTATGTCTAAGTGGTTGTATCATGTTATGTAATTGGATCTTAGCTTGGCACTAGTGTTCAAATGTCATTGAGTCACCTTTTACTTGAAATTGTTTTATTATATGCATCTTCAGGGAAATCCTATTGGGAGTCTGAATTTTTCAAGTTTGTCAGTTGTAAGAGGTCCATGATTAAGGAATTTGTCGTTATTGCATTCGAGCAGATGTAATATCGATGGATTGCTCACGCGCTGCCTGCGATATGTAAGATATAAGAGAATCTGAGACCAAAGAGCAGTGTTGACTGCAGTAGGAACTGTGTAGCAGTAGCAGTAAGTAGTTGCTAGCGAGCAGTCTGGTGTATCGTGTTGGCTGGGCCGGTCGTGGTGGAGCGATGGCGGAGCCTCAGCGTTGTAGCATAAGGCAAAAGCAGCCTCGCGCATATGTAGTACTGTTATATCAAGTCCCATGTAAATGTTCCTAAAAATCTCTTAATAATAATCTTTCTTATAAAAAAATTAGCTTTTGATAATCATTCATCGCAATTTAAAGAATTGACTAATATCTCCAATCCATGGTCATCCCGATTATTGTAAAGAAAAATCAGTTGTTTCCTTTTATATATGACAAAACTATCGGCCAGCATTGCACTGAGCTGTGCCAGAAAAATTTCTTATAGGAACAGATATATACGCGTCATCCGGCGACCTTATTGAGGTAAGAATTTTCTATGTATTCAGAATCATCTTTCAGGGCCATGACGCAGCACTGCTGACGTCCAAAATTTACCAGTTCAAATTCACAGTCAATTATTGAAAGGTTATAAGTGAGCGACAATTTTTTATTGAGAGATTAGTCACATTGTATTATTGCAAGATTATAGAATTTATCTGAGGGAGGTTACGCTGAATGTGAATGAAATAAATAATTATATTGTTTTTTACTGTTGGAAGGTTACGCAATTTATTCTTTGGGAGGTTACACTAAATGTGAATATTATTCATATTATTTTATTTTGTGGCGAGGTTACACAGTAATTCTGGTTTCTTAATAAGGGACTGGTTGAGTACTGAGTACGTTGAGTTTCTAACTGTATTTGCAAAGCTTTATCTAGTGGCGTGTCCACAATTTGTAATTCTCAAATTTTTTTAAAGTCGCAATGTCCATAAATTATCTTAACTATAAAGTGTGGCTACCAACCGTGATTCCATCCTACTTCCTCTTTTATGGTATTTAAGGTATGATATGTAAGTGTGGTACGACTAAGGAACGACGTATCAGTTGTAGTAGTGCTTTTTTCCCTCCGAAGTTGTTTCGGTGAGGAATTATTTACTAGTGCATCTTATATGTTAGTGCACTTGTTCGTCGTTGACAACGTTATAAAAAAAGATTTTGCCTGTCCTTAAATCTCGACCAATAGAAACGGATCGTATTAAGATTTTACTATAACTGGCATATGAGAGGCCACAGCATTAACTGCTTTACATACAAGAAGTTACAGCATACTAGCCTGAATAACGTAACTATGATCCTGAATTAAATGTCTTATCCTTCCAGCTGCCTAACTGTTCTCAGCAATGTCTAAATATTGTACATAAAGTGGAAACCATTGGAAATTTTTCTCACAACTGTGAAGATTTCTCACAGCTGTGAAGATATCAACATCAAATTCATTCGCACGCAAGCAGCAATTAATAGCTTTACCTAGTTTTATAATTGTAAGTACAGTTTCAGCTTAATTCCTTTAGCTTCGACTGATGCCAGTTGCAGACACTACATCTACTTCTACATCTACATCCATACTCCGCAAGCCACCTGACGGTGTGTGGCGGAGGGTACTTTGAGTACCTCTATCGGTTCTCCCTTCTATTCCAGTCTCGTATTGTTCGTGGAAAGAAGGATTGTCGGTATGCCTCTGTGTGGGCTCTAATCTCTCTGATTTTATCCTCATGGTCTCTTCGCGAGATATACATAGCAGGGAGCATTATACTGCTTGACTCTTCGGTGAAGGTATGTTCTCGAAACTTTGACAAAAGCCCGTACCGAGCTACTGAGCGTCTCTCCTGCAGAGTCTTCCACTGTGGTTTATCTATCATCTCCGTAACGCTTTCGCGATTACTAAATGATCCTGTAACGAAGCGCGTGCTCTCCGTTGGATCTTCTCTATATCTTCTCTCAACCATATCTGGTACGGATCCCACACTGCTGAGCAGTATTCAAGCAGTGGGCGAACAAGCGTACTGTAACCTACTTCCTTTGTTTTCGGATTGCATTTCCTTAGGATTCTTCCAATGAATCTCAGTCTGGCATCTGCTTTACCGACGATCAACATTATATGATCATTCCATTTTAAATCACTCCTAATGCGTACTCCCAGATAATTTATGGTATTAACTGCTTCCAGTTGCTGACCTGCTATTTTGTAGCTAAATGATAAAGGATCTATCTTTCTGTGTATTCGCAGCACATTACACTTGTCTACATTGAGATTCAATTGCCATTCCCTGCATCATGCGTCAATTCGCTGCAGATCCTCTTGCATTTCAGTACAATTTTCCATTGTTACAACCTCTCGATACACCACAGCATCATCTGCAAAGAGCCTCAGTGAACTTCCGATGTCATCCACAAGGTCATTTATGTACACTCCTGGAAATGGAAAAAAGAACACATTGACACCGGTGTGTGAGACCCACCATACTTGCTCCGGACACTGCGAGAGGGCTGTACAAGCAATGATCACACGCACGGCACAGCGGACAAACCAGGAACCGCGGTGTTGGCCGTCGAATGGCGCTAGTTGCGCAGCATTTGTGCACCGCCGCCGTCAGCGTCAGCAAGTTTGCCGTGGCATACGGAGCTCCATCGCAGTCTTTAACACTGGTAGCATGCCGCGACAGCGTGGACGTGAACCGTATGTGCAGTTGACGGACTTTGAGCGAGGGCGTATAGTGGGCATGCGGGAGGCCGGGTGGACGTACCGCCGAATTGCTCAACACGTGGGGCGTGAGGTCTCCACAGTACATCGATGTTGTCGCCAGTGGTCGGCGGAAGGTGCACGTGCCCGTCGACCTGGGACCGGACCGCAGCGACGCACGGATGCACGCCAAGACCGTAGGATCCTACGCAGTGCCGTAGGGGACCGCACCGCCACTTCCCAGCAAATTAGGGACACTGTTGCTCCTGGAGTATCGGCGAGGACCATTCGCAACCGTCTCCATGAAGCTGGGCTACGGTCCCGCACACCGTTAGGCCGTCTTCCGCTCACGCCCCAACATCGTGCAGCCCGCCTCCAGTGGTGTCGCGACAGGCGTGAATGGAGGGACGAATGGAGACGTGTCGTCTTCAGCGATGAGAGTCGCTTCTGCCTTGGTGCCAATGATGGTCGTATGCGTGTTTGGCGCCGTGCAGGTGAGCGCCACAATCAGGACTGCATACGACTGAGGCACCCAGGGCCAACACCCGGCATCATGGTGTGGGGAGCGATCTCCTACACTGGCCGTACACCACTGGTGATCGTCGAGGGGACACTGAATAGTGCACGGTACATCCAAACCGTCATCGAACCCATCGTTCTACCATTCCTAGACCGGCAAGGGAACTTGCTGTTCCAACAGGACAATGCACGTCCTCATGTATCCCGTGCCACCCAACGTGCTCTAGAAGGTGTAAGTCAACTACCCTGGCCAGCAAGATCTCCGGATCTGTCCCCCATTGAGCATGTTTGGGACCGGATGAAGAGTCGTCTCACGCGGTCTGCACGTCCAGCACGAACGCTGGTCCAACTGAGGCGCCAGGTGGAAATGGCATGGCAAGCCGTTCCACAGGACTACATCCAGCATCTCTACGATCGTCTCCATGGGAGAATAGCAGCCTGCATTGCTGCGAAAGGTGGATATACACTGTACTAGTGCCGACATTGTGCATGCTCTGTTGCCTGTGTCTATGTGCCTGTGGTTCTGTCAGTGTGATCATGTGATGTATCTGACCCCAGGAACGTGTCAATAAAGTTTCCCCTTCCTGGGACAATGAATTCACTGTGTTCTTATTTAAATTTCCAGGAGTGTATATTGTGAATAGCAACGGTCCTATGACACTCCCCTGCGGCACACCAGAAATCACTCTTACTTCGGAAGACTTCTCTCCATTGAGAATGACATGCTGCGTCCTGTTATCTAGGAACTCCTCAATCCAATCACAGAATTGGTCTGATAGTCCATATGGTCTTACTTTGTTCATTAAACGACTGTCGGGAACTGTATCGAACGCCTTGCGGAAGTCAAGAAACACGGCATCTACCTGTGAACCAGTGTCTATGGCCCTCTGAGTCTCGTGGACGAATAGCGCGAGCTGGGTTTCACATGACCGTCTTTTTCGAAACCCATGCTGATTCCTACAGAGTAGATTTCTAGTCTCCAGAAAAGTCATTATACTCGAACACAATACGTGTTCCAAAATTCTACAACTGATCGACGTTAGAGATATAGGTCTATAGTTTTGCACACCTGCTCGACGTCCCTTCTTGAAAACGGGGATGATCAGTGCCCTTTTCCAATCATTTGGAACGCTACGCTCTTCTAGAGACCTACGGTACACCGCTGCAAGAAGGGGGGCAAGTTCCTTCGCGTACTCTGTGTAAAACAGAACTGGTATCCCATCAGGTCCAGAGGCCTTTCCTGTTTTGAGCGATTTTAATTGTTTCTCTATCCCTCTGTCGTATATTTCGATATCTACCATTTTGTCATCTGTGCGACAATCTAGAGAAGGAACTACAGTGCAATCTTCCTCTGTGAAACAACTTTGGAAAAAGACATTTAGTATTTCGGCCTTTAGTCTGTCATCCTCTGTTTCAGTACCATTTTGATCACAGAGTGTCTGGACATTTTGTTTTGATCCACCTACCGCTTTGACATAAGACCAAAATTTCTTAGGATTTTCTGCCAAGTCAGTACATAGAACTTTACTTTCGAATTCATTGAACGCCTCTCGCATAGCCCTCCTCACACTACATTTCGTTTCGCGTAATTTTTGTTTGTCTGCAAGGCTTTGGCTATGTTTATGTTTGCTGTGAAGTTCCCTTTGTTTCCGCAGCAGTTTTCTAGCTCGGTTGTTATACCACGGTGGCTCTTTTCCATCTCTTACGATCTTGCTTGGCACATACTCATCTAACGCATTATGTACGACGGTTTTGAACTTTGTCCACTGATCCTCAACACTATCTGTACTTGAGACAAAACTTTTGTGTTGAGCCAACAGGTACTCTGAAATCTGCTTTTTGTCACTTTTTCTAAACAGAAAAATCTTCCTAACCTTTTTAATATTCCTATTTACGGCTGAAATCATGGATGCCGTAACCGCTTTATGATCGCTGATTCCCTGTTCTGCGTTAACTTTTTCAAATAGTTCGGGTCTGTTTGTGGACGACGGATGTAATAGTAAAATTTCTGTATTTAAGAATAAAAAAACTGCACACTGTTAGAAAACATGTTGAATTTTTCTTCACCGATCAGAGGTTGTAATATTTTATTTCTGTAGGAGAATACCGTTTAGAAATTTGCAGAAAATTTCAAGTAATCTTTCGCTGTCAAGAATACGAAAGTTTATTAAAAAGATTTAGTAAAAGATTATCACTAGAGTAGGCTACATCTTGTAGTAGAAAATACTTTCTGAATAACGCCACATGTGTTCAGAGCATTAAGGAATGCACTCATAATTGAGCCAGACAGTTACGACCATGCTATTGACAATTGCTAACTTACATCACTAGCAAACATCTCATTCAGATGAGTATCTCGCACTGCGGTTGTCAGATAAAAAGCAGAGAGATATTTACAGAAAAACGAATACGAAATAGTGTATCGTTTGAGGAATAATGTACGTTGTGTCTCGTAGAAGAGAAAAGAAACCAACTGTGGAAAGTACTTCTTAAAGGGAAGTCCGCTTGACGTCCATAACAAGTAGGTACATTTAACAGTACGCAAATAAAATACAATGTGGACGTATTCTGTAATGCAGAGTTCTAAAATAAAATAATTTATGCTACATTCCATAGAAATGCTGGAACATGTGAGCCAATACTGACCCTACAACTTATCTTAGAAGATAGATTAAGGAAAGGCAAACCTACGTTTGTAGCATTGGTAGACTTGGAGGAAGCTTTTGAAAATGTTGACTGGAATACTCTCTTTCAAATTCTGAGGGTGGCAGGATTCAAATACAGGGAGCGAAAGGCTATTTACAATTTCTACAGGAACCAGATAGCAATTATAAGAATCGAGGGGCATGAAAGGGAAGCAGTCGTTGGGAAGGTAGTGAGGCAGAGTTGTAGCCAATCCCTGGTGTTATTCAATCTGTATATTGAGCAATCAGTAAAGGAAACAAAAGAAAAATTCGGAGTAGGAATTAAAATCCATGGAGAAGAAATAAAAACTTTGAGGTTCGCCGATGATATTGTAATTCTGTCGGAGGCAGCAAACGACCTGGAAGAGCAGTTGAACGGAATGGACAGTGTCTTGAAAGGAGGATATAAGATATACATCAACAAAAGCAAAACGAGGATAATGGAATGTAGTCGAATTAAGTCGGGTGATGCTGAGGGAGATAGATTACGTAATGAGACACATAAAGTAGTAAATGAGTTTTGCTGTTTGGGGGGCAAAATAACTGATGATGATCGAAGTAGAGAGGATATAAAATGTAGACTGGCTATGGCAAGGAAAGCGTTTCTGAAGAAGAGAAATTTGTGGAAATCGAGTATAGATTTAAGTGTCAGGAAGACGTTCCTGAAAGTATTTGTATGGAGTGTAGCCATGTATGGAAGTGCAACATGGACGGTATATAGTTTGTACAAGAAGAGAATAGAAGCTTTCGAAATGTGGTTCTACAGAAGAATGGGTAGATCACGTAAGTAATGAGGAGGCATTGAATAGAATTGGGGAGGAGTTTGTGGCACAACTTGACTAGAAGAAGGGTTCGGTTGGTAGGACATGTTCTGAGGCATCAAGGGATCACCAATTTAGTATTGGAGGGCTGCGTGGAGGGTAAAAATCGTAGAGGCAGACCAAGAGATGAATACACTAAGCAAATTCAGAAGGATGTAGGCTGCAATAGGTACTGACAGATGAAGAATCTTGCGCAGGATAGAGTAGCATGGAAAGCTGCATCAAACTAGGCTCTGGACTGAAGACCGCAACAACAACAACAAAAATGCGACGGCCTTTTACATGAGACAGAGACTTCAGTCACAGACCAATGTAATACGAACTTTACAGAAGCAAGTGTAACTTGTTTTACTTTGAACATCTCAAGGCAGCTGAAGCAGTAGCAAAGCAGTCATTGTTGAATCAAGAACGTAAAAACCGAGGAAAAGTGATGTGGTCGTCAGTGGCGAAGAAGGAGCTATAATTGAAGGATAGGAAAGCTGCCGTGAATCTTCAAAGTTATCATCCTGGCATTTTTTCTAGCGATTTAGGGAATCCACACAACATTTCAGTCCGGATGGGTAGATGGGAATTCGAAACTCTTTTCCTCCTGATTTCGATTCCAGTACCGTACCGCTGTGCCACCCTCTCGGTCTCAAGGACATGGCTGATATGCAATCACGATGCAATAATTAGGTAAAATATGAAAATATTGCTCGTCTGAAATCCGCTTTAATGGTTCCCTTTGGCGAATTATTCTCGTCGACTAACTCAATGTACAAAAAATGAAATCGCCTCAAATCCAAACCAATAATGCTTATAGCTTCAAGTTGATCTTGAAATATAACTGGCAGTAATTTAGTCTGCAAATGCATCTGCGAAACACACTGAATTCGTAATACTGTAAAGTTAAAAATATAGAGCAATGAAAAGTTGATTAACAGTAACAATACAGCGTAGTAGTTACTTCTCGAAGTTTTAACCTTTTGTTTCTATGCAGTCCTGAAAGCAATACTATCGTTTTGGTTCAGTTTAAGCCGATGATGAATCCATTACATTCCCTGTGTTTGTCCATGCATCTTCGTTCAACGCCGCGCGGAGTGGCCACGCGGTTAGAGGCACTTAGTCACCAATTGCGCTGTCCTTCCGCCGGAGGTTCGAGTCCTCCCTCGGGCATGGGTGTGTGTGTGTGTGTGTGTGTGTGTGTGTGTTTTGTCCTTAGCGTAAATTAGTTTAAGTAGTGTGTATGTCTAGGGACCGATGACCTCAGCAGTTTGGTCCCTTTGGAATTCACAGCCGGCCGGTGCTACCGAGCGGTTCTAGGCGCTTCAGTCTGGAACTGCGCTACCGCTACGGTCGCACGTTCGAATCCTGCCTGGGGCATCGATGTGTGCGATGTCCTTAGGTTAGTTAGGTTTAAGTAGCTCTAAGTTCTAGGGGGCGTTCGACCTCAGATGTTAAGTCCCATAGTGCTCAGAGCCATTTGTACCATTTTTTTGGAATTCACACGCATTTGAAAATTTTTCTTCGTTCAACTTTCTTTTCTCGTAATATGGAAGTTTGAAACCTCATAATATTCATTCCTACTGATACAGCTCGAAATGTGCCTGTCAGCTTTCTTCTGTAGACTATTCAGTTGTAAATCAAAGTGTCTAAAGATGAAACTTCCTGGCAGATTGAAACTGTGTGCCCGACCGAGACTCGAACTCGGGACCTTTGCCTTTCGCGGGCAAGTGCTCTACCAACTGAGCTACCGAAGCACGACTCACAGCTTTACTTCTGCCAGTATCTCGCCTCCTACCTTCCAAACTTTACAGAAGCTCTCCTGCGAACCTTGCAGAACTAGCACTCCTGAAAGAAAGGATACTGCGGAGACATGGCTTAGCCACAGCCTGGGGGATGTTTCCAGAATGAGATTTTCACTCTGCATCGGAGTGTGCGCTGATATGAAACTTCCTGGCAGATTAAAACTGTGTGCCCGACCGGGACTCGAACTCGGGACCTTTGCCTTTCGCGGGCAAGTGCTCTACCAACTGAGCTACCGAAGCACGACTCACGCCCGGTACTCACAGCTTTACTTCTGCCAGTATCTCGTCTCCTACCTTCCAAACTTTACAGAGCTCTCCTGCGGGCGTGAGTCGTACTTCGGTAGCTCAGTTGGTAGAGCACTTGCCCGCGAAAGGCAAAGGTCCCGAGTTCGAGTCTCGGTCGGGCACACAGTTTTGATCTGCCAGGAAGTTTCATATCAGCGCACACTCCGCTGCAGAGTGAAAATCTCATTCTGTCTAAAGATGGTTTCCACACGACCCTATGGCCCGAGTGGCGTCCCCGACTGTGCTTCGCTCCCCCTCACGGTCATCGGAAAAACAAGCAGGAGGCGGAATGCCTTTGGCGGAGCGTAAAAGGCGCATGCTCCACGTTCGCGACACGTGTCCACTTACAACAAAGGAGCGCGCAGCATTCGGGAATTTATTGGATACACACGTTCCTGGTGCAGACGTATTGCTACGTTAAAGAACATATTCGACACATGAGCTTAACGCAATACTTCAGTGTCATAGAACACCGCATCCAACTCCTCTGGCAAACGGCACAAGAGAGGCGTTATGCATCTCTTAACGGCTTACTTTTATAATTCCCAGAACATGTGTTGCGAGTAAAGTCAAGAAACATACTGCTTCGTCTCACATACGTCTCGCGGAGTGATCATGATAGCAACAGGAGTCGTCGTTCTTCAACCGGACAATTCACAAACTGATTAGGAAAGGATACAACAATAGAGGTACTCGAGAACCATTCGGCCACATACTATAACGTAGTGTAGATACACTGTATTTCTCTCTGAACATGTGCCGCTGATTGTGCTAATGTACTCACAGTCCTCACTATCAGTTCTTTAAGCCTTCGAATTCGCAAGTTGAAATAGTTTCAACAGTCCAATTATCTACAAAAGAGTTGATGCGTTAAAAATTTGACGTTAAGCATGTAAGCGAGAGGTCCGCTACTGTAACTGATTGGCCGGGAGAGCGGTGTGCTGATTCCGCACCCCTCTGTACCGAATCCAGTAACACCATCGGCAGAGGATGAGACGGCGGTGGGTAATGACGGGCACGTCAGGGCCTGTGGACTAAGTTGACCTTTACCCTCAAGTACGTAAGCAGTGAAAAGCTTACAAAAGTTTTGAAATTATGTATAAAGTTACTTGGAAGTCGTTAAGAGCTGTCATTATCGAAAACTGGTTGAGTGTAGCATGAGTAATTTCTGCTCCATTTTAAATGAAAGTTATTTTCCCACGCATCTCAATGTTTATGACGGCGTATTTCTTGAACTGTGTGTCATACAATGATGCATTTTTGCAGGTATATCCAGTGGTTCATATCGATACTGCCTGCGAAATGTACCGCGAATAAAGTTGGTACTAAAGAAATAAGTTAAAAGGCATGCTTTACGATGATGTTTCACTACATGAACAGTGAAAATGTAACAAGCGACCATTTTTTTTCCTTTCATAATTTTTTCGGGGTGTAAGATAAAATAAGTTTCCTAAAGGTACAAAATTATGTGTCAAATTGTTTGGAAGGTGTAAAGTACTCGAATTCTCAAATACAGGATTAACATAATCTGGGTAATTGACGTGGCTTCAATTACACTGCCTGATGCCATACACACAGTTTCTGATTGAACACTTATCTTACTGTGTTAAATCTTTAAAGTGAGATTATACACTGAAGAGCCAACGAAACTGGTACACTTGCCTAATATCGTGTAGAGCCCCCGCAATTACGCAGAAATGCCGCAGCACGACGTGGCATGCACTCGACTAATGTCTGAAGTAGTGCTGGAGGCAACTGACACCATTAACCCTGCACGGCTGTCCATAAATCAATAAGAGTACAAGGAGGTGGAGATCTCTTCTAGGCAGCACGTTGAAAGTCATCATAGACAGGCTCAATAATGTTCATGTTTGGGGAGTTTGGTGGCCAACGGAAGTGTTTAAACTCAGAAGAATGTTCCTGAAGCCACTCTGTAGCAATTCAGGCCGTGTGGAGTGTCGCAGTGTCCTGCTGGAATTGCGAAAGTTCAACGTCGGAATGCACACTGGGCAGGAATGGAGGCAGGTGATCAGACAGGATGCTCACGTACGTGTCACCTGTCACAGTCGTATTTAGATGTTTCAGTGGTCCCATATCACTCCAACGGCGTACGCGTACACCATTACAGAACCTCCACCAGCTTGAACAATTATCCTCTGACATGCAGGGTCCATGGATTAAGGAAGTTATCTCCATACCCCGACACGTCCATCCGCTCGATACGATTTGAAAGGAGACTCGTCCGAACAGGTAACATGTTTCCAGTCGTCCACAGTCAAAAGTCGCTGCTGACGGGCCCAGGCGAGGCGTAAAGCTTTGTATTGTGCTATCATCAATGGCGCAAGATTGGGCATTCGATTCTGAATCCTATATCGACGATGTTTCGTTGAATGCACTAAAATCTGCAACAATTTTGGGGAAGGGTTGCACTTCTGTCACGTTGAACGATTTTCTTCAGTCGTCGTTGGTGCCGTTCTTGAGACTGCGGATCTTGGAATATTGAATTTCTTAACAATTCCGAAACAGAATGTCCGATGCGTCCAGCTCCAACTACCACTCCGCGTTCAAAGTCGGTTAATCCCGTCGTGCAATCATAATTAAGTCAGAAACCTTTTCGCATGAACCACCTGAGTACAAATGACAGTTTCGTCAATGCACTGTCCTTTCGTATCTTGTGTACGCTATAATACTGCCGTCTGTATGTATGCACGTCGCTATCCCATGACCTGTCACCTCAGTGTAAAGTGTCAGTTGGTGGTTAAAGGCAGAGCAGAATTCTTATGTTACCCTTTTTAAGAATTTCAAACTGTGTGAAATGATCTTAGCGCCCGTTGCACGTGACTTCATAAGAACTGGTTGTAGCTAGGTGCATACATACCGAAGTTTTCTAATGAGTTCAAAAAACAATAAGTGTCAATGGTGTTCGATGTAACATCTGTAGAAATGAACGCATTTGCATAAAATGTGGAACTGCATCAAAACCAGTTGGAATATAGATGATGAAAAAGTTAAAAATATTGTTGACTTGAGGTTTAACATTGTTCAAGGTTCAAATAATTACTCGAACTGCATCATGATTTAACAGTTTCACATGCAGAGGTAGAAGAAGCTGTGAGTTTGTTAAAAACTAGAAAGTCTCCGGAGAAAGATAGGGTGCCCAATGAATTACAAAGTATGGAGAATATCCACTAACTGAACAATTAACAAAGCTGGGTAACGATGTTGTAAGTGGTAATAAAATCCCAAACGACTTGAGAACTAGTATTACACTTAGCATGTACAAAAAAGGAGCTTCGAAAGACACTTCCAAGTACAGGGGGATCAGTTTACTGAGTTCCGTTCTTAAACTTATAGTAAAAATAACAGAAAATAAAATAAAAAGCATTACAACCTTTCAGATGAACAGTACGGTTCTAGACCCGGTAGGTGACGCACAGGACAGTTTATATTCCTGGACAGGTTGCAGAGTTGTCCATTGAATACAACAGACAAGCTTATCTTAGTTTTATTGATTTACAGAATGTTTTCGTTGGGATTCAGTTAACAGGTGTGATAAACCTGCTCTACGATCGAGGTATACTTTCCAACTTAATTAGATGATTGAAGACATTTTTTCCAACAACTACATCTTAGCGAAAATTGGCTCCAGGTTAACTAATGGCAGAGCTGTGTGATATCAGGCAAGTTGACTGTTTGAAACTTCTACTTTTTTATGTAGTCATCAACGAGGTGATAAAGGAGGTACTGGCTGATAGTGGTTATGGAGTGGGGACGAATAAATTACAGGCAACCTTCCAAACGTCTGACTTAGTGACATGGCATCCGAATTTTGGAGCCTTTTTAACATGTAGCACTAGCCTTTTTCCTTTAGCTACCGTGAACATACATTTCTATCTATTGTAGAAATATTATTTTTCATCTCCATTATATGGGTGCTCCTTGGAATCCCGTAATTTTGAAAGGTACAATTTACACATGAACTATTTCTAAGAGCTTCCGTTGCATGTCTCTGTGGTTTTCGATATTACTTCCACTTTTTCGTGTCTCCGTATATGTTCTGACGAAATTTTTATGTAATGAATTAGAAGTACAGTCAGCCAGTGAAAAATACGTCTCCCTGAGACCCCGAAGCAAGCTACCCCAAATACGTGGGAGATACGGCGAGCTTCTGAAATAGTACGTCATTAATATGTTCAGGTTGTACTGATTGAATGAACACTGCAATCACATAATTCAAGGAAATCAACAATCTCTTTAAGCTATCTCACCTTATCAAAACTATGAAAATTATCAAAACCATAATAACTCTGATGCCGATTTAGCGACCAAACATCACTTTACAGCAGCACCAAACACAATGATTGCGGTCGTCTGATTATGTACGTGGACTAGTTGTAACTACAGCGCCATCTAGTCGAATGTTCCTGATAGTATGGCGACTGGCCATCACATCCATTTCGGCATCTTAAAGCACTTTAGCCGAGCTGTTTTTTCCCCATTATCTTTCATTTCAATGCAATTTTTGATACGAAAGTCTGCGCGTGATTTGATATTTGCTACAAAAATCTAGTTTCGAAGTAAAACTTAATTGGAGTAGGTATTAGCAAGAGAAACCAATTTTAAAAGAAAAAGTTTCAGAATTTAACTGATATTTGATTTGGGAATTACAGAGAAATTAAACTGGATTATCGTTTTACGCAATTAGAAGGGTGATGAACATCAACAAAAATTAGATGGTTATACATAGAAAGTATCATCGCGATACGTTGTTATTTTGTAACAAAGAATTTAGCTGCATAAAATTGACTGAAGCTATGTTATGTCTGAGTTGACACTCGAGCTTTCGAAAATGTTCACCACGTTCTCCATCAGGAGCTGACTGACAGCATCGATCTGCAACGCTTATACAGCAATAAGTTGGCTTACTGATGGAGGATGTAGTGACGTCATCAGAGGCGGGATATTTATGCACAAATGTACGATACGGAGAGTGATAATTCTGAGCCATTTCTCTTGCCCCCCTTCAGGGCTCTTCGAAATACACTACTATCCATAAAAATTGCTACACCAAGAAGAAATGCAGATGATAAACAGGTATTCACTGGACAAATATATAATACTAGAACTGACATGTGATTGCATTTTCACGCAGTTTGTGTGCATAGATCCTGAGAAATCATAACCCAGAACAACCATCTATGGCCGTAATAACGGCCTTGATACGCCTGGGCATTGAGTCAAACACAGCTTGGATGGCGTGTACGGGTACAGCTGCCCATGCTGTTTCAACACGATACCACAGTTCATCAAGAGTAGTGACTGGCATATTATGGCGAGCCAGTTGCTCGGCCACCATTGACAAGACGTTTTCCATTGGTGGGAGATCTGGAGAATGTGCTGGCCAGGGCAGCAGTCGAACATTTTCTGTATCCAGAAAGGCCCATACAGTACCTGCAACATGCGGTCGTGCGTTATCCTGCTGAAGGGTTTCGCAGGGATCGAATGATGGGTAGAGCCACGGGTTGTAACACATCTGAAATGTAACGTCGGCTGTTCAAAGTGCCGTTAGTGCGAACAAGAGGTGACCGAGACGTATAACCAATGGCACCCCATACCATCACGCCGGGTGATACGCCAGTATTGCGATGACGAATACACGCTTCCAATGTGCGTTCACAGCGATGTCGCCAAACACGGATGCAACTATCATGATGCTGTACACGATCGCAGGCGCTCCTGTCTGTGATGCAGCGTCAATGGCAACCTCAGCCATGATCTCCGAGCTGATAGTCGATGCTGCTGCAAACGTCGTCGAGCTGTTAGTGCAGATGGTTGTTGTTTTGCAAACGTCCCCATCTGTTGACTCAGGGATCGAAACGTGGCTGCACGATCCGTTACAGCCATGCGGATAAAATGCCTGTTATCTCGACTGCTAGTGATACGAGGCCGTTGGGATCCAGCACGGCGTTCCGTATTACCCTCCTGAACCCACTGATTCCATATTCTGCTAACAGTCATTCGATCTCGACCAACGCGAGCAGCAATGTCGCGATACGATAAACTGCAATCGCAATAGGCTACAATCCGACCTTTACCAAAGTCGGAAACGTGATGGTACACATTTCTCCTCCTTACACGAGGCATCACAACAATGCTTCACCAGGCTACGACGGTCAACTGCTGTTTGTGTATGACAAATCGGTTGGAACTTTCCTCATGTCAGCACTTTGTAGGTGTCGCCACCGGTGCCAGCCTTGTGTGAATGCTCTGAAAAGCTAATCATTTGCATATAACAGCATCTTCTTCCTGTCGATTAAATTTCGCGTCTGTAGCACGTGATCTTCGTGGTGTAGCAATTTTAATGGCCAGTAGTGTAACTCCGAGTAGTATTAAGTTTGAGATCTTTGGTAGTGCGGTTTCCCTCTTGCTGAATTTTCCATGTTTCTGAACTTAATATGACGCATTTTCACATTTACTGCAGCTTTCATATTAAGCACTAGGAAAATGGCTATGAGCACTGTGTAACTTAACATCTGAGGTCATTAGTCCCCTAGACTTAGAACTTCTTAAACCTAACTAACCTAAGGACATCACACACATCCATGCCCGAGGCAGGGTTTGAACCTGCGACCGTAGCAGCAGCGCGGTTCCGGACTTAAGCACCTAGAACCAATCGGGTACAACGGCCGGCAAAACGCACTACTTGTCTGCCTTATGCAATTTTCTTCACTTTACATAGTACACAGCAAACACCAAATACTACCCAGAGTAAACATCCTTTTAATGAATATATCATTTCTTTAGTTTTCCCATGTGAGTAGAACACTGGTCTAATAACAAATTCACTTAGCACGCACGTTATTCTGTTCGAGGTTGCGCCGCAGAATAGCTGGAATGCCGATGGACAATCTTTTTTCGATGAACGAATGTTGGTTTCCCACACTGATGTGCCCCAAAAGGGCGAAACGCGCGTAAATAAAAATGATTTTGCAACCGAAACTGTCTCATTTCAAGAGTTTTTCCGTTGGCTTAGTGTGGTAGTACGTTTATCTGTGACAACAGATGTAATTTGCTGGGGTTTACAACCGTTTCTCCTGAACACAACGTTACACATATTTTAATTCGGTCTGTTGATTACCATGATCTGAAATTACCTTCAGTCACCATTAGAGTGATGTAACATTCCTGGCTCTTGTAGCAAGTTTTCCATATTGTAATCCATAGCATCTTGCGTTCGATGACTTTGACACTGGGTCCGTAGCTGCGATGATCAAGATACCGGCGCTCACAGGTGCAATAATGGTGGGCGTTATTTAAAAATATACACAGATGCAAAGTCTTGTTTGGCATGTGTGCCACAGATGAATTTTTTGTAAGCTACTTGATAATGGCATAAGAGTTAAATTGCACTGCTAAAAGAAAATTCTGTGTTCTGTGTACAGGAGCACCAAGGTATAAAATGTGCAGATGTGCACCGTCACCAGCGATCAGGTGGCACTGAGGAGGCCCGTTTGTACACACTTTCTGTTTTTTCACACAATAACTGTGATGAGTTTAGAGATGAATGGTGTTTGCAACGTTCTAGAGTAGACCCATGCCTCACCGACGAGTATTTATTCCTGCTTAATAGCTTGTGCCATTTGAACGTAAAGCTCTATGACCGTAGCGACGGATAGCGGCATATGCTGGACGCATCATATTGGTGGTGTACTGCCGCTTTCAGCAGTGGTCTGTGAAACATTCCCACACCTGTAGACCAGATTCTGAACTTCCCCGTAATACAGACGCAAGTCAAGATCGACGCGTTTTGCGAGTAGCGGCGGCAACCGAACATCACCAGGGAACGAAAGCTGGCCACATGTTGCACCTGATGTTTTCTCAGAGACTATTCGAAACTGTCTGCTTGCCGCGGGATTAAAAATTAGGTGTGCCTCCGACCAGGCTACCCCTGACGCCACTACACCGTGAATCAGTCGACTGGAATGTGGGGGCTCTGGTGTCTCTGGCAGCGAGTGTAGGTTCTGCCTGTCTGCGAATAGTGGACGTACACGTATTGCGTATTGCAGAGTGAATTCTCCCTCGACACACAGGCTCCATTAGGGGTCCCATGTTGTGGTACACCATCATTTACAACTCGTGGTCATATCTGGTGTTTCTGCGGGGTAAAGTGAGCAGTGGCCACTATATTGCACAGGCTCTTTTCGCCATGCTACTGCTATTTCTTCGACACCAAGCCGATGTTCTTCTCCAGAAGGACAATGCACATCCTCGTAGGGCTGCTGCGACGCAACGTGCTCTTCGTGGACTATAACAATTGTCCTGGTCAGCGAGATCACAAACATTGTCACCATTTAACACGCATGAGACTCGATGAAGCAGAAATTTACTAGTTCTTTGGGGCCTGTAAGAACAGTTGCCAAACTGCAACACAAGGCCCAAGCTGCTTAGCCTATTGCAGGACGCCATTCGGCACTTTTATCATCGTCTGCATGTGGAACTAGCGCCTGCGTTGCCGTCACTTGGGGACAATGACGGGGGTTGGGTGTAATCTGTACACAGGTGTAACAGTTTGCAGTTTGCGCACCTCTTGCTGCAGGAGTGTGCGCCTGAATTTTTTGTCACATACTACTACAGTGATTAACTACTTTTCACCTCCCTTGTCAATAAAATGACCTTGTCCTTAAGGTTTGTTGCATTTTACTTTAGACAGTGTATACGATTGTAAAAACCATAAAGTAAGAATAACAGCAGGTAGCCCTAAATGATTAAACGCTAATGAGTTATAGTAGGCAGCAGACATCGTAGAAAAGAGTTTGTCGATGTTTAGAACTAAGGAAATTGGCCACTTGCAGTTTTGCACATGGTACTTAAGTTCAGTGACCTGCTTTCAGATGACGCGGGAAATCATGCCACAGTTTGTTTGTCTACTGGGTACGTCCTGCTCCCTAAAACCTATAGTTTCTATAGTACTTATTAATTAAACGAAAAATGAGTTAAGGGTTTGAAAAATTTTATCTTCAATAAAATCATTACGAAGAACTTGTTAATCTGACTATAGTCTTTATAAAATTAGAAAACATATTAATAGCCAAATCACTACGTGCAACGTCGGGTTGTCATTACAAGTGTTCCTGGAAGGAATAAAAGGAAGACTGGTTTCAACGAAGTGTCCCTGAAAGCGATTCGCAGTTGCAAAGTTGCAATGAGAGAGTAGGGGTGTGCTGATCCCGCTGGCAGGAACTTGTTCGTCAGGTGCGCATTTAGAGCCATAGCGAAGTGTTCATGCGCCCTATGCAGAACTGCCAAAGCTGCCAAAGGTCACCTCACCCCCCCCCCCTCTTTCCTAATATTCCGCTCCCCCGAAAAACTAATTTCTTTTCCTACACGTAGGAAGACACATCCGTATGGGCACGACTGGCAGACCCAGCGAGACAGACTGTCCACAGTGAGATTTGATAAAGCCCTACATTGGTTAAATGTTTGACACACCATGATCAATAAAGGAACATTAGATTTCAAATGCTTACAAATATGTTACATTTGTTACAACAAAAACAAAATATCAAATGCATATCTAAGGCCTACTTCCATTAGTCTTACAACACCAGATACTTGAGCAAGCAAGCCCACGAGCAATGGCAGAGCGTAAGTATGCTTACCCTAATGAACAAAGTATACCAACTAAAACTAAACTAAATGACCCTCTACCTTTCTTTCTTTCTTTGCTTCCTCAACAGACACTTCTCACTCCATCGTCAGTCTCAGAAAGATGAAGACACTGGGAGTCTTGAATCGAATAGTTTATTTACTTAAGTACCCGCTACAATGCCGTGGCGAAGTATTAGCAAGACTTCCGGTGCTGAATATGAGTGAAATGTGCAGGCGGCACTGTTGTCACACAAGTATTGCGAGCAGTGGGCGCCTGTTCCAAATAAGCCGTTGGAAAATGATTTTTCCGCCACTAGCGATCCAAAGTAAACAGCCCAAGTATGGGGTTGGCTCTGAGCACTATGGGACTAAACATCTAAGGTCATCAGTCCCCGAGAACCTAGAACTACTTTAATCTAACTAACCTAAGGGCATCACACATATCCATCCATTCCCGTGGCAGGATTCGAATCTGCGACCCTAGCGGTCACGTGGTTCCGGACTGAAGCGCCTAGAACCGCTCGCCCACAACGGCCGACCCAAGCATGGGGAGCCACCCAAAGTTTATTGTTCACAATTTCCACAAAAATAGTCTCCACAATGAAACAAAAGAAAGGGAGGTTCTTAAATAAGTGAAACAAAATGGATGCTAGTTCTGCAGTAAATGAAACAAAATAAATGATTGTTCGCAAATATCGGCGCCACTCATACTTCCCGAAACACAGAGCAACTAAATAAATTTCGTGATGCTTGAAGCAGTATCTTACTCTTAAGAGCTTTGCGTTAAAAATAGGAAATTAAGTTTCTGAGTCAAATGCTCTTTGATGAGCACACTGTCCAAATAACCTTAGCTTAAAGTCGAAAAATAAGTTTCTCACTTCAGGTTTAAAACCAAGAACCAAATTCAAGCTTCAGTCAATTAGAATAATCACATAAAAACTCTTATGATGTACTTCGCGGAAAAAGTATTGAGAGTCAACAATAAAGACACATTTAAGACCGACAAGGATAGAAACTTCCAGTCTGACACAATCAACTACACCGAGTCTCAAAGAACATGCCGCACTTCACTCAAGAGTCCCAGCAGAGTAGGCAGGCTGCTGTCCAGAAGTCGATGGCCTAGCCCTTGTCACGGTGTAGTGGAGATATTCAGGTTGCTGGCTGGAACGGGACTTCTACCCGGTACTCATGCGCCGGGGTAAAGAGCCACCTCGCGGACGGATACGTACGGGCCTATTTTTGGCACGTCACTTGGAGGATATATGATGAGATGCTGTTTACCAACGACCTCT
This sequence comes from Schistocerca serialis cubense, assembly GCF_023864345.2. Taxonomy (NCBI): domain Eukaryota; kingdom Metazoa; phylum Arthropoda; class Insecta; order Orthoptera; family Acrididae; genus Schistocerca; species Schistocerca serialis. Next base: position 378,134,849 of record NC_064643.1, on the reverse strand, counting down.
ACGATCGCCGTGCACGCCGCTTGGTGACTTGGCCGGAGTGCTGTTGATATCCTCTGCTGGTGTCGCCATGGATTTCCTGGGTTGCAAAGCTCCATGTTGCCTCTACTGTAGGCGGATGTGTTCGTCGCAACCCGCTTGACAAATTCTTTCTGCGTAGTGCCGTCGGCGCCTGATGACTAGGGCACCACGGCAAATACATCATTCTGACAAAACCATGCATTTACCTTCGTAGGCCCAGGAAAAGGATTTTTCTAGTAGGCAGAAAATAGGAGTACGAGCACTAAGACTAAGAGAACATTTGTACCTCTCGCCTCTTGTATCCTTTCTTGTTTCTCAGTAAGTGAGCGCCCCTCTGTGCCTGTGTCCTTAGCATGGGCCGTTTTCGTTACCCCGTCGGCACTCCCCTGACGGCACTTCGCCAGAAGCAATGTGGTTGCCTAATGGCGCGTATCTAGACTAATCACTCGTTATGAAAGCTCACACTGTAAGAAAATTATTCTAGAAAAATGTCTTTATTGTCTTGCATATACATTATATATCATTGATCACGACTTTGTCATATATTGATCGATGCGAGCGTCGCGACTAGTGTAACTGGAATTCTTCCTGTGATATTTCGACTGTTTCACTTAATATACCTGGGCCTGAATCGCGAACAGTAGGAAAGCTGAAACTTTACCAGTACGGATATTTCCGATAAAGGCCACAATGTTCATTTGACGGTCGAGACATTCTGCAAATTTCATATTGTTCTTGACTCAGAGGTGTTTGCGGTGAATGGGTAAGTCGCGGGGAACACCAATGCAGACGCAAGTATTTTCTGCAGTGCTGGCAACATACTTTTCGTGCCACATAGCTCACATACAATAATCCCATAGAATATGTACAATAATTACATAGCTCACTTACAATAACCCCGTAGCTCACGTGCAATAATTCTATACCTCAAGTACAATAATTCCATAGCTCACGTACAATAATTCGTGCTATTTGCCATAGATAACAAGGATTAGCAGCAATGAGGGAAGACACGAAGGATATTAGCTTCTTCCGATCCCTACCGAACCGAACTAGGAAGCTTGAGCTCACCAACAGAATTCTCGAAATTGCTCATATTCTGCACTTTCGGCATAATCAATACAAGAAAAAGCATCAGTAAATGGTGTTATCATACAAGTCATTGTAATAGGTCTGTATGTACTAAAGCCAGAAAAATTATATAATATGCATTATTATATCGAACAATATCTTAAAAATATGCGTTTACTCCCCAGATGGCCAAACATAGAAATATGCATGTAACACATGCATTTTCATGGAAATCTCAGTTCTAGTCACATGGAATAAACTTCTTTGGCAACTCAGCTTTAAGAAAGAAAGTATTTGTTGCCCGGAAACGCACTGTAGGAATAATATGTAGTGGTCAATGTTCTTGTAAGGGTACATTCAATTATCTCATGCCTTGCAGAAGCATCGAGCGAGGGGTATGGTGCTCATAAGAGTATAGACGACATCAGACGAGTCTTGAACCGTTGGGGTTGTGGAGCTTCAGATCGATATATCTCGTTTCCTCTTGGTGCTTCATGTGAGTACACGATACGTGTCGAAATAGCAGGGAGGAAACGGAAGTCCTGCGAAGCGGACAAGGGAGTGTAACACGGATGCGGCGGCACGTCCGGCCGTAAATTACGGACGCTGGTGGATGCGCGAGGCGGCGTTCCTCTCCTCTCCTCTAGTCGCGGTCGCGGTGTAATTGGCGCGTGTTCACGTGGGACGGCAATTACACGGCCGTACGTGCGCCGCCCTTGTTTGGTGCTCGTGATTTGGCTGCAATCTCATTATTCGGCGCTAGCTGCGCGCCACCTCTCGCTAGCGAGAGGCAGTCATTTGGCCAAGGATTGTGTTGCCTGATTAACACTGCACATTCCGCGCCAGACGTGTGCAATGGAAACGGTGTTAATCATGGGCTAAACTGCAGCCTCGCGAATAATGGAGCAGACTGTGTCGCTGACAGCGGCCGTGTGTCCGTCTGATGTCCGGTACTGTACGACGAACACAGTTCTTAGAGTTCTTAGTGTTGTCGAGCTGAAATTAGCGGGTGGCTCAAGTGCATAAACAGGCGAGTTCGTAAAGCGTCGTTTATGGAAGGATAGGTCAGAATTCAAGAAAATTTAGCTTACTCTTAACCAAAACCTGAGGATGAAGATAGTATTGTGTGGGTGCACTAAGTCGACACCCTTAGCGCCTGCAGAGCATGTGATGGGACGAGATCGATTAAAACAGCTGAAAATAAAGGAACTATACTGTAAAAAAAGAAAAACTGACCAGATGCGTGTAGTACTCGAGCAATGAGGATTCCGTACAAATTTTCTCATGTAAATGAACGTTTCATCCATTCCGGGATCAAGGTTTTCTATTATTACTTCCTCTAATCAATCGATACCGGCAAGATGTCAGCCCCAGGGATTCCAAGACTTTCGAGAATGTTTTAATTTCAAGTTAGAAGTTGGATGAAAAGCGACGATAGAAAATTCTTTCATGTGATATAATAACAGATGAACAGTTTTTAGATTTTTTCTTTTGGTTTTAAGCTATGAAGCTTGCTTCTCAACGAATTTCATAATTCTAGGAAAACGGGAGTTATCCAGAAGGTCTTGATGATTGCATTTGAGAGTATCAAAATATGTGCCATAAACGGCCTTATCTTTTGATTACATCAATTTAGAAGCTAACATTTATTATACTACCAAGGAACCATAGACCTTGACTTGATACGTCTATCCGTTCCTCAGAAAATGGGGGCTTAACAGACGGCCAGGCAGATAGGCACAAACATTCAAATAGAAAAAAAAAATCGTGTGATATAATTACACATTCACAATTTATGGATTTTTTTCTTTTGATTGTAGTGTCAAACCACCTTGCCAAATTTAATGTTTCTAGATCAACGGGAAGAACACTGCAAGTTATTATCTACTAGTTTGAAAGGGTCAAAATATGTAACACATATGGCCGTTTATTTTTATTGCATTAGAAGCTTCACATTTTTACATCGCCAAGGTGCGTCACCAGTTACTGAGAAAAATGGTATGAACAGCCAGACAGACATTGCACATGACAACTTTGCAGAGATTAGCTCACCAATTTCGAGTTGATCTCGGTCCACTTCCTACGTTGTTCTAACTGGATGTGCACGTAATTGAATTGGGGTGTACAGTTTAGTTGAGTGAATCGTTCATTTTCCTTTCCATTTATATTCCAAGAGAAGGAATGTGTGACCATAATCATGTACTTCGTGAGACCATTGCTGGTAAATTCTGCAGTTGTATCGTCATGGTAATTCAAAATGTGTAGGATATGTTGCACGGAAACCATTATATAAATTTTGCAACTACTGTTTTGCCGGTTTTAGGATAAATAAATGCAAATTGTCACCAAACTAAATTTCATCAATTGCTCAACCTATCCCAATTTGTCTAATCCTAATGAATCTAATTTCACCCCACAATTTCAAGGATTGGCACAATTAATTAATTAATAATTGCAACAGAGTTCAATAAATAACGTAATAAATGAACCTATGCCAATCCCAATGATAAGATTACAAGCTAGTGATACATTTACATTGTGCTTCATGGTAACTTGGTCCATTAATGTTACCTGTTGCGCATGTAATTAAATTGTTTAACAAATTTGGTAAAATGTCGATGTTGACTTCTGCTTATAATGGTTTCTCAAGTGTTTGTCTAGAACAATTGAAGTCGAGTTCTTAACCCTGAGGTAAAACGTGTGGCGAGACTAGGAGCTAGCCTACAAATAAAATACCATTCAGTGACTTATATAGAAGAACCAGACGATAATTTACAACCTGACCTTTTATCATCATACTGCAAAACTTTTTTTGCTACTTTTAGGAAACAAACAACGGTGGATGTCATCAACAATGCTAATTCTTGTCACCTGACAATAAAAAAAAGCCTTTTTCCTAATAATGCATAAAGGAATGGTCAAATTACCTCCGAAATCAGGCCAAAATCAAAGGGAATTAGGGACTTTAAAGAAAACTGCAATCACAAATGACTATCCCTAGAAAATTGTTTATGGCTTTTTCAAACAATTCAATCAAAATAAACCTCATTTGCCTCAAATTCTTGTGTAAAAAGATTTATATTAGGGACTTTAAAGAAAACTGCAATCACAAATGACTATCCCTAGAAAATTGTTTATGGCTTTTTCAAACAATTCAATCAAAAAAACCCTCATTTGCCTCAAATTCTTGTGTAAAAAGATTTATATGTGCACACTATCTGGCAGAACCAACAAACTATTTAGAAATACTGACAAAGTCATTGTTTTTTCGACCGCATATATGTTTTTCAATAAACTGAGGCATACTACTGGGAATGCTAATAAACATTACTCTGGCTCAGTTGTATATATATTGGCTGGCTATGATTGTGAGAACTGGGCGTCACATCAAAACACGTTTGAAAGACCACATTTCAGGTGTTTCGCTTAGCAGGTCAGTTCTCGGACTACCCCTCATAACCTGTAATAATTCAGAAGGTGATAGTACACACGGCCTTGAGATTATTCATATCGGTCCTAAGGGTTTGCTGTTGAAATATTCGTTCGCTTAAGAGTAACCCTTCAGTTCTTATAAATGAACGGCGAAAAATGAATGTGAAAAAGCATTTTTCGATCTTTTTAAAGGTGTTATTTAAAATAATAGCTGCTTTCTTGTCTCCTTTATTAGACCATCACTCTATATATTCGCTTTTTACCTCATTTTTGCTGCTGATTTCGATTATACAGTGAATGTTTACCAGATTCATTGACCTTAACTTTCTTTTTCATACGTTCATGGAATTTTTATTTCCATATATATTTTGAATTTAGGTATTTTTAATGATAACGTTGGTAAATGGTGACGGACTTCTACCAGTCTAATTGATCTGAACTTCTGATTTTTCATGCGAGCCTACAAAATTTTTAGACTGTTAATATTTCTGCTTCTATTTAATTTCAAGTATTTCAGACGCCGCGATAATTCTGAGCTGATTTTGTTGAATTTTTATCAGTTTTGTGATACCCAGAATTTTAATTACTGATTTTATTATGTTAATACGAATGCGATATAAAACCTATGGAAAAAGATTTTGTAAATGACCCTCATGCTTCAGATAGTCATGTTCTTCAGTACTTTCAAATATACAATTATTCATTAGTGTATTACATTTCTAGGCATTGCTTCTGCTACGACTTATTTTCCGCCATGTAGTGTCATCCCTATAATGATTGACCTTCTGGTTTTTGTACGAACACTGTGCTATCCTTCCTCTCTTGACGTCGACTATATGTTGCATGCAACGAGTTAATTAATGGAGAAGGACTTTCTCGTAAAGCTCCTGTTGTGACCATGTGTCGCCACGCCGCAGGTTCACATCGTAGTACAACCCGGACCAGAAGAACGCGCAATAATATTCATACAATTCAAATCTTCTTCTGTTTGTATAAATTTCCTTTCGCTAACAAGATGCATGGAAGATCTGGACGAAGACTGCTGCATTACGTTCGCGGCAAAAATTTGCAATACTGTTAAACAAAGACTTCGTACATCGATATTTCAACAGAACGATAATCTGTGGCGTCGATGTCACCTTTCAAGCACCTTGTGATAACAGTATTTTATTGCACGTCTTATTTGAGCACGTAAGCTTTTAAAGAAATCAGTTCAAATGATGCCACTAACTGCACTGCGTCAGTACAGTTTTAATGTCAGTGTTCATGTCAGCTTTAACTGCAGTCAGAGATAACACTCTTTTTGATGATCGGATTGGCTTCAAATGGCTCTGAGCACTATGGGACATAAATCTATGGTCATCAGTCCCCTAGAACTTAGAACTACTTAAACCTAACTAACCTAAGGACATCACACAACACCCAGTCATCACGAGGCAGAGAAAATCCCTGACCCCGCCGGGAATCAAGAAGACACTCATCACTTCACCCCTCGAACACCCGAAAAGTCGTGCAGTTTCCGAAATTGTCTTGCCGAGACTCTGGGCCACCACAATTTGTCCTCGGTGAAACTCAGTTCACGCACCTTCCCCATCCTAACGCACAGACAGCACGCTCACTAATACCATATATACCATGCGTGTGTCTGACAAGCAGACATTTCTCTTCAGGTGACGCTGCTCACTTCTTCATACTTGCCAGTTCATACTGATAACTACACGCCATCATAAAAAGCAATATAAGGCGTCCTCCTGGTACATCTTTGACCACCAGCAGCCATCTTGATGACGTCTCTATGGAAACAGCATCACTGAAGGTACCAACCATTGCCACGAGGCGACGACCGATCACCATGATTACATCCTATCACACTGGCTCTCTTAATTTGAAATGTTTTTAACTCATGCGGTTATCACCATTGAATTGATGTATTTATTTGTAAGCTACTTTTTGTATAATGTTATACAAATTGTTTACCATTTTCGTTCATACTTTATCTTTCACTGTAGGTCATCTTACGCAAGTCTGACTACGACACACTACTTAACCTGTGCCATATTAGCCATCCGTAGCAGTAAACACCAGTCATTTCACGGAACTGTTCCGTGCACCGTAGACCGCAACACATGGCTAAATGCTACGATATTTTAACTCTTACTGGTTCTTCTTTTCTTTCTTTTTTCGCTCACTAAATTATTTTCTGACTTCCCTATTTTCAATTCACACTTCAAATCTTTACAGTGTGGTGGATCTGAAGATGGACAGCATAAAGTTCAAAATTGGTAACCATATTTAAATAAATGTTTATTATGATAGTGCTTGTTATATTAGATGATAAAATCACTGATAAACGCAGAGGAGAAAGCGCATTGGTGGAAAGAGTACAATGAAAGATTCTATGATGGGAAAGACTTGTGTAATGACGTGACAGAAAAACAAATAGGATTCTGCTGGGAAGAGATACGAGATCCAGTGTTACAACCAGAATTTAAAAAAGCTTTGGGGCACTTAAGATCATGTAAAGCAGAAGGGATGGATAACATTCCACCAGAATTCCTACAATCATTCGGGGAAACGGTAACAAAACGACAACTGACATTTGTGTCTACTATACGAAACTGGCGATATACCATCTGACTTTAGGAAAAACATCATCCACACAATTTACAACATTTTTAGAGCCAAAAGTCCAACAACTTTCAGGTTAACACCAAGTTGTTCACCAGAATAAGATACAGAAGAGTGGAAAAGAAAGATGAGGAGCTGTTAGATGACAAACAGTTTGGCTTTAGGAAAGATAAAGACACCAGAGAGGCAGTTCTGACGTTGCGTTTGATAATGGACGGAAGATTAGAGAAAAATCAAGACACGTTCATAGGATTTGTACACCTGCAAAAAGCGTTCGCCAACCCCAAACGGTGTAAGATATTCGGAATTATGAGGAAAACAGGGGCAAGGTACAGGAAAAACGTGTAATATACAATATGTACAAGAACCTAGAGGGAATAATAAGAGTGGAAGACTAAGAACGAAGTGTACGCATTAAAAAGGGTGTAGTCTCTCGCTTCTACTGTTCAATCTATAGATCAAAGAAGCAATGTCGGAAGTGAAAGATAGATCAAGAGTGTAATTAAAATTCAGGGTGAAAGAATATCAATGATAAGGTTCGATGATGACATTGCTATCCGCAGTGAAAGTCGACAAGGATTACAAGATCTGTTGAATACCATGAACAGTTGACTGAGTACAGAATATAGATTAAGTGTAAATCGAACAAAGACGGAAGCAATGAGAAGCAGTGCAAATGAGAACAGCGAGAAACTTAGCACCAGGTTTGGTGATTACGAAGTAGCTGAAGTTAAGGACTCTGTTAACAACGTAACAAAATAACCTATGACGGACGAGGCGAGCAAGACGTAAAAAGCAGACTAGGTCTGGCAAAAAGGGAATTCCTGGCCAAAAGAAGTCTACTGGTATCAAATATAGGCATTAGTTTGAGGAAAAAAATTCTAAAAATGGACGTTTGAATCGTAGCATATATAGTAATGAAACGTGGACTGTGGGGAAACCGGAACAGACTTGAAACGAAGCATTGTGATACTACAGAAGAATGTTGAAAATTAGGTGGACCGATATGGTAAGGAATGAGGAGGGTCTCCGCAGAATTGGCAAGGAAACAAATATTTGGAAACACTGAAAAGAAAAAGGGCAAGTCGGCGGATCACCTGTGAAGGCATTGTACCAGAACTATTGAGTGGAAGGGCTAGGAGGAAGTGCGGGTGACATTCTTTGAACAATTTCTATTTATTACAATTATGAACACAGCAAATATTTTAAAATACCAAGATCCCCAGTAAGGGAAATCGTTAATATAATCCTAGACACAGTAAATGTTGATACTAGTAATAATGACACAAATTTTCGAACAGTTGATTTCTATGACTTAGGTCAGTTGAAAGTATAATTGAATGAGTTGAACGTCCGAACTAGTATATAGATAAATGATTTTGAGAATGTACCATCGTAAATCAGGAGAAATTTAACACTGCATTCATGAACAAGGCCAACAGCCTTGCCACAGTGGTAACACCGGATCCCGTCTGATTACCGAAGTTAAGCACTATCGGGCTGGGCTAGCACTTGCCGAGCGCTGTTGGCAAGCGGGGTGCACTCAGCCCTTGTGAGGCATACTGAGGAACTACTTGATTCAGAAGTAGCGGCTCCGCTCTCGGAAACTGGCATACGGCCTGGAGAACGGTGTGCTGACCCCATGCCCCTCCATATCCGCATCCAGTGACGCCTGTGGCCTGAGAATGATACGGCGGCTGGTCGATACCGTTGGGCCTTCATGGCTTGTTCGGGATTTTTTTTTATTCATGAACAAGACTGCAACAAAAGTTCTATACCTAAGGCAGCCCACACTGCGTGTCTCCTTGGCAAATAAATTCGCTTTTATTAAATAGCACCGGAACAATAACCAGCTCCCGCTAAAGAACATCGGTCAATTCTTTCAGCAGCGCCCAAAAGGTTCCACTATCATCAGGAAGTCTCTCTCAACCACTTGTAAAAACATAGTTTAATGGCAGCGGCACTGACACAGAAACCGACCAAAATGTTAAGAAGGCGGCGCGGCGAGCGGTGTTCTGCAAGGAAGGCAAGCAGACTCAATGACCCTCGGAGACGGACAGCTGGATCGCAAGAGAGGTCGCCATGTGGCCCGGCAAAGACTGGCTGCCAGCAGACCGCGCCACTTCAAGTCCCGACGAGTCGGCGCTGGAATTCAAGTCACCGCAACTGTTGACGACTTAATATCAGCACAGACATCATGGGATAACTTTTGTGGTGTTAGAGGCAGCTGCAGGGGGTAAAAACTGCAGAGGAAGACAGAGATTGGAATATATCCAGCAAATAAATGAGGACGTAGGTACCCTGAGATGATAAGTTTGGCAGAGGAGACGAATTCGTGGTGCTCCACATGAAACCAGTCATAAGGCCGATCGACCAAAAAAGGCCGAGTTTGTAATGATTTGGATTAATTACTGCACAAAACAAGTACAACTTTTTAAGAGTTTCATTTTTATTGTGATAAATGACAAAAACACACGTAAAATTATAGAAGAATGTACATTAGAACCACACTGTGTTTGTCAATATAACTGTGGAAAAATTTGAATAACTCAGTTCTTCCAGTTTCTGTACTAATGCGTTCAATGAAATCGGGTAGTCACTGAATTATCTTCAGTACACTCCAAGCTAAAATTATTGTCATTAATATTGCATTTCCTTTTGTTTGCTATATAAGACCTCGTACTGGCACGAACGTCAGTGAAGGCATTTAAACTATGCAGGGGCGACATGACTGCATAGTCCGAAGTAATCCACCTTTGTATATCAAGCAGCTAATGGTATGAACGTTGCACATGGTTTTTTATTGACTCTGCTGCTAGAAATGACTACTTATTTGAGCACCTAGATATCTGATCTTTCCCCCTGTGTCACTCGGTAAATGGATTCCTAAGGCAATGCGGGAAGCAACAGATAACAACAAGTACCATTCCCAGGTACAGAAAGGGTCAAAAGATGGCGACGCAGCATTCCAAACGTATACCCCAGTCATACGAAGAGTCTCTGGGAGCAGTAAGGCGGGCAGGAAAGGCTAGTGACTTGGCCGGAACTCCGGCGGAAGCTGGTATCCTGTCATGTGAGGGGTCGGTCAACCGTAGAAAGCGTGAGAGGGCGGGGAAGGGAGGGAGGGAGGCAGGTCTGTGGCACGAAAGCAGAGCGGTTGGGGCAAGGGGCGGAGGAGGCAGGAATGCCAGCCAGCAGTCTGGGGCCGTGGAACGCGCGCGCCCACCTCCGTCCGCCAGCCGCGGGCTCCTACGCTAAACGGCGCAGGGCAGAGTCCTGGGAGAAAAAGACCGCGAAAAGTAGAAGAGAGAAAAAAATCAGCGGAAAGGCGAACACATGTATTGGATTCCGGAGATTCGCCTCTCTAACCAACGGGCTGCATATGTGCTGCGTTTCGCTCCACGTAGGATTTAAAAAACCTTTATTCTTTGCGATTTATATGTGACTGATTACGCAAACTTGTGATGATATATGACGCTAGGGTTATGTGTGACCTTCACTACTCGGTCTACAAATCATTACATGATTTTCAGAATACAGACGAAAATTTAAAAACTTAAGGAACTAAAAATATTAAATAATTCTTAGCTATATGATTTGCGGTAATGTTGTTGTTGGGTTGCTCTTGTTGTTTTTGTTGTCGTGTCGGTCCCCAGACTGGTTTATTGCAGTTCTTCACGCCAGTCTATGCTGTGCAAACCTCTTCATCTCTGCAGAACTACTCCAGCTTACATCCATTTGACCTGCTTGCTTTAGTACCTACTTTAGTGGCGGTGGTGGTAAGTTTCTATGTGACCAAACTGTTGAGGTCATCGGTCCCTAGTCACACTACTTAATCTAACATGAACTAACTTACGCAAAGACAACACACACACTCACGCCCAACGGAGGACTCGAACCTCCGACTGAGGAAACCGCGTCAACAGTGGCAAGGCTCCCCAGACGGCGCGGCTTGCTTTAGCACATCCTTGGTCATCCTACACTGTTTTTAGCCCCACAACTCTTTCCATGAGAATATGGAATTTTCTTAATCTCTTAGCATCCAACCCATCAACAATACATTCTGTTAGTTAGGTTGTGCAATATACGGGAAAAGTAAGGTCTGCTATGGAGCAAAATAGAAACCACGGCGATAATCCGATGAAGCATGTGTTGGAAACATCGAATGCGTCATGTCAGTCATTCAGTTCTGAACGCACAGTGAGCACGGAAAGATGCCTAGAAAACAGCGTGTCTCAACAAGAATGGGGGCCTGGTGAGAGATTTCACCTGATGCCATGCAAACGTCAAAACATAACATTTTCCATAGGAAGCGTTCGATCACCCACAATACAGCCCATAATTGGCTCTCCCTGAGTTTCCATCTCTGCTCACATGATTCACCGCCCATGAAGATAACATTTTGTCGCGGACAAGAGCTGTAGACGGTGTAGAGAACTGGTGGAAAGCATTGCGGCTCCCTTCTATGACGAGGGAATTGGAAAGTTTGCACAACGCTACGAGAAATGTCTAAGTCGGTGCAACGACTATGTAGATACGTAAGTGTGTAGCTTACTGTTGCAAATAAAACATTCATGATCTTCACAGCCCTCGTATGTCTTAACACCCCGGTTGGATTCAGTACATATCCATTAGTTAGGCGATATTTTCATCTGCCCTTCAGTATTCTTCTACATCTACATCTACATTTATACTCCGCAAGCCACCCAACGGTGTGTGGCGGAGTCGCCACATTTCAAAAACTTCTTTCCCTTCCTGTCTGAACCGTTTTTTGTCCGCTTTTCACTTCTGCACACTCTAGACGAATACCTAAAAAAACAAGACACACCAGACAAATATCTATAGAAAATAGTTGAATGTGTACTCAGTGTTGTGAAATTTCCGTCATTCGAAACCTTCTTTTTATACAAGGCGTTCGAAAATTCCTGTTACAAACTTCTAGAACTTTCAGAAGGGAGTGAGTAAATAAGATTTTGAATGATGGGAACCCAAGACCGGAAACGACTGTGTAGCATACAGTAGTTTTAAAACATGTTTTTTAGGTAGGTGTGCAACACAGTAGTCACAGGGCGTAGGGAGGGGCGGGGCGTGGGCTTGGTGGTTGGTACGTAAGATTGGCAGATGTCATTTCTACACCTACATCTACATCTACATATATAGTCCGCAAGCCACCTGACGGTGTGTGGCGGAGGGTACCTTGAGTACCTCTATCGGTTCTCCCTTCTATTCCTGTCTCGTATTGATGGGGGAAAGAAGGATTGTCGGTACGCCTCTGTGTGGGCTCTAATCTCTCTGATTTTATCCTCATGGTCTCTTCGCGAGATATACGTAGGAGGTAGCAATATACTGCTTGACTCCTCGGTGAAGGTATGTTCTAGAAAATTCAACAAAAGCTCGTACCGTACTCCTGCAGAGTCTTCCACTGGAGTTTATCTGTCATCTCCGCAACGCTTTCGCGATTACTAAATGATCCTGTAACGAAGCGCGCTGCTCTCCGTTGGATCTTCTCTATCTCTTCTATCAACCCTATCTGGTACTGATCCCACACAGCTGAGCACTACTCAAGCAATGGGCGAACAAGCGTACTGTAACCTCTGTCATATCTTCCTGACCTGGTCCGAGCCTCATTCACGCGTATAAGTGTTACAGCAACATGTCTGAGTACACCTTAGCAAATTATACCGATATTGTCCTTCTGAAAGGCAAAGCTCACGGTAATGGAAGAGCTCATCTCGCCTTTATAAAGATCGCCCTCGACAACGTCCGACTCCATCGCACATCCTTTTCACCACCATCGGCTTCGAGAACAGGTGCCTTCACCGTCAGCAGGCGTGAAGATGGTGCTCCAACGAGACGCAGCATATCCGCTTAGGAAGAGTTCGTACTGCATCACATTGAAAAGAACCCGTCAACGATAAAACGAGCAATTTCTTTGACTATCAATGAGTGGAATTGTAAAACATGTGACGAACTGGATAGTGCCTAATCAGTTACTTGTAAAAGTGGTTGTGTTACCAACATGTTTTCAAACAGTTGAAGCACGGAAACGGCACGTTTAGTACACAAGTTCCAATTCAGAATAGTATCTACTCACTCCCCTCTACAAGTCCTGGAAGCCTGTAACGGGAATTTCCGATCACCCTATTGGCAATATCTGATCACAAGTAACCGGATCTTTTTTGTAATGTAGAACTGACCACTAGCTTTCACAAGAAGCGATCATAACATTTAAAAAAAAAAGTAGGGAAGCAGTGTGTTGTCAATAGAGAAGCAGTAATAGAGAAAGTATCCGATAAAGAGACCTCTGCGACTTCGAACGTGGAGTAGTCATCGGATATCATCGGGAACATTTCAACCCTCTTAAAGATGCAGAAGTCAACTTTTGGTGACGTGACTGAAGTGGAAAGGCGACGGAACAACCACATCTAATACAAGAGCAGGCAGACTTCGTGCACTGATGGACAGGGACTGTCAAGCTCTGCGGTGCGTGGCTGTAAGAGCTTGAGTGTTGTCAGCGAGGGGAATCATGAATTACAATGTACTACCAGTAGTGTAGTAAGGACAGCGTGTATAGGGAGTAGAAGAGAAAAATGGCTCTGAGCACTATGGGACTTAACTACTGTGGTCATCAGTCCCCTAGAACTTAGAACTACTTAAACTTAACTAACCTAAGGACATCACACACATCCATGCCCGAGGCAGGATTCGAACCTGCGACCGTAGCAGTCGCGCGGTTCCGGAGTGCGCGCCTAGAACCGCTAGACCACTGCGGCCGGCAGTAGAAGAGAATGGGTCACAATGGTCGAGCAGCTGTTCACAAGTCACACATTACTGTAGACAATGGTAAGCGACGCCTTAGGTGGTGCAAAGAGCGATACCATAGGACAGTGGATGAATGTGAACGAGCGATTTGGAGTAAGCTATCAGAGACGAATGGTGGAACCACCCCACATTAATAACTTATGGGTAACTGGATACTTTTGATCAGATAGTGTATATAGTCTACATTTTATATCATGTCCCTCGATCATTAACATTTATTTTCATGTCAAAGTAACAATACTCCTTCACTCATTTCTTAATCTACACTACTGGCCATTAAAATAGCTACACCGCGAAGATGACGTGCTACAGCTGCGAAATTTAGCCGACAGGGAGAAGATGCTGTGATATGCAAATGATTAGCTTTTCAGAGCATTCACACAAGGTTGGCGCCGGTGGCGACACCTACAATATACTGACACGAGGAACGTTTCCAACCGATTTCTCATACACAAACAGCAGTTGACCAGCGTTGCCTGGTGAAACGTTGTTGTGGTGCCTCGTGTAAGGAGGAGAAATGCGTACCATCACGTTTCCGACTTTGATAGGGGTCGGATTGTAGCCTACCGCGATTGCGGTTTATCGTATCGCGACATTGCTGCTCGCGTTGTTCGATATCCAATGACTGTTAGCAGAATATGGAATCGGTGGGTTCAGGAGCGTAATACGGAACCACGTGCTGGATCCCAACGGCCTCGTATCACTAGCAGTCGTGATGACAGGCATCTTATCCGCATGGCTGTAGCGGATCGTGCAGCCACGTCTCGATCTCTGAGTCAACAGATGGGGACGTTTGCAAGACAACCACCATCTGCACGAACAGTTCGACGACGTTTGCATCAGCATGGACTATCAGGTCGGAGACCATGGCTGCAGTTACCCTTGACGCTGCATCACAGACAGGAGCGCCTGCGACTGTGTACTCAACGAGGAACCTGGGTGCACGATTGGCAAAACTTCATGTTTTCGGATGAATCCAGGTTCTGTTTACAGCATCACGATGGTCGCATCCGTGTATGGTGACATCGCTGTGAACGCACATTGGAAGCGTGTATTCGTTATCGCCATACTGGCGTATCACCTGGCGTGATGGTATGGGGTGCAATTGGTTATACGTCTCCGTCACTTTGAACAGCGGTCGTTACATTTCAGTTGTGTTACCACCCGTGGCTCTACCCTTCATTCGATGCCTGCGAAACCCTACATTTCTGCAGGCTAATGTACGACCGCATGTTGCAGGTTCTGTACGGGCGTGTCTGGATACAGAAAATGTTCGAGTGCTGCCCTGGCCAGCACATTCTCCAGATCTCTCACCAACTGAAAACGTCTGATCAATGGTGGCCGAGCAACTGGCTCGTCACAATACGCCAGTCACTACTCTTGATGAACTGTGGTCTCGTGTTGATGTTTCATGGGCAGCTGTACCTGTACACGCCATCCAAGCTCTGTTTGACTCAATGCCCAGGCCTACCAAGGCCGTTATTACGGCCAGAAGTTGTTGTTCTGGGTACTGATTTCTCAGGATCTACGCACCCAAATTGCGTGAAAATGTAATCACATGTCAGTTCTAGTATAATATATCTGTCCAATGAATACCCGTTTATCATCTGCATTTCTTCTTGGTGTAGCAATTTTAGTGGCCAGTAGTGTATTTTTCTTAGCATATCTTGAATTGATGCGATTTGTTCTTCTGTCAACTGGTCTACGATCGAGTTCATTTCGCATGCTCCTGTCATTAATGCTGTCGCTCTTTACCAGTCGTCTCGATACACGCAGCGACTGAGCTGACAGGAAACGTTTAAATGTTGGGCCTCAGTTCTTGGCTTGCAACAGAAGAAAAAGTTCGGAAGATGCAGGAAGCAGATCTACAAATTAATTAACGGCGTGTGCTGCTTCATGTTGAACGGAACGCGTCGCCATGAGTTGTCCAGCTCCTCCGGTTGTTGCCAGTTTCTTCACGCAGCATTTCGAGTCACAGGCACTCGACTCGCCACCTTGTAAACCTAAGGTAAGCCGTCGGCACCTTCGTCGTGTAGAATCGTGGTGAGACAAATCGGCGACTTCGTCAGACAATTTAACCGGCTCTATTCCAACAGTAAATTTACTACGGGGATAGAAAAGGAGCATCAGATACCGTTTCTAGATGTGCTAGTTACGAGGAATGGTGAATACCTTTGTCACACCGTGTATCGGTTACCGATGTGCTGGATCAATAACTAAATGGACTGTCAAAAAAACACTCGATTTAGGAAAGAGGACTGGTTGATACTCTCGTAACGCATGCAGTACGAATTTGTGAGCCGCAGCATCTCTTACGCGAGCTGCGACACCAAGATTGTTTTTAAGGAGCAACGGATACTACATCAAGTACATAAGATGTGTCACGATGTCTCACACCTGGCGAACTGAAATGACCTCTGTCAGAAATTCTCAGGGTGACGAACGCAATCTGTCTTTTACTCCACAAACACGGCATGGATGCCGTTTAAAAACTGGCCAAGAAGATCGAATAGTGTCTCAGATCGAAAAAGGAGAAAAGAGGCCCACTCACAATGTCGGCAATATTTCGCATACCGTGTGCATGGAGAAAAGTCTGTGTTAGAATGAGCGGAATATCCATCCATACGAGAGTCATTACAGATTGAGAAAGGTGGAGAAATCAGCTGTGATGGAGGAAGCGCTATGTGTCATAAAACACGCCAACGTACAGGTTCTCGTTATGGAGAACAACACATTAGTTCTGTGAAGCCATAGACATTCACAGATAGCTTTAACAAGATAGAAAAAATCCTAAAGGTAAAGGGATCCATGCTGCAGCGAATGACCATTTCAGACTGAAGAGACAACCACAACGATAGCAACCACGGAAGGGCCCTCAGAGACTGGCGAGACAAGTCACTACGCCACGAGCTGCGGACTGTGCGTGTTCTGTAGCCGTGACGTGGATCATTAAACAGAACATAATATTGAGAAGGTTTTACTTTTATTCATGTTGGCTCATTGGACTCGGGTATGGGAGGGCAACGTTTCAAATTCGCCTCTGCCCATCCACTTTTAGTGGAACGTTATTCCTTAACAGCTGTTTCGTTTTACCTTTAAATCAAAGGGGGTGGAAGGGCTGACCCAATAAAGTGAACATTTCAATTCCAATGGGTTTATTAACTCCCAAAAACGATTTAACAGGTTTTACTTGGGCAATATTTTTTAAGAGACATTAATTACATAAAATCATAAGTTAATAAAACATTTCCCATAAATATTAAGGACAGCCAGTCAGTCGAAATATTTAAGAAACTCATTACATAAGATCATAACCAGGTTAACAAGTTACACTCCCGGAAATTGAAATAAGAACACCGTGAATTCATTGTCCCAGGAAGGGGAAACTTTATTGACACATTCCTGGGGTCAGATACATCACATGATCACACTGACAGAACCACAGGCACATAGACACAGGCAACAGAGCATGCACAATGTCGGCACTAGTACAGTGTATATCCACCTTTCGCAGCAATGCAGGCTGCTATTCTCCCATGTAGACGATCGTAGAGATGCTGGATGTAGTCCTGTGGAACGGCTTGCCATGCCATTTCCACCTGGCGCCTCAGTTGGACCAGCGTTCGTGCTGGACGTGCAGACCGCGTGAGACGACGCTTCATCCAGTCCCAAACATGCTCAATGGGGGACAGATCCGGAGATCTTGCTGGCCAGGGTAGTTGACTTACACCTTCTAGAGCACGTTGGGTGGCACGGGATACATGCGGACGTGCATTGTCCTGTTGGAACAGCAAGTTCCCTTGCCGGTCTAGGAATGGTAGAACGATGGGTTCGATGACGGTTTGGATGTACCGTGCACTATTCAGTGTCCCCTCGACGATCACCAGTGGTGTACGGCCAGTGTAGGAGATCGCTCCCCACACCATGATGCCGGGTGTTGGCCCTGGGTGCCTCGGTCGTATGCAGTCCTGATTGTGGCGCTCACCTGCACGGCGCCAAACACGCATACGACCATCATTGGCACCAAGGCAGAAGCGACTCTCATCGCTGAAGACGACACGTCTCCATTCGTCCCTCCATTCACGCCTGTCGCGACACCACTGGAGGCGGGCTGCACGATGTTGAGGCGTGAGCGGAAGACGGCCTAACGCTGTGCGGGACCGTAGCCCAGCTTCATGGAGGCGGTTGCGAATGGTCCTCGCCGATACACCAGGAGCAACAGTGTCCCTAATTTGCTGGGAAGTGGCGGTGCGGTCCCCTACGGCACTGTGTAGGATCCTACGGTCTTGGCGTGCATCCGTGCGTCGCTTCGGTCCGGTCCCAGGTCGACGGGCACGTGCACCTTCCGCCGACCACTGGCGACAACATCGATGTACTGTGGAGACATCACGCCCCGCGTGTTGAGCAATTCGGCGGTACGTCCACCCGGCCTCCCGCATGCCCACTATATGCCCTCGCTCAAAGTCCGTCAACTGCACATACGGTTCACGTCCACGCTGTCGCGGCATGCTACCAGTGTTAAAGACTGCGATGGAGCTCCGTATGCCACGGCAAACTGGCTGACACTGACGGCGGCGGTGCACAAATGCTGCGCAGCTAGCGCCATTCGACGGCCAACACCGCGGTTCCTGGTGTGTCCACTGTGCCGTGCGTGTGATCATTGCTTGTACAGCCCTCTCGCAGTGTCCGGAGTAAGTATGGTGGGTCTGACACACCGGTGTCAATGTGTTCTTTTTTCCATTTCCAGGAGTGTATTAGCCCACAATCTCCCACAAAAATTGAAAAAGTCACTAAGGCTGAATTTAAACATAACTTCAACAAAACTAGTTAAGACACATTATTTAAAACCCTTTTCATTTCTAAACTATACATGTAAAGTAACAGTTGACACAGAGCCCCGGCTTTACAGAAATACTCAAAACACACACATATTAATCGTAACTTGTCAATCTTCCAGAGCGAGCACCTGTGAGATGAACCTTTATGGCATAGAAAGTTACAACTTTCTACAACGATCTATGTGTAACAACGGAAGCAAGGTCCAGGCTTAAAAGGCCGAAGTGTAACCACGAACGGTAGAACCGACTGAGAGAAGTAATACTCAACTTCGAACCAAGACGCAGTTCCGTTTGCAACCCCACGTCGAGTATATCAAAATATCAAGGAAGCACATGCTACCGAAGAGGACCACGAGCTCAGGCGAAGTCCACCACCCATAAGCCAAACTTGTAATCTAAAGGAAAACCCTGTGCTTCGGTTGCCCACTGCCTCAGCTCACTGAAACACAGATCAAATGGTTCAAATGGCTCTGAGCACTATGGTACTCAACTTCTGTGGTCATCAGTCCCCTAGGACTTAGAACTACTTAAACCTAACTAACCTAAGGACATCACACACATCCATGCCCGAGGCAGGATTCGAACCTGCGACCGTAGCAGCAACGTAATTAAATACAATTACACGTATGAAATAAACTGAAAAAGGGGTATAGATTATATATAACTACTGGTAATGTTATGTTGCCAATATTAAAAACCACAATACATGAGTAGAAGCATAAAAACAAACAGAAAATAGTGGTGTGCAAAGAACTGTGCTGCGTAAAACAAAAAATGTATAGTTCCGTACAGCAACTAAAAATTTGACTACAACTATCAGTATCTGCAGAAGAAAAACGTCAACGATGTGCTAGCAGACTACATTTCCTGATGTAGAAGAGAAATCAAGGGTAAATCACCGTAGGTAAAAATAAACATATTGTTAACGAACTGTTTCTCGATCTTAAAACAAATCAAAATGTAAATAACTTAATTATAGACGACTGATGATGCTCTCCCTCAATAGGGCATAACGCGTCTGGTTAAAAAAAGCAAGCACACATTTTTCGTAGTTGCAACTACAGAACGAAAATATTCTCAAGAATTTTAAAGCAACTACGGACAGTATGGTCACACAGATGAAGAAGTGAGTAATCCTTGATTTGCACAAGTAAATCCACTAGGAACAACAGAAAATGGTGGAAGTGGTGCGACATAAGAAAGCGTGAGAACAGTGAGTGATCTCCCGCGTTGCAGGATAGCCACCGTCCCACTGGAACAGGTTTGGGACACTGCATGAAGACTGCCGGGATTGGTTGACCAGCGTTGATCGAAAATTGGGTCACACTGCAAATTGAGCACACGAGTGAAAAAGACAATACGACGTGAAGCTTAGTTCTCTAAAGACGAAGTGTGGAAGAAAATGAACAAAACTGCCAGACAGCGATAGCTTATAGCTCAATGGTTAACTTCTCGCAGGGGAAAAATACGCTTGTGAATGGGCTTTTACGCTTCCTCAAATGTGTGGCTCTCCCTGAGTCGATATTAGTTCACTAGCGCCTCGTGAGGCTGTGAGAGCACTTGTGAATTGAAAAGGAAAGACTGCTAATGGTTTTGGTGACTCGCCTCAGACTACAAACGGTACAACCCAAAGAGTATCTAATGCTCCTCTTGGAATGTCATTGACAGAACAGAAAGTGATTGATACGCACCATTAGCGTAACATCGCCTGGGAGTGGAGGGATCGGGCAAAATAAGGTTTGAACACCATTCGTGTCAAGATTTTTATTAACACTTCCCTCAAAAATAACGTTACCATTTAAACCAAGAGGACGACATATTAATACGAAAGTGTTCAATTAAATAAAACTGTTTACGAACAATTACAAATATCGATCAACAATGCTAACAAACATTTCAGTGAGATCAAATAAAAGTTTTGTGTTCATTCTAATACCTGTTCCAAACTCTTCAAACATCATTAATCGGAATTTGAATTATGAAGGTTTAAATTTACAACAAATGCTACCCAATAATATACAAATCTCGTGTGGCACTGGTTACTGTTGTTGAAATATTTACGAAAAATTTCGGTAAGAGAAGCAAGATAATATTTCATCAATTGAAGTTACGTAACAATCTCTTCAAACGTTCTAAGAAAACAGTCTCGGAATAGATAGGACACAAACACCTTTAAAATGTGTTTGACTGAAACACAACGAATAATTTAGGTTTTCCTAAAAAGGAGTTCACTTAAACCTGCTTGGTACGACACCATTGCACGTCGGGCAATGTGGTCCGGGTGAAAGACCCCCAAAATTATTTAGGGTAGACCCGATATGCTGCTCACCACACTCCTCCATTTCTAAGCAACCAGTGGAAACACGCCTCAAGTCACAAACATTCTGATGAACAGAGAGATAATTCTTAAGTAAAACAAGTAAAACTTATGTCATGAGATTACACGCTGGCAGCATATACGGAACATTTTTGAAAATTCGTTAAAATATAATAAGTTAACTGGCCAAGGTAACTACCAACCCTTACATCTGACAGTGAAGAAGCTCAGCGTCACGGGACGGAAACGGTAAATACTTAACCGTTGCGCCGGACGGTAAACGTTGGTGGAAGAAAGACGCGAAAGGTTCGCTGAGGAACATCAGCTACGCAAACACAAGCTAGACTTGGAAGTATAAACTGCCAAAATACGTGCAACAAGATTTGCCCCGGTGAGAAGCATAAGCTTGCGGTCTCCAATAACTAAAGGAAGCGACTTTGAGGTTTAGTACTCAAGGTACGATGTGAGAGAAATGTTTTGGACGTCACGTTTAATGATATGAACATAAAAGGAATTTACGAAACATCGACAATTTCAAAAACACACTCAAACCATTACTCTACGACAATTACGAAAAGGGAAGCAATTATGTTTTGATACGAGTGACACGCTCCTCATATCACCTGACCAGACACAGGAACAGTGAACAACAATAACAGGAGTCTGAAACGAATCCATTACAGAAGCAAACACGCGCAGGAAGCGAACCAGTCACCGTTCTCACGGCGGGGAGGAAATCGGTCTTTACGAATGCCGCGTGGTCTTGGTACCGAAGCAACGGACTAAAAGTAGCTCGCCGATCATCCAAAGCCGTTGTTCGGCGAAAAACAGTGGAAAATTGGAGCCGCCAGAGGAATTGTGGATGACAACGACCCATCGCTCCCCTCCAGACCTGGTCGGCCAAAGGAATTTATTTGTCCACTTCTGTTTCCCGTGAACGTACCTCTTTTCCGGAAGATGCTCAGCCAGACCAACTAGGACGGTGAACAAACAGGCGGCCCTTTGCCCCGCAGACCTTCGCTATCCATGCTGCTTCACTGGCTGCCTCTCCTCGGAAAACGGCCTCAACGCCACTCACGGCAAATGTGCCAGGCCCTCTTCGCTGCAAAGATTGTTTTGCAGGAGACGTGTCGCGAGCTGTAACAGTACCCTACCGCGGTATTCCAGAATAATGTTTAAAACATCACCTTACCAGCTGTTAAGAACTGATTTAACTTCCAGTATCTGGTTCACTGAATATTCTCGGATGAAGGATGTCTAGAACATGATGGACTACTTTCTAACGCAGCCTCTATGCACCAAAGCACACCGCTAGATCGTAGACATCTGTCAACTGAATGTATTCAACGAACGTAACCAGCAATGTAAAACTAAAACATTTTGTAAAGCACCTAAGATGCTCTTTTAGATACACCTTGAAGAGAGCGAAACATACCACTCACTGAAAAGCCATCCAGATTTTACGACCAAAAAAGTACAGAACGGACAGAAATTTACAGCAGTATTCAAATGCTTCGTAATGGCACTATCTTCACTGAAACGGCCACAACACATTACATAACAAAGTTATTTAATGTTAATGAAAGCAAGTGACCGTGGCAAGTACCTCATACAGTCTCAAAAATTACAGTTACAGTAAAAATGACAACACCTTCAAGATACATAGGAGGTTGTTTGAGAAAGAAATTATAAGAAGCGCAGCAACCGCAAAGAACAGACACGTTCATACTCACTTTTAATTCTGCATGGGAAGGGTTCTCTGCATTCTACTGCTGCCTGAGAAGATCAAAAAATGCGAGTGACACTGCTCCCTTCGTTGTCCATGTAATTTCCGCAATACACTTATTAGCAGTTTTTCTATGCTGCTATTGCATACATCCTTCCCGTATTCTACGCGCCGTGTAAAGCACATTACTCCCTTACCCTGCTCTCTTTCTCAATGTTGGGTTCCGCTATATGTTTCCTCACTCATGTCGAGTATTTCACAATAGTTCGTGTTTATGCTTGGAATCATTAACTGTGAGAACGTAAACAGCATCGATTGACACTCATATCGTCTGAAGACATACGTGTTTCAGTAAAGAAATGTTTGTCTCCAAGACAATGTGATATACCAACGTTTTATAAACGCTAAGAAGAACACACGGTGCAAACAACGTGCA
This sequence comes from Schistocerca serialis cubense, assembly GCF_023864345.2. Taxonomy (NCBI): domain Eukaryota; kingdom Metazoa; phylum Arthropoda; class Insecta; order Orthoptera; family Acrididae; genus Schistocerca; species Schistocerca serialis. The sequence goes on along the minus strand of NC_064643.1, from coordinate 378,111,561 downwards.
AGTCAGTTGTTTTCTGCTTTGTTAAAATTCGTGTTTGGCAGACCCAGAAATGCGCATAAAATTGTGAACCATTAATTTCCTAAACGCTGCTGGAAAATGGAGCAAAGCACTCAGTTTAAAAATTTCAAATCGGAAAAATTAATAGCATTGCGAAAAGTTCTCAAAACCGAAAATCTATTCGTTTATAGGTTTTGCATTTTGCGTCATTTCTGACATATCATCAAAAAATTCCAACTAGAAAGACAGTTCCAACAACAGCACTCGTGGTGTGCAATCTGTCTTAGGCAGTGCCGCAGCTCGGGCATGTTGTCCCTGACCCCCGCGTATAAGAGGAAGTGTTTACGTTGCTGATACTCTCGAGTGTTGCTGTCTTAAAAGATCTCCATGGCACATAATTTCAGAAAGACTACGATCCAGTTTATGATTGACATCGTATCTGCCAGACCCAAGGTTTTTAAAGTTGAGCGTTTTCTGGGGGATGAAGTTCGTTTACCTATTCCTGATCTCTTTGGGATACACGTGTCCACTGTAAGAGGCGCAAAGTACGTCAAGATGGAGTGAAGCTTCGTGCGAAAGAACCATCTCCGCTGCTCTAAGCTGATTTAAATTTCGACGCTGTGGTGGCTATATGAGTGGTGTAACAGTGGCTTCTTCAGACTTGAGAGTGAGGGTCATTCTGGTCTCTGAACTGCCGTTTCAGGTACCAGGATCGCTGCGACCATATGGGTCAGTGCTCAGTCACATACCTGAACGCTGGGCTAAATAGCGTCCAACAGGTGTGGATCGTCCTTAAAAAACATACCCCTTCGTACTTATACACTGGAGGACGTCGAGTTTTGACTTACGACGGGCTTGTTCTGGCTGTGGTGGAGAGGGACACCACATCCCGGCGGAAAGCGTACAACTTCGCATCATGCAACCGCCACGAGGAGCAGCGCCGCAGCGAGAATTTACCACGCAGTTGTCAATGACATACGTGTCGGAAGCCCGCCCTGAGGTGTTGCCAAGTTCGTAGCATGACAAGAGCGGACAGAGGTAGGGGGCAGGGAGATGGTGGGGAGGACGCTCCTACACTCCCTTCACGACAGATGAGGGAGTGACCTGATGCAGCCTCAAAAGTAGCATGCAGTTTGGAAGAGAACGTCGAAAAGGCGGCGCCGCAATGGATCAACGAGCGCCTGTGAACAATGTAAGGATTGGATTGGATTGTTTGGGGGAAGAGACCAAACAGCGAGGTCATCGGTCTCATCGGATTAGGGAAGGACGGGGAAGGAAGTCGGCCGTGCCCTTTCAAAGGAACCATCCCAGCATTTGCCTGGAGCGATTTACGGAAATCACGGAAAACCTAAATCAGGATGGCCGGACTCGGGATTGAACCGTCATCCTCCCGAATGCGAGTCCAGTGTGCTAACCACTGACAATGTAAGGCATCGCCTACGTCGGCAGAGGGCAATGCGCCAAAACAAAGCTCGCCGAAGCGTCAGAAGAAGCGCTACCATATTTCGGGCGACACATACTCACGTAGCCTAGGGGACACCGAAGGATCATCGAGTCTAAGAGACATCTGACGCGATAAATGTGCATCGAAGAGATATTTGACATGATAAATGTGCCTTTAGAGGACGTCGAAAGGATTCCTACGGAGGTAACCGGAAGTTCCTCTTCATTGACAACGATTGAAACGGTACTATCGATGGCGGAGTCAGCGTCCACCCAATCGCATCGAAACGTAGAAGAGGGCTTTTTTGGGCTCGATGACCAATGTGACAGGGCAGAGTAAGTCTAAGAGGTACCGGAGTTGGCAGCCCCAATTTGGAGATTACAGTGATATGACACGAACCTGACGACGACAACGAACCGAGCAAATAAGGTGGGGACAATGAACATTAATACCATACGATCGCTTTTGAAGTTGCAACTTTTCTGTGGCATGATCTACACCACAGGCGCCCTTCCAGAAGTTCGTGGTTACAAAACTTACTTAACGCCGACTACAGAAGTAGGACGTGGCACGGAAATCTTGGTCTGAGAAGATATCCAGGTGCGTGACCTCCGTCATCTCTCTTCGGCCCGGGGTTTGCCGATGACTGTGAACGGCATTCGTATCGTCAATATATGTGTACCTTCAGGATCTTACAATCGAAGGGCGCGTGCACAATTCTACTTGGATCACATCTTGGTAAGAGGCGATTTTAATTGTATTCCCGCCTCGAAGGATCACACTCCGAATTTTAGCTCCTGCTTTGCAGTGCGCTGGATCTTTCGGGACATGACACTAATGAACACAAGGGAAAGATCCATGGGAAGCATAACGGCTCCTCGTCTTTTAGTAGCCACTCGATGACCAGACTGGATCGGATTTATGTTTCTGATGGACTACGAGATCAAGCGCTGGCTGCTGAACGTTGCCCACAGGTTTTACGTATGATCTTGCGTATCTACACTCGCTACCCCTCACACGACAACAAGTCTGGCGAAGACGTAGTTCGTGGAAACTTAATTAATCCTTATTGGTGGGTCCTGAATGTCGCCTGCGGGTTGCAGAAATGTGGCAGACATTCACCCGCCGTATCCCAGTGCACCGTACAGTTCTTTCATGATTGCTACAATATGCAGAACCACTCTTGCACAGGGAAGGGAAAAACCGGATGGCTCCGAGATACACTTGAATATGAATGGTACTTCATGACCTCTCCTTCAGAACTCCATTGTCGAGCGTCGAGCGTCGAGCGGAAGTCCACCACATTAGCCGTTCATTTTATCGATCACGAGACGTCGGTTGAGGGGACTTTCAATCCGTGCTAGGTGCTTGGACTATGTCGATGGAGAACTTATTTCCATGCATCATGAGTCCAGGGGACATGCACGTAATCATAGTGCTCCATAATGCAGATTATAGGCCCTTGAAGTCACAACAGGACACTGCTGCTGGGTTTCTAGATCAGTACCGCCTCCTTTACGCCGGAACGCCAACGGACGATCGGATGGGAAATGATATATCCTGAAAGATCAACATGGGGGTAGATGTTTCGGATGCAGTGGCGTTACTGGAATCCCTAACGGAAGATGAGGCGAGGACGTCACTTAAGATGGGATGACACTTGAATTTTATCGTGAACTTTCGGATCTAATGATATCCCAGTGGGTATTGAGGTATAATGATTTGCTGCACCCTGACACAGACGCACCGTCGCAATTCATGGCGGTAATGTTTATACCGAAATCGGCAGGGAGCGTTAACGCTCATGAATTTCGACCCCTCACTATCTTCAATAGTGACTATAAAATCTTTGCAGGAATGTTGGCTCCAAGGCTGAAGAGTCTAATATACAAGACACTGCCCCCAGGCCAGGCTTACCTAGAGGTTCGGAGCAGCATCCACTCTGTCCCAGGTGAATGCCGTGATATCATCGCCCTAATGGAGGTGAGCCATGGCGGCTCTAATCTTGGCGGTATGGCATTCCACTGGCGCCACTAACTACTTAGGATACCAATATCGATTCTATCGTCTGTCGCGAGCTAAGGTCTTAGGTCGAAGTGTGTGTTTTATTAGTTTGGCGAGGCCTGGAGAGTGCCTTGGCTGGCAAGTTGCTCCGGCTGCCCGGCGCGGCTCTCGAAAAGCTGCGTAAGGCTAAATCAGTTGGGGGCAAGCTTGGCCGGTTCGCTTAAGGATTGGTAGCGGCGGGCGGCACAAAGGCCTAAGGACGTCGGTAAGTTCCCGGCTTACTCTGCAAGCTTGGAGTTTACGGTACCTCAACGATCGCTTGTGTGGATTGGAGGCAATAACATCCTGGCTGGAATCCTGCAAGTCACGGTTCCTTCTCACGTGAGTGGAGTTAAGTTCTATTTTCTTATTTTGAGTACTCGATGTTGTAAGACCAGGTCTGTGTCATACGGAACTGGACCTGTTAGATTAACACACCTAGTACCTGACATGGTAAGTTCATGTCTGTGTTATATGAAATTGGACCTGTTATGTCAAAGCGCCTAAGAGTGACTGAGCACGTGACTCTCGGTCAGTGTTACTAATTGCAATTTGTGTTCCATGCCATATGTCATGCAAGTGCAAGAGTGTTCTCTGTTATAAGGTTCAAATTCCTCTGAGCACTATGGGACTTAACTTCCGAGGTCATCAGTCCCCTAGAACTCAAAACTACTTAAACCTAACTAACCTAATGACATAACACACACACATGCCCGAGGCAGGATTCGAACCTGCGACCGTAGCGGTCGCGCGGTTCCAGACTGTAGCGCCTAGAACCGCTCGGCCACACCGGCCGGCCTCTGTTATAAGTCCCGCGAAGAAAATCAGCTGTAACATGGTCTGTGAGGGAGGCAAGGCAATCTTGGTACATGCGTATACCTGAGTTATTGCATCAGCAGGCGCTGATATTTTCGCTTCTGAATAATAGTAATTTTAAGGAGTGTCAAGTTTAACGTGTGTCGGTACCTGCTTTTGCCTTTAGTTCAAATTTTATTACTCCATGGCCATTCTTGGGGTTGGGTTGTTAGGGGGAAGAGACCAAACAGCGAGGTCATCGGTCTCATCGGATTAGGGAAGGACGGGGAAGGAAGTAGGCCGTGCCATTTCAAAGGAACCATCCCGGCATTTGCCAGGAGCGATTTAGGGAAATCACGTAAAACCTAAATCAGGATGACCGGATTCGGGATTGAACCGTCGTCCTCCCGAATGCGAGTCCAGTGTGCTAACCACTGCGCCATTCTTGCTTGAAGCTTTATTCGCGGAGATTGATGTTCCCTTTTGGAGTGTGTTGTCAGGGTAGATTTGGCGGAAAACGATGCCCTCCTGTTCCCTGGGCCTGGAGCAGAGGCTTGGTTGCTCCTCGACGTGGCGGCACTTTCGTCGTCACAAGGCGTCTTAGTTGACCGGCGGTCTGCCGTCCCTAGCAGTCGCGTCGTGGTGGGTCAAGTTAAGTTGAGCGCTTGATACGTGCCATGGCGTAGTATCACCGTTTGAGCGGGAATTATTAGTTGGATTTATTTGGTGAGTTTAAAGAGGCCACGAGGTTATGGCGTGCTTGCCAAGCCTGAGGTTGTTCGTCCTTATATCTCTGTAGCTTTTCGTTTAAATCCTGCACTCTTATTACTACTTCTCAGCACGTTAGCTTTAAGACCTGTCACTTATCAATATAAATTGCCGAACCTGACCTTGATCCACAGTCACTAGCTACTAAACTTGTGAAATTTGGCTGCTCGTTCCTTGTTGATTGTGACAGCTGTCAGCTGTAGCTCTCAGCTTACTCTGAATTTTGGGCAATTGTATATTTATTGAAGGTTGTTGTTAATGTCTAGTTGGAATATACAGGTGGGTGTTTCTATTTAAATTTTATACATTCCCTGTTTGTCTGTTTAACGGATTTTTTTTTAAATTAAGGGTTATACATTGCTAAGTGGCCTTCCAACAGCTACAATCAGCGGCGTGGCTTGTGATCATTCGTTTATTTACATGAATGTTGTCCAATCGTGTAACGATTATCTAAGCTTGCCAATTATTAGCACGTTTAATGGCGGTTATTGTAAACCATTTTGCTGATGAAATTGTTTGTTGAACCTGCTTGTACTCTAGCCCATTTGGCTGATAAAATTATTTGTTGAACCTGTTTGTTGTTTTTGGAGCTGTGTACTTCCGATTTTCATGCTCTGCTCTTAATGGTATAGTTGTTAAAGATGGTTTTCAGTGAATTGAGCCTGTTCAAGTTTTGGCGAGAATTATGATTCTTTTAATAAGTTTTTAAATTGTGATGATAATGTTGTTGTTAAGTAATAACGTCTATTACATAAAACTACAAGCAACTTTCATGTGTTTTCCTTAAAGTTAATCCCAACCCTAGCGTGAAGTTCAGGAAGCATATTTTGTGCGAGTGTCGTTCGTATTAATGGACTTTGATTGTGACTTTGGCAGGACAACCATGATTTCCTTGACTCGACCATGAAACACATGACAATACCCCAGAATTTTATTACCGTCCTTAAGGGCCCCCCTTCCCAACGCTCCTTCAGCGGTAAGAGTCAGTGGAAAGAAGGAAGGCACAATTCTTGTTTACAGCTCAGTTAGTCAAGGATGTTCTTTGTCGATGCAGACACTCCCACAGACTCTTGCGGGCCCCTGGTTCCGTGAGAGTTCCTTCATGTGTCGCGCGTATGTAGATGACTTCATGATGACCGTCTGATCGGTGAACGAAGTAAGTACGTGATTCCCCTTCTTACTACATACGGTGCGGCGGCGGGAAGCAGAGTGAGAATGAACAAAACCAAGATTATGCGCACTGAACAGCGGTTGGACGCTCTGAAAAGTCAGATTACGACAGTGACCATCAGCGGCGGTGACGTACCGGCGTCTGCTCCAGCACATCCGATTGCACATATGCTCCGAAGGGTGGAATATACTGCTGTTCATCTTGCCTTACGACTGCCACACCAGGCACAGGTAATGTCAATGCCAAATGGTACTACTAACAGGTTAATGGCGGCCTTTGGATACTGAATCAAAGGATGCTGTTTTAGGTCAAACTCGAGACTTTAACATTTTCCAAAACATTCTCGAGGATTTAATCTCACGAATGTGACGAATAACGCTCTCTCTCTATACACGCAATCGATGATACGGACCTGGAACCAACGGCAGCCTGCCATCATGTCGGAGATCCTTGACGTTCTTCTCCTGTCCTTCGAACCACTGTGGACGTGGGCACTATGTCTTTTCCCACGTCTACATCTACATCTACATCCATACTCCGCAAGCCACCTGACGGTGTGTGGCGGAGGGTACCTTGAGTACCTCTATCGGTTCTCCCTTCTATTCCAGTCTCGTATTGTTCGTGGAAAGAAGGATTGTCGGTATGCCTCTGTGTGGGCTCTAATCTCTCTGATTTTATCCTCATGGTCTCTTCGCGAGATTTACGTAGGAGGGAGCAATATACTGCTTGACTCTTCGGTGAAGGTATGTTCTCGAAACTTTGACAAAAGCCCGTACCGAGCTACTGAGCGTCTCTCCTGCAGAGTCTTCCACTGGAGTTTATCTATCATCTCCGTAACGTTTTCGCGATTACTAAATGATCCTGCAACGAAGCGCGCTGCTCTCCGTTGGATCTTCTCTATATCTTCTATCAACCCTATCTGGTACGGATCCCACACTGCTGAGCAGTATTCAAGCAGTGGGCGAACAAGCGTACTGTAACCTACTTCCTTTGTTTTCGGATTGCATTTCCTTAGGATTCTTCCAATGAATCTCAGTCTGGCATCTGCTTTACCGACGATCAACATTATATGATCATTCCATTTTAAATCACTCCTAATGCGTACTCCCAGATAATTTATGGTATTAACTGCTTCCAGTTGCTGACCTGCTATTTTGTAGCTAAATGATAAAGGATCTATCTTTCTGTGTATTCGCAGCACATTACACTTGTCTACATTGGTATTCAATTGCCATTCCCTGCACCATGCGTCAATTCGCTGCAGATCCTCCTGCATTTCAGTACAATTTTCCATTGTTACAACCTCTCGATACACCACAGCATCATCTGCAAAAAGCCTCAGTGAACTTCCGATGTCATCCACAAGGTCATTTATGTATATTGTGAATAGCAACGGTCCTATGACACTCCCCTGCGGCACACCTGAAATCACTCTTACTTCGGAAGACTTCTCTCCATTGAGAATGACATGCTGCGTCCTGTTATCTACGCACTCCTCAATCCAATCACAGAATTGGTCTGATAGTCCATATGCTCTTACTTTTTTCATTAAATGACTGTCGGGAACTGTATCGAACGCCTTGCGGAAGTCAAGAAACACGGCATCTACCTGTGAACCCGTGTCTATGGCCCTCTGAGTCTCGTGGACGAATAGCGCGAGCTGGGTTTCACATGACCGTCTTTTTCGAAACCTACAGAGTAGATTTCTTGTCTCCAGAAAAGTCATTATACTCGAACACAAGACGTGTTCCAAAATTCTACAACTGATCGACGTTAGAGATATAGGTCTATAGTTCTGCACATCAGCTCGACGTCCCTTCTTGAAAACGGGGATGACCTGTGCCCTTTTCCAATCCTTTGGAACGCTACGCTCTTCTAGAGACCTACGGTACATCGCTGCAAGAAGGGGGGCAAGTTCCTTCGCGTACTCTGTGTAAAATTGAACTGGTATCCCATCAGGTCCAGAGGCCTTTCCTCTTTTGAGCGATTTTAATTGTTTCTCTATCCCTCTGTCGTCTATTTCGATATCTACCATTTTGTCATCTGTGCGACAATCTAGAGAAGGAACTACAGTGCAATCTTCCTCTGTGAAACAACTTTGGAAAAAGACATTTAGTATTTCGGCCTTTAGTCTGTCATCCTCTGTTTCAGTACCATTTTGGTCACAGAGTGTCTGGACATTTTGTTTTGACGTCCAGCGATTCGTTGTTGATTTCAGTTACGTTCGGTTACGAATACTTTCCACGAGTATCCCCACCACCGATACACAAGGCTTCATCCAGGCAGCAATGTGGTCGCATTTAAATACCCAACGAGGCGACAGATTTGGCGAGTTATACATACGCTTGTCCTCACCATGGCGGCGAGATCGTCTGGTATACATTTAGCAACCTCAAGACAGTCACACGCCGACGGTTGTACGACATTCGCAGGTTCGATCCCCCACTCTGACTTAATGTGGAGTGCTGAACACCGACAAACTCTGTCTGCGGTGCGGTGAAGCGAAGGACGCTTGATGGCTGGTGTAACGCACCATGGCACAGCTGTAACGGACCGACGACTCCGCGATTGCGACTGACACTTTATTCTCACCAGTCACGGTCTTTTCCCCCTACAGGAAACGTCGGCAATCCTCTATACTGCAGGACGCGCATTAAACTACCTGCTCTCGCGGTCTGTGTTATCGCGCATGCGTTATAGATCTATCCACTTCAACAACATGAGATCATCCGATATCACTCGAAATACAAAACGTACTTTACGAACTTCCTGGGCAGCATGTTTCATTACCCTCCGGAGCGGTGGGGCGTCCCAGGTGTGCAGGTCTGCGCAGTTTCACAGACCAGTATATCACCTCCCCCCCCCCCCGCAGCAGTGTGGTGAGTATGTCACTTGGACGCTAAATTTCTTTCTTTCCTTTTTCAGATGTTGCTGAGATTTTATCCAGGACTCGCACATTGCGTTCATCCTGAAACGGACGATGGTTTATATCGACTGTTATTCTACAAGAAAGGAATTTTTTTTTACTTGGCACATAAAATATAAAAGAAGAAATAATTAAATAAAGGTGCGATGATTCCTTCTAGCTGGGTCTTCCTTATCCTGTCAGGAGACAGGGACACCGTGGGAGTGCATATGATAATGAACGTGCTTTGTATTGTTGTAGTGAGAGGAAAAACTTTTTCTTTTGCATTTAACTCTGAGCAAACTTTATTTTCACTCCTGAAAATTACTACACATCATTAGAAAATACTGTTACGTTTTCATTTACGATAATATGTGCACAAACAACTTTCCGCCTTTGTCTACATACAGTTCAGCGCGTCTTTGTGCGCTTCGAGTACCCTGAAATGTTTCGATATCTGAGAGTAATCGACATGTTTTACTCATTCCATTTCTCATATCATACAGAATTTTAGGACGCTACTGATACATAGTGCCTTAGATGCGGTCCTCTGAAAAATTAATCGAGGGCGTTAAATATGGAAATTGTGGAGGCTAAGTCACAGGACCATCTGCCAATCCACCGACCAGGAATAATTTGATTTAAGATACATCTGGCCATCAAGGAAACAACTGCTGGATACCTATCGTGCTGCAATCACAAGGAAACAACTGGTGGACACTTATCGTACTGCAATCACATTAACAACTGCGTTGCTTGGAGAACATCTTCTAGTAACTATGTCCGTGCATACTAGAGATAGACAGAGCGCCGTTGTACATCTAATCGTTAGTGAAATAAAGAAGTCTGCTAGCTTATTATGGATGCATAAGTGATAAAATAAGAGAAATTACAATGTTTGGCTAGGCCATCATTAAAGAAAGACTCAGAAACGTATCATATCGCTTTTAGTTGATTTAAAGTAAATAATCGTTTAATAGCACAGTCTATTAGTAAAATGAACTCATCTGCGCACCATGTATCGTAAGGCTTGTAGATGTCATGAATTATTTAAAAATACAAAATTAGTTTCACGCCATAGTACAACAGTCTAGTCTAATACTAATTCAGATCGGTAATACATTCCCTGTAAGAGCACGAATTCCCGTATCACCTACACTTGTTTCCGCGCTCTTAATATTGCTGAGAGGTTCCTATCGACGCCAAGTCTGGTTCAACCAGCATTTTCATCATTAATTTGTTAGGATTGGCTAACTCGTTCCATTTCCAATTCCGCGAGGGAAATGAAATACAAGGTCGGCAGTTTGAAAGGATTGTTGAATAGAACTGTGGAATTCTACGAAGCAGGTACTAAATGTTTCAGAACCAAATAAATATTTCGTGAGAAGGTGTATATTATAACTGGGTCTAGAATAGCGTGCCAGAGGTCGTACCACCATAGAGCTCTATCAAAAAATTTAAATTTGATGTTAGAATCGTGTGGATGACCTGATCATCGAAAAAAATGACGCGATAGAACATTATGGGGAAACTGACAGAGGCACATGAATAATATGAGCTTGGGATCGTATCGCTTTTTTTGATATTATTCGGATAAGTCTACCGCAGAGTGAACAATACGGAATTGGGAAATGCAGTTTAGTGTGCTGGTGATGCGCAAATTATAAATCGCAGCGAAAATACACATTGCTTTTCAGAAACAGGAGCGGACTACCTAAAAAACAAGTTGACTGCAGAGATAGCTTACGCGGTAGTAGAGGCTCTGCGAACGAGTAACGCACTATTGTCTTCCTTTCCCATGAAATAAAGTAGAAAATCAACAATTCCTCCGCATGCTATAGACGGCCAATGCCTTAATATCTCAAGAGAAAATGGGAGGTCTTGTCTAGTGACGTATCCAATTGTTAACGGCAATACACTGTGTAATCCAGTCAGTAGTCTCAGCAGTGACGACATCACATTCACGGAAGACAAAAACTTCAGAGAAATACGAACCAAGGAAAATCCATTTTGGGACCAGAACTAAGTGTTTTGATGGACAACACGAAGTGGGGAGCGTCAGTCGCAATTAGCTAATTTTGGAGCAAGAGAGCTGTATAGAACCAGCGATGACCATTAAAATGTGTAATTGTTCGTTTGCGTGCGCTTCCAAGGCAGTTTAATATTCATTTCCTCCACGACATTTTGAATATGCCAAACGTTGCCACCCTCTAGATTCTGTGACAGCCCACATCGTGTCAAAGTGCCGTCGAACAGTGAGATGTGTTCTATCAGGCCAATCCAGATGACCACCTTATGACCAGAGACGAGTGCTTCATTGTGAACGTGAGACAAAGAAACAAAGCAAGCAGTGGAAACATCTGGATTCACCAACGCTGAGGAAGGCATAGACAGAACCATCATAAGGCAAGGTTGAAAGATCCTAGACTAGTGGTTAAATTGTGAACTAACGGCAGCCCACGACCAAGTAATATATAATTCTAGTGGAAGTCCAATCAGCTCTTCCTAGGTAACAAAACGAAATCGCAGTGATACAAGACGAGTGGGAACAACGCTCGCTGCCGTCACTAATAACAAACAAAACGAAATCGTACTTATACCAGACGACCGAGTGCAATGATCGTTGCTTTCACAGAATAATATGTAAATTGTACTTGGGTGCTGTACACGAGGACAACACTGACAAAATGAAGTTAACGAATTATGTATACACGAGATATATTTATTTTTAATGGGTCAAATGTATGTTTCATGAAATTAAGAACAAACTGACGGAGAACAAAGCTATCTCAATATTCAGTAAAATTGAACAATAATGTCGGCAATACCAAAAATTACCGGCAGACTGCATGGAGAATAAAGCATCAAGATCCATTTTATTTGTGCAGTTCAAAAATGGTTCAGATGGCTCTAAGCACTATGGGACTTAACATCTGAGGTCGTCAGTCCCCTAGACTTAGAACTACTTAAGCCCAACTAACCTAAGGACGTCACACACTTCCATGCCTGAGGCAGGATTCGAACCTGCGACCGTAGCAGCAGCGCGGTTCCGGACTGAAGCGCCTCGAACCGCTCGGTCACAACGGCCGGCATTGTGCAGTTCGTGAATTATAAGTTAGAGCTACAACAGTTTACAATAAATTGGCAGGATAAGTTACGTATGAGAAAAACTAACTTAAGCGATCTGCTCAGAATAGGGACTTCCGTGAAAACTGCCCGTATCGCCAAAGAAGGTGCTCTTCACTTAATGAGATTTACAGACTGCCTTCTGCCGACAAAAGAGTGCGTAGAGAGGATTCCAGCGACATACCATCCCAGCGCGGAAGGCGAAGTCCAGTTTTCAAGCACACGTCTCCAGTGCCTTCATTAGAGTGTCACTGAAATGATACAAGATTTGGGGTGGACATAATTAAAACAAAGACGTTTTTCGTTGCGGTAGAATCTTCTCACGAAATTTCAAGCACCAGCTTTCTCCTCGGAATGCGAAAATATTTGATTGACGCCGTCCTAAATAGCGCGAAATGATCATTATAATAAAATAATTTTTTCCGCTCGCTGTTCGAGATTGGAATAACAGAGAATTATTGTGAAGGTGGTTCGATGAACCTTCTGCCAGGCACTTAAGTGTGATTTGAGGAGTATCCATGCCGATATGGAAATAACCACGAAATAGCGGCAGAAAATGACATGGTGCTATGTGCCAGGAACATCGCAAGGTGTTTTTGCACGCGTTCTATTTAGCGACGAAGCATCATTCACCAACAGCGGTAACGTAAACTGGCATAATATGTACTATTGGGCAACGGAAAATCCACGATGGCTGCGACAAGTGGAACATCAGAGACCTCGGAGGGAGGAAGAATAATTGGCCCCCTTTTTATCGATGGCAATCTAAATGGTGCAATGTATGCTGATTTCCTACGTAATGTTCTACCGATCTTACTGCAAGATGTTTCACTGCATGACAGAATGGCGATGTACTTGCAACGTGATGGATTTCCGGCACGTAGCTCGCGTGCGGTTGAAGCGGTATTGAATAGCATATTTCATGACAGGTGGATTGTTTCTGTCTTGGTGTGATGCTAACACATTATGCTCACAAGGAAAAAACTGTCACATGAGCATATCAGCAAAACATTTGTGTGGCAGGCATAACGACGACTAAGTGATTTTTCAAGGTGGAACTTTTCAGACCCGGCCGCGGTGGCCGAGCGGTTCTAGGCGCTACAGTCTGGAGCCGCACGACCGCTACGGTCACAGGTTCGAATCCTGCCTCGGACATGGATTTGTGTGATGTCCTTAGGTTGGTTAGGTTTAAGTCGTTCTAAGTTCTAGATGACTGATGACCTCAGGAGCTAAGTCCCATAGTGCTCAGAACCATTTTGAACTTTTCAGGAATAGTCAAAATGCAGATTTATACAACTAAAGACCCCTCAAAGTCATCCGTTGTTGGAAGAAATGTGTCGCACTGAAAAATTAATATGCAGAGTAGGACCAACACCGTGTCCAAAATTCATGGCCGCAGCTTGATGGTTTTTAGGTGATAATTAAAACCTTATGAGCACCTCTCGTGTGCGGGAACAGCTTCAGATGGAAGAGGGGACTCAAGCACAGGAAGGGCATGCGAAATTTGGTGCTATTAGGGGTTCTTTCCTTCAGATATCTTCGCAAACAGCAGCAACGTATAACTTCCCGCTGTGGCGAATGTCCTTTTGGAGTTCCTTTTTGGCCGCAGACACGGTAGCTATTATATTCAAAGCCGGAAGCGGCGTTTATCTGTCGGTGTAGGAAATTGCCCGCGTCGAGCCCGGCCCAGCACGGCCCAGCCGAATCGAGCCACACAACTTCCTCGTAAAAGAAGGCTGCGGGGCGCAGATCGAGGCTACGCAAGGAGAGGCGAGGCGTGGCTCCGGCTTGGCTGTTAGCCGATCTGCGGCCGGGCCGCGCCGCTACCGAAAGGAAAGCAGACACCCCGCCCCGCCCCGCCCCGCCCGCCGACATTTCCAACTCAACAGGTGCTCACCGCAAGAACAGCGCCCGGAATTCGGTGTTCGGCAAACAAATGCCCAGCTTTAGCAGAATGAGAACTGATTTTCCTGCTACGGCTCTGTTAAGGCGAAAGAAGAACTTACCACCTCCTTCGGCGTTTGATTCTACCGGCACTGAGGCTGATATTCCGAGATACTCGTCGATACAGAAAGTTGGAAAAACACACTTAAGTAACTACGCTTATCAAAGGCTGTCGTACAACACGTCGTAATCTATGAATACTTTTTCTTCTTTAATTACACTAAGGTGCCAGAGAAACAAATATAGAGGTATACAAATAGGCAGAATACGGCGCTGCGGTCGGAAACGCCTATGTAAGACAACAAGTATATGGCACAGTTATTAGATCAATTACTCAATTACTGCTGCTACTATGACGGGTTATCAAGATTTAAGTGAGTTTGAACGCGGTGTTATAGTCGGCGTACCAGCGACTGGACGCAGCACCGCCGAGGTAGCGATGAAGCGGGGATTTTCCCGTACGACAATTTCACAAGTGTACCCTTATTATCAGGAATTCGGTAAAACGTCGAATCTCCGACATCGCTGCGGCCGGAAAAAGACCCTGCCAAAAAGCGACCAACGACGACTTAAAAGAATGGTTCAACGTGACAGAAGTGCAACCCTTTCGCATAATTGCTGCAGATTTCAATGCTGGGCCATCAACAAGCGTCAGCGTGCGAATATACAAGGAAATATCGTCGGTAGGGGATTGCGGAGCCGAAGGCCCACTCGTGTACCCCTGATGACCGCAGCACACAAAGCTTTACGCCTCGTATGAGCCCGTCAACATAGACATTGGACTGTAGATGACTCAAAACATGTTGCCTGGTCGGACGAGTATCGTTTCAAATTGCATCGAGCGGATGGACGTGTACGGGTATTGAAACAACCTCATGAATCCATGGCCCGAGCATATCAGCAGAGGATTATTCAAGCTGGTGAAGGCTCTGTAGCGGTATGGATCGTGTGCAGTTGGAGTGATAAGGTACCCTTGATTCTCCTAGATATAGCTCTAGACAGGTGACACGTATGTAAGCATTCTATCTCATCACCTGTATCCATTCTTATCCATTGTGCATTCCGACGGACTTTGGCAACTCCAGCAAGACAATGCGACATCCCACATGTAGAGAATTGCTACAGAGTGGCTCCAGGAACACTCTTCTGAGTTTAAACACTTCCGCTGGCCACCAAACCCACCGAACATGAACATTATTGTCGATATCTGTGATGCCTTGCAACGTGCTGTTGAGAAGAGATCTCCATTCCCTCGTACTCCCTCCGAGATTCATGATGTCAATTTCCTCCAGCACTACTTCAGACATTAGTCGAGACCATGCCACGTCTTGTTGCTCCACTTCTGCGTACTCCCGGGGGTCTTAAACGATATTAGGCAGGTGTACAAGTTTCTGTGGCTCTTCAGTGTAGTCTGTGTTCGTAGAAAACGCTGTAGCACGAGTCTTGACCCAAAAACCTACTTGAATCTCCCAAACCAGTTTCAACAACGGTTTGCTATCATCAGTGAGTTCTTAATAAGTACACAAATACATACTGTGAACTATGTATTTTCGGCATTATGATTCGTAAACCAATATAGACTCGACGATGTTGTACTGCCTATGTTGCTAAGAAAATGAACCATACTATGTTCCTTCAGCGTATGCGTGCACGTAAGAAGAAATTTTGCACTGTTCGTCTTAAAAACACATGCATTGCAATACTGTATTTGTCCGCCGATACCAGGTTACGACTGAAACCTGGTTGCTAGGTATCCAGAGAGCGCACAGGATAAGTTTAAGGTTGGGTATGGGGCCGTAAACAGTTACTGTTGGTTGCACAGTCAAACACACAACTTTATTTTCTAAGAACCACTTATTTACACATTGGCTTAAAATATCACAATTAAACATTACAGCAGAAGGGCTAGTTAAAGAAAACTTGAGATGCTATCTGAGCTGAAGGCCCCAAAACCAAAGCAAACACAAGAACGGCTGAAGGCCTGGCTTAGAAATCAAAAGCAACTAAAAGTAAACAATTAGCAGCTGATGGCCTACACTAAACGTCTGAAGGATAACTATAATTAAAGCACATTAACAATCAATTTTTCTAACAAAGAAATTTCCTTTTGAACTTGAAACAGAACGGCCGGAGCCTGATTAAGGAAATGTTAACTTCTTGCACAGCTGAAAGCCAGAAATAAATTTGAAACAACGGCTAAAGGCCTGGACTACAAGTCAGATAAATAGTTTTTAATTATTAAAAAAAAATTCTTTTAAGGAATACACATGGCTGAAGGCCTTTCTAAGGGGTTCACGCAAATACTCGGCTGAAGGCCACCCATAACACATGGAACAACTAACAGCTTAAGGCCTGGATTACAAACAATTTTAGATAGAGTGAATCCTTGCTTCCAGGAGTGCTAGTTCTGCAAGGTTCGCAGGAGGGTTTCTGTGAAGTTTGGAAGGTAGGAGACGAGGTACTGGCGGAATTAAAGCTGTGAGGACGGGGCGTGAGTTGTGCTTCGGTAGCTCAGTTGGGAATTCCGGCTTTCCCTGTCGCCACGGTCGGACGTGCTGAAACGTCCCCTTTTCAACAATTATACATGACTGTGCTTAAACTGACACACAATATTTTGTTAGCGCAACGCAATCTTACTTTCAAAATTCCCTACAAAAGAATGGCCCTGACTAACATTAAACTATACCTTTCACAAATCACTTACCTCACAAAAATCTTCGCTGCTCAAGCTGCTGCAATACAGCGAGCGCCACTACTGCCAGCTAAATAAAAGATTGAAACTACTGAAGGCACTAACTACTGATAGGGATAGTTAGCAAATGAAAGATATTAATAGAGAACAAACAATGTATTTACCTTAATATCATCAATAGTCATAATATATATAGCAGCTCATCACAAATTACAAAACTCCGCCATCTCTCTCCCCACATCCACCACTGCTGGCGGCTCACCTCCAACTGCGCAACGCTACGCGCTGTTCACATCCAGCTGCCGCTGCCCAACACTACAATGGCGATTATTACAACAATGCAAAGCAGCCACAGACTGCACACAGCACAGCCAGTGATTTTCATACAGAGGTGGCGTTACCAATAAAAAAACCTAAACAGCCTGCTTACATAGCCCCCATGCTCCCCACAAAAAATTTTACAAATTGGATTGGGCAGTGGCCAATACAGATTTGAAAACAATTTTTCATAATTACAATAACAAACAAATCAAATGCACACACTTATTGATACAATGTTGGTCAAAAGCTAAAAATTTCTCACAGTCCATAAAGACAGTCCAGATTGTTCATCACAGTAAAAATGCAGAGTTTTTCTCAAAGTCTGAGCAGTAAAAGAAAATGCACACAGAAGTAGTGGATTTCCAAGCAGTCTTGAAGAAGTAGTGTTGTCCTTCCAACGGAAAGACAGTGCTGACTCTTGACATGCATACAGGTAATGGGCCACAACAGAGCAAACCCACAGCAGAGTCAGTCGTAGTTTGGAAGAATATTGGTAGGTAGGTCATCACAGAGTAGACCCACTGTAGTCCTTATAGAGATTACGGTATTGGTGGGCCACCAGAGGTGCAGACCCACTGCAGTCCTTGTAGAAATAATGGTATTGATGGATCATCAAAGATGTAGACCCACTGTAGTCCTTGTAGAGATAATGGTATTGGTGGGCCACCAGAGGTGCAGACCCACTGTAGTCCTTGTAGAGATAGCCAGCAGCCATCTGTTGTGACTGTGCAGGTGCACAATCACCATTGAAGAGTATTGCGGATAATTTAGCAAGTCCATAACCACCACTTGTGCACTCACAAAGTTTTTGGAATTGTCCTTAGAACCAGCAATGCTGTTATCCAGTCCCTTGCTGAATTATTAACACACGTGCAAACACTAACAGTCCCTACTTCTCACATATTGTCCATATACTATGACCAACAGAAACGTGTGCAGTGAAATGTAACTAACAAGTTAATAATAAGATGAACTGGTGTCAATTACAATTTTATAACATGAGAATACAATTACAAAGGTACAAAATACATCACTAAAAACATAATAATACAGATAACATTTGTAGTAATAGGGGCTTTACAAAAGAATAGAAATAAACATATACATCAGTGTTACAGGAAGTATGACATGAGTACATAGATAAAAGATCAGAATAACTTTCGAAACATCAACTTCACACATGAGCATTAACACAAAACAGAATAAATAATGTGTAAGCATATTTATAAGGTAAATAACATATTATTAATGCCAATTATATTCGAGGATAACAGTATTCCTCATCATAGTGAATGTAACTTAGTATTAGAAGAGAAAAAAGTTCTATGAAACAGTACACAGAGACAGGAAGAAAACAAATACACAAGGGTACACAAACATATAGTGGGATAACACCAATAGGAAAGGACAGGGTTCGTTTTCATTGTAACATGTGGTACTGCAGTCCAACCCAAAACTTCATATATCTTTCCTCTTATTTCATCCTTTGTTTCCACCAAAAAAATTCTATCTAAGCATGCTTTCTGTATTTATATGTTCACACATTTCTTACCTCAACATTTATTTCCAAGAAAATCCTACCTAAACCTGTTTTCTGTACTTTGTTTTGTATAACTTCTCAATGCATTTCTTTACCTATTCTCCATAGTCAGTTTCTTATATAGTCTACCCCCTCTTAAGCTAACTTAAATCTACTGAGCTCAGATGCTAAACTAAGGGACGAGGCAATGCAGCAGCACATAAAACAATTAATATAAACAGCAATGAAAAAAATGGAAAATCGCAAAGCAAGCTACAGTAAATCTAAATTACCAAGCAATTCAACATTACAACTAATATGAGGCAATGCGCAGCAAACAAAAAAATAAATCTGGCTTAGCAGAGTAACACAAATTAAAGTTCAGTAGCACTATGCCTGGCAAACAGCAGCTTATATCTAAACATGACATAGCTCACGCAGAAAAAATAGTACACTAAAGATATCAATGCAGATAAGGGAAATGTATAATCACATCTTAATGTCTAAGTAATTAAAGTGGTGCACCACAAATTATTCTATAAAAGAAATTACCAAGTACTTGAAAAGAAAATTATAGATGCAGTTACTGTTATTAGTCCCTTCTTATTGTTCTCTCCATTCCAAGAGCTCCTTTTTCGAAGAATGTGGATCAGAAAATACTTATTTAATAAATCTGTTGACAGAAAGTGTTCACATTAGCAGATGCATTTAAGTTTATTTTATAAAACCAATGCTGCAACACAGCTGGAAACCAGATATTAAACAAAATGAGCAATCTCTTAACTACAAAGACAATAGATGTAAAATGTTTCTAATCATTTCATTAGGCATTTTAGTAAATACCATAAATTACAAGCTCCACAGTATGCTTTCAACAAGGGAATGTCAATAGCGAGGACAATGGCCTCACCTTTCTTTTATTCTACCTGTGCTTCTGATGAGGCACTCACTAATGACTTGTTCTCCCGGCGTCTGACACAGCTGCGTGCCCACAACGCATTACGTGCAGGTGGTCACTTAACTTTCTTACAGAAATATTTATGACAGCAGTTTCCGCTACTGTGACAGTCTCATATACAAAATTTCACGGGTCGAGAATTTGCGTTGCAAATGTGTAGAAACAAAATCTTATCAATATAACAGTGTCATCTACCTCAAACGTACTTTAAAAATCATGCTCCCTTACGAAATACGACATTCAACGCTCTCATAGTATCACAATGGTTCCGAAAAATGTGAGCATTTCTCAAAGTACAGACAAAATACAATTTCGTAAGTATGAAGTTATCCAACTGTGTAATTAAGTAAACATCTGTCACTGATGTAGTAAAAAAATGTTTATCTCTCTCAGATAAATGATCAGATAGCTGTGTAATTCTGTCTTAGAGAAATATGGTACCGATGTGTAAAGTTGTATAAGCAAATACCATATTAGCTAGGGTTCCTTGTGGTTGCCACACACATGGTACACAAAGTAAGCGTGTACCCCCCTGAGGATTAATGTAATTATACCCTCAGGTGTTACAGATTACAGCAATGAAATGAAATGTATCACTGAAAACCTTTGTATCATTGTACTTCAAATATATTTAAAAATAAATGTTTTAAGTACAAAATTAATCACTCAAATGCGTGTCCTGTAGCGCTAAATGTGCATCTTGTTGTAAGATAATCTCTGTGGAAGTGTCGTAGTTATCGTCCTCCGAAAGCTAAGTTCTGCAGAAGCCAATGTACTTACCTCATGATACACCAAATTTCAAGTAAACCAAAATGTTGCATTAAAATCTCATTAGCAGTACTGGTAAATGTTCTAAGTATGTGAGCCTTATAGTCGTTACGTAATCGTGCAACTAACAAGCAAGAATGTACACACACAATAACACTGTGTCGTCTCTTCACAATAATAACGCATTCGTAATTTCTGTTTAAATAAGTTCTCTTGGTTCTTGACTGGATATTTAACTTCAAACATTGTTGCATATTAACAGTTTCTTAAGTCTGACAAAGCATACTAGAAATGTGAAGTGAAAAGTTATATGGCAAAGACTAAGTTAAAAAGCAGATTATCTTTCTATAAACGGTTTTACATGTGAAATGTGGTGTAAACCTTTACTCTTCCTAGTGCACAGAGTTTCAACTTCAAAGCAATTATCATGTTGTATACATCGGTAAAGAATGCTAAAATTTTTCTCAAGGCTAGCGTCTTATGTTATTTTTCTCGGAGCCAGCGGGCGCACGCGGCTGCCTGCTGTGCGAGTCATTGTCTGTCTCTTTGTTGGCGCGCGTCGTTATTGGGATTAGGAGACCTAACTTCTACAAATTCGCCTTGCCGAGAGGGCCCAGCCGTGTTAGAATCCCGCCAGTTCTGATGAAATTGACGTCTGTCGTTATGATTATATCGTCTGTCGTCATGTCGGTAGATTCCGTAGTTTCTTCCTTGTCGGTCACGTGGTGGAGAATTTCTCCCTGAATCGTAACTCCGCACTGAACTGTTGCGTCTGAAGTTATTCTGTCTCCCCTGGTAATAATTGTTTTGCTTCCCATATTGTCTGTTTCTGTGGTTATCTCTGTCATATTCATTACTACGGAAATGCGATCTTTCTCTGTAACTATTATTACTCTGCCAGTGGTTGTCATATGGGTGGTGTCTGTTTTGGTCACGATTTGCGTTGTAAGAATAGACCTGTCGTGTCCAGTTATTGTTTCTGTCATCACGGAATTGTGACGTATGTGACCTGTAGTGATTGTTTTCCTGTTTTCGCGTTCCGCGATTGTCAGTGTCAATTTCCAATTCTTGTAACACACCCTGAGAAGCTTCAATGTCATCTTTGCAACGTCCTGCTAAAATAATATGTCGTAAATGTTCAGGCAATTTGATTAAGCAAATGTGGATGAGTTCTGAGGGGCTGTATGGGTTTGAAAGACATTGATTCTTATGCAACATGTCTTCAAAATATTTCACAAGACTGGAGAATTCAGATTGTTCGAAATGTTTCATCATTATGATACCATGTTTTATTCGGTCTTGTGTGGCTTGAGACCAATATGCTGAGAGGAAGGCATGGTAAAATTCTCCTTCACTGTGGCAATCGTGATGACCGATCGCATTCTTACAGCTGGTTCATTCTCTAAGTAGCCACACATAAATTCTAATCTGTGTTCCAACGACCAGTTGGGAGGAAAACAATGAGAGAATTGATGGAGCCATGCTTGTGGATGAATGTCGTTGCCAGAATTCTTAAATGTTTTGAATTTACATGTAGTAATGAACAGCTTATAGTCAAAATCGTCATGTCGGCGAGTCGCATGTCGGTCATTGTTACTTCGTTTCGGCGGTTCCATCTCAAAATCCAATGCGCCTTGCCAATTTCTTTCATAATTTCCGAAGTGTCCTGTGTTATTATTTTGTGTTTGTTCCGTATTTCTATGTCCCTCTTCCCGTATTGGAGCGCGAGTGTCCTCTGAAATACGTAATTCTTGTATTACCTGTGTAAGCTGATCTTGTACTTCCCGGATTTCTCTTTGGTGTTGTGTATTAATTTGATTCTGATTTTGTTTGAATTTCCTAATTTGTTCGTACTCTTCTGTGTCATTAAAGACTACCGGTCTTGCGTCAATCAGATTATTATCTACCTTCGTAGATAAATTAGTGAACTGATCCAAAAGTTCGGCTACTTTCTCCGATAGTGTACTTATTTCCTCAGTGTGTTTTTCTGAACCAAGTTTCAGAGTATCTACTGTGTCCTTAAAGTTTTTCCGAGTTTTTTCAAGTTGCGTAACCGAATCGGTAGATGCAACTGAGTCAAATTTAGCTTGCAAGGTCTCATGATTTTCATGAACAATAATTTGCAGTTCTTTTATGGCTGCTTCGTGATTTTGTAATGCATTTTCATGCCGCGAAAAAATAGGTTGAAAATGCTCACAAATTTGAGTTTTTACGTCATTACAGACTTTTTGACATTTCGATTCAATGTTATGTAACTCAGTAGTTAAATCTTCACGCGTTTGTTCAAGAGTTTGTTCCAATGAGTCTAACTTTTGAAGCTGTTGCTGTGTTTGTCTCTGATTTTGTTCCAGTGTGTCTAACTGTTGCTGCGTTTGTCTCTGATTTTGTTCCATTGTGTCTAACTTTTCAAGCTTTTGTCCCATTTGTTGCATTAATTGTAATAACAATGCACTGATGTCCGAAACATGTTCCTCAGTGCTTTTCGGCAGTGAACTTGCACCGGCAACATTCACATTTTGACAAGCGGAAAATGTGTCTTGACTCATTTGAGAAAACGGTGAGAACCCAAAACCTGAGTCTGCAGTATTTGCAATATTGTGTTCTGTCATTCCCGATTCCTGAGGCGAGCTGTTGCCGACCAATCGATCGATAACGCTTCCCTGTTCACTACCTGTTTCACTGTCTACACCATTGTTTGCCGCCCGCTCCATTTCCCTATGCGCAATTACCAAATTACTACTTTGAACATTAGTTAATTCATTACTCTGCGGCGCTAACACACTGCTTTCGTCTTCACTGTCATTTCTCAGTTTACTTTGGAGCCTAGTATTACGTTTTTCACACGCCATAATTGTCACAATATTTCACACGATAACACAGAAAAGCGCAATTTGAGAAGCAAAATAAAATAACATAGCAATGGAAATAATGTCTACTTAATTGCCAGCGCAGCTGCGAAATACTTGGTGCAATCTACATGCATGCCACAACTGTTTTACTGTACCACAATGAAAAACTACAACTACAAAGGAAATTCTCTCTATGATTACGTGCTATCAATAAACAATAGCTACACTAATTACACAAACTACAAGAAAAAAATCAGAAGATTCCAGTGAGGTATCCTCGGCTAAGGGTCGACATATGAAACGTCCCCTTTTCAACAATTATACATGACTGTGCTTAAACTGACACACAATATTTTGTTAGCGCAACGCTATCTGACTTTCAAAATTCCCTACAAAAGAATGGCCCTGACTAACATTAAACTATACCTTTCACAAATCACTTACCTCACAAAAATCTTCGCTGCTCAAGCTACTGCAATACAGCGAGCGCCACTACTGCCAGCTAAATAAAAGATTCAAACTATGGAAGGCACTAACTACTGATAGGGATAGTTAGCAAATGAAAGATATTAATAGAGAACAAACAATGTATTTACCTCAATATCATCAATAGTCATAATATATATAGCAGTTCATCACAAATCACAAAACTCCACCATCTCTCTCCCCACATCCACCACTGCTGGCGGCTCACCTCCAACTGCGCAACGCTACGCGCTGTTCACATCCAGCTGCCGCTGCCCAACACTACAATGGCGAGTATTACAACAATGCAAAGCAGCCACAGACTGCACACAGCACAGCCAGTGATTTTCATACAGAGGTGGCGTTACCAATAAAAAAACCTAAACAGCCTACTTACAGTGCTAGCTGGTTGCTCTGCATCGCCGGTGTCGTTGCCAGTGTTTACTGTTTGCCGCTGTGCGTTCCTGTGTTCCGAGTGATTCACGTGTAGTGTACTTTTTTGTGGTCGTCCTTTTCGTCAGCAACTTGCCGATTTTGTACGGGATTCGGGCTTGACCGGATTCCCTACAGCTGCAGCGCCATGTCTACCACCATCCGGAAAACCACACTGGTTTTTGGGTTTGACAAGGATACCCGCCGAGTTCAACCGACCCCACTCGAGATTCATAACTGGTTAACCGAGGTAATAGGCATCACTTCTGATTCCGTGCACACCACCCAGCTAGATTCTGATCGCTATTGCGTGTTTGTCAAGCTTCTCAGTCCAGTAGCAGTTGATCGACTTATTGAAAAAATTGGCAAACAAGTCCCTTTTGTTCATCGTGACGGCACCACTAATATGGTTACAGTAACACGTGCCGATACCTCGATTCCGACTGTTCGAGTACTTAACTTGCCCATAGAGATTGACAATGCTAAAATTAAAGATGCACTTTCTAAGTTTGGTGAAGTTAAAGAAATTGTCAACGAAAAGTGGTCGTCTCGCTGCAAATTACGATGTAACAATGGGATTAGATCTGTGGACATGGAAGTAAAAATGAACATTCTTTCTCACATCACGGTCGATGGTGATGACTGGGTGTTGTGTGCTGTCCTTAGGTTAGTTAGGTTTAAGTAGTTCTAAGTTCTAGGGGACTGATGACCATAGATGTTAAGTCCCATAGTGCTCAGAGCCATTTGAACCATTTTTCTATAAGGCTCACATTATATATTCTGGTCAGGCCCCCACCTGCCATATCTGCAATGAATTAGGCCATCTTCGCCAGGACTGCCCATGCCGAGTTTTTGTCTTGAAAAATAGTCTCCAGCCGCGGCGTAGATTGACGCCTAGCGAGGTAATGGCACTAGATAGTTCTGGCGATTTTAATTGTGTATTACACCATAAAGATCAATCCCCCAATTTTAATAATTCCCATGAATTAAACTTTCTTGTCTCCCAAATGAAACTGAGCGACGCGTGGGAGGTTGTGTGTCCGACGCTTGTGAAATACACGTACATTTCACATAATTCCAGCAGCAGAATTGATAGAATCTGTATGTCGAGTCACATAGTGAGGAATTTGCTACAAGTGGGCCGGCCGAGGTGGCCGAGCGGTTCTAGGCGCTACACTCTGGAACCGCGCGACCGCTGCGGTCGCAGGTTCGAATCCTGCCTCGGGCATGGATGTGTGTGATGTCCTTAGGTTAGTTAGGTTTAAGTAGTTCTACGTTCTAGGGGACTGATGACATTAGAAGTTAAGTCCCATAGTGCTCAGAGCCATTTGAACCATCTCCACAGATATACTTGCAGTCACCGCATGGGCAATTGGCACTGGGTTCCTCAAAAAGTCGCCCTTATAACTAGGACTTCTGAAAATAACATAGACACGAACTTACTGAAAAGACCAGACGTCAAATATTTTCCGCCAACTGAAAATAATGCCGTCATGTGGCTGTTGGGCCACTATGCAGGTCATGTATTCAATCGGCTGACGGGCGACGATTACAGCGAATTTCTGTCACACATCGAAAAAAAAATTAAATGTTCCTTTACAGTCAATGTGAGTGGTGACGAGTATGGGGGCGACACCGTGGCCAGGCCTCGGACTAATTGACCACTGACCTCCTTGCCGCCACCTGCCTGCCACGCTCGTCGCACGGCCATTGTAGTGGCTTCAGTACTTACAATAAAAAAAAGTTGGACTGGTGATTGGATTCTGTGATGATGGTCTGGGTTCAGTTCCAACTTTTCTTTAAATATTAGAAAAAAGATAAAACGCGAGATATAAAAAAGTAGTTCTGATCTAAAAAAAAAGTTGGTAGAGCACTTGCCCGCGAAAGGCAAAGGTCCCGAGTTCGAGTCTCGGTCCGGCACACAGTTTTAATTTGCCAGGGAGTTTCAATTTCAGATAGAACAATTTTTAAGAAAAAAAATTTTCGTTAATCAATGCTCAATATTTTAATTTAACATGGCTGAAGGCCTTTATATAAAAATTAAAAAAAAACTGTATTAACATACGGCGGAAGGCTTCGCACAATACTTCAAGTAAAATGAAAATCACAATTTAAAACAAACAGAACAAGTGGTGCTCAGAATTGTTCCAAGGGTCGGCCTGGCAAGGTAGCTCAAACGTAAGGTGAGGTGAGACAGGCAGCCATGAGACGAAGTTAGGTAAACGGAAGGCAACCCAAACTACGGACTGCCGTAGGACCAACCAACAATTAAACCAATTCCTTTCCGTCCGACCACGGCACGGTGATGGAGAATATTGGCCGAGGAAGAGAATACGAACAGCATTACGCCTACAGAAATTGGCGTCTAAAAACAGCCAGGGGAACAATGACCACTCTAAGCAAAATATGAACCAAACAACTTAAAAGGCTGTCAAACTACACGCCGTGCTGAACAGCAACAACACGACGAGGAAAAGGCACAATGCCAACACACTACGCTAACGACCAGGGCAGGTAACTGGAGCATTAACGGCCACATTGCAGAAAATACCACTGGTTACTCAACTTCAGCGTCCAGCGTCAGTGGGAAACGAACCTGTCGCTCTCACAGTAGTGCCTCACGACCCGACAGCACGTGCACGCCGCCAGTGACCCCGGCCTGGCATCGCGCCGTCGGGACTTGCTTGCTGCTCCGTCCCAACCGACTCCTCAATCCAGCATGCAGACAGCATTAAAATAACTGCTCAGTTAAACCGCAAGCCACACACGGTTCCGCGAAAACACTTCCACAAACAAATCGAACAATACTGAAAACCAGTCACTGTGGAACGACAAGAACGAATCACTAGTCGACACACACAGAGAACCCTGCTGCTTTCATCTAATACTTTCCCCTCTTTGGGGAAGTGTGGGGGGGGAGTTTGTAGCCTTTTGGCTTTTACTCCCCTGTGTACATGTGTGTGTGAATTTTCTGTATATTTATGGTGTCTGTGATATGTGATGAATTGTTGTGAGTGTGTCTGGTACTTGCCTGAGGTAGGCGAGATGATTGATGATATATGGGAAGGAACTGGATTAGGGATTGGGTATTGGGATTTTCTCTTCGACTTAATCGTCGAAGATCGTCATAGGGCACTTGTGCTTATCGCGGGACATGTCATACCGACCTAGGGAGTGGATGAGTGCATTTCCGGATCTGGAAGTACCTTCATAGAAGGCCCTTGCCAGATCCTGGAAACGCTCTCTCAGGAGTGGGATTTCAGCTGCGGCGTGCAGGTCGTCTGTGGGGAATCCGAGAGGTAGATGCAGTGCCCCTCTGAGGGCGCGGTTTTGCAGCCTCTGGAGTTTGTCCAGGTGCTGCTTTGCCGCGTATCCCCAGACAGGGCACGCATTACTGGCCGGATCAGAGTCTGGTATACATTTACTGCTACTGGGCAGGGAAGGGAGCTGTTTGTGTTCAGGATAGGATATAGGATGGACATTCTGGCGCAGACCTTCCTGTGGACCTCGTCTATGTGGGGTTTCCACGTAAGACGAGAGTCCAAGGTTACGCCAAGGTACTTGGTGGTTCTGCGCCAGGGGAGGTCGGCGACTAAGTACACGCCATACGATGAGCCGACCGACCGAACGGCCAACCAAGGTCGTTCACACTGAAGATCAGGCAAGTCATGGCTGTCCGGAATTCACTGCTGTTCCATCCGCACTCCCTTCGGACGGACGACATCCCGGAGACACTGGCTCGGACCCATTCATGCAGAGGGAACACTTGGCCATTGGCCAACTGACATCTCCGCACAAGCACGAAACCGACCCACGTCCCGCAAGATGACCAACTGAAGGGGCCCGGAAACGGTCGGGCGAGTACTGGCTGTCCGGACCTGACTGGAGCTCCATCACCCGACTGAACTCACCGTACACCATATCCCGGAAATACTAGCGGTCACTATAAAGATAGTACGGCAGTGCTTTTATCGGTAGCGCTGCTGCTGCCACTCATGGGCAGAAAGGCCAGCAACTTAGTGACACCAGTAAATCGAATAAAAAACGGGACGGCAGTACCGCCAAGACAAAACGTGCAGTAATAAACGGCACGAACGCGAGTCGCGCACGGCTCATTTAGAATGTCGTCCCCTGAAAGGGAATTACATAATGTGAGTACGAGAACAGACTGTGACGTGGGAACGACAACATATGGAAGTTTTTATCTGTTCGTGAGTCGTGCACGTGCTGTCAAAGCGGTTAAGATGACCGCTCGCGTATATCGGGAAATTCGGGTTCGAGTCCCGGTCCAGCACAACTTTCCACTGTCGTCATTCCCTTATGCAGCTGACGGTTGTTCACGTTCGCAAACGCGAATACATTTCACGCAGAAAATAGGGACTGTTGTGGTCTTAGTGAGAAGACTGCATTGATGCCTCTCTCCGTGCTAATCTATCCTATGCGAGCCTGTTCATCTCTGTGTAACTGACTTAACGTACATGTATTTGAACTTGTTTACTGTAGCCATGTTTAGGTCTCCCTCTATTAGCTTTACTCTCCACGCTCTCCTCCATTACCACATTGCCTATCCTTTGATGCCTCAGGATGTGTTCCGTCGCATAAATTTCTTTTGTCCTTAGTTCTATTCATTTCCTCCTCATTAGTTACTCGATCTACTCATCTAATATTCAGTATTCTCGTGCAGCAGCACATTTCAGGAGCTTCTATTCACTTCTTGCCGAACTGCATACTACCAACATTTCAGTTCTGTACGAGACTACAGTTCAGACAAACACCTTGAGAAAACGCTTCCTAGCACTTACATTTGTATTAAACGCTATCAAATATTCTTTTTCAGAAATACTTTTCTTTTTATATTATGGTCCCATGGTGGAACTTACCACTTTTCAGGAGTGATGTACAAACTTAAATGTAACATTGTTGTGATATAAAGTCCCAAAGGATGTATGCTACCGTCTTGAAAAATATCTGTAGTCTGCACAATGCTGAAGACGGTGCTGAGGAAAATGTCGTTGACTCGAAGCGAGCTGACTTTATTAGTACAATATTCCGAGTTGCGGACATTGCTATCATCAGATATCTGCCGAAAATAAAATGAAAATTCATAATCATATATCAAATGAAAATGGTCCCTAAAACCATCATAATCGGACAATCGAAATTATTACAAATTGTTAGAAGATACGTATCCCGGAATATCACGTTGCACATGGATAATTTGGCGGTAAGTTCCTATGGGACCAAACTGCTGAGGTCATATGTCACTAGGCTTACGCGCTACTTAATCTGACTTAAACTAACTAAGGCTACGGACAACATACACACTCATGCCCGAGGGAGGACTCGAATCTCCAATGGAAACATCCGCGCGAACCGCGGTAATTCGCCCTTAGACCGCGCGGCTACCCAGCGCGGCACACATGGATACAAAAGTTACAATTTGTAGTGATAACGTTACAACTTGTAACTTTTATGCCCATGGGTAACACGACGTTCCAGCGTACGTGTCACCTAATGATTTGTAATAATTTTGATCATTCGATTCTATTGGTTTTATAACCATTTTTTATTTCATATATGTAAGACGCGGTGGCTCATTTCGAGTCGATCCACCGAAGCTTGCCTGTCGTTGGTTCGGCGTCTCGCGTTGTGGCCAGATGGCGGTCTGCGTTTGAAGGCGAGCGAAGCCGAGTTGGCGTACCAGCAGTGAGGCGAGTGCACCGAGCCTGATTAGACAGTTGCCACGAAAGTGTGAGCTTTTGGCGCTGTTGTACGCCGGTAATAGCTCCGCTAGCTGTCGGGGCTGGCAGCATTCTGGTTGTCGTGCTTTATTTTGGTTCTGTTCTGGTCGACGGGGAAGAACAGATTTTAGGGACCATCCTAAGGTCATACTTGCGGCGAACGAAGCCGATCTTCTGGAAGCAAAAGTATTACTGTCCCGGACTCTGGGTCCCAGCATTTTGTTGCTTTCTGCTGCTTTTTATTGCCTGTGTGCTGAGGACCAACTTGAGATTGTATTTTAAAAGACTGCCTTCACCTACTTTGGCTCTGGCTACGCCGATTGTGACATGGGTAAACTTGCATCTGAGCGATGTGTTTTAAATAAAGTGTCTATTTGTACTGAAACTGATGGAAATCTTGGTGTGTCCTATTATTGCCCACTTGGACTGCTGAGTTCGATCTAAGGTTACGTCACCGACCAGTTGCTCTGCTGGGTTTATCTGACCTGTTGTTTACTCATGAGTTCACTGCTGGAAATGTGGTAAACTGTAATCTACTGAAGCTGAATTTGCTTCGTTTTAAATTTTGTATGTTTACGTGTAGCATGCTGCGCAGCTGCGCTGGTGATGTAAATTTGTAACCTAGTTAACATTTTATTGCAAATTTTATGTTTAAGATTTCTTGAAATTTATTGTGCTCTCTAGCAAGCAGATTGATTGCATTTTATTGCGTATGTGAGGTCGTTGGTGTTATTGATGTTTCAAGATAGTATGCTCCAGATGTTCCGGGCTTGTTTAAATTTGTGTCAGACTCAAGGGTAGTGGCCTGTTGCAAGGTTTTGCTAATGATAACTTAATATTTTAGCATGTTTCAAATTTAGTTATTAACGCTAGTTTTTCCTCTCATACAATGACTAATAAAAATTTGTGTCCTCGGTGTGTCTCCCTCCTACTTGTATGAACTTGCCTGTCTGGAGCTACCTTCGTTCCGTTAATCGTCCACGCTTGGCTCGCTGAGAGGGTCGAGCTACGCAGACCGCACACCTACGATCTGCAAGGACACTTATAGACACCGGGCGAAGTACTTTGTCGTGTGTGATCAGCTCAGGGAGAGGGGGGGCGGGAGGGGCTCCGCCTGCACATTGTGCATGTTGCAACTAGTCCATGCAATTAATGGGCAGAGTTAAGTTTTTCTTCTTTGTGGTTTGGAACAGGGTCGGGGTCTTTAATATTTCATGCAATAACTGAAACTTTAGTTTTCATGTTCCATCAAGTTGCTTTCTGCACTGTTTCACGTTCTTGTATCAGGTCGGCTACTGCGTTTAGTAATAGTTTGATACACCTAATCCTTCCATGATAATACGTTTTTCTGGTTTATACTTCTCTAAGGAAATATTATTGGTCAAATGTTAATTATTCTTGTAAATTTGGCCCAGTTAAAGTTCTTAAAATGTGACACTTCTTGTGTGTTTAGTTGTGCTTGAGGGGCTGTTTCCCCGTGGTAAATTATTTTGATTTGTGTCTTAACATTATCAGAAAAGGAGGAAATTTTAGTATACAGCTTTAATCTAGCAATTAACCAACCTGGGAGTCTTCATGTTTATGTTATTAATCAGACCCATTACATTTTTGAGGTTGGTGAAACAAATTCTACATTAACGGATAGCTTAAAGTTGCCGTCCTTAATTGATTAATTGTCTAACTAATTGGTTGTTTTCTGAACAGTTATAATAAATACACTTTATGTGAAACTAAACGGTGAATGCTATCGAACAAACTTGGTGTCAAGCCCTTCCAAGTCAGTTTCTCCTAGAAAGCCCCTATGGCGTAATTTGGCTATTCCAATGTGATTACATATTTTTATTTCATTTTCAGCAGATATCTGGTGATGACATTGTTCGAGAGGCGTAGTACGGTAATGGAATTATAAAGTCATATTTCTTCCAGTCAATCACTTTTTCCTCAGCGACCTATTCGGCATTTTTCAGACTATATAAGAGGATAAATCAATTTGAGGTAAGGAATGCTGGCCCTGAAACAACCGAATCGAAAGTTATATATGGCAAGGGTTCTGATACCTCTGTCAGAGTGCCTCTTCTACTGCAGTTCTTTGCTTTCCATATTTAGGAAGGAGGTAGTATTCACATAAACAAGAAAACATTGTCTAACGATGCATAACAAAAGACCTTCTTCTGTGAAAGAGATGTGTTTCACAGTAGCAAAAAAGACAAAGAGTCTATACCTCTTACTGTATGTACTTATACAACTGACCTTTACTGAATGTAATTTTCTTTTTTTGGTCCATACTACCACCTCTCAAAATATGACAAGAAAGAGCTTGCAACAGAAGAGGTACACTGACTGAGGTATCAGAACGAGTTTGTCTTGTAACTTTCGACTCGGTCGTATCTGGACTAGGATCCCTTTCCTCAAATTGATACATTTACCCTTTTCCATTATTTTTGAACGTTTGTAACACGGTCACAGGATCACCGTATATACCCATCCTGCATTCGGTATCCTATATACTTTAGCCATTGAAAAATACTGGAGATGGCTACAACTGTATCTCACTTCCATCTCAATCCGTGCTTCCATTTCATATGTGTCAACTCTTAGAAGTGCAATCTGATTTCTGAACAGTTTGTAAATAACCCTTCGCTCCCTGTATTTTCTCCCTTTCTTTTGTTCCGTATGCTTATTTGGTAAGTGTGTGATAAAGAAGACATAACACAGTAGTATGCTGGAGTAATTCGACACATTTTATTTTCATCGTACATCATCAGACGGTTACAAGGTGAGTTAATACACCGCTTCTGACGGATTTATAAGTTTCTTCAGCTATACAAGATCCAGCTGAAGTTGTTCATTGATTACCTAACCCCTTACAGCTACCAAATCACGGGAATATTGCTTGCTACCGTCCACTTACTACTCCACACGCAGTTAGACGTTTCCAAGGGGGTAAGATACGGTGATAGGAAGTGACCAGAGCATCCCCATGGGAAAGATTCAAAAGAAACGTTGACACATTGTAATATACTATAGAAACTACAATTCAAATTCACGGTAACGTGAATGACTAGACACAAGTCATGGGTACTGATCATTAAAATGTAGAAGAAAATTTAACAAGACAGAAAAATCAACACTTAGTCACTGAGTATGTTGAATGTACCAACCTTGTTCATTTTCACGGTAACTTGACTGAGTGGGCCTAAGTCATGAGTAACACTCCCGTAACATCATAGCATTACCTCCGGCCTGAACTATACCCTCTGCACACTGCACATAGCGTGTTAAATGCATAACTGGGCGTAGGTATGCGGGACGCATTACAGTTTTCGGAAGAGATGAACTGTGACTCATCACACCACACCCCAGGCCGCCAGTACCCACTGCACAGTTCCTGTGTTGTTTGGCCCTTTTAAGAAACGCTGCTGAGATGAGTTAGCTTTCCGTGAAGTCTCAACTCCAAAAATCGATTGCATGCACTTGCTTTCGCAATGTTCACTCGGAAACTGCTTGAGACTGATCTGCATTCACTGACAGCTTGAAACCTGTCATCAAGGCGTGTCATTAGCAATGTGCCCCTGTCGGTTACGATTTCTTTACGTCCAGTTTTCTTAGACAGTGTTCCATGGCAGTGAGTGGTACACCATTCCCTGTAGACACTTCAGACACTCGCGTGTACCATCACGTCAGACAACATAGACCACTGTTTAGTCATGGCCACGTTCAGATACGACAGCTTCCTTCGTCATTCTGTCATATCTCCAGGACGACTCGTTCTACAGCGTCGATTCCAGACAGCAACTGGCAACTACACTCCACTTCACTGGTGCGACGCACATCAGCGCTGGAGGGTCAAACGACCGCATGGTGCCAGTTGTAAGCCATCGCCGAGGCAAGCAGGGTGCTCTTCTAAGAGTGCCACTAATAGTTTGCTCGGCGAGCTTGTTGTTCCAGATAGTTCGTAGTGTCAATAGAGTGTGCCACAAAAAAGAATCGACATCGTCAAGATCAGTTATTCATTGCAAAACATGACAATTTTGGGCAATAGACACTACAGTTTTAATACACTCAAAGAATAATTTATTACCAAAGTGGATTCAGTTCTTCGGTACGGAAAGCCATTCTCATCTTAAACTTCAAACAAACTAATACTAATGGTTGAATAGTTCAGCTTCACAGACAAGAAAACTCGGCAGCATTTGGTCTAAGGCTTTTTGCTGTTATCTGATTATTTCTTTATTATTCGGGGCAATACTGATAACCATTACAGCCTTGATGCTTTTTTTAAAGAAAAGTTACCGGGGCAACATAATAATATCGCAGGCAACTCTTATAGTTTCTAGACAACCTTGAATATTTCTACTTCTTTTTTCAATATTCCTGTTTACATTCCTCCCAATCGTTACAGTTCTGTTGGAGTATTGTTAACATAATATTTCATAACAGCCTTTAGGAAGCTCTTTCAATATTTCCCACAGTTTGTTGGTGGGTGCTTCCTCTAGGTCAGTCAAAGCAACATGCGTCTCCAGTCAAATCTCTCTGCATTTTTCACATATTAGCTTCACTGTGAAATATTATCGATTAGCGATCTTCCTGCTCGGAATCCTAATTGCTCTTCTTGCTGCTTATGACTTGTTTAATTCTCTACCAGATCTTTCAGTACCTTTCAGTACAGTCTCCGAATGCGATCACAGTCACTTCCCTATAATTATTTGGTTCATTACGTGACCCTTTCTTATGCACCAATCTAATGTAACAAGTTTCCCATCTTCTCCATATAATACTTTTTCAAACAGACTCCTTAGCATCTCCTAAATTTCAATGGATCAAATTTCACCAGCTCTCGGTATATCGATCCATATCCTGGCGGCTTCTTCATCTTACAGCTCCTCACAGCCAGCTGACGGACCATTTCTGTATGAGCGCCATGGCTCCTCTTCTTGCATCTTCGTCTCACATCTAT
This sequence comes from Schistocerca serialis cubense, assembly GCF_023864345.2. Taxonomy (NCBI): domain Eukaryota; kingdom Metazoa; phylum Arthropoda; class Insecta; order Orthoptera; family Acrididae; genus Schistocerca; species Schistocerca serialis. The sequence continues at coordinate 378,076,666 of NC_064643.1, read as the reverse complement.
TTTAAAATTCAGGCCGACTTTCCTGGAATACATCCTTAAAATATGTTGTCCATTGACCTTGACTAATATTATAATCATGTAACTTGTCACTAGCTAACACTCATTGAGCTGATTGTTCCCGTGCCTCACTCATCATATTCACATCTTTCTTCCTAGGCATTGTTTTTCCTTTTAACTCATCTCTTTTTACTTTTCCGATTAGTGTCCTATATCTGTCTCTACTTTCACTGTCATTCACATTCAGAAATGATATATAAGCTTACTTTTTCCTTTCGAGCATCTCTGATATTTCAGCATCACACCAAACTGCTTTCGTCTTCTCATATTGTCCATGTGCTTCTTCATATGTTCATATTCCCCTCATGCATTTCTATCTGCACTATCCAGTTTGGTTACCAGTTGATATAAGTTCTTACTACTATTTTTCTTTAAACTGTCCAGGCTACACCTTATGTTCTCAAGCAGGTCAGCGTGTTGCGACCTCTTCTGTTCGCCACTAATCCTGAAAGCATAGGGGGCGTAAATTTTAAATTATTGACATCCCAATAACCTTACTATTCCCCTTCTTCCCTGTTCTGCTATTAAAATCTCCTGTCAGTATCAGATCGTGGCCATTTGGAACGGCTTCTATAGTCTCTATCAGTCTGATTAAATTCTTGTTTTCCCTCCAACGGCGAGTCTTTAGGAGGGGTATACACTCTCACTCTCCCTATCATTATCACTATATTCATGGCTCTTGATCTCACTCTGAGCTTTATCAAACTTCTTCCCACGAGTTTACGTATTTTGACCACCGTTTGCTTTGAATGATGGATATCCTGCTGTCTCCTTATTAATTTTATCCACTCCACTAAAATAACGGGCGAACTTCAGCAGATATTCACAACAAGTACTATTCTTTTTTGTTTCGGAAAGCACAGCACAGTACAACAAAAATATGGATAAGGAATAGTTGGACAGGGTATGTGGGTTGTCACCGACTCTCTTTAAGCTCTATCTAGGAGCAATATGGCAGACTCGGCACAGAAAATTCCAGGTTATGGGAGTGACATAGAGGACAGCAAGATATGTAGCCTGTATTTCGCAAATGACTACATTGTTCTAGCAGATGATCAAGATGATCTGAGCTAAATGATAAGAAAACTTAAAGAGGAATACAGTAAGGTGAGCCTAAAGATTTACATGAGGAAATGTAAGTTCTTCGCTGTTGAAACGAAAAAGTAAAGAATTTGGAGGTAGATATCAATTGCACGTGTGGAAAACACAAAATATATGGAGGTTGTGATTTGGCTGTGTGAATGAGGAAAGGACAGATAAATAGTTTACTACGAGGGACACCATTCCAGTGGAAGAAAACGGTTCGTCCACGACGTAGCTAGCAAAATGATGTGGAGGAGGCGATGGAACCATTGACGATGAACATTGAGACGGTCAAGACAGCAGGCGCCAGCCATAGATAATTCGCAAGAAAGAAGGAAAGGGTCTTGACTTTTCATCAATTGTGATCATGAATTATCACCACTATCTGCGTAGCCGACCGGGGCCGACACGGTAGCTCAGCGTCTGCGGACAGAGGCCTGCTACCCTCTGTAATAAAATAAACTGAGCAGAGTTTTCATGGAGAGTCTTTGAGATGTGTCATGTGACATCCGCACAGAACTGCAGTCGAAAGAGAGAAGAAAAACGGTCCGCGTGCGTAGCTGCCTTCCGTGCGGAAGAACTTGGGTTTGATTTCTAGTACCTACTCAGTATATATCTTCTTTTTCGTTTTTTTTTTGTTTGTTTGAGGTAGGCAGAAATTACTGAGAGTGTACGTTTGAAGCAAAACATCGTATGATGGTGTATTACTGTAGGAAAGCCGGAACAGAAGAGAAACGAAGGGTTTGACGTGTTCTGCTCCAGAAGAATGTTGAAAATTGAATGGGCTGATATAAGAAATCAGGATATTCTCCACAAAATAGGCGAAGAAAGGAACATCGGAAAGACTGGCGAGAAGAAGGAACAGTATGATAGGATATCAGGGTATAGTCTCCATGGTACTAGAGGGAGCACTTAAGGGTAAAAACTGTAGAGGAAGATCGAAATTTTATTACATCCAACAAATAATAGGGGATGTAGAGTGCAAGTTCTAGTTTGACATTGAGAAAAAATGATGACAATAACGGCTGCAGGGACTGGCGTCATGCTGGCCACGTTGCTCACGATTATATGCCGCTCCTCGTACTGCCATGTAGCAGCGGTCGTAAGATTTGGAGCACGCCTCAGGCCTAATCCTTAAGTGGTGTTTGCTCATTATCATCATTAATTTGTTTTCTCATATCATCAGCTAAACTCAGATCACGCCATCCATGGTTTCATGCACACTGCTTTCAACATCAATAACAACAGTCCCCTAGTTATAAATTGTTTTGGCATCCACGTCAGTAAACTAAATAGAAAATATTTACATAATTTTTACAGATCAGAAACAATTCTTTAAATACTTTGTTAACTTAACACATAAGTGTTGTTATCTGAATCCGTGCTTGCTAAGCCAGTACGTATCGATAAGTTTCTCACTACTACTTGTTCATGGCAGTTTTGGTTCAAATGGCTCTGAGCACTATGGGACTTAACATCTATGGTCATCAGTCCCCTAGAACTTAGAACTACTTAAACCTAACTAACCTAAGGACAGCACACAACACCCAGCCATCACGAGGCAGAGAAAATCCCTGACCCCGCCGGGAATCGAACCCGGGAACCCTGGCGTGGGAAGCGATAACGCAACCGCACGACCACGAGATGCGGGCATAGCAGTTTTCTTTACTTCTTATCGATACCAGTCGCGTAAAGGCGAAATTATAAATATTCGCCGCGCGATAACAAATTTAATCAGTCATCGGAAATTATTTAGTAGAGTGCGAAGACGTTACATACAAATGAACAAGGGAAATTTAAGAACTGTCACGGTGTATCTGTTACCAATCGCATGTCCCTGTTTTAATCTTTTGATACATATCTCAACACTTTTACATTGAAATTTAATAGATAATGCAGGGTTATTGATAAGTCCGTCGGGGGTCTGAGAAGAAGACTACACGAAAACAACAAGACATCCAGAAAAACGATCTGTCATCTGTCCAAGTTTTGATTAAATAATGCGCGCCGTGGTGTAGTTCGAGGGTGTACCAGTAGGTGGCAGGCGTGCCAGAACATGTAAGCAGTTCATTCGCTCAATATTTTCCCACCGGATTAGCCCGCGCCTGTAGATAAGCAAACCAATGAACAGATTTTCCAAGCTAGCAAATGCATTGTGCTTTCTTGACGGCAATGAGTTGCAAGCGCCGTGCTCTTCCCCCAGTATTAACGATTGCCGTATTATAAATGGTGTCCATATTCAATACGTGCAATGTGAGTTAAGATGTTCGGGAGATGCTCTATCGATTGGTATGTGTCTGTTGTCTGTAGATTTTACACAATCATCTTCTGAAAACCTGGAGACACTTGTCAATTAGCCTGTATAGTGTCCTTGATTGTAGTTAATAATTAATAACAAGCAGTGCCAGTTAAAGCAATTTGCATCTAACAAACTTCATACTCAAGCTTCGATGTGTTTATGATATAAGTTTCACTCTGGTTATCGCCACTCAGGAATAATTCTCATGACATTTACTGAATCTATTTTGGCCAAGTTCCGTTGCCCATCATGGGCACGCGTTTGCTAACCTTAAACACTTCACTCACGAAACTACCGATGCATTTTTGTCAATAACTTGTCATTACATTTCTTTCCCTTGAATTCTTTGAATAATACGTTTGCTTTAAAAGTGCTTCCACGACTTCCGTCGACATTTCACACTTAAGGGTCACAAGGTTCAATACTGCTCTTATCACTCTGGTTCCTTTCTGTCTCCAGTCGAACCACGCTTTCGTACTTAATCCACGGATACTAGTCTGTGACTATTGTTTACTAAATGAAAACGCGCTTAGTTCGACAAACACGCTTTGTCGAGATGACAATTTCCATCAGATATCCGTCTCCCCCAAATGTCGATATGGGGATATTGTACCCTTACAAGTTCCCGTGCCTCCGAACACTGGACAGGAACTGTATCTGTTACTAATAGGCATGTGAAGAACCTTCAAAGAAGACCAGAGTGCAATGACACACTGGTTTGTGGACAAACCTTACTTCTACCAGGAAAATTTTGGTACTACTCCCAGTGATTATCTGACTTCGTCGAAAGGCATTGCACACAAATCGTTCGTTTCGACCAGTCATTTTTCAAGACTGACGATGACGTGCGTCATGTTTCGCTGAAGTCTCTACAGCCACCATATGAACCGTCCTTCAATTTCTTCACACGCATTGAAACGAAATTTGACATCGACATGCACGGTTTTGCTACAAAAATCCCGATCAATGGGCTAAAGTCTGCCTTTGCTGCAGCGGAATTGCATGCCAAAGGAAATTGAAGAATGGTGACTACAAGCCAACTGCACCTGGTCCTGTGAAGGCGCCCCTATCAGATACTGCTTCATCGGGTCATAAATATACCTCGTGACAGTGTATTTAAAAGTTCTCTAGATTTGTGACTTCACTTACTAGCACGTCGTTACTGTGCACAAAACTGGAGTCGAATAATAGAAAGCAAATGAGGTCAGGAGATAAAGAGACCCTAATTCGACCCACATGGGTTACTCGTATGAATCACTTGAAAGAACACTGCCGGCAAACGGCTGCTACCATGGCTGTAGCCTAAATCCGGCCCATATTTATCTTAAGATTGTTCCACTCTATCACTGCAGGTTTTGCACAGGACTGAGAAGCTAACCATCATTGCTAGAACGCAAGCTACAAACAGCAACACAGGCGCTTTTCATGTCTCATTAACGAACATATTTATTGGAAAAATACGTTACAATATCTTCGTTAACATTATAACTATTAATGACATACAGTGTATTGCATACTGTATGTAAAAGGTATCATTTCTCTCTGTGGCTACTGGGAATGTGGGTTATAAGTAACGTTCCACGTTCTCGTTACTTGTGCATCTCATTTCGTTTATGAATTCATTAGTACTGTTGGGTTTGTTAAGTGGAATCAACGAGTTACTTTTTTTTCGCGTCCCAGTTTCGTGATGAGAAGAGACATTTATTTCTAGGACTGTATCGATTGTATTACTCACTCCAACAGAATACAACGTATCAGACTACGTTACTGTGGCGTTCAAAAAATTATGTGGGTACGTCCGCAGTTCGGACTAATTATCCAGTCATTTTTAATTTTCATTATAATGTCATATATTTAGCTAAGTATAGCTATAAATACACAGTAGATTTCATACTGAGGAAAGAAATTTTCTAAATAATCAAGACACTAATCTGAACTGTCGCTTGAGCACGCAAAGTGTTTGGAAAGTAGTAAAAGAAATTATAAATGCAGTCAAATAAATGTTTCATTCATTTATTCATGACGGTAATAGTTTTGCGATTTAATAATGTCTTATCTCCTTTAACACTACCATGGCTTACAAATCACTGTGGTCATGTAACTAGCTTTGACCTCTATAATGGCTTTATTTATGTTAAATGAGCGTAAATACGATTTTCTGTTATAAAGGAATATTTCTTATGTTACCGTCGTTCGTGGTATATTTCATCTGTTTTGAGGTAGAGAAGATAGAGTAAACTTTCCACGTCATTTCACATGTCAATATACATGTATTATATTGGAATGGCGATAGTTCGTTGTCCATGCCAGCCAATAAATCACGGATTCACGGATAAAGAACAGAATAGTTGCTTCATTTGGTTCATTTGATTACCTTATGGTGACACAAGGTGCGACATTGTCGCGAATGAAACAGTGACCCGTATATACAATAAGTTTCCTATAATTTACGTCTATGATTACAAACTTTTTGTTAACAGATTACCGGTTTCAGTCTATAATGACCATCATCATATCTGTTTTATAAAAACAAAGTCCTAATGTATTGCAGCCATTTGACGATGCCATTATGGCTGCAGTACATTAGGACTTGGTTTTTATAAAACATATCTGATGATGGTCATTATAGACCGAAACCGGTAATCTGTTAACAAAAATTTTGTGACCATAGACGTAAATTAAATGAAACTTACCTTATGGTCTATCAGCGTTTTCTTCTATCTAAGATCTTCCCAAAAGATGCGTAAGTAAAGCTGAGTTCGAAATGGCTTCATCTGATTACGTTGTGTCTGACAGAACAAAGGGTAACCAATCCATCATTTGCCGAACTAGACAACTGGACGCAGTACAACAGTGCGTCACAACTGGCTGACGTTTGGGTGTATGCGTATACACGTCGTTAAAATCACAAGTGAATCTCATTATTCGATGGCTTACGTTCCTGTTTCAATAACAATCTTTTCTTGCATTACGCCTGTCAGTCGCTACTCGCTGCATATAGTCCGCCTCCGTAGCCCGCGATTAACATGACTGACTGCTATGCCTGGTACCCGTTTTCTATTCCTGGTACTGCCAGGGATTTTTCCTTGGTGGGCGAACTGGATCGGGGAGCAGCCAGCCCATCGAGGAGCTACTTGAACGAGAAGAAGCGGCTGCAAAGTCTAGAAAGCTGACAACGTTCGGTGAAGTGATGTGCTGCCACCACGCCCGTCTAACGCGACACCCAAAGACGTCATTGGCAGAAGTTGACGCGTCGCTCGTTCGGACCACACTGGCCCATCTGGCCCAGAACGCGGAGCTTTGATTTTGCTGTGTGTATACATAAAAACTGTATTCCTCTCAGTGTACTGTTCCTGATAAAACACTGTATTCTGTCTCATGTTCTGTAATCTGAGGACAATGCCAGTCGACTTTTAATGAAAAATTGCTTATGGTGTCTGCTATACGTGTATCGTCTTGTATATGAAACACTGCACCTATGTACTCTTCAATGTAGTTAACTAGGCTCACGCAAATGGATAGTTGATGGTACTTACAGTTCGACAGTAGCACTGAGTTCATGATTTTGTCACAGTTCTGCTGTACCAGTGCATTTAATTTATTGCATTATTTTTATTTGCTGTAACGTCACTTATTATATGATTAGAATGAAACGGTCCTGATTATCTTGAGCTCCACTGCCAACTCTCTTCATTAGAATTCCTCACCGTGTCGTGTTAGATCACGATATTCTCACAGCTCTGTGGGGTTTACTTATGAAGAGTGATGCCAGATTAACCTAACGATGCTCTTTCGAACCAAACCGTTAGTGATATAATAAACATGCAGTTGTCATGGTTTCTTATTAATATCTACATCCACGTTTACATGGCCACTCCGCGAATCAAACTTAAGTCCCTGCCGTAGGATTCAGCGAACAACTTTCAAACTAATTCTCTGTTACTCCACTCTCGAACAGCGCGAGGAAGAAAAGAACACCTATATCTTTCCGTGCGAACTTTGATGTCCCTTATTATATTACGATGATAATTTCTCCCTGTGTAGTACGCCGTCAACAAAATATTTTCGCTTTCGGAGGAAAAGTTGATGACTGACATTTCGTGAGAAGATGTCCGCCCCGAATCGTGTATCATGTGCGTGTCACACTCTCCCCAATTTCTGGATGGTAAAAAACGTGTTACCCTTCTTTGAACTTGCTCGATGTACTCCGTTAATGCTGACTGGTAAGGATCTCACACCGCGCAGCAGTACTCCAAAAAAAGAGGACAAGTATAGTGTAGACACTCTTTAGTAATTCTGTTGCATCTTCTAACTGTTCCGCCAATAAAACGTAGTCGATGAGTCCTCTTTCCCACAACAAGACTGAAACGACATTTAAAAGATAAGCGAGTAGTGAGTAGATATTTACTGAATGAAGCATTGTAAATTTTTTGTTCAATATTGTCTCTGACCAGCTGGCCACGAGGTACCGCTATACTTAGCCTTGTTCACTGTTACACTTGCAAGTGGTTACTCCCCTGCACTTTTAACAACGTGTGACTCGCGTATATATTGACTGTAAACCAGGTCTGACACTTTGACAGCTGTTCTGGCTACTAGAATATGACTGCACAGCCAAAACAGTGTGGAATGGCAAAGGAGATCCTAATCCAAGGTACGACAGCCAGTGCAGCAGATTACTGGCTTTCAGAATATTTATTTCGGCTGTGGTCCCCGTTGCAAGCACAATTCCTCAATATTTGTTAGGCAGGTCTTAAAAAGTCTTTAAAACATCGTGAAGATGAGGAAAAAAGGAGAGAAGAGAAAATCGTTAGTTAAGGAACGAAAGATCAAATGTAATTCACACGAACAGAGGAAAATCTTCCTTGCGAAACGGGAAAGAGGATGAGATGTCTCTGAAGAAAGTGTCTCGCCCTCGCGGAATGAGACGACTCCAAGGCGAACGAGAAAAAAAGAGTAGAGTGTAGAACAAAGCGCCTTTGAGCGCGGAATCTCGTAAACCAGCAATACGGCGCCGAGGGGCCCAGACACTCAGCACGAGAACAGAGGAGCGGGTGTAGCTGGTCGCGTAACTGCGTAAGGTCGGGAGACACGACCATGTTTATTTCCTGTGCAATCAGAGAATCAAGAGCATAGCCGCATGTAAATGCGGTAAATGGAACAGTAGCGCGACTCAGAGATAACGGAATCGTAGTCACCCTCGCAGATTTTTTAAACTACATAATGTGAACCTATCTGCATGTAAGGAATCTTTGTAACAGAAAGAGTGTCAACGATCATCTGTAGGAAGTGAAACAATGAATCTCTTGACAACAAACCGAAAGAATAACAAATATGTGTAAACAAATAAATTTTCGTTCACCTCCACAAAAAGACGATCACACAAACTGATGGTTCAAATGGCTCCGAGCACTATGGGACATAACATCTGTGGTCATCAGTCCCCTAGACTTAGAACTACTTAAACCTAACTAACCTAAGGGCATCACATACATCCATGCCCGAAGCAGGATTCGAACCTGCGACTGAAACAGCAGCGAGGTTCCGGACTGAAGCGGCTAGAACGGCTCGGCAACAACGGCCGGTCACACAAACTGAAAACAATTTTTGTTCATAAGCGAGCACTTATAAAGTCTGAGCAGAGATGCAGCAACTGTCTGCGAAGTCGACTCCTTATACCGCAGAAAACTGAAAAGACCTGAATGTGACCGGTATCTACTCAAACAAGTTATTTCCTCTTTAAACCGTGACAGCGATCGAAATAAATAATGTTTCAAGAAGTTATGGTCGTGATCAATTAACAATTGACACCAATAACAGTTCCAAGCTCCAGTCGCTACAATGAATACTAATGGTGGACTGAGTAACACTTTCCTTCATGAACCAAATATTATATTCAGAATGAATTTTCACTCTGCTGCGGAGTGTGCCTAACTGGGACTCGAACCTCGGACCTTTGAATTTCGTGGGTTAGTGCTCTACCCATTGAACTATCCAAGCACGACTGACGACTTCCTCTCACAGCTCTACTACCACCGTTGGATTTCTCCCACAATTCCGTGCTCCACAGAGGTTCTCCTGCTTACGTTATGGGTCGAGGAAGAGCTTGGATAGCTCAATCGGTAGACACTTATAAGACAAACGCAAAGATCCCATCTTCTGGTCCCAATCTGGCACATACTTTTCGTTTGCAAGCAAGTCTTAAATATTGACTCATACGTGCTCTTCTATTAGCTGAATAATTTGAAAGTAACTTTTTACGGAACGCAGATTCGCTTATTTTGGGAATAAAAAGTAGTGAAAGATATGGCCTTTATTATACAGTACCAAGAACCACCTGTTGATCGTAAGTGCCGTTTCTAATATCTGGAAGTTCAAAAAGGAATGTCAAGGAGTCTTTCTACATTTATAGATCCGTAAATATAAAAAACTGCTACATAGTTTCATACGAAAAATGGATTTATTAGTCAGAAAATACTGTCAGATTATAACAAACTCTAGTTTGGAAGCGCAGCACTTATAGCTGCAAATAAATACTCGTACAAGTGAACTACGTGCAGTCAGATTTTGTTATTATAGGCCAATAGAGCCCACCCCCATTGGTGAGCGGTTACCGCGTCTGATTGCCATGCGGAGGACTTGACTTCAGTTCCTGCTATTAGCAAGGATTTTTCCTTCATTTTAGTAAGTTAGTTTCATTATCCATGGATAACTTGTGTGGTAAACCGTAATGATGTGGAACGACTGATTTTACATTCATATCACGAATTAATTTGTAAATAGGGCTACATCTTGAGAATTTATAAGGTTTCTTTTTAACAAAAACTACACAGTTGTGAGTTAGAATTTCCTATCCACCACCCTATTACATATTGACAATAACAGAAATTCTTCTATGGAATAGAAAGAGCTGTTAAAGAGAAACCCTTTTAGTTTCTTTCAGATTTTACTTTGTTGCCTGTCTGATATCTTACATCACTGAGTCGTGTCCGAAAGAACAGATTTCATCTTCATGTAGTTAAGGATAACCGGCCATTGGGCTTCTTCTTCTGTGCTGGATGCACACGCATTGCCTGAACTCTTACGGGACTTGGTAAGATTGTCTGCCGCGAGTAAAGAGAGTAATGGGCAGGGGCACTACGAATGTAATGTGTGGACATTAAGTTTGGAATGTAGGTCTCACGGCGAGCGTGCAGGGTATAAATCCCTGCAATTGCGCTATACTCTGTCTCCTCGGTGGCTCAGATGGATAGAGCGTCTGCCATGTAGGCAGGAGATCCCAGGTTCGAGTCCCGGTCAGGGCACACATTTTCAACTGTCCCAGTTGGTGTTCCTCAACGCCTCTCGGCAGCTTAAGGTCTTGATTTCATTATCATTTCTTCTGGGGATGGCTAGGATCGAAACAGTGATCGCGTACATGACTGCAATATGACGTATCAATGGAAATCGAACACAGAGCCATCAGATTTCCCGTCACTGTGACAGATGTTTTAAGTGTAGGGTCCATCAATCACCTTTGGGCATTAGTTTGGAAACGCTCCTCAACGCCGCGAAATTCTACCAGTTTCCATATTTTGTGACTGTCTTTTATTTAAAACCATCCAGTGTGTGTGTGTGTGTGTGTGTGTGTGTGTGTGTGTGTGTGTGTGTGTGCTACTTTTGATAGCAAGATGATTTACACTTACACTATGCCATGTCCAGTTTTCTTTGAGTGGTACTGGATCAGAACATGTTAGTGTCAGTTTACAACCTGACACAGACCTCTAAATCGTGGTGGAAGAAACAAAGTGCATGGCGGTATGCGAAGCTGTCTTATGTTGCCTGGACATGTTACAACAGAGAAAAGCAATGTTTCAAACATCAACACAGGACCACTGAGAGCCTAATCTGCGGGATACAGTTATCCTACTACAGAACAGGAGAGGAAACTTTACACCGGTCTGTGCAAGCGACTTCAATTGCTGGCTACCTGCTCCAATGGATCAATACCTGTACATTGAATAGGATTGCCGCGTGTGCTCGATGCCAGCACACAGACGGTACATGTTTTCGATATATCAGAAGTGAGAGATGAGGTAAAAATCTTATTGTGTTCTCCATCGGATGATGTTAGTGGACGTTTTACAGCTTGTAACTTTTCTCTGCTGGATGGTACAGAATAACTATGATTGAATGTTGGGGTGATAGATGTGAATGGGCCCTAAGGGATCGGATCTACTTTGAGTCCTCCTAATTTTCCCTATAAGAAATACCAGCATAACTATTCGTACTGTCTTTATACTACTTCGTGTTGTTTGGATGAGCGGGCTTTGTTTGGCGCTGACCTTACACATCGTACAAAGTTGGCAGAGCGACAACAACATGTTCCCATTTCCACCAAATGGTAAAAACATTGTCCTATTGCACTAACTCATCTTAGCCTGTATCTACAGAGGTTGCAGAATGTCGTAGATACAGTTCTCTCCAACTTCTGCTCAGTTCGGACTTAAATTGAAAGGAACACATATGCAAAGCTCCAGGGATGGCAGGGCAGAGTCTGTGGAGCAGTTATAAGATGCTTAGGGCCACGTTGGAATTTTACTGTAACAGACAGGATTATGAACTTACGCCGTCGGTGACGTGCACCCGCACTTTCGGTCAATACACTCTCCAGTGATCACCGTCTACAGTCAGTGTCGTGATATTAGTGTGGAAAAAACACTTCATTCGGAGGTAATGAAATACCTCGATTTATAAGTTTTGTATAGTTTTTAGCATGGCTATGGTTAGCCATACTTGTGAGCACCTATAGAACCAAGACCGCTGTGACCGTAACATAGTCATTGCGATCGTGTTTTTCACGTCTGGTGACTTGTAAAACGGCTACCCCTCTCTAGGACACAATCGTACCACTGAGAAGAAAAACATATGAGACATGTCAACCGATCGCTGATTTCGCTCAGTATTATTTCGTATAGCCAGCATTCACTTATTTGTGAATTACTATACTTAGTAGGGGATGCGGGGTGAATTAGCCTTGAGCATCAGGCTTATAAAGTATGTGTGTGTGAGTGTCCTGTCATAAGGCAAGCTATGGATTTGACGTGGACTGCTGCGTTAGCCGCAAACGGAATGAAAGACTTTTTCTTTTACTTGGAAAATTATGTCAAGTCATAAGAATGGTACAGATATTTCTATTTTCGGAGCAACAGTCGTCAGGAGGGAGTATTTCTGATACTTTGCGATTGTCGAATGTCGTCCGATTGAGGCTGCAATCGTAATATTTAACTGTAAGTACAGCGATCAAATATATATGCGGCCGGTTTTCTAGGACGAGTTTGCCTGGTGTGCAATGAGTACGTGACGGTGGTGGCCCATGGCAGAAACGGTTCTCCCTACTGGCTTATGGCAGTAGCAGTGATAATGAGAAGGCCGTTTGGGGTACAGATATGTAGCTACCTAACGGTGTCGCCCTCTAGACGGCTGAATAGCGAACTAATACTCAGTACGTGTTGGACAGCATCCATGATCGCTTGCACTCTCTGGGGAAATTTGAGAAGATTCCATATCTATGTGTGTTTGTGCTGGACCATTATTCCCTCCCACGTTAATTGTCCGGTTGACTGCTTCTGCACATTTCCTGTCTTTATTTGGTTGACAGAACATCGGTTGTGGTGCATGTTGTGTGCATCTATCAGGAGAAAGACTGTTGGAAAACTCGTTTGCTTGTTTTCTAGACATTAGAAACACCTTTGTTGTCTTTGTAAATTATAAGGATGATTTGGAATTGGTTATATCACGGTAATGTCAGTTTCATATACTTTTTCCAACTGTTCACGTAAAGATCTTTGCAGACGAGGTAAGTTTGTTACTCGGTGGTTTACAGCATGCTGCACATCGCTAAAGTTTCGGGTTTCTAGAAAAATAATTCCCATTCTATATCTTCGGAATTATACTATACAAGCAATCGGTAGCATACTGCTATGTGCTTGATACCGAGAAGTATCGTGTAAATGGTATGATGTTCTGGTAAACAATGTGAAAGTACTTGCGTTCTTGTAATCCAGGAGTCTACAGATGTGTGTAGAAAGCAAACAAGCAAGCAGGTCTGGGATTTTATACCACAGTTCAGGGAGTGACCTCGGTCCACTGAGGGCTCTCTGGTCGTGCGTCAGGCCTGTGTGTGTATGTGCGGGGGAAGATGACTTGTGACTGTCGGCTGCGCTGGATAACCTACCAAGCTCGCTGGAAATATCTGGTGCTGCGAGGTCTATATACGGTCCATCTGCTTATGCTGTCTGTCTTCGCGGTATATGTAAGAGTTTCTGATGGTCGATAGCTATGTGCAGGCTGCAGAAGTGATGATTTTGTTTGGTGCAGGATTCGAATTGTGTGTTTAGTACATCGATATGGTATGTGTAGATCTGTTTCACGCTGAAATATTCAGTGGCAGATCAATGTAATTAAGGAAGTGTCTCTCCGTATTTGATGATCTGTATAGCTCTTTCGCAGTGTTTAGCTGTCAGTGAAATTGTCTTGTCGTCTGTACAAGATGATTATACATTCATTTACATGTTTGTAGTGTTTAAGATCACTGTATAAACATCTAAGTCCTTTGACCACATCCCACAGGTTTGTATGTAAACATAGTGTATTTCACGAGTGCACATCATAATAGTGTAATATGGAGCTATACCTGATATATGGACGTGAAAATGACCATAAGTGTGTATATAAGGGGCGAAACTATCATCACAGCATAACTGTAATAATGGTGCTTCATCTTTTTGTAAGTACAGATATATTTTCGTCAAATGCTGCCTTACTACTTCTAATTGTCCCACTTATTTGTGTAGTCACCAGCAAATAATTGTTTTTGTATTTATACAGTGATCTCAACAGTACAAACATGTAAATGAATGTATAAACACCTGAAGATGTGCGCAAGCCCGAAACCGGTCGTATGACGAATAAACAACCTTTTATTGTGACTGGTAGCTGATATTTTTCTACAACCCCATAAAGGAGCAGTCACGGAGTTCGACAGCATCCACTATGGATAAAATTCATTTACTGTACAAGATGGTTTTGCTCCAGAAAGTCTCGTCCACAGAAAAAAAATGGTATTTAGTGTTCCCACACTGGCAGCATTAGTAATTTGGTGGGTAAATTCTGTGAGAGCCAATCACAATGCTCCATTGATTCACAAGACATCCTTTGTGCTGGGACATAGGAGCCTTCACAGACTGGTTCGAACAAAATGGGGGCAAGGTATCTATGGAAAGTTTTGAAAGTAATGTCATATCTTCTTTGTCCAAATCATGAAAGACACCTTAAAGCAGACCATCCATCTCAGGTTGTATGCTGTACCTCATCTGCCATTGTGGCATTAGGACATCTCAAGAGTAGCAGCTGTAGGACACCGAAAATTACAGCCATTTTTCTGTTCTGTAGAACAGTGCTTTGATTTCTGTTTGTGTAATTGTTCTGATTTTCCCGTCTGTGCTTAGATAGAGCTCTCTTTCCAAACAAAAAGAATACTTTTATGATTAACAGTATTTTCCCAATCATGCATAGATATCATGAAGGCCTTTAGCGGCGAGTACATGAGCAAAGCGTTTACTGTTTCTGAGACGTATGTTGAAAGCAGGACGTTACGATTACTGGGAATGGTAACATATGATGGATAGGGTGCCTCGTTAGGACCATCAGAAAGAAGTATTCGCTCTTATGCTGGGCTATTTTCGAAAAGAGATCCTCTTAGGACAAGAATTTCCATGCAGACAAGCTGAGACATCACGAAAGCTTCCACAATAACAAAAGCGACCGTTAACTATTTCTCCAACACTTAACGATTTCTAGGAAGGGTTTATATGTAATGGATGGGATGTCCCATTAGTATCAGTAGGATGAATGCAACCTGTGTTATGCTGGCCGGCAGGTGTGGCCGTGCGGTTCTAGGCGCTTCAGTCTGGAACCGCGTGACCGCTACGGTCGCAGGTTCGAATCCTGCCTCGGGCATGGATGTGTGTGATGTCCTTAGGTTAGTTAGGTTTAATTAGTTCTAAGTTCTAGGGGACTGATGACCACAGATGTTAAGTCCCATAGTGCTCAGAGCCATTTGAACCATTTGTGTTATGCTGGGATATTTTCGTAAACAGTTTCTGAAAACATTGCAGAAGATATTTATAGTGCATCCAGAGGGAGACTTGGCTGTTATTTACATAGTCATGAGACGTCAGTGTGAAAATGACGACCTTTTACCTGCGCTTACGATGGTGAGTCACTAGGCAAACATCTCGCTTGACCCATAGGTACGAAGGCTATGCATCATGGCGCCTGTAACGGTGCCTAGGTAAACGTGTGTTTCGACAGGAATTTCTCAGATGTCAAGTGTGAAAGGGATACTGCTGCATGCTTGCGGGCGGGATCTAAACAGACACCTACATGTGGCTCGACAGCAGACAGCCGCGTCGTCGCCTTGCGGGGGCCTCCGGTGCACCCTGACTCCTGGCAGTGTGTGCGATGACGTTCTGTGCAGTCCAGTGGATGGCGCATGCTTTACCACCGAAAGATTTGTAACTGTAATTATGTGTGATAGGTGTTTCATGACAGTATTCCTTGCGCAATCAGAATGAAAAGAACTGCGATCAATGTAATTATTTCTTACAAGATCTGCATCTTTCCAAACAACAGAGAATGAAGAGCAAGAGAAATACAACCCCTGGAAACTTATTTTATGGTAAATAAACAATACAGCCTTGAATTTACTGTCATGAGATTCTTCCTCTCCACCATAGAGCAGCCAGTTTCCAGGTAGGAGAGGGGTGGAGGGTGAGGGGTTTAACAGAGGTGGATGGTTACTTAATTTATCAACTTAATGAAGTAGTCAATCAAACTGATAAGAATGAGAGGGAGCTATCTGAATAACTCAGACATAAAAGTGTATCTATACCAGCGAGGGGAGGGAGAGGTGGGGGGTCGAAACCTATTTCCTGAAAAATTCTGTAAGTAAATAAGTATGCTTTATCCCAAACACTACCATAAATAATTAAAGAATATTCCATACATTTCCTAAACTGTTTAAACAATGTCCCATACACTGCAATTGAATTCCCTCCAAATGACCGGTCAGCTGAGTCTTCTTCCTGTCCATTTTCGGGAGGGGGAGTGGAGGGAAGAGTTGGGGGGTTTCCGAGAGGGTGGATTTAATTAACTGATCGATTTAATTAATTAGTCAATCAACTTGATATCAAAAGTGTGCTTGCTTCGGTGAGGGGAAGCGATGGAGGATTGGAGGTTTCCTGAAAGGTTAGAGGAGGAGGAAGAGGGGTGGGGGAACAATAGGTTAAGAACATGTCAATCAAAGGAGAGCAATGGGTTAAGGGTCAATCAAAGGAGAAGAATAGTTTGCCCCTGATTGCATACCTGCCACTGGTGTAGGCAACATGCACTAACAACATATACAACAATATAGCTTGCCCTTCTACTTGCATATTTCTAATATTGATTATTTTTTGGTGGAGAATGACTCCGTGTCAGTAAACAGAACTTCACAGAAGAAATTAGGATTACTCAGAAGTTGTTGCTGAGACCACTGACAAAATTGAATCGTATTGTTGAAGTTCTTGGTTTAAATGAACATGGTAAGAACGAATTTACAATGTTGCAAAATGCGATGTGCAATTGTTTTCGAGACTGCAACTTCATTTTGATTTCGTCGTGTGCTGACCTGTGGATTCATGTCTACGGCAGTAAGCAAAGCGACCTCAGCAGCTTCGTCTGTTCATGTTCTGTGACGATTTCGAGATCTCGCAATTAAACTTCCCGTTTCAAGTAGACGAGAAGTGAAATGACCAATCATCCAGCAATTAGGCATTGGCTTGTCAGGGAATTGCCTGCTGCACATAGTCGTTCATGAACAAAATTTCGCTCGCCTACAGCAAATTACATTACAAATTTGTATAGTAGAGTACAAGACAGATGTTGCATAACAATACTGTAGAAAAAGGCAAGTCATTAAATTATTTCCTGTCATCATACTTTCTCCTTAGCGTTTTGCGCGTTACTGGAGTGGTGCCCATTTGCGCCACTACTGCTAAGAGTGCGCTCTGTCGTCGCTTTGACGGTGCTACTTTGCGAGATGGCCTCAATTCCTGACTAACGGTCAACAAACTAACATTGGAGAGGCAACCTGCGCTTGGCGGGCTCAGTTTGTTACATCTGCCGACCCGGCGAGAAGTGGCTCCCATAAATGGATCCGTCAGTCGGCTTATGATTCCGACATGTGTTCCGATATGTTATTCAAAGTATATGGGACATACGGAGCACTAGAACATGCCTGTGGCAGTCTGCACTGTGTTACGGACGCTGTTGTTTAATCAGCCAAGGTGAATATGCTTATGAAATTCAGAAGTAAATATCTGAACAGCCAACATCATTAATTTTAGTTTTATTTATGATGACCGGTTTCTCGGCAAACCTGAGTTGCCATCATCGGACCTTACCCCACACACCTCAATAAATATCTATCGCAAGTGCGATACATAGTAGCAAGTCAAAGTCATGGTCCACTAGAGCTCTACATACTAGACTGCCACGACCACAGATAACGGAAGAATATATGGTATATAAAAATCTGGCAATAGCAAGACGTATTTGAACCTGGGTACTGCGATAAGGAACACCAGAATAGGGAGATCAGTGGAAAAGAAGTGGAAATCTGTAAAGAGGGAAATATGATGTTGGACTGGAAAACATAGGTATAATTCAAGAGCGAAGAAATCTTTGGCAACAAATGAAATACTCCAACTAGTCGACGAAAGAAGGAAGTATAAAACTGTCCAAGTAATAAAATAAACAGCAAATAAAGAGCAGTCCAGGCAAAATGGCTGCTGGAAACATATGAAGAAACTGAAAAATAAATGGTCGATGGGAAGTCGGTTTAGCACACAGAAAAGTCAAAACCAACTCAATGAAATTAAAAGCAGTGGTAACAGTAAGACTGTAGCAGCACATCCACTGTTAAACGCAGAAAGAGAGGAGCTAAGTGGGAAAGTACACTGAAGGCCTCTACTAGGGGGAGGGCTTGTATGATGACGTGTTAGAAGAAAAAATTTTAGTCGATATGGATCGCATAGAGCATCCAGTGTTATAGACAGAATTAAAAGACCTCTGGAAGAATTGAAATCAAATAAGGCAGAAGGGGTGGATATTATTTTATGGGAATTTCTAAAACCATTTTGGGGAAATGGCAACGAAACGGCTGTTCAAGATGGTTCATAGAATCTATGAGAATTGCGACGTATCACCAGACTTTCAGAAAAATACCAAACACTCAATTCCGATAACAGCAAGGACAGATGAGTACGAAAACTATCCACCATGAGGTTAACAACTCATGCATTCATGCTACTCACAAGAAAAATATACTGAAGAAAAGAGGAGAAAATTGACGATCAGTTAGATGACCATTATTGTGGCTTTAGGAAAGGTGAAGTCACAAAGGAGGCAGTTCTCACGTTGTTCTTGATAATGGAAGCAAGGTTGAAGGAAAAGCGTTAGATATTGTCAAATGGTTAATATGTTCGAAATTCTGAGAAAAGTAGGAGTAAACTTAGGGAAAGAGGGGTAGCATAAAATATGTACAAGAACCAAGAGGGACCAATAAGACTGAAAAACCAAGAACTAAATGCTCGGATTAAAAATCGTGTAAGAAAGTCTTTCGCCAGTACTCTTCGGTTTGTATATCTTCAAGAAGCAATCACGGAAATAAAAGATGGGTTCAAGAGTGGGATTAAAATTCAGGATGAACAGGTATTAATGATAGGATTCGTTGATGACATGGCTATTCTCAGTGAAAGTGCAGAAAAATCACAGGATCTTTTGGATGGAATAACAGTATAATGGGAATAGATTATGGATTGAGAGTAAACCAGAAACTGTCAAAGTTATTTAAATGTAGCAGAAATGAGAATAGCGAGAAACGTAACATCAAAACTGGAGATGACGAAGTTGATGAAATTAAGGAATTCTGCTACGTTGGAAGCAAAATTACAGATGACGAATGAAGCAAGAAGGATAAAAAAAACAGACTATCACAAGCAAAGAGAACATTCCTGGCCAAGAGAAGTCTGTCGGTATCAAACATAGGCCATAGTTTGAGGATGGAATTTCTGAGAATGTACGAGTACGTTGGAGCATAGCATTGTGTGGTACTGAACCACTGATAGTCGTAAAATCGGAACACGAGATACTCGAAGCATATTAGATGTGGTGCTAGAGAAGAATATTGGAAATCAGATGGACTGATAAGAAGATGTTTTCCTCAGAGTCGGCGAAGGAAGGAACGTGAGGGAAATACTTAGAAGAAAAGAGACCGAATGATAAGACTTGTGCTGTGACATCAGGGAATAACCTGCGTGGTACTATAGAGGACAGTGGAGGGTGAAAACTGTTGGGGAAGACAGAGATTTGAATACGTCTGAGAAATAACTGAGGTCGTAGACTGCAGGTGCTACTCTCAGATAAAGTAGAAAAATTTTTCTGAAAAAGGTAAATTTGACACATTTAAGTGTTGCAGTCCGTAGTTACTGTGCGGAATGCTGCTTCGTATGTAAGTGAAACGTGAATGATAGTTCTAACAAGAAGACAACAGAACCTCGTCAAATGATGAAAATTATTTGGGCAGGTCGGATAACTAATGAAGGAGAACAGAATCGAACTGTGGAGAAAAGAATTATGTGACAGAAATTTACGAAAAGATCGTTGACAGGACACATCTTGCGACGTCAACGACTCGTCAATTTGGAAACGTATTGAACTGTTGGGGTTGAAATTGTATAAGGAGACCAAAGCTTCACTATAGTAAGCTGGTTCAAATAGGTGTAGTTGGCAACAGTCATGCAGGGATGAAGTGGATTGTGAAGTACAGACGCCGAGAGCTGCCAAATCTGTTTGAACTAAAGACTAAAACGACAATAGCCATTTCTGACAGCTTCAGTAGATACTAGCTACTCACTACGCTATTCAGCGTCAGAAAGACCATTGTAGTACAAGGTGGTCACTCAGTCGGTATCTGGAGTGAATATCCTAACTCATATTTTTCTTACAATGTGTCACTAGCCGACACGGGTCCACTTCATGTTTTCCCCAAAGTTTACAATAGGGCTCAGACGCTTTAATTACGAAAAAGCGAGGAAAAGCAATATTTAAAAGATTCAAAAATATCTTCTCACATTTCTGCACTTCTCCCTTTTTTGTGTGTGTAGCAAAAGCCTGGCGTTATATTACTTCGCGGACATGAGCAGCTTTGTTTGAGCGCCCACAGCGGACCAAAAGCGACGCGCGCTCAGCCTTTTCTCGCGAGCGACGATGTAAACAAGGGCGAGCAGATGGCTCTCTGCCAGTGTGTGGGATGGGTGCGTGTGTGTGTATAAATGCTGTGATCCCAGAACAATGACGCCGCCTCCGGCAACCGTCCCCTGGAATAGCAGTCGCGGTCAGCGCCCCCTACAGCAAACAACGGCCAAACTCATATAACGGGGTGCCACGCCATCTCTCTCTCTTTCTGCAGCTCCAGAATAGGACCCACTGCTGGCTTGCCCAAATAGCTGTGGTCAATAATTAATGGGTTCCCTGTGGCAGTAGCCTCTGAGCTAGAATGGCCAAAGCAGTTTTGAACAGCTGAGCTGTACTTCCTGTTAGGAGACTTGTTGTGCTGTTGTGCAAGCTTCGATTTCGGCTCTCAACGGTATGTCAGTAGCATAGGTGTACTACGGGGCACTGGTTTGGGTGGGTTGTCTGCAAATGCTTGACAGACAAATCAAGTGCCTTATTCAGAAAGGGGTTGGGACTAAATGATTCAAACAATTAAACATCCCATAAAATGGATGTGTATACGTAACAAAGAAGCAGCTTCATATAGGTCAATAAACTGGGGGATTTGTTTTCCGTAACCCTATTTATATGTCAAGAAGAATTATTCAGGTTTTCTTAGTGCTCATTTGCCTCCAAGACCCCATGACCTCAAACTCATCGTTAGTTCTGTCTGGGATTATCTTAAAATTAATTGTACAACACTGCTGCTGATAAAATAGAAGAAATGAATTAGCAAATACAGGAGTGTCAATGTTTACGAAGTGATGCAGGAAAATTTGAAAGAATTCGTAACTCACAGCAGAGACAAGTTCACTATTGCACGCAAATGCCAGGATGCCGTGTCAAAAACGTCCGTTATTGTTAACAGTGTACAGTAAATATCTGTGCGTAGTATGGTGAAATACTGTTTCTTGTAAAGGTAAACCATGTGGGAAATTTTAGGCCAATTAGATTAGAATCCAATATAAAAATTTACATTTCAAATATATTTATACCAACGAGCACAATGCTTCATAAACAAAAATGAAGTCAGCAACGGTTTGTAACCAAACATTCCTAATTAACTCGCAAACTGCTGACCTGTGGGCCAAAATTTAATTCAATATTTTTGATTCTACAGCCATAATCGCACCCACGCTAGAGCTCGCTATTAATAAAGTCCAGTATACCAACACTAGTGTCGACAACATTCCAAAATTAAGAACTAGAAAATTCAGACAAGAAGATCATCAGTAACACTATCCTAAGTCCCCCATAGAGAACGTCTACTTATTTTAACCTGAGAACATTTTACTACTGCAACTTTTTGTTTACATTTCGTGCAGATAAACTTCAGTGGGATAATTTAACTAAGTTGGTTTTAGATGAAAATATAAAACCAAATAATGCCTGGGCTCCAAACTTCTTGTGCTAAAATATTATGTCTTCAGTTCGTATCTAATAAAATGCATGGTGATGCCTTAATTTTGAAAATTTTTAGTTTTTATGGGTTACTTCATGAGTAAATGTAAAATAGTGTTAATGGATCAATTTTTGGTACCCTTCGAAATTCTTAGAGTTTTACACCATTTTTCTGGTATACAAAAATACTTCAAAGAAAACAGCAAAACCAGAACACATGTACGTTTAACATTCTTGATGTTTTCCTGGCGTAATAAACCTTCTATGAGGTTTCGGGCTTACAGCCAGGAGATATCGAGGTCTTTCCATACGTTCTAGATGACAACCATTCACTTATCTTCAGGTACACAGTGTAAAACTCATGCAAAACTTATCTTGGATTGCCGGCAACCGCCGCCATTCCCACATTTTTGTATGAATGCAACCAGCAACGTCTCTTGTTACAGAAAGTTCATGAAAACCAATACTCGTTTCATGCCAGGTTAGACTGAATAGTTATCAGCCTAAGTTTCGTGACAAGATGTCGAAGCCATGCAGCTGCAAACATGAAACCTCATGGAATGTAAATCTAAGTTTTCTACAGCCTTAAGATAAATAGCTCATACGAAACCACAAAACACGATACTTAAAAATCACTAGTTTACCACATGTTTTCAAATAAACTAACAAAATTTTATAAATTTCTCGCTAATCTGACATAGCTCTATTAAATAATACTTTTTCTTCTTTTTTAAATGATTTTATTGGTTTTATTTCTCAATATTTGTTACTTATCAGCTCACCATCTGTTTTGACTAATTTATTTAACTCTTTAAATGCATATGTACCTCTGTATACAACAGAATCTTTACAATGTTTGTGAGAATACTTCCTGAAATAACAGATACTTAATGGTCAATATTTTTGATACTTTACTGCATATGATTCATTTTGATTTGATTGATAATTGTAATTTTATCCAGTAAACTTTCGAAATCAACATAAATGACAAAAGGCACTTTTACAGATCCGCCGTGAATTACCGCACGTTATACACCCATCCGCGACGAGGGATGTATTGTGCATTGGCTTTCCACCTGCACAACCTCCAGCAACTCTCCATTACCACGGTTTTCTGCGCCGCGTAATATTCTGATAATTTTTAAACGTGATTTTATCATCCAGTTCGTAGTAATTCTGTAGTAACTGGTGTAATGTCTTCCAGATGTTTATCTAACTTTCTTTCGAATTAAAATGTAGTGCTAATAATAATAATAATAATTTAATACATTTATATCTAACAACAATGTAGTAAATTCATATTAACATCTTCCACATTTTCTGTATACCTTGTACGCTTCAACAAATCAGTATATGTGGACCTATTTGTTCAGTTTGCTATCTGTTTTCGATACGTCACAAATTTTAATTGGATATTCAAAATTACTCAGTTTCTCATCAGTATCTGACACAACAATATTATATTCCCGAGCATTAGTAATTTTCTTGACTGTGTGCTACTGCTTGTATAGAACTGGCTATTATGCCTAAAACTATCAAACCTGGCCAACCACACAGCACCCCATAAAAGAAGTGTGTGTCATCTAAAACAAGTGTTTTTCACGGTTTCAGCAGTTTGCTTGAAAATAGCTACACATCCGAAACGTCGTAGTATACAAAATAAAAATAAAATGGCTATAAAAAATGCCAATTCAGGAAACTAATATCTTTCAAGAACTTTATCATAGCTGTGGATCCTGTTGCAACTTCAGTATTGATTCCTAGTTCACCAGAGCACGTTTACAATAGGCTTGCCTATCATGTTCATTTAAAGATTACATTCGTACAGTAATGCTTAACCCTTTTACATACAACATCACGCTTTATGTCTCCCACTAAATGTCACAATGTATCGTTCTTTCAGTGCTAACCACAATGGTGATGGACTAGAATCTTGCCGCGCGGGATTAGCCGAGCGGTCTACAGGCGCTGCAGTCATGGACTATGCGGCTGGTCCCGGCGGAGGTTCGAATCCTCCCTCGGGCATGGGTGTGTGTGTTTGTCCTTAGAATAATTTAGGTTAAGTAGTGTGTAAGCTTAGGGACTGATGACCTTAGCAGTTAAGTCCCATAAGATTTCACACGCATTTGAACAACCAGAATCTTCCAGTCGATACTTAGTGAACTTTTCCCTTGTAGCAGAGTACTATGGAATGAATTGCGAAATTTGGTTCTATCCAAAGATATAAAGTTTGTATGTTTGTAATACAAAGCATTTTACTTTTTTACATGAGCTGAAATTAGAGTCGACACTTTCCATACCAATGGACACACGAAACTGGGGCAACTCTACCTTCTGCTTGCCGATAATTAGAGCAGCGGTAAAAACAGGCTGCACTCGTTTCTGTACTTTTTACACTTAAATCGAATAAAGCAAGAACACACTGGTCACTTGGTGAATTTCAGTGCTTAAATGGTCTAAGTAGGTATTGAAGCAATAACTTTATTTAATTTTCAGACAGAGGGCTTAATTATTCATAAATGGCAAGACGACACTTAAATTTTTATCAAAATAAAATGTTATTAGTTGTTGCCATTACAAGTTATATCGAAGTAAATTAATGTCTTTAAAAGAACTGATTATATAGTGCTAAGGTGAAGAATAATTACAGGAGCTGTTGAATGAAATGAACAGTACATGCTATGGATTGAGAATAAACCGAAGAAAAACGACGGTATTGAACATTATCAGAAATTAAATTTACGATAAAACTAACATCGAAACTGGGGACCGCAAAGTAGGCTTATACGGTCACCAAGAAACTAATACCAAGATAATGGACACAACAGTCCGGTCATAGAGAAAGAGCTGGGAAGCTTATTGAATATCGCTTGTTACTTACCAATCCTTATGACTAATTTATTGAACATCAAAACTCTTTACTATCATATCAGAAGCTCCAAGCATAAATGTCTCCTTTCTTGAGAACATACAAACATTTACAGAACTCAAAGCACATATGCCTCTTTTCTTTAAAACAATATAAACCTTATAGAACCCTTATCACCTTTTCTTTAGAACCAACAGACTTTAAGGGATACAATTTTACTCGAGCCTCACTTTAAGCTTTAACCAAGTTTCAAGGAAATATATCAACGTTGTAAACTGGCAGAAGAAATGATGGTCAATTTTGCACGTTACATAAGAGTTTTATACATCTTAAAGGGATGGTGAATATGACACCTAACATACTTTGGCGGTAATGAGCAGATTTGCCTATAAGTATGTAATGCAAAAGGTATGAAACTCAATCGACAGTATTATCACACCACTCATATATAATGCATGTCAATGAACAGAAGGTGAAACAAGCAGTGAGAGGAAACATTTTGCGTGGAAGCTGGCACGGGCAGAAGCAGAGGCCGCACCATGGGAGGCACCATGAAAACCCCTTACGGAGCGTCCCGTGTTGGGAGTCAGCGACCAGACAGGTGATACATACTGCAAAGCAAATAATGGGCCACCAGAAGTAGGACAGAAAGAAGCCTTAGAAAACTGCGCTTCGGAATTCCAAAAGGATATGAACAAAACCAGTGACGTAGTTGATCATGTGAACAGCGAGTGGTACACATGTGACGTACGCATGTAAGTTTTAGGCGTCTCGAGTGGGCACAAACCGTCCGATTGGCGGAAACCAACTAGGAAGGAGTAAGCGCCGAGATTTCGACGCACTTTAATGGTAGGGAACTTGCGATTGGCATAGATAGTTTCCACAAAATAAGAGGAACACTCCTACTGGTCGAAAAAAGAGACATGGACAACGAAAGAAGCCAGATGGGAGAGAGTTCGGCTATGAGAAAGACAAGAGCTAAATTTTCGGGGATTCTTCTCTGAACTGGCGTCAAGTGCAGAAAGGGGCGTATAACGCTCTTTACGATGCAGAGGAGAAATTCGTATGAACACTGCGTTCTCTGCGGCTGACATTCAGCTAAATATTAGCTGTAGCGTCGTTGATCTCCAACTGTGGAGAAACGAACCAGCCAGTTAGTTAATTGTTCTTGCGAGGACTGAGAGGGCATTTTAACATGCGCGCTGCTCCGGGCATGTGCGTGCATATCGCCATATTCCAAGACCAGGGATGAGTACATGTTTTCTCCCATAACGAGAAACATAGGGAGAGCTTCTGCTGGAAAAATCAGCAATTAGTTGTTACAGGAATTTCAGAGGACAAGAGCAGCCATGCAGACGACAGCTCATCGCAGCTAAGGTAAATGCCATGAGCAGAGGCGTAAACTTGTTGGTTCACCAGCTTGTGTCCACTGTAATCCTTGGGTAATCTTTTGCTCTACTGTCGCAAAACTAACCATCCTCTGTGGACTTGATTGTCATCCTAAGTAGAACCGAACTTTGAACCGGAATCGGATGATTTATCGTAGTACGGGCCACCATCATGACTTAGTCATCAGAACAGTTTTGTAAAGCACCTTCTAGTTAATATTTACCATTGTTGTGTTTAGGATTATTTCACTTTCTGAGGACGAGATACATTCTTTTGACAACTGTTGTAACATTGTCACATTGTAAACTGTGTAAATGTGTGTATTTCTGTCATAAGATTGCAACATTAAACCAAAAATGTTTACAGCTTAAACAGTTATTGTTCTCTCTTCGAAACCTTACAACGTGAATAAATTACAACTGCTCAGGCCGACATCGGATCGTGGTGCAAGCCCACAGGCGGCACAACACACACAGTGGCAGACCTCGGGCACCAATCCTCGGCCCTGACAAGACAAGCAAAATAGTGATGTAACTACAACACAAATAGAAAAGCTGTCTTAGGCTATACAAGGGTGTAACAATAAACGTTTGGGCCGCCTCAGGGTTACCGTACTAAGGCAAATACATATGCAGACGGTGCACAATTAAAACACAAATATTCAACATTAAGCATAGAAGGTATCAAAACCACGTTAACAAATCTAAAAGCAGGCCTCAGAAAATAATCCTCACAAGTTGGAGGAACAACTATAAGCCTTTGACATGTGCCAGTGATATCACTCTCTTGGTCAATATAAATGGGAAAAAAGCAAAATTAAAAAATTATTAAGACATTGAACGGAGAAAATATTAAAATCACCTTAAATAATGTTAAATTAGACCTCAGAAAATAATCTCCGCAAGCCACCAAGCACCTCAACAATTGCTACATGATCGGTTCTAGGCTAACCAGATGGTATGGACGAATTTTAGGCACTTCCGTTAACTTTACAAAACAGCTGTTGAAACAGTTCAGGAAGAAACGTAGCAGATGTTAAAACCTTCGGAGCATTAGACAAAATCTACTTCTGACCGTTCAGAGAGGTGGCTGTAGTACCTTAAAACACAGGTTATGCTACTAGCTGCCACACGGTAGAACGGACCTTCCTTCTCAGTCCAATACAGTTGCAGGATAAGATCCCACGTACAGCATAGTCCAGCCCGCTAGGCCTTAAAATCAAAACGCAAGTTACAGCCATTAAGCTTTAAAATAGGACGTCCACAGTTTTCTTAAGAGGAACAAACCCTAATAGGCAAACCAATTGCTCTAAGAGAGAGAGAGAGCTGCTGGCAGTTGGTTTAGCAAGGAACCAGTCGATCACCATGCGTCCATATGACTACTAGCTTCAAACCACACAGAGAGGTAGGCACCACACTTCTTCAGCACAACAAACTGCCGATGACAGAGGCAGGTTTTTCGAGAATTCTCACAGACGATGCTCACCGTGGAGCAAATGGCTACAATTTTTGGGCTCTGTTCCCGAGCAGGGAACCCAAGGAAGACTCAGTCCTGATGAAGCCCGTAGCAGTACTAGCAACGGAAAGCACGGCAACACAACAGCCACATCGCCTCGGGCCGCTAGGCAAGCTCTCAGCTCTCTATTAGAAAAATACCTGTGACGTCAATACTGGAAACGTCTAGTACATTGGCCCTTGCACGTCCGCTTACACACCTACGTCACCGCTTACACACCTACGTCTTCCGTCCCCCCACTGTAAGCCGTCTCTCCTGCTCAGAGTTCACCAAAAGAGAGTCCTCTTGTAAGCAGGACAGTGTACAACTCACGGGGCCCGAGGCATGACCCCGACACACGCCTCATTGACGAAGTGAAACGATTTTCCTGGTCTGCAAGCGAAATAACAAATAACACAAAACAAATTAGATGTAAAAAGATGTCTAACATAGGCAAAGTGATACGTCTGGCGCAATAAAAGTCTACCAATATCTAACATCGGCCACCACTTGTACTGTTTCTCCTGGGTGAACTTGAGTTTAAAAAAAGTAAACTAAACAATACGATAAATTTTATAAATAATCGACAAGTACGCCAAAGAAAAAGAGATAGAACTACAATGGACATGTTATTCCATGGACTCTTGCGCTTCTATGCATGAACTATCTTTCCTTTGTCATTCGCTTATCTTATCTGCTTGGATTCGGAACTAAGAGGACGTTCTTGTGTAAAGCTCATCTTGCTGTACCAGCTTATAATGCAAGTTGAACTTAAAACCCGAAAAATATAATGGTTATTTTGTCAAAAGAATTTGTGTATGTTGTCAATCTGTCTGATACCTAGACTGCCTTAAGTAGATATGGGCCTTAACAAATAATTTTCATTGGTAGGCGCCATCTTAGATAAATCTTTAACATTTTTCTTTTAGCTCATCTACGAGACGTGCCGTCGGTTAGGACAATTAACTATATTTCAGATCCCACGATACCGGAGTCAGCTACTAATAATTTAACAATTTTATTTACAGATTTCCTTTATATAACGAGATAACATCCGAGGCAGAAAAGGTCTGGTCACAGGATTCCAGTTCCACTATAGGATTTCATTTGTAGATGCTACTCTTGTTATCTTATATTGGGGAATCGAGATGAAACCACGATAAGTTACGTATTACAGTAGTGTTCAAGGAACAGACTTGGCAAATATTCTCTGGTGCAATAAGCACATGGGAAATAAGAAAAGGACAATTAATTATCGACGATTACGTAACTACCCTGAGAACTGAGCTAGTTACTGAGTGCTTATACACGTCGGGCTAAATTAAACAACATATTACACAGTCAATAATATTCCACATTTGTTATTTCTCTTTTATGCTGAGCCATTGCATTAATGTGTGTTTCATTTTTTATATAAGTCACGGCATATATTTTATTTTATTACTTTACACTAATAGTCACAAATCAATAAAATTTTTATTTTATTACATTACACACTGAATGAAGAAATCTCTGAAAATATGCATTTTGCACAGCATTGTACGTAAGTCAGTCGTGAACTGTGGCAGATCTGGAAAAGAAGCGTACTGAAACGTTGGTGATGTGATACGGTCATACCTTCGGCTGCCATGTTCGCCACAACAACCATCCAAGCAGCGAGATGGATTCGCCATATCCTCCGAAGGAAGAGGAACGTAGCTCACAGCTGGTACTTAACGATTCAGCCACACGCCACACAACAGAGTGCTGCGGGTTGCAGCCCTGTCAGACGCCTTCATACTAGCGCAGCTCCTCATTGACTGCGACATACGCTGCAGTACTGAGGACGTCATATTCGCCGGATACAGCTGGTGCTAGCTTGTTTCCGCGAGTCACGTGATACCATACAACTTGCTGGTATTCCTCCTTGGGCGCTTTTGTAAGACACCCCCCAACATCTCGCCAGCCAGTGCGAGTCCCACCCAGGACATCGACGTTCTACTTTGCCGCAAGTGTTTCCACCATTGCCAGTGGAGCCTATACTGACCGTGCCAATGTCCGTGTTTATCGATTAGGACAGACTGAGTGCCCAACTTTCAGCTTCAAGAACTGCATCGTATTAGCGACTTTCTTTCAGCAGATCAGGACTATCTCTACATTTTTCTCCACTAGGAATCTGCTTTCTGTTGCCCATGTTAGTGTGTAGCAATGAAGTTCTGTTGTTCTCAGTTACCTGGGCATCTTTCTCTGGTTGTCTTTACATCACCCACAACGAGATACTTTAGATGCTGGGGGAGGATTTTGAAGCTTTTTGAACTGAAGATTTCCGCAAAATCGGCGAGGAGAGGAACATGTGGGAAACGTTGACAAGGAGTAGGAATAGGATGATAGGACGTGTGTTGAGACATCAAGGAATAACCACGATGGCACCTAAGGGAGCTGGACAGGGTAAAAACAGTAGGGGAAGACAGAGACTGCTATATATCCAACAGATAACTGAGAACGTTGAGTGCATGAGCTCAGCACAGGAGAGGACAAGAACAGGCGTGTCAAACCAGGCAGAAGACTGTTGTCACAGAACAAATTGAAATGCTGAATACAAACGCCATACTTCATCTGGTCTACAGGCCTCGTGCATCTTTAAGCCGTCACTGATATCTATGATAATGCTTGGAATCCAACGACAAGCAAATATACAAATATTCGTCGCACAGAATTACTCCAGTTAAATTGGGTAGAATGGACACACAAAAATGTAAATTAACAATTAAGTCTTACGAGGTTATGTGCTATGGTCATTTGTTGACCACGATTGAATGAGCAGACAAAGAAATTAACGGAAGAGCAATAATGACCAGCATCGCACATGCTCACTCTTCCATAAATTGCACTCCTCTGATTGGTGCTGCATTCGGATACTGCATCAGATACAAGTTAGGAAAACATCTTTCGCCACCAGCGTTTGAGCCAACTATCTTCAGGTCGATGGCACTCCACGGCGTGCGTGAGTGAGTAACCACAGATAGGGAGGCGAATACTTAACCGTAGCCAACTAAACTTGGTTCGTAAGGAGACCGAGTGTATCTTGAGTGGAGTGACTGTACAGTATGTGAAACAATTTGCAGGAATAGAATCTGAATTGGACAGCAACATGACAATGTACTACTAACTCATCATTTCCATTAAATGTAATAAAGAACATATAAGTGGCGGAGTTCACTTTCCTCACCTATTAACAATATTATCTGGAGTACACTCGAAATTCTGAAGATAGTAGTTAATACACGGAGAGAAAAACGAGACTACAGAGACAAGAGTCTAAGGACAAGCAATGCACTCAGTAGCTGAGTGGGAAGTGAGACAAGTTGGTGACCTGTTCGCCATATGAGCTGTAAACGTAAGCAAAAAGAAAGCTGGAAAGGGACTTTGATTTCAAGGAACAGAAATAAATATTTTAAGGATTTGTTGATGCTTTTGTAGTGCTGTCAGATACGCCAACGACATAAATATCAGTGGAACTGAATAGATAATGTCTTGAAAAAGATTTTGAGATGAGCATCAATAAATGCAAAATAAAGCGTAATGAAATGAAGTGGAATTAAATCACAGCTTGACAAGGGAATTAGATTAGCACATGGCACACTCAAAGTAGTACATGAGTTTTGTTTTTGTGATGAAAATGGCAGACGTAAAGAGGATATAAAATAATGAGAGACAATAGCAAGGAAAAAATTCTGGTAAACAGAAATTTGTTGTTGAATAGAAATCTAAGTTTTAGGAAGCTTTAATTGTGTTTGTGGGATATAAATTTATACACTATTATTCACGTCTAATTGTAACAGGATTTTGGAACGTATCGTACAGTGGCGGAAAAAATCATGGCAAAATGCAATTACCTTACAGTAATGAAATTTGGGGAATATATTTTTCTATGTAGAATATTGAAGTGATTAGCAGTACAAGATCATAGGATAAAGTAAACGCGAAATAATCCATTCTAAATATGAATTTGCTGCTACATTAATAACCTGTGTAATCACCAGAACATTGAATGCAAGCATGCAAATATTCATGCATTGTATTGTACAGGTGCTGGATGTCAGACTGTTGGCTGCAGTTCCATACCTGCTGAATTTGGGCGATCGATGTAGGGAAGACTGTGTAGAGCATGTTGAGTTACAACAGCAGTACGTGGTCGAGCGTTATCCTGTTGGATAACACCTCCTGGATTGCTGTTCATGAATGGCAGCACAACAGGTCGTACAATTTTGCAATCAGTGTGCGTGGGATAACCATTACAGTTCTCCTGCTGTCATACAAAATCAGACACTAGACAATAATACGAGCTGCAGGTCCAGTGTGTCCAGCACGTAGACAGGTTAACTGCAGGCTCTTATCTGGCCGCCTTCTAACCAACACACGGCCATCGCTGGCACCGAGCCTCCATCCTGCTCTCCAATAAGTTCTCTCTTGACAACACTGAAGTCACAAATGGCAGTGGTTTCGGCTCAGTGGATCGCACGCTACACGGCACCGGTCTCGGAGGTTTTCTTGAAGTAAAACGTTTCTAACGGTTCGATGTGTGACTGTGGGGCCAATTGCTGCTTAAATTGCTGCTGCAGATGCAGTATGATGCACCAGAGCCATACGCGGAATATGACTGTCTTCCCTCTCGGTAGTGACTCGTGGCCGTCAGGAGCCAGGTCTTCTTGCAACCGTACATTCTCATGACCAACGCTGCCAGTAATCATGGACAGTGGCTACATTATTACGACGTATTTCTGCAGTATCGCAGGAGGAACAGCCACCTCCTCGTAGCCCTATTACATGACCTCGTTCAGATTCAGTGAGTGTTGATAACAGCGTGTTTGCCGCCTTAAAGGCATACTTCACGACATGATCTCACCCTGTCTAATCTCACAGGTAATTAACGCTCACGACAATTGCACCGTGTACTTAAGGCAAACCTGTTTTCATCCTCATAGCGGCACTGCAAGCGCCGCTATTACGTACCTGGTGGAAAATTTGAACAGACATCATCTTTCAGATATAGAAGCATCTACAACTACATGGATACTCTGCAAATCACATTTAAGTGCCTGTCAGAACATTCATCGAACCACCTTTACAATTCTCTATTATTCCAATCTCGTATAGCGCGCGGGAAGAATGAACACCTACATCTTTCCGTACGAGCTCTGATTTCCCTTATTTTATCTTCGTGATCGTTCCTCTCTATGTAAGTTGGTGTCAACAAAATATTTTCGCATTCGGAGGAGAAAGTTGGTGCTTGGAATTTCGTGAGAAGATTCCGTCACAACGAAAAACGCCTTTCTTTTAATGATGTCCATGCCAAATCCTGTATCATTTCTCTGACACTCTCTTCCATATTTCACGATAATACAAAACGCGCTGCCCTTCTTTGAACTTTTTCGATGTACTCAGTCAGTCCTATATGGTAAACAGGTGTGCCAACATTCGTGGACGTAGCGCAACTCCTTTTCGGTGTTGCGATTTTTTCTTCCGTCAGTGTACTTTCTGTCATTATAAAAAAAGAACGATACGTTCAGGAAATATCGTTCGGGGAAATTACAAATAACGGTTTATCTACATGAAGTAATTAGTGTTACTGGCAGAGGGTCTGAAGCTGGTTCCATATATCTTGATTTCCAGAAGTTCTTTGATGCTGTTCTCCACTAGCGGCGTCTACTTAATGGAGTATCGTACCAGTTGCGCGACTGAACTTATGATTTCCTGTCACAAAAGTCACAGTACGGGAAGTCATTTAGTGGAACCAAAGTAACATCGAGATTTCTCCTAAGGAAATGTTAAATCTCCCCTGCTCTTCTTAATCCCTATAAGAGATAATACTAGTAGACAGCTCAGATTGTGTGCAGATGATGTCATTTACCATTTAGTAAAGTAATTAGTAGATCAAATCGAATTTCAAAGTAATTTAGACATGATATCGACACAGTCTGAGATGTAACTGTTGACCCTAAAAACGAAAGGCAGGAAGGCACGGGTAGAGTAGGCTTTAACGTCCCGACACTGAGGTCATTAGAGACGGAGCACAGGCCAGGACGGTACCAAGGATGGAAAAGAAAATTGGACATGCCCTTTCAAAGGAACCACCCCGTAATTTGCCTGGAGCGATTTAGGTAAATCACGGAAAAACATAAATCTGGATGGCCGGACGCGGATTGAACTGTCGCCCTCCCGAACGCGAACCCATTGCACCATCTCGCTCGGTCTCTAAACACCAGAAGAGTGAGATCCTCGGTGTGAATATAAAAAATTCTCTTAAATTTCGATTACACTATAAATAACGAAAATTTAAATATCGTATGTTCAACTACAGACCTAGGGACTACAGTAACAAACAACTTAAAACTGAAACCGTCACATAGAAAATGTGTGGGGAAGGTGCATCGAAGACTGGATTTTATTGGTATACCACTTAGAAGACGCAACATATCTAAAGAGATTGCCTATACAACACTTGTCCGTCCTCTTCTACGCGTTATGGCACATCCTTATCAGATAGGATTGACGGAGGACCTCGAAAAACTTCGAAGAGGGCCAGCTCGTTGCTACGACTAGCACCAAATTTTATGGCCTTGTTAACAGACCATGGAAAATTGAAAGACTATCGCAAAGGGATCAAAATAACTGGAGACGCACTAAGCACATGTAATGTAGGCGACTAAACTGTTAACGCCCTGCTTTTAAACTAATTTAACGACAAAGAGGGTCACTCTCAGGATGCAAATAACTGAAAAAAGAGGACGGTTTCGTTGCGATGAGACAATTTTCCGAACACCTGCATCACGAAATTTCTACTTGGAATGTGAAAATATTTTATTTATTTCCAACAGCATAGGGATAAATGACCTTCGAAACAAGATAGTTAAGCGGATAGATTTACATGTTTATTTTTTCCACGGACTATTTGACGGTGGAACTACAGAGAATGTGCAAGTGTTTCCATGAACACTCTTCCAAACGTTTGAATATGAATGAACAGTGAAGCCCACAACTTGCTACGTGCCGTTTTTTACATAAATTAGCGTTTGCATTACAACCCATCTACGTAACAATGCCATTGTACGCAAGACGTGGGTATCTTCCAAAGTGATTAGTTTAGTCCATACATGGATGTTCATATAAGATGGAAGCTTTGTTATGTTCTTCACCTATTAACTGAAAATCTGCTACGTACTAGTAGCTGATTTGAATATAAACAGAATGATGTTCCGTTTAGTTTATCTGGTGTCGCGTGGAGTTCTTAGTATCCGGCCATAGTTACCTGGCATGCGGTGGGAACTACGAGGAGTCATTTGTATCAGAGAACTTAGAGAAGAAAAGACATTTGTATCAGAGGACCTGCACGATACTATAAGATCTGCTACATATGTTAACGAATTTGAAGTCGTTGACTTAACTGAAAGAAATTTCATCAATATTCAGTCTGTTCCCGATTCCTGGATACCAACAAAAAAAAGTCGCAGATCTCAAAGGTAACGATGGTAGGTTTCTCAACAAATAACAGCGGAGTCGCAGAAGTGAAATATGCCTTCAGAGAATCGGCAACTTGGAAAAAGGTAATAGTCTAAAAAGGGAGTGGTGGCTTCTCACATCAGAAATATAACATTCAACAGAATGTATTTCTGACTTTAAAAATTCATAGCACTTGTGTGACATGTCATATCATTAATTAAATATAACAATGTACCTACAACTGTCCTGTTTAGTAAACTCTAAATTTCTTATTAAAATTTAAAATGACGATTCCCTGTAAGGTTTCAGGCAAATCCAACACCTTCCATGAAAACCCTGACATGATAAGCAAATGCAGTAGTATGTCACATAGCTCCGAATAAATCGTGACATTAAATTAACCAAAGTAATACGAGTAACAAGTGAGCAAATGGAATACCACACACGCACGTCGCCAGCTAACTGCTAGGACCACACCACCCGCAAGTTTTAGCGTGAGACTTTCTCGCGTCTCTGTTACGTCAAGACCACCCCCCAGCCAATGTTAAAAGATAGAGCCCTCCAGAAGAACAGTATAGATCTTACGATAACGCTAAAAGGACCACACCAGCTGCAAGTTTTAGCGTGAGACTTTTTCGCTTCTCTGTTACGTTGCAAACTTGAAAACATTGCCCCACCACGAAAAGTATAACGTTTCTCATTGGATAGACAGAAATTTTGTAGGCGGAGCTTAAGGTTAATATTGAGACCCTGATTGGTCAGATGAAAACACAGCGAGATAGTTTTTTTTTAAACCAACTTCGGTAAATTGTAGTAAGGAGAAGTTAGAACAGAGTTGCTTCCGAGAGGGCGAGCTGGACGGAGATGCGCCGGCCGTCGCCCCCTGACGAACACCGACAAGGTAATGAACGCACGCGATGCCGCATTTTTGAGCGCATAAGGCTTCACTCAGAACTGCAGAAGTCTCATCTGTTACATCCCCTTTACGTAATACTAGTGTCGATCGTCAATTAAAGCTCATGGTGTTCACATTTGCCACTTGAAGTAAAAATCTGAAACGCGATGATTTTTCTGTTATATAGTTATTGAGAGGCCACATCAGCCACTGTAATTTACGACAAGTTAGATAAGTAATTAAAGATAATTGAGGCTCACTGTAGACCATTTTGATAGTTTTCTCTTTTGTGAAACTTAAATTAAACCTAGGTTATAGATGTGATATGGCATAGGTCATCCTTCTATCCATTCTAGAACTTGGAAACCCATTCAGGGAATATTCGATCATATTTTTGCTGAACGCAGTCCGTTTTTACCATCCTGTATTAAAACATTTCTTTTTATCAATAGTACAATTTATAAACAATGTTTTGTGAGTAGAATAAAATTTCCAATGGTAAACTTAACTGCTTTTTCGACGTTATTTTACCAGATAACTAAAATTAGGAAAGCCTTGAACCCCTTCCACTAAATTTAGTTAGTATTAAGATTCTTTTACAGGGAGTGCAGTGGAGCTGACGCTGAAATCATTAAGTATTTGGTTATATCATCGCTAGTCTCACTGAACTCTTCTGAATTCTACATGTCATGTGTGGTCTGTCGTCTCCTTACCAGCAGCAGGTCCCAGGTTCAAACTAGTCAATTCCCTAAAAAACACACTCAGAGCGTCGTTGCGCGAAAGTGGTAGGGAGACACGACATAGAACAAACAGACACCACGCAGAATGTTTAGATCCCGTGATACACTCATACTTTTTTTAATATAGCTCATATACAGTTTCTTGTAGTTTTAAGGTAAGTGGGTTACATGCTTCAATTGAAAAGTATTCATGTTGATGAATGTGTAGACGTAATGAAGGGACAAATCCTGACCTTCAATGAATCATCAGTTCATATATGTGGAGCGAGGAAGGGACTGGAGGGAATGAGGTGACGTTGTAGGATGAGTCCTCGGCTTCACTTCAGAAAACAGTTCCATATAAATGAAGGTCGCAACAGTTATGCAGAAATTTACGGGCTAGCACAGAAAAGACTAGTATGGAGAGCTACATATAACAAGTCTTCGGACGGAAGACCACAACAGCTTTTCTTATGCTACGTATTCGGGAGCTCTCGGTTCTGTGGTCACCTTACTCCCTCGCAGTTTGAAACAAGGTATAATAACTCGCCCCCGCGCGAAAGCCATTAGTGATGACGACGCCGGGTAACGAGAGCGGTGCCAGGCAGTATCGGTGGAGCTTTTAATAGGCGGCTGGCGCCCTCGTGGCCTTCCCACTCAGCGGTGACAACACTGGTCGCGCCGGCCCAACAATGCGAGCAGGGATTTGCATACATATGAAGACTGCGCGCTGACCACGGATACGCGAGGGGCTTTCATTAAGTCGGCGCCGCTGCCGGCACTGGCGCCATCTGACTAATCGCATTAGGCGCCGGCGTCGCAGGGTGTCGCGACTGCTAATGCAGTTGCTTACGGCGCCGGAAAATTGGGGGATTTGTGCCGCCGGCCGCCACGCTTCCCGTTAAGGCCGCACAATTTGGCCGGACACAGCGCCCGGCCGGCGGATGGACGTCAACTGCACTGAGTGGCGTCTGGGGAGGCGGCTCGGGAAACTCCCAGCGCAGACACTGCTACTGACGCATGCCACAGACGACAACGTACTGTCGCTCGGAACAGCAACCAAAACAATCACAGAAAGTAACCAGGTGATAGTAGGAGAAGTGTACTGTTCTGTACAAACTTAATTACAGGATGGCAATTATTGAACTATATGAAATAAAGTGGTCATTAATTCTGAACGGCTTGAATTAAGACGTTCAAACTGCACGGTTGGCCTCGGGGCATAATGGGAATTAGTATGCGCAAGCGCACGAGCCTTGTTGTTGTCAGCGACTTTCAATTGGATGGGTTCGTCAATAAGCAAAATTGGCGCATTTGAGGGACTGAGAATTTTGCGATCGAGATTCCTCTTAAACCTCAACGGGCTACTGTGTGGTGTGCAATGTACAGTCACGGAATAACCGGTGCTATCTCCCTTGATGGCACGGAGACTATGGAACGGTACGTGATGGTTTAGGAAGATGTTTTTATCCCCATTATCCAGAGTGACAAGATGTGTTTCATGCAAGACGGAGCTCGACCCCTTCGAAGTAGGAGAGCGATGTCCCGAAGGAGCACTTTGCGGACCTCATTTTAGGCTATGGAGTGCCCAGAGGGC
This sequence comes from Schistocerca serialis cubense, assembly GCF_023864345.2. NCBI lineage: Eukaryota > Metazoa > Arthropoda > Insecta > Orthoptera > Acrididae > Schistocerca > Schistocerca serialis. The sequence continues at coordinate 378,038,026 of NC_064643.1, read as the reverse complement.
ACTGGCATGGACTGGTTTTAAACATTTTAGAAGAAAGAGAAATCATCGGCAGCGTTTGCCGTGATCCATCGGCATTTTGAACAAGCAAACTGCACTTAACCACGCAGTCCTACTGAATTAATTTTCTTTTTTGAAGCAGCATCCAGCCTCTTTTGCATCCCTTTCTACTTTCTGATTATTGTACGCCATACATGCATATTTCTTAACTCTGTCAGTGTTTTTTGCCATTACTTTTGGGGCTCTTAATTAGGCATATGCCTGTTTCCTATAATGAGGTCTGTAAGGTCCACCCAGTTCATTTTACATAGCTGTAAAATATCCCATCTTAATGCAAGGTTGCATATTTTTCATTTCTTGTCCTATGACTATGGCGCATTATTGTGCTGCGTCTTTATGTGACCTCACTACTTTAAAATTTACCTGTCTTTCATGATGTGAAATTCGTCCCAGGTCTTATCCTATGTAAGCCTCGATTAACAGTCGACTTGTAGTTAGCAGCTTTTAGATTGTTTCCACTTTTAATGTGTCCTTTTAGTGCTCTTGCTGCTAGTTATTAATTGGCATAATAGTTTCTGACAATACTGACTGTAAGATTTCACTACTTTCCCTTTTGGTCAGTAGCGAGATGCTTGTAAATAGGAGTGGCATACGTGTATGTTCATTTAACTGAAGACGGTGGCGTGTTGTCTCTCACACTCACACACACACACACACACACACACACACACACTCTCTCTCTCTCTCTCTCTCTCTCTCTCTCTCTCTCTCTCTATATATATATATATATATATATATATATATATATATATATAAACTTGCATGCCACTCGTGTAAAGGGAAAAGTTTCATTGCGTATTACGGTTTATGTATAAATTTTATGTCGGCAGCTTCCACACACTTTTACTGTAGTTCTGTATTGCCCTGTTCAACGTTACTTTACCACACATAACACACTTTTAACGTTTTTCATGTAACTTTCTATGTAATGTTTCCTTTTTCCTTTCTCATTTTAAATGTAAATCACTAGTTCAAATTGTGAATGGCCGGGCTAGTGCCTCGCGTTCTTCTTGCCGTCAACAGATGGCAGCACTTTTGCCACTCTGGTTTACCAGTTTGCTTCCTCCTCCGCGTCCGCTACTCCATGCTTTGAGCCAGCTGGCAGCACACCGCGTTTTGTACTCGTGCACAGAGACGCTCGGAGTCACAGCACCAAGTGTAAGTGTCCTGGTATTCTTTGCGTATTGCTTCACCCAGGCAGTCGGCTGCTGTACTGTCTAGTGTCACTTCGGCATTGACTTAGGTTTTACAGCACCTAAACCGACAGGTAGTTTTTAAAAAAAAAAAAATGAAACTTTTTGTTCTTTGTTTTCCGCGTGTATTGCTTCGTGTAAAAATCCTCCCGTCTCTGACTATTTTCAGTATGACACCTGCAGATGGGCGTATAAGAACCCGAAACCGGTCGCGTCCTAAATAACAGAATCTTCCAACTGTAGCGGTATTTTCATCCTTTGGTAAACATAGATAGTGACTATTTGAAAACAGGAAACTTCATATGACTACAAGTATGCTGTGAAAGCAGAGAAGAAACAGCGTCAGAGACTGGAAAGAATGAAGTGATCAGTATATCTGAACCATACGTGTCGTTAGTAGTATTAATCCTCATAGTGATACAGTGTGAAGTCGATAGGATGCAATAGGTGTAACGTGTGTTACACACAGTTGCAAATAGAGGGCATCTCTCAGAACGATGAGTGCCGTATACCGTAGTGTATTGTATCGTTTCTTGATGCATAAGCAGCTTGAAATGCATACTTGTAGTTACATGATGTTTCCAGTTTTCAAATTATACTTACTTATGTTTAGTACATATTAGTAGTGAGCCTAGTACTCCGTCTTATAATATACTCATTTAATCCTTTTGATGGTATAATTACATTACTGGCCATTAAAATTGCTACACAAAGAAGAAATGCAGGTGATAAACGGGTATTCATTGGACAAATATATTATACTACAACTGACATGTGATTACATTTTCACGCAGTTTGGGTGCATTTATACTGAGAAATCTCTACCCAGAACAACCACCTCTGGCCGTAATAACGGCCTTGATACGCCTGGGCATTGAGTCAAACAGAGCTTGGATGGCGTGTACAGGTACAGCTGCCCATGCAGCTTCAACACGATACCACAGTTCATTAAGAGTAGTGACTGGCGTATTGTGAAGAGCCAATTGCTCGGCCACTATTGACCAGACGTTTTCGGTTGGTGAGAGATATGGAGAATGTGCTGGCCAGGGCAGCTGTCGAACATTTGCTGTATCCAGAAAGGCCCGCACAGGACCTATAACATGCGGTCGTGCATTATCCTGCTGAAATGTAGGGTTTCGCAGGGATCGAATGAAGGGTAGAGCCACGGGTCGTAACACATCTGAAATGTAACGTCCACTGTTCAAAGTGCCGTCAATGCGAACAAGAGGTGACCGAGACGTGTAACCAATGGCACCCCATGCCATCACGCAGGGTAATACGCCAGTATGGTGATGACGAATACACGCTTCCAATGTGCGTTCACCGCGATGTGGCCAAACACGGATGTGACCTTCATAATGCTGTAAACAGAACCTGTATTCATCTGAAATAATGACGTTTTGCAATTCGTGCACCCAGGTTCGTCGTTGAGTACACCATCACAGGCGCTCCTGTCTTTGATGCAGCGTCAAAGGTAACTGCAGCCATGGTATTCGAGCTGATAGTCCATGCTGCTGCAAACGTCGTCGAACTGTTCGTATAGATGGTTGTTGTCTTGCAAACGTCCCTACCTGTTGACTCAGGGATCGAGACGTGGCTCCACGATCCGTTACAGCCATGCGGATAATATGCCTGTCTTCTCGACTGCTAGTGATACGAGGCCGTTGGGATCCAGCACGGCGTTCCGTATTACCCTCCTGAACCCACCGATTCCATATTCTGCTAACAGTCATCGGATCTCGACCAACGTGAGCAGTAAGGTCGCGATACGATAAACCACAATCGCGATAGGCTACAATCCGATCTTCATCAAAGTCGGAAACGTGATGGTACGCATTTCTCCTCCTTACACGAGGCATCACAACAACGTTTCACCAGGCAACGACGGTCAACTGCTGTTTGTGTATGAGAAATCGGTTGGAAACTTTCCTCATGTCAGCACGTTGTAGGTGTCGCCACCGGCGCCAACCTCGTGTGAATGCTCTGAAAAGCTAATTATTTGCATATCATAGCATCGGCTTCCTGTCGGTTAAACTTCGCGTCTGTAGCTTATCATCTTCGTGGTGTAGCAATTTTAATGGCCAGTAGTGTATTACATTCATTATCAACGGTTTAACCACGTTTGGAGGCTTCTGGTTTTTTTATATCTACATAATGAACGTAGCTTGTGGAACATCCGTATACGTTGGGTTCCTATTGCAAACCTACACAAATCTTACTGATTAGTGATAAACATGATTTAATATATCTACAGATAGTATCAATGTTCTGCATAATTCTTGTTGTTAATACTCCTATAAATTTGTTACTTGCGGCCTGATGGTGGCGTATCATACCACCAAAATCTGTAACCTGTAAAATAAATTGGAGATGAACTTACTGCTAATAGCTTTTTTGGAATTTATTACACTAATAAACGCTCTCTCGGTCGTTAAACTCGTAAACTCATCATTTTTGAAGCAGGGGGAGAGGTCAACTGTTTTCCATCTATTTGTCATTTGATTAGATGATGCACGGTGATAGTTGAGATTCACTTGGATGGGAGCGCTAGACAGGACGCCACTTTCAGTATTCGGTGCTCGCCGGCGCAGGATGTCGGTGGATTAGTGACGAAGACCATCGTGCGGTTTCCAGTTGGTTTCCCACATCACACTAGTTGAGGACCGAGTGCCAACATCCCTCCTGAGTTACGCGAGTCTCAAATATTTACAAAACGTTCGTACGTGACAAACAGCAGATAGTATTTACACAAATTTATGAAAATGGATGTACTTATGTATGTATGCACGTATGTATGTTGCACATCTCCTCCTAAACCACTGGACCAATTTCAGGCAAAGCTGGTGCTTATAACTTTTACTGTTTGGAAACAATCACTTGGGTGTTGGGAAGGGGAGCGGAGGGGTGGTATGAACCATCCGCCTATCACATGGGTGGGAATGAGGCTGAAAAAGCAGTGTTGCCCACAACGTGAGAATATCCCTATATTACTAATCAGTATTTGAGAACGAGAGCACTTAGAGACTTGCCACAAACTTTACAGATTATTTCAAACTTTTACGGAACTCTTTTCTTCATTGATTAACCACACAAAACAATGAAAGGAAAAAACCGTCGCATACTACATTTTCGCTGTTCATACAGTAAAACTACCTCAAGAAGCATGACGTATTAATTTATTATTTCTTTACTACAACTGTATACGTGACGCATTTTGCAGGCAGTATTCACACATACCACTAAATATATCAGAAACATTACGTCTGAAACGTCCCCTTTGAACAATTATACATGACTGTGCTTGAACTGACACACAATATTTTTGGCGCAACGCAATCTGACTTTCAGCAATCCCTACAAAAGAATGGCCCTGACTAACATTAACCTATACGTTTCACAAATCACTTACCTCAGAAAGATCTCCGTTACTCGAACTATTGCAATACGGCGAGCGCCACTACTGCCAACTAAATAAAAGATTCAAACTACTGAAGGCACTAACTACTGATAGGCATAGTTACCAAATGAAAGATTTTTATAGAGAACAAACAATTTATTTACCTTAATAGTGTTCAAAAATGATAATATATATACAGCAGTTCATGACATCCATTCTTACAAATGTACCGTTTCTGATGGACACACGTCAAAATCATCCGCTCTCAAAAATGCGCCATCTCACTTCCCCACATCCACCACTGCTGGCGGCTCACCTCCAACTGTGCAACGCTACGCGCTGTTCACATCCAGCTGCCCAACACTACAATGGCAGACAACAATGTAAACTAGCCACAGACTACTCACAGCACAGCCAGTGATTTTCATACAGAGCGCTACATAACGTTGCCAATAAGAAAACATAAACAGCCTACTTACATAGCCCCCACGCTCCCTACAAAAAATTTTACAAATTGTTTTGGGCAGTGGCCAACAATGATTTGATAAAATGTTTCATAATTACAATAACAAAGATATCAAATGCACACACTTATTGATACAATGTTGGTCAAAAGCTAAAATTTTCTCACGGTCCATAAAGACAGTCCTGATCACTCATCATGGTAAAATTACCGTGTTTTGTTTTTCTCAAAGTCTGAGCAGTAAAAGAGAATGCACACAGAAGTAGTGGATTTCCATGCAGTCTTGAAGAAGTAGTTTTGTCCTTCCAACAGAAAGACAGTGGTGACTCTTGACATGCAGACAGGTAATGCGCCACAACAGAGCAAACCCACAGCAGAGTCAGTCGAAGCTTTGAAGAATATTGGCAGATAGGTCATCACAGAGCAGACCCACTGTAGTCCTAGTAGAGATGGTGGTATTGGTGGGCCATCACAGGTGCAGACCCACTGCAGTCCTTGTAGAGACGGCCAGCAGCCATCTGTTGCGACTGTGCAGGTGCACAATCACCATCGAAGAGTCTTACAGAGAAAATAGCAAGTCCATAAACCACCACTTGTGCACTCAAAAAGTTTTCGGAATTGTCCTTAGAACCAGCAATGCTGTTATACAGTCCCTTGCTGAATTATTAACACACGTGCAAATACTAACAGTCCCTACTGCTCACATATTGTCCACGTGTGCAGTGAAATGGAACTTACAAGTTAATAATATGATGAACTGGTGTCAATTACAATTTTATAACATAAGAATATAATTACAAAGGTACAAAATACATCATTAAAGAACATAACAATACAGAAAGCATTGGTAGTACAAGCTTTACAAAAGAATCGAAATAACATATACATCAGTGTTACAGGAATTATGACATGAGTACATACATAAAAGATCTGAATAACTTTCGAAACATCAACTTCACACATGAGCATTAAAACAGAACGTAATAAATAATGTCTAAACATCTTTACAAAGAAAATAACATACTATCAGAAAAATTCTACAACATAACTCTTATTAGCTAAACACATTAAGACAGGAAAAATACAAATTCACGTAGTGTAAGAACACAAAAATACAGGACAGGGTTTGTTTTCAGTGTGACATTTGGTACTGCAGTCCACCTCAAAACTTCATTCCATATATCTTTCCTCTTATTTCAACATTTGCTTCCACCAAAAAAATTCTATCCAAGCATGCTTTCTGTATTTATATGTTCACACATTTATTACCTCATTAATTATTTTCCATTATCCTAACTCATCATTTATTTACAAGAAAATCCTACCTAAACCTGTTGTCCCTAAACCCAACTTTTTTGGTTCATATCCTCTTTCAAAATACTTTTTTGGCCAAACCATTTTCTCATAGCTTCTCAATGCATTGCTTCCAATTCATCATAGTTAGTTTCTTATATAGTCTACCCCCTTTTAAGCTAACTTAAATCTACTGATCTCAGACATATATACCAAGGGACGAGGCAATGCAGCAGCACGTAACAAATTAACACAAACAGCAATGACAAAAATTCAAATTGGCAAAGCAAGCTACAGTAAATCTAAATTACCAAGCAAATGCAACATTACAACTAATATGAGCCAATGTGCAGCGACAAGAAAAATAAATCAGTAGTAAAACTAGCTTAACAGAGTAATACAAAGTGAAATTTAGTAGCACTATGCCTGGCAAACAGCAGCAGCAAATGCAATAACTTACATCTAAACATGACAAAGCTCAAGCAGAAAAAATATTACAGTAAAAATGGCCATGTTTAATACCTATGTCACATCTTAACACTAGAGTGATGCATCACGATAACCTACTCTACCAAAAAAGTTACCAAGTAGTTGAAAAGAAAATTATGTATGTAGTTACTGTTATTAATCCCTTCTTATTGTTCTTTCCATTCCAAGTGCTCCTTTTTCGAATAATGTGGATCATAAAATTGTTATTTAATAGATCTGTTGGCAGAAAGTGTTCACATTAGCAAATGCATTTTATTTTATTTTATAAAACCAATGCTGCAACACAGCTGGAAACTAGATATGAAAGGAAATGAGCAAATATGTACAAAGGAACACATGAAACATCATTCATTAGTCATGTGGCATTTCATAAGTTAGTAGAAATTCTCTCAACTCTCGTAGAAAGAGGCTTGTCATAATCAGGTGTGCAGATGTAAGAATATTTCCCATCAGTTTATAAGCATTTCAGTAAGTAGCACAAAGTATGCGCTCTACAATATAATCATATGTTTCCAAGTAATGAGCATGTTGTATTTGCGATGCTTTCAACAAAGAAATGTCAATAGCGAGGATAATGGCCTCTCTTTTTTTTTCTCCACCTAATGGCTTTCTTTTGTCAGATGACTATCTCTCAGCTGGGCGCCCAAAACGCATTACATCAAGGTCACTTACCTTTCTTATGAAATATTTACGACAGCAGTTTCCGCTACAGTGACAGTCTCATATAAAATTTTCACAGGTCGAAAATTTGCGTTACAAACGTGTAGAAACAAAATCCCAAAAATGTAACAGTGTATAAAAAATTTTTGTCGGCATTGTGGTACATGCACGCATTTACACACATTTCATAACTCTTAAAGTACGATTCTTAGTTTCCAACATCCTTTTTCACAAGTCAGAGTCCCTAACCACTACTCCTTATTCCTTACCTTATTACACATATACATATTCATCAACACATCTTCAATATTTCATCATAATAAATACATAGCATAATCAAATTCCTCATATAGCATCATCTCGTTGATCATAAACATACCTCAACAGCATAATACACATGGTCGTCATAATAATAACATCATAACACCTCAGTCAAATGTCAAAATCGTTGTCGTTTTCTGCAATAATTTCAAAACCTACAAAAAAATTCTCTGCTCATTTCAATAGTATCATCTACATCAAGTACTTTAAAAATCATGATCCCATACCAAAAGCATCATTCAAAACTCTCATAGTATCACAATGGTTCCGAAAAAAAGTACAGACGAAATACAATTTCATAAGTGTGAAGTCATCCAACTGTGTAAATGCGTAAACATCTGTCACTGACGTAGCAAAAAAAAAAATGTTTATCTCTCAGTTAAATAATCAGGTAGCTGTGAATTTTGTGTTGGAGAAATATGGTACCGATGTGTAAAGTTGTATAAGCAAATACCATATTAGCTAGGGCTCCTTGTGCCTGCCACACACATGGTACACAAAGTAAGCGTGTACCCCCCTGAGGATTAATGTAATTATACCCTCAGATGTTACAGATTATTGCAATGGAATGAAATGTATCACGGAAAAACTTTGTATCATTGTACTTCAAATATCTTTAAAAATAAATGTTTTAAGTACAAAATTAATCACTCAAATACGTGTACTGTAGCGCTAAACTGTGCGTCTTGTTGTAAGATAATCTCTGTGGAAGTGTCGTAGTTATCGTCCTCCGAAAGCTAATATGAAACGTCCCCTTTGAACAATTATACATGACTGTGCTTAAACAGACACACAATATTTTTGACGCAACGCAGTCTGACTTTCAGCAATCCCTACAAAAGAATGGCCCTGACTAACACTAACCTATACGTTTCACAAATCACTTACCTCAGAAAAATCTTCGTTACTCGAACTACTGCAATACGGCGATCGCCACTACTGCCAGCTAAATAAAAGATTCAAACTACTGAAGGCACTAACTACTGATAGGCATAGTTACCAAATGAAAGATTTTTATAGAGAACAAACAATGTATTTACCTTAATAGTGTTCAAAAATGATAATATATATACAGCAGTTCATGACATCCATTCTTACAAATGTACTGTCTCTGATGGACACACGTCCAGATCATCCGCTCTCAAAAATGCGCCATCTCATTTCCCCACATCCACCACCGCTGGCGGCTCACCTCCAACTGCACAACGCTACGCGCTGTTCACATCCAGCTGCCCAACACTACAATGGCAGACAACAATGTAAACTAGCCACAGACTACTCACAGCACAGCCAGTGATTTTCATACAGAGCGCTACGTAACGTTGCCAATAAGAAAACATAAACAGCCTACTTACACATCATATTACGACACTTAGTTCAGAAGACAAGACGTCATAAACACTGAATGCGTGAAAAACTACCGTATCGTGCAAGACCTTTAAATGTATTACTTCGTTACTACTAACTCTGTTATAGACAGTATCCACATTTGCCGTTGAATGTATCTATACAAACTATCATTGCACGACACACAGTACAGAAGATATGCCGTCAGATACTGTAAGAATGAGTATGGTGGAACCAGTCACAGATAGGACTGATTGTCGAGCACTGAGATTATATGGGCATGTCCGATTAATTGAGGAACAACGATGCCAGCAGTGTTGGCTCAACAAGTCTCCCCCAGGGAGAAGAATGCGAGGGACATCGAAGGAGGAAAAACAAGAAGGAGGAGTGTAGCCAAAGCCATGGAAAGGAGAAGTCTATGAGAAGAATATCGGCAGGATAGAAATTTGTGGCATGTCAGACCAGGCAACTGCTGGTAAGTGGAAACGCCTACTAAAGTAAAAGTAAGTTTGAAATACACGGAAAATCCTAAGTAGACAGGATGATAGGCCATGTGTTAATCTATCAGGTAATAACTTCCATGACACTATAAGATGTGAAAGGTGAAAATAGTAGAGGAAGACACAGACAGGAACAAAAATGGCTCTGAGCACTATGGGACATAACTTCTGAAGTCATCAGTCCCCTAGAACTTAGAACTACTTGAACCTAACTAACCTAAGGACATCACACACATCCATGCCCCAGGCAGGATTCGAACCTGCGACCGTAGCGGTCGCGCGGTTCCAGACTGTAGCGCCTACAACCGCTCGGCCACTCCGGCAGGCTAAGCAGGAACATATCGAACAATAATGGACGGTGTTGAGCGTAAGTGCTAATATGAGGCTGGCACAGGAAACGAAGTTGTGGTGGGCTGCGCTTCACCAGGGAGGAAGCTTGATAATAAATTATTGCACTTGGGCACAAAATTACTTTCGTAGTAGCTCTCTATACACCAGGTGGGCCTACAATGTGTGACTGGTTAAATGAATCAAGGAAAACCCCTATATGACCGTCAGAGAGTTTCCATAACTATATCTTCACTGAAGCCGAGAGCTGTTTCTACTTGACCGAGAAATATACTTCAAGCAAAATAAGGACTTTTGCCCACGTCGTGCTCTCTTGGTCAATGCCTGAAGGAAACGCTAATGTGTGCCTATTACTTGGTACGCCCTTTCAACGGTGCCTTAATATTCACCGCCTCAGCTGCATGCGGAACCCCCGCCTGGATCCGCAGCGCGGGACAAAGGGTCCTCGTTAACAAGATAGCGCTCGGTCGGCACCTTTGAGGCAGCAACGATGCGCTTTCCTCGAACGAGGAACGCGACCTAGATTCTGCAAAAGACGGCAGTATCTACTTTATTTACATCCTATAACGCGCGTAGAAGCTGGTCATATCTCAAGTGGAACTTCTTTCGGAATGTGTTGCCAAGCAATAAAAGTTACTGGAGAAATAACGACTGATGTACACAACCTACATTCTCAATGGAAATCGAACAAAAAAGAAACACGAACACCTTTAAACATAATTTCAGACTAATCTCATGGGAAATCACATTTATGTCGCTCCCCGTCGATTTCATTTGTCATTCTCTCGTCTTGATTCTGCGTGTGATAGGGAACTCATTACTGTGAAGAAACAATCTTCTCCTTTACTAGCATCAAACAATTATTTGAACATATAAAATTTATGAACTCATCTTGTAAAAGCTCTGATTTCAAAGTAATGCAAATCCACAGCTTCGTCGAAGGTAAAAATATCGCACATTGCGCGTCAAATAAGAAAGTATAATTCCATTTTCTCATAAGTAACATATGACGAGGTTTAAAGAGGTATCAGTAAAGTCCAAAATGTAATTATATAATTAGCATCTTTGTCATTTCGCTGGAGGCAATCGAGCAGTTTTATAGCGACAGTTTCTGTCAGCGAATGTTTGTTTCACTTCGCATTAAAGATGTACTTCGTCCTATGCTTAATTTTTATGGAGTAATGTTCTGATTTGCGATAGAAGAGTTAATAACACACCTATCAGCGAGTGTCACGAACCTATTTTTATATTGGCTCTCAAGTAATTCATTATATTTCTTGATTGAGTGCTACAGAGAGGTCTCAGCTAACAGCACATTTGTAGTGAATTCAGTGGAGTATTAAAACACTGTTTCCTGATGTTATGTGTAACAGTGGGGCCTCAGAATATGAATTGATGTGTAACACTTCAATACACAAAACAAGATACTTACACACAGTGCTGGTTTAGCTCCGATCAGATTGAGAATGTACAAAAATAACAATCTTCTACAGCTTTAACCAAGAACTGTTAATTCATTCAGCACCTTGTGCATCAGATGTCAGCTTGTCACTCTCGATTCGTGGGACGAATTCACGCAGTTCTGCGGTAACCTAGGTATTATACCGTAGGTCCGCAAATTCTCTCAACAGTGTCTCGCCTCGCGCGCCGCGTAACGTGTGCAGCACACAACTCTCGCCTGCACGTATTCCATGAGCCTGCAGGGACAGCGTGGCAGTAGTGGTGTTGCGTCTGCGCCGCAGCTGTTCGTTGTGTTGTTGTCTCGTTCTTGTATAGCCCGAGTGGAGTGAGAATGCTTACTACTGCAGAGAGAGAGCCTTTTTAGTGGAAAAGATTTACCCAGCAGGTGGGTACTTTACGAAATATGTGAGGCGGCAATTTACACGACTGGCAATTAAAATTGCTACACCAAGAAGAAATGCAGATGATAAACGGTTCTTCATTGGACAAATATATTATACTGGAACTGACTGTGATTATATTTTCAAGCAATTTGGGTGCATAGATCCTGAGAAATCAATACCCAGAACAATCAGCTCTGGCCGTAATAAAGGCCTTGATACGCTTGTACAGGTACAGCTGCCCATGCAGCTTCAACGCGATACCACAGTTCATCAAGAGTAGTGACTGGCGTATTGAGACGAGCCACTTGCTCGGCCACTATTGACCATACGTTTTCAGTTGGTGAGAGATATGGAAAATGTGTTGGCCAGGTCAGCAGTCGAACATTTGCTGTATCCAGAAAGGCCCCTACAGAATCTGCAACATGCGGTCGTGCATTATCCTGCTGAAATGTAGGGTTTCGCAGGTATCGAATGAAGGGTAGAGCCACGGGTCGTAACACATCTGAAATGTAACGTCCACTGTTCAAAGTGCCGTCAATGCGAACAAGAGGTGACCGAGACGTGTAACCAATGGCACCCCATACCACCACGCCGGGTGATACGCCAGTATGGTGATGACGAATACATGCTTCCAATGTGCGTTCACCGCGATCTGGCCAAAAGCGGATCGGACCATCATGATGCTCAAAACAGAACCTGAATTCATCCGAAAAAATGACGTTTTGCCATTCGTGCACCCAGGTTCGTCGTTGATTCCACCATCGCAGGCGCTCCTGTCTGTGATGCAGCGTTAAAGGTAACCGCAGCCATGGTCTCCGAGATGATAGTCCATGCTGCTGCAAACGTCGTCGAACTGTTCGTGCAGATGGTTGTTGTCTTTCAAACATCCCCATCTGCTGACTCAGGGATCGAGACGTGGCTCCACGATCCGTTACAGCCATGCTGATAAGATGCCTGTCATCTCGACTGCTAGTGATACGAGGCCGTTGGGACCCAGCACGGCGTTCCGTATTACCCTCCTGGGCCCACCGATTCCATATTCTGCTAACAGTCATTGCATCTCGACCAACGCGAGCAGCAGTGTCGCGATACGATAAACCGCAATCGCGATAGGCTACAATCCGACCTTTATCAAAGTCGGAAACGTGATGGTATGCATTTCTCCTCCTTGTACGAGGCATCACAACAAAGTTTCACCAGGCAACCCCGGTCAACTGCTGTTTTTGTATAAGAAATCGGTTGGAAACTTTCCTCATGTCAGCACGTTGTACGTGTCGCCACCGGCGCCAACCTCGTGTGATTGCTCTGAAAAGCTAATCATTTGCATATCAAAGCATCTTCCTGCTGTTGGTTAAATTTCGCGTCTGTAGCATGTCATCTTCGTGGTGTAGCAATTTTAATGGCCAGTAGTGTAGATTACGTTTTCCTGTTTCGAGGTGTTTACATCGTGACACTGTACGTAAATTAATTCGCAAATTCGAGACAACAGGTTCAGCTCATGATGAACCACGAACTGGAAGGCCCATAATTTTAATAGAACGGAAGGTCGTCGACATTTTGGACATCATGCAGAGAGGTCCAACGAAATCAGTGAGTTATCGCAAGAAGCTAATGCCTCTCGTACGAAAACACGTAAGGCCATAGCCAAGGAACTGGGTATAGGTATAAAATTACTACTGTTCAACAGTTAAGTTGTACAGACCATGGGAAACGAATAGCATATTTTTAATAGTTTCAGCATTTTGTTAACCAACACGAAATTATGTTTTGGATAATACCTTTGTCACTGATGAGGCTCGGTTTCTTCTATCTGGATAGATTAATTCCCAAAATCCACGAATTTGGTCATCAGTAAATCCACAAACTTTAAGAGAAACGCCACTGTACGCAGAGAAAATCGAATGTGGGTTACCATAACGTGAGCGCCAATTATAGGGCCGATATTTTTCGATACTACCGTCACTTCCGATGCCTATTCTTCCCAGATAATTTATCCATTTATTGCCCTGCTGAATTAAAATGAGATCATTCATTTTTCCAACAAGAAAATGTTACTGCTCATACGGCACACCAGTCCCTACGACGTTTAGGTGAAACCATTGAAGATAGTAGTCACGGAAGGTCTCACCTCCCGTGCGCACCGGGTCTGGCTACGCCCGACTACTTCCTTTGGCGTGCTGCTAAAACTTGTGTGTATCAAAAGAAACCAAAGACAACAGATGAAGTAAAGGCATCAATAATTGATTATTTACACGTGATTACACGTGAAACACTGGTATAGGTGCTGGCAAATAAATGAAAACGTATTGGACTGTGTCTTCAAGAAAAAGGGAAACATTTCCAGCACCTACTGTGGTAGTGGTGCGTACAGCGTACTTAATTGTACTTAATGTAATTAACTAATGTCATTGTTTTAATTGTAATAATAATGAATACCATCTCCCAACATGACTGCAACCACTAACAGTGCTTCCCGGCCCCTAGCTTATAGAGCGACATCAATGTGCTGCCCAACTCACGTGCACCGCAAAGAGAGACAAGTGGAACTCACTGCTGCCGAGAAACTTTGGGGATGCACTGTGTAAAAGAGCACATCACTAAATCGATTGTTCTTACGGTTTCTGAGATCTCTGTCAAACAATAGTTGGGATGGTGGTCATACCGACTGAAGACGCAGACTTTTTATTCCAGTATCACACGTGTTGCCACCAATCAAGTCAGCAGCAGTTTCCATAAATATAACAGAAAGAAAAGCCGGCCGTTGTGGTCGAGCGGTTTTAGGCGCTTCAGTCCGGAACCGCGCTGCTGCTGCGGTCCCAAGTTCGAATCCTGCCTCGATCATGGATGTGTGTGACGTCCTTACGTTAATTAGGTTTAGGTAGTTATAAGTCTAGGGACTGGTGACGTCAGATGTTAACTCCCATAGTGCTTACAGCCATTTGAACCGGTTTGAATAAAAAGAAAATTTCAGACTATTGATATTGCAACCTCTGTCTGGCGAAAAGAAATTAAGCCGAAAAACTGTTCACTTAATGAATAATTTAAAGGGGTTCAGAAGACAACAAACATTTCCAAACACCTTCCATATTAACACTATAAGTACGAGTGTATCCCTGTTACGTTTTCAGGACTAAACTGCTCAACCGATTTCTATGAAATTTGGTCTGGCGGTCACTTCAACGACGAGGAAAAACATAGGCTGCTCAAAAACTGTGTAGTACAGGTTATTTATTGACTTGAAGGATATAACACGAATTAAGGATGTGGTGTCACCGCCAGACACCACACTTGCTAGGTGGTAGCTTAAATCGGCCGCGGTCCATTTAGTACAAGTCGGACCCGCGTGTCGCCACTGTGTGATCGCAGACCGAGCGCCACCACAAGGCAGGTCTCGAGATACGGACGAGCACTCGCCCCAGTTGTACGACGACTTTGCTAGCGACTACACTGACGAAGCCTTTCTCTCATTTGCCGAGAGACAGTTAGAATAGCCTTCAGCTAAGTCCATAGCTACGACCTAGCAAGGCGCCATTAGCCTTACATAGTTTGATAGTTATCGTATGAATTGTCTCATCAACAATGCTGTATTCACACAAGGAATAAAGTTAAGTATTCGAGGAGCTGCATACTTTTCTTATTAGAATTCACTACTTATCCTGTTCCAGAATGCACGCCCGTCTGCGTTAGATAGCGTGCATTTCGGCCTCCTCTATCTACAAGGTGTTGGCACATTTGCCAACACATCAAAGGAAATATATTTACTCTTCGGAAAAACTATTTATTGTTTGACTCTCGAGCTTTATCTTATTTCGAAGAATGCTATTATTAGTTGGTATGTTGCTCCATAATACAGTTCAATGTAACTATCCTCAAAGTGTTTAATCCATGCTTCCATACTAATATTATGAATGTGAAACTAGGGAATGGAAGATCGTTTATATCTATGAACATAAACAATGTCAAAAAATTATTAAATTCATTGCATAATGTACATACATTGGATAATGTATAACTACTTCAATAGTATGATTCATAAATGCATGAGCCTACACACACCAATTCACAAACACCACTCGGCAGTGACACTGCACTTGGCGCTGCATCGTCCATTGGACAGTCGGAAGGCGGGGGAGGGAGTGAGGGTGCACATCACGACCTAAGCTTACCCCAACAGACAGACACATGAGGGCAGCTGGATTTATTATCTGTACAGCGGCTTACTCGCCATCGCTCATCATAACTTTGCTGATATCCGAGCACAGCTAGTTATGATCATACTTGGTTGATAACTCATATTACCAATTAATACGTGGGTGAGGGTTATAAGAATTGGAGAAGGGTTGATGCAGCCGGCGCAAACTTCCTCTCCTGCCAATTTGTTGGATATATTCCAGTCTCCAATCTCTTGCCCTACTGACTTTAAGATCACAGAAGCCTTAACCCGGAAACTCTGAGTTTATCTATGTCAATCGCTAGTATTCGAACCCGCCTGTAAATGCCCATCTATACTGTATCATAAACTGGGAAAGCTAGCTGGGGAGAATGGAGCAACCGGCCGATGTGGCCGAGCGCTTCTAGGCGCTTTAGTCAGGAACCGTGCGACCGCTACGATTGCAGGTTCGAATCCTGCCTCGGTCATGGATGTGTGTGATGTCCTTCGGTTAGTTAGGTTTAAGTAGTTCTAAGTTCTAGGGGACTGATGACCGCAGGTGTTAACTCCCATAGTATTCAGAGACATTTTGAGAATGGAGGAAGCTTGAAAGATGGGAGTTATGTTTCTGACAAGGAAGGGAGTAGCTATGGAGAAATAAGTGAAATATGGGAATCCTGCAGTGGAAACCACTGAGTTCATCGAAGCAAATATGATAACTAATTTATTTATCTCAACAACTCTTGAGTACACACTAGCAATAAGTACTCTTTATTATGATGTGGTGAGACAGCAATATCTCATTAAGTGCCGCTGTACAAAGAGCCCGTCGCCTGGGCCAGCTCCTTCGCTGAATGGGGAGAGTGCTGGGAAGCAGGATGCCAGTGGAGGAATGTCACGCGAAGTCAGTGGACGGGGCAGGGCAACGCGTAGAAAGCGGCTTGAAGTTCGGTGTACAGGTAAGGCATTCTAGAGGTACACGCGAGGCTGTCGCCGACGGTGATGTGTCTGGGCGCGATCGAGCAAGTGCGGTCGTGCCTGTCTGTTCCATGTTGCGCACCTATGAGTGAGCGAGCGCATATAGACTTAAGTTTTATAAACTAAAACTTGTTAGACTGTGCTCCAAATAACTTGACACTGTGGTAACTGGTCGTCAACAATATGTGGTTCTGAGCCATTATGGTGAATGATGATGCTGTCACCGTCCGGAGTGGCCGAGCGGTTCTTGGCGCTATAGTCTGGAACCGCGTAACCGCTGCGGCCGCAGGTTCGAATCAGGACTCGGGCACGTAAGTGTGTGACGTCCTTAGGTTAGTTAGGTTTAAGTAGTTCTAAGTTCTAGGGGACTGATGACCTCAGAAGTTAAGTCCCATAGTGCTCAGAGCCATCTGAACCATTTGATGCTGTCGTTAAGTCCTTGCTCGCAGTTATAATGAGCTACGCTGTGGTTACGAACTATTGCGGATTATTAATGGCTTAGACCCCTGAAGTAAATTCTTTCATGACGTCTGTTCACTGGCGCTATCCCTTAAGTTTTTATAGGAGCAACAGTTCTTACTGTACTGTACTATCTAACATTCTGCGTGGTGTCTGTTTGTTCTAAGTCGTGTCTCCGTACCACTTTCGCGCAACGACGCTATGAGCTTGTTTCTTAGGGAATTTACTAGTTTGAACCTCGGACCTGTTGCTGGTAAGGAGACGCCAGACCACACATGACTTGTAGAGTTCAGAAGAGTTCAGTGAGACTAGTGATGATATAACCAAATACTTAATTATTTCAGCGTCAGCTCCACTGCACTCCCTGTAAAAGAATCTCAATACTAACTAAATTTAGTGGAAGAGGTTCAAGGCTTTCCTATTTTTAGTTACCTGGTAAAATAACGTCGAAAAAGCAGTTAAGTTTACCATTGGAAATTTTATTCTACTCACAAAACATTGATTATAAATTTCACTATTGATAAAAGGAAATGTTTTAATACAGGATGATAAAAACCAACTGTGTTCAACAAAAATGTGAACTAATATTCCCTGAATGGGTTTCCAAGTTCTACAATGGATCGAAGGATTACCTATGCCATATCACATCTATAATCTAGGTTTAAATTAAGTTTCACAAAAGAGAAAACTATCAAAATGGTCTACAGTGACCCTCAATTATCTTTAATTACTTATCTAACTTGTCGTAAATTACAGTGGCTGATGTGGCTTCTCAATAATTATATAACAGAAAAATCATTGCGTTTCAGATTGTTACTTCAAGTGGCAAATGTGAACACCATGAGATTTAATTGACGATCGACACTAGTAAAGGGGATGTAACAGATGAGACATCTGCTGTTCTGAGTGAAGCTTTATCCGCTGTTAGGCGGCATCGCGTGCGTTCATTACCTTGTCGTTGGTTAGGCAGCTTCGGGTGGCGGCGGTCGGCGCAGCTCCATACAGCTCGCCGTCTCGGAAGCAACTCCCTCCTAACTTCTCCTTACTACAATTTACCGAAGTTGGTTTAAAAAAAATTATCTGGCTGTGTTTTCATCTGACCAATCAGGGTCTCAGTGTTAACCTTAACCTCTGCCTACAAAAATTCTGTCTATCCAATGAGAAACGTTATACTTTTCGTGGTGGGGCAATGTTTTTAACGTTTGCAACGTAACAGACGCGAAAAAGTCTCACGCTAAAACTTGCAGCTGGTGTGGCCCTTTTAGTGTTATCGTAAAATCTATACTGTTCTTCTGGAGGGCTCTAGCTTTTAACATGGGCTGGGGGGGCTCTAACTTTTAACATGGGCTGGGGGTGGTCCTGGCGGTTGGCTGGCGACGTGGGTGTCCGTCCCTTATCGTAGGGCCTTCTAGCTTAACACGGTTCTGCTCTCGGCTTCTGTTCTCGTTTTTCCCCTCAGAACTGTGTCTGTTTCACGGTGGGAAGGTATGACATGCATTTAGGCATTCTTGTGAAGTATATGGAATTCCATTTGCTCACTCGTTGATCGTATTACTTTGGTTAATTTAATGTCACGATTTACTCGGAGCTATGTGACATACTCCTGCATTTGCTTATCATGTCAGGGTTTTCATGGAAGGTGTTGGATTTGCCTGACACCTTACATATCACCACCCTTCGAACTTAATTTTTGTACTGAAGTTAGGCAATGATTGAATCGTTGTCTAAGTCAGTCAAAAATTATTCCTTTATCTAAATTTTGTTGCCTGCTGTTCAGCCACGTTATTCTAGTTCTATGCTAGTTTGTATTACTAATTTATATTTTTATATTCTTCCACATTATTCTCAAAAATTTGTTTATATTGACAAGAGAAGAATATTTTATGCTATTATTATTATTAATTTTTTATTATTTTCTTTCTTTATTTAAGTGTGAAGTGTGTTTTAAGAGAAGTTTGTTATCGAAAGTGAGGAGTCTTTCACATCGATTTTCTTAGAAATATTTTTTTTTATTGTAGTAATTAAGTAAAATCTATTCCTAAAACATTTTCTAAATGTCATGTACAAGTAAAATGTTTTTGTTTCTAGACACTCATTTCAATATTGTTACAATAACAAATAAGAATTATTTCCAAGAATTGCTTTGACAATGAAATATACATACACAAGCATTGAGATATTATCCTAAGAAATGGCACAAATGTTAAAAAAAAGGGAAAACATCCAAGAAGATCATTTTTTATTCTTTGTTTTTATAAGGAGAAAATAAGTAAAATATAGTTATTCTTTGATTTTTAGGAGGAGAAAATAAGTGGTATGTAGTTTTAGTGTTTATTATGCCTTACTTTTGTTCTTTATATACTGTCCATTTCAGAACTAATGACTTATTTTTATCGATAGTCTATTTTTTACTTAAGTCCATAGTCAATGACTGTTATTTTATAGTTTTTTAGCTGTCTGGTGTGCTTAACTTATTTAGTTTTTCACATTTTTCTTTTGCACAATTCATACATCACATAATTTGATTTCACACATTCACACAATCCTATGAACGTTTAAGCATGAGGTTGGCGAATGTTTTAGCATGAAGGTGATGGACTTGAGCGAGATGGATGTGGGCAAGTATTTGATGTACAGCTTTGTTCGTCGTTCCTTGTTGGCTTTGCAACTGTGTGTTGCTGTTGTGGAGGTCCCATAATGGAATGGAGCTGTGAGTGCAGAATTTCGTGCTTTACTGGCCTTGTATGTGTGAAAGTCATCGTTATGTGTCACTGAAAGCGGTCGTTTTTCGTTGTAATACTTTGCAGACGACTAGTTTACAATATCATAGGGATTTGGGAAGGTATGTCGTTTGTTCTTCACCCATCTTCTTTCTTGGTCTCAATCTTGCGAATTTCCAACTTCTGTTCTTCCTGCTTTTTCTCTGATTCTTACTTGATTCTTGGTTCTTCTCTGGGCAGGATATGGGAATATTTATTGATAACTAGTCGCTTTGAAGTTCTCCTCTTAGTAACAGTTTGATAAATTGTTTGGGCATGTCATTTCTACTTTGTGGACGTTTTCTTCAGATTCGTGCATCAGCGTGCTGTTTAATAGCAGTAGTGTGACTTTTACACATATTTTTTGCCAGTGGTGGCTTGCCCAAGCGGTCGTCTTGTTGGGCCGTTTTTTGTTCGTTCCACTGAGTCGGGGCGTTCCGGAGCCCTCTTGGCCATCCGCGTTCTGTCTCAGCAGGGTTCCGCCACTCTGGTTCCGCTTAGCAGCAGACTTACTCCCACTTCGGCTGCAAGGGCCCTCTGTTGGTCTCGCTGTCCTTTCCCTTCTCTCAACGCTTCTGCCTTGTAGGAATCGTGTCTTGCTAATTACGTCCTTTCCTTTCTTGATACTTCTCGCGTCGCAACTTGTGGGTCGTTGCATCTGGTCTTTGCTGAAATTTTTACAATGGTTCTTACAAAATGTTTTACTTATATTCATCTAGCATATGTCTAGTACCTACATTGTTTTACGCCTTTTTAAAAAGCTTCACAAATTTCAGCGCTCTTTCCATGTTACAATTCTAAGATATTTTCAGTCTTAACTTCTACAAGAATCCTCAAATTGGTTTTTATTTGTGTGTACTGTCATGGTCTATAGCATTTTAGTCTTTCATGCTGTTAGATTATCTACACTTTATCCCTTCACCTTAATCTATGCTACTATTGGTGTTATTTTTGTTTTTGATATTATTGAAACTACTTTCTTTTTCCCACCTTCATTCTTCTTTCTCCTGACGATCTTATCTGCAACATAAACTTGAAATATTGTGCTAATTATTTACTTGAACTTCTTGAAATTTTTCGTCAATTTCTTTATGGACTTCTAACATGAGTTGAGGCGATTCCCCCTTTTGTGCATACCATTCTAATTCTTCATCCTCTTTATCTCGCATCATTCTTAATTGTTTGCTCATAACTGGTATTTCTTCTAATTTTGGCTTTTGCTCAAAGAGAAGTGTGAC
This sequence comes from Schistocerca serialis cubense, assembly GCF_023864345.2. Taxonomy (NCBI): domain Eukaryota; kingdom Metazoa; phylum Arthropoda; class Insecta; order Orthoptera; family Acrididae; genus Schistocerca; species Schistocerca serialis. Next base: position 378,016,530 of record NC_064643.1, on the reverse strand, counting down.
ATTCCCGAATGTTACGCTACCTTTCCCCATATCTATTATCACTCATCTCATTTAAAAAATCTGCACCTATAATCAAATCTACAGTTAGTTTAGGTATAATCACGAAGTTGGCTTCGATCATTTGACCCTGGCACAAAAGAGGTAACCTTGTTTGTCTCGTAACTTCCGCAGCGTTGTTTCTAATAGGACCTCTCACTTTAATGTTACATGTTTTCAGGACTGGCAATTCCTCATTGGCATAACACTGCATGAATAATTTTTTTGAGATCGTGGTCAGTTCACTTCCGCTATCAATTACAATATTGACTGGGATATGCTTTCCATGGCCTTCACAATTGGTTGAATTTGAAAGGGTTGGTTCTGTTCTTCTTCTTCTTGCATCAACGAATCCTCCACTGAATCATACATGAGTCTTTTCAGGAATTTCTCTTGTGAATTTGGACTTTCTGTAGGATAAGCTTCGACTGCTACTTCTCTCTCTTTTATTTCCTCTTCTCTATTTCTTCCTTCATTTACGCTTTCTTCAACATGCTCTACTTTTTCCTCATGCTCGTCTATCTTCTCCTTCTTCATCGCTACTTCCAAATAATCGCATTTAAATGCTCTAATTATCGCTTCATAACTTTCTTCATTATATACGTTCGATTGTGTGCCCACTAGTAACTTATTTTCTACTTCTGTCGACTGCGCATTATCCTCATTGAATTCGCTTTCACTTGTTTCCATCTCAAATAGCTCTGCAATACTGATTACTTCGTCCTTTCCTCCTACATTCGTTGTGCATGCTTCTGGTAATTCATCTTCCTCGTCAGTATTATCCCAATTAATTTCGTCCCAACATGATATTGTTATTTTCCTGTCTTCGTTTTCATCTGGTCCCTGCGGATTTGTTTCTTCCTTCTTCTATTCTCGTGCGTCATTCTCTTTGGCATTGGCGCTTAGCTGTCAATTCGAACGTTTATCGGGGTTTGATGGTCTTACCTCCACCTTTTCTATCTGTATTCTCTTTTCTTGCTCCGCTTGTTGATATTGATTTCTTTGTTGATAATTTGTCGGTATATTGGTTATCAAAAACCCGTTCCGGTTGTCATTATTCCCTCTGTAATAGTTGTTGCCGTTCCTGGGTGAATTATAGTTATTGCCATATTCTCTTCTAAATCCATAATCTTTTTTTTTTTTGTTGAAATCTGTTGTCATTTCTTGGTGCGAAGTTATCACGTGGTTCGTAATTATTGTTCCTTCGTACTGTGTCTTGTGGATTCCAAAGCTTTTTGCTTTCGTTTTCACGTGCGCTTCGTCTTTTTCTTACGTCATCTTCCGAAAATATGAACTCTAGTTCCCTTAGAATACCTTTAAATGCTTCGACGTCATTGCCTCCATGACCTACTAATGATTGCTGGTATTTCATCGCGCATAATTTAATCAACTCTCCGTCACTGTATGGTACATCTAAGCATTGATTTTTCTTTGCATTTAATTCTAAAAATTTCACGGGACTCTTCTCTCCTGAATTTTCAAAATATGGTTTCTGTAATAATTCGTACTTTACTCTGTTCTGTGCTTCGCTGGACCAATATCGTGAGAGAAACTTCTCTCTAAAATCTTCGTACAATCGGCATGTCGCTGTAACATTCTGCGTGGTTTCTGCGACTGTCCCTGACATGTGTGCACATATAAAGTCTAATTTGTGCGCTAGCGTCCAGTGTTCTGGTAATCCTACTCGGAATTGATCAATAAAAGTTCGTGGATGTAATGAGTTTCCTTCTCGAAAGTGTTGAAATTTTCTGACTGTGAGGAAACAATCGTTGTCGTACTTCGACATAGTTCCATATGAAATTCGCGTTTCTTCGCCACTTTTGTTTCTGATCATTTCTCCCGTCGTTCTTTCCGGTTGTGGTAGATCCATTGGATATAGTCCACTGTAACTTTCGCCTACCCTTGCGTAGTGTCGTTGGAGCGGTACGCAATAATTTTCTTCCATCGGTTGCGAACGTGTAGCTGAATGCATTGCACTGTACTCTTCTCGACCTGCCTTTCCATTGTCACGTATTGGTTCCGTATCTTGTCTGGCTAACATTGCCGCTTCATTGCACGATATAAACTGTCTTGAAACATACATTTGTGGTTCCGCATGTGTTTCTGGTGCCGTTTGTTCATCAAGAATTTCTAAACGTGTTTGTTGCTGTGCAGGGTGTCTGATTTCACGTATGTTACTTACCGTCTGTGACTGGAATCGCAAACGCGTAATATCTTCGTTAATTGCTTGTTTTTCCGGAGCTGTTACAGATACGGATGTGGTTGCAGACTCAGTGCTTGTTCGATCCTGTTCACTACGCTCTACAATAGTTTGCAACAACTCTGTTCGCAATTTCTGTAATTGTTCCTTCGTTTGCGCTTCTATTTTGACTATGCGGTTATCATATCTTTTCAGCGCTGCTTTTGTGATACGTTTGTGTAACACACTGTTTTCAACAATTTCAAGCGCTGTACCTGCTGCTTGTCAAGTAATTACGTTTATCTGTTTCTCTAGTTTCTTCACTTCTCCCTGGGTGTTGTTACGTAATGTTTTGATCTCGTTTTGAGTGTCATTACGCAATGTTTGTACATCCGCTTGTACCTTGTCAATGTCTGTTCTCCATTGATTATGACCTGTTATTAAGTATCCTATCACTTTTCGAGATTCTTTTGCCTCGTCTTCAATATGACTTAGGTGTAGCTGAATTTTTTGTTTTGTTCTTTAATCTCACGCGTTTGTCTCGTGGTTTCTGCAATTTGTTTCGTCTTTTCTGCATTCTGAGTTTTAATTTGGTTCGCAATTTCTTTATTTTGTCTTGTCAAGGTTTCCGTCATTTGTTGTAATAATTCTCCCAGATTGGTGGGTCCTATTGCGTTTTCTTCCAACGTCCTACGCTCTGTACTTTCGCCCAAGTGTTGGTTTGCAACTGATTGCATTGAACTGTGCAGTGACACGTTTCTGTTCGAATTCCTTGTACTCTGTGGTGAGGGAGCTCTGATTACTTGTACTATGGGTTCTAGATATTCAAGACGCAAGTTAGAATCCTCATCGACTGTCTCTCTACTTTCCTGCTCCTCTGTCATATGCTGACCTATGTTTTCTATGCCTTGGCGTACATTACCCTCGTTATGGTGCGTTATCTGTCCTATTTCTCGCGATACTGCATCGTCTGTTGTACTGTCCTCTATTCTCTGTCCATCTTCATGCTGGGTCACTACCTCAATTCGATCAATGTCTCGATCTGCCATTGCTAATCTTTCCGAATCCCTTATTTTATGTTTTAAAAGCAATTCACGCGCCCTACTTCGCAACAACATGCGCTCATACGAACTCATGCGTTTCATAAAGTTTTTGTTCACACGACTTTACACTTATTATAACCAAGACTGACAATCCATTCACTTACATGTTGGGTCAGAACCAACTTGTCAACGAAGTATCCGCCACCTGTGCGCTTGCATTGGACAGAAAACTTAATTCTAACAAAATTAAAATTCATAACTGAATTATGCTATTGTCGGTGATAGAACGTCTCACTTTCTATTGAATACTTTCTTACTATCTATCGCTGCAGCTACTGTTTTCGACTATGTATAACTTTAAGAAAAATTTATTGTTACGAAAATTTTTCAACAGGATATTTTTCTGACCTAGTCAGGCACGTGGTCGACCTTTAATCATGGTATTTTACCGTCCTGGCAGGGTCGCCATTCTCTAACATTCTGGGTGGTGTCTGTTTGTTCTAAGTCGTGTCTTCCTACCACTTTCGCATAACGACACTATGAGCATGTTTTTTAGGGAATTTACAAGTTTGAACCTGGGACCTGTTGCTGGTAAGGAGACACCAGACCACACATGACATGTAGAGTTCAGAAGAGCTAGTGAGACTAGTGATGATATAACCAAATACTTAATGATTTCAGCGTCAGCTCCACTGCACTCCCTGTAAAAGAATCTTAATACCAACTAAATTTAGTGGAAGTGGTTCAAGGCTTCCCCATTTTTAGTTAGCTGGTAAAATAACGTCGAAAAAGCAGTTAAGTTTACCATTGGAAATTTTATTCTACTCACAAACCATTGTTTATAATTTGCACTATTGATAAAAGGAAATGTTTTAATACAGGATGATAAAAACCAACTGTGTTCAACAAAAATGTGAACGAATATTCCTTGAATGGGATTCCAAGTTCTACAATGGATCGAAGGATTACCTATGCCATATCACATCTATAATCTAGGTTTAAATTAAGTTTCACAAAAGATAAAACTATCAAAATGGTCTACAGTGACCCTCAATTATCTTTAATTACTTATCTAACTTGTCGTAAATTACAGTGGCTGATGTGGCTTCTCAATAATTATACAACAGAAAAATCATTGCGTTCAGATTGTTACTTCAAGTGGCAAATGTGAACACCTTGAGATTTAATTGACGATCGACACTAGTATTATGTAAAAAGGGGGTGTAACAGATGAGACTTCCGCTGTTCTGAGTGACACTTTATGTGCTGTTATGTGGTATCGTGTGCGTTCATTACCTTGTCATTGGTTAGGCAGCATCATGGGGTGGCGGGCGGCGCAGCTCCATAGAGCTCGCCGTCTTGGAAGCAACTCCCTCCTAACTTCTCCTTACTACAATTTACCGAAGTTGATTTAAAAAAAGTATCAGGCTGTGTTTTCATCTGACCAATCAGGGTCTCAGTGTTAACCTTAAGCTCTGCCTACAAAAATTCTGTCTATCCAATGAGAAACGTTATACTTTTCGTGGTGGGGCAATGTTTTTAACGTTTGCAACGTAACAGAGACGTGAAAAAGTCTCACGCTAAGACTTGCAGCTGGTGTGGCCCTTTTAGTGTTATCGTAAGATCTATACTGTTCCTCTGGAGGGCTCTATCTTTTAACATGGGCTGGGGGGGGGGGGCTCTAACTTTTAACATGGGCTGGGGGTGGTCCTGGCGATTGGCTGGCGACGTGGGTGTCCGTCCCTTATCGTAGGGCCTTCTAGCTTAACACGATTCTGCTCTCAGCTTCTGTTCTCGTTTCTCCCCTCAGAACTGCGTCTGTTTCACGGTGGGAAGGTATGACATGCATTTAGGCATTCTTGTGTTAGTCTGTGGTATTCCATTTGCTCACTCGTTGATCGTATTACTTTGGTTAATTTAATGTCACGATTTATTCGGAGTTATGTTACATACTGCTGGATTTGCTTATCATGTCAGGGTTTTCATGGAAGGTGTTGGATTTGCAAGACATTACAACTAGTTGATTTTATCAAATAAATTTAGTGGTAGTTTGAAGGAAAGCTGTTTTCCAGTAATCAGTTTAATTACGCGTTACTTTTAGTGCTGTGAATGATTTTGTTTTTTGGGGTAATCAATGATCATGTTTTCAAAAGGCAAAAGGCTCGCCGCTAGCGAAACTGACTTTGCAGCATTTCCTTTCATGCACTCGGTAATTATGCCCTTGTAATTAACGTTCATTCACGGCAAAGGTAAAGGGCCGGTGATTAGAAGATGTAAGTAAATAGTTATTTTCATCGTGCACTAAAGATCTGCGTTAACTTTAGTGGTTATGTAAAAGACAAGGCTGTAGTGGCAATTTGTATGTGTTTTAGTCTCGTGCCTTTTGAGGGTGGTATCAAGCTTGCAACTGACTAGTTTTTCTCGGTTTTAGAAAGTGTGGGGGGACCGCCTGTTTGTACCTAATGGAGGCGTTAGCGGGCCGCCTGAGTCTTACTAGTAAGGCACGGTTGCTGGTATGGCGTGAAGTTTACGTTACTTTATGTTTTTCAAATTGTTTAATGGATTCACCTCCATTGTTCATGGGATATTAATTTGTTTGACCAGTGCGCTCTTGGTATGTGTAATGTTTTAATAATATGTGCGAGTTTTGGATTTTAAACGTAAAGATTAAGTTGTGAGTGGTGAACGTACTTCATATGTGTACAGATTTAACCAAACAGTTCTGGTTTTGGCCCCCTTATGTAACTGATGATTACTGGATGCTTTATCAGAAAGAATTAGTTAATTAATTACTCTATGTGTGTTTATATCATGATGTATTTAAAGCTGATTATGACTTGTTTTCTATAAGATACATGCTTATTCACCTTTATGTGGTCAAGAGTACTTAGAGTACTTACTGCTAGCGTGCTCGCCATAATTGTTGTAAGAACAAAAATTAACTTTTTTTTTTTTTTTTTTGCTCCTACGGGCGCAGTCGTTTCAACTCCCGGATACCCTTGTCCTTTTATCACATTTCAATGGTGCCTTTAACTTTATTTTTGGAGTGCATAAGCTGCTTTCCCAAAGACCAGAATATTATGAAAATATTTCGCATGCAATGTTGTGTCAGTTCGTTCAGTGATAGCATTTGATGACTCAGACAATGAACATTGACTTGATTTATAATAGGCTAATAGCAAAGCCCTGGCTGCAGTAACAATTTCCGACTAATTAACAGTTTGCCGCACGTATGTAAGAAGGAAGTCAAAACTGTGAGTTACATATGTCGTCCCATGCTAAGACCATTTCCCAAAAAAAAAGAAAAAAGCGGGAGGGGGTATTTTCCGAGGAGAATTCATGTTCTGGGTTACCTGTAGACATAATTTTGTTGCAATATGGACCACGGGTACATCCCAGTGTGGGGCTGAAATGGGGCGGCAAATGGAAACACACCCCAAAGTGGAAGTACTCACGACAGTACGATTCTTGTCGGAAAAACGTATACATTTCACAGAGATTCACAAGGAAATTCTAGCGATATATGGACCAAATGCAATTTCACGTCTAGACGTAATGAAATGGTATCAAGTTTGACCAAATCAGCACAGACATGGATGATGCAGATCGGGAAGAAACGACACCGACATCAACATCGTAAATGATCAACAATGTACTGCCAATCGAGGGACCGATTCGCGGCAACCGCAGGTTTCCTAACGATGAGGACATTCACACAACGTGCACGCTAGCAGTAAGTACTCTTGATCACGTAAAGGTGAATCAGCATGTATCTTATAGAAACGTTCTATTGTCGATACACTGAATAGTTGGTAGGACGTTCCGACCGTTGTTTACAGAGACTAGATGAATGTGCTGTAAGATAGTATCATGTATCTGTGTGACTCTGAAGTGTAGTGAAGCGCTGAATGAAAGTTACATGGCCTGCCATAATAATGTTTAAGTTACTTTTCATGTCTTATCGTACCTGTGATTTTCAGAAACGATTTCAGCTGAATACACAGACTGTATTTCGGTCAGCACATATATTTCAATTTACTCAAGCTATTTTAAGTAAATTTCCAGTCAGTAATTTTTAAAACCAACAGCTGATGTTTTATTTATTGAAACAGCAACTGTTTTTGCACCTGATTACAATCAAGTGCTAGACTGTATATCAAATGAGCAAGGGAGCTTAAAATCTGATCGTGCTTTTTTATTCTGCAACTTGAAGCACCTATGAGTCAGCTTTACCACAGTGTTAAATAATTTAAATAAATTGGAAAGCCTCAGTTTTTTTTCATTTGTACTGTTCCGACTCAAGGGTTCTTATATCCAGCTACATAAACATCTTGTACAATTAGCAAAATATGATGATATTGAGAAAAAATTACCATACAGGTAATATAAACTCCACAACCTAACTAAGCATGGAAAATATGGTCACAGGTTCAAGTTTTTGTGTTGCAGCTGACTGGTTCATAATTGAATTGTATACAATGCTAAGTCTACATGGATTCTTACAATTAACTATCGGACAACATACTTCCCTAAATAAGTAGAAAAAATACTATTTACAATGGTTTTTGGAGTGTAGTATGCAGGAATATGTGATTATGATATTTATGACGTATGACAGCCCCAGTTTGTATAACTGAAATGGCAGCAGTACCAACCTTGAACGCTTGCAGGATCTTAGGGGACGTTAGGGCTAAAAATGTACAATATAGGTAATAAAATCCCCAAAACATAACTAGGTATGGGAACATATAAACAGAGATTGAAGTTTTTGTGTTGCAGATATTTCTGCTGATGACTTAGAACTATGTACTTAACAACATTACACCAGTATGTATTTCATTTGCAGACTAATTATTATACCTACAGTGAATAGTATGTTTCTAGGTTGGTTAGTACCTGCAACTACGCTAGGCACAAACAAGTCATTAATTTTTAATGTTTATTTTCCCCTACTCAGAAGGTCAGTTACTGCAGTGTGGATATATGGACGCTAAACTAGTAGCCTATACTGACAGGCATACTCCACTTCATGACACAATTACGACCGTGCAGAAAACTTCAGCTAATAAATTATGTGATGCGTTTGCAGGAAGATTGTTAGATGCGAATAAAAAACAACTAATACATTGAATTGGGTACATATTAAAGTGCCAGTTATTACATTATTTGTACCTGCACCCCTGCAGCCTGCCTGTATGTTTGTCTTGTCATGGATGTCACATGTGGATAATTGACGCATTATTCAGTTGCCGGAGTAAGGAAGTTTTCTGTGGGGGCTTTGAGATACGAGTGTATCTCTTCAATATCAAGTAACTGTGGAGTGTTGAGTTTCTAAAGTAGCATCGAGCATTTAATATTATTCGCAATGCCTCAGTCTGGATACCCCAGAATTTTTTAATATACGTAAACGCAGCAAGTTCCCTCGAACCGCAGATAGTTCTCGGCCTCGTTAAGTAGCCTCTTCCACAGCGTTCTGTCCTTGACATCTTCTTCCCTTGCTCCAAATATGTGAAGATCCTTGGCCACCTCGTCTTTCAATCCTAATTTTGTGTCGTCGCCCTTCAGGTTTCTTCTCTGACACTTCTCTCAATCTGTGATCCCTCCTCTCTTCTATAGACTTGGCCGACACATCTCAGCGTCCTGGCCTTGGCTTCCGCAACAAAATCTGGTCCATTATAAATTTCGCTGAGCTCCCTTTTCTATCTTCTTTGCTATTCTCCTCCCTCTCAAATTTTTCAAAGTATCTTCCGCAGGATTTTGCTTCATACACGTTTACCTTCCGCTCTGCATACTCATTTTTTCTCCAGGTGCAACATTACTGGAGTTATTATCGATTTGTACAGCGCAATGTTTTTCCTATTTATAGAAGTCCTTATGTTTTTAATGTGATATAAGCCAGTTAACACCCTCCTTGCTTTATTCCCTGTGTTTGTCATAAGTTTCTAGAAGATATAAAGTTTGTACAAGTTAATTCCAAGATATACGGCGGTTTCAAACCATGGAACGATTTCACTGGATAACAGGGGCGAGATTTGAAAATTTTATGTCTTTCTTGTCTTTTTGTATAAAAAGCTGGACTGTTGCCCACATTTATTTCGACCCGATAATCTGTAAACCGTTTTCGAGGTAGTAGCAGACCACGTTTAAGTTCCTTGCGAATATTACTTTATTGTTGGAGTAATATATCGGTGGGTCATCAGCGAAGGGAACTAAGTTAGCTGCATGCAAGTATAGTACGTCAGTTAAATATAGTTTTTTAAACTATGTATACAAAATTTTAGAGTGTTTAGAGAAAATAAAAACAAGCGCTATTTGTGTGACAAAGATGTCGCAGTTGCACCATTTCCACACTATTAGGTACATTAATGTTTCGATGCCAGTGATGTTCAGCCTCTGAACATCAGAGATGGCTTTTAAACTGCCTTGTGATGAATGTTGTTTCAGAGATGTGGCTGAAAATGTCGTCCGTTTACATTATTGTGCACCTGCCATGTGCCGTGCTAATGATTGTCTAACACGCTCAAAACAGGGTGTCGAATAATGGCTACAGCTGCAGCCAAACGGCCAACAAGGTCAAAAATGGCTCTGAGCACTATGGGACTCATCTGCTGTGGTCATAAGTCCCCTAGAACTTAGAACTACTTAAATCTAACTACCCTAAGGACAGCACACAACACCCAGCCTTCACGAGGCAGAGAAAATCCCTGACCCCGCCGGGAATCGAATCCGGGAACCCGGGCGTGGGAAGCGAGAACGCTACCGCACGACCACGAGATGCGGGCGCCAACAAGGTCATATGTAGTGTCTATTGTCTATTGGTGTCTCGTACACCAACAGTCCATCTCCTACCATATCCACCAATCCCCTACAAAAAGAAACCCATGGGAGAGAGATGGGGAGAACGTCGTGACCACAGAACTGGACCATCCTCATCCAAGTTGTTCAAATTTTCTCTAAGATAAAGACCGTAGTGTGAAGAAGCTCCATCATAGTGAAACCACAATCGTTGCCTGAGTGCTAGCGGGAATTTATCCAGCTTGTCCGGTGACACTTCAAGGAGAACGGTACGGCAGATTCCTCCACCGATCGTTGTAGGCAGAAGATACTGTCCAATCAGATGGTCGAGAAAATTAACAGCTCCCACGTTTTGGTAAATCTATGTTAATGGTGGAACATAAGAGTTACCTTAAGATGGAACATAAGAGTTACCTTAAGATTTTCCAGTTCCCATACGTGACTACTATGACTGCTGAATATTTCTTCCATTGCGAAGACAGTCTTATCAATGAACAAAACACACATCCGGAAATTAGAGGTGTCTACAATTTGACGAAAATACCGTTGGTAAAAGACGCTAGGGAAAATTATCAGCTCACAGAGGTTGTACCTTTTGGTGCTTCAATGGATGCATCTCCGTATAGTGCAGGACGCTCCATACATTGGCGCTGGATACATTTAGTTCCTTGGCTATGGATCATGAGCTAGTGATGGTGACGTCCTCAATTCGCCGTAACACAGCTTCCTCAACCTGAACAGTTCGCACACTTTGAGATCGGCCAGATTCCCGTTAGTGTGGTCTAAGGGATCCTGTTTCACGAAGATGGCCATCATGTCTTTGAACATTGACGTAATTTTGCCCTCCTTCCTGGAAACCGTTCAGCGTACACGTGCCTTGCTGCTCGACTGTTGAATCGTGCCTCCCCATAAATGAAGTCCACATCAACTGACTCGAATAATGTGTAATCAGCCATCAACAACCTGCAAACATCAGCAGAAACTATCAAGTAAATACAACGTAAACAATAATAATGTGCATGAAATGCGAAAATTTTAGGTTAGGTTTTATCGTTGAAACAACAGGATTACTGTTATAATTTATTAGAAGTCATCTTGTTTTACGAAGTGTGACAGATTATGTGTGATTTATTATGACAGGGAAAGGAGCTTGTGCCCACTGGAGACAGTGCTACAAGTCACCCTAAAATAGTAACACAAAACATACATACTACATATATCAAGAAAAGTTCTGCATCAGATCGGTTCCGAGAATTCCGCAACTTGGAATAGGAATGAACGTAAGCATCATTTCCGCCCTTTTTATTGCTCATGAAAATCACACATTGCATGTTGTACCACCATGCAGGGAGACCTTCAGAGGTGGTGGTCCAGATTGCGGCACACACAAGTACCTCTAATACCCAGTAGCACGTCCTCTTGCATTGATGCATGGCTGTATTCGTACTATCCACAAGTTCATCAAGGCACTGTTGGTCCAGATTGTTCCACTCCTCAACGGCGATTCGGTGTAGATCCCTCAGAGTGGTTGTTGGGTCACGTCGTCCATAAACAACACTTTTCAATCTATTCCAGGCCTGTTCGATGGAGTTCATGTCTAGAGAACATGCTGGCCACTCTAGTCGAGTTATGTCGTTATCCTGAAGGAAGTCATTCACAAGATGTGCACGAAGGGGGCGCGAATTGCCGTCCATGAAGACGAATGCCTCGCCAATATGCTGCCGATATGGTTGCACTATCGGTCGGAGAATGACAATCACGTATCGTACAGTCGTTATGGCGCCTTCCATGACCACCAGCGGCATTCTTCGGCCCCACATAATGCCACCCCAAAATAGCAGGGAACCTCCACCTTGCTGCAGTCGCTGGACAGTGTGTCTAAGGCATTTAGCCTGACCGGGTTGCCTCCAAACACATCTCCGATGATTGTCTGGTTGAAGGCATATGCGACACTCGTCGGTGAAACGAACGTGATCCATTCGGCATGTTGTTGGTCCCATCTGTAACGCGATGCATGGTGTCGTGTTTACAAAGATGGACCTCGCCATGGACGTCGGGAGTGAAGTTGCGCATCATGCAACCTATTGCGCACAGCATGAGTCGTAACACGACGTCTTGTGGCTGCACGAAAAGCATTGTTCAATATGGTGGCGTTGCTGTCAGAATTCCTCCGAGCCATAATCCGTAGGTAGCAGTCATCCACTGCAGTAGTAGCCCTTGGGCGGCCTGAGGGAGTCATGTCATCGTCAGTTCCTGTGTTTCTGTATCTCCTCCATGTCCGAACAACATCGCTTTGGTTCACTCCGAGACGCCTGGACACTCGTTGAGAGCCCTTCGTGGCATAAAGTAACAATGCGGAAGTGATCAAACCGCGGTGTTGACCGTCTAGGCATGGTTGAACTACAGACAGTACAAGCCGTGCACATCCTTCCTGGTGGGATGACTGGAACTGATCGGCTGTCGGACCCCCTCCGTCAAATAATCGCTGCTCACGCGTGGTAGTCTACATGTTTGGGCGGGTTTAGTGACATCTCTGACAGTCAAAGGAACTGTGTCTGTGACACAATATACACAGTCAACGTCTGTCATCAGGAGTTCTGGTAATCGTGGTGATGTAAGACTTTTTTTGATGTGTGTATATTAATATAAATAAATCCGCCTGTTGATCGAGGTTATAACCTTTGCAACGCGTTGTCGAAATAAATTAAACACTGACTGATAACATTATTCTTGCCGTTTAATTCGAATAATAAAGTAATTGTTTGTCAAGGAACGTCAATACTGATAGCAGTGATAAACTTACCCTTTCTAACAGTAAGATGTAATTGTGTTGCAAATCAGAATCCGATGGGAGGGTAGATATCAGAAACAGTATTATCAATGAGTACGTAAACAACAATAATATGCTTGAAATGCGAAAATTTTAGGTTCTGTCTTTACAATACGAAGGAATTAATCTTTCTTTTGTTTTTAAAAAAAGAAGTAAAGGCCGTACTATGTCTAAGGGCAGAGCGTTGTCCAGTTATATGACTGCGACCGATTTATCATCATAATAGCCACTTCTGATTGCTTTCACTGGAGACAACTACTACGGTGGAGCTGAGTGTTTTGGATGATTGCCGAACTATTTAGTAGAACTGATTTATCATTGCATGTTTCTTGCTTTAATAGAAATACGCTCTCAAACAAAACAAAAAAATAAATAAAATTAAAAAAGCCGACACACACTTGCCTTAGGGGCTCAGTTCGAAGCGGGATTCACTACTGAAGACAATTCTACTCCAGTCAGTGACATTCCAGACTAGAGACGCCTCGACCAACCTGTTTGTCGCCCGCTCTACGGTCCGCGACCAGGGAAATGATCTGGGGTGCCATTTCTTCCCGTAGCAGGACCACTTTGCTTGTCATCCGTGCCGCCCTTGCAGCACAGTATATGTCGACGATAGTCTACGCCCTCTTTTGTTCCCCTCATTGCAAGCCATCCTTGGTTCTCATTTCAGCAAGATAATGCCGGCCCGCACAATGCGAGATGTTCTACTCTTTGTTTACGTGCTCCTTTCATAAGGGCTCGAGGTGGACCAGGCATTATTGAATTGCTCAATTTGTGAAGCTCTTTTCTTTTTCTTTTGTAAATCATACCATTTTTCTGAAATTATTTTGTGTGTCTGTGCATATACACTACATCTATCTATTTCCGTCTCATTCGGATAATTCGTTCTTGGTTCGCCTTCTTTTTATTTATTTATTAATTTTTAATCCTTTCAGCTACTTTCGAAATTTAGGATGAGGCGTTTGTGTTGTAACTTCTGGATTACCTTTATTTGATTTGGGATAGTAACTACCTCAGCAGGCTTCCACTGACTGGGAAAATGGCTTTGTTTCAATATTGCTTTAACCACGGTAACCAGTGGTTTTCGGGCTCTTGGAGGCAAGTACCTTAACATCATGTTAATTATACCATCAGTAGCTATGGACTTACGTGATTTTAGTTTAGGCAAAACTTGGTTAATTTGCCGCAGATTATTAAATTCTATGAGCTCATTGTCGTCATTTATTTGGTTGGTGATAGTCCCTTTAGCAGTAACGGTGTTGCAGAGATCAAAGGGTGAAATACTTGGAATAAATTGTGACCTAATTTCTTTTACCTAATTTCTGTTGCCAAAGCCTGTGCTTCCTCTCTCGATGAGGTAGTGGTACTAGTGTCGTCGTTTGGTGGTGGAATAATTGTTGGCTTACGTAGAATCCATGTAAAAACCTGAAACATTGACAGTGACACTTGTTATCTAATATTCAAGATGAACCTCTTGATTTAATGTTAACTTTTTGCGGTATTCTGACGTTCAGTTATAACGCAGGTTACGTTTCATGCCATCTCTGATAGCTCCTTGGAAGCTAATTTTCTTTAGTTTATTGATTCGAGGAAAAAATTGAACTGAATAGGAATGAATCTTTATGAAAGGACAATACCATTCCAAAACAAAAATAAAACGTCTTTTTAGAATCATTCAACCAACAATTGATTTTCTTTTAACTTTATGTCTCTAACAGCCTCCAGCTCTGATAGTTCCTGTGGTGGTAAAACAAGTATGAAGCGAAGCAATGAAAATAGAGAAGTGCACCTACCTAGAGTCAACTACTAACTTTGTGCAAAGGAAGACGTACTCAAATACTGTCAAAATGAATTGAATCTACAGTGCTGACCTTGTGGATCTTGATATTAATATGGAATTACATTCGCAATATGCATTAATTTGTATCGTTTGCTACTGACTAATACATTGTGTACACTGACCCGGCAATTGGACTCTGCTATTTAACGGCAGCCAATATATGAAAGTCAATATTAATTTATTGTCTGAATATTTCCAATATGTATCCGTGTTAGGCTTAATGGTAAATATATGTATTTCATTATATTTTATGTAGTTTGTGAAGTGGACTGACAAGGCAGCCAGTCCACAGTGACGGGTAGCCAAAAGAAAGGCACGCGTACACACACACGCCGACGGGCGTCAAGTACTGGAACAGGCTACGTAATTAATGCTATGAAGAAAAGTACGTAGCTGGATTAATACTTATCTTTAATCAATCATTGTGGTACATCGCTCTTGACTATACACAGGAGACTTTAATTACAATCACTGCAAGGCTAATGGCGCCTTGCTAGTTCGTAGCCATTAACTTAGCTGAAGGCTATTCTGTCTCTCGGCTAATGAGAGTGAAAGGCTTCGTACATCTAGTCGCTAGCTAGGTCTTCGTCCAACTGGGGCGAGTGCTTGTTCGTATCACGAGACCTGCCTTGTGGTGGCGCTAGGTCTGCGATTACACAGTGGCGACACGCGGGTCCGACATGTACTAAATGGACCGCGGCCGATTTAATCTACCACCTAGCAAGTGTGGTGTCTGGCGGTGACACCACAGTTTGTAACTGTAAAAACAGACGGTTCTCGCCGATGTAAACATCGAACACATCACATCAATCACATTTCTTTTGCTGTCCGTCCGTTTCATTGTCTTTTTGGCCGAATAAGTACATGCGTCTTAGTTATCAAATAGTCAACATTATTACACGAAGCACGGTAAATGAAAATGCCACATGTGTTCTGTTTTGCATTCCTTTAAGCTGAAAGGAACTTGTAGGTTTCACACACACACACACACACACACACACACACACACACACACACACACACACAAACAGAGAGAGAGTGCCAAGGACATCTCTACTGTGGAACAGAACAGTTTCGCCTATGACAACAGTGTATCAACGTTTTCAGATAACATTCACGACGGAAAGTATAAATGTCTTGGATAATTTGATAGCATATACTTTACCTCTATTATACTGTATCGACTTTCGAGATAAAAACTGATACGTATTGTCATTTCTTACATAGTTTGTTTCTGTCACGGAGAAAGTTTCTAAAATGCATTATTGAGGAACACACAGTAAGTAACAAGCAATTCTTGAGCCTGGCACATATGAGACGTTTCGTAAAGGAAATTAGGTCTATGCTGTTTTAGGTTTGAAATGCTACGTTCGTGTCCTACAGTTAAGTTCCCAATATGAATTAGATAGTCTTCGAAAAACAGTGAATATGAGCTTAGGGTAATTAGAAAGGACCATGTGCCATAGGAGTTGATATGAAACTCATTTTTCGTTCCAAAGCTATCAAAATGACCGTGACCGTTAGCAATGGTAAGGATACTTCAAAAGGCTTACTACGTCATGTGATAAATCATCAGTGAATATTAGAAGTCGATTACTTCATACAAGAAAGTACTGGATACCTTTAACACTATTCGTAATGAGAGAAAATGTTACATCTAACGTTTATGGTTCGTTTTATACCTGCCAGTGTTCCCACAACGCTGAACTTATTACCAATGTATCAGAAGCAACTATCCAGCGTGTAGCTCCCATCTCCAGCCAAATGATAGAGATATAACATTATACAAGTCACTGGAAACGTACAAGAACCACTCAACTTCACGGAATTTATCATAGCCATATCCAAATCTCATAATCCATTTCGACAGCGATGATGAACTTCGTTTTGGAAATGAATGAGGCATCTTGACATTCCTGCATTATTCATTTAACTAGTCTGACTTAGATGATGAAATCTCGATGTGCCATGTTTCTGGTGCCGTTCTTGTCCTGGTGAGAGTTGATACATGTGTCGGTAATAAAGGTGTGACATAAAACAAACACCGTCCGAACAGGCCTTCAAGGCCCAACGTTACCGTCCGGCCGCCGTTCATCAGCACCCTTTAGGCTGCACTGGATGCGGGTCCGTAGGTGCGGTTGGCCAGCTCGCGGCTCTCCCGGCTGTTGCCAGTTTTCGTGACCGGTGCCGCCAATTCTCAGTGAAGTAGGTCCTGAATTGATCCCACAGGCATTGAGTGCGTCCCGCTTGCCAACAGCACACGGTGGACCAGGACGGTGACCCATTGAACCGCTAGTCAAGCCCGACAGCGCTTAACTTCAGTGATGTGACAGGAACAGCCGTTACAACGGCGGCAAGACCGTTTGCAATGGTGTGACATAAAGTCACATAATCGAGTAAATGTGAGTAGACATGAAGTTAAACTGACTAGGTCATATGAAAAGCCACTGTATTGATCACAAAGTATGCAAGACGCGTTTCGGAACTATTTCCATCTTCAGAAATCCAAGTGTAAATGTAGCACAAGGACAAGAGCATTACCATTTGTGTATATAACATGAGATGACAGTCATTTCTAGCATGACGTGACATGGATATTACTAATGAGATTTCCCGACCCTAGAAGCCAATTAACTACAAAATGATACAGTGAAATGGAACAGCAAATGTTTATGAGAGTCAGAGACTTATTTGCGAATGGAACCAATTAATTAGAGGATTGAAACATGAAATGTTTGCTTTTAATACAGTGTGATACGTGATTCCTTAATCGTACCACACTTACACACCATATCTTAAATACCATAAAAGAGGAAGCGGGATGGAATTATGGTTGGTAGTCACAATTTATAATTAAAATAATCTATTGACATTACACCTTTTAAAAAAATTGACATTTACAAATTGTGGACGAGCCACTAAATAAAGCTTTGGAAATACAGTTAGAAACCCAACGTATTCAGTACTCTAACAAACAATTCCGAATTAAGAAAACAGAGTTACTGACAACTTCAGAAGTTCAAACATCCATATTGAACTTCCCTCAAAATAGAATAAAGAAAGCAATTACAGGTAAAGGGTGAGTTAATAACACTTGAACACTCATGCCAAGATAAGATGCTATTACATAACATGATAGAACCACTTAAATGAAAAACTACAACAGAAACACTGATCTTTAAAAAATAAATGTTCACTTGCTCAGGCGTGTTAATAAAAAATTACTAGAAAAAATTTGACAAGGAACTCAGCAGATGCTACTTCAGACGTATTAATAAAAAATTACTAGAAAAAATTGCACAAGGAACTCAGCAGATGCTACTTCAGACGTGTTAATAAAAAATTACTAGAAAAAATTGCACAAGGAACTCAGCAGATGCTAGGTAGTTTAAGGTTTAGCCAGGTGCCAGTCCATAATATTTAAGAAAACAGATTCATATACAAACAGTTTACATACAATATATATATCTACCAGCTTAACCAGCCTTGGCGGAAGGAAGATAAATACCAAACTTTTGAAGACGATATGTGAACAACTCCGATAGTGACCAGGTTCTTAAACACTGCCAAGCCTAGACCTCGGATGACATTTCGGTCCCCGCCAAGGCGCTGGCACAATCAAAAGTTTCTGCCCGAATCACAAAGACATTCCAATATCTCTGAAACATAGAAACACTCGACAGAACCTTTGACTCACTTACATATGGACAACTGTATTAACAGAGTGCAGGCCTTAAAATCGGCAACCGAAAACCATTTGATTGCAAGAGACACAAAGCACTAGTAAGACTTCTGACAAAATTTTCAAACAACGGCCACCATTTAACTAGGTCAACTGAAGTCTTCCACATCGTCTTAAGGTTCGACTATGAAAGTCTCACGATAATAATAAAGTTTAAATGGCTCTGAGTGGGTCGCTGAACAAACAAATTACGACCACTTACTCCATATCAGGTCACAATACGAGGGAGCGAGTTCCACAGCTTCACCGCTTCCCTTCATATTTTGTTTCCAGCGAACGCACAGAACTTGTATGTCCTAGCTGCACATCTCCCATGTCGGCAAAAAACCCAACCAATTTCACACCACAACGTGTAACGGTCATCACGCTTGTTCGGCAGCCGTTGACACTCGTCTCCCCGCGAATGACACGAGATCTGCAGGGTTACCCGTCGAAGGCTAACAACCAACTCTCTTCGCCTGCCAAGCCGCAAGACAAGACACGCGAAAAGCGAAGATTGCTTACCCCAACCACAATCGATCTCAACGATACATGAACGAAATAAGACTGGCGCCATCTCGCCACGGCTCACAGGGCCTTTAACACACGTCTCATGGCTAAATTGACTAGGCGTGGATAAAATTCAGTTATTAAGGGGAAGGAAGGGGGAATGAATCATCTAACCATTCTTTGTAGTCGTATGGCGGCGGCAGACACTAGGTCGGTACGTCGCGTGTCGTCATCACCGTGCGGCGCGATTCGGCAGCTCTCACCAGTGGTCCGCGGTTTTACGGTGAGGTCCCGGAATGGTCTCCGCGTTGACTACTCTCAGTGGGTTGTATAGCCGAAGCAGCGTCGTCACGGCGTCAGGAGGCGTATGATAGGTAAGGGAATTGTAATGATCAATCGAGTGCTTCTCTCCCAAGCACTGGATAGTAAGGATTTGTCCATTTAACGTGGCACAGGAAAGGAATAAGTCACAAAGTGACGATGAACATTTGGATGCGAATAAGGATAAGAATTAAAGTCAGCAGACTAAATAGGCAACGGATGGAAGAGCCTCCACGTCCTATTGCTTTCGCGCTGCTCACCATTTCTCTCTTCCCTTCCTATGACTCTCCTTAGCTCGCAGACTCACCGACTTTTTCCTCCTCTCGGCATTGTCATTGGCGGATTGTATTTTTAATGCCACCCAGTGACTCGTGGCGGTTTTGTGACCCTCCCAGTGAAGGTGGAAATTTTCTGTTTTGCGTGGACTGCTGTATGATTCGAGAACTGGCATTATACTCATGTGATGAAGTGGTTCCCAGAGTTGATTGCAATGAATCCAACAGATTGTTCCAATGTTTTCCCGCATTCCTTAGTTGCTCTGAAAGCACTCACAGCTCTCTTCTTTACAGCGTCTGTCTCTGCATGAGGCCTGGTCATTTTATGTTTGTGCTTCTGCTAAGAATCATCCGGAGTTTGTGGATTATAAGCAACGTTCTCATTGCCCGGCAATTTTTTTAACTGGCTGATTCTCGTTATGTAATTCCGTAGATTCGTCCATCTCACTGTGTGCATTATGAGTACTTTTGTGTCTGTGCTCTACCGGAGCCGTCCGCAGCTCGTGGTCGTGCGGTAGCGTTCTCGCTTCCCACGCCCGAGTTCCCGGCTTCGATTCCCGGCGGGGTCAGAGATTTTCTCTGCCTCGTGATGACTGGGTGTTGTGTGATGTCCTTAGGTTAGTTAGGTTTAAGTAGTTCTAAGTTCTCGGGGACTGATGACAATATAATTTAGGTCTCATAGTGCTCAGAGCCATTTCTTTTCTGCCTGAGCACCTGCAGAGGTCCACAAATTATTGGCGCATTTCTCTCCTTTTAAGAGAGGTGAAAACTGCTACAGCAAGCCAGGTGTTTCACATGCCTCGGCTTGTGCATTCTTAAAGCGTTTGTGCACACGCTTTCAGAGCCTGCAGGGGTCCACAAATTATGAGCATTTTCATTGTCCGCGTGGCCCTCCGCAAGGTGACTGTACTTAAGCGAGTCAAGGGCACACACAAGCCGATCCCCTACGTGGGTGGAGAATGCCCCAATGTCCACATCTCTGGCGGTGCTATATAAGTTAGAACTTTCTTCTCGTCCTGATCCACTGGTGATGGGAGGGAGGGAAAGCGTCTGTCTGTGAAGCTATTTCATAGTTCCTCGGTATGACTCTTAAACTTTTGATACAGAAGATTAAGACTCATGGCTAAGTGGCCCGTTTATGTTCACATGGCCGGTTGCACACACAATTGTTGTTGTTGTTTTCCAATAATAACAGCACTTGCCGATGTGCAGTTTTGTGGGGAAGTTACATTTTGAGATGTGCTGCAAAGTGGCAAGCCAAGTCGGCTATTTAAACAACTGGTTGATACAAGACATGCACTAATAAACAAAACATAGGAACACAAATTACATATAACGTGATGATAACGTCACAGATGTACATAAGACATAGAAAAATAACCATGTGATTAAGATGTGTGACAAAAAAATCAAACAGAGTAATCATGGAAATGCATGGTTCAGATTAAAATACTATACACATGCAAGATACGTAGAACAAGGACGTGTGCAACTAAAATAGGTCTTACACAACAGTGAGTTACATGTCACATACGCCAATATGAGAAACCTGTTAGACATTTAGAGCTAAGACATGTGAAACAAAAATTAATCTTGCACTGTAATAACATTCATCAACAAGTTATATATCACAAATGCCAACAATAATTAAGTCACAGGATGTGCTGGACCCATGTTTATTCATTATGCGTTTCAGGTTCTGCCCATTTTCAGATGACCTAATGAAAAATACATTTTTTTTTACAATCTTGCAATTTTTTTCCTTTAGTGTGATTCATACCCCAGTCCCATGTGGGCAGGAGACGGCCGGTAGCGGCACAATTCACCGCTCTTCAGCCAAGAGACTACATAAAACAACTGAGGAGAACAGTACATGCATAAAATACGAGGATAAAAGATGAAGTTTACATATGAGAAGGGGACACAATGGGAGTTAAAATATACCAAAAAGAAGGAGGGCAGTTTCACGAGAAAGTTTGCATAAAATCCATGTATAATTAAAATGACACTCGATGAAGATGTAGCTGAAAAGGTAGCAGATAAAAGTGGCGGCACGAAGAGCACAATTAAAAACGACGTTCACAGTGGAGAGGAGGTGGAGGGTGTAGAGAAGGAGAGAGGGTGGGAAACATCGATAAAGGCGCAGCAGCAGGTGGAGAGAGGAAAGGAAAGCAGGCACCTGGGGGTGTAGGTAACTGAGGTGGCGATTGGTGTAGAGGATACAGATATGTTCAAGGAAAAGGAGGAGATGTGGGAAGGGGATGAGGTCAAAGAAGATCGTGGTGGGATACGGAAGATGGATACGGAAAATGAGGCAGAGTTCATGGACAGTTTTGTAGAAGTTAGGAGGGGTAGAGATCCAGGTGACGCGTAAAAAAGGATGGGATGGATCAAGGATTTGTAGGTATGAAGGATGGTGGGAGGATGCAATCCCCATGTTGGGCCAGGTGGAAGTTTCATGAGACAGAGTCTACTGTGAGCTTTGTGTTGGATGGTAAGGAGATGGGGAGTGAAGGTGAGGTGACAGTCAAAGAGTGAGGTCAATGTACTTCAAGAAGGGTGTAAGTTGGATGGGGCAGTCATGGAGCAGGAAAGAGGGGATGGTACGTCCTATAACGATTTTGGAAGGACTGACTCGAAGGAGTCACTGGTTGCACCAAGAAATAAACTGGTTTAGTTGGGTTTGGAGGGAGTACTGGGACTGTTGAAGGGTAGGATAGAGGGCAAGGAAGGCGGTGTCATCAGCATATTGAAGAAGATGGACGGGTGGGGGTGGTTTGGATACATCAGCGGTGTGCAGGTGAAATAGGAGAGGAGGAAGGACAGAGCTCTGTGCCACACCTGTAGCAGGGTAGAAGATTTGGGAATTGGTATTATGAATGGTGACATAGGAAGGACGATGGAAGAGGAAAGAGGCAGTCAGACGAATGAAGCTGATAGTAAGGGCATAGATTTGGAGCTTGGAAAGGAGTCAAGAACGCCATACTCGGTCAAGGCTTTCTGGAGGTCAAGAGAAACAAAGAAAGCAGTGTAGCGGAAGTTAGAGGATTACAATTCCACACAGCAACGCGAGAGTTCATCTGAACGTGTGTGCTGCTAACAGTTGACTGATGTGGCTGTATGCTATTCCCGGTTAAGAGAACTAGTTGGTGCTAGGTGGCATACTCCCTGTAGCGCTGCCGTCATAACTGATACGCCATTACAAATGGAAACAACATTACCAATAACAACATGTTTACTGTTTTTAGTGAACAGTAAATAATTTTTTAAGAGTTAAGGCCACCTGGAATTAATGGCACCATGAGAACAGAGACAATTCCAAAATTACAAGCTTTTTCACTGAACATATTTATGTAAAATTTATCCAATAGCAAGAACAATCAGACTGAAATCTGTGTTATGAGATAAAAAATACAAAATGAGCCATAACCGTACAGATGACCGCAACGAAACAGAAAGGCGTATGAAGATGCAAGTGTTTTGTGCGTACTTTTAACCTCTCCTTTTTCAGCAACAACTGGACAAAATTGCTAAACAACCATTGTCCGCTGCTGGCAAACTGTTCGTTGATTATTAAATCTGTCATTAAACCGCGGTTAGTGTAAATTTCAATCTCTTCAGTGTTCTACCTTTTTGTTCCGAATGCATAATGCTTAGACAATTTTCGATTGACTGCAAACAGTGATTTTGTTCTCTAAGGTGGCAACCAATGGCGTTATTGTTGCTGGTATATGTCTGCTCCCTAAACCATGTTTTAAAACCTCTACCCATCTGACGAATATAATAACGACGCATTTTATTTTATAAGCACCTGTGTTACTAAATTGTTGTCCGTATCCTCATCAAGTTTGTGGCGCAAAAGAAGTCCTAGTTTATTGTTGTATTTTAGCTATTTTGAAAACATCAGCAACTTCTTCGCAGCATGAGCTGACGTAGGAGAGAGAAATATGGGCGACTGTCTTTATAACGCTGGCTGTTTGCTTGTACATCTTAAATATTTTTGTACCTAATTTCCGAATTTTTTCTTCGGTAAAGCCATTTGCTATCGAATGCAGACAGCTCCAAGTGTTTCAGATTTCATGCACACACAAAAAATGACTATCTAAGAACAATAAACACCTACTAATTACTATAGGGTGTTGGTAATCGTCTATACCACTACTGCTGTACACTTTTCTACCGACCCACATATGCACTCCCAACCTCGCGTATTTGTCGCTTCCATCTATCGTACCACACATGGGAGCTCGATAAAGAGCTTTAAAATCTTTTTCTTGCGTATCATACGGGCTATATATTCTCCCGGGTCCGATTCGTGTGTCTGCTTTTCGTACTGTCGGAGGTTTGGTAATCCTATCATCCACGGACTTTCTTGGTTTCTGGAATTGTAGGTCTATTGGTCGTATCTCATTCTACGATACACGGCTTCGTTGAAGTTCTCGACCCAGGTATTGTGTCTGTCAGAAACCAGTACACTCCCAATTGCACGTGTATCGGTCGACAGGCGTAGATTAAGAGTTTCTGATTGAGGAGACGGTCACTTTGATACCCTACTTTTGTAACCCTGCCCTCCATCTCGTGGAAGTTTGGTCTGAGAAGATCTCTTAGGCTTACCACATGTGTGCACATAACCCGCATCAAAATTTGTACACCGCCTTTCTTTCTGATGTGGCTTTTGGTGTAAAGCCTGATGTGCTTCGTAAATGTGTCCACGACAATGAAAATAAATTACCACTCGAACCATCCCTTCGGCAGTGGGCCGTAATGATCCACACAAAGCAGGCCACTTGGCTCTCCTGATGTGATGGCATGCATTTCACGTTGTACAACCGCTTTCGGGTGTTTTATATGCTGGCACATATGGCATTTTCTATCTCCTTAACCTGACGTCTTGAGTACAGCATATTCCCACTCCTAGGCATCTGCTGCATACAGCTTCGTCGTTCTGCAGTAGCCAAGGTTCCGATGATAGCGCCCGGACAATTGCCAGCATTTCTAGTTCGGTAGTGAAAACGATGCCTCCAGTAGATTTCGGCTACAGGTGGCCAGAATTCGCGCATTCACATCCCTATTTTCCTGTTGCAGACACCCAGAAATGTCTTCTACGCTTGCGTCTATGAGGAGTGGGTAAGGTGTTGTTGAGCGTAAAGGTGTGCCAAACAAATTCTGTCGTGGAACCCAATCTTTGCTTTCTCGAAGGCATTTTTCTTTTTATTTCTGCAGCTCCACCCACTTCTTGCCCTTATTCAACAATGTGAAGTTGAGCAAGTGCGCACTGTAAAGTGGAATCAGCCGCAGGAACTGTGTTAACGCTCGTATACGGGATGGCCGTTCCACTTTCGTTATTTTCGCCAATTCCACTTTTTCGGACGGATACCTTCCGGCGAGAACTAGAATCAGAGATACGTCACCCTTTTTGCACACAAGTTCTTTTCGTTAGTCCCGAGCCTCACGCTCGATCTTTGTAGCAATGTCAGCAGCTGATTTCTTTGGCACATGAGTTCTTGAAATGTTGTAGACGTGACAATTGTGTTGTCGATGCAGGCGACAGAAAACACCTTCATGTCTTGTGTGATGATACGGTTCAGCGTCTTTAGAAATGACGACAGGCCCTTCGCAAAGTGTCTGTTTTAAATGAACCAATGTTGTCGGCATGCCTACTTCCAGAGAGGATGCAGAGCGACCCATGCCCTCATTTCTGGCGGTGGCTGTACGAGGATGGCCTCTCCCCTCCTCCTGGACCACTGGCGCTGGGAGGAGGCGGAAATGTTCGCTGGTGGAACTGTTTCACGCTGTATCACGTTTTGGGCCTTATAAAATGAATAGTTAAGCTTCTGGAAGATGCCATTGTCATGCGGAAGGCATCGAACATGAATGGATGCAGATGGTCTACAATGGCGGTTAAATAATCTACAGCTGGCGTGATGTCTTCGGTTACTACCACGGGACCTTTTGAACCCAAGGCGAATATATCTCATGGCAAAATATTGCCCCCACCGGCGCAGTGCGTGTTTGAAGCAGCCGTTCACCTACTGATGCAGTATTCGGACATGACCATCGATCTAGCGTAACAGTAAAATGTGATTCGTCCGACTAGGTCCCACATTTCCATTGATCAAAAGGTACAATCTGTGATGTTACAAAATAAAAGTGATGTTGTTATTCAATGGAAAGTTGGAAATTGAGATTTAGCTTACTGTTTTATCAATCACAATTGGCGTAAGAATCATGGATTGACTATTGTCATAAAATATTGAATTATGAGATGTGAATAGATTTTACTTGCAGTTTCGCGTGGCTTCAGGCAGTCACAACTGGCGTGTTATTGATTAAGAAATTGCGTTATCGTCTTTCTAATTACTTCATGATCGTACATACGATCATACCCGGTCGTGAAGTTATTGTTATGAGAAAACAATTTCCTAAGGGACCAGAAATTTCTTAAGGGCGCAAAAACAACTGTAACATCACACAAAAGGGAAATTCAATATTAAAGCTGATGCAAGAAGACGATAAAACAGTTTTCTTTTTATCAATGTAACACGCCCATTGGACTGCTGATCTTTGTGTCTGTATAGCAAAATGCATAATTAGAATGAAAATAATACTGAGGAGATAATAGGAATGAGCACTGCTAAATGATTCAGTATTCCCAGAACAAATATTTATTATAACTAAAACATATATCGTACTTTAAGCTTAGTACTACAATGACGGTAGATTTTTATGTCCGTATCATGTCCATTGAGCGCTCTTTTATATAGCCATTGTCTTCTTTGAGTCGCTCGTGCGTCGTCACGGTAAGTTATAACAGTTCTTTACACTTCACTCAAACTTAGACATAACACGTTTTTATACATTTAGTAAAAATTAGATCAGACTGCCACAAATCTGCGTCCGTGTTACTTGAGAAAAACAGTACAAGTGTCTTTAGCGCTCAAGGCTTCATTTGTTCTCCATCGAACAAAATAGTGAAGGATCGCATATCTATCCGTATTTTTCTGTTTATATTGCCGCCCAAAGACGACGAATTACATTATTTAAAAAATTCCACCGTCGCCATGCGACGCCTCATTATACATTAATCATTATTTATAAACAAGTACTTGCCTTCTGGCTGAAAGTATTAACTACTCGTATTTGCTGTTTTAATGAAGTCAAAAATAGCGAATATCACATTGCCTCCCATGAGGAGAGAGGGAATGCCGAAGGATTACCTCGATCCCCATGTCCTCATGAGATATTCGTGATTTTTGGTGTGACATTTACATAATGTTACTGGCGTACTATGTACATAAATTACATTTAGAAACATATATCAGATATTTATCATTTTTCAAAATGAAGTTTTTCATTCTTTGTTCATCAGTCACTTCATTCCATAATACCAAGATTAACATTTATGTGCATATTTAAGTTTGGTCCATATTTGCTTATAACCATAAGTGAACGTTCATTTCGCACTTCAGGGGATAGAATTCAGAAATTACTTTCTCTTGAGCTTAACAACTAGTACATGAGTACAGTGAGTGCTTATTTTCACTAAACTAGAGTGGACAATGTTCGAGCATCTGTTGACTCATTGTGGTTCAAT
Organism: Schistocerca serialis cubense; assembly: GCF_023864345.2. Lineage (NCBI taxonomy): Eukaryota > Metazoa > Arthropoda > Insecta > Orthoptera > Acrididae > Schistocerca > Schistocerca serialis. Next base: position 377,989,386 of record NC_064643.1, on the reverse strand, counting down.
TACAGTTTAATAACGTAGCACTACACTTCGTGATGCTTTCAATTTCTGTGTTAGCTGTCTACGGCGTTCATCATGCAGTACATCTGTCCTTTCCACTGCGGTGCCAGGAATTCAAGTGACTTCCCGGGTTTTTATTTACAATATGAAACAGAAGAAGTGGAAAATTATTAGTATAACTTACAACCTATTGGATACATTTGTTAAGGATCGGGACTGGTCTGGAGTTTAGGGTCTTCCTATAGTGCACATTCATTTTCTTTGTCCATCAAGAGACAGGATTATAATTCATTTTAGCAGTGTTCAGGAGTGCCGGTATTAATGGCTTTAAGGTCTGAGTAACCTGACAATCTACTTCTCACTCATCTTAACTTCAACTCAAGAAAATTGCTTAATTTACGTATGAAAATGTAGTCACACAAGTGTGCAAATGTCTTTCCTCCAGTATGTACGATTGAAGTCATGGCGGTTAGCAGTTTAAAGTTTGGATTGTTTCGCCACCCACACGTCAGCCATTCACAGCGGCTGCACAGTGTTGCGTGAGCTCCACTACTCAGTATCCGTTCGCGCTCAGGCTGTAACAGAGCTGCTGGTCGTCAATTGTTCCTTTTTTTTTGTGAACTTCGTATCACACGAGTGCATCGATACAAACACCTCGCGCGCGTTTTCCATCGGAGGAGCCGGACACTGAAGCTGCCTCCATACTTCTCTGTCAACTGCCTCCCATGAGGCTCACAGGTACGTGACGACGAATGTTTTAGCTGTCGCTGCACTTAGAGCAACACTGAACTTTGCGTTGCACCTGTTGTCGTAGCCTTGACTTCTTTTTACCCTTGCAGTACAACACTATCACTGATATACAGTGAACAGTTATTTTTATTATGCACGTCGCACTTTAGTGTGCATCTTCACACAGCATTCGTGCTTAGTTCCTTCGCCGATAGAGTTCATTTACAAAACAATCAATTTTGCAGGTTTCCTCCATTGGTACAGAAAGACTGATATTCTACTATTTACAAAATATCACTTACGAGCTAATATTTACAATTAACGGTCACTCCTTTTGTTAAGTCCAGTGAACAACTGCTTTATGAATGGACTCTTTATATCTCAAGGTTTACTTTCACTAGTGAACCTAAAAATAATCTTTCAGACTTTCTTTTAAGGGCTCATCTCCTCATTATGAACACTACAGGTTTCGCAACACTCGTTGCATTTATTCTTTAGTGCACCCAAGATCATTTTCTACTGCCACGCAGCTTATCTACTACTTAACGAGTACGCATTTAACGCTGAATCTTTTCTTTTTTTGTGCTTTCCTTTGTGCTTGCCAATTTTTTTTATATATATATTTGAGGGCAGAGTGGATAACAATAGGTCTCCCTCTTCGCTTCATCTACTCAGCAATCGTTCTCTGTTAAAAAAATAGGGTAACGCGTGTCTACTATTTTTCGCATGAATGGAATTACCGACAGTTCACTGGGTTTACGCAACCGGTCCATAACAAACATTACCAAAGCTAGCGAAGTTCATCACGCTACGTGTCTCATTTCTCATAAGCACTGGTTTGCCTCGAAGCACACGTGCCTTTTACAAGTCGACCCTTGGTCTGGGTTAATGAACCGGGATCAAAAGGAACGGGCACACGGAAAATGGATTTCATAAGAGGAGTGTCTTAGGAGACATTTTTGCAATAAAATCTGCATGTAAATAAAATTATCATAATAAACATAGGCACATATATAAATTTCAACCTCTTTCATTACAGCATGCTTTGTTACTTCTACGTCTTACTCTGGTTATAGTCAGTATTAAGTTTAAATATCACTGCATTGCTTGTTCTTTAGATTAGCCTTCAATTAGGGTATTGAATAGTCGCTAGATTACACTACAAATCTTCTGAAGATCTTTACTTGGACTTATTTATGATACAGGGGGCTTGCTGTGTGGTTATTTAGTAACTTGATTCTACTGAAATGAATTCGTCAGCTAACATTCCTCATATACTCTTTACATTGGGCTCAGATCACAGGGAAATAGTTTACTTTCATAGCAATTAATGGCCTTGTGGAGTACTTACGCTACATTATTGATGCTTCATGGTTTGCCTCTATTTGTACTGTATTTCACCTAACTTAGTCTACTACAGCTTATTGTCTCCTTGCGTGAACACATGTGGATTACCACTTGTTTTTCCATTTAACAGCACGCTTTAATTGAACTTAAAGCTATTTCTTCTACTCCTGTTCACTGTCTGGACTGTTTGAACATGTACCTTTTTTTTAAGCAGGTAATTTGGGCTTTTACAACAGAACTTCAAGTACTTACATTACTAAAAATAAATCTATAAATCTTCCTGTACCTTGAGAGAAGTGCTTATTTACGCATCCTCCTCCATTTCTCACCTTTACATATTTATATAGATCCTGGCAATCACCTCGCAAGCACATTTTTTTTATACTAACTTAAAGCTAAATTGAAATTCTTTCTGCAACTTTAATTTCCTGCTTCAGCTTGTTGAAGAAATATCAGTTCATGTCCATCACTATAAACAATTTTTCCATACATAGCATTTAATACTTAAAGTTTACATGTAGTAGCCGTTACCATGTAGTCAGTGCGCTGTTCAACACAATACTTATCATTAACAGTTCACACAAGGAAATTTCCAGTACGCAAGAGGCAGGAAACCGAAACAGATTCTATCTGCAGTTGAGGCTGTGTCTGTAAACTAACTCTCTGTTTCAATGGACCAATCGCTCCCGATATGGAGCAGCCCTGAATCGGCAATGATAAAACTTTTGAAACAGAAGACACCTGTCTGAAGAGACATGGTGACATCACATTGATGTTTGCTCCTGTATCAACAATGGCTGTGACAGGAATGTTGGCAATAGAAATCTTAATCGAAGCCTGGACCTGTTCATCATAAATGTTGTTAATGTCTTGAGCTTCTTTGTCACGTGCAAGGTCATCTTGTAAGTCGGTCTCATGGTCGTACCGTATCGCATTAACATACTCAGAATCGGAGTATTCGTTAGTGCCACCACTCAAAATCCGCAGCGACCTCTTGGAGGCTGAAAGGCGCTGCCTCTAATTTTCCGCAGGATGTTTAGTCTGTTTGTCATTCATAGCCTTAAGTGTTTGTTCCGTTTCATATTGGTGCTGGTTATGTGGTACAAATGCCGGTGTAAAGGGGTAAAATCCACTGGGTGCATTCACTTGTGAATAGAATACTTGAGACGGCTGCTGTCGCCCGATCTTTTGGTTACCGGCAAAACCATTTCCTTGTGAAGGAAAGTTCGCATTTGGTGCCGTTTGAAAATTGTTCCGCGGTCCTCTATCCTGTGAAAAGTTGTTCTGATGTTGTGCTGGGTGGCCTCCGCCTTGCACATGCCACTTGCTATTTTTCGACTTATAACTTTGATTGTACACTGGCCCATTTGAAAAATTACCAATCGTTTGTGGAGAATTTCCATACTGTTCGGGCGCAGAATTAAAGGATGGGTTTCCGTACCGATGTTGTACCTGGTGGTTGTAAATTGGGTGGTATCTCTGCTGATTACTGTAATTGGTTTTCTGCTTCCGTTTGAAGTTATTGCCGTTTGCGTTTTCATAACGGCTGGCAGGTTGGTACCCGTGATCACAGTAGCGCACTCTCTCCTTCGGCGTATTGTTGTCCGCGTGCGATGCATTCTGCTGGCTGCCAGGGAAGAATTTGCCGCTGGCAACGTTGGAGCGCACATCCTCGCTAATTAAATCTAAGGAATCCAGCATAGAAAGGAATACATCCGTGTCTTCTTCGGACACATTTACTAATTTCTCTCTAATAGACGCTGGGAGTTTGCTTTTGAGAATCATAATTACGTCCTTGGAAGAAATCGGAGAATCCCAGAATTTAATTTTTGCTGGATACTTCTCGAAGTATCGCCGGAGACTTCCATGCTTCTCATTGAAAATTTCTGCACAATACACCTCCTTCCTTAATCTTTGCTGTACCCCATTACTCCAAAATCTTGCCAAGAACATTTTCTCAAACTCTTCATAATTCCTACACGTGTCTACGATTTCCGTTCCCCATAATGCTGCATCACCAGAAATAAAGCCAGTGACGAACTGAATACGTTGTCTGTCTGTCCAGCTCCTGGGAAATATGCCGGAAAAATTCTTTAGGAACACGCTGGGGTGTATTTCTCGCTTCTGCGGATGAAAAACAGGAAAAGTGCGATGCTTAATCACACTTTCCTCTTGCATTAAACTCACAATTGTGGGCGGATCATTTATTTTCCCTACTCGGGTCTCAACAGGACTGTTGTTTTGCATGTAATCAGGCGGTAAACGATAAGGAGTTGACTGACATTCGTCACCGTCTAAAGAGTTGTTCCCTATAGTTTGCGAATGCGTGTGCCAATTTTCTACCCAGTTTCTCAGCATTCTGACTTCGTCCACTACTTGCTGCTTCCACTCGGGAAGATCCCGTGTAAGTGTCCTCCGAATCTGTCCCAATTCAGAAACCACTGTGTCTCCCGACTTACCAGGAGCAGCTAAGATTTCATAACTTACATCCTTGACAGTCTTCCTAAGCTCCTCCCTGACCTTCTTTTCGATAAAAATATCTTAACCCTTTATCCATTCACCGTAGTGTTCCGATAATGCCTCCGCGTGTGCTTTCACGGTCCTCTTAACCTGTTCTTCAATATTGATTGAGTCTATCTGCCTCGACAGATCCTCCCTACACCTTCAATGTCAGATACTGCATTTCTAACTGAGTTTATTTCTTTGGTAGCTGCCGGATTTTTTGTGTTTAATGTTCCAAATACTTCAGCTATTTCACTTTTCACCTGTTTCTGCATTTTCTGAATTTGATCACTGATCTTAGTTTGCACCTCACCCAAATGGGTATTTAATTCAGCCGTAATTTCTTTATGCAGATCTGTTTTGATTGTGCCTAGCTGTGTTTTTAATGATTCGCTTACAGCATCTAATCGGACGTTAACAGTCTCATTTTGTGTTTTTACTGATTCGCTTACAGCTTCTAATCGGGCGTTAACAGTCCCATTTTGTGTTTTTATAGTCTCATTTACTGCGTCAAACTGTTGTTTCAGCATTTCCATTAACGCACCGAGGTCATTTGTAGCTGCAGCGGGAAGAGTTTGGACTTTAGGGTCACTTTCCCCAGTTACAGACATAGTTCAGTTTCCACACGGGAACCTACCGTTCGCGATCGTAAAGGCTATGGAATACTGTTAACATCTTCCCTCCCGTATCCTGTTGTCACCTGTCTCTGTTTACTATCTGCCATTTTCGTCAGTAAATCACGTGCTACGCAAGGCTTTCGTCGTTTGTCAGTGACGTGGTGAGTCCGGTAAGAGCACCGCTCTCGCGTGAGCATCAAATGAAATTCTATCTGGCGAGAAGACAAGATGCAACCTAAACGTTTCAGACAAATGAATGAAGATGCTCTTCACTGCAAATTGCACACAATATCCACCATGTTGAAAATGTAATACAGCTATACTAACAATGGGGAGAAATAATTTCTATTATCAGACTACGAAGAATTTTACTTTGAAAGATAAAATAAAGCAGATTTTCAATAGCGGGAAGGAGATAGAAAGGATGTGGATCGACTTGGAAAAGCAACGTTGCCACTGAAGCACTACACTGCGTATGCAAAATTCTGACTTACTTTATGATGGCTTGGTTACCGCTATGTTGTCTCAGCAAATTCGCGTCTCTTTTCTTTTCCTTCCACTCGGTAACTAAACCGCGTTATTGACCAGCATATTTTCCGTCATTCTCAGAGAGATGATGTGTACATGAAACGACAGAACATTTATTAACACAAGCACATAGAAAATTTTCCAAGAATTTGAACTAATTTTTGGTCAAGTCCCTGTTCGGGCGCCAAGTGTGATGTTACAAAATAAAAGTGATGTTGTTATTCAATGGAAAGTTGGAAATTGAGATTTAGCTTACTGTTTTATCAATCACAATTGGCGTAAGAATCATGGATTGACCATTGTCATAAAATATTGAATTATGAGATGTGAATAGTTTTTACTTGCAGTTTCGCGTGGCTTGAGGCACTCACAACTGGCGTGCTATTGATTAAGAAATTGCGTTATCGTCTTTCTAATTACTTCATGATCGTAGATACGATCATACCCGGTCGTGAAGTTATTGTTATGAGAAAACAATTTCCTAAGGGACCAGAAATTTCTTAAGGGCGCAAAAACAACTGTAACATCACACAAAAGGGAAATTCAATACTAAAGCTGATGCAAGAAGACGATAAAACTGTGCTGTCACCGCCAGACACCACACTTACTAGGTGGTAGCTTTAAATCGGCCGCGGTCTATTAGTACATGTCGGACCCGCATGTCGCCACTGTGTGATCGCAGACCGAGCGCCACCACAAGGCAGGTCTCGAGATAAGGACGAGCACTCGCCCGAGTTGTACGGACGACGTAGCTAGCGACTACACTGACGAAGCCTCGCTCCGTTGCCGAGCAGATAGTTAGAATAGCCTTCAGCTAAGTCCATGGCTACGACCTAGCAAAGCGCCAGTAGTAACATTGCATGTATCTAAAGAGTCTCACATGTATCGCCACAATCTCCAGATGTACCAAAAGGATGGATTAAAGTTAAGTATTCCAGAAGCTACGTACTTTTCTTTATAGCATTCATAACGTATCCTGTTTTAGACCTCACGCACCCTGCATTGGCTTAGCGCGTGCCTTTCGGCTTCCTCTCATTGTGTCTAGGCTGTCTTGTCTAGACACAACAATTTTTGGCGACGAGTCAACGGAAAGAGTCTTTTCCTTTCTCATTGCTTACATTTACTTGTGTCATGGCTTCGCCAGATGTACTGTCCGAATTTTATCGCTTGCAGAATCAGCAGATGCAGGCGTTATTGGATGCCCTTGGACAGCTCGTCCAGGGTCAACGTGCACTGCAAACCGATGCGGCCACCGCCGCTTCATCGCTACCGCAGCCACAACATGCTGTTGCACCCACGTTCCGGCAATATGAACCAGCTAAGGAAACATGGACGGAGTGGTCACGCCAGTTTGGATTTCATCTCGCCGCCTACAGAATTCAAGGTAACGAGCGGCAGCCTCATTTATTGGCGTGTGCAGGGGTGCAAACGTACCGTGTGATAGTGAAATTATTTCCCCGACGCGACGTAGCGACTCTGTCCTACGAAGAAATTTTGTCGGCATTGGACGCCTATTTCAAGGAAACAGTTAATGTAGTTGCAAAAAGGTATACTTTCTTTCGTACAAAACGTACGGCCGGTCAAACTAATAGGGATTGGGTTGCAACATTGCAAGGCCTTACAAAGGATTGTGCTTTTGAGTGTGAATGTGGACTCCCTTATTCAGATACTATGGTACGTGATGCAATAGCACAGAACGTTTCTGATGTTCGCATACGGGAACAGATTTTGAAACTAGTTAATCCCTCCCTTCAACAAGTGATAGACATATTGGATAGACAAGACACGCATGACTTTGCTCAGGAATCATTTGCAACTTCGCCAGCCATGTGTCAAGTTAACCGGCCCGCTGGGCGCGCTGCACAGAACGGTCGACTGCCCTCGCGCCCGTCTGCGCAGCTGCAGCCACGCTCTAAACCAGGTGTGCCGCGCCAGCATACAAATGCAGTGAAATCATGCCCGCGGTGTGCTACTAGACATTCGCGTGAAAATTGCCCGTCACGCCAAGCTATTTGCTTTTTCTGTAATAAGAAAGGACATGTTCAAAGTGTTTGCCAGAAAAAGCTCAGATCAGACACTCGCAATCATTCCAGGCCCTTTGCTTCGCGCCGGAATCGGACCAAGAATACTAAGGCTCGTGAACCTTCGCCCATGGACATTCATGTAGTTAATTCCACTTCGTCCAGTGCCACTGTCTCTAACAGTGACTGTGTTCGTCCCACAAATACTGTGCATCGACGTCGCCGGATATCACGTCAATTAGCAAGTGATGCTGTACCTGTATCAGTTCAAATTGCACGAGACAGTCGCTCTTGTCGTCAGCAGGACAATAAACTTTTTGTAGATTTGGACTTTAATGGCAAGGTCATACCATTCCAGCTCGATACCGGAGCTGCAATTTCATTGCTCAATCACGACACGTACAAACAACTAGGCAAACCTCCGTTGCGTGCCGCAAATGTTCAGTTACATAGTGATTCAGGTCAGAATATTCCTGTGTTAGGACAGTGCACTCTTCTTGCAACATACAAGGGACAAACAAAACTTGTCATTTTCCGTTCTTCGTTCTTCTACTGCAGTGAACTTGTTTAGTTTAGATTTATTTCAATTGTTTAACTTGTCTATAGTAAATCAGGTCCTCTCAGTGAACCAGACTGTGCCTTCTGAACGTGTTTCTCGTATATGTGAATAATTTGCAGACATTTTTGCACCGGGCCTTGGTTGCGCTACGAACTATAACGCGCATTGGGAAGTGAAAGTATACGCGCAACCGAAATTTTTCAGAGCGCGCAATGTTCCACACGCATTGCGTGATGAGGTCGCGAGAACCTTACATGATTTGGAATCACAAGGTGTGAGTGAATGTGCGCAATGCGTCTTCCATTTCAGCTGCGCTTCATCGCTTACGCCGTACAGGTGTTCCGTTCGTCTGGACAACGGAATGCGAACGCGCCTTTCCCCAGTTGAAATCGGCGTAGCTTTCTCATACTTGCCTTACGCCATTCGATCCCCAGAAACCCCTTTTGTTGATGGTGGATGCATCGGATTTCGGGATCGGTGCTGTGCTTGTGCACAAAGATGGATCACATGATCGCCCTATTGCCTTTGCGTCCAAATTGCTCTCGTCTGCGCAAAGAAATTATTCACAGGTAGAGAAAGAAGCTTTGGCTCTCGTGTTTGGTGTTACTAAGTTCCATGATTTCTTCTATGGTCGTCACTTTACCATCATCACAGACCACAAATCTTTGACGTCGCTTTTTCATCCGTACAAGCCTGTACCTCCGTGTACAGCGCCGAAATTCATTCGCTGGTCTATTTTCCTCTCGCAGTACCGCTACGATATCTTGTATCGGTCCACTGCTAAGCACGGAAACGCCGATGCGTTGTCCCGTTTGCCTGTTGCTGAGGATAGAGCATTCGATTCTTCCGAACTTGCGTGCATGTTCATTGATGCGGAAACTGATGACGTAGTCGAATCGTTTCCGATTGATTTTCGTCGTGTAGCTACAGCCACAGCTGCTGACCCTGTCCTTGCTACCGTTTAGCGTTTTGTTGCTACGCAATGGCCTTTGTCAAAGTCTCGGATTGAGGATCCGTTGGTTCGCCGATTTTTTGCTCACAAGGAGAGACGTTTTGTTCGGCGTGGTGTTTTGTTGTTGCGTTCTGATAATGATCAGTCCAGAGTCGTGGTCCCACGTTCGTTACAGTCCTCTGTTTTACGGCTTCTTCACCAAGGACATTGGGGTATAGTGCGAACGAAACACCTTGCTCGTCAGCACTGTACTTGGTTCGGAATCGATGCTGCGATTACGAATATGTGTTCTTCTTGCAAGGCGTGTGCCGAACAACAATCCGCACCGCCGCGGAAAGTCTTTGCATGGCCAAAAGCCACTTCCCCTTGGCAACGCTTGCACATCGATTTTGCTGGTCCATTCTGGAATGCTCGATGGTTGGTTCTGGTAGATGCCTTCAGTAATTTTCCTTTTGTTGTCCGGATGTCTTCCACGACGTCCTCTGCCACCATCCAAGCGTTGTCTGCTATCTTTTGCATTGAAGGTCTTCCGCAGACTATTGTTTCCGACAATGGCGCACAATTCATGTCCTCAGAATTTCAGTCATTCTGCCAGGCCAATGGTATTCAACATCTGACATCCCGCGCCGTTTTCTCCTCAGTCAAACGGTGCCGCTGAACGATTGGTCTGCACTTTCAAGTCACAGATGTTGAAGTTGAAAGAGTCGCATTCTCGGGAGGACGCATTGTTGCTCTTTTTGTCATCGTATCGCTCTCAGCCCCGAGATGGTCGCTCGCCGGCTGAGTTGCTCCACGGTCGTCCTCATCGAACCTTGATGTCTTTGCTGCACCCGCCGCATCAGGTTCCTGTGCAGCGGCAGACTTCTGCTTTTGCTCCAGGCGACGTTGTATTCTATCGCAACTATCGAGGTTCACGGCGTTGGCTCGCAGGGCGCATTCTTCGCTGCCTCGGCCGCGCGATGCATTTGGTTTTGGGGGCCTCTGGTGAGGTGCGTCGGCATCTCAATCAGCTGCGCCTCTGTCGTCGCACGGGTTCTGCCGCTCCCCGTCTGCTTTCAGCGACGGTGCCGTCCGGTCAGCGCCCTGGGGACCCATCTCCTGGCTCGCCTCATCCCCAGGTGTTACCGTCGATGCCTTCCATTTTGCCCCATGGCGCCGCGCCGCCGCCTCCGCCGCCGCCGCCTGTCCTCCAGCCGGCGCCGCCTGCAGTGGACTCTTCGCTGCAGCCGCCAAGCGCCTCCCTGGGTCACGCGCCGCCGATCGCTTCGCGTGACCAGCCGTCCTCCGCCATGGAACTCTTGCCCGCTCCGGACCACATGACGTCATCGCGCGTCGGATACCCCGACGCAATGGAAGTCGACCCTTCGGCCCCTCCTGTCTCTTTACGGGCGCATACACCGCATGTTGACGTGCACCCTGAACTAGGTTTTCAGGCGTTTCCTAGCTCCCCTCGGACCGAATGGCCGGGTGCGGGTGGCACAGCCTCGCCTGTTGTTAGGCTCCCCACCTCGTCGCATACGTCAACATGGGGTCCTCCCCAAGGCCGATTTGCGGGGGAGGAATCTGGTGTCACCGCCAGACACCACACTTGCTAGGTGGTAGCTTTAAATCGGCTGCGGTCCATATTAGTACATGTCGGACCCGCGTGTCGCCACTGTGTGATCGCAGACTGAGCGCCACCACAAGGCAGGTCTCGAGATAAGGGCGAGCACTCGCCCGAGTTGTACGGACGACGTAGCTAGCGACTACACTGACGAAGCCTCGCTCCTTTGCCGAGCAGATAGTTAGAATAGCCTTCAGCTAAGTCCATGGCTACGACCTAGCAAGGCGCCATTAGTAACATTGCATGTATCTAAAGAGTCTCACATGTATCGCCACAATCTCCAGATGTACCAAAAGGATGGATTAAAGTTAAGTATTCCAGAAGCTACGTACTTTTCTTTATACACTCCTGGAAATGGAAAAAAGAACACATTGACACCGGTGTGTCAGACCCACCATACTTGCTCCGGACACTGCGAGAGGGCTGTACAAGCAATGATCACACGCACGGCACAGCGGACACACCAGGAACCGCGGTGTTGGCCGTCGAATGGCGCTAGCTGCGCAGCATTTGTGCACCGCCGCCGTCAGTGTCAGCCAGTTTGCCGTGGCATACGGAGCTCCATCGCAGTCTTTAACACTGGTAGCATGCCGCAACAGCGTGGACGTGAACCGTATGTGGAGTTGACGGACTTTGAGCGAGGGCGTATAGTGGGCATGTGGGAGGCCGGGTGGACGTACCGCCGAATTGCTCAACACGTGGGGCGTGAGGTCTCCACAGTACATCGATGTTGTCGCCAGTGGTCGGCGGAAGGTGCACGTGCCCGTCGACCTGGGACCGGACCGCAGCGACGCACGGATGCACGCCAAGACCGTAGGATCCTACGCAGTGCCGTAGGGGACCGCACTGCCACTTCACAGCAAATTAGGGACACTGTTGCTCCTGGGGTATCGGCGAGGACCATTCGCAACCGTCTCCATGAAGCTGGGCTACGGTCCCGCACACCGTTAGGCCATCTTCCGCTCACGCCCCAACATCGTGCAGCCCGCCTCCAGTGGTGTCGCGACAGGCGTGAATGGAGGGACGAATGGAGACATGTCGTCTTCAGCGATGAGAGTCGCTTCTGCCTTGGTGCCAATGATGGTCGTATGCGTGTTTGGCGCCGTGCAGGTGAGCACCACAATCAGGAATGCATACGACCGAGGCACACAGGGCCAACACCCGGCATCATGGTGTGGGGAGCGATCTCCTACACTGGCCGTACACCACTGGTGATCGTCGAGGGGACACTGAATGGTGCACGGTACATCCAAACCGTCATCGAACCCATCGATCTACCATTCCTAGACCGGCAAGGGAACTTGCTGTTCCAACAGGACAATGCACGTCCGCATGTATCCCGTGCCACCCAACGTGCTCTAGAAGGTGTAAGTCAACTACCCTGGCCAGCAAGATCTCCGGATCTGTCCCCCATTGAGCATGTTTGGGACTGGATGAAGCGTCATCTCACGCGGTCTGCACGTCCAGCACGAACGCTGGTCCAACTGAGGCGCCAGGTGGAAATGGCATGGCAAGCCGTTCCACAGGACTACATCCAGCATCTCTACGATCGTCTCCATGGGAGAATAGCAGCCTGCATTGCTGCGAAAGGTGGATATACACTGTACTAGTGCCGACATTGTGCATGCTCTGTTGCCTGTGTCTATGTGCCTGTGGTTCTGTCAGTGTGATCATGTGATGTATCTGACCCCAGGAATGTGTCAATAAAGTTTCCCCTTCCTGGGACAATGAATTCACGGTGTTCTTATTTCAATTTCCAGGAGTGTAGCATTCATAACGTATCCTGTTTCAGACCTCACGCACCCTGCTTTGGCTTAGCGCGTGCCTTTCGGCTTCCTCTCATTGTGTCTAGGCTGTCTTGTCTAGACACAACAAAAAGAGTTTTCTTTTTATCAGTGTAACACGCCCATTGGACTGCTGATCTTGGTGTCTGTAATATTAGCAAAATGCATAATTAAAATGAAAATAATACTGAGGAGATAATGGGAATGAGCACTGCTAAATGATTCAGTATTCTCAGAACAAATATTTATTATAACTAAAACATATATCGTACTTTAAGCTTAGTACTACAATGACGGTAGATTTTTATGTCCGTATCATGTCCATTGAGCGCTCTTTTATATAGCCATTGTCTTTGTTGAGTCGCTCGTGCGTCGTCACGGTAAGTTATAACAGTTCTTTACACTTCACTCAAACTTACAAGGGGAGGCCGCCAATTGTGAAATTGAGATTCGATTCATACTGTGCATAATAAAAGCTCATGGCCAGAGGTGTAGTGTGGCAAAGCACCAAGATGCACTTCTCAACCGTTGTCGAGAAATTCGACAGTTAAAAGAAACCGTTGCGGTAAAATACTCTCTACGATTAACAATTTTCTGCAGCGTCGTGGCGCAGCGGTAGGCGCTGGGGTTCGTAATCCGAAGGTCACCGGATCGAATCTCGCGCCATGCAACTTTTTTATTTTGTTTTTTGTAATTCAAATGTATACACACACACACACACACACACACACACATATATATATATATATATATATATATATATATATATATATATATATATCCAATCCATCGTCCACCACCAATTGTCTTCTCCGATTTTTGCCGATATGATACGATACGCGTGGTATGCATCAAACCCGACGAACGATAGAACAATTTTTTCAGAATGTCGATCAGGTGTGTTTCCCAACAGATAATTTAAAAAACAATTGTTCTTGTAAAAACGCATCGTTTATCAGATGTGCTCGATGTCGTGCTGTTTTCTGCTTTCCATGTTTCTATGATAACTGTCACTCTGGTTCGTGCGATACTCCAGCTACTTCTGGTCACTAATTGTTAATTATGTGCGATTGTATACCGAACTTTTCAATAAATTATATCCACTTGAATACTATTTGTGATATTGTGTTTTATTTCAAGTTTTATTTTTCCACGACAAACGACTTTCAACAACTTATTATATGCATAATTGTTGCAACTGATTGCCGGGAATTGTATATATATATATATATATATATGAATTACAACCGAGCGAGGTGGCGCAGTGGTTAGCACACTGGACTCGCATTCGGGAGGACGACGGTTCAATCCCGTCTCCGGCCATCCTGATTTAGGTTTTCCGTGATTTCCCTAAATCGTTTCAGGCAAATGCCGGGATGGTTCCTTTGAAAGGGCACGCCCGAGTTCCTTCCCAATCCCTCTCTAACCCGAGCTTGCGCTCCGTCTCTAATGACCTTGTTGTCGACGGGATGTTAAACACTAACCACCACCATCACCATATGAATTACAAAAAAAATAATAAAAAAATGTTGCATGAAGCGAGATTCGATCCGGCGATCATTGGATTACGAACCCGAGCGCTTACCACTGCACCACGACGCTGCAGGAAATTATTAATCCTAAAGAGTGTTTCACCGCAACGGTTTCTTTTAACTGTCTATTTTCTCGACAACGGCTGAGAAGTGCATCTAGGTGCTTTGCGACATTACACCTCTGGCCATGAGCTTTTATTATCCGCAGTATGAATCGAATCTGAATTTCACAATTGGCGGCTTCCCCTTGTTAGACATAACACGTTTTTATACATTTAGTAAAAATTAGATCAGACTGCCACAAATCTGCGTCCGTCTTACTTGAGAAAAGCGGTACAAGTCTCTTTAGCGCTCAAGGCTTCATTTGTTCTCCAGCGAACAAAATAGTGAAGGATCGCATATCTATCCGTATTTTTCTGTTTATATTGCCGCCAAAAGACGACGAATTACATTATTTAGAAAATTCCACCGTCGCCATGCGACGCCTCATTATACATTAATCATTATTTATAAACAAGTACTTGCCTTCTGGCTGAAAGTATTAACTACTCGTATTTGCTGTTTTAATGAACTCAAAAATAGCGAATATCACAAATCCCGATGATTCCACTGCGATGGTAATTGACAATGTGGTTGAGTGAACATTGGGTCAGCATACCAACATGTAGGAGTATGTGTTCAACAATGTGTTCGTAATGGTGTGCACCGAAACCCTTCCACCTTCACCAGCATCGGCTATATATAAACTGGTTTGGTGCAGACCGCCACGAATTTCTATCCAGTGCCAACTCTTCGTCTCATGGTAATACTTGCGCCCAGCGTCCTCAGTTACTTGTTGGATACACCGGGTGGTATGATTAAACTTAATCTATTTGACAGATTCCGGTTGCACCACAGGGGCAGGATCTAGAACTGCTTGCTAATGGGCGCCATATTGAGCCCCTTTTGCAGTAATGGTATCGGTATGTAATGGTGTGATGTACCGTAGCAGCAAGTTAAAAGTGCTTCTGTTGAATTGATTCTGCATTATTCCACTACTCCATGTCCATGGCATTAATGCTACCAAGTTTGGTCCTCGTACGGTAGTTAGTTTCTACGTTAAAACGTGTTAAATAGGGAAAGTTTAATTATAACCACCAGGTGTATTACTCCTACAGCTTACACCTTTTTCTTGAGAATCTCGAACATCGTGCGCCGTTTTACATTGTCGAAGACCTTTTCTATATCGACAAATCATATGAACCTGTTATGTTCTTTCTTGTTATAAAGGAGAACGTCTGGACCGTCTCTCCGGTGCCTTTGTCATTGCAAAATACAAGCTGATCGTCATCTAACAGGTCTTTCATTCCTTTGTACATTATTCTTGTCAGCAGTTAGGATGCATGAGCTGCTAAGGTCTTAGTGAGATATAATTCCTCTTATCTCCCCTTGCTATCTTCTTATTCTGTACATCATTCTTCTCAATAACTTGCATGAATTTACAGTTAACATGATGGCTTCTGCCCTTGCTGTCTTCGAGACTGAACGAATGGTGTTTTACTGAAAGTCTGAGGATATGTCTCATAGATTCTAAAACCTACTTAAATAGTCGTTTGGTCGTCACTTTCCCCTATGATCCTAGAAATGGTGACGAACTTATACCTAGGCATTCCACCTTATTTGGTAGCAGGTCTTACAAAATTGTGTTGAACGCAAACCCTAATACTGGATTCCCCATGCCTTCAATATCGACTGCCATTTCTTCCTCTTTCACGTCATTACATGCTTCCTTGCCCTCGTTGTATACATTTCCCATCTGCCCGGTCTCTCCTCTGCGTTTAATAGTGGAATTCGTCTTGCGCTCTTGATGTTGCTACCTATGCCTTTAATTTCGGTAAAGGTTGTGTTCACTTTCTTGTATGCTGAATCACTTCTTCCGGCAGCCAGTTCTTGTTTGTTTTCTTCACATTTTCCTTGCAGCCGTTTCACCTTGGTCTCCCTCAATTTCCTATGTATTTCATGCCTTACTGTATTCCTTCCTTTTCCTTACCCATTTTGATATTTCCTTCTTTCAACCATCAATTGAATTATCTCTTCTATTCTCCAAGATGTCACAGGAGTTAGCTTCCTTGCAGCTCTATTTGTTTGGCCCGCTTCCGTGAGTGCCTTTTTTAGAACTATCTATTTCTCTACAACTGAATTGCCTATTGTGGTATTCATTAACAGTATCCACATCCCCAGAGAACTTGAAACACACCTCATCTTTCACTAGTACTAATTAGTTCCCCTTCTTTCCACATGTAGTCTCCTGGGCGCTTTTCTCGGACTATCATTACTATCATTGCAATCACTAATTAATCATTATTAGTAATCTGAATGTTTGTCTGTTCCTAGGTACCCCTACGATCCAGTACCTGATGCCGGAGTCTTTGACCATGATGTAATCCAGCTGGAATCGTCCAGTGGATCCAGGTCTTTTCCAAATGTATCTCCTCGTCTTTTAATTTTTGTATAGTGCATTCGCTATAGCTACTAAAATTCCTATTGTAGACCTCATATTCTCCCGTAACAATGTCTTCTATTCCATCACCTACTACAGCGTTCCAGTCCTCCACGATTATTAGAATTTCATCTCCCTGTACAAAGTGAATTACACGTTCAGTAACCTCATACACTTTCCGTATCTCTCCATCTTCTGCTTATATAACTAAACTAATTGTTGTTGGCATTAGTTTGCTGTCAGCTCTGATGAGAACAACCCTATCACTGAACTAGTCATAGTAACTCACACTCTACCCTAACTTCCTAAGTATGACGAATCATCCTCCCATTTCACTATTTTCTTCTACTTACCTTATATTCGTCTGACCGGATATCTTCATCTCCTTCTCATTTCATCAACATTCCACGTATCTGCACTGAGCCTTTATATTTTTGTTTTCAGATTTTATAAACGTGTGTAGGGAACATGCGAGAGAGATCACGTGTTGGCTGGCCGCTGCTTGATATCAACGGAGCAAAACGCAAGCTGTGTCTTGCACCGAGCTGGTCCGGAAAGACAAGCACATTTCGTAAGCGACGTCTCTACATCATGACCTGCTGGCGTCTTGCGAGCAATACAGGACACGTACAACTGTAAACCTTACAAAGAATAAATTTTCTTTTTCTTCGCGTTTTAGTTACCAGTCTCCTGAATGGTTTGATGCTGGCCCTCTATGAATTTCTCACTTATGCCAACCCTTTCCTCTCAGAGCAGCAATTGCGCTCTACGTCCTTCTGACTTCCTATACAGGTTTTACCCTCTGCACCTCCCTCTCGTATCACGGAAGTTATTCCCTGATGTCTCATCACATATCCTATCACCCTGGGCGTTCTTCTTGTCAGTGTTTCCCTTATATTCTTTTACTTGGCGTCTCTTTAGAGAACTTCCTCTCTCCTTAGCACTACATTCCAGATGCTTCCATTCTATTCTATTCTGTTCTCATTTTCCCACAGTCCATGTTTCACTACCATCCAATACTCTGATCCAAATTTACATTTTATGAAATTTCGTCCTCAGATTACGGCCCATGTTTCATACTAATAGCCTTCTCTTGGACAGGAATACCCTTTTTTCCTGTGATAGTCTGCTTTTAATGCCCCCTTATTTAGTCCTTCATAGTCTATTTTGCTTCCTAGGTAGCAGAATTTCTTAACCTCGTCTTCTTCGTGATCCCCAGTCCTGAAGTTAGCTTCCTGGCTGTTCTCAATTTCGTCTTTCTTCTATTTACTCTCAGTTCACACTCTGTACACACTACACTGTTAATTCCATTCAACATATCCTATAATACTTCTAGGATAGCAATGTGATCAGTGAATATTATCATTGATATTCACTCATGTTGAATTTTACTATCTCTCCTCATTTCTTTCATTTCCGTCATAGCTTCATCGATGTATATATTGATCAGTAGGGGTGAAAGACTACGATCGTGCCTTACACCTTGTTTGATTCGAGCTCTTCGTTCTTATTCTTCCAGTCCCATTGTTCCCTCTTGGGTCTTGTACATATTATATATTGTTCCCCTTCCCTATAGTTTACACCTATTTTTCTCAGAATTTCGAACGTCTTGCACCATCTTGCATTGCTGAACACCCTTTTCAGGTCGAAAAATTCTATGAAAGTCCCTTGATTTTTCTTATTTCTTGTTTCCATTATCAACAGCAAGGTCGAAGCGGCCTCTATTGTCGCCATTACCTTTTCCAAAGGCAAACTGATCGTCATCCTCAATATTCTTTCCCTTTCTTCAGTACATTAATGTTCTCAGCAAGTTGGATGCCTGAGTTGATAAGGTGATTGTGCGATACATCTGTCATTTTTCGGCTCTCGCAATCTTCGGATATGTGTGGATGACGTTTTTCCGAAAGTCTGAAGCTATTTCGCAAGGCTCATATTTCCTACACGTCAACGTGAAGGATGGTTTTGTGGCCGCTTCCCTCATGATTATAGAAAGTCTGATGGAATGTTAGCTATCTTTTCTGCCATATTTGATCTCAAGACCTCTTTAACGCTTTTAAATTCTGATTCTAGTACAGGATCCCTTTTCTCTTTCCTGTCGACTCTTGTTTCGTCTTCCATCACCTCCCCAGTTAAGTCCTCCCCGTCATAGTGATCTTCAATGTACTCTTTCCACCTACCCTCTCTCTGCTCTGCATCTAACAATGAATTTCCCTCTGCTTTTATCTTCAGCAAAGGTTATTTTGACTTTTTCTTTATGCTGAGTCAGTTCCTCCAGCAACCATTTCTTTTTGGATTTCCTCACGTTTTCCATGCAGTCATTTCGCCTTACATTACCTGCATTTCCAGTTTATTTCATTCCTAAGTGACTTGTATTTCTGTATTCCTGAATTTCCCTGAATTTTTTTGTACTTCCTTCTTTAGTCAGCCAACAGAAGTATTTCTTTTGTTACCATGGTTTCTTCTCAGTTACCTCTTCTGTGAATTTTTTCCTTTCCAGCTTCTGTGATTGGCCTTTCTATAGATGTCCATTCCTTTTCAATTGAATTGCCTACAGAGCTATACATTATCGGAATAACTACTACCTCAGAGAATTTCAAGCGTACCTCTTTTGCTTAATACTCCCACTTCTTTATCCATCGATTCTTCCTGACTAGTCTCTTGAACTTCAGCCTATTCCTAATCGTTACTGAATTTTTATCTCCGTCTGTATCCACACCTGGGTTTGCCTTTCAATCCAAACAATCCAATATCTGATTTCGGAATCTCTGTCTGATCGTTATGTAATGTAACTGGCCTCTTCCAAACATACGTCCTCCTCCCGTGATTCTTCAACAACGTATTAGCAGTTACTGGCTGCTATTTATTACAGAACGCAATTAGTTTTTCTCCTCTCTCATTCCTACCACTACGCCCATATTCTCCCGTAATCCTTTCTCTTACTCCTTCCCCTACAACCGCATTCCATTCCCCGATGAATATTACATTTTCATCTTCCTTTACATACCGCATTACCTGTTCAATATCATCTCATATTTTCTCTATCCCTTGCCCTTGCAAAAACCGACACCTATACCTAAAGTACTGTTGTCAGTGTTGGTTTTCTGTCGATTCTGATGATAACAAGCCTATCACTGAGCTGTTACATTAACTTCATTCTGCCTTACCTTCCTATGCCTAACGAATCCAATTCCCGTTATATTATGTTCTGCTGTTATTAGTATTACCCTATACTTGTGTGAAGAGAAATCCTAGTGTTATTCCCATTTCACTTCACTTACCCCTGCTATATCTAGACTGAGCCTTAGCATTTCCAATTTCAGTTTTTCTGGGTTCCCTGCCATGAATAAACTTCTCACATTCGACGTCGAGACTCGTAGAACGTTAACCTTTCGATGGTTACTCTTTTTCTTATTATCTATGAAAATCATAACCTTATATACTGTGCACCGATTGCAGATGCACCTAACTTGTACAGCCTGCGAGTAGTGCCCTTCACTGGTCTGTCTACTGACCGAAATGGAATTCTCTGTCGTTGTGTTTTATAGCAACATACATGCGTCCAAAACTCGTACGGCCAGTAACAGGAAGGCTATGCGGGAACAGCAACGCCGCTGCCTGCATAGCCGAAGCATACAACGTCCTAACAAGTTGCAGTTGTGCAAGCGTACAGGCAGCATAGGTGACAGACCTTGGCTTGTGTAACCTGAAACGTAGCCAATTCCGGGATATAGTCATCGTACTCCGGCAGATTCGGTGGACTTGCGAGTCTCCCATCACTGCATTCCACTTGTCTACCCACGTAACCTTGGTTTGCAATTAGTAACAGCGATCACTATAGAATTGTCGGAGAAGTTCGCGTGAATGACTTCACGTTTTTTACCGTACTTTCCTCTCCCGTGAACAGTGTGTAACACCATAGCTCTAATGCTCTACTGATTTATTTTGCTTTTGTTTCATTTAATATTACATCGTTAAGCTTCTGTAAACATTGTTTCATTGAATCGATAACACGAAATTGTATACTCCTTTCTTTGTACAAACTTTGATGTCATGGTTTGGTTCTATGCAAAGTAGTGTATCTTTCATTTAAACTCTTTGTTCCATTTGGAGGGAACAAAACTTACTGTATATGATTGTAATTTTGTGTGAATAATTTTTTTTTGTAGAGATGTCAATATGTGTAAATGTTTTGTTTTATTTAATGCATTTGGTTGCTGTTATGTAAACTGCTGATCCTCACTTAGGGCTCTTAGTTATTCTGTATGTAAAAGTTGTTGTGGTTCCCCTCGGGAACGGAACTGTGTAGCGCGCGCAAATTGTGGTTGGCTTAGGTGGAAAAGGCGGAACTGATAGTAGTCGGGGACGAGCTACGAGTCGGAGACGAGCTACCAAACTGTGCACTGTCATGTAAATGTTGCATATCGTGCTGGTTCCGAGAAAGGCTTTTCCTGCCGCTTTCCAATGCCTCGGATGGATGGATAAATAGCTGGAACTATACTGGAATTTGTATCTGTCATCGCCACCAAGAAATGACAGAGTCCAGCAATTCTGTCTGCGAATCCACCTACCAACAAGCAGTTGCCACCACGTTGCGCAATCACTGTAACGTAATACTGTAATGATGTACAGTGAAGGATCAGCTTACTGGATGTGCTAATGTACTCAAATATGAGGTAATTTATACCTGAATTTATGTACCTACCTTGATTTTTCTCCTCATCATAACACCTCTCAGGTTCCTCTCCGTTTGAGCTATAGTAATTTCCGAGTGTCCTTACTGAAAGAAATTAAAGCCTAGAGTTTGCTAATTGATGCCTCTTGAACATAGTAAAAAAAAAGTTAAAGTTAATGTTGCAAGAGAGTGGGCTAAAGTTAATGATCTTGCTGAAAATAATTTTCCTAGTAAAACTGCTTATTAATGTGTTGTTGCCTACTGCAAAATTAAAAGTTCTTAAGACTGAGGCTTATAAAGTTTTGCTTAGTAAATGATCACCTTGAGATCTGTAGTAAATTCAGAAAGGTGAGTCAGTTTCTTGCAATTTTGTCAACATTGTGTTTCGCTCTAGTAAAAGTGCAAAACTGCAATAGTAGGAAGTTATATACTCATGTTTGTTAAGTGTATGTCTCTCTTGTGTATAGGAAGTGCATATTAATAATATAACAGGCTCCACAGTTTGTCTATTGTATTAATGCTGGGTAACAAGTAATGGGAAGACCACTAATTATTAAAAACCACAGTTTCTATAAAGCCTGAAAGTAATAGGGTGTTTCGGTATCTCTTATAATTTTGCAAATAGTTTGTACTGCTCCAGTTGTTAGCTTCAATCTTAAAACATATGTATGTGTCAGAGTTCATTGCACTCGCGTGAGACCAAGTCTAGGTTGTGTTTGTCCGTTATAGTTACTTACACCTACTTTCTTAAACGAGAATGTTAATCATTCTCTTGCCTAGTTAGGCTGGCGACCGTTTTCTTTATCCATTAAACAGTGCAGATAGGCAAAATTTTGTTTGTTACTGTTCAAACATTTACGTAATTCTGACTTTCATTTCCGATAAGCCACGTCCGTTAGGTACAACACGGTCAACATAACAAAATTCCTCTCAGAGGGTAACACTGCTCTGTTGCTATATACCATAATTTCTTTAACAAAATAGTTTTATTTCACAACCTGTTTCCAGTTTTAAGGTTATGGTACAGTAGTAGCAGACGGGAGTGTTATAAGTGGACCTCACCACGGTAGCCCAGCTTGCGTGCCTCAGCGACGCAGACGGCCGTACCGCAGGTCCAACCACACCTAAGGGGAGGCTGTGGAGAGGCAACAGAAATGTATGCCGTAGAGGAGATGGTTTGCCGTATCTTCCCACCGACCTTTTATGAAGTGTTATGTGCGTATCTGTATTGTATGGATAACTGTGATGACTGCCTGTATGGTGTAGTGTTGGGTTTATGTTGATATGGATGAAGGGAAGAAGTGGAGTGAAGCCCGGTAGCAACGCATCCCTTAACCCTTTCGAATAGCGTCACTGGGGCCGCCGAGCTTAACCCCCCCCCCCAACCGACAGAAGGATCACCACACCAGACACCAGTGTCGCATGCCCACACTCAATGAGGCACTGCGGAGAGATCTGGAATTTAATCCAGGACATTGGTGTCATCAGACCTTTTCTCCTTGAGGGCCAAATACTGGCAGTGAACTTGTTTCACCATCAGGATTCGAAACGGTTTACCTCCGAGTCGAAGCCAACTGCACAGGCGTTTGTTATCGACCGTGGATACAAGGTGGGTAAAGAAAATGCTGCCATATTTTAGAAAACGTGGATAATATGGGGCGTATGTATTCTTCGTCTGAAGATTTTCAATGCAATATCACCGTATAAAGTTTCGAAAAGACGCGAGGTCTTACGTGGACTCCATACAATCACCGATAAATGCAATCAGTTTTAAAGTTTCAGCAAAACGGTTGTCTGGTCGATGCACAGACAGAAGGAGCGTGGTATTACACAGCGACGAACTATCTGCTCTACATCATAATTTTGCAGTTCTCATTTGATTTATTTCTTGCCTCACTCTCATCGAAAAGAGATAGGCGAGGGCTGTTGATGTTTTTATTAGGGGAATAAACCATAAAATTGGCGAAGAAAAAAATTTGTCCCCCCTTCTTCGTTACAGGAGGCGCGAGCCTCGGTTTTCTGAGTGAAGAAGCCAATCATTTTGTTTCGTCCTCATCAACGGCGTAACGAAGGTAGTTGGAGCCAGGCGCAGAATTCGATCATACGCTCACCCAACCCTTTTCCTGTCGACTCCTCCCTATCTTTTTCTTTAATCCTCACCTCTCCCCCTCTTCTCACACATCCTTGTTAGTTCGCTGCATTGCAATATGTTAATAAAACAGAAGAGCATTATACGGGAGAGAAATTTCAAATCTGAAACTCTCTGGTCACCATTTCGATAAGAAAGTCACCAAACTTTCAAATCGGAGATTCAAACCAATCAAACCATTTACATTATTAAGTTGTTCTGAAACGGCAATGATAATTGTTGTGTGATTTGACTGCTTAATTAGATACTGTATTCTTTAGAACAAGAAACGTTAAAATTAAAGCTTTGTTCTTACAGAAAAGAAAGGCCACACATTCCAGAATCGGTATGACAATCAGACAAAACGCCGTGAGCATTGAGGAAATCATCCTAAAGACGTACAGGGTCGACAGTACCCGTTTGTTAAAACATCGCGTCCTGTTGTGTGAAGAAGTTCGTAACGTCAGCTGATCATCCAGGAATCGTCGACCATTCAATGTCTTTCTTAAGAGACCGAAGGCGTGATATCGCATGGTGAGAGGACCACAAGGAGGCTGTTGGAGTGAGTCCGACTTGAGTTTGGCGTCATTTCTGCATTATGACATTTGAGAGGTAGGGACGTGCCTTATCATGAAGTAACATCACCCCTTGGTGTACCATTCCACAACGGCGAGTTTCGACAAATATACTGCCCATTCTTCATCCTCTGATGGGTGTCTACCGACGTTTATCCTTCGGCAGCGAAGAAAAGAACTACAAGTTGGTCCTGTTTGGACGCATTTGGTAATAACGTTGCCATAATTGATGTTTCAGCATTTACCGCACGCACGTCGGAAAGAGTAATCCTTTGCCTACAAGTTGGTGCTTACATGCCAACATCGGATTCGAGCTAAGTTGCATGTACGCTGCAGCAATGGCCTCAAACTGAAACGTTTTGATCGTTCCTTATAATGTAACGTTTAATCATGATGAGTTTACATTTGTAACTCTAACTTTTACAAAAAAAATTTACTGGCTTGAAAATGTGTCTTTTTTAGCATATTAATTGGTGACATCCAGAACGTCTTAACTATATCACTTCACTACACGCGAACAAAAATTAGAACTTTAACCAAAGGTAAACTCATTTTGGTTTATGATACTTCAAACTGATAACTGAAAAACGAATCAGATCACCGTTTTCACCGAAAAACTACTTAATTAACGTAAGACACACTTAGTCCGCTTTTATCATAACGAGTGGTTCACTTTCAATTACTTTAACAAGAACCAAATAAAAATTATGAATCTGTAATAATTTCTGTCCTCACAGTAGACTCTGAAAAATCTACGTTTGTCTGTCTTCTACAGTACAGTACTAAGGAGAGCAGGTTCTCTGAGCCAGTCTTGTCCACCAGATGCTCAGCGATAAGGTTGAATGGGATTGAGTGAAATAAAACACGAAAAAAAGCAACTGTAAAAACTTTATCATCAGATTACACTCTGGCAGAATAGACAAAACAGTTGTGGTAAATTAATAACAGATAATAAGGTAACTGACCAAGATAACCATCCCCACTTACACCTGATTGTAATGAAGCCCAACGACCAACCGAGATTCAGCTTCAAATCACGCAACGAGTCGAAAACAGTAAATACATAACTGTCAAGCGGGACAGAAACATGGTAGAAGGTACGCGAACGTTTGGTTGATGAACCTCACCTAAGGTAAACACAAGCCTGGCTTCGAAATATAACCCACCAAAACACAAGCATCAAAATTTGAACCCATAAGTTTGCGGGCTCCAAAAAACTGAAGACAGCGATTTGGCGATTCAATGTAAAACGTCCCAAGGAAATGAACACAAAAAATACTTTGAACTTCAGGGACAATGACACATTGGACGTGAAAAAAATTACGTTGCCCTTAAACACAATCAAATAGCAACTCTATGACAATCACCAGCTTGAAACTACTATGTTTTCATATCAGCGACACACACCTCAAACCGCCTGGCCAGACACAGGAACAGAGAATAACAACAACCGGAGGCTGAACCGAACCCGATATAGAAGCAACAAGACACAAAAACGCGCAGGAACCGAACGAGACACAATTATAATGCTCACAGTGGGGGGCACTATCAGTCTTTACGAATGCCACGTGGTCTCAGCACCGAAGCAATGAACTAAAAGTAGCTCACCAAACATCCAGAGCCACTGTGGGGTGACACAATGGAGAAACTTGGAGCTGTCAGGACAATGGGCGGACAACAACACACTGCCCCCCTCCAAGTCAGGTCGGCCAAAGGAATAACGTGTTCATTCCACTCTGCAGAGCACATTCTTCATGTCCAGAAGATGCTCAGCCACACAGACTTGTAAGTAAGACGGGTGAGCTCATTGCCCAGCACACCTGCTGTGCTTCCTGCTTTACTCACTGCCTCTCCTGGAAAAAGGCCTCAACGCCGCTCGTGGCAAACGTGCCACTCCCCCTTCACGCCAAAGACTGTGATTCAGGAGACGTTGCACGAGCTATCGATCATGCAACAGTTCAGCCTCCCCCCCCCCCCCCTTCCCAAAAAGAAAACGGGAATCTCGAGGCTGGAGCGGGCGAGGGGGGCGGGGAGCAGGGCTCAACAGTACCTCTCGTAACTTGATTAAGGTGCTTCTACAATGCATTTCCACTCTCTTCGTTAAGGAACCTAAGCGCGACCGGAATGGGTACCTCCAACGCCTTATAAACGCCCGCAAAGCAGGTTTTAGGTTACATTAGATTTACTTTCATACCAATTGACCCATAGTGAGGAGGTCCTCCAGGATGTAGAACAAGTCAGAAAAACAACAATACATGACAAATATTTACAACTCAAACAAATAAGCTAATGTATCATTCCACAGGTCCCAAGTGGCATGGTCGTCATTTTTTAATGAACGCTATATGAAAGAATCATTTTGCAAATACTAATGCACTGAATTTTAAAAAAGTTTTTATTTATTTGTAAGGTAATAAACGTGTAATACATCTACTAAATACTTATTTACAATGAACACATTAATGCACTGAAATTGTGCAGAAGTTGGTTCTGAGAAATTCATCAATGGAGTAGAAGGAGTTGGCCACCAATAAATCCCTTAGGCTTCTCTTCAACTGAATTTCATTGGTTGTTAAGCTTTTTATGGCTGCTGGTAAGTTATTGAAAATGTGTGTTCCTGAATAATGGACACCTTTTTTTGCAAGACTTCGTGACTTTAAAGCCTTGTGAAGATTTAGTCTTATTTCTAGTACTGATTCCATGAATTGAGCTGTTGGTTTGAAAAACTGATATATTTTTAATGACAAATTTCATTAAGGAATAAATATATTGGGAAAATGTAGTTAGTATCCCTGGTTCCCAAAACAGGCTTCTGCAGGATGTTCTTGAGTTCACACAAAATATAACTCTTACTGCACGTTTTTGTGCCCAGAAGACTTTAGCTTGACTTGATGAATTGCCCCAAAAAATAATCCCATATGACATTATGTAATGAAAGTAAGCATAATATTCCAGCTTTTTCATTTTTATATCCCCTATGTGGTGTGCTCCTCCCTGTTGAATTTATTATCAAGCTGTAATCCCAAGAATTTAACACTCTCCACTTCTTCTATCTGCTTGTCATCGTATGTTAGGCATATACTCGTGGGACACCCCTTACAAGTTCTGAACTGCATGTAGTGTGTTTTTTCAAAGTTAAGTGACAAAGAATTGGCTAGGAACCAGTGATTAATGTCCACAAATATTTTATAAACTGACCTTTCTAAGACTACACTTGATTTGCTATTTATTGCAATATTTGTATCAAACAAAGCGACATTGGCCTCTGGTAACGTTACTGATGAAAGGTCATTTATATACACAAGAAAAAGTAAGGGCCCTAGAATGGAACCTTGTGGGACCCCACATGTAATTAGTACCCAGTTGGACGATGCCTGATAGCTTGATACATGTCTCTTTCCTAATAACACCCTTTGTTTCCTGCCAGAGATATAAGATTTGAACCATTTTGCAGCATTTCCTGTTACACTATAATATTCTAATTTACTTAAAAGGATATTGTGATTACACAGTCAGATGCCTTTGACAGATCACAAAATATACCAGTTGCCTGCAATTTTTTGTCTAATGAATTAAGCACATTTTCACTGTAAGTGTAGATAGCCTTCTCAATATCAGAACCATTTATAAATCCGAGCTGTGACTTTGACAGTATGTTATTTGAGATAAGATGGTTATAAAGCCGATTGTACATTACTTTCTCTAAAATTTTTGAGAATACTGTGCAAAAGTAAAATTGGATGGAAATTTGATGCTATTTCTTTATCTCCCTTCTTAAACAGTGGCTTAACTTCAGCATATTTCAACCATTCAGGAAATATTCCACTGATAAATGACTGGTTACACAGATAGCTTAATATGTTACTTAACTCAGAATCACATTCTTTAATTAACTTTGTTGATATTTCGTCATACCCATTAAATGTTTTTGATTTTAAAGATTTTATGATCGATATTATTTCTGCTGGGGTAGTGAGGGTCAAATTCATATTATGGAAGTTACTTGAAATGTCTGGTCTGAGGTATTCCATAGCAGCATCTACAGAACCTGACAACCCCATACTATCAGTAATAGTTATGCAGGGTGATAATTTCTCGGATGCCTTATTTGCGGAATATTTATCCCAACAATTTCTCACGAGAACTATATCCGCAACCTGAATAATCCCTAGCTATCGGTCCTAGTTATACCGTGTCGCTTTCCTTTTATCAGCCCTCTGAATATTTGTCCTGGCTTTATGTCAATTATCCTTGATTAAGTCAGGACTAATATCATTGGGCAACAAATCATGTATGGACCATATATTTGATATAGGGGAATTAAAGGGATAGGCAAACGTGAGAAAAGCAGTGGTCGCTCTGTGTGTCTCATGTCAGGCACCACTAAAGGCTAACTTCAGCCATAGTAAAGGAAGATCCCACTTAGTTTGAGCCTCAAAGTCTAATACAATCAAAGAGGACTTTAGGTGACGATTAACACGCTCTGCAGACTTAGGCTGGAGGTAGTAAATCGTCGCTATAAAGTTTAAACCCTGAACAGAAACAGAACTTCCGAAACTCGCTCGAAGAAAAATAAGGTGCATTATCAGTGACAATGACCTTCGGAGGACTGGCCCAAGAAATAATCTTAGTCAAATTCCTAATAGTTTGTCAGGCAGTAATACCATTACTGGGGAGCAACCAATTGAACCAAGTAAAACCATCAACCCCCATTATACAATGATGCCCATCTTGGATCAATGGGAGAGGACCGACGTAAGTGGACTGAAACAACCCCCAATGCTAATTGGAATTTAGCGTTTCCGACACTGATTAACCATTTTCTAACATCCTGATACAGGATGGGCCAGGTTAGGAACTCACAGATGACCCCATCAAACACAATTTTGATTATATTTGTAATCCTGAGAATATCCTGCTGTAACTCGTACCCAGAAACTTGCTGACTATCTGTCAACTGCTCCCTAATGGAACTCAACTTTGAATCCTGCTCTTGTTGTTGCACAAGGACAGCAGACAATACCGGAACCTCACTAAGCACTGTATTAAAGAGATCTTGTATCACCTTGCCATTGTGGGCAGAAGAATCTCCCCCTCCTCTGCGAACATTCTGCTCAATGTATCCGCTACAACATTAGCACACCCCCAAATGTCGCGCCCACAGGAGTGGAAGGCGGAAGTTAGGACAGCTCATCTCACAATATACCAAGTTTTAGGCAGGCAAACCTGAACCCAGATAAGGGTCTCGTTGTCTGTCTCCAGAGTGAATTCCCAGTGTTGGAAACATTAATTTTTCTAGTGTAAAGAAAACAGCCAGTCCTTCCAAATCATTTCTTAGCCATCAGCTTCCAGACTGGTTGGATGTGACCCACAACGAATTCCTCACATTTGCCAACCTCTACATTACAAAGTAGCACTTGCAACATGTTACAGGCCACATGCCCTGTGAATAAACATTATGTGACTTTAATGAAGTGGTTTCAATTGCCTTGTGTAGCCTGATGCCATTGCCATTGCTAATTCTTCCGACATTAGCGGAAGTTTTACGCCCCAAGGACAAGAGAGTACCTTGAAATCAGTCCGCTCCACCATCCTCTTTGAAAAGGAGGTTTTTCAGAATGAATGTGACTTCTTATAGCCAATTTCTTCGGTGGCCAATGCTGATTATTATTCATAATTCAAGAGGTAGAAAGTTTCGAATCCGGGACCGAGGACAGTTTGATTACAACCAAAGACGCTACCCCTACACCACGGGTGCAGAACTTCCAACTCATAAGTAGAGGATTTCGTCCCAGCTGGAGACAGACACTTAGAGGCATAAGCTAAAGGCGTATGCTAGCTGTCTTGTTCCCGAAGCAACACATTGGCAACCCCTAAGCTAGAAACATTGGTTTGCACCATGCAGTATTGACTGAAGCCAGGAATCGCGAGAACAGGGACACTACTCAAAGTGATCGTAAGTGTCAGGATTGATCAGTCTAGGACCAATGCTATTTACTGAGCTAGATCCGTTACACCTGTTGCGGAAGAAGGGCGGAAACTGTAAATAGCATTTCTTGAAAGACATCATGGGCGCCGTTGACTGTATACAATATTTATCATTATTATTGCAATTTCGGCCTTATGGCCATTTTCAAGTAACACTGCAAAAGTTACCTAAACACAAAAAGTACAAAAGTGTAGTACAGGGTGTATATACATAATTAAGCAAACATTTCATTAAGATAGTAGTGCACTTATAAAACTTGATGAGAAAAGTACATTATTTACATTCTGTCAGAATATAAGACTATCCGACATGTGGCCGTTAAGATGCAGCCTTTTGACTGTGAGAGTCCCACAAGTTCCAATGAGTACGATTCTTATTACATCGTTATACATTGTTAAATATATAGTGTACCATGGTAACATTGACAGTTCAGTACATATTTAACAACGTATTACGATGCATTTTGACGACGACATGTACTTATGCCTGATAGTCTTACATTCTGACAGAATGCAAGTAATGTACATTTTTCACTAATTTATACAACTGCACTACTATCTTAAAAATTTTGCTCAATTTTGTATATACTCCCTGTACATCACTTTTGTACTTTTTGTGTTTTGGTAAGTATTGCAGTGTTATTTGAAAATGGCCATAAGGCCGAAATAGCTATCCTAATAATAAATATTTTGTACAGTCAACGGCAACTATGATGTCTTTCAAGAAATATTATATGACTGCGAAACCCAACCATGACAAGTGACGTAAATAGCATTGCTCCTAGGCCTAATCAACCGTACGCCCTCGATCGAGAGAAGGTGCCCAAAAAAAGACACCTCACGACGATCTAAGGTAGCTTTAGATAGTCCCACTTGCCTCAAATGCTCCAAAAGCAGCCGCAAATGCGCAAAATTCTTGTAGAAGGTGAAACTGTAAATAACATTGTATAAGTAGTTATACACACGCTTCAGTTTCTCAAGTACGAAATCGAGTAATCTAGAAAGAATTGCCACCTCAGTAGAAAGGCGAAAAGGCACCTGTTCACTTCGCGTAAGTTCGAGTCAGTGCAAAGGCAGTGGCCCAGTAGAAAGGCCAAAAGGCACCTGGTTCACTTCGCGTAAGATCCAGTCAGTGCAAAAGGCAGTGGCCATCTTGGATTCTTCGGCAAGGGGAATCTGGTAATATGCTCTGTTAAGATAGAAAACGGAAAAATAGTGGGCACTAGAAAACCATGAATAACACAGGTGTAGGGCAGGAAGAGGGACAGCGTCTAAGATTACATTATGATTAATGACACAATAGTCTACAACAGGTCTGAAATCCCACCTCCACTATTCTTAGGCACCAAAAATATTGGTGATGCATACGGCGAGATGGACGGTCTTACAACCCCCTCAGCGAGCGTTTTGTGTACCAGTTCATGCAATACCTCCATCTTCGGTGTATATAGCCTCTAGGATTATCGCCTGACTAGAAGGTGAAAGGAAAGTAAAATCTGATATTCGATATGATTAATTGCACTTACTTACCTATCAACTCTGCCGAGAAACTACGCAATATTTGAAGGAGAGCCTCAACGTAAAACTCACAATCAAATCACAACTCTATGACAATCACTAACCTGAAACTACTATGTATTCATGTGAGCGACACGCTCCTCAAACCGCCTGGACAGACATTAGAACAGGGAACAACAACGACAACAGGAGGTTGAAATGAGCCCGATATAGAAGCAGCAAGAGACAAACACGCGCAGGAACCACATCAGTCACAATTGTGACGCTCACAGTGACAAGCAAGATCAGTCTTCACGAATGCCGCGGGGTCTCGGCACTGAAGCAACAAACTAAAAGTAGTTCACCAAGCATCCAAAGCCACTGTATTCTGAAAAGCAGTGGAAAAAACCTGGAGCCTCCAGGAGATGCATGGGTGACAACGACTAACCGTCCGCCTACAAATCAGGTCGGCCAAAGGAATAACGTTTCCAGTCCCGTTTCCAATGTACATCCTTCATGTCTGGAAAAAGGTTCAGTCAGAAGAACTTAGAAGTCACGTGGGTGGAAGAACAAACAGGCAGCCCGTCTCCCGCTTTCCGTGCTGCTTCACTCACTGCCTCTCCAGGGAAACGGCCTCAAAGCCACTCGTGGCAAACCTGCCACGCCCCCTGGCGCCGAAGATCATGTTTCAGCAGACAAGGCGCGAGTTACCGATCGTGCTACGGTTCACTTTCGTTTTCAGTTTGCTATGAAACCGTATCAGCTGCACAGAAACAAGCCTCTGATGCGCATCCTGTCGACCCAAGTGGTTTTCTGACAACTCCTGATGTCTGGTCTATGTGGAAGGTGATATTCAAAAATAGTAGCATTATGTCTGGTCTCCAGGACTTGCCGCAGTAGGTGGTCACTATACCGAAAAACCTTCCTAAAAAGTTTGTCTTGATGGAGTGAACCTCTCTTCCGTGACATAACCAAAAAATATTCCGTTATCCTCTTCGGTATTGCTTGGTAATCAGACCATTGCTCAGCACAAATCAATTTTTAGCTTACGTTTTTGTTGTGCACTCATATTCAACTGTCGAAAGGGATGAAATATTTCACTGTAGCAATATGCAGAGGATTCTGATATCAAGAGTTTCTAATACTCTTCTGATATTCCAAAGTGGAAAGTAGAGGACTCAGTTTTGTTTATTGATATAGTGTCTGTAATACTATGTCACTTGTTATTGTGTTACAGACTACTTGTTGCAAACAGTGGACCGCTCCTGGTTCTACAGAGAGACAAAGACAGTCCAGGATGTTTTTAAAGCATCCATTTGATTTCACTAGACTATTAACCTTTACCTAAAAGAAGTTAGATTCTAGGGGTAAGCTTTGACTTATGCATCAAAACATAATTGATCTTGGTGTCAGTTGTAATTTACAAATTCATGTGGTTACTGGTAGGTGTCTTCGTGGTGCAGTTAGCTCACTCACTCGTTTGTCGGTTCATAACTTGATATGTAATGAATCAGGACGCTGACGACACAGAAACAACAGGGAGTTTGCATTCTCCTTTTCAACAGTTGCAGTTTAGTTACAAGTTTGCGGCTTGATTTCTATAGAGAAGACGACACTGCCCTTCCCACAGCTGGAGGCATTGAATGATGGCACCAGCAGCTTCAGCGCTGACTGTTTGCCTCAAGGCAACTCGACCGATCGGCCCCGTGTGCTCGTTCAAGTCTCTGAGCACCTTCGACGAAGTTTTGCAAGCAGTCCAGTCCCTTTACACGCTATCGTCATGCCAACTTAATAGGTCGTGATTCCTCTTGTGTGTGTCTGGCATGATTTGAGGGATTATTTTTATTTCAAATCATACAGCATACAAGGACTCCAAAAACGTGTAGTGTTTTGGAAATTAAATCTGGGTGTGGGGATGGAAGATAGAAATTTCACGTTTAATGTTAAATGGTACGTTACATTCAAACCGAAAAGTGATTAGTCAGTGCGTAAAAGTTTCGGGAACCGAGCACATACCATAGTTCATCACCTCAGAGACAATCCAAAATTTCATGTTTTTCTTCCTAGAGAAACATCTTGTTACGCATCGTCTAAATCAAGGTAATGCAATCCTAAAGAGCAGTCAATTACCCAAGTAAAAAATATCATACTCTACAGGGTTAAAAAAGATTGAGAAGCGAGATTTCGTAACATAGTGAATGAAAAACAATCAGGGGGCACAGTGGAGTTCGCTGCACTTTGTTGTTCGTTAAGAGAATTATTTTTGCATTTACTTTATAAGCAACTCAAGGCTCTTGAAGTGTGAAATATATAATTGACGATGCAATTCAAAGAGAACAAAAATTAAAAATCAGTTGTAGTCGATTGTTTAAAAAAAATGATGAAGAAGACCAATCAATAGGCTGCTAAAAACGAATAAATAAGATACCTATATAAAATGCGATCAATAAAAATTCCTTACCAGAAAAAAAATGTTAATGGTAACATGAGGATTTCATTTTCATGATTTTCCTATGTTTCCTCTTTTCATCGTCAAAAAGAAAAAATTCTTTAAAATAACTGCAGGGATCGCTTATTTATCCTCTCAGCTATGGAAAAAGGCTTTGGAGGAAGAGAAAGGAAATGTAATTCCCTCTCTCGTAATCCAGTCTCCAATTTCAAGTGCCTGCAGCGAGAAACTGCTGTGGCAGTATTTTTCCTCTGAGGAAGGCCTTTTAATTTTACTGGCGGCAGCCTTTGGGTTTGCCATCTATCAACAAACGTGACAGAAGTTTCTGAAAGATATCTGTCCGCGGGACAGTGCATCACGTTTGGTCGGTATATACTAACAGACGACTTTCCTCCGTGTCTAAGTACATGCTGAGTGCAGCGTTTAGCAACAGCGAGTAGCAAGTCTGGGATTTTAGCAAGCCTACTTGTTTCAAAGAAATACAATGCGTTCCAAAAAGATTTATCCGATTTCTCAAGACTATATCAACCACATGAATGGAATTTGAAACTCGGGATGGATTTCAACTTACGCATAGAAAGAAAAAAAAATTACTCTGAGAAGAACCAACCGATTTTACAAGGTTATACAGGGCGGACATTAATAAATCCGATAAGCTGCAGGGACCGATCCCTGACTGAAAGTTGAGGAGAAAAGGTGTGCATGCCGGAACACAGTACAGAGCTGCATCGTAGACACGTCACAACAGGTGTTCGAAGTGGCATCTATCTATCTGAGGCAGTGCACGAGTCCACACGTCGCACCATGGACTGCCGCACTTTTTCGCACGTTCCAGCCTCTCTCCGAACAGCGTCAAAAGCATCATGAACACGCTGTTGAAGGCTTTGCACATCAGGAACTGGTTCAGCATATCCTACGCTTCTCAGATGTATCCAAAGATAAAAACCCATGAGGTTTAAGTCCAGTGATGTAGCAGGCGACGCTACATTGATGTTTAATCGTTGCTGAAGCGACGCCTCAACCATTCGTCGAGGGTTTCTGTAGGCCTCAGATGACGACTATGGACATTGGTAACGCCAGTTCTGGTAAATGTTGCTTTGTCTCTTAAGAGGACTGCTGACAGAAATTCGATAATTGTGATAGTCTGGTGCAAAAACCATCGACAGAATCCTTCCCGCAGAGGGAAATCAGCTGCTGATAACCTTTGTAATCCTTTCAGGTGATAGGGATAGTAGTGGTGCAGAGCAGGACGCACATAATCGTGCTAATACGATGTTGGCGAGTCATCTGAAGTTAGGATTCGTCTCAGTATCATGTAGAACCCGGTTCTCCGAATCTGGTGTATGCACAGTCCACCGCCTCCCTGCATGTTGGTTTTTCTGAAATACCTATTATGACGCCCGAAAACGGCTTGAAATGCTGTGTGATGTGGTTGGTGTATGTGAAGATACTTGTTTTGGTACAGCCGCTTCCATCTGCTTGGCTGTACACAAAAAGCATCTCGGCTTGCTCTCAACATGCATATCGGACAGTTCTGCTGCCTACAGTACGATGTGTCAATTACACACCCTTTAAACACACAAGGAACACACGGCACGTGGCCAGAGGAACTGTCATTTGTCATATCCGTCTATCGTGGCAACGATGAATTTCCGGACACATGTTCATAGGAATCTCTCCCTGCAGTTTGCCGATTTCATTAATGTTCACCGTCTATATGCCTGCCAATACCCCTTAGGACAATTACTTAGGATCAAATTATTCGTTTACCTTCCACGATTGTTCGATGTTCCATCCAGCGGACGCACGACAAGCTACCAAGCGACAGTCTAACTCATCCCAAACCTTCGAGAGGATTTCTGCATTTATTTCATTCACTAACGTAAAAAAAATAAATAAATAAATCATCATATAAGTAAGGCCACTTGTGCAATGTGAGACCGTATGCTTCACTCCATCGTTGGGATAGCTCATATTTAAGAAATGCTCTTATATAAAGGTACCTCCAGCAATCGAAGTACAAAATTCATGTATCCATTCTTACTGCAAGAAAGGATGGGCAGTAATCTTCTCTCGGAAATGTCTTGAAAAACATGAAATTTTGGAGTATCTCTGAGGTGATAATGGTATGTGCTGTGTTCCCGAAATTCTTACATACTGGCTATTCACTTTTCGGTTTGAATGTAACGTAACATTTAACATTAAACATGAAATTTCTATCTTCCATCCCCACTCCCAGATTTAATTTCCAAAACTCTACACTTTGTTGTAGTTCTTGTATGCTGTATGATTTGAAATAAAATGAATGCCTCAAATCATGCCAGCCACACACAAGCGGAATCACGATCTAGACAGTTGGCATGACGAGCAGGTGTACAGGGACTTGACTGCTTGCAAAACTTCGACAAAGTCGCTCAGAGACTTGAAAGAGCACACGTGGCCGATCGGTGGAGTTGCCTTGAGGCAAATAGTCAGCGCTGAAGCTGCTGGTGCCATCATTCAATGCTTCCACTGTGGAAAGGGCAGTGTCGTCTTCTCAACAGAAATCAAGTCGCACACTTGTAAGTAAACTGCAACTGTTGAAAAGGAGAATGCAAGCTGCCTACTGTTTCTGTGTTATCACCATCCTGATACGATGCATATCAAGTAATGCACGGACAAATGAGTGAATGAGCTAACTGCACCACGAAGACATCCACCAGTAACCACACGAATCGGTAAATTACAACTGGCACCAAGATAAATTATTTTTCGATGCGTAAGTCAAATCTTACCGTAAGATTGTAAATACTTTCGCGTGAAAGATAATAGTCTTGTAAAATCGACTGGATAAAACTGAGTCCTCTACTTTCCACTTTGGAATGTCAGAAGAGTATTAGAAACTCTTGATATCAGAAACTCTTGCTTATTGTTACAGTTAAATATTTCATCCCTTTCGACAGTTGAATAAGAGTACATGACAAAAAAGTAAACTAAAAATTGATTTGTGCTGAGCAATGGTCTGATTACGAAGCAATACCGAAGAGGATAACACAAAAATTTTTGATTATGTCACAAAAGAGAGGTTCACTCCATCAGGACAAACTTTTTAGGAAGGATTTTCGGGATCGTGGCTACCTAATACGTCAGGTTCTGGAGACCAGACATAATGCTACTATTTTTGAATATCACGTTCCACATACACCAGACATCAGGAGTTGTCAGTAAACCACTTGGGTCGACAGGATACGCATCAGAAGCGTATTTCGGCGCAGATTATCTTCCATGAGGATAACCCTTTCCTGTGAGCTTAATAACACTAATGAGGTTTCTTAGCAAACTGGACAAGAAAGTGAACCGTTGCTCGATCGGTAACGCGTGCCGCGTCTCCTGGAACACGATCTTCGGCGCTAGAGGGCGTGGCAGGTTTGCCAGGAGTGGCTTTGAGGCCGTTTCCGGGGAGAGGAAGTGAGTGAAACAGTACGGAAAGCGCAGGTCTGCGGGGAACGGGCTGCCCGTTTGTTCTACCACCCACGTGACTTCCAAGTTCTTCTGGCTGAGCATTTTCCAGACATAAGGGATGTACATGAGAAACGGGAGTGGACACGTTGTTCCTTTGGCCGACCTGATTTGTAGGCGGACGGTTAGTCGTCTTCCACGCATCTCCTGGAGGCTCCAGGATTTTTCCACTGCCTTTCACTATACAGCGGTTTTGGATGTTTGTTGAGCTACTTTTAGTTAGTTGCTTCAGTACCGAGACCAGGCGGCATTTGTGAATATTGATCTTGCTTCCCACTGAGCGCGTCATAATTGTGACTGGTGTGGTTCCTGCGCGTGTTTGTGTCTTGCTGCTTCTATATCGGGCTCAGTTCAGCCTCCTGTTGTCGTTGTTGTTCCCTGTTGTTACGTCTGTCCAGGCGGTTTGAGGAGCGTGTCACTCACATGAATACATAGTAGTTTCAGGTTAGTGACTGTCATAGAGTTGTGTTTTGATTCTGAGGTTTACGTTGAGGCTCTCCTTCAAATATTGCGTAGTTCCCAGGCAGTGTTGACTGATAAATTAGATGAAATTAATCATATCGAATATCAGATTTTACTTTTCGTTCATCTTCTAGTCAGGCGACCATCCTACAGGCTATCTGCACCGAAATTGAAGGTATTGCATGAATTGGTACATAAAACGCTTCCTGAGGGGGTTGTGAGGCCGTCCAACTCGCCGTATGCATCACCAGTATCTTTGGGGTTGGGGTTGGGGTTTCAGACCTGTTGTGGACTATTGTGTTCTTAACCATAAAGTAATCTTAAAAGCTGTCCCTCTTCCTGACCTACACCGGTGTTATTCATGGTTTTCTAGTTCCCACTATTTTTCCGTTTTCTATCTTAACAAGGCATATTATCAGGTTCACCTCGCCGAAGAATCCAAGATGGTCACTGCATTATGCGACGATTGGAACTTACGTGAAGTGAACCAGGTACCCTTTCCCCTTTCTACTGGGGTGGCAATTCTTTCTAAGTTACTTGACTCCGTGCTAGGAGATCTGGAGTGTGTGTATAACTAATTATACAATGTTATTTACAGTTCCGCATTCTCCTAGAGTTTTGCGCATTTGCAACTCGTTTTGGAGCATTTGAGGCAAGTGGGACTAAATGGGACTATCTAAAGTTACCTTAGATCGTCATAAGATGTCTTTCTTTGGGCATCTACTTTCGATCGAGAGCGTCAGGATTGTTCAGTCTAGGAGCAATGCTATTTACAGTTTCCGCCCTTCTTCCGCAACAGGTTTAACGGATCGGCAAGCTCAGTAAATAGCATTGGTCCTTGACTGATCAATCCTGACACTTAAGATCACTTTGAGTAGTGTCTCTGTTCTGGCGATTCATGGCTTAGGTCTAAACCAATGTCTCTAACTTAGGGGTTGCCACTGTGTTGCTTCAGAAGCAAGACAGCTCTCACAAAGGCAAACTGAGTCTCAAGTGTCATCAGGTTCTGGAGCAATTCCTCATACATTTTCTTCTGTGGTGCATTCACCCCCAACTGCTTTTCATTTACAACAAACAATATAAGTAAATTCCTTAACGTTAAAAAGCCGATCACATTAAGTAAAAGTGTTGGATCAGATGTATAGATTTTAAAAGGTATTTGCAGAGAGTTCTATCCTTCCTCTATAGCTGAAGGCACAGAATTGAAAAAAAAGTTCTTCGCCCAAATTTTAATTCACCATGTCAAAAATGTTATCAAACTCTCTAATTTCTAGTTTCTAATATGGGCTAGTATACAAAATTAAAAATGATTTGGCCCCTACAAAGGCAGTCTGCCTTAGGCTTGATGCGTAGACGAGTTAAATAACTGTTTCTATGCTCTCACTGCACATTTCATAAATGACAGGAGTGAACTAAAGTCGTGTCATTTACAGACGCACTGCAGAGAACATCTTAAGCTGAGTAAAGTCTGTTATTGCCAAATACAATTAGATTTTAAAATCATCTCCAGACGAAGTGTGAAATATGAAATTAACTACCATGTTTCTCAAACTTCCACACATCCCATGCTTAGTACATATTTTTAAACCTCGCTGTGCAACATTCAATTCAGAAGAGCAAACAGAAAACCTTTGACGAGGTCAAGGGAATTATGTTTTTTAACGAGAGACTCTATGCTTCAAGCAAATCTGCTGAAATGCAAGAAAATTTAAAAAATGACTGACTGAAACTGGAACAAATTGTACCGACCAGATGGTACTCTGCTTACGAAATGTTGGTTAAATAAGGATCCCATAATTTCTTGCCTTGCCATTTTAGGTATAAAATCGATCACCTTAAACAAAAGATACAGACTGGGAGATACGCATCAGGCTTTGCCGATTTTGAAGGTTTTCGATAAAGTAACGAAAGAGGTGTCCTCAGTGAAAACAGTCTAAAATTAAAAAATGAAAATCTTACCGATATTAATGGAACAGCGACTGAAATCTTATAAGACAGAAATAAAGAATATCCTCAAGAAAAACTCATTGTTTTATCATTTCCTTAAAGGGTCGTCAGAGTGGTTTGCGGTTGTCTCCATGAACGAATTGATTGGTCAGGTAACATTACTGGACCTCCGATTAACAGGCAAGGATTTTCAGCAGACAAAACATTTCAAGATTGCTATATGAAGGTTGTTGCGAAAATGAAGGCGTCGGTTGTTCAACAAGAAAAAAACACAGCTCGTTTCTCACCTCTTTCACAGAAGTGAGTGAGATTTCTTCAACCTGGGAGGCGTTTGATGAAACTATTTGTCAGCTTCAAGCAAGTCGCAACCCAGAAAGTGCAGCAGTTATCGACTTGGACAAATATTTAGCGAAGGATATTTGCCTAGAAACAGCAATCCCTTAAACCGTTGGCACACGAAAATTGCTATCACCAACGCTGTATCAATTTGTTTTAAAAATGTTATGTATCACAGCAAAATCAGTGCCCTGTGAATGGTTATTTTCGAAAGCAACACAAATATGCACTGAGAGGAGAAACAGACTCACATCGACTAAAATGGGTTAGATTTTATTAACAAATGACAGTGTTGCTTAATTTTTCCTTCTCGGGCACATATATGATAATACTGACTGTAAATGACAATTACAGATACACCTTCATCGTAGTTATGTTATAATTCTTATACTGTATTTTTTCGAATAAAAGTATCAAAATAGAACAAGAATCAGTCTTCATTGTTAAAATTTTTTCCCTTGATACAAAACATTTAGGATTTTGTTGTAATATTTATAACTTTTACAGCAGGCGATATTTAAAACTTTTATATCTCAAAATTACTGGGGGCATAACACAAAATTATTACTCTTCTTTGTATGTTCTTTCAAAATAGTACCAGATCAGATATAAATACATTTTTAGTGACTGGAATTAAACAGGCAGTGTGCCTTCCTTTTACTTATTATGTGAGCGAGTGTTGAGCATTGAAAAGGGCTATTTCATTTCATTGAGTGACCAGTTCGGATCCAATTACTGAAAAGAGCAGATTTGCCTATCTCTAGTGCACATTTCTTTACGCCGTATTTTAACAGAGTGCATTTTATAAATAATGCCAGGACAGAATCAAATATTGGTCGGTATCTGCCCTCTTAGCTAATGATGAGACGAGTGTAACTAAGGTTTTAAAGTTTTGTAATGTGTCTGGACTCTGGCCCAAACTTTTAGGCTGAGGTTGTAGTGTGTTGCTGAGTGGCTGGCTCCTTTTCTATTCTTGCAGCAAGCCAACCATATCTACTTTGTGTATTGTTTTAGCTCCTTATACCAATTTCTTCCTGTTTAGTTAATGTTTTAATGTTGACCCAATACTTCGTTCTGTGCTTCTGTGCAGGTACACACATGGTTTGCTAACATTCGTTACCTCTATTTTACATGCTGTTTTACACTCCTGATTGGTGTACTTTACCGACACTCATCAGTGTGGGCTTTGAAGACCTTGCTGCCGTGCGCCCATACCAACATATCCCTCCATCATCATCTTCATACAATCAAAATACTGCGTCCTCCCTACCAAGAAATCCTCAAACCAGTCATAAATTTCGCTTGATACCCCATACGATCGTACTTTCTATAATAAGCTTAGTTGTGGTACTGACAAGTAGACCTACCCAAAAAAATACATTCCCATTTTGATCGGCTCTGAAAATGTTGTAGTGAGGCATAGCACTTCTGCATGGTACCTGTTTAGATGGGGCATAACAGCAGTGATCAGACATGCAGTATGAGTCACGTGCAGGACAGGTGGCGTCAGACTGCTAGGATGTATATAGTTTCTGTGCGATCTGATAGAGGTCACTAGCTGATGGACACTGTTTGAGTTGCAGTCAGAATATGTCAATTTTATTTCCAGGTCTGTTTGTCTAATTCTGTAATTGTTTGTTAATTACTAATATAATTGTGCTTAGTTATGAGAGTGAATGAAGCTGTGAACTTGAAATACTGTTTTATGTAAACGTATGTACTGTACAGTGAAGTGATTAGCCACGTGAGGAATGTTCGAGAATGAGACGTGTGTTAATCATTATTACTGGGGAATTTGTTATAAACTATTTAGTCAGTTTACGTATTGTACGTTTTTCATTTGGACATTTGACATATATCAAAAGTATAGCATCATTAATACCAGATTAAATCATGTATGATGAAATTCTATCCCAAAGAAGCATATATCAGAAATAACCTAGAAATATCTGTGTATCGCTGTATGTATGCCTGATATGTGTAGGCTTCAAAGCTAATTTTCATTTTGGGTTGTTTAATAAGTCTTTCCCAGACAAATATGTTCTACACGTATATTCTACTTGTATTGTTCTATAGATTTTTTTCTTTTCATTTCGTGTAGTGTAAAATATCTTGTGTTTTTATGTTCTTTTTCTTTTTAAATTTTTGAGTATTTTTTGTTTTCAAGTTGCACGTTCTTCAGATTTAATTGTTTGCACATTATTGTTGTAACATAATTGTAATTCTGTACAGTAATGAGGAAGCCCAGAATTGTTTGGATAAAAGAAATGTGGAATGGGAGAGGATTTTGAGAAAATTACTTTTTCGACAAATATGGGTGCACCGTTGCAAAATACATTAAAAACCACGGAACATTTTTCTAAAGTCTTTTACCTGCGTAATGACGGCATGAGCACGTATAAAAAAAAATGTGTCTCTCATTTTGATTTACATTACAGCATACGCAAAGCCGATGAAAATCCAGGTGTATCCCGTGCGTAGGTTTACTTGTGAGTCAAATGCTTTTCCCAAATAAAGAAACATTGCATCTGCCTCACAGCCTTGATCCAGAGCTTTCAACATATCATGTGAGGAAAGTGGGAACTGCGTTTCAACGTGACCCATGTTTTGAAGCTGTCTCGAGTATCTTTATGACCTGTTCGATCCAGGGAATATTCTTTAATTTTTCTGTCTTTATCAGTCTGTGTGTAAGCCTCACTGTTGGGAGTCGTTCTCCAGTGTCTGCCGCCAGGTTTGATAATTGCTCTGTTGCTTTACAGGATCTCAGTCTGTATCCAGTCTCCGATTTCTCTGGGTAAGATTTTTCCTCATAATCCTTTGATCCTCTTTCAGGATGTTTTCAAGCCACCTTTTCAGCTCAGAATTAAAATTTCGTTTACGTACAGAGCTTCACGTTTTTTCACCCTCGGCCAGAACTTTTTGTTGTAGCTCTTGCAAGTTCTCCTGCACGCTCTTTCACATACTGTACCTATACTGTACTCCCTGTGCTTAGTTTTGTAGCCTCATTCATTCTACGATATCACTGAGCTGAGATTTTTGACGTGTCTGACTCTTTCCTTTTGCCTTTCTTTTCAATTTAGTGCAAATGGAATTTTAAATAAAAGAGATTTTATAAATCATCTTTTTCAGTGCATTATTTAAAGACTTCTATCTGTTTCAGTCCTATAATTTTACTGTCTGCTAAAGCTAGAGCTAAACAAAAGGTAATAATGTCATCTTTTGTTCGTACAGAATGGACAGGCTTCAAATGATTTACATTTTAAATTGTTTTCCCCTTTCCTGTATGACTTTATTTCGTGTGAGATTGAAGAAGTGTGGCGCCACTGCATTTTTTGACGTTCACTGGTTTTAATTTCAAATAGCTTTGATACTTTTTACAAGAATTTTACTTTGGACTTTTTGCCAACATATGTTTGCTTAATGGGACTTACAGTCTTTGGGACTAGTCCCCGCGCTCCTAGATGTAAAAAAAGTCAGATGTCTTCCTGATACTGACGAAAGTGTAGATGATTCAGCTGTTTCATGTTGCCTTATGTTTCAGTATTGGGCTTAGGTTGAAGATCTGTTCGGCTTATGTGCACATTGGTTGAAACCCCACTTTCTATTTATCAATCTTATGTCCAAGCTGTACTTATGTTCTATGAAGTAAACATACTGATAATATCTCGTATGTGACTGGAAGGGGAGAGATCCTTCTGTAGCTGTTTGCATCTGGTGGAGTGGGTAGATGAACATGCTCTTCCAGCCATTTTCCTATATGCCAAGTATCCATTATGTGTGTGTGTAGCAGTCCCTTGGGAAATCTTGAAGGAGGTTACAGACAGCTGAGTTGCTCAGAGAAGTATCGCACTAGCTCCCTACAGCTGAAGTGTTTTCTCAGAGAAAGTTTACCGTCCTATTCTCTGAAGTATGTCCACCGAACTTTCCTCTGAAGTTCCTGTAAAAGTCACATGTGTTGTTTTCCCTAAAGTTCTTTTATTTAGAGTCAAGTCGTTGTTTAGTGTGTCTACTCTTTGTCATCCAATTAATTCTGCCACCTTCTTTCTGATCTGAAAAAAAAATGCTGCTTAGCCTCAGATAACTATTTGCTATATTTCTGGAAGGTTTTGTTTCTTTGATCCAAAGTGTCTTAACATGTTGAGACCCACCATGATTATTTCTTGTTCTTGGCTGTCGGATTATCTTTTTTTTGGTTTCTCTACGATCTTGTACGATCTTGATTTCAGCGAACGTAGCTGTTTTTATGAGGTTGTCATTCCCCCACCCGCCCTCACCCTTCCCCCATCTGACTGTCCTTACCATCAGCACACTGATGCACAGGGCTTGTGACCAGTACAGTGGAGTTCTTACCTCATTCAAATGTATATAATTTTGAGAGTTGTTCAAATATTCACGCATCTTCAACAAAACTGGAAATTTTTATTAATGTCTACGTAGGTCTACTGTTTCTTCCTCTTTGGTTCTCCCCTATATTAATGAATAAACAATATATTTCTTTACATTTTCTCTTCAGTCCTTCAGGAAGCCACGTAAATTAAAGATATTTGTAAGGTATCAGACAAATAACACACCTTACATTGAATTCCGGA
The DNA here is from genome assembly GCF_023864345.2 of Schistocerca serialis cubense. Classification (NCBI taxonomy): domain Eukaryota; kingdom Metazoa; phylum Arthropoda; class Insecta; order Orthoptera; family Acrididae; genus Schistocerca; species Schistocerca serialis. Next base: position 377,944,595 of record NC_064643.1, on the reverse strand, counting down.
AACAATTCCAGTTAACTTGGTATACTAAAAGACATAGTTACATGAAAATGTAGGAATTATTGATAGACAAAGCGAAAAAGCATTTCAAGAATATAAACCACTAACACTCACACTAGTAATTGCACATATGTAATATCCCAGACCTGAGCTAGGGGATGCAGTACTGAGGGGAGGAAAATTTTACAACGGCAACGCCCATCCCAATTTCAGGCCAAAACCCACACAGTGGGACATTCAGCAGTTGCAATGAGACGCCGTAGCCACTGCGCAGGCCTCCAGCGGCAAAAGCTGCCCTTGCCCTTGCTTTTAGCGAAGACCCTTCAGAAGGTCTTTCTAGAGGAACACAGCTGGAGGTGGCAGATAAACGTTCAGAGAAACCCATCTCAAAACACTGGTGACTCACTGTAGCTACCTGTGTTCAAACTCACATGAAACAGAAAGCTTTTTATCTCGGTATTATATAGCAGAAGTTAAACTCTGCCCTGTGAAAGAGACGACGCCTTGAAATATTGTTAAAATCGCTCTGAGCACTATGAGACTTAACATCTGAGGTCATCAGTCCCCTAGAACTTAGTACTACGTAAACCTGAATAACCTAAGTTCATCACACACTTCCATGCTCGAGGCAGGATTCGAACCTGCGACCGTAGCAGTCACGCGGTTCCGGACTGAAACTCCCAGAACCGCTCGGCCACCGCGGCCGGCTACGACGTCTTTGGTAGGCTACAAAACTTTAGTGCGTGGAGTTATAACGAGTGCTCTGACTGGCCAGAAAGAAAACACATGGCCACCAACTTTAATATAGGCAAATGTAGAGAGAATAATTAGCTCCCTCCTTCAGCAAATCGTCGTGTGTTTGAGCAAGGCGACTTGCGCCACACTGTGACGATTGCGAGAGTCATTGTGTAAACACTTGTTCACACGGTCAACTTAACTCGTAAGGAGTTAAACTGCAAAGTCTTCTAGTACGGAGAATTGCACCGAGCAATGATAGTTAAAGCTTACAATCGATTTGAGGGCAACGACGTACGCGCTATTCCAGTCAAATAGCGTATACCATGCCAATTAACTTAGATAGGGAACAGGTAGGAGTTTTGGCTTCACCTAAGACGAAGGAAATGTATCACACTGGGGTTTAACAGTCGAGAGAGATTTAGAATAGATTCTCAGGTTCTCAGCCCGCACCGACAGTCGCCACTGCCACCACCAATGAAAGGTAAACACTCGCGCTCGCGCAACAAAAAAACTGTTCTGAGCACTTTGGGACTTAACTTATGAGGTCATCAGTCCCCTAGAACTTAGAACTACTTAAACCTAACTTACCTAAGGACATCACACACATCCATGCCCGAGGCAGGATTCGAAACTGCAACCGTAGCGGTCGCGTGGTTCCAGACTGTAGCGTCTAGAACCGCTCGGCCACCCCGGCCGGCGCTCGCGCTACGCTAGCAAGTGATATTCAGTTGGCACTGAGAACTGCCCTTTTTTTTTTTTTACATTCATCCATGTCATCCATGATCTGTAGTTAAATAAATTCATGATTGTCAGTCTTAACTGAAGCAGAGACGCGAGACATCCGATTTAACGAAAAGAACTGATCAGCCATAGTAGAGTACTTTATAATCTAAAGTTATACAATTGTTTTAATTATGCGATTCTCTTTGATTGCTTTTGACCAAACCGAGCTGGGTGGCGCAGTGTTTAGACACTGGACTCGCATTCGGGAGGACGACGGTTCAATCCCGCGTCCGGCCATCCTGATTTAGGTTTTCCGTGATTTCCCTAAATCACTCCAGGCAAATGCCGGGATGGTTCCTCTGAAACTCACAGAGAGTCCTTGCGCAACTATGTTAGGAAGATAGATGAGAATCAGTATCACACATGTTAGATATTCAGTTGTTTCAAGCCTTGATAACTTTAGATGCGTACAGCAAGAGTCCAATCGTATTGGTCTTTTTCTGGGGTAACTGGTATTGAGTGAGTATGAGCCTAAGCCTGAGTATTTGGTCCGAGGAAAACATCACACTGGGATTCAAAACAGTTTGGCAGTATCAGCCTGTTGACTCTTCTACCAAATGCATACCTTTTTTCTACAGTCATCCTTAAGATTATGCCTCTTAGAAGCAGAAATGCCCGGGAAGTGGTTTTAGATGTGGAACTTATTTATTATATTTATGTTTGCATTTCTAACAATTCCCTGATAAAGGAATTTGTTGGGATACTCGTGGTAAGAAACCGAACGAAATACTAGACTACGTAATGAACACCGTGGCTAAAAGGTATATGGATCATCCCAAAGATGTAAGTAAATAGTGCTGGAATGTTGCATATTTCTAAACAACGATTTGGAGTCCAATTACACCCTATGTTTTGAGTTTGAAGAGAACACTTCAAATAAGCCTGAAAGTTGTGTACATCCAAACAAATGAGGATTCTTTTTTATATACAGTCGACGTGTTCTTAAAGCAATCAGAGCTGGCAATATGAGACAGCTGTTTACGTGCTAGAGTAGAATTACCTTTAATTATGAGAAATATACATTGAAAAGACGTGTATTTTTGAGATAGTAGACTGTAAAGCATAGACTGTGGCATAAATTGATTCCCCTAAAAATGTTCCCCGGAGGCTTTCTTGCAGCAAGATTGCCCGGCTAGCGGCGTGTTTTAACGTGACCGCTTCCTGGATGTGGAGGTATGCCAGCCATTAACGAATCCCTTAGGTGGATCAATGACGAGGGGTTTATGTGATACTAAGCCTCAACGTGGTTTTTAGATGGTTTCACACGCTCTACTGGGTGATTACTGGGCTGGTTCCCATGTTCCGCCCCAGGTACTCGCTACCCAAACAGTTAGGACACTTTCGCATTCTTGCACACAGAATTTATTCCTTATGTGCACAGATTTTCATTTGCTTTTGCTTTTGTCCTGGGGGTGGGGGTGAGGGGGGGGGGAGGTTGGGGGTGAACAGGAGACTGCTGACCTTCGCTGTTCGGCGTCCTTAAATACTTGCTCATCAGCAGTGCTCGGCACTGTACCAGTTAAAGTAGTTATGGCTAAGACAGAACTCATAGATGGGAGATGCCCATACGTGTTGATGATATTTCTGTCGCTAGGCGGTTGAGCATACAAAAATGAGTGTAACTGGTATTCAACCAACCACCCCGCTCTCCAAGCAAATCCATTCAGACAATACAATAAAAGCTTGCGTTTATGATGTATACTCATTCCAAATAAGTGTCACAAACATTATTTTTCAACTCGGGCTCAGACGACCTCACTCAAGCTCTTTTTCTTTCGACCAATACTTTCCTTAGGTTAGTTTCAGTTATCCTCATCTACGAGACCCGACGTCTAATAAATATTGTAGAAATGCTACACAGTGTCACAATATTATTCCCCAAAATTTATATTGTCAGTGTACAAGCTTAATCTCCCTTAACTGCTGAAACTACCAAAAGCTTAACTTACCTGCGCGGTAGTCATAACAGGAATAAAATTTTCTAACACGGTATTTGTACGACGTTTTGGTCATGAGAAATGGAAGTTCTATTGCGGCACAAATATACGAAAATCTAAGATTATCGGATATGCTGTGCATATAGCACCTCGAAGTAAATACTATTATTTCTGTGGCGTAAGGTCACGCAGTGATTAAAAGTCTGAACTCTCATTCGGGAAGAAAGCAGTCCATATCCGCTTCCGGACTAATTGCCGTAAGTATTGCGTGTTCTTTCGAAATTACTTACACGAATTCCGGGACGGTCCCTTGGGAAGAAAACAGCCGATTTACCTCCCTCTGTCTTGTCCTAATCCCATTCACCCACAGCCTCTAATAACAACGCTATCGACTACTCGTTAGGCCAACATCTTCTTTCCTTCATTCTTTTTAGGATCTTATGATCTACGTCGAAAACGATTCCGTGTAATTCATGCATGAACTTTCGTTGGTCACCTATTTCACGCTATTCGGTGGTAATTTCTTGTCAAGGTTGCTTGTGATAAATAATTTATGGCTGACAAAAATAGAATAGCAGTCAAGATTGGAAATTAAATTTACACGTCAGTTGTATGTAGTGATATCTCGGTATTACATCAACTTTAGAAGCATGAATTAACTAGTTCTCGTAGAGTAAACAAGTAAATTATAATTCCAGAGTACGACCATCGTTTATGTTGCAGAATGTTCGATGTCGTAATACTTTGACGACGAAGAACCGGGAAGTTTAGGAGTCAAGAGACATCTGACCTCTGGGACTACCAGGTAAACCCACGACTCATCAACTTGTTCTACAAAAGGAGACATTTACTTGGCACTCCATATAGAGGTTTTTGAGCGAAGCAGTCATCTTTCTGTTTTGTGTTCCTCACTCAGTAATAACAGAGTTATTACGAACCCGTCGGCTTGATATGATGCAATGCAAATCTCCTTGGTAAGCTCGTCCCTCTACCACATGCCGGTTCTGGATTCGACTCCTTCCCAGGGAATGAAACTGCTTTAATAAAAGGACTATAACTGACATCACTCAGTCACGTGAGAACGACGAAGACTATATCTGAGAAGTAGCTGTTTTCCATTCCAAACGCGATATGCATACCTAGACAAGGACTTGCTTATCAACGAAACGTTCGACGACCCGGTGGTGCACTTTTTGGACAACATGCCATTGCCTTATAGAACTACAGCGTCAGAAAGATTCTTTTTTGTGATTTCATACTCAATAACTTTTTTTACATTTTATTGCTGTTACGTGCTTTATTTCTACAGCCTATTGTTACCAAAATTACAACAATGGCACACGGGACAAGTTCGTGATTCCCATCTGTCATTTGTACTTTTCAATTTCGACTTCATTTTTTCCGAATACATATTCATAATTCGAAATTAGTTTGCATAATAATTTGTCATTTCAAACACCAACAGTTGACCAGTATCCACTGTTCATGAAATCAATAAAAATTTGTCTGTGGCACTGTAAGTCACTATCACATCAGATATCTTGAACTAGTTGTTAAATAACTGCATCACTGAGAGGAAACTGCATAACTGTGGTATGAATTTCGAAATCCGATGCCCAAGTACGATCAAGACCGTCTTAAGACACTAAATATTGTGTAGGATCTTGACTTTGATAAAAATTTGTAATAGTAATATCGTCACTGTGATCGCAATACTCCTAGAAATATCAAACACTGTTTCCACCGAGTGTATTTTCATGTGAACGGTTTTAGTGTCACACGCACCGTCATCAGTCATAAGATGCTTAGCTACCAACAACGCGTCATTATTAGTTGCACTTTCATAAGCAGTAGACGTACTGACAGACTGAATAAAAACAAGCAGACAGACAGAGAGAGAGTGAGAGAGAGAGATAGAGAGAGAGATAGAGACTTCTCTGCCGATTTCATCTGCCTTGGCCACAAATGGTTCTAATCTGCGTTAAAGTTCGATGTGATTCACTTAATACTCTTTAACACTGCAGATATCTCTATCGTTCTGAATCCAGCCGTTCTGTTCATTGAAATCGGATGCTGATCTCCGTCTTTTGGATGAAATCCGATAACGCTATAACGAGATTACGCTTCATTTCCCACTGTTCGTAGACTTTCAGTTCGTGGTGACAACGTACCTAAGGTTGGACCGTAAGAAGCACGTTTTCAGTATTGAAATTTCCTCTTCCAGAAAACAAAGTATTTTATATGCAAATCAGATAACATAGAACAACAAACTTTCAGAAGCTAATCGGAATTGCTGCTGAGTATTTTTATAAAATCATTGCCTCTCAACAAAGTAACAGTTTCGGTTTATCACCACAGTTAACCCACATACCAGTGACAAGGCGTACAATGCACTTTGTGTGTCCTCTTCAACAGACAACGAGAATACTTTTAGCTCAGACCGAATCTTGAATGTTGCAGATATCAATTACAATATGAAATACTATTAATTTTCTTTGTATTTCAACGGCGTGCTTCTGAGAATAGCACCCTCATTTCTGACAGATCCGAAATTTTGCTGCCCGCACTATCCGTAGTATGTAATATAGTAAATGCTTGGAAAAACGGATTGTTCTGAAAGTGGAGCAAACATTAGGATTGGGAAATTTGCTACGAATTACTGTAATAGCAATTACGTCCTCTTTCTCAAAAACTAACACAAATGAATTTAAAAATAATAATTACAGGCATATGGGGCTAAAAACGCGACGATCGTCAGCCCAAAAAGTCTATGTTTTTCTGAACGAAAGAGCTGTAAGGGTACGAAGGTGTCTAATCGCCCAGCCACGTACACCACAAAGAATAAAATCTTCAAGAACTGAGTTAGTCGGAAAGAACTGGTTATAAATTGTGAATACATCTCAATATTACACATTAAGCATGAATGGTAGGTGCTGAACATTCTGAAATCTATGCCTGCTGTGCCAAACAATGTTAACTCACATTTTCTTATTATAGCGGTTATTTATATTACGTGGGACGTAAAATTCACTGATAAAACCCATCCAATTGCTTTTCTGTACTGCATAAGCCAAATATTAATACTATTTCATGAATCAGAACAACGCTGTCAGTAAGGGCAGACATGAAAATTAGAATTCAATGTGCCGTAACTGATGTAATTACAAGAGGAACACTAACTCAAATGCCGGCCTGGGTCGCTTAGAGATTCTAGGCGCTACAGTCTGGAACCGCGCCACCACTACGGTCGCAGGTTCGAATCCTGCCTCGGGCATGGATGTGTGTGATGTCCTTAAGTTAGTTAGGTTTAAGTAGTTCTACGTTCTAGGGTAATGATGGCCTTAGAAGTTAAGTCCCATAGTGCTCAGAGCCATTTTTTTACAACTAACTCACATAACCAAGGATGACGAAAGAAATAATGAAATTCTTTTTACGGCAATCACCCCGACACTCACCTGAAGTGATTTAGCTTACGACAGGGAAAAATGACCATCGAGTGAGACCTACGGACGCATAACCTACTATGTCTTAAAGTTCTTCTGTCATAATCGTTTAGTTGGGAAAAAATTGTATAATCGTTAAATATCAAGATGTTTCTGATAATTTTCGTTTGTGGTTATGAGCGTGATTATCAACTGAAGACCCAGTTCGTATGCAAAATCATATTCATCTTTTGAAAAACGACTTATATATATCCTATCTCCTATCTGACAGTGGTCTAGGTGACAGTCTGCTTTCGGCTGGTGAGTGGCGAGGACGTTTTGTTTACGTCCCGTCCGCAGAGTCACTAGCGCGCATAGTTTGTTTACTTCCTCACCGCAGCTAGTACTCGCGTCCGTTGACATTCAGTCGCTATGGCTCAGTCGTACAGAAAAGCTACCATCAAGATCAGCTTCCAGCCCGACTACGCAAGACCACGAGCCTTTGAAATCGAACGACTATTTCAAATTCAAATGGCTCTGAGCACTATGGGACTTAGCTTCCGAGGTCATCAGTCCCCTAGAACTTATAACTACTTAAACCTAACTAACCTACAAGCGGTTCTAGGCGCTTCAGTCTGGAACCGCGCGACCGCTACGGTCGCAGGTTCGAATCCTGCCTCTGACATGGATGTATGTGATGTCCTTAGGTTACAAAGGGTTAAGTAGTTCTAAGTTCTAGGGGAGTGATGACCGCAGATGTTAAGTCCCATAGTGCACAGAGCCATTTGAACCATTTAACTAACCTAAGGACATCACACACATCCATGCCCAAGGCAGGATTCGAATCTGCGACCGTAGTGGTCCCGCGGTTCCAGACTGTAGCGCCTAGAACCGATCGGCCACTGCGGCCGGCGAACGATTATTTCGTGACGAAGGTCAAATACCAACACAGCACATCATCGGTATCCACCTATCCATCACAAGTAGCGCCGTCTACGTCAAGATGATCGATGACGAGTTATGTCACGCAGTTGTGAACTGATGTGCGAACACTCTCAAATCCAAACACTCCGATAGTCACGTCTGGGAGGTTACCGTTGGCCATGCTGTACTGGGATTACGCACGCTAAGAGTCTTATAACTCCCGTTCGAAGTGCCATCGGACGTAGTTACCTTAGCTTTCCGCCCTTATGGGACGGTAATTAGCCACGTGGCAGAAAAATGGAATCCTTCGAGACATACCAGATCCTCAACGGCGTCCGACAAGTCAAAATCGAATTAAAGAAACATGAGCCATCTTACTTAGATGGCTGTCGAGCAATCGTAAAGTACGATGGACAACCTCGTACTTGTTCTGGTTGCGGCCAGGAGGGTCATGTGCGCTCGGCGTGTATTGAACGCCGGGTTACACAAATTCCATTACATGACATGGCACCACCTCCTACGCTCACGGCCTTGCCCCTCAATTACCTAGGGATGACACGATCAACCGTCATGACAGACGAAAAACCACTTGGAAGACAGGAAGAGTTAGAATGCACACCTGTCGCCAGTCCTGGATTGACCAACAACAGCATGGTGTCCGCAGAGATTGAAGAAATCCGCCCATCGACTCCACATGAAGATTCGGACGAGAGAATGGAATTCGACTTTAGGGTTGTACCGACCTGTGCTTTTTTCTCTGAGGGGGATGCGATAAGGGAACCACAAACTCTTTTGGAGAGAGTAGCCCACGTCCGCAAACAAAGGTCACCGAGAAACCATAAAAAGTCGCACATCCTCAGACGATTGCCTCCAGCGGACGTCTTCTCCTGTTGACGACCGGACGGCCGACGAAACGAGGAAAATGGATGACACAGGATCGCCCTCACCTGTCACTTTGATTTCAACAAACCCGATTCCACTCTCTCGGGCAAACGGATCACAAGCACAACGGCCCCTGCGGATTTACCCTTAGTCACTCCGCCCACAAGTGTTCTACCGCAGCCACCATTAACATACGGACCTTGGGCGGATGACATTGAAGACGATTCTACGCCGGCTGTGGTGGATGAGGAGAGAGGTCTCTCCTCCCACACCTCGGCCCCTCCCGAGTAGCAACAGATCACGGCGCGGACGCGGCTAGCACATCACAGGCCCCACATTTTACGGCGACGCTGACGGCGGCCCTCACCGCAGGAGACGATCTACAGACCTATCGCTTAACGACCATCAACATTAACACCATTCTGACACGTACGAAGTTGTCGCTGCTCCAAGACATGCTCAATGCAACAGATGTTGACATTGTCTTTGTCCAAGAAGTCTTCGTCGCCGATGTATGGTTATAAGGCTCATGTGTCCCACGCCTCGTTAACAGTGGAGTCGCAGTTCTCCTCAGAGAGGGTCTCGAGGCGGACGAAGTCTGATATGTCCCCTACGCTAGACGAACGGCCGTAACGGTGCTTGGCGTTCAGTTTATCAACGTGTACGCCCCTTCCGGAACAAATCGCCGTCGCGACCGATCGCTCTTTTTTGCATTAGGAATAGCACCGCTTTTTCAGGGCAGGCACGATGATTTGATATTAGAGGGCGATTTCAATAGCACCCAAGCACCTAAAGATCAGCTGCCACCCCATTCACCGAGCCCCAAACTTGGGACACTCATCAGCAATCTCCAGCTGGTAGATACATGGGAACATGTCCGAGGAAATCGACCGGGATACACCCCTTTCACGAGTCACTCGTCTGGTAGCATCGATAGGATTTACGTCTCCCGTTCTCTCGCGGCAACGGTGAGCGACGTTGAGGTGTGGCCAGTAGCCTTTTCTGATCACCCCTCGTCGTCAACGGGTGTGGCGCAGCCGATATCCCTGGAAATTAAACCTTGCTCATCTCGCTTCTCCGGATTGTCGACACGCCATCGAAAACACGTGGTGTTTGGGCGTCCGCCTCCTCCCGACGTATCCTACATCGATTAGTTGGTGGTTAAACTGCGCCAAGCCGGCCCTACGGAGAACCTTTGTTACGTATGGTCATAAGACTTCTACTTGGAGGCGGCAGACCCTCGATTTTTATTTCACATTCGCGAATGCGCCTCCTAGCCACACACAACGGAACGACAGACAACAGTACAGCGTGCGAAGGCACAGATCGTAGCCCAAATGCGCCGACACCACGAAGGGACGATCGTCCGAAAGCGAGCACAAGACAGACTCCAACGGAAGGACCCACCATGTACCACGTCATTCGAGAACGGACACTGCGAATACGGGCGCCGATACATCCCATCACATCACCACTGAGGACGGCCGTCATCAGGCCACACATCGCGATATTGGTGCAGCCTTCTTCGACCATTACGCACGACTTTATTCTGCTCAATGTTCTGACCCGACGACGGTGGCAGCAGTCTCACAACTGGTTTACGGCATTGTCCCACAGGATTAACAAACTGAATTATTGTACGACATTACGGAAGACGAAGTTATCGAAGCCATAGGTAAAGGAGCGTAAGTCTCCTGGCCCCGACGGGCTCCCTGTGGAGTTTTATAGAACTTTCCAGTAATTACTGGCTCCCAAGTTGACAGACATCTTTCGGGAGCTTATGTTCCAGCGCGGTGCCGCTCCCCGCGACCTTCGTAGAAGGAATAATTATACCGGTTCACAAACCTAAAGGTGGGGCTCGAATACAAGATTACCGCCAGCTAACACTCGTCAACAGCGACATGAAGATATTCACCAGACTATTAGCAAACCGTCTATGACCGACCCTACCTTACGTCATCTCACCAGATCAGACTTGCCTAGGGGGTACAACAACATCCACACAGCACTGTGTCGACACCGTGACATAGTAGCCCTAACCAGGGCACGCCGCATTCCGGGAGCGCTGTCATCACTAGATTTTAGCCAAGCTTTTGACCGAGTGGATCACGCGTAACCTAACGTCCGTTCTGCAACACATGCAGTACCCACAGCAATTCACAGGCGTCGTGATGCGCCTCCTCCGAGGGGCGACTTCCAAAGTGCTCGTTAACGGGCGTCTCTCGCAGTCCCTCTCGATTTTTCGATCCGCCCGTCAAGGCTGCCCCTTATCGACGTTACTCTATGCTCTGGCACTGGAACCGCTCCTCTGTGGCCTCCGTCAACGCCTCACCGGTCTCACCTTACGTGACGTCACATTTCACTGTACAACACCTGCAGACGGGCCTGGTTCTCGTGTTCCGCAATAGTGACGTTGTAATCAGCGTACTAGAATGGATTACGACGTACGGTGTGGCTTACGGCAGCTGTCTCAACGTCACCAAATCGGTCGCCATGGCCATAGGAAACGGGTTGACCCCAGCGTGTGTCGACCCCCTACAGCTTCGTAGCACTATCAAATGTCTGGGAATAGAGTTTCGCGACGACATAAGGCGCACTGCGGCCCTTAACTACCGCCGCTTATTACAACAAATTCGGGTCCAGATCTTCAACCTTCGTCTGCGGACCCTCGACATTCTTCAAAGGACACACTTTGTCAATGTTTACCTCGCATCGTGCCTTCCACACATAGCGCGTGTCCTTCCAATACCGTTACTGATGGCTCGATGTCTATTAGCGGCATTCGGAGCCTACTTCAGTACAGGCATGCTCTTCAAAGTCAGTTATGAATCGTTTACCCTTCCCCCAGAAAGGGGAGGTCTTGTTCAAGTCCACGACAGAGCTGTGGCCCTATATGTCAGCTCGCACATCAAGCTGTGGCACCACCACCCGGAAAGTTTGACAGGTTTGCTGCTGGAGTCCTTAGCTCCGTCCTCCTTTATGCCCCCACTGACGACGCAAGACATACCTCCACCCTTCTACTACTTCTGGAACTTTTACACTGAACACAGCTACGTCCGTATCGCATTACCACCGATGAAACAGGCGTCGGCGAAGGATATATATCATGTCCTACAGCAGAGGCGCCCAGCAAACATCGTGGAGACCAAAAGCTCTCAGGTTAATTGGAAGGCGGTGTGGTGGACGATACACGCGGTTACACTGGATACAGACATCTGATCCACATGGTACATCACAGTCAACGGTAAACAGATCACCCGATCACGCCTCCACAAGATAAATATGGCGGAATCGCCTCAATGTATAGACTGCGGAATGCCAGACATGGACGAACACCGTCTCACATGTGGCGCTGCAGGAGACGTATGGTGCTTGGTGCGGCAAATTTTGTCGTATTCCTACGAGTGACTCCGGAACACATTACACCTCGGTTTCTATTATTTCCAGATAAACACTATTTCCCGCGCACCAAAACCAACGTGGATCCGTAGGCATGCGGTACACTACTTATTTCACGATGGACCTAAAGATGTATTCGACTTTTGGAACTACCTACAAGGTACGTGATTGCAAGCTCATACGGAACCCAAAATACGGACGGTATTTTTTCTAATTACTTAGGGTGTGCCCTACGCGACCCTCCACGCAGCTGGATCATTAACGGGTAGAAGAAGACACCCACTGACTTAGCTGACAAGACTAAGTCCGACGTACCTGGATGATGAAGCGTAAGCAGAGTAGCGACACACCCTTCTGCATCATGTACGCAGCACTTTTTCTTCGTTTTCCCCATACATATTACCTCGGTGTAGGAACGTGCCGAGATGTTGTTTTTTTTACTCAGAGCACGGTGCGCTGCTAGGTACATTTATTTTTGTTGCGGTATAAACTAAATCAGAATTACTAATATATTAAAATCAGTAAATAAAAATATATAAATAAATAAATAAAAATTCCCACAAAAGATTTCACCTTACCATCTCTGATACCTTGACGGACGAGGGGGACGCTGTGGCCAGGCCTCGGGTTACGACCCTGCTCACTCTGCCCTCCCCGCCCTCCCTTCAACAAAGAAATAAATAAATAAAATAAAATAAAAGGTGTGGCGTCTTTGATTCACAAACAAAATGTCTTCGGCCCCGGGTTCGAATCCCGCCGCTGCTTAAATTTTGATTAATAATCAGCATTGGCGGCCGAAGACTTTATGCGCAAGAAGTCACCACTCATTCTGCCAACGGCCTTGTTAAAGAGGGTGGAGGAGGGGACAGAAGTTCAGGGCACTCTCTTGTCCTAGGGATGGGAAACTGCCCTAAAGGCGATAGAATCAGCAATGATCAACGACACGAGGATGCAGAAGGCAATGGAAACCACTGCATTAAAAACACGTAACGTATATCCACTGGACATGTGGCCTGTAATTTAAGAAGCGTCATGATGATCTCTCCATTGGCAAACCATTCCAGAGTAGTCCCCCATTCGGATATCCTGTAGGGGACTGCCATGGGGGAGGTTACCATGAGAAAAAGATGGAACGATCAACGGAAGGATAACGTTCTACGAGTAGGGGGGGGGGGGTGAATGACAGAAGATTCAGAATCGACAGCAAACCAACACCGACAACGATAGTCACAGGTATACATACCGACACCCAAGCTGAAGATGAAGAGATAAAGTGTATGAGGATACTGAAAGGGTAATACAGTATGTAAAGGGGTATGAAAATCTAATAGTCATGGGGGACTGGAATGCAGTTGTAGGGGAACGAGTAAAAGAAAAGGTTACAGGAGAATATGGCCTTGGCACAAGGAATGAGAGAGGAGAAAGACTAGTTGAGTTCTGTAACACGTTCCACCTAGTAATAGCGAATACTCTGTTCAAGAATCACAAGGGCAGGAGGTATACTTGGAAAAGGCCGGCTCGTACGGGAAGATTTCACTTAGATTAGATCATGGTCCAACAGAGATTCCGAAATCAGATACTGGATTGCAAGGCGTACCCAGGAGCAGACACAGACACAGATCACAATGTAGCAGTGGTGAAGAGTAGGCTGAAGATTAGATTTGCTTTCATTTCAATTAATCCGTACTGAGGAGGTCCTCCAGGATGCAAAACATGTCATAAAAGCCGGCCGGTGTGGCCGTGCGGTTAAAGGCGCTTCAGTCTGGAACCGCGTGACCGCTACGGTCGGAGGTTCGAATCCTGCCTCGGGCATGGATGTGTGTGATGTCCTTAGGTTAGTTAGGTTTAATTAGTTCTAAGTTCTGGGCGACTGATGACCTCAGAAGTTAAGTCGCATAGTGCTCAGAGCCATTTGAACCAGCCATGTCATAAAAACAATAATACATGACAAATATTTAAAAATGAAACAAATAAGCTGATATGCCTTCCACAGGTTCCATGTGGAATGATCGCCATTTTTTAAAATGTACCCTAATTTACTAAGATCGAATTAATGCACTGAATTTAAAATTTAAAAAAATCGTTTTCTTTTATTTATAAGGTAATAAGCATATAATAGGACAACCACAACACTTATTTACAATGAACACATTACTGCACTGAAATGGTACAGAAGTTATCAGTTGGTTATACTGAGAAATTAATCGATGAAATAGGAGATCGCCACCAATAAATCCTTTAGGCTTCTCTTAAAGTGAATTTGATTGGTTGTTAAGCTTTTTATGGCTGCTGGCAATTTATTGAAAATTTATGTTTCTTAATAATGAGCACCTTTTTGTACAAGAGTAAGTAACTTTAAATCCTTGTGAAGATTATTTTTATTTCTAGTATTAATTTCATAAATGGTTTGAAAAAGTTATATATATTTTAACGACAAATTTCATTAAGAAATAAATATGTTGGGAAGCAGTAGTTCGGATCCCTAGTTCCCTAATCAGGCCTCTGCAGGATATTCTTTAGTTCCTACCACATATAACGCTTACTGCACTTTTTTGTGCCCGGAAAACTTTAGCTTGGCTTAATGAATTACCCGATAAACTAATCCCATATGACATTATGAAATGAAAGTAAGCATAGATGCAAGCTTTTTCGTTTTTATATCCCCTATGTTTGACACAATTCCCATTGCAAACAGAGATTTGTTAAGACGCTTTAGCAATTTGTAGTGTGCTCCTCCCAGTTGAATTTATTATCAATCCTAAGAATTTAACACTGTCCACTTCTTCTATCTGATTGACATCATATGTTAGGCATATACTCTTGATACATACCTTACAAGTTCTGAACTGCATGTAGTGCAAGTTTTAGACATTGCACAGGAAGAATCAATACGCAAAGAAGTGGGCTACGGAGTACTAAGGAATGACGAGATACGGTTGACGTTCTCTAACGCTATAGATACAGCAATAAGGAATAGCGCAGTAGGCAGTACAGTTGAAGAGGAATGGACATCTCTAAAAAGGGCCATCACAGAAGTTGGGAAGGAAAACATAGGTACAAAGAAGGTAACTGAAAAGAAACTATGGGTTGGGTTGAGTTGTCTTGGAGGAGGAGACCAGACAGCGAGGTCATCGGTCTCATCGGATTAGGGAAGGACGGGGAAGGAAATCGGCCGTGCCCTTTCGAAGGTACCATCCTGGAATTTGCCTGGAGTGATGTAGGGAAATCATGGAAAACCTAAATCAGGATGGCCGGACGCGGGATTGAACCGTCGTCCTCTCGAATGCGAAGAAACTATGGGTAACAGAAGAAATACTTCAATTGATCGATGACTGGAGGAAGTACAAAATGTTCCGGGAAACTCAGGAATAGAGAAATACATGTCGCTGAAGAATGAAATAAATAGGAAGTGCAGTGAAGCTAAGATGAAATGGCTGCAGGAAAAATGTGAACACATAGAAAAAGAAATGATTTTCGGAAGGACAGACTCAACATACAGGAAAGCCAAAACAACCTTGGGTGACATTAAAAGCAAGGGTGGTAACATTAAGAGTGCAACGGGAATTCCACTGTTAAATGCAGAGGAGAGAGCGGATAGGTGGAAAAAATACATTCAAAGCTTCTATGATCGGGAATATATTATAGAGGAAGAAACAGGAGTCGATGTAGAAGACATAGAGGATCCAGTATTAGAATCAAAATTTAAAAGAGCTTTGGAGGACTTCAAAACACGCCGGCCGGAGTGGCCGAACGGTTCTAGGGGCCACAGTCTGGAACCGCGTGACCGCTACGGGCGCAAGTTCGAATCCTGCCTCGTACATGGATGTGTGTGATGTCCTTAGGTTAGCTAGGTGTAAGTAGTTCTAAGTTCTAGGGGACTGATGACCACAGCAGTTAAGTCCCATAGTGCTCAGAGCTATTAGAACCGCTTCAAAACAAATAAGGCAGAAGGAATAGATAACATTCCATCAGAATTTCTAAAATCATTGGGGGGAAGTGGCTACAAAACGACTATTTACTTTGGTGTGCACAATATATGAGTCTGGCGACATGCCATTTGACATCGCAAAAGCATCATCCACACAATGCCGAAGACGGCAAGAGATGACAAGTGCGAGAGCTATAGCACAATCGGCTTAAGAGCTCATGTATACAAGTTGCTTACAAGAATCGTATACAGAAGAATGGAAAAGAAAGGAAAAAGGGTGCGCTTTAGGAAAGGTGATGGTACGAGAAACGCAATTCTGACGTTGCGGTTAATAATTGAAGCAAGACTAAAGAAAAATGAAGGAACGTTCATAGGAAATGTCGACCTGGAAAAAGCTTTCGACATTGTAAAATGGTGGAAGTTGTTGGAAATTCTGAGAAAAGTAGGGGTAAGCTATAGGGAGAGTCGGGTCATACACAATATGTACAATGATAAGAGTGGACGACCAAGAACGAAGTGCTCGTGTTAAAAAGGGTGTAAACAAGGATGTGGCCTTTCGCCCCTGCTGTTTATATTTGTACATCGAGGAAGTAATGATGGAAATAAAAGAAGGGTACAGGAGCGGAATTAAAATTCAAGGTGAAAGGATATCAATGATACGATTCGGTGATGACATTGCTATCCTGAGTGAAAGTGCAGAAGAATTACATGATCTGCTGAACGGAATTAACAGTCTAATGAGTACAGAGGGTGGACTGAGAGTAAACCGAAGGAAGACGAAAGTAACGAGAAGTAGTAGAAATGATAACAGCGAGAAACTTAACATCAAGATTGATGGTCACGAAGTAGATTAAGTTAATGAATTCGGCTGCCTAGAGAGTAAACTAACCAATGACGGACGGAGTAAGGAGGACTTCAAAAGCAGACTAGCAATGGCAGAAATGGCATTCCTGGACAAGAGAAGTCTACTAATATCAAATATCAGCCCTAATGTGAGGAACCCATTTCTGATAATGTACGTCTGGAGTACAGCATTGTATGGTAGTGAAACATGGACTGTGGGAAAACCGGAACGGAAGAGAATCGAAGCATTTGAGATGTGGTGCTACAGACGAATATTGAAAATTAGGTCCGCAGCTCGTGGTCGTGCGGTAGCGTTCTCGCTTCCCGCGCCCCTGGTTCCCGGGTTCGATTCCCGGCGGGGTCAGGGATTTTCTCTGCCTCGTGATGCTTGGTGTTGTGTGATGTCGTTAGGTTAGTTAGGTTTAAGTAGTTCTAAGTTCTAGGGCACTGATGACCATAGATGTTAAGTCCCATAGTGCTCAGAGCCATTTGAACCATTTGAAAATTAGGTGGACTGAAATGGTAAGGAATGAGGAGGTTCTGCGCAGAATCGGAGAGGAACGGAATATGTGGAAAACACTGATAAGGAGAAGGGACAGGATGATAGGACCTGTTAAGACATGAGGGAATGACTTCCATGGTATTAGAGGGAGCTGTAGACGGCAAAAACAGTAGAGGAAGACAGAAGTTGGAATATATCCAGCAAATAATTGAGGACGTAGGCTGTAGCTGCTACTCTGAGATGAAGAGGTTGCCACAGGAGAGGAATTCGTGGCGCGCCGCATCAAACCAGTCAGAAGACTGATGACAAAAAAATAAAAATAAATAAAAATTTTCCAACCTTTCTAATATTCGGTCGACAAATAAAGAACAGAAAATTGTTCAGGATTTCAATGAATGTCAATAACACGGATAGGTTGAACAATTTCTCTTATTCAGATTTTGTGTAGAAATACATTGGACATGCAGTTCCAAGCAGGTTCCAAATACAGTATTCGTTGTCGTGGTTCTCTTGCTCTGTGCTACAACTTGCCGTCCAGGTCAAGAGTGTGTTCGACAATCAGTCGTGATAACGACACTTATAGTGAATTCAAAATGCCACCAATAAATCATACACATAATCAAGCAGGTACTCACTCCCTTGATAATACCATACCAAATATTGCAGAGAAGTGACCTACTCCGGTAGATCGCAAATAATAGTTTCTGAAATATACCCTGACCAGCGTTAGTGCTACACAAGATGTCCCGAACATTATGTCCAGTCTCTCCGCCGTCTAACGCGGCTTTACATTTATAAACAAAAATAATCCTCGCCAAAATATCACATGACCCATCGTTTGCAATTAAACTCTGAATAAAAGTATGAAGTGACAGCGCAACAAAATGGAAAGCCAAATACGTTGAAGACAAAGCTGTCTTGAAAGAAAGGTAAACAGTGATAAATTACTTGTCATCTCACGTGGCGTCCCTCTTTATTCCAGTTATCTCAAAAACTATTAATTGCACAAAAATGTCATTACAGTTTTCTGTAGACCTCATGGGAAGCTATTCAGAATTGTAATCATTATTTTTTTCACAAACTGGTAGATAATGTTTTCACAAGATCAGAATTTTCCCGATTAGTCTACTAGTGAAGTGCTATTGGGTACTACTTTTTTCTCCTCGATATTCAGCAGGGCTATTCAAATTTTGTACAGCGAACTGTACAACTGTAGCACATTTATGAGTAACTCTGAGAAAAGTGTACCGTACGTATTTCTAGAAAGTCGAGTGCCAACTTATCATGGCTTCTTTTTGCCGGCGATTGTCTCAGATGACAGGTATAACCCAGCAAAGCGGCCCCCCGCCGTGTTTAAACCCTCAGAAACGGGGAGACAAGACACCAAAAGCGTTCACTCCGATATTATTGCAGCTGAAAAGCCGCCGCATGCCACGCGTCAGTGTGCTGCGCAACATAGTGATTCAGTATTGTCTGGTACTGCTGTTTACGAAAACTTGCAGCACGGCATCACTGTGTTGACATTTACTCACAGTGTAATGAAGGTTAATATCCGGGACGACCTAGTCCACGGTTCGCTTTGTCGCGTAACAACTGGGCTGCAAGTTTAGGAGTTGAAGGATTACGACTGTACACTGCAGTACTTGAATGATGCAACTTACGTGATGATTTCTTGTGGCGCATTGGGAGACAGCCGATAATTCGCATGCGACATTGTGAGCCCTTGAGAAACGTACGTTTATTTGAGTACATCTTTTACTGGAGTATATCCGGTAAGCCAGGTACGGTATTTAATCATTTTTATATGCTATATTTATCGTTTTATACTCGGACCAATGGTTGTGAGAAGTGAGCTGTGGAGCATGTGTTTTATTTAATCCTGATTTTCTCATTATTATCAGCAGCCATTTTCATGAACTCTCCTTATCTTGCATGAAATTCATTTTGCTAGTTTACGTGTGGGCTAAGGCGAATTTTCTGCTCCCTCCAAGCTTAGAAACGGATGGCCGAACCGTTAGAATGCACAGGACAACAGGGAGGGGGGGGGGGGGGCGTAGAACAAGGAGAGAGATGGTGTCTTTGTGTACCCGACTTGGAATATGTAAGTATATCTTACCCGCCGAACTCTTGGCTGTGTGTTCTCATTGGTTGCTTGAAATGCGCGATAGATGCTTCGAGATACTTTGAGAGAGTCTGTCAGTTAAAATGAGGAAACAGGGAATCGATAGGTTGCGCTTTTGACACAAGTCGATTGGACCGTTGTATGGCGCCTGGAAGCTAATTCTGTGACTGGCCGGAAGGTGCGCCAAAATGTGCGTCCTCCGGTAGGTATAGAGGAGCGAACGTAGGCCGTTGAAGATAGGACGAGCTCCAAGGTGGTCGGGTTGGAGATGTTGTTGGCAGGTGGAGACACGCTGTACACCTGCGCTACGAGACAACAACGGTGAGACTCAATGCAACTGCTTACTAGGGTGACGTTATTTAGGCCGCGACCAGAGCTTGTCAGTAGCGACAATGCTTATTACCAAATTCCTTCCAAATTGGTGAAGTTGAAACTTCTGTATTTAAATGAGTGTGTTTGTACTTACATTGCAGAATGACTGAGAAGATGAAACTTCTGCGTTATTTGATTCTGAAACAGCTGAGTAAAGCTGAACGTACTGAGCCCACTTTCTCTTTACTTTATCTTATCATGTCAACACTGAACCTTAATATTCTAGAGCAATGCAATCTGACTGCTCAAAAAATTACAACCTGACTTCAAATAATTAATTCAAAAAGAATGGCCCTGACTGAAAAGAAATCTTTGCAGTAACCTATGCATTTCATTAAGCACTTACCTCACAGAAATCTTAATTACGCGAACTACTACATTGCAGCGAGCGTCAATACTGCCAGCTGAATAAAAGATTGTAACTACAAAAGACACTAACTACTAATAGGCATGTGGTTAGCAAAGGAAAGATTTCGTTGCAATCCAAATACTGTATTTTTTACCTTAATAATGTGACATCCAGTTCAAACACGAACATAAATCGTCATTGACATCTAGTACAAAGGTATATAATCACGAATAATATTCAATCTCCAAGTCGAACTTGTACAGATCGTTAGCCTACGCCAACACTTCAAACCTCTACGCTCCATCAATGCTAACTTCTTACATCTAACATCCATCACTGCTGGCTGTTCACCTCCAACTGGCCAACAGTACTTCCATCACTGCTGGCAACTAACTTCGAACTGCCCAACACTACTGGCGATTAACTTCCAACAACGAGTCCAACCAGCCACAGAGTCTCTTACAAAGAAAGCGCAATGAGAGATCCAATGCAAAGCGCTGCTAACACAGAAGCATCCCACTTACAAATTCTTTACCACGTGTGTCGTAAGCTAAGTTCTTTACACCACCCTGTTTTCGGCTAAATAGTGTAATCGTTCTCTTGCTTCAACAACTGTAATAAACATCGATTTTTATTTCTGTTCTTGTCCCGTGCAGCTCCATTAACGAAATTTTAAGTTCATCAGCACCAAGAATTTCTGCAAATGAATAAAAGCAAATATCTCTCTTGTTCTTTACCTCAGCAGTCTTTGACCTCAGCAACGCTTATCTCTGTTGCAGCGTGTTGGATCAGGCACAAGCTTATAAAATCCTTTCCCTTGTTTCCATAGAGGCACCCCCTATGCTGATCACTTTGTCAAGCTTTCATTTCGTAAGGGACAATAGCATTTAAGAACACTGTTTGTCACACAGTGCAATTTCCTTCACGTAAAGTAACTGTAATAACTCCAAAGTTTAAAGTCTTTTACTTCTGGCCTTCGAGACCAACTTCAAAGTGCATCAGCCAAGAGATTAAGAAAAATATGTGAGGTACATCTAAACTTCGTATCTGTCTCCATAAAGCTGCACGATGCTACTTTTTCCGTTGTGTTACTTGTTTACGGGGTAGAAATTCCTCGTACCTTAATTAATCACATTATGATTGTCGCACTTAAGGGGTACGACACCATTATCAGTGGACAATTGAGCTTAGTAGTAACATACGTTGTCGTTTCATTTTTGGCTGTTACAACCAGAAACACAGATTAAGATCACTAATTCACCGTCAGATCACTCCATACTGAAACTTATCCGGCACCTCATACTCTGACTGGAGGACATATGCTGCAGGACGCCGAGTGCCAACTAACAGGTGATTTTAATCACAGTACAGTACAGTCAACCTCGTTTTGTAACGTAGGACAACGTTTAACCCCAACAATGCTTTAGGAGCTACGAGAAGATCCAACGTGACAGCACTTCTTCCAGTAGTAATGGCGACCATTTGTGGTTCAAATGGCTCTGAGCACTATGGGACTTAACTGCTGAGGTCATCAGTCCCCTAGAACTTAGAACTATTTAAACCTAACTAACCTAAGGACATCACACACATCCATGCCCTAGGCAGGATTCGAACCTGCGACCGTAGCGGTCGCGCGGTTCCACACTGTAGCGCCTAGAACCGCTCGGTCACTCCGACAGGCGACCATTCGTGCTGACACTGACACCTTAATAGCACCCTCTGACTTCTTCTTTCCTCGAATGAAGAAACCATTGCATGGCAGGCATTTCAAGTGACGAGGAGGTGATTTTTTTCGTGTCTCGTTTGCTGAACAGCCAAAATGCAGATTTCTGCAATCGAGATCTCTGCTAAGTCATCAGTCGTTGGGAAAAATGTGTCATATTGAAGGGTGAATATCAGGGCGGCTCTTATAAGATACATTTTAAAATTTCTGGTAATTTTTTCTTAGGGTAGCATCTGTTGTGTTCCTGTAACTGAATTTTTCTATTAATTCAGCCCAAACGTTCAAAGTAGTAGGAAAATGTTGCTACAGTTTATTAAAATGGGTGGCAAGTAGCACGCTATTATTAATTAAACACTTGCTTTGACAAGGCGGCATTAGCACAGAAATGTGACAACACAGATAGAAATGACCTGTAACATTTTTCAGTTGTTATGGTACAATATGGTATTTAACTTTGGTAACAGTATGAGGCGTGGCACTTGAAGTTTTATACCTAATGCAATGAGATCTAGCTACAGCAATAGACATGATGCCTATTGCTGTCAGCTGGATAGCTTCATACGACACTGAAAACAGACAAGAGATACAATCCACAAGCATAGAGTGTTGTGTATCAAACTTGTTCCTTATCATTGAAATTATGCTTCACAGAATGGACAATATTAAGCACAATAAACGATTAAATTACGCAGTATTACGGGTTTATATTGTTCACTATCATACAATGCTATTCTCCAAACGTACATTCTCAGAAATTTCTTCTTTAAGGCCTATGTTTAATACTAGCAGACCGCTCTTAGACAGAAATGCCTTTTTCGTCAGTGCTAGTCTGCTTTTTATGTACTCTTTGCTCCGTCCAACATAGATTACTTAGTTGTCTAGGTAGCAGAATTTCCAAATCGTAATGTTAAGTTCCTCGCTGTTGTCAGTTCTGCAACTTCTCATTGCTTTGGATCATGCAGATCTTCTTCACTTTCACTGCGAATAGCAACTTCATCAGTGAATCTTATCGTCAATATCCTTTTGCCCTGAATTTTAATTCCACTCTTGTACCTATCTTTTATATCCCTCATTGGTTCTTCAA
Organism: Schistocerca serialis cubense; assembly: GCF_023864345.2. Taxonomy (NCBI): domain Eukaryota; kingdom Metazoa; phylum Arthropoda; class Insecta; order Orthoptera; family Acrididae; genus Schistocerca; species Schistocerca serialis. Next base: position 377,921,590 of record NC_064643.1, on the reverse strand, counting down.
TGTACTGACTGAACAGGTGGGGCGAAAGTTTACGTCCCTTTCTTACACCCTTTTTAATCCGTTCTTAGTCTTCCACTCTTATTGTACCCTCTTCGTTCTTATACATATTCCATATTATCCGTCTTTCCCTGCAGCTTACCGCTATTTTTCTCAGAACTTGTCGTGCACCCTCAAACGTGGAATTGTTCTACCTAGAAGTAACGGAATAATCCATAATTAAGAGCATCGTGTATTTGATACATAAACGTGTATTAACTACTATTTTTGAGCTACGAATTGTGAACATGGTTGTGACAAAGCATCTTGCTTTGGTACTCGATGTAGACCGTGCTTTCTATTATGTGATCTGAAAAAGGCTATTTAACTAGTCTAAACTTGTAATCGATGTATTCTTCCCTGCGATCTTTGCAAATAAAAGGTTTTCCTAAAGAAGATTACAAAAATATAACTAACGTTTGCCGTGTATAACACTGAGAGTGTCAGGTAATAAGATATCTAAATAACTTCACTGTCTCTTGGCAGCCTGTGATATTGGCACTATGAAAGTAATTATGCTGACACTCGTATTAGACTGTATCTATTGATCCGTAAAAAGCCACAGCTAAGTCAGAATGTAGACCTCAGGTCGGAACTCGTAGAACTGTGGTTCGTAGCATGATTCCAGGAACCGTACTGAGCTGACTGCAGGAACTGAATTGAAGCGCCTGACTGCTTGGTCTGAACTGTGTGAGCGTACGTGGTACACATCACATTTGCTTTCGCTTCCCTTAGAGCTGTTAAACTACCGTAGACTACCGTAGAATATCATAAGTAAGCGTAAACTAGTTTACCTAGTAGCATTTGTCAGTTAAGATCGTAACAACTTTTACACTACGTTAAGTGTGTTGCATACCCATCGGGCGTTACCTCATTTCGATTGCTAGTTTTGCATATGCAATCTGTGTCCAACTAAATTCCTATAAAGTGGAACCGGTAAACCGTCTAGCAAATTAATGAGAATATATAAAGATTTACCCAACCTACAGAACATTTTTGATCTAAAGAATTATCCTCTTACCTGCTAATTAACAATAAATAGTATTTATAGCAAAATTGAAATAGTCAATATTTAGTTAAGCTTTTATTCGAAAATCGTTGATTGTTAATGTGAAACAGAAGAATGTTGTAACAAAAATTTAAAAAATAGAGGTTTATTATATAGAGCTAGAAAAAGCTGGAAAAAGTCAAAATTAAAAAAACGCAAAACAAAAATATGCTGATCACTTTGTCGAGCTAATATAAAACATGTTTCTGTTAATTATAAACAACTTTCGCGCTTATAAACAGTACTAGGACACGTTTGCCTTTGGTCATAACAAAGGGTACAAAACAACAACAATAATTATATAGATTTTTCCTATATTTGTACATCAAAATTAGCTTCTTTGGTTGCATAAAAGCGCAGACGTTAACCAGTAAACTATTTTTATTACTTACAAAATGCAGTATATACTGTTAAGGATATAAAACACACAGTGGACTAAACGATGTGCGGTTCTAATTATGTGTAAACCAAACAAAGAAACAAAAAACAGAAGTCTTCGGCTCTCAGTTTCTCACACATTCTTTTATGTTTCTTTCCCTACCAATGCAACCAAAACTACGGCAAGTTCAACCATTTACCAACGCTCCATTTCCACTACATGTACGAAGGACGTTTCAAATACAATGCACTTATTTTTACTTACACGATATTTTTCAGTATCTCTTTACAGTCCTTCAGCATAGTCTCCCTGCTTTTCTATGACTGAATCACAACGTCTCGGAATCGCTATTATTCCTTCTGTTTATTTCTCGAATGGCTCAGGTAACGGTGGTAGAAAGTTCTTCCAGAAAACGTAAAGACGCCCACGCAAAGGTTTTTTCAACTTCGGGAATTAGTCGAAGTCTGGTGCACTCATGTCCGGGCTGTGGAGAGAATGCGGCAACATTTCTCATCCGTATTTTCGCAGTTTTTTCGCTACAACATTGCCTACATGAGAGCGAGCATTGTACGGTAAAATTCCTTAACAGTTGCTCCACGCGGGACCGCCTGCCACGACTTGTTGGTGATCGTTTGGAAATTTTCGTGTTTGCTTGAACGCTGAAATATTTTCGGACGAGAAGAATCTGGAGCTCCCCACTCACTGGACTGTGATCCCCAACCTCGATTCAAAGTCTCCAACCCACCTTCCATCAATTCGACACAAGAATTTTTTCGCAAGTTTGCAACATCCAGGTGCTTCTAGTTCCCAACTGTAAAACAGTGTGAGACCCATCTTGCAGAAATTTTTCTTCTTCAAATCATTTATCGGACTACGGAATATTGATGTTGGGAGAATTCCCGTGGCTTCAGAGACTTCCTCACAATTCGCACTGCGATCTTCTTCACGTGCATCTGCCACAAGTTTCGCGCTTCATAAATATTTTGACGTTCTTGGCCTTCCAGGTCTTGGGTTATCGTCTGTTCTCATACGACCGCCATGAAAACGATGAAACCAACGTGAAACCGTTCTACGGCCCACTGTAAACTCACCACAAACTTCTATTCGGTTTTTAATGCGTGTAGTTTCGATCTTGATGTACGACCTCTAGTATTTAACTATCACATTACCCTAGTCCTCTGCTGGATCCATTTCTAATCCTCGCCCATTTTATGTTAGAGTACAAAGCGAAAAAACAAAAACATATGGTTCTTCCTCAAACTGCCAACTACATCTGACGTAATTTTCATTGTTATTGATCAAACAGTCCACAGTAATACGAACTTGTGCATTATTTATGAAATGTCCCTCGTATGGAAGCTGTGCGTAATTTGGGCTCAGTAGGATAAGGGGAATAGGTGCAAACCGCATTTTAAAATCAGAGAAAGGGAAAAAAACAAATTTGCAAACTGTTTTTTCTTCATGACACAGTCATTCATTGCCTGTGTAGACTGGCTGCTTACAGAGTGATCATATAAGTCGGGTATATGGTAACTTCTTGCAGATCCTCTACCTCTTTCCGGTACAGTCGCTTGATTACACGAAGTTGTTACTACAAGAGCCCACTTTGGAACATTCCTGTATATAGCTGCCAGTCTAGATTAAATTAATATCACAATAATCCAAATATCGGGAGGCACGTTATTGGAGATGAAACAGTCTGTCACGCTTTTGAACGCAAATTTCTTACAATAAATGACTTTTCAAAAAGCAAGTTCTGATTGAACTGATACGAAAATTTTTGTGGTTGATTGGACCCATGACTTCTCTCTAGAAACTATTGGTCTGGTTTCTAACTACGAAAGACCTTGAAAATGTTTTCAAAGGAAAGTAAAAATGTATGTTAACTAACAGCGAAAGATTTTGAACATGGTTTTAAATACAAGTAACAAGCATGTGTACGTCTAAACCTTAAACGATATAACTTAGAGTTTGCGTTATACAGGGGTTAGAACACAGCATTTAATTTAACTGATAAATATGCATAATGAAATGTTAGATAGGATGTTATTTACAAGTGGTGAGATGAGTGAAGCTGAAATGACGAGAAGAAACAGATCAGCCTTACCGAAATTCAAAAAAAATAAAAAATAAAAAAAATGGTTCAAATGGTCCGCAGCTCGTGGTCGTGCGGTAGCGTTCTCGCTTCCCGCGCCCCGGTTCCTGGGTTCGATTCCCGGCGGGGTCAGGGATTTTCTCTACCTCGTGATGACTGGGTGTTGTGTGCCGTCCTTAGGTTAGTTAGGTTTAAGTAGTTCTAAGTTCTAGAGGACTGATGACCATACATGTTAAGTCCCATAGTCGTCAGAGCCATTTGATTTGGTTCAAATGGCTCTGAGCACTATGGGACTTAACATCTGTGGTCATCAGTCCCCTAGAACTTAGAACTACTTAAACCTAACCAACCTATGGGCATCACACACATCCATGCCCGAGGCAGGATTCGAACCCGCTACCGTAGCGGTCGTGCGGTTCCAGATTGAAGCGCCTAGAACCGCACGGCCACACCGGCCGGCCCGAAATTCGAAACAGACTCCTTTCGCCGTTGTCTTCTAGTAACATCATGAAAAGCTTCGTGCTGACTGGAAGTCAACTCCACACTTATCATCGTTATTCACTGTACACGAACAGATATTAACTTCTTCAGAAGTAGCTAGGAGTGGCATGTACGAACCTGAAATGATGTGACCAGTACTTGGGTGTCTGACTGGAAGTCAAATGGCACGTATCGTTACTGTTGACAACACAAAAAGGGAAAATCATTTTTCACATTTTGTAGTTTGGTGTGCGCATGATACAATTTGAATTGACATCATGGACATTTTAGGCAAGACCAGGGTTCGTACCCAAAACATCCCTTTAGTAAAGAACTTGAGGAGTTTTGTATCTTCAGGAAATAACGAAACGATGTACGATTACTAGGACGGGTTGTATGTGCGCATGTTACGCTCATATGCAGGATGAGCTGCCCGCATTTCGCGGAAAACGAAATGTGCTTTTGGCTATGGCCACTTGTCCTCATCTGGTGCTTCGCATGGAGTACCTCAAGCTTCGCTTTTGATGCCAACGGGCTCTTCTGCACAGGCATATCGCAGTATACCCGATGTGACGTATCTACCCTGACAGCACGATAAGTGGCGAACTCGCGTCGCTCAAGGCGGGGGGCTAGTGTGGAGACAGGTTCCATGGCCTCGCGTATCCTCCTTGTGAGTGGAGTCCATTCCTCCAGCAAGATCTAAGCAGGCACACGGGAAACGTTTATTAGTTATTGGGAGCGCGTTATGGAGTCCTTTAAGGAAATAGCGTTCAAGCCTTATTTTCGCCATTCCTTAAGATCCGCACCAATACTCACCTCACTGGGCTGATTTTGGACAAGCGAGTGGCACATAGCACATCGCGATTACATCCTCACCGTTACGAGCGATGTCAGCAGTGGAAGCCCACGCGACTGCCTGGTGCTAATTCTGCGGCACCTGCAGTGCTCCACAGCAACCCGTATGCTCTTTCAGGGGGCTGACTAGCATTTTGTCGAGTGGATTTGTTTGAAGCAGAAAGAAAGCCAACGTGAACTCGTTATATCTACCAAGGGGCCTCCACTAAGGTGTAGAGGAGGCCATGCCCGCAGCTGTCGGCCATACAGGGTGTAGTCATCTACAAGTCGTGGCTCACGTCTGTACCAACGACGTCTGTCACTCGTGTTCCAAGGCCATCCTCAGTTCATACAATCGGTTGGTGGAAGTGGTGAAGGCTGCTGGCCTTGCGCGCTGGTTGCAAACAGAGCTTCCAATTTGTAGCATTGTTCCCAGAGTTGATCAGTACCCCTTTGGGTTGGAGCCGAGTTGAGAGTGTCAACGAAAGGTTTCATCTACTCTGTGATGGTCTTGGCTGAGATTTGTGGAACTGTATCATGAGGTAGGGAATTTTAGGACTCCCCTTGATATGTCAGGTGTGTACTACGCAAAGGATGCAACTACTCGGGTAGCAGAGTACATGTTGAGCGCACACAGTTTTTTTTGGGGGGGGGGGGGAGGGGGGGGAAAGGGGGTTAGGGCTATGCGGTTGTTTCAGTTCCTCTGATGAAAACTTCCCAGACGACCAGGCGGCGAAATTAGAACGCGTTCAGAATGATGATGATTGTCTTTTCAGTCCTCGATGAAAGCTATAGCTTTTGGCGCAACAGCATCATCGTTGCGAATTTTTAGTGATGCGTTCGTTTCGATCAAAATCGTTTTAGTGAGAGACGTTCCAGACAAAAAATTCATGAAATTATTTTCAGAAGCATTTTTGAGAGAGAGATGAGCTGGAGAACCTCAGGACAGACTGTGCCAACCTTTTAAAAATTTTCAAAACTTTTTAGAGGAATACTTTGCAGGTAACAGTTTCATAAAACCATTTTCAGAAGCCTTTTTGAGAAAAAGATGAGATGTAGAAACTCAAGACGAAGTATATCAATAGAGACGAAATCACAATCTCATATTGTTTTATACCAATATTTAAGAAAGGTTGCCGTAAGCTTGGATGTAATCGGTGTAAGTGAATTCCATATTGGAATCTACTTTCATAGGGTGAAGGTGTAATTATAGCAAGTCGATGTGTCTTTAATCCTTGATATTTTCGAGCTACACGGATAGAATAGCGGGAATTATATTGAAGTTTTTTGGATAAATACCGTGCCCCTTTCGAATTGCTAAATCTATGGAGCAAAAGCCAACTCGTTTTGCTAACTTTTTATTAAGGAAACTACAATAAACCACAAACAGTAACACACTCTTCAGAACCAACAAAACAATAAGGATCCCTTCTTCGGATCAAGCAAATAGCAACTAATTCCTATAATCAGAGTTCCCTTTGACTCTATACCCGTACAACAGTTACATGAGGAAGTCGGCTGTTAGCAGCTCGTAGCTAACACGACTGAACGGCCGGGCGCCGGCTCATCTAGCCCCAGGAGGAAGGACATTTCCGCGACTATTTGCACACACGTGATCGCCAAGAAATAGTTCGTTGATCGTCGCGCCCCTTCCACTGCTGCTGGTTGATGGGCTTTGATGGACGTTGGCCGTACCTACATGTTTGTTGCCAACTGTGGTACTTACTTTTAAATACTCTCGTGTCGGCCAGACTGCGCAGCGGATTCGGCAACCCGCATCGCTCGTCTGTCTGCGGAGTTGCCACTGCAATAGGTGCCTGTGGTGACTGCAGCAAGAAGCATCATATGGCGGGAGTATCTTTCCGCTCTGCAGGGTTATCCATCATGTAACTTGTAATTATATAAGTTTGATAACGGAAGCTAGTTATTGCCTGAAAATGTTTGTGTTCGTGATGATTACAAACACAAGAAGAGAATTCAGTTTACACTGTTTTTATTTTCTGTAACAGTGTATGTCGAAACACGATTCTAGGCCTCTTCTAAAGGTCAAACACAGAGTTCGGATTTCAGTACTCTTTCAGAACTTTACAGGTATGGTGCTGTCATTCAAGATATCTAGAGTCATTAATAAATTGAATAATGAGATAAAACCAACACAGGAAAATATTAAAAGAATTCAGGTAAGAATCGATCATTCCCCAAAAATTATCAGTAAAAGGATTGAAGAGTTAGTCGTAAATAAAATAAGAGTATATGTTACCAGTTATTTCACTTTCTTCTCCTTTTTATTATTTTTTTCTTCATTTTTCATTCTTCATTTTTCATTCTTCTTTCTAAGATGCAGAGCCAGCTGTTTCAGATCCAGCCAATAATATATTCGCAGTTAATTTCAGCCATTACCAAGTGATGTGGTATGAAATTAGGGATTTTCAGTTCGGACTAAATGTTAATGGTTACCGGAATTTACCTGACAGCCAAGAGAAAGCTGAAACTTCCTGGCAGATTAAAACTGTGTGCTGGAACAAGACTCGAACTCGGGACCTATGCCTTACGCGGGCAAGTGCTCTACCAACTGAGCTACCCAAACACGACTCACGACCCGTCCTCACACCTTTACTTCCGCCAGTATCTCGTCTCCTACCTTCCAAACTTTATAGAAGCTCTCCTGCATACCTTGCAGAACTAGCACTCCTGGAAGAAAGGATATTGCAGAGACATTAATTAGCCAGACATGAATGTTTCCAGAATGAGATTTTCAATCTGCCAGGAAGTTTCATATCAGCGCACACTCCGCTGCAGAGCAAAAATCTCATTCTGGAAGAGAAAGCTGCCGGTAATCTTGCTCGGACTATGGAAATGAAACTGTTCAAATTTATTTCTGAGACGATGCTGCCCGTTGTCCCAGGTAAAAATGAAACTTTTGTGTACGTGTTTGTGCATGCATTCATGTGGGTGTGTATATTAAACTGAAAGTTGTAAGTGATGAGAATGAGACAGATATCAGTCCGATAGTGGATTAAAATAAACAGTGGACGAAAAACTGGGGAAAGGCATGTACTGCAGATTTTATATGCAATCATAAGTTTTCACGATATGAAACGAGGTCTTATTAATGAAAAAGAATTTTAAAATGACATGTGATTTTCTCATAATTTTTGAGTCACTAGCATTCCACACAGCACTGTCCATTTCTTCCCTGTCTTCAACTTCAGCTTTTCCTGTAAAGCTTGGTGTGTTCATAGTTTTTCCTTAAGGGGAACAAGCTTGTCTTTAGGACACTGCTAGTAGATATTTTTTGAATTGTACGAATTGTGCCCCTTTGGCTTTGTTATTCTGAAATATGCATCCTGGGTGAGCCGTGCACGGCTCGTATTCGTGCCATTTATTGTTTGTCATTTTCTGTTACTGTACTGCCGCCTCGTTTTCTTGTTATATTAACTGGCGTCAGTAACTTCCTGCCTTACTTGCCCGTGAGCAGCAGCAGCAGCGCATATCGGTAAGTGCACTGTCGTACCATCTCTGGAGCCACCGATAGTATTTCCGGATCGTCGTGTGTGTCTGGCTAGTCAGTTTGGTACAGACCAGCAGTGCAGTCGGGACGCAGCAGCAGCTACGTCGGGCATCAGAGCGCCGGTGAGGCGCCGACAGCCAGAACTGTCGGACAGAGGGAGATTGGAGTGGGACAAACGTTGGTTGGTCGTTCGGTTGGTCGTCTCATCGGCAGACGTATACTTGGTCCTTTCACCGTTTTCGGGCCTGGGCGGTTGGTCGGTTGGCGTGGAGCAGCAAGGAAATCTCAGCGCGTAGTATGGCCGGGCCCGCTGGCAGCCTCCATGTGGTGTTGGAGTGTGTGGCGCTGTTCCCATTGCTACGAGGTTTGTGGCTCACTGATCCTGGACATGAAAGTTGAGTTTTGACTTAATCTACCAGCAAGTCACGACTGTCCACATAGTGTCGTTTGGAGTTCGTTGTCAGCTGTTGGGATATTCCCACGAGCAACGACGTGTGTTTTCACGTTGGCAAATTTTAGCCACCCTCCGGTGGAGTTTAACTGTACTTGGTTATTTGAACTGAAGTGCGCTAGCGGAGTCTTCTGCCCTGTAGCCGTTAATATTCCGGTTACCTGCCCTGGCCATTGATGTAAATTCAGGCAGTGTATTACCCTCATCGTGTTGTCGCTGTCCAGCACCATGTGGAGTTTGACAGCTCAATGTATAATTGGTTGTGGGCGCCAATACCTTCTACGTCGTTCTATTGAACTCCCTGTTGTATGCTGGTCAGGTGAAGCGGAGGTTATCTTGTTAGTGGGTCCATTGACTGTCTGTCGGTTGGGTTGTCGTCGAATCGACAATTGTTGGGCCGACTGGCTGTCTCACCTAAGCGAGCGTTAGTGTTTGAATTCCAGGCCAACCCTCAAAACTTCTGAGCGCCCTTGGGTGTACCGCCTTTCTTGTTTGTTCTTGTTGTTTGTACTTGTATGGCTTCTAGCCGATTTTTAGATTAAGGTTGTTTTGCCCTTAAGGTGTAAGATTGTCTGGGCCTTCAGTCTAATATGAGAACTGTTTTACGTAAAGCCTTTGGCATTTTTAAAACTAATGTTATTGAGTCTTAAGTGTTCGGCCTTCAGCCGATATTGAATTTAAGTTGTTTTGCTCTTAAAGTGTCAGATTCTTGGGGCCTTCAGCCGATTTTGAATTAAAGTTGTTCTGCTCTTAAGGTTTTAGATGGTTTGGGCCTCCAGCGTAAGTTAAGAACTGTTTTACATAAAGCCTTTGGCATTTTTAAAACTAATGTTATTGAGTCTTAAGTGTTGGGCTTTCAGGCGATATTGAATTTGTGTTGTTTGCTCTTAAAGTGTCAGATTCTTTGGGTCTTCAGCCTAATTAAGGTACTGTTTCAAGTTAAGGCTATGCCTTTTAAATTTCTGATTTTGGTTGAGCTTTAAGTTATTGGCTTTCAGCCGTTTTTAAATTAAAGTGGTCTTGTCCTTGAGGCATGAGATTGTACGTGCATTCAGCCGCTAATTAAGTTCCAAAACTAAAGCTGTGGTTTTTTCAAAAAAATAAAAAAATTCTTGGCTCTTGTAATGTTTGATGAAATAAAAGGATGCATGTCCGAGAATAAATGCCAGCCTCTTATTTTGGCCCTTTCCACAACTTAAATTACCTGTCCTGTCCTACTGGTTTAGCAGGGAGTCTCACTGGGTTCATTCGTGTTACATGGCCACAAAAGGCAATCCTTCTTTTCTCGATCGTGTCACTTATCTCCTACACATACTTAAATAGTTCTGTACTCGCTGTTTTGTTTAATGCGACACTAGGCCTTTCTCAAAATATGTTTCTTTGCCCTCAAGCAGAAATTCCTAGTTCACTGTAGGAGCCTCTGCCGCATATAGGGCCTCCGGTGGAATAAGACTATAGTAGTGTTGCATTAAACGAAATCCGATGGAAGTGTTTGGATTCGGTGAATGCCTCGAAAACATTACCTTTCATCCTGTGTGTTGCCAGCAGTGTTATGTGGATGTGGTAGTGTTACGGTACATTGGTGTCTTTCGTGGTTACGCTGTAGTCCCCTTATCGCGCTTCAAAAAATTCTAAATGCGTTGTGTACTGTGACCAGTAGAGGGAAAGTTCGGAGATGATGACTGTTTATTTCAACACACCTTGTCAGACAGCAGCGTCTGTTCACTAACGTTCCTGAAATGGGCTGGCCTGCCCAGAGTACCGATGAGCCCAGTGAAATGCAGGTTGGCCCACATCAAACTGGTACACCTCACATACCGGTTAATCATCTCTAATCGAATTTCTTCTGATGTGGTAACACTGTCTCGAACGTTGGCTATACTGCATTTTATCGGAAATCTGAAAGCAGCTGTCTGGCCTTGCATCAGTTGTTGTGAAAGCTCGTATCATTGCCATTATACCATGTAAGCAGGAGATCCCGGAATCGAGTCCCGATCGGGGCACACATTTTCAGCTGCCCAATCGAGGTATATCAGCAACACCTGTCGGCAGCTGAGGCTTTCATTTAATCATCATTTATTCTATCATTAGTTGCAATAGAAACGGGGCACCTTGTATTATAACAGGGAATTGATACTGTACAGTGTTATATAAAGACAGACTCCAGCAAGGGATGTAAAGAAATGGAGGGAAAATCCTCACGACCAACACTATTCAAGAGCTGAACAAGAACAAGAGAACTGCAGGATCCGTGCAGAATCGAAATCGTTATAGGTACAGAAAGCTGGTTGAAGCCAGAGATAAATTCTGCCGAAATTTTTACAAAGGTACAGACGGTGTTTAGAAAGGATAGATTGCATGCAACCGGTGGTGGAGTGTTCGTCGCTGTTAGTAGTAGTTTATCCTGTAGTGAAATAGAAGTGGATAGTTCCTGTGAATTATTATGTGTGGAGGTTACACTCAACAACCGAGCTAGGTTAATAATTGGCTCCTTTTACCGACCTCCCAAATCAGCAGCATTAGTGGCAGAACAACTGAGAGAAAATTTGGAATACATTTCACATAAATTTTCTCAGCATGTTATAGCCTTAGGTGGAGATTTCAATTTACCAGATATAGACTGGGACACTCACATGTTTAGGATGGGTGGTAGGGACAGAGCATCGAGTGACATTATACTGAGTGCACTATCCGAAAATTACCTCGAGCGATTAATCAGAGAACCGACTCTTGGAGATAACATCTTGGACCTACTGATAACAAACAGACCCGAACTTTTCGACTCTGTATGTACACAACAGGGAATCAGTGATCATAAGGCCGTTGCAGCATCCCTGAATATGGAAGTTAGTAGGAATATAAAAAAAGGGAGGAAGGTTTATCGGTTTAGCAAGAGTAATAGAAGGCAGATTTCAGACTACCTAACAGATCAAAACGAAAATTTCTGTTCCGACACTGACAATGTTGTGTGTTTATGGAAAAAGTTCAAGGCAATCGTAAAATGCGTTTTAGACAGGTACGTGCCGAGTAAAACTGTGAGAGACGGGAAAAACCCACCGTGGTTCAACAACAAAGTTAGGAAACTACTGCGAAAGCAAAGAGAGCTTCACTCTAAGTTTAAACGCAACCAAAACCTCTCAGACAAACAGAAGCTAAACGATGTCAAAGTTAGCTTAAGGAGGGCTATGCGTGAAGCGTTCAGTGAATTCGAAAGTACAATTCTATGTACCGACTTGACAGAAAATCCTAGGAAGTTCTGGTCTTACGTTAAATCAGTAAGTGGCTCAAAACAGCATATCCAGACACTCCGGGATGATGATGGCATTGAAACAGAGGATGACACGCGTAAAGCTGAAATATTAAACACCTTTTTCCAAAGCTGTTTCACAGAGGAAGACCGCACTGCAGTTCCTTCTCTAAATCCTCGCACAAACGAAAAAATGGCTGACATCGAAATAAGTGTCCAAGGAATAGAAAAGCAACAGGAATCACTCAACAGAGGAAAGTCCACTGGACCTGACGGGATACCAATTCGATTCTATACAGAGTACGCGAAAGAACTTGCCCCCCTTCTAACAGCCGTGTACCGCAAGTCTCTAGAGGAACGGAAGGTTCCAAATGATTGGAAAAGAGCACAGGTAGTCCCAGTCTTCAAGAACGGTCGTCGAGCAGATGCGCAAAACTATAGACCTATATCTCTGACGTCGATATGTTGTAGAATTTTATAACATGTTTTTTGCTCGAGTATCATGTCGTTTTTGGAAACCCAGAATCTACTATGTAGGAATCAACATGGATTCCGGAAACAGCGATCGTGTGAGACCCAACTCGCTTTATTTGTTCATGAGACACAGAAAATATTAGATACAGGCTCCCAGGTAGATGCTATTTTTCTTGACTTCCGGAAGGCGCCGGCCGAAGTGGCCGTGCGGTTAAAGGCGCTGCAGTCTGGAACCGCAAGACCGCTACGGTCGCAGGTTCGAATCCTGCCTCGGGCATGGATGTTTGTGATGTCCTTAGGTTAGTTAGGTTTAACTAGTTCTAAGTTCTAGGGGACTAATGACCTCAGCAGTTGAGTCCCATAGTGCTCAGAGCCATTTGAACCACTTCCGGAAGGCGTTCGATACAGTTCCGCACTGTCGCCTGATAAACAAAGTAAGAGCCTACGGAATATCGGACCAGCTGTGTGGCTGGATTGAAGAGTTTTTAGCAAACCGAACACAGCATGTTGTTATCAATGAAGAGACGTCTACAGACGTTAAAGTAACCTCTGATGTGCCACAGGGGAGTGTTATGGGACCATTGCTTTTCACAATATATATAAATGACCTAGTAGATAGTGTCGGAAGTCCCATGCGGCTTTTCGCGGATGATGCTGTAGTATACAGAGAAGTTGCACCATTAGAAAATTGTAGCGAAATGCAGGAAGATCTGCAGCGGATGGGCACTTAGTGCAGGGAGTGGCAACTGACCCTCAACATAGACAAATGTAATGTATTGCGAATACATAGAAAGAAGGATCCTTTATTGTATGATTATATGATAGCGGAACAAACACTGGTAGCAGTTACTTTTGTAAAATATCTGGGAGTATGCGTGCGGAACGATTTGAAGTGGAATGATCATATAAAATTAATTGTTGGTAAGGCGGTTACCAGGTTGAGATTCATTGGGAGAGTCCTTAGAAAATGTAGTCCATCAACAAAGGAGGTGGCTTACAAAACACTCGTTCGACCTATACTTGAGTATTGCTCATTAATGTAGGATCCGTACCAGATCGGGTTGACGGAGGAGATAGAGAAGATCCAAAGAAGAGCGGCGAGTTTCGTCACAGGGTTATTTGGTAACCGTGATAGCGTTACGGAGATGTTTAACAAACTCAAGTGGCAGACTCTGCAAGAGAGGCGGTCTGCATCGCGGTGTAGCTTGCTCGCCAGGTTTCGAGAGGGTGCGTTTCTGGATGAGGTATCGAATATATTGCTTCCCCCTACTTATACCTCCAGAGGAGATCACGAATGTAAAATTAGAGAGATTAGAGCGCGCACGGAGGCTTTCAGACAGTCGTTCTTCCCGCGAACCATACGCGACTGGAACAGGAAAGGGAGGTAATGACAGTGGCACGTAAAGTGCCCTCCGCCACACACCGTTGGGTGGCTTGCGGAGTATAAATGTAGATGTGGATGTAGAATGTGCAGAGGGATAGGCAACCGATGAGGACCACGGAAACTGTATACAGAATTTGCGTGTACATCACGGGAAGGCTTCTGAATCGGTATTGGGGTTGCCGCACCAGGTTGGTCTATCTTATAACTGGCTCTTAACGTCAATTGCCAACGATTACTTGGACATCTTGCTTTACTTCATGTCAGACGAGGCCTGGTTTCATTTTTCAGGTTATGTAAACTAATAGAACTGCAGACACTGGTCGCAGGACAACCCACATATTCTGCATGAGAAACCTCTCCACTCCGAAAAGATTAGGGCTTGGTGTACATTGTCCGGCATGAGCATTATTGACCCATATTTTTCGGTTGCACCCTAAACAGTGTCAAATATAAGCAGCCCTTTGATTCTTTCTTCGCACAATTAATAGACACAGTGAAGCTGATTGCACTATTCCAAAAAGATGGAGCAACCGCTCACACATCCAGTTAAAGTATGGCCCTAATCACCAACATGTTCCCTGAAGACAGACTTGTTAGTAGAGGTCTCTGGTCTCCGAGATCCCAGGACTTAAAATTGTGTGTTTCACAACAGACGATCTTAAATGGAATGTTACTAGAGAAATTAACAACATGACGCCTGGAGAATTACAGCGTGTTGCTGGTGACGTCATCACAGGAAGTCAGCGATGCCTGGATGCCCATGGCCACCACTTCCAGCAATTCTTATAAACAGGCAATTACATGTTTCTTAACGTTACTATTATCTACTTGACCCGTGCAGCGTGGTCGATACATTTTTTCTTATGAGAGAATCTTTGGTTGTGGAACTCTGGACAAGAGATACAGATTCCGGTAGGGAGACAAAGTCGAAACTGGGTGGTTGGCCTGAGCAGATGTGCAGGGGCCAATGTACTTGATTCTTCGGGAGGCGTGGCCAGTATTTCTGGCGCAGGCATTTTTCTAAGGGAGTGCTAACAGCCGGGTTTGCGGGACGGAACGGCGTGGCAGTTGTCGCGGCATGTTTCCCGGTGCTAGTGCTGTTCCGAGATGCATCAGGCCTGCATCTTCCTTCGGTTTCCTGCTCTGGAATACAGCCCGGAGATTGCCGCCACTTACTCCGCGGTGAGTATCGTTTGTGACAATTCTCGAAGAACCAGCCTCTGTCGTCTTTAGCTCGCTCTATTGGAACAGCTCGGTGTCTGTCCCCGCACGTGGTTTGAAGTTAGTAGTATTATGGCCACAAGGTGATCGATTGATTCTTTGCTAAAAGAATCTCCAACGCGTGCTTAGCTCTATTCTTTAGAGCAATTGGTTTGGCTACTAGAGTTATTTTCCTCTTAAGAAAATCGGGAGCGCTTTGTTTTAAGGTAAGATTTAATGACTGTGACTTGTGTTTTGATTTTAAGGCGTAGCGGGCTGGGCTCTGTTGGGAGGGGGATCTTCTCTTCAACTGTATTGGATTAAGAAGAAAGGTCCGTTCTACCTTTGGGCAGCAAAACTGTTTATAATTAGTACCATAACCTGTGTTTTAAGGTACCACAGCCACCTTGCAGAACGGCCAGTAGTAGATTCTGTTTAATTCTACGAAGTGCTTCGATCTGCTACGTTTCTGGTCGAATTGTTCCAACAGCTGTTTTCAAAAGATAACTGAAGTGCTAAAACTTCTCAAGAGTATCTTGCTATCCTAGAACCGTTCATATAGGGACAGTTTAGGAGCTCGGTGACTGCGGAATTTATTTTCTAAGGCCTACTTTTACGTTTGTTATGGTAGTTTTAATACTTTCTATGTTTAATGATTTAATAATTTTATCAATTTTGCCGCCCCCGCAACTGTATTTGCCTTGAGTGTTGTATCTTTGAAATAGGCCAAAAGTTTATTGTTCTGTCTTTGCATACCCTAAGAGAGCTTTGCTATGTAAGTTGCAGCTTCGTGTCTACGGTGATTGTGTCGTTGGGGCCGGGGACTACCTGGTGCCTGAGGTCTAAATTTGAGTTCATTGTGCCGCCTGTGACACGCACTAAGATCCGACCTCGGCCTGTCCAAGTGTAATTTACACGTGTTTGATATACTTCCTTCTTGTGACTGGAAAATCTTGAAGCTTAGTTGAAGATTAAAGAGGCTTGAGTAAAATTGTATTATTTAAAGTTTGTTGGTTAAAAGAAAAGAGACATTTACTCACGGTGGTCCTTAAGGTTTACTTCGTTCTAAAGGAAAAACACTCACTCTGGTCCTTAAGGTTTATTTAGTTCTAAAGTAAAAAGACTTTTATGGTTCAAATGGCTCTGAGCACTATGGGACTTAACTGCTGTGGTCATCAGTCCACTATAACTTAGAATTATTTAAACCTAACTAACCTAAGGACATCACACACATCCATGCCCGAGGCAGGATTCGAACTGCGACCGTAGCGGTCGCGCGGTTCCAGACTGTAGCGCATAGAATCGCTCGGCCAACCTGGCCGGCAGGTTTTTATGTTCTGGATTCTTTAAAAGCTTGTATTGTTCTAAAGAAAGAGACATTTATACTTTGACCTTGTAATCCGTTAGTACAGAGTTCTAATGTTCAATAAATCGGTTATAAGGTATCACTCTTCGTTTGTTGTTAGTTCATTGCTTCTTGAAACTCGGGCGTGAGGCGTACCGGTTTTATGTGGAAAGCCCTGTACCTTTGGTATGAGACCGTCCGTTCCGGACGCCAGCCTCCACCTTCCTTGTCGGTCGCTGTGACTGAGTGGTTCTAGGCGCTTCAGTCCGGAACGGCGCTGCTGCTACGGCCGCAGGTTCGAATCCTGCCTCGGGCCTGGATGTGTGTGATGTCCTTAGGTTAGTCAGCTTTATGTACACTACTGGCCATTAAAATTGCTACACCAAGAAGAAATGCAGATGATAAACGGGCATTCATTGGACAAATATATTATACTAGAACTGACATGTGATTACATTTTCACGCAATTTGGGTGCATAGACCCTGAGAAATCAGTACCCAGAACAACCACCTCTGGTCGTAATAACGGCCTTGATACGCCTGGGCATTGAGTCAAACAGGGCTAGGATAGCGTGTACAGGTACAGCTGCCCATGCAGCTTCAACACTATACCAAAGTTCATCAAGAGTAGTGACTGGCGTATTATGGCGAGCCAGTTGCTCGGCCACCATTGACAAGACGTTTTCAATTAGTCAGAGATTGGAGAATGTGCTGGCCAGGGCAGCAGTCGAACATTTTCTGTATCCAGAAAGGCCCATACAGGACCTGCAACATGAGGTAGTGCATTATTCCGCTGAAATGTAGAGTTCCGCAGGGATCGAATAAGGGCAGAGTCACGGTTCGTAACACATATGAAATGTAAAGTCCACTATTCAAAGTGCCGTCAATGTGACCAAGAGGTGACCTAGACGTGTAACCAATGGCACCCCATACCCCTACCATCACGCCATACACGCTTCCAATGTGCGTTCACCGCGATATCACCAAACACGGATGCGACCATCATGATGCTGTAAACAGAACCTGGATTCATGCAAAACAATGACGTTTTGCCATTCGTGCACCCAGGTTCGTCGTTGAGTACTCCATCACAAGCGCTCCTGTCTGTGAGACAGCGTCAAGGGTAACCGCAGCCATGGTCTCCGAGCCGCTAGTCCGTGCTGCTTCAAACGTCGTCAAACTGTTCGTGCAGATGATTGTTATCTTGCAAACGTCCCCATCTGTTGACTCAGGCATCGAGACATGGATGCACGATCCGTTACAGCCATGCTGATAAGATGTCTGTCATCTCGACTGCTAGTGATACGAGGCCGTTGGGATCCAGCACGGCGTACCGTATTACCCTCCTGAACCCATCGATTCCATATTCTGCTAACAATCATTGGATCTCGACTAAAGCGAGCAGCAGTGTCGCAATACGATAAACCGCAATCGCGATAGGCTACAATCCGACCTTTATCAAAGTCGGAAACGTGATGGTACGCATTTCTCCTTCTTACACGAGGCATCACAACAACGTTTCACTAGGCAACGCCGGTCCACTGCTGTTTGTGTATGCGAAATCGGTTGGAAACTTTCCTCAAGTCAGCACGTTGTATTTGTCGCCACCGGCGGCAACTTTGTGTGAATGCACTCAAAAGCTAATCATTTCCATATCACAGCATCTTCTTCCTGTCGGTTAAATTTCGCGTCTGTAGCACGCATCTTCGTGGTGTAGCAGTTTGAATGGCCAGTAGTGTAATTTTATGTCTAGGGGGCTGATGACCTCAGATGTTAAGTCCCATAGTGCTTATAGCCATTTCAACCATTTTTGAACCACCTTCCTTTTCTGATTTCGGCTGCCATTCCTTCAGAGACTCAGACGCTTCACTGAGTGAGTCTCCAGAAGAGTAGAAGCCATCATAAAATCAAAAGATAAATTCACCCAACTAACAATTAAATGAATTCGCAGTAGCGAGTGAGGACAACCATCAGCTATAGAACAGAATGGCTTATCACGAGTGGTCGCTTTACCAGTTGGCTATCCGCGCCCGAGTCACGGCCAGACCCAAAACTTCTATAAGTCGTCAAACATCTCCTTTGAACATGCATGCACTTCGCATCGTAATCAGGAAAACACAGGTACTGCAATATTGCCACTAATAGATGTCAGTATTTTTTTTATTTTTTTTTTTATCAGATAGAATGTGCGTAAGAGTGATGTAGTGTCCTAAGGAACCTTCAATCATTTCTCGCTACAGTTGTGGTCCGGCCCGTATAAATCTTCAGCAGAGTTAGAGCGCCGCTGGAGCCTGCGAAAGCAGAGGAAGTGTAGCGACAGAGCCAGGAAGCGGCGCGGCGCGGCGCTCCGCGAGATCGATCGCCGGACCCCGGCGTACGGCCTAGAACTAGCGCCAGCGCACGGTGCAGTGGCGCCGGCGAGCGCTCGCCGCGGAGGAGGGAAGGCAGAGCGCTTTTTTGAGCCGCGCCCTCACCCGCCCCCACCCCACCCCTCGTTATGCCGGATCCTCTCACCTGTTTCCGTGCGCCCCGGCGAACCGCGAAATCCTCTCACCGCTAACAGGCAAACAGCGGCGCGGCCCCGCGATGCACGCGGATTTCTTGTGCTTCTCTCCGAAACACTCGCCGCGCTCAACGAGCTATTCTCTTTCTTTCTCTCGGTACTGAGAGCGCCCTCTCTAGCGTAAGAGCTCTTCTGTACATGTCGCACTGAGTGAGGGACATAGGCCCCGTCTTCCAAACAATTCTAACCGCTCTGTTGCACACAGAGACGGAATTTTTTCTTATTCATTCCTCTACACAGTTTTCTTTTATGAAAGTGTCGAGCCCTGTTGGAGCAACGATTACGTTCCCATTTTGGGGTGAAAGCCGGCCACTAAGTTTAAACTTTAACCTGTTAGTTCATAAGATGACTGCAGCTCTAATACCCTGAAACATTTTCCTTTAAATGAAGTAAGACTCATAAATGAAGAACAGTGCCATGCGACTAAAACTTATCTGTTCCTACAAGATCTATTAAGTTGAAATGAGATCGCATGGTACCTAAATACCAACTTATTCGTCACTGCAAAACAGGTGTCTCAAAGTTCTATTGCCTTTATCCCCTTGGGTGAAAATTTCATTTAAAAATATGCTCTCTGCTGAAGACAAACATCCTCTTTCGTCTTGAAATGTAATGAAATTGAGTGTAATCCTCTCGTGAACAAGATTCTGAAATGAGCACAAGTTAGGACAATGACTAGACGAGTCGAAAAGGACTTCATGAGAGTTACAAATTATTTCAATACTTAATTAATTATGTATACACATCAGATGAATTAGAAATTGCAAGTAATAACTACCATCAGCTCTAGAACTGGAGGGCGACCGTAAAAATTTGTGCCGGTCCGGGACTCGAACCCAGATTTCCCGCATGTCGCTCTACGGTCGCTACCTTTTTTTAATCCCATTTTGTTCGTTATTGGTCGTTGTATTTGTTCAAGGCGGACTTCCCACGACGCCTGCTCAAGTTCGTCGTTGATCCATTAACTCAGTTTTTTTTATGACAAAGGCCATCTTACCCCATGACCGAACACGTTGAGTTAACGTGCTGGCATACCATTTTGCTATCCATGCACGACTCACGACCAGCCGTCAACCACATGTCAACAGTACGTCTACAGTCTGTACTCGCACATCCATTATGTGTATTCCCGTACAGATCAGACTTTGTGTTTGAAAGTCGCATGCAGGGTATCGGCAGATAAATACCGCAGTCCACCGTCATCACAGTAACACTGGCACTGTAATTGTGTATATGTTCTGCAGAAGATGAATACGGACTCTCTTGTCTTACACACAGATGGTCTCCAGCAGGTCACACAACTTTATATAACCAAACATATACAGAAGACAGAAAAATAATCCTATATTGGCATTAACGTCCATGTTATTGAAAAATTTAAAGGAAGTAGGACGGACTACTTGAAAACCCAGGTGAATGGACAGAAAGTGGACTTGATTCCCAAGGGTGCCAATCAGTTTGTGAAACCGAACAAAGAAATTAACATTGCCCAAATAAATGAAACCGGAAAAGTGCCTCACGTGAATAAATCTGGAAAATTACTTAATGCATAACTACATAAAACGCTGTGGAAGTAAGCCACCATCTCCTCACAATGCTGGTTGATGTTACTTTAATGTGCCCGTTTCAATAGCACAAGCGTATGTACTACTCTGCGGAACAAAATTAAAGGATCACTTTTTCGAAACGGCATAACAATCTCGCATTGTGACGCGTGACTTTGAAATTTGTCTCAAAGTTGCCTCCTGCCTTCCTCTCTAATGGTGCAAAATGGAGGCGCTCCGAGACGTCACCCTCGTACTCGGTGACACTTCCAACAGCAAGGTCACGACAAAAGCGAAATAAAACTCAGAAATCCATCTCAGCTGGGAGGAGCGTTAGTGATGTCACGTTGGAACACCATTTCACCGCAGTTCTGCCCCAACGCCACCAAGGACGTTCCGCAAGATGAAAAGCTCCTCACAGTCCCTCTTACCCACCGTCACCCGTACTTCTGACGTCTCTGCGATGGAAGTCGTCAGAACCGAAATATACAGCTTTGAAATCAAGAGGTTTCCCTTATCAGTATCCGAAGAGAACATTTCAGACACATCTACGCTTAGAATCTGCCGTTGGTTTCCACTTATTTTGCGGTCGAAAATGAGAGTTCGCATTGTGATGAGTAACAGGAAGATTGTTTTCGAACCTCTTACACTGCTGACACCGTCGGGCCCTTCTCTAAGGACATTGTAGGGCTGCATCCCCAGTGAAAGTGATCGCTCCTCTTTGGAGCGCACTGGGACTGAAATTTTTATTCTCGTGTACAGACCATTCAACTAAACTTCAACGAGATCCGAAGCAGCAAAAAGTACTTATGTTCTTTCAGCCCTCCTTTTTCTCGGTCTCCTGTGGCGTGACTACGCGGGAGTGCATGAAAAATGTGCGCAGCATCACCCAGAGTCCACCCACGGACTTTTGTTAAGTACGTTAGGAATGTACCTTCAGAAATTTCGATACTAAAATAGCCCAGTGGCTGCTCTAGCAGCTGAGAGTTAGGCAACACCTTCAACACCCCTCGGGCCCACAGAGGGCTTTCCTGGACGCTGAAGGGATAGGGGGGAGGCGAGGGCGGGCCTTCATCTTCTGCTTCTAGCATCGCCGCTATCACTGAACTGTTCACAGTGACTCACTCTATTTCCTACCTTCATACTCATAATGAATACTACTCCCGTTATATTATTTTCTGCTACTGTACATATTACCCGACATTCTTATAACCAGATATCCTTGTTCCTTCTTTCCATTTCACTGTACTCACTCCCCACTGTATCTAAAACGAGATTTTGCATTTTGCTTTTCAGATTTTTTAGCTTCCCTACCACGTTCATACTTGTGGCATTCCACAAATGGCTCTAAGCACTATAGGACTTAACATCTGAGGTCATCAGTTCCCTAGACTTAGAACTACTTAAACCTAATTAACCTAAGGACATCAGACACATCCATGCCCGAGGCAGGATTCGAACCTGCGACCGTAGCAGTAGTGCGGTTCCGGACTGAAGCGCCTAGAACAGCTCGGCCACAGCGGCCGGCTGACATTCCACTCTTGATTAGTAGAATATTACCCTTTCCTTGGTTATTCAATCTTTTTCTCATGGTCACCTCCTCCTTGGCAGCCCCTTCTTTTGTCAATAGAGAGAACCAACATAACATTTTTCAGTTTCAGGCAACGTGTCCTGTTGTTATACCTTATGTGTCTTCAATGTATTTCTCCATGTCTTTCCCGCCCAAAAGATAAAAAAGTGCCCTGAACCTCAGTCTGGTTCTCCGCCCTTTTTGACGATCGTTGGCAGAACGAGGGTGATTCCTTACGCCGAAACTATTCGGCCACCATTATCGATAATTTTTATTCGAAATTTAAGGAGTGGCTAGTTTCCAACATGGACCCAGGATGTAAAATTACTAGTCAAAGACTCTGCTCATAGACAACGGGGTCTCCTCATATGACCAATATGTACTCTTCAACAGATAATTGTTACATACTGCCATCGTTTCCCAAAAATGTATAGGGAAGAGTGCTGACGATTCGCTTCTATTCATTAGTATTATGATAATTGACCTATTGGCGGTATCGTCACATAATGACTTTCGGCATGTGTGATCATTATTTCGACTTGTTGCGAGAAAGCAAACTGCAGATAAAGAGAATTAAATAATGTTCCTGTTAAATGCTTAATCAGACTGCTGTTTAAAAACTCAGTCATTATTATGCAAGCATGTTTATGTTGCACTCACCAAAACGACATGCAGGAACATAGAAAAGGGAAGTAAACATGAAACTACACCGGTCATACATATCGTCTGCCATTCTTAGGCGCCAAAGTAAAATTTTCCTCCTGGGACTCTTCTCTCCTCTTGTACTGCTTTATATTTTGACAAAATTTCTCCTGTTCTATTTGCCCCAGGAGGTTGGCGTAAAATTATAGGGAGCCTGAAAGTATAATCTGTTTCCCGCTCTGACAAATCTTCAATTGACTGTTAACATGTCGTCACGGCACCTCCTGTGGAATTCATCACTAACAATGCACTTGTTATTCTTTACTGAGGGTGTGCTCGCTGCAAATTATGCGTTACTAGTCAGTCAATGTCCTCTTCCGTTTTGCCATCTGTGAGGATGGAAGTTAGTTACATGAGAGATTTTACAATATCTTACTAGTGCGACATTTGCACCGATGCCTATTGTGGTCTTCTTTCCCGGAACATTCTGCTGTATACGTCTCAGTCGAGTTGGTGTCCCATCATTTGTATCATTATCCTTACAACAACCAAAATTTTTTATATGAAACTCTGCAGTTATCACTCTAAACTCCTACTCCTCCTGGCCCAAAACTGTCACAAATAATTCTCATGGTCCACTTCGGCCACGTTTGTTGCATCGTAGCTTTCGACCTTGCAACTGGACATGACCAGGATTGAGGAAAATTTCTTTACTTTAATTCCCGCCCAACCAACGATAATGATATCTTCACCACGCGTCGACGCTCTCTCTCTCTCTCTTTCTCTCTCTCTCCGTTTTTTCTTTTCTTCCTTTTTATTGTACAGTGGACATGGAACCACTGGTATTCCCTCTAAAAGAATGAGTTTTAACAGCGGGCGCACTGGGCGCACGCCCAGGGTCACCATCCTTGGAGGCTCCGCAGACACCAACTTCAAACGACTTTTTGAGGATCGAGATTACTTCAGGTGACTGAATATGATGATGTAGTTTATCTTCAAAAACCTGAAAATAAATTTAATAAAATTTTAAAATTGCTCAAATTTCACAGAGAAGGAATGAGGCTGCTAAAACATTATGCAAAAGCAAAACGTAGTTTAACAGGTATTCCTGCTGTATCTAGGAAAAGTAAATCCCCTTCGGTATTTTTTCTGACAATTTTTCAGCTGACCTTTGGCATGCTTGCATTTCCTATCAGAAAAAAGGAAACCGTTTTTCTGCATCTCCAAACCCCGCTGGTAGGAAGGAGTACTGCTACCTTCGATGTTGTAACGTATCGGCACTTTACTCCTTACCTGTGCTAGCTTCTGGAATTTTCAAAGCCAAGCACGGCTTTTCTCTGAGAGAGCATTGTCTTGATTATTCTATGGCCACAATGATCTAGAGCAGTGATCACGAGCCGACTTGGTGTGTGCAGGGAGAGTCGTTGTTGGGCTTCAGCGGGGAGCTGTCGCGCATAGCCGCATCGCGGATAAATACGAGGGTTGGACCTCTAATAGTGGCAACTGTTTTTTTGCAGCTCGTTGAAAATAGATACGTGTTTCAAACTTTTACTGATCTTCACAATAGTCACCAGCATTGTGTATAAACCGTTGCCAGCGATGTGGAAGTCGTAGGATAATCTTAGCAGTACCAGTTGTGTTGACAGTTTGAGCGGTGCGGTCTATCGCAGTTCTGAAGCGAACGCCGTGAAGTGTTTCCTTCAGTTTAGAAATCGAGTTGAACTCACTAGGGCTTAAGTCAGGGGAATGCATTAGGTGATATAGCACTTAGCAGCCCCATCAGTCAAACAAATCAGTAACAACTTGCATCCACACACTGTCCAATAAAATGATGTTTAGATCCTGCAGAAAGTCACCACTTCTTTCCCTATGCCGTTCATTTTTGGAATACAGCTTACGACCAACTTAGAGGCAGAAGTTATGACACTTTCTGCAGGACCTGACCATCATTTTGCAGGACAATGCTGAAGCACGTACAGTGCAAGATGTTACTGATTTGTTTGACTGATATGTTGTACCACCTACTGCACTCCGCTGACTTCTGCCCTCGTGAGTTCAACTCGATTTCTGAACTGAAGTAAACACTTCACGGCATTCGCTTCATAACTGCTACTAATTCGTCGGGCAATAGACCGCGTCACTCGAACTACACAACTGGCGCTGATATAAGTATCCTACGACTTCCACATTGCTAGCAACGGGTTATACACAATGCTGGTGACTACTTTGAAGGTCATTAAAACTTTGAAACACGTATCAATTTTGTAAGAGCTGTAAATAAATAGCTGCCACAATTAAAGTTCCAACCCTCGTAGTATGCAGAATTTTGTAGACGGGTAATTCAGAGTTGAATGGGTTACGTCGCATCGTAGAAGAATAGTATTTCAGTAATTCAGTTACTTCGCGGAGAGTCGAGCGGGAACAATTATGAGATTTATAGTTGATATAGTGTCATGTTCGTGAATCAGTAATTGTCGTGAAGGAAAATATTGGTGATAGAACGTAAATGCTTTAGTATGAATGTGAAACAAGCGCTACTGTTAACACAAGATTGGATGAGTTCAGACGTTGTTAGGGAAATGTGTCACGTACTAAAGGAACGGTAAAAGAAACTAAATTGACTATTACTGTCATTATTTCAAATTGACAATTTCCATCTTTTAACGGAATAACTTTAATGTTTGAGAGGCGCAAGAGATACATGTTTGTATTAGGCGCATGGTCAGGTTTATTTTGTAACGAAGCGCGTTCTCCGTGTAAAGTTCCCGTACTCGAGCCCGATAGTTCGATAGCGGCAAAAGTTAA
Organism: Schistocerca serialis cubense; assembly: GCF_023864345.2. Classification (NCBI taxonomy): domain Eukaryota; kingdom Metazoa; phylum Arthropoda; class Insecta; order Orthoptera; family Acrididae; genus Schistocerca; species Schistocerca serialis. Next base: position 377,895,982 of record NC_064643.1, on the reverse strand, counting down.
TCCAAAACCAAAGCTAAAAAGACTTGACGGAGCTTTACAGTGTGGCGTGTGCGCGTGAAAAATTGCATGAAGATATCAGCAACATCTGCATCTACATGTATACTCCACGAGGAATCTCACGATGCGTGGAGGTTGCTTCCTAGTGTACCATTGTGATGCTCCCCCTTTCCTGTTCACGCGGAAGTAGTGCTCGGTAAAAACGATTTTTGTAACGTATTCCTATGAGTTCCGATCTATCTAATTTTACTTTCATATACTTCTAGCGAGATATGTACAGGAATGAATAACATCTAGCTTCTAGGAACGTACTTTCTGTGAATTTTCGCAGTAAACCAGACCTCCATGGCGCAACAGATCCCTATGAAATACGAAACGTTTATAAAAAATATGTATCATGATTTTACGACAGTGTGCTGTCATGTCACCACCCAAATTACGTCTGATAATTGATACAATTCGACTATGCGAAATTTCTTGTATATCTGCAAATTAGTTTCATTTGGGCAAAAATATCGTAGAGAAAGGAGAATTCTTTCACATCGTCACTTCCAGAAATTGTCTAAACATTCAGTTACTGATTTTCCTTGGTGCCAGGCAACCAGAGATACTGTTTAACTAGACACTCAACCGAGTCGGTAAATCGTTGGTTGTGCGTTAACAATCATATTTGCAATATTCGATACCATTATTTCCCAGACAATAGGAATATATATATATATATATATATATATATATATATATATATATATATATATATATATATATATATATATTTCAGCAATACACAGTTTACAACACTTTCCAGTTCTTCTCAAAAAACCAAAACATTCTTTTGTAAATTCAACTCGTTGACGGATTATAGACTGAAGAACCAAATAAACTGGTACACCTGCCTAATATCGTGTAGGACCCCCGCGAGCAAGAAGAATTGCCGCAACACGACGTGGCATGGACTCGACAAATGTCTGAAGTAGTGCTGGAGGGAACTGACACTATGAATCCTGTAGGGCTGTCCATAAATCCGTAAAAGTACGAAGGGGTGGAAATCTCTTCTGAACAGCAAGCTGCAATGCATCCTAGGTATGGTCAATAATGTTCATATCTGTGGAGTTTGATGGCCGCTGGAAGTGTTTACATTCAGAAGAGTGTTCCTGGAGACACCCTGCAGCAATTCTGGTCGTTTGTGGTGTCGCATTGTCCTGCTGGAATTGCCCAAGTCCGTCGGAACGCACAATGGACATGAATGGGTGCAGGTGATCAGACAGGATGCTTACGTACGTATCTAGGCGTATAAGAGGCCCTATATTACTCCAACTGCACACGTCCCACACCATTACAGAGTCTGCACCAGCTTTAACAGTCTCATGCTGACACGCAAGGTAGATGGATCCATGAGGTTGTCTCCATACCCGTACACGTCCATCCGCTCGATACAATTTGAAACGAGAGTCGTCAGTCCAGTCGACATGAACAATCCAATGTGGGTGTTGAAGGGCCCAGGAGAGGCGTAAAGCTTTGTGTCGTGCAGTAATTAAGGGTAGTGGGCCTTCGGCTCCGAAAGCCAATATCGATAATGTTTCGTTGAACGGATCGCACGCTGACACCTGTTGATGGCCCAGTATTGAAATCTACAGTAATCTGCGGAAGAGTTGCACTTCTGTGTCGTTGAACGATTCTCTTCATTCGTCATTGGTCCAGTTCATGCAAGATCTTTTTCCGGCAGCAGCGATTTCGGAGATTTCATGTTTTACTGGATTCCTGTTATTCACGGTAAAGTAGTCGAATTGTCATACGGGGAATTCCCCACTTCATCGTTCCAGGGATATGTTGTGTCCCATCGCTCGCGCACCGTCTATAACACCACGTTCAAACTCACTTAAACTCTTGATACTCTGACTTTGTAGCGGCAGTAGCCGATCTGACAACTGCGCCAGTCACTTGTCTTATATAGGCGTTGCCGATAGCAGCACTGTATTCTGACTGCTTACATATCTCTTTATTTGAACAGGCATGCCTATACCAGTTTCTTTGATGCTTCAATATCAAACAAAGGATATACTTCTGCTTTTCAGCACTTCTCAAAATTAACTGTTTTTTTTTTCTTCATATGCATAAGAAGAGCAGGGAATCCAAGACGAAATGGGTGCGTGAAAAATCTGAAGAAATTGTCGGAAGGGCTGATTCAGCATGTAGGAAAGTCAAATCAACCTTTGGTGACATTAAAAGCCAGGATGATAACATTAAGAGTGCTATGAGAATTCCACTGTTAAATGCAGTAGAGAGAGCGGATAGGTGGGAAGAATATACTGAAAGCCTTTATGAGGAGGAATATTTGTATGATGTGATAGGAGAAAAACAGTAGTCGATTTAGAAAATATGGGAGGTCCAGTATTAGAATCAGAATTTCAGAGAGCTTTGAAGGATTTAAGATCAAATAAGGCAAAAGGGATAGATAACATTCCATCAGAATTTCTAAAATAGTTGGGGGACATGGCAACAAAACGACTATTCACGTTGGTGTGCAGAATGCATGAGTCTGGCGACATGCCAACTAACATTCGGAAAAGTATCATCCTCACAATTCCTAAGATTGCAAGAGCCGGCAAGTGCGAGAATTATCGCACAGTCAGCTTAACAGCTCATGCATCCAAGTTTCTTACAAGAACAGTATACAGAAGAGTGGAAAAGAAAATTCAGGATGTGCTAGATGACGATCAGTTTGGCTTTAGGAAAGGTAAAGGCAAGAGAGGGGCCATTCTGACGATGCGGTTAATAACGGAAGCAAGACTAAAGAAAATCCAAGACGCATTCATAGATTCTGTCGATTTAGAGAAAACATTCGAAAATCTAAAATGGTGCAAGATGTTGGAAATACTGAGAAAAATAGGGGTAAGATGTACATATACACTCCTGGAAATGGAAAAAAGAACACATTGACACCGGTGTGTCAGACCCACCATACTTGCTCCGGACACTGCGAGAGGGCTGTACAAGCAATGATCACACGCACGGCACAGCGGACACACCAGGAACCGCGGTGTTGGCCGTCGAATGGCGCTAGCTGCGCAGCATTTGTGCACCGCCGCCGTCAGTGTCAGCCAGTTTGCCGTGGCATACGGAGCTCCATCGCAGTCTTTAACACTGGTAGCATGCCGCGACAGTGTGGACGTGAACCGTATGTGCAGTTGACGGACTTTGAGCGAGGGCGTATAGTGGGCATGCGGGAGGCCGGGTGGACGTACCGCCGAATTGCTCAACACGTGGGGCGTGAGGTCTCCACAGTACATCGATGTTGTCGCCAGTGGTCGGCGGAAGGTGCACGTGCCCGTCGACCTGGGACCGGACCGCAGCGACGCACGGATGCACGCCAAGACCGTAGGATCCTACGCAGTGCCTTAGGGGACCGCACCACCACTTCCCAGCAAATTAGGGACACTGTTACTCCTGGGGTATCGGCGAGGACCATTCGCAACCGTCTCCATGAAGCTGGGCTACGGTCCCGCACACCGTTAGGCCGTCTTCCACTCACGCCCCAACATCGTGCAGCCCGCCTCCAGTGGTGTCGCGACAGGCGTGAATGGAGGGACGAACGGAGACGTGTCGTCTTCAGCGATGAGAGTCGCTTCTGCCTTGGTGCCAATGATGGTCGTATGCGTGTTTGGCGCCGTGCAGGTGAGCGCCACAATCAGGACTGCATACGACCGAGGCACACAGGGCCAACACCCGGCATCATGGTGTGGGGAGCGATCTCCTACACTGGCCGTACACCACTGGTGATCGTCGAGGGGACACTGAATAGTGCACGGTACATCCAAACCGTTATCGAACCCATCGTTCTACCATTCCTAGACCGGCAAGGGAACTTGCTGTTCCAACAGGACAATGCACGTCCGCATTTATCCCGTGCCACCCAACGTGCTCTAGAAGGTGTAAGTCAACTACCCTGGCCAGCAAGATCTCCGGATCTGTCCCCCATTGAGCATGTTTGGGACTGGATGAAGCGTCGTCTCACGCGGTCTGCACGTCCAGCACGAACGCTGGTCCAACTGAGGCGCCAGGTGGAAATGGCATGGCAAGCCGTTCCACAGGACTACATCCAGCATCTCTACGATCGTCTCCATGGGAGAATAGCAGCCTGCATTGCTACGAAAGGTGGATATACACTGTACTAGTGCCGACATTGTGCACGCTCTGTTGCCTGTGTCTATGTGCCTGTGGTTCTGTCAGTGTGATCATGTGATGTATCTGACCCCAGGAATGTGTCAATAAAGTTTCCCCTTCCTGGGACAATGAATTCACGGTGTTCTTATTTCAATTTCTAGGAGTGTACAATATGTACAAGAGTCACGAGGCAATAATAAGAGTCGACAACCAAGAACGAAGTGCTCAGATTCAAAAGGGTGTAAGACAGGGACGCAGTCTTTCGCCCCTACTGTTCAATCTGTACATCGAAGAAGCAATGATGGGAATGAAAGAAAGGTTCAGGAGTGGAATCAAAATTCAAGGTGAAAGGATATCAACGATACGATTCCCTGATATTACTATCCTGAGTGACAGTGAAGAAAAATTATATAATCTGCTGAATAGAATGAACAACCTAATGAGTGCAGAATCGAGGAAAGACGAAAGTAATGAGAAGCAGCAGATGTGAGAACAGCGAGAAACTTAGCATTGATCGTTCGGCTACCTAGGCAATAAAATGTCCAGTGACGGACGGAGCAAGGAGGACATCAAAGACAGACTAGCAATGGCAAAAAGGGCATTCCTGACTAAGAGAAGTCCACTAATATCAAATATCGGCCTTAATTTGAGGAGGACATTTCTGAGAATGTACGTCTGGAGTACAGCATTATATGGCATGGCAAGCCGTTCCACAGGACTACATCCAGCATCTCTACGATCGTCTCCATGGGAGAATAGCAGCCTGCATTGCTACGAAAGGTGGATATACACTGTACTAGTTAATATAACTAGTTAATATAACTAGACAAAGCACCATCAATCTTGGCCCAAACATTAATTCTTTCATTAGCATTTACACGTCTCCTGTTTCTTGTATATAATGAAAATGGCTTATCAGTATGCACTACGGCTGTACCATAATCCCTATCACCTTGTACCCTTGTACGCCAATAGAAAATGTACGATAGCTAACAATGTCTCTGTCATAGTATGATTCCAATCCTTGTAATGCTTTATCACTACCACGTACTATGGCAAATGTTAACCATGCATTACCAGGAACAACTTCTGTAGTAGTACATGAGAAGTTAATCTTGCATCCAACAAATGTGATAGGTCCAGTCAGTAGCTCCTCTTGCGAAACATTGCTAGGAACAAAACTAAAAGTGTCCACTGTTTTATACACTGGTAGTCTGCTCCTCCTTGTGTATCTTCTACGGCGGTACGGCATGGCTGTGTGCTCCGTGCGGCTGCCTCGAGTCGAATGAGTCTGCTGCTGCCTCGTAACAGGATGTACTTCCTGTCCCCCACCAGGCGCGCAGCGACAGGCCCATTCAAGAGCGCGCCTTATCGGCCGCAGGAAATGACTTGCAAACTTGATTTTAGCCCGCCGCGAGCCTAGTAATACTAGGGGAACTGTGGGAAAACCGGAACAGAAGAGAATCGAAGCATTTGAAATGTGGCGCTACAGACGAATGTTGAAAATTAGGTGGACTGAAAAGGTAAGGAATGAGGAGGTTCTGCACAGAATCGGAGAGAGACAGGATGATAGGACATCTGTTAAGACATCAGGGAATGACTTCCATGGCACGAGAGGGAGCTGTAGAGGGCAAAAACTGTAGAGGAAGACAAAGATTGGAATACATCCAGGAAATAATTGAGGTCGTAGGTTTTAAGTGCTACTCTGAGATGAAGAGGTTGGCACAGGAGAGGAATTCGTGGCGGGCCGCATCAAACCATTAATGAATATCCGTAATAGGCGCAATTGAAACAATCTTCTTTTTTGGACAGTCAGGGTTATTCGTAAGTACCTCTAGGGTTTCAGAAGACGGCTGAGTGAAATCTACAAAACATTCAGTAACATGACATATACCAGTTGATTGAGTATTTCAAGTTTCGATTCATAATACGTGACATGACGTTGTTACACTTTACGGAAATCATGTCAGAATGTTCAGGTAAATTATAGGTTTCGTACTGTTGCATCGAATTAATTTGCGCCCGCAGATAGGCAATCCAATAAACAGATTTCCAAGGTAAGTTACTTTGCGCCTTCCTGGGCAATTCGCGTCAGCATCTTCAATAAATCGCACACACGTATTGACGTTTGCTGCGCATAAATTGTACCCACAGTGAGCACCTGTAACGTGAATTAAAAAATTGTAGAGAGGCTCTGTCCACTGACGTGTGTCTGTTTTCATTACGTCTTGTAGTTTTCGCGCGGTCGTCTTCTGAAGGCCGGAGGTAGTTGCGAACATCCTGTATAAGACAGTACGCATCATTCACTGAATATTAGTTATTTTTCGGAAAACACTTTCACATGGTTTATTTCCACAAACGGTGGACAAATTAGTCCACTTAATAGTGTCTTAACGCAGTCCATTAAAATGACACTCGAGAGTGTCCAAGAAGAAACTGAATGCATTTCTGGAGGTACACATTACATTCAACATTCAGTTATCTATTTCACTCTCAGAACGTACTTGACACAGATGTGGTGTAGCTCCAATATTCTTGTTGCTGTGGACCACCGTAGACCACCTGTTCATTGCATCCGGTGGCATGACAAGCTCTTTTTACCCGAATTACTGGATAACCAATACCCTCACCAGATTTCCATGACGTACAGGATATAAGTAAAAATAAAGAAAACATTTTTTAGGTTACATTAATCAAAAATACTGTTACTCGTATAATGCGCTGAGGTGACAAAAGTCTTGGGATAGCCGTATTAACATGTACAGATAACGATCGTAATCCAGCTTTTCCTCTTACCATGGACGAAGCAGTGGCCGACGGCCTCTACCTACCGACTGAGAATTGTCAGTGCTAATAGACAAGCAACACCGCGTGAAATAACAATAGAAATCAACATGGAACTCACGACGAATCCGTTAGGACAGTGCGGTGAAATCTGGCGTTAATGGGCTATGGCAGCAGACGACCGACGCGAGTGCCTTTGCTAACAGCACGACATATCGGTTCGATTCTAGACTACGGGAAAACCGTGGCCTATTAAGACGAGTCTCGATTTCAGTTTTTAAGAGCTAACGACAGGCTTCGAGTGTGGTGCAGACCCCACGAAGCCTTTGATCCAGACCGTCAACAAGCTGGCGGTGGCTCCATACTGGTGTGGGCTGTGTTTAAATGGAATGGACTGGGCCCTCTGATCCAACTGAACCGATCATTCACTGGAAATCGTTGTGTTCCACTACTTGCAGTCCACTTACAGTCATTCATGGACTTAACTTTCCCAAACAACTATGGAATTTTTATGGATTACAATGCGCCATGTCACCGGGCTACAAATGTTCGCAATTGGTTTGAGCTGCATTCTAGACAATTCGAGTGAATGATTTGACCATCCAGATCACCCGACATGAATACTATCAAACGCGTAAGGGACCAAATCGAGAGGTCATTTCGTGCACAAAATCTTGCACTGGCAACACCTCCGCAATAATGGACGGTTGAAGAGGAAGCATGGCTCAATATTTCTGCAGGAGACTTCCAACGATTTGTCGAGTCCAAGTCAAGCTGAGCTGTCGCAATACACCGGGAAAAAAGTCCGAGACGAAATTGGGAGGTATCCCATGACTTTTGTCACCTCAGTGTAAATAACGTATGGTAGGGGAGGGAGGGACACGTTGCAACAAAAAAGAGTTTATAACTTTTGTTATTTCTTTTATTTTAAACCGGTTAAATTTGAAAATTATATTGAGAATTACATACTTTTACACATAGAAATCACAAATAAAATGTCCGATTCAACGATTAGAATGGCTACAAAAATATAGAATAGAGATTGACACATTTACCACACCAATAGGGCACGTTCCAGTATACAAAAATTCACTGAAAGTAGGCTACTCAGTTTGAAATGTCTGACATGTCGGAAGTGTCTTCATTGTGTCCATAGTCTGCACACATGTAGACTGGATCATTATTTGTACATCACCTATGAGACTATAATTTGCATTTAGTACACTGTACCCATTCTTCTCCCTTTATATAAACGTCCCCACAGGTCTAACCATATTTTCTTCTTCTTCTTCTTCTTCTTCTGATTTGGAAGATGGATAGAATTACAATTTTGTCTGCTGCAAGTTGTTGCTTCATTCTTTTCATTTTCTTCTTTTCATTCTTTGGTGTCTTCCTATCATCGCTCTCCTCTCTTTCTTTTTCTACAGCCTGTTTTTCAGGTGTATCTGTCAAGAAAACTACTTTCTCTTCTTTCTTCAATGATTGTTGTCTTTCCTTGGTTTAACTTTAGAGCAAGGGCGAATGTGTTCAGGGGAAGAACTTTTGTCCACTGAAGTTTCTGGAACAACATTAATAGCATTCGCAACGTTATCAGAGCTAGCCAGAGAATCTGAAGGTTTTTCTTTAGTAAGACCTATCGGTCACAAAAGATGCAGAAAAGTCACTGTCCTGGAATCTGGTAGTGTCAAATGGGAATATGCCTGTTGCTGAGAATCCTGAAATAATGTTGGCCGGTGTCAAGGTGGTGAGAAATCCTTTGGTTATATAGGAAGGCAAATCATAAATTGTTTGTGCCTTTCCTGGTTTTGGTTTCAACCAGGAATCGATTCCCCTGCTGGACCTTTCTTGAAAGGGTCGTAAACGCTGACATCTAGGTGCTGTAATCTGTGAGAGCAGTAGGGAGGAAATGTTAGAAGCATTACACAATTGTTCTTACATGTACTGAGAGCTTCTGAGAGCTGCTGAGACGGGACGAGTAATTGTCCAACAGTAGTACGAAAGGATCTTCTTTCGTTGGTCCGTTTTTTCTAATAAATTGGTTGAATATGTCGAAAAATGTTGCTCCACCATACATCCAGAATCCTCGGTGACAACGATGCACCAAGTGGGACCATCACAGATAAAATGATCTTTAAAATTTTTGCTTGAAAAAATTATCATCGGTGTTGTGAAGGTCACTTGGGCACATATAACAGCTACTGCTGCTACCATTTCTCTCCGTTCAAAGGAACTCACAATTAAAACCGGCTTCACACCTTTCCGCGCAACTATCATATTTGGCTTTAACACTGTAGTTACGCCCATTTCATCCACTTTCCAGACTCTGCAAGTGGGACTGGCATTTTCACGTTGAAGTGTTTTGCACAATGCTACCCCATTTTTCTTGCTTCCTCTTTGGTCAACTCTTAACATAATTTCGCTGAGTCTCACGATGTAATCCCTGAGTATTATTTCCTGACTGTCTGAAAGTACTTTCACGTGTTTAGAGCACTCACAAGTAAATTTTCCATCTGTTTCCTTTTCTTTTTTTGATAAATCGAGAGACAGAATAATAATAAATATTAAATCCTTTGAAACTTGTCTGACAGAATAATCGCCTTTCCTCCATTTCCCAGAACCAACGTGACCGCTGCTCACGTCTACAGGTATGATACTTCTTTCTGTTCCGCGATTGTAATGAAGCATTTTGTTTGTATTAAAGTAAACATTTAGACTGAGTAAACCTAATTTGCAAGAAAAAGGAAAATAAAAACATTACGTCATTCAAGGCGCATAAAAATTTACCTAACCAAGAGCAGGATACGTTGCAACACTATGTTAGAACATGCCCCAATTCGCACCGCCATACTTAACATAAATAAACTTTCCGGCAACCACTTTAAACGAAAATCAGTTATTACATTGTTAAATCACAAAATGTAACTATTTATCACTTGTGAAATTTGATTTATGGCACCGAAGGTGTTAATATACCTACAACGTTTTTAAAACTATAAACAGTACCCAATCCCCATTTTGATCAAAGAAATAGAACACAAAGAAAAACATCTCATAGTGACAACTGCTAGCATCACAGTGAAGGTACTACGCAGTTGAAGGTGCCACCACAAGATTGCAGCACCTGATGCGATATTTCGTGAAAAAAATTCTAATGTTGCTGTGCACCCGTGTTGCAACTTGGCCCTCTCTCCCCTGCCACTCATCATGTGTAGGCTGCAAACTTGTCTGTTACTCTGGACAGCGTCTGTATCGCTACAATCCATAACACCTTCTTTGTATCTTTTTGCAAATTTCGCGTTTACTAAACAAGGTCGTGACGAAAGCTTCACTCGTCTGTTACTTCATTACTTTTTTATTATTATTACACTATCATGAATTCCTTTAATTAAGGAATCGATGGCTTGAAGACTTCAAAATGGCATTTTCACCGTGGAAGTTATCGTTCAAAGTTCCAAAGATCACAGGAGATGAAACCTAATATACAAACGAACACATCACGCTCTAAAGTAGGACAGCTGCTCAGAGAAAAGAAATTATATACATCTTGATAAAGCTATATACTCTTATTTACTTGCTGAGCGCGTCAGTGCGCAAAGTTTACTAACACAAGAGCCAGAGCAAGAACAGTTCACACACACTACAGAATGCAAAGTCAATGGAGCGACCTGGTCGGCGCAGGTTAGCAAAAAACGTGATCCGAAAATTTCCACTCAAGTCAGGTGGCACCAATTTATAGTTTTAGACGATTTCAGGCTTTGTTTTGGATGAAAAGGAGGGATGAATCCGATGTTAATTTTCTGTAAAGGCGTTGCCCCAAATATTTTAGAGTGTTTGGCAGATGGGTCGGTTCCAGGTGGAGAAATGGAAATCTGGTAACAGAAACGCCAAGTGGTGAGACGAAAGATAGTGGCTTGGCGTTACAATGAATTTACTCGAAGTTGCCTCGAATTATACTACTTGATCAGAAGTTTCAAGAGGCATTGTAGGGAGGCATAAGAGACTTGCAGAGTGTGTTTGGTACCTAGAAGTGCGGTGTGTTAGCGTATTGTATAAGATAAGCCTTGTGACACTCACAGTAGGGTGAGAGATGCGAGAGGAAGTGTGAATGATTCTAACATATGTAGGACAGTGGTGAAGAAAAGATAGGTTTATAGCTGGAAAAGCAGTTGAGAATGCAATATACTATGAAAGGATTTTTGGATATCGAGGAAGAATTTCGTTTATTTAGTTCAAAAATGGCTCTGTGCACTATGGGACTCAACTGCTGTGGTCGTAAGTCCCCTAGAACTTAGAACTACTTAAACCTAACTAACCTAAGGACAGCACACAACACCCAGCCATCACGAGGCAGAGAAAATCCCTGACCCCGCCGGGAATCGAACCCGGGAACCCGGGCGTGGGAAGCGAGAACGCTACCGCACGACCACGAGATGCGGGCGTTTATTTAGTCAACGGGAGATAAGGCAGGTAAGGTTGATCGTAGAACGAATAATAGGGACGAAAGCTAAGCAGGGTATTTGGGTGTGGTTAGATCTGGCAGCTCCACCTATGTCGGTGTCACCTGTATCACAGGATCAGCTCGCGTAATACCAGTTGTGCGCCGCCTGATGGTAAAACAGCATACCAGTTTCAACACAAAAATTGTTTAAGTTGCTGTAAGCACTATGGGACTTAACATCTGAGGTCATCAGTCCCCTAGACTTAGAACTACTTAAACCTAACTAACCTAAGGACATCACACACATCCATGCCAGAGGCAGGATTCGAATCTGCGACCATAGCAGCAGCACGGTTCCGGACTGAAGTGCCAAGACCCACTCGGCCAGAGAGGCCGGCAGTTTCAACACAGTACCGATAAGTTTTTACTGTGGTAATTACCTCCGCTTGGATGCCTCCTGCCGAAAACTGGATAATTTATTCAAGAGATATAGCTTCCAAAACTGAGCAAGTCACTAATGCATTTGCACGCCTCTGGCCCTTATGCATGCAGTTATTTGGCTTGGCATTGAGTGATTGATAGATTTGTTGGATGCCAATGATGTCAATGGTCTTTCCTTCTTGGGGGACCATCGTAATATAGAAGTTTTTTGAAAGAAATTTCCACCATTTGACTTTTAATTGTTTATTTATTTTATACAATCACGGTTTCGGATTTATAACCATTTTCAAATGCGTGTTGAACCGTTGAAATGTGTCTGACCTGTCTGTGGCATGCCATCGTCGAAATACGTTTTTTCGATGATGAAATTCCAGAAACAGGTCAACACATTTTAATATTTGAACATGCAGTTGAGATTGGATATAAAGCCGAAACCACGCTTATTATATGTCCTCCTGAGGGATATCTTGAAAAATTTTGTCCAATTGGCTCTATAGATCCTCAAAATCCCGAGCTGGATGGATGGCTCCGCTCATGATGCTCCAAACGTTCTCAACTGGCGAGATATCCAGATACCTTGCTGGCCAAGGCAGGATTCGGCAAGCACGAGGACAAGCCATGAAGGGCAACAAAGCGGGGCGTAGAACATTAGTCGACATACCGCGGTCCTGTAAGGGTGCTTCGGATGACAGCCAAATGGGTTCTTCTATAAAAAAATAAATAAATAAATAAAAAAAAAACTACACGCTAGACCACCACTCCTTCTTGTTGAAAAAAAAAAAAACCAAAAACCTACAGGCTAGCCGAATCTCTCCCCAACTGAGAACGCTCGGGGCATTATGGGCAGAGTGCTCCAACCAGCTCGGGACTTTGACGATTTAACGTGCCAGTTTGATATAATTTGGCATGATATCCCTCAAGGGCAAATCCAACAACTCTGTCAGTCAATGTCAAGCCGAATAACTGTTTGTATAAGAACCAGATATAGACCAATAAGCTTCTCTGGCATTGCTGTCGTTCGTTTATCTGTAAATGTAGATCACATTTACCGGTTTTCTGTCCCGTTCGGGTGACCTGAAGTTATACTCGATAGCAACCCTACACCGTGACTCCAGGAATAACACCACAGTGCTTCTCCAAGAAATTCGAAAAACGGGAGTTCTCTCCAGGTCGCCACCATACTCAACGACGATGTTCAGCCAAAGAAGTGCACAACCACACAACCCATCACAATGCGATGCCATTCATCTGCAGCCCAAGCTTCAGAGTCATGAGACGACCCGTTTGGTATTAATAACAGCCTATTCGTGGGATGGTAATTTCCTAGTCCACCTGCTGCCTGCCCCAAGCAATGGTTCGTGATGACACAGAATGGTTGCAGGGAGTCCATTACGCTAAGCGCAGATGTGAATGCGATCTTCCTTGTGGTGATCAGACTAGGTCGACCGGAGCCTTGACGACGAATATGGCTGCCCTCATGTTCCCATGCAGTCCAACACTGAGCAACTGCCACGAATGACTGCTCCAAAAATCTGGACAATTGCATGATTACACCAGCTTGCCAAATGGACACTCACAGGAAGGTAGGTTTCAAACGCTGTTAGGTACTGATAAAGCTGTCTTACATGAATGTGCAGCATCTACATGTCCTTCACAGTGATCATTCAACATGAGATGCGATTCACGCGTCTTAGATACCCTACAAAGCCTAGTAACGACACTAAACAAGAACAACACTACCAGCCGGCTGCTGTGGCCGAGCGGTTGTAGGTGCTTCAGACCGGAACCGCATTGCTGCTACGGTCGCAGGTTCGAATCCTGCCTCGGGCATGGATGTGTGTGATGTCCTTAGGTTTAAGTACCTCTAAGTCGAGGGGACTGGTGACCTCAGATGTTAAAGTCACATCGTGCTCAGAGCCATTTGAACCATTTTGAACAACACTACCGCACCTGTCGCAGAGAATTGCCACTGCAGTCATTTACAGACCTATCGATGATGTGTACATCCAGGAAGTTACTTTCTTATCCATGTCTTCTACATGCTTCATTCATTGTATCAGGTAGTATTTACTTGCAATTTCTTGAATAACTACACTGATGTGCCACAAAATTATGATCTCCTGCTCAATATTGTGTTGGTCCACATTCGAACGCAATACTGCAGTGATATGCGTCGCATGCATTGGGCAAGTGCTTGGTAGGTTTCTAAAGGTATTTGGCATCGGATGTCTATGCAGAGCTAGTTTAGTTTCCGTAAATTACATATCGATGAATCTGGCGCCTGAGAGCATCCAAGATCTATTGCCCTCATATTATGCGAATCAGATGGCCCAGATAACAACGCGAATTCACAAAAAAATGCACCTCTAATTACCGTAACACGATACTGGTCTTGTGGCACGTATATTAATATACTCCTATATGACAAGTAATTCTCTCGATATCGTGGAGACATCAAGCTCGAAGGGACGCAGGACATCAGCAATTGTATTCTTAAGTCCACTGACTCACCCCTCCCCACTGTCCCGCGTCTGTGATGCAGTGTATTATTGGAACAGCCATTCGTTTGGACGCCATCGACCTTGCGTAACTATAAATAAAACTCATCCGGTAAGGCAAGATGTTTCCATTGTCCCACGGTCCAGTCTCGATGTATGAGTGTCTAATGCAATCGTAAATGAGAATGTCGGTAGCTTAATATCGGAAGACGTAGGGCCTGTCCGTTGCGGAGCCCCATGTTAACAACATGGGCAGGAGTGTGTTCTGACGCACGTGCACCTGCATCAGCATTGCATTCAGTCTTCAAAATTGCCACAGCTCGCCAGGTATCGTACTTTACAGATACTGCAAATCACTGACTTCCACATTCTACAATGAGTAGTGAAAGCCCAATATCTTGTCGCCTTCCCTTAGTTTCACCGTCCATCAACTACTTTCCGTAAATGCTCACAATAGTAACACATGAACAGCAGACCAGTTCCGCCTTTCCGAGATGCTCGTTTCTAGGGGCCAATCCACAAAAGTCTGCCCTTTGTCAAAGTCGCTTACATCAGCAGGCGGGGGCAGTGATAAACATTGGTTGTCATGTTTTAGATCAAGAGTGTATACACTTAGTACTAAAAGACTATAAGACAAAAAAGAAACGACGCACCGTGAAAGAATGGTTCGAATAGGGCGGAAAAACGGTAAATGTGGTGATAGAGGGACTTGTGACTACACCATGATACGTCATGGACATGCTGCCTCCTCATGGTTATTTCTCATGGACAGTATCTTGACGCTATTTTTCAACAGCATATTTCTCGTCCACACATGGCATCTGTCTCCATGAAGTGTCAGTGTGATGATCAGGTACTCCTGGGCCAGCGAGGTCTCCAGATCCGTCCCGAATAATACGTGACATCAAATCCATCCTAGTGTCAGTAACGAGAATACAAAAGACCAGTTACAACAGCTGAGATCCAGTTTGCCTCAGGAGGGACACAACGGCATTATGACACCCTTCCCAACAGAATCTGTGCGTGATCTAGGTCAGAGCGACTCCATCCTCACACTGGCACGTGGAATGGGCTCATACCGTCAAATTCTTTGTAAATTTCAGTCGGTTTTGTAATCACTTTAGTAATATCACAGTAACTCTCAGCCTGTGAAGTTACATTTTATTTCCTCCTCTTCTTCTGGGTTCTTTACTTTTTTGCAGGATGTGTATTGCTGTGTTGATGACCCACAATATGAGCTGCGACTGGTGGCCCGACTGACCTACACTGCCGGAAAATAATTAGTACACCCATTTAGAGGTTTTCAATGCATTCAAGATTTATTGTTAAAAGAGTGATTACATTTACAGTATAAGCAGTTCTGACTTTCCAGGTATGCACCCATGCTTAAACTCCCGTATTGGCACGTGGTGTAGATTCCATGGATGACAGTTCAGGCGCTGACTCTGGCAACCAGTCGCTTCTACAGATGGTGGGTAGTGTCCAGGTATACGTTACGCCACGCTCTCTCGAACTACTCGAGTAGTTTTGTAACAATTCTTAGCTGACGAGTCACGCAAATTACTTCTCGTCCCATCATATCCCACATGGTTTGGAAACAAGTCCCGAGCTCGTGCTGGCCAGGGAAGTTGCTACACTTCTATCAGAGCACGTCGAGTTTCGCGGGCAGCGTATTGGGGAACATTATACTGTTGGAACAACAAATCACCTTCCTGCTGCAAGAACGACAAAAGAACGGGTTTAACCACATTTTGCACGTTCCGGGCGCTGTTTAGTTTCCCTGCAGCAACACTCAAGGTAAACGAGAGTTGTAACTTATCGCGTCCCGGACCATAAGTCCTGCGGTGGAGCTAGTGTGTCATTGACGATGCACTCTACGAGACAGCGCTCACCAGGTCTACGTCGTACGCGCAAACGACCATGACTTGCGAGCACTCAGAGTCTGCTTTCGTCGTTGAAGATCACGGCGCACCATTCCATCTTCCAGGCGATACTCTGACGACACCAGTCTAGCCACGCATGTCGATGCTGTGGCATGAGTGGAAGAGGTATGTGTGTGCCCATAGTCCCACTGTTAATAACCGGTTCGTGACAGTCCGTGTTGACACGTCCGGGCTCAAAAGCCCTCTTATCTACGAGGGTGAGTCAAACGAAAACCTTAAATATTTTTTTAAATATTATTTATTGTGCAAAAGTGGTACAAAGCTGTATCACTTTTCAACATAATCTCCCCCACGCTCAATGCAAGTCCTCCAGCGCTTACAAAGTTCATAAATTCCTTTAGAAAAAAATTATTTTGGTAGTCCGCGCTACCACTCATGCACCGCGTGGCGTACTTCTTCATCAGAACGGAACTTCTTTCCTCCCATTGCGTCTTTGAGTGGTCCTAACATATGGAAATCACTTGGGGCAAGATCTGGTGAGACTGTGGATGAGGAAGACACTCAAAATGCACCTCTGTGATTGTTTCAACTGTTGTACGGGCAGTGTGGGGCCTTGCATAGTCATGTTGCAAGAGGACTCCTGCTGACAGCAATCCACGTCGCTTTGATTTGATTGCAGGCCGCACGCGATTTTTTAGGAGACCTGTGTTTGATGCACTGGTGACAGTGGTCTCTTTAGGCATGTAAGGCTCCAAAATGACGCCTTTTTCGTCCCAAGAAAGAGTCAAAATGGTTCAAATGGTTCTGAGCACTATGGGACTTAACATCTGTGGTCATCAGTCCCCTAGAACTTAGAACTACTTAAACCAAACTAACTTAAGGACATCACACACATCCATGCCCGAGGCAGGATTCGAACCTGCGACCGTAGCAGTCGCGCTGTTCCGGACTGAGCGCCTGAACCGCTAGACCACCGCGGCCGGCAAGAAAGAGTCAGCATAACCTTCCTTGCTGATAGTTCTGTCCGAAACTTCTTTGGTTTTGGTGATGAGGATTGGCGTCATTCCTTGCTCGCTCTCTTCGTTTCCGATTGGTGGAAGTGGACCCAGGTTTCGTCCCCAGTATCGATTCTTGCAAGGAAACCATCACCTTCTCGTTCAAAGCGCCGAAGAAGTTCTTCACAAGCATCAACACGTCGTTCTATCATTTCAGGTGTCAGATGCCGTGGCACCCATGTTGCAGCCACTTTGTGAAACTGGAGCACATCATTCACAATGTGGTGTGCTCACCTATGACTAATCTGTAAACACGCTGCAGTGTCATCCAGTGTCACTCAGTGGTTTTCCTTCACTATGGCTTGAACTGCTTCAATGTTCTGTGGAATCACAGCTCGTTGTGCCTGACCTGGAGAGGAGCATCTTCCACTGAAGTCACACCATTTGCGAACTTCGTACTCCATTCATAGACTTGGTGCTGTGACAAGCATGCATCACCGTACTGAACCTTCATTCGTCGATTAATTTGAATAGGTTTCACACCTTCACTACGCAAAAACCGAATAACAGGACGCTGTTTTTCCCTGGTCCAAGTCGCAAGTGGGGCGACCCTCTTTATACCGATACTGCGACGGTATTTGTGCATCTGCACTATGCTGCCACCTACAGCCCATTCTGCACGCTGTTTGTAGCACGCTTACCAACTTACAGGATAACAGGGTGAAATTTCGATTTGTTATTACAAATTTAAGGTTTTCATTTGACTCACCCTCGTATGTTGTGATGGCTGTACGATCTGCCACAGCTGCCCTCGTAATACGACGATCCTGGCGGGCGTCTGTGCTGCGTGGATGTCCAGAACTTCGTCTACCAGTGTGAGAATGTTCACATGACCACTGATACCAGCGTCGTTGCACAACTGAAGCAGCACGTCCAGTTTGTGTGGTAGTTCTCCGAGAGGAGCATCCTACCATTCGGAAAGAAGGCCCCAATTGGCTGCAGGAAGCAAGAGTGCGACTCCATGGCATGCATCACACCATACACCACATCACATGCACCATACTGAGCTTTCTGAATGTTAGCATTTCCCACACAGGTGGCGCTCTGGTAGCTATGCTACTACGCTACCATTTGGCAGATGTCGTTGAAAGCATTATCAGTACTTGTACTAACCGCCAGGTGGCAGGTTGTTACGTGCTCAAAACAGACGTCGTCTTCCCAGGTGTAGTAATTTTTTGTCGCAGTGGTAACACCGGTTCCTGTAAGATCACCGAAGTTAAGCGCTGTCGGGCTGGGCTAGCACTTGGATGGGTGACCATCCGGTCTGCCGAGCACTTGGCAAGCGGGGTGCATTCAGCCCTTGTGAGGCAAACTGAGGAGCTACTTCATTGAGAAGTAGCAGCTCTGGTCTCGGAAACTGACATACGGCAGGGAGAGCGGTGTGCTGACCACATGCCAATCCATATCCGCATCCAGTGACGTCCTTGGGCTGAGGATGACACGGCTGCCGGTCGGTACCGTTGGTCCTTCGTGGCCTGTTCGGGAGGAGTCTAGTTTTAGTTTTATAAATCCACCACTGCACATCAGTAAGTAGTGTCCTAATACTTATTCATGAGACTGATTTACATTCGTTGCCTACAGCATGCCTGATACGAGCGCAGATCGCTTGAGATGGTATATAGAGAAACCCACACGCTAGACAGAGAGAGACATGCCGACGCCGCCCCCCAGCCGCAGCGGTGGCCGCATGCGTGGCTAGCAGGTGAGAGCGTCCCTCGGCGGCTAAAAACCGCCCGTCCCCCTAGTGGTCGTGTAATAGCGGCGGCTGGCTGGGAGAGGAGAGGCGCCGTTTCCTGCAGATTACCGCCGCCCGGATATTGTGCTGGCCGCCGGCGCCACACCAATATCCTGGCCCCGTCTGCCCCGGGCGCCGTAACCAGCGTCACGCGACCCGCACACACCTTTCTCGCTCAGAGAATAGGTCGGCGGCGGCGCACCGAGCCGTGGAATAGAGGCTAGGCGAGCGCCGGCACCGACGCCTCTATACGCTGGACAATCTACGACGAGCGTTCAGTAAGTAATGCAAAAAATTTTTGCTCCCCCATTTTCGGCTGAAAAAATGCGGAATTTGTTGTGCGACATCAGGGATTATTTTAGCTTCAGCCCTTATAGTTTCACGAAGTTCCGATCGGTGGCGGCGTTTTAGGGAGCCTTCAAAATGGTGTCTGTTGTGGAGGTGCATTCCAAGGGCCTTTTTGTGGTAAACCAGAGGATCGCAGAAATTCATAGCAGCTTGCAGAATACCTACGGCGACACGGAAGTGAGCAAAAGCACAGTAAGTCGTACGGCGAGGCGTTTGTCATCAAAGCATGAAGGTCGCAAGAACCTGCCTGGCCAGCCGCACACAGTTGTGACTCCTGCAGTGTTGGAACGTGCGGAGACTCTCATTTGAGGTGATCAACGGATCACAGTGAAACACCTCGCTGCACAACTAGCAGTCTCTGTCGCTAGTGCTGACACACTCCTCCACAGATGGCGTACTCAAAGGTGTGTGCCCGATGAGTTTCTCGCAGCATAACAGAGGACCACAAAGATGAACGAAGGACCACGTGTGCGGAATTGCTTGCGAATTACAAGCCTGATCGTAACAATTTTTTGTCCAAAATCGTCACAGGAGATAAAATATTGATTCATCACTCCGGAACGGAAACAAAATCGCAACTCACGGAGTGGAGCCACACCATCTCTCCTCCGAAGAAAAAATCCAAAGCCGCAACATCAATTGGGGGAAATCATGACGACCATCTCCGATAACTCTGAAGGTGATAGACTGTTGGATGATATCCCTCAGGATGCAACGATCAATTCTGTATTGTGCTTACCTCAGTAAATTGAAGAAAGCTTTTCAGAGTATTCGCAGCCACGGAAATTCAAACGAACTTCGTATTCCTCATGACAGCTGTAACACCCCAAGAAACCCGAAAACCCAAATAAGAATGTCATGATAATTTAAAGTAGGGAACAGTGTTATCCTGACAGATACGACAACTTTGACAATAACATAACACCTTAAAGTTTTGATGAACACCAATTTCAATAATTACTGAGTATGTCATGATATAAAGGTAGAAACAAAGAGAGGTTATTTTTAATTAGCTATCAAACACCTCAGTAATAACTGCAAATAAGGAAGACGAAAGTTGAGTCCAAAGTAATATGTCGGTCAATGATAACATTTATTGTGAAAGAGAGTTGTAAACGCGGCGAAAAGGAAATTCAATGCGTCTACAATGCTCGATCGTGGAAAAGTTAGTCGCTTGCTAGCTTGCTTGCTATCAAGTCGAGAGAGATCACCGTTTGTTACAGTACTACAAACGGAACGCTGCGAGATTGTTTCTATTAAAAAAAAGTAATATTGTGTGATAGAGATGCGCGGACTTTGTTCTCAGTTATTCTGACTTGAGAGCTTGAACTGAAGTGATATTCTGATAGTGTACGACGAGTTAATGAACTTTAATTATTTGAGATATTATTGTTGGACTCAACCTTCATCAAAGTGAACAGTTACAACGAAGAATGGACACAGTATCGAAGACTACAATACCTGATTAGCCTGGAGTAGGAAACATGAATACGACCACACGAAGACAATACAAATACGCCGATTGTAAAAGTTGTCGTCATTGTCACGATCACCGAAATGAAAAGGGTCGTAATTGATCTGATCCATCGGTGTGCGTGTGGTGTGATGATTATATACTAACTCCTTAGGAGGAACAATAAAATTGTTCGTCAGTAATGGAAATCTCACGTGTTGGCTCCATCATTAACTGAACTGTGTGATAGTTGATGATCAAAATTAATTAACTGTGAACATTTGAATTGAATGAGTGACTTGATGAACATTGAGCATTGAAAGGAGTGTTTTACCGAAATAATATCGCGACGCACGAAAGCCAACGTAACAAGAATTACTGATGCTGGACTGCAAATGAATTTTTCCTCGCTTCAGTGGTGTGAAACGACGCCGGTGATGAACGTTTCACTCAATACTGCAATAACTAACTAACCAAGCATAGCAAATCATCATAAAACCATAACAGACAATTAAAATCAGCAGTTCGCATCGCTGAGAAGACTGTGTGGACTCGCAAACGCATTTTCGTACATTACACGAGGAACAATTTTCGTTAGAGATTTTCAGGTGCTGTTCCACGTTATCCGACGGGGGCAACCATCACTGCACGTCGCGTCTCCATTCCACCGACCGAGCTGCAGCAGTAGCGGCTCAACATCAACAGCGACAACAAAAAGGGGAGAAGGGACGTCACACAATGAAAGACCTCACACATGTCTACGAACCCGTGAGGACCTCAGGAAACTTCATTGGAGTTCTTCCTCGTCCACCTTACAGTTCAGATCTCGCATATTCCTTCCGTTTGGCCCAGTGAAGGATACACTTGACGGAAATCAGTGCGCGGCTGATGGAAAGGCTACTGATTCAGCAAGACGTTGGCTCAGACTTCGACCAGTAGAGTGGTACCATGCGGTCACATTGAACGGAGACTATTTTGAAAAATACGGTTTTGTAACCAAAAGAATCGGAAATAATAAGTTGTATTGGAATCCTGAATAAAAGCATCCAGCTTTTAGAAAAAAAAATGTGTTTCTCTACTTATTGGGCACACGTGTAGCTACTGATTCATTTCTATTGAGCATCGAATATGTTGCACAGTGAGCCGTAGAGAAAGATTCATCAACAGAGAAGAGAGGTTTTGCCATTCAACTTGGTTTTAGATAGCAGTGAGATAACCATTTATTTTGTATTAAATGTTTTTTCTCATTGCTGCTAAATGTTTAGTAATATTAAACCAACGTAAACACAGGCAGAGTATACGAAACAGGTTTTCAGAAATGTGAGTAAATGAAACCGGTATGATTGCCGGGGCGGCGAGTATACAGGAAAGTACGACAGTAGCGCTATTATTCTCCATATACATAAGTTTACTGGCAGATAGGATGAGGAACAATCTGCCACTGTTTGATGATGATGATGCTGCAGCGTGCGTGAAAGCTACGAAACACCTCAGTGGTTTGCAAGTCGTAAGAGATAGAATACAATTTACGTTACTGGAATACGTGAGGCGGAATCTCCTGCCCACGTCAGAACTACCCTTAAGGTTCACCATTGATAATATTCGTACAGCAGTCGAAATGTCCTATAATGAAGACCCAGTGACTTGAACGGTGTTACGCTCAAGGCTGTTGGGAGCCATCAAGGACACTCCAAGACAGGAAATCAGAGAGACAATGCAGAGAGCAGACAACGATAGTACCGTTTAGGTTACCAGAGCCCGATAGTAACACTAGAGTACTGCAAATTGCAGACGTTCTGGACAGTTGTTCCAGGAGAGAACTTCACTTCAGAGAATTAAATGGTAGCTCCATCCGCCGCCTAGACACTGTTGCAAGGCGTCGCAGCTGAAGACGACCACGAAAAGGAACGTCTTAGCAGAGGTAGCAAGCTTGATGCGTCAGTGGGTTAGGGTGCTACTACAGCAGTACCCACTCGCAACACGATTGAGGTCGGGGCCAAGCGACGTAAAACACTGCAGTTGATGGGCATAATAGTGAAACTTCCCCTTTTTACGTAAAGAAAGACTGTGCTGGTAAACTTCTATGTTATTTGATGCAGAAACAGCTGAGTAAAACTGAGCGTAATCATACAATTTTCTCTTTATTTATTCTGATCATTTCTAAACTGACACACAATATTTTAGCGCAAGGCAATCTGACTTTCAACAATCCCTACAAAAGAATAGCCCTGAGTAACAATAACCCATACACTTCATGAATCACTTACCTCACAAAAATCTTCGCCGGCCGGTGTGGCCGAGCGGTTCTAGGCGCTTCAGTCTGGAACTGCGCGTCCGCTACGGTCGCAGGTTCGAATCCTGCCTCGGGCATGGATGTGTGTGATGTCCTTAGTTTAGTTAGCTTTAAGTAGTTCTATGTTCTAGGGGACTGATGACCGCAGAGGTTAAGTGCCATAGTGCTCAGAGCCATTTGAACCATTTTTTTGAACAAAAATCTTCGTTACCCGAAATATTGCAGCACAGCGAGCCCCAATACTGCCACCTAAATAAAAGATTCTAACTACTGAAAGCACTAACTACTGATAGGCATATAGTTAGCAAATGAAAGATTGTGGCGAAGCACAAACAACGTAATTACGTTAATAGTGTTCAAAAGTCATAATATATATACAAATTCTTGACATCTATTTTGACAAAATTCCTTTTTCTGACGGACACACGTCCAGGTCGTCCACTCATATCAACATCTCAGAACTCTAGCATCTCTCTCCCCACATCCACCACGGCTCATCTCCAACTGCCAAACACTGCACTGGCGAAAAACTTCCAACAATGAGTCCAACCAGCCACTGACTGCACGCAGCGCAGTCAGCGATTTTAATACAGAGCGCAACGTGGCGTCACCAACAGAAAAACCGAAACAGCCTACTTAAAATAGGAGTGGCAATGACGTTTGGCTTTCAGCTGAACGCTGTTGTCCTAAAGCATCCCTACCTACCGAATAGGATAAGGGGAGGAATCTAAATGTGGTTGGCCACAGGCGCCCTTGAGGTGCAGAGCGACTCATCATATTGGCCGAAGCTTGGTAAGTGCCGGTGGAATCGTGGGATGACTACAGGAAGGGAGATATAGAGCGCTGCTTCGATTCTTTAAAAACCAATGCTTTTGGATTGTGAATGTCGTGTGGCTAGGGCCTCCAGTCGGGTAGACCGTTCGCCTGGTGATAGTTTTTCGAGTTGACGCCACTTCAGCTACTTGCGTCTCGATGGGGATGAGATGATGATGATAAGGACAACACAGCACCCAGTCCCTGAGCGGAGAAAATCTTCGACCCAGCCGGGAATCGAACTCGGGCCATTAGGTATGACATTCCGTGGCGTTGATTACTCAGCTACCAGGGGGCGGACGTTTTTGTATAGGGTATTCTGAGTGAGATCGTTGGGGCGTCGACTTCGTGTCGCTCGTGGCCAGCCTGTCTGTTTCTCTCTCTCTCTCACTCTTGGAGTGCTGCTCTCAAGTTTGTACTTAAAGAGATGTTAGTGTTCGCTACTACTGTTAGCACCCACATCCGTGGCTTCAAATGCTCACTTGTGCAAGCAGTTCATTGTAAGAGCTGAATTTCATGAATCTCTTGCTGCAAGCATCCTGTCGAGTCTCAAAATCGGCGCCTTTTGTTATGCCCTCTACAGTGTTTGGCATTGATCCAAGTCATCAACCTGCAAGCACTGGGAATTTGTCTTTCTCCATTTGCTCTTCACCCCTCAGAAATTGCAGACTGACCTCACATCTGTCTTCCCCCTATCCTGTGTTAAGAAACGACCTAAACAACGTTAACAAATGAGCGGTGACCCCTGCCAGTGCCCTTAAGATAGGTATTTTAGTATAAAAAACCTCTCTTCCTGACGTATGCTCAACTCACATGAAAATTAATAAATGCTAGGGTGATCAGGAAGAAAAAGCTACTGAAATGAAACATCGTTTTCCTCAGACTTAGTTTATAATATAAAACTTACGAATACACAGAAATAGAACACTGATCAAAAATGAAAACCAAATACGAAACAGTTACCGATCAGGGATTGTACTGACGGTTAGCAAAGCTACTAAAGTGGAAAAGGAGGGGGGGAGGGGGGAGGGTCAAGTTAACACGACACCACCCACAAAATAATAGCAACAAATTCCATCTGACTAATATATGTGGAACTGTCAGAAATTGTGCACCTCTAGCTGGACGTTCAATACGACCTTCATTGGCTGAAATATAGTGCAGGAGGTCAGTACGACTAGCTGCAGTGAAGATTAAACTCCTCAAAGGAATATTCCCAACATGCATGGGCTGCGGATATTCTCACTAGTTTACTGTGCTACTCAACAGGTGGAGTCTGATTGAAGGTGCGTAACTGTTGAGCCCGCTATCAGTGTATCCCTGCACCAAGATGACTGGAGAACCATGGCTGGAGCCCGCCGAAAACGAAGACTGTCCTGTCCTGCGATCCTGCTACGATTGCCACGAAAAAACTTCCCTTCTCAACGCCATCGCTCTACGTGGAATGTCGCCATAAATTTTCGTCTTCAACCGACAAGCGACTGGCGCAATTCGCATCAATGGTGTAATTACACTGCAGAAGCCAAAGAAATTGGTACACCTGCCTAATATAGTGTAAGGCCCCCGCGAATACGCAGAAATGCCGCAACACGACATGGCATGGACTCGTCTGATGTCTGAACTAGTGCTGGAGGGAATTGACACCATGAGTCGTACAGGGCTATCCATAAATCCGTATGATACGAGGGGCTGGAGATCTCTTCTGAGCAGCACGCTGCAAGGCATCCCAGATATGATCAATAACGTCCACATCTTGGGAGTTTGGTGGCCAGCGGAAGTGTTCGAACACAGAACTGTGTTCCTGGAGGCACTCTATAGCAATTATGGACGTGTGGGGTATTGCATTGCCCCGCTGGAGTTACACAAGTCCGTCGGAATACACAATGGATATGAATGGATGGAGGTGATCAGACAGATGTTTACGTACGTGTCATCTGTCAGAGTCGTATCTACATGTATCAAGGGTCCCGTATCACTTCTACTGCACACGGCCCACACCATTGCAGAGCCTCCACCAGCTTGAACAGTCGCCTGCTGACACGGATGGTCCATGGATTCACAAGGTTGTCTCCATACCCGTACACGTCCATCCCCTAGATACAATTTGAAATGAGACTCGTCCGACCAGGCAACGTGTTCCCAGTCATCTTAGAGTCCAATATCGGTGTTGACGAGCCCAGGCGAGATGTAAAGCTTTGTGTCGTGTAGTCAACAATGGTACACGAGTGAACTTTCGGCTGCGAAAGCCTATATCGCAGATATTTTCTTGAATGGTTCGCATGCTGACACTTCTTGAAGGCCCATCATTGAAATCTGCAGCAGTTTGCGGAAGCGTTGCATTTCTGTCACGTTGAACGATTCTCTTCAGTCGTCGTTGGCCCGTTCTTGCAGGATCTTTTTCCGGCTGCAGCGGTGTCGGAGATTTGACGTTTCACCGGGTCCCTGATATTAATGGTACACTCGGGAAATGATCGTACGGGAAAATCCCCACTTCATCGCTACCCCGGAAATGCTGTGTGCCAACGCTCGTGCGCCGACTATAATACGTCGTTAGAACTCACTTAAATCTTGATAACCTGCCATTGTAGCACCAGTAACCGATCTAACGACTGTGCCAGACACTTGTCGTCTTATATATGCGTTGCCGACCGCAGCGCCATATTCTGCCTGTTTACGTATCTCCGTCTTTGAATACGCACGCCTATACCAGTTTCTTTGGTGCTCTGGTGCATAACACCACGCAGATACTGCGTCCTAGACGCGCCACGTTCTCCTAATGGGAAAACGTGGCCCCAAAACTA
The DNA here is from genome assembly GCF_023864345.2 of Schistocerca serialis cubense. Lineage (NCBI taxonomy): Eukaryota > Metazoa > Arthropoda > Insecta > Orthoptera > Acrididae > Schistocerca > Schistocerca serialis. The sequence continues at coordinate 377,869,279 of NC_064643.1, read as the reverse complement.
TGCACAACCCCGCAATGTGTTGTGACTTCAACGGCGGTCTTCCAACTGCGCCGCGATGTTATCCCAAGCGCGGAGGTCGTCCTACGCCAGAAAAGTTGCGGCTGGTCTTTGGCTCCCACGCAGCACTGGTGCCAGAGAAACGCGCTAGACAATGCCCCTCTTGCCAGAGCGATAGTTTATGTAGGAGCCATTTCGTCGCACTTCCGAGCCGGACAATACGTCCCGTAGCGGAATGCAAGGCGATGGTCAGTGCCCTGCGGCGCGCCGGCAACCGGCCTCCCCGGGATCTGAAAACATCAAAGGCGACGGATGCCGCCAGCCTCCACAGCGCTGTGCGGACACCGCTTTGTCACAGCCGGGGGAGCCTTCCACGAATTAACCTTCGGTGGACACATCGGTCATGGGTCACGTCGCACAGCGCGATGGACGCACATCCAAGGGGCACTTGCCAATAGGAAAGAAAAGATACTAGTCTCATTATCAACTGCTCCAACTATTAATCCTAGCGGCAAACAATCTCTGTCACTCCGTGTGTTATTCATTCGTTTAATTGTCCTGATGGGTTACTAAGTAACTCAGACGGCTATAATGCCTCTCTATTGATTATTAAATTAACAAAGATGAAAGTAAGTGAGCCCATAAGCCTAGCAATCTTTAAAAGTATAGCCGTTGGGCGACTGCAGAAAGATACGGAATAGATTGGATAAAACTTCTATTTTTTTATATAGATGGCAGCTCGCTCTACATGAGGAAAAATATAAATTAATGAAGATGAGTAGGAAAAACAATCATGTACTTTTTCAATATACTATTGGTGGTTTCCTGCTCGACACGATCACTTCAATAAAATATGCAGGCGTAAGGCTGAAACACGACATAAAATGGAACGAGCACCTAAGTTCGGTTGTAGGGAAGGTGAATCGTCGACTTTGGTTTATTGGGATAACTGTAGGAAGGTGTGTTTGTCTGTAAAGGAGGACTCCTACAGAACATTTGTGCGTTCCATTTTTGAGTATTTATCAAGTGTTTGGGATCCTCACCAGGGCTGATTTACACTGGCGCCTGCTACTAGATTTGATACCAGCAGGTTCGTCAATACACAGGCCTTACGGAAATGCTTCGTGTCCAAAAATGGGAATCCGTGCCGGGAAGAAGCCGCTCTTTTTGGGAAACACTCTTGCGAAACTTTAAAGAATCAATATTGACGACAAACTGCACAGTAATTCTACTGGCAACAGCGAAAAAATCGCATCAGGACCGAAAAGATAAAAGAAATCAGGGCATATTCCGGAGGGCACTTACAACTGTTTTACCCTCGCTCCACTTTCGAGTGGAATAGGAAATGGAGTGGCCAGCAGTGGCACAAGGTACCCTCCACTACGCATCCTGTGGTGGCTTGTGAAATATGATTGTAGACTACCTGATCAAAAGCTTCTGGACTCCCCTATGTTCTGCGGAAATGGCCATAAGATGTCGCGAGAGGCAGATCTACCTGTATAAAAGGAGGTGGAGAGCAGTGTGATGTCATTAGAGAAGCGGTAATAGCAGAATGATTCGGTCAGGAGAGCTAAGTGACTTCGAAGGTTGACTGGTCATGGAGTGTCATCTGAGTATCACATCCACCTGAGACATTTGAAGCCGTCTACGGCTGTGCAAGTCGGCTGTTTGTAATGAGGTTTTGAAGTGGAAAAGCGAAGCATAGCTACAGCTATATCTAGACAGGGCAGGCCTCAGGTACTAACGGGGAGGGGCCGTTGAATATTGTGGAGGGTGGTTGTAAGAAATCGCATGAAATCAGGAGAGCGAATCACTCAGTTCCAGAGTGCTACTAGCAATACACCAGCACGATGACTGTCCGAAGAGAATTACAAAATGGTTCAAATGGCTCTGAGCACTATGGGACTTAACTTCTGAGGTCATCAGTCCCCTAGAACCACTTGAAAATGAAAGCAGTGTGTTAGCGCCACCGAGTAATGAATTAACTGATGTTCAAAGTAGTAATTTGGTAATCGTGCATAGGGAAATGGAGCGGGCGGCAAACAATGGCACGGACAGTGAAACAATTAGTGAAGAGGGAAGCATTATCGATCGATCGGTCGGCAACAGCTCGCCTCAGGAATCCGAAATGACAGGACACAATTTTGCAAATACTGTAGATTCAGGTTTTGCGTCCTCACCGTTTTCTCAAATGAGTCAAGACACATTTTCCGCTTGTCAAAATGTGAATGTTGCCGATGCAAATTCACTGCCGAAAAGCACTGAGGAACATGTTTCAGACACCAGTGCATTATTATTGCAATTAATGCAACAAATGGAACAAAATCAGAGACAAACACAGCAAAAGCTTAAAAAGTTAGACACAGTGGAACAAAATCTTAAAAAGTTAGACACAATGGAACAAAATCTTCAAAAGGGGACGTTTCACACTTAAACCTAACTAACCTAAGGACATCACACACATCCATGCCCGAGGCAGGATTCGAATCTCCGGGCGTAGCGGTCGCGTGGTTACAGACTGTAGCGCCTAGAACCGCTCGGCCACCCCGTCCGGCAGAGAATTGCAGAAAAATGAAGAAAATTGTCGAGCAGCTCCTCATTAGCCAAACAGTTCTCTAGTCAGTGCTAACCTACCCTTGAAATGTTGTAAAGATCGACACCACTGGACATTGGATGTCTGGAAACAATTGACTTGGAGTGACGAATAACGCTATACTCTGTGGCAGTCCGATGGAAGTGTTTGGGTTTGACGAATGCCTGGAGAACATTACCTTCCCTTATGTGTCGTGCCAGCGGTGAAGCTTTTATTGGTTACTGTGTGAGAGTAAGAAAACACCAACTGCGAAAGGATATGAAAACATGTTACAGCTTTATTTATTGCATGCAGGAGAAGGACAATCCGTACACGACGACTATTTTTGTCAGACTCAGAACGCACCCTGTCATAAAAAGCTTCTGTGTGGCAATGGCCTCTGGGCATCAACATCTCTGAAATGGAATGGCCCACTAGTTTCCCTACCTCAACCCGACGGAACCGTTTTGGGTGACTGGCGCTGCCTCCAGGAGATGTTGACAGTTCCAAGCGTTACAGCACACGCTCTCAGGCGCGGTTCACATAAAGATGGTTCGATATGCGATACCAGGTGTGATGCGACTGACGATTCGACAAGCAACAAGACAGCACGAATCACCTTTCTGTTTCAGTTGCGATGACGCGCTCTTCTGAAAGGACGTTGTTGTTGCTTATCATTATTGAAAGCTAAAAAACTGAGAGAGAAAAGGATGTACTGGGTGTACTCATACAATGCCATAAATATTAAAAATAGTTCTGCTGTGGTTTCTCATTAGAAATCTCAACCTCGAGGATTTCCACGAATTATGCAGAATGAGTCCAGGCAGTTTCCACATTTGGAGCCACTAGTGCTAGACAAAACAGGAAACAAATTTTCGTCTTGCTATGTCTCCTGCTCAGAAACTACACATTAAAATAGAGTAAAATGCTGAAATTGTGAAAAATGCCATCTTGAAAGCTTAAAAAGACCACCTAGTATAGTAAGTTATTCACTGTGGTACTTATACAAATAACAGTTACCAACTAATAAATCTAGGATAGTAGGTATTTCTACAACTGTTTTCGCAAAGTACTAAGACAGTGTGATTAAGCTTGAGGAGTATTCAGGAGAAACATTGCTGGATTTGAAGTGAGATTAGTCACCATCTATTGTCTAATAGTGGGTGATGAACTACGCATAGGGCTAGACAGTGTGCTTGAAGAAATGTCGGAACCCCATGATGATAAGAAAATTCCCTATATTTCCTTCTCGGCTTCGTCCAACTGCTCATTCAGAAATATCAGGAATTCAGCTTTCAAATCTTTTTTACGACATTCCCAAAGTTTTCCTGGAATCAGACAGCATAGACTGAAACAAAGTCAAGTCAGTATCATCAGCTGATGACTCTGGGGTCTTTTCAATCCCGTAAGTTTTCCATTTACAGCTTCTGCTTGTATCGACACCACACAAAAAAGAGAAACACGATGCAGCTTCGGCTGGTCTGGCCGAGCGGTTCTAGGCGCTTCAGTCTGGAACCGCGCGACCGCTACCGTCGCAGGTTCGAATCCTGCCTCGGGCATGGATGCTTGTGATGTCCGTAGGTTAATTAGGTTTAATTAGATCTAAGTTCTAGTCCCATAGTGCTCAGAGCCTTTTGAACCATTGGAACGAGGCAGCTTCCCACCCCGCATAGCATACGGCACTAGAGCCACGCCAGATGCACAGCTGCCAACCTCGTTGCAAACAACCTCCGGTACGTAGGACGTAATTTCTCGAGAATGGAAAGATATATCGCTCTCCTACCACCGTTAAAAACAGTATCGATGTTTTAGCTGTTTCTTGTGCAACAAGCTATGACCTAAAACCCACCAAACGTAAACTGGCTAGGGACAAAACTCTCCCCTATAAACTTTCCAAAATATGCATGATGGGTTACGTTTTTTTTGTGAAGTATTACAATAACTGTGGGTCATAATGAAAAGTGAAGCAGTTCATAGTCAAGCTCCGGCGCCAGACTATATATTAAACAGTTTTTGTACCAAATACCTTCGTGAAAAGCTAATGAAAAAGACTACACAGTGGACAACACATGCGACCCGAAAACAACGTTTTTTTATGTTTTTAAATAAAAAGTATAAGTTTCACTGAAGCACTAACCACAGAGACGAATTAAGCTTTGTTTGATTTACATAAACCATAATATTATTTGAAATTTCCCTCGCTGTGTGCCATATGGCACAAGCTGCGTGGAGCGATCAGAATCCGTGATGCGATGGGCTATACGACGGAGATGGTGTCGGTGCCGCATCGTTGCTGTCCCAGCTTGGACTACATCAGTCGCTTCAACAACATTTACGGAAAAAAAATCGCAACAACAAAAAATAACTAATATAGAGTAATGAAATTTCGAGAATATATCTGTCTATGTCACACATTTAAGTCATTAACATTGCAAAATCACAAGTTAATGTGAGCACAAATGTGAACTGCTGGTACGATAATAACCGCCAGAATATTGAATGCAAGCATGCAAACCTGTATGTATAGTTTTGTACAGGTACCGGGTGTCACTTTGTGGGATGGGGTTCCATGACTGGTTCACTTGTTCAGTCAATACAGAGACGTTAACGCTGTTTCTGGGTGATGTCATCGGTTGATGACCCACATGTGCTCGACTGGAGACATATCTTTTGTATGTCCATCCTTTTAGAAGGAGGTCTCTGGAACGACGACCGTTTACTATCGTGACAAATAAAAACGCCTACAGCCGTCCTTATGATTCATTTTATTTTGTCGCTACCAGTTTCAACACTTCAGTGCGTCATCTTCAGGCCTGTATGCATAAAACATTAAAGATAGCATTATCAACTTATCAGTCAAGTAACATAGAAACAGATTAAAACAGAATGAGAAACAATGGCAAGACTCTACAAATGAACTTACGCCGAACGTTTGACAGAACATATACATCCATTGTCACATATCTAAAATACACCATCACGAATTTCCACTCAATACATTGTACAATTATAATATCTTCTAAAACTTCTTTCAATATTATTCATGATTTTTATTGGACAGTTGTACACACATTATCTGCACAACCCTGAAATAACTTACTGTAAGACAAAATAACTGTAAAAGGTGATAAATGGAAGGAAACAGTACCTCACAAACAAGTAAAAAGAAGGAGCATGACCTATGTGTCCTGTCAAAGTATAAAATCCTTAGTTGTACACAGATGAGGGGTATACGCTATGTCATATCTATAAAATGAACGTCGAAGACGTGGTATAAACCGAATGTAGGACCCACATATATAGAACGTATGAAAGACGCCCACAAGGAAACTGTTCATGATGCAAACATTCATATGCGAATGCATCATATATCATGTACTGCCATGAAACAATCACACACACACACACACACACACACAATCACATACTAAGTAGCCCACAAGGATGCAGTGTATCAAGAAGGACGACTCAAAAATATATATATACGTGAAAAAACCAGAAAAGTTTACTGAGTAGCACACCACCCAAATATTACCCTTGTGTTTTAAACAAAAGTGATCACGAAGAAATAATTGAAATATAAAAAAATAGTTATGAATAAACGTATTGTAACTAGTGCACACTTAGGTCTTTCGATGACATTAAAACCAAAAGCCATTACAAAAAAATGGTTCAAATGGCTCTGAGCACTATGGGACTCAACTGCTGAGGTCATTAGTCGCCTAGAATTTAGAACTAGTTAAACCTAACTAACCTAAGGACATCACAAACATCCATGCCCGAGGCAGGATTCGAACCTGCGACCGTAGCGGTCTTGCGGTTCCAGACTGCAGCGCCTTTAACCGCACGGCCACTTCGGCCGGCAAGTCATTAGATGACAGCAATTAGAAAATTTCCAGTCATTCAAATCGTGTCAAAGTGAAACCACATTATTAATTGACCAGTGTAGAGGCCACACACCATGCTCATAATTAAAGCGTAAGAAGGTTGTAGGTGTTTTTATTTGTCACGGAAGACATATGTGGTGATCGAGCAGGCCAAGGCAACGTGTCGAGACTCACTGGGGAATTTTGGGTTACAACAGCGATGTGTTATCCTGCTGTTACCGCCCCCCCCCCTCCCCCATCCCACCCAATGCTGTTTATGAATGGCACCGCAACAGCGTGAATCACCAGATTGACGTACAAATTTGCAGTCAGGGAGTGTGGGATAACCAGGAGAGATCTCCTGCTGTAATACAAAATCACACCCCGAACCATAACTCTAGATTTAAGTGCAGTGTGTCTAGCATGCCAACAGGTTGGTTGCAGAACCTCAACTGGGCTCCTCCCAACGAACCCACTGCCATCGCTGGCACCGAGGCACGTTCAGCTATCAACAGCAAACACAGCAGACCTCCACCCCTCCCTCCAATGAGCTCTCGCTTGACTCCACTGAAATCACAAGTGGTGGTAGTTTGGGGTCAGTTGAATGCACGCTAAATGGGGTCTGACTTGGAGCTGTCCTTGAGGTAACCGATTTGTAACAGTTTGTTGTGTCACTGTGGTGCCATGTGCTGCTCAAATAGCTGTTGCACACGCAGTACGATGCGGCGGAACCACATGCCGAACAGTGTGGTCTTTCCTCTCCGTAACGTCACATGGCCGTCCAGAGCCCGGTCTTCTTGCGACCGTTCATTCTCGGGACCACCGCTGCCAGCAATCATGTGCAGTGGTTATACCCTGCCAGGTCTTTCTGCATTATTGTAAAAGGAACATCCAGCTTCTCGTAGTCCTATTACAAAACATCGTTCAAAGTCAATGAGGTGTTGGCAATGGCACGTCCAGTGTGAAAGCGCCACTGTTACGCGACTGGCGGAAATTTGAATAGGCATCATCTATCAGATTGTGGGGTGGCGAATTGATAACAATATCGTATTATCTGTCCGTCGCAATCCCTTTAGAAGAGCCTGAAAACTATTTCCGCCGTAAGCCAGGAAGCAATGGAGAACATATTGACCATACTTTCCGGTCTGCAAGGCCACATTCTTCTCGTGCTCACTGAGAGAAATGTTTCTTCTCTTTATTTCTTCAGGGGGATCAGGAACTATCACTATTAATAAAAGTTTTGCATTCTATCTGATTCATACATCCAGTAAGAGTTCACACAAACTCACTTTTTTTTCTCCATAAAGGATGAGGCCCCTCCACGCCCACACCAACGTGGTGACCAAACCAAAAGTTCTACTGTCACCTCCGTATAACATGTTAGTTTTCAAATCGTGAGTCACAGGATGCGGGCTGTGATGTTGTCCATGCGTCTGGGTAGGCTTACCCATTGACAAGGTCTACCAGGAGACAGAAAGTGGACGAAAGCGATCGAACGGTAGCGGTTTGTATGGGCAGAGGGAAAAAATCCCAAGGCAAGCGCCAAGGGGAAACAAATTCAGCGACAGTAGGACAGGCAGTAAAGGCAGTAGTGGCTTGTTAGCTGCGACAGTGCATGCAAGGTGTGGTTATGTTAGTGCGAGGTATCGTGCATCGTTACCTTTGTCGTTGCGGGTACTCGTTGTAGGGCCTGCTGCAGCTGCTGTGTGCCTGTAACAGTTCCAGGTCGTCACAAATTAGTGGGCGATCGGTCATAGATCAGGTCACAGTGTAGGGGGTGTGTGTCGCTGGTTTGATTGCTGTGTACAATGCGGTTTCCCTGCGATTGCCTGTTTTTCGGCTGGTCGAGCATCTGGAGTTGCCAGTAGTAGCTGTGTTGCTGGAGCTCGCCAGTACTGTCGTGTTAGCGTGCTGTGGACCACAGATGTTTAGTTTCTTGCTAATAGTGTCTTTGGTCCATTATGTTTGCATCTGTGGTTGTGGTCGTAGTTACCCAGAGAAAGGATAAACGGGTTACCCGATTGACTCGTGTTTCTGTACAGTCGTGCGGAGAGTTTTTGGAATGCCTGCAAGATGGTATCTAGCCGATATTCCCGGTGAAGATCCGCGGGGCGTGTGTAGTTTGGAGCGTTGCTTGTGATTCTGAGTACTTCGTTCTGTATGAGCTGCAGAAGGCGCAGGCGTGTGGGCGCAGCGTATCCCCAGACGGGAGGAGCATACATCAGAAGTCTGATCGTTTTCAACAGCAACGTTGAGTGTCGTTGTTATGCCCTTGAGGAGGGTCATGTCTAACACGACTGGCCTGTGACCCCTCCGGTAGGGAATGTGCGTCGGTTCGGTCGGCGCTAGTGTAATGTAATTTCGTCCTAGTGCGTGTTCGTATAGTTTCTTGACGTTGGAGTTTCGTATACGTGAGTTCCAGTCAGGGTGTTTTGCGTTAAGATCTCCAGCGGCGATTACGTGGGTAATATGTTGAGTATAGTGCTGATGTCGCGTGTCTTGATGTTCTTAGGGCCGTTGTATACTGACACCAGTGTAGTGTAGGATCCGTTGAACTTGACAATGACGGCGGTTGCCTCTAACTTTTCAAGTTCAGGGAGCACTATGTTCGTGTGTTCTATGTCTTTGTGTATGATGATGGCCGTTCCACCGTGACCGGAGGCGTCCGGTAACGGGCGGTACGATAGACGCAGTAGCCGGTGAAGTTCAGGCGGTTGCGAGGTTTGAGCTTAGTTTCGCTCAGGATACCCTTAGGCTCCATGAGCGCGGCAAGTTCCTCCCTTTTGTTGTTGATCGCGTCTGCGTTCCAGAACAGGACATGAGATAGTGTCTGGTTGTTTGCGATTGGGGCTGGGTGTGGCGTGTTATCCATGAAGGGGTGTGAATAGTGTGGTGAGTGCCGTTTGTATGGCAGCCCACTACTGCCTGGGTTGGGCAGCCATGAGCTGTGTGAAAAGTTCAGTGACCACCGCCACGATCTTGCTAAAAATCTGAGCGGTCGTGTGCTGGGGGAATAGTGTTGCCAATATTCCCTCTAGTGTTGTGTTGGTGTTGTGCGTGTCGGCCTGTGGCTCGGTTGTAGTGTTGGCGGCCGCTGGTGCGGGTGTTGGCGTTATGTGTGGGCTGGTGCTTGTGTTGCTGCTGTGTGGTGCAGTCTGTGGTGCCTGTGTTACAGCTGTGGTGAGGGGTGGAGTAATGTGTGTGCTGGTGTCTCTAGCTTGCTGACTGTGTGCCTGCGTTTCGGTGTTCTGTTGTTGCTGAATGGCTTGTTGTGGTGTGCGTGTGTTCCCGTTCCTGTTCCCTCGTGGTCGTCTATGGTTTCTCCGGGTTCTAGGTTATAGTGCTCCTTGTGTGGGTGCGTCTTCCTGTGCGATGTGCCTGGTTTCGCAGGCCGTGGGCTAAGGGGGTGGGGTCGTGTTGTTTTGGGGAGCTGGTGTTAGTACCGGAGTGGCTGTGGTGTTTTGTGTTGGCTGAGACGGTTGTGTTGTTGTCGCAGCGGTTGTGTGAAGTGCGTGTGATGGGCGCAGAGGTTCCGCGGCCCGCCCCGCTCCTCCAGGACGCGTAGCCATGGTGAACGATATTCCGTTCCTAACAGGTTTGGTGCGGGCCTTCTACGTGGTATGGCGTTGGGTGCCTTCAGTTTTTGTGTTTTGCGCCTCTGCGCCTCTATGTATGCGTCGCAGCCCCTGTAGTTGGCCGAGTCGCCTTGACCACAGTTGGCGCAACCGCGTACATTTTGCTGTATGAGTGTGCAGGCGTCGGATGCGTGCTTGCCAGCACATATGCGGAAGCGGAGTGCCAGGCCACATCGAGGGGCCGAATGACCGAATCGCTGGCAGTTGTTGCATTGTTGGGGGATGAGTGGTGGTTCGTATAGTCCTACCCTCAAGACCATCTGCAGAAGGCTCTTTATCTACAGAAGGCCGCAGGAGGCAGCCATATCGGCCATCTCGACCAGGTAGTGTGGCAGATGGGTGTGTGAGCGGAAGTCCGTCATCCGGGAAGCACTTTTGCACTCGAAACCCAGGAAGTTGAGCGCCGCTTGTACTGTTGTGTTTGGGGTACTGGGAGACCCACTACGTTGACCACGTACTGCCGTGTTCGCTCTTCTGCTGTTCTGTACGTATAGTGCTCGATCCCCTTTTCTTTGAGGAAGATAAGGAGATCTTTGTATTCAGTGTTCGTAGATATGTACAATGAGGCCTTATCCCCAGAGTACTTGGTGTGAAGCGAACAAGGTGTGTGCCTTTCCGCGAATATTGTGTTGAAGACACTAAGGTCCCCATCATTTTGTTTTACAATTGGGGGGGGGGGGGGGGGGGAAACCAGGCTTTTGTTGTGCGGACATAGCTGCGGTTGGTGTTTCTGTGTTGTTGCTGACCGCAGGTCGGCTCATGTTGGTTGGTGTGTCTGTGTCCCTAGCCGGAAGTACGGGTTTTGGTGTAGGCAGCAGCGCCTTTCGGCTGCCTAGCGAGTGTGGTTGCTCGCTTGTTTGCGTTGCGTTCTAGTGTTTGCGTCGTGGGCTCTCCACCTGCCAGGGCCCGGGTCCGCATCTGCCTCCTCTGATTTCGCCGATGGAGTCAGCTGCCACAGCGGAACGGTTGTGCAGAAATCGCCAGTTGTAGGCGAGTGCATTGTGACATGAAGTGTGCTTGTTCGCGTGGGAAAATCGCTTGAGCCGGAGAGGTCGGTGAATATCCGAGGCTGGTCGAGCAGTTCCTGCGCTTGCGCAGCGATCTGCCGATCCTTGTCGGCCAATACCTCCTCTGCGGCAGCAAGCGGGACGTTGACGTCGACGGGAACAGCCGACTCACGCTCCTCTTTCGCTGCAGCCTTGCTGCGGGTTAGGGCGGGGGAAACACCGTCGGAAGCTGCCACCTTGGTGTTCTAGGGAGTTTTATTTGGAGTGGAAGGGTACGAAAATTTGCTTCTTCTGAAAGATAGAGCTAGCTAATAGACCCTATGGAAGTGGGGGGAATGCCCTACGGCCTAGCGTGCGCCGTTAGTGCTGTGGCGCGGCACCTAAAGTAGGTGCGGAGGAAGAGAAGTGGCCTACAGTACGCGGGGTGGTTCGAAGTGAACGGGCCCCTGGCACTGATAAACCTTAGCAAAGAACAAGATAACCTTGCTGGGGATGTTTGTAATTGAAGTTAGGGGTAGCTGCGAGTCTGGGACTCTTAACGACAATGTGGCTTCTCCGCGAGCTACGTGGCTTTTCAACGAAAGGGAGCAAGGCTCAACCCTCCGCCCATCCACCGGGCGCTACTGTCGCTTCGCAAGAAGGGCAGAGTGGTCAGGGAGGCCTGAGGCCCAACTGCTACCGATGCACCGGCCATCGCCGGCTGAGAGATCCTTCCGCTACGACGGCCAGAGCGCGTGACTAGGTAGGAAAACTTTTCTTCCAGTAGGTGACCATTGTTGCTCTGAACTTCTGGCTTCTTTTCTTCTTTGATGGACGGCTCGATCAATTTCCTTGCTGGTATATCCTTTTTCCATGAAGGCTGACCGTAAGTGATTTAGTTCATCTTGCAAGTAAGCCGGCTCGCAAATTTTGTTTGTTTTGTCCACCAAGGTTTTCATGACACCTCTTTCCTGCCTAGAATGAAAAAGAGCTGGATGTCTTCTTGGTGCATCTGAACAGTATTAACCCGGAGATACAGCTTACGATAGAGAAAGAGAGCAACGGTAAACTCCGTTTCCCGGATATGTCGGCAATTAAACGGGTGGATGGTACGCTGAGCCACAAGGTATATAGAAAGAACACTCACACGGATCGATACCTCCACAAGGAATCAAACCATCAACCTAGGCAATAGAGAAGTGTCATGAAAACCTTGATGGACAGAGCCAACAAAATCTGCGAGCCCGCTTACTTGCATTATCATCATCATCATCATCATTTAAGACTGATTATGCCTTTCAGCGTTCAATCTGGAGCATAGCCCCCTTATACAGTTCCTCCATGATCCCCTATTCAGTGCCAATATTGGTGCCTCTTCTGACGTTAAACTTATTACTTCAAAATCATTCTTAACCGAATCCAGGTACCTTCTCCTCGGTCTGCCCCGACTCCTCCTACCCTCTACAGCTGAATCCATGAGTCTCTTGGGTAACCTTGCTTCCCCCATGCGTGTAACATGACCCCACCATCTAAGCCTGTTTGCCCTGACTGCTACATCTATAGAGTTCATTCCCAGTTTTTCTTTGATTTCCTCATTGTGGACACCCTCCTGCTATTGTTCCCATCTACTAGTACCTGCAATCATCCTAGGTACTTTCATATCCGTAACCTCAACCTTGTTGATAAGGTAACCTGAACCCACCCAGCTTTCGCTCCCATACAACAAAGTTGGTCGAAAGATTGAACGGTGCACAGATAACTTAGTCTTGGTACTGACTTCCTTCTTGCAGAAGAGAGAAGATCGTAGCTGAGCGCTCACTGCATTAGCTTTGCTACACCTCGCTTCCAGTTCTTTCACTATGTTGCCGTCCTGTGAGAATATGCATCCTTAGTACTTGAAACCGTCCACCTGTTCTAACTTTGTTCCTCCTATTTGGTACTCAATCCGTTTATATTTCTTTCCCACTGCCATTACTTTCGTTTTGTAGATGCTAATCTTCATACCATAGTCCTTACGTTTCTGATCTAGCTCTGAAATATTACTTTGCAAACTTTCAATCGAATCTGCCATCACAACTAAGTCATCCGCATATGCAAGACTGCTTATTTTGTGTTCACATATCTTAATCTCCCCCCCCCCCCATGAACCATGGACCTTGCCGTTGGTGGGGAGGCTTGCGTGCCTCAGCGATACAGATAGCCGTACCGTAGGTGCAACCATAACGGAGGGGTATCTGTTGAGAGGCCAGACAAACATGTGGTTCCTGAAGAGGGGCAGCAGCCTTTTCAGTAGTTGCAAGGGCAACAGTCTGGATGATTGACTGATCTGGCCTTGCAACAATAACCAAAACGGCCTTGCTGTGCTGGTACTGCGAACGGCTGAAAGCAAGGGGAAACTACAGCCGTAATTTTTCCCGAGGGCATGCAGCTTTACTGTATGATTAAATGATGATGGCGTCCTCTTGGGTCAAATATTCCGGAGGTAAAATAGTCCCCCATTCGGATCTCCGGGCGGGGACTACTCAAGAGGATGTCGTTATCAGGAGAAAGAAAACTGGCGTTCTACGGATCGGAGCGTGGAATGTCAGATCCCTTAATCGGGCAGGTAGGTTAGAAAATTTAAAAAGGGAAATGGATAGGTTGAAGTTAGATATAGTGGGAATTAGTGAAGTTCGGTGGTAGGAGGAACAAGACTTCTGGTCAGGTGACTACAGGGTTATAAACACAAAATCAAATAGGGGTAATGCAGGAGTAGGTTTAATAATGAATAGGAAAATAGGAATGCGGGTAAGCTACTACAAACAGCATAGTGAACGCATTATTGTGGCCAAGATAGATACGAAGCCCACACCTACTACAGTAGTACAAGTTTATATGCCAACTAGCTCTGCAGATGACGAAGAAATTGAAGAAATGTATGATGAAATAAAAGAAATTATTCAGATTGTGAAGGGAGACGAAAATTTAATAGTCATGGGTGACTGGAATTCGAGTGTAGGAAAAGGGAGAGAAGGAAACATAGTAGGTGAATATGGATTGGGGGACAGAAATGAAAGAGGAAGCCGCCTGGTAGAATTTTGCACAGAGCACAACATAATCATAACTAACACTTGGTTTAAGAATCATGAAAGAAGGTTGTATACATGGAAGAACCCTGGAGATACTAAAAGGTATCAGATAGATTATGTAATGGTAAGACAGAGATTTAGGAACCAGGTTTTAAATTGTAAGACATTTCCAGTGGCAGATGTGGACTCTGACCACAATCTATTGGTTATGACCTGTAGATTAAAACTGAAGAAACTGCAAAAATGTGGGAATTTAAGGAGATGGGACCTGGATAAACCAAAAGAACCAGAGGTTGTACAGACATTCAGGGAGAGCATAAGGGAGCAATTGACAGGAATGGGGGAAATAAATACAGTAGAAGAAGAATGGGTAGCTTTGAGGGATGAAGTAGTGAAGGCAGCAGAGGATCAAGTAGGTAAAAAGACGAGGGCTAGTAGAAATCCTTGGGTAACAGAAGAAATATTGAATTTAATTGATGAAAGGAGAAAATATAAAAATGCAGTAAGTGAAACAGGCAAAAAGGAATACAAACGTCTCAAAAATGAGATCGACACGAAGTGCAAAATGGCTAAGCAGGGATGGCTAGAGGACAAATGTAAGGATGTAGAGGCCTATCTCACTAGGGGTAAGATAGATACCGCCTACAGGAAAATTAAAGAGACCTTTGGAGATAAGAGAACGACTTGTATGAATATCAAGAGCTCAGATGGAAACCCAGTTCTAAGCAAAGAAGGGAAAGCAGAAAGGTGGAAGGAGTATATAGAGGGTCTATACAAGGGCGAGGTACTTGAGGACAATATTATGGAAATGGAAGAGGATGTAGATGAAGATGAAATGGGAGATACGATACTGCGTGAAGAGTTTGACAGAGCACTGAAAGACCTGAGTCGAAACAAGGCCCCCGGAGTAGACAATATTCCATTGGAACTACTGACGGCCGTGGGAGAGCCAGTCCTGACAAAACTCTACCATCTGGTGAGCAAGATGTATGAAACAGGCGAAATACCCTCAGACTTCAAGAAGAATATAATAATTCCAATCCCAAAGAAAGCAGGTGTTGACAGATGTGAAAATTACCGAACTATCAGCTTAATAAGTCACAGCTGCAAAATACTAACACGAATTCTTTACAGACGAATGGAAATGCTAGTAGAAGCCAACCTCGGGGAAGATCAGTTTGGATTCCGTAGAAACACTGGAACACGTGAGGCAATACTGACCTTACGACTTATCTTAGAAGAAAGATTAAGGAAAGGCAAACCTACGTTTCTAGCATTTGTAGACTTAGAGAAAGCTTTTGACAATGTTGACTGGAATACTCTCTTTCAAATTCTACAGGTGGCAGGGGTAAAATACAGGGAGCGAAAGGCTATTTACAATTTATACAGAAACCAGATGGCAGTTATAAGAGTCGAGGGGCATGAAAGGGAAGCAGTGGTTGGGAAGGGAGTAAGACAGGGTTGTAGCCTGTCCCCGATGTTGTTCAATCTGTATATTGAGCAAGCAGTAAAGGAAACAAAAGAAAAATTCGGAGTAGGTATTAAAATTCATGGAGAAGAAATAAAAAACTTTGAGGTTCGCCGATGACATTGTAATTCTGTCAGAGACAGCAAAGGACTTGGAAGAGCAGTTGAATGGAATGGACAGTGTCTTGAAAGGAGGATATAAGATGAACATCAACAAAAGCAAAACAAGGATAATGGAATGTAGTCGAATTAAGTCGGGTGATGCTGAGGGAATTAGATTAGGAAATGAGGCACTTAAAGTAGTAAAGGAGTTTTGCTATTTGGGGAGCAAAATAACTGATGATGGTCGAAGTAGAGAGGATATAAAATGTAGGCTGGCAATGGCAAGGAAAGCGTTTCTGAAGAAGAGAAATTTGTTAACATCCAATATTGATTTAAGTGTCAGGAAGTCATTTCTGAAAGTATTCGTATGGAGTGTAGCCATGTATGGAAGTGAAACATGGACGATAAATAGTTTGGACAAGAAGAGAATAGAAGCTTTCGAAATGTGGTGCTACAGAAGAACGCTGAAGATTAGATGGGTAGATCACATAACTAATGAGGAAGTATTGAATAGGATTGGGGAGAAGAGAAGTTTGTGGCACAACTTGACCAGAAGAAGGAATCGGTTGGTAGGACATGTTCTGAGGCATCAAGGGATCACCAATTTAGTATTGGAGGGCAGCGTGGAGGGTAAAAATCATAGAGGGAGACCAAGAGATGAATACACTAAGCAGATTCAGAAGGATGTAGGTTGCAGTAGGTACTGGGAGATGAAAAACTTGCACAGGATAGAGTAGCATGGAGAGCTGCATCAAACCAGTCTCAGGCCTGAAGACCACAACAACAACAAACATCTTAATCTCACCCAGCCAGTCTATTGTTTTCAACATATGATCCATAAATAATATGAACAACAGTGGAGACAGGTTGCAGCCTTGTCTTACCCCTGAAACTACTCTGAACCATGAACTCAGTTTACCGTCAACTCTAATTGCTGCCTGACTATCCATGTAAAGACCTTTAATTGCTTGCAAAAGTTTGCCTCCTATTCCATAATCTTGTAGAACAGACACTAACTTCCTCCTAGGAACCCGGTCATATGCCTTTTCTAGATCTATAAAGCATAGATACAATTCCCTGTTCCACTCATAACACTTCTCCATTATTTGCCGTAAGCTAAAGATCTGGTCCTGACAACCTCTAAGAGGCCTAAACCCACACTGATTTTCATCCAATTGGTCCTCAACTAATACTCGCACTTTCCTTTCAACAATACCTGAGAAGATTTTACCCACAACGCTGATTAAAGAGATACCTCTGTAGTTGTTACAATCTTTTCTGTTTCCATGTTTAAAGATTGGTGTGATTACTGCTTTTGTCCAGTCTGATGGAAACTGTCCCGACTCCCAGGCCATTTCAATTATCCTGTGTAGCCATTTCAGACCTGACATTCCACTGTATTTGATGAGTTCCGATTTAATTTCATCCACCCCAGCCGCTTTATTGCACTGCAATCTATTGACCATTTTTTCCACTTCCTCAAATGTGATCCTATTTCCATCATCATTCCTATCCCATTCTACCTCGAAATCTGAAACATTACTGATCGCATTTTCACCTACATTGAGCAACTCTTCAAAATATTCCCTCCATCTGCCCAAGGCATCCACAGGATTCACCAGCAGTTTTCCTGACCTGTCCAAAATACTTGTCATTTCCTTCTTACCACCCTTTCGAAGACTGCTAATTACACTCCAGAATGGTTTTCCAGCAGCTTGACCCATAGTCTCCAACCTGTTTCCAAAGTCTTCCCACGATTTCTTCTTGGATGCTGCAATTATCTGTTTGGCTTTGTTTCTTTCCTCAACATAACTTTCTCTGTCTACCTGGGTTCTGGTATGTAGCCATTTTTGATACGCCTTCTTTTTCCTTTTACAGGCTGCCTTGACTGTATCATTCCACCAAGCTGTTTGCTTCATCCTACTTTTACACACTACTGTTCCAAGACATTCTTTAGCCACTTCTAGTACTGTGTCCCTGTACCTTGTCCATTCCTTTTCCAATGACTGTAATTGACTACATTCAACTAACTGGTACCTTTCTGAGATCGCTGTTATGTACTTGTGCCTGATTTCCTTATCCTGAAGTTTCTCCACTCGTATCCTCCTACATATGGACCTGACCTCCTGCACTTTCGGCCTCACAATCCCAATTTCACTGCAGATTAAATAATGATCAGTGTCATTAAGGAATCCCCTGAATACACGTGTGTCCCTCACAGCCTTCCTGAATTCCTGATCTGTTATTATATAGTCAATGACAGATCTGGTTCCCCTGCCTTCCCAAGTATACCGGTGAATGTTCTTATGTTTAAAAAAGGAGTTTGTGATTACTAAGCCCATACTGGCACAGAAATCCAAGAGTTGTTTCCCGTTCCTGTTGGCCTCCATATCCTCTCCAAATTTACCCATAACCTTTTCATACCCTTCTGTTCGATTTCCAATCCTGGCGTTAAAATCACCCATGAGCAGAACACTGTCCTTGTCCTTTACTCTAACAACTACATCACTGAGTGCCTCATAAAAACTATCCATCTTATCTTGATCTGTCCCTTCACAATGCGAATATACTGACACAATCCTAATTTTCTTGCTAGACACTGTCAAATCTATCCACATCAGTCGTTCGTTTACATACCTTATTGCAACTACGCTGGGTTCCATTTCCTTCCTGATGTAAAGCCCTACACCCCATTGTGCTATTCCTGCTTTGACTCCTGACAGGTAGACCTTGTATTCTCCCACTTCCTCTTCTTTCTCACCCCTTACCCGAATGTCACTAACAGCTAAAACGTCCAGCCCCATCTTACTTGCAGCCTCTGCCAGCTCTACCTTCTTCCCAGACTAGCCCCCATTTATATTAATAGCTCCCCATCTCATTACCATTTGTTTGCCAAGTCGTATCTTAGGAGTCCCTGGTTTGTCAGTTAGAGGTGGGACTCCGTCACCTCCAAAGGTCCGAGGCATTTTGCTCTGATTGTTGCCAGCATCATATTTAAAGTACCAGGGAAGCAGGTTGCTAGCCTTACTTGCCCCGAGTCCCATTGGGTTTTACCCCTAACGGCTGAGGGACCAACCGGTGGATTTGGTAGTCTTTGCCGTATGAGCACAAAGGTGACCACGACTCAGAATATGTCCGAGATGCCCAGCCTTATTCCAAAGTAACTGGTATCTCGACTGTCGGGACCACTTACTTGGTCACGCATACGTTGCCCGTGGTTCATGAACTAGGACATGACTACAGGAACCCACACCATGAACCGCTTACTTGCAAGATGAACTAAATCACTTACGGTCATCCTTCATGAAAAACGGATATACCAGCAAGGAAATTGACTGAGCCCTCCATCAAAGAAGAAAAGAGGCTAGAAGTCCAGATCAACATCGGTCACCTACTGGAAAAGTTTTCCTACCGTTCATTAATAAAGTCTCGGACCGTATCGGGAAAGTTCTGACCAAGTATGGGATCGAAACAATCTTCAGATCCACCAAGAAGATTAAGGAATATTTAAGAACTGCCCGACACCCCCTAGCAACATCTGGAAAAATAAAATTAATGCTTGACAAGACTACTTGAGGAAGTATAAAACATGGAGAGTGATACAAAAACCAATTAAAAGAAGAAACAATTATCAATGCAACTACAGAAAACATGAGGAACTTATGCAATATCAATAAGATAAACAGAAATAATGAAATATATGCAGGGAAATCGAGGGGTTTGAGCGAACATACAGTAAATGCAACCTTGAGAGAGTGGTGGTACTGCACTTTTAAAAGATAAAAAGGCTTAATAATAAACAAATACATAAGGAGCAAACAGCAAAAACCTTAACATTATATTAAAAACTGTGGCTATGTAACAGTTTGCGTTAAATAAATGAACCAAGTAAAATATAAACAATATTTGATGAGACGACTACAAGAGGTATTAAACATGGACAGTAATACAAGTACCAGTTAAAATAAAGCCTTAACAATTGAAACTACAGTCTATATGGAACACATAGCCAACTTCAATAAAATAAAAGAACTTAATGAATACAGGAAAATGGGAAATGCAGGAACAGACAGTGTGGGAAGTAATGAACCACAGAGATTATTATATGAAGTTTAGGAGAGACTGTAGTTTCAATTGAGACACGGTAGTAGATAAATTTTGCTATTTGGGAAGAAAATTAATCTTTCTTGTAAATTCTAATTTGAATTGCTTTAAATTAACTGAATCGCGAGTATCAGAATATTTTTTCAGAATTTAGAAAGACTGTACAGAACGATGGTTTCATTGTTTTTTTTAATAACTTTGCCTCAGTTGTCCGTTTTAGTACATGTGAAGTGTACACAGTTGGTGTGAGAGTCGTAGATGGATCTTAATGCATCGATAAAGATAGCATAGTTATGTAAATTACACTGACCTGTCGTCTCCAGTCCAAATACTTGTGTGAGCACAGTGAGAGGCGATGAGTCAGATGTTGATCAGGTATTGTTACCAGTCATGGACTGATACTTAACATAATTCAGATGTTCAGGCTTGGGAAATGTGTAAAGTGACCTAGTCGAAATATCACAAGGTATTCCGTTTTATTATATTCGTAATGTCAGAATTGCCTAAAACAACAAAACTATAGTTATCATAATGTCGCTTGGTCTCATCGATGTGTTATCTAAAAACCACATGCAAAATAATCCACATGCGCTACTTCTAAGTTGCTAGGAAACCATGATAAGAAACGCATGTATACTGACTACTGGAAATACCTGAACGTAAGCAATATGGCATGACAACAGACAACCACCCGTGCTGTAGAAAACTCTAACACACTACGACTGCGGCCAGCTCGGATCACTTCCTTGGTTCATCATTCGTGACAACCAGTCAGTGCTCGTAGAATTTTCTCTTATTTTTCAAATACTATAGCGAGTTTTTTTCATAAGTACATCCCTTTGACTACATTAATAAGACACTCTTTATCATCATTCAAATTCCTTTCTGGTCTTCTTTTATTAATAATAAGTATTGAAATATAGTGAGTGATTCAAAAACATTAATAAACTGGCATGACACATCGGACTTTCAGCGACGATCAGTTATCATATACGAATCGGTAGCCATCCGGGGCTACCAAATGGCGTTGCCGTTACTTAGTCACATGCTACAAATGGACACTCACTATAGATGCTCATAGTTTTGTCCAGATGCATCTAGACACGCCTCACATTGACGCTGCATTGAACGGCGTACCCCCTCAAAGATACGTAGCTGGTGTATGTCGAAGACATCTTGCTGCCCCAGCGATCCTGCCCACTTCGCCTCCAGCAATGTAATAGGTGTTTCATACACGAGGCCCTCCCTATACCACCTCACCAAAAAAATCGAGTGGGGACAGATCGGCTGATCTTGATGGTCATGCGACTGGCACACCGCGACCGACCCAGTGGCCGAGAAATGTGCCCTCACTTATCTGCTGAAATTCGCTGGTTTTCAATCGCGCTGAAATCTAATGCGACGTCCAACAGGCGTGGGAACATCGTTCAGCATGTCCAGAAGAACCTCTCGCTGGAATATGAGATATGTGCGACCATCAAGTCTGTCCAGGAGAAAGTAAGGCCCCATTAAACAGTGTCCGACGACGCCACGAGTTAAGTGTAAATCTGCTTTGAGAGGCACGCGTACGTTTAGTATGTGGGTCCACATGCAGGTTACGAATGTTCATCATTTCTCGACTGAGAATGCAGTCTCATCGGTCAGAGGACACTCGCTGCGAAGTTTCGCTCTGTGTGGATTCCTGCTGAAACCACCGCGCAAACCCCATGCGGTTGTTGTAGTTCCCGGGCTGCAATGCCTGGAACTCTTTGGAAATGAAAAGGCTGCGGTTCTTAGTCGTGTACAATGCGCCAGACGGAGGACTGGGGGATATCACTGGAGTAGGATATATAGCGTGTGCTAGTTGATGGCTTATGCTGTACCCTTTCGAGAACACTTTCCTCCGTCACAACTGTTCGTGTTGTTCGTTGCGACTAGCATCCAGCTTGTGCACATGCAACGAGCCGGTTTCGCACAATCGGCAATGCAGAGTGGTGAATTATGCGCGGCACGGCACCTTTCTATCGGAATATTTCACAGATACAATCGCAATGCTTCTTTTCCATTGCAATTGCAATAAGTCAAATGCATCTCACCCATTTTTCGGTACGTGTAGCTAGCTATGTTACTCCCAGCTCTTCCACTGCGTGGATGGCAACGGTATCGGTGCGTTCCGCCCTTGTTCGTATAGCTACGATCTCTCATGATCGTAGCGCTCTCTCATGGCTTTTGCAGCTCCCGGTTCCTACGTGATTACTGATCCTTGTTATGTGCCCTGTGTGCCATGTCAGTTTGTAACCGGTTTTTTGAATCACCCTGCACATTGCAAGTAGCCAGTCGGAATGTAACATCGGTCTGTCGATTCCACTTCAGTTAAACGAAGCTTACCAAACTGTGGTGAAAGGTGCAAAACCGTCATTTCACAGCGTTAATTAGCACCATGCACCAAGTATCACTTCCTTGTGGCACGAGCTGCGTGTTACAATATGCAATATACTTTAAGTGATAAAAATACAATCATGGCAGCAACAACCGGGAACGTTACAACATGGTTGCCTGGAAGGATCAAGATGAGGATAGTAACCCACGTCAGAAAGCCTGACTGGCAGACTAGATAAAGCATAGCCTCTGTTGCCAAACCTAATCACACTGAACTACATCCAAACCTAATCCGCGAAGAGCGTGGCTTATGAAACTCCATCCGAGTCTAACACACTATACGATAGAACGTACTTTAGAGCGAATTTGTCAGTCGGTGGTAAGCAGGTACAGATGTTAAAGATGTGAGATACACACTCTTGCAACCTTCTTTTCCGTGAGATTGGCTTGAACACTCGTGCCTGACTTCTTCAAACTTGATTTTTTTCCGACTGCTATCAATAGATTATTATTTTAAGTTTGTGTTTATGTACTATCTATGTTGTGGGGAAAGGAGTGTAAACAAAGACAGCAACGGATACGGAGCCTTTCTGAAGAGTGAAGAGCCGGCCGCTGGTGGCCGAGCGGTTCTAGGCGCTTCAGTCTGGAACCGCGCGACCGCTACGGTCGCAGGTTCGAATCCTGCCTCGGGCATGGATGTGTGTGATGTCCTTAGGTTAGTTAGGTTTAAGTAGTTCTAAGTTCTAGGGGACTGATGACCTGAGATGTTAAGTCCCATAGTGCTCAGAGTCATTTGAACCATTTTGAAGAGTGAAGAAAATTTTCAGTGAGTCCTTGATTCAACAGCTAAGGAAAAGTTTGATGGAGTGTTTCGTGTTAAGTTTTGCCTTGTATGTTACTTAAATATATACGCAGCGAAAAATCTAAGACCAGTTCTTAGATGTGCTAGGAATGTGGAGGTATTAAAAAGGGTAAACTATAAATATGCGTAAGTAAGGACAGTCAAGAACGTGAAAATAAATTAGCTGTGCCATACATTGAGGATAAGCAGTGCGGAATGCTTTAGAAAGACCTGTGAATGTGCAATAGGTCAACGACGGAATGGAAAAAAATTAGCACAGACTCATGACCTCAAAACAGCTTCACTGTATTACAAAACGAAAGGAATGTCAGAGAAGATGGAGTAACGGAATACACTTACCTTACAATGAAACACTTTCCCGTAAGGCAGAGTAAACGGTAATGATTATTTGTCTTTTAACTATCACACGCAAATAAATTTGTAGATTGTTTCAAATTTTTATTATTAGTACGGGCCTCCAACGACAGCAGCAATATCCGTAGGAGCTTCTAGCGTCGCGCAAGAAACGCATCGTTTGGCAAAATATTCGATACCAAGTAGAACCAATGAACCAAGTTTCCGGACATACATTCCAAGTAAGTTTGCTTCTCCAGATATTTCATAATGCACAAATTCCACTACATCACAATGAAACACTTTGTATATTCCCTGCACCGTCTACAAGATAATTATTCAGTTTCGTTTTCCATCTTTTCGAGAGAGACGTCGGCCAGTAATTTAACGTGGAGCAAAAATGTCACGCAGGCTCAGTGAGCACAACTCGTATATATTTGCCCACGACGAGGCACATTTTTTTCCGGACATGGAACCAAGGCTCTGCTTTACAGCGAGAAAAATGATTCTTTTCTAAAGAAGTACAGTGAATTTCTTTTCAGCCTTTCACGCATGGAAAAATACTTTCCACTCGCGTGGTAATTACAATTCTCTATCCCCGCCAATTAGTGCAGCAGCCGTGAATCCGCCGTGACCATAGTAACCAGCCGAGCACGTCTCACTGAAGTTGCAGTGAACAGGGTTACAAAAGGAGAACAAATTCTCAGTTGTTGTCGAGGGTAAATAAGAAAAAATTCAGTTAACCTGTTCCTGTTGTAAATATCACGGGCAGTAGTTTTCCCCTTAGCAGCTCTCTTTGCTTTTCCTTTATACGCATTCGTAAACTCTATGTCGACGGTTAAGCGAACTTCCTTTCCAAGCAGTAGTCCAGCATATCTTTGTACTTCCAGATTACCTTCCAACACCGCAAAGGTGCGAAAATATTTATGTCAGTAATCCACATGAAAATGTACTAACTTACTCAAGAGTATCCAGACAACTCTATCGCGTTTCGCCTAATATGCGTGCAACTCACATACCGTAACTGTTTTGTAGGTCCTCTGCTCTCTTTTCGGTACAGTTATTTGGCTATACAAAATGGTTACTTCAAGAGGCACAAGATATAACTGCTCTGTATATCTATTAATCGAAATGCAAATTAGTAGCACGATAATGCAAAATCACAGAACACTTTATTTTAGAGATGACACAACCATTACGCTTGTAAACTCAAATTGTTAGAGTAAAACACGTTTCAAAAAACAAGTTTTATCTTGAAGTTACATTAAGAACATTTATGCATTAGAGAGGAACACGCCACTCCAGAATAGTAAGTATTGTTACTGTCAACTAATCACAAAAGATGTTCAATATCGTTTTGATCACAAGTAACAAAGCGTGCGCAGATTTAAAGAGGAAACGAGAAGGCATAAAGCATTGTGTTGGTTGAGAATTCGATTTTATTGTTAACTGATCAGATCAAATGTCAGGAATAGTAATTTTTCACCAATAGCGAACTGGCTAATACTAAAATGACGAGACGAATAGGTTTTCACATATCGGGGTTCGAACCCAGTACCTGTCGTCGTTGACTTCCACTCACAAATAGAAGTTAAAAATCGGTTTATTTCACCAGTAACGAAATGCTCATATGTCTGAACAAGAAATATAATGACTTAAAGTTACGTGACTGACTGGGATTAAAAACCGCTACCAAACGTTATCGTTGAAAACGCACAGAGACGCCTTAAAAATCATAACCATTTGTCACCTGTAGTTTGGTGTGCGCAGGCTAGAAAATGAAATGACACAATGGAAACTTTTGTACCAAATCAGTATTCGAACCGAAGCACGCAGTTCGTGGAAACCCTGGGAAGTTCGGAATCTTGGGGAAACACTGGGACAATGGACTGCATCGTCTCAATGGCGACAAACGCAGCGAAAGGAGAGATGTGAGTTCGAAACCCAGTCCACAATCAATATCTTCAATATTTCAAATTCAGATACAAAAATAAATACGCGACCGTTGACATTATATGACGATTCGCTCATTAACAAGAAGAAATTGCGCAAGAAAGAAAGCTCGTGACATAGTTTCTGCAGAGCGTAACTAACGCCTCTGCCGTACTCGAACCTTCACAGATTCTCCTGAAGTAAGTAGCTAAGGGAATTCATGTTTAATGTGGCTTTTGAACCATGGTGCTAACCACGTCGTTCAACTTGCGTTGCTAGAGGTGGCGAGGGTCTTTTTGTGCATGTTAAAAATAGTTGCCTGCTGTCTGAATCGAACCCAGACCTTAGGCGCATATACCAAGAATCATTCCAACAGACCACCACTCTAAACACCACAAGGAGGATTCTCCACAGTCTCTGGAGGTTGACTACAAGTTGCTCGATACTTCGTTTTCTTGTTCATCTACCTCGATATTCATTAGCTGTCTAACCAATGTGAGTATTTTACTTGAATTTTTAATCGCTGAAATGAAACCTCATAACAGACAGCTGCCAGAACTCCAACACGATAGGATGCCGAAATTTCTGCTGGAAGTGTTGCTTTCCACTTTAATTCTGTGCTGATGTAGGTATTTGTAATCTACTCATAAATGTAGCGCAGTGTAAATGCGAAAGCCAGATTTCGAACACACCCTTACCGTTGCGTTTTTAAACCGCATTTCGTCTGATATAACTACTTACGTAAGGGCGTAGTCACCTTTTCTCATGGAGCATATTTTGTGAAGAGAAGAGATGTATGTAATCCACCAGCGTAAAGTTTACCTAAAAATCCAGACAAGTGCGAATAGAATTGGCGCTCTGTGGCTTCCGTACAAACTTTATTATGCCTATAATTTATAATAATAATAATTATTATTATTATTATTATTTCGAGTGTCTCAGTGCTCTAGTGTAAGTCTTTCTATTGGCTGCCAGTTTAGTGACTTACATGTCCATATCCTACCCCAGTTATCAAGCCGGGAAAAGGGGATCTACAGTTTATCATGGACTCCTCAAATCGTTGAGAGGTGAAGGCAATCTTAAAACGAAGTCTAAAAAATCGGTGATCGGACAGGAATCGATCTCAAGATCTCTGGTTTGTAGGTACGGGTTTCACGGTTAGAGCACCAGGACCAAAATGCCAGTAGTTTCTTCATCTATAGAATTTGATACTTGAGTTTGCGTTACCTAAATACCTGACTTATTTGGTTGTATTTTTTGACTACTTTGACTTAGAAGCTTAAATAATTTCAACTTGATATTTGCACCCATTCTTGAGAAAAAAGGGCTTTTATAGACGACCGTATCTTTTGATTGCATTGAAGTAGAATACTAAATGTTTTCATTACCAAGGCCCCGTAAACATTAGTATTTGAAAGAAATTTCAAATTGATACCTCTCCCAGCTCCTGAGTAAAAGTGGTCTTAAAAGACGGACAGCCCGACAGATGAGCAACAAACGGCAAAGTCGATTTCAGAAAATAAAGGAAAACTACATAACCATCACGATGGTGAGATGGGGATTTGAACCATTGCGTATTAACTTTGTAAACAGAAAATAATGGACGGTCAGAAAAAAAACCACTGAAGCATATGCCAATCGGAGTTCTTAAAATATAATTTTATAAATGTAAATAAGTTATACACAACTGCAACCAGTCACTTTTTTGAATGATAATGCTTTATTCCATTAACCGGTTTTCGAACCTTTTCAGGTTCATCTTCAGATGGTTTCGGGAGGATCCGGGAAGTTACATCATTACCGGTAGTAGCATAATACTGGGTGCTGGTTTGCGACAGTATAGGCGGCTTTTTTCGGATCTGTCTGCCTCCATTTTGATGTCCAGAACACTTTCACACAAACTGTATTATATTAACAGAATCTTCCGTCGGTTCTTGGTAGAACAACATTATAACAATAAATGAAAAGCACCAGTTTGCCAAAAGCAAACTTTTGCTTTTCATTTATTGTTACAAACTGTATTAGTTTACACTTTGACAGTGACAATTTTCCAGCATCCAGCATGCGCTTTACAACTGTTGCTTGTCAAAATCGAAGGCAAATTCGGTGTCAGAAGACGAAACTACTTCCCTGTATCATTTAGTGAACCATACGGAAAACGGAAGAAGGGCTTTTATTGATAAAATTCGAACAAAAAACCGTACGTTTCTCCGAACCCAGCAGGATATCATTGACGACAGTTATCGCTACTATTGCGAGCTATATTCTGTAAATCAAAGTAGTGACGCATCATTGGAAGAATTCCTTGACATCCTAGACCAACAGCTGACAGAAGATGACAACGAAAATTTTCTCGAGGTAGTCAGTGAAGAGGACGTGTATGAGAGACTCTGTGCGCCTCACCACCAAAAATATCCCCAGGACTGGATGGTCTGCCAGCAGAGTTTTACATCCGTTACCAGCCAATAGTAGGTGCGAAAATCACGGACATTGTAAACGAGGTTATTCAGAATAAAATGAATCCGGCTGAGTTTAAGGAGAGTAAAATTGTTCTTGTGCCAAAAATTAATGGAAACAAAGATTTACATAATTTTCGTCCAATTTCACTGCTGAATTCTGATTATAAGAGAATGTCATGCCTTACAGATAAAATTATTAGTAAACAACCGAACTTCGTGGAAGGAAGGACCATTTTTTAATATCTAGCAGAACTCTGGGATATCATTGCAATAACTTCTGTAACAAACATAAAGTGTCCTTTATTTTTTTAGATTTTTATAAAGTCTTCGATGTAGTAAATCATGAATATTTTCTACGGAAATTGAAAAAATAGCTTTCAACGATAGGGTCATATAGTTGATAAAGAACATAGTAACTGGAATAAAAGCAAAAATAGCAGTGATGTGTCAACAATCCAGGCCGATACAAATAAAACGAGGTGTTGCTTAAGGAAGTCCTCTGTCCATGTACCTCTTCGCCATTTCACTGGTACGTTTCCTCCGGCAAGTCCATGCTAGATTAAAAGGCTTAACATTATCAGGAAATGAAACAGTTTTATAAGAGCCTATGCTGACGATATAGGAGTCATTATAAGGAATAATGAAGAGGTAACCACGCTAGCAACAGTGATTGATTCGTACGGTAGAGCATCTGGAGCCATTGTAAACGAAAAAAAGTAAGTTGTTGAACCTCAGAGGTTTTGATAATATCCGCGTCGAGTTGGCAAAATGCATTCCGCATGAAAATGACGGCTTTAAATTGGATAGTTGCAGCAAATAAAGTGCAAGGAGCTATTATAGAGAATTTAACTCTATTTATGAACCAAGTTCAAAGAGCAAAGTATATCAACTCATGTATCCTTGCTAAAGCTTATTATACTGCCCAGCTGTTTCCAATACCGAGAATGACAGCGAGGAGAATAATGTCCAAAATAACAAACTTCTTGTGGAAAGGTGAAGTGTTCAGAGAACCTACAAAATCATAAAATGGTGGACTAGGATTAACTGATATAACGGAAAAGCCTCTGCACTTTTTATCAAAACGCAAGTTAATTTAGTAAGAGACTCGCGAGAAAGAATAACCAGCCAACGTTTCGAAATCATTAAACCTCGAGGTCTGCTTCTCCCGATTGATGTGCAGAACATCAGCAGTCGTTTACAGCATTTGAGGGTTTTCTATGTTGAGTTCAGTTCTGTAGGTGCCGAAATCAGACAGTCACGACACTTAACATCAAGCACCATAATGCGGGAAAGGAAGAAAAGCGAAGGAAGGAACAAAATAGAACTACAGTTTCCAAACATTGATTAGCTGAGATTTGGAAAAACATTAGTTCTAATGTGCTCACGTCTAATATAAAAACGACATGGTACAAGACAGTTAACAACATAGTTAGCAGCAATGAAAGACTGAACGCAATCGGACTCTGTGAAACAAATTTATGTCAACAATGCCATCTAGTAGATACCATAATTCATAGATACACTTGTAGCGGTCACATGAATAGTTGGAAGTGGATCCGATAGCCAATAGCTCTGATTACAAGGACATCCCCTGAACCTATATCACTGTCATTGTTACACAGGCCTGAAGCACGACTTGTAAGGCGCCTCATTGTTGAAATAGCTGCCAACTGCGACGGATACGCGTCCGGTATGCAATTATTAACACAAAACATCTTTTTCTGAACACTAGATGCATAGAGTTATACTTTGAGGACTGGCACTGGCTTTTTCTCAAGAACTTGTTTAGGTATCAAGCTGTAATCTATGTCAAATACTAAGTTGTAAGGACCCATGGAGATGTAAAAAATTTAATCTTTTAAGTCAGTGCAGTCAAAAGATATAGCCACACACGTCACGTAGTTTGAAACTCGGAAACGCAAACATCAAATACTATAGATGAAGCATACGCAGAAATTTTAGTCCTGGTGTTCTAGTGGTAAAGCACGTGCCTGTAAACCGAGAGGTCATTGGATCGATTCTCGGTCGAATCACCGATTTTGAGACTTCGATCTAACCTAGCCTTCACTTCTCAACCATGTGAGGAGTCCACGTTAAACTGAAGGCCCCCTTTGCCTGGTTGGATAACTGTTGTTAAGGACACACAAGTCGCCGAAGTGATGCTGAAGAATTATCATTATTTACTTCAAAAAATATTTTTAATGAATACCAGAATCTTTTATTTCCAAACAATAGAAATTTTCCTTTCTTTTATCACCACCTCCAACATTTTGCTCGTATAGTAGGCTTTACCTTTATTTCTGTACAAGGAAAACATTATTTTTTATTTCAAGACGAGATCATATACGTACTTCGTTCAAGACGCTTTTGTCAGGCGAACAGGAATAATAATGGCGACGAAGCCACACTGACAAAGGCGCTTACGGCGAGGATATAGAATGGTTCAAGAGGAGGGAAACAGAAAAAGACTGATGAAAAAAAGTGGCGGCCAATAGAAGGACTTAACCCAAGAACAGAGTCACATGAAATAATCATTATTATTATTTATTATTATTATTGTCTATAAACATAATTAAGTTGGGACGGAATCCTCAGTACGCGAGTCTTACTCGCACTTATCCAGTTTTGTAGGTAAACTTCGCCCCGATGGGATACATACATTATTGCTCTTCACATAATATGCAGCATCAGAAAAGGCACTACACCCTTGCCTACCTAGTTATATGAGACGAAATGCGATTTAAAAACATAAAGATGAGAGTGTGCTCGATATCTGGCCTTTGCGTTTACAATGCGCTATATGTACGAGTAAACCATAAATATATACATCAGCACACAATCACATATGGAAAGCCACACATCCAGCAGAAGTTTCCGCATCCTACCGTGTAGACATTCGTACAGTTGGCTGCTATGCGATTTTATTTTAGGGGTTAAAAAATCAAGTCAAAAATACGCATTGGGTATAAGGCTAGTGAATGTCTCTGTGAACTACCGAAGAACTGAATGTGTCGAGCAGGTTGTAGTCAACCTCAGAGATTCAGAATTCTCTTTCTGTGTGGAACATGCTTCTATACGACACAATCAGGAAACCATCCTCTGTGTGGGTTGGTGTCCGTCAGAATGATTCTAGCTACGTATTCTTAAGGCCCAGATTCGATTAAGCATTTTAACAAGCACAAAGTTATCCTCTTCGTCTCTGGTACGGTAAGCTGAACAGTGTAGGGTATGCACCGAGCTACCAAATTCACTTTAAACACGACGTCCTTCGGTACCTACTTCAGAAGAGTTGGTGTGAGGTCGAGCATGACAGAGGGGTAATTATGCTCTGTAGAAAGTCACGAGTTTGTCTTCTTACACGATTTCTTATTATTAATGAGCGAATCGTCATTTAAGGCCAGCGGGCACATATTTGTCGTTGTATCTTAATTTGAGATATTGAAAATATTGATTCTGGACTGGGGTTCGAACTCACATCTCTCCTTTCACTGGGTTTGTCGCCTTTGAGACGAACCAGTTCCATTGTCTCATTGTTTACCCAAGATCGCGAACTTTAGGGTGGTAGCACAGTGTGTAGAGGAGGTTACATGGCCTATGATCGTACAATGTGTATCGGAGGTTACATGGCCTACCAGCATTATTTTCCTACTTTCGTGATTCATTTGCCGACAGGCTGCCAAGTCCCATTACACGCTGCCAGAGAAAACCATGAAGCACCCACAAGAAGTTATGGGAGGCAAATGTAACTTCTTACTAACATGCACCATTGGCGGGTGCCGCGCGGGATTAGCCGAGCGGTCTTGGGCGCTGCAGCCATGGACTGTGCGGCTGGTCCCGGCGGAGGTTCGAGTCCTCCCTCGGGCATGGGTGTGTGTTTGTCCTTAGGATAACTTAGGTTAAGTAGTGTGTAAGCTTAGGGACTGATGACCGTAGCAGTTAAGTCCCACAAGATTTCACACACATTTTTGAACACATTGGCGGCTACATAGGCAGTTAGAGTTTCATTTCTCTGTGACAGACATAATGGAAACCAGAGCGCATTTCATGTCGTTACCAGGTCTTGTAGAGTATACCACCCGACCACGATGTTATTGTACTTGGCCTCTCTTGGCCATTATCGGAAACAAGCGTTAACGTTACAGTAAACAGTGATGACTAAGGAAAACGCATCGCACTATGAATACTTTCATGACAGTTATGCCTATACCATGAAGTCGTTCAGTGTGTACCCATGAAATATCACGATAAAAACATTAGCTGCACCAACTGAAGCGCCCTCACACACAGGAGCATTAATATTGTGATCGACTAACATAAGGGGCATGAACAGCTTCAGATGTTCAGTGACCGCTGGGCACAATGAGATCCCGAGTACTTGTGTTAGACAGCGTTATCAGCACCTCACAGACTTTGAAATGGGCCCCATAGAGTGTCTCCGGTTGGCCTGTCGGTCTAACCGTGCAATGTCCAGATTTCTGGGGCATTCGTGTGTGACAGTGACCCGATGTTAGATTTCGTAGGAACATGACGGCGGTCACATTCATCGTCACGCTGACGACGACTACTTCTGACCATCACAGTGGAGGATCGACGTACTGTACACCAAGCACGCTGTAATCACTTAACATCTGTCCCTACCATCCGAGAACAATCTATGGAGACTGGTCGGAGACGAGCAGCAGGGCTAGGAAATTACCATTCTATGCGTAGGTTTCCGCTAACACCAAACCGTAAATGGCTATGTTTGAAGTGGAGCCTTGAACGGAAAACGTGGACAGTTAATGAATGGTACTGCAACATGGTCTGCGATGAACCGTGGTTCTGCACAACTCAGGATGACCACAACTGGCGACTATGTTGGCGATCTGGGGAGAAGTCGCATTCTTCTGATGTTCCGGAAAGGCACAATGGTGTTACTCCTGGTGGCTTGGTGCGAAAAGCTGTCGGGTATGACTTCAGGTCATGGGTGGTAGTCATTGCGGGAACTCTGCCGCCACAATGGTTGTTTGTTCTTGTGGTCTTCAGTCCTGAGACTGGTTTGATGCACCTCTCAATGCTACTCTATCCAGTGCAAGCCTCATCATCTCCCAGTACCTACTGCAGCCTACATCCTTCTGAATCTGCTTATTGTATTCATCTCTTGGTCTCCCTCTACGATTTTTACCCTCCACGCTGCCCTCCAGTACTAAATTGGTGATCCCTTGATGCCTCAGAACATGTCCTACTAACCGATCCCTTCTTCTAGTCAAGTTGTGCCACAAACTCCTCTTCTCCCCAATTCTATTCAATACCTCCTCATTAGTTATGTGATCTACCCATCTAATCTTCATCATTCTTCTGTAGCACCACATTTCGAAAGCTTCTATTCTCTTCTTCTCCAAACTATTTATCGTCTATGTTTCACTTCCATACATGGCTACACTCCATACAAATACTTTCAGAAACGACTTCCTGACACTTAAATCAATACTCGATGTTAACAAATTTCTCTTCTTCAGAAACGTTTTCCTTGCCATTGCTAGTCTACATTTTATATCCTCTCTACTTCGACCATCATCAGTTATTTTGCTCCCCAAATAGCAAAACTCCTTTACTACTTTAAGTGTCTCATTTCCTAATCTAATTCCCGCAGCATCACCCGACTTAATTCGACTACATTCCATTATCCTCGTTTTGCTCCTTTCAAGACACTGTTCATTCCGTTCAACTGATCTTCCAAGTCCTTTGCTGTCTCTGACAGAATTACAATGTCATCGGCGAACCTCAAAGTTATTATTTCTTCTCCATGGATTTTAATACCTATTCCGAACTTTTCTTTCGTTTTCTTTACTGCCTGCTGAATATACAGATTGAATAGCATCGGAGAGAGGCCACAACCCTGTCTCACTCCCTTCCCAACCACTGCTTCCCTTTCATGTCCCTCGACTCTTATAACTGCCATCTGCTTTTTGTACAATTTGTAAATAGCCTTTCGCTCCCTGTATTTTACCCCTGCCACCTTCAGAATTTGAACGAGAGTATTCCAGTCATCATTGTCAAAAGCTTTCTCTAAGTCTACAAATGCTAGAAACGTAGGTTTGCCTTTCCTTAATCGTTCTTCTAAGATAAGTCGTAGGGTCAGTATTGCATCACGTGTTCCAACATTTCTACGGAATCCAAACTGATCTTCCCCGAGGTCGGCTTCTACCAGTTTTTCCATTCGCGTTAGTATTTTGCAGCTGTGACTTATTAAACTGATAGTTCGCTAATTTTCAGATCTGTCAACACCTGCTTTCTTTGGGATTGGAATTATTATATTCTTCTTGAAGTCTGAGGGAATTTCGCCAGTTTCATACATCTTGCTCACCACATGGTAGAGTTTTGTCAGGACTTGCTCTCCCAAGGCTGTCAGTAGTTCTAATGGAATGTTGTCTACTCCCGGGGCCTTGTTTCGACTTAGGTCTTTCGGTGCTCTGTCAAACTCTTCACGCAGTATCATATCTCCCATTTCATCTTCATCTACCTCCTCTTCCATTTCTATAATAGCCACAATGGTGCATCACGAAAATGCTGTATCCTTATATGTTACCTCTCATTCGACAGTATCGTGGTGCCATTTTTTAAAGAAGCTGCTCGTACACACATGACATGTGTCTCTATGAATTATCCGCCTGATGTTGAAGTATTGCCGTGGCCACCAAGATCACTATATCTCTCCCCAATAGAGTACGTATTGAATTGAGTTAGACGTCAACTCCGTCCAAGTGCCAGTGTTTAGTTACACACTTGCGGGCCAGCTTGCCTGACGAGAGAGGGCAACAGCTTTATATTCCGCGGTTCGTGGTCTTCTAGCTACCGCCGTTGCCTCTAGATAGCGGGGACCCGGATGGTTGGCCGTTTTCGTCTCTCTGTGACTGGATGTTAATGTTGTCCTAATCATTTCCTTTCATCTACATCGACGTGCAAGTCGCCGAAGGGACATCAAATAGGAAGGCTCGCACCAGGCGGTCGAACGACCCCAGACGGGGTCTCCTGACCAATGAAGCCATGCGATGATTTCACCGAGTTATCGTTCTCAACCAAATCAATGGATGTATCCAGGAAAACGTGTGCAACATTATACTCATAAGTGGCCTCATACTGTCAAGCTCTTTGTAAATTAGACAGGGGTTTTGTGCTCACTATCTTCACTCGTGAAGTTTCGTGACGTTGATTCGTAGTAATCGTGTGTCCTTGGAATTTTCAAAGTGCTTTTATCACAATTCAACACTCTCAGACCGTCTCTAACAGTGAAAAATCGCTTAGTAACTCACTAAATTTTCTCAGTATGCTCCGTTAATCGAAGTTTCTTGGGGCTCCAAATAGATAAATAGTACGGTTTTGTCAGTGAATAGATTATGTTTTCTTGCGACTGTTCGATAAACTTCAATCTGACATTTGCGTATCCTAGCACTACATTTGTTTGTTCGTTCCACTTTAAAACTTGCGAACGGATACGTTAAATGTTTGACGATTATGATCTCAGTGAACTGTACACGGTTTGTCCGTCAATATAAGGGCTTTAATTTACATTGATATCCAAAACTCAGTATTTGTACAAATTACGGATCATCAGGTATATCGTCACGTGAGCTCATTATACACCATTGCATCATTTGTCAACAGCCTCAGAATGTAAAAAAAAAAAAAAAAAGAAAGAGGAAACTGCTTGCGAAATCGTTATACAGCGCTTCTTATCGATGGCCCAAAATCACATTTTTCCTGGTGTCTCAGAAGGTATTTGCAAATTTTGTTTTTGTGATGTGTTCGTAAAGTTGACGCAATCAATCATGTGTTCCAAGCAAGCTCAGCGCCAACGGAAACCTTGGGTTTGTTTTCCAATTCACGCAAAATGTTTTTTGAAAAGGAATTTTATGTCCCAAGTTAACCTCATGTGATATTTACTTTAATGACTTGTGTTAACAGGGAGAGCACAACACGAAGAATAACCAGACGTCCATCAGCGCCTGTGTAGTGGTAGCATTCAGGCAGCGTGGTGGGTGCAGGCCGGCACACAAGCAGGAGGGACTCAGACAAGAAAGGCCTGGCCGGCAAACGTTTACCGATATAAAACCTGCGAGAGTACGTTCCGATTAGCTGAATATCCCACTAGACTAATTTGGAACTGTTATATCGATTGACGACATTAAATTCCACTTCAAAATACATTTTGTACGTAACGAGAAACGAAGGAAAGTTTTCTGTTGACTCTAGGCGGCATATGAACTACGTGACGAGTAGTTTCTGTTGGGATGTCTACATCTAAATAGATACTTTGCAAATCACACGTGAACGCCTGGCAGAGGATTCATCTAATCTCCTTCACAATTCTCTATTGTTCCAATCTCGTATAGTGCGAGGAAAGAAAGAGCACCTATATCTTTCCGTACGAACTCTGATTTTCGTTATTTTATCATGGTGATCGTTTCTCCCTATGTAGGTCGCTGTCAACAAAATATTTTCGCATTCGGAGGAGAAAGTTGGAGATCGGAATATCGTGAGAAGATTCCGCTGCAACGAAAAACTCCTTTGTTTTAATGAAGTCCACCCCAGATGCTGTATCGTTTCAGTGACACTCTCCCCCCTCTTTCGCGATAATACAAAACGTGCTTCCCCTCTCGTCAGTCCTATCTGGTAAGGATCCCACAACGCGCAGCAGTATTCTGAAAGAGGACGGAGAAGCGTAGTGCAGGCAGCCTCCTTAGGAGATCTGTTAAATTTTCTAAGTGTCCTGCCAATAAAACGCACTCTTTGGTTAGCCTTCCACACAATATTTTCTGTGTGTTCCTTCTACACATCTACATATACGTGGTTACACTGCTATTCACTATAAAGTGCCTGGCGGAGGCTCCAATCAACCACCTTCAAGCAGCCTCTCTACCGTTCCACTCTCGAACGGTACGCGGGAAAAACGAGCACTTACATTTTTCTGTGCTAGCACTGATTTCTCTTATTTTATCTTGATAATCATTTCTCCCTATGTAGGTGGGTGCCAACACAATGTTTTCGCAATCGGAGGAGAAAACTGGTGATTGAAATTTCATGAGAAGATCCCGTCGCAAAGAAAAAGCCTTCGTTTTAATGATTGCCACTCCAATTCACGTATCATGTCTGTGACACTATCTCCCATATTTCGCGACAATACAAAACGAGCTGCCCTTCTTTGTACTTTTTCGATGTCATCCGTCAGTCCCATCTGATGCGGATCCCACACCGCACAGCAATTCTCCAGAATAGAGCGGACAAGAATGGTGTATGCAGTCTCTTTAGTAGACCTGTTCCACTTCCTAAGTGTTCTGCCAATGAATCGCAGTCTTTGGTTTGCTCTACCCACAATACTACCTATGTGATCGTTCCAATTTAGGTTATTTGTATTTGTAACCCCTAAGTATTTTGTTGAATTTGCAGCCTTCAGATTAGAGGGGCTTATCGCGTAATCGAAATTTAGCTCATTTCTTTTAGTACCCATGTGAAGAACTAAACACTTTTCCTTATTCAGGGTCAATTGCCACTTTTCGCACCATACAGATATCTTATCTAAATCTTTTGTAAGTCATTTTTATCATTTGATGACTTTACAATACCGTAAATGACAGCATCATCTGCAAACAATCTAAGACGGCTACTCAGATTGTCTCCTATGTCGTTAATATAGATCGTGAACAATGGAGGGCCTATGACACTTCCTTGGGGAACGCCTGTTTTACTCGATGACTTTCCGTCTATTACTACGAACTGGACCTTTCTGACAGGAAATCGCGAATCCAGTCGCACAACTGAGGCGATACTCCGTAGGCACGCATATTGGTTAGAAGACGCTTGTGAGGAACGGTGTCGAAAGCCTTCTGGAAATCTCAAAATATGGAATCAATATGACATCCCCTGTCAATAGCACTTCCAATTTAGGTTGTTCGTAATTGTAATTCCTAGGTATTTAGTTGAATTTATGGCCTTTAGATTTGACTGATTTATCGTGTAACCGACGTTAAACGGATTCCTGTTATCACTCATGTGGATGACATCACACTTTTCGTTATTTAGGATCAATTGCCAGTTTTCGCACCATACAGATATCTTTTCTAAATCGTTTTGCAATTTGTTTGGATATTCTGATGACGTTATTAGTCGATAAATGACAGCGTCATCTGCAGGCAACCTAAGAGGACTGCTAAGATTGCCTCCCAAATTTTTTATATCGATAAGGAGCAGCTAAGGGCCTATAACACTACCTTGGGGAACGCCAGAAATAACTTCTGTTTTACTCCATGAATTTTCGTCAATTACTACGAACCCCTCTGACAGGAAATCACGAATCCAGTCATATAACTGAGACGATATTCCATAAGCACGCAATTTCACTACAAGCCGCTTTTGTGGTACAGTGACAAGAGCCTTCCGGAAATCCAGAAATACGGAATCAGTCAGAAATCACTTGTTAATAGCATTCAACCCATCATGCGAGTAAAGAGCTAGTTGTGTTTCACAAGGACGATGTTTTCTAAATCCATGTTGACTGTGTGTCAATAGACTGTTTTCTTCGAGGTAATTCATAATATTCGAACACAACGTATGTTACAAAATACTGTTGCATGATGACGTTAATGATATGGTCCTGTAATTTAGTGGATTACTCCTACTACCTTTCTTGAATATTGGTGTGACCTGTGCAACTTTCCAGTCTTTGGGTACGGATCTTCCGTCGAGCGAACGGTTGTATATGATTGTTAAGTATGGAGCTATTGCATCAGCGTACTCTGAAAGGAACCTAATTGTTATACAGTCTCGATCAGAAGACTTGCTTTTATTAAGTGATTCAAGTTGCTTCACTACTCCGAGAATATTTACTTCTAGGTTGCTCATGTTGGCAGCTGTTCTCGATTCGAATTCTGGAATATTTACTTCGTCTTCTTTTGTGAAGGCATTTCGGAAGGCTGTGTTTAGTAACTCTGCCTTGGCAGCACTGTCCTCGAAAGTATTTCCATTTATATCGTGCAGAGAAGGCATTGATTGTTTCTTGCCACTAACGTACTTCACATACGACCTGAATCTCTTTGGATTTTCTGCCAGGTTTCAAGAAAAAGTTTCGTTGTGGGAACTGTTATAGGCATCTCGCACCGAAGTCTAAATTTCAGGCTTCTGTAAAAGATCGCCAATCTTGGAGATTTTGCATCTGTTTAAATTTGACATGTTTGTTTCGTTGTTTATACAACAGTATTCTGACCCGTTTTGTGTACCAAGGAGGGTCAGCTCCATCGTTTAATTTATCTGATATAAATCTCTCAATTTCTGCCGATACTATTTCTTTGAATTCAAGCCACATCTGGCCTACAACTACATTGTTAATTTGGAAGGAGTGGAGATTGTCCCTCTGGAAGGCGTGAAGTGAATTCTAATCTTCTTTTTTGAATAGATATATTTTTCGTTTATTTCTGGAGGATATGGGGGTTACAATATTCAATCTCGCTATGATAAACCTATGCTCACTAATTCCTGTATCAGTTTTGATGCTCTTTGTTACCTCATGATTATTTGTTGCCACGGGGTCAAGTGTGTTTTCACAACCGTTTACTATTCGCATGGGCCCATTAACTAACTGTTCGAAATCGTTTTCAGAGAATGCGTTCGAATGATGTTTAATGCGTACCTCATGCATTAAAAATGTATTTTTGCCAACAGATCGAGAGTTAATTAAAGTCACCACCAACTGTAATTGTGTAAGTCGGGTAGATGTTTTAAATCAAACTCAAGTTTTCTTTGAACGTTTCAGCAGTTGTATCATCTGAATTGGGAGGTCGGTAAAAGGATTCAATTATTATTTTATTCTGGTTGCCAACAAAGACCTCTTCCCATACTAACTCGCAGGAACAATCTACTTCAATTTCGCGACAAGGTAAACTACTTCTAATAGCAATAAACACGCCACCGCCAACCGCGTTTAGGCTATCCTTTAGGAGCACCATTAGGTTCTTCGCAAAAATTTCGGCTGAGCTTATATCCGGCTTTAGCCAGCTTTCAGTGCCTGTAATGACTTGAGCATCAGTGCTTTCTATTATCGCTTGGAACTCTGGTACTTTTCCAACACAGCTACGACAATTTA
Organism: Schistocerca serialis cubense; assembly: GCF_023864345.2. Lineage (NCBI taxonomy): Eukaryota > Metazoa > Arthropoda > Insecta > Orthoptera > Acrididae > Schistocerca > Schistocerca serialis. The sequence goes on along the minus strand of NC_064643.1, from coordinate 377,829,423 downwards.
CAACTGTTATACCAATGGTTCCTGTATCTACGTTCTTCCTGTGTTCGTCCTGCACCCTTTGTGACTGAAGCCCATCTTGTGTCTTCCCGAGACCTTCTAACCTAAAAAATCGGCCAGTCCACGCAATACAGCCCATGCTATCCGTGTAGCTGCCTCCTGCATATAGTGGACTCCTGACCTACTAAGCGGAACCCGAAACCCAACCATCCTTTGGCGCATTTCAAGGAATCTGCAGCCTACACGTTCGCAGAACCGTCTGAGCCTCTTATTCGGACTCTCCACTCGGCTGTGTACCAGAGGTCCGCAATTTGTCCTGTTGACTATGCTGCAAACGGTCAGCTCCATCTACACAAACCTGCTGATTCTTAGGAGAGGTAATTGGTATCTACCATGCGCGGTAATAGCTGTGTGATGTCTGACCCAGTGCAATATCTACGCTGATCTATTTTAATTCGGGTTGTATTTTTTTCATTTCACGTAAAAACGCACGTGCGATGGTTGTGCGCGAAAGTACTATGTTTGTGGGGAAGTCATATTAGGAATGCCGTGTTATGTTAAGTTTCCTCGCACTGTTGTCTGCATCACAAAATTCTGTAAAACTATTATAATTTCTAGTCTGATGTAGCTTCATAGTGCCTAGGCGAAAGAAACTAGCTAATCCCTAATACTGTAATCAAGCATCACACGCAGGAAAATACTTATTTCAGGAAATCAGCGACTGTGACCCTTACATAACTTTTTCTTTTTTCCGTTAAGGTTCAATTGTCAGTCCCTACATCTATCGTCGGCCATGTGTAGATCTTCCTAAGTCTCGCTGCTTTACTGGCATTTCAGACTTCCTGTAGACCAGTGATTCCCAGCCTTCTTCTGTTCAGCGCTCCATTGATGTCTTCCGATGTTGGCCATCACCTCCCTCCCACCTATCCCCCCGCCCCAGCACACACACACACTTGTGTTCCGTAATCACATCATGTATCCCTAGTTTAAATGCAATCAAATATTATCTCACGTACGAACCCTTCCATACACAAAGTATTGTTACAATCACTGTTGGAAAAATGAGGAAGTTTTTACAAAATGGTTCAAATGGCTCTGAGCACTATGGGACTTAACATCCCTAAGGACTTAGAACTACGTAAAACTAACTAACCTAAGGACATCACATACATCCAAGCCCGAGGCAGGATTCGAACCTGCGACCGTAGCGGTCACGAGGTTCAGCACTGAAGCGCCTAGAACCGCTCTGCCACACCGGCCGGCGAATTTTTTACATACAGGATGTTTCGCATCTGCTATCATCGACTCTTAGGGTTGTAGAGTGTACTGAGTAGATAATTTTTCGATCGGAACTCATGTCCGGATATGTACTGTATGAACAAAAAGTATTTCTGAAGAAAAGATCCCGTGCTTCCAAAACTCCCGCTTCTTGGTGCGTACACAAACCAAGCCGTCGTCACACCCTTTCGTAGTTATAAATCACTTTCCATTTTCTTCTGGTTACAACGGCTGCGAGAAACAGGTACGTTCGCAGCTAGGAAGGTTGGCTGTGGTGGTCCAGGGATGTGCCACATGGTCGACCCTTCAGAGGGCGTCCTTTGTCACACAGCTGGAACTCGACGCCGAGTACTGGAGGTCACTGACCATGCCATGGCCTCCTGTAGTGCACAGAGCTCATTGGCTCAGCTGTGTCTGTAGCGTGAAGCCGGAGATCCCATATTCAAAGTTACTTTACATCCGAACGGAACATTTCCGCACATGGGTTCGTTGCCAAAACTGTAACTACCAAGTCTGCTTTACAATCTTTAGTATCATATAACAGGAATTGTGAAACACTCGCTATTATAACTGCATATTAAAATAAATTTCCCAAAGTTAAAAAAATATTTGTTTGGTGAGCTCAGCTAAATTTTTCAAAGTGTAATTTTGTAAAACTAAATCACAAATTTCGTAACACTGAACACATTTTTGTAAAATTTTATATTTTTGAGTCCGCAGCTCGTGGTCGTGCGTTAGCGTTCTCGCTTCCCACGCCCGGGTTCCCTGGTTCGATTCCCGGCGGGGTCAGGGATTTTCTCTGCCTCGTGATGACTGGGTGTTGTGTGATGTCCTTAGGTTAGTTAGGTTTAAGTAGTTCTAAGTTCTAGGATACTGATGACCATAGATGTTAAGTCCCATAGTGCTCAGAGCCATTTGAACCATTTTATATTTTTGAAAAGCTTAACATTAATTACGAAATGACCAAAGGATCTTTTAATCAGGTGAACAACACCAAATAGCTTCGAGACACCTGCAGCCATCCTGAATATGTTGAGATTGGCTTTTGAGATTCATGGTTTTAACGGACAACCATATACAGTCCAGTTTACATTTGCGTCGTGGGAGAACACATTCACATTTTTAGAGTGTGTTAGAGTGAGCGAAACTTTTGGTCATACTTTTACATTACTTATACGCATAAGCAAGATCCTCTTATATACGAGTATTATATGCGTTATGAAAAACCATCCATCTACGGAATATTCTGATCAATAGGTGTAATACTGCGTTGCTGTTGCATTGAAATTTAAAATGAAGGTAGGAGGCTTTCAGTTTGACAGATTCAGCGAGGTCAGCGAAAAGCAGCAGGGAGGCTAAATGAACTTCATGAAGGTTAAAACTATAAAACTTTCAGTCCTTGTGAGAATAGGACCTACACACCAAACTGAACATGTTAATCATATTGTTGCCTGAGAGATTGGGTGAGCACATTAATTTTCACTGTAAAGTTATTTCAGTCAGTGCTAAAATAAAACGTTTACTGGTTGTCCACGAGTTTGTAAAAACACTTCAACTTCTTTAAACTGGGTTTAGACAAGTTAAGACAAATTATGCATACTTATTGTTATTCTTCCGACGTGAAATATGACGTACTATTTGCCGAATGAATAGATGTAGCTTCTGATTGGTGAAATGTTCGCCCCTCTCTGTGGAAGTTTTACATGAAATAGAGCTGTTACGGTGACAAATTACACCACAGAATTTCGTTAACTTTGTCTTCATTTGGAACGAAGACACAGAAACATTTAGTGATTCAGCCTAAGAATAAAACGGTCACACATGGTTGAGACGCCCTGCTAAACCCACAGGACAGGACAAGTAGTAGGAATTGTGGTAGGGGGTCAGAATGAGCGGCTGTCAGTTACACTCCAAACATAACACTTTATTTAGTTGTCCAAACATTACATAAGCTTGACTATCGACAGAAAAACGTCTTTGATTCCAAAAGCGGCTGAAGGCCCATGAACATAAAACAACATAATTACAATAACCTTTCAATAGGCATAAGGCCCAAGCTTTATGACCAATAAGAAACCTTACTTCAAAACGGCTGAAGGCCTTTGTTTAACAAAAAAACTGCTACCAATTTTCCAAGGCAGAAGGCCCAAAGCCTTTAACCTTAAATAGTATTTAAGCCCAAGTTATGTAAGACTTGATAAGTAAGAATCCAAAATTTTAAAGCGGCTGAACGCCTATCATTTTAAGAACAACACAACTACAGTAAATTTTCAACATGCAGAAGGCCCACTGCTTTATTTTGAAAGAAAATAATACTTGATAAGTAAGAACCCTAAAACTTATAGCGGCTGTAGGCCGACGCTTTTAAAAACAATACACTACAATAAATTTTCAACAGGTGGAAAGCCCAAACTTTATCTTCCAAAAGGTAAGACTTGCCCAATTTAGAAAACTTGCTTTTAAAACGGCTGAAGGCCTTTGATTTTAAAACATAATTACAAGCACACAAATCCCAACCATCGGCTATAAGCCATTAAAAATACACAATTAAACGCCAATAACAAAGGCAGCATAGGCAGCAGCGCTCAGAAGTTTCCAGGGGGCTCGGTCTGCCCTTGAAATCTTTACGTTCACTTAGGTGAGACAAGAAGTCGGCCCAACTATACTCGATCCGCCGGCAACACAACCAAGAGACAGTCAGAGACCTAACGACAATACGACTTACTAACCACCGACCAGTACACGAGAATTCCAAAGCCAAAACGTTACAGACTTAGCCGCCCACAACTAAAAATACATTAAGCTGTCAAAAACTACACACCATATTGGACAGTGACAACATGTGAGGAAAGGACACAGCTTGAATTTACGTCAGCGACCAGGGCAGGTAACCGGTACACTAACGGCCACAAGGCAGAAAATTCCGCTGGTGCACTTGAATTATAGACCGACAAATATAGTTAATTCCACCAGATGGTGGCAAAATCTTCACCAACTCGAACACTCGCTGTTGCTTCCAGGTATACCGCCAACAGCGAACCACCAAGCAAGGGGACAACGTGAACAGACGTGGCTTCTGTAGTTAAATCACCACTCAACCTTCATATCCTGGGTCGGTGAGCCACGAACCTCGTAGCACTCGGAACAGCCCACACGCTCCGACACTGCATAGAGACCGCCAGCATGTCCGGCCGACTGCGCCGCGCGAAGACTTGTTTGCTGATCTGCTCTAACCGACCGACTGGCTGCATACCGCCAAGCCGGAACTATAAACACGAGAATAAAGATTGTTACACGGTGCAAATATCGATACATACCGCTAATCCCATACGTAGAAAGAGGAAGAACCATGGCATGTCGGCAATAACCGCGGGAAACCAAACTCAGACAGCCAAGTTTTAAAGCAAAGCATAAGCAGGAGTCAGCACGGCTCAATGCTGACCTCGAAGAAGAAAGATTCAGCTTAAAATGCGAGCAGTGATGTTAGTAAATGAGTGATGAAGGCAGTTTACTCACAAAGCGTATGGTCCATACGTCAAAACTACAAGGGAAGTCACTGAACAAATAAACAATCTCTTAGCATGGTAAAATCCGAGCAAAATTAGATAGAGGTAAGAGAAGTTAATATTCTGGACTGTTACGGCAAGAATCAACGTTATCACTCGCATAGTATTTGAATAACTGGACCTAACGCTGCTTCATAGGCCACGTGGAACTTTGAAACAAGAAAACAGCTGCTTCTCCCACTCAGATGATACAAGAAGCTAACAGTTGAATAAGCACTGTATGAGCTACTAACACTAACATCTAACTTACCTTGGTGATATACACTCCTGGAAATTGAAATAAGAACACCGTGAATTCATTGTCCCAGGAAGGGGAAACTTTATTGACACATTCCTGGGGTCAGATACATCACATGATCACACTGACAGAACCACAGGCACATAGTCACAGGCAACAGAGCATGCACAATGTCGGCGCTAGTACAGTGTATATCCACCTTTCGCAGCAATGCAGGCTGCTGTTCTCCCATGGAGACGATCGTAGAGATGCTGGATGTAGTCCTGTGGAACGGCTTGCCATGCCATTTCCACCTGCCGCCTCAGTTGGACCAGCGTTCGTGCTGGACGTGCAGACCGCGTGAGACGACGCTTCATCCAGTCCCAAACATGCTCAATGGGGGACAGATCCGGAGATCTTGCTGGCCAGGGTAGTTGACTTACACCTTCTAGAGCACGTTGGGTGGCACGGGATACATGCGGACGTGCATTGTCCTGTTGGAACAGCAAGTTCCCTTGTCGGTCTAGGAATGGTAGAACGATGGGTTCGATGACGGTTTGGATGTACCGTGCACTATTCAGTGTCCCCTCGACGATCACCAGTGGTGTACGGCCAGTGTAGGAGATCGCTCCCCACACCATGATGCCGGGTGTTGGCCCTGTGTGCCTGGGTCGTATGCAGTCCTGATTGTGGCGCTCACCTGCACGGCGCCAAACACGCATACGACCATCATTGGCACCAAGGCAGAAGCGACTCTCATCGCTGAAGACGACACGTCTCCATTCCTCCCTCCATTCACGCCTGTCGTGACACCACTGGAGGCGGGCTGCACGATGTTGGGGCGTGAGTGGAAGACGGCCTAACGCTGTGCGGGACCGTAGCCCAGCTTCATGGAGACGGTTGCGAATGGTCCTCGCCGATACCCCAGGAGCAACAGTGTCCCTAATTTGCTGGTAAGTGGCGGTGCGGTCCCCTACGGCACTGCGTAGGATCCTACGGTCTTGGCGTGCATCCGTGCGTCGCTGCGGTCCGGTCCCAGGTCGACGGGCACGTGCACCTTCCGCCGACCACTGGCGACAACATCGATGTACTGTGGAGACCTCACGCCCCACGTGTTGAGCAATTCGGCGGTACGTCCACCCGGCCTCCCGCATGCCCACTATACGCCCTCGCTCAAAGTCCGTCAACTGCACATACGGTTCACGTCCACGCTGTCGCGGCATGATACCAGTGTTAAAGACTGCGATGGAGCTCCGTATGCCACGGCAAAGTGGCTGACACTGACGGCGGCGGTGCACAAATGCTGCGCAGCTAGCGCCATTCGACGGCCAACACCGCGGTTCCTGGTGTGTCCGCTGTGCCGTGCGTGTGATCATTGCTTGTACAGCCCTCTCGCAGTGTCCGGAGCAAGTATGGTGGGTCTGACACACCGGTGTCAATGTGTTCTTTTTTCCATTTTCAGGAGTATATTTAAACAAGCAAGGCCAAGCTGTCCTTCTGGTTATCGTAGCGGTAATTTAAATTAGAGCAAAGCATCCTCGCTGAGATCCCATTTTCTATACTTGTAGAATATAGAAAATGACGCATTAAATTCTCCATAACAATATACACCTGAAAGGAAAATATTAAATTTCATTACTTCTTAAAGTAAGGCATTGTGATACCTCCATCTACACTGAGGTGATAAAAGTCATGGGATGGCAACATGCACAGATACAGATGGCGATAGTATCGCGTATACAATGTATGAAAGGACAGCGCATTGGTGGGGCTGCCATTTGCACTCAGGTGGCTCATGTGAAAAGGTTTCCAATGTGATTATGGCCGCAAGACAGGACGCAAGGGACATTCCATTTCAGAAATGGTTCGAGAATTAATTAATCCCAGGTCTTCAGTGTCAATAGTGTGCCAAGAATACGATACTCCAGGCCTTTCCTCTCACCATAGACAAAGCAGTGGGCGACACCCTTCACGAAAGGACCGAAACCAGCGACGTTAGTGTAGAGTCGTCAGTGCTAACAGACGAGTAATTTTGAGTGAAATAGCCCTAGAAATCAATGCGGGACGTACGACGAAAGTATCCTGGGATCTTGACCATATCGGTTGGACCCTAGACGACAGGAAAATCGGGCCCAAACAGACGAGTCCCGATTTCCGTTGTGAGAGCTGATGGTAGGCATCGAGTGTTGCGCAGATCCCATGAAACCATGGCTCAAGTAGTCGAAAAAGTGCATGTTGGTGCTGTCTCCATAATGGTGTGGGCTCTGTTTACATGGAATTCTCTGGCTCCTCTGGTCCAGCTGAACCGCTCATTGACTGGAAATGGTTATGTTCGGCTACTTGGAGAGCATTTGCAGCCAAACAAGGATGGAATTTTTATGGACGACAATGCGCCATGTAACCGGGCCACAACTGTTTGCGATTGTTTTGGAGAATATTCTGAACAGTTTGAGCGAATGACATGGCCACTCGGATCGCCCGATATGAATCCCATCGAACATCTATGGGACATGATCGAGAGGTCATCTCATCCACAAAATCCTGCACCGGCGACATTTTTACAGTAGAGGCGGCACGGCTCAATATTTCTGCAGAGGTCGTGCGGTAGCGTTCTCGCTTCCCGCGCCCGGGTTCCCGGGTTCGATTCCCGGCGGGGTCAGGGATTTTCTCTGCCTCGTGATGACTGGGTGTTGTGTGATGTTCTTAGGTTAGTTAGGTTTAAGTAGTTCTAAGTTCTAGGGGACTGATGACCATAGATGTTAAGTCCCATAGTGCTCAGAGCCATTTGAACCAACCATTTCTGCAGAGGAGTTCCAGCGACTAGTTGCGTCAACGCCTCGTCAAGTAGCTGCATTTCGCGCAGTAAAGGGAAGTCCGACACGATATTAGGACGTATCCCATGACTTTTGTCATCTCAGTGTACAAGCTACTCGGAGTGTTCACAAAACCACGACCGTTCACAATCACCACCTCAGCCCAAGTAAATCCACGAGACCGGATGTCAGGGGACGTGGGAGATAGTGGTTGTGGGTGCAGCAAAGAATTACCTAACACAACGGCCTTAACACAAAAACTCTCCTTGGTGTGCCCTACGGACGGAGTCAAACCTCTCTGCTTTCTCCCATCACCATCTCAAGCCTACAGGACTACCATGTCCTACCACGGGTTACTGCTGCCTGCGAAAATCTGCAGCTCAAACATTACTTACTTTTGCTGCCGCACGCGCGCAAGGAAATAAATATTTGATCTGCCGATATCAGTCTATTATTATAGAGCCTCCGCTGAGGACAAAACGTACTAGGATTAATTAAGAATTTAGACAGAGATAAGAGATCACATGAGAATCGAGCATTAAACACGTAATAATTTGTGACTGGAAGAAAAATGTAATTAAAGAGAATTTGAAATAATTGTTGATTATTATTCAATAGCTAATCAAAAAAATTCAGTAATTGGGTGACATACGTCTTCCAGGTGACCCCTTAGTAATGCAGTGTTACATATTATCAAAACAAAACAAAATGGAACCCCATGTTATGTAAAATCACTGTGATAATATTAAATAAGTGGGAGAGCAGTATGAACCATGACCTACATCAATGGATGAGTCAAAGATCAATATTAATCCTTGTACGTGAAACAAAGCCTCGATCAGAACAAACAGCTTTAACTTTTATTACGAAGAAAACATACAGAATATTAAGCCATCGCACGCTAGCGATCAACGCTCTCAACACGAATTCCTGAATGTTGCAGCTTAGAAATTACCATCTCGACAATACACCAGACAAAGGCGTCTGAACTTAACGGAATGGACCATGTTAGCTGCACGAGACGACCACACGAAGAGAACTATAGGGCTGAGCCCAGCGGACAGCGGAAGAGAAGTCGCCTTGCCTTAACCGCCCCGTCACCTGATTGGTACGCAGGGCTCGGTCTCAGACCACAGCTTACATACAGGGTGAACCAGAACTTCAAGGACAAACTTTCATAGGGTGTTAGGGATATCTTCTTGGTATTTTGGTACGAGGGGCTCACACTGTACGGCGGTTCATTACAGAGTTATTGCAGTTCGTTTGGTTTCTTGCTCCGAGTGGATTTGTATCTGTAGTGCATAGAAGTTTGTGTAAAACACTGCAAATGTCGACGGCATGTGCTGTATGTCGTGTTTGAAACAAACTTGTTCCAGTCACTCCTGGTACTTACTACTGACGACAGTAACGCTCACTTGACTCGTCGCGCTTAAGATAGCATTCAGTATTGTTTTGCCTCTGTCTCGGGTTTCTTTCTCTGGCAGTGTTCGTTGTACATTAACAGTGATACACAGCAATACGAGTGGACTTATTTTTAAATATTTGGCTATGTGCACCTTTTGTATGGTTTCACGGAATGCAGTGAAAGCGCAGCACAACAACGATATGCTGAGCTATTCCCGCAACGACGGCAATGACATCACGTGGTATTTACTGTACATATGTACATCGTCGTCTACAACAAACCAGATCCTTCCGTGTTTTGGTGATTGCATATTTCAAGCTTTTTGGCCGTTGTGAAGCTATTTTCATAGATACTAGGATTACTATGATAACAAAGCGTATAAATCATAATTACATTATTATTCTGTAACGAGTCGCCGGCTATAATGGTTCCCACAGGCTCCTTATACCAAAATGTTCAGAAAGTATTGCTGGACAACCTCTGATAGATTTCCGGGTGAATTCTGGTTCACGCTGTACATGCACTTACTTGCAACCATAGATGCGACTTCCATAGCAGACGAAAACTATCCAAAGAGCGTCTTTGCACGTTGCCAGCGACTTACCATCACGCGTATCGATATTCAATACACTGACGGAAAACAGCGCAACTCCAAAACATAATTAATGTAGAGTAATGAAATTTCGGGAACACATTTGTCTAAGTAACATATTTAAGTGATTAACATCGCAAGATCACAGGCTAATGTAAGTACGAGATAAGCCACTGCAGATGTGAAATGATAGTACAGTAATCACCGGTGTAGCAGCCAGAATATTGAATTCAAACATGCATGCTTTGTGTTTTACAGGTGCCGGATGTTAATTTGTCGTATGGAGTTCCATACCTGTTGCACTTGGTTAGTCAATACAAGGGTGGATAATGCTTTTTGTGGATGACACTGGAGGTGTCATCCGATGATGTCTCATATTTGCTTCACTGGAGACAGATCTATTGATGGAGCAGGGCTAGGCAACCTGTTGCCAACATGTCACTCATGGCAATATATCACTCTGACGAGTACGTTGGGTTACAACACCTCGCTGGAATGCTGTTCATGAATAGTAGCACAACAGCTCGAATCACCTGACTGACGTACAATTTTGGAATCAGGGTGCGTAGGGTAATCACGAGATAGCTCTTCCTGTCATATGAAATCGCACCCCAGACCGTAACTCCAGGTGTAGGTCCAGTGCAGGTTCTCAGTAATCTCTTTTGAACAACACACGGCCATCACTGCTGCCGAGGCAGAACCGGCTTACATGATAACACAACAGAACTCCAATCTGCCTTCCAGTGGGCTCTCATTTGACACCTCTAAAATCGCAAATGGACGTGGTTCGGAGCAAGTGTAATGCACACTACAGGGCGTCTGGCTTGGAGTTATCCTTGAAGTCGCCAGTGACAATTCGTTGTGTCAGTATGATGTCAACAACTGCTCATATTTTTGCTGCAGATCCAGTACGATGTGCCAGAGTCATAAGCCAAATAATATAATCTTCGCTCTTGGTAGCACCATGTGGCCATCTGGAACCCAGTCTTCTTGTGACCGAACCTTCTCGCGACCACCGCTGCCAGCAATCATGTACAATGGCTACATTCCTGCCAAGTGACTCTGAAAAGTCGCAGAAAGAACACGCATCTTCTCGTAGCCTTATTACATGACGTCCTTCAAACACAGTGAGATATTGATTATGGAGAGTTTGACACTTCAAAGGTATTCTTGACTAACGTCAGCTCACCACGTTCTCTCTCAAAGGTAACTAACGCTCACGACCGTTACAGCGTGTATTTACAGCAAATCCGATTTCTTCATAGTGGCGCTACTGGTGACACTCTTATGTGACTGGAGCGACATTTGGACAGACTTCATCTTTCAGATGCAGCAACACGCCTACCAACACGTTCATGACGCATAACTCCTTCTTGGTGTTGCGATTTCTTTTTCGTCAGTGTATGAAAGATGTTTTTTAACAGATGACTTTTAAAATATATTTTCAAGATAGGCATTGTCAGGAGGTAGTAGTTCGATTGAATCGATCAATCGAACGAAGAAACTAGACTATTGTAACAAAAATTTGCAAAAAACATTTATTCTTGGTAATTAGCTCACCTCGGTATGTAGAAGAAGACATTCGAATTCTTCGCCGTTTTCGTGACAGAGCTTGCAGAAAAAACGGTTGTTCAAGAAACAAAATTTTATCTTGTTAACAGCATTGATGGACACAATCTGTTCACCTAAATTTTTCTCAGCAAACTGCTGCCTATGGGTTACGCAATGTATTATCAGTACTCTAAGTGTAGGAGATTTTAAATGGGCTATAAACCCGCTATATCAAGAAAGTATTGATACAGTTCCATGAGTTGCACATTCAAGAACGCTTGCTAAGCTTTTTACCCCCTTCCTTGTATGTAGCACAGCCTTCCGAGTTCGTGAACTGACTAATAATATTCTGATTACAGAACACATTCCAGGTTATCAGCAATGCTCCATTGTCTACTGTTGCTTGTTTATCAATTTACATTTAAAATTCTATGTTATCAGCACATCCAAAGATTTCCTCCCACATCAAATGCTGTCTCGTCAATTACTCTTGAAATTGTATTCTAATGCCGTTCATTTTATCACGGCATATGCACCAGGCCCCAGTATTGTGCGGATAATTTATTTAAATGCGGTTAACATGAGTGTTACCCTGACTGCATGTCATTTCCTACATTTCGCGGTTAATAATAAAACTTTATAGAAAGCAAGGAGACCTTTTCGCATAGAGGAGGTTTCCCCACTAACTTTTCTATAGAGTTAAATCTCAGTGCCCTGCAAGTTGAAACCTAAGCACCCCACTACGTCAGTATAAAAACTGCAAAGGTAGGCACATAACATGGTAGACTTCACAGCGTCATTTGAAACTGTCATTTCACGAATGAGACACACAGATAGTTGCCTGTTTCTAAACTTTGGGATGAATCCATATTTCAAGCACTCATTCGAATACGTGCAGCAGTTCTTTTTCTCAAGCATATTGAGAAAATATATTTCCAACATACACTAGTTACAGAGGGTGGACAAAGTATGTAAGCACCGCGAGAAATGCATGCTTAAACATAAATACAGATGCGATCAGAGCCTACAGGCTGCGCTGTTGTATTTGAAGGATACCTGTGTTTAATCTCGTTGGAAGTGTCCTCCGTGGTCAGAAGAGTGTTCTAAGTTGTAAGTGCATTATGTCTGAGATAAATGAATTCGAACGTGGGTACAATGTTGGTGCTCATATCGTGGCTGATTCCGTAGCTAAGGTAGCCGAACTGTTCTGTGTTCCAAGACGCACCGTATCGAAGATTTATACCGCACACAAGGAAAGCGGGAAAACATCGTGCGCTGTCACAACGCAGACACAAAAAAAAAAAAAAAAATGGTTCAAATGGCTCTGAGCACTATGAGACTTAACATCGGAGGTCATCAGTCCCCTAGAACTTAGAATACTTAAACCTAACTAACCTAAGGACATCACACACAGCCAAGCCCGAGGCAGGATTCGAACCTGCGACCGTAGCGGTCGCGCAGCTCCAGACAGTAGCGCCTAGAACGCAGACACAAGTGTGTGCTGAGTGATCATAACGGACGATCATTGAAGAGGATTGTGCCGAAAAATAAAGGAACGATAGTTGCAGAAGTCACTGCAGAACTGAAGCTCGCCCTCGCAAACCCTGTCAGCACCAAAACAAAACGAAGGTAGCTCCATAAGCTGGGATTTGAAGGATAAGCTGGTATTCCTAAATCACTCATCAGTGATGCAAATGTCCGTAACAGGAAAATATAGCGCCTAAGCCATAAAACCTAGACTATGGAGCGATGCAAGGAAGTCACTTGGTGAGATGAGTCTTGTTTCGCGCTGTTTCCAACTTCTGACGCAGTTTACGTCCCAAGAGATAAATCGGTGATAATTTGCGCAGCCATATCGTGGTATACCGTGATTTATCTTGAATGTCGCATTACTGGCAAGAGTTATGTGACCATTTTGACTGATCAAGTCCTTCCCAAGGTACAACTGTTGTTCCCCAATGGTGTGTTCCAGGATGAAAGGTCCCCCGTTCACAAAGTTTAGTTCGTCCAGGGTTGGTTTTGTGAGTACGACGATGATGATTTTTCGCAGACCCTCTGGCCATCAAAGTCACCAGATCTCAGTGTTTTTCAGCCTTTGTTGTCTACTTTGGAGAGAAGGGTGTGTGGTCGCTACCTACGTCCATCATCCTTACCTGTACTTCTCACTATTTTGCAAGAAGAATGGTATAAGATTACCTTGAAAATAATTGAGGATCTGTATTTATCCATTCGAAAACTAGTGGAATTTGTTTTGAATGCTACACCTCAGACATGAGACTTACGGAAAGCAGGAAAAGGTGTGGACGCGACCTAATCAGTTACCGTTGGTTGCACAGTAAACACGTACACTTTATTTAAAGAAATAATTTTTAAAAAACAATCATTAAAAGAAATTGATTGTAACACAAGCTACACTGACGGCTGAAGGCCCTATAAAGAAAGAATTAACATTATTTGTCGGCTGAAGGCCACGAGCAATAGGAATAATTTAAACAAAATATTATTTTTAAACAATTGGCACAATCAGACCAAATAAAGAAGGGAGTGATCCACAGACAGTGCTCCAAGGATCGGCCTGAGAAAAGTTCGTACAGCTACGTACGCGGTGAGACAGGCAGCCAAGAGTTATGCTCACTTAACAGGGTGGCAACTCAAACTAGGGACAGCTTAAACGCCGACCAGCACACTCGCAAAATCCATCTAAGATGCGATAACCAATACCACGATAGAATAACAGTTAACAGCGTCAAATGACAAGCATTTAATTACTCAAGTTGGCTCCACCAAATCCTAGTACGCAGACAGGGTTAAGAAGCAAACAGCCTATTCAAAATCTGACTAGATGCACATGGAACCGCAAAAGACAATTCCACAAACAACTCGAACAATGATAAACAGTCACTACACAGCAACAAGACGAATTGCACGTAGACATGAACCCTAAGAACACAGAATTGGTCGAAAGACCAGATACACGTCGTCCACTCAGACGAACGACCGAACAACCAACCATCCGTCGTTGCCCATCAAGTCAGGCAAGGGAAACGTCGAAGTATAAAACCGCCAACTGACAGCTTGATGGCATGAGGTCACTTCCACGGACGGGCTCACACACACAAGTGAAAGTTGCACTACTCGAATATAACGATCCATTCAACTTAAACTCGCTGAATTCGGACCTCGACGTGGTCGTGCACTCTCGTGACCCCATCCTTCCATCGGGCAGTGCATGCATCGCCAGCTGTCCCGGCGAGTACTGACGCTGTGCGGACCTCACTGCTGCTCCGTCCCAACTGAACTCCAACACACGACGACACGGAAATACTAGAGGTCGCTCCAAAGATAGTACCGCAACACTCGCTATCGATAAACGCCGCTGCTGCCACTCACGGACAGACAAAGCGAGCAAACGTAGTGGCGCCAGTGAACGGACTAGGAAAACGAGACGTCACAAGCCGAATACACGACCCCAACCTGTCAACGGCTCAAACACGAGCCATAGCACGTCTCAACACCCTATTAGGCATTGTAATGTGTCGTGTTTTTGCTGTTTCCATATTACTGTCCACCCTGTGTATGCCACTGACTAGACGCTACAAATTTTCACTGTGCTCCTTCGAATGTAGGCACAACGTGCAATGCACCTCCAGGGTCAACTGTAGCATTACTGACGTTTTACTGCTACTGAACGGGTTATTATCACTCATTGTGAGTCACATACGGGAATCTGCCTGAATCTGAGGTCCTCCACTTCGAGTGTGCGTACTGACTCCAAGATAGAACACGTGCTGAAGGTAAAATTTGTGTAAAATAAAGTGTTAATTCTTACCACATTGTTATTTCTTACCAAATTCTTCCTAATACAAACTGGTAAGAATTAAAACTTTTTACTTATTCTGGTAACCGGTATACCGTTTCAGCCAATTAAATTGGATTTAGCTGTCGTAATCGTATTGTTATGAACAAAATTCAATTCACGTATATTATTGGCTGTTACTAACTAAAAGATCGTTTGTCCAAGCAAACTCACAATTATTAATTTTAAATTAACAGCAGCCTCAGTTTCATTGTTTACCTAGATTTACCTAGGTTTCAGTTGGGATAACCCAACCTTCTTCAGACTAAAAGGAACTACGATTTGTCCATAATGGACTTATCGTGGCCTATTTTATTCTGAAGAAGGTTGGGTTATCCCAACTGAAACCTAGGTAAATCTAGGTGAACAATGCAACTGAGGCTGTTGTTAATTTAAAATTAATATTTATACAGTTGCTGACAGGGCGGCGAAATGTTGAAAATATTCAAACTCAGAAGGCCTGTCCTCGCCTAGCACTCCCCTTTTCGCTACAACGTTCTCCTGCCGCCACTTTTCGCTCGATAGTCCCCTCGAGAAGTGGAACCGCACCCCAAGCGGCGATAATGTCCTTGAGAAACACTGCTACAGACAACGGTACCGCCTGCAAATAGTCTCGCGAAACTTCGGAGGTTATCCAACAGGTCATTTATACGTACACTGTAAACGCCAACAGCCCTACTGTACGCTCTGTGGCTATTCTCGAAGTTACTTGTTGTATATATCTGTCTAGGCGTATCTATCTTTTCTCTTGCGTTCTCTCTCTCTCTGAGGGGGAGGGAGTGTGTATCTATCCCACACAAACACCTGTCTACCTCTCTCCCTCTCTCTCTTTCGTTCTCTTTCAAGTTACTTGTTGTATATATCTGTCTAGGCGTATCTATCTTTTCTCTTGCGTTCTCTCTCTCTCTGAGGGGGAGGCAGTGTGTATCTATCTCACACAAACACCTGTCTACCTCTCTCCCTCTCTCTCTCTTTCGTTCTCTTTCTCTCTGTCTCTGTCTTTCCCTCTATATGCATGTGTGTGGGTCAGGGGGGTGTGGGGGTGGGGGGGGGGGTGTATCTCTCTCACACAAACACTTTTTTCACAAACATACGCACGCACGTACTCACAGGGACGCACACACGTGCACGTGCGAACGCACACACACAGCTTAAGTGAAGATTTGCATATTTGTTTCAAGTCGAATGAATTTATAGCTACGCATATCAGGGCTGAAAAAACGTTGTTCCGTTGGTCCATGTGGTCTGCACACAAATGATAACATTTGGGCGCACGAGAGACAAGCCGCCAGCGAGAGCCTCAGTTCCCAGGGACACGGACAGCACAGATTCCAGACTCGTCGCTGTAGCGGCCGCTGGTATCGACAGCGAACGAAGCCTTATGTCAGGAGCCGGCGACGTAATCCAGTTATCGGAACGCGGCCCTAATACAAATTGAGTCTCCGCGATAAGGCCTGCATGCTGACGTGGCGCGGAGGCAGCGCCCGCTAAATGCTATTTCAGAGCACAAAATAATATCCCACTCGCTGTTGTAAATTCTTTCCGTTCGAGGCTGCTGTTGACAGCGCTTCGTGTTCCGAGGACTTCCCACACTTTCGTCTCTAAACAACAAGTACAGTACCTGGTCACGTCTCGCTTATGTATAGCACGGCATACGCTGTGTTGCAGTGCATTTATCCCTCCTGGAGCAATCATTCACGGCAAACTGTTGGTTTTATGATAGACCACGCAGTAATAATAATAATAATAATAATAATAATAATAATAATAATAATTTTTGTCATTATATTATATGTAATAAATATTGAAAACTATAGTTAAACCGTGTGCCAGATCGCGAGTATACGTGTGCGTTTGTGTGTGTGTGTGTGTGTGTGTACCTGCCTGAGTGTGTGTGTGTGTGTTTGTGTGTGTGATTAATAATAGTAATTATTATTATTAATAATATTATTACCTTAGGAGAAAGATTAAGGAAAGGCAAACCTACGTCTCTAGCATTTGTAGACTTAGAGAAAGCTTTTGACAATGTTGACTGGAATACTCTCTTTCAAATTCTGAAGGTGGCAGGGGTAAAATACAGGGAGTGAAAGGCTATTTACAATTTGTACAGAAAGCAGATGGCTGTTATAAGAGTCGAGGGACATGAAAGGGAAGCAGTGGTTGGGAAGGGAGTGAGGCAGGGTTGTAGCCTCTCCCCGATGTTGTTCAATCTGTATATTGAGCAAGCAGTAAAGGAAACAAAAGAAAAATTAAAATCCATGGAGAAGAAATAAAAACTTTAAGGTTCGCTGATGACATTGTAATTCTGTCAGAGACAGCAAAGGACTTGGAAGAGCAGTTGAACGGAATGGACAGTGTCTTGAAAGGAGGGTATAAGATGAACATCAACAAAAGCAAAACAAGGATAATGGAATGTAGTCGAATTAAGTCAGGTTATGCTGAGGGAATTAGATTAGGAAATGAGACACTTAAAGTAGTAAAGGAGTTTTGCTATTTGGGGAGCAAACTAACTGAATCATGTGAGTACACATGACAGCTCCCCCATTGTACTGCCCTTTTATACTTTCTGCACTAGATACTACCGCCATCCCGTATATCTGCATATTGCTGTTCCACGACTTTTGCCACACCAGTGTAATGTAAGTAAGAACAGAGTACCACGCTGCAGGTGCTCTAGCGGATTATCAGTTCGGTTTCTAAATGTTCCCGTTGTAAAATATGGGGTTGTTAGGAAGTACGGAAAAATCAAAGTGTCTGAAGTACATTGTTGGTCATGAAAACTATAACACCATAAAATTGGTATGCAGCAAACATAAAACTGCCATGAAGTGGTTTCTCATTCAGAAATCGTATTTCACTGTTGTTTGCTTGTGAGAAGTTTGTGTCTTGGCTCCTGTAAGAGGAATAAACGTCTACTGGCACCTGTTGCAATTCGACAACGACAGGCTAATGACCTTCAGAGACTGCTAGCGGTGGTCGGGCACCGGTTGTGGTAATATGGTCAGCAGCGGCTATATATCTGACGTGTTAAGGCAGGTGGCTGCAGCTTCTTTTTTCTTTTTTGGCCTTAATCACCTTTCAAAAAAATTGCACAAGAACTCATGTTGCCCGTGGTTTCCTGACCCATGAGTTTTGACCAGCTATTGGCATAGCCAACGCATTCTGCATTTCTCTCACCCATTAAATTGTCTGGCCTGCCGTGGCAGAGAGATTGGCGCCCTACCACCCACCGGCCACTACGAGTGACGGTCTCTGTCTCAATCTGACTGTATGCCCGGCAGGTTTAATCCACTGTTGCTGCCAGAGGTTGCAGCTCCGTGTACTAAATTCTGCACAGTGTACACCCTAAATCATCTACAGATTTCATCCAGTATTCTTCATACCGTATTATACACATACAGAAAGTAACATTTCGGTATCTCTATCCTTTCTTTTCCTACAGATTTTGGGGCCAGCAATGTTTTTAAAAGTCTAGTAGCCATCCACAGAAAAGGAGTAAATTACAGTGAAATGGAAGTAATAAAGCGCGAAAACCAAAATAAACTGAAGCATACGTTAAAATGTCTCTGCGACATTGGAGATATATATATATAATGTAATTTTTGAGAACATTTCTCGTGGAGAAAGACCTATCTAAGTAAAAGTACTTTAAAGATGGGTTATAAACAGTCTCGACTACAAAAACATTTATTTCGCTGGCAATCGGTTTCGGTCAGTATTTGACTATTCTAAGACCCTCATACAATGATGGTAGGCGGTAGCGGCGCATGGAGCAGGTGTTGGACTCCGCGAAAGTCAGCTGCTGTTCGTGTAGTCACAACACCCACTCCAATCTCCACCACAGACCACCATCATTGTATGAGTTCTAAGTTCTAGGGGACTAATGACCTCAGCAGTTGAGTCCTATAGTGCTCAGAGCCATTTTTGAACTACTGATTAAATGACGTGTTAACAAAATGAAGCTGAACCACTCACATGGGAAAGGCAGGTAAATGTCTTCTACTTCTTTTAAAAGTCTAAGCTGTTTCTCTGTAGCCATAGACACAGTAGCCTTTAGCAGTCCTTTTCACCTCCAGGTATGAAAAACTTCTCACCTCACTAATCGTTCTCGTTATATTATTATTATTATTACTGTAATTAGGGTGTTCTCGGTTGTCCCCTCACTTTCTTCCCTGTGACCTTGCATTAGGAAGTATTTAATGAAGGAAGGTGGTGTCTGTTCAAGCTTAATACGTGTTCCTTAGCGTTGGGCTATATCTTTCACTAGTTTTCTTCTTCCCTCCTGTTTCTTGTAGAACCATCTCATTCCTTTTTCTGTCAGTCCAGCTAGTTCCTGTCATTTTTCTCCAGGACCACATCTCCCCTGCATCGAGGCGAGCTTTCTCCCCTCTGCCTGTCAGATCAGGACACTTCACATAAATATCTTAACAAATCTTACTTTGGAAGCTGATGGGCTTTTTCAATAGTAGTTGTAGTAGTAGTAGTAGTAGCCTTATTCATCTGTATATCTCTTTTTACAAAAATATAGGACATATCAAAGTATTTACAAGTGTAGACCAATTTAAAGCAAACTTATTTTCATACACATACACTTACAGACTTCTAATTAGAGACAATCATTAGATTTACTCCTGGTGTACAATACTTTTTTTACAAATAACTTGTTACATAATGTTCACTCATATCTCACTGCCAGTCACTGCTCACACTACACACACATTGTTTCATAAACACTTCACTCACTACATACACACACACGCACACACACACACACACACACACTGAATCTTCCTGGCAGATTACGGAAGAG
The DNA here is from genome assembly GCF_023864345.2 of Schistocerca serialis cubense. NCBI lineage: Eukaryota > Metazoa > Arthropoda > Insecta > Orthoptera > Acrididae > Schistocerca > Schistocerca serialis. The sequence goes on along the minus strand of NC_064643.1, from coordinate 377,809,338 downwards.
TACGCGAAGGAACTTGCCCCCCTTCTTGCAGCGGTGTACCGTAAGTCTCTAGAAGAGCGTAGCGTACCAAAGGATTGAAAAAGGGCACAGGTCATCCCCATTTTCAAAAAGGGACGTCGAACAGATGTGCAGAGCTATAGACCTATATCTCTAACGTCGATCAGTTGTAGAATTTTGGAACACGCAATATGTTCGAGTATAATGACTTTTCTGGAGGCTAGAAATCTACTCTGTTGGAATCAGCATGGGCTTCAAAAAAGACGATTGTGTGAAACCAGCTCGCGATATTCGTTCACGAGACTCAGAGGGCCATACACATGGGTACCAAGGTAGATGTTGTGTTTCTTGGTTTCCGCAAGGCGTTCGATACAGTTCCCCACAGTCGTTTAATGAACAAAGTAAGAGCATATGGACTATCAGACCAATTGTGTGATTGGATTGAAGAGTTCCTAGATAACAGAACGCAGCATGTCATTGTCAGTGGAGAGAAGTCTTCCGAAGTAAGAGTGGTTTCAGGTGTGCCGCAGGGGAGTGTCGTAGGACCGTTGCTATCCACAATGAAACGTCCCCTTAGTAAATTAATGAATTACTGTGCTGATAAACCTCTTACGTTATTTCCTTTGAAACAGCTGAGCAAAACTGAACGTACTCAGACATTACTCTCTTTACTTATTCTGTTCAACACTAAACTGACACACAATATTTTTAGCGCAACACAATCTGACTTTTAATAATCCCTACAAAAGAATGGCCCTGACTAACAATAACCTACACCTTTCACAAATCACTTACCTCACAAAAATCTTCGTTACTCGAACCACTGCAATACAGCGAGCTCCAATACTGCCAGCTAAGTAAAAGATTCAAACTACTGAAAGCACTAACTACTGATAGACATAGTTAGCAAATGAAATATTTTGATAGAGAGCAAACAATGTATTTACCTTAATAGTGTTCAAAAGTCATAATATATATAGCAATTCATGACATCCAGTCTTACAAATTTACTGTCTCTGATGGTCACATGTGCAGATCATCCGCTATCAAAACTCCGCCATCTCTCTCCCTACATCCACCACTGCTGTCGGCTCACCTCCAACTGCGCAACGCTACGCGCTGTTAACAGCCAACTGCCCAACACTACAATAGCGTATACTCCAACAATGCAAACCAGCCACAGCCTTCACACAGCACAGTCAGTGATTTTCATATAGAGCGCTACGTGGCGTTACCAACATAAAAACCTACACAGCCTACTTACAACAATGTTCGTAAATGACCTTGTGGATAACATCGGAAGTTCACTGAGGCTTTTTGCGGATGATGCTGTAGTATATCAAGAGGTTGTAACAATGGAAAATTGTACTGAAATGCAGGAGTATCTGCAACGAATTGACGCATGGGACAGGGAATGGCAATTGAATCTCAATGTAGACAAGTGTAATGTGCTGCGAATACATAGAAAGAAAGATGCTTTATCATTTAGCTACAATATAGCAGGTCAGCAACTGGAAGCAGTTAATTCCATAAGTTATCTGGGAGTAGGCATTAGGAGTGATTTAAAATGGAATGATCATATAAAGTTGATGCTTGGTGAAGTAGATGCCAGACTGAGATTCATTGGAAGAATCCTAAGGAAATGCAATCCGAAAACAAAGGAAGTAAATTACAGTACACTTGTTCGCCCACTGCTTGAATATTGCTCACCAGTGTGGGATCCGTACCAGATAGGGTTGATAGAAGCGATAGAGAAGTCCAATGGAGAACAGCGCGTTTCGTTACGTGATCATTTAGTAATCGCGAAAGCGTTACGGAGATGATAGATAAACTCCAGTGGAAGACTCTGCAGGAGAGATGCTCAGTAGCTCGGTATGGGCTTTTGTTGAAGTTTCGAGAACAAACCATCACCGAGGATTCAAGCAGTATATTGCTCCCTCCTACGTAAATCTCGCGAAGAGACCATGAGGATAATATCAGAGAGATTAGAGCCCATACAGAGGCATACCGACAGTCTTCCTTTCCACGAACAACACGAGACTGGAATAGAAGGGAGAACCGATAGAGGTACTCAAAGTACCCTCGGCCATACACCGTCAGATGGCTTGCGGAGTATGGATGTAGATGTAGATAGATGAGTTGGCTAATAATTTGCAATTGTTGAGTAACCCCAGTATGTACGTAAACCGTTTTGAAAAAAGGTTGGTTAGATATTTCATTTTTGTAATGGCTCAAATGGTTCAAATGGCTCTGAGCACTATGGAACTTAACATCTGTGGTCATCAGTCCCTTAGAACTTAGAACTACTTAAACCTAACTAACCTAAGGACATCACACACATCCATGCCCGAGGCAGGATTCGAACCTGCGACCGTAGCGGTCACGCGGTTCCAGACTGAAGTGCCTACAACCGCACAGCCACACCGGCCGGCCATTTTTTTAATGGTTTTCAGATTTGTTTACATAGTTATGTGTAATTTGATGATTTGCATTTATGTTGGATGTTGGATTAATGAAGTTAGATAATACTTGCTGTTTAAATCTCATTGTTTGTGAATCAATTGTGAGTAATGTAACTTCAATTGTGAGATGTTTTTGAAAAGCCAAACTTAACTCGCAATATAAATTTGCTAAAAAAACTGAGTGTTATGATTTATTCACTATAATCAGTACCGACTCCCTGTCAAAGTCATATTTTTTAAACATGTTGGATTTTTTTTTAATTTCTCATTTATCATCCAAATGAATTTCATGTGTATTTCAAGTAATATGGCCAGCGGTGCACACTGCTGAGTCTGTAGCTCGAGTATTTATATTTTTTTATGAGAGACTAGGATAAATCGCGTCCCTCCGTTGCTGCTTTAGAGGCAAGACAATTTATTTGTTATGTGCCCAGGGACCAAAGTTATCACTTTCGAACAGGGCCAGATGATTCAGCGCCTAAGAGGCTGAAGGTATTTTGCAGTGACTGTATATCTGCATTGGTATTTGGAGTTGCACTGCCCAATCGATTCGCATGAAGTTTTGCCAAAAATAACATATACTATGTCCTTCACTTGCAGTTACAACTCGGTACACAACAATTCGAGATTTGAAACTTCCTGGCAGATTAAAACTGTGTGCCGGACCGAGACTCGAACTCGGGAACTTTGCCTTTCGCGGACAAGTGCTCTACCAACTGAGCTACCCAAGCACGATTCACGCCCTGTCCTCACAGCTCTACTTTCTTTCAGGAGTCCTAGTTCTGCAAGGTTTGCAGGAGAGCTTTGGTAAAGTTTGGAAGGTAGGAGACGAGGTACTGGCAGAAGTAGAGCTGTGAGGACGGGGCGTGCGTGAGTCGTTCTTGGGTAGCTCAGTTGGTGGAGTACTTGCCGGCGACAGGCAAAGGTCCCGGGTTCGAGTCTCGGTCCGGCACACAGTTTTAATCTGCCAGGAAGTTTCATATCAGCGCACACTCCGCTGTAGAGCGAAAATTTCATTCTAATTCGAGTTTTGTATCCATTCCACAGATCAGACATTAATTAAACGTAATCTGCCGGCTGCTGTGGCCGAGCGGTTCTAGGCGCTTCAGTCCGGAAGCACGCTGCTACTACGGTCGCGGGTTCGATTCCTGCCTCGGGCTGTGTGATGTCCTTAGGTTAGTTAGGTTTAAGTAGTTGTAAGGCTAGGGGATTGAAGACCTCAGACGTTTTGTGTCCCATAGTACTTAGAGCCATTTGAAGCATTTTTGAAACGTAATCGTAAAGTTATCAATTTTAAAGAAAGTTACAGTGTGTGTGTGTGTGTGTTTGTTTGTGTGTGTGTGTGTGTGTGTGTGTGTGTGTATGTGTGTGCGAGCGTGCATGAGTTTGTGTGTGCGCGTGTGTTTGTGTGTGTGTGTGTGTGTGTGTGTGTGTGTGTGTGTGTGTGTGTGTATGGGTGGGTGGGTGGGTGTGTGTCTGCGTGCGTGTGTACGTGCGTGGGTGCGTGTGTACATCCGGCGTGCTGCGAATGAAGAGAATACTGAGGCAGCTGTATGACAGGTGCTACTACCTGCACTAGGTGCATTTTCAATTTTATTTGCGCAATGTATTGTAGCAAATCGTCGTGCTACAAAGTAGCTTCCCTTACCCGCCAACGGACGAACGTGGACGTCAGCTTCGTGAGGTCGGGTAACGGCGATCCAAGTCTCTGCGGGGCAGGGAGAGGCGGCTGCCTCGGTCTGCCTGGACGATTTATCGGCCGTCCGGCTCCGCGCCGCAGCACAGCACAGCACAGCACGGCACGGCGCGGCGCGGCGCAGGCGGGGACGGCGGCCAGCCGCCTGCAGACAGCTGCAGATAGCGGCGGCTGCGGGCGCCGTCACTCGGGAGGCGCTCAGAGGGCCAGGACCAGATAGCGCCGCGCGCCCACCCGCCTCCTCCCACACACACACACACACCGCGCCTATCTGCACCAGCACTTACCGACGAGGCGCCAGCTCCCTTTGTACTTGCAGCTGTTATTGCCCTATCTCCTTCCAGCAGAAGCTGACCGAGGACAGGATACAGCATTCCATTCAGCGAACCGATAACACTGATAAGAAATCACATTATGTGAATCGAAATTCTTCAACCAGCATCGACAGGGACGCACTTATCATACTCGTGAGAAGCTAAGTGACGCGATTTCGCATCGCGCTTCTCATATTGGTGAGTTACTTAACTGAGATTGCCAGGTCTTATTACCATTATTCTGCTGAGATCTCGACCCTTGACTGCTCGTAGGAGACGTACGGTAGAAAGTACTGAAGGTGTAATTGTTTGATTTAAAGCACTCCGTCTTCGGGCCACGAGTGGCCTACCGGTACCACCCGACCGCCGTGTCGTCCTCAGTGGAGGATGAGGATAGGAGGGGCGTGGGGTCAGCACACCACTCTCCGGGTCGTTACTATGGTTTTCTTGACCGAAGCCGCTACTATTCGGTCGAGTAGTTCCTCAATTGGCATCACGAGGCTGAGTGCACCCCGAAAAATGGCAACAGCGCATGGCGGCCTGGATGGTCACCCATCCAAGTGCCGACCACGCCCGACAGCGCTTAACTTCGGTGATCTCACGGGAACCGGCGTACCCACTGCGGTAAGGCCGTTTTCCATTTGATTTAAGGGTCATGAATATTGTGAAAACGTAACTGTAACTAGTGATGGTACTGGATATTATGATGAAGTGATGTACAGAAGCGATTATTCTTGGTGTAACAAACAACTGTGTAATGTTACTACTTGTAACAGTCTTTGAGCGTAAGGAATTTTTCTACAAGAGGTGTTTATTATTTAATGCAACACTTTTTTTTTTTTTGCTGAAAACAGATTGATTTTATTCAGGATTCTAGTACACTATATTATTCCCCACTCTTTCGGCTACAAAACCCTATTTATCAACATAATCTCCGTTTTTTGCGACGGTCTCACGCCACTTTACTGTGTGGGCCTTTATGTCCACATGGTACCACTCCTAAGTCGACGACAGAACCAATGTCTTTCTGCATCAGTAACCTCCCCATCATGCACGTACTGATTCCTGTGGAGTAAAACCTTCACTGGACCAAACAAATGGAAGTCGGAAGGTGCGAGATCAGCGGTGTAGGGTGGATGAGGAAGAACAGGCCCATACAGTTCTGTGAGCTCCTCTCTGGTGCAGAGACTTATGTGAGCCCTTTGTATTGTCGTGCAGATGGAGACGTTCGGTTGCATTTTTGTGACGACGAAAATATTGCAGAAGTCACAACTGTCTGCGGCCGACCGGCACGTGGGAGATCGGGCAGGTATACGTGACCGTGTCTTTACCTTGTTGCAATGATGACTCACCGTGCATTTCTTCACTGCCACGTCTCCGTAGGCATTTCGCAGCAAGCGCCTACGAATATCTGCCATGTTCTGATTTTCCGCCGAAAGACACTCGATCACAGCTCTCTGCTTGGAACGCGCCTCCGTCACAGATGCCATTCTGAGGGCCACTTATAGCGCCGCCACCTATCGGAACTTCATGCAACTACAGTACCTGAAGCAGTAATGTTCCCTGATGCCCCCAACAAATTACGCATTTCTTCAACCGAAACTGATCTAAAAAAAAAAAATTCTTGTCACTCCTTATGGAAAACCCTTCATATTTCTTTTGATAACTGGCTCTGAGATTGACCGAGTTGACTCGTGAGAATGAGCGGCATCGATAGTATCTATTATTGTCTCTTTTCTTAACTGGCGAGAACAGGTTTACTTTCCACATCATCGCCGTGCAGCCGGGGCATAGCCAATATAAGGCTCCTTGACACACATCAGTGCCACCCTTCTATGTCGCTATCCACAGTACCAACTCCTGTACTTTCTGTCTCACTGCTGTCGAGCCCCAAGGCTCCGTCCTATCCCCTCTCCTCTATTTCCTGTACACTGCCGATATGCCCAAAACTTCCCCGCCTGTTCACCTCCTCCATTTTGCTGATGACACAGCATTCCTGGCCCTTTATCCTACCCTTCAATAGCCCCAACGCACCATTCAAACCCACCTCGACCAGTTCACGATCTTGTGAGACCAGTGGCTCCTTCGCATCAATCTTTCCAAGACCCAGGCAATCATCATAGGTCATACCACTCGTTCCTTCCAGCTCCACTATTTTCCTATCCACCTCACTCCTACCCTGAAATACCTTGGCTTCACACTTGACTGTCACATCACCTGGACTCACCATCTTCTTACAATCCAACACAAAGCTTCCTGAAACTCCTGTCTGGCCGGACATGGGGACGGCATCCTTCCGCCATCCTTTGCACCTACAGATCCATGATCCACTCTGTCCTTTGTTATGCCAGTGTATATTAGATTTCTGCACCTCCCAGATTATATAAAGCCCTCTAAATCCTAGAATGCCATGCACTCTGCCTCACCTTCCATATCCACCTTCTGTCCCCCATGCGCATCCTCTACAACCTCATCCACTTTCCCCACCACCTTCTTTTCCTCAAACGATTCCGCACCCTGCACATCGTCCACCAACTCGTTTCCCTGACATCTACCCCTCTTACCAACTCTAAACCCACCTTTCCCCTCCTCCCCCTCCTAAGGGCTCCCTCTCCCCTCCTCTTCCCTTCCCCTGAGTGGTTTTCTTCCTCATATACCCTCCCTTCCCCATGCCACCTTTCTGTTTCTCTGTGCTCCCTCCTAACTTGCCTTCCCTCTTCATATCTCACCCCACCAATCTACTGTCTCTTGGTGCACCACCTGCCCCCCAACCTTTTTCTTTTTTCTTCACACCCCCTCCAACCCTCCACCACCTGAACCTCCTTTCCCCTCTTTTCCCTCCTCTCAGGCCTGCTGTCCATCTACAGGTCCCTACCAGCGGTTTTTATTCTTTGTATGTGCTCGTCACTTACAGTGGTTTTTTAAGTATGTCTCACTGTGTGTTTTTCTACTGTGGCCGAATTTTAACTTGTGTGTGTGACATCAGTGTATTTTTAATGCCCCACAAATCGTCGACTGTGTTATTTTAACTGTACGTCGACTTTTTAAACTGTCCGCCAATGAACGTCCCCGTGTTAGTGTATATTTTAACTTCCATTGTCTCCATTTACTGAGTTTCTATATCCCCTTTCCCCCCCTTTTTCAGGTATAAGATTGCTCTTTTATTATTTGTATACCACTCGGCTGAGGAGCAGTGGATTATGCCGCTTCCAGCGCCCACCACCCCAATGTGGGGCAGGGGAATGAAATTACAATAAAGAAAAAGTATGAATGCCATGACAGGACCAGCCCATTTACTGCCGACGTCTGTGACGATGTTCTTCTACGAATTTAAAGGGAAATGTTCACACTCACCCACGGAATGTCTGTGACTGTGGAAACCATGCTTCAGCCGACGCTGTATCATGATTGCTGTATTTCGTGTGGCCATATTTTCTCACATCACAGCTGCGGGACGTGCTGTTGTGTTGTCGTTTAGCAGTTTATCATCATAAATTTGAATGACGAAAAATTTACTGAATTAGTGCACAACTATCCTACGTAGTGTAATCTTTCCAATACCAAATATATGGACACAGAGCTGAAGAACACACACCAGAATAGAGTAGGAGCAGAAATAAAAACATCTGGTAAGTATATTGTTGTGTGTTACTGATTTTATATCAATGAATACAATCAAGTAGGTAAAAAAATATTGTTTGAGAGTGTTTTTCTTTCCATATGCCATTGTATCAGTATCGTTACAGTTAGGTCTACAAGGGGCAATACAGTTATGGAGAATGTCTTTGTGTAACTAAAAAATAGTGATCTGCTGTTGGGAGGAGCTTTGATAGAAACATGTTCTCCATCCAAAGCTACTTCAATTTAGGAAAAATGCCAGATTTCATAAAAGCTCTTAGCAATTTTCTTCCACATTTCTTCTTTCGGAATAGGCATCATACTCGTATTACCTGTAGTTATCTTGCATTTATTGTATTATCTTGTGAATCGCACTATGCCCCATCTAATAGCAAAATGAAATCGTGTTTAGCCCATCTCCAATGGCCAAATATCTGAAAAAAAGCAGATAGTATGGGCAAATAGCTCATTTTACTGGAAAACTGAGAAAACAAAAACCTCAGGTTGCTAAAATAATTTATTGTACGTTGCAGGCCCACCTTGTAAGGCTGGATGGGAAAATATTGGAGATAACTTCACAAAGTCTTTGTAGAAAACTAAAACTGAGAATTACCAAAAGAGCAAAAATATGAATCTTTACAAATATTTCGGGCAGCTGAGCTTTTTCAAGAAATGCTTTGAGGAGAAAGAGACGAAATAACAAACGAAGATGTCTCAGATGGTCTTAGCAGCAATGAAGCAGAATCCTGCGAAAATGAATAAAGCACTCAGGAATATACAACAGAACCCAAGAATCCCTAAACTATAGAATTAGAAAGTTCCACCCCACACAGTCCAAAACCAAGACGTGCTAATCAGTGTCTTACACCACGAAAGAAACCAAAAATCAGCTGGTACCAAACACTGCTGTCCAGAAACTGCTGCTACTACTTTAATGGAGTATCCCATTACAGAGAAAGAAGGTATGAGCTGCCCTTCATCGCTGCCACAACATCCCACTGACCCTGGAATGGCTCTAGTTTTACGTCAAGGCAGATATATCAGCTGCCGTTCAAAAATATTTCAAAATTCTTGTGGACCACCAAAAAATTCCCCAGTCCTCTTGCTTGGCAAATTACGCTATACCACTGTACTCTGAACTACCTCCCCCTGCCGGAAGCTCTCAGCATTCTACCTTAGGGAATGATATCACAATACAACATTCGCTGGTCAAACACAACAGTCAGCTTCTCCCAACCATTTATAGGATCAGTGCTAAACAGGCTGCCATCACTCTACTTCAGAGAATGAATTACAAACAGCATCATCTAGTGATCGAAGCCAACCTCCTGGTTCGTTCAACTGTTCATTGCAACAATATTTTCATACTCCTGCTGAATGAAAACGAAGCTGAAAGATGGTTTTACATTAAGTTCCGTCTTCAAACTTATGTCACAGTCGTGACTCATTTGAATGTCTAAATGAATTTGCTTTCAACATGCTTTGCACATACTTAGAGTAACACATAGATCAAAAGTTTGTTCTTTGTACACTCTTACTTACGTAACATGTATTTGATTTGCTATATGCATCTTTTGATTAGCGATGTTGGATGAACGTTGATTTCAGTTATTTAATTACCAATAAAGTGTCAAAGTTTACTGCTATTCATGGGTGTATTCATTAAATTAAAGTACATTATGTCCACAATCTGAGCAATCTGCAACACAGAGGTCAAGAAAACACTCTGGAACAAAATAGGAGTGTAAACAAAAACAACAGGTAATTAAATACGCATTTATTTCTGAATTTATGTCGATAAATACAAGCAAGGTAGGCAAACGACTATTGTTTTGAGAGTGTGGGCTATAGCTACAACATTTTCCTATATCTAGGTGTTTGATAACAGCACGGAGACTCAGCCTCAGAAAAGAACTATTCACCGAATATTTCTCTAACACAAAATACGTCTCATGTTGCGCTCCCTTCTTGTAAATATAAATTTTGTAATGTGTCAGCTCACACTGCTCACATTCACTTGCTGAGTGCCATAATCATGTGTACTTCTATCCCACTTTTTAATAAGTTTCTACAGTAAGCATGTGGCCATAATTACAAACAACACGGTAAAACATCGCAGCAGCAAAAAACAATTAATGTAGAGTAACGAAATTTCGTGAATACATTTGCCTACATAACATATTTAAGGGATTAACATTGCAAGGTCACAGGTTGATAAAGGCGTGAGAAACGTCACTGTAAATATGAATTACTAGTACATTAATAGGTGTAACAGCCAGAATGTTGAGTGCAAGCTTGCAAACGTGAATGCATTGTACTGTACACGTGCCGGATGTCGGTTTGTGGGAAGGAGATCCATGCCAGTTTTACGTATCGTATAAAAACTGACAGAACAACATATATCGTTCTTACAGTTTTATTTACGTTACGAGCCAGAAATATATAATACAGAGATTAATACACTATAAAGAGAGTACTTATTTAACCCTCAACATCCTCCCCATCCTGGTCGATCTCCAGTCGGATGACCAGATGCACCGGCCAAGTTCGAAGAATTAAAGTCCGCACCATCCCATCTCTCCTTTCTATTGTTTCCATAACGCGGGCTCTCTTCCACATACGACCTGGCTGCTTATCCTCTCGTAAGAGCACAACGTCTCCCATTCCAGATTTGACCTGTTTCTTGTTAGGACGCTGTACTTCATAAAGGTTTCTTAACTATAACACATATCCTTTCTTCATTCTTTTCATAAAAGATCTCTTACAACAGCACATGTAACTAGTAAGACATAATATGTTCGTAACAAGTTGACGAGTTTGACGGAAAGCGGTCCTGCGAAATCTAAGCCTGTTACAGCAAATAGCTAAGCGAATTTAATGCGCTCAAGCGGCAGAGGAGGTTCTTTCTTGCATCTTCAGGCTCTTATGGCTATATTACAAGGGAGACACATGTGTATGACTCGTTTTACTCTTTGTCTTTCCCTTAAAATCGGAAATTCATTCCGTAATTCAGGTAAAACTATAGTAATTCCAAAGTCGTGTAAGTATGTGTGTTGGTCGAATAATTAATTTTGTAAATGGCGGAGAACCTTTTCAGACTGGTGGATGGTTTTCCAGTCCATTCAAGTCCGCAAAGTGAGGCAGTCCTCTGAATCTTCTTTCTAAGCGCGTGTTTTCCGCTGGAAAGCCTTCCTGCTGGACTATCCGTATACAACTTCGTTTTCCTGATGGGCACTGAATTAACCCTCTATCTTTTGTGGACGTGCAACATTATGGATGAAATGGAGAACCCATGCAATTATGTGCAACAGTTTCCAATAAGAACTGTATTTTGATGCATCATTGGGACATACCCATGCTTTAATAGTAGGTTTGTTTGGATTTCTTTCGTGTCTGTGGTAGTGGTTCACAAGAGAGTTTTGTTGAGGTCAAGTTTCAGGTTTCTGAGTTACCAATGAAGGCCCATGCCACCATAGCGTGGAAGATTGTGATCTATCTATCGAAATTCCACGTGGTGGCGAGCTGCCGGATCGTCTGTGGTAGGGCAGTGTTTCCGCTGCGATAGAGTTAAAATTTTATGGATGTCGTTACTCTATTAGCGACAAACGTTTTCCAGCGATTTTCATCGCTTCGTATCGAGCAAAGTGCCAACCATGGAATTACAGATCTGAAGGGCCCTGGTTCGTTCCCGGGTTTTGGCACCATTTTACGTATCGTATAATAACTGACAGGACAACGCAAACCGTTCTTAAAGCTTCATTTATGTTACTAGTCAGAGATATATAATACAAAGATTAATACACTTGCAACAGGATACGTATTTAACCGGCATCAGGTGTTGCACTTGGTCGGCCAATACGGTGACGGATAGTGCTGAGGCAGAACTATCATACATCAGAAAACGCAACAGACCTCCATCCGGCGTTTCAATGAGCTCTCGCTTGACACCAATCAACTCGCAAATGGCGGTTGTTTGGGATCAGTGCATTGGTGAAGCACATTGAGAAGAAAGTTAGCCTGAGTAGATTAAATCTGGCACACGACGTCGAGGTCTATGATTCCGTTACTCCAGGACGATTGCAAATAATAAGTATTCGGTGAGCACTTTACGTTGAACTAGTTGCCGTCGTCACTTCGGATGTCACCGGAAGCTTGGCAGTACTTCCCATAGTTAATACGTTACTTGTGTGTTCATGAATATCATTTAAATGCTATCGTGACAACGTTTCACCGATATTTGCTGCATTCAGCTTATTTTAATCAGGGTCGGTTGCTAAGCGCTGAGTACCGTGTTTAGCCTTTCTAGCTTATAACCTCAGCTGGGGTCCTTCCATAACAATTTTTCTCTTAAATCATTTAGATAATTCAGAAAATACCAAAGCACGACATAATTTAGCGGCACTTGAACGCAATTATGTTTTATTCATATTCTGCTGTAACTCCTTGTTTTCAAAAGTATACACGCCATGTTAAACCTTGGGTTGTGTAACCGAGCATAAATGTCAATTCAGGTGTTTTTCTTTAACCAAGTATGAGTAGTGGTCTAAACTGGTGTCTCAAGGATTTAATTGCTCATTTTGACCACTTTTCTCTCTCTGTTATAGTTCAGCATCATTACTTATCCTGATTAATATAAAGACTGTTTTAAATGCCTCTAAGCACTTATAGGACTTAACATGTAAGGTCATCAGTCCCCTATAAAGGTTGTTACTGATATTCCAAGGCACCAGTTGATGAGTTACGAAGGCCTGTACTGCTTATTAACTTCAAAAATATTCTAACCATAACTCTGTGCCTAACTTTGCTGGTCTTTCTATCACCTGTCTTTAGCACATATAAGATGAACTCATTGCAATGCTTGAAATTATAAACGACAATCACAGATCAAAATACATTCATATTCAATGTTATACAAAAGGTTTGACACCTGGTTTGCTACAGAACCCCCTCATAGCGAGGAAAACAAATTAGGAATGCAAGGGTTATATTTGCTCTTAAAGGGCGGCCTCACCAATATCAGTTTTAGGACGGTAGTTTGGTACTGAGATTCAAAATTAAGTCTTTGTTTAACAATTAATTTATTTACTCAGAATCTCGACATTTAAAACTAAATGAACGGTAAGTGTCGTAAAGTTGACTGCAAAACTGCCCCAACGCCACGACCACATAGTCCTCTAAAATATTAAAAACCAAAGCTCTCTAGTTGCTCAGTTTAATCATGAAAGTCCGGTTAACATTATGGGGAGGTACCTCATGTATGAGAGAGACTGGTTGGGAAGTGCTACAAGCTTTCCTAATCTTTACAGCTCGAAAATACAACGCAAATGAGTCCAAGATCCATGAAACAACACAATTAATCAGGCAACTCATGTTGCGTGGCAAAGTTCACAAGTCGTAAGTTGTTCCGGTACAGAACTGCACTCATTCGAAATGCGTGACTTACTCAAAACTCACAAAACGTACACCAGTACACGCCAACTAGCATCGGATAAAAACCGCCGATACGATGGCAGGAAAAATGGCTGGGCCCGAAGACCTCTGTACCCTCCCCTCCCCCCACCCCCCCACCCCCACCTTATGATCTGCATGTCTGCATACAGGGAGGTGAACTCGTCATGCACAGTATATATAATCTAGGCACTTGCAGTAGGATAGGCAGCTGACTTCAAAGAAGATAACCGCATTCGCCGTCAAAGCGAGTGGCAGGTGTTTATTGCATGTTCCGCAAATTACGGTGCCGCGGAGACCCACTTCATTCTCCAGAGCCTCTGTGACTAACCTCCCGTCGTCAAGCTAGACCACAAGACAGATACTTGGACTGCTCGTTTCCTAGCAAGAGAATATGAATGGTACTTCTGGAGTTAGCAGGCCATGTACTCTGATCAAAAATGGCCAAGAATGAGCGAAAACGTAATGAAATGTCGGTCAGTGATATGTGGTGGTCGTATCACATGACCCCTTTATCTCTCTGTTCCAAATTAGAATTAGCATTCTAAAAAATTCGTCCGGTTTAACCCAGCACTGGAACCCAAAAACTCCTAGCAGTCTTCCCTCAGAGAACATGCATCATTGCTTGCGTGGTTAAAATGACAATACAGTGTACCGATATCTAGGATACGTCCAAACGAATATATATCAAAGTTGCCGGCGAAAAGTGTAAAACAGGGAATCTCTGTCTCACTTGACACAAATTCGACGATTACAAAGTTGTTTCACAGGCCTGGGATGACAGTGCAGGCTTGCTTCTATAAGGATGTTTTTAAAATTACGATATTAATAAAACTGTTGTGCAAAATTTTAACAAACTCGCAACTATTCAAGGTAACTAATTTTCGAGAAAAGTGAAATTTTGACCTAAAAATTGTTCCTTTCAAAATGAACTCAGACACTGAAATAATATTGTCCCGCATTGGAACATCATATAGTGACACACTACTCTCGTGTTCTCACAGAAAGAATGATTCTGCTTATTTCCCTTGTGTCGAGAACTAAGCATGTACTTCCATCCAGCAATAGCCTGCAGTCTTAACTATTTAATGTTTTATAATGACCCAGCTAAGCATAGACTTAATTTCACAGTCAGCGGTAGACCTTAGTGCCCAGGGAATGCAGTGATTCATGCGACAGTACGTTTCGTGCAGTCATTTTATTATACCCGGCTTCTCATCAAATATAGTCCTTTAGTAATTGCTGTAATTTCTTATGTTGTTCTGGCATCATGGCAATGGATTCAGCTGTTCTTTGCTCAGATACACTCAAAGCAGAAACATTAGGAGGTGGATAGTACTTTATATAACCTGTGACACAAGTCATCATTTTAATCATGATTCTTTAAGAGTAGTGTCCATGTAATTTGTCTTTTTGAATTAAGTTAATTGTTATAGGAGCTCCCTCTATCGGTAACATGTGTTTACCACAGGAAAAGTCTATTACAGCATTCATCTCTTTCAGTGTATCACATACAGTAATCAAGTCTATAACAAGACTAGGTACGGCTAGGCAAATGCGTCATTTTGATATCACTGTGATAGCCCCATTTACTCTTGATGGCCAGCCTTTCGGTGCAAAAGGTTGGTTGGTTGATGTGGGGGAGGGGACCAAACAACGAGGTCATCAGTCCCATCAGATTAAGCAAGGATGCGGAAGGAAGCCGCCCGTGCTCTTTCACAGGAACCATCCCGGGATTTGCCTGAAGCGATTTAGGGAAATCACGGAAAACCTAAATCAGGATGACTGGACGCAGGTTTGAACCGTAGTCCTCCCGAATGCGAGTCCAGTGTGCTAACCACTGCGCCACCTCGCTCCGTCGGGGCTAAAGTTGGTCACATTCAGTTTAACTTTCCTTGGCTCTTTGTTGTAGGCTGCTCATTAATTACATCAATAATAATTATAAAGTGGCGTCTCCAATGACTACTTCCTTTATTACCATTCAGATGGTTTTGATTCGTCTACCAGTGTTAGGACCCTGCATTTTGTTTGTAGCCGCGATTTTAATATCTATTTTTTCTTTCGATTCGGTATTTGTTCCCATTGTTATCCCTGTGGCCATTTATTTGTCCACTCACATTATTAAACATACCATCATAATCTCCTTGTTGATCAGCATTCTTATTCAGTTGCTGCTGGTAGTTACAAGCATCATTATTAGAATAACTTAACATGCTACTACTGTACATGTTGATGTTGGCACATCTGGCTTTGGCGTTATCCGTTAGAATGTCAACAGCGTCTACTGCACACAAAAATTATTCAAAATTAACGTCATTGATTTGAACTACTTTCTGCTAGCTATCAAGTGGCAGGCGTATCTTTAGTCTCACAAGCCAAGTAACACTCGCGAATCGGACTGTGATTCAAAAAGTGTAGAATAAATTTCTTAATTTCCGTCCTTGATCACAAAAACTCCTCAGACTACCCGTCTGTCAGCAAGGTGCATTTTCAGATCTGCACAAATACAATTAGTGGATTGCTTCTGGCGTAAAACGACGGAATGGGCTATAATGAAAAGTATTACTAACATACATGTTAAAATTATACACTTTAAATATGATGAGGTACAGCTATTTTAAAAGCATGTCCTAGTACACACATCGAAAAAAGTTTTGCATAACCTCGGTTCCGAGAGTTCCGGAACCTATACAGAAAATTGGAATAGAGATCAACATAAACATCATTTCTGCCCTTTTTATTGCTCATGAAAACCACACATTACATGTTGTACCACCTTACAGCGGGACCTTCAGAGATGGTGCTCCAGATTGCTGTCAACACCGTACCTCTAATACCTAGTAGTACGTCCTCTTGCATTGATGCATACCTGTATCCGTCGTCGCTTACTGCCCACAAGTTCATCAAGGCACTGTTGGTCCAGGTTCTCCCACTCCTCAATGGCGATTCGGTGTAGATCCCTCAGAGTGGATGGTTGATCATGTCGCCTATAAACATCCCTTTTCAATCTATCCCCGGCATGTTCGATGGGGTCCATGTCTGGAGAACATGCTGGCCAGTCTAGTCGAGCGATGTCACTATTCTGACGGAAGTCATTCACAAGATGTGCATGATGGAGGAGCGAATGGTCGTCCACGAAGACGAATGCCTCACCAATATGCGGCTGAAATGGTTGCAGTATCTTTCGGAGGATTGCATTCACGTATCGTACAGCCATTATTGCGCCTTCCATGACCACCAGCGGCGTGTGTCGGCCCCACATAATGCCACCCCTAAACAGCAGGCAACTTCCACCATGCTGCAATCGCTGGACAGTGTGTCTAAAGCGTTCAGCCTGACTGGGTTGCCTCCAAACATGTCTTCCACGATAGTCTGGTGGAAGGCATATGCGACACTCACTAGTGAAGAGAATGTGATGCCAATCCTGAGCGGTCCATTCGGCATGTTGTTGAGCCCATCTGTACCGCGCAGCATGGTGTCAGTTTGCAAAGATGGATCTCGTCATGGACGTCGGGAGTGAAGTTGTGTATCATGCAACGCATTGCGCACAGTTTTGAGTCTTAACACGACATGGCTGCACGAAAAGCATTATTCAACATGGTGGCGTTTCTGTCAGGGTTCCTTCGAGCCATAATCCTTAGGTAGTGGTCATGCACTGCAGTAGTAGCCCTTGGGCGGCCTGAGCGAGGCATTTTATCGATAGTTCCCGTCTCTATGTATTTCCTCCATGTCCGAACAACATCACTTTGGTTCATTCCGTGACGCCTGGACACTTCCCTTGTTGAGAGCCCTTCCTGGCACAAAGTAACAATGCGGACGCGATCGAACCACGGTGCTGACCGTCTAGGCTTGGTTTGAACTACCGACAACACGAGCCTTGTATTTCCTTTCTGGTGGAATGGCTGGAACTGATCGGCTGTTGGACCCTTTCCGTCTAATAGGCGTTGCTCACGGATGGTTATTTACATCTTTGGGCCGGTTTAGTGACATCTCTGAAGAGTCAAAGGGACTGTGTGATACAATATCCACAGTCAACATCTGGGAACTGGGGGGTGATGCAAAACTTTTTTTGATGTGTGTGTATATAATGGAGCCATAGCGGCATCATCGAAAGATAAGCACAAAAGCAGCCAAGCATCGTCATACAGAAATGAAACATCGTATATTCTGAAGTAATTTTGTTAACAGCGCTACTACTCGAAACAAATCGCTGTGTAGTAGCCACAAAATGTTTGTGTCGCAAGCTCGCCAGATATCGCTGCTATAGGCGTACAGATATTCTTCAAAAAATTGTTAAAATGGCTCTGAGCACTATGGGACTTAACATCTGAGTTCATCAGTCTCCTAGACTTAGAACTACTTCAACCTAACTAGCCTATGGACATGACACACATCCATGCCCTAGGCAGGATTCGAACCTGCGACCGTAGCAGTAGCTTGGTTCCAGACTGAAGCGTCTAGAACCGCTCGTCCATAGCGGCCGGCAGATATCCTTCAGTCACGCAATTGTGCGATATGGAATTTAAAAAAAATTCAAATGGATAAAGACAGTAGGTAGTAGACTTTGTAAGGTGGCACGGTTTCCTGACCTTCATTTCTTACATATTCCGACCTCACCATCGTATTCTACGTAATTCGAGCCCAAATGCGATAGGGTAGAGTCAGTTTTACATATTTCCATTTAATCGATATGCAAATCTAAAAAATAAATCGCAAGTGCGCACCGAGAGAGGATGGCTTACACAAACATTCAAGACACGATGGGCACAGGAGTTTTTGTTCGGCGGAGACAACCACCCCGCTGGAAAGTCCATGGGAGGGTGAGTTAGTTAGCATGCACCTGAGCTGGTCAGCTGACCACCCACAGGGGAAAGGGATAATGGCCTTCATGTTCACCTTAAAAGTAAAACCCACTGTACTGTTTGGAAGAGCCCCAGCATATGCATTTTTTGACGGACCTAGTGCGCAGTTTTAGAGTTCTCACAAGTGGACAGTAAACGCCTAACGCAGATGCTATATATTTCCGGATTGGTCAGCTTAGCCATTCTCCCATTTGTAAGAGTAACGATGATTGGTGGACTATTTCTGACGCAATGAGCTGGAGGAGTGAAGGAAAGACAGCAGATGATATGCCCTTTCACTTTTTGCATGCAGGGAAGTCGTTCTGATGACCCTCTTGTAGTGGGAACACGTAGTGGGAGCGTGTATGCAGAGAGAGGGAAAAGTCTCTACTCAGTACTGCACTGAGACAGCACCTCTGTCGATAGTGAATTGGAGTGATACTCTATATTGAGTCACTTGCGATTAAGCCTTTGTTAACTGTGTTGGCCGCGACACTTAATGTGTGGTGTGAACACAGAGTATTAGTTAGCACCTGCGAGCGAATCACAGTGGACTGGTTATCTGACTGGTGTGCCACGCCAATAGATAGACTAGGGGCAGATAGGAGTCCTTGACTTCAGCAAGGCATCTACATCTACATGATTATTCTGCAATTCACACTTAAGTGCTTGGCAGGGGGTTCATCGAACCACAACATACTATCTCTCTACCATTCCACTCCCGAACAGCGCGCGGGAAAAACGAACACCTAAACCTTTCTGTTCGAGCTCTGATTTCTCTTATTTTATTTTGATGATCATTCCTACTTATGTAGGTTGGGCTCAAAAAATATTTTCGCATTTGGAAGAGAAAGTTGGTGACTGAAATTTCATAAATAGATCTCGCCGCGATGAAAAACGTCTTTGCTTTAATGACTTCCATCCCAACTCGCGTATCATATCTGCCACACTCTCTCCCCTATTACGTGATAATACAAAACGAGCTACCCTTTTTTTTCACCCTTTCGATGTCCTCCGCCACTTCCACCTGGTAAGGATCCCACACTGCGCAGCAGTATTCTAACAGAGGATAAACGAGTGTAGTGTAAGCTGTCTTCTTGCATCTTCTAAGTGTCCTGCCAATGAAACGCAGCCTTTGGCTCGCCTTCCCCACAATATCATCTATGTGATCTTTTCAACTGAAGTTGTTCGTAATTTTAACACCCAGGTACTTAGTTGAATTGACAGCCTTGAGAATTGTACTATTTATCAGGGAGTCGAATTCCAATGGATTTCTTTTGGAACTCATGTGGATCACCTCGCACTTTTCGTTATTTAGCGTCAACTGCCACCTACCACACCATACAACAATCTTTTCTAAATCGCTTTGCAACTGAGTTCGATTGGTGAAGGTCAATCCAGATAGAAAGAGGTAGTTTTGTTATTTTTCACCGGTCAGTGACGCTGGCAGCAGCCGTCACAACTCACGGTATTGTGCGCTACAGCGTAAGTGAGCCCCATCGTTCCTCTATTAGAAATAACATACTTCATTCACGTCACTCCATTACATTTCTCACGTGACAGCCTCGACCGTACTTACAAAAATTCAATCGGATAATTATTCAAGTTGATTAGGCGCGGCTCTCTGCCATTCTGCCGAGTAAATAATATTCTTAAAGAAAAGGGATAAAAGAGCTTTCCCACACATTGTATGTAAATGTCATTAACAGGATTCCTATCAAAAGGGGGTAACCTCCTATCCCGGAAAGAACATGGAAATTTGTTATCAGTTTACAAATAAATGTTTCACTTGATTTTCTTAAATTTTGTAATAAATAATATTTTCATTTCGTTTAATGTTTTTCTTACACTAAGTAGCAATACTCCAGTACCCAAGTATCCCACTAGTTACGTATGAAAATAGACAATTTTTGTGTCTTTTCCTTACAGTGGACGTCTCCAGAAGATATTTATTGCTGAAAGTTTTTCAGGCATTTCTTTTTGGTACGCTAGGAGCGTCTGTCTGACTTCTGTAGTACTGAGGGATGGAAATTGCTTCTTGCAGGATCCAATCGGTACTTGTCAGATCAATCCGTTGCACAACTTGTCAACATAATACGCACACACTGGCAACTTACCACGTGTACAAATCATTACAATAACAAAATACAATAAAATAAAATACGACCTAACTTAGTCTGTTATAAGGAAATAGTTAAGTGACAATTATGATACGCTGTTGTGGCGAATTTTAAACAAAAATACAATGTATGCATAAGGGCAAGCTTATTAAGTTCACAGGCTTATATAAAAATTGTATAAGAAATAGGGAAAGAAGTCAAACGAATGAAAATTGACTGTAGTCGATAATGAGCAACCTCTATTGGCATGACCGCCAGAGCGCCTTGTAAGTGAGAAATGGTCACAGGGACTTGGTTGCCAGAGTGCCCCTCATACACTGTGCCACACCATTCCAAGAGACGAAAGACACAACGCTATACCAGTCAATTAACAAGAGTATCTAGTTAATTAAATATTTTTTGTAAAGAGAGAAAAGACCAGAAAACACTTGTGTAACAGACTCAACGCAAGAAAATAACATAAAGATGTAAAGCACTCTGTACTAGGTAAAGCCAAAGGCATGATATAGATCATAGAGGCTGAATGTTGTCAATTGAAGCATAGTAGGCATTGGGTATAAAATCGTTCTGTTCATTGAGTACTTCCTTTGGTCTTTGCTTTCTCGTTTTATGAGTTACAACCTGTTCTAATAAGCTGAGAAAGTTAAAATTTACGTTGAAAGGGTGGCTAATTTGGTCAATATAGATGTGGCATTCAACTTAACTCCGTAAACATGCGAATAAAATATAAACTATGCAGAGTGTATGACAAATTTGATGGCTATGGAATATACAGGATTGACTGTAATAATTGCGATTGATATTATATCGGCCAAAACGGCCGCTCTTTTAATATAAGATTTAAGAACCATTCACAGACGCGTAACAAAACTGCTTTGGGACTGCGTTTATCAGACACTGCTCATTCTATAGGGAGCATCGAGAATAATAGGGGTACTCTACACTAAGTGCAAAAATGCTGTGCTCTCAAATTGTTAGAGGAACCAGCAAAAGCATTGAATGGACAGAGCGATTTTGTACTAAATGCTTACCTTGCTTTGCTTGACAATGTTCAACCTCAATTTTTTTTCTTTACTTCATTTGACTCCAACCCCCCCCCCCCCCCCCACCCGAGGGGGATTCGGGCTGGCAGCAGTGCAATAGGCCATTCAACAGAAAAGTTGAAAAACATAATGAGAATATAAAATACAATAAAAACGGGTGATAAAACGGTGACATTGTAAAAAGGCAGGAAGTTGAGGAATTAAAAATATAAAAACACTGCGTTGACGATGCAGATAAACACACACAGTAGGTAGACAGGCACAATTTAAAAAAAAAAAAAACAGGGCGACAATTTGGTTTCTGTTTTCACGAGATAAAAAAAACACAACTGGCGACAGTATGGTGGCTGTTTGCAGCACTGACAGGGGACACACAACACTTTCAACAACAGTATAGAGGCGACACGGGGCCAGATGTGGGCAAGGGGAAGACCCAGACCGATGAGGGGAAAAAGGAGGAGCGAGAAATAGAAAAAAGGAGGGAAGCCAATGGAGGGAGAGGACATAGAAAAAGGGGGCAGGGTGGACACTAGAAGAGGTAGGGAAGGCAGTGAAGGGAAAAGCAAAAGGACTCAGGGGAGAGAAGGGAGTCAGAGAGAGGGTAGGGAGGGGAAAACAGGGTGGAAGGGGGAGGGGACCCCAGGAAAAGGAGAGAGGGAGGGAGGGAGGGGGTGTGAGAATCAGAGCTGATACGAGGAATTCATGGAGGGAGAGAGGGCATCATCCAGGAGGGGGACTTGATGGAAGCCACCTTGGAAGAGGAGATGAAGAGTGTAGAGGTGGAGGGTAGGGGGGAAACAACAGTGGAGCCAGGGCAGATGTTTGGGGTTAGAGAGGAGAGGAGCAACCAGCACATGAGGGGGATCAAGTCAGTGGGAGGTGTAGAGGACGTGGATATGTTTGAGGAAAAGAGCAGATGGGGGGGGGGGGGAAAGAATCAGGTCATAGAGGATCCTCATGTGGGACAAAAATCATACACAGAAGGCAAGGCAGAGAGCATGGTGCTTAAGGATCTGGAGGGACTTATAGAATTTGGGGGGGCGGGGAGGTTGGATTTCCAGGCAGGACTGGCATAACAGAGGATAGGACGGATTAAGGATTTGTAGGTGTGGAGGATAGTAACAGGGTTCAACCCACATGTCCAGCCAGAGAGGAGTTTAAGGAGACAGAGGCAGTTATGGACCATGGACTGGATAGACCGGAGGGATCCAGGTGAGGTGACGGTCAATGGTGAGTCCAAGGTGGGTGAGGGTGGGGGAGAGGTGGACAGGACGAGCGCAGATGGCAAGGGGAAAATCAAGCAACCAAAAGGAACGAGTGGTGCAACCTATGATGGTTGCCTGGGTCTTGGAAGGATTGATTTTAAGGAGCCACTGGTTACACTATGCAGCAAAACGATAAAGGTGATTCTGTAGAAGGCGTTGGGACCATTGAAAGGTAGGTGCGAGGGCAACGAAGGCAGTGTCATCAGCATACTGCAGGAGGTGGACTGGAGGGGGAGGTTGGGGCGTATCTGCCATGTACAGGGGTTGGTGGAGAGGGGAGAGGACAGTGCTCTGGCACACACCTTTGGAGCGGTGTAAAGTTCAGGGATCGGCGTTATGGATGGTAACATGGGAGGGCCGGCGGGAGAGGAAAGAGGCAATCAGACAGACATAGTTGATAGGAAGGGCATAGGTCTGTAGTTTAAGCAGAAGACTGCGATGTCATGCACGGTTGTAGGCCTTTTCGAGGTCAAGGGAGACAAAAATGGCAGAGTGATGGGAGTTATGCCAGAGATAGAGGAGATGAGTGAGGTAGGAGTTGGTCATCAGCAGAGAAGGAAGGTCAAAAGTGGCATTGGGTGTTGTGGAGGAGGTGGTGTCGGTGGAGGTGGTGATGGATGCGCTGGGTTTTCTTCTTCTTCTTTATCGTCGTCTTGTCCCATGCCACATAGGGTCGGCGTTGCTCTTCTGTATCCTTCTCCTCCATAGTACTCTATCCATTGCCTCTTCCTTCTTCCATCCTTTCTCCCTTAGGTCCTTGATATCATATCCTTCGACCATATCTTTGGTCTTCCTCTCCTTCTCGCTCTTTCAGTCTTTATATCTTCAACTCTGTTTCTGATATACTCTTCCCCTTTTCTCTGTAAGTGTCTGTACCACATTAGTCTTCTCTCTTGTATCTTTTTCCCCATGGGTTCCACTTTCAAAACTCCTCTAACAAATTCGGTTCTAATCCTGTCCTTCCTTGTAACACTACACATTTGTTTTATCATTTTCATATTATTCACTGACCTTCATAAGCTTGTCCTTAAGTATGTCATTATATTTTTGTCTATAATTCGCCACAAGAGCGTATCAGCATTATTGTCACTTAACTATTTCCTTTCTAACAATCTAAGTTTGGTCATGTTTTATTTTATTGTATTTTATTACTGTAATGACTCATACACCTGGTGAGCCTACTACAGTCCTTACTGACTGTATTTGTCGTTTTATTCCACATCGCACATTTATATGATTGAAGAATATCTGCACAACTACGTAGCGACATCTGTCGAGCTTGGGACACGAATTATTGTGGGTACTGTATGGCAGTTCTTTTCGAATAGTAGTGCTGTTAACAAAATGACTCCAGTATGTACATCCGACTGCTTAGCTGAGCGGTAATGTATTTGATAACTGTAAAGGGGGCCCAGGCTCGATTTCCGGCCTGCTTGAGATTTTCTCCACTCGTGGACTGGGTGCTGTGTTGTCCTTATCATGATCTCATCATCACCGTCACTCTAGTCACCCAATGTGGAGTCGCCTGAAATAAAACTTGCAATTCAGCATCCTTCAAAGTCTACGGATTATTCTGCCTGGGCTACCCTTGTGGTATAATCTATGGTTTTCAAACGCCTGTTGCTGTCTGTCAGTCTGTCTGCCTGAGTGCTTCGTCTGCCTGCTTGCCTGCTGGCTACTGTCGTCTATCTGCCGCCTGGTGCTCCCTGCCGTCCGCCCTTCGTCCGTCTGTCGGCCGCCACGCTGTTGTCATAAGTCTGTCTGCCCGCCTGCCTGTTAGCTGCCACCTGGAACTCACCGCCGCAGTCCAGGGGCTCGCCCCTGCCACCTGCGCCACCGCCGCCGCCACCTCTGCCACCGGCCAAGGATCCTTGGCCACCTCCTTTTGCCGTCGTCATCCAGCTGCTGCCTCCTCAAGCTTAAGACTCCCTCGTAAACACTGCTACCGCATCCACCGCTGCTGCCACCTCCGCCACCGCCACTACTGACGCCGACGCCAACGCCGACGCAGCCACTGCCGTCGCCACCGCCACCTTCTCCGCTGCCTCCACTGTCCTCGCTGCCTCCACCATTTCTCGTCCTTGCTGCCATCGCTGTCACCACTGTCACTGTCATCACCCCCCACTTGCACACCACCACCATGTCCCACCTCAACACCTCCATCATTTTCACCTCTCCTCAGCTGCTCCAACCATCATCACATCAAGCTCATCCACTTCACCCATCCACATACTCCCTTCCCTCCCTTTCCACCCCCACTCCTGCGCCATTTTCGGCTGTCGCTTCCCCCAACTCTCCCTCACCCTTAGCTGTCACCCCATCGCTATCTTCCAACTTCCCACCTCTTACTGCATCTCCTACAACAGGCTCCCAGCCACCACAGATTCCTGCCCACAACACCACAATCTCTGTGACAGCCATGCCCCTTCCCCCTGCATCCCCTCCTGGTTCCCCTCCCCCTACACACCTGACCTGAAACCAACATCATTCCCACTGTGATCCTACCCTCTCCCAACCTCCTCAGGCGCATCACCATGGATGTTCTTGACCTAATTGGCAGTGACCATGCTACCATCCTCCTCACTACCTCTGATGGTTGCCATTCCTGTCGTAATCCTTGTCCTCACATTCCCGCTAAACTTGTCCACGACTACTCCTGCACCAACTGGGATGCCCACTGGGACTCCATACACACCCAGGTAGAACGCCATGACCCTACCCTACAATCTCTCAATGACATCTCCTGAACTGCTACTTCTTCCACCAGACCTTATCTCACGCCATTGCCACCCATATCCCTACAAAAGCCATCCATCCCCACCACCCAGCCCAACCTCCACAGGCTGTCCTTCTCCTTTGTGAATCCCATTGCCTCTACCAATCCTTCCTCTGCACTCGTGAGTGGGCCACACTCGCCTGCCACTAGTAATTACAATAACACATCCGAAACATGCTTACTGTGAAGAAACGCCAAGCCTAGTCACAGACATGCACGCCACTTTCTCGATAAACTCTTCCAAGCATTGGTCTGTTTTCCACTGCCTTACTGGGAACCGCTCTACGCTGCAGTACCCTCTCCTTCTTGATGACCATCCCTTTCCTGACAACCTCAGTAAGGCCAACCACTTTGCCTCTCACCTATCTGATGTTCTTTTCATTCCAGATGATCCACAATTTGATTATTCCCTCTTCCTTGATGTCATCGAACATACTTCTATTTCTCCCCTTGCTCCTAGGTTCCAGTACTGGGGCAACACACCAACATCAGGACTTAACACTTCCATCACTACACAGATCATCAGCCTCACACTCTGCACTATACACAACACCACTCCCAGCTATGAGTGCATTACCTACCACCATCTCAAACACTGCCCTCCCTCCTTCCTTGCAGTCCTTGCTGCCCTCTACAATGTAGTCCTTGCCACTGGCTTCTACCCCGACCTGTGTAAAACCTCCTGTATCCTGATGTTCTCCAAACCCAACAAGCCTCCATCTAAAGCCTCTTCCTATCACCCTATACGTCTCAACTCAGTGTTCAGCAACCTCTAGGAATCCATCCTTACCCAGCACATCCATCACCACCTCCACTGACGCCCCCTCTTCCCCAACACCCAATATCGCTTTTGACCTTCCTTCTCTGCTGATGACCAACTCCAATGCCTCACTCATCTCCTCTACCTCCAGCATAACTACCATCGCTCTGCCATTTTTGCCTCCCTAGACCTTGAAAAGGCCTACAACCGCGTATGGCATCCAGGTTTAAACTCCAGACCTATGCCCTTCCTATCAACTATGTCCATCTGATTGCCTCTTTCCTCTCCCGCCGTCCTACCTATGTTACCATCCATAACTCCGATTCCTGTACCTTCTACCCCTCTGCGGGTGTGCCCCAGGGCTCTGTCCTTTCCCCTCTCCTCCAACCCCTGTACATGGCAGATACGCCCCAACCTCCCCCTCCAGTTCGCCTCCTGCAGTATGCTGATGACACTGCCTTCCTTGCCCTCGCATCTACGCTCAATGGTCCCAACGCCTTCTCCAGGCTCACCTTGACCGTTTTGCTAAACCTTTTCCTGACAGCTGTAGTCAGTTGTTTGTCCCTTTCCTCTAAGCTCTGCTGGAAAACGTCTGTGACTTGTTCCGCCTACTGTGCAATTTGTGCCTTAATAGTACCACGCCAACCATGTGAAGAAGCTTGTACTGTTTGTGACAGATCTCCATCAGTGCTAGTTGACGCATCTTGGCCTTGCTTCACGTTGTCAAACTTACTTTGTAAATCGTCAAAAAAATATGGTAAATGTTTATGCTCGTCACGGAATTGCCAGCATTTGGTTGCTATACTTTGCTGTAGAGTAAATCCAGTGAATGACACTGTTCAGTACGATTCGTAACTCAGTCTTTTTTTTGCAGCGCTGTCGTAATTGCAACCATTTCGGTTTGGTCTGAAGAGCAGTGTGAAGTGCATCTTGACTAGTTTGAAATTCGATTTGCGGTGCAGTTTTATTAGCTCGCAATTCCGTTTGAAGAGCACTTTGAAGCTCAGCTTGACTAGTTTGATATTTGGTTTGCAGTGCAGTCTTATTACCTTACAGTTCCATTTGAAATGCAGTTTTAAGTACTTTTTGACTAGTATGCATGCCGTTTTCGAATTGCAATGACAACTATTCCGTGCGTCTTAAAAGTGGTGTATGTCATTTGCAATCACTTACATTGTGTTGAAGCAGTGAAAATAATTTGCATTGATTAATCAGCTTGCGTTTAGATTTAAAATAAAACGAAACGTAAACAGTCTAACGACGATTCCAGTGTGCTATATCGTGTACATAAAATTCACATAAAAAGTCACTACGCTACCTACTGCTATCGCCGAAAATAAAATGCTTTTCTTCTACTAATAAATACCCTTCACATCCACAGAAGAGCCAGCAGAGAGAAATGGAATTTTACTTTTCGTAGACAGCTGTGTGGTTTCCTTTACAAATGGCAAATCGTATTTTCTTTTGACATGGGTTCGTCTCCAGGGAATGCGTATGGAAAAGAAGCATAGAATTAATCACATATATTAAATAGAAGTACAGTATTTGTAAAAGAAAATGTTGCACACAGATTAATGTAAGTTTGTTCACATATTCAAGTAATTGTCGTTTCACAGTGGCCAAGTTAAATTATTTCGTTCAGTTTTAAATGTTGTGTTCGGTGTTGTATATGGTAATGATGAATAGTCTGTTTTAAAATCCACCTATATAAACTCGTCATATAATGTGCTGTGAGGATCAAGCGATTGTCCTCGGAAAGGGTCGACTGGAATATCGCGACAAACAGCAAAACAGCTTAGATCTCGCAGTCATTTGAATTCGTCATAAGTCGCAGTGTATGTAGTGCCGGTTCACTGTTATGTTTGCTACCTTCTCCCCGATCCCATTTCCTCGTAGATGTTCTGTCAGTTGTCTATAAGAATAGAAATAATTGGATAAGAGAGTTGTTAAGCTCCAGCCAAACCTATTATTGTGTCACGAGCACCAATTTATTGTCTAATTCGTGATTAAAAAAGTTATCTCCATTGCTTCACTATCATGATACTTAGCTGCACATAAACAAATAGATCTCTATTTAATAGTGTCTCTGGTTATAAAACGGTGATTTAATAAAGTAGTCTCTGATTCTTAGCTCCGCTACAGTGCATAACACAGGTAACTCAGAGTCCACGTATGTTAAATTAGAGAGGGTCCACTAACCAACATTAGTTGGTAGACAATATTTTGGAATTGTGTTTAAAACGAAAGTCTGTATTTAATATGTCAATACTAGCAATCACGAGGTTCAGAACATATGAAAGTAACGGGAAACAACTTTCTAACTAAATCAACACAAATCCTTGTAATTTTGACTAGAAACCAGCTCCAAAGCAACGAGCAAAAATTCGTCTAAAATATTAAAACACAAAACTCTCCAGAAGTCAATTTAATCGCGAATGTCCATCTAACACTGGGGGTGAGGTGCCTCGTGCAATTGGAAGACTGCTAGGGAAAATTTACAAGCTTTCCTAGTCTGTGTTGATAGCAATGCAAAGTAAACGCGTCCAAGATTCATGAAACAATCCATCTTGTGTAGAAAATCATAGCAAATTGTCAGCTGTCCAGAAAGAGTTTTGTGCTAATCTGAACTGTGTCACTTACTCATAACTCAGAAAATGTGACCCAGAACGTGCCAGACAGCACCAGATAAAAAGGGCCGAGATGGTGGCAAAAAAAGGCTGCAGACGACGAGCCCTGGACTGGGAGCGCACCAGACGCCTTACCAATAGGAAGTCCCCAAAATTCTAAATACTCTGACCTAATTCCCGATTTTTCGAAAAACGTTAGATGGAGAGCAAGCCGTCGTACTATAGCAAGAGTGACCAGGCTGAATTTCGCTTTATTTACTTACGGGGGAACCCTGTAGAAAATTCCCATTCTTTGCTTGTAGAATGTATCTTAACATACAGTAGTAACAGCAATAAGTGGTTAAAAACAGGGGAAACATCAATATGGAAACAATAAAAATAACCATATGTGGCTATAAATACTATATTGTTTAGGGTTTTAAATCTGGTTTCAAAAATTTTTCTCTTTTCCATAGCTGTTAATTTCTTGATAGTGTTGGCCAGGTTTGAAAGTTTCTTCGCGTTCGCTGCCGGATCTTCTCCTGAAGATGGCGAACAGTTGGATCACCGAAATATTGAATCTAGTTGATTTTAGGATCCGGCAGCAAACCCGAAGAGATTTTAAAGAACTATTACGCCGGGAAAGCCTACGATGGCAATTGTTGGCCAGTTGCTGTACAGGTTCATTACATACAGATGTCTTTATCGATTCTAAACTGGTGAATTATACGTTTGTTTTATATATCTTAATCTACTTATGATGACAGGTAAAGATCCATGTGGCTAATGCTATATAATCACAGACATAACTCAGTTATGGTTTGTTCTACAGTAACATTTTACTTCTTAGGTATATCAGAATACACCATATCAAGGAATTATTGTAATTTTCCCATCAAAATGATTTTTACTTTCCCATGTAATTTCCAGTAATGAGATGAAACTGCCGTTTTTCCCTGGTGTTCTGCACGTATATGACCTATGGATGGACTAACCTATATCGCGGTCACTCCTAAAATATGCCTAGGAGCTTGATGTATTTGCATGTTTTGCCAGTGGATATTCACATAGTTATCTACTCTTTCCTGAGAATATGGGGTTTAGGTATTGTACGTGTTAGAATACTGGTGTAATTATAAAATTGCTTGTATATTTGTGTATGAATGCCTTTCATATTTCAAAAATATTTGGAAAAATTCTTGTAGGCGATTTGCCCAGGATCGTCTTGTTTTTCTATCAAGCATTGAACTACACTGCTTGTTTGTATGTTACTGAACTGATGATGTAATACTTCTCAAACATACACCTGTATAGATTGTATGTGGTATATGATTTTTTGTATATTCTGTTACCCAACAATTTACTCATGTGACTTTCAAAGATTTCTTTGTTCACTGATTTTAGAAATTGTACCTGTAGTCGCTCTTCGTCGATCTGCTGTCGTCGGCTTCTCTGACGTAATATATTGATGTTATTATGTACTGTATATGCTCGAATTTTCCTTATATCTACACATCAGATGAGCTTTTCGTTATATATACACATTAGTTGAAGGAACCACAAATATCTTCACTGTAACGCCTACTAAATTTTGGGTTTTCATAATAATAATTAATGTTGACTTTTTCATTTTTTGCTACGTTACCGAACACAAGATAGTTAATAATGTCTTTGGATGTTAGTTATTATTTCAGCTTCCTATTTCTGGCGGCACTACTTATCCGCACTGTTTCTGATTTTGTATTATTTCTGTACGTTTGGAAATGAAATGTTAAATAGCTTTTAAGTCACAATTTACACTTCGTAATATTTCATAATCGAACCTCCCGTCATCCAGAGGTACAGTTTGCAGCTTGCCTATGATCATCGTTGACTAATACACATGCTGTTGTGGAAATCTCTTCAGTTTCTTCATTAACTTCACTTAATAATACACTCCTGGAAATGGAAAAAAGAACACATTGACACCGGTGTGTCAGACCCACCATACTTGCTCCGGACACTGCGAGAGGGCTGTACAAGCAATGATCACACGCACGGCACAGCGGACACACCAGGAATCGCGGTGTTGGCCGTCGAATGGCGCTAGCTACGCAGCATTTGTGCACCGCCGCCGTCAGTGTCAGCCAGTTTGCCGTGGCATACGGAGCTCCATCGCAGTCTTTAACACTGGTAGCATGCCGCGACAGCGTGGACGTGAACCGTATGTGCAGTTGACGGACTTTGAGCGAGGGCGTATAGTGGGCATGCGGGAGGCCGGGTGGACGTACCGCCGAATTGCTCAACACGTGGGGCGTGAGGTCTCCACAGTACATCGATGTTGTCGCCAGTGGTCGGCGGAAGGTGCACGTGCCCGTCGACCTAGGACCGGACCGCAGCGACGCACGGATGCACGCCAAGACCGTAGGATCCTACGCAGTGCTGTAGGGGACCGCACCGCCACTTCCCAGCAAATTAGGGACACTGTTGCTCCTGGGGTATCGGCGAGGACCATTCGCAACCGTCTCCATGAAGCTGGGCTACGGTCCCGCAAACCGTTAGGCCGTCTTCCGCTCACGCCCCAACATCGTGCAGCCCGCCTCCAGTGGTGTCGCGACAGGCGTGAATGGAGGGACGAATGGAGACGTGTCGTCTTCAGCGATGAGAGTCGCTTCTGCCTTGGTGCCAATGATGGTCGTATGCGTGTTTGGCGCCGTGCAGGTGAGCGCCACAATCAGGACTGCATACGACCGAGGCACACAGGGCCAACACCCGGCATCATGGTGTGGGGAGCGATCTTCTACACTGGCCGTACACCACTGGTGATCGTCGAGGGGACACTGAATAGTGCACGGTACTTCCAAACCGTCATCGAACCCATCGTTCTACCATTCCTAGACCGGCAAGGGAACTTGCTGTTCCAACAGGACAATGCACGTCCGCATGTATCCCGTGCCACCCAACGTGCTCTAGAAGGTGTAAGTCAACTACCCTGGCCAGTAAGATCTCCGGATCTGTCCCCCATTGAGCATGTTTGGGACTGGATGAAGCGTCGTCTCAAGCGGTCTGCACGTCCAGCACGAACGCTGGTCCAACTGAGGCGCTAGGTGGAAATGACATGGCAAGCCGTTCCACAGGACTACATCCAGCATCTCTACGATCGTCACCATGGGAGAATAGCAGCCTGCATTGCTGCGAAAGGTGGATATACACTGTACTAGTGCCGACATTGTGCATGCTCTGTTGCCTGTGTCTATGTGCCTGTGGTTCTGTCAGTGTGATCATGTGATGTATCTGATCCCAGGAATGTGTCAATAAAGTTTCCCCTTCCTGGGACAATGAATTCACGGTGTTCTTAATTCAATTTCCAGGAGTGTAATTAGATGATCACGAATGATTGCGTTTTGTCTGTTGAGAAAAGGAGAGATAGTCCTACTATTACACTCAGCAATTACGGCAACTAAAATGTCCGTGATTTTTATTTTTCGTTACTGAAAAATATTATAGCAAGGACTACGGTCCATTACTATACTTCGATACATATTCAAACTTCGTACGCTTTTAATTTCGCAAAGCTAAGTGTCCAATTCCCTTCTTATATGCAGTTTAATGTCCTTTCCTGTAGTCCACAGATCCCAGTATCGGTTATTCGGCAAGTAATAGAGTTTAATACTGAGCAATACTTTTTCTCGCGTACACAATTCCTCAGATATTCTTAGTCCGCGATCTTCCGGACTAGATTACCTAGAGCTCAGTATAAGTTTCAACGTAAGTCTGTCCCGTATAAATTAACTATAGTCATTTTTCTTCCAGTTTAACAGAAGCGCCCTGATCCCTTCCGTAGCCTATCACACGGAAATGCCAGTATATCGTACCCCGCAGCTACGTAGACTTATTCAAAGCGTAGAAAACAAGACAAGAGAGTTAACAATATCCGCGCATGGTTTATCTAGTAGAATTTAGAAACAAAAGTTGCCTCCTTGAACCTTCTTTGATTTCCCTGAGGTGCTACTTTCCTGTGTGCGTTATTCTGATGAAGGATTATATATAGATAATTTTAATAAAAACTTTTTCAGTGCTATTCATTATTTCCAGTATTTTCGATCACCTCTACCCTGTATGAGAATAAGCCTGATAATATTGTTCTCAACTAAAAGACTGTTTATACATTGTATATAACAAAAGCAATTTTGGTTTCATACAAAACTTATGTACTTTGTTCTTACGTACAATAATGTCATCTTCAGACTTTTGTTTCAGTTTTATGCTAAATACAGTCAGGTATTCCACATATAAATGCGGCAGTTCCTTACCTAGTAGGTGCTTATATTAACCTGACATTACCGGCATTATTTGATATCCTGTAAATGCGCAGGTGTGAATTTGTGAATACACTATGTTAAAAAGGGTTGTATTATACAACGGATATTTTCATAATGATCGACTGAAAATCATGTTTGTTTCTTGGATTGTAATATCTTTGGCGGATATACTCTTTACTGTGGCAGCATATTGAGGCGGTTCTCTTTTATGTATTGATATTCATATGTCATGGAAAGTTGTAGTTAGTATTATTCTGCCTGCTTCACATCTGGAAAATTATTTAGATCAGTGACTCAGTTTTGGTACTACTTGCAGTTAGTTACCTGAGACGATGTTTTTATGTTAAAAGACACCACCAAGACGCAGAATTTCAGATATATAGCTGCTTTTACTATTGCAGTTGACTTGTACTGGAATAGCAATGCTAAGGAGATTCTCGCAATTTCCATTTAGTGGGGATGAAAAAATTTACTTAAGTCACTTTACTTAAATACAATTCAATATTGGAAAAAGTGATTCCTTTTACTGTTTCAAAGGAAGAATCGCTAATCAAGAGAATCCTTCTACATTTACTTTGAGTTTTATTTGTCAAAATTAGCCAATATTAAAATATTTATTACGACTCTGGGCCGTTATCATCTAGAACAATGGCGTTGACCTTTGCACCAATGTTCTCCTGTAAAATTTGCGTAAAGTATTTAAGTCATTCGCTTTATGAATATAGGAGCTGTTACAGTAAAACATTAGCGACACTTTTAAGTAATACTTGATTATATTTAGACTAAATGTTACATGAGACTTACACGTTTTCACGCCTAGTCACAAAATGGCTTCTTACACTACCAAGAAACAAAAATGAAGTGGGTGTGATCCTTTTTCAAAAGAAGCAGGGATTACAACAACATTCTCAGATCATACTAGTTGATTACATAATCTTTTTGATTGTTCTACGATAATATTTATTTCGTTACGTCACTTTTATTGTATTGGCGAAGTTCTACCTTTTTTTTTGGGTGTCCCCTTGTGAGGGTGTACCCAAATATTTACAATGTCAGATCTCACTCACTACCAGATTAGATCACTTCGCATGATTCTTAATGTCTTCAGTCCCACTTGTCTCTGGCAAGCATAGTTTGAGATTATTCAAATTATTAAGCAAGTAGAGCTTTCACTTACACCTCCAGTATTTGTTTACGATGTGTTTTAGGCTTTAGATTTATTTTTTCAGGGCTTGTGTTTAACTTACTCTTTGCCCTGTGTCTGCACATGAAGGCGAACAGTTCGGAATAACCTATGACCTAATAACAAAAGTATAATACTTCCCCATTCGCGTTACAGGCGCAAGGGAGAAAAACGGGTCGAAAATAACCCCATCTGGAGTCTTCGAACTGTTTCCTTTCCTGTGTTATTTAATGATTTTTTTCGAATGATAGATATTTAAACATACATATGTACAACAATTATGATAAAATAGTAACACAAAAGAGAAAAAGTTCGTGTGGAAATTGGTTGAAATGCAAATTATTTTAGAAAGTTTTTCATTTCCGCTGGTAAAGAATGCCCATGACATGTCTTGTCACTTAAGGTTCAAGTCCGTAACAAGTTATACTAGTTTAACGTATAAGGCAAAAGTCTTAGTTTAGCAATATTAGCAAAAGGTTTGACTTTACACTTGTGAGCAAAATGTTCCGTGTTTTCTGAAGTGTTCATGAGAAATCGTCGGGACGACAGTTGACGACGGTGTCGACGAGTATTCAGGACAGGGCAGTGGCATAAGCAGGAACAAGGCGCGCGGGAAGCAGGTTCGATGGCCGGTGTATGACGTCAGCGTACAAGTGAGCGTCGCCCGGCGCCGTTCAGCTAGCGGTCCAGGCCTACTACACGCCCGCCCTCAACTCGTGCGATCTGAATAGTAACCAACCGCGCGTTAGACTTCTGACCAATAGCGCTACAAAGTACACTGCCTGTAAGGGAATGGCCAAACGCTCCACAGTCACATGTGTATATGTGTCAGTAGTATGCTGGTCGAGAATAGAAAATAACGGTACTTGGGATTTTGGCTTTTTCAGATCACTCTTACTTTAATATAAGTAGTAATTTTGTAAACATGTGTTCTTTATGATTTTCCTGTACGTCACTCTGGTGGGCGTCTGTACTAGGTTTATCGTTGCGACACTTTCACACTGTTCCGCTAACACTTGCGCCGCTGAGAGCGTTCACTAGTGATTTTAGCTCGCGGTTAGCTGTTTCTTAACCACACAGATTTAACTACTATGTGTAGGTTCACTTTCTTGCAATAAACACCACTGTTCCTTGCTATGCACAATTCAGTGAAACTGTAACAACCACATAGCACTTTACTTATTACAGTTCAACCATATCTGACGGGCACTTACGTTTACTTTATTACTGTCGCACTTTGGTACAGTTTATCAATGTTTTGCGTAGCTGTAACGTCTACAGTTTGTTTCACTTTTATTTCGTTTAAAGTTCGTACCGTGTGAGTAACTTCTTTCCTCATGTCACTATTGAGTGTCATGAAAGGTACTTCACATTTTGATCCTTTCCAGTAAAAGTATACACATAAATACATATACAATCGATATTACATTTTTCGTCGGCTTTACCGACAGTAATTTTGATCAATAATGTGCTTTCTCTATTACAAAATTATCACGTTCTTTGCCAAATCCTCTTAGTCATGAATTGTCGGCCATTTGGCCACTCTGATATCGTGAATTCCGTAAATTTTGTACATAATATTGTCATTCAACACAGAATCATTCGCTTAACGTAGATTGCGCGCTTGCAGCTGCCTTGCATGTAAGAGTGCAGCCACAAGTACTTCTAGCTGGTATTCGCGCAAACTCTGTCAAGCTGTACTGTAGCTGAAATGAGAAATACAAACGATTCAGTGGGACAAATTTTCGGGCGCACACACTGTGCGCAGTGTTAGAGTGTTATGTTCGAGTCTCGGTCCGGCAGACAGTTTTAATCTGCCAAGAAGTTTCATATCAGCGCACACTCCACTGTAGAGTGAAAATTTCATTCTAGAAGCAACCCCCAGGCTGTGGCTAAGCCATGTCTCCGCAATATCCTTTCTTCCAGGAGTGCTAGTTCTGCAAGGTTCGCAGGAGAGCTTCTGTGAAGTTTGGAAGGTAGGAGACGAGGTACTGGCGGCATTAGAGTTGTGAGGATGGGGCGTGAGTCTTGCTTGGGTACCTCAGTTGGTAGAGCACTTGCCTACGAAAGGCAAAGGTCCCGAGTTCGAATCTCGGTCCGGCACACAGTTTTAATCTGCCAAGAAGTTTCGTAGTATGTCATTTATGGACAGCCCGATTCATTTGCTAATATGTTAGTTCACGTACGTACATGATGCACACGTTGTTCAAGTAATTCAAAAATACACATACTTACACTCTAAACAAGACAAGTAAATTTACCCACAAAAATGAATGAAGCACACATAAATCACAAAAAGACATATTCAAACTAACCTAAATTTATTCAAAATATGCTTGTTTACCAAGTACGAACCTGTTTACAATTTTCACTGACCATGGGATGGTCGCGTGGCAGAATGTATCGTGAGCTCGGACTTGCATACTGTACTCATACCCTGTGATTATACCGGGTCTTCCGGTAAATACATCGGCAAATAGGTTAAGTAACTGTATCAGTTCACTTTGTTGCTGGTCAATCAAATATGTGGGTTCGTCTACCTTTCCGACAATATTCTACTTGATGTTCCGTGATTCCTTCAGCCAGGCATCTTCCGTATAGTTCAAATGGCTCTGAGCACTATGGGACTTAGAAGTTAAGTCATCGGTCGTCTAGAACTTAGAACTACTTAAACCTAACTAACCTAAGGACATCACACACATCCATGCCCGAGGCAGGATTCGAACCTGCGACCGAAGCGGTCGCGCGGTTTCAGACAGTAGCGCCTAGAACCGCTCGGCTACTCCGGCCGGCCATCTTCCGTATCATTTTTACTCACTACTGAGCGATTATTCACCTCCATTAGTGTGGGACTGTCAGGGAGCACTACACTAACTTGCCGACAATAGTTCGTGCACCCATCAGGCGTCCTGATTGACACCAATTCGATCTGCTTATCATGGTAAATTAAGGTGCAGATGCCCTGTGC
This sequence comes from Schistocerca serialis cubense, assembly GCF_023864345.2. Taxonomy (NCBI): domain Eukaryota; kingdom Metazoa; phylum Arthropoda; class Insecta; order Orthoptera; family Acrididae; genus Schistocerca; species Schistocerca serialis. The sequence continues at coordinate 377,771,940 of NC_064643.1, read as the reverse complement.
CAGGTCAATTTTCGCCTTCATTTCAAAGAGAGCATATAAGGATAAAAAGTACGGAGAGAGTTCTAACCACCAGGAATGAGCTTGTAAATGATTCTTTTTCCAGTTTTATCTCTACCTGCACCTGGTTTTTTATTAACTACCTCTTCCCTCGTAGGGCTCCTACCGCTCTACAGTTTTCCACTGGTAAAATCGGCAGCTTCCTGAACTTGTCCACACAACGGAACAATTGTTCATCTATCACGGATGTGCTGGCGCGGGTGTCCACAATCACTGTTATTAAAATATCGTTAATTTTAGCCTGATAGGCAGCCTTTATCCATTCCATAACATCCGTACTTCGCTGTCGCGCTTCAGTTAGTAGGTCGTCCTTTAACTGCTGGCCATCACTACCACAGCATACAGACGTATACATCCCGCGCCCCCCCCCCCCCCCTTCTCCACCACTGCCGACCAACTGGAAAGGACCTACAGCGGTCGGCCGGTGTTCGACGGCCTGTCTTCCGCTGCAGGTGTCTCATTTGTGACGTCCACAATCCTCACGCTCTCGCTTTGAGCGCAAGACTGGCTCTGTGGTACGTACACTTGGGCATTAGGGTCAGGTGGATGCAGCGGTGGCGGTGGCATGAGTATAATGTTTATGTAATGGATCGGTACATTATTACTTGACATTTGACTTTGTGCTTTCCACTGGCCGTTTCCAGTGGTCGTTTGCAGTGCAAATATGTTTTTTTTCTGGGAGAAGTTGTGGTTACCCCCTTTTTCACATCTCCTTTTACGGTTGTATTGTTCATTGCCGGTTTTACTCAGTGAGTAAGTAGATCGTGAATATTGGTTTCCTTCCGCATGGTCAGGAAGCCAATTACTATTACTTAGTTGCTGGTTATGTCCCACCTGCCTTTTATTGTACGCTTCACCATTTCAAGAAACATTATTTTTTGGGAACCCGTTCTTTCTGGGGCTGCTACTATTCGACTGTCGTGATTTATTGTTCTTTTGATTACTCCCCGCATTGCCATATTCGTTTTGAAGTGTATCTTCTTGGATTAATTCCAAAGAATCTAGTGCTGACAAAAATTGTTCTATGTCCGTGTCTGGGACATGGACGAGTTTTTCTCGAATGGTAATGGGTAGTTTTCCTTTAATAATTCTCAATACATCTCTTGCCAACATAGGTTCATCCCAACAGCGCTTCTTATTAAGATATTTCTCAAAATACTTTCTTAAATTCCCCTGGTGGGGATTGAACAGTTCAGGGTTGTATATCGGTTTTCCTAAACGTTCTTGTACAGATCGAGACCAGAACCTTGCAAGAAATTTGTTTTCAAACTCAGAAAACGACGCGAACTGTCCGGCCGTTTCTAGTGCCCACAGCGCTGCATGTCCTGTAATAAAGCATGTAACAAACTGAATCATTTGCCTCTCTGTCCATGAGAGAGGCAAAATGTTTTTAAAACTTTTCATAAAGATGACAGGATGCACAACCTTTTTCTCATCATTGTAAATCTGAAACCGTCTATGTTTTATCAACGATTGTTGAAGTTTTACTTGGGCAAGGGTTGATAGGCCTGGGCATTGTCTAGTTTATTTATTCTATCGTCAAGGTCATTGATTTTTTCTGGAACATCTTAGTTTTGCTGTACAAGTTCCGAAACATTTTGTTTTATCACATTCATCTCTTACGATAGATGTCAGGTGATAGCCTTTTCTCGTTCTTCTGAAAGATCGTTTAATTTCTGTACAAGAAGGGCGTCACGCTCTTTCTCTCTTTTCTCCCTAGCCAGGGCTTCAGCCTTCTCTCTTTCTTCAAGACCTTTGGCTTGTACCCTTTCCCTTCCCTCACGTTCGTTACGTTGTGATTGTAACACGTCTTTTACCTGACGTAAAAGTGCTTGTTCGCGTTGTCTTTCCCGAATATTTAATTCTGCCAACAGCATCGCAAGAAAGGCAGGGCTGGGACATGCTGCTACTGATGCACCATCAGCTGATGATGTGGCGTCAGTCATCGTTTCTGGCCTAATTTCATGAACATGTGCGCTCACTTGAGCTTGTGCAGAATATTCAGTAAAATCGTGAGATTTTGGTACCTGTTCTAGTTCCTTTTGAGGAATGTGCGAACCGGTATTCTCCGATGGGTCAGTTATTTCGAGTTCGTAGGCACTATCGTCCACTTACGTATCAGATAGAGCCTCACACTGGGTAGTTTCTCTCTACGTGGACTACTAATGGCTACCAATGCTTATTCAATGACAATATACACAAGACACACAAAAACACAAGAAATATAACACATCTTAAGTGAAATTGTCTCACAGTATACTAAAAAGGAAACACACAAAAATTAGAAATGTTCACTTAAATTCACTTTCTTTTAGTTATGTAAGCCTATCATTATCTAAATTTCTTTCAAATTGACTCAAAACTTAACTCTATAAATGAACTGAGCTAGTACATCTGTATAGAACTTTCTGCAACTGCAGTGCAAGTTTTACATATACTGAATTGGTAATTGTCAAAAACACTGCAAAATTGTCTTGTGATCTATGCTCTGAAGTTGACTTCGTGCGCACTTTACTTTGAATTACTTTACGCTAATCTGGCCAGCAAATTCGTATGAAAAATGCACTGCACTAAACTATCTGTGTCAGACACTCAAACTGAACGCTATCATTCACTGATTTTAGTAAGAATCGTTTTGACTTCACTGCAAAAATATGCAAATATAAATGCATTAAAATGTGTAGACAATTTAAAATGTTCACTGTGTGGAGTGCCTGGCCCCAGACTCATTTATGTGTTTTCATCTACCAGCCAGCAGCACTTGTATCTGCACTCTTACGTTTTGTAGTTTTTGGTTTATTGTTCTCTTTTTTTCGCCTCGATGCAGCAGCCCAAGGATCAGTTACTGCACCCACTTCTCACACATCGATAGGTTGCTTGTACGATTTTGATGGAAGTGGTACATAAAACAGTTTATTTGTAAAACGTGAAAATATGTATCACCTGGAATTTCTACATACACAAAATATACATTCACATCTAAGTTTTAGTTTGGGATTCTGAGTTTAACCAAAACTAAATATAGCTATATATCTGTTTGCACATCTGTTCGGATTTATTTATGTAAGTGGTTCGATCTCCACGCTTTGGGCTCCAGTTGTAGTGTAGCTTTATGTACCTCCGCACCTGATATATTTACATAAATCGGTGGTTTCCGCCCCACCCGTTGGGCGCCATTGTGGTGGTTCTCTTTTAATGTATTGTTATTTATATGCTATGAAAAGTTGGAGTTATTATTATTCTGCCTGCTTCACGATTGGAAAATTTCTTAGGTCATAGGTCAGTGACTCAGTTGTGGTACTTCTCGCAGTTAGTTTGCCCGAGAAGATGTCTTTGTAGTAAAATACACCACCAACACAAAAGTTACCAAACATATAGTTGCATTTATTATTGCAGTAAACTTTTGTAAGTTATTTGTGTTGTTGTTGTTGTTGTGGTCATCAGTCCTGAGACTGGTTTGATGCAGTTCTCCATGATACTCTATCCTGTGCGAGCTTCTTCATCTTCCAGTACTTACTGCAACCTACATCCTTCTGAATCTGCTTAGTGTATTCAACTCTTGGTCTCCCTCTACGATTTTTACCCTCCACGCTGCCCTCCAATGCTAAATTTTTGATCCGTTGATGCCTCAGAACATGTCCTACCAATCAGTCCCTTCTTCTTGTCAAGTTGTGCCACAAGCTGCACTTCTCTCTAATTCTATTCGATCCCTCTTCATTAGTTATGTGATCAACCCATTTAATCTTCAGCATTCTTCTGTAGCACCACATTTCGAAAGCTTCTATTCTCTTCTTGTCTAAACTATTACCGTCCACGTTTCACTTCCATACATGGCTACACTCCATACAAACACTTTCAGAAACGACTTCCTGACACTTACATCTATACTCGATGCTAACAAGTTCCTCTTCCTCAGAAACGCTTTCCTTGCCATTGGCAGTCTACATTTTATATCCTCTCTACTTCGACCATCATCAGTTATTTTGCTCCCCAAATATCAAAATTCCTTTACTACTTTAAGTGTCTGATTTCCTAATCTAATTCTCTCAGCATCACCCGACTTAATTCGACTACATTCCATGATTGCTTTTGTTGATGTTCATCTTATATCCTCTTTTCAAGACACTGTCCATTCCGTTCAAATGCTCTTCCAAGTCCTTTGGTGTCTCTGATAGAATTACAATGTCATCGGCGAACCTCAAAGTTTTTATTTCTTCTCCCTGGATTTTAATACCTACTCCTAATTTTTCTTTTGTTTCCTTTACTGCTTGCTCAATATACAGATTGAATAACATCGGGCAGAGGTTACAACCCTGTCTCACTCCCTTCCCAACCACTGCTTCTCTTTCATGCCCCTCGACTCTTGTAACCGCCATCTGGTTCCTGTACAAATTGTAAATAGCCTTTCGCTCCCTATATTTTACCCCTGACACCTTCAGCATTTGAAATAAAGTATTCCAGTCAACATTGTCAAAAGCTTTCTCTAAGTCTTCAAAAGCTAAAAACGTAGGTTTGCCGTTCCTGAATCTTTCTTCTAAGATAAGGCGTAAGGTCAGTATTGCCACACGTGTTCCAACATTTCTATGGAATCCAAACTGATCTTCCCCGAGGTCTACTTCTACCAGTTTTTCCACTCGTCTGTAAATAATTCGCGTTAGTACTTTGCAGCTGTGATTTATTATACTGATAGTTCGGTAATTTTCACATCTGTCAACACCTGCTTTCTTTGGGATTGGAATTATTATATTCTTATTGATGTCTGAGGATATTTCGCCTGTCTCGTACATCTTGCTCACCAGATGGTAGAGTTTTGTTATGACTAGCTCTCCCAAGGCTGTCAGTAGTTCTAATGGAATTTTGTCTACTCCTGGGGGCCTTGTTTCGACTCAGGTCTTTCAGTGCTCTATCAAACTCTTCACGCAGTATCGTATCTCCCATTTCATCTGCATCTACATCCTCTTCCATTTCCATAATATTGTCCTCAAGTACATCGCCCTTGTATAGACCGTCTATATACTCCTTCCACCTTTCTGCGTTCCCTTCTTTGCTTAGAACTGGGTTTCCATCTGAGCTCTTGATATTCATACAAGTGGTTCTCTTTTCTCCAAAGGTCTCTTTAATTTTCCTGTAGGCAGTATCTATCTTACCCCTAGTGAGATAAGCCTCTACATCCTTACATTTGTCCTCTAGCCATCCCTCCTTAGCCATTTTGCACTTCCTGTCGATCTCAAATCAAACGAACAGTTCTGAAGAAGGTTCATACCAGAAACTGCAGAACACATTTTTCTCATTCCGTGAACTAGACCTACTCGCACTAATCTTGGTGTACCTTTGATAACAGCTTGGCTATACTATTCAGCTTTCAGGTCAAATGTTAATACCGCAGGGGAACGAAGATACTCAATATCAGTGTAACGTATACAGTTCTTTTTCTCTTTCTTTGTAGGCAGTTAATTACTCTGGCAACATGTCACGTGAGAAATGTTCAATCAGCTTCGACATAGAACTTTCCTCTTAGACTACATCTCTCTTAAATGAATTCCAGCAGTGAGCAAAGCATCTCGCTAGGGACTAAAAAGAAAAACATGAACATGTTTCATAAACGCCATAAAATGAGAATTTTAACATTTCGAAATCAATTATTATCTCCTGTATATTTCACAGGACAAAGCCTTAACCTTATATATATAACGAGAAAGATCATGTTAAATTTAAAAAATTATGTTTTGTAACAACACAAATATTTACTTCAAGAATTAGGCACGCCTGTCTCCCGCTAGGTTGGCTCAACTTATTTTACTCAGTATCGTGCATTCTCATATCTTGATGTGGATGGAGACCTACAGTTCTGTTATTTCCAGGTTATCCCAACAAAATAAGCATCTGTATTTGGGATTCCTAAAATTGCGAAAGGTCGTGTGTACAGAAGTGGCCATTTCCTATTTCCCTTGTCTAGGAGTGATCTGTGAGGATGGCTCCACAACAACATTTCCTCGCTAACTCCAACTTTTATAGTTTAATCAACTCCTTGCAATCCATTCGAGCATTCCATTATTTTCCCATTCACTGCTTGCCTCTGCAATTATGGGATGAGTTTAAAGTATGAGAAAACTTCTCGCATGGAATTACCTCGAGATGACAGATATAACTGTACATTACCCAGGGTTTCTCTTCAGACATCTTGGAATATTTATGCAAGAGGTCTAACTACTGTTTTATTTGAGCTTCTGACAGATTCTCTGGCTCTTCTACCCCTAATTGTACCTGTGTTTTAAATCCAACAACTTCAGCAGAATTCTTCTGCTGCACTTTTTGCCTTAACATTATCCTAAGCAGTCCAGTTAATCTGGAAACCTTGACAATACTTTCCGTTGTTACTTGCCCTCTGTAATAATGCTACTTGAACACTCACATCATCGATCAAGATTGAGACCCTACCCAGAAAGAAATCAGATGACCTTTCCTCATACACAGTCAAGGCCCAAGACATATTTACCGATTAATCTATCGATGAGTAGAAAGTTGTATAATGTCGTTACGTTTTCTAGTTTTATCCCCAAAAGCGTCTGTAATCTAATACTCTTCAATTGGGTGCCAACGGCTCCAAGAATTCTGCTGTTGTGAACTGGAAATGTAGGTACCTTAGCTCTCTTGGATACCTTCTCCAAAAATTTTTTTAACACCACATTCACAGTTTTGCCTGTGTCCAGAACAATAGGAACATCCCTTATTGCTGATCGATCAGATGGTTCATATGATTGGGGTTCACAGCATTTTGGTAATGGGTTTGTCGTGAGCCAGGAGTATTGCTTGTACTAAGCCCTGCTACCTGATATGTTCCCTGCCCTTGTCTTGTCTTCACGCCTTCTTCCATCAGATCGATGGAATATAATACTGTCATTAAATCATCCAGGATAGGTTCAGAAACAAGTATTTATTTCTCTCTAATTTTTACAGTAATTTTGCCTTGAAAATCCTAGAAAGGTCCTTATGAGACATTGACTCACCCTAGTAACCTATTTCATTCAAATGCTTTTCGAAACATCTCCTAAGACAGCCATTTCGAAAATAAAAGGGCTCTTGGTTAAAATCCTCCTTCCAGAGTCTCTCTCGCACTTTAAAAGATCAGTATTTTGCAATAAATGCCTTTTATAAATACTTCCAAGTTTGACACGAATCCATAATCTCTGTCACCCATAAGGATCCATCACCATGTATGTATCCAATTATCCGGCAGCCCTTCATTCAAAATTCTTGAATATTTACTTCTTCTGTTTTGGTGAAGGAGTTTTAGAAAACCATATTTAGTACCTCTGCTTTAGTGACATCATCATCGCTGTCACACAGTGATGATATTGAGCGCCCCTTCCCGTTGATTTACTTCCAATACGATCAGAATCTCTTTTGGTTTTCTTCCATAGCCACTATATCATCTGTAAATGACAGCACATCCTTCCAGAGGCGTTATTACAAGTTGTGGCAAAATGGCAGACTATGGCGACTGTGCCAGGTTTCGGCAGACTGTTGCAAACAATGATATCACCCTGTTATATGGCCATTTTTCGGGGTTCTCATTTTGTTCATCAGACACGAAGCAGCGACTTGACATACTCAATCATACTTCCTGTCTCAAAACACAGCTGACATGTTCATATGCAGCAGAACTGTAGGAAGGACTGCACAGGAATGCACTTGCTATCAACCACTTGCTATCACCCGAACATATTTTCTCTTTTCTCCATATCAAAATCCATACAGTAACACTTCTCTTGAAATGACCTCCCCTGGAGAATTGCTGTTTATCATCTCCACAACAATCACATGTTCAGTAGTATGTAGTGGCTGAATTCCACGCATGGGAGAAAGCAAAAAGAAATAATTAATTCTGCAAGACAGCAGCATAATAAACAGCCCTCCCAACAGACAAATATTTAACAATAATTTCCTCTAGTTTTGCGACCTGCGTCGCTCTGCTAGCACTTAATTATACGTGAAAATCTGTTATACAATCTCTTTGGCAGTGTTTAGATTCAGTAATCGTTACATGACAAGCGCTGTGTGTTTTGGCAGCATGGGATTCTTCACAAGGGTAGATTGGCTAGCAATACATGTGGTGCTAAAGGTGCTGTCCTTTGCAACATGTTGGACAGGTTGTGACTGTTGCAAATGAAGGGATCCTGGTGCAGAAAATTCTTTTCTTGGCACAAGGCTGTGAAAATATTATGACTTAAAAATCAGTGAACTAAAGTATAAGATCACATACAATGCTATAGAAACAGAATAGCTCACCATTCTTTGGAAGCAGTTGAGTGGGTTGTGGTAAATGGTTTTGTTGACAGAAATTGAAAATTAAAGCAGATACAGAAAAATTGACAGAGAACGATGAAGCAAAGACACTTATTCTCCAGTTTGTGTGATGAATGATATTAGAAATTTTCCTCAAGGGGAGGTTGTCACCTCGTATGTTTTCTTCACGTCTTCTTGGATCAAATCAGTGGAATATAATACTTTCATGAAACTTCCAGATTAGGTTCAGAAACATGTATTTATTTCTCTCCATTTTCTACAGGCAATTCTTGTTTTAGGGGCGTATGGATGTAAAGAAGTAGTGTGCATGGTAAAGCATATCGGCACATTAGTATTGGTTATCTGACCATTAGAAGACTTCATTAATGGAGGAGACATATAAGATCCAACACATGACGATACGAATGTAATCGTTTTGCTGGTGTGATGCTTAAACCCAAACCTCTGGTGATACTATGCGCTACAAGAGGGGGAATACGTATCACAGGTAGGTTTACTATTCAGAAAAAAAATCTGAGAAATTACGTTCCAGGTAGAACGGGTAGCGTGTTTCTTTTAGTAAGTATGAAAGCATCCTGGAGACGGTCAGCCAACTCCATTGTCAGAAACTGCAAGAGTCGCGTTCTGCATCACATTGGTAATGTTCCAGGAGCGTACATAGCTAGAAGAGTCAATCAGAATATATTCCCCGTCTTACATACATAATGCAAAAGTTCACTGAGATAAAATTAGTCCACATCAACAGTGGTTCATCCCATGACTAGATCAGGGAAGTGGGTGAATGACACTGGTATGCGAAGTATCCTCCACCCCCCCCCCCCCCAAACACACACACACACACTAAGGCATCTTGTGGAGTATAGATAGTAGACAGAGATGTTTGAAGAACAGTGTGGTGTCACCGCCAGACTCCACACTTGCTAGGTGGTAGCTTTAAATCGGCCGTGGTCCACTAGTACATGTCGGACCCGCGTGTCGCCACTGTCAGGGATCGCAGACCGAGAGCCACCACATGGCAGGTCTCGAGATACGGACTAGCACTCGCCCCAGTTGTACGGACGACTTTGCTAGCGACTACATGGACGAAGCATTGCTCATTAGCCGAGCCAATAGTTAGAATAGTCTTCAGCTAAGTGAATGGCTACGACCTAGCAATGCGCCATTAGTAACATTGCATGTATCTAAAGAGTCTCACTTGTATCGCCACAATCTCCAGATGTACCAAAAGGATGGATTAAAGTTAAGTATTCCAGAAGCTACGTACTTTTCTTTATAGCATTCATTACGTATCCTGTTTCAGACCTCACGCCATCCGGCTTTAGATTAGCGCGTGCCTTTCGGCTTCCTCTCATCGTGTCTAGGCTGTCTTGTCTAGACACAACAATTTTTGGCGACGAGGATGGGATCACTCTGCCTTCAAAAAGGGTCTTGTTCTTTCTAATTGCTTACATTTACTTGTCATGGCTTCGCCAGATGTACTGTCCGAATTTTATCGCTTGCAGAATCAGCAGACGCAGGCGTTATTGGATGCCCTTGGACAGCTCGTCCAGGGTCAACGTGCACTGCAAACCGATGCGGCAGCCGCCGCTTCACCGCTACCGCAGCCACAACATGCTGTTGCACCCACGTTCCGGCAATATGAACCAGCTAAGGAAACATGGACGGAGTGGTCACGCCAGTTTGGATTTCATCTCGCCGCCTACAGAATTCAAGGTAACGAGCGGCAGCCTCACTTATTGTCGTGTGTAGGGGTGCAAACGTACCGTGTGATAGTGAAATTATTTCCCCGACGCGACGTAGCAACTCTGTCCTACGAAGAAATTTTGTCGGCATTGGACGCCTATTTCAGAGAAACAGTCAATGTCGTTGCAAAAAGGTATACGTTCTTTCGTACAAAACGTACGGCCGGTCAGACTAATAGGGAGTGGGTTGCAACATTGCAAGGCCTTACAAGGGATTGAGTGTGAATGTGGACTCCCTTATTCAGATACTATGGTATGTGATGCAATAGCACAGAACGTTTCTTATGTTTGCATACGGGTACAGATTTTGAAACTAGTCAATCCCTCCCTTCAACAAGTGATAGACATATTGGATAGACAAGACACCCTTGACTTTGCTCAGGAATCATTTGCTACTTCGCCAGCCATGTGTAACATTAACCGGCCCGCCGGGCGCGCTGCACAGAACGGTCGACTGCCCTCGCGCACGTCCGCGCAGCTGCTGCCATGCTCTAAACCAGGTGTGCCGCGCCAGCATACAAATGCAGTGAAATCATGCCCGTGGTGTGCTACTAGACATTCGCATGACACTTGCCCGTCACGCCAAGCTATTTGTTTTTACTGTAATAAAAAAGGACATGTTCAAAGTGTTTGCCAGAAAAAGCTCGGATCAGACACTCACAACCATTCCAGGCCCTTTGCTTCGCGCCGGAATCGTACCAAGAATGCTCAGGCTCGTGAACCTTCACCCATGGACATTCATGTAGTTAATACCACTTCGTCCAGTGCCACTGTCTCTAACAGTGACTGTGTTCATCCCACAAAAAGTGTGCGTCGACGTCGCCGGAAATCTCGTCAAGTCGCAAGTGCTTCTGTACCAGTGTCAGTTCAAATTGCACGAGACGGTCGCTCTTGTCGTCAGCAGGACAATAAACTTTTTGTAGACTTGGACTTTAATGGCAAGGTCATACCATTCCAGCTCGATACCGGAGCTGCAGTTTCATTGCTCAATCACGACACGTACAAACAACTGGGCAAACCTCCGTTGCGTGCCGCAAATGTGCAGCTCACTAGTTATTCAGACAGCATATCCCTGTGTTAGGACAGTGCACTCTTCTTGCAACATACAAGGGAAAAACAAAACTTGTGTCATTTTACGTTCTTCGTTCTTCTACTGCAGTGAACTTGTTTGGTTTAGATTTAATTCAGTTGTTTAACATGTCTATAGTAAATCAGGTCCTATCAGTGAATCAGACTGTGCCTTCCGCCAGTGTTGCTCGGCTATGTGAAGAATTTGCAGACATTTTTGCACCGGGCCTTGGTTGCGCTAAGAACTATGAAGCACATTTGGAACTGAAAGTAAACGCGCAACCGAAATTTTTCCAAGCGCGCAATGTTCCTCATGCATTGCGTGATGAGGTCGCAAGAACATTAAATGATTTAGAATCACAAGGTGTGAGTGAATGTGCGCAATGCCTCTTCCATTTCAGATCCGCTTCATCGCTTACGCCGTACCGGTGTTCCGTTCGTCTGGACGACGGAATGCGAACGCGCTTTTCGCCAGTTGAAATCGGCGTTGCTTTCAAATACTTGCCTTCCGCCATTCGATCCCCAGAAATCCCCTTTTGTTGATGGTAGATGCATCGGATTTCGGGATCGGTGCTGTGCTTGCGCACGGAGGTGGGTCGCATGATCGCCCTATTGCCTTTGCGTCAAAATTGCTCTCGTCTGCGCAAAGAAATTACTCGCAGATAGAGAAAGAAGATTTGGCTCTCGTCTTTGGTGTTACAAAGTTTCATGATTTCTTGTATGGTCGTCACTTTACCATCATCACAGACCACAAACCTTTGACATCGCTTTTTCATCCGACCAAGCCTGTACCTCCGCGTACAGCGCAGAAATTCATTCCCTGGTCTATTTTCCTCTCGCAGTACCGCTACGATATCTTGTATCGGTCCACTGCTAAGCATGGAAACGCCGATGCGTTGTCCCGTTTGCCTGTTGCTGAGGATAGAGCATTCGATTCTTTCGAACTTGCTTGCATGTTCATTGATGCGGAAACCGATGACGTGGTCGACTTGTTTCCGATTGATTTTCGTCGTGTAGCTACAGCCACAGCTGCTGACCCGGTCCTTGCTACCGTTTTGCGTTTTGTTGCTACGCAATGGCCGTTGTCAAAGTCTCGGATCGAGGATCCGTTGGTTCGCCGATTTTTTGCTCACAAGGAGAGACTTTTTGTTCGACGTGGTGTTTTGTTGTTGCGTTCTGATAATGATCAGTCCAGAGTCGCGGTCCCACGTTCGTTACAGTCCTCTGTTTTACAGCTTCTTCACCAAGGACATTGGGGTATAGTGCGAACGAAACAACTTGCTCGTCAGCACTGTACTTGGTTTGGAATCGATGCTGCGATTACGAATATGTGTTCTTCTTGCATGGCATGTGCCGAACAACAATCCGCACCGCCGTGGAAAGTCTTTGCATGGCCAAAAGCCACTTCCCCTTGGCAACGCTTGCACATCGATTTTGCTGGTCCATTCTGGAATGCTCGATGGTTGGTTCTGGTAGATGCCTTCAGTAATTTTCCTTTTGTTGTCTGGATGTCTTCCACGACGTCAACTGCCACCATCCAAGCGTTGTCTGCTATCTTTTGCATTGAAGGTCTTCCGCAGACTATTGTTTCCGACAATGGCCCACAATTCATGTCCGCAGAATTTCAGTCATTCTGCCAGGCCAATGGTATTCAACATCTGACATCCGCGCCGTTTTCGCCTCAGTCAAACGGTGCCGCTGAACGATTGGTCCGCACTTTCAAGTCACAGATGTTGAAATTGAAAGAGTCGCATTCTCGGGAGGACGCGTTGTTGCTCTTTTTGTCATCGTATCGCTCTCAGCCCCGAGATGGTCGCTCGCCAGCTGAGTTGCTCCACGGTCGTCCTCATCGAACCTTGACGTCTTTGCTGCACCCGCCGCATCAGGTTCCTGTGCAGCGGCAGACTTCTGATTTTGCTCCAGGCGACGTTGTCTTCTATCGCAACTTTCGCGGTTCACGGCGTTGGCTCGCAGGGCGCATTCTTCGCTGCCTCGGCTGCGCGATGTATTTGGTTTTGGGGGCCTCTGGTGAGGTGCGTCGGCATCTCAATCAGCTGCGCCTCTGTCGTCGCACGGGTTCTGCCGCTCCCCGTCTGCTTTCAGCGACGGTGCCGTCCAGTCAGCGCCCTGGGGACCCATCTACTGGCTCGCCTCATCCCCAGGTGTTACCGACGATGCCTTCCATTTTGCCCCATGGCGCCGCGCCGCCGCCGCCGCCGCCACCGCCGCTTGTTCTCCCGCCGGCGACGCACGCGGTAAACGCTTCGCTGCAGCCACCGGGTGCCTCCCTGGGTCACGCGCCGCCGATCGCTTCCCGTGACCAGCTGTCCTCCGCCATGGAAATCTTGCCCGCTCCGAACCACATGGCGTCTTCGCGCGTCGGATACCCCGACGCAATGGAGGTTGACCCTTCGGCCCCTCCTGTCTCTTTACGGGCGCATACACCGCATGTTGACGTGCACCCTGGACTAGGTTTTCAGGCGTTTCCTAGCTCCCCTCGGACCGAATGGCCGGGTGCGGGTGGCACAGCCTCGCCTGTTGTTAGGCTCCCCACCTCATCGCATACGTCAACTTGGGGTCCTCCCCACGGCGGGCGGAAGCCTTATAACACGACCGTTCGCCGATTTGCGGGGGAGGAATGTGGTGTCACCGCCAGGCACCACACTTGCTAGGTGGTAGCTTTAAATCGGCCGCGGTCCACTAGTACATGTCGGACCCGCGTGTCTCCACTGTCAGGGATCGCAGACCGAGCGCCACCACAAGGCAGGTCTCGAGATACGGACTAGCACTCGCCCCAGTTGTACGGACGACTTTACTAGCGACTACATGGACGAAGCATTGCTCATTAGCCGAGCCAATAGTTAGAATAGCCTTCAGCTAAGTCAATGGCTACGACCTAGCAAGGCGCCATTAGTAACATTGCATGTATCTAAAGAGTCTCACTTGTATCGCCACAATCTCCAGATGTATCAAAAGGATGGATTAAAGTTAAGTATTCCAGAAGCTACGTACTTTTCTTTATAGCATTCATTACATATCCTGTTTCAGACCTCACGCCATCCGGCTTTAGATTAGCGCGTGCCTTTCGGCTTTCTCTCATCGTGTCTAGGCTGTCTTGTCTAGACACAACAAACAGTGTTTTAAGGGTAGAGGGAAATGTGATAATGCAAATGTCAGGGGAGTAACAGAAACCTGTCCGATAGCCATATCAGGTACTTAGGGTAGTGGTGGACTTCCTTGGTATTTGTAACAAATCAGGTAATGGTCGGGTTTCGTTAGTAGTAGGTACAGTATCGTCCATCGCTCAGTACCAGTGCCATCGCTAGTGCTAGTGGTTCTGAAAGAAAGCGAAAAAAAGAATTATTAAATGGTAGCTACAGCCTTATCGACCTGGCAGTATCAGGCTCTTAACTTGACTCCAGCATCTGCTGATTTATCTTCATTATCAATGAAAATGTTGTAAATGTGCTGCCAGGCTTTAATGGTATACCTGGAGAGAGGCAGATGTATGGTAAAACATTAAAGTCTAACATTTTACAACTGATGATATTATTGTATTATTTGCACGTAGGAGTGATTTTGCTACTAAATAATGCATTTTGCTAATAACTCTGTATAGGTAACTCCGTCAGCTTACACACAGACAGTGACATCCCCGCACTTTTGTAATAAAAGAATTATTTTAAAACATTTCTTAAGTCAGTGACAGTATGCCCAGAGTCTGGCATCAGTGTTCCATCAGTTTGTCATCCATTTTTCGGCTGACACCATTTTTTCTGTCACTATCTTGTGTGACGCCATAGCCCGCCTTCTTGACGTCATCTTGTGTGTCGTTATAGTATGTCACAGTCTGCCGGTTCCAAGATGACAGCACCCCTGTTCATATAGTTTGCATCGTCCAGGGCTCGTTTTGTAAGCACAATGATGGGTTGTCACATCCATCCATGGTCACCACAGTCACAGATTACCAATATTATTGCAAGCAATGGAATCTCTGCTGTTTCGCGATAATACGGTGACAGCTAGAGGTGTACCTGTGATAATGGGGAATTTATAAAATAACTGGTGGCTTAGACAGAATCAGTACTTATCTGTTAATTTCTAATTTGAAATATGGACAGATGGATAATGTTAAATTATCATTGCATTCACGTTGTGACTCGGAATCATAAATCATATCTGATTCCTTACAATACAAAGTTGTAGAAGAGCAATGGTCGGATTGTTGTAGCTGGCCTCTATTCCAGAGGGTGTATGGATGATTGTTACATGGATCTGATACTTTAGCATGAGTACTGGATTCTGAAAGAACATTTACACAACAGGAAGCATTTGAAATGTAGATAGTGGGGACATTTATTGATCAATAGGGAGAAAAGAAAATTCTATTGCCTTGCGTCAAATCTATACTGGATCTGAAAAGTCCTAACATGTTTGGATCAGGTATTGTAAGCAACGACTTTGAAGGAATATGATTCTCACAAAATTAGTAGTGTTTAGCACACCTGCTTAAAACATCGTAGGGATTTGAATCTGTAAGAACGAGAATATATGAATGGAGATATTCGTTGACCTTCTTGTGCTGAATGCAGTGACCTTAGGGAACACTGTCTCTTCAAAGTTAGTAGACTGAAACCTTGTGTTAGACGTTGCCACATATCGATAGTTCAATAAACTTCCATGTCCCACCGTGTGTGATGGGAAAAACTTCTATAGTGTCACGTGTGGAAATATATTGTTTGTTATTGCAAGAAACTGACAAGCCAAGTTCTATACGAATCTTCCCCGACATATGAAACTTCCCCTACAGTATATGGTTGAGTTGTTATCATGTAGTCAAGAGAATTTGGAATATCTTACTATGCAAAAAATTAAACGCAAAATTGAGATTCCTGAAGGTTTTCTACTAGAAGGAGTGTTGTATAGGATGTAACTCAGCACAGTCTCCGGCACTGTACCGGAGGAAAGCAGGCCGATCACCACATTCCGAAATCAAGTTAATACACTAGAATGAGGTCATTATAATGTTCGGCTGACTTTGAAAAGCAGATTAGCTTGGTGCTAAAAGAACACTAATACTCATTTATTATCTGTATTTATGTGTTAGGTTTTGATGTTAAAACTACCGTTGAGTTTGTCATTTGATCAAAGTGTCACGTAATTCCTACTGTGCGACTGTATAAGGCACTCCTCCCAAACTATACTTTAAATTGCCACACCAGTAGTCTCTACAACTGAGCCAAGAGTAATTTGTACTGTTCTATTAGAAGTCTTTATGTACTTTGATAAATAATACAATTTTCGGTATCTTCAAAGTGCTACTTTATTGTGATGCTAAGACTGAATTTTCGTCTGCGATCTGAGATCGAACTTTCCTCTTTGTGGAACCTTGTCCAAAAACATTACTCCTGAGACCTATAGTAGCACAGCAAGTACACCGAGTAGCTGCCATGTTGATCAAAGCTTAAGCGAATCTAACAAACCGTATTTGTAGCTTTTGCAGTCATATTTCCATATAACTAGAACATGCATTTTAAGTGACATACAGCGTAAAAGATCTCTCCAAAACGCATCGCCTATTGTGTCGTGTGTGTGGCAAGGTGTTGAAAAATGTGACGTCAGCAGATAAACATGCTTTTGACCTTGGTGCAATCTACTAGTTGAATATGATAAGGAGCTCTAGTACCAAAATTTCTGTCGGTGAGAACCGCAGCTTCTTCAAAGTGCAGTTTTGTACTACCAGTGGGACATAACCTTCAGTAGGTCAAGAATATCAATTACATCTTTGTTGTTTAGAACAAGATGCCTTAGCATCTTCACCTTGCAGAGGTGATTGATGGGGTGAAGTACTACTAAAAACATCAAAGAAGATCAGTATATAAAACTCCGATCTTTGAGCCGCCAGTCAGATAGCCGCAAGTAGGACTAAGATTAAAATTCTAACATCTTTATACACTTTGATAAATACCGCAGACAATTTTGGTGCGGAAATAAGGTCGCAAACTTAATTTTTGAGGCGACAGTAATGTTTTAGCCATCTACTGTACCTTAACCCTTAAGTTATACCAGTAGTACCAATAAAGTAAGCTATGTGCTTTGTACTGTTATAGAGCAATAATGCAGACAATTTAGACGTGAAAATAACTTTAATTTGATGGTCCATTGTAGTTCGTAACAAGTGGAGTACAAATATAGAAGTTAGTCGCTGCCAAGAGAGGTACAGTGAAAATGATAGCTGACTCTTGGGTACAGACTAAGAGTGTTTCATTTGAACGACTGGTAAAGTATGAGGCTGTGATTGGGAGGGATATTTTAATGGGTGGTAAAATTTTGGGTTGTTACTGGGGGAGTAAAACATATGTCTGTGTGTGCGTGTGTGTGTGTGCGTGTGTGTGTGTGTGTGTGTGTGTGTGTGTGTGTGTGTGTTTGTGTGTTCTGCGAATGCTAACAATAACTGTGGTGTAGTTTGAGGAGAAGTTGAAAAATGATGTCGGGTGATAAAACACTGTATTGTGATTGGGAGATCTAAATACGTATTTGTTAGCTTAGAAGCCCTCTGATTGACATATTTCCAGGAAAGTGAAACAGCTTAAGGAGGAGCTGAAAAATGTGATGATTGGAGAATAAAATACTTGGTTGTGATTGGAAGATCTAAACATGTGTGTGTTGGCTTAAAGCTTCTCGCATTGGTCTATTTTCAAGGAAGAAGTTGCCTTAGGAAAGCGAGGAAGCCAGGAGGGAGACATGATGTCATCATCCCACCACCACTTCTGCAGCAGCTCTCCTCGCACAGCCCAGCCTCTGCATGTAAGTCCTCTCTCATGCTATTCGTGTGGAATGTGGCCTAAAGAGTAGGTTGCTATCTTACTTCGTACTTTGAATAATCTCGCTGATGCACCCTACTTAGTGTACAGTCTGTCCATTCACTGGCTAACTGTTATCGGCAACATTTCGATTTCTTCCAAACTCTTACTTAGGTAGGCGGACTGCAGGGTAAGATTTCTTTCATATTCGGGAAGAACTGGTTTCAAATAACTGTTTGGCCAACAAGACGTTCATTTTTAAATTTATATGCTTGATATTTCAGACCCAATTTTTTCACTATGATTCAGTTCCTTACTAGAGAATAAAATTTCAAAAAACTTCATGTTTCATCGAGAACTGTTTCTTTAACTGCGACTTTATTGCAAGTTTGACAAACAGTTCACAGAGCTCCAGAATGCGTGTTTTATCTGCTGCAGAGTAAGCGCTGTTCTGAAACTTTCAGGCCGATTAAAACTATGTGCCAGACCAGGACTCGAATCTCGAGCGTTGACTTTTTCAGGCAGGTTTACAAGAGCATTACCCCCACAGAACAAAGAGGGGAGCTTCCTGTAACGTTGGAAAGAAGAAGGCAGGTGCTGGATATGTTGAACCCTGATTTACAGACATGAATGGTGACTGTCCAAAGCGGCAATCATATTACAAACCCATGGGCGTGACGGCTGTTTGATGAAAATTTTAAATTCAGCCAGAAACACACCTTATATAGTACTCCCCATGATAAATTAGTTCCAACAAGTAGATAGATAACTGTCTCGTCACTGATATGGTCTTTACAGAATCTTAACAGAGAAAACTATTTCACATGTATTACTATAATTTCAGGTTAAGCTCCATAAAATATTTCTGTTATATTATTGTTGTTGTTGTTAACTTCACTCCAGAGATTGTACTGATCCAGATCTCCGTAACACATTAATATTTTCAAGTGCTTCCATCTTTGCATAATTATTACAACCTACTACACTTGAATCTGCTTGCTTTACTCAAGCCCTGGTCCTCTCTTCAATTTTAGTCCCCTACACATCTCCCCGTCAGTCCAGTTGCGTAATAAAGGTATCTTCTCTTTAGTGCGATGCAGTACCTTTTCGACAATGACCCATCTTCCACTCTAATCTTCAGCACACTTCTGTAATTCAACATTTCAAAAACATCTATTTTTTTCTCGTCTACGCTGTTTTGGTTCCACGTTTCAGTTCTGTATAAAGCTACAATAGACAAAAATCTTCAGACACTTAGACTTATCTTCGACTTTTATAAATTTCTCTTTGCTTGCTATTCATAGTCTGAATTTTAATTCCTCATTACTTCGATGTTCATAATTTCCTTTCCTGCCCAAATAGAAAAACACACACGTTACTATTAGTGCCTCGTTTCCTAATCTAATTCCCACAGCATCGGCTGATTTAATTTGTTTACACTTCATTACATTTGTTTGACATTTGCTAACTTTCATCTTGGAACCGGTTTTCAAGATTATGCCAATTTCACTCGTCAGTTGATGTTCCAAGTCATTTTTGCCATCTCTGACGGAATTATAATATCGACGACAAACCTTGAAGTTTTTATTTCTTCTCCCCAAACTTCAGTTTAGCTTGCAAGCTTCTCTTTAGTTTTATTTACTGCCTACTCAATGGAACATATTCAATAACATACAAGACAGACTACACCCTCCTCGATGTTATGCCCTTCTAGTCTCTCCTGAAGAGGATGCACATAAACTTTCGCCCCTGCATTTTTTCCTTGGTATCCCCAGAATTTCCATTTCATTGAAACTGAAATTATTTTTATCCTAGGTCAGCTTTTACAAGTCGTTCCATAGTACTGTAGGTAACTGTGTTAGTCTTTTGCAACCAGGAATAATCAATCAGCCAGTTTAGCAACTCGTGTGTTAGCAGCTGCCCCCTTCTTTACTGCAGTTACCGGTTGACAAACACGGCACTGCCGGGGTAATCATTTTGCCAACTTTCTACATACATCAAAACAGTTTTCCATCATCTCGGTTCCGAGGGTTCCGGAACCTGTACAGAAAATTGGAATAGAAATCTACATAAACATCATTTCCGCTCTTTTTATTGCTTATGAAAACCACACATTACATGTTGTACCGCCATACAGCGGGATCTTCAGAGATAGTGGTCCAGATTGCTGTAAGCACCAGTACCTCTAATACCCAGTAGTATGTCCTCTTGCATTGAAGCATACCTGTATCCGTCGTGGTTTACTACCCACAAGTTCATCAAGGCACTGTTGGTCCACATTGTCCCACTCCTCAATGGTGATTCGGCGTAGAACCCTCGGAGTGGTTGGTGGATCATGTCGTCTATGAACAGCCCTTTTCAATCTATCCCCAACATGTCCGGTAGGGTTCATGTCTGGAGAACATGCTGGCCACTCTAGTCGAGCGATGTCATTATCCTGAAGGAAGTCATTCAGAAGATGTGCACGATGGGGCGCGAAGAAGAATGCCTCACAAATATGCTGGCGACATGGTTCCACTATCGGTTGGAGGATGGCATTCACGTGTCGTACGGCCGTAACGGCGCTTTCCTTGACCACCACCGGCGTACGTCGGCCCTACATAATGCCACCCCAAAACAGCAGGCAACCTCCACCTTGGTGCACACGCTGGACAGTGTGTCTAAGGCGTTCAGCCTGACCGGGTTGCCTCCAAACACGTCTCCGAAGATTGTCTGGTTGAAGCCATATGGCACACTTATCAGTGAAGAGAACGTGATGCCAATCCTGAGCGGTCCATTCGGCATGTTGTTGGGCCCATCTTCACCGTGCTGCATGGTCTCGTGTCTGCAAAGATGTACCTCGTCATGGACGTCAGGAGTGAAGTTACGCATCATGCAACCTACTGCGCACAATGTGAGTCGCAACACGACGTCCTGTAACTGCACGTAAAGCATTTTTCAATATGGTGGCGTTGTTGTCAGGGTTCGTCCTAGCCATAATCAGTAGGTAGTGGTCATCCACTGCAGTAGTAGCCCTTGGGCGAACTGAGCGAGGCATGACATCGACAGTTCCTGTCTCTCTGTATCTCCTCCATGCCCGAACAACGTCACTTTCCAGAATGACATTTTCACTCTGCAGCGGAGTGTGCGCCGATATGAAACTTCCTGGTAGATTAAACCTGTATGCCGGACCGAGACAGGAAATCAGGTCCTTTGCGTTTCACGGGAAAGTTTCAACATCATTTTGGTTCACTCCGAGAAGCCTGGACTGTGATTAGGGCTGATGCAAAACTTTTTATGATATGTGTATTACAATCGAAAACCAGAAAATTAACTGCTTTTGTAGTGTAATATCGAAAAGATTCATTTCCATGCAATAGTAAAAATTGGTGGGTACGTTCAGCGGCATATGTGGATACTGTCTGCGAAATATTTTGCGAGTAGGCTTAGTATCAAAGAAGTAATAAATTTGAACGTGATGCATGATGGTGCTGTTCTGCACGCGTCTCGGTGTTTATGACATCATATCTCCCGATCGGTTTGTCATACCATTATATAATACATTAGGTACACTCAGCGTCATACTGTTTGAAAAATGTATTGTGAATACGAACTTACGAAAGCAGTAATAAATTTAAACGTCATACAAGACGCTGCACTTTTTCACGCTTCTCAGTTTTTATGACTTCATATCTCCTGAAGTATATTTGGTACAATGATATAATTTTGTTGTACATTGAGCGGCATATGTGGATACTGCGTGCGAAATTGGTGCTAATAGAATTAGTAACACAGAAGTAATAAATACAAACTGTAACATCCACGAGATAAATTTTAGCTACAGTGCGACGAGAGGAAATTATGCCTCTAACAATTATAAACATTATCTATTCAACATATGAAAAAACAGTGAAAACGATGACAAATATTAATTACTTATGTAATATTTTATTATGTAATTGCACATATCGATGTGTATCATACAAAGACAGTGATAATTGTAAATTCCTTTTATGATCTCCGTTTGTCTTCCTTTGTTTTTACCTTTTGTTGGTTGGCTTCTGTAGGTTGCGGACGCATATCAAACTGAGGTCTGTTAAGAATTGGTAATTATTTGAGAATAGAGTTCATTATTATTATTATAAATATGAGTGAATAATTATTTGTAACTTTAATTCCTCTATCAGTAAGCATTATCTGTGTTAATTATTTCTTTCAGCTGCAAGGAGCGCAGCCATTGACGATAGCGATTTGTATCGCGTTTTTACCTGTTTTCCTTAGAAAAAAATCAAATGTTTCCTTGCTGAAGTCTAAATAGTGCACAATACGAAAGTAAAGTTTAATAAGCATTTCAAATACTTATCTTATTTGCTCTTACAATAGAAAGTCTCTATCAAGAGTCTGCCGCCATCTTAACAATTATCTCAGCGGCAAATTCAAATTACGCAACTCTGCAGACATAAATGCCGAAGGTAATACAAATGTGTAAAAATAAATGTGCACCGGTTGTCCCGAACTCATTTTATTGAAAAAATTTCGAATCAGATTGGTTCTTTAAAAACAGTGCTCATAACACGATCCTTATAACAAACTTTTCTAGCTGATGTTTGGAGCCGAAATTAATTACGCACGAGTTGCGAAGAATATTGTTTCAGGCAACATACGTCACTGCTGTGCGCGGCTGATATTCGGTGGTTTTAATGATCATTTTGCTGAAGATAACTTTCCATCATGATCAATAGTTGTATAGAATCTGTTATATGAACTGTGATTTAGTGACACACAACTTACAGACAGCACTTTAACACAACGTTAAATTGGAGTTGTTTAGCAACTTGACCAAATCTTTAGCCGGGAGAAAAATTATTTAGTAATTACTCAATGTAATAAAATAAGATTATTTTCATTTACAAATTAGTTAAACACCAAACCACTGAATAACATAGCGAACGCCACAAAACGTCATGCCGATGCGGTGGTTTTTCAGGCATCACAGTGTTTATGACGTGATTCTCCTGAACTACGATAGGTAGTTGGGTCTTATCCCCAAAACGATTGGTGCTTAACAGTAAGGGATGAGTACCAAAATTTGTATTAACCGGTCCGGTGGTTTAGGGGTAGATATGGAACGTAAATAAAGAGCGAGTGCTTTATTTCAACTATTAACTTTTACTGGCGCCTCCCGCCCCCTCCCCGTCCTGTCACCAAATTTTTCTCCCATTATCGTATCTCCCATTCCCCTTTCTTCTCATTCCTCTCCCCTCTCTAAATATTGCCTTCACGTTCCTTTCCGATCTATAGCTCTTCTCTTCCTTCCATATTTAAGCCCTCCCTTCTTTGTTTATAGCCAACGGCCTTGTCGCAGTGGTAACACCAGTTCCCGTCAGATCACCGAAGTGCTGTCGGGCTGGGCTAGCACTTGGATGGGTAATCATCTGGTCTGCCGAGCGCTATCGGCCAGCAGGGGGCACTAAGCCCTAGTGAGGCAAACTGAGGAGCTACTTCATTGAGAAGTAGCGGCTCCGATCTGAGAAACTGACATACAGCCTGGAGAGTGGTGTGCTGACCACATGCCCTGCCATATCCGCATCCGGTGACGCCTGTGGGCTGAGGATGACACGGCGGCCGGCCGGTAGCGTTGGGCTTTCATGGCCTGTTCGGGAGGAGTTTAGTTTAGTTTACTTCTTTGTATATTACTATCCTCCCAACTGAGCACCTGATACCTGTACGGTAGCTCTTTGTTCAATAGGCTGATTCTCTCTAGCCCATATCATGTTCCTACGAAAGTTTCCCATTTCTACTCTAATCATTACTGCTTTACAATTTTGCACTTATTGTGAAACCCATTTTTTTACTACGTTTTACCCTTTGCCTAATACGTTTCGTTCCATCACTTAAAGATAATATACAGTGTACGTTTCCAAAGATTCCCCACTTCTTGATTAGCTACCTTGCTCAATACCTTACGTTTTAATTTGCATCAATTTTTGTTCAGTGTTCACATTGCTACTGGAATTATTTTACAGTAAAGTTTGATTTCCGGATATCCAGATTACCATCACATCATCTATTGGAAACCATCTCATACCACCAGGCCTACAATACTTATTCAGATGTCATGAGTGACTAATGTTGCTCATTGGAAAACACTATCAGACAGTTTCCGTATAGTCCATGAAGCCGTAACGCTTTTCTTTGTAATCGGTTTCTTATGATCAAATTGAAGTACGCACAAAGTTAAGTTTTCATCTCCCATAACAAAATGAATCATTTCTTTCCTTTCCTCTTACTATTAGTATTAGTACCCACATAGATACTTTTGCAGAAAATACATCTAAATAAATGTTGGCAACCAGAATAAATCGTATAAACTTCGACTTGAAACATAGATTATAAATGTTAGGCTTACCCCAATCCGTATACAGATATGACAAAATAAAGAACGCATGATGTCCTAAAAGCGTGAAGAAGAATTAAATCTTTTCGAGATGGTTATTCATTTGTTCCACATTAGTATTTGCATGACACACAAAACATATGCCTATGGAGCAACAATCTACAACCAACACACAAATTCCAATAAGAAAGAATATATTTTAACATGTGGATTTTAATATTTATTCCAAACACTATAAACATTGGAAGCCATTGCTAAATGTTAAGGAATCTTTCTTGACAGTTTAAACGTTATTACTTTGCCGAATATTGGATTGTACAGATGGATGATAGAACAGCCACATCAAAATTTATATTCCTTTAATTTAGGAGGTACAGAAGACGCCCTAAAAACAGTATCCCGATCATGGTCCAAACTGTATGCTTCCTCAGCTCTGCCTTCCTTCTTTTCATTTCTCTCATCTGACAGTACAGAAAGTACCTTACATTCCAAATCAGGTACGGATTCAAATCTATATGTTGCTTGAGTTGTGTCTTCTTTCTTTTCATTTTTCACATCTAATGGTACTGAAAGTACCTTACATTCTAAATCAGGTTCGGAGTCACATCTATAAGTTACTTCAAGTGTGTCTTCCTTGTTTTCATTTTTCACATCTAATGGTACTGAAAGTACCTTACATTCCAAATCAGGTTTGGGGTCACATCTATGTGTTACATGAGGTGTGTCTTCTTTGTTTTCATTTTTCACATCTAATGGTACTGAAAGTACCTTAAATTCCAAATCTGGTTCGGAGTCACATCTACACGTTACTTCAAGTGTGTCTT
Organism: Schistocerca serialis cubense; assembly: GCF_023864345.2. Classification (NCBI taxonomy): domain Eukaryota; kingdom Metazoa; phylum Arthropoda; class Insecta; order Orthoptera; family Acrididae; genus Schistocerca; species Schistocerca serialis. The sequence continues at coordinate 377,746,763 of NC_064643.1, read as the reverse complement.
CCTTGTTTTCATTTTTCACAGCTAATGGTACAGACAGTACCTTACATTCCAAATCAGGTTCGGGGTCACATCTATATATTCCATGAGGAGTGTCTTCTTTGTTTTCATTTTTCACATCTAATGGTACAGAAAGTACCTTACATTCCAAATCAGGTTTGGGGTCACATCTATGTGTTACATGAGGTGTGTCTTCTTTGTTTTCATTTTTCACATCTAATGCTACTGAAAGTACCTTACATTCCAAATCTGGTTTGGAGTCACATCTATATGTTCCTTCAAGTGTGTCTTCCTTGTTTTCATTTCTCACATCTAATGGTACAGAAAGTACCTTACATTCCAAATCAGGTTTGGGGTCACATCTATGTGTTACATGAGGTGTGTCTTCTTTGTTTTCATTTTTCACATCTAATGGTACTGAAAGTACCTTAAATTCCAAATCTGGTTCGGAGTCACATCTATACGTTACTTCAAGTGTGTCTTCCTTGTTTTCATTTTTCACATCTAATGGTACTGAAAGTACCTTACGTTCCAAATCAGGTTTGGGGTCACATCTATGTGTTACATGAGGTGTGTCTTCTTTGTTTTCATTTTTCACATCTAATGGTACTGAAAGTACCTTAAATTCCAAATCTGGTTCGGAGTCACATCTATACGTTACTTCAAGTGTGTCTTCCTTGTTTTCATTTTTCACAGCTAATGGTACAGACAGTACCTTACATTCCAAATCAGGTTCGGGGTCACATCTATATATTCCATGAGGAGTGTCTTCTTTGTTTTCATTTTTCACATCTAATGGTACAGAAAGTACCTTACATTCCAAATCAGGTTTGGAGTCACATCTATATGTTCCTTCAAGTGTGTCTTCCTTGTTTTCATTTCTCACATCTAATGGTACAGAAAGTACCTTACATTCCAAATCAGGTTCAGGGTCACATCTGCATGTTCCATGAGGAGTGTCTTCTTTGTTTTCATTTTTCACATCTAATGATACAGAAAGTACCTTACATTCCAAATCAGGTTCGGAGTCACACCTATATGTTAATTGAAGTGTGTTTTCTTCCTTTTCAGCTTTCCCATCCAATGTTACAGAAGGTACTTTAGGTACAAATTGGGGCTCTGTGTCAAATGTATTAGTTACTTGAGTTGTACCTTTTTTGTTTTCATTTTTCTGATGCAATGATAGAGAATGTTTCTGGGAAACAACCTGGGGATAGTTCTCGAGCTTCTCCTCATTTTTATCACGCCACAGGTTGAATTTGGGTTCCGAGGGGTCTTTACTTTTATCAAGGATCACGTTTTGCAGCATAAATCGCCCTATGTATGTAATTTCTGGTGACATCAGCTGTGATTTTGTTTTACATGTCGTGGTGTTGATATGTGAATAATGATGTGTTGTTAGGTCTCCCACTGCCGTGAAATTTCCAATGCCAGTTTCTCGTGGCACCTGTTGACGAGCATTATTATTTTTCGCTACATCGATGCTCCGTTCTCGCCCAGTGATGTCGTAGCAGGTGACGTCAGTTTTCGGCTTTAGTTCAGGCCCCACGCTGTCAGTGAAGTCCTTCTGCCGTTGCCTATCCTAAACATCAACATAGTGTTAAGTATTTGTTTTTGAATAGGAAAATATTTAACTATTGTCCTTGCTGATGGTAGTAATAAAACCAATACAAAAATATATATTCTGATCTCCTTTATAGATATAATCTGCATGCTAATAATAATAATAATAATAATAAACCCCGTGGAGGCTCGGGAAAAGAATAGGCCTTCAGTATGTCCTGCCAGTCGTAAAAGGCGAACACAAGAACAAACCACTAATAGGGCTAACTCCCCTTTTAGTATGATTAGTTGGTTCAGGACAGAACTAATGAAGCCTCGGACAAGCGCCGTCATGGTAGGGGGCGACGCTTGAACCCTATGCCCGTCCACAATGGTAACGACACTGCTAGCCACACAGAAAATGATTTAAATCCAAATAGAGGTGTTTTGCAGGATATGCTTCCTGCAACCACTCTAGAAGGAAAACAAAGACAGAGGACGAGATGGTCAGATGAAGTTAACCGACACCTCATGTTCTGTTATTACCAAGCAACAAACTTAGGAACCAACACAACTGGATACAGATCACAAGTATATACAACATTTATTACCAGATACCCAGAATTAAAATTTTTAACAGAACAACGACTAGATGATCAGATTCGTGTAATAATAAAAAATAACAGGATACCCTAGTCAGAATTAGAAACCATCAAACAACAAGTACAACAAATACTGGAACAAAATAATGTGCAATTAGAAAAAGAGGAAGAAAATAAAGTAATGGACTCAAACATCCAAGAGCAAACAAACAAAGAACAACACGCATCATTTAAACAATCAGTGGAAAACGAAATCTTAAGACAGCCACCAGAACAAGCACAAATAGAACATGAAGTGACACACATGTTAGATATAGAAGAAAAATTTCAGTTGACATATATAGAATACAAAGACACAAATACAGACATTAGACCATTCTTGCATAGGCCACCAAATAACCCACAAGTCGAAACAACAATAACAAATATCAACACAATCATACACAACAAAATAAATGAAAATACAACTATGGAAGAGTTACAACTACTGGTTTATGTAGGAGCACTCACTACACTAAATATACACACTAGGCAGTGATCAGAACCAACCAACACACAGAAGAAACCCACAAAACCAGCATGGCAACACAGGCTACAGATCAGAATAGAAAAACTGAGAAAAGACATCGGACAGCTAACACAATTTATAAGAAATGAAATATCGGACAAAAAACGAAAAAGGTTAGGTAAAATCTCACAACAAGAAGCGATAGAGCAATTAGATGAAAAGAAGCAGAAATTACAAGCATTGGCCAAATGACATAGAAGATACAAAAAAAGTGAAAATAGAAGGAAACAAAACCAAAAATTCAACACAAACCAAAAGAAATTTTACCAGACAATAGATAACACACACATTAAAATAGACAATCCACCAAACATAACAGACATGGAACACTTCTGGAGCAACATATGGTCAAACCCGGTACAACATAACAGACACACATGGTGGATACAAGCAGAAACAGACTGATACAAGATGATACCACAAATGCCTGAAGTGATAATTTTGCAACATGAAATCACCCGAGCAATTAATTCTATGCACAATTGGAAAGCCCCTGGAAATGATAAAATAGAAAATTTCTGGCAAAAGAAGTTCACCTAAACACATTCACATCTAACTAAATTATTTTACAATTACATTGTACACCCATACACAGTCCCTGATACACTTACACAAGGAATAACTTATCTGAAACCTAAAAATCAAGCAGGCACAGCAAACCCAGCAAAATATCGCCCCATAACATGCCTACCAACAATATCCAAAATATTAACTTCAGTCATTACACAGGAATTAATGACACATACAACACAGAACAAAATTATAAATGAAGAACAAAAAGGCTGCTGCAAAGGAGCACGAGGATGTAAAGAGCAACTGATAATAGATACAGAGGTGACATATCAAGCTAAAACTAAACAAAGGTCACTGCACTATGCATACATTGATTACCTAAAAGCTTTTCATAGTGTACCCCACTCATGGTTACTACAGATATTGGAAATATACAAAGTAGATCCTAAATTAATACAGTTCCTAAACATAGTAATGAAAAATTGGAAAACCACACTTAACTTCCAAACAAATTCAAACAATATCACATCACAGCCAATACAGATTAAGCGTGGAATATATCAAGGAGACTCCTTAAGTCCTTTCTGGTTCTGCCTTGCTCTGAACCCACTATCTAACACGCTAAATAATACAAATTATGAATATAATATTACTGGAACATACTCACACAAAATAACACATTAGCTATACATGGATCATCTAAAACTACTGGCAGCAACAAATCAACAACTCAACCAATTACTAAAGATAACAGAAGTATTCACCAATGATATAAAATGGCTTTTGGAACAGACAAATGTAAGAAAAATAGCATACTCAAGGGAAAACACACTAAACAAGATGATTACATATTGGATAACCACAGCGACTGCATAGGAGCGATGGAAAAAACAGATGCCTATAAATATCTAGGATACAGACAGAAAATAGATAATACAAATATTAAATAAGAACTAAGAGAAAAATATAGACAAATACTAACAAAAATATTGAAAACAGAATTGACAGCAAGAAACAAGACAAAAGCTATAAATACTTACGCTATACCAATATTGACCTACTCATTTGGAGTAGTGAAATGGAGTAACACAGACCTAGAAGCACTCAATACACTTACACGATCACAATGCCACAAATATAGAATACATCACATACATTCAGCAACAGAAAGATTCACATTAAGCAGAAAGGAAGGAGGAAGGGGATTTATCGACATAAAAAACCTACATTATGGACAGGTAGACAATTTAAGAAAATTCTTTATAGAACGAGCAGAAACTAGCAAAATACACAAAGCAATCACTCATATAAATACATCAGCTACACCATAACAATTTCATAATCACTTCTACAGCCCTTTAGATCACATAACATCAACAGATACGAAGAAAGTAAATTGGAAAAAGAAAACACTACATGGCAAGCACCCGTATCATCTAACACAGCCACACATCGATCAAGGCGCATCCAACACGTGGCTAAGAAAAGGCAATATATACAGTGAGACGGAAGGATTCATGATTGCAATACAGCGTCAATCAATAAACACCAGATATTACAGCAAGCATATTATTAAAGATCCCAATACCACAACAGATAAATGCCGACTTTGCAAACAACAAATAGAAACAGTAGATCACATCACAAGCGGATGTACAATACTAGCAAATACAGAATACCCCAGAAGACATGACAATGTAGCAAAAAAAAATACATCAACAACTTGCCATACAACATAAACTAATAAAACAACACGTTCCCACATACAAGTATTCACCACAAAATGTACTGGAGAATGATGAATACAAATTATACTGGAACAGAACCATTATAACAGATAAACCAACACCACATAACAAACCTGACATCATACTCACCAATAAAAAGAAGAAATTAACACAACTAATCGAAATATCCATACCCAACACAACAAATATACAGAAGAAAACAGGAGAAAAAATTGAAAAATACATCCAACTGGCTGAGGAAGTCAAGGACATCTGGCATCAGTATAAAGTTGACATTATACCGATTATACTATCAACTACAGGAGTCATACCACTCAATATCCACCAGTACATCAACGCAATACAGCTACATCCAAACTTATATATACAACTACAGAAATCTGTAATTATTGATACATGTTCAATTACCCGAAAGTTCCAAAATGCAATGTTACATATACTGTACAGTTAAAAGGAAGTCACGCTTGATCAATGTCCGCGTCACTTTCCATTTTTGACCAGATATAATGCCTGAGACAGGAAAGAATAATAATAATAATATTTTGATGTGAAAGTTTCCTAGTCAGTGTCTTGAAAATTATGCCCAGCAATTTGTGGGTAAAGAATGCGTTACACGGTCTTACTCCCCACAGTCAACATATTGGAGATATTATACGAGGCTATTCGGAAAGTAAGGAACGATTGGTCGCGAAATGGAAACTACAGTATAAATCCAAACTGTTTTATTTATTTATTTATTTTATTTTATTTTTTTCACCGTTAGCTTAAGTTTCCAGCTACGTATCTGCATAGCCGCCGCTCACACTTAGACGTTCGTCGTAGCGTTGTACCAACTTATTAACACACTCGTCGTAGAAGGTAGCCTCCTTTGTTCTCCGATAATTTTTCATGCTGTACTGCAGATCGTTCTCCGTGCCAAAATATCGTCTTCATATCCAGCGGTCCGTCTGAGCAGAGATGAAGCTCGGAGAGGGCCGGATCGGGCTGCGTGATGGGTGATCACACAATTCCCAATGAAAACGTTGCAGGGACGTCTTCATTGCCTCTGCAGTGTGCAGCCGATAACTGTCATGAAGAAGGAACTGCATGACTGATAAGTTATGTGATGTTGCATAACATCAGGCGAAATCTCTCGGCAGACACTCCCACTTGGCTGGATAGATTATTTTCTAGACGTCTTTATGCGTTCTCTGTGCGCTTAGAACTAAGAAGAGGGAAGTGATGCTATCCAAGGGCTTACTAGAGATGCTGCCCAAGACATCTATGCAGAGTTTCATCGGTTTTTCACTGTGGTTTCCATTTCACGACCGATCCATCCTTACTTTCCGAATAGCCCTCGTATAACTGGAAGATGTCGTTTGGTATTTTCAGTGCCCTTAATTCCAGTGAAAAAGATCTTCTATGTTTTGTACTGTATACTGCTCCCTGAAAGGAGCTATTAAAGTTCATAGTTAGTAAGTATACGATAGTACGAGTATTATCTCAGATTGAGCGGGTTTCACACTCCACATCTTTGCAACTTCGACTTGTAAATTGTGTATTCATTAAGACTCCGTCACAATTTCGATCTTTTGGCCGTTTTTACTGACGTGGCAGTTACACATTTTTAAATTTTTTTCATAAGCTAAAGAGGGTAATTTTCGTTGTGTTTCACTTAAAGGTGGCCAAAGGCTGAATCTGTAACACTGGGATTATTATATGAAGACATGTAGCCATCGAATGTGATAACAGCATCTTTTCAAAACATGTGTCCGTAGTCGTTTACCGAAAACTGAGCCACATTATGTAAGACACAAAGGGAGTGACGAAAGTTCGTGTGCTATAACTACGCTTTGACAAGGTCGCCTGAGTGGGACGATTTTATAATCAATCAAGCGACTCACCCTGGCTTCGCACAGGCCTTACTACGTACCTACGGGTGGACTACTCGTGTGGTGTAGGGGTAATGATTAAAATTCAGAGTACAACATTAAGTAACTGTATGACACCGCTTTCATATACCTCAAACGAGTTATGTAGTGCACATCACGAAGTTTTTCAGGTAAAGCGATTGTTATTTGTTTCATACACTACTGGCCATTAAAATTGCTACACCAAGAAGAAATGCATATGATGAACGGGTATTCATTGGACAAATATATTATACTACAAGTGATATGTGATTACATTTTCACGCAATTTGGGGCCATATATCCTGAGAAATCAGTACCCAGAACAACCACCTCTGGCCGTAATAACGGCCTTGATACGCCTGGGCATTGAGTCAAACAGAGCTAGGATGGCGTGTACAGGTACAGCTGCCCATGCAGCTTCAACACGATACCACAGTTCATCAAGAGCAGTGACTGGCGTATTGTGACGAGCCAATTGCTCGGCCACCATTGACCACACGTTTTCAATTGGTGAGAGATCTGGAGAATGTGCTGGCCATGGCAGCCGTCGAACATTTTCTGTATCCAGAAAGGCCCGTAGAAGACCTGCAACATGCGGTCGTGCATTATACTGCTGAAATGTAGGGTTTCGCAGGAATCCAATGAAGGGTAGAGCCACTGGTCGTAACACATCTGAAATGTATCGTCCACTGTTCAAAGTGCCATCAATGCGAACAAGAGGTGACCGAGACGTGTAACCAATGGCAACCCATACCACCATGCCGGGTGACACGCCAGTATGGCGATGATGAATACACGCTTCCAATGTGTGTTCACCGCGATGTCGCCAAACACGGATGCGACCATCATGATGCTGTAAACAGAACCCGGATTCAAACGAGAAAATGACGTTTTACCATTCGTGCACCCAGGTTCGTCGTTGAGTACACCATCGCAGGCGTCAAGGGTAACCGCAGCCATGGTCTCCGAGCTGATACTCCATGCTGCTGCAAACGTCGTCGAACTGTTCGTGCAGATGGTTATTGTCTTGCAAACGTCCCCATCTGTTGACTCAGGGATCGAGACGTGGCTGCACGATCCGTTACAGCCATGCAGATAAGATGCCTGTCATCTCGACTGCTAGTGATACGAGGCCGTTGGGATCCAGCACGGCGTTCCGTATTACCCTCCTGAACCCACCGCTTCCATATTCTGCGAACAGTCGTTGGATCTCGACCAACGCGAGCAGCAATGTCGCGATACGATAAACCGCAATCGCGATAGGCTACATTCACAACTTTATCAAAGTTGGAAAAGTGATGATACGCATTTCTCCTCCTTACACGAGGCATCACAACAACATTTCACCAGGCAACGCCGGTCAACTGCTGTTTGTGTATGAGAAATCGGTCGGAAACTTTTCTCATGTTATCACGTTGTAGGTGTCGCCACCGGCGCCAACCCTGTGTGAATGCTCCGAAGACATAATCATTTGCATATCACCGCATATTCTTCCTGTCGGTTAAATGTCGCGTCTGTAGCACATCTTCGTGGTGTAGCAATTTTAATGGCCAGTAGTGTATTTGTGCCCAAAATTTATTCTTATCCGCTTAAATATCTGTTACGTCCCGCATCGCTGCCCATTTAGGAAGTCACTGGGAGCTGATGCTGGCATCCCATTAGCGGTAGCCTACGCCGATCTGTTGATGGTGGCTCCCACAGGCTGCCAATAGCAGTAGCTCGCACCAACTTGATTCTGCAGTCGAGTGACCATATACAATTTCAAGTAGTTCCGGAAGACACCGCTATACGGAAATGGCATCATTCTCACCGTGGCAGCGAACTCCAATTCATAATAGTTCAACCAGTTTGCACTAAATACACTGGCGTGACGGAAGTCATAGGACCGCGGTATGCACATATACAGATGGAGGCACTATCATTATACAGTGCATAAAAGGGCGGTGCATTGGCTGGGCTGTCTCTTGTACTCATTCATGTGAAGCTATCCGTCGTATTAAGACCCGCACGGTGGGAATTAACAGACATTGAACAGAAAGTGGTAGTTGGTGCTAGACACATGGGACATTCTATTCCGGAAATCTTTAGGGAATTCAGTACTCCGTGATCCACAGTGCCAAGAGTGTGCCGAGAATACGACATTCCAGTCGTTACCTCTCACCATGGACAACGCAGTGACCGAAGGCTTTCACTGAACGACAGAGAGCAGCGGCGTTTACGTAGAGTTGTCAGTGCCGGCTGACAAGAAACACTGCGTGAAATAACCGCAGAAATGAACGTGAGACGTACGACGAAAGTATCTGATACGAGAGAGCGTCGAAATTTGGCGTTAATGGGCTACCGCAGCAGACGACCGACACGAGTACCTTTTCTAACAGCACGACACCGTCTGTAGCGCCCTCCTATGCTCGTGACGGTATTGGTTGGGACTTAAGCGACTGTAAACCGTGGCCTGATCGGATGAGTCCCAGTTTCACTTGCTAAGAGCTGATGGTGTGGCGCAGACCTCAAGAAGGCATGGACCAAGTTGTCAACAAGGCACAGTGCAAACTGAATGAAAATGGTTATATTCAGCTAGTTGAAAGCCATTTGCAACCATTTATGGACTTGCCAAACAATGATGGAATTCTTAAGGATGATTAGGCGCCATGTCAACGGACCACAATTGTTCGCGATTGGTTTGAAGATCATTTTGGACAATTGGAGTAGGTGATTTTTCCTCCCAGATCGCCCGACATGAATCCCATTGAATATTTATGGGACATAACCGAGAGGTCAGTTCGTGCACAAAATCGGTCTATATATTGGTGAAAACAGTATCAAAATCCCTACAGTAGGCCTTGCGACCACCCCGAACACACAAACGGGGACTGCAGCAGCGAACTTTAATCTATAGGTAAACATCGATATTAGTCAACACATAACTAATACTGTTAACAACCCAGTACTAGTTGATACAGAGAAAATTAACGGAATACCAAGAAAGGTGAGTGGATTCTCTATCTTCTCTAGGTATACCATTATACGAATATAATATACCGTCTCCTTGTATACAATATTCAACGACAGGGTCAGAAAAGCTTCTCGCTAGGAGTGGATTAGAAAATAACGTTGTGTTGTACTGCACGGTTATGTAAGTTAGAAATGGATATTCTTTCTGCAGTTTAATGTATACGGAAGAGTGTTGTTCTTCACCTCACCCTGCAGTATAAGTATAATCTACTCTATTTTGAAACAATGCCATTCACTGTAGTTGCTGGAGCATTTCTTGATATTACAAAAATTAGTCCCTAAAGGTAAGGCTTTTCCAAAAGTGAAAACTGTTCCAAGGTATAACGTAGTCACATACCTAGGAACAAATATTCTATTCGAATTTAAAAGTGTTGCGATCGAGAAAAATCTTGTAAATACTATATTTATAAGTTTATGTCCTACATTACTACTGTAGTACACATCAATAATCATTAAGTTGAATCAGATTAAGAACAATTAATATCAAAAAGTAACTAGCTCTTTACTCACGCGAAGTCTTGAGTGATATCGACAAGGGATTTCAAATTGATCCCGTGTCTCTAGATTTCCAGAAGGCTTTTGACATTGTACCTCACAAGCGGCTTGTAATCGAACTGCGTGCTTATCGTACATCGTCTCAGTTATGCGACTGGATTCGTGATTTCTTGTCGGAAAGGTCACAGTTCGTAGTAATTGAGGGAAAATGATCGAGTAAAACAGAAGTGATTTCTGGCGTTCCTTATCTACATAAACGATTTAGGAGAAAATGTGAACAGCCACCTTAGGTTATTTCAAGATGATGCTGTCGTCTGTCGTCTAAAAAGTCATCAGAAGATCAAAACAAATTGGAAAACGATTTAGAAAAAATATCCGCATGGTGCGAAAATTGGAAAATGGCCTTAAATAAAAAAAATAAAAACGTGATTTCATTCATATGAGTGCTAAAATGAATCCGTTAAACTTCGGTTACACGATAAAGCAATCAGTCTGAAGGCCGTAAATTGAATTACAATTATCAATAAATTACAGTCACGAACAACTTAAATTCGTAAGAAGACATAGCAAATGCTGTGGGGAAGGCGAACCAAAGACTGCGCTTCATTGGGAGATCACTTAGAAGATGCAACAGATCTACTAAAGAGACTGCAATACTACGCTTGTCCGTCCTCTTTTGGAATACTGCTGCGTGGTGTGAGATCCTTACCAGATAGGGTTATCGGAACACATCGAGAAAGTTCAAAGAAGGGCAGCACGTTTAGTATTATCGAGAGATAGGGGAGAGACTGTCACGGACATGAAACAGGATTTGGGGTGAACATCATTAAAACAAAAGTATTTCTCGTTGCGACGGGATCTTCTCACGAAATTTCAACACCAACTTTCTCCTTCGAACGCGAAAATATTTAGTTGACACCGACCTACGAAGGGAGATATGACCATCATAATAAAATAAGGGAGATCACAACTCGCACGGAAGATATAGGTGTTCGTTTTTCCCACGCACCATTCAAGAGTGGCCTAATGGAAAATTATTGTCAAGTTGGTTCGATGAACCCCCTGCCAGGCAATTAAGTGCGATTTGCAAAGCAGATGCAGATTTTGTTATGTAATTTAAAAATACTTTAAAATAGAAACTGCTAGCAAATAAAACAATACTTCATTTGTAAAAGAGGGAACATCGTTACGTCATCAAATAAATTCAGTTAATTTGCAAATGTCATGTGCTCCATGGTAAAACACCTTCTTCCGTTTCAAGAACAAGATGGTTAACGACCGACGAAGTATAGCTTAACCATTCACACGTTATGTAACTACTATAGTTATAAAAAATATACAGAATTATACTCACCATAAAACTTTGCAACTGAAAAATTAAAGATACATTCAGATTAGCTTTGATGTATTATGCAGCATTTAATTCTTAGGAGTAGTAATACAAACGCGGTACGATAGAAATTCTGGAACCTGCTTATGTTGGTCTTTAACTTGCGATCATTGCTGTGATTTTAAAATCGGTCACATATCAGAAAAATTGTAATGCGCTAAACTTCAGAGATAAAGTTAGACAGATAAGATTATAACAACGACAATACATGTGGAAAACGTACACGTAACTAAAGTATTAGAGTAAAATATTCCGTGTCGACCTGTGTGATACATGTATCCGCAAAGGTATTAGATCAAATCAAAATGCATAGTATTGGTTCAACATAAAACCTAAGTTCGGTTGGCTTTTACCAAGCGCCACATCTTCATTTATTGTAAAGAAAGGTTAGTATCATTCACTGCTCACATTTCATCATAAAATTGCAGTTATACACCTGATGGTTCCCTTTTACAACGCTCCTTCTAGTATAATACTCTTTGCGTTCAACATTTTTCATTTGATCAAACATACAGAAAACTCTGTCTCTGACATTAGTATTACATGTGCTGTTTTACAACATTCTCGTCTTGTAATTCATCGCTACAACATGAGAACGAGCTACTTTGTACCCGCGCTCGGGATGACGACGGTTCAGATATCCACCCGAACACTAAAGTGCTGGTTTCTTTTGGTTCATTAAATCAGTAAAGGCAACTGCCGCGCTACTTTCTTCAGAATCGATGCAGGCTTTTTCCTTTCCCATCCTTCCTCATTCTGAACTTTTGCTTCGTCCACGTCGTCGAAATAGTGAAAACGTTTCCAAATATTCCTTTACTAAAGAAAATATAGATCCATGCCCACTGTTTAGTTACCAATCCACTACCAACAGCATTCGGGAGGACGACGGTTCAATCCCACGTCCGGCCATCCTGATTTAGGTTTTCCGTGATTTCCCTAAATCGCTCCAGGCAAATGCCGGGATGTTTCCTTTCAAAGGGCACGGCCGACTTCTTTCCTCATCCGTCCCTAATCCGATGAGACCGATGACCTCGCTGTCTGGTCTCCTCCCCCAAAACCACCACCACCATTACCAACATGAGTAATTTTCATCTGAATTACCTCTCATTTTAACCGTAACATACTCTTCAACAAAATACTGTACCCCGTGACTGGAAGAGATGATAGATCACACATCGTTCTACAAGAAGTGTATTAGAAGTGATCCACAAAATTAGCATCCAGTCTCATTGACTTTCATCAGCTGCAGAACTACACAACGTGTTCTTAATTCCAGCATACTGAATTATCTCTCACAGGATGATCTCATCCAAGCCAATCAGCATGGATTCCGAAAATGTCTGTCAACCGAAACTCAACCTGCTTTTCGCACAAGACATTCTGAAAGCCATTGATCACGGTAGTCAGAGTAGTCAGAGGTATGCAGTATTTCTTGCCTTTCGAAAAGTGTCTCGGAACCACACCAATGTTAATTAACGAAAGCTCATACTCGGCATCTAACGAAATTTGTGACCAGACTGATGTTTTCGTGGTAGGCAGGGTAGAACATATTACAGTATTTTGGATGGAGAGTCATCAACAGACGTCGATGTGCGCTTGGGAAGTGAGCTGAGTCGCTTTATTTTTATATTGCATCTCAATAGCACGGAAGACAATATTTACAGCAAACTCATACTTTTGCAGGTGATGCTATTATCTATACCGAAGTAGGCGAGTTTTATACCTAGAGGGTAATGCACCTAGAAACACATGATATTTTTTAGTCGATACTTCAGCCTAATGGCTAATGGTAGAATGACGTTGAGGAATGCGCGCTAGAGACGGTCACAAGCAGCTTCTGCCATTTTCTACTATTTTTATTCTTCTTAGACATGAGGTTCTGTTTTATGAAGATTTTGTAAATATTTAGAATTCTACGCATTTAAGAACGGTGTCACGACACAAAAGAATCAAAGATATTAGCTGCCAGTGGACACTGATTTATATGAAAGGAGAAAATACAAAAATTCAGTAAGTGAAGCAGGCAAAAATGAATACAAACGTCTCAAAAATGAGATCGACAGGAAGTGCAAAATGCCTAAGCAGGGATGGCTAGCGGAAAAATGTAAGTATGAAGAGGCTTATCTCACAAGGGGGAAGACAGATACAGCCTACAGGAAAATTAAAGAGACCTTTGGAGAAAAGAGAGCCACTTGTATGAATATCAAGAGCTCAGATGGAAACCCAGTTCTAAGCAAAGAGGGGAAAGCAGAAAGGTGGAAGGAGTATATAGAGGGTCTATACAAGGGCGATGTACTTGAAGACAATATTATGGAAATGGAAGAGGTTGTAGATGAAGATGAAATGGGAGATACGATACTGCGTGAAGAGTTTGACAGAGCACTGAAAGACCTGAGTCCAAACAAGGCCCCGGGAGTAGACAACATTCCATTAGAACTACAGATGGCCTTGGGAGAGCCAGTCCTGACAAAACTCTACCATCTGGTGAGCAAGATGTACGAGACAGGCGAAATGCCCTCAAACTTCAAGAAGAATATAATAATTCCAATCCCAAAGAAAGCAGGTGTTGACAGATGTGAAAATTACCGAACTATCAGTTTAATAAGTCACAGCTGCAAAATACAAACGCGAATTATTTACAGACGAATGGAAAAACTGGTAGAAGCTGACCTCGGGGAAGATCTGTTTGGATTCCGTAGAAATGTTGGAACACGTGAGGCAATACTGACCTTACGAATTATCTTAGAAGAAAGATTAAGGAAAGGCAAACCTACGTTTCTAGCATTTGTAGACTTAGAGAAAGCTTTTGACAATGTTGACTGGAATACTCTCTTTCAAATTCTAAAGGTGGCAGGGGTAAAATATAGGGAGCGAAAGGCTATTTACAATTTGTACAGAAACCAGATGGCAGTTATAAGAGTCGAGGGGCATGAAAGGGAAGCAGTGGTTGGGAAGGGAGTGAGACAGGGTTGTAGCCTCTCCCCGATGTTATTCAATCTGTATATTGAGCAAGCAGTAAAGGAAACAAAAGAAAAGTTTGGATTAGGTATTAAAGTCAAGGGAGAAGAAATAAAAACTTTGAGGTTCGCAGATGACATTGTAATTCTGTCATAGACAGCAAAGGACTTGGAAGAGCAGTTGAATGGAATGGACAGTGTCTTGAAAGGAGGATATAAGATGAATATCAACAAAAGCAAAACAAGGATACTGGAATGTAGTCTAATTAATTCTGGTGATGCTGAGTGTATTAGATTAGGAAATGAGACACTTAAAGTAGTAAAGGAGTTTTGCTATTTGGGGAGCAAAATAACTGATGATGGTCGAAGTAGAGAGGATATAAAATGTAGATTGCCGATGGCAAGGAAAGCGTTTCTGAAGAAGAGAAATTTGTTAACATCGAGTTTAGATTTAAGTGTCAGGAAGTCATTTCTGAAAGTATGTGCATGGAGTGTAGCCATGTATGGAAGTGAAACATGGACAATAAATAGTTTGGACAAGAAGAGAATAGAAGCTTTCGAAATGTGGTGCTACAGAAGAATGTTGAAGATTAGGTGGGTAGATCACATAACTAATGAGGAGGTATTGAATAGGATTGGGGAGAGAGAAGTTTGTGGCACAACTTGACTAGAAGAAGGGATCTGTTGGTAGGACATGTCCTGAGGCATCAAGGGATCACAAATTTAGCATTGGAGGGCAGCATGGAGGGTAAAAATCGTAGAGGGAGACCAAGAGATGAATACACTAAGCAGACTCAGAAGGATGTAGGTTGCAGTAGGTACTGGGAGATGAAGGAGCTTGCACATGATAGATTAGCTTGGAGAGCTGCATCAAACCAGTATCAGGACTGAAGACTACAACAACAACAAAAAGTTGGCAATTTGTGCCGGATCGGAATTCGAACCTTGGTCTCGTGCTTACTTGGCAGATTCGGTCATGTCTGAAAGAATAGACACAACATAAATAACTACTGTGTGATATACAGTATTACAGCTATATGGAATCCACTGTTAATGCGCAAGGTACAGAAATTTATGGTGTGTAAATGCTATATATTTTAGAATTACTTATATAACATGTGGACAGTTAAGCCTTACTTCATCGGTCGCGTATTGTCTACTACCTTCAAAGAAAAGAGGGTCTTTTGCCATGGAACACGTGAAACTGGCTTAGCGTCTCAAGAATTTTCCATGGCTTCAATACGGATATTGGTGTCTCTCCCCGTTGATTCTGTTTAAAAATGCAGTTAACACAGACTGGTTTTGATAACCATTTGATTAATTTGATTTGAGTTACTGATATTTAACGTGTAATAGATGAACAGACTGGCGGTATTGAAAAGATTTTCCCGATGGTAATGCTTGAGCGTCTCAGTAGAATATTGGGTCACAGGACCATGAGTTTGTTGTACCTTAGAACATGTTTACAGATTTGGAAAGCATTAATTTTCTGAAGTAATTTTTTATAATTTCAGAAAAAGGACTGCAGCTCTTAAAAAGTGTATCGATCATTTAATAATGGAATGTGAAAAATACATTAAACTTCAGTTACAAGGCTGGCTGAGACCCGGCAGTTTAACCCCTGACCGCCATTTCATCTTTTATTAAGTGGCTTGACTTAATGCAGGTTTCAATCAAGTCTACTTTGAGTGAAGGTTGTTGTATCATATCTTCTAACTTTTATTAATACCTATGGGAGAGATGCTTGCCGCAGTGCTAAAATCTTCATTGGAATAATATTTAATTTAGTATTTAATTCTTACTCTTCGTTAAACTCTGGTATACTGTTCCGGCCCCTGGCTAAAGCCACTAGAATTTGTGCAGAGAAAGACCGAATGTGGCCCTGTTCAGCGGTATGGCCGGAGGCATCGTAGGAACCAGCTTAGTTAATCAGAATACAACGCTGGATTTTCTAAGGTACCTGCTAGCTGTTGTTAAAATATCCCAGGGCTGTCTGTTTACGGTGTCCGTATCTAGCGATATGAAGTGGAATGGCTGAGGCGGTGGCGTAATTTGGAATTCTGGCTACTTGAGGACGCTAGCGAATGTCACCGTATGAGCCCCGATTGTTTTAACTTAGGACCGCAGTCTGCAGTTTCGCTAGCCAGCCTGGGCACAGTGCGAAAAGCAACCGGACGTAGCGCAAGGTAGACTCGATTAATCCGCAAGAACCACTGGTAAACATTTTAGTCAGCTCTTGGAAATGTAACTTTACTTTTGCCTGTTAGGTGTTTGATGTTTCCCTATGCACTTGGCTGTCGCGAAGTATGGAAAATTTGCTTTAGACCATGCATTACTAAAGTGTTGTATGGAGGAACAACAAGCAAGAAGCTTTTGTTCAGTGGTCAGCCTTGTAATACTGTAGAGGAATGGGAGTTTAACAAGTTTACCTATTGGAGGAAGAGCAATTTATCGTTTAGGAGAGAAGAGGTAGTGAGCCTTCGTGGTGAGCTGAAGTGGTGACGTGAGTCGGCATGCTGGCGTAGTTTTTGATTCTGTTACGGATTCCAAGCCAGATCTACATTTTTCTTGGGCGAGGATCCGGATGCGAGCTTTCAGGTTCTTGCCTTCGATTATATATTTTGCAGACTTCGATTTTATTTAGTAAAAGTACTTTGTTCTGCCCACACTGCCTGGAGTTCTTACTTCATTCATTAGGCGCGTTTAACTACTGATTTTACGGAATGAAACAGAAGCTCGATTCAATATTCATGGCTTTTGGCTTAGTGCCGGCCAGTGTGGCCGAGCGGTTCTAAGAGCTACATTCTGGAACCGCGCGACCGCTACGGTCGCAGGTTCGAATCCGGCCTCGGGCATGTATGTGTGTGATGTCCTTAGGTTAGTTAGGTTTAAGTAGTTCTAAGTTCTAGGGGACTGATGACCTCAGATGTTGAGTCCCATAGTGCTCTGCGCCATTTGAACCATTATTATATTATTATTATTATTATTATTATTATTTGGCTCAGTACAGTTATCGATTTCCTTTCCGTGTGATTTTCATTACAATAGAGCTTGAGCATACCATCAATCTTCTTAAGGCATGGCGGATTCAATGAACTTGATATTTTTCATTTCATGGTCATCAGTCAACGCTCGTTCCTAACACCGCAGACATTTATTTGTTCTGACTCGTTATTGTTCGCATATTTTCGCGATTCGCGTTTCTTATGTCTATGGCACACAGTCTCAGAGACAGGAGAGTGGCTATCATCTTGCCTATCATGTTATTTATTTATATGTCTTTCTGAGATAAATTCTGATTCATAAATCCATCTTTGATTTTCCAGTAGTTCTATGATCCTTGTTGAGTTTTGGTTAATAATAACGTGCATTCGGACAACCCACGACTCATCTGTAAGGCCATCCAGAATCATTTCAGTTTCCGTTGCGTATAGTTATCAGAGTCACGTTTGAGTCAGTGGAGGAGTTATCTCTCAAATTGATCTCCGTTTCTGCATGTTCAACGAGCAGGGCTGCATTTCATTTAGGACCCCTTCCATAAATAGCAGACCCAGCCATAAGAGTTTAAGTCCGCTTAAATGACTAGAGGCGAAAGCCGGAGAAGTTATAACACGCTCCCCTACTATCTGAAAGAACTGCACATATATGCAGTCAGGTCTTCGCAAGTATTAAAAGTGGTTGAAAGATATTAAACTTGTTTTAAACAAACCCTGACATCAAGAGGGCCCAAAAAATGGAATTTTTTTTTTTGTTTCACAAAATTCTACGGTTTTTCCTCATTCTAAAATCATATATTTTATATAGAGTACGTCATCATTTTCTTGTATAAATGCCTTTCTAAAACAGATGCGGTGCGTGAATGCCAAGCTGTCTCACTACAGTCAAACATAAAACCTTTCCTATAGTGTCTCTTTGTATAATATTGGCGTCGCTGTTTCCATAGCAACTCGTTTGTCTAATATCCGTGAAAAGCATATCGACTGGACAATGAGTAGGGATTTATTGTAATCGATATTTCTTTCGAAACAAGTAGATTACGTACGTTTACTCATGTTTTCAAAGTGCATTTTCATTGTAAATTTGTATCTATTTCAACCATTGTACATCGTAAAATGCCAAAAGCGAGAATTCTAAGGTAATAAAGACAAGCGTTGTGTTGTAAATCGCAAATCACGAAAATGGAGAAACTGTTACGCCGCAGTGAGGTGAGAGTAGGTCTAGAAGTTCGCCAGCCAGTTGTTCAAAACGCCAGTTAAAACATCTTATCGAAAATGAACAAGATGTTGGTGTTGTAAATAATGAAAATAATGATTACATTTTAATTAGTAAGTGCAAGCTTTCAGAACTGGCAAACGAGGACTGTCCAGCAAAATTGTAGTGGAATGTCAAGTGTGTAAAGTAACAAAATGTACAATGACGTCTCCTTTAACAGCCACAAAATATAGTGAAGCGAATATTCGCCTTGCTTGTGCCATGAGGTGTATTGGGAATGGAAGAAAAGCAGACCAGATATTCTGTGCTATGATGGATCTCCCATTGCCACCTGTCAAATTTGAGAGGTATTATAAACGTCTGCATAATGCCCTAACATAAGTCAGGGAAGAAAATATACAGGGAGCAGCGAAAGAAACTGTAGAGATTTGTCACTGCTGCATTGGACAGTTCCTCGGGAAAGAGAGGCCATACATCGCTGAATATCGCTGAATGGTATTGTCGCCAGCCGGAGTGGCCGTGCGGTTCTAGGCGCTACAGTCTGGAACCGCGAGACCGCTACGGTCGCAGGTTCGAATCCTGCCTCGGGCATGGATGTGTGTGATGTCCTTAGGTTATTTAGGTTTAAGTAGTTCTAAGTTCTAGGCGACTTATGACCTCAGAAGTTGAGTCCCGTAGTGCTCAGAGCCATTTGAACCATTTTGAATGGTATTGTCGCAGTTATCCCTCTAGAAACAGGCACGGTGCTGGACTACAACACACCAACAAAAAACACTGCCAGGGTTGTGCCAATAAGGCACATGAACACAAATTTGACAAAAACTTTGAAGGTTTCAGTTGTGATATGGAAAGCTAGAGGCGTTTTCTATTTTAGTAGGTCGACTGTTAAATGTGGTGTGCAATACTCTCACTACCTTGGTGATGGTTACTCTAAAGGCTTCATAAGTGCTGTGGCTGAAAAACCGTATAGTGAAACTGAAACTCAAAAAAATTGGAATGAATAGGACATGTGCAGAAGGGAATAGGGACAAGACTTAGGAAACTCTGTAAGGACATGACAGAAAAAATATTCTCCGATGGTAAATCAGTTTGTGGACAATGCAGATTCACCGAATCAGAAATAGAAAACTCACACCATATTATAGTGTAGCCATCAGTAGAAACAGCGAAAATGTCAGTGAGATGAGAAAAGCAATTTGGGCAACTCTGTTTCATAGAATATCCTCTGATGAGCACTCACAGCATGGCCTTTGTTTATAGGGAAACACTTCATGGTACGAGTATAAACGAGTGGGTCTGAAGCAAATGGACAAAAAATACACACGTACACCCCAGGCCAGAAACTGTTGTGGCGGAATAACAACCAATACATAGAGAACTTCCATTTCTTGATTGGTGTTTGCTTTATTGCTTGCCAGTGGTGGAAATAGGCGATTGAGGAACGGGCAGCACTCGTGATGTAGTGCTGTTTACTTGCTGCCTAGTGCCGGCTAAGGCGTGCCGGTATTCTGTTACCCGAAGCCGCTGTGGTATCCCAAGCATGAGTACATGCTGCTTCGCATGCACTAGTGCTATTACTACTGGCAACCAAGACGCTGGAAGTCAGTACCCGTCCTCTTTACTCATGTTGAAACTCTCTCATTCAGAAATTAGCGAAAAATACCCTGAAGAAGACCACTTGCGATAGCGGCTGAAAAGTCGGAAGTTTTACCACATTGAAATACGGTCACAGACACAGAAGAAATGTATTGCCTGTAACAAAGTCCACGGAATCCTACGCTTACAACCCGTAAAAATGTTTATATGGCGAAAAACAGAATTCGAATAAAAGCTTCAATAGTTGCATTTGGGACGCTTAAAAAACAGTTTTTTTTGTGTTATGGGCGCCATAATGTGTTTTAACAAGCAGATTAAAAACCATGAGCAGACAAGGCATCAAAACTGGGGACAATACGAAAAGTGGGCTGCTGCGAGTGAACAGGCAATGTTACGCTGAAGCTGAAAAATCTGCTGAAACCATGAAAAGGAGGCCAGAATAACAACTAAAATAAATTTTTGTGATCAGTCAACTAATACAAGTGATAATGGCTAGGCCAGGAACCGCACCTGAGGAGAGTCCAGTCAACTGTTGCAAGTGTCTTTAGTTGAAGCCACTTCGTTGACCTGCGTCTCGGTGAAGGTGATTTGATAATGAAGGCAACACAACAGCCAATCGAGCCCGAGTCCCTCACATGGTATACCGCCTCACTTACCACTGTGCTAAGGCGACTGACGACCCACACAACCACCTTGGTATAACAAACTTTAGAGATATTAAATAAAACATCATATAGTCTCATTTATAGGTGAGGCACGTACCAGAAATCAGTTTAGTGGCAGGAGAGTGGGAAAACGCTATCAGCATGCATCACTTGTGCATCTCATAATAATATCCGAGTGTGTGGGAGTCATACCAAATTGGGCTAAAGGGTAATACTGAACTTATACCATACTACTGGCCATTAAAATTGCTGCACCACGAAGATGACGTGCTACAGATGCGAGATGTAACCGACAGGAAGAAGATGCTGTGATATGCAAATAATTAGCTTTTCAGAGCCCTCACACAAGGTTGGCGCCAGTGACGACACCTACAACGTTCTGACATGAGGAAAGTTTGCAACCGATTTCTCATACACAAACAGCAGTTGGCCGGCGTTTCCTGGTGAAACGTTGTTGTGATGCCTCGTGTAAGGAGGAGAAATTCGTACCATCACGTTTCTGACTTTGATAAAGGTCGGATTGTAGCCTATCGCGATTGCGGTTTATCGTATCGCGACATTGCTGCTCGCGTTGGTCGAGACCCAATGACTGTTAGCAGAATATGGAAGCGGTGGGTTCAGGAGGGTAATACGGAACGCCGTGCTGGATCCCAACGGCATCGTATCACTAGCAGTCGAGATGACAGGCATCTCATCCGCATGGCTGTAGCGGATCGTGCAGCCACGTCTCGATCCCTGAGTCAACAGATGGGGACTTTTGCAAGACAACAACCATCTGCACGAACAGTTCGACGAGGTTTGCAGCAGCATGGACTATCAGCTCGGAGACCATGGCTGCGGTTACCCTTGACGCTGCATCACAGACAGGAGCGCCTGCGATGGTGCACTCAACGACGAACCTGGGTGCACGAATGGCAAAACGTCATTTTTTCAGATGAATCCAGGTTCTTTTTACAGCATCATGATGGACGCATCCGTGTTTGGCGACATCTCGGTGAACGCACATTGGAAGCGTGTATTCATCATCGCCATACTGACGTGATGATATGGGGTGCCATTGGTTACACGTCTCGGTCACCTCTTTTTCGTATTGACGGCACTTTGAACAGTGGACGTTACATTTCAGATGTGTTACGACCCGTGGCTTTATCCTTCATTCGATCCCTGCGAAACCCTACATTTCAGCAGGATAATGCACGACCGCATGTTGCAGGTCCTCTACGGGCCTTTCTGGATACGGAAAATCTTTGACTGCTACCCTGGCCAGCACATTCTCCAGATCTCTCACTAATTGAAAACGTCTGGTCAATAGTGGCCAAGCAAATGGCTCGTCACAATACGCCAGTCACTACTCTTGATGAACTGTGGTATCGTGTTGAAGCTGCATGGGCAGCTGTACCTGTATACGACATCCAAGCTCTGTTATTACGGCCAGAGGTGGTTGTTCTGGGTACTGATTTCTCAGGATCTATGAACCCAAACTGCGTGAAAATGTAATCACATGTCAGTTTAGTATAATATATTTGTCCAATGAATACTCGTTTATCATCTGCATTTCTTCTTGGTATAGCAATTTCAATGGCCAGTAGTGTAATAAGGGGGGCGCGAATGGTCACAGGATTGTTTGACTCACTGAAGACCATCACGCAAAAGCACAAAATCCTAAATTGGCAAACGCTCTGTGACAGAATCTATTTATCCCGTGACAGCCTGCTTACGAAGACCAAGAACCAGTGTTATGTAAAGAATGTAGACATTTACTTCATTCCCCCACGCCTATCGCTCTCGAATGGGTCGCAAACACGAGAATAGATTGATCAGGGCGTGTAAAGATGTGTTTAAGAAGGCAGCCTTCCAGCGTCCCATATGCAAATGGAATGGGAAGAAACCCAGTCATGTGATACAATGTTAAGCACCATCGTGCAAGCTCTTCACAGTGGGCCGCACGTTACGTACTGTACCGCTCCAAGGACAGAAAACCCCAATTAATAAACTCTGTGGAAACCTAAGGTAGGGAAGTGAGTCATCGTGACAGTGAAGGCAATTATTGACGTTAAAATCTGCACTGGTAATATTTTGATTAACACCTATATCATTCATATACTGAGAATAGCATACAAAAGGGGGAGAAGACAATAAAACGAAGACACGAAGAAAGACAAGTACGCCGATTAGTCAAAAGTTTTGTCGTCAGCGTCACGATTACTGAACTGAACAGGAGTTAATCTTGAATGATATATCGGTGGTCATGTGTTGTAGGGACAAACAATTAACTACAGAAAGAAGAATAAATTCTGAGTCAAAAGATAAATCTTACATGTCGCCTAACTCATTAAACGGGCAATACAATATATTATTACATGTTGATTGACTCTTTAAACATTTTAAGTGACTAAGTGAGTACATGAATAATGGACAGTGAAAAGTGATTAGTTTAAACCAGTATTACGGCGTATAAAAAAATCATTTACTCCAACATGAGCTATCTCTGGAGCTACGTCGGACCGTTATTAATAACTGGACGTAGCAACGGCATAGCAACGGAACAGTAGACAGCAAAATTCCATCCTCGCTATGTATGATGTGGAAAACCACTGTAATGATGAAATAAAGATCAAGAATTTATTTCGTCACGGAACTAACCGGGCAAAAAAAAAAAAAAATACACGATTGCAGTTTACCAGTTCGCACAAACTGAGAAGACTGTTGCCGACAGATAACAGAAAATTTCTAAACCACGCAAGGAGTTGTGCCCCTATGAGAGTTACAGGTGCTGTTCCACGTCATAACGACGGGGACGAACATCGTTACGAGTCGCGTCTCCTCCCAGCGCGTGAAGGAGGAGGGAAGGGACGTCACAGTACCCGGTGGTTATAACTGAAGTGCAACTACTTACGGAGATTCAGTGTGGGCTGTAGTTATCATATGGCTGCGAAATTTCTGAGACATGCGAATGGGTTAATACGGAATCGATCTACGATGGAAAAAAATAGTTCCAATTGTGGCCACCATGTCGCAAACCTGGCGCTGTACACCATTCGTATGACGGCATGGCATACATGGCATACAGGATGTCGTTTGACAACCCATGACCTGAGTGAACAGTATGGCCATTGAGAAAAAGAGACTGCGTGCTGCAGAGTCCATGTGCTGTTAGTAAAACTGTTTCATGTTAACGGCAGCAATTACAGCGTCGGACTGACAGATTATGTCAGACGGAAAGGTCTAAGGAGAGGTCCAATGTCATTAAATGGTTTACTTAATTCTAAAACTGGTGACGTTGGTGTGGCACCTCGAAGAGGAAGGCGTCCTATCCCTGTGAACGTTACTAACGAGGCTGCTGTTGCTGTAACTGGCAGTGCCACACGTGCCCCGAGTAGTGCAGTGTCACGAGAAATGTCCGTCCCACGGTCAAGAGTACGGAAACTTTCGCAGCCTATTTTAAATTGGTACCCGTACAAGATCGAGGTGGTTTATGGAGTTAATGACATACCGCCGTGCAATATTTTATGGAGCAACGAGGCACATTTTACAGCACAGGGTGCAGTGAATGCACATAATTGCAGAAGTTGGGTACTGTTAAAGCGCGTGTTGTGCGCGGTGTGCCACTGCACTCGTCGTATGTGACTGTGTGATATGGATTCACAAGCATCTTTATTCTCGGTCCATTTTTCTTAGAAGAGAATACACTCAGAGTGTCGGTCAGGTCTATTGTGACGTCTGCACGTTATCAAGACCCTTCTTGTACAGCATGCGATTCCTGCTTTCAAAGAGTGCAACTATGTGGAAACCACTGGTTTCTTGCAAGATGAGGGAACACCTCATGTCGCTCGGCCGGTGGAAAATCCGCTTAATGCAACGTCGCACGAACGTGTTGTCTCCAGAGATTTTCCAGACGAATGACCTGCAAGACCATCTAATATGAACCCCTGTCACTTGTGGCTCAGGTGGCGTCTAAAAGAACACGTTTACCAGAACATTGCTCAGTTTCCTTTGGAACTCCTGCGTGTGACTTTTGATTACGCCTTTTTATGGATGCAGCATCCCGTTGGTCTGCCGGTACTCATATTGAACAAATTGTGTAAGAAGCCCTTACTAATAAAATAAACATTGCGCCTTTCTCACTTGACTGACCTTTTCTGTCCATGTCCCTTTCCAAATCCATTAAGTAAGGAAACATTTCTTTACGTCTTTCTTGCATTTACAGCTCCAGATTTTCTCCTGGTAACCAAAATTGGAACTAATTTTTTCGAGTGTAAAGCGGTTCCGCTTTAACGCAGTAAAAAATCTGCCACGTTCCGCTGCCATTCTATTATTACTGCCCACACTGGACCTCTTTGAGGAGTTGCATATTAATTATAATCACCCCGTATGTAGAAACAGATGCAGACAGGACAATAGTGAACATTTACTTCCACTGGTTCCTCTGCAAAAATAAAGAAAGCGGCTTCTTTGATTCTTCCGCATAACAGGAACTTCGTCGTTCGGAAAAGGTGAAAACCGCTACATGCAAAATAATGGCTGTGAGATACACTCAGGCTCATAAATTAAGGATAATGCTGATACATGGTGAAACAACGCTCTGGTGGGCGGTTTGCGGGTTTAAATCATCTCGGGGTATGACCTGCGGTCGTCGCACGGTGGCGCTGGCAGCAGTCCACATGTCAGAGTACGGTGCAGCGAGTAAGTTTGCAGACGTTTTCAGACGTGCTAATGGTGACTGTGTGTCGAAAATGGCTCAAAAAACACATATTGATGACGTTATAAGGAGTAGAATACTAGGGCGAATAGAGGCTGGTCAAACACAGCAGTGTGATCTCAATGTTATGGCAACGATTCCAGCAGACAGGAAACGTGTCCAGGCGCCACAGTACGGGACGTCCACAGTGTACAACACCACAACAGGACCGACATCTCACCATCAGTGCCCGCAGACGGCCACGGACTGTTGCAGGTAGCCTTGTTCGAGACCTTACCGCAGCCACTGGAATAGTTGTCTCCAGACACACGGTCTACAGACGACTGAACAGACATGGTTTATTCGCCCGGAGACCTGCAAGGTGCATTCCACTGATCCCTGGCGACAGGAGAGCACGTAAGGATTGGTGTCAAGAACACAGTACCTGATCACTGAAACAGTGGTCTCAGGTTATGTTCACGGACGAGTCCAGGTATAGACTGAACAGTGATTCTCGCCGGGTTTTCATCTCGCGTGAACCAGGAACCAAATACCAATCCCTTAATGTCCTTGAAAGGGACCTGTATGGAGGTCGTGGTTTCATGGTGTGGGATGGGATTATGATTGGTACACGTACACCCCTGCATGTCGTTCACAGAGGAACTGTAACAGGTCAGGTGTATAGGGACGTCAGTCATTTTGCACCAGTACATCCGCCTTTTCAGGGGTGCAGTGGGTCCCATCTTCCTTCTGATGGATGATGACGCACGGCCCCACCGACCTGCTATCGTGGAGGAGTACCTTGAAACAAAATATATCAGGCGAATGGAATGGCCTGCCTGTTCTCCAGACCTAAACCCCATCGAGCACGTCTGGTTTGATGTCGGTCGACGTGCACGTCTTCAAACCCCTACGACACTTGAGGAGCTCCGACAGGCACTGGTGCAAGAATGGAAGGCTATACCCCAGCAGCTGCTCGACCACCTGATCCAGGGTATGCCAACCCGTTGTTCGGCCTGTGTACGTGTGCATGGTGATCATATCCCATACTGATGTCGGGGTACATGCGCAGGAAACAGAGGCGTTTTGTATCACATGTGTTCCGGGACGGTTTTCTCGACTTATCATCAATACCGTGGACTTACGGATCTATTCTATTACCGCCAGTTTTGTGTAGTGCCACGTTGTGTAACACCACTTTCTACAATTATCCTTAATTTATGAGCATGAGTGTAGATGCAGCAACCGTTGCCTTAACATTGTGCAGATTATTACAGCATATAGGTGGTCGCTGTTGCTCAAGTTCCAGTCCAGCAGGATGACAGTAGCTGAAGTGAACTAATGAGTTTATGCGGAATCACTGATAACGTCGCTGCAACATCCGAAAATGCCACCAAGCGCGTGGCGCAGAGGATAGCGCACAGGTCTCGCTTTCGGAGGACGACGCTCGAAATTCGCTTGGGCCATTCAGATATAGATTTTCCGTGATTACCCTAAATTGCTCCAGGCAGTTGCCGGTATGGTTCCTCTGAAAGGGCACGGCCGATTTCCTTTCCAATCCTTGAAACAATCCGAGCTTTAGCTCCGTCTCTAATGACCTCGAAGCCGTCGGGATGTTTCTTCCTTCCTTTTTGCCGAAAATACAGTGGCAATCGCACTTATGCGACGTCATTAAAGAAACCAACTAGCAAAATATCGGATGCAATTCCGGCCTCCTTTCTCATAGTGGGAAACGGAAGCTTCACTTGCATCCATAACATCGACACTAATGTGTTTCATTAACATTTTGTTTTGTCAGAATGATCATGATGCCTTCATCACAAGTCTACAATTTTGCCTCCCCACACCCCCTCCTCTTTCAGTACCAAACTGACGATTCCTTAATGCTTTACTATGTTTCCTACGAACCGATACATTCTGCTAGTAAAATTACGCCACACTTTTCTTTCTCTTGAAATTTCTTTTCATTATCTTCTTTGCTGAACAGTTTACTGAGTACGTTTCACTTCCATACAAGGCTACACTACAGCCTTCAGACATTCAGAAAATACTACGTATCTTTCAAATTTAAATTTGATGTTAAAAGGTACCGTTCCTTTAGAAATGCTTTTGTTTCTATTGCTAGTCGGCATGTTACACACTCCCTACTTCGCTCATTATCAGTTATTTTGCCGCCCACTCCATAGTGGCTAGTTTATAAACGGGGAACTTGACTGTAGCAAGTATCGCAATAATATTATGTCCCACCCCCCACCACCCCTCCAAAAGGAATGACTGGAGAAACCTATGACTACTAAATGAGACACGAATCACAATTACTTTGATTTATTCCGATAAAATTATTGACAAAACAAATGACAAACAGTGGCTACATTAACTTAATAAGGCCTTGGCATATCTGACGTAGGGATTGGGAGGGGGGAGGATGATATTAAAAATCTCAGAAGTGAATTAATCGTAATCGCGAAGTGCCCAGTGATTGTCGTGATGTTAATTGAAAACACCTGTGATCAGAGTGAAAGCAGACTGTTCATTGGTTTTAAAATAAAAGTTCTCAGAGTGAAGCGTGGAGTAGCCGAATTACCATAGCCTGAAATGACTTTGATGGTCTTACATATCGTCTCGTGGTTCCGACTATATCTCACGATAGTATTGCACTTGGGGGCAGTTAAACAGAGAACCGACTCGTGGCGATAACATATTAGACCTTCTGGTGACAAACAGACCCGAACTATTTGAAGCAGTTAACGCAGAACAGGGAATCAGCGATCATAAAGCGGTTACTGCATCGATGATTTCAGCCGTAAATAGAAATATTCAAAAAGGTAGGAAGATTTTTCTGTTTAGCAAAAGTGACAAAAAGCAGATTACAGAGTACCTGACGGCTCAACACAAAAGTTTTGTCTCAAGTACTGATAGTGTTGAGGATCAGTGGACAAAGTTCAAAACCATCGTACAATATGCGTTAGATGAGCATGTGCCAAGCAAGATCGTAGGAGATGGAAAAAAGCCACCGTGGTACAACAACCGAGTTAGAAAACTGCTGCGGAAGCAAAGGGAATTTCACAGCAAACATAAACATAGCCAAAGCCTTGCAGACAAACAAAAATTACGTGAAGCGAAATGTAGTGTGAGGAGGGCTATGCGAGAGGCGTTCAATGAATTCGAAAGTAAAGTTCTATGTACTGTCTTGGCAGAAAATCCTAAGAAATTTTGGTCTTACGTCAAAGCGGTAGGTGGATCAAAACAAAATGTCCAGACACTCTGTGACCAAAATGGTACTGAAACAGAGGATGGCAGACTAAAGGCCGAAATACTAAATGTCTTTTTCCAAAGCTGTTTCACAGAGGAATACTGCACTGTAGTTCCTTCTCTAGATTGCCGCACAGATGAAAAAATGGTAGATGTCGAAATAGACGACAGAGGGATAGAGAAACAATTACAATCGCTCAAAAGAGGAAAGGCCGCTGGACCTGATGGGATACCAGTTCGATTTTACACAGAGTACGCGAAGGAACTTGCCCCCCTTCTTGCAGCGGTGCACCGTAGGTCTCTAGAAGAGCGTAGCGTTCCAAAGGATTGGAAAAGGGCACAGGTCATCCCCGTTTTCAAGAAGGGACGTCGAATAGATGTGCAGAACTATAGACCTATATCTCTAACGTCGATGAGTTGTAGAATTTTGGAACACGTATAATGTTCGAGTATAATGACTTTTCTGGAGACTAGAAATCTACTCTGTAGGAATCAGCATGGGTTTCGAAAAAGACGGTCGTGTGAAACCCAGCTCGCGCTATTCGTCCACGAGACTCAGAGGGCCATAGACACGAGTTCACAGGTAGATGCCTTGTTTCTTGACTTCCGCAAGGCGTTCGATACAGTTCCCCACAGTCGTTTCATGAACAAAGTAAGAGCATATGGACTATCAGACCAGTTGTGTGATTGGATTGAAGAGTTCCTAGATAACAGAACGCAGAATGTCATTCTCAATGGAGAGAAGTCTTCCGAAGTAAGAGTGATTTCAGGTGTGCCGCAGGGGAGTGTCATAGGAGCGTTGCTATTCACAATATACATAAATGACCTTGTGGATGACATCGGAAGTTCACTGAGGCTTTTTGCAGATGATGCTGTGGTATATCGAGAGGTTGTAACAATGTAAAATTGTACTGAAATGCAGGAGGATCTGCAGCGAATTGACGCATGGTGCAGGGAATGGAAATTGAATCTCAATGTAGACAAGTGTAATGTGCTGCGAATACATAGAAAGAGAGATACTTTATCAATTAGCTACAATACAGCACGTCAGCAACTGGAAGCCGTTAATTCCGTAAGTTATCTGGGAGTAGGCATTAGGAGTGATTTAAAATGAAATGATCATATGCCAGTTGATCGTCGGTAAAGCAGATGCCAGACTGAGATTCATTGGAAGAATCCTATGGAAATGCAATCCGAAAACAAAAGAAGTAGGTTACAGTACGCTTGTTCGACCACTGCTTGAATACTGCTCAGCAGTGTGGGATCCGTACCAGATAGGGTTGATAGAAGAGATAGAGAAGATCCAACGGTGAGCAGCGCGCTTCGTTACAGGATCATTTAGTAATCGCGAAAGCGTTACGGAGATGATAGATAAACTCCAGTGGAAGACTCTGCAGGAGAGACGCTCAGTAGCTCGGTACGGGCTTTTGTTGAAGTTTCGAGAACATACCTTCACCGAGGAGTCAAGCAGTATATTGCTCCCTCCTACGTATATCTCGCGAAGAGACCATGAGGATAAAATCAGAGAGATTAGAGCCCACACAGAGGCATACTGACAATCCTTCTTTCCACGAACAATAGGAGACTGGAATAGAAGGGAGAACCGATAGAGGCACTCAAGGTACCCTCCGCCACACACCGTCAGGTGGCTTGCGGAGTATGGATGTAGATGTAGATGTAGAAATGGCTGCAGAATCAGTCGCTGGCAGAACCAACGACCCTCACCTGCGGTTAGGTGAGGATCATACTAAAATCTTTCTTAAGTCACCAAGACACCAGCTCAGGCGGTGCAGCAGGTTGGAAGAGTCGATGGCGGCTGTCAGCATGGGAGTCTGGCGGCGGAGGCTCCCGAAGATCGAGGAGTGATTTCTGATCGAAACCTCGCACTGCCGCTTTTTGCGTCTCTTGCTAAATTCGGATTGGCTAGGCTCCGGATCTTTCGGTGCCGACCAATACAAAGGCTCCTTAGGAAACTCTAGTCCCCTTCCTCTATCTTCTCTTTCTGACTGAAGAAGTAGTCTTCTTCATCACTGCCCCGTTTCCCGTTTCTCTGTGTAACCCGTATTTAATTTACGCTAGCCAACGCTGCATGTTCTTACATTGCGTAAACTTTGTTTTTTGCTGAGTTAATACGTTCAGCGGTGTGTAATGTTTTCAAAGGCCAGAACTGCACGGCCCCAATACGTCTATAAGATATTTATCTCTGGATTACAGTGCTTTCTGAATAAACAGGCGCCGGCCGTTGTGGCCGAGCGGTTCTAGGCGCTTCAGTCCGGAACCGTGCGACTGCTACGGTCGCAGGTTCGAATTCTGCTTCGGGCATGGATATGTGTGATGTCCTTAGGTTACTTAGGTTTAAGTAGTTCTAAGTTCTAGGGGACTGATGACCTCAGCTGTTAAGTCCCATTGTGCTCAGAGCCGTTAATTGATAAACGGTCAACCTTCTACTCTTGGACACTATAGTACCTTCTGCTAAAAAGTTTACTTTCTCACTCCACTCCAGGTTGTAAACCGTTTTCTCCAAGAGTTTGCGCCATGGGAGAGACTATCTGTTATAGTTCAGAAAAAGTTGTACGTACCGCTGTGGCACAACAAAAGCATGGCCGACGGCTGGTGGGATACTGTCAGTTACCTCTCCCTCGGCAGACCTTCCGAAAATTGGATCTAGGGAGGCAGTCAGAACGCTGTCTACATTCTCTCACTTCTGCAAGGTACGTAAATCCGAATCAAGATTAAAAGAAGAGTGCGGTTGCATTGCTCAGTTATTGACGATCACTCATACTGCTGTTTATCATATTCCTCGGTGTTAATTAAATATTCCGATCAAAATAGTCTTTGAATATGAATATGCGTATGTTATGTGACTGT
Organism: Schistocerca serialis cubense; assembly: GCF_023864345.2. Taxonomy (NCBI): domain Eukaryota; kingdom Metazoa; phylum Arthropoda; class Insecta; order Orthoptera; family Acrididae; genus Schistocerca; species Schistocerca serialis. The sequence continues at coordinate 377,714,776 of NC_064643.1, read as the reverse complement.
TTCCAGAAAAACAGTCACGTATCACTACATAGAGGAATACATGTACGACTTTTAGTGCCTCATTTCGGAATTTTACTCTATCATCGTCGCCTGATTTAATTTGACTGCATTACATTATCTTTGCTTTACTTTTGCTGATATTTCCCTGATAATTCCTTGTGAAGCTGCCAAAAACTTCTTCCTACTAATCTTCCAATTATTTTGACATAGCTGACAGAAATACAATGTCACTGGCAAACCTCAAAGCTTTTGTATGTTTAACTTTCACTCCATTTCCCAATTTTTCATTGATTTCCTTTATTGCTTGCTCAAAGTATCGACCGAATGACATCGGGAATAGGCTACAACCCTTTCTTACTCCCTTTTCTATTTCTGTTTCTTTTTCATGTCCTTTGACTCCTATAACTGAAGTCTGTTTATAAAGTTACTGTTGATTTCTTTATTTAATTAATTAGCCAGTCTCAGTTGCTATGTACCCTCTCAGTGCAGGAACTCAGGTTCCTCAAATTACATTATCGCATAGTTCATAATGAATAATCCGTCAGATCTGCGAGGAGGCGGGGAGGGCGGAGTGGTAAAGCAAACCCATAAAGAAACAGCGAAGTATAAGATCCCGCTATCCCACTGCTATGATGCTGTTTCAGACATAAGCAGATAGATCGTTTCTGGAGTATTAGGAAGTGGGTAGTGAGTGGATGTTGGAAAACTGTTCTGAGACATTTACTGCGCATGAAACAAATATCCCACACTATTCCCTGCATACACAAGCGCCAAAAATCATCGAAATACACTCATCAAAACTACCGTGCGTTACAGTGAATGCGTTTTGGGCACTTCGTACAGGTAATAAAGAAAGGTACACGCTCCAGACACATAAGCAAGATCGAAATACCAGGGTCTTACGAGGCTCTGCTGTAACACTCCACCCGTCACTTATCTGGTTTTGGCGTGTGTTCACTCCAGCTAATTGACTAACAGATCAACAGAGAGTGCAAAACTGCCGCAATATCGGATAACGCAAGGAAAGTATTAATGCCCTGTGACTCCTGATTGAACTGTGGTGGCAGTGTTGACATTAAATGATTCAGAATTGATCACTTTTAATTAAAAAGGGGTGCACGTTGATGTTATATTACAGCTATTGAACACCAGATGCAAATGTTGAACATAAAATTAATTAAGAAAATGACTTGGGATTTCAACTACTTGATTGAAAACAGATGCAGTCGATTAGCACAAATTTATTTTAAATCACGACCTTCAATCATCACATTACATGACTCTCCTACCAGGCAGTGGTAATAAATTGCGTTTGCGTGGAATAAAGTGCAATAACTCAAAAGTGATTCCTATCGACTGACGCAGGCGTAATGCGAAGTGAAAGAAGAATTCTACAATACACGGTCCATGAAACACCCTCGTGGAAACTTTGCCGACGTGATCCAACAAATTAATCAGTGGCCAGAGTAGGCGCAATATCACTGAATACAGCATGACGGTGCGGCGTTGTTGTTTGGACGTTGGCCGACCTCGTGGTGCTGCAAGGCTGTGCTCGGCTATTCACTCCTAGCTATCTTGCTCAGTACATAGCTGAACCAAAACTTCCTATGTACAAGCTCAATCATTCTATTTGCTAAGTCCTAAACTGCAGAGATGCTCACTCTTTCCCAGGCAAGCTGAGTAAAGAACGCCACGTCCACACTCTAGGCAAGCTGGGAACGGAAGATCTCTATGGAGACTTCTCCCAGTCCGCTCTTCGCCTCGGTTTTCCCTCCAGCAAAATCACTTACGCCAATTGCAGCGCAAGTCACGTTAATTATGCGTTGCTTCCCAGCGCCGACCGATGCCTGCTCTGGGAAGTGAACAAATTCCCACAAAATTTCCCTTCCTCTCAACTTCTGCTATTTAGCTCCTCCCAGGCCACCCATAAAGGTTAGCATCTGCACAAACACCAATTTTTCCGGAATTCTGACTCCCAGGAGAGTACTTCAAATTCCTTGGTCCTATGTTCCCATCGGAGGCTGGCGTATTTCATTCTGTCGCTCTTCACCTGATTTACTTCAGACTCTGTGGACCATGAATTCAGTGTGAAGTTGCTATATTCACGAACATGCATATTTTGACCTCTGTTGACCACTCCACCGTAGCTTTGCATGGCTTTCTTGCATGTTTCACTAAAAACAGGACGATGGACATTTATCATCAGGCATACAAGTTCTCCGTCTGCTTCCCAGTACACCATCATGGGGTCAGGGTCAACCACCCACTCACTGTCACTCATCTTAAGGCAGCTGGAGGCCGTGCCCTGTTACTGCTTTCTCAGAGCTTTAGCTGCTCTAAGCTGCCTATTGTCGTTTCCCATAGCCGCTCCCCCGGCGGCCATGGTCAGTTCTGATTACTTCCCTGGGATAAACTAGCCTCCCGTAAATCGACATGTTTCCACAAAGTTTTCATGTCGTGTGAATTACTTTAAAACCATCACCCAACACTAATTACTTCAATACGTCCATACTATACCCTCTACAAGATGCATTGTGCCTTGTCAGTCATTTTTGTTCAGCCATACTGTTCGCTCAACGCCAGTTAGGTGATCTTTAAAGACTTCATGTAAGGGGCATAGTTCTTGGCATCTTACACTGCATTTAAACATATCAGTCGGATAAATGGCGTGCTATGGTAATACTTGGACAAGGAAAGTGAGAACGATGTTAAACACGAAATAGTTTCACTGATTCAGCGTTATAAAAGACAAGCCATCGGCAAATTTCAAATATAGGTAGCTACAGACCAAGAACAGACAGTTTGTGATTTTACAGTAAAATGAATACCCTTAGCTGCATACAGGCGTTGAAATAAGTCAACAGGGATAGTTGATAAATGTGTGCCCCGACTGGGACTCGAACCTGGAATCTCCTGCTTGTCACATGACATCTGTTCAAGTTGATCATTGAATCCTGCACTGAGTTTTTTTTATTACAGAGGACAATCGGACCTCCGACCAACACGCTGAGCTACCGTGCCGGCTTTTCCACCACAGCCACCACGCTCTATTCATCTGAGCCACCGAGGACACAAAGGATAGTGCGACTGCAGGGACTTACCTCTGGCACGCCTCCCATGAAACCCACATATGCAACTCACTGCGCCGCACTATAATCATAGTGCCCCAGCCAATTATACTTATTACTCGCGGCTTTGCTGCTGATTCCTGTAAGAGTTCGGGCACTGTTTGTGCATCCGCACAGAATATGACGGTCAAATGGCTGGTGAGTCTTAATTATATATATATATATATACGTATATATATATATATATATATATATATATATATATATATATATAGTGGTTTGCCCTCAAAGCATTATGAACTTTCAAGCAGATGACCCCACAGAGGAATAGGAATAACCAAGACACAGCAAACGGTCTTTCTTGGGGCACAGTAGACTTGGTTTCTCGGACAAGGAAGCATCCAGACTCCAACGAATTGGCTTTTCATGGCATGTAACGCAATAACTTAGATACAAAACCGAATGAAATGCATTAAAGACAAGATAATGTCGTATGTGGTCTTGCTGAGGATTTAGGCGTGCTATCACGTACATCTTGCCATGATCATCGTCATGCAAAGAAAACAACCTGAAATTTATAGTCAAGCCAGCAACTTATACAAGGGTCGTTCGACATCGTACAGAGGTTAGAAAAGATGCTGTACATGAATTTACTTGATGTGGAAGCTTCAGTACATGTGGCCCTCCATACAATGAAAACAGCCACACTTACCACTTATTACCAAACAAATAGTTTTAAAAAATACACTGAGGTGGTGAAAGTAATGAGCTATCTCCTAATATCGTGCCGGACCACCTTTTCTCCAGCGTAGTGCAACAACTCGATGTGGCGAGGACTCATCAAGTCATTGGAAGAGCTCTGCAGAAATATTGAGCCATGCTGCCTCTATAGCTGTACGTAATTGCGAAATCGTTGCCAGTGCAGGAGTTTGTGCTCGAGCTGACCTCTCGACTAAGTCCCATAAAGGTGTGGCCAAATCTTTCACTCGAATTGTCCAGAATGTTCTTCAAACTAATGGGAAACAATTGTGGCCCGGTGACATGGCGCATTGTCACGGGAACATGAAGTTCATGATTGGCTACAAATGGTCTCGAAGTATTCGAACATAACTATTTCCAGTCAATGATTGTTTCAGTTGGACCAGAAGATCCGTCCATTGCATGGAAACACAGCCCACACCATTACAGAGCCACCATCAGCTTGCACAGTGCCTTCTTGACATCATGGGCCATTGGTTTCGTGGGGCCTGTGCCACACTCAAACTCTACCATCAACTCTTACCAAATGAAATCGGGACTCATCTGATCAGGTCACTGTTTTCCAGTCATCTAGGGTCCAACCGATATGGTCACGAGACAAGCAGAGGCGCTACTGGCGATACCGTGCTGTTAGCAAAGGCACTCGCGTCAGTCGCATACCGCCACAGCCCAATAACGCCAAATTACGCCGCACTGCCCTAATCGATACGTTCATCGTACGTCCCACATTAATTTCTGCAGTTACTCCACGCCTTGTTGCTTGGGTGTTAGCACTGACAACCTTACGCAAACGCCGCTACTCTCTGCCGTTAAGTGAAGACCATCGGCTAGTGAGTCGTCCTTGGTGAGAAGTAATGCCTGAAATTTGGTATTCCCGGCACTCTCTTGACACTGTGGATCTCTGAGTAGTGGATTCCCTGAAGATTTCCGCAATGGAATGCCCTATGTGTCTAGGTCGAGCTACCAATCCGCATTCGAAGTCTGTTAGTTCCCGACGTGCAGCTAAAATCACATCGGTAACCTTTTGACACGAATCGTCTGAGTACAAGTGACATCTCCGCCAGTGTACTGCCCTTTTATACCTTGTGTAAGCCATACGAATGCCATATGTACATGTGTATATTGCTGTCCCATGACTTTTGTCACCTTCGTCTATGTACATGTTAAGGCGAACACTTTTATATAATGCATTGCATGCATGAACGTTCAATGTGTGGCAGAAAACAGACAGAGTGGCTGCAACCACGTTGTCATTGGAAGAAAGTCATCTGTCTCAATCCCTTAACTTCGTACAGTACGCCGCCTAGAATACCGAGTAAAAATCGAAACAATGTAAGTGCTACACGCATCCCTATAATTTAAACAGAAATAACCAAGATATTCCATTAACACCGTGCCTGAAGAGCCCCTCGTCATCACTATTCGTAATAGAAAACACTTATAAATGATTTCAAATAGAAATCCTACATGATACTGCTTTCATGCAACGTCTTACGACACCCACAGGAGACATCACCACGTCCTGCAAGAGTCACACACAATGTGCACGGGCGCAGTGATAAAGTGCGTTCAGTCTCTCCGGCCCTTCTCTTGCCAGTGTACCGTAGCCGCACACAAGCCATTTCTCCTTAACAGTTCACACTTGACCAGAGCACACCACCTGCATAATCCGCTCATATTTGCCAACCTTGGCTGAAAGGCAAGCTGTGATTTCTCTGGGCAGTGATTGTGTTTGATAAACTAAGAACCAGAGACCCACTACCGCTTACTCTGACCTCCCTGCGAGATTTGAAAGGTAGATGATCCACGGTAATGCCTTTACAAGAAAAATATGAAAATCTTGCATTCAGATACGCGAAATTTCATTCATTCATCGGATCGAATAGATCCAGTAAGCCGTAAAAGCGTTTGAGTGCTTATGAAATGTGCCAACATGTTAACAGCCGACGTGAATCACGGTTTCCACTCACGTTGTGGATCACCTTTTGCTCGCTGTGTTCTATCGCTTGTACCCTCAGATTTCAAAGATAATATTCCAGTAAACATTGTCAAAAGCTCCCGCTCAGTCTACAACAGCTATACACGTAGGAGTTGTCTTCCATTAACCTATCTCCTAAATTAATTTTTAAGATCGGCATAGATTCGCGTTTTTATAGACTTATCCAGAACCCAGACTGATCTTCCTCGCGACTGAATTCCACCGTTTATTCATTCTTCTGGAAGTAAGTTGTGTCAATATTTTTCAACCATGAGTTATTAAAATAAAACTTTGGTAATATTCACAGCTGTCAGCACCTGCTTTATTTGGAATTGTATTCGCATACTCTTTCGGCACATAGGCTGTGGAGTGGAACTGTCTGGGGGTTGTGAATGTATAATGCTAGTTTAGTTATCATACCATTTCTTAGGAACGTTGCTGCTAAACACGACCGTTCAGCTATTAATTAAAATTGTCCTAAAACAAGTATTTTAAGAGAGGTCAATAATATAAGCAAAATAGTACTGATTGAAATCAACAACAATTTCCAAAACATCAATCAAAACTGTTTAACGAGTGAAATAGAACCAGTAGTTCAGTAATAGCGGCACTAAATCACTCCCCACGTATGGTAGAAGCCTCACATTTCGTAAGGAGTTCCAATTCAATAATATTCAAAAGTCTCATTCACAAAATACTCAAAAAGTGGCACAAAATAATATTACAATTAAAACTTACATTACACAGAAGAAGTACAATGTAATTAAAGCGGTTCACAATGCTGGTTTAAACCAAACGTTACACCAACTGAAAATATTCCTTCATACATAAATGTCGTCCGACGATATGAATAATGTTAGGTATTAAAAGTATGACAAGACAAGCCCATCAAAAAGCCAAACCTCACAATCCTGAAAAGTCTCGTGATACCAAACACAAAACTTAAAAATACAGTATGAGAAGAATGTTTTATTAGTACGAGCACGAAATTGCTCTGCGGCCTCCCCTCAAACAGCAACAAGAGATTAAAAGAGGTAAGCAAGCTCACTGTGCTGACGAATCTGTATCTACAATCGTCTTTAGTAGATGGTAAGGAACCAGCCGCGCAGTTTCAAAATACAACTAGCACAGAATGAAACCAGTGCATTGTAGTAAGCCAGGAACAAGTGTCACAGTTTGCTAATGGCACACTGCATTACTTGAAAGCTTTCTTGAGCAATCTTGTGTACAGGATACACAGCACTAATTGTAGCCATGTTAGTACATTCCAGGCTCTGTCTTCCCAGGAACCCGCAAAACAACGCCCTGTCCTCTTTTACTATGTCCGCCGTGGCGTTTTCGTTTTCGAAAACCACCAGCTGTGATATTTTATGCATTTTTTCTTACATTCCAAACATTGTTCGAAATGCTTCGTATGGAGTACAAGAAACAGTTCAGCTTTGTGAGATGTTACTGATCGTGTTACGTCAACATATACCAACATATGACACAGTGTTTCCACAGTATATTAGTTTACAGTATTCATTCTAAATTTAAAAAATCATCGGCCTCTGTAAAATATTACAATATGCTTTTCATGGTCTGTGCTGAGTGTCTTTTCTGTCTTGAATCATACTGCAAAATTAATCCAGCAACATAACTGTTACTCGCTTCCCTTTAAACCGCTTTCCACAAATAATTATCTCGAATCTTTCATCACGTTCGTCGGAAAGTATCTGTGAAGTTCTCCACGTGATGGTCTACTACACGTTTTTTCAGAGACACTTTGTTCTCTAGATTTCGAAATGCTCCACTCATGTCTACGTTCAGTCGGTGCTAGCTCGTTTGGTAGCTCGTTTTCTAAGGAAGCTCTTGTCACTTTCTTGAAATGTACCCATACATTCCTATCTTTTGCAGTTAAGCGTTCATCAGTCTGTTTATCTTTCTGAAGCTCCTTGACATGCGATCTCACGACTTACCCTCTGCAAGACGAAGGAACCTATCAGTTAGCAATGCCAGTCGTAGGAATAGTAGACCTTCAGGATATGCCAGCGCTTGATAACACACATTTTCTTCTCTTATTTTCCACGTCCAGTCATTCCATTACTTTTACACATACAGAAATTCTCGCTCACGATTAACCCAATTGTTGCACAAAGATGCGTCGTAGCCGTGTTACATTCCCGAAAACACAGAACAATTGGGAAATCACTACATATTTGTTCAGCTGAGTTCACTGTATTGTAATGAATTCAGCTCTAACACTGGCATAAGAAAACTGGGCGGAGTAAATACTGTTTTACAGGGTGACAAAAATTGAACTATATGAAAAAAAGGAAGTTAATTACAAACTACGACGTGTACACACTTTATTCCACATGTAAACGTCACTACAAGTATTCGGATTTAGGTTATGACATGTCCGATGTGCCTGCCATCACTGGCGATGAAGTGGCGCAGACGAATAGCGAAATTCTGCATCATCCGCTGAAGTGTTGGAACATTTTTGCTGTCGACGGCCTACTGAATGGCTGTTTACAGCTTAGCAGTGGTTTTGGGATTATTGCTGTACATCTTGTCTTTAATATAGCCCCACAAAAAGGAGTCGCATGTATTCAGATCCTGAGAATATGGTGGCCAATCGAGGCCCATGCCAGTGGCCTCTGGGTACCCCAGAGGCAGAATGCAGTCCCCAGTGTTCCTCCAGGACATCACACCCGCATCGATGGGGTCGAGCTCCGTCTTGCATGAACCACCCCATCTTATCGAAATCAGAGTCACTTTGGATAATGAGTATGAAATCATTTTCCAGGACCTTCACGTACCGTTCGGTAGTCACCGTGCCATCAAGGAACATCGCATCGATTATTCCGTGACTGGACATTGCACACCACACAGTCACCCGTTGAGCGTGAAGAGCCTTCTCGATCGCGAAATGTGGTTTCTCAGTCATCCAAGAGCGCCAAGTTTTCTTATTGACGAACCCATCCAAATGAAAGCGGGCTTCGTGGTTGCCAGAATCACTTGCCACAGTGAAGCGTAATACGTCATAGATCATCACACCAGATTGATTTAATGACCGCGAAACGGTTCTGGCAGACACACGTATAACGGGAGCGGTTGTGAGGTCTGCTGCAATCTGAGATGTCTGTTCATTTTGCGACGTGATGGTGCGTCTACGACCATTGACAGACTTTCGCATAGCGTTTCCACCCTCAGCGGTCTATTTTATTCACGAGGTGACACTTCTCGACTCATCCATTACGTGACCACAGTGGTGGCACTTCGAGCCGTCCAACTGCTTGTGCACGATTGTAAGCACTCAAATGATGTCATGCACACATGTTGCAGAACCACACGGAATGACGCACTAATCGGTTCCACAAGAACCTCCATCAAGCACCGTTCTGCGTGAACTGTCGAATGCGTACAAAGCGTAGGCGTTGCTTCAATTAAAACGTGCAGTTAAAACGTCCCGCCCACTACATTTCCTTGTACTGTCATTGGTCGATAGTTCCATAGCAATTGACATTTGTTTTGTAGCAGTTGGCAGCTGTTCCTTAACAAGCATCAATTGTTCTTTAGCAATTGTTAAGCTCTAAGATTGCAGCACATGGAAGTATAGTAAATAACGAAATTTCGGCTAATTTGCTTATTAGGTAGAGTGGGAAGAATACATCATCATATTTCTTGATAATTTGAGAGCATAAAAAGGGCAAGTTTTACTACAAAAACAGCATCTTCAGCATCAAAAACGGCTCTTAAGGGGCTCCGGAAAGGCTCAAAATCATGAAAAGTTCAATTTTTACTTTTTTGCGTTTTCTGAATCTGCAGACTATTACCTTTTAATAGATATATAATTTATTCAATTCCGAAGACTACAACTATTTTTAAATTTTTTTTGAAATGTGTTCTACATGGGCGTGACCCACTGTGGCGCTGTTAAACTGCTGTCAAATGGTGTTATTATTAACGTCCGTGTTCATCAGGTACATTTTAGTGATGTGAGGTAAAGTATGTGTTGAGGATAACCTGTGATGGTTCAATATATATCGCTGGTGTGATTGTCGATTGTTTCATGTTTATTTACTCTGTCGTTATCTCGAAAATATTCGTAATTAATTCTTTTTCTTGAGTCTCTGTTTTGTTGAAGTATAATTATGAGTAAAAGTAAAGTTATTAGAATTCCTCTGAAGGCTTTTAAGAAAAGGAGAAATGTTGGAAAGCCAAAGGTATGTGTTATTACTGTAAACAATAAAGACGATAACCAAGTGAGTGAACCTAACCTCTCAAGTACACCTGACCATAGCAGTCAAAGTGGGAAAGAAAATACTTCACAGAAGAAGCTTGGTTCAATGAGTGAAAACTATGAATGTTTTATGGGCGAATCGGATGTGAATGAAATATTTGATATGTCGGTTCTCAAAGGAATTTTTTCAAACTGTGTAAGATGTATTCATTGTAGTGAAGTTGGTCTGGAACTCTCCATAATAAAGCACGTAGGACTTACTAGTGAAATACAACTGAAATGTGATAAGTGTTCATACATGACCACCTTTTGGAACAGTGTTGCAGTAACTGCAACTGAAGAAAATGGTAGCAAAATCTACGAACACAACAACGAGCGATGCTTGCTTTAGACAAGGAACGCCTTCGGGCTGCAGACAGGGCTGTAAAGAGTCTAGAAATACAAGCAAGAGCAAACAGGAGGAGGAACAAGAGGAAGCTGGAGGAGGAGTTTGCAGAGGATGAAGATAATCCATCCTATGGACATGGAATGCACTAAAAAGTTAATCCAATCTTTGTCGCTCGATTCCCAAAACTTTTATTTTCTCATACTAATTACATGTTTTGTAAGGATCTTCCAAACACATTTGTTTCAAACTTTCAGTAAATGTTACACAGTACCTTTTGCATAATTTAACACAGCCTTTTTCCAAAAAACTGTGTATTTTTGAATATATAAATAAAAAATTGCAAAAAAATGTTGTGAATTTTCATTACAATTGAAAAAAAATCATCTTTAATAACTGAACTAAAATTTTGTAAAATCCCTGTGTTAAGTTGTAGCCCATATTCCAATAAATAATCTGTAAAATGTTCAACTTCCTACCTCAAATACTTTGTGAGGAAAAATGTAATTTATAAGCGTTATTTTAATATTGCAAGTATAGGGCGTTCCGGAGCCCCTTAATCCTGCTGGAGGTCGAGTAGAAACGAACCTGGATGGGAGGTATGGGTATGTCATTCCATACTGCTCCTACTTTATATCAGCTCTATGTCAGAGTTTGTTATTCGAGGTTGTTGGCGAGTGATGACGAAGCTATCTCTCAGAGACCTTGACTAGTGCGTTTTCAGTTGGTGAGATACTAATGGTCCATGGTTGTTTTGTGGATTTAACTTCCATAGGATTATGTCATTTAATTAAGCTCTGTACAATACATAAAATTAATTTGAAAATGTCAGTCCTAATGAAACATGAGTCTTCAATTTACCATCTAGTAATATATAAAATTAATGCAACAAGATCAGAGCAACATTCGAACACCTTCTGTATTGAGGTGTCGGATGGTTATCATCAAAGTGCAGCTACTCAGAGAGGTCTGAGGTTGACTGTAATTACTGTATGGCAATATAACTTGGTAGATATTCTAATGCGTCAATGCGAAACCGATTTACACTGGAAAAAAAAATTAGTTGCAATTTCGGCAATCAGGTGTAAATGTGGCGCTTTGAGTGCAAGAAATATGTATAGAAACGTTTCCATATGTAATGGATTAGGAATGATACATGATCAGAAAAGATCAAACAAGTGAGGAAAGCATAATGTTGATGTAATTATTAACTGCCGCTTACATAGTTTGTTCAATATGTGCACCGGAACCGATAAGATGCTACACAGCGCCAGTTTTGCACCTGGTGGACGAAATTGCAACTTTTTTCCAGCATAAATCGGTTCTGCAGTAACGCATTAGAATCTCTAGGAAGTGATATAATAATTACAGCCCACACAGGGCGCCTCTGAGTAGCTGCACTGTAATTATAACCACTTGATGTGTCAGAGCAGCAGGGCAACAAGCAATCATGCACTGTCTTGTTGAAAAATAATATCACAATTTTCTCGGAGATGGGACACAGCACCGCCCTCAAGACGTCATATACATAATGGTATTGTCCAAATTACCGGCTATGCCAATCGGAAGTGGTCATGTTGTGCACCCAATGGCATCCTATGCAATCACTTCAGGTGGACGATAACAAGTGTAATGCGCAATGTATTGTCTCCTCAGGACCTCCACACTTGGAAGAGTCCATCACGATGCTGCAGAGACTGCGCAGAATATGGTGGCCGATGCACAGTGACCAGTTTTCCTCCAAAGCACTGGACGAGTTCATTCGTTTGTTCAGAATGGGAGACTGACAATGTCTGCTCATTTTCGGCCGGTTGGCTACGCGCTGCGATGACAGAATCGAGGCGCACGCCCGGCAGTCTTTCTCAAAGAATCTTACAGAAACTATTCCGTAAGAAATTCATTTTTGCATTACTTATAGTTTTATATGTACCCTTAATGATGACGTGCCCACGGAATTGGTAGAAGTTTGAAATGAAAATAGAGATCGCTATGATTCTGCGTTTGCACTGATAACTGCGCAGTTGAGCGCCCCACAAACCATAGGATTCTGTGTTTGGTGTACATTACATTAAATGCTGCTGCTTATGAAATTTAGCTAACACATTGAATTTTTCTCGAGAAAATTGATCGTATGCGGCATGCTCATATGCGATCGTGCTTCCAACGATAAAGCCAGTGTGAAACACCTACAACATTCATCACATTTCATAAAAGGTTTCAGTTATCGAAGTGAGATTTTAGCAAATGATAGCAAGCAAAGAGAAGAGTATTTTGCCATGTGGTTATTAAGCACAACTCCATTATTTACCGTGATATTACACTAACTACAGATTTTTTGAATGAAAGAATGTAATTTTTAAGGGCCATGGCCAGGTAGTGAAATGAGAAATGCTGTAGCTTTTGGAACAATATAAGTGAATACATTACACATTTATTTTTGCACAGGGCATGTGCTTTTTCATAAGCTATTGACTTTACTTTTCTTCAGTTTCTCACTTAATAAAACACTGCTTCAGTATTCTCTCGCTACAGGGTTCTGCACATGTTAATGAGGTGAGACTGCGTAAAAGAAGCAAATTTTAACATGGCAATAAGACAAATGTACGAGGGCTGCCCAGAGTAATGAACGCCATTTTTTTTCTCTCAGCTGAAAACAATACTACTAACGCGAAACTTTACGTATGTATTATGTGAAGTCTCCTGGGTGAGCCCACCAAGTTACCGTCACTTCCGACAGATAGCGTAGCTAGAGGACAGTTTCAAAATGGTGTCTGTAGGCGATGTATGTTACAAGCAACGTGCCGTTAGTCAATTTATTACTGTAGAGGAAGAAACTGGGGAATATTCACAAACGCTTGTGCACAGTCTATGGAGCATGTGCTGTCAACAGAAGTACAGCTAGTCACTGGGTACGGAGGGTGAGGTTATCAGAAGGCGCTTCGGCGGAACACCATGATTTGCAGCGGTCGGGGAGACCATCCACGGCTGTCACACCTGACGTGTTGCAGTGAGCTGATGTTGTCATTCGCGAGGACAGGCGCATTACGACTCGGCAGTAGGCGCTGCATCTGTCAATGATGAGGTGATTCACACAGTGGAGCACTGGCTCCACCGCCAGGACAAGGATTGGTACCGACAGGGCACACACGCCCTTGTTTCGCGCTGCAGGAAGGCTATAGAACAGGATGGACATTACGTGAAAAAGTAGGTTGTGTAGACAGAACATCATTCTTTCGTGTGTATAATTCTCATTATGTTCAATAAACAATTGTCAAAGAAAAAGTACGAGGCATTACTTTCTACGCAACACTAGTAGGTTTCACTCAAAATTCTCTACTCACGACACTTCGCTGAAAGTTACAATGGTTAACAAGCGAGGTGAAAAGAAATCGCTGCTTTTGTTGCATTCACAGGGGCATTATTTTTTGATACCAACCGAAGCAGAGGAGACAATAGATCTTTCTGAATGGTCACCATGCATATGTAGGCATGGAGGTGCTCCACTTAACATTTACAAAAAATGTGAGGGTAGGTTTCAGTTTAGAACGTCATTTTTCCTCCATCGTGCGCCATTTCCTTTATAGCGAGTTGACCTCCTGCCTGGAATCCCTCGCACTATAGATCTCCCCACCGTTGCCGTGCCGACTGCGCATCTACCGATTACGTTATTCTGTGCGTACTCTACGTAAAAGCGAGACTCGCCAAAAAAGACCACGACAATGTCGCCTTTGGAAAAACCACTGCGCAGCTGTCGGCGCGTCTCCCTTTGCCACCACGCCAAGAGAAGCGGCAACAATGGTCGCACCGCTGGCTGTCCACTGTGCTCCAGATGACGTAATGGTGTCCATGTGCGGTAGGCCCATTTCCTGAGTCAGGCTAAGTGAGGTTCCTTCCTGTTCTGCGTGGCCATACTTCCTAGCAAATAATATGCCTGCCTTTGATGGCACTGAGATCGTGAAAGGCGTTGATTGTGGTGCTCCTAAACTTTTCGATTCCATGCTCACATGACAGTCACTGGAACCAACCAACGCAAGAACCAATATCGGTGGACAACTAGACTCAGTCTCGATAGCCCACGATCCCGCCGGTGTCGAATTTGACACATGCTGGAACGTGTTTCTCTTTCTGAAACAAGCAATAACCTGACTTTCTCACAAACAACCAACGTTCAAATGGGATTTATGAATGAGAATCCCTTAGCTACAGAATGCAGGTGTCGTTAGGTCTGCCTTACTTGTGCGGGGGCCGCTGAATTATTATTCAATAGCACATACAAGCAAAGTCGACCCAGTTTGAAGTTCTGTGCATCTCGCCCTTTTGGAGTTGCAATTTTAGTAGCTGTCTGTGTATACAGGATGAATTTTTAAACCATGAGACAACGATATACCTCAAAAACTACACATCGGATTAAAAAATGGAAAAATACGTGTCCAGCATTTTTAAAAATTCTGTCCGGCGATGCTCCCAGAAGGTGGAGTGGAGGGCATCCTTGAAATCTTAAATAAGAAAATTCTATTTTTATTGTAGAAATAGCGAATCTAGCAATGATTTGCAGTTGTTGAATATGTATGTGAATTGAGTATACATCCTAAATTGCCTCGCTCTCTCTGCCCATCTTCTCATCCCCCTCTCCCTCTGTACATCTCCTCCTCCCCAATTCTCCGTGCAGAATCTCCTCCTTCCTCTCTATGTCCATTACCGTCTGAATGTTCATAATTCCACATATCACAGATCTCCCTCTCCCCCATATCTCTGTGTTTAACCTCCTCCTCCCCCCCCCCCCCCCTCTCTGCTCTCTATGACCATTTCTGTCTGAATGTCCAGTAGAGTATCGCGTAAAAATTTGAAATAAATCGGTCAAGAACTTTTCGAGATTTTTGGTAACCACGCTTCCCTTTCACATTTATTATTATAACGGTTGTTCCCTTTTAGTAGAGCGATTCAACTTGAATTCATAATTTCATCTCCGAACGTTTATCTTCTTTGCTTTCGGAAAACTCTTCATCCTCTCAGAATGCTCCTTCTTCCATTCTTCTGTCCATTTTTTACCAGGCTGGCGCAACGTTCTTTCCTCAAACTTCACACTTGTGATTATATTCCGGCACGCAGTGCGGTCTTCGAGATTTTTTATGTTGATCTGCTGCAGATCCCTCTGGACTTCTTTCAGCTATTCTGTGCCGCATATACTATTTGTTATAATATTGAAAAATTACCTAGCTGTTGTGGAGTCTTCCATCCTGTAGATATGTGTATAAAATTTGGCTCGGCGTTTTCTGATTTCGCCTGTTACGGTATTGGTCTTGATATAGAGCTCGTTTTGTGGTCTCTTCATCCAAATGCCGCTTTTGTTAATTGCCCCGTAAATCTTCCTGAGAAAATACTCTTCACATATTACAAATAAATGTATATATTATATATATTACAAAAAAGACCGTCCTAAGCTTCATTAGAGTGTAATGTACAGATCTGTACTAAATCTGTCAAGAACCTTTCGAGATTTTCGATAACAACGTTTCGCCATTATATCGTATATTACATACGTATTTATATACATTATATATAATTGTCAAACTGACTTTTCTTGTTATGAAAACATTGACAGGAGAACAGTCGAAATAAAAGTATTTTTTTCTTTTTCATATCGAAAATACCATTACACCACAATTACGAACACAAAAAACGAAAAAGATCAAGCAGATCTGTCGATCCGTTCTCAAGTGATGATCTTTCACAACTGATTTTTAATGCCTGACTGTTCCAGTGGATTTTCCAAAAATTTTCTTCAATACAAACCTTGCCCTGACAATTACGAACACAACAAAGACCAAAAAATCAACCAAATCTGTTAAGCCGTTCTTAATTGATGATATTTCATACATGCAGCAATTAATGTTAATTTCCGATTTTTTTGTTGGATTTTCCAAAAATTTTCTTTGATACAAACATTATCCTGACAATAACGAACGCAACTACAAAAATCAACCAAATCAGTCAAGCCATTCTCAGGTGATGATCTTTCATACATGCGGCAACTGATTTTTATTTATATAGATTGCATTCTACGGAAAAAAATACGTAATTTTTGTATGTAACACTTTTGTCGTTGCACGATAGATTGCGCCGTAATCGACAAATAACACAATTGAGTGACAAAACGGTATTATGTCGAGAAAAATCTATTCGATCAAAAACATAAAAACAGTAGAGTGTGGCAAACAGCTCACTGTTTTGTAGTTTTCTCCATGTAGTTGTTTTGATACATTCATCATGTACTCGTCGTCCCTAAATTCTTAAACACCTTCCTTCATAAACTTACTGCCTTTTTAGTTAGAATGGAGGATATTACGATGATGAGAAAATTAAAATGGTTTAAATTTGTGTAGAAAGTGGTAGGAGTGTCGATAATGTTGTAACGCATTACGCTTAATTTTTCCAAAACAGGGTGTGATTAACGTGTCACTTTTAGTCGGGTTATTCGACGGTTCTCCACCGAGGGAACTGTACAACCACGAAAAGGGACACGTCGAGGAATAGTTTCTAGAGAGAATAATGAAACTACTATATTAGCTGCAGTTAATCATAATCCCCGTATTAGCACTCGACGATTAAGTCGTGAATTGGGAATTAGTCGGACTATCGTTTGCCGAGTTTTGACACTTTTATTATCCGTTTCATAGTTCCCTCCATCCTGAACTTCACGGCATTCTTTCAAGAGTCGAGTAACTTTTTGTCAATGTTCGCTTCAGCAAATAGGGAGAGACCACAGTTTCTTTGCTCGAGTATTCTTCTCTGACGAGGCGATCATCACGAACTTCGCTACGATTAATCGGCACTGCATACATTATTTCAATATGGAAAACCCACATTGGTTGCGCAGCAGGATCTGTGGAACGTGAATTTTTGTTCCGGAGTAAGTGGTGACAAATTCATTGTTCCATTCTTTATCGATGGCACCTTTAATGATGATAAATTTCAGTCATTTTTGGAGGACGATCTTCCAATATTTTTTACAAATCTTCCCTTGGACTTGTGACAGACAGTGTCGTTTCAATATGATTGGTGTCCAGCATATCATTGTGTACCAGCACGAGAAGTATTAGACCCAGTGTAGAATCGTCGATGGATTGGAAGAGGCAGTCCAGTGTCTTGGCCTTACTTTACCTGACTTTTCTTTGTGGAGTTACTATATGAGTGATGTTTACAATGAAGAGACCAATGCAGTGTATCACCAACGCATGTAAAAAGACTAAATGGGAAACACTTCTCAGTTGTAGCGAATCATTCCATGTGTGGATAAATAAGAGTAACGAAGTGGATATTTTTTATCCAGTGTATTTTTGCGGAGATGATAAGGTACTCAGTTGCGTTATTTTTCCAATACAACGCCATGTACCGCGCAACGACAGAAGTGTTACACACGAAAGTTACGTTTTTTTTTCCGTAGAATGTGAATCTAAAGTAAAAAGGGGATGTTCCTATTTAATATTTCTAATCGGACACCCCCTCCCCTGAGGGTATCGCCGGGCAGCATTTTTAAAAACACTGAACACGTATTTTTCCACTCTTTTAATCTGATGCGCGGTTTTTGAGATATTTCATTGTCTAAAGATATGAAATTTACCTTGTATATTAAAGTGGGATGTCCTTGTATCAAATCTACACACTGAGAACCAAAACACCTTTCCACCCCATTCTTGTGGAAGGGGAAGGAGAATTTTGCGCGTGTACAAACATGCGTTATCAGAAATCATCAGGTGGAAATAGTACAGGGTACACGTCGTGGTTCAGGCTAAAAGTGACGACACTTAATACCAATGTCCGCGCACGCGACGAACATCGGAGACGAGCGACTCGGACGCTGGGGTGGTGAAATGTGACAGCAACAAACGAGAGACAACTACAGCGCCGGAAACTGCAAATTTGGCACCTTCACTCACTTCGGCCTTTATTAACAAAACGACCGAATTTGAAGACGATGATGGACACGGTATAAACGAACAGAGATACAAAGAGTGTGTGTTCGTGTTTATGTTTGTATACATCTATAAGCCAAAACATTATGAGCACTGCCCACCGCCACGTTTGATGCTTGGATGCCGCTTGGTGAGCACGTGATACGGTAACAAAACTATGTAAGCGAAGCAGACACGCGCGGGGATCACCATGACGAAGTTATGGGCTGCAACTAGGGAAATCCATTGACATAAGTGACTTGCAGTAGTATAACTGTACCTGCCTGGGAACGAGAACCGTGCTACAGTGGTCCGAGGAGCATTATCGTGAACTCACGTTGATGTCTCGGCGACCAGATTCGCCTGACGTAAATCCTATGGAACCCATCTGGGTCACTATCACCGCCTACGCAAATCAGCGGCCCAGTATTTACGCGTAGACATCTAATGCCACATACATCCACAAACCTACCAACAAACTGTCGTGTCTGATATGCAGAATCAGTCATGTACTTCGTTCGAAAGACAGACAAACAAGCTGTTAATAAGGTGGTCATAATGTTTTGGCTCATCAATGTATATATCAGGGGTTAAGGCGCCCGACAAAAGCACCACACATTGGAAGGCCCGACTATAGAAGCAGACACACACCGTCAAATGTTCTACGTAAAAGTAGATTGACGGAGAAATTAGAAAACGTGCAATGAGTGTAAGAAAAATCTTCAAAAATGGTGATCCAGAAAAAGAAAAAAGAAACTCTAGGGGCCGTATCGGTTTATCAGTTGGTGGTAGAGGATGCGTAGTAGAACATCGAATTCGTTGTACACAACACGTGGGTATAACTAACCGCTTCACGCCAGTATGCTGCACTAACGATTGCAAATGAAGTGTTTCTGCGAGTTAGGTAAAACGTCACAAAAGACTGCAAGTTTCAAATCATAAACATTAAGACAATATGGATCGATGCAAAATTACGTATATACACGCTGTGGCGCTAGGCATAGTATTGATTCAGGAATTGGTAGAAGTTAATGGATGGTTATAATGTAGTTGTGGCATGCACTGCTATCGTTAGAGGTCTGTGGTAGGCCTGTTTCTAGCCTGATATGTACGTTTTCCATAATAGAGCTTCTTAATTTACGTTCTACGGACTAAGAATCGAGTGGCCGATCGTGACAACATTTTAACGCATTCAGACCTGAATTTTTTCTGGAGGTTTTTCTTTATGCTCTAATGCTCTTAGGTGACTTTTTGATGATTGTAGATGTAAGATTTATAGACCTGTGTTGGAATAAAATAATTATTTTTGAAATATTCACTGTTGTAATAAATAAACTGATCACTCAATAATTACCATGAAAATAACTGTAAATTTATTCAATTACACAATGCAATATAATTAACCAACCACTACTGCAACTTCTGGTGGCCACAAACTGCTACGTACTACTACATTCACTTGTCGATATTTTTAAAGTTATGCCCAACAGGTGGCAGCACATGTGCATAATGAAAAGAATGAACATTTACAATTGTGTATATGAGGTCTCCACTGACGAAAAATATTTATGTTGTACCTGACACACAGGAAACTTTAATGTGCACAATTGCAGCCAGAGGGTCTGAAAGTGTTAAAACAACGCGATGTGTCATATTCTTGATACTGTCCGGATGCTACAACTTTCAATAACCGATTACTGAATCTGACTTTGTGAAGTTTTCAGCAGAACACTTCAGCAACATTGGGAAGTCAAACAGAAAATATCTATGTTGGCGTTATTGCTACTGATCCTGCTTGGGTCTCCTTTCAATGACTGGGCACAGAACCACAATTTAGTATCATGGAGGAGACTGTTCGATTTGATGGCAGGCATCAAATAGACGGACACGTATCCCAGCTCTGTGGTGCGGAAGGCGTCACGGCTGTACTAGATACTGGAAACGGTAGAAGTAGACACGTTTTCGCGGGAGGAGGATACGGATTGCAGCTCGCAGCAGGGGAGGTACAGCTAGCTGCAGTTTCAGGGTTTTTTGTCATTCACCCAGGATCGTGTTTCATACAAAAGAGTGTTATTTAAGACGGAATACGACTATCGAAAGACGGTATATTGTTGAAAGGTTTGCATACACTTATAAATACCTGAGTCTGTGGGATATTTTGTTTCGATACCTCGAAGAGAGTATTTCAGTCAACATAGTCGAAAGCTTTCTCTAAATCTACAAATGCTATAGACGTAGGTTTGCCTTCCTTCAGTCTATCTTTTCTTCCAAAATAGTTTATAATTTAATAATACATACATATTCACATCAAGTGGCATACAAGAGTGCTTTTTTTTATCGGAACTTTCTGTGAGTTTCACATGTTTTTCATAGTAATTAGCATTTATTTCCTCTGGAGGCTGAGCTACACCATCATCACCTTAAACAGTTAGATCTTCCTATAAACTTCTTCTTTTCTTTTTCTTCGTTTGCATCACAAGCCATCTAACTCTTCCAGGAAGGGCTGTCTCGAAATATAAATAGTAAACCTTTCCGAGATGCAGAATGCCTCTGTTGTAACTGGAGTTTGTTGAGCATCTCTGTAATGCACTCGCTTAGACTGAACCATCTTGTGACGGAACGCGCCGCATGACGTTGGATGTTCCCAATATCTTTTATCAATCCTATTTGGTAAAGATCCCATGCGGATGAACAGTACCTAAGAATCAGTAGAACAAGAACCTTGTAAGCCACTTCCTTCCTGGATTAGTTACATTTCCTTAAGATTCTTCCTATAAATCTCAGTCTGTCATCTGCTTTTCCTTCTATTTTGCTTATGTTTCCATTCCACTTCAGGTCGCTCTGGATACTGACTCCTAGATATTTTACGGTACGTTCTGTTTCCAGCAATTCGTCAATAATAGTTTGATTGTAAATTAGTGGATTTCTTTTCCTATATATGCGCAATGTGTTACATTATAGACGTACAGGGTCAACTGTCAGAGCCTGCACCATTCATTAGCCCTCTGCAGGTCATTCTGCAAATCTACACTGCTCTAGCGTTACTACTTTGAACAGTTTTAAAGAGCTTCCGACGCTTTCTACTAGATTATTTATATATCCGTACATTGTAGACAGTAGTGGTCCTATCACACTTTCCTGGGATACTCCGATATTACCTTTACATCTGTCGATTTTGTTCCGTTAAGAGCGACGTGTTGGGTTTGTCATTTTCTTTTTCACCAAACGGCGGTGCGAAACTCTCTCAAATGCCTTCCTGAAGTAAAGGGCACGGCATCAACCAGAGCGCCGCTGAATACAGCGCTATGGATGTCATGGAAGAACAGAGCGAGTGGAGTTTCTCTAGATCTCTGTCTGCGGAATTCATGTTGATTTTATAGAGAATATTTTCGTTATCCAAAAACGTCATAATACGTGAGCACAATACATGTTCCATAATTCTACAACAGATGGACGTCAACGATAGAGGCCTGTAATTATGTGCATTTGTCCTACGATACTTCTTAAAAACGAGAATAACCGGCACTTTCTTTCCAGTTGGTAGGTACCCTTCGTTGCTTCAGCGATCTACAGTAAACTGCTTCTAGAAGAGGAGCAAATTCTTTAGCATAATCTTCGTAGAATCTTATTCATATTTCACCTAGTTTTGATGCCTTTTCGCTGTTAAGCGACTGTTGTTGTTTTTCTATTCCGCTGTCTGTTATCTCAATATCTATCACTTCGATATTCATACGCTGATTGAAAGATGGGACTGTATTACTGTCTTACGCGGCGAAACAATTTCGGATGACCGAATTCGTTACTTCGGCCTTCTCTCTGTTATCTTCGGCTTCGCTCCCTGTAGGATAACTAAGTGAGTTAACAGAGGATTTAGAATCGCTTACTGATTTTCGTGAGTCCAAATCTTAGACTTTTTGCTCGGATCAGTTCACAAAATTTTACTTTCTCTCTTTTCTCACCGTAAGCTCATTTTCCCTTAGTTCAACTACAGTTTGGAAACTAGGTTTCGACTACTCTTCAATCTGTGATGAACCTCCCTTTGTTTACATAGCAGTTTTGTAAGACAGCTATTAAACTATGGTGGGTCTGTCTCATCCCTTAAGATCTTACTCGGAACATACCTGTCTAACGCATACTGTTTTTGAATTTTTCGCACTTTCGCTCCTCATTTTCGTTCTCAGCCCTGAATAATTGATGTTGATCAGTCAGGTACTCTGCACTTTGTATCCTGTCAGTCTCACTAAGCAAAAATATCTTCCTACCTTTATTAACATTCTTTGTATAGATGCTATCACAGCCGTATGACTACTGATACCTTCCGCTATGTAAACGGATTCGATAACTTCAGGTCTGTTTGTTGCTAGTAGGTTTAAGACGTTACCTTCACGAGTTGCTTGATCTAAAGAACTGCTCAAAGTAATTTTCGGAGAGACATTCAGAATACTACCGCACCAAAGCCTGGGTTTGGGACCCGTTTTGATAGCATGATTCTCCCAATCTATACCAGGCAAGTTGAAGTTACTCCCTATTACAACGACATGACTAGGAAAATTACTAACGATATTATGCAGGTTCTCTCTGAAGCACTCTACAACTACAGCTCCAGGGACAGGCGGAATATAGAAGTATCCCATTACCGTTACTGGCCCAACTTTGATGCTTAACTTCGCCCATATTTATTCACATTCGTAATCCCCCCCTCAGGAACCATGGACCTTGCCGTTAGTGGGGAGGCTTGCGTGCCTCAACGATACAGATAGCCGTACCGTAGGTGCAACCACAACGGAGGGGTATCTGTTGAGAGGCCAGACTAACGTGTGGTTCCTGAAGGGGGGCAGCAGACTGTTCATTAGTTGCAGGGGCAACAGTCTGGATGATTGACTGATCTGGCCCTGTAACACTAACCGAAACGGCCTTGCTGTTGTGGTACTGCGAACGGCTGAAAGCAAGGGGAAACTACAGCCGTAATTTTTCCCGAGGTCATGCAGCTTTACTGTATGATTAAATGATGATGGCGTCTTCTTGGGTAAAATATTCCGGAGGTAAAATAGTCCCCCATTCGGATCTCAGGAGGACGTCGTTATCAGGAGAAAGAAAACTGGCGTTCTACGGAACGGAGAGTGGAATGTCAGATCCTTTAATCGGGCAAGAAGGTTAGAAAATTTAAAAAGGGAAATGGATAGGTTAAAGTTAGATATAGTGGGAATTAGTCAAGTTCGGTGGTAGGAGGAACAAGACTTTTGGTCAGGTGAATACAGGTTATAAATACAAAACCAAATAGGGGTAATGCAGGAGTAGGTTTAATAATGAATAAAAAAAATAGGAGAGCGGGAAAACTACTACAAACGGCGTAGTGAACGCATCATTGTGGCCAAGATAGACACGAAGCCCACGCCTACTACAGTAGTACAAGTTTATATGCCAACTAGCTCTGCAGATGATGAAGAAATTGATGAAATCTTTGATGAGATAAAACAAATTATTCAGGTAGTGAAGGGAGACGAAAATTTAATAGTCATGGGTGACTGCAATTCGACAGTAGGAAAAGGGAGAGAGGGAAACGTAGTAGGTGAATGTGGATTGGGGCTAAGAAATGAAAGAGGGAGCCGCCTGGTAGAATTTTGCACAGAGCATAACTTAATCATAGCTAACACTTGGTTCAAGAATCATGAAAGAAGGTTGTATACATAGAAGAACCCTGGAGATACTAGAAGGTTTCAGATAGGTTATATAATGGTAAGACAGAGATTTAGGAACCAGGTTTTAAATTCTAAGACATTTCCAGGGGCAGATGTGGACTCTGACCACAATCTATTGGTTATGAACTGTAGATTAAAACTGAAGAAACTGCAAAAAGGTGGGAATTTAAGGAGTTAGAACCTGGATAAACTGAAAGAACCAGAGGTTGTACAGAGTTTCAGGGAGAGCATAAGGGAACAATTGACAGGAATGGAGAAAGAAATACAGGAGAAGAAGAATGGGTAGCTTTGAGGAATGAAATAGTGAAGGCAGCAGAGTATCAACCAGGTAAAAAGACGAGGGCTAGTAGAAATCCTCGGGTAATAGAAGAGATACTGAATTTAATTGATGAAAGGAGAAAACACAAAAATGGTTTAAGTGAAGCAGGCAAAAAGGAATACAAACGCCTCAAAAATGAGATCGACAGCAAGTGCAAAATGGCTAAGCAGGGATGGCTAAAGGACAAATGTAAGGATGTAGAGGTTTATCTCACTAGGGGTAAGATAGATACTGCCTACAGGAAAATTAGAGAGACCTTTGGAGCAAAGAGAACCACTTCCATGAATATCAAGAGCTCAGATGGAAACCCAGTTCTAAGCAAAGAAGGGAAAGCAGAAAGGTGGAAGAAGTATATAGAGGGTCTATACAGGGGCGATGTTCATGAGGACAACATTATGGAAATGGAAGAGGAGGTAGATGAAGATGAAATGGGAGATATGATACTGCGTGAAGAGTTTCACAGAGCACTGATAAACCTAAGTCGAAACAAGGCCCTGGGAGTAGACAACATTCCATAAGAACTACTGACAGCCTTGGGAGAGCCAGCCATGATAAAACTCTTCCATCTGGTGAGCAAGATGTATGAGACAGGCGAAATTCCCTCGGACTTCAAGAATAATATAATAATTCCAATCCCAAAGAAAGCAGGTGTTGACAGATGTGAAAATTACCGAACTATCAGTTTAATAAGTCACAGCTGCAAAATACTAACGCGAATTATTTACAGACGAATGGAAAAACTGGTAGAAGCCGACCTCGGGGGAGATCAGTTTGAATTCCGTAGAAATGTTGGAACACGTGAGGCAATACTGACCCTACGACTTATCTTAGAAGAAAGATTAAGGAAAGGCAAACCTACGTTTCTAGCATTTGTAGACTTAGAGAAAGCATTTAACATTGCTGACTGGAATACTTTCTTTCAGATTCTGAAGGTGGCAGGGGTAAAATACAGGGAGCGAAAGGCTATTTACAATTTGTACAGAAACCAGATGGCAGTTATAAGAGTCGAGGGACATGAAAGGGAAACAGTGGTTGGGAAGGGAGTGAGACAGGGTTGTAGCCTCTCCCCGATGCTATAAAATCTGTATATTGATCAAGCAGTAAAGGAAACAAAAGAAAAGTTCGGAGTAGGTATTAAAATCCTGGAGAAGAAATAAAAACTTTGAGGTTCGCCGATGACATTGTAATTCAGTCAGAGACAGCAAAGGACTTGGAACAGCAGCTGAACGGAATGGACAGTGTCTTGAAAGGAGGGTATCAGATGAACATCAACAAAAGCAAAACGACGATAATGGAATGTAGTCGAATTAAATAACGTGATGCTGAGGGAATTAGATTAGGAAATGAGACACTTAAAGTAGTAAAGGAGTTTTGCTATTTGGGGAGCAAAATAACTTATGGTGGTCGAAGTAGAGAGGATATAAAATGTAGACTAGCAATGGCAAGGAAAGCGTTTCTGAAGAAGAGAAATTTGTTAACATCGAATATTGATTTAAGTGTCAGGAAGTCGTTTCTGAAAGTATTTGTATGGAGTGTAGTCATGTATGGAAGTGAAACATAGACGATAAATAGTTTGGAGAAGAAGAGAATAGAAACTTTCGAAATGTGGTGCTACAGAAGAATGATGAAGATTAGATGGGTAGATCACATAACTAATGAGGAGGTATTGAATAGAATTGGGGAGAAGAAGAGTTTGTGGCACAACTTGACTAGAAGAAGGGATCGGTTGGTAGGACATGTTCTGAGGCATCAAGGGATCATCAATTTAGTACTGGAGGGCAACGTGGAGGGTAAAAATCGTTGAGGGAGACCAAGAGATACTGGGAGACGATGAAGCTTGCACAGGATAGAGTAGCATGGAGAGCTGCAACAAACCAGTCTCAGGACTGAAGACCACAACAACAACAACAATCCGCGATAATCTCTCTCCAGGTATTATCGAATTCTTTACTGCATATTTTCCTTCTTCTTCGGCGTCTTTACTGCTATCACTTCGGCTGCTTCACGGTCCTACTGTCTTGGTATCATAGCATCAGTTCTTCCTCGGCGGTCTCATCTTATTTTTCTTGGTGTCAGATGTAATCTTTAGGAATGTGATCTCTTGCCCTCTTCAGAATTTCTGTGAATGGCTGTTCATAACTGTCAGTGCGCCCGGGTATGAGGTAGAAACACGTTAACTTAGGAAAGCTACCACGCCCCTCGGAAGTTTCATTTCTTTTCCCGCAAAGAATATCTTTGTAGGTAGTGTGACCATTGGCGAAGACAAGAAGACCACAGTAGTTGGAGCAAACTACCAGCAGCAGCCAATCAGACAAAAACTCCACATCAGCAGCATTCTTATTTCTATTTTTCACCTCATATTTTCATTATTTCCATTGCTGAGATATAGCCTGTATACTTCTGACTATATTTAGCGTCTTTCGTTAGTTGCTGTGCCTGGACTGCGATGCATACTCCGCCCGGATATTTTAGCTCACCCTGGACACTGTCGAAGTAATGCAGAGTATGTCCTACCAGTAATGTCCAGAATTTTTCTGATTTTCGGGATAGTAATTTTCGTGTGGTTGCACCACCAATGTAGGTGAGTTGTGCAGTCCTGCTGCTCTTTAGATGAAAGCCAGATTCTTTCTGCACTATTCCCATATGACGTTTTTCTCTCCATGGACGTATCTTTTTGACAGCGTATCGATAAGATTACACTTTCTAAAACTTTCATATTCCGATAAATATATTCAGTGAAGTTTTTCTTTTTATGGCACTGTTTCCTTAACTATTTTGTACAAGGTTGATCTTATGTTGGTTCGTAACACACTGTGCGAACTTTCAGTCAGATTATGTTCGAATTCTTGGTTGTTGTTCCTTAGCCGGTATAGATGGGAGTTTGTTTGATCTCACAGTGTGCTTATTTTCGCCCAGAGTTTGACAATTTCCAGAAGAAACCTCTCAATGTGGTTTGCCTTAGTATACTTGGTATACTTAGTAGACTTGGTACTGGGATACTGGCCAGCTTGTATATCTTTGTAGGCCCAAGTAGCACACTGTCCGCATATTTGTGGCACTGTTGGATCGATCTCCGTATCAGAAGTGCCTACAATTCTCCGGAATGCTAACTTGTTTCTCCCCGAGCAACGACCAGTTTTTCCACTTTTCTGTAAATAATTCGTTTCAGGATTTTGCAAGCATGACATATTAAACAGATGGTTCGCTAGTATACACATACGTCGGCGACTGCCTTCTTTGGTACTGAAATTACCATGTTCTTCTTGACGTTTTAGGCTACGTGACCTGTATCATATATTTTACATACAAAGTGCAAACGTTTTGTCACTGTTGGTTCTAGAAAGGATGTCAGTAATTCTGACGGTATGTCGTCTTTTTCCGGTAGCCCTGGGTCGACGTACGTCTTTCAGGGCTTTGTCAAATCATTTTCTCAGTATCGTACTGCTCATCTGTTTCATTTCTATAGTATATACCTCATGTTCGTTTCGCATACACTGCCACGATCGCGTCAAGGTACATTAGCAGTAGCAATAGTCAAGGTACATTAGCAGTAGGAATGATGGAACAACTAAATATGGCTTCTTCCGAAACCTTAACTTAGATCTGATTACACTCCGATCGTCTCCGCAGACATAACATCATCTTTGTTTCCTTGTCTATCGAAGCCAACCACAAGTGCCTCCATCATGCCTAAATATTCTCTTCAACGTATGGTATGAGCCCTGTGTAACCAATGTGATTTCGTTTGTTCATTGTTCATCTAAGTGTAAGGCTGCTGGAGAAGTGACTAACATTTAACGCACACAACAGATAATCGTCCCCCATGAACGATGGACCTTGCAGTTGGTGGGGAGACTTGCGTGTCTCAGCGATACAGATAGCCTCACCATAGTTGCAACCACAACGGAGGGGTATCTGTTGAGAGGCGAGACAAACGTGTGGTTCCTGAAGAGGGGCAGCAGCCTTTTCAGTAGTTTCAAGGGCAACAGTATGGATGATTGGCTGATCTGCCCTCGTAACATCAACCAAGAAAGCCCTGCTGTGCTGGTACTGCGAACGGCTGAAAGCAAGGGGAAACTACAGCCGTAATCCTTCACGAGGACATGCAGCTTTACTGTATGGTTAAATGATGATGGTGTTCTCTTGAGTAATATATTTCGGAGGTAAAATAATCCCCATTCGGATCTCTGGGAGGGGACTACTCAGGAGGACGTAGTTATCAGCTGAAACGAAACTGGCGTTCTACGGATCGTAGCGTGGAATGCCAGATCCCTTAATCGGGTAGGTAGGTTAGAAAATTTAAAAAGGGAAATCAATAGGTTAAAGTTATATGTAGTGGGAATTAGTGAATTTCGGTGGTATGAGGAACAAGACTTCTGGTCAGGTGAATACGGGGTTACAAATACAAAATCAAATAAGAGTAACGCAGAAGTAGGTTTAATAATGAATAAAAAGTAGGAACAGAATAATGAACGCATTATTGTAGCCAAGATGGAGACGAAGCCCACGCCCATCACAGTAGTACAAGATTATATGCCAACTAGCTCTGCAGATGATGAAGAGATTGAAGGAATGTATGATGCATTAAAAGAAATTATCAGATAGTTAAGGGAGACGAAAATTTAGTAGTCGTGGTAGACTGAAATTCGATAGTAGGAAAAGGAAGAGAACGAGAAGTAGTATGTGAATATGGACTGGGGGTAAGGAATGAAAGAGGAAGCTGCGTGGTAGAATTTTTCATAGAACATATAATGATAAGGCAGAGATGGTAAGACTGAGATTTAGGAACCAGGTTTTGAATTCTAAGACATTTCCAGGAGCAGATGAGGACTCTGACCACAATTTCTTGATTATGAGCTGCAGACTAAAGGTGAAGTAATTGCAAATGGTAGAAATATAAGGGGATGGGACCTGGATAAACTGAAAGAAACAGAGGCTGTAGAGGATTTCAGAGAGAGCATTAGGAAACGATTGACAAGAACAAAGGAAAGAGATACGGTAAAAGAAGAATGGGTAGCTTTGATAGATGAAGTAGTGAAGGCAGCAGAGGATCAAGTAGGTAAAAAGACGAGGGCTAGTAGAAATACGTTGGTAACGGAAGAGATATTGAATTTAATTGATGAAAGGAGAAAATACAAAAACCCAGTAAATGAAGCAGGCAAACAGGAATACAAACGTCTCAAAAATGAGATCGACAGGAAGTGTAAAATGGCTTAGCGGGGATGGCTAGAGGTCAAATGTAAGGATTTAGAAGCATATGTCACTAGGAGTAAGATAGATACTGCCTACAGGAAAATTAAAGAGACCTTTGAATATCAAGAGCTCAGATGGAAAACCAGTCGTAGGCAAAGAAGGGAAAGTAGAAAGGTGGAAGGAGTATACAGAAGGTCTATTCAAGGACGATGTACTTGAGGGCAATATTATGGAAATGGAAGAGGACGTAGACGAGGATGAAATGGGAGATATGATACCGCGTGAAGAATTTGACAGAGCACTGAAAAACCTAAGTCGAAACAAGGCCCCGGGAGCAGACAACATTCCGTAAGAACTACTGACGGCCTTGGGAGAGCCAGCCATGATAAAACTCTTCCATCTGGTGCGCAAGATGTATGAGACAGGCGAAATACCCTCAGACTTCAAGAATAATATAATAATTCCAATCCCAAACAAAACAGGTACTGTCAGGTGTGAAAATTACCGAACTATCAGTTTAATAAATCACAGTTGCAAAATACTAAGACGAATTCTTTATTGATGAATGGAAAAACTGGCAGAAGCCGACCACGGGGAAGATCAGTTTCGATTCCATAGAAATGTTGGCACACGCGAGACAACACTGACCCTACGACTTATCTTAGAAGATAGGTTAAGAAAAGGCAAACCTACATTTCTAGCATTTGTAGAGTTAGAGAAAGCTTTTGACAGTGTTAACTGGAATAGCCTCTTTCAAATTCTGAAGGTGCCAGGAGTAAAATACACGAAGTGAAAGGCTATTTACAATTTGTACAGCAACCATATGGCAGCTATAACTTCAACTTAGCAGTTGATACAAAAGACAGCCACTAATCTAGTAATGCAAATGACAGGAATAGCACATCTGCAAGATATTTCTGCTCTTGGCAATGCATATTTTTTCTCTTTTCCACTCACGCTGCTTCTTCATCACCTAGAGAGATTCTCGGCCACTCTTAATGCAGTCGTTACAGAAAGAGTTATAGGTGAAGCAAGTCTTTTGAATTGCCGATAGTATTATATTTATTTTGAAATCCCTCCATGGTTGTTCAATTGAGTACATAGTAGTGGAATGAATTCGGCTTATTTGCTAAGAACTCGAAAGCTAACGTATGCAAATGGGGCTGAGGCAATACGATTTTCATTCTGTAGAAAAACAGCCCAGAGACTTAGAATGAGATTTTCACTCTGCAGCGGAGTGTGCGCTGATATTAAACTTCCTTGCAGATTAAAACTGTGTGCCCGACCGAGACTCGAACTCGGGACCTTTGCCTTTCGCGGGCAAGTGGTCTACCATCTGAGCTACCGACGCACGACTCACGGCCGGTACTCACAGCTTTACTTCTGCCAGTACCTCGTCTCCTACCTTCCAAACTTTACAGAAGCGAACCTAGCAGGAGAGCTTCTGTAAAGTTTGGAAGGTAGGAGACGAAGTACTGGCAGAAGTAAAGCTGTGAGTACCGGACGTGAGTCGTGCGTCGGTAGCTCAGATGGTAGACCACTTGCCCGCGAAAGGCAAAGGTCCCGAGTTCGAGTCTCGGTCGGGCACACAGTTTTAATCTGCTAGGAAGTTTCAGTCCAGAGACTTGATTTCAAAACATCTGTAGTAAATTTCCACTCCCGTAAACTGCCCGAAAATAAAAAGTGAGCGCTAACTACCTCTCACGATCATGAGAAAATGACATGAGTACATTTCAAAAACTACATTACAGTTTAGCAAAAATTTTGTGGTTACGAAAGTATTTCACTAATTTCAACTGGCAAATAGTAAAAGCACTGCAGTAAGCTATGAACAAAGTGTAACAAACGCATATGTGGCTACAACACACTTTCTGTGACACTAACCTCTGCTCTCTCCTTCACCAGCCCCTTGGCGTTGACCTCGGTTTGGTTCTTTGCGAGGGAGTTCTTTTTCTTCTGTGAACACAACATCTGATCAGAGAACGGTTGGTAGCACCGCTTAAATTACTATACAGTAGGAAGACCATATTATAAAATTTTTTGGGTAATTCGGAGCATAGCACTGTTCTACGAAAAAAATGTTATGGAAATGAAATGAGCTACTATTTCGTATTTCGTTGCTACTGAATTCGAAACTGCCGCTAAAATTCACATTTTAGCTTTAGTTTTCGAACCGCAGCCATTACTTGTAATTGTACTTTTTTTGCAATATCGGGTCCCATTAATAAGCAACTGGATGCAGATCTTGAGACTCCCATGATTCTGACAGGACTGCATCATCACATGTTTGTGTACATCCACGCACACATCCATCACGTGTTCTTGTGGTCAGATAAAAGTATCGTGGCAAGTACTATAAATAAGATAGTGGTCTTGGTTTGACGTGTCTGGAACTGCTTCCGTGATAACTGTGTTTGATACACTTGTAGCAGGCAATCAGCTATTTGCAGACAAGTACAAAATGACTCGTAAATGCGTAAATAACGCAAATAATTCTGCTATATTTATGGCGAAGTTATGTTTGGTATTAGAAAGTATCAATTTACGTCTTCAATAAGAAAGAACATATTTGTTATATTTAGGCTGTAAGATATGGGACTAATATAAAATATGAGCACCGCATGTTTGCGACACTACGTGTTTGTCAAACCCGAGTGCGTGGATCAACAGAAGAGGAAGCCATATACCGTTTGAAGTCTCAGTGATTTGGAGGAAGCCCATCAACCCTACTACTGACTTATTTCTGTATAGTTCCCCATGCAAACAAAAGAAATACCATGTAAAAAAATCGGCAGTTGTGTACCCTAACATACGCTCTGCAGTCTGTGAGCTATGATGAAGATAGCAGTGCTTCCATAAATGAATATGATGATGAACTGCCATCAGCTTCAAGATAAGCAGACTTCTTTCCAAGCACATCATCCTCGAATCAAAAGATGACACAAGGAGAGCTTAACTCATCAGAGATCTATAACTACCTAAAAATAAGGTAGAACTTCTGGCATCATGGTTACAGCTGTGGAATTATCTAATTATCGAGACGACTTTGTGAAGGTGACATCATTTCGACCTGGGAACAAAGAAATTTAACAGTGTTTTTCTTTTTTTAACTGAGGGGGACTTTACCATTTCTAAAGACGTAATTGGTCCGACGGAGGCACTGAATATGAAGCATAGTCGTGACCACGAGTACGAAACAAACGTATACAGATACGAGATATACCAGCGAGAAATGTAGGGGGATTTTAAAGTAATTGACATTGTATTGGGGATGAAATTCGGCTACACTAGGTACTGTTGTTTCCTCTGCGAGTGGGGTAGTCGTGCTAAAAGCAAACACTATTCCGAGAAAGGTTGGCTGGTGAGACAGTCATGAGCACCTGGAATTAAAACTGTATTGTTTGAACCATTGACAGAGCGAAACGAAGTTGTGCTCCCAGCACTACAAACAAAACGGTGGCCTATGAAAAATTTTGTAAGACCTTTAGAAGCAAATGGTCCTGCTTTCACTTACAAAAAAGGTTCCCAAGGCTCAGTTTTGAAAAAGTGAAAGCATGTGTGTTTATTGGTCGACAGATTACAGAACATTTTAAATACAATAAGTCTGAATTAGTGCTAAATGATGAGTAAAAGAGCAAAGCAATGACCTAAGAATGTTTCAAATAGTTTTTTGGGAAACTTAAAAGCTGAAAATTAGATATAACTTGTGGATGATGTGATGTGCTCCCTATGGACAGCTGAAGTGCATTATGTCACTGAAACGACCTTTTTGAAATCACATCTTAATTTCTCTCCACTAAATTGTGATGTTAGGGCCATGAACATGGTGAGTGAGTCTACCTGGATATATCAGTGATGGAGCGAAGATAGGAAGATGCGCTGCCATGCTAAGTGATTATTGATGGATGGTGGAAAGGGACGCACCTGCAACACAGTACTAGAGAGCCCAAAAAAGACTTTTTCATGTAACTGATTATTTTTCATGTTTTTATATATTCATATCTCTTTGTAAGATACATGTATTAAACACAGTTATCGCAAAAACGAAAGCTAAAAGAGACTGAAGCATCATTTTCCCTGTTCAGCAACAATAAAATATGTAGGAAACATCGGCGGCTATTCGGAAAGTAATGAACGATAGGTCGCGAAATGGAAACCAAAGTGAAAATCAAAACTGTTTTATTTGCAACAGTTAGATACAACTTCCAGCTATTCCTCTACACAGTCGCCGTTCAGACTTAGACATCTGTGGTAGCGTTGTACAAACTTCTCAATTCCCTCGTTAAAGAAGACAGTCGCCAGTGCTTTCCGACAATTTTCTACTCTGGACTGCAGCTCGTTGTCTGTGTCAGAATATTGTCTTCATAGCCAGCGGTTCATCTGAGCAGAGATCAACCTCAGGGGTAGCCAATTACAGACTGTACTGTGGGTGATCAAACACTTCCCATCGGAAACGCTGCAGGAGCATCTTCATTGCCCCTGCAGAGTACGGCCGAGAATTGTCGTGGAGAACGAACTGCATGAGAATTGTCGTGGAGAAGGAACTGCATAACAGTTACGTTATGTGGATTGCACAGCTTCAGGCGAAATATTTTGCCAGGCCCTCATACTTGGCGGGAGACGCTAATTTCTAGCCATCTTTACGTTCTCACTGTGAGCTCAGAACTGAAAAGAGTGAAATGATGCAATCGATGGGCGTATTAGACACTGTGCCCAACGCATCTGTACAAAGTTTCATCAGAGTTTCACTGTATTTTCCATTTCGCGACCGATCATTCCATACTTTCCGAATAACACTCGTATTTTGTTCCTCATAACACTCAACTTTCGAAAATTTGCTGAACAGTATAATTACAGAGTACAGAAGACGCGAAATTTAGTACAGACAGCTGTCGGTTCTGGTAGCAACAACGACTCTAGGATTGGCTGTATGTCGATCAGATATGAGCGTGGATAGGATATATGGGTACACCGTTCTCTACTGCTTTCACTCTGTTTCAACTCTTTGTTCGTCAACTGTAGTGGCTTGTGAAAATGTGACGAGCCAGCCTCTAAGCACCCCACGGTCGGTGGTTTTAATGGCTTACAGATCTGAAGAACGTACTGGCCAGAGCAACGGAGATATATCAGGGCAGTAGGGGCAACAAGTGGTCTTGTAAAAAGATAAGTCACGAATACTTCAAGGAGGTGACAAAACCATTGGCCTCGACCCGTCAGAAATGTAACGATTACAGTTCAAATTACCGGTTTTGCGAACCTGAAATGATCGTGCCGTGTAGTCTACAGCACGCTACACTATCACGGCAGATGCTGAGCCTGTATGACGATGACGAATGAAAACTGATAATGTACGTTCTCCATGGAGCCTCCACCAAGACTGTCTGAAAGGAGGATTGGTGCCACGCCCAAAAATACGAAAACATTAAAAATAATCAGTTACCTAAAAATCGTCCTCTTTGGGCTGCCTCTGGCACTGTGTTGCAGAAGTGTCCCTTTTCACCATCCAGCAAAAATCAGTTAGCATGGAAACATATCATTTCTCTTTATATCTTTGCTCAATCGCTGAAATGTCTGGTGGAACCACTCACATTACGCGTCACTCACATCACCACAATTTGGTGGGGCGAAATCAAGGTGTGATTTCAATAAGGATGTTTTAGTGACGTATTTCACTTCAGCTGTTGAGCACACTATTGTCTGCGCGCTTCCCTCTGCAGTCACGTCAAGAGCAGCTGCAACAATGGTCTGCGTAACGACTGTCCATGGCGTGGTGGACGGCACTGCCTTGTGCATGTGGACGCTGGTACTGGAGCAAAGCATGGTACGTGAGGAGGCTCTACGACGGTGGACATCTGTACGCGAGGGCAGTAGTCGCAATACACCCATGCGACCTTGCAGGGCGTTGAGTACGACTCTCCTTAATCCATCGACTCCACATTCGCTTGACACATCACGCCAAAGGAAGGCGCGTGATGGAAGGGATGGAAATACTCAAGTTTCTTTCCTGCGACGGGTCACGTTTAAATTTCGTCTAATGGTTTGAACGCTCCTTCATGGTTCCACCTAGAACACAAAGCAAAAATTGCGGTAGTGGTGGGCTCCAAAGAGATCAAATTACTTTTAATGAGGATGCAGCCACCACGATGCCGTTAGAGAAGGGTGGAAACGTCCGAGAGTGTCAGAGGTGTCAAAGTTTGTGAAGAAAGTCTCTCTGTTACTCATTGCACTTGGAACTGTCGTTTTCGACCGCGAAATGTGTGAAAATCAACGCCCCAGGGTAAGGGTTGCTTCCATTGACATCCTTATGCCCCCACGTGAGGCCTTTCCAAGCCGATTCTGAACGGCGTTGCGTGTCGAATGTTTTGCTCGGCCACTCATTAGAAACACGCGTGATTTCATCGTTGGGAGCTGCGGTTCTAACCTCCATCTCAATGGCATCAAACGAACGGTGAACTGTAAGAGGGGGTGTTACGACCTTCTTATCATGCTACGCTTCCACGATGGTGTTGGACAGGATTGTAGTGAATCTTTGTGCCAATGTGATATCATTAATCCACCTTACAACTCACTTGAACTTCTGAGCTGTGGCCTTTTTTATTCTGTATCAGCACCTCGCTGTTTGCAGCGAAGTCGAGCCCGAGGGTGACGTCGTAGTGCGCCATGCTTTTGCACCATTAGACAGGAAGATGGTATGCACTTTGGGCCAAATTTCCGACTTTAGCGTCACAGTAGGTGAGAATTGCAGGTTTTCGAAAGATAGCTCCTTTAACTCTGTTGCGCAGTGTATTTTTAACTCTGGATCCTGATTTTACAACGGACAACACTGTCAGCCTCCGTAACGCAGCGGTAAAGTTACCGTCTACAACGCAAGGGGACCCGGGTTCGATTCCCGGCAAAGGACCGGGTGTTGTATGATTCTCATCAACATTGACACGCAAGTCACCGAAGTGGTGTCAACTAAAAAGAACTTGCAATAAGATGGACGAACCCTGAAGGGGATATCGCGGACAATAAATATCAAATGTTGTTAATTCAATAATATAATTAAAGTATTAACGGCAAAAGATGTACTTTACCTAATTTTGGGCACACAGGCACAAAAGGCAGAAATGTCCTATGAAACCAGTGTCTTGCATGCCCCTCATAAGTTCGAGTTATAAAGCTTTCTTCGAATAATTTGTATACTTCACGAAGTCCGGTTTATTTACTACAATGTACCTTTCGTATAATTACTGCTAGAGATAACATCCGAGCTTGATGCTGCATAAATCTGTGATACAGATTTTACTGTTAATGGCGTTAAAAAAGAGCTACTATCGCTAAAATTCATCAAAGCACCAGGAACCGATGACTGCCCTACAAGATTCTATACCGGTACATCATCTGCGGTTAACTCAGCCCTTTGTTAGCCATAATATAATTTAGATCGTCCAAATAAAAATTTGTGCCCAGTATTAGGAAAAAATCACAGGTCCAACGCGTCTTCAAGAAGAGTACTGGGAGTGATCTACTTGGCCACTACCCAACATCATTAACACCCATCCATTGCGGAATCTTGTAACATACAGTCAGCTCAAACATAAAGAGGTATCTCGAACAAAATTACACCCATGCCAACCAGAATTCATTCCAAAAACATACGTCATGGGAACCTGTGCTTTACTCATGTGACATTCTGAAATTCATCGGTCATGGCAGTAGGGTAGATACAAAGATTCTTGACTTGCGAAAAATATTTGACTTTGTACGGCACTAACGCTTGTTAGTGAATGCAATCATATTGTCGCAGAAGAAGCTGAGTCGTACAGTCACCACAGTGTAGTGGTTATGACACTAGACTGTTGCATGAAGGGTCGTAACTGTAAAATTTTAATTTCTGTATTCGGTTGGAGTACATTCTTAGACGTATTCACAAATGTCAAGAACCATTGTACTGGAATGTTCTCTAACTGTACATATACCGTATGTGTTCTGGCCGTTTCTCTGCCTCGTGATGACTGGGTGTTGTATGATGTCCTTAGGTTAGTTAGGTTTAAGTAGTTCTAAGTTGTAGGGGACTGATGACCATATATGTTAAGTCCCATAGAGCTCAGAGCCATTTGAACCATTTTTTTGTTCTGGCCGGAGGTAGTTCGCTCAGCGTTCTAGGTGTGTGCAAGTGCTGAATAAACCTTCGTTAAGTGAAGTTAGTGTTCTTCATCTAATTACACTGTAAGTAGGCTGTTTAGGTTTTTATGTTGGTAACACCACGTAGCGCTCTGTATGAAAATCACTGACTATGCTGTGTGCAGTCTTTGGCTGGCTGGCATTGTTGACATATTCGCTATTGTAGTGGGCAGTTGGATGTGAACAGCGCATAGCGTTGCACAGTTGGAGGTGAGCCGCCAGCAGTGGCGGATGTGGGGAGAGAGATGGCAGACTTCTAAGAGCGGACGATCTGGACGTGTGTCCGCCAGAAAGAGTAAATTTGTAATACTGGACATCATGAACTGATATATATATTATGACTTTTGAACACTATTAAGGCAAATACATTGTTTGTTCTCTATCAAAATCTTTCATTTGCTAACTGTGCCTATCAGTAGTTAGTGCCTTCAGAAGTTAGAATCTTTTACTTAGCTGGCAGTATTGGCGCTCGCTGTATTGCAGTAGTGCGAGTAACAAAGATTTTTGTGAGGTAAGTGATTCATGAAAGGTATAGGTTATTGTTAGTTAGGGCCATTCTTTTGTAGGGATTTTTGAAAGTCAGATTTCGTTGCGCTAAAAATATTGTGTCAGTTTAGTGTTGATCAGAATAAGTAAAGAGAGCAATGTCTGAGTACGTACAGTTTTGCTCAGCTGTTTGAAAATCAAATAACGTAGAGGTTTATCAGCACAGTAATTCATTAATTTTTCTAAGGGGACGTTTCATATGTCGACCCTTAGCCGACGATACCTCACTGGAATCTTCAGATTTTTTTTCTTGTAGTTTGTGTAATTAGTGCAGCTATTGTTTATTGCTAGCGTGTAATTATAGAGAGAATTTCCTTTGTAGTTGTAGTTTTTCATTGTTGTACAGTAAAACAGTTGTGGCATGCATGTAGGTTTGCACCAAGTATTTCGCAGCTGCGCTTGCAGTTAACTAGATATTATTTTCAGTGCTATGCTAATGTGTTTTCTCTTTTTGCTCTTCAAATTGTGCTTTTCTGTGTTATCGTATGAAATACGTTATAATTATGGCGTGTGAAAAACGTAACACTAGGCTCCAAAGTAAATTGAGAAACGATGGTGACGACGATTGTAGCTTATCAGCACCACCGTGTAATGAATTAACAGACATTCAACGTAGTAATTTGGTAATTGTGCATAGGGAAATGGAGCGGGCGGCAAATAATGGTGTAGACAGTGAAACAATTTGTGAACAGGGAAGCATTATCGATTTATCGGTCGGCAATAGCTAGCCTCAGGAATCCTAAATGACAGGACATAATCTTGCAAATATTGTAGATTCAGGTTTTGGGTTCACACCATTTTCTCAAATAAGTCAAG
Source organism: Schistocerca serialis cubense (assembly GCF_023864345.2). Classification (NCBI taxonomy): domain Eukaryota; kingdom Metazoa; phylum Arthropoda; class Insecta; order Orthoptera; family Acrididae; genus Schistocerca; species Schistocerca serialis. Next base: position 377,675,667 of record NC_064643.1, on the reverse strand, counting down.
ACACATTTTCTGCTTGTCAAAATGTGAATGTTGCCGGTGCAAATGCACTGCCGAAAAGCATAGAGGACCAGATTCCAGACACTAATACCTTATTATTGCAATTAATGCAACAAATGAAACAAAATCAGAGACAAACATAACAACAGTTAGACACAATGGGAAAAAAATCTTCAAAAGTTAGACACAATGTAACAACACCAGGGACAAACACAGCAACAGTTAGGCGCAATGGAACAAAATCAGAAACAGTCACAGCAACAAATGGAACAAAATCAGAAACATATTAAAGAATCACTTCAACAAACACTTGAAGATTTAACTACTGAGTTACATAACATCGAATCGAAATGTCATAAAGTCTGTAATGACGTACAAACACAAATTTGTGAGCATTTTCAACCTATTTTTTCGCGGCATGAAAATGCATTACAGAGTCACGAAGCAGTCATAAAAGAAATGCAAACTATTGTTCATGAAAATCACGAGACATTGCGGGCTAAAATTGACTCAGTTGCATCTACCGATTCGGTTACGCAATTTGCAAAAACTCAGGAAAACTTAAAGGACACAGCAGATACTCTGAAAATTGGTTCAGAAAGACACATGGATGAAATTAGTTCATTATCAGAGAAAGTAGTCGAACTTTCGGATCAGCTGAATAATTTATCTACGAAGGTAGATGATACTCTGAATGACACAAGACCGGTAGTCTTTAATGACACAGAAGAGTACGAAAAAATTGGAAAATTCAAACAAAATCAGAATCAAATCAATACACAGTACAAAAGAGAAATCCGGGAATTACAAGATCAGTTGACACAAGTAATACAAGAATTACATATTTCAGAGGACACTCGTGCTCCAGTACGGGAAGAGGGACGTAGAAATACGGAACAGCCACAAAATAATAACACAGGGCACTTCGGAAATTATGAAAGAAATTGGCAAGGTAAACCGAATTTTGAGATGGAACCGCCGCAACGACGTAACAATGACCGACATGCGACTCGCCGACATGATGATTTTGACTATGATCTCCTTATTACTACTCGTAAATTCGAAACATTTAAGAATTCCGGCAACGACCATCCACAAGCGTGGCTTCATCAATTCTCTCATTGTTTTCCTCCCAAATGGTCATTAGAGCACAGATTAGAATTTATGTGTGGCTGTTTAGAGAATGAACCAGCTGTAAGAATACGAGTGGTCATTCACGATTGTCACCATGAAAGAACATTTTATCATGCCTTCCTCTCTCAGCATATTGGTCTCAAGCTACACAAGGCTGAGTGAAACATAGCATCATAATGATGAAACATTTCGAACAATCCGGATTTTCCAGTTTTGTGAAATATTTTGAAGACATGTTGCACAAGAATCAGTACCTGTCAAATCCATACAGCCCCTCAGAACTCATCCGCATTTGCTTAATCAAATTGCCTGAACATTTACGACATATTATTTTGGCAGGACGTTGCAAAGACGACATTGAAGCTTTTCATGGACTGTTACAAGAATTGGAAATTGACACTGACAATCGTGGGACGCGAAAACAGGAACACAACAATTACAGGTCACATCCGCCACAATTCCGCGATGAAAGAAATAATAACTGGACACGACAATCTATTCTTACAACGTAAATCGTGACCAAAACAGACACCACCCATATGACAGTCGTTGGCAGAGTAGTACTAATTACAGGGAAAGATCACCTCTCCGCGGTAATGACTATCACAGAGACAATCAGAGAAACAGACAATATGAGAACCAAAACAATTATTATCAAGTGAGACAGAATAACTTCAGACGCAACGGTCCACCGCGCAATTACGATTCGGGCAGAAATTCTCCACCACATGACCGACAAAAAAGAAACTATGTAAACTACCAACAAATCGACAGACCTTAATTTCATCAGAACTGGCGGGATTCAAACAGGGCAGGGCCCTCTCGACAAGGTGAATTTGTAGAAGTTAGATCTCCAAATCCCAATAACGACGTGCGCCAACAAAGAGACAATAGGCAATGACTCACACCGCTGGCAGCCACAAAACGTACTTACGAAGCTGACAACGTAGCTGCTGTGGCTAGTATTTAAGTAAAAATGGAAGACATTAGGGACATCTTACTCCAGAAACACGACGTAAAACATAACAAAATTGCATATCCTGTAATTCACATTACAGTAAATGACGTAAAATTTACGGCAGTACTTGACTCTGGCAGTTCCATTTCAGTAATTAGTGAAACAGCTTTTAGCAAATGCAACAAATCGAACGATTGCCCTACACTTTCGTTACGTAAGATTAAATTACAAGGTGCAATCGTTGGAATAAGTGTAGATGTACGCCAACAAACCAACTTAGAATTCTTTTGTCAAAGCCACAGCTCCTCTACGAACTTTCTTATTGTTCCATTATTGTTGACGGAAATTATATTGGTAGTAGACTTTTTGAATGAATTCAAAGCAATCTTAAAGTTTCACGATGCTGAAATAAGTTTAGAGAAAGAAGGTAAGTCAATAGCTTTGAAATTTAAAGATTGGCTCTCAAACCATGACGAGGAAATTAATCGGCTTTACCTTCTGTTAGACAACAGTTCGGAATTTTCGACGGAACTAGACACTAACAATCACTCTGTAAGTATTGACAGGGATGATGTCGACGGCGTATTTGATACTAATGAGTTAATTCAGAATAAAATTCAAATAAATGAGAATTGTAATGACACTGATAGGCAGGACCTTTTTGAGATTTTGCAAGCACATTCCACAGTTTTTACTCACAAAACAGGAACAATCAAGGGATTTCAATACCAATTTTGTGTTCGTGAACATACTAAATTTTCTGTTAGACCATACGTAATTCCGGCACATTATAGGGACTGTGTTAGAACAGAAATACAGTCTATTCTTGACGAGGAAATTATTGAGCCTGCAGTAAGCTCATACAACAATCCATTACATGTTGTTGAGAAGACAAATGGGTCGATCAGGCTTGTCTTACATTCGAGACAAATCAATACTATCTTCATTCATGAAACAGATAGGCCGCAAACGTTGGAAGAACTTCTTCAAAATTTTAATGGTGTAAACGTGTTGTCTTCCATTGATCTCAGATCCAGCTTTTATCAGATCAAACTTCATCCAGAATGTAGAAAATACATAGCTTTTCTTTGTTTCGGCGTTTGTTGTCAATTTCGGAAACTTCCTTTTCGTCTGAACATTTCTTCAGCAGCATTCATTCGTGGGCTAAATTCCATATTACCTGAGTTGTTAAAACGTCACATCACCTTATATGTGGACGATATTCTGATAGCAGAAACCTCATGGGAACAACATAATCGCATCCTCAACAGCGTGTTACATATTTTTGCAGAATCTGGAATTACAGTTAACTTGGAAAAGTCTAAATTCGGTTGGACAAAGGCGAAGTTTTTGGGACATATTATTTCTTCTGGAGGAATTCAGACGGATCCTGAAAAGTTAGAAGCAATCAGAGCCATTCCAGTTCAATCCACAAAAAAAACAAGTCAGCAGTTTTCTAGGTCACGTAAATTTTTACCGTCGTTTTCTGAATATACAAATTCTAGTTACACCAAAACTTTATTCTCTCACTGGAAAAAATATTATTTGAAACTTGGATTAACAGGCACAGTTCGAATTCAATTCTTTGAAAGAAGCGCTACTTAACGCGCCAATAGTAGCTCATCCAGATCTGTAACAGGATTTCTGCCTTAGCATGGATTCTTCTAAAGTCGGTCTTGGTGCCCATTTATTTCAAGAAGCCATAGAAAATGACGCTACCATTCAGAAAACCATTGCTTTTGCTAGCCGATTGCTAACAAAATCTGAAAAAAATTATTCCGTTACTGAATTAGAAGCTGTAGCTATCGTTTGGGCATTTAACAAATTCAGTTTCTTTCTTTCTGGTAAGCACGTAAAAGTATACAGTGATTATCGTGCATTACAATTTCTTATGTCCTCAAAATTAAATCATGACAGGTTAAAACGTTGGGCATTGTTTCTGCAAGAATTCCACTTCACAATAGTCTACATTCCCGGCAAGGAGAACATTGTTGCGGACGTACTGTCACGCGCACCGGCTGGGCTTGAGAAAAGTAACACAGAAGGCAACCTCGAGAAAAATTTCAGTATTCTTTACATTCAGAAAGTCGCCTTTGAAAACTTCATCACCACATCTTTAAAGGACATTGCTCATGAACAAGATAAAGATCCTATTTGGAAAGACATCAAAAGTAAATAGCATGAAAAGACATACACACAGATTCGAAATTATTATCCGGTTAGAAACAACATACTCTTCAAACGCTGCACTATTGATGACAAGCTATGGGTACTTTGCATTCCCGATGATTTAGTTAATAGGCTCATTTGGTACATTCATTTCAGCTATGCCCATTTTTGTCCACGAAAATGTTATCATATTCTTCGGACGACTTGTTATTTTAACAATATGGAAAAGAGAATTCAAAGAGTCTTGTCTATTTGTAAACTTTGTCAAAAGGCTAAACCATCTACTATCTCACATTGTGCTCCGTTATTTCCTATCATTCCTTGTAAATTAAAAGAATATGTTGCTGTTGATCTCTTGAGACCCCTTGTCAGAACATCGAATGGATTTTCGAACGTTCTAGTAACTGCTGGACTTACTTCAAAATTTGTTTCTTTCACTCCGTTACGTAAAACCCCTGGGCGGTCTGTATCCAACGCCTTTGTTAAAAATTTCTTACGTGAAGTTGGCCACGTTGTTAAAGTCATTTCAGATAACGGACCGCAATTCAGATCTGCTGTTTGGTCACGCATGCTTCGGAATCATAAAATCAAACCTGTTTTTTTTTTTTTTCATTGTACTCACCACATTGTAACCCCTCTGAATGGCTTATGAAAGAAATCAATAAGCTTTGCAGACTTTATTGTCACAGAAAGCATCAGTATTGGGACAGATATTTACACTTATTTCGAAACGTGCTGAATGAAATGCCTCATGACTCCAGTGCTTTACCACCTATTCTTTTAGCGAAGAATGAAGAACCATCGAACAGAATCAGCGAGCTTGTACCTTTTCCGAATACACGTAAACTGCGACACGAAGACATAACTGATTTGGCTGTTAATAATATCAATTCTGCTGCAGACAAAAGGAGAAATCTACACGGTAAAGCAAATGCAAAGAAACTATATATTGGTCAGAAAGTTCTCGTTAAAGCTCATTCATTGTCACATAAGAAGGAACACTTGAGTCATAAATTCTTTCTGGTTTACAATGGATCTTACAGAATCCGACGTATACAACATGATAATTGCGTTGTAGTTGAAACTCTGCGTACTAGGAAGAGCAAAGGTTTACACCCTATTTCACATGTAAAACCGTTTATTGAAAGATAATCTGCTTTTTAACTTAGTCTTTGCCATAAAATTTTTCACTTCACGCTACTAGTACGCTTTGTCACACTTAGAAACTGTTAACATGCAAAAATCTTTTCAAGTTAACTATCCAGTCTAGAACCTAGGTAGCTTATTTAGACAGTAATTACGAATGCATTTTATAGTGAACAGACAACACAGTGTTGTTGTGTGTACATTCTTCCTTGTTTGTTGCATGACTACGTAACAACTATAAGGCTTACATATTTAGAACATATACTGGTATTGCTAATGACATTGTAATGCAACATTTTGGTTTACTTGAAAATACATTATGGATTTAAAGTGCTTTCTGAGAGATGCCAGATGACACAGTGGTTAGTTTATTTTACTGCTACACGATTATATCACGACGCTACTAATGAGTGACAGAATTTATATTCTTGGTTTTGCGGCGTATCTGTTTTGCATCTGCACAGTTTTTCTGAATTCTTCTGGAAAGTAAAACATGTTTTTGTAGTAACTTTTGTGGTATAGCTACAGTGAGACAGCCTTTTTCGTAGCACAACAATACGTTACAGTATATCACTTTCTTGATCGCGGTAATGTACGTAATAACTACGATATCTATACGCATAGCATTTCATTTTGTATTACGAGGTAAGTACATTGACTTCTACAGAACTTTGCTTATGGACGACGATAATTACGACACGTGGCTCATTTCTACCCTTAAGTAATGACAGAGATTATCTTCCGACAAGACGCACAGTTTAGCGCTGCAGTACAAGTATTTAAGTGATTAATTTTGTACTTAAAACATTTATTTTTACAGATTTTTGAATCACAAAGATATAAAGAAAGTTTTCAGTGATACATTTCATTCGATTGCTGTAATCTGTAACACCTGAGGGTATACAGTAGTGTGTTCTCTGCCACCGTTGGATAGGCAGCTGCCAGCAGCAGTCTTAGCTGGCTTATTTGTTACATAGTTTAATTCTTAATTTCTTTGGGTGTTTTTCGGTACTTCCATTGTTTAATTCATAAATTTCGGGCGTATTATAGTATTTGAGAGTTGTAGCATTGCGCTTTAGTGCCTGAATAGTGTAAAATCGCGTAGTCTCCTTCCGCCGCCGAGCAGTGTGTCAGCAGTGCGCAAGTAGCAGCATTACTGCATTTACTAGGCAATCTTGTATTTTAATAACTGTTTAAATTTTGTGTCGAATTGTTTGTGCTCTCTGTAAATTAGTTCAGACGTTCTTTGCACAACAGTTTTTAGAATGGATAGGGACTGCAACTGCTGTGTTCAGATGCGGGCTCAGTTGGCATCCCTTCGCTCCCAGCTTCAGGCAGTGCTGGCTTCAGTCACACAGCTTGAGGCTGTTGCCAATGGGCATCACTGTGGGGGTCTGGATGGGGGTTTGTCGGGGACGGCCAGCTCGTCCCACGCATCCCCCGATCGGACTACGGCTGTGGCTGCCGGGATACTGCCCACATTGAGGCTGACCCCTCACCCTTGGTAGAGTGGGAGGTCATCTCGACGTGTGGCAGGGGGCGAAAGACATTCCAGAGGGCTGATGGAAGGCCTCTCCAGTTTGCCTGACGAACCGGTTTCAGGCTCTGTCTCTGGCTGATACTGATCTTCGGTCAGACATGGCTGCTTGTCCTGTTCCAGGGTTGCCCCTCAGTCTGCAAGACTGATTATTCCCAGTTAGATACTCTTTTCCTTTACTTCTGGTAGGCGTTCGATACAGTTCTGCACTGTCGCCTGATAAACAAAGTAAGAGCCTATGGAATATCAGACCAGCTGTGTGGCTGGATTGAAGAGTTTTTAGCAAACAGAACACAGCATGTTGCTCTCAATGGAGAGACGTCTACAGACGTTAAAGTAACCTCTGGCGTGTCACAAGGGAGTGTTATGGGACCCTTACTTTTCACAATAGATATAAATGACCTAGCAGTTGATTATTTAACAGAGAAAAATCATTTTTTTACTACGTCAGTGACACATGTTTACGCAATTACACAGTTGGATAAATTCACACTTATGAAATTGTATTTTGTCTGTACTTTGTGAACTGTTCATATTTTTTCAGAACCATTGTGCTACTATGAGAGCTTTGAATGATGTATTTGGTATGGGATCATTATTTTTAAAGTATGTTTGAGGTAGATGACACTATTGAAATGAGCAGAGAATTTTTTTTAGGTTTTGAAATTATTGCAGAAAGCTACGACGTTTTTGAGATTTGGCTGAGGTTTTATGATGTTATTATTATGACGACGACGTGTATTATGCTGTTGAGGTATGTTTATGATCAATAAGCTGATGCTATATGAGGAATTTGATTATGCTATGTATTTATTATGACGAAATACTGAGGAAGTATCGACGAATACGTATATGTGTCATAAGGTAAGGAATAATGAGTAGTGTTTAGGCACTCTGATATGTGAAAGAGGATGTTGGAAACCAAGAATCATACTTTAAGAGTTATGAAATGTGTGTACATGCGTGAATGTATCACAATGCCAGCGAACATTTTTTGGACACTGTTATATTTATAGGATTTTGTTTCTACACATTTGTAACGCAAATTCTCGACCTGTGAAATTTTTATATGAGACTGTCACTGCAGCGCAAACTGCTGTCGTAAATATTTCCGTAAGAAAGCTAAGTGTCCTTGACGTAATGCGTTATGGGCGCCCAGCTGTGCCAGTCACTTGGAAAAAAAGCCATTAGGTGAAAAAAAAGAGACCATTAACCTCGCTATTGACATTTCTTTGTAGAAAGCATATCAAATAAGACACGCTCATACTTGAAACATATGATTACAGTTTTTCTGGTATTTACTGAAATGCCTAATGAAATAATGAGAAATATTTTATGTCTGTACACCTGATTATGACTACAGTCTTTCTAGTTGAGAGATTTTTTTACTGCCTTATGAAATGCCATATGGCCAGTGAATGATGTTTTGTGCTTTGCTTTGTATATACATTAGCCTATTTTGTTTAATATCTAGTTTCCAACTGCACTGCAGCATTGATCAAAATAAAATTTAATAGATGTACTAATGTAAATATTTTCTGTCTACAGATCCATTAAACAATAATTTTATGATCTACTCTCTTTAAAAAAAGGGAACATCATCACTTTAGTGTTAAGACGTGACATAGGTATTAGACATGGCCATCTTTACTGCAATATTTTTTCTACTTGAGCTTTGTCATGTTTAGATATAAGTTATTGCATTTGCTGCTGCTGTTTGCCAGGCATAGTGCTACTGAATTTCACTTTGTATTACTCTGTTAAGCCAGTTTTAATACTGATTTATTTTTCTTGTTGCTGCACATTGGCTCATATTAGTTGTAATGTTGCATTTGCTTTGCTAATTTAGATATACTGCTGCTTGCTTTGCCAATTTGCATTTTTTTTGTCATTGCTGTTTGTGTTAATTTGTTAGTGTTGCTGCATTGCCTCATCCCTTAGTATATATATCTGAGCTCAGTAGATTTAAGTTAGCTTAAGAGGGGTAGACTATATAAGAAACTAACTATGAAGAATAGGGAAAGAATGCATTGAGAAGTTATCTGAAAAAGATTTGGGCAAAAATGAGTATTGTACAATAAGAAATATTTATTTTGAAAGAGGATATGAACAAAACAAGGGGGTTAAGGACAACAGGCTTAGATAGGATTTATTTATTTATTTATTTATTTTAGCAGGAGCAAAAGTTGAAATAAGAGGGAAGATCTATGGAATGAAGTTTAGGGGTTGGACTGCAGTACCAGACGTCTCACTGAAAACAAACTCTGTCCTTTCCTTTTGTGTTATTCCGCTATGTGTTTGTGTACCCTTGTGTATTTGTGTTTCTCCTGTCTTTATATGTTTACCTGATAAGAGATATGTTGCAGAATTTTTCTAATACTATGTTATTTACTTTGTAAAGATGTTTAGACATCATTAATTCTGTTCTGCTTCAGTGCTCATGTGTGAAATTAATGTTTCGAAAACTATTCTCATTATTTTATTTATTTACTTATGTCATAATTCCGGTAACACTGATGTATCTGTTTATTTCTATTCTTTTGTAAAGCCTGTACTACTACAAATGTTATCTGTATTGTTATGTTCTTTAATGATGTATTTTGTACCTTTGTAATTGTATACTTATGTTGTAAATTTATAATTGTATACACACCAGTTCTTCAAATTAAGTTTCATTTCACTGCACACGTTTTTGTTGGTCATAGTGTACGCAGAATATGCGAGGAAAAAAGGGGATTGTTAGCATTTGTGTTGATAATTCAGCAAGGGACTGGTTAACAGTATTGCTGGTTCTAAGGACAATTGCAAAAACTTTGTGAGTGCACAAGTGGTGGTTTATGGACTTGCTATATTGTCCACAAGACTCTTCGAAGGTGATTTTGCACCTTCACAGCCGCAATAGATGGCTGCTGGCCATCTCTACAAGAACTGCAGTGGGCCTGCACCTTTGATGGCCCACCAATACCATTATTTCTACAATGACTGCAGTGGTCTGCACCTCTGGTGACCCACCAATACCATACTCTCTACCAGGACTGCAGTGGGTCTGCTCTGTGACGACCTACCTACCAATATTCTTCAAAACTTTGACTGACTCTGCTGTGCGTTTGCTCTGTTGTGGCCCATTACCTATCAAGAGTTAGCACTGTCTTTCCATTGGAAGGACAACACTACTTCTTCAAGACTGCATGGAAATCCACTACTTCCGTGTGCATTTTCTTTTATTGCTCATACTTTGAAAAAAAAATTTCATTTACTACTGTGATGAATCATCAGGACTGTCTTTATGGACTGTGAGAAAAATTTTGTTTTGACCAAAATTGTATCAATAAGTGTGAGCATTTAATTTCTTTTTTATTGTAATTATGAAAAATTTTATCAAATCATTATTCCAGAATGAGATTTTCACTCTGCGGCGGAGTGTGTGCTGATATGAAACTTCCTGGCAGATTAAAACTGTGTGCCCGACCGAGACTCGAACTCGGGACCTTTGCCTTTCGCGGGCAAGTGCTCTACCATCTTCGCAGGAGAGCTACTGGAATGTTTGGAAGGTAGGAGACGAGATACTGGCAGAAGTAAAGCTGTGAGTACCGGGCGTGAGTCATGCTTCGGTAGCTCAGATGGTAGAGCACTTGCCCGCGAAAGGCAAAGGTCCCGAGTTCGAGTCTCGGTCGGGCACACAGTTTTAATCTGACAGGAAGTTTCAAATCATGATTGGCGGCTGCCAAAAACAATTTGTAAAATTTTTTGTGGGGAGCATGGGGGCTACGTAAGTAGGCTGTTCAGGTTTTTATGTTGGTAACACCACGTAGCGTTCTGTATGAAAATCACTGACTATGCTGTGTGCAGTCTGTGGCTGGTTGGCATTGTTGAAATATTCGCTATTGTTGTGGTGGGCAGTTGGATGTGAACAGCGCATAGCGTTGCGCAGTTGGAGGTGAGCCGCCAGCAGTGGTGGATGTGGGGAGAGAGATGGCAGAATTCTAAGAGCGGACGATCTGGACGTGTGTCCGCCAGAAAGAGTAAATTTGTAATACTGGACATCATGAACTGATATATATATTATGACTTTTGAACACTATTAAGGTAAATACAGTTTGTTCTCTATCAAAATCTTTCATTTGCTAACTATGCCTATCAGTAGTTAGTGCCTTCAGTAGTTAGAATCTTTTATTTAGCTGGCAGTATTGGCGCTCGTTGTATTGCAGTAGTTCGAGTAACGAAGATTTTTGTGAGGTAAGTGATTCATGAAAGGTATAGGTTATTGTTAATCAGGGCCATTCTTTTGTAGGGATTTTTGAAAGTCAGATTGCGTTGCGCTAAAAATATTGTGTCCGTTTAGGGTTGATCAGAATAAGTAAAGAGAGTAATGTCTGAGTACGTTCAGTTTTGCTCAGCTGTTTGAAAATCAAATAACGTAGAGGTTTATCAGCACAGTAATTCATAAATTTTTCTAAGGGGACGTTTCAACACCTTCTTCTTCGTGACAAGGTGAGGCACCAAAATAAATCTCTAACTGGATTAAGAATTTCTTGGTGAAGTGGATGCAGAGTAATATCTTGTTTGAATAGTCACCGCCAGATATACAGGATGAGTCTTGTACGACGTAACACCCCTTTTATTTCGTGAATGGTTCCAGATATTCAAACGAGGTTGTCGGCAAGTGATTAAGTGTGTAAACTCTCCTATCGCTCGAGATATTGAAGCAAGTATAATTTTTTAAATAGAACGATATACGTTCTTAACGGCATCCGAAAGCGATTGAAAAGACTAGTACAGTGATATAACGCTTTTCATTGTTGAGGTTGGAGGTCTTCGCAAAAGAATCCAAGATATATCTTAAAACTGAAGACAACTCGACCGGAATAGACTATTGTGTTTTAAACACGATCCTATCGGGCTACGTTGTTGTATCAATTCGACCGTTTTCTTGTTTGCACTGCAGAACTAGTAGGAACTGTGTCATCCATCTGCAGCCCATTTCTGGTCCAACATTCCTAGCATGCATGCATGTACACCAACGAGAAAGACTTAGACACGCCATTTTTATGCGGCGAATGGTGATACGAGACCTATTGCCAAGTAATGTGAGATCAGCCAGAGGGGCGTCATTCGCATCTTGTATCGACATAAATTCCCCTCTTATCATCTGTCACTACATCGGGCACTCGGAGGACGTAATTTCGAAAGTTGGATAGAATTTTATTGATTTTCTCTGCATCGCTTGAAAGACGACACTGAATAAATTATTTGGAGTGGATTCTGCCTAATTACAATTTCGAGTAATAAATTTCAAGTAATATTTATAGACACATTTCTCCGACAGCTGGTGGTTTACTTTCAGAAATATTCAGGTGTCTTCAGGCAAAGACATGTCACTTCTTTTTTTTCCAAATCCAAGAAACTTAATACAGTAGTTTCCTTTTCCTCTTGATTACCGACTCATAAGCATACCGACGAAGCAGAGTTTGCGAACCACTGGAATGTAAATTTACGTAACACTCACTAATGGGCAGCTGAGAATCCACGCTGGCTTCGTCAGGTACAACAGCAACGACCATAAAGCGTAGATCTGTCGTGCGGCGTCATAGGAAATTGCGATGTGGGACCTTACTTCATCTCAGGGATGTTAAATGGAATTAGGTATGCACACTTTCTTACAAACATTCTGTCTGACCTTTTACAAGTTTACCACTGGATAAGCAACAGTGTATATGGTTCCAACACGACGGCTTCCCAGCTCACTCGCCCTGTGTTTCAAGGCAAACACTGAGTGAAAAGTTTCCTAACAGTTGTGTAGGACTTAATGCTGCAGTACAGTGTCGGCACGGTTTCTTGATTTGACTCCTCTTGATTTCTCTCTACGTGCAGCACTTAAAGATGCAGTCTATAACAAAGCGCCGAACGCACCACACAATATGCGCCGCCCAAGGGCCGCAGCGTGAAACGCCTTGTCGTCCTCTGTACTTCTATCTGTTCATTTATCTCTCGAACGGTGATTGAAAAAGTGCCTTGCAATCGATGGTAAAAAGAAACATACTTACGTAAAGAGTAAAACTACAATGTGTTAAGAAAAATATTTATTTTGTGGGTGACGTCGTCAGTCACTCTGAATAAATTATTTGGAGTGTATTCCGTCCAATCACAATTTCGAGTAATAAATTTCAAGTAATATTTATAGACACATTATCCGACTGCTGGTGGTTTACTTTAAGAACATTCAGGTGTCTCCAGGCAAAACCATGTCAGTTCTTTTTTTTCAAATCCAAGAAACTTAATACAGTAGTTTCCTTTTTATCTTGATTAAGGCTTTTTATCATTTTGAAGTATGCAGAAATGGAGTGGGCTTAAATGGAAAAGTGCCTGACGAAACGGTAGCTGTTTCCACAAAAACATGGAAACGTAGACACATCTGATACACCAGAAGGTAGCATATTCCGTAGTTCTAGATACAAAAATCATAGCTGATCCTCTACCTATGTCATGTAAGAAATGAGGTCTTATCTTACGAGCATAGGCCTGTCTCGCTACATGTAACGACAGAGCCTCTAGTGAGAGCTCTGGTTGGCGGTGTTTACACCGCAGTAGATGACTTTGGCCACATTAATTTCCTATTTTAGAACACTGCTCGAATTCTCTTGCGAAGTATTTCAACCTCAACATTAACGATCGTTATACCACTATACTAGTATTTTCAAGCGCTTTTGGATGCCGTTAAAAATACTCGATCTAGTTCAAAAAATCATACTTGCTTCAAAATCTCGATCGATACACGAGTTAACACACTTTATAACATACAAAAGCACATGCTCCTTAGCGTACTATCATTTGCTGAAAACGTTGTTTCGATATATGGCAGCGTCCACGAGACACAGTGAAAGGAGTGTTACGTCTTAAGTGAGTCGCCCTGTGGAACTCGCTTCAGGAGAGACCCATGTAAGTGTGTTTGGAACCCTGCTTTTCATGAACTGTTCTATTGACCTGGCAGACGATATTAATAGTAGCTTCAGAATTTTGCCATACAATGCGGTTCTCTACGACGTGATACTGTCTGGAAAAAAGATGCACAAATATTGAGATATATTTTAATCAAATTTCAATCTGATTCAAAGGTTGGACACTCGCTTTAAATGATCAGAAATATAAAATTGTGCGCTTCACCAACAGAAATAAAACGCGTTATCTTATGAGTACAGCATCGATTATTCACCAGTGGAATCAGTTCTTACAAATACTTAGGTATTTGTTGAAAAAATCAGCAATCAGTTGCACAAAAGAAGTTTTATTTGTTTACCGGTTTCAGGCACCTAGTGCCCTCCTTCAGAAGGTTGTAATTATCGCATTACTAGCGAACATCAAAAATAAGCAGGTATATGCAGAATATTACTGTAGTCGCCGCTTTCAGCTGTATATGAAATTTTACAGGAACACGACCGGTTCATATCACATCTACAGGTGTACATCTACAAGATACAATCAATATTATCGATACGACTGATATTATGATGAAAACGGGTCCCTATCCTAATAATATATGCTCTGTGACGACCAATAGGAAATACGCACACATCAGTAAAACCTTTAAGCACTGCTACAGAGAAGTTAAGGGCCAAACAAATATTCTGGAGCCGGCCGGAGCGGCCGTGCGATTCTAGGCGCTACAGTCTGGAGCCGAGCAACCGCTACGGTCGCAGGTTCGAATCCTGCCTCGGGCATGGATGTGTGTGATGTCCTTAGGCTAGTTAGGTTTAGTTAGTTCTAAGTTCTAGGCGACTGATGACCTCAGAAGTTAAGTCGCATAGTGCTCAGAGCCATATTTTTGAAATATTCTGGAGGAAACTGAAATTTTGCGGAGTCTAAATCTATCCCCCAACACACCGTTAACAGTCAAGTGGAGTTAAGACATTACAATACACTGTCGAACTTTTATTGTGTTTCAAGAAATATAACGATGCTTGATTATTGATGATGGGCTTGTTGTTACATGCTCTTGCGTCTGGTCTATTTGGTTTCAATGATTTTCTACGCTGAAGTATTTAAAGTTTATATGGTTATACGGGGTGTAACGGAGGCCTTAAGCATTCCATGACATTATAATAGCGCGAAAATGTTGTATTCTATTGTACTGTATGTTAAGCGGGTACCTAGAAACGACGGAGAGGCTCCGTCCTCGCCGCAGCCGCAGTGGTCCGCAACCCCACTACTACTACCACAGTCCACTTCACCCCTCCACCGCCCCTCACCGAACCACTCTTTCAGAGTTATTGTGCGGTTCAGCCCCCGGTGTGCCCCCCCCCCCTCCCTCTCCCCAGTGAACGTCTCACACCAGACGAGTGTAACCACTATGTTTGCGTGGTAGAGTAATGGTGGTGTACGCGTACGTGGAGAACTTGTTTGTGCAGCAATCGCCAACATAGTGTAGCTGAGGCGGAATAAGGGGAACCAGCCCGCAATTGCCGAGGCAGATGAAAAACCGCCTAAAAACCATCCACAGACTGGTTGGCCTACCGGACCTCGACACCAAGTCCGCCGGGTGGATTCGTGCCGGGGTCCAGGCGCTCCTTCCCACTCCGGAAAGCCGCTAACCGGGCGGGAATAATGTTGTAACTTTCTTCACTATGTGTGTGGTGGCGCTAGGGCCCTTCTTGGCGTACATGAGCATATTGACTAGCAGTGTGGCCCTGCACGGCGAGCCAGTTGGAGGTTTGCTTCGCGCCGCTTCCTGGTATGCTGTGAGTTTTCCTAATCATGGGCTTTAAGTGTCGCTTGCTTTCATTGTGGGTTAACACGTTTTTAATGACAGTTTCTCAACTAGTAAATCTGAACTATGACGCCCTGTTTGTTGCGGGTAACAGTATTTTGTTTTGGGAAGGTTCAGACCCTCTCCTTCCGGTATCAGGGCTTAAGTGTTTTACTGATGTGGGAGTATTCCAAATTGTTTGTCATAGAGCACAGATTATTACGATAAATATTTTTTTATTATAAAGTCGATAGTAAGTTTCCCACCTTGTAGACGTACACCTGAAGTTGTGGTCTGAAAACAGGAAACCGATCGTGTTCCTGTAAACATTCCTGTACAGCTGAAAACGGTTTGTTTCAGAAACTATTTTATATTCCTGACAACCGCAGCTGTTGAAAAGCATGATGTTAGGAAGAACTCCGCCAACAGCAGGTAAAATAGTTCTTTATTAAAACACAGCCGATTTTGTGACTTAAAGCCGCATTATCAGGTGCAACAACGTCAAAAGATCGTAAAGTCATAGGAATACCCATCACTCATGGACAAAATATACTACTCAGAGAATATCGTCAATATTATGCCAAGCGAAAGGTAAAGAAGATGTGCTCCATCCTTTAAAATTTGCCTGCATTGGTGTCATGGCTAGGCAGCTCGGTGCAGGGAAAGGCAAAAGCGGCCCGCACTCTAAGGGATGAAAGGAGGAATGAAAAGCTTTTTGAAAATATATCACCATTAAGGAAATTTTTGAACCCAAAAAATGGTTCAAATGGCTCTGAGCACTATGGGACTTAACATCTGAGGTCATCAGTCCCCTAGAACCACTTAAACCTAACTAACCTAAGGACATCACACACATCCATGCCCGAGGCAGGATTCGAACCTGCCACCGTAGCGGTCGCTTGGTTCCAGACTGAAGCGCCTAGAACGGATCGGCCACAACGGCCGGCTTTTTGAAGCTAAACCTACGAAAATTGTTATTTGGTTTCTCGGTAAGAAATAAAGAAATATTTGTTTCGGTATTTTTGGAAATTTAAACGTTATGACTAGTAGTGGTAAAAGGTACCCTCTGCCAAGCAGCATTCGGTCCCTCGTGGAGTGCGTATGTAAATGTGCATGTAGATGTAGGCGTAGATATAAAGTGACTCATGTTTTTATTCTTCCCGCGGCCGTCTCATGGAGATAGATATGACTGATTTTGACACCGCCTTTAGTGTTAAAAAAGCTGCTTGTAGTATATTATCTCCAGCCTCGCACATGTGCTTAAACAAATTTGAAGTTTAACTTTTGTTTCCAATGTAGGAACAGATTTTACATGATAAACAAGTCACTATTTCACTGATTTTATCCTTGCAGTAGGAAGGCTGCCAAATTCCTGCCAAATGATCGATTTTAAATTGATATTTCCCGTCAGCTTACTGTCACTTAGTTTCAGGTTATACAAAATTTGGAGGGGCTAATTGCTGTTACTAAAACATTGTTAGTAGTTCTGACTATGCTGAACACTTTAGCTCAACAAACAAGCACTATAAAGCGACAAGCGACCATCGCCCGGGGATGTCACAATACGTACGCACGTTGCACGAAACGTAAGGTCTCGACGACAGACCGTCAAGGGTGCTGGTGAGGCAGTTGTATCTGGGAGATAAAATGTGGAACAGACTATTTCTGAGCCTGTAGCCTTGCAGACGTTCAAAGAACACCTTTGGACTGACTGTTCCAAGCTAGCCTTGCAACAAACGTGCGGTGCCTTTATGGAATTGTATTCATCGATCGCGAATTGCAAACCGAGACCTGTCACTACAAACTAATTATTATTGCAAATATCCAGTGATATGCCCGCGGATATTCATTTACAACGGCTAAGTTATATCCGTAGATTTCCGCAGATGCGCAGATATCCGTTTGTAGTATTGAGTCAGAGGAAGCTTAACGGACCTCAGCATTATGTCCTGGCTAGTGCCGAGCATAAATGCAGGTAGTCAATAGCTAGTAGTTACTCTCACCTTAACTGTTCCCTTCCTAGTGTAGACGTCACCTGGGTCGTCCTGCCCTTTGAGGCAGCAGCAAAGCTGCCTAAGGTGGCGGTACATTTCTGCAAACAACACACATTAAGTCAATTGCAACTATCAGTGCCACAAGTAAAACGCTACTGATGCAACAAAGCTACTGGAAAAATATGATTTTTAACAATTTGTATTAATATCTTACCCGTCTACAATGGTCTACTCCACTGTAACCAACATGGATTATTAACTTGACGATTTTATGAAAAGGTATTCACAGTGTTCATACCGGAAACTCAAAACACCACAAAGAGAAATAACAAAGAGGTTTAAGTGATTCAAAATTATTGAAAGATGAAACAAAACACACAGATTTGCTCAATACTGAATTTTCTTTTCTGTGAAAGGAATTCAACAAGCTGTGTGTAACAATATTTGCGAGGATGATCAAAAGTTTCCCTTCTAAGGCTGTACAGTGCAGAATCAGTATGCCAATCCGGAAAAATCGCCGTGAGTAGTGAGGCAATCATTCCATCGGCGATCGGATTGAAGACACGCGTTTGGTATAACACCCTGTGAGGAAATCCATAACTACCTGCTGCACATCCACGTCCGACATGAATCGTCGCCCCTTCAAGGCTTTTTCTAAGGGACAGAAGGCGTGATAATTGCATGGGGAGAGATCAGAACTGTAGAGAGGGTGCTCGTGTGTCGCACAGTTGCGTTAGCGTAACTTCTGCTTTAAGACATTTGCGTTATGATGAAGCAGCAGCATTGCACAGCAGTCGTTCCCGACAGACATACTGCCCCGTACACGTTCTTCATTCTCCAATGGATTTCTACCCGTGTTTGGCTTACGGCAACCGATAAAACAATAACAGCACTTGGGTCCTGTTTGTACGTATTCGGTAATAACGTCGCCATAGTTCAAATTTCCACATTTACCGCAGGCATCTCGGAATGACACAAATTCCGTACCAATTCCTTGCCTATATGCCAGTGACCATATACCGGTATCGGAATCGTGCTACGTTGCATATACGCCGCAGCAACGCCCTCAAACGGAAACGTTTTCATCGCCCTTCTACTATGAAACTGAAAGCTTCTTGGTTGGCCGAACAGCACACGTTATCCTGGAAAGAGAATGATACCGAAACAGGCATAATATTGTATGTTCAGAAGGAAATGTGATTTGGCCACTGTTGTCCGTAAAGGCAACGGCGTCAACATCAAAATTACAAGAGGATGTCTAGTGTTAAACGCAGAAGAGAGAACGGATAGATGAAAAGGAGTACATCGATGGCTTCCACCAGCGCGAGGAACTCTCTGATTAGCGTCAGAGATTAACAGTACTTCTGAAGACATGCGATTAAAGAAACCGATAGGCAATACATAATATTTCTTAGGAATTTCTAAAATCATTGAGGGAAGTGGAAATGAGAGACTTATATATCCAGTCAGTCCAAATACTTTCGAGACTAGATTACAAAAAAAAGAAGAAACGTTAAGATGGTGGTTATAATGTTTTGCATGTTCCACACAGTCTCCTCCAATTGAGTACAGCAAACAGAACGTACATGCAACCACATGAAATATTCAGTAACGGCCTTCTTGGATTTTCTTCAGTTCACACGTCGCATTGCCTCCAGTGTCGATTACGCCGTAAAAGCGTTAATCTTTCATATAAATTTCTACACTTTTTCGTTTGGTGGTAGGTTTTTAATGATAACATCAAGTCTCGTACCCGCAAAGATTTTTTTTTCCAGAAAATAACTGTCCACGTTTTGTATTTCGATCGTGTCGCGGCAGGTGTCCACTCTCGGATATTTTTGTTTTTGACATAAGATGTACAACATAAACTTTACACACACTTTTCTCTTCTTCAGACCACTCTGGAGAAAGTCTTGAAATCTTGATTTAGCAGTTGCTCCACTGCAATTAGTGACCCAACAACGTCGTCACACTATCGACGCTCGTCAACAACTTATCACTCCTGCTCACTACTGACTGAACGAACGCACAACATCTGTTGTTTACAGTCGGCTAATTCAAGTTGCCGCCGTAGTTACTCCGCAGACTTCGCTTATACCCTTGGAACTTTTAGGACGGACGGTGTATGCTATCCAACGTTCATAAAAATACCATCCACACAACCCAGAACTTGACTAGGTCAGGCACTGCGCAGTCAGCCTGATAGCTCAAACTTCGAAGTTACTGACAAGAACAATGTATACAGGAAAAAAAGATATTTTTCGATCTGATTATGCAGCAGTTTGACACTGGAACGGACGAAGACACGAAAGATGCAATTCTGACGTTGGGTTTGATGATGGAGAAAGTCATAAGAAAATTCAAGACAGTTTCACAGGATTTGTAGACCTGGGAAAAGCGTTCGACAGTGCAAAACGATGCAAGATCTTAGAAATTATCAGAAAAATATATGTAAGTTTTAAGGGAAGACGGACAATACGTATTATATAGAAGAAGCGACTGAGAACATAATAATTGAAGGCCAAGAACAAAGTAATGAGATTGAAACCGGTGTAAGGCAGGAATGCAGTCTTTGCCCCCTACCGTTCAGTCTATACATCAAAGCAGCTCTGGAGGAAATAAAATAGATGTTCAGGGAGGATTGAAATTCATGGTGAATAGAGATCAGTGATAAGACTAGCTGAGGACATGGCTATCCTGTGGACGAATTGTAGCAAGTGTTAAGCTAAATGAAGAGTATAATGGGATTACAATGAGGACTGAGAGTAAACCAATGAAAGACGGAAGTAATGAGGAAAAGTAGAAATGACATTAGCGATAAACTTAATATCAAGATTGAGCACCACGAAGAAGACGAAGTAAGAGATTTCTGCTGTCTTGGAAGCTCAAATAACATAAGCTGGACAAAGCAAGGAGACCACAGAAAGTAGAATAGCGCGGCAGAGAGGGTATTCCAAGCCAAAATAAGTTTGTTTGTATCGAATATAGGCCTTAATTTTGGGAAGAAAAGTGTGCGGCTGGAGCACAGCATCGTATGGTGGTGAAACATGGACTTTGGAAAAACCTGAAAAAAAGAGAACCACACTTTTTAGACTTGGTTTTAGAGCGATGATAAAAATAAAAATCAACTGGACTGATAAGATGAGAATCGTCGAGGGGAAGAGCAGTTGGAAAAAAATGATGATAAGAGTTAGTAACTTCCATCGTATACAGTAAAAAGTTTGGGTAAGACAGAGATTGGAATACATTCGTCAAAATTTGACAATCTTGAGTACAAGTGCTGCCCTGACGTGAGGACATTGGGGGAAAAAAAGGACGTGGCGGCGGACCCGGAACGAACCAGTCGGACAGATCGTAAGACAAAAACGTGAAATTATATAGACATATTAATTTTATTTTGAGATCTGAAGATGGTCGTTTGAGTCAGTCGAACCAAGTTCCGTCTCTAATGATCGTACTTTCGACGGGTCGTTAAACACTAAATTTCCTTCCTTTCGAAATCCGTTATCTTAGATTTTGTAGGAAAATAAAAACTATTTTACTGAACTAAAGTGTCTTACGAGACAAGAATACGTATTCGGCGCTCGCATTTCAGTAAGTTGTAATCGATTTGCAGGAGGATAGTGACAACCTAAGGTTTGAGATGGTTGCTGGTCACTTACTTGTACCTGAAGCGAGACGTCCCGCCGTGGACCACTCTTCTTAGCTGGCAACGAGATGCTTAGATTGCAATAAGCTCAGTTTTAGTGATCTGGTTGTTGCTAGTTCTTCTCCTCTATCTGAGCGCGCTCCTTACTCGCATCGATGCAAGCGTCAAAGGAATGCTACGCAACGGCACACATTGTTTCAGGCGGTAACGCATTGTTACTGGTATAGCCTGAGACCAACAGTGGGCTACAGCCCTATGCATTCAAACGTCACAATTCTTTATTGTTAACGAGTTATATCATTTCCGTAACTGTGACTTCCAAAAATTGTTAGAAATGGTATGACTGATAGTTTCAACAAGGAATTTTTTCAGTTAATCGTTCGTACAATCTGCTTCGAAAAGGAAATACGCTTCGTTAATCCTGGTAGCCCCATGGTAGAAATTAATGGTGGTCACAAGCTGTCTGAAAAGCTTGTAAGGTTGTTGCAGGGTAGGTTGGTCTGAGGAATAATTCTTACGAAAAAAAATTCGATGCTTTGCACCGTTTCTGAATCAATTAGCACTGAATTTAGCAAATAAGGCAACTGCGCATGCAAACTGAAGCGACCTGCCACATACAGGGTGACACAGAGTAGCGGGCATGTTTGAAATGAGTAGTGGCAGCCATGGGCAGATGGGAGCACTGCGGGTTCGTGACAGCGAGTAAACAGCCCCCATTTCAGTAATCATGGATCAGCGAAACGGACAACAGCGTGCGTTAGCCACAAAAATATTTTATAAAAACAATGATAGTTTGGTAGCGGCGCAGGACGTCATGGTGCCGTTCCGAGGAAACATGCGATAAAATGTTGGATTAATAACTTTGAAGAAACTGGATCTGTGCTCAAGAAGAAACCAACAGGATGTCCAAGAAGTGTGCGTTCTCCAGCGAACATTGATGTTGTATGCGAGTCTGTCTTAATGAGCACACGGCGTTCAATTCGTAAGCAAGCAGCAGTGGTTGGAATGTCCCGGGAGAGTGTTCGCAGAATTCCTCACCTTTATTTAAAATTTCATCCGTACAAGCTACAGATGGTGCAATTGAAGGATAACGATTACCGGTTGCGATTAGGATTCTGTCAACAAATGATAACAACCGTGTGATCTCAAGATTCGGTAACATTCCCTGGTCCCCCTAGATCCGCAAACTTATCCGTTTGTAATTTTTTCTTATGGGGCTACCTCAAGAGCAAAGTCTACCGACTCGACTAAGAAACCTGTAAGAGTTAAAACAGAGAATTCGGGATGCAGTTTACAGTATCCTAGGTGAGATAATGCAGCGGTCAATGAGGAATCTCAACAGTAGATTTCACGAATGTATTCGTACAGGAGGACGCCATCTAAAGGACGTAATTTTAAAAAATGATAAATGCCATCAATGTGTCGTAAATGGCAAAGTTGTAAGGTTTCAATTACTATGAATACAATTTCTTCCCTTCATCACTTCTACACTCCTGATCATAAATTAAGGATAATTGCAGAATGTGGTGCCACACAACGTGGCGCTACACAAAACTGGCGATAATAGCATAGGCACATAGGGAACACACACGACACAGATATATAAGTCCACAGTAATGGTGATAAGTTGAGATAACCGTCCAGAAACACATGTGCTACAAAACGCGCATGTTCTCTGACATCAGTATTGTATATAATCACCATGCACACGTACATAGCCCGCACAACGGGTTGGCATACTCTGGATCAGGTGGTCGAGCAGCTACTGGGGTATAGCCTCCCATTCTTGCACCAGTGCCTGTCGGAGCTCCTGAAGTGTCCTAGGGGTTTGAAGACGTGCAGCGACGCGTCGACCGAGAGCATCCCAGACGTACTCCATGAGGTTTAGTCTGGAGAACAGGCAGACCACTCCATTCGCCTGATATCCTCTGTTCAAAGGTAATATTCCACGATGGCAGCTCTGTGGGGCCGTGCGTTATCATCCATCAGGCGGAAAGTGGGACCCACTGCACCCCTGAAAAGGCATACTGGTGAAAAATGACGTCCTAGACATTAAGTGGTTGGTATCTGGTTCCTGGTTCACACCAGATGAAAACATGGCGAGAATCACTGTTAAGTCTACACCTGGACTTGTCCATGAACCTAACCTGGGACCACTGTTCCACTGACCATGTGCTGTGTGCTTGACACCAGGCTTTACGGGCTCTCCTGTGACTAGGGGTCAGTAAAAGGCACCTTTCAGATCTCTGGGCGAATAAACCATGTCTGTTCAGTCGTCTGTATACTTTGTCTGGAGACAACTGTTCCAGTGGCTGCGGTAAGGTCCCGAGCCTACTGCAATATCCGTGGCCGTCTGCGGGCACTGATGGTGAGATATCGGTCTTCTTGTGGTGTTATACACTGTGGACGTCCCGTACTGTAGCGCCTGGACACGTTTCCTGTCTACTGGAATCGTTGCCATAGTCTTGAGATCACACTTTGTGCTATGACTTGCTGTGTTTGACCAGCCTCCAGTCGCCCTAGTATTCTACCCTTCATAACGTCATCAATATGTGTTCTTTGAGCCATTTTCAACACACAGTCACAATTAGCACATCTGCAAACGTCTTCACACTTACTCGATACACCGTACTCTGACATGCACCAACACACCTCATCGTATGTGGACTGCTGCCAGCGCCACCGTGCGGCGACCGCAGGTCAAATGCACCGCATGGCCACACCCCGAGGTGATCTGTACCCGCAAACCGCCCACCAGACCGTTGTTTCACCATGTATCAGCGTTATCCTTAATTTATTAGCGTGAGTGTAGTTTTATTGGGTTGTGCAAAATTTCCCGTGTGTCACCCAGTACAACTAGTGACAGTAGATTACAGCTCACACGACTGCTGAACCGCTGGCTCGGGCTGAATCCTTATCACCGTCTCATGTTCAATTTCCATATCGCTGCCCCGTTTGGTTTTAAGTAACCAAACGAACAACACATTTGGAAACTCCATCTCTGGCGGACCGCTTGAATTTTCACACCTGATCAGCTTACTGCAATGCTAGTTAAACGACAAACGGTGCAACGTACGGAACTTTTTTTTCTAAACAGTTATTTCTTAGCACAATCTACCCTGCAACACCATTACAACCTTTTCAGACTGTTTCTGACCATCATCTATATAACGAGCAGTCAAATGAAACAGAGACAGATGGAAGGAAGTAAGTGAAGTAATCGCGATAACTGTTAGTTCATTTATTCCTCTGTGAGATAAGACAGTCAGTGCCTTCACGGAAAAATGTTCGCGGTTGCCCGCGGAGCAATGATTGTACCCTTGCGTGTACCTCTTCGTTCAAAGCAAATCGACGGCCAGGAATTTCTTCCTTCAGGGCTCCAAATATACGGAAACCGCATGGGAAGAAATCGGGACTGTATGAAGGATGTGGAATGGCTTCTCAGTGAAACTTCTGCAACGTACTCGAAATCTCCTTGACCACACGTGGGTGGGCTTCGGACGAAGAGGTACTTCTGTATAAAATACATTCCGCAAGCAACCACTAACATTTTTCCGTTGAGGTATTGACCGTCTTCTCTCACAGTAGGATAAATATATTAACAATTATGGCTATTGATTTTGCAATAATGAACACTTTACTTACCTTTTTTCCACCTGTCTAATTTACTTTTGTGTGACCTTTATAAAATAAACGGAAAAATTCATAGTGTAGTTTGACGAAGGTATGCCAGTCAGGGGAAATGTTAGAAAACAATCTACCGTCATAAATCAGATTTAATAAAGAAATAAGCACTTTTATTCTGAGCAGTGTGTCGTATGAGTGACAATAAAATTCAAAATGGAATTACAATGCGTTTTTCCCTACAGTGTCCAAAACGGTAAACACAGGAAAGTTTCGAGCTGTGAAATCACATGCTTTTAAAAGCAGAAAAAAATGAGAGAAATCTCATACAAGAACAAAATAATTAACAGAAGTTATGGTTTTACCATGGTGCCTTCCGCTGATTTTTATCTGATTTTTTAACAGCCACTCTCTGCGAAGCTCGCAGTCCTTATCTGTTAACACACGAGGCCTGCCTGGTCTTTGTTCAGTTTTGTTTGCTCCTTCTCGTTTCCACTTCGCAGTCACATCGTCAACAGTCAACCTGGGCAGCTTTAGATGGGTTGGAACGTCCTTGATGGACTTGTTGCTGAGATGACTTCCAATGACTAGTCCATGTTCCAAGTCAAGGAGCTATGCATTCTGCTAATACTGCTCCTCTACTGACAACACAAAACTCTCCGTTTCCTTTTAAATCGGCTGGAGCAGTTCTCGTGATATCTAGTGGTCAATCCGTATTACATAATGAGTGTCGGTACACTTTTGAGTAGATAGCATAATTACATTGAGGATGTACAGAAATTTCAGCCAGCGGATAAATCCCCAACAATGCAAGAAGGTAAGAGAAAATAATAAAAAGTATTATCCAACAATTCCAGAAAGTGCCTTAGTTATTTGGTTTAAATGGCTCTGAGCACTATAGGACTTAACTTCTGAGGTCATCAGTCCTCTAGGACTTAGAACTACTTAAACCTAACTAACCTAAGGACATCACACACATCCATGCACGAGGCAGGATTCGAACCTGGGACCGTAGCGGTCGCGCGGTTCCAGACTAGCGCGTAGAACCGCTCGGCCCTTAGTTATATGTCTGGTTATTTCTCCCATGTGTCTTTCTTCTTTATTTCTTTCCCTTGTATCACATAGTCGTGGTCTGTGTTACGGCATAAAATCAAGTGCCAGCACACCAGTCGGGAAAGATAGAGAAGAGATGGCTTTGAGAAGACGTCAGTCAATCGTGCGCCGACCGACCCTTCTCCAGGACGACAACGCGACAGCAGCGGCGTTTATGTAATTACGGCATAGGTGACTGGTGACGGCCCAGGTCAACAGCAGCTTCAAGATTAGCGACTTGGGTAGAAGCGCCAACGATAGTCACTTCGCTTGTACTCTCAATGTAGCGCAGGCTTAGGACTGACTATACTGAAGAAGATTGCTTATTTTGCATGTGACAATCTGTTTAATTGTAAAAGTTAAATACTGTAACTCATTAATACGA
Source organism: Schistocerca serialis cubense (assembly GCF_023864345.2). Classification (NCBI taxonomy): domain Eukaryota; kingdom Metazoa; phylum Arthropoda; class Insecta; order Orthoptera; family Acrididae; genus Schistocerca; species Schistocerca serialis. The sequence continues at coordinate 377,649,242 of NC_064643.1, read as the reverse complement.
TTTGTTTGAATGTATGCAGACTTCCTAGACACCACAGTCTAGAGGTTACAACGCTGCCTTAAGGACAGATACCCAATGTTTTCGAGCACCTGGTGGAAACAAAGTGCTGGAGATTCCGTCAGAGTTTTACGTATTGCGGGGAAAAGGGAGTGACTTCCCGTGTACGAGAGCGCAAATTCTCTTTACTCCTCCCCACATTTTTAGGCGATCATTGCCTATTAGTGAGCGTGCAAGTTTCCGATAGGAAGATGAATCTTTTATCAGGGCGTGGAGCTACTAGTTATCTGGAGCTTGTATTCACTGAACGAAGCGGACTTCTACAACCAGTCGATCCCATTGCGGCACAAAACAACGGTATAAGCTAGGTACAATAACGTCCTGACAGAATTCAGCATCTGTGTTGATATCAGAATTATTATATATTTATTCTTCCCTCTCAGGTGTACATTTTTTTACGCTATGACTAGCTTCGGTCACATTCGATGATATTCATATTGATGAAGGTGCGTAAGGAACACGTCGTCAGTACAGGAACTACACGTCAGACTACTCCAGTATATAGACAATGACGAGTTGGTTATGCAAGTCCATGGTCCTTTCACGTCAATGTTATCACCGCCTATATTCACCGTCAAGTGCAATAACCATTCACAGATGGCAGGTGGCAGCACCAGCATAGTCTGTGAGCGGTATGGTAGAGGATAATAGTATAGTCTATGTAAGTTGAAGTGGGGGGGGGGGGGGCTGCGGGAGCAATGAAACGAAAGTTATGGGTTACTGATGTCGGCTACATCGAGACATTACACGGAATCAGCGGCGACGAGTGAAAATGTGCACCGGACCGGGATTCAAACCCGGATTCTCCTGCTTAGTAGGCAGTTTTGTTAACGACTGCACCATCCGGGACATGTTCGGAAGAACAGAAACCACGAATTCATATAATAATAGCACAGTTGTTCTCGTAATGCGGAAACGGAATGATGTACTTGACGTCCAAAAGGACATGATCATTGGCTTCGGGCCACGGATGTAAGAATTTCCGAAAAGAATAAGTTTGTAAACCATCTTCGTGCCTCCGTGGTTACAGTATACCGCGCTTAGCAAAATGACGCTGTCCAAAGCCGGCGCCGTGGCAACTGTGGTGCACCACGGTTAGTAATTGACAAGGGCGAACGACTGGTGCGGAGATGTGTACGGGCGAACAGACGTGCAACTGTTGAGCAGCTGACCACCCAGACGAACCATGAGGCCACCAGCAGGGTCTCCTAAACGACCGGTCAGCGAACGTTGCTGCGTATAAGCCTACGCAGCAGGTGCCTGTTTCATAGACTCATGCTGATTATTGTTCATCGGCAACGAAGACTGGAATTTACATGCCAGTAGCACAACTGTTCGTCCACTGAGTGACGATGAGTGGCCTTTTCAGATGAATCACATGTTATGCTCCATCTGTCAGATGATCATCGGTGTGTATGGAGTGAAACGTATAAAAGCAAGGGTCCAGTCCAGAGGAGGGAGCGTTATGGTCTGGCGAATGATTTCGTGTCATTCACTCGGTAACATCGTGATTCTGGAAATAACATTGGATCAAAACAACTATACATGTGCCCTTAGGGACCATATGCTGTTTGTATTTTCCACGGCAGGAAGTTATTTACCAGCAGGGCAGTGCCAACGTGTCGCGCGTAGTCCTAAAAGCAGCAGGATGAGTTTACTGTTCTATTCTGGCCACCATCCTCTCCGAATTTATACCCAATAGAGAATTTGTGTGAACACCTCGAACAGGCTGTTCGCGCTATGGATACTCAACCGAGAAACGTAGCGTAATTGGCCACGGCGCTGGAGTCGGCATGGCTCTACATCGATGTCGGTATCTTCCAGAAATTCCGTAACTCTCTGCCTGCATGTCCGCGTTGCAGTAGGTCGTTATTCAGACATCTGACAGTTGGTCACAATAATGTGCCTGTGGCTGGATCGAAAGTGGTCTAAACCAGTCATACCATGGACAATGTGCAACGGAGACTCAAAAGTAAACTACATATAAAAATTTAAAATTACGTATTTATTAGTGACTTCCAGAACAGTTACTAAATTTTCAGGTATGATGAATTCACGATTGACTCACTGACTGAATTTCTGCCTAGTTGCTACAACAAACTACAAGTTTCAGAGAATCTCAAGCAACTGTAATCAGAGAGTATTTGTAGCTCTTCGAACAGTTTTCAGCTGGAAGACAGTAAAGAGCACCCAGACAGCTAGGGTTGTATATCTGCTTTGCCGTACGGTAGAAAACAAAATTCTGCAGCTAAAATTCCCGTTGGGAACGACTGAAGGACAGGGGACGCACTTTTTTAAGCATATGGACGAACTGCAAGTCCATCTCCTGCTGCTTACTTCTCCTGTTATAATTTCATCTTTTTTCGAAATCCTCACCTCTGCCAACCTCCTCGCATCAGAGTATCCCTTGCACAGAACGTCCTAATTTATTTTTTGGTTGTGTATTAATTTCTGTCTTTCTCAAACGTTTTTAGTATATGTCCTATCAACCTATCCCTTCTCCTTAAAAGTATTTTCCGTATGTTCCTTTCTTCACCGATTGTGTGGAACGTCCTCATTAATTACCTTACCAGTTCTTCTTATTTTCAATATTCTTCTATAGTACCACATCTCAAAACCTTCTACTCTCTACTGTTCCGGTTTTCCCGAATTCCATGATTCGCAAACGTACATTTTCAGCTATTTCGTGCTCATGCGAAGGCGTATGTTTGAAAATAATAGATTTCTTTTGGCCAGGAACATCCACGTTGCCTGTACTAGTCCACTTTTTATGTGCTCCTTGTTTCGTCCGTCATGTGTTATATTGCTTCCGAGGCAGCAATATTCCCTAACATCCTCTACTGCGTGGTCGCCAATGTTGGGCTGTTATTTTACTCGCTATTCTCATTTCTGCTAGTTTTCATAGCTTTCGTCTTTCTTCGGTTTACTCTCAAACCATATTACAAGTATCTACTCAGTAGACTGTTCATTCCATTTAACAGATTCTGTAATTCTTCTTCACATTCGTTGAAGGTCATCACCGAATCTTTGATATCCTTTCATCCTGAATTTCAGTCCCACTCTTGACTCTTTGTTTTATTTCTATCATTGCTTCCTGGATGTATACACAGAACATTAATGTCGAAAATTAAGTTACTACTTTATTTATTGCAGAGAAAAATATTTTTAATAAGTACGTATCATTTGTCAAAGTAAACATATGCCTGTACAAGCTACATTTGGCCCAAAACTAACATTACAAGTGATAGCAGAGAAATAAATTGTGCCTGCTTTCCCATCTGCTGCTGCAAGTTTGACCGCTACGGACCCGCCAGGTGTTGAGTGACTGAGCATGGAGCAGATAGCTTAAGAAGCAGCCATTCCAGGACAGGGCCCTGTGAGCATAGTGATGGAGCTGTCCCAGCTGCTTGAATGGTTCGTAGGTGGGCCGGCGCAGTTGACGACGGGAGAGTGGACAGACGGGAGTTCTGAATTAAATAGTGTTTAGTTGCCTCAGTGTTACACGTTTCTGAACGCGAGTTACCTTCCCGGGATCAGCAATCTGTAGCACACCTGGCTAGAAACAGAATCCAAAACACAACAAGTTCGCCGGCCGGAGTGGTCGAGCGGTTCTAGGCCCTTCAGTCTGGAACCGCGCGACCGCTACGGTCGCAGGTTCGAATCCTGCCTCGGGCATGGATGTGTGTGATGTCCTTAGGTTAGTAAGGTTTAAGTAGTTATAAGTTCTAGGGGACTGATGACCTGAGAAGTTAAGTCCTATAGTGCTCAGAGCCATTTGAACAGCAAGTTCATCGTAAGCATATAAGATCTGTCCAGAGCGAAACGGAAAAACAGATAACCGTAAAAATAGCAGTGTACCAAACGGCGAGTTCCGGAAACATACCTTGTCAAACGGCAGCGAGAGAGAGCCTACGGCGGCTTTTTGGTGCTGCGCCCCGCGGTGGAGCTCGGTATCTGCGCGGATATCGACACCAGCACCGCTGGGGCAAAAGTGCGAGCACGGGGCGAGTCAACGGGACTTAGTCGGTGAGCAGCCAATGAGTACAGAGTCTATAACGCGTTGTTCGTACAGAATTAATCATTGGTTGTTATTGGTTAAATTAGGGGCAGATAGGCTGGTTAGAATGAATTATAGGAGAGAATAGCAGGGATAGAAGGCATAATTAGCGATTTGTTTGGTAGCATGATGGATCTGCAAGTGCCACCAAAAGGGATGGTGAAAACAACAGACATGCATAAGTACCACAGTGGGCAGGTAGAGCGTGCAAGATACAATTTCGCCATGACACTGAAAAGCCTCGTTAAATCCGCAGGACGAACGGCTGTCAGTTACACTCGAACACATATAACTTTATTTAGTTGCCCAAATATTACAGTACAAAATTCTGAGCTTAAGTATCGACTGAATAAGTCACACAATCTTATGGCTTAAGGCCACAACCTCTTTAATTTTTAAAACGGCTGAAGGCCCATGATTTAAAACACAACTACAATAAATTTTCAAAAGGCAGAAGGCCCAAACCTTTATCCTTAAATAATTTTTAAAAAGGGAGGCTGAAGGCCCAAAGAATCTAAGACTTAACAATAAGGATTTTTACTTTTAAAACGGCTGAATGCCCATTATGCAAAACACAACTACAATAAAATTTTACAAGGCAGAAAGCCCAAGGCTTTATCCTTAAATAATCTTTCTTAAATGAGGCCGAAGGCCAAACAATCTAAGACTTAACAAGTAAAGAATTTTAATTTTAAGATGGCTGAAGTCCCACGATTGAAAAACACAACTAGAATAAATTTTCAAAGGGCGAAAGGCCCAAATCTTTATCCAGAAAAAAATATTTTTAATGAGGCTGAAGGCAAGACTTGACAAGTAAGGAACTTTAAATTGTAGAAGGGCTGAAGGCCCATTATTTAAAACCCAACTAAAAGCATACAAATTCAAACCATCGACTACGAGCCATTAAAATACACAATCAAACACCAATAAGAAAAGGCAGTACAGCCAGCGGCGCTCAGAAGTTTCCGGGGGTCGGTCTGCACTTGCAATATTAACGTTCGCTTAGAGGAGACAGGTATTCGGCCTAACTACACTCCTGGAAATTGAAATAAGAACACCGTGAATTCATTGTCCCAGGAACGAGAAACTTTACTGACACATTCCTGGGGTCAGATACATCACATGATCACACTGACAGAACCACAGGCACATAGACACAGGCAACAGAGCATGCACAATGTTGGCACTAGTACAGTGTATATCCACCTTTCGCAGCAATGCAGGCTGCTATTCTCCCATGGAGACGATCGTAGAGATGCTGGATGTAGTCCTGTGGAACGGCTTGCCATGTCATTTCCACCTGGCGCCTCAGTTGGACCAGCGTTCGTGCTGGACGTGCAGACCGCGTGAGACGACGCTTCATCCAGTCCCAAACATGCTCAATGGGGGACAGATCCGGAGATCTTGCTGGCCAGGGTAGTTGACTTACACCTTCTAGAGCACGTTGGGTGGCACGGGATACATGCGGACGTGCATTGTCCTGTTGGAACAGCAAGTTCCCTTGCCGGTCTAGGAATGGTAGAACGATGGGTTCGATGACGGTTTGGATGTACCGTGCACTATTCAGTGTCCCCTCGACGATCACCAGTGGTGTACGGCCAGTGTAGGAGATCGCTCCCCACACCATGATGCCAGATGTTGGCCCTGTGTGCCTCGGTCGTATGCAGTCCTGATTGTGGCGCTCACCTGCACGGCGCCAAACACGCATACGACCATCATTGGCACCAAGGCAGAAGCGACTCTCATCGCTGAAGACGACACGTCTCCATTCGTCCCTCCATTCACGCCTGTCGCGACACCACTGGAGGCGGGCTGCACGATGTTGGGGCGCGAGCGGAAGACGGCCTAACGGTGTGCGGGACCGTAGCCCAGCTTCATGGAGACGGTTGCGAATGGTCCTCGCCGATACCCCAGGAGCAACAGTATCCCTAATTTGCTGGGAAGTGGCGGTGCGGTCCCCTACGGCACTGCGTAGGATCCTACGGTCTTGGCGTGCATCCGTGCGTCGCTGCGGTCCGGTCCCAGGTCGACGGGCACGTGCACCTTCCGCCGACCACTGGCGACAACATCGATGTACTGTGGAGACCTCACGCCCCACGTGTTGAGCAATTAGGCGGTACGTCCACCCGGCCTCCCGCATGCCCACTATACGCCCTCGTCAAAGTCCGTCAACTGCACATACGGTTCACGTCCACGCTGTCGCGGCATGCTACCAGTGTTAAAGACTGCGATGGAGCTCCGTATGCCACGGCAAACTGGCTGACACTGACGGCGGCGGTGCACAAATGCTGCGCAGCTAGCGCTATTCGACGGCCAACACCGCGGTTCCTGGTGTGTCCGCTGTGCCGTGCGTGTGATCATTGCTTGTACAGCCCTCTCGCAGTGTCCGGGGCAAGTATGGTGGGTCTGACACACCGGTGTCAATGTGTTCTTTTTTCCATTTCCAGGAGTGTATATCCGATCCGCCGGCAACCCAACAAAGAGACAGTCAACGGACCCACCGACAAGACGACTTGCTTTCCACCTGACCAGTACACAAGTAACTCCAATGCTAAAACGTAAAAGGGGTAGCCGCCCACAGCCAAGTATGCATAACCTGTCTAAACTACACACACGTATTGGACAGCGACAACACGCCGAGGAAAGGACGCTACCTGAACTTTACGTCAGCTGCCAGGGCAGATAACCGGAACGCTAACGGCCACAAAGCAGAAAATTCCGCTGGTGCACTTGGACTTAAAATAACCAAAATACAGTTAAACGTCACCGGATGGTGGCCAAACTTTCGCCAACTCGCTGTTGCTCACGGGAATACACCTCCAACAGCCAACCGTGAAAACCATCGGCACAATGTGACAGACTGGCTTCGGTAATTAAATCACCACTCAACCTTGATGTCCTGGGTCAGTGAGCCACGAACCTCGTAGCAATCGGAACAGCTCCCACACACTCCGACACTGCGCAGAGTCGGCCATCGGGCCCGGCCCACTGCTCCGCGTGGAGATTTCCTGGCTGATCCACACCAACCGACCGACTGCCACACATCAGCACGGAGACAGCACTAAAATAACTGAGCAGTCGACATCATAAGCTACACACGGTTTCACGAACACTTGCACGCAGGACTAGACAATACTAACGGCAGCGACTGTGCAATAACAAGGACGAATCACGAGTCGGCACACGCAGGCAACACATAAGCGATCGTTGGCCAACATACACGTCGTCCGACACGACGACCGACCGACGACCAGCCAAGGTGGTCCGCACTCAAGTGACATGTATCGGCAGCCGTCAGGCGAGTCACGGCTGTCCGGACCTCACTGCAGTCGCGCCTCGACTGAACTTCCGCCGCGTACTAAGTTAAGCACTGCCAGGTCCGAACTGCTCTGCTAGCGCCTCCCAACTCACTGGCAGATCAGAACTAACCCCGAACATACGACAACTGGGAAGTAATAGTAGTCAGCAAAGTTAATACGCCAGGGCTTATATCGATAAGTTCCGCTGCTGCCACTCACGGACAGGCAAGGCGGCAACTCAGTGACACCAGTAATTGAAATTAACATAACGAGGTGGTAGTACAGTAAAAACAGGATGTCAAATGAGATATGGCACGAACACGAGCCACGCACGGCTCAGATACCTCCCCACTAGCAAGTGTGTGAACAACAGGGAATTCTCGATGGATTCAATGCCTTTTACCGCGACGTCTTGATGTAAGACATTACTGGCGGAATAGAAACAAGCGTTTGCACTGAGAGACGCCGTTTATTTACCCTGCCGACAGAGGTAGCTTTTAGCGAGCAGGATAGCGACGGGAATAGTTGAAGGGGATGCAGTAACTACTTCCCACCGATGGTTACTTGAAAAGGTATTTCCCACGAGGGTAATGTGGAACTGATTGATCTATATTACGGACTACATTATGGACACGACATCCCCCCATGAACCATGGACCTTGCCGTTGGTGGGGAGGCTTGCGTGCCTCAACGATACAGATAGCCGTACCGTAGGTGCAACCACAACGGACGGGTATCTGTTGAGAGGCCAAACAAACGTGTGTTTCCTGAAGAGGGGCAGCAGCCTTTTCAGTAGTTGCAGGGGCAACAGTCTGGATGATTGACTGTTCTGGCCTTGTAACATTAACCAAAACAGCCTTGCTGTTGTGGTACTGCGAACGGCTGAAATCAAAGGGAAACTACAGCCGTAATTTTTCCCGAGGGCATGTAGCTTTACTGTATGCTTAAATGATGATGGCGTCCTCTTGGGTCAAATATTTCGGAGGTAAAATAGTCCCCCATTCGGATCTCCGGGCGGGGACTACTCAAGAGGACGTCGTTATCAGGAGAAAGAAAACTGGCATTCTACGGATCGGAGCGTGGAATGTCAGATCCCTTAATCGGGCAGGTAGGTGAGAAAATTTAAAAAGGGAAATGGATAGGTTAAAGTTAGTTATAGTAGGAATTAGTAACGTTCGGTGGCAGGAGGAACAAGACTTCTGGTCAGGTGAATACAGGGTTATAATTACAAAATCAAATGGGGTAATGCAGGAGCAGGTTTAATAATGAATAAAGAAATAGGAGTGCGGGTAAGCTACTACAAACAGCATAGTGAACGTATTATAGTGGCCAAGATAGACACGAAGCCCACGCCTACTACAGTAGTACAAGTTTATATGCCAACTAGCTCTGCAGATGAAGAAATTGAAGAAATGTATGATGAGATAAAAGAAATTATCCAGGTAGTGAGGGGAGACGAAAATTTAATAGTCGTGGGTGACTGTAATTCGACAGTAGGAAAAGGGAGAGAAGGAAACATAGTAGGTGAATATGGATTGGGGCTAAGAAATGAAAGAGGGAGCCGTCTGTTAGAATTTTGCACAGAGCATAACTTAATCATAGCTAACACTTGGTTCAAGAATCATAAAAGAAGGTTGTATACATGGAAGAATCCTGGAGATACTAAGAGGTATCAGATAGATTATATAATGGTAAAACAGAGATTTAGGAATCAGGTTTTAAATTGTAGGACATTTCCAGGGGCAGATGTGGACTCTGACCACAATCTATTGGTTATGAACTGTAGATTAAAACTGAAGAAATTGCAAAAAGGTGGGAGTTTAAGGAGATGGGACCTGGATAAACTGACTAAGTCAGAGGTTGTACAGAGTTTCAGGGACACCATAAGGGAACAATTGACAGGAATGGGGGAAAGAAATACAGTAGAAGACGAATGGGTAGCTCTGAGGGATGAAGTAGTGAAGGCAGCAGCGGATCAAGTAGGTAAAAAGACGAGGGCTAGTAGAAATCCTTGGATAACAGAAGAAATATTGAATTTAATTGATGAAAGGAGAAAATATAAAAATGCAGTAAATGAAGCAGGCAAAAAGGAATACAAACGTCTCAAAAATGAGATCAACAGGAAGTGCAAAATGGCTAAGCAGGCATGGCTAGAGGACAAATGTAAGGATGTAGAGGCCTATCTCACTAGGTGTAAGATAGATACAGCCGACAGGAAAATTAAAGAGACCTTTGGAGAAAAGAGAGCCACTTGTATGAATATCAAGAGCTCAGATGGAAACCCAGTTCTAAGCAGAGAGGGGAAAGCAGAAAGGTGGAAGGAGTATATAGAGGGTCTATACAAGGGCGATGTACTTGAGGACAATATTATGAAAATGGAAGAGGATGTAGATGAAGATGAAATGGGAGATACGATACTGCGTGAAGAGTTTGACAGAGCACTGAAAGACCTGAGTCGAAACAAGGCCCCGGGAGTATACAACATTCCATTAGAACTACTGACGGCCTTGGGAGAGCCAGTCCTGACAAAACTCTACCATCTGGTGAGAAAGATGTATGAGACAGGCAAAATACCCTCAGACTTCAAGAAGACTATAATAATTCCAATCCTAAAGAAAGCAGGTGTTGACAGATGTGAAAATTACCGAACTATCAGTTTAATAAGTCACAGCTGCAAAATACTAACGCGAATTATTTACAGACGAATGGAAAACTGCTAGAAGCCGACCTCGGGGAAGATCAGTTTGGATTCCGTAGAAATGTTGGAACACGTGAGGCAATACTGAGCTTACGACTTATCTTAGAAGAAAGATTAAGGAAAGGCAAACCTACGTTTCTAGCATTTGTAGACTTAGAGGAAGCTTTTGACAATGTTGACTGGAGTACTCTCTTTCAAATTCTAAAGGTGGCAGGGGTAAAATACAGGGAGCAAAAGGCTATTTACAATTTGTACAGAAACCAGATGGCAGTTATGAGAGTCGAGGGGCATGAAAGGGAAGCAGTGGTTGGGAAGGGAGTGAGACAGGGTTGTAGCCTCTCCCCGATGTTATTCAATCTATATATTGAGCAGGCAGTAAAGGAAACAAAAGAAAAGTTTGGAGTAGGTATTAAAATCCAGGGAGAAAAAATAAAAACGTTGAGGTTCGCAGATGACATTGTAATTCTGTCAGAGACAGCAAAGGGCTTGGAAGAGCAGTTGTACGGAATGGACAGTGTCTTGAAAGAAGGATATAAGATGAAAATCAACAAAAGCAAAACGAGGATAATGGAACGCAGTCGAATTAAGTCGGGTGATGCTGAGGGAATTAGATTAGGAAATGAGAGGCTTACAGTAGTAAAGGAGTTTTGCTATTTGGGGAGAAAAATAACAGATGATGGTCGAAATAGAGAGGATATAAAATATAGACTGGCAATGGGAAGGAAAGCGTTTCTGAAGAAGAGAAGTTTGTTAACATCGAGTATAGATTTCAGTGTCAGGAAGTCATTTCTGAAAGTACACTCCTGGAAATTGAAATAAGAACACCGTGAATTCATTGTCCCAGGAAGGGGAAACTTTATTGACACATTCCTGGGGTCAGATACATCACATGATCACACTGACAGAACCACAGGCACATAGACACAGGCAACAGAGCATGCACAATGTCGGCACTAGTACAGTGTATATCCACCTTTCGCAGCAATGCAGGCTGCTATTCTCCCATGGAGACGATCGTAGAGATGCTGGATGTAGTCCTGTGGAACAGCTTGCCATGCCATTTCCACCTGGCGCCTCAGTTGGACCAGCGTTCGTGCTGGACGTGCAGACCGCGTGAGACGACGCTTCATCCAGTCCCAAACATGCTCAATGGGGGACAGATCCGGAGATCTTGCTGGCCAGGGTAGTTGACTTACACCTTCTAGAGCACGTTGGGTGGCACGGGATACATGCGGACGTACATTGTCCTGTTGGAACAGCAAGTTCCCTTGCCGGTCTAGGAATGGTAGAACGATGGGTTCGATGACGGTTTGGATGTACCGTGCACTATTCAGTGTCCCCTCGACGATCACCAGTGGTGTACGGCCAGTGTAGGAGATCGCTCCCCACACCATGATCCCGGGTGTTGGCCCTGTGTGCCTCGGTCGTATGCAGTCCTGATTGTGGCGCTCACCTGCACCGCGCCAAACACGCATACGACCATCATTAGCACCAAGGCAGAAGCGACTCTCATCGCTGAAGACGACACGTCTCCATTCGTCCCTCCATTCACGCCTGTCCTGACACCACTGGAGGCGGGCTGCACGATGTTGGGGCGTGAGCGGAAGACGGCCTAACGGTGTGCGGGACCGTAGCCCAGCTTCATGGAGACGGTTGCGAATGGTCCTCGCCGATACCCCAGGAGCAACAGTATCCCTAATTTGCTGGGAAGTGGCGGTGCGGTCCCCTACGGCACTGCGTAGGATCCTACAGTCTTGGCGTGCATCCGTGCGTCGCTGCGGTCCGGTCCCAGGTCGACGGGCACGTGCACCTTCCGCCGACCACTGGCGACAACATCGATGTACTGTGGAGACCTCACGCCCCACGTGTTGAGCAATTCGGCGGTACGTCCACCCGGCCTCCCGCATGCCCACTATACGCCCTCGCTCAAAGTCCGTCAACTGCACATACGGTTCACGTCCACCCTGTCGCGGCATGCTACCGGTGTTAAAGACTGCGATGGAGCTCCGTATGCCACGGCAAACTGGCTGACACTGACGGCGGCGGTGCACAAAAGCTGCGCAGCTAGCGCCATTCGACGGGGAACACCGCGGTTCCTGGTGTGTCCGCTGTGCCGTGCGTGTGATCATTGCTTGTACAGCCCTCTCGCAGTGTCCGGAGCAAGTATGGTGGGTCTGACACACCGGTGTCAATGTGTTCTTTTTTCCATTTCCAGGAGTGTATTTGTATGGAGTGTAGCCCTGTATGGAAGTGAAACATGGACAATAAATAGTTTGGACAAGAAGAGAATAGAAGCTTTCGAAATGTGGTGCTACAGAAGAATGTTGAAGATTAGGTAGGTAGATCACGTAACTAATGAGGAGGTATTGAATAGGATTGAGGAGAAGAGAAGTTTGTGGCACAACTTGACTAGAAGAAGGGATCGGTTGGTAGGACATGTCCTGAGGCATCAAGGGATCTCAAATTTAGCACTGGAGGGCAGCATGGAGGGTAAAAATCGTAGAGGGAGACAAAGAGATGAATACATTAAGTAGATTCAGAAGGATGTAGGTTGCAGTAGGTACTGGGAGATGAAGGAGCTTGCACAGGATAGATTAGCATGGAGAGCTGCATCAAACCAGTCTCAGGACTGAAGACTACAACAACAACAACATATGGACACGACCAATGAATAAGGGAGCCGTCTGGTGAGCATGTTTACGAGATATGCATACCTGCGCGCACATTTCTTCTTTCGCCCATGGAAGCCGAAGTGGTGGCCACTGTCGCCGAAGGCATTAAATCAGCTGATCGTTCGTGAGTGATGTTCGCTAATTCTCTTGAAACTTCAAAGATCTAGAAGAGCTAACATATAAGATTGAAGAGTTTATGTATAAGAACCAAAACAGAGATCACGCACAGCAAGTGAATATGATAAATGAAAAGAACGTGCAGCGATAAGGAGATTCAAAATGTAAAGTTTCTTTCACTGTGGCCACTGTGCCCACAGCATAAGAAGGGTTTCGGTACTAGCAGTTGGTGGTGTCTCAGGGGTGCAGCGAAATATGTGAATTCGATTGCTGTCTCTGGGGGAATTAAAGCGAGGTTAGCATATCAGGGACACCATTTAATTTACATGAAATTAGTAATGATTTGACATGTGGATTTCCTGACTCCTGTAGCACAGCGATAATCAGGAGTGACGAGTGGTTTCGCACACAGGAAGCAGTGTGCGGATGGCCAAAGTTGAAAGTTACGGTAATTATACAGCATTTCAGATGTTGGGGTCGGTGTTCGCTAAGCAGGGAATCTTGGACATCATATGGCAAAATGAAGCAAAGTGTAACGGAGGTGTCCCGATATTTGGAAGATATGTAGCGTGAAATAGCTAACGCCGATCAGGATAAAGTTACCATTGGGATATGACTCTAAATATTGTATAAAATAAACACGCAGCACACAGTTTCCTAAAATCACAACAGAGGAAAGAATAAAAGGCCTGACTATCAAGATATTGTATGTACTACTTGAATAAATTACCTCGTAAATGACACTGAATACTACAAACATGTGTTAACCTTCCGCTTGTAACATCAAGCTGTGCAATGGGGGATTCTCCCCAGCTTTGTCTACATACGGAAATGCTAAAAACTCTTAACTAACAAATGAGCATTTAATATAAACATAGTTTCCCGTTGTGCATGTTTTTGTAACATTTCGGTGAGGCACTGTAACCCTCATTCTCATATCAGTATTCAGCAGCACAGCACACATAGCCGTACTTATTCAGTTCCTGTAAACTGACTAGTATACAGAGAATGTTCGTTTATCACCATTGTGCCACAACCATGACTCAGTAGCTGTAAACTTCAGCATCAGACTGACTATGGCTTCATCAGTTACATTACGTGAGAGAAAACAACAAAACGGTTGCCAGCCAGCACGATACGCTCAAGTGCATTGTAAACAAAGAATGATGGGTTTTCCAGCGTAAAATCATGACAACCAAGTTTCACCAACGCTATACCGCCAAAAGCATAAATAAATTTTTTTATCTACGATTCTAAGTGTTCGGTTCACGCACGTTCATGAAACACGTAATTATACATCTCTGAGAAAATTATCTATACACTTCAGGTAAGGTGACACCTAGAATTTACAACAACACAAAGCAAAATACTAGTACGTAATGTACTAACCAGGTTCCAAACAGCTGTGAATTAGTAAGCTGTCTGCTCCTAATTTATTGTGTGGCATCGCGTAACCAGACATATCATGTAGATTGATACCCATAAACATTCGCAAGTTAACCTCACTTTCAAAATTAAACTTAGTCGCAGGAAATGAGTTGAATTTTTCTCATTGGATTCCTCGTACACGGTAATATCTGATCATGGATCACCATCAGACAAAGATGACTTAATTCTCAAACACATGTACCCTTAGATGAAAAGCGCACAATTATAGAGACTGGTATTCAGCTTTTATTTTTATATTAAGTTGATTTTATATATATATATATATATATATATATATATATATATATATATATATATATATATGGACATAATGTATATGTTTATGTACGGACATAATAGAATTGTAATGTCTGACATTGCGTAGGTGGTATTCTCGTTATTTGGCAGTAGTGTTGCTAGCCGGTGGAGAGAATGGTTAGTAGATGAAGCATTTGGTTTAACGGTAAAGATATGAATGCCCAATTATAAAGACTGAGGCTGGTATTCTGATTTTATTTTTTTATATTAAACTGGTTATAACCGAAGGATATTTTTCATTTTATGTTTATTGTGTTCGAGCCAAAACGCCGAATATTGTGAAATGTTTGTGTTATGACTATTGCCTCAAATGTAATGCAACAGGCGCGCTCTTAATTTCAAATTGTTTTATTATTGCGCTGAAGAAATTTTAATTCATTTATAGCAGTGTTGTAATGACCAATGCTTCAGGAACTATAACTGGTCTATATACTTGAATTCAGCTTGTTAAACTGTTATTTTGTTTTGTATACAGGAATATGTTTTTTTTTTAATAAATATTGTTTGTGAAAGTAAGCCCACGCCTGGAAGACCCCAGCCCGAACCACACTCCTCTCAAAACCAATGTTACAAAGTGGTACCAGGCAAGTGGCTGCTGCAAGCGCGTGGGCGTATTTAAACATAGAATTCTGCGTGAGGGAGCGCCCATCGCACCTTCACTTTGTAGCGTCTTCGGAGACGTGAGAAACTGTGTCTACACGCCAGCCTCAGTACCTCAAACTCGATAACAGCATTCCGGCTTGACGGGGAATCTGAATCACTGTCCGATACGAGGAAGACGTAGCTCCAGTATCTATCGACATTCATAAAGAAGACATAGCCTCGTGAAATCGGATGAATCTTTTAGTAAGACATTGTGTTTTACGTAGAGCAGCGATGTCTCGCACATGCATGATCACTATAGCAAGCATTCTTGATATGCAGGCGTTCCGAGTCCATGAACACGTTATCTGTCTCCAATGAACAGATTCTATCCCTCAGGGGTGATCCTCGAAGGACTGCAAAATACTCACTTAAAGCTGTAATTACCTCTTCCGTGGATTTCGAACATTATTCAGCCAAAAATCTCACAAAATACGGAAGTAAGAGTGACATGGCCCCGCAGCTGTCAGCAGGACAGATACCGGGGAAAACATGAGACAACGCCCGAAGCCCAATGCTTTGAATACCTAGAAGTTGTGGGGGATACGGGCAGGCACAGGTTCTCGAACAAAAGCCTTTTGTTACCTTTAAAATAATAAGTCAACATTCGTTATCAAGAACAATAATATTCTCAACATAGTTTTTTAATTAAAGTTCCTGAAGTATTATTTTAACATATCGAAGAACAGCTCTCAGAATCAATTTACAGAACTTAAAACTCAAAATCGCTTTTTAAGCAAAGGAAAAAAAATACAAATTGCATAATGCAAGGTTAATAAAAGATTCTAACATCACATGGCAATACCAAAATTTTCCTACATTTCACCTGTGATCTCTAAAGGTAATAAAATATTGATCACAACTATTTTTATTAAAACAACTTAAATGCAATAAAATATGATTACTATCAATGTAAACTCAAATCCCGTAGCCTCTACGATGCTCATCGTATCACAACATATTTTTCTTCCTTATAACACTTTACACCATAAACCTCCCTACATGTGATGCATACTAAACCCAACGAATTAGGAGAATTAAGCATAGATGTTATAATTAACCGTGTATGTAATCTTTTCCTTTCAAAGTAAATAAAAAAACACACAAATCACCCCTTAATTTCAGTGATTACATCCGTTAAAAAAATATGCAATCCATATTTTTTGATTTCGTTGTGCTCATGCAATGTTGTGCACCGTGCTCTCCTTCACGATCACATGTGGCACCGGAAAGATTTTCTACGATGTACAAACGTTAACAGGGCGCAAGCAACTTACACAAATTGCATACTGCGATTATACATCCATGTGGATGCGGCTTGTAAATCTTAAAACAGGCGAGGGTGCAGATACGGTAATACTGAACACTTCGACTATACCGCACCGCACCAAACAGCAGTACGGTGGGGTGGACAAGAGACAAATCAGCAACTGTTGCAAGACAACCTCAGCAAGGCAGTAAGAAAATATTTTAGCACTTCAAACTGTTGGGAGGGCCACACCAAACCACAGAATGACGTCCCAAGCTAAATTATGAATATACTATTGGTGATTTCGTCACGACAAATAGAACCGTAAAATACCATAAGAAGTGAACTGCAATTAACACGATTCATATGCGTCCGACTGAAAAGCTCCACGGTCAACCTTTCACTTACTACAAATACTTAACAGTACCTCCAACGTTCACTCGTGGACACTACCAGAGTGTCAATTACTCGTTATAACTGTAGACAAGAGAGTTTAACACGCTGGGGCCGACTTAGGTTTCTTAATAAGACAAGCAATGATTCGGTCCTTCACTTGGTTCCACCTTCGAGCCAAAAAACAGTCATTTACCTTAATGCAGCTAAATTAATAACAATGCCGGTATCAACGCTCTCCTCCCAAGCAGAGTTCTAACTGGAGACTGCAGTACCGAAGCAAAGCTTACATCATTCACAAGTCTAATGTACGCGCCACCAACGAGCACCTTTTTAGAATTCTTACGTTCACCTCATGCACCAAAATAGCCGTAATTCTTCGTCGGAATCCAAGGGCAGAGACAAGAAATCACTTGTCGGCCCTTGAATGACCACACGATGGTCGCCATCGGGACAACACCAGCTCTCCACACTAGGATCTTCGAGCCGGCGGCGTTCCGTCCCAAAACGACTGCTTCTGCGGGGCCCACCGACTAAGCAGCCTTGCCCTCCGACACCGACGTAGCTCCTCACGCACAGTCCAGACCTAAACCCCAGCAAGCCCCTTCTTCCTCCTTCTGTCCGCCTCGCGGCGCGCGGGAAGCAACTCGCCAAAGATATCCGGCGAGCAGAAACTCCAATCCGATCTCGATATTGACATCCCGGCGAGTACTGAGAAGGTAGGTGGTTTAAAAAAAAAAAAAAAAAAAAAAAAAATATATATATATATATATATATATATATAGGGTGAGTCACCTAACGTTACCGCTGGATATATTTCGTAAACCACATCAAATACTGACGAACCGATTCCACAGACCGAACGTGAGGAGAGGGGCTAGTGTAATTGTTTAATACAAACCATACAAAAATGCACGGAAGTATGTTTTTTAACACAAACCTACGTTTTTTTAAATGGAACCACGTCAGTTTTGTTAGCACATCCGAACATATAAACAAATACGTTATCAGTGCCGTTTGTTGCATTGTAAAATGTTAATTACACATATATATATATATATATAATGAATGTAATATATATTTGACTCCGTTAGCCATGTAGCTGTCCTCCAAGGTTTGAGTGAGCAAGGAGTGGGAGCAGCATACACTGAAGTGCTCAGGAAAATCTACGAGAATTCTTCAGCTTATGTTAACATCGGCGAATCAACTCCAGAACTCCGCATCATGAGGGGTGTCAAGCAAGGCGATCCCATCTCCCCAAAACTGTTCTCTGCTGTATTGGAAATGGTTATGTCAAAGTTGAGGTGGGAAGGCAAGGGAATTAGAGTTAATGGAAGAGGGCTTACCAACTTGACATTTGCCGATGATATTGCCTTACTGGCCAAAGACTTCGCAGAGCTCCAAAACTTAGTTGCAGATCTTGCATCAGAATGTCAGCTGGTTGGCTTGAACGTGAACCTTTCCAAAACAAAAGTAATGTCTAACAAATGGGTCCCAGCTGGAGATGTGAAGGTCAAGGACAGTCTGCTAGAAGAGGTCAGTGAATATGTCTACCTTGGCCAGATTATAAATATGAAGGGAGACATAAGGCCAGAAATCTATCGACGCATCAAGCTTGGCTGGCAAGCATTTGGGAAGAATTCAAAAGTATTCAGATCAAAAATGCCAGTAAATTTGAAGAAAGCAGTATTTGATTAATGCATTCTTCCTGTGATGACGTATGGCTGCGAGACATGGACACTGAACTCATTTACAAAAGGGAAACTTAAGACATCACAGAGAGCCATGGAGAGATCAATGCTGGGCTATACAAGAAAGGACAGGAAAAGGGTAGATGACATCCGGTCTGTGACGAAGGTTAATGACATCTTAGAGACAGTAGGTTCCTTGAAATGGCAGTGGGCTGGCCACGTCGCAAGAAGAAAAGACAACAGATGGACGAAGCTAGTACTGGAGTGGAGTCCGAGAGAGCACCGGAGGCCTAGAGGAAGACCACCAGACAGATGGGACAAAGACATCGAGAAGACCGCTGGTAACACCTGGCAGAGAACTGCCCAAGACCGTCCCACTTCGAGAAGACTGCTGAAAGCCTACCTGAATCCACGACTTGAAGAGGCCACATCATTTAATGATTGAATTGGCTGATGATGATGATGATGATATATATAGATCGTAATGATGTGGAACGAGTCATTATACATTGACATCGAATTTTTTTAATACAAAAAGGAAAGAGATATCCCGATGTATGTTAGTAATTTCTACCGACCACCTTTCGCACATTACAGTAATAGAAATTCCTCTACGTAATAGGAGTTGTCAAGCAGAAACTTTTTCAGTTCGTTATCAAATTTTACTTTGGTCGGTGTCAGACATTTTATATCACTAGGTAAATAATCAAAACTTTTTGTTGCAGCATTGTGCACCCCTTTTTGTACCTAAGACAACCTTAATGTTGAGTAATGTTTCATTTATTTGTTCGCCTCCTCATACCGCCATCCATTCTTTTCATCTCTCCTTAGTTTCTACAGTAAAAATATCATTATAGCTGGGGATCAGATGGCTGATTTTGTTTCATGACTAAAATTAGTCTTCCGCAGAATTTTTACATTTCTTTTTTCCAATTTCAGTGTAATCTTGTGACAGGCTACTTTTCTTTTTTTAAGCATTTAACTTAAATTTCATCATTTTTCGCTATTTTCATACAGAATCCCCTATCAATAACTTTTTTTCCCAATAGCAATGAAGTGTTTTCTGCTTTCCCTGTCACTTTTCCTCATTCTTACTGACCTTTAGATTAAATGTTGTCTTGCTTACTGTTTTCTATAACAGTGTAAGTAAAGAAATACATATTCCTTGTACTACATTGTTCTTTTGGTATAGAATTCCTTGCATAGAAATGAAAGTTCATCCATATATCGTAGAAGTCTGTGTTTGTACTCACTTTGGGTATTGTTTTGTCGTTTATGTTCAGTCACATTAAATCTTTTAATATAATGTTTACTTGTACATATTCACTTTGTGTTTATTTCGATAGTTTTTACAGTTTAGAGTCTTTAACTATCATCTGTATAGCCTGTGTAGTTGTATAAGTTTAGGTCAGTCAAACGTTCGGTTTAGAGATTTATACTCATTAATCTTTAGAATCTATAAAGTTCAGTATATCATTACATAATATTTCTCAATACGTTCCCAAGTCCAATTGAAGCTTTTCAGTTTTGTGTTTCTCACGTAAATGCATAATCTACAAATGTTACATATCCATGGCAACAACAGTCTTTAGACAGCTATATGCTCTCGTTGGTTTGTGGCCTGTCTGTTCGGTCTTAAGTTCTCTGACTGTGGCCTAGAGAACCCAAAGCCGTTTCACAACGAAACGAAAAATATATATTATTGTGTTTCAGTTTTTAAAATATTCTTTACAGTTTTCTCACATCAAACAGTCCTCAGTAGTTTTTCCTCAGCCTCAGAAAATTACCAATTACACTCATTCTCTTTCTTAATTTTGCTGCCTGTCTTTTCTAGTCTGAGGGTCAATCAGTCCCTGGTAATCTTACCGGGATTATTTTTGATATGACAGGCTGTATCAGGTACTAAAACTCTTCTTCTCTCTAGTTTCTCCC
This sequence comes from Schistocerca serialis cubense, assembly GCF_023864345.2. NCBI lineage: Eukaryota > Metazoa > Arthropoda > Insecta > Orthoptera > Acrididae > Schistocerca > Schistocerca serialis. The sequence goes on along the minus strand of NC_064643.1, from coordinate 377,628,689 downwards.
GTTTCACTAAATTTCTCTGATAATTCTACCTAATTTCTCCTTTCAGCTCAACGACTAAGCGTCTCAAGTCTGTAATATTAATTTTCGTAAATTTATAATTGTCTACTCGTAGATTCAATAGTGTTGTCATCAACTTCACATGTTTCCTGACAATGTGTCATTCTCTCCTGTCCATTACGAGACACTAATCACAACTAACTTCAGTTGACTATTTTCTCTTTTCACATTTTCGAATTTCCTCGTAAAATTCGAATTAAGAAGATCCACACTCTGATTATTAGAAAATTTGATCCGGTCCAGTCTTCATCTGGCGAACTGAAAGGTGAACTGCTTTACTACTGAAAACCACCGATCCTTCTCATTTTTCTGAGGTACGTCTGTGTCCACCACTTTTCAGTGCTTAGATGCTTGGCTAAATTAACTTGTAGTTATCGGGCTTCGTCCTCGTTCCATAGGCATGTCTAATGGTCTTTTTCGTCTTTGCTGTGGTGTCTGTTGACTACAATTACATCCTGTTTTGTCTTCTTAGTCAGAATTCTTTCACTCTATTTATATCGTACCAGTATTATCTTGTAACGCCTCCACAGAAGTTCTTTACCTTCAAATGGGGACATTCCCATTGAATGCGGTGTGATGTGCCGTTTTCACCACTGTCTCTATTAATTCCGTTGCAATGTGTAGGATATGGACCATGTTGCGAAAAGTAGTAGACGAGTCCCCTATTCGGGCCAAAGTGTGCTAGCTGAAGCCTTTCGTTTACATCAGAAAGAAAATGAAATGTTCTCCTGCTTCTGTCTAAGGAATTCCTCCTATGTCGACGTTCTGTAAGCATTAAAGTTTTTATTACTAACGGATTTGTTGACGATTCCTCAAGAATTTCGCGTATTTCTTGGTATTGTCTTTTCTTCATATACAAAATAGCAGATCTTTTCGTGTTTGCAGATCCACAGGACAAACGGCCGTAAACACAGTTAGGGCGTATACAGATGTGATGCAGAAGGCTACACAGTGGCGTAGCACAACATTCTTCGCTGCGCTTCCCTCACAGTAGCAGCTGGTGCCCTAATATCGGCACCATAGCCAACAACTGTAATTCGTATAGAATTCATATAGAATCTTACTACATTTAGTGTTGAACGAAATACTGTTAATAATTTTATTCAATGTACAACTTTCCTTTCTGTGTATTCTATGTGGGACTGGAATCTATGTAGACACGTAAATACCTGTTTATCATATGTCCCCAAATTACAGCCAGGATTTATTTTAATCGATGGGTTCCAAATAAGTTTTCCTTGCAGTAGCATATTTGTATGTTGATTTTTGTGTGTTACCTTGGGTCGCATCTGGAAGCATCCTTCATGCAAAATTTCAAGGATGTTACCGTGATTATTTTCTAGCAAAACTCTATTGCATACGCTACAATTTCTAACAACTCCTGACTGATTCGTACTCTACCCAGAAGTAGTTCTAGGTTAACATTCCTGCATTTGGGACTACAAACAGAAACGTAAAGCCATTCTTTCTTTGTTCATTTGGTAACTGTTGAACAGGACCCGGCAACGTCATACACTACTGGCCATTAAAATTGCTACACCAAGAAGAAATGCAGATGGTAAACTGGTTTTCATTGGACAAATATATTATACTATAAATGACATGTGATTACATTTTCACGCAATTTCAGTGCATAGATCCTGAGAAATCAGTACCCAGAAAAACCACCTCTGGCCGTAAAAACGGCCTTGATACGCCTGGGCATTGAGTCAAACACAGCTTGGATGGCGTGTATAGGTACAGCTGCCCATGCAGCTTCAACACGATACCACAGTTGATCAAGAGTATTGACTGGCGTATTGTGACGAGCCCGTTGCTCGGCCACCATTCACCAGCCGTTTTCAATTGATGAGAGATCTGGAGAATGTGCTGGCCAGGGCAGCAGTCGAACATTTTCTGTATCCAGAAAGGACAGAACAGGACCTGAAACATGCTGTCGAGCATTATCCTGCTGAAATGTAGGGTTTCACAGGGATCGAATGAAGGGTAGAGCCACGGGTCGTAACACATCTGAAATGTAACGCCCACTGTTCAAAGTGCTGTCAATGCGAACAAAAGGTGACCGAGACGTGTAACCAGTGGCACCCCATACCATCACGCCGGGTGATACGCCAGTATGGCGATGACGAATACACGCTTCCAATGTGCGTTCACCCCGATGTCGCCAAACACGGATGCGACCATCATGATGCTGTAAAGAGAACCTGGATTCATCCGAAAAAATGACGTTTTGCCATTGATGCACCCAGGTTCGTCGTTGAGTACACCATCGCAGACGCTCCTGTCTCTGATGCAGCGTCAAGGGTAACTGCAGCCATGGACTCCGAGCTGATACTCCATGCTGCTGCAAACGTCGTCAAACTGTTCGTGCAGATGGTAGTTGTGTTGCAAACGTCCCCATCTGTTGACTCAGGGATCGAGACGTGGCTGCACGATCCGTTACAGCCATGCGGATAAGATGCCTGTCATCTCGACTGCTAGTGATACGAGGCCGTTGGGGTCCAGCACGGCGTTCCGTATTGCCCTCCTGAACCCACCGATTCCATGTTCTGCTATCAGTCATTGGATCTCGACCAACGCGAGCAGCAATGTCGCGATACGATAAACCGCAATCGCGATGGGCTACAATCCGACCTTTATCAAAGTCGGAAACGTGATGGTACGCATTTCTCCTCCTTACACGAGGCATCACAACAACGTTTCACCAGGCAACGCCGGTCAACTGCTGTTTGTGTATGAGAAATCGGTTGCAGACTTTCCTCATGTCAGCACGTTGTAGGTGTCGCCACCGGCGCCAACTTTGTGTGAATGCGCTGAAAAGCCAATCATTTGCATATCACAGCATCTTCTTCCTGTCGGTAAAATTTCGCGTCTGTAGCACGTCATCTTCGTGGTGTAGTAATTTTAATGGCCAGTAGTGTATATCGTCCTCTACAGCATGGGTCTAACATACAATAGTGTAACATTCTTGGGAATCCCATTTTTCTTAGTCTGTTAAAGAATAAAGAAAACTTTCAATTTATTGAACTTCCCAGAGACGTCTATCATCACACTTACATGTTTTGTGTCTGCAGTGCACATTAATCTTCTTGCCTCATTAAAAGTTTCCTTCTTATAACTTCTTTGCTAAACCCATGTGCACGTTAATTAACCCTGTTAGAATCGTATGGCACTTTAATCCACTGGATAGTGTTGTGCACCAGGCTTCAGCGTACTCAACAAATACCCCGGGAGGCCGCCAGCACACAGGCACAAGCACTCGCCTGGCGCCTCTCAGTTCCGTGCAGCAGCCTCCAGATGGCGATCACAAATTAGGACCGCTGGGACCACTTTCTGCTTCTGCACCACGTCCATTTGCACCTCGTACTTATCCGCCGATAGTGTCACCAGCTCCCAAAGGGAGCATTATCAACTACGGACTTCATTACCTCTGCCTTGCACTGGCGAACACGGAAATCCTTTAACCTACAGGTATAAAACACGACGCGCTGACGGCACTCACCGAGTTCCAATACTGCTATTCTACATGTACATCTACATCCATACTCCGCATGCCAGTGTACCACTACCAGTCATTTACATTCCTATTCCACTCGCAAACAGAGTGAGGGAAAAGCGACTCTCTATGTGCCTCCGTATGAGCCCTAATTTCTCGTATCTTATCTTGGCGGTTCTTCCCCGAAACGTATGTTGATGTCAGTAAAATCTGTCTGCAGTCGGATTCCAATGCCGTTTCTCTAAATTTCCTCAATATTCTTGAAAAGAACGTCCCTTCTTTTCTTCCAGGGATTCCCATTTGTGTTCCAGGTGAATCTCCGTAAAACTTACATGTCGTGTGAACCTACCAGTAACAAATCTAGCAGCCTGCCTCGGAATTGCTCGATGTCTTCCGCTCTGAACTGGTACGGATCCCAAACACTAGAGCAGTACTCAAGATCAGACCACACTAGCGTTCTACTTGCAGTCTCTTTTACAGATGAACCACACTTTCTCAAAAAAACCGAAGTTGACCATTCGCCTTCCCTACCACAATCCCCACATAGTTGTTCCATTTCATTTCCCGTTGCAAAGTTACGTCAGATATTCAAACAGCAAGATGTGTCAAGCAGGCCACTACTAATACTGTATTCGAACGTTGTGGGATTACTTTTACTTACCCATCCATATTAACTTACATTTTTCTACATTTAGAGTTACACTATGTGATCAAAAGTATCCGGACACATGGCTGAAAATGACTTACAAGTTAGTGGCGCCGTCCATCGGTAATGCTGGAATTTAATATGGTGCTGGCCCACCTTTAGCTTTGATCACAGTTTCCACTTTCGCAGGCGTACGTTCAATCAGGTGCTGGAAGATTTCTTAGGGAATGGTAGCCCATTCTTCACGGGGTGCTGCATTGAGGAGAGGTATCGATGTCGATCGGTGAGGTCTGGCACGAAGTCGGCGTTCCAAAACATCTCAAAGGTTTCTATAGGATTCAGGTCCGGCCTCTGTGCAGACCAGTCCCTTACAGGGATGTTATTGTCGTGTAACCACTCCACCACAGGCCGTGCATTATGAACAGCTGCTCGATCGTGTTGAAAGATGCAATCGCCATCCCCCCAATTTCTCTTCAATAGTGGGAAGCAAGAAGGTGCTTAAAACATTAATGTGGGCCTGTGCTGTGATAGTGCCACGCAGAACAACAAGGGGTGCAAGCCCCTCCATGAAAAACACGATCACACCATAACACCAGTGCCTCCGAATTTTACTGCTCGCACTACACACGCTGGCAGGTGTTCACCGGCATTCGCCATACCCACACCCTGCCATCGGATCGCCACATTGTTTACCATGATTCGTCACTCCACACAACGGTTTTCCACTCTTCACTCGTCCAATGTTTACGCTCCTTACTCCAAGCGAGGTGTGGTTTGTCATTTACCGGCGTGATGTGTGGCTCATGAGCAGTCGCTCGACCATGAAAACCAAGTTTTCTCAACTCCCACCTAATTTTCATAGTATTTTCAGTGGACCCTGATGCAGATGGAATTCTTGTGTGATGGTCTGGATATATGCCTGCCAATTACTCATTACGACCCGCTTCAGCCATTGGCGGTCTTTGTCAATCAACAAAAGAGGTCGACCTGTACGCTTTTGTGCTGTACGTGTCCCTTCACGATTCCGCTTCACTACCACATTGGAAATAGTAGACCTATGGATGTTTAGCAGTATGGAAATCTCGCGTACAGACATGTGGCACAAGTGACATTCAATCACCTGACCACGTTCGAATCCGTGAGTTCCGCGGAGCGCCCCATTCTGCTCTCTCACTATGTCTAATGACTGCTGAGGTCGCTGATATGGAGTACCTGGCAGTAGGTGGCAGCACAATGCACCTTATATGATAAACGTACATTTTTGGGGTTATCCGGATACTTTTGCTCACATAATGTACCTGTCATTTGTGACACCTACTAGAAACTTCGTCTCAGTCATAATGTATCCTTCTACGGTCACTCAACTTCTACAAATTCTCATTGCTATAGCATCATCAGAAAACAACCGCAGAATCCTGCCCATCCTGCCCGCCATATCTCTTACGTATATAGAAAATAACAGCTGTAATATCGCATTTCCCTGGGGCACTCCTGACGATACCCTTGTCTCTGATGAACACTCGCCGTCGAGGATAACGTACTGAGCTCTATCACTTAAGAACTCTGGGCACCTATCCATATGCTCGTATCTTCGTTAACAGTCTGCAGTGGAACACCGTGTCAAATGCTTTCCGGAAAGCTAGAAGTATGTAATCTTCCTGTAGTCCTTCATTCATAGTTGGCAGTATATCATGCGACAGGAGGGCAAGCTTAGTTTCGCCCTAACGATGATTTTTTAAAACCATGTTGATTCGTGGACATAAGCTTCTCGGTCTTAAGAAAATTTATTATATTCGAAATGAGAATATGTTGAAGGATTCTACAGTAAATTTTGTCTGTAATTTTGTGGGTCCGTTCTTTCATTCTTCTTATATACAGAAGTCAACTACGACTCTTGGCAGTCGCTTGGGACTTTGCACTGGGCGATAGATTCGATATAATTGCAAGCTAAGTAAGAGACCAGTGCTGTAGAATACTCTCTGTAAAACCGAATGGGGATTCCAACCGAACTTGGCGAGTAGTTTGTTTCCAACCCTCTTAATTGTTTCTCTACACCGGGGATGTTATGGCGTCCATACAGAGGTCTGTTAGATGGTCAAACGATGGTATGTTTGTACGACTCTCCTGGCGTGAACGAATTATTAAACGCGAAATTTAAAACTTCGGCTTTCGTTTGCTGTGTTCACCCACGACACCATACTGGTCGACGAGTGACTGGATGGAAGCCTTAGACCCGCTTAGCGGTTTTGCACAGAACCAGAATTATCTCGGTTGTACGACACAGTTTCGATCCTGCAGTCAGGCAGTTCAGTGCCCACAGCCAGCTAAGCACAGTTCCAGCAAGAGAACTTTCTGGCTTAGCAGTCACTATTTACAGATAAACATTTAATCAAGATTTTTTGGAATATGTCATTCAGTCGTAATGAAGATATTACAGACAGTCAAGAGACAGAAAGGTTATTGTATTAGATTTATGACATCAAGTGCCATGCATCAAACTGTACCAATGTTAAGTACCATTTTGTAACATACCCTTAATAAATGTTATTGCTTATTTCTTATTGTGTTGTCACATTTCTATTCCATGCCTTCCTGTCAAGCAAGTTTTTAATTAGTGAAGGTGCAACCTGCCTGCTATTTTGTTGGACCATAATATTGAGTTGTCCACTACAGATTATGTTTGGGCTGAATTAATAATAATTTCCAGTTACACAATTCCCAAAAATTATTTTTTTTTTTCAAAATCTCAAATAATACTTTCATTAGTAAGACAAACCGAAGTGATGATTACTTCTGTTGTTTTAAAGCATTTTGGAAAATGTCTCCGGACTGTCCTTTCATTTAGATTGGTCACAAAATACAGAAAGATTCAATGATTGTGCTTTTCCTCCTAGTATGTCATTTGGACTTGAAGTTCTGTTCTTTCTCAGTTCCAGTGTGATTTTAGCCACATACGTACACATGTACATAGCAGTTGCAGTACCGTAAGGCCCTTCGGGCCTTTCTCTTCGTTTCCTATGATGTTATGTGTCATGTTCTTCGTTGTCGTTAGGAAGAACTTGAAGAAAGTTCTGAAAGAACGTCAGCAGACTCCCGGGCTGCTATCACTCGCCCTTCCGTCTGGATTGTGTATAGAACAGTGGGGGATCTTATTTTCTCACAAATAATTTCATCAGGGGCCAAGTTTTCACGAACAGACTTCTCCCCGCTCATGATAGACCTGACCTCAGGTTTATACTGCTCCTTTTGTTGCTATATTGTGTCATTCATAATGCCAGTTTTCCTATGTTTGAACAACTAATCAATTGATATTCACCCTGTACAAACATCTAGCTCGCCACAAGCTGCTTTGCGTAGCATTCAGTTCTTAGGAACGGGTGCTTTCCTGTGGATTCCCTCTGGCGCAGTAAACTTCCCCACTGGACGGCTTCCTGAGGCCCATGGCATCCGACGCTATGTAGCCAGCGCCTGCGCACAGTCTGCCTACGTAGTGTTTGACCACGGCGCACTCCGCCCAGAGCTATATCGTTTTATGGCTCCGTATGCCACTGGAAGCTGTTCTGGATGAATTTTCGTAGTCCGTCTGTTTATTAGCATATCTCCTACCGCAGCCACACGTGTACAAATGCGAATTAGGTCACTAAAACCGCTGCAAAATATTCACACGTAATATGAACTACATCAGACAAATTACCGATGTGCATTAATCAGTGAGATTCGTGTTACTCGTAGCGTATACACCAGCTGCAGCTCATATGGTAAATTTAATAAACCAATGTAAACCCATTTATAGCCTAAATGTTAAAAGAAAGCTCTTTTTTCACTGTGTTTATAAAAAATAAAAGCATAGCACAGAAAGAGCAATTTTTATTAAAAACTAACGGCAATGAACTCAACGCATTTCTAGGAAATACCTTCCTAAATCAAATATCGAACCAGAACACAGTGTTAAGCTCTTTACAGCTTAGAATGCGTACATTTAATTTTATATTTTATCTTATTAGATCCACTAAATAAAATGCAAAAGATATGTAGATCACGTAATAACGAAACGACTCGTTTTGTTTACTAAATCTCCCGTACAAGGGGAGACACATACGAGGATTATCCAAAAACTAACAGACGTTTTCGTCTGTCGTGGCGCTGGGAGGGGCTACAAGCCTCCATCTTGGTGCCATAGCGTTCCTACACTAATTATCAGTAGGGAGTCAACGGAGATAGCGTGTGGTCTGTCTCTCTGCTCCTTTGCTTTCTGTGACGTGTTAAAATGCGCGCTGCAATAGAAAATCCCGCCACTTGTGAGATGCGTTCTGTGATTAGGTTTTTGTTGGTAAAAAACTGCAAACCAACTGAAATTTATTGCAACGTCTGTGACGTGTACGGAAAAGGAATAATGGCTGAAGCAATCGTTCATTGATGATAAAAATGGTCGTGCCAGTGTTTACGATAGGAGGATCACAGTGGATTATCAATGACAAAAATCGTGAAAATCGACGGTCCACCATTACGGATCTTTCACATCGTTATCCTCAAATTTTACCGAATCTGGTGCATGAAACTGTGGCGAAGAAGCTTGATTACCGCAAATTTTGTGACAGGTGAGCTCCCAAAATCCTAACGGAAGATCACAAAAAACAGAGACTAGCTGCAACACTGGCATTCCTCGAAGGTTACGAGAAAAATGGTTGCTGGGGACGAGACTTGGGTGAAGCTTGTCAATTGTGAAACAAAATGGCAGTCGATGGAATGGGGACACACATATTTTCCGAAGAAACCGAGGATGTATTGGTAAAAGCTGTCAGAAAGAAGAAAAAAATGTTCAAATGTGTGTGAAATCTTATGGGACTTAACTGCTAAGGTCATCAGTCCCTAAGCTTACACACTACTTAATCTAAATTATCCTAAAGACAAACACACATACCCATGCCCGAGGGAGGACTCGAACCTCCGCCGGGACCAGCCGCACAGTCCATGACTGCAGCGCCTTAGAACGCTCGGCTAATCCCTCGCGGCTGTCAGCAAGAAGGATCATGGCTATTGTATTTTGGAACTCTTAAGGGTGTGATTCTCTTTAATTTACTTGAACGTGGCGCAACAATGAACTTATAAAGTTATTGTCAAACACTCACAAAGTTAGGCATCGGGGAATACTTAGATCAAAATTTTGGCTTTTTTCACGCACACACACGGCCAACTGCACCCGAGAACTCCTACGGGGTTTTGGATGGGAACCCGGATTTGGCGCTGAGCGACTACAACCATTTCCCATCAACAGAGATATGCCTCACTGCACAACACTTTGTTAATGACGCCGAACTGCATGCCGATATAAACCAGTGGTCGTAATTGCAAGCGGCATATTTCTACAGAGAAGGTATTGAAAATCTTGAGCTACAGTATGGTAAGTGCTTCAATATGAATGACAATTATGCAGTATAATAGCCTAAGAGTACCTGTATAATGTATACAATCAAATTTGCTCTTTCCATTTTGTAATTTTTTCTATTTCAACACGTCTGTTACTATATAAGGTTTAGGAATTACGGCCAGATATGTTCATTTTCTTCAGGTAAGTGTTCGTCACTGGAGACTGCTATTTTTTTCTTTTTTTCTTTATTGGGTTCCGATACCCTCCCCCCCTCCCCCCCTTGGAGGGGGGGGGGGGCTGGCAGCAGCTTAGTACGCCGCTCTTCAGCCTACAGAATATTTAAAAAGATAATAAACAATAAATACAGGCTATAAAATTGGTTACTTTTTAAATTGTAAAATGGCGGAAATTTGTGGGAGTTAAAATATAAAAACAAAGGGTTGGTGATGCTAATTAAGACACACAGTAAGTATACAGGCACAATAATAGACAGGGAGACTGTTAGTTCACGGTGTCGGCTTTATATTAAAAATTGACACGGAAACGCATGCGCATTGGCGGCTGTCGCAGGAGCGCCCTTTATCGAAATCCACACCCAGTGCAAATACTGTTATGTCTGTGGCCCACAGGCGCATACGTAAAGGTGAAATTACATGTCCGCCCTCTGTCGAAATGTGCACTTGCATCACTGAAAACAGATGTCAGATGTCGCCAGACATCTCTCGGAAGAACTTAAAGGCTCACTGTTTCTCAAGCCATGTCCAGTTGTAAGCCACCATCACGATTTATAAGTTTTTGTTATACACATATTTCCACAGGTTCTTTAATTACTGAATCCCAAAAAGGTTTCGCCAGAGCCAAAATTTTTGTGACAGAATAATCCATAGAGTGCCCTGTGGTGATTCTACTGGACATTCCGCCCCCCCCCCCCCCCCACCAAATTCTATAAGTCCCTCCAGATCATCGAGCGCCGTGCATTCTGCCTCGCCTTCCGTATACGCCTCCATTACCCCATGCAGATCCTCTATGACCTGATTCCTTTCCCCCACCTGCCCCTTTTCCTCGAACATGTCCACACATCTGCACGTCCCGCTGACTTGATCCCCCTCAGCCCCTGGTTGCTCCTCTCCTCTCCAACCCCCGCCTGCTGCCACTCCTTCGCTTTTGTGTTCCTCTGAGCCTCCACCTCTACACCCTTCATCTCCTTTCTCCAGGTGCTTCCATCAACTATACATCTCAGATGATGCCCTCCCTCGCTCAATTTATCCATCCTAACAACTATGATCCTCACCTCCCCCTCCCTCTGTCCTTTACCCAGGCTCCCACTCTTCCCCCTTCCATCCTGTTTTTTCTCCACCTACCCACTCCTTGACTCCATTCTCCCCCCCCCCCCCCCCGAGTCCCTTTTCTTTCCCTCCCACTGTCTTCCCTACTCTTTTCTCATTTCCACCCTGCTCCCCCCCTTTTCTGTGCCCTCTCCCTCCATCGGCTCCCCCCCTTTCCCCGCTCCTCATCTGTTCAGGTCCTTCCCCCCCCCCCCCCCATACCCATATGCCTTCGTACCCTATGGTTCAGTGTTTTCCCTGAGTGTTCAGTGCTGTGTTCAACTTGTAAGGGGTAGTATCACCTTAACGTATGCACCTGAGCGCCGCAGATGGAACAGCATATGCAGAGAGCCCGGATTTCGATAGGGGACGCTCCTGTGACGGCCACCAGTGCGCATGCATTTCCACGCCAACTTTTTGCTGTAAAGCCGACACCGTTATCTAGCAGTTTCAAGATGCGGACGTTTACTTGAAGATGGCTGGACGGTTACCAGCCGAAATATTGTGGCAAGAAATCAACATTATCCTGCTGCAATCCCGAAATCTCATAGAATATTCAGTACGCCGGGAAAACTTCAAGAATCACACGTCTTTCAGTTCAGGATAGCCCTCGTACTACCATCAGACACTGTGTTTGTTGCAGAAGAATAGTTTTTAGCATTCTGTTTCATGAATGTTGCAAAAATTCTAAGTATTTGTTTCACATCTATAGAGATTACAAAAGAACAAACAATGTTTGGCTGTTCCAATTAAACTCTTCAGACGTTAGATCAATAGAACGCCTATAAAATGCAAAAACATACTACTTATACCGTTTATTGTATGAAATTTGTACCTACACATTGGGAAATTTCGAGAAATAGTGGTATAAAGAGTTTTCCAAACGTAAAATATCGTAACATAACGAGATTCGAAAAAGGGATCTACATCTACATGAATACTCTGCAATTCACATTTAAGTGCCTGGCAGAGGGTTCATCGAGCCACCTTCACAATTCTCTATTATTCCAATCTCGTATACCGCGTAGATAGAACGAATATCTATATCTTTCCGTGCGAGCTCTGATTTCCCTTATTTTATCATGGTGACCGTTTCTCCCAATGTAGGTCGGCGCCAACAAAATATTATCGCATTCGGAGGAGAAAGTTGGTGATTCGAAGAGTCCTCCGCAACGAAAATGTCTTTGATTTAATTATGTCCATCCCGAATCCTGTATCATATCAGTGACACTCCCTCCCCTATTTCGCTATAATACTAGGGTCATTCAATAATTAAAGAGAGAAATTGGATGGAGAAAAAAACGTTTGTTTTTACAAAACAATACTTTTTCTACTTTTCAACATAATCCCCTTGAACATTTATGCACTTGTTCCAACGGGCTACAAGCATTTTTATTTTGGCTGCAAAGAACTCTTTATCTTGATGTTTGAACCAATTCCCCACAATCTTTTTCACGTCTTATTTGTCCTGAAACCTCTTCCCACGTAATGCCTCCTTCAGTGCACCAAAGAAATGGAAATCACTAGATGCTAAATCAGGACTGTAAGGGGGATGAGGCAGTACTTCCCAACCCATTTTATCGATGGTTTCACGGGTTAGTTGAGCAATATGCGGACGTGCGTTGTCTTGCTGGACAATCACACCTCTCCTCTGAGATCCACGACGTCTCTCTCTCATGGCTGACTTCACCATATTTAAAAGCAAATTCGAATAGGACTGTCTGTTCATTGTACGCTGCTGTTTGTGATAATCGGAAAAAACGGGACCTTCAGCATCCCAAAACATCACCAGCATGACTTTTCCTGCTGATCCTTGGGATCTGAATATTTTCTTGACAGGTGAGTTGGTGTGCTTCCACCTCATGCTTTGTCTTTCGGATTCTGGCTCATAATAGTGAACCTATGATACATCGCAAGTTAAAATTTTGTTGAGGAAGTGCTCACCTTCTCTTTCACAACGTTCCTTTAGCTCTGTGCACACTCTCAACCTTGTTTCCTTGTGTAGCCGCGTCAACTAATTTGGAACCCATCTTGCACATGTTTTGCGATACTTCAACTTGTTACAGATAATGTTATGAACTGTACCGGTACTAACTTGAGCCTTATCAACTATCATTTCCACAGTCACACGGCGGTTGGCACGAAAAATTCTACTTTCAAGTGAGGGAGTTGGCACTGCAACTAGCAAGCCAGAACGGCATTCGTCAATCACTGATCCGCCACCATTATAGGACTGCTCTACGCAGTCGTAAAAATTTGCACGATTCATACAACTTTCACCATAAACTTTCGACATTCTAGCCGGAGTGGCCGTGCGGTTCTAGGCGCTACAGTCTGGAACCGCGAGACCGCTACGGTCGCAGGTTCGAATCCTGCCTCGGGCATAGATGTGTGTGATGTCCTTAGTTGGGTTTGGGTAGTTCTAAGTTCTAGGGGACTGATGACCTCTGAAGTTGAGTCCCATAGTGCTCAGAGCCATTTGAACCATTTCGACATTCTACAGTATATATTAACTGTTTTCTCGCCTTCAGGGAGTAAAAAACTAATAACAGAACGTTGTTCAACTAACGTGGATGTTTCAAGCGGACTCGCCATCTTGAAATGTATTTTTGAGGTTATAAAAAAAACAATGCCATACATCAGCTGATCAGAGCTCATCCCAGTGATGACAACTTAAAGCCATAAAAGTACCAAATTTGCCCTACTAATAGTTTTTTCCCCAGACCAGTTTGTCTCTTTAATTATTGAATGACTCTCGCACAAAGTGTGCTGCCCTTCTTTGAACTTTTTCCATGTACTTTGTCAGTCCTATCTGGTAAGGATCACACACCGCGCAGCAGTATTCTGAAAGAGGACGGACAAGCGTAGTGTAGGCAGTCTCTTTAGTAGATCTGCTACTTTTTCTAAGTATCCAACCAATAAAACGCAGTCTTTGGCTAACCTTCCCCATAATATTTATTATGTGTCCCTTCCAATTTAAGTTGTTCGTAATTGTAATTACTAGGTATTTAGCTGAATTTACGGCCTTTAGATTCGACTGATTTATCGTGTAACCGAAGTTTAACGGATTCCTTTTAGCATTCATGTGGATGACATCACACTTTTCGTTATTTAGAGTCAATTGGCAAAACTAAATCGTTTTGCAACTTGTTTTGATCTTCTGATGACTTTAATAGTCGACAAACGACAGCCTCATCTGCAAACAACCTGCAAACAACCTAAGACAGCTGCTCAGATTATCTCACACATCGTTTATATAGATAACGAACAGCAAACGGGCTATAACACTACCTTGGGGAAAGAAAGAAATCGCTTCTGTTTTTCTCGATGACTTTCCTTCAGTTACTATGAACTGTGACCTGTCTGACAGGAAATCACGAATCCAGTCACATAACTGAGACGATATTCCAAAAGCACGCAATTTCACTGCAAGCCGCTTGTGTGATGCAGCGTCAAAAGCCTTCCGGAAGTCCAGAGATACGGAATCCATTTGAAATCCCTTGTCAATAGCACTCAACTCTTCTTGCGACTTAAGAGCTAGTTGTGTCTTACAGCAACGATGTTTTCTAAATCCGTGTTGACCGTGTGTCAATGGACCATGTTCTTCGAGGTAATTCATAATATTTGAACACAATATATGGTCCAGAATCCTGCTTCATTTCGACGTTAATGACATGGGCCTGTAATTTAGTGGATTACTCCTACTACCTTCCTTGAATATTGCCGTGACCCCAGAAACTTCCCAGTCTTTGGGGACGGATCAACTTACAACAGCCACATAATGGAAAAGTTATTGGATTCAAGCTGATGTGGAAGAAACTGCTGTTTAAGTGATTATTTTACAGTCACAGAAGAAGTGTACTGGTATCAAATTTCGGCCTTAATGAGAGGACGTAAATTCCGTGGAAGTACATCTGGAGTGCAGCGTGTACGGTAGTCAACTGTGAAGAAGCGAATTGAAGGCTCTGAGATGGGATACTGTAGAAGTATGCTGAAAATTTGATGGACTCATAAGGAATAAAGAGATTCTCCGCCAAATCAGAGACGATAGGAGTATGTGAAAAATATTGACAAGAAGAAGGGACAGGATTACACTGAGGTGACAAAAAACCATGGAACACCGATATGCTCGTATACAGATGACGGTAGTATCGCGTACAAGAGGTCTAAAAGAGCAATGCATTTGCGAAGCTGTAATTTGTACTTAGGAGATTCATGTGAATAGGTACCCGACGTGATTATGGCAGCACGACGGGAGCTAACAGGTTCTGAACAGGAAACAGTTGTTGAGGCAGACACATGGGACACTCCATTTCGGAAATCGTTAGACAATTCAATATTCCGAGATCACAGTGAAAAGAGTGTTCCGAGAATACCAAATTTCAGACATTACGTGTCACCACGGACAACCAGTGGCCGATGGCCTCCACTTAACGACCGAGAGCAGCGGACTTTGCGTGGAATTGTCAGTGCTAACATTGCGTAAAACAGTCGTGGAAATCAATGTGAGAGGGAAGAATGTGTCAGTTAGGGCAGTGCAGCGATATTTGGCGCTAGTGGGCTATGGTGGCAGACGACCGACGCGAGTACTTCTACCAACTGTACGACACGACCAAGTATTTAGCGCCTAGAGGTAGTTTCACTGTCCTACCTGTTCTCCCTCTATCCGTAGATGCTCACGACAGTAGCACGTGACCATTCGACCAACTTCGCCGTTTTCGAGATACTCGTTTCACAGGCTCTGCGCAATAAGAATTTTCCCTTTGTGAAAGTCCCTTATCTCAATGGATTTCCCGATTTTCAGCCCATGTATTCGCTAGGGTGATCGCTCGACGGTGTCTGCTCCGCTTATATGCTTTTATTACTGCGTCAAATTCCCACAACGCCACCAGGTGGCATCGAACCTCGCGGTGGGCGGTGGCGTAATGCTTCGGCTGACCAGTGCATATCTCAAGCTTCAATTTTTGCTATCCTGCCACATATGATGGGCTTACAGTGAGTAATGCAACACTTTTTTTCTGAGAGTGTGTTGGTTTTATTTTGGAATTGAAACATACCATCTTATTCCCCACTCTTCTGGCTACAAAACCCTATTTTTCAACATAATCTCCGTTCCATATGGCGGCCTTACGTCATCTTACTGGGAGGTCCTGTACGTCCGCATGCTAGCACGCTACAGGGCGACGTCTTGCTACATCAGTAACCTCACCATCATCCAGGGTACTGTTTCCCATGGAGTTCATCCTTCACTGGATCAAACAGAAGGTGCAAGATCCGGGCTGTAGGATGGATGAGAAACAACCGTTTCAGGACGTTTTGAGAGATCCTCCTGGGCGCGCAGACTTGTGTGAGGTTCTCCGCTGTTGTGGAGAAGAAATTCGTTTGCATTTTTGTGGCGACGAACACACTGAAGCCGTTCGTTCAGTTTCCTGATGGTACCACAATTCATTTAAGATATGATCTTTGCAACATGATGGAGGACATCAAACAAATTAACCCCTTCAGAGCCACAGGAAGACGTCGCTACCACTTTACCAGCTGAGGGTGCGGCTTTGAACTGTTTCTCCGGAGTAAGAGATGGTGTGGCACCACACCATGGATTGCCGTTTTGTTTCCGATTCGAACTAATGACGTCATGTTTCATCGCCGTTACCGCTGCTGAAATGCATCAGTGGTTTCTTGTTAGGATCATTGATTAGTAATCAACATGTTACTGGAACCGGGTTCAAAACGCGCCATCGCTTAAATTTTGATTAATAATCAGCATTGGCGACGTAAGATTACTGTATAAGAAGTCCCCCTCATTCAGCCAACGGCCCTGTCAAAGATGGTGAAGGAGCAGACAGAAGTTCAGGCACTCTCTTGACCTTCGGGTGAGAAACTGCCCCTAAAGGCGGAAGAATCAGCAATGATCAACGGCATGAAGATGCGGAAGGCAATGGAAGCCACTGAATTAAGGCGCCTAACGTATGTCCACAGTAAATGTGGCCTATAATTGAAAAAAGTGTCGTGATGATCTCTCCATTGGCACAAGATTCCGGAATAGTCCCCCTTTCGGATCTCCGAGAGGGAACTGACAAACGAGAGCTGAGCATGAAAAAAAGATTGAATAACCAATGAAAGGATAATGTCCTACAAATAGGGGCGTGGAATATCAGAAGCTTGAATGTGGTAGGAAAGCTAGAAAATCTGAAGAATGAAATGCTAGGGCTCCATCTAGAAATAGTTGGAGTCAGTGAAGTGAAATGGAAAGAGGGAAAGGATATCTGGTCACATGAGTGCAGGTTAATATCAACAACAGCAGAAAATGGTATAACGGGAGTAGGATTCGTTATGAATAGGAAGGTAGGGCAAAGAGTGTGTTACTGTGAACAGTTCAGTGACAGGGTTGTTCATATCAGAATAGACAGCAAAGCAGCACCGACAACGATACTTCAGGTATGCATGCCGACGTCGCAAGCTGACCATGAAAGAGATAGAAGGTATATGAGGATACTGAAAGGGTAGTACTGTACGTAAAGGGAGATGGAAATCCAAAACTCATGGGGGAATGGAATACAGTTGTAGGGCAAGGGCAGAAGAAAAGGTTACAAGAGAATATGGGCTTGGGACAAGGAACGAGAGAGGAGAAAACTAATTGAATTCTGTAATAAATTTCAGCTAGTAATAGCGAATACTCTATTCAAGTATCAAAAGAGGACAAGGTGTACTCGGAAAAGGTCAGGTGATAGGGGTAAACTTCTGGTGGATTACATGATGGTCAGATAGAGAGTCAGAAATCAGATACTGATTTGTAAGGCATTCCCTGGAGCAGATATAGACTCGCATCAAAATGTAGTAATGGTGAGGAATAGGCTGAATTAAAGAGAGCAGTCAGGAAGAATTAACACCCAAAGAAGTGGAATACGGAAGTACTAAGGAATAACGAGATACTCTTGAAGTTCTCTAATGTTGAAGATACAGCAATAAGGAATAGCTCAGTAGGCAGTACCCTTGAAGAGGAATGGACATCTCTAAAAAGGGCAATCACAGAAGTTGGAAAGAAAAACATAGATGCACAGAAGGTAACTGCGAAGAAATCATGGGTAACCGAAGAAGTACTTCAGTTGATCGATGAAAGAAGGAAGTACAAAAATTTTCAGGGAAATTGAGGAATACGGAAACACAAGTCCCTGAGGAATTAAATAAATAGGAAGTGCAGGGAAGATAAGACGAAATGGCTGCATGAAAAATGTGAAGAAATCTAAAAATAAATGATTGTCGGAAGGACTCGCTTAGCATACAGAAAAGTCAAAATAATTTTCCGTGAAATTAAAGGCAAGGGCGGTAAAGTTAAGAGTGTAACGGGAATTCCACTGTCAAATGCAGACGACAGACTGAATAGGTAGAAAGAAGACACTGAAGGCCTCTACGAGAGGAAAGATTTGTCTGATGCGGTAGAAGAAGAAACAGGAGTCGATTTAAAAGAGGTAAGGGATGCAGTATTAGAATTAGAATTTACGAGAGTTTTGTGGGACTTTATGTCAAATAAGGCAGAAGGGGTAGATAACATTCCATCAGAATTTATAAAATCATTGGGAGACGTGGCCACGAAACGACTATACACGTTGGTGTGTAGAATGTATGAGTCTGGTGACATACCATCTGACTTTCGAAAAATATCATCCCAAGAATCCCGATGACTGCAAGAGGCGACCAGTGCGAGAATTATCGCACAATCAGCTTAGCAACTCATGCATCCAAGTTCCTGACAAGATTGATATACAGAAGAGTGGAATGAAAATTGAGCATGTGTTAGATGACGATCATTTTGGAAAGGTCAGTTCTGACGTTGCAGTTGACAACGGAAGCAGGAGGGTCTGCCGATCTATAAAAAGCGTTCGATAGTGTAAAATGGTGCAAGATGTTCGAGATTCTGAAAAGATAGGGGTAAGCTGTATTTAGAGATGAGTAATACACGATATGTACAAGAGCCAAGAGGGAATAACAACAATGGACGACCAAGAACAAAGTGCTCGGCTTAAAAAATATGTTAGACAGGGATGTAGTCTTTCGTCCCTAGTGTTCAATCTGTATATCGAAAAAACAATGATGGAAATAAAAGAAAGGTTCAGTAGTGATTAAAATTAAAGGTGAAAGGATACCAATGATACGATTCGCTTTGACATTACTATCCTCAGCGAAAGTGAAGAAGAATTACGTGATCTGCTGAATGGAATTAACAATCTAATTAATACAAGATATGGATTGAGAGTAAATCGAAGAAAGATAAAGCAATGAGAAGTAGCAGAAACGTGAACATAAGGATTGATGGTCCAAAAGAAATGAAGTTCAGGAATTCTACTACCTAGGCAGCAAAGTAACCAGCAAGGTGGACATCAAAAGCTGACTGGCATTGGCAAAAATGACTTTTATGGCCAAGAGAAGTCTACTAGTATCAAACATAGGCCTTAAATTGTGGAAGAGCTTTCTGAGAATGTAGATTTGGAGCACAGCGTTGTATGCCAGTAAACACGGATTGTGGGAAGAGAACAGAAGAGAATCGAAGCACTTGAGATGCGACGCTACAGACGAATGTTGAAAATTAGGTGGACTGATAAGGTAAGGAATGAGGGGATTCTGCGCAGAATCGGAGAGGAAAGGTGTATGTGGAAAAGACTGACCAGGAGAAGGGACAGGATGATACGACATCTGTTAAGACATTAGGGAATGACTTCCATGGTACTAGAGGGAGCTGTAGAGGGCAAAAACTGTGGAGGAAGACAGAGATTGTAATACATCCAGCAGATAATTGAGGACGTAGGTTGCAAGTGCTATTGTGAGATGAAGAGGTTAACAGCACAGGATCCTGAGTGAATAACGAGCATCAAAACCGATTTAGGGATCAGTGAAGACAGAGTTGTCGTAGTGAGATGGAATACTGCAATCCCCAAATCCTCGAAAAATAAGCAAAAAATATACCTATTCAGAAAAGCAGATAAAAATCCACTTGACGCCTTCCTAAGAGACAGTATCCACTCATTCCAAATTAATAATATAAGCGTAGACCAGATGTGGCTTAAATTCAAAGAAATAGTATCGGCAGCAATTGAGAGATTTATACGAAACGTAATCCCCAAATCCTCCAAAAATAAGCAAAAAATATAGCTATTCAAAAACGCAGATAAAAATCACTTGAAGCCTTCCTCAGAGACAGTATCCACTCATTCCAAATTAATAATATAAGTGTAGACCAGATGTGGCTTAAATTCAAAGAAATAGTATCGGCAGAAATTGAGAGATTTATACGAAATAAATTAACAAACGACGGAGATGATCCTCCTTGGTACACAAACGGGTTAGAACACTGGTGCAGAAATAACGAAACAAACATGTCAATTTAAACAACCGAGCGAGGTGGCGCAGTGGTTAGCACACTGGACTCGCATTCGGGAGGACGACGGTTCAATCCCGTCTCCAGCCATCGTGATTTAGGTTTTCCGTGATTTTCCTAAATCGTTTCAGGCAAATGCCGGGATGGTTCCTTTGAAAGGGCACGGCCGATTTCCTTCCCAATCCTTCCCTAACCCGAGCTTGCGCTCCGTCTCTAATGACCTCGTTGTCGACGGGACGTTAAACACTAACCACCACCACCAACAATTTAAACAGACGCAAAATCCCCAAGATTGGCGATCTTTTACAGAAGCTCGAAATTTAGCGCAGACTTCAATGCGAGATGCCTATAACAGTTTCCAAAATGAAACTTTGTCTCGAAACCTGGCAGAAAATCCGAAGAGATTCTGGCCGTATGTGAAGTATGTTAGCGGCAAGCAACAACCAATGACTTCTCTGCGCGATAGAAATGGAGATACTATCGAAGACAGTGCTGCCAAAGCAGAGTTACTAAAGGCAGCCTTCCGAAATGCCTTCACAAAAGAAGACGACGTAAATATTCTAGAATTCGAATCGAGAACAGCTTCCAACATGAGTAACGCAGAAGTAAATAGTGAAGCAACTTCAATTACTTAATAAAAGCAAGTCTTCTGGTCCAGATTATATATCAATTAAGTTCCTTTCGGAGTATGCTGATGCATTACCTCCATACTTAAGAATCATATACAATCGATCCCTCGACGAAATATCCGTACCCAAAGACTGGAAAGTTGCACAGGTGACACCAAAATTAAAGAAAGGTAGTAGGAGTAATCCACTAAATTACAGGCTCATATCATTAACGTCGACATGCAGCAGAATTTTGGAACATATGTTGTGTTTGAACATTATGAATTACCTCGAAGAAAACGGTCTATTGACACACAGTCAACATGGGTTTAGAAAACATCGTTCCTGTGAAACACAACTAGCTCTTTATTCACATTAAGCGTTGAGTGCAATTGACAAGGGATTTCAGATAGATTCCGTATTTCTGGATTTCCGGAAGGCTTTTGCCACTGTACCACACAAGCGGCTCGTAGTGAAATTGCGTGCTTATGGAATATCGTCTCAGATATGTGACTGGATTTGTGATTTCCTGTCAGAGAGGTCACAGTTCGTAGTAACTGACGAAAAGTCATCGAGTAAAACAGAAGTGATTTCTGGCGTTCCCCAAAGTAGTGTTATAGACCCTTTGCTGTTTCTTATCTACATAAAAGATTTTGGAGACAATATGAGCAGCCGTCTTAGGTTGTTTGCAGATGACACTGTCTTTTATCGACTAATAAAGCCATCAGAACATCAAAACAAATAACAAAACGATTTAGAAAAGATATCTGAATGGTGCGAAAAGTGGCAGTTGACCATAAATAACGAAAAGTGTGAGGGCATCCACATGGGTGCTAAAACGAACTCGTTAAACTTCGGTTACACGATAAATCAGTCTAATCTAAAAGCCGTAAATTCAACTAAATACCTAGGTACCATGATTACGAACAACTTAAATTGGAAGGAACACACAGAAATGTTGTGGGGAAGGCTAACCAAAGACTGCGTTTTTTGGCAGGACACTTAGAAAATGTAACAGACCTACTACCTTTGTCCGTCCTCTTTTAGAATACTGCTGTGCGGTGTGGGATCCTTACCAGATAGGACTGACGGAGTACATCGAAGAATTTCAAAGAAAGGCAACGCGTTTTGTATTATCGCTAAATATGGGAGAGAGAGTCACAGAAATGGTACAGGATTTGGGCTGGAAATCATTTAAAGAAAGGCGTTTTTCGTTGCGACGTAACCTCCTCACGAAATTCCAATCACCAGCTTTCTCCTCCGAATGCCAAAATATTTTGTTGACACCGACCTACATAGGGAGTAACGATCACTACGATAAAATAAGGGAAATCATAGCTCGTACGGAAACATATAGGTGTTCATTCCTTCCACGCTATACGAGATTAGAATAACAGAGAATAGTGAAGGTGGTTCGATGAACCCTCTGCCAGCCACTTGAATTTGATTTGCAGAGTATCCATGTAATTGTAGAATTCATGACGAGCCGTAACAAACCAGTCACAAGACTGCTGACTTAAAAAAGAAAAAAAAAAGAAAGAAAAATGAAGAACGCGCAAGCAATTCCGCACAGTTGGTCCTTCTTTGCTCTTTATGTTAGGGGACGAGAAGCCCTGCGGTCGCACAGCTTTGACTGCGCCAACTTGTTTACTAGTGTGTGGGCACAACCAACGGAGACGTCCAGTTGAGCTACTAGATGGCTGTGTGCCGTCGATCACCTCGTATAAGACTGCCCACGCCTTCTAACATTGCAGGGGTTACAGATATGTGCCTGACCGACGGAACAAGTTTGCGCGACCTTATTGCGATCATGACGAACGCCTCGTCCAACGGCTCACCGTGCGTCTGTTCGTTCCCAGGCCTTCGGAGTGCCAGTGAATGTCTCTGGTTTTCCGAAAACAAAACTCTCAACTATAGCTCTCTGCTTAGAATGCGCCTCCGTTACAGAGACCATTAGAATTTGACGATATATCAGTAGCTTAGTAGACTCGACCCAAAGCTGTGTCCAGTTAAATAAAAGCAAATGAGTAGTGCTTCTCTTACAACAGTACACTACAGTCACAGATAACCGCAGACATGCCCTAAGATCGGCCTGATTCGCATTCGGTTTGTGATCATAATTTGGTGATTCTTTTATAAACAGTCAGCACAATCTTTCCTGCCTGAATCAGCCGTTTGCTGTTTCAGACAACAATGTTCACTGCATTTGCTCTCTGGCTCTCAAGTGCCAGAATCTCACCGAAAAAGGTTTTTACCGTCATATCGGTTGGTAAGCGGGCTACAAACAGCGTGCAGAATGGCCTGTAGCTGGCAGCACAGTGCAGATGCACACATACCGTAACAGACATCACATTGCACTCAGTAGTAAAACAACACACATTTTGAATCGTACGAGAACTTCCCCAGGTAGAAAAAAATTACAAAATGATATCTGCAATTGTTCCAGAAATTGTTTGGAATTCTCATCAGACGGACACAATAACATAATGCTCTAAAGTTCACTAGGTGTACACAGTATCTTCATGCCTTATTTGGCTCGCTCTTAAACGCATTAGGCTCGGCATCAAAAATGTAGCTTACGGTTCTCGTAAAGTTGTTCCACCGGTAAGCCCCTCCATGTCAGCGCATGCTACAGTTTTGAACAAGGATCTTACACGAGTTATCACGGCAGCATTTTCGAATGTATTCCGTAGCTCAGAGGTCCCGTAAAGTAGCTTATTCCTGCATTTAATGATATCAACCACTCTGCCATAAACGTTATATTTCGCTCCAGGCTTAGCTCCGGTCCCTTCATAAACATTTTTTTTTCTTTTTCACAGTTTCCTCTCTGCCCTGTAAACAAATGGTAATCTCCAGGAGGGCGGCCTGAGCTACGTGATGGATGGGCCACAACTCCCCACTTGACGGTCTACGGAGGCTCTAAGCGCTGGGCGCCTTTTATGTCGCAGTTTCCAGCCTCCAGAAAGTAGCATTTGTTTTTCAGAGACAAGCGCACTTTTTCCTTGTCTCCCGCCGAGTTCTAGTATTTATTATGTCTCCTTAAGGCAGAATGTTGAGAGAAACCTCACGTAATCTCGAAACGGATGACTGTTATGACTTTTCATGCGTATCCGGTATTAAAATATTTTATGTGACGAAATGTACATCTATATAATTAATCTCCAATTCAGAATGAAGTGTTTGGTAGAGGGCTTGTAGATCTACTTTCATACTCCGAGGGTGAGTCAAATGAAAACCTTAAATTTGTAATAACAAATCGAAATTTCGCGCCGTTCTCCTGTAAGTTGGTAAGCGGGCTACAAACAGCGTGCAGAATGGCCTGTAGCTGGCAGCATAGTGCAGATGCACACATACCGTCGCGGTATCAGTATAAAGATGGCCGCCCCTCTTGCGTCTTGCAGCATGGAAGAACAGCGTTCTGTTATTCGGTTTTTGCGTAGCGAAGGTGTGAAACATATTGAAATTCATCTACGAACGAAGGTTCAGTACGGTGATGCAAGTTTGTCACAGCAGCAAGTCTACGAATGGAGTACGAAGTTCGCAAATGGTGTGACTTCAGTGGAAGATGCTCCCCGTCTAGGTCAGGCACAACGAGTTGTGACTCCACATTACATTGCAGCAATTGAAGCCATAGTGAAGGAAAACCGCCGAGTGACACTCAATGACATTGCAGCATGTTTACAGATTAGCCATGGGTCAGCACACCACATTGTGTATGATGTGCTCCAGTTTCACAAAGTGTCTGCAAGATGGGTGCCATGGCAGCTGACTCCTGAAATAAGAGAACGACTTGTTGATGTTTGTGAAGAACTTCTTCGGCGCTTTGAACGAGAAGGTGATGGCTTCCTTGCAAGAATCGTTACTAGGGACGAAACCTGGGTTCACTTCCACCAACCGGAAACGAAGAGAGCGAGCAAGGAATGGCGCCATTCCTCATCACCAAGTGATTTCCATATGTTTGGACCACTCAAAGACGCAGTGGGAGGAAAGAAGTTCCGTTCTGATGAAGAGGTACGCCACGCGGTGCATGAGTGGTTGCGCGGACTACTAAGAGAATTTTTTTCTGAAGGAATTTATGCACTTTGTAAGCGCTGGAGGACTTGCATCGAGCGTGGGGGAGATTATGTTGAAAAGTGATACAGCTTTGTACCACTTCTGCACAATAAATAATATTAAAAATAATATTTAAGGTTTTCATTTGACTTACCCTCGTACTTTTCTGCCGTTTCAGTGTCGAATAGCAGGTGGGAAAATTAACCCTTCAATCCCACCATGTGAGGTTTGACTTATTTTAGGGCGATGATTATTTCCTCTTATGTACGTGCAACCCATTTAACTATTTTGGCACTCGGCGGGGAAAGTTAGTGTTTGAAATTTCGTGAAAATATCTCGTCGCACTTGAAAATGCCTTTTCTTTTAATAGCTGAAATCCTAACTCGCTTATCATATTTGTGAAACTGTCTCCCCCAATTCGCGATAATACAAAATGAGCTGTCCTTCTTCGTACTTTTTCTATGTCCCGCGTCAGTCCTGTCCGGTAAAATTCCAACCGCGCAATAATACTTCAGGAGAGGTAAAACACGGTCTTTAGTTCGCCTTCCCCACATTATTTTTTAAGTGATTGTTCCAATTTATGTTGTTCGGAATACTAATCCCTAGATATCAGCTGAATCGACAACGCTTAAATTTATGTGATCTGTCATGTAACCGACATTTAATGGGATTTCTTTAGTAGTTCTGTGGAGGACCTTTACTGTTCGGGATCAATTGCCACTTTGCTCGCCATTCCTTACCTAAATAATTTTGTAATTAGTTTCGATCTTTTAAACAGTCTGTTACAAGTTAAACGGTAGCATCATCAGCAAACAGTGTAAGAGGTCTGGTCAGATTGTTTCCCAAACTGTTTATGTAAATTAAGAAAAGCAGAGAGTCTGTATTGTTCCCTCGGGAAAACCCCAGAGATAAACTGGTTTCACTGATGACTTCCAGTCAGTTGCTACGAACTGTGACCTTTCTCACGATAAAATCACGACTTCAGTCGCACTCCACTGGCATTCAATTTTATTGAAGCCACTTGCGAGAAACGGCGTCAAAAGCCTTCCATAAATATAGATATATGGAAACACCTTGAGATCCCCTTCGATAGCACTGACTGCATCTTGTGAATAAAGTGCCGATTTTGTTTTACTAGAACGATATTTTCTGAATCCGTACAAGTTATGTGTCAGTAGATACGACGGTAAGTCAATTATTATCCGCAAAGTGGTTACAAGATTTTATTGTAATCCAATAGGAAACTTACAAGAATATCATTTTTCGACATAGTCTCCTTGCATTTCAAGGCATTCAATCGTTGTACAATCTTCCTGATGCCTTCATAAAAGAAGGTTCTCGGTTGAGCTGCGAGCCAAGAATGCACCACTTCTTTCACTGCTTCGTCCGAGGCAAATCGACGGCCCCTTAATGCCTGTTTGAGTCACTGATAGTCAGCCATAGTCAGAAGGGGCAAGATCGGGACTATATGAATGATGATGCAGTACTTCAAATTTGAGTTTCTGGAGCGTTTGAGCAGTGTGGGCAACAGTATGCGGACGGGCTTTGTCGTGCGACAACACAACACCTTTCTGACAGTAATCCTCGGCGTTTGCTTCGAATGGCAGGCTTTAGCCTGGCGGTAAGCATCTCACTCTATAACGTACACTGTTTATTGTTGTGCCCCTTTCCCCATAATGTTCCAGTACTGTACCTTGTGCGTCCCAAAAAACCGTAAGCATTAGTTTTCCTGTGGACGGTTGGGTCTTGAACTTTTTCTTGCACGGCGAATTTGGATGTTTCCATCCCATACTCTGCCGTTCACTCTCCAGCTCGGAATGATGGATCTCTGTTTCCTTACCAGTAAAGATCCTGTCTAAATAGATGTCCCATTCGTTATCACAGCGATCCAAATCGTTCTTGCAGATCTCCAAGAGCATTTGTTTATGCAACTGTGTGAGTTTTTTTTTTTTTTGGACCCATCTTGCACAAACTTTATGAAACCCAAGTCTGTTGTGTTTGATATCGTAGGCAGAACCGTGACTAATCTGCAGACGATGTGCCACTTCGTCAACAGTTAATCGCCTGTCTAAGAGAATCATTTCACGTGAACGCTCAATGGTTTCTTTATTTGTGGCGGTAAACGGTCGTCCGGCTCCTTCATCGTGCGTAACACTTGTGCGACAATTTCGGAATTTCTCAATCCATCCGTAGACACTCCGTTGTGTCAAAACACTGTTCCCGTACTGTACCGAAATTCTTCGACGAATTTCAGCCCCTGGTGCGCCTTCCGGCCACAAAAAACGGATCACTGAACGTTGTCTCCTTTTGTTCAAATAGACAGCGGAGCAGCCATGATTAACATAACGGCAGCGATAACGAAACTAACCCAGAAGCTTGAAAATTGCGACGATATGACAACAAATAAAGAAAGCATGCGTCATCAACGTAATACGACAGTAATATCAAAATAAACAAGAATATAACTAAATTGCGAATAATAATTGACTTATCCTCGTAGCTTTCTTTAAGGTACTTCATCATGATGAAAAACAGTATCTTTCAAAACCCTACTATAAATCAATGTCAGTGATATGGGTATATAATTCGGTGATTTACCTCTGTTTGCTTTCTTATGTACTGAATTAACCTGCACAATTTATAACACTACCGTCTGCTACTGCTATACCATAACCTTAAAGTCCAAGGCAGGTAGTAAAACAAAACGATCTTGTTAAAGCAATTATGGTATAAAGCAACAAAGCAGTGTTACCCTCTGAGAGGAATTTTGTTATGCTGACCGTGTTGTGCCTAACGGAGGTGGATTATCGGAAGTGAAAGTCAGAATTAAGTAAATAATTGAACAGTAACAAACAAAATTTTTGCGTATCTGCACTGTTTAACGGATATAGAAAACGGTCACCAGCCTAATTAGGCAAGAGAATGATTAACATTCTCTTTTAAGAAAGTAGGTATGCGTAACTTCAACGGACAAACACAACCTAGACTTGGCCACACGCGAGTGCAATGAACTCTGACACCTGCATATGTTAACGTTAAGGTTGGGACGAACAGCTAGAGCGGCACAAACTATTTGCATAAATATAACAAATAACGAAACACACTATTACTTTCAGTGCTTATTCATACTGTATGATCTTTTATAACATTACTATTAACATTCACTGCAGGATCATAAATTGGACATAGGTAAAGTCTCCCTCAGTTAAGTACTTTACTATTTAAAATGAAAGTTAATTGGAATCCACTAACAAGTTGCTTCTCACTATCATTTGAATAAAGAAATTATGGTTTTCATACTTAGTGGTCTTTCTGTTACTTGTTACCGAGCATTAACACAACAGACAAACTGTGGATCCTGTTATACTACTAATATGCACTTCTAATACACAAGAGACAAACACTTAGAAAACATGAGTATATAACGTTTCACAATTGCAGTTTTCCACTTTTACTACAGCGAGAGACAAAATTAACATATATGTAAGATACTGACTCACCTTCTGCGATTTATAACAGGCAGTAATGTGATCATTTACTAAGCAAAACTTTATAAGCCTCAGTCTTAAGAACTTTTAATTCGAAGTTGGCAACAACACATTAATAAGCAATTTTACTAGGAAAATTATTTTCAGCAAGAATCATTAACTTTAACTCACTCTCTTGCCACATTATTTTTAACTTTCTTTTTACTATGTTCAAGACGCATTAATTAGAAAAAACACTGGTCTTTAATATTTTTTCAGTAGGGACACTCGGTAATCACTTTTCTTCAAACGGAGAGGAACCTGAGAGGTGTTATGATAAGGAAAAGATCAAGGTAGGTATAAGTTACCTTATATTTGTGCACACTAAAGCATCCAATGAGCTGATCCTTCACTGTACATTATTATAGCATTCCGATACAGTAATTGCGCAATGTGTTGGCAACTGCATGTTGGTAGGTGGATTTGCAGATAGAATTGCTGGACTCTGTCATTTCTTGGTGGCGGTGATAGGTGCAAATTCGAGAATAGTTCCAGCTATTTATCCATCCATCCGAGGCATTGGAAAGTAGCAGAAAAAGCCTCTCTCGGAACCAGCACAATATGCATCTTTTACATGGCAATGCACAGTTTGGTAGCTCGTCCCCGACTGGTAGTTCGTCCCCAACTGACTCTTGTTCCACCTTTTCTACCTAGGCCAACCACAATTTGCGCGTGCTACACAGTTCCGTTCCCGAGGGGAACCACTACACCTTTTACATACAAACTAACTAAGAACCCTAAGTGAGGATCAGCAGTTTACATAACAGCAACCCAATAAATTAAATAAAACAGAACATTTGCACATATTGACATTTCTACAAAATATTATTCACACAGAAATTGCAATTATACAGGGCTATTACAAATGATTGAAGCGATTTCATAAATTCACTGTAGCTCCATTCATTGACATATGGTCACGACACACTACAGATACGTAGAAAAACTCATAAAGTTTTGTTCGGCTGAAGCCGCACTTCAGGTTTCTGCCGCCAGAGCGCTCGAGAGCGCAGTGAGACAAAATGGCGACAGGAGCCGAGAAAGCGTATGTCGTGCTTGAAATGCACTCACATCAGTCAGTCATAACAGTGCAACGACACTTCAGGACGAAGTTCAACAAAGATCCACCAACTGCTAACTCCATTCGGCGATGGTATGCGCAGTTTAAAGCTTCTGGATGCCTCTGTAAGGGGAAATCAACGGGTCGGCCTGCAGTGAGCAAAGAAACGGTTGAACGCGTGCGGGCAAGTTTCACGGGTAGCCGGCGGAAGTCGGCAAATAAAGCAAGCAGGGAGCTAAACGTACCACAGGATGGTGCTCCACCGCACTTCCATCATGATGTTCGGCATTTCTTAAACAGGAGATTGGAAAACCGATGGATCGGTCGTGGTGGAGATCATGATCAGCAATTCATGTCATGGCCTCCACGCTCTCCCGATTTAACCCCATGCAATTTCTTTCTGTGGGGTTATGAGAAAGATTCAGTGTTTAAACCTCCTCTACCAAGAAACGTGCCAGAACTGCGAGCTCGCATCAACGATGCTTTTGAACTCATTGATGGGGACATGCTGCGCCGAGTGTTGGAGGAACTTGATTATCGGCTTGATGTCTGCCGAATCACTAAAGGGGCACATATCGAACATTTGTGAATGCCTAAAAAAACTTTTTGAGTTTTTGTATGTGTGTGCAAAGCATTGTGAAAATATCTCAAATAATAAAGTTATTGGTAGAACTGTGAAATCGCTTCAATCATTTGTAATAACCCTGTATATAGTAAGTTTTTTCCCTCCAAATGGGACAAAGAATTTAAATGACAGATTCACTACTTTGCATAGAACCAAACCTTGACATCAAAGTTTGTACAAAGAAAGAAGTATACAATTTTGTGTTATCGATTCAATCAAACACATTTACAGAAGCTTAACGATGTAATATTAAATAAAACAAAAGGGAAAATAAATCAGTAGAGCATTTGAGCTATGGTGTTACAAATTCTACATCTTCAGGTACGTCTTTTTGTCGAGCAAGTGGTGAGATGCGATCGCTAAAAGTGGATCAGCATACTCTGAAATGAACCTAACTGGTATTCAATGTGGAAGAGAAACCGTTTCTTTATCTAAAATGAATTTAAGTGGCATCGCCACATTGAGTGTACCTGCTTCCAAATCTACTCATACTGACTTGATTTGAATTCTGGAATATACTGCTTCTTCGTTGATAAAAGAGTTAGAGAAATCCGTGTGCAGTGACTTTGATTTAATGGTGCCGTTGTTGACGACGTTACCATCCCTATCACACAGCGAAAGTATTCATTTTGATTTCACCTTTCGCATGCTTTTTTGCTGTTCGCAAAATCTTACTGGCGGAAAATGTTTGAAATACTTTTCGGTTCAAATGGCTCTGAGCACTATGAGACTTAGCATCTGAGGTCATCAGTCCCCTAGACTTAAAACTACTTAAACGTAACTAACCTAAGGATATCACACACATCCATGCTCGAGGCAGGATGCGAATCGGCGACCGTAGCAGTAGCGCGGTTCCGGACTGAAGCGCCTGGAACTGCTCGGCCACAACGGCCGGCTGAAATACTTTTTGAGCTTGAACAAATAAACCGAGTTAGTGCACAAATTATTAACTGGTGGAAGGCCCCCCGCTCTTTCCGTCCGGATGTGCGATATATCAGTGACGATTAGACCAACGGGACAAAACTCAGCAGCAGAGATGCTACACATAATGGAGTACCTGCGGTATTTTCCTATCTGCTTTTTCAACTTTAGACGCTTCGTAAAAATGACCGATGAAAACTCAGCTGTGATATTTCGCCAGGACTAAATCGTCAATAAAAATTATCAATAAAATTGAGGGAAACGTAAACTTACAGTTCAGGAAGGAAAGAAAAAGAGCGAACAAAATCGATTTTCAAAAAAATTTCGTAGAGTAAAAAGACCTTCTTTTGAAAGAAAAAATTACAGTAGAAGTAGTTCTGCAAAATCGTTAAGTACACTGCCTGACAAAAAAAAGTTAAGCATTCTGCAGACATGTTCGGATACCAGCGTAACTTAGTACAAGTACACACTACTGGAGGCTATGTAAATGATTTGATTTGAGGTTATCCGTAATAGGTGGAACGGCTACCACAGTGTATTAATTTTGTGTATGTTTAGAGCTATTATCAGGGATGGCAAGACATACAAGGGTCGTGAACGGAGTCAGACGTTGAGTGATACTCTAAAGGACACTGAGATGACACGGAAGGTGCCACATACTCGCGTGAGACAGTGTCATCAGCAGAAGAGGACTCAGTGTGGGTCTCCTTTCGCCGGCTGGTCGAACGGTTTAATTTCCAGATCTGTGACGAATTCGGACGTGACGGAAGCCCGACGTACGACTGTATGGAAATGAGAAGGATCCGTCATGGTTCCGGTCGACTACGTTTGACTACCACCTAGGAGGATCGCCTCATTTTGCACGAAGCACATCGTAACTCTTCATAAATACATCGTAACTCCTTCTCCATCAACATACCCTGCAAATCACACGTTAATGCCTGACCGAGGGCTCATCGAACCACGTTCAAAGTAATTCCCTATTATTCCAATCTCGCAGAGCGCACGGAAAAAATGAACACTTACATCTTCCTGTGTGAGCTCTGATTTCCCTTGTTTTATTATGATAATCGTTTTTCCCTATGAAGGTCGGCGTCAAAAAAAATATTGTTGCGTACATAGAAGAAGGTTGGTAACTTAAATTTCGTGAGAAGATCCAGCCGCAAGAAGAAACGCATTTGTTTTAGTGATGTTCACCCCAAATCCTGTTTCATTTCCGTGACGCCCTTTCACACACAAAACGTGCTGCTCTTCTTTGAACTTTCTCGGTGTACTCCATTAATCCTATCTGGCAAGGATTCGACACCGCGCAGCAATACTCCAAAAGAGGACGGACAAGCGTAGTGTCGGCAGTCTCTTTAGTAGATCTGTTGCATCTTCTGTTCTGCCAATAAATCGCAGTCTTTGGTTCGCCTTTCCCACAAGACGTGCTCCTTCCAATTTAAGTTGTTCGCAATGTTTTGTTGAATTTACGGCCTTTAGATTTGACTGATACATCGTATAACGGAAGTATAACGGATTCCTCTTAGTACTCAAGTGGAAGACCTCCCACTTTTCATTATTTAGGGTCAATTTCCAATTTTATCACCATACAGATACTTTTTCTCAATCGTTCTGCAATTTGTTTTGATTTTCTGATGACCTGACTGCTCGATAAACGACAGTGTCATCTGCAAACAATCTAAGACGGCTGCTCTGATTGCCTCCCAAATCGTTTATGTAGATAAGGAACAGCAAAGGACCTATAACACTACATTTGGGAACGCCAGAAATTACTTATTTTTTACTCGATGACTTTCCGTCAGTTACTACGAACCTCTCTGACAGGAAATCACGAATCCAGTCACTTAACTGAGACGATATTCCGTAAGCACGCAATTTCACTACAAGCTGCTTGTGAGATACAGTGCAAAAGCCGTCTGGAAATCTAGACATACTGAATCAATTTGAAATCCCTTGTCAATAGCACTCAACACTTCGTGTGAGTAAAGAGCTAATTGTTTTTCACAAGAACGATGTTTTCTAAACCCGTGTTGACTGTGTGTCAATAAACTCTTCTGTTCGAGATAATCCATTGTTTTCGAACATAATATATCCCTTACCATAGCTCGTAGGCTAGCAGTAGCTTCCAATGCGCTGAGTGCCGTTAACATCACAACACAGACGGCTACGTTTTGAGTGGTGCTTAACCGGAAAACGCGGAATGTTTATGAATGGCGACACATTGTGTTTAGCGATGAAAAGCGGTTCTGCACTAATTTGCATGACTGTCATCTATTAGTATGGCGTCGACGTGACAGAGGTCCCAGTTTTCAGTATTTTGAAGGGGCACAGTGGTGTAATCTCTTGTGTCTGTATAGAGTGTAAATCACGGACGTCCTGAGTCCTTACGTGTCACCTCTCGTGTGAGGGTGTTGTGGTGCCATTTTTCAACAGGACAATGCTAGATAACAGATGACATTTGTCTGTAAGAACTCTCAGCGTGGTGTTGAGGTACTGCTATAGCTAGTAAGATCCCCAGATCCGTCCCCAACAGAATATGTGTGAAAGCAGGTCGTAAGTCAGCTCCATCCAGTCCCAGTATCGAGGATATCAAGGGCCAATTACAACGTTTGAAGGTCAGCCTGTCGCAGCAAAGGATGCGACTTTATGACACTCTTACCAGCTGAATCAGAGCATGCACCAAGACCAGATGGGGTGCAATGTTATACAGAGAAATGGGCTCGCACTACCAAGTTCCGCGTAAATTTGTCCTAATTTTCGAGACTCTGAAATAACATCACATACCCAACCAACCACTTATTCCTCCTTTCTCGGTGTTTCATTTTTATTCTTTTTATTTTTGTTAGGAAGTGTAATAACGCTGTAGAAAGCGTTTTTTTCTCCATTATGATAAGAGACATAACTCTGCACATCATACAAAAGTGGAAAATTAGTGACGTATGGAACGAAATAACGTTGTTTACTGGGCCGTGGACACTGCTGCTTTACATTAATGCTAAAATCGTGCGACGATAATTTCAAGACGTAAATGTAGTTTAAAATCAGCTGAATATATTTTGTCCTGTGTTCGTTTGATACAAACAAATGTACTTATTCTTGTAACGATAAAACCACCAGTAGTTTTTGCAGTTTCTAGCCAACAGATTACGCCACTTTGAACGGACTAGAACGATAATATATTTCTGTGAAATTCTTCTTCTTGATACGGAATTTTTAGTTACTTAAAGGAATTTAGAGGTAATTGCTGTAATCATCAGGCCAATAACGAAATTCATCATTAACCACCGTTAGGCGAACAAACTGCGAATATTATCGACAGAAACAGAAAGAACGATGCGCCTATACTATTTCTGTGCATCTCTGACAAACTACATCCTGTGCAGAGTTAGTGAGTCTGTCATGGTTAAAAGAAAGGAAGATGAACTTTTCAACGTTAGCCGATAGCATGAAATTTTGTCATAATGAAAATAAAAAGAAGCACAGCAGTTTACCAAAAAATTAACTGAGAAAGATAATGTAGAACAACTGAAGTTCTTATGCCGTGTGTCGAACAAATTTACAGAATATTGCCTAAATGGTAAGTGCTGACGTCTTGCACTGTGGAAATTAATCTATTTATACATTTTCCTAAACGTTAAGAAAGGTATTTAGGTAACTGAGAAACATCTTTGTGGATGCTGGGAAAAACTGATCTTATGTCGATGCTACGCCGTTATAGTCTTTTGTCTTGTCTTGTGTGTACCAAACAACATACATGGACACAAACTGACAATATTTATAAGAAATAAGGAATAAAAATAGCCTAGTCCTAAAAAAAGAAAAGAGAATATCCAGATGAAATTTTCACTGGGATAGTATCTGAATGATGACTGATTTCATTATACATGTTTCCCCGGCAACATCTCTTGATATGACTTCCGTATTTTGAAACTCACTCTTCAAATGGTTCAAATGGCTCTGAGCACTCTGGGACATAACATCTGAGGTCATCAGTCCCCTAGAAGTTAAAATTACTTAAACCAAACTAAGGACATCACACACATCCATGCCCGAGGCAGGATTCGAACCTGCGACCGTAGCGGTCGCGCGGTTGTAGACTGAAGCGTCTAGAACCGCTCGGCCACACGGCCGTCTTCACTCCTCAGAGCAGCTAGCAGCTTCCTGGTGTTCAGCACCTAACAGTATTCATCTCCGTTGTAATTCCGCATTTTTCATTATCCAAAAATAACTTTTCTTTTTTATTTTGTAGATTCCTATAACCGTTCGCCGTAATACGCATTGTCTCGCAGGTATAGTTTCACGGTATAACTGACAAAATTCTTGTGAGTCGTATCACTTGTATCACAGATTTGTCGTCAAGGGTTTTGCTCGTGTATTACGTGCCGTGTGTATTGAACACAGTGGAACATCACTGATATCTGTCATGAAATCTGTTTTTTTTTTTTTTTCAAATTATACACTCCTGGAAATGGAAAAAAGAACACATTGACACCGGTGTGTCAGACCCACCATACTTGCTCCGGACACTGCGAGAGGGCTGTACAAGCAATGATCACACGCACGGCACAGCGGACACACCAGGAACCGCGGTGTTGGCCGTCGAATGGCGCTAGCTGCGCAGCATTTGTGCACCGCCGCCGTCAGTGTCAGCCAGTTTGCCGTGGCATACGGAGCTCCATCGCAGTCTTTAACACTGGTAGCATGCCGCGACAGCGTGGACGTGAACCGTATGTGCAGCTGACGGACTTTGAGCGAGGGCGTATAGTGGGCATGCGGGAGGCCGGGTGGACGTACCGCCGAATTGCTCAACACGTGGGGCGTGAGGTCTCCACAGTACATCGATGTTGTCGCCAGTGGTCGGCGGAAGGTGCACGTGCCCGTCGACCTGGGACCGGACCGCAGCGACGCACGGATGCACGCCAAGACCGTAGGATCCTACGCAGTGCCGTAGGGGACCGCACCGCCACTTCCCAGCAAATTAGGGACACTGTTGCTCCTGGGGTATCGGCGAGGACCATTCGCAACCGTCTCCATCAAGCTGGGCTACGGTACCGCACACCGTTAGGCCGTCTTCCGCTCACGCCCCAACATCGTGCAGCCCGCCTCCAGTGGTGTCGCGACAGGCGTGAATGGAGGGACGAATGGAGACGTGTCGTCTTCAGCGATGGGAGTCGCTTCTGCCTTGGTGCCAATGATGGTCGTATGCGTGTTTGGCGCCGTGCAGGTGAGCGCCACAATCAGGACTGCATACGACCGAGGCACACAGGGCCAACACCCGGCCATCATGGTGTGGGGAGCGATCTCCTACACTGGCCGTACACCACTGGTGATCGTCGAGGGGACACTGAATAGTGCACGGTACATCCAAACCGTCATCGAACCCATCGTTCTACCATTCCTAGACCGGCAAGGGAACTTGCTGTTGCAACAGGACAATGCACGTCCGCATGTATCCCGTGCCACCCAACGTGCTCTAGAAGGTGTAAGTCAACTACCCTGGCCAGCAAGATCTCCGGATGTGTCCCCCATTGAGCATGTTTGGGACTGGATGAAGCGTCGTCTCACGCGGTCTGCACGTCCAGCACGAACGCTGGTCCAACTGAGGCGCCAGGTGGAAATGGCATGGCAAGCCGTTCCACAGGACTACATCCAGCATCTCTACGATCGTCTCCATGGGAGAATAGCAGCCTGCATTGCTGCGAAAGGTGGATATACACTGTACTAGTGCCGACATTGTGCATGCTCTGTTGCCTGTGTCTATGTGCCTGTGGTTCTGTCAGTGTGATCATGTGATGTATGTGACCCCAGGAATGTGTCAATAAAGTTTCCCCTTCCTGGGACAATGAATTCATGGTGTTCTTATTTCAATTTCCAGGAGTGTATCTTTAGTCCTGCATTGTCTGCCACCCTTTGACAAATATTTGAAGTCACAGTCACCCACGTTATTCCCGCATGTTTTTATTACTTCATTCTCACCTTCCATTAAGTCGCTCTGCTCTACGAAGCATTCATTCGCTTTGCTACGTGTCCGACCCTTTACTTTCTTTGTATTGATGTGACGAAAGGAAAGTTTCAAACGTATGTTACAAAAACTGTTAATGTTAATAAGGTACGAAATGTAACTGGATTAAACCATAAAACATAATGATTTTTAAAGACAATAGCAGTGAATGAAATATGTTTCGTAAGTCGATTCTAGGTAGCATTGTAATTATGCTATTTTATGAACTAAGATAAATTTAGTTCCAAAATTAGCCAGTGAGGATCGTTGTATTATTATATGTGGGTGGGCGGTTCCAAAAGCTTGGCCTGAATTTATCAAGTATGCTCCAATGGAATGCCAGTGGAGATAAAGCCACTCGAGGGAGCTCAACTTCTGACGATGAAGGCACTCAAGGCTGCCGTGGGCACGGATATAAGCAATTTCTCGCACGAGCAGCCAAAAAGGAGAAGCTAAGCTGCTGAGCCACGTCCTGCTGATCGACAAAAGCTAACTCTCGTATAAGCAAGGGGCAGTATAAAATAAAAATATTTGAAATATAATTTTTAAATAGCAGCAGTAATTTCATTACAGATTTTTTGAGATCAATAATCATGTTACAAGAAGGATATTAGTATCAGTCTTACTCGTCGTGCAGTAAGTTTCCTAGAATGATTGACTTATAAATTGTTTAGTAAATATTTCAATGCGCCCACTCTACTCTCTGGAAGTGAGATTATCGAAGTAATCAGTTTGTAAAATTTTCTAGTTTTAAACAAAAACCCAATTTATAAGGACACAAAATAACCAATTATTTACCCATTTAACATAACATAAGCAGATGAATGAACTATAAAGTTTTGATAAGTAATATTTTTGTTGCATGTCATAATAATACCCACTTAACCAACCACCCATATTACGGTGCATCGAAGTTTACTGTGACTAAATACATATTTCACAAACGAGCATTTGTCTCTTGAAATTAACAACTGCTTCACAAATGAAAATATTGCACAGAATTATATTTTTGTTCGATACAATGTCTACCATAACATTACTTTCGTTTAGTCTAATTCTTTCGGTGGTCGCTTTCTCTGAGCAATTCCTCATTTAAAAAAGCATGCCAGTAGTCCACAAAGTCCATGAACTTTTAAAAAACGTAAATTCAAAATCACTGGCAATCAAATGTCTCTCGCACCAAGCAGCAATTGCTATATCAACAATTGCATAGAAGCGCAGCTTGCAGTTAGGGAAAATAAAGTAAATTTTACTGCTAATTAAGTCATCTTTGAATCCAGTTTTTCTCAGTTCCAAGTTTTCTTCGCGTTCATTACATTTAATTAATTATAGTGTCGCACACCTGATGGTCGTAAATCCACTGCACTCCACTTCACATATAGTTTTTGGCTTAAACCGGTAAACTCACCTTCTTCATCAAATATTCAAGTCGAATTTTCATTTTCATTCAGAAACATTACATGCGCTTTTAGTCTAACATAGATAACTTATAACAAAACAGAGTGCAGGGAGCAACTACAATAACCAAAGTCTTGCTAAAATGACATGTCTCACTACTAGCGAAAATACGATAACAATACGCTTACAACGACACTTCTGTACAATTTTGTATAATGTTGACCTAAATTATTATTTGGAATAAACATTTCATGTTGTCATTAGTTTGTCAGACTTCCTCTCTTCTAGCAAATATACTTCTAGATCACATAAGAATACGTCAGAACAAACTGCGCGGAGCATTGCTCCTTGCACCAGCGATTTATAATAGCCCTTATTTCAAAGCATTTTGATTACATTTTCTACTATACAATTCTTTCCAAGTAATGAGAGCACTACACTGCATTTTTTAAAAAAGATTTTTGCCTGTAACTGTTTTGAACTATCCGTTTAGTGCGAGTTTACATCACAAATCTTTCCTTGCATTAATCTTATCAGTTATTTTGTACTTATTCACAAACAGACCTAACAAGAAGTCAGTCATTTGGCAGAGTATGAAATATATATTCCATACATTTACCTAAACAATTAAGTCAGTCACCGCTAAGTGCTACAAGTTCATGGGATGTTCTGTTAACCAATCACACAACACTTCAGCAGATGTCTTAAGCCTACAACGTGACTGACAGAGAAGTTTAGCATCTTCGATACGAGATGCCTTAATGTCTGCACAGCTACTGGTTCTTAGGTACTCACCGAGCGAGGTGACTCTGTGGTTATCAAAATGGTTCAAATGGCTCTGAGCACTTAACATCTGAGGTCATCAGTCCCCTAGGACATATAACTACTTAAACCTAACTAACCTAAGGACAGCACACACATCCATGCCCGAGGCAGGATTCGAACCTGCGACTGAGGCAGTCGCGCGGTTCCTGACTGAAGCGCCTAGAACCGCTCGGCCACCGCGGCCGGCTATGGTTAGCACACTGGACTCACATTCGGGAGGACGATAGTTCAACCTCGAGTCTGACCATCCTGATTTAGATTTTCCGTAATTTACCTAAATCGCTCCAGGCAAATGCCGAGATGGTTCCCTTGAATGGGCACGGCCGACTTCCTTCCCCGTCCTTCCCTAATCCGATGAGACCGATGACCTCGCTGTCTGGTCTCCTCCCTCACAACAACCCCCTCTTATGTACTCACATATAATGTGAGAAAGTAAATTTCTTCCTGTGTATTATGTGTAAATATATAAGATTGTGCCATTACAAACTAGAGCCAAGACAAGGAATTCCATATAAAAATTACTTAAAGCATTCTTAGAAAACGTTTTCATATCTTTAAACATGGAAAACAAAGACGGAATGCTTCTTAGCTGAACATACGAAACATCTTCGTTTTCTACGATAACAGAAAAAATACCAGAGCCAGTGGATGGAAGGATGCAACTTTTCTCTGTAAATCCACAGCGGAATGGGAGTACCACTGTTAGGTGCCAGCAACCAACCCAACAAAATGGTTCACATAGCCAGTCCTTCTGGCACACAGATTATCAAAGTACTTTGGTTTACGGTAACAGAAGACATGCTACTTGCTGCTAGACAAAACGTGTTCTTAATAGTTAAAAGAAATGAGTGCATGCTTTGAGAAAGTTTCACCTCTCTACATTCAAAAGAGTTTAGAGGGCATTGCTGGCACAGCAAAATCTCTAAAGCGACGGAGAAATCGGACTCCATTAGTTGAAACGTCTAGATCTGAACAAGCAACAATCCTCTAGACAGCTAAATGTCTT
Organism: Schistocerca serialis cubense; assembly: GCF_023864345.2. Classification (NCBI taxonomy): domain Eukaryota; kingdom Metazoa; phylum Arthropoda; class Insecta; order Orthoptera; family Acrididae; genus Schistocerca; species Schistocerca serialis. The sequence goes on along the minus strand of NC_064643.1, from coordinate 377,588,397 downwards.
AAAGAATATGTGATCGAAACAGAAGTACACAGCATCTTGAATTACAACAAAGGTGTTGTGTAGTGCAGAGATATCGATTATCCAAGACATAACTGTGAGCCGGCCGCGGTGGCCGTGCGATTCTAGGCGCTCAGTCCGGAACCTCGTGACTGCTACGGTCGCAGGTTCGAATTCTGCCTCGGGCATGGATGTGTGTGATGTCCTTAGGTTAGTTAGGTTTAAGTAGTTCTAAGTTCTAGGGGACTGATGACCACAGATGTTAAGTCCCATAGTGCTCAGAGCCATTTGAACATAACTGTGAGATGAGTGGGCTCAAGGAGATGTACTCACGTGCAAAGTATAATAAAACGTGTAGGTGGGGAACTGGAAAAATTAGATTCCTCTATTCTTACTTTTACACAACACTTCCAGGCTTCTTTGGTTTCGCTGTTTTAAATGCCAGAGCTTTGAACACACCGCTCTATAGCGTAAAGCAGAAGCTACTTGCAGAAAATGTGTTAATGTCGATTGTTCATCTCCTCCGAAGTGCGATAATTGCTCTGAGAATCACCTTCTCCGGAGTAAAGGCAGCACCTTGAAGAAAGGAAGGTACATGATTTAAAAACAAAAAAAAGCATTTTTTTCTTGGTGAGGCAAGAAAGATTTAGAAAGCAATGCAACGTCCCATTTTCACTACATAGTTTGCTTTAGCTCTCAAAAATCCTATTTCGAAAGCCAATTACTCCACTCAAACAGAGGCTAATAGTGCTGGCACTAATAACTGCACTTGTAAGAATGTTCAGTTGAAGGTACTGTTATTACGAAGTGTGTAGCTGCTCCAGAATACCAGTAAAGGGCATTCTTGACGACATTTCCAGGAAACTATCCACCACTACTACAAAAGTTCCTCCGAAGTCACCTCTGGTAAACAAACCAATGGGATAGTGTCAGCTGCATAAGAAGATAGGTCCTAAACTGCCATTCAACTTCGAAGAAAATGGAATATGAAGTCCACGTGAGGTGATCGTCTAGCCTCTCGACAAAAGCTGCAACCGTCAGCCGGCCGGGATGGCAGAGCGGTTCTAGGCGCAACAGTCTGGAACCGCTACGGTCGCAGGTTCGAATCCTGCCTCGGGCATGAATGTGTGTGATGCCCTTACGTTAGTTAGGTTCAAGTAGTTCTAAGTTCTAGGGGGCTAATGACCTCAGAAGTTAAGTCCCATAGTGCTCAGAGCCATTTGAACCATTTTGCAACCGTCAGAGGATTCCCACCTCGGTGGAGAGACAGGATGAAATTCCTCCCCAACTAAAGTGGAACATCATTGGATTCAGGACACATGAAGGAACCGAAACTCCTAGTACAGGAACGGCCCAGTGCTTTTGTTCACAAGAAATACTTGTCATACTTGCTGATGCTCTTGTACCACGAGGTTATATCCTACAATCCAAGGATGAGTAAAGAGTCAATGGAGGGGTAGAGCTTTTATAAATAACACATACCACTTCTCTGCTCTATCCTTGGTCACTGAACTGCATGTGCTTGTAATTGAAATTCATGTCGGTCAAATGATGGCTATATGGTCTCTATATTTAACGCCACTGAAAGCGATAGATTACAATGGTCCTCAAAGATCTCATAGAAAAACTCATCCAACAATTTCTCAATGGACATAAAGTATTATGGGGCCAAAACTTCATGCCTCATTATGTCCCAGGTGCTGTCTGCGCTCAACACTCATTTCGAAACTGCTAGTCGGTCATTCTGAACCATCCACCCATGTATCTGCTCCCCAGGCCACCCAGATTCTGCTCTGTGAGACGTAACTGATGACCTTCATTCCAGAGACTACTACTCACTCTGGATCCACCTACCAAATGGAGAAATGCTTTGTAATATGTGAGGTAATAGGCGAGTTGTGGCGCCCTGAGAAAAGTTCCGAGTTGGAGTGGCCGCACGGGCCGCTCGGCAAGCCAGGGCTCGTCAGCAACCGCTTGGTTCCGATCACTAGCCAGAGCAAGAGAGGTAGCCCCAGCGCATGGTCCAGGCCGACCGCGTGGCTGGGAATTCCACGTTGACGCTATTACGAGGACTGTGCTTTGTGTCGATGAAGGAGATTTGTATGCCGGGAGTGCCAAAGATGGAGGACTTTGTGAAACTATAATGGCAGACATTTCACAGTTCATGTAGAAATTACTAATAGCCAGAGGAATCACGATACCTTAAAAGAAACATGCACATTACCATTATTTGCACGAAGAAAGGAGAGAACCAGTGCTATCAGTTGCATTGGGGCATAACGCGAAGACAGCGGCTTCAGATGAAAATATGTATCGGACCAGGATTCGAACCCGGGATATCCTGCTTACAAGACAGGTGCATTAATCATTGAGCTATCCGGGACACACCGACATTTCAACCTCGTGAACTATCTCTGCTCGCCTCACGGCCGATCCACACTCTCATCGAGCGCCACCTATCCGCACAGTCACTGTCCATTTCCTCCATATTCGGTCTCTGAGATTCCCACAAGAAGTCGGACATATTTGTGCATCCGCAATGACGAAAGTGGATCCATTGCCCAGCTAGGCCCATCAAATTGTATGAATGCGCGGTGTCTATTCTTTCGGAGATGTCTGAAGGAATATCCACCATTCATTCATATAATTTATTTATTTATTTATTTATTGTTCCGTGGGACCACATTTAGGGGAAGTCTCCATGGTCATGGAACGAGTCAATACATGAAATTATAACACGATTGTAGAAACAGATAAAATGAAATATAAGAAACATATTCAGGCGACAAGTCGTTAGTTTAAATAAAGAAAATCAAGAATGTAACACTGGAATTTGCTTAATTTTTTAGCTCTTCCAGGAGCTCCTTGACAGAATAGAAGGAGTGAGCCATGAGGAAACTCTTCAGTTTAGACTTAAAAGTGTTTGGGCTACTGCTAAGATTTTTGAGTTCTTGTGGTAGCTTATTGAAAATGGATGTAGCAGAATACTGCACTCCTTTCTGCACAAGAGTCAAGGAAGTGCATTCCAAATGCAGATTTGATTTCTGCCTAGTATTAACTGAGTGAAAGCTGCTAACTCTTGGGAATAAGCTAATATTGCTAACAACAAACGACATTAAAGAAAATACATACTGTGAGGGCAATATCAAAATTCCCAGACTATTGAATAGGGGTCGACAAGAGGTTTTCGAACTTACACCATACATAGCTCGAACAGCCCGTTTTTGAGCCAAAAATACCCTTTTTGAATCAGAAGAATTACCCCAAAACATAATAATAGCACAGTCGTCCTTGTAGGCCTTATTCGGAAACAGAGCGAGGCATTTGACCTACAAAAGGACATGATCAACAGCTTCGGGCCTAGGGTGGAAGCATTTCCGAATCGACTAAGTTTGTAAACTGTTCGCAAGCCGCAGGGATTAAAATATACAGTGCTTAATAAAATGGCGCCATGGAAACTGTGAAGCACCATGTCAGAAAGAACAGATACCAAACATTCATCTAATTTGATAGGCCTAGGTTCAGTGGGGGTGCACAAATCCGTCCTACCTCCTAAGGGAATCTCAGAGAGCGAATTTGGAGCAAACTGACAGGGCTGGCGATCGATGGTAATGTGGATAGGCCGTGAGGCGTGCCGACATAGTCCGAGCGGTTGCAATGTCAGTGCGTCCCGGCTGGCGCAGTAGTTAACGCAACTGGACAGCAATTTGGAAATGTCGGTCTCACGGGGAGCGTACCAGAGATAAGTCTCTGCAGTTACACTATTCTCTGTGTCCTCGATGGCACAGTCTCGCCGCGTCAGCCGTGCTGTGCGAACGTGTGCTGAGTTTCGTGCGCCGCGCTCTGCTGTGCTTTGGCGTGGTAAGTCGCAGTGCTTCTTGCATCGTTGCAGAAATTCTACATATATTGAAATTTGAAATATGAATCCGTGATGGCCTACTTGAACAGACAAGATACTTTGAAATTCTCGTTTTATCGTAATTACGCCCGACCTAAACTACACGAAATTTGATTGGTTGGAATACGAAGTGAAAGTTGATTCCGAGGGTGTCATTGGGATGCATCTTTCGATAGTGAGCAGCGTTTTATTGGTGAAATTGAGGAATGCTAACTTATGTGACAAAAAAGTTGAGTCTTGCGGAGGAATTATGAAGTTTAAACATTGTGATGGAAACGTAGGCGAAGTCACCGTAACACATGCAGGGTTTGGAATACGAACGATCAGGATATTCGAACTACCATTCGAAGTACAAACAAACGCAGAACAAATAAACGCAGTGATAGCGCCGTACGGTAAAGTTCTCAGTAATGTTGCCGAACTGTGGTCCAACGAGCGCAAATTCCAAGTTCTCAACGGAGTGAGATAATTAAAGGTCGATTTGCACAAGCATTTACCGTCATACATCAGCGTCTGTGGACACCGGGGTATCGTTATATACGACGGCCAGCCGAGGACGTGCGCAGCGTGCAACTCTCCCTGCCACGTCCGCGCTGAGTGTTTACAGCGGCGAGTGGCGCAGCTGCCGGCTGGCGAGGCGCCGCGACCGCCGGCTATGACTGCGCTGCCAGCGACTTACGCTACGGCTGCCCGCGGCCAAGTCCTGACCCCAAGCACTGATGTGAATTCGGAGGACCATCCAACCCGAGAAGAAGCCCAGATTGCCACCACTGACACAACAGAAGCTAGACCACCCGAACCTAAGGAAATCGTGAAAGCTGTAACGGTTTCAACACAACAGACACCGAAAGATATTGGGAGACACAGCAAATTCTCCGATTCCTCCGCTGTTGCGAATGACATGCAAGAACCATCCCGGAATGAGCAACCTCATACTGAACCGATTTCTCTATTGACACCATCGTCCACCAACAGGACGGTCGACAATTTGGCTCGAATCACCACCCGCTTAGAAGATTTGAAGAATGCTGAGGAAGACACCATCAGACAGCAGCCGGTGAAACCTAAACGGCAAACACGAAAACAGAGCCCTGAAGAGATTCAAGAACTGGAGAACAAACTCTCTCGTAACAAAAAATTTCTTAAAACAGATCGAAGCGGAAAGCAAGACGTGGTAGACATCGGAAAACCAGACATCCCCAACCCGAATGAGGACGTACAGATGAACCTCGCCCCTCCAATTGAGGAACCAATGGACACTGTGGACCGCTACGGAACTGATACGGGGACAGCATGCCACGCTCACTGTAAACAGAATAGTTTCGGACGTAAAGTTACAATCAGTGAAGGTTTACTTATATGCCGCCGACACTGACATAGCGATGTTACAAGAGGTAGTTACGACCAAAATAGCGGACGTATACGGATATGAGGCGATCTTAAACATAGGCAATGAATGTGGAACAGGAATATTGTTCAAACACGGCATACCATGTACAGCAAAAGCAATACTTGAATCTGGACGAGGCATAACTGCACAAATATATGATCTACTTCTTGTTAATATATATGCTCCCTCTGGATCCAGCGGAAAACGAGCAAGGGGCAACCTGTTCCAGGACGAAATTGTCCCATTAATAACAGATCCTCGACTGCACATAATTTTGGGTGGAGATTTTAACTGCGTATTGCGTCCAGAAGATCAAATCCCGAACTTCAACTTTTGTGAGGAGCTGCTGATTTAATTAACGGACTAGATATGATAGATGCTTGGTGCCACCTTCGCCCGCACACCCGAGGATTCACGTACGTATCCAGTACTTCGGCAAGCAGACTAGACAGGCTGTATGTAACGAAAGGTTTTATCCATAATGTAACTGACTGTGAAATTTGGCCTCTTAACTTCTCGGATCACTGCGCATTTCATATAACTGCGAAGCATACTAAACAAAAAACATTCCTGGGAAGGGGCGTATGGCAGCTAAACGTGTCACTTTTGGAGGACGCAGTACTGAAACAGGAGATCCATGATACATGGCAGCGTTGTCTTCGCATGCAACCCAGATATCCAACACGCATCATGTGGTGGCTACAGTCTGCGAAACCGCAGTTAAAAAAATGCATCGCACGATATGGTCGCATGAAAGCGTACTGGCGAAAACGCACCTTGAAGTATCACTTTCTTTGCCTCCGCGAACTATATGATGACCCCATGGGATTAGTAGCAAACAGCTCTAGAATAAAACGCACTAAATCAAGAATAACGGCGTTGGTACGACAATCACTAGAGGGGAAAAAGTTCGATCGCGTCCTCCGATTGAACTGACGCAGGAGAATACGTCCGTATATCACGTGATACGGGAAGCCAAGAGAGGTAAACAAAAGTTAATCCACACTCTCGGTGATGAACAGGGGAACGAATACGATCAACAAGTCACAGTAAAAAACTACGTGGTGCAACATTATACAGATTTTTACTCCGCATTGGCGACTGATACGACGGCAAGTGAGCCGCTTTTATGCAACGTTCAATCCACGGTCCATCCGACTGACAACGCCGACCTTGTAGCCCACGTAACTGAGGAAGAAGTATGTGCCATAATCAAAGATTCGCCTACAAAGAAATCTGCTGGTTTAGATGGCCTACCCATAGAATTTTATGCTTGTTTCTGGCACATCATAGGACCGGAATTCACCAAAATATGCAATGAATTATTGGGAGACGTGCAGATGCCATCTCGGTTTACCGAAGGATTGACTGTACTGATCCCCAAAAAAACTACGTAGCACTACGCTGAAGGATTTTCGACCACTAACACTGCTCAATTCCGACTACAAAATCTTCACCCGCCTCATAAACTGTAGACTGAAGACAGTACTGCCGAAAGTACTTGGCCCTTATCAAATGAGTGCTGTCCCAGGGAGATCAATGTCGAATGCATTATGTGAATATAGAGACATAATATATTTGTCGTGGCTATGTAAATGCAATGTTGGTCTCATGTTTTTAGACTTCGATAAGGCTTTCAGCCACCACTTTCTACTAACTGTAATGCAACGGATGGGATCCAGTGTTCATTTTATTCAGATCATACGGAAATGTATAGCACTCAGAAATGGAAGTCGTTCAACAAATAATCCACGCTTACGCCACTTCTTCCGGAGCCAAACTCAATGAACAAAAATGGAAAATTTTACCTGTCGGACCCCATATGGAGACCTTTCAAAGAACATGGCTACAAAGGACAGAGAAAACGAATCACTTAGGTATGATTCTAACGGCCAACCCAAGAGAGATGACAGTAGCCAACTGGGACCATAAACTACATTTATTCAGGGCTACTCTCCGTAAACACAAAACTAAAACGTTCAATCGGATACAGAGAGCTATATTGATCAATAGCTATGCGCTAAGCAAAATATATCGCATCGCAGCAGTGTTACCAGTACCCAAGGATACAGCGCAAAAGCTTTTAGCTGCAGCGTATTGGTTCATATGGAGCGGAAACATCTATAAATTTCACCATGCCAACCATAGTGTTAACCCGCGCCGCTGGTGGTTTGGGCGTCAAAGACATCAAGAACCAGTGCACTGCCGTATACGAGTATATGGACCGAATCCGCAAAATACTGCAGTCACCCCATCCGACAATTACGAAAACGTTATTCAACAGGTTAGCCCCAACGTCAAAAAGGCCCCAGTCGATGTTGGTCGCATCAGCGCTCAACTCGATCACGTCCGGACTTACTACCTGGAAATGAGCTGTATTCCAGGTACTTCACAGCTGCTTAACACCAAAAGGACCTATTACCACCTCACGAGGCACCATGGAAGTGAAATATCCAGCGGTCAACTGGAGTAACGTCTGCAAAAACATCAACAATCCCATCCTCCACTCCAAAGTAGTGTCCACGTGGTATGACATTGTAAACGAGAAGGTCCCCACAGGTGAAAAGCTGCACAATATCAAAATAAAGCAGAGTCAAAATGGTTCAAATGGCTCTGAGCACTATGGGACTTAACATCTATGGTCATCAGTCCCTTAGAACTTAGAACTACTTAAACCTAACTAACCTAATCACACAACACCCAGTCATCACGAGGCAGAGAAAATCCCTGACCCCGCCGGAAATCGAACCCGGGAACCCGGGCGCGGGAAGCGAGAACGCTACCGCACGACCACGAGCTGCGGACAGAGTCCGTACTGCGACCATTGCCATACTGTAGATACCTTGGCACACATTCTCATCTGACGAGACCAATACCACATATGGAACTGGACTAGAATAAAAAACTCGCAATAATTACTAGAACCACAGACTCTGTTATAACACTTAAAGATGTACTTCAATCAGACTGGCATTTCTTTCCTGCAACAAAGCACAATAGCTACACTTGGATTCTCGGCCAGTTTGCATATTTTGCAGTTACGAATACACGTGCGAGTACAGACGAGTACATACAGTATATAATGGAAGAGCACCACAACCTGAAAACGAGTCGGAAGTGCAAAGCTTTGTTTCAAAATTTCTTACTTCACACTTTGCCATAATGAAGCGGTAATTTTTTGGTTGGTGCACAACACTACAGGGAGTCGATAAAAAAAACTAGAAATAAAAAATAGTAAAAAAAAACCTAGCGTAACGGTAAGCGTCGCGCACTGTAGATAAGACGTTGCGAGTTCTATTACATTCGCTGCTACATTTTTAAAACGCAGTTCTGCTGTCTTTTGAAGTTATCAATTTAATGGAACTTCGAACATAATTCCCGTCACTAAAATAAAAAAAAAAAATGGCTCAGACGGATAGAGCGTCTGCCATGTAAGTAGGAGATCCCGGGTTTGAGTCCCGCTCGGGGCATACATTTTCAACTGTCCCCACTGATGTTTATCAACGCCTGTAAGCAGCTAAAGGTCTATATTTCATTGTAATTTCATTCTTTTTTTTTCCTTTTTTAAACTCAACCTTTAAGAATTCATTTAAACACTGCAATACATGCGTAAATAAGGTTGTTCCTTGAAACTTAATAACAACAGCTGAGTATTACCTTAAATGGGCAAGAGCCCACCAGAACTACACTTTCATGGAATCTGATGTAGTTTTAAAACATAGTATTTCGTTACTCGTTAATTAATGTGCAAATTTTGGTACTTAATCAGCAAGATTACAACAATTTTAGATACACCATCACTCAATAATGAGCTCACCAGGTTTCCTTACGTATAGCTGCAGTTCCGTCATCAAGTGGTAGGAAAGTAAGATGGAAAGCCCAAGCCCGTTACCATATCGCGTATGACATAACTTTGACATATCAGACTCGTCACTAAAGACAACATTATTTATCCATTAACAAATATATACAAACGCGCAATTTCACCTGCTTCAATCGAATACACACCATGTGTCCAGGCGAATGGTCAATGCCAGGTGACGTTCCGGCAAGCTCTTCTTCTCAACAAGCACTGCTTGGCGAGAAAAGTCAAACCACCACGCCTCGGCCCGGAGCCCAAAACCTTTCCGCCGTGTCCGGCACCAGTATTCCAGTAATACCACGCGCAATGAGAATGAGCACCAAGTAATGACCAATCTAGCCGGCCGGGGTGGCCGAGCGGTTCTAGGCGCTACAGTCTGGAACCGCGCGACTGCTACAGTCGCAGGTTCGAATCCTGCCTCGGGCATGGATCTGTGTGATGTCCTTAGGTTAGTTAGGTTTAAGTAGTTCTAAGTTCTGGGGGACTGATGACCTCAGAAATTAAGTCCCATAGTGCTCAGAGCCATTTGAACCATTAATGACCAATCTCCCGACCGTGTTGTAACCGCAACCGACAGACCACACAGTGGGCCCTGCTGCCTCGACGCTGCACCCTTAAAAATGGCCGACCCACAATGAACAACCGACTCACTGCCGGCCAAAGCGAAATCGATGGCAAATATGACACTACAAGAAAGAAGTACTGGCGCCAACCGCGCGACGTATCAGGTGTTGCTTAGCGGCAGCACCTGTGCACACTGCAAAGTCTGGTTCGCCTTACGTCAGTTTATCAAACGGGGACACTCTTGTGTTCGTTACTGTGTGGAGCGGACAGGAAATGGAGCGCTATTCTTGGGAGGAAAGGTCAGACATGCGCTGTGGCTACGGGGCGGCGGATGAAATGCCCCCGCTGCCCAACCTTCCCAAATTGTCTAGTGCCATATCCACGTTCATTTACTGCCATCCACAGATCGCTATGAGCAGGCAATCATAGTAGGCAAAACCACCCCTTCCTTCCGCCTCCTCGATTTCTATGTCACCGTCTATGGCCGTCCTATCGCCCTCACCCCCATCCTCAAGTACACTGTCGTCACCCTTTACCGTCCCTTTACCCCCACCTCTAGACAATCCAAGCCAAGGCACGCTCCCGACTCCGTCTCCTCAAGCTCCTTTCCGGCCGTACATGGGGTCTGGACTCTTCCACCATCCTCCATACCTGTAAATCACTCATCCGCCCTATCCTTTGCTACGCCCACCCTGCCTGGATCTCCGCTCCCCCTACCTTTTACAAATCCCTTCAGATCCTAGAACACCATGCTCTTCGCCTCGCCTATCGCATCCGTCTCCACTCCCCCACGCGGATCCTGTACGACCTTATTCCGTTTCCCCACCACCTTCTTCACCTGGAACGGATACGGATCCTCTACACCTCCCGTAAACTCGATCCTCCTCACCCGCTTGTCTCTCCCATCCTCTCCCGCCCCCGTCTGCAGCCGCGCCTGTATTTCCACGTCCCACCTGCTCTCCATCTCTCCACTCTCCATACCCTTTCCCAAGGTGGCTTCCGCCAGCTCCCCCTCCCTGACGATGCCCTCCTCCCCTCCATCTACACCTCCTACCAACTTTGATACTCCCTCCCTCTTCCTGTGTTTGTTCCTATGGGCACCCTCTCTCCCTTCTCTCTCCCTTCCCTCCCTCCTCTCTCTTTCCCCCCTCCTCCCTTGGGCTTCCCCTACCCCCATACCTTCATTCCTCCCCCCCCATCTCCTCTGCCCTTGGCATCTTTGCTCGCCCCTCTCCCTCCCTCACTACCTTCTTCCCCTCTTGGCAGGTCCCCAGACTCGCACACGTAAAGTGGACATTCGTGCGCCGGAGATCATCGCCATCGTTTTAGTGTGTGTGCCGTCGTGTTTGCGTCTCAGTGTTTCTTGCCACCCACGCTCCATCGTTAATGTGTCGTCTCCGTTATCAGTGTCCGTGTGCAGTGCCAACCGTTTCTTGAGGAGCCTTCATGTGTGAACGGCTACGTGTTATTTTTTTCTGTGTCTACTGTTTTTTGCCCACCACATTGTTCTCTGTGACTCCATTGTATTTTCTCCGTAAAATTTGTGGCTGAAGGGCAGCGTAGTGTGCTGCTGCCAGTCCACCTTCTTGTAAGGTGTCAAATAACAATAAAGAAAAAAAAGGTCGCTATGAGTTACGTTTTCCACTGGCATCTTCTCGAGTGGCACTTGTGTATTTAAGGCCTGCTTATAACCCGTTGCATTCATTTTGTGTCACTGGTGCGAAGGCCTGAAGTACCGGGTCGTCAACGCACAGTGAGTACACAGGGTTTGAAGAGGAGAGAGGAGGTGTTAGCGTTGCTGCTAAACACACCTTTAACAAGTTCGTGGCGTGTTGCACAGGAAGCGGTTGTAAGCCATATCACAATTTGGCGTGTGTGGGATGAAGATGATTTGCACCCCTACCACCTGCAGGAGGTTCACGCCCTTAACCTAGACGATTTTCCACGTCGAATTGAATTCTGCCAGTGGTTTCTGGCAAGGTGTGCCATTCAGTCGCACTGTCCGAACCGTGCACTTTTTACAGATGAGGCATCCTGTACACGACAGATATGTTCTACAGCCACAGTCAACACATGTGGGCACGGGAAAATCTGCACGCCGCCTTTATTCGAGGGCACCAAGATCGCTTCGCTGTCAACATTTTGGCCGGCTTGGTGAGCGATAATCTGATCGGTCCATACATGTTCCGCTCGGAGGTAAACCCAAGCAGATAGTAAATCTTTCTACGAAAAACTCTGTCAGCGTTGTTGGATCACGTTGCACTCGAAGTGCGACGCCGAATGTGGTACCAACGCGATGGTGTACCTGCGCACTTCGCACATTCAGTGCGAATGCATTTGGATGAAACCTTTGGAGAGAACTGGATAGGTCGGCTGGGGTGTCCGAGCGGTTCTAGGCGCTACAGTCTAGAACCGCGCGACCGCTACGGCCGCAGGTTAGAATCCTGCCTCGGGCATGGATGTGTGTGATGTCCTTAGGTTAGTTAGGTTTACGTAGTTCTAAGTTCTAGGGGACTGATGACCTCAGAAGTTAAGTCCCACAGTACTCATAGCCATTTGAACCATTTTTGAACTGGAGTGGTTGCGGTGGGCCGGTGACATGGTCTGCACGTTCCGGCGACTTGACACCCAATGACTTTTTCTCCTGGGGCCACCCGTTGTAACTGGTGAAGAGCTGATAGCGCCCATTATGGCAGCCTCCGATGTAATTTCCACTTTTCCAGGAGTTTTTGAGAGAGTGCGACAGTCACTTCAGCGTCGTTGCACGGCGTCATTCAAGCAGGATGGCGTAATTTCCACCATTTTTTGTAAGTGTTTTCAAATAAAGGTTATAAAACTTCACCCCGACTTCTCATTTACCTTGATGCCATAAGTAAACTGAAAACGTTGCCCTGCAGACTTCTTACCGTGACGGCTCGGATGGCCTGTTGTTTGCCTACCCTCTTGGCGGCGAGCAACGCTTTTCAACAACACCTAGCGGTGTACGGTAAATGATATGGATATGGGTTGCTATGTGAAATATTATTGTTATGAGCCTTTCTATAAGCCCTCTCATTTTACACATTCATTTTAGACACTCCATGTATATGCCACCGTTCCAATTTAAGTTTTTCGTGATTCTAATCCCTAGGTATTTAGTTGAATTTGCAGTCTTTAGATTACTATGATGTATCGAGTAATCGAAATTCAATGGATTCCTTTTAGTACTCATGTGGATGTCTTCACACTCTTCATTATTTAGATCAAACTGCCACTCTTCGCACCGTACAGACATCTCGTCTAATTCGTTCTGCGATTGGTTTGGATCATCTGATGTCCTTACGAGATGATAAATGACAGCATCATTTTCAAACAGTCTAAGAGAGATGCACATGTAGTCTCCTAACTCATTTATCTGGATGGATAACAGCAGAGGGGCTATAACACATCGCTGGAAAACGCCAGATATTACTTCTGTTTCCGTCGATAACTTTCCGTCAGTTACTACGTACTGTGGCCCTTCTGACAAGAAATCACCAATCCAGCCGCATAACTGAGACGATAATCCACGAGCACGTAGTTTGATTAGAATTGCTTGTGAGAAATGGTATCAGAAGTCTTCTGTAAATCTAAAAGTATGGAAATATTTGAGAACCCCGTCGATAGCACACATTACTTCGTGAGAATAAAGAGATAGTTGTATGAATGCATGGTCTTCCGTCGATATGAATTGATAAAAGCTTCTCGGGGTTGCATCCGCGTCAGGTGGCTAAATCCCACGAGCTTTCGAGCGAGATCTCGGCCACTGTCATGCGCTAAATGACTGCCGTGTGCCTTGGTCTCGCCGTTATACAGTGCGTTGCTGGCTGAGACGTCACCGGTGCTGTCTTCCTCGCCAGCTGTGTTTATGAATTCGTCCCGCGTCCGTCGCGCCCACTTCTACCTCGCGATGCCAGGCCTCAGGCTGTGATTAGCTGCAAACCGCCGTCCTTGCTGAAGGTGTTTTCTGACATTTTACGTCTACTGCTTCTTTTACGACTCTATCCCAGAATCCCTTTGTTCTCATCATGAAAGATATTTCATCGAATAGAATTCGCTGTCGATTTTCTAAAGCATCTTCTACCATGGCCGATTTTGCAGGAAAGTGCAAGAGAAAGCACCTCTCGTATTGGCCAGACAGTACGAACTGCGGAGCAACGCCGGAGGGGACACGAGAGGTGCTTGCGCCTACGCTATTCTGAAAAATTAGCAGTGGCAGAAAACGCTTCACAAAATCGACACCGAATTCTATTCGACGAAGGCTAGGAGAATGTTTCTGCTAGGCAGAGCAGATAGCAGTTATTAGCGTCTCACTTAGACAGTGAATTAGTATCACTTAGCTCCATTAAGATGGATGTAGAGGAATTATGGGCAAAGTTTAAGCAGACCTTAAATCGTGGTCTGGAGTGTTATGTGCCTAGTAAGTGGATAAAGGGTGGAAAAGACCCACCATGATCTAATGAAGAAATTCGGAGGATACTGAGGAAGCAGAAGATGTTGCACTCTCGGTTCAAAAGGGAACGCACAAATGACAAACGGAGGTCAGTAGAGGTTCGGGTGTCTGTGAAAAGATCTATTAGCGAAACATACAACAACTACCACCGTCACACCTTAACAAGAGACCTCGCAGAGAACCCTTGAAATTCTGGTCTTATGTAAAATCGCTAAGCGGGTCTAAGGCTTCCATTCAGTCCCTCGTTGACGAGTGTGGTGTGGCAGTTGAAAATAGCAAAACGGAAGCCGAAGTTTTACATTTCAGTTTCAAGAAATCGTTCTTACAGGATAATCGTACAAACACACCGTCATTTCACCATCGGATAGCCTCCCTTATGAACGACCTAGCAATAAATATCCCTGACGCACAGAAAGAACTGAACAATTGAAAGTAAATAAATCAAGAGGCCTGGATGGAATCCCAGCTCGACTACAAAGAGTCCTCTACGGCATTGGCTCTTTAAGTAGCTTGCATTTATCGTGAATCTCTCTCCCAGCACAAAATCACAAGTGACCGGAAAAAGGCGCAGGTGTCTCCACTATATAAGAAGGGTAAGAGACACAGACCCGCAAGATTACAGACAAATGCCGCTAACTTCTGTTTGCTGCAGAGTCGTTGAACATACTCTCAGTTCGAATATAATAAACTTTCTTGAGACTGAGAGAGTTGTGTTCACGAATCAGCATGGTTTTAGAAAACATTGCTCGTGCGAAACCTAGCTTACCGTTATCTCAGGTGATATACTGCAAACTATGCATGAAGACAACAGGCTCATTGTATATTTCTAGATTTCCGAAAATCATTTGACACGGTGCTCCATTGCAGGCTGTTAACAAAGGTACGAGCATATGGAGTAAATTCACAGATATGTCAGTGGCTCGAAGACTTCTCAAATAATATAACGAAGTATATTGTCCTCGACAGCGAGTGTTCATCAGAGACAAGGGTATCGTCAGGAGTGTCCCAGGGAAGTGTGATAGAACCGCTGTTGTTTTCTATGTACATAAATGATTTGGCGGACGGGATGGGCAGCATCAGCGGTTGGTTGCTGATGAGGCCGTTTGATAGAAGCGGACGTGTTGCCAACCCCGTGCCACGCGACCAAAAAACCAAAGGCCGGTTTTTGTTCATTTGCACTTAGTTGATGGGTAGGTAACATAGACTTTATTTAACATTCAGTTAGCCTTGACAGTACAAGCTAGGATCTTTAACAATTTGTCAGTTATTTTAAAAACACTAGTAACAACCTAGCCAGATAAAATTTTTCACATACAGCCTGAGGGGCTAATATAAAAAACAAACTAAGGCGGAAATACAATAAATTCCCAATTACAAACGCCAGAAGGGCTGATTTTATGGAACAGTAAACAACAATCAATAACGCCTGAAGGGCTGATTTAAATAAATTTCCACTACGATAACCAGTAACGCATGAAGGGCTGATTCAAAAAAATTGCAGCTAACAACCAATAACGCCTAAGGACTGATTCCAACAACAAATAGCAAAGCGCAATCTCTAACGCCTGAAGAGCTGATTTTTAGAAATAGCAAACACAACCAATGATTCCTGAAGGGTATCATAAACACACGCTATTTGACAACAACGTATTTGGCTGAATAATTAACAAGGCACTTTAAACAGAAGTAAAATTTCTAACAAAGTAATCACAGTAATAGGTAGTTTTTAAAATTTCAACAGATGATAATTACAATCAGCAATAAAATAACTGAATATTAGGTTCTCATCTCTAATTAGTGCGAGTTTGCTTCACATTTCGCTCACACATGACCTGCGCAGGTTCTCGAGTCGTTCCCGGTCTTGTTCGATTCTGCTCCCTACAGCAAGCGTTGATACCTCTAGACCCTGGAGTCTCAAGTAGGACTGTTAATATTTTTAAAAATCTCGGGAATCCGGTATATCGATATTAAAAAAAAAAAAAAAAAAAAAAAAAAAAAAAAAAAAAAAAAAAACATCTTTATCGGCCCTCAATAAATCGCAAAAATATCGATATATCTACGGAAAAAGTATCGATGTACCAGCCAAAAATAACGGCGGTTGCACAATGTAAATATACCTAGAGCTGTATATTTAAGCATTGACTTATTATTAGATATTCTGTACGTCACAGTCTGGAACCGCGCGACGGCTACGGTCGCAGGTACGAATCCTGCCTCGGGTAGGTTAGTTAGGTTTAAGTAGTTCTAAGTTCTAGGGGACTGATGACCTCAGATGTTAAGTCCCACAGTGCTCAGAGCCATTTTAACCATTTTTTTCTGTAAGTCAACAAGCTTGCAGCCTGCTTATCACCCTTAGACGCGAATGAAAAGAAAAACGATGCACGTTCACACTTGGCGATAACCTCGTTGCTAACAATGGGTACTGCAGGTAAGTGGCGCAGTAAGTGGTGTCCGACGGCTCCGTTGCTCAGTTTCGTCACATAGCGGATTTGTCTGTAACGCTTCATGTCGACTTTCCTGTTTCTTCATTTCTGCGAACGCCAGCTGCCTATCAGTTGTACTGTCAAAATTGCGTGGTGAAGTTAAACGTTGCAGTTTCTGTTGGTAGCACCGAGCGTCGATTACGTCGGCATTCCCCCTTACACATCTCTGCTCACCGCAAAGACCAATCTGGAATTTTTAATCACCTCATTTTGTTCGTAACTGTTCGTTGCTTTTGTTCGTGACGGACGTCCCAGGACACCCGTTGGTGTTTATAAGTTCATCCATTCACTCAATTTTTGTATTACAGAGGACAGCTAACCTTCTGACCGAATTCGCTGAGCTACCTTGCCGGCGCCATCTGAGCTACCCAAGCACGATTCACAGCCCGTGGTCACAGCTTCACTTCCGCCAGTACCTCGTCTCCTTCGTTACCCGCGAAAGGCAAAGGTCCCGAGTTAGAGTCTCGGTCCGGCACGCAGTTTTAATATCCAGGAAGTTTCGTATCAGCGCACGCACCGCTGCAGAGTGAAAATTTCATTCTGTGAACATCAAAGGTGTCCAGCTGATGACAGAATTGCGCTTTATGAAACGGAAAACGTCCACCGGAATTTCTGAGAATTCTGCGTTCCATAGGCACCGAAAATATCAACCGATGGGCGTGCAAAGAATTCGCAATTAATTTCCTCGACATTCTGTTCGTCAGATTGAATGGAAGAATCAATAGTTTTTCTATTCTGCTGTAACAATGGCTAAAAGCCAGAAAAACCATTACACCCTGAAATGGAAAAGACAAGCTTACATAGACTAGGCTCACAACCTAGTGAACAAATCGTCCGTTTTGCTTCACAGCTTCGGTTCACACGAACAGTTTCATTATTAGCTTCTACTTCTTATCAGGTTATCATCAGATGATCTTTTTAAAAAGAATTAGAAAAAGAGGATATTAAAATAATATGCATTTGAACTAAAAATCAAAATAACACTCGTACTGTGCATAGAAGTTATGGTTTGTTATTTATTTCCTTATCGTTTTATTGTAGCATTTGCTCTTTTTTTTTTTTACTGAGCGCATTATGAAGAGTTTCTAGGACGTCAGAAATGGTAATGATACTATCTATGTGACCCTGCGCTGACAAAAAAAAGACAATAACGGAAATTCGGAGAGGCAGCCAAGGCAGTAGCATCGTATTACACTGTGCAACAGACTTAAACATCACTTTTTCGAAACTCCGTAATTCCCATCCATTGCGACACATAAGTTTGAAATTTGGCCCAAAGGTGCGTACAACCTTCCTCTGCAATGGCGGAAAAGCTTGCAGACCGGCAACCCCTTCGACATTCTCCGATTCTATATGGTATACAGTCAGGCGCAAGAGCAGGATTGTAGCGGCTAAAGAGCAGCAGTGTAGCCTGTCTGTAGGCGTCTGATACTCTGGTCACGGGTTCTTTCTGTACAGCTGCACTTTAAGGTGCTCAAGAAACGCGGGGGTGGCACCGAGCCTTTTCCTGAAGTGGGAGGTCTTTCACGGTTTCCCGTTCATTCACGTATGTGTCAGTGTCAAACGAGCCATGATCACGGCACAGAAAGACACAAAATAAGAGTGCTTCGGATTACGTTCAAATATCGTTGGACTGTTTTGAACGGTCCCTAGTGGTTGCATACTGCGATCGGGTTGCGCTCCAAATGGATGCGATCACGTTCGATAGGGATGCAGCTCCACAAACTCCTTAGAGAAGGGTTGACACGCGCCAGCCGCTTTGGCCGAGCGGTTCTAGGCGCTTCAGTCCGGAACCGCGCTGCTGCTACAGTCGCAGGTTCGAATTCTTCCTCGGGCATGGATGTGTGTGATGTCCTTAGGTTAGTTAGGTTTAAGTAGTTTTAAGTCTAGGGGACTGATGACCTCAGATGTTAAGTCCCATAGTGCTTAGAGCCATTTGAATCATTTTTTGAAGGGTTGACACGCGAGAGAGATAGCTGCGTCAGAGAATGTGAAGAATGTCTTCCCGTTGCTCATCTCACTGCAAAATGTGGGGGAATCAATACCTGAGGAAAAGAGGTGGTTCCATTGACGCCTTTTATGCTACCACCTGCGGCCTTTTCGTGCGATTCTGAGTAGTGCTTCATCTAGATAAGTTTTCTTCGGCCACCCGTAATAAAACAGCGTTATTACAAGGCAGGGCGTCGCGGATCTGACCTCCATTGCAGAGACTTCAAAAGATGGGATGAAATGTGCTTACGAGAGGTGTGAGGTCCTGATCGTGTGACGTGTCCACTGTGGCAGTGGGCAGAATTTTGTTGAAATTAGGTGTCAATACAACATGGTAAACGCACCTTACACGACACGTAAAGTTCTGAGCTGTGGCCTCTCTTTCGCATGTGTCAACACTTTGCTGTTTGAATGGTCTTCGAGCCCGAGAGTGACGTCGCAGGGCGCACCGTTAAAGAGGAAGATTGTAAGCAACTCTGAGCCAAATTTCAAACTTAAGCGTCGCAGCGGTAGGAATTGCATGGTTTCGAAAAAAAATTATCGTTTAATTCCATTGATTAGCATACGTCCACAGTCAACGAAACAAAAAGCACAAAAATCAACAGAAAATAAGGCGACGTTATTTTCAGATTTTTTTGATCGGCCTTAGGACTTCAGATAATTCACCTGTTTCGACAGTTAGTGAGGGACCATCAAATACCTGTCGTCGGCCATTTCAAAACAAAAGTTGATGGCAACTGAGGAAGGGGGTGTGTTTGTTGCACGAGAATACTTGATCGTATGCGCATCAACTGTTTGTAATTTTTGCAATTGTCTTTTCTATTTTTACAGACCATTTGAGAAAGAGCCCCTCCCCCAGTACGATCAGAGGAGTAGGAGGCACGGTGGTTGGGAACTGATACCCCATAACTCGATTAAAGGCGATTACGTACATTTTTCTTCCCGTTAGCATTGGTCCCGTCTACCTACGGGCTCTGCTGTACTCAAGCTTTGTCAAAATAATTTTATTTAACTTTTCAACCGGATGTCCTTCCTGCAGCCACAGTCGTCATTTACCTTAGGGAGGGAAGTCGTGTATGCCTCCTGCCTGTGAATTGTGTAAACTTTGTTCTGTGAGTTATTGTATTTTAATTGTTTGCATATCGTGTTTTCTGAGGTGCAAAGTGGACACCAACCCTGCATGCCCCTAAATGATCGTGGGAAACCACCTAAAATTGGCACGCAGTTTCCGGTCAGTGCACCAATCAGATTCGATGCGGGTCTGGATTTCCTTCCTGTCTCGCAAGCTACTGAGGTTGCGCTACGGTAATATGGGTTGTATACTAACGGATGACTATAACTAAAGTGCAGCTGCTCACGGAACTCTAGTGTGGGCTGAAATTATCGTATGGCAGCGGAACATGATAGATAGGTTAATGCATTAATGCAGAACTGATTTACGCTGGAAAAAGTTAGTTGCAATTTTTGCCACCAGGCGCAAATGTCTCCGCTGTTCATATTGTGTGAGTGGCAGTTAATAATAAAGTTATCATTATACTTTTCTCACTATTTAACTTTTTCCGACCACATCGCGTTCCTAATTCGTCACATATAGAAACATTGCTATAGGTCTTCTTGCATTCACAGCGGCAGATCTGCAGCGGTGACCAAAACTGGAACTAATTTTTTTCCAGCGTATATCGGTTACGCACTATATGCATTAACGTATTTACCAAATTCCAGTGCCATACGATAATTACAGTCGTGACTAGAGTTCTGTGAGTAACTGCACCTTAATTATAAACACCCAGTAGCTGGTAGCATTATAAACCATAAGGACAAAGGTAGTGGACTCACGTGCAGCTACTTCCGATTTTTAATCTTTTGTTTTCTGAAGATTTCTGGGTCTTTCTATTATCTGCAATGATCGGTATTATTTATTGTATATAATTTAGTTCCTGCAGTTATTGTAGGCAAATGACTGGACTGTTTCAGAGCGGTCAGAAATCTTAAAGCGTATGCCAGTATATGTCAGGAAATAAACACAAGTTAGACAACTGAAGATTTTTCTAATATTAAACATTATTAAAGTATATATACCTAACTCTTGGTTTCACAGAGTCTCTCAAATTTGTATCTTGCTGGAAAATAACTTTGTCATTGATGGCTAGCGGCTTCGTAAAGATCTCACCTACCATTCGAATGAAATTACGAAACGAATCCTTATCTTGAAACCTATATGATGGAGTACGTTACTTCAGCGTGATGGTAGTCAGTACACCATCGAAAAATGGTTATCAGGGATGTGCAGACTACCATTAGAGACTAGATACACTTCAACTATATTCAATTTAAAGCCGAAAATGGGATGAAGATTCAAGTGATCTAACGAATAAATTCTATTAGTACAGCAATATTCCAGTTCAAACCAAAGACGAATTCGTAATCTTCTTTGTGATTTTATCCGCTCTTTTTTCGACGATCACTAACGGAGGTAACGCAACTATTCCACGCGCTTGTACTATCGCAAAACATTTGTGTGATATATGCACCAGATGAAGGCAAGATAGCACTGCGTTCGCAAATCGCGATGAGGAGCACATTCCGTGAGATGTAGCAGGTCGTTTCACGGTGTGCAGTAACCGTGACGGAGACCACGTTTGGCGTGCCTTGCGACAGGAAACACCTCCCGTGTGAGGACGACTTCATGCGCCGTTGAGACAGGCAGTTGTCCCATTGAGAAATTAATATAAGCTACACTATGTGATAAAAAGCATCCGGAAACCCCAAAAACATACGTTTTTCATATTAGGTGCATTGTGCTGCCAGGTACTCCATATCAGCGACTTCAGTAATCATTAGATATCGCGACAGAGCGCCGGCCGCTGTGGTCTCGCGGTTAAGGCGCTCAGTCCGGAACCGCACGACTGCTACGGTCGCAGGTTCGAATCCTGCCTCGGGCATGGATGTGTGTGATGCCCTTAGATTAGTTAGGTTTAAGTAGTTCTAAGTTCTATGGAACTGATGACCACAGATGTTAAGTCCCATAGTGCTCAGAGCCATTTGAACCATTTTTTTTTTTTTTTTTTTTTCATGACAGAGCAGAATGGGGCGATCCGCGGAATTCACGAACGTGGTCGGGTGACTGGTATCACTTGTGAGATACGTCTGTACGCGAGATTTCCACTGTACTAAACATCCCTAGATCCATTACTTCCGATGTGATAGTGAAGTGGCAACGTGAAGCGACACGTACAGCACACAACAGTACAGGTCGACCTCGTCTGTTGTCTGACAGAGACCGCCCACATTTGAAGAGGATCGTAATTTGCAATAGGCAGATACCTATCCAGACCACCACACATGAATTCCAAGCTGCATCAGGATCCATTGTTAGTACTATGAGAGTTAGGTGGGAGGTGAGAAAACGTGGATTTCATGGTCGAGCGGCTGCTCATAAGCCACACATCACGCCGGTAAATGCCAAACGACGCCTCGCTTGGTGTACGGGGCGTAAACATTGGACGGTTGAACAGTGGAAAAACGTTGTGTGGAGTGACGAATCATAGTACACAATGTGGCGACCCGATGGCAGGGTGTGGGTATGGCGAATGCCCAGAGAATTTCATCTGCCAGCGTGTGTAGTGCCAACAGTTCCCTACCCCAATGTCATCGGTTGTGAATCCACTATCATTTCACCCAAAAGCTTTGAGACAACTTGTAGAAACATCTCTTTTCGAACATTCCTAATACTTAAACATCTGGGTGGCAAACAGTAGTGAAATGGTCCAGGCTGAGATTTTTAGTCTGCCACCGACGAGAGCGGTATTGCTCGCGCTGCTCGCAGCTTCGGCCACAGGTCGCTAGACGAGGCAAGTTTGAGTCCGTTGTTATGCAACGACCCGGCGACACATATTTCGTGGTAAACGCGCAGATCTGCACAAGAAGTTTCTGGGCAACGGATGCAGGAACACCGGCGAAAGGACGCCGAGCGAAGGACGAAGGACAGAACGAGAAAGTGCGAACGGCGGAGAAGGGACCGCGCGTAACCAACCGGCACGGCCAACCACAGCCACAGCCACAACCACACCCACAACCACATCCACACAGAGACTACACATTCCGCCCCGCCGGCCGCACTGCGCCACGTCCAGGTCGCTATTGTTATCTGCCGCCGGCGATTGCGTTAACACAACATTAACTCACAATCGCCGCGCCGTTCCGGCAGACTGCGCGAGCCGCACTTAAGGCGGGCCCGGCTTCCCCGAGTTATTAGGCGCCTCCCACGCGCTATTGACCCACTTCGCAGCGCGGCACTTCACGCGGTCTTCATCCCCAAGTGTAGCTATTGAACGAGAGGCTTTCAGTAAGTAATATAACACATTTTTTCTGAAAGCAGACGCGTTTTATTCAGGATGCCAATACACTATATTATTTCTCACTCTTTTGTCTACAAAGCCCTATTTTTCAACATAATTTCCGTTGAGTGCGACGGTCTTACGCCACCTTAAGGGGGGGGGGGGGGGCAAGGCGGGAGGCGAGAGGGGGAGTGGGGCGTACGTGCCCCCTTGGTACCTCTCTACTGGTCGACGTCGGAGCCAACGTCTTTCTGCATCAATAACCTCCTCATTATCTACACATTGGTTTCCTTTAAGCACATCCTTCAATGTGCCAAGATCTGGGCTGTAGGGTGGATGAAGAAGAAGAGTCCAATGAACTTTCGTGAACTCCTCTCGGGTACACATACTTGTGTGGATCCTTGTATTGTCATAGAGAAGGAGAAATTTTTTGCATTGTGGCGATGAACATGCAGTAGTCGTTTCTTCAATTCCTGAGGGTGGCACAATACACTTCAGAGTTGTTAGTTGCAGCATGAGGGAGGAAATCAAACAAAATAGCCACTTTAGAGTCCCAGAAGACCGTCACCAAGACTTCACCGACATTTTCGTTGGAGGAGAGGTGATGTGGCACCACACCATGGATTGCCTGTTTGCTCCCAGTTCGAAGTGATGAACCCATCCTTTATAGCCTGTGCCGATGTTCGTCAAAAAATTGTCCGACCAGCCTCTTAAGGTTCAAGTAAATTCGCACAGATAGTCCTTCGTTGCTCTTTATGGTCTTCGCAAATAGGCGGTACTCGAAGGCGTGTAACTTTGAGTACCACAACTGGTCGACGAGTGTGCCAGCAATACCCACGGTGAAGCCCAGTTGAGCAGCGAGTTTTTTGATTGTGATCCGTCGACCACCTCGAATGAGAGTGTCCGTTCGTTTCAGCACTGTGCGGTATCGTATAGGTTTGCGCGACCTAGCTGCGATGATGTCAGACGTCTCGCCCAACCACTCAGCGTGCTTCTGTTCATTGCCAGTCTCCGTAGACATTCTGCAAGTGCCTATGAATATCTGCGATACTCCGGTTATCCACCAAAAGGAAATGGCTGCTCTCTTCTTGAAATGCACCTCCACCATTTTGAAAACTACTTATAGCGCCACCACCTATTGGAAAGTCATGGAACTTCAAGGAGTGCAGCGGGAATATTTCACGCTGTCCCCCAACTAATTTCGCAATTTTTTAACCGAATTTGGGCTTCACTTATTGAACGCCCCTAGCGGCACCATCGATCTCTCTGGGTCTCCAACAACTCCTTCTGGAATTGGAAAGCGCTCATATTATATGAAATACACCAGGGTGTACCACTCCCTGAGCTGCAGAGCAAAACCAGGTGAATGTAGAAGACAGCACGCATCGCGATCTAGTGTGTTTTTTCAGTGATTTTATATAGCTTACAAGATCGCTGTTTCTCAAAAATGTTACCAAAAATTTTGAGACCTGCAGAGAATCGACACATCTTGCATGTGGTGGTCATTGACCCTCAACAGCCGGCAGGAGTGGCCGAGAGGTTCTAGGCGCTACAGTCTGGAACCACGCGATCGCTACGGTCGCAGTTTCGAATCCTGCCTCGGGCATGGATGTGCGTGTTGTCTTTAGGTTAGTTAGGTTTAAGTAGTTCTAAGTTCTAGGGGACTGATGACCTCAGAAGTTAAGTCCCATAGTGCTCAGAGCCATTTGAACCATTTGACCCTCAACATAAACAAATCTAACATATTTCGAGTACATGAAATTTCAGAACAGTCGCTGGAAGCAGTTACTTCTATAAAATACCTAGGACTATGCGTACAAAGCGGTTTGAAATGGATCAGTCAGATAAGAATAATCGCGAGTAAGGCAGATGTCATACTGACATTCATTGGAAGAATGAGAAATGTAGTCCACCAACAAAGGAATTAACTTACAAAGTTCTCGTTCGACCAATATTTGACTGCTCGTCAGTCTGTGATCCGTAAGAGATACGACTGACAGAGGAAACAAAGAAGATCCAAAAAAGGGCGGTGCGTTTTGTTACAGTTTCATTTAGTAACAGCAAAAGCGTCACAGAGATGATCAACCAACACCAGTGGCAGACATTGAAAGAGAGGCGTTCTACATCACGGTGTGCTTTACTGTTGTAGATCCGAGAACGTACGTTTCGAGAAGAGTCAACAAATATGTAAAATGCATTTTAGACAGGTACGTGCCGAGTAAAACTGTGAGGGACGGGAAAAACCCACCGTGGTACAACAACAAAGTTAAGAAACTTCTGCGAAAGCAAAGAGAGCTTCACTGCAAGTTTAAACGCAGCCAAAAACTCTCAGACAAATAGAAGTTAAACGATGTCAAAGTTAGCGTAAGGAGGGCTATGCGTGAAGCGTTCAGTGAATTCGAAAGTAAAAATGTATGTACAGGCTTGACAGAAAATCCTAGGAAGTTCTGGTCTTACGTTAAATCAGTAAGTGGCTCGAAACAGCATATCCAGACACTCCGGGATGATGATGGCATTGAAACAGAGGATGACACGCGTAAAGCTGAAATACTAAACACCTTTTTCCAAAGCTGTTTCACAGAGGAAGACCGCACTGCAGTTCCTTCTCTAAATCCTCGCACAAACGAAAAAATGGCTGACATCGAAATAAGTGTCCAAGGAATAGAAAAGCAACTGGAATCACTCAACAGAGGAAAGTCCACTGGACCTGACGGGATACCAATTCGATTCTACACAGAGTACGCGAAAGAACTTGCCCCCTTCTAACAGCCGTGTACCGCAAGTCTCTAGAGGAACGGAAGGATCCAAATGATTGGAAAAGAGCACAGGTAGTCCCAGTCATCAAGAAGGGTCGTCGAGCAGATGCGCAAAACTATAGACCTATATCTCTGACGTCGATCTGTTGTAGAATTTTAGAACATGTTTTTTGCTCGAGTATCATGTCGTTTTTGGAAACCCAGAATCTACTATGTAGGAATCAACATGGATTCCGGATACAGCGATCGTGTGAGACCCAACTCGCTTTATTTGTTCATGAGACCCAGAAAATATTAGATACAGGCTCCCAGGTAGATGCTATTTTTCTTGACTTCCGGAAGGCGTTCGATACAGTTCCGCACTGTCGCCTGATAAACAAAGTAAGAGCCTACGGAATATCAGACCAGCTGTGTGGCTGGATTGAAGAGTTTTTAGCAAACAGAACACAGCATGTTGTTATCAATGGAGAGACGTCTACAGACGTTAAAGTAACCTCTGGCGTGCCACAGGGGAGTGTTATGGGACCATTGCTTTTCACAATATATATAAATGGCCTAGTAGATAGTGTCGGAAGTTCCATGCGGCTTTTCGCGGATGATGCTGTAGTATACAGAGAAGTTGCAGCATTAGAAAATTGTAGCGAAATGCAGGAAGATCTGCAGCGGATAGACACTTGGTGCAGGGAGTGGCAACTGACCCTTAACATAGACAAATGTAATGTATTGCGAATACATAGAAAGAAGGATCCTTTATTGTATGATTATATGATAGCGGAACAAACACTGGTAGCAGTTACTTCTGTAAAATATCTGGGAGTATGCGTGGGGAACGATCTGAAGTGGAATGATCATATAAAATTAATTGTTGGTAAGGCGGGTACCAGGTTGAGATTCATTGGGAGAGTGCTTAGAAAATGTAGTCCATCAACAAAGGAGGTGGCTTACAAAACACTCGTTCGACCTATACTTGAGTATTGCTCATCAGTGTGGGATCCGTACCAGATCGGGTTGACGGAGGAGATAGAGAAGATCCAAAGAAGAGCGGCGCGTTTCGTCACAGGGTTATTTGGTAACCGTGATAGCGTTACGGAGATTTTTAACAAACTCAAGTGGCAGACTCTGCAAGAGAGGCGCTCTGCATCGCGGTGTAGCTTGCTCGCCAGGTTTCGAGAGGGTGCGTTTCTGGATGAGGTATCGAATATATTGCTTCCCCGTACTTATACCGAGGAGATCACGAATGCAAAATTAGAGAGATTAGAGCGCGCACGGAGGCTTTCAGACAGTCGTTCTTCCCGCGAACCATACGCGACTGGAACAGGAAAGGGAGGTAATGACAGTGACACGTAAAGTGCCCTCCGCCACACACCGTTGGGTGGCTTGCGGAGTATAAATGTAGATGTAGATGTAGGTGTTCCTACCTGCCACGTATATCTCGCGAAGGTCCATGGAGATAAAATTTACTGTTCTGAGTAATGGCAGCACGAAGGAGATATATATACCTCGCAAGTGGCGGTGAATAGACAGTTCACTATCATCAGTACTGTAGAACGCGATCATCTATTACAAGTAGGTCAAGAACTCCTAATTTCTTGGTCAAGGGATAAATTGTATACGCATTCTCATTGCGTGATAACATCTGCCAGAAGATTATTCTCTTCCTAACCCCCTATCCCTCTATCCCAGCTAACGCCTTCTGCTCACCTCCTAAATCCGTGTTACAAGTACAACTAGCCTAGCGATGTGGAATCAAAACTACTATGTATACAAGTACCTTGCGTCGAATTTAAATATCACTCTTTGGCTGCAGTCTACGGTCCCACTTTGATATTAGCGTTGAAGCTACTGAATGTGTTGGTGTGTCGAGTTCGGTTTCAGGTAACCACCACGTAAATTAACATCCTGTAAAGATCTTGAATGAAATACTCTCAATCTCAACCAAATGAGCTTCTTGAAGAAAATGTACTGACTGGTCCCCCTCACCCCATTCTGAAGTCATTTTGCGTTTAATAATCTTCAGCAACGATACGCCACTATTTCCCACAGTTTCAGTTTTTGAGAAATGTTTTCAGACCGCGGCTGGTTTCCAGTTATACAAGGTGAATCAGGTATTCGTACTCATAGGTTTTATGCAACCTGCAACATCTTCAAAAACCATATTTTCATATTCTCTCGCTCGCTATGCTCAGACTCCTAGTCCTACAGAAAAAATGAACAGGACCCTTTTGTAGGAAATTTAACGTAGTTAAATTTTGTACTGGGATACGTTTCCGCTGGAGTCTTTTAAAAAAAGGAAAACGTCGAAGGTGAATTTTGTACTTTTGTCTTGAATAATTCTGTAACTGAGGAATCTAACGAAAACGTATCCCAGTACAAAATTTAACTACGTTAAGTTTACTGCTGAAAGATCCTGTTCATTTTTTCTCGAAAAAAATTGGAAACTGGTGGTAAGGTCTTATGGGATCAAACTGCTGAGGTCATCGCCTCATAAGCTTACGCACTACTTAATCTAAGTTTAAGTAACTTACGGTAAGGACAACGCACACACACCCATGCCCGAGGGAGGATTCGAACCTCCGACGGGGCGAGCCGCGCGGACCGTGACAAGGCGCCCCTAGACCGCTCGGTTAATCGCGCGCGGGATTTCTTCTGTAGGACTCGACAGTTTGCATGTAGCAATCGAGAGAATATGAAAATCTTGGGCGTGGTGTTTGATGGCGTCGCAGGTTACACAGAATCCCCAAACATATAGTTAGGGCATCCGAATGACCCTGTATAACTGTACACAAGCAACAGCTGAAATGCAAGCTGTTTAAACATATGAGCCTTGTTTGTACATCTGTCTCTGTTACTTTTATTTGTCCACTGCTTTTCAGATGTTTATTGCTCCTTGCGTAGTAGCCACTGCTGTGTTTTGCACAAGAACAACAAGGACGAGTCGGGTTCAACCGCTGCACTCGTGCTGGTGCTGCACAAGTCTGGCTGCACATATGAGCGCACATAAAAATAAAAATTCATACTTTCCTGCAGCTTATTTCGGATCGGCGGCGGTTATTCCATTTTATAGCAATGCGGCTGTGGCGTGCGTAGTTCAGAGCGGCGCAATAACGCCGCATAATACGGCGAAAACGGCGCGCGCGACGCCGAGCGGGGGCCAACAACACGTGTCGCCGCCATATTTCACGCCGGACGCTGGCCGGCACTGCGCGGCCGGCCCAAATTTCGATATCGACCGTGGCGCCGCGGGCGGCCGCATCTGTTATTACGGCGGTCATTGCCGCTCTAAAGGACCCTCCCGAACGGTCGCCGACAGCGCGCCGCGCACAGAAATGACGGCACTCGGGCGGGGCGCCACAAAGTGGCGCAGTTAGGCGCCGACCTTGTAATTTACATCGCGACCACACGTCAGAAAGGTCGGGATGGGAACAGTTTTCATCTTGACGTGCGCTGCTACCACCGTATTTTAGTGAGACTTCTAAAACTATTCCGCTCCGTCCGGTAAAACAGCATAAGCAAAACATAAAAGGAAATAGTTTTTGTATTTTTCAACAAAATCTCTTTCAGCGACCAAACGTGTGACCCAACGAGATTTTAATTTTGCATACCGCCTTAGAAGTTCAAATATTCCAAAATATGTGACGGAAGACCACTACTTCCTCGTTTCATGAAAACATTGTTAAACATATGTTAAAATATCGACAGTTATGGTTCCTTTTTTCTATCTGATGCTGCCCGCCGCATATCCGTCTCATGTGCCATCTTCTTCATCTGAAAGTAGTATGCACACTCAACGTCCACAATTATTTAATTTATTCCAATCTCTGTCTTCCTCCACAATTTTATCCTCTTCTGCTCCCTCTGGTACCATGGAAGTTATTCTCCGATGTCTTAACATACTCCCTATAGCGCTTGGAATATAACCTTGGAATCGTATTATCCAAAGGTTACCTGCGATCAGGATGTCGATAAGATAATTGGGACCGTCCTCTAAGCATTCGAATTGTCAATAAACGAGCCTTCACGAATAAAAGCACGCCAAACTCATGATGGACAGAGCTGTTGTCATTTCGACATTCTTGTATCGCCGTGTTAGCAAAAACTTGAGCGCTTCCACCAACAAAAACTGACAGATATCTTGAACATTAAGTGGGAGGACCATGAGACCAACACTGCGATTCTCAAAGAAGCGTATCTAAACACTGGTGCAACCATCGTGGCTCGTCAACTAAGATGGCTTACCCACCAGATCCTTTATGGTGACCTTTGCTCTGGCAGTAGATCTCATGTAGCTTCTCACAAGCTCTTCAAAAACCAGCTAAAAAACATTACGAAGACTACCGGCGTAAACATATAAACAGGCGGAGAATGTGTTGTGGACCCAAGCAAGAAAAGTACTGTCGATTTCGATCAGCAGACCATTATCAAGCCGAAAGAAAGCTGGTTACGCTTTGCCTCGCGTCGCTAATGGTCTGCCGATCAAAACCGGTAGCATTGAGCATAAAAATAAACAGCTGATGGTCATCTAAAATGAAGTTTCACAATCATTCGACAGCTGTAAAGCCCCATCTCATCCGTCCGAAGGAACAGACACTGTGACGATTACAGCCGTCGTGAAATGAACGATATGTATTGATAGTTGCGAGCACGGACAAGCACTAGCTGTACAGTGGAATGACTCCAGTGAACATTTATGCAGGACTAGGACTCGAACTCGGGTTTCCGTTTTACGCAAGTAGTCGCCTTAACCGTTCTGCCTATCCGTGCACGAACCATAGTCAGACCCATACCTCCAAATGTCGTCAGTGGCAAACATGCCAGCTCATGAAGACATAACTTAGTTGTTTCATCGTCAAAAACAGAGGCTCTTCTTGAGGAACCCGAGTAAAACCTGACACAACATCATAACTGACAAGCAAGTCTGAAGCATCAAGACACAAAGACTTCAACCGTCGGATAAATTCCACTGAACTAGAAATGTAATGTTCACATTTTCCAACGCGGGGGCTGAGAACAGAAGCTAAATGCTCTGCCAGATTGTAGGTAGGGCGGCTCCTAAATGGTTTAAATGGCTCTGAGCACTATGGGACTTAACTTCTGAGGTCATCAGTCCCCTAGAACTTAGAACTACTTAAACCTAACAAACCTAAGGACATCACACACATCCATGCCCGAGGCAAGATTCGAACCTGGGACCGTAGCAGTCGCGCGGTTCCGGAGTGAGCGCCTAGAACCGCTAGACCACCGCGGCCGGCGGCGGCTCCTACCTTTGGTGTGTAGTGTGTACCGTAAGCCTAACATACTGTCGTTATTTACATGCGACAAGCTGTCGTCCACCACACCAAAAGCACCGGGCTCTTGCAGTGGTTGCGACATTTCTCTAAATCTAATTTTACGTTTCCTGTTGTTTTACTGACTGATTCACAACTAATGCCAGTGTGGTTTCCACAACAGAGCAGTAGCTGTTTTCCCACCATACTCTTTTCAACTAACCACTGCTGCATTTTTGCTGACGTCGATGTTAGTGAAACACTAAATCCTGCCCTTCCTCCCTTCTTGGCTCCATTACATTAAAAACACAAATTCGTATCATTTCGACAACTGTTGCACAACACACATATTCACTAATGTTCTTCGTATTCATTTTTCTAAAATGTTAATGGAAATCATGAAAATACTACTAGAGCCAGAAATGAGTTCTACAAAGATTGATATTAGTACATTATTACATAATTGAGTCAGTTACATGAATAGACATGTACTGAATATAATGCCAGGGCAGATTAAAAGTCTAGTGGGTACTGTAGTATGGGTTAAGGCAGAATTAAAACAAAAAAGATATGCCAGCCAACTCATCTAGTCTACTAAAAGTTATTTTCACAATGTCTCTTTAAATGTATGTATTACGTTACAATATAATTTATATTAGCGCTCTAATATTATAAGTTTTCATAACGCTAAGCCGTTTCATTGTATCGCACCAAAATAAAACTTGCCACTTTCCCTTTTTTCTATATCCCAGAGAGCAATCCCCACAAGATGCATGGAATATGCTTCATATAATGTAAAAAAAAAAAATAGACCCATATATCTTGCCTGCTTTTATGAATGTCTCCTCCATTCAAGGGTTGTCCTTTTAAATTTCTTCCTTGGTCATCTGTGAGAACAAACAGTTTCAGTGTAACAGAACATCGCCCAGATTCATTTAAAATATTTTTTGTTGCCTAACTGTTATATTCATCTAACTCTGGGCTGATTTTAGTGTTTAATTTATTTTTCATGGCCAGATTAGTGCTTTAGTGACCCGCCTTACATCTCAGCAAGCATCCTTAGTAATTTAACATTACAATAAGTTCTCCCTATCTCTTTCAGAACTCAAGAGAAGTGCAATCCTTTCCTTCTCTGCTATTGCTCTGTTCGTCTGTGGTCCGACAAATCCTTTTCAGCAATCAGCAAAATGTTTACTTTGAATTTCGGTCCAATGATGTCTGATCGCCTCTTTCATTTTCTTCATGACCGCCTGTACGCTTATTACAGCATTGTTGCCCGCTCCTCATGCCTATATCAATAGTCGCATCTCTCGCGAACGCAGAGTGCGACTCAAGGAAGCCGTGCTTATCATCCGTGATATGTATGTATGTATGTGTGTGTGTGTGTGTGTGTGTGTGTGTATGTATGTATGTATGTATGTATTATGCAGTGTCATTGCCGCGGTTCCAGAACACAATTTACAGTGAATTCACAGCAGTAATAAGATTTCTTGCCACGGGAGTTGTATATTTCACAACAGTGTTGACTGCTAAGTTCTGATAATTTAGCTAAGTATGATAATTGTGAAATCGCGTGTCATGTTTCCAGTGCAACAATCAACCGTGTCAGGACGGTTACGGGTAAAGTACGGTGTACTAATCAGTTAACCGTGTGAACATGAAAAGTGAGAGACATAAAGCGTGATTCAGCTGCTCCTAACGCTGCCGTTTTACGCAACACGCGGTATCACATCTGGTTTTCACAAACCGCTCGCGAGATTTTCATAATCTCTCGTTCGTTACGCGCTAACCGTTAGTCCTACAGGAAAAATGAACAGTGAGTTTCTGCAGGAAATTTAATATAGTTAAATTGTATACTGGGACACGGTTTCAATAGAGAACATAGTTTTCGAGTTAGTCAAGAATAACATACAAAACTGACCTTCAAACGCATCCCTGTTCCCACACTCAGCCCCCACCGGACGGGATTTTTAGTATATTGTTCATGACACTGCCAGAAGTTTTGAACGTGGCATGGAAGTTAGAAAATCTGAAAAGGGAAATGCAAAGGCGCAATCTACATAGAGAGGAGGCCACTGAAGTGAACTGTAAAGAACACAAGGATTTCTGGTCCACATGAGTATAGGGGAATATCAACAGCAGCAGAAAATGGTAAAACGGGAGTAGGATTGGTTGTGAACAGGAAGGTATGGCAGAGTGTGTTATTGTTAACGGTTCAGCGACACGGTTGTCTTCATCAGAACCGACAGCAAACTAACACCGACGACAGTAGTTCAGGTACACATCCCGAAGTCGCATGCTGAAGATGAAGAAACGGAGAATGTACATGAAGATACTGAAAGTGTAGTTCAGTATTTGAAGGGATATGAATATCTGATAGTCCTGGGGGACTGGAATGCGAATGTAGGGGAAAGAGTTGAAGAATGGGTTACTGGAGAATATGAGGTTGGTGCGAGGAATGAGAAAGGAGGAAGACTAATTGAATTCAGCTGGTCACAGCGAATACTCTGTCAAGAATCACAAGACTAAAATCTATAGTTGGAGAAGGGTGGGAGATACGGGAAGATTTCAGTTAAACTACATTATCGTCAGTCATAGATTCCGAAAGCAGACACTGGATTGTAAGGCATACCCAGGAGAAGGTGTAGACTCAGATCACAGAGAAGGCTAAAGTTTAAGAGACTAGTCAGTAACAACCAATGCGCAAAGCAGTGGAATACAGAAGTACTAAGGAATGAAGAGATAGTTTGAAGTTCTCTAAGGCTATAGATACGACGATAGTGAATTTCTCAGTAGGCAGTTCATTTGAAGAGGAATGGACATCTCTAAAAAGGGCAATCACAGAAATTAGGAAGAAAAACATAGTCACAAAGATGGTAACTGCGAAGAAACCATGGGTAACAGAAGAAATACTTCAGTTGATCTATGAAAGAAGGAAGTACACTAATATTGAGGGAAATTCAGGAGTATAGAAATAAAAATCCCTTAGGATTAGAGGCGGAGCACAGGGTCGGATGGTGTCAACGACTGCGAAGGAAATCAGTCGTGTCCTTTCAAAGGAACCATTCCGACTTCTGCCTAGAGCCGTTTAGGAAAATCACGGAAACCCTAAACCTGAGTGGCCGGACCCTGGTTTTACCCTCGTCCTCCAGAAAGCGAGTCCAGTGTGCTAACCGCTGTGCCACTCACTTGGAACAGAGGAGAATAGAAGCATTCGAAATTTGATGGTACAGAAGAATGCAGAAAAAAGTTAGGTTTACTGATAAGGTAAGGGATGAATAGGTTCAGCGGAGAATCGGAGAGGAAAGGAATATGGAAAACACTTTGAAGAAGAAGGGACAGGATATAGGAGATCTGTTAAGACATCTGCCAATAACTTTCATGGTAGTAGAAGGAGCTGTAGAGGGTTAAGACTTTAGAGGAAGACAGAGATTGAAAGATTGGAATGCATCCAGCAAATAAAAATGGCTCTGAGCACTATGGCACTTAACATCTATGGTCATCAGTCCCCTAGAACTTAGAACTAATTAAACCTAACTAACCTAAGGACAGCACACAACACCCAGCCATCACGAGGCAGAGAAAATCCCTGACCCCGCCGGGAATCGAACCCGGGAACCCGGGCGTGGGAAGCGAGAACGCTACCGCACGACCACGAGATGCGGGCTCCAGCAACTAATTGAGGACGTAGGTTGCAAATGCCACTCTGAGATGAAAAGGTTGGCACGTGACAGGAATTCGTGAAGGGCCACATCAAACCAAGCAGGAGACAGATGAACCCAAAAACAAATTAATTAATTAATTAATTTAAAAAAATTGTTTGTATAAAACGACAGCGGTAGAGGCAGCTGAATTACCCTCTATATATTGTTCCACCAAACATCACCAAGTGAAGGTACTCTTCGACCGGATATCGTACCTCCAATTCTTCAAACAGCCGCATCGCGATGAGTCACGCTTGCGCGGTAGTCACGCCACAAGTACTGATTAATGCCAAGAACTGGCACTGGTCGAAACTTACAACAGCCTATTTAAACAGGGGATTTCATGTGTTTGTGATCCAGGAATTTGAATTGGCTGATTAACGCTCTGACAACATGCTTCGGTATACACTATGTGATCAAAAGTATCCGGACACCCCCAAAAACATACGTTTCTCTTATTAGGTGCACTGTGCTGCCACCTACTGCCAGGTACTCCATATCAGCGACCTCAGTACTCATTAGACATCGTGAGAGATCAGAATGGGGTGCTCCGCGGAACTCATGAATTCCGGGCGTGGCCAGGTGGTTGGGTGTCATTTGTGTAAACATCTGTACGCGAGATTTTCACACTCCTAAACATCCCTAGGTCCACCGTTTCCGATATGATAGTAAAGTGGAAACGTGAATTGCACATACAGAACAAAAGCGTATAGGCCGACCTCGTCTGTTGACTGACAGAGACCGCAGACAGTTGAAGAGGGTCGTAGTGTGTAATAGGCAGACATCTATCCAAACCATCGCACAGGAATTCCAATTGAATCAGGATGCACCGCAAGTGCTATGAGAGTTAAGTGGGAGGTGAGAAAACGTGGATTTCATGGTCGAGCGGCTGCTCATAAGCCAAACATCACGCCGGTAAATGCCAAACGACGCCTCGCTTGGTGCAAGGAGGGTAAACATTGGGCGATTGAACAGTGGAAAAACGTTGTGTGGAGTGACGAATCACGGTACACAATGTGGCGATCCGATGGCAGGGTGTGGGTATGGCGAATGCACGGTGAACGTCATCAGTCAGCGTGTGTAGTGCCAACAGTAAAATTCGGAGGCGGTGGTGTTAATGGTGTGGTCATGTTTTTCATGGAGGGGGCTTGCATCCCTTGTTGTTTTGCGTGGCAGTATCACAGCACAGGCCTACATTGATGTTTTAAGCACCCTCCTGCTTCTCACTGTTGAACAGCAATTCGGAGATGGCACCTTCATCTTTCAACATGATCGAGCACCTGCTCATAATGCACGGCCTGTGACGGAGTGGTTACATGATAATAACATCCTTGTAATGGACTGGCCTGCACAGAGTCCTCACCTGAATCCCATAAAACACCTTTTCGATGTTTTGGAAAGCCGACTTCGTGTCAGGCCTCACCGACCGACATCGATACCTCTCCTCAGTGCAGTACTCCATGAAGAATTGGCTGCCATTTTCCAAGAAACCTTCCAGCACGTGATTGAGCGTATGCCTGCAAGAGTGGAAGCTGTCATCAAGGCTAATGGTGGGCCAACACCATATTGAATTCCAGCATTACCAATGGAGGGTGCCAGAACTTGTAAGTCATTTTCAGCCAAGTGTCCGGATACTTTTGATCACATAGTGTATCTGCGTCCGGACGAGATCCCATACGTCGGGCAGCGGGGCGGCACTTGCCGCCAGCGACTGCGCGCGCGCTCTGCCTCCATCGCTGTTGCCAAGCTCGTTGCTGCCGTCTCTTCGTTTCCCCATTTTATACCAGTTGCACCCATGATAATCAAAAGAAATAGTTCAAGGTCAAAATAAACAACCATTCTGTCGCGCATCATTATGCAGACACTGTGTCGTGGCAATTTTAGTTGGGGAATGTTTCGAACTATGGTTGTGTAAGATACCGTTGAAGGTCGAGCCTGAACTACCACTGTCAGCCGCAATAAACAATTGCGCTGTAGCCACTGCCAGATGCTTCGCATACTGGAGTTTGTTTTCTTTTGTGGATTGCTTATTTTTCTTATTTTGAAATGACTTAGCGACTAATGCTGGTGCATATAGGAATCCGAATTCGACTCTCGCCACAACAAAAGGAATTGGCGATCCCTATGACCGTCATGTCAGTTCTGCTTTCATGGCAGCACAGAACGCGGACATAGCATGGCAGCCCTGCGAATGGGAGGCAGGTCCTGCTCCCCCTCACCGCTCCTCTCCCTTCGGCTAGTTTTCGTTTCTTTACGTTCGCGGCCGACTGCCACGATACGCTGTCCGCATAATACACACACAGTGAGCAACAACACTCCATCTACAGTAACTTACATACTGGTGAAGAAATGCCACCGATATCGACGGCATGATGTCATCCAACGTGGACATGCAGCAGGCAGTAAAGGAAACCAATGAACAATTTGGAGAAGAAATTAAAGTTCAGGGAAAAGAAATAAAACCTTTGAGTTTTGTCAATGACATTGTAAGTCTTGAAACGTCCCCTTTGAACAATTTATACACGACTGTCCTTAAGCTGTACACAATATTTTTTTAGCGCAACGCAATCTGACTTTCAAAAATCCCTACAAAAGAATGGCCCTGACTAACATTAAGCTATAAGTTTCACAAATCACTTACCTCACAAAAATCTTCGCTACTCAAGCTACTGCAATACAGCGAGCGCCACTACTGCCAGCTAAATAAAAGATTCAAACTACTGAAGGCACTAACTACTGATCGGCATACTTAGCAAATGAAAGATATTAATAGAGAACAAACAATGTATTTACCTTAATATCATCAAAAGTCATAATATATATATATATATAGCAGTTCATCACAAATTACAAAACTCCGCCATCTCTCTCCCCACATCCACCACTGCTGGCGGCTCACCTCCAACTGCGCAACGCTACGTGCTGTTCACAGCCAGCTGCCTAACACTACAATGGCGAGCATTACAACAATGCAAAGCAGCCACAGACTGCACACAGCACAGCCAGTGATTTTCATATTGAGCGCTACGTAACGTTGCCAATAAGAAAACATAAACAGCCTACTTACATAGAGAAAACATAAACAGCCTACTTACAGTCTCTCAAAAACACCAAGGGAGTTGAAAAAGCAGTTGAACAGAATGGATAGTAAATCGAGATTGCTGACATTATCGGCCAGGAGATAAGCGAAAGGAATAAAACCTTTGAGTTTTGCCAATAACATTGTAATTTTTTCAGAAACAGCAAAGGACTCGGAAGAGCAGTTGCACGGTTCAAGTGGTTCAAATGGCTCTGAGCACTATGGGACTTAACTTCTGAGGTCATCAGTCCCCTAGAGCTTAGAACTACTTAAACCTAACTAACCTAAGGACATCACACACATCCATGCCCGAGGCAGGATTCGAACCTGCGACCGTAGCGGTCGCGCGTTCCAGACTGTAGCGCCTAAAACCGCTCGGCCACCCCGGCCGACTAGCAGTTGAACGGAATGGATGGTAAATGAAGATTGCTGACATTATCAGAGATACGAGCTCAGTTGTATTTTTATTTTTTTTTAATTTGTGCTAGTGCTTGAAAACCCATGAAGTCAAAATCGTACATGATACCTTCATCTGAATGGGCTACTATCTTCAGCTAACAATCGAGCTACCTTCAGATCGTAGATTAGTTGTGGAGCCATTACGGCTTCACACATCGTTAAAATCTTTCTTGAAATGACAACATCCATAAATGACATAATTATAAACAGCCTTTCATCGTTCGTGACCAGTGTAATTGAGTGATGGTCATAAAACAAAAGCGTTACACCTTTACGAAGTGATGTAAATACTGTCTGTGTCGCTTAGTAAGTTGTAATGGCCCAACGCCTTTGTTGTAAGACCATCCTTCATTTACACTGGCCACGAACGATGAAAAGCTGTTTTCAATTGTGTCATGTATGGATACTGCCGGTTTAAGAAAGGTGTAATGGTACCAACAATAACTAAGACTGATTTATTCTCTGAAGATAGCTAGATTGTTGGTCGAAACTAGTAATGAATCCAAATAAAGAAGATTTCATGTGCGATCTTTGCTTCATAGGTTTTCAGTCCCTACCATATGAATGGAGAGTGTTTTGAAAATAGGTTATAAGAGGAGCATTAAAAAACTATAGAAAATCAAATTAAATCTGGAGATGCTACGGCGATTATCTCAAGAAAACCTAAACGCTAACTCCGTCCTCATGCCCTGATGGGTCCACCGGTACCGACCGATCCCCGTGTCATCCTGTGCTAATGGTATCGTTTGATGCGGTAGGGAGGGGAGTGCTGTCAGTTTTCGTGACATGGAACCGCTACTACTCGATCAAGCAACTCTTCAGTTTGCTTCATGAGGCTGAGTGCACCCCGTTCCAGTGCCCTCACCAAGGAAACAGCCCTGGAAGTAATGGGAATTCAACGCGAGTCCTCCATATAGCAATCAGCCGCACTGACCACTCAGCTATGGTGGCGGATATAGAAAATGAGACGCTAAAACTAGTAGGTGCGTTTTATCATTTGGACAGCAAAACTGATGATGCCTGAAGTAGAGAGGAAAGAAAATGCTGATTGGCTATAGGAAGGAAAGTAATTGTGAGAAAGCGAATATTTTTATCTTCGAATATAAATTTAGGTGTTCCTAAGTCTTTTCTGAAGGTATTTGTATGGAAGTGAAACGTTGACGATAATCAGTTCAGACAAAAAAGGAATAGAAGCCTTTGAAATGTGGTTCTATAGAAAAATACTGGAGTTCAAAAGAACCAAACTGTGGAGAAACATTATTGTGAAATAACTTGACTAAAAGAAGGTATCGCTTCATAGGACACATTCCGAGTTGGCAATGAATTATGATTAGGTATTAGAGGAAAGTGTGTAGAAGGGGAGGAGGGTGCGGTGGGTTGTGCGGGGGTGGGGTGGGGCGCTGGAGGGGGTGGGGGGGGTGGGGGGGGTTCACGGCACGGTATGTAGCAAATAGATTCAAATGGATGAAGGTTGCAGTAGTTATTGGGGGATGAAGAGCCATCAAACCAGTATTTGGACTAAACATCAGCACAACAACAAACACCGTAATAACAACAACAATATAGTTTCAAATAGGGTATAATGAATAAGGGGATCAACAGCGCCCTTGTTCAGTAAATCATTGCAGCATTCATCTCTACGGAACCCTGAGATGCTTAAATCAGGATAACTTTCCAGGAACTTCGACTCGTTCATTGAAAATACAATGTCTATAATAAGTAACGGGAAAAACTAACGCTGGTGGTACTATACTATAAAAGAAGCAAAAATATTTCAATAAAAACGGGTCTGTAAACGAATTGTATGCTGTACAGTGCGAAATTATCACGAGCCGCCACTGACTTCAGTACGGAATATCTTCCTAGTCAGTACAAATGTATTGAAATACAGATTTTTCGTTTAGGTCACGTAACTATGACAATACTTTATACTGAACTCAGTAGGGGTCCCTAAACTCATATTCTAAATTATCTCACAAACAGCAGATCTGCGTAGTCAAGAAATGTATTTAATGCTCTGTCCGCAGTTAGTCGTACAGTGTCGGAAGAAGAAACGCAGTACCCTCAAGGACAAGTACCCTCATCTTATTGATTGGTAGTTCGTCACTGTAAAAGTATGTGATAAAAAATTCAGACAAACACATGTCACGGTAATGTGTGACAAAACAATCGTATCAATAAACAGTGAATTCCTCTCTGGCTGCAGCACAGACGTGTTTTTAGCAAACAAACGATACGAAAGGTGTCGAATGGCATACTGCGATACATTACCGCCATGTGCATTTTGTAGTTTCTGTTGGGAGTCGACTAATGCTTTTTGTAGATCTTGGAGAACGAATAAGATTCCGCTTTATAAGACCCGATGCTTATTCAACTGATGAGATATCTGATGATCACGCTGGCCAGGGCACTTGTTACGTACCAAGCAGAGCAGGTTGTGTCGCAGCAGCCTTATGTGGACGCATATTGTCCAGTTGAAACAGCACATTACTATCATATCGTGAAACGGCACTAGCATGGAGATAAGAGACTGCCAAATGTAGCGACACTTGTTACTTTACCCTGCAAATACAACAAATGTGACAGAGTCGTAATTGATGCTCCCCCCCTCCTCCCCTCCCCCACACCATGAAGCCTGGGATGGGTAGGACCTGTGAGTCATTGGCAAATGCACTCTAGAACAGGCAGCTCATCAGGACTATGCCATACACGTATACGTCCATCGCTCACACACAGACAGAACCTACTCTCGTCAATGAAGACAACAGAATGCCATCACACTCTGCAGTTAACTCTTTCACGTCTCCGGCGTAGCGATGCTTCACAGTGTAATGGTGTCAGTGGTAGTCTGGACAGAGGCATAAGTGATTTTAATACTGTTCCCTGATGACACACCAGCTGCAGTGTGTGGCCGAATTTGGTCTCTGGATGATGTTGGGTCGGCCACTGTTGGTCGCACACTGCGTCGATCTTGGCGTGCGTTTCTGCTATTTCCAGAACCCGATCTACAGGTATGAAAATGTTCCACAGACCACTGCTGAAAACAACAGCACACCACCAAAACATTTTGCCCACATGTGCAGCAATCCGTCGATACGCCTATCCATCTTCCTGCAGGCCAACGATACGATGCCGTTCAGACGCATGGAGCTGTTCAACAGTATTACGTCCTCGCCGACCTGTCACGGTTGTATCCTAGAATGAAAGCTGCAAACACAATTCACCTCTAAACTTAGCACAATCACCCCCTGCAGATTCAAAACAGAGTGTGCACGGGCAGGCCTCTTGAACGCCATCTGATAGTCCAAGATCGTGACAAATAAATCAC
The DNA here is from genome assembly GCF_023864345.2 of Schistocerca serialis cubense. Lineage (NCBI taxonomy): Eukaryota > Metazoa > Arthropoda > Insecta > Orthoptera > Acrididae > Schistocerca > Schistocerca serialis. The sequence continues at coordinate 377,546,816 of NC_064643.1, read as the reverse complement.
TAACACTTGTAATCATATCCTCCCACACATCACTATTAAAATTCTCTGTCTCTGCACAAGTTTTGAAAGCTGCGTGAGGCGTAATATATACAAAAGAAAAACCTTTTACTTATCTTCGTTTTCTCTTGTTGTTGGCTCTAAGCCTTGCGTGTAGGGGTACATTCTTGTTGATGAAATTTTGATTTAACGTTGTGGGTTCCTGATGATTAAATAACAGATGATGATTTGCCTGTACTACTCTTGAATTTTATTCTTTGTCACATTATTAAATATCACACCGTTTTTAAAATTTGCACTTAATATTCCAAATTATATTGTTAGTGTCGATCATATAAATACGTATGTCTCCATCAGAGGCATGTCCACTACTACTTACATAGTGCGGTACTCATAATATTCCAAAGAGTTTACAAAGCGAAAGAGTTTACATACTTGCTTGACAAAATGTGAAAATCTTTACTTAGTAATATCATTATTTTGTAAATGAATCCAGAAATAAATTTAATAATTGGCGTTAGATTGTGCAATGAATAATATGAACTTTAAATATGCCAAATATATCTTAATTTCAAATATTTCTACAAGAAGAATAATTTTACCTATACATACAAAGTGCTAACAAATGAACTTATTTTTACATATTTAGCCCAATACATAACACATCGTATATAAAATCATAGGAAGTTCTTTTAATTAAATAACAGGGATAATGTTCACGTATACAAGAATCGATAGTATATACGATATCGGTTATTTCTACAAAAAAAAAGCAATGTTAGTGGAAGGTGCCCCATTACACGCTACAGCACTTCAGTATCCACACATTATACCCTGTAGCCACTGAAAACAGCTCTTGAGCGTATTGCATTTAGGTAGTTGCACGTTGCACATTAATATTCTATATATTGTTTAACTGTTTCAACATAACTGACTCTAATTTCATTCGTAGTAATCACACTTGAACATACACGCAGAAAGTAAAAATTTGGGTAGGTAACTAGTTACAGCTGCGAGATAATTATAGATAAGCATTTCTGTTGCCATCAAATGTATATAGTACATATGTCACAGAGGTGTGAATTGGTAGTCAACCGTTAACTGTCAGAAGTGTATGAGCAAATACCTAAGTTTTCCAAAATATTGTCAAAATCTGGTAATGTTGCATTTCACGTTTAGTCCTTGTCACACTTGGTATATGAAAGTGATATGAGAAACACGGTGTTTTAAACCAATCGATGTTATAATTTTTATCCCACTTGATGACGGTTGAAAAAACTGAAACCGGTCAAGAATATTCTGTATGCAGCTGAAGGAAAATAAAAATACTTTTCTATGGCAATAATCATTTTTAAAGGACATAAATAAAACACAAACTCGTGCCCGTGGTGGAGCTCGAACTCGCGACCTCTACTTTGCGAGCTGTTGTTCCCACCCAGAGAGCACCGAGTGCAGCACTATGACCTCGACGTCACTTCGCGAGTTCCAGGACTGACGAGTGGTGCCTCTTTAAACCCCGCCTTCCTCTATGCATTTCATGCAGCATTCATTATCTGAGCTGCATCGAGTGCATAACTGAAGGTCAAGGTTGTTCCATTTTTCGAAGGAGAGCTCATTTAGCAACGCAGTCTTAATCAGCACAGCTGAATGCCTCCGAGTGCACAATAACTCCGTCTCCAGCTCTGCAGACGACTGTTGACCCGCCTTTCACGCGTCACATTTGCTTGAATGGCTTTCCTTAAGCTATTCTTTGGCTGGCAACTTCGACGCACGCTTTAATTACTTTTTTTAAAAGTCGCTGCCCAGAGATCTCAACATGCGCAGGTGAACTTTTCTCCGCAACGTGGGCTCTAACGTCACTTTTTTTTCTGAATCTTGTTACAAATAAAATAACATCAAGTCGTAGTACAAAATCCAGAGAAGCATACTAGGAATGAGACAGAGGCCCATACTTACTTGTCACTTACTCTGTTCAGCTAAAATATTTCATAAAACAAAATCTCACTAAAGTATAATTCATCTCTGCTGGAAGCTGTCAGATTCTGTTTATGAATAGAGTTTCTGATCCGTTGCGTAAGCACGTGCACTTTCTAAAGCACAAATCCCAATACTCTTTCAGCATAATGCTGGTCCTGATGTCACCTGTGAAGCAATGGCGATTTATTTGATGAAGGACTTTGTAACGCTATTGTTTGTCGAACAGTGTGTCCACTACAATACTAAAAGGGCTACGTATCTTCCTTTTGTGAAGTAGTCGACTGACTCTTAAAATAGGCTCCCATTCAGTCACGTATATTCAGCAGGACAGCAATCATAAGGTACTGCTGCGTACTAGAATAATTTGATCATGTTGGGTCCGTCTCCTCTTCGAAGAAATGGCAGTACGTCTCAGGAAAAGGAGTAACAAAATATTTATACTTTTTTACATGAGTTTACGAATACTTTATTTAAGTACTAGTGAATGATTACGACAGTATAGCACAATCAAAACAAATACTTTTCCATTGTCTATAACGTAGTTTTATGAAAACATTTCATATAATGCAAACTACAAAATTCTTTTTTATTGTTCAAGTGTAGAAGGTAACCATGACAATTACAAAAGTGTAAATATCGTTCTACTGGAAATCGCTTTTGCCCTTTTTTTTTTTTTTACTTTGCTAATTATAGTTTCTTACAAAGATGGCGAGCATTCTACTGCTAGAGTTCTTGTAATATCGAAAAGAAGAAACGAAGAATTCTCACATCGCAGTTTACTGATTCTTTGAAAATCATAACTTTCCTCAGTGTCATTAATTCTCACCTTTTTTGTCATTCGAGATGAGACCAGCAAAAAATTAAATCAGATAAGGATGAGGTTTATTAATTACAAATAAATACCACTATTGCTACTACAATTAATCCTTCAATTTATTAACAATACAGAATGAAATTATTTGACATAAGAACATTCATTTCACAATCCAGTTCAGATATTCAAGTTCTTCGTCAAAGTAAAGCAAAATATCTTTGCGTATTGCATACAGTATATATATCATACAATTATATTGCCATATTTCCACAGTTTTAATCTGCCAGGAAGTTTCATATTGCCATATACTGATTAGGGGCCCTGACTTAATACAATTACTTACACTGTTCAAAAAATGGTTAATGGCTCTGAGCATTTAGGGCCTTAACATCTGATGCCATCAGTCCCCTAGAACTGAGAACTACTTAAACATAACTAACCTAAGTACATCACACACATCCATGCCCGAAGCAAGATTCGAACCTTCGACCGTAGCAGTCGCGCGTTTCCAGACTGAAGCCCCTAGAACCGCTCGGCCACACCGGCAGGCACTTACACTGTTCAGCCAAAACATTATAACCATCTCCTTAATAGCTTGTTTCTCCGTCTTTGGGACGAAATACATCGCTGATTTTGAGTGTCAGGGATCCTGCAGTTTGTTGGTACGCATGTGGAGGTACGTGGCATTAGACGTCTACGCACAGGTCATGTAATTCCCGTAAATAACGGGCCGCTAAATTGCGAACGCGCCAATGGCGTCCGAAAGCGACCCAGATTGATCCATATTATTTACATCAGGCGAATTTGGACGCCGAGACATCAGCGTCAGTTTACTATAATGCTCCTCAAACCTCTCTAGCATGGTTCTGGCTCCGAGTGACCGACAATTATACTTCTGAAAAATGACATCGCCGACAGGGAAGATATCAAGTAGCTGGTTCGCAGCTGTCAGCCTATCTTAGATTACCACGACAAGACCCATGCAAGCACAGAAGAATGTCTTCCATAGCATACTACTGCTCCCACCAGTCTGCGTCTGTGGCGCGCTGCACGTTTCGAGCCGTTGTTCACCTCGATGACGGCGTTTGTGGAGACGACCAGCGATCTAGTGTAACAAAACTGTGACTCACCCGAAGAGCTGTCACGTTTCCATTGATCTACAGTCGAATCCCGATGGTCCCGTTCCCACTGCGATCGTAGTTGACGATGTCGTTGGGTCAACATGTGAACACGTAAAGGTGGTCTGCTCTGGAGCTTCATGTTCAACAATGTTTGATGAACGGTGTGCTCCGAAACACGTGTGGGTGCACCAGCAATGTGTTCTGCCGGCAGAGATGCCACAGATCACCATCTATCCCAAACAGACAAGCGTCCGAACTCCACGGTCTGTGTAGAGTCGTGGATGTCCAACCATTCAGCCTAGTGATAGTTTCACTATCCTACCTCTTTCCGTAGATGCTCACGACAGTAGCACGTGAACATTCGACGAACTTCGCCGTTTACAAGGTACTCGTTCATAGGCTCTGCGTAATAATAATCTGCCCTTTTCTGAAAGTCCTTTACATCAATGGATTTCCCGATTTACAGTCCATATCTTCGCTAGAGTGATCCCTCGTTCGTGTCTGCTCGGCTTTCATAGTTTACTTACCGCCTCACGTGCCCGCAACGCCACCAGGCGGTATCCAACTCGGCGGTGGGCAGTTGTCACAATGAGTCACATGTGTAATAAAGGAATTTGTAAGGGCAAGTGGAAGAGAAATAACGAATAAACCACTGCAAGAAACTTTAATTTCCATGTGATAGGGAAACATCTGTTAATTGCGTGCCATGTTTACGTTCCACGTGACAAACGTTGCTCCATGTGATGATCATCTGCATACACGACAGCCTGAAACCCTCCTAGACGTACCATTCACAATTGCTCGCAGCACTTTTCGAACGCTGGACCATGGAATGTTAAGAGGTCGTGACAAAGCACGTGCGCTCCTTCAAGATCACACATTGAGTCCAGCATTTGCAGCCATGACAACAGTAACATCTTCAACAATTTGTAGCGTTATTGGTTGGTTGTCGGCCTCTCCCAGGACAAATTTTCAAATAGCCGGTTAATTCGAGTATCCGAATCGAGCTCTCTAACCCCGGTGCGGAAAGAGGACCTCTCCGTATTCCTTCAATGCGTCAGTACTTGTGAAGAGCAGCAGCATCATCGCTATTGTTTTGATAAAACAGCTTTACGAGCAAAGCCCCCCCTCACCTTGTCTACACTCATGTTGACCGTATGCGACTGTAATGCACACTGATGCTTCTTTTTCAATCCTACGTTGACGTACCAGTATCGACACCTAACGGCAAGTCATGACACTAACAAGTAAAATCCTGCACCAGTCTGTCTGATCTTCACTCTAAAAGTTGGGAAACCATACGGTAAATAGTTTGCCGTCCACACTGACTCTATTAGCGAAAGTTTAATTATAACTGCCCTGAATCTACTGAGGAAGATTGTGAGGGATGGAAAATATCCTCTACAGTTCACTAGCCGTCTTACAAAATTCCTGAGAAAGCAAAGAAAAATTCATATGCGATTACATGAAGCGAAAACCTGGTTAACCAACAGAAAGAAGGTGTATGAATCAAAATGAACGTCAGGAGAATGATGCGAGAAACATTTAATGCATTTCAAGGTAAAATTTTGCCGAATATTAAGTAGTTTTGGTCTTATGTAATGTTAGTGAGGGTATTGAAATCATTTATTCAGTTCTTCTAGTCCATATGTGGCATAACAGCAAACCAGTGCTTAACAGTATTGGTTGAAAACAGTCTTGGTTGCAATTTCAGTTCTTTTATTTTTCAACGACGCGTTTCGCCTTATTTAGGCATCTTCAGATTATCTTTTCTAGATGGACGCGAGAGACACCAAGATCTGCATAACGCGACCCCGTCCACAGGAGCGAGTAACAGTAAGATGGGGGCTCAGGTAGTAAGCATAATGCGCCACATCGTCGTGTGCCAATACTGGCGTATATCTAGAAAAGATAACCTGAAGATGCCTAAATAAGGCGGAACGCGTCGTTGAAAAATAAAAGAACTGAAATTGCTACCAAGACTGTTTTTAACCAATTTATTCAGTTGTTCAGGGACCATACTGGTACCAAACCAGAATTCGGTATTCAGGAGTTTTCCCCCACGGAGGACAATAATACGGGTCTTCTTTCCAATAATCGCACGAACACCATAATGGTAAATACTGAGGTGAGCGATAGTGGAACAAAAAATCAACTAAAATTCTTCAGCAGGGGAAATGCATATAGTCGGGATGAGATACCAGTCAGATTCTACAGAGATAATGCGAAAAAACTTGCTCGCCTTCTAAACGTAGTTTTCAGGAAAGGCTCTCATGCAGACGCGCATAATTATAGGGCTACGATTGACTAATCCGATATTTCCTGGGTATTCATTTTGCCAATTTTCCGCTACAAAACCAAAAAATGAACTGTGATTGTAGTGTAACATCCGAACAGTTTCTGTATGCTGAACGCAGTTGCTTCGAGTGTCTAGAACACGATTTTGTAAACGACTCTGTGACAATAATTGCTCATAGCTCTACAGACGGTAATTGTTTTCGTCTGCAGCCGTTTGTGCTTCGCAGTTGAAAGTTGTCAAAAGCGCTGTCAGGTATCTGAGAGTTTCGTAATTTAACTCGCCTGTAGGAGTGTCTTCTAGTAAAGAATGAATGAATTAAAACTTCATGTATGATGGAAGTTTTCTTTAGGCATCTAATTGATTGTAACATCACATCTCCTGAACTATGTTTGGTAATAGGGCATAAGTTTTTAAGTGCGTTAAGCTGAATACGTGGATACTGTCTGTGAACTTTATTGCGAATATGGTTAGTGGCATGGAAGTAATAGATTTAAACGTCATACAAGATGCGGTAGTTTTTCACGCCTCTCATTATTTATGACGCCATATTTCCTGACCTATATGACAGGTACGTGGTTCTTACATCGACAGCGGTTGCTGCCAAAACAGTAAGGGATTCGTGTACCAAGTTTGGTTGCAATCGATCCGGTGGTTTAGGAGGAGACGTAGAACGCACAGACACCAAACCAAGACATACACACACACATACACACACACACACACACACACACACACACACAAACATTTTTTTATAATATTTACGGATATCGCTGACATTTGAGCCGTGCTTGGCTCGTGTTCCTGCCAAAATGTATTTTGCACCCTGTTTTTAACGTACTTCCATCTCACTACGTTAATTTAAATTACTACTGTCACTGAGTTGCTCCTGCTCTGCCAGACCGTGAGCGGCATTAGCAGCGCATATCGATATATCCCCTCTCGTAGTACCTTTGCTCGACTGCAATTACTTCCAGGTCGTTGTCTGTCGTAAGCAGTTCGGATAGGGAGTTCGTGTCGCGACTTCGGGCAGCCAGTCAGTGGGAACGCGTCTGGAGCGCAGTCCGGACCTGCCAGTCGGGGAGTTGCAATGCGGCACTAGAGCAGTCAGGTAGGAGATGTAGGGCCTGCGTCGGCATGGCTCGCCCGACCATTGCCGCCAAGCATCACTTGAGCCTGGCCACGGTCTTGGTGGATCGTCGATCGATCGTCCTCCCGGACGGTCTTCGTTCAAGTCTTTGTGAGGTTGTGTGTGTAGTTGGCGTTATGTCCACTGACGACTATTTTAGCTGTTGTCGGCATTCTGAGAGCGAGTAGGTCGGTTGCTGCGGACCAGGGAAGTTATCTCCGCGCGGTGCAGGCGGTTGAGTCCGCTGCCGGTCCCTACGCAGTGTCGGAGCGTGTGTGAAGCTGTCCGATCGCTACGGGCTTCGTGGTTCATCGAGCCAGGACGTCCAAGTTGAGTAGGGGTTTCAACTATCCAAGCCAGGTCCATTCATGTTGTGGTTCGTTTCGGTGGTTCGCTGTTGGGGAGGATTTCCTGTGAGCAACACCGAGTGTTTCTATTGCTGACATTTAGCCGCCATGCGCCTTCTGCTCTTGAAAGGTTATTGTAATTTCCTCTGAAAGATTTTACAAGTTATTGTGGGCCTACCGCAGTTGGTGTTGCAAAAGGAAATTTTTATCTTAATGTATTGTTTTACCGCTTGTTGCAATATATATTTCCTTACTTTGCAGGATTTAACTTTGAGGCCTTCAGCCATGTTATTGCGTTTGTTTATGTCTTTCTGTGCACCTTGTGGGCCGTCAGCCCTGTTAGCATCTTAAAACATTGTAGCCTTCTGCCTTCAGTAATCATCATAGTATATTTGGAATTTTGAAGATTTAATCCGGCGGCCTTCAGTCGCTCCGCATGCTGATCGCATATATGTATACGATTTATCTTATTCGTAAATTTAACTGTGTGTCATGTATTTTCAAAATTGAACTTATTCTAAGGCATCTGTTTGCAGGTCTTCAGACGCGAAACAAATTTAATTCCTTCAAAAGTGGGTTTGTGAACTAAATGATAATAAATTACAATTGTGAAGTGAATCCGGCCGCGACTCCCTTGGCCCTTTCCACAATCCTAATTACCTGTTAGCCCTGCGTGACTTAGCGGGCGTTTCAATTTATTTCTTGTAGAATTAAGGAACATGTTTTATGCTCATGTTTCAAGACCTCCTTGGAGAACTAAAATATCCTTTATAAAATCAACTTGGATTCCACAAAGAGAAATCTTGCGAAGCTCTGTTTCCATATGAGATCCAGACAGCCTTAGGCAACGGCCTTCTGGTTGATGCTATGTTCTCTGATTTCCGAAAAGCATTCGATAAAGTTCCTCACTGTCGTTTAGAGAACGATCTGTCCTGATTTGTCCTACAGGAGCCGGCCGCGGTGACCGAGCGGTTCTAGGCACTTCAGTCCGGAACCGCGCGACTGCTACGGTCGCAGGTTCCAATCCTGCCTCGGGCGTGGATTTGTGTGATGTCCTTAGTTAGGTTTAAGTAGTTCTAAGTTCTAGGGGACTGATGACCTCAGACGTTAAGTCCCATCGTGCTCAGAACCATTTGAACTATTTTGTCCTACAGGAAAGTATTCAACACGCCGTTTGTAACGAAACATAATCGAAAAATGTGAAGTTAATATTCGGGGTATCTAAAGCAATACATACAATTTGTATTAACGACCTAGTGGATAAGATTGGAGGCTCCATAAGGATATTCGCAAATGATGCTGTTGTCTATAGCACGGGAGGGCAGTTTTTAAGGACATGCGCCTCATTAACATACTTACTTTAGCTCGCGGGTCGCCTCGTCACATAACAGGACAGCAGCGCTCCTAGTACGTAAACTCAAAAGTATAGCGTCCGTGACGTCAGTACACACTGAGGTGACAAAAGTTACAGCATACTTCTTAATACACTCTCGGACCCCTTTTTGTCCCTCGTAGTATAGGAACTCGACTTGGCATGAACGCAACAATTCGTTGGAAGTCTTTCGCAGAAATATTGAGCCATGCTCCTCTGCATCCATCCACAATCGCGTAAGTGCTGCCGGTGTAAAACTTTGTGTATGAACTGACCTTACGAATATGTCGTATAAATGTTAGGTTGGATGCGTGTCGGGTGATTTGGGCAGCCAAACGATTCGCTCGAATTATATGGAATGTTCTTCAAACCAGTAGCGAACGATTGTGGCCCAGTGACACTGCGCATTCTCATTCATAAAAATTATTTCGTTGTTTGGGAACATGATTCCATGAATGGCTGCTGATGATCTCCAAGTATCCGAACGTAGGCATTTCCAGTCAACGATCGGAATTTTGGAACACGTATTATGTTCGAGTATGATGACTTTTCTGGAGACTAGGAATCTATTCTGTAGGAATCAGCATGGGTTTCGAAAAACACGGTCGTGTGAAACCCAGCTCGCGCTATTCGTCCACGAGACTCAGAGGGCCATAGACACGGGTTCACAGGTAGATGCCGTGTTTCTTGACTTCCGCAAGGCGTTCGATACAGTTCCCCACAGTCGTTTAATGAACAAAGTAAGAGCATATGGACCATCAGACCAATTATGTGATTGGATTGAAGAGTTCCTAGATAACAGCACGCAGCATGTCATTCTCAATGGAGAGAAGTCTTCCGAAGCAAGAGTGATTTCAGGTGTGCCGCAGGGGAGTGTCATAGGACCGTTGCTATTCACAGTATACATAAATGACCTTGTGGATGACATCGGATGTTCACTGAGGCTTTTTGCAGATGATGCTGTGGTGTATCGAGAGGTTGTAACAATGGAAAATTGTACTGAAATGCAGGATGATCTGCAGCGAATTGACGCATGGTGCAGGGAATGGCAACTGAATCTCAATGTAGACAAGTGTAATGTGCTGCGAATACATAGAAACATAGATCCCTTATCATTTAGCTACAAAATAGCAGGTCAGCAACTGGAAGCAGTTGATTCCATAAATTATCTGGGAGTACGCATTAGGAGTGATTTAAAATGGAATGATCATATAAAGTTGATCGTCGGTAAAGCAGATGCCAGACTGAGATTCATTGGAAGAATCCTAAGGAAATGCAATCCGAAAACAAAGGATGTAGGTTACAGTACGCTTGTTCGCCCACTGCTTGAATACTGCTCAGCAGTGTGGGATCCGTACCAGATAGGGTTGATAGAAGAGATAGAGAAGATCCAACGGAGAGCAGCGCGCTTCGTTACAGGATCATTTAGTAATCGCGAAAGCGTTACGGAGATGACAGATAAACTCCAGTGGAATACTCTGCAGGAGAGACGCTCAGTAGCTCGGTACGGGCTTTTGTTAAAGTCTCGAGAGCATACCTTTACCGAAGAGTCAAGCAGTATATTGCTCCCTCCTACGTATATCTCGCGAAGAGACCACGAGGATAAAATCAGAGAGATTAGAGCCCACACAGAAGCATACCGACAATCCTTCTTTCCACGAACAATACGAGACTGGAATAGAAGGGAGAACCGATAGAGGTACTCAAGGTACCCTCCGAGACACACCGTCAGGTGGCTTGCGGAGTATGGAGGTAGATGTAGATGTAGATGTAGATGTAGATGTAGATGTACCAGAGGAGACAGCTCATTCCATGCAAACGCATCCCACACCGTTATAGAGCCACCTGCACAGGGCCACGTTGACGACTCGCGGGGTCTGCGCCACTGTCGAACTCCACCATCAGCTCGTACGTCCTACATTGAGGCTAGATTCCAAATGAAACTAAAGACATCAGTGGCCTTTGTTGATCTGCCAGCAGCACATGACACTGTGTGGCTAGATGGACTCCTGCTGAAGTTAAAAAAGCACATCCCAAGTAAGAAACTGACGACACTTGTGGGAAATATGTTAACCAACCGTTACTTCAAGGTTAGCGTTGGACAAAAACAGAGCAAGTCATTTACCTTTAAAAATGAGCTCCCCAATGGGTCCGTGCTAGCATCCCTACTTTTCAGTCTGTACACCAGTGACATGCCAAACACTGCTAGCGCAAAGTTTTGCTATGCCGATGACCTTGCCATAGCCGTACAAACCAGCACACTTGAGGAAGGAGAAGCTATGTTATCTAGAGACTTATAAACTCTCAACACATACTGCAAAGCCTGGAGATTCCATCCAAATGCAGCAAAGACAGAAATCTGCGCATTCCATCTAAACAACAGAATTGCAAACCAGCAGTTGAATGTTAGCTTCTGCCAACAAAAGGTTAGACATAATTTCCAGCCTAAATACCTTGGTGTCACACTAGATCGGTCTCTGACGTATAAAAAACACTTGGAAAAAACAAGCCAAAAACTAAAGACCCCAAACAACATCGTAAAGAAACTAGGTGGTACAACATGGGGTGCCGACGCATCGGCTCTGCTTACTACAGTACTTACGCTGGTGTACCCAGTTACCGAATACTGTGCTCCAGTGTGGCAACACAGTGCCCACACGAGGAAGCTGGACGCACACCTGAACGAGTCAATGAGGGTTATTACGGGCACGTTAAAATCCCACCACCTGAATTACGACGGCAAGAAGCAATCAATCGAGAATGGAGGAAACTACACCACCCCGACTACACACAAGACCTCCCAATTCATACAGTATTAAAGAACCCTCCCCCAGACCGCTTAAAATCTCTCAATCCACTGTGACATAATGGATGGAACGACAAGAAGTTCGACATTAAAGAAGAGTGGAGCAAGAGATAGAATGCTGCAACAATAGCGCATCAAGGTGTCCAAGACCCAACTGCCAGCCTACCAGGATTTCATCTGCAGAGACGTGACTGGACAAGGCTGAACAGAATAAGAACTGGCACGCCAAGTGCAACGCTATGATGCACAAGTGGGGACTCCGAGATTCTCCAGCCTATGATTGTGGGGCCCTAGAACAAACTGTTCAACATATTGTTAGAGACTGTCCTCGGATGAAGTATCCTGGACCATATAGTGACTTTATTAATGCTACTCCCTCTGCTGTTAGTTGACTTCAATCATTAGATATTGAACTATGATTAAATGTATCTGACTTTTTTAACTTGCAATTATATCAGTCAAAGTAGTTAGTAATAATAAGTTAGTAATTTTCACAATTTAAAATTGTGTCTAAAATTTGTGCTAAAAAGTAAAACTAAAGAATATTTAAATAGATATATAAGTAAAATTAAACTTTATGTACTTGTCAGTGTTTGCTGTTGTTGCCATACGATAAATAAATATACAAGTAAAGCTCGCACCAACTGAAATCGGGACTCATCTGACCTGGCCACGGTTTTCAAGTCGCCTAGAGTCTAGTCGATATAGTCACGAGCCCAGGAAAGGCGCCAAGGTGACTCGTGCCGTTAGCGAAAGCACCCGCGTCGGTCATTTGCTACCATAACCCATTAACACCAAATTTCTGCGCACTGCCTTAACGGATACTTTAGTCGTGCGTCCCACATTCATTTCTGGGATTATTTTATGCAGTGTTGCTTGTCTGTTAGTACTGACCAATCCAAACGCCAAATACCGCTTCTCTCGGTGGTTAAGTGAAGGTTGTGTTCGAGGTAAGAGATAATGCCTGAAATCTGGTATTCAAAGGGCTCTGAGCACTATGGGACTCAACTGCTGTGGTTATCAGTCCCCTAGAACTTAGAACTACTTAAACCTAACTAACCTAAGGACATCACACACATCCATGCCCGAGGCAGGATTCGAACCTGCGACCGTAGCAGTCGCACGGTTCCGGACTGCGCGCCTAGAACCGCGAGGAAATCTGGTATTCTCCGCAAACACTTGACAATGTGGAGCGCGCGGAATATTGACTTCCCTAACGATATCCAAAATGGAATGTTCCATGCGTCTAGCGCCAACATCCTTCTGCATGCGAAATCTGTTAATCCCAGTCGGGAGGGTGGGGGGAGGCTCTATAATCACATCGAAAACCTTTTCACATGAATCACCTGAGGGCAAAGGTCAGCTCCTATTAGTGCAGAGACTGACGGTTGACCATAAACTTAAATAAATGTAAAGTATTACGAATAAATAGGCCAAAAGGTCTAGTACAGTTCGATTACTCCATCGGCGACAAATCACTGGAAACAGTAATTTCCGTAAAATACCTAGCACTGAACGTCCCGAACGGATAAAAGTTGAACGACCACTTAAAACAAATAGGCGAAACAGCAGATACCAGAATGAGATTCATTCCGAGAGACTTTCTTTTCAGTCAGTCTTCTTTTGATGTGGCCCGCCACAAATTCCTTTCTTGTGCCAACCTTGTCATCTTCTGTTCTCTTCTCTTCTGGTTTTCCCACAATCCGCGATTAGCCACCATACAATGCTGCGTTCTAAATTCAAATTCTAAGAAACTTCTTAACGCCTGCATTTGAAGATAGAGTTCTTTCGAACAGGGATGCCTTTTTTACCCATTTTGCGTCTTTTTACGTGCATCTTGCATCGTCTGTCGTACGTTATTTCGCTTTCACAGAAGGAGAAGTCCATCTTGTCGTATATCGTTTCACCCTGAATTTTAATCCCACTCTTGAAACTTCCTTCTAAGAGGGCTACTCGGAAAGTTAGGTCCGATCGGTCACGAAATGGAAATCACTGTGAAAATCAAAAATGTTTTATTTCTAACAGTTAGCTATACCTTCCAGCTACTTCTCTACACAGTAGCCACTCCGACTTTGAGATCTGACGTAGCGTTGCACCAGCTTTCGAACATCCTTGTCACAGACGGCAGCCGCCTGTGCTTTCCGCTAATTCTCTACACTGGTCTACAGCTCTCGTTATCTGTACCAAAATGTCTTCATAGCCAGCGACTCAACTGAGCGGAGATGAAATCAGAGGAGCCAATCATGGGCTGTTTTGTGAGTGATCAAACACATCCCATCGTAAACGTTGCCGAAGTATCTTCATTCCCACTGCAGAGTGCGACCAAGAACTGGCATGAAGAAGAAAATTCATGGCAGTTACGTTATGTGGGTTACATGACAGCAGGGGAAATCTCTCATCAGGCCTTATACTTGGCTGGAAGACACTATTTTCTAGGCATCTGTACGTGCTCATTGTGAGCTCGGAACCGAAAACAGCGACGTGACACTATCAACGGACATACTAGAAACACTTCCCAACTCATCTGTGCAAAGGTTAATCGGTTTTTCAGTGAGGTTTCCATTTAGCGCCTGATCGGATGTTACTTTCCGAATAGTTCTTGTATTGCTTCTTCGAATTGGACGTTGAATTGCAGGGCCAAAAGTTTACAACCCTGTCTCAAATGTTTTTAAATAGTAGCACTTCGTTCTTGGCCTTACATTTTTATTATTTCCTATTGGTTCTTGTACTTATTGTACATTACCCGTCTTTCCCTATAGCTTAATCCTATTTTTCTCAGAATTTGGAACACTTACATTATTTTACACTGTCAAAAGCATTTCCTACGTCAACAAATCCTATAACTGTAATAAGTGATGACTAACTGAAACCCTCAGCTGCCGACAGGTGTTGTTGATATACCTCGATGTGGACAGATGAAAATGTGTGCCCCGACCGGGACTCGAACCCGTGATCTCCCACTTACATGGCAGACGCTCTATCCATCTGAGCCACCGAGCACACAGATGAATAGTGCGACTGCAGGGACTTATCCCTTGCACGCTTCCCGTGAGACTCACATTCCCAACTGTCCACAATTCTACACATGTAATGTACCTTATAGACATTTACCCATTCACTCATTACTCGCGCACGCTTTGGGAATCGCCAAATTGTTGTTTGTGTTGCTGGC
Organism: Schistocerca serialis cubense; assembly: GCF_023864345.2. NCBI lineage: Eukaryota > Metazoa > Arthropoda > Insecta > Orthoptera > Acrididae > Schistocerca > Schistocerca serialis. Next base: position 377,531,785 of record NC_064643.1, on the reverse strand, counting down.
TGAGTTCCTTAACATTACGCCATTGCCGTTGTACCTCCTCCATGTTCTCATACTTCCAGTACCACCTGTCTGGTTTAATAGTTCGTATGTAAAAAAGATACACGTGCAACTTAAAAAGAGGCCATGAGCATTGTTAATGGGCCAATACGGTCTACTCACATATAAGGGTTACCTCCTAATAAGACGTAAGTGTGTTAATTGCTGATGCTTGCATATGGAGTATCGTCTCAGTTGTGTGACTGGATTCGTGATTTCCTCTCAGAGAGGTCACAGTTCATAGTGACAGAGGGTAAATCATCGAGCAGAACAGAAGTGATATCTGGCGTTCCGCAAGGTAGTGTCATAGCCCCTCTGCGTTCCTGATTTACATAAATGATCTAGGTGATAATCTGAGCAACCCCCTTAGCTTGTTTGCAGATGACGCTGTAATTTAGCGTCTAGCAAATCCAATTACAAAATAATTTAGAGAGAATTTCTGTATGGTGCGAAAAGTGGCAATTGGCACTAAACAAAGAAAAGTGCGATGTCATCCACATGGGTACCAAAAGAAATCCGATAAATTTTGGGTTTACGATAAATCGACTAAATACCTAGGAATTACAATTATGAGCAACTTTAACTGGAAAGACCACATAAATAATATTGTGAGGAAGGCGAAACAAAGACTGCGCTTTGTTGGCACAACACCTAGAAGATGCGACAAACCCACCAAAGAGACAGCCTACATTACACTTCTCCGTCCTCTGCTGGAATATTGGAGAGCGGTGTGGGATCCTTACCAGGTAGGATTGACGGAGGACATCGAAGAAGTGCATTGAAGGGCAGCTCGTTTCATGTTATCGCGCAATAGGGGTGAGAATGTCACTGATATGATACGCGAGTTGGGGTGGCAGTCACTGAAACAAAGGCGATTTTCTTCGCGGCGAGATATATTTACGAAATTTCAATCACCAACTTTCTCTTCCGAATGCGAAATTATTTTGTTGGCACCCACCTGTTGAGAAATGATCATCATAATAAAATAAGAAAAATCAGAGCTCGAACGGAAAGATTTAGGTGTTCCTTTTTCCCACGCGCCATTTGAGAGTTAAATGGTAGAGAAGTAGTATGAAAATGGTTGGATGAACCCTCTGCCGTGCACTTAAGTGTGATTTGCTGGGTAACCATGTAGATGTAGAACACCGATCTTCCAATATTAAACGATGTATCCCTTACGGGGCGAAAAAGACTAAAATCAAGACTCTGACGGAAACTGAATTCAGTATCATCGATGAATGGAAACGTTGCTGGAAACAAAACTGTTCTCCACACTACCTGAAACTGCTTCGCATCCAGAAGAAACCTCCTGCATTCGACCAGCCTCGGGCAAATATACTACCCTGAAGCGCATCCAAACGGGCCACCGCATCCCAACGGGCTATGGAAGAAGTGCAGACACTCTCCACCAGTCTAACAAATCTTCATCACCATCGGATGACTGTGCTGCAGAACGACAAACAGTTGCTCATGGTATATTAAGATGTGCCTAAAAGTGTTCTTTCGGAGATTTCCCCACAGCGACAAAAGATGTGTTAAAATACAAGAAAGACCATGATATACACTTACAGTTGTTGTCATTTGTGTTATTTTATGCTGGAGAGCTTTGCTTAGTTGTTGACATGTAGTAGCTTGTAAACTTTCTATGTCTACTGCCAAAGGGTAAATAAATAAATAACACATTCAGTATTCTCTTTATATTCTGTTTGTGACATCGGCTTTCCATTTCACTTCCCACTGTATCTAGACCAGATTCCTGCATTTCTCATTTCAGATTTTCTAGCTTTTTTACAATGTTCAAGCTTCTGACATTCTGCATTCCGGCTCGTAGAATGTTACCGTTTCATTGATTATTGAATCTTTTTCTCACTGTTATCTCCACTTTGGCAGTACCCCCTCGGAGATCCGAATGGGGGCTAATCCGTATTATTTTCTCAGTGGAGACTTCACCATTACACATGTCAATTACAGGCTATACTTCCCGTGGACAGGAGTTATGTGTCTTCAACGCAGCGATTTGCACTGCCCTCTGCTTCCTCATAGAGCTGACTCATCCACCATTTAGGGGTGGTTTCCAAGTCAGTGTCCAAGTGGGTGTCCTGTCCTCATCGGCAGGAGAGGGCTACGGAAATAATAAACTCTAGTGGCAGACGCCACAGAGAGGGGCGCTGCACATCATGAAGGCTCTTGAAAGTTTGAGAGGTTTCGTTTCAAGAAGGGTCGGGCAAAATGTTAATTCCTTCCCCACACATGCCTCGAAATGATCACAACCAGAAAATCAGAGGAATTAGATGTCATGCGGAACTTAATCGACACTTATTTTTCCCACGAACCGTTCACGCGTGGAACAGGTAACTGGGGAAACGGTAGTGGTACCAAAGTTCCTCCGCCACATATCATGAGGTGGCTTTCGGAGTACAGTTGTAAATGTAGATTGGTAGTTGCTCGACAAATGTAAAGTTTCGTTCCTGTTTCACAGTGTTGACATGGTACTCCTACTTCTACGGCTTTGCTGTTTAGGAGACGATACCTCTTAGAGTTGTTTACAGTTGTATGGAATCTTATCTTGAACGATGTGAGACACTACATAGTATACCAGAGTCTTTGTGACTATATGACCAATATAATGGTCAGTCGGACATTTGTTCATGTTGATGCACTGTTCTTTCATTTATAGCTACATTTTGATCGTTTGCAATACAAGGGGCACATGTGAAAATAAACCGTACAGAAAGAACGTACGCACAGGACACGATGCGTGAATAAAAGCATCGCCTCTGCTGGGCTAATGGAAGCCACCACCTGCGGATGACAGAACACCGCTTTGTTCTAAAAACTGCAGCGTCGTAACAATCCCGTGCACCCAGCAGAGCAGCTCGATCAACATCGTCGCTCGCCACGGCCTACCCTGCACAAAGGGAACGCGTGCTTCCGACAGGCGGAAAGAGATATGTTAATTACCGCAGCGCCGGCGCCGGCGCTGGCGGTGACTCCACGCCACAGGCCTTTGCCGACGGCTCGCCTCTGCACACGAGGGCGCCTGTCCGGCCCGCCCGATACACCAAAACATCCATGCAAATTCTTTGCAGGGTTTTTCCACTAAGGAAAGCGTGTACATTGTTCCTAATTCTTGTAAAAGTTTGTTGAGTACATGCAACTAGTTCAAACAACAGTCAAATTATTTCTTAATGAAATCAAATAATGCGCACTCACAACCATAGAAAATTCCCTGCGTTCAGTCAAATTTCCGTAGACGTGTTTTTTAAAGATTGTCTCGACTAAACTGAAAGGAGACCGTTTACATTATTTAGCTATTAGTTATTGTTTCAACAGATGACCAGCACACTATAAGCAAATTCAAAATGTGATGCACAGTTATTATCATTATTATTATTATTAAAAATCTAAAGTACATTAATAATACCTTTTCCTTACTTTGTAAATTACCCATTTTGTCCCGGATCCGAATACCACATCACAGCATCTAACTATAAGAACAATTAAATGAAAAGAATGTGTTACAGAAAACGAAGAAAGGGAGTAAAAAGAAAATAAAAATTACACTGGCGATGGATAAAACACGGGGTACTTCCTGTACCTTAGGGGGAACCGTCCCCGAACGGGCTGCGTTTTTAACGTTCCCTTGCGCCTCACAGTAGCACTTATCCATAAACCAGAATTAGCTAGAAATGTGGACATACAATCAGCGTTATTATTCAGAGGATTTCTGAGAAATTTTATGGTGTTGATAACAATTTTATGAAAAGCTAAAAAACAGAACGCTGTTTAACTGAGAAAAACAGTGAGGCTACAGGTAACATTCAGGGAAGTATGTTATGTCTCCAATTTCCTCTTCTTATGCTTATGTGTGTAAAATATACAACTCTTATTTTATTACCGGAAATATATTTAAAAATGTAGATCATAATCATACACATGATCATCACATTTTAGAATTTTCTGAAAATAGTAGGCAAGGAAGGAACAGGTCATTCTAATTATATGTGCCAATTTTTTTACTTCAACTTGTCATTTAGGAAAAAAAGTGTACCTGTGTGTTAAAAATTCAGTTAAATAGCCAAAGAAGAGTTACCAGCTTATTGGGTTATCTCTATGCATTTTTCGATGCTGCATATTCCTGTTGGCCACGTGTTTCTTTGTCGTCCATACTCCTTCTCTTCATTCTTTTATGTACCCTAGCCTGCTTGGTAACGTTAGGCCGGAAACCATGTTCCTGCCAGTCTGGGCATCTATTTTTTTCGGAACATGAATCCTAAAAATTGTACCATCAGTGTAAGTTATTAAGCATCCATTACACCTATCTTCAACACTGTCAGCCATACAAATACTGTTTCCGATATTCGCTCCGTTACGCTGCTGTTGAAGCTTTCGTTGGGTTTCTGTGAGAAACCATGGACATATTTTCCTAAGAATATTTGTATTTGCCCTTTATTTAATTGCCCCCATAAAAGGAAGTAATGCTTGTAAAAATATTGTAATCCAGCGAAATGTAGAATTTGTGGGTCATGAGACGTATTCTCACTAAGGCAGTTATTGTACCATTTCCTGTTGCTTGTCGCCCGTCTTAAATATGACTGCCTACACGGCCTGTTGCTCTCTGTACGAAGCTTTTCATTCGATTACTGTACTGTCACGTCATCCACAAGGTAGCTTCATCTGTCAAGCAAAAAACATGCTTGTCGTTAATATACTTACTTTTGTTACTTGATAACAGTCAATGAACTAATCATCGTAAGTAGGCTGCAACGCGATTGATGCAGAATCCCATACCAGTCCTCTCGCTTTGAACAACAGAATAGGGAACGAACACCGTACACAACAAGGCATGACTTACTTTTGGTCGAATATCGGTGACTGAGTGTAGTGGTTTCACTGTGTCCACAAAAACAGGCAGCTGGTGGTAGGGTGTCCGCTCGCACGCTTCCGTTTCAGAAAGTGTTGCTGGGACGTGATGAAACCGACACGCTAAAAGCACTTTTGCTGCTGTTTATGCTATGGAGGACCGCAGGCGGCCGTCTGGCCAGCTTTACATCGATAGCTTTTACACCCATGTCAACCCCAACGACAGCAAGAATTGCGTTACGCTGACCTCGAGCCACGTCGCAGTGCGTTGCTCGCCCAGTCTGAATTGTTCATCGTCGAGTACGCCATATATGAAAGCACAAACTTGTACAGTCACAGACATCGGAAGAAGTTTGGTTTGCTATGAATACTGGAGTAAGCAATCAACGCGACTATATTACTGGTGTTATACGTACACCTTCTACATCTACATTCACTCACATATTCCGCAAGCCGCTATACTGTCTGTATGGCTCTGTCTGTGCCCTAGTTCTCGTATCTTCGTGGTCCCTAAGCGAAACGTATGTTGGCGTCGGTATTATCATTCTGCAGTCAGCTTCAAATGCCGGTTCTCTAAGTTTTCTCAGTGATGTTCCTCGAAAAGAACATCATCTTCGACGGCCGGTGTGGCCAAGCGGTTCTAGGCGCTTCAGTCTGGAACCGCGCGACCGCTACGGTCGCAGGTTCGAATCCTGCCTCGGACATGGATGTGTGTGATGTCCTTAGGTTAGTTAGGTTTAAGTAGTTCTAAGTTCTAGGGGACTGATGACCTCAGATGTTAAGTCCCGTAGTGCTTAGAGCCATTAGAACCATTTTTTGAACATCATCTTCCCTCCAGGGATTTCCATTTGAGTTCCCGAAGCATCTCGGTAACACTTGGATGTTATTCGAACCCGCCAGTACTTAATCTAGTAGCCGGTCTCTGAATTGCTTCGATGCGCTCATTTAATCCGACCTGGTGCGGATCCCAAACACTCGAGCAGTACTGAAGAATAGGTCACACTACCGTCCTACATGCGATCTCCTTCACACGTGAACCACACGCTCCTAAAATTCTCCCAATGATCCGAAGTCGACCATTCGCCCTCCCTGCCACAATCCTGACGTGCTCGCTTCGTCTCATATTTCTTTACAACATTAAGCCTAGATATTTAAACGAGGTGACTCTATCAAGCAGGACATTACTAATATTCTATCCGAACGTCAAGAGTTTATTTCACCTACCCATCCGCATTCAAAGCGAGCTGCCATTCATCAAAGCAAGTAGAAATTTTGTCTAATCTTGCATCATCCTGTAGTCACTCATCTTCGACACCTTCCCGTACGTCACAGCAACATCAGCAAAAAATCGTAGATTGCTGCTCACCCTATCCGCCAGATCTTTTATGTATGTAGTAAATAATACCCGTCCTGTCACACTTCCCAGCGGCACTCCTGATGATACCGTTGCCTCTGATAAACACTCGTCGTCGAGGACACCATACTGGGTTCTATTACTTAAGAAATCTTTGAGTCACTCACATATCTGGGAACCTGTTTCGTAATTCATAACTTCGTTAGCAGTCTGCAGTTGAGTTATGTGTCAAAAGCTTTCCGGAAATCTAGAAATATCAAATCTGCCTGCTGCTATTCGTCCATAATTCACAGAATATCATAACTTATATTTCTGTCTGGCAGAAGCGCAATAGCGCGGTCTGTATTTTTGAAATTTAGAAGACGTAGCAGCGAAGTTCCTTGAGAAGATGTCTTCCTATTGTGATAAGCATAAGGCTACATTTCATGTGCGAAGGTCCGCAACTAAATAAGTGATATGTTTAATGAACGCAACGGGAAATAGAAGGCCCTATTTTCCATGGTGTGTTAGATCGCTTCCTATCAAACTCCTCGATCATTTGTTACGGGAACGCGATAGAGCGCGTTATTGAGTGGATAGCACTGTCAAATAGTGTCCTGGAACAGCGCCCGTCACTGGACCTCGTCCAATGATAAACGTACCTGTGAAAAAAAAGAAGACGATAGAGTTTAATGTCATAACAATGACGAGACGGGTAGCAAAAAGCAAAGGAGTGACAGTAACATATTGGCCATGTCCTGCTTGTAAGAACTGTCCGGAAATTTCCCTAGAATTAATTACAAGAAACACAGGAAAACTAAATCTGAATGCATGGATAGGGATGCGACCTGAGGTCCTCCCAGAATATGATTCCATCACGGCGACCAAAAGTTACTTTGAAGTGGAATGTAACTGTTATTCTCTCCTGATGTCACCACATTCTTCTGACAAACAAAAAGGAAGCATTCAGTCCTTTATTGTACAAGTTATCAGTCTTTAGACTAGTTTCGTGCTGCCCTTTCTGTTCTCCATATCTTCCACCACCGATTCCTTTCCAAATTTGGTATTAAGTGATTCGCTTTTCTCATTTCTACTGTTGTTTATTACCTCTGACTTTTCTTTGCGTATCTTTCATAAGTGCTATATGTGCTATTCAAGCCATTCATTAAGTCATCTGGTCAGAAGGGCTAGGTCGCTGTAGCGTAGGATTTAGGTGCAGTGGTATTTGCGCAGGCGTTGTGCTAGCGTGGGATTAATTAGACGTAACGTTTATTGACAGTAATATATTATAACATAAAACCTTAAACAACATCAACCGAAATCATAGAAGTTAATATAAAAAAATAAAGGATATCTCTTCCAGCGGAGCGTGGAATGTCAGATCCCTTAATCGGGTAGGTAAGTTAGAAAATTTAAAAAGGGAGATGGATAGGTTAAAGTTAGATATAGCGGGAATTAGTGAAGTTCCGTGGCAGGAGGAACAAGACTTTTGGTCAGGTGAATACAGGGTTATAAATACAAAATCAAATAGGGGTACTGCAGGAGTAGGTTTAATAATGAATAAAAAAATAGGAGTACGGGTAAGCTACTACAAAACAAACAAAACAGAAAACAGATGCTATAAACAGATGTGGATCACAATAACCACAACTGTAATGCTTAATTTGGCAAAATTGCATGAAGCGGTGGAATTCTCTATGCGACACTTCCTCCTCTTGTAACAGTGATAACCTTATATGACTGACTCTAACCGACTTGATAGTGACAGTGAATCACGAAACAGCAAAGCTATTCAACTGCATTAATTGGCTGCATTAACTGGTTAACGCCGGCCAGTGTGGTCGTGCGGTTCTAAGCGCTTCAGTTTGGAACCGCGTGACCGCTACGGTCGCAGGTTCGAATCCTGCCTCGGGCATGGATGTGTGTGATGTCCTTAGGTTAGTTAGGTTTAAGTAGTTCTAAGTTCTAGGGGACTGATGACCTCAGTAGTTAAGTCCCATAGTGCTCAGAGCCATTTAACTGGTTAACTGCTGCCGGAAGTTGAAAGAACGCGCCACTGAAAGTGTAAAGCAACATTTCCTTTATGCTGGAGCCGCAAAGATGCTCACCATAGACCGCTACCCATCGTGGGTGAGTCTTATGCTCAGCACTGCGAAGAATCTAAAAGTCCGCACCCAGGATGCGTGCTCAGGTTCGAACGATCACCACCCGCGGATCAAACTCTACGGTGCGTACACGATGCTATCTCTGAGAAAAATCTCCTCCTCGAAGTTCCAGAACGAACACCGATGCACACATTACTCCGGTGTTACGAAAACAATTCCTCTCCAATGTTCTGCAAAGAACTCCCCCTCGATCTTTCTAAAATCCCCACTTACACAAATGTTACTACACTTAGTATACCAAATGCGCACAGCAAGATTCCTCTACGTCAATCGCGTAATCAAAAATAAATGTACCGTCCCCCTCCAGAAGATGGACTAAAAGACTCTCGTGCAATAGAAACTGACACCGCCGGTATGACTTTGACGTCACCGTCTGATTCCCAATCATGGCTCATATTTTTTAGCGTGTGGGAAATCACTTGGCATGGGAACCCAACTTTCCAAGAATGTTCCTTCTGGGTTGGCGACAGAATGTTGCACAAGCAGCAGCGCAGGACTATCTCGGCTTCAAAGAAGAAACTTTTTGTATGTTAGCAGAAACGCTTCTCTCTCTCAAAAAAACACGAAAAACAAAAAAAAGTCTTTGGCCATCCAGCCCACGGATACCTGCAGATTCCGGCAGGAGGCAATTTCGACATGCCAGCTCGTCGTTCCAACGAGCCTAAAAGTCATAAAAGCTCACCGGCCAGCATCGAAGTCAATATTCCGGGCTGTGCTAGTAGCAGGCCTCTGCTAGTCGCTTGGCGACACACCGCGGTGTCTCCCCCGTCCCTTGCGCAAACAGCCGTAACGTGAAGGCAGCCACGAGCACCCGCGTGCTCTCCGCCATTCCATCAGCTGCTAGCCGCTCCGCCTTCTCCGAGTTCGACTCATTAAGGCGGCCCTCGGGGACGACTCTGAGCAGCGCATTTCCCTCCACACAACGGTAGCACAGAAAGAACACAAAACCTTAGTCAACAGACGGCAAGGTCCATCACTTCTACCTGCATAGCGCAACTAGATTCCGAGACATGCAGTACATAATCATGTCATCCCGTCTCATTAAACGACATAACAACAACATAAATGAAATGGAGGCAAGCCTGACTTGCCGTCTTTCACAAAAATCACACTGCAGCGAGAACACTTTCTTATGCATCATTGCCTATGCCAAGCAGTACAGACTTCACAACCTATAACAGCTGCACCACAACAGACACTGGTTGATTTTACTAATTTGGTACTGCCTTGTAACTTTAGTTAGATAAAATTTGTTAGCCGCCCAACCAATAGATGTTGCTCGCAAAATCAGAATACTTGCTGCTCGGTACAGTTCTGCAATAAATAAACTCTTTATGGTTCCATGTTTCTGGCTGTGGGCTCCTGTCTTCTTCCGGATACCGGGAAAATACGTCATAGACAGTGTCCACGTGCAGAATACCCATGACCTGTGTTGACTGTTGTGACCCCCCAAACTGCCCAGCTCCAAGACACTCTGCGTTCCAGACTTTTCCTGTATTCACCTCGCTAGCTGACTGCCATTCAGCTTCCCTCTCCTCTGAACTGTGGTTCGTAATGACTACTTGGGCAGCATCACGGAACCTAGACCAAGTGCGACCAGTGCCCCAAGGAAGTCCACTACTGCCTCATGCTTGTCAGCCATTGGGCACAAGAGTTTCTGGTGGTGGCTCAAGTTGTGGTCGTCGCGTCTATTGCTTATCCACTGACTCTCACGTCCAGGGCCAGCCCGCCAACAGAAAAAATCTAGCTCTCGAGCATAATGGCTGGCCCTCCAGTGATACGACATGGGATTGTCAACGCTAGCACAATAGCCATGGCGCTGACTTTCAAATGGTGTTGACAGTACAGCAGAGTGTCCGTCCTCAGTGTTGTGGTGACGCAGGAAGCCTTGAAATGGCGCTGGTGTAGACTGCATGCCATCAAATGTACCCTCTGGTGCGAGAATAGCGACTGTCTTGGCTTGCAGGAAGAAAGTTACAAAATATATGAAGATGGTATATGTTCTTTCTGACATGTCCGAAAGAACAGATACCATCTTCATATAGTTAAGGCTAACCGGACATAGACCTTCTTCTTCTGTGTGGATGCACACGCATTGCCCGAACTCTTACGGGACTCGGTAAGATTGTTTGCCGCGAGTAATGAGTGTAATGGGCAGGGGCACTACGAATGTAGTGTGTGGACATTAAGTTGGGAATGTGGGTCTCACGGGGAGCGTGCAAGGGATAAGTCTCTGCAGTCGCACTATCCTCTGTGCTCTCAGTGGCTCAGATGGATAGAGCGTCTGCTATGTAAGCAGGACACTCCAGGTTCGAGTCCTGGTCGGGGAAAACATTTTCAGCTGTTCCCGTTGATACATATCAACGCCTGTCGGCAGTGTAGGTTCTTGATTTGATTATCATTTCACCTTGCAAGATGGTTCGACCCCTCCTGGACGTCCACTACAATAATAATAATACACATTCAAAAACTTGAGAAGAAATAAAACCGTGCCTGCCACAGAGTCACAAATAAAAACAAGTACAGATAACAATACCTCGCGCCTGGCATCCATTGTCCCCTAGGATAGCAGCTGGCCAAAGGACCAGTGGGACGCCATTTCACACAAATACACAGGGCCCGAGAACGAATCAACTAACACAATAATAGCACAAGAAATTCCCTACAGTTGTCTTCCCAAGAGGCAAACGGTACACAAGCACACCGTCTGTATGTATCGAGTGAGGTGGACCCGCGTCCGGCCATCCAGATTTAGATTTTCCGTGATTCTCCTATATCGCTTCAGGCATATGCCAGGATTGTTCCTTAGAAAAGGACATGGCCGATTTCCTTCCTTATCCTTGACACAATGCGGATCTCTGCAGCGTCTCTAATGACCTCCATGTCTACAGGACGTTAAACCCAATCTTCCTTCCTTCATTCCAGCTGTTCATAATATGAGGCCAAAGAAAGCGTTGACAACTAAGCACTCCACTGTCAGTCTTCCAGAAATGAGTCCTCAACCAGCTCAGTTCGATTAACTTCCTCCCGCAGTAAGACAGTGAAAGCCATCATGCGAGACCGGCCGGTGTGGCCGAGCGGTTCTAGGCGCTACAGACTGGAACCGCGCGACCGTTACGGTCTCAGGTTCGAATCCTGGCTCGGGCATGGATGTGTGTGATGTCCTTAGGTTAGTTAGGTTTAAGTAGTTCTAAGTTCTAGGGGAGTGATGACCTCAGAAGTTAAGTCCCATAGTGCTCAGAGCCATTTGAACCATTTTGAACCATCATGCGATCATGCAAGGATAACTTCGGCTGTAACTCACTACTGACGGCATTTGCCCATGCTACCCTGCCTAGCAATTCCATTAATGCAGCACTAGCTTCTCTCTCCTTAACTGAAAACAACAAATCACTAATTTTGTTTCTACTATGTGTAGCCCTGCCTTGTAATCTACACACACGCAAACATGAAAGTGTCTCACTTTCAAAATATTAAAAAGGTCAACTGAATATTGTAAATCTCCTTACTCACGTACATCGACTCCCCAGCTGTCAACTGCAATGGCACCTTCATTACCTGTCTAATTTCTTGGGACAAGCCAGCTTAAGTACTCCTGGGCGCCCGCCCTCAAATGGACACCTCACAACCCAACTCTTCCTTCTGCAGTAACGCTGGTGCATCCCTAGTAACCATATCTTCATACATCACAATAAAGGATATCGATACACAACCTCCCAAGAAGATAATACAAAAGCTGCGGGCACCTCACCGGCACAGCACGCAGTCGCTTTTTGCAACCAACTGTAGCGCAGGATTTGGTTGGAGAGGGATTTCGGACCGCGATTGTGTGTGTGCTTAATTTGAAATAACATTTGTTGACAACAACAACATAAAAACTTAACTGACATCAAAAGAAATCCTTGACAGTTAAATCAAAAAATAAATAATATTCTGCACAGGGATAATCCTTTAAAATGGACACAGCTCATAATAACGATAATAAGCAGATAAAGTATCTTTGAACGTTAAGCTCATTTGACCCTGGTTCCAGAAGTGGGGCACGAACCAAGAACGGCCGCGCGGAGTGACTGCCCGGTTAGAGGCGCCTTGTTACTAATCGTGCGGCCCCTCCCGCCGGAGGTTGGAGTCCTCCCTCGGGCATGGGTGTGAGTGTTGTCCCTAGCGTTAAGTTAGTTTAAGTAGCGTGAAAGTCTAGGGACCGATGACCTCTGCAGTTTGATCCCTTGGGAATTCACACACATTTGAACATTAGAACCAAGAGCGGATATCACATTATCAGCCCAAGTAACTTTATAAGTGAGAACCCAGAATAACACCGTACACTAAAAATGAACAACTGTCAAAAGAGATACACTCCGTTAGCATCAAATGGTTCATATGGCTCTTAGCACTATGGGACTTAACATCTGAGGTCATCAGTCCCTCCGGCCGGGGTGGCCGAGCAGTTCTAGGCGCTACAGTCTGGAACCGCGCACCGCTACGGTCGCAGGTTCGAATCCTGCCTCGGGCGTGGATGTTTGCGATGTCCTTAGGTTAGTTAGGTTTGAGTAGTTCTAATTTCTAGGGGACTGATGACCGTAGATGTTAAGTCCCATAGTGCTCAGAGCCATTTGAACCATTTTTGATATGACGTGGTTAGTCATAGTGTGGCGACAGGAAGGGCATCCAGCAACGCTTTACCACTAACACTACCAAATCCAGAGAAATATGCAGACCCCATGATGAAATGGTATACAATCTGAAACATTCGGAATTTAGCATGCTCTTCCAGAAAGAGGCATTGTCTTGCTGTTTCGTACAACAATGCCAAAGCACCTTGATGCGGGACAAGGGTTGGGTTGGGTTGTTTTGGGGGAAGAGACCAAACAGCGAGGTCATCGGTCTCATCGGATTAGGGAAGGATGGGGAAGGAAGTCGGCCGTGCCCTTTGAAAGGAACCATCCCAGCATTTGCCTGGAGCGAGACAAGAGCTGTCCTCTTCAGGTTCCACTTGGAACGGGCATATGCAGCAGAGTCTTACCAGAAAGTACCAACAGTTTGCATGTTGATAAAAAATGAGTTTGAAAGTTTCCCATGGAACTTTACGGTAGCAGTGAATGACCACTCAGTTTATTCACGGAGGTTGCGCATACATTCATTCAAAATCAGTGGACAAATCAGTATCGTAATTCTCAGTCAGTAGCAGTCATTGGCAGGCTATATTATTACTTGAACAATTATCAAGGCTACCGTGAGCTCTCATAGTGTGATAGTTTAATTTGGAAAAGCAGTCCAGTAATGTCAACTTCATCGTGAAAGTGGAACTAATTTTAGCCACAAATATTAGCTTGCTCGTGTCTAACGGTTGATACAGAGCTTCTTATTTAGGAACTCAACGAATAAAATAAATGGTCTTAGCTCTTTTCCTTTACTGGCAACCTTTTCACTTAAAGTGGAGAAACAGTGCTGATATGAATGCTGAATAAAAATCTTTGTATTTGTACGTCACTGGTTGTGAGGCGACTGGTTTATTGACGTGTTTCGATTACAATCATCATCAGAAAATCGATGCAGAGAGAAGAATTTTATACATAGATTATGGCATCATATTAATGTGATACATTCCAAAAGGTTTCTTTAGCATTTACGTGGAATCGTCATATGCAGCAGAGGTCCACCAAAAAATATGAATACTTTGCCTATGTTACATACCTTTTGGTACATGCCTCACTCATATGATTCCATAATATACATATGAAGCTCTTCTCTCTGCACTTATTTTCTGCTGATGATTGTTATCGAACCACGTGAATAAATCAGTCATCTCACTCCCATTGATTTGCAGCACAAAAACTTTTTTCGGTGTCCTTAACAGCACTAATTCTCCGTTTTAGTTCTTAAAGTGGGCGTACAGTTTTTGTCACACCCTGTATTTTTTTTCATTTAAACTAATAACAGGTGAATTTAATATTTTTAAAGCAAATATAATAAGAGGGTTTTCGTTTTAGGCATTTCAGCCAGGTTTTCGTACGCGACTTGTTCTCTCTGTTTACCATTCCTTTCCCATACCTGATGGTCCAAACAAAACTGTTTCAACTAAGCGTCAGTAAAATATAGGAGAAGATATTTTGCACGCTGAACTGCATTCGGGTAGGCGGGTTCAAATTCCCGTTCTCTACCCAGATGCACCTTTACGATAATATTCCTGAATCGCTTCTGGCATGTCTCGTGCCGACTCCTTTGAAAAATACACGACTGATTTCCTTCCTCGTCATTGTCCTAGTCAAGCTGAATCTCTCATCTGACGTCATCGTCGTCTACTGAACGATAAACCGTAATCTTCCTTTTTTGCGAACGCCGATGAAGTACTTTTCATAGTCGTGTTTTTGCGTTAGCACCAACCGCATTATCATTGAATCTACCGTCCACTACGATTAGGTCGATGCAAAAGTTAGCAGCGTTTTTGTTTTGTTGGTATTCCGGTTGCCGTGGATTTATTGATCGATTCGCATTTTTTATTTGTAGTTCACTGTTTCTATTTGGGTTTGCATATATACCTTCTGCCAGGCACTTAAATGTGATTTGCAGAGTATCCCTGTAGATGTAGATGTAGATTTTGTCGTTTGGAAATAATGAGTTGGTCTGTGGAGGCTAGAAAATGGAATGCCAGGTGGAGAAATCGGAACATTTACGACTTATTCTCTGTTTGACTTCAGTAAAGGGGTGACAGCAATGGAGACGGCCAGAAACATTTGCACCGTGCATGCGATAATGCCATTTGGCATGGAAAGGCAAGAAAGTGGTTTTGTCGTTTTAAGGATTGTTTTCAGTGACTCTCCACGTTCAGAAAGACCTTTGGTGTTTGATGAAGATCGTTTAAACGCAGTAATTACAACGATTCATGTCAGTGTGCTCGAGAACTGGCAAATGTTATGAATTGTGATCATTTCACTATTGTGCGACATTTGCATGCAATGGGGAAGGTTCAAAAATCGGATGTGTGGCTACCGCATGCTCTAAGCCAAAATCACAGAAATCAGCGGGTGGCCATATGGTCATCTCTTCTTGCTCATCATCAGTTGGCCAGAGAACAACACCGACCATTCCTATCCTGTACGTTAATGGTGTCGAGAAATGGTGTCTCTATGCTAACACAAGGTAAAGAAAGGAATTGTTCAGTCAAAACAAAGCAGCAATTCCCAGTAGGAAGTACTGCGCCCATCCACAAAAGATAATATTATACATCTGGTGGAATAGCGACGGTATGGTGTACAACGAATTTCTTCTCCGCGGTGTAATCATCACTGCTGGCATTTATTGTTAACAACTAAGACATCTTGCAGACACAAGCCAAGAACAACGACCAGGAAGACTGCATGATGTGATACTACTCCACACTGATGTTCGTCCGCATTCTACTAGACTGACAAATAATACTCTACACGTTGCGTTAGGAAGTCATTCCGCACCCAATTTATTTACGTGATCTTGCACCCTGAACTTTCACCTTTTCCTCTCTCTCTGTCGAACAATCTTCAGGGAAATTCCTTACCGGAAGAAACTGCACTCAGAACATGGCTGCACGAATTCTTCGCCTCAAAATTACATGATTTCTACAGTCGCATATCCTAAAATTTACCTCAGCGTTGGCAGACTGGTGTAAATAGTGAAAGAGAATGTATTACTGATGACTAAAGTTACTGTTATGTGTGCCTGTTATGTTTATTAAACTTATGGAAAAACGCTACGAACTTACGCACCAATCCTCTACATTAACTGAAAACGTCACAGCGTTATCCAGGAAAAACAGCACCGTTTCGTTGTTAGATATTTAGTTACGCAAATTTTCAGCTGATGCTGCTTCGCCATCGACTTGATTGTCAACACGTTCTATGTCGAACATTCGACTCACGCACGTGACAATGTGTGAGTTTTTCCCGATGGCGGAAGTCACGGGCCTCCACAGGAGTTGCTGCTGGTCGCATAATGTTGGCCCTCGCAGTAACCACAATGCCTTTCTCAGCATGCATGTGACTATTCTATAATACAATGAGCTACATACAAGCCTTGTTTAACTTCACATCCTGCTAAAGTAGCGCCCGCAGATCCAAAGCTCTTCTCCTCAAAATGTTCCATAGACAATTCCTTGCTTTTACAGAATAATTTCGTATTGTTGCAAACAGGACAGCCTAGGCTCGACGTAGAAGGAGAGTTCTTTTCAGTGAAAGTTATGAAATATAGCAGTGCTAACCAATACTAAGCTGAAACTTAGAACTGTTTCTCACACATTGTCGCAGCTCTTTGAGAATATACCAACTAATATATGGATCACGGGTATAATTGTTTTAAGTTCACGTTGTCAGTCTACATAATTAACGAGTGTGACTAAATGCAGTTACGTACCTTACACCTTATCACGTGCAAAACGGAAGGTGATTTGTTTTATTTTTATTTGCCTAATACCCAGTCAGTTGAACGTGATCGCGGCATTAAATAGAGGGAGAAAATTGTTGGCAGATGTAACACCACGAAACTGAATTCTAATACTCCTGTAAAATGAAGAAAAGCTAAACAATGCTAACCTGAGTAGCTCACATTATTTATGATAGTAAGGTGATAACAAACGAGCAATTTGTGTTTCGAAGATATGAAATAACTTTGCTATTTAATTGTGTACTGTAAATGTTTGGTCACGCTGTAGTCGTAGCTTATAAGGACTGCGGAATCGTTCATAATTGGTTCAAATGGCTCTGAGCACTATGGGACTTAACTGCTAAGGTCATCAGTCCCCTAGAACTTAGAACCACTTAAACCTAACTAACCTAAGGACATCACATACACCCATGCCCGAGGCAGGATTCGAACCTGCGACCGCAGCCGTCGCGCGATTCCAGACTGTAGCGCCTAGAACCACTCGGCCATCCTGGCCAGCCGTTCATAATTCTTGAAGAAAAAATGTCTTAAACTATTGTGCATTGTCGCTGTAACAGATAACGGGAAAAATAGCAAAAACAGAAGTACAATAGAATGATTGTTTCTTTAATATTCGTGAATATGGGAAAAGACGTCGTTCCATCAGCCTGTGTTTTAAAATTGTGCTTCCCTAAGCAATATCTGTTTCAAGTGTGGCTCATTCTCAAGGATATAACAGATGTGCGTACTTCATCATTGTCGAAGAGAAATCGCCTGCCATGGGTAACTGTGCACAGCGCGGGCGTCACATCGCATGCTCTCGCAATGCATTTACAATACAATAAATTCATTCGTCATGAAGCTAGTCAGTATGTCCTAAGAGTGGTTGTTTTTTGCAATCGCATGCACGTTTTCAAGCAGTTGTCGTAAGATCATTGTCATTTTAGTGGCTGGTCCATGCCGATTACGAAACACGTAACGCAGCCTCATATGCGACTGTTACTTTCTCATTGGCATCAAGAGCTTGAAGTAGTAATATTCCCGTTTTTTGGGAAATTAAAACTGTTAATGTGTGGGACTGACAAACTATATCCGTTATTAGCGACTCTCCATCTATCTACCGTCTATATTTAAAACATCGGCACAAATTTTCAATTTTTGTCATTCATTCGAATGTATTCGAGTTACTTGCAAACATAAATATACGTCAGTAGAAAATTGATCAGTTCCCCATTAATTTCTGTGAAGCCATAATTTCTTTCAAAAAAGCTCCGAACTCTAGCTCTTTCGGCAAAAGCTACTTCAGCAATTCTACATCCTGAATGCGTTACGTGGTCCCCGCTATATATATATAATCTCTGCAGAAGTCTTCAATATTTACTGCAGATTGCTTTGTCTCTCGGGTCATGTAATAATGGAGCACGCTGACCGCTCGCAACTAGGTATCGTATTCGTAGACCGGATATGACGTTCGATGCTTTGCAAAGGCAACTTTTTGTCTCTTTCTTTCTTTCTTTGTTTTTTTTTCTTAAAATACTAGCTATCTTTTCTGTTTTCAGATCTAAAAACTAGTTCTGCGTTGTAGTGAGGAAAACACAGTAGCTTCTTCTTATTTGCGTGTTGTAATCAGAATATTATACTTTTCTAAACATTATACTCGCGGCATCGTAATACTACTGCGAGCAATTTTGGTAGTTCTTCTCAAGAATATAACAGAAGTTTTATGTATCTGAAATTCTACACTGTCGAAAAAAAGTATCTTAAGAGGGAACGTGCTTCATCTCCGTATCTGAATGGTCGATGAGGCTAACTGCCATATGTAGGACTCAGGTTCATTTCTCAGAGCTGGCAGAGACTTCTTTCCATGGTGGTAGGACTGGAAAGCTATTCAGCCGATCAGTAACGGTTCCAATGTCAAGAAAACCGACAACCATCGTGAAGCGGTGTGCTGACCACATGCCCCTCCATACCGCAACCGATGGCGCCATGGGGGAGGATGACACGGCGGTCGGTCGGTACCGATGGGCCAGCCAGGGTCTGTGGACGGTGTTTAGTTTTAATGGGAAGGAACTTTCATTTAAACTGTCTTCTGTTACATGGCCCCGCAACAGTGTTGCGTTTAGTGATAAGAAACAAGGCCAGGCAATACCCTTTTTATTTTAAGCACCGCTTAACCAAAGAGAATCCTTGACGTACCCTCCCTATTGCAATCAAAATAAAGTCCACCTTAGTACTACTATTACTACGAAAGCACTTCCGTCTGAACTAGCTTACAACGGCCTGCAGATAATTCTACTTATAAACAGTACAATGATCTTGCTGTGACTGATTCTGACAAGGGGAAAAAACACCAGCGAAATCTGGTATGGGAGAACAAAATGAGGCGTACAAACTTCCGGAAAGTCAGTGACAATCTTCCCAAAAAAACGATGGTGTTAACGTTTATTGTAGCTGTGCTTTTCTTAAAGTTCACTATCTCGTTCCTAAACTGCACCGAACTCCACCGCTCGTCCAAATTAAATTCCAAGACAGCTAGTATATCAGCGACGTCAGCATGGTAACTGTGCTTTACAACTATAAACAGAAGATGCGCATCCAACCAGTCAGTTGTGAGAAGAAGAGGAAAATGTGCGAAATTTGTCTCGCACATGTTGACTCCAAACACAAACACCGACGCGTGGACACTGCCGCGACCTGGTTGTAATGAAAAACTCGGACAACTCTAATCTGGAAAAAATCGACACGGTGATGAGCCTTAACACAAAGCAACAAACAGGACAAATTCACTTGAAGGGTCAACACTTTGATAACGTAACAGAGATTCAAGCTAATGTGACGCATGATTGAACAACATCTCAATGAAGGACTTTTGTGACAGATTCACCTAATACTTTGAACATTCTCTGTGTGCACTCAAGTGGAGGGAGGCTATGTGTCGGTGTCGAAACTGTTTGGAATGATCCTGGTGTACCAATTTGTTTACAAGCTTTAAAATTATTTGCTAGTTAATACCTCAATTATACAGCTATTTAAGTACCACTGAAAAACATATAGTGACGGAAAAACAATCACAACACCAAAACATAATTAATGTATTGTAATGAAATGTCGGGGATACATTTGTCTAGGTAACATATTTAAGTGATTAACGTTGCAGGATCACAGGTTAATGTAAGCTCGAGATAAGGCATTACAAATCTGACACACCCTTGTGTTAATAACCGTTGTAACAGCCAGGATCTGGAATGCAAGCATGTAAACGTCCATGCATTGTATTGTACAGGTGCTGCATGCCAGTTTCTGGCATGGAGTTCCATGCCTGTTGCACGTGGTCGGTCAGTGCAGAGGTGGTTAATGCTATTTGTGGATGACGATGGAGTTGCCGTCCGATATGTATTTGATTGGCGACAGATCTGGTGATCGCTCTGCAGGCTAAGGCAACTTGTCGCCACTCTGTAGAGCATGTTCGGTTACAACAGAGCTGCGCAGGCCAGTGTTATCCTGTTGGAATACACCTCCTGGAATGCTGTTCACGAACGGCAGTACTACAGGTCGAATCACCAGACTGACGTACAGTTTTGCAGTCAGGGTGCGCGGAATAACCACGAGAGCGCTCCTGCTGTCACATACCACACCACACCATGACTGCAAGTGTAAGTCCCTTGTGTCTAACACGCGGACTGGTTGGTTGCAGGCCCTCAGCTGACCTCCTAACCAACACATTGGCACCAAGGCGGAACCTGCAACAGACTTCAACCCTGCACTACAATGAACTGTAACTTGACACTTCTGAAATCGCAAATGACTGGGGTTTGGGTAGGTGGAACGCACACTACATGGCGCCTAGCTCGGAGCTGTCCTCGAAGTTACCAATTTGTAAGAGCACGCCGCGCAATGTCATAATCGCTGTGCAATAACTTCAGGCTGGCCAAGTGGTTGTTTGTCAAACTTGATAAGATGTGAGGACAAGGCTCTTTATAAGCTTTAATTTTAATAGTATGCATGTTTCTTCTTATCATATCAAGACCACCACAGAATCTCCCCTGAATGCTTGACCACGAGTCACTTGTGATGAATACACGATTATCATCAGCATAGGTTACCATGACAACTGTGACGGGAATCCCTTTCATTGGAACTAAGAGGGATATCGACTACTGTAGTCACACTATGTGATTCTTATTATCACGTTCCTGTTCCATACATTCTGTTCCACATTAGTAGAGCTGGGAACTGTGACACAGTGTCGGACGTAAATGGTACGGAACGTGTTCTTAAACAAGCCTGCTACTTGGACCTTTGACCAAGCTGGATGCAAGCGTAGAAGTTCCTAATTCTGTGACGAGAAAAATTTACAGTTGAATGGTTAAAAAAGGAGTTTGTGAGAATCATAACGTTGAAACAACAACGCTAAACAAACGAATTTCAGGTTTAGATTCATAGTCAGTACTTTAAGAAGCGAAATTGGTTCATTCAAGAAAGAGCTACTATCAAAGCTAACATCAAATGAAACCACTCAACACGTAGCCTATTTGTTACATCGTCCGAGTGGAAAAAGGTGTAGAATAGTGGTAATTCTTTAGCCGCGGAAAGGACAACAAGCTCTGCAAAAACAAATGAAATTTTCCGATAAAAACAAATATATTGTTTTGCAATAAACTAACTAGTATAACGACTGTGCAAGAAATCGCAAACTTGCAAAAATCAGTGAGTTGAAAACGAATGATGTTTTTGGAAATAATGGCAACAACAAACACGGATCCTGAAGAAAAAAAGAGTAGCGTACCTTTCACATACTAACAGTCAGCCGCAGCCGAAATCTATCTGGCTTGTTTCGTGAGAAAAATCAAGACAAAGTAGTGGCTAGTGTAGTGAAAGCTGGAGCGAGAACTAAGCATGTTTTAGACGCTAACTTTCAGACGAAAGTAACGCACGAAAATGACTATTATTTGTATAACGAGCTCCAACAAAGTAGCTATAAAATGCAGCAGAGGTTTGCGTGTAAGCTCTGCAGAATTTTCTAGAAGTGAGTAACTGTAGAAATACGTTGCCACAGTGCCTTATAAGCACAATGTAATTTATGGTTCGTGTACAAGTAAAGGAACTCGAGAAACAAATATACACTAAGTGCGATGTAGTGAACATAACTAAGCAGCACTGTAACCTGCATCCCAAACATGGGATGCGCTTAAACTATAAAGGGAAAAGATTTGTGTGTAATCGCGTCAGTGAAATACTTAGGGGACCACACCCTGCCTATCTAAGCCATGTTAATTTAGGCAAATATTTAACCCATTTCTGAAAAGACTATTTAATGAAGTACCTTAATATTTTTACTGTATGTTACATGATGCTAATAGAGTCAACTGTACTAAAATCTACTTTATCCATATTATAGTTTTTAAGAACGCTTTTTTAAATTTATTAACAAAAAATATTAAGTTCTTTCTGCAGAAAATATTTTTTGTGAACTTCCTAATGGGGAAATATTAATGAATGTAGTACCAGAGGTGGCTTTTCTATGTTATGCGGAGTCTCTGAAAACTTCATTCATTTATCTATTTTCAGATATAATGGGGCATATGTACTGAAAATTTTAGTTTGCGCGAAATTGACCTTAAAGAAAAAACTTTTGAAATTTATTACTTACAGTGAATTAAAACTGTCCTGCTGCATATATGGTCCTTCTTTGGCCTCTAGCAGGTCTTCCAGCTACTTTTTCACTGTACTGGATGTTTGTCTTGCTTTCTTGGCCATATTAGATGCAGACCTGTCTGCATCGGCTATCCTCATTTTATCGCAATGTTGCAGCCTAGTGATTATATTTTCACCAGGATTAATTTCCAGACTTTCAGTACCCAACACTTTCCAATATTACCACAATTGAATCTGATTACAGCATCATGAACTCCTAGTTTCATTGTATGCGTGACTACAAATACAGTTTTAGGAAGGTGGTTCCAAATTATGCTGTTGAAACATTCATTTGGGTTCTGTGTCTGCCCATGTAGACATTTGCTTAGAAGGTCAGGATGAGCCAAGTCTCTGAAAATAGGTTTAATTGCTATAATAACAGCAGCGGGAAGAGAATACTGGTGAGAATAAGATTCTCCAGTAGCCTGAGCCTTATTGTATTTGCACCACGAATTTTCTCTTGTTGGACACAATCCATGACATGGCTTATCATCAGTAGAGGACGTGTGGAAGAATATGGCCCAAACATCTCTCTTCATTGCCTCCGGATTTTCTTTATTTCTCCTAATTGCCTGCCCATAGTATACCTGCAAGTTTTCTATTTCAGTTTTAGTTAACCGTAGCTGTCTGGTCAACAATTTTCCATCTAATTTTTTTCCCTTCATATTAACAGTTAGTTTTCTCAGCCTTGTTCCCAAACGCTTTTGAACATGGTCTATACATTCTATTTTGCTAATAATGGCATCTCCATATGGCTTAGAGTTCACCACATTGATGTATGCCTTACTGTCACCATCACCCAAATATTTGGTGTACCGTACACCTCTTGTTTCTACGGAGCGATAAAATATTTGTTGTACTCCACGTACTTCCACCATCACCCAAATATTTGGTGTACCGTACACCTCTTGTTTCTACGGAGCGATGAAATATTTGTTGTACTCCACGTACTTCCATACCACCACTTGTTCCTCTAAAATTAGCCACACAGTTGTGTTCTTTATGTTCATTGACTTTGCAATATTTGCAATTTTTAGACATTATCTAATACTTTACCGGTGTCTACACTCGTGGCAGTCTCTCCTCCATTCAGAGAAGCATGTCCTCTTTTCTGCCAACTTCCATCAAGTGCAACTGCAATATCCAAACATCCATCGTTTTCTTCCACTGCTTCCCTAGCAGCCAGTTTCATGCTTTCCTCACTGACCTCACATACAGCTTTCTCTAATATTACAGTCAGTTTTTCAATTTTATTTGGTGGTTGATGTAAGTTCATCACTGAACAAAATGTTCTCCCTGCAGCCATTTCCTTGCCAATGAATCGTAAGGCATAAACTATTCTAGTATTGATTTCATAAGGACCACTTGCATTTGGTTTTGAAGAACTCATAAATGAAATCACAGCTGAGCATTTAGTGCAAATTAATTCCAAAGCAATTGCTAGGCCTTTTCTCCCACTGGCACTCACCACACAGTAACTGTACAAATTTAGAAATTAAATCTGATAATATTCTCAAATTTATAATAATGTTACTGCATCCATTATCACTTACAGTAAACTCGTTGTAACTCTCTTGAAATGGTGAGAGCTTCTATGATGATGCACTTGTTGAAGAATTACAGTTAGAAACATCGTTGCCAGTCGACATAGCCTCTTGTACAGAAAGCTTTCTAAACTTGTTTCCTCTAAATTGTCGTTTCTTGAAAATGCCTTTACGTTTCGTCATCTTCAATAAACACAACAAAACACACGTAAACAACCACTGCAAACGTAAGTATAACAACTACTCGCAGTCACACTTGAACAAAACTAACCGCATGTTTGAGAGCGTGTTGTTTACAAACAGCAGAAACAAAAGAATACCGACCGTTGCATTCCAAGGATAGGCAACAGACCCGAGAGTAAAAAAAATCCCTAACGTGCAGTGTAGGGGATATAAAGATCTAAAATAGATGCAGAAAAGTGGGTGACAGAAAAGTGGGTGTGGCACATAAACACACGTGGTAGGAAAATGCTCTTTAAATGCTCTGAAAAAGTTTTTTTTCAGCAAAACCCTTTTCAGAGTGCTTAAATAAAACCTTAATCTATCTTAAAGAAAGATTTTTTAGCAATGAAACTGTTTATCAGCTTCCTGAATGTCGGCCTGGCATTAGTGAGGAAAGTAAAATGGACAACAAAAAGTGCAACACTACTGGGGATCAGAAGTTAAACCAATGTTCTGTGATGTAAATATGAGGCTCAAATACCAAATCGTGAATAAATACCGTCTAAAAATTTATCAACATAATGTTCAATCCCTGGGTGATAAGATCGACGAAATTAACGTTCTACTAACTTGTGAATTAGAGGATATTAAGCATTATGCATTTCTGAGCACTGACTTAACCCCGAATTAATTCATGTGACAATAAATAAATTAATTTTGTTTTCCTGTTATTTCTGAAATAACAGCAAGCAGGGTGCGGTAGCAATTTCCTTGCCATAAAATATGTAGCTTGAAAAATTCCCCAAATCAATCGCATATATACTACAAAAAATATTCCAAAATACTAAGAAAAGTAATAAGAGCAGCAAAAATAATGCATAATGCTAAGTACATCTATAATTCAACTCACAAAGTTGAGGCAATGTGGAGTGTTATAAAAAAAGGATCTGTTGAAAACAGAGAATCGTGTAAAAATATAACATTGCCACAAGAAGATAAAAGTAACAATCCTCTTAAAAATAGATAATACATTTCACGATTTTTCCACACGTTTGCTGAAAATATTAAAAAAGTCAAACTTAAATATGTACTCATAAGCCAATGATTATAAAGTAAGTGCCTGTACTCTTTCTCCCAAGATAAAGTAGCAAATACAATAAATGATAAAAAAATTTCAACTCTAGATTTATGTCATTGTCATTACTCACTTCAAGCATGCACTTCCCATGATGCATTGAAACATCTAAGGTTATTTCAATATATATATGGAAGATTGAATCATTTGGTCCAGTGCGACCAATCCATCATTCAATAATACTTTGATTTAAAAATTGCTGCACTTCCAGATGCCAGTGTGGCGGCCCGGCGATTTGACTTTACACAAACAGCCTGTTTCTCGATTTTGTTCATGTCATCGTCTAATGCTCTGTGCTGTAGGAGGATCCACACCATACCTAGTACGACAGTCACGCTGAACAGTTATTAATGACCCGCAATACGCAAAACGTAGAACACAAAACGCTTTCTGTTGTCCCGAAACCATTTTTACTAGAACTGAAGTGAGCGCACACAGCTGCTACCTACCGGGAACCATGTAATACTGGAGAGTACGCTCTTTCCAACAGTACGTTGTTCACGCACATATCTCAAATAACATAATAGTTCTGATTTTTTAAACCAGATGATTCTTTTTGATAGACCCTGTATTGTGTGCCAGGCAAGAAGGGACCCATGTCTAATAGTTGATGGAATTGCAGCCACATTTAACAGGAGCACACAGCACGCTGTCTCACTCTTCACTGCGTTATGGCGGTCGCCTTGCCGATGACCAGTACGACGTGTTCAGTTGACACCCGCACAAGGGCGGCAGCGTTTGCAGTGATACCAAGAGCGTATGGACTGGATCGACGAGGAGTGGGGTCGCATGCTTTTCTTGGATGAGAGCAAATTCAGTCTGAGTGGTGATTCTGGACGAACCCCCATATGGTGTGGGGTGGGAACACGTAATGCACCCAGAAGCAATGTCGAACGTGATGGTTTTCGTGGTCCATGTATTACGGTGAGCAGAGACATAACTTCGCATGGATGTACTGACCTCCATATCAGTGAACACGGTACACTCACTGGCCGGCTTATTGTGACTCCGTGCTGCTTACCCATGAGCATCTTGTCAGGGGTTCATTTGGCTCTGACTTCATTTTGTGGTTGACAATGCGCGGTAGCATCAAATTGCACTGGTGGTGGAGCTCTTGGAACGAGAGGACATTCGGCGAATGGGCTGGCACGTCCGTTCCCCCGACTTAAATCTTATCGAGCACATGTGGGATGGGTTGGACAGACGTACTGCAGCACGTCCACATTCATCAACGATCATCCAGCATTTGTCAGCTGCGCTGGTGGAGAAATGGAAGGCCCTTTCACAAGAACTCTTACCAACCGTATAGCCCGCATGGGAGGACATTGCAGAGCATGCACTGCTATCTGTGGTAATCATACAATCGATTACAAACAAACTCCCGCGTCTTATAACTTCCAGAGGCCTATCATAAACCGGTGTTACTACCTTTGAATAAAAGTGCCATTTCTATTCTTCACACAACTCTTTTCTTTCAGTTATCTTCTGTACTATACTGCAGCATTTCTTTCTCCGTGTGATCGAAGTTTCACCGAACTCTGTTACTTGGCAGTGACACAACATGCGAAAGTTAACTTTAGCCCTTAAGTTTTGCTCTCCAGTGTTTAAACAGAACATTATAAAACTACATAAGTATAAAGATCAAATACGGTATACCGCTACTAATTTCTTAATTTACCTGTTTTATATGCCGATATTGTGGCATGCAAACCTCTACTGAAGTAGCATCCCATACATGGCAAACAATGTTGCACTTTCCGATACGCTATGTGACTCAGTACTATAGTACTCAACACACAGGCTATCTCTACATAGAAAGAAGAGTGTTCCTTTGTTTATTCGTTTGCAACCCCTACAAATATACAGTTTTATTCAGATCTTGATGAAATTTTGTGGATTTTATGTTCAAGACAAGAGGAAGATCACTATGTAGAAATGATTTCGCAATCTGACTTCAAAATTTGTGTAAGTAATACATAAAAAAGAAAGGATGTTACCAAAAATCTCTGAAAGTTTGCTTCACATTCCTACACGATCGTAATCATTTGGGCGACATAATCTTTATTTTTAATACAAGTATTTTATCGATTTAGTTCAAAGTTCTCAGTCGATGTAATTCTAATTTCTCCATTCAGTTGAAACAATAAAGAAAACTAATGAAAAATTAAATGCCTAAAAAACTAAATATATCGTGGTAAAATTCCTATCGCCCGAATAAAATACAGCGGCAATACCTTCCTGGGAGATAGTACCATCAAACGTCACTAGCTCGAGAATTTGTCAGAAACACGATTGCAAACTGTTTATTTACTGATTAGTTACCGCTGTTACACATGACATATATCCTAGAAGACATTTTAGTCCATGTTTCACAGTTATTTTTAATCTTAAAATCCACACTGCCATACAATCGCTAAGGCAGATTGTAGATATGGTACCAACAAAAGTCACTAGATTACGCGCCGATCTCCAAGTTTACCGAACTGTAACGTAAATTGTTCGAACAGTTCGAGTCGTGCCCAAACACAGCCCTACTTGAAACAGTGAAAACCGAGCTGAGACAACGCAACACGTATTCTCCAAAAACACGATGAGGTAGTTATTGCACAATGTAACAACATATAGCGCAACTACTCATCTTCTCGTACAGAGAAAACATAAAGTCTGTGAAAATTTGCCTAAAGGAATGAATTCAAAATGCTAATACAATATCATTTAGTTCCTACCGAAGACTAACAGAAATATTACAGTTCTATTTATCGAATACTGTTAAAGATATATTATTTTAATTTCTAATTTAAAAAGAAATAAAAGTATAATCTATAATGTAATTCTTATTACTACATTTTTGTATGAAATTTATGTTTATTTACAAAAGTCAGAATAGTTTATTTCCAAAAGTCAGAACCGGAAACCTAGAACCTGATTTTTATTGATGTCACAGGTGAAAATGTATTCATTCCTCTCATACGGTTGACACCCAGTGATTTACATCGCCATTCGGTATAAAGCGATTGCAGTTTCCCGTGTGGCTTGCATTCGCTATGAGTATCAACAAGTCACAGGACCAATCACTTTGTTTGGCAGATATTGAACACTGCAGGTAGCATCGTTAGAAGCTATATTTGCACACCAGACCAGTCGCTGTTTATACCGGCACTGAATTTCTCCTTCTAGCTTGTTTTCATTTTCTGGCACCGCAAACACCCGACCACTTTATCACGGACTGTCGTTCTAGCCTTCCGTACAATTCGCTTGCGTATTTGCCTCATCGCCCACTCAGGCTGGGCGACAACTGCAAACACCTGTACTCAATCCTCGCAGTGAACGCAGTGCGGGGCGGCGGTACATTTCCAGCGCGCTGTCACCGAGCACAGCGAGGCTTTCACGTGGAAGTGACCTAACGGTGCTCCCGCGGCAGGGTTGACGAGTATCGCCAGCGGCCCACCAGAGGTCTCTGGCGGCGCTAAATCTGCCCACGCCCACAAAGCAGCCGCTGAGAATAAATACGCGCAGCCTAATTGCGTCAGCAAATAACACAACGGCGACGCGTAGATTTACGCGGATCGTTTATCTCGCAAACCTGCCGCCACCCAACTGTTTTAAGCATTTTTTTGTCCGTCCGCCGTCGACGCACGGGTGCTGGGCGTGCTTCCGCCACAGGAGTGGCACCTCTGCCAAATATTTATTACGCTTGTGCTGCGAGGGGTCAGACGACCCGCAAGATTTACTTACGGAGAAAATGTTTCACATTCGTCTACGGTTCCCCAGCGAAACAGCCAGTACCATATCTGGGTACGAAATCATTAGTCATGTGTCCCACTACGACCACTCTTGTTTTCATGTATGAGACAACTACTCTACTTCTTCACATTTCTGAGAAACACTTGGGGTGATAGGGTATAACGACTCATTCTTTCAGCTCTGATTCCTGTTCATTAGCCTGTGCCAGCAGGGATGAATGCTGGAAATGGAAAACTTTCGAAATGGCAAAGCTCACCCTTATCAGAAGAATAAAATATATCTCTAATTGTACATAACTGATTTGCGTCGAAGAAATTAAGGGATATTTCGATGCCACAGAGTTCGGCTGCTAACCCTATCTCCGGAATAAAAGAATGAGACCAATTATAAAATAAATGCTTCATTAAGAAAGCTCTAAGTGCCACACTGCGGAACTGTTTGGGTCTGCAAAGAAGTAAACAGAAACCAACCACTGTTCATAACGTTACTTATTTATATATATAATGCCGTTACCGGTTTCGAACCGACAGGTTGTAATGCACCTCTTTCTCCGGGGGACAAATATTAATTATTAACAGTAGTACTGTATTAAGCTACAAATTATCATTTTAAACCTGTGTGGTCTCCCTGGTGTGCCTAGTCGACCACAAGTCCCCGTCACGCTGTTCACTCTAACAACAGAGTACATACAGGGTTGAAGACGTGCAGAAAGAAAGGTATCATCACAATTTGAATTTAGAGTAATATAACTTTCTTACCTTTATTGGTCGTTGTTGCACGCTCGTGGTCCAGTGATGACTCTCGCCATCCGCTGTTTGTTAAATCAGTTTGAGGTCCAGGGTGCGTATTCTGCTGTGTAACAACTGACACATATTTAAACTTCCAACTTTTATTTTATAAATGCTGATCGTGACAATATTCAATAATTTTCAATGTAACAGCTTTTCCAATTCATCATTTCGTTCCCTCTATCCTTGACCTACTCAAAGCAAGCGTATTACAAGACGTCTCAACACCAACTGCCCATTGTCTCTACACCCGCCAACCACCGGCTCCTGTTCACAGAGCTTACAAACTGTGTAGTACTGCCAACCATGGTTGTATATCGATATTATACACATCGCACGTATACATATATGAAAAACATAGTGTGAAAAATGGAAGGTGTTTATAATATAGTTCTGTGGCATGATTGTCCTCATATTAACAATTTTGTAACACAATAATAATATGTTTATGTTTACGTAGTTGAAGTTCACTTGGTCCTTCAAGTTGATTGACGGCACCGTACACCTCGCCAGCCGGTGGTATTGGTAGTTTCAGTAGTCCGTTACATTACAGGGTTCATCTTCAGACGCCTGTTCACGTTCATATTACATTTTTTGTTATGTGACGTAAATGATTAGTCACCTGTCACTAAGCGACTGTAATTGAATGGAGGAACAGGGCTGGCGAAGACTGGAGTTGGGAATTGTAAAATTCACCGTTGCTCGAACGTGGTGAAAGAAGCCAGCTGCAGACTTTAGGCATTTGGTGGTAGTAGCGGGTATTCGAGACGTTTCCAAATCGCCCAAGGATGTTTTAGCCGAGTGATAATACCGATTCAAGTAATGGTGATCCCAGGCCGGGTTATGCAAAAGCGCCTTTTCAGAGCTTTGAAAACTTCGTGAGACCTTGAGGCCGGGAGCGTAGTCATAAATTCCCTCGGACTTTCCTAGAAGCATATGCAGATAATGAGCTTCGCCATTCCACCATACACAGCGAGGGAAAGAAACTACGTTTCGCGCCCAGAGAAATTTTCGGAAAATCGAGGTGAGATCACGTCCAGTGACAACTTCTTGTAGAGAAAATTCTGAAGGGTCGCCCTGCATTTTTGTAGGTGAGCAGAGATTTTAGGTAGTCACGGTGTGCGAATCCTTCCCTCCAACTGGTGGCGTTTAGGAGCATGGTCGAACACATACAGAACTCTGCACCAGGTGTTTCGTAGCGAGCGGCGACGGTTCATCGTAAAAGAACTCGAGAGCTCTCCGGCCCAAGCCTAGCGCTTCTTTCGCTGCTTTTTGTGTAGTTGTAGCGTTTAGTGTTTGCGGTTCCTTTTTTTCCCTGTGCAGCTCATGATGTGCTAGTTTATTCCATGATGTGAGTTAGCTTTTTGTATTAAATTTTTTTGTGCTGGGATCGTAAGCCGGTCTTCTCCAGCCTTATTGCATTTGCGAGCTGCTTAGATTTCGACAAGTCATTTGCTTGTTGAGCAGCTGTCTTCCATATAGCAATCGGGAGCAGTAGTAAGTTGGCGGCGTCAGGACACTTTTGATATTAAATTGATGTGCAAATGAATTAAATTGATCAATTAATTATCCACTCCACTGCCCAATCCCGCCCACCCCTGCTCCCAACCATGCCCACCCCTGCCCCCAGATGACGTCACATGCTTTTCTCAGCCTGCACATGTGCTCCAGCACCCTCGTCCAACACCCCCACCCCCCCCACACCCCCCCCCCCACCACCCACACACACACCCTCCACGTCCTCGTCCCTTTTGGCGTGAATTTTGAATTAAGGCTGGAGTTTAGAATTTTGGCGGGAATTTCGGATTCTCGTGGGAATTTCTTTGTCCCAGGGATGTGCTGACATCCCACCCCACCCCCCAACCAGGAATTGACGGGAAACTAAAAATGTTGGTGTCCCTTACAGAACTCGAACCCTGGTCCTCCTGGGTGGAAAGCCCAACTGCACTCCCCTAACACAATTAAACCACCAGAGGCACTTCGAATTGACAGGAAATTAAAAATGGCGCTGCCTTTTCTCGGACTCGCACCCTGGTGCTCCTAAATGGAAAGCCCAAGTGCTCCCCCCAACACATGGAAACTATCCAGATGCAGGAGACGAAGGGTGAGTTAGAATTCTTTATATATCTTGTTTGGGAAACTAACGCAAAGATCGATCCTAATTATGTCATTAATCACAAAGATTGGGCCTAATTACACAACTGTATGCATAGCGCTACACAAGGACGGCATAAAAGTGCAATACAGCTCAAAAACTGACCTACTGGGAAAAAATTTCGCAGTTTCACTCGAAACTAGCGACAGACACACTCTAACTTTACAAGCTGGTGGAAAAAAGGGAGGGGTGTAAGGTACTTTCTTTATTTCTTTGGTAGGAAATACATTTCACTGACAAGGTACTCGTGCTGGACAGAGAGGAGTTTAAAAAGTCTGTTACCTGTAAACATACAATACCTATCGCTGTTTGACGTCAGATTTCGCTACAGATGCCTGCTCAAAAAGCATGCTGCTGTCCAGGTAATCGAAGCCAATACACGCTACCACAACTGATGGAAAAAAACGCGTCACAGTTCTAATTACACTTCGAAATTGTCGTGAAAAAAACGGCACTCGTAAGGAATGGGTTATCATTCAGCACATGTACTGGGAGAAAATCGTCATCCTAGAAGACCGTAGAAGAGTGTAGAGGGGGTGGTAGTTGAATGTGCGTTCTTCTTAATGTACAATTACAAACTGCCAAAAATCAAGGCCTTCCCACTTCCCCTCATGCCTCGCTCTCCCCCTCTCCCCCTCTACAATGCTCCACTAAGCATCTCACGCCCCCACTACCACCCTCTAAGGTCACACTGCCCACACTCAGCTTTCCACCATCTGGCCACAGCCTTTGAGGCGACGCTCCAACTTCTGCACAGTAGCGTGTATAGTCTGCTAAACCATAGGAGATAAAAAGACGGCCACCTCAAGTGCAACTTGTCCGTCTAAAATATAGCGACAGACCATCCGTGCACCGCCCCTGGGCAGAGAGCAGCTGTGTCCGGCGACTGCTTTGCGCCACTCACGCTACAAGCAAGCCTTCAGACGACGGTCCTAGACAACACAAAAGGGAAATTAAGTAGCATAACCCCGCCCATGCAGAGAACGGTCCAGATGACCCGCAGAACTCGGCTTTCCACCATCTGGCCGCCACCGTAAGGCGATGCTCTTACACCAACTCAGTAGAGTGTATAGTCAACTAAACAACGGGAGATAAAACGACGATTGCCTAAAGTGCAACTTATTCGTCTAAAATATAGTGACAGAGCCCCCACACGCCGCCCCCCGCCCTCCCCCAGACAGAGAGCGGCTGAGTCCAGCGACCACCACAGCAGACACCTCGGCCACAACAGCACGCCATTCGGTGATGGAGAACAACTGTATTTGACGTCAACGCATCTATAACCAAGCATCTATTAAAAAAAGCAAAACACATATGCGACCATAATAAATGTCCTCTTTCCACGGAAATAGTTAAGTCCATTTTCTTTTAGTTTCGTCAGCAAACTCGGTACAGTTTTTACGTTCGACCGCAGTCCTATCTCATTATTTTGCGACGTCCAGTGAAGTGTACAGCCACCGATCATAAATAATCAACAGAGAGACATTCCCACCCTGTGAAAAATCTGGAAAAAATATTTCTATTGTTTTGATGCGAGAACTACGGATCACTGCAGAATGTCGTCGTTATTTCGAAACAGTCATCAGAGAAAAGAAAAAGCGAGAATTTAAACTCCAAAGAAAACAAATCTATATTAAGCAATTTCTTCCAGCTTGTTGAACAAATTACACGTCCTGAGAGTGTCTCTCGCATTCAGTGTCTGCAAATAAACTCTCATGGACGTGTGTATTACTAACATTTCAGACAATCTTTCACGTCATTGGCACACATGTCGGAAAAAAGCACATTCATTTCACATTTGACAACAAGAATCTATAATTCAAAGGAACGTAGCTGTTTTGTACACTATGACAGGTCCCCTTTTACCACTGCGATACTGTATCATAGTAGCGTTTACGAAACAATGCGTGAGAGCCTATATCGCCCTGTCTAGGTGGTAGATTGAAATTTCCTTAAAAGATATAGCAGCAACGAAAAGAAAAAAAAAAGAAAAAAGAAACGCTTGTTTCTGTTCACATGGTTCAAATGGCTCTGAGCACAAAGGGACTTAACATCTGAGGTCGTCAGTCCCCTAGAACTAAGAACTACTTAAACCTAACCAACCTAAGGACATCATACACATCCATGCCCGAGGCAGGATTCGAACCTGCGACCGTAGCAGTCGCGCGGTTCCAGACTGAAGCGCCTAGAACCGCTCGGCCACAACGGCTGGCACTTGTTTCTGTATCATTGCTAAACAGCCCCTCCACTACTCTGCGAGTACCGTCGCGAATGTAAGTAGATGACTGTGCAGTATGGTCATTCAGTATTAATACACCAAAGTATACCATACAGCGACCTACATATCTCTAGCACTTCCATCATAGTGAGTAACGTACGATCTTCCTCTATGTAGATGGAAGTCACCGGGCATTCTCACATTCTCAGGATAAAATTAGAGACCGATCGATCTCCTCTCATTGTCTTGGAACTACGCTCCCTGCAGCTGACCAGAAGTGGACCGCTACATTCCACGTTTCGTGTAGGAACAGTGTGAACCGAGGCTGTATCTGCTGTCCTGCACCCATCCAAAAGCACAAGATTTCTACAGATGCGCGAATGTCGAGGAGGTTAGCATGCCTTATCGGTGTGCAGTAGATATGAAACTGTTGTATGATATAACAGACGGTTAAGAACCAGAAACGTGTGGTTTTTATGCATGATGAAGCTCCAGACGGACGGAGTTTGCTGTGTTTTACGTAAATCAACTGAGCTAGCAGCTCTAAGGTATTGTTCCACTGTCTGGGGTCATTACCAAGGAGGTATTGGTACGAGAGAACATAAACATATGCACTCCTAAGGCTACAATGTTCTGCACTTAAAACACGCTATAATGTTAGATCGTTGCAGTTCGCGACCTATTAGCCGTATGGAATGCAACGCTGTTGCTATCCAAATGCAAGAAAAATATTTCCAGCACATGGCATACATTCTCCTTGCAGGTTTCTCTGCGATAAACTATGGTGATAAACTGTAAAATGAAAAACTACTTCCTTAAAACATCGATTCCTTGTGATATATGTTTAATATAGCTTTCCAGAGTTGTATAGATCCCACGATTCACATCTGATCATGGTTCAGATATTATATCATGCTCGCATCAGTCCTACATAAAATGATCATTAGTAGCGGGGAATGCCTCTTACAAAGAAAGGGACAAACGCATAGCAGCGGTGTTTGACATGTTAAATTGCACGTCATTCCGCCACTAACTCCGTAAGTAGGACATCTGTGAAGCAGATGTATACACGGAGGTTGTAGTACCTCACAAACACCTGTCGCTAACTTACAATCACCGTAGTTATGAAACTGAAGGCTCGATTTTATGCCCAAGATGCGGCAAGGGAAGGAGTACGTTGCATAAATCTTCGTTCGTCTCGAGGATTGTGTCGAAACAGAATGGAAGTCCTCTGACGACCGTCCGCAGCTCGTGGTCGTGCGGTAGCGTTCTCGCTTCCCGCGCCCGGGTTCCCGGGTTCGATTCCCGGCGGGGTCAGGGATTTTCTCTGCCTCGTGATGACTGAGTGTTGTGTGATGCCCTTAGGTTAGTTAGGTTTAAGTAGTTGTAAGTTCTAGGGGACTGATGACCTCAGATGTTAAGTCCCATAGTGCTCAGAGCCATTTGAACCATTTTCTGACGACCGAGAGGACATGTGGTGGCTCTATGGGGGCTCTGTCGCTATATCTTAGATGAACAAGTCGCACTTGAGGTGGCCGTCCTTTTATTTCCTATTGCTTAGCCGACTATACATGCAATTGTGCAGGCGTAGGAGCGTCGCCTTAAGGTGGCGGCCAGATGGTGGAAACCCGAGTGTGGGCAGCAGCCTTAGAGGGTGGGAGTGAGGGCACGGGACTCTCGATGGAGCATCATAGAGTGGGGCAGGGGGAGAGGGAGGCGTGAGGGGAAGTGAGAAGGTGGTGGTTTTTGGCTGTTTGTGATTGTACATCGAGAAGAACGAATGTTCAACTACCACCCCCTCTGCACTCTGCAGTCTTTTAGTACGATGATTTTCCCCCAGTACATGTGCTGCATTGTGACCCATTCCTTTCGAGCGCTGGTTTTCTCACGACAATTTCAAAGTATAATTCGAACTGTGATGCATTTTTTTTTCCATCAATTGTGGTAGGGTGTATTGGCTTAGATTATCTGGGCTGCAGGACGGTTTTTGAGCAGGCATCAGTAGTGAAATCTGATGTCAAACAGCTATAGATACTGTATGCTTACAGGTAATACACTTTTTAAACTCCTCTCTGTCCAAAACTAGCATCTCGTGAGTTGAACGTATTTCCCACCAAAAAGAATAAAGGTAGAACCTTACACCCCTGCCTTTTCCCCGCCAGCTTGTAGGTGTAGGGTACCGTTTGAGTACACCTGTCGCTAGTTTCGAGTGGTATTGCGAAATTTTTTCTAAACAGGATAACAACAGTTCTATGGTATCGTCAGTTTTTTTTAGCTGCACTGGGCTTTTATGCCATCCTTGTGAAGCGCTGTGCATATAGTTGTTTAATTAGGCCCAATCTTTGTGATTAATTGCTGTGCGGGATTAGCCGAGCGGTCTTGGCGCTGCAGTCATGGACTGTGCGACTGATCCCGGTGGAGGTTCGAGTCCTCCCTCGGGCATGGGTGTGTGTGTGTTTGTCCTTAGGGTAATTTAGGTGAAGTAGTGTGTAAGCTTAGGGACTGATGACCTTAGCAGTTAAGTCCCATAACATTTCACACACATTTGAACATTTGTGATTAATTATGTAATTAGGATCGATTTTTGCGTCAGTTTCCTGAACAAAAGAAATCAAGTACACTAATCTAACCTTCCTCTCCCTCATCTGGACAGTTTCCATATGTTGAAGGGAGCACTTGGACTTTCCACCCAGGAGCACCAGGATTCGAGTCCCGTAAAGTTCACCGCCATTTTTAATTTCCTGTCAATTCCTGGTTGAGGAGTGGAGTGGGATGTCAGCACAGCTCTTGGACAAAAAAATTCCCACTGAAATCCGAAATTCCCGCCAAAATTCGAAATTCCCTCCAAAATTCTAGATTCACGCCAATAAGGTAGGTTGAGGGAGGTGGTGAAGGGTGGAGGGGGGGGGGGGTGAGGGTGAGGAGGGGTCTGGGGCACACATGTAGGCTGAGATAACACATGACATCACCCAGGGGCGGGGGTGGGCGTGGTCGGGGGCGGGGGTGGTCGGGGGCGGGGATCGAGTTAATTAATTTGCATATCAATTTGATATCAAAATTGTCCTGATGCCACCATTTCCCTACTACTATCGGGTACGTTCCTTGTTTGTATAGTGTTTTTTTTTTTTTTGAATCGACTGGAATTTTGTCTAAGTATTCATTATTGTAACTTTTTTATAATTACTTAGTCATTAATTTTTATCCTTCATAAAGAGAACTGTAACTGTAGTTTACCTCAATCTGAGAAGGATTCTTGAAGATCAATAACTTAATATTTAATTTTAACAGCTACAGTATCGTCATTGTTTTTGCTACAACTGTCTGACGAGGCGATCCTTTAATCCTAATATGCATCGTCAATCGGTTGTCTATGACTGAACAGTGCTCTCGCTGTGCCGGTGTTCCAGTGTAAACAAGATACCGTTTTCTAAGAACGTTTTTGTTTAATCACAAAATTTAACTGTTTCATTTATTTCTTATGGATTTTTACATTTTAGCCGGCTGGGGTGGCCGAGCGGTTCTCGGCGCTACAGTCTGGAACCGCGCGACCGCTACGGTCGCAGGTTCGAATCCTGCCTCGGGCATGTATGTGTGTGATGTTCATAGGTTAGTTAGGTTTAAGTAGTTCTAAGTTCTAGGGGACTGATGACCTCAACAGTTAAGTCCCATAGTGCTCAGAGCCATTTTTTTTTTAGATTTTATTTTTGATAATTTGAAGTCAACTCCATTTGCACTGAGGGGCGTGAGTGTTTATCAATGGCGATGTCATTGCATGTTTGTTGAGTAAATCGTGTTTTGAGGCCACAATTGTCGCAGGCACTTACTGCCGCCGAACCCTAGTGACTCACACGCTCCATCCAAAACATTACGAGAAATAGCAGATATATTACGTATGTTCGCATCGGTTGTTGGCTACTTCTTCCCAGAAACTAATATATACAACAACAAATGTAGTATAAACGTTAACAGCCATCTGAAAATGAGCCAGTCTGCTCAAAATCCAAACCTTCATTCTGCGCGTGGTCTTATGGGACACATTTGTTACAACGTGGTTTCCTAATGCATCACTATAGCATAACTGCCTAGAAATTGTAATTCAGAGGCATACTCGTACGTTATTTGCAAAGCACTCGTCCTAAAAGTTTTGAATACATGAGAGACACAACTGATTTGTGAGCTATAACAGCAACAAATTCTCACGGAGTTGACAACATCTTGATTTACACGATATAAAATCAAAATGTATTTAACTTAGCCGTATAATTGTGAAGACGGCGTGCAGAGCACGAGTATACGACGATGCAGATAGGGAGGGGGAGATGAAACATGCTATTTCTTTCCATTTGTGTCCGGGAAAGTCGGAATTCCTGCTTACTTGTTTCCGTAGCGGAGAGTACTTGGCTTTTCTATGGTCTATAGGTTCCATCTGGGGACTCACGAACCGTCTCCCACTTCCTGACGCCAGCAGGAATGTCACCTAGTGAGAGCGCACCTTTTCCAGGCACGAATGTATCCTACAGCTGCTCAGGGCCCAAACTAATCCTAGTGGAACTCGCTAGCGCTCACTCAAGCAACTGAAAGTCTCCCGTGTTAACCATCGGTTGTTAACTTTCTCTAGTTCGTTGCCGTTTGTGAGAGCCTTTGTTTTCATACTACTTTGTTCTTCGTAAGTTAACTGAAACATTTTAGAGATGTAATATGTAAAACCATAAAAGCTTTTAGTTAAATGTTTTTTGAGATGATTTTTTTATGGTCTCTAATTACCCTCTCCAATGGAACCGCGCCTATTAGCCACCGAAAACTTTTGTCGAAAAGCTTTACAGCCCCGGTGGAATCATGGTTTTAACGTTCAAATCTTAGCGACATTGGAACCAAGGGTATGGAAACTTATAAAGACTCTGACATCAAAGTACTTTCAGTATTCAGGTCGGTAACGTTGGGTGATCAACAGATGTATTACTACAGATAACGAAGTGCAAGAACCAAGATAGTTCCACTTATCTGGGGAACTACATTGTAGCAGCGCCGTCTGTACCGCTGCGATGAATCAGAAGTTTGGCAATGAACTTTACGAAGTAACAGACTTAAGAGACAATCGTGTTCCATTTTCAGCTCGGAAGGTATTGTTTGATGACCAGGCATTTTATCCAAAACGGAATAATATATATTTGTGTCTACTAGTGTACTATTTGTACCCTTCGATCAATGACATAACTGAAACCCGCGTCGAAGATTACATACACCACCCATGATCTTTCGATGTATTTTGCTTTTCCGGTTGGAAGCAGGTTCAGAAATACGTTTCAGAAATGCCTCAGTCGCATTTCACGTTTCAGAGGTTACAAGCAGCGATATCCATGCTCATAGAACATCTCATTAGATAGCAGCATTAGCAACTGATTACATGACCACTGCGGCCAATGTGAGTCTTACTGCTCACGGAAACGTTAACTATACTTCCTGAGATGTAAGTTTAGCTTTTGTTATTAGTACGAGGAGCGTTCAATAAATTATACAACGCATTTCTCTGCCAGCATGTTGGTTTTATTCAACATTCCAATAAACCATGTCACTCCCATTCTTTTGGCTACGAAACCGTATTATTCAACATAACCTCTATTCAGTTCGATGGCCTTACGCCACCTTACTGGGAGAGCCTTTATGTCTGCATGTTACTACTCTACTTGCAGACGTCGGAGCCAACACCTGCCTGCACCAATAACCTCCCCATCATTTACGTACTGCCTCCCACAGAGAACATCCATCATTGGGCAAAACAGTTGAAAGTCGGAAGTTGCGAAATCCGGGATGTAGGGTGGATTTTCAACTGAAACTGGCAGAGAAAAAATGTGTTGCATTACTTATTGAGCGCTCCTCGTGAAATGAAACTATATACTGAGAACATGATTGTGATAGTGTTGAAAACGCTTAACTTATTAAGAATTATTTCAGAGTGACAGGACTTCTGTGTCTCGAACATTAGTAGAGGGACAACCTATGTGCCAGGCCACGCTGCATTGTTGCCAAATTTATTCAAGATGGCGGCGATAACGTCATCCAAGATGGCGGCATGTAGACTTGGCAACATCGCATGACGTCATCCAGGATGGCGGCTTTTGGCGGGAAAATAGGCCAATTGTGCTACGTCCACTAACCTAACCTTCAGAAAAATGGCCAGAATTTTGAATTTTGGTGGGAAAATAGTCCAGTTGTGCTATGTCCACTAACCTAAGCCTCCACAAGAAAAAATGGCGGGAAGTTTGAATTCCAACAGGATAATGCATGCAAAGACCGTACTTGTCTTTTTATTATTATTGATTATCATTTATTAACATTCATTATCATATATTATTATTTATTATCATTTATTATTATTTATTATTATTGACCTGTGTCCACTAGAAAATTCCATCCAAATTCAAATTCCTACATGATAATGGCTGCAAAACCTTACTTTTGCTTATTATTACTCATTATCATTCATTATCATTTATTAACATTCATTATCATTCATTGTCATTTATTATCATTCATTATTATTTATTATTATCGGCCTACCTCCACTAGAAAATTGCGCCAAATTCAAATTCCAACATGATATTGTCTCGAAAACTGTACTTCTATTTATTATTATCATTTATTATTTATTCAAGATGTCCGATTCTCTCAGTGAGAAAGCCATTTTCCTTACAACTGCCACAAGCTCAATTCCCAACACCATAACTGATCACACGTACGAGCTTTCTCCGTCACTTATATTTTTTCACTGATAGCCTATCATAATCGCGTCAAATAATAAACTACACTTATAGTAACGTAAGTCACGACCTTTGATTTTGGAGGGGGGAAGGGACTGAAGACTTTATTTCAAGCAGTACGGTCATCACTTATTATCCAACACAGTCAGCACACACATCTTTCATATCGCAATGCAGTCGCCACGACGTCCGCGCTCCAACTGAATTACTTCAAATCCTCGCCACCCCCTGGCCAGCGCGCAGAGACACTGCCGACGCCTGTCACGTGAGGCGGCCGGCCACTCGCGGTGGGCTGGCGGTACGCTGGGGGGGGAGCCCAGCGATCGCTCCCACGTCGTAAACATGTTTTCGCTGGACGCGCTGGAACTTGCAGAGCTTGACGTCACAGCGGTCCCTTGTCCGCTCACCACGTGTATTCGTCGCCTCTGCACGTTTCCCGCCAAAATTGTTTGCCTCGGAGCTGAATCACACAACGATCGGCCGTTTCCCTGCAACACTTTCGGCGCCAAAGTTATTTTTCCTGGGCACGTTCAACCAATTTGCTTTATTTAGGAATGGAGTGTATGTATCACACCGACATGTTCCACACCATACAGACCTGCAAAACACTCCTATATAATTCATTTATAATGCTCCAGACACACGCTTGCTAATTGTAAACAGTTAAGAATAACTCATAGCACAGCCTACAGACATGCGAACCGCTCGTAAGTAATGGATAACATTTACGTCCAAATAGCCAAACAGCTGCTAATTTTCCCCAATAATTTCAGTGCATAGGCTGATGGAAGGAGAAACGAGTGAACTTTATTTATTTGCGACATATCTTTTTGAAACTTTTGCTTCTCATAGGTTTCGATATGTAAGGCTGACATAAGGCAGTTTCTGAACTCCAGTAGTGCACTACACGTGGCAATACAACCACACCCATCAAGATATTCATTCCAATCCAGACCTCTAACTCCTCTACAGATAAATTTGTCCCGTTACTTGTTGACTCACTCATAGTCTGACCAGACTGCAGTTTTCGCGCAAAAACCACTCAGACTGCGCTGTGCTGCTCCGGGAAGTAAGGAAGGGCTGCACTCTATTTATTTGGAGCCCATTTATTTAGTCGTGGAGTATATTTGTCACAAAACACTCGCACTGATCCGACTGTGGTCATCTGACACAGGCCACAAACACGTAAACAACTCCTAATTTCACCCCACAATGGCAAACAACTCTTAAATAATGCAGTACACAATATCAGCAGACGAGCTCTGTACTCTTAAACTCTCCAAATAAAGCACCGCACAGTGCACAGGCATGCTCGCAAAATAGTGCAACAAACGCGCCCGAACACCCTCAGCTGCCAAACCGACCAAAAGTCTCTGCTCGGCATCACCCAAACATGACCTTAAAACAGTCTCATTCGCAAATAACACCGGAGATATTAATATCGCCTATACGCCTTTGATTACGCTCCCAGGTAGGTCGGGCGCGCGTGCGGTCTGCGGGGAAGGCGGTTCCAGAGTCTCCAGCCAAGTTCGGCTTCCGAGCGCTCGTGACAGCCGACACATGTGAAAGCTGCATTGTCCTTCTCATGTATACCGCCGGCGTCTCAGTTCTGGACCTTCCTTCACGTCTCTTGTCAGAATAGCTCATGGCTCGTTGACACACACGATTAATGCGGCCGGGAAAACATTTATTACTCGTACGAAAGCGAGATGGTGACGGGAAAACCAATCACTCTGATCTGCGCTGCAGGCGCGTGTAATCATTGAGAACAACTTATTTAACCATACAGTGTATCTATCACGCTATCACAAAACACCCACCCAGATGTGCCCTGGGCCATGTTGCATAGCCCACAGACACGCACCCAATCATAATTTCAGTACACACTATAGCAAACTGCTACTAAATAATACGCTCAGTACTCGTAAACTATCCTAATAACGCATAGCAGAGCCTGCAGATCCGCTCGCAAAATAACTCAGCAGACGTACGCAGGTACCCCCCCACTCCGCACCCTGCCCACAGGATCGTGAAGTCACCCATCCGTCTGACTTCATAACTCGCACAGCCCCTGCTCGGCTTCCGCAAGCGTGAGTTGGTGCGGTCAGCGCACTCGTCAGCGGTCAAAGCACACACATACGTCCGTCCACGACCGCAATCCATCACAACCCCGAGCCGCTCCCACCGAACGCAGGTGAAAGTCAACTTTATATCAGCGTAGCATAATTATCAAAGCGCAGCCTCCATACGCTAGATACATCATAACAGCACATGTCTTTACCTCCTATGACCCTGTAGCACACTGCGCAATGCTTCTCACATGACATTACACGGCCCTTTAATTAAACATAACTACACACCCCTGCTCTCGCCTCGTCGCGTAACCAGCCATCTAAAACCTTCTCAATATTATTCTTACTTTACAACATTTTTTTTAATAAGATCTAATTTACACCTCCCACCGCACATAACCCCACACCCGTCCCACAATCAACATATGCAAACGTCCTCAACACTATCTTGACATATATCACCCCACAAACCATGTCCATCAATCAATTTACCATTCTCATCCTCTCTTTTCGAATCAAAAACGTAGCCTCTATCTAAACACCAATCAACTCATCTTTCTCGCACTTTCACCGTAAAATTAATGTTACACACACCCATAAATAACAAACGCAATTAAAGAGTTAAAGAGTACAGAGCTCGTCTGCTGATATTGTGTACTGCATTATTTAAGATCTGTTTGCTATTGTGTGGTGAAATTAGGAGTTGTTTACGTGTTTGTGGCCTGTGTCAGATGACCACAGTCGGATCAGTGCGAGTGTTTTGTGACAAATACACTCCACGCCTAAATAAATGGGCTCCAAATAAATAGAGTGCAGCCCTTCCTTACTTCCCTGAGCAGCACAGCGCAGTCTGAGTAGTTTTTGCACGAAAATTGCAGTCTGGTCAGACTGTGAGTGAGTCAACAAGTAACTGGACAAATTTATCTGTAGAGGAGTTAGAGGTCTGGATTGGAATGAATATCTTGGTGG
The DNA here is from genome assembly GCF_023864345.2 of Schistocerca serialis cubense. NCBI lineage: Eukaryota > Metazoa > Arthropoda > Insecta > Orthoptera > Acrididae > Schistocerca > Schistocerca serialis. The sequence goes on along the minus strand of NC_064643.1, from coordinate 377,487,755 downwards.
GTGTGGTTGTATTGCCACGTGTAGTGCACTACTGGAGTTCAGAAACTGCCTTATGTCAGCCTTACATATCGAAACCTATGAGAAGAAAAAGATTCAAAAAGACATGTCGCAAATAAATAAAGTACACTCGTTTCTCCTTCCATCAGCCTATGCACTGAAATTATTGGGGAAAATTAGCAGCTGTTTGGCTATTTGGACGTAAATGTTTTCCATTATTTACGAGCGGTTCGATTGTCTGTAGCCTGTGCTATGAGATTATTTTAACTGTTTACAATTAGCAAGCGTGTGTCTGGAGCATTATAAATGAATTATGTAGGAGTGTTTTGCAGGTCTGTATGGTGTGGAACATGTCGGTGTGATACATACACTCCATTCCTAAATAAAGTAAATTGGTTCCTCCATCCATGGGCCTAGTGCAGGGTGAGTCCTTTTAGCCGAAACATGTAGGAGGAGGTTGAGTGCTGGTGGCTTAGTTTAGTGGTGATGATCTTCGTTTGCAACAATTTTTTTAGGTTGGTGGCGGGAGCGCAAGTGAGCTTTGTATACTGACAGATTTCAATCTTGGCGCTAGTTCCTAGGAGGTTGGTATAAGTGCACTCTCTTTACGGCCAGAATTCAAACTCGGCACTGTTTCCTAGGAAGAGGTGGCTGTCTGGTCCTCGAAAAGTAGTTGAAATTAGGTAGTTGAACACCTTTGCATATGTATATGTAATTGTAAATTGAATTATTTAATATGATTAAAATCGAAATGGAATTAAGTACATAGGTATTTACAGAAAACTATGTCCATCGCGTGTATGGAGGGTGTGTGACATACGCGATGCGGCGGCGGCGCAGCGATTGAACAGTTATTAGGCGCGCGAGAGAGCGAGTCAATTAGCGAGCGTTCTAGAGCGGACCAAACGTGCTGTTATATAGTCATGGCGGATTCCACTGTCGAGCAAACATTGCCGCCAAAAGTGTAGCACTGCGTTCTCGCTTGCACAAGGACACGTGGTGGACGGTGAGCGGTCGGGATCGACAGGTTTGAACGTGCCCAGGAAAAACAACTTTGGCGCCGAAAGTGTTGCAGGGAAACGGCCGATTTGCAGGGAAACGGCCGATCGTTGTGTGATTCAGCTCCGAGGCAAACAATTTTGGCGGGAAACGCGCGGAGGCGACGAATACACGTGGTGAGCGGACAAGGGGCCGCTGTGACGTCAAGCTCTGCAAGTTCCAGCGTGTCCAGCGAAAACATGTTTACGACGTGGGAGCGATCGCTGGGCTCGCCCCCCAGCGTACCGCCAGCCCACCGCGAGTGGCCGGCCGCCTCACGTGACAGGCGTCGGCAGTGTCTCTGCGCTCTGGCTGGGGGGGTGGCGAGGATTTGAAGTAATTCAGTTGGACCGCGAACGTCGTGGCGACTGCACTGCTATATCAAAGATGTGTGTGCTGACTGTTGGAGAATAAGTGATGACCGTACTGCTTGAAATAAAGTCTTCAGTCCCTTCCCCCCTCCAAAATCAAAGGACGTTACTTACGTTACTATAAGTGTAGTTTATTATTTGACGCGATTATGATAGGCTACCAGTGAAAAAATATAAGTGACGGAGAAAGCTCGTACGTGTGATCAGTTATGGTGTTGGGATTTGAGCTTGTGATAGATTTTTGTTATGGATTTAAGGAAAATGGCTTTCTCACCGAGAAAATCGGATATCTTGAATAAATAATAAATAATAATTATAAATAGAAGTACAGTTTTCGAGACAATATCGTGTTGGAATTTGAATTTGGCGCAATTTTCTAGTGGAGGTAGGCCAATAATAATAAATAATAATGAATGATAATAAATGACAATGAATGGTAATGAATGGTAATGAATGTTAATAAATGATAATGAATGATAATGAATAATAATAAACAAAAGTAAGGTTTTGCAGCCATTATCATGTTGGAATTTGAATTTGGAGGGAATTTTCTAGTGGAGGAAAGTCAATAATAATAAATAATAATAAATTATAATTAATAATAAATGATAATAAATAATAATAAATGATAATGAATGTTAATAAATGATAATCAATAATAATAAAAAGACAATTACGGTCTTTGCATGCATTATCCTGTTGGAATTCAAAATTCCCATCATTTTTTCCTCTGGAGGCTTAGGTTAGTGGACATAGCACAACTGGACTATTTTCCCGCCAAAATTCTAAATTCTGGCCATTTTTTCTGAAGGTTAGGTTAATGGATGTAGCACAATTGGCCTATTTTCCCGCCAAAAGCCGCCATCTTAGATGACGCCATCGATGTTGCCAAGTCTACATGCCACCATCTGGGATGACGTCATCGTACCATTTTGAATAAATTTGGCAACAATGCAGCGTGGCCTGGCACATAGGTTGTCCCTCTACTAACATTATGTCAAAGTTATGTAAGACAGAAGTAATGTTCCCAGGACATTGATTTATGAAAATGTAACGAACATTGACAAGGAACAGATGTATTGGAATCAACCACTTCTAGGTGCAGAGGAGAGCAGTGGTGGAATGCTTCATGAGAAGACAATTAAGACACATGAATGATCGGGCGAACAACAATTCAGGCAAAGCAAGCAATCGAGGCTTAAACCCCTATAGAAATTATTTGTACAGAAGCCATACGAAGCGATCACATAGAGTTGAGGTGCAGGAAACGGAGGATGGTATGTAGTTGCGGGTTGTGTGCACATAAATCCTAAATAATTCTTAAACACATATATTAACATCAAAACGCAACAAATCAGAGAGCATGAATAAGGTCGAACACAAGTAAACCTGCCAGCACACAATTCATAAGGAAGTAGAACTTAACATCTAGTACAACATAAACACCTAATTCCTCTGCCACTCAGAATACCTTTATCTTTAATGACGAGGGCACAAAACAATATACAAGCGTACCATAAATAACTACATAATCTATAGAGGAATGACAAAAAATGGTTCAAATGGCTCTGAGCACTATGGGACTTAACATCTGTGGTCATCAGTCCCCTAGAACTTAGAACTACTTAAACCTAACTAACCTAAGGACATCACACATATCCATGCCCGAGGCAGGATTCGAACCTGCGACGTAGCGGTTGCGCGGTTCCAGACTGAAGCGCCTAAAAACGCTCGGCCACTCTGGCCGGCCAGGAATGACATGAAACAAATAAAATAATCAAATACTAGCTCAGGACATAATATAAATGGTTCAAATGGCTCTGAGCACTATGGGACTCAACTGCTGTGGTCATCAGTCCCCTAGAACTTAGAACTACTTAAACCTAACTAACCTAAGGACATCACACACATCCATGTCCGAGGCAGGATTCGAACCTGCGACCGTAGCAGTCGCACGGTTCCGGACTGCGCGCCTAGAACCAGGACTTAATATAGAAAGAAAAAATACCGTAGCAGAAACCGACAATACAGAGTACCAAACTAATGTTAATACAAAAAGTTAACAAGATGAACAGTAAATAGATAAAAAAGAAAGCACAATGAACGAGGCTACCAACTGCTAGCCACAGGCCACAATAAATTATATCAAAAATTCTACGAAAACCAGCAGTAAAGGACATAATATACATTTCGTTGAACATTTGCATAACTTAAATTAAATCCAACCAGACAAAGGCGTCTGCACAACTGAAATTTTAGGCCAAACACAACGGGCACAACCTCATCATCTAACACCGCCATGGCTGAATACATAGCTCGCCAAGCAACGTCTGCCGGCCGCGGTGGTCTAGCGGTTCTGGCGCTGCAGTCCGGAACCGCGGGACTGCTACGGTCGCAGGTTCGAATCCTGCCTCGGGCATGGGTGTGTGTGATGTCCTTAGGTTAGTTAGGTTTAAGTAGTTCTAAGTTCTAGGGGACTTATGACCTAAGATGTTGAGTCCCATTGTGCTCAGAGCCATTTGAACCAAGCAACGTCTCTTCGCTCAGACAGGAAGTACTCCTCCTTCCTGTCAGCAAGTTGCCGCAGGCCCAAATCCGAGACCCCACCCGGCTACCTCCATGCTTAGCTGCGCGAATTTCTTGCTCAACTTAGTACAGCTGACTACCTTCTAAGATACTAGCTTGCTGTACTGCCTTCTTGCTGGCCATCGTCATACTGCAACGACTCCGCTATCCTCTTGACGACAGCAGTGTGCCCGTTCTTATGTACACTATGTGATCAAAAGTATCCGGACACCTCCAAAAACAAATGTTTTTCATATTAGGTGCATTGTGCTGCTACCTACTGCCAGGTACTCAGTATCAGCGACCACAGTAATCATTAGACATCGTGAGAGAGCAGAATGGGAAGCTCCGCGGAACTCACGGACTTCGATCGTGGTCAGGTGATTGGGTGTCACTTGTGTCACAGGTCTGCGCGAGATTTCCACACTCCTAAACAGCCCTAGGTCCACTGTTTCCGATGTGATAGTGAAGTGGAAACGTGAAGGGACACGTACAGCACAAAAGAGTACAGGCTGACCTCGTCTGTTAACTGACAGAGACCGCCGACAATTGAAGAGGGTTGAAATGCGTAATAGGCAGACATCTATCCAGATCATCACACAGGAATTCCAAACTGCATCATGATCCACTGCAAGTACTATGACAGTTAGGCGGGAAGTGAGAAAGATTTCATCATCGAGCGGCTGCTCATAGGCCACACATCACACCGGTAAGTGCCAAACGACCCCTCACTTGGTGTAAGGAGTACAAACATTGGACGATTGAACAGTGGAAAAACGTTGTGTGAAGTAACGAATTAAGGTACATAATGTGGCGATGCGATGGCAGGGTATGGGAATGGCGAATGCCCGGTGAACATCATCTGTCAGCATGTGTAGTGCCAATAGTAAAATTCGGAGGCGATGGTGTTAAGGTGTGGTCGCCTTTTTAATGGAGGGGGCTTGCACCCCTTGTCATTTTGCGTGACATTATCACCGCACATGCCTACATTGATGTTTTAAGCACCTTCTTGTTTCCTACTGCTGAAGAGCTATTCCGGGATGGCGACTGCATCTTTCAACGCGATCGAGCAACTGCTCATAATGCACGGCCTGTGGCGGAGTGGTTACACGACAACAACATCTCTGTAATGGAGTGGCCTGCACAGCGTCCTGACTTGAATCCTATAGAACACCTTTGGGATGGTTTGGAACGCCGACTTCGTGCCAGACCTCACCGACGGACATCGATATCTCCCCTCAGTGCAACACTCCTTCAAGAATGGGCTGCCATTCCCCCAAGAAATCTACCAGCACCTGATTGAACGTATGCCTGAGAGCGTGGAAGCTGTCATCAAGGCTAAGGATTGGCTAACACCATATCGAATTCCAGCATTACCGATGGAGGGCGCCACGAACTTGTAAGTCATTTTCAGCCAGGTGTCCGGATACTTTTGATCACATAATGTATATAACGAAATTTTTTCCACCGTGTATAAGCTCTATGGACTGATCGATGAGAGGATACGGAACAAATAAGGTCTAATGAACTTTTGCCCGGAAATGTATGGTTTCAATGCTAGAGACCATTTATTAAATCATACATTGTTACAGAGACGGTGGTGTATCATGTAGCCACAGTTACATTATGCGTTGGTTCCCATGTGCCTCAATGAATGCGTGTACGCGCCGTAGCATGTTCTGTCTCACACGATCACATCGGCCAGGCTGTATCGGAACAGTGTCAAACGCAGCATGAATACGCCGCTCCAGTGTGACCACATGTGGATTGGGCTCAGCATACACGATACTTTTGAGATAGCCCCACCACCAGAAATGGCAGGGGTTGAGATACGGTGAACGAGCAGCCCGTGCAACTGAACTCTCTTGTCCAATCCATCGACCAGGAAAGACACGTTTGAGACGCACCCGGAATTAGCGGCGAAGTGGGCTGAAGCACCATCGAGCAGCAGCCACATAATCCTTCGAATCATCAGTGGCACTTCTTCCAGCAGGGGAGGCAAAATCACCGGCAAGAAACGCCGATAGTTCCGGTCTGGTAGACGACGTGGAAGGAAGACTGGTTCCACCCACACATGCCTGCTGCATCGATGGTGATGATTTGCTGTCACTATACCACGGGAGTTCTACATACTATCTCGCAGATGACTCTTATGGAAGCTGAAAATACCACTCGGTGTAAAGGAGGCTTCACCTATGAATAGGACGGGTGACACAAATCCCGGAATCGTGGTTGCCAGGTGAAGAAATTAGTGATAAAATTGCTCCCGATGTGGAAAGTCGGTCGCTAGTAAGCCCTGCACACACTTTAGGTGATAATGGTAGCAACAGTTGTCATGAAGAACATTCCACACTGGCTTATCCTGTACTGGCGGGCCAACTGCCTGGTACTGATACGGCGGTCGCCTTTCACAGTGCTAATCACATTTTCCTCCAAGTCTGGTGTCCGAACATTTCCGGTACGTCCTTCATGATTTGCAGCTTCCTGAAACAACATTGTCTCAAACAAACGGCGAATACTGCTTCCTGGTATATCTTTATGACTGCTAGTTTCAATTGTGCATCATGGTAAGCAGTGCTGGAAAGCTTCAAATCAACGAGTCAAATGTGTGACTAGAGTGCTGACGGAAGTCTGCATGGGGGCTTAATTAAAATGCAATACTTTTAGTAGCTGTGTGTCCGGTTACGAAGTCTCGTAACCGGTTGGCCCTGAGTGGTATTAGTACGCAATCTGACTGCATAAAATAACAATAAAGAATGAAGGGAAATTTCCGCTAACACAATTGATTAATTGAGTCCCCTGCAAATATAAAAGCTACGAAACAACGAAGTACAAGTGTAACTGTTCTGTGTGTGGTAGTGTAATTCAACGTACATGCATCTGGCACGGTTCTTCCTCAATACAACAAGAAATTTTGAACACCATTTACAATGAAGTGTTGAAAAATCAGAAATACTATAATTGCACATAGAAACCAGAATTACAAGTCTAACTCATGAACACGAGCCAGATGCTTTGTTGACTGAACCTGTGACCAAGAGGCATTGTCATTAAGGAAATGTGAAATAATTTTTTTTACCTCCATATATATTGTCGAAAAATACACTGTGATCATTGCAACATCTTCCATCTATACGTAATACCAACCGAACAGCATCTACTGTCTCACCCAACAGAACAACAACTGCACACGACATCCCGTAAACTAGTACTGCTCTCGACATCCTCTCAACAAGTACTGCCCACAGCAACCTCTGAACTACTACTGCCCCAGTGGAGGCGGCGGAATAATAATCTTTGGCTCAATCTCTGGCGCTGTGACTCAGTGTAGCCACCTTTCAAGTCTACTGAACAAAGGTGGGCGAAAAAGTATTATTTCCTGCTCTTCTACAAATATATGATGCAATTATTAGTACAGGTGATGTTAGCTATGCTTCTAATGCCGTTCTCCCTGAGTGATATAATATTTCGATTTGTGGAAAGTTATATAAGAAGATGTGTTGATTTGGTTTACTACATAAAAGTGGAATAGAATTTACATGATCACAGCTAAATTACTTCCTTTCAAATATATTACTTTGATTTTAATAATTTTTTTTTTTTACGTACAAAAGACCACAGGTAGATTTTACCTTACGTAATGAATGAGTTTAATTATTAATGAACACAGTTAAACCAGTTGCTGTTATAAATACTGATTTGTGGTCTGTAAAGTATATTTCTCTTTCATACAAATGACAGAAAGATAACTTTGCATACACTACTGACAGAACAGCTTCAGTTGCTGGGTGAAATACTATTTCACAGTACAAAATACGCTAGCGTAGAATTGTTTATCATAGACATAATTTACTTATGAAGTTTGACCGTAGAAGCAGATATTCTGGATGGAGTATTTTTCGTGGTTGTTAGTGTACAAACTTACGTGTTTTTGAATAACACATAAAATTTAGAACATACTCTTATGATACTTATAGTATTCATGATTAGCGTCTGTAGTATTTCACGAAAGACAGTGTGTGGTCAACTCAACTGAGAAGGAAGTGAGTTGTTTTCATCCTTCCATTTCTTCTACCATCAGAATGTTAACGAGAACCCCAAGCGTTGAGGTCCATCCTGTCATTTTTCGTTTATTTACCTCCGTTCATCATTTTTCTCCATGAATTAAGGTGAAGATGATGGCAATGTAATAACTTTCTAGACAACTCCAGTCAGCCTTCCTCTAAAAGAACATGAAACACGACTGTGAATTATCAGTGTATTTTCTAACCGGATATGTTTTAGGTATTAATCATTATATCAGGTCACGAAAGATAAAATACCAAGCAAATAATTTACAGTAAAAACAGTGACGAGTCACCGTTAATAGTACCGTTAAGTTTCGAACTGTCAGGTTCATCGTCAGAAGGCTATTCACATTTAAAATTATATTTAGCTTATGCTGTACGTGTGACGATGGCTATCATTCCTTTTGCCGAAAGTGCCTTCAGGGGGTGCTACTTTGCACCCATCGTCCTCCACATTTGCCGTAACAGCCCGGAAATCCTGACATCCAGAGTCCACCGGGTCAAGGCCCCTCGTCGACAGCACACCTTACCCACTACCTGGTAATGGCATGCACTAAAACTTTCAAGTGACATAGGTCTGGCGACGTTGCGTTTCTCTCAAAGTAATAACTGTAAGCTGTGAAACCAACTCTCAGATAATTAACTACACAACAGGCATAATATTCTTTCCTTTTATATCACATTATGTGAAGAAAGGTACTCAATCAAGCTGTGATCCAAAGCAATATATTCTGTGAGAAGAGAAGAAATTATGATATACACCAGTCCAATGTGGCGCTAATTTATTTGTTATTAGTTGCATATGCTGCACTGAAGTGCAATTATATTATAATTAATTTCGTAATTAGCTTAATAATTTTCCATATTGGACATGACAGAATTTATCACTACATAAATGGCGTTCAGTGCGAGGCCTCAACCAAATTTTATATTGAAAAATGCATGTAATTTTTCGGAATATTTATTTAGTTTGAATAAATTATTTCCTCATTTTTATCTTTTGAACTACAGAAATATTTCAGAAATTGTAAGAATACTTGTCAAACAGTCTCTCTGTTGTCCCTGTGTCCTCTGCCACCTTAAGTGATGGAATGTAGTGTCAGTTCTACATTTCCTGTTTTTAACTTCCTACATTACAACTGATTCAAGACCTTAATTTTCTCCCTTTTCTGTTCGTCACTCAGTCCTGATTTTAATTCAGTCTGGTAGTCGTGTTTCCTCTGCAGTTCTTACTACATTTCATTTGGTCTGATCCACCTGATCTTTGGTCCGCATCACACTATATTTTACTGCGACTAAACAAAAAGAAGCAGAAGGATTTGGGTATCTAATGTCCATGTTATTTTCTGTATAGTTAGAATTTACCTGCGTAGTCAAGTCCCTTTTCGCCGCATGACTGGCGCACACTACTATGTATCTCATTAGAGGTGTTCACTTGTTTCCGTCGTCTGTACTCTGAATAGATGTAAGCAGTAGGCGTCTTCGAACTTAAAAATCTTTGCAGTGTAACATTATTTCAAAATCGCCTTTGGATACAGGCAGACTAAACTAAGTCGATCAATGGAAATTTTATTGTAAGTGACGTTTGACTGAAACAGTTACAAAATTAATATTCTTTTAGTTACAGGATATCTCTGTACGTATATTTAACATGTTTTTTCTCTGGCGTTTTTGTGGGGCCTAATTATGTTACATATAGACTCTGGGCTGAGTTCGAATCCCCAGTTTCGATTAAGTTTTTCAGTGGGGATTCTCTAATAAATATTTCCAATGCCCCACAGCAAGTGCATTGCAATATTTGAGGAAAAAGAACTATGTTTTAAAACAGCCCTCCATGCTCGTATGAGCATGGTGCTACAGATGTATAAACAAAATGCTGTGTAGGAATCGGACTGGGACATCATTAATTGAGTCAGTCACAGCGCCTGCGATGGGCAACGATGTTTGCATCAAGGTGATGTTTCCTGATATCGAAAGACAGCACTGCTTCAGATTTAATGGAATAAACTCTAGTTATACAATGTGTCCGACATTTCCGTGGCAGATTTCTAGGACTTGTAGAGGACAGGGAGTACATTACATTTTGAGTAGGAAACAATGCCCGGAAACGTACCACGATGATTTCAGTTCTCATGTGTAACGCGTCCACGTCTGCTGATGGGAAGAGAAAAGTCTCAGAGTTGCTTGTCCTGGTACGCAATAGATTAGTGCGACCACTGGATTTAACTCCAACGAACTACTTCTTGTGGGATCGTGTGCAAAGGTTAATTTACGAGACTCTTGTAGAGACAGAGGAAGATCTGCTGACACGAGTTCTGGCCGCTGCACTGTAAACTGAACAGACACCACGTGGGATGGAGAGTGTGTACCACAACATGATTCGTAGGTACAATGTCTGTAACAACGTTGGTTGTCACCACTTCGAACCGCTGTTGTAATGCATCATTACTGTTCTGTATGTACAGTACGCTGGGTTCTTTTTTGTTTTGGCATGATGTAAACACGTGATGTTTAAGTGTTAATATAAGGGACGTTCAAAAAGAAACGAGCCGGAGGCATAATTACTGAAACCAGTACCTGTATCTTAGAAGTATTGACCCTGGCTGTTGAGACACTTGTCCCATTGCGGCACAAGGCGGTGAATGGCTGTCTCATAAAATTCCCGGGGCTGTGATGTTAACGAGTTCCGCACGTACAGCTGGACTTCGTCGTCCGAGGTGAATCGTTTGCCCCTCAATTTCTTTTTTTAGGGGACTAAAAATGGCACAGTCACAGGGAGAGAGGTCCGGACTTATGGAGTGTGGCCGAGAACCTCCCATTTAAATTTCTGTAGGAGTGCCGCGACTGTGTTGGCCATATGAGGCTTTGCATTGTTGTGGAGCAGTATGACCCCACGGGTGACATTGCTTGGTTGTTTTGATTTGATCGCTTGACGAAGGGTTGTCAAGTTTTGCGAGTAACGTGGGCATTCACTGTTGTCCCATGCTGCAGGAAGTGAATCATAAGGGGCCCATCTTGGTCAAAGAAGAACGTCAGTATAACCTTTCCTGCACTCATGTGGATGGCCTTGGTAGTGACCCTCGATGCTTCCACTGGAGACGTTTTCGTTTTGATTCTGGTTCGAAGTGATGACACCTTGATTCATCACCAGCCACCACTCGTGAAAGGAACACATTCCCTTCCCGAGCATAGCGCTGCAGATGAGCGAGACAGTGGGTCATTCGACATGCTTCCTGGTGTGGTTGAAGACAGTGGGGCATCAATTGGGCACACACTTTGCGCATGTACAGTCGTTCTTTCGTAATGGTGTGAGCACTTCCGACGCTCAATCCGACCACGGCGGCTATGGCTATCACTGTCACTCAGCAGCCCTGGGTAATGAGTGCATCGACCAACTGGACGATGTCATTGGTAATGCAGCGTGGTGCTCCAGGCCGTGCATCATCGGCTAACGACACCCGTCCTTCCCTGAAGTACTTGTGCCACGTCTTGACCCTTACAAGGGACATGCAGTGACATTCGTCAATGAATGTCCGTTCCTCCTACTCCTTTGGCTGTCAGAAAACTAACAACAAATCTTTGCTCTTCTGTTGACACCTTCATGTCACTGTTTGCAATGCGACTGGCAGAGTTGGACGATTGATGCATACTGCTGCTAGCTCTGTATAGTCACGTGACGTGCCTGCGTGCTGTCTAGCGACGGGCTGTGAACTTTCACGGTCTAGGCGGAACCGCACCTCGTTACACACGCCACGATATTACCCTCCTGTCACCGGTTTGCGCATTCCAGATTCCGACTCGTTTTTTGTTTTTTGTTTTTTTTTGAACGCCCCTTATACAAACAAATGTGCTCAAGTGATAAAGGGATGTTTCCTTTCGATTTCTTACCTAATAGCTTAGGCACGCCGAGTTGAATTCCTCAAGTAGAGGTGGATGAGCAAAAAATGTGAGTTGGAAACCGTCGCAGAACGGAAACGGTACGTTCCTATTCAAATATTACGTACTCTATCCCCACTACAATACCTAGAAATCTGTAACAGGAATTTCCGAACACTTCTTAACTTACCTTGCCTAAATTGTTTAAGCAGATCCACGTAGTTCCTGAACTTGATAATTTTTTCAGCTAGAACCTACTTTTCGAAAACAGGTAATTACTATGGTGAGTGGGTCCCCTAGACAGCGCAGTCGAATTGATAAGCGCATTAATATGTCCCGAGAGATTATGCTAAAGAGGTGATTTAGGGAGCACTGGTCATTCAGTATTTATGACTTTCGTCTCCCAGTCTGGTTTTTGAAGCCATAATACGTACAGCAAGAATCGACGTTGAATAGCAGTCACACGTGGATAAGCAAATTCGTGCGACACGTCTGCTTATCTAGATGCTAGAAGTGATTACCTCTGACAAAGTACACCATTTCATTGAATTACAACACCGGAGGTAATGAGAGTTGTTACAGAAAGAAGGAAAGGATCAGAAAGGGAGCCACTTTCAGAGACAAATTGCGATTAGGTACCTCTCAAGTCAATTAAAAGACTTCTGCGAAGAACATTATCAATTTAACGCTTCTCCTAACTAACTAGAAGTGCAGCTACGGCGTGAGAGGGTCCATTGTGCTGACAGATTAATTGGCTTCCACCTGATAATTATTGTGTGCAATTTGAAAGGCTATACGTCACCTCGAGACTGGAGAAATAAGCAATAAAAGTAATAACATACAAGGGCGCTGAGACGGAGGATTGGGGATGTGATGCAATTTAGTGTGATGAACATTCTCTGAGACATACATATGAGCAGTTGAATTACATTGAAAAATGTTTCTTAAAGCAAATCGAAAAGCTATTGCTGAGACTGTACAAGGAAAATTATCCATTTAGATAATTAACTTCTAAAAATATTCTGGAAATATAAGGTTCAGCCAAATTAAAAGTATAAATATTTGCTTTTAGTGTCACATTCGGCACTTGGCATAACGCTGTATCACTTTGAGTTACTTCCCCCAAGCTCAATATCGGCATCGCTCGCAACTTTTCTCGGTCCCCATCGAAGAGAATTCGTTTTACAGTCTGGACAATCAGTCGTGTACCGTATCAAATGACGTGAGGCAATGGTAAGATTGGACTGCCATTCGCCAGGTGAGCTGTTCAAATCCCCGTCCTGTCGTTCAGTTTTAGGTTTTCCGTGGTTTCCATAAATCGCCCAATGCACTTGCTGGGGTGGTTCCTCTGAAAAAAGTACGCGAGTTTTCCAACCACATCTTTCCCGATCCGAGCTTGCCCTCTGTCTCTAGTTATCTCGTCGGTCGTAGGCGGGACGTCAAACCCTAATGTCCATTCGTTCGTGGACATTGCGGGGTATTCTTCCCGTTTGGTCAAGCCTACTACTCTCGTTCACGGAAGGTCTGCTGTACTCCGCAAGCCAAATTTCGGTGTGTGGTGGATGGTGTTTTGTGCACCAGTTTCACCTCTTTTCCTGTTCCAGTCGCGTATGACTCGTGGTAAGAACTATTGTTGATATGCCTCAGTGTGGGCTTGAAACTCTGCAATTTTATCTTTCCGCGAGATATACATAGCAATACATTGGTTGACTCTTCAAGGGAAGTACGCTCTCGGAAGTTTAGCAGTAGATCACGTCGTTGTTGTTGTTGTGGTCTTCAGTCCTGACACTGGTTTCATGCATTTACTCTATCCTGTGCAAGCTTCTTCATCTCCCAGTACTTATTGCAACCTACATCCTTCTGTATCTGCTTAGTGTATTCATCTCTTGGTCTCCCTCTACGATTTTTACCCTCCACGCTGCCCTCCAATACTAAATTGATGCCTCAACACATGTCCTACCAAACGATCCCTTCTTCTAGTCAGGTTGTGCCACAAACTTCTCTTCTCCCCAATCCTATTCAATACTTCCTCATTAGTTATGTGATCTACCCATCTAATCTTCAACATTCTTCTGTAGCACCACATTTCAAAAGCTTCTATTCTCTTCTTGTCCAAACTATTTATCGTCCATGTTTCACTTCCATACATGGCGACACTCCATACAAATACTTTCAGAAATGACTTCCTGACATTTAAATCTATACTCCATGTTAACAAATTTCTCTTCTTCAGAAACGCTTTGCCATTGCCAGTCTACATTTGATATCCTCTCCACTTCGACCATCATCAGTTATTCTGCTCCCCAAATAGCAAAACTCCTTTACTACTATAAGTGTCGCATTTCCTAATCTGATTCCCTCAACATCATCCGACTTAATTCGACTACATTTCATTATCCTCGTGTTGCTTTTGTTGACGTTCATCTTATATCCTCCTTTCAAGACACTGTCCACTCCATTCAACTGCTCTTCCATGTCCTTTGCTGTCTCTGACAGAATTACAATGTCATCAGCGAACCTCAAAGTTTTTATTTCTTCTCCATGAATTTTAATACCTACTCCGAATTTTTCTTTTGTTTCCTTCACTGCTTCCTCAATATACAGATTGAATAACATCGGGGAGAGACTACAACCCCGTCTCACTCCCTTATCCCAACCACTACTTCCCTTTCATGTCCCTCGACTCTTATAACTGCCATCTGGTTTCTGTACAGATTGTAAATAGCCTTTCGTTCCCTGTATTTTACCCCTGCCACCTTCAGAATTTGAAAGAGCGTATTCCAGTCAACATCGTCAAAAGCTTTCTCCAAGTCTACAAATGCTAGAAACGTAGGTTTGCCTTTCCTTAATCTAGCTTCTAAGATAAGTCGTAGGGTCAGTATTTCCTCACGTGTCCCAACATTTCTACAGAATCCAAACTGATCTTCCCCGAGGTCAGCTTCTACTAGTTTTTCCATTCGTCTGTAAAGAAACCGCGTTAGTATTTTGCAGCCGTGACTTATTAAACTGATAGTTCGGTAATTTTCGCATTTGTCAACACCTGCTTTCTTTGGGATTGGAATTATTATATTCTTCTTGAAGTCTGAGGGTATTTCGCCTGTTTCATACATCTTGCTCACCAGATGGTAGAGTTTTGTCAGGACTGGCTCTCCCAAAGCTGTCAGTAGTTCTAATGGAATGTTGTCTACTCCCGGGGCCTTGTTTCGACTCAGGTCTTTCAGTGCTCGTCAAACTCTTCACGCAGTATTATATCTCCCATTTCATCTTCATCTACATCCTCTTCCATTTCCATAATATTGTCTTCAAGTACATAGCTCTTGTATAGACCCTCTATATACTCCTTCCACCTTTCTGCTTTCCCTTCTTTGCTTAGAACTGGGTTTCCATCTGAGCTCTTGATATTCATACAAGTGGTTCTCTTCTCTGCAAAGGTCTCTTTCATTTTCCTGTAGGCAGTATCTATCTTACCCCTAGTGAGATAAGCCTCTACATCCTTACATTTGTCCTCGAGGCATGCCTGCTTAGCCATTTTGCACTTCCTGTCGATCTCATTTTTGAGACGTTTGTATTCCTTTTTGCCTGCTTCATTTACTGCATTTTTATATTTTCTCCTTTCATCAATTAAATTCAGTATCTCTTCTGTCACACAAGGATTTCTACTCGCCCTCGTCTTTTTACCTACTTGATCCTCTGCTGCCTTCACTACTTTATCCCTCAAAGCTACCCATTCTTCTTCTACTGTATTTCTTTCCCCCATTCCTGTCAATTGTTCCCTTATGCTCTCCCTGAAACTCTGTACAACCTCTGGTTTATTCAGTTTATTCAGGTCCCATCTCCTTAAATTCCCACCTTTTTGCAGTTTCTTCAGTTTTAATCTACAGGTCATAACCAATAGATTGTGGTCAGAATCCACATCTGCCCCTAGAAATGTCTTACAGTTTATTCAGAGTACATGATAAACCTAAGGTTAGAAATGGTAAAACTATTATTGTTTTTAAATATATCTTCGCTTACTTTGCAGTGAAAATTTTAATATATATCACAGTTTGATTGGATCACAGCGTGATGCAAAACGCCACTCTTGCAGCGTCTGCCACTGCAGTTGGCTGACGCTTTCGCGCTTACTAAATAAACCTGTAACGAAACGTGCGGCTCTTCTTTGGATTTCTCTATCTATCCTACCTGCTACTGATCCCAGACTCGTGAGCAATAAAATGGTTCAAATGGCTCTGAGCACTATGGGACTCAACTGCTGAGGTCATTAGTCCACTAGAACTTAGAACTAGTTAAACCTAACTAACCTAAGGACATCACAAACATCCATGCCCGAGGCAGGATTCGAACCTGCGTCCGTAGCGGTCTTGCGGTTCCAGACAGCAGCGCCTTTAACCGCACGGCGACTTCGGCCGGCCTCGTGAGCAATATTCAAGAATTGGTGCAACGAGTGTTTTATACGCTACTTCCTTTGCTGACAGACTCATTTTCTGAGGATTCTTGCAATGACTGTCAGACATCTGCCACACCCGCAATTATTTTTATCTGGTCGTTCCACTTCAGATACCTAGATATTTTAGGGAAGTAACTGCTTCCAGTGATTGTTCTGCAAACAACATTTGCTTATGTTGAGGCTCAACTGTCACTCCTTGCAACAAGCGTCGAACCTTTGCAGGTCCTCCTGCACTTCGCTACAATTTTACGGTGTTGTGGCTTTTATATTTACAACAGCGTCATCTGTGAAAAGCCGTATGGAACTTCCAATCTTACCCACTTGGTCATCACGCGCTAAGTTGCTTTTACTTCTGAAGACGCCTCTCCATTGACAATGACCTCTCCGTTGACAATGACGTGCTGTGTTCCGTTTGTCAGAAACTCTTCGATCCAGCCTTCCAACTAGTCTGAAATTCCGTGCGCTCATGTTTTGTTCAGTAGGGGGGAGAGCGGAACTGTATCCAACGCCTTTCGGATCTCGTGGACGAACTGAGTTCGCTGGATCTCACACGATCTTTGTTTCGCAAGTAGTGCTGATTGCTATTGAGGATATTTTCAGTCTCCAGAAATGTTATAATACACGAGTAAAAAACTTTTTTCCAAAATCCAGCAGCAGACCGACGTCAGCAATGTAGGGCTGTGCGTCTGATCGATGATCCTTCCTGAAGGCGGGAATGACCTGTGTTTCTTGCTTTTCCCAATCATCAGAAGCACTTTACTTATCCAAAGACCTACGGTACATTGTTACCAGAAGAGGGGCAAGTTTTTTCGCATACCTTGTTTCGATTTGATTTGGACGTCGAATATTTATTCAGAGTACATGATAAACCTACCGTTAGAAATGGTAAAACTATTATTGTTTTTAAATATACCTTCGATTACTTTACAGTGTAAATTTTAATGTATATCACAGATTTTTTGGCTCCCGAAGAGAAATATATTCATAAACAATTGCATCTACCGCTTATCCTTCGATACTTGTACTCAAGGAATCAGTGGACAGCTGGGTGGTATGCTCTCTTGATATAGTGAAGTAACACGAACAGACGGGCATCATACCCCGATTACCATATTCCCCGCATTCAATCTACCATTATTCTTCATGCTCATGAACAAGTCAATATGCCAATTCTAAAGTCAGCTGCTGAGGGTTCTATCTTACATTCGCTATCCGATCAAAAGTTTCGATACCCCTAAGCAATGTGGAACTGACCACTAACTGTCACGAGAGCCAGTCCCGCCGGAATAAAAGGAAGGGGGGAGTACTGTGTAGTCAGTAGAGAAGCAATGACAGCAGAATGGCTACGACAGAAAAAATTAATGAGTGACTTGGAACGTGTCTAGTGATACGATTCAGCTAAGTCACAAATCGATTAGGGACATTTCAACGCTTCTAGAGCTATTGTTTATGTGGCTGTGAAGTGTCTATTGTTTATGTGGCTGTGAAGTGAAAACACCAGCAAACAACAGTAGCTAAACAAAGGCCAGGCAGACAACATGTACTAATGGACACGGACTGCTGCAGTGCCGAGTATGGATGTAAAAAAAAAATCGCGTGTTATCAGCGGCCGCGTGGTATTAGCCGGGCGGTCTAAGACGCTGCAGTCGTGGACGGCGCGGCTGGTCCCGGCGGAGGTTCGAGTCCTCCCTTTGGCATGGGTGTGTGTGTTTGTCCTTAGAGTAATTTAGGTTAAGTAGTGTGTAAACTTAGGGTCTGATGACCTTAGCAGTTAAGTCCCATAAGATTTCACACACATTTGAACATTTTGTTATCAGCGGTAGGAATCACTTATGAGTTACAATGTGCTGCCAGCAATCCAAGCAACACAATGACTATGCTTAGCGAATAAAAAAGAATAAGTTGAGCAGCTCCTCATAAGCCACGTTTGAGATGGTGTAAAATAGCAAACCACCGGCAGTGGATAACAGAAAGCAAAGTGATTTATACTGATGAATCATCCTATACCCTGTATAAATCCGACAGAAGAGTTTGGGTTTGCCTAAAGCTTGCAAAACGCTAAGTGCCATCATGCATACTGCCAACAGCGAACTTTGAAAGAGGTGATGTTAGTGTGTGCGGGAGGTGGTATTATGGTACTGGGGTGTTTTACTTGGTTACGTCATCGTCCCCGTATTGCACTTCAGAAAACGCTAAATGAGGGAAACATGAACGCATTTTAAGCACTGCGTACTGCGCATGGTATAAAGAACAGTGCGGAGACGATGACTGTATCAGCACGATAACGCACCACGTCATAAAACAGTGTCTATGACTCAATGGTTTGTGAAACACAACGTTCCTGAAAAGGATTGTCCTGCCCAGAAGCCCGATATGAACCCTTTGGGATGATAATATGGTACTCTCTCTAATGTGTTGGCTAATGTGCCAACACCTTGTAGATAGAGGAGGCCGAAATGCACGCTATCTAACGCAGACGGGCGTGAATTCTGGAACAGGATAAGTAGTGAATGGTAGCAAGAAAAGTACGTAGCTGCTATACTTAACTTTTATATCGTCCTTTGGTTTACAACGTTCTTGATGAGACATTTCATACGATAACTATCAAACTATGTAAGGCTAATGGCGCCTTGCTAGGTCGTAGCCATGGACTTAGCTGAAGGCTATTCTAACTGTCTCTCGGCAAATGGGAGAAAGGCTTCGTCAGTGTAGTCGCTAGCAATGTCGTCGTACAACTGGGGCGAGTGCTATCCCGTATCTCGAGACCTGCCTTGTGGTGGCGCTCGGTCTGCGATCACACAGTGGCGACACGCGGGTCCGACATGTACTAAATGGACCGCGGCCGATTTAAGCTACCACCTAGCAAGTGTGGTGTCTGGCGCCAAACATCATCACCACCGCTTTGCGTTCTATGCGCTACAGTCTGGAGCCGAGCGACCGCTACGGTCGCAGGTTCGAATCCTGCTGCGGGCATGGATGTGTGTGATGCCCTTATGTTAGTTAGGTTAAATTAGTTCTAAGTTCTAGGCGACTGATGATCGCCCGCATCTCGTGGTCGTGCGGTAGCGTTCTCGCTTCCCACGCCCGGGTTCGATTCCCGGCGGGTCAGGGATTTTCTCTGCCCGTGATGGCTGGGTGTTGTGTGATGTCCTTAGGTTAGTTAGGTTTAAGTAGTTCTAAGTTCTAGGGGACTGATGACCATAGATGTTAAGTCCCTTAGTGCTCAGAGCCATTTGAACCATTTGACTGATGACCGCAGAAGTTAAGTCGCATAGTGCTCAGAGCCATTTGAACCATTTGAGCCATCATCACCACCTCCTCTCGTTTCGGCTCTCGAGGAAGAATATACTACGATTCCTCCACAAGCATTCAGATTTATATCTACATCATACTCCGCAAGCCACCTAATGGTTTGTGGCGGAGGGTACTTGCTTACTTCAGTTTATCACAGCCACAGCAAAATTGCTTAATGCAAAGATCAAACACATAAATAGAAAGACAGAATTAATCAGAAAAGGACCACAGCAACAAACGCACAGACTGGGTAGTGCAAGATGCTTAAACTGACCATCCAGACGAAGCGAACGTTCAATTTAAAAAAATTATTACATAATACATTTACAAAAATAATTAATAATGGAAACTCATGAAACAAACGATTCTAGTTGCAGAAGCAACCAGCTACGGATCCTCACTAAAAGACAACACCGGCCGCCTGAGATGAGCTTCACGCAACAGTTCACAGCAGTATGGACAGGAATTTCTAAAACACACATAAAAATAAACAGTTGTCACACATGAATTATTTCAATTAATCACCGAGTTAATATAAAACTCCCTTTAAAAGAAAACCCGCCTGAGCCCAGGACTAACAAAATTAACATCACTCAAATGTGATAAAATACACAGATTGTTCAAACCTGCAGCAATTAGCCCGAGCATAAAAATTTTTCTATAAAACAAATGAAACTGTAAACCAAGCCAGCTAGTACAGCAATTAAAATTAATGGCTCAGATCGAAAATTTTAAATAGCTGCACTAACTGTTAGCCGTTCTATCCTCAAAGTAATTACGAGTAGACAAAGTTCTGAATAAATCGAGCCAGAAAATGCTTCAACAACAGACAAATAAAGCTGCTCGCGGCTTGTCACTGCTACTTTATGATCTCAAAAGAAGAAAGAAAATTTTTCAAACCCAGTAACACTGCACAAGTATCATAACAAGGTGCCATAATATTACACGTAAACACGTTCCTAACGACTCATTACAATAAAGCGTAAAACGGTCGACGTTTACGGAGGGCACCACTTTCAACCAGGTATCTTATGGTGAAGGCAAGAAATCATTTACATTTAAACTGGTCCATGGTCACGGTTTAATGCAGGGCTGTAGCCACCACAACTACGTTCCGTGAGCCAGTTATCCATCCACTACAAGTGTTCGACAACAGTGAAGACAGGATTTAGCAGATATCTCCATTCATCCTAACCGAATCCACCAAACTCATTTTACTTTGCGCCGTGAGCGCCACCGCACACCGTGGCTACACACAGTCCAACCCCATCTAAACGTCATTGTGGCAACGGATACACATCACACCGTGCCCCAGTACAGCTCCCGCATCACAGCGGGTCTCGTAAGAATTCGTCAGACTTCCAGACTGGCTAACTCTTCAGCCGAGACACAAGGCAGAGGGCACCCACAGACATTCTCCGAGGTGGCCCATGTACCAACCTCCAGCACCGATGGCAGACTCGACCGCCTCCTGCAGGGCAGCAATAACATGCATCAACGACGTGGAAGCAAATCTTTGGAATAGACTGCAGAGTGGCTCATATATTTTAGGAATATTCTTTACAAATCCCATTTCTTATAAAGTTTTGGTGAAGAAACGAAAAGCGATACAGTACACGTTTCATTGGGAACTGCTTCGTAAGTTATTTAAACAATATATTTTTCATTTTACGTAATGAATAAATTGTTCGAGCAAGAATGCTATGTCACTGAAGAAGATCTGGGATATTATTCGTGATGAAAGAAAAACGGACATGTACTAAAGGAGCGAGAATACGAAATTTGCAGGAAAAGATGAAATATACAAAATTCATATAAGGGCTGGATAACGGGGAACACTTACGTAACAACATGCCGGGTCTGACGACTTCTCCGACCTGGTGATGGCTCTGAGCACTACGGGACTTAACATCTGAGGTCATCAGTCCCCTAGAACTTAGAACTACTTAAACCTAACTAACCTAAGCACATCACACAAATCCATGCCCGAGGCAGGATTCTAACCTGCGACCGTAGCAGTCACGCGGTTACAGACTGTAGCGCCTAGAACCGCTCGGCCACCGCGGCCGGCTGATGGTGATGATGCCAGCTTCTATGGAAAGTAGTGCTGAGAAACGTTGCGATTACGGAACTATAAACTGCTAACAATCCTCACTAGCATCTTCAGGCAGTTGTTTGAAGAGAGCTGCATGAAAAGCAGTTCGGATACACAAAAGGAAAAGGAACAAGGGATGCAACTGTTAAGAATAACTGGTGAAAAAAATACGAACTTGTTGATTTGGCGATAGCATTTATTAGAGGCAAATAGACGAAGCTCCTGAATGTGCCGTAGAAAATCTGTGTGTCTTGGAAACAAAGAAAGTCACTAAGCAACTACTGATGTATGACGCAGCAAATAAGAGTACGAATTGGACAAGAAATATCGTAACTAAAGTCGGCAGATGTGAGTCACCGACCTTGTAGGAAATTTATTTTTAAAATAATTGCGTTATGGAATGAAAAAGAGTTGCAGTAGATGGAAGGAAGATTACGTAAATATTATTTGTTGACGACATGACATTAGCTGAAGATAGAAAGACAATCAGTATCAGTCCCCTGGAACTGAACAACAACTGTATAATATGGTTTGAAAATAAGCTGAACAGGATAGATGGATTTGCGGTAAGTGGAGAGTACTGGTGCTGTACTAAACCCAAAGGAAACTTTAACACTGTATTGACAATCCGTAGCCCAACTCACGAAAGCAACATTAGCCGAACAATTCAAAAATGGTTCAAATGGCTCTGAGCACTGTGGGACCTATCATCTGAGGTCATGAGTCCCCTAGAACTTAGAACTACTTAAACCTAACTAACCTAAAGACGTCACACACATCCATGCCCGAGGCAGGATTCGAACCTGCGACTATAGCGGTCGCACGGTTCCAGACTGTAGCGCCTAGAACCGCTCGGCCACCCCGGCCGGCCGCCGAAGTCACATTGTGCTCTACCAAGGTATTTGACAATCATACTTTAAATTAGTAGTTCATAAACATATTTTTAAAAAGACTCTAAAATTGCGTTATGTCACACTTGACTCTTTTGACCACCAAAAAACTTAACTGAACTCAACACCACGTAGCAGTTTTTCACATATACAAACATGAAGGCATTCATGTTTATTCAAAATGTCCGTTAACATCTTGTGTGCTCAGTTTATCTCAGCCTTTAAAAATACAAAAACTGACGTTATCAAAATTAGAAAAAAGTAAACTTGCTGATAATATTTTGAGAAAAATAGTCAATTAAGTCTGGTTTAATTAAAAACAAACACTAGTTACTGCTTGATAATTGTTCCACAGTGAACCAATTTGCTACTACAAGTTTCTTATACTCTTCTTTTGTATATCCCACAACTTGTATTACTCATGTATTCTGCCTGGGACGAACAAATAATTACTCACAGGTACCCACCGCTTTCAACAGTCACTTCTCAACGTTACTCATGCCATATCTGTCTGGCCTCAACATCAACAAAGTACGTCTAACAGTACAACGCAAGATACAAATCAGATTTCACTACTGCAAGGCGTTATCAGGTTAAAAGTTGCGAAAACGAACGCTCTGATTCCTTGAAAAATCTTTTCCAGGAGTCCTTAGGTCAACACCTTTCTCACTACCTCGTCACACTTCTAACAACATGTTCGTGACACAGTTGAACCACGGTTTTCTGTACAAGGTGGCAGCTAGACAAGAAATATTTTAGGGCATTGGTTGAAAAATGTTTAATTCAATCTTTACAAGTTTTCTCCCAGAGCAACGTCCGTTGTGCCTACGTGTCACAAGTTGCCTGCCTGTCAGAACCGAAGCTCTTCTCTCCAGTTAAAGCTGCTGATAAGAGACGCCTTCTGCTGAAATCGCTAGCGAATTCACGACATCTGTTTTGGCCAATAGCGAGGATGGAATACAGGTCACGTGTGTGGATGCTGTAGGGTTCTGCAGTGCAAAACACTTTTGCTTCTGTCTCTTGTGATCCAGACCTCGATCAGAACAGACAGTTTCATTATAGAATTCTAGCTAGAAATGTGTTTTAAAAGAGTTTTAGCTTCCGCCCCTACCACGCTCCCTCTTTCTATGCGATCAAAAGTATCCGGACACCCCCAAAAAATACGTTTTTCATATTAGGCGCATTGTGTTGCCACCTACTGCCAGGTACTCCATATCAGCGACCCTAGCAGTCATTAGACATAGTGAGAGAGCATAATAGGGCGCTCCGCGGTACTCACGGGTTTCGAACGTGGTCAGGTGATTGGGTGTCACTTGTGTCATACGCCTGTACGCAAGATTTCCACACTCCTAAACTTCCCTAGGTCCACTGTTTCCTACGTGATAGTGAAGCTGAAGCGTTAACGGACACGTACAGCACAAAAGTGTACAGACCGACCTCGTTTGTTGACTGACAGAGACCGCTGACAGTTGAAGAGCGTCGTAGTGTATAATAAGCAGAAATCTATCCAGACCATCACACAGTAATTCCAAAATGCATCAGGATCCACTGCAAGTACCATGACACAGAGGCGGGAAGTCAGATAACTTGGATTTCATGGTCTAGCTGCTGCTCATAAGCCACACATCACGCTGGTAAATGCCTAACGAGGCCTCGCTTGGTGTGAGGAAAGTAAACCTTGGACGATTGAACAGTGGCAAAATGTTGCGTGGAGTGACGAATCACGGTACACATGTGGCGACCCGGTGGCAGGGTGGGTATGGCGAATGCCCGGTGAACGTCGTCTGCCAGCGTGTGTAGTGCTAACAGTAAAAGTCGGAGGCGTTGGTGTTATGGTGTGGTGTTTTTCGTGGAAGGGGTTTGCACCCCTTGTTGTTTGCGTGGCACTATCACAGCACAGGCCCACATTAATGTTTTAATGACCTTCTTGCTTCCCACTGCTGAAGAGCAATTTGGGGATGGCTATTGCATCTTTCAACACGATCGAGCACCGGTTCATAATGTACGGCCTGTGGCGGAGTGGCGACACGACAATTACATCCTGGTAACAGACTGGCCTGCACAGAGTCCTGACCTGAATCCTATAGAACACTTTTGGCATGTTTTGGAACGCCGACGTTGTGCCAGGCCGCACCGAACGACATCGATACCTCTCCTCAGTGCAGCACTCCCTGAAGAATGTGCTACCATTCATCAAGAAACCCCCCAGCACTTTATTTAACGCATGCCTGTGAGAGTGGAAGCTGTCACAAAACCTACGGGTGAGCCGACACCATATTTAAATCCAGCATTACCTATGGAGGGGGCCACGAGCTTGTAAGTCATTTTCAGCCAGGTGTCCGGATACTTTTGATCATATAGTGTATGCGGTGATCGCCACCTTCTCTACTCTAGAAATATTTCGTGCATTAACATTTTGTTCACAGAATCGAAACGAACCTCAGATGAGTCCAGAAATAAGTGAGAAAGATTATCTTTGCTTGTTCCTTTATTTACAGCGTGTTTTTTTATGAATAGTACATGCCGCAAACTTATTTCAGTCATTAGTTTTGCCTATATCAACCTGTTTTGCTCTAAATGGGTCGTATTCAAAAAAGTTTGGAAATGTCCAATTTTACGTGCAAAAGGTATAGGAACACTGGTACAGATGATGCTCCTAAGTGCCAAGAACAATTTTCGACAAAGTCACTGAGTTCATCGAAGAAGAAAATTAGTGAAGGATTGATGGTGGCCGGCCGGAGTGGCCGAGCGGTTCTGGGGGCTACAGTCCGGAACCGCGCGACGGCTACGGTCGCAGGTTCGAATCCTGCCTCGGGCATGGATGTGTGTGATGTCCTTAGTTTAGTTAGGTTTAAGTATTTCTAAGTTCTAGGGGACTGATGACCTCAGAAGTTAAGTCCCATAGCGTTCAGAGCCATTTGAACCATTGTGATTGATGGTGCTGTATTCTGTACCAAAGACGAGTCCTCCAGCGGCTTTAGTTTAGCTGAGTTAGAAATACTTGCCCATGTGATTAATGTTTCATGTGCATGTGGTAATTGTGTGTCAAAGGGTCTTAGACTGTATGATGACAGTGACAGAATTGATACTTTAAGTAATATACGTATCTTGTATAAGGTTTGTAAATATGATGTTCAGTTCAGGACTTCTGCTCTTCATGGGAAGATATATGAGGCGAATACAAGATAGTCTTACGCCATGAGACGCTTGGGTGTAGGCAGAGAAATTTTGCTTTGCGTCTTCATGAACATGCGTGCCCAGTGACTAGATTCAGTGATTACAACACAACACATCTCAGTGCTCTTGAAGTTGACTGCAAGGAGGACATGAGAGAAGCTGTTGAGGAAGCAGTAGTTATTAACAATGAAGAAGAAGAAGAACACTGTGCAGTGAAGACAGATGTGTGTGTGTCTTGGATGGATACTGGATGAAGAGGGGCCAGACATCACTTCTTGGTGTATCTTCTGTCATTAGTGTGGATACAGGGATAATCTTAGACTTCCAAGTAATGAAAAAATATTGCTCTCAGTGTGACCCAAGACAGAATAGTGATGGCAGTCAAGAAGAAACGTGGCAGCAGGAACACAAGAAAGTATGCAGCAGGAATTACCAGGCGTCAAGTGGTGGGATGAAAGCACCTGGAATGAAACTAATATTCCAAAGGTAAGTTGCACAATATGGTGTTAGGTATGTGAAGTATATAGGTGATGGAGATTCCAGTGCTTTTAAGAGGGTTTTAGAAACCAGGTTTGTGACTCACAAACTAAAACTGAAAAAAATGGAATGTGTGGGGTATGTCCATAAGCGTATTGGAGGTAGACTTCTCATACTGAAGAAAGAAATGGAAGACAAGAAACTAGAAGATAGAAAGCACAAACAGGTGTTAAAAGATTGACAGGCAAGACAATGCACCCTTTGCAAACATATTATAGAAAAACTACCAGGAATAACTTACAGTCGGCCAGAGTGGCCGAGCGGTTCTAGGTGCTACAGTCTGAAACTGCGCGACCGCTACGGTCACAGCTTCGAATCCTGCCTCGGGCATGGATGTGTGCGATGTCCTTAGGTTGGTTAGGTTTAAGTAGTTCTAAGTTCTAGGGGACTGATGACCTCAGAAGTTAAGTCCCGTAGTGCTCAGAGCCATTTGAACCAATAACTTACCGTGTGAAAACAATGCAGCAAGCCACCTAGGCGATATTGCTTCACAAACTTTCCACACATGATAATTCTCAACATTCCGTTTGTGACATATCGTGGATCAAATATCTTCAATAGAAGCCAGTGGAAAGTCATACACTCACGCACATGGTTTCAAATGGTTCAAATGGCTCTGAGCACTATGGAACTTAACTTCTAAGGTCATCAGTCCCCTAGAACTTAGAACTACTTAAACCTAACTAACCTAAGGACATCACACACATCCATGCCCGAGGCAGGATTCGAACCTGCGACCGTAGCGCCCACGCGGTTCCAGACTGTAGCGCCTTTAACCGCTTGGCCACACTGGCCGGCCACGCACATGGTTTGCCACTTGCTGTTTTAGATGTTACAAATCAAACTTTCAGGTACCTAACCACTCCTGAACTGCTGAGAAAATGTGTACATAGGAAAACGTGGAATACAAATGAGGGCTACAGTACCTTATATGGATGCATTATCCAAAAACTGTATTTGTGTACTCAATTGTTGTGGAGGTAGCTGCACCTGAGTCCTGTCTAGTGTTCAATAGTGGAAATGTAAGTAGGATTAAGTGCCTGCAGAGACTAGGCTTCCATCCAGGTGCATTCACTCTGAAGATACTCAGAAGAATCGATGGAGTGCAAGTGGACAAAACACAGGCGGCAAAAGAGAGAATGCAAAAGTTGGCTAGGCAAAGGAGGCAGGGGAAGAGATCACTCCAGGAAGACGAGGAAAAGAATAAAATGGTTCAAATGGCTCTGAGCACTATGGGACTTAACATCTGAGGTCATCAGTCCCCTAGAACTTAGAACTACTTAAACCTAACTAACCTAAGGACATCACACACATCCATGCCCGAGGCAGGATTCGAACCTGCGACCGTAGCGGTCGCGCGGTTCCAGACTGAAGCGCCTAGAACTGCTCGGCCACACCGGCCGGCGGAAAAGAATAAAGATAATGGATATGGGCAGCACTAGTCACTAGAGATGTAACAATATTTTTAAAAATTGTAATACAAATTTAAAATGCGAATTGCCGTAAACTACCTTTTTGAGTTATAATGTACTTGTTCTCAGAAACTATGAAAGATAACATCCTGAAATTTGGCATAAGAGAATAAATTAGTGACTTGCCAACGGCTTTCAAAAAACATATGCACCTCTCAAGCAAATTACAGGAGAACCAACGCTTAATGGCTTAAATTAGCAGGCACTGTTTATTTGACCGCCGTGTGCAGTTTCAGATCTCGCTTGAAGTAATCCTGTAGCCGCTCCTGTGTGGCCAATAAATTAATCATCCCCGGCTGAGGTGTCGCTGTCATCCCTACCTCTCGCAGATCTCGTACATATCGACAGCACACGTCACTCGCTGCTGGGATCTGTCCCCGTGCACGTGTATTTTATGCGTGCTGGTCCCCTACAGCTCTTCACTCTCCCATCCAACATTTGTAATTCATTCTCGTCCACATGTATAATTGCGTCCACACAGCGTTAATCAGATTTCGCTACACTGGATTTGCCCTTTTTTTGCGCTTTGGATAAATGATATAGCGCTATGGAAAGCAGTTACTGATCAGCCCTGTCAGCATTAGCATTTACTCAGCTCACTAAAATTCCAATATTCGGCGCTGTAGTTACTCTAATTTTAAGGACGTTACAAGCCAGTCTAATGTGAAGTTGTCCTCCACTCTTCTCCTGTCCTTCCGCAATATTTTAAGTTGGATTTCTTCAATAATCAATTAAATTATTCCAGAGTTTCGCTCCCAAAAAAATTTCAACTTTTAGTTCATTTGACATGTTTTCTGTATACTTACGTATTCGTTAACCTTCGAATTTCAATGAATGTCGCACTGGTTAAACTAGTGCATTTTTTAATAATAACAAAAAGGCTATTCTACTTAGATTGCAACCTCTTTTAAGATTAAAAAATAATGTTTCATGGTAAATCTAGTGATAGTTTTCTTAATTTATTTGCTACAGGGAACATGCTTAAAGACTCTTTATATCTTCTCGTTACTGTGAATTTCAGTAGTCCTAAAAATGAGATGCCTACGTTTTGCGTTGTTTGCAACATATTTTTCTCGCAGGTCTGTATGATTCGCACAGTGCCACTGCCGCTTTCTCCCTATTGTACCACTATCACCTTATCACAGTGTAGTAGGTGGAATCATAAGATTTGATTTCCCTCCTCATAAACACGATTGTGTGAATCATCTCTATCTGTGCCTTTCTCATAAGGTCATTCACTACATTTCTTCAAGTTGCCTATTTGATTTTTTCGAGTCCTTCCGCGGGCATGGGTGTGTGTGTTGTCCTTAGCGTAAGTTAGTTTCAGTTAGATTAAGTAGTTCGTAGGCCTAGGAACCCATGACCTCAGCAGTTTGGTCTCATAGTCCTTACGACAATTTAAAATTCTGATTTGTTTCACTATAGGTTTCCTAAGCTACATTTCTTATACCCTTGTACTTTTTCAGAATCATCTAGGTTTCGGTATTATTCCTTAAGTTTCTTTTTTTCTTTTTTTCAGAGCACACATCTATTTGTCTGACGTGCGTATTTTTCTACGTTAGTAGTTCTGTGTTTATGTTTCTACACTCCACAAGTTTCATATGTTTAATAATACTGTCTGCTGCTTAACTGTCCTGACGTACTATCTATCTTCCCCTTAATAGTTTTGAACTTTTCACAATCTCAAAACTACTTTGCCATTGTCCAGTCCTCAGCAAAAGGCTGTTGCTACGTCACTTGAACGATTGTTTACCGCTATTTATTTTCGGATCATCTATCTCAGCGCTCGTTTTTGTG
This sequence comes from Schistocerca serialis cubense, assembly GCF_023864345.2. NCBI lineage: Eukaryota > Metazoa > Arthropoda > Insecta > Orthoptera > Acrididae > Schistocerca > Schistocerca serialis. Next base: position 377,458,132 of record NC_064643.1, on the reverse strand, counting down.
GTCGAAAACTTGTTGTGACTCTTTCTGCAGGAATGACACATTCACCTCTTACTTGCTCATTTTCCTCAGTTCTGTTTTACACACCGTTTCACATTTTCTGCTAAATCACTTTCCTTTTTCTCTCTGTAACATTCCTATTACATCGAAAGGCTTCTGTATCTCATGAGGTGCGTTAATTCCTTACAAGTACATTTTGCTCATGGAAGTCATTTTCTGTATCACAGAAATGAATTTGTAACATCGTTGACATGGCCCATCTTGGGATATACTCTGTTCTGTAAATTAGTTTGTCCCAGAGAATTCTACAGCGTAGGAAGCCATCCTGTATCACACTGTTTGTACGAAGAAACGCCAAGTATTTATATATTTAACATTTCATCTCTTTATTCAGTGTTCTTAATTATCATTATATATTTAATGTGTATCATTAAAATGTCTTAAAATCCACGCTGGTATTTCACCGAAAGTTAAGGGTCTATCTATATACCCTAGTAAGCCCGCCCGGTTAGCCGCACGGTCTAACGCATTGCTTCCCAAGCAGGAAGGCGTGTCGGTCCCCGCCACAAATCCCCCCGGCGGATTAGTGTCGAGGTCTGGTGTGCCGGCCAGTCTGTGGATGGTTTTTAGGCGGTTTTCCATCTGCCTTGGCGAATGTGGGCTGGTTCCCCTTCTTACGCCTCAGTTACACTATGTCAGCGATGGCAGCGCAAACACTTTCTCCACGTACGCGCACAACAAAATTACTCTACCATGCTGACATTGTGGCTACACTCGTCTGGTATGAGACGTTCCCAGGGGGGTCGACTGGGGGCCAAACCGCACAATAACCCTGGGTTCGGTGTGGGGCGGCGGAGGGGTGACTGGATTGCTGTAGCCTGTTGTAGGGTTGTGTACCACTGAGGCTACCGCGGGGACGAAGCCTAAGAAACTGTTCAAATGGCTCTGAGCACCATGGGACTTAACTTCTGAGGTCATCAGTCCCCTAGAACTTAGAACTACTTAAACCTAACTAACCTAAGGACATCACATACATCCATGCCCGAGGCATGATTCGAACCTGCGACCGGAGCGGTTGCGCGGTTCCAGACTGTAGCGCCTAGAACCGCTCGACCACACAGGCCGGCGGACGAAATCTATTCGTCGTTTCTAGGTCCGCAGTTCAATACAAAACAATACAATACATCCAAGTAACTCCTCTCACTACTGCATAAACGCACATTACCTCAGGAATATTATTTAGCACTATTTTATATTATTGTCATCAATGCTGTATTTTTACTCTTTCTTACATTTCTTTTCATTTTCACTTATATTTAATAACGTTACAGCAATCCATGTTAAGTATCTGAATCTGGAATTACCAGCCAGATCAAATCTTTCTGGAATCGCGAGCTCTGTTTCTTACGACCCGTAATGAAATCATTGTTGGTAAATAGAATAGGTACAGGAAGTAACATAATGCAGACGCATTGTGTTAAAATAGAGCTGTCGCTTTATAAACGAGCGAATTTCAGTAGCTTCAAGGACACAAAATATGCAAAGGAAGGAAGATTAGGTTTTAACGTCCCATTGACAATGAGAGCGTTATATACGGTCATCAATACTGAATCGGCAAAGAATGGGATAGGAAATCGGTTGTGTCGTTCTAAAGAAGCCATCTCGGTATTCTCCTTTAGGTAAATTACGAGAAACCTAAATCTAGATGGTCGGCCACGGATTTGAACTGCTGTCCCCTGAATACGAGTCCAGTGTTTTACCATCGCGCCATCTCGCTCGATACACACTATTCGAGAGTCATTTTAATAAAGTAAGTTATACGGAGTTTCAATAAAGTAAATTTGGAAACTACGTAAATGTTTGCCATCAGGAATAGTGACTCTAAATTCAATCAGCAACCGTCAACAAGATGTATGTCCTACAACATTTGCACAGGTCGAAGGTCACAAACTTCAAGAAATGTATGATGCATGACACTGAGCTGTCTTTTTTTTTTTTTTTTTTTTTTTTTTTTCAGTCGGTTTCAGTTGTATACTATCTTCACGACAGGAATAAAATTACGAAGGTATCATATGTAGTACATATCTGGAGATAAATTTAGCGAGGAATACATGAATGCTGCTAAGATCGAGACACAGTACATAAATCAATTTCAACAATAAACATGACTAAAAAGGAAGGTGTTAATCTTCTGTTTGGTCACATTTGTTGTTGAAGTGCCAGCCTGCTTAGCTGACTGGTAACTTGTTTGACTCCCATACAGTGGGCCTGGGTTCATCACCGGCAGGCGAGTCGCCCAATGTGGCGGCCAAACTCCTCCAGATGGGGCATTCCAGCCAGCAATGCCATACAATCATTTGATTTTTGTTGTTTTTGAAGTCGATTTACCTAATGCCTTTAGCTCTTAGTGGCAGTTCTTGTATTCCATGTGAAACGTCCCCTTAGAAAAATTCTACAAGACTGTGCTTAAACTGACACACAATGTTTTTAGCGCAACGCAATCTGACTTTCAAAAATCCCTACAAAATAACGGCTCTGACTAACATTAACCTATACCTTTCACAAATCACTTACCTCACCAAAAATCTTCGTTACTCGAACTACTGCAATACAGCGAGCGCCACTACTGACAGCTAAATAAAAGATTCAAGCTACGGAAGGCACTAACTACTGATAGGCATAGTTAGGAAATGAAAGATTTTGACAGCGAACATACAATGTATTTACCTTAATAGTGTTGAAAAGTCATAATATACATAGCAGTTCATGACATCCAGTCTTACAAATTTCTAAACTTCGCCATCTCTCTCCCCACATCCACCACTGCTGGCGGCTCACCTCCAACTGCGCAACGCTAAGCGCTGTTCACATACAGCTGCCCAACACTACAATGGCAGGCACAGACTGCACACAGCACAGCCAGTGATTTTCATACAGAGCGCTACGTGGCATTACCAATATAAAAACCTAAACAGCCTACTTACATAGCCCCCATGCTCCCCACAAAAAATTTTACAAATTGTTTTGGGCACTGGCCAACACAGATTTGAAAAAAATTTCATACTTATAATTACAATAACAAAGAAATCAAATGCACACACTTATTGATACAATGTTGGTCAAAAGCTAAAATTTTCTCAAAGTCCATGAAGACAGTCCTGATCGTTCATCACAGTAAAATAGCAGTGTTTTTCTCAATGTCTGAGCAGTAAAAGAAAATGCACACGGAAGTAGAGGATTTCCATGCAGTCTTGAAGAAGTAGTGTTGTCCTTCTAACGGAAAGACAGTGCTGACTCTTGACATGCAGGCAGGTAATGGGCCACAACAGAGCAAACCCACGGCAGAGTCAGTCGAAGTTTTGAAGAATATTGGTAGGTAGGTCATCACAGAGCAGACCCACTGTAGTCCTGGTAGAGATTATGTTGTTGGTGGGCCACCAGAGGTGCAGACCCACTGCAGTCCTTGTAGAAATAATGGTATTGGTAGGCCATCAAAGATGCTGACCCACTGTAGTCCTTGTAGAGACGGCCAGCAACCGTCTGTTGCGACTGTGCAGGTGCACAATCACCATTGAAGAGTCTTGCGAACAATATAGCAAGTCCATAAACCACCACTTGTGTACTCACAGAACTTTTTGGAATGTCCTTAGTACCAGCAATGCTGTTATCCAGTCCCTTGCTGAATTATCAACACACCTGCAAACACTAACAGTCCCTACTTCTCACATATTGTCCATATACTATGACCAACAGAAACATGTGCAGTGAAATGTAACTTACACGTTACTTAATTTGATGAACTGGTGTCAATTACAATTTTATAACATAAGAATACAATAACAAAGGTGCAAAATACATCATTAAAGAACATAACAATACAGATAACATTTGTGGTAATGCAGGCTTTACAAAAGAATAGAAATAAACGTGTTCACAAGTGTTACAAGAATTATGACATAAGTACATACATAAAAAATCAGAATAACTTTTGAAACATCAACTTCACACATGAGCATTAAAACAAAACAGAATAAATAATGTCTAAACATCTTTACAAACTAAATAACATATTATTAGAAAAATTCTACAACATAACTCTTATTAGCTAAACACATAAAGACAGGAAAAACACAAATTCGCATAGTGTAATAACACAAAAATACAGGACAGGCTTTGTTTTCAGTGTGACATTTGGTACTGCAGTCCAACCCAAAACTTCATTCCATAGATCTTTCCTCTTATTTCAACATTTGTTTCCACGAAAAAAAATCCTATCCAAGCATCCTTTCTGTATTTATATGTTCACATATTTCTTACAGCATTATTTATTTTCCATTATCTTACCTCATCATTTATTTCCCAGAAAATCCTACCTAAACCTGTTGTCCCAAAACCCTACTTTTTTGTCCATATTTTCTTTCAAAATACTTTTTTGGCCAAACCATTTTCTTATAGCTTCTCAATGCATTTCTTCCAATTCATCACAACTCGTTCTCTTATATAGCCTACCCCATCTTAAGCTAACTTAAATCTACTGAGCTCATATGCTAAACTATGGGACAAGGCAATGCAGCAGCACAAAACAATTAATACAAACAACAATGAAAAAAATGCGATTTGGCAAAGCTAGCAGCAGTAAATGTAATAACTTATATCTAAACATGACAAAGCTACAAGCAGAAAAAATAGTACACTAAAGACAACAACGCAGATAGGGGAAATGTCTATTCACATCTTAATGTCTATGTAATTAAAGTGGTGCACCACAACTTATTCTACCATAAAAATTTCCAAGTACTTGAAAAGTAAATTATGTATGCAGTTACTGTTATTAGTTCCTTCTTACTGTGGATCATAAAATTATTATCTAACAGATCTGTTGACAGAAAGTGTTCACATTAGCAAATGCATTTAATTTTATTTTATAAAAGCAATGATGCAACACACCTGGTAAACAGATATCAAATAAAATAAGCAACTACGTACAGAGTAAAGCATAACATATCAATCAGTAGTCATGAGGCATTTCATAAGTTAGTAGAAATTCTCTCATTTCTTGTAGAAAGATACTTGTCATAATCAGGTGTGCAGATGTACAAATATTTCCCATCAGTTGATAAGCATTTCAGTAAGTAGCACAAAGTACGAGTAATCATATGTTTGCAAGTAATGAGCGTCTCATATTTGCGATGCTTTCTACAAAGGAATGTCAATAGCAAGGTTAATGGTCTCTTTTTTTTTCTCCACCTGTGCCTCTGAAAGGCACACACTAACGGCTTTTTCCCAGGCGACTATTGCACAACTGGGTGCCCACCACACATTACGTGAAGATCACTTAACTTTCCTACCAAAATATTTACGACAGCAGTTTCTGCTACTGTGGCAGTCTCATATAAAAAATTTCACAGGTCAAGAATTTGCATTACAAAGGTGTAGAAACAAAATCCTATAAATACAACAGTGTCCAAAAAATTTTCAGTGGCATTGTGATACATTCACACATGTACACACATTTCATAATTCTAAAGTACGTTTCTTGGTTTCCAACATCCTTTTCCACAAATCAGGGTCTCTAACCACTACTCATTATTCCTTACCTTATTATACATATACATATTCGTCGACACTTCTTCAATATTTCATCATAAGAAATTCGTAGCATAATCAAATTCCTCATATACAGTATCAGCATCTTATTGATCATAAACATACCTCAACAGCATAATACATATCGTTGTCGTAATAATATCATAACATCTCAGTCAATTCTCAAAATCGTTGTAGATTCCTCCAATAATTTCAAAACCTAAAAAAATTCTCTCCTCATTTCAATAGTGTCATCTATCTCAAACGTACTTCAAAATCATGATCCCATACCAAATACATCATTCAGAGCTCTCATAGTATCACAATGGTTCCGAAAAAAAGTACAGACAAAATACAAGTTCATAAGTGTGAAGTTATCCAACTGTGTAATTGTGTAAACATCTGTCACTGACGTAGTAAAAAAATGTTTGTTTCTCTGTTAAATAATCAGATAGCTGTGTAATTCAATGTTAGAGGAATATGGTACCGATGTGTAAAGTTGTATAAGCAAATACCATATTAGCTAGGGCTCCTTGTGCTTGCCAGACACATGGTACACGAAGTAGGCGTGTACCCCCCTGAGGATTAATGTAATTATACCCTCAGGTGTTACAGATTATTGCAATGGAATGAAATGTATCACGGAAAAACTTTGTATCATTGTACTTCAAATATCTTTAAAAATAAATGTTTTAAGTACAAAATTAATCACTTAAATACGTGTACTGTAGCGCTAAACTGTGCGTCTTGTTGTAAGATAATCTCTGTGGAAGTGTCATAGTTATCATCCTCCGAAAGCTAAGTTCTGCAAAAGTCAATGTACTTACCTCATGATAAACAAAAGTGAAATGCTTTGTGTATAGATATCTTAGTTATTACGCTTATTGCCGTGATGAAGAAAGTACTGTGCTGTAACGTATTGTTGTGCTACAGAAAAGGCTGTCTCATTGTAGCTATACCACAAAAGTTACTACTAAAACATGTTTTACTTTCCAGAAGAATTCAGAAAAACTGTGCAGATATAAAACAGATACACCACAAAAGCAACATTCTAAATTGTCACTCATTAGTAGTGTCGTGATAAAATCGTGTAGCTGTCACATAAACTAACCACTGTGTCATCTGGTATCTCACAGAGAGTACTTTAAATCCAGAATATATTTTCAAGTAAACCAAAATGTTGCATTAAAATCTCATTAGCTGTACTGGTAAATGTTCTAAGTATGTGAGCCTTGTAGTCGTTACGTAATCGTGCAACTAAGAAGCAAGAATGTACAAACACAATAACACTGTGTCGTCTGTTCACAATAACAATGCATTCGTAATTTCTGTTTAAATAAGTTCTCTTGGTTCTTGACTGGATATTTAACTTCAAACATTGTTGCATGTTAACAGATTCTAAGTCTGACAAAGCATACTAGTAACGTGAAGTGAAAAGTTTTATGCCAAAGACAAAGTTAAAAAGCAGATTATCTCTCAATAAACGGTCTTACATGTGAAATGTGGTGCAATCTTTTACCCTTTCTAGTGCGCAGACATTCAAATTCAAAGCAATTATCATGTTGTATACGTCGGTAAATTATGCTAAAATTTTTCTCAAGGTTAGCGTGTATGTTACTTTTCTCTCAGCCAGCTGGCGCACGTCGCTGCCTGCGGTGCGAGTCATTGTCTGCTATCTCTTTGTTGGCGTGCGGCGTTATTGGGATTAGGAGACCTAACTTCTACAAATTCACCTTGTCAAGAGTGCCCTGCTCTGTTTGAATCTCGCCAGTTCTGATGCAATTCAGGTCTGTCGTTACGATCATATCGTCTGTCGTCATGTCGGTAGATTCCATAGTTTCTTTCTTGTCGGTCACATGGTGGAGAATTTCTCCCTGAATCGTAACTGCGCGCTGGACCATTGCATCTAAAGTTATTCTGTCTCCCTTGATAATAATTATTTTGGTTCCCATATTATCTGTTTCTCTGACTGTCTTTGTCATAGTCATTACTGCGGAGGGGTTTTCTTTCCCTGTAATTATTACTACTGTGCCAACGGTTGTCATACGGGTGGTGTCTGTTTTGGTCACGATTTGTGTTGTGAGAATAGCCTTGTCGTGTCCAGTTATTATTTCTTTCATCCCGGAATTGTGACGGATGTGACCTGTAATTGTTGTGTTCCTGTTTTCGCGTTCTGCGATTGTCAGCGTCAATTTCCAATTCTTGTAACAGTCCCTGAAAAGCTTCAATGTCATCTTTGCAACATCCTGCCAAAATGTCGTAAATGTTCAGGTAGTTTGATTAAGCAAATGCGGATAAGTTCTGAGGGGCTGTATGGGTTTGACAGGTACTGCTTCTTGTGCAACATGTCTTCAAAATATTTCACAAGACTGGAAAATTCAGATTGTTCGAAATGTTTCATCATTATGATGCTATGTTTTACTCGGTCTTTCGTAGCTTGAGACCAATATGCAAAGAGGAAGGCATGATAAAATTCTCCTTCACTGTGGCAATCGTGAATGACCGATCGCATTCTTACAGCCGGTTCATTCTCTAAATAGCCACACATAAATTTTAATCTGTGCTCTAATGACCAGTTGGGGGGGGGGGGGGAGGGGAACAATGAGAGAATTGATGAAGCCACGCTTGTGGATGAATGTCGTTGCCAGAATTCTTAAATCTTTTGAATTTGCGTGTAGTAATGAACAGCTTATAGTCAAAATCATCGTGTCGGCGAGTCGCATGTCGGTCATTGTTGCGTCGTTTCGGCGGTTCCATTTCAAAATTCGGTGCACCATGCCAATTTCTTTCATAATTTCCGAAATGCGCTGTGTTATTATTTTGCGGCTTTTCCGTATTTCTAAGTCCCTCTTCCTGTGTTGGACCGCGAGTGTCCTCTGAAATACGTAATTCTTGTATTACCTGTGTCAGCTAATCTTGTACTTCCCGGATTTCTCTTTGGTGTTGTGTATTAATTTGATTCTGATTTTGTTTGAATTTCCTAATTTGTTCGTACTCTTCTGTGTCATTAAAGACTACCGGTCTTGCGTCATTCAGATTATCATTTACCTTCGTAGATAAATTATTTAGCTGATCCGAAAGTTCGACTACTTTCTCTGATAGTGAACTAATTTCCACTATGTGTCTTTCTGAACCAATTTTCAGAGTATCTACTGTGTCCTTTAAGTTTTCCTGAGTTTTTGCAAGTTGCGTAACCGAATCGGTAGATGCAACTGAGTCAATTTTAGCTTGCAAGGTCTCATGATTTTCATGAACAATAGTTTGCAGTTCTTTTATGGCTGGTTCGTGATTCTGTAATGCATTTTCATGCTGCGACAAAATAGGTTGGAAAGGCTCACAAATTTGTGTTTTTACGCCATTACTGACTTTTTGACATTTCTCTTCGATTTTATGTAACTCAGTAGTTAAATCTTCACGTGTTTGTTCAAGCGTGGTGTCTAAATTCCGAAGATTTTGTTCCATTGTGTCTAACTTTTGAAGCTTTTGCTGTGTTTGTCTCTGATTTTGTTCCATTGTGTCTGACTTTTGAAGATTTTGTTCCATTGTGTCTAACTTTTGAAGATTTTGTTCCATTGTGTCTAACTGTTGCTGTGTTTGTCTCTGATTTTGTTTCATTTGCTGCATTAATTGCAATGATAATGTATTAGTGTCTGGAATTTGTTCCTCTATGCTTTTCAGCAGTGCATTTGCACCGGCAAAATTTACATTTTGACGAGCTGAAAATATGTCTTGACTTATTTGAGAAAATGGTGAGGACCCAAAACCTGAGTCTACAGTATTTGCAATATTGTGTTCTGTCATTTCGGGTTCCTGAGGCGAGCTGTTGCCGACCGATCGATCGATAATGTTTCCCTGATCACTACTTGTTTCACTGTCTACACCATTATTTGCCGCCCACTCCATTTCCCTATGCACAATTACCCAATTACTAGTTTGAACATTAATTAATTCATTACACGGTGGCGCTAAAACACTGCTTTCGTCTTCACTGTCATTTCTCAGTTTACTTTGGAGCCTAGTATTACGTTTTTCACACGCCATTATTGTCACAAGATTTCACACGACAACACAGAAAAGCACAATTTGAAGAGCAAAAAGAGAAAACACATTAGCATAGCACTGAAAATAATATCTAGTTAATTGCAAGCGCAGCTGCGAAATACTTGGTGCAAATCTACATGCATGTGACAAGTGTTTTACTGTACAACAATGAAAAACTACAACTACAAAGGAAATTCTCTCTATAATTACGCGCTAGCAATAAACAATAGCTACACTAATTACACAAACTACAAGAAAAAATCAGAAGATTCCAGTGAGGTATCCTCGGCTGAGGGTCGACATATGAAACGTCCCCTTTGAACAATTATACATGACTGTGCTTAAACTGACACACAATATTTTTAGCGCAACGCAATCTGACTTTCAAAATTCCCTACAAAAGAATGGCCCTGACTAACATTAACCTATACCTTTCACAAATCACTTACCTCACCAAAAATCTTCGTTACTGGAACTACTGCAATACAGCGAGCGCCACTACTGACAGCTAAATAAAAGATTCAAACTACTGAAGGCACTAACTACTGATAGGCATAGTTAGGAAATGAAAGATTTTGATAGAGAACAAACAATGTATTTACCTTAATAGTGTTGAAAAGTCATAATATACATAACAGTTCATGACATCCAGTCTTACAAATTTCAAAATCCGCCATCTCTCCCCCAACATCCACCACTGCTGGCGGCTCACCTCCAACTGCGCAACGCTAAGCGCTATTCACATACAGCTGCCCAACACTACAATGGCAGACAACAATGCAAACTAACCACAGGCTGCACACAGCACAGCCAGTGATTTTCATACAGAGCGCTACGTGGCATTACCAATACAAAAACCTAAACAGCCTACTTACACATGGTAACTTTATCTTAAGACATGTATGACATACGATACATAGGCAATATTTTTTCTGCAGTCAAGGTCGTTTAATACTGAAACGGGTTGCAAATAAATATTATTGTAAATAGCATAGGGTCACGCATTTCTTGAAAAACTTCTCGTAAGTTGCTCAACATCTACAACATTTCCTCAGATTTACTGGACTCCTCAGATTTTAGACGCCATTTTCAACCACTTTATTTATGTGTAGACTTGTTGAGAATCGAAACTACGCGAACAGTGCACTTTATGGCAGAATTCACTTCATATTCGTTACTATTCCTCTTCATTCTCTCAGTAATCCAAAATCTCCCACTAATCCTTCATAACACTTCTTATAACTGTGTCACTTTATATTGATACGTGTATGTATGTATTAAACCGGGGACCTAGAAACGACGGAGAGACTTTGTCCCGCCATAGCCCTCAGTGGTTCACAACCCCACAACAGGGCTACAGTAGCCCATCCACCCCACCGCCGACCCACACTGAACCCAGGGTTATTGTGTGGTTTGACCCCAGTGAAACCCGCGAGAATATCTCATACCAGACGAGTGTAACTCCAAATGTTTGCGTGGTAGAGTAATTATAGTGTACGCGTACGTGGAGGTGGTGTTTGCGCAGTAGTCGCCGACATAATGTAACTGAGGCCGAATAAGGGGAACCAGCCAGCATTCACCGAGGTAGATGGAAAACCGCCTTAAAAACCATCCACAGGCTGACCGGCACACCGGACCGCGACACTAAATCGCCGGACGGATTCGTGCTGGGGGCCGGGCACGCCTACCTGGTTGGGAAGCAGCGCGTTAGACCGAGCGGCTATCCGGGTGGGATTACGTATCTGTACCTCTAGACCTCTGATTAGCACTCACTCCACTCGGGTTTCTGTCAGTTTTGTCCACTTCCAGAGCAAGATTCCATTACCTTCACAAAGTCGATATTTTGTTCATATTCAGTTTGATTGTAATTAGTGCTTTCCAGTGAACAGCTAGATAATAATTTGAACCTTCTTACGAACTGAGTACAAGATTCACAGAGACAACCTTCCCCTCAAAGCATAATTGCTCGTTACAGTCATTAAAAAATTCTGGGTTATTTGTTATGCAGTGGTCCTATGAATTTCTCAACCAGTGATGGCCGTTGTCGGCTAGTTGTGCGGGACCTGTGGCTAGGTCCCTTTCTTCCAATGTTTTGAAGAACTTCAGCGGCTTTACCCCTGGTGTCATGATGTGGAGAATGACTGCATATCACGACTGGTAGTGACTGACGTAACTATAACGATAAAACAGAACGTCACGGATATCCTGCGCCTTCATACACTATGTGATCAAAAGTATCCGGACACTTGGCTGAAAATGACTTACAAGATCGTGGCGCCCTCCATCGGTAACGCTGGAATTCAATATGGTGTTGGCCCGCCCTTAGCCTTGATGACAGCTTCCACTCTCGCAGGCATACGTTCAGTCAGGTGCTGGAAAGTTTCTCGGGGAATGGCAGCCCATTCTTTATGGAGTGCTGCACTGAGGACAGGTATCGACGTCCGTCGGTGGGGCCTGGCACGAAGCCGGCGTTCCAAAACATGCCAGAGGATTCAGGTCAGGACTCTGTGCAGGCCAGTCCATTAAAGGGATGTTGTTGTCGTGTAACCACTCCGCTAAAGGCTGTGCATTTCGAACAGGTGCTCGATCGTGTTGAAAGATGCAATCGCCATCCCCGAATTGCTGTTCAGCAGTGGGAAGCAATAAGGTGCTTAAAACATCAATGTAGGCCTGTGCTGTGATAGTGCCACGAAAAACAACAAGGGACGCTAGCCCTCTCCATGAAAAGCACGACCACACCAAAACACTACAGCATCCGAATTTTACTGTTGGCAGTACACACGCTGGTAGATGACGTTCACCGTGCATTCACCATACCCACACTGATGACCTTAGCAGTTATGTCCCATAAGATTTGACACACATTTTGAACACCACACCCACACCCTGCCATCGGATTGCCACATTGTGTACCGTGATTAGTCACTCCACACAACGTTTTTCCACTGTTCAATCGTCCAACGTTAACGCTCCTTACACCAAGCGAGACCTCATTTGGCATTTACCGGCATGATACGTGGCTTATGAGCAGCCGCTCGACTATGAAATCCAAGTTCTCTCACCTGCCGCAGAACTGTCATGGTACTTGCAGTGGATCCTGATGAAGTTTGGAATTCCTATGTGATGTCTGGATAGATGTCTGCCTATTACACATTACGACCCTCTTAAAATGTCCGCATTATCTGTCAGCAGACGATTTTGGCCTATACGCTTTTGTGCTGTACATGTACCTTCACGTTTACACTTCGCTATCACATGGGGAACAGTGGACCTAGGGATGTTTAGGATTGTGGAAATCTCACGTACAGGCGTATGACACCCAATCACCTGACTACGTTCGTGAGTTCGGCAGAGCGCCCCTTCTGCTCTCTCACGTTGTCTGATGACTCCTGGGGTCGCTGATATGGAGTACTTGGCAGTACGTGGCAGCAAGATGCACCTAATATGAAAAACGTATGTTTCTGGGGGAGTCCGGATACTTTTGATTAACATAGAGTAGAAAGAGGGGCGTGGCAGGCGCAGACGCTCAAACTCTTTTATAAAACATTTCTAGCCAGAATTCGATTATGTTATCTCTCGTTGTTAGTATCTGGGTCCATTTTACAGCAGGACAATGTTCATCTTTAAGTGGTACGTGTCTCCATGAGCCACATACGTAATTTTTAGCCACTTCCGTGGCCAGCAAGTTCCTCGTATGTGTCCCAAATTGAACATGTGTGGGACCAGCTCGGACATCACCTCCGTCCCAGTGCCAGTATCCAGTATATCAACAACACAACAGTTGTGTGCCAATTTGGCTCATTAGAGGATACAACGTCCTTATGACACCCTTCCCGAAGTAATTCGAGCGTGCATCCAGGCCAGAGGGTATTCAACGTCATGCTGGTAATGGGCTCATACTGCCATGATCATCGTAAATTTGACTCAATTTACCGAAATACACTCTCCAGTCACGTTAATGTGCAATACCTATTCACAGACGGCAGGTGACAGCACCTGTAGTGAAGAGTACATAAAGCGTGTCGGGAAGGACGCGGAAAACAGTGCACTCGTTATCATAATGAGGAAAATGGAGCGATTTATCGGACGTCCAAAAGGACATGATCATTGGCTTAGAGCCGTGGGTAGAAGCATTTCTAAAAAAATGGGTTTGTTTTTAAAATGTTCCCGTTGTGCTTTTTGCCTTAATGGCGCTTTTCAAAGCTGGTGCAGAGGCAAATGTTGCACCATAGGCAACAGATGACAGGGGTGAACCATGGCAAGTGTTGACTAACTGACTGCCCACGTCAAGCAAGGGGCTACCAACAGTGTTTCCTCAACGACCACTCAGCGACCTCCCAACCACACACAACACAACGATGGCAATCTACGCGGATGACACAGCCATCCTCGTGCAAGATTGGAAACCATCAAACATTACGTCACGCTTACAGACTGCACTCAGAGTGTCTGAGCCTTGGCTGGAGAAATGGCGTGTTAGAGTAAACGTCGACAAGTGCTAAGCCGTTCTGTTCACTAGAAGACCGAAGCAACTGCGCAAACACCGATACTGCAGACCATTAACTCTACATGCATGCCCAATACGTTTCCGTGAGAAAGTCAAATACCTCGGTGTCTGGGTGGACCCGAAATTACTCTGAGGGAGGACCACATACAACACGTGACCAACCGAGCAAGCGCGAGGCTCAGACAGCTCTACCCTATGCTCAACAAGCGTAGCACACTGAACAGAACGGTGTCGAGGTCCATGTACATGACACTTATTCGACCCCTGATGACGTACGCAGCTCCTGTCTGGGAATACGCTGCGCCCACACGCCTGCGCCGTCTGCAGCTCATACAAAACAAAGTACTCAAAATCATAAGAAATGCTCCACGATGTACACCCATCGCGGACCTTCACCGGGAATACCGACTTGAGACTCTCACGGAGGTAATCCACAACCTCACCACAAGGCTATACAGAAACTCCACACATTCGCAAAACCAGTTTACTCTGAATCTGGGGAACTACGACCACAACCATAGATGGAAACATAAAAGACATACTTGTAAGGACCTAACATCTATGGCCAAGCACACCCAAACACAACGGTACAGGTGAACCCCTGTTAATCAGACGCCATTACTGGATATCTTGCTGGAACACACTGCCGAATAACTGGCACCACGCAGAGAAGCCTTACCGTATACTGCATGCAGACAAGCTCCCCCCCACCACACACACACACACACAGTGAGATGATCTATGGCCGATCTCCCACTACTGTATAACAATCTTGATTGTTCCAGGAATGCAACGGCTGCAGCAAACTGGGATACATCACCATCGGTTGCCACGCTAATGATGCATGATTCCCATGCTAACAAACCCAACCTTGTATGAACTATCGCAGCTAGTAAGCCACTACTGCTCTTACTACCCATCCCACTGTCGCAGAGGTTTTTTCCCACGACACGAGCCTTGGCACTTTTTTCCCTCTGATCTTCAAATTGCTATCCTCATTAGCGTTTCGTCCACTATCTATCACCTGATGGACCGTGTTAATGCGTAGTCTTACCCAGACGCACGGATAACATCACAGCCCAGCATCCTGTGATCCACTTATTAGATAACTAACATGTTGACGGGGGTGACAGTAGAACTTTTGGTCTGGTCACCACGTTGGTGCGGGCGTGGAGGGGCCCCATCTCTATTTTGATGCTGAGTATATGCCTCTGCAGCACCCAAGTTGACTGCAGTTCATCGGTGACAATGGCTGAAACTTGCACTTTGTACAGCACTGGACGTCCACTGAGTGGCGAAAGGTGACCTTTCCAGCTGAATCACGTTTTATGCTCCGTTGGTTAGATGGCCATTGGCGTGTACGGCACGAAAGCATGAAAGCGAGGGTGCAGACCTGAGCACGGAGCGTTATGGTTTGGGTAATGTTTTCATGGCATTCCCTGAATCATCTCGCCACTCTGGACGACACATTGCATCATCAAAAGCATTCATCTATCCTTGGGAACCATGTTCACCCTGCGCGCAGTTTGGTATTTCCTAGGCACGATGGAATCTACCAGCAGGACAACGCTACGTGTCACACAGCTCAGAATATGGGCGTGGTTCGAAGAGCACCAGGATGAGTTTAGCGTACGTCCCTGGCGACCACATTCCCCGGATTTATACCCAGTCGAGAATATGTGAGACCACCTCGATCAGGCTGTTTGCGCCATGGAGCCTCAACCGAGAACCCAGTGCAGCTGGCCATGACATTGGATGTGTCATGGCTCCATGTCCTTGCCGGCACCTTCCAGAATCTCAGTCCTTCTTCCAGCACGTCTCGCAGTTCTACGCGTTGTAAAATGTGGTTATTGATCCGTCTGACATGTGGTCACATTAACACGACTGGGCAGTGTAATATGACACGCCCTCTCCGTGAATTTTCATTTCGTGTCCTCCTCCCGCTCCGGGTGCTTCACTTATTTGCCAGACAATGTGAATGTGACTTTTCCGGCAGTGAAAATTTACATTTTACAGTTCTTCTTCATTATAGGAGCCACTCATACACAGAACGACGGTCCTCTGAAACGCCGCCCGCATCTCGTGGTCGTGTGGTAGCGTTCTCGCTTCCCACGCCCGGGTTCCCGGGTTCGATTCCCGGCGGGGTCAGGGATTTTCTCTGCCTCGTGATGGCTGGGTGTTGTGTGCTGTCCTTAGGTTAGTTAGGTTTAAGTAGTTCTAAGTTCTAGGGGACTGATGAGCATAGATGTTAAGTCCCATAGTGATCAGAGCCATTTTTGAGCCTCTGAAACGCCGAAAACACCCCTACCACTTGCGCCGCATCAGGAAGTGGACGTTGTAAAATATAGTATGACACAGCAGTATGCCCTGCAACGAGATTTGCCGGGGCACAGCCACGAGAGTTCCGTGCTTGCCTTCCTGTAAGCTTTACATGGTCCGAAGACGTGGCAGCAGACGTTTTATTAATAGCCCCTGCAGGCAAAAATCCATTTGGTACCAAGACTTCTAACGGAAATGTAATTAAAGGATATAGCCGATTTCTGATCCATGTCCTGTTACGGCAGTGGAACGAGCTGGCAGTCTGATTTGACATTTATACCGTATAGCCATTTCTTGTTGTGTGTATAAAGGGACCACGCCTGTATAATTCAGTCAGAATATGATAGACCCATTGGAGAATCATTCCCTTTGTTGCTTCGTCAATAATCCTGCCTTATATCAATAGATGATGTAATCGGTCCTGAACCAATGAAGACAGCTGCGTTAATGGCGTTGCCGGACAAACAGCTTCTTCCATTGTCTCGCGGCACTTTCTGTTGACAGTGGTAATGCCCACTTTATTCTTTGACCTCAAGCTTGCATTGAGTAGATTTACTGATGAAGAGTTGGAAGAGCAACACGATAACACTGTTCCCGCAGTGACGGCACTCACATCACAGTGCAGGTGTTTAATCTGAGGATTGATGGACTACTCTGTGTTTGATACTTTTGCATCTGTACATTGGCGCTTACGAGAAACCCATTCCTTCAGTGGTGGAACCGATTCTGTCTCTGTTAGATATCCCGGAACACCTGATTTGGAAGAGAAACTGTTATACCGGCAATCGATACGTAGTACGAGCTTTGAAAAAATTCCAAACAACATCATCTACGTCTACATCCATGCTCTCGAAACCACTGTGAAGTGCATGTCACAGAGTGCGTCCCATCGTACCATTTATTAGGCTTCTTGAGGTTTCATTCACTTACGTAGCGCGAGAATAATGACTACTTAAAAGTCTCTGTGCTCGCTGTAATTCATTTAATCTCGTCTTCACGATCCCTTCGGGAACGACACGTAGGAATTTGTAGTATAACCCGAGATTAATCATTTAAAGCTGGTTCTTGAAACAATGCATGTAGGTTTTCTCGGCATAGTTTGCGTCTATCTTCAGCCGTTTGCCAGTTCTGTTCCTTCAGCTTCTCTGTGACACAATCGCGATGGTTGAATAAACCTGTAAACATTCGTGCAGTTCTTGCCTGTATCTGTTCAATATCCCCTGCTAGTCCTATTTGCTAAGCGCCCCGCAGACTTGAGAAATACTCTAGGATGAGTCGCACAAGTGATTTGTAAGCAGTCTCTTTTGTAAACTGATGAATTTTTCTACTAATAAACCGAAGTCTGCCACGTGCTTCACCTACGTCTGTGTCTATATGATTGTTCCATTTCATATTCCTACGATGTATTGCACCCAATTATTTGTATGAGTTGACCGATTTCAATTGTGATTCGATGCTGTAGTCTAGGATGCATTTTTCTAAGAGGTGTACAATTTTAAATTTCAAAACATGTAAAGAAATTTGTCAGTCCTTACACCATTTTGAAACCTTGTCATGATCCGACTGAGTATTTGAGTAGGATGCTTCAGACAGTACTTCATTATAGATAACTTGATCATATACGAAAAGTCTCTTACTATTTACATTGTCCGCAAGGTCATTAATATACAACATGAACAGCAAGGGTCCCAACACATTCCTCCTGGGACTCACCTGTAGTTACTTCTAAATCCGTCAATGATTTTCCATCCAGGATAACAAGTGCTGCGTCCTCCCTAACAAGAAATCCTCAGTCGAGTCACAAATTTCTATTCATAACCAAGACGATCACACTTTTGATGTAAATGTTGGTGTGATACACAGTTAAATGCTTTTCGAAAGACGAGAAATACTGCGACTACCTGACTGCCTCGATCCACGGCTTTCAGGACGTCATGTGAGAAAAATGCGATTTGGTTCCACATGTTCGATGTTTTCGGAATCCATTCTGGTTGGCATGGAGGAGGTCATTCTATTCGAGATACGCACTTGTTTTTTGATTTAACAAGAACAGTTGCACCTATACCGACCACATAAGGTGCATTATTGCCAACAGCTGATTTCTCACGTCAAGTAGAGTTTGTAAATTGGTTCTTATACCAATGGACACAACACCTCAAATTTCCTACTTTCGTGTTGTTTACAGACCAAACCATGTTTACATTGCATTTCGGTCACCAGACATAACACTAACGATCTATTTCTTCTGGGGGCATGTGAAGAGCTCAGTTAAAGACGCACCAGTGGATATTGGCTTGGATGTAATTGCTAGGATTGCAGCAATCAAGTAGTACGCCATAGGATTCTAGGGCGTGTAACATAGTCGATGGTGTATTGCCGTACACCCTGCCGTGGTCATGGTTGTAAACATTTTGTGCAATACCTATAAGAGGAGCAGTTCTGTATTTGTAACATACTGTACTGAAAATTGACAGAACATGTTACGTAAATTGTGATAAAAGTGCATTGTTTCAACTGAGAGTTGTTTTCTGTTGTATTTAGATGTTTGCACATTAGAGGCTTTATCATTGTTGTGAACGTATTAGGGTAACAAACGGAATAAATTGTATAAGGTGACCATATTCTCGGAGACCTCGGATGTCACCTCTCATTTTTATTAATGCACAAATAATTAAAATTCTTCACAAATAAATGAAAATATAAATTCCCCCCTGAACTCATTGTCGCGTTATGTATCTCGCCGATTATAAAAATTCTGAGAAAAAAGGAAATGTTCAGAAGATTATTACACTTTTCTACCGATCACGTGAAAGATCACTTTTGTTGCTGTTAGGCAATGTCTGCTGCGCACTTTATGACAGTATTGGCGTGAGAGTGTGTGCAAAGTATTGATAGAATTATTACCTGTAATAGAATTTCGTGGGTGCAAGAAATACGCGAATGTCAAGTAAAACGAAAAAATACAGAAGTGATGATAATGTTCGACAAAATGTGTAACGTGGTTGAAATGCCTAGGCTAGCAGGACAGAGCGGATTAAGTTGTAGAAAGGGGCCAAAATAAGTTGCTGTCAGTTACACTCAACATACAAACTTTATTTATCAATAAACAATATCATAACAAGGATTCAAAACACTCAAAATTTTAGTCGACCTCCTTTGATTAACTTTAGATCGGCTGGAGGCCACACTCAAAATCCAAGACACACTGTCTCAGCAAGAAACTGAAGTACAAGGTTCTTCTGGAGGTTTCACTCAAGAATATTTACTAAATCTTTAATCTAAACAGGCTGAAGGCCTTAGCAATTTAATTTTAATGGAACTTGGCTGGAGGCTGCATATTAAGCAATAAGAAGACTTTCAATCAAAAGGCAGAAAGCCATATCTTAAAATATTTCATGCAAAATTCGGCTGATGGCCCCATACAAAAGCATAACAATCTTATGCCTTAAGGGCAAGACAAGAAAATTAATTTAAGAAATATTGATACTCGCCTGAAGGCCACACACATCAACCAAATAACTAAAACCCAAGCAGGGAAATTACTGTGACACACAAGGAACGGCACTCAGAAGTTTCCAAGAGTCGCCCTGGGAATGTAACACTAACGCCCGTTTAGGTGAGACAGGCAGCCTGTCCAACGACTTCTTAATTTGAAGGCAACCCAAGGGGCAGACAGCCGAACGGCCAATGAACAAAATCAGTTCCGCTCCACACAACCAGCAAAACGACCACAAAATTTCAATATAACGACACACAGAATATTGGCACCCACAACGACCAACAACACCTCAGCTATCGAACTACACGCCGCGCTGGACAGCAACAACATGGCGAGAAAAATAGACTGCCGAAAATTACGTCAACGACCAGGGCAGGTAATCGGAACGTCAGCGGCCACAAGGCAGAAGATACCGCTGTTCAACTTCAATAACAGGGAATAAATTAAGTTAAATTCCACAAGAAGACGGCTGGAATCTTAGCCAACTTGAATACACACACGTTATTGCTCGCGGGAATGTGCCAAAAGTGACAACCAGGATCGAACGAAGAAATGTAAACAGTTGAGGCTCGATAGTAGGTTAAGTGAGGACTCAACTTTCATGTCCAAGATCGGTGGGCGACGAACATCTTAGCACTCGCAAGCAGCAACTCACACTCCAAACGCGCGTGCAGACCGCCAGCGGCCCTGCCAGGTTACGCGCGACGGAGGCTTCCTCGCTGCTCCACGCCAACCGACCGACTGCCCAGGCCCGGAAACGGCGAAAGGACCAAATATACGTCGGCCGATGAGACGACCAACCGAACGACCAACCAACGCTCGTCCCACTCCAATCTCCCTCCGTCGGACAGATCATGTGTGTCGCCAGTGGTCGGCGAGCACTGGCTGTCCGCGCCTTACTGGCGCTCCGTCCCCGACTTCACTGCTGCTGCGTCCCGACTGCACTGCTGGTCCGTCTCCAACTGACTGCCAGGCACACGCCGACCCGGAAATACAATCGGTCGTCTCAGAGATGCTGCTGCTGAAGCTCAGGGGCAAGTAAAGCAGGAAGTTAGCGACGCCAGTAAATGGAATATGAAAACGAGGTGGCAGTACCGTAATAGAAGACGACAAACAATAAATGGCATGAACAAGAGCCGTGCACAGCTTAGTGGTTAATCACAATTATGCAATCGGTACTAATTTTGGGTATTAACAGTTGGTCCCAACAAAAAAAGTTAACAATAATAATTTACAACTCAAAACGACTAATTACGAGTATCTTCTTTAATTTAATCATCTTGCCACAAAATGTCAGCACTAAAGGAACGAGGCACTCGAACAGGTTCACCGCCATTTTTTCAGGTGGAACAGATCTCATTATTGGCATGCTCCTCAACCATCTATTGGAGCGTAGAAGACGGATCACGACACACCTTTCACGCCAAAAGCCGGCCGAAGTGGCCGTGCGGTTAAAGGCGCTGCAGTCTGGAACCGCAAGACCGCTACGGTCGCAGGTTCGAATCCTGCCTCGGGCATGGATGTTTGTGATGTCCTTAGGTTAGTTAGGTTTAACTAGTTCTAAGTTCTAGGGGACTAATGACCTCAGCAGTTGAGTCCCATAGTGCTCAGAGCCATTTGAACCATTTTTTTACGCCAAAAATAGTGGGAGTCAGTGCTCAGCAACAAATATTGCATGTTACAGTTTCTCTCACTAACATTTTCTTTTGCATTCAGATGAGATCACTCAATAACAAAACAGTTGCACAAGTAAAAAGTAAAAAAAAGTTGCAGTGCATAAACATTAACAGACTTTTTTATACTATAGAGCAAACATTCAAAAGTGATACAATTAATTAACTATACACAAATTGTATTAACAATTTCACATCGCAGATTGCAGTCGTAGTGTAATTACCATCACATTATTACTCTGTAATGAACCGCCGGAGGCCACAACTGCTTGCAGTAAAATACTCAGAAAATATTTCTGAACGTTTGCCGAAATTTTACTGATGTAGTTCGAGCTCTACCTGTATTTTGAATATATGTGTGGATAACACATCCTTTGTGTCAGAAACCAGTAAATACCAAGAAAATTCATGGAACAGTTTCCGTGGCAATGGCGGTAAAATTATTTCGTCCCCTGTCAGTGATATCAGGCTGCATGACAGCTACGTTCAAGATAAATCCACTACCGTTTATTAAAATTATAACAGTAGAAATAATTATTCAAAGTTCTGAAATTCCGATGGTGTGTAGGATAGTGGACAAGAAGTCAGCACCACTTTTCCACTGTCTCTGTCCATGCCTTCCAAGCTTACTACTCTCAGATTCCCGCTGGAGGTTGAACGTAAATATGCATCTGCACTAATGGTTGTGCATTCGTAGCCCATCGAGGAACACCAATTATATGAATGCATGGTGTCTGTTCTTTTGGACAAGTCTGAAAGAACAGACACCAAGTGGAAACCACAGCTGTGATACATATTGACACATATTATTTAAACTGAAGGTGGAAGGAGGAGAAACGAATGGAAAGAGAAGGAACTGTGGATAAGCGGTGACGCTAGGTGGGAATGCGGGTCGGCCGAGGAGCGTGTCAACACAGTCTGCACACGTGTCCCAATGGTTAACACAGGAGATTCCGGATTCGAGACCCGGTACGGCACTCATTATCACTCATCGCTGCTGATTCCACATTAAGTCCCGATTCAGCTGATATCATAAGTTTCTTCCCTTTCCTTCACTCTCTCCACCTTCAGTTTACACGTTATGTATCACAGCTACAGATTATGAAGGATGTCTGCCCTTTCAGACATGTCAGAAAGAACATACACCACGTATTCCTATAAGATATAAGTGATTAATGCTGTGATTAATATTGCAAAAACCACGTTCACGTGGACCTCACAGGTGTTCACTCTCGTATTACGCCAGACATACTGAAGCGCCCTCAAGTGACGTAGAAGAAGAATGCAAGTGCCATCTTCCGAGAAAAAAAGGATCATTGTTTATTTCTTGATCTTCATGTAACCGCGACTTTACAGGTGTCATTCGTAACAGTTTATTCAACGTTCTATTTAACTGCTTCCTTTTTAATCGCTCTTCAGATAAGACTGCTGCCTGTAACTCAGCACCTCCTTTATGTCCAGGCTACAACACCCCACTCAGTCTCCCAGTTCTTATGCGACGTCTTTTGTCTACAGTAATTAGACTACAGGACTGGTGTACAAGTCATACTTGAAGGCTGAGGTCAGAGAGTGGAAAAACAACCGAATTTTCATGGATTCCAACACTGGGCCGAAAGGAAAATCATCTGAAACAGAATGGAATCTGTGGATGTCACAAAATACCAACGAACCGAGTAGAAAACAGACTGACTTACCTCCAGAATCCAAACTAAGGAAAGGAAACACATATGACACTTACACGGTTCAGTTTGAAAAAGGAGATGAGGCGTCACGACCGGAAATCAATATAATAAGTTTTGCAGCAGCATTGGAATGTGGAGTGAAAATGTCTGGGAGTTGTGAGTACGCTAATATTTTTTCCTAGATGACATAACTGTGTTACAAAAATGAAACTGACCCTAACTTATACACCAGAAATCCGCCTGGTATTAAGAAACAACAATAATAAAATGAGAGTAAAATACGCTCAAAGGCTAAATTACAGTCAACAAAGCAACATTAAAAGAATAGAGGCTGTTCGTCACCTAGCCGGCTGGAGTGGCCGAGCGGTTCTAGGCACTACAGCCTGGAACCGCGCGAACCCAACGGTCGCAGGTTCGAATCCTGCCTCGGGCATGGATGGTTCAAATGGCTCTGAGCACAATGGGACTTAACATCTGAGGTCATCAGTACCCTAGAACTTAGAACTACTTAAACCTAACTAACCTAAGGACATCACACAAATCCATGCCCGAGGCAAGATTCGAACCTGCGACCGTAGCGGTCGCGCGGTTCCAGACTGTAGCGCCTAGAACCGCTCGGCCACTCTAGCTGACGGGCATGGATGTGTGTGATGTCCTTAGGTTTAAGTAGTTCTAGGTTCTAGGGGACTGATGACCTCAGAAGTTAAGTCCCATAGTGCTCAGAGCCATATTTTTGTTTGTCACCTAACTAATTTCAACAGGAAATCTGACACATCACAACAAAGTATCATCACTTGTGGCGGCCTGCCTATCGGGTGGTGAATACTGAATGTTATTACACTGTCTGCCTACCTTTCATACACCGCCGATCTTGTTCCAGGTGAGATCATCCGCAATTTGGGCCTAAAATAAACTCCCAGTGAATGCGCAATGCTTAATTAAAATGATGGCCCTGACTAATACGTTCGGCATTGTAGTGTGTTAATGTCAGCTAATCTTCTTCCCAACATGCTAAATGTAAAAGTTTCAATTCTCTAAGAGTCCCTGCAGTTTCCAGAAAAAATGTCCTGCTTTGTTCATAACTATTTTTCCCACGGTAAAATAAAATTGTTCAGTGTATTTAGCCTCAAATAAGTCATCGTACTGCAGTACTATCATTGACACATCTTCAAACCACAAATCACAACCAAAGAACTGTCGTAATTTAGTTCTGGTACATTCCGAAAAACGCTTGTTACGCGAAATCCAGCATTTATTTACCTATCTTTGAAATGTTTCAAATATTTCAGGATTCAGATCAATAAATTAGAACAACTGTCTCGTCCTGGTACAACATAAATATATTACGTTAATCTATCTAATAAACAAACGCGGGACTTAGGGTACATTATTTGATGTCTCTGGTTCAACAGCAGTGGCGCCCTGACACTCATGCTGGCAGAGTATTGCCACTCTCCTGTTGCTGCTCATGCAGCCCAAGCCAGGTAATTTCACCTTCCCCAGCAGCTCTCAGTACTGCATGGCGCCGTATTATTCACTTCCTAGAATATATTTTCACACACATTAACTCATGACACATCCCTTTCTTCATTAGGCCACTCAGCAGTATATGAAGTGTGATTCAGCTGCCGTTACCTGTGGATTTTATGGAACCTCCAACGCCTTCAAATGCACCGTGCAGGAATTTTCATATTCTCTCGAATGCTACGTGCTAATTATTAGCCCTAAAAAATAAGCATAACCTTTTTGGGAAATTCAGTGTAGTTAAATTTTGTACTGGCATATATTTTTGCTACAGGCCACAGTTTTCGAATTATTCAAGAAAAACGTACGAAAGTTACCTTCACACGCATTTTTCTTGAGTAACTCGAAAACCGTGGCCTCCAGCGAAAATTAAATTTCCTACAAAAATTTCTATTAATTTTTTCTGTAGGACTTATAGTTTACATGAAGCGACAGAGAGAACATGAAAACCTCTCGTGTGGTTCTTGATGGCGCTACAGGGAGCACAAAACTCAAACGCAGGGGCAGATGAATCATTCTGTATATTCACCTCTCATTATCACCTGTAATAGGAATAAGATCTCTATAGTAACGGCCGCTCTAGGCGAAATGTTACAAAGTGAACTAAAGTCCATCAGCATTCCACAATAAGCACTGCCTGATGGCACATATAAACTTTGATAGAGCATCGGAGACGATCAGGAGTGTTTCATTTGAGAATCATAAGTACTGAGCACTAGGCACAACCATTGCCAGTGTCCTTTAATCACAAAAATTCTGCAGGCAGCCGGCCGGAGTGGCCGTGCGGTTCTAGGTGCTACAGTCTGGAGCCGCGAGACCGCTACGGTCGCAGGTTCGAATCCTGCCCCGGGCATGGATGTGTGTGATGTCCTTAGGTTACTTAGGCTTAAGTAGTTCTAAGTTCTAGGGGACTGATGACCTCAGAGCCATTTGAACCATTTTCTGCAGGCAGCAGGGGCCATACAGGCCGTAACACTTCCACTGACGTTCTTCTACGCAGTCCCGGCCACCGCTCTCCCCCATTACTCGCTCGTCTTCCCACTAAGCGGCCAGCAACCAGCCGACAGCCGACAAGCGTCTTTCTTGTGCGTCTTCCGCGGTCCACTGGTTCATCTGTCACTGGTAAAACTCCGCAGGGTCAATCCAGACGCTACCTCCTGGACACCGGTGCCAGCCCCCTTTGATTTTCCAGTGCTCTCTTGCATGCAGCGAGAAAACTGCATGCTGATTTGACACTGGAGATCAGGAACGGAGCAAGTACGAGACTTGTGTTGAGGGTTGCATAATATACAAATCAAGGCGCCGCTGTTGCATCAGTGCTATATCGTCTTTCTTCTACATCTACATCTACATCTATACTCCGCGAGCCACCTTACGGTGTGTGGCGGAGGGTACTTATTGTACCACTATCTGATCCCCCCTTCCCTGTTCCATTCACGAATTGTGCGTGGAAAGAACGACTGCTTGTAAGTCTCCGTATTTGCTCTAATTTCTCGGATCTTTTCGTTGTGATCATTACGCGAGATATATGTGGGCGGTAGTAATATGTTGCCCATCTCTTCCCGGAATGTGCTCTCTCGTAATTTCGATAGTAAACCTCTCCGTATTGCGTAACGCCTTTCTTGAAGTGTCCGCCACTGGAGCTTGTTCAGCATCTCCGTAACGCTCTCGCGCTGACTAAATGTCCCCATGACGAATCGCGCTGCTTTTCGCTGGATCATGTCTATCTCTTCTATTAATCCAACCTGGTAAGGGTCCCATACTGATGAGCAATACTCAAGAATCGGACGAACAAGCGTTTTGTAAGCTACTTCTTTCGTCGATGAGTCACATTTTCTTAGAATTCTTCCTATGAATCTCAACCTGGCGCCTGCTTTTCCCACTATTTGTTTTATGTGATCATTCCACTTCAGATCGCTCCGGATAGTAACTCCTAAGTATTTTACGGTCGTTACCGCTTCCAATGATTTACCACCTATGGCATAATCGTACTGGAATGGATTTCTGCACCTATGTATGCGCATTATATTACATTTATCTACGTTTAGGGAAAGCTGCCAGCTGTCGCACCATGCATTAATCCTCTGTAGGTCCTCCTGGAGTACGTACGAGTCTTCTGATGTTGCTACTTTCTTGTAGACAACCGTGTCATCTGCAAATAGCCTCACGGAGCTACCGATGTTGTCAACTAAGTCATTTATGTATATTGTAAACAATAAAGGTCCTATCACGCTTCCCTGCGGTACTCCCGAAATTACCTCTACATCTGCAGATTTTGAACCGTTAAGAATGACATGTTGTGTTCTTTCTTCTAGGAAATCCTGAATCCAATCACAAACCTGGTCCGATATTCCGTAAGCTCGTATTTTTTTCACTAAACGTAAGTGCGGAACCGTATCAAATGCCTTCCTGAAGTCCAGGAATACGGCATCAATCTGCTCGCCAGTGTCTACGGCACTGTGAATTTCTTGGGCAAATAGGGCGAGCTGAGTTTCACATGATCTCTGTTTGCGGAATCCATGTTGGTTATGATGAAGGAGATTTGTATTATCTAAGAACGTCATAATACGAGAACACAAAACATGTTCCATTATTCTACAACAGATTGACGTAAGCGAAATAGGCCTATAATTATTCGCATCTGATTTATGACCCTTCTTGAAAATGGGAACGACCTGCGCTTTCTTCCAGTCGCTAGGTACTTTACGTTCTTCCAGCGATCTACGATAAATTGCTGATAGAAAGGGGGCAAGTTCTTTAGCATAATCACTGTAGAATCTTAAGGGTATCTCGTCTGGTCCGAATGCTTTTCCGCTACTAAGTGATAGCAGTTGTTTTTCAATTCCGATATCGTTTATTTCAATATTTTCCATTTTGGCGTCCGTGCGACGGCTGAAGTCAGGGACCGTGTTACGATTTTCCGCAGTGAAACAGTTTCGGAACACTGAATTCAGTATTTCTGCCTTTCTTCGGTCGTCCTCTGTTTCGGTTCCATCGTGGTCAACGAGTGACTGAATAGGGGATTTAGATCCGCTTACCGATTTTACATATGACCAAAACTTTTTAGGGTTCTTGTTTAGATTGTTTGCCAATGTTTTATGTTCGAATTCGTTGAATGCTTCTCTCATTGCTCTCTTTACGCTCTTTTTCGCTTCGTTCAGCTTTTCCTTATCAGCTATGATTCGACTACTCTTAAACCTATGATGAAGCTTTCTTTGTTTCCGTAGTACCTTTCGTACATGATTGTTATACCACGGTGGATCTTTCCCCTCGCTTTGGACCTTAGTCGGTACGAACTTATCTAAGGCGTACTGGACGATGTTTCTGAATTTTTTCCATTTTTGTTCCACATCCTCTTCCTCAGAAATGAACGTTTGATGGTGGTCACTCAGATATTCTGCGATTTGTGCCCTATCACTCTTGTTAAGCAAATATATTTTCCTTCCTTTCTTGGCATTTCTTATTACACTTGTAGTCATTGATGCAACCACTGACTTATGATCACTGATACCCTCTTCTACATTCACGGAGTCGAAAAGTTCCGGTCTATTTGTTGCTATGAGGTCTAAAACGTTAGCTTCACGAGTTGGTTCTCTAACTATCTGCTCGAAGTAATTCTCGGACAAGCCAGTCAGGATAATGTCACAAGAGTCTCTGTCCCTGGCTCCAGTTCTGATTGTGTGACTATCCCATTCTATACCTGGTAGATTGAAGTCTCCCCCTATTACAATAGTATGATCACGAAACTTCTTCACGACGTTCTGCAGGTTCTCTCTGAGGCGCTCAACTACTACGGTTGCTGATGCAGGTGGTCTATAGAAGCATCCGACTATCATATCTGACCCACCTTTGATACTTAACTTAACCCAGATTATTTCACATTCGCATTCGCTAATAACTTCACTGGATATTATTGAATTCTTTACTGCTATAAATACTCCTCCACCATTGGCGTTTATCCTATCCTTGCGGTATATATTCCATTCTGGGTCTAGGATTTCGTTACTGTTCACTTCCGGTTTTAACCAACTTTCCGTTCCTAATACTATATGCGCACTATTTCCTTCAATAAGAGATACTAATTCAGGAACCTTGCCCTGGATACTCCTGCAGTTTACCAATATTACGTTAACTTTTCCTGTTTTTGGTCTCTGAGGACGGACATTCTTTATCAACGATGATAATGTCCTCTCTGGTAAGCCGTCAGGTATTTTATCGTTTCGCCCAAGGGGGGGTCCCTCTAACCTAAAAAACCCCCGTGTGCACGCCACACGTACTCTGCTACCCTAGTAGCTGCTTCCGGTGTGTAGTGCACGCCTGACCTGTCTAGGGGGGCCCTACAGTTCTCCACCCAATAACGGAGGTCGATGAATTTGCAACCATTATAGTCGCAGAGTCGTCTGAGCCTCTGGTTTAGACCCTCCACACGGCTCCAAACCAGAGGACCGCGATCGACTCTGGGCACTATGCTGCAGATATTAAGCTCAGCTTGCACTCCGCGTGCGATGCTGGTTGTCTTCACCAAATCAGCCAGCCGCCGGAAGGAACCAAGGATGGCCTCAGAACCCAAGCGGCAGGCGTCATTCGTTCCGACATGTGCTACTATCTGCAGCCGGTCACACCCAGTGCGTTCAATAGCTGCCGGAAGGGCCTCCTCCACATTACGGACGAGACCCCCCGGCAAGCACACCGAGTGCACACTGGCATTCTTCCCCGACCTACCCGCTATTTTCCTGAGGGGCTCCATAACCCGCCTAACGTTGGAGCTCCCTATAACTAATAGGCCCGCCCTCTGTGACTGTCGGGACCTTGCCGGAGAATCGGCCACTGGCCCAACAGGCGAGGCACCCTGTGGTGGCTCGGAAACGATGTCATCACCACTAGGAAGCACCCCGTACCTGTTGGAAAGGGGTAAGGCAGCTGCCACGCGGCCAGATCCCACCTTCGCCTTTCGGCCAGGCACGCGCGAGCCCACCACTGTCCGCCATTCACCCTGGAGTGATGGCTGACCGGTAAGATGCTCACTGCCGGAAGACGCAGCGACATCAGGGGTTCCATGTGATTCCAAGGCCACCGAAGTAGGCATAGGTCTCACCACAGTTGCCCCAACGCCACTACGAGCCGACGCCTGCGCCTCGAGCTCGATGAGCCTAACAGACAAAGCCTCCACCTGCCCCCGAAGAGTGGCCAATTCTCCTTGCGTCCGCTCACAACAACCACAGCCCTACACATGACTATGTTTACCCTACTCTATACGGTGACAAATTCCCAAGATAATCTTCTGATGAGCTACTCTGATAATCAAGAAACACTCACTGAAATACGAGACGCGAAAACTACGCTAGGTTTTCCCAGAAAAACTATTTAAAAGCTAAGCGCAGCAAATAAGTACAAAAACGCTTTATACAAACAGTACTCGCTGCTGCTGGTGCTGTCGCTCTGGCTGTCACAAGACAACTGTCCCGCTGTAGTTCCGCAAGTATGAATAATCGGTGCACCGAGGCGCTGCGGTTGCTTCATACTCGCCCACTCTCTCTTACTAGTCGTGACTTAGTACAGATGTTGAATAGACGAGCTTGCTCTTGTCAAGTGGCAGTGACAAGGCGAAACGAACGACTGCGACTGTCGAGATCAGACGGATTTTAACGAAGCTGTGTTTTATGACACTGCGGAGTATGTAAGGCGAAAAATTTATGCAATGCGTATGATTGCAAATGTTTAATGTTTTCAACAGGTGAGTTTTAACCACCAGCTGTTTTATTTAACCTGTATACCATAGACCAAATTGGTTAACACATATCCTGTTTTCCTTTTAAGCTGATACAACAACAAGGTTGTCACAATGAAACCAACCAAACAACAACCGCAACCCATCTTTGAAATATTTCAGCCCGTATGTTGCGACCAACCCTCCGACTGGTGGGGGGGGGGGGGGGGGGGGGAGGTGCCAAGTTTAATGGCTCATGTGCACGCGAAAGCCGATAGTATAATTTCGGCTCAACCACTTGTTTATTGTGTTAAACACCAAGGTTGACGCGTTTCGGAAGTCAAGCTTCCATCATCAGAATAATAAAAAAGTAAAAGAACCTGTTAAAACTCGCTAAAACGTAACATGCACCAGGCACGATAAAACTGATAATAAAATTAAAACATCGTGGCTACTTCCCTTGTTGCAGCCGTGTCTTCCAAGGTGCATCTCCGCAGAGACGTCAAAAATAATAAATTTCTAAAAAGGTGTCGCCTATGGTGTTTAACATCTAACCACAAGGCTCTCTCCTCTATCGTCGTAAACCGCCTGTGCGTCTTCGTTGATACCACACACCTCGTAGCCAAACACGACACTGGAACGCGAGTGAGCTCACGCGCAAGTAAACAAGGAAGTCACAGAGATGTCCATACAAACAGATGACGTATTCATGTTGCAAGGACCTCATGAAATGATGGTATCCTGCCAATTGCTAAAAATGTAGTTACTAGAAGAAACCAGGGAAATGTTTGAAAAAGTTATTTGTATCACCAGTCAGCTGTTCATTCAGTGTGTTCTGACTATCCAAGCTATGTATCGTAATTTCCAGCTGTTCTAGTAGATCCAGCTTTTTGCCTTTCTCCTGTCTAAGTAAAATAACGATCTCCTGATCTATTCCCAACGTGGGGTGTCCCGTTTCCCAAATATGCGTGGTTCCAGCTGACTTTTCGAAATTATTAAGCCGGAAAGCATCGCTATGTTCTTTGTAACGCACTTTAAAGGACCTACCAGTTTGGCCTACATAGCTTGCCTTGCACGTGTTACACTGAATTTTATAGACCCCAACTCTCTCATATTTATCGCTTTCCTGCTGTAAATAATTTCTTAGTTTAAATCGCAGCGTATTATTGGTCTGAAAAGCGGTATCAACTTTAAAAGGTTTGAAAATGTTTGCCACTTTTTGCGAAATATCACCGAAGTATGGTAATGTGACTCTCGTAATATTATTTGCGGTATTCTTCCTTGCATTCGCAACGTTTTGGTGATATCCGTTAGCTCTGGCTAGTTGTTTCACGATGTTCAGCTCAGTCATTCTGTCTTCTTCATTCATAGGGCCTCTAAAGGCTCTATCTATCAAAGATCTAAAAGCAGAAAGTTTCTGGCTATTAGGATGGCAGGAAATTGCGCTTGCACACCTCAGCTAATAATGCGATTTCGGTGTGTGTGTGTGGGGGGGGGGGGGGGGGGCAGTCGCTATTATCTAACACCAATATTATCGCAATATTGCAATATTGAATACAATCATGAAAGGTATTTCCAACTTAAAAGAAAAACAGACAAAGAATGATCAACGCATTTAACAAAGACCGAAGAAAGACTGACGCGATTACTTGACAACATTAACACTCTTTTGACAAATCAAGTAAACAACTTGGCGAAACATTCTCAAAGCTTACTTTGCAGCACGATTGGACAATATCAGATGCCAATGCAGTCAAACATCAGATAAAAGACGTAGTGTAACATCCACGAGATAAATTTTAGCTACAGTGCGACTAGAGGAAATTATGCCTCTAACAGTTATCAACATTATCTATCCAACATATGAAAAAAAGTAAAACAAGATGATAAATATTAATTATTTATATAATATTTTATGATGTAATTGGATATATCGATGTGTATCATACAGTGATAATTGTAAATTCCTTTTATGGTCTGCGTTTGTCTTCCTTTGTTTTTACCTTCCGTTGGTTGGCTTTTGTAGGTTGCGGACGCAAGACGCATATCAAACTGAGGTCTGTTAAGAAATTGTAATTATTTGTTAATTATTACTTGAGAATAGAGTTCAT
Organism: Schistocerca serialis cubense; assembly: GCF_023864345.2. NCBI lineage: Eukaryota > Metazoa > Arthropoda > Insecta > Orthoptera > Acrididae > Schistocerca > Schistocerca serialis. The sequence goes on along the minus strand of NC_064643.1, from coordinate 377,425,486 downwards.
TATTAGAATAGAGTTCATTAAATATGAGTGAATAATTATTTGTAACTTCAATTCCTCTCTCAATAAGCATCATCTGGGTTAATAATTTCTTTCCGCTGCAAGGAGCGCTGCCATTGATGATAGCTATTTGTATCGCGTTTTTATCTGTGTTTCTTAGGTAAAAAATCAAACGTTTGCTTGATGAAAATTAGTCTAAGTAGTGCACAATATGAAAGTAAAGTTTAATAAGCATTTCAAATACTTATCCTGTTAAAAGGAAAGTTCATCTAACAATAGAAAGTCTCTATAAACTGTCTTCCGCCATCTTAACAGTTATCTCAGCGGCAAATTCAAATTACGCAACTCCGCAGACATAAATGCCGAAGGTAGTAAAATTGTGTAAAAATAAATGTGCATCGGTGGTCCTGAACTCATTTTAATGAAAATAGTTCGAATCAGATTGGTTCTTTAAAAACAGTGCTCGTAGCACGATCCATATAACAAACTTTTTCTTGCTGATGTATGGAGCCGAAATTAATTACGCACAAGTTGCGAAGAATATTGTTTCAGGTAATATACGTCAGTGTTGTGCGCGGCTGATATTCGGTGGTTTTAATGATCATTTTGATGAAGATAACTGTTTCCATCATAATCAATAGTTGTGTAGAATCTGTTGTATGAACTGTGATTTAGTGACACTTACACAACTTACAGACAACACTTTAACACAACGTTAACTTGGAGTTCTTTAGCAACTTGACCAAATCTTTAGCAGGGAGAAAAATTATTTAGTAATTACTCACTGTAATAAAATAAGATTATCATTTTCATTTACAAATTAGTTAAAAACCAAACCACTGAATAACACAGCGAACGCCACACTAGCCACAGTCTGTGAAAATATGATTACTCAGATTAAGACCAATACTAGCGCAAACGAAGAAATACACACCAGAGTGAAGGATGTTGAATGTAAACTCAATGAGGTACACTGACATATACACGACACTGTACAGAAAGAAACTGACACACACTTTGTGAACTTCAATAAACAATTTCGGACTTGGACAGCACAGAAGAATAAAAATTTCGATACATGTTTGAATGAGAAATTGCCAGCCATAGTGCAAGACACAGTGATTGATTATATGTCAAGAAACAAACAGGTGATCGACCACACAGTACAATATACCGCATCTGAACAGACACATACATACAATCCTTCACCGACATAACAGTCTGACACGCGATTTGGTAACAACTTTTATCGTCATGAATCGCAGTGCACAGGAACACCGAACAGTGACACGAATCGACAGTTACAATTACTGCTCAGAAGACATTCACAACATCCACAAGAACACTATACATTTTCCGATCTCAGCAGATGCAATGCCTATAAGGAAGAAGAAAGCCTGTTTAAATACAGGAAGTTTCAACCCTTTATTTCAGGAAAGAATACCATACATCCTGTGATATTCCTTAAAGCGTTCAAAAACGCCTTTCCTCGCTCTTGGAGCGATAGAAAGAAAATTTCCCAAATCGTTGATTACATTCAGGGCGAAGCTGCCGTCTGCGTCTGGGCATACAAAGAGAGTGACATATGTAACACATACGAGCAATTCGAAAATGCATTCCTGAATAGATACAGGTCAGAGACTGTTCAGGAACGCATTAGGAAACAAGTAATGGAACCTGAGCACTTCAATCCAAAAAACGGAAATCTTAGACGATACTTTGAGAAATATCTCAACATGACCCACATCCTCGACGAACCAGCCACATCTCGTGACATAATCCGTTCACTCAAATCCAATTTGCCATTTCCTATAAAAGAAAAATTAGTCCATCTCCCAGAAGACGACACAGAATACTTTTTAGAAAGACTTGACGCTATTGATTTACTCTACGAAGAGAACCAACAATGCCACTCCCGGAACAGAAATCATAATGTTTACGTAGCGGCTATGCCGAACTTACAGGCTAGCCAACTCAATTCAGGCGCGCAGTCAAATGTTTCTTTCGTGCAGCCACAAAATACACAGAACAAGCACAATACAATGCAAATAACTACAGTCATCAAAACAGCTGCACAAAAGGGGGCAATCCCTACAAAAGACGAAAATTTAGTAAGTTCAGTCCCAGAAGAAATCATAATCAATACAAACAAAGCGCTAACAACTTCCGTAATGAACAATCTTCAAACAGAAAACAGTGGCAAACACACAATACGAATTACACACCATCACAAAACCACATGCAGAACCAAAACTTTTATCCACACAATCCATTTCGCTACAATAAACAGTAGCAGCCACCGCCGCAGCCGATACAACATAACAATTATGCAAACGAAAACTACATGACGACAGCATGTCAAACACAACAGCAACACCAATATCACCCCGGAAAATGGAGACGCCAGTACCCACAGGTAAATATAACTGAAATGCAAAGCGAAACGCCACTTCCAGCTGACACTGACACAAAGAATTTAATTACCCTAGAGTTAAACTAGACGCAGTCATTACCGTGCCCCAAGGGGGGACTGAGGAATATTTGGGGGGCAGCATCGACACGCAATAACTATTTGACATACCAAACACTAACACACTACATAGTAATACGATCAGATTCACACCACATGGATCACACACACTGTTCTTTAGATACAACGAACAAGGAAACTTGGCTGTTGACCTCACGAGTGATAACACACAGTGTCGATCTATTTATGAAAAGACCCTGTGTGATCAAAACTTACACATACACCATTGAAGTGAGACCCCACCATATATATTTCCATAAGTCTTATAACATACCTATACCTCTACAACTTGCAGTTTGGCACTAGTTAAAGCAAATGCTAGCATGGAGAATTACAGAACTATCCACTTCATCCTCTTCTAGTCCGTTACACATAGTGAGAAAACCTAATAGAAACATACGCTTTGTACTTGATGCCAGAGCTGATAACCAGATAATATCACCAGTCAGAACACAACCTGAGAATTTAGAGGAACAGCTACAACGATTTTTGGGCGCAAAGTACTTTTCTTCACTTGACTTGACAAATTTATTTTGGCAGGTACCTCTCACACCTGAGTTCAGGAAGTATACTGCTTTTATGTTTGCTGGTCGTACCTATCAGTTCTCTATATTCCCTTTCGGTCGGTTGTTGGCATACTCATAGCCACAAAAGCATGGACAGAACATGCTGAAACACTAAATACCTTATTACACAGATTTACACAAGCAGGGGTAACTGTAAACGTTAATAAGTCAAATGTGCCTGTTCAGAAATCAAATACCTATGGCACATAATCAATACACAAGGCATTAGGCCAAATCCTACAAAACTTGATGCAATCAGACACTTACCAAGCCCTACCACTCAGGAACAGTTAAAATCATTCCTCGGACTATGTTATTTCTTCCGTCGTTTTCTTCCTGAACAACTTCTCAATAGTAGACGCCTAATAAATTTGTTGAAGAAAAACCAGATATGAATTTGAGATCAAAACTGTTAGAATGACTTTAACAGACTCAAAGAAGATTTGGTAAACTCACATATTCTTGGTCTCCCAGATTTTAGCTTAGATTTCCGCATGACTTGTGATGCTTCAATGTAGTGGCCTAGGTTGTTGCCTATTCCAGATTGTCAAAACTGGTGATTCTGAGCAGATCAAAATCATTGGTTCCGCCAGCAGAACTCTTGCAGAATGTGAAATAGCCTATTCTACAAGATCGTAAGAGATGGAAAAGAGCCACCGTGGTACAACAACCGACTTAGAAAACTGCTGCGGAAGCAAAGGGAACTTCACAGCAAACATATACATAGCCAAAGTCTTGCAGACAAACAAAAATTACGCGAAGCGAAATGCAATGTGAGGAGGGCTATGCGAGAGGCGTTCAGTGAATTCGAAAGTAAAGTTCTATGTACTGACTTGGCAGAAAATCCTAAGAAATTTTGGTCTTATGTCAAAGCGGTAGGTGGATCAAAACAAAATGTCCAGACACTCTGTGACCAAAATGGTACTGAAACAGAGGATGACAGACTAAAGGCCGAAACACTAAATATCTTTTTCCAAAGCTGTTTCACAGAGGAAGATTGCACTGTGGTTCCTTCTCTAAATTGTCGCACGGATGACAAAATAGTAGATATCGAAATACATGACAGAGGGATAGAAAAACAATTAAAGTCGTTCAAAAGAGGAAAGGCCTCTGGACCTGATGGGATACCAGTTCAATTTTACACAGAGTACGCGAAGGAACTTGCCCCCCCCCATCTTGCAGCGGTGTACCGTAGGTCTCTAGAAGAGCGTATCGTTCCAAAGGATTGGAAAAGGGCACAGGTCATCCCCGATTTCAAGAAGGAACGTCGAACAGATGTGCAGAACTATAGACCTATATCTCTAACGTCGATCAGTTGTAGAATTTTGGAACACGTATTATGTTCGAGTATAATGACTTTTCTGGAGACTAGAAATCTGCTCTGTAGGAATCAGCATGAGTTTCGAAAAAGACGATCGTGTGAAATCCAGCTCGCGCTATTCGTCCACGAGACTCATTTTCAGACCAATTGTGTGACTGAATTGAAGAGTTCCTAGATAACAAAACGCAGCATGTCATTCTCATTGGAGAGAAATCTTCTGAAGTAAGAGTGATTTCAGGTACGCCGCAGGGGAGTGTCGCAGGACAATATACATAAATGACCTTGTGGATAACAACGGAAGTCCACTGAGGCTTTTTGCGGATGATGCTGTAGTATATCGAGAGGTTGTAACAATGGAAAATTGTACTGAAATGCAGGAGGATTTGCAACGAATTGACGCATGGTGCAGGGAATGGCAATTGAATCTCAATGTAGACAAGTATAATGTGCTGCGAATACATAGAAAGAAAGATCCTTTATCATTTAACTACAATATAGCAGATCAGCAACTGAAAGCAGTTAATTCCATAAATTATCTGGGAGTAGACATTAGGAGTGATTTAAAATGGAATGATCATATAAACGTGTGGTTCCTGAAGAGGGGCAGCAGCCTTTTCAGTAGTTGCAAGGGCAACAGTCTCGATGATTGACTGATCTGGCTTTGTAACAATAACCAAAACGGCATTGCCGTGCCGGTACTGCGAACGGCTGAAAGCAAGGGGAAACTACAGCCGTAATTTTTCCCGAGGGCATGCAGCTTTACTGTATGATTACATGATGATGGCGTCCTCTTGGGTAAAATATTCCGGAGGTAAAATAGTCCCCCATTCGGATCTCCGGGCGGGGACTACTCAAGAGGATGTCGTTATCAGGAGAAAGAAAACTGGCGTTCTACGGATCGGAGCGTGGAATGTCAGATCCCTTAATCCGGCAGGTAGGTTAGAAAATTTAAAAAGGGAAATGGATAGGTTGAAGTTAGATATAGTGGGAATTAGTGAAGTTCGGTGGCAGGAGGAACAAGACTTCTGGTCAGGTGACTACAGGGTTATAAACACAAAATCAAATAGGGGTAATGCAGGAGTAGGTTTAATAATGAATAGGAAAATAGGAATGCGGGTAAGCTACTACAAACAGCATAGTGAGCGCATTATTGTGGCCAAGATAGATACGAAGCCCACACCTACTACAGTAGTACAAGTTTATATGCCAACTAGCTCTGCAGATGACGAAGAAATTGAAAAAATGTATGATGAAATAAAAGAAATTATTCAGATTGTGAAGGGAGACGAAAATTTAATAGTCATGGGTGACTGGAATTCGAGTGTAGGAAAAGGGAGAGAAGGAAACATAGTAGGTGAATATGGATTGGGGGATAGAAATGAAAGAGGAAGCCGCCTGGTAGAATTTTGCACAGAGCACAACATAATCATAACTAACACTTGGTTTAAGAATCATGAAAGAAGGTTGTATACATGGAAGAACCCTGGAGATACTAAAAGGTATCAGATAGATTATATAATGGTAAGACAGAGATTTAGGAACCAGGTCTTAAATTGTAAGACATTTCCAGGGGCAGATGTGGACTCTGACCACAATCTATTGGTTATGACCTGTAGATTAAAACTGAAGAAACTGCAAAAAGGTGGGAATTTAAGGAGATGGGACCTGGATAAACTAAAAGAACCAGAGGTTGTACAGAGATTGAGGGAGAGCATAAGGGAGCAATTGACAGGAATGGGGGAAATAAATACAGTAGAAGAAGAATGGGTAGCTTTGAGGGATGAAGTAGTGAAGGCAGCAGAGGATCAAGTAGGTAAAAAGACGAGGGCTAGTAGAAATCCTTGGGTAACAGAAGAAATATTGAATTTAATTGATGAAAGGAGAAAATATAAAAATGCAGTAAGTGAAACAGGCAAAAAGGAATACAAACGTCTCAAAAATGATATCGACAGGAAGTGCAAAATGGCTAAGCAGGGATGGCTAGAGGACAAATGTAAGGATGTAGAGGCCTATCTCACTAGGGGTAAGATAGATACTGCCTACAGGAAAATTAAAGAGGCCTTTGGAGAGAAGAGAACGACTTGTATGAATATCAAGAGCTCAGATGGAAACCCAGTTCTAAGCAAAGAAGGGAAAGCAGAAAGATGGAAGGAGTATATAGAGGGTCTATACAAGGGCGATGTACTTGAGGACAATATTATGGAAATGGAAGAGGATGTAGATGAAGATGAAATGGGAGATATGATACTGCGTGAAGAGTTTGACAGAGCACTGAAAGACCTGAGTCGAAACAAGGCCCCCGGAGTAGACAATGTTCCATTGGAACTACTGATGGCCGTGGGAGAGCCAGTCCTGACAAAACTCTACCATCTGGTGAGGAAGATGTATGAGACAGGCGAAATACCCTCAGACTTCAAGAAGAATATAATAATTCCAATCCCAAAGAAAGTAGGTGTTGACAGATGTGAAAATTACCGAACTATCAGCTTAATAAGTCACAGCTGCAAAATACTAACACGAATTCTTTACAGACGAATGGAAAAACTAGTAGAAGCCAACCTCGGGGAAGATCAGTTTGGATTCCGTAGAAACACTGGAACACGTGAGGCAATACTGACCTTACGACTTATCTTAGAAGAAAGATTAAGGAAAGGCAAACCTACGTTTCTAGCATTTGTAGACTTAGAGAAAGCTTTTGACAATGTTGACTGGAATACTCTCTTTCTAATTCTGAAGGTGGCAGGGGTAAAATACAGGGAGCGAAAGGCTATTTACAATTTGTACAGAAACCAGATGGCAGTTATAAGAGTCGAGGGACATGAAAGGGAAGCAGTGGTTGGGAAGGGAGTAAGACAGGGTTGTAGCCTCTCCCCGATGTTGTTCAATCTGTATATTGAGCAAGCAGTAAAGGAAACAAAAGAAAAATTCGGAGTAGGTATTAAAATTCATGGAGAAGAAATAAAAACTTTGAGGTTTGCCGATGACATTGTAATTCTGTCAGAGACAGCAAAGGACTTGGAAGAGCAGTTGAATGGAATGGACAGTGTCTTGAAAGGAGGATATAAGATGAACATCAACAAAAGCAAAACAAGGATAATGGAATGTAGTCTAATTAAATCGGGTGATGCTGAGGGAATTAGATTAGGAAATGAGGCACTTAAAGTAGTAAAGGAGTTTTGCTATTTGGGGAGCAAAATAACTGATGATGGTCGAAGTAGAGAGGATATAAAATGTAGGCTGGCAATGGCAAGGAAAGCGTTTCTGAAGAAGAGAAATTTGTTAACATCCAGTATTGATTTAATTGTCAGGAAGTCATTTCTGAAAGTATTTGTATGGAGTGTAGCCATGTATGGAAGTGAAACATGGACGATAAATAGTTTGGACAAGAAGAGAATAGAAGCTTTCGAAATGTGGTGCTACAGAAGAATGCTGAAGATTAGATGGGTAGATCACATAACTACTGAGGAAGTATTGAATAAGATTGGGGAGAAGAGAAGTTTGTGGCGCAACTTGACCAGAAGAAGGGATCGGTTGGTAGGACATGTTCTGAGGCATCAAGGGATCACCAATTTAGTATTGGAGGGCAGCGTGGAGGGTAAAAATCGTAGAGGGAGACCAAGAGATGAATACACTAAGCAGATTCGGAAGGATGTAGGTTGCAGTAGGTACTGGGAGATGAAAAAGCTTGCACAGGATAGAGTAGCATGGAGAGCTGCATCAAACCAGTCTCAGGACTGAAGACCACAACAACAACAACATATAAAGTTGATCGTCGGTAAAGCAGATGCCAGACTGTGATTCATTGGAAGAATCCTAAGGAAATGCAATCCGAAAACAAAGGAAGTAGCTTACATTACACTTGTTCCCCCACTGCTTGAATATTGCTCACCAGTGTGAGATCCGTGCCAGATATGTTTGATAGAAGACACAGAGAAGATCCAACGGAGAGCAGCGCGCTTCGTTACAGGGTCATTTAGTAATCGCGAAAGCGTTACGGAGATGATAGGTAAACTCCAGTGGAAGACTTTGCAAGAGAGACGCTCAGTAGCTCGGTACGGGCTTTTGTTGAAGTTTCGAGAACATACCTTCACCGCGGAGTCAAGCAGTATATTGCTCCCTCCTACGTATATCTCGCGAAGAGACCATGGGGATAAAATCAGAGAGATTAGAGCCCACACAGAGACATACCGACAATCTTTCTTTCCACGAACAAGACGAGACTGGAATAGAAGAGAGAACCGATAGACGTACTCAAAGCACCCTCCGCCACACACCGTCAGGTGGCTTGCGGAGTATGGATGTAGATGTAGATGTACAGCAGAATTAAAGACCTCATCCATAGTCTGGGGCTTTAAGAAGTTTAATCACTACCTTTATGGTAAACACGCCAAGCTATATGCAGATCACCAAGCTCCAACTTTTCTCCTTATAGGCAAGCTTATACAGCCCAGCTTGACATGTTGGCGCTATCTTTACAAAATTACTTATTTGAAATAATACACATCAAAGGGAAAGATAACATCATTGTTGACACACTTTCCACCAATGTTTGCACGGCAGACAATGTGGGAGGAAATAATATTGTTAAATCTTAATACTTGGAAATATTATTCATTATCTGTTTTATATTCTCATCCTCACACGCAGAAGAATATTACTAATTATATGATTTAAACAAGCCTAAGAACTACGTTCAAAGAGAGCGCTGAGGCTCCGGAGGATGTCCAAGGTCACGTTAGGCTGTGTGGAACACGCCGACCGCCGCTTCACACTGTACAGGGCGCGGAACTGACGTTGCCAGCGAGCAGAGATTTCGCCACAGGTCCTGACGCGCGACTCGGCGCGCTCCTGCGATGCGAACGCAGCATGGCTGTCACCTGGCCGCGCTGAGGAGGAGACTGAATCACTGTAAATCATCAATAAACTGATGTTAATTTAATGCTGTCTCATTGACGCCCTGGGCGTGACACAGGTTGTCGCCACCGCCTCTCCGCTATATCCTATACCCTAGTAGGCGGTCACACCCAGCGAACTCCTATAGTTTACAGTCGCCGGTACAAGTACTTCTGGGTACACTAAAATGATTCCTCGAACCGCATTGCACGTGTTGCAACAGTGTTGTGTTTTAAATCTTCTTAGGTCAGCTTCTGCATAGATTTTATTTTTGAGTTCACCTGAAAGAAAGAGACCAGTGGCATCAAATCAAGATAACACTGAGGCCACTGATAAGATTTTCGAGTCGTATCCCGTGACTAGACAAGAGCTAGGCAAGCGCTGTCCTAGGCACAAACGAGTAGTTAGCTGGGTAGCCGTAGTGCTGGTACTGCAACACGAGAGCCTGAAGTATTTCGACAAGAAATTGTGTGCGTCTTTTACCCGTTTAAGTTTCTTCTGTGAAGTTAGGACGAGTCACAAACCAAAAATCCACTCTGATGTTCAAGCTGCCTCAGATCATATTCTCAGAACTCAGTAATCAATATTTCTTGCTTTCAGCTTTCCATGCTTTGTGATGGTAGCTTCATTGGTTAAGGGCTTTTTTTATGAAAGTACCTCCTGTCCCGATGTCGCAACAGAGCCGAGCGACAGAACTGCTCGCATCTTCTGCAGTCCTGCAAGTGAATCTAGTGGGGGAGTGACGTGTGATAAGTATGGAGGCTTTTATGCACAAAATACGAACAACACTTACTTGATATATTCCAGCGGAACTCGCAGTTTCTTTGGAGTTAACATGGGTTATGAGCAACAGAATCAGGAGCATTTATTTCGTTCGCTCCGCTCGTTGCTGGTTTGCTCCTTGCCTTCCGTATAGTATCACAGCACCCTTCCAACGACGGTTTTCCCATATTCGCTGAATTTTGATTCTTGTTAGACACCGTCTGTCAGCGGAACGCATTTGTGCGTTGTCTTCGCGTTCCTTCACTGCTGTTTGTAAGGAAGTGGCATGTCTAGTTTATCTCTCTTTTTTTTCCAAACTAACCAACACTCGACACTGGTGAACAAAGCAGAATTAAAGCTATAACTGCCTCAAAAAAAAGTGAAGCATCTAGAAAGGGAGGAGGAAACGAAACTTCAGGGGCCGAGAGGATATGTTTTATTATTTCCATCATTACAAAATAGTGTCTAATTTATAAGCAACTACATAGTATGAGCCCACTTACTAGTACGACATTGCACTCCATGTGGCCTGCATGCATGCATTTATTCAGCTGGGACTTATAAGGCCGTTGTATCGTCTTTTGAAAGAAGGTGGCCCACAAGTAACTGGTCTTTGATATCCTGGTCAGTGACAATGGGACAAAGTTGACATTCGAGTTGTCCCACACAGTTTCTATTGGGGACGCATCTGGGGATCTTGTTGGTTACGGGAGTACGTCAGCATCACGCAGACAGTTCTTACAGAAATGTGCCGTGTGCAGACGAGCATTGTCCTCTTAAAAATTGTACCATGATACTGTTGTATGAGGGCATAGGATGTCTGTGACATACTGTTGTGCCATCAGAGCTCCCCGAATCACAACCATTGTGACCTGGAGTCATACCTGATGGCTCCCCACACCATGATGCCAGGAGTAATATTACTGTGTCTTTCCAGAATAATGAAAGAATCAGATCGCTCCCCAGGTCGCAAGCATACGCGCCGACAATGATCGTCTGCGATAGTGGGAAACTGCGACTCATTGCTGAATACAATGTGACGCCATTCATCGGCAGTCCACACTTCCACGCTATGTACTACTCCAAACACAGCCCTTTGTGTTTTAGTTTAACTGCAGCCTACGCATAGGACGGCAATTCGCTAGTCAGGCTTCTGCTAGTCTCCTACTAACGGTGTGGGATGACCCACAATGTTGTAGGGGATTGACTGCCTTTCCTCGGATGCAAGGCGCAGATGTGAAATGGTTACAATACACGTGGTGCACAATACGCCGATTATATTTTGCGTCGATCAGACGTGGTCGATGGGAATCTTGACGATGAGTGTGCCTGCCGTCATGTTCTCACAGAGTCACTCGCTGGGCGACAGTCACATCTAAATGCACAACAAATTCGAATTTGTTTCATTTCTTCAGCTGGTGAAATGGAAGCCCTTGTCACCAAGCCTGGTAACAATACAAAACACGGACAACACAAATGAGTACTGGTGGCTGTCTACCTGTCGGAAGGAATCGCAACGAGGATCAATTACGTACCCGCCGATGATGTGTACGTATAACGAAGCTACACTGATATCCGACCATGTCTTCTGGATGCTTCTCTTTTTTTGTCAGGCAGTGTATTTCCTTTATGCTCCTTTTGTATCGGAATCTTGGTGTTGAAACACTGGTTCATTATTATCCGACGAGATGTAATCCGTATGCGGGAATGAAATAACGAACCTCTGTATAAGACAGCAATCGGTTACATATTCAAAAAAGATAAATCGTAAGTTCTAAATTTTGTAATTACTCTGAAACTAGTAATAGGTTTCTGAAGAAGAAAACTTCATTGAATTTGTTTCTCTCAAAACTACAAAACTAACGGAGCACTTGGAAAAGCTGTAGATACCGATAGTAACATAGCCGTGAAAGAAATCTATGCGTCATTTAGTGAGGACTTGCTCACAATTCATGTGTGTGAAAACAGAATTATTATATCATATACTGTTCCAGAAGTGTATAAACTGAACAGTTTCGCTGAATCACCTGTGTACAGGGAGTAAAGGACAACTGTTTGCACACCGAGCGAGGTGGCGCAGTGGTTAGCACACTGTACTCGCATTCGGGAGGACGACGGTTCATTCACGATTCCGGCCATCCCGATTTAGGTTTTCCGCGACTTCCCTAAATCGCTCCAGGAAAATGCCGGAATGGTTCCTTTGAAAGGGCACTGCCGACTTCCTTCCCAGTCCTTCCCTAATCCGATGAGACCGATGACCTCGCCGTCAACAACTGTTGACAGCCGTGCGGGGTAGCCGGGCGGACTTGGGCACCTTGTCACGGTTCGCACGGTTCTCCTCCCCGTCGGAGGTTCGAGTCCTCCCTCGTGCATGGGTATGTATGTTGTCCTTAGCGTTAGTTAGTTTAAATTAGATTAAGTAGTGTGTAAGCCTAGGACTGATGGTCTCAGCAGTTTGGTCTTATAGTAACTTACCACAAATTTTCAGTTGCAGCTGTTTACAATGTACCACAATGGTGTGCAAATGGTGCAAATGGCTCTGAGCACTATGGGACTCAACATCTGAGGTCATACGTCCCCTAGAACTTAGAACTACTTAAACCTAACTAACCTAAGGACATCACACACACCCATGCCCGAGGCAGGATTCGAACCTGCGACCGTAGCAGTCCCGCGGTTCCAGACTGCAGCGCCAGAACCGCTAGACCACCGCGGCCGGCCCACAATGGTGTAAGGGATGTCTAAACGAACAGTTTCGCATAAGACACTTTTGGTCTATCAAGCTAGGAAATAACCTCAAATTGGCCTACTAAAGTCTTCTAGAGCTACATCTACACACATGCTCTGCAAGTCACGTATGGAGGGTGCCCTGTACCACTACTAGGCATTTTTTTTCTGTCCCACTGGCAAAGGAAAAACAGCTATCTATATGCCTCTGTATGAGACCTAATTTCTCGTAGCTTGTCTCTGTGGTTCTTACGCAATCAGCTTAAGATGCCGATTCTCTAAGTTTTCTCAGTAATGTTCCTCGAGAAGAACGTCGCCTTCCCGCGCGGGATTCCCATTTGAGTTCCTGAAGCGTGTGTGTAATACTTGCATGTTTCTCGAACCTGTCGGTAACAACTCTAACAGCCCGCCTTTGAACAGCTTTTATGTCTTCCGTTAATTCTAAACACTCCAGCAATACTCAAGAATAGGTCGCACTAACGTCGTATATGTGGTCTCCTTTACAAATGAACCACAGTTTCCCAAAAATCTCCAAAAATTCTCCATGATACAATCCTCTCACGCTCGTTCCATTCCATATGGCTTTGCAACGTTGCGGCCAGATATTTGAACGATGTGACCGTGTCAAGCAGGACGCTGCTAATACCTGTATTCGAACATTACTGATTTGTTTTTCCTATTCATCCGTATTAACTTACCTTTTTCTACATTTAGAGCTATCTGCCATTCATCATACCGACTAGAAGTTTTGTCTAAGCTATCTTGCATCCGCCCACAGTTACTTAACGACGAAATCTTCCCGTACACCACAGCATCAGCAAACAGCCGCAGTTTGCCGCCCACTCTGTGCGCCACATCATTTCCGTATATAGAAAATAGCGGTTCCAACATACTCCCTTGAGGCACTCGTGACCATACCCTCGTCTCTGATGAAGACTCGCCGTCGAGGCAACATATTGGTTCCTATTGCTTAAGAAGGCTTCGAGGCACTCCCATATTTAGGAACCTATTCCGTGTGCTTATACTTTCGTTAACAGTCTGCAGTTGGGCACCGTGTCAAATATATTTCGGGAATCTACACTCCTGGAAATGGAAAAAAGAACACATTGACACCGGTGTGTCAGACCCACCATACTTGCTCCGGACACTGCGAGAGGGCTGTACAAGCAATGATCACACGCACGGCACAGCATACACACCAGGAACCGCGGTGTTGGCCGTCGAATGGCGCTAGCTGCGCAGCATTTGTGCACCGCCGCCGTCAGTGTCAGCCAGTTTGCCGTGGCATACGGAGCTCCATCGCAGTCTTTAACACTGGTAGCATGCCGCGACAGCGTGGACGTGAACCGTATGTGCAGTTGACGGACTTTGAGCGAGGGCGTATAGTGGGCATGCGGGAGGCCGGGTGGACATACCGCCGAATTGCTCAACACGTGGGGCGTGAGGTCTCCACAATACATCGATGTTGTCGCCAGTGGTCGGCGGAAGGTGCACGTGCCCGTCGACCTGGGACCGGACCGCAGCGACGCACGGATGCACGCCAAGACCGTAGGATCCTACGCAGTGCCGTAGGGGACCGCACCGCCACTTCCCAGCAAATTAGGGACACTGTTGCTCCTGGGGTATCGGCGAGGGTCATTCGCAACCGTCTCCATGAAGCTGGGCTACGGTCCCGCACACCGTTAGGCCGTCTTCCGCTCACGCCCCAACATCGTGCAGCCCGCCTCCAGTGGTGTCGCGACAGGCGTGAATGGAGGGACGAATGGAGACGTGTCGTCTTCAGCGATGAGAGTCGCTTCTGCCTTGGTGCCAATGATGGTCGTATGCGTGTTTGGCGCCGTGCAGGTGAGCGCCACAATCAGGACTGCATACGACCGAGGCACACAGGGCCAACACCCGGCATCATGGTGTGGGGAGCGATCTCCTACACTGGCCGTACACCACTGGTGATCGTCGAGGGGACACTGAATAGTGCACGGTACATCCAAACCGTCATCGAACCCATCGTTCTACCATTCCTAGACCGGCAAGGGAACTTGCTGTTCCAACAGGACAATGCACGTCCGCATGTATCCCGTGCCACCCCACGTGCTCTAGAAGGTGTAAGTCAACTACCCTGGCCAGCAAGATCTCCGGATCTGTCCCCCATTGAGCATGTTTGGGACTGGATGAAGCGTCGTCTCACGCGGTCTGCACGTCCAGCACGAACGCTGGTCCAACTGAGGCGCCAGGTGGAAATGGCATGGCAAGCCGTTCCACAGGACTATATCCAGCATCTCTACGATCGTCTCCATGGGAGAATAGCAGCTTGCATTGCTGCGAAAGGTGGATATACACTGTACTAGTGCCGACATTGTGCATGCTCTGTTGCCTGTGTCTATGTGCCTGTGGTTCTGTCAGTGTGATCATGTGATGTATCTGACCCCACGAATGTGTCAATAAAGTTTCCCCTTCCTGGGACAATGAATTCACGGTGTTCTTATTTCAATTTCCAGGAGTGTAGAAATATGGAATCTGCCTGTAGTCTTTAATCCACAGTTGGCCGTATACCATGTGAAAAAAGGGCAAGCTAAAATCCGCACGAGCGATGCTTTCTAAAACCATGCCGGTCTGTAGACAGAAGCTACAGGATACGCTCGCCGCGCTTGATTTCGAATATCCTGCCTCCTATGCTGTCCGCTGTCAGTCTTAACCGTTTGAAGTTCATTTATTTTTCCTCACTAAAATAGTCCTTGAACCTTAAGGATACTCTGATCTTGATTTTATAAATTATAGAATTGGTTTTGGTGTAAATTCTACCTTAAAATTTTGTGAATTTTAACAGCGTAAAATTAACAATCAACTCGTTTTATTTCTCTGGCCTTCTTACTGAGATACCACTTTGCTTGTAAAGATTAATCTATACATAGACCGAATTGTGAACGTAATACATTTTTGCATAACGTCTAGACCAGTAAACGAAGACCGAAAAAGTCGATTAGGGGAAAATTTCATGTAGTGTAAAGGCGATACATTTAAGAATCCGATCCCTCTTCCCCCAGCATTACACAGGTCACTCACAACACCACACTTACAAATTAAACAGTTCTCAGCCATTGTTTACAGGGGCATATTTTACATTATAGCTTACTTAACAAATGCAAATAAGTCTCATTTAATAAACCGAAGATAGAGGCAGTATATAAACATGAGCTCCGTAAAGTTACGTTGTATATTCACTGGAAAGGAAATGCTGGAGACGTATAGTCTGTCTGTGAACTCAAAAGGAGCATCGCTCGTGGTGGGCGAAACCGCCTTTTCTGGAAGAACGCTTCAGCTGCTGTGCAGGAAGAGTAAGAAGCAGTGTAGAACACTGCAGAGATTTTCACAGAATCTATACATATCCGTTTCTTTCGTCAGTATTATTAGTAACTCACACCTGTATTCCATACATTGAAACTCACTTTGTGAAAAATACTGCCACCCCCGCTCCTGCCCTCCGGGAGTGTGTACATACTGCGCCACAAGTGATTCATAAGGCGAGATGCGGAAGGGTAGGTGTAATTCAGTGAAACACTCTGTACTTGCGTCTTGTAACGTAGCAGGGTTGACAGTCAGATTATTATTTCTTTTTTGCCTTAATTTTTACTCTCATAACTAATAATGTAATTATATGTATAAAAAAAGGATGATTCACTCGTAAAAAAAACAGATTCTGATAAACATAGTTAAGAGATGTTAAAAGACTAGTTAACATAGCATAACTTCCAGAATTTCTGAAGGTAATGAATGCAAAGTCACTGAATGATTTAAAAGTAAGAACTTCACTTGTCTCCTGTTATATCGCCTTATGAGCTCAAGTCGAGCAGATGTAAGTTTGGTAGTTGTAAATACATTTGATCGATAAAGGCTATTAGCTCCATCGTTGATTCAAACCTCAACCTATCACACTCAGGGCACATTTTACCTCAATATGGTTCTACAGACCCTACAAATGTAGGCATATTTAATATATGAGAAGAAAGGCTTTCGCGACTGCACTTTTGTCGAAAACATTCTTCGATTTCTTGCTGCGTCTTCTTGTGTGATGGTACATTTAATGAAATGACGGACGAAATGGCTGTGAGATCTCCGTTGTCTGCAAAGCGGCCACTTTTTTTATGAAATATTCTTTGGAATGTACACTGATTTTGTTTCCTCTTTAACCATCTTCATTTATCCTTATGGTGACGACACTTTTATAGTCTGACCACACGGAGTAGAAGCTCTTGAACACTTCCTTGAACGTATGAACAGTATGTACCCAGACAACCAGTTCATTGCCGAGACAGAGAAAGATGATTGCAATTTTTAGATGTTTTGGTAAAACGGAAGTCGGATGGACGTCCCGACCACTAAGCGTGCCGCAATCGACGTACATTGCTTTATGTTCTAGCGCCCAGAGTTATCGTCATCCAGTCCAGAAGAGAGCAGTTTTAAATAGTCAACAAAATTCTTCTGTGTTTGAGGCCGCATTGTCATCTGTAAAATCCGACTTTTCGGTGACTGTTGCAAGGAGCCTTCCTCAAGGTGTATTGCAATTAGCAATACACCCCGAGGAAGGCGCCTTGCAACAGTCGCTGAAACGTCCGAATTTTACAGATGACAATGCAGCCTCATACCCAGAAGAATTTTACTTACTGTGACAACGGCGACGGAAGCCTACGTTTACATTTTTAAATACATTGGTACACAGAGGATGAACTTCTTGTAATGAGAACCACTTCGATTCTGAAATCATTCATGTGAAGTACGTGTTCCCAAAGAATGGCTACGATTCACGTGATATTAAATCAGCGTTCTCCATGAAAAGGAAACGTGAAAATGTAGGACATTCACGTTGTGAGCCACCGACTGCATTTCTTTCTTTGCCGGCCGGTGTGGCCGTGCGGTTCTAAGCGCGTCAGTTTGGAACCGCGTGACCGCTACGGTCGCAGGTTCGAATCCTGCCTCGGGCATGGATGTGTGTGATGTCCTTAGGTTAGTTAGGTTTAAGTAGTTCTACGTTCTAGGGGACTGATGACCTCAGTAGTTAAGTCCCATAGTGCTCAGAGCCATTTCTTTCTTTCTGAGACGCCACATCCAGCAAAACAGGCAGAGTCCTGGGAAGACGAGATATAAGATGTATTTTCCAACCTGCTAGGAAGATAAAGGGTATGCTACGTCCTGTTAAGCACAGTCTCGGCCTCAGCACCCCTGTCATTTCCAACACCCCTTGTGAGTGCGGAAGCAATTCCATCGGCCACTTCACCCGCACCGTCTCCGACCGCTGTGAAGAACATCAATGGCGTATTAAAAATCTAGAACTAGAGAAGTCTGCAGTTTCCGAGCACAGCCCCACAAAGAAAAAATACTCTTTGACGAATGAAAAGTTTTGTCCCAGACTACTGCACACTGTGATATCGCAATTGAAGAGGCTGTAGAAACAGTAATGTGCGAGAAGAACTTCAATCGTGAAATCGGATATAATCTTAGCGCTGCATGGAAGCGCGCTCTCGATGCAGAGGGGGCAGAGATATTCGTCGATATGTTTACGCTACAACGCGAATGGTGGGGCCACCAATGCAGACGTTGACAACATGTGTAACAGCAATAGGATTAAAAACAGCCGACCAGTTGCAAAGGATAAAGTTATCTTTACCTAGGTTTCGATAGATTTAAATCTATCTTCTTCAGAAGGCGGCCTGAGGACAATGAACATCGTAATTTATATTAAAATGTATGAAACATAAATAAAAATAGAGTTTAATATATATTAGGAGAATCTTGTATTACAAAATATGAGAAGGATTCCTGGTACTTACAGTATTGCATTAACATGGAGTGATATGTCATTATCGTTTATACAAACATCTGCATAGCTCCATTAATCCAAATAGAATATAACCCTGAGAATAGGGTTTGTCAGACAAATAAAATAAGTACATGGAAGTTGGAGAGCGCATAAGCGACTGAGTAAAATCGGCCAGCGTAGTAGCACTGCAGCCAGGGCAGGTGGCGCTCAGGTCGCGAACTATGTGCCGATTGGCGTACTGAAGCAACATGTAAAATATCCATATTAATTGCGTCCTTAGATAGAGTGACAATAAATAAAAGGAAAGCATTTAACACTCCCGTTATGACATTGTGGGAGCCTTAGAAACATTAACGTGGATACATATATCAAAA
This sequence comes from Schistocerca serialis cubense, assembly GCF_023864345.2. Classification (NCBI taxonomy): domain Eukaryota; kingdom Metazoa; phylum Arthropoda; class Insecta; order Orthoptera; family Acrididae; genus Schistocerca; species Schistocerca serialis. Next base: position 377,406,504 of record NC_064643.1, on the reverse strand, counting down.
AGGCAGGTGGCGCTTACGCCATAAGTTACCTGCAGTGGCATATACAGCCAGAAAATAAAAGTTATATTATCATATTAGTGAAGCACATAGATCGTATATAAATCAAAACTTTAAGAATAATCAGTGATGGCTCTTAAGACATAAATAACAAAACCTGGTCAACAATCCAGTTTATATACATTCTCAGGGAGCCAAGGTTTTAGAATAAGAGAAAATTATATGAGGGCCGATGTAGTGGCAGCCATACATCGTGAGAATACCACATTACATAAAAGGTAGTGAGCTTAAAGATTTGAAAGTGCATTATAGCTTCCTGAGGAAATAGACCACTGAGGTTATCAACATTAATGTTATATATTAAACAGTACGGGTTTAAAACCTTCGAAGAATTGTCTACAGGCAAGGTTCAACTGATCGTTCAGTATATTACCGTCTTTGAGCTCTAGATGTTTAAAAATAAATAACTCGTCCCACAGATCTAGTCTCCGTCCTTTGACTTGTCTGTGTAGGATAACCGTGTCTTCTAACTGTTTGGGCGTATGGCCTGCTATCAAGAGGTGTTCAGCGAAAGTAGAGTTGTGAATATTCGCTCCTTTTTTACCTAATAGATATTCCTTATATCGTGTTTTCACGGCTCTGCCTGTTTGACCAATATAGTATGAGGGGCAGTTATTACAGGTTAGTTTGTAAATACCTGAATTAGAAAACCAATCGCTGGCAATCTCTACTGACTGTATAAGATTTCTTTTTAAACTATTATCTGTAGAGAAGGAGACATTACAGTTATATTTTTTATTTAGAAGACGTTTAAATCCTATATGATATGTTACCCAAGAAAGGGATGGAAATAAATTTTTTAGTTTCTGTGGTATCGGTGGGGAGGTTATTGCTCAAAGTCGAACAATTTTGAGAAATTTTCTTATTGAGCAGGTAATCGATCATGTTCTGGTTGTACCCATTATTAACAGCGATTGCTTTGATGACATTCAATTCCTTCAGTTGATCCGCAGGTGATAAAGGGGTGGTTACCATTCGGTGAATGGCGGAATGAAAAAACGACAGTTTATGAGATTTTGGATGAGTTGAGTCAGCAGGAATGACATTATCTGAATATGTTTCTTTGCGGAAGATATTGAAATGGAAGGTATTATATTGTATGGAAATTGTTAAATCGAGAAAATTAAGTTCACGTTTATCATTTTGAAGTTCTTTTGTGAAGGAAATTTTTTGATGTAAACCGTTGAAAGTATTGAAGAGCTGCTCTAACTCATGATCAGTGCCATCAAAAGCGATGAAAATGTCGTCAACATAACGTGCATAATAGCGGATATTGTGGCGTAATTCTGAACTTGAATTGAAGAATGTTGTTTCCAAGGCATTGATGAAAACCTCTGCTAGAATACCAGCGAGGGGGCTACCCATTGCTAAACCATCTGGCTGTACATACATTTTCCCGTTAAATGTGAAATAATTGTATTTTAAAATGACCTTAAGCAAACCAATGAGTTCCGCAATCTGGGTTTCACTTAGTTTTTTATGCTTAAGAAGATTCTCTTTTACAAGGTCTATGGTTTCATCAACCGGGACATTTGTATAAAGGCTGACGATGTCGAAGGACACCAGTCTAGTGTCAGGCGTACATCTTACAGATTGAATATTGTTAATTAATTCCTTACTGTTTTTTACAGAAAAGTTATTTTCAAATGTGAAAGCATCTTTAATTATATAATGGAGGCGCCTAGCAAGTGTGTGATGTGGACTGCCTATACCATTCACTACAGGGCGGATCGGGTGATTTTGTTTGTGCAGTTTAAACTGACTTCTGAGCACGGGTGGTTTCGGGTTCATATTTATAAGCCCTTTCTTTTGAAACTTATTAAACAGGCTGACGGAATTAGTTAAAGTACGCCGGATTTCGTTTTGCAGTTCGGCAGTAGGATCTACAGTAACCTCAGTGATGTCGTTTTCCTCAAAAAACTTTACAGTCTTCTCTATATATTCATTTTTATAAGCCACGACAGCGGTGTTCCCTTTGTCACTCTTAGTGACTAAGGCGTCGTGCTCTCTAAGTTTATGATTAATGCTTTTTACTATACTATATTCGCCCGACTGCCTATTAGGAAGTAATTTAATTTCTTTTTCTATTATGTTATTACATTCGTAGGCACATTTGACTTGCTCCGTTTTCTCTAATTTCAGAGATTCTAAACCGATTTTTAGATCTACAATGAGATTACAGATAACTGGATATTTGTCGAGTTTAACAGGCAAGTTATATTTAAGGCCTTTACACAACAAGTCATTCTCAGCCTGCGTAAAAGTAATATTGGTTTTATTTAGTACTCTTTCGTAAAATAGGTGCTTGACACTATTGTCTGCTGTATTAACACTTTTACTTGTGGTCCTATTACTAAACTTCAAAAGCTTTCTTTCATGTCTAGCCATGATTTCTTCTTTACGATTAAAGAGTCATTCATTAATACTATTCCACAGGTGGTCAATTTGAAAATTACAAAGATCTTTAAAGGCTTTAGTTAAAAATAGGTGTATACAGTAGGCTTCACTATTAAGAACATCTTTTTTCTTGTACAAATTAACTGTGCTATCCGAAATGACTAAATGCACTAACTTCTTTTTAATAGAAGGCACTCTGTTACACTGTTTAAAGTTTACGTACGCCTTCACATAATCAGGGATAATGTCTTTATCTAGGCACTGTTGTTAAAGTCAATAGCCATACCTGCTTTCACAAGGCCCTGCTTTTACAATATGAACCTATATAAGGCCACCATGGCAGTAGTTTTGACGGTCAGTTGCTCCCGACAGGGAAGACGAAGGTAATCGACGGAAGCTCGAGGATTTCCCTGAACTGACGCGACACGAAGTTCGAGAATGTTTTATACAACATACTTAATACGTGTTCTTATCCCACTTCATATAACAATAAACATTCATTTTCTTCTATTACAAACTATTTTTAATAATCAGCTATTTTTCCAAATGCTGCAACCCGGAAACTGTTAGTACTAGTGAAAACTGAATAGGACTTTTTGTTGTGGGAAATTTAACATAGTTTAATCTTGTGCAGAGAAATGTTTTCGCTGGAACTCGAGGTTTTTCAGTTGGCGAGGACAAACGTTAAAAAAGTAACCCTTAAACGTACCCCCGGTCATGATTTTTACTATGTTCTTCCTGATACTCCCGCCACCACTGTGAGAAAAAAAATGCAACTACACGAATTTTTCCGCTAATTTTCCTTATCTGACTGGACCAGCTTCAAGTCCTTTTTCTTTCATTATCCTCACAGAAAAGTTTTAAATTCCTAATGCGTTTTAAAAAATTTAAAAGTATGCTCATAAAAGCCGGTGACGTAAAAAGGGCGACAATATATACAATCTCGTGCGGCACACTTGCGCTATAACTTATTTCACTTTTGTACTCCCATTTGAGATGCAGGTGAAGTATTCGCAGTTACGAATATGGGCAACCTCCATCTGTAGAATGGAAAGGCGAAATTAAAAATCTGTGCCGGACAGGGGCTCGAAGAAAGTTTGCCCACTTGCGGCAAGCGACCGTCTTAAGAATTTCGATTGTGCGTATACACTTCACGGTCCATCCCAAACTTCGATATATTGTCGTGCACGTATAATTAATCTGTTCTTGTACACTTACAGTAATTCCTGTACATGAGAGACATTTGACCAGAAGTCACTAGCATGGTATCGACGGATAAATACGATATTTCATTCCCTGTGTTTGTAAGAAGTACGATGCAATGTTCTTTCGGACATGAATGAAGCGCTTCAGTCCGGAACCGCGCTGCTGCTACGGTCGCAGGTTCGAATCCTGCCTCGGGCATGGATGTGTGTGATGTCCTTAGGTTAGTTAGGTTTAAGTAGTTCTAAGTCTAGGGGACTGATGACCTCAAATGTTAAGTCCCATAGTGCTTAGAGCCACTTGAACCATTTTTTGAACATGAATAAATGTCCAAAGAAACATAAAAGCATACTTCTTATAAACGCAGGCATAGCAATTTGAGATTGCTTCCCCACTTGGTCCTCCTCCGTAGCCGAGTAGTCAATGTGACGGATCTCATACAGGGGCCCTGTGTTCGATTCGGAGTACTGCCATGGATTTTTCCTTGATGGAAGAACTGGGACGGGATGTACTCAGCCTCGTTACGCCAAAAGAAGTCCTACCTGATTGCGAGGTAGTGGCTCCAAGGTCGAAACGTCGACAACGGCCGGGAGAGAGGTGTGCTCAACCCATGCCCGTCCATACTGCATCCGATGATGAATGGTGAGGATGACACGGCGGTCGGTCGAGTATGGCGTGGCCTTCAAGGTCTTATCGCGGAGTTTCCTTTCATTTCCCCCACATAACAGAACGCTTAGCAGATGTCGTCTACACCCCGTATGGTACAACGGGTATGAAGAGCCTATGCCGTATTCTTGAGGAAGGCTTGTAGGCGCAGTGCCGAAAGGTTGAGAGACCCTGAGCAGGCGCCGCGGCTGGGCCGTCATTTGCTTACAGCCGCGCACGGCGCGCGCCTATATCTCCCCATCATGCGGCGCGGCGGCGCAAAGTGCGCGGAAATCGCCCGGGAGCCTGAGCCATCACTCCTGGTCAAGACGTCTCCTTAACTCGGCCGCTCTGCGCGTCCCCCGCTACGCGCCCCCATTTCCTGCGAGTGCTATCTCTGCCGCCCACAGCGCTCATCCGAGACTCGGACCGCAGAAAGCAGAAAATAATGGAGCCCGCAGATATGTAAGGCGGCCCATTACTTGGCAGGGCCATTTACTGAGCTAACGACGCCGCGCCCAGTCGATACTGCCGGCGTCGCGCCCGCTCCGCGAGGAGACCCCGCCACTGTTCTCGCCTCGGCGCCGATTGCTTCCCTCTCCTCCAATTGCTGCCTTAACGATTGCTTCTCTGATTACTGGAGCCCATTTTCCGCTTCTCGAGCTCCACCGAGTTCTCGAGTTGCCCTCCTGTGCACCTTGCGGACAGAATCTACTAGGACTGTGGGCAAGGCTAGTTAAGAACCTTTATTAAGTGAAAATGTTTTTGAAACTATTTAGTATAGGCCTTGACAAAAAGATGTGACAAAATTATGTCACCTTTGTTTTCTTTATAGTTTGTTCATTGCAAGACACGTGGCAGCGTGTCGTTCATATGCTGACGGGGAAAAACGTCGTAACTCCAAGGAGATGGTAGGCGTGTTTACAGAACTGAAAGATGAAATCTATTCAAATTTCGCGCCAGTCGCATAAGAGTGACGCTAGTAGAGTCACTATAAGGGTGCAGATCAGGTTTGCTTTAAACTCACGCTATAACGGTCGTGATTGTCTTCTAGATTTGGCGTGATGAGTTGATGTTAGTCAAGAATGCCTTTAAGGCAACAAAGACGCCATCATCACCATCTCAGTGAGTTTGAACCAGGCCGTGTAATAAGGCAACGAGATGACAGATGTTCCTTCTGCTACACTGCTTAAAGACTTGGCAGGAATCCAGCTACTGTGCATGTTTACTGGCAGCGGTTGTCACGAGAATGCAAGAAGGCCGGGCTTCGAATAGTCACGTGAGCATGTTGTTCGGTGTGTGGCACTGGCGCATCGTATTGCATCTGCAGCAGCAAATTTTAGCAGCATATGCACCGCAGTGACACGACGGATGGTTACAAATCGATTATTTCAAAGATAGCTCCGAGCCAGGCGCCCTATACTGTCCATTCCACTGACCCCAAACCACCGCCATTTGCGACTTGCGAGGTGTGAAGCGAGAGCTCATATGAGGGTAATGTGGAGGTCTGTTGTGTTTTGTGATCAAAGCTGGTTCTGCCTCAGTATCAGTGATGGCTGTGTGCTTGTTATAAGGGGCCAGTTGAAGGCCACCAACCAGCCTGTCTGCGTGCTAGACACACTGGACCTAAACTTGGAGTTATGCCATTTCGTATGACAGCAGGACCACTCTCGTGGTTCTCCCACACACCCTAACTACAAATTTCTACGTCAGTCTGGTGATTCATTCTGCTGTGCTGTCATTCATGAACAGCATGCCAGAGTGTGTTTTCCAATTTGATAATGCCCTCACACTAACAGCTGTTGTAACCCAATACGCTCTACAGAGTTTCAGAATGTTTCCTTGGCCTGCTCTATCACCAGGTCTGCCTCCAATTGAGCACATATGGGACATTATGGGACGATAACTCTAGCGTCATCCAAGTACAAATGGCTCTGAGAACTAGGTTAGAGAGTCTCAGGAAGCCACAGAAAGGGCGTTCGTCTAAAAGGGGCAAGGTAGAACACAGTAAGGTAGTTGTAGAAACGATCGGTATTGTAGCTGTAAATTGCCGTAGCTTTGTTGCGAAAGGATCAGAGCTCCAAGCACTGAAGCTCAAATAGTTATAGGTACGGAAAGCTTGCTAAAGCTGGAAATAAGTTTAGCCGAAATTGTTTCAAACGACCTAACAGTGTTCAGGAAGGATAGACTGAATACTGTTGATGGAGGAGTATTTATTGGTGTCAGAAGTAGTTTACCGGGTAGTGGAACTGAAGTAGATAGTTCCTGCGAAATAGTATGCTAGAGGTCATACTTGAAAGTCGGACTGAACTATTAATTGGATCGTTTTACCGACCCCCGACTCAGAAGATATTGTTGCTGAACCGTTCAAAGAAAACTTGAATCTCATTTCAAATAAGTATATTGCTCATACAATTACCGTCGGTGGCGACTTGAGTCTACCCTCGATATGCTGGAAATATTATACGTTTAAAGCCGGCGACAGGCATAAAACGTCATTCGAAATTGTACTGAATGCTTTCTCAGAAAAATTATTTTGAACAATTAGTACATGAGCCCACTCTATGCGTAAATGGTTGCGAAAGCCTACTTGACCTCTTAACCCTGGACAAATAGTGAGTATCGTGACGAATACATGGATTAGCGACCACAAGGCAGTTGCTACTAGGCTGAATACCGTAACGCCCACATCCATCAAAAAGAAACGCAGAGTACATCTATTTAAAAAAGCTGATAAAAATGCTCTTTACGCCTTTTTAAGAGACAGCCTCTATTCCTTCCGTTCTAATCATGTAAGCGTAGAAAAGATGTGTAATGATTTCAAAGCGATATTATCGACGGCAATTGAGAGATTATATCACAAATTAATAAGTGATGGTACTGATCCCCCAAGGTACACAAAACGGGTCAGATCGCTGTTGCAGAAGCAACGAAAAAAGCATGCCAAATTTAAAAGAACGCGAAGTCCCCAAGATTGACAAAGTTTTGCAAAATTTCGAAAAATTGCGCGTTCTTCAATGACAGTTGCTTATAATAATTTCCACAACGAAACTCTGTTTCGGAATCTGGCAGAAAACCCAAAGAGATTCTGGTCATACATAAAGCACACCAGCGGCAAGACGCAACCAGTACCTTCACTGCATGATAACAACGGTGAAGTCACTGATGACAGTGCCACAAAAGCAGAGTTATTAAACACGGTTTTCCTAAAATCCTTCATCAAAGAAGACGAAGTAAATATTCCTGAATTCCAATCAAGAACAACTGCCAAGACGAGAAACATGAAGTAGATATCTTCAGTGTAGCAAAGCAGCTTAAATTACTTAATAAAGGCAAGGCCTCAGGTCCAGATTGTAGTCAGGTTCCTTTCAGTGTATGCTGATACAAGAAATTATATACAACCTTTCGCTCACAGAAAGATCCGCACGTAAAGACTGGAAAATTGCCTAAGTCACACCAATACCCAAAAAGGGAAATACGAGTATTCCGTTGTATTACAGGCCAATATCAAAATGGTTCAAATGGCTCTGAGCACTATGGGACTCAACTTCTGAGGTCATCAGTCGCCTAGAACTTAGAGCTAATTAAACCTAACTAACCTAAGGACATCACACACATCCATGCGCGAGGCAGGATTCGAACCTGCGACCGTAGCGGTCGCTCGGTTCCAGACTGTAGCGCCTAGAACCACACGGCCACTCCGGCCGGCATCCAAGTACAACATGCATGGAGCTCCATCCCACAAACTGACATCCTGCACCTGTACAACTCAATGCATGGATGTTTGCATGCTCGCACTCAACATTCTGGCGGTTACACCACTTATTAATATACCAGCATTTCATATTTGCAGTGGCTTATCTCCCTGTTAGATTAATCTGCGATCTCGTAATGTTAATCATTTAAATATGTTACCGAGACAAAAGTAGGCAACGGCCTTGCCGCAGTGGATAGACCGGTTCCCGTCAGATCACCGAAGTTAAGCGCTGTCGGGCGTGGCCGGCGCTTGGATGGGTGATCATCCGGGCCGCCATGCGCTGTTGCCATTTTTCGGGGTGCACTCAGCCTCGTGATGCCAATTCAGGAGCTACTCGACCGAATAGTAGCGGTTCCGGTCAAAGACAACCATCATAACGACCGAGAGAGAAGTGTGCTGGTCACATGCCCCTACTATCCGCGTCCTCGGCTGAGGATGGTCCCCATGAGCCACTTGGTACCTGAAGACGGAGTGCTTTAGACAAATATATTCCAGAAAATTCATTACTCTACATTAATTATTAGTTGACGCTGCGATTTTTCTTCCGTCAGTATATTTCAGTAATGTGCAACAGCCCGATTCTCTGGATAAGTGTCTGGTTGAAGTCACGGAGTAGGAGCAAGTCAAGTGGGTCCACATCCATATTAGGACCGACCAGTGAATTTATCACAGTACAATAATCAACGGAGACAAACGAGGAAATCCAGAATTATTTTTCACACCACAGTCGAGAATGCACTGATCAAAACTGTGTCCCAGCCTGGGATTAAAACCTGAGTCCTTTGCTGGCAAGTACTCTACCTACTGAGCTCTCTGAGCCCGACTCAACACCCTACCTCGCAGCCAGTAACTCATCTCCCACCTTCCACACTTCACGAAAGCTCTCCTGCAAAACCTTATGGATGTAGCATTCCCGGAAGAAAGGATATTGTGGAAACTTGCTTAGCCACAGCCTGGGGGATACTTTTAGGATTAATTCTCACTCTTCAGGGAAGAGTACGCTAATTTGAAGCTTCCTGCCGAATTAACCCCGCTCCTTTCATTAATAAAGCTATAAATATATGCTCATTCGTGTCATAATGACCCGAGAGGTACTTTGGGGTATACTACTTAGAAATTATTAAAAGTCATTACGACTTTAAATTTGGGTTGTATTTGTTCTGTTACGCTTACATCTATGCTAGGATAATATAGTTTCGAAAGTATTTCCACCCACTTTTCCCACAGTTAGCACCTATAACTTGTCATTTGCTCTTCACGTTCTTCGATGACTTGCCATTGAAGCGTAACGCATGTGAGATGAGACATGGAAACTCCTTGCCTTACTCTTCTTTATATGATGATTTTCTTAGTAGCCTGGTTAACGCTAATGTGTGGTGTATCATTCGCAAATACACTAAGGCGCCAAAGAAACTGATACAAGCGTAAGTCGTCAAATACAGAGATATGAACATAGGCAAAATACGAAGCTGCTGTCGGCAACGCCTATATAAGACAACAGATCTCTGGAGCAGTTGTTAGATCCGTTACTGCTGCTACAATGGCAGCCTATCAATATTTAAGTTAGTTTCAACGTGGTTTTATAGTCGGTGCAAGAGCGATGGGACACAGTTTCTCCGAGATAGCGGTGAAGTGGGGATTTTTCTCGTAGGACTATTTCATGAGTGTACAGTGACTATCAGTAATCCGGTAAAACATCAAATCTCCGACAACGCTGCGGCCGGTAAAAGATCCTGCAAGAACGAGACTACCCGACTGAAAAGACTCTTTCAACGTGTCATAAGTGCAACCCTTCCGCAAACTGCTGTAGATTTCAATGCTAGGCCATCAACAAGTGTCAGCGTGCGAACCATTCAACGAAGCATCGTCGATATGGGCTTTCCGATCCGAAGGCCCACTGGTGTACCCTTGATGACTGCACGACAAAAAAGCTTCACGCCACGTCTGAGCCCGTCAACACCGACATTGGACTGTTGATGACTGAAAACTTATGTGCTCGGACGAGTCTCGTTTCAAATTGAGCGGATTTACGTGTACGGGTATGGAGACAACCTCATGAATCTATGAACTCTGCATGTCAGCAGGGGACTGTTGAAATAGTGGAGGCTCTGTAATGGTGTGGAGCGTGTGCAGTTAGAGTGATATGGCACCCTGATACGTTCAGATACGACTCTGGCAGATGACACGTATCTAAGCATCCTGTTTGATTACCTGCATCCATTCATGTCCATTGTGCATTCCGACAGACTTGGGCAATTCCAGCAGGACAATGCGACACCCCACACGTCCAGAATTGCCACAGAGTGGCTTTAGGAACACTCTTGTGGTCACCAAACTACCCAGATACGAACATTACTGAGCATATCTGGGATGCCTAGCAACGTGCTGGTCAGAAGGGACCTCCGCCGCCTTGTTCTCTTATGGATTTATGGACAACCCTGTAGGATTCGTGGTATCATTTCCCTCAAGCACTACTTCAGACATAAGTCGACTCCATGCCACGTCGTGTTGCGGCACCTCTGCTTGCTCGCTGAGGCCCTACACGATATCAGGTAGGTGTACCAGTTTCTTTGTCTCTTCGGTGTATATTCTTCAATATACTAAAAGAAGTTCAATCAAAACTTCTTCTATCAAAGGCTGTTAAGATATATTTGCTCTCTTGAGAACTATGATTCCCATGAAAGCGCTGAAGCATATTCATTGCTCCGTTGTAGAACGTAGTTGATTTACATTTGGTCCATTTTGCTGTGTCACTTCTAAAGTCAACTTATTGCTCTCAGTGTTTAAAATGTAATGTATTTTCAGTGCCTTTGATAGTAATTTTGGAGTGTTATCTTGGTACCTCACAAAGAGGCGGCTGATAGGTCTGTACTATTTTTCGAGTCTCGTCAGTCTCGTTACTTGTGAAGTAAAAGCAACTGTAGCATTGTTCCAGTTTTGGAGAATTATCTTTCCCTGCAGACATTCAGTACACAGAACTTTCTAATCCCTGACGTGGTACAACGCATGACGCTGAAACTGTCTTAAAGGACAAGGACTGTTCGCGTAAAGCACATAGTTTTCTGATTAACTTTAACGTCACTACGCTTCGTAGCTGAAGGAAATCGTACTGAGCGCAGAATTTTCACAATTATCAACAATCCGCTGAAGCCACCTGCTATAAGTCTGAGCTGTTTTTACCACGATTTTATTAGTTCACTTTATTGTCTGTTTAACTGTAGCGCACAAATTTTGTAATTGATTGTAAACTAACTTCGCTATGAGCTAGGTACTTGAAATTTTAAACATAACTCAGAAATGGATGACAAGATAAAATTAACTCACTTCCTTGTAACGTGTGTGGCGGAAGGTACTTTGTTAATCACTGGTCATTTCCCAATTAGCCAGAGACTAGAAACTTTCATCATAATCCAGAACTAGATGACAATTTATCTTCTGAAGTGTGACGGAGGGAACTTTGCGTGCCACTACTATTTCCCACTTTTCCTTTTCCAATCGTGATGGTTCGCGGGAAGAACGATTGCTGATAAGCTTCCTTCACAGTCTTTTCGCGAGATATTCTCCTGGCCCTATACAGATTCCTAACGCTGTACAGATATTCTTGAAAATTTGTGAGTGTGAATTTTTAACAGCTATTTAAGTACTTCTAAGCTTTAAAATGAAAACCTTGGGTTACATACAATACATCATTTATGCAAGACTAGTTTACGTTTATACTGCTATACTACTTACAAAATGATGCGTGAATAGTTCACCTGCTTAGTATTAACTATTGCAGGCGTCTCACGTTCTCCATTTCAAATCTCACAAGTATTTTCAAAGCTATAAAAAACTCATAGTCACAAGTTACCAGGACCATCTGTATGGGGTCAGGAATCTGTATGGGCCAAGGAGAAATTATTCAGTCCCTTTTAGTCTGATTTAAAAACGTGTTATACGAAAAATTAATTTTATTTAAATAATTATTTATATTTCATTGGCCCGTCAGTTTATGCACTCAACGAATATAATGGGTTCTGGAGCACTTCCACACGAAATACTGACCGCTTTGATACACGTATACATCTCTCAACGTTTGTAAATGTGAATTCTGTGTCACTGTCCCGACTGCTGTGAGTTTAAGCTATCCTGGACGTTTTCCCGACTTTGGCCTTATTCTCGAAAACGATTAATGTTGCCGGTAAATTATTATGTACTCTCGCCTCAGAATATTTATGACGATAATCGACTTCAACGCGTGCTTGAAAACGATAATTAAATATTGTTTCATAGAAAAAACAAGTTCCCCTTGGCGACTAAATTACATTTACAATATTCCGCTATGTCTGGTGGGTTTCGTCGCTGTTAGCATGACTACAATTCCGCCTGTTTCTAGAATACATGATTACAGGGGATCAGCATTTAGTGCAGATCAGGCAGTTGACATTCAACACAAATAAAAGTAATGGTTCAAATGGCTCTAAGCACTATGGGACTTAACATCTGAGGTCATCAGTCCCCTAGACTTAGAACTACTTAAACCTAACTAAACTAAGGACATCACACACATCCATGCCCGAGGCAGGATTCGAACCTGCGACCGTAGCGGTCGCGCGATTCCAGACTGAAGCGCCTAGAACTGCTCGGCCACTTCGGCCGGCTAAAAGTAATGTATTGCCCGTAGATAGACGTTCAATTACACGACTGGCGCTCAATCACTGGAAACAGTTACATCTGTTAAACACCCAGAATTAGGTGTCACAAGTGATTTAAAGTGCTACGACCAAATAAAACTACTTGTGTAAAAGGTAGATATCAAACTAACAGCCAGTTTTAAGAAAAAGAGTCACACTCGCAAATTTAACTTCCTGGCAAACCCTTTGGCCAAATCTTGAATTTTCCCCGTAAGTACTGGATCTCCACCATATAGTTAACAGAAATAGAAGATGCAAAACAAGATAAGGACGTATAGTCACGGGTTTTTTTACTTAGCCGAGAGTGCCACTGAGACTTTCCATCTCCAGTGCAAGAAACTACAAGAGCGCATCATGGAGAGACTTTTCCTTAAAAATTGTCAGAGTTTCCTTTCGAATACCACACAATCATCGTATTACTTAGTTATATACCTAACGAAAAGACCAGAACAGTTAAACCAGTGAAATTCGACCACATTCGTGTTTTGATCAACATTCGCTTTTCCAGCATGAATGGTAAAAGGAGGAAATGAAAGTGACACTTAACGTAACCTCCTCGTTTTCTGAGTAGCCCATAGATGAAAATTTTTATGTCGATTACAACCACAATTCGACTTAAAACTATCGTTGAGTTGATGTGCATGGCTTTTAAATCTCAATTTTACATTAAGACTGAATTCCAATCTGTTCTCTATTCAGAATTTAAGGTTAATTTACACTGTCTTATGTCGAAGTGCATTTCAGTAATATAATCATTATGCAGGAGACAACTCTGCCTCAATTCGATTTCCTACCCCTCAATGACTTGATGTCCATTTACTCGAACGCTGATTGTTTTGTTAGGAACTATTCGTCCAGTCGTTAGGGAGTCGCCTCCGAGGCTCCAACAACAGCAAGACAACAGCATCCCCATCAGTTTATAAAACTGACTTAAATACAGCGCTGCTTTGGGGAATTTTCATAATAGTTTTAGCGTTGTGCTTCTTTCTGAAATGCGACGTGACTTTGTGAAACCCCATGGTTGTTGAAAACAGTCTGTGTCGGAATTAAACGTGAGAGGGATCCACCCTTCAGAACTAGGACTGGATTGAATGTACAAAACGGATTAAATTTACGTCTTAGAAATTTGCGGCCCTAGCAGTGAATCTTGAGTCGGGGTATTCGCAATTCTTTCGTTCAAAAACCTGATCACGACAGAGGCTTAGCTAACTACTTTAATCAAAAACAGGATTTGCACAACTGAATTTATTGCACAACTTTAAATGCAAAAAACATGACACAGGGGTAACACGAAATTACTTGGCGCACAATTAAACATTGATTAAGATGAAATTCAGATAAACAACTGTTGGCAAAGTTAATTGGTGCGGAAATGGAGCTTGCTACCACCATCTCCATTTTCTAATGAATTTATCGCTACCTGTCTACACATTTTAACAGTGATTGTATGGCGCGATACTGAAGTTATCCACACTACTGTACAGTACTGCCGGAACTGAGAAGGCTGTTTCGTAGACGATGTTAAATCCCTAAGTGCCATTAATCCTAATGTACCAGTGCTCCAAGTTACTCTCACTGTGTTCGTTGATACAACGTGAGTAGACCGCTGACGGCGTGGAATGCGCTTTTAGAACTGCTCTGCTACGAACTCGAAAATTGGACTCAGTCATACTCCACTGCAGAGGAGAGCTGCCTTCAAAATGTGCCGTCGCGGTTGAGTGTAACGTCACAAACGTTTCGTACCGTCTCGGAAGCTGGAAGCCCTTTACGTATCGTGTCCGAAGCGCAGCTCCTCCATTTTTAGAAGCTAGCATGAAGTCTGTCCGTATAAAAATATGGCATTTCAGTCTTTGATCGCTATTTTTTCATTTTTAATATCCGGTTTCAGGCTAGCTGCCCATCTTCAGATCATATATTGCAGTTACAGAGTAACTGTTATGTTATGACAGCGAACCAGTAGTTCTGTACGGACAGGTTACTCTGTAACTGCAATATATGATCTGAAGATGGGCAGTTAGCCTGAAACCGGTTATGAAAATAAAAAAATTGCGATCAAAGACTGAAATGCCATATTCTTATTCAAAGAACGATCGCAGCTATCCCTGTAAGACAATTATGTCTAGTTTTCATAGAAGTCTGTCTGTGTTTCGCGCCTCGAAAACATAGTCTGTCGATGCTCAAAAAGTAACACCTTCTCCACCAACAGCGTAACTATTTTGTTGTTAAAAAGCTCCCACCAGAAACCGACACAATGCCAAACCCAAAAAACTCGCTTTTCGCCCATATATCCTCCAAAAAATCGACTCAAACTGGCATATTGAAGTCACAGTACAGCCACCAAACTATGGGCTTTCTAGCTGCTCACACAATTTCCTCTTGCTATGGGAAAAGACGCGGGGAAAGAGAAGAAGGCAACTTCTTTCCCTGACGACAGCCAGGGAGCTACAGGTATCTTGCTTCCAAGTATTTTAGGATGTCTAAGAGATGTCTGTCTCCCAGAGTGATTCTTTGGCACAGCTGCCGCCCCATGTGTCACTGAATTTCCTGCTGCATAACTCAAGCTTTCAGGGCATCTTACTCCAACAGGGCGCAGGCTGTAGAAAGCACCTTCCCCTAGATGGAGCTCATATTGTTCCAGAGTCACTGGCTCAGCCACGCTAGTGCCGCTAGAAATTCCTCCGGTCCTCTGCTTTCATGTGGACAATACGTACAGCCTAGCCACCTTTACCTGTGTCGGCCACTGGCCAATTCTTATGACACATTACACCTTAGATGCGTGGCTACGTTTCGCTTGTTTCTCACTCAGGAAGTCCTCTCCTATGAACTGCAGCACACCACGGCTTACAGTTCATCTAAAGCTATTATTATAACAGCATGCACTAGGTTAACCGTAGTACATAAAGAAAAGTAAGTGAAACCCCTCGTTACAATCGCTGCTATACTTTTATCCAACACGAATAACTATATCTGCAGAATCTGCATAAGTTTAATTACATTAAATCAAATCTAGACACCAAGCTGAATGAAAGTAATCAGCCAAAACAGTAGGAAGCTTTTCAGCTGTAAATCTGGAGGAGATCGTGTTTAGAAAATGATTCTCTCAGTCTTTATTTATGCTTGAAAACATCCCCTCGTACTGTTGTGTTTAAATGGTTGAAATGGCTCTAAGCACTATGTGGCTTAACATCTGAGGTCATCAGTCCCCTAGACTTAGAATTACTTAAACCTAACTAACCTAAGGACATCACACACATCCATGCCCGAGGCATGATTCGAACCTGCGACCGTAGCAGCCGCATGGTTCCGAACTGAAGCACCTAGAACCTCTCGACGACAGCGGCCGACTACTGTTGTGTCACATCGACTGTGTCTCTTTGTTAGGAACCATCTGACGTGGAAACGCTGATCTAAAGACGGATGTCACTGTAAAATTAAAACCGGCGAGTGCCTTCATAAAAGCAGAAAAAAGAAATGCTGTTTGTTTTATGAAAATTGCTTAAGAATTAAATTTTAAACAGGAAGTTAATTCTCATCCATCATGATGTAAGATGACTGTATCATCGGAGATATCAGATGTCATATTACATTTTAGTTAATGCACGTATGATTAAAATTATTTACTTGCAAATGAATATAAAATCCCCTCTGTGCTCATTGTCCCTATGATGTTGGTGTTTGATTATGGAAGTATCGTAAAGAAAAGTAATTGTCCAGAAAAGTATTGAACTTCTCCGAAGATCACCTAAGAAGCACACGTTTTGTTGCTGTGAGCCCCTGCGTGCTGTTCACGCAAATACAGCATGCGACGCAAATAGATGTCCCCAGCAGAAGAAACACAAAAGTCAGGGTGAGGCAGAAGGTAGCAGTTAAGGGAGGGACGTCAGCTGGCATGAAAGTGCATGACAAGTATTGATAAAGTTAACATTTGGAATAGAACGCCGAGGATGCAGGAAAGACGTGAGTATTACAAGTAAAATAATGAAACAAGTACGCCGACCGCGGTGGTCTAACGGTTCTAGGCGCTGAGTCCGGAGCCGCGCGGCTGCTACGGTCGCAGGTTCGAATCCTGCCTCGGGCGTGGATGTGTGTGATGCCCTTAGGTTAGTTAGGTTTAAGTAGTTCTAAGTTCTAGGGGACTGATGACCACAGATGTTAAGTCCCATAGTGCTCAGAGCCATTTGAACCATTTTGAATGAAACAAGTACAGAAGTGGTGTCAGTGTGCCGAAACATGATTAATCAAGGTTATGTACTAGTACTAGTTTTGTACGTTAAGAGATGGTGCCAAAAATGTGAATGGAACAATAGCAATTAGGAATTCAAAACGATTAATCGTGAATTTATTCTTTAATTTAATCACCTTCCCATAAAACTTTACCGTCAAAGGAGTGACACACTTAACTCGGACATGCTGTCAATTTTGCAGGTAAAATAGAGCACATCATTGGCATACTTTGGAAAAAATTTCATGAGTTGCCGAAGATGAGTTATGTTACGCTTTTAACACAAAGATTATGGGATTCACTGCTCAATAATAAATATTACATGTCGCAGATTCTCTCACTAACATTTCCTTTTGTAGTCAGATTAGAGCATACAAAACTAAAATCATTGCACAAAAAAGTAACAGCGAATAATCAGAAACACAGTTCCTATACTACAGAGTAAATACTCAAAATTGATTCATTTAATTGTACATGAACTGCATTAACAATTTCACATCACAGAAAAGCAGTCACCGTATACTGTTCTGCACATCATTACATGAATTTTTCATTAGTCGTCAGTTATATGTCCGACCCTCTTTAACTGAGCCTGCACACCACCCATAACAAATATGAAATTCTGCAGATAGGAAAGAAGCTTTCATTGAGATTCTATTATTTCTTAGAGCGTCTATGTAGAACCTGCAATATTTTTAAAGTTGAATTATCAGTTGTTGCGCGTGTGATGTATCTATGTTAACGTCAAGTCCAAAAACAAGTTTATAAATAATTGTAATTAACGAGCTTATTGTAAATTTTAACCCGTTATGTTATGTTTACAACAGCCTTTCATTACTGATTTACAAATTTCAATAACGACAACTTTTTCAAACCGAAATTACCAACTCTTCTAACGAGGTGATCTCAATCTCATCACTTCGTGAAGGTTGCACATTAGATGTGACTAGGAAGAAAGAAGCTAACATTCCGTTGGTGAAAACATGAATATTTGGAGTTTAAATACTCAAGGAAAACTCTTGTGAATGATTTAAAATGAGGCACAGTATCCATAGAAAATAAGAATTCTTATGAGGGATACAAAGCAATAGCGATCGATCGTGTATTGGTGTATACAAGGCGAACATTAATAAAACCGATAGACTGCAGGGACTGATTCCTGGTTGGAAATGATGGAAAAAAGGTCCTATCAACATATGTCCGGAAACGCATCGTTGGCACAGTAGGTGGCGCTGACTAATGAAAGTTCCTCTCACCACGTGCCCTGTGTTCCTTCTGTTGCAGGCTGTGTGACAATGTACTGTGAGCAATAGAATGGTACCGTATTCATGTCCGGAACAAGTCAAGATGGTGTTTGTGTACGACCAAGTAGATGAAAACGATCGAGAGGCAGCACGCCAATACCAAAACAAGTACCCTCACAGACACCAACCACATGTCCGCCCCCGGTAGCTGGAGGGGAGAGAAAAAAAAAGTGGTCAGCGCGACAGAATGTCAATCCTAAGGGCCCGGGTTCGATTCCCGGATGGGTCAGATATTTTCTCCGCTCAGGGACTGGGTGTTGTGTTGTCCTACAAGTCACCATCAACCAGGCACAGAAACCATCTACGTGCAATACTCTGGCGTAAGAGGCAAAAACTATTACCTGACGACTACCCCAACAATGGTCACATTCCAGGCTTGATACACAGTACAAACCTGGAGGACAGCCGTCACGCAATCACTGAATACATAGACGACCTAACACTCATAGGACAAATGTCACCAGAAGCCGCCAAACTAATCAAAAGACAAATAATGTACTGTATGACGTTCCAGACGACCCTTATGAACAGGATAGACGAACTCGAAGGCGAACTACTGAGAATAGACATGATAACCCCAAATCCTGATACCGACAGACCAGAAAACCATACCACACATGACCAACCAAAGCAACTGCACAAAACAGCGTTGCTAACGACTCAAGATCACCCATCCACTCCAGCACAACGACGCACATACGACACTACAAAATGCGAAGGACGCATCAAACATATCAAATTCATACAAGGTGAGACCTTGAACCCAACGGTGCTAAACACAACCGTAACGCAAGCCAGCACAACTGGAGCCCAAAAGGAAAACATGGACAAATCAGACACCCAAGACTGTAATCCAATCAAACGCAAAATAACTCTCTCTGACTCACTGACAAAGGAAGAAGACGACGTCTCTTACTGCCCTTGCGCCAGAGATTGTAGTGTTCATAACAATGATATTCAAAACCGTAATACCGACCTTGAACAGGCCACAGCGCCGGCAGACACCACGAATGCCACACAAAAAGCCGCAGCAACAACCGCAACAAAAGTCTACGGAGGGTCTGGCAATAGAGGCGACAGTGCGCATAACATACCAAAAGCTGTTATGTCTGTCACAGATAGCGTAGACGAGCAGTCAAGTGGGAACCAAATCACGTCAAATAAATGCAAAATGGAGGCACAAACAACCAACACATCTGATACACATCAAGACTGCACAAACGAAACACACACAAGAAACAAACGAATCATCACAGCCTTTAGGAAACTAAAACCGCATAGAAAACCCAAACAGCCTAAGAGAGTCAAGAAAGTGAAAGCGTGTGACGACCAATCGCGGCAATCGCAGGCTGCCTCAAAACCTAGTGATACAAAAGTGCATTCCCCCTGATGATACCAACACCTTCGCAGCCCCCCAACCAACAACCTCAATGCCGACGCCCAAGGAAACCCCACAACAATCAACGAGGACGCCAGTCCAGCGCCCCCCGCAGAGGTGCACAGCAACGCCACTACACCATCACAACACGTCACGGCTGCAGAGACGCCAACACACGCCATCGACACCGCTGTTTTAGTTACGACAAGCTAGATATAAATGTAAAATTAAATAGACTAGAAAAAAGAGACATCTTAGAGACGGCACAGCGGATGCTCATCCGCACCCTACACCCATACGGCCAATCTGTTTGTTTCCGTACATCAGAGCAAACCGATAGACTGATTCTCAAAACGGAGAATATTCCAACAGATCCAGACAGCCTACTAGACCTGCTCATGCGGGTATGCGCCCGCAGGGAGGAACCATTCGATATGGACAAGCTTTACAAGGATCAAGTAAGGGTTCATGGGAGAACATACTTCGATTACAGTCAAACTGGCAGCAAGTGCTACGCCACCGTTAAACAGCCAAACTGCTAATAGCACAGCTTAATGCTATGCGCAGTATACTTGTAAATTCGGAGCTCCCACGGGTCCTACGTGAACTAAAAAGTGACATTCTGTGCATACAGGAGCACTACACTAGACAAGGGCATATCCCCAACTTTCCTCCAAGTGCGGTGACAGTTGCAGAGGGGACAGGCTGCATGGCATCTGTCATAATCCTAAACAAAGAAATACATCCAGTCAAAATTACACAACTCTGTTCCGAGCACCTAGTTACAGTTGAAGTCACACACAAGGGGGATACTTGGATCATCGCGTCGCTGTACGCTCAATTCTGTCATTGCATCAAACCATACGCAGACCTCATCAGAGATGTTGCGCAATACGCTGGCAACAAAAAAACTTCTCATCTGTGCAGACATAAATGCCAGATTAACCCTGTGGCATTCAGACAGAACTGACGACAGAGGTAGAATAATAAATGACATCATCCAAGAAAACAGACTACACGTACTCAACAAGGAAGGACATCACCCGACTCACATCGGACACAACGGTCGTTCATCAAACATAGACATCACCCTCGTTAATAATGCCGCCATCAACCACGTACGAGACTGGACCGTGCATGACCAGATCACTGCTAGCGACCACAACATCATCACACTAACCTTAAGTGGTACACCAAACGTCAACACAGAAACACAACCAAAAAGACTATTATTTGACAAAACAGACTGAGACAGGGTCAGACTAAAAATACATGAGCACATACCGCAAGACGTCACCGGCAGTGTTGATTACAGAGCACACATGCTGACAGCTATCATCACACACACACAGAACACCTGCATACCCACACAAAGAATGACAAAACACCAAAATATTCCCCGGACTACACAATTAACACGACTCAAACAAGACTCAAAACGTAAACGTAAGCTTTACCAACGAGCAATTTCAGATAGAGAAAGACAATTACGACTACACGACTACCGGCTTGCCAAGGACAAATATAAACTTGAGCTGAATAAAACCAGGAAAGACCATTGGAATAGCCATGTAGCAGCACAAAAACAACTAAACATTTGGGGGAACCATACAAAATCGTAACAGAGAAAATTAAGAGCCCACTGGTTCTGGGAACGCTGCGACAGGAGGATGGTGAGATGACTAAGGGCTCGAGACGCACAGCGGAGTTCCTGCTGAGCAAACTCCTGCCTGACGACATCGCAGACACGGACACACCACAACATGCAGCACTGAGACGCAAAGTAGGCACAGTAGACACCACACCAACCGTCAACTGTCCATTTGCGCAGGAAGAAGTGGCGATAGCGATCTCAGATCTCAAAAACAAAAAGACGCCTGGGCCGGATGGTATCCACTCTGAGGTACTGAAACAAATTGCACCGCAGATCACCCCGTTTCTCACAACGTTGTTAAACGATGCATTAATGCTGGGCCGTGTGCCTGCAGTGTGGAAGACCTCGAAGGCGGTTATCATCAAAAAGGCTCCAGACAAAGACCCATCAGATCCCAAGTCATACAGACTAATTTGGCTTATCAATACACTCGGTAAAGTACAAGAAAAACTACTCTGCAAAAGACTACAAGCACACCGAACACCTCGGGGACTGACACCACACCAATACGGCTTCAGGGAAGGGAAATCTATAGACGACGCAATTAACAGAGCACTGCAAATAGTACACGACACACCCTCCAAATACACACTTGCAATTATGATAGACATCCCAGGTGCCTTTGACAACCTCTGGTGGCCGGCCTTGTTCAAGAGGTTCAGACACCTGCAGGTACCGGTGTCCCTGTATAATAGTTTCATTGACTATTGCAGAGACAGAACGGTCGTTGGGCAAATGGGCAACCAGAAAGTGATTAAACGAATTACAAAAGGCTGTCCACAAGGGTCGATCTGCGGCCCCATCTTCTGGGACATAGTTATAGAACCACTCCTACAGTTACTAGAGGAGCACATCTTGACAGATGGAGTTGTCGCTTATGATGATGATCTACTCGTCGTAGTTGCAGCAAACAACCGTGCCCAGCTAGAAGAAAGAGCCAATGGAACACTTCGGACAATAACCCAATGGTGCACAGATAATAAATTAAAGATAGCAGGAAACAAAACAACTTATACATTGCTAAAGGGTCTCCTGCGCAGGAACCCAATCGTCAAAATCGGCGACACAAACATAAAAAGACTAGCAAACTGACTAGGCTAAATTCGGAACAATTCAGTCTACCCCTGTTAGTCACACGAACATACCATTGCGCTCTCTTCGAGTCAGTACTATGCTTTGCTGCCAGTACGTGGGCCCACAGATTAAATCTCTCAACCAACAGAACCATTGTACGTCGAGGCCAAAGACGTTTTCTACTTCGACTAACAGGGGCATTCAACACAACATCAAATGACGCACTATGTGTCGTCATGGGAACTTCCCCATAGATATCACCATCAGATACCGCGCAGCAATGTACTGGCTTAGGATGGGGAGAATAGACCAGGTTCAGCAGATCACTGGTGTACCGATTGAGACAACATCCCAACTCAGAGCATGGCGAGTGGATACCTGACAGAGCGAGTGGGCCAACAGCGATAAGGGCCGCCGTGTATACAACTTCTTCCCTGACATCCGGGAAAGACTGAAACTAAAACATATCGATCCCAGCCGCGGTATGGTACATTTCATCACAGGACATGGCCCTTATCCCACGCACCTGTACCGCGTTAGTCTGCAGCAGACTAATAGATGCACATGCGGGGAAGAAGGTTCCCCTGAACATACTGTCTTCTTCTGCGGACAACGCACGAACACAAGACACACAATACACATAAATCGCCTGAACACACAGAACGAACTACATGCCATAATACGCGACCCACAAACGTGGACTGAACTCAACAAACTAACTGACGAAATCTCGAAGATCCAGCAAATAGAATACTTGCGCAACAGACCCTACCGAAGGCAAGTCGGTCCAAACAGACATCACGATGCCCAGGGGGACAAAGATATGATTAGCACCACGAGTGATGAAGAAGAAACAGCTACAGACCAGGGCACCAACACAGATATTGAAGCGTCCAGCGCGGATGATCCATAGTGTCAACCAAGTCAACTTCAAAGAACAGTCTGGAACAACCGACAAGAGGTGCACATGTCACACACAATCCTAAAAACAGATTGCACCTTATATGTAAATAGTTAACAGCATCTCCATGTCTAATAAGAGCTTAAAGCTAGGTACCTGTTCAAGGGACCTACGCCTTCCGTTAAGAGGCAGCGCACAGTCTGGATGGAAGGATCTTAATTGTGGTCCCTCTCTTTTGAGCCCAGCCTGACGGATACCTATGGTAGATCGGAGAAAACCACGGTTCAGGCTGTGTTGCTGGCGGGGCCGGAAGGTGCTAACTGCCACACCACGTATCATTGTAAGTCTCATTGGCTCAGCGTGAATTGTTTATACAACTAACCTACACAGCCTATACCTCAACCTCCACTACACTAATAACTTATGATCTGAAGCTTTAAGTTAGGCACCTTTTCAAAGGACCTACGCCCCCTGGTAAGAGGCGGCGCACGGCCTGGATGGAAGGATCGTAAATTTATTCCTCTCTTTTGAGCCCAGCCCGACGGATACCTATGGCAGATCGGCGAAAACCACCGTTCAGGTCGTGTTGTCGGCGGGGCCGGGAGGTGCTTGCGCCTGATGTACTCTACTAGGAGCCTTGTAGGCTCAACACAAACCGTTAGCGTCATTACCTTATTACTTTTACCACAAGTACCCTTTCATTAGCAACTTTGAGCCAAGCACAAAATCAGTTACCTCTCTATTATACATCGTAAATAGTTTAGCAGGCTGGACATGGAGGTCTTAGTCTTAGTTTCTAGCTTTAACGTATCCTAATCTCTTCTAGTTAAGTTAGTTTTTAGGATGGTAGATGTTAAAGGCATGGTGAGCGACGGCCAGCGTCTTGAGGGTCATTCCAAGACCCGGGCCGCCGCCCACAACCAGGTGACGGGCAATATTATACCTATCCCTTCTCTATTCAATTCCCTTCCTTCCTTCTTTCTAAATATTTAATTTCGTTTTGTTTATTAATATCTCACTTGATTTTGTATTAGTTCAAAAATGGTTCAAATGGCTCTGAGCACTATGGGACTTAACTGCTGTGGTCATCAGTCCTCTAGAACTTAGAACTACTTAAACCTAACTAAGCTAACGACATCACACACATCCATGCCCGAGGCAGGATTCGAACCTGCGACCGTAGCAGTCACGTGGTTCCAGACTATAGCGCTTAGAACCGCACGGCCTCACTGGCCGGCTTGTATTAGTTATAAGTTTTTCTAATGCTGCACAAAAAAAAAGATATCAAATGGATCTAAACAAATAGAGCCCGCCTCCACGTGGCAGGACGCGGGCAACGGTGTGAGTGGGGACGGGAGCCGGTGTGGTGTTACTTTGTCACTCCGGACCCCGGAGCCAGTCACAGCGACTAAGTGGCAACATACGACCCACCACAAGAAATTAGACGGTGGGTCATAAAATATAAGCAGCTAGTGAAAAAAAGTGTCCTAATTATCATCATTTCATCCCCATCGACTCACAAGTCGCCGAAGTGGCGTCAAATGGAAAGACTTGCACCCGGCGAACGGTCTACCCGACGGGAGGCCCTAGTCACACGACATTTACATTACATTTTACCAACCACATCAGGCAACATTCCAAGCCCTTTTTTCGCGTCTGTGCGATCATGAGTCCCTTCAGGCAGACCAACGTGCAAGGAGGCGACGGACTGTGCGTATATCAGATTTGGAGGAGCGAGTTCTAGGGGATAGTCAAAAGAGCCCCAATACGAACTCCAAATCTCACGTACACACAGTCCGCCACCTCGCCGCACTTTCGCCTGTCTGAAAGGACCCATCGTCACACAAACCCCCAAAAGGCTTCAAATGTGTGATATGGCTGGTGTCTGTGGGGGTACTTGTTTTGGTGTGGCTGCGCTGCGTCTCGACTGTTTCCATTTGCTTGGTCGTACACAAACCCCACCTCGGGTTGTTCCCGACATGAGTAGCGGGCCATTCTGCTGCTTACACTACACTGCGTTAATTACACAGCCTGCAACACGCAAGAAACACAGGGCAAATAATCAGAGGAACTATCGTTCAGTCAGCGCCATTTACCGTGGCAACGACACTTTTCCGGACTCATATTCATAGGACCTTTCTTTTCCATTTCCAGTCAGGAACCATGGAATATAGAAGTAACTAGAGGGGCCTTCGAGCAGCGCGAGGTGAGTCAAGCTTCCCCCTCGCTCCAAGCAAAACGTACCGCACGGTAACGTCGAGTGCAATTTTATGTCATCCGATGTGTCTTTAAAAATTGTTGTGTACGTAGATGAAGCAAAGCCGGATCCGTTTCTGTAATTAGTTTCTCAGTAAAACTTTTAGTTTTCGCTTAAAAAAATTAAAAACCACTGCTTTGGGATTCATATGCAGCCTTCGTCGCTCGATTTTGAGGAAACTAATCGGTAAAAAAATATTATTTCTCTGCATCTTATAGCCAAAATTGCAGGTCTGTAATGAACTTCTTTTCTTTCAGTTATGGCTCATAGTTACTGTGATACTTCAAAGTAAAGTATAAGACCACGCATATTTTGAAAATTTTGCAATGGAAAATGTAGTCGCTGCCCAGTTTACGTTTGGAGGGTTTTAGGACGTACGTTGCTGGGCACAAAATGTGGCTAACATATTGAAATTGTTTTTGACCGTGGATGGAGGGTCACGTCTCTTTCCAGTCTCGAGAAAATACATGAGATGAAATATATTGGAAATTCTCCGCTACGATCTTGGCAGCTACACGCCTGCTATGGCCTGCTACGCAGAGTGCGAAGTATTTCTCTTCTTCATGTGCTGCCGATACAAAACAAAGCTGGAAATGAAAGAAAAGCTTAATGGCATGAAAAGGTACAGGGAGTCATCATCTCATGAAATTTTTTAAGTCTATGCTACCTGATTTCAAGAAACAATGTTACCTACGGTATATTACTGAATTTATTCCCTCATTTATCATAACCAGTTCACTTTACAACTACCGTTAAATCTGACCGTGCTGCGAAATTTTGACATATTCTGCTGCTGATTGCTTTTAATGGAGCACGAGCGATGTAATAGTGCTCATTCAAAATGTTTACACGGTTCCAGAACTGTGCTTGATATAAGTGCAGCAAATAAAATAAACATACATTTTGACACTTCACGTCTACAGAAAAACAATCGAAATGAACAACAGGAAAATAAAACTTGTTTTATGGTCGCACAATGTAGCTGTGCGTGTGGGAGAAATGATACTTTCGGTTTTAATATGTTCTAAAGGAAACCGTATGATATGAAAAAAATAAAACGAAACTTGTGTTACTGTCTAAAGACTGAAGTGAAGGTGTAATATAATATTGATTCATTCTTCTAGAGAAAAGTGTACCAAATTAAGATGAAATTGTTGTTTCACGATGTAATAACTGGAGTTGTAGGTCAGATCAAACTTATATGTTTCTAAACATCTTTTTCGTTTTCTCTCGTTGTTCTAAGAAAGTATGCACGCCATACTACAATGTTCTCCTTCTTAACCATAAATATCCTATTTTTACATTTGTGGGGCAGCGGGTGGAATAATGTTGTTATTTAAAATGTAGAATGTAATGTAGAAAGCCGGCCGCGGTGGCCGAGTGGTTCTAGGCGCTTCAGTCCGGGACCGCGCGACTGCTACGGTCGCAGGTTCGAGTCCTGCCTCGGGCATGGATGTATGTGACGTCCTTAGGTTAGTTAGGTTTAAGTAGTTCTAAGTTCTAGGGGACTGATGACCTCAGATGTTAAGTCCCATAGTGCTCAGAGCCATTTTTGTAATGTAGAAAAGAGGCATTTCCCAGCCGATTAACCATATGTGGGGCGGCGGGTGGAATTAATTGTAGAATAAATGTTCCTATTATTTATTTAATGCTGTTGTTTTGCCGTTCTCAACACTGGCTGTCTAACTACAATATTGGCAACCAGGAAGTGATTAGCAAAACGTGAAGCCTGTAATTAGAATCCCTAGTGCCCACTTCATCTGAGAAACACACTTATAGCTACAGCTTATAGCTCTGAGGAATTAGGAGATTGTCTGGGATTCATAATCAAAAACGATTCTCTAAAAATATTCACTATATTCTGAAAGTCACAGACCAAAAAGAATCCACACAATCCAACTAACAGAGCAGTTCAGAGTCTAACGCGCTGATGCAACTATAACTGTTCAAATTAAATGTTTAAGTGAATGCTCGCCATAATTTGATGATAATATTCATCAAACGCCACGCTAAATAATGGTAGAATGTTTGTCCCGCGGCGGCACGTGAAAATACGACATACGCAAACTGAAGATAGATCATTAAAGTCATCCCAGAATTAACACTTCACTCGAAAACGATTTCATGGTTACGCATATCCCGAGTAACTTATTACAGCATCCGAGGCTGTTTATAGCAATGATACTGACGCGACGCGACTCCCGGCACAGACGGTGTGCACAGATGGTGTGCTAATCAGCATCTGGAGAGAACTGGAGCCTTTCTTCCTCGCGCAGCGTTCTTATATATAAAGCCGCGGTGCCGACGGCTAAGGGAACGCCTGATCAAATCGGCTCTCCCAACCTGCCGCTGGGCTAGTAATGCACCACTTCAAGTTATTGAATAAATCATTGCTTCCTTTGCTGATAGCCGATGAAGCTCTCAATTTAAATGTGCATTCAGCACACTGGTAAGTAATCACAATAAAAGTCTGATGTGGCTAAGTCAAATATTTTGGGCGAGAGAATTAATTTAATTACACTACACGTAGTAGACGGGCTCTGAACTTGCCCTTTGGAGATGAAAGAAAGACTCTGCACGTCGCGCTATCAATTGTTTCACTTGGTTTAAAGCTAGTGAATATAACTGAGCCTGGAGCTCCACATCCAAGGTAGGGGAATTACTATCTGAATTTCTGCAAAAACAGGCAAAGTCATTTTAAAATTACAAGAGAATAATAATTAACCAGCTGAAACTTCAGAAACTCCAGTAGGCCTTGCCATTTGGAGATACGCTATCGCTATAGTTTTATAGTTATTCAGTTGAAACTTCTCACATCTTTATGACTATAGCGGATCTCCCTTCTACTTAAATTTAAACATCCTAGCCTTATTTATTCGCCTACTTAATCTATCTTGCTTCTTTAATTTCTAAGACAAGACCCAGAAAATTTCAACTAAAATCTTAATTTGTGAGATCCAAAATATTGTTTCTACTAAATTATTATGAAAAAGGAATCTAAATACAAATTTTTAAGTTTCTAGCTCTTTTCTGTTGCGCCAATGATTTTTACAGAAGAACGTCCAAATTTCGAAAATGGTTAAAGTTATTGAACGGATATTCAACAGATATTGATTTAGTATTACTCCTGACATGCTAGAACCGTTTCAGGATATTTACTTGATTTTTAAAGTATTGCGCAACATTTATGACGTCAGAGCTAGTTACAGCAGACTAGGCTGGCACACAATGGAAAGACTGATGTGAATTTTATACGGCGTGAGTAGGCTGCATCCCTACACATTTTTGAAACGAAGCAAATCTTTCCATTTTTCTTATGGACAGAACGAGACTACGTTACCTATCAACACTTTTCTATAAGAGCATACTCTGCTATAATGTATATTTGCGCGATGACTAAATGTTTCAGCAGACGCTAACAATACACAAAAATAGTAACGTGTCGTGACTATAACGTGACTGTACAATGCCGAGGCACGTTTGTCAGTCGTATACTGTTGAGGCATGTGGGCGGCCTTTGGTCCCGTCTGTACGCAAACAAAGTTTGGTTCCATGTTCTGCCGTCGGTAATACATTGAAAACTAACAAATCTAAAGCAACCTGGTATAAAGGTGAGATGAGGTAGTGAGTAAACAAGCAGACACAGAGAAAACAGCAGAGCGACTGGGGCTGCGCTAGGAGCGGTGGGTTCCCAAAGGGTGGGAGGATCGAGCACACGCCCTCCAGCCCTTCACCACGGGAAACGCCACTCTACTTACTTCTGCACTCTGTGTGAGGAATCTGTCCCTGCAGTTTGTCGGTTTTATTACTGTTCATCTTGTATATAATTGCAACGTCGAACATCCACGAACATACTGGTTTACAGAACCTTTGTTTGATGATGACAAAGTAAAAGAATTATATAGAGAAAGTAATAAAATAATTGGATGCTGTGATCTTCCTAGGTGAAACTACTGGCTTCCAAATTTTTCTCTTCTAAAAGTTTTCAACATCTTCCTAGATGTCTTCGGCAGCTGTCGAGCACAGCTTGTTTTGTTCGCTATTCGGAATCCAAATAATTGTGAAGCCGAGACAGCCGAGACTCTGCACGTTGCGCTATCAATTGTTGGACTTGGTTTAAAGATAGGGAATATAACTGAGCCTGGAGCTCCACATCAATGTAGGGGAATTGCTATCTGACTTTCTGCAAAAACAGGTAAAGTCATTTGAAAATTACAAGAGAATAATAATTAACCAGCTGAAACTTCAGAAACTCCAGTAGGAGGATCAATTGACAGAAAATAATCTGAAATTCTAAATAAGGTTATCGACTCGTATCACGGCGGTATGGAACAGAACGAGTCGTCACTTTGTTGAAGGAATCGTGCAAAATCTCGAGAGTAAGCGAAACCACGGATAATCCTCAGTCGCATGGCCACATGGGGATTTTAACCACACTCTCACGAAGACAAGTCTTGTTTCTACACGTAAATGACTAGCCTACAACTGCTTGGCAGAGGTTTCATAGAACCACTGTAAGACTATTACTTTATAGTTCCTTTACTCGAACAGCACGTGAGAAAAATTAACACCTAAATCTTTTTGTGTGAGCTCTGATTTCTCTTATTTCATTACGATGCACATTTACCTGTATGTGCATGGGAGTCAACAAAATATTTTCGCGTTTGGAGGAGGAAATCCGTGAATGAAAATTCGTTGAAAGATATCGCGACAATGAAAACCCCCTTCACATCCGTGACTATCTCTCCCCTATTTCGCGATAATACAAAATCAACTGTTCTCTATCTAATTTTTTGGGTATCCTCCATAAATATTGTTGGGAAGGATCCGATATCGCTCTGCAGTACTCCAGAAGAGGATGGACAAGTGTAGTGTAGGCAATCTCTTCAGTAGATCTGCTGCTTCTTTTAAACGTTCTGCCAATTAAAACTCAGTCTTTTCTCTGTAACGGTTGCAATTTAAGTTGTTCATAACTGAAATACCTAGCTATTTAGGTGAATCGAGAACCTTTCAATTTGAGTGATTTATCGAGTAATCAAAATTTAACGGATTCCTTTTAGCACTCATGTGGAAGACTTCATAAATTTTATTGTTTGTAGCCAATTTGCAGTTTTCACACCGTATATGCTTTTAACATCGTATCTACGTCTTATCTAAACGATTTCGCAATTTATTTTGATGGTAAACGAGGATCACCTACAAACAATCTAAGAGGGCTGCTGGGATTGCCCTCTAAATCATTTATATTGATCAGGAACAGCAGGGTCTATAACACTTCAGTGAATAATGCTGGATATCACTTGTTTCATTTGATGACTTTCTGTCAGATACTACGAGAAGTGACCTTTCAAATGGGATATCACTAACCTAGTCGTCCACCTGCGATAATATTGCAAGGCATGTTATTTAACTGTAAGCCGCTTATGAGGACGATGTCAAAAGCTTTCTGTGACTCTACAACTATGGAATCAATTTAACACTCCCTGTCGATAGCACTCATTACTTCATGTGAATATAGAGCCAGATGTGTTTCACAAAAACCATCTTCTTTTAATGCATTCTGACAGTGTGTAAATAGATCGTTTTGTGCGAGGTAAGCCATACAGTACACAGTACAGGCAGATGGTCCAGTATCATACTGCAAATTGATGTCAGCGATATGGGTCTATGATTCAGTAGATTATTTCTATTTCATTTCTTGTGTGTCGATATGACTTGCGCAACTTTCCAGTCCTAGTGTCAAACAGATGAAGCTTGCGCTATGGAACACATTTAACGAGAGAGGGCACTTGTGTAATGCGCGAGAATCTCGCGTAAAGTAAGCGGTAAAATACATTTTCTTTATTGTATTTCAATTCCCCATCGGGGCGGGCTGGCAGCAGCATATGCGCTGCTCTTCAGCCGAAAGACATAGAATAAACAATAGAAGACATTTAAAAATAACAAAGGAGAGTATATGGTGAACATAGATATAGAAAAAGGGGGAACATCATGGAAGGCAATAGACAGAAAACGGGGTGACTGTAAAACGGAGATAAAACTGCTTAAAAGTAGCACACACAAAAAGCCACACACTGCGACAATTAAAAGAATACAAGGCACAGTATGACTGGAGCATAAAAGGTATCGACAGATGGCGTAGCACATAACAAACACTTATGGCGAACCTCAAGGCAGTACATAATTAAAATCACACCTCTTGACGCACAGGAGAAACAGCACTAAACACAACACTGATGTGGCACACTGACGATGATCAAAACAGAGGCAAGGAGATGAGGGAGACCGGAAGAAGGGAAGGAGGGGAAGAGATGGGGGAGAAGAGCGGGAGGCGCGCTGAAGAGGGCCAGGTAGGGAGGGATGTGGGAAGGAAAGAGGCAAGTATGGGGTGCAGGGTCTCAGGGGAGGGGGGGGGGGGGGAAGGAGGAAAATCCGCTCTGGGAGAAGGAGGGAAGAGGAAAAAGGGGGGCCCTGGGGAGGGGGGGGAACAAGGCCAGGTTATAGTTGGAAGGAAGGGTAGATGTCACGGCGAAGTTCGTCATCCGGGAGGGGGAGGCGTTGTAAATTGCCCTGATGAAGGAGATGGAGGGTGTGGAGGTGGAGAGAGGGAGGGATACAGCGATAGAGGCGTGGCAATGGGCGGGGGGTGGAGAGGAAGGAGAAAACCAGAGTGTGGGGGGGATCAAGCCTGCGGGCAATGTAAAGGATGCGGAGATGCTGGAGGAACAGGAGGAGGTGGGGGAATTGTTACAGTAAACGTATCATATATGATAAGAAGACTTCTACAGAAACAATACGGTTACAGAGTTGCCTTTTCCGTAAATTTGTTCCATATTTTCTAATTAACATAGATGTTTTTAAACGGTCTAATATGTTTATTAATTAAGACAAAAGGTTTGAATTAGCACAACTTTTAATAATTTTAATGCGCTTGTGTATGCCTCCATGGATTTTAATATGCGCGAGTGTCTGGTACATGCCACAAGTGCCCTCTCTCGGCGAAATCATCTGCGCTAGGGCTTTCACACTCTCGTCAAGATAGTTCATAGGCGAAGTACTGATGCTAAACTGTGTTCGCATTGACCCTGTGTCCATAATCGTGTTGTACAGATGGAGATGATGTCTTAACTACTGACGACGCCTTTTGGCACAATTGTTTTATTAATCTCCCTTGCAGGATGTAATTTTAGTAAGTAACTAAAAGATTTTGTGCCTGTAATACACTGGTAATTTTACGGTTACTTAAGCTTTAGTGTTTTTTCTTTCTCATTTCCGGTGCTAAGTTTTTGGTAATGAAAGTGTCTTCCTGTTCAGGATTTTTTACTTCTGATGAAGGAATATTTATATATAACCGAAACCTTGGTCATAAATTTTTATCCTGCAACTGTTTTGGCTGTCATCATCTACCGTGAAGAATTTCAACAGTTACTGTTTCAGCCATGTTTAAAATCTTGAGATATATTTTCCGTTTTTTCCCGATCTTGGTTGCAGCCTATAAACAAGGTACATCTTTACTACTGATCTGTCTTCTTAAACACGATCTTTCCTAATTCGGGATAATTGTGTGTCCGTTATCAAAATCTGTTAATGACTTTGGAGTTGTTGTGTTCACAAAAGAACTGCGAAACCACGTGTAAATCTACATAAATTATCCACTTGCAAGGCTATTACAGCCGCATTTATAATGCTTTGAAAAACTGCCTTTATTTCCGTCGTTGAAATTAGTTTAGCTCACCCACATTGCGAGCGTGCTTCCCGGCAGTACCACAGCGACCACTAGAGAGCACGTCCATCCTTCATGCGTGCGCCCTCACCACTAACACCACGTTGGATGAAGAAGTAACGGTGCCGCGTCGCATGACGCGATATTACTTTTAATTACGTTTCATTTCCCAGCGCAACACAATGAATGACGCCTATGAAGCATGTCAAGGTGTGAGTACAACGGTCTGTGCCCACTCCCTGCGACCATTACGGGTGTACACACGCAAGCGGCCTACATTTTTACGTCTTTCTAACGTGTTAGGTAATTTAATGAAACCACTAGAATTCTTTGCCATTATGCTTTTACTGGCCTCCCTTTTTTTTATATAACTCTGTGCGCCTTTTTTTTATCGTTCTCAGTAAACGAGACTCGACACAGATTCAGTTCACCCTACTCATTCGACAATTTGTTCCCAAGTTTAACAGAACAGAAAGTGAAGAACTTCAGTTAAAGAAGTTGCCACGTTTTTACAACAATCAATTCGATTTTTTCATGAAAAATAGTTAAAGTCAAACCCTTGTCAAACCTTTTTGCGATTTACTGCGTAATGAAAAGTACATACACTCAAAACTGAGTATCACATTCCCCAATTCCCCACTGGAGCTACATAGATATAGGTTATTTTCCGATAGCAAATATACTTTATTTCAAATAAATATCTTTTTAGTTCGTAATGTTTGTCTCGATGCTTATTAATACGGCAGAATTTATTTTTACGATACTTGATTCGCTTTCTTTTCCACGAAAAGATTGTCTTATGTGACTGATTATAATGGTTGCACTTCGCACCATTTTTCTCCGACATATTATGTCTCGTAATCAAAACTGCCTGTGTTGTTTATGTTTCAAAATATGTTCCTTTCATCGGCTGTTGCATTACCACTGATCAAAGCAGTTTCATGTTTATTTCCAATACAGCATGATCATGTGCGACAGTCGGAAGGCGACAAATTCCAAAATGTTTAACACACGATAACGCAAAGAAGCTAACTGATGTCACCTCCGCCACACAGCGTTGAAGAGTCTCTGCAAGTGTGGGAACTGATAAAACCGCGCCCATGGGACTGATGTGGAAATACTGTACATAATTTTCGATTTTGTGTACGCACATGAGACATTAAATTTAACGATGAGTTAGTACAGTATTTATGGAGGTGAAACAAAACACAGCATGTGTGTGTGTGTGTGTGTGTGTGTGTGTGTGTGTGTGTGTGTGTGTGTGAGAGTGAAGCCTTGAAACTGTAACAATTTGTCCAGATATTGTATCAGCTTGCTCTGAAAATGTAACATCCTGCCCTGAAACTGTAGCAACTTGAATTGAAACTGTCACTACTCACCCTGAAACTGTAACAACTTGCTCAATACTA
The DNA here is from genome assembly GCF_023864345.2 of Schistocerca serialis cubense. Lineage (NCBI taxonomy): Eukaryota > Metazoa > Arthropoda > Insecta > Orthoptera > Acrididae > Schistocerca > Schistocerca serialis. Next base: position 377,371,850 of record NC_064643.1, on the reverse strand, counting down.
TAACAGATTGCCTTGAATACGCACTGACTTGCCTCAAAATTGTATTGACTTGTTTTAAAACTCTAACAGGTTGCCCCATGACTGTAACAACTTGCCCTGAAACCATAGTAACTTGCACCAAAGCTGTAAAAATTTCACCCAAAACTGTAACAAGTTGTCCCCAAAGCTATAAAAGCTTGCTTTGGAATTATAACAAGTTACTCACAAAACTCTAATAAGTTCCTCCGCAAAACTGTAAAGATTTCTCCTAAAACGGTAACAATTTGTCCCCAAAAAATGTAATGACTGTCCCTGAAACTGCAACAAACTCGCCCTGAAACTGTAACATCTTGTACCAAAACTTTAGTACCTTGCCCCAAAACTGTAAAATCTATCCCCACAACCATAACAACTTGCCTCCAAAACTGTAGCAACTTGCTCCTGATGCTGCAACAACTTACCCTCGTAAAACAGAACAACTTGTCCCAAAACATATTGCCCTGTAACTGTAACAACTTCCTAAGAACTTGCCTGCCTCCCCCACTCTACCAAACCTGTAACAACTTGCCCCCTAAACCTATAATACGTTGCGATCAAACTGTAACAACTTTCCCATTTAATTGCAACAGCTTCCCCTGAAACTGCGTAGGTTTTGTTGATAACATATCCATTAAGCTTCTTACAGATTGACATTTCACAATAATGGACACAAAATTGCCATCTGTTTCTCATATTCTACTGTAACCATTCGCACTCTGTCTTCTCGATTTTTCAGTTCTGATGATGGCTGCATAGCAACTGAAGCCAGGCAATCTCGTTATTATTTTCTGCAGTCAAGACAGGTTCAACATAAGAATTTGTCAGAAGTAGATCCTATTGTCCATAGACAACGTCTGGTTTTTCAGATAAATGGAACAGATGTTCGTCTTGGACCGCAAATGCATTCCAGAGAATATTCTACAATTAGTCATATCAAAAGACCAAGTTGTCAGCAGCAAAGTAAATAGATAGTCGTCACTCGGAATTCGTACACAAAGATCGACACATAGATAATGATGGCAGTATTCAACGTTACCCTCTGATGGGCAGTAAACAGAACAACAAGGCCAGAACCGCCACCCAGAGTCGAGGCTCTACGCCCGAGTTGCACTTGCAGAAGAAGCGGGAGAGGTACGGCTGTTCACATGTGTGAGAAATCTTATGGGACTTAACTGCTAAGGTCATCGGTCCCTAAGCTTACACACTACTTAACCTAAATTATCCTAAGGACAAACACACACCAACGCCCGAGAGAGGACTCGAACCTCCGCCGGGACCAGCCGCACAGTCCACGACTGCAGAGCCTTAGACCGCTCGGCTAATCCCGCGCGGCTGGTACGGATGTGAGCGCCACGCTTGAAAGTCTGTAGCAGCTAAGCCCACCAGATAAAGTATTAGTCATCCCTTATAAAGAGCACATTGACTGCTTTGGAAGACGTAAATGATATATAACTGGTACCAAGCACTCACGTCATCCTCCACCACTGACTGAAGTGCTGTATCTGTGTAAATCGGTTGTCGGGAATCAGCTCATTAAGGTAGGTCGACATGTGACAAAATGCTAGAATAGAGTTATCGTTCCAATGGCCACCCAGAAATTTGTTGATCCATCAATGCAGACTGTTCCACTTGTCTAAAAGTAACTGCATCCACATAACATGCTGCAAGAACACTGGTCATAAAAACATTTTAACTGATAGGAAATAGAGAAGAGTGTTGCATCTTATCAAAAACTATCAGATTCTAATCCTACAGGAACTGCTGCTGGCTGCGAATGCAGGTCACCTCAACCACATTACGAGCAACCACTGTGAGGATAAACGCATGCAACATACATTTGGAGGCACTTACCTCGCTAAATGTGGGACATAACGTCTTCAGTGGGCCAACAACACTGAAACTGGGCAGTAGCTGACTGGAAGCTTGTATTGTGGTCCGACAAGTAGTGATATTGCCTCTGTCTAGATGATGCAAAACATCCAGTGCATCAATGTCCCAATGCGGCGCACAACCCACAGTTTGTGGATGGTGTACTTCAGGTTGGAGGTGAATTCAAGATCTTATGAGTGCTGTTTTTTTACTACCTGGACTTGAGCTCACTCCTTCAGGTTACTGTGAACATAAAACAGAATATTTACTTCAATATTTGCGGCGGCCAACTGCTCGCCTTTCTTTTGTATCTTCATAGTAAGTGTTCTGTGGTAGCTCTCAAGATAGCAACTGCCACATTCACGGGCAGCACGTATGTATTGTGGTTTGACGAACAACCAGGCATACTACCGCATCTCGACTGGACTGCTAAACCATCTGATCTTAATGCCATAGACATAACATTTAAAATAGCGAGTCAAAGTTAGCAATCATCTTCCTCATTTCTCTCCGAATTTAGGCAATTGTCAAGAGTTCCTTCAACTACTGGAGTCAATTAACTACAGCACCGTAACTTAATGTCAGTTATTTTGTAGGACTACCAAGTGTACTGTAGGCTGACAATACGGCTTCACTGAAATTCAGTTACCGTAATCGTCAATTACGTCCATTTATGTGAACAAAGTTTGCTGAAGCGGCACGATGCTGAAAAATCAGGTCCACATGTTCAGTCAGTCAAATCTTGTCTTATGCGTTTGGCATTTACATGCTTCGAATCACTGCTTTGTCTGTTCTCTAAATTCAGATATAGTGCCTCTAAGTAATATATTTAGATATGGTGCCTCTAAGTCACATCGTTAGAAGAGTTCTTTTGTCATTTTCCACTAGCGTCCATAACATACAGTTCCAGCGAGCTGCACGCACAAATTTTTCTTCATCAGTAATGTCACCACTTTCGCCATTGCCTCAGAATAAAGCTTTTCAGATTTGTAGAATGTACTGTATTGTAAGTTTGAAATGAGTAAAGGAAGTCCAACATTGGGTACAATAAATTTACTAAACAAAGGACAAATACGTAACACCACAATTCACTACCACACTCAGGTGATCGATCAGTTCACTTACCGCATAAGGTCCTAAGTACACCCGACAAATAATTGACCACCCCCTGGAGACATCTCACTAATACCACGTGACACCGCCTCTAACTTCAAAAATGGTACCAGTTCGGCGAGAAAGAGACTTCCAAATTTCTTCAGGTATGCCATGGCTTGCTCAACCACTCGTTGTTGTTTAGATTCCGCAGATTCCAAACTGCGGGGATTATCACTGCAAAATTTCACCCACCGTTTTTAACAGTCTAACTAGCTGTATGATTGAGATCAGGGGTGACTTAGTGTACCCATCTGGGTACGCTAGCACGCCTAGGTGCTCGTCAAAGCACGATCGTATGCATGGAGGCCTGTCAGCACCACTGTTGTCATCTTGGAAAATGGAAATGTCCACAGCATAATAACGAAGCTGCACAAGAAAGGGCAACATCTGGTCACCTAAAAAGTTGAAATAAACATCCTGGTTCGTGTTCACATTAACCTAAATGAATAATCCAATATCCCGGTACAGAAAGAAAAACACCCGATATATCAAAGCTCCAACTTCGTTGTGAAATGAACTTCCACACTGCGGGTTAAACCAAGCACTGGGCTGTCGGTGCACTTGACGCCTTGCATCTTTTAAAACGACGCAAAATCGCGACTCATCAGTGCAACATATGGTCACCTAAAAAGTTGAAATAAACATCCTGGTTCGGGTTCATGTTAACCTAAATGAATAAGCCAATATCCCGGTATGGAGGGAAAAACAACCGATATATCAAAGCCCCGACTTCGTTGAGAACTGAACTTGCACACTGCAAGTTAAACCAACCACTGGGCTGTTGGTGCACTTGACGCCTTGCATCTTTTAAAACGACGCAAAATCGCGACTCATCAGTGCAACATCCGGTCACCTAAAAAGTTGAAATAAACATCCTGGTTCGTGTACACGTTAATCTAAATGAATAAGCCAATATCCCGGTACGGAAGGAAAAACACCCGATATATCAAAGCTCCAACTTCGTTGTGAACTGAACTTCCACACTGGTAGTTAAACCAAGCACTGGGCTGTCGGTGCACTTGACGCCTTGCATCTTTTAAAACGATGCAAAATCGCGACTCATCAGTGCAACATCTGGTCACCTAAAAAATTGATATAAACATCCTGGTTTGTGTTCATGCTAACGTAAATGTATAAGCCAATATCCCGGTACGGAAGGAAAAACACCCGATATATCAAAGCTCCAACTTCGTTGTGAACTGAACTTCCACACTGGTAGTTAAACCAAGCACTGGGCTGTCGGTGCACTTGACGCCTTGCTTCTTTTAAAACGATGCAAAATCGCGACTCATCAGTGCAAGATCTGGTCACCTAAATAGTTGAAATAAACGTCCTGGTTCCCGTTCATGTTAACCTAAATGAATAAGCCAATATCCTGGTACGGAAGGAAAAACACCCGATATATCAAAGCTCCAACTTCGTTGTGAACCGAACTTCCACACTGCGGGTTAAACCAAGCACTGGGCTGTCGGTGCACTTGACGCCTTGCATCTTTTAAAACGACGCAAAATCGCGACTCATCAGTGCAACATATGGTCACCTAAAAAGTTGAAATAAACATCCTGGTTCGGGTTCATGTTAACCTAAATGAATAAGCCAATATCCCGGTATGGAGGGAAAAACAACCGATATATCAAAGCCCCGACTTCGTTGAGAACTGAACTTGCACACTGCAAGTTAAACCAACCACTGGGCTGTTGGTGCACTTGACGCCTTGCATCTTTTAAAACGACGCAAAATCGCGACTCATCAGTGCAACATCCGGTCACCTAAAAAGTTGAAATAAACATCCTGGTTCGTGTACACGTTAACCTAAATGAATAAGCCAATATCCCGGTACGGAAGGAAAAACACCCGATATATCAAAGCTCCAAGTACGTTGTGAACTGAACTTCCACACTGGTAGTTAAACCAAGCACTGGGCTGTCGGTGCACTTGACGCCTTGCATCTTTTAAAACGACGCAAAATAGCGACTCATCAGTGCAACATCTGGTCACCTAAAAAGTTGAAATAAACATCCTGGTTCGTGTTCACATTAACCTAAATGAATAAGCCAATATCCCGGTATGGAAGGAAAAACACCCGATATATCAAAGCTCCAACTTCGTTGTGAACTGAACTTCCACACTGGTAGTTAAACCAAGCACTGGGCTGTCGGTGCACTTGACGCCTTGCATCTTTTAAAACGATGCAAAATCGCGACTCATCAGTGCAACATCTGGTCACCTAAAAAATTGATATAAACATCCTGGTTTGTGTTCATGCTAACGTAAATGTATAAGCCAATATCCCGGTACGGAAGGAAAAACACCCGATATATCAAAGCTCCAACTTCGTTGTGAACTGAACTTCCACACTGGTAGTTAAACCAAGCACTGGGCTGTCGGTGCACTTGACGCCTTGCTTCTTTTAAAACGATGCAAAATCGCGACTCATCAGTGCAAGATCTGGTCAACTAAATAGTTGAAATAAACGTCCTGGTTCCCGTTCATGTTAACCTAAATGAATAAGCCAATATCCTGGTACGGAAGGAAAAACACCCGATATATCAAAGCTCCAACTTCGTTGTGAACCGAACTTCCACACTGCGGGTTAAACCAAGCACTGGGCTGTCGGTGCACTTGACGCCTTGCATCTTTTAAAACGACGCAAAATCGCGACTCATCAGTGCAACATATGGACACCTAAAAAGTTGAAATAAACATCCTGGTTCAGGTTCATGTTAACCTAAATGAATAAGCCAATATCCCGGTATGGAGGGAAAAACAACCGATATATCAAAGCCCCGACTTCGTTGAGAACTGAACTTGCACACTGCAAGTTAAACCAACCACTGGGCTGTTGGTGCACTTGACGCCTTGCATCTTTTAAAACGACGCAAAATCGCGACTCATCAGTGCAACATCCGGTCACCTAAAAAGTTGAAATAAACATCCTGGTTCGTGTACACGTTAACCTAAATGAATAAGCCAATATCCCGGTACGGAAGGAAAAACACCCGATATATCAAAGCTCCAAGTACGTTGTGAACTGAACTTCCACACTGGTAGTTAAACCAAGCACTGGGCTGTCGGTGCACTTGACGCCTTGCATCTTTTAAAACGACGCAAAATAGCGACTCATCAGTGCAACATCTGGTCACCTAAAAAGTTGAAATAAACATCCTGGTTCGTGTTCACATTAACCTAAATGAATAAGCCAATATCCCGGTATGGAAGGAAAAACACCCGATATATCAAAGCTCCAACTTCGTTGTGAACTGAACTTCCACACTGGTAGTTAAACCAAGCACTGGGCTGTCGGTGCACTTGACGCCTTGCATCTTTTAAAACGATGCAAAATCGCGACTCATCAGTGCAACATCTGGTCACCTAAAAAATTGATATAAACATCCTGGTTTGTGTTCATGCTAACGTAAATGTATAAGCCAATATCCCGGTACGGAAGGAAAAACACCCGATATATCAAAGCTCCAACTTCGTTGTGAACTGAACTTCCACACTGGTAGTTAAACCAAGCACTGGGCTGTCGGTGCACTTGACGCCTTGCTTCTTTTAAAACGATGCAAAATCGCGACTCATCAGTGCAAGATCTGGTCACCTAAATAGTTGAAATAAACGTCCTGGTTCCCGTTCATGTTAACCTAAATGAATAAGCCAATATCCTGGTACGGAAGGAAAAACACCCGATATATCAAAGCTCCAACTTCGTTGTGAACCGAACTTCCACACTGCGGGTTAAACCAAGCACTGTGCTGTCGGTGCACTCGACGCCTTGCATCTTTTAAAACGATGCAAAATTGCGACTCATCAGAGGAACATCTGGTCACCTAAAAAGTTGAAATAAACATCCTGGTTTGTGTTCATGCGAACTTAAAGGTATAAGCCAATATCCCGGTACGGAAGGAAAAACACCCGATATATCAAAGCTCCAACTTCGTTGTGAACTGAACTTCCACACTGCGGGTTAAACCAAGCACTGGGCTGTCGGTGCACTTGACGCCTTGTATCTTTTAAAACGACGCAAAATCGCGACTCATCTGTGCAACATTGGTCACCTAAAAAGTTGAAATAAACATCCTGGTTCGTGTTTACGTTAACCTAAATGAATAAGCCAATATCCCGGTATGGAGGGAGAAACAACCGATATATCAAAGCTCCAACTTCGTTGTGAACTGAACTTCCACACTGGTAGTTAAACCAAGCACTGGGCTGTCGGTGCACTTGACGCCTTGCAACTTTTAAAACGACGCAAAATAGCGACTCATCAGTGCAACATCTGGTCACCTAAAAAGTTGAAATAAACATCCTGGTTCGTGTTCACATTAACCTAAATGAATAAGCCAATATCCCGGTATGGAAGGAAAAACACCCGATATATCAAAGCTCCAACTTCGTTGTGAACTGAACTTCCAAACTGCGGGTTAAACCAAGCACTGGGCTGTCGGTGCACTTGACGCCTTGCATCTTTTAAAACGACGCAAAATCGCGACTCATCAGTGCAACATCTGGTCACCTAAAAAATTGATATAAACATCCTGGTTTGTGTTCATGCTAATGTAAATGTATAAGCCAATATCCCGGTATGGAAGGAAAAACACCCGATATATCAAAGCTCCAACTTCGTTGTGAACTGAACTTCCACACTGCTAGTTAAACCAAGCACTGGGCTGTCGGTGCACTTGACGCCTTGCTTCTTTTAAAATGATACAAAATCGCGACTCATCAGTGCAACATCTAGTCACCTAAAAAGTTGAAATAAACGTCCTGGTTCCCGTTCATGTTAACCTAAATGAATAAGCCAATATCCTGGTACGGAAGGAAAAACACCCGATATATCAAAGCTCCAACTTCGTTGTGAACCGAACTTCCACACTGCGGGTTAAACCAAGCACTGGGCTGTCGGTGCACTTGACGCCTTGCATCTTTTAAAACGATGCAAAATCGCGACTCATCAGAGGAACATCTGGTCACCTAAAAAGTTGAAATAAACATCCTGGTTTGTGTTCATGCAAACTTAAATGTATAAGCCAATATCCCGGTACGGAAGGAAAAACACCCGATATATCAAAGCTCCAAATTCGTTGTGAACTGAACTTCCACACTGGTAGTTAAACCAAGCACTGGGCTGTCGGTGCACTTGACGCCTTGTATCTTATAAAACGACGCAAAATCGCGACTCATCTGTGCAACATTGGTCACCTAAAAAGTTGATATAAACATCCTGGTTCGTGTTTACGTTAACCTAAATGAATAAGCCAATATCCCGGTATGGAGGGAGAAACAACCGATATATCAAAGCTCCAACTTCGTTGTGAACTGAACTTCCACACTGGTAGTTAAACCAAGCACTGGGCTGTCGGTGCACTTGACGCCTTGCATCTTTTAAAACGATGCAAAATCGCGACTCATCAGTGCAACATCTGGTCACCTAAAAAATTGATATAAACATCCTGGTTTGTGTTCATGCTAATGTAAATGTATAAGCCAATATCCCGGTATGGAAGGAAAAACACCCGATATATCAAAGCTCCAACTTCGTTGTGAACTGAACTTCCACACTGGTAGTTAAACCAACCACTGGGCTGTCGGTGCACTTGACGCCTTGCATCTTTTAAAACGATGCAAAATCGCGACTCATCAGTGCAACATCTGGTCACCTAAAAAATTGATATAAACATCCTGGTTTGTGTTCATGCTAACGTAAATGTATAAGCCAATATCCCGGTATGGAAGGAAAAACACCCGATATATCAAAGCTCCAACTTCGTTGTGAACTGAACTTCCACACTGGTAGTTAAACCAAGCACTGGGCTGTCGGTGCACTTGACGCCTTGCATCTTTTAAAACGATGCAAAATCGCGACTCATCAGTGCAACATCTGGTCACCTAAAAAATTGATATAAACATCCTGGTTTGTGTTCATGCTAATGTAAATGTATAAGCCAATATCCCGGTATGGAAGGAAAAACACCCGATATATCAAAGCTCCAACTTCGTTGTGAACTGAACTTCCACACTGCTAGTTAAACCAAGCACTGGGCTGTCGGTGCACTTGACGCCTTGCTTCTTTTAAAATGATACAAAATCGCGACTCATCAGTGCAACATCTAGTCACCTAAAAAGTTGAAATAAACGTCCTGGTTCCCGTTCATGTTAACCTAAATGAATAAGCCAATATCCTGGTACGGAAGGAAAAACACCCGATATATCAAAGCTCCAACTTCGTTGTGAACCGAACTTCCACACTGCGGGTTAAACCAAGCACTGGGCTGTCGGTGCACTTGACGCCTTGCATCTTTTAAAACGATGCAAAATCGCGACTCATCAGAGGAACATCTGGTCACCTAAAAAGTTGAAATAAACATCCTGGTTTGTGTTCATGCAAACTTAAATGTATAAGCCAATATCCCGGTACGGAAGGAAAAACACCCGATATATCAAAGCTCCAAATTCGTTGTGAACTGAACTTCCACACTGGTAGTTAAACCAAGCACTGGGCTGTCGGTGCACTTGACGCCTTGTATCTTATAAAACGACGCAAAATCGCGACTCATCTGTGCAACATTGGTCACCTAAAAAGTTGAAATAAACATCCTGGTTCGTGTTTACGTTAACCTAAATGAATAAGCCAATATCCCGGTATGGAGGGAGAAACAACAGATATATCATAGCTCCAACTTCGTTGTGAACTGAACTTCCACACTGGTAGTTAAACCAAGCACTGGGCTGTCGGTGCACTTGACGCCTTGCATCTTTTAAAACGACGCAAAATAGCGACTCATCAGTGCAACATCTGGTCACCTAAAAAGTTGAAATAAACATCCTGGTTCGATGTTCACATTAACCTAAATGAATAAGCCAATATCCCGGTATGGAAGGAAAAACACCCGATATATCAAAGCTCCAACTTCGTTGTGAACTGAACTTCCACATTGCGGGTTAAACCAAGCACTGGGCTGTCGGTGCACTTGACGCCTTGCATCTTTTAAAACGATGCAAAATCGCGACTCATCAGTGCAACATCTGGTCACCTAAAAAATTGATATAAACATCCTGGTTTGTGTTCATGCTAACGTAGATGTATAAGCCAATATCCCGGTACGGAAGGAAAAACACCCGATATATCAAAGCTCCAACTTCGTTGTGAACTGAACTTCCACACTGCTAGTTAAACCAAGCACTGGGCTATCGGTGCACTTGACGTCTTGCTTCTTTTAAAACGATGCAAAATCGCGACTCATCAGTGCAAGATCTGGTCACCTGAAAAGTTGAAATAAACATCCTGGTTTGTGTTCATGCGAACTTAAATGTATAAGCCAATATCCCAGTACGGAAGGAAAAACACCCGATATATCAAAGCTCCAACTTCGTTGTGAACTGAATTTCCACACTGCGGGTTAAACCAAGCACTGGGCTGTCGGTGCACTTGACGCCTTGCATCTTTTAAAACGACGCATATCCTGGTACGGAGGGAGAAACAACCGATATATCAAAGCTCCAACTTCGTTGTGAACTGAACTTCCACACTGCGGGTTAAACCAAGCACTGGGCTGTCAGTGCACTTGACGCCTTGCATCTTTTAAAACGACAAAAAATCGCGACTCATCTGTGCAACATTGGTCACCTAAAAAGTTGAAATAAACATCCTGGTTAGTGTTTACGTTAACCTAAATGAATAAGCCAATATCCCGGTATGGAGGGAGAAACAACCGATATATCAAAGCTCCAACTTCGTTGTGAACTGAACTTCCACACTGCTAGTTAAACCAAGCACTGGGCTGTCGGTGCACTTGACGCCTTGCATCATTTAAAACGACGCATATCCTGGTACGGAGGGAGAAACAACCGATATATCAAAGCTCCAACTTCGTTGTGAACTGAACTTCCACACTGCGGGTTAAACCAAGCACTGGGCTGTCAGTGCACTTGACGCCTTGCATCTTTTAAAACGACAAAAAATCGCGACTCATCAGTGCCACATTGGTCACCTAAAAAGTAGGAATCAACATCCCGGTTCGTTTTTACGTTAACCTAAATGAATAAGCCAATATCCCAGTACGGAAGGAAAAGCTCCCGATATATCAAAGCTCCAACTTCGTTGTGAACTGAACTTCCACACTGCGGGTTAAATCAAGAACTGGGCTGTCGGTGCACTTGACGCCTTGCATCTTTTAAAATGATGCAAAATCGCGACTCATCAGTGCATCATCTGGTCACCTGAAAAGTTGAAATAAACGTCCTGGTTCCTGTTCACGTTAACCTAAATGAATAAGCCAATATCCCGGTACGGAAGGAAAAACACCCGATATATCAAAGCTCCAACTTCCTTGTGAACTGAACTTCCACACTGCGGGTTAAACCAAGCACTGGGCTGTCAGTGCACTTGACGCCTTGCATCTTTTAAAACGACGCAAAATAGCGACTCATCAGTGCAACATTGGTCACCCAAAAAGTTGAAATAAACATCCTGGTTTGTTTTCATGCTAACCTAAATGTATAAGCCAATATCCCGGTACAGAAGGAAAAACACCCGATATATCAAAGCTTCAACTTCGTTGTGAACCGAACTTCCACACTGCGGGTTAAACCAAGCACTGGGCTGTCGGTGCACTTGACGCCTTGCATCTTTTAAAACGACGCAAATTCGCGACTCAACAGTTCACACTGCACGTTTGGTCCATTGAAGACATGCAGCTTTATATACCGCAGCGAGAAATGATCTTCTGCGAGATGCTCGACTCCAGATGTCCACTGTACGCGGTTGCCTTCGCAATATATGCTCGGAAACTGGCTGAGATGGCCATGCATTGACTGAAAGCAACAGTTCCTCTACGGCCTGAAACTTACTGTCATTGACTCTCTATTATGATATTTTTACGACCACAGTTACATAGATGCGAGTGGTGCAGGGTTCCTTTTTTACACAGTTCATTTGATTCACCAGCAACTCGGGCAACTTAACTCACGGTCTGGTCAAGAGCACGTCAAAATACGGTAGCTTCTTTCCTCCAGTTTGTCACGTCTCCACGTCAATTAACCATGCTATACTGCCAAAACCTACGTGAGCGGTGAACGATCACATGACCATATGATTCCAGTTCTGTGCTATCTACAGTGGTCCAGAGCGAACAATCTGATCTATGAGAGGATGACTAATATTTCGTTCAGTAAGTTTACGCTAGAAATTGCAGTGGTACCCTAGAGGGAATGTTTAACATTCTGTCCTTTCTTCTATTCTTCGGTTTATTTATTCATAACAATGCACGGACAAGAACGTAGAGCTAGCATTAAAAAGGTTATAAGTCAGGAAAGTACTCTTTCGCTCCTTCTGTTCATTTTGTTCGTAAAAAAAGCAATGACGGAAAGAATAGAAAGGTTCAAGAGTGGGATTAAAATTATAGGTGGAAGGATATCAACGATAAGATTCGCTGATGACCTTCCTCCGTGAAGATGCTGAAAAATTGCAGAATCTGTTGTGTGGAGTTAACAGTCTAATGCGTACATAATATACATTGAGAGTAAACTGAAGTAAGGCGAAAGTCATGAGAAGTAGCAAAAATGAGAATAATGTGAAGTTTAACGTCAACACTGGTGGTGGCGAAGTAAACGAAGTTAAGGAAGACATCCTGCTACCTTTGAAGAAAAATGTAGCACGACAAACGAAGCCAGGAGGGCGTAAGATGCAGACTAGAGCAAGCAAAGAGGGCGTTCCATGTCAAAAGAAGTCTATTAGTATCAAACATAATATGCCTTAATCTGAGGAAGAAGTTTCTGTGAACTTAGGTTTGGAGCACAGCATTTTGTAGCACTGACTCATGGACAGTGGGAAAACCAGCACAGAAGAGAATCGAACAGTCTGAGCTGTGGTGCCACAGAAGAATCTTGAAAATCAGGTAGACTGATAAAGTAAGGAATGAGAAGGTTCTGCACGGAACGAGAGAAGAAAGAAGCAGATGTAAAACAATGTCAAGGAGACAGGATGATGGGACATCTGTCAAGGCATCAAGCAATAACTTCCACTGTACGAGAGGGAGCGGTAGACGGCAAAAACTATAGAGGAAGGCAGAGATTGGAATACATCCAATAAATAACTGAGGACGTTGTGTGCTAGAGTTAACCTGACACGAAAAGGTTAGGAATGGAATTCGTGGCGGGACGCATGAGGCCAGTCACAAGATGGAAGACTCAAGGAAAAAGATTTCACTATTTATAAACCGTGTTTATGACCACTTTTGACGAAGATAAGCGACGTGCTTTGGGTTCCAATTACCTCGAGAACTATTAAAATGCTCGATTTTGTGTATGCACGCTATAGTCAAAACGTCCCATCGTCTCTATTATTTAAATTTAAATGTGTGGCGTCCGTTTCTTAGCCCTTACGCTCATCTGTCACTCATAGACCCATAGTCAACAATATAGGTGTCAACACGGTTCGGCAAATTCTCGCCCGACTTGTAACTCTTCTCACCTCGTCCGCTGCGCGTCCTCGTCGGTTTTATCCGCAGGATTAATCACAAAGGACAGAGGAGGAGCGGGCGAGCGGGCTGGGAACAGCGCTCGCCGAAACTTCCGGCGCCTAATGATCCGCTGACAACGTGATCGCGTTATGTTGCGTGAGCGCCCATACAGCGTACTTCACTCGTTATAAATCTGTTAAATAGTTTTAGCGCCGGCTGCAGAACTTGGGAACTTGTCCGCTTAACTCGGGCAAACAGGCTGCAAATTAATATCCGGGCCTACGGCAGGCGACGCATTGTGATGCAAGCGCCGCTGGCGGGGATTAGCCCTGCTCGTGTGCCGCCATATTCGCGACGCGCGCGCCCCCAAACAGTTGCAGCCCCTAATGGCGGAAGCCGCTGCAACCAGATTAAACTCCCGTGCTTAACGCAACGTTAATTCAATCACAGCCCAGCTGCGTGAGTAAGCTCTATATTGACTCTTTATACTCTACAATTAAAATTTTTGATTTGTTATTTTCTCTTCTTCTGAAAATTGGTTGGCAACAATTACTCTTCTGCACTGTTCTCTGTTTCCCATTAGTTTCTTCAATCTCTCTCATGAGTGCGCTCCTTCAACCCTTGTGACCTACTGCTCAATTTCTGTAATTTCAGTAGAGTGAGGTGCTTTGTTATTACAAAGACTGTTGTCAGCTCACAATATTTTTTAAAGGGCAACTAAGTTTTACTCAAAATCTTCAATGTATTCTTCAGTATATCAACGTCTGTTTTCATAAATTTGAAAATATGAAGATATTTTATGGTTGTAAATATTCTTAGAAGTTGTGTACGCCATATTAAATCTCATAACTGAAGAGTCGCAGTGCTGCAAGCTCAGTCTCGCCCTGATGGAAATAACAGTGAATGTACAAACCTATTGCAAACGTTTAGGCAAACGACGTAGAATATGAGGCTAACAGCAGAAATTCCAGAGGACTGAAAGTGCACATTACTTAGAAAGGGAGTTAAATTGATGACAACTACAGAGAAGTATCATTGTTACCAATTACATACAATATCCTGTCCAAAGATTTACAGAATTAGCTATAGAATCAGGTAGATGACAATATCAGGGTGTATCATGGTGGATTTCGGAAACACCGGTCATTTGTGGAGCAGATCCTGAGTCTTAGGCTCATAATCCAAGAAAGAATAGCATGCTGGATGCACTATGCCACTTCAAAAAGGCATACAACACTACAGACAGACATCTATTGGCAGAGCTCGGTGTGGCTGATGAAAAAAAGAAACATAATGTGGTAAACATTAGTAAACACAAAATCTGAAGGCAAATTCTTAGAGAGATATTTGAAGCTCTGGAGGCTAGACAGAGGGATGGTCTGTCCCCTGTTTTGTAAGATTTTGGTCTTGAAATGGCGAGAGTGGGAAGATCAACCCAGAAAGAATGGAGTAAGTAATCAGGTGCAACTGGGCTATGAAAATAATAGAATTCAGTGTTTATCTTTCGCCAGGCACCTTATAATACTGTCCAAAGACATAGCGCTAACAAGAAAATCAACAACTGCAGAATTCATGATCGTATGTGAATGTAATACCATCGACAGGTATGTAAATTGTTAGAGTTGCAATTGTTTGAAACGGCCACCAGGGTGCATGTAGTGTTGTTCGTGTGGAAGGTCATATACGGGGCGGGAACAGCATAAGATGTTGAGTTATTACTTGTCGTGGCTGTCCAATTTCATTAATGTAGGGGTGTTTGGTGTCCAGTTGTTATTGATGTAAGATAACTCTTGAGACAATTCAGGAACTGTAGGAAAGGAAGCGGACGTTTACTCTGGCACAGTAAACACACCTTCACTTCCATATACGGTTCCATATGCGTGTCAGGCTCGGCCCGTTGGTCACTCAATCGCAGACGTGGCAACGAGCAAACCTGATTTGGGCCCCTGTCCAACCGAGGGTGGAAGGGTACGGAACTTTGGAAAACAAGTAAGAGAAAGTAGGAGATAAGTGATAACAGACACAGACACGAAAATAGTAGGCAACAGCGGATTATAAAGTATAATCTGAGTCCTAGTGAAGAAGTGGCAGTTAGCCGTGAAGAGCCATCGCAGTGCGGTTGTAGACGGGAGGCGTAGTAAGACGCCTAGGGAACAGCAACACATGCTCGACGAACCAGAAATAAGAGCCCTGAAGAAGTAGGCTTTCTACGTAGAAGTCTGTATTCCATTTCTAGCTTAGAAAATAAAGTACCAGAAATATTGGGAGCCTTTGTCTTTCTGTCAGGTAACAGAAGAACAAGAGCAGTCTGCATTTGTCTCTATTAGTGAGCTATACAAGTGGTTCTGTAAAGAATTGGTTCGTTGGTTGATTTGGTGGGAGGGGGTGGAGGAGACCAAACAGCGAGGTCATCGGTCCCATCGGATTGCGCAAGCATGGAGAAGGAAGTCGCCCGCGTCATTTCAGAGGAACCATCTCGGCATTAGCCTGAAGCGATTTATGGAAATCACGGAAAACCTAAATCAGGACGGCCGGACGCGGGTTTGAAGCGTCGTCCCCCAGAATGCGACTCCAGTGTGCTAATCAATGTGCTACGTCACTCGGTGTGTAAAGAACTGGCTTAGTACTCGTCACTGACAAATCTGTGTAGTTAAGGGAACAGAGTTACGGGCAAACTGGACCAATGTTGTTAAAGTAATCAGAAGAGTGTGCTATAACGCAGCTGCCTCTTGGAGGAGTTAGGCCAGCGAGCAACGAAAGATAAAGCCTCTGTAAGACACCCCTCCCATTGAGGTATACTGTATATGGGAAATAAACTGTTGAACTGAAGGTTGCTGCCGTATCCTAAAGGCAACATGATTCAATATTTGAGCAATCCGTCTGTCCGCCATCTTCAGGAGAAGCTGCTGCCCCTGAATTTCGCTGAAAACTGTTGCCAAGGCAATAATTCGATGTCCTGTTGTGCGGAATTTGTATTTAATTTAGGGGCGACTAGACACTTCAACAAGAACAACAAACAACAGGATTAGTGTTAGCACAACTTAACAATAGCCTCCAGTCCCCTAATGTTACATCAATGCCCGTTCCCAACTGGCCGTGGTTGATTGGCTAATGAAGATGGGTGCCTTCAGTAGCTGCTTACACAACATTACTGATTTACGTAATTTATTAATAACAGTTCACTGAAAAACAAGTCTTAAAACCATAGAAAGGCTGGTTAAATAACTGTTCCTTTGATTAATCGGATAATAAATTCTCAATCAATAACAGTAGCAAACAACATCACTTCAAAATAAAAACTTACAGAATCGTAATGGTAGAAAGGAACCTTACAGACTTCAAAATTCACTTTCATTTAACACGCAGATATAAAAACACATCCAAAACTCACAGTTAGCATATTTGTCAAATTCCAGTATTTATAATCGCTGAACTACAGCGTAGAATTGACAATTTCAAATCTGTCGAATGAGTAATCCTGATAACAGAAAATTATGTTCACAAATAAGAAATATAATAACTTTATGACAACACCCATCCGGCATTGGTCACATTTTTACACAGTCGTAAATTCCGTTGAAAAGTAGTAGTTACTGCTCAAACTCCACACAGTTAAATAAACTAACCCCGCAGAAGTCACTGAAGGTTAATACACGTACCGTATTCCACTGCTTTCTTCTCCAATATCATGGCATCCTTATTGCGGGCGAACATGCTACAGCACAGCGTGTTCAGGTTGGGCCCACGCTGTCTTGTTTATCTGCCGTGGCAAAATACCCACAAACGGCCACAGCTCGCCGTAAATTGCGTCCATACAATTGCAGAGCCCACGGCTTATCGTTCCACAGCAGCGTCGAATTCCCAAGTGTTTCGGTTTCACCATCAGCTCATTACCACAGAGTGCCAAAATTATTAATGCACAGTTTGGACCATCCGGACCCCAACACTCTGCCGTTCTGTCCTCCCCGCTCGGTATTCTCCAACCCTCCTCTCCTCGTCGCCAGAGGGCCACTCGCCGCCAACTCGGCGCCCCAGTATCTCTGGCGAGACCAATATCGACCTTAACACTCGTGGCCGGAACACAATCGTGCCGAAAATGGGCACACTGTATAGGTATCAGTAACGTACCGGGTGCATGCGCCGCCCATCACAATAGCTTCCCTCCAAGACTGGGCTGGCGCACTGGTGGCGCAGCCCTTAGTAGGACACTGGCGGTAACGATATATCGTACTCAAAGACTATTTCCACACACTCGAGCTGACCGCATCGAAGAACGTCCTGTTTTGATTTGGGATAGTACAGAGCTCCACGTCCTGGTAAGAGAAAAGCAGCAAATCATCTTTCACGGAACCGAATGGTGCCGTAATCTTGGAAAGTGGACGGAACACACCTTAATGTTAAAACTCCTTAAAATTCAAGTTTTTTAATGAATTTTAACATCAAGAGAGTGTTTCATCCACTTTACAAGAGCTGGCCGGGGTGGCCTAGCGGTTCTAGGCGCTACAGTCTGGAACCGCGCGACTGCTACGGTCGCAGGTTCGAATCCTGCCTCGGGCACGGATGTGTGTGATGTCTTTAGGTTAGTTCGGTTTAAGTAGTTCTAAGTTCTAGGAGACCTCAGACGTTAAGGCCATAGTGCTCAGAGCCATTTGAACCATTTGAACTTTCCAAGATTAGGGCCCAACTCGACTCTGTGAAAGATGATTTGGGGATTACGAAGATTGGTGTCAGTGTGAGAAGGCTTACATCAGCCGTTCGATTCCTACACTTCAACGCATGTGCGCGGAACATCGCCGTCATACGAGGCTAAAATAACAGGAAAAGTCGGTAGTAGCGGAACATAGCCTAAACGAGGGACACGGGATGAAATATGACGAGAATGTGAAAGTATCCAACACTTCCGGTTTTTGCAACAGTGTTTATAAAATGTCAATTGAAATTAGTATGGCAGACAGTTTAATAGAGATACTGGTTTTCCTCTTAAAAGGGCATGGAACTCTATACTATCCCGCATCAAAACAGAACATTCTTCGGTGCGGCCAGCCCGTGTGTTTGAAAAATAGTCTTCGAGTGAGATACATCGTTGCCTCTGGTGTCCTACTAAGGACGGTGCCACCAACCCAGTCTTAGAGCGCAGCAAGTGTGATGGGCGGTGCGTGCTCCGTGTACGTTACGGAGGCATTTATAGGACGACGAAATGCAGCCACGACATCAGTTTTCAGTGGAACTCCTCAGCAGCAGCAGCATTTTTCTGAACGTGGTGGACAGATGGATCCGCGAAACATTGAATCTTGTTGATTTTAGGATCCAGCAGCAAACCCGAGGATACTGTCAAGGCTTATTATGAGAAAGCCTTAGAAGTCACAAACTGTTGAAGTATTAAAGTATTGCCCGTCTGAAATCCAGAACGCTTCTTGGTCGGATAATAACCCTCTCCGTTCTCCTAGCTTCTCCTAAGTAAATGAGAAAGGTATTTACCCCAATTACTACAACGTTTCGAAGGAGTCAGCAACTAATAGGGACACGACGCACTGAGAAGTGCATTGAGCTGCCATGTACTTGTGTGGAATAATGTTATCAACATCCATCAAAATTTGAAAGGTATTACTATGAGTATCCATTTAGACAGCAGATGGAATCGGGCAATATCCAGATTTGCGGTGCATTCAGACCAACGAAGTTAAGTGCTGTCACCCTTGGCTAACATTTGGATGAGTCACCACGCGAATCCGCTGAGTGCTGTTGGCAAGCGGGATGCACTCAACCGTTGTGAGGCCGATTGAGGAGCTACTAATCAAGTAGTAGTGCCATCAGTCCCAAAACCTAATAACCACTGGGAGAGTGGTGTGCTGACCACATGCCGTTCCATATTCTCAGCCGGTGATGCGTAAGGGCTGAGGATGACAAGGCGGCCAGTCGGTACCATTGGGCCTTCAAGGCCTCATGGAAGGTGTTTGTTTTTTGCTGTGTATTCGAATGTAACAGTGGCGTGAAGTTGCAATGCATGGCAAGGTGACGGTAGGCATTGTGTGTATTGTGTATTGAACTAGGGACCTAGAAACGATGGAGATTCTTCGTCCCACCGAAGCCCTCAGTGGTACACAACACCACACCCCACAACAGGCCACAGCAGTCCAGCCAATCCACCGCCGCCCCACACCGAACTCAGGGTTATTGAGCGGTTCCGCCCACAGTGGAGCTCCCCCCTCCGGGAACGTCTCATACCACATGAGCGTAACCCCAATGTTTGTGTATAGAGTAATTATGGTGTATGTGTACGTGTTTGTGCAGCAATCGCCGACATAGCGTAACTGAGGCGGAATAAGGGGAACCAGCCCGCATTCGCCGAGGCAGATGGAAAACCGCCTCAAAAACCATCCACAGGCTGGCCGGCACACCGGACCTCGACACTAATCCGTCGGGTGGATTCGTGCTGGGACTGGCACGCCTTCCCGTTCGGGAAGCAGCGCGTTAGTCCGCACGGCTAGCCGGGCGGGCGCGGCAGGCATACTCGTCGTCAAGGCTCCAACAAACCACGTCAGACCACCACAATGGACGATCGCCGTATTGTGCACAAGACTCAACGTAACCTCTTCACGTCTGCGCCTGCCGTCCGAGAACAAATGATGGACTGCCTGAAACATTATGTTTTCCGGCTCTTTAGTTGGAGACTAGCAGCAGCCAGAGTAGGAAATACCCATCCCATTCGTAGGTTGCCGTCAACACCGCGATACAGTTTGCTGCATCTGGTCCGTGACCAAAATGCATGGATTGCCGATGAATGACGTCGCATTGTGTACAGCGATGAATTGCTGCACTGCACTGCCCGGGATGACCATTCTTCCATTGTTTCGGAGGGGAACAACGGTGTTACCGCCGCTGTCAAAGTGTGGGACACTATCCGTTATGACTTCCAGTCACGACTGGTAATGACGGATGGAAGTCTGACACCACAATGGTTCGTCACGAACATCCTGCGTTTTCATCTGTTACCTGTCATGCAACTACATCGTGATACCATTTTTCAACAGGACAATGCTCGTCCACACATGGCACGTGACTGTAAGAACTGTCTGCCTGATATGAAGGTTCTCCAGTGGCCAGGAAGATACCCAGTGCAGTTCCTGATATAACAAGTCTGGATCCAAATCGAACATCAACTCCATCGAAGTGCCTGTATCCACGACCTCAAAGACCAGTTACAAAAGCTGTGGGCCAACTTGCCTCAGGAAAGGATACAACGGCTTCATGGCATCAACAGAATCACTGCATGCATCCAGGCCAGAGGGGACGCCATACCGATAAGTGGGCTCATACTGCCAACTTCTTTGATAATTCGACTCTATTTTGTAGTCATTTTAATAACATCACATAACCTCTCACCCTGTACTTCCAGATGCTTCAATTTATTGTCAAGCAGTTTATCTTGGCGAACTGATACTAAAAAACGCACTCACAGGGAGGCTAATAAAATCAGACGAAGGAAGTCGGAAATAGCTTTACAGTTGACTAAAGATTTCATTACGGGGATCTAGCTATTCTCACGCGAAAACCAGAATTGTCTATATGCAGTCGAATGCATGGATTTGACTAAGACAGGAGCTATAGAAAACATAAAACAGAAGGAGAGGAAAATGCTATGAAAAATATTGGAACCAATAAAATGGGACGGTGTATACAGGAGCAGTAGTGAAAATCTGTACAAGGAAATTGGACAACTAAATATAAAGACAAGATAACGATCATTGGTGGTTTACGGCCTTCTGGTTTGGATGAATGAAAACAGGATATGAAATAAAATTTTTGAACGTGTTAATAGAAAACGACTTCCTGGTGCCCCTGATCCCAAGATATCAGGAGAGATCTGAAAGAGATGAAACTTGAAGAACATGAAATATTCAACAGATATTCATCGAAAGAAGATTGTAGAGTCCATCTCCAGAGAAAACCAAAAAAGTGAAGTGGTTCTGACTGTATGAAAAATTATTCGAAAAATCGGTAGTTAAATGAGGAGTAAATATCTAGAAGGCCCAAATCCAGTGAAAATAGACAGAGTCGAAAGAATCTGCTACTACATCATCTTTGATGTGTCTGGTGTATTGCAGTCTAGATCTTCCTCTCTATTTTTTCCTTGAATCATTCGCTTCCTTACATTAGTTAAATGACTAATATTCGGTAGAAATGCCCAATAAATTAATCTCTTCTCTTCCGTTCAGTTTGTAGTAGATATCTTTTCTCATCTGTTCTAAAAATTTCTTCATTTGGCAGTATTTCTGTCCACGAGATCTTTTCCACCTTTCTTCTGCACTATATTACAACTACCTCCAGACGTCTACTGTCGTATTCACTAACAGCTGACGTTTCCAAGCCATAAAAGCCCACACTACAGACAAAGCTCTCAGTAAACCTCGTTTTGGTCAGAACGTTTACGTTCCATAAGGTAAGCAGCTTCTTTTCCTTGGAACAGGCTCAAATGGCTCTGAGCACTATGGGACTTAACTGCTGTGGTCATCAGTCCCCTAGAACTTAGAACTACTTAAACCTAACTAACCTAAGGACATCACACACATCCATGCCCGAGGCAGGATTCGAACCTGCGACCGTAGCAGTCCCGCGGTTCCGGACTGCGCGCCTAGAACCACTAGACCACCGCGGCCGGCCCTTGGAACAGGCTGTCTTTGGTCTCCTTATGATTGCTGGATTATTGCCATATGAGGTGAGTAGTTAAAGGTATTTAGTTTGGATGATATATCATTACGTCTGATGTCTACTGTGATATGTTAACAGCTGAATAAAATAAATAAATGTGTACGATATGAAGCAGAAACCAATAAAAGGCTGCTTGATACTGCCATCTGTGGGACCTATAAAGGCTATCTATGAAGGTGCCTGAAATATTGAGTTAACCATGTCGTCCAACGCTAAGACCATTGCGCAACAAGAGTTGTCAGACGAAGGTATACGTTTCGTGTTTCCTGTAGATACAGTTCTCCTGTGGTATGTATATCAGGTGCAGCACAGTGTGGGAGTGAAACGGCACTGCAACTGGATACAATGTTGAATGCGCGGGACAGTACGATATTTGTAGGCAAAACGTCTAAACTGAGACGATAAAACTCATGGGATATCTGCTAATATCGTTTCGGACCTCCTTTTGCCTCACGTAGTGCAGCAGATTGATATGGCATGGTCTCGACAAGTCGTTGGAAGTCTGCCTGCAGAAACGTTGAGCCATGCTGCCTCCAAGCCGTCCATAATTGTGAAGCTGTTGCCCGCGCAGGATCTTGTGCACGAACAGACCTCTCGATTATGTCCCACAAATGTTCAATGGGTTTCATGTCTGGCGATCTGGGTGGCCAGACCAGTCGCTCGAACTGTCCAGAATGTTCTTCAAACCAGTCGCGAATGAAATTCCACCGGTGTTTGGGAACGTTACTTCCATGAATGGCTGCTAATGGTCTCCAAGCAGCCGAACATCTGGAGGACCCAGTCCATTCCATATAAAGATAGCTTTGTCAGATCTGCGACACATTCTAACCCTATCATCAGCCCTTACCAACTGAAATCGGGATTCATCTGACCAGGCCGAAGTTTTCCAATCAACTAGGGTCCAACCCATATGGTCACGATCCCAGCAGATGCGCTGTAGACGCTGTCGTATTGTTAGCAGAGGCACTCACGTCGGTGCCGTACGTCTCACATTAATTTCTAAGGTTATTTCAAGCAGCGTTGCTTGTTTGTTAGCATTGGCAACTCTATGCAAACGTCGTTGCTCTCGGTCATTAAGTGAAGGTTGCCAGTGCCACTGCATTGTCGGCACCTCTTGACACTGTTGATTTCGGAATATTGATTTCCCCGACGACTTCCGAAATGAAGTGTCCCATACGTTTATCTCCAACTACCATTCCGAGTGCGAAGTCTGCTAATACCCGTCGTGCGCGCATAGGTAGAGCAGAATGCATTTCACATGTATCACCTGAGTACAAATTATAGCTCTGCCATTGCACTGCCGTTTTATTCCTTGGGCACTCGGTACTACCGCCCTCTTTATATGTGCATGTCGCTATCCCATGACTTTTGTCACCTCAGTGTAAATTTCACACAGATTAACCGTGAAATTCTGGCGGTGTATGGGCCAAATGTAATGTCGCATCCAGCCGTAGCGAACTGTTGCGAACAATTTGACTAAAGCCGCACAGACAAGTGTAATGCTGGTCGGAATGGAAGCCCATGGACATCGACCACAGGAGTAACGTACAGGCAAGGAGGGACACATTCGCAGCATCTGCAAATTTTCCAACGATGAGAATGCTGACACAGTAATTCTCGAATGGCTCCGCGAGCAAGAAATGGATTTCTCTCGTCACTGAATTGAACGGTTGGTAGAACGTTCCGACCACTGTTGACAGAGCAGCGGACTGAGTAGCTGACAGGCAGTGTATGACTAAAGTTTAAATAACAGTGAGCTGTGCACGAATTCGATCTTTTTGCTAAAAAATGGTGCAGTTTATAGAATATCGTGACGATCAGCGCTTTTTACAGTATCAGGTCGTCTCTTACAGACAATGCAAGATATTTCTAGACAAAATTCGGTGCTGCCTCAATTACATCAAGAACGACACCAGTACGTAGACAGTATGGCGTGCTTTGTCTGTCTATATAATACAAGACGTGAAGATACTGTGAAAGCACATTTACATAATAATTGCAACAGCACTGCAGCTAAAAGTCATGAACTGACTTCATATTTTGCTAATATTATTATTACCGGACAGTGAGGTGATTGTTCAGTTGGGAAACAGGATAAC
Organism: Schistocerca serialis cubense; assembly: GCF_023864345.2. Classification (NCBI taxonomy): domain Eukaryota; kingdom Metazoa; phylum Arthropoda; class Insecta; order Orthoptera; family Acrididae; genus Schistocerca; species Schistocerca serialis. Next base: position 377,347,540 of record NC_064643.1, on the reverse strand, counting down.
AACAATTCATAGAAATGATAACGATCTTTTACAAGTACATTATGATTATTCAAGATACTATTTGTCAAACTAAAAGGAGATCTCTGTTAACGTAAAGTTTTTCGTGGAAAATTTCATGAGGAATTGATGAAGTACTAATATGATACGTCGTATTGAAATAGTACTGCTTCAATTTGACTTACTTAGGCAGTCGAGGCAAAAATAAATTCAGCCAAATAATAATAAGTAACTTATGTTTTTATTTGAAAAAACTAGTAAATTTGATTGCTGAAACGACAGATGTTAAAAATCTTTTAAGTTTCGTTCCGTTACTAAAAATTAAAGCTGCATTCAGCCACAGATAATTGCATTAATTATTTCAAGTTCAGTTAAAAGCATTATTTACAATATTTACCATTTTTGTAGGCAGTACTAGTATTATTTATTTTCAGGAGAAAAGTACTCAAGGTTATGTTGTACTGGTTCCTGGACCAGTTGTAAGTGCTGGCACTGTGTTTCAGTGGGAAATTCCGAGTTATCACAACGATAAACAAGTTAAGAGGAAAGAGAAGTGATAAATGTTGTTTCTAGAGAGAAAGCCACTCCTAGAATTCTACTAAATGCTTCAGAATAATGACAATAGCCGCAACAATAGTCAAACAAGTTTACACAATTAAAGTTTAATAAAATTCACTTTCTGTAAAAGAGATTCTGGAAGTGTAATTTTTATGCATCCTTGTGAGTGTGTAGTTAACGCTAGGACAGCCACTCGAGATTATAGCAAGGTCGCAGAGCTTAGCAGATACGACCAACCGCTTATACAATAGACGATAAAAGTTCACAATATTTAGAAAAAGTAGAGCTGACTAGCTGAACAGAAAAACCTTAAACAAGATACAGTCTCTGAAGAGCGTGCGTGATATAAACGCGCGGACGGTGGTATGCGTAGCTCTCGTTTTCAGTGGGTGTTAACAGGTGACGACTCTTCGTCAGACTTGAGGAATCTCGAACGGAACAACTTGCTCCACACCAGCCAGCGTAGATTCTGAAAACGTCGACTGTGCGAATCCCAATTCACGCTTTTCTTACTAAAAACCAGTACAACATCTCTTTGAGTACTTTCCTCCTGGCAATAAATAATGCGAGTACTGCCTACAGAAATGATAAATATTGGAAATAATGCATTTAACTGAACTTGAAATAATTAATGCAATTATCTGTGGCTGAATGCAGTTTTAATTTTTAGTAACGGTACGAAACTTACAAGATGCTGAAAGTCATGAATCGAGGCAGTTTGGTATTTCTCCAGTTATCTAAAGCATTTTACTCCGTGCCATACCAACATTTACTAACGAAAATACAATCACAATGACTAGCAAACGAAATTTGTCATTAGATTGAGGCTTTCTTGGTAAGGAGGATACTAGATGCAATCTGGATAGAGATCCATCGACAGAAGTAGAAGTAAGTTAAGGTGCTGCGCAGGGAAGTGTATTGATATCCTTGTTGCTCATTTTGTATTTTATTGACGTGGCAGACAATGTTCCTAAAAACCTAAGCCTTTTTTTCAGATGATGCTTTGATCTATAATGAAGATTTATCTCAAAAGAAACTTCACAAGTACATAGTCAGATCATGAAAAGGTTACAAAGTGATGCAAACATTGGTGACTAGCTTTCAACGTTCAGAAATGTTAAACCGTGCACTTCACGAAACAAAAGAAACGTACAATCCCATGACTACACGATCACTGAAACACAACTGGAACCCGTCAACTCATACAAATAGCTGGATGTAACAACGTGTTGGCATATGAAATGTAAGGACCACATAGGTTCACTCGCAGGTAAAGTAGGTGGCAGACTTGGGTAACTTGGTAGGATACGGAGAAAATGGAGATCAAAAAGAAGATCGTTTGCAAAACACTCGTACGAGTCGTCATAGAATAGTGCGTAAGTCTGTGGGACCAGCACTAAGGAGGACTAACAGGGAGTATCGCATGAATACAAAGAAGCACAGCACAAATGACTACACTTCGGTTTTATTCAATGGGAGCGTCATGGAAATACTGAAAAACCTTATCTGTCAGATGCTCGATGATAGACACCAATTATCCAGCGAATGTCTACTCTCCATAGTTTGAAGAACCAGTACCGAGTGAGAAATATGTAACAGTCACCTCCGTATTGCCCCTGAAGTGATTGTGAAGACATGATTAGACTAGTTACAGCACCGACGGGAGCAATTAAGTCATCTTTCCATGCTCAATACGCAAATGGAACGGGAGGAAACTTAGTAGCAGTTTGCGGATTATGAATGGAGATTTAGGAGGTACTGCATCTGTATGTAGCACTTTCGACATGAGCTAGATCGTTGGCTTTTACTGGTAATCGTTACGGATCGTTTCATCTCTTCTCACGCTTCTACTGACACAAAGAAACTCAAAATGTTGTTCTTGAGTGCCTATGATAAAAAGCGCCTCATGTAATCAGAGTTTCCGTACTGGTCTCTACAGTTGGTGGATCATTTCATTGTAATTTCATTTTATTTAACATATAATAGAATAGTTACTGACTTAGCTGAAACTATCTACAATACCCGATGTTGCCTGGATCAAAATATATCGCACGGTTAATGGTGTGAGAACCATTCTGCCTATCAGATATCTGCAGACGTATATGTCATTAAACGTATAATGTATATAGTGTATACTAAATTAATTGATCAGCAATCTGATGTAATATATTTTAATAAAACAGGTCAGGATCTGAAGTCACTTAATTTAACAAGAAATTTAATTTTTATTGTACATAGATATTTGTATTTCACATGCTTACGCACTATATTTGTAGTTTCATTGTTCGGACGATACATGGGCTAATTGTTAGATGGTATAACTCATGAGCACGCGAAGTACAATTGGCCGTGTGAAAAGCATTGTGAATAACAGAAGCTTACACAACACTGAAGAGCTGATACAAAAAACATCAAAGACATCAACATACCCACAACTGCCATACTCACGCCATTTCACATCACATCAATGTACACCAATAACCGCGCCACAGAAACCACCTCCATCATCACACAAGAATTAGCAGTACAGGCAGAAATTCCCAAACCCCACGTAAAAGAAATAACTAGCATTCGAAAACTAGTCACTACTTCTCATCTGGCAATCAGTTCTACTCACAAGAAGACGGGCTTCCAATGGAGTCACCGGTCAGTGGACTCCCAGCCAACATTTTCCCCAATCACATTGAAGATAAAATATTTGAAACAAGACCCAAACAACATCGGATAATACATTGGTATCGTTATGTAGAAGACATCATATGCCTTCTACTCGTAGATGAGACACCCAGTCGCACCCAACAACTCCACAGTGATATAAACAACGTTCACACAAAACAAAATTCACCATAGAAGCACAAAACGACAAAATGATAAATTTCCTTGACCTCAAAATATACAGACACAGCAACCTACATCAATTCTCCATATTCAGGAAAGTGACCACCACTAGCACAGCCATTCACAAACATTCTAATCATCCAGTTTCACACAAACTAGCGGGTTTCCAATATATGCTGCACAGACTGAACAGAACTCCACTCACTGAAAACAACTATAACAACGAATTACAATCAGACAAGTAGCTGCAGAGAATGGGTACGATACAAGCCGCATAGATAAACAGAACAACAAATTTTTAAAAAAATTAAAAAGAACACCCAACACACAAAAACAAAACAGACAGAAATATTCATCCATGGGGAATAATGAGATCCTGAATGAAATGACAGACTTCAAAAATTCACATTTCTTTTCCAATTTCACTACAGTGCTCCTAGAATAAAAGATACATAACATGACAGGCGTTTGACTATAGCCCCAGCAATAGCTTAGAAATATGTAAAATAAATTAGTTTATATCATGATGTGTTCAATAATATTGTAACAGGTACTCAATTGGTAATGTATTTCGTCAACCTACTTCTGTGATACGATAACAAGATGTGCAGAGGACATGTAAACATTTGACACCACACAGATCGATAAATCAATAGTCAAATCGAAACCAGCTGTATTTCGACCGCCATCATGTCCACTGCACTACAGAACTGTTTGTGGTCGTGTTTCGAAGTTACTGCTACGTTAGTGACAATTTGTGAACAGTGACCAAGAGAGCTATGGAAATGGATACACCGCAACACATCACAACGAGACTGCCACGCCAGAAGAACAAAGTGAGTGACCGTTACACAACATTTTCGTGCAAACATCAGTCCAGCTTCCAAAGTGACATCACTTCTTATTCAGTTTTCTCTTCTTCCACAGAATGATCACATCATTTACGAAAAGACTACGTAATATCAGTATGAAATCATTGTAAAGTTGTTTTTGTAATGCCATTTAGCCTGAAGATGAGGTTTAACCCTCGAAACATGTCGCTAAATAAATAAGAAAACACAATAGTTGACAAAATTTGTGACTGGTAGCGCAAATTTTTTTTTTTAACTTTTGCATATTTCTCGAGACAGTCACGGTCGAAAAATAGTCAAAATGGCTTCAAAAGCTTTCTCACCAACTTACAAACACACAGAACACATATGTGAACACACATGAACGACAAACACCCACAACAACAAACAAGTGGTTCACTCTCACCTACAACAACAAAGTAGCCCACAGAATAGGCAACATACTCAAAAACAAGGGCTAAAAATAGCCTACACGACAGACAACTGAACACTGAGAAAACTAAGGACAAACGGCACAAGCACAGACAAAGACAACACATCTGGTTCAAAAATGGTTCAAATGGCTCTGTGCACTATAGGACTTAACAGCTGAAGTCTTCAGTCCCCAAGAACTTAGAACTACTCAAACCTAACTAACCTAAGGATATCACACACATCCATGCCCGAGGCAGAATTCGAACCTGCGACCATAGCAGTCGCGCGGTTCCAGACTGAAGCGCGTACAACCGCTTAGCCACTGCGGCCGGCCAACACATCTGGTATTTACCAACTAACATGTCAGGACTGCAAATCAGTTTATATAGGACAGACAAGCAGAAACTTTAATACCAGATACACAGAACACAGAAGAGCATTAAAAAGTAACAGATGTTTTTCCACATTTGCTGAACACCTTATGGACAAGAAACATAGCCCAACAGATATGAATACTGACTTGAAAACTCTCAAATGCAGCAACAGCCGTCCACAAAAGCTTATAATTGAAGAAAACTATCAAATACAAAAATCCATAGTTGAAGGAAAACAAGTAATAAATGAATACACAGATCTCTGCCATGGAACTCTGTTCTCTGCCCTCAAGAATTGATGGACAGCACCAACCTATAGAACTCCCCCTCCCCCCCCCCCCCCAATTACCCTTCACACACACACACACACACACACACACATACACAGACACAAAACTAAAAAAAAGAAAATAATAATAATAATGGAAATAATCCTCAAACCAACTCTCGCTCTCACTCTCTCTCTTTCACGCACACACACACACACACACACACACACACACACACACACACACACACACACACACACACACAAAATGGTACATTCACCTCAAAACAACTGCTAGGAGCATCTTAAACTGTTCCACTGTACGTCTTCTTGTTTTTACAGTTGGTAAATCAACAGTTCCACTGCCCGCGATCTTTGTTTGTACTGCTGGTAAACAGCGAAATAGTGACAGCTCAATACACAGAACGTCACAGTGAAGACGATGAGGAATACGTAAGTGAAACATAACGTAAATAGACACACACACACACACAACCTTCCGGAATTAATTAATTTCAGGCAAATCCAAATCGTAATTTTTGCCTAAATACATTAAGCTGTATATAGTTGCAGATGACAAACTGTGAAAGGAAACAGGCACTATAAAAAAAATAATACCTCAGGAAAACCACGCCATGTGATAAAAAGGTATGAATGCATAACGTCATGTGTTCTTCAAAAATTTGCAATTACTATTTCAAAACTAATATTTACCTGTATATAAACAGTAAAGAACATTCTTTGTGTTTAACAGCCATAAAATAAAAGCCCATTGATGATGCTGCAACTGCAGTGAAACATGTCTGAGTTAAAAAAACAAAACTGTGTTTTGCTAAAGGCAGACCCCATTCAAAAACGTATGTATTGTTATAGAATACACGGACGAAAGATCTTCAACCTCAGGATGATTCAATATTCTTTGATTTTTACTTAAATTATTTCCTGCATACGGTCGTAAAACGTGTTCTGTTAGACTGAATGCCTCGACACCAACAATGAAACAAGGAATTTTGCTTTGAATACGTTCTGTTTCCTCGTCCTTGGATATGCTTAAATTTCCGTTCATTAGTCGTATGTACAAGAATAAATCTCTGAAAACCGACGAATCACTACGTTTTCCACATGCCCCTACATCAACAAATTTGAATTTGTAATTGATGTCACAAAGTGCCATTAAAACTGTTGAGAAAAATATTTATAATTATAATACAGCGATCCTATGTTGTCTGGTTTCATTACACAGATACGTTTCTGTCTATAGCCCCTATAACACGAGGAAAATTTGCTCTGGATTCAAATTTTTCAGCGATATCTGAACAACATTCTGTCGATGGTTAAGGAACGTATTCTGCTTTCATCTTGATCCATTTCCCTTGACAAACTTGTTGCAAAATTTCTCTGGCTGTAGTTCTTCCAAAGCGATAGGTGTAGTGAATAACAGCAAATGAGCATCCAGAAGCCAGAAGTACCTAAACATAAAACACATGTCTTCTCCGGTCCATTAGCCGAGCGGTCTAGGGCGCTGCAATCACGGACTGTGCGTCTAGTCCCTTGGAACTTCGGAGGCATTGTTACCATGCGAACAGGGATTTGAAGTTTAAGCCTCGTTAACGGAAGTAGCTAACATGTGCATGTGTAGGAAGAGAGAAGACGACAGTGTACAGGAGGTCGAGAGGTGACGACTTGTGAGTGGTCATCCAGGACTGCCGTTAAATGACAGAACAGAAAATTAGGTAAAATGAAGAGAATATATTTAAATGTACTGTGTACAAGGGGCCCGCCTAGAGAGGAAGTTACCACGTTAAGCCCAGTCTAGGAGGACGAACAGCTGAACAAATGGGCAACTGAAGGGGAGGCGGTTCGTGTTGGTGCCCGGACATCAGCCGGAGGCACTGCCTCCCAAGAAAGACGTCCGTTCTGCTCTAGGTCTGGATCACAAGAGACAGAAGCAAATGTGTTTTGCACTGTAGAACCCTACAGTGTCCACACGCACGACCTGTATTCCATGTGCGCTGTGAATTCGCTAGCGATTTTAGCAGAAGACTCAAGGCGTCTCTTATCAGCAGCTTTAACTGGAGAGAAGAGCTTCGGTTCTGAAAGGTAGGCAACTTGTGACACGTAGGCACAACGGAAGTTGCTCTGGGAGGAAAACTTGTAAAGATTTAACTGAGGCATTTGAAATAAATATTTTTAAACCAATACCCTAAAATATTTCTTGACTGGCTGCCACCTCGTACAGAAAACCGTGGTACAACTGTGTCACGAATATGGTGTTAGAAGTGTGACGAGGTAGTGAGAAAGGTGTTGGCCTAAGGACTCCTGGAAAAGATATGTCAAGGAATCAGAGCGTTCATTTTCGCAACTTTTAACCTGATGGCGCCTTGCAGTAATGCAAGCTGATTTGTATCTTGTTTTGTACTGTTAGACGTACCTTGTTGCCGCGCGGTCTCGGGCGCCTTGTCCCGGTCCGGGCGACTGCTCCCGTCGGAGGTTCGAGTCCTCGCTCGGGCATGGAAGTGTGTGTTTGTCCTTAGGATAATTTAGGTTAAGTAGTGTGTAAGCTTAGGGACTGATGACCTTAGCAGTTAAGTCCCATAAGATTTCACACACATTTGATTGGATTTGATTCTGCGGTCCGTTGTTGCAACAGAAATGGAAAAAACTGAGAGAGAATTTTGTGAAAGAATATCGGAAAGTAAGCCGTCTAAAGAAGTGCACCAGAAATCCGCGTGCATCTACTTCAACCAGCTTATGTTTTATGGAGATGTCTTTGCCAGAAATAATATAGATGACAGTTTGATTTCAACTGAAGTAGGGCAGAAGGACACAGAAGTTGAGCCTACTGGGGAACCACATGAAACTTCAAAGTACAAGTCATCAAGACCGAAACAGATAAAGGCTAATTACACAGAAACTGAGAACACAGAAGTATAGCTTGTGAGGAACTAAAGGAAAGCCTAGCAAGAAATGACGATGACCCTGACCGCCACTTTTGTTGTGATTGCTGAATGATTTTAAACGAGTACCTGAGCATCTGAAGGCAATAATCGAAATCAGTATTTTGAAAGTGGTCATGGATGCTTCTTCTCAAGAGAACCCACGCTCCAGAACTATCCACGGAATACCAGTTTCATAAATAGTGGCCGGCCGTCAAATAGCAACACAGATATATATGAAAATGTAACAAATGTTTGATCTTCAGCAACTCCGTCGCATTTACGTGATCACTCCGAAGGAAGCGACCGTTATGAACAGTTTCACATGTGCAATAATGTAAACAATCTGCATCAAACTTCCTGGCAGATTAAAACTGTGTGCCGGACCGAGACTCGCGGACAAGTGCTCTACCAACTGAGCTACCCAACCATGACCCACGACCCGTCCCCACAGCTTCAATTCTGCCAGTACCTCGTCTCCGACCTTCCAAACTTCACAGAAGCCGTGGGGACGGGTCGTAAGTCGTGCTTGGGTAGCTCAGATGGTAGAGCACGTGCCCATTAAAGGCAAAGGTTCCGAGTTCGAGTCTCGGTCCGGCACACAGTTTTAATCTGCCAGGAAGTTTCACATCAGCGCACACCCCTTTGCACCACAGAGAATATCTCATTCCGGAATCTGCATCAAGTTTCACTGAAATGTTTGCATTATTGTTCTATGTACTTAATTATATGAAACCGTATGGTATTAAAATATTTAAACAGAATAGTAGCAAGCTTACCTGGTTGTTACCAGCTGCATTTCTTCAGGGCAAATACATGAGCACAAGTTAGTTGTCAATTCAGTTATTGCTCCTCTAATTTTCTAAAGTAGTTCGTCGAAGGAATATGTTGACATTCCGGTTTGATTTAAAATATTATCGTCATAGTTTCTTACCTCCTTGTAAAAGATCTCAAAAGCACTATTAGAATTTCTTTTCTGCGGGGAAGGATGCATCTAGTACATGTGTTTTCTGCTTCTGTGGCGTCTTTCCTTCTTTAAACGCATGCCAAGAGCCAAATGGCCGAGCATCTTCTGCAGACATTTTCATTTTGGTTTATTATGTCAATCAACTCACTGTATTCCGATCGAAACGACTGAGAGAGCAAAAACTGCAGACGGACCGACCTGCTGTGGTCCACACGCCGCGGCTTTCGGCGAGCTAGTGCGCTACAGCCAGCAAAAATAGCAGAACCACGTGCCGTGCACTGTGTAGACATGTGGCTAGAAAATTAATAGTAGTTTTCGTTTTTGCGTGTGTCTTGTGAATATTGTTGTGTATGGCGGATTCCTAGAGTAAATTGTCCCACCTCCAGAAACTCCGTCACGGCGCTCAGTTTTAATTTTGTGCTACTAGACAGCATACAGTTTAGATCTGTGCATTCTAGTTTGAATGCTTATCTCCTGCAGTAACTTTTCGGTAAACAGCATTTTTAATAACAGGTATCTGTAAATACATCAACTTCAGTAGAGAAATTTATTTCTATTTAATAGATTTCGGTCTTAGATTATATCGATAAATCTGCACAGCAACATGTATTGTTACTTTATTCCCCTTTTGTATGTTTTCAAACTCAGTAACGCCATTTGAGACCTTATATCTATCTTATATGCAGTACAATATGGCTAGGGACTGTGCTTGTGAGCAGACACAAGGAGAATTGGCTGCTGCCCGTAAACAGCTGGAAGCTGCGTTGGCTACCGAAGACAAGCTTCTAGCTAATGCTCAAAGTTGCGGTGACGTCGGGCCGCCAGTAACGATACTTGCGACACCTTTGCTGCCGCTGGAATCCTCTGGTGATCCGGACGTCGCTGCGGCTTGTGATACGCAACATCTGATCGGTCCGTCCTCACTCCAGAGTGGGTGACAGACAGTGTCACTGAGTGGAAGGCGAAAGAGGGAGCAGGCCGTTCGGCTGGCTCTTAGTAACAGGTACGATGTTCTGCCCAGTGTTGATGATAACTCCAAGCCGGGGATGCCTCTCCTGTTGGGCCAGCAGTCGATTTTCCTGCCGAGTCTGGACAAGTACAGAGAGTGGGTATGCATGTCACTGGGAGCTCCAATGTTAGGCGGGTGATGGAGCCCCTCAGTGAGAGAGCAGGCAAGGTAGGAAAGAATTCCAGTGTGCATTCGGTATGTTTGCCGGGAGGTCTCATCCGTGATATGGAGGAGGCCCTACCGGCGTCTATCGAATGCAACCGGCTGTATGTAGTGAGTGGCACATGTCGGCACGAATGACGCTTGCCACTTGGGTTCTGAGGCCATCCTCAGCTCATTTCGGCGGCTGGCTGATTTGATGAAGGCGACTAGCAACGCGCGCGGGGTGCAGGCTAAGCTTTCTGTTTGTAGCGTCATACCCAGGGTCGCAGTGCTCTGGTTTGGAGCAGAGTGGAAGGTCGAAACCAGAGGCTCAGACGACTCTGCGACTGTATCGGATGCGAATTTCTCGACCTCCGCTACTGGGTGCAGAACTGTAGGGTTTCCCTTAATAGGTCAGGCGTGCACTGCACGCAGGAAGCAGCTACTAGGCTAGCAGAGTACGTGTGGCGTGCGCATGTGGCTTTTTTATGTCAGAGAACCCCCTCTTTGGGATAAAAGATTACTTGCCTGTTAAATCTGCCACAACGACCTCAGAGATCCTCGCTGATCAGAGATAGAAAAGATTCATATGATTTTAGTAAGCTGCAGGAGCGTCCAAGGAAAGGTCCCAGAATTAGTATCGCTTAGTCAAGGTTACAATGTACAGATAGCATTGGGAACAGAAAGCTGGTTGAAACCAGACGTCAATGACAACAAAATCCTAAGTTCAGATTGGAATGGTTATCGCAAGGATAGGTTAGTCGCCAATGGAGGCGGCGTGTTTATTGCAGTAAAAAATTCGATAAAATCTAGCAAGGTTATCACGGATTCCGAATGTGAATTAATCTGGGTGAAACTGAGTATCTAAGAACGTTGAAAATGGTGATCGGACCACCTGGACCACCTGGGTCAGGATTTGTAGTTGTAGAGCGCTTCAGACAGAACTTGCAGAATATCATTAGTAATTTTCCTGATCATGCCGTTGTAATAGGGGGTGACTTCAACTTGTCAGGTATAGATTGGCACTGTTATGCCATGAAAACTGGAGCCAGGGACAGGGATTCGTGTGGCATTGTTGTTAATGTCTTGTCAGAAAATTATCTTGAGCAGATAGAAAACCAACTCGTGAGAGTAACGTCTTCGGAATATCCACCGACTCCGGGCAAGCGACTTTCCCTGTACGAGAATATATACTATATGATCAAAAGTATCCGGACACCCCCCACAACTGACGTTTTTCACATTAAGTGCATTGTGCTCCTACCAACTGCCAGGTACTCCATATCAGCGATCTCAGAAGTCATTAGACATCGTGAGAGAGTACAATGGGGCCCTCCGCGCAACTCACAGACTTCGAATGCGGTCAGGTGATTGGGTATCACTTGTGTCATACGTCTGTTCGCGAGATTTACATACTCCTAAAGAACCCTATGTCCACTGTTTCAGATGTTATAGTGAAGTGGAAACGTGAAGGGACGCCAACAGCACAAAATCATACAGGCCGACCTCGTCTGTTGACTGAAAGAGACCGCCGACAGTTGGTCGAAATGTGTAATAGGCAGACATCTATCCATACAATCACACAGTAATTCCAAACTGCACCAGGATCCACTGCAAGTACTGTGACAGTTAGGCAGGAGGTGAGAAAACGTGGATTTCATGGTCGAGCGGCTGCTCATAAGCCACACATCACGCCGGTAAGTGCCAAACGACACCTCGGTTGGTGTAAGGAGCATAAACACTGGACGACTGAACAGTGGAAAAACGTTGGGTGTAGTGACGAATCACGGTACACAATATGGCAATCCGATGGCAGGGTATGGGTATTGCGAATGCCATGTGAACGTCATCTGCCAGCGTGTGTAGTGCCAACAGTAAAATTCCGAGGCGGTAGTGTTATGGTGTGGTCGTGTTTTTCATGGAGGGGCCATGCATTGCTTACTATTTTGCATGGCACTCTCACAGCACAGGCCTACATTTATGTTTTAAGCACCTTCTTGCTTCTCACTGTTGAAGAGCAATTCGGGGATGGCAATTGCATCTTTCAACATGATCGAGCACCTGTTCGTAATGCACAGCCTATGGCGGAATGGTTACACGACAATAACATCCCTGTAATGGACTGGCCTGCACAGAGTCCTGACCTCAATCCTATAGAACACCTCTGGGGTGTTTTGGAACTCCGACTTCGCGCCAGGCCTCACCGACCGACGTCGACGTCTCTCCTCAGCGCAGCACTCCGTGAAGAATGGGCTGCCATTACCCAAGAAATCTTCCAGCACCTGACTGAACGTCTGCCTGCGAGAGTGGAAGCTGTCATCAGGGCTAAGGGTGGGCCAACACCATAATGAATTCCAGCATTACCGATGGAGGGCGCCACGAACTTGTAAGTAATTTTCAGTCAGGTGTCCGAATACTATTGATCACATAATGTGTATAATGGCTGTGCGAGTACAGGTTGAAGACACATGGTTGACATATGGAAGTTTGGGTCTGGCCGGGAGTCGTGCTCGGATAACCAAATCGTAAGGCTACCGCTCGTGATATACGGGAAATCCGGTTTCGAGTCTCGGACCGGCAGAAATTTTCATTGTCGTCATTCCATTATACAGCTGATGGTTGTCCATATTCGCAATTGCGAATACATTTCACGTATTTCATAACGGCTGTACCCGCCACAGTTCCTGTTCCTTCGGGCATGAATGCATGCATGTCCGAAGAAACATTGCATCATAATTCAGAATAACACAACCACTGCAATTTTGTAATTGTATTTCTTGTTAACGCAACCCAGCATCAACTAGCAATACCTTTCATTAGATAGGTCAGTTGTGTATTTATTTCCAGATTATTTGTTTGTACCCATCACTTGTGATGTATTTGTGTACACATCTGAATCACTCACTGCAAACAGCCTTATATTAGGAAAAAGCTTGAATTCAGTTTTCTTGTGACAACAGTCGCAGAATGATAAAGTTGAATTACTGTGTTGGTCGCTATGGCATTTTTCGTAAGACATGTATTTCTTCACGAACGAACAACCAACATCAAGCGTTATGCATGACTTCCGAATGGTTCAAATGGCTCTAAGCACTATGGGACTTAGCATCTGAGGTCATTTGTCCCCTAGACTTAGAACTACTTAAACCTAACTAACCTAAGGACATCACACACATCCATGCCCGAGGCAGAATTCGAACCTGCGACCGTAGCAGCAGCGCAGTTCCTTACTGAAACGCCTAGAACCGCTCGGTCACAGCGGCCGACACTTCCGAATGCACTGGCAGTTCTCAAACTGTGTAGAAGTGATCGATGGCAAATATATCGTAATGTTCTGCCATTCGTTTTTTGTGCAGGGGTGGCTTCAAATATCATGAGACCAATCACAGGCTTAGTAAAGGATGCACTAACGCTGTATGAAATTATTTGTAATTAGCGTTTGTCTCGGGGGAACCAGGTTGCTCAGAAAATTAAATACGGCATTTTGGCAACCAAATATCGAATCAACCAGCCATAACAGCCAAAGTGGTAACTGTGAAGCTAATTATTATGGCTAGTCCGGTCCTTCGTTATTTCTTGCAAGACTGGGCTCAGTCAGAATGCTCGTCCAATATGGTATATTGTTCTCCAGAGTTTATAGATACTGAAGACGATACACAGAATATCTTATTTGGTACTTTCTGCTAAAGATGCGATCAAGGATATACAATCTTTCGATAAAAGAAATTGATTTATGAGTGGCTATATATCCCGCCATGAAGACTATTTTAGCGATGTTGGAAAGAATAATTCGCAAGCTGGTGTTATTACTTGTAGTTATGAAGTATTCTAGACGTTACAAATGAAAAAACTGTCGTAATGAATAATGGAATAATTAATAACAAGTTTGTTTGCGTGGCCATCACCCACAGCGAGCACAGAACTATTCCTTTTGTAAATAATAAACGCCTTTTTCTTGCTGCAATGCGTTTTATTTGCTATGGCCGCGTTTCGCCTTTTACTTTAAGGCATCTTCGCTGTTATTTAGAACGATACAGTTTTGATTTGATATGCAATATTTATAGATCAGAGAACAGTTCATGCCTTATTTTTTATGTAAACAAGTGATTATTTACAGTTAATCGAGTATTTGGCTGGCGTCTACGTTTTTCTCATCTGGTTACATGCTGAAGGTCGCGCTGTGACTTCACTTACGAAACATAGGCACATTTTAACGTTACAAAATTCCTTCTTCGCAATTATCATGTCCTTTGCCCTAATTACTGTGGAGCTCTATTATTCTTCTGGCACAAACTTAGATATTTTACCATAAACTGTGGCGTAAAGTCGTAAGTACAATGTGTTCACTTTGTCTCTTCCTAGGGAGATAAAGAGAGTATGCATGTATTTTGAGTGTGTGTGTGTGTGTGTGTGTGTGTGTGTGTGTGTGTGTGTGTGTGTGTGTGTGCGTGTGTATGTGTGTGTGTGTGTGTGTGTGTGTGTGTGTATGGAACTATACGCAAAGTACTCAATATAGTTTTGTCTAGTGGTTTACTTAAAAGCTGTACAGCAAATAACCATGACAAATATCGAAAAGAAATTAAATCCTTTATCGAGTGACGATATCAGACTGTAAGATGCGGAAGAATCAAATTTTTTCACCAAATAGTTTCCTTGAAATCAGATGATAAGAATTTTTTCATAGCTGCCACCATATTTGCAACAGTGCTTCGGCGAAAGTTCGTATGGTGGGGGTTCTGTACCTTGCCTCACACTGAGCGCGTTCCGTGATTGGCGACGCAGACCTGCAGGGCAGCAGCGGTCGCGGTTCGACGTGGGCAAAACGCTAAGCATAGAACATTTTTTATGACAACCTCGGCATTGCCGTGCCGTTTTGACGTACGGCAGCCCTAATGGGAACCGGTTTTTAGTCTTGTCTTCTATGAACTGTCTTATTTGTTTGGACCTATCTGTGCAGATCTATCTTGACGATGGCCATGCTGCTAAATTGTCAGCTAAAATTTTCTTATTCACTAAACCTTGACTGCATGGAAGACGCATCTTGATGTTCATCTTCACTAAGGCGTTAGCGTAGGGTGTGCTGAAGCAACCTCTATATTTTGGGAAGTGGTGACGTGTTTACGGAAAGACGAAACAAAATGACTCTGAGCACTATGGGACTTAACAGCTGTGGTCATCAGTCCCCTAGAACTTAGAACTACTTAAACCTAACTAACCTAAGGACATCACACACATCCATGCCCGAGGCAGGATTCGAACCTGCGACCGTAGCAGTCGCACGGCTCCGGACTGCGCGCCTAGAACCGCGAGACCACCGCGGCCGGCAAAGACGAAACATCAAAGTACAGTTCTGCTAGGGGTGGTAGTTTTTCCTTAATCCAGTACCTGTCCTCATAGCACTTTGTAGTGAGAACTCTAACCTTTGCTAATAAATTGTCGTTTAAGTGAAAACGTTTCGAGAGGAATTTAATTGTGACGTATTTCCTGCGTAGTTCTAATGGCATTTCGTATGCTTCCACCAGAAAAGCGTTAGCAGTCAGTATGAATGCTCCAGTACATATTCTGACAGCTTTATACATTAGCACTTACATAATTTCTCTAGTTTATTTCGGGTTGCTGAACCGTAACAAATGTATCCGTAACCCATGTAAAATCTTATTAGCCGTCGATATATACAGGATGATTCCCGAAGATGTGCAAATATTTTAATATGTTACTGTACAAGTAAAACTAAAGAAAAGACTTCAAATAAACATAGGTCCGCAAATGCTTAGTTACCGCTAGTAAAAGATTTTGCCTGAAATTTAGCAACTTCGCTAATATGAAACCATCGCGAAACTGTACGAGGTTAAAGTAAAGCACTATTTCCATTTATTTTATTGTTATTGATCTGGCGAATCTAATAAAACATGTCCCAGACTATCTGCAGTAGTTTTTAGAAACATCTAGAGAAGCTAAGACGTAATTTCGTAAATTTTTTTATTTATTAACTACTTGATCCAATTTGTTTCTTAAATTCCAGACAATTTCACAAGTTTTCAACAAAAGTTGCAGAGAACATAATTTTGGAAAAATGACGGTAATAACGTTAACTGAAACTATATGAATGTGTCAGATAATCTGCTTTTATTAATAACATAGCACATGTAAATTCATTTTAAACCGGAAAATACAAAGCCCAGTGTTGAGGAAGTTGTAGAGTGTGCATAGGATTGGATTGGATTGTGTGAGGGCAGAGACGAAACAGCGAGGTCATCGGTCTCATCGGATTAGGGAACGACGGGGAAGGAAGTCGGCCGTGCCCTTTCAAAGGAACCATCTCGGCATTAGCCTGAAGCGATTTAGGGAAATCATGGAAAACCTAAATCAGGATAGCCGGACGCGGGATTGAACCGTCGTCCTCCCGAATGCGAGTCCAGTGTGCTAACCACTGCGCCAACTCGCTCGGTACAGAGTGTGCATACAATTTCACAATACATTCACAATAAATGTTCAATAATGTCTCCACTGAGTTCAATGCATTTAGATGCATGTGATGAACAGATTTTTTTGCTCATTTCAGTTTCACAGGTTTGTTCTTAATTTCCTCTTCTCCTCCGAAATGGATAACGTACGCGATATTCGTTAACTGCAGCCGTAGCATTACGATCACATTTGCCATAAATGAACACCATATCGATGTATTCCTCTGTCGTAAATTTGAAAAGCATCCCAATTTCATAAATAATCTACAAACTACAACAGTTAATATGAGGTTTCACTTAAATACACTGCTGTTATTATGTTATTTCATTGAACGATACAGAAAACTAACTCGTTTCAAAGTTAGGGAAAGACTGAAACAACTCACTAACGGTTGCCAACAATGAGGTAAATGTTTCTACATTCTTAATGGAAAGTAAACAAATTTACTTGTATAATAATCTCGGCTTCTCGGTATGTTCTGAAAAACTACCAATGATACACGTCTGGGGCATGTTTTATTAGATTCACCAGACCAATAACAACAAAATAAATGAAAATCGTACTTTGCTTTAATCTTGTACAGTTTCTCGATGGCTTCACATTAGCGAAGTGCTAAATTTCAGGCAAAATCTTTTATTAGCCGTAACTAAACAATTGCGGACCTATGTTTATATGAACTTTTTTCTTGAGTTACTTGTACAATTACATATTAAAGTATTTGCATACCTTCGTGAATCACCCTGTATTAACGTACGTTTTTCGGTCTGCTCCCCACCAATTACTTGTCACAGCGCGAATGATATTTATGACACCTTCCATTTTCGAATTACGTTATTACTGTAATGTGACCAGGTAAGCTCATGAGCGCTGTAAAGTCTTAAGTACTCGGCCACTCTCTGACCAGAAATATAAAGGTTCCTAATCTTATATTTCTCGTTTCGTTAAGCCTATGTCTCGTATATTCGCACACATCTGATTTTATGAGACGATACGTCGAGGCAGTTCTCATTCATTTATTCACTGAACACTATCATAGCGTTATCCATCTGTTGCTGACAATAATATTATCGCTACGTGTACAAACACATAAATCATCTGCATACTGCGATACTTGTAAACTTGGGTGAAACAGTGAATGTAGATCTGAAGCAAACAGATTGAACAGCAATAGTGACAACACAAAGCCTTGTAATAACTCTTTTGGTTGTTCTCCTTGGGCCCGATTCACTATCTGGGGTAATAATCAAGCTTCTACCGGACAGCACCGGTGTAGCTTTTAAATGAATGGCTATGGGATATCATGTTTCTTCAGCTTATTTATCAGTAATGCCGCCAGCCCGGTTGGCCGTGCGGTCTAACGCACGGCTTTCCGGGCGGGAAGGAGCGCCTGGTCCCCGGCACGAATCCGCCCGGCGGATTTGTGTCGAGGTCCGGTGAACCGGCCAGTCTGTGGATGGTTTTTGGGCGGTTTTCCATCTGCCTCGGAGAATGTGGGCTGGTTCCCCTAATTCCGTCAGCGATTGCTGCGCAAACAAGTTCTCCACGTACGCGTACACCACCATTACTCTACCATGCAAACATAGGGGTTACACTCGTCTGCTGTGAGACGTTCCCTGGGGCGGGGGGGGGAGCACCGGGGGCCGAACCGCACAATAACCCTGGGTTCGGTGTGGGGCGGCGGAGGGGAGAAGTGGAGTGCGGTAGTCGTCGTGGGGTTGCGGCCCACCGCGGCTCCGGCGGGGACGGAGCTTCTCCGTCGTTTCTAGGTCCCCGGTTAACATACAATACATGATGTCCGTATGCACTGCTAGCTTCTTGTCCAAAGGGCAGAGCTGTTTTCGATTCCCAATGCACCATCGTAATTTGTGCTCAATCATCCGTTCCAATGTCTTATAAACACACAACAGAAGAGAAATGGGCCTTCATGACGAAGTGCACTCAGGCGCCTGCTCTGTTTTTTATACCAGTACGACCCGAGCAGTTTTCATTTCTGGGATATAGATTTGGTTGGTCCATATTTTATTTAAGATATTCGATAGATGACTTCGTCCCTTCTCGAGCATGCGTTAAAGTACTGAATAATGAATGTACTACTAGTCCGTCGGCCTCTATTTCTTCTGCGATTTTGCTTCCCACTCTGCATCCACCATTTAAGTCCCAGGTGGGATAATGGGCGTTCATGTCCCCACTTTTTACTCTTAGGTGGTCGACAGTAGTTATAAATAAACATAAAAACCACGACGTTAGATGATGGTAAAAACTGAATATCAGGTCTCACTGAAGCACACCGTGAAATGCCGGGTGTAGTAAGCGAAATGTTTGTGAATGTTAAGGAATTAAAAAACACTCAGATAAAATGGAAATTGATATGTGAAAATTGACACAAATTCGTCATTTGAACAACAACTATGAATAAACCAAACACTGTCTGCTGAAGATGAACCTTTTAAGAAAACGTGGATTTCACAGAAGAATGTTGTGCTGTGGAACAAGACGTTGGCGCAGGCGTGTTCTCTGAACTAGGGACCTCTGGAGAGACAGTACGAAATGATCTCGGTCAGATAAGACAGACATTAGCAGGTGACTTGCTTGACTGGCAACAGGTACTTGAGACGATATAGAACTCACCGCGTGCGGCAACGCCTACAGCGCCACATGAAAATAAAAGGTATGGTAACACTAGTCAGTACAACCAGTCTAAGGGCAAGTGCCCCTCCCCGTCCCCTAGCTCTGAGGTAAAGGAAAAAATACAGGAGTTAAAAGGTTTTTATCAGGGTCGGCAGTGTACATTTTTTATGGCTGCTTACAAGTCGCCATACGTCTTCCAAAATATTAAAAATGCTCGATACCCCCAGGTCTAGGGCTTCTCCCCCCCTAAAAGCTACTAAATGGGCGTTCTTGAGTCAGCCTATTCCGCGTTATCAAGGGCCTAGTAGCCCGTGTCTGGAATGTTCGTAAGATTTGGAGGGGTCAGCACCGACGTTAACTGCCGTGCTTAGAGAGCAAAGTTTGCTCAAGCGCCAGTGGTTCCAGGTTTATAAATCTTGTCTGTTTCATTCCATTCGAATGGGATCCCACCTAAAACTTGGAGTATCATAGGTGCAAGAAGAATTCTCGCTGCGGGCCGCAGAAACTTCTGAAACCTGTTCAACTGTGATCCATTTTAAAGAGAGCACGTCCAGAATCGCTTACGGCGTGAAGTGTTCAATCCTGAGACATACAACCCAAAATAGGGCAGTCTCACAAAATATTTTGAGAACTATTTAGGAAACATGCGCTACTGAGATAAGCCGACGGCACACAAAAGTGTCATGGGAATACTGAACGGCAAACTATCGATAAGCATTCGCGAAAAATTTGTTCATGCACCAGAAGACACAGTAGAAAATTATTTGTCTGCAGTAGATTCTCCCGATCTGACGCCAAGCATATTAACCCAATTTCTGCCTAGCATGACATGTATGTCACATAACATTCTACCATTTTTTTCTCTTTTTTTGCAACAAAACAAGCATTTCAAAAATGGTTCAAATGGCTCTGAGCACTATGGGACTTTACATCTATGGTCATCAGTCCCCTAGAACTTAGAACTACTTAAACCTAACTAACCTAAGGACAGCACACAACACCCAGCCATCACGAGGCAGAGAAAATCCCTGACCCCACCGGGAATCGAACCCGGGAACCCGGGCGTGGGAAGCGAGAACGCTACCGCACGACCACGAGATGCGGGCAACAAGCATTTAAATGCCTACTGTTGCATGACTTTCAGTTAAGGAAGATCTATTGTTGAAATTTAAAGGGCTTTCTGCCGGTATAAAGCAGGAAGAGGACAGTGTATGGTTGTTCATTTACTGAAGACGTTTTCTGAATAAGATTATGTCCTGGAATAAGAAGTAAGTTCTATTTTCTGAAGCAGTATACCGCGCAATTTTTTAACAGTTTTCCTTAATTACAATTCTAAAGGTGATTAAATTTATATTACAGGTTATCCACAAAATGCAGTCCATTATTACTGCTCCAAATCCAGTTTTTAATCTGTGCTGCATATATGTTACACTAGGCAGAACGGTCAATATAATGTTTCCTTCTTTATGAGAGGCCTGTCTGTGCATGAAATCCTGGCTATTCTTCAGGGCGGAGAAGACGATGCGACGGATATGTTTTTTGAGCCTCCTGAAGCTAATGTAGAATCGGATGAACATTCTGGTGAAGATGATGGGGTGGAAAGGTTATTAATCTTGAACCTAGGCAACTTCATGCTGGCGCCAAAACGAAAACGGTATTGACCAACAAAAACAGGTTAAATGGTGAGTTTGAGATTGACTGCTGTCATTTTGATTACCCAGGAAATGTCATTCCAGACGAAACAGAGAAGCTACAGATCTAAAAAACTGTAATAAGAGAATGGAGAAGGGAGGATGTGCAAAGTGATAACGCTTTATTTTCTGAGAGTAATCAAAGTAAATAAAGAAGCTTGTTTCCAGTTCAATGTTTTGAACTATTTTGAATGATGAAATAATTAAATTTCTTAGTACTGAATTTACAAAATGTGCTTTGTTCACGAACTACCCGTATCCGAAAATAACACATGAAGAGATAAAAGGTTTCCTAGGAGTTATAATTCTCTCGGGCTATAACCCTCTATCTAGAAGAGGATGTTACTGGGATTCAGGGTTGGACATGAGAACTGAAATGGTGTACAACGTAATGAGAAGAGACAGATTTGAAACAATTATGAGATTCATTCACTCATGTAAACGATAAAATGTAGAAACTTCGTCCATTAGCAAATATGCGAAGAAAAGTGTTTTCTCCTCAGTTTCAATCTAAGCAAGATTTGGATTATGATGAGTGCATGAAGAAGTATTTTGGCAGGCACGGATGTAAATATCTACATCTACATCTACATGGATACTCTGCAAATCACATTTAAGTGTCTGTCAGAGGATTCATCGAACCACCTTCACAATTCTCTATATTCCAATCTCGTATAGCGCGTGGAAAGAATGATCACCTATATCTTTCTGTACGAGCTCTGATTTTCCTTATTTTATCGTGGTGATCGTTCCTCCCTATGTAAGTCGGTGTCAACAAAATATTTTCGCATTCGGAGGAGAAAGTTAGTGATTGGAATTTCATGAGAAGATTCCGTCGTAACGAAAACCGCCTTTCTTTTAATGATGTCCAGCCCAAATCCCATATCATTTCTGTGACACTCTCCCCCATATTTCGCGATAATACAAAACGTGCTGCCTTTCTTTGAACTTTTTCGATGTACTCCGTCAGTCCTATCTGGTAAGGATCCGACACCGCGCAGCAGTATTCTAAAAGAGGACGGACAAGCGTAGTGCAGTAGATCTGTTACATTTTCTAAGTGTCCTGCCAATAAAACGCAGTCTTTGGTTAGCCTTCCCCACAACATTTTCTGTGTGTTCCTAATTGTTCGTAATTGTAATATCTACGTATTTAGTTGAATTTACAGCTTTTAGATTAGACTGATTTATCGTGTAACGGAAGTTTAACGAGCTCCTTTTAGCACTCATGTGGACGACCTTACACTTCTCGTTATTTAGGGTCAACTGCCACTTTTCGCACCATTCAGATATTTTTTTCTAAATCGTTTTGCAGTTTATTTTGATCTTCTGGTGACTTTATTAGCCGATAAACGACAGCATCATCTGCAAACAACCGAAGACGGCTGCTCAGATTGTCTCCCAAATCGTTTATATGGATAAGGAAGAGCAAAGGGCCCCTAATGCTACCTTGAGGAATGCCAGGAATCACTTCTGTTTTACCCGATGACTTTCTCTCAATTACTACGAACTGTGACCTCTCTGATAGAAAATCTGAGACGATATTCCATAAGCACGCAATTTCACTACGAGCCGCTTGTGTGGTACAGTGTCAAAAGCCTTCAGGAAATCCAGAAATACGGAATCGATCTGAAATCCCTTGTCAATAGCACTCAACACTTCATGTGAATAAAGAGCTAGTTGTGTTTCACAAGAACGATGTTTTCTAATCCCATGTTGACTGTGTGACAATAGACCGTTTTCTTCGAGGTAATTCATAATGTTAGATCACAATATGTGTTCTAAAATCCTGCTGCATATCGACGTTAACGATATGGGCCTGTAATTTAGTGGATTACTCCTACTACCTTTCTTCCAGTCTTTGGGTACGGATCTTTCGTCGAGCGAACGGTTGTATATGATTGTTGAGGATGGAGCTAATGCATCAGCATACTCCGAAAGGAACCTAACTGGTATACAGTCTGAACCAGAAGACTTGCTTTTATTAAGTGATTTAAATTGCTTCACTACTCCGAGGATATTTATTTCTAAGTTACTTATATGGGCAACTGTTCTCGATTCGAATTCTGGAATATTTACTTCGTCTTCTTTTGTGAAGGCATTTCGGAAGGATGTGTTTAGTAACTCTGCTTTGGCAGCACTGTCTTCGATAGAATCTCCATTGCTATCGTGCATAGAAGGCATTGGTTGTTTCTTGCCACTAACATACAGGGTTATTACAAATGATTGAAGCGATTTCACAGCTCTACAATTACTTTATTACTTGAGATATTTTCACAATGCTTTGCACACACATACAAAAACTCAAAAAGTTTTTTTAGGCATTCACAAATGTTCGATATGTGCCCCTTTAGTGATTCAGCAGACATCAAGCCGATAATCAAGTTCCTCCCACACTCGGCGCAGCATGTCCCCATCCATGAGTTCGAAAGCATCGTTGATGCGAGCTCGCAGTTCTGGCACGTTTCTTGGTAGAGGAGGTTTAAACACTGAATCTTTCACATAACCCCACAGAAAGAAATCGCATGGAGTTAAGTCGGGAGAGCGTGGAGGCCATGACATGAATTGTTGATCACGATCTCCACCACGACCGATCCATCGGTTTTCCAATCTCCTGTTTAAGAAATGCTTCTGCTTTAGCCTTTTCCGTAAGAATTTCCAAACCGTCGGCAGTGGTACGTTTAGCTCCCTGCTTGCTTTATTCGTCGACTTCCGCCGCTACGCGTGAAACTTGCCCGCACGCGTTCAACCGTTTCTTCGCTCACTGCAAGCCGACCCATTGATTTCCCCTGCCAGAGGCATCCAGAAGCTTTAAACTGCGCATGCCATCGCTGAATGGAGTTAGCAGTTGGTGGATCTTTGTTGAACTTCGTCCTGAAGTGTCGTTGCATTGTTATGACTGACTGATGTGAGTGCATTTCAAGCACGACATAAGCTTTCTCGGCTCCTGTCACCATTTTGTCTCACTGCGCTCTCGAGCGCTCTGGCGGCAGAAACCTGAAGTGCGGCTTCAGCCGAACAAAACTTTATGAGTTTTTCTACGTATCTGTAGTGTGTCGTGACCATATGTCAGTGAATGGAGCTACAGTGAATTTATGAAATCGCTTCAATCATTTGTAATAGCCCTGTACTTCACATACGACCAGAATCTCGTTGGATTTTCTGCCAGGTTTCGAGACAAAATTTCGTTGTGGTAACTGTTATAGGCATCTCGCATTGAAGTCCGCGCTAAATTTCGAGCTTCTGTAAAAGATCGCCAATCCTGGGGATTTTGGGTCTGTTTAAATTTGGCATGTTTGTTTCGTTGTTTCTGCAACTGTGTTCTAACCCGTTTTGTGTACCAAGGAGGATCAGCTCCGTCGTTTGTTAAATTATTTGGTATAAATCTCTCAATTGCTGCCGATATTATTTCTTTGAATTCAAGCCACATCTGGTCTACACTTGTATTATTAATTTGGAATGATCGAAGATTGTCTCTCAGGAAGGCGTCAAGTGAATTTTTATCTGCTTTTTTGAATAGGTATATTTTTCGCTTATTTTTCGAGGATTTGGGGATTACAGTATTCAATCTCGCTACGACAACCCTAAGTTCACTAATCCCTGAATCGGTTTTGATGCTCGTTATTAACTCAGGATTATTTGTTGCTGCCGGCCGGAGTGGCCGAGTGGTTCTAGGCGCTACATTCTGGAACCGCGCAACCGCTACGGTCGCAGGTTCGAATCCTGCCTTGGGCATGGATGTGTGTGATGTCCTTAGGTTAGTTAGCTTTAAGTAGTTCTAAGTTCTATGGGACTGATGACCTCAGATGTTAAGTCCCATAGTGCTCAGAGCCATTTGAACCATTTTTTCATTGTGAAGGGGTTGTCTGTGCCATGCATACTGGGCATGGAATTCCTACAATGGGAGATATAAGAGTTGATCTCTGAAGTGGAACTTGTCTGTTGAATATTGGGTTGGAAAAGATAAAGTAAAAATTTGGATTGTATTATTATCTGTCAAATCAACACAGGCGTACCCAGTGGGGTAGCACGGTATGTAGTACACAGGATTCCAATGCGGGAGGACAACGGTTCAAACCTGCATTCAGCCACCCTGATCGACGTTTTCCGCGATTTCCCTAATCGCTTTAGGCACATGCCGGGGTGGTTCCTTTGGAAGGTACGTCGCTTTCCTTCTCCATCCTTATCCGAGCTTGTACTGTGTCTCTAATGATCTCGTTGTCGACGGAATGTTAAACACTAATCTCCTCCTCCTCCTCCTACACAAACGTATTCACCATTTGCTATGAACCTGCTTTCTGTCAGAGGACAAAATGAATAAACCTAAATACAAAGATATTGCTGCACCCGATATTAACGTCAAAACTAGGGGCAATAGCATCAACTGACACAACACCCCTTCACCCCGAAACAACCCCACTGGGAGGATTTTCTCAGAATTTAACCGGTTCATCCTAATGTATGCACGAAACCAATTAACCCGATAGTCTTAGCACAGATGACGAACGTACTGCCGCACCTTTGCACAGGACACATTCCTGACGAGCTCATACTGAAAAAGGAAGAGAAAAATGGATGGGTGAACCCGCTTCCGCAATGATATTGTAACAACGTCACCTTGGAAGAAAAAAATTGTCAGGCAATTATTTCGCTGAACGCCAGTGCTCAAGTGAAAAATAAATTATACGACAAACATTTTCTGTAAGAGATTTAATTTTATTAAAGACTCATCCAAAACTATCTCTTCTGAAACGGAAAAATTTAAAAAGTGGCAATTTCTATATAAGGGCCCTTTCAGGATTGTGAACATTCCTCGTGACAGATCCTGCCTTTTATCTTATCCTAATTCTGAAAATGTTTAAGGCCTCTCTCACCATACAGATTTGAAGAGATATATTCAGAAATAAAGAAAGGATTAAATTGACAACAATTGCCCTACAGATGACATTTTGTAGGTTTTATTGTGAATGTTTGTCTAGGTATATATTGTTCTATGGTGTGATGGGTAATTTTTCTTTTGTAATGAACTATGCACCCTCCCCCCCCCCCCCCCCTCTCCATGAATCATGGACCTTGCGGTTGGTGGGGAGGCTTGCGTGCCTCAGCGACACAGACAGCCGTACTGTAGGTGCAACCACAAAGTACTTAGTACCTGAGGGGCAGCAGCCTTTTCAGTAGTAGAGTGGGCTACAGTCTAGACGATTGACTGACCTGGCCTTGCAACATCAACCAAAACGGCCCTGCTGCGCTGGTACTACGATCGGCTGAAAGCAGGGGGAAACTACAACAGTAATTTTTCCCGAGGGCATGCAGCTTTACTGTATGGTTGAATAATGATAGGGGTCTTCTTGGGTAAAATATTTCGGAGGTAAAATAGTCCCCCATTCGCATCTCTGGGCGGGGACTACTCAGGAGGACGTCGTCATCAGGAGAAACAAAACTGGCGTTCTGCGGATCGGAATGTCAGACACCTTAATCGGGCAGTTAAGTTAGAAAATTTAAAAATGGAGATGGATAGGTTAAATATAGATATAGTGGGAATAGTGAAGTTCGGTGGCAGGGGGAACAAGACTTCTGGTCAGGTGAATACGAGGTAATAAATAGAAAATCAAACAACGGTAATTCAGGAGTGGGTTTAATAATGAATAAAAAATAAAAACGCGGATAAGCTACTACGAACAGCTTAGTAAACGCATTATTGTAACCAAGATAGACACGAAACGCACGCCCACCAAAGTAGTACAAGTTTATATGCCAACTAGATACGCAGATGATGAAGAGATGGAATCAATGTAATGATGCAATAAAAGAAATTATTCAGACAGTTAAGGGAGACGAAAATTTAATAGTCATGGGCGACTGGAATGCGATTGTAGGAAAAGGAAGAGAAGGAAAAGTAGTAGGTGAATATGGAATGGGAGTAAAGAATGAAAGAGGAAGTAACCTGGTTGAATTTTGCACAGAGAGTAACTTAATCATAGCTAACACTTGGTTTATGATGAAAGTATAAAATATAAAAATGCAGTAAATGAAGCAGGCGAAAAGGAATACAAACGTCTCAAAAATGAGATCGACAGGAAGTGCAAAATGGCTAAGCAGGGATGGCTAGAGGACAAATGTAAGGATGTAGAAGCATATATAACTAGAGGTAAGATAGATACTGCCCACAGGAAAATTAAAGAAACCTTTTCAGAAAAGAGAACCACCTGTATGAATATCAAGAGCTTGGATGGAAAACCAGTCCTAAGCAAAGAAGGGAAAGCAGAAAGGTGGATGGAGTAATAGAGGGTCTATACATGGGCGATGTACTTGTGGGCAGTATTACGGAAATGGAAGAGAACATAGATGAAGATGAAATGGGAGATATGATACTGCATGAAGAATTTGACATAGCACTGAGAGACCTAAGTCGAAACAAGGTCCCAGGAGTAGACAACATTCCATTGGAATTACTGATAGCCTTGGGAGATCCAGTCATGACAAAACTCTTCCATCTGCTGAGCAAGATGTATGAGACAGGCGAAATACCCTCAGACATCAAGAAGAATATAGTAATTCGTATCCCAAAGAAGTAAGTATTGCCTGGTGTGAAAATTACCGAACTATTAGCTTAATAGGTCACGGTTGCAAAATACTGACACGAATTCTTTACAGACGAATGGAAAAACTGGTAGAAGCCGATCTCGGGGAAGATCAGATTGGATTCTGTAGAAATGTTGGAACACATGAAGCAATACTGACCCTACGACTTACCTTAGAAGATAGGTTAAGGAAAGGAAAACTTATGTTTATAACATTTGTAGACTTAGAGAAAGCTTTTGACAGTGTGTACTGGAATACACTCTTTCAGATTCTAAAGTGGACAGGGGTCAAATACAGGGAGCGAAAGGCAACTTACAATTTGTACAGAAACAAGAAGGCAGTCATAAGAGTCGAGGGGCATTAAAGGGAAGCAGTGGTTGGGAAGGGAGTGAGACAGGGTTGTAGCTTATACCCAAAGTTATTCCATACGTATATTGAGCAGGTAGTAAAGGAAACAAAAGAAAAATTTGGAGTAGGAGTTAAAATCCATGGAGAAGAAATAAAAATTTTAAGGTTTGCCGACGACATTGTAATTCTGTCAGAGACAGCAAAGAACCTGGAAGAGCAGTTGAGTGGAATGGACAATGTCTTGAAAGGAGTGTATAAGATGAACATCAACAAAAGCAAAACGAGGATAATGGAATGTAGTCGAATGAAATCAGATGATGCTGAGGGTATTACATTAGGAAGTGAGACACTTAACGTAGTAAAAGAGTTTTGTTATTTGGGGAGCATAATAACTGCTGATTGTCGGATTAGAGAGGATGTAAACTGTAGACTTCCTATGACAAGGAAAGCGTTTCTGAAGAAGAGAAAACGTTTGTTAACATCGAGTATAGGTTTAAGTGAAAGGATGTCTTTTCTGAAATTATTTGTAAGGAGTGTAGCCATATATGGAAGTGAAACACGGACGATAAACAGTTTAGACAAGAAGAAAACAGAAGCCTTCGAGATGTGGTGCTTCAGAAGAATACTCAAGATTAAATGGGCAGATCACGTAACTGACGAGGAGGTACTGAAGTGGGGATAAGAGGAATTTGTGGCTCAACTTGACAAGAAGAAGGGATCGGTTGGTAGGATATGTTCCGAGGCATCAAGGATCACCAATTTAGAACTGGAGGGAATCGGTGAGAGGGTAAAAATAGTAGGAGCAGACCAAGATGAATACGCTATGAAGCTTCAGAAGGATGTAGGTCGCAGTAGTTATTCGGAGATGAACAGCGTCGCACAGGATAGAGTGGCATGAAGAGCTGCATCACACCAGTCTCTGGACTGAAGACCACAACAACAACAACAATGAACCATGAAGAACACTTCCTGGTGTGAAAGTCCATCAACTTCATGGAAATGTAATCTAGACGAATGTGTCACGTGAACTAACTGATGAAACCATTATTTAATCACATGTTTTAAAATACCAAATGTTGACATAAAGGTTTCCTGATTACTCTGAAAAGTTAAGTGATATAATTACGATAGTAGAGCCTAAGCCATGTCCTAATTTAGCTGTAGAGTGAGAAACACATGTAGCTAGCAGGCCATATCGTAATGGTTCTGTAAATCTCCTTACGTTGTAAACACCGATTTCGGATTTAGATTTATCTTATTGTTTAACAGTAAAATTATTTGATCAGTAGAAGCCTGAACGTGACAGAAAATTTAAAATCCATGTGCTGTCAAGTACCATAATTTATTTGGTATGGAAAAGCATAATGGTAAGGACTAACTGGAATTGAAAATCTTCTGCCAATGGCAGAGTACTGTATGTACACTGAAATGACTGTGCAAAAAATTATGCACAGTGACATTCCTTAGTTTAAGCAGCAAAACAAGGAGAGCCGGAAACACTATGTCTGGGTGGTGCAGTGGTTAACGCAACTTCCTAGTAAGCAGGGCTCCCAGGTTCGAACTTCAGGCTGGCACACATTGTCACTCATCGCTGCTCCGCATAAAGTCCCGATGTAGCTGACACCATCTTCTTCTTGTAATGCTTCAGTTATTTTTTGTGTACTCGTGTTGCTATGATGTCAAAAGACAAACTTCGCCATGGTTTGGTTTTGTAAAAGTTTGAGTATACGAAGTAATTAGGGAATTTCTTATGGGCCCTAACCGTTTGTTTCTCTCACGTACTTTGTGATTGGCTATTTTGCATCTCATTCTGAAAGGACAGGTACCTTAAGTCACGACATCTTCGGGTCTACAAAGCCTTGTGCCCTAACCCTTTCCGAGTAACTATTTCTGTTGTTTAGAGTAAGTGTCTGACCGGTATATTCTGCAACTGGAAGCACAGCCAAAAAATAACGATATCCACACTTAAAAACCTAATTGTACTCTATGATTATAATTTTAAAAGAAAAGCATGTACGATACGAAAATATCTTGTAGATAATGATTATCACGAAGGAGGATTAGAATGAAAGAATGCAGTCGCACGAACACTATACGTCAGAGCGAAGCTTTCGATTAACGAAATGGACGTGCTACAATGCCGTGTGTAAGTAACTGTCTCACCGAAGAGAAAAAGTACCGGTGAAAAACATGAACGTGCACAATGAAGAGGTACTCACTTTTGCCCTGCAGTAAGTAGGGTGGAGACGAGTGATGACTTCGATAAAAACACAGAATCCTATGAATTTATAAAACTCTAGTAACACAGTCACAGCTGAAAAGCACACGCACATTGGTTCTGTGTAACATTCTCATTAAGAGCCGCCTGAATAAAACAGCAGGCGACAACAGTGTGTTCTGCTACGGACTTAATTGTTGCCGCATTGTGTTGAGGTGCGGACAAGTATAGACTTCTCTCTGTGCATGGATTCCATCTGCTGTGAAAGGAGACTTGTAGTGCGCGTGGCAAAAATGAGTTTACTTTTAGTATTAGTTCTCTGTTTAGCCAGAAAATATGAATACCAGTACCAAAGGAAAACCAGTGAATCACGCAAGTCCCTATAGTTGCTAAAGGTGACCGCATAAAGTAACTGGAAGAGTTGTTTATCGACGATAGACGGTTTGATCAGGGATTTAAACAATAAAAGGTTTGCGCCTTCCAGCCTCTATCGTGTTTTGAGTCTGCCTTCTCACCTTGTTTCATAATAACCATGGTTTGCTGGTGAGGAAGGTTGGCAACACTGCCGCCAGTCCGGCTGTCTGTACGCGATCGCCAGCTGTCTACGCAGGCTGCTGCAACTGAACTGCTGGTGCCTACCTTACGTCAACAGCAGGGAGTGCGGGCGGAGCCCAGCCTCCTTCCCCACTCTGATCCTGATGCCACAGAGTACGTGAAGACAACGAGTCTGCTTTGCTTTGTATTCAGTAAAGATTTTCTAAATTCTTCTGTCGATGCCAGTCCAACTGAAGACCACGAGTCTACTTTGATTTGTATTCGCTGAATATTGTTTAAATTCATCTACCGTCACCTCTCCTGAAGTCGACGAGTATTTGCTTTGTACCCAGTAAAAATTTGCTAAATTATCTACCATCGCCAATACATCAGGAGAATCCCAGTCTAGTTTTCATCAGATTCATTCAAATATTTCTCAGTTCAACTGTCATCGCCTACTCAGTTAGAGGTATCAACACTGCTTAGTATTTGATAAAATAAAGATTTAAACTTTTCATCACCTTAATCCTGGTGCAAGGAAATTTAATCTAATTTACTAATGTCGTCTCCAGAATGAAATTTGTACTCTGCAGCCGAGTGTGCGCTGATATGAAATTTCCAGGCAGATTAAAACTGTGTGCCAGACCGAGACTCGAACTCAGGACCTTTGCCTTTCGCAGGCAAGTGCTCTACCAACCTTTTTTTTTTTCCTTCGTTGTTGATCGTTGTGTTTGGTCATTGCGGACGTCACATGACATCCGTTCAAGTTCGTTTCTTGATTCTTCCACCCAGTTTTTTTATTAGAGAGGCCAACCAGCACTCTGACCGAACACGCTGAGCTACCACGCCGGCGTAACAGATACATGTTGGAAACGAAATGAGCGTTTGGCTTCATTGGCCGCGAGGCCCCATGCGGGGCAGGTCCGGCGCCTTGGTGCAGGTCTTATTAGATTCGACGCCACTTTGGGCGACCTGCGCGCCGGATGGGGATGAAATGATGATGAAGACAACCCAGTCCCTGAGCGGAGAAAATCCGCGACCCAGCAGGGAATCGAACCCGGACCCGTAGGACGGAAATCCGTCACGCTGACCACTCAGCTATCGGGGCGGACGCCAACTGAGCTACCCAAGGACGACGCACAACGCGTCCTCACAGCTTCAATTCTGCCAGTACCTCGTCTCCTACCTTCCAAACTTCACAGAAGCTCTTCTGCGAACCGTGCAGAACCAGCCCTCCCGGAAGAAAGGATACTGCGGAGACATGGCTCAGTCACAGCCTGAGGGATGTTTCCAAGAATGAAATTTTCACTCTGCAGCGGAGTGTGCGCTGATATGAAACTTCCTGGCAGATTAAACTGTGTGCCGGACCGAGCCCCGAACTCGGGACCTTTGCCTTTCGTGGGAAAGTGTTCTACCAACTGAGCTACCCAAGCACGACCCACGTCCCGCCCTCATTTAAGCTGTGTTCGAGTCTCGGTCCGCCAAACAGTTTTAACCTACTTATCTCGTATTTGGAGAAATACTTTAGCATTAACAGTTACTCACTTTTAGGTGTAACTTAAGTCAGTAGATACCTGTTTTAAAGCTATTCTGACACATTCGGCAAAGAAATCTTCTGTTATCACTTGCTGCAGTTTAATTAACTATTTGACGTTTCTTAAAGAAAGAATTAACTACGTGATGCTTTACATAGATATATGTAATACTGTGAACATGCCTTTTCTCTTTTCCTCCCTGTTCTTATCTGACTTGCGTCTTTTTAAGAAAGGAAAGCAACCAATTACTTGTATAGTGAGCATAACCTATGCATTTTCTCCTGAGCTTTACAGCCATTAAGTAGCGATAAATATTTACGTTTCTGAGGAAGAATATTTTTTTTTATGTTTGTGGAGAGCCAATATCCCGTGCATACATTTTTCTTTTACAGGGTGTATCAAAAAGAATCATCCGATTTTCAGGAAATTTGAGATATTTGCATGAACACCGTACTGTTGGAAAGAGCAAACTCTCGAGTTTCACATGGTTCCCACTAGGTAGCTCTGGCATCTGGGAGTGCGGGAATATTTAAATCAAAGGATTACTGAACGATGGATCGGTCGCACTGGACCAAATGATTCATTCAGCCTTACATTACTGGCCTCCAACGTCACCGGACCTGACTGTATGTGATTATTTCTTGTGGGGGTTTATAAAATACTCTGTTTATGTGCCTCCGTTACCAACAACAATGAATGAACTGAGACATACAAAGTCAAGACATGCTCGGTGCAGTGTGGGAACAATTTAAATTCCGCGTTGACATATGCCGTGCATCTCAAGGGGGGCATATCAAATACCTATGCAAAGGTATAAAAAAAGTTTTTGAGTTTCTCGTTCATCAAAAAACAAAATTCACTGTATATCTTTGTAAGTTTCAGAAATATAGACGTGTCAAATCCGAGGATCTTGTTGATATAACCTTTAGCATCTGTATAAGGGAGAAGAAAAGTCCCGCATAATATCTAGTTACTATAATTATTGTATTCTGTAACACCGAAGAGAAAATTTATCGATGATCAGCGTATCGTTGGTCTGTTGCTGAAACAGAAGAGAGTAGGGAAAAATTTTCTTTTGGCTTTTGTAAGAGCATGAGCTCAATGACTCATAGTTTTTCTTTCTCTGGTAGTTCGTCGTAGCGAGCAGACGTGCTGTGTAAGCTGTGTCCAAATTATGTTTCCTGGCTTGAAGGAACTAAGTGTAGTATCTGTTCAGCATTTTTGTAATGATTTAAGTCTATCTACTCAGAGTGTGGATAATTACATGTGTTTTCCTATTATTTAATTTGTTACAGACATGATCCAGCGAAGTCGACAGATCATTCTGAAAGATGTAGTGACCGAAAGCGTATTGCGTACGATTATTAATTTGTCTTTGCTTAATAGTAATCAGCGACCCTGAAATTAAATGCCGATCATTTTAATGTAACTTGCATTCATCTCATGCAAGATATGTGCTAATGATTCGATCATTCGTCCCCGTACAATGTTGCTGTCGTTCTTGGCCCCTGTTTAGTAATTAAATGATCCACCATCTTACAACAATATGTTGTTCTCCTGTGAAATTGTAATGGAAGGCCTAAAGTTACAAGAGGGGTGTAATGCCTCAAGAGGCAACATCGACTCCAATTTTGTCGTGTACCTCTTCAAAACGCCGTCTAAGAACATACCTTCAATGACAACGGCCACTAAACCCTGCATACGTACATAAAATGTACTTTCTTTTCGTTAACAAGGGAACGACGTATTTAAAAACAAGAGGTTTGACTCTGGGCATATATACTTACTCTCTGTAATTAATCGAGTAAAGAGGTAGTAAACAGTTATTCTATTATGAGTATCTCCTTATACCTAAATTTTGTAACAATTTTGAAATGTTCACAATGTTACCCAATGATTCAAAAGGACCTGACATTTATTTTAAAATCTGATCTGATGTGTTTCTAAGGATTATGATTTCACTGAGATATCTCTTTATAACAAAACATTTGTCCTAATGAGAAATGCATCTCACAACGAAATGAAATGGTACGCATAATTCGTATTTGATGTAGAAAGACAACGTGAAAGGGGCAGAACCTCCGTGAACGCCGTTCATTAACGGTTCCTGGGGCTGTTTATGCACGATTTAATGACTTGTTTTCCTAACATTATTAATATTTTCGTTTCTCGTAACAAGAGCACACACAGTGGCAGCTGCAACGCGTGGCTGCGAATGGTATTTCGCTGCCCGTGTTTACTGTTATCAGCAGAGCTATTGTTATTCCGTCGCTCGTTAAATGTACATACAATTAAACTAGTTACTACTGTTGGTAGATCAAACATTGCGACAGCTGTATAGACAAGGTACTTTTATTCACACCAGTCTTCCCTCAGAAGCAATGCCGATTATCACGAACTCGTTTGACGTTCCCCACCACACTCGTGAAAAGAATTGTCTGCCTCATGCTGAAATTCCTACTGCGAGAAGGGACTATAATTGGGAAAGTAGATGTTAAAGCATCACCTTAAATACTATGCGCTCACGTTGCATAATACATTCTTTTCGGTTTCTAGCAAATACACGTTGTATTATTTTAAACCAATGTCAGGATTACCAAGGAATACTTTCATTCCCTCCACCGATCACAACATTTCTGCACGTTGTCTTCCGAGAGACTGCGTACGGGCTTATCTTCAAGGACGTACAAGAGCACATCGGTAGCACAAAATGCTAGTCAACTGCCGTAAATCCTTTTTCTTTTACGAAATTTCTCAGTTTTATAGCTCAATCCCACCACGAATTCCTCTCCTGTGCAAGCCTCTTCATTTCAAAGAAACAAAAACAAAAAATGGTTCAAACGGCTCTGAGCACTGTGGGACTTAACTTCTGAGGTCATCAGTGCCCTAGAACTTAGAACTACTTAAACCTAACTAACCTAAGAACATCACACACATCCATGCCCGAGGCAGGATTCGAACCTGTGACCGTAGCGGTCGCGCGGTTCCAGACTGAAGCGCCTAAAACCGCTTGGCCACCACGGCCGGCCATTTCACTCTTAACTAAGATTCTCAGAGTTTTTTGTGCAGTGTCCAGTCACATTAATGGGATCACCTGTCAAAACCCTGAATAACCACCTTTTGCAGCGCGAAACGTGCGAGCAGACAATCAATGAGCTTCTGGAAGGTAATAGGAAATGAGCATTTGGCGTCATTGGCCGATAGGCCCCTTACGGGGCAGGTCCGGCCGCCTTGGTGCAGGTCTTTTACATTCGACGCCACATTGGGCGACCTGTGCGCCGGATGGGGATGAAATGATGACGAAGACAACACAACATTCAGTCCCTGAGCGGAGAAAATTCTCAACCCAGCCGGGAATCGGACCCGGGTCCCTGAGGACGGCAGTCCGAAACGCTGACCATTCCGCCATCAGGGCGGACTTCCGGAAGGTACCTCCAGGGATGTGGAGCCTCGGTCACCCGCGCTAGGTTCCTCGGTTGAGTATCCAAGGCGTGAACAAGCCGATCTTGGTGGTCCCACATACTCTTTATTGGAATTAAGCCCAGTGAGCTTGGCGGCCAGGAAGTATAGTAAGCTCACTCTGGTGCTCTTCGAACGACGCACATACACTGCAAGCTGTGTGACATTTTGCATTTTGTTGCTTGTGGACTCCATCATGCCGAGGAAAAACAAACTGCGTGTAGGGGTGGACATGGTCCCTCCAAGACAGAAGCATACTTATGTTGATGCATTGTGCCTTCCAGAACGAAGAGGTCCCGCAGAGGATGCCACGAAAACATTCCCAAGACCATAACGCTCCCTCCAGTATGCAGGGTGCTTGCTTTTAGAGCTCTCATGCCGCACGCTACAACGACCATCCGCCCGATGGAACATGAAATGTGATTCACCTTCGACGTCCAGTTGCGGTATTGGCGTGAAAAATTCCAGCATTCGTCGCCGATGAACAACAGTTAGCATGAGTACATGAACCAGAAGCCTGCTGCGCAGGACCACACACTACAACGGTCGTTCAGGAGACACGCTGGTAGCCCCTTGGCTCGTCTGCGTGGTCAATTGCCCAACAGTTCGCCCGTACACATCTCAGCAGCGGTCGTTCACTCCTCTCATTTATTTCCTGTCGTGCACCACAACTGCCTCGTTGATGGTTTTTTTTCTTTTATTTCTGTCATGGCTTCTTTGCTGTATAGATTCAACAGTAGGTACAAAAGACATAAATCTTGTCTTACTACCTTTCTAATCCGAACATTTTGTAGCATTTTATGTTGTTCAATGTTTTTTCTACGCCGACAGCCGGCCACTGTGGCCGAGCGGTTCTAGGCGCGTCAGTCCGGAACCACGCGACTGCTACGGTCGCAAGTTCGAATCCTGCCTCGGGCATGGATGTGTGTGATGTCCTTAGGTTAGTTAGGTTTAAGTAGTTCTAAGTTCTAGGGGACTGATATCCTCAGATGTTAAGTCCCATAGTGCTCAGAGCCATTTGAATCATTTTCTACGTGGACAAATCGTATGAAGTTGTCTTACCTGCATAATCGAGAGCAACGTCAGAACTTCTCGAGTGCCATCTTCATTTCTAAATGCAAACCGATAGTCATCTGAAAGATCCTCGGTTTTCTTCCGAACATTATTCTTGTCAGCAACTTTACTGCATGAGCTGTTGAATTGATTGTGTGATATCTCTCGTATTTATCTGCCTTCATTGATTGGCGACTCCATGGAGTGCTCTGTGCACAACGACCTTATATGTTAAATTAAAAAGGGGGTCAGCGTTGGCCGTAATATTGATGTTTTATTTGCTACCAGAATCGATTTTCGATCACATAGTGATCATCTTCAGTGCTGTACAAATTAAACTCTGACACTGGCAATGTGATCGCTTCTCAGTTTTGGTTATCGATAACTCGATACCAGTGTCAGAGTTTAATTTGTACGGCAATGAAGATGATCATTATGTGATCGAAAATCGATTCTGCTAGCAATAAAACATCAGTATTACGGCCAACGCTGACCTCCCTTTTAATTTATCTGCCTTTGATATGTACAGGGTTGTGCGCACGATGTTCTTCCGAAAGTCTCCTGTCTCATGGGTTCTACACATTAACACGACTAATTATATGGTTGCCACTTCCCCCAATCATTTTAGAAATTCCTAAGGAATCTTACATGTACGTTCTGTCACGCTTAACAAATATGGCGGTACGAGATGAATAAATCCTTGCCCTGATTCTGTCTTCTTATAGTTAGGAACCCAGAAGGGAGCCACACCAGACCCGTGGCGACCTCGGTGCACAGACGGAGCCCACGGGAGGTGGCGGGCCCTCCCTACCTACTTGACCCAATTCTGGACTCGTTGAGTTCCAGGCTACGAGTCCAATTACTGTCTGTGGTACCCAGCGGGAATATAGAGTGGCCGGATGGCCAGTGGCCATCCCTGTGGAGCGTGGGATGACATTGCGGCCGCTGCTGAGTGCCAAGCCGGCATACCAATGGCATCGCGAAGAGGGACTGGATCGCAACCAGACACCGTAACAAGCTTAACGTTGGACGGAGTTTGAACTTTGAATTATACTCACAGAAACTGATGGCGAAGACAGAATAAACTGAAGAGAAGCTCCAATAGAATAGTTTTGTTCATATATTTTACTCCTCTGTGATTTGCATTTGTATATCAAGTTTATCCCTTTTGTAACGATAGTGTACGGTGGATCCTTTCATTAAAATCTGTAACCATTAGTTGGAAGAAAACACAGACCAAAACCCTTCTACAAGAGCCGTAGCATAGGTGAGTCTCAAAACTACTGTCCAGTACCATTGATATACGTTGTGGAATCTTTCAACTTCTGACCTCGAAACGTAGTGAACTACCTGGAATGCCACGACCTACTCCAACCCTACTAGCAGGGGCTCCGAAAAGTCTTCGTCTACACTGCACAAGCCACTTCATGGTATGGACAGGAGGATATTTCGTGTACCAATGACATATGGCCCGTCTCCTGTACCAGTTGCGAATGGAGTGCGGGAGAACGACTGCTGGTAACCCTCCGTGTGAGCGAATCTATTTTTTTTCTCCATTTCGTTTTCACGGTATACACATTGGAAGAGTGACGCAACAGCTGATGTTTTGAACTTTCATATTTGATGTTTGGATAAAGAACCCATGTCCAGAAAAGTACAGTATGGATGTAAAATAAGTTTAAAGATCGGACCACTTTCAAATATCCGGCTTCACTGAGAAGAAAGCGCCATTCTCAGTCCCTGTTACAGTAGCTGTCGTATTTCTTGAATTTCGAAAGGCATTCGATATAGTTTCGCACTACAGCCCGTTGAACAAAATACGAGCGTACCGTATATAAGACCGACTATGTGACTGGACTGAAGGGACTCTGGCAGACAACACAGCATGTCTTTATCGATGGAGAGAAATCTTCAGACATAAAAGTAACTTCGGGCGCACTCCAAAGGAGTGTTACAGGTCCATTACTTTCCACATAGTACATAAATTACCCAACAGATAACGTCAGAAGTTCGACCAAGTTTCTCGCGAATAATCCTGTTATATACAGCGAAGTCATGACGCTAGAAAATTGCAGAGCATCGACCTTTGGTGCACGGAGTGGCAATTGACTCTCAGCATAAACAAATGTAAAGTAGTGCGAATACATAAAAGTCCTTTATTGTATGATTACACAAATACAGAACAGTCGCTGGAAGCCGTTATTTCCTCAAAATATATGGCAGTATGAGCACAGACACACTTAAGCTTGAACGACCACATAAAATTCATCGCAGAAAAGGCAGATGCCAGACAGCTTCATTGGAAGAATTCTTGGGAAATGCAGTCCGCCAACAAAGGAGGTAGCTTGCAAAACTCTCGTTCGATCAATACTTGAGTACTGCTAGTCAGTAAGGGATCCATGTCAGGGCAGCGCGTCTCATTACAGGTGCTTTCAGTAAGCACGAAAGCGATCGAGGAGGTGATCAGCCAACTCCAGCTGTAGACGCTGCGAGAGAGCCTCTAGTCATCGCCGTGTGGTTTATCTAAAAACGTCCGAGAGTGTACTCTCGTATAAAATTAGAGACTGGAGCCCTCGTGGAGACTAACCGACAGTCGTTCTTCCCGTGAAACATTCGCTACTGAAGCAGAAAAGGCAGGAGGTGATGGTGGCACACGAAGTAAACTCCGCCACACAACGCAGTGTCGCTTGCGGAGTATAGATGTGGTCCAACTGCGACCAAGGGCTGCGTTGTACTCATCTGACATGGATACTACTCCTTTAATTGAAAACTGATTTTGTACATTGTATAAAACTTGATAGTATATGGACTGAAGTAATATGAACAGTGTCAAATAGAACCATGTTGAAATTGTGCCAGTAGCATCCGATAGCGACAAGCACATTTCTATGAATTGTTAATGGCCAAATGTCATTTACTAACAGTTGAAATAAAAATTTTACAAACGATTTTTTTGAAAAATAATGTAGTTAACATTTGTCTCCTTCAATAAACTTTATCGCACCCGTTACATTCCTTTCAATCACTGAATTTGGTACTTGCAACGGTGTTCGAATCCAATGATAATAGCAAACAGCAGCATCGAAATCGTCATAAAGGTGAAAAAATACAAATTACTTTTGAATACATTATGGGAGTGAACAGTGATCAATGTGTTACAAATATTTACTATCAAAAACAGTCTCGATCACAATTTATTTATTACGGTGACCGGTTTCGACCACTACTGTGGTCATCTTCAGACCAATGAGTAAGAATCTCATTCTGCTGGAGAATCATTTCTACTACTACTACTACTAGTAGTACTAGTGGTTCTCCAGCAGAAGGAGTAGTGGTCCAAACCGGTCACCGCAATAAATAAATTGTGATCAAGACTGTTTCTGATAGTAAATAAAAATACGAATGTTTAAGAAGGTTTAGGTTTAACGTCCTGTGGATGAACAGTTCATTACACTCGGCACCCACGCAAACACTGGAATGGGCGGGAAAGGAAATAGCCTTTCCTTTTGTAAGAGGTCCATGATTAAAGAATTTGTTGCTAGCGCACTCGAGCACATGTAATTTCGGTGGATTGCTCACGCGCCGCCTGCGATATGTAAGCTATAAGAGAATCTTAGACCAGAGAGCAGTGTTGTCAGCAGTAGGAAATGTGTAGCAGTAGGAGTAAGTAGTAGCTAGCAGTCGTGTGTATGGAGTTGGCTGGAGCGATGGCAGAGCCTGAGCGTTGTAGTATAAGGTAAAAGCAGCCTCGCGCATATGTAGATTGTTATATCAAGTTCCATGTAAATTCTTTTAAAAAGAAATCTCTTAATAATAATCTTTCTCATAAAAAGTAACTTTTGACAATCATTCATTTCAATTTAAAGAATTTACTAATTTCTCCAATCCTTGGTCATCCCGATTATTGAAAAGAGAAATCAGTTGTTTCTTTTTATACATGACAAATCTATCGGCCAGCTTGTATTCGGCTGTGGCAGAAAAATTTCTTATAAGAGCAGATTATATATGCGTTATTCGGCGACCATATTGAGGTAAGAATTTTCAGTTTATTCAGAATGATCTTTCAGGGTCATGACGCAGCACTGCCGACGTCCAAAATTTACCAGTTTAAAGTCACAGTCAATTATTGAAAGGTTATAAGTGAGCCACAATTTTTTATTGAGAGATTAGTCACATTGTATTATTGGTAGGTTACGGAATTCATTTTATTGGGAGGTTACGCTGAATGTGAATTATAAATAATTGTATTTATACTGTTGCGAGGTTTAGGAACTTTTCTATTCGGAGGTTACACGTGGCGACAACCGGCCAGGATCGTATTTTCGTGAATTTCTGAGGAGTGGTCATATATCTGCTCTTATTAATGTTTAATGTAACTTGCATCTGGCGCAACGCATTTACTAATTTGTCACTCTCCTTCACAGATCATCGGCAATTTATTGCTCTTTGTTGTTATTGTATTTGTTCCATTTTTGCCTTGTCTTTGTTTGATTTTGTGCTTAACTTTAAGTTGTGAAAATGCCGCGATAAACTGCTAACAGTGCATCGCAATGTGCAATGAGTGAAAAAGCCGACTTGAATAATTTGACCGATAATACTAGCGACACTCATTGTAATAGTGATAATCCTCTAATTAAAGATAATCAGTGAGTGCCGATCACTAGTAATGATTTTAATCCTAACGATGAGCAAACAACTTCAATTATGTCCTTAGTAAATTTAACAATTGATGACACGGCACGTTCCGTTACAATGAACGCTGTCCAATTTGACACGCCTGATTTGCAAAAATTACATAGCGAACAGATAAATGTTTCTAACGAAGGTGAACAATTTACTCAAAATATGTCAGATTTATTTGATTCCGATGTAGTGACCAACAGTGCACATCTGATTGGCAAACCTTTTTGTGAATCAGACAATGACCGAATGATTATACAAAACGTGACACATGCAGATACACCATCACAAAGCACAGAGAATACAGCAGCTAATTTTGGAATGGATCGAGTTATCGCGTTATTGCTACAACTTAATGAAAATCTCAAACTACAACTTAACGAAAATAATGAAAATATCAAACAACAACTTAATGAAAATAATGAAAATCTCAAACAACAACTTAAAGAAAACCTCAAACAGTCGAATAAAAACAACAACTTCAAACTACTTAATGAAAATCTTAAATAGTTGAATGAAAAACACGACAACCTTAATGAACAGAACAAACAACCTAGTGAACAGATTACAGCCGTTGCCGTGCAATGTCACGATACTAAAGAAAAATTACGGGAGGAAATTAAGGCTTGTGCTAGGAACAGTAGTGAAGAAATTAAATGTGTTGCACAAGAATTAAGTAATACACATGTAGCCACAACGAAATGACTTAGAGATGAAATTAGTACAGTCGCTAAACAATGTTCTGAAAACGCAACACAGTTACGCGACGAGTTTAAATTAATTCATCAGAACTTTCACGCACACTGGATGCGAAAGTAGATACGAAATTTCAACAACAAAACAGCCAAATTGACGAACGTTTTAAACCTACAAGATAGTGAAACGCGTTACCGTAAATTGATACAGGAACAGAACAAAGTAAAGAAACAAGTTACGGAAACAATTACTGCACAGAGACAGGAAGATAAGCGTAAATTGTTTACGAAAGAAAAAACATACGTAGAGAACAACATTGCTGCAGTATCAGACGAAATCAATACTATC
Source organism: Schistocerca serialis cubense (assembly GCF_023864345.2). Taxonomy (NCBI): domain Eukaryota; kingdom Metazoa; phylum Arthropoda; class Insecta; order Orthoptera; family Acrididae; genus Schistocerca; species Schistocerca serialis. The sequence goes on along the minus strand of NC_064643.1, from coordinate 377,304,953 downwards.
GAACAGTTGAACACCGAATTGCATGATGAAATCTTTGATCTTAAAACAAAAACACACAGTAGACTTTCAGACAGTGACCAGCAGACTTGAACAATTGGAATTAATACAGGATCCCGATGCCATTAAAGCAGACGTTAAGAAATTGAACAAAACCACCCGTAAAATCCAAAAACAAATTAATGTTTGTGACACTAAAAATGACGATCAGGTAAAAGCACTGACGGAAAAATTTGATGAATTGTCCAGTCGTATTGACGTTATCGAAAATAACAATGATACCAAATCAGACGATACGCCACCAATTTCTTTCAATCAAACACCCGAAATCCAAAATTTACAGCAGACAATCAGTGAGATAAGTTCGTCCAATAACACATTGCGTAGAAAAGTGTCGTCTTTACAACAAGAAGTGACAGAAATGAAATACGTTTCAGCCTCTAACACGTCACAGCATACGCCACATTGTGAACATTTGTCACATTCACACAATCAGTGTAATTTAGGTAATTTACAGATTGTACGTGACTTAGATTCCGAACAGTCACAGACAAACAGATTACCATACAATCCCGAACCTGCTCAGACATACAGAGACGATAATTTTGATTATAAGCACTTTCTATACGTGAGAAAATTTAAGGTATTTAAGAATGACAGAACACAGATTCTAAGCAAAGAAGGGAAGGCAGAAAGGTGGAAGGAGTATATAGAGGGTTTATACAAGGGCGATGTACTTGAGGACAATATTATGGAAATGGAAGAGGATGTAGATGAAGACGAAATGGGAGATAAGATACAGCGTGAAGAGTTTGACATAGCACTGAAAGACCTGAGTCGAAAAAGGCCCCAGGAGTAGACAACATTCTATTAGAACTACTGATGGCCTTGGGAGAGCCAGTCCTGACAAAACTCTACCATCTGGTGAGCAAGATGTATGAAACAGGCGAAATACCCTCAGACTTCAAGAAGAATATAATAATTCCAATCCCAAAGAAAGCAGGTGTTGACAGATGTGAAAATTACCGAACTATCAGTTTAATAAGTCACTGTTGCAAAATACTAACGCGAATTCTTTACAGACGAACGGAAAAACTGATAGAAGACGACCTCGGGGAAGATCAGTTTGGATTCCGTAGAAATGTTGGGACACATGAGGCAATACTGACCCTACGACTTATCTTAGAAGAAAGATTAAGAAAAGGCAAACCTACGTTTCTAGCATTTGTAGACATAGAGAAAGCTTTTGACAATGTTCACTGGAATACTCTCTTTCAAATTCTGAAGGTGGCAGGGGTAAAATACAGGGAGCGGAAGGCTATTTACAATTTGTACAGAAACCAGATGTCAGTTATAAGAGTCGAGGGGCATGAAAAGGAAGCAGTGGTTGGGAAAGGAGTGAGACAGGGTTGTAGCCTCTCCCCGATGTTATTCAATCTGTATATTGAGCAAGCAGTAAAGGAAACAGAAGAAAAATTCGGAGTAGGTATTAAAATTCATGGAGAAGAAATAAAAACTTTGAGGTTCGCCGATGACATTGTAAATCTATCAGAGACAGCAAAGGACTCGGAAGAGCAGTTGAACGGGATGGACAGTGTCTTGAAAGGAGTGGGTATATGATTAAATGCAAGATATTACTCCATATTCATCATTTTCAGAAAGCAATAACATGTAAAAGAAATAAATTAAACAAACCACAGTGGTTTACTATGAAATGAAAATTTTATTACCATCGGAATGAACGATAGAAAATGCAACACTGTGTCATGAATAGTGAATGGATCAGAATTAACAAGCATAACAAGAATATACTATGTTGTTGTTGTGGTCTTCAGTCCTGAGATTGGTTTGATGCAGCTCTCCATGCTACTCTATCCTGTGCGAGCTTCTTCATCTCCCAGTACCTACCGCAGCCTACATCCTTTTGAATCTGCTTAGTGTATTCATCTCTTGGTCACCCTCTACGATTTCTACCCTCCACGCTGCCCTCCAATACTAAATTGGTGATCCCTTGGTGTCTCAGAACATGTCCTACCAACCGATCCCTTCTTCTAGTCAAGTTGTGCCACAAACTCCCCTTCTCCCCAATTCTATTCAATACCTCCTCATTAGTTACGTGATCTACCCAACTATTCTTCAGAATTCTTCTGTAGCACCACATTTCGAAAGCTTCTATTCTCTTCTTGTCTAAACTATTTATCGCCCACGTTTCACTTCCATACATGGCTACACTCCATACAAATACTTTCAGAAATGACTTCCTGACAAATCTATACTCGATGTTAACAAATTTCTCTTCTTCAGAAACGATTTCCTTGCCATTGCCAGTCTACATTTTATATCCTCTCTACTTCGACCATCATCAGTTATTTTCCTCCCCAAATAGCAAAACTCCTTTACTATTTTAAGTGTCTCATTTCCTAATCTAATTCCCTCATCATCACCCGACTTAATTCGACTACATTCCATTATCCTCGTTTTGCTTTTGTTGATGTTCATCTTATACCCTCCTTTCAAGACACTGTCCATTCCATTCAACTGCTCTTCCAAGTCCTTTGCTGTTTCTGAAAGAATTACAATGTCATCGGCGAACCTCAAAGTTTTTATTTCTTCTCCCTGGATTTTAATACCTACTCTGAATTTTTCTTTTGTTTCCTTTACTGCTTGCTCAATATACAGATTGAATAACATCAGGGATAGGCTAAAACCCTATCACATTCCCTTCCCAACCACTGCTTCTCTTTCATACCCCTCGACTCTTGTAACTGCCATCTGGTTTCTGTACAAATTGTAAATAGCCTTTCGCTCCCTGTATTTTACCCCTGCCACCTTCAGAATTTGAATGAGAGTATTCCAGTCAACATTGTCAAAAGCTTTCTCTAAGTCTACAAATGCTAGAAAGGTAGGTTTGCCTTTCCTTAATCTTTCTTCTAAGATAAGTCATAAGGTCAGTTTTGCCTCACGTGTTCCAATATTTCTACGGAATCTAAACTGATCTTCCCCGAGGTCATCTTCTATCAGTTTTTCCATTCGTCTGTAAAGAATTCGCGTTAGTATTTTGCAGCTGTGACTTATTAAACTGATAGTTCGGTAATTTTCACATCTGGCAACACCTGCCTTCTTTGGGATTGGAATTATTATACAGGGTGATTCAAAAAGAATACCACAACTTTAGGAATTTAAAACTCTGCAACGGCAAAAGGCAGAGCTAAGCACTATCTGTCGGCGAATTAAGGGAGCTATAAAGTTTCATTTAGTTCTACATTTGTTCGCTTGAGGCGCTGTTGACTAGGCGTCAGCGTCAGTTGATGCTAAGATGTCGACCGCTCAACAGAAAGCTTTTTGTGTTATTGAGTATGGCAGACGTGAATCGACGACAGTTGTTCAGTGTGCATTTCGAACGAAGTATGGTGTTAAACCTCCTGATAGCTGGTGTATTAAATGTTGGAATAAACAGTTTACAGAGAATGGGTGTTTGTGCAAAGGGAAAAGTTCTGGAGAGCCGAGAACGAGTGATGAAAATGTAGCACGCATCCAGCAAACATTTGTTCGCAGCCCAGGAAAATCGACTCGCAGAGCTAGCAGAGAGCTGCAGATTCCACAATCAACTGTATGGAGAGTCCTACGAAAAAGGTTAGTTGTGAAACCTTATCGTCTGAAATTGGTTCAAGGCAGGCAGCCCGTGACAGAGCACTTTATCACTGGCCTCCAAGAAGCCCTGATCTTACCCCCTGCGATTTTTTCTTATGGGGGTATGTTAAGGATATGGTGTTTCGGCCACCTCTCCCAGCCACCATTGATGATTTGAAACGAGAAATAACAGCAACTATCGAAACTGTTACGCCTGATATGCTACAGAGAGTGTGGAACGAGTTGGAGTATCGGGTTGACATTGCTCGAGTGTCTGGAGGGGGCCATATTGAACATCTCTGAACTTGTTTTTGAGTGAAAAAAACCCTTTTTAAATACTCTTTGTAATGATGTATAACAGAAGGTTATATTATGTTTCTTTCATTAAATACACATTTTTAAAGTTGTGGTATTCTTTTTGAATCACCCTGTATTCTTCTTGAAGTCTGAGGGTATTTCTCCTGTCTCATACATCTTGCTCACCAGATGGTAGAGTTTTGTCAGGACTGGCTCTCCCAAGGCTATCAGTAGTTCTAATGGAATGTTGTCTGCTCCAGGGGCCTTGTTTCGACTCAGGTCTTTCAGTGCTCTGTCAAACTCTTCACGCAGTATCATATGTTCCATTTCATCTTCATCTACATCCTCTTCCATTTCCATAATATTGTCCTCAAGTACATCGCCCTTGTATAGATCCTCTATATACTCCTTCCATCTTTCTGCTTTCTCTTCTTTGCTTAGAACTGGGTTTCCATCAAAGCTCTTGATATTCATGCAAGTGGTTCTCCTTTCTCCAAAGGTCTCTTTAATTTACACTATATACTATGCACACTGTATAATAACAGTCTTAACTAATTATTTTTCTTTCAGAATACGAGGCGATTGATGCAAGCTGTCAGACATAACTACACATGTTAATTTTAGTGATGAAATATGCTAGAAGTAAGAAACTCTGTACTATGAATAGTTGTATGAAGTAAATGGTAATATGAGTAATGAACAATGAAGTGTCTATTTTTTGCAGATGATAATAAATGATGATGAATAGTTGTATGAAGAATATGGTAATGTGAATAATGAAGTTTTTCTTTGCAGATGATGATAATGATGAAGTTATGGTAATATGAATAATGAAACTTTTCTTTGCAGATGAGGATATGATGAAGTTTACATATTTTCTATTAGTTAAGAGATGCTATGTAGTTATTTAAGTATTTGTTGCAGTTCCTTTTGACAGTATGTCTTATGTTACATAGTATAATGACTGAATGTTTTGGGAAAGACAGCTAGAGTACATACATATTAAGTACACGTTTCATTACCCGTTAATTCGAAGTTTACTACTTTTCAGCATAATATGAATACATTTCTTCTTTCAGCTCAATAAGCCATTTTGTATTTTTTCAGGAGAAGCTTTTCATTATATTAATATGCTATAAGCAGTTAGTTATTAAACCTGTTCTAATACTTGCATTTTTTTACCCAGTTGTGTCTATCATTTATTAATGTGATCACATATACTGTGCTTGTTTCATAACCTTGCTACAGCTGACTCTTGACGAATGACGTTATTAATCTTTATTTCCAGCAATATGTCAAAAGATAATATTTTCATGCCCCAGCAATGCTAGCACAAAAAAAATTATTAGCAGTCCCAACTATTACCAGTATGCAGCTAAATAATGCTATCAGTTTAAGATATATTTCTAGTCCTAAATACAATGCAAATTTCTCTTATGTATTGAATCCATTAAAGCTATATAGTATTGGACTACAGACCTTGAGTAATAGTTACAATGTGTCACATTTTAAATATGTCTTATGTCACTTTCATGATATCATATACAAACACTAACAGCTTGATGCTACATGCCTAAAATCTTGTTTTGAATGATGACTTCTGAGTAATACTGAATGATATTTTGTAATACTGCATAAATGCTATGCCAATAATTTCTGTAAATAATATTTTGTTATACTCTAAGCGCTATACCAATGATTACTGTAATGAGATGACCTATGCATAAATGCTATGCCAATAATTACTACAATGAAATGAGTTATGAATAGTGTTTTGTAATACTCAATACTTACTACGTGTTTAGTAACTGGCCAATGAATGTCAATGATTACTGTAATGAGATGACTTATTAATAATGTTCTGTTACATTCCATAAATGCTATGCCAATAATTACTGTAATGAGATGACTTATGCATAAATGCTATGCCAATGATTACTGTATCGAGATGACTTATGAAAAATGTTCTGTAATACTCCATACATAGTACATAAATGTTTACTAACTAGCCAATGAGTGCCAATAATTATTCAAATAGATTGATATACTAGTGTAATTCTGAATGATGACTAGCTTCAGACTTAATGCCTTTCACCTTCTGAACTAATTACCAGCAATTACTGCAATATCCGTATGTCCTGTCCAACCTCATGATCAAGGAGCGCTATATTTGGTTTTTGCACTAATTCTACGTTGATGTAAGAGTATGTTGTGTCGACATATCAAGCTGTCCACCACCTTGAACAATGGAGATGTTATTAAGGTCCTACTGTTTGGTGTACCTAATGTACAACCAAAATGATAATATACAATATTAATACAAGATTTCAGTGTCTTGGCTACACTGATAAATACTTCAGGGAAGAGAACTTCAGATTGTCTCACTTGGTGTTGTGCTTCTGTAGAAAGATATGGACTTCCTGTGCAGCTACATGCAACCCACTGTGCTACAACCATGATGCTATCCTTCCCATTCCTTTCCTAGTTCCTGTAAAATGTTAGAGACTTATACAATTCGTATGCACTTTATTTCATTTCCTGATGCATTCAGTTCTTGTAAAAAAAATACTAAAGACTTATGCAGTGCATGTGCACTTCATTTCATTTGTTAATATGATCAGTTGTCCTAAATATGCTAAAGATTTTTACAGTGTGTGTGCACTGTATTTCTTTTCTTAAAGCATTCAGTGCTTGTAAAATGCTAAAGACTTTTGCAGTGTGTGTGCACTTTATTTCTTTTCTTAATGTATTCAGTTCTTGTAAAATGCTAAAGACTTTTACAGTGCGTGTGCACTTTATGTCATTTGTTAATATATTTTGTCATTTCTTAATATGTTCTCAACTCAGTGTGTCTGCACTCTATTTCATTTCTTAATATGTTCTGCACTTATCAATAATGTATATTCTCTGTGACTGTAGACTTAGTAACTAAATAGATTATAGAAAAATTTGTTGCTCATGGCAAGTCCAATCGACTCACCATCGCTGCCAAATTTTTGCCCCCCCCCCTCCCCCCAGTGGAGGGTTATGTAAGAGGTCCATGATTAAAGAATTTGTTGCTAGCGCACTCGAGCACATGTAATTTCGATGGATTGCTCACGCACCGGCTGCGATATGTAAGCTATAAGAGAATCTTAGACCAGAGAGCAGTGTTGTCAGCAGTAGGAAATGTGTAGCAGTAGGAGTAAGTAGTAGCTAGCAGTCGTGTGTATGGAGTTGGCTGGAGCGATGGCAGAGCCTGAGCGTTGTAGTATAAGCTAAAAGCAGCCTTGCGCATATGTAGATTGTTATATCAAGTCCCATGTAAATGCTTTTAAAAAGAAATCTCTTGGTAACAATCTTTCTTATAAAAAGAAACTTTTGACAGTCATTCATTTCAATTTAAAGAATTTATTAATTTCTCCAATCCTTGGTCATGCCGATTATTGAAAAGAAAAATCAGTTGTTTCTTTTTATACATGACAAATCATCGGCCAGCATTGTATTCGGCTGTACCAGAAAAATTTCTTATAAGAGCAGATTATATATGCTTTATCCGGCGACCTTATTGAGGTAAGAATTTTCAATTTATTCAGAATGATCTTTCAGGGCCATGACGCAACACTGCCAACGTCCAAAATTTACCAGTTTAAATTCACGGTCAATTATTGAAAGGTTATAAGTGAGCCACAATTTTTTATTGGGAGATTGGTCACATTGTATTATTGGTAGGTTACGGAATTCATTCTATTGGGAGGTTACGCTGAATGTTGAAAGGTGGCTACACTGAGCCACAGCGCCAGAGATTGCGCCAAAGAGTATTATTCAGCCGCCTCCACTGGCAGTGCTTGTCGAGAACTCGTAGTAGGCAGTGCTTGCTGAGATGTCGTAGTGAAGAGTTCTTGTCGAGAAGTCGTAGTGGAGAGTGCTTGTTCCATGTTTCATGCAGTTGTTTGATGGGCTAGACAGCAGATGTTATTCGAATGGAGATATTGTAATGACCAGAGTGCTTTTCGTCAATATATATGAAGGTAAAATATTCCCTGTTTTTTCATTATTTCAGTGTCTTAAATAATGCGTCATTACAGGTTCAGTCAACAAAGCATCTGGCTCGTGTTCTTGTATTAGAGTGTAATTCTGGTTTCCTTACGCAATTATAGTATTTATATTTTTTTTAATTGCTTCAGTATAAATGATATTTAAAATTTCTTGTCTTATTGAAGAAGAACCGTGCCAGATGTGTACGTTGAATCACACTTCCACACACAGAACAGTTCCACTTGTGCTTTGTGGTTTCGTACGTTTTATAGTTGCTGGGGACTTAATTAATTAATTGTGTTAACGGAAATTTTCTTTCATTCTTTGTTGTTATTCTATGCAGTCAGATTGCGTACTAAAACTAGTCAGGGCCAACCGTTTACGAGACTTCGTGATCGGACAGACAGCTACTAAAAATTTAAAAAGAATTTGCATTCATATTTATTTAATTAAGCCCCCATACACGTGGCGACCACTGCTTCGGATCGTCCCTTGGAAATCTTCTGATTGTAAAAATAGTAGACAGTAGTATTGTTGTAGTAATTTGTAGTTTAGTAATTGTAGTCTATATTGCATGTGTAGATTTGGTAATTGGCATTCTTGTAATGGTATTTTGCAAAATGTATTTTTTGTAGTCTTGTCTACGGGTTTGATAATTTAGTGCAATTATTTCAATTGTTCGTTAATCGTGTTTGAGGGAAGCATTTCGTGTGAATGGTATTGTTTGTGATAACGTGTTATATTCTCTGTAATTTTCGTATTGTGACGAGTTTTGTATGTAAATGATTACGCGATCGATGAAAAAGGCAAAAATGATGGATAGTGAGAATGACGAAATTGTTAACATGGCGAACTCGCCAACAGAGGAAAACAATATGATGAATAATAAAGTGGAAAACAATTTAATAAGTCGGGAAAATAGTCCGGAACCATTTCAAAATTTTTCTCAGAAAATTTTCAGAATTCGAGATTAACGACAGAAGACTCTGGAATAGTATCGAACACAGATAGCTTTACAGCTATGATGAACGAAGCTGGTTTAGCGGGAAATGTTAGGAGCGAAAAGAATTTCGAACCAGTTAATATGGAGCAGTTGATGGGTGCAATATTAAATCTGGGATCACAGTTGGGATCTAAATTTAAAACAGAGATGGAAACTTTGAGATCTGAAATTAAAACTGAGATGGAAGCAATGGCAACACGGTTAAGTTCACGAATAGGGACATGTTTCAAAAACATGAAAGATGAACCAAAGAAAGAAATTAGAGAAGAAGTACAACCGATTTTGAATGCTCACTATAATAGTTTAATTTCAATAGAAATTAGACAAGAGGAACAGGACAGGGAACAGGAAGAAAGAGATCGCGTGATAGTACAGAAATTTTCAGAGTTAAATTTACAACATGCACACGATAAGGAGGAAATATTTGAGAGAATCGAGGAATCCGTACCAAATGACAGGATAAATAACTTAACGCTACCGTATGAACAGTTAACTACTAAATGTGACAATACCAAAACCCGAGTCGCGACACTTACGGAAGACGTAAATAAACAGAAAGAACAGATAGGTGACTTATCAGAAAGAAGTGAGGAGATTTCAGATAAATTGACAAGTCTTAGCTTAAATTTGGACAGAGATTCGGATGATACAGCTCCATTGCCATTTGCAGAAACCGAAGAGTACCAGAACATAAATAAACATGTTGAAAATCAGGGAAAATTTAATGAACGCGTTAAAAGGGAAGTTGAGGCATTACGAAAGCAAGTCAAACAAATTGAAGGCGAAATCGTAGGAAAAGACAGTAGAAGAAATTTAGAATCACAGATAGCAGAGGGGTTTGAAGAAAGCAATTTATTTCATTTACGGGATGCAACAAGAGAGCGCCAGGCTTGCGAACTTGACAATAATCGACATTCGGACTGGGACAGATGTGGTAGGTCTTTGTCGCTACGAGGTGAAAACTTTAACTATAAACACTTTTTGACTGTTTGGAAATTTAAGATATTTCGCAATTCTAAGAATGACATACATCCATGTTTATGGTCAGGTCAATTTATGTACGCACTTCCACCAAACTGGCCAGTAAGTCACAAACTGGAAATTATGTGCGGCTATTAAAGTCCTCAGGGGATTCACTACACTAAGTGATTATGTGCCGTAGCGTGCATAGGACCCCGAGCTGTAGTGGTGCTATTTCCCTTTTAGTTTTCTGCACCGCTGCCTACTCTTTTACTATTCTTTGCATCTGTCAAAATAACTCTTCAACTATCCATCTATCTAGAGAATCGGCAAAGAATAACCGGACATGACTAATTTACCAAAAAGAGATTTCGGAAATTACCGTTTGGACTCACTGTATCTTCTGCAGCATTCATTCGTAGTTTAAACGAAATTTTACCTGTTTATCTTCGTGACAATATTACTTCATATGTTGACGATATTCTTATTGCTAAACGTTCTTGGAGTGAGCACAACAAAATTTTGGATTCATTATTACGTATTTTTGCAAGAGTTGGCATTACAGTGAACATGGAAAAATCTGAATTTGGTCGTTCTCAGGTGAAATTTCTTGATCACATTATTTCTAGAGAAGGTATTCTTCCTGATCCAGAGAAACTAGACGCTATTCGTAATTATGCTGTTCCTACCACAAAACATGATGTTCGTAGTTTCCTTGGTGTCTGTAATTTTCTTAGAAGCTTTGTTCGATTGGACGATTTGGCCACACCTCGTTTATGTGAACTAACTGGAAAGAATTCTAATTGGTGTTGGGATGAGGAAGCTCAATCAGAATTTGAACAACTTCGTGATGCTTTAGTTGCTGCTCCACTTCTTTCACATCCGGATTTATCTAAAGATTTTTGTTTGGCGACGGACTCATCATACAAAGGCCTAGGTGCACATTTATTTCAAGAGATAGAAGATAACGGGGTTATAGTGCAGAAAACTATTGCCGATCTGTTCTTGCCAAATGCAAATTATGTCAAAAGGCTAAGCCGCCAACTATTTCTCACAGAGCACCGTTGTTTCCTGTCATTTCAGCGAAATTAAAGGACATGGCTGCAGTTGATTTGTTCGGTCCAGTGGTTCGTTCTACTAATGGTTGTGCGTACATTTTCGTAGCAGTGGAATTGACATCAAAATATGTGTGTTTTACACCTTTACGCAAAGCAACAGCTCGTTCAGTATCTAATGCTTTCATCAAACATTTTCTTAAAGAAGTGGGTCATGTTGATAAGGTTATATCAGATAATGGATCACAATTTCGTTCTAAAATTTGGCTTCGTACTCTACGGCGTCGTAAGATTAAACCAATTTTCATTTCACTTTTTCACCCTCAATCTAACGCTTCAGGGAGATGGATGAAGGAAATCAATAAATTGTGTCGACTTTATTGTCATCAGAATCACAGAACGTAGGATCAGTATCTTCATGTTTTTCAAAACATTCTGAATGAACTTCTTAATGACTCAACTTCTTTACCGCCTATACTGATATTAAAAAAGACAAAGCACCGACAAATCGCATTTCTGAAATCGTTCCTGTTCCGCCTACACGGAAACTGCGGCATTCTGAAGTTGTCAACCTGGCTCTACAAAATATTGTGTCTGCGGCTGCTTGAAGAGAGAAATCAGCTAAGCGTCCTGGTCGTTTAAAAACTTTTTCAGTTGGTCAAAGTGTGTTAATTAAGTCTCATCGTTTGTCTCACAAAGGAAAGGGCTTGTGTCGCAAATTTTTTCTGCTTTATAACGGTCCATATAGAATTCGCAAAATTATTCATGATAACACTGTCGAAGTAGAAACTCTTAAATCTCGGCGCTCTAAGGGAATACATCATATATCTAACGTTAAAATTTTTGTGGAATGATATACTTTTGAAAAATTTTTGTGGAATGACATACTTGTGAGAAACTAACAGCTACATGTAAACACACGGAGAGTACAAGGATACCGCGCTGTGTTTTGACGGCGGCACATACTCAAAGCAACAGTCAAGTCTGCGCGCCGCACAAGGCAGTCGTTGACTGCAAACAATCACTTCCCACGTCACGCGCCTACAGCAGATCGAGCGCTCAGTGCGAATGCACCGACAGCCGTAAACAAATACACAGTCTAATTTCTCCGATTAAAGTCAGTATAAAGCTATAGTGATTTGATGAATTTTGTTATTAACGTTCAGTATTTTTCAGGATACGGTGTATAAAATATTTAAGAACTTCAGGTAAATTCTGTGTGTGTCCGACGTTAAGAGGACTTGCTATCGAGAAATTTTCAGGAAGAATGTCATTTCGAAGAAGAAAGTAATAAACTAAAAAGGTAACTATTAATTGAGTTTATTTTTCAGGTAACATATTTCCACTTAGGTACGTACTTTAGACGTAATTTGCTGCTCGCAATTACGTGATTCATACTTTGTGCTAATTTCATGTTCTATGAATTTACTTGTGAAGCGACGTGCTTGCGTACATTAACTGATTTTGACAATGATTGATTAATGAACATGGTTGTAAATTATGTATATTATGCATCGCTTGGCTGCTATGCTTTTTCACTGATGTCACATTATTTTTTTTATGTGCCTGCTGTGCTTATTTATTTAAATTATAATTGTCACCTGATTAATTGTGCTGACTATGGTTATGTATGTAGGTTACACTTTATAATTTATCTGCTTGCGCCTTCATGTTTACTTATTAAGATTACATATGAACATTTATTTGCTTATGCTGATAGGATGCTAATGACCTGTTTATTATGTTAGATAACATATTTGCTGCCTTGGTTATGGATTGCATATTTACACATTTCTGTTTTGTTGTCATAACTACTCTTTAAGTTGGTATATAGAAATGCTGATATACTGTGTACGAACATAGAGTTTAGATTACACTATGGTATTAATTATTGTTCGCTTGGCAGAGCCTCGTTGGTGTGACTGTGCTGCATCCACTTTTTGACATTCTGTTCTCTACTGGTATATTTACCCGCTATTGCATGTTTTGCTTACGCTCAGTGCCTTATATTTTTAAGATAAGAAAATGAACTGCTATAATTCGACGAACGACATTAGTACAAGAAACTTCATAGAAGTCACATGAGCTGAGGTTTTATGGAAGCTGTATAAATTTATGCTAATAGGAAGGAAGCTAACGACATGACATACCAACACTAGGGTTAGACCATTGACAGTTATTACACTACATTCTTCGTGAGCAATTGAAATAGCAAGTGACACTTGACACAAAAAAATACTCCACATGTTTGCTTCTGCCATGATTCTTGAAGTGGTGTACACACTCTGAAATATTATGATCATTCACACTCCGTAATCGTACTTAATTACTGAGAGTTATTCGAACTAAAGGCTGTTAGAGGTCATGTATGCATTTCTTTTGTTTAATGATGGACAAGGTAACCAAAATGTATTTTATAATTCATAATGAGTAGAAGATTTGGCTCAGGTGGACTACACAGAGGTTGTGTGTGGACATTGTGTCTTCGGATTGTATGGGATGATGAACTGAAGTTTGCACTAGGATTTTATCTGTACTTGTTCGAGGAGACTGACTAGAGGAAAGAGTTGTTATGGAAGTGAAATGATAAGGTTTATATGTATCGACGTATTGAAGAGGTATTATTGAGGTCTTGAGATTATGTGAAGTTGATGATTATTGGAGTTTTGGTGGACAAGAGGTAAGGTAAATGATATTGATGATAAGGTTTATATGTATCGACGTAAGAGATATTATTGAACTATTGAGATTATGTGATGCTGATGATTATTGGAGTTTTGGTGGATAAGAGGTAAAGTAAGTGAGGAGCATATTTTTTTTGTTTGTTGGTTTATATGGAACAAGGAGGATGAAGATGGCAGACTAGAACACTAAAGTGGAAGGAAGATTGTCCACACACACACTTTGTTAAATCACTAAGCAGTATATACTTTTTTTTGGAGAGAGGAAGTATTTGCATATCTTGGCACACTGACAGTTGTTCAGCAACTGTACATTTTGATCTGGCTTGGCAAACATTGGTCTTGACATGATGACTATGACGTTGACTAACTATTATTGACTGTTATACATTGCTGCCACTACTACTTGATACACATCTCGAACATCAAACCTTTGACAGAATTGCATTTACACAGTTAACACTATTCAATTACACAGTAGTACTTAATGTGGATGAAAGATGAGTGAGTGTGTTTTGTGTGTTTTCCCTTCCTAATCCCAGAAAAGTGGTACCGACTTACCTCCTAAATATTATTTTACTTGTTTGTTGTGGCTTGCACTGACACCCATAAACATTATAGGTTTACTGATATTTGTGTATTTGTAATAGTTAATATGACAATTATCTGATATGATTTGTGTGTTTGTTATAAATTGTATGTTTAGTGTAAGAGCATTGATAATAATTTTGTAAAAGCAATTGTGTGTGCATTCAAACTGTTGTTCTTACCTGCACTTGTTCAACATAATGGGTGCCACTTAGAAATGTTTAATTTCTGCTGATGAATCGTGTGATTAGTGATAGTGAATATTATGGACTGTTACTTGCACTTTTTCTGCATGATTGGTGCCACTGGGACATGTTTAATTTCTGCTGATAAGCTCTGATAAGCAGTGTGATTAGTGATAGTGAATATTATGGACTGCTGTCTGCACCTGTTCAACATTACTGGGTGCCACAGATGGAACTGCTCCTACTGAAATGAAGTCGCTTGTTGGTGTCTGCACCTGTTCAACATTACTGGGTGCCACTGATGGACTGCTTCTATTGAAATAATGTCACTTGTTGGTGTCTGCACCTGCTCAACAATGCTGGTTACCACTAGTGGAACTGCTTATACTGAAACGATGTCACTTGTTGCTGTCTGCACCTGCTCAACATTGCTGGGTGCCACTGATGGACTGCTTCTACTGAGATAATGTCACTTGTTGGTGTCTACACCTGTTCAACAATACTGGGTGCTACTGGTGGAACTGCTTCTATTGAAATAATGTCACTTGTTGGTGTCTGCACATGCTCAACAATGCTGGGTACCACTAGTGGAACTGCTTATACTGAAATGATGTCACTTGTTGCTGTCTGCACCTGCTCCACATTGCTGGGTGCCACTGATGGACTGCTTCTACTGAGATAATGTCACTTGTTGGTGTCTACACCTGTTCAACAATGCTGGGTGCCACTGGTGGAACTGCTTCTCCTGAAATGAAGTCACTTATTGGTGTCTGCACCTACTTAACATTACTGGGTGCCACTGATGGACTGCTTCTACTGGAATGATGTCACTTGTTGGTGTCTGCACCTGTTCAACATTACTGGGTGCCACTGATGGAACTGCTTCTACTGAAATAATGTCACTTGTTGGTGTCTGCACCTGTTCAAAAATGCTGGGTGCCACTGATGGACTGCTTCTACTGAAAAGATGTCACTTGTTGGTGTCTGCACCTGTTCAACATTGCTGGGTGTCACTAATGGAACTACTTCTACTGACATAATGTCACTTGTTGGTGTCTGCACCTGTTAAACATTGCTGGGTGCAACTGATGGAATTGCTTCTATTGAAATGATGTCACTTGTCAGTGTCTGCACCTACTCAACATTGCTGGGTGCCACTGTTGGAACTGTTTCTACTGAGATGATGTTACTTCTTGCTGTTTGCACCTGTTGACCATTGCTGGGTGCTACTGCTGGAATTATCAACTACTTGTCTTTTTTTGAATAATTAAAAGCATTTTATGTGAACATTTGTATAAACTGATTTTTTGTGTATTGTGTATACTATTATGTAAAGTCATATGTATGAAAGAATTTGTATTGCTTACTGTATTTCATATATTAGGTTATTGAAAGGTCAGTGCAAAGCCAAAATTTTATCTAATTATGTGATATTTACGTATTAATATTATCCTTTATTTTTGTCTGTATTTTTGTGGACGAATTTGGTGGTATTTTCACCACCAATGCTGGCAAAAATACCATCAAATTCTGGCCCAGGAGGGGCATATGAAAGGTGGCTACACTGAGCCACAGCGCCAGAGCTTGCGCCAAAGAGTATTATTCAGCCGCCTCCACTGGCAGTGCTTGTCGAGAACTCGCAGTAGGCAGTGCTTGCTGAGATGTCGTAGTGAAGAGTTCTTGTCGAGAAGTCGTAGTGGTGAGTGCTTGTTCCATGTTTCATGCAGTTGTTTGATGGGCTAGACAGCAGATGTTATCAAATGGAGATATTGTAATGACCAGAGTGCTTTTCGTCAATATATATGACGGTAAAATATTCCCTGTTTTTTCATTATTTCAGTGTCTTAAATAATGCGTCATTACAGGTTCAGTCAACAAAGCATCTGGCTCGTGTTCTTGTATTAGAGTGTAATTCTGGTTTCCTTACGCAATTATAGTATTTATTTTTTTTTAATTACTTCAGTATAAATGATATTTAAAATTTCTTGTCTTATTGAAGAAGAACCGTGCCAGATGTGTACGTTGAATCACACTTCCACACACAGAACAGTTCCACTTGTGCTTTGTGGTTTCGTACGTTTTATAGTTGCTGGGGACTTAATTAATTAATTGTGTTAACGGAAATTTTCTTTCATTCTTTGTTGTTATTCTATGCAGTCAGATTGCGTACTAAAACTAGTCAGGGCCAACCGTTTACGAGACTTCGTAATCGGACAGACAGCTACTAAAAATTTAAAAAGTATTTGCATTCATATTTATTTAATTAAGCCCCCATGCAATGTGAATTATAAATAATTGTATCTATACTGTTGGGTGGTTTCGTAACTTTTCTGTTGGGAGGTTACACTTTTCAAAATAATAACTCCAGCTTTAAAATGTGTCGTTTATTTTGACGTCTCAGTTGGCTAGTTTGGATCAAAGCTGAACATCTTCAGATCTATGTAGTTGCATTATCAATTCGTCGTCTCCATATGGATTTACATACAAGAATATGTTCACTTCCATACGTTTATATGTAGTTCCATAGGGATATATTAGGCTGCTTATGCAACTAGATGGATCTGAAGATGACCAGCTTCGATCGAAATTAGAATTACTAAAAATATAAATAGGCCAATGAGACGGCGAAACGAACGACAGATTTTAAATATCAAAAATGTTGCTGAATCTCCCGTAACGAAGATGTTGGCAACAGTGAATAATTCCAGCACATCTCATAAGTAATTAAGGAATTCCCTGGGGAATTACAAAAGTGACTGCCGGAGGGTATTTGATCTTCAGTCCTCACTGATGTTACATTGACATCGCTAGAGGCGAATAAGGTTACTCTGCAACTTATTACTAATATTTACTGTTATTCTTCCTCAGCTGCTACTATGTCTGTCATACCGATAAGTATAAATATCTGCTTTTGCCATTGAATATTTGTTTCATTTTGAAGCGCATGTACCAGTATTGGACAAAATTATGGAAACAACAAAAATACAGCACATTACCTTGCCTCACACGGTGTTAGAAAATCGTGGCCTTTCAAAACACTTTCCAATCGTATGTATGGTTTACAAAGGCATCATAACATCCTTCCTGCAAAATATTGGCAACTTCAGGTAACAATGGTGGAGGTGGGTCGTGATCACACAACCTTCTCTCCATACTGGGATTCGGTGGCGGTGGTGCCCAGTGGAGATGCGACAATTCATCCCAGTGCTCCCAAAACCAGACCTGGACGATGCGAGCTGGGTGAACGCGGTCCCTATCGTCTTGAAACACAGTCTCAGCTTTGGGGAACATTCACTGCAACATGGGATGGGCTTGATAAGTCACAATTGTCACATAATCACTGTCATTGTAAAGACTTTGCAGAGTAGACATGGAGTCCATGGAATACCACGATATGGCTGCCCGAATCATCACCGAACCCTCCCCCCCCCCCCCCCCCCCCCCAACGTTTCACTCTTAGGACTTACATTCGATCAAAAGTTGTAAATAGCGAGAAACAAGACTCATCCAACCAAACGACATTCTTCCATTGATCTTTAATCCAGGTTACATGGTTCGCGAGCGCCATATTCAGTTCTACAGTGACTTTTGCAGCCGCTGTCGTATTATTTTTCGTCAGAATCCTCTTCAATGATGGTCTCTCACGATCACTCAACAGAAACGTTCGTCCATATTGCGACTTAGCGGACTATATTTTTCCGCGTTACCTGTATGCGGTATAAATCTTCGATATAGTGCGCCTTGAAACTCCAAACACTTCGGTTACGGAAACACCCACCATACGAGTACCAACAATTTCCCACGTTGGGATTCACTTATCTCCAACTCACAAGTCCGCAGAACACTGTTCTGATCACGACAGACTCTTCCAACATATAGAGAACACTGTGCAAGTGCCGTTCGTGGTCAAACATAACAGCGGAACCTGCGGGCTGGGCTATCGTCTGCATTTATGTTCGAAATGCATTTTTGCGCTGTTTGCATATTTTTGTCTAACCTCTGTGCTTTAGCGATACGTATTAGACATGATGACTTCTAGTAAGAATAGTCCGCAGCTCGTGGTCTCGCGGTCGCGTTCTCGCTTCCCGAGCACGGTGTCCGGGTTCGATTCCCGGCGGGGTCAGGGCTTTGCACCTGCCTCGAGATGACTGGATGTTTGTGTTGTCCTCATCATTTCATCATCATTCATAAAAGTGGCGAGATTGGACTGATCAAAGGTTGGGAATTTGTACGGGCGCTGATAACCGCGCAGTTGAGCGCTCCAAAAACCAATCATCATCATCATGCTCTAGTACGAAAAGGTGAAACTTATTTTGTTGAAGAAATATAACAACGCAGTGGGGCAAAGACAGATAATATTTATTTTGTGTGAATGTAGACTTTCCCGGTGTAGACTGCTGGCGAAATCTTTTCTAGCTTCCATATGGCTGGCTGCGTTGAAATTTCGCGACGTTTCGGTGAGTATTACAAACGGTATCTTCTGGCTTCGCAGAATTTCAATGCAACCACCCGGACGGAAGCCCGAGAAGGTTATTAAATTTGTGTTACATTCTGAACTGTAACCACGACCAGATCATTCAAAATATCTATCCCAAAACGATTTTTTTCAGACATTGTAAAACAATTGAGTTATTCTCCTCACATTTCATACTTAGTAACTATGGAGTGAACTTAAAAGATCAAACAGAAAGTGAAAAAAGGCAATAAGTAACAGAGTAACAGAGGTCAAAAACCTGAGTCCATGTTTTCCTATACGTATTTAATATTTTCACTGCGGAACCCCAGTAGGACTCGTTCAACGGCAGTCAAGCTTAAGGCGCACGTCATAAAACTTCGTAGCTATCAGTGGGCTTTCTTCCCTGTATCAATAACCGTGTAGACAGCTCAAGGAAGTGTGTGTACATCCCGCAACAACGTAGTGTTCTAGTTCTGACTTGTCTGTACTCGAATACAGCGCATTGTATATCCCTGCTCTGTGTTGCGTCCATGTGACATTCTGTCAATAAGAGCCGGAACCGTCCTGGTAATGTCCAAATTGTAACGTGGCTCTTTGTAAGGCTGACTGTTGCAAAACATACCAGACCCAGGAAATTTATGTGTATGAATAGCGGCCGGCCGGAGTGGCCGTAGAAATATCTGAAACACAGATATGTTACCACAAGCAACCAACTTAACTACGGCATAACAGATAGCTCTTGTACACTTGTTAGTGTAATAGCTATTGATTTGATAGTTAACAGCCGGCCGGAGTGACCGAGCGGTTGTAGGCGCTGCAGTCTGTAACCGAGCGACCGCTCCGGCTGCAGGTTCGAATCCTGCCTCGGGCATGGATGTGTGTGATGTCCTTAGGTTAGTTGGGTTTAATTAGTTCTAAGTTCTAGGTGACTGATGACCTCAGAAGTTAAGTCGCATAGTGCTCAGAGCCATTTTTTTTTTTTTTTTTGTATGAATAGCGACTACAAGTTCTTTCCTGAATTTAAAAAGTGGTTCAGTAAAACTGTTAGTATATCTGTTAATTTTAATATCTCATAATCCACATTTGGCGAATACTTAGAGCAGCTTCCATAGATTCAACACATCACAGAAATTTATTTCATTTACAGTTCCAGTGCTATAGCCGTCGGAAATTGTGTCAAAAGCAGCTGTCCGGCTGCCCCAACCGTTGTGACTGACACCCGCCTCGAAAGTGTTAATGTATCACTTTGCGGTTTATGCTAATGCATTGAAATAATTTTGTTTATTTGTACGACAGGCATTTCGATTACATGGAAAAGCAAAAGAGTGGCAGTTAAGCATTTCGAAACAACTGATCGCATAAGCAGAATTCTATGTAAAAATGTATTCAGACCACTCTCTTCAGTTAAAAAAATAAAAGACTTTTAGCGACGGAAAACGGATGCCCATGACTGCCTCACACTGCGGGCGTCTATGAAGTGGCTGCAGCAAAGTCTATATAGGCAAAACGGGAAGGAGAGTTAAAAAAACATGAACGCCACAAGTGGCTGAAACAAAGTGTGAGATCGGCGGTAGTGGAACATCACGTACGTGTGCTGGCTAAGGAAACAAACATTTATAGAAGAGAAGTCCGAGAAGAGATTGAAATGTCGAAGAACGAACTTCAGTAGAGAGGACAGCTACAGGTTTCCGCATCGTCGCTCCCCACCATCAATAAAGTGAATAAGCGACCGCGGCGTGCGATCAATACAAACAACTCCCTGGAAGCCACCTCTCCGGACAATAACATTTTGTATAAACATTGCAACTCTCAACCTCTGCTCGTTTCCCTTCTAGCAAATAATGTAGGCCCACCAGTACCAGCAGGAGGAATTTCAAACAATAATTCCTCTCCAGCACACCTACGGAAAAAACCCCTTTCTAACCGATGACGTTGGCCCACCAATGGTAGCCACAGGGGTTTCAGACAATAACCCCCTTCTTTGGCATTATAGCGGGAAAACTACTCTTACTATCCAACGACGATGGCCCACCAATGGTAGCCCAAGATTTTTACCCAACAACCCCACTTCTCCAGGACAAGCGCGGGGGAATTCCCCTTTGTAAGAGAAGGTGACACTAGTCTCTGACACTGTTAAGTCTACATTGGACACCGCAACGTCTTCAAGATCGCAACAGAGGGGTCGAAACGCCGATTGTTTGAAGGAAATATGACACAGCCTAACAACACAGAAGATTTTAACTTCAAGACGCACGTTGTTTCTGATGTGGTGCAATCACAATCAATTGAAGAATCAGAAGCAGAGATAATTTGAATAGCTTAACACATCTACGAGATTTCTGTCTCCTGTCTCCCTGATGTGGTTACAGTTGTTTCAGAGACAACGATACCATCAGGATAATGGAAAATTTCAGTTAAGCGAAACTGTTCCGAAAGGTAGACAGCCAAAACTTTTGAGAGATAACTTTAGCGCTCAAAATACCGTGTGTAAACAACGAGGGTACAGGACCAGGAGCTGTATCCTTACAATTTACAGCAAGCGCAATCTCTAATTTCAGCTGATTCGAGTACTCGCGTCGCGTAGAGCTAATAGATGCCAGAGCACTACATGATGGTCCTCATTTTGTTTCCATTCAAATTGTGACGGTGGATAGGATTGTAAGGAAGAAACTTGACTTCCTGTGTATACAGTAAAAAAATAGGAAGAACACTTGTAGGCGATTTGGGGAATACACAGGGTGCGTTATTTAGCTCACAGAACTGCCACCTGTGGCAGCAATAATGACTTTAGCACGACTGGGTGTCGAGTCGAACTGAGCTTGGGTTACAGAAACGGGAACTTCATTCCATCTGCTCCCAATCTGTGGTAGAGTTCATCAGTCGTAGGTGGCAAGTGGTGTAGTGCCAATCAATGGGTGAGAGACGTGGAGAATGTGGTCAGGGTGACACTCAAACGTCCCCAGTGTCGAGGCAGAACAGCATGAGCGACACGCAGTCTAGCATTCTCTTCTTGAAAGATAGCGTCAAGAGATTTCAAAGGTAGGACACAGCCAGCAGCATCAACATTTGAGAAATATGTCGAATAATCGAACCACAGTTGATCGCAATGTGTACCCAATGGAAGATTCTGGGCCCATATGTCGATAACGAATGCAGTTTGTGATGTTCATTCTCCTCGGAGCCTCTAAGCACAGTTACGTACATCATGATGTTGAACAACACAGAATGGTGTAGCAAGCGCCCTCGTAGGAAAGCTCGACAGGAGTAGCAAATACGTTACCATAGCAAACAGAAGATTTACTTGTATTACCCCAAGCACTACAAATAATGCAACGAGAAATAGAGTCCAGCTATCACAAAGTCAAAAGGATGAGGCTTGCTGTACTATACACGAATGATGGCGTCATAAGGCTGACGCTTGGAGTGCAAGGGGGTTCTCCTATAGTCTGGCGGCAAAGGAAGCTCGTCGCGCAGAGCTGCTGGAGGCATGACTCAGCAGGCGCGCGCCATTGGGTCTGCCAGATGCCACACAATTGCTGTCGGTGTCGGACGTAAACTTGCAGCGTGGGTTGGTATTGATACGTGATGTCACATCCTTTCCTCCCTCCTCCCCGACCCCTACCCACCCACAAAACCTTGTCACTGTCGTCATGTAGTGTATATGGGTGGATGATGATAGGGGTGAGGGCTGGATGCAGGAAGAAATGAAGAGACAGGAGCCGAAACTGAGGCCGGCGTCGAGTTTCCGCCCACGCCTTGGCATCAACCCGCGTCCCCTAAGGAACACCATCCAATAAACCTGGCAGAGGGCGCTCATGGTATGAAGCTGCTGGAAGCAGGGCTCAACAGGCACTCACCATTGGGTCTGCCAGATCCCACATAACAGGTACTGACGTCAGACGGAAACTTGCGACTCCACTACCATCTCCACGACGCCCTGGGGTGGTATCGATACATGTTATCACAATCTGACAATTTGGTGCCATTCATGTATCCAGTGGTTTCGTGGCAGCGTCTCATCACCCCATGACTAGGTGTTTTCGACGGGCAAGAGATCTCGAGATCCTCTGTATCAACGTAGGTCAGGAGATGACAGGCACCTTGCGATCTCACGTTATGTTGTTGAAAGATAACGTCACAGAGATGTCAAAGTTACGGCTTAGCCACCTGGCTTAAGCATTCAGAAATGTAAGGCCTGCTGTTCAGTTTCCCGCTATGTGAACCAAAGGTGATCTTGCTGTGTGCCCAACGACGTCCCATACCGTAACGATATGTGACTGTTCCTAATCAGGATAACGAATGCAGTTGGCAACACTGGCTCTCCTCAGTGCCTCTACATACTGGTACGTTCACCATAGTGGCATATAAAGAACCGGAACTCTTCTCCTGAAAAGGCTTCTCCTTATGGCCAGTATGTCGCTGGGTGATACACTGGCTGGTCGCCTCTCTCTGCCTCCGCATCAGGGGAAGCCACAGCAGTGGCTGCCGTACCGACTGCCTGCTGTGCTCCATACGACGTCGCACTGTTCACGTAGATATCTGCCTTCCTGGAAACAAGTCTATTTCCTAACTGAAGGAATGCGATGTGGTTGTGCGGTTCTGCATTCCATGTCTGTCTTGGGGGCGCAAGTTGCGTATGGCCATTGAGACCATACAATGCTTTGAGTATGGCTCTCTTGAAAACACTGATTCCCCTTTGTCATGACAATCGTGGGATGGCGACCAAAGTGAGTAGCTTCAATAGGCCATGATGCAGCCACTGTCGAATTACTAAACGTTCTGGAAGATGATATTCCTTCTTACCCAAGACATAAAATGATCTCACAAACAATCAATGTTCAAATAATATTTCTGCATGATCTGTTTTTTTTTTTTTTTTAATATAGAAGAATGCAGATTCACTTCTATTTGCTTTGTGCAGCGCTGCAATGATAACCATTTGCATATGCAAGCAGGCGTTTCACTTCATGCTAATCTGACGTCTCGTGGATGTATTCTTCGTGCTCTTGTAATTTTAATGGCAACGGTGTATTTTTCTCATGGCAAGCGACACCAAATGCTCAAGTAGGAGAACAAGAATTTTTCATGCAAAGTACAGTACATGGAAGAGACTACTAAATGACAAGCTACAAAGTAACAATATAAATTACTTCGAATACTTCTCCAATGTGGAAGCTTGTTGTATTATTAATAGAATCAAACTGAAAGAAATATCGTCTTGACATTACTGAATACCTGTAACCAGAAATATCAAACAATAACACTAGTTAATATGTGCTATGATGTAAATACGCATATATTAAAAGCTTTTAATCATTAAAAACTACGGTATTTTCACTGTTGGTACTATCTTAGCATTTAGAATACGTTTACCTGAGCAGTTAAGAGTCATTGGAATGTCCAAGTGCTAAGTGATGGGTGGTGATGGTGATGTATTCATTACTGTGTTCAGTGTACGAACAAATAATTTTCCAGCAAAAAAAGTAAATAATGATTTAAACAATGCTGTATGCACCCTCATGTGGCGAGAGCTTGGAACACGTAATGCACGCAGCAACATTGTCGAACATGATCATTTTGCTGGTCCAGTGTTATAGCGTGGGAAGGCATAATGTTGCATGGGCGTACCGGCCTCCAAATCTTTGAGCATGGTGCACTAATCGGTTAACGTTATTGTGACACAATACTCCTTCCCCACGTGCTCCTTTTCAGGGATCCAGTTGGCCTTGAGGTTTTTTTTATGGATCGCACTGCGCGACCGCATCGAACGGCGCAGGTGGAGGAGCTATTAGAACGAGAGGATATTTGGCAGGTGGATGGCGTGTCCATTCCCCAGACTTAAATCCTACCGAGCAAGTGCAGGATACGTTGGGGAGACGAACTGCAACACGTCCACATGCACAAACATCCATCCAGTGGATGTCAACCGCACTGGTGTAGGTTTGGAATTTGCTACCACAAAATCTCCTTGCCAGCCTTATGGGCAGCAAGGGAGCACGATGCAGAGCATGCACTTCCGTCGATGGTGATACACACCCTGTTACAAACCGTTCAGTTACCACCTTTACTGTACTGTAGCAGTTATTTCTATATATCCTCCCAAGCTTCAACGAATTATGGTGCTTGGCAGCGACGCATCATGCGACACTTATGAGCCGTGCGCGGCTCGTGTTCATACCTTTAATGTTGTTCAAAAATGGTTCAAATGGCTCTGAGCACTATGAGACTCAACATCTTAGGTCATAAGTCCCCTAGAACTTAGAACTACTTAAACCTAACTAACCGAAGGACATCACACACATCCATGCCCGAGGCAGGATTCGAACCTGCGACCGTAGCAGTGCCGCGGTTCCGGACTGCAGCGCCAGAACCGCTAGACCACCGCGACCGGCCTTTAATGTTGTCATCTTCTCTTTACGATACTACCACCTCGTTTTCTTATTCGATTTACTGACGTCACTAAGTTCTTATCTTACCTGCCCGTGAGTGGCAGCAGCAGCGCTTATCGATAAGAGCGCTGTCGTATTATTTTTGAAGTGACCGCTAGTATTTCCGGCTCGTGGTGTGTAGGGAGCTCAGTCGGGACGCAGCAGGAGTGAAGTCGGGGACGGAGCGCCAGTGAGGTGCGGACACTCAGTGGTCGCCGACCGCTGGCGACACATATGAACTGCCCGACGGAAGGAGATCAGAGCGGGACGAGCGTTGGTTGGTCGTTCGGTTGGTCGTCTTATCGGGCGACGTGTATTTGGTCCTTTGACCGTTTCTGGGCCTCGTCAGTTGGTCATCTTGCCGGACGTGGGTCGGTTCCTCCCTTGTGCGGAGATGTGGCCAATGCGCAAGAGTTACCTCTGCGTAGTTGAGTCCGAGCCAGTGTGCCCGGGTCGCCGTGTCTCCGAATTCCGGACATCGAGTCGAGTCGGATTGTAGCTGCAGTCAGCTTCGGATAGCCAAGACTCGCCCCACCGTTGCCCACACAAGCAACTTGAGATGGAACGACCTGGGTTGGTCGTTTGGTCGATCGTCTCATCGGACGGCATGTATTTGGTCGCCGACTGCTTGTGGAAACTCTCTGTGTGTCCAATTCATCCGTCCTTGTTCTACCACAGTGATGGCTTTTACGATTGTTCGAGTTCTCGTGCAATTGTGTTTACGTGGAACCGTGTGTAGCTTCTGTGATTTCCACTAAGCAGATGAATGTTGTCTGCGTACTGGAGTAGTCAGTCGGTCGGTCGGTTGAAATAGAGCAGCGAGTGTGTCGGGTGGAAGGGAATTGATGGAATTGATTAGGCTGTTGGTTGGTTCTTCAGCCGTTCCTAGGTCATGTTGCCACCCGATTGTTTCATTTTTCGCTTGGCTGCCTGTCTCACCTAAACTGTTGTTAAAGTTTCCTCCCCAGGCCGACCATTGCAACACTTCTGAGCACCAATGTTGGTTTTTGTAATTGTAATTTTATTTGGTCGCAGGTACTGTGCCAGGCCTTCAGCCGTGTATTAATATTGTCTGTTTTATGTGTAGTATATGGCCTTCAGCCGAACTTCCTGTCAACTATTTTAAGATTAGGCCTTCAGCTAATTTTATTTAAAATTCTTGTTGCTCTGTATTTAGGACTTCATAAGCGTTTGTTTCAGAATCTGTGGGCTTCATATGTAAATACTTGTCTGTAAGCCTTCTTTTTAATTATCTTGAATTCTTGTAACGGCCTTCAGTCATGTTCTGTAAATATTTATCTTAAGGTTGTCTTTCATTATTTTTGAGTAATTGTTTGAGCCTTCAGCCAACAAGATACTTCAAGTTTTCTTAAGATGTTTCTCCGTTGTACTGCGTAGAAGTTTATCCTTAAAGCCTCTCTTTTATTACGTTAAAAAAAATTTATTGGGCTTTCAGCCCAAGAATTATTTTGAATTTTCCTTAATATGGCCTTTAGCCGAAATTGGTAAATGCTTGGCTTTTAAAGAATTTCCTTAGCTGATCTGAAATATTACTTCTGCCTTCAGCCGAGAAGATATTGCAATTTTATTTAAGTAAGGCTTTCAGCCGTTTCTCTAAATCCTAGTGTTTTAGAAGGAATTAGTTAAACTTATTTGGAGAAGTTACTTGGGCCCTCAACGGTGAATTGATCTTTGTTGTTTTAAAGAGAAAACTGTGTATTTGTTTCTAGGAATAAAGTTGTGTGTTTTGGTATAACTAACAGTAATTGATCCTGGTCCCTTTCCACAACCTGATCCGCTCTGTAATGCGAAACACCAGGTTCCAACTTACTTTCGTCCTTAAATTCTGCGCAACAAGATATTCACATGTCTACATGCTGTAAATAGTCACTTAGGGGATCATTCGATTTTTAGACTAAATTTTAACCGATTATTTTGCAGTACACATCAGGCGCAGAACAGTTTGTCATCAATCGATTTCTCGAGTGTCGAGTAACGTCAATAGGTAAGAGCTAACATGGGCACTAAAGGGAATGATTTATTGCCCCAGATGCGATGAGGGTGCTTACTGGAATTTCTGACACATTGCTTGCCAGGTATAAATATTTGCTATTGCTCCCTAACGCAAGATTTATGACTGGTATACCAGAGCGGAAAATAGGCCCAATACAGCGCTTCTCCTGGGAATGGACGATGTCGAAGCCGAAAGCGCACATCACGTTCTTATCATTCGCCAAATGTATGCATGTATGAATAATTAGACAACGAAATTGTGATAAATACTGATCAAGACTCTCTAGGGTTCCTGAAAGTATGTGTTTGTTCGTGTGAATTTGCTGGTGGTCATTGTGAAGGCAGAAGTAATTGAGCTGAACTCATGGATGTTCTGCTACAAGACTGAGGTTACTACACATCTCACGAAATGAAATAACAGCAGTATGAAAATAAAACAATAGGTGACGCAGGTTGCGAGAAATATTGCTTCTTGACCTCGAAGTGATTTCCAAGTAGACATGCTATTGTGGAATCTTTATGACTATTCAGAATATAGTTTACATTTATATCTAAGAGATCTATAAGTGAATAATGATGTTTCTCGGTACAGTTATCCAGTCTGTAACCTCTTGTTACCAATTATAACCCGGTCTTCTTTTCTCCCTTGTTACCACAAACCCATCTCAATTATCAGGATTGTGCGGATAATATTACGAATTTCACTGTCGAACTGTCTGTTAGTTTTTAAATGGATCGCTAGCTGTGGAATATCCCTCGACTAGCAGCTTTCGAGTAGACACTATGTTTTGAATTACTAGCAAAAATCCGTGTATAGAAGATGAAGCGCGGAAGATCCTGAAACGTGAAGGCAGCTTAAATAGAAGCGAACGCTTCTCTCAAACTTTCTAAAATACTTTGTAACCCATTTACTTATTATTGTGTATTCCAAGTATTTCATTAAAAAGCCTTTGTATAAGCACAGACATGTCAGCTATTTAGCTTTCTATTACGTCAGTTTAAAAACGATGGACCATATGTACATTTTCCAGTCGACGACAGACAGCACTTTGAGCAATTAGTCAAGTACTGATTGCTCCTAGCAACTTGCTATTTGCTATCTGGCACACCAGCTGTGAGGACTTAAATATTGGGTGACCTAACGAATAAACTACAAGAGTAGATTTTTGTCCTTAAGTGACTGAAACGTGTCAGTCTTTGAAGAAGATTCATGCCAGCATCCTAAAGCGAGTAGTGAAATCATACAGGTTTTATCAGCGTAAAGGCGGTCAGCATTATGAAACTGTTTTAAAGATGCAATATGTTTTAATCACTGATGTCAGATTTTTTAAAAACATTACTTGTTCCTAGTTTTTCTTGTCATTTATGACACTTTGAACGTACACCAGCTATGGTAAACTATCAGATCTAGCTTTGTGTCACTTTCCCATAGGAAAAATTGACAACAGCAGCCTGTACTTGTAACTATACCGTTTAATGGATTGAGTGACCTAACTTCTGAACACACATGTTTAACAAATGTTCGTAGTTAGAACGGGATCGTATTCAGATTTTATAACAAGTGAATATTTACGAGTAATTTCTTTAAAACGCATCCTATGCAGTTATAATATATGCATACTAGCCCTGAGTGATCTTCTGTGAACAGAATCGCAATCCAACACCGACAATAATAATTCTGATATACATTGCAACGTTGCAAGCATAATATGGAGAAATAGAGGGAGTATAATATTGAACGAGTAATTACTACGCAAAGGGCGATGAAACTCTAATAGTGATGGGGGACTGGAATACGGTTGTAGAGGATGAATTAGAAGAAAGAGTTGGGGGAGGGTATGGCCTTGGAAGTAAGAATGAGAGAGGCGAAAGACTAATTGAATTCTGCAACAAATTTCATCTAGTAACAGAGTATACTCTGTTCAGCAATCACTAGAGGAGGAGGTATACATGGAAAAAGCCGGAAGATAAGGGAACATTCCAGATAGATTACATCATGGTCAGGCAGCGATTCCGTAATCAGATATTGTATTGTAAGGTGTACCCAGTATCAGATACAGACTGAGATCACAATTTAAAAATGACGAGAATATACTGAAATTTAAGAGACTAGTTAGGAAGAATCAGTGCACAAAGAAATTGAATGCGGAAATACTAAGGAATGAAGAGATATACTTGAAGTTCTCCGAGGCTATAGATATTGTAATAATGAATAGCTCAGTAGGCAGTTCAGTTGAAGAGGATGAACATCTCTGAAAAGAGCAATCGTTGATGGTGGAAAGAAAAACGAAGGTACAAGGAAGGTAACTGCGAAAAACCATGGATTAAGAAAGAAATACTTCAGATGATCGACGAATGATGGAAGTACAAAAAGTTCTAGGGAAATTAAGAAATACAAAAATACAAGTTACTTAGGAATGGAATAAACAGGAAGCTCAGGGAAGCTAAGGTTAAGTCCCTGCATGAAAAATGTGAAGATATCGAAAAACAAATGATTATCGGAAGGACGGACTTGGCATACAGCCGGCCGGAGTGGCCGTGCGGTTCTAGGCGCTGCAGTCTGGAACTGAGCGTCCGCTACGGTCGCAGGTTCGAATCCTGCCTCGGGCATGGATGTGTGTGATGTCCTTAGGTTAGTTAGGTTTAATTAGTTCTAAGTTCTAGGCGACTGATGACCTCAGAAGTTAAGTCGCATAGTGCTCCGAGCCATTTGAACCATTTGAACTTGGCATACACGAAAGTCAAAACAACCTTCGGGGAAATTGAAAGCAAGGGCGCTAAAATTAAGAGTGCAATGGGAGTTCCACTGTTAACTGCTGAGGAGAGAGCGGGGTGGTGGAAGACGAAACAGGAATCGAAAGGGAAGAAAGGGACGATCCAGTATTAGAACCAGAATTTAAAAAAGCTTTGGGCGACCTAAGATCAAAATCGGCAGAAGGGATAGATAAATTCCATCGGAATTTCTAATGTGATTGGGGGAGGTATATAACACAACGACTATTCAGGTTGGTGGTTATAATATTTGAGAGTGGCTATATACCATCAGCCTTTCGGAAAAATATCATTCACACAATTCCGAAGTTAGCAAGACCCGCTAAGTGATAGAATCATCGCTCTGTCGGTTCACACATCCAAGCTGCTGACATAAGTAATATACAGAAGAATGGAAAAGGAATGACAAATAGTTTGACTTCAGAAAAGAGTAAATCCACAAGAGGCAGTTCTGACGTTGCGGTTGATAATGGAACCAAGGCTGAAGAAAAATCAAGATACTTTCATAGGATTCGCGACCTGCAAAAAGCATTCGAAAATGCGAAATGGTGTAAGATGTTCGTAACCCTCAGAAAAGTACATCTGAGCTATAGGAAAAAGACGGGTAGCATACAATATCCACAAGAACCAGGAGGGACCAATAATTAGTGGAAGTCAAGAACGAAGTGCTCAATCTAAAAAGGGTGTAAGACAGGGATATACTTTTTCGGCCCTCCTGTTCAATCTATAAATCGAAGAAGCAAAGACGGAAATAAAAGTTCAAGGATGGAATTAAAACTCAAAGTGTAAGGATATCAATGACATTGCTATCCTTGGTGGATGCGAAAAATAATTACAGGATGTGTTCAATGGAATGAACAGTCTAACGGTTACAGAGTATGGACAGAGAGTAAATAGGAGAAAGATGAAAGTAATGAGAAGTAGCAAAATTGAGACCAGCTTGAAACATAACATCAGAATTGGGGATCACGAAGTAGACGAAGTTGAGGAATTCTGCTATCTAGGCAACAAAATAAGCCATGGCGGATGAAGCGAAGAGAATATAAAAAGCAGAGTACCACTGGTAAAAAGAGAATTACTGATCAAGGAACATATCATTTTACGGTAGTCGAACATGGACTGTGGAAAAAGTGGAGCAGAAAAGAATCGAAGCATTTGAAACGCAGTGCCGTAGTTGACTGTTGAAAATTAAGTGTACTGATAAGGTAAGGAATGATGAGGATATCCACAGTA
Organism: Schistocerca serialis cubense; assembly: GCF_023864345.2. Classification (NCBI taxonomy): domain Eukaryota; kingdom Metazoa; phylum Arthropoda; class Insecta; order Orthoptera; family Acrididae; genus Schistocerca; species Schistocerca serialis. The sequence goes on along the minus strand of NC_064643.1, from coordinate 377,273,638 downwards.
CTGGTGAGGGAAAGAATACATAGAAAACACCGACAAGTAGATGGGACGGGATGATAAGACATCATTTGAGACATCAGGGAATGACTTCCCTGGCACTAGAGGGAGCTGTACTGTGTAAAAACTGTAGAGGAAGACAGGGATTGGAATACAGCCAGCAACTAAATGAGGACGTAGGTCGCAATTGCTACTCTGGGATAGAAAGGTTGGCACAGGAGAGAAATTCGAAGGAAGTTGCATCGAACCAGTTAGAAGACTCATGAAAAAAAGAAAATAAAAAAGATATTAGTCTTTTCCTCATGGCTCCATCTGTGTATGCCTTTGCCTTCGAGACCTTCTCTGAATCCACCTCCACCTACCGCTGTCTCCACCTCTGCCTCCCTTTGTCCACCTCATGCTCTCACCTCTATCTGTATATCTCTTCCTCTCCACACTCTGTCTCTTCATCTCCTCCTTCCCCTCTCTTTGTCCATCTCCTCTACTTCTTCTGGCCACTACATTTTATGGCCGTATATTCATTCTCCTCCCTCTGACTGTATCCTCCTCCCCTCTCTCTATATCCACCTCTTCTTCCTTTTCCACCTGCCTATCATGCCTCTTCACCTTCCACCTGCTCCATGCATCTCCCTCTCCTCCCCTCTGTCTGTCCAGTTCCTCCTCACCACACTCTGTGCATCCCCACCTCTATCCATCTCAACCTGTCCCCAGCCAGGCTCATCTGCATATGTAGCACCTGCAATACATTTCCATAAAGCAGGCCAATGCTACTCTCACAACACACCTGTCATGGGGCAGCGTACACGTCGGTGCAAACAATACCATTTCTTGCCCCTGAAGAGCAGGTTTATTTGTCTTTTGCCAGTTGAGCAGGATAGCCTATTTGCAGGAACTGAAAGACACCTTGTCACCCATATCTATACTCCTGTTGGAGCTACAAGGTTATAATTCCCACAGCGCTGATACTCGTGAGCTGTACTGTTTCTATACCAAATTTGGCTGAAATCGAAACATGAGTTTGGAAGGGGATCTCAGATGTACACTATGCATTACTCAATCACAGACAAATTCCAGGCTATGCCAGTTCACGGCTGTTAATTTATTACGCATTGCTAAGAATGGCCTTGTGCAGGCGACAGCACCATCACGCTGCTGAAATTCCTGGAGGCTTCCATTCCTCCCAATAACAGATGCTAATTTTACGGTGTGTGGTCAATATGTTATGATTTTAGCTGTGAAGCTGATGAGCCTTCTTCTACAGAAAACGTAGCCCTAAATCTTCATATATATCATTCTGTAATAAGTTAGAAAAAATTACAGACAAATTCCTGGTCATGTCAACTCACAGTGATTACTGCACAGTGCTTGCCGAAAAACTGCTGCCTGCTCCTGATTAACTGGAGAGTCCAGTTTTTCAAGAAGACAATGCCAGATCATACACCAGAGAAGATTTTTCGGATTAAAGATATACCATTGTATTATCCTGTAAGTTAATGAATTTTAGTGTACTACTGTAGCCCCCTTCAAGTGCAGTATTTGAAATTTTGCCCTCAGAATGATCTCGCTTGCTTGTGTTATATCTGGTGCCACATTTTTCAATGGGTTGCGATCTTCTAAAGTTTTGCACTGTTCTTTTTGCAGTGGTTCACGTTACGCTGACTATAAACATGAAGCGATACATCTGTCTTATAATCTTCGTCTTTTCATTCCATAGCTCAGAATGTAGGATCTTTTGCAGAAGTTGGTGATTCTGCATTCGGTACATACATCCCATCGACCAGAGCTGGTTTTTCAATAGGGCGTGATGCAAGTATGAAGTCCTCAAAGTTTTGCAGACAAGAAGAACTTCTATTTCAATCCAAGATCTGAGACAGTCACTCGTGTAATTTTATAGTAGAGTGTGGAAAGTAGATGAGAGGAGAAAGGAACTTGGGCGAGAGATAAAAATCAACAGTTATCATCTGTGGCCACAGATGGCAATTGTCATAGCATTTTAAGCACATATTCGTTAATTTAAAAATTAATATCGGTTATGTAGTTAGAGAGCATTTTAGTAAGATACGTTCAGTCAGTACTGACTGCAATCGATCTGTACTTAATTTATTGCAAATAGTTCTAATTTTCCGTTATTATTCTGCTGCTAAAAGTTTATGAAATGCTGTTAAACTTTCTCACATTCGTTATGAGTCATCTCCAAGAATTCTTGGAGCAGCAGTTATTATCTGCACTGTTTGTTATCTGCACCGATTACTTACACCACTGATATACTTACAGATCGCAAAACTTGTTTCAGCTTCTTTATTATTTACTTATTTCTAACTTGCGTTTGCACAAAATGATATACGTTTATTTTTAGTGTCACTACGTTGTGAACTTACGATTACAGTTGATCTCGATGTGCAGAAAGTTCATCCCAGTTCATGGAAAGTACGAGGTTTGAGATAAGCTTTCATACACAGAGTCCCGCACATATTTTTTATGCTAATGTAAGATCAACTGCTTTACACGCGGTCCAGTCACATTACTGTGACCACACGTCAAAAACGCCTTTTGCAGCGCAGACGTGCAGTAAGAGAGTCAGTGAGGTTCTGGACGGTACCAACAGGGATGTACAGTCACGCCGACTCCAATGCCGTGGCCAGGTTCCCTAGGTTCTCGGTTGATGATCCTTGGCACGAACAGCGCGAGCGAGGTGGTCCCACAGATTTTCGTTTGAGTTTAAATCCGTAGAATTTGGTAGACGGCAGAGTATGATAAACTCATCTTGGTCCTCTTCGAACCACGCTCGTACGCTACAACCTGTGTGACACGTTACATTGTGCTACCGGTAGAAGCCATCGTGCCGAGAGAAAACAAACTGCATGTAGAGGTGGACACGATCCCCAAGGATAGAATCGTAATTGTGTGCTCCCTGCCGCCGTTGGATAAGCAGCTGCAGCAGCAAGTCGTATACTCCTAGCTCACTCATTTGTTACATAGTTTAATTCTTAATTTCTTTGCGTGTTTTTGGTACTTGCATTGTTTAATTCATAAATTTCGGGCGTATTATAGTATTTGAGAGTTGTAGCATCGCGTTTTAGTACCTGAATAGTGTAAACCCGCGCAGTCTCCTTCCGCCGCCGAGGAGTGTGTCAGCAGTGCGCAAGTAGCAGCATTACTGCATTTACTAGGCAATCTTGTATTTTAATAACCGTTTAAATTTTGTGTCGATTTGTTTGCGCTCTCTGTACATTAGTTCAGACGTTCTTTGCACAACTGTTTTTAGCATGGATAGGGACTGCAACTGCTGTGTTCGGATGCAGGCTGAGTTGGCATCCCTTCACTCCCAGCTTCAGGCAGTGTTGGCTTCGGTCACACAGCTTGAGGCTGTTGCCAATGGGCATCACTGTGGGGGGCCGGATGGGGGTTTGTCGGGGACGGCCAGCTCGTCCCACGCATCCCCCGATCGGACTACGACTGTGGTTGCCCGGGATATTGCCCGCATTAAGGCTGATCCCTCACCTGTGGTAGAGTGGGAGGTCGTCTCAAGGTGTGGCAGGGGGCGAAAGACATTCCAGAGGGCTGAACGGAAGGCCTATCCAGTTTGTCTGACGAACCGGTTTCAGGCTCTGTCTCAGGCTGATACTGATCTTCGGCCTGACATGGCTGCTTGTGCTGTTCCAGAGGTTGCCCCTCAGTCTGCAAGATCTGGGCGGTCGCAGAGGGTGGGCTTACTGGTAGTTGGGAGCTCCAACGTCAGGCACATAGTGGGGTCCCTTAGGGATATGGCAGCAAGAGTGGGGAAGAAAACCAATGCGCACTCCGTGTGCACACCGGGAGGAGTCATTCCAGATGTGGAAAGGGTCCTTCCGGATGCCATGAAAGGTACAGGGTGCACCCACCTGCAGGTGGTCGCTCATGTCGGCACCAATGATGTGTGTCGCTATGGATCGGAGGAAATCCTCTCTGGCTTCCGGTGGCTATCTGATTTGGTGAAGACTGCCAGTCTCGCTAGCGGGATGAAAGCAGAGCTCACCATCTGCAGCATCGTCGACAGGACTGACTGTGGACCTTTGGTACAGAGCCGAGTGGAGGGTCTGAATCAGAGGCTGAGACGGTTCTGCGACCATGTGGGCTACAGATTCCTCGACTTGCGCCCTAGGGTGGTGGGGTTTCGGGTTCCGCTGGATAGGTCAGGAGTCCACTACACGCAACAAGCGGCTACACGGGTAGCAGGGGTTGTGTGGCGTGGGCTGGGCGGTTTTTTAGGTTAGATGGCCTTGGGCAAGTACAGAAAGGGCAACAGCCTCAACGGGTGTGGGGAAAAGTCAGGACATGCGGGGACCAAGCAGCAATCGGTATTGTAATTGTAAACTGTCGAAGCTGCGTTGGTAAAGTACCGGAACTTCAAGCGCTGATACAAAGCACCGAAGCTGAAATCGTTATAGGTACAGAAAGCTGGCTGAAGCCAGAGATAAATTCTGCCGAAATTTTTACAAAGGTACAGACGGTGTTTAGAAAGGATTGATTGCATGCAACCGGTGGTGGAGTGTTCGTCGCTGTTAGTAGTAGTTTATCCTGTAGTGAAGTAGAAGTGGATAGTTCCTGTGAATTATTATTGGTGGAGGTTACACTCAACAACCGAGCTAGGTTAATAATTGGCTCCTTTTACCGACCTCCCGACTCAGCAGCATTAGTGGCAGAACAACTGATAGAAAATTTGGAATACATTTCACATAAATTTTCTCAGCATGTTATAGTCTTAAGTGGATATTTCAATTTACCAGATATAGACTGGGACACTCAGATGTTTAGGACGGGTGGTAGGGACAGAGCATCGAGTGACATTATACTGAGTGCACTATCCGAAAATTACCTCGAGCAATTAAACAGAGAACCGACTCGTGGAGATAACATCTTGGACCTACTGATAACAAACAGACCCGAACTTTTCGACTCTGTATGTGCAGAACAGGGAATCAGTGATCATAAGGCCGTTGCAGCATCCCTGAATATGGAAGTTAATAGGAATATAAAAAAAGGGATGAAGGTTTATCTATTTAGCAAGAGTAATAGAAGGCAGATTTCAGACTACCTAACAGATCAAAACGAAAATTTCTGTTCCGACACTTACAATGTTGAGTGTTTATGGAAAAAGTTCAAGGCAATCATAAAATGCGTTTTAGACAGGTATGTGCCGAGTAAAACTGTGAGGGACGGGAAAAACCCACCGTGGTTCAACAACAAAGTTAGGAAACTACTGCGAAAGCAAAGAGAGCTTCACTCCAAGTTTAAACGCAGCCAAAACCTCTCAGACAAACAGAAGCTAAACGATGTCAAAGTTAGCGTAAGGAGGGCTATGCGTGAAACGTTCAGTGAATTCTAAAGTAAAATTCTATGTACCGACTTGACAGAAAATCCTAGGAAGTTCTGGTCTTACGTTAAATCAGTAAGTGGCTCGAAACAGCATATGCAGACACTCCGGGATGATGAAGGCATTGAAACAGAGGATGACACGCGCAAAGCTGAAATACTAAACACCTTTTTCCAAAGCTGTTTCACAGAGGAAGACCGCACTGCAGTTCCTTCTCTAAATCCTCGCACAAACGAAAAAATGGCTGACATCGAAATCAGTGTCCAAGGAATAGAAAAGCAACTGGAATCACTCAACAGAGGAAAGTCCACTGGACCTGACGGGATACCAATTCGATTCTACACAGAGTACGCGAAAGAACTTGCCCCCCTTCTAACAGCCGTGTACCGCAAGTCTCTAGAGGAACGGAAGGTTCCAGATGATTGGAAAAGAGCACAGGTAGTCCCAGTCTTCAAGAAGGGTCGTCGAGCACATGCGCAAAACTAGAGACCTATATCTCTGACGTCGATCTGTTGTAGAATTTTAGAACATGTTTTTTGCTCGAGTATCATGTCGTTTTTGGAAATCCAGAATTTACTATGTAGGAATCAACATGGATTCCGCAAATAGCGATCGTGTGAGACCGAACTCGTTTTATTTGTTCATGAGACCCAGAAAATAATAGATACAGGCTCCCAGGTAGATGCTATTTTTCTTGACTTCCGGAAGGCGTTCGATACAGTTCCGCACTGTCGCCTGATAAACAAAGTAAGAGCCTACGGAATATCAGACCAGCTGTGTGGCTGGATTGAAGAGTTTTTAGCAAACAGAACACAGCATGTTGTTATCAATGGAGAGACGTCTACAGACGTTAAAGTAACCTCTGGCGTGCCACAGGGGAGTGTTATGGGACCATTGCTTTTCACAATATATATAAATGACCTAGTAGATAGTGTCGGAAGTTCCATGCGGCTTTTCGCGGATGCTGCTGTAGTATACAGAGAAGTTGCAGCATTAGAAAATTGTAGCGAAATGCAGGAAGATCTGCAGCGGATAGGCACTTGGTGCAGAGAGTGGCAACTGACCCTTAACATAGACAAATGTGATGTATTGCCAATACATAGAAAGAAGGATCCTTTATTGTATGATTATATGATAGCGGAACAAACACTGGTAGCAGTTACTTCTGTAAAATATCTGGGAGTATGCGTGCGGAACGATTTGAAGTGGAATGATCATATAAAATTAATTGTTGGTAAGGCGGGTACCAGGTTGAGATTCATTGGGAGAGTCCTTAGAAAATGTAGTCCATCAACAAAGGAGATGGCTTACAAAACACTCATTCGACCTATACTTGAGTATTGCTCATCAGTGTGGGATCTGTACCAGATCGGGTTGACGGAGGAGATAGAGAAGATCCAAAGAAGAGCGGCGCGTTTCGTCACAGGGTTATTTGGTAACCGTGATAGCGTTACGGAGATGTTTAACAAACTCAAGTGGCAGACTCTGCAAGAGAGGCGCTCTGTATCGCGGTGTAGCTTGCTCGCCAGGTTTCGAGAGGGTGCGTTTCTGGATGAGGTATCGAATATATTGCTTCCCCCTACTTACACCTCCCGAGGAGATCACGGATGCAAAATTAGAGAGATTAGAGCGCGCACGGAGGCTATCAGATAGTCGTTCTTCCCGCGAACCATACGAGACTGGAACAGGAAAGGGAGGTAATGACAGTGGCACGTAAAGTGCCCTCCGCCACACACCGTTGGGTGACTTGCGGAGTATAAATGTAGATGTAGATGTAGATGTATTGTGGCTTCCAGATTGACGAAATCACCCAGGAAACGCCACGAAAACATTCCCCAGACCATAACGCTCCCTTCTCCGACCTGGAGTCTTCCGATGATTGTTGCAAGGTCTTGTGCGCCATCTGTATGATTGAGCACAACACGTGACTCATCTCAAAGGCCACCTGTCACTACTCAGTGGATGTCCAGTTCCCGTATTGACTTGCAAATTCCAGCCTTCGTCTCCTATAAACTGCAGTCACCTTTTGCAACTGAACCTGGCGCCTGCTGCAGAGGACCATACGCGGCAACGTTCGCTGAAGAGTTCTTGAGGAGACAGTATTGCTGGGCCCTCGGTTCACTTGGGCGGTCAGCTGCTCAACAGTTGCACGTCTAGTTGCCAACACGCATTTCCTCTGCTGTCGTGCACCTTTGTCATCTATGGCCTGTGGTGCACCACAGTTTAGTCCAGTAGAATTAGCATTCGAATCGGAAATAATTGCTACAAAAGGTTTTATTGTTTTAATGGCTTCGTTTGTGTCCCAGTATGACTAGCCTAGGTTTTCCCCTATCTGCGTAGTTGTGGAAAAGGTGTGGGGGGGCAAAAACGTACCCGAAAAAGGGGTATTTTTTCGGTTTTGTCATTATATCTTGTAAATGACTCACAATATCGATAAAAATGTGGGATTAAAAATTGTAGGGCATGAAATTATGCATTGAATGAGACCATCCGCATATTTTTTAGATCACCCGTTTCCATACTAGTGCTCCTCGAAATTGGATCAATTTTACATGTTCATGAAAAATTTTCCGTTTTAACCTCTGTTTTTTGGTAATATCATTGAAACTAACCCACCCACCAATAATGTCGTTCATAAAAAAGATATGGAGAGATAAATTCTGCATTCGATGAAAGCAAAAGTGAATTTATTGGATCACCCATTTGTGTACAGTTCCTCATTAAAGCTGGACCATTTCTCATCATCAATGAAGACAATTTCAAATGTAGTTCTTCAGTAATTCTTATGTACACTCTTTTAAATACAGAAATATAGAAACCCATTGTCTTGTACTTATTTAATGTAATTAAAATTTTGTAAAATTTGAAAAATAATATTAAAAAAGTTTTTCATATATCAAGAGTTAAAAACTGAGGCATCGTATCTGACAGACATCACAAAAAGTACCGGCTCAAAAGAACTTGTAAGTGAAAAAATTATATGTTATAACAAAATGATGCAAAAAAGACAATGCACAACCTGAGAGTAATAAATGATTATGCTCCAAATAAAAAATCAAAGCAATCAAAATTTTTATTAAAAACCTACGTTTTTTAGCTCCCCTTTAAAATTTGTCTTTTGTCAGAGACGTGGTCTCCGTCCTTAACCCTCGATATAATATAGTGATACCCATTCAACTGAGATGAAGGAGGCAGAAAGAGACAGACACTCCTTGAAATTAAGTAGTGGTTATTGTATTTCGTAAGTACAAAATTTTACATAAATATATGAGATGAAAAGGGTAAAAGTAGGTATGTACACAAATTTCACATACGTCGACGTTTAACTGTCATTGCACCACTCGTCTCCTCAAAGTCTGTAATTTCTGAGTCCGACGCCCCGTCACTCGGCTCCTCAAAGTCAGTAATTTTCGTCACCTCATATAGACACTCCAGGTCTTCGTCAACATCTGGTTCGTCAGTTTCGTCTAGTTGGAGGGAGTTAGTGCATTAGTTCCCGTTGCAGTTGACACAAATTAATGAGCACTTAATACCAGCCTTCCGATACCCACAACTACCGGCACAGCCCTTGTTGCATTTGCAGGAAATTTTTGAGAGAAAAGACTGCGGAGCTGGTTCTTTGGAGGTAGGAACGGGACCAAGATCAAACTCTGAAGCCTGCCACCACCAGAGGAGCGTATCCATCTGATGTCCTAGCCACATTTGTATTTGTTCTTGTAAGTAGGTCCTCAAGCAATGCTGGCGAGCTGGTTACGACGTTTGTGGTAGGGATGCTAGGGTGAATCTGGATTTCACAATCGCTTTGGAAAACAGGTCGAATCGCAATTTGTCTAAAGTGTCTCCTGCCGTACCTCCATAGAGGGTTGTTAAAAATCGGAGGCCAGCTTCGACAATAGCTTCAGCTTGAGTGTCATCCTCTAATAAAGGTTTGATATCTTCCAGAAGACATTTATTTTTGACTAGTAGATTGACCACCTTCTTCTTGCCCTGACCGGAGAGTGCTGAAGATGTGTCACATCCACTTATGGCGTGGAGAAATATGAGTAGCCTTCTGATGTTGTTTGCCAGTTTGAAACTGTTGGAATCCAATTACTTTTGATGAGGTCTTTCCTCTTCCAGGTTTCAAGAAATATATATTTGTTGTGGACCTATTCAGAGCGCAGAAAACAAGACAAGAGAACTAACAACATCCGCACGTTGTTTATATAGTGGAATTTAGAAACAAAAGTAGCCGCGTTGAACACTCTTTCATTTCCCTGAGGCGCTACTTTGCTGCGGGCGTTGTTCTGATGAGAGATTATATATCGATAATTTCAATTAAAACTTTTTCAGTGCTCTTATTTTGGATATTATCGATCACCTCCCCCTTATATGAGAATAATATTATTCTCAACTAACAGAGCGTTTATAAAGGACAGGAGAAAGGGAAGGGATTATTGATGTCAACTGTATCGAAACAGGATGCGGCACTAGCGACAACGATTGAAAATGTACACCAGACTGGAACCGGGGATCTTCTGTTTACTATTCAGGTGCGTTAACCACTGTGCCAGCCGTGAAATCGCGTTACCCCTGGGCAGACTATCTCGATACGCCTCACCAAGCACCACATATCCGCAGTCCCTGTCCATTTTCTCCATTCTCGCTACTTTGAGATTCCCGCAGGAAGTCAGACGTATTTCTGAATCCACATTGAAGAAGGTGAATCCACTGTCAATCTAGGCGAATGAATTATAGGAATAAGCGGTGCCGCTTCTTTCGGACATTTCCGAAAGAACGGACATCACGCTTTCATATAAACAACTGCATTGTTGTCGGCGTCCCTCCGTCTTGCCGTCTGTGAGTAGTTACTGCAACGCCTGTTTGCAGCTAGGGTGTCCACTTAATTATCATTTCATTTCTAGCAAAGCTTCATGATCATCAACGGTAACTGTTTTTTCGGGAGCAGATACTACCGTCATATATAGTGAATGTAGAAAGAAACTTACGGTAATTTTTAGTTTTTAAGTTACACAACGAAACTAAAAGTTTAGTTTGGCGACGCCTGTAAGATGCAGTTCATGTAGTTGACAGTAGGGGTGTCCCTGGAGCAGCTGTATGCTCATTCATTAAGATACGTGTGTCGTGTCAAGAAGGTGATAGCAAAGTAACAAAAGAAAAATTTGCGTTCTGTGTCAAAAGATGAAATTCAGTTACAACTGCACAACTTATACAGTTAAACGACTGCTTAGGCGCATCGTACATTCACAGATATTTACGTCAGGCATAAGTCGCAGGATCAGTGCACATCTCCGGCCCACGCATTCATTCGACTTTTCGGCTTTAACGTGACACGTTTGCTCGACTCCCTTACGGGCGTCTATCTGTATCTACCTGTGGCCGGGATGGCTCCTGCTGATTCGTGTAGAGTCTGCTGTCCACGCGCTTCCAGCTGTAGAGGAAACTGCGTAGCGATATACCTTACTGAAAAAAAATAGCGAATCCGATCCTCGAAACACAATAAAAGCATCTCCGTCCATCGGTTAGCCTTACTGCTGCGCGCTAAATATCTGTGGCGACCTCGCAACAGCACGGTGAAAAAAGAAAAAAAAGGATGTTTTAATCTGCTGCTCGTGGTACCACGAAAACCGCTACACAGAAAGGGCGTTAATGCCGACTAGAGTGGAAGATATATATGCGTTTTCGCCTGCGCAAACGCTTGCGTGCTGGGCTTCTAGTGCAGCCAGATTGCTTTCGCACGGGCGCCACAGACGTCACCAATAGAGACTAGGACTTCTCTCTGAGCTGCGCACGCACAGCAGCACAGGACAGGAGTATAACAATACACACACACATACAAGCGCGAGAGAAATTCGTCGGCAGCTCGACTCGGCGCGCAGTATCCATCCCTCGTCGCTCTCGCAGCAGCACCCCCGGGTGGAGCGGATGGCGACCTGATTTATCCCCGAAATTTGCAGGGCCGAGACGCGCGCACAGACTGCGGCATATATACTGCGCCCTAATGAAAGTATGATAAAGCGACGGCCATTCCACGGCGGTCCACTGGGTCGGCGCAGATTCCAGCAACGACCGCGGAACTCGGCCACCTGGCCCGTGTTAAAATCTACTGCGCGCATCTGTTATGTGCGCTTATATCGCCCCGGGATCTTTATTCCCCACTCTTTGCCTCCGTCCTGCACGCCCTCGCAGACTCAGTCCGCTCCCCCAACGCCCCCCCCCCTCTCTCTCTCTCTCTCTCTCTCTCTCTCTCTCTCTCTCTCACACACACACACACACACACACACACACACACACACAAAGTGCTCGCCTCTGCACTGAGCGGCCGACCACCCTTATCTCTTACTTTCCCAACCGACCTCTTATTTTCTGTCAGTTACCGTGCGCTAAAAGAGAGAGAGAAAGAGAGAGAGAGAGAGAGAGGAAGCCACCAGCACTGCGCAACCGACGGTAGCCGTACGAAAAAAGAAGTCGCGCAGGAGCAGGCTCTGTCGCTGAAATCTGAAAAAAAATGTGCATAATTTTTTTCCGAAAAAAAAAGATAAGTGTTCCGTGCAGTGTCCTACCGCCGCACGGCGTACGACACGCCCTCGGCGCGCCCTCCCACTAATAAACAGTTTACCGATGCGAGTAGAAGCGACGGGTGTAACGACCTCGCCCGCGACTGCTGCCCGCATCCACAGAGAGGGAGAACTTGTGGCAAAAGACGCGAGGGAGAAGAGCTGTTGATAACTTCTGTAGCGCATTGCGGTCCTCTAAAGTGCGTGAAATATTACGAAGTTTGCTGCCCGGGAACGCTTTTATGGAAGCCCGAGTAAATTTCTAACGAGACGTTCACCAGGGACTGTCTCATCGATTTCCACGCATGTTTTGCGACTCGCAGTCTAGTCGACTTGTGACTCTGTAAACAAAATCCAGCATCCCTTTAATTGTTAACAAACAGATCCGTTGATAAAAGCAAATAATTTGTTCTAAAATTGCTAGTTCTAATACTTGAGTTGCAAGGCGATGCAATTCATTTTCTTCAAAGCTTGATGTTACTTCAGAGAATGTGCACCGTAGATTGTACTCTGGGTCCTTCGTCATTTCTAATTAGTTTTTGATCCAATGATCTTCCACTTGCGTTGTCGGAAGTTGTCGACTTTGTCCCACTTTGCAGATGTCAAAAGTAGAGAAACAAAAAATTGTACCTGTGGTGTCTAGGAAGCCTGCATTCTCGGTTCGTTAGACAAACATTCAACCAAATCGTGTTAATGAGTTTTATTAAAAAAAGAAAAGCTCAATACTGAAATTTTGAAATTACACAGGTGTATCAAGCAAAGGGTGACATACAGGGTGAAAAGTATTTAAACCGACAAACTCTGGGAAGTTGTAGGGGACATCAAAACAAATATTTTTCCCTAATGTCATTTTTTCCTATGAGGATTATTTAAACCGGTGGACGCCGTATTACGCTCTTCAGTTGTTAGAGGCCGTATTAAAATCTTCAGTTGTTAGAGGGTGTATTACGCTCTTTAGTTGTAGGCAACTGCTCTCCACCAATGCAGTAGTGCATTGTCTGTGTTTACTAATGGAGCAATACACCTGGAGTGAGTACACTGATATGGTTGGTGTGTAGTACGTAGCACACCACAAGGGACGAGCTGCACAGCGGGTTTATCAACAACAATATCCTAATCGCCATATCCCGCATCATACGACCTTTGCTGCTGTGTACCAACATGTGCGTGAGACCGGGTCATTTAGCAGACTACCTGGACAGGGACACTGTCGCACGGTAAGAACGCTGCAATTTGAGGGAGCTGTCTTGCAGCATGCGGAGCGGGATCCTTCAATCAGCACTCGTGCAATTGCACGTAACATGGGGACGAATTAGACGAATGAGAGAACAGTTCTTCGAGAGCAATTATTACGTCCATTACACTTACAGCGTGTCCACAACCTGGAACCAGTCCATTATCCACCCAGAACACAGTTTTCGCAGTGGTACCTGGAACAGTGTGAAATGCATCCTACATTTCCATCCTCTGTGTTGTTTACCGATGAAGCAATGTTTGGGCGTGATGGAGTCTTCAACGTGCACAATTCGCATGTTTGGATTGAGGTTAACTCACATGCCACAGTTACTAGCGCTCATCAGGTGCGGTTCTTCGTTAATGTGTGGGTCGGTGTTGTTGGGGACTGTTTAATTGGGCCGTATCTGCTACCTAAGCCATTAAATGGCAGGGACTATTAGAATTTTTCTCGCCAGAGCATTGCCAGAATTTCTGGAAGACCTGCCGCTCCCTACAAGACAACGCACGTGGTTCCAAAATGACGGGGCGCCGGAACATTTCAGTCGTCGTGTGCGTCCATTCCTGGACCGACGGTTCCCAGAAACGTTTATTGGCAGAGGTTGTCCTTTACCATGGCCTGCTCGATCCCCAGATATGTCCCCTCTGCAAAAAAATGGTTCAAATGGCTCTGAGCACTATGGGACTCAACTGCTGAGGTCATTAGTCCCCTATAACTTAGAACTAGTTAAACCTAACTAACCTAAGGACATCACACACATCCATGCCCGAGGCAGGATTCGAACCTGCGACTGTAGCGGTCTCGCGGTTCCAGACTGCAGCGCCAGAACCGCGCGGCCACTTCGGCCGGCTCCCCTCTGCACTTTTTGTGTGGGGAGAGATGCGCAACCTTGTTTACGCAACTCCTATTGTATCAGAAGAGGATCTGGTTGCCCTGATAGTAGCAGCAGCAGGAACAATTCAGGATACTCCTGGGGTTTTTGCCCGTGTCAAACAGAACATGATCCGACGGTGTAACCTTTGTTTACCTGTCAATGGAGTCATTTTTGAAAATATACCGTAATTGAAATTGGGTTGTGTTAATGTGTTGTCTCTTTGTCATAAAAAATGGAAATGTGTTTGTTGGTTTAATTAATTTGCCGCCAGGAAATCTTTCTCTACTGGTTTAAATACTCCTCATAGGAAAAAATGGCATTAGGGAAAAATATTTGTTTTGATGTCCCCCACAACCTCCCAGAGTTTGTCGGTTTAAATACTCTTCACCCTGTATAATATAATCGATTTTCATCAATATAGACAATCCCAAGTCTGTGCTGCATAGAGAGTAGAAGCGAAGTGATCCAGCGTTGACGTTGCTATACTAGTGCCTAATCTTGAAGCTGTTATTCAACTGGGCAATCTTGAAGCTACTCTCGAACTGGGCCGTCACCAGTCGGTCGCCGCGCTTGTCTCCTCTTCAAATAGGGGCCGCTGCTGACACGTTGTCGTCCTGGATGGCTGTCTGGTCAGCTTGCGATCGGCTGACTTCTTACAGCCATCTCTTCTCTATCGTTCCCGATTAGCTTGCTGGCGCTTGACTTTTACGCCGTAACACTATCGGTCCTCTTTCTGAAAAGGTAGCTAATGAAGTATTTGAAAATAAGAATAGACTGTTTAGGGTAAATACATTACCACTCAATTCTGACATCTAACACGCCAAGTAACAGAAATGTGCTCTGTCCCTCATGCGATTGCTCCTCAAGGTTATGTAAACACAGCCACAGATGTAGTGGATATTCCACGTAGCTGTCTTCCCACGCCAGTTGGCCTTTTGCAGCTTCCACTGCTCGCTAAATATACGTAGAATCCTGTAATTTTATTAGATGTGGCAGGCTAGGGACACAATCGCATAATGACAGTAATGAATAACTGGTAGCTATTGGAATATACTGTACCACGAACTCATACAATGGGATGCCCTGTTACACTGATATTATGATACGATTGACATAACTATTTACTGGCACTTCAACCACATAGTTCGTTGAAATACACACACAAAAAAACTTTTGCGTCACCTTGGTTCCGGAACCCGTACAGAAAATTGGAACAGACATGAACATAAACATCATTTCCGCCCTTTTTATTGCTCATGAAAACCACACATTGCATGTTGTACCACTATATAGCGAGACCTTCGGAGGTGGTGGTCCAGATTGCTGTACATACCGGTACCTCTAATACCCAGTAGCACCTCCTCTTTAATTGATGCATGCCTGTATTCGTCGTGGCATACTATCCACAAGTCCATCAAGGCACTGTTTGTCCAGATTGTCCCACTCCCCAACGGCGATTCGGCGTAGATCGCTCAGAGTGGTTGGGGGTGTCTCTTTTCAGTCTATACCAGGCAAGTTCGATAGGGTTCATGTCTGGAGAACATGCTGTCCGCTCTAGTCGAGCGATGTCATTGTCCTGAAGGAAGTCATTCACAAGATGTGCACGATGGGGGCGCGAATTGTCATCCATGAAGACGAATGCCTCGCCACGATGCTGCCGAAATGGTTGCACTATCGGTCGGAGGATGGCATTCACGTATCGTACAGCCGTTACGGCGCCTTCCATGTCCACCAGCGGCGTACGTCGGCCCCACATAATGCCACCCCAAAACAGTAGAGAATATCCACCTTGCGGCACTAACTGGACAGTGTGTATAAGGCGTTCAGCCTGACCGGGTTGCCTCCAAACACGTCTCCGACGATTGTCTGGTTGAAACCATATGCGACACTCATCGATGAAGAGAACGTGATGCCAATCCTGAGCAGTCCATTCGGCATGTTGTTGGGCCATCTCTACCGCACTGCATGGTGTCGTGGTTGCAAAGATGGACCTCGCCATGGACGTCGGGAGCGAAGTTGCGCATCATGCAACCTATTGCGCACAGTTTGAGTCGTAACACGACGTCCTGTGGCTGCATGAAAAGCATTATTCAACATGATGACGTTGCTGTCAGGGTTCCTCCGAGCCATAATCTGTAGGTAGCGGTCATCCACTGCAGTAGTAGCCTTTGAGCGCCCTGAGCGAAGCATTTCATCGACAGTTTCTGTCTCTCTGTATCTCCTCCATGTCCGAACAACATCGCTATGGTTCACTCCGACATATCTGGACACTTCCCTTTTTGAGAGCCATTCCTGGCACAAAGTAACAATGCGGACACGACCGAACAGCGTTCTTGGTCGTCTAGGCATGGTTGAACTACGGACAACACGAGCCATGCACCTCCTTCCTGGTTGAGTGACTGAAACTGATTGGCTGTTGGACCTCCTCCTTTAGCCGCTGCTCATGCATGGTTGTTTACATGTTTGGGCGGGTTTAGTGACATCTCAAAGGGACTGTGTCTGTGATACAATATCCACAGTCAACGTCTATCTTCAGGAGTTTTGGGAGCCCGGGTGATGCAAAATTGTTTGTATAATGATGTCTATAGTCGATGTGTTAATCGCTGAGTTCAATTACTTGGAGTGCAATCACATAAGATTCAGTGTTCAAATAGTTAGAGTTTAGGAGTGTATCACAGTTCTTACAATCATTATTAATCGATCCTAGTGGCGTTACTGGTTATTTCCTCGAGCATACGCATGATCGTTCGCAGCGCGGCTGCTTGATAATTTGGCGGTACGATATCCGAATGAAAAGTACCTCCGCTCGTGAAGTTTAGTCAAACCAAATGTTCACTCAGATATTTATCCAGTACACGCTACTTGCCTCGTAACCGTCACGAAGCGATTGAATGTTGTTCTTGCACCACGACAAGCGAAGGCCGGAATATCTACTTCTAAAATACCTCGCCGATACCGGTCCTTCAACACTGCCATAAATTAACACAGCTCCGTAGTAGGTACTGTAATCGTGACATCCAATACCATGATTCACTTCTCGCAGCCGCAACTGCACGTGACATGCTCCACGGAAACAGCACCACCACTCTCTACAATAACGCTCTGCGCTCTCCATAAAGACGGCTATCAATACCACACAGAATTTTTTCGAATTCTAGAACAGAAAAGGAAATTAAAGCCCTTCGGTAGTGGTGATTGGGGGTGAGGGGGTGGGGGTGGGGGGCGTTACATGGTCCCACGACTGCAGCCAATAAATAAAACAAAATATTCAATCAGTGTCAAAAGACTGTGAACAGGGTGAGGTAAAAAAATTCGACGCTAAATTGGCGTTTAATCACGTGAAATTACAAGGCAGGGACTTGGTTACAGGGTATCAATTTGGTACTCAGCCCTCTCACTGTTCTTATAGAGTCTGCTCACAGTTGACTGTCAGGTCGCCCACTGGCCATTTGGGCAGAGAGAGAAGCGATGAACTCAGTGATGCGGAACTTTAGGTCGTCCAAGTTGCTAGGTTTTCTGACATAGGCACCATCCCACAGCATGCCCCACAGTAAAATCTCGTATATCGTCTGACCGGCTGAACGTGCTGGCCATGGAAGGGGACCACCTCTACCAATCCAACGTTTACCGAACGTGTCTCACAAAGAATGGCAAGTGGCACGTAATCCTCCTTGAACGCGCTGAGCATGACAAGACAGTTCTCTCCTTTTATAGTCTGTTCTTCAACAAAGAAGGGTCCAGTCATTCCATATTTTCTGAATACGCACCAGACGTTCAGCTTGGGTGAATCCTGCTTGTTGTCTCGAATTTCCAGGGGTGTTCTGTCGTCCAGATGACATAGTTGTGCCTGTTCACACGGCCGCTGATGTGAAATGTTGCTTCGTCGGAAAACATGAACAGAATGTCACGCTCTATGTGCACACTCATTTCCAAGATAATTTGTGCAACATTCGCACGTGCTTGCCTGTTCGTGTTTGTGAGCTGCTACACAATCTGCAAGAGGTATGGATTCATTCCTAAATCTTGGTGCAAAATTCTAATCACTTACCTTCGAGAAATTTTAATCTACTTCTCGTAGATCCTACCAATTGTCAGGCGCGGTGGTGCATCCCGTCCGGTGCAGGCCTCGGATTTTTCTTGTACGATGCTTGAGAACTTAAAGACATCCATCCAAGCAGCTATTTTCTTATCTGAATATCGAGAAATCATGATTTAACTTCCAATAAAACAGAAGAAGAATTCCTTGTGATGTTAACATCTTTTTGCCTCACCCTGTACACATGTAATGGCCTATCTAAAGTACACTCCGTCACACAAAAAACGTAATTACAATATTAATCAGTTTTTACATGATAAAGGTTATCAAAACATATACAAGAAAATATAGTATTACTTATTCTATAATAAAGAAGATATAGTTACGTACACACTAGAAAGATGCAGTCATACATCGTTGATAGCACCTAAAAAACTATACCTCCACGTCAGTTATTGGACACTCTCTATCACTAACGTTGCCAAATCTAATAATTAACACGCCCATACCGTATGGGTACGAGATAAAGACCCGGAAAAATAAAAGGTTAGAATCTTCCCTAAGCATCTGAATAAAGGCAATATTTGCTTTGACAGATATGTTTTGCTCAAATCCATTACCACTACCTGAAACACATCGTATACATTTTCATTTTTACGCAGTGCTTTCAATTTACATACTCGGAATGTAATGTAAATCTCAACGTTTCTGATCAAGACACTTTCTCGTCAATAAATATTTTATTACTAACTGTGTGTGTGTGTGTGTGTGTGTGTGTGTGTGTGTGTGTGTGTGTGTGTCGATATTGATCAACATATGGTCCTGTTGTATTGCTGACGTAGCTGTTGTTCTGTTGTAGCACAAAACAATTTTCAACACAATCAGAAGCTATACACACTCTCTTCCACCATGTTAACTTGTTTAATGTTATGTAGTATTGACAATAGTGTGTAATTACCAGTATAAATAATGCCAACAAATACCACACACTAATTAAGAAAACTGTAACTTCCAAAAGATTACAGAGAGCAAGCCACTGGTAATGACCAGACACATTTAAACAACAATCTAGGCCAAGGAAATGAGACACAGACAAGCGCACACACACACACACACACACACACACACACACACACACACACACACATACACACACACAAATAAAACCTATGAGCATACACATCACGAAATAATGCCACTGTTGACAACAATACGAACCACTAAACAGGTTAGCTTGGTGGAAGAATGTGTGTGCAGTTTGTCCCCTGTGCT
The DNA here is from genome assembly GCF_023864345.2 of Schistocerca serialis cubense. NCBI lineage: Eukaryota > Metazoa > Arthropoda > Insecta > Orthoptera > Acrididae > Schistocerca > Schistocerca serialis. Next base: position 377,254,318 of record NC_064643.1, on the reverse strand, counting down.
ACTAATGCTGAATGAAAGCTTTCCAGATCAGAACCGTTCGTAACTTAGATGTACATTGCAGAATACGCAAACTGAAAGTGCTGCATACAAATGCGAATGTACGAGGGCGTGCTGTAAAGTAATGCCTGGGAACTTTTTATGTGAAAACTCTTAAAGCTTTTTAAATAAAGCAAAAGTTATTAACAGTCTACATCTTTATTCTTCATGTCTACATATTTATTTTTCAACATAGTCACCTTGACGATGAACACTTTTCACGGACCAAGAGACCATTTATTGATACCATCGCTGTAGAATGTTTGACTTCGTTGAAAGAGCCACAACCTTACGTATGCTTTCACCACCTCATCACATTCAAAGTGAAGTCCTCTCGTCGGTTGCCATACATTACCCACTCCGATCTCTTTCACATACGCCGGGGTTAGCTCCGCGATATCCTTCATTATGGGCGTGAAGAACTCACAGTATACAGCTTTCACTCACCTATGAATTTCAGTTCGAAACACGTTTTCTACAGTTAGAAACACCATTACAGCACATAGTGCCTCATGAACCGACATAGTTATGTTATATGCCACCATTTTATACGCTACAATTCGCAACCCTATAGTGGTATCGGGTTGCAGTTGCAACTTGCGTCAGTAAAGCGAAAAAGTCAACCGAGTAATGTGCATCATGTATAATACTTCAACCGATATTGACAATAGAATAAAAGACTCGGAGGGATTATTTTTCAGCATGCCTTCGTATATGTTTTTCAAGTTACCCATGATGCCCTAATAAACTGAGGCGAAAAGTATCTGGCTAAGCAAATATTGCGTTCGAGTCCCATCTTAAAAACCATTAAGATATTAAATTACTATACTCTGTATATTTCCATTCGCTAACATGTTGGAATATATTTTTGGTAACACTCGACGTATTGAGACAAATTATTCGTAATGCGGCACACCGACTGTATTCGGTCAGAAGCGCAAACCAGGAATTAGATTACTGCAGAACCAACTGCGATATATGGCGAGGTGATACTGCCAGGCGCGGTATGGGAATAGGAGAAATTGACACACCAGCACCTGAGCAGAGGAAGGCGGAAGCCTTTCCACACCAGCAGTTGCAGAAGTATCTCATACAGTGATCAGCCAGAAAATTATGACAGACTACCTTATAACCGGTATGTTCACATTTGGCTGAGATAACAGTGGCAACGTGTCGTGGCATGGAAGCAACGAGCCCTAAGTAGGTTGCTGGAGGGAGCTGGCACCATGTCTGTACAAACAAGTCACCTAATTCCCCTGAATACTGGGGAGGAAAGCGATGAGCTCTGACGCCACGATCAGTGACATCCCAGATGTGTCTGATCGGGTTCAGATCGGGTGTGTTGGAGGACTTAACTGGAATTCGCCACTGTGTTCTTCGAACCACTCCATCACACTCGGGGATGGAAGGGTGGTCTGACACGAAACTTATAAAGGTATCAAAGTTGAGATTACCAGCAGAAGCAAAAATTATGTGGAGTGTACTGATGCTCTTAAGGGAACTAGAATATTTGAGGAATAGAAGATATTACTCCAGAGGTATACCAAGCTGAATCACTACAGACACATAATCAATATCTTCACAGTACAATACCAATGTTAATATAACTGATGGCAGAGCCACTAAATCCGAGTTATTACACGCAGTTTTCCGAAATTCCTTGATCAAAGAAGAGGAAGTAAATATTTCAGAATTCGAATCTCGAACAACTGCCAATATGTGTAACTTAGAAATAAATATCCACAGTGTAATGATGAAAGCGAACGGTCGAAGGCGCTGCAGTCGTGGACTGTGTGGCTATTTCCGGCGGAGGTTCGAGTCCTCCCTCGGGCATGGGTGTGTGTGTTGTCCTTAGGATAATTTAGGTTAAGTAGAATGTATGCTTAGCGACTGATGACCTTAGCAGTTAAGTCCCATAAGATTTCACACACATTTGAACATTTTTTTAATGATGAAAGGTAACCCTAGTGGGACTACTTAAAGATTGAGAATGTTACGACAGAATTTAGTGTACTAACAACATTTATTTTCCCAAAACAGACATAAATTATGCTAAAGAGGCTATTGATTGAATACCATAAACAGCTAACAGGTGATTTAAGACTACACTGGACAAGGATCCTGGGTTGGCAAAGACGGTTTAACTCTGACCATAATAATGTGGATAACGCAAGCTGAATTGATCTGAGGCTGAGTAGAACGTTACCCTGTTTGCCTCGTGCTGCGATGTAACAAGCAGTTGGCGAGATGTGTGCAGCGGAGGTGAGACGTGGAGGCGGCAGGTGTGAATCGATCGTGGCCACGAAACAAATGCAAAAATCTCACGGTCTATCGATCAGGCAGACGGATCGTAATTTACTCTTTACCAAAGCTCTGAAATCACGGTAGATTTCAGTGTGTGACACACATGTTCGCTGGTCGTACCAATGACCAATTTGGCTCACTTGTACGACAGAGTTCACAAGGATACCAAACGTCAAGACTGGTAAACCAAAAGCGAATAAGTGTGCCCTCGGCAAACGAGTAGTCCGAGACATTTGACGTCACACTGTTGGTACAGTAAGAACTTCACCAGAGGCTCTCCAGTCTAACTACTTGCAAGTGAAGTCAGTCTCAGGACAGGTCCCAAGCACGAACCACACATGCCAGAGCTTCGACCAGAAGATGCTTCCAGACTGAAGTCCAGAACCCGAGTGCCTCGCACCTCTCCCAGAGAAACCAATTCCTTTTCCGCAAAGTGCACGAACGACACAACCTTCACCCCATCTTGAGCCAATCACAGGGCTCTAGAGACGCTAAATCTCCCACCCCACACGACAGCACAAACTCATTTCGATCCAGGGCAAGAGTTAAGAAACCTGCACCTCTGAAAAAAAGAAACCGCCAATTCCTGGCTTTTTTTTAAGTTTTCGCAGAGGGGGAAGGGATGATTTTCTCTGAAATCGAGTCGCTTCCCACAGCAACAAGCAAACAGATACAATCTCAAAGCTCTTTATCCAAATCGTCTGTGCCTTGGAGCTTGTTAGTCCGAGCTATGAAGTGTAATAAAGATTCTATTTCCAAACATTTCTCAGACGCCGGATTTTTCTTATATAACCGACGTGGCCGGGGCAGTGGTTCACTGGCCTATTTGCACTATCGGCGAACACAAAAATATGTGAATTTTTATTACACGTAGCTCTCCACAAAATGCCCGGTTTATGACTCCACTGTGTAGACACGTTCCTTCAGACAGTCGCCCCAGCCCAGGCTTCCGCTGGCGCCATGGCAGGTAGTGCGGCATTGTTCTGCTGGAGTCCTGTCTCAATGAGGGGCTGCCCTGTCTGCCCTCTACAGCTGTGGGCCTGTCTGGCAAGATTTACTAAGGGGTGGGCTCGCCACCAATTGCTTTCAACTCCCAACAAGCTGCTTCTGAGAGCTAAGAACCATAAAAATACATCATGCTTTTAGCACCCTACCAGCTCCATCAGTGTCTGCTGAGGCCATTAACTTTTTAGAGTTTCGCTAAAGGTTCATCAACTTGTAATTAAATCATTAATAATTTTCCGTATGCAAAAAATAGGTGAGAGAGTAACTTGTTCTCTCTCAATGAAGCAGCGTAAAACACTTAACAAAAGCAAATCTTCTGGTCCATATCGTATACCAATATCTTTTCTTTCAGGTTATGCTGATAGAGTAGCCCCATACATAGAATGATATTCAACTGCTCGCTTGATGAAAGATCCATACCAAAAGAATGAAAAGTAGCACAAATCACACCAGTACTCAAGAAAGAAAATAGGAGTAATCCGCTGAATAACACACACATATCTCTTACCTCGATGTGCAGTATGATTTTGAAACATATACTGTGTTTATACATTATGTACCTCGAATGTAACGGTCTATAGACGCGCAGTCAGCACGAATTCAGAAAATACAACTAGTAACACCACTAGTAATGAGTGGTACCGACAGTCGATTTCAAATTGATTCCATATTTTTAGATTTACAGAAGGCTTTTGACACCGTTCCTCACAATAGACAACTAACCAAATTGCTTGCCTAAGGAGTATCGCTTGAGTTATGCGATTGGTTTCCAGATTTCCTCTCGGAAAGGTCGCATAGTAATAGATGGAAAATCATTGAGTAAAAAAAAAAAATTGGTATCCGGCGTTCCCCAAGGAAACGTTATAGGCCCTCTGCTGTTCCTAATCTACACAAACAATTTAGAAGAGAATCTGAGCAAATCTCTCAGGTTGTTTACCGTCTAGTAGAGTCATCAGAAGATCAGAACCAAGTGCAAAATGACTTAGAGACGATACCTGAATTATGCAAAAAGTGGCAGTTGTGTCCCAGTAAGGTAATTTGTGATTTCATCCACATGAATGCGACAATAAATCCGTTAAATGTCTTGAGGGTATTTTTGTTCTGCCGTTGCAACTATAAAAATGCGTTTCGCTTTATTGACGTAAAGCATCATCAGTGATCTGTAATTAAGTTATTTACATTTTGATTTGCTTTTAGATCGAAAAACAGTTCGTTAAGAATAGGTTTGATTTGTACTTACGGTGACTTTTCGGTTGATTTCTCGCTTACATCTTGTGCTAAAAGACGACAGCAAGAATAGGTTTGTTTTGTACTGATTTTTCGGCTGATTTCTCACTTACATCGGGAAATGCCTGTCATAGGACACTGATATCTACAAAACGTATCAATGTGGCGTTGTTAAATACATATATTAAATTCAGTAGGAGCGGCCAGATGTGATATTTTCCAAACACTATCAGTGACTGTATGTCTTTCGCAAAACATAAATCGTCCTCAGAGCAGAGGCTCAAAGTGTGTCTCCAAACATTCACCGACTGTCTGGATCATACTTCTCTGAACTCTTGTTGGCATAGCTGCATCCACAGGTGCAGGAGCAGTTTGGAAAGTCGCTAGCAGCCCTTAGACGTTTGTCGGCAGAGCAGAATAAACGTGCTGCTTCAAATGTCCCACAGAGAGAAATTCAGGGGATCTAGGTCAGAGAGGCCATAAAACATTAGAATCTCCACGACAACCCATACCCTGGGAAAGGTTCTGCTTAAATACTTTCACATATTTTCCCAAGTGAAGTTGTACAGCCTCATGTTGGACCCACAGCATCTGCCGAACATGAACTTGCTGAACTTGCCGAGCACAATCGACTCCAGCAACATCGCTCGTGGATTGCTGGAGGGAGCATATCCTTGGCGAGAAAAAGGCTCCTAAGAAGCGCTCTGGAGAAAAACCGGAAGTTGGGCAGAGCGGGAGATTGACGAGCGAGCCGAGAGGTGGCGAAAGTCTCTGGTGCCGGCACTGGCTATTTGTGTGCCAGTCACAGGGAGACCGACGCAGACAATGTGAGTGAGCGACCGCCGCGGGTCGCATCAGACGCCTTATTTTGATGAGAAGGAGTGTGTGAACATCCTGTGAGGAGTAAGGCGTTCGGTAGCAGTTATGACGGCTGTTTCTACGAAGCCTCATTATACTCTCTGCACTAGTTTTCCGTGTCTTGTAATTGCAAGCGGCTTGCGATGAGTTTGCCCGCTCTTGACCAGCCAACGGAATGGTGCATATTCTGGCTCTATTCCTGTAATGTTTAATTTAGCATGATGTCGTGGTATGATGGTACACAAATTTTCCGGGTATTTTACTGCTTTGTTCTTATTTGGTGTTATTGTAATCTACTGTCCATGATCCGTGGTCGTTTGTTGATGGCAGCATATTGTTCTTAAACTGGAAGTTACGTGATGTTGTTATCTTTTATAATGTACCGCTAAAAAGGTGGTTAAAGCTGACCTTACACGGTCACGTGTTCGGTTTTGCTAAGGTTAAAAATTTATGGTAAATACTTTAGAATTTTCTTTAATAACTTCATATTACGGGCAAGGACACGTCGCGATATCTTTTAGTGTTGCAATGGTGATTATTGTTCGATGTATAAGGAGCTGAACGAAACTGTGCTCTTTTGAAACATAAATGTAGGTTAATAGTTCCCATGTGATTGTATTATTCTCTTTTACATTAGTGTTATTTCTGCTGTGACGTGGTCCTGTGTGTTCTAGTTATTTAAAGAATAATATATTTACTGATGAACTGAGTTGAGGTTCTGTCTAATAAAGTTGGTGTTAGTAAGTCTAAGATCTTGAACGAATGCTCAGCAGCTATACACTGAAGGAACCACGTGTCCCACCCAACTTGCTCAGTTGGTGTAAAATGTTAATAGAGAGTGGTTTCAAATGGCGAGCGTGGTCCCGTTCCGTTCCATACTATATTATAATCAATGTTGGCTTCATGTTGTTGTAAACATTCACAAAAGTCTATCCCCAAAGAGTGGTCTTTGGGAAGCTGGTGTTACGTTAACGAATAATGCTAGAGGTGCAGTTCTTCATCGAGCAACATGTTAACGACCATGCGATTTCTTCGTTAGCTGGAATACAGTTAGTCCGTGCAAAGAATCAATCGCTCACTCCCAAAATAAGAACGTATTTAGAGCTCAAAATTGCGCGACATGATATAACATCAATAATAGTAACACGGAATGGTTACTGCCGTTGTCCTACATATCTCCACAAAATTATGGTAATTTTGACCTCCCCATCCTGCAAAGAGCATCCTTCACAACTGGAAGATCTAAATCACACATCGTTCAGCCGCCCCCGATATCCCAGTCAGCAGTCAAAAAATCCACAAAACAATCATCAAATGGAAATCCCCAAAACCGCAAGTGTCACGAAACTAGCTCGACAGTCGAAAAATCTATGTCTACATAGCAGGATATTTTCAAGAAACGGGCATGCATTTCTAAATACCAACGTGGGAAGACAGCGACTCACAGCCATCGCATCATCTGGATGACTCCTCAGGTGTGAACCAGGCAACTGATGCCAGACGAAGAAGCCGTCTGCAGTCATTGCTCTTACTCACCACTCTTGATGAACATACAAATCACCACGAGGGCTACACGATTGTCAGTTCTTAACATCTTCAGCACAAGACTAGTATAGCACCTGCTTAAGAGAAAAAAATGAAAATTTATACGATATTGTTATCTGAAGCTTCAACGTGTAGTTCAAAACGATGATAGCGCTGTCTCTAAACCTCATTGTACACAAGCATATCAAACAATTCTGTAGTTTCTAAACTTTTTCAATTACAGTGTAGTCAGCTGAACAGCTGGGCAACTACAGACCATGACAAAATAATAAAAAGCATAGCCTTCTATAAACCATGGCTCGTTAACTTTAGTAACGGAATAGGATGAGTTAGAATAGAATGAGTGATAGAGTAACTTCACCCGTTTATATAGTACCATCATTCGTCAGTTAAATGTGTACTTACAATATGAAATCGTGCGTCTTTGACAGATAAGGTTCATTAGCTAAAACGAGCCAAATTGACAATCAATGAAAAATGAATGCGTGCGAAAAACGCATGTTGATTGCCAACAGTTCGGTCATCCGATCGTGAAGACTGAGGTTAGGGAGGTTAGGTTATTTATACCACGTGGACCACGGATCGTTTGGTAGTCAACGGAGAGAATCTAGTTCCTCTGCGATCAAGGTATGTCAGAGCAAAGTTTAACAGCGAGTGCTACGAGGTATGGTGAAGTTAAACTAGAACTTCCATGTCAAGTAATAACCACACACTTTGACATCCAACAGAATTTCTTACCAGTATTAACACAAACATTAAATCCTGAGCACATCCAGGTTAGTAAGGACTGTGCAGTATGTAGGTTGCGTTTTATATTAGTTTTTAGTTGCTGCTACTGTTATACTTTGTTTTTGATTGCCTTTCTTTACGTTAAATAGTTTTCTCGTATAGATCCAACATTCAACATGAAAGGGGACAGTAACGGATTTTATATATTTTTACCCTGTATTTCGAACAGCGTGCTATGAAAACACAAGAGAGGACTTGATGAAATAAAAATATCGAAATTTACTCAGTATTTCCTTTTTGTAGTTAGTTTCTCCTGAAGCTCTTGTGTCATATTGACATGATTGATAGTAAACTAAATAGAAGCTCAACTACTATTTTCATACAACTGAACTCGTTGCACAGTAGTGCTACGTATAGTGAAGGAACGAATTGGCGATGGACTCTACCTTTCCAAGTCCAGGCCTAGTGGTATGACCCAGTGCACCAACCTTGTCCTTATTGATGCGTGATTCCTGTCAACTAGTCATTGCTGTTGTAAACGTTGTGCAAATATCGTTTTACGTGGGGTGTATGAAATATACACTCCTGGAAATGGAAAAAAGAACACATTGACACCGGTGTGTCAGACCCACCATACTTACTCCGGACACTGCGAGAGGGCTGTACAAGCAATGATCACACGCACGGCACAGCGGACACACCAGGAACCGCGGTGTTGGCCGTCGAATGGCGCTAGCTGCGCAGCATTTGTGCACCGCCGCCGTCAGTGTCAGCCAGTTTGCCGTGGCATACGGAGCTCCATCGCAGTCTTTAACACTGGTAGCATGCCGCGACAGCGTGGACGTGAACCGTATGTGCAGTTGACGGACTTTGAGCGAGGGCGTATAGTGGGCATGCGGGAGGCCGGGTGGACGTACCGCCGAATTGCTCAACACGTGGGGCGTGAGGTCTCCACAGTACATCGATGTTGTCGCCAGTGGTCGGCGGAAGGTGTACGTGCCCGTCGACCTGGGACCGGACCGCAGCGACGCACGGATGCACGCCAAGACCGTAGGATCCTACGCAGTGCCGTAGGGGACCGCACCGCCACTTCCCAGCAAATTAGGGACACTGTTGCTCCTGGGGTATCTGCGAGGACCATTCGCAACCGTCTCCATGAAGCTGGGCTACGGTCCCGCACACCGTTAGGCCGTCTTCCGCTCACGCCCCAACATCGTGCAGCCCGTCTCCAATGGTGTCGCGACAGGCGTGAATGGAGGGAAGAATGGAGACGTGTCGTCTTCAGCGATGAGAGTCGCTTCTGCCTTGGTGCCAATGATGGTCGTATGCGTGTTTGGCGCCGTGCAGGTGAGCGCCACAATCAGGGCTGCATACGACCGAGGCACACAGGGCCAACACCCGGCATCATGGTGTGGGGAGCGATCTCCTACACTGGCCGTACACCACTGGTGATCGTCGAGGGGACACTGAATAGTGCACGGTACATCCAAACCGTCATCGAACCCATCGTTCTACCATTCCTAGACCGGCAAGGGAACTTGCTGTTCCAACAGGACAATGCACGTCCGCATGTATCCCGTGCCACCCAACGTGCTCTAGAAGGTGTAAGTCAACTACCCTGGCCAGCAAGATCTCCGGATCTGTCCCCCATTGAGCATGTTTGGGACTGGATGAAGCGTCGTCTCACGCGGTCTGCACGTCCAGCACGAACGCTGGTCCAACTGAGGCGCCAGGTGGAAATGGCATGGCAAGCCGTTCCACAGGACTACATCCAGCATCTCTACGATCGTCTCCATGGGAGAATAGCAGCCTGCATTGCTGCGAAAGGTGGATATACACTGTACTAGTGGCGACATTGTGCATGCTCTGTTGCCTGTGTCTATGTGCCTGGGGTTCTGTCAGTGTGATCATGTGATGTATCTGACCCCAGGAATGTGTCAATAAAGTTTCCCCTTCCTGGGACAATGAATTCACGGTGTTCTTATATCAATTTCCAGGAGTGTATATATATAGCTGTTTTGTTCTTAAGCTTCTCTACTACGTTCAGCTTGTCCAATTAGTCTGTACTTCTGAACAGTAAGCACACTTGTGTTTCTGAAACGAAGGAACCGATGAGAATGAGATGCCAGCTAATTATTTAAACTGGCTGAAATATCGGCATATGCATATATCTTTGTGTGCGTTTGTGTGTGTGTGTGTGTGTGTGTGTGTGTGTGTGTGTGTGTGTGTGTGTGTGTCAAAAAAGAAAACAATTGTGGCAGTTATTCAGCGAGTTGAACGAAACAATAAGTGTTTTGAATCAAATCGGTCCCACAAGCGCTTATTTAGAGCCCACATTGAATAATTTATTTTCTTGAATCAATATCCTTTCTTTGTGTCGATTTGGTTTCTGAACAGTCCTAGTTGTTTTGTGTCATTTTTTTCCGGATGTGGAACTTTATTTTGCTCTTTCTTCGCTGTGCGTCCATGGATGGAGTGCTATGGTAATTTGATTCATAGTCGTGTTCTCCATCGGTGCCATATTTGTATTAAGCTGCAAATAATAAACCTTAAAATGCTATTAAAAAAATATTTAAGTTGGTCAGTTTTGCGTTAAAATAGTGAACTTAGATTCTGGGCTTCGGTGAATTTTCCTTTTATTCCTCATTTTAGTCAGCGTGGTATTTCACCTAGCCGGTTTCTTAGTCTTTACACAGGAACTATAGCAAGGCTTTTACAAAACATCATAAAAGTAATAGTACACTCATCTATATTATTCCACTTTCATGACGTATTTTGTCTTTAAACGTTCAGTTTACTCTCTTCCACGTTCGACACTCCGCCATGATTTCCAGTACGTTGTCAGCATTGCACCCTTCTCTTCATTTGCACCCCTTACCGCAAAGAAAAAAAAAAGTCTTCTTTCCTCTCTTTCTTGGTGCATCGCTGCATCTTTATCGTCGGTAATTTCATTGCAACCCTGAAAGTCGCATAACCACATCGTCTATTGCATTGTTTCGCACTAATTCATCAACTATATTCGAACCCATTTTCTACTGTACTCTTCTGCTATTGGTTCTATCGATAAACACTATCATGCTTACAGTTCGCCTTCGTAGCTGAGTGTGCGGCCGGGCGGGTTGGTCTCTCAGCCGTCCTTTAAAACAACCAGTCCACCTACCTGGATAGGTGTCATGTTGTCTGCCCCCTCCTCTACGATGGTAGGTACTGGTTTAGGCGATGAAAGCATCGTTGACCAAAAGTCAGCTTAAAGTCTACAACGCAAAGGCCTCATATCTCCAGTCTATGGGCAGCATCTGAGGGTCAGTTAAACTATCGGGCGTTCGGCATTCTTGCATAACTCGATGGAAAAATGACTAAAATTTCCTGTAAGCTGGTTTATGACCTCTAAAAAACAGAAAATGGCTATCAAGTCCTTCTCTAATACCCCGACACTAATAATGCAATGTTACTGACTGTCTCTGTAACAAGTTCACAGTCAAAAGCAGCCAGAAGATATTTAGTCCGACCCGATATTTTAAACGTCCTTAACAGTCACTGATCCACGACTACTTGCGATTTAACACATTCAGTTGTTCAGTAGGCCTCCTGCACAGAAATGCTCGCCATAACGTCTTGTAATCGGCACGAAACACGCCACGCAGAATTTATGTACGACTTGAAACGTTCACACGCGAAATCTCCTAAAATGAATCACTCACAAAGCTCAAACTTTCTCAAAATACTCAACACCGTAGTCGATTTTCATCTACTACACTAGAACCGATCAAACGCGAGGTTTTCTTCGCCCTGGTACAAATCTGATCAGCGCGATTTAACATAGGTGTTTACCAGAAGAGGGCTCCCAAGCGACTATGTCGACTCATACATCTGATGCACAAAGCCCTACTCAAACGCACTGGTTACACTGAATACCTATTGGCTGGTATGTTGAGCAGCCAGTCAGGTCATCTCGAGCACTTCTATATCTGCGGTATTGCTAATGTCACCCAATCAGATTACCACACGTAATTTGAATTAGACATCTCGTAATTCCGAAACTAAATAAAATTTAACGAAAACAAAATACGATACCTTTCCACAAAATAAATTACTAATAAATTTAATACTTTCCGGCTGCCTTTTACAAAATCAAGCTCACCCGGACTTACGTCGCATATTCCTCTATTGCCCAATAACTTTCTCACGCTAACAGTTACATAGTTTTAATACAATATCACATTCTTACTTTACGTATGTCCTCCATTCACTGTTTCACACTCTCCAAAACACTTACACATCCAAAACACAACGAAATAATAATTTGCCAATATACTGTAAATTACGTAAGAAATCTGTGGCAATCAAACTGCCGCGCGGTCTAGGGCGTCTTGTCACAGTCCGCCCCCCCCCCCCCACTTCCCCCCCCGTCGGAGGTTCGAGTCCTTCCTCGGGAATGGCTGTGTGTAAGTTAGTAGCGTAAGTTAGTTTAAGTTACACTAAGTAGTGTGTAAGCTTAGGGACCGATGACCTAAAAAGTTTGGTCCCATTATGTATTACCACGAATTTTCAATTTTTTTTACAATGAAACTAAAGAAAATTCAAGAAAATTAAATTATATGAACCTGTCCTCTTAGCTGTAGTTTCAATTGATACTATAGATGAATACATTACAGTACATTACGTTACTCAGTTTCACGATGCCAGCACGGTTATTATGTGTTTTAGGTAAAAATTTATATCTCCGAAAGTATTGAACTTATTGTTTTGAAATTTTATCAGTATGGTTCTATTACCCATAGAGTTTGGTATACTAAGTATGAAAAAGATCGATTAATATTTAACAGTAGTTCTTCAGATACATAGAGAGTACGTGTAACGTATTAGCAAGGCCCAGTAGTAAGGGTCAGCTGTGCGAGCGTGACAACCACCACCTCTTCTTCCCTCCCGGCTCCCAGACAAGCTACGTCTTCAATGCAACTCGTGATAATTTGATACGGTACAAGTGACTGCAGACACGGCAGTTCGGCGTGTTCGGTCACAGGGCTGGTTGCCCTCTGTAATAAAAAAACTGAGTAAAGAAATCAACGATGAACTTGAACGGGTGTCATCTGACGTCCACCAACACCAAATGCTACAAACAATAACGAACAAAAGTGGAAAAGACTGATCGATGTAGATGGTTCCATGTGGTGGCCGTGGGTTCGATTCCTGATATTGTCAAGTATTTTTTTTAATTGATGGAATGACTGTTTACCGGATGCATTCAACCTCCTGTAGTACTTGACCGACCGAGCAGTAGCGGCTCCACGGTCTGCAAACTTTGCAAAAACGGCCGAGAGAACTGTGTGGTGACCCCATGTCCCGCCGTACAGAATCCACATGACGCGGAAGCCGGTCGATATTCCTTGGAGCTTCACGACGTGGACGAGTAGCTCGTTTTATCATTCTTACCACATTCATGTCCATTACATTTCTTTAGCTCCTGCTTCGCAGATAAACATCAAGCTCGGTTACTGTTTTTACTGTGATCAACAAATGACAACTGATTGTGTCTTTCAGCTTTCAGTCAATTGTTGATTATTAATACTATTATTATTTTTATTATCATTATTATCTACATCTACATCTGCATGGATACTCTGCAAATCACACTTAAGCGCCTGGCAGAGGGTTCATCGAACCTCCTTCACAATGATTCTCTATTATTCCCATCTCGAACAGTTACAACTTTCCGTGCGAGCTCTGACTTCCCTTATTTTATTATTATGATCGTTTCTTCCTTTGTGCTTCGTCTTCTACAAAATATTTTCGCATTCGGAGGATAAAGTTGGTGATTGAAATTTCGTGAGAAGATTCCGCTTTTGTTTTAATGATGTCCTCTTCAAATCCTGCATCATGCTGCTCTTCTTTGAACTTCCTCGATGTACTCCGTTAATCCTATCTGGTAAGGATCCCAGACTGCGCAACCGTACCCCAAAAGAGGACGGATAAGCGTAGTGTAGGCAGTGTCTTCAGTAGACTTATTACTTTTTCTAAGTATTCTGCCAATAAAACCCAGTGTTTGGTTTGCCTTTCCCACAACATTTTCTGTGTTCTTTCCAGTTTAAGTTGTTCGTTATTGTAATTCTTAGGTATTTAGTTGAATTTACGGGCTTTAAATTCGACTGATTTATCGTGTAACCCAAATTTAACGGATTCCTTTTAGCGCTCATGTGGATGACATCACACTTTTCGTTATTTAAGGTCAGTTACCAATTCTCGTACAGTTCAGATATATTTTCTAAATATAATTATTGGCTACATCGATGGATATTTGGAGTATTCTCATGTGAAACGGCGTGATTGAAATCTTACACATTTCATGAGTACCAGTGTTAGCTGGTTTTTAAAAGTTGTGAATTATATACACAGCCGACTAACTGTGCACATCATGTCTGAGAACACCACATGTCACGCGATCTGACTGGCGAATTATCACTTTACTTCTTCAAACGCATTCCCAAATTGTCCTGAAAATCCCTACGCCATTGACTTTGTCAAGAAATACGCTAATACTTAAAAACTGTATGTAAAATCGAAACCAAAAAATATCCTGTAAGGGGGTTGATGTTCAGTACGGAGAAGGGTCCACTTCGGCGAACGAAGTGTATAAAGAGACACTGTAGTGGTTCAGATTTTGTTACGAAGCATTGCCTTATTTGACCGCTTGAGCGACGTGAAGGAAGCCAGAAATATTAACAGCTAGATAGCATGTTGTTTCACAACTAATTATATTAAAAAATTGTTTGTTTCATGGTGAATGAGCATGTTCCTGACAAGATGGTCCAGTTATAGTCTAGTGACGCGGCGAGGGACAGTGCGTGTCATTAAAAGGGAAAAGCCGGACGTCAGGGCTAGGAAGAGTTGCTGGACTGCAGTGGCAAGACAGACTTCGGATTTTGTTGTTCACAAATTTTGAATGACAATATTGAATGTCGCATCAGTTCTTGTGATGTCTTGTCAGATGCAACATCTATCGCATCGTGCTTAATAAAAGGCGTCTCCGCTATATTTTGTGTTGCGTACAAATCTTCAGTAGTGCAGTACCTCACCGGCGTATTCCTGTATTAAGGAAAATATTGTTCAGTTCACGAAAACTTTATTAGAAGTGACCAAGCTTGAAAACAGCTGTTTAGAAGATACTGTCTATAGAAAAGGTGTTGTTTCGATCACAATACGCGTTTTAAGGCTATTTCGCTTGATGAAGGCATTCACAAAACAGTAACGTGAATATTACGAATAGTGGTGGAGAGTAGCATCATCGGAGCGTGAATCAAAACTGTACCGTGCGGGCACGTTCTCGCTCGTTATTAGCCTCTGGCCGGAATACCTTCTCGAGCGAGTTTTCGCCTTCAAGGGGCACGTCTGCGGGCCAGCATTTAACGGCTGTTGCGGCGAGGAGGAGCTCTCGAAGTGGCGGTCGGTTTAACGGTGTGTTTGACACCGGCTGGAGTAAACGCCCTGACGTCGTCGCTGACAGTATCCTTGGCCCGCTGCTAGAAGTTGCACTTTTGGTCACTGCGGGTTCGGTGCCATTGAGTGTCGGCTGGGACAGTGAAGACTGCTCGTTGAAGAAGCTTTCTATGCGCGAAGCACGGTACCCGACTTATTCTCGCATTTGAATTTGCAAAAAGCCTGTGTCCACTGTGATGCCGGGTTGGGTTTCTGTCTGCAGTTAAAGAACCTGGTGCAAGGGCATCCGGTGAATAGCCGGCCGGAGTGGCCGAGCGGTTCTAGGCGCTGCAGTCTAGAACCGCGCGACCGCTACGATCGCAGGTTCGAATCCTGCCTCAGGCATGGATGTGTCTGATGTCCTTAGGTTAGTTAGGTTTAAGTAGTTCTAAGTTCTAGGGCACTGAGGACCTCCGCTGTTAAGTCCCATAGCGCTCAGAGCCATTTGAACCATTTGAACCATCCGGTGAATAGCAACCTTTTTGATGGCAGCCTTTGGTAGAGCGGTTCCCAACTTACCCTTCGATCTGCAAGAAATTATGGTGAGCGACCGATTACCGTGTGCATGATTATGTTGGTTCGTAGATGGCTATTCTAAGTCGCCATCCTGGTTATCCTTCGTGACACGTAAACATCTTCATTCACGAATACTTTAAATGATCTCAGTCAAGTTTAGTTTCTGTGGATGTGTGTGACTAAACTAGTGGTGCTCGAGCTGTGTGACTAAGTTTGACCCACCTATAATTAAAATTTGTTATTTATTTTGAAATCAGGTGCTTCATGTCTATTTGTTTTGTAAATGCAAATTTTGATTTGTGGTTCGTATGTTACAGGATAACCTGATGCATCTGTTGGTTATATCGTGAGTCCAACTAAAGGTGCCTCGGTACGATGAACGCCTTTACTGAGAGTGTCTATCTGTCCATTAGCGATCGCCATCCATACTCAAGTGGAGAAAGGGAAATTACTTGGCTCTGCAACTCCCATTTGTATCATACTTTGAATTTAATGTTGTTAAATTATTCCGCTTGCTTACAACCAGTGGTCTTCCTTGTAATTATCTGCAAAAACAGTCACGTGATTGGGGATGGATGATGCTAATGACCTGTTAGCTATTTTAAATACTTTTTTTAACTTGTAATGTGGAATATGCAAGTTGATTATGAACTGGTGGTCTGATTAGACCTCTGTGCTAAGCATCTATCAATTTTTTTAACTTAATGTCGTTCCCAAAAATTACATACATCAGTCCCTTTGACTGTTCAGAGATGTCACTAAACCCGCCCAAACACGTAAACAACCATGCATGACCAGCGCCTATTAGACGGAAAGGGTCTGCCAGCCGATCAGTTCCACCAGGAAGGAGGTACACGGCTCGTGTTTTCTGTAGTTCAACCATGCCTAGACGGTTAATACCGCGGTTCGAGCGTGCGCGCATTGTTACTTTGTGCCAGGAAGGGCCCTCAGCAAGGGAAGTGTCCAGGCGTCTCGGGGTAGACCAAAATGATCTTGTTCGGTCATAGAGGAGATACATAGAGACAGGAACTGCCGATGACATGCCTCGCCCAGGCGCCCAAGGGCTACTACCGCAGTGGGTGACCGCTACCTACGGATTATGGCTCGGAGGAACCCTGACAGCAATGTCATGTTACGACTAAAACTGTGCGCAATAGGCTGCATGATGCGCAACTTCACGGCGAGGTTCATCTTAGCAACCACGACACCATGCAGCGAGGTAGAGGTGGGCCCAACAACAAGCCGAATGGACCGCTCAGAATTGGCATCACGTTCTCTTCACACATGCCTTCATCCAGACAATCGTCAGAGAAGTGTTTGGAGGCAACCCGGTCAGGCTGAACGCCTTATACACACTGTCAGTGAGTGCAGCAAGGTGAAGGTTCTTTGCTGTTTTGGGGTGGCATTATGTGAGGCCGAAGTACGCCACTGGTGGTCATGGAAGGCACCGTAACGGCTGTACGATACATGAATGCCATCCTCCGACCGATAGTGCGGTCGTAGCGACCCCTTATTTTTAGAGGGCCCGCAAAACACACACGCAAGACGGGTTGCTAAAACCCTTTCAGCAGCGCGAGGAGAAACATCGCCAGCGGACAGAACCAGTAACAGACTTTCCAAATAAACACGGAACTACACTCCTGGAAATTGAAATAAGAGCACCGTGAATTCATTGTCCCAGGAAGGGGAAACTTTATTGACACATTCCTGGGGTCAGATACATCACATGCTCACACTGACAGAACCACAGGCACATAGACACAGGCAACAGAGCATGCACAATGTCGCCACTAGTACAGTGTATATCCACCTTTCGCAGCAATGCAGGCTGCTATTCTCCCATGGAGACGATCGTAGAGATGCTGGATGTAGTCCTGTGGAACGGCTTGCCATGCCATTTCCACCTGGCGCCTCAGTTGGACCAGCGTTCGTGCTGGACGTGCAGACCGCGTGAGACGACGCTTCATCCAGTCCCATACATGCTCAATGGGGGACAGATCCGGAGATCTTGCTGGCCAGGGTAGTTGACTTACACCTTCTAGAGCACGTTGGGTGGCACGGGATACATGCGGACGTGCATTGTCCTGTTGGAACAGCAAGTTCCCTTGCCGGTCTAGGAATGGTAGAACGATGGGTTCGATGACGGTTTGGATGTACCGTGCACTATTCAGTGTCCCCTCGACGATCACCAGTGGTGTACGGCCAGTGTAGGAGATCGCTCCCCACACCATGATGCCGGGTGTTGGCCCTGTGTGCCTCGGTCGTATGCAGCCCTGATTGTGGCGCTCACCTGCACGGCGCCAAACACGCATACGACCATCATTGGCACCAAGGCAGAAGCGACTCTCATCGCTGAAGACGACACGTCTCCATTCGTCCCTCCATTCACGCCTGTCGCGACACCACTGGAGGCGGGCTGCACGATGTTGGGGCGTGAGCGGAAGACGGCATAACGGTGTGCGGGACCGTAGCCCAGCTTCATGGAGACGGTTGCGAATGGTCCTCGCCGATACCCCAGGAGCAACAGTGTCCCTAATTTGCTGGGAAGTGGCGGTGCGGTCCCCTACGGCACTGCGTAGGATCCTACGGTCTTGGCGTGCATCCGTGCGTCGCTGCGGTCCGGTCCCAGGTCGACGGGCACGTGCACCTTCCGCCGACCACTGGCGACAACATCGATGTACTGTGGAGACCTCACGCCCCACGTGTTGAGCAGTTCGGCGGTACGTCCACCCGGCCTCCCGCATGCCCACTATACGCCCTCGCTCAAAGTCCGTCAACTGCACGTACGGTTCACGTCCACGCTGTCGCGGCATGCTACCAGTGTTAAAGACTGCGATGGAGCTCCGTATGCCACGGCAAACTGGCTGGCACTGACGGCGGCGGTGCACAAATGCTGCGCAGCTAGCGCCATTCGACGGCCAACACCGCGGTTCCTGGTGTGTCCGCTGTGCCGTGCGTGTGATCATTGCTCTCGCAGTGTCCGGAGCAAGTATGGTGGGTCTGACACACCGGTGTCAATGTGTTCTTTTTTCCATTTCCAGGAGTGTACTTCGCCAGGCAGCTTGTGACAGTGCTCCTCCACTCGGAAGTCATATGACTGCTGTAGCACTCCGCCGACCTGGCTTTATAAGCACGCCTAGACCGTCAGACCGGCAGTGTTTACCAACCGCTAGGAAAACCTGCGACCAGTACTTACGCCGGCCCCTGCGTTGTATTCACTCGCCGTAGTCTTAGTAGCACGTTGTATTTGTAGAGTAGTTATTGTCAGTATTTTCTTCCATCGTGTTGTTTCCTTATCTGTTTTGCTACCACAGAACTGTGTTTCTTTTTCAGTAATCACTGTATATCAGTCGACGGCGTTTTGTCCACACACATCTCTTACAACGGTCGTTCCTTCACCGCTCAGTTTTTGGTGGTCGGATCCCCTGGAACTACTAATCTTCTGGGTGTGGACATTTTTGGTCGTCTGGGTTCATCTGTGCAGGACGCGGTACAGGCGGTGTCGATTCCCTCATCGGATACCCTCCTCGCCCCGTTTCTCAGAAAATTCGACACGTTATTCTCATCGTCCACACCAGGGATGAAGGGTTTCACAACGCATGTTCAGCTTATTCCTTCTTCTGTTCCACATAAAAAAAGAGGCCGACCTGACTCCCTTCGCTCTCCAGGATAGGCTCCAGATGGAACTTCGCCACTTACAGGATGAAGGCATCCTTTCTCCGTCGCGCACAGTCGCTGGGCGATGCCTAACGTGATAGTCGAGAGGCCGAACGGTGCTTACGCATCTGTGGCGATTTTAAGGTCAAGGTCATTTCTCAGTCCGTCATCGATGCCTATCTTGTCCCGTCGGTGGATGCCATACGCACACATCTTTCGGGCTCGACCGTTTCCGCCAAAATTGAGTTGCGCGATGCTTATTTGCAGCTGACGTTGGACGAGGGCTCGCTGCAGATCCTAGTACCTTTTCCGGTACAACCGCCACCCATTTGGCATTGCCAGCGCCCCCGCCATTTTGCAACGTTATTTGGAACGCCTCACAAGCCAGGTGGCCGAGACGATGTCATTGTCGGTGGCTTGTCCGCGGTGGACCTTGCAGACAAGCTGGACCGGCTGTTTCAGGTTGATTCCAAGGCTAACTTGCGCTGCCGGAAAGAAAAGTGTGCCTTTTTTGGGCGAGAGGTCAGCTATCTCGGGTTCACGATTGATGCCCGCGGCCTACACGCTTCAAGCAGTGTGTCGAGGTGATTCAAAACCAGCCTCCTCCCACCAACGTGAAGCAACTGCAGACCGTCCTCGATCAAATCAACTATTATCGGCGTTTTATACCCCACGCCGCCGAGATTTCGGCGCCAGTGATCGGGTTGTCGCACAAGGGTGCGCGTTGGATTTGGGACACGGCGTGTGAGCTGGCTTTCATACGTCTCAGTCAGCTCCCTCCCGCCCTTCTTGTATCGCCGGCCGGCCGGTGTGGCTGTGCGGTTCTAGGCGCTGCAGTCTGGAACCGCGTGACCGCTACGGTCGCAGGTTCGAATCCTGCCTCGGGCATGGATATGTGTGATGTCCCTAGGTTAGTTGGGTTTAAGTAGTTCTAAGTTCTAGGGGGCTGATGACCTCAGCAGTTAAGTCCCATAATGCTCAGAGCCATTTGAACCATCTTTTCTTTGTCTGGCCGCTTACGGTCATTCCATGGCCCTTATCGTCGCCGCCGACGCGACTATGGCCCGGGTGCGGTCCTCTCACAAGTGGTCGACGCCGTTGAGAGGCTGGTAGTTTTCGCATCCAAAAAATTGACCCACTCTCAAACCAACTATAGTCAAACTAAAAAGGAAGCTTCGGCGCTGCTTTTTGCCCTGATAAAGTCCTACGGTTTCGTGTATAGTCGTCATTTCACGCTGCTGACCGATTACAAACCTGTGGGTCCTTTGTTTCACCCGAGTGCTGCAGTGCCCATCTGGACGGCGCGACGCCTCCAGCGTTGGGCACCCTTCCTGGCGACGTTGTGTACCTCACCTCTGAACGGCTCACAAACGATGATTTTCTGTCCCAGCTGCCTGCCGGCTCTGGAAGCGATTCAGTTGGATGCCGATGCGGTCCGGCGGGACACCGCTCAGGATCAGACACTACAAGCTCTCCGCCGCCAAATCGTTGCAGGTTGGCAGACCAGACGTCGTAGCGTCCGCAATGCAGAGGTCCAGCACTTTTGCGATCATCGGCACAGTCTCCTTTTCCGCAGTGCCGTTATTCTTTTGCATAGTGATTCCGACGTTCCTCGGGTGATCAAGCCGCATGCGTTGCGCCGCCGTGTCTTCGGCCTTCTCTACGCTGGTCATTGGGGCATCGTCCTCACCAAACAGCTGGCCTGCCGACACCTTTATTGGCACGGTATGGATAAAGACATTGCCTCCCTCGTGTCAGCCTGCACCACGTGCCAAACACGTCAGGCAGCACCCCGGCGTCAGGATTTTCCGTGGCCGGATGCTGCTGCTCCGTGGGTCTCCATTTGGATTTCGCAGGGCCGTTTCATGGTTCCCAGTGGCTCATACTAATGAACTCATGGTCGGGATACTCTTATGTCTCCCGCAAGATGAACACCACGTCTGCTGAGACTATCAAAATTCTCCGGCGCCATTTTGTTGTCGAGGGATTCCCCAAACGATTGTTATGGATAACGGTCCTCAGTTTACTTCGACCGAGTTTAAGCAATTCTGTGCTGCCAATGGAATTTCCTCGTCCATACTACCCCGTTTCACCCTGCATCAAACGGCTGGGCGGAACGTTTTGCGCGGGCATTCAAGATAAGCTGCTTTGCCATCACTCTATGGAGGAGGCCGTTCTTCTTTTCTTGGCTACATGCCGTACCGCCCCCCCCCCCCGTATCCCCCCCCCCACCATGTTGGTAAAAGTCCAGCGGAGATACTTCACGGTCGACCATTCTGCTCCCCCTTATCTGGCCTGGTTCCCGAGCCTTCTCACCCTCCAGCCCGCACGCCGACGCACTCCCTTCGCGTCGGGCAGGAGGTCTGGGCGCGGACCTTCTCTCATCCACGGGTGCAATGGGCGCCTGCCGTCATCACCGAGCTCTGCGGCGGGGCGACGGCGTCTCTCCAGTGGGCCGACGGTTCCACCGCCCGCCGGCACCTCAACCAGCTCCGCCCCCGTCTGGTGGACCACGACGCCCAGGGGGAGCTGCCAGTGCCTATCGCCGACTGCCCCGTGGCGGAACCTCCGCTTCCGCCTCCGCCTCAGCCACTGTCTCCGCCGCCAGCTGCACGTGCTGCGTCCCCGCCTCCCGCCCCTGCCGGCCACGAACCCATGGACGTCGGCCAGGACGTCCCTAGTCCTATGGACGTTAGTGGTGCTGTGCATTTCCCCCCCCCCCCCCCCCCCCCAGGGAGAGAAATGTCGTAGCGGCCCCTCATTGTTAGAGGGTCCGCGCAGAACAGACATGCAAGATGGCCTGCTAACCCCTTTTCAGCAGCGTGGAGAGAAACATCGCCAGTGGACAAAACAGCAACAGACTTTCCTAAATAAACACAGAACTACTTCGCCAGACAACACGTGTTAGTGTTCCACCAATCGGAACTCATATGACTGCTGTAGCACTCCGCGGATTTGGCTATATAAACTCGCCTAGACCGTCAGACCGACAATGCTTACCAACCACTAGGAACAGCTCCGGCCAGTACTTACGCCGGTCCTAGCTTTGTATTCACTCGCCGTAGTCTTAGTAGCACGTTGTATTTTTAGAGTAGTTATTGTCAGTATTTTCTTCCATTTTCTTGTTTCCTTACCTAATTTGCTACCACAGAGTTGTGTTTTTTTTTTTTTTTTTTTTTTTTTTTTGTTTGCCGGCCGCAGTGGCCATGCGGTTCTAGGCGCTTCAGTCCGGAACCGCGCGACCGCTACGGTCGCAGGTTCGAATCCTGCCTCGGGCATGGATGTGTGTGATGTCCTTAGGTTAGTTAGGTTCAAGTAGTTCTAAGTTCTAGGGGACTGATGACCTCAGTTGTTAAGTCCCATAGTGCTCAGAGCCATTTGAACCATTTTTTTGTTTTTGTTTTTCTTTTTAGTTCTGCATGTAAAACTTTGTGTATGCCAAGAAGGCGCCTTTTCCTTTCAATTGTAATTAAGTGTGTCCAATTGATTGTTAGTTCTATTTCCTGCCAACCGCAGGACAGAAGTGCAACCATATCGGTATCATATTGGCGAGGCATTCGTCTTCATGGACGACAATTCGCACCCCCATCGAGCACATCTTGTGAATGATTTCCTTCAGGAGAACGACATCGCTCGACTAGAGTGGTTAGTATGTTCTCCAGTCATGAACCCTATCGAACATAGACGGGATAGATTGAAAAGGGCTGTTTATGGACGACGTGACCCACCAACAACTCTGAGGGATCTACACCGAATCGCCGTTGAGGTGTGGGACAATCTGGACCAACAAGGCCTTGATAAGCTTGTGGATAGTATGCCAAGACGAATAGGGACATGCATCAATCCAAGAGGACGTGCTACTGGGTATTAGAGGTACCGGCGTGTACAGCAATCTGGAAGTCTCGCTGTATGGTAGTACAACATGCAATGTGTGGTTTCCATGAGCAATAAAAAGGGCAGAAATGATGTTTATGTTGATCTCTATTCCAATTTTCGGTAGAGGTTCCGGAGCTCTCGGAACCGAGATGATGAAAAACTTTTATGTATGTAGTTTATTAATTTTTTTTAATTTCATTCGATAATTTCTGAAAGATATGTAATATCTGCCAACGGATGTGTTGCTGGAAATTAATTTAATTAATACTGGGGTGGGGGGGGGGCGATGCTGCTCAGATTGTCAGATTTTCTGTGTTGTAATAAATTGGTTTGTGTTTCTAATAAATATGTCAATAAATTTGTGGCTCATTAGCCTTCCACTCAACACCGGCTCCCTACCACAATGCAAAAACTTATCCAGTGTTATAAATCTCTCTGAAGGTTGTCAGAAAAAGAGAAATCTTAAAGAATAACTATAATTATTTGGTCTTAAGATTTACCAGATTACAGCTTCAAGAAACAGTTATACGAAGATAATTCAGAAATATATAGTCAAACAGCATCTTCGAATTATAGTACCGATCTCAGCGACGCCACTTTTTTCCTCTCTTTTGACAAATTTTCGGACTTAAACATTAACAAATGTGATTTGAACGATTTCCAATTTCTTGTTTTTCAATAAAAGGACGTTCAACTTACTTAGATTGGAGATAACAAACTTAACTATAAGAAGATTAGTCCAGACAAAAACAACAACAATACGCACGGTCATCCACTTACTTCAAGAAAACACACTGATGGGAAAAAATCGCAACACCAGCAAGTAGTCGTGCGACATAAAAGAAAGTTGGTAGGTGTGTTTCTACGTGTAAAAGATGACGTCTATTCAAATTTCGCGCCTATTGCATAAGAGTGGTGCTAATTGCTTCACTATGAGGATGCAAATCGGCTTTGCTTTAAATACATGCTGTAACGGTCGTGAGTGTTAGTTACCTTTGAAATTAAATGTGGTGAGTTGATGTTATGAACAAAAGTAGCTACACTCAGCAACCATTCAAATTATCATGAAAACTATAACAATTAAAAAGTCAAGAATGACGAGGTGTTTTACTCGCAACTACAGACTTCACGTCAGTATAGATGCATCTTCAGATTTATAACAGTTATATTTCTGTAATTTTCCTTCTACATTATGAAAAAATAGTCAATATAAATCTGAAGATACGTCTACACTGACGTGAAACCAGTAGCTGCGAATAAAGCACCTTCATACAGCTATGTGGTTTTTGGAAACACCTCATCATTCTTGACTTTTTAATTGTTATAGTTTTATGATAATTTGAATGGTTATTGAGTATTGAGTGTTATTATGGCTATTTATGACGCCTCTGAGCTGTGGTTTCCCTCCCCAGAAAGTTGTCTGAATTGATGTTAGTCCAGAATGCTTTTAACACTATGAAGACGCTATTGTCAACATAAATGTGAACGAGGTCGTGTAATAGGGCTACGAGAAGCTAGATATTCCTTTTATGATACTGCAGAAAAACTCGACAGGAATGTAGCCACTGTACATTACTGCTGGCAGTAGTGGACACGATAATGTACTGCCATGTGGAACTACCGTGAGGGAAGACCATCGTGTTCGGCGTATGTCTCTGGCAATCGTACAGCATCTGCAGCTGCAATCCGAGCAGCAGTTGCTACCACAGTGACACAACAAACTGTTACAAATCGGTTACTTCTAGGACAGCTTCGAACCAGACGTCCTGTAGCGTGCATTCCACTGACCCGAAACCACCACCATTTGGAAGGCAGTGTGAAGGTCCGTTTTGTTTTCTTATGAAAGCTGGTTCTACCTCGGTGCCAGTGACTGAGTGTGTTCCTTAGAAGGAGTCCAGCTGAGGGCCTACAACCAACCTGCCTTCGTGCTAGACACACAGGACCTACGCCTGGAGTTAAATGCTGGAGTGCGATTTCATATGACAGCATGAGCAGTCTCGTGGTTCCTGAGTTTCTCCTGGCGTATAGAATTTTCAAACAACTTACAGGAATTCAGCCAGGTAATATTTACAGTGACCGTCGACATTTCGGCGGAAGTACACCCCACCATTTTCAGTTTGTGCCTTGAAAACGGCGCGGTGTACTCCCACCGAAATATCGGCGGTCACTGTAAGTAGTACCTGGCTGAATCTCCGTAAGTTGTTTGACTTGTTTGACTCTCGAGGTTATCCTACGCTCCCTGACTGCAAATATGTCCCTTAATCTGGCGACTCAACCTGTTGTGCTGAGATTCATGAACAGCGTTCCAGTGGGTTTTGCCAACAGGGTAAAATTGACCCACATACCGTTGTTGCAACCCACATGCTCTACCGAGTGTCGACATGTTGCCTTGGCCTGCTCGATAGCTAGGTCTCCAGTCGAACACATATGGTACATCATCTGACGACAACTTCGGTGTCATCCACAAATAACACTAACCGTCTCTGGCTTTCAGACAGTCGTTCTTCCCGCGAACCATACGCGACTGGAACAGAAAAGGGAGGTAATGACCGTGGCACGTAAAGTGCCCTCCGCCACACACCATTGGGTGGCTTGCGGAGTATAAATGTAGATGTAGATGTAGATGAACAGGCACGGAACTCCAGCCCGCAAACTGATTTCCGGTACCAGTACAACATGATGGATACACTTTTGCTTGCTTGCAGTCAACATTCTGGTGGTTTTACGTGTTACTAATGTACCAGCATTTCACATTTGCAATGGCTTAGCTCGTGCTTACATTAACCTGTGACCTCGCAATGTTAATCACTTAAATATGTTTCCTAGACAAATGTATTATCGAAATTTCGTTACTCTACAGTAATTATTTTTTTTGGTGTTGCGATTTTTTCCGTCAATGTGCTTTGTCGCTGTTGTATAGAGAATAAAATGCCACGATGATAAGAATTCGTTTGACATATAGAACCGATACAAGAATGTAACAATTGCTGAAACGTTACAAATTGTTTCTAATAATTTTATGCTGTTTGGAAAAATGGCCCCTTGTATGTTTCCGAACTGTTGGAAATGGTCAACCTTTCTCTGTCATTTGATTACTTTATTTTCATTCAGAAAATTTACTACGAGAAGGAAGGGATTCCTATGGGATCAAATTTATCAGGGATGCTTTCATAAATTTTGGTTAATTACCTGGAAAATAAATTCTTCACTACTTACACTAACATTTCAGAGAAGGTAAAATTATATCTTACGTATGTTGACGACATCTTTAGGGTCGTCATAGGTGACGAGGATAATGTTTTCAAGCTTTCAAATACCTTTAATGCATTGCATAAAAGTATGGAATTTACTATGAGAATATATATAGAGGGTAAAATTAATTTCCTGGACATGCAAATCATTAAGGCTGAACAGAGATTGAAGACTGATACTTATCGTAAGCCGACAGCCACTGACTTGATCATTTCAATAGATACATATTATCCACCGGCACTAAAAGCGCATTTTTTAATTTCATGTTTTATCATGTAGCAAAATTAGGCGCCACTAAGGAAGTTGTTGAGAAGGATGCAAATGTAATTATTAAAATAAGAGTAGCAAATGGTTTCACTGGAGCAGAAATATAAAAAAAACGGGAAAGCAGTTTTTAAGAATGTTGGAAAGTAACCTGGGGTTAGTGAGAGCCGATGATGAAAAAGTATATGTCACTCTCTTACTATGCTACTGTGTCAGATAAAATTGTTGATGCGTTCCTTGAAGTCAACATTAATTGGGTTTCTGGACAAATAATAGAGTGACAAAATACTGCGATACAGCTTGGAGCCAGCGATTAATAAGTTTAGCAGAGCAGGAGTCTACAAGATGGACTGTGGCTCGTGTACCAAACATTGCACTGGACAGACTGGGAAGGATTTTCACGTTAAGTATCGTGCTCAGGGATATGCTGGTAAAGGTTGTGCATTAGGGGACTATCTAAGAGAATTCAACAATTGTCTAAGAAGCATTAACGGTGACTTGTCTGTCCTTCACTGCCGTAGTAAAGGCGAGAGCCTACATATTTTGGAGGAGATTGAAATTTACGTGTGCTGTCTGGAGGATATGAATCTTTTGAAAAAACGTGTGTAATTTCTTCTACGATGTAATAGTGGATAAAAAAATTAAATAGGACTTTTTTAACTATATGTCATCCTTTAACTGCGTTGTTGCATACTTCTTTGTATTAATCCTGCAATATAAAAATTGTGAAATTCCTTATAAGTCAGTTTTAGACTTTGAGCAGTCAAAGCTGTAGACAATCGTGAGACCCTCTAGTGGCAGTGTCGTTAAGTTTTTCTCTGACTACAGTGGCGTATTTGTTTCGAGAGAAACTAGGAAGTTTCAGGTGACTCTTTTTAAATGTTGGCATTTTCATAATTTTAATGAAAAATTACAAAAATTTGCTTATATTGATTTATTTCTTAAACTTATGATGCATCATACGATGTAGAGGGCGCTCAGCTTTTGTAATCTATGTTTTCATTATGGCTCCGTAGTTAACCAGTCTCACTTCACGTTTCGGTTTCGACTGACCTACGTCACTTACTGTGATCGAGAACAAATGCTGTTTGTCAGTTTCGTATGGACGTCATTACGCTACCACTTTAACTTTTTTTGTAAGAAGTGGTATGTAATTCCTTTTTTTAGTTTCTCTACTCATTTTCAACAACTTGAAATGCTATATTACTGTATGTTCTTTTGTTTGTATTTTTTATTTATTTTTTTTTTTGTATTTTTTACTAGGCGCTCGATGACGGCCTTTACCTGAGACGCACCAGCACAATAAATGATTTACTACCATCTAGATCTGCTTCATTTCAGCATTTTTAGAGTCGTATTTATATTAAAAAGAATTCTTACCGTTTCATTAAGGACAAGACATTTCCTTAGCCAGCGGAATGTTACTGAACAGTGGAATCTGCTATCGAATATTGTCAAAAACTTTTTTTTTTTCAAGTTAAATGAAGCAACGCAGCTGGGTCACTGCAGCTTTTCCATAGACGGGGAACAATTGCGAACAAAGTAACCCACAGTTAACGTACTCCACTGCACAGCCATACATACATCGTGCTTTCTTGTGTTTCTTGCAGAATAGCTATGGCAGTATTATCGCATATAGAAACGCCGAATTAGTTGACATTCTTCCGGCGCTTGCTGCATGTGATAATAGATCTGGAGTTGCTGCTCGTAGATATGCTGCTCGTGAATATCGTCTTCGACGTCATCTAGACAAAACTGTTTTTCTTCTCCTGTAGCTTCGCCCTCGACAGACGGGTTCTTTACATCCTCCATCATTGAATAGAGGATTCGGTGACTGTGATACCTATGATACCCAGATGCACTTTGAGCCACAGAATTTGCGATTTGTATTATTTAATTGGTAAATTAGTTGCTGTACTGCAAAAATTATCAAGCTATTGTCACACGACTCTTGTCATCGAAGCGACAGCATGGATGCGATAGCATGGAGAGGTGGTTATGTTTAAACTTTCGCTACTTGAGAGGGTTCCTGTGAAAACGAGAGATCGTAGGACAATGACATTTTATGGAAACATTCGGAAGATAAATAACAAATTAACCATTGAATGAAACAGTTTCCACATGAGAGGGTAACATTTGTTAGTTGCGTGTCATAGGCGTCGGTTGCTGTATAAGCATACCCCTAGGGTGCCCAATAGCAAATTCTGGTGCCAAACGGAAAGAAATACCACCCAAAATGATAATGGAACTAATTGAAAAGAAGGATACTGTTGCACAGCGGTAAACGCCTTATTTACATGAATATTAATAGCGGTGCAGTAATTAAGCATGAAATAAATGGGTAACCCACCACTAATATACGAGTACTAATGGGGGTGGGATCGTCCATTATGAATGGAAACAAATGAGCTTGTTAACAAATAATTTGTCGACTATCAATGTGAAAGTTCCACACCGTTGTTTTAAAACAACCATCTACAATCGGACAAGAAAATACAACTCGAAGTATAACCTTGGCACAGGTGGGTAGGGAGACGACACTCAGTTATGTTAACGCGGACATGGCCAGTGGCTGAGGAAGTTGTTAATTAGAATTAGAAAGTACGTAGAAAGATAAGAGCGAACACCATAAAATAACCAGAAATGCACATTGAGAGCAATAAGCTGCTTGTGTGACTTCACGTGCTCTGTTCTTGAAGGGAGCGAATCAGATTCACATCTAAACTGCTTCGGCGCCTGCGACAATGCGCCATCTTACCAATCGCGGGCCGGCCGTTATGACCGAGCGGTTCTGGGCGCTACAGTCGGGAACCGCGTGACCGCTACGGTCGCAGGTTCGAATCCTGCCTCGGGCATGGATGTTTTTGATGTCCTTAGGTTAATTCGGTTTGAGTAGTTCTAAGTTCTAGGGGATTGATGACCTTAGAAGTTAAGTCCCATAGTGCTCAGAGCCATTTTTTAACCAATCGCGGATTGCGTAAATAAACAGGCTGGTGGCAGCAGCGGCTGGAAGATGTGACCTCAGCCCTCCTTTTGCACTCAGTGTACAGGCTACCTTCCAGTGGAGGCAAGGCTGACCTCAACAGTCACCTTTCCTGAAGTGTGTACTTCACCAGGGAAGTGTTTACTCTTCCGAACTCTAAACCGAAGTGTTTAGTCTACATCAGCCTGAAAAGAAGTATCTTCTCCAAGAGTTGTCTGCAACGCCGCTGTCTTGCTGCCATAACTAGAAATCGCTGTCAATGAGGGCAGAGAGTCCGAGCTACGACGAATGAAAAATATGTAATATCGTTGAAGTATCTCCTACTTTTTTCTATCTCGCACTTAAGTAAATCGTTCAGAGGCAAGCAGCCGCACCCAATGAGACTTCTTTCTGTCCAGGACATGATTCTGGAATTGACCAATGAAGTACTCTGCAAGTAGGCACAGCGCAAAAGCGCAGGCTCTCCCAAAAAAAAAAAAAAAAACAAAAAAAAAAAAACGACCCAATGAGAAGGCGGTAGTCTGGAAGTTTAAACTGGACGTTACTCCGAGGCAATTCACATGCTTTGAGGGAAGCCACATCTGCCTCGAAACCACTTATCTGGCTAAACTGCTTTTGCAAAGAAATTCCTTGTTTCCTTCGACAAAGAAATGCGTGTTTCGTGACCGTCCTTAGTAGTGAGCTGGGGGAAAGAGGAGGCCAGTCCCGCTAACTGTATCTGGGTTGCTGCTTGGAGTACGACAGTTTTATAGCGGCAAATTTCTCTTCAAAGGACCCTTATCCCGTGACTACAACCTGCAGGCTTTCAGGTCCTGGAGACCTCCACCACCTACATAAGAAAGGCAAGAAAACAAACAGTGGAGCGAAGACAGTCAATGACAATGCTGACCCATATCTGCCTTTACAGAGCAGTGTAGCGGAACGACTTCTTGATCAAGGGAATTTCCATATCAACCTCCAGTTTGTGTTATCGATGGCAAGGTAACTTCTTCCTCATTTTGTGGCGCAATTGGCCATTGGTCTCTTCCAGGAGCAAGTCCCAAATCGCCAGTCACTTCGAACTTCCGAATCACGTTCTTCAATCCCAGTGCAGAAAAAGGACATCTTTAATGCATCGATACTCGTGAAGAGTAGCAGTACTATTGCTGTTATTTTGACAAAACGGCTTTACGAGTAAGGAGTTCTGCTCACCTGCCCAGATCCATGTTAAGTGTCTGCAACTGTAATGCACGCTGAAATTTGTGTTTCAACCCTGCTTCGCCGAACCAGTACCGGCGCCTAACGGCAAGTCATGACTTTTATACTTCTAACAGCGCACATCCTGCAGCGCGCACAGTCTGAACATGAATCCTACAAAGTTGCGTATCCATACTGTGAACAGTTTTTTCTACACAGGGTCAGGCAGCGAATGTTTAATTATCATCACCTTGTACATGTTCGCTGTCCATCAATCACGTCAGGCAAATGCCACAACGGTTCCTTTAAATAGCTCATGGCCAATTCCTGTTCTCATTCTTCATCTCTAACGGTCTGTACACTGAAATCTTCTTTCCAGATATCTCGGAAGTCTTATCCATTCCCATTCTCGGCAAATCACTCAATTTCCTGTTAGTTCTGAGCGTAATAGCAGCTACAGTAATAAGCTTCCTTTTTTCTGTATGAAATGATACGCATTTGCAACTCGTGCTAGCTTGTAGTAGGTGCAACCAAATGCCATAAAACATTTTGCTTCCGAGTATGGCTTTAAATCAGTAAAAATACAACGTCATAATTATTGAACTATATGAAATAAGACCGTCATAACTTCTGAACGATTTGCGTTAGGACGTTCAAAATGCACGGTTCACCGCGGGGCATGATGGGAATTAGTACGCACATGCATGGTTTCGTTTAGCAACGAAGCCCACTTTCATTTGGATGGATTCGTCAGTAAGCAAAATTGGCCGATCTGCTGGACTGAGAATCAGCATATTGCAATCGAGAAGTCTCTTCAACCTCAACGAGTGACTGTGTGGTGTGCAATGTCCAGTCACGGAATAATCTGTGCGATATTCCTTGATGGCACAGTGACTACCGAACGGTACGTGAAAGTTCGGGAAGATGGTTTCATCCCCGTTATTCAAAGTGACCCTGATTTCAACAAGATGTGGTTTATGCAAGACGGAGCTCGATCCAATCTAAGCAGGAAAGTGTTTAATGCACGGGAGGAGCACTTTGTGCATCGCATTCTGACCCTGGGGGACCCTGGCACGGGCCTCGATTGGCCGCCTTATTCTCCGGATCTGATCACTCCTTTTTGTGGGTCTATATTAGGCAAGGTGTAAAGCAATAATCCCAAAACCAATTCTGAGCTGAGAAAAAGCCATTGATGAGGTCATCGACAACATCGATGTTCCGGCACTTCTGCGGCTTATGCAGAATTTCGTTATACGTCTGCGCCAATGATGGCAGGCATATCGAACATGTCATAACCTAAATCTGAATATCTGTAGTGACGTTTACATGTTGAATAAAGTGTGTGCATGCCGCAGTTTGTAACTAATTTACGTTTTTTTTCCCTTATAGTTCAATAATTGTCACCCTTTAAGAGAAATGCAGTAACTGATTTCGGGTTACATACTGCAGTTTTCGTTCTATATCATTTTAAACCTCTGTCCTTTTTACTGAAGAATGCTCCTCAGAATTTCATAAGGCCAAAACAGAAGATACGGCACGAAGTACCGGTGGCAGGAAGCGTCGAGAAACTTGGATGAACAATGAACATGGATTACGATCCCAAGCCACGTCATTACTTCTTCTTAGGCGTAAGCCTCTCGACGAGCCATCATAATTTCCGGTAATTATTATTTACACGGAGGCAGTTTTGGATAGCACCATCTGCCTTTCTCCGCCACACTGTTATTGCCCTCTGAGAAGCCGATCTCAGTTCATTATTACAGGTAAGGTGACTTACTGTCTAACTGCGATAACCTCGGAGAACGGCATTCGTTAACTCCACTGTTTACGCATGAGATAATATGGCCTTCACAACGGCATCTGTCGATTTGTATTACTCTGACAACACAGTAACACCCCCATGAAAATTTAGTGGACAAAAGGTACAGTAACTGCAGCTCAGCACAGTTGTTATAGTAAGTGACACTTACGGCGATGTTCTGTATTGAGTTTTTCCTACGATATTCTGATAAGCTTTAACAACAAACTTCCCTTGTTATGAATGACCTAAAGCGATGATCAAGACAGATTCAGCTATTCATGCTAAGGTCAAAGGCCTCGTGCGCGGCTTTGTACGTAAGTTAAACTGTGTGTGGAGACATAGACCTTCGAGAAGAAGACGCGATGATGAATGCCTCGTAAGTGGACTCTGTTTCGAAAATTATTTCTTAACAGCAAAAGAACTTAACAAAATGCAAGGCCGAAAGGTAAGTGTGGTTTACAGACAATACGAACTGGAACATATTTTACATTAATTAGCTTGCAAGAAGAGTGAAACTAATTACTGAGCAGTAATCATAAAATACTCAGTTCTGTGAAGGTGCCACGAGAGTATTGAAGAAAGAATTATAAGAATTCGTACTATTTAATTGATGAACGTATTAATGAAGAGTTTTAGATGCTTACATGATCCTATGGACATTAAAATTTGTGCAGATATATCAGTGGACTGTACGTCAACAACAGATGCAGCTTACAGTCAAATGTTTAGAGTTGAATCCTTTAGAAATTGAGGCTAATCTTCACCAGATTTGCAGTTCTTAATTGGTTCAATCTGACCCCGAAAAATGACTGAACTTTATTTCCTAAAGTATGCAAGATGCAGATAGTTATGAAATATACCTTCAGCTTATTTGGCAAACTGCAGAAACGTTTGGAGAAACCCTGTTGTGAGACGAACAGAGTGGACTCAAGTATATTAACGTGAAATTCAATCTTTGATGATAGCAAGGATACCAGCACATAGATCTTTTCTCTTATTAAATAATGATCTAACAGAATTTTGCCAGGAAATGATTACAATTATACTGCTCATGCAACAATCCTTTTTGGTAAATTTACGAAAGGGGTCAACACTAAATCATTTTTACTATAGATTACATTTCACCTGGATGTTATTGACTAAAGAGGTCAACAGTGAACAATTTTTATTGCAGTTTACATTTTACTTCGGTGGTGTTTGTATCACAACAGTCAGTGTTACACTACTGGGACCAATACGTAAAGACAAACACGCACACGTTGGTTGCGTCGATGATTCACAAAATGCAACATAAGTGTCTACTACAGTTTACAGCAACATATATTTCATCTGCTCGGTTTTGCACTGTTATTGTCACTTCCGTTTCATGTTCCTCATTGTTAATTTTAGTGTGTTTTTTGAAATAACATTTTTTGACAGTTATAACAGCTGATATCTGATAATAGCTGGATTTATGACGTCAAGAACTTGATAATTAAAGCCAAGAAATAAAATAAAATTGTTCATTTAATGTGGTTAAAGGAGCACTGAGGCATTCTGAACAATGGTGTAGTACACTGAAGAGCCAAAGAAACCTGTACACCTGCTTAATGTCGTGTAGGGTCCCCACGAGCACGAAAAAGTGCCGCAACACGACGTGGCATGGACTCGACTAATGTCTGAAGTGGTGTTGGAGGGACATCAATAAATCCGCAAGAGTACGAGGGGGTGGAGATCTCTTCTAACAACACCTTGCAAGGTATGCCAGATATGTTCAATGGTGTTCATGTCTGGGGAGTTTGGTGGCCAGCGGAAATGTTTAAACTCAGAAGAGTGTCCCTGGAGCCGCTCTGTAGGAGTTCTGGACGTGTGGGGTGTCGTACTGTCCTGCTGGAATTGCCCAAGCCAGTCGGAATGCACAATGGACATGAATGGATGCAGGTGATCAGGTAGGATCGTGTCGTCTGTCAGATTCGTATCTAGACGTATCAGGGGTCCCATAGCACTCCAACTGCACACGTCACACTACATCATAGAGCCTCCACCAGATTGAACAGTCCCCTGCGGACATGAAGGGCCAATGGATTCATGAGGTTGTCTCCATACCGGTACACGTCCATCCGCTCGATACAACGTGAAACGAGACTCGTTTGACCAGGCAACATGTTTCCAGTCATCAAAAGTCCAATGTCGGTGTTGACGGGCCCAGGCGACGCGCAAACTTTGTGTCGTGCAGTCATCAAGGGTACACCACCGGGCCTTCGACTTCAAAAGCGCATATGGAAGATGTTTCTTTTAATGGTTCACACGCTGACACTTGTTGATTGCCAAGTATTGAAATCTGCAACAATTTGCCGAACGGTTGCATTTCTGTCACGTTGAACGATTCTCTTCAGTCGTCGTTGGTCTCGCTCTGTCAGGATCTTTTTCCGGCCGCAGCGATGTCGGAGATTTGATGTTTTACCGGATTCCTAACATTCACTGTACACTCGTGAAATGGTCGTACGGGAAAATCCCCACTTGATCGGTACATCAGAGATGCTTTGTCCCATCGCTCGTGCCCCGAGAACAACACCACGTTCAAACTCACTTAAACCTTGGTAAACTGCCATTGTACCAGCTGTAACCGATCTAACAATTGCGCCAGAAGCCCGTATTATATAGGCGTTGCCGGCCGCAGCGTCGTATTCTGCCTGTTTACATATATCTGTATTTGAATACACGTGCCTATACCAGCTTTTGGCGCTTCAGTGTAGATGGCCTTGCAAAAGATAACATTAGAGAAGGATATTCGCTATTTAGATAGATTCCAAATTTCTACTTTCTCCGTATCTCAAGAGAAAAGCATAGGAGCAACGGGAACAGCGGGCTAAATATCGGAGCGGGGAAAGGGGCTTACGTTTGCTTGAGCGCAGCTCACTATACCAACAGAACTCTGGTACAGCCAGAAAAATCCTTCGAGGAGACCTGTGACATTGTTGTTGTTGTTGTGGTCTTCAGTCCTGAGACTGGTTTGATGCAGCTCTCCATGCTACTCTATCCTGTGCAAGCTTCTTCATCTCCCAGTACCTACTGCAACCTACATCCTTCTGAATCTGCTTAGTGTATTCATCTCTTGGTCTCCCTCTACGATTTTTACCCTCCACGCTGTCCTCCAATACTAAATTGATGATCCCTTGATGCCTCAGAACATGTCCTACCAACCCATCCCTTCTTCTGGTCAAGTTGTGTCACAAACTTCTCTTCTCCCCAATCCTATTCAATACTTCCTCATTAGTTATGTGATCTACCCATCTAATCTTCAGCATTCTTCTGTACCACCACATTTCGAAAGCTTCTATTCTCTTCTTGTCCAAACTATTTATCGTCCATGTTTCACTTCCATACATGGCTACACTCCATACAGATACTTTCAGAAATGACTTCCTGACACTTAAATCTATACTCGATGTTAACAAATTTCTCTTCTTCAGAAACGCTTTCCTTGCCATTGCCAGTCTACATTTTATATCCTCTCTACTTCGACCATCATCAGTTATTTTGCTCCCCAAATAGCAAAACTCCTTTACTACTTTAAGTGTCTCATTTCCTAATCTAATTCCCTCAGCATCACGCAATTTAATTCGACTACACTCCATTATCCTCGTTTTGCTTTTGTTGATGTTCATCTTATACCCTCCTTTCAAGACACTGTCCATTCCGTTCAACTGCTCTTCCAAGTCCTTTGCTGTCTCTGACAGAATTACAATGTCATCGGGGAACCTCAAAGTTTTTATTTCTTCTCCATGGATTTTAATACCTACTCCGAATTTTTCTTTTGTTTCCTTTACTGCTTGCTCAATATACAGATTGAATAACATCGGGGAGAGGCTACAACCCTGTCTTACTCCCTTCCCAACCACTGCTTTCCTTTCATGTCCCTCGACTCTTATAACTGCCATCTGGTTTCTGTACAAATTGTAAACAGCCTTTCGCTCCCTGTATTTTACCCCTGCCACCTTTAGAATTTGAAAGAGAGTATTCCAGTCAACATTGTCAAAAGCTTTCTCTAAGTCTAAAAATGCTAGAAACGTAGGTTTGCCTTTCCTTAATCTTTCTTCTAAGATAAGTCGTAAGGTCAGTATTGCCTCACGTGTTCCAGTATTTCTACGGAATCCAAAGTGATCTTCCCCGAGGTCGACTTCTACTAGTTTCTCCATTCGTCTGTAAAGAATTCGTGTTAGTATTTTGAACTGTGGCTTATTAAACTGATTGTTCGGTAATTTTCACATCTGTCAACACCTGTTTTCTTTGGGATTGGAATGATTATATTCTTCTTGAAGTCTGATGGTATTTCGCCTGTTTCATACATCTTGTTCACCAGATGGTAGAATTTTGTCAGGACTGGCTCTCGCAAGGCCGTCAGTAGTTCCAATGGAATGTTGTCTACTCCGGGGGCCTTGTTTCGACTCAGGTCTTTCAGTGCTCCTGTGACATTAGTTACTCGAATTAAATTGGGACACACATGTTAGCAGCCGGCCGGAGTGGCCGTGCGGTTCTGGGTGCTACAGTCTGGATCCGAGCGACCGCTACGGTCGCAGGTTCTTATCCTGCCTCGGGCATGGATGTGTGTGCTGTCCTTAGGTTAGTTAGGTTTAATTAGTTCTAAGTTCTAGGCGACTGATGACCTCAGTAGTTAAGTCGCATAGTGCTCAGAGCCATTTGAACCATTTTGAACATGTTAGCATTGGTTATCTGCAAAGCCGTTCACGGATGTCCCCTGCTGAGCATATAGGTGTCTGCGAGTTACGACACTTGTCTTGGATGTCCAGAGAGGGAAAGGACGGAAGGGCGGGGAGGGGACTGCTTAGCGCTCAAACTGTTAGCAACGTTTCTCTGCAAAGACGTCCGCGAGTTGCGACAGGTTCTTCTGTAGCGCGATGACCTCCGCTGAATGACTGAGCATCGTTTGTGCCGGCTACCATACTGGAGGTGACTGCACATACATTGTGCAAATATCTTTGCCACTACTGCGTTCAAATAGCACTAAGCACTATAGGACTTAACATCTGAGGTCATCAGTCCACTAGACTCAGAACTACGTAAACCTAACTAACCTAAGGACAGCACACACATCCATGCTCGAGGCAGGATTCGAACCTACGATGGTAGTAGCCACGTGCTTCCGGACTGAAGCGCCTAGAACAGCACCGCCAAAGCGTCCTGCCACTACTGGGGAGATGGTCTGCCACAATGTGGAGCTATAGGATCGCAGTGATTGAATTTCCTACATAGAGCAAACATCCGGAAGACGAAGGAGATCTTAACCACATTATTTTAAGTGCTATAAATATTGTCCACAGCAAATTAGACTGTAGGTAAAACTTGCAAAAAATGAGATTTTTCTTGACAAGAAATAACAAGACACTAATGAGGCAGACCAGTCTCCAAATTCTTCGGTTCTGTATTGGCTTCATTTTGCTGGCAATGTTAGTTGCGCATGGGTTCACTGAATTCAGTGGAAGAGCGACACAACGGCGCTCTGCTGAGCTGTTTCTGCGTCGATGGCAGCCGCATCATATCACTTTTGCATCTGATGTTTGTTGCATTACTGTAAGCTTCGGTGATTGCATCAATGATTTTTTACGTGTCAACATTCGTATTATACACTGAGGTGACAAAATGTGATAGCAATATGAACCCCAACAAATGGTGGTAGTATCGCGTACAAGACGTACAGAAGGGCAATTCATTGGCGGAGCTGTCATTTGTACCCAGCTGGTTCATATGAAAGAGTTTTCGGCGTGACTATGGCCTCGCGAAGGGTATTAACAGGCTCCGAACGCAGAGAGGTAGTTGGAGCTAGACACTTGGGAAACTCCATTTCGGAAATCGTTAGTCATTCAATATTCCGTGATTCACAGTGTTGAGAGTGTGCCGAGAATAACATATTCCAAGTATTACCTCTCACCACGGACAACGCGTGCCCGTCGGCCTTCATTTAGCGACCGAGAGAAGCGGTGTTTGCGTAGAGTTGTCAGTGCTAATAGACAAGCAACACTGGTGAAATAACCACAGAAATCAATGTGGGACGTCGACGAACGTATCCGTTAGAACAGTACGGCGGATTTTAGCATTAGTGGACTATGGCAGCAGACGACCGACGTGAGTGCCGTTGCTAACAGTGTAACATCGGCTGCAGCGCCTCTCCTGGAATCGTGGCCCATATCGAAAGAACCGTAAACGACTGGAAAACCGTGGCCTGATCAAATGAGTCCAGATTTCAGTTGGTAAGAGCCACAAAGCCATCGACCCCAGTTGTCAACAAGGCACTGTGCAAGCTGTTGGTGGCTCATAATAATGGAGGCTGAGTTTACATAGAATGGACTGGATCCTCTGGTCCAACTGAACCGATCATTGACTGGAAACGGTTATCTCTGCTGATTCATTGTGGATACGGGACAGCGGTAGGTCAAATATTTACCAAGTAAAACCGGGTTCAGGCTCCTGTGCACTCCATGCATCACTGATATGCCGAAACTGGTTGTCTGAATAAAACAACTTCTCAAAACATACGGCTGTTCGGCGATTTTCCTTGGTATATATGGAAACGGCTATTGGAGACCATCTGCAGCCATTCATGGTCTTCATGTTCCCAAACAACGACAGAACTTTTTGGATCACAACACGCCATGTCACCAGGCCACAATTGTTTGAGATTGGTTTGAAGAACAAACTGGACAGTTCGAGCTAATGATTTGGTCACCCAAATGGTCCGACATGTATCCCATCGAAGATTTATGGGTCATAAGCGAGTGGTCAGTTCGTGCACAAAATCCTGCACCGGATCCACTTTCGCAATTATGGACGGTTATAGAGGCAGCATGCTCAAAATTTCTGCAGGGTAGTTCCACGCCAAGTCGAAGTGCTGCACTACGTCGCGCGAAATGAGGTTCGACTGGATGTTAGGGGGTACACAATCACTTCTGTCGCCTCAGTGTATAGCAACGCCCAAATAGGATTTGGTAAATATAGACTCCCCTTAAAGAAAGCAAGAGTCCAAAACGTCAAAATCTACACATAAAGACTCTGATTACGCTTCCATTAGTTGTATATTATGTGATGCAATACTCCTATCCAAATGTGATGCAATGCAATAAGTTTTTGAGATGAAATACTTCACAGTTGAGAAGCTATTTTCACATAAACCAGGTAACAAACCGAATAAACGATGATTATTCCATGTAGGCTTTCACGGCCGGCGTCTTTATCAGTAAACTCTTCCGGGCTAAGTTGCCGTGGTCGATCTGTAGAATTTCTTCTCCCTGACGTTTCGTTCTCAACTACGGAGAACATCTTCCGAGGTGAGTCGACGACTGGCTGCTAGGAGCTGGGGCCGCCGCTTATATAGAGATCGTAGGGGGCGCCACCACACGTCACATGGCGTCGATGTGCAGCTATCTCTGGCTATCGTCTGTTCTCTCGATTGCAGGCAATCGATTGTCACGTGATTGATGCAACGTCGACCGCCATATCTTATCCAATTTTAATCCTTCTTCTTTACGATTAAAATTGTATTGATGTTTGTGGATTTCAATTGCCTCTCTATACATACGTGTATAATAGTACGCAAGAAGAAAGGTCAACAACTTTGCTCACTCACTTTTCTGCTACGCTGTCGTGATACCGGTATAGTTCCCAAGTTTTTAAAAATGAGAAGAATATTTCATTCGGCACAAGCTAACCGTATTTATTCTCGTATGGAACTGGCATTACTACGTGAGCGGATACATCAGACACGACGAGGACTGGCGGTATGTGATGGCCAACTGCTAAATCTTCATTTACTTATTAGCAATACT
The DNA here is from genome assembly GCF_023864345.2 of Schistocerca serialis cubense. Classification (NCBI taxonomy): domain Eukaryota; kingdom Metazoa; phylum Arthropoda; class Insecta; order Orthoptera; family Acrididae; genus Schistocerca; species Schistocerca serialis. Next base: position 377,213,796 of record NC_064643.1, on the reverse strand, counting down.
ATGCAGTTTTGTCATTGGAACAAAGTGGACACTTTAACATTTAGATCTATGGAGATTAGTGCAGAAGTGTCTTCCAATAGGCAGAAGGACAAGTTTGATCGTCTACAAGAGGGTCGACAGGAAACACCGATTCCAAACAATTCCCAAACGGTTATTAATTTATCGAAAAAAGAATTGTCTAAGGAAGAACTTTCTGTTCTGTCTAAAGGAGGGAATTTTGCAATAACTCCATCCAAGATTCCTGTGGAGGACATTGTTGCTAATATAGAGGCAGGAATTCGTCAGTTACCATCATATTCTGCTGATGAAATTAGAATGGAAACCTCCAGGATATTACGCAAAGCTAAGCCACCCAGCAGCAATCTATCTCAAGGGGAAAGGAAGGCATTGCGGGAGATCAATGCAGACAAGAATGTTATTATAGTTGCCGCTGACAAGGGAAATGTTACTGTTTTAATGGATACTGAGGATTATCACAAGAAGATCAGTGATCTCCTGGAACCCAGCACATACAAGAAGTTGAAAAAGGATCCCACAACGAATGTGCTGAATGCCACCAAGCGTCTTATAAAACAGTCTTCAATTCCTACAGAAGTTAAAAAGTATCTTTGTGAAACGGAGGCTTATCCTCCGAGATTATATGGATTACCAAAGATACATAAACCTGATGTTCCTTTGAGACCAATAGTCAGCGCAATTGGAGCTCCTACCCAAGAACTAGCCAGACACCTTGCCTCTTTGTTACAACCTCACATAGGCAAAACTGAGAGTCATATTAAAAACTCTCTACACTTCATTGAGAAATTGAGGGAAATTACTGTCGGTCCTAATGACATACTTGTCAGTTTTGATATAGTGTCTTTGTTCACGATGGTTCCAGTTGATGAAGCTCTCTCCCATATAGCCAATATGTTCCCTACTGATATAGTAGCCTTGTTCCAACACTGTCTATCCTCAACCTATTTTCAGTACAATGGTGAATTTTATGAGCAGATCGATGGGATAACCATGGGAAGCCCCCTAAGTCCCGCAATTGCGAATTTATTCATGGAATATTTTGAACATCAAGCATTGCAGTCGGCCAAAAAAAGCCCCTCGAAGTGGTATCGGTATGTGGATGATACCTTTGTAATATGGAATCATGAGGAAGAAGACTTGAATGATTTTCTGGTACACTTAAATAGCATCAACCCAAAGATTAAATTTACTATGGAGAAGGAGAAGAATGGACAACTTAACTTCTTGGATGTATCAGTTATCAAACGGGCGGATGGGACCTTAGGCCATAAGGTCTACAGAAAAGGTACACATACCGATCGCTACCTCCATAAGAACTCAAACCACCACCCTAGGCAAAAGAGGGGGGTCATAAAAACACTAGTGGATAGGGCCAATAATATTTGTGAACCAGGCTACTTGCAAGAAGAACTAAATCATTTACGAATGGCCTTTGCGAAAAATGGTTATACAAAAAAAACGAGATTAATCGAGCACTTCACCCAAATAGAAAAATGCCTAAAAATAGGAGACAGCAACAACCATCAGCTGGAAAAGTATTTCTTCCGTTCATCCATAATATCACGGATCGCATTGGAAAAGTACTAGCCAAGTTTCAGGTAGAGACCATTTTTAGACCTACTAAGAAAATTAGTGAATGCCTAAGATCAACAAAAGATGCTCGTCACCCCCTAGCCACCCCAGGAGTATATAAAATTCCGTGTAGTTGCGGCAGGGTTTACATAGGAACTACAAAAAGAAGCATCAATACACGGTTGACGGAGCACAAAAGAAACTGTCGCTTGGGACATATCGACAAATCGGCAATAGCGGAACATGTTTTTAAGGATGGAGATCACGACATAAAATTTGGTGAAACAAGCGTGCTAGCAAGGACGTCGCACTATTATACACGTATGTATAGAGAGGCAATTGAAATCCACAAACATCAATACAATTTTAATCGTAAAGAAGAAGGATTAAAATTGGATAAGATATGGCGGTCGACGTTGCATCAATCACGTGACAATCGATTGCCTGCAATCGAGAGAACAGACGATAGCCAGAGATAGCTGCACATCGACGCCATGTGACGTGTGGTGGCGCCCCCTACGATCTCTATATAAGCGGCGGCCCCAGCTCCTAGCAGCCAGTCGTCGACTCACCTCGGAAGATGTTCTCCGTAGTTGAGAACGAAACGTCAGGGAGAAGAAATTCTACAGATCGACCACGGCAACTTAGCCCGGAAGAGTTTACTGATAACGAATAAACGATGATTCATTTTTACTCTGTAACAAGCCGCCAGAGACCGCCGGTTCCTTTTAGCAAAATACTCAGAACGTATCCAGGAGCGACATGTGAAAATTTGTCGATTCAGTTTTGGTTCACCCTGTACATTGCCAGAACTAATAGTCCCACAGTGCTCCCTTTGAGTTCGCCCAAAGCACGATTTCTCTCCGTTGAGAATGACATTTTGTACTGGAAACTTTTCAATACAGATACAGCTGGTCTGATATTCCGTACGCTCTGTTTTGTTCATTAGGTGGCAGTGAGGAATTGTATCGAATGCCTTCCTGAAAGTAAGGAGTACAGTATCCACATGGGTACCTGTCTCTACTGCTCTCTGGATCTCGTGGAAGAACAGTGTGAACTGGATTCCACATTATCGTTGATTTCTGAGCTCATGTTGTCTCATACAGAGGAGATTTTTGGTCAAAAACGTCAAGCTGTGCAACAGACCAACTTCAGAGAGACAGGCCTATAGCTTTGTGCGTCTGTTCGAGACGACTCTTTTTGAAAACAGGGATGACCACAGCTTTCTTTCAATCGGTAGGAAAGCTTCGCTCCTACAACAGCCTGCAGTACACTCATGCTAGAGAAGGAGCAAGCTCTTTCCCATACTCTATGTACTTCTCACACTGATGTGGTAATTGCTTCACTCATTAAGTGATGCAACAAGCCCTGGATGAAGCGTTCTGTAGTACGTGGAAATTCAGGAGTCACTCAACAAAGGGGGACGCTCACTCACGGTTGCGACTGATTTGTCTTCCCTCACAAGGTCACACCGCACACAGCACGGTGTAGACCGGAATTTGCCTTTAAGAGTTTACCAGCTCGACCAATTTCCAGAACCATTACACGTATCCGGAATAGTATCTGTCAACTCCCTGTGATTTGCAATATTTTCACTAGGCCATTTTTAGGGTAAACGTTTCCTAAAGACATAGCTGACGAGTAACTACAGACAGTTGAAGCAATCAGTGGGAAACCAAAAATCTGCAGTTCCGACTGAACAAACAATACAATCATAATATACACTCCTGGAAATGGAAAAAAGAACACATTGACACCGGTGTGTCAGACCCACCATACTTGCTCCGGACACTGCGAGAGGGCTGTACAAGCAATGATCACACGCACGGCACAGCGGACACACCAGGAACCGCGGTGTTGGCCGTCGAATGGCGCTAGCTGCGCAGCATTTGTGCACCGCCGCCGTCAGTGTCAGCCAGTTTGCCGTGGCATACGGAGCTCCATCGCAGTCTTTAACACTGGTAGCATGCTGCGACAGCGTGGACGTGAACCGTATGTGCAGTTGACGGACTTTGAGCGGGGGCGTATAGTGGGCATGCGGGAGGCCGGGTGGACGTACCGCCGAATTGCTCAACACGTGGGGCGCGAGGTCTCCACAGTACATCGATGTTGTCGCCAGTGGTCGGCGGAAGGTGCACGTGCCCGTCGACCTGGGACCGGACCGCAGCGACGCACGGATGCACGCCAAGACCGTAGGATCCTACGCAGTGCCGTAGGGGACCGCACCGCCACTTCCCAGCAAATTAGGGCACTGTTGCTCCTGGGGTATCGGCGAGGACCATTCGCAACCGTCTCCATGAAGCTGGGCTACGGTCCCGCACACCGTTAGGCCGTCTTCCGCTCACGCCCCAACATCGTGCAGCCCGCCTCCAGTGGTGTCGCGACAGGCGCGAATGGAGGGACGAATGGAGACGTGTCGTCTTCAGCGATGAGAGTCGCTTCTGCCTTGGTGCCAATGATGGTCGTATGCGTGTTTGGCGCCGTGCAGGTGAGCGCCACAATCAGGACTGCATACGACCGAGGCACACAGGGCCAACACCTGGCATCATGGTGTGGGGAGCGATCTCCTACACTGGCCGTACACCGCTGGTGATCGTCGAGGGGACACTGAATAGTGCACGGTACATCCAAACCGTCATCGAACCCATCGTTCTACCATTCCTAGACCGCCAAGGGAACTTGCTGTTTCAACAGGACAATGCACGTCCGCATGTATCCCGTGACACCCAACGTGCTCTAGAAGGTGTAAGTCAACTACCCTGGCCAGCAAGATCTCCGGATCTGTCCCCCATTGAGCATGTTTGGGACTGGATGAAGCGTCGGCTCACGCGGTCTGCACGTCCAGCACGAACGCTGTTCCAACTGAGGCGCCAGGTGGAAATGGCATGGCAAGCCGTTCCACAGGACTACATCCAGCATCTCTACGATCGTCTCCATGGGAGAATAGCAGCCTGCATTGCTGCGAAAGGTGGATATACACTGTACTAGTGCCGACATTGTGCATGCTCTGTTGCCTGTGTCTATGTGCCCGTGGTTCTGTCAGTGTGATCATGTGATGTATCTGACCCCAGGAATGTGTCAATAAAGTTTCCCCTTCCTGGGACAATGAATTCACGGTGTTCTTATTTCAATTTCCAGGAGTGTATTTGCACTTTTCCATCGAAACGTAAGATGCTCCTTAAATAAAAAAGATGAGCTTCTCATATCAGTAAAGGAAACTGAAAAATCTAAAGATATTCCTACAGATGTGCTGCGCATAACAGAGCAATTTATGTTATGTGGAGTCACAGAACAGACGTAAGTGTGTAAGCAGAATATTGTATGAAGCTGCTAACAAAAAATCTTTCAGAAGGCTCATCAAGGACCCTGGGACTCTTACACTTACGTGCCAGTACACACGCTCCCTAATGATATTTTATATATTAACAAATGGAGCGAAATTATGATGAACTACGCGATTCACAACAACAATACTAGAAGGTGAGCAACTTCTGAATTATGCGATTCACAACAAGCTGGGAGGAAAACAACTTTCATATAGAACACACAGCTCTGTCTTGGCAGCTTTATTGGTAGAGATTAGACAAGTAATTCAAAATCCTAGGTATTCAAAACCAAAGTACAAGTATATCTCATTAGCCATTCTTCTTAAAATCCATAGGAATATTTGGACTCGTGAATATAAATTCCATACAGCACGACTGTTTAGTTAACCATTTCTTGACCTTTTCGTTATACGGGCATTTCACAGTGGTATGTGTTTGAAGTATATGATAAAATCACAATGACAGTAGTGTAAGAGAAGGAAAGTGATTTTTCTCAAAGTTTCTCTTTATCTCCTGACGCACATATACGTATCTGTAATAACCGAGATGATATACCTATAATTATTTTGTGAGCAGATTAGCGCTAGTCGTGATTGACTGCTAGTACACTTTACAGAAGTAGCCAGTAGTGGCTTTGAACTTGTTCATCTCTGAAGGTTGTCCTTTATTATGGATTTTACTGAACATGGTGTATGAATGACTAATGAAACAATCAATCAGTGAAGATGCGATGATAATGACTTGAACATGACGCCTCATAAAACGTCCGAAGGAGATCAATGATGCAGAATTTCCAAATGTAAAAATATTAAATAATATTTACAGTAACAAGCATAAATAAATGCCGCAATGTACAGTCATACGTTCCATCGTTAAGATTCTATGTACACATTGTCGTGCCAGTTTGTTGATTCATTAGTTTACTTTACTCTCTCCAAGGAATAGTATATTTTAATATAAGAATTGGTCAACTAGAAAAAATAGCCTCAGAGCAATAAAACATGAGCGATTATTAACATATTCAACCCTGTGCTGTTATATAATGGCCGCTTTATGCAGAGGAAGGAAGACATTAGTATAGTGATCAATTAGTTAATGCTACTCAGATACAGTTTGTAATGGCCGTTGCTGAAGTTCGCCAAAATGAACAAATTAAATATTGATTAATCATCAAATAAATAATTTGTATTTGACTGTGGTAGCGGCAATTAAATACAGAAATGGAATAAAGTGTGTCGGCTGACGAACGATATACAGGGTTGTCCATTGATCGTGATCGGGCCAAATATCTAACGAAATAAGCGTCAAACGAAAAAATTACAAAGAACAAAACTTGTCAAGCTTGAAGTGGGAAACCAAATGGCGCTATGGTTGGCCCGCTAGATGGCGCTGCCATAAGTCAAACGGATATCAACTACGTTTTTTTTAAAGTAGGAACCCCCATTTTTATTACATATTCGTGTAGTACGTAAAGAAATATGAATGTTTTAGTTGGACCACTTTTTTCGCTTTGTGACAGAGGGCAGTGTAATAGTCACAACCAAATGGCTCACAATTTTAGACGAACTGTTAGTAACAGGTAGACTTTTTTAAATTAAAATACAGAACGTAGATAAGTTTGAAGATTTTATTTCGGTTGTTCGAATGTGATACATGTACCTTTGTGAACTTATAATTTCTGAGAAAGCATGCTGTTACATCGTGATTACCTGTAAACACCACATTAGTGCAATAAATGCTCAAAATTATGTCCGTCAACCTTAATGCATTTGGCAATACGTATAACGACATTCCCCTCAACAGCGAATAGTTCGCCTTCCGTAATGTTCGCACATGCATTGACAATGCGGTGACGCATGTTGTCAGGTGTTGTCGGTGGATCACGATAGCAAATATCCTTCAGCTTTCCCCACGGAAAGAAATCCGGGGACGTCAGATCCGGTGAACGTGCGGGCCATGGTGTGGTGCTTCGACGACCATTTCACCTGCCATGAAATATGCTATTCAGTACCGTTTCAACCGCACGAGAGCTATGTGCCGGACATCCATCATGTTGGAAATAGTAACATCGGTAGAATATTACGTAGGAAATCAGCATACATTGCACCATTTAGACTGCCATCGATAAAATGGGGGCCAGTTATCCTTCCCCCCATAATGCCGCACCATACATTAACCCGCCAAGGTCGCTGATGTTCCACTTGTCGCAGCCATCGTGGATTTTCCGTTGCCCAATAGTGCATATTACGCCGGTTTACGTTACCGCTAGAACGCGTGCAACAAAACTGTCATCGTCTCGTAATTTCTCTTGTGCGCAATGGCAGATATGTACACGACTCTCAAAGTCGTCGCCATGCAATTCTTGGTGCATAGGAATATGGTTCGGATGCAATCGATGTTGATGTAGCATTCTCAACACCGACGTTTTTGAGATTCCCTATTCTCGCGCAATTTGTCTGCTACTGATGTGCGGATTAGCTGCGACAGCAGCTAAAACACCTACTTGGGCATCATCATTTGTTGCCGGTCGTGGTTGACGTTTCACATGTGGCTGAACACTTCCTGCCGGCCGCGGTGGTCTAGCTGTTCTAGGCGCGCAGTCCGGAACCGCGCGACTGCTACGGTCGCAGGTTCAAATCCTGCCTCGGGCATGGATGCGTGTGATGTCCTTAGGTTAGTTAGGTTTAAGTAGTTCTAAGTTCTAGGGGACTGATAACCACAGTAGTTAAGTCCCATGGTGCTCAGAGCCATTTGAACACTTCCTGCTTCTGTAAATAACGTAACTATCCGGCGAACGGTCCGGACACTTGGATGATGTCGTCCAGTATACCGAGCAGCATACATAGCACACGCCCGTGGGGCATTTTGATCACAGTAGCCACACATCAACACGATATCGACCTTTTCCGCAATTGGTAAACGGTCAATTTTAACACGGGTAATGTATCACGAAGCAAATACCGTCCACACTGGCGAAATGTTACGTGATACCACGTTCTTATACGTTTGTGACAGTGCCCTCTGTCACAAAGCGAAAAAAAGTGGTCCAAATAAAACATTCATATTTCTTTACGTACTACACGAATAGGTAATAAAAATGGGGGTTCCTATTTTTAAAAAAAGCAGTTGATATCCGTTTGACCTATGGCAACGCTATCTAGCGGGGCAACCATAGAGCCATCTGGTTTCCCCCTTCAACCTAGACGAGTTTCGTTCTTTGTAGTTTTTTCGTTTGATGCTTATTTCGTGAGATATTTGGCCCATTCACTATCAATGGGCCACCCTGTATATTGCACACACTTCTACACTCCTGGAAATGGAAAAAAGAACACATTGACACCGGTGTGTCAGACCCACCATACTTGCTCCGGACACTGCGAGAGAGCTGTACAAGCAATGATCACACGCACGGCACAGCGGACACACCAGGAACCGCGGTGTTGGCCGTCGAATGGCGCTAGCTGCGCAGCATTTGTGCACCGCCGCCGTCAGTGTCAGCCAGTTTGCCGTGGCATACGGAGCTCCATCGCAGTCTTTAACACTGGTAGCATGCCGCGACAGCGTGGACGTGAACCGTATGTGCAGTTGACGGACTTTGAGCGAGGGCGTATAGTGGGCATGCGGGAGGCCGGGTGGACGTACCGCCGAATTGCTCAACACGTGGGGCGTGAGGTCTCCACAGTACATCGATGTTGTCGCCAGTGGTCGGCGGAAGGTGCACGTGCCCGTCGACCTGGGACCGGACCGCAGCGACGCACGGATGCACGCCAAGACCGTAGGATCCTACGCAGTGCCGTAGGGGACCGCACCGCCACTTCCCAGCAAATTAGGGACACTGTTGCTCCTGGGGTATCGGCGAGGACCATTCGCAACCGTCTCCATGAAGCTGGGCTACGGTCCCGCACACCGTTAGGCCGTCTTCCGCTCACGCCCCAACATCGTGCAGCCCGCCTCCAGTGGTGTCGCGACAGGCGCGAATGGAGGGACGAATGGAGACGTGTCGTCTTCAGCGATGAGAGTCGCTTCTGCCTTGGTGCCAATGATGGTCGTATGCGTGTTTGGCGCCGTGCAGGTGAGCGCCACAATCAGGACTGCATACGACCGAGGCACACAGGGCCAACACCCGGCATCATGGTGTGGGGAGCGATCTCCTACACTGGCCGTACACCACTGGTGATCGTCGAGGGGACACTGAATAGTGCACGGTACATCCAAACCGTCATCTAACCCATCGTTCTACCATTCCTAGACCGCCAAGGGAACTTGCTGTTCCAACAGGACAATGCACGTCCGCATGTATCCCGTGACACCCAACGTGCTCTAGAAGGTGTAAGTCAACTACCCTGGCCAGCAAGGTCTCCGGATCTGTCCCCCATTGAGCATGTTTGGGACTGGATGAAGCGTCGTCTCACGCGGTCTGCACGTCCAGCACGAACGCAGGTCCAACTGAGGCGCCAGGTGGAAATGGCATGGCAAGCCGTTCCACAGGACTACATCCAGCATCTCTACGATCGTCTCCATGGGAGAATAGCAGCCTGCATTGCTGCGAAAGGTGGATATACACTGTACTAGTGCCGACATTGTGCATGCTCTGTTGCCTGTGTCTATGTGCCTGTGGTTCTGTCAGTGTGATCATGTGATGTATCTGACCCCAGGAATGTGTCAATAAAGTTTCCCCTTCCTGGGACAATGAATTCACGGTGTTCTTATTTCAATTTCCAGGAGTGTATTTTCTAGACAGCTCTGACTTTAAGTTTAGGCCATCTTAGAACACTATAAATGTTAACACATTACTTTCACAATATTTAAGTATTGGGTTGGTGAATAAGTTCGTAGTATGTTTCCGTAAGTTTAATAAACACAACAGATACATATAACAGACACTTTAATCAACAATAATATAGTCTCGTTCATTACTTACAACAGTCTTCCAACGCTTGGGTAACTTTTGGATTGTGCGACTGTAGAAGTCACATGATTTTGAGGCGAAGAACTCGTCGAGCCATGGTCGGAGCGCATTTTCATCCGAAAAGGAAGTTCCTTGGATGTTGTCCGATAGAGAGTGGAGAAGTTGAAAATCTGAGGGCGCAATATCAGGTGAATAAGGTGTGCTCGTAACGACTTCCAAACCCAACTCCTGTATAGTGTTTTTCACAGTCTAGCAGAATGGGAGCGTGCGTTATCGTGGACTAGCATCACTTCACGCAGTCTTCCTGGTCGTTGTTCTTGGACTGCGTCTGCAAGAAATCTCAGCTGTTAACGATAAATGTCAGCACTTATGGTCACACGTCGGGGAAGCAATTCGTAGTTCATCACACCGCGGCTTTTCCGTTAGATGCGTAATATTATCTTTTGTGGATGCTAGTAGGTGTCTATACGGAACTTATAGCTTTGTTTGGGCACAATCATTCCTTTCTTTTCCTTATGTTAGCATAAAGACACCCCTCCTTGTCATCAGTAACGACACAGGACAGGAATGATTGGGGTTACTTACGAGCCAGTTGACTATCTTGCAGAAATGTTGCCGCTGATTTCTGTAATTTTGGCTTAGAGCATGCGGTACCCATACACCCAATTTTTGGAGCTGCCTCATTGCATGCTAATGTCGCACGATGGTGAAATCATCACAGTTCATCACATCTGCCACTTCTTGAGTACTCTGACGTGAATCAATATGGATTAATGGGTTTAAACGAGCTTCATCAACCCAGAAGTTCTTTTTGAACGTGGAGAGTTGGTAATGCCAAAACGATCCTCCTTAAAACGAGAAAACCCCTTTCTTGGCGTGTTCTGTTCAATGGCATCATTTTCACACACGGTGTAAATGTTTCTTGCTGCCTCCGCTGCTGTCATCTCTCTATTGAGCTCAAGCAGAAGAATATGTCGGAAATGTTCTGATTCCTCCATTTTGCACTACATTTTCCAGCGTCTACAGCTCCACTCGCTATCTCCAGATGATTAAATTACAGTACGCAAACTCAAATAGCAACGGTGAAATACAAATAAAAAATGAGAATCGATAAATAAACCCATAGCAACGGAACACCAACATGCAAAACAAAAACGCTACGAACTTATGCACCAACCTAATAGTTAAAGAGCGTATATATTTTAGAAAATGACTCACTAATATTATCTGAGGTAGTCTTTCCGTAGGTTTTAAATCTTTTCAGCACGGAACATTGATATGCGGACTATTTGATGTGTTAGTGTCTTGCTTGACTGCGCAGGAGTGTAGGTAGCAACAGTTTGGTACAGTCTACCTCTTTCCTGTCGTAGCCTTAACAAACTTACGCAGAGAGTTCCTTGCATTAAATTTTCCATTTGTGATTTTATCCCGCCAAAAAATTTAATCTGTTAAAACTGTTGCCACAATTGCAACATCCAGCTTACACTGTACATTTGTTCGTAAAGCTATAAGCCTCTTACAAATCCGTTTCAGTAAATAATTACAAATCAACAACTGCTTAGGTCCTTCAGTATTATAAAGTTTTGCAGCCTGCTGTCACTTCAAAACTGTATGTTCGGGGCACGCGGCACGGACCTCCTATTGTATTAATTTTCCTTAATCGCTTGTGAACTGTCCAGCCTTAGGCACGCTGGTGCTCACTACACTAGATCAGAGCTTCATTGTCTGGCGAAATTCTTCGTTCTCAGTCTATTGAGCATCTCCCTGCACAGATACACTGCAAGAAGAAAGGAGGGAAGGAAGATTAGCATTGAATCTCTCATCGACAATAGGCCTTTAGAGGACATTTAAGGAAGGCTGGGGAAGGAAATCGGTCGTGCCCTTTCGAAAGAACCATCCCGACATTTGTCTTCAGCGATTTGCGGAAATCGAGAAACCAAAACCAGGGTGTTCGGACGGGATTTAAACGTCGTGTCCCGGATGCGAGTCCATAGTGCTAACCATTACATTACATCGCTGAGTAGGTTATAAAACTGATAGGTCTGAATCCGAGGATGACAATATACATCGTTAACTGAAAAATATTTTTTAACAGGCGCGTCCAGGAGAAAGAAGATTCTGCGTGGCAAGTGCAGTTTCGTATTAGATAAATTTTGTTAAATATTGGATTTTTAGAGAGAATTAACAGTTCTTAAAAGAAAAGCAGAAAATTCTAGTATGGAAGTGAGTCTAACTTGTTAGATAGAATACTACTAACAGGTTACTTCACAAAAGTTATAGTGGGTTCTGAACAGTCGTTATCACATCTATTGAGAAGAGCATGGATTCTCCACAGTATGATCAAGAAAGAATAGGCAGTCTCGGTGGCAAAACCGTTTTTTATTTATTTAATTTGTGACGCGTTTCACTCTCACAGGAGCATCATCAGACATCGGCCAAAAGGACTCGAGAACCAGTGGCAAGTGTACAGGAAGTCCCGCAACCACCAAAAATGGTACGTCATCCAGTAAAATTTACAGGACACATCCACCGGGTAAAAGTACTCGAAGAACACTGGCAAGAGTACAGAACGTCTCACAATCACCAAAAACGCCACGTCATCCAACAAAATGTAGGGGACACATCCACCTGTGCTTACACGTACTAGCTTCTAACACAACGCAGGCATGTTTACAACATAGCCCAGGTGTACAAAGCGTCCTTATGGTACACGTTTACGGTCTCTATTGTATGATGGACAAAGAAAAAATATTGAATGTACATGAGATGATTCTGTAAGAATCCAAAACGAAATGAGAAAGAACTAAGAAGTAGAGGTTTTGGGAGTTTTGTTTCCAACACATATTTTGCGTTCAGCAAGGTTAACAAAAGCTTAATTCTTTCTAGTGGGCCCACTGCACAGTGGCGGTTTCTTCGGATAGTAAAATCAATGTAAGTATCTTCATGGTCTTCAGGTATAATGTTCTGTGTATTGTGGCGCTTTAACTGGCCCACGATATTTTGTTACATTTCTCTTTCTGTGTGCAGTTCCTGCAATAAGTTCAGTGGCCAAAAAAAATCGTCACTCGGCTTGTCGAAAACAACAGTATCTTCGAATAAAGTTTGAACATAAGAAAATAATGTCGAGTAGTAAATAGCCCATGGCAGAAATGGATGGTACCTCACCTGCTACGTTCAGAAAATAATTCCTGCCCCGGGGAGCGACTTCACGAACAGCGGCCAGAATGAAACGGTAAGAAATGCTCTGCAACAACATTCCTTCCAGAATTGTTGCGCATCTGCAGGGCCTGTGAAATGAGTATTTATAAGAGCTCCCATTTCAAGATGGAGCAGCCGCCACGCTCTGCAACATAGCACGGGAAACGCTTAATTTGGAAAGGTTCAGTGTTTCATGGAATTTACATTTCATGGGAGACAGCATAAGAAAATTGAATGTAAGATCACCAGTCAGACGTCAAATGCACACAGGAAGGTGTAAATGCAGAAAAATATTTCAAAGTAACGAAATTACTCCGGACAACTTGAAGGCAACATACCACGTAACTTGACGGTCGTCAGCAGCAAGAATATTTTCTGGACAGTTCCGAGCGTAAAAGACGGAAGAATCTAAAGAGGTACTACAGCTCGAGCAAGCGAATTATGCGCCTGGAGAGAAACATTTTAGAACTATAGTCACATCGTGCCCCACGACGAATATAGTCGCTACAGTCAAACATCATTAACTGCGCTAAGAAACAGAACAAGGTGCCTAACATTAAAGAAGAAACACTTCAGTTTGGTATTAAGTATTTAGTACGTGTTTATTTTAGCCGGCTGAAAAACGTGAGTCCTTTTAGAATTGGAGGAAAAGTCCTTAATTACATGAGAGCGAGAATTAAAAGAGGACGGACAAGTTTAGATCTCAAAGCTGAAAGCCGGTTCATTAAGAAACGTCTTCCACATCATTTATCTTTACGCGAGTTACCGTCGCTGGCGAGGTGCAAAGACACTCTACGCACTGGCTTCGTCTGCTAGTAATGCCATACTCTTTGCCTGCAAAGCGCAGATACATATACAGTAGGGTCAGAAACAGTCTGAAAAGCTTTTAAGCGTGTTGCAGGGTAGGGTGTACTGAGAAGTAACTGTAAAAATATCGATACGTTACCCCCGACTTAATTAGCACTGAAGTTAGCCAATCAGGCCAATGCGTGCGCAGTCAAGCGGCCATCTAGAGACGGTGTCGCCAAAAGAGTTCTTGGTTTGGTTTCCTAAAACGGAACAAGAGACTGATACAAAAATTGGACATTGTAGGTAGTAAGGATCGAACCCGAGCCAAATCCTGAGCAATCTCCTGCACCATCATCTACGCTATCAGAACAGCTGACTAATTGTGTATGGTGGACCTCTTGAATTTACGCGCTCAACGGCCTGATTGGCTAATTTCAGTGCTAATTAACTCGGAAATGGTGGAAAATATCGAATTTGTTTTCTTAGCAATTATTTGTCAGCATAAACTACGCTGCAACACTCTTAGAAGCTTTTCAGACTGTTTCTGACCACCTTATATACGCTACTCTTTGAAGGCTGTAACTGACTGACCAATCCTTGACGGGTCGATTGAGATTTGAGCCATGTGCACTGACAAAGACCTATTTCCAAGATCGCAGGGCCTAGACACAGCTTGTGTACGCTGCCTGCACGTTCATGATTCTGTTGGTTCAAATTCGACGTCTTTGTCTGATGTTTCATTGCGATAACTATTACTGCTTTGGAACCTACAAATATTTGTGGTGAGATCGTTGTAGCTCGTGGACTTTGGCGTAATATTCTACCTATTTATCAGCTTTATAACCGTGCTTTCTTCGTGACCAAGGAAAAATTCGTTATTAGAAGAAGAGACTTTGTTCCACATTCAAGGCTCATTCTCGGTCTTTCATAAATACATCCGTGTAACCGAGTCATGTCTCACGTAGCCATCCCACTTATTTAGTACTAACACGTGATTTAGGAATCGTACGGTATTCCTTTGGTTCTGAATTTGATTATTTGTGGTCATTGTATGCCTCGTGGTCCCAAGGAGGGCTACTGTACCTTCATTACCGAGCTATCGTGTTCTTTTACTGCAATAATAATAAACCATCGAAAGTGGAGAAGGATTCCTGGTCAGATGTGTTTAGGGTAATATCAGCACCAGCAGAAAATGGTATAACAGGATTTGGATTCGTTATGAATAGGAAGGTAGGGCAGAGAGTGAGTTACTGCAAGCATTTCAGTGATACGGTTGTTCTCATCAGAATCCAAAGCAAACCATCACTGTCAACGATAGTTCAGGTATACATGCGGATTTTGCAAGTCGAAGATGAAGATATAGAGGAAGTATATGAGGATATTGAACGGGTAATTCAGTACGTAAAGAGAGATGAAAATATAATAGTTATGAGGGATTGGAATGCATTTGTAAGGGAAAGAGTAGAAGAAAGGGTTACGGGAGAATATGGGCCTGGTACTAGAAATGAGAGAAGAGAAAGACTAATAGAGTTCCGCAATAAATTTCAGTAAGTAATTGTGGATACTCTGTTCAAGAATGACAAGACCGGGAGATACGGGAATGAGTTCCCTAACCAGATACTGGATTGTAATGAGCGCCCAGCAGCGGATTAACACTCAGTTCACAGTATAGTAGTGATGGACAGTAGGCTGAAGTTTAAGAGACTAGACCCGAAGAATCAATGTAAAAAGAAGTTGCATACATAAATACTGAGGAATGAAAAGATAGGTTACGCTTGAAGTTCTGTGAGATTATAGATACTTCAATAAGGAATAGCTCAGTATCCTGTTCACTTGAAGAGGACTGGACATCCCTAAAAAGGGCAATTTCAAAAGTTGGAAACAAAACAGGTAGGAACAAGTTAACTGGGAATAAACCATGAGTAACAGAATAAATACTTCAGTTGATCGACGAAAGAAAGAAGTACAAAAATGTTCAGGGAAATTCAGGAATACAGAAATACAAGTCGCTGAGGAATTAAACAAATAGGGAGTGCAAGGAAGCGAAGACGAAATGCTTGCATGAAAAATGTGAAGAACTCGAAAAAGAAATGATTGTTGGAAGGACCTGTTCTGTATATAGGAAAGTCAAAACAACCTTTGGTGAGCTTGAAGGCAAGGGTGGTAACATTAAGAGTGCAACGGGAATTCCACTCTTAAATGCAGAGGAGAGAGCGGATGGATGGAAAGAATACATTGAGACTTCTATGAGGGGGAAGATTTGTCTGATGTGATAGGAGAAAAAACTGGAGCCGATTTAGAAGAGACTGGTGACACAATATTACAGCCAGAATTTATAAGAGCTTTGGAAGACTTAGCATCGAATAAGGCACTAGTAATAGATCACATTCCACCAGAATTTCTAAAATCACTAGAGGAAGTGGCAACAAAACGACTACTCACGTCGATGTGTAGAATGTATGAGTCTGGCGATATACTATTTGACTTTCGGAAAAACGTCTCTCACACAATTCCGACGATCGCAAGAGCCAGCATATGCGAAAATTATCACACAATCAGGTTAATAGCTCATGCATCCATGTTGCCGACAACAATAACGTATAGAAGAATGGAAAAGAGAACTGAGTATGTGTCAGATGAAAATCAGTTTGGCTTTAGCAAAGGTAAAGGCACCAGGAGGCAATTCTGACGTTGCAGTTGACAATGGAAGCAAGACTAAAGACAAATCAAGACACGTTCATAGGATTTGTCGACCTGGAAAAAGCGTTCGACATTGTGTAATGATGAAAGATATTCGAAATTCTGAGAAAAATGAGAGTATACTTTAGGAAAAGCCCAGTGATATACAATATGCACAGAGCCAACAGGGAACAGTAAGAGTGGAAGCCCAAGAACGAAGTGCTCGGATTAAAAAGCGTGTAAGACAGAAATGTAATCTTTCGCCTCTTCTGTTCAATTTTAATCTGTATGTCGAAGAAGCAATGATGGCAATAAAAGGACAGTTCAAGAGTGAGACTAAAACAGAAGGTGAAAGGATATCAGTGATACGATTCGGTGATGGCATTGCTATCCTGAGTGAAAGTGAAAAAGTACATGATCTGCAAAATGAAATGAACTGTCTAATGAGTACAAGATTGAGAATAAATCGAAGAAAGCCCTCCCGGCTAGCCGCGCGGTCTAACGCTCTACTTCCCGAACGAGAAGGCGTGCCAGCCCCCGGCACGAAACCGCCCGGCGGATTAGTGTCGAGGTACGGTGTGCCGGCCAGCCTGTGGATGGTTTTTAAGGCGGTTTTCCGTCTACCTCGGTGAATGCCGGCTGGTTCCCCTTATTCCGCCTCAGCTACACTACGCCGGCGATTGCTGCGCAACCACTGTCTCCGCGTACACGTACACAACAATTACTGTACCACGCAAACATCTGGAGTTACACTCGTTTGGTATGAAACGTTCCCAGGGGGGGGGGGGGGGTGTTAAGGGGGGTGGCATCCACTGTGGGCCGAACCACACAATACCCCTGGGTTCAGTGTGGGGTGGCGGTGGGTTGGGTGGACTGCTGTGGCCTGTTGAGAGCTACGGTGGGATGAAGCCTCTCTGTCGTTTCTATGTCCCCAGTTTCATACACAATACACAAATCGGAGAAAGATGAAAGTAATGACAAGTAGCAGAAGTGAGAATAGCGAGAAACTTAACATCAGAATTGATCGTCACGAAGTAGATGAAGTTAAGGAATTCTGCTATCTGGAAAACAAACTAACCAGTGACGGACAGAGCAAGGAGGACATCGAAAGCAGAGGAACAAATTTCTGAAAATGTACGTTCGGAACACAGCATTGTATGGTAGTGAAACATGGACTGTGGGAAAACCGGATCAGTAGAGAATGAAAGTATTTCAGATATGGTGCTGCAGAAGAATGTTGAACATTAGGTGAACTGATAAGGTAAGGAATGAGGAGGTTCTGTGCAGAATCGGAGAGGAAAGCAATATGTAGAAAACACTAACAAGGGGAAGGGACAGGATGCTAGGACATCTGTTAAGAATTTGAGGGAACTGTAGAGGGTAAAAACTGCAGATGAAGACAAAGATTGCAATACGTCCAGCAAATAACTGAGGATGTAGGTAGGCACAGGAGAGGAATCCCTGGCGGGCTGCATCGAACCAGTAAAAAGACTGATGACTCAAAAAAATGAACCATTATTCAAATTTCTCTTTAATTACTTCTCATTCTGAAACCATCCATAATTTATCCTGCTTTCTCAGTCAGCCAGCAAGTGCCGATTTATTGTTTGTCTAAAGTCATAAACAGCTAGCGTACACTTTACTGCAAGTGCCGATTTATTGTTCGTCCAAAGTCATGACCGACTTGCGCACACTTAACTGCATACATTCTGCCCTTAGAGAAATAGTTGTTACAGAAGCTGTCATCGGCAGTTTGTACAGTTATTTCTTTGCATGAATGTAAGGACAAGACAGGTCTGAGATGCAGAGACACGTGATGGTTCTTAATATGTCGGGAATAGTGCGATTAATGCTTCTTGCGAACAACATGGAGTCTATACTTCAATAGTAGCCTTGTTTCCCATAGGGCAGCGTTTTATACATTTTCATATCGTGTTAGTAAAATCTGTATACAATGGACGTAGTTTTGCGTTGCTTAAATATATGTTCAAGTTTCTCTATATTTACCGTTCAAAGTATTTATGAAAGTATTTCCTACCTCAAAAGGTATCGTAAAAAGAAGTCAGATCACGTTAATATTCATTTATGGGCCAAATCTTGCATTCAACGGGAAACTTTTCCGGGAATTGACACTGAAGTAATACCAGATAAATACTCAGATTAAATAAAACAAAGGAGTACCCTGTCAGGATTTCGACTTTTAGTGCTTCTGTTTATTCATGCATGTGTGGGAACACTAACCAGTTCGGTTCAAGTTCTGTAAACATTTTATGTTTTACCCTGCCAAGTGTCTAATTACGTCTGTCAATCCATAGCCAGGATACTTTGTTTCGTGAATTTTCTGATAAACCTATTATTTAGTTTAGTTCAGATTGTATGATTAGTTCACGTTTAGTCAGTATATTCACTACAAAACTCTTCTTAATCAGCTTCTGAAACCAACGTCTTGCTTTTAAGAATATTTAGGTCAGAAAAATTAACATTGTTTTGGCTTTTTTACTTATAATAATGTGAACTTTTTAAAATTTCGTTGCCTGAGAATTGCAAATTACCATTGGTTGCATGCTTTTGTGGGTTATTGTGAAGCAAAAATATCAGCAGAAAGCTTTACTGGGATGTGTTAGCACTTGTTGAAACTGTATTTCGATTATTCAGTCTTTATGTCCACTTCAATTACTCAATGGTTATTTTTGTCTGTAAATGCAAGGAATATTTTTGAGCAAAATCAGTGCAACTTCTTGTTATACGCAACATTCTATTAAACAAAGAAGTTTGCGGGGCAGGAACTTATTGTATGGTGCAGTGATAATATGATACATATTTCTGTCCACAGCACCATTTTCTGTTGCTTAATGTAGTAATTATTGTATACGTGTGATGTTTCTAATGGTTGCAGTAGGGTGTTAGTATGCTCATAATTGTGTCAGTTTCAAAAAATGTTTCATTAATTAATGCTTCTAGAAGAATTTGTAGACTCAGTGAATGTTAAAGAAATCAGGAATAAATTTTGTAAAGGAACTGAAGTTATGGGGAAAAAATGCAACTTTAAGTGTTGTTGATGACGTTGTACTTCTGTCAGAGATGATAATGAACAGGTAATATCAGCTTAGTGGAATGGATGGCGTCTGGGAAAGACGTTGTAAGGTGAAGTAAAGAGCTTATAAATTTCAGACGGGCAATAACGATAGAAGTTTAAATGAAAAAGAGGAATAGAAGTGGGAAGTCTTTTCCTTGTCTGTAGTGCTGCCTTATAAGTAAGTGAAACAAGGACGATAAATAGTACAGACATGGAGACAACAGAAGCTCTTAAAATGTGGTACTACAGCAGAGTAATGAAGATTACATTGGTACAACAGATAATTGATCGAAAGGTAGTGGATAGAAGCGGGTATGAAAGGGACAATATGCCACATATTGACTCAAGTAAGGGATAGGGTGATATGACACGTTCTGAGACTTCAAGGAATAGTTAGAGTGGTAATTAAGGGAGCTGCTTGGAGAGATGTAAAAATCTTCGAGAAAGAACAAGTCTGAATACAGTAAGAGGATTCAAATGGGTGTAGGAAAGGCGAACCAAAGATAGATTTATCGGCAGAACACTTATAAGATGCAACAATTCTACTAAAGAGACTGCCTGCACTAAGCTTGGTCTGTCCTGTCTTGGAGTACTGCTGTGTGGTTTGGGACACCTACCAGATAGGATTAGCGGAATATGCCGAGAATGTTCAACAAATAGCAGCACGTTTTGTATTATCGAGAAATAGGGGAGAGTGCCACGGATATGATACAGGATTTGGGGTGGACTTCATTAAAACAAAGACGTTTCTCATTGCGGCGGGATCTTCTCGTGAATTTTAAATCTCCAGCTTTCTCCTCAGAAAGCGAAAATAATTTGTTGACGCTATCTGTACAGGGAGAAACGATCATCACAAAATAACAAGAAAAATCAGAGCTCACACAGAAAGAAATAGGAATTTGTTTTTTCCACGCGCTGTATGAGATTGGAATAATAGAGAAATATTGTGAAGGTGGTTCGATGAATCCTCTGACAGGGACTTAAGTGTGATTTTCACAGTATCCATCAACATGTAGATGTAGACGTAGGCTGCGGAAGTTATGCAGAGACTAAGGGACTTCACGGAATACACTAACATAGATAGATGTATAAAATCAGTCAGATTGAAGGCTACATCAAAACAGTCGGTATTAAGGTTTATAAAATACTAAAGTTAACCATTAAAAAAAAATTAGACCAAATATCATTATCTTTAATTTTACTGGTCCTCATCGGATTTGGTTGTTTTACAAACACCATCATACTAATTAATTTGACGATGTTTGTTACGTAACCAAAACCTACAACCACAAACACAATTAAAGTTACCTTGGGACAGATACTTTTTTATACACTTCCGTTAATAAAGGCATTTTGAAGGCAACGTATAGCGCCGTCACCTATCGGAACTTCATAAACGTATAGGGGCTGAAGCGAGGGTTTTCCACGATGTCCTACAACAGATTCCGCATTTTTTCAATCGAAATTGACCGCTAAAAAGTGTATTGTATTACTTATTAAACGCTCCTCATATTAAAGAATTCGCTATTTGCGGAGCAGTTTGCTTCAGATTCTGTGGACAAATGCTTTCACAATCAAAAAGTTTCCCCATTTACGTCTTAGTCATAGCGGAGTGGACCACTCCAGCACACGAGGAAGCGGAAAAGCCTTGTTAACAAACTGCAATGGATTTCACAGTCGAGCGTACCTGTAGCAATGATCTCATCTAGAGGAAAAATCAGGAGATTGTGATTCGCTTATTTCCCACAACTCACCGTCGAGTTTTCATCAACATGTCGTACAGCAAGTCGTCTTGTCACGGGTTGGACTACAAAGCGTGAAAACATCACGAAGACACGAGTACAGCTCCAGTGGCAGACGCCACGTCAGAGTCCTTGTGCATCACAGAGTGGTTTACTTTTGAAATTGAGACAAGTCAGCCAGCATATTACATCCTCCACACTTAAGACAGTGAAGGTAGAATTAGTGTCGAGCTGATATGGTGGCTTGCCAACTCTTTCTTCTTGCTTCAATCCATTCGCGACATGAAAACAAAAGGGAGACGTAACCGTAGTACTAAAATTATTCTCCACCACACACCGTAAAGTGACTTGCAGAGTCTGTATCAAAATTGACATATATTCTGGCAATCTAACTTTTTCAAAGGACGGTCCTCATGACACTGTTTACTTATACGCAGATTTTTGCTTATTTAATTTTACATCAATAGCGTGCTGTTCAGCTTCGGAAATGACCAGAAGGACTAAACGACTGTAAATAAATGGATTGAAAAATTCGTCCGCTTTATAATCGGCGCTATCGCTACATTTCAAATGAGAGGTTTCTACTACGTCAGTTATTTTAAGACCAAACGAACCCACCTTACTTTCTATTCCTCGCGCTCACACACACATTTTAGGAGATCATTGTAACTTCCTACTTGAATAAGAAAAATAAAAGAAACAACCTCTCCTACACTCCTGCAATTTCTTGTTAGAGAAACGGCAGAATACCTTCAAGTTCGCTAAATTTAAGGTCGTAAGTATTACCTCTTACACTGGGAAATAAATCACGCAGTCACTTCTTAGACATCAGAGTCAGACCCCAGCTTCGACTGTGGTCTTTCGCATGCATTTATTCCCACGCAGCCACATTTTCACGAACTACGTTGGAACTTCTGTTAAGCCCTATGAATATGCTGATCTGTGCGTGGAATTCAGAGCTCCTCCTCCTTGATTTGCTACACGCCTTAGGCAACTGCCTACGAGACGTTAAGAGCTTAATTTCTAAGATGCGTTCGTGACGATATATAGTGATGTAGAAACAAAATTTCCATGGTCAACAAACTCACACAGCACTGAAGCATATTTCATTCCAATTACAGCACTTTCGAGTTCATGCAAATACTTTCACAATAAAATAATTCGTTCTCACTTTATGAGCGTGCCTTTGAAATGACTATTGCTAATCCCTGAAATTTAAACGTCTCAAAACATGCTTTTGTGTTTACTAGCGGCTTCCTACACCCAGAATAATCCAACTTTACTCACCTACACACAAAGTACGAGCTGCATGTGTTATTGCGGCAGCAGGAGTATTTGCGAAGCTAATTAGAAACTTTGACTGCAGAATGTCAACCCAGTTCCTGAAGTTTACAGTTTGGAGTGGCGATCCTGGAAAATGCAATTACTGTTTGCAGCATTAAGACCTTTTATGACTCATGATTCTCGAGCTGAAACAGCCAAAGTTGGAAACAGCTTGCTACGCTTACAATACTTGATTTCTCAGTGTTTTTTTTTTTGCGTTAGTGATACGTCGCGGTAATTTCTCTTCTTCTGCTTCTTTCTGTGGCGTTCCTAACCTGTCGCCTTCGGTTTATACCTCCTCATACTTCCTCGTCTCTCGTCTTCTCCTCTTTCTTCTTCTTTTTTCCTGACCTCTTTTACACCATCTAACCAGGAAACCTTCGGCCTTCCTCTTTCTTCTCTTGGGATAGTACATCAAGGTCTTCTTTGGCAATCTCTCATACGTCATTCGCATTACATGCCCATGTCAGTAGATTCAAAATGGCTCTGAGCACTATGGGACTCAACATCTTAGGTCATTAGTCCCCTAGAACTTAGAACTACTTAAACCTAAGTAACCTAAGGACATCACACACATCCATGCCCGATGCAAGATTCGAACCTGCTACCGTAGCGGTCGCGCGGTTCCGGACTGAAGCGCCTAGAAACGCTACGCCACAGCGGCCGGCAAACTTTTGCACCAGTCCGGGAAGTAATCCGAAGGCCACATTCCAGCCAAATGTAAGCTGCAATGTTGCCAATTCTCCATTAGACTGGTGACAGGCAGAAGACGCCTGCTAGCGCGAAAAGTCTCTTCAGCTTGTAACCATAGGAGAAGCTCGCGCAACACAGACGTGGCAGCGCCGGCGTTGGCGCTAGCGTCGGTTGTTATCACTCTGATGGGGACCTGAATTAACAAACGTAATGGACAATTAGCTACCGATTGCAACTTGAACATCAGATATAAATATCGAGGAATAATTTACGGGGCCCTCCTTTTAAGTAGCTGTCGTAGCAATTTTATGTTATAATGTCTTATAAGAACTGCAAACTAAAAAAATAAAAAAATATTCTCCAGATGCGATTGGGTTCTATAGTATCACCTGACGACGTTAACAGAATGTGTAAATAATATTCTTTTTGCTATTAAATACGTGAAAATAATTTTTATTACGTAGTATTTCTTTGGCCCTACAGCTGACACATAATAAAACAGATGAAAGCGTGTGTGATACAGAGCACTATATATACGACTATCATTTCCCCATTGTTTACTCCAGGCGCGAATATTTTGTAGGAAGAACGATTGCTAGTAAACCACTGTGTGCGCAAGAATCTCTCTACTTTTATCCCCGTGGTCTTTCCGCGTGATGTAAGTAGGAGGAATCCATATATTAGCTGACAGTTTATGTGTCGTCAGCTCTTGGTATTATACATCTGTTCATACTGCCATGTGGGATCCCTCTGTTGCAGCGTCTGCCACTAAAAGTGACTAAGCATCTCTCTGGAGCTTTCGTGCTTACTAAATATCCGTGCAACTAACGCTGTTGCTCTTGTTTGGCTTTTAGAATAAAAGTTGTCTGGGAGTGGAATCACCGGGCCAAATAAGGACTGAACATAATCATTATTAAGATTTTTATTTACCCTCCTCAGGAAAAATTAGGTCAGCAGGAACTTAACGTATTAAGCCAAACCCCTGCAAAAATTTAAGAGCAGTTACTGAAAATCGATCAACAATGTTACCATATATTTCAGTGGATCAAATAACCTTTTTTTTTTTTTGTTAATTCAAACAGTTGCCCTCAACTCTCCATAAATCATTCACGGGAACATGAACCATGAAAGTTTAAATTTACAACGAATATTATTCTGTTTTCAAAAATATACAGTTTTTTCGTGAAACTGGTTACTACTGTCGAAATATTTACAGCGAGTTTCAATAAGAGAAACAAGATAAAATTTCGCCAATTACACACTGAAGTTTGGATCTGTCCAAAGGTTCTGAGAAAACAGACCACAGACAGTTTCAGAATGTGCTTGACTAAAATACAACAAATAATTCAAAAAGTGGTTCAAATGGCTATGAGCACTACGGGACTTAACTTCTGAGGTCATCAGCCCCCTAGAACTTAGAACTACTTAAACCTAACTAACCAAGGACATCACACACATCCAAGCCCGAGGCAGGATTCGACCCTGCAACCGTAGCGGTCACGCGGTTCCAGACTGTAGGCCCTAGAACCGCTCGGCCACCCCGGTCGGCAACAACGGCAGATTTACCTAAAAAAGAGTTCATTAAAAGGAAACAAAACGATTAAAGCTACTTGACATGAAACCACCAGACGTGAGACAACGTGATCCGGACGAACGACCCCGAAATTACTGAGGGCACACGAGGTACGCTCCTCACTACGCCCCTCCTCTTCTACGCAACCAATGGGATACTCCCCAATGCACAAATATACAATGATAGCACGAGGAACAGAGAAGTAATTTTTAAGGAAAACGAGTAAAACTGAGGTCATCAGATTACACGCTGGCAGCGAAGACATAAGATTTGTGAAAATTCGCTAAAAAATAATAAGGTAAGTGGCCAAGGCAACAAGCCCCACTTACAACTGATAGTAATTAGGTTCAGCAGCCAACCGAGATTCAGCTGCAAATCACGCCACAAGGCGGAAACGGTAAACGTAGGTGTAAGGGAGACGCGAACAGTTGGCTGATGAAAGTCACCTATGTTAAAAAAAAGAAAAAAACTTGGCTTGGAAGTATAGCCTGCACCTTTAAGACGCACAAGCTTGCGGTCTTAAAATAATTAAAGAAGGCCACTTGGCTATTTAATTCACGGTTTAATAGACAAGAAAAATGTTTTGGACGTCATGGTTAGTGACACTGGACATAAAAGAAATTTACAAAACCCTATAACTTAAAACATACAATCAAATCATAACTCTATCACGATTACCAAATGGCAACTATTACGTTTTGATACGAGCGACACGCTCCTCAATCGCCTGACTAGACACAGGAACAGGGGACTACAACAGCAGGAGGTTGAACCTAGTCCGATATGGAAGCAGCAGGACACAGACACGCGCAGGAAGCGAGCCAATCACAATTATTACGCTCGCAGCGGGTAGGAAGATCAGTTTTTACGAACACTGTGCGGCCTCAGCACCGAAGCAAAGTGGTAAATAGAGTTTCGTCACAGACTTCCAAAACTGAAAAATTTGCGTTCAGAAAGTCTTAACGTTGTGGAGTAAGAAATGTGCAGGAATCGGTATTCAGATAGCAAATGGTCAATGTATTTATCTCGTGTTCTTTGAAGATGATAATGTAGTAGTGGTAGTAAGCTGTGCACTAAGAAAATTGATAGAATATGATAAGTGGGGACTGAAAGCATATTTTCAAAGGACTAAATGCCTATGAAATGGAGAAAATGTAGGAAGTATAACAGTAGATGGGCAGCTCATCAAGATATGTGAAAACTTTGAATATTTGGGCAGCATTCTGTGGGAAGACGGAACAGGTAATTGGAAAACACAGCAACAAGTAGCTCATGGGGAAAAGTAATCCAGAAGCTAAACCCTATGTTATGGTCTTCTAAGACAAGTTGGAAAGACGCTCTACAGAAGCATTGTAGAACCTATAATAATCTATGAAGGAGAATGCAGGGAGGCTTACCGGAAAGAAACAAATGAGAGTTGTGTCAGAGATCGTGTAAGAGATCGTGTAAGATTTACGATTAGGGAGTGACCCAGCCTCGAGAAAGCACCGCATAAAGAAGAACGCCAGCTCTATTGGCATGGGCAGGTGTGGCCGGGCGGTTCTAGGCGCTTAAGTTTGGAACCGCGCGACCGCTACGATAGCAGGTTCGAATCCTGCCTCGGGCATGGCTATGTGTGATGTCCTTAGGTTACTTAGGTTTAAGTAGTTCTAAGTTCTAGGGGACTGATGACCTAAGATGTTGAGTCCCATAGTGCTCAGAGCCATTTTGAATCTACTGACATGGGCATGTAATGCGAATGACGTATGAGAGATTGCCTAAGAAGACCTTGATGTACTATCCTAAGAGAAGAAAGAGGAAGGCCGAAGGTTTCCTGGTTAGATGGTGTAAAAGAGGTCAGGAAAAAAGAAGAAGAAAGAGGAGAAGACGAGAGACGAGGAAGTATGAGGAGGTATAAACCGAAGGCGAGAGGTTAGGAACGCCACAGAAAGAAGCAGAAGAAGAGAAATTACCGCGACGTATCACTAACGCAAAAAAAAACACTGAGAAATCAAGTATTGTAAGCGTAGCAAGCTGTTTCCAACTTTGGCTGTTTCAGCTCGAGAATCAAGAGTCATAAAAGGTCTTAATGCTGCAAACAGTAATTGCATTTTCCAGGATCGCCACTCCAAACTGTAAACTTAAGGAACTGGGTTGACATTCTGCAGTCAAAGTTTCTAATTAGCTTCGCAAATACTCCTGCTGCCGCAATAACACATGCAGCTCGTACTTTGTGTGTAGGTGAGTAAAGTTGGATTATTCTGGGTGTAGGCAGCCGCGAGTAAACACAAAAGCATGTTTTCAGACATTCAAATTTCAGGGATTAGCAATATTCATTTCAAAGGCACGCTCATAAAGTGAGAACGAATTATTTTATTGTGAAAGTATTTGCATGAACTCGAAAGTGCTGTAATTGGAATGAAATATGCTTCAGTGCTGTGTGAGTTTGTTGACCATGGAAATTCTGTTTTTACATCACTATATATCGTCAAGAACGCATCTTAGAAATTAAGCTCATGGACTCGAGTTTCGTGGCCTTTGCGTGGCAGGTATTTAGTCGATTTTTCCTCAACGCTGCTTTCGTCAGCAAAACCAGTATCTACCATCGAAGAGTGAAGGGGCAGACAACCTGAAACCTACGCAGGTAGATGGACTGATTGTTTAAATGTTAGTGGGGAGATAGATGAGCGTTTTCAGGGTCCCACTTTGATTTGGGACAAATCCACGCCTCCGTTGCATGGACCCATATCTAAAGAGTGGGGATTTAGGTTTTGTGCTGTAGTGTGATGCCAGGGAGAGACCAACCCGACATGCCGCACAGTGAATTTTAAATTGTAACTTGGCCCTGTAAATGAAGGTTATGTGGTTAAAGACAGAAAAATGCACGTCTTCTTCTACCTTGTTGGCGTCTTGTCTGTAATTCATACGCTGTTGAGGAGGAGTAGGAGGAGGACATTAGTGTTTAACGTCCCGTCGACAACGAGGTCATTAGAGACGGAGCACAAGCTCGGATTAGGGAAGGATGGGGAAGGAAGAAGGCCCTTTCAAAGGAACCATCCCGGCATTTGCCTGAAGTGATCCAGGGAAATCACGGAAAACCTAAATCAGGATGCCCGGACGCGGGATTGAACCGTCGTCCTCCCGAATGCGAGTCCAGTGTGCTAACTACTGCGCCACCTCGTTCGGTACGCTGTTGAGCAGAAACCTTTTTGGAACGTACTTTGGAAACAATATTACAAAATTCTTTATCTAAGCTTTTGTGTTCAGGGATGGCCTGTTCCGGGAATGATAGCTGAAGGAAAAGTTAGGTTCTTGTTTCTTGTCGAAGGTCGCATCTTCTTACTTACAATGCTAGAGACTCTGTTCACCTACATGAGAGACAAACTTCATTATTTATGCGTGACAAGTGTCGATGCTCCCTGGCACCACACTACAGCAAAAAGCCAAATCCCCACTCTCTAGATATGAGTCAACGCAACGGTGGCGTGGATTTCTCCCAAATTAAAGTGAAATCCTGAAAACGCTCATATATCTTCTCACAGCTCTTTTCTCACACATTATCTTCCCTATTAATAATTCTTTAACGTCTCTTTTTTATTTCCACATGCTTTTGCTGTCCTCCAAATCTTTTATTCTCAGCCAACAGTTATAAATTTTCTTCTTTACTTTCATCTTTTCCTCCGTGTTCTCCGTTCACCAATCTGAGCTTAGTTTTCTTCCTGCGTTTTGTTGATCCAGCGCTTTATATACTGCTTCATGAATGAATCTTTTAATTTGTTGATGTTTTCTTCGGCCTTCCTGCCTTCAGGAAAACTTTTCAGCTTGCTAGCTAGTCTCAGCTTACAAATACACTCCTGGAAATTGAAATAAGAACACCGTGAATTCATTGTCCCAGGAAGGGGAAACTTTATTGACACATTCCTGGGGTCAGATACATCACATGATCACACTGACAGAACCACAGGCACATAGACACAGGCAACAGAGCATGCACAATGTCGGCACTAGTACAGTGTATATCAACCTTTCGCAGCAATGTAGGCTGCTATTCTCCCATGGAGACGATTGTAGAGATGCTGGATGTAGTCCTGTGGAACGGCTTGCCATGCCATTTCCACCTGGCGCCTCAGTTGGACCAGCGTTCGTGCTGGAC
The DNA here is from genome assembly GCF_023864345.2 of Schistocerca serialis cubense. Taxonomy (NCBI): domain Eukaryota; kingdom Metazoa; phylum Arthropoda; class Insecta; order Orthoptera; family Acrididae; genus Schistocerca; species Schistocerca serialis. Next base: position 377,184,766 of record NC_064643.1, on the reverse strand, counting down.
GTGCAGACCGCGTGAGACGACGCTTCATCCAGTCCCAAACATGCTCAATGGGGGACAGATCCGGAGATCTTGCTGGCCAGGGTAGTTGACTTACACCTTCTAGAGCACGTTGGGTGGCACGGGATACATGCGGACGTGCGTTGTCCTGTTGGAACAGCAAGTTCCCTTGCCGGTCTAGGAATGGTAGAACGATGGGTTCGATGACGGTTTGGATGTACCGTGCACTATTCAGTGTCCCCTCGACGATCACCAGTGGTGTACGGCCAGTGTAGGAAATCGCTCCCCACACCATGATGCCGGGTGTTGGCCCTGTGTGCCTCGGTCGTATGCAGTCCTGATTGTGGCGCTCACCTGCACGGCGCCAAACACGCATACGACCATCATTGGCACCAAGGCAGAAGCGACTCTCATCGCTGAAGACGACACGTCTCCATTCGTCCCTCCATTCACGCCTGTCGTGACACCACTGGAGGCGGGCTGCACGATGTTGGGGCGTGAGCGGAAGACGGCCTAACGGTGTGCGGGACCGTAGCCCAGCTTCATGGAGACGGTTGCGAATGGTCCTCGCCAATACCCCAGGAGCAACAGTGTCCCTAATTTGCTGGGAAGTGGCGGTGCGGTCCCCTACGGCACTGCGTAGGATCCTACAGTCTTGACGTGCATCCGTGCGTCGCTGCGGTCCGGTCCCAGGTCGACGGGTACGTGCACCTTCCGCCGACCACTGGCGGCAACATCGATGTTCTGTGGAGACCTCACGCCCCACGTGTTGAGCAATTCGGCGGTACGTCCACCCGGCCCCCCGCATGTCCACTATACGCCCTCGCTCAAAGTCCGTCAACTGCACATACGGTTCACGTCCACGCTACCAGTGTTAAAGACTGCGATGGAGCTCCGTATGCCACGGCAAACTGGCTGACACTGACGGCGGCGGTGCACAAATGCTGCGCAGCTAGCGCTATTCGACGGCCAACACCGCGGTTCCTGGTGTGTCCGCTGTGCCGTGCGTGTGATCATTGCTTGTACAGCCCTCTCGCAATGTCCGGAGCAAGTATGGTGGGTCTGACACACCGGTGTCAATGTGTTCTTTTTTCCATTTCCAGGAGTGTATGATGCCATATGCAAGCAGTGAGTGAAAATAGGCGTAGTAAGCTAATTTACTAAGATGTTTATCACCAAAATTTGCAATGACCCTTACTGCATAAGTAGCTGAACTCAAACGTTTCAGCAGATCATCAATGTGTTTCTTCCAATTTAATCTCTCATCAATGGGCATACCTAAAAATTTTGAATATTCTACTTTAGCTATATGCTTCTGATCAAGGTCTATATTTATTAATGGCGTCATACCAATTACTGTACGGAACTGTATGTACTGTGTCTTATCAATATTCAGTGAGAGTCCATTTACAAGGAACCACTTGGCAATTTTCTGAAAAACTATATTTCGGCAGACATACACGCTGCCATCTTTAGGTGGTTCCTGACGAATGCTGTGCTGCTCCTCTCGGCGCCCTATATATACTAACATTTTTATCAGTAATGTTAGAAGGCCAACCGGAGTGGCCATGCGGTTCTAGGCGCTACAGTCTGGAACCGCGTGACCGCTACGGTCGCAGGTTCGAATCCTGCCTCGGGCATGGATGTGTGTGATGTCCTTAGGTTAGTTAGGTTTAAGTAGTTCTAAGTTCTAGGGGACTGATGACCATAGCAGTTAAGTCCCATAGTGCTCAGAGCCATTTGAACCAGTAAAGTTAAAAGACTTAGCGAGCTAAGCATGGCTCGCGTTCGTGCCATATCTCATTTCACATCCTGTTTTTACTTTACTACCACCTCGTGATGTTAATTTCAATTACTGGCGTCACTGAGTTAACACCGTGCCTGCCCGTGAGCGGCAACTCGAGTTGGCGAAAGTTTGGCCATCATCCGGTGGAGTTTAACTGTATTTTGATTATTTCTAATCCAAGTGCACCAGCGGAATTTTCCGCCTTGTGGCCATTAGCGTTGCGGTTACCTGCCCTGGCCACTGACGTAAAATTCAGGCAGTGTCCTTTCCTTACCGTGTTGTCGCTGTCGAGCACTTGTGGGTAGTTTTGACATCTTATGCTTACTTGGTTGTGGGCGGCTAAGCCTTTTTGGCTTTGGAGTTCCTTGCGTATTGGTCGGGTGGAAAGCAAGTCGCCTTGTCGGTGGGTCCGTTGACTGTCTCTTGGTTGGGTTGCTGGCGGACCGGATATAGTTGGGCCGACTACCTGTCTCCCCTAAGCAAACGTTAATATTTCAAGTGCAGACCGACCCCCGGAAATTTCTGTCTTTTCTTTCATATTCGATGGTTTAAATTTCTATGCTTTTAGTTGGGTTTTAAATAATGGGCCTTCAGCCGTATTAAAATTGAAAGTTCCTTACTTGTCAAGTCTTGCATTGTTTGGGCATTCAGCCTCATTTAAAATATTTTTGTATAAAGCTTTTGGGCTTATGCCCTTTGAAAATTTATTGTAGTTGTGTTTTTCAGTCATGGGCCTTCAGCCGTCTTAGAATTTAAATTCCTTACTTGTTAAATCTTAGATTGTTTGGGCATTCAGCCTCATTTAAAAGCCTTGGGCTTTCTGCCTTGTAAAAATTTATTGTAGTTGTATTTTGAATCATGGGCCTTCGGCAGTTTTAAAAATAAAATTCCTTATTGTTAAGTCTCAGATTGTTTGGGAATTCAGCCTCCTTTTCTTAAAATTATTTAAGGGTAGAGCTTTGGGCCTTCTGCCTTTGAAAATTTATTGTAGTTGTGTTTTTAAATCATGGGCCTTCAGCCGTTTAAAATTAAAGAGTTTGTGCCCTTAAGCCTTAAGATTGTGTGACATATTCAGCTGATAGTTAAGCTCGGAAATTTGCGCTGTAATGTTTGAGCAACTAAATAAAGTTTTATGTGTTCGAGTGTAAATGACAGCCGCTCATTTTTGGCCCCTTTCCACAATTCCAACTACCTGTTCTGTCCTGCTGATTTCACAAGGCGTTTCACTTAGTATGCCAGCTGCATGAATGTTATGATGTTATCTTGTGACTGTTTTTATTTTCACAAAAAATATGTTTTGACCCACAACTTAGCGGATATTTATTACCCATTAAAGCATTAATTAATATCTTACTACATTTAAACAAAAAGAACAGACATCTTCCATTCATAAATCAAGATTAATAAGCAAAAAATGCCAACTTCATACACAATAACTTAAGGGGTTTCTTTGTAGTATGCTAGTAATCAATGACTTTGACACACTGGAAGGCGGACTTTCGCTCGGTTACATTAATGTATTCCATTACCTGGCGGTGATCTTCTTGTTGTTGGCCCCACAATATGTGGCAGAGGACAATATCTGTGGAGTGGGGGTGGTACGTATAGCTCACATTGCAACTGTGCTCAAGCTGTGCGGGGCACTGCATCTTACACCAAAGACTGTAACAGTCATTGCTTAATCCATGACCAACCTTCCAGCAGAAGTGAGTATCTCGCATCAGACGCAGAAGCAAAATCTCTTTCACTACGGGTATATCGAAGTCTATTTTCCACATTGGAGTTCTAAAAAATTCGCCATGTGTGTTTTCTTTCATTTAACTGGCCAGTTCCGTATACTTGTTCCGCCAATTGAGTGATTTATTTCCAAATTGATTGCTATTTTTGTAATGTCTTCTTTTCTCAAGCTAAAAATACACCCTACCAAAAAATTACCCCTCTAAAAGCAATCTCTCAGCTTCTTATAAAAACACAATGTCTCGAAGGTTTATTCCTCTTGAGCAATGGTCTGGATCGCCTGCTGTACTGCCATCTGAAGACCCATAACTACAACACAGCTCTTAGTCCAACCTGTAGCGTCACTGAATCACTGAATCAATAACTGTATTCTTTCCTGCGTGAAGGCCTTACCTTGCCCAGACACACTACAATAGCAATGCAGATTCAGCTGTGTATTGCTGGTGCAAGTACGGTAAAATATTTGTTTGGCTTTGTTTCTCCATTGTCTTACAGAATACTATCACAGTAACTGTGCAGTTTTTTTAAATAAAATAAAAAGTTGTGCCTGATGTACGATGCAGATTAAACAATGTTAGGTTGAATACACAGGGTGTAAAGGGTATAACGCAGATATTTCTATTGGTGACCGAGGATGGTGTACTGAACAACATTACATCAGCATTTACTTCATTCGCAGATTAATCGTTATAACTATTAGGAGTAGTATGTCTTTAGGTTGTTTACTACCTCCAAGTATATATGGCAAGAGCAAGCCACTGACGCTTATTTTTCCCAGCGCAGCAGGCCAAGTGTTGAAGTTCGGACACGTGGACACAAAATGGTTGGTTTATACTGACAGGCATAATGCACTTAATGTGGGAAGACTCTTCGATGCAGAGAAAAAAACAACGCACTAATGTGTGTACACATTAAGGTACCATATACACTCCTGGAAATGGAAAAAAGAACACATTGACACCGGTGTGTCAGACCCACCATACTTGCTCCGGACACTGCGAGAGGGCTGTACAAGCAATGATCACACGCACGGCACAGCGGACACACCAGGAACCGCGGTGTTGGCCGTCGAATGGCGCTAGCTGCGCAGCATTTGTGCACCGCCGCCGTCAGTGTCAGCCAGTTTGCCGTGGCATTCGGAACTCCATCGCAGTCTTTAACACTGGTAGCATCCCGCGACAGCGTGGACGTGAACCGTATGTGCAGTTGACGGACTTTGAGCGAGGGCGTATAGTGGGCATGCGGGAGGCCGGGTGGACGTACCGCCGAATTGCTCAACACGTGGGGCGTGAGGTCTCCACAGTACATCGATGTTGTCGCCAGTGGTCGGCGGAAGGTGCACGTGCCCGTCGACCTGGGACCGGACCGCAGCGACGCACGGATGCACGCCAAGACCGTAGGATCCTACGCAGTGCCGTAGGGGACCGCACCGCCACTTCCCAGCAAATTAGGGACACTGTTGCTCCTGGGGTATCGGCGAGGACCATTCGCAACCGTCTCCATGAAGCTGGGCTACGTTCCCGCACACCGTTAGGCCGTCTTCCGCTCACGCCCCAACATCGTGCAGCCCGCCTCCAGTGGTGTCGCGACAGGCGTGAATGGAGGGACGAATGGAGACGTGTCGTCTTCAGCGATGAGAGTCGCTTCTGCCTTGGTGCCAATGATGGTCGTATGCGTGTTTGGCGCCGTGCAGGTGAGCGCCACAATCAGGACTGCATACGACCGAGGCACACAGGGCCAACACCCGGCATCATGGTGTGGGGAGCGATCTCCTACACTGGCCGTACACCACTGGTGATCGTCGAGGGGACACTGAATAGTGCACGGTACATCCAAACCGTCATCGAACCCATCGTTCTACCATTCCTAGACCGGCAAGGGAACTTGCTGTTCCAACAGGACAATGCACGTCCGCATGTATCCCGTGCCACCCAACGTGCTCTAGAAGGTGTAAGTCAACTACCCTGGCCAGCAAGATCTCCGGATCTGTCCCCCATTGAGCATGTTTGGGACTGGATGAAGCGTCGTCTCACGCTGTCTGCACGTCCAGCACGAACGCTGGTCCAACTGAGGCGCCAGGTGGAAATGGCATGGCAAGCCGTTCCACAGGACTACATCCAGCATCTCTACGATCGTCTCCATGGGAGAATAGCAGCCTGCATTGCTGCGAAAGGTGGATATACACTGTACTAATGCCGACATTGTGCATGCTCTGTTGCCTGTGTCTATGTGCCTGTGGTTCTGTCAGTGTGATCATGTGATGTATCTGACCCCAGGAATCTGTCAATAAAGTTTCCCCTTCCTGGGACAATGAATTCACGGTGTTCTTATTTCAATTTCCAGGAGTGTATAAGAGTATCTGCACTTATACCTGTTAGACCCTGTGTTGTTGTGGTCTTTAGACCTGAGACTGGTTTGATGCAGCTCTCCATGCTACTCTATCCTGTGCAAGCTTCTTCATCTCCAAGTAACTACTGCAGCTTACATCCGTCTGAATCTGTTTAGTGTATTCGTGCCTTGTGCTCCCTCTATGATTTTTACCCTCCGCGCTTTCCTCCAGCATTAAATCGATGATCACTTGATGCCTCAGAATGTGTCCTAGCACCCGATCTCTTCTTCTAGTCAAGTTGTGCCACAAATTTCTCTTCTCCCCAGTTCTATTCAGTACCTCCTCATTAGTTACGTGATCTACCCATCTAATCTTCAGCATTCTTTTGTAGTACCACATTTCGAAAGATTCTATTCTCTTCTTGTCTAAACTGTTTATCGTCCGTGTTTCAGTTCCATACGTGGCTACACTCCATACAAATACTTTCAGAAAAGACTTCCTGACATATCTATACTCGATGTTAACAAATTTCTCTTCTTCAGAAACGCTTTCCTTCTCATTGCCAGTCCACATTTTATATCCTCTCCGCTTCGAGCATTATCAGTTATTTTGCTCCCCAAATAACAAAACTCATCTACTACTTTAAATGTCTCATTTCCTAAGGTAATTCCCTCAGCATCGCCTGATTTAATTCAACTACATTCCATTATCCTCGTTTTGCTTTTCTTGATGTTCATCTTATATCCTCCTTTCAAGGCACTGTCCATTCCGTTCAACTGCTCTTCCAGGTCCTTTGCTGCCTCTGACCGAATTACAATGTCGTCGGCAAACCTCAATTTTTAATTCGTACTCCGAATTTTTGTTTTCTTTCCTTTACTGCTTGCTCAATATACGGACTGAATAACATCAGGGATAGGCTACCACCCTGTCTCATTCGCTTGCCAACCATTGCTTCCCTTTCATACCCCTCGACTCTTATAAAGGCCATTTGGTTTCTGTAAAAATTGTAAATAGCCTTCCGCTCCCTGTATTTGACCCCTGCCACCTTCAGAATTTGAAAGAGAATATTCTTGTCAACACTGTCAAAAGCTGTTCGTAATAGCTTACTCACGCTCCTATTTTTTATTCATTATTAAACCTACTCCTGCATTACCCCGATTTGAGTTTGTATTTATAACCCTGTATTCACCTGACCAGAAGTCTTGTTCCTCCTGCCACTGAACTACACTAATGCCCACTATACCTAGCTTGAAGCTATCCATTTCCCGTTTTAAATTTTCTAACCTACCTGCCGATTAAGGGATCTGACTTTCCACGCTCCGATCCGTAGAAAGCCAGTTTTCTTTCTCCTGATAGCGGCATCCTCCTGAGTAGTCCCCGCCCGGAGATCCGAATGGGGGACTATTTTACCCCCGGAATATTTTACCCAAGAGACCCCTCATCATCATTCAACCAAACAGTAAAGCTGCATGCCCTCGCGAAAAATTACGGCTGTAGTTTCGCCTTACTTTCAGCCAGTCGCAGTACCAGCACAGCAAGGCCGTTTTGGTTAGTGTTACAAGGCCAGATCAGTCAACCATCCAGACTGTTGCCCCTGCAACTACTGAAAAGGCTGCTGCCCGTCTTCAGGAACCACTCGTTTGTCTGGCCTCTCAACAGATACCCCTCCATTGTGGTTGCACCTAAGGTACGGCTATCTGTATCGCTGAGGCACGCAAGCCTCCCCACCAACGGCAAGGTCCGTGGTTCATGGGAGGAGTATGTGCAGTAATCTAAATAATGTTTCCCAACGACTTTAAATTTCAATAATAATTATCCCACTTTTTCACACACTCTGTGAGCCGTCAGGCCTTCCCTGGCCTGCCTCTTCTCATTGTTTCTGATATGCAAATCCAATTCATAATTCGACAGACGATTTACACAACGATTGAATCTTTCTCTGATTAAATAAGAGAGTAGTAGCAGTGACTGTAGGGTCAGATAACCCTCTTCTCTATTTATGAATATAGGCTTACGTAGAGGTCCTATTTCGCTTGCGAAATGCTGTCTTGGTGGAATGGTGAGAGCGCACGCGAGTAGCTGGTCTGTAAACTCCAGCGGCTCATCGTCGCAAAGTGGGTTAGACGCACAGTTGGCAGGTGCACCAACAAAAGGCAGAGACCAGTGGCTGCACCAAACTGCTCAGATATGCGCCCAGCAAACGTATTCAGGTGTTGCGTCACTGTAGGGGCTTGAGCCAACTATCGCCACCTAAATAACAATTCGAGAAGAGTCGTCCCACATTAACACGGCACCCAAGCGAATCATTTCATGAGAGGAACAATCATCTTTATTTTTCGGGTTTTCTACGATAACATGATCTGTCTTTTCAAATTCGTTGTATATTCGGCTAATTCGCGGAAGACAGAAGTAGGGGGCACATTTCTACAGACATCTACCTCTTCTTTCCGTCCGAAAGGAAGTAAAATATTCCGACGAATTACCTGTGTATCTTTTTCACAATCAGATGCACAGGCTACCGTCTGACATCACGACAGAGGGGTGGATGAATTTCGCTACCCACAGACAGAAAGAAACGTCCTGAAAACTCTTGAGAAACAAACACCTGATGAGAAAGCCGTAAACAGTACACACAAAAAACTGAAACAACATAATGCGCTCATCACTAAGACAGAGTACAATGAGAAAAAAATCTGGGAAGAAAATAATGTAAACAAGCTAACCAGTGAATTAACAGAAAGATATCAAAGAAACCTCAAGACATTCATCAAAAGCATTACACACACTCTCACATAAAATCAGACAAAGGAATCCACACAGCTCCACCTTAACAAGCTATCCAAAAGTCCACACACCTAATACTCTAGACAGACCAGAAAAGGTTCATCAGTTTTACTAATGAGGCACATCACCCATTTCTCTTAAAACCTAAAGCACATAAACAATACAAGCCTCAACAACAGAGGAGCTGAGAGAAAATTAAGAATGTCAATATCCTTCCAAAATCAAGACTCATATCATTTGACATTACATCCATGTACACACCTATACCCACAGGAGAAATTACAAGTATCACAGAAGAACTGCTGAAAACAAGAAAGTCCCAGACACACAAATAAATGAAATGTCTTCCATCCTAAGGCTAATCACAAAACTAAATTATTTCACTTTCAACAACTACTTTTATTTGCTACCCCTAGGGTTGCCCATCAGAGGAACCCTGGCCAGCATTATCATGCATCTTACAGATAATATAATATTCAACATTAGGAAACAAAAGAGGTATAAAATAGTATACACTACCGATATGTCGATGACATAGTTTGTCTCAAAGTAGGATAGAAGAGCTAAACAATAACATTATCACAGTGCAATCACAAATTCACTTCACAGTGGAAACTGAAGAAAACAAGAAATTAAATTTCTAAATTTCCTGGGCCTTATTGGTGATATAGATAACATAATATTCCAACACTGTGGAACAAAATGGGTATAAAATAGCACACAGTACCAAAATGTGGATGGCATAATCTGTCTTAAAGGAGTGTTTATGGAAAAAGTTCAAGGCAATCGTAAAATGCATTTTAGACAGGTACGTGCCGAGTAAAACTGTCAGGGACGGGAAAAACCCACCGTGGTACAACAACAAAGTTAGGAAACTACTGCGAAAGCAAAGAGAGCTTCACTCCAAGTTTAAACGCAGCCAAAACCTCTCAGACAAACAGAAACTAAACGATGTCAAAGTTAGCGTAAGGAGGGCTATGCGTGAAGCGTTCATTGAATTCGAAAGTAAACTTCTATGTACCGACTTGACAGAAAATCCTAGGAAGTTCTGGTCTTACGTTAAATCAGTAAGTGGCTCGAAACAGCATATCCAGACACTACAGGATGATGATGGCATTGAAACAGAGGATGACACGCGTAAAGCTGAAATACTAAACACCTTTTTCCAAAGCTGTTTCACAGAGGAAGACCGCACTGCAGTTCCTTCTCTAAATCCTCGCACAAACGAAAAAATGGCTGACATCGAAATAAGTGTCCAAGGAATAGAAAAGCAACTGGAATCACTCAATAGAGAAAAATCCACTGGACCTGACGGGATACCAATTCGATTCTAAACAGAGTACGCGAAAGAACTTGCCCCCCTTCTAACAGCCGTGTACCGCAGGTCTCTAGAGGAACGGAGGGTTCCAAATGATTGGAAAAGAGCACAGATAGTCCCAGTCTTCAAGAAGGGTCGTCGAGCAGATGCGCAAAACTATAGACCTATATCTCCTACATCGATCTCTTGTAGAATTTTAGAACATGTTTTTTGCTCGCGTATCATGTCATTTCTGGAAACCCAGAATCAACATGGATTCCGGAAACAGCGATCGTGTGAGACCCAACTCGCTTTATTTGTTCATGAGACCCAGAAAATATTAGATACAGGCTCCCAGGTAGATGCTATTTTTCTTGACTTTCGGAAGGCGTTCGATACAGTTCCGCACTGTCGCCTGATAAACAAAGTAAGAGCCTACGGAATATCAGACCAGCTGTGTGGCTGGATTGAAGAGTTTTTAGCAAACAGAACACAGCATGTTGTTATCAATGGAGAGACGTCTACAGACGTTAAAGTAACCTCTGGCGTGCCACAGGGGAGTGTTATGGGACCATTGCTTTTCACAATATATATAAATGACTTAGTAGATAGTGTCGGAAGTTCCATGCGGCTTTTCGCGGATGATGCTGTAGTATACAGAGAAGTTGCAGCATTAGAAAATTGTAGCGAAATGCAGGAAGATCTGCAGCGAATAGGCACTTGGTGCAGGGAGTGGCAACTGACCCTTAACATAGACAAATGTAATGTATTGCGAATACATAGAAAGAAGGCTCCTTTATTGTATGATTATATGATAGCGGAACAAACACTGGTAGCAGTTACGTCTGTAAAATATCTGGGAGTATGCGTGCGGAACGATTTGAAGTGGAATGATCATATAAAATTAATTGTTGGTAAGGCGGATACCAGGTTGAGATTCATTGGGAGACTGCTTAGAAAATGTAGTCCATCAACAAAGGAGGTGGCTTAAAAAACACTCGTTCGACCTATACTTGAGTATTGCTCATCAGTGTGGGATCCGTACCAGGTCGGGTTGACGGAGGAGATAGAGAAGATCCACAGAAGAGAGGCGCGTTTCGTCACCGGGTTATTTGGTAACAGTGATAGCGTTACGGAGATGTTTAATAAACTCAAGTGGCAGACTCTGCAAGAGAGGCGCTCTGCATCGCGGTGTAGCTTGCTCGCCAGGTTTCGAGAGGGTGCGTTTCTGGATGAGGTATCGAACGTATTGCTTCCCCCTACTTATACCTCCCGAAGAGATCACGAATGTAAAATTAGAGAGATTAGAGCGCGCACGGAGGCTTTCAGACAGTCGTTCTTCCCGCGAACCATACGCGACTGGAACAGGAAAGGGAGGTAATGACAGTGGCACGTAAAGTGCCCTCCGCCACACACCGTTGAGTGGCTTGCGGAGTATCAATGTAGATGTAGATGTAGATGTAGAAGAACTACAAAAAAACAGCATGCCCTCAAATACCAGTCACAATAGAACCTGAAGAAAACAAGACACTAAATTTCCGGGAACGAATGAAGACAAGAAGCAATGTAAATTTGAATACCGGTATTGTTTAGTTCCTTCGATACCTGAAAACATCCATGTTCTGATGATCTGTCAAAATATTAAGTCCCTTAGGAAGTCCCACTCAACTACATGTAGAGCCAGTTTAAGGCCCGAACACTTAAGTGGCTTCTTGGGGCGTTAATCTGAGAGTGCTAAATTTCTGTACAGGCTGCAACATAATCAACAGCGCAAATTACACAGGAGACTACGCAGGATAATAAAAGCAAACACGTTCCAGTAAATATGTGCCGCAAACCAGCAATTTACGAGATAGTTACAAAAGTGGTTTTACAAGACACAGCTGACTTCACAATAAAGTATTGTCTTTATAGCGTATATGTATCTCAAGTGCAAACTTTTCGATCAAGTCCCCATCTAACTTCACCCAAGAACCACAAACAGGCCTACAAAACATCAGCAAACTGCATGCTACAGTTTCCGTTCCATATGCCGTCCTCACATGACATTATTAATTAAAATAATATTTCTCTTACGTATCACGCACAAACGTGCGTTTTTATTTATAGTTACACACAAAAAATTGACCAAGTTTATTAATTTTCAAACTCTTCTTTGATGGAAAATTTTCTGAAATTTAAGTACTTACTGGTGAGTTTACTTCACGTATTACAAAAAGGATTTTTAACATTTCGATGTAGTATTAGATGATGCTTTCATATTTTTTGTACTTTTTCGGATAAAAAGTGAAATAATTTATAATTTATAGAATTAAAAATTTCCATAAATAAAATTAAAATAATTACAATTTTAATGTTCATTCTCTCTACTCAGTTTAATAGACAGCATTTTTAATTGCTGATGTAACAATACAATAAATTTAGAGAAAGCTTCTAAAGATCTAAAGAATTACCTTAAATAGAAATTGTTTCTTCTTATAATATTTAACAATGGAATAGAATTTAAAAAACACTTGTTTCTATAGTTTTTCAAAGAAAAAACCCATTTCCACGAGCACCAGTTTTACAGCTTCGAGAAGATAAAGTTTATGTTAGGTGGGCCGCCTCCCTTGACGTTCCCTGTCTGTGACCCAAGTCAGCCTTTGCTGTCCTGTCAGGTAGTACATTGAACGTCTGGATGCTCAGAGATGGGCAACTATATTTCCCAGTGAAGTTAAAAGTGAGACGGTTTTTCAAGTGGATGACTCAAGTTGGTGAGACTTTCACTCGCTAGAATCGTGCCAATTTATGCAGTTAACGAATTCTACATAAGAGCTCTCGAATACCACTTTATGTCATGATGCACTGTAAAGAGGGCAGAGCTGAATGATTTTGGTTGTGCACATCGTTTGGTTTACGTGAACAAATTGCTCTGAGCACTGTGGGACTTAACTTCTGAGGTCATCAGTCCCCTAGAACTTAGAACTACTGAAACCTAACTAACCTAAGGACATCACACGCATCCACGCACGAGGCAGGATTCGAACCTGCTACCGTAGCGGTCGCGCGGTTCCAGACTGTAGTGCCTAGAACCGCTCGGCCACCCCGGACGGCCTTACGTGAACATTTGTGGGTAAATTATTTAAAGTACACTACTGGCCATTAAAATTGCTACACCACGAAGATGACGTGCTACAGACCCGAAATTTAACCGACAGGAAGAAGATGCGATGGTATGCAATGATTAGCTTTTCAGAGGATTCACACAAAGTTGGCGCCGGTGACGACACCAACAACGTGCTGACACGAGGAAAGTTTCCAACAGATTTGTCATACACAAACAGCAGTTGACCGGCGTTGCTTGGTGAAACGTTGTTGTGATGCCTCGTGTAAGGAGGATAAATGCGTACCATCATGTTTCCGACTTTGATAAAGGTCGGATTGGAGCCTATCGCGATTGCGGTTTATCTTTTCGCGACATTGCTTCTCGCGTTGGTCGAGATCCAATGACTGTAAGCAGAATATGGAATCGGTGGGTTCAGGATGGTAATACGGAACGCCGTGCTGGATCCCAACGGCCTCGTATCACTAGCAGTCGAGATGGCAAGCATCTTATCCGCACGACTGTAACGGATCTTGCAGCCACGTCACGATCCCTGAGTCAACAGATGGGGACGTTTGCAAGACAACAACCATCTGCACGAACAGTTCGACGACGTTTGCAACAGCATGGACTATTAGCTCGGAGACCATGGCTGCGGTTACCCTTGACGCTGCATCACAGACAGGAGCGCCTGCGATGGTGTACTCAACGACGAACCTGGGTGCACGAATGGCAAAACGTCATTTTTTCGTATAAATCCATGTTCTATTTACAGCATCATGATGGTGGCATCCGTGTTTGACGACATCGCGGTGAACGCGCATTGGAAGCGTGTATTCGTCATCGCCATTCTGGCGTATCACCCGGCGTGGTGGTATGGGGTGCCATTGCTTACACGTCTCGGTCACCTCTTGTTCGGATTGACGGCACTTTGAACAGTGGACGTTACATTTCATTCGATCCCTGCGAAACCCTACATTTCAGCTGGATAATGCACGACCGCATGTTGCAGATCCTGTACGGGCCTTTCTGGATACAGAAAATGTTCGACTGCAGCCCTGCCAGCACATTCTCCAGATCTCTCACCAACTGAAAACGTCTGGTCAATGGTGGCCGAGCAGCTGGCTCGTCACAATACTCCAGTCACTACTCTTGATGAACTGTGGTATTGTGTTGAAGCTGCATGGGCAGCTTTACCTGTACACGCCATCCAAGCTCTGTTTGACTCAATGCCCAGGCGTATCAAGGCCGTTATTATGGCCAGAGGTGGTTGTTCTGGGTACTGATTTCTCAGGATCTATGCACCCAAATTGCGTGAAAATTTAATCACATGTCAATCCTAATATAATATATTTAATATATTTATTCAATGAATACCCGTTTATCATCTGCATTTCTTCTTGGTGTAGCGATTTTAATGGCCAGTACTGTAGAGTTGAGTGTAACATATCGTTTTACTCCAATATTTTTTGGGGCCTGCCTGAAGATGTACCTAGTTTCAAGATTGAATTATTGTATAAAAGGGATGGTGACTGCTCTGAGTCACTAAGTGATATTGATACTTCGTATTTCCACAATAGGGTGGACCAAACTTGTAAAAACATGGCGGCCCGCTTGCTAGTACGCGTTTGTTTGGATGTATTTGAAGAGGCAGGTACCTATGCTGGCATGGCCGATGATCGACCTGCGCGCTTTTAAGACACAGAAGTTTTGCTGTGACATTCGTGACAGCTGACATATATTCCGCAAGGTAGCTCAGTGGGGACTCAGAACAACACACAGTACCGGGTTCCCGTGTTCGATTCCCGACGGGGTCAGGGATTTTCTGTGCCTCGTGATGACTGGGTGTTGTGTGGTGTCCTTAGATTAGTTAGGTTTAAGTAGTTCTAAGTCCTAGGGGACTGATGACCATAGATGTTAAGTCGCATAGTGCTCATAGCCAACACACAGTAGTTCCGTGGAACTTGTATATTGAAGGTCAGGATGGAGGTAAGTTGTGTTTTCTAACGAAAACTGGTTGTGCCTGGGTGCCAGTGATGGCAACATGTTGATTACAAAGAGCCTACATCCAATCTGCCGTCGTGCTAGATACACAAGACCTACACCTGGAGTTATGGTCAGGGGTGCGATTTAGTTTGACAGCAGAGCACTCTCATAGTTATCCAACATGCCCTGACTGTAAAACTGTACGTCTGTCTGGTGGATCGACCTGTTGTGTGGCCAATCGTGAACGGCATTCCAGAAATTGATTTCCAGCAGAACAACTCTCGCCCACATACCGCTGTTGTAATCCACCATGCTCTACAGAGTGTCGACATGTTGGCTTGACGTGTTCTATAACCAGATGTGACTCCGATCGAGCACATACGGAACATCGTCGGACGACAAATCCAGCGTCATCCACAACCAGCATTAACCGTCCCTATATCGACCGACCAAGTGCAACAGGCATGAAACTCCATCCCACAAACTGACATCCTGCACCTATACAACACAATGCAATGCACGTCTGCGTCCTAGCACTTAACATTCTGGCGGTTACGGTTCAGCAGTTATGGATCAAGAGTGAAGAGTTAGTCAAGAAGGGGCCATGAGTTCATACGCATTGCCGTGGACGGGTGAGCATCGTCGGCAGAGTAGGATTGAGGCAATCTCCATAGGAGTGCAGTGCCGTCCACACGCAAGCGGCGGCCCGGCTACGTCGTATCACAGCAGAGGCTGTGCACCACTAGGGGACGTTGTCAGCGCAGCAGTGTCCAGACAGCGATCCGTCTTCGGTGCACCACAGCAGCGGCCATACAGTCGTCACAGTTACGCCAGCACATTGCAGCAGTGCAAGAACACGGAGAGGGTCAAGGCTTCCAGTGCACCACCGTAGCAGCCGCAAAGCGCTCTCATTCATCGCCATCACATTACCAGCAGATGGCGATCGTGGACCAAAGTTGAATGTATACAGCGTTTGAGATTGTTCTAACATTATCTTTACAGACTGTTGGCCACGGCTGAGGGAAGTAGGCAGTCAACCAGTGAGTGGAAGCAAGACTTATCTGAGAAGCCTCAGTAGGGAATTAGATATCTGGTTGAAGAACATGTATAAGAACCGTGAAAGCATATAATGTTGGAACTGGCAGTAATGAGATATTAAAATGAGGATAAATTTGATAATCAGCTTCAGATGTTGTTGTTGTTGTTGTTGTGGTCTTCAGTCCAAAGATATCAAAAGGACGTAGCTCTCCATGCTACTCCATCTCGTGCAAACCTCTTCGTCTCCGAATAACTTCTGCAACGTACATCCTCCAGGATCTACTTACTGTATTCATCTCTCGGTGACCCTATAGCATTTTCACCTACCCCTTTCACATACACACGTCCCTCCAGTACTACACTGGCGGCCTCTTGATGTCTCAGAACATGCCCTATCGACCGACACTTTCTTTTATACCACAAATTTCTTTTCTCCTCAATTCTTTTATTACGAGCTCTGCCCCTCTAATCTTTTGCTCTCCTCTGTAGCAACACATTTCAAAAGCCACTACTCTCCTCTCGTCTAAACTGTTGATAGTACTTCTTTCAGTAGATAGTACTTCTTTCACTTCGATTCATAGCTACACTCCAGACAGAGACCTCCAGAAAAGACTTCCTAACACTTAAATCTGTATTCGATGTTAACAAATTTCTCTTCTTCAGAAACACCTTTCTTACCATTGCCAGTCTACATTCCGTAACCTCTTTACTTTGGCCATCATCAGTTATTCTGCTGGCCAAATAACAAAACTCATCTACTAATTTAAGTGTCTCGTTTCCTAATCTAATTCCCTCGGCATCATCTGATTTAATTTGACTACATTCCATTATCCTTGTTTTGGTTTTGTTGATGTTCATCTTATACCCTACTTTCGAGACACTGTCCGTTCCGTTCATCCACTCTTCCAATTCCTCACTTCTCTGACAGAATCACAGTGCCATCGGCAAACGTCAAAGTTTTTATTTCTTCTCCCTGAACTTTAATTCCCTTTCCAAATTTTTCTTTGTTTCCTTTAGTGCTTGCTCTAGTTACAGAGTGAAAAACATAGGAGATAGGCTACAACGCTGTCTCACTCCCTTCTTAACCACTGTTTCCATTTCACTGCCCTCAATTCTTACAACTGCCGTTTGGTTTCTGTACAAGTTCTAAATAGCCTTTCGCCGCCTATATTTTCCCCTGTTACTTTCAGAATTTCAAAGACAGTGTTTCAGCCAACATTGTCAAAAGCTTTCTCTGTGCCTACAATGCTATGAAAATGCTCCAAACATAGCTTTTCCTTTCCTTAACCTATCTTCTAAGAGAAGTCATAGAGGCAGTACTGCCCCCGCCTGTTGCTATATTTCTCCGGAATCCAAGCTGATCTTCGCCTAGGTAGGCTTCTACCAATTTTGGCCTTCTTCTGTACAGAATTCGTTTTAGTATTTTTCAATCATGACTTATTGAATTGGCAGGTCAGTAGTATTCATACCTCTCAGCACTTGCTTTGTTTTGAACTTGAAATATTACGTACACCAGGTAGAACAGTATTGTCATGTGTGGCTCCCCAAACGCTATCAATGTTCTGACGCAATGTCATCTACCCAAGGGGCTCTGTTTCAAATTTCAGCGCTCTGTTAAATTCTTCTCGCAGTGTCGTACCTCCCTGGAAAAGGAGAAGAGTCTACACTTAAAGCAATTTTCGAAAGTGTAGATCAAGTAATACAGAGCGAGGTAGGGATTAGAATAGAATTATACGCTGTTGTGTCTAGGAAGTTAGAAATTTGGGAGAAAGAGCCTGCTTCAGCTAAAACTACGTAACGTATTTCACTATTTCAGTGGCGGGAACAGTATCACGTCGCGGACTTTTTAGCGTAAAGAAAAGACTGTTTTGTTGGGGGGGGCGCGGGGGGGGGGGGGGGGGTAGGAATGGTTTAATAAGTGGCATCTTGATGGGTGCTCACATACGTGGGCAAATCAGAACACAGCGTCGTTTTGTGATTATGTCAGGTTTGAAGCGCGTCTGTTGAACAAATACTGAGAGGCAAGAAAGTAGCTGCAGTTGCACAACGCTTTTTTCAACGGGCCTTACTACAGTAGTAATCGTGAGAGTATGCATGACTTGTTTCTTTGCACAGGACGTGACAAAGTTGCGAACAGTCGCTGTCAGCACAAGTGTAACTATGCTAGCCTGGGAGCTGAGCTCCAGAAGGGAGGAAGAAACTCGACTAGCTAGTCCATCTATGGAAAGCAGAGATCCCAACACCGCGAAGAGATCAGCATGGAGACAAATAAAACGTGAGCCGTGCGAACGTCTGAAAAACTGAGCGAACACAGCAGAGCGAGAGGTGAAGGCCAGGTCCGAGGTAATTGAAGTCAACATAAGAACTCACGGGCTCTGGCCTGTCGCTGTAGACAGGGAAACACCTTTGTCAGTGATTCTGCTCACACAATGTTTCGCACAAGCTATCTGTGACAGCCTGCCACACTGCTGTCGTGCGGGTCCCACTTCAGCTCGTCTGAGATATCCGCTGGTGGGAATACTGAACGTGACTTTTGCCAGGCTGAACGGGAGAAGCCAGTGCATTTAGACCAACCGTTGGGCACTCTTACAGGGATTTGTAGTTTAAAAAGGCGTCTGCCGGTTTGCCTGATGTGAGACCTAGTCAAAATGGTTCAAATGGCTCTGAGCACTATGTGACTTAACAGCTGAGGTCATCAGTCCCCTAGAACTTAGAACTACTTAAACCTAAGTAACCTAAGGACATCACACACATCCATGCCCGAGGCAAGAGTCGGACCTGCGACCGTAGCGGTCGCGCTGCCCCAGACTGAAGCGCCCAGAACCGCTCGGTCACACCGGCCGGCGAGACCTAGTCTCCAGCCACAATGAAACAACAGACGATTTCATTGATTTCGTGAAGAACAAGGACAGCGCCGTGTGCTAACGAAGCAAGGGAAATAATGGGAATAATGGAGGGGGATGGGGCCAAACACGGCACAAGGTGCAAAACTCTGATAGAAAATGCTTTCAGTGGGGCATTAATGGTTATCAGCAGAATTCCAGACATCGTGGAAATCAATTAAACAGTAGCAATGAGGATAATGCCAAGTAAAACGGCAATGATCAGCAGAATGGTAATCAGCAGAGACAGGAGCAGAGAAACTACATTTGCTCCCAGCTGAGGTACGCATATGGAGGACGACAAGACGTGCTGGGAACCGTAACAGAGTTGGTCTGGAAAGTACATAGTTATAATGTTGAAAAAGGGGTAACAGTTTTTAATATGGAGGCAGTACTGGGCTGTGTAGACTTATGGAGAGGTTGTATGCAGCACGAAAGTAGCGATAGCAGGAAGCAGAACCAAAGAACGACGTTTATTTATGTGTATTTAAGTGGTTTCTTTGAGCTGGAAGTTAGTAATGAGTGTAATTTAATCAGAGTGGTAGCACTAGACCTGAACAACAAGGCAAGTAGGTTGGTATCAGCGACAAGGGGCGAAGGGAGTGTTGTATTTAATGCAGCACGGACGAAAACAGTTCCAGCGATACGAAGTTTAACTGCTAGCAAGCAGGAAGTGGAACCTGTAGCAGCAGAAATGGGCCTCTGGCACGCGAAGGAACTTGTGTACGCTGACGAAATCATCACTGAACGGCAAGGGGCTGCAGTGAATATTATTACTGGTACAGTAAGTGTCATAATGGTGTTCAAAATGGCTCTGAGCACTTTGGGACTCAACATCTGAGGTCATAAGTCCCCTAGAACGTAGAACTACTTAAACCTAACTAACCTAAGGACATCACACACATCCATGCCCGAGGCAGGATTCCAGCCTGCGACCGTAGCGGTCGCGCGGTTCCAGACTGAAGCGCCTAGAACCGCTCGGCCAAACCGGCCGGCTCATAATGGTGTCTGATCGACGAGATAGTAGGCTGCTTGACAATTGCTAGCAACTGTCGCGGCTAAGGAACAACTGCCACTTGCTTCGAAACATTTACATCTGCATCTACTTAGATACTCCATCGTGCGGTGCCTGGCGGAGGGTATCCTGTACCACTAATACTCGGCTCCGTTCCTGTACCACTCGAAAATAGAGCTAGGGAAAAACGACTATCTATTGAAAGGTGGCTACACTGTGCCACTGCGCCAGAGAGTGCGCCAAAGAGTACTATTAAGCCACCTCCACAGTGCTTGTTATGAGATTGTAGAAGTCAGTGCTTGTTAGGAGATCGGAGAGGCAGTGTGTGTTTAGAGTTCATGGCAGTCAGTGGTTGTCGAGAGATCGTAGAAGTCAGTGCTTGTCGTGTCGTGAAGTCGGAGTAAGATGTTTGTAGTAAAGAGTGTTGTTCCATGTTTTATGTAGTTATTTGATGGGAGAGATAGCAGATGTTATTGTAATGAGTGCATTTCGCCAATATATGAAGGTAAAATCTACAATGTTCTTTTATTAATTGTGTGACTGAAATAATGCGTCACTACAGGTTCAGTCAACAAAGCATCTGGCTTGTGTTCTTGTATTAGAGTGAATTTTGGTTTTCTTGCGTAATTATAGTTTTTCTAAATTTCTTTTGTCACGTCAGTATAGTTGGTATTTAAGAATTCTTGTCTTGTTGGAAAAGAACCGTGCCAGATGCGTACGTTGAGTCACACTCCCACATACAGAACAGTTACTCTTGTGCTTATTGGTGTTGTAGGTTTTATAGTTGCTGGGGACTTAATTAATTAACTGTGTTCACGAAAATTTTCTTACATTGTTTGTTGCAGTCAGATTGCGTAATAATTCTAGTCAGGGCCAGCCGATTACGAGACACTGCGTAATCGGACATACAGCTACATAAATCTTTTTCAATCAAATTTATTTAATTAAGCCCCCATGCACGTGGCGACCGCTGCTTCGGATCGTCCCTTGGAATTGTTCTGATTGTGAAAATAGTAGACCGTAGTATTGTTGTAGTAATTTGTAGTATAGTAATTGTAGTCTATTTTGCATGTGTAGATTTGGTAATTGGCATTCTTCTAATGGTATTTTTCAAAATTTAATTTTTATTGCCTTGTATACGCATTTGACAATTTAGTGCAATTATTTCAAGTGTTCGATTGATCGTGTTTGAGGGAGTCATAGCATTGGAATAGTATTGTTGGAGATAAGGAGTCATTGTGTGTAATTTTCGTACAGTGACGAATTTTTTGTATGTTTTGCAAATGATTACGCGATCGATGAAAAAGGCAAAAAAGATGGATAGTCAGAATAACGAAATTGTTAACATGGCGAACTCGCCAACAGAAGAAAACAGTGTCATGAATAATGCTGTTGAAAACAATTTAATAAGCAAGGAAAATAGTCCGGTAACAGTTCAAAATGTTTCTCAATCAGAAAATTCACAGAATACGAGATTAACGATAGAGGATTCTGAAATAGTATCGAACACAGATAGCTTTACAGCTATGACGAAAGAAGTCGATTTTGCGGGAAATGTCAGGGGCGAAAATAATTTTGAAACAGTTACCATGGAGCAGTTGATGGGTGCTATATTAAATTTGGGATCACGAATGGAAACATGGTTAGACTCACTACGATCTGAATTAAAAACAGTGGGATCTGAAATTAAAACTGAGATGAAATCAATGACAACACGGTTATGCTCAAAAATAGGGACAATTGAAACAGAAATAGGAATAACTAAAACCGAGATGAAAGCAGTGGGATCACAGTTATCATCTGAATTAGAAACTGATATGGGAACAATGGAAACACAGTTAGGCTCACGAACAGGGACATGTTTTAAATACATGAAAGACGAATCAAATAAAGAAATTAGAGAAGAAGTACAACCGATTTTGAAGGCTCACAATAATAGTTTAATTTCAACAGAAATCAGACAAGAGGAACAGGACAGAGAACGGGAAGAAAGAGATCGTGATAGTACAGAAATTTTCAGAGTTAAATTTACAACGTGCACAAGACAAGGAAGAAATATTTGAAAGAATCGAGGAATCCGTACCAAATGACAGAATAAATAATCTAACACGACAATATGAACAGTTAACTACCAAATGTGTCAATACTGAAACCCGAGTCGCGACACTTACGGAAGATGTAAACAAACAGAAAGAACAATTAGGTGACTTATCGGAAAGAGTTGAGGAAATTTCAGATAAATTGACAAATCTTAGTTTACATGGGGACAGAGATTCGGATGATACAGCCCCATTACCATTTGCAGAAACCGAAGAGTATCAGAACATAAATAAGCATGTTGAAAATCAGGGAAAATTTAATGAACGCGTGAAAAGGGAATTTGAGGCATTACGAAAGCAAGTCAAGCAGATCGAAGGTGAAATTGTAGGAAAAGATAGCAGAAGGAACTTAGAATCACAGGTAGCAGAGGGGTTTGAAGAAAATAATTTGTTTCATTTACGGGATGCAACAAGAGAGCGCCAGGCGCGCGAACTTTACAATAATCGACATTCGGACCGGGACAGACGCGGTAGGTCTTTGTCGCCACGAGGCGAAAACTTTGATTATAAACACTTTTTGACTGTCCGGAAATTTAAGATCTTCCGCAATTCTAAGAATGACATACATCCATGTGCATGGTTAGATCAATTTACGTACGCACTTCCGCCAAATTTGCCACTAAGTCACAAACTTGAAATTATGTGCGGCTATTAAGGTCCTCAGGGGATTCACTACTCTAAGTGAATATGTGCCGTAGCGAGCATAGGGCCCCGAGCTGTAGTGGTGCTATTTCTCTTTTAGTTTTCTGCACCGCTGCCTACTCTTTTACTATTCTTTGCATCTGTCAAAACAACTCTTCGACTATCAATCTATCTAGTGAGTAAGTAAACATTAACCGGATATGACTAATTGTACCTAAAAGTGACTTTGGAATTTACCGTTTGGACTTATTATATTTTCTGCAGCATTCATTTGTAGTTTAAACGAAATGTTACCTGTTTATCTTCGTGACAATGTTACTTCATATGTTGACGACATTCTTATTGCTAAACGTTCTTGGAGTGAGCACAACAAAATGTTGGACTCATTATTACGTATCTTTGCAAAAGTTGGCATGACAGTGAACTTGGAAAAATCTGAATTTGGTCGTTCTCAGGTGAAATTTCTCGGTCACATTATTTCTACAGAAGGTATTCTTCCAGATCCAGAAAAATTAGATGCTATTCGTAATTATGCTGTTCCTACTACAAAACGTGATGTTCGTAGTTTCCTTGGTGTTTGTAACTTTCTTCGACGCTTTGTTAAATTGGACGATTTGGCCACACCTCGTTTATGTGAACTATCTGGAAAGAAATCTAATTGGTGTTGGGATGAGGAAGCTCAGTCAGAATTTGAACAGCTTCGTGATGCTATAGTTGCTGCTCCACTTCTTTCACATCCGGATTTATCTAAAGAATTTTGTTTGGCAACGGACTCATCATACAAAGGCCTAGGTGCACATTTATTTCAAGAGATAGAAGAAAACGGCGTTGTAGTACAGAAAACTATTGCATTTGGAAGTCGCGTTCTCTCTAAATCCGAAAAGAATTATTCGATTACGGAACTTGAAGCTTTGGCTGTTGTTTGGGCTTTTACAAAATTTCGCACATTTTTGTTTGGCAGACGTACTAAGGTTTACACCGATCATCGAGCTCTGGAATTTCTTATGTCAACAAAATTAACTCATGGCAGATTGTCACGATGGGCGTTGTACCTACAGGAATTTGACTTTAGTATTGTTTACATACAGGGTTCTTCTAATATTGTTGCCGATGCTTTATCACGTGCACCTATGGGTTTGAAACAAAGTGCTGAAGAGGACTGCAAGGAAAACAATTTTTGTTTGATGTATATTCAAGGTGTTGCGTTTGAGAACTTTATTTCGTCTTCGCTCCAGGACATCGCTAAGGAGCAAAATAAGGATCCAATTTGGAAGGACATTAAGGAGAAGTGGAGGAGAAAGGAAAGCGTGGCGATTAGACAGCATTATTTAGTTCGCAATGACATTCTTTTTAAACGAAAATCGGTCGACAGCTTTGTTTGGTTAGTTTGTATTCCTGATGAGTGGGTCAATAAATTGATTTGGTATACGCATCTCAGTTATGCACACTTTGGTCCCCGAAAATGCTTTCACAAATTACGAGAAAATTGTTACTTCAGTAATATGGAAAAACGTATTCGATCTGTTCTTGCCAAATGTAAATTATGTCAAATGGCTAAGCCTCCAACGATTTCTCACAGAGCACCGTTGTTTCCTGTCATTCCAGCGAAATTAAAGGAGATGGCTGCAGTCGATTTGTTTGGTCCAGTGGTTCGTTCTACTAATGGTTTTGCGTACATTTTCGTAGCAGTGGAACTGACATCAAAATATGTGTGTTTTACACCTTTACGCAAAGCAACAGCTCGTTCAGTATCTAATGCTTTCATCAAACATTTTCTTAAAGAAGTTGGTCATGTTGATAAGGTTATATCAGATAATGGATCACAGTTTCGTTCTAAAATTTGGCTTCGTACTCTACGGCGTCGTAAAATCAAACCAATTTTCATTTCACTTTTTCACCCTCAATCTAATGCTTCAGAGAGATGGATGAAGGAAATCAATAAATTGTGCCGTCTTTATTGTCATCAGAATCACAGAACTTGGGATCAGTATCTTCATATTTTTCAAAACATTCTGAATGAACTTCCTAATGACTCAACTTCTTTACCGCCTCTATTGATATTAAAAAATAAAGCACCGACAAATCGCATATCTGAAATCGTTCCTTTTCCGCCTTCACGGAAACTGCGGCATTCTGAAGTTGTCAACCTGGCTCTACGAAATATTGCATCTGCGGCTGCTAGAAGAGAGAAATCAGCCAAACGTCCTGGTCGTTCAAAATTCTTGTCAGTTGGTCAGAAGGTATTAATTAAGTCCCACCGTTTGTCTCACAAAGGAAAAGGCTTGTGTCGCAAATTTTTTCTGCTTTATAACGGTCCATATAGAATTCGCAAAATTATTCATGATAACACTGTCGAAGTAGAAACTCTTAAATCACGACGCTCTAAGGGAATACATCACATATCTAACGTAAAAATTTTTGTGGAATAACATACTTTAGAGAAACTAACAGCTACATGTAAACATGCGGAGAGTACAAGGATACCGCGCTGTGTTTTGGCGGCGGCACATACTCAAAGCAACAGTCAAGTCTGCGCGCCGCACAAGGCAGTCGTTGACCGCGAACAATTGCTTCCTACGTCACGCGCCTACAGCTGATCGAGCGCTCAGTGCGAATGCACTGACAGACGTAAACAAATACACAGTCTAATTTCTCCAACTAAATTCTGTATAAAGCTATAAGGACTTGTTGAATTGTGTTATTAACATTCAGTATTTTGCAGGATACGGTTGTATAAAGTATTTAAGAACTTCAGGTAAATTCTGTGCGTGTCCGACGTTAAGACGACTTGCTATCGAGAAAATTTCAGAACGAATGTAATTTCCAAGAAGAAACTAATTAACTAAAAAAAGGTAACTATTAATTGAGTTCATTTTTCAGGTAACATATTTCCACTTAGGTACGTACTTTAGACGTAATTTGCTGCTTGCGATTACGTGACTCATACTTTGTGCTAAATTTTATGTTCTATGAATTTACTTGTGAAGCGACGTGCTTGTGTACATTTACTGATTTTGACAATTATTGATTAATGAACAGGGTTGTTATTTGTATATATTATGCATCGCTTGGCTGCTATGCTTTTTCACTGATGTCATATTTTTCTATTATGTGCCTGCTGAGCTTATTTATTTAAATTATAATTGTAACCTGATTAATTGTGCTGACTGTGATTATGTATGTAAGTTATACTTTGTGATTTATCTGCTTGCGCCTTCATGTTTACTTATTAAGATTACATATGAACATTTATTTGCTTATGCTGATACGATGCTAATGACCTGTTTGTTGCTATGCGTATGGATTGCATATTTATATATTTCTGTTTGTCGTCACAACTACTCTTTAATTTGGTGTATAGAAATGCTGATATACTGTGTATAAACATAGAGTTTAGGTCACACTACTGTATTAATTATAGATTGCTCGCTTGGCAGAGCCTCGTTGTAGGAATTGTGCTGCATCCACTTGTTGACATTCTGTTCTCTACTGGTATATTTAATCGCTATTGCAAGTTTTGCTTACGCTCAGTGCCTTATAGTTTTAAGATAAGAAAATTAACTGCTATAATTCGACGAACGACATTAGTACAAGAAAGTCATAGAAGTCACATGAGCTGGAGGTTTTATGGAAGCTGTATAAATTTATGCTAATAGGAAGGAAGCTAACGACATGACAGACCAAAACTAGGTTTAGACCATTAACAATTATTAGACTGCATTTTCGTGAGCAATTGAAATAGGAAGTGACACTTGACACAAGAAATACTCCACATGTTTGCTTCTGTCTGCCATAATTTTTGAAGTGGTGTACACACTGTGAAACATTATGATTATTCACACTCCGTAATCGTACTTAATTACTGAGAGTTATTCGAACTAAGTCTGTTAGAGGTCAGGTATGCATTTCTTTTATTTAATGATGGACAAGGAACCAAGATGTATCTTATAATTTATAATGAGTAGAAAATTTGGGTCAGATGGATTACACAGAGGTTGTGTGTGGACACTGTGTCTTCGGATTGTATGGGATGCTGAATTGAAGTTGCATTAGGATTTTATCTGTACTTGTTCGAGGAGACTGACTAGAGGAAAAAGTTGTTATGGAAGTGAAATGATATTGGTGCTGAGGTTTATATTTATCGACGTATTATTGAGGTATAGAGATTATATGAAGTTGATGATTATTGGAGTTTTTGTGGACAAGAGGTAAGGTAAATGATATTGATGATAAGACGTATTGAAGAGGTATTATTGAAGTATTATTGAGATTGTGTGAAGCTGATGATTATTGGAGTTTTGGTGTATAAGAGGTAAAGTAAGTGAGGAGCATATTTTTTTTGTTGGTCTTATGGAACAAGGAGGATGAAGATAGCAGACTAGAACACTAAAATAGAAGGAAGATAGTCTATACACACACTTGGTTAAATCACTAAGCAGTATATACTTTTTTTTGAAGAGAGGAAGTAATTGCATATCGTGGCTCACTGACAGTTGTTAAACAACAGTACATTTTGATCTGGCTTGGCAAACATTGGTCTTGACATGATGACTATGACGTTGACTAACTATTATTGACTGTTATACATTGCTGCCAGTGCTACTTGATACACATGATGAACATCGGATTTAGACAGAATTTCATTTGCACAATTAACACTGTTCAGTTACACAGTAGTACTTAATGTGGATGAGAGATGAGTGAGTGTGTTCTGTGTGTTTTCCTTTCCTAATCCTACCCACCTATCTCATAAATATTATTTTATTTATTTGTAGTGGCTTGCACTGACACCCATGAATATTATAGGTTTATTGGTATTTGTGTATTGTAATAGTTAATAGGACAATTATCTGATATCATTTGTGTGTTTGTTATGATTTGTATGTTACTGTAAAAGCATTTGTATGTGCATTCAAACTATTGTTCATGCCTGAACTGTCTGATTAGTGAAGATAAATATTCTGAACTGTTACCTGCACTTTTCAACATGATGTGTGACATTAGGACATGTTTAATTTCTGCTCATAAACTCTGATGAACAGTGTGATCAGTGTTAGTGAATTTTGTGGAACTGCTTCTGCTGAGAAATGTGACTTTTTGGTGTCTGCACCTGCACTCAACATTGCTGGGTGCAACTGATGAACTGTTTCTACTGAAATAATGTCACTTGTTGCTGTTTGCACCTGCTCAACATTGCTGGGTGCAACTGATGAACTGTGGGTGCAACTGATGAACTGTTTTTACTGAAATGATGTCACTTGTTGGTGTCTGCACCTGCTCAACATTGCTGGGTGCAACTGATGAACTGTTTCTACTGAAATGAAGTCACTTGTTGCTGTCTGCACCTGCTCAACATTGCTGGGTGCAACTGATGAACTGTTCCTACTGAAATGATGGTCACTTGTTGGTGTTTGCACCTGCTCAACATTGCTGGGTGCAATTGATGAATTGTTTTTGCTGAAATAATGTCACTTGTTGCTGTCTGCACCTGCTCAACATTGCTGGGTGCAACTGATGGACTACTCCTACTGAAATGGTGTCACTTGTTGGTGTCTGCACCTGCACTCAACATTGCTGGGTGCAACTGATGAACTGTTTCTACTGAAATGAAGTCACTTGTTGCTGTTTGCACCTGCTCAACATTGCTGGGTGCAACTGATGAACTGTTTTTACTGAAATGAAGTCACTTTTTGCTGTCTGCACCTACTCAATATTGCTGGGTGCAACTGATGGACTGCTTCTACTGAAATGATGTCACTTGTTGGTGTCTGCACCTGCTCTCAACATTGCTGGGTGCAACTAATGGACTGCTTCTACTGAAATGATGTCACTTGTTGCTGTCTGCACCAACTCAACATTGCTGGGTGCAACTGATGAACTGCTTCTACTGAAAAGATGTCCCCTGTTGCTGTGTGCACCTGATCAACATTGCTGATGCCACTAATGGACTGCTTCTACTGAAATGGTGTCACTTGTTGGTGTCTGCACCTGCACTCAACATTGCTGGGTGCAACTGATGAACTGTTTTTACTGAAATTGTGTCACTTGTTGCTGTCTGCACCAACTCAACATTGCTGAGTACCTATGATGGATTGCTTCTACTGAACTAATGTGACTTGTTGCTGGGTGTACCTGCTAAACTTTACTGGGTGCAACTGATGGACTGCTTCTACTGAAAAGATGTCACCTGTTAGTATCTTTTTTGTTTGTATAAACTAATCATTGAAAGCATTTTATGTGAACATTTGTATAAACTGATTTTTTGTATATTGTGTAAACTATTATGTAAAGTCACATGTATGAAAAGAAGTTGTATTGCTTACTGTACTTCATATGTTAGGTTAGTGAAAGGTCAGTGCAAAGCCAAAAATTTTAACTAATTATGTGATATTTAGGTATTAATATTATCTTTTATTTTTGTCTGTATTTTTCTGGACGAATTTGGTGGTATTTTCACCACCAATGCTGGCAAAAATACCATCAAATTCTGGCCTGTGGAGGAGGGGCATATGAAAGGTGGCTACACTGTGCCACTGCGCCAGAGAGTGCGCCAAAGAGTACTATTAAGCCACCTCCACAGTGCTTGTTATGAGATTGTAGAAGTCAGTGCTTGTTAGGAGATCGGAGAGGCAGTGTGTGTTTAGAGTTCATGGCAGTCAGTGGTTGTCGAGAGATCGTAGAAGTCAGTGCTTGTCGTGTCGTGAAGTCGGAGTAAGATGTTGTAGTAAAGAGTGTTGTTCCATGTTTTATGTAGTTATTTGATGGGAGAGATAGCAGATGTTATTGTAATGAGTGCATTTCGCCAATATATGAAGGTAAAATCTACAATGTTCTTTTATTAATTGTGTGACTGAAATAATGCGTCACTACAGGTTCAGTCAACAAAGCATCTGGCTTGTGTTCTTGTATTAGAGTGAATTTTGGTTTTCTTGCGTAATTATAGTTTTTCTAAATTTCTTTTGTCACGTCAGTATAGTTGGTATTTAAGAATTCTTGTCTTGTTGGAAAAGAACCGTGCCAGATGCGTACGTTGAGTCACACTCCCACATACAGAACAGTTACTCTTGTGCTTATTGGTGTTGTAGGTTTTATAGTTGCTGGGGACTTAATTAATTAACTGTGTTCACGAAAATTTTCTTACATTGTTTGTTGCAGTCAGATTGCGTAATAATTCTAGTCAGGGCCAGCCGATTACGAGACACTGCGTAATCGGACATACAGCTACATAAATCTTTTTCAATCAAATTTATTTAATTAAGCCCCCATGCACGTGGCGACCGCTGCTTCGGATCGTCCCTTGGAATTGTTCTGATTGTGAAAATAGTAGACCGTAGTATTGTTGTAGTAATTTGTAGTATAGTAATTGTAGTCTATTTTGCATGTGTAGATTTGGTAATTGGCATTCTTCTAATGGTATTTTTCAAAATTTAATTTTTATTGCCTTGTATACGCATTTGACAATTTAGTGCAATTATTTCAAGTGTTCGATTGATCGTGTTTGAGGGAGTCATAGCATTGGAATAGTATTGTTGGAGATAAGGAGTCATTGTGTGTAATTTTCGTACAGTGACGAATTTTTTGTATGTTTTGCAAATGATTACGCGATCGATGAAAAAGGCAAAAAAGATGGATAGTCAGAATAACGAAATTGTTAACATGGCGAACTCGCCAACAGAAGAAAACAGTGTCATGAATAATGCTGTTGAAAACAATTTAATAAGCAAGGAAAATAGTCCGGTAACAGTTCAAAATGTTTCTCAATCAGAAAATTCACAGAATACGAGATTAACGATAGAGGATTCTGAAATAGTATCGAACACAGATAGCTTTACAGCTATGACGAAAGAAGTCGATTTTGCGGGAAATGTCAGGGGCGAAAATAATTTTGAAACAGTTACCATGGAGCAGTTGATGGGTGCTATATTAAATTTGGGATCACGAATGGAAACATGGTTAGACTCACTACGATCTGAATTAAAAACAGTGGGATCTGAAATTAAAACTGAGATGAAATCAATGACAACACGGTTATGCTCAAAAATAGGGACAATTGAAACAGAAATAGGAATAACTAAAACCGAGATGAAAGCAGTGGGATCACAGTTATCATCTGAATTAGAAACTGATATGGGAACAATGGAAACACAGTTAGGCTCACGAACAGGGACATGTTTTAAATACATGAAAGACGAATCAAATAAAGAAATTAGAGAAGAAGTACAACCGATTTTGAAGGCTCACAATAATAGTTTAATTTCAACAGAAATCAGACAAGAGGAACAGGACAGAGAACGGGAAGAAAGAGATCGTGATAGTACAGAAATTTTCAGAGTTAAATTTACAACGTGCACAAGACAAGGAAGAAATATTTGAAAGAATCGAGGAATCCGTACCAAATGACAGAATAAATAATCTAACACGACAATATGAACAGTTAACTACCAAATGTGTCAATACTGAAACCCGAGTCGCGACACTTACGGAAGATGTAAACAAACAGAAAGAACAATTAGGTGACTTATCGGAAAGAGTTGAGGAAATTTCAGATAAATTGACAAATCTTAGTTTACATGGGGACAGAGATTCGGATGATACAGCCCCATTACCATTTGCAGAAACCGAAGAGTATCAGAACATAAATAAGCATGTTGAAAATCAGGGAAAATTTAATGAACGCGTGAAAAGGGAATTTGAGGCATTACGAAAGCAAGTCAAGCAGATCGAAGGTGAAATTGTAGGAAAAGATAGCAGAAGGAACTTAGAATCACAGGTAGCAGAGGGGTTTGAAGAAAATAATTTGTTTCATTTACGGGATGCAACAACAGAGCGCCAGGCGCGCGAACTTTACAATAATCGACATTCGGACCGGGACAGACGCGGTAGGTCTTTGTCGCCACGAGGCGAAAACTTTGATTATAAACACTTTTTGACTGTCCGGAAATTTAAGATCTTCCGCAATTCTAAGAATGACATACATCCATGTGCATGGTTAGATCAATTTACGTACGCACTTCCGCCAAATTTGCCACTAAGTCACAAACTTGAAATTATGTGCGGCTATTAAGGTCCTCAGGGGATTCACTACTCTAAGTGAATATGTGCCGTAGCGAGCATAGGGCCCCGAGCTGTAGTGGTGCTATTTCTCTTTTAGTTTTCTGCACCGCTGCCTACTCTTTTACTATTCTTTGCATCTGTCAAAACAACTCTTCGACTATCAATCTATCTAGTGAGTAAGTAAACATTAACCGGATATGACTAATTGTACCTAAAAGTGACTTTGGAATTTACCGTTTGGACTTATTATATTTTCTGCAGCATTCATTTGTAGTTTAAACGAAATGTTACCTGTTTATCTTCGTGACAATGTTACTTCATATGTTGACGACATTCTTATTGCTAAACGTTCTTGGAGTGAGCACAACAAAATGTTGGACTCATTATTACGTATCTTTGCAAAAGTTGGCATGACAGTGAACTTGGAAAAATCTGAATTTGGTCGTTCTCAGGTGAAATTTCTCGGTCACATTATTTCTACAGAAGGTATTCTTCCAGATCCAGAAAAATTAGATGCTATTCGTAATTATGCTGTTCCTACTACAAAACGTGATGTTCGTAGTTTCCTTGGTGTTTGTAACTTTCTTCGACGCTTTGTTAAATTGGACGATTTGGCCACACCTCGTTTATGTGAACTATCTGGAAAGAAATCTAATTGGTGTTGGGATGAGGAAGCTCAGTCAGAATTTGAACAGCTTCGTGATGCTATAGTTGCTGCTCCACTTCTTTCACATCCGGATTTATCTAAAGAATTTTGTTTGGCAACGGACTCATCATACAAAGGCCTAGGTGCACATTTATTTCAAGAGATAGAAGAAAACGGCGTTGTAGTACAGAAAACTATTGCATTTGGAAGTCGCGTTCTCTCTAAATCCGAAAAGAATTATTCGATTACGGAACTTGAAGCTTTGGCTGTTGTTTGGGCTTTTACAAAATTTCGCACATTTTTGTTTGGCAGACGTACTAAGGTTTACACCGATCATCGAGCTCTGGAATTTCTTATGTCAACAAAATTAACTCATGGCAGATTGTCACGATGGGCGTTGTACCTACAGGAATTTGACTTTAGTATTGTTTACATACAGGGTTCTTCTAATATTGTTGCCGATGCTTTATCACGTGCACCTATGGGTTTGAAACAAAGTGCTGAAGAGGACTGCAAGGAAAACAATTTTTGTTTGATGTATATTCAAGGTGTTGCGTTTGAGAACTTTATTTCGTCTTCGCTCCAGGACATCGCTAAGGAGCAAAATAAGGATCCAATTTGGAAGGACATTAAGGAGAAGTGGAGGAGAAAGGAAAGCGTGGCGATTAGACAGCATTATTTAGTTCGCAATGACATTCTTTTTAAACGAAAATCGGTCGACAGCTTTGTTTGGTTAGTTTGTATTCCTGATGAGTGGGTCAATAAATTGATTTGGTATACGCATCTCAGTTATGCACACTTTGGTCCCCGAAAATGCTTTCACAAATTACGAGAAAATTGTTACTTCAGTAATATGGAAAAACGTATTCGATCTGTTCTTGCCAAATGTAAATTATGTCAAATGGCTAAGCCTCCAACGATTTCTCACAGAGCACCGTTGTTTCCTGTCATTCCAGCGAAATTAAAGGAGATGGCTGCAGTCGATTTGTTTGGTCCAGTGGTTCGTTCTACTAATGGTTTTGCGTACATTTTCGTAGCAGTGGAACTGACATCAAAATATGTGTGTTTTACACCTTTACGCAAAGCAACAGCTCGTTCAGTATCTAATGCTTTCATCAAACATTTTCTTAAAGAAGTTGGTCATGTTGATAAGGTTATATCAGATAATGGATCACAGTTTCGTTCTAAAATTTGGCTTCGTACTCTACGGCGTCGTAAAATCAAACCAATTTTCATTTCACTTTTTCACCCTCAATCTAATGCTTCAGAGAGATGGATGAAGGAAATCAATAAATTGTGCCGTCTTTATTGTCATCAGAATCACAGAACTTGGGATCAGTATCTTCATATTTTTCAAAACATTCTGAATGAACTTCCTAATGACTCAACTTCTTTACCGCCTCTATTGATATTAAAAAATAAAGCACCGACAAATCGCATATCTGAAATCGTTCCTTTTCCGCCTTCACGGAAACTGCGGCATTCTGAAGTTGTCAACCTGGCTCTACGAAATATTGCATCTGCGGCTGCTAGAAGAGAGAAATCAGCCAAACGTCCTGGTCGTTCAAAATTCTTGTCAGTTGGTCAGAAGGTATTAATTAAGTCCCACCGTTTGTCTCACAAAGGAAAAGGCTTGTGTCGCAAATTTTTTCTGCTTTATAACGGTCCATATAGAATTCGCAAAATTATTCATGATAACACTGTCGAAGTAGAAACTCTTAAATCACGACGCTCTAAGGGAATACATCACATATCTAACGTAAAAATTTTTGTGGAATAACATACTTTAGAGAAACTAACAGCTACATGTAAACATGCGGAGAGTACAAGGATACCGCGCTGTGTTTTGGCGGCGGCACATACTCAAAGCAACAGTCAAGTCTGCGCGCCGCACAAGGCAGTCGTTGACCGCGAACAATTGCTTCCTACGTCACGCGCCTACAGCTGATCGAGCGCTCAGTGCGAATGCACTGACAGACGTAAACAAATACACAGTCTAATTTCTCCAACTAAATTCTGTATAAAGCTATAAGGACTTGTTGAATTGTGTTATTAACATTCAGTATTTTGCAGGATACGGTTGTATAAAGTATTTAAGAACTTCAGGTAAATTCTGTGCGTGTCCGACGTTAAGACGACTTGCTATCGAGAAAATTTCAGAACGAATGTAATTTCCAAGAAGAAACTAATTAACTAAAAAAAGGTAACTATTAATTGAGTTCATTTTTCAGGTAACATATTTCCACTTAGGTACGTACTTTAGACGTAATTTGCTGCTTGCGATTACGTGACTCATACTTTGTGCTAAATTTTATGTTCTATGAATTTACTTGTGAAGCGACGTGCTTGTGTACATTTACTGATTTTGACAATTATTGATTAATGAACAGGGTTGTTATTTGTATATATTATGCATCGCTTGGCTGCTATGCTTTTTCACTGATGTCATATTTTTCTATTATGTGCCTGCTGAGCTTATTTATTTAAATTATAATTGTAACCTGATTAATTGTGCTGACTGTGATTATGTATGTAAGTTATACTTTGTGATTTATCTGCTTGCGCCTTCATGTTTACTTATTAAGATTACATATGAACATTTATTTGCTTATGCTGATACGATGCTAATGACCTGTTTGTTGCTATGCGTATGGATTGCATATTTATATATTTCTGTTTGTCGTCACAACTACTCTTTAATTTGGTGTATAGAAATGCTGATATACTGTGTATAAACATAGAGTTTAGGTCACACTACTGTATTAATTATAGATTGCTCGCTTGGCAGAGCCTCGTTGTAGGAATTGTGCTGCATCCACTTGTTGACATTCTGTTCTCTACT
The DNA here is from genome assembly GCF_023864345.2 of Schistocerca serialis cubense. Taxonomy (NCBI): domain Eukaryota; kingdom Metazoa; phylum Arthropoda; class Insecta; order Orthoptera; family Acrididae; genus Schistocerca; species Schistocerca serialis. The sequence continues at coordinate 377,149,550 of NC_064643.1, read as the reverse complement.
GGTATATTTAATCGCTATTGCAAGTTTTGCTTACGCTCAGTGCCTTATAGTTTTAAGATAAGAAAATTAACTGCTATAATTCGACGAACGACATTAGTACAAGAAAGTCATAGAAGTCACATGAGCTGGAGGTTTTATGGAAGCTGTATAAATTTATGCTAATAGGAAGGAAGCTAACGACATGACAGACCAAAACTAGGTTTAGACCATTAACAATTATTAGACTGCATTTTCGTGAGCAATTGAAATAGGAAGTGACACTTGACACAAGAAATACTCCACATGTTTGCTTCTGTCTGCCATAATTTTTGAAGTGGTGTACACACTGTGAAACATTATGATTATTCACACTCCGTAATCGTACTTAATTACTGAGAGTTATTCGAACTAAGTCTGTTAGAGGTCAGGTATGCATTTCTTTTATTTAATGATGGACAAGGAACCAAGATGTATCTTATAATTTATAATGAGTAGAAAATTTGGGTCAGATGGATTACACAGAGGTTGTGTGTGGACACTGTGTCTTCGGATTGTATGGGATGCTGAATTGAAGTTGCATTAGGATTTTATCTGTACTTGTTCGAGGAGACTGACTAGAGGAAAAAGTTGTTATGGAAGTGAAATGATATTGGTGCTGAGGTTTATATTTATCGACGTATTATTGAGGTATAGAGATTATATGAAGTTGATGATTATTGGAGTTTTTGTGGACAAGAGGTAAGGTAAATGATATTGATGATAAGACGTATTGAAGAGGTATTATTGAAGTATTATTGAGATTGTGTGAAGCTGATGATTATTGGAGTTTTGGTGTATAAGAGGTAAAGTAAGTGAGGAGCATATTTTTTTTGTTGGTCTTATGGAACAAGGAGGATGAAGATAGCAGACTAGAACACTAAAATAGAAGGAAGATAGTCTATACACACACTTGGTTAAATCACTAAGCAGTATATACTTTTTTTTGAAGAGAGGAAGTAATTGCATATCGTGGCTCACTGACAGTTGTTAAACAACAGTACATTTTGATCTGGCTTGGCAAACATTGGTCTTGACATGATGACTATGACGTTGACTAACTATTATTGACTGTTATACATTGCTGCCAGTGCTACTTGATACACATGATGAACATCGGATTTAGACAGAATTTCATTTGCACAATTAACACTGTTCAGTTACACAGTAGTACTTAATGTGGATGAGAGATGAGTGAGTGTGTTCTGTGTGTTTTCCTTTCCTAATCCTACCCACCTATCTCATAAATATTATTTTATTTATTTGTAGTGGCTTGCACTGACACCCATGAATATTATAGGTTTATTGGTATTTGTGTATTGTAATAGTTAATAGGACAATTATCTGATATCATTTGTGTGTTTGTTATGATTTGTATGTTACTGTAAAAGCATTTGTATGTGCATTCAAACTATTGTTCATGCCTGAACTGTCTGATTAGTGAAGATAAATATTCTGAACTGTTACCTGCACTTTTCAACATGATGTGTGACATTAGGACATGTTTAATTTCTGCTCATAAACTCTGATGAACAGTGTGATCAGTGTTAGTGAATTTTGTGGAACTGCTTCTGCTGAGAAATGTGACTTTTTGGTGTCTGCACCTGCACTCAACATTGCTGGGTGCAACTGATGAACTGTTTCTACTGAAATAATGTCACTTGTTGCTGTTTGCACCTGCTCAACATTGCTGGGTGCAACTGATGAACTGTGGGTGCAACTGATGAACTGTTTTTACTGAAATGATGTCACTTGTTGGTGTCTGCACCTGCTCAACATTGCTGGGTGCAACTGATGAACTGTTTCTACTGAAATGAAGTCACTTGTTGCTGTCTGCACCTGCTCAACATTGCTGGGTGCAACTGATGAACTGTTCCTACTGAAATGATGGTCACTTGTTGGTGTTTGCACCTGCTCAACATTGCTGGGTGCAATTGATGAATTGTTTTTGCTGAAATAATGTCACTTGTTGCTGTCTGCACCTGCTCAACATTGCTGGGTGCAACTGATGGACTACTCCTACTGAAATGGTGTCACTTGTTGGTGTCTGCACCTGCACTCAACATTGCTGGGTGCAACTGATGAACTGTTTCTACTGAAATGAAGTCACTTGTTGCTGTTTGCACCTGCTCAACATTGCTGGGTGCAACTGATGAACTGTTTTTACTGAAATGAAGTCACTTTTTGCTGTCTGCACCTACTCAATATTGCTGGGTGCAACTGATGGACTGCTTCTACTGAAATGATGTCACTTGTTGGTGTCTGCACCTGCTCTCAACATTGCTGGGTGCAACTAATGGACTGCTTCTACTGAAATGATGTCACTTGTTGCTGTCTGCACCAACTCAACATTGCTGGGTGCAACTGATGAACTGCTTCTACTGAAAAGATGTCCCCTGTTGCTGTGTGCACCTGATCAACATTGCTGATGCCACTAATGGACTGCTTCTACTGAAATGGTGTCACTTGTTGGTGTCTGCACCTGCACTCAACATTGCTGGGTGCAACTGATGAACTGTTTTTACTGAAATTGTGTCACTTGTTGCTGTCTGCACCAACTCAACATTGCTGAGTACCTATGATGGATTGCTTCTACTGAACTAATGTGACTTGTTGCTGGGTGTACCTGCTAAACTTTACTGGGTGCAACTGATGGACTGCTTCTACTGAAAAGATGTCACCTGTTAGTATCTTTTTTGTTTGTATAAACTAATCATTGAAAGCATTTTATGTGAACATTTGTATAAACTGATTTTTTGTATATTGTGTAAACTATTATGTAAAGTCACATGTATGAAAAGAAGTTGTATTGCTTACTGTACTTCATATGTTAGGTTAGTGAAAGGTCAGTGCAAAGCCAAAAATTTTAACTAATTATGTGATATTTAGGTATTAATATTATCTTTTATTTTTGTCTGTATTTTTCTGGACGAATTTGGTGGTATTTTCACCACCAATGCTGGCAAAAATACCATCAAATTCTGGCCTGTGGAGGAGGGGCATATGAAAGGTGGCTACACTGTGCCACTGCGCCAGAGAGTGCGCCAAAGAGTACTATTAAGCCACCTCCACAGTGCTTGTTATGAGATTGTAGAAGTCAGTGCTTGTTAGGAGATCGGAGAGGCAGTGTGTGTTTAGAGTTCATGGCAGTCAGTGGTTGTCGAGAGATCGTAGAAGTCAGTGCTTGTCGTGTCGTGAAGTCGGAGTAAGATGTTGTAGTAAAGAGTGTTGTTCCATGTTTTATGTAGTTATTTGATGGGAGAGATAGCAGATGTTATTGTAATGAGTGCATTTCGCCAATATATGAAGGTAAAATCTACAATGTTCTTTTATTAATTGTGTGACTGAAATAATGCGTCACTACAGGTTCAGTCAACAAAGCATCTGGCTTGTGTTCTTGTATTAGAGTGAATTTTGGTTTTCTTGCGTAATTATAGTTTTTCTAAATTTCTTTTGTCACGTCAGTATAGTTGGTATTTAAGAATTCTTGTCTTGTTGGAAAAGAACCGTGCCAGATGCGTACGTTGAGTCACACTCCCACATACAGAACAGTTACTCTTGTGCTTATTGGTGTTGTAGGTTTTATAGTTGCTGGGGACTTAATTAATTAACTGTGTTCACGAAAATTTTCTTACATTGTTTGTTGCAGTCAGATTGCGTAATAATTCTAGTCAGGGCCAGCCGATTACGAGACACTGCGTAATCGGACATACAGCTACATAAATCTTTTTCAATCAAATTTATTTAATTAAGCCCCCATGCACTATATGCCTACGTATAAGTCGTAATTTCTCGTATCTTATCTCCGTGCTCCTTACGCGTAGCGTATGTTGGCGCTAGTAGAATCGTGAGACAGTCAGCTTCAGTTATGGGTTCTCTAAATTTTCTCAATAACGTTTCTCGAAAAGAACGTCATCTTCTCGCCAGGGATTCTCATTTGAGTTCCCGAACCATCTCCGTAACACTCACATGTTGCTCAAAGCTACCGGTAACAAATCTAACAGACGGCCTCTGAATTGCTTCGATGCCTTCGTTTAATCCAACCTGGTACGGATAGCAAATACTCGACCAGTACTCAAGAATAGGCCGCACCAGCGTCCTATATGCGGTCTCTTACATAGGTGAACCACTCTTTCCTAAAATTCTCCGAATGAACCAAAGTCGGCCGGCCAGTGTGGCCGAGCAGTTCTAGACGCTACAGTCTGGAACCGCACGACCGCTAGGGTCGCAGGTTCGAATCCTGCCTCGGACATGGATGTGTGTGATGTCCTTAGGTTAGTTAGGTTTAAGTAGTTCTAAGTTCTAGGGGACTGATGACCTCAGAAGTTAAGTCCCATAGTGCTCAGAGCCATTTGAACCATTTGAACCAAAGTCGACCATTAGCTTTTTCTACCACAGTTCTCACGTGTTCGTTCCATTTCATATCTCTCTGAAACGTTATGCCCAGATATTTAAACAACTTGACTGTGTCAAGCAGGGCACTGGCAATATTGTATCCCAACACTACAATTGTTGAGGAACACCTGACCAATTGGTTAAAGGAAATGTACAGAGCGAGACGTGTTAACTGCAACGGTGCCTGTGCACGAATAGGGTGGTCCATTGATAGTGACCGGGCCAAATAACTCACGAAATAAGTATCAAACGAAAAAATTACAAAGAACGAAACTCGTCTAGCTTGAAGGGGGAAACCAGATGGCGCTATGGTTTGCCCGCTAGATGGCACTGCCATGGGTCAAATTGATATCACCTGCGTTTTTTTTTTAAATAGGAACCCCCATTTTTATTACATATTCGTGTAGTACATGAAGAAATATGAATGTTTTAGTTTGACCACTTTTTTCGCTTTGTGACAGATGGCGCTCTAATAGTCACAAACGTATAAGTACGTGGTATCACGTAACATTCCGCCAGTGCGGACGGTACTTGCTTCGTGATACATTACCCGTGTTAAAACGGACCGTTTACCAATTGCAGAAAAGGTCGATATCGTGTTGATGTATGGCTATTGTGCTATGTATGGCGTGTGCTATGTATGCTGCTCGGTATCCTGGACGACATCATCCAAGTGTCCGGACCGTTCGCCGGATAGTTACGTTATTTAAGGAAACAGGAACTATTCAGCCACATGTGAAACGTTAACCACGACCTGCAACAAATGATGATGCCCAATTCGGTGTTTTAGCTGCTGTCGCGGCTAATCCGCACATCAGTAGCAGACAAACTGCGAGAGAATCGGGAATCTCAAAAACGTCGGTGTTGAGAATGCTACACCACCATCGATTGCACCCGTACCATATTTCTATGCACCAGGAATTGCATGGCGACGACTTTGAACGTTGAGGTTGAAGCGGTATTGAATAACATATTTCACGACAGGTGGATTGGTCGTCGAAGCACCATACCATGGCCCGCATGTTCACCGGATCTCACGTCCCCGGATTTCTTTCTGTGGGGAAAGTTGAAGGATATTTGATATCGTGATCCACCGAAAATGCCTGACAACATGCGTCAGCGCATTGTCTATGCATGTGCGAACATTACGGAAGGCGAACTATTCGCTGTTGAGAGGAATGTCGTCACACGTATTCCCAAATGCATTGAGGCTGATGGACATCATTTTGAGCATTTATTGTATTAATGTGGTATTTACAGGTAATCACGCTGTAACAGCATGCGTTCTCAGAAATGATAAGTTCACAAAGGTACATGTATCACATTGGAACAACCGAAATAAAATCTTCAAACTTATCTACGTTCTGTATTTTAATTTAAAAAAAACTACTTGTTACCAACTGTTAGTCTAAAATTGTGAGCCATATGTTTATGACTATTACAGCGCCATCTTTCACAAAGCGAAGAAAGTGGTCCAACTAAAACTTTCATATTTCCTTACGTACTACACGAATATGTAATAAAAAATGGGGGTTCCTATATAAAAAAAAGGCTGTTGATATCCGTTTGACCTATGGCAGCGCCATCTAGCGGGCCAACCATAGCGCCATCTGGTTTCCCCCTTCACGCTAGACAAGTTTCGATCTTTGTAGTTTTTTCGTTTGACGCTTATTTCGTGAGATATTTGGCCCGGTCACGATCAATGGACCATCCTGTGTATGGATTTGACAGTTCGCGCAGTACGGTGTCTGACGAAGGTTTTTGTGGAACCCAATAGTGCGACATTCCACTTGCTACAGCAACATATTTGCAGGATATCATCTGAGCACTTAGGATAACCGACGATCAGTTAGACGACTCGAAGCCGTCGAAGTGACGCTACTCTGGCCACAGTAGTAGGCGTGCCAAAAATGTCATCTTGCGATTAAAGAAGGCTGCTGAAGATGGAAATGCTACGCGAAATCATACCGGTGGTCCTAGTGGGGCCACCGTACCGAAAGAGGATCGATACATAGCCCTAGTGACGAAAAGAAACAGACATCTCATTCCTAGGAAGATCGCTGGAGACCATGGATCGTGCTACGAGTACACATGTCTCTGCCAGAACCATTTTGCGATGGTTAAATTAGGCTGGTTTGCGTGTTCGGAAGTCTGTTATACGCATCCCACTTCAACTACGCGATCTTCGAGAAGGAGATAGCTGGTGATGACAGCATGTTGTCTTCAATAAAATTCTTCAGGGTATCAGACCGCATCGTCATAATTTTAAATTGCGCCAACGTTTCGGCCAGCGTTGCAGCTAGCCTTCATCAGGGCCTGATGAAGGCTAGCTGCAACGCTGGCCGAAACGTTGGCGCAATTTAAAATTATGACGATGCGGTCTGATACCCTGAAGAATTTTATTGAAGAAGACAACGGCCGCGGAAGCCTACGCTTACAGACAGCATGTTGGTTTGGGTCAGCAACTGTGGTCCAGAGTGAATCCCGTTTTACTGTGACAAGTGATTCTGGGCAATACTTAGTCTAGAGAAAGAGGCGGACACTTTACACTTCACAGAATGTTCATGAACGTTATCGGTATGGCCTAGACATTACAGTGTGGGCAGGCATTATGCCCAATGGGCGAACATTGTTGCGTATCTTTGCTCAAGGTATCGTTACAGCAGAACGGTACTGCAGGGAGAATATTTGGGATCGCGTATGTTTAGCGGTGCGGTAGGTGCCGACGTTCTGTTTATGGACGACACACAGGACTGCTGAGGTGTTGGGCACACTGAAAAGTGAAGATATTAAATGAATGGAATGGCCCGAGTACTCTCCGGACCTAAATCCTATAGAGAATGCCTGGGATGTTCTTTGCAGACGTGTTTCTCAACGAACACCCCCTCCCTAAAACTTGAAAGAACTGAAAACCAACCTGAGAGAGGAGTAGGATAACATCCCCCAAGGATGTCTCAAAAGTTTGTTCGCCAGCGTGAATAACGGTGCAAAATGTACGTTATTACCAAAGGACGGCATATTCCTTACTGGGAGTCCGATATCGATCATTATGTCGGGACTCTAACCTGCGTCAAACACAAACGTCATTTATATCTGCTATCCTGTTTTCCCATGTGGTGATATCCGTACCGTTTTTCATTATGAATATACCACTTTGCCACTGTTACGTTTTTACTCTGTTTCATTGCCTGTGATTGTTTCTGTCCAATAATGTCTCTGTTCCTTAGCAATTACCAAGCAGTGTATTTCAAACACTGTTAACAGCTGAAGTGAAATTAAGACTTCCATTATTAATGAAAATTAACAATTTGTTGTTGACGATCTGCACACTGATTGGCTTAGTAAGGATGAGTGTGAGTTCCAACCAAGCAACTATGCTGCATAGGGCAGATTAGAGAAGATATTTCATATCACAGAGTTGAGCAACATGGAGGTTTAAACTAGCTAGAAATCTGCCTAATTTGGGTGAGAACCAGCTCTATATTCGTGCTGATGTCTATGAGATTTTGTGAAGTGAGTGGTACTGAGCCTCCAAGCGACAGATATTTTAAAAACATTGATAGCTTCAAGAAGATAATGGATGATCTGCTACCTGAAACAGAGTTGAGGAACGAGTCATCAGAGAAATTCTGCCAGAAAAAAGTATTTCAATAAATGTCATTGTAGCTGGTGGACTGCGTAGTCGACACAGGAGTGACATGCCATGTGTCTCCAAATGTTCCTTTATTTATGTTAATAATAATGATGTAATGTACACTCTATCCAGTATCGAAATTAAAACGGCAACTGAGAGCTATAGCAGGCTACTTAAGAGCGATGCCATTTTCGAGGTAACATTTGCTGGTCTTACATCTATGCATAGGTTTTTCATAGTTCCAAATCTGTGTACTTATATGTTGTTAGGAACTGATTCCCTAGCCATGCAAGCTGACACTTTACTTAATACTTGACAGGTAACACTAGAGAGACAAAATCCGTAGCAGACACAACCATATGTACACTCTACTTCATGCAACAGATGAGAACAGTAAAACAACAAATTCCATTAGCAATGTCAAATAAAATCTAACTAGACACACTTTGACCAAATAGATTTTCAACTTAATACAATATGCCCAATAGCATAATTAATAGGCGGCCCTGCGTCAGTTCCGTGCCCTACAAGCTAGCCCTGGTCCCAACAAACACACATTTTGTAATATATGCAAACACATCACAACAACCAAATCTTTATTCTTCGCTGTGCTGTATTCCCTGGATCAGGAAAGTCTGCTCTGGCCAGAAAGATGCACCACGTCCACATCAAACTATCATCAGTCTCAGCTTTCTGTTCACAATGCTGCCTCGCTTTTCTGCCCTACACTTCCTGCTTTCTCTCACTATGTTCTCATACTCCAAGTTGTTAGTGAAGCTCTCCTCTGCCAGCCATTCTGAATTGCCTGTCGCATCCTTCACAGAAATGGAGTCATATTGACATCAGCATTTACCTAGATCAGCCACACAAATACACCAAGAAGATCAACAGGCGCACCATGCATAGCCCTGGCCCTGCACCGACGACTTGTACACCATTGTTCACGACCACCACGAATTGGCTCCAACTCATTGCTGCCGTTATAGGTTTGTCAGCCAGACTACCCTCTAGTACGCCTTACCATCACACCTCACCTTGGTGTGGCACTGCACCCACAAAACTGTGATACATGCACCCCCAGCAGTGGCAATAACACAAGCGCCTCACTGGTGCCGCCACTAGACAGAGAAGGACATCAACTACGCTGTGAATTGCCAATCCACGGCACATCGTGCTACAAACAGAAATATTTTATAGAATTCAAATAACTGAAATCAGTTTGCATTCCTACAGCTTCCATGCTTAACTATTTTGCTAGTTATTAATTGCTAATGCCACACTCAGTTGTAATTGTTTTACAATTGAAAAATACAACTGACATAAATTGAACTACAGCAAGGGACTTAACTAAAATCCATCATTACATACAAGTTGTACTAAGGTAGATCTAACAAAATTAGATGCAATCTAATTATTAAGAAAAAAAGATTACTGAGAGTTTCAGAGGGAGCTTTAGGCAACGTTATACTGAAAAAGGGGAAGAGAGATGAAATAGCGGAGGCAGCAATGTGTCAACACAAGGCCTAATAGAAATCATTCGATAATATGGGAAACATTGAACTTAGATGACGAATAGAGAAATAAAAAAATTCGGAAAATGAAGCAAGTGAAAGGGAATACAGACCTCTAAAAATGAAATTGACAGAATATGCAAAATGGTTCGGCAGGAATGGCTAGAGGACAAATGCAGGGCTGTAGAACATGTATAACTAGGAGAAGGGTAGATAACGCCTGTTGGAAAATTAAAGAGACCTTTTAAGAAAAGAAGGCTCAGATGTCAAACCAGTACCAAGCAAAGAACGGAAATCTGAAAGGTAGAAGGAAGCTCTGCAAGGGAAATGAATTGCTAAGAAAGTTTTACAGAGCGCTGGAAGGTCTAAGTCGAAACAAGGACCCTAGAGAAGACAACATTGCGTCGGAGTTATTGAGATCCTTTGCACAGATAGCCGTGACAAACTAATCCACCTAGTGTGCAAGAGATGTGAGACGGGCGAAATACCCTCAGGCTTCAGGAAGAATGCAATAATTCAAATTCCAAAGAAAGGAACTGCTGACTGAATACTACAGAACTGTCAGTTTAATAAGTAGGGGAGCAACATGATAAAGTGAATAATTTACAGAAGTACGGAAAAACCGGTAGAAGCCGACTTCAGGGAAAGTAAGTTTGGGTTATGGAAAATTCTAGGAACACACGAGGCAATTCTGACACTACGACTTATCTCAGATGATATTTTAAAGAAAGACAAATATACATTTACAATATTTGTATCTCAAGGAAGGCTTTCGCCAATGTTGACTGGAACACACTCTTTAAAATTCCAAAAGTACTGTAGCAGGGATAAGATGCAAGGAGTGAAAGGTTGTATACGGCTTGTACAGATACCAGCCTGCAGTTAGAACAGTTGAAGGACATGGAAGGGAGGCAGTAGTTGACAAGACAGTGAGGCAGGATTGCAGTCTGTCCCCGATGTTACTTAGTCAGTACACCAGGCAACACTAAAGAAAACGAAGGAGAAATTTGGAAAAGGAATTAAAGTTTAGGGAGGAGAAATAAAATTTTTGAGGTTTGCCTGTGACATTGCAGTTCTTTCAGAGACAGCCGAGGACTTGAAGGGGCAGATGAATGACATGTAGTAGTGGTAGTAGTAATTTTATTCATCTGTAGATCACTTTTACGAGAATATTGTAACATGTCCTGGTATTACAATTTAAGAACAACAAAAATAATGTAATTCGTGTACACAGGCATTTACACATAGGTGTAGTTTGGCGAGGATGGAATAGATAGTTGGTCGTGGCCTTATAATAGGAACTATCCTGGCATTTGCCTGAAGTAATTTAGGGAAACCAGGTGTGAGTCGGCAGGTTAATAATAAGAAATAATAAATATTGTTCGGCGTCTCCTACTAGCTCCTGGAAACTATTTTTGTGGTCAGCCAGAAAGCGATAGAGAACATATTGAACGTAGTTCCCAGTTTGCAAGTCCACATTCTTCTTTTGCTCACTCAAAGAAATGTTTCTACTCTCTGTTTACTCAACAGTATCAGGAACTACCATTATAAATGAATGTTTTGAGTTCTGATTCAATTATATTTAAGAAAATTTCACACGCACAACACAGTAATATTTCTGATATCACAAACAGTACTATGAGCAGTTCAGAGGCGAACTTTTCGGTAGTCCCAATAAATGGTCTTTCACTCCGACTTCTAATAATCTAAGTTAATCGCTCGTCGCAAAAGTGGAAAATAATCTCACCACTTGCTACATGGTTTTGTTAACATTAGAAGCGGCACGCAAAACAGTTACTTCCGCGAAATCTAAGCCATCCTGGACGGTGTACAGTCCTCAGGAGTTCACTTCCTATTTGTGCCAAACACATGCGTTTAGTTGCAGCCTGGCTGTGACATCATTCCAGGCAGCACGTAAGCCAGCGTCTGACTGACAGTTGATAGCTGGCTGTGAAGTGAAGTCCAGTCACTGCCTCTCAGGCCGTATTTATACTGTACGAGGTGCATTCAAGTTCTAAGGCCTCCGATTTTTTTTTCTCCGGACTGGAAAGAGATAGAAACATGCGTATTGTTTTAAAATGAGGCCGCGTTCATTGTCAATACATCCCAGAGATGGCAGCACCGTACGGCAGATGGAATTTTACCGCCAGCAGCGAGAATGAGAACTGTTTTAAATACTTAAAATGGCGACGTTTTCCTTACTTGAACGGCGTGCAATCATTCGTTTTCTGAATTTGCGTGGTATGAAAGCAATTGAAATTCATCGACAGTTGAAGGAGACATGTGGTGATGGAGTTACGGATGTGTCGAAAGTGCGTTCGTGGGTGCGACAGTTTAATGAAGGCAGAACATCGTGTGACAACAAACCGAAACAACCTCGGGCTCGCACAAGCCGGTCTGACGACATGATCGAGAAAGTGGAGAGAATTGTTTTGGGGGATCGCCGAATGACTGATGAACAGATCGCCTCCAGAGTTGGTATTTGGGTTCTGTGCACACAATCCTGCATGACGATCCGAAAATGCCAAAAGTGTCATCCAGGTAGGTGCCACGAATGCTGACAGACGACCACATGGCTGCCCGTGTGGCATGTTGCCAAGCAATGTTGACGCGCAACGACAGCATGAATGGGACTTTCTTTTCGTCGGTTGTGACAATGGATGAGACGTGGATGCCATTTTTCAATCCAGAAACAAAGCGCCAGTCAGCTCAATGGAAGCACACAGATTCACCGCCACCAAAAAAATTTCGGGTAACTGCCAGTGCTGAAAAAATGATGGTGTCCATGTTCTGGGACAGCGAGGGCGTAATCCTTACCCATTGCGTTCCAAAGGGCACTGCAGTAACAGGTGCAACCTACGAAAATGTTTTGAAGAACAAATTCCTTCCTGCACTGCAACAAAAACGTCCGGGAAGGGCTGCGCATGTGCTGTTTCACCAAGACAATGCACCCGCACATCGAGCTAACGTTACGCAACAGTTTCTTCGTGATAACAACTTTGAAGTGATTCCTCATGCTCCCTACTCACCTGACCTGGCTCCTAGTGACTTTTGGCTTTTTGCAACAATGAAAGTCACTCTCCGTGGCCGCACATTCACCAGCCGTGCTGCTATTGCCTCAGCGATTTTCCAGTGGTCAAAACAGACTCCTAAAGAAGCTTTCGCCGCTGCCATGGAATCATGGCGTCAGCGTTGTGAAAAATGTGTACGTCTGCAGGGCGATTACGTCGAGAAGTAACGCCAGTTTCATCGATTTCGGGTGAGTAGTTAAATAGAAAAAAAAATCGGAGGCCTTAGAACTTGAATGCACCTCGTATATGGGCGCAGCGGACGGCCGAAGGGAACACCTGCCGTCATCCGCTCTATCCTCAAGTAGTTGCATCTAAATGGCCACTTTCTCGGACACATATCATTTTATAACACTGTTGTTTATCACTTCACAATCTTCATAATTTTTGTCTGACAGGAGTTAAGAAGGCTTTAATCACAAAAATAGTTTTAGCTAACCTACGTATAAAATTTCCTGATCTAGAATTTTTAGAACGGAACTGACCGTAGAACATGACCTCTGAACTACATCTTTAAGAGAATTGTTATTTATATCAAAGTATTGAAACTTATTATATCTTCATTATTGCATAGATGTAATCAAGTGCCGTAGACAGAACTGTCTATCATTAATATAACTGGTACTTAATCTACGACAAATAAGGACGTTTTCAGTAAATTACTCGCAAACTATTAGAGGTAGCTTAATGGGACCCCATAGTTAATGTATTTATCCTAAACTGAAGCGTCATACGAATTTTTATTTTCCTAGTTTAATATTTAGCGCCCTTAATTTTTGGTAAAAACACCGATTTTGACGAAAATATTGCTCCGATCACGCTGAGACTTGTAACAGTTAAATACATTTGCAAAATCTGACCAATTTTGGCTTTCTAGCTTTGCTGTTTAGTACCACTAGTTTCTTTCTTAATACGTTTTCTTAAAACGATGCGAGCGGTTTTAGACGTTTCACTCCGAAACCGCGCTGCTGCTACGGTCGCAGGTTCGAATCCTGCCTCAGGCATGGTTGTGTGTGATGTCCTTAGGTTAGTTAGGTTTAAGTAGTTCTAAGTTCTAGGGAACTGATGACCTCAGATGTTAAGTCCCATAGTGCTCAGAGCCATTTGAATCATTTTTGAACAGTATCTATTTACATTTGAGGACTTGCAAGGCATGTTTTTGATTTATGACTCCCTGAAACTTACGTTTAGCTCTCTTTAACAAGGGAATATAATAACCAAGCTCCTATCAATGTGTTGAAAATTAATTATATATGTGACCTAATTAGATACAACCCTTAAGAATGTAAATCTTTCTATGGTGCAGTGCTCTCTTGGACAGTTTTTGAGAAATGAATTTATAATGAATGATTGATTTTTTTTTTCAATTTCACACATATATGAGTAACTTCGAATCTAAATTGTAGTAGTTTGTTCACTATCTGTCTATATATGTGTTCACTTCGTAAATCCAGAGAAAATAACAAGAATCATGTGCATTGGAAGCAAACCATTTCACATTTTACTTGTTTTATTCATTTCAATAAATGAAGAAAGTGCTTTATTCCAAATATCAGATGTAACAATACCAGTGAAGGAAAGTTGCTAGTCACCATATAGCGGAGATGCTAATTCGCGATAGGCACAATAAAAAGATTCACACACTCGTAGCTTTCGGCCATCAAGGCCTTTGTCAGCAGTAGACACACATACACACACGCACACACACACACTCACGCGAACGCAACTTGCACACTGTACAGCTAATTGACAAATGTACTCACGTGGTGTTGGTAAAATCCTCAGTGATTCGAAGGGATCTTTACAGTGAGCCCGATCACTATTTCTGGTTATTATTGTTATGGCGCTTTACTGTAGTTTGGAAACTGTGTTCATATTATCCGCAATTGTTTCCCAGAAAAGAATTCCTTAGGTAAGAATTAAGTGTCTATATATATATATATATATATATATATATATATATATATATATATATATAACTTCCATACATTGTTACATGCTGATAACAGGAGTTGAAGGACATAACATGCTGATTACACTCTCTTTGCAAGTTCACCCCACTTCAAATGAAAATCAAACCCCTAGAAATATCGTGTTTGTTTTGCAGTTCAAAGAGTTCCCATCTGCACTTAATTTAACAGTTCCATTTCCCCTCTTCAAACAGATCGAAGGCATCTGTTTTCTCTACATTCAGTGTCACTTATTGCGTACTGAAAGATTGTAACTTCCTTGAGGGTTTTAATTGCTTTCTGTGCTAGGAGTTCTCTTGCTACTTCAGTTATTATAATATTGCTGTCATCAGCAATGGCCACATGCAGAATGCTATTTTGAAGTGAAACTTGGACAACAACTAAAGAACAAGGACGTAGAACCAGGTGGTAGAAATGAAATTTCCAAGAGAAGTTAAAGCTGTAGAAGATTAAATAGACTGAAAAACTAAGACTAAGAGAAGAGCTTGGCATATACACTGTAAATGAGACCAAAGCGAATCGACAAATTTGGCTAAAATGTCTGCAAAGAATGCTATATCCAATACTACCAAAACAAGCCTTAAATTTCAGACCTTTAAGTACAACATCCGAAGGAAGCAAGAAAAAGACGGATGCATAATTATAAGACGGAACAGCCCATAGCCTAGACCTCGATAGAAGAAGACGAATAATGTATGTTGGTTCTCACGTTTTTCTAAAAGTTTTGACGTATTTAAGGAATGTATTTTTTCCACTCTTTGAACACTGTATGCTAGGTATGTTTAGAATTAGTTATTAGCTACACCTCTTATTCCTAATGCTTCTAGCTTATCTATTAGACTCTTATAGTCGACAGCATCAAAACCCTTACAAATATCTAAAAATACACCTGTGGCCCATTCGTGTTTGTCAAGGACATCAAGTATCATTTTTATGAATTCTGCTATGGCTGTTCTGTACTTCTACCACTTGAAAAACCAAACTATGATTCACTTTAAAGGTTGTATTCATTCTAGTAAAGCATTAATATGCCTTCCATAATTGATCCTATTATTTTTTACGATGGAGACAGTAGGGAAACGAACTAGTGGCGTTTTCATGTCTGCTGAATAACTTTTCTTTAGCCGAGGTACAATTCTTGTCTATTTTAAATACTCTGAAAATTTCCCTGCAGGGAATGAGTCATTTGTGTTTGTTAACGAAGCTTGTATACTTTGTATACATTGTTTCAGAACACAGATCGATACTTCACTAAGCCTACTGACGTTTATTTTGTTTGGTTTTGTATAGTTTTACTGTCTTCATGCTCTGTGGTTGGTAGAAACATCATTTTACATAGTGTATAATTAGCATAATTATTTACAGGTGTTATATTTGTTTTTGGGAATTCTTGTTTTAATTTCTCTATAGTACTTAAAAAATTCTTATTCACGTAGTTTTCTAGGTGGTGTGGTTCACTTATTTCTGTAGCCCCTCCATTATCAGTATGTTTTATGCCTTTGTTTGTCTCCCCTTCTTACATTTCGAATGATATCCCAGACTGCTTTGCTTTTATTGTCTGGATTGTATATTGCTTTGTAATTAAATTACATTTTTTGTAGCAATCACACCCTTCTATAAATCGATTTGTATCGCTGACAGCAATGTAAGAACTGCCGCTCATTGTGTCTCCTTTCCACAGAACTGTGGCATTTAGGAGTTTGAGAGGACTCCTTGACTGCTGCTGCTATACATCTGTTTTTGTGAGACATTAATACTGATATGGATACTTTTGGAAACGGCTTTTCAAGGGTCAATTTAAATAATTACGAGAATTTAGTGAATTTCGCATTTGCTTTGATTTCTCTACGTACTTCATCCAAACTTTGTCTTGTTGGTCCTCTTGAAAAATCGTGTATTTTGATTTCTGATAGATGTCTTTCGTAGGCGTGCAGTTTAGAGACTTTCTTCGATAAACGATTTTACTGTCATTTGACAGAGGTGATCTGACAGCCCAAGATCTTTTATAGGTACATCAGAATTTCTAAATTAAAATTAACAGTGGAGATCACAATTATATTTCTTTATTGACCGGTTTCGGCTTATATACAAGCCATCTTCAGAAGTTTTTGGCCCTGCAAAGATAAGAACAGCGAAGTTACAAGCTGTAATATTACATATGGTTTTGAAATAAGATACAGAAAAGCTGTAATAAAAATGAACAGTACTATTGTAAGACACGATGTCATATATGTATTTAGAAGCCCATGCCATGAAAACGTCCACACAGCTGTAATATTACATATGGTTTTGAAATAAGATACAGAAAAGCTGTAATAAAAATGAACAGTACTATTGTAAGACACGGTGTCATATATGTATTTAGAAGCCCATACCATGAAAACGTCCACACAGAACTGCCACGCTGTCACTATGGCACCTTGACATCACCAGCTGTTCTCGTGGTGATGTCTCCATATTTTGACTTAATGACGCTGGAAAATACTAAGTAACTTTTCTATAGCGTTTATTCATGAGTTTTCGGCACAAACGTCTGTGATGATATCGACCTGTATCGATACCTTGATAGTAATCGGCGTCCCCAGGCGTACTTCTTTGGTTTCTCGACTGCCACTTCGGCCGTTACGTTACCATGACAATGGCGACCTTTCTTAGTATATACTTCTATCATATCATGGCGGCCATCTCAACCTTACGACGACGTCGTTTTGAATCCCTACAAGAGGGCAATGCCTAGAAAATATACACAGCGTGTATATATTTTAATGGTTGCATCTTTTAATATACTTTTACCTCACATTATCCCTGTATGTAATATCTTTTGCATATAATTACCACTGTCTTGTTCATTCGTTTATTGACAAAATATTGTAAGAACGATACGTTTGCCTTTCGTGCCAGTGTTAATAGATTACACTGCTTGTTCTACTGTTTTGTAAGTTTGTTTATTGCACTTTAACGTAAGTGACTACTTGCCTTATGCTTGATAATTTTTTGAACATCTTATGTACTCATACGTGGGCTCCGCGAACTTAATGTGCAGATTGCATGCAGCTCCTGTGAAGCGTCTGCCATTGGCTGGTGATGACGTGAGCCATAGTCGGCGCGCGAATTGCACACTACATAACCCGTGGCTCCACAGCCATCAGTCAGTGTACGATAGTGGTAACACAATAAATCTGAGGAGCCGCCAGCACCAACCATAGGGGTAAACGCAATGACCTTTCTCTATTTCTTAATACCATATACAGCAGTAACGTTTATTTTTACTACAGCTTTTCTGTAGCTTATTTCGAGACCATATGTAATAGTACATTTTGTAACTTTGCTGTTCTTACCCTTGCAGGACCAAAAACTTCTGGCTTGTATATAAGCCGAAACCGGCCAATAAAGAATTATTATTGCCATCTCGACTGTTCATTTTAACTTGAATATAACATCAGGCCGCTGCTCTCCATAGACTTCGTCGTCATAATTTATCACAGTTTCCCCTGTCCACATTTGTGGGCAGATGGTAGATTACTTATGCAGTCATTATAGTAACTTCTGTTTCACTGTTGACCAATACAGACATGCCTAAACACTGAAAGTTATTTATAAGGATGCTAGTGGTTTCATTTATGACACTTGCTTTTATGTTTATGTGTCCACACAAAATTATGTTGATTTTTGGACTGAATACGTGATCTAGGTCTTCTGTTAATTTATTGAAAAATGTGACCACACTACCACTGTAAGATCGATACACACTCAAAATTATTAATTTGTTGGTGATGTGAAGCCCTGTTAACTTAGAAGCTGATATTTGTCTTCACTTGCTGTATCAAGGTCATGAAGGTCATGTCTTGATTTAAACTCCGTTTCTTTTCTGAAATATACGCCTCATCCTCCACCGTTTGAAGTAGTCCTTCAGTAACAGTAAGTTTCTCGAAAAGACGTTATCAGACGAGCATCAACAATAGTAAAACAAGGGTAATGGAATTTGGTTGAATTAAATCTCGCTGTGCTGCGGAAGTTGGATTAGGAAACGAGACACCAAAGGCAGTAAGCTATTGCAGTTCCTGTGTTGTTCAAAAGGATGATACAGTGTTCCTTCGGCCCTGAATGCATGCATACTGTTCGGCACAAATTTTCATTGTCATTCCATTATGCAGCTGATAGTTGTCCATATTCGCAACTGTGAATACAGTTAATGTATTTCATAACAGCTGTAGTCACCGCAGCGCCTGTTCCTGTCGACATAACATGTATGTCGAAAGAAACATGGCGTGTTCTTCTAAACAACAGAGGCATTGCAACATCGTATTTATTTGCTGACACCGGCAGAATGATTTTCAATAATTAAAATGCCCCCCACCCCTTACAGGAACAGACATTCATGTTCAGCAAAAGAAACAGAACATTTTGAACGATTAGATATAGGACGTTCACATTAGCAGAACATGTACATTAGTGTGTTCTGCAGAAATGATTAGCATTTGTCACCTCGATTCAGCATGTATCGTTTTGCCTAGTAGGCACAGAGTGTACCATAGTTACTGATAACTTGCTCCATGCGTGATGGCATCGATGCGTTTAAGGCACGAATGGCGTCCTGTGGTATAGGCATCCATGCTGCATTCACCTGGATCCAAAGTTCATCTATGATGGTTGGCACTGGGTCACAACACTGCACTGTCGTTTCACCATATCCTACACAATTTCGATTGGCGACAGTTCTGTTGATCTGGCGAGCCAGGGCAAAAGGCTGGCATCATGTGACACCAAGAAATAACGTGTTAATGCAGCAACATGTGGTCAAGCATTTTCTTACTAAAAAATGGCGCCTCGATTGTGTGGCAGAAAGGGTATGGCTATGGGCCGCGGGATGTCATTCACATAGGTCATACTGGTCACAGTACGATGGACACACCAGCAGCGATTTGTGGTTGTACCCACTAGCACCGCACACCATACGGCCTTGAGTTGGCGCTGTATGCCTTGTGCGAATGCAGTCACTGTGATACCGCTCCCCTGTCAGCGGCCAACAAAAATGTGGCCATCACTTTCAAACAAACAGAACATGGATTCGTGCGAAAATGCTCTCTGATGCCATTCTTGTCCCCAGTGACGTCGTTCCATACACCATTGTCGTCTAGCAAGTTTCTGCACGTTCGTCAAAGACAGGTGGAGAAATGGACGACGTGCACGTAACCCATGCCGTAGTAAACGGTGACATATTGCCACCCTGATTGTGTACGATGTGTTAAACTGTTCCACTGTTGCGCTAGAGCGGTGGAGGAGGCAGATCTGTCCTGCGATGCCGTTCGGATGAGCTCTCAATATCCTCGGTGAGTGGTCTGGATGGTGCTGCCTGTTCATCTCGTGGCGTTCTAGTCTTCTGTGAACCATTCTTCACTCACCAGTTGCGCTGCCGAAACACTTCGCCTGGCTAATGATGCATCCTCTTTCACACTCACTGATTTGACGGTACGATTGGTGCAACCTGCGCTTCTACCCAAGCCACATTGATCGATTACCTTCGGTTTATAGTGACAACGAGAGCTGCAGGGACATTTTAACGGTAGGTAGTGTTGCGTTGTTTGGCCCTGAAACCGTTGGCCGGCATGGTTCAAATGCTTTTTTTATTTTTTTTTTTATACATGAGTGTACTAATCAATGTACGAGTGCAGGTTGCAGACTCAGGATTGACGATATGCGGACGTTTGGGTCTGTCCTTTGAGCGTGCTCGGATAGTCTAATAGTAAGGTGACCGTTAGCGATAATAGGGAAATCCAGATTCGAGTCCGGCTCCGGCAAAAATTTTCATTATCATCATTCCATTATACAGCTAATGGTTGTCCATATTCGCAACTGCGAATACATTTCATGTATACTAAAAACGTTAGATGAGTTTTACTATTTTTGGCAGCAAAATAGCTGATGACGGCCAAACTAGAGAGGATTTAAAATGCAAACTGGTTAGAGCAAGAAAAGTATTTCTGAAAGAGAGGAATCTGTTAACATCGAAAATGAATTTAACTGTTAGGAAGTTTTTCCTGAAGATATTTAGCTGGAGTGTAGTCTTGTACTGAAGTGAAACATGAACTATAAGCAGTTCAGACAAGAAGAGAAGCGTTTAAAAGGTGCTACTACAGAAGAAGATAGGTGTGTACATCACGTAACTGATGAGGTGGTACTGGATCGAATTAGGGGAAGAAGAAATTTGTGTCACAACTTGAATAAAAGAAGGGAGTGGTTGATAGTACCCGCTACGAGGCAGTGTCAATATGATGTTGGAGGGAAGTGTGAGGGTAGAAAGTGTCAAGGGATAGCAAGGGGTGCAAATATTAAGTAGGTTCAAATGGATGTAGGTTGCAGTAGCTATTCAGAGATGAAGAGGCTTGCACAGGATAGCCCAGTGTCGAGAGCTGCATCTAATCAGTCGTCGCAAGCTCCCACAGAGACGTAAGTCGTTATAAACATGTAGGCTTCATTGTATCATCGTAAAGTGACGTGGCATTACACCCAGAACGATTTTAATCAGGTGGATATCATTGTTTGCCAATAAATGATGTCGCAGAGGGGCATTTATGACCCTGCCGTATACACTAGACCAACGCCTCACGATCGCAAAGTTGCTACAAGCCAGGAGAGTCTTTCCCGTACTCTAGGGACAAACACAGAATGTTCTTCTCGACTTATTGCAGAGAAGTCTCCAGGAAAGCTAAACGTTCCCATTGAAAATGTCGCCTCCTGGAAGAACAAGCAGGCATGAAATCTCTGTAAAAGGTCTTATCTAAGTCTGCGAGGGGTGGAGATTGAGGAAGACTAACAGTACAAAAGAGTAATTTTCTCTGGGTCATGCCACTTCGGAGAGGTCACTGCCTTGGACATAGCCATCTCATTATATCCCAGTAATGCGAATGTGCCACCCCTGGCTAAATCCGTATGTTACATTCCGTTTGGGAACAATATCTATTCGTAAGTGAAATTAGAAAAGGAAGAGATTCAAATCTCACTAATGTGCTTTTATACACTGAAGTGATAAAATTTATGGGATACCTCCTAACATGGTGTTGGACCTCTTGTTGTCTGATGTAGTGCAGCAGCTAGACGTGGTATGGACTCAACAAGTCGTTGGAAGTCCCTTGCAAAAATACTGAATCATGCTGTCTCTCTATACTCGTCCATAATTGCGAATTTGTTGCCGATACAGCAGTTTGTGCACGAAGTGATCTCTCAATTATGTCCCATAAATGTTCGATGGTTCATGTCTGGAGGCCTGGGTGGCCAAGTCATTCGTTCCAATTGTCCAGAATGTTCTTCAAACCAGTTGCAAACTATTGTGGCCAGCTGACATGGCGCGTTGTCATCCACAAAACTTCCACTGTTGTTTCGGAACATAAGTCCATAAATGGCTGCAAATGGAAATAGTCTCTAAGTAGCCAAACAGAACCATTTTCAGTCAATGATCGGTTCAGCTCGACCAGAGGATCCAGTCCATTCCATGTAAACACAGCCCACACCATAATGGAGGCACCAAAAGCTTGCACAGTGCCCTGTCGATGACTTGGTTCCATGGCTCCGTGCACCACAATCGAAACCTATCCTCAGCTCTTACCAACTGAAATCGGGATTCATCTGACCAGGCCACGGTTTCCCATTCGTCTAAGGTCCATCCGATACCGCGGTGGTCTCGCGGTTCTAGGCGCGCAGTCCGGAACCGTGCGACTGCTACGGTCGCAGGTTCGAATCCTGCCTCGGGCATGGATGTGTGTGATGTCCTTAGGTTAGTTAGGTTTAAGTAGTTCTAAGTTCTAGGGGACTAATGACCACAGCAGTTGAGTCCCATAGTGCTCAGAGCCATTTGAACCATTTTTTTCCATCCGATACTTTCGTCGTACGTCCCACATTGATTTCTGCTTTTATTTCACGTTGTGCTGCTTGCCTGTCTGACAACTTTATGCAAACGCTGCTGTTCCCGGTCGTTAAGTGAAGGCGTCGGGCACGTCAGTGGTCAGAGGTAATACCTTAAATTTGGTGTTCTCGGCACACTCACGACACTGTGCATATTGGAATATTGAATTCCCTAACAATATCCGAAATGGAGTGTCCCTTGTTCTAGCTCTGACTGACATTCCGCGTTACAATACTCCAGATATTTATCGGGTTCTTGGCCAGACCTTTTGCTAAGGTATAACGGTGGTAGTCGTACGCTCCGCACATAGATTTTCTCGTAGATTCACGAATCTCTACTAATATTTGCCTGTCGTCATTTGTTACGAATTTGACTGTTAAACCACGGTGGGTCTTTTCCATCCTTAATTCATTTACTAGGCGCGTACTTGTCCAGATCACGATTTACAGTCTGTTAAAAACTTTCCTCGTAGTTCCTCTACGTCCATCACTCTGGAATTAAATGATGTCAGTTCATCGTCTAAGTGAAAAGCTAACAACTGCTTGCCTGCTTTTACTAGTAGAACCACTCTCCTAGCCTTCTTGACTGATTTATTAACTTTCGTAACCATAGTCAAGACGGAAACTACATTTTAAGTAAAGAAGATAACGAAAGTAGGTGATGATTGGTCAGTATTGAGTATCGACTGGACATGGGTAGATACCATCTTGACTGGTACAAAATGCTGGCAGTATAACGAAGAAATACTTGATTATTTGAGAAGACACCACACGATTTGTGACGAGACAATTTGAACAGACTCATCCCAAGAAGAAGTTTTATTACTATGATACGCTCAGTTGTTACACTACAGCCACACATGTGTATCTTGATAAGATCATAAGATCACGTCTGCTTGGTGTCAAGTAAAGGCTTATGTTACAGCATACAGTGCGGAAGGCGACATGTCGCTATAGAGTGCGGGGACTTGCAAAGAAAGGCATTTAGAATGTGACAGCAATCGATTGGTGTCGTTTTTGACGTGAAACGGTAGTGTTACAGAATTATTATTGGAAAAGAAACTGGTTCATCGAAGACGTTCGTAAGTAAAATAGGACAAAGTAACAGTCGAGAAATGGGCTACGAAGAAGGTGATATTAATGACAAAAAATGGTTCAAATGACTCTGAGCACTATGGGACTCAACTTCTGAGGTCATCAGTGCCCTAGAACTTAGAACTACTTAAACCTAACTAATCTAAAGACATCACACACATCCATGCCCGAGGCAGGATTCGAACCTGCGAGCGCAGCGGTCGCGCGGTTCCAGACTGGAGCGCCTAGAACCGCTCAGCCACACCGGCCAGCTATTAATGACATTAGTGAACCAAGACGAAGCAGTAAAAGCGAAGATAGGGGTGATTTCTTTGCGTCATACCATCTTCTGTAAGCAAGGTATATGGACGAAATATTTTAGTTCAGTCTGGAGCATCGGTGTAGGCCGATATGCAACTATGACCTTCATGCCGCATGTATTTTTGTACTCGTCTTTCGGTTAAATGCATGTAGCTTAAGTTAGTGCCTTGCTGACGGTAAGCTATAACAAGTTTGTAATATTTTCGCAGCTCTGTTTCCTGGATTTTGTGAAAGTAAAAGCTGAGAGACACAAATGAGCACCGGTTAGATTGACATCCATCCCACACCTCGTGTGGCCCCAACACATGACCTCCTCCAACGTTCTTCACTAGTTCGATACATAGACCGTTGAATCTTCTTCTAATTCTGTGGTTATGAATGACAACAAACGGTTGATTTTAATCAATTCTTTTCTTGAGACACTTCGTGCGAATAGACACTATTGTCCGGTGCTAACGTCCAGTGGTAACAGTTTACGCATTCTCCATGAGTGCTGTTATAAAACTTCGTAGTCCGTTACTGTTATTTGTGGTACGTGCAAAACAGTTCAAAAATTACCGCCTCAACCTGTTCACAAGCGCCAGTTTCAGAACGGAGTATTCTGTTTTGAACCACATATTTGTTTTCTTAGAAGAATAAGACAAAGTGTTTCCTCCTCAATAAAACAGCAAACGCAGCTTTTACGTGTTATCATCTTAATATTTTTTGCTATTGCATGGACGATCTTTTAAAGTGCTTTAACAAATTTTATTCTGAATTTTAGCTTCTCCAATGAAATATTTAACGCAGCTCAAAGAAGTAGTGCAGCACTTAGATGAAATTCAGGTGTGTGGCAGGAAATCAATACAACGCTTTGTTTTCTTACCCAAAGGGCAACACTATAGCAACATGGCATCAACAATGACGTTCGATCGCAGGTAACAGTCGTTGTTTTGTTTGTCACGGTCTGCAGGGGCTGGGGAATTCAAGTGCGAGAGGACGATACACAATAACACCGGAATAGCACCTTGCCCTATGCAGCTGACCGACCTTATTTCGACCTTTCCCCTTGAGCACAAGTGTCCAGTAACGTAATAAACATCAGACTTCGCTCGAAAAGGGAAAATCTAATGTGAAAACAAATTCGCCTTGATTATGTTGATGATCCTCCTCAGCTCTCAAAGTTTATATCTCGTAGGGCGACTGTCAAAGTTTTAACAGAGCTCATTCCGAATGACTCAGTCTCTTTGCGTAGCACTTCCTCGTGACGTATTTTAATGTATAGGTAATCATCAGAACAGGAACTACCTTTTATTAAATATGTGCGAGATCTTTGGTAGGTAGAAAAAAAGTCATTCATCTTCCTGTTTGCCGACTAAGAGCCGTATCCGTAAATACCTACAACCAGCTGCATTAATACATGAATTCCATATGAAATATTTTACATCGTGTTAGATCCGCTTTGCTTAGACATAATGTGTAACGATAGCTAATCTCACATGTTATCTAAACAAAGGACATAAGAAGTGGCAAAAGCAACGCAATGTGTGGCGGCGGGTAAAATCAACACTGGTCGTTACTTCGTTATGTTGTTATCAGAAGACATTTACACATACCTTCGCCCTCTATAAGAGCCTGAAAACTATTTTTTGCGATCAGCCAGAAAGCTATGGAGAACATAGTGACCATAATTTCGAGTCTACAAGTCCATCGCATTCTGGAGGACGACGGTTCAAACCCGCGTCGGCCATCCTGATTTAGGTTTTCCGTGATTTCCGTAAATCGCTTCAGGCAAATGTCGGGATGGTTCCTTTGAAAGGGCACGGCCGACTTCTTTCCCTAATCCGATGGGACCGAAGACCACGCAGTCTGGTCCCCTCCTCCAAATCAATACTACATGTCCATATTACTATTTGTGCTCACTGAAAGAAAATGTCCCTATTCCTATTTACTCAGCGGGATCAGGAACAATGACTATAAATAAAAGTTTTGAGTTTTAATTGATTCAACTATTTAGTAACAGTTCACACGCACAAAATATGTCCTAGTATTCTATCAAATATACCTATCAGAAACAGAGCTATTAGCAGTTCAGAGGCGACCTCTACGGGAAGTTGCAAATAAAATGGCTTCTAATCACCAAAAGTTAAATGCTCGCCTTAAAACTGGAAAATTTTCTCACCACTTGCCACACAGCTTTGACAATATTGTGGGTGACACGGCCTCGCGGAGTGGCCGTGCGGTTTGAGGCGCCCTGTCACGGATTGCGCGGCCTCTCCCGCCAGAGGTTCGAGTCCTCCCTCCCGCATGGCTGTGTGTTGTCCTTAGCATAAGTTAGTCTAAGTTAGATTAAGTAGTGTGTAAGTCTAGGGACCGATGACCTCAGCAATTTGGTCCCTTAAGAATTCACACACACACACACACACACACAAACAGCTACTTCGGCGGAATCCAAACGATCCAGGACGGTGTACAGTCCTCGCGAGTTCGTTTTCTACTTTTCCCGAAAACGCCTTCAATTCTGTTCAACTCTGGTGTCATCCGATGCACAGCGCACGCAGGCGCTTGACTGACGCGGTCGGATTGATGTCTCGATGTGGAGTGTCTCTTTTAACTGCTCTGTAGTTGTATTTATTTATGGGCGCAACGGACACGCGAACGGAACATCTGCCATCAACCGCCTCAGGCAGAGGTAGCAGCATCTAAATGACCCCTTTTCTATACATGTATTAATTAATATCTCTGTCGCTAAGCAATTTGCAATCTTCTTAGTTGTTATATAAATAGACTAAGTTTGGTTTTAGTTACTGAAAAAGTTTTAGCTCGACTGCATTTAAATTTTGCCGGCTAGAATTATTAGAACTCTCTTTAGGATTCCCTGGAGATATTATTATTCCTAATACAGTCTTGAAACTTGGTACAGCTTTATTACACCATAAATTTAATCGCATACTGTAATTAGAACTTTGTATCACAAATACAAATGAAAGTTAATCCATTATGATAACGGACGCTTCCGGCCCAAATTTGGTTTCTGGTAATGAACTTGAAAACTGATAGAGGTAGTTTATTGATGTCATCTATATAAGGTTTTTATATGGAACCGAGGCTACATACGAATTTTCATCTTTCTGAGTCTAATATTTAGCGTCTTCAATTTTTTGTAAAAACGTCTATTTTGAGCAAAATATTGCTTTGATTAAGTTGAGACTTTGAACATACATCGTGACACACATTTGCGTATTCTGATCAATTTTTAGCGTTCTAATTTTATTATTTAACGCCACTTTTTTCCTTAGCAGCGCTATATCTGTTTACTTAAATAACAATTTTCTACTAATAATACTTTAAGCATGTGGCTGCGTCAGTGTGACTGGCGCAATTGTTAGCCATATACAGCTACTAAATCTTTCATTGAATTGTGTGCAGTTTCATTACTTTACGACTTTACAACTTCCTCCAGCAGTTACTGTGAGACTGGACAAATTTCACGTCAGTGCGACTCTGGTTTCTTATCATCATGACCAAACGACAAATAGTTCACAGACTATGATGCGCTTGAAGCTACTGAATCAGATACTAATTAATTAAGGTACAAAATTCCTCTTCTGCTTCGATTATTTGAATGAACTGAAAGTCATCATGTGCTTCTATCCACCTGAGAAACATATCCAGTCCCTCCAGCAAACCTTTTCACTTATTACTTCTAAGGAAGGCTATTTTTCCGAGTATCAGGGGAAACGGAAATTTATAACTATGATCTGGAGGGTGTTGCACTCAAGGAGGCCTACTACATGACTAATGTGACATATTACAAAGCGTCTCTCCCTTCTCTATACCCAATGACCTCGCCATTGAAGTAGAGCACCATGTGTCATTGGAAGCAGTACACTTTTTTTTATTCACAACTGTCTTGATCGCATTTGGTGGAATGTTGAGAGTTTACCGTTTTATCTCTTGAGTCGTCATCAGAACTAAAAATACGAAAAAGACATATTCAAAATTACTATTAAATATAAAAAATTATAAAAAACATTTAAAACCATGATACACAGAAAAAATACAGAAGTAACACGTCAATAGTCATCTACCGCCCATCGTGTTCAGTTAAAATTAACTGCCCTGCCTTCTGTGATATAATTCTACTGAACTCGCCGCTATTTTCATAAATCTGATATACACTATGACCTCTCGATCTTTTCCTAACCTATTGGTTCACACGGAAACTCATTTATAAGATAATGTATAACACAGAATTTTATACAGCATAAGTTGGATCTGATGTAACATAACAAACTCTTTCAACCATTGCACAAAATCCCTATTCAGATCCGTCGTTATACTCGTATTTATCAGCTTTCCTCTCCTCTATCAGCTTTCCTCGTGTGGTTCAAGTTTTCGTGTTTGGTTTCGCTTTTAGACATTATCCCCAGCATTACTAGCATGTATTCGAAGTAAGAACCACCTCTTATTCGTTGTGATATTATGGGTTTTCCGGATGATAGCTTCCATTGGAGAACCTTCACTGGGAGAGACTAACCAATCCTCAGGCGGTTTCCATGGTTTTCCCAGAGTGTGTGCAGGTTGTACAACAAGGTAGTGTCACGAAGTGAAATGCAGTCGTCTATCAACTAAAACAGGACATCGATCCGACAAGTAGCACCTAAGGAGTATTTCTAGCTTGTTATACGGTAAGTGGCTAAAACGAATACCATTCCTATATAGCTATACATTCAATTTGGAGTATACTGAACAATCTGGTGGGAAGCGGCGCCAAGAATAGTGAAATACGAGGCCTGTTCAGAAAGTAAGCTCCGATTGATTGCCAAATTGAAACCACAGTGAACGTCAGAAATGTTTTACTTGTAACAATTAGCTACACCTTTCAGCTACTTCTCTACGTAGTCTCCGTTCTGACTTAGACTTTTGTCATAGCGTTGTACCAGCTTTTCAATAGCCTCATCATAGAAGGCAGCCGCCAGTGCTTTCCGCCAATTCTCCACGCTGGCCTACACCTCGTTGTCTGTGTCAAAATGTTGTCTTCAAAGACAGCGGTTCATGTGACCAGAGATGAAACTCAGGGGGAGACAATTGCGGACTGTATTGTGGGTAATCTAACATTTCCATTTGAAAACGATGCAGGAGCATCTTCATTGCCCCTGCAGAATGCGGCTGAGAATTGTCGTGAAGACGAAACAGCACGACAGTTATGTAATGTTTGCTGCATAGCTTCAGGCGAAATTTCTCACCAGGCCCTCGTACTTGGCGGCAGACACTATTTTCTAGACATCTTTACGCACTCACTGTGAGCTCAGAAATGAGAAGAGCGACGTGATGCTAACTGGGGTTATACTAGAGACACTACCCAACACATCTGTGCAAAGCTTTATCGGATTTTCATAGTCGTTTCCATTTCGCGACCGATCGGAGCTTACTTTCTGAACGCCCCTCGTATAAGCCATTCCATATAATATACAGGGTGTTTCAAAATGAACATACCAGTTTTAAGGCGTTGTAGCATTCATTACGTTCAACTTACAATTGTAAATAATACACCAAATGAAAGAGAAACTCAAACAGTTTTGTTTGTGTACCTGTGTGCAATGGGAACAGTATGGAATGACAAAGAGTGACTGAAAACGTGTTGAACGGGTGCAAGTCTTTCACGCTTAGCCCGAAGAAATATCCCTTCGGAAAGTTTATGGGCCTTTCTGTTTCGGTGAATCAACTGTAACTGATGTTTCTTATTTTGTGCTACAGCTACGGCCCGTGCCTCAATGGGAAGAAGCTGAACAACACATCTTTAACTGGGAGCAAGATGGTGTGCCGGCTCACTCGCATAACTCAGTACGCGACTGGTTAAACGACGTTGTATCCGACAGGTGGATTGGGCGCAAGGGACCGGTTGACAGCATTTTATGCGTGACCTCCACACACGATCTGACTGCATCATGTGTATGTGCCTCCGATACCAGCTGATCTATCCGACTTTAGAAACAGTGTTATTGCTACAATTAAACCTGACACATTGTTCAAGGTTTCGGAACAACTCGCCTATCGACTCGATGTATGATCGATGTTCACACCCAATAATTGTAAGAAAAACATGTAAGAGGTTCGAGCAGATGTAATACAGATGTAATTTTATGTAAGAGATCCGAGCAGATGTAATACAGATGTAATTTTCTGTAAGAGGTCCGAGCAGATGTAATTTCGATGTATTGCTCATGCGCTGCCTGCGATATGCAAGGTATAAGAGAATCGCTGACCAGTGTTGACTGTACGAACTGCGTAGCAGTAGCAGTAAGTTGTTGCCAGTGTGTGTGTCTGCTCTGGTCTGGTCTGGTGTATCATGTTGGCTGGGCCGGTCGCGGTGCAGCGATGCCGGAGCCTGAGAATTATTGTATAAGATAAAAAGACAGCCTCGCGCATATCTAGTAATATCATGTAAACTCCCACGTATATCTTTTAAAAATGTCCTAATAATAACAAGCATTCATTTCAATTTAAAGAATTTAATATTTTTTTCAATGCATGATCATTCCGATTGTTGCAAAAGAAAAATCATTTGCTTCCTTTCATAAATAACAAATGTATAGGCCAGTATTGCATAGAGCTGTGCCGGAAAAGAGCTATTGTAAGAGCAGATAGTTGCTGACTTTATCGAGGTGAGAATTTTTGCTTTTTATTCAGAATGATCTTACAGGGCCATGACGCAGCACTGCTGTCGTCCAAATTTTACCAGGTTACTGAATTTATTTTTTATTATGAGGTTTAGGAATTTTTCTGTTTCGAGCTTATACACTCCTGGAAATGGAAAAAAGAACACATTGACTCCGGTGTGTCAGACCCACCATACTTGCTCCTGACACTGCGAGAGGGCTGTACAAGCAATGATCACACGCACGGCACAGCCGACACACCAGGAACCGCGGTGTTGGCCGTCGAATGGCGCTAGCTGCGCAGCATTTGTGCACCGCCGCCGTCAGTGTCAGCCAGTTTGTCATGGCATACGGAGCTCCATCGCAGTCTTTAACACTGGTAGCATGCCGCGACAGTGTGGACGTGAACCGTATGTGCAGTTGACGGACTTTGAGCGAGGGCGTATAGTGGGCATGCGGGAGGCCGGGTGGACGTACCGCCGAATTGCTCAACACGTGGGGCGTGAGGTCTCCACAGTACATCGATGTTGTCGCCAGTGGTCGGCGGAAGGTGCACGTGCCCGTCGACCTGGGACCGGACCGCAGCGACGCACGGATGCACGCCAAGACCGTAGGATCCTACGCAGTGCCGTAGGGGACCGCACCGCCACTTCCCAGCAAATTAGGGACACTGCTGCTCCTGTGGTATCGGCGAGGACCATTCGCAACCGTCTCCATGAAGCTGGGCTACGGTCCCGCACACAGTTAGGCCGTCTTCCGATCACGCCCCAACATCATGCAGCCCGCCTCCAGTGGTGTCGCGACAGGCGTGAATGGATGGACGAATGGAGACGTGTCGTCTTCAGCGATGAGAGTCGCTTCTGCCTTGGTGCCAATGATGGTCGTATGCGTGTTTGGCGCCGTGCAGGTGAGCGCCACAATCAGGACTGCATACGACAGAGGCACACAGGGCCAACACCCGGCATCATGGTGTGGGGAGCGATCTCCTACACTGGCCGTACACCACTGGTGATCGTCGAGGGGACACTGAATAGTGCACGGTACATCCAAACCGTCATCGAACCCATCGTTCTACCATTCCTAGACCGGCAAGGGAACTTGCTGTTCCAACAGGACAATGCACGTCCGCATGTATCCCGTGCCACCCAACGTGCTCTAGAAGGTGTAAGTCAACTACCCTGGACAGCAAGATCTCCGGATCTGTCCCCCATTGAGCATGTTTGGGACTGGATGAAGCGTCGTCTCACGCGGTCTGCACGTCCAGCACGAACGCTGGTCCAACTGAGGCGCCAGGTGGAAATGGCATGGCAAGCCGTTCCACAGGACTACATCCAGCATCTCAACGATCGTCTCCATGGGAGAATAGCAGCCTGCATTGCTGCGAAAGGTGGATATACACTGTACTAGTGCCGACATTGTGCATGCTCTGTTGCCTGTGTCTATGTGCCTGTGGTTCTGTCAGTGTGATCATGTGATGTATCTGACCCCAGGAATGTGTCAATAAAGTTTCCCCTTCCTGGGACAATGAATTCACGGTGTTCTTATTTCAATTTCCAGGAGTGTATTAAATGAGAAAAGAATTTTGTGGGTACATTAAATGGGAACCAGTTTTGTTCTGAGGTTACACTAAAATTAGAATCATTACCCAAATAATATTCATTAATTTAATTTTTTGTGGGGAGGTTACACTTGGCGACATCCGGTCAGGATCGTATTTCTTTGTGAATCTCTGAGAAGTAGTCGCATATCTGCTCTTATTTACTTAAATGTAGTTTGCATCTGGCGCAACGCATTTACTAATTTGTCACGCTTTCTTTCACAGATCATCGGCAATTTATTGCTCTTTGTTGTAATTGTTTTTGTTCCATTTTTTTTGCTTTGTCTTTGTTTCATTTTGGTGCTTATTTTTGATTTGTGAAAAATGCTGCGAAAAACTGTTAACAGTACATCGCGATGTGAAATGAGTGAAATAGCCGACTTGAATAATTTGACAGATAATACTAGCGACACCCAGTCTAATAGTGATAATCCCCTAATTATAGATAATCAGTGCGTGCCGATCACTAATATTGATTTTGATCCTAATGATGAGCAAAACAAATGCATTTATGTTCACAGTAAATGTAACAATTGATGACGCGGCACGTTCCGTTACAATGAACGCTGCCCAGCTTGACACACCCGATTTGCAAAATTTACGTAACGAACAGATAATTGTTTCTAACGAAAATGTACAATGTAGTGAAAATACGTCAGATTTATTTGATTCGGAGGTAGTGACTAACAATGCACATCCGATTAGCAAACATTTTGAAGAATCAGAGGATGACCTAATGGTTACACAAAACGTGACAAATGCACATACACCATCACACAGCACAGAAAATACGGCAGCTAATTTTGGCATGGATCAAGTTATCGCATTACTACTACAACTCAATGAAAAAATCGACAACCATTACAAACAACTTAGTGAAAAACTAGACAACAATTCCAAACAGTTGAATGAAAGTTTCAAACAGTCGAATGAAAAACACGACAACCTTAACGAACAGAACAAACAACTTAGTGAACAGATTACAGCCGTTACCGTGACGAAATTAAGGCTTCACAGTAGTGAAGAAATTAGATCTGCTGCACAAGAATTAAGTAGTACACGTGTAGCGACAACGAAATTACTTAGAGATGAAAGTAGTGCAGTCACTTAACAATGTTCTGAAAAAGCAACACAGTTACGCGACGAGTTTAATTAAATGTCACCAGAACTTTCACACATTCTGGATGCGGAAGTCGATAAAAAATGTGAACAACAGAACAGCCAAATTGACGAACGTTTTAAAGTGATAGAAATGAAAAATGTTTCACCCTCTAACACGGGACAGCATACGCCACATTCCGAACATTTCTCACACTCACACAGCCAGTGTAACTTAGTTAATTTACAGAGACCATGCGACTTAGAATCCGAAGAGACACAGACAAACAGATTCTCATGCAATCCTGAACCTGTTCAGACATTCAGAGACAAAAATTTTGATTACAAGCAGTTTCTATCTGTGAGAAAATTTAAGGTATTTAAAAATGACAGAACACAGATTCACACTTTGGATTGGATACAACAACTTGCTTTTGAATTTTCACCGGCATTGCCTGTAATGCAGAAATTAAAATTTATTTGCAGCGCGTAATTGACCTCTGGGGATTCATTACACTTCGATGAATATGTGCCGTAGCGTGCATAGGGCCCCAAGCCGTAGTAGTGCTATTTCATCTTTAGTTTTCTGCACTGCTGCCTTCTCTTCTACTATCCTTTATATCTATCAAAACACCTCTTCAACTATCGATCTATCTAGGATTAGAAATGAGTAAAGAAAACCAGATATGACAAGTTTTACCGAAAGTGACAATTTTCATTAGGCACTCCAGAACTACCAGCGTAATTTTGATATCAGATAAGATTTTAATCATCAGTATGTTCAAAATTTTCAGCAGTCGCAAACACATTTTGGTAACAATAGAGGCTTTTTCCCAACAACAGCAACAAAACCAACCGGTTAGCATACCTAAACAACAATGTAATGTGCACGGTCAACCAAGCTTTAATGTTTCGCCGCCTACACATATAGCGTCGGCTCCATCAAATAGTAACGTACCGCAACAAGGAAACCAGTACGTACAGAAAACACATCATTTCAATTCCTATCGCAATGCGCCATATAGCAATGACTATCATGACAGACGTAGAAATAATGGTCACAATTTTCAGCATACGTTTAATAACAGTCAGTCTTAGCAGCAGCAAAATGATCCGCAACAACATATTATCATGAATGAACCAGACAGTAGATATCATCCCGAACGTAATATGTCAGGAAGAAATAACAGAACAGTACAAATAGTGGAAATGCCACAGCGTCCTCCCGCAGATGGTAGCACGTCAGATAGAATTTGACTAGATACAGTACAGGTTGCATCTTCCAGCAACGCAAGCAAATACTTTTGACACGCAGAATCTTGTTCACGAAAATGTTATTACTTTTGACGACGTCCGAGACACTCTTTTGCAGGAAAGACCAGTTATTCAAAAAAACCATTTCCCACCCTATCATTGAGGTAAAGATTGGATCATCCAAATTTTCAGCAGTAATCGATTCTGGATCACCTATGTCAGTTATAAATGAGGAAACTTTCAACGAATGTAACAAAGAGAATACCTATCCTACATTACCATTAGGCAAAACTAAAGTAAAAGGAGAAGTATCTGGTAAAGGAGTAGATGTAAAATTACAGACACATTTGTCATTTTGTATTGCAGGTCATACATCTCACTCAAATTTTTGGATTGTTCCCTTATTGACAACAGACGTTATTTTAGGTACGAATTTTCTGGTACAACACGACGCAATTATTGACTTTAAAAACTCCTATTTAATGTTAAAGTATGAAAATGTTCTACTGGCTTTAGAATTTCAGCACTCTTTGTCCGCAGAAGAACAAACAATTAATCGTACAGAGGTCATTTCCGCATCACGTAACATAGACTGTCATTCCACATTGTTCACAGATACGTACGTACACAACTATAATACTCCAGACGAAGCCGACTATGACGTTATACAAATGATTTCTGATAAAGTTAAACAGAGCAGTGCAAATACAGACGACGAACGTACTCAACTACGCAAAATTCTTTTACAGCACGCTCCAGTTTTTGACAACGTCCCTGGTACTATGTCCGGTTTTATGTATGAATTTCAAGTTAAACAGCACGACACATTTAAAGCCAAACATTATCCCATTCCGTATGTTCACATGCTTGACCAAGGAATTATTGAACCGGCAGTTAATCCGTACATAAACCCACGCCATATTGTTAAGAAAAAGGATGGTTCACTTCGTCTCGTACTTGATTCGCGTCACATCAACGACGTTATTATTAATGAAACAGATCGCCCACAGACACTAGAAGAACTTCTACAGAAATTTCATGGTACTGCTATTTATTCCACATTAGATTTGAAATCGGGGTTTTGGCAAATTCAGCTCCATCCGAACTGCAGAAAGTACACGGCTTTTCTCTGTTTTGGTGACTGTTATCAATTTTGTAAATTACCGTTCGCTTTAACTATTTCTTCAGCAGCATTTATTCGCGGTTTGAATAGTATACTTCCGACAGAACTTAAAGACAGAATCACAACGTGTGTAGACGACATTCTTATTGCAGAAGCTAACTGGTCTGAACACAATCTGATTCTTGAACAACTGTTACGAACTTTACGTGCACAAGGACCCACAGTTAATCTCAGCAAATCGCACTTTGCGAAAACTTCTATACAATTTCTTGGACATGTAATTTCAGCAGAAGACATAGACATTGCGCCTGACCCGGAAAAACTTCAAGCTTTACGTGTCATTACTATTCCTACGACGAAGAAACAACTACGCAGCTTTTTGGGTTTAATTAACTTTTTTCGTAAATTTATTCATTACTCTGCTTTAGACACCCCTAGATTATGTCAATTGACTGGTAAAAACACTATTTGGTCCTGGGATAGCCAAGCACATTCTGAATTTGTGAATCTGAAAGAAGCTTTGTTGAACGCACCACTTTTATCACATCCAGATCTTACTAGAAATTTTTCCATTGCTTCCGACAGTTCTAACACCGCTTTAGGCGTACACATTTTTCAGGAAATTGAAGAAGATGGTACTACAGTAATTAAAAACATCGCCTTTGCGAGTCGCATTCTGTCACCTGCTGAACGCAATAAT
This sequence comes from Schistocerca serialis cubense, assembly GCF_023864345.2. NCBI lineage: Eukaryota > Metazoa > Arthropoda > Insecta > Orthoptera > Acrididae > Schistocerca > Schistocerca serialis. Next base: position 377,113,250 of record NC_064643.1, on the reverse strand, counting down.
TCTGTTACAGAACTTGAAACATTATGTGTTGTATGGGCATTTACGAGATTTAGGCATTTTCTTTATGGAAGACACATTACCGTTTACACAGATCATAGAGCTATACAGTTTTTACTTTCCGCTAAATTTACACACGACAGATTAAGCAGATGGAAACTTTATTTATAGGAAATTAATTTTACAATTGTTAACATTCCCGGTACACAAAATATTGTAGCAGACGCACTATCCCGTTCTCTCAGCAACAATCAGCAAGACATCGCAACCAACTTCTGCAAAGCAAATTTCAGCGTCATGTATATTCAACAAGTTGCATTTGAAAATTTCATTTCGTCGTCATTACAAGATATAGCACAAGAGCAGAGTAAAGACAACGTATGGAAAGAAATTAAACACCTTTGGCAAGATAGGAATAATGTTACCATTAGAAACTATTACACTGTACGCAATAATATTCTGTTTCGCCGCTCTCACCCTGACAGCAACAACTGGTTACTATGCATTCCTGACGCGCTTGTTAACAAATTAATTTGGTATACTCATTTAAACTACGCACATTATGGAGCCAGAAAATGTTTTCTAATACTGAGACAGAACTGTTATTTTGCCAACATGGAGAAACGTATTCGACGAGTTTTAGCGTCATGTAAAATCTGCCAGAAAGCTAAGTCAGACACGACTTCACATATTCCTCCATTACATCCCATTATACCTGTTAAATTGAGACACATGGCCGCTGTAGACATTTTTGGTCCGATTCCCAGAACTAATAGAGGTTTTTGCTACATCTTTGTCACTGTTGAACTCACTTCAAAATTTGTTACCTTCACTCTGTTACACAAAGCTACTGCTAAATCTGTTTCGAAAGCATTTGTAAAACATTTTTTATTTCATGTAGGGCATGTATTGAAAGTAATTTCCGACAATGGACCACAATTTCGATCTGCTATATGGACACGTATGTTACGAACAAGAAACATTTCTCCGATCTATATATCCAAGTATCATGCTTCCTCGAACCCTTGTGAACGATTAATGAAAGAAATTGGTAAACTGTGTATAATATACTGCCATAAAAAACATATTGATTGCGACACACACATACTCTCATTCCAGGATGTAATTAATTCCATACCAAATGAATCTACTATGCTATCTCCGACTGTTATATTGAAAAATATTGAACCACCTAACAAAATTAAAGAATTAGTATCCTTTCCTACATCTCGTCGACTACGACACCATGAAATAATTGACATTTCGCTGAGCAACATCAAACGTGCGGCAGAGCGCCGGAGAAGACAGCAAAAACAGGTTTGTACACGCCGTGACTTTCACATTTGACAGAAGATATTAGTACGTACACACTATTTATCTAACAGAGGAAAGAATAGATGTAGTAAATTTGAGCTTCTATACGCAGGTCCATACAGAATTCGCAGCATTCGTCACCCCAATGTAGTACACGTCGAAACTCTGAGAACCAGAAAAAGTAAAGGCAATCACCATGTCTCCAATATTAAACCCTTTATTGAATGAACATACTTTATGATTTATCACACTGTAATGCCTTTTCCTGATTTTTATATGACCAATGATGCAATTATTTATATGAACACTTACTGATCATTATTATATTTTTTCTTGGCAAGTGCCCGGCCAGGTAAGGTTAGCAGGTCGTTTTTCTTATCGTTATATATCAGACAGTGCACATTTTCCATTTTTCATGTATATATGATTGTTTTCCTGTTTGTTTGTATGCACTACGAAATCTTTAAGATATAACAAACACCAGTTGACTTTGACATTTTTGCCTTATGATATCTCAACATCGTGACTATTTTACATTTTTTTTGCTACTGCATTATGATACTCTGTGTACATTTTTGCACCTGCACACTGTCTATGTTTTTGCCATATTACGTTTTCCGTCATGCTATGCTGTATGCTTAATTATATCACTAGAAACCAGTTTTTGTTTAATGGGTATATGATTTAAATGCAAGACATTAATCATTGTTCATCATTTTCAGAAAGCAATAACGTGTAAATGAAATAAATGAAACAAACCACAGTGGATTACTATAAAATGGGATTTTCATCTTCGAAATGAACGAAAGAAGATGCAATACCTCTTCACGAAGAGTAAATCGATCAGAATTAACAAACATTAACATGAATATACTATACACATCGTATGATAGCAGTCTTAACTAATTATTTTTATTTCAGAGTACGAGGCGATTGATGCAGGCTGTCAAACAGAACTACACATCTTAGTTTTAGTGATGAAATATGCTAGAAATAAGGAACTCTATACTACGAATAGTTGTATGAAGTAAATGGTAATATGAATAATGAATAATGAAGTGTCTTTTTGCAGATGATAATGAATGATGATGAATAGTGATGAAGAATATGGTAATATGAATAATGAAGTTTTTCTTTGCAGGTGATGATAATAATGAAGTTATGGTGATATGAATAATGAAGTTTTTGTTTACAGGTGATGATAGTGATAAATTTTATATGGCCACTAAACGCACCACTTTTAAGTTTTTCTTTGCAGATGAGGATGTTGATGGAGTTTATATATTTACTGTTAGTTGAGAAATGCTATGTAGTTATTTAAGTATTTGTTGCAGTTCGTTTTGACAGTATGTCTTATGTCGCATGGTATAATGACTGAAGGTTTTGGAAAGGACAGCTAGAGTACATATATATTGACACATTTCATTACCTGTTACTTCGAAGTTCACTACTTTTCAGCATAATATGCATTTCTTCTTTCAGCTTAATAATCCATTTTGTATTTTTTCTAGGAGAAGCTATTCAAGAAATTAATGTGCTATAAGCAGTTAGTCATTAAACCTGTTCTAGTACTTGCATTTTTTGTACCCGTTTGTGTGTGTCATTCATGAATGTGATCACATATACTCTACTTGCTTCATCAGTTCTGAGTAATACTGAATGATGTTTTCTAATCACAGACATTGAGTAATAGTTACAGTGTGTTACATTTTCAATATTTCCTATGTCACTTGAATGATGAGTTCTAAGTAATACTGAATGATGGTTTGTAATAATGCATAAATGCTATGCCAATAATTCCTGTAAATAATATTTTTGTTATACTCCATAAATGCTATGCCAATAATTAACTCTCATTTTGAATGATAACTTCTGAATAATACTGAATAAGGTTTTATAAAAATATAAGAATACTTTGTAACTGGCCAATGAGTGCCAATAATTATTTTAAATATGTCGTATGTCACTTGAATGATGAAAAATGTTTTGTACTGTTCAATACTTGCTATATGTTTAGTAACTGGCCAATGAATGCCACTGTTTCTTATTTTAACTTTGTATTATGTCACCTACATGCTATTATATATGAATACCAGTAGCTTGATGCTACACTCATTAGCTCCTGTTTTGAAGGATGGTTTCTGATGGTTTGTAACTGGCCAAAGAGTGCCAATGATTACTATAACTAGATGAATTATGGTAAATGGTATGCCATTAATTAACTCTTGCTTTGAATGATCACTTTTAAATTGTTTGTAACTGGCCAATGAGTGCCAATATTTACTGTCATCAGATGACTTATGAATAATATTCTGTAATACTCCATACATAGTACAGAAATATTTAGTAACTAGGCAATGAGTGCCACCAATTACTCAAATCGGTTGATAGACTAGTGTAATTCTCAATTATGACTAGCATAAGACTTAATGTCCTTCCTCTTCTGACCTAATTACCAGAAATTACTGCAATATACGTTTGTCCTGTCTATCCTTATGATCATGGAGCACTATATTTGGTTTCTGCACTAATTCTACTTTGTAGAAAGAGTGTGGTGTTGATACATCATGGTTTCCACTACCTTGAACAATGGAGATGTTATTATGGTTCCACTGTTTGGTGTACCTAATGTACTACCAAAATGAAAACATTGAATATTCATACAACATTTCAGTGTCTTGTCTACACTGATTAATACTTCAGGGAAGAGAACTTCAGATTGTCTCACTTGGTGTTGTGCTTCTGTAGAAAGATATGTACTTTCAGTGCAGCTACGTGCAACCTACTGAGCTACAACCATGATGCAATCCTTCCCTTTCCTATCCTAGTTCTTGTAAAATGGTAAAAAAATACTACAGTGCGTTGTTAATATGTTTTGTACTCATTGCGTATACATTTTTTGATTTCTTGATATGTTCTGTACTCAGTGCATGTGCACTCTATTTCATTTCATGTTCTGCACTTATATATATATGTATATACTCTGTGACTGTAGACTTAGTTAATTAAGAAAAATTTGTTGCTCATGGCAAGTTCAATTGACTCACCATCGCTGCCAAATTTTTGCCCCCCAGTGGAGGGTTATGTAAGAGGTTGGAGCAGATGTAATACAGATGTAATTTTCTGTAAGAGGTCCGAGCAGATGTAATTTCGATGTATTGCTCATGCGCTGCCTGCGATATGCAAGGTATAAGAGAATCGCTGACCAGAGAGCAGTGTTGACTGTACGAACTGTGTAGCAGTAGCAGTAAGTTGTTGCCAGTGTGTGTGTCTGCTCTGGTCTGGTCTGGTGTATCATGTTGGCTGGGCCGGTCGCGGTGCAGCGATGCCGGAGCCTGAGTATTATTGTATAAGGTAAAAAAGACAGCCTCGTGCATATCTAGTAATATTATGTAAACTCCCATGTATATCTTTTAAAAATGTCCTAATAATAACAAGCATTCATTTCAATTTAAAGAATTTAATATTTTTTTCAATGCTTGATCATTCCGATTGTTGCAAAAGAAAAATCATTTGCTTCCTTTCATAAATAACAATAGGCCAGCATTGCATAGATCTGTGCCAGAAAAGAGCTATTGTAAGAGCAGATAGTTGCTGACTTTATCGAGGTGAGAATTTTTGCTTTTTATTCAGAATGATCTTACAGGGCCATGACGCAGCACTGCTGTCGTCCAAATTTTACCAGGTTACTGAATTTATTTTTTATTATGAGGTTTAGGAATTTTTCTGTTTCGAGCTTGTATTAAATGAGAAAAGAATTTTGTGGGTACATTAAATGAGAACCAGTTTTGTTCTGAGGTTACACTAAAATTAGAATCATTAACCAAATAATATTCATTTATTTTACTTTTTTGTGGAGAGCTTACAAACTGTTAGGGTATATCTCTTTCATTTGGTGTATTATTTATAATTGTAAGGTGAATGCAATGTGTGCTACAAAGCCATAAAATCAGTATATTCATTTTGAAACGCCCTGTAGTTTCCTTGACGTTCTGGAAATGATGGGAATAGGCCTGCATAACATATTTTCAGCGAGTGATGGTGGACCTAATAACTTTCTCTTATAATATCATAGAACGTACTTCTCCACTGATATTTAGAAAAGTTAAAATACACACCATCGGAGAAACGACTTCACAATAGCCGATTTTGGAATACGAAACGCAGTAGGTATTATACAGTAAAGGTAACTGATTATCTTCATTACATACGCTACCAAAGTACGCACTGTCTGTTTTATAATCCTTGTGTTTCACCTTCCATAGCCAATAATTTTCCCTGTGAATGGCAATAAACAGAAATGTAAAAAAATCGGTCTTTAAATGAAATACATGTAGTCTCTGAATGGAATCACTTACTACAGACATGTCTCTCAACATGCAAATCAAATTTTTCTCGTTAACACAGCACTCCCAGAGATGCAGGAGGCGGCAACTGTACAAATTTTAACTACTTGCATCAGTAATTAGGCACTATGTCACCTCTCGAAGCATATACCAAAATATGGCGTCAAATCTTTGAGCTATTCATTAAATGAATAATTTTAATGATGTATGTAGACTAACTGTTGGTGGTAAAAATGCGGTTTTCTATTCGTTCTTGTGATAGAAAAATACAAACTGTACTCCGCAACACTAAATAGTCTTGGAATAACGGTAGATATGACGAAATGTTATTACTTAAACAGTACTACGCTATGTCACAGCACAAGATACGTACATCACCCACAAAGGAATAATTTGTCGCTTTCCACCAACCACGTTTGTGATTCTCGTCTTCCACGTTACCTTTAAGTAGCCACTGTTTGTGTCTATCTTTATTTATTGGAAATACTAGTGTAATGAATCTACCTTCACAGCAGTTTTTAGTCAGTAGCAGAATAAACTGAAATTTCTTTTTACTGTCATTAAAAATTAGGTAATCGAAATAAGTTAAATTCATTAAACTCCCCATCAATCAGAATTTCGTCTACAAAAATTGGCGTGGAAGTGTAACGCGACGGGCATCACCACAGATTCGACGTACAGTGTGATTCTTTTATCTATATTAAATTACAGCCAAAGAATAGAAAACCCGCATTTTTACTACCAAGCAGGGCATGCAGAAATACACAAGATCTAGTATATGTCTGCTAAAAAGTAATTACGCCACGGAATATACACTCCTGGAAACGGTAAAAAGAACACATTGACACCGGTGTGTCAGACCCACCATACTTGCTCCGGACACTGCGAGAGGGCTGTACAAGCAATGATCACACGCACGGCACAGCGGACACACCAGGAACCGCGGTGTTGGCCGTCGAATGGCGCTAGCTGCGCAGCATTTATGCACCGCCGCCGTCAGTGTCAGCCAGTTTGCCGTGGCATACGGAGCTCCATCGCAGTCTTTAACACTGGTAGCATGCCGCGACAGCGTGGACGTGAACCGTATGTGCAGTTGACGGACTCTGAGCGAGGGTGTATAGTGGGCATGCGGGAGGCCGGGTGGACGTACCGCCGAATTGCTCAACACGTGGGGCATGAGGTCTCCACAGTACATCGATGTTGTCGCCAGTGGTCGGCGGAAGGTGCACCCGCCCGTCGACCTGGGACCGGACCGCAGCGACGCACGGATGCACGCCAAGACCGTAGGATCCTACGCAGTGCCGTAGGGGACCACACCGCCACTTCCCAGCAAATTAGGGACACTGTTGCTCCTGGGGTATCGGCGAGGACCATTCGCAACCGTCTCCATGAAGCTGGGCTACGGTCCCACACACAGTTAGGCCGTCTTCCGATCACGCCCCAACATCGTGCAGCCCGCCTCCAGTGGTGTCGCGACAGGCGTGAATGGAGGGACGAATGGAGACGTGTCGTCTTCAGCGATGAGAGTCGCTTCTGCCTTGGTGCCAATGATGGTCGTATGCGTGTTTGGCGCCGTGCAGGTGAGCGCCACAATCAGGACTGCATACGACAGAGGCACACAGGGCCAACACCCGGCATCATGGTGTGGGGAGCGATCTCCTACACTGGCCGTACACCACTGGTGATCGTCGAGGGGACACTGAATAGTGCACGGTACATCCAAACCGTCATCGAACCCATCGTTCTACCATTCCTAGACCGGCAAGGGAACTTGCTGTTCCAACAAGACAATGCACGTCCGCATGTATCCCGTGCCACCCAACGTGCTCTAGAAGGTGTAAGTCAACTACCCTGGCCAGCAAGATCTCCGGATCTGTCCCCCATTGAGCATGTTTGGGACTGGATGAAGCGTCGTCTCACGCGGTCTGCACGTCCAGCACGAACGCTGGTCCAACTGAGGCGCCAGGTGGAAATGGCATGGCAAGCCGTTCCACAGGACTACATCCAGCATCTCTACGATCGTTTCCATGGGAGAATAGCAGCCTGCATTGCTGCGAAAGGTGGATTTACACTGTATTAGTGCCGACATTGTGCATGCTCTGTTGCCTGTGTCTATGTGCCTGTGGTTCTGTCAGTGTGATCATGTGATGTATCTGACCCCAGGAATGTGTCAATAAAGTTTCCCCTTCCTGGGACAATGAATTCACGGTGTTCTTATTTCAATTTCCAGGAGTGTAAATAGGGAGAGTTAAAAATGTGTCTGCAACAGTACCGAACACACTACTGCAGCCACAGAAACGACAGGTTATCAGGAGCATGTCGTCTTCAGCTCTCAGTCAATAAGCGTCCTTATCATATTGGGCACTCTCTCAATGTATGCCCTCTGGCTTCCATGAAATAATCGTGCAAAGCCTGATATGAGAACACTCCTCACCTGAATTTTGAATCTTACTTAGAAAAGCCTTTGGAAAGAACTAAGTTATTCCAGCTGATGCATGAGGTCAAAGTATCTCGATTTTGATAAATAGACCATGTTTAACCACTATTAATTAATTGAAATATTGATAAAGATACATCTCGTAAAACTTTACCCAGACATAGTCCAATTTCGGTTTCATGATTCTCTGACAACAGAATTGTTTGATATACATCACAGTAACATTCTATATGGCGTTTTTCTATTATTTTTGTATATTTTACCACTTCCACCATCTTTCAACTTTTTCAGTTAGTATTTCAAACAATTTGCATGCGAGCAGAACCAGAAAATTTCTTTTAGATGCACTGAATTATCCATATAAATGACCATCAGCATAATTTATAAGTATATGAAACTTAATTTGATTAATATTTGTAATTCTGATATAGGCTTTGTTTGACGCTATGGGAATGACATGACAAACTACCAAAATAGCTGAAGCAGCCTCGACTGAAGATGGATAGCAGTGGCAGTTGTGTGACAGTCTTGACACAATATTACCGGATGGAACAAGGGGACGTTTTGTCAATTGCAGATGTGCGTATTTTCTGAATAATGTATTGTTTTTGCCTAATGTAAAAGTGACAACAGTGATCAGTGAGATATTTCAGTACATCGTTTATGTAGTGAAAAGTAATATACAAACATTGCTCAAAGTTTTCATTTGTGTAGTAGTACCCATGTGTGGACATTATTACATGCCAGGATGGTTGGCTCGGGATGGTGTGTAGGACACTGGTTGTGTACTACCAGCTGTTCGGCGGCTGTGGGCTCAAAAATGTTCCGTTAACATCATTCTTTACTTAACAAAGTACTCATGACTGTAGGCGTCGGCCTCCAGACAGCGATGGATACCTCGGCAAAGCACCCAGCAGCATGCTCATCTCACACCAGCCGAGGACGCAAGCCTCGCAGAATGCTGGCTCAGCAAAAGCAACAGTGGTAAGCACGCACTCGCTGAGGTCAGGCTTGTAGACGTCAGGTGGGCTGCACCAGTAGATGTGTGTGAAGCTCAACCACGCCGTGCCGGTGGTGAGCTAAACACTTGGCTAGACCTGAACCCCAAACTCCTTGAAGACACCCAGAATCATGTTGAGGTCACCCCGAAGGTGGGCCCCTCGTGATAGCTACTGGTCAATCCCCGGATATATTAACTCTAGCAACATCCCAGAAACCAGTAGCTATTGGATGATGCAGCTAGATGTACATGGACCTGAGGGGCCAACATGTGTCCATCGTCTGGCGTCCATTAAGTCTCGGTGTAGGTAGCTGTTGGAGACAAAATACTGCTGGGTCCGAGCAAACAGTACTTACATTTACTTGGCCAGATTTATTGTGACAGGTCGCCGCAGTTGGTCATTCTGTCGACTAAGGCGGCGCAGCACTAGGCTCCAACATAGACATTGGCCTGGCCCTTGCACTATGCTGTGTCAGGAATGTTCCACCCTTAGTAGTATGATTCTCTAGGCAACTAGAGCTGCCTTCCCATTGGTTGTGAAGTGTGGATGGAGTAGTGTTTGCACAACGATTGTTATTTTAAAAGTTTGGATCACACCAAACAGAAAATCGATCAGGGGACCTACGTCCCTGGACAATGAACAACCACAAGACAAATATATCCACAGAAGTAGCGGATCTATAATTTTACTTCATTAGTAGGGGCTCACATTATTGCCATTTCAAATAAATGTTGGTAAATCTCATAGCTCACGTAGAGTACTTTTAAATTGAACAGTTATGTTTATAGAAGACGAGTGAGAACGCTTGGCTTAAATGTGTGAAAAGTAGAATATAAGAATTACTTTTGTAAACAACAACAATGCAATAATTTTTCATTTTAATGTTGTGAACTGTAGTTTATAGACGTAAATGAACAAAATGAACATAACCTAAACTTTTACTTTCATATTTTAATAGTTAATTTCCTGATGTTATTTATGACTCAGTATCTTTTCCAGACTATCTGATGTAGTGCCACTTGTTATGTAGGTATTATGTGCTTTCCATGGCACACAACGGCTGAGATAGCAGCTGCCACTCGCCTGTGCGCTCCGCGGATGCCCGGGACATGACAGAAACGTTCCTCCTGGCCCATTTATACCCTGAAGTCGAACAGCTCCAGTTGAAAGGATTAGCAAGCAACCCGAGTCCCTTCGCAGATAGCGTGCCAGGCGGTACGCTGAACGTTTGTCAATAAAGTCTACGTATTCGTTTTCTTATCCTTTGCTGGCAGAGTTATTGTGTCCAGAATGAGATTTTCACTCTGCAGCGGAGTGTGCGCTGATATGAAACTTCCTGGCAGATTAAAACTGTGTGCCGGACGGAGACTCGAACTCGGGACCTTTGCCTTTCGCGGGCAAGCGCTCTACCAACTGAGCTACCCAGGCACGACTCACGCCCCCTCTTCACAGCTTTACTTCTGCCAGTACCTCGTCTCCTACCTTCCAAACTTTACAGAAGCTCTCCTGCGAACTTTGCAGAATTAGCATACCTGAAAGAAAGGATATTGCGGAGACATGGCTTAGCCACAGCCTGGGGGATGTTTCCAGAATGAGATTTTCACTCTTCAGCGGAGTGTGCGCTGATATGAAACTTCCTGGCAGATTAAAACTGTACTGGCAGAAGTAAAGCTGTGAAGTGAAAATCTCATTCTGGGAACATCCCCTAGGCTGTGGCTAAGCCATGTATCCGCAATATCCTTTCTTTCAGGAGTGCTAGTTCTGCAAGATTCGCAGGAGAGCTTCTGTAAAGTTTGGAAGGTAGGAGACGAGGTACTGGCAGAAGTAAAGCTGTGAAGACGGTGCGTGAGTCGTGCTTGGGTAGCTCAGTTGGTAGAGCACTTGCCCGCGAAAGTCGAAGGTCCCAAGTTCGAGACTCGGCCCGGCACACAGTTTTAATCTGCCAGGAAGTTTCAGAGTTATTGTGTGTCTTCAAGAATTTTCTCCTTACCTGTGCTTGCTTGCTTTCTTTCCTTCATATAATTTGTATACTCTCCAATTACACTAATGAAGAGAGATGTTTGTTGCATTTTATATGATGGTTGTTACTCGTTTATCTGAGTTCCTTCACATATCCTATGTTGTGGTTGTTTGTATTTCACAAAATGAAAAATAATCCAGCCGTCCGTCTTGCTTTTACCAAATTCTTTTGCGATAATTTTGCTGAGCCTTCTACTGTTACAATCGCATTGTTCTCTCGAAATTTTCCCGTCAGAGGGTTTCCTGTGCAGTGAGCGGGAAGCTATTTGGCTTCGTGGGCGTTGCGTGGTTTTGGCTTCGAGAGTAGCGCTATGAGTTGTGTGGTGGCTCCCCGTGAAGTGCTTCGAGTGACAGGGGCTGCTACGACACGGGTCGGGGCAGTCGGCTGTAGTGTACCTCAGGTGTATGTTACTTGTCGAGTCTGCAATGAATTTGTGACATTGCAGCAGACTATTTTGAGACTCCTGACAGTCATTCTTACTCTGGTATGCGGTCGCCAAAGTGTGAATTCCAGCTGGTCTAAAGATCTAAACTTCGTGCCGGCGGTCTTTTTCTACCGAGTCCTCCAGAAATTTGGTACTAGTTAACTGCTCCCGAGCCCTGGTTGCATATGAAAGCCGAGTTGCGTTTATTCTCATGTCAATGCTTGGACAGCGCTGTGAACTCAAGTTGATCGTGTCTTGTTAACTATCAAACGGTTCAAATGGCTCTAAGCACTATGGGACTTAACTTCTGAGGTCATCAGTCCCCTAGAACTTAGAACTACTTAAACCTAACTAACCTAAGGACATCTCACACATCCATGCCCGAGGCAGGATTCGAACCTGCGACCGTAGCGATCGTGCGGTTCCAGACTGTAGCGCCTAGAACCGCTCGGTCACTCCGGCCGGCTGTTAACTATCAAATCAATAGCTATTACACTAACAAGTGTACAAGAGCTATCTGTTATGTCGTAGTGAAGTTGGTTGCTTGTGGTAACATATCTGTGTTTCAGATATTTCTACTCACATGTTCTTCTTATTTAAGGTGCTGTAAAGACCACCTTGGTGACTGATGTTTTGTTAAAAACCCAGGAAGCAGCCATTTGACAGTGGAGCCTGTCCTGTGTTATAATTTGGAGCTAGGCTCTAATGTTAAGTAATCTGGGCTTTAATTTGTCGTGTTGTAAGCTAGTCAATATTTGTCATGCTGTAAGATAGTCAATGGTAATTATTACTTGGTGTTACTTACAGAAAATCGCTGTTTAGTTCTAAGCTGTTACTACTGGTTTTCTGGAACTGCCACTGTTTGTAATCAGACGCATCAGCTCCTGTAAGAAGATACTGTTCGAAAAGATTATGTGCCTGAAATTTACGTTATTTGGTATTTGTGTATTCAAGCTTAAATTTCAAAGTGCTCACTACCTGAAGTGATTTAATTATTGTTGCACTTTTAAAAATCTACTCACTACTGTGAAATTTGCTGTAACCACTTTTACAATTTTTATAATTTATATGGTAACTGCAAGTTTATTCTTCTGGAACTGGATTACCTCAGAATTTGCGAAAACGCACCTAAGTTTTTTAACTCAAGCTTTAACTTTTATAGTTGTTACCAACGTTCTGGGAAATTCTTTTGATACCTTCTCTTCCTGAATTAGTCAGTATGTAAAACTTCTAATTTGGGCTTTATTTCATGCGCATTGCCATCCAACTGCTAAGCTGTTATTCTTATAGGATTGTGTCATTAAAAACAGTTATATGAAGTAAGGGTATGTGACGTTTAATTGTGATGGAAAAATAACCTTTGAGCTTTAATATTTAATTCCAATCTCCGTGTAATAAATTATTTTTGGTAATATAGGTAGAGAAATTCCGGCCCACCAGCTTACCACTTCCTCCGCGCTCCTACAACTACAATGGTAGCATAGTACTATGAGGGGGTGGGAGGAGGGGGTTGTGGTAGGACTAGGTTAAGCGATGCTCTATTGTCGAATGAGATTACTATAACTCTTTGTCAAATTCAGGTTTTCCCCGGACGATGTATGGAAGCTACTGGAGTAAGAGTTGGCCAACTGCGCAGGAAATTTTGTTGGTAACATGGCAGAACAGGAGCTGCGTCTGCGCAATGCTGGAAGCGACCTTGTTATCAACAGTGGAACTGTTGGCCAGGTGGCTGACGCCTGTTCATGTTGTTGTAGCCTCCTTGACAGCGCACAGGCCAGTATACTGTTGTTGCAAGCGAGTGTTCCAAGCAGGCGCAAGTATTTCGATGCGGGCATTTGGTTAAACGTAGTGTTAGCTGCTAACGCTAAACAGAAAGACGTTATTCGTGAACTAAGAGATAAAGTAATGCAATTACAATTGAAAAGTAGTATACTGAATTGGCAAGTTACTGAAAGTGGAGAACGTGCCCACTCTTCTGGTAAGATGCGTGAAAAGGTGTTGGTAATAGTATAGAGGGTTTCGGGAGGTATAATAAGTTACAAAATCCTTTTTCCGCTCTCCTAGAAAGCATTTCTAGTCTTTCAATAGAAGCTAGCGGCCAAGTAATTGTGTGGCTCACAGTGTGACTACAAAATTTGGGTGAAGTTTTGCAGGTGTCAGACACGTTAATATTACAAAACTCTTGCTCACTATGTTGAAGAGATCCGGGTAGTAATACTGGCCCTGTGTTTAGACATTTCAGTGGTCGATGGCGTGAAAAATATAGTTGAAGGCATATGTGCGGAAAATAGTTCAAGGGCACTATGCTTCACTGAACTGCAGACACTAACTGAATTAGATCAGCTAGTCTCACGAATTGAACAGTTTCGATTTAGTGATGAGTATCAGTTAGACCGTCAGCGATAGAGCACCCCGAGTTCTTGCTGCTAATAAGCCAAGTACACCGTCGTTTGTCACATATTTTTATGAGCTTCGGTTAGGAGCGATTTCAGTAATGGATAGGAACTGTGATTGCTGTGTGCAAATGCGAGCTGAGTTGGTGAGCCTTCACTCACAGCTCCAGGCAGTGTTGGCTTCTGTCACACAACCTGAGGCTGCTGCCAATTGGCATCACTGTGGGGGGTCGAGAACGTCCCACATGTCCCCCGATCAGTCCACTCCTGTGGCATCCCTGGGTTCTGCTTGAGCTGAGGTTTACCCCTCACCCGTGGCCAAGTGGGAGATCATTCCCAAGTCTGGCCGGCAGCAAAAGATTTTCTGAGGGGCCAATTGTAGGGCCTCCCCAGTTCGTTTGACGAACAGGTTTCAAGTGTTATCTGTGGCTTATGAAGTATCTGAGCCGGATGCAGTCGCCCACCTTGTTCCAGAGGAAGCTTCTCAGCATGCAAGATCTGGGCATTCACAGAGGGTGGATTTGCTGGTGATTGAGAGCACAAACGTTAGGCGCGTAATGGGGCCCCATGACTGCTGAGGAGTTGAAGGAAGCCAGTGTGCACTCCATGTGAATACCATGGGGACTCATTACGGGTATGGAAAGGGTGCTTCCGGATGCCATGAAGAGCACAGGGTGCAGCCCATTGCAGGTCACCACCTGACATGTGTAGCTTTGGATCGGAGGAGATTCTCTCTCGTTTCAGGTGGCTAGCGGAAATGGTAAAGACTGCCAGTCTTGCTTGCGAGATTAAGACGGAGCTCACCATCTGCAGCATTGTCGATAGAACTGAGTGTGGTACTTTGGTGCAGAGCCGAGTGGAGGGTTTGAATCAGAGGCTCAGGTGGTTCTGTGACCGTATAGGCTGCAGATTCCTTGACTTGTGCCATTGGGTGGTGGGTTTCCGGGTTTCGCTTAATAGGTCAGGAGTCTACGGCACACAGGAAGCAGCTACACGGGTAGTGGGGGCTGTGTGGAAGGGACTGGGTGGTTTTTTAGGTTAGAGAGTCTCAGGAAGCCACAGAAAGGGCGTCCATCTAAAAGGGGCAAGGTAGAACACAGTAAGGTAGTTGTAGAAACGATCGGTATTGTAGCTGTAAATTGCCATAGCTTTGTTGCGAAAGGATCAGAGCTCCAAGCACTGAAGCTCAAATAGTTATAGGTACGGAAAGCTGGCTAAAGCTGGAAATAAGTTCAGCTGAAATTGTTTCAAACGACCTAACAGTGTTCAGGAAGGATAGATTGAATACTGTTGATGGAGGAGTATTTATTGGTGTCAGAAGTGGTTTACCGGGTAGTGAAACTGAAGTAGATAGTTCCTGCGAAATAGTATGTTAGAGGTCATACTTGAAAGTCGGACTGAACTATTAACTGGATCGTTTTACCGACCGCCGACTCAGAAGATATTGTGCTGAACCGTTCAAAGAAAACTTGAGTCTCATTTCAAATAAGTACACTGCTCATACAATTACCGTCGGTGGCGACTACAATATACCCTCGATATGCTGGAAATATTATACGTTTAAAGCCAGGCGACAGGCATGAAACATCATCCGAAATTGTACTGAATGCTTTCTCAGAAAATTATTTTGAACAATTAGTACATGAGCCCACTCTAAGCGTAAATGGTTGCGAAAGCCTACTTGACCTCTTAATCCTGGACAAATAGTGAGTATCGTGACGAATACATGGATTAGCGACCACAAGGCAGTTGCTACTAGGCTGAATACCGTAACGCCCACAACCATCAAAAATAAACGCAGAGTACATCTATTTAAAAAAGCTGATAAAAATGCTCTTTACGCCTTTTAAAGGACAGTCTCCATTCCATCCGTTCTGATCATGTAAGCGTAGAAAAGATGTGTAATGATTTCAAAGAGATAGTATCGACGGCAATTGAGAGATTATATCACAAATTAATAAGTGATGGTACTGATCCCCCAAGGTACACAAAACGGGTTACATCGATGTTGCAGAAGCAACCAAAAAAGCATGCCAAATTTAAAAGAACGCGAAGTCCCCAAGATTGCCAAAGTTTTGCAAAATTTCGAAAAATTGCGCGTTCTTCAATGACAGTTGCTTATAATAATTTCCACAACGAAACTCTGTTTCGGAATCTGGCAGAAAACCCAAAGAGATTCTGGTCATACACAAAGCACACCAGTGGCAAGACGCAACCAGTACCTTCATTGCATGATAACAACGGTGAAGTCACTGATGACAGTGCCACAAAAGCAGAGTTATTAAACACGGTTTTCCTAAAATCCTTCATCAAAGAAGACGAAGTAAATATTCCTGAATTCCAAACAAGAACAACTGCCAAGACGAGAAACATGAAGTAGATATCTTCAGTGTAGCAAAGTGTAGTGTAACGACGTACGTTTTGTATAAATGATTTTCTTTTGACATATGACCATGTGCAGACTTCGTCACCTACGTCAGTTACAAACACTTAAAAATTATTTAAATTCTTTTAAAAATTGTCTCTGAATGGTTCTTGAACGAAACAGTAATTAAAACACCATCATTTGAGTCGTATGGGCAGAATTACGTCACTCAGTCCAATTGGTTTGCGCAAACTTTTTTCAATTTAGATGTCGTTTGTTTCTTCTCAGAAATTATGTTAATGCAAGTTACCTGCTTTAATAAATATTAGAACCACATTGAATAAACTTTCAAGACTTAAACTCGCGATGAACGTTCTCAAAATTAATAATCTTGTCAAATAAATTAGTAATTCATTAACATAATTCTTCATAAATAAATTCTCGGAACACGTATTTAAACTTTAGTAGCATCCACTAGTTTATTATCTTCCTACATATAGACGTGAACCTGAGCCTTGACAAGATAGGACTGAACATTTACAATATGATTAAACTTTCTATGAAGTCATTGTTGTAGAAACATTACAAATTCTTATTTTTCCAGTTTTTAGAAGCACGACGTAACCACTCGGTTTCAGGATCTTCTGTTGCTCTTTGGCTGTCGACCCGCGACGTATAGTGGCCTGCAATTTTCTCTCTGATCCCGGCAGTGAAGATGCTGTCTCCGTTCGTTGCGCCGCCCTCTCCGTACATGAAACATAAAAATAAATACAAAACTTTAGATAATTCACAACCATTACAAATATTACACAATACATAAACAAGACACTAAATTAAACTTATATTCACCTGCAAACTGGGCTGACACTGGTGGATGGGTGACGCTTCAATTTCGCGTCCCACTACAAAAGCAGCTTAAATTACTTAATAAAGGCAAGGCCTCCGGTCCAGATTGTAGTCAGGTTCCTTTCAGTGTATGCTGATACAAGCAATTATATACAACCGTTCGCTCACAGAAAGATCCGCACCTAAAGACTGGAAAATTGCCTAAGTCACATCAATACCCAAAAAGGGAAATAGGAGTAATCCGTTGTATTACAGGCCCATATCAAAATGGTTCAAATGGCTCTGAGCACTATGGGACTTAACTTCTGAGGTCATCAGTCCCCTAGAACTTAGAACTACTTAAACCTAACTATCCTAAGGACATCACACACATCAATGCCCGAGGTAGGAATCGAACCTGCGACCGAAACGATCGCGCGGTTCCAGACTGAATCGCCTAGAACCGCTCGGCCACTCCGGCCGGCAGGCCCATATCACTAACGTCGATTTGAAGTAGGGTTTTGGAACATATAATGTGTTCGACCATTATGAATTACCTCGAAGAAAACGATTTATTGACACTTAGTCACCAACGATTCAGAAAATATCGTTCTTGTGAAACACAACTAGCTCTTTATACTCATGAAGTAATGATTGCTATCAACAAGGGATGTCAAATTGATTCCATATTCTTAGATTTCCAGAAGACTCTCGACACTGTTCTTCACAAGCGACTTCTAACCAAATTGCGTGCCTATGGAATATCGCCTCAGTTTTGCGATTGGATTCGTGATATCCAGTCAGAAAGGTCACAGTTCGTAGTAACAGAAGGAAAGTCATCGAGTAAAACAGAAGTAACATCCGGCGTTCCCCAAGGATGTGTTATACGCCCTCTATTGTTCCTGGTCTATATTAACGACATAAGAGACAATCTGAGTAGCTATCTTAGATTGTTTGCAGATGATGCTCTCATTTACAGTCTTGTAAAGTCATCAGATGACCAAAACGCATTGGAAAATGATTTAGATACGATATCTCTATGGTGCGAAAAGTGGCAATTCACCCTGAATAAAGAAAAGTGTAAAATTATTCACATGAGCACTAAAATAAATCCGCTAAATTTCGATTATGCGATAAATCACACAAACCTGAAGGCTGTAATTTCAACTAAATACTTAGGGATTACAATTACGAATAACCTAAATTGGAACGGTCACATTGATAGTGTTGTGGGTAGAGCAAACCAAAGTTCGTTGGCAGAACACTTAAAAGGTGCAGCAGGTCTGTTAAAGAGACTGCTTACACCATCCTTGTCCGCCCTATTCTGGAGTATTGCTGTGCGGTGTGGGATCCGTTTCTGGTGGGACTGACGGATGACATCGAAAAAGTTCAAAGAAGGGCAGCTCGTTCCGTATCATCGCGAAATAGCGGAGAGTGACCCAGATATGATACGTGAGTTGGAGTGGCAATCATTAAAACAAAGGCGTTTTTCGTTGCGACGGGATCTTCTCATGAAATTTCAATCACTAGTTTTCTCCTCCGATTGCTCAAACATTCTGTTGGCACCCAACTACATAGGGAGAAATGATCATTACGATAAAATAAGAGAAATTAGGTCTCGCACAGAAAAATTTAAGTGCTCGTTTTTTCCCGCGCGCCGTTCGAGAGTGGAACGGTAGAGAGACAGCTTGAATGTGGTTCACTGAACCCTCTGCCAGGCACTTTAATGTGAATAGCAGAGGAATCACGTAGATGTATATGTAGAGAAGTGTAGGGATGACGAAACTTGTGTTAACAAATGGTTCAAATGGCTCTGAGCACTATGGGACTTAACAAATGAGGTCATCAGTGCCCTAGACTTAGAACTACTTAAACCTAACTAAACTAAGGACATCACACACATCCATGCCCGAGACAGGATTCGAACCTGCGACCGCAGCAGCAGCGCGGTTCCGGACTGAAGTGCCTAGAACCGCTCGTCCACCACGGCCGGCTTTGTGTTAACACAAACAAGTAGGCTCTGTAAGTAGGCATCTTCAATTTAAATTTAATGCTAAAAACAGTTTAGTGTGTTTTCGATGTAATAAAAAAGAACATGATTGTGGCTATGGTCAGAGTAAAGGAACATTCTTTTTTGAAAAGGTTATATGTGTTCTCGGTGTCACGGAGGAGGGCATTTTGCGGGTGATTACAGCAAAAATTGAAGTAAAGGGAAAAAGAGTTGACGCCAGAGGAAGATGCAGTGGTGTGATAATATCAATACCTTAATCAGAAAGACACAGACGATGAAAGGGACCGCCTGCGCCACTCTACCCTTTATTTGTGCCACTATTCACGGGGAGTCTGTCTGTCCCTTCCTGGACTCTGGAAGTAGCCGTTCACTCGTTGAAGAACAGGGTATCAATACACTGCTGTGTCTTTCCAAGGGTCCGCATGTTCAGAAGTCGGATTTACGTTGTCGAAGTGTTAATGGCGAGGTTATTCCAGCGACAGTAGGTGGTCGCTCTTTATTTTAAAATTAGGGCTTCATTTGTATTGTTCAATTTACAATTGTAAGTGGGTTGGTTATGCGTGTTTCCTTGGGTATAATTTTCTTAGAGAACAGGTAGTGTGTTAGATTGTGTTGACGCTTCCATTCGGTTTAAATTTTGACCCAATCTCAAATAACTATGGTATCAACATCATTGTCGCCCTTAATCATGTACCGTCCAAACCAGCAATTCCAAGTCTGAAACGTCGCACTTGAGTCCAGAACAGAGGGAGGTTCTGTTAAACTGTTATAGAAATTTGCGGAAGCTCTGACGAACCGTTTGGGGGTCACCAATAAGACTGAATACACAATCCAGTTGTCAGATTAGGTGCCAGTCTGTCAGTCTACAAATCGCTTATTTCTACCTAAAATGAGGGAACTGAGAAAGCTTGTACATAAGACGCTCGCGGAGGGAGTAATTATACCATCCACATCTCCCTATGCCTCGCCAATGATTCTAGTGGCCAAACTTCAAGGGTAAGGTTACCGGCTAGTAGTGGACTACAGGGCAATGCGCCGGGAGACGCCGTGGTAGCGTATTTGCCACACTCTCAGAGGTCCCTGCCTTGGCTAAGAAGACGATGTTCGTAAATAACAAAAATTAAAAAGCATTTATATCCACGGGCTCCCTTATTCTCCTTCACCCGCATCCATCTTCGCCCACAACAAACCATCTCGACACCTATTATACTTTCGTAATAAGATATTGGGTATATTCTTTCATTTTTATTGCACTTTATAACATTTTTATATTTTTTAAAGGTTAATGGTACTTCTGCATTTTGTCCCTCCCGGACTTCTAGTTCCAATGACAACTCATTAGAGTCGAATTTGTTAAAGGGTCAAAATTCCACCAAATGCCGGCCGGTGTGGCCGTGCGGTTAAAGGCGCTTCAGTCTGGAACCGCGTGACCGCTGCGGTCGCAGGTTCGAATCCTGCCTCGGGCATGGATGTGTGTGATGTTCTTAGGTTAGTTAGGTTTAATTAGTTCTAAGTTCTAGGCGACTGATGACCTCAGAAGTTAAGTCGCATAGTGCTCAGAGCCATTTGAACCATTTTGAACCACCAAATGCGATCAAGTTAACTGTGAATAAAAAAGTATTTTTCAATGTAGTTAACGTACTAAAATTTGAATGTAATATTTGTTGAAGGAGGATACACTGAAAGTGAGGGAAGAAATACTGTTCTCGAGAAACAATCACCTTTCAGTCTTAAACTTGGACTGAAGTTCTGTAAAATCACGTCCAGACTGCGTACTGCACTTTGACGCTCGGTTTTCTCCTCCGCGGAGAGCACCTAACAATGTGCGTACGTTAGTGCACCACACGTCGAAAGAGTGCATCCACTTTGCTAATGAGAGGGTAGCCAGTGGTCTGGATGATGCTGCACAAAATGTTGTAATCGTAATACGTTTTTGCCTCTCTTGCCTCCTAGTACTAAAATTAGTTGGAAGGAAAACTTCCTTGTGCTTTGTGATAAACTGTCCACTGACACTGTGACCATTCGACAAAAGCCTGCCGGCCGGTGTGGCCGAGAGGTTCTAGGCGCTTCAGTCTGGAACTGCGCGACCGCTACGGTCGCAGGTTCGGAACCTGCCTCGGGCATGAATGTGTGTGATGTCCTTACGTTAGTTAGGTTTAAGTAGTTCTAAGTTCTAGGGGACTGATGACCTCAGATGTTACGTCCCATAGTGCTCAGAGCCATTTGAACCATTTTAACAAAAGCCTGAATAACCACCTTTTGCAGCACGAACCGCTGCGACATTTACGAGGAGAGAGTCAATGAGGTTTTGGAAAGTACCTACAGGGACTTTGACCCTTGCTCACTCCAGTGCAACTGTGCTATATTTCTTAGTTGAGGATCAACGCTGCTAATAGCCTGATCTACACTTGGTTTAAATTCAAACAGTTTGTTGGTCAGGGGAGTAAGGGAAACTCACCTTGGCGCTCTTCGAACCACAGACGTATACTGCGAGCTGTGTGACACGGTACATTGTCCCGCTGGTAGATGCCATCGCGCCGAGGACAAACAAACTGCATGTAGGGGTGGACTTGGACGCCAAGGATAGGTACACACTTGTGTTGATCCACTACGCCTTTCAAAATGGCTGGATCACCCAGAGAATGCCACGAAAACATTCCGTAGTCCATAAAACTCCCTCCTCCCTGCAAGGTGTTTGCTTTCAGACGTTTCATGTCGTGCCCGCCATCGACCACCTGTCTGGCGTAACATTCACACTGTGGACGTCCAGTTGGTGTATTGGTTTACAAATTCCAGCCTTCATCTCCGATGAACAGCTGTCAGCAATAGTTTATGAATCAGGCGCCAGCTGCAGAGGCCTTTACGCACCAACGTTCCCTGAATGGTCGTTGAGGAGGCAGTGCTGCTAGCCGCGTGGTTCATCTGGGCAGTTAGTTGCTCAACAGCAATTTATATCTTTACAGCAGTCGTTGACCCGCGTCATCTATGGCCCGGGTTTCCTCGACACTAGCACGATGGCGGTATGCGAACAGTTTACAGACAGCCGTTTGGAAATGCTTCCACCCTCGTCCCAAAAGACAATGATCATGCCCTTTTGGTCATCAGATAAATCGCTCCTTTTCCGCATTACAATCACGACTGCGCTGTTTTCCGCATCCCCTCGACACGCTTGATGTTCCTTCCACTGATAGCGCTGACGCTTGCTGTCTGTGAACGGTTATTGCAGTTTGACATCGAACATAGCCGGTGCCCACATTAATGTGACGTTAAGTCACTTTGTAATATTTCACAGGAATTTTAAGCAACAGTGATTTTACTAATTTATTTTACTACGTGCTTTATTTACAAGGAAACGTACAGATCGCATACAATTTAGCGGTGCTGTCGGTACGCCGTTACCCCACGTATGAAGTTACGTCTGTGACAGCAACATCTGGGAGGTTCCGTACTGGATGCATTCTCTCACACCTTGTTATGGCCGTGCGGTTCTAGGCGCTTGAGTCCGGAACCGCGGGACTGCTACGGTCGCAGGTTCGAATCGTGCCTCGGGCATAGATGTGTGTGATGTCCTTAGATTCGTTAGGTTTAATTAGTTCTAAGTTCTAGGCGACTGATGACCTCAGAAGTTAAGTCGCATAGTGCTCAGAGCCATTTGAACCATTTGAACGCCTTGTTACCGCATAGTCACAAGTTCACTTTGCAGGATCATAATAAGCTGATCACTTTATGCGCCTTCACTGTCACCTGCCGGTAGTCTGCTAACAAACCGCCCATAGACACGAAAACACCTTGAAACCGAGTTACAGGCGCTACGTTAACGGTCGCACCTGAGTTAGTACAGCGACGTCTTTGTATTGATGACGGGATTAGCGGCAAAAGAAAGGTAACAGACTTATGACTTAATTATTGATGTAGTTGAAGTTTTATTTCTATACCTTCAGGATTTAGCGCTTCATGTACTGCGATGCCTCTGTAGTGACGGTTAATTTTTCTTTTAAATCTCGTAGACCATCTGATGACAATAATTGTCCCAAACGGTAGTCGCAGTTTTTTTAATAAGTAACTCAATCTCGAAGGATAAATAAAAGAACTTATCTTGCAACAGAAATCACTGAAATGTTAAAATGTGTGCGAAATCTTATGGGACTTAACTGCTAAGGTCACCAGTCCCTAAGCTTACACACTACTTAACCTCAATTATCCTAAGGACAAACACCCACACCCATGACCGAGGGAGGACTCGAACCTCCGCCGGGACCAGCCGCACAGGCCATGACTTTAGCGCCCTAGACCGCTCGGCTGAAATCACTGAAGCTGTTGAACAGCATATAAAACTTCTCCTTTGAATGTAAAGAATGACAGTGCTGGAAAAACTCTTACGTTATTTGATTTGCAAACAAAATTTTCTTTACTTCTCGGATATCTCCCTTAGTTCATCATTATTCCCAAAAAGTCCTATATATACCTGCTTTCTGTATTCTATTCATATCCTCTTTCAAAATAATTATTCTTCATTGTACACTACTTTTTTGGCCAAACTTTTTCATATAACTTCTCAATGCATTCTTTCCCAATTCTTCATAGTTAGTTTCTTATATAGTATCGCCCCTCTTAAGCTAACTTAAGTCTACTGAGCTCAGATACATAAACTAAGGGACGAGGCAATGCAGAAGCACAAAACAATTAACTCAAACAAGAACGAGAAAAAAATGCAAAGTGGCAAAGCAAGCAGCAATAAATATAAATTAGCTAAGCAAATGCAACATTGTAACTAATATGAGCCAATGTGCAGGAACAAGAAAAATAAATCAGTAGAAAACTGGCTTATCAGAGTAATACAAAGTGAAATTTAGTAGGACAATGCCTGACAAACAGCATCAGCAAATGCAATAACTTATGCCTAAACATGACAAAGCTCAAGCAGAAAAAATATTACAGTAAAGATAGCCATGTCTAATACCTATGTCACATCTTAACACTAGAGTGATGCATCACAATAACTCACTCTACCAAACAAGTTACCAAATCGTCGACAAAATTATGTATGCAATTCCTGTGAAGGGAAATGTCTATTTGTGCTCCCTTTTTTAGAAAGTAGATCATAACATTATTATTTAATGGATCTTAATAGTGTTCAAAAGTCATTATATATATATATATATATATATATATATATATATATATATATATATATATCAGTTCGTGACATCCAGTTTTACAAATTTCCTTCTTCTGACGGACACACGTCCAGATTGTCCGTTCATAGTAACCTCACAAAACTCTGGCATCTCTCTCCCCACATCCACCACTGCTGGCGGCTCGCCTCCAACTGCCCAACGCTACACGTTGTTCACATCCAACTGCCCAACACTACACAAGCGAATATTCCAACAACGATTCAAACCAGCTACAGACTGTACACAGCGCAGTCAGTGATTTTCATACAGAGCGCTATGTGGCGTCACCAACATAAAAGCCTAAACTGCCTACTTACACATGATACATAAAAATGGCAGTACTATCATATTTTACGGCGACAATGTTATTAAATGTGACAATAGCTGTCATCAATTTCTGACGCTGCTCTACGACTTTACGACCTGCGCTGCTACTAAGTTTCGGAGATTTAGCCAGCTTTTTTTTTTTAATTCTTGTAAGCAAAAAAATGTCGATCTTAGTTCCCTCAACTACTTTTCCAAATTCATTCATGACGCCTTCACGTCTGATAAAATTTAGCTACGCTGTTTTTAAAACGCTCACGTCCATCGATTGATGGTGTATATGAAGACTGACATCGCTTTCACCAAGAGACGTATTTTAATATAGTACTTTATTCAGTAGTGTCACCTACAGTCTGATTTAAATTAGTTGATAGTTTACACCTCACGCGTTGGAGCTGGTTTTCTCAATCAGAGCGCTCAACGTCGTGCCCAAACCGTTCGCCGTTGCCAAACTGCCACAACAGTTAGTCCGTTCCCTTCCCATTCCTTGACTGGCATTCTTTCTTGATATGTTTGTATCCCGAATCATGAGTCTGGCACACACACACAAACACACACACACACACACACACACAAACACACACAACGATACTAATGAAATACACACGTTTCATACATAGCACTAACTAAACACTAGTGGATACCTAGACACAAGACGCTATTTAGCATCACATTTGCGGTTATCATAGCCACAGGGATCAGCTTACAGTAGATAAATTTCGCACGACATTGCATGAAACAGAGTTTTTGAAGACTACAATTCATTACTCTGACTGGGTGATCAGTCAAACGTACAAGTTGCTGACTTAGTATTGTATTTTAGTGCAATGTTCTGCCTGATAACCTACGGTGGTGGAGTTGGAGTCTCGTCGCATGCTGCTATTTTTTTCCTAAATCTAATCAAAAGAGTTTGATTATCATTTTTATTCAATGAATTGATTTAAACGTACTTTTATGTTTCAAATTCTTTGCCATGTCATTTTCATCATCGTACTGACATTTTTATTTGCTCTTATTTTTTCTACCTATCATTCTTTTTTCGTCTGAATCTGCCTGTGGTGTCTATAATCGGCAACCAAGTGCCAACGAGGACTGCTCATCGTCTGGTAACGTTGTAGCTCGTGTAACAAGCGGGAGCACAGTTTTAGGTAACAAATGATAGCAAGAAATTACAGTTGGTTTTTGGCGCTGAAACTGAACTTTTTCTGCCTCGTGGTTGCTCGCCGAGGTTAGCTTCGATAGCCGTGAATATAGCGATCGTGATTTTAGTTCTCAGATTGTTGATCACCGCTTTCTCGTATACGGGATACTTTACATAACACGAGGTTGTAGCTAGCTTAGGACATGAGTTTAAATTCAGGGCTACGGAACGTGTCTCCTACAAAAGTTCAGTCATTGGTCAGTTAAAATCATCTGTCGACAGAGCGTCTCGCATTTCCGGTATACATTGCGGGCGTCCACTTCCAATATTGCTCCGCGTTACGCATAAAGTGACAGACGTCAGCTATAAAGTAATTTTAAATAGGCTATAGTTTCCAGTTCACTGTCCATTACATGTCTATTTTAAAATAAGTCTCGTACGAAGGATGTCATCTTCAACTTTATAGAGGCTGCGGGGCCCACCCAGCAGAGGAGAACCGATGGTGTATGTGTTGCTGTCTAGCCATCGTCACTGATGGTGAAAACCTACTCTACAACGCAATTCATGCTGCAGCGAAAGCAGACGTCACACACGGGAGTAAAAAATCGCTTCAATGCTGTTTGTAATCGATACTGAAATCATCATACGTATTGATATGTTCAATAAAGGTCCCAACTACAGCAGTTCCGTACACCTATCGCAAGGAAAGGAAACGGTTCCACATACAGTGAAGCGCAACAAAATAACACAGCAGACAACAATGGCCATCTCACACAGTAGTGTCACACGGGACACCCCGATACATCGGTACCGTCTCTGTGTAAAAGAGGTTAGGTTAGGTTAGGTTAGGTTAGGTAGTGTTCGTTTTGAATGTTCGTTCTACCACTGATGACAATAATGAAATACTGAAACACATCTAACGTTGTTTTATTCTCAGTCAGACCCAATAACATGCCAGATACTCCGTACTTAACACAGTATGCGTTTCCGACACTTGGTTGTTTAACGAAATATTATCAATTATTACCCCGGGAAAGCTTTCGTATGTTTGTTGTTTCAGTGCCCCTCACTTATCTGTCGGTTTGGGTGTTGATTTTTCAACGCCTCGTATGTTGTTATTTTGTTTGTTAGGGCTTTGCATTGCTCGGCAAGGAAACAATGAAGAACAAATCGGGTTTTTGTTGCAAGCATTGCCACTTTGGAGTGTGTATTTTCCACACTCTGAATTGTATCCTAGAAACAAGAATCGTTTAAATCGGCACCATTCATTTCCATGGCTCTTACATGTTTGGAAAATGTCATTACTGCCACGAGTTGCTGGTAAAATACCTTATCTATACAACTAGTTTCGGTCGTCTGACCGTCATCAGGTTCATACAAGTATTCACAGCATCATGTTAAGCGAAACACAAAATCGTTATCTTCAGATGATAAAACCATGAATAATCCACTGTTATCATGTCGTAGTATAAATTTCGTCTTCAGCGAATAAAAACTGTGGTACAGGATGTACTTATTCATGACACGGTTTTATCAGCTGACGATAACGATTTTATATTTCACCTAACTTGACGCTGCCGTTTCTTTGACAAACCTGATGATGGTCAGACGACTGAAATTGGTTGTATAAAAAAAGTATTTTACCAGCAGCTCAAGGTGATAATATGACAATTTTTAAGTGCACCATTTACGTCATTGTAAAATTGTATTTTTCTCAATAAACGAATAAACAGGCTAAACAGCGGCGAGTAATGAACAAAAATGGACAGTTGCCTACAAGGGAAGAAGGAAAATGGTGCGAAGGCACAAAAGTAGAAATTTTTATGGGTGCCAGTAATGTTACTGCTTAAGTAAATAAAACTTCGTTTGGGACCGAGGACGAATATGAACCGGAAAGGCCTGCGCCTGCGGCCATGTTGGCCCAGTCACGCAGGCATTCTTCTTTATCTGCGTTGAAAATACATACCTATACAAACTCTGCACAACATAGCACGTATTTGAAACCAACTCTTAGAGAAAACGTGCAGAATGCTGCAGCACTCCCGCGGTTTCGTTCTGTCGCTGGCGTTGCTGATAACGAGAACATCTGATGGTAACCGAGGCGTTCATTTGTCTCTCGCCGTCGCGGCCAACAAAGAAGGTATCACGACAAACGGCGTCAAATATTTGAAAACAGCCGCAACCCGCAGGACAAACAGGAAGCCAAACAGCGCCGTAAAACAAGCAGCGGGCTTTCCATTTCGGCAGCCGCCATTGTCGCGGGTTTATATTTAGCACGGCGAGCGCGCTGATGAACTGCAGGTGCTGCGGCAAATTCGTTGGCCGCCATTGATGTAATTGCAGAGTGCGCGCAATTTGTTGGTCCGCGCGTCCATCATCGCGCGCCCGCCGGGCTGTGGGCGCTGGCAGCCAACATACGGGCGACACCGGCTTTACTGCCGGCCGGGGCGGCTCACAGATCCGCGTAAATCACTAACAGCCTGCCGCCCGCTGTGATGGGAGTGCTCGAATCTGTCGCCCGCGCTGGCCATTTCAGTTTTATGCAACGGTACGATGAGTGGCGAAATGGGTACAGGTGGCCCCTTCTAACTCCATGCCCAACATAATGAATACTTAAATGAGGTTAACCGCTCTTAAAAGATGCGTCAGAACTTTTCGGTGCACCAGTGCCCTGACGGAAAGAACAGCAAGTGCAAGGCGCCTTGCGAAGGTACAGATATCGATACAACTACGATGTATCGAATCGTACCTTGACCCGTCCCTGCTGAATCCCAGAGCGGAGGGAGCCCCCTGCACTAGGTAGTGGGGTGAGCTCTTGGCGTCTGCAGAAAAGGTGCGTACATACGTGGTTTGCGAGATCGGCTCATGGAGTGAACAAGTCGGGTGCAGCCACCCGCTGAAGCGAATAGCTGCCCGAAGTATTTATACGATGATTAGAATTGTGCAATATGAAACAGCATATGATTCTTTATGATGACCGGATGACACGTAAAACTGCTATACTCAACTTACGTAAAAATGTGAATAGTGTGTGTGTGTGTGTGTGTGTGTGTGTGTGTGTGTGTGTGTGTTTGTCTATGCATCTACTCCGTGGGCTGAAGAAGATATCTTGTCGTGAGCTAAAGAGATAATCAACACAGGTTTGATCAAAAAACCTTAATTTCAACAGCCTAGTGGTGTTGAGCTACCTACACTACCAGATCAAAAGTATTCGGACACCTGTAAGTGGTATGTGTCTACTTTTGGCCTTTATGACGACTTGAACTATTCTGATGACAATTTCAATGAGGTGTGTGAATGCCTGAATGCCTCCTCAAATGGCGAAACCAGAGAAGGTAGTAATGTCGGA
This sequence comes from Schistocerca serialis cubense, assembly GCF_023864345.2. NCBI lineage: Eukaryota > Metazoa > Arthropoda > Insecta > Orthoptera > Acrididae > Schistocerca > Schistocerca serialis. The sequence continues at coordinate 377,084,126 of NC_064643.1, read as the reverse complement.
CGCTAAGATCTGGGGCGAAGTCGGTATTCTAAGGCCCTCCGCACACGCAGCGACTCAAATGCAACCCAGCTGGCAACAAAGCCATTTCCTATATTGTTAAATGGGGTGCGACTCACAGGTACAGTCGTGCTCAAAACTATCCGAATGACCTGAATTGCATATCGCCTGATTCACATGCAACCCGCATAACGCAGCTGTCTAGCAGGTCCTCTAATCGCTCCTCGGTACACTCGTTTGACTATTGAAAATGGTTCCAACAAGTCACCACTAGAAAACACTGCTCTGTATCGCAATAACTGAAGATGTAAAGTAATACCACGATACTACAAATATCAGGGAACACCTTATTACGGATAAGACTGTCCTTAAGGCTTGTAAGCTCACATTTACTACAACAAATGACATACCTGAAATGTTACCATTCTCACTACTACGTAAGGTAGGTAACGCACGTAGTACGTTCGTCGTATTCATTATCTCCTCTTCAAAGTAACATACCGTACTTATTATTTTACACAAAATGACATTAAAAATTTAAGTTATTCACGAGCATCTAGTTGAGAATATGTATGAACTTGTCGTTTTGCATATGGATTCAAAGCCTGGTCATGCAGACTCAGCAAAGATTTCGTGACTGACGGGAACTAACACTCATTCCTGACTAAGCATACAAAGAGTGATATACCTCGATTTTAGACAGTATCAGTTAGCAAATATTAACTTTAAATTACATAAACATTTTTAACGGACGCGAGTTGCTACCCCTGTTAACGAACTACGAGAGATGTTAAATATTGCTTCATCACAAGTAACTTACTTGAAATGCCGTAGGGTAAAGCTTTGTGTTGGACAGGGATTCGAACCCAGAACCTAATCGGATTGTTATCGAAGCACAATCAACTGTGACATATCGGATTTTCTCGGCAGTAGCTTGATGTTTTAACTGAAATGACGAGACGGAACATTAGTTTTTTCCTTCCCAGGACGTCAACCAGGTACCTATTGCTGTTATATTCTAGAGAAAACGCACATTAAAAATGGGTTTGTTACACCAGCAGCGACATGTGAGCATGTTTGAACTAGAAATAATATGACGAAGAGTTCAGTGCTGACTGGGAATCGAATTCCATTCATATCGTTGTTGACTACACACAAAGAGAAACAGGTACCGAATTTTTCTACACCAGCAGCTCGGAATAACATCCTTGAACTTACAGTGATCTCCCAAATAGTTCTGTGTCTCACTGGGAGTCAGAAACGTCAGATATCGGTATTGTTGACAACGAATGAAAAAACATTAAAAATCAAAATTATTATCCACCAGCAGATAGGTGTTCTCATGCTACAGCTTCATAATACATAATGAAAACATTAGTGCCGGGCGAGGATTAGAACCCATTCATGTGCAATATGTGGAGATGTTGAGGAAAGTGCAGTTTTGAGCAAACAACAAATTATAGCCAAGCTGTATTGTCACGAAGGGATCAAATTCCGCGGTCTGAGTTCCATTCCCAGTTCAGAATCAATTTTATCGACATACAGAACCCCAAATAAAAGATGGAATAAGTGTTCTGTGAACCTACATAGCTACTGTTTCGTCACTAGAAATAAATAACTAGTATAAGAAACGTTACTGGTGATAGATTTTCTACATGTCGCCACTCCTGACGTTATTGTGATTCAACCTAATGTCTACTTGGTAGAGAAGAAATATATTTAATGTGATTTTCAGACCACAATGCCATTATATCCTTTTCACTTGACGTAGCCAGAATAGAATAGAATCTGTCTCTCCCTATCAAAAACCATGAGCAGAACTTGGAATCGAACCCACACCATAAGTATATGAACCGATCATCAATCCAACAGACCACCAAATCCTCTTCTCTGTGACTCATTTTTCTATTGTAACGCCGTTGCGCCACGTTGTTGTTGTTGTGGTCTTCAGCCCTGAGGCTGGTTTGATGCAGCTCTCCATGCTACTCTATCCTGTGCAAGTTTCATCTCCCAGTACTTACTGTAACCTACATCCTTCTGAATCAGCTAAGTGTATTCATCTCTTGGTCTCCCTCTACGATTTTTACCCTCCACGCTGCCCTACAATGCTAAATTTGTGATCCCTTGATGCCTCAGAACACGTCCTACCAACCAATCCCTTCTTCTTGTCTTGTTGTGCCACAAACTCCTCTTTTCCCCAATTCTATTCAATACCTCTCGTTATGTGATCTACCCATCTAATCTTCAGCATTCTTCTGTAGCACCACATTTCGAAAGCTTCTATTCTCTTCTTGTCCAAACTATTTATCGTCCATGTTTCACTTCCCTACATGGCTACACTCCATAGAAATACTTTCAGAAACGACTTCCTGACTCTTAAATCTATACTCGATGTTAACAAATTTCTCTTCTTCAGAAACGCTTTCCTTGCCATTGCCAGTCTACATTTTAGATCTTCTCTACTTTGACCATCATCAGTTATTTTGCTCCCCAAACAGCAAAACTCCTTAACTACTTTAAGTGTCTCATTTCGTAATCCAATTCCCTCAGCATCACCCGACTTAATTCGACTCTATTCCATTATCCACTTTTGGCTTTTGTTGATGTTCATCTTATATCCTCCTTTCAAGACACTGTCCATTCCGTTCAACTGCTCTTCCAAGTCCTTTTCTGTATTTAACAGAATTACAATGTCATCGGCGAACCTCAAAGTTTTTATTTCTTCTCCATAGATTTTAATACCTAATCCGAATTTTTCTTTTGTTTCCTTTACTGCTTGCTCAATATACAGATTGAATAGCATCGGGGAGAGGCTACAACCCTGTCTCACTCCCTTCCCGACCACTGCTTCCCTTTCATGCCCCTCAACTCTTATAAATGCCATCTGGTTTCTCTACAAATTGTAAATAGCCTTTCGTTCCATGTATTTTACCCCTGCCACCTTTAGAATTTGAAAGAGAGTATTCTAGTCAACATTGTCAAAAGCTTTCTCTAAGTCTACAAGTGCTAGAAACGTAGGTTTGCCTTTCCTTATTCTTTCTTCTAAGATAAATCGTAAGGTCAGTATTGCCTCACGTGTTCCAATATTTCTACGGAATCCAAACTGAACTTCCCCGAGGTCGGCTTCTACTAGTTTTTCCATTCGTCTGTAAAGAATTCGCGTTAGTTTTTTGCAGCTGTGATTTATTAAACTGGTAGTTCGGTAATTTTCACATCTGTCAACACCTGCTTTCTTTGGGATTGGAATTATTATATTCTTCTTGAAGTGTGAGGGTATTTCGCATGTCTCATACATCTTTCTCAACAGATGGTAGAGTTTTGTCATGACTGGCTCTCCCAAGGCCGTCAGTATTTCTAATGGAATGTTGTCTATTCCCGGGACCTTGTTTCGACTCAGGTCTTTCAGTGCTCTGTCAAACTCTTCACGCAGTATCGTTGCGCCACACTGGATGAGAATTCTGACACACAGGCTCCCTGTAGTGGTTTGCAGCATGTTCAGTACATTCATTTACTTGGTTGACCGAATCGCCCTGAACTAGGTGCCTCGGCTACCCAGTGCATACATTCGACTCTACTTTTGTAATCACCGAAATAAAATCACGTAACTGCCACCTATAAAGAACTGACAACAGTGTATGATGCAGAAATTTAAATAGAAAGTGTTCCTTTCCACTAGAGTTACTCCATTGCGCTATCTGTTTGTGACAATAGCGTGCAGTGCAAAAGAAAAGCTGTAACTGTCTGTCTCTTAGGAGTCTAGATCCAGCCATATGCATTATGTCACAGCAGTGTGGAATGCGGAAGATCTGAAGGAATTGTTAACTACTGGAGCTGCTGTAGCTACATGTCAGCTAGTAGCGTAACGGTAAGCGTCGCGCACTGTGGAAAGCATGTCGCGAGTTTGAGTACATTCACTACTACATTTTTTTAAAACGCAATTCTGCTGTTTGCTGAAGTTATCAATCTAATGGAACTCTGAGCATAATTCCCTTCACTTCTCAACCCATAATTGTCGCATGCGTAAAAAGGGCCAAATTGTACGACATTTGGTTCTTTTCAGGTTTAATAGATGGCCAGACAGCAGATGCATCTCGAAACTTTTGTATTATGTATGAGGGGACCGCATCGTGCCAAAATACGTCAGAAAAGTATTTTCTACATTAGCTGTGGTGTGGTAGTGGCATTTTATTCTTCCTCAAACCTTGTTTGACAGCTTTAACTAAGAACAAGTTTGCTACATGAATAAAATAAGTAAACTGCATGTGTATTGTCAAACTGTTATAGATAACATCAGAGAATTCCCATATATCGTTGATGATTAATTTCTCTCTCATGTTTAGGCCGGCCGAAGTGGCCGTGCGGTTAAAGGCGCTGCAGTCTGGAACCGCAAGACCGCTACGGTCGCAGGTTCGAATCCTGCCTCGGGCATGGATGTTTGTGATGTCCTTAGGTTAGTTAGGTTTAACTAGTTCTAAGTTCTAGGGGACTAATGACCTCAGCAGTTGAGTCCCATAGTGCTCAGAGCCATTTGAACCATTTCTCTCATGTTTACTATTGTTTTAACAACACTAAAAGAAACCTTACGAAAATTTTGCACTGTACTATAAGAAATGAAATAAAACTACCCACGATAACCTTACAAGGAAAGTCTGGTTTAATACAACTGAATATCTGTACACAAGCCTGCCCCTAACGGGACGAATTAGTAAAATACTACTCACTATGATTTCGATTTTGTCTGTGTTTAATTGGTATGGCGTCTCATACTCAAGAGGTATGCAAATGTGGCATTTCATAAATAAAGTTATGTATTCCTAGAAACCCAAAATTTGCTTGTCAGTAGCGGAAAGAGGCGTTACCTGTTATGCAGCATTGTGAGTTTTTCACCATTGCACTATGAGCCGAAAGCATTTTCTTGCGATTTTCTTATCGATGTTTTATCTGCTGCTTGTAGCTCTTTCACAGAAGGGATAAAAACGTTACAGCCAGCGAGACTGGAACAGCGAACCGTAACAGACGCCTTTTCAAATGTCAGCAAGATACCACAGGGCTAGCGAAGAGGTATGTGTCTTGACTTCTTGTTAGGAAGCCAATAGCGGCTAGAACTCGTAAACCGCTATTTAAAGGACGAGATTAGTTGCGATTTCCACGTGCAATGACTTTCCTGGGTTGAAAACCGTTAATTTCCAATCTTCTGTTACACCTCAAGCGATAATAACTCAGATTAGTCAACGGAAATGACAAGAAAAATCATCTGAAGTTTGAGGCTTAATTCCGTGCACACCAGGAAGTAACTCGTCGATCACAGAGTTGGCAAACATACCTTGTCTTGTTGCCAAATCTGAGTTACAGTACCAGCAGGAAGAAGACGAACGGATGTGATCCTACAGCGTGCTGGGAAGTGACTCAAAGATGCGGCTGCTACGGCCTGGAATACGTAATGTGTCTGATTCGCATTTCTGTAACTAGGTTTAGGGACTGGAGTGTAGTTGCTAATAATACTCAGAACTGATTGCAGATTAAGCACCATAAATCAATAACTCTCATAGTTGTTTTTATATTTCTTTCGTAAGTATACTCAAAACTAAGAAACTCATTCACGGACGTTTTCGTGTCTCACCGTTAGTCGAGAACAACAAACAAATAAAAATAAAAAAAGAATGTGTGTGTGTGTGTGTGTGTGTGTGTGTGTGTGAGAGAGAGAGAGAGAGAGAGAGAGAGAGAGAGATATTGTGTGTGTGTGTGTGTGTGTGTGTGAGAGAGAGAGAGAGAGAGAGAGAGAGAGAGAGAGAGAGAGAAGAGAGAGATAGAGGGAGATATATATATAAAAATAAAATTGTAAAAAATTTCTGTAAAGAAACTGGATCATGGTATGTGAAGAAATCTTTCATTATATGACATGTTCCACATCATTATGAAATGTCGTATTCATGATCTATGGAACAAGTATTAATCTAATCAAATCTAGTCTAATCTAATCATATCATACTGCTGACTAGCCATGAAGAGTCATGAATTACCGAAATTTTCGCCAATATCAGCAACAAATCTAAACCTGAAAATAAAAGACGACAGTTTTTGTAATAAACCGGGACTCCTATCAAGACCCTTTCGTCCCTGTTAACTAAGCACGAAAGATGCCTGATATATCTCCATTCAGAAGTAACAAAGTGTGCATGCATTTAAAGCTGAAGCGCTTGATGTAAAGTTCTGTGACGGAGACACGAACCCAACATGTAATCGGATTGTTAACTAAGTAAAATCAAATGTTACGTATCGGTTTTTCTTACCAGCTGCTAGGTGTTTGAATCTAAAATATGGATACAAATTTTTGTGCCTGAGCAACAATCGAACTGCACACCTACCGTCCTTCTTTATCATCCACGAATATAGCTTAAGTATCAATAGCTTACTCACCAAAAGTAAGGTGTGTGCATGTTTGACTAGAAATAACGACACCTATTGCAATTGTTGACAACACGCGAATAGACATTGAAAATGCACGTTACTTTTCACTAGCAGGCCAGTGTGCGCGTGATAGTGCTTGGAATGAAATTATGAATATTTTTGTACTGGAGCAGGATTCGGACCCACACACTTACCGTTGGAGGACACCTAGAGAAGATTGCAGTCTTGGGAAAAGGAACGAAATGATTGAACTATACTGTTCCAAGAGATTCAGATCCTCGAAAGAGGAGATACGAATTGGAATCACAGTCCAGCACCAAATTTTTCAACGTCTTTAGTTCAATCACGTACAAGTAAAGTAAGAGCCCTGTTAATTTAAATGGCTATCGGCTCATCAAATAATCTAAAAAATGTAAGTAAGTTTACTGCCGACAATATTTCTGTTTACAATGACTTCCGCCTATGTCATTTCCCCACGTAAACCGGCTCTGCCCAGTTGGTAATCAAGGAACATGATGTTTCATGCGGGTTCTAGATTATAAAGTCTTTCTCTTGAGATTACCAGAGGTAAAGTAAATCTGTTTGTGCCTCTCAAAAGTAAATGCCTGAACCCACGCATTGCACCTGTGATAGTTCGTTCCACCAGACTATTGCGGCGACATTTCCCAGCCCGAGGAGTGTGCTGTAACGTATGATGTGCTTAGCTTACAAAATTAGCCATGGTGGAAAAGATGCGAGTCCATTAAGTGGTTAAGTAGAAGTAAGCTTCTGACGCGGAGATTATGCTAGTCTCGTTTTAGCAGGATGTAAAGACTCTTATAGGCATCATAGCCTCGATGTGAAGCATTTTCAAATTTTCACTAATTCTGCAAATTTCACAGTTCGAGAAAATCCACTGTGAAGTGTGAAGTTACCGTATAATTCGGTTATTACCGTCATTATTACTATCATTTTCTTCATACCGCTGCTGGAACACATGTGCTTGTAGATCATTTAATGCCTTTTGGTCATTATAGAAGTAGTTGCCGAAGAACATACTCTTCCCCTATTTAAGGAATCCTTTTCATGTTAATATCATACATCGGCTATTACTCGTAGATTACATTAAAACTAAAGTAATTGATGAAGACGCTACTTGATAACAAAAACGCTCTGCCTCTCTTCATTTACATGCGCCCAGAAATGGCTGTCGAATACTGCCAATCCAACAGCCAAGGGATCTTACTGCCTTCCGATATACGTCTCTATCAGTTCTTCCATATGTTTTGGTCGACGTCACCTGTTTCAAGTTGTGTATGACAGAGAATGTTTTAGAAAATCAATTGTTCTCCTTTGCAATAAACAAAAAGATTTTCGTTCTAAGCTATCCAAGTTCAAAATTTTCGTAATATTAGTTCAAATTCAATATTCGCTTCTATAATGTAATCATTTAAATAAAACATGACCTTCCAGTGGGACACATTTCGTCCCCCTTTTCCTTCTGTGAAATTTGTCAGTAAAATTTCTGCCTTCCAACCAGCGAATTGCGGCAGAGTACGGCCAGTAAACGATTCACAAACCACGATTTAGTGCCGTTAAGACGATTTCTTTAAATATGGTCGTAGTTGAAGGAATTTCGTTTCTTCTTAAATCGTCTTATGCAGTAACGTTCACAGATATCTCAAATAGGAAAAGCTCTTTATCCAGGTACAAAGGTTGTAAAACGAACTTCCCACAGTTTGTGTCAGGTTGTTCTTTTCGTCTGATAGCACTGCGCAAGTATTTTGTCTAAGAGGTATCACAAGTAGTGTTCCTGTAGCTGTGGGAATCATTGGTTGAAAATGAGTTTAACACCAATGGGTACAGTGCTGCTAAATATTCTGCTAAATATTCAAAATGATTATCAACCTAAGTCTGAATTCATCCACAAACTAAGGTGTATTTATAGTATTGAAGCTAGACTGTGTATCCTTGTCTTCCTTGAATGGGCATTGGAAGGTGTTTACACACACGTATACAGTACTATGGATACTTCGAACGCTATAGTTAACACTGCTCTCATAAACTAATTTTGTTTTCGTTTTTTTTTAATTCTTCTGGCTCTTCAGCGTGCAATATGTATTGCAGATACAGTCTTACACAAAAAAATTGACCGCTGAGTCGTTCACGTAAGGTGGACAATACAGGCGTGCTCCCCTAAGAATGGTTATGTTCGACAATATGCTCGATCTGGCAAAATTGTAGACTGCGGCACTTCCCGGAGAAAGTCTTGACTGCAGTCTGAGTACATCATTCTTGAATACGATGGTAGTCGTGATGTAAAACACGAAACCAGCTAATACGACGTCTGGCAACCAAAAGCACACGTCGACAAAGTTTTTATCGCCCCTTTCCTCTCGGTGCTCAAGCTATGAGTGTACGTAAATCAAGCGAATTTACAATGTATTTCGCTTCTGTCACATCGGTAATAACAGTTGGATTCAACAATATTTTAGCGGGAGATTTCTTGGACGACCTTTCTGCCTCTGAGTACCGCACGCATCTGAGTTCTCAAGGACCCATTTGCTGCCTACTGGCGGGGGCTGAAGCACTGCGCTGCCTCGCTTTCTGCTGGCAACGTCTGCTCCACTCCTCACTCTCGATGGTATAAAATGCTTTAATGTTGTTGAGTGGTGACCTATAAAATCTGTCTGTGATCTGTGTTTCACACTCGATAACAATGGAGGCACAAAACCGTTTTTATTTGATGAGTATTTCATTACACTAGTATGCAATACATCAATGTGGCACAGAATTAATTTCATTGTTTCTGATCCAGTGCGCTATAATTAAAGCGTCACATCCTGTTCTTTTTCCTTTCACAGGAGATTCTTCAAATAATTTATTTTTGTCGTGAATTCATATGTGTTAGTCAAGGCACAGAGAGTAAATGCAGTGTAATGTGTTTGGTTCGTTTCTTTGATTCCCGATGGTAAATGGATGCAAAACATTGTGTCAATACCTTTCAGAACGTGCTCTATAGCTACTCAGGCAAATTGCTTGTTTTGTGGTCCATACATTAATTAATGGAGAAGTGAATGCTATTCAAAAGTGATATTTAAAATATTCAATTGGATATAAGATGACAAAATTGCCCATATTTTAAGCTAACTAGAAAAAAAGTAAGTTGCTAGAGCTGCTGTTGGCAAATGTCTGCAGAGAGTTCCTAATTGCTACCGAGGAAATTTAGCATAGAAGCCCTATAGTAACCAAAAGTGAAATGTCCCCTTTAGAACAATTATACATGACTGTGCTTAAACTGACACACAATATTTTGATAGCGCAACGCAATCTGACTTTCAATAATCCCTACAAAAGAATGGGCCCTGACTAACGGTAAACTATACCTTTCACAAATCACCTCACAAAAATCTTCGCTACTCAAGTTACTGCAATACAGCGAGCGCCACTACTGCCAGCTAAATAAAAGATTCAAACTACGGAAGGCACTAACTACTGATAGGGATAGTTAGCAAATTAAAGATATTAATAGAGAACAAACAATGTATTTACCTTGATATCATCATATATAAATATAGCAGTTCATGACAAATTTCAAAACTCCGTCATCTCTCTCCCCACATCCACCACTGCTGGCGGCTCACCTCCAACTGCGCAACACTACGCGCTGTTCACAGCCAGCTGCCTAACACTACAATGGCGATATTACAACAATGCAAAGCAGACACAGACTGCACACAGCACAGCCAATGATTTTCATACAGAGGTGGCGTTACCAATAAAAAAACCTAAACAGCCTACTTACATAGCCCCCATGCTCCCCACAAAAAATTTTACAAATTGGTTTGGGCAGTGGCCAATACAGATTTGAAAAATTTTTTCATAATTACAATAACAAAGAAATCAAATGCACACACTTATTGATACAATGTTGGTCAAAAGCTAAAAATTTCTCACAGTCCATAAAGACAGTCCAGATTGTTCATCACAGTAAAAATGCAGAGTTTTTCTCAAAGTCTGAGCAGTAAAAGAAAATGCACACAGAAGTAGTGGATTTCCATGCAGTCTTGAAGAAGTAGTGTTGTCCTTCCAACGGAAAGACAGTGCTGACTCTTGACATGCATACAGGTAATGGGCCACAACAGAGCAAACCCACAGCAGAGTCAGTCGAAATTTTGAAGAGTATTGGTAGGTAGGTCATCACAGAGCAGACCCACTGTAGTCCTGGTAGAGAGTATGGTATTGGTGGGCCACCAGAGGTGCAGACCCACTGCAGTCCTTGTAGAAATAATGGTACTGGTGAGTCAGCAAAGGTGTAGACCCACTGTAGTCCTTGTAGAAATAATGGTATTGTTGGGTCATCAAAGATGCAGACCCACTGTAGTCCTCGTGGAGATGGCCAGCAGCCATCTGTTGTGACTGTGCAGGTACACAATCACCATTGAAGAGTCTTGCAGATAATGTAGCAAGTCCATAACCACCATTTGTGCACTCACAAAGATTTTAGAATTGTCCTCAGAACCAGCAATGCTGTTATCCAGTCCCTTGCTGAATTATTAACACACGTACAAACACTATCAGTCCCTACTTCTCACATATTGTCCATATACTATGACCAACAGAAACGTGTGCAGTGAAATGTAACTTACAAGTTAATAATAAGATGAACTGGTGTCAATTACAACTTTATAACATGAGAATACAATTACAAAGGTACAAAATACATCACTAAAAACATAACAATACAGATAACATTTGTAGTAATAGGGGCTTTACAAAAGAATAGAAATAAACATATACATCAGTGTTACAGGAATTATGACATGAGTACATAGATAAAAGATCAGAATAACTTCCGATACATCAACTTCACACATGAGCATTAACACAAAACAGAGTAAATAATGTCTAAACATCTTTACTAAGTAAATAACACATTATTAATGCCAATTGTATTTGAGGATAACAGTATTCCTCATCATAGTGAATGTAACTTAGTATTAGAAGAGAAAAAGTTCTATGAAACAGTACACAGAGACAGGAAGAAAACAAATACACAAGGGTACACAAACATATAGTGGGATAACACAAAAGGGAAAGGACAGGGTTTGTTTTACTGCAGTATTTTGCATGGAGATCTCCCTTTGTTCATCATTATTCCCAAAAAGTCCTATCTAAGCCTGCTTTCTGTATTGTGTTCATATTTCTTTCAAAATAATTATTTCCGATTGTACAATACTCATTTGGGCCCAAATCTTTTTCATATAACTTCGCAACGCATTCTTTACCTACTCTCCATAGTCAGTTTCTTATATAGTCTACCCCTCTTAAGCTAACTTAAATCTACTGAGCTCAGATGCTAAACTAAGGGACGAGGCAATGCAGCAGCACATAAAACAATTAATATAAACAGCAATGAAAAAAAATGGAAAATCGCAAAGCAAGCTACAGTAAATCTAAATTACCAAGCAATTCAACATTACAACTAATATGAGGCAATGCGCAGCAAACAAAAAAATAAATCTGGCTTAGCAGAGTAACACAAATTAAAGTTCAGTAGCACTATGCCTGGCAAACAGTAGTTTATATCTAAACATGACATAGCTCAAGCAGAAAAAATAGTAGACTAAAGATAACAATGCAGATAAGGGAAATGTATAATCACATCTTAATGTCTAAGTAATTAAAGTGGTGCACCACAACAACTTATTGTAAAAGAAATATTACCACGTACTTGAAAAGAATATTATGTATGCAGTTACTGTTACTAGTCCCTTCTTATTGTTCTTTCCTTTCCAAGTGCTCCTTTTTTGAAGAATGTGGATCACAAAATTATTATTTAATAGATCTGTTGACAGAAAGTGTTCACATTAGCAAATGCATTTAATTTTATTTTATTAAACCAATGCTGCAACACAGCTGGAAACCAGATATTAAACAAAATGAGCAATCTCTTAACTACAAAGACAATAGATGTAAAATGTTTCTAATCATTTCATTAGGCATTTTAGTAAATATCATAAATTACGAGCTCCACAGTATGCTTTCAACAAGGAAATGTCGATAGCGAGGACAATGGCCTCCCCTTTCTTTTATTATACCTGTGCCGCTGAAAGGCTAATGGCTTTTTTTCGGGCGGCTGTCGCCCAGGTGGGTGCCCGCAACGCATTACGTGCAGGTGGTCACTTAACTTTCTTACGGAAATATTTACGACAGCAGTTTCCGCTACAGTGAGAGTCTCACATAAAAATATTTCACAGGTCAAGAATTAGCGTTGCAAATCTGTAGAAAGAAAATCCTATAAATATAAGTGTCCAAATAAAATATTCGTCAGCATTGTGATACAGTCACGCATTTACACACATTTCATAACTCTTAAAGTACGATTCTTGGTTTCCAACGTCCTGTTTCACAAGTCAAGAGTCCCTAACTTCTATTCATTATTCATATACATATAAACACGTAATCACATTCCTCATATATGGTAGCATCATCTTATTGACATAAACATACCTCAACAGCATAATACACATCGTCATCGTAAAAATAACATCATAACACCTCAGTCAAATCTCAAAAAGGTCGTAGCTTTCTGCAATAATTTCAAACCATAAAAAATATTCTCTGCTCATTTCAATAGTGTCCTCTGCCTCAAACGTACTTTAAAAATCATGATCTCATACCAAATACATCATTCAAAGCTCTCATAGTATCACAATGGTTCCGAAAAATGTGAGCATTTCTCAAAGTACAGACAAAATACAATTTCGTAAGTGTGAAGTTATCCAACTGTGTAATTACATAAACATCTGTCACTGATGTAGTAAAAACGTTTGTCTGTCTCAGTTAAATGATCAGATAGCTGTGTAATTATGTGTTGGAGAAATATGGTACCGATGTGTAAAGTTGTATAAGCAAATACCATATTAGTTAGGGTTCCATGTGGTTGCCACACACATGGTACACAAAGTAAGCGTGTACCCCCCTGAGGATTAATGTAATTATACCCTCAGGTGTTACAGATTACAACAATGGAATGAAATGTATCACGGAAAACTTTCTTTGTAATTCAAAAATCTTTAAAAATAAATGTTTTAAGTACAAAATTAATCACTCAAATACGTGTACTGTAGCGCTAAATGTGCGTCTTGTTGCAACATAATCTGTGTGGAAGTGTCGTAGTTATCGTCCTCCGAAAGCTAAGTTCTGCAGAAGTCAATGTACTTACCTCATAATACACAAAAGTGAAATGCTTTGCGTATAAATGTCTTAGTTATTACGCTTATTGCCGTAATGAGGAAAGTACTGTGCTGTAACGTATTGTTGTGCTACGGGAAAGGCAGTCTCATTGTAGCTATACCACAAAAGTTACTACTAAAACCTTTCCAGAATAAAACAGAAAACTGTGCAGATATAAAACAGAAACACTGCAAAAGTAACATTGTAAATTGTCACTCATTAGTAGCGTCGTGATAAAATCGTGTAGCTGTCACATAAACTAACCACTGTGTCATCTGGTATCTCACAGAAAGTACTTTAAATCCAGAATATATTTTCAAGTAAACCAAAATGTTGCATTAAAATTTCATTACCAGTACTGGTAAATGTTCTAAGTATGTAAGCCTTATAGTCGTTACGTAAACGTGCAACTAACAAGCAAGAATGTACACACACAATAACACTGTGACGTCTGTTCACTATAACAATGCATTCGTCATTTCTGTTTCAATAAGTTCTCTTGGTTCTTGACTGGATATTTAACTTCAAACATTGTTGCATGTTAACAGATTCTAAGTCTGACAAGCATACTAGTAATGTAAAGTGAAAAATTTTATGGCAATGACAAAGTTAAAAAGCAGATTATCTTTCAATAAACGGTTTTACATGTGAAATGTGGTGTAAACCTTTACTCTTCCTAGTACGCAGAGTTTCAACTTCAACGCAATTATCATGTGGTATACGTCGGATTCTGTAAGGTCCATTGTAAACTAGAAAGAATTTGTGACTCAAGTGTTTCTTCTTATGTGACAATGAATGAGCTTTAATGAGAACTTTCTGACCAATATATAATTTCTTTGCATTTGCTTTACCGTGTAGTTCTCTCCTTTTGTCTGCTGCAGATTTTATATTTTTAAGAGCCAAATCAATTATGTCTTTACATCTACATCTACATCTACATCTATACTCCGCGAGCCACCTTACGGTGTGTGGCGGAGGGTACTTATTGTACCACTATCTGATCCCCCCTTCCCTGTTCCATTCACGAATTGTGCGTGGGAAGAACGACTGCTTGTAAGTCTCCGTATTTGCTCTAATTTCTCGGATCTTTTCGTTGTGATCATTACGCGAGATATATGTGGGCGGTAGTAATATGTTGCCCATCTCTTCCCGGAATGTGCTCTCTTGTAATTTCGATAATAAACCTCTCCGTATTGCGTAACGCGTTTCTTGAAGTGTCCGCCACTGGAGCTTGTTCAGCATCTCCGTAACGCTCTCGCGCTGACTAAATGTCCCCATGACGAATCGCGCTGCTTTTCGCTGGATCATGTCTATCTCTTCTATTAATCCAACGTGGTAAGGGTCCCATACTGATGAGCAATACTCAAGAATCGGACGAACAAGCGTTTTGTAAGCTACTTCTTTCGTCGATGAGTCACATTTTCTTAGAATTCTTCCTATGAATCTCAACCTGGCGCCTGCTTTTCCCACTATTTGTTTTATGTGATCATTCCACTTCAGATCGCTCCGGATAGTAACTCCTAAGTATTTTACGGTCGTTACCGCTTCCAATGATTTACCACCTATGGCATAATCGTACTGGAATGGATTTCTACCCCTATGTATGCGCATTATATTACATTTATCTACGTTTAGGGAAAGCTGCCAGCTGTCGCACCATGCATTAATCCTCTGCAGGTCCTCCTGGAGTACGTACGAGTCTTCTGATGTTGCTACTTTCTTGTAGACAACCGTGTCATCTGCAAATAGCCTCACGGAGCTACCGATGTTGTCAACTAAGTCATTTATGTATATTGTAAACAATAAAGGTCCTATCACGCTTCCCTGCGGTACTCCCGAAATTACCTCTACATCTGCAGATTTTGAACCGTTAAGAATGACATGTTGTGTTCTTTCTTCTAGGAAGTCCTGCATCCAATCACAAACCTGGTCCGATATTCCGTAAGCTCGTATTTTTTTCACTAAACGTAAGTGCGGAACCGTATCAAATGCCTTCCTGAAGTCCAGAAATACGGCATCAATCTGCTCGCCAGTGTCTACGGCACTGTGAATTTCTTGGGCAAATAGGGCGAGCTGAGTTTCACATGATCTCTGTTTGCGGAATCCATGTTGGTTATGATGAAGGAGATTTGTATTATCTAAGAACGTCATAATACGAGAACACAAAACATGTTCCATTATTCTACAACAGATTGACGTAAGCGAAATAGGCCTATAATTATTCGCATCTGATTTATGACCCTTCTTGAAAATGGGAACGACCTGCGCTTTCTTCCAGTCGCTAGGTACTTTACGTTCTTCCAGCGATCTATGATAAATTGCTGATAGAAAGGGGGCAAGTTCTTTAGCATAATCACTGTAGAATCTTAAGGGTATCTCGTCTGGTCCGGATGCTTTTCCGCTACTAAGTGATAGCAGTTGTTTTCCAATTCCGATATCGTTTATTTCAATATTTTCCATTTTGGCGTCCGTGCGACGGCTGAAGTCAGGGACCGTGTTACGATTTTCCGCAGTGAAACAGTTTCGGAACACTGAATTCAGTATTTCTGCCTTTCTTCAGTCGTCCTCTGTTTCGGTGCCATCGTGGTCAACGAGTGACTGAATAGGGGATTTAGATCCGCTTACCGATTTTACATATGACCAAAACTTTTTAGGGTTCTTGTTTAGATTGTTTGCCAATGTTTTATGTTCGAATTCGTTGAATGCTTCTCTCATTGCTCTCTTTACGCTCTTTTTCGCTTCGTTCAGCTTTTCCTTATCAGCTATGATTCGACTACTCTTAAACCTATGATGAAGCTTTCTTTGTTTCCGTAGTACCTTTCGTACATGATTGTTATACCACGGTGGATCTTTCCCCTCGCTTTGGACCTTAGTCGGTACGAACTTATCTAAGGCGTACTGGACGATGTTTCTGAATTTTTTCCATTTTTGTTCCACATCCTCTTCCTCAGAAATGAACGTTTGATGGTGGTCCTCAGATATTCTGCGATTTGTGCCCTATCACTCTTGTTAAGCAAATATATTTTCCTTCCTTTCTTGGCATTTCTTATTACACTTGTAGTCATTGATGCAACCACTGACTTATGATCACTGATACCCTCTTCTACATTCACGGAGTCGAAAAGTTCCGGTCTATTTGTTGCTATGAGGTCTAAAACGTTAGCTTCACGAGTTGGTTCTCTAACTATCTGCTCGAAGTAATTCTCGGACAAGGCAGTCAGGATAATGTCACAAGAGTCTCTGTCCCTGGCTCCAGTTCTGATTGTGTGACTATCCCATTCTATACCTGGTAGATTGAAGTCTCCCCCTATTACAATAGTATGATCACGAAACTTCTTCATGACGTTCTGCAGGTTCTCTCTGAGGCGCTCAACTACTACGGTTGCTGATGCAGGTGGTCTATAGAAGCATCCGACTATCATATCTGACCCACCTTTAATACTTAACTTAACCCAGATTATTTCACATTCGCATTCGCTAATAACTTCACTGGATATTATTGAATTCTTTACTGCTATAAATACTCATCCACCATTGGCGTTTATCCTATCCTTGCGGTATATATTCCATTCTGTGTCTAGGATTTCGTTACTGTTCACTTCCGGTTTTAACCAACTTTCCGTTCCTAATACTATATGCGCACTATTTCCTTCAATAAGAGATACTAATTCAGGAACCTTGCCCTGGATACTCCTGCAGTTTACCAATATTACGTTAACTTTTCCTGTTTTTGGTCTCTGAGGACGGACATTCTTTATCAACGATGATAATGTCCTCTCTGGTAAGCCGTCAGGTATTTTATCGTTTCGCCAAAGGGGGGGTCCCTCTAACCTAAAAAACCCCCGTGTGCACGCCACACGTACTCTGCTACCCTAGTAGCTGCTTCCGGTGTGTAGTGCACGCCTGACCTGTCTAGGGGGGCCCTACAGTTCTCCACCAAATAACGGAGGTCGATGAATTTGCAACCATTATAGTCGCAGAGTCGTCTGAGCCTCTGGTTTAGACCCTCCACACGGCTCCAAACCAGAGGACCGCGATCGACTCTGGGCACTATGCTGCAGATATTAAGCTCAGCTTGCACTCCGCGTGCGATGCTGGTTGTCTTCACCAAATCAGCCAGCCGCCGGAAGGAACCAAGGATGGCCTCAGAACCCAAGCGGCAGGCGTCATTCGTTCCGACATGTGCTACTATCTGCAGCCGGTCACACCCAGTGCGTTCAATAGCTGCCGGAAGGGCCTCCTCCACATTACGGACGAGACCCCCCGGCAAGCACACCGAGTGCACACTGGCATTCTTCCCCGACCTACCCGCTATTTTCCTGAGGGGCTCCATAACCCGCCTAACGTTGGAGCTCCCTATTTCTAATAGGCCCGCCCTCTGTGACTGTCAGGACCTTGCCGGAGAATCGGCCACTGGCCCAACAGGCGAGGCATCCTGTGGTGGCTCGGAAATGATGTCATCACCACTAGGAAGCACCCCGTACCTGTTGGAAAGGGGTAAGGCAGCTGCCACGCGGCCAGATCCCACCTTCGCCTTTCGGCCAGGCACGCGCGAGCCCACCACTGTCCGCCATTCACCCTGGAGTGATGGCTGACCGGTAAGATGCTCACTGCCGGAAGACGCAGCGACATCAGGGGTTCCATGTGATTCCAAGGCCACCGAAGTAGGCATAGGTCTCACCACAGTTGCCCCAACGCCACTACGAGCCGACGCCTGCGCCTCGAGCTCGATGAGCCTAACAGACAAAGCCTCCACCTGCCCCCGAAGAGTGGCCAATTCTCCTTGCGTCCGCTCACAACAACCACAGTCTTTGTGTCGAAGTTTACATGTATTCGGGAAAGGTACAAGCTCTCTGATTCTGTTCGGTGGTTCTTCATTCTTCAGTGCAAGAGTAGGTGGTAAAGCAGTGGAGTCATGAGGCATTTCATTCAGCACATTTTGAAATAATTGTAGATATCTGTCCCAATGCTGATGCTTTCTGTGACAATAAAGTCTGCAAAGCTTATTGATTTCTTTCATAATCCGTTGAGACGGGTTGCAATGTGGTGAGTACAATGAAATAAAAACAGGTTTGATTTTATGATTCCGAAGCGTGCGTGACCAAACAGCAGATCTAAATTGCGGTCCGTTATCTGAAATGACTTTAGCTACGTGGCCAACTTCACGTAAGAAATTTTTAACAAAGGCGTTGGGTACAGATCGTCCAGTGGCTTTACGTAACGGAGTGAAAGAAACAAATTTTGAAGTAAGTTCAACAGCGACTAGAACGTACGAAAATCCATTGGATGTTCTGACAAGCGGTCCCAAGAGATCAACAGCAGCAAATTCTTTTAATTTAGAAGGAATAATAGGAAACAACGGAGCACGATGTGAGACAGTAGATGGTTTCGCCTTTTGACAAAGTTTACAAATAGACAAGACTCTTCGAATTCTTTTTTCCATATTGTTAAAATAACAAGTCGTTCGAAGAATATGATAACATTTTCGTGGACCAAAATGTGCGTAGCTGAAATGAATGTACCAAATAAGCTTATTAACAAAATCGTCAGGAATGCAAAGTACCCATAGCTTGTCATCAACAGTGCAGCGTTTGAGCAGTATGTTGTTTCTAACCAGATAATAATGCCGAATCTGTGTGTGTGTCTTTTCATGCCATTTGCTCTTGATGTCTTTCCAAATCGGATCTTTATCTTGTTCATGAGCAATGTCCTTTAAAGATGTGGTGATGAAGTTTTCAAAGGCGACTTTCTGAATGTAAAGAATACTGAAATTTTTCTCGAGGTTGCCTTCTGTGGTACTTTTCTCAAGCCCAGCCGGTGCGCGTGACAGTGCGTCCGCAACAATGTTCTCCTTGCCGGGAATGTAGACTATTGTGAAGCGGAATTCTTGCAGAAACAATGCCCAACGTTTTAACCTGTCATGATTTAATTTTGAATACATAAGAAATTGTAATGCACGATGATCACTGTATACTTTTACGTGCTTACCAGAAAGAAAGAAACGGAATTTGTTAAATGCCCAAACGATAGCTAAAGCTTCTAATTCAGTAACGGAATAATTTTTTTCAGATTTTGTTAGCACTCGGCTAGCAAAAGCAATGGTTTTCTGAATGGTAGTGTCATTTTCTATGGCTTCTTGAAATAAATGGGCACCAAGACCGACTTTAGAAGAATCCGTGCTAAGGCGGAAATCTTGTGACAGATCTGGATGAGCTAAGATTGGCGCGTGAAGTAACGCTTCTTTCAAAGAATTGAATTCCAATTGTGCTTGTTCGTCCCAGTTCCAAATAGTATTTTTTCCAGTGAGAGAACAAAGTTTTGGTGTAACAAGAATTTGCATATTCAGAAAACGACGGTAAAATTTTACGAGACCTAGAAAACTGCGGACTTGTCTTTTTGTGGATGGAACTGGAATGGCTCTGATTGCTTCTAACTTTTCAGGATCCGGCTGAATGCCTTCAGAAGAAATAATATGTCCCAAAAACTTCACCTTTGTCCTACCGATTTCAGACTTTTCCAAGTTAACTGTAATTCCAGATTCTGCAAAAATACGTAACAAACTGTTGAGGATGCGATTATGTAGTTCCCATGAAGCTTCTGCTATTAGAATATCGTCCACATATAAGGTGATGTGACGTTTTAACAACTCAGGTAATATGGAATTTAGCCCGCGAATGAATGCTGCTGAAGAAATGTTCAAACCAAAGGGAAGTTTCCGAAACTGATAACAAACGCCGAAACAAAGGAAAGCTGTGTATTTTCTACATTCTGGATGAGGTTCGATCTGATAAAAGCTGGATCTGAGATCAATGGAAGACAACACTTTTACACCATTAAAATTTTGAAGAAGTTCTTCCAACGTTTGCGGCCTGTCTGTTTCAGGAATAATGATCGTATTGATTTGTCTCGAATCTAAGACAAGCCTGATCGATCCATTTTTCTTCTCAACAACATGCAATGGATTGTTGAATGAGCTTACTGCAGGCTCGATAATGCCCTCGTCAAGCATAGATTGTATTTCTGTTATAACACGGACCCTATAATGTGCTGGAATTACATATGGTCTAACACAAAATTTAGTATGCTCACGAACACGAAATTGGTATTGAAATCCCTTGATTGTTCCTGTTTTATGAGTAAAAACTGTGGAATGTTCTTGTAAAATCTCAAAAAGGTCCTGCCTATCAGTGTCATTACAATTCTCAATTGTTTGAATTTTATTCTGAATTAACTCATTAATTTCAAATATGCCGTCGATATCATCCCTGTCAGTTCTTGCAGAGTGATTGTTAGTGTCTAGTTCCGTAGAAAATTCCGAACTGTTGTCCACCAGAAGGTAAAGCCGATTGATTTCTTCGTCATGGTTTGAGAGCCAATCTTCCAATTTCAAAGCTATTGACTTACCTTCCTTCTCTAAACTTATTTCAGCATCGTGAAAGTTTAAGATTGCTTTGAATTCATTCAAAAAGTCTACTCCCAATATAATTTCCGTCGACAATAATGGAACAATAAGAAAGTTCGTAGAGAAGCTGTGGCTTTGACAAAAGAATTCTAAGTTGGTTTGTTGGCGTACATCTACACTTTTTCCAAAGATTGCACCTTGTAATTTAATCTTACGTAACGGAAGTGTGGGGCAATCGTTCGATTTGTTGCGTTTGCTAAAGGCTGTTTCACTAATTACTGAGATGGGACTGCCAGAGTCAAGTACTGCCGTAAATTTTACGTCATTTACAGTAATGTGAATCACAGGATATGCAATGTTGTTAAGTTTTACGTCGTGTTCCTGGAGTAAGATGTCCCTAATGTCTTCCATTTTTACGTAATTACTAGCTACGGCAGCTGCGTCATCAGTTTCATAAGTACGTTTTGTTGCTGCCAGCGGTGTGAGTTATTGCCTATTGTCTCTTTGTTGACGCGCGTCGTTATTGGGATTTGGAGACCTAACTTCTACAAATTCACCGTGACGAGAGGGCCCTGCTCTGTTTGAATCCCGCCAGTTCTGATGCAATTCAGGTCTGTCGTTACGATCATATCGTCTGTCGTCATGTCGGTAGATTCTATAGTTTCTTTCTTGTCGGTCACATGGTGGGGAATTTCTCCCTGAATCGTAACTGCGCGCTGGTCCGTTGCGTCTAAAGTTATTCTGTCTCCCTTGATAGCATTTATTTTGGTTCCCATATTGTCTGTTTCTCTTATTGTCTCTGTGATAGTCATTACCACGGAGAGGTGATCTTTCCCTGTAGTTATTACTGCTCTGCCAACGGTTGTCATACGGGTGGTGTCTGTTTTGGTCACGATTTGTGTTGTGAGAATAGCCTTGTCGTGTAAAGTTATTACTTCTTTCATCGCGGAATTGCGACGGATGTGACCTGTAATTGTTGTGTTCCTGGTTTCGCGTTCCGCGATTGTCAGTGTCAATTTCTAATTCTTGTAAGAGTCCCTGAAATGCTTCAATGTCGTCTTTGCAACGTCCTGCCAAAATAATATGTCGTAAATGTTCAGGCAGTTTGATTAAGCAAATGCGAGAATTGATGGAGCCATGCTTGTGGATGAATGTCGTTGCCAGAATTCTTAAATGTTTTGAATTTACGTGTAGTAATGAACAGCTTATAGTCAAAATCATCATGTCGGCGAGTCGCATATCGGTCATTGTTAGGTCGTGTCGGCCGTTCCATCTCAAAATTCGGTGCACATTGCCAATTTCTTTCATAACTTCCGAAATGCCCTGTGTTATTATTTTGTGGCTGTTCCGTATTTCTATGTCCCTCTTCCCGTATTGGGGCGCGAGTGTCCTCTGAAATACGTAATTCTTGTATTACCTGTGTCAGCTGATCTTGTACTTCCCGGATTTCTCTTTTGTACTGTGTATTGATTTGATTTTGATTCTGTTTGAATTTTCTAATTTGTTCATACTCTTCTGTGTCAGTGAAGGCTACAGGTCTTGTGTCATTCAGATCATCATCTACCTTTGTAGATAAGTTAGTGACCTGATCCGAAAGTTCGGCTACTTTCTCCGATAGTGAACACATTTCCTCAGTGTGTTTTTCTGAACCAAGTTTCAGAGTGTCCATTTGTGTTGAAATCGAATCTACTGTGTCCTTTAAGTTTTCCTGAGTTTTTGCAAGTTGCGTAAGCGAATCGGTAGATGCAACTGAGTCAATTTTAGCTTGCAAGGTCTCATGATTTTCATGAGCAATGGTTTGCAGTTCTTTTATAGCTGCTTCGTGATTCTGTAATGCATTTTCATGCCGCGAAAAAATAGGTTGAAAATGCTAACAAATTTGTGTTTTTACGTCATTACAGACTTTTTGACATTTCGATTCAATGTTAAGTAACTCACTAGTTAAATCTTCACGTGTTTGTTCAAGTGTGGTGTCTAACTTTTGAAAATTTTGTCCCATTGCGTCTAACTGTTGCTGTGTTTGTCTCTGATTTTGTTCCATTGTGTCTAACTTTTCAAGCTTTTGTCCCATTTGTCTCTGATTTTGTTCCATTTGTTGCATTAATTGCAAGAATAATGTATTAGTGTCTGGAATCTGTTTCTCTACGCTTTTCGGCAGTGCATTTGCGCCGGCAACATTCACATTTTGACAAGCAGAAAATGTGTCTTGACTTATTTGAGAAAACGGTGATGACCCAAAACCTGAATCTACAGTATTTGCGAAATTGTGTCCTGTCATTTCGGATTCCTGAGGCGAGCTGTTGCCGACCGATCGATCGATAATGCTTCCCTGTTCACTACCTGTTTCACTGTCTACACCATTGTTTGCAGCCCGCTCCATTTCCCTATGCACAATTACCAAATTACTACTTTGAACATCAGTTAATTCATTACTCGGTGGCGCTAACACACTGCTTTCATTTTTACTGTCATTTCTCAGTTTACTTTGGAGCCTAGTATTACGTTTTTCACACGCCATTATTGTCACAGTATTTCACACGACAACACAGAAAAACACAATTTGAAGATCAAAAATAAGAGAACACATTAACATAGCACTGAAAATAATATCTAGTTAATTGCAGCTGCGAAATACTTGGTGCAAATCTACATGCATGCCACAACTGTTTTACTGTACAACAATGAAAGACTGCAACTACAAAGGAGATTTTCTCTACAATTACGCGCTAGCAATAAACAATAGCTACACTAATTACATAAACTACAAGAAAAAATCAGAAGATTCCAGTGAGGTATCCTCGGCTAAGGGTCGACATATGAAACGTCCCCTTTAGAACAATTATACATGACTGTGCTTAAACTGACACACAATATTTTGTTAGCGCAACGCAATCTGACTTTCAATAATCCCTACAAAAGAATGGGCCCTGACTAACAGTAAACTATACCTTTCACAAATCACTTACCTCACAAAAATCTTCGCTACTCAAGTTACTGCAATACAGCGAGCGCCACTACTGCCAGCTAAATAAAAGATTCAAACTACGGAAGGCACTAACTACTGATAGGGATAGTTAGCAAATGAAAGATATTAATAGAGAACAAACAATGTATTTACCTTGATATCATCATATATAAATATAGCAGTTCATGACAAATTTCAAAACTCCGTCATCTCTCTCCCCACATCCACCACTGCTGGCGGCTCACCTCCAACTGCGCAACGCTACGCGCTGTTCACAGCCAGCTGCCTAACACTACAATGGCGAGTATTACAACAATGCAAAGCAGACACAGACTGCCCACAGCACAGCCAGTGATTTTCATACAGAGGTGGCGTTACCAATAAAAAAACCTAAACAGCCTACTTACAAAAGGTTTATTTCCTTCATACTTATCACACTGGTATGTGAGTCTTAAGTGAAGAACAATATTGAAATTTGTATTGTTGATGGTCGATTCGAATTTCTTCAGAGACGCTTGTATTGTGAAGCAGCTTGGTAGTCAGAAAGCCAAGATCTATGACCATTAGCACAACTTCCTGAGTCGAGCTACCAAGAGGACTTGATGTGTAAAGGTTTTCTTCCGAATTCGTTACAGAATTTTTTCTGGAAATTCGCAGCGCCATAAAATAAATCATAAAAAAAGCTCGCAAGCGCTGGCCCCTAACGCAGTTAGAACTGATGACTCAATGAGCCATTGCGACACGAGACATCGGCGGTACCATGGGGCTACAGACACACTACTGCCAGCACGCCACTCTCATCATGGCATTGGTCTCTCAGCCTCATAACGCATTGTGAAAGATAAAAAAAAGTTGTCACTTATGAGAAGAATAGCATTTCTTTAGCCAAAAACTTGAATTTTCTGTCTCAGTGTCTTAGTTTAAATAAGGATTATATAGCACGAGTGATTCAAATGGAAAGGGATTATCAAGTGAATTTAGCGAGTCAATTCAGTACCATACCCGGAAGTGATTACACTCTCACAGTGTTGCCAAGTGTTTGTGACCATGTTGCGAGTTCCCAGTTGTGCTAGTAACAGCTCTGTAGCCGCTTGCGAGGAGAATCCCGTGCTCGTGTCATAGGAGGATACGCAGAGGAGGTGTGGGGTTTGCTTGATATGCTGCGTTTTCTCCTACCAGTTGTGTCAAACACTCAGGTGTATAATCTTCCATCACGATTACAGTTTCCCACAAAATATATACGCATAAAACATTTAGCTTATTGCTTTGTGACAAAAGATTATTTCAAGACAATGAAAAGTCTTTGGAAATCAACTTTACCCACCTGTCACGAAAAGTAAGATAACAAACACTTTGCATCTCGAAATCGTTTGCATCTACGTGCAGTCTTGTGATCATACAAGTAGAAATTCATGAATCTCATGTGAATGTAGAAAAACGTTGGTGCAAACGGAAGCTGTAAGAAACACAGTTAACTAATTATTCTGTGCCACATAATAATCATTTCATTTGAAAATTCAGAAGAGAGGAAAAACTAAAAATTATGCCCATTAAGATAAAAACTAAAGTGCAGATGCGGGGACTGTGCAGATCTGCCATTTTTCATCTTCAGATCTATACAAATATTGTATACTAACCAGCATACTCATTGCTTTCGTAATGTTTCCCTCTTGTTTAGTCTTCTAATGATGTACTGGATCCACACCCATGAGTCTGATTGTTTCTTTGTATCCTTCCATCTACTATCTTTATGTATTATTGCTCGGTGTTCAAAAAACAAAATATTATGCCTGCTCCCACGAGGTATTAGAACGAGGTCGCAAGAAGGCTAACGAATTATAATCAAAATGCACTGAGACGCCAATTTGTCTGGCGTCATGGTGTTAAGTGGAAAGAAATACAGTAGTTGGGTGTTATTGCCTGCATCAGCGGCATCCTGTTGTCGTCATCTCTTACTGAGATTTTCATATTACCCTGAACACAAGACGCCGAGCTAAATGTGTATAATCTCCGTGACGAAACATCCCACATTCCATTCGTTCTGATCCATTCGTTACGTGCATCGGCAGCAATGAGTGATAGGAAAGCTGTTGTGAGGAGACGAATAACAATAACAATGGTAGTAATAACAAATCAGTAATCAAGGATGTTTACTGCATTACAGACAACTGTTAACGATTAACAAAATAACCAAGAAAGGCGGAGTGTTTAATTGGCGCACTGCATAGGTGTTCTTACAACTTTGTTACAGAATTATGTTCTGG
This sequence comes from Schistocerca serialis cubense, assembly GCF_023864345.2. Taxonomy (NCBI): domain Eukaryota; kingdom Metazoa; phylum Arthropoda; class Insecta; order Orthoptera; family Acrididae; genus Schistocerca; species Schistocerca serialis. The sequence goes on along the minus strand of NC_064643.1, from coordinate 377,057,872 downwards.
TTGTTTGCAGAGAGAAAAGAAAGAATCCTGTAGCCATACATATCGATAGTACTACGAGATATTACCTATCAACTATCCTTGTTCAACATCACGAGACGAACATGGCGTCACCAAGCTGATATTTGAAATACATTTCTGTTTTCTCTCTCTCTCGTTCGCTCTCTCTTTTTCTTTCTCTTTTTATTATTTGAGAAAAGCATCGAGAAGCGCAGTAATAAGCAAGTAGGAATATAATCTATTTACAGTTATTTTCATCGGGATACATAACGCAAAAATACACCTTTTAAGTGTATTATTGCGTAATTCCAATTATTGAGCCTATTCGTGAGCTTTTCACATTAAAAATTCGGAGGCAACACGTCCTTGTATTTAGAAACCTGTACTTCATTTCTGGTTCTCTAATTATTCGCATTTTCTGCAAATATGTACAAATGAAGAATAAGGATCTAGAATGTTAATAACATTTGCTTTATTTAAAAAGCTTTAAGAGTTTTCACATTAAATATTCGGAGGCTCCAAGTCATTGTATTTAGAAACCTGTACTTCATTCTTGTTCACTAACTATTCGCGTTTTCTGTTGCGATTATTTACGTATATGGTGTCTTTTTAAGCGTGTTATTCAACCAATTGCGAGAACTAGTAGTGAAGGACACTGCTGAGGTGTGTTTTATACTCTCGGACTGTTGTGATTGTTTTGTGATGAACTGAATCTGTAAAAGTAGTACGGTGTCGTGTGTTTAATTATGTATCATTGAAATTAATTAACTAAACAATACAAAGAATATTCTCAGTTAATAGAATTATTCTTATACATGTACTTTTATCACTTGATGATTCACTCTATTTTTTTATATTTCATACTTCACTTGAAGTATGGAAGATAATTTTGGACATCGCCAGGTAACAGTCGTTAAACAAAATTACGTGCCAATGGCGTTCTGAGCCCATATCATCTGACCACTTGTCTGCTCTTTGGATAACGCGGGAAATTCAAAGAAACTTGAACGAACCTTCTGCCGCTACATTTAGAATCTGTAAGCCGGTTTATCGTGTGTGGCGGAGGGTACTTTGTTCCATTCTCGAATAGTGCATGGGAAGAACGCCTTTTGGCAAACCTAATTACTCTAAATTTTTCGTATTTTTGTGACGCTTCTATCTGAAAAAATATATGGCGCACGACTATTCTTCGAATGTACGCTGCCAGAATTTCAACAGTATACCTCTCTGTACACACAACGACTCTTTTTTAATATCTGCCACTTCAGTTTGCTAAGTATTTGAGTTAAATCTCCCGTTTGCCAACAAAACGCATTGCTTTCCATTGCATCTTCTTTCTCTTTTCTAGCAACTGGTAGTGATCGAATATTGTTGGCCGGCCGCTGTGGTCGAGCGGTTCTAGGGACTTCTGTCCGGATCCACGCGGCTGCTACGGTCGCAGGTTCGAATCCTGCCTCGGGCATGGATGTCTGTGATGTCCTTAGCTTAGTTCTAAGTCTAGGGGACTGATGACCTCAGATGTTAAGTCACTTAGTGCTTAGAGCCATTTCGAATATTGATGAGTGACACACAGGAAATGATCATTATAATGTTGTGAAAGCCAGTTCTTTCACTGATGAGTTAACGTTCTCTTCAGGTTGCTCCAACAGACCTCAGCTTGTCATCTGCTCGCTATTCTCAGATATTTTGCATTTCTTCTTGTATCCAGTGATTTATCGCCAGTGGTGCAATAGAAAGTAATGGATATCTGGAATTACGCATTACATTTCTGTGTGATCCGAGTCAGTTACACCAATCTTCGATCCTTGGCAGGTCTTCCTGCATTAATTAAAGTTTCCTGGTGTTGCAGCCTTTCCGTAGACAACCAGCATCGTCTGCAAACAGCCTCGTAAAACTTTCGTCGTTATCAACTACACCCTTTATATACAGGGTTTAACAGGTATAAGTCCAGATAATTTTATATGTGATACCTTAATATGTCCACACATCAACTTGTGAGCTGTTTTTTCTGTGCATCACACAGTCTTTCCACAAACACGTAACAAACTTTACAACCTGATGCTTTCTGCTTGCAGTAACTACACCACCAAACGGACATCGCCAGTCATATAGATAACTCGTTTCGCCTCCGTTTGTCCACACTTCAACACCTGACCTGTTGCCCAGGGAGAAATAGACATTAACGACTCGCTCTTGCCACCTATATTTGGCGGTACTAATTAGCCTCGAAACAAACAACTTTTATCAACGAGGGGCGTTCAGTAAGCAATGCAACACATTTCTTACAGCCGGTTTCCTCTGAAAAAATGCAGAATTTATTGTGGAACATTGTGGAATAGTACCACTCCCACCCCTATACTTTCGTGTATTTTCTATACGTCGCAGATGTATAAGGAGCCTTCGAGAAAGCGGGCATAACGTAGGTGCATTTCAAGCAGTAAACTGTAATTGGTTTCTTTAATTGAAATATCAGGGCATTGCTTACAGATGTCTATGGAGACATGCCAGTGAACAAAAGCGTGGTGAGTCGTTGGGCATGTCGGCTGTCATCATCGTAACAATGTCACACAAGTCTGTCCGATCTTCCACTAGCCGGCTAGAAGCACACAGCCGTGACTCTTGCATTGCTGGCATGGGTGGATACTCTCATTCGAGGAGACTGACAGAGCACAATCAAACACCTCACCACACAACTGGACGCCTCTGTTGATAGTGCTGAAACTCTGATCCACCAGCTGGGATACTCGAAGGTGTGGCGCCATCAGTTGCCTCACTGTCAAACAGAAAACCATAAAGATCAATGAAGACCATCTGTGCAGAATTGCTTGACCGTTATGAGACTAACACATGCGAATCTCCTTCCATTCGATCCGGAAACAAACCAGGAATCCAATGGGGAGGGGGGGGGGGGGCAGTACATCGCCTCTCCTCCGAAAAGTTCAAAGCAGCACCCGCAGTGGGTAAAGTCATGGCAACGGTCTTCTGGCTCTCTGAATCAGTTATTCTGTTTGATGTCCTCCCTCATTTTGCAGCGTTCAACTCTGAACTGTATTGTGCTACCATCAGGATTTTCATCGCCACAAATATGCAAACGATATTCTCCTTCTCCGTAACAATACAAGAACTCAAAATGGCCGTACAACCAAGAGGAACTCAGAACAGTTCATTGTTTCTTCTCATCCACCCTCCAGCGCAGATCTTGTACCTTCTAAATTCCATTTGTTTGGCCCAATGTAGGAAGCTAAGATCGCTTGATTTGAAATAGTTTATATCAAGACCAGTTTTTGACAGTACCCATCCGTCATCCTTCGATCCTCAGATCTCGCAGAAACTTAATTACAAATCGTCTCATCGATATACTGCGTTATTTCAACAAATACAATAATAAAGCTATATACCGGTTTGCTTTATGTATTTTACAAACAAATGAGGAACTGTTATTGTAATTGAGCGTATTCTCAGAACGTCGACTGAATCATGTATAATTACATTTCTGGGAGATCTGAGAATCACAGTATGACAGCTACGTATTGTCGACTCTGGTGATGAAATAAATTATTTCACATCGAGCGATCTTGCCTTTTATTATTATAAACTATAATACTAGTCTGTAAATTATGTATGTACTGGTGTAATGCATTTCAGCACATCGTCCACAGTTACCAATAGAAATATCTGGACTTACACCCGTTGCGTCCTGAATAGTGTAAACAGTAACGGCTCTGTAGAGCTCCCTTGGACATTAAGCTATACGTTTGGAGCTTTATCTGCTAGCACGTGCTTCAACCAGACTTCTGGTCCGCTACTCGACAAGATCTACTTTCTTCAGTAAAATACAGTGCTGGGCTATACCGAAGGCGAGGGACACAGCGTTCACGTGGGCACCGTGTTCTTCGGCGCTCTGGATCTCACGGACTGTCATAGCGAGATGAATGTCGCTACATCTACGTTTGCGGAATGCATATTGATTTCTGTAGAAGGGGTTCCTGATGCACAAGCTGAACGTAACGGGTGACCATAAAAAATGCCCCATAATTCTACAACGAAACAACATCAGTGATATAGGCCTACAGTTATGTCAGTTTTCTTGAAAACCAGATTCACCTGCCTTTTTTGAGTCGAATAGCACCTTTCATTGTTATAGCGACCTGCGAAAGGCTGCTGTTAGAAGAAGTATCGTCTGTACTTAACTTGTCGACTGAATGTGTTCCCGAGTTTGATTTCTGTTCTAGAAGTATTTAAAATTTGCATGCACTAAAAATATCCCTTGATTCCTTCCGATATGTAAGTTCTCACCGCTCTGCGCGGTTGCACGAAATCGATCCAATGGGGAAGCTTATATTGAAACAGAGCGATTGTATAAAACCAGGAAAGTTAAATTTGTTTCCTGCTTCTCGAATTCTTTACTTGTTAGTAAGTTGGTAACACTAGAAATGGTTGGAGAAACAGCAACATGATGCAAAAATGTCTCAAAAATTCTGAGTTAAGCGTTGTACGTTGAACACAGAAACAAAATTATTCGTACAGAGCCTTTCGGCAACATGTAGATCGAAGCAATAAGTACGGGAATGCAAAATTCTACGGCCCGCCCTATGAATTTCACCGGGACACTTCGTTCTCATCATACGCTTCCGTTTATCTTCAAACAATCAAAAGTAAGGGAGATATCCGTCTACAGCGGTCTGAAAGGGAAAAGTGCGTGAACTGCAAAGATTAGGGGTTGTTTCAGGACAGAACCTTCCGTCGACAGGCAGCAGTCATCAAAGTCATTGCGGTGCTAAGCTACAGAATTTTCGCTTTAGCTTGACTAGTACAATGACTTGCCGTAGAAAAGATAGGATGCAGGCAATACGACAGCACAGAAATTGGCTCAGCTTGAGATTTCGATATTGCCCGTAGGGTTTGAGCTGTGACGCACTGGCGTGACGAATAACATACTTGTGCGTAGCGATGGTTTGTTTTGTTTAGGCGTGCTGGTAGTGTTAGCTTATGCCATTCTTGTATTTTGAATTGGGTTCATAGAGAGCGTTGCAAATTCTGATGGTATGGGCACGTTATTGAATCCGCAAGTTTAGTTAACAGAAAATAATGAGTTTGCGCTTCACTCTGCCACAGTCTAACATATACAGTCACGACACTCACTGCTAAGAAAATTGTTACCATCTGAAAGTTTGTGCAACTGTAGCGCCCCAAGAGGCGACAAAACAGCAGTAAAATCATAGAATGAAATTTTCACTCTATAGCGAAGTGTGCGCTGATATGAAACTTCCTGGCAGATTAAAACTGTGTGCCGGGCCGAGACTCGAATTCGGGACCTTTACCTTTCGCGGGCAACTGCTCTACCGACTGAGCTACACAAGCACGACTCATACCCCCTCCTCACAGCTATAATTCCGCCAGTACCTCGTCTCCTACCTTGCCGAGGTACTGCCGGAATTAAAGCTGTCAGGAATGTGCGTGAGTCGTGCTTGGGTAGCTCAGTCGGTAGAGCACTTGCCCACGAAAGGCAAAGGTCCCGAGTTCGAGTCTTGGTCCGGCACATAGTTTTAATCTGCCAGGAAGTTTCAGTAAAATTATAGTTCGTTTCTAATAATTTTTCTGGTTAATTAGCAAAATAATTATAAAATTATTATAAGAAATGAAAGATCATGGGATACATGTAAAAATCTCCTTGATTCAGTGACATAAGCTACAACATAATTATAAAGAAATACTTCCGAATATGTGTATAATTGTAGCTTACTCCACTTCAAACAAGATCATACAAAAACACATTTCATGCATGACAATAACATTTTTTGGTCTGTTCCTAATATGCCATACACTTTCCTTGACACGTAACAACTTTTTATGGAAACTAATGTTTTGCACAGTCTTACACTTCATCGACGTTTTAACACATAAATATCTTATTAAATGTAATTACTTTAGTTGCAAAAGCGGATGTGTTGCTGATTCTTGCTATTTGTGGCTCAGATGCAGCAACAATTGTGGAATTAGTTTCTTCTGTGTTGGGAAATAGTTTTATTGCTATTTTACTTTTATTATCACATGTGTGTGGGTTTTTTCTCCAGTTACAGTTGTGTTAGCTTGTCTGCTACATAAAATAATGTACGTATTGCATTCCATACTGGTTTCCTTCGTTCCATATTCAGTGATTTGACTGGAAGTGTAGCGAAGAAAACATACGTTTTTGAGCAAATATACGACGCCTTTCTGCAAAAGGTCAGGTCTGCTGCTGTTTACTAGCACTTTATAGATTCTTAAGGAACACGACATTCTCAAGTACATATCTTTAGGTTAAAAGAAAGTCGTAAATAAACAGTTCGGTAACATAGCGATTCACACCTACTAGGGTTGATAAGAAACCTAAGAAATGGCAAATATACTGCTTTCTTCGTCTTGTTGCTCCAATTTATTGCGGTGCAGACGCTCCTGTTTGTAAAAACCATTCTACAGACCAATATAAACAGTTAAGATTAACTTTCGCTTTTGCAAAATCTCGGCAAACTCTACAGTATAACTTCCTGGGCGCTTGGCGCGGTGCAATCGCGGTGGGCAACAGAAAAGAGGTGGTGTCGCGACTGTTTATGTTCGACTGTGACTCTGCTTACCCTCCCAATCAGCAAGAGCTTAAACATTAGCTTTGATCTTATTATAATTATATTAGTAACGAGAGTAAACAATGATTAACAACATATTTGTACTTGGAATTACTTGCAAATGCATCTTCCTGTCGGAATTTATTCTTTTCAATTTATTCAATGAACGTTAATCGTAAAACCACTCAAATAAGAAAAGGTGAGACTTCGATGATTACGAAATGCGTAAGTCTGCAGAAATTTAATTCTAAGTAATAATTGGCTATTTTAACGTAAGTGTAAAACATGTGATATTAATACCTGAAAGTGATATGTAAGGGTTTACCAGACTTACCTGTCTTGAACAGCTGATATGACTGTAAAGAGCGATAGAGTAAAGCAATTCGCCATTTGCAGGTCCAAATTAGTGCGTACAACTCCTCTTTAATTGATTTTGCTGTTTTAAATTGCGCTGTGTTGGTGAAGCCATATTTTCGATACCGCGTTTTGTCCATTGCTTTGACCAGTGACGTTCGACGTGACATCTTCAGTTTAGGATGCGAAGGATGTGAGCGGTTTGGCCTTAGTAACTGGTATAAACTGCATATGCTGTTTATTCCAAAGAAGAAGGCATGGATCAATGCCGACTGGTGGAATCAGACCATGCGTCAATCCCCAAATGTTTCTTTCCGTATGTGGCACGAGTTCCGAGGGTAAGGCTAGGCAGGAAACGAAGGGCAGGGCCTAAATTGTTGCGAGAGAAAAGGTTTGTGATGTTTTTTTACCATGCTTCCCACAAATATTTAGTTGTTTTTTGAATCTGGCACGTTTGTCGATGGGGATGTTAGGTACGAACCTAGGAACACAGCTTAGATGGTTACGAGAGAAACAAGTAGTGATCTTTTTATAATCTTGACTCTTAAAGATGTTCTTTTTAATGTGACGTCGTGCAGACGCGTCACATTCAAAATGGATTATTTTTTAAGAGACGTGTTGTGGGCGGTTGCTGAGTCTTTGTGGTGGTCGTTTAGGTTTGTGATTCGGTTTATAGTAAAGGTGCAGCTGAATGAGAACGAGTCTTTAGCAGTTACTGGTTATCTAATTGTTTCTGGTTTTTGAACAGTTGCTTTTAGCTTACAGTCTGGTATTCCAGAGTGAAAGTTGTGTGTTTGTGTGAAGTTTTGCTTGGAGTTGTGTTTAAATAATTTGTTGTTTGTAGCATGGTTTGTGTGTGTGTGTGTGTGTGTGTGTGTGTGTGTGTGTGTGTGTGTGCGTGTGTTTTGGGGCCACTCTGATTAAAAATTTCTGGAAGGTGACGTCAACGGCCGTCAAGTAATTTATAAAAAGTTTGACCATCGGCTGCTTTTATTTTAAACCCATATATCTCGACTAGTTTCAATCATCGACCATCTTCACGGATAAGGGTTAAAATGGTTTAACCCACAACGTACCATTTGTCATTACTTACTTTATGGTTAGAACGTGTCACGAATATCAAAATACGACACAGGACTATCAGAAGCAAACATACTAACACCAAGCAGTACTGGACTATGATTAGTAAGAACGTTTTTATGATTTTTTTGTTTTGTTTAGTGTGAGATCGTAGTTTGTTTATGGAAAGGATATTTCTTTGAAATGATGTTCTTAGATTTGTGTTCGGTTGGTTTTATTTGAAGGGAGTGGGATGGGGTGGGGGGAGGGGAGTGATGGATCCGATATCTTCATTGGCGCTGTATAGATATAGTGAATTTCGTTATGCTTATTAGCTTTGTTGGGGGGTGGGGGGGGGGGGGGGGGGGTAGCATCACTGTCTTCGTTTGAGCTTCATAGGTCTAGAATTATATTCCATTCCAGTTGTGTGTTTCTTATTATTTTTGTTTGGGTTTATTCTGGAAGAATTCGTGAAAGTTATTTTTCGGTTACGTGACTCTCTTGGAGTGATGTTAGTCTTATTGTAGTATTTTTAGTCTGCCCCGCCCAGAGATCCCTGATTCCCATGGTTGTCCCATTAGTTTCATTTCATTAAGTGACTGAAATACACTCCTGGAAATGGAAAAAAGAACACATTGACACCGGTGTGTCAGACCCACCATACTTGCTCCGGACACTGCGAGAGGGCTGTACAAGCAATGATCACACGCACGGCACAGCGGACACATCAGGAACCGCGGTGTTGGCCGTCGAATGGCGTTAGCTGCGCAGCATTTGTGCACCGCCGCCGTCAGTGTCAGCCAGTTTGCCGTGGCATACGGAGCTCCATCGCAGTCTTTAACACTGGTAGCATGCCGCGACAGCGTGGACGTGAACCGTATGTGCAGTTGACGGACTTTGAGCGAGGGCGTATAGTGGGCATGCGGGAGGCCGGGTGGACGTACCGCCGAATTGCTCAACACGTGGGGCGTGAGGTCTCCACAGTACATCGATGTTGTCGCCAGTGGTCGGCGGAAGGTGCACGTGCCCGTCGACCTGGGACCGGACCGCAGCGACGCACGGATGCACGCCAAGACCGTAGGATCCTACGCAGTGCCGTAGGGGACCGCACCGCCACTTCCCAGCAAATTAGGGACACTGTTGCTCCTGGGGTATCGGCGAGGACCATTCGCAACCGTCTCCATGAAGCTGGGCTACGGTCCCGCACACCGTTAGGCCGTCTTCCGCTCACGCCCCAACATCGTGCAGCCCGCTTCCAGTGGTGTCGCGACAGGCGTGAATGGAGGGACGAATGGAGACGTGTCGTCTTCAGCGATGAGAGTCGCTTCTGCCTTAGTGCCAATGATGGTCGTATGCGTGTTTGGCGCCGTGCAGGTGAGCGCCACAATCAGGCCTGCATACGACCGAGGCACACAGGGCCAACACCCGGCATCATGGTGTGGGGAGCGATCTCCTACACTGGCCGTACACCACTGGTGATCGTTGAGGGGACACTGAATAGTGCACGGTACATCCAAACCGTCATCGAACCCATCGTTCTACCATTCCTAGACCGGCAAGGGAACTTGCTGTTCCAACAGGACAATGCACGTCCGCATGTATCCCGTGCCACCCAACGTGCTCTAGAAGGTGTAAGTCAACTACCCTGGCCAGCAAGATCTCCGGATCTGTCCCCCATTGAGCATATTTGGGACTGGATGAAGCGTCGTCTCACGCGGTCTGCACGTCCAGCACGAACGCTGGTCCAACTGAGGCGCCAGGTGGAAATGGCATGGCAAGCCGTTCCACAGGACTACATCCAGCATCTCTACGATCGTCTCCATGGGAGAATAGCAGCCTGCATTGCTGCGAAAGGTGGATATACACTGTACTAGTGCCGACATTGTGCATGCTCTGTTGCCTGTGTCTATGTGCCTGTGGTTCTGTCAGTGTGATCATGTGATGTATCTGACCCCAGGAATGCGTCAATAAAGTTTCCCCTTCCTGGGACAATGAATTGACGGTGTTCTTATTTCAATTTCCAGGAGTGTATTTCGCATCTTTCTTATGTTTGTTTGCGACCATCTTGTGGTAGTAATATTGAAGTATATCAGAGGCCTACCATTAAATCTGTGGTTGTCGTAATAAATAAAGTACGCTTTATATCCCCGATATAACGTCATAGGTCAAAGTAGACGTGTGGAATCGGAACATGCGGTAATTCCAAATGTTGTTCTTGTTACCGCGTTCCGTCAATTTCAGCACCTTTGGCCGATGTATTGGCATCAATTTTTGGTTTTCTGTGTTGGTATCACTTTCTGCTCTTTGTACTGGTGACTAGTTTTTCAGTTGACTTATATACGTCAACTGATGTTTCAGTTGACGTATACTCGATCCCTGGACTCCCATCTAGTCAGGGAATGTTATACGACTTGAAGGACACGGCACGGTCGGTCGTTGAAATATTTTGCATACAACAGGAACAACAACTCCGCACAACTCCCAGAAGTATTTCAATAACCATCGCGCAAACAAAAAACTTGTACATCATGGGACATTAGTATTTGTTTAGTATTATTAGTTGGCGAGACATGGACTGAGTAGTGATGTTACTTGAATATAAATATTATCAATAAATTTCGCTAGCAAAATTATTGATAAATGTAGCACTTCGTAAAAAGCGGCCATGTTAGAATCTAGCACATGTTTGTATTACTCCACATGTTGAGTATCAGAAAAGTAATAAGTTCTTTTCCAACACGGGCGTCAGTTTACGCTTGACGCGTTTTTTGAGGAGCTACTGCAGAGACGTCTGCAGTGAGAAGTGGAAAGCCACACTGCTACGGTGAGTGAAACTTCGATCTGCAGATTTTAGTTTCCAAGTGTATTTCTGGTTTCATGGCCACATCGTAACTCCCTTCAGAACGGTCACCTGTGTTTGCGTTATTTTTCGGACTCTACAATTGTTAGTTTTTAATATCACTGAAATGCTGTCAGCTTAGGTACAGAGACAAGCCAACAAAATGCAAAATTCTATGGTCGAACCGTAAATTCTGTTGTACTGAGCCATGGGTGGTTATCACGATGCTTGCAATACTGTTCTTCTATAACGGTTTTCAATTGTGAGAGGATATGCAGCCTTTCTCGACAGTGTATTATTTCGCCCTACTATTGCTAGGTTCTACGTAATCTTAAGAATGAAAGGTATAATATGCTTGCCTACCCTTTCACAGTACGGAGGGAGTTTCAGAAAACATTCTTATCTTCTCCGGTCCATAAAAGAGTTATCAAGTTTTCAGAACGGTTTCACGTTAATCATCGTATGCTGGTCTTTTGGTTCTGTTCTATTATACTGCATCAAGGTTTACTTTTGTCATATAATTATGCATGACACCCTCGGAATTTCAATTCAACATTTTGCGAACTTGTTTTAAGAAACTGTACGTTTTTGCATGAGTGCATATACCAAGAACCTCAGATGCCTTGGTTGCTTTATGTGTAGAACGTAGTTCAGTCTAATGGCCAGTATAAAGGTTGAAATATTCTCATACTTGTGACAGCCACCTGCCATCATGATGCAATGATCAGAAGGAACTGTACTCAGGGAACAGGGTAGAGGCAAACAGTCATTGCTGGTAGTTCTCACATTTAAATTCTTATTTATAATACTTAACAATCTTGAGTTGATGAGTAGGGGAGACAGAAACATCCCTTCACTATACCCGTATCTGGAGCGCAAAACAATTTATAAAATATATTGTCATTGCAGTCTTTTACTACACTTGTGCCAATAGTTATAAACTAGTAACTCCATTTCTTGTCTATTTTACAGTCTCAACAATATCGATACAGAAATCGACCCTATATTAGTCTTGGGTCCTACAACTATTTTTGCAGTTTTCTTTACATATATAAACGCACCATAATGTGATCACGTTTTTAATTCCGAAATTTAAATTTGTCGATAGGTCACTCCAGTGGCCTCCCCACCAACCCACGGAGGCTCAACACTCCACACCATGCAGATCTTCATAGCCACCAGATCTTATGCTGCCTGCTGGGGACGCCGTCGTCAACTCGGCGTGTGGAGAAGGCCGTCTGCTAAACTATTCGACCACGATACCGTGGGCAGTACCACCTGAAACCAAAGTTGCCGATTCAATAAAACTTGGCGTAATGGGATAATATAGTCTCGTTCTTCATTTTAGTTCTAGTGAGGTGGCATTATGGTAACACACGGGCCTCGCATTTGGATTGAAAGTGGTACAAGTCAATAATTCGTCCATCAACATCTACGGTTTCTGCGGTTTCTTTAAGTAGATTAAGGAAACCGCAAGGATGTTTCCCTCGTAATTCGGCTCGTACGATTTTCTCCACCATACGAGCTCCGTTTGTTATTACCTCTTCTTTGATGGACGTTAGGTCCGAATAATCCCTACATCTTTTCTTTTTAGAGTAAGAGATTCATTTGAGCAATATATATTTTTTTAAAAGCTATTGTAATATTGGTGCACTAATACAAGCATTTAGAACCTACAGAACTTGCCTTTCAAAATTTGCTAAGCAAGTTCATCAGCAAATACATTCAAACTAATAACACTTAAAAGAGTAATGTGACTAAAAGTTCTCTGCGTCTAAGGATAACAAGTTAGCGCCTGTCATCCCGCCGGGAAAAGCTCGCTGCACTCCAGTCATGGTCATTGAAGCATTTTGCACAAATCCTAACAACTCGGCAAAACACTCGAAGCAGGGCACTAACTACTGCCACGTTCGTAAGGGAGTATTGATCTGAACATGAAACGAATAGTATACGTCGAAACCTAGTGCCATTAATCCCTATAATGAACTAATTTACGCTCACCAAAGCAACTCGGATTTCTCCTGCTTCTTCCTGCAGCCGTTTCTGCAGTAGCTCCATAAAGAACTCGTCAAGGGTAAATTGACGGTCCTGTTGGAAAAGACATCTTTAGTTTTATGATGTCCAACGTGTGTAATAGAGTATATGCTATTTGCTAATATGTCCGAATGTAACAAAGTTTTATATTTATTGCGAATTATGTAACCTTCAGTTATTGGTTTTTTGGCTGGACAGTAGTGAGACTAAACTACATGGTCATCAGTCCCCATTTCCTTACTCAAAAGTGTCTCAGATTAAAACCATTCCGCAACAGAACATTGGGAAATTAAAACAGTCGTAAAAGTAACTGGGAACATTACTCAAAGAGAAAACGGAAGAAGGAAGCTAAAGGGGGAAAACGTGCACTAAATGAAACAAATGCCGTAGAAAGTATTAAAAAATACAGCAGATGGCGTGGTCTGGCTGATCGCAAGAATAAAAAAGGATGAGCCAGCCACTCTGAAACACACTAAAATCTCCAGCCTAAAACCACAAGGCTAGAGAAACACAGATAGGGAAGAGACGAACATCAAGGCGAAAAAATAGCAAATAAAAAGCGGGGAAGAGTTAAAATGGAGGGAGGATGAAGCCCTGGCAGAGCAAGGCACAGGCGCATCCTTACGTTGATGCATACAGTGATTCACTTTAATATCCGAGTAACGTCACTCTTCCCCACATCTCAGCAAATAGTAATTCTAACACATAACTAATATCCCGTGATATCTAAGGTTTTCTATGCGCGATTGATTAATGACATACTTCCGGGAATTTTGCTGTGTTTTTATCCCTATTTTATGCACAATATTTCAACGACTGATGGATCCGTCTTCTTCATGTCGTGTGGCGTTTCCTGACTGGTTGGAGTGCAAGCAGTGAGTGCACGTAACAGCAAAACTCGCTGCACCCGAAGAACATGCCTGGGACGATCATCGAAGAATTGTGCACGGAATACAAACAACAACTCGGCAAAATACCCGGAAGCAGAGCATTAACTAATATCATGTTCGTGAGTGAGTGATCATGTGAGCAGGAAACGAAAACTACACTTTGAAACGAAACGCTATTATTCTATAAACAGTTCTAATTTACACTCACCGGAACCGCACGGATTTCTTCTTCTTCCTGCAGCCGTTTCTGCAGCAGCTCGACAAAGAACACGTCAAGTGTAAACTGACGCTCCTGTTGGAAAAGAACTTATTAGTTTTATCATAAAGAATACTTTTATAACTCAGATATAGTGCTACTTCTTAATATGTACAGGTGTTACGAAGTATAACACTTATTAATAACGTATGGGCCTGTAGATAGCGATAGTGAGTATACATTGTTTGGTTGTAATAGCTACCATTATGCTATGGGCGAACTGTTAAGCTGGAGGGCTACAGACGAATTATTCGAGTGTCACCACTAACCGTTTTATTCTCTGTTCTGGTGTGTTCTTTCTCTAGAAAGGAATGTAAGTGGGACTGTGACAATTTTTACTGACTGTTCCAGTTTCTCTATTTTCTGACTCCTCCGAAAACAACATTAGGCTTCGAAGTCTGAAATTCAGGAATACATTTCCTTTGGTTATCAGGTATTAATCCCAGTTCGCAGGTAACTCGTGGAGCAGCCAGATGGTTTGCAATGTTGTCTTCAGCCAGTCACTTGTCTTGAACGTATATTATGTGAAGCTCTGCTCTTACAAGAAATTTCAGCAAAATTCTCTACATTTTATTAGGGTCTTTTCCAATCTCAAGCACCTCCGTATCAGCATCATAGTCCAGGCATTCTTAACTAATGCCAGACACAACTTCCTTTTTGGTTAGTGTTAATTTTAATGGCCGTCAGTAGTGTTGTTGCAACTAGGCTTTCGTCTAGACTATCAACATTGTCTTATCTAGTGCCAGAAGTGGGGATGTAACATGCTAGTAACATGGAGGAGAGAAGCAGGAGCCTGTGGAATGTGGGGAAAAGAGCAAGCAATCATGCAGCCAAGGAGGCCTGTGAGCAATCAATCCATCGAGACAACGTGCCATTATCCTGTAAGTGAGAAAGACATGCGACTGTTGGAATAGGTGTGACTGCCCAGTCAGACCAAGTCCGACCTTTACATATAACTTTCACACAATGGAGTTACTCTGACTCCTATCCGAATAGGATACATATTTAACTAATGTCTTCATAGTCTGGTGAGAAGACAGTTAAATCTGCAACGGCTGTGGCGTAAATATTCTTATACGCCATATTTTCTGTGCACGTTGTCTTTTGATCAGAAGGCGAAGTGAATTTAAGAGGAGACCAGCTATTTATTTTACTTGAAGTCGAGACATGGTAAGTTTTAAAAATATTGTGTATCTCTGAAGACGAGGTTTGTTGCTGAGTGACAAACAAATTCCATTTCCCTCCAGTGATGAAGAAATCCACCCATTCGTCAGTGACGTTCATCTGCGGCTGTATTTTGGATGCGGTCACGAAAACTGACAATGATCCCTCATTTCTGCAGCCAGTGAAGCATATCTGTTGAGTGTGACGTGGCGGTCGGTCAGTACCGTTCGGCCTTTAGAGTCTCGTTCTGACGTAATAAGTTTCTTAGTTGGTAGTTTAGATCATTCTACTAAACTAGTGAAACGCAATCACTTTTATTAAAAGGTATCGAAGTGGTATTAAATATAATTTTTGTAATTATGTGTGTGTGTGTGTGTGTGTGTGTGTGTGTGTGGGTGGGTGGGTGGGTGTAGTCCCGCGTGCTTGCGTGCGTGTGCGTGTGTAAGTAAGGTTTTTAGACATTTCTTACATTTTAATTCTTAGTTGATTTTTTACTGTTTTAGCACATTTAACCTCACTCTTCCCATAAACGTGCTGCTTTCTTGCACGGGAACCGATACACAATCGTCATAGTCAGTAGTCTAGTAGAGGTTCCTGTCTTAGATGTATTATTCATAATGAACTGTCACATGGGATGTTTATAGCGAACCGCAGATTCATTTACAGTAAATCTTGACAGTCTGTAATACCTGTTGACCACTCTATCGACAGTGAAGTAGCTCTAAAACTTTAGTGCTTTGCTTATTACGATATCAGTAATGCAACGTGACGTGGCTCACCTTAGAGGCACGTCGAGCAGCGACCAAGGTCTTGTCCAGTCGCAGACCTTCGTCTTTCTCCCCTCCCACACACCGGGAGAAAAACGCCTTGATTCGTCGGAACATTGCTGCAACGATAACGGGCAGCACGTTAGATACGACCAGACCGTGTCCACGAGTAAATCTTATTGCGGTGTCTCACAATCTATCGCAAGGAAAAACTTGAGACCTTGATGTCATGTCTTTAAATTTAACTTCCGTAATAATAAGAGCTGTCAGTGTTACAAAAGATCTGTAACATCCTGATCGATTAAATATCATTGATTTACTTGAAAAATATTATCCATTTGCGACTGGTGAGGAATTCATTATTTTAATTCCCTTTTACTGATTCCTAACAGATGAATTAAAATAACACTAGTTCTTCGATGACAGCCAAAGTTGTGCTCATTACGTGGTACATTTATTCTGCAATGAATAATTTTCTTTCGATAGCAGTTATTTAAAGCTATCACTATTAGACAGACGGATGTCACTATTAGCAAGACAGTGCAACGCTACACTAGTTTCACATGTACACCTAGTATAGTTATTTAAACTTCGCATTTGGCCAGAAATTACGCCGCGTTTTGGTTACTACTCTACGTTGGTTCAATATAGCACCGTGAGGCGGGATCGGTAATTTAATTAGTGTGTACTTAAGTGAACATCTTGTTTGTGATATGAAGTTACTGGTAAATAATCTATGCAACAGTGTGATGGTCTAAATCCCAAATCGCTCCGCAGTGTCTGAGGAGATTAAGATTTTTGCAAATACCCGTTGTCTGAGTCAATGTATTCTCACCAGGCTGTGCCTTTCCTTCTTTGTGACAGAGTCGTCAACAACCTAAGTTCAACAATAAACCTAGAATCACTCTTCAGCGCTATGTGAACTAAACAACAACACGTACGACGTAAGAACAATATTTGGGTTGAAATTTTCACAGCGATATTTGAATGAAGAACACACACGGGCAGCTTATACACTCCCAACGTAATTAACATATAACGATGCTCCACGATATTAATTTAATTTCCTTGATTAACAGAAAGAGAAAATACGTTTGCTATGGTGCTATGTCAACTCATTATGACCCTACGCAGCTGGAACTTGTTTACGTATTGTCTTCTTCACAGAAGGTAGAACGTAACAGATTTGGTGACAGAGATGAGTGACGCCGTTCTCGTTGTGAAACTAAATAATAAATTTGAAAATGGCGATTCCAGCAACTGAAATTGTCAAAACCTCCGCAAAGAAATCTGTGCCTGCAAGTCAAGCTCTGTCGTAAACTTTTTAGCTGCATTACGTATTGAAACAATGTACTGGAATGTGAATGAAACTGTTTTTTTTTTTTTTCTTACATTGTGCCACGCTTTGAAGCTGGGCGTTCGC
The DNA here is from genome assembly GCF_023864345.2 of Schistocerca serialis cubense. Lineage (NCBI taxonomy): Eukaryota > Metazoa > Arthropoda > Insecta > Orthoptera > Acrididae > Schistocerca > Schistocerca serialis. The sequence continues at coordinate 377,040,487 of NC_064643.1, read as the reverse complement.
TTCGTTCAAAGCTTCTACAAGTCCTCAAGAACTTGAAAAGAAATGTTTCGTTACTTAAACTCTAAACACAAAGTGTAGCAGTGCAATATATGAAAACTGGACCTCCTTTAATTCAACAACTCAGACAGTGAATTTGTGTCGTTATTTCAAGTGCTCGAGTGAATACGGATGTAACTGCTAGGCAACAGTCATCTACGGTTGACGTAACATAGCATTGGTGTTAGCATACCGTGTGATCAACATTAAATAGCAACCCCAGTAATAGCAACCCCAACAAATAGAGAGCACATCATTTTATAGGAACGTCGATATCAATAGGTAAACAAGCATTGCAGTAAAATTTTAAGTAATTTAAATCTATATAAGACGAAATAATCATGCCTTGCTATTGAAGGATATACAGCAGTGTCTAAAGGCTGAATGCGCCCGAATAGCTAATAAACTCACAAAGAATTTACCAATTAAAAATACTACAAGCAGAATGAGATTTTCACTCTGCAGCCAAGTGTGTGCTGATATGAAACTTTCTGGCAGATTAAAACTATGTGCTGGACCGAGACTCGAAATCGGGACCTTTGCCTTTCGCGGGCAAGTGCTCTACCATCTGAGCTACCCAAGCACGACTCACGCTCCGTCCTCACAGCTTTACTTCCGCCAGTACCTTTCTCCCAGGAGTGGTTGTTCTGCAAGGTTCGCAGCAGAGTTTCTGTGAAGTTTGGGAAGTAGGAGACAAGGTACTGGCGGAAGTAAAGGTGTGAGGAGGTAGCGTGAGTCCTGGTTTGGTAGCTCAGATGGTAGAGCATTTGATCGTGAAAGACAAAGGTCCCGAGTTCGAGTTTCGGCCCGGCAGACAGTGTTAATCTGCCAGAAAGTTTTAATGATCCAAGCACTTAATTCAATTTCTTTAACCAACAACATATGTATACTACATTGTTACGGTGAAAGGTGACCTCAGTATGACACCACAGTTGGCATCAGTTTCCAAAATGTGTTCGATTACCACAGACAGAAGAAAATTCCAGCAGCATGACCCTGTTATGACCACAGCACTATGTATGTGTAATCGACAAGTGAGAAAGATAGCCAACATCGTTGTCGTTGTGAATCTCAGTAATTGAAAGGAATAGAGCATGCTACAAATCTATCCGTCTGCTCTGACCCACGACGTCATATTTGGAGTAAAGTGGATAGTTTACATGAAATACTACGACAACCACAGATAACATTTAATAAGAGCCCGAAGACATTCTTCAAGACGGCGTCCGCAATACAGGCGCATTCTTCAAGACGGCGACCGCAATATAGACCATTACAATCAAAACCAAACATAAAATATTTTGTGGAGGTGGTGCTGTACAGCTTTAATGAAACGTCATGGCAGATTAAAACTGTGTGCCGGAGCGAGACTCGAACTCGGGACCTTTGCCTTTCGCGGGCAAGTGCTCTACCAACTGAGTTACCCAAGCACGACTCACGCCCTGTCCTCACAGCTTTACTTCTGCCAGCTTAGGTAGAGCACTTGCCCGTGAAAGGCAAAGGTCCCGAGTTCGAGTCTCGGTCAGGCACACAGATTTAATCTGCCAGGAAGTTTCATATCAGCGCACACTCCGCTGCAGAGTGAAAATCTCATTCAGCTTTAATGAATGTTAAGAACTGCCATATGCAGCATACAGCTGTAACGGCATATTTTATTACAGACGATCGATTTTGGTCTAGAATCAGAAAATCATCTCGTCCAAAACCTATCTCTCCTATGTGTTTGCTTAGTTGTCAGTTAGCAGATGTACAAAGCTCCATCATTGATATTGTTTTTATACAACAAATATTGAAAAAAAACGATTCGAGGTTAAATGATCGTAATGTTATGTATGTACAGCTAGTATCAATGACGGAACAATGTACATCCGATAACTGCAATTCATTTACTCAGACGAATAGCTGAGACGGTTTTTGGGCCCGATGATGGACTGATCTTAGACCGAATTCGATCGTTTCTGTTAAAATATACCGTTGTATATTGTATAATGCTGTCCTTAACAAACAAAAACCCGTGGGAAGTATCTGAATCAGCATACGAAAAAGTATCGGGACAATCGCAGGAATGCGAGAGTTTTGGGTGGGGACATATGTAACGCCGGAAATGCATATCCTCCTATTTCCATCTACTGCACTGCAAATTTTTTTCCTTATTTTGTTACCTGAAGATGTGACATTTCTGTGTATTTGTATATTGTAAATTTTTTACTGTTTGTATATACATATTTATGCATTTATGTTGGTTTGTTTTGTGAATATTACTTGTATTTATACGCTGGGTCTGGCCTAGGGAAAACTATGCTATCGAACGAATACATCGATAGGTCGTGTGGAGAACCAAAGTGTTTAGGATCTTTGGTAGTGTTAACTCTGTCGCGTGGAACGCGGACAGAGGGGGAGTCTGGCTGCGTTGGTGCAGTGGAACAGGTGTGTTGTAAGACGCTCCCGCGAGTTGCCGCGCTTTCGGGGTTGGGCAGCATGTGATTGCGCTCGACTTGCTATGATAGTTTCTGACACGGTGTCGCGGACGGGAAGCATTAGCTGGCGCACATCAAGAGCCCGTTTCACCTGGTGTCCGTGTCGAGAAGAAGGCGCGCCAACATCCAGCTCCTGCAACAGCGACGGCCGACAATGAGTGACTGTCGCCACCTCCTCGATCGACGGCTTCAAACCTTCAGTCAACCAACAAGGAAGACTGGAAGCACGTAAAGTTTCAGAACTTCACGTAGGAAGCAATTACAGGACAATCAATGATTTCCTGGAAAGAGCGGAGGACGAGGACAATTGACGCAATAATCGCGACAGTGGTAGAGGCCGTGATAACAACAACGGGTACAACAGCAACCACAACAACGATAACCTTGGGAATAATGCATACCGCAACCATGGCATCAATAACAATAATGGTTCGGAACGTAATAACAATCGGTACAATGCAAATAATAACAGGAATGATCGAAACCAGTATCATACTAACGTGATACGGGCTTCACAGAATAGTAATAAGCCAGAGGGTGTGATCAGTCGCCTCAGCAGCATCCGGGGAGCGTATCTGCTGGGACGAGACAGAGAAACCATTAGCCGCGCCGGTGAGGGGCCGACCGGGCGTGGAGAAATTTTGGCGGCCCAATAACATGAGAAAACCCAGGTGTCGTCGTTATGAAAATTCCGTGTGGAATAATCAACGGCGGGAGAGTGTGCCAGTGTTAGGAGAAAGGAGTGCGCCCACAAGTAGTTGATCAGCTGTAGACACGGCAGTAGAAAATACATTCACTGTCAGTGAGAACAATTTAAGTAGTGTTCCGGAAATCGATTATAAAGTGGCAGCTGTAACACCCACAGTGGAAATGGAGATTGAGTTTAAGAGTGATTCGCAATTGTTGAGAGAAGATCAGATGTCGGATAATACGTCCGTCATCGAGCGAGGGGATGCAGAGAGGCATCCCTCTCTGCATCTGGTTAAGGCAGTTCGGTCGCTTATACGACGAACTAAGAGATTATAGGGGCCTGTATGGGAGAAGTGTTTATGGGGAGCGCGGGCAGGATTTGCCGCGTCTCGTCCCGCAGGAAGGTAGACTTTACCAGAAATAGTTGATGTTAATGGGGAGCACGAGCAAGATTCGTCGTGTTTCATACCGCAAGAGTTGGATGTTGAAGTAATAACGGAAAGTTCTGGCCCTAACCGGCAGACCTTACCGAAAGCTGTAGTGGTAGAAGTAGCCGACGCATCCGACGCAAACCTCCAGTTTAAACATTGCGAGAGTATTAAGGAGAAAGATTACGAAAATTTTAGTGATAGCCGGACACGACTGGTAGAAAAGCACATAGATTACAGCGTGTATGAGGTTAGAGCTGACGTTATACGGTCGGACGGTAGCAGTGTGGGCTGCCCAGATCCACAGGAAGTAATTGCAGATACTACTGGGTACATTCCTCCAGGTAGATTGGCAGATGAGATCAATCTGACTAAAGAGGAATCAACGAAGGTGACAATTAATGAATTGATAGCAAAGCAACACTCACTAGTTGACGAGTTACAGGAAAAGGTTTCGGTATTGGAGGCGAAGCTACAGACTAAGCCTCAGGACAAACGTGTTGAAATTAAAACTGTATGTGAACAGAGGCTGAAAAAGCCGCCAGATAAGCCGGATTTAGGATCAAAGCCGGATGGTTTTTTCTGGAATGACCTGGATATAGACGAGGATTTACTGTGGGAAAATAAAGAAACAGTCGAGGACAAGTGTAGACAGATAGTAGTGTCTGTTAATATGCACGACCTACAACTAAACGTGTTGATTGACACCGGTGCAGAATTGAGTGCTGTATCTGGGAAAATATTTGAGTTGCTGAAAGACAGACCTGGTATCGTAGTTATGCCAGTAACAGGAGTGAAAATTATCGGTGCTACTGCGAAGGCCAGTAAACCGGTCACAAAACAGATTTTTGTCAACTTCGAGATATGTGGGTCACGATTTGAACAAGAGTTTGTCGTCGTGCCAGACTTAACTACGGAAGTAATTATCGGGTTAGATTGGCTATTAAAGTACCGTGCAGTGATTAATTGCGAAAGCTAAACTTTGACATGTACGTCACAAGATAAAACAATAGTAGTTAGTTTTGACGAGGCAGGAGATGGTGTGCATAGGCAATACCAGCCTATACACATTGTTAACTGGCCGGATGCCATTCACGTTGGCATGAATTTGAAGTACTGTAACGTGAGGAATCTCGGCATTGACGACAGAGTAGAAAGTGAATTGGAAGCTATTGTAGACGGTGTGTCAAACGTAACTAATGAACGAAGACGAGGCCTGTGTGAAGTAATAATGAGGAATAAGAGTGTGTTTCCAGACAAACCGAGTATTGGTGTGAAAAAAGATCGTTTGCCAGAAATAATGAAGCTAAAAACCGATGGTCGCATACGTCGTCATGACGCTAAAGCGCGTTTTGCTAAGTTTGCAATCGGAGACTTAGTACTTGTAAAAGCTCATGAGGAATCGCGCGAGATAGACAATGAAATCTCTAAATTTAAGTTTGTTTATAATGGACCATATAAAGTCATTGGTATACCTCACACAAATGCTTATTGCTCAAAGTATCCAAGCTCTGGAAAACTATTGCGTATACGGAACATTGTAGACTTGAAATTGTACCAACCTAGGATTGATTAATACCACAGAATGGGTAATTTGTACAGTATGTAAATATAGAGTGTAAGATTTAAGAATTTGATAGATTGCCATGCGTTTGCCTGACCAAGAGGACATTAAAGAAGTTGTAATTAATAAGTAATTAATGTTGACTAAATGATTTAAGAGAAACTGATTATTAATCTACTGAAAAATCCAAGCTGCTAGTTTAAGTTTTCAGCTGATTCACAGTAGATTAAGGAATGGAAATATGATTTTGTAACTAGCTGTAAGATTTCATGAATACGTGTTTTACTAGTCATTGCCGATGTACTTAGACGATGTTTTAAGTTTCAGGCTTGTACATGTGTGATGATGGACAGTGTTGAGTTATCCACTGTGATAGTGTTAATGGACTCCTTGAGATTACGCGGGAGTGAGTTTTTCCGAAAGAATTCAGTGAAACGGACGTTCTGGAAATGCCGTTACAAGGGCGAGTGAGATCAAGCGTGCCGCACAGGCGGGCGCAACAATACTGGCGGGGCGTAGCCGCTGTCGGCTCTTGCGCCACTGTTGGCTCTTGTGCTGCTGTCGACATTCTTTGTACTTGCGAGTACGGAAGGCGGAGTAGTTTTTCTTCCCGGGCAGCTGGTGTGAAAGAATTCTGTTGTCAATATTTATGTTTTTGTCGATCTGCTGTATATTATTTTCTTGTTTAGCGTTAAGTGGACTCTCATGACGAGAATATTAATTATGAAAAGGTTATATAAAATGTGTATTCTATGTAATTAATTATTAATTTGCGTATTTTGATATACCTGTTTTTTTTTTTTGACCATGTACTCTGGTTAATTTTGTAAACAGAATTCCATTTCTTGATACTGTTAGGAATTTTAATGATTTTGGAATAGCTAAACCATTTTCTATGTTTTCTATGAATTTTAATATGTTGTCAACCTGTTTTATTTTGTGCAAGATGACAGAGTGGAATAAGATTAGGAGTGTCTCCACTCAATTATTATGGTCTAAAAATTGATTTATGCTTAATTAGACGAATACTAAATTTTGTTGATGTTTTGAGCACATGCATTTCCGCTGTTTCTTTTTTGGGACATTTTCTGAGTCTGTTTAGGTTACACGAACATCCTCGGACAATGTGGGGCACGTGTAACGCCGGAAATGCAAAAAATAGTTCAAATGGCTCTGAGCACTATGCGACTCAACTTCGGAGGTCATCAGTCGCCTAGAACTTAGAACTAATTAAACCTAACTAACCTAAGGACATCACATACATCCATGCCCGAGGCAGGATTCGAACCTGCGACCATAGCGGTCACGTGGTTCCAGACTGAAGCGCCTTTAACCGCACGGTCACACCGGCCGGCCCGGAGATGCATAACCTCCTATTTCCATCTATTGCACTGCAAATTTTTTTTTCTTATTTTGTTACCTGAAGATGTGACATTGTGTTTGTATATATATATATATATATATATATATATATATATATATATATATATATATATATATGCATTTATGTTGGTTTGTTTTGTGAATATTACTTGTATTTATATGCTGGGTCTGGCCTAGGGAAAACTATGCTATCGAACGAATACATCGATAGGTCGTGTGGAGAACCAAAGTGTTTAGGATCTTTGGTAGTGTTGACTCTGTCGCGTGGAACGCGGTCAGAGGGGGAGTCTGGCTGGGGTGGTGCAGTGGAGCAGGTGTGTTGTGTGACGCTCCCGTGAGTTGCCGCGCTTTCGGGGTTGGGCAGCATGTAATTGCGCTCGACTTGCTATGATAGTTTCTGACACGGTGTCGCGGACGGGAAGCATTAGCTGGCGCACATCAAGAGCCCGTTTCGCCTGGTGACCGTGTGGAGAAGAAGGCGCGCCAACATCCAGCTTCTGCAACAGCGACGGCCGACAATGAGTGACTGTCGCCACCTCCTCGATCGACGGCTTCAAACCTTCAATCAACCAACAAGGAAGACTGGAAGTACGTAAAGTTTCAGAACTGTACGGCAGACCTCAGCTTTTAAAATTGTTGCATCACAAAATTACAGCAACTTAGCACGAACCTTTGTTGCTCATTGTCCCAATTGCATTGCCAAGCAGGGTCCCTTCCTTTTCCGAAATGAACCCGAGTGTCGTTGAAATTCAAACGCCAGCATTAAAAGAATATAATTCGATTTCACTGCTTTAATTTCAAAGTTCAGTTAAAGTATTCATAGCTGGCTACAATATTTAGATTATACGAGCACAAATTAAAGAGTGCGAGTTTTGTTAGCACATTTTAGCTTACCTGTGACTGCAGCTCAGCTTGGTACATACTAAATTTTACTATTGTTAATTGTTCAGAATCATTCAATTCAAGTTCGAAGTTAAATCTCTTATTTCTAAATTGCGTAGATTCAAGTAGCTTTTGAAATGATTGTTGAGGTAGCCCAAGACTAACTATATTTTACTGAATTTCGATATGCTTCAGAAACAAAGTTCACTATTAATCTCAGTCACTAAATTAACTTTCAATTTTCCGGTTTTATTAATTCTTTTGCTAAATTAAGTCAGAGTGCAGCGAAATTTATTACTTCTGACAAACTTTCAGTTTTCACACTACACGTGTCAGCCTTCACTTGCCATGCTTCTAGTGCTAATTATATGTGTAATAACCTTTCTTTTTCAGTTACTATAGTAATTGTCCTTAGGACTGGCGACCGTAATTTCCCCCAAATCTCAAATATCTAATTACCGCTAGTTAATTGTTGACGTAACGGCCGCACATTTACTTTCTTTATTAACTTTACCCCTTTTCAAAATTAATTTCCACCAGTTTCATTTGCATTTTTCCTTTCATTTAGATGTAACCCTTTTCTCCCTCTTTACCGACAGATTAACTTCGGTGACGATTGCTTTTCCCAAATTTCCATTAGGTACACGCGGTTTAATGTTTCACTGTCATTAAGGTCGATAAGTGAGGGGGAGGTTACACATACTAAATATGGTTAATTAACCTAAGAACATTTAAGAACTTTTCTAGAGTAAACCGAACGAAAACATACAATTAACACAAAATTGGATCGAGTAATTGGCTTGAACTATACAGATGAAACGAAGACAGTGGTACTAGACATCTACACAAAACAACATAACTAGAAAATAACACACACATACATCCTTCCGGAATGATGCAAACGAAAACATAAAAAAACCAAGCTTAATCGCAGCGTACCCTGTACCTATATAGCTTTAACAGACAGCCATAACAGATCCCCTACAAATCTCTTTAACATAAACAGAAAAAACTTCAAAAACGGCAGAACTGGAATCGAATTATTCTCTTGATCTGTAGCTCAACGGAAGACAGCGATGTCTCACACAGCTCCAGAAAACGACATAACCGATAAATATCGCATAGGAACTTTTCTGTGATAAACCTAAAAATATAAAAGATACTGGGTATATACAAGACTCTTCTCGCCCCCCAAACATACAGACACACACACACACTCAAACACGAATCTCATTATGCAAGAATGACGCACACGAATTTCTCCAGAATAAACCGAACAAAAGAAGCAAAAAGACATAAACATGGACAGTTGGTATGATATTTGTTGTGAACTCTATACCGAAACTGAGGACAGAGACACAAAATAACACCCACATAAGATCAACTTAATCGAAAATTTATATACACAAATTGCTTTAGAATAAACCGAAAGATAGCCGCGCGGGATTAGCCGAGCGGTCTCAGGCGCTGCAATCATGGACTGTGCGGCTGGTCCCGGCGGAGGTTCGAGTCCTCCCTCGGGCATGGGTGTGTGTGTGTGGTTGTCCTAAGGATAATTTAAGTTAAGTAGTGTGTAAGCTTAGGGACTGATGACCTTAGCAGTTATGTCCCTTAAGATTTCACCCACATTTGAACATTTTTGAAACCGGAAGATAATAAGAACAAAAAACTGGAATCACACTACAAATGGAAATAAATAGCTCAAAAACCGAAAACCAATAAGTCATCAATAAATACCAAAAACCCTATCCAATTCAGCTAAACAAATAATACGAACAAATGGTTCAAATGGCTCTGAGCACTATGGGACTTAACTACTGAGGTCATCAGTCCCCTAGAACTTAGAACTACTTAAACCTAACTAACCTAAGGACATCACACACATCCATGACCGAGGGAAGATTCGAACTTGCGACCGTAGCGGTCGTGCGGTTCCAGAGTGTAGCGCCTAGAACCGCTCGGCCGCCCCTAATACGAACAACAACAAAAAACAACAATTATGCATAGCACGAGTGAGCGACCGGTAACTACAAATTGAGCCTCTTAGGAACAATGGATTTCGTAAGCACAGCGTCTCAAAGAGTCACATTCGAAAAATGACCAAATATTTGTAAATTAAAAAATTATGAATAACATTACTACTCGTTTCACTCACGACCTTTTGAGAAATGCAGTTTGGTTATGGCTAACCTCACCCTCGACGAAATTCCCACATTAAAAAGACAGCTAAATAACTATAACAATCAAATGATAATCATAATCACTAATGGTTTCACTCAAAAACTCTGCTGCTCTGTGCTCTGAACACCCTGCCTACCCTTACCCTGAGAAACCGTGCGAAATGCAGAGAGAATCAGACAAATAGTCGTCAGAAAAAATAATAAAAATATAATCGTTACTAGTTTCTCCACGGCAGTTTAAGCTGTGGTCTCAGGTTCCACCCAAACCAAACCTGTGTATGTCGCGTCGTATTTGGAATAACAGTGCATAATTTACAGGCATCAAAGATTTCACTGGTAAGTAACACAACCACGGGCTAACCTTTAACAGCAGTCCGCCTGCACCCAATTCAACATAGTCATGATTTCACATAGGATGTTGTGGGTCAAAGCAAACGGGTGGAAAAGGATATTGCGCTTGACAAGTTTACCATTGTGGAATCAAGAAATTAGTTTGAGAATACAAGATAAAAGCGCATGAACTACGCCAAAAAGGTTAAGTATAGAGGTCTGCCTGAAAAAGCAAGCACTTAATATTTGAATCTCCATGAAAAATTGACACAAAATGCTGTTTCACGGTAAATACTTCAGGTTCTGTAATCACATCGCACTCCGCCAAACGCTTCAATCTGCTAGTATTTCTCCACTAAGTACACAGACAATTAAAAGTTTCTACGATATTCTAACTACCGCTGAATCCGCAAGGTAAATAAATAATTGACAGATACGCGAATGACTCATACCTCTTGCGGGTACAATGTTCCTCGCTTCTGAAGCTGGGCGTTCGCTTCGGTCAAAGCTTCTAAAGCTCCCTAAGAACTTTAAAATGTTTCGATGGTTGTTCTCGAAACACTAAATTCACTCTACAATACTTGAGTCAAAGCTGAAGCTTCTTTCACTCAATAACTCAAACAGCGAATTCGGTTAGGCACTTCCACTACTCGAGAGAATACGGAAGTAATTGCTAGGCAACGGTTCTCGACGGTTTAGGCGACATAGCATTGTTGTTGGCCTACCTTGTGACCAACATAGAGACAACAGAGCACAACATTTTATAGGAACGACGATATAAATGGTTAAACGACCACTGACATAAAATTTTTAATGAGATAAATATATATTGCAGCTTTTCAGATTATAGCATCTCTTCTAAGCGACGTCGCACGCTCGTTTTCTCGATCCCGCATTAACGTAATATGTTTAAATGTTTTCATACTCTCAAAAAGCGCAGCGAACAGTCACCATTTTTCTATGTCCGTTTGTGCAATACCACAAACAAATTTTCTGGTGTGTTAACTTCCTATATCTTTCGCTGCATCTCTCCGTCATGAAAATGGAAGATTTGTCACTGAGACGGATCACTTGAACAGTAAGTACTTTTATTCCACATACAACGACGGAAAAATGCTGAAACAACCCAGTAGCGCCACTATGAGAATGCAGATCATGTTTGTTTTAAATACACACTGAAATTTTCGTGAGCGGTAGTTACCTTTGAGATTGAACGAGGTGATTTGAGAGACATTTATCAGCTCCACAGCCAGTAAGAATGAGGCAGTGTAGTAGTGGTACGAAAAGCTGGATGTTCCTACTGCGATATTGCGGTCTGGGGTGCGATTTCGTACGACAGCACGAGCGCCCTTGTGGTCATTCCATGAACCTTGACTGCAAAATTGTAGGTCAGTCTGGTGATTCGAACTGTCATGCTGCCAGTCATGAACAGGATTCCATGGTGTGTTATCCAACACGATAAGGCTTTCTCACATACCGCTATTGTAACCCAAAGCGCTCTACAGAATGTCGACAAGTTACTTTGGCCTGCTCGATCACCAGACCTGTCTCCAGTCGAGCAATATCGGACTTCATTGGACGACAATCCCGGCGTCCACAACCAGGATTAACCGTCCGTGTATTGGCCGACCAATAGCAGAAGGCGTGGAACTCCGTCCCACAAACTGACATCCCGCATCTGTATTACGCAATGCATTCACTTTTGCACGCTTGGGTTCAACATTCTGACGGTTAAACCTTTTATTAATGTACCGTATATTACATTTCCCATGGCTTATCTAGCGCTTACATTAGACTGTGATCTTGCATTGATAATTTCTTAAATATATTACCTAGACAAACGCATTCCCGGAATTCCTTTAATCTACACTAATTATATTTTGGTGTTGAGATGGTTTCTCGGCCAGTTTATTTTAAAACTTTGCTAATACATGTAGCTTATAAAATAAAGGTATGATTCGTTTTATATGTTTCAACTGGTATTATCCTGAAAAGAAACATTTTAGAGGGCAAACTTCCATTGGCTAACTAAGCTAGTCTGGCTTAGAGAACAAACTCCTAACATTTCGCTTTGAAAGCGAGTCTTGCATTCTGGAAATTTTTCTTGAGTTACCATGCGGAGGAATTCTGTCAAGAAAGAAAGATACTGCGTAGATTCTCTGCCAGGTTGTCGACGCCTCTCTCTGTCTCGATATTTCCATTGCCACAAGAGAGATCCTATGAAGATGATACTATCGACACGTCATTAAGTATAGGGAAATACGTTGTAGAGAGGAATGTAAACTGCAAAACGTGTCAAGGACGGAATAAGAGCTATCGCCTGCACACTAGAAGCAGAAACGAAGCAGTCAGTAGAGTTACGAAGTTGGAACGTCACGGAGCAGTGCTTTCTCTTTCGCTGTCCCACGCCACCAGTTTCAGGTAAGACGAGGTCTGATCATAGATAACCCAATCACAACAGTTGACATGGTACTAAAGACGGAAAAACTGCTTTTTTGAGCTCGTATTACCCACGTATAATAATTTACATAGTAGCTTGATAGCTGAGTAGCTAGGCTCAAGTGTGATGTAACGTGTATTTAAGTTACTTCACTCAGGCCAAATCTGGGACATTTTCTTGAGGTAACTTTCACCTTACTCAACGTTGCAGCCATTCAGTTAGAGCATACGATGATGGAAATGAGAAAACTGTCACCTCTATAACCATGGTGCCATGAACACCCTTTTCAGTAACATTTTTACTTGTAATTGAATGTCAACACTGACGGTTTTGAACTGAATGTTCACTTAGTCGCCAGAAACTGACAGGTGTAACAAATATACGTTTAGGAAAGATTAGTCACTTCAAATGGTGGGTAGTATTGTGATAGTTTTCCGCTCTTTGTAGTGACTCATTTGACTAACTACTGCTAACAAGGTGAACCAACCGCCAATACGATCTTCCGGCGGCGCCTGGCAAGGGGAGAAGAATAAAATGAGAGCAGTGTCGACACGTAGTTAAATGTTGCCAGCTCTTCCATCTTATATAACGCAGCACCTGCGACAGGAGCCCTGAACGCTTAACAGGGATATGTGAACTAGTGAGGGCATCACGCAAATACCTAAGTCGACTGCTGCTGCAAATACTACGCAATTGGTAAATGTAGACAGCATGTACATGGACGAGCAGAGCTTTCCAACTGCAATGAGATATAACGAAACAATCCTGAAATGCGAAATAAAAAAAAGGAATTTGTTTTCATCTGAAACACTCTCTGCAGAGATTATTAACTCCATGGCAAATTTAGTTAAGTACGGAAAGGTGAAAATAACTTAATATAAGACCCGTTGCTAAAGAACGTCTAAAATGTGAATAATCGATCAGTAGTCGCATTCACCCAACCTAAGTAATTATACCTTCATCATTTAGCGACGAATTTTGAACCTTTCCAACAAAGAAATTACTAAAAACAGTAGTTGTCTACACAGCTGATGCAAATCGTAACTGTAATTGGATAAAAATAGAAAAGTTATCTACATGGCAGGCGATGTCGATTTAGTGGTGTAGTTGCTGCCAAGCAGAAAACATCAAGTTGTAAAGTTTTGTTACGTGTTTGTGAAAAGACTGTGTGATGCACAGAAAAAAACAACTGACAAATTGATGTGTGGACATATCAAGGTGTCACTTATAAAATTACCTGGACTTATACCCGTTACAGCCCGTATGTAAATGGTGTAGTCGATAACGACGTAAGTTCTACGAGGCTGTTTGCAGACGATGCTGGTAGTCTATGGAAAGGCTGCAACACCAGGGAACTGTATCTAAATGCAGGAAGACATGCAAAGGATTGACGATTGGTGTAACTGACTCTGATCACAAACGAATGTAATGAGTAATTCCAGATACCCATTGCTTTTTTATTGCACCACTGGCGATAAATCACTAGATACAAGAAGAACCGAACGAATACCTGAGAATAGCAAGCAGATGACAAGCTGCGATAAATCACTAGATACAAAAAGAACCGAACGAATACCTGAGAATAGCAAGCAGATGACAAGCTGAGACCTACTGTAGCAACCTGAAGAGAATGTTAACTCATCCGTGAAAGAAGTGGCTTTCAAAACATTTTCATTTGCTGTATATCGCTCATCAATATTAGACCATTACCAGTTGCTAGAAAATAGAAAGAAGATGCAGTGAAAAGAGATGCGTTTTGTTGGTAATTACGAGATTTAACTGAATTACTTAGCAAACGGAAGTGTCAGACATTATAAAAGAGTTGTTGTGTGTCACAGAGAGGTTTTCTGTCGAAGTTCTGAGAGCGTACATTCAAACAATAGTCGTGTCTCATATTTGTTTCAGATAGAAGCGCCTCGAAAGGACGAAAAAGTTAGAGAAATTAGATTTGCCACAAGGTGTTCTTCGCACGCGCTATTCGAGAATGGATCAAAGAAAGAGAGAAGTGATACATGTGCCACAAGTACTCTCCGCCACACACGATAAAGTGGCTTACAGAATATAGATTTAGGGGCAGAAGGTTCGTTCAAGTTTCTTAGAATTTCCCGCGTTTCACAAAGAGCAGACGAATGGTCAAATGACGTGGGCTCTGAACGCCACTGGCACGTAGTTTAGTTTAACGAATGTTACCTAGCGATGTCCAAAATTATCTTCCATACTTCAACTGTAGCATAAAATATAAAAAAACTAAAGTGAATTGCCAAATGAGAAAAATCACATTTATAAGAATAATGTTATTAACTGAGAATATTCTCTGTATTGGTTAGTTCAGTAATTACAATGATACATAATTAAACACCCGACACCGTACTACTTTTACAGATTCAGTTTGTCACAAAACAAGCCCAGCAGGCTGAGAGTATAGAACACCTCAGCAGTGTCCTTCACTACTAGTTCTCACAGTTGCTTGGTTGAATAACACGCATAAAACCGTAACATATATGTAAATACAGAAGATGCTAATAACTAATGTACAAGAAATGAAGTACAGGTTTTTAAATACGAGGACGTGGTGCCTCCGAATTTATAATGTGAAAACTCATTAAGCATTTTAAATAAAACAATCTTTATTGGCAATTTATTTCTTTATTCTTCATGTATACATACTTGCAACCCTCTGCCATTAGAGGTATCCAAAATGTAGCGTGGCCACTTGTGGTCTCCGAATTGTAGCGTGTCAAATGGCACTGTGTAACGGGACTACATCGGCGAGTGAGAAACAGCCTGCAGTAATCTAATTTCGAATTATAAGAGGTCGTCCAAACATGAGGAACCTCTCTTTCAGAATGGCGATGCCATACCGCACGCAAGCGCTGCGACTTCTGCAACAATTTGACACCTTGGGTTCCCTGTCATCGATCATCCTGCGTACAGTCCCCACTTGGCCCCATTTGATTTCCATCTTTTTCCATAACTTAAAGAAATCCTTCGACAATCCGATTTTCATAGTGACAAAGCGGTGCTAGGAGAGGTCTTGTGACTCGGTGAACAAACCAAACATTCTACAGTAACGGTATCAAAAAAATGATCTTTCTTTGGGAGAAATGTGTTCGTCACGAGGGTGACTTTGTCGAGAAATAAATGTATAGATGGGGAAAGAAAATATGAATAAAGTTTTATTTAAAAAGATTTAAGAGTATTCACATAAGAATTCCGGAGGCACTCCTTCTCAGCATGCTCTCGTACGAATTAGAAATGCCTTTTATTACTTTTACCTCACTTTAATCTACCAATAAATTCTATCCTATCTCACCATAGTTAATTACAATTACATCGCTGATATACAGGTTGTAGGCATACAACATGTAACTAACGACAGCAGTCCAGAATGGGACACTTCTCTTTGCAATCCCAGTGGCAGACAGAGTGAAGACAAGACACTGCAATCTCGTAAATCGACTTATATAAATGAGAAATGAAATTTAAGGATTGTAATGATACATAGGAGGGAAACTGTCCTGCCGCAATGGATACACCACTTCTCGTCAGATCACAGAAGTTAAACACTGTCGGGCTTGGCCGTCAGTTGGATGAGTGACCATTTGGGCGGCCATGCGTTGTTGCCATTTTTCAGGGTGCACTCAGATGTGATGGGAATTGAAGAGCTACTCGACCGAATTATAGCGGTTCTGATCAAAGAAAACGATCATAACGACCGGGAGAGCGGTGTGCTGCCCATACCCCCCTCCTATCCGCATCCTCAGCAGAGGATGACACGGCGATTGGATGGTCACAATGGGCCACTAGTGGGCTGAAGATGGAAAGCTATAATGTTATATAGGACCTATTAGCTGAAGTGCTTCAAGGATCAATCACTTAATGCAAATGTATTCATGGGAACAGAAAACAGAGAAATACGATTCACTCCTATGCGACAAAATGGGTGTGCGAAGCGAGAAGCATCTGGAATCATTTAGAAGTACTTGCTGGATGACAGACGCCGAGCCGAGTGGACGCTCCAGTAGCGATGGCAACAGCAGCATTTGCCTGATATACAGTAATTTAGTTTAGTTTCTGTTTTCACTTTTTCTTCACGAGCTTCTGCAATGAAGTTATCTATACCTGTGTAGTTTACTGTGTAAACTAGTGGTTTGCAAATTAAGATAAGTTTTTGTTTTTGCGTAAATCTTGGTGCATATCCCTGTGTAAAGTGGCAAACTAGTGTAATGTCCCCCCCACAAATCCCCACCACGAGCTCCACGACACGCCACTAACTCCAAAGCTCGTGCTGGTGCACGGCAACTAGTTTCGATCATTGCATTCTAGTTTGCATACCTAATTCGTACATTAGCTATATCATTAAACAGTTTCTAGTAACAAGTAGCTGTTCATACGCCCATTTCAGCAGAGAAATTTATTTCTGTTCAAGAGCTTGCTGTCTCAGGGTGCAGCGAGAAATCTCCAGAGCAGATTTTAGTGTTTCTTTATTTTCCTCTTTAATTATTTACATATATTCCACACTCAGTAGCGCCATTTGAGACCTTATATCTATTTTTTACACACTGCGATATGGTTAGTTAATGTGATTGTTGTGAGCGGACACAAGGAAAATTGGCTCCTGTCCGTAAAGAGCTGCAAGCTGCGTAGACTACCGTCGTCATGCTTCTGGCTGATACTCAAAGTTGCGGCGACATCGGAGCGCTGGTGACGAGACCTGTGTGACCTTTGGTGCCGTCCGAATCTCCTGTTGACGTGGGTGTCGCTACATCTTCTGATGCGCAACACCTGACCAGTCCGTCTTCATTCGAGGGCGGGTGGCAGACGGTGGTGGGTTAGCGTCTCACTGGAAGGAAGACGAAGGAGGGGGCAGGTCACGTGGCTGGCTCCAAACGCCTTAGCAAAAGGTACGAGGGGCTACCCAGTGTTGATGACAACTCTGAGCTGTCACGGGAAGCCTCTCATGTTGGGCCAGCGACGAGTTTCCCCGTCCAGTCCACACAGGGGGTGGTTATGCTTGTGATTTGGAGCTCCAATGTTAGGTGGGTGGCGGAGACCCTCAGGTGACGGAGGCCCTACCAGCTTTCGAGCGCACTGGGTGCAACCGGCTGCGTGTAATGGCACATGTCGGCATGAATGACGCCTACCGCTTGGGTTCTGAGGACATCCTCGGCTCGTTTTGGCGGATGGTTGTTTTGGTGGAAGCAGGTTGCAGGCTGTGATGTCTATCTGTAGCATCGTACCCAGGGATGTTTATGGTCCTCTGGTTTGGAGCAGAGTGGAAGGTCTAACCCAGAGGCTCACAAGTCTCTGCGACGGAATCGGATGCGAATTTGTAGACCACTGCTATCGGGTGCAGAATTGTAGGGTTCTCTTTAATAGGTCAGGCGTGAACTACACACAGGAAGGGGATATTAGGGAAGCGAAGTACGTGTTGCCTGCACATGGGGCTTTTTTAGATTAGATGAATCCTCCCATGGAATAAAAGACGATTTGCCTGACAAGTTTGTCTGAACGTTTTCAGAGAAGGTTAGTCGTCAGGGATCAGAGATAGAAAAGCTTAATATGATTTTAGGAAACTGCAGGAGCATCTAATGAAGGTTCCAGAATTAGTATCGTTTATGAAGGTTATAATTCACAGATAGTATTTGGAACAGAAAGTTGATTGGAACTTGACGTTAATGACAAGAAAATCCTAAGTTCGAATTGGAAAGTTTGTCGTAAGGAGAGGGTAAACGCGAATGGTGGCGGCGTAATTATTTCAATAAAGAATTCGATGAAATCTAACGAAGTTACCATGGATTCCGATTGTGATTTAATCTAGGTGAAGTTAAGTACCAAAGATCTGTCAAAAATGGCAATGGGATCAGCAGCTCTAGTGGTAGAGCGCTTCAGACAGAACTTTCAGAATATCGTTAAAAATTTTCCTGATCGTACAGTTGTAAATCGACGTGACTTTAAGTTGCCAGGAATAGATTGGGAGTGTCATACTGTCAAAACTGTGCCAGAGTCAGGGATTCGTGTGACGTTGTTCTGGATGTCTTGTGCGAAATTATTTTGCGCAGATAGAGTACCAACTGGTGAGGGTAACGTCTTAGTCCTCCAGGAAACAAACATACCTGTATTTATCAAATCAGTTACCGTCGGTGAAGATATCAGAGATCATTAGGCTGTGGTAGCATCTATCACAACAGCCCGTAGGTTCTGAGGGCTTCCTCTGCTCATTTCTGCGGACGGTAGGAAGATATTTTTGCTTGGCACGAAAGACAGAATACAAATTTAAGAGAACCTGAACAGTCAGCGCCGGCCGCGGTGGTCTAGCGGTTCTAGGCGCTCAGTCCGGAACCGCGCGACTGCTACGGTCGCAGGTTCGAATCCTGGCTCGGGCATGGATGTTGGTGATGTCCTTAGGTTAGTTAGGTTTAAGTAGTTCTAAGTTCTAGGGGACTGATGACCACAGATCTTGAGTCCCATAGTGCTCAGAGCCATTTGAACCATTTGAACAGTCAGCGTAAAATATTTGGCGATGAGGAGGGAGATGTGGAGAACAAATGGGAAAAATGCAAAGACATCCTGCAATAGCTCTAGAGAACTACGTTCCGAGTAAGTTCTTAAGGGATAGCAAGGATCCGCTATGATTCAATAGCCGTATTAGGAAACTGGTACCTAAACAAAGAGACATTCATCTCATATTCAAGGGAAGTAAAAACTTAGCTGAAAAATAAAAGCTGAATGAAGCGAAAATGAGCGTAAGGAGGAAGGAGAGAAACGTTCAATCACTTTAAAAGTAAAACTTCTTCAACACAGGGGGAAAAAAACGTAAGAGGTTTTGGTCGTACGTAAAATCAGTAAGTGTTTCAGTAATAACTACTCATTCAGTTAGTGGCCATACTGGTACCGAAACGGAAGATAACAAAGAGAAGGCCGAAATACTCAATTTGGTCTTTTGAAGTTGTTTCACCGCGGAAGGTCGTAACACGGTCCCTCCTTTCAATCGTCGTAGGAACTTCGAAATGGCAGATATTCAGGTAATCGATCGCGAAACAGAAAAACAACTACAATCGCTTAGTAGTGGAAAGGCATCACGACCAGATGAAATACCTACAAGAGTCTAGAAAGATAATGTGAAACAACTTACTCCGCTTCTAGCAATAAATTATCGTAGATCGCTTGAACATGTAAAGGTACCTAGCGACTGGAAGAAAGTGCAGGTCACTCCCGTTTTTAAGAAGGATCCTAGGACAGATGCACACAATGATATAACTATATCGTTGACGTCAATATGTTGCAGAATTATGGAACATGTTTCAACTCAAGAATTACGACGTTTGCGGTTAATGAAAATCTCCCCTGGGAAAATTATCAAGGATTCCAGAAACAGAGCTTCTGCGAAACTCATCTCGCTTTGTTCCTCCATGAGGTCCACAGTGCCGTAGACAATGGGGTTCAGGTTGATGCCGGGTTCCTTGACATTAGAAGCATTTGACACCATCCCGCACTACCGTTTGGTGAAAAAATAAGAGTTCATCGAGTATCGGAGCAGATTTGCCACTAGATTCTAGACTTCGTTGCAGATAGAACTCAACATGTCTCTCTTAACGTAACATAATCGACAGATGTAAAGGTAATTCTCGGAGTACCGAAAGGAAGTGTGATAAAACCGTTACTGTTTATAGCATACATAAATGAACTAATAGAAAAAGTCGGATGCTCTTGAAGGCTGTTCTCAAATGATGCGGTAGTCTGTAACAAAGCAGCAACGTCAGAAGATAGTAACGATAAGCAGACTAACCCCAGGGAATTGATGGACAGAGCACGCTCAGGCAGTCGACACCGATTTTGAATAAATATAACATACTGCACATACGTAAGAAAAGAAAATCCTACTGTACGCCTACACTGGAAACAGTGAGTATTGTAAAATATCTAGAAGGAACTATTGAGAGCGACGTTAAGTGGAATGACCACATAAAACAAATATCGGGAAAATCAGTTGCCGGGTTCAGGTTTATAGTAAGAATCTTAAGGAAAGTTCACCCATGGAGGACGTAGCTTATAAGCCGCTTGTTCGACGGATTCTTGAGTACTGTTCATCTATCTGGGGCCCCTGTCAGGTAGGACTGATAGAAGAGATAGAGAAGATCTATTGAAGAGCGGTGTGTTTCGTCAAGAGATCGCTTAACAGTCGCGAGAGCGCTACACAGATGCTAAACGAATTCTATTGGCAGATGTTACAAGACAGGCATCATGGAGAGATATACTATTGAAATCTCGATAGAACACTTTCCAGAAAGAGTCGGACAATATATTACTTCCCCCCACTTTTCGTCTCGCGTAATGACCAAGGGGAGAAAATTCCAAAAATTAGAGCCAATACTGAGGCTTACGGATAATAATTCTTTCCAAGCGGTAATGGGTAGTGGAACAGGGTTGGACGGCTCAGTTAGTGATTGAAAAAGTACCCTCTGGCATAGATGGCTTGCGGAGTATGACGTAGATATACATGAGAGCCGACATGTATTTCACGAGCTTCCCTGTTCCTCTTCATGACGCTCTGTTCCCACTAGCGGCACACGACTCGGTGTGGGCACAGTGGCTCGTGTCAGCTTAGCAGATACACTTCAGATGAGAGCACAACAGGCCCCTGGCAGGTCACAGTGAACAGTTCAAGTCAATCTAGAGAATCCTGACAGCACTATATATACACACCACTGATCGCGTGCTAAATGGAACGCACTGCATAAAATTCCAGAAGTCTCGCTGGACAACAAGTTAAAAGAAGCCACCAATAAGATAGTCAGATGTTATGATCACTTCCTTTTGTCTTTGGGAAAATATTCAGCTAACAGAAAGACACGGATATTGCTATATTTAACATACATTCACTGCGTCTGCTTATGGTACTAATAGCACACCCCAGATATTTTGAAATTTGGAAGTACCATGTACAAAACAACGTCGTATTGATGATTACTTTACAAATGAATTCACGGGTTAAATATTTGAGTTCAAGCAGGTAAATTAGATAGTGCTTATGAAAGGTTTGACATTGGGCTTAAAATTTCTTGGAAGTAGCTATATGTTATCATTATGAAGCACTGAATAAAAATTGCATGGGTAACTTGCACCCCATTTCAAACAAAATCATGTTTATGACGTTGTATCTCCCGGAGTATATGTATGACGTAATTTTTCAGGTTCATTCAGTGGTATATATGGATACTGTCTCCTAAATGTCTTGGCTTCAGTAGTAGAGAAGTAATAAATCAAAACGTCATACCTGATGCTGATTTGCAAGATATAACTTCTTTTATGTACACTGTAGTCCGTACAGAGTGAGGAAAATTATTCATAATAACGTTGTTGAGAGTCAGACCCACCGGAGTCCCATATCGAAAGGTCGACTATACATTTCGCACCTCAAGAGTTTCCTTGAATGCATGACAACCACTTTCATAATTCTGGGCTAGCGCAGAAGGAAGAAGGAGATGAATATTTGTGGACGACTTGTGGGTGGTGTTTAAATAGTTGAGGCTGTATTGTAAGATAATGAGTGCATTGGATGAGACGTTGGATGAGTCTGCCTTGCAAGGATGATTTGCGTGTGGTAGTTAATATTTGATGCCAGTAGTGAGATGCACTGCGCATTTATAACCGGTAGCTATGAAGTGCCAAGGTAATTGGGTTTAGCCAGACAAGATGGAGCGTCGTGCCAATGAGGGTTGTTAGTGTAAAAAACACCTGTAGTATTACGCAGCAAGCGGCTGTATAATAACATGCCACGTTAGGTACAGGTTCATGAGATCAAGAAACCGAAGATGCAGGACTTGCTTCACTATTTTGTATGTTCTGTTCAAAGGTGATGCGACTGTCATCCGCTGGAAGTCCACTTTCGTGATGTTAAAAGAGTTTTACAGCAATACAATACAGCCCGTTGATGCAATGATTTGGTGAGGAACACCTTAATGTAAAAAATGGAGGTAACATGAGCTCACATATGCAGGTATGGTAACTACAAAACTTAAATATTTGGCAATTGTAATGAATATCATGATAGAAGCTTATCCCTTGTTATAGCATCAATCTTATGCTCACGTATCATTCTGTGTTTCAGAAAAGTGATACGAAATGCAGGTCAAAAAGAATATTTTTGCTGAAGGACAATAAACAAAATGGTTCAAATGGCTCTGAGCACTACGGGACTTACCTGCTGAGGTCATCAGTCCCATAGAACTTAGAACCACTTAAACCTAACTAACCTAAGGACATCACACACATCCATGCCCGAGGCAGGATTCGAACCTGCGACCGTAGCGGTCGCGCGGTTCCAGACTGTAGCGCCTAGAACCGCTTTTTTTCCGTTTAGCATCGGTTCATATGTTAGAAAAACTAACTCGCAACTGCATGTGATTTTCGTTAACTGCGTATCTGCCAACTGCTATTAACTCCCCTAATTTGTCGTCTTTCTTCCAGTGAACCTCATCAGTAAGAGTTATAATAGTTTAATTAATATAGAGTCAATATTATATTTTGCTCTTTAAATGTTTTCTTTCATTGTTTAAGAGGTCCAGAAGGCTAAGGCTAGATGTTTCAATCTTAAAGGCCCTGGATTCCAGTCACGTTTGAAAAGTAATAAACAGTTTCTTTTTATAATTTTTGAAGGCCTAAAATAAAAAAAGTTAAAAATAAATGAATCCATACAGTAGTATTTGGTAGTTGCATTAAACAAGATAATTGTATGTAATGGTTCTACGTATATTTCATTTGTCAAATGTTTTCGAATACTGGTGTTTCAGGGCTTTACAAGTGATATGAGGCCCCGACCTGGATGCAAAGATAAGGGATGTTCTGAACAGAAAAACACACACAAACTGTACACCTGCCAATATCTTGCAGGCCTCCCGCGAGTCCGCAGAAGTGTCGAAACACGACGTGGCATCGACTCGACTATTCTCTGAAGTAGTGTTAGAGGAAACTGACTCCATGAATCCAGCAGGACCGTCTATAAATCCGTAAGAGTACAACTTGGTGGATATCTCTTCTGAACAAGTATTTAATTAATAGTGTTAACCAAGGAAAGTTTATGTAATGTAAACATATAACGATGAAACTGTCATCAACTGGAAAGGTGGTTCGAACACCACAGTAATTTTCTAACCATGGTCCCGTTGGTTTCTCCGACCTCTCAACTCATTTAACTAGTCTGCTTTAAGAGGCCCTGTAGTTTAACACGGAATACTAGCCATGTTTCGACCTCGCATTACTCACATTAACAAATCATTGTCGAACATGTAAGAACAGATACGTGTCAAAAATGTTTGTGAATCATTCCCGGATTAGGGCTTGGACCGTCGTGATTTGTAATCTGACACTTACCCACTGACACGTATAGCAAATCTGAAATGATAGTATTGACACTTTTATTAGTTATTGAAACAGTTCGGCGCACATTAATAACATTGAAAACTCTTAGTGGATATTCCAAAATCAAATGTTGGCGGTACTTTTATGACGAGACTGAAACACTTCACTGCAGGCAATTTATTGTAGAACATCTTCTTTGAAAGGCTAAGATGGAGATAGGACGGTAAGTGTAGGGTTGCAATGGAGAGGAAGTAGGAGAATCATGGCTTGAAAGGCGTAACATTTTGCTATATAACACTGTGGTAGACAAGTAGGCTTTTATATTCTTATCCAATTACTGTTACGATTTGTATCAGCTGTGTAGACAACTACTGTTTTTAGCAATTTCTTAGTCTGAAAGGTTCAAAATTCGTCGTTACATGGTCAAGCATAAATTCTGATGACGGTGCGTGAATGTCACTAATGATCTACTTTGCACATTTTCGAAATTATTTAGTAAGGGTATTTAGATTCAATTATTCCCACCTTTCCTTACTTAACTGAATTTGCTTTAGAGTTATTAATCTCTGCTTGGTGTGTTTCACATAAAACACACTATTTTTTTTTGTTCCCCTTCCGGATTATTTCGTTGTATTTGCCAGGCATCTCATTGCAGTTGGAAAACTCTATACGTCGACGTACATGTCGTCTACATTTATCAGTTGCAGAGCATTTGCTGCAATAGTCGACGTAGACGTTAGTGTGATGCCTTCACTAGTTCACATATCCCTGTTAAGCGTTTAGGACTCCTGCGGCAGTGATGCTGCGTCACATACGCTGGAAGAGATGGCAACATTATCTTAACTGCGTGTCGTCACTGCTCTCATCTTTTTCTGCCCTTGGCGGTTGATTCCCCTTGTTCGTAGTAGTTAGTCAAATGAGTTACTACAAAGAGCGGAAAACTGTCACAGAACGACCCACCATTTGAAGTGACTAATGTTTCCTAAAAGTATATTTGTAACATCTCTAAGTTTCTGGCGGATTAAGTACACGTTCAGTTGAAAACCGACAGTGTTGACATTCGATTACAAGTACAAATGTTAGTGAAAAGCGTGCTCATGGCACCATGATTATAGAGGTGACAGTTTTCTCACTTTCATCATCATATGTTCTGACTGAATGGCTGCCACGTTTGATTAAGATGAAATTTCCCTCAAGAAAAATGTCCTGGATTTGGCCAGAGTGCAGCAACTTAAACACACGTGTCCACAAACTTGACCCTAGCCACTCAGTTACCAAGCTACTATGGAAATCATTATACGTAATGAATTCAAGCTCAAGTTTTTCCGTGTTTAACAATATTATGACAGGAAAGTTGCTATTCACCACATAGCGGAGATGCTGAGTCAGAGATAGGCACAACAAAAAGAGTCTCACAATTAAAACTTTCGGCCATTAATTCCTTCGTCAACAACAGATGACAGACACACAAACGTGCGGACACACACACATACACACCGACACACACACACACACACACACACACACACACACACACACACACACACACACAACTCCAGTCCCACGCAACCGAAAGCAGATGGAACAACCTTCTGGGTTAATGGCTACTTTTTAGTTATATGTATAAATTGCACAGGTTTACCTTGTATTGTTGAGTAACGTTATCAAATACTTTTGAATGAAAATCTGGTTGAATGACCAAGTGCACATGCCAAGCAATTCATTATTTACACTAATAGGTAAAATAATAGAATAACGTTCGCAAAAAGTGTTAATCTAATAATACTGTCCAATGTAATAATAATTTTTTTCTTTAACATTAATACTGTATAACATGTTATATGTCCTAATTTTCTGTAGACACTGAAATTTGTTGAATCTGAGTATGCCTGGTTAGGTGTAAAAGAGGGCCTAAAGGCCCTAATCTTGCCAGGTAAAATAAATGCATAAATAAATAAATAAATAAATAGAACCCAACAGTTTTACATTCACTCATCCATGAACCCCTCCATAGAATATTGAAACGAAAAGTCAAAACAGCTGTCTATCCCTCTCTCTCTCTCAATTATACACACACACGCTGTATAAACATCATAAATAGAAGTTTGTAACGAACATATACTTCGTCAGGTAGGCAACAAATAGGTAAACATACCAAAGAAGATGAAACACGGAATGGAGTCGCAATATTTACGCCACGAAAAGAAGTGTACGAGGAAATGGTTGTATCGAGTGACAGAAGATCAATAGCCCACGACAAAAAACAGTGAGAACATGGTGAACAGTGTGTGGAAGGCGAGAACGCAAAAATGTGATTATATGGCAGTAATAAAAGAGGTAGTGCGACCTCCAGTCCAGATGTGAGGAAACGCAGATCAGAAAATCGTAAGTAATTATTTTTTTTACAAAAAATCGCGATGTGAACTGGTTGATATCTATAACTAACAAAACTATCGTCATAGACCCCACTGATGTTGCCTTAGAAGAGGAGAAAGCGAAACGCGTCTGGGATAAATAAAGTAACTAGCAGCAGGAAAAGGCAGTTTTATTTACAAAACAAGTAGATTTTATTTATTCACAGAATTTAACTATAGTCAACATGAAATGAAAAACCAATACTGGTGTTTTAGTTCCGAAGAACCGGTATCTTTCGGTGTTTGTTTGATCTGTATCATAACAGATGTTTTATTTTTATTTTTACTAATAACAAAGTAAAAGACCGAAATATCACTTAGTCATAGTAAGATTGCTACAATTTTTCGTTTTTCGTTAAATGAGAGTGCTACAATTTTTCGTTTTTCGTTAAATGTTTCTTTAAAAAGAAGTTATTTTTATAAATTTACCTTTATTTTAAATATATATGAAATGGGAAAAGTAAGAATGCCGACAGAAACGAGCAATACACCCTCACGCACACGCACACACACACACACACACACACACACACACACACACACACACACACACACACACACACACGCACGCACGCACGCAGGCGCGCGATCGCGCTAGCGCGCGCACATGCCTTAAGAACTGGTACCGCATCACAGAGACAGTAATGTGCCTGTTGCTGTCTGTCGTTGGCTGAGGTACACGAGTACATGCACTGTGAAAGACTTGCCCGCGCCTGGTCCATTCCCTCCCTAAATTCTCACTGTCGTCACCGATCACCCGTTGTACTGGATAAATATTTTTTGCGAAATGACATAACAATGAATTGCAATGCTTCATTTCCTTTAAAAGATTAAAGATTTGTTTGCAATTTCTACGTAATAGCAAAAGAGGAAGGAGATTATGATAACAACGTAACAACTATTCATTTATAATGCACTATAAAAATAGGAAGTGGCTTATCTGCTGCAGTGTCTACATAATATGCCATTATCTGCTTGGCTCTTGATAACGGACATGTTAACACGAAAAACAGACTTCTTCAACCTCATTTTTCACTCTTTAGCACTGATTATTCGTAATGCCCAAATACTGACATGATCCCTGAGTACAGCATGATTTTTGAGCAGCGTTTCAAAAATTAGTCAATATGAGAATACTGTTGATTTTTTCTTAGTATTCAGCCACTTACCACTTTCCTTTGTTCGATTCTACGTTTATTACAGGAAATAACAGGAAAACAGGGAAAATCGGGAATTTCAAAAATTGGTTGTTGCCGGCCGGGGTGGCCGAGCGGTTCTAGGCGCTACAGTCTGGAACTGCGCGACCGCTACGGTCGCAGGTTTGAATCCTGCCTCGGGCATGGATGTGTGTGATGTCCTTATGTTAGTTAGGTTTAAGTAGTTCTAAGTTCTAGGGGACTGATGAACTCCGATGTTAAGTCCCATAGTGCTCAGATCCATTTGAACCATTTGAGAAAACTTGGATTTCATAGTCGAGCGGCTGCTCATAAGCCACACATCACGCTGTTAAATGCCAAACGACGCCCCGCTTGGTGTAAGGAGCGTAAACATTGGACGATTGAATAGCGGAGAAACGTTGGGTGGAGGAATGAATCACGGTACTCAATGTGGCAATCCGATGGCACTGTGGGTATGACGAATGCCCAGTGAACGTCATTGCCAGCGTGTGTAGTACCAACAGTAAAAACTGAAGGCAATGGTTTTATGGTGTGGTCATGTTTCTCATGCAGGTGGCTTGCACCCCCTTGTTGTTTTGCGTGGCACTATCACAGCACAAGCCTACATTGATGTTTTAATCACCTTCTTGCTTCACACTGTTGAAGAGCAATTCGAGGATGGCATTTGCATCTTTCAACACTGTCGAGCACCTGTTCATATTGCACGGCCTGTGGCGGAGTGGTTACACGACAGTAACATCCTGTAATGGACTGGCCTGCACAAAGTCCTGACAACCCTATAGAACACCTTTGGGATGTTTTGGAACGCAAACTTCATGCCAGGCCTCACCGACTGATATCGTTACCTCTCCTCAGTGCAGCACTAAATGAAGAATGGGCTGCCATTCCCCAAGAAACCTTCCACCAGCTGATTGAACTTGTGCTCGTGAGAGTGGAAGCTGTCATCAAGGCTAAGGGTTCGCGAATACCATATTGAGTTCCAGCATTACCGATGTCGGGCGCCACGAACTTGTAAGTCATTTTCAGCCAGGTGTCCGGATACTTTTGATCCCATATTGTATCATAAGATGCTGGAACGCTATTATAAAAGTCCATCGGGGCATTTGAACCTTTCTAAAGTAGTCCATGTCGACAGTTGGTGATATGATTATGAAGTGGAAACACGAAAGGACAACCACATAAACTAAGACGAGGCAGACCTCAGGGACCGTCCAGCATTGCTGATCGTGGTTATAAAAATTTGCAAAAAATAAAGGAAAGGAACCACTTGTAAGTTCCACAGTGGTACCAGCAGTCCAGCGAGGAGAGTCATATTGCGCAAGCATTTAAAACAAGAGGGTATAGTGGTCGAACATCTCAAACTATACATTTGTGTGGTCAGTGCTAAGCTATTTTTGAGGTGGTGTAAAACAATGACGCCACTCGAAACTAGATGACTGGAAACGTATGATTTGGAGTGATGAATTACGCTATACCCTTGGTAACCCGGGGGAAGGATTTGGGTTTGGCGAATGCTGGTGAACGCTAGCTCCCATCATACGTAGCGGCAACAGTGAAATACGGAAGAGTGGTGTTATGAAGTTGTGGTGCTTTTCATGGTTAACGCTTGATCTCTTTATTGTCCGTAAGGAAACGCTAAATGCTGAAGGATATGAACGCATTTTTCAGCGATATATACGGCGTACAGCAGGGCAACAGTCGGAGATGATGACTGTATCAGTATGTCAGTGCACACTGTTACAAAGGAGCATCTGTGAGGTGGACACCAAACTCCTGAAATGCACTGGACTGCCCAGAGTTCAGACCTTAACACGGCGGCCGAAGTGGCCGTGCGGTTAAAGGCGCTGCAGTCTGGAACCGCAAGACCGCTACGGTCGCAGGTTCGAATCCTGCCTCGGGCATGGATGTTTGTGATGTCCTTAGGTTAGTTAGGTTTAACTAGTTCTAAGTTCTAGGGGACTAATGACCTCAGCAGTTGAGTCCCATAGTGCTCAGAACCAGCCTTAACACGGGGGAGCAACTACGGGATGAGTTACGCCGTCCACACACGCAGCGACTGAAACTGAAAAGCAATGCAACGGGTTGGCGATGTCTGGTTGCAGACTAGCTTGCAACAGCAGCTAACTACTATTTATGATGTTTATACCACGTGTGTGTGTATAATTGAGAGAGAGAGGGGGATAGACAGCTGTTTTGACTTTTCGATTTAATATTCTGTGGAGGAGTTCATGGATGAGTGAATGTAAAGATGTTGGGTTCTGTTGTTATTGCATAGGACAGTATTATTAGATTAATACTTTTTGCGAACGTTATTCTATTATTTTACCTATTAGTGTAAATAATGAATTGCTTGGCATGTGCACTTGATCATTCAACCGGATTTTCTCTCTGCTTTGATTTTATGTATGTGGTAATTTTCTTGCATGGTCAGGAGGTGTTTCTTATGGTTGTTTATAACTATTTTCATATCATCTTCTCTAGTGGTTGGTTTGTGGTCATTTTCTCTTAGGTATTCTGCAAATGTGGAGTGGTTTGTCCCATATTTCCAGGCTCTCATGTGTTCCTTGTATCTGACATCAAATGTTCTCCCTATTTACCCTAGGTATGTGTCTTCATAAGTGTTACGCTGTAGCTCATATATACCTGCTTTCTGGTATATGTCTCTGTTTTTTGTCAGTTTTGGGGTGTATTTTTGTATAAAATTTTCTGTTGTGTATCTATGTTTATTCCCTGTCTTTTGAAAATGTTGGTGATTTTATGGGTGAGTTTGTGTTCGTATGTCATTGTGTACCATCTTGTGTTTTCTTTCATCTTTTTTTGATTATCCTGTGTAGTTGTTATGGGACTGTGTGTTTGTGTTTGATTCTGTTGTATTGTTGTCTGTGGTTTGGAGCTTTCTGCTTTTATTCTACTTTTAATTTTGTCGTTTGGCTTTGTGACTGTGTTATTATCGTAACCTCCTCTCCGTATCCTCCTTTGACACGAGCACGGGATTCTCCTCGCATACCACTACAGAGGTGTTCCTAGCACGGCTGAGAATTGGGAACATCGTCACAAACATTTGGCAATACTGTGACAGAGCAATCACTTCCACGTATGGTACTGAATTGACTCGATAAAATCCCTTGATATTCCCTTTCCATTTGAATGTGTGTGTGTGTGTGTGCATTGCTCGTTTCTGTCGGCATTGTTACTTTTCCCATTTCATATATATTTAAAATAAAGGTAACTTTATTCATAAAAATTTCTTCTTTTTAAAGAAATATTTAATGAAAAACGAAAAATTGTAGCACTCTTACTATGACTAATTGATATATCGGTCTTTTAATCGGTTATTAGTAAAAATAAAAATATCTGTTATGATACAGATCAAACAAACACCGAAAAATACCGGTTCTTCGGAACTAAAACACCGGTGTTGGTTTTAACGGGTCGTTTTTCCCATCCCTACTATAGCGCTGCGAAGCGACTGATGTGCTCTTTTAAGATGCTGACGAATATTTCGTCCTGTGTCTTATTTTTAGTAGTTATGAGCAAACCGTAGAGTATGCTCTGGATATCCACTGCCACATTACCTCAGCACCTGTACGAATCTCTAACTAACAGTCACAACACTGCGTCTCGTTTTTGTTACCCATTGCGATAACAGTGCGCCAAGCGGACAGCAAACAACACCTCTGAATATGATACCAGGTTAGAGCGTATAGTATGGTTTCTACTGATCTGTAACATAGCTTTTACAACAGGAAGGCTATGTAGTGCCATAAAAATCGACAATAATTAAAAATGACACCACATTTGTCTTTCTTTAGTTTCTTAAGGACCCTGGGAGGTGTGAAACTTTAAATTACGGGACAGTTTATTTATGATTCTTTTGTAACGTACAGTTATTCACCGAAGAATGCCGTTTTCCTTTAAGACCAAAACATTGCTAGTAATCACCAGAAGGTCTGGCCTTTTGCAGAAAGACAACGTATATCTTCCCAACAACACAAAGTGTTGTTCGCTACACTTCCAGCCAAATCAGTGAACTTGGAACGTAGGAGACTTGTACGGAATGTAATACCTATATTATTTAACGTAACAAATAAGTCAGAACAGCTGTAGCGGAATGGAATCACAGACGTGATAATAGAACGTCAAAAGCAGTAGAACGTTTCACCCAGCACAGAAAAAGCAATTCCACAATTGTTGCTACATCTGAATCACGAATAGCGAGAACCTTAAACACATTAGCTTTTGATGCAAAAGTAATAACATTTACAAAAATATTCGGGTATTTGAACGTTGAGTGAAATGTAAGAACAGGCGAATCATTAAACTTTACAGCCGCGCGGGATTAGCCGAGCGGTCTCAGGCGCTGCAGTCATGGACTGTGCGGCTGGTCCCGGCGGAGGTTCGAGTCCTATCTCGGGCATGGGTGTGTGTGTTTGTCCTTAGGATAATATAGGTTAAGTAGTGTGTAAGCTTAGGGACTGATGACCTTAGCGGTTAAGTCCCATAAGATTTCACACACGTCTGAACATTTTTTTAAACTTTACACAAAATTTTTACGTGTCAAGGAAAGCACCTATCATAATCAGAACAGACAGCAAAAGAGATATATGCTTCTCATGAACGAAATATGCATTTATATCCCCTTGCTTTCAGCTGAATATGCTGCAGTTATGTAAATATTCGAAAGTTTTTCTTAACGAATAATTTGTAGCTTATGTGCTTGACTTAGTGAGATTCCACTGTTTTTATATTCATTTCACTATAATTCGTGTCTCTTGGTAATCGACTAATGCATGGAACGCAAAATATAGTAATTATTTTGTTAATTAATTAGAAAAATTATTGAAAACAAGCATACTTTGACGCGTGTGAATGTCTGCAGCTATCAAATGGTAGCAACTTCCACAGCAGTGTCTGTCGCGATTGTATGTGTTAGACGGTGGTGTAACTTACAAGTGTTACAGATCGGCATTAGATACTTACAGAATTATACAATGCACGACATGCTTTCCCCACGAGCTTCAAACATGTACTGCATGACTTAGATTTGCCGCTTCACGTGGAGGGGGTGACTACCTACAGTAAGCAGACCTGACAAGTTTCTCTCCAAGTGTAGAACGCAGGGGATACCTGGGGGCTGATGTTGAAAGCGACAATCAAAGAAGAAAGGATTCATAAAACAGCAAAAGATGATTTTAACGTTCACCGTTCAGCGCAGAATATTCGTATGGAAGAAGAGAGCACAGGTAAACTATCAGCCTGAAACCATTAACTAAGCAAAACAAATAGTTTTGTTAATCAGCAAGATCTTAAACAAATGCCATGGACTTTACTTTTTTTTCTGCTTCCTTCACTTGGGTGTTATTAGTGGAAGCCCTCAGACAAGATCATCTGCCAGTGCGTGTTACTGTTTCCAGTGTCTGCCGTCTGCTTCAGACATTCGTACACTTTTGAAAAGGGAAGAAACGTATCTAGAATTACGTATACGATAAGACTGCTGCTCTACAACTTACTAGTGACAGATGGAAATTTGTGCTTGACTGGGACTCGATCCCGGATTTCCTGGTTCACACGATCAGTAACCTTAATCGCTTCGATTATCTGAGCACGCCACCAGAGCCGACTCAAATCTCCATATACCACTGAGTGTCTACGTCCTGTACTCGCACAGTTTCTGTGAATCCCGCACAGGCAGAAACTTTGTAATTATTACCGCAGCATGTGTGTATTTAACGATGTACCAGGGGGTTATTACTAAAGTGCAGCTATTCACAGAGGATCAGTGTGAGCTATAATTATCGTACGGCAGTGAAACTTGGTAGATATTGGAATGCTTTAATGTGGAACCGATTTACAGTGGGAAAAATTAGTTCCAATTTTGACAATCAGGTGCAAATCTGGCGCTCTGGATGCACGAAAACCATAGAATAATGTTTCCATATGTAATGTATTATGGGCAGAATAGGTCAAACAAGTGAGAAACAAATAATGTTGATTTTATTAGCAACCACCGCTTACACAATTTGTTCAATTGTTGTAAAGATCTTGAGATTATAACTGTTCCTTTTGAATACATTTACCAGTCAGTTGTACACATCAAAAATAACATTGGTAATTACTGCACAAACAGCTCTGTCCATGATCATGGAACAAGAGCTAGACTAAACTTACATCTACCAAGAAAAAATAAACATAAAACTCAAAACAATATTTTCTACAAAGGAATAAAATAGTACAATAAATTACCAAAATAGATTAAGGAAATTGCAAAAAGACACTTATTTAAAAAGGCAGCTAAAAAGTACCTGATATGCAATACAATTTATACAATGAACGATTACCTAAATAAAACAGAATAGGGGTTTGGTAAAAAAAATGTTATACAAATAAATAATAATTATTATATTAAACATCCAACATTCCACATAACACCTTCACACTATGTTTTTTTCCCTTCTTCTTTCCTTTTCTAGAAAAACGTACCCCCAAGCTATGCATAGCACAATACTAACACCTCTTCCCCTTTCTGAGCTCAACATCTCACTCGTTATAGAGGGAAGCTGACTCACTTTTTCAGGATAGCAAATGGGAAGTTGCGGTACAGAAAATGGTCCAAAGATCATCAGTGTGTAGGTATTTGTGTGTGTAGTGAGTGAATTGTTATGAAACAATGTGTGTATAGTGTGTGCAGTGACTGATAGTGAGATATGAGTGAACACTGTGGCATTACGTTATTTAATAAATTATTTGTAGAAGATGCATTGTGTACCAGGAGTAAATCTAATGATTGTCTCTCTCTCTCTCTCTCTCTCTCTCTCTCTCTCTCTCTCTCTCTCTATATATATATATATATATATATATATATATATATATATATATATATATATATATATTGTGTGTGTGTGTGTGTGTGTGTGTGTGTGTGTGTGTGTGTGTGTACGAGTTAGCGTATTTTAAATTGGTCTAATCTTGTAAATACAGGGTGATTCAAAAAGAATACCACAACTTTAAAAATGTGTATTTAACGAAACAAACATAATATAACCTTCTGTTATACATCATTACAAAGAGTATTTAAAAAGGTTTTTTTCACTCAAAAACAAGTTCAGAGATGTTCAATATGGCCCCCTCCAGACACTCGAGCAATATCAATCCGATACTCCAACTCGTTCCACACTCTCTGCAGCATATCAGGCGTAACAGTTTGGATAGCTGCTGTTATTTCTCGTTTCAAATCATCAATGGTGGCTGGGAGAGGTGGCCGAAACATCATATCCTTTACATACCCCCATAAGAAAAAATCGAAGGGGGTAAGATCAGGGCTTCTTGGAGGCCAGTGATGAAGTGCTCTGTCACGGGCTGCCTGGCGGCCGATCCATCGCCTCGGGTAGTTGACGTTCAGGTTTCATAACTAACCTTTTTCGTAGGACTCTCCATACAGTTGATTGTGGAATTTGCAGATCTCTGCTAGTTCTGCGAGTCGATTTTCCTGGGCTGCGAACAAATGCTTGCTGGATGCGTGCTACATTTTCATCACTCGTTCTCGGCCGTCCAGAACTTTTCCCTTTGCACAAACACCCATTCTCTGTAAACTGTTTGTACCAACGTTTAATACACCACCTATCAGGAGGTTTAAGACCATACTTCGTTCGAATTGCACGCTGAA
This sequence comes from Schistocerca serialis cubense, assembly GCF_023864345.2. Classification (NCBI taxonomy): domain Eukaryota; kingdom Metazoa; phylum Arthropoda; class Insecta; order Orthoptera; family Acrididae; genus Schistocerca; species Schistocerca serialis. Next base: position 377,005,461 of record NC_064643.1, on the reverse strand, counting down.
CAACTGTCGTCGATTCACTTCTGCCGTACTCAATAACACAAAAAGCTTTCTGTTGAGCGGTCGCCATCTTAGCATCAACTGACGCTGACGCCTAGTCAACAGCGCCTCAAGCGAACAAATGTACAACTAAATGAAACTTTATAGCTCCCTTAATTCGCCGACAGATAGTGCTTAGCTCTGCCTTTTGTCGTTGCAGAGTTTTAAATTCCTAAAGTTGTGGTATTCTTTTTGAATCACCCTGTACTTTGACATGTCCTATAGCTTTGTAAAAAGAGATCTACAGAAGAATAAAGCTACTACTACTACTAATACGAGCACCGGAGACGTCGACAAGATGCTGTACAGCGCCAGATTGGCAACTGGTGGCCAAAATTAGAATTAATTTTCCGCATTCTCTCTTTGTTCGGGTTGGGTTGGGTTGTTTGGGGGAAGAGACCAAACAGCGAGGTCATCGGTCTCATCGGATTAGAGAAGGACGAGGAAGGAAGTCGGCCGTGCCCTTCCAAAGGAACCATCCCGGCATTTGCCTGGAGCGATTTAGGGAAATCACGAAAAACCTAAATCAGGACGGCCGGACGCGGGATTGAACCGTCGTCCTCCCGAATGCGAGTGCAGTGTGCCTTGTTCGGGAATCACAGCAATTGTGCGTGTGCTGGCATTCAGAGTTAGGTCGGCCCTGGAGGCGTGTTCAGATAGCCGAAGTGGTAGATGTCACGGTAGCTCATAGGGTTCGATCATATGCCTGCCTGCCCTTTGTAATAAAAAAAAGCTGAGTGAAATATTCAACGATGAACCTGAAGGGGTATCATGCGACGTCCATCCAGACCAAATGCCAAGAACAACAATGAACAAAATGGAGACAAGAAATGGTTATGGCGACAGCTCACGTAAACTACAACATCCGGTTCGAGTCCCAGTCAAGCACAAATTTTCATTTGTTACTAATAAGTAATGCAGCAGAAGTCTAATCGTTTTCGCATTTCCTAATATATTTCTTCCATTCTATCTTAGCTGCAATAACAAAGTAATTATAATGTAATCCACACTGTTAGTTGATAAAATATAGGAAGAGCAGACTGGGACACGTATGAATAAATCATTATTGAGAAATATCAGGACTTAGACCACTGAAAGAGTTCGTATGCAAATTTTACCGTCTGTGTTTAAGAAGTTTCATTAACATCACTTTCGTAGACAAGACAGCTCAAACCAAAACGCACAGCCATGGTTGGACGTCGAATGTGTAGGAGCAGCGGCGATGCAAAAAGATGACATAGATATCTGCAAAAGTTTCACCTCCCAACCACGTTACATTAACCTGAATAAGTTACAGAAAAAAACTAGGAGACTGCTCAACGAAAGAAAAGAGTACGAGGGTAGACTTTTGTTATGCACAGAACACTCATTCGGCGACCATAAGGCATAAGATACAAAAATCACTTTCTTAATCAAGAAGTAACTTTACTTTCATTAATCGTCCCAGCTGTGATTCTGTGGTCCTGTTTAATACACTGGTGGCCGAATTGTTTCAAGTATGTAGCGCCAAAATAACAATAACAACCGTGCTGCGAGGTAACTCAGGAGCTGAATCGATAACAGTAAATCACTAGTAACACTCGATACACATTGTAGCGTTGAATACACAATACCACAGCCAGGAGCATTCACGGTACACTAGAATTACTTGTCTGCTGCGGCTATTCTTGTAACAAGGCCGCGCGGCGTCGGCGCCGGGTATCCCGAGAGGCGCGGGTAGCAGTATCAGGAGCGAAATTTATCACTGATACCGTTTCATCTTGAATTTTAACTCTGCTCTTGAACCTTTCTATTATTCTCTTCATTGCTACTTCGATGTAGATCGAACAGTTGGCGCAAAAGACTACATCCCTGTCTTACACCCTTTTTAATCCGAGCATTTCGTTCTAGGTCGTCCCCCTTGGCTGTTGTACGTCTTGTGTATTACCCTTCTTTCCCTATAGCTTAACCCTATTTTTCTTATAATTTCGAACATCTTGCGACACTTCACATTGTCGCATGCCTTTTCCAGGTCGACAAATCCTAGGAACGTTTCTTGATTTTTCTTTAGTTTTTTTTTTCATTATCAACCACAAACTCAGAACGGCCTCTCTGGTGCCTTTACCTATCCTGAGGCCAAACTGATAGTCATCTAATACATCCTCAATGTTCTTTCCCATTCTTCTGTATATTATTCCTGCCAGCAACTTGGATGCATAAGCTGTTAAACTAATTGTGTGATAAATCTCAGTTCCTGCAGTCTACTCTATTGGGTGGATGATGTTTTGCCGGAAGTCAGATGGTATGTCGCCACACTCACACTTTCTAGACACCAACGTGAATAGTCGTTTTGTTGCCACTTCCCCTTATGACTTTAGAAACTCTGATGGAATGTTATCTATCCCTTCTGCTTTTTTGATTTGCAGTCTTACAAAGCTCTTTTAAATTCTGATTCTAATACTGGATCTCCTGTCTCTTCTACATCGACTCTGTTTGTTCCTCTATCACGTCATCAGATAAGTCTTCGCCTTCATAAAGGCCATCAGTATACTCTTTCAACCTATCCGTACCCCTCTCTGCATTTAACTATTAAAGATATCGCCGTTGCTTTTAATTTCACCAAAGATTATTTTGACTTTTCTGTATGCTGAATCAGTTCTTCCGACAATCATTTGTTTTTCGATTTCTCAACGTTTCTCATGCAGCGATTTCGCCTTAGCTTTCCTGCACTTTCTATTTATTTCGTTCCTAAATGACTTGTATTTTTGCATTTCAGAATTCCCACGAACAATTTTTTACTTCCTTCTTTCATCGATCAGCTGAAGTGTTTCTTCTGTTACCCATCGTTTCTTCACAGTTACCTTCTTTGTACCTTTTCCTTCCAACTTCCGTGATTGCTCCATTCGGGGATGTTTATTCCTCTTTAATTGAGCTACATGCTGAGCTATTCCTTATCGCAGTACCTATAGCCTCAGAGAACTTCAATCCTATCTCTTCATTCCTTAGTACTTCTGTGTCCCACTTCTCTGAGTATCGATTCTTCCTGACTATTCCCTTAAACGTCAGTGTACTCTTCATCACTACTAAACTGTGGCCTGTGTCTATATGTGCTCCTGTGTACGCCTTACAATCCAGTATATGATTTGGGAATATCTGCCTGACAATGATGTAAACTAACTGAAATCTTCGCTCATCTTCTGTCCTTTCCCAAATATACCTCCTCCTCTTGAGATTCTTGAACAGAGTACTCACTGTTACTAGCTGATATTTACTGCAGAACTCAATCATTCGCTCTCCGTTCCCATTCGTAGTACTGTTCAGCTGCTCCCGAAAGTTTCTGGAAAGGATTTTAAAAAACACAGATTCGTGTGGTGGTATGAATACCACGGAATTGATCCTACGACGACTTTTGGTATTCGGAAAAGCAACGGCACAAATGATATTTACTAACTGAAATATTTTCGCTGAAATGAAATGAATGGGCGATGGACCACATGAAAGAATCTATGGTAGTAGCGTTTAGAAATTATAGGTGGAAACATAAGTGACAATGAAAGTTTAAGACCCTTGGAGTCGTGCATATGTAGCCTAACATTTAGGCCTCAGAAATCCATATCTATACCATTCAAGGCCATTTATCTGAAACAGCATATAAGATTCTGACGGTTAACAACGAGTGAATAACTCAACGTTAATTCCACCTTCTTCAACCGCAGGGTAATGACCCACCGATTAATCCCATCTCGAATACTTGTATTTCCTCCAAAAGGCCTATACTGCAGAAGAAGTTCTTAAAAAATCTTGGGACAACGTGCATAACAAGATACTTCCAACGTTTGTTTGGTCCAACGCAGCTACGAAAACGATCACCACAAAGGAAAAAATGACACCGGGTCAGTGTCGCGTCAAGCCTACTTTGAGATCATGACCAGGTTATTGAGTTGACGTCATACAGGTTTATCTGCAAACGACAAATCGTCATACGGAACAAGGCGAGAAAGAAGATGTCGCTCATGAACCTCATTGCACTACATACGGTCGAAACAACGTACATTTTAAAGCCGAGCTGGGGACATTTCCCGAAGGCCAAGCACAGCACCTACGTGTAGTTGACCTGACTGTCAGTCCTGATATCCAAGACTTTGTGATACATCTCTTAGTTCAACACTGGAAAATTACAAATCCACTCCAGCACAATTAAAAATGCAGTTTCCAGAACTATTTATGTTTTATTTCGTCTAACCCACATGTGCGACGTTTTCCACATAAACTGATAGTGTACTTAAAAGTCTAATTATGAGAAAGAAGGCGAAAAAAATTACCACGTCACTGCTATTTAATTAAAAATACAAATCAGTGAAAGGCTGCACAAGCGAGAACAAGATAACTACAGAAATAAGGAAAGGACTGGTACTACAGCCATTAACTGAAAATGCATTCCCACGAAAGCGGAGTAAGAAAGAGCATGTATTGCGTTGTCAAACCGAGAATCCTAAACAAAGGATGGAATACAGTCCTAGTGGAAGAAGGAGTGTGGGAAGGCCAAGGAAGAGATGGTGTGTCTGGAACAGGTCATAAGGCGTGATTCTGGCTTCGCAGAAGGAGAAGATTTACGCTATTTCATTCTTAAAAGAAGAGTAATTTAGTTTTATACTTTCAGTTTCCTTTATAGCATCTAGAATAAAGAAACAGAAGAAAGTCATTTAATTCATCATCTATTGTTCGGTTATACCGTCTTGCAACACCATCAAAAGGGAAAAACGCTCTTAAGAAGACAGAATATGTTTAGTTTCACTTTAAAATGCGAATGGGATTACTTCGGTTGAACATCATAAAAATGGCAGGTGTAGTTAATGCGATAGGTTGCGAAAAGTGGGATATCTGGCATCCAGTCTGTTTGGTGCCAATTTTGATTAGTCACAAGTTCAAATATGGTATTTTTGTTTCACTGATTACCACTATAGAAGGATTGCAAATTTAAGGTGTATGAGATCTAATATACCCTCCAGCTATTCCTCAAAAAGTGTCAGGTGGAGCTGCATTTACGGTGTATGTGGCCGCTTGAAGTTGCTCACATGGGTTGCCTAGATACAGGGGCGAGGTGGTGTGTGAGCGGTAATCTGATACATAGTTTTGTCAGAAAAAAATTCTGCTTCATCACTAATTTTACCTCATTTGTGTGCACACAGTGTAAGAAATATGTGCACACACACACACACACACACACACACACGTTTATGTCACTGTTGTTTCCAGGTCTAAAATATCTATCACAATTGACACCTAAAACAATACCATAGACTCTCAAATTAAGTGCCCCATTGTTATTTCTGTGTGTAATAGCTCTGTGACTATACAAAATACATGTGGCTAAAAATGCCATGCTAGCATTTTATGTTATTTTTAGATGAGGTTATGTACAAAGACGAACCTGACTAAACCTGAAACTGTACAAAACACACGTTGGCTACAATATTACAATAAACAGACAAGGAGTGATAGTTGACACAAACTAATAGGCAACGTGAGTTACTGATGTGTAACTGTCAGCTACTGCAAGAGTGCAATTAATGTGTAACCTAACTCTTGACACATAGAACATGACTGTGAATTTTAAAGTTTATTGTTACAGTGGTATTCCCATGTCTAAATTGTTCTATAATAATATAAACAGATATGTCTAAAAATAAGACGCTACACAGGCAGTTGGCACTTCTTTTTAGGCTAAAACGAGGCTATGTACAAAAACGAACCTTAACAAGCATCAGTTTTGTGGGGAAGAGTAACTTACAGTATGTCCACATCTAAAATGTGTCAAAATACGTAAACTGTGAAACTTACAGTAATTCCATGACTAAAATGTCTGCCAAATATGTAAAGGGTGTAGCTTGGTATTTCCACATCTAAAATGTAAGTCAGATATTTCCACAGCTAAAATGTATGTCAAAAATTACATCAGCGACACACATAGTGTTTACTACTTTTCACCTGATGCCTCTTGCATGACTGGAAATTACCAAATTAAATATCACAATGTTAATTCCATGTTTAATCTGTCTGTAACATGTATCAAAATGATTTTCCCATTTCGATCCCAGGCATACTTGAGACTATGTTACTAGTGGTACAAAGATCAAACTTCTGTCACCTTACTTTTAAGAAGTTTTCACTAGCGCTCCGCCTCACCAATCACCATTTGGCGGGGGGCGGGGGGGCGGGGGGGGGGGGGGAGGAATATATTACATCATACTCTACATTAGAACAATAACATTTACGCATTACCTGACTAAAATAGCTTTTTTAATCACTTCTGACCTTGAACATATCTGTGGTCATGTTCCACTGATGTTCTTTACACCAGTGTCACATTTTCTGTCTCTCTAGCACAGATATCCATACTTTAAGTGATGTTCTTTGATGAGATGTTTATCACTTAACCTGCATATATTCATAATAGGCAAGGGTAATTTCGCATTGAGTTAAATACATGCTCAAAGACAATGATGGAACAAACTACCACACATAGGGGAAAATCTTACATCTTTTCACTAAAAAAGAATTATTTATCAAGTATGCACACAACACATGTAGGTTGCTGATCATAACGAGCAAGTATAATTTCAGATCTGTCAATAAAAACAAAAATTAGATATCGCACAGAAGTAAAACATGTAAGAAATCAGGTACAAAACACATGTGGCACTTCAGTCATAATCTTCTTGTTCTGTAACATTAAAAATGCATGTGGCTTACATAGTAGCACTGCTAATGATAATTACAGGTTAAGCTACAATTGCAACAATCTCAGTTCGATCTTCATACCAGAAATTTTCTTCGTTACTCATTAAAATACATTCAAATTTGTTTTATAACATTAAATAACACACATGGACGCTACCGCTGGTGTAACTTACAGTTTAAAGTGCGCTTGTCGATGAGACTAGTATGATCTTATATCAAACTAAACAACGTTATTACCATGTCTAAATCAGATAGAAACTCTTCTTTGTTGATCTAAAGTTCATGTTAAAGCTAGTCAAACATTACAGTCACCCCTATGCTAGGGTGTTGTCTTCATCTTGCTGTTCAAAACATTTGTCACGCTCTGTCAATAAGCTGAATCATGCTGCCACTCACTACATGACACTCGAATGAAATAGCATACTGATCATTATATTTGATAAATAATACAGGTCTTTGGATATTTTTGATCTTATCACAAGTTTCATACCATTCAGACACTTTTTAACACCATCTTGAAGTTTATAATTGCTGCTAGTGCCATCGTAGATTTTTTAATTTTCTTCCAGAGCCATCTTCGATATGACTTCCAGCTGATGTTTCAGTGTCATCAGAGCATGCTCACATAGCCTTACTACTAACAGACACACACTTTTCACCAGCAAAGATTCTGCCTCATCAGAAAAATTCATCTCTATCTCCGTCTCCTCTCCCCCCCCCCCCCCCCCTCTCTCTCTCTCTCTCTCTCTCCCCAGTTGGAAGGAGCTCGCCATCGGAGATGCTAGCAATCACTGTGGGTTTTCTCGCAACGAGCCAATCATCTTCCCAATCAATGTCTACGAAACAAATGGAATGTGGCTAACGATTCAAGACTCTCCCAGCTGCACCAAGATTCCTTGTGGTTTCATGTACTGAAGGCTGTCGGTCCTTCGCAAAAGTAAATACATTTATAATTCAGAAAGGTGTTTATGCCATTGCCGGCCCTGTGAAATCCTTCTCTTATCTACAGAATGGCACTTTGCTTTTGGAGACTACTTCTGACTCTCAAGCGCAGCAACTGCCTGCCTCCTCAATTCTCCACGGCCATCCTGTTTGTGTCAAGGCCCATAGAAGTTGGAATTCTTCCCGTCGTGTTATTTATACAAGGCTGCTCGACGGTCTGACTGAGGCCGGAATCCAATCTTACCACGCTGCTCGGGGTGTCATTGCCATCCATCAGGTGATAAAAACGTAGATTCCTCCTTAGTGCCCACCAGCCCTCTTTATCTCACGATTGATAGAGTGGTTCTTCCACCCAGGATCAATATAGGCTATTAAATTATCATACTTCGACTGTACATTCCGAAACCGATGCGCTACTAGCAGTGTCATCGTTTCAACCACACTAGAAAGTCTTGTCGACATCCAGCCAAATGTGTAGGGATGTGCATGAGGGCGATTGTCCACCTCCTTCTCCAATCCGCACCAAATACAATGACAGCCATGCTGCCTCCTCTCAGGATTGTGTCGTGTATTTTGAGAGCGGGCTGTCAAGGAGATCCAGGTAAAAGAAAAAGTGCCTTACCCAATCGCTCACAAGTTATTCGCTAGTCACAAACCCTGCATTCTCCCGTCTGGCACTTATAGTTCTGTTCTTGTTACCTCTTGCTCCATGAAGGACGTGGCCATGCAGACATGCATCCTCCAATTCAGCTCTGAGGTTGTGAAAGCGCCCAATGTCAAGGTAGCATCGCCATCACCCTGTCCAGCTGGGCAACAAACGATCAAACTCTCGCCTCAAGGGGCGAAGCCATCGGCTACACAACCAGTAGGCCAGAAAAGACAGAAGGAGTACTCCCATGAAGACTTCCTATGTCCCTCCAGGCAAACAACAACTGAGTCTTCCTCTGCTAACCGGAAAAACTCGAAGAAGGCCAACAACGGCAAACGGTCTTCTCCTTCGCTGACTCGAAGGTCCTCTTCGATGGTGTTGCCACGTGGTACCTTAGCCTGGCTGGCCTCTGTGTCACTGGTACGAACGGGCAACCGTTTCTCTGCACTGGACTCCACGGACCAGCAGCACAAGCAAACCAATGCTTCTGCGGACCTTACGGAGCAGGAGCCTCCTGTTTCCGTGGCCTTAGCAGCGAGTCTTCGCAGACTGTCAATCGGCACCCCTTCACTTCTTCCTCACACTGACTCTTCTAACGGAACATTCATTGCGTTCAGTCCCACGAAGAGGATTTACGGCTGCTTTTAGCATTGCACCGTCCCTTTGTACTCTACCTTCAGGAAACAAAATTGCGTCCTCACGATCGCTTTGAGCCTTCACGTTTCTTCCAAGTTTGTTTTGACCTTCCCCCTCAGGTTGGAATTCCACCTCATGAAGGCATCATGCAGCTCATATGGGATGACGTTCGTAGTCCGATCTTCAAGCTGTTGCAGTTCGCCTTTGTCTTCCTCACCTGACTTTTTCCCTCTGTACCATTACGTCCCTCTGTCATTCAATTTCAACAGGGCAGACTTCCTTCAGCTTATTGGGCAGCTACCTCCACCATTTCTGCTACTCAGTGACTTTAATGTGCATCATCCCCTTAGGGGTTCTCCCAGAACCTGTCAGAGAGGTGCCCCCTAGGATGATCTTCCGAATCAACGTCTTCTGCCGTAACGCTGGAGCACCCACATTACTTTCCGACTCCTCGCACACCTATTCCCAGCCGGCTGTAGTGGCCGTGCGGTTCTGGGCACTACAGTCTGGAGCCGAGCGACCGCTACGGTCGCAGGTTCGAATCCTGCCTCGGGCATGGATGTGTGTGATGTCCTTAGGTTAGTTAGGTTTAATTAGTTCTAAGTTCTAGGCGACTGATGACCTCAGAAGGTGAGTCGCATAGTGCTCAGAGCCATTTGAACCTATTCCCATTTGGACCTATCCTTCTGCACTGCCCAGCTTGCCCATCGTCTTGAATGGCCCGTCCTATCTGACACCTACTCGAGTGACCATTTCCCCTGTGCTATCCATTTACTGACTACTACCCCACCTGCGTGCACGCCCAAATGACAGCTTACTAAGGCTGACTGACAGCTTTACTCCTCCCTGGCGACCTTCGAAGAACAAGATTTCCCCAATTGTGATGACCAGATGGAATATCTCACAAACGTTTTCCTTACTGCACTTGCTCTTTACCACGCTGTGTCTCAGTCCGTTGGTGGACAATTCGTGCACGGAGACGTGCTCTCCGAGTTTTTAACCGTCATTTTATGACAAACTGCATTCATTATAAACAGATGCGTCCACAGTGTCGTCGCATTCTTCGGGATAGCGAAAAAGCTAGCTGGATTTCACTCACTGCTTCTTTTAACAGTTCAACCCCTTCCTCTGTCGTTTGGGCCATCCTCCAATCGCTCTCTGGGACCAAGATCCATTCGACAATTTCCTGCTTGACAATAGCGGACGAAGTCATTGTGGACCCTATTGCTATCTCCAACATCTTGAGCCACCATTTTGCGGAAATTTCGTGCTCTTACCACTATCACCCTGCCTTCCTCCATCGGAAGCAAGCGGAGGATGCTCCGGCGATACCCTTCATGTCTCAGAATCGTGAGTGCTACAATGCCGTCTTGACTATGAGGGAGCTAGATCATGTACTCAGTTCATCCCGATGCTCCGCCCCAGGGCCGGACGCTGTCCACATTCAGATTCTGCAGCACCTTTGTCTTGCAGGCAAGCACCTTCTGCTTAATATGTACAACCGCATCTGAGCAGAGGGTACATTTCCCTGACGTTGACGTGAAGCCACCGTCATATCCATACCTAAGCCCAGTAAGGACAAGAACATCCAAATGGCTTTGAGCACTATGGGATTTAACTTCTGTGGTCATCAGTCCCCTAGAACTTAGAACTACTTAAACCTAACTAACCTAAGGACATCACACACATCCATGCCCGAGGTAGGATTCGAACCTGCGACCGTAGCAGTCGCGCGGTTCCGGACTGAGCGCCTTAACCGCGAGACCACCGCGGCCGGCACAAGAACCTCCCATTCAAGCTACACCCCATCTCTCTCACCAGCTGTGTTTGCATGGTGAGGGAACGTATGATTCATGCTTGACGAGTATGGTGGCTCGAGTCTCGCAATTTACTAACGACTGCACAGTGTGGATTTCGAGCACAGCGTTCTGTAGTTGACCATCTTGTCACTTTGTCCATCCATGTCATGAATGGTTTTATCCGGAAACCCAACACTGCGGCTGTGTTTTTCGATTTGCAGAAGGCCTACGGCATCTTCTGGAGGAGTAGTATCATCCATACTCTTTACAAGTGAGGCTTCTGTGGCCGCCTGCCCTGTTTCCTTTAGGATTTTTTAAAGAACCGAGAATTCAATGTGGATAAGGGTTCTGCCTGGTCAGATACCTTTATCCAGGAAACCAGTGTGCCTCAGGGTTCCGTTCTGAGCGTCGCCCTGTTAGCTATCACCATTAACCCTGTAATGGCCTGTCTCTGCCTGGTATCTCTGGCTACCGTTTTGTTGACGATTTTGCCATCTATTGCAGTTCTTCACGAACCTGTCTCACTTGCCAGCGTCTTCACCGTTGTCTTTACTTCTGGAGCATCGACAATGGCTTTCGTTTTTCCACTGACAAAACCATCTGTACGAATTTCTGGCGGCGCAATTAGTCTCTCCCACCATCTTTACATCTTAAGCCTGTTGCTCTTCTGTTTGTTGAAACTACTAAATTCCTGGGGTTCATGCTCGACAGGAAAATCTCTTGGTCCTCCCATGTGTCCTATCTGGTAGCCCTCTGTATGGAGTCCACTGTCCTACGTTTCCTCAATGGTACTTCCTGGGGTGCAGACCAAACCAACCTCCTCTGTTTGTACCAGTCACTTGTCCATTCGAAACTAGACTATGGGTGCTTTATTAATACATACGTACGCCCATCTCTCATACGCACTCTCAACACTATCCACCATCGTGGCGTCCGTTTAGCCACTAGCGCCCTTTCAAATAGCCCAGTTGAGAATCTGTATGCTGAAGCTGCTGAACTACCACTGTCCTGTCGCTATGACTTGCATACCTCAGCAGGTATGCATGCGGTTTGTCTGCCATGCGTGACCACCCATCCTATCTCCATTTCCGATGATTCCTTTGATCGCCAGTACGAGGCGCGTCCTATGGGGTGCATCCCTCTTCTCTGTTACCTCCTGGAGTCCTTTGGTCACTTGTTCCAGCGGCTTAATTTCACACTATCTGCAACTTGGCTTCATGCAGTGACCCGTGATAACCTTGGCCTTCATTCGCTTCCTAAGGACGCTACTCCAGCCTCGCTCTATCACCTTCAGTTTCATGACCTTTGCATGGAACTTCACGACAGTAACTTTGTGTACACTGATAGCTCTCGGACGGACACTTGTTCCAGCGGCTTAACTTCACACTATCTGCAACTTGGCTTCGTGCAGTGGCCCGTGATAACCTTGGCCTTCATTCTCTTCTTAAGGACGCTACTCCAGCCTCGCTCTATCACCTTCAGTTTCATGACCTTTGCATGGAAATTCACGACAGTAGCTTTGTGTACACTGATGGCTCTCGGACTGACCATGGCGCTTGGTGTGCCTTCGTCATTGGCGCTCAGGTCTTTCGATATCGGCTTCCGACACAGTGCTCAGTATTTACAGCTCAGCTCTTCGCCCTGTATCAGGCCACGAGTACATCTGGCGACACAGACTTTTCAATTGTGTCCTCTGCTCAAACTCTCCCAACGCCCTTCAAAGTCTACGTGCGCTCTTCACCGCCCATCCCTTAGTGCAACAGGTCCAGGAAAACTGCCACTTGCTAACTCTTGGTGGAGCCACTGCGATGTTTATGGGTTCCTGGTCATGTCGTTCGGACAGGAAACGAGGCTGCTGACACTACTGCCAAGGCTGCAGTCCTCATACCTCAGCCCACTAGTTCCTACATTCCCTTCAATTATATGTGTGTTGTCATCTATCAGAAGGTGGCGTCCTTTCTGCATTGCCATTGGTCATTCCTTCATGGAAATAACCTCGAGATTATTAAGCCTCTCCCAGCGGCTTGGACGACCTCCTCTCGGCCCTCCCACCGGGAGGAGATCATTTTAACTCGGCTGCGTATTGGGCACTGCCTTTTTAGCCCTCGTCATTTGCTAAGTGACGTTCTCGCACAACTTTGTACACATTGCGCCCAACTTTTTAACTGTCCGCCACTGTCTGATAGAATGCCCATTTTTTTAACCGTTTACGTTCCTGCTTGGGTTTGCCATCTGAGTTATCGGCCGTTTTAGCAAATGACGCGCGGGCTTTCGACTGCGTTTTATTTTTATCCGCCGAAACATTACGGCGAAGGCCATTTAATTTTTAATTTTGGAACTCCGTTTCTGTGTCGTGTCTTTTGTAGCCCTTTCCCCACGTCCCAGTTTTTAACTGTCTTCTCTTATGTCTTTGGGATTGACGTATAGTCATTTTTTAACTCCTCTCTGTCTTCGTGTTCTATAGTTTTGACTTGGGCGCGTATGACCCCAGTTGTTTTTGCTCCGTAAAACAAACAAACAAACAGTGACAACTGACCATTATTGCTCCACCCTATAGTACACAGCGTAATGGCAGACACCCTGTGAAATGACCATCATTGCCCCCTCCACAGTGGCATTTGGGGTAATGCTAACTACCATATCAACTGACCAAAATCATGGTAATGATAGCCAATGCTGATTATTTATTTATTTGCACGTCAAGTTCCGTAGAACCAAATTGAGGAGCAAATCTCCATGGACATGGAACGTGTCAGTACATTAAATTACAAGATAAAAATACTAACAGAAATAAGAAATCAAGTCATAAGTTTAAGTAAACAATATAACAAAAGAATCACCTTAATTTTTCAAGGAACCCCTCATCAGAATAGAGGGAGTGACAGGTGAGGAAACTCTTCAGTTTTGATTTGAAAGCACGTGGATTACTGCTAAGATTTTTGAATTCTTGTGGTAGCTTATAGAAAATGTATGGAGCAGTATACTGCACACCTTCCCGCACAAGAGTTAAGGAAGTCTGATCCAAATGCAGCTTGGATTTCTGCCGAGTATTAACTGAGTGAAAGCTGCTTATTCTGGGAAATAAGCTGATTTTGCTAACAAAAAACTATAAAACTATTTGTTTATGGTTCATTTAAATTATTATAATTTTTCGCTTTAAAATGTTCTCATATTGGTGCTATATTTTCTGTACATGTGAAGTAAAGTGTGCTACACTCGAGATTGAAGTTCTTTGCATTGTATGTGAGTAATGTATGTAAAATATCATGTACATTGTTTATTACATTACACAATTTTCTGATGACATTTTGTATTTATAAATATTTGTATGTATAAACTGTTCATGTTGATGTAAATTTGACAGTTGTAAGAAATGGTCAGGCTTAGGAGCAATAGGTATTATGTAAAAGCCAGTGTGCTATTATTTGAAACGGTAGTGGCTCTGGGGAGTGGAAAAGGTGGCAAGGGCGAATTGGTGCGCTACCTAGAGCAAGCAGGGGAAGTTAGTCACACAGTCTGTAGGCAGCAGTGATTGAGGCAACACCTTTGTGGGGTAGGAGAAACTTTGCCCCTCAAATTTGCATAAAAATTCCTCGGATGAAGAGTGCAAACGGCTTACGCCACAGCTGCAAGTTGTTGGGCTACTGTATGTAAAACTAGACGACGCCAGGGAAAGAAAGTAAGCCAATACAGCAAGATACTTGTAGGCTGTACTGTGGGTAGTGTGTCCATCACAATTGTTTGCCACATCCAAGCTTACAGCCGTCAAATAAGATTTTTTTTTGTATTTTACTATTCTACAGCGTGAACCATTAATTTAAACTGTGTTTTAAATATCATTCTTGAACTTTAAAGAAACTGGTTCACCCTTTTATTTCATCCTAATCAGACCCCTATATAGGGTTCCTTCCTGTTGTTTGATTAATCCGAGTATCCTGTTTTACAGACTTATCAAGTGCCAAGTTAATATAAAGAGGCGCCATTTAAACTGTTTTGTGTAAGTAATGAGAAGGTTTTATTAACTATTACAGTGTGTTATAGTAAAAGTCTGCTTACGTAAAATCAGAGTGAAGCCAAGTTACTAGAATCTATTAAATGACTATACAGAGTTAGTTTAAAGAATAATAGCTTTTGAAAGTAAATTCCAGTAAGAAAGAGGTTTTCTTGAAGTGAAATGTTCAGTATAAAAAGTGTATGCTTTAGTATCTTAGAATTTTAGTATTTCAGTTTGTTGATTATGGAAATTGCTTTCCTAAACATCCCCCCCAGCCAAATTTTTTTAGAATCCTTGAAGTTTTCTACTAAGTTTTTTCTCTTTTAAAAACGTAATGTATAAAGGTGTAGTCCAACAGTGTTTACGTTTATTTATTTGAAGAATCAACTTAAAGAGTAGCAAGAAAATAGGCGAAATTCATTTCTGCTTTTCCAATACTTCACTGTTTCATTGTATGGATAGGCTGACCGCCGTTAGTACATATTTTAAACCACTAAATGAATTTGTAAATGAGTTGTCTAGCTTAAATATAATGCTATTCACACTCCGTTTTTTCTAACCACTGGGTAAGATCTTAGAAAAAGAAGTGAATAATCTGATTTACTTATCCATTAGACACAACACATGGTCAAATCTTATAAAAACGTTAACTCTACTGATTAACTTTTCCTATTAACAGGACTATCCTCCCATAGTGTACTTCATTTAGAAACTAAACTAAATTTTAGTAAGAGGGTTATATGTGGCAACATAGAAACAGGGTTTCTGTTACTTAGGTAACAGCATACTAAATTACAATAGTAGTGGTAGGCTTATAAAACGACAGTAAAGAATGTATATATTGAGCTACCAATGTCAATATACACAGACTAATGAACAGGTGTCGACAAGAGGTTCTCAAAATTACACCACTTACTGCTCGAACCACCTATTTTTGACCCAAAAATATCCTTTTAGAATGGGAATATTCACCCCAAAATATAGTACCATACGACATAAGCGAATGAAAATAAGCAAAGTACACTAAATTTCCTGCCAAACGATCACTTACTTCAGATACCTTTCGAATAGTAAAAATGGCAACATTAAGTCTTTGAACTAGATCCTGAATGTGGGTTTTCCACGACAGTTTACTATGTATCTGAACACCTAGCAATTTGAACAGTTCAGTTTCACTAATCATATGCCCATTCTGTTAATTTAAAACGTCGGGTTTTGTTGAATTGTTTTTTAAAAACTCTAAAAACCGGGTCTTACTGTGATTCAGCATTAGTTTATTTTCTACAAGCCATGAACTTATGTTATGAACTGCACTATTTGAAACCGAGCCAGTGTTGCACACAACTATCTTTACTGCCAAGCTAGTGTCATCAGCAGACAGAAATATTTAGCGTTGCCCATAATACTAGAGGGTGTATCATTTATATAAAAAGGGTCAGGAGTGGCCCCAACACTGATCCCTGGGGCACCCCCCATTTGATCGTACCCCACTCAGACCCTGCATCATAGTCATTATCAACACTGTGAAGAAGTAAAGTAAGAGGTGAACCAATTGTGAGCTACTCCCCATATTCTGTAATGGTCCATATTCTGGAGCAATATTTTGTGATCAACAAAATCAAAAGAATTAGTTAAACCAACAAATATGCCTAGGATTCGAAAGCTTTTGTTTGACCCATCCAGTATCTCACAGAGAAAAGAGACTATAGCATTTTCAGTTGTTAAACGACTGCTGAAGCTGAACCGTACATCTGATAGCAAAGTATGTGATATAAAATGATCAATTATTCTTACATACACAGCCTTTTCTGTAACTTTAGTAAACACTGATCTGCATAGAAATAGGTCTAAAATTGTCTACATTATCTCTTTCTCCCTTTTTATAAAGCGGCTTTACTACTGAGTACAATAATCGTTCAGGAAACTGACCATTCCTAAAGGAAAAATTACAAACATGGCTAAGTACAGGGCTAACATGTCCAGCACAGGCAGTTCATCATATCCATGAGAGTCCTTTGTCTTGAGTGATTTAATGATTGACTCAATCTCTGCCTTGTATGTATCGCAGAGGAGTATTTCAGACTTCAGTCTCGGAAAGGCAGTTGCCAAGAGAGTTATGATCCCTGTAGAAGCTAAATTTTTATTTACTTCACCAGTAATGTTCAGAAAATGATTGTTAAATACTGTAGATATATCTGATTTATGAGTAATAGAAATATTTTTGCTATGAACTGAGTTTATATTGTCGTCCTTGTGTTGCTGACCAGACATTTCCTTCACAGCTGACCATATGGTCTTAATTTTATCCTGTGAATTAGCTATTCTATTTGTGTACCACAAACTCTTTGTCTTCTTAGTAACGTTTTTAAGCACCTTGCAGTACTGTTTGTAATGGTTTACTGTAGCTTGATAGTGACTACTTCTAATATTTTGACATAATTCCAACTTTGTTATACATGATATCATCATCCCACTACTCAGTCACCCAGGCTGCATTTTACTGCTGTTACCCCGTTTAGAACGTTCTAATGGAAAGCAACTCTCAAAGAGTATGAGAAACCTGTTAAGGAAAGCATTATATTTGTCATCTATGTTATTGGCACTATAAACATCCTGCCAATCGTGATGAGGTTTAAAAAATTTTCTTTTGCCACTGGATTAACTAAATAGTTTGTCATTATATGTGACATTTGTTTGAGTATAAATGCCTTTTAACGTTAAAATCTATGCATCATGGTCTGAAAGGCCATTCACCCTTTTATTAACAGAATGCCCATCTAGTAATGAAGAATGAATAAAAATATTGTCTATGGCTGTGCTACTGTTCCCCTGCATCCTATTTGGAAAAAACACAGCTTGCAACAGATCATATGAATTTAGATCTACCAACGTCGTTTTTCTTGCACAATCATATACAAAATTAATATTGTAATCACCACGTGTAACTAATTTCTGGTACTTCCTATAAAGTGAATCAAGAACCCTCTCTAGTTTGAGCAGAAATGCTCTGAAGTTAGAGTTAGGGGAGCTATAAACAACAACAATTAGAAGCTTAGTTTCACTAAATTCAACTGCCCCTGCACAACGTTCAAATATCTGTTCAGTGTAGTGCCGTGATACATCTATGGACTCAAATGGAATACTGTTTTTTATGTACATGGCCACTCCCCCATTCTGCAAGGAACTCCCTGAAAACATGGTGACATATCGGGCAATTTGTTACAATTTCATGTAACAATGGTGACGTATGGGGCAAGTAGCTGCACTTTCGGTGTAACACAGGAATGAATAGGAGCAATTTTACAATCTACTGTAACATAGCAATGCGTGGAGTAATTTGCAACAGTTTTACTTTAACATAGTGATGTGTAGAGCAATTTGTTATTATTTTGAATTATTATGGTAGCTAATGTTTCTCGTGCAAAGACATATTTTCGAGATGCTGAACTTTGTGAGGTAGCTTCTCCATCATTGTCTTTGGCCATGATGCATCACAATCTCGTATTTGGAGTATTACAAAGTTAGCCTTGTGTACTGCCAAAATATGCAGTTTCAGTGATACAGCGCATTAAACTTCACATAAAACACGCCATTTTTAGTATATCTTATTGTATTTAAGGGCCGCCAACTATAACATCAGTGGATAAACATCCTCCCACATGTTTGTTCTACATCAAAAATAATAATAAAAGAGACAACATTAGTCAGTCAGTAACATCATTTATATTTTCTTGTTGCATTATCTTCTTTCCTCCTAAAACTGTTTTTGTTATTTGGTTTTTCTACTTCCAGTACCATAGTCTCATTTAGGCCTAAGAGTGTAAAATATTAATGCACATCGTACTACATGTGTTTCATACTGTTATATAATAATTTAGACTTGTGGTAAATAATCTGAGAGTCTACAGTTACATCTTTTCGTTTAGTTATGCAATAATTGAATTGTTCCACTAACTGATAAGTCATTTTAGCTAAGACATGTGAGATCCCCTGCTATACCTGCAGGACAGGACAAATAGTTTAATTTGTGGAAATGGGCCAAAATGAGTGGCTGGCAGTCGCACACGAACATACTACTTTATTCATTTGACGAACATTACAAGAGTAAAGAAAACATTAAAAACAGAGCAAGCCAAAAATTAATTTTAGAACTTAATTCCCGGCTAAATGCGCCATTGAATCTCACGCCTCTAGGACAAAACAACTTTAATTTAAAACCGGCTGAAGGCCAATAACTTAAGACTCAAAAACAGGAATTTGAGTTTAAAAGGCAGAAGCCTTATCTTAAAAAATTTCTCTAAATTAGTCTGAAGGCCAAAACAATCTCACGCCTTAAGGGCAAAACAAATTTAATTTAAAATCGGCTAGAAGCCATAAGTAAACAAACAACAAGGAAAAATAAGAAAAGGTAGCACATCAAACGGACCTCAGAAGTTTCCAAGGGTCGGCCTGGAATTCGAACACTAACGCTCGCTTAGGTGAGGCAGACAGTCGGCCCAACAATTCTCAATCCGACGGCAGCCCAACCGTCAGACTGTCAACGGAGTAAGCGACAGGATAACTTCCGCTCCACTCGACTAGCACACGACAGGGAGTTCAATAGAACAACGCAGAAGGTATCGGCGCCCACAACGAATTACATATCCAAACTACACGACGTGCTAGATAGCCACAACACGACGAGGAAAATACACTGCCTGAATTTACGTCAACGGCCAGGGCTGTTAACCGGAACGTTAACGGCCACAAGGCAGAAGATTCCGCGGGTGCACTTCAATTCAAAAAAGTTAAGCTAAACTCCACAAGAGGGCGTCTAGAATTTCGCCAACTTGAAAACACACGTTGTTGCTCGCGGGAATGTCCCAACAGCCCACAACGAAATTCAAACGACATAATGTGAACAGTCGGGGCTGGCTGGTAGATTAAGTAAAGACTCAACTTTCGTGTCCGGGATCGGTGAGCCACGGACCTCGTAGCAATGGGAACAGCCCCTCACACTCCAAACGCGCTTGGACGCGCTGGCCAGAAAAGCGCCACGGGGACCTCCTCGCTGGTCCACGCCAAACGATCAACTGCACAGGTGGAAACTAAAAGCGCAAGGCCGTACATAGTACAAGGGTGCGAATATCTATACACGCTGCTGCCGCGACTCGCGGAGAGAGAGGATAACAGCACAATCGCGATAACCGCGGGAGACTAACCACAGAATACAACCAAGGTTTAATGCAAAGCTTAACACGAGCCATCCACGTCTCAACATGTTTTTTAGAACATTAACACAGACGTTTCAGATGTGATAATAACACTGACATAACAATTGCGTGTGCTTATGTAAAGGGTGTCTCGATTGGTATGCTACAAATTCAACATTTTGCAGGGCCCAAACTATTTTAGATATTCACACCATGTTTGGCTTATGTGTCAGACTCTCACAAAGTTTTTAACACATTCAATCCATTTCAGCACGCGCACCTTTGATGGAACCCACAACATCCAGTCTGTATTCAGGCTTTATTCACACTCGCCATAGTATACGCATATCAACTGTGGCAATGGCAGCAAGTATTCAGTTCTTTAAGTCATTGGTGTGATTGACAGGCTGTTGACAGGCTCCGTCCTTGACATATCCCCGTAGAAAGAGGTGCGTCGGTGTAATGTCAGGCGACCCAGGCGGCCACTGAACGGGACCACCCCCGCCAATCCAACAAGCTGGAGACACCTGGTCTAGAACGTCTTGCAGTTTTTTTTTTTTTTTTTTTTTGGTCATCAGTCTACTGACTGGTTTGATGCGGCCCGCCACGAATTTCTTTCCTGTGCTAACCTCTTCATCTCAGAGTAGCACTTGCAACCTACGTCCTCAATTATTTGCTTGACGTATTCCAAACTCTGTCTTCCTCTACAGTTTTTGCCCTCTACAGCTCCCTCTAGTACCATGGAAGTCATTCCCTCATGTCTTAGCAGATGTCCTATCATCCTGTCCCCTCTCCTTATCAGTGTTTTCCACATATTCCTTTCCTCTCCGATTCTGCGTAGAACCTCCTCATTCCTTACCTTATCAGTCCACCTAATTTTCAACATTCGTCTATAGCACCACATCTCAAATGCTTCGATTCTCTTCTGTTCCGGTTTTCCCAAAGTCCATGTTTCACTACCATACAATGCTGTACTCCAGACGTACATCCTCAGAAATTTCTTCCTCAAATTAAGGCCAGTATTTGATATTAATAGACTTCTCTTGGCCAGAAATGCCTTTTGTGCCATTGCGAGTCTGCTTTTGATGTCCTCCTTGCTCCGTCCGTCATTGGTTATTTTACTGCCTAGGTAGCAGAATTCCTTAACTTCATTGACTTCGTGACCATCAATCCTGATGTTAATTTTCTCGCTGTTCTCATTTCTACTACTTCTCATTACCTTCGTCTTTCTCCGTTTTACTCTCAAACCATACTGTGTACTCATTAGACTGTTCATTCCGTTCAGCAGATCATTTAATTCTTCTTCACTTTCACTCAGGATAATAATGTCATCAGCGAATCGTATCATTGATATCCTTTCACCTTGTATTTTAATTCCACTCCTGAACCTTTCATTTATTTCCATCATTGCTTCCTCGATGTACAGATTGAAGAGTAGGGGCGACAGGCTACAGCCTTGTCTTACACCCTTCTTAATACGAGCACTTCGTTCTTGATCGTCCACTCTTATTATTCCCTCTTGGTTGTTGTACATATTGTATATGACCCGTCTCTCCCTATAGCTTACCCCAGAATCTCGAACAGCTTGCACCATTTTTTTTTTTTTTTTTTTTTTTTGTCGAACGCTTTTTCCAGTTCGACAAATCCTATGAAAGTGTCTTGATTTTTCTTTAGCCTTGCTTCCATTATTAGCCGTAACATCAGAATTGCCTCTCTCGTCCCTTTACTTTTCCTAAAGCCAAACTGATCGTCACCTAGCGCATTCTCAATTTTCTTTTCCATTCTTCTGTATATTATTCTTGTAAGCAGCTTCGATGCATGAGCTGTTAAGCTGATTGTGCGATAATTCTCGCACTGGTCAGCTCTTGCCGTCTTCGGAATTGTGTGGATGATGCTTTTCCGAAAGTCAGATGGTATATCGCCAGACTCATATATTCTACACACCAACGTGAATAGTCGTTTTGTTGCCACTTCCCCCAATGATTTTAGAAATTCTGATGGAATGTTATCTATCCCTTCTGCCTTATTTGACCGTAAGTCCTCCAAAGCTCTTTTAAATTCCGATTCTAATACTGGATCCCCTATCTCTTCTAAATCGACTCCTGTTTCTTCTTCTATCACATCAGACAAATCTTCACCCTCATAGAGGCTTTCAATGTATTCTTTCCACCTATCTGCTCTCTCCTCTGCATTTAACAGTGGAATTCCCGTTGCATTCTTAATGTTACCACCGTTGCTTTTAATGTCACCAAAGGTTGTTTTGACTTTCCTGTATGCTGAGTCTGTCCTTCCGACAATCATATCTTTTTCGATATCTTCACATTTTTCCTGCAGCCATTTCGTCTTAGCTTCCCTGCACTTCCTATTTATTTCATTCCTGATTTTCCCGGAACATGTTTGTACTTCCTCCTTTCATCAATCAACTGAAGTATTTCTTCTGTTACCCATGGTTCCTTCGCAGCTACCTTCTTTGTACCTATGTTTTCCTTCCCAACTTCTGTGATGGCCCTTTCTTTTTAGAGATGTCCATTCCTCTTCAACTGTACTGCCTACTGCGCTATTCCTTATTGCTGTATCTATAGCGTTAGAGAACTTCAAACGTATCTCGTCATTCCTTAGTACTTCCGTATCCCACTTCTTTGCGTATTGATTCTTCCTGACTAATGTCTTGAACTTCAACCTACTCTTCATCACTACTATATTGTGATCTGAGTCTATATCTGCTCCTGGGTACGCCTTACAATCCAGTATCTGATTTCGGAATCTCTGTCTGACCATGATGTAATCTAATTGAAATCTTCCCGTATCTCCCGGCCTTTTCCAATTATACCTCCTCCTCTTGTGATTCTTGAACAGGGTATTCGCTATTACTAGCTGAAACTTGTTACAGAACTCAATTAGTCTTTCTTCTATTTCATTCCTAGTCCCAAGCCCATATTCTCCTGTAACCTTTTCTTCTACTCCTTCCCCTACAACTGCATTCCAGTCGCCCATGACTATTAGATTTTCGTCCCCCTTTACATACTGCATTACCCTTTTGAATATCCTCATACACTTTCTCTATCTGTTCATCTTCAGCTTGCGACGTCGGCATGAATACCTGAACTATCGTTGTCGGTGTTGGTTTGCTGCCGATTCTGATTAGAACAACCCGGTCACTGAACTGTTCACAGTAACACACCCTCTGCCCTACCTTCCTATTCATAACGAATCCTACACCTGTTGTACCATTTTCTGCTGCTGTTGATATTACCCGATACTCATCTGACCAGAAATCCTTGTCTTCCTTCCACTTCACTTCACTGACCCCTACTATATCTAGATTGAGCCTTTGCATTTCCCTTTTCAGATTTTCTAGTTTCCCTACCACGTTCAAGCTTCTGACATTCCACGCCCCGACTCGTAGAACGTTATCCTTTTTTTGATTATTAAATCTTTTTCTCATGGTAACCTCCCCCTTGGCAGTCCCCTCCCGGAGATCCGAATAGGGGACTATTCCGGAATCTTTTGCCAATGGAGAGATCATCATGACACTTCTTCAGTTGCAGGCTACATGTCCTGTGGATACACGTTAAGTGTCTTTAATGCAGTGGTTTGCATTGCCTTCTGCATCCTCATGTCGTTGATCATTGCTGATTCTTCCGCCTTTAGGGGCAATTTCCCACCCCTAGGACAAGAGAGTGCCCTGAACCTCTATCCGCTCCTCCGCCCTCTTTGACAAGACCGTTGGCAGAATGAGGCTGACTTATGCCGGAAGTCTTCGGCCGCCAATGCTGATTATTTATCAAAATTTAGGCAGTGGCGGGGATCGAACCCGGGACCGAAGACGTTTTGATTATACTACTGTGTTTTGCTTACTTCCTACAACGTGTTTGGAAGTCTTTTAGGTCTTTTTGACCTAAATGTTAGCCCTTTAATTTGATCTTAATAAACCGGTCCACAGAGTGAGCCTTTTCTTGAAGCTTTGTCGTTATGCTTCACTCACGACAAACTAGAACACACACAAACAAAACTTTGTGCGTTTGTCGGTCACATAAGCCAGAGATGGTGTGAATACTTAATTTCTTTAGATGCTATAACACAGCGATTCTGTAGCGTACCTTTTGAGACATCTTATACTTTTCATAAATAACACATCCTTTTTTTATACTACCGGTAACACAGTTTCATCTAAGAGCCGGACAAGCTGTCAGATATTACTGCGTTTCCTGTAAAATGAATGTGTTTTTTACAGTTATATATCAATTTATGAGTTGAAATAGAGTTGTGGCACTTAATTTGAGAGTCCACGGTATGTTTTAGGCATCACTTGTCGGTTTTACAATAATTACACTCTTCCAGTAGCTGGCAAGTTATTGTAGCTGACATGAGTTTTATAGAACATTAATATAGATTTTTAGCTGTGGTAATTACATTGTCATAACCATTTTGTATGTGTTTATGTATTTTTCATAAATAACTCATAATTTCTGTGCGAGCAATAATAGTGTTATTTGGGTATAGAAGGAACTGCAAATATTACAGAAGCATGTTATTTTAGCTACATCTTTTTTTAGTGTTATAGAACAATTTTAGATATGGATATAATTAATTTGAGGATCCATTGTACCTTAACACTAATTGTGAAACAATAATGAAACTATACTCATTGACAACTACAACTTATCCTCTAAGTTCGGTCAGCAGTAGTGTCATGTGTATTTTGGTAAATAATATACACATTTTAGACATTGAAACGTTTAATCGTCAAGTGTGTTATATACAACAAACTTTGCCCACTGACAAGTGGGCATTCCAGAGAATAAAGACGACTGTTCCATTTTCATGGCCAGAAAAATATTGTTAATGGGTAATAAAATTACGTATTTCCGATACTGTGTACGCACATGTAGGCTGAAATTACTGGCGACGAAGCAGTATTTTTGCTGATTGAACTTTGTGTCAGGTTAATGGTGACAGAGCATCTTACCCCTGTATCTAGGTAACCTATGCATGTGATGTCAAGTGACCAAAGACACCGTCAGTGTATATCCACCCGCAATAGTTTGAGGACGCCCACTGTCCATATTTGCTCCCAAAGCGGCATTGCATTCCTACATCGATATCCAATTTCGAAATTGCGCAACTAGTTATTTTGTTGCACTGATTATTGACACGGCTAATGAATGAATTTGATAACGAATGCTTCCCTCTTTTAACTAATAAAATGTGAGAAGACTGCATATTGACGTCTTTGTCTCGTTTTTCTGTCGAAATTTTGGGAGACGTTAGTGGTAATCTGGAAAACTATGTCTCCAAATGGAGCAGCGTCACACACATCTATACGGATAACTCGCTAACCAAAGAAGAATGCGAGAGCGTCTATAGAAATCCAGTAGCTAAAATCAAAGGAAAATTTATGTTTCCACCTGACATAACTACTCTAATAGCTGAATTAACAGCTATCCCACTGTGTGTTGCTTATCAGGAACAAGGGAATTAATCGATCATCGTGTTACCGGATTACAGATCAGCGCTTGTTCTCTTGAAGAGAAAATACAGACGAAGAAGTCATCACCCCGTTGAGTACAGCATACAGGAACTGCTAATATTATTCTGTACCCGTCAACAGGAGGCCAGCATATACTGAATAAAGGTACATTGTGGCTCTAAGAGAAAGAAAATCGTAGCTCTTTAGGCGAAGGAAGCAACTCACGATGAAAATATGACGTAATCATTATAGAATCCCAGGTGCCAATTATTTCTGAGGGGCTAATGTCAGCAAAGGAAATGTGGAACAAATAGTAGCTGAACTTACACACAAATATGCCTTTCGCTACTGCTGTGTCACTGGTGCAACAACTATCTACTTTCAAGGAGTTGCAGAACCACTACCGCTCGCCTCATTTTTAATCGCGACTTAGTCAAAAACAAAGCAGCACTCCTACACAGCCCTCTCCATGTGCACGTGGTAGTATAAATCGGCATGGCATCAGAAATCCTCTTTCACGATATCTGATAAAGAGTATATTCAGAATAGAGCGCTGAAATTTTCCATAAGTAGATTACTGCTCACTCTGACGACTCTATCCCAATGAGCGCATAATTTAGGATGCACACGAAAATTCTATACAAGTGCTACCACAAAATAGCTTGTCGAATGTATCTAGTCTGTAAGAGCTCTCAGTCCATTCTGTAGCACTCAAATTGCATCCACTCAGATGGATTTTTATCCGCCTGGGACGGTGGCGATAATGTTATTACGTCCGTACAGCAGACAATATGCTGTTTACTAACGCCACGTGGCACATTTAGAGTAGGTGGAATTATTTTCCGTCTTGTTTCACAGTTCTAAAGTGTAGATAAAATGGTACAATTTCTGCAGCAGAATTTCAAATGTTCGCTACACATCGGGCTATTCAGTACTCTGTAAATGAGATGCGCTCTACATGAATAGTTGAACAACTCGCTCTCTTGCCTCATTTTACCAAAGCTGCCCGAACGAATGAACCCACGCCAATAGAAATCAAGTATACCGATACACAGAACATGGCAACCGCATGCCTCTTCTGGGTCAGCAGCGTTCTTCCATAGATAGTTCACTGGCTACAGGGATGTGAATATTCACAGCGGACGATACCCGAAGAGGATCTGATACATTTTATGCATGAGCAGTTTGATTCGCCAGCACAGCATTGGTGAGGAACTGAATTACATACATACATTGTTCAACACATTTTAAGGATCACTTTTCCGAAAAACCTTAATTGTCTACCATTCCGACGCGTAAGTTTTAAATTGGGCTCAAAAGTGCCTACAACGTTCATCTGTAATGGTGCAAAGGCGTGGAGCCCTGCAACGTCACCCTTGGGCTCGGTGCCGCTTCAAACGCGCAAGCTGTCGCAATATGCGCGAAAAAGGCCAGAGTTCAGAAATCATTTGAGGTGTAAGTTGTGTTGATGACGTTACATTGGTACCAAATTTCAGCACAGTTCCTCCCAACGGTACCATGGACGTGTTACCCACATTTCATTCCTTCTTTTGCTATTCCTGACATGGAGGTCAGAACCGCAATTCCCAGCGCTGAAATCACGCAGTATTCTTACGGGTGGTCGAGAAACATTTCAGACACAATGCTGTCGTCCTTAAGGGGTGGGGGCAGTTATGGCGTCAACGAAACCACATCTTCTCTTGGGGCGTAAAGTCCTACACATTTCGTGGCCGAAAACGAGTTTCGCTGTGATGAACACTAGGACGACGTTCTTGACAACCTATGACACTGCTAGCACTGAAGGACGGTTCAAGCCTTTACTAAGAGCATCGTGGGCCAGCAGTCCCACTGAACGTGACCGCATCTCTTTGGAGTGCAGTGGGACCGCAATTTTTGCTCTGGAGTACAGGGTGGAGCCGTTAGAGACGGTTCAAAACTTTTGTAAGCAATCCGAGGCAGAAAAGGGTACTAACGCTTTTTCAGGCCTCCCATTTCATGGCCCCTTGTGGCATGATCACAGACGGGAACAACATCGACAAACATGAATAAAAGGACAAAGCGTCCCTTAAAAACCAGCCAGTTTCGAACAGCCTCAGTGCCACTCACCCACATTTGTTGAGCACCTTCAAAATATACCTGTTTTTACAGAAACAGTGACGAGAGTCCTAGGATCCTGCAGGCAGGCTACACTGCTGCCCTTGTGCCTGCTAATAGGCTGTCCGGAATCAGAGGGGTGTTGAAAGTGTTGCCTATGTGCCAGCGCCTAGGACTTTGTCAAAGGTTGTCTCTGTTCAGATACATATTCAAAGTGCTGAACAAAGGCAGGAGGGTCGCGTCAAGGGTGTTGCTGAACTGAGGGGTCTTAGGAAGACCCTTGGCCAGTTTATTCACTTACGTGTTAATGTCACAACCCTCTACATCTTGCCACAGGAGTTTGCAAAACAGAGGGGCCGAAAAAGCATTAGCAACCATTGCTGCTTCGCATCGCGTTCAAATTTCGTAGTATGGTTTTGAACGCTCCCTAGTGTTTCCAACCAGTATACCAGAGCAAAAGCTGTGGTCGCACTGCACTCCAAAGGGGTGTGATCTTTGTCAGTGGGATTGCTGGTACAAGATGACCTTAAAGGGAGGTTTAATTGTCTACAGGATGTCAACAGTGTCAAAGCATGTAAAGAGCGTCATCCTGATGCTCTTCACATTGAGAACTGTTGTTTTAGACCTGAAATGAACACGCTATGGGAAAAGGTGGTTTCATCGACGCTCCTTATGCCACCACCTAAGACCGTTTCGTATCGATTCTAGTGGCTCTACGTCTGAAACGTTTTCCTCAGCCACCCAGAAGACAACCATGTGATTACAACCGTGTGATTTCAATACTGGGCCTGGTGGTTGTGACCTCCATCGCAGAGGCATCGAAAGAAGGTGTGAAATGTGGGTAATACGGGGTGTGATGGCCTGCCCAATGTGTGACACGTAAACGGTGTCGTTGGGAAAAATTGTGGTGAAATTTTATGTCAATGTGACATGATAAACACATTTTACACCTCACGTGAGCTTCTGAACTCTGGTATTTAATATGTCGACACTTTGCTGTTTGAAACAACGGCGAATTCGAGTGTGACGTCCCAGGACGCCACACTTCTGTGTCATTACACAGGAAGATTGTCAAATTTCAAACCTACACGTCGCAACGGGAGACAATTAGGGCGTAGCTGTCAATTTGGAAATATAGCAAAGCTCTAACCCCGGGTAGTGGAATAATTAGGAGTGATTTGTAACCATGATGTCTTCATCTCATGTGCTATTCCACTGAGTGATAATGTCACAAAGAAATACAGTACTGCGATATTATTTCTTTATTTCATGAGAGCTTTGGAGGGTGGTAATCCCCTTCGTTTGATGGGTTCCTAAACTGTAAGTGACGTAGATTTCGTCATATTTTACACCGTTTTATGTCCATTTTGAATAATTTTACTACCAAATATCACAATAATTCCTAACTATCTCTGTAAATTAATTTTACGAAGGTACTGAGAGCAATTTTTCTCGTTCTTTACTTGCAACAAGTTGTAGGATAACATGGCTAGCCAAGATAAAACACATACATTCCATTCCTGACATCTGCACCATATCTCATTGCTGTAAATAGTACTTCCCACATGAAGATGAAAGATTAAAACCCTAAAATCATTTTAGAAACAAAATAAATAATATTACACAGTGCAGTGATTTTATTTTCAATTGAATCTTAAGTAGCAACACGCTTAATTTCAGATCCAGTATGGATATCTTAAACTGTTCACAACATGCGCAAAACCATCCGTTTGTTAGCAACTATATTTCACAGCTACGTGCTGGACGAAAACTTCTCTCTCAACAGTCGCTGGTGACCTGGGCCCAATACGAACAATCACGAAATGCTCTCGATGTCAGTGGAACCAACACAATCGAAACTGTAGTCAAGAATTTCGAAAAAACCATGGGTAACAGAAGAAATACTTCAGCTGATCGGTGAAAGAAGGAAGTAAAAAATTGCTCAGAAAAATTCAGGAGCACAGAAATACAAGTCGCTGAGGAATGAAATGAGTAGGAAGTGCAGAAAAGCTAAGAGGAAATGGGTGCATGAAAAATGTGAAGAATCGGAAAATAAATGATTGTCAGAAGGACTGATTCACCATGTCTGATGTAATAGAAGAAGAAACAGGAGTCGATTTAGAAGAAATAGGGGATCCAGTATTAAAATCAGAGTTTAAAAGAGCTTTGGAAGACTTAAGATCAAAGAAGGCAGAAGGGATAGATAACATTCCATCAGAATTTCTAAACTCATTGGGAGAATTGGCAACAAAACGACTGTTCACGTTGGTGCGTAGAATGTATGACTGTGGCGACATACCATCTGACTTTCGGAAAAATATCAGTATCACAATTCCGAACACTGCAAGAGCTGACAAGTGCGAGAATTATCGCACGATCAGCTTAACAGCTCATGCATCCAAGTTACTGACAAGAATGATATAGTAGAATGGAAAATTGTGGATGTGTTAGATGACGATCAATTTGACTTTAGGAAAGGTAAAGACACCAGAGAGGCAACTCTGACATTGCAGTTGATAATGGAAACAAGATTAAAGAAAAATCAAAACTCGTTCATAGGATTTGTCGACCTGTAAAAAGCGTTCGTCAGTTTGTAATGGTGCTAGATGTTCGAAATTCTGAAAAAAATAGGGGTAGATACAGGGACAGACGGATGATATACATCGAGTACAAGAACCAAGAGGGAATAATAAGAAAGAAGTGCTCGGATTGAAAAGGGTGTAAGACAAGGTTGTAGTTTTTCGTCCCTACTGTTCAATCTGTACATCAAAGAAGTAATGGTGGAAATAAAAGAAAGATTCAGAAGTGGAATTACAATTGAAGGTGAAAAGATATCAGTGATACGATTCGCTGATAACATTGCTGTCCTGAGTGAAAGTGAAGAAGAATTACATGATCTGCTGAATGGAACGAACAGTCCAATGAGTGTAGAATGTGGATTGAGAGTGAGTCGAAGATCAGAGAATGTAATTAGAAGAAGCAGGAATGAGAACAGCAAGAAACTTAACATCAGGATTGATGGTCACGAAGTAGATGAAGTTAAGGAATTCTAGTACGTAGGCAGTAAAATAACTAATGATGGACGGAGCAAGGAGGACATAAAAAGCAGACTTGCACTGGCATAAAGGGCATTCCTGGCCAAGAGAAGTCTACTAGTATCAAACATAGACCTTAATTTGACGAAGAAATTTCTAAGAATTTACGTTTGGAGCACAAATATGGACTGTGAGATGCCAGAACAGAAGAGAATCGGAGAATCGAAGCATTTGAGATATGGTGCTACTGAAGAACGTGAAAATTAGGAACGAGGAGGTTCTCTGGAGAATCGGTGAGGAAAGGAATATATGGAAAACACTGACAAGGAGGAGGTGCAGGATGATAGGACATCTGTTAAGACATCAGGGAATGACTTTCACGATACTAGAGGGAGATGTAGCGGGCAGAAATTGTGGAGGAAGACAGAGATTGGTATACATCCAACAAATAATTGAGGACATAGGTTGCAAGTGCTGTTCTGAGATGTAGAGGTTGGCACAGGAGATGAATTCGTGGCGGGCCGCATCAAACCAGTCAGAAGACTGACGAAGAAAAACAGAAAAAAATCCGAGAATGAAC
The DNA here is from genome assembly GCF_023864345.2 of Schistocerca serialis cubense. Lineage (NCBI taxonomy): Eukaryota > Metazoa > Arthropoda > Insecta > Orthoptera > Acrididae > Schistocerca > Schistocerca serialis. The sequence goes on along the minus strand of NC_064643.1, from coordinate 376,974,314 downwards.
TGAGTACCGTAAATCAATTAGAGAATGCCACTAGTAAGCTTGAATCAGAACAGGTCCAAATTTGTGTACCGTGTACTAACCACTGCGTCATTTTTCTAAGCACTTGACCTGAGGCGCGACGCATCCCCGCACTTGGTGGCGGTGGCTTGTTGTATATCACACTTCACGGAACGACAACGCGAGTCTTGAGTGGGCGAGTGGTGGTAATGGAAGAGATCGTCACCGATTTATGTTCACACTGTACGATCGACATAGAAGATATGTGCACAGGCCAGTCACTGCGAGAGGGCAGCCGGGCTGCGTGGAAAGCTCGCCCTTATCTTCACCAACAGTTTCAGTCTACCCACGTGTGAAACTTTGTAATGTAATTTTAATTTCATTATCAGAAATAGAACACACTTAAGGTAATGATTAAGGTACACGTTATAGTTATTAAACATTTATTAACATACCTTATTTAATTTTACACAGGAGAGTCAAGTTAGAAGAAGGTTGTGGCGCAGCGCCATATATCGGTCCTATAGAAAACGTAAGATAGTTGGTAGCTTCATATAGGCGGTGAGTCACGGCTCGTACATGACAGGTGTTCGTCCATACGAGCCAGCTATGTGCTGGTAGTTACGGCTCCGGCAGAGACGTGTCACTACCGTACAGCAACGAAATTTTAAGCTTGATATTGTAAACTTCGCCATATACCAAATGGAACAAAACTTTATACTGTGTTGTCATACATCAGTAATCAAAATCAGAATGAGATTTTCACTCTGCAGCGGAGTGTGCACTGATATGAAACTTCCTGGCAGATTAAAACTGTGTGCTCAACCGAGACTCGAGCTCGGGACCTTTGCCTTTCGCGGGCAAGTGCTCTACCACCTGAGCTACCGAAGCACGACTCACGCACGGTGCTCACACCTTTACTTCTGCCAGTATCTCGTCTCCTACCTTCCAGACTTTACAGAAGCTCTCCTGCAGAGTAAATTACAGCATAATGTTTGTCACACTTTTGGAGATTCGAAAAATCATTAAAAACGCAGAATTTAAAGCTTACGTTGATCAATAACTTCTTGTCATGTACATAAATGTTAGATAACCATCTATTAAGAAGTCTGACTGCACGTTTAGCTTCTCATTAGCAAGCGAACGACTCCTTTATGTAAAAAGCTTTATTTTTCGCAAATAATTTAATTTTCTCCAGATATTACGTTTTCCTTTAATGATTGCTAATTTCATGTGTTGGACGATTAGTGTGAATGTATGTAATTCACCAGTTTATGGTACAGGGAATACGATAAACATATTCCGATAGTTCAGTTATGTAAAGAAGGGGCTGGGAAAATATTTATTTAATAAACCGCCCTAAATGTGTATTGATAATGCCATTGGCGCATGGTCTAAGATCCAGGATAGTGAGGTTTAGATCTGTAAGGTGACCGACTATGTGGAAGTTAGCTAATCAGAGGAGAGAGATTTCGCGCCCTTTTTGCGGGGTAGAGGAATTGCTTTCTGGAATCGAAAAGGGATTCGAGGCGATCAGACTTGTTAACATAGAGCTCTGGAAAGGTATTTGAATTCCGAGCAGTTGTGTAGCAAAAAGATCGCGGAGTGTGGGGAAGTGATAATGGACGAATGATAAAGACAAATGCACAAAGTGTGAATTTTCTGTGTAAACTGTATCATTTTTGGATAAATTAAATGCGCGTGGCCTATTGTACAAATCTGAATCTAGAACTAATAGTTCGAAGTGAACAGTTTGTAGAATAGTGAGTGTGCATAAATTTCAGACAATTAGCCACGCGGGGTAGCCACGCGGTCTAGGGCGCCTTGACACGATCCATGCGGCTCCCTCCGTCGGAGGTTCGAGTCCTCTCTCGGTATAGGTTTGTGTGTTATCCTTAGCGTAAATTAGTTTAAGTTAGTTTAAGTAGAACGTAAGCTTAGGGACCGATGACCTCAGCAGTTTTGTCCCATAAGACCTTACCACAAATTTCCAAATCTTTCCAGACAGTCCTTGCGTATTTCTAGGGTAACGGGATGAATGCCATAAGCTGGCTATTCAGACTGATTGTGCTTACATGTGAATGTTGAATTACAAACTACAAATTAATTCGGACATGATAGTGAAATTGTATCCAAGGAATGAGAGCCTAATTTACTGGCTACATGTTCGCTTTTACATCTGCAACCCCGCAAGCCACCTTATGGTGTCTGGCGGAGCGCCCTTTATGTAGCACTGCTGCTTCCCCCTTCTCCTGTTCCAATCGTGAACAGTTCACTGGAAGAACAATTGCTGGTAAGCTTCCGTGTGAGCTCTAATCTCCCTGGCTTTGCCTTCATGGTCTTTACGCGAGATATATGTATGAGGAACCAATTTACTGGCTGATCCTTCTAGGAACGTACGCTGTCGAAACTTTAACAATAAACTACACCGTATCGTAGAACGCATCTCTTGCAGCATCTGCCACTGGTACTAGTGGAGCATCGCGTTGCACTTCCTTAGGTTAGTTAGGTTTAAGTAGTTCTAAATCTAGGAGACTGAAGACCTCAGATGTTAAGTCCCGTAGTGCTTAGAACCATTTGAACCTTTACCTGTCCTGTACGAAAAGAAAACTAGTATATATACACTATGTGATCAAATGTATCCGAACACCCCCAAAAACATACGTTTTTCATATTAGGTGCATTGTGCTGTCACCTACTGCCAGGTACTCCATATCAGCGACCTCAGCAGACAGACATCGTGAGAGAGCAGAATAGGGTGCTCCGCGGAGCTCATGGACTTCGAACGTTGTCAGCTGACTGTGTGTCACTTGCGTCATACGGCTGTACGCGAGATTTCTACACTTCTAAACATCCCTAGGTCCACTGTTTCCGATGTGATGGTGAAGTGGAAACGTGATGGGACACGTACACCACAAAAGCGTACAAGCCGACCTCGACTGTTGACTTCAGAGACCGCCGACAGTTGAAGAGGGTCGTAATGTGTAAAAGGTAGACATCTATCCAGACCATCACACAGGAGTTCCAAACTGCATCAGGGTCCACTGCAAGTACTACGACAATCAGGCAGGAGGTGAGAAAACGTGAATTTTATGGTCGAGCGGCTGAGTGGCTGCTCATAAGCCACGCATCACGCCGGTAAATGACAAACTACGCCTCGCTTGGTGTAAGGAGCGTAAACATTGGACGATTGAACTGTGAAAAACGTTGTGTGGTGTGACGAATCAGGGTACACAATGTGGCGATCCGATGGCAGGGTGTGGGTATCGCGAATTCCCCGGTGAACGTCAGCAGCCAAGTGTGTAGTGCTAACAGTAAAATTCGGAGGAGGTGGTATTAATGGTGGGTCCGTGTTTTTCATGGAGGGGGCTTTCACCACATGTTTTGCGCGGCACTATCACAGCACAGGCCTACATCGATGTTTTAAGCACCTTCTTGCTTCTCACTGTTGAAGAGCAATTCGGGGACGGCGACTGTATCTTTCAATACGATCGAGCACCTGTTCATAATGCACGAGCTGTGACAGAGCGGTTACACGACAATAACATCCCTATAATGGACTGGATTGCACAGAGTCCTGACCTGAATCCTACAGAACACCTTTGGGATGTTTTGGAACGCCGACTTCGTGCCAGGCCTCACCGACCGACATCGATACCTCTCCCCAGTGCAGCACTCCGTGAAGAATGGGCTGCCATTCCCCAAGAAACTTCCCAGCACCTGATTGAACGTATGCCTGCAGCGGTGGAAGCTATCATCAAGGCTAATGGTGGGCCAACACCTTATTGAATGCCAGTATTACTGACGGAGGGTGCCCCGAATTTGTAAGTCATTTTCAGCTACATGTCCAAATACTTATGATCACATAATGTACGTACCTTGGAATCATCATCGACGGAATGCAAAACTTTCATGTACACGTAGAAATCAAGAAGTTTTCAGCTGCCACTAAATGCAGTAAGAACATTTCACAACAAATCTTACACGCTATTGTATGCTACGGGTCGAGCGTCTGGGCTCATTGACCCAGTAAGGGAAAGACAGCGCAAGCTCTACGACGAGCGCTGAGAAGGGTACTCCTGCGCTTGGCAGGCACTTATGGAACGACCCCGACTGAGGCGCTGCTGGTGATAATAGGCTTACTACCTCTAAACCTAGCAGTAAGGAAGAGAGGTGCACAATACTGGCTCAAAAAGGGCGAATACAATAAGGTAGAGGAGTACTTGGCATACGATTTGCTATTAAATGTACTGTTCGGCTTTAGAAGTCGTTTAACAACTGAAAATGCTATATTCTCTTTTCTCTGTGAGTTACTACATGGTTTACACAAAAAGTTTCGAACGCTAGGCAAATTTTTTTGATTTAACTAAGGCGTTTGATTGTGTTCATCACAAAATATTGCTCCAGAATTTGGACCATTACGAAACACAGGGAGTAGCTCACAAATGGTTCACCTCTTACTTTAGCAACAGACAGCAAAAGGTCATTATTCACAGTGTTGAGAATGGCTGTGATGTGGGGTACGGTCAAGTGGGGGGTGCCCCAGAGATAGGTGTTGGGGCCACTCCAGTTCCTTAATTATATAAAAGATGTGCCCTGTAGTACTACGGGTAACTCTAAAATATTTCTGTCGGCTGATGACACTAGGTTGGAAGTAAGGGATGTTGTGTGCAACATTGGCTCGGTTTCAAATAGTGCAGTTCATGACCTAACTTCATGGCTTGTAGAAAAAAAAACTAACGCTAAATCACAGTAACACTCAGTTTTTCCAGTTTCTAACACACAATTCAACAAAACCTTACGTTTTAATTTCACAGAATGGGCATATGATTAGTGAAACTGAACAATTCATATTTCTAAGTGTTGGGATAGATAGTAAACTGTTGTGGAAAGCTCATATTCAGGATCTTATTGAAAGACTTCATGCTGCCATTTTTATTATTCGAACGGTATCTGAAGTGAGTGATCATTCGACACGAAAATTAGTGTACTTTGCTTATTTCCATTCGCTTATATCGTATGGTATTATATTGTGGGGTAACTCTTCCCAGGCTAAAAGGTTTTTTTTTGGCTCAGAATCGAGCGGTTCGGGCAATAAGTGGTGTAAGTTCACGAACTTCTTGTCGCCCCTGTTCACGAGTCTGGGTATTTTGTCATTGGCCTCTCAATATATATATTCGTTACTGTCATTTCTTGTTAACAATATAAGCTTATTCCCAAGAATAAGCAGTTTTCCCTCAATTAATACGCGGCAGAAATCAAACCTGCTTTTGGATCGGACTTCCTTACTCCTGTCCCAAAATGTGTGCATTTTCGATGAGCTGCCATTGGAATTCAAAACTCTTAGCAGTAATCCACACGCTTTGAAATCGAAACTGACCTCATGGGTCACTCCTTCTATTCTGTCGAGGAGTTCCTTGAAAAATTAAGCTGATTCTTGTTTTTTTTTTTTTTTTTTTTTTTTTTTTTTTTTTTTTTTTTTTTTTTTTTTTTGTTGGTTGCGTTTACTTAAACTCATGGCTTGATTTTTTTCGGGTTCATAAACATTTTATTTTTTTCTGTTATGACTTTTATATTGTAATTTTCTGTACTGACACGTTGCATGACCTTGGAGATTTGCTCCTCCATTTGGTCCTACGGAACTTGACGTGTAAATAAAAAATAAAAATAAAAGTAGCCACATCCAATAAAGAAATACAGACAAGCGTTGGTAGAGGATGGCAGAAACAGGGATAAGAACCTACCAATTCCTTCCTCACAAAAAAAGAACAAGAATGTCAGTCATATTTCCTTCCAACCAAGGGAGTTATACACCGTTAGGACATGGTCCATATCCCACTACTTACTAAAAATACGGCAACGCACCACAGACATTTGTGAATGTATAGCAATGGACATCCTGGATCGCATCGTCAGGGAATGAGTCATGAGACAAGATGTTACAGGACTTGAACACCTGTACCAAAATAAGAAAAATCTGAACTCGCTGACAACTAAAATATTAGTGAACTGCAAGCCTACATAGCTGACAGACCATCAACAAGAGCCAATATAAGACGGCAACGAGACGCGCCACGGCAACATCCTCCTACAACAAATTTCCTCAAGTTATGAGGGGATGACCCTCGGGGAAGACCAGGAAAGATTTCATGAGACCCTGACAGTCATCTCCCAATTTCTACATCATGGGTGCCACAGCAGTGCGGCCCCTGTGAATCCCCGAGCGGTTCTAGGCGCTACAGTCTGGAACAGCGCGACCGCTACGGTCGCAGGTTCGAATCCTGCCTCGGGCATGGATGTGTGTGATGTCCTTAGGTTAGTTAGGTTTAAGCAGTTCTAAGTTCTAGGGGACTGATGACCACAGATGTTAAGTCCCATAGTGCTCAGAGCCATTTGAACCATTAGTTTCGTGTAGTGTAGTGTCGTGTAGTGTAGTGCTGTGTAGTGTAGTGTTGTACTGTAGTGTAGTCCAGAAATATAAATCACAAATTATGTGCTCTACCAATTCTACACAGTGTAGCAGTCCAGTAGCGTGTCTGCTCTCGGCTTTCCGAGCTGTTCGTAGCGTTTGGAGGCGCTGCCCCGCGGTGTTATCTGTTACCCACCGATTCATCTGCTGTGTTCTCTCACGGTCCAGTGTCTATGTCGCTGGATTCGTCTGTGCACTGGCGTTATAAGGACGCACGTAATCGGAAGTTTGACACACAGATGTTTGTTTCCAACTTACGATACACATTATGTCGGGAAACTGCAATTTGCGAGGCGACTCTCAAGGTAACTGTTCATACCTTTCAGTTTAATTGCAGTGTTAAAGATAAATATCGCTCGTACTGTAGATTCTGTACAGTATGTCGACCGTGTACTGACCTACGACGCAAATGCACCCTTAAATGACACTTCTAGTCACATACAACGCTGTCTGTCTGAGGTCCGGCCCATTACAACGTCTTGGTTCTCTACGTAGATACTCCGCAAGCCACCGTGTGGTGCGTGGCGGTGTGTACTCTGCACCACTACATTTCCTTTGTTGTTCCATTCGCAAACAGTGCGAGGGAAAAATAAGTATGAGGCGAACTGTTAGTGGAGCATGCGGTCTCTCGGTCAGGTATATACGAGAGAGCCGGCATTGCCCAAAACCGTGGTCGGAACCGTGGGATTCAAAGTATTTTAAATTAATTTTTAGAAAAATGGACAACATTTTCACAAACAGCTGCTCATTCATGGAGGTTATGTCAGCTTGTTAAGTGCTGCTTTGTATTTCCACTAAGAAATCTGAACAGACTCTCTACGGGAAAATGGGGAAAGAAGTGTCTAAGTTGGTACACTGGTAAGGTTTCACTGGTCATATCTCATGGCGGATAAATCGTTCACTGCATGTGCAAGTGTCTTACATAGTCCGGATTTATTAAATCACACATTTAGGCCGTACATTTACTAAATGGTCTAACCCGAAGGAACAAAAACAAGACAAACGCAGTGGATACGCGAAGATCCGGCACGACCATGCTTGCATACATTGTTTATTACCTTTGATAGCTCCTCTGTGGGAAAGGAAACTGTTGTTGTTGTTGTTGTTGTGGTCTTCAGTCCTGAGACTGGTTTGATGCAGCTCTCCATGCTACTCTATCCTGTGCAAGCTTTTTCATCTCCCAGTACCTACTGCAACCTACATCCTTCTGAATCTGCTTAGTGTATTCATCTCTTGGTCTCCCTCTACGATTTTTACCCTCCACGCTGCCCTCCAATACTAAATTGGTGATCCCTTGATGCCTCAGAACATGTTCTACCAACCGATCCCTTCTTCTGGTCAAGTTGTGCCACAAACTTCTCTTCTCTCCAATCCTATTCAATACTTCCTCATTGGTTATGTGATCTACCCATCTAATCTTCAGCATTCTTCTGTAGCACCACATTTCGAAAGCTTCTATTCTCTTCTTGTCCAAACTATTTATCGTCCATGTTTCACTTCCATACATGGCTACACTCCATACAAATAGTTTCAGAAACGACTTCCTGACACTTAAATCTATACTCAATGTTAACAAATTTCTCTTCTTCAAAAACGCTTTCCTTGCCATTGCCAGTCTACATTTTATATCCTCTCTACTTCGACCATCATCAGTTATTTTGCTCCCCAAATAGCAAAACTCCTTTACTACTTTAAGTGTCTCATTTCCTAATCTAATTCCCTCAGCATCAGCCGACTTAATTAGACTACATTCCATTATCCTCGTTTTGCTTTTGTTGATGTTCATCTTATATCCTCCTTTCAAGACACTGTCCATTCCATTCAACTGCTCTTCCAAGTCCTTTGCTGTCTCTGACAGAATTACAATGTCATCGGCGAACCTCAAAGTTTTTATTTCTTCTCCATGAATTTTAATACCTACTCTGAATTTTTCTTTTGTTTCCTTTACTGCTTGCTCAATATACAGATTGAACAACATCGGGGAGAGGCTACAACCCTGTCTCACTCCCTTCCCAACCACTGCTTCTCTTTCATGTCCCTCGACTCTTATAACTGCCATCTGGTTTCTGTACAAATTGTAAATAGCCTTTCGCTCCCTGTATTTTACCCCTGCCACCTTTAGAATTTGAAAGAGAGTATTCCAGTCAACATTGTCAAAAGCTTTCTCTAAGTCTACAAATGCTAGAAACGTAGGTTTGCCTTTCCTTAATCTTTCTTCTAAGATAAGTCGTAAGGTCAGTACTGCCTCACGTGTTCCAGTGTTTCTACGGAATCCAAACTGATCTTCCCCGAGGTTGGCTTCTACTAGTTTTTCCATTCGTCTGTAAAGAATTCGTGTTAGTATTTTGCAACTGTGACTTATTAAACTGATAGTTCGGTAATTTTCACATCTGTCAACACCTGCTTTCTTTGGGATTGGAATTATTATATTCTTCTTGAAGTCTGAGGGTATTTCGCCTTATTTCATACATCTTGCTCACCAGATGGTAGAGTTTTGTCAGGACTGGATCTCCCAAGGCCGTCAGTAGTTCCAATGGAATGTTGTCTACTCCGGGGGCCTTGTTTCGACTCAGGTCTTTCAGTGCTCTGTCAAACTCTTCACGCAGTATCATATCTCCCATTTCATCTTCATCTACATCCCCTTCCATTTCCATAATATTGTCCTCAAGTACATCGCCCTTGTATAGACCCTCTATATACTCCTTCCAACTTTCTGCTTTCCCTTCTTTGCTTAGAACTGTGCAGTCTTAAATGACACGGTGGCTGTGTTCTGAAAACTCGCTATTTATTATAGTGCTTAGCAGCGGATTTTAAATAGACAAAGAAGTAGACAAACTTATTCTTTATACATTGACGCCCTCCTGCGGTCCCAATTTTTGCCAGTCTCTTTGCACCAGATAGATATTTGTCAAATAATAAACTGGGTGATGTAATAGTCACAGTATAATATTAACTGCCATTTAAAACAACATTGTACCAATCAATTGTATCAGTACTACTGCATTTCAAAACATATAATTTTCACATACACCGTAAAGAACAGCCATCTGGCGGGTCTTCACCTAATACTTCGATGTGTACCGCGATTCAGCTTTCACTTAGATTTCATCAAGGAATGTAGATCAGACACTTTGTCTCCATGCTTGACAAATTCAGATTCGTTTTAGCTAAAAATATGTTATAGATATTTGTGTGAGTTATACTTCTCTTCGTTTCTTACGATATGCACTTCATTTATTTTATCAGTGTTTGTTCACTGAATGCTTTCTTGTTTCGTTTTCACTGATACCCTTTCATATATTTCTCTTGTAGGGCCTTTGAGAAAGGAGTAAGGTAGAATAAAAGCAATAAATACAATGTTCAAGACTAATATCAGTTTTTGATTTATTACAAGGCCACCCTACAACACAAGTTCGTCATTCTAGGTTCAGCACGAAAGAATTAATTTCCAAAAGCAAAAGTAATAACAAGTAATATGAATCAATTCCTACACATGATGGTGGTGACACCGTCAGGTATGATCAAGACCTAAATTATAAAACCTCAACCTGACATACCTAACACCACGTTCCATCGGAAATGAGTGACTCGGCTGCCCGTGTCCGAGTGTGTCTCGTGAAAAAATTACAAACTCCAGCGTATGCAGCGTTCAGAGTAAGTTCTTTCTGGAGAGGCGACAATTGACCAATCGCAGTGCCTATTACAAAGAGGCGGCCGCTGGATCAACGAGGGGAGCTGAAAAAGGGCAACCTGTCGTTGCCCCCACGCTCTTTCCGAACAGAGAAAAGTTCTAGGAAGGATCTGCGGGTGATTCTAAAGGGGTCAGGCAAAAAACTCGATTTTAAGAAATTCGAGAACGTTGGCCTCTATCACTGAGACTTGTTCCCGCCAGGCAGGCGTAAATAAAGTCAACGAACTTTCCCCTAACTCCCAGACAAAAACAAAGAAACCAATTTGTGTAACGTGCCACCCACGCAGCTTCCAGCGGTTTCCGGACAGAAGCCATTTCTCCTTACGTCTGCACACAAAAAGCGCAGTCCGTATCCATTTCCAACAGACAATCAGGAAAAATAAAAACTAGCTGTGGTGTCCATTATATGGTGCTGAAGTCGATGCTACTAAACAGTGTCACAAAATGAAAAGCGCCGGCTGATATATGAATTCATTCACAAAGCTGCTCCTATAGTCGCTGGAAGACAGAGCAAAACACAGCGTGAGGCTGCGACTGCCACAATGAGCCGTAAAGAGACGATTTTAGGTCTCCAGAATAATCATGACTGCATGAAATGTATTCTATAATTACAACAGATGACGTCAGTGATATCGATCTGTAATAATGTGCATCTGTCCTCCGACGCTTCTTAAACACGAGAATGGCCCACGCTTTCTTCCAATCGAATGATTGGCATGTTACCTGCCTACGATAGACTGCTAGTAGAGAAGAAGCAATTTCTTTCACATAATCTTTTTAGAATCGCACAGGTACCTCATCAGATCCAAATGCCTATCTACAGACACCAATGCTATTTCACCATTACATTAACTGAATCGAGAAGAAAGGTCTGTAGTCTGTTAATCGCCCTGAGAAGTCGTGTCTCTAAGCGCTCAGGTTAATTTCCTTTTTTTTTTATATATATATATATATATATATATATATATATCATGGTCGTAACTATTTCTTTAGATGATTACATTTTCCCCTCATACGACTGAATAACTTAATTTCCACGATTGCCCAATTACGACCTTGAGCCATAATTAAGAAGACAACTTGAGTGCTACCATCAGGAAACAATGATTAATGGACAGGAAAAGAAACATCATATTAACGCTGCAAAATTTTGTTACCGACTCATCAATCATTTTTATCCTCTGTGGGACATGCATAAATGGTGACTGGCATTTCATTCAGATTCTCCACCTCATTACTATATAACTTCACACCCAGACCGATCAATTGTGAGAATAAAGTCATTCAGTCGTCTTTGTTTAATTTAAGGTATTAATTGTATTAAAAATATGTTTAGCAGTCCCAGTGCATTTCATTTGTTAATCGTTCGCTCTCCCAGTCTCTAGCTGACATTATTTAGTCTCTAGCTATCCTTATTTGGAAAAGATAAGCAGAATGTTTACGTGCGATATTCTCTACATTTATCTTCAAAGTCTTGCCACTACACCTCGATCGCAAAAACTTCCGATTACGAAGATTGGCCATCTTAGACACTTATCCCAGGACTATTTCGCATTTGGAATCTGTAATAACCATAACAGATACTACGAGGTTTTTAAAAGTATTGAATGCGCCTCTACCATTGGCTTCGTCCTCTCTCCTTGTGACATAAACTCCACTCTCTTGCGATATATACTCCAGTTTGTATTACGTTGCAGAATCATTCCGTAATTTTTAGTCGAACACCAAGCAAGAGATTAAGCACCCTTATAAATTTACGTAAAAATTAATAACATACATTATCAGTCACTCCTTCTGCAAGTTATCAGATTATATACACTATGTGACCAAAAGTATCCCGACACATGGCTGAAAATGACTTACAAGTTCGGGGCGCCCTCCATCAGTAATGTTGGAATTCAATATATTGTTGGCCCACTCTTAGCCTTGATGAAGCTTCCACTCTCGTAGGCACATCTTCAATCAGGTGCTGGAAGGTTTCTTGAGGAATGGCAGCCCATTCTTCACGGAGTGCTGCACTGAGGAGAGGTATCGATGTCGGTCGGTGAGGCCTGGCACGAAGTCGGCGTTCCAAAACATCCCAAAGGTGTTCTGTAGGATTCAGGTCAGGACTCTGTGCAATCCAGTCCATTACAGGGATGTTATTCTCGTGTAACCACCCCGCCACAGGCCGTGCATTATGAACAGGTGCTCGATCGTATTGAAAGATGCAGTCGCCATCCCCGAAATGCTCTCCAACAGTGGGAAGCAAGAAGGTACTTAAAACATCAGTGTAGGTCTGTGCTGTGATTGTACCACGCAAAACAACAAGGGGTGCAAGCCCCCTCCATGAAAAACACGACCACACCAGAACACCACCAACTCCGTATTTTACTGTTGGCACTACACACGCTGGTAGATGACGTTCACCGATCATTAGCCATACTCACACCCTGCCATCGGATCGCCATATTGTGTACCGTGATTCGTCACTCCATACAACGTTTTTCCAATGTTGAATCGTCCAATGTTTACGCTCCTTACACCAAGCGAGGTGTCGTTTGTCATTTACCGATGTGATGTGTGACTTATGAGCAGCCGCTCGACCGTGAAATCCAAGTTTTCTCACCTCCCACCTAACTGTCATAGTACTTGCAGTGGATCCTGATGCAGTTTGGAATGCCTGTGTGATGGTCTGGATAGTTGTCTGCCTCTTGCCCATTACGAGTCTCTTCAAGTGTCGGCAGTCTCTGTCAGTCAACAGACGAAGTCGGCCTGTACGCTTTTGTGCTGTACGTGACCCCTCGCGTTTCCACTTCACTATCACATCGGAAGCAGTGGACTTAGGGATGTTTAGGATATGAAAATCTCGCTTACAGACGTATGACACAAGTGACACCCAGTCACCTGACCACGTTCAAAGTCCATGAGGTCGCATTCTGCTCTCTCACGATATCTGATGACTACTGAGGTCGCTGATATGGAATACCTGGCAGCAGGTGGCAGCACAATGCACCTAATATGAAAAACGTATGTTGTTGTGGGTGTCTTGGTACTTTTGGTCACATAGTGCAAATTCAAGGATTGAAGATTTATGTTAGCTGCAAAATTAATTCCATTTCTTATTGTGACCCATTAGTTATCACTGTCCACATTTGTTAGCATTAAATATGCCACTGTGTATAATTTTTGTGTGATAAAACTATACGTAATTTAAAATTACTGCACATCAATTGGTACACCCAAGTGACAATATGTTGCGTTTGAGTTTCGTTATTGTAACACTTCATCATATTAAGTGACAGAGAAAAGAAGGCATTTTTTCAGCATCTGTGTATTAGAACAAAAGGTAAGCGTTTTCTAAGTGTTAAAACCAACTCTATTTTTATATTACTTATAATCATTCGTAGTAACAACTAATCGGAATGAGTACTGAGAAATGAAAACATGAATTCCACAGTAACCATGATAATATACGTGCCTACATCTGCGCGCATAGCGGGGATGATTGTTTCAAAATTAATAATTTTTTGTTTAACTTCGTATCAGTTTGACACTAGACGAGATCGTGTCCGTACTGGAGGAAGAGGATGATATTGCTGATGCACGTATCATATTACAGCCACCGGAATATGCTGCTGTGTGGGTAAAATTTGCAGCGATGGGCTACAACAGTTTACTGAAGTAAATAAGTAAAATTATATTGTACCTTCTTCTAAGATATGTGGTCATGCACACCATCGAGCAGTGCTAATGTGAACAGAAATTCTGCCACAATAACTTCTCAAATTTTCTCAAAAATAGAAGCAAAAAATATTTCCATAGACACTCAAATTCGCATCCTCCTGGAATGCATTTAAAAATCTCTCATTTAGCATGTACCACAACGGTCGCATCTTGTCTGACTTATCAGCGGGGTCAAGTTTAGCTGTCAAAGGGAAGAAAATATTCCATAATGTCAGTAAACTTGTTCCTGTTCATAGCCTTTGAGACTACTGGATAATGAGTACCAATGGATCCCTCTCAATACATTCTATAATGTTATATTATTATACCCACTATGAAACAAAATGGCAGTGAAATATTTTATACCACTTCCAGAAATCTTGAATTTCTCGCTTCTGTTTGGAATTATTTCTTCACAAGAAAATATTTCGGATATTTCTAAAGCAGAAAAGTCTTTCTGTAGTCATGGTTGGTTCCATGTACGTTCTGGACTCAAAAGAAATCTCTTCCTGCTTCCAAAAAGCGCTTCGACGGTAGCTGTTACTGGCAATTCTCTTCAACTATAGCATGAACAATGAGTGGCTTCTGGACAGACAGCCTCTCTGAGGTAAAGCGGATGGACCTTGTTTGTTGGATTTCATTCGAACTATTGCTAAAGAATACTTACAAGGAACAGTTTGAGTGCAAGGCCGCAAAAGGCCAATGGCGTTTACGGCATTCCGCCATTCGACGTCCAACATATTGTTTACCATGCAACCACAATATCTGCTAATGGAAACAGGAGGCGGACATGGAGGTATCGAGGTAGTGAGCATAGCATGAGGCTACAGAGAGTAGCTGAACTGCTTACTTGATGAGTAACTCACAACAGTGCTACAGCGATAGTGGTTTTGATACAAAGCAGAGCAATGTCAACGATAAACAAAGCAAAAATTGCATTATATCTACAACAGCAGTTGCCGAAGTTGACATTTCGTCAGAAAGGAAACCAAGGCATGTCACAGAGTGAGAAAAAACTAGCAAATGAAATATTAGCTTTTCTTCAAGATGAGTCAGTAGAATATGTGGTGTCGCATACGCTCGACTGTGCGCACAACGTACAAGAAGAGCACAATGATGATGATACGTGCGTAACAAGTGAAAGTGATATTGAAACAGGTGTCGAGCCATGTAGTTCACCACCCTTCGGGTAGGGAGCCATAAAATCCCGTCTCCAGTGAAGAGCAGTAAAGGATAATCTTTGTCCAAGGAGCGGGTCCTAAATGTGATTACATACACGGAATATCATCCGCAGCATAGTGCAAAAACAATTATGAACAGATTTCGAATAAGTTCACAGAAATATGACCATGCACTTGTCGGCCGCGGTGGTCTTGCGGTTCTAGGCGCTCAGTCCGGAACCGCGTGACTGCTACGGTCGCAGGTTCGAATCCTGCCTCGGGCATGGATGTGTGTGATGTCCTTAGGTTAGTTCGGTTTAAGTAGTTCTAAGTTCTAGGGGACTGATGACCACAGATGTTAAGTCCCATAGTGCTCAGAGCCATTTGAACCATTTTGAACCATGCACTTCATAAGAAAAACTATGGATATTCAAGGGAGGACAAGGCGCGTTCGTTACAAAAACTGATGTTTGCGCGTTTCAAAGCGCTCGATACAATTTTGCAGCGTGTGCATCATAGTGACCTACCACGATATACACATCAGACTGCACGCGACATAGATTACAGCGATTTCTAGGGAAGCGATGGACGGTTGCATAACTTCGTACAGTGCTACAGAATTGGGAGACGCCAGATAACGAAATTTCAAACAAAGCATCAACTTGACGTTGCACAACAGACTGCGGAATCGGTCCGAAAATTTGTAGATGAGGCAAACAAACTTATCCCATCGTTCAGTAAGGAATTCGCTTTCAACTCCAACCAATCGGGATTTGAAGAGGAAATGCATTTGAAAGGAATCCTGCAAATTAGAGGCACCAAGAGAGTTGCATCAAGATCAGTTGACATCAATGCCTTAACGCATTCGTATACAATTATGCCGACTGTTAATCTGGATGGTAAATTGGCTAGAAAGCTGTTTATTGTGCTGCGAGAAGTTAGAGGTGCTCTGCCCCCTACGATTCTTTCTCGTGTGCGTGATCCTGCAAGGGCAGCAGGGAATATTTACGTCACGGCAAGCAAGGAAAATGGGCGTAAGAGAACTACAACTACGGTATAAGCACTCCTTCTGGCCAATAGCTGGTCAAAATAACTTCCTTTTTTTTTAAATTCATAATCTGCGTACAAAAATCACACCCCTTTAGAGCAAACTATCCCTCCCAAAAGTGTGTGAAACTGCAATTCATATCACCTGGAACCACTAGACAAATTCAGCCCCTGGGTGTTTCCTTTTCCTTGCCTATAAAGCATATTGTCGCAGTATCTGCAGCTACGTCTTAAGCCAGTTTCACGATAAGCTCCACGACAGACTGTTTCGCATTCAGTTGCATGCCTTCACATCCCATCAGTTCTCGTCACCCCGTTACACCAATTTGATTCTGCACCTTCCGACACTGATTTTCTGTCATCGTCTTGATGCATGTGGTGAGTCATTCTTCCTGTCATAACCGTTAACACGACAATTACTAAAGAGTAAACTTGCGACCTCGCTCTCGAAAGACTCCTTGTTAGAAGTAATTTCATCAGGCTGTCCTCTGATGAACTTACTACGGAAGGCAAACCCTTCCAATCTAAAGGATCACAGCACTAAAGGAAAACACGCTTAGAAACAGCAGAGAACTTAGAAGTATCATCAAGAACGATCTCCCACAGGGCTCGGTTTTGACTCCACTTTTATTTAACTTATATACCAACGACATAATAACCACGGGCACTGTAGAGGTTAGCTACGCCGACGACCTATCAATAGCAACTCAAAGCAGCACACGAACGATCTAGAAAAGCTTGAACACTACTAAAAAGGGGGAGATTTTGCCTGAAGTCTAATACAACAGGAGTCAGCTCATTCCACACAGCCAATAGAATGACAAACAAATTTTTGAAAGTAATCCTCCGAAACAAAATATTATGACACTGTCGACGCCCAAAATATGTGGTTGTGACCCTCGAAAAATTTAGGAAACACCTAGAACTAACAGAAAGAAAGCTAAAATCAAGAAATGATGTATTAAGGAAACTGTCTGGTGCTAGCTGGGGATCTAATACAAATACCTTAAGAGCTACAGCACAGGCACTTAAGTATCCTGCCACGGAATACTGTACTTCCATTTGGAGCAGAAGTAGTCATGTCCAAAAACAAAACACAAAAATAGATATCCATATAAACGACGCAGTGAGGATTGTTTTGTATGAGGCGGAACTATGGGCCTCATGGAAAAAGGGTGACCCGGCTGAGTCACTCAATTTGACTCTTAGTTTGATCACGAGGTGTGGCCATTAATTGCACGCGTTGATCACGTAGGCTGACGTCAGGATCAATGAACTATATACTTGACGGTATGTATCCGGAACATCTTAGGTGATTATAAAGTTAGTAGACAGGAATACAATTAAATACTTTGCTTTAATGCAGCATCAGCGGTGAACGTCGATTTTGGCTTTGTACAATAATATTTACAAGTGCAGTTATAGACTGAACTGCGAATACTTCTTTACAATTCTGATTGCTTCACACATATAGATCAACTGTCAATGCATAAACTGTGTGTGGCGTCTGGCTAGGTCGTAGCCACTGACTAAGCTGAAGGCTGTGCTAACTAGCGTCTCTGCAAATGAGATCTCTGAAGCTATAACAAGTGAACCACTCATATTAAAGTCGGCTGTAGAACTGGCCAGTGCGCTAGCTTGTCTCGTAAGACCAGCCGAGTGGCGGCGCTCGGTCTGCTAGCGTCGACAGTGGCGACTCGCGGGTCTGATTTGTACTTACGGACCGCGGCCGATTTGCAGCCTGCAACATAGCAAGTGTGGTGCCTTGCGGTGACACCACAGGGATCGTGAGAGGAACTCTTAAATCCATACCAATACCACGGCTGTCGGATCTCGCCAGTATTGGCCCGCCAAATATCCGACGACAAAAGGCAATAACACGTCAATGGACGAAACTCAAAAGATCCAAAGAACTACCAGTTCATGAAACATTGAAAAACTTACCAAGCACCCACTAAAATCTAGAGAACCAATCTGGATAAAAATGGCCAACTCACCACAGAAAGTTATAATATATGAGAAGAATGGAGAAATCAGTGGACACCTTCTACGGTTATGAGAAGATAGGTAGAATAACTATGACCATCTAACCCCCGAGAGCGAACGAAGTAAACTATGGAGCTCCCTCAACCGCGTCTGCACTTGCCATACCATGACCAAGAAACACTACACACATGGGGAATGACAGGTGATGGCCAATGCGAATTCGAAACATCAAAACAAACAATGCACTACATTTTGCACGACTGCCCAAAAAGAAAATTCATGGGTATCGGTATCTCGAAAGACTTTGCAGACGCAACATTTGCGGTAAGCAGCTGGTAGGAGCCTCTGGATATCCGGCTGCGATGGAAATATGATATGTCGAGTTCTTTCAGCTACTGCCCATTATCCGTCTTTCATGTCAGCGGCTCACACAGTGGGCGGGAACGCACAGTCTGTAAAATTAAACAAACATCACATGCAGCACAAAGTTACATTTATTTAAATGGTACATGTATGTTTCTTCCATCGAAAAGAAAACTAGACTTACAATAAATTAGTTATGACGGACTTAGTTTCCACCGTCTAAACCTCATACCTTCTGAAATACTGTAACTTTAAGGGATGGCAACGACGCAACAATTTCTGCCATAATTGACAGAGCAATGGTTGTCTGCACTGATGTGAAGCCTGCTGTCAAATAGCGAAATACACTGTGACACATTTCACATACTATTAGTATTTTGCTTTCCCTGTTTTGGTGTGACTTGTTACATTTGCTTTCGTCTAGTCGATATACCGATCTTCAGTAACGAAGAAAAAGTGATTATTATGTTAATTGACGGTGAATGTCACAGAAATGCAACGACATATATAGCACTGTACGCTGAACACTACCCAGAACGGTGGTGTGCTTCATCTATACCATTGCCATTATCTGCGCAAGTGTTGTGGAACAGGCAGCTGGGCCCCCAGAAAGCGTCAGCGTCCAAACTTAACAACAAACAATGGAAACGAAATTGCTTTTCTGGCTGCTGCAGTACACAGTCCTGAGGTCAGTGTGCGACAGATTGTACCCGTTTCTAGAATAAGCCGTTGTAGTGTGTGGAGAATTTTGCGTGGGTATATGCTTCATTCGTTTCGTATCTAACTCCACTAATAACTGTATGGTAATGACTGTATTGCATTCCGTCGTTTCGCACTTCAGCAGTTCCAACGTAATCCTGGATTCCTAAGTGGTACGTTGTTTGCGGATAGGGCTTCGTTTACAAAGCACTGTCATATGTGTCTACGGAACATGCACTATTGGTCCGTGCAAAACGACAGTAGGGTATCAATATTTGATGCGTTGTCATTCGTACCCATATTGTAGGTCCCGTATTTTTTCGTTGATATGCATAATTCCTTCTAGACTTTTTACCCCTTCTCATGGAGTTCGTGGGATTGGAATTCGTCTATCAGTGTGGCTCCAGCACGGTGGACGACCCCCTCACTGTGCACATATTTCCACGGAATGTTCCCAAATGGGACGAGGAGACCCTATAAGCTGGCCAGCCCGGTCCCCCTGCGTGATTCCATTAGACTTCTTTCTCTGGGATGCAGTGAAAGAGAACGTGTGTCATGAATCCCCAGCGAACCAGAAAATACGCAACAACGTTTTACTGCAGTGTGTGTGGCAATATCTGTAGAAACACTACACTCTGTGCAAATCTCATTTGTTCAGCGTCTCAGAAAACGTACAGATGCAAACAGTGGGCACTTCGAACATTTAATGAACTGTCGCAGTTTCTTCGGACATGACGTTATTGACTTTTTCCTTTAAATTGTGGTAAGGTCTTATGGGACCAAACTGCTGACGTCAACGGTCCCTAAGCTTATACACTATTTAATCTAACTTAAACTAACTTAAGCTGAGAACGACACATACACCCATGCCCGAGGGAGGACTCGAACCTCCGACTGGTTGTTTACGAGTGCGTTTTCCGAGCTTGATGTAATGCACGAACATGGAGTTTCTCTGGGTTATAGGCACCTAATTACTGTGTTTAGTCATATCACTAAATTCTACCTCTATTTTTCATTTCGGCAGAAAAAACAAATGTGCCATTTAAATAAACGTAATTTTGTGTTGAAGGTGATGTTTGTCTAATTTGATAGATTGTGTATTCCTACCCATTGTGTGAGCCCCTGACTTAGGTGCATCCCTAGACAGCTGGACTTCTCACATTGTGTTTCATTTCGGAAATACATATGGTGGCAGGGCTAGATGGGACACCCTATGCATGTGCCGGTAAAGTGTGATACGTTAAATATAAAATCAACAAAAGGCAAAAGGAAAGCGGCGTGTTCCTGCTGATCAGATTGGAAAGAACATGTACTTGCCACAAATTCGATCGAAATTCAGTGCCCTTTTTGTTCAAGAAAGTCCTTGAAAAACCGTGGCGTTACATGCCATTGTCATTCTTTTAGAAGATTCCATTATGTAAAATGATACAAATGTCTCTCTTATGATTTTTGAATAGTTGCACCTCATAATTGTAACAATAAGTCTCGAATTTGGTTGCTTGTTCAGTAAATTTAAAATGCATTATTACTTTTTTATTTATAAGCATAAATAAATGTATATTTAACATGTACAAGTGTTGTTGCAGATAGCGTTTAATAAATAATTGAATTTAGATTGAGTATTACAAAACCCAGTTACAACAAAAAATTATAAACCAACCTCACCATTCCTCCCATTGTCAACATTTTTTGATGTACCTTTCTGTTTGCGTTTTTTATTGAATGTTTATTTTAGTTACATTTTTGCGGTTAATTAGGAAAAGGAAACAAAAAGCTAAAACTCATAAAAACCAGATGAAAAAAATGTTATGCATACTGAGGGGGGGAGGGGGGATTAAACTAGTCTCTTTCCTTAGGGCACATCGATAACTCTTCTTCTAACACGAAGATCGTTGTTGGACATATTAAGCCAGCGATGGGGGATAAACAGTAGCTATTTAATATAACTGAAGAAGCTACATTTTTTTAATGTGATTACTTTTCTTTGTGTTTTACTAATCTAAACTTAGCTTGACTAAGTACAAATGTGAGAGGGCAAATGGATGACGACAGCTTTTTAAAGTCAGTATTTTTGCTAATTACTGTACTTTAGAGTGAGAGCCAAACATTTCGTAAACAGGT
Source organism: Schistocerca serialis cubense (assembly GCF_023864345.2). Lineage (NCBI taxonomy): Eukaryota > Metazoa > Arthropoda > Insecta > Orthoptera > Acrididae > Schistocerca > Schistocerca serialis. The sequence continues at coordinate 376,953,076 of NC_064643.1, read as the reverse complement.
TTTTTCCTTCTTTTCGAAAAATACGGTTTCTTCACCTATACATCTCCAACGTCTTGCAAACACAGACAAAACGTCTTATGATTTAAAAGCACTATTTGCTCGGATTTACTTATATTAAGGTATTTCCGAGTGCGATTTCTACTGAAATTAATCTTTGTGCTACTTGAATGGCACCAAATGATTACACCCACTTTCATAAACAAACTCCAGTTGAATAATTCTACAGTTAATAACACTATAGAAAGTGGAACGTGTATTGACAAGGACTATGTTGCAATTAATGTCATCGTAATCAGGAAAACGGTATCTTCAAGTCACGGTTCATGATGTGTATAAACGTGACAGGAAATGGCGGTGCAGATGTAAACATAGTACCGATTTTACCTTTGGCTTTGTTGATATTCATTACCAGAAAATTTATTGATAACAGGCCGAAATTAGCTGGATTGTTTCTCCCGATATGGGATAAATAAACCAAACAGTACGCTGTTGCAGACTGATTCAGTTCGCGACGTAATTAAACCAGTCGTTCGAAAACAGAATCCAAATGCAATATGCTCTTGTCAGTCATGACCCTGATAGAGTCCGTCACAAATGAGGTGTGTTCGGCAATATGCGCCACGTCCACGCGCAATTTAATAAGCTGCGAAAATTAATACTATCTGTTTTGCGCTGTCCAGACAAATTGGGGACAACATACGCCATAATCAGCCTCGCAAGTCCTTAGATTTTCGCGGTTTATATAGGCCGTGAACTCTCAATGTTGGATAAAAATCATGGGTTGAACAAGTACACTAATGAAAAGTACACCACTAGTCATTAAAATGCAACGCTATGGAGGTTGTTGCATAAACGTCAAATTGGCACGTAATGTACTACAGGCCTGAATTAGCAAATGATTGGTATTTCAAAGGCCTTGTCTCTTGTAGCTGCTATGCGCTGTTGCCTTAGTGAATGATAGTTTCGGACATAGGTTTCCATCTGCATTTTATCTTTCTGTTGTATATCTAAAGACATTGGAAATTTTAGAGAGTTCCAGGTGGCAGGAGTCGCGTACGTTTCCGTCGGCAGCGCCAAATGACTATTCGTAGTTGTGGTTCTGTTTCCAGAATAATTCTTTTTCTATTTGGACGATTACAAGTTTGGTTTAAAGATTCACACATAACTGTTGTATCTCTGACAGTCATTTAATGAATATAGATTGGCCTTGCAATACCTGTCAATGATTCAAGTCCTCTCCACATATAGAGTCCACAACTGAAATGCACAAAAAATCCAAGTCCTACCCTGCCGTTGTCCTACAGAGAAGCCAAGTCGTTGTCCGTAAGCATAGCCGTGCTGGAATATGTGGAGAAAGCTGAACTGTTTATGTATGGCATCGAAAGTCATTGCCTCTGATATTTGGCAGAGTTATTCGGAATTTTTCCTGGTAGCAGAACAACAGTGTGCTGCCCTAGAAACTGCGGTCGACTGATCGTTAGATATTTGGGAGTTTCGATATATCAATTCCTGTGACATTCGCGTGGAGGAAAAGCCATATCCGGTAGAATCATAGTAGCAATCTTGTTCCAAGATATGCACATACCAGCCCTTGTCAGGAAAACTTATCCACCGGTAATGAGCATTACGAAAGCCACCAAGGAAAACAAAAACCCTGGGAGTGAGGTAAAATTTGTGTGGATCGAGGGACATGCTAACATCAAATATAATTAAATAGTTGATAACTTAATGATTACAGCCACTCAAAAAGGCACGTTAGAAAAATGTTATTACCACAATCAGACCTGAAGGCTACAATATGTACAAGAGAGAACAAGAAGATTGGAAAACTAAAGTCTCGGATTAAAAGCGGCCTAAAACGGGCTGTAGTATTTTTCCTGCACTGTTCAACCTTTGTAACGAAGAACCAATGAAAGAAATTAAAGGAAGCTTCAGGACGGGATTAAAATTGAGGGTGAAAGGACATAACTGATAAATTAAACTGACGACGTTCCTATCTTAAGCGAATTCGTGGAAAAGCTGTTGAATAATATGAAGTGAAATGCTGACAAAACATAGATTGAAAATAAACCGAAGTAGAACGAAAGTAGTCAGGAGTAACACAAATAAGATTGATGACTGATTTAATATCAAAACTGGGGACCGGATAGTGGATGAAGTGAAGGAATCCTGCTACCTTGAAAGCACAATGATGCACCCAGTAAGGAGGATATGAGTACATAAGCACAGGAAAAGAGAGAGTTCATTGCTAAAACAGGTTCACTATTGTAGTATCGAACACAGGCCTTGATTTATAAAAGAAATTTCTGAGAATATGCTTCTTGAGCACAGCAGTGTATGGAAGAGAATCATGGATTGTGGGAAATCCGAAGAAGAAGAGAATGGAAACGTCTGTTCTGCGATGTTATAGAAAAAAAACACTTTGTGTTGTGCCTTACGGCTGGTCTTGTCATGGGGAAAGCCTCGTCAGAGAGGTCCACCGCATGAGCGTCTAAGGAAGTGATTACAGTGGTGGTTTCCCGTTGCCTTCCACTGATGATGATGAAATGATAATGAGGACAACACAACACCCAGTCCCAGAGCGGCGAAAATCTCAGACCCTGCCGGGAATCGAACCCGGGCCCCTTGGCGTGACATACCGCCGCACTAACCACTCAGCATTCTTTTTTTTTTTCATTTTGTTCGTTGTTGATCGTTGTGTTTGGTCGTTGCGGACGTCACATGATATCCGTTCAAGATCGTTTGTTGATCCTTCCACTCAGTTTTTTATTCCAGAGGCCAACCAGCTCTCTGACCGAACACGCCGAGCTACCGTGCCGGCTACTCGAACCCGGGCCCCTTGGCGTGACAGACCGCCGCACTAACCACTCAGCTATCGGGGTGGACTGATGTTACAGAAGGAACCTCCAAATTAAATGATCTGAAAAAATAAGAAATTGGGTTTTCGGAGGGATCAGCGAGGAATAAAATATGTAGAAAACACCAATGAGAAGAAGCGATAGAACGATTATTTGTTTCAGGATCATCAGTCTTCTGACTGGTTTGTCACGACCCGCCACCAATTCTTCTCCTGTGCCAATCTTTTCATCACAGAGTAGCACTTGAGCGCAGCGTCCTCACACATTTGTTGGATGCATTCCAATCCCTACCTAACCCTACATTTTTTGCCCTCTGAAGTCCCCTCTATTACCATGGAAGTTATTCTTTGATGTTCTATCATTCCGTCCCTTCTTCTCATCGTTTTGCAAGTGTTCCATTACCCACCGATCTTGTCACGCCATCTAATTTTAAACATCCTTCTATAGCAGCAAGCCACAAACGCTTCAAATGGCTCTGAGCACTATGGGACTTAACATCTGTGGTCATCAGTCCCCTAGAACTTAGAGCTACTTAAACCTAACTAACCTAAGGACATCACACACATCCATGCCCGAGGCAGGATTCGAACATGCGATCGTAGCAGTCGCGCGGTTCCGGACTGAGCGCCTGAACCGCTAGACCACCGCGGCCGGCACACAAACGCTTCGAAACCATTCTTTTCAGATTTTCCCATAACCCACGTTTCACAACCATACAATGCTGTGCTCCAATGTACGAGGGTTATTCCAAAAGTAAGGTCCGATTGATTGCCAAATTGAAACCACAGTGAACATCAGAAATGTTTTACTTGTAACAATTAGCTACACCTTTCTGCTACTTCTCTACGTAGTCGCCGTTCTGACTTAGACTTTTGTCATAGCGTTGTACCAACTTTTCAATAGCCTCATCATAGAAGGCAGCCGCCAGTGCTTTCCGCCAATTCTCCACGCTGGCCTACACCTCGTTGTCTGTGTCAAAATGTTGTCTTCAAAGACAGCGGTTCATGTGACCAGAGATGAAACTCAGGGGGAGACAATTGCGGACTGTATTGTGGGTAATCTAACATTTCCATTTGAAAACGATGCAGGAGCATCTTCATTGCCCCTGCAGAATGCGGCTGAGAATTGTCGTGAAGACGAAACAGCACGACAGTTATGTAATGTTGGCTGCATAGCTTCAGGCGAAATTTCTCACCAGGCCCTCGTACTTGGCGGCAGACACTATTTTCTAGACATCTTTACGCACTCACTGCGAGCTCAGAAATGAGAAGAGCGACGTGATGCTAACTGGGGTTATACTAGAGACACTACCCAACACATCTGTGCAAAGCTTTATCGGATTTTCATAGTCGTTTCCATTTCGCGACTGATCGGACCTTACTTTTGGAATAACCCTCGTACGTTATCAGAAATTTCTTCCTCAAATTACGGCCGTTGTTTGACACTGTTAGGCTTCTTTTAGCCAGGAATGCCCTCTTTGCCTGTGCTGCTCTGTTATTTATGTCCTCCCTGCTTCGTTCGTCAAGTGTTATTTTGCTTCCAAGGTACCAGAACTCCTTTACTTCGTCTACTTCGTGGTCACAAACTATGATGTTAAGTTTCTCGCTGTACCCATTTCTGCTACCTCTCGTTATTTTCTTCTTTCTCCGATTTATCCTCAATCCATATTCTTTACTCATTAGATCTCTTTATTCCATTCTACACATGCTGTAACTCTTCTTCGCTGTCAGTGAAGACAGCAATGTTATCAGTGAATCTTATCATTGATATCCTTTCGCCCTAAATTTTAATCCCGCACTTGAATCTTCCCCTTATTTCCGTCATTGCTTTCTTTATGTATAGGTTGAACTGTGTCTTATGACCTTTCTAATCCGAGCACTTCGTTGTTAGTCTTCCATTCTTATTTTTCCCTTTGATTCTTGTACACAATATATCTTTCTGAGCATTTGAGAATCTTGCACCGTTGTACATTGCCAAACGCTTTTCCTAATAAGGTGTCTGGATTTTTCTTAAGTCTTTCTTCCACTACCAACTCCAACGTCAGAAATGTTCTGGCGCCTTTATCTCTCCTTATCTCAAACTGAATGTCACTTAACAGATTCTCAGATTTCTTTTTTATTCTTTTGTATAACATTCTTGTCAGTAACTTGGATGCATGCATGTTAAGTTCATTGTACGACACATCTCGCGCTTACTGCCTTCAGGATGGCGTAGATGATATTTTTCTGAAAGTCTGATGGTACGTCACCTGATTCATAGGTTCTACAAGCCAACACGAATAGTCCTTTAGTTGCCATTTCCCCCATGGTAGTATAAATTCTTAAGGAAAGTTACCAATCCCTTTCACTTTATCTTAAAGCAAGTCTTCCAAAGCCCTGTTAAACCCTGACTCTGATAGTGTACGACCTAAGCCTTCCATATCGACTCCCATTTCTCCTTCTATTACTTCATCAGTGCTTGCTCCTAGTAGAGAATTTCAGAGTACTCTTTCTAACTATCAAATGGTTCAAATGGCTCTGAGAACTATGTGACTTAACTTCTGAGGTCATCAGTCGCCTAGAACTTAGAACTAATTAAACTTAACTAACCTAAGGACATCACATACATCCATGCCCGAGGCAGGATTCGAACCTGCGACCGTTGCGGTCGCTCGGCTCCAGACTGTAGCACCTAGAACCGCACGGCCACATCTGCCAGCTTTCCAACTTTCGACAATTAACAGTGGTATTGGATTGAAGAGTTCCTAGATAACAGAACGCAGCATGTTATTCTCAATGGAGAGAAGTCTTCCGAAGTAAGAGTGATTTCTGGTGTGCCGCCGGGGAGTGTCGTAGGAATGTTGCTACTCACAACATATATAAATAACCTTGTGGATAACATCGGAAGTTCACTGAGGCTTTGTGCGGATGATGCTGTAGTATATCGAGAGGTTGTAACAATGGAAAATTGTACTGAAATGCAGGAGAATCTGCAACGAATTGACGCATGGTGCAGGGAATGGCAATTGAATCTCAATGTAGACTACTGTAATGTGCTGCGAATACATAGAAAGAAAGATCCTTTATCATTTAGCTACAATATAGCAGGTCAGCAACTGGAAGCAGTTAATTCCATGAATTATCTGGGAGTAGATATTAGGAGTGATTTGAAATGGAATATCCATATAAAATTAATCGTCGGTGAAGCAGATGCCAGACTGAGGCTCATTGGAAGAATCCTAAGGAAATGCAGTCCGAAAACAAAGGAAGTAGGTTACAGTACACTTGTTCGCCCACTGCTTGAATACTGCCCACGGGTGTGGGATCCGTACCAGATAGGGTTGATAGAAGAGATAGGGAAGATCCAATGGAGAGCAGCGCCCTTCGTTACAGGATCATTCAGTAATCGCGAAAGTGTTGCAGAGGTGATAGATAAACTCCAGTGGAAGACTGCAAGAGAGACGCTCGGTAGCTCGGTACGGGCTTTTGTTGAATTTCCGAGAAAATACCTTCACCGAGGAGTCAAGCAGTATATTGCTCCCTCCTACGTATATTTCGCAAAGAGACCATGAGGATAAAATCAGAGAGATTAGAGCCCACACAGAGGCATACCGACAATCTTTCTTTCCACGAACAATACGAGACAGGAATAGAAGGGAGAACCGATAGAGGTACTCAAGATACCCTCCGCCACACACTGTCAGGTGGCTTGCGGAATATGGATGTAGATGCAGATATTCCTCTTGCGTTCTTAATATGACGGCGTTGCTATTTATTTCACCGAAAGTTGCTTTCAGTTTTCTACGTGGAAAATCTGTACTTTCAAAGATAATTTCTTTTTCGATTTCTTCACATATTTCTTGCAGCATTTCTCCTTGGCTTCCCTACACTTCTTATTTATTTTGTTCCTAAGTGACTTATATTGTTGAATCCCTTGCTTATTTTGAAATTTTTTCTATTTCTTTCTTTCGTCGATCGACTGAAGTAATTCTTATGTTACCCCAGATTTCTCCCCTCTTACCTTCTTTGTACCTACATTTGCCGGTCCAATTTTTGTGATTACCCTTTGAAAAGATGTTCATTCCTCTCCAACTGAACTGTTGATTGTGATTTTTCACTATCACAGTATCTACAGCTTTCGAGAATTTCAATGCATATCATCATTATCCCATGTATTTCCACAATGATACTTCCCGACGATTCTGTTAAACTTTAGTCCACTTTCCTCATTACCAGACTGTGATCTATCTGCTCCTGGAGGCCCCTTCAAAACGAATATCTGACCGGAATCCCAGTCTAATCATGATTTAATTCGACTGGAATTCTTCTGGCCTCCAGGATATTTTGGAGTATATCTCCTCCTCTTGCAGTTTATTTTCTATTACCTGCTGAAATTTATTGCTAAGCTCAATTAGTCTGTCTCGCCTCTCATTCCTGTTATGGAGCCCATATTCTCCTGTTGCTCTGCCTTCTGTTTCTTCCCCTACTACGCCGGCCGCGGTGGTCTAGCGGTTCTAGGCGCTCAGTCCGGAACCGCGCGACTGCTACGGTCGCAGGTTCGAATCCTGCCTCGGGCATGGATGTGCGTGATGTCCTTAGGTTAGTTAGGTTTAAGTAGTTCTAAGTTCTAGGGGACTGATGACCACAGATGTTAAAAGTCCCATAGTGCTCAGGGCCATTTTTTCTTCCCCTACTACAGCATTCCAGTCACGCATGATTATTAGATTTCGATATCCCTTTACATACTGAATTGCACCTTCAGTATCATTATATACTTTCTCTGCCTTATACTCTGCTTGCGACGTCGGTATGTAACCTAAACTATTGTTCTTGGTTAAATATAAACGTAGGCTTCCGCGGCCATTGTCAGTCAATAAAATTTTTCTGGCTTTGTGGCCGCATTGTCAATAATGGAAAACTGTTGCAACAATGACCGAAGCATCGGTAGTTTTACATTATTGACAATGAGGTCACAAAGCCAGAAAAATTTTATTGATTATTTTTCTTGGTTTGATGAGAACAGTTTACAACTGAACTGGTCAAAGTAACTAAGCCTCTGTTCTGCCTCTTATTCTCTTTACAACATTTTCTGTTGCGACTGATATTACTTAAAGTGTATAAAATATTCTCGCTTCTTTGAAAAGCAGCTGACAATAAGGTCCACGCCCACAACATTCAGTATCTGACCTTATGCTTTGCTTCTGTTCCTGACATAAGCTCACTGGGAACAGTACATGTTTAAAGCGAAATGGTAAATTGTTAAGTATAACTGTGATCCTGGGTATAAAAACTCGCTCGCCTGCCCCATTTCGTGTTAAAAATTCCGCTTCTAAGACGTTACACTGAAGACAAGTAACTTTAAGCCGCTGTAAGTGAAAGGTTAGAGGAGCGAGTATTGCACGACGCTCTCGATCAGAGTTAACGTCGCTGCACGGTATTGGAAGGAGTTTCCAAAGAGTGAGTTGGAGGCTAACGTTCTCGAGTCGCAGCAAGCCTCGCCTCGCGGTCCTCACTGGGTTCTTGAGAGTGTCTAACATTCAGTCCTTTAGCCATTCTGATGTTTTCAAAAAGACACGACCGTTTTCTAGGCGTAATAATTCGTAAAGAAAACGAAATAAAATATAATGAAGAGGCACCTAAATCTCGAAGCAAACTTCAGAAATTCGTTTTTCCTGGTAAAGAATAAAAATGGAACGTATCGAAAGAAGCAAAGGAATGTCGTTAAGCTTATAATACACTGAGCAAAATCAATAATCCGTACATCCTACCCAATCAATTTCGACGTTGGTTCATAATTGTAATAACAAGACTGAAGCCCTTATTTCTCTGTCACTGACGTAAACTTCGGAAAATACTTCTGTCACTGAGGTAAAAAAAAATTCGTAGGAAAGAAGGCAAATATAAATAAAACTTATCGAAAAAAAATTTTTAATACACAAAGCGAAGTTAATAAATCCGTATATCCTAGCCATTTAAATTAGCTGTTGGCTTTTATTCATAAAGACAAGATGCCGGCGCTTAGTTCTGTGAATGACGTAAACTTGTAAAAATACATCTGTCACTGAATTTATATTAAAAAAAAGTTAACAGCGCCGTCTCTTGATTCATTGATACACTATGACTAACAGCTCCATCTATTGGTTCTTTGGTGTACTACACCATGATGATTAAGCATTCGAACTACTAAGCTAAGCAGACGATTTCAGATAAAACTTTGAATTACGATGTCTTTTTCACACGTGTTCCGATTCCGATAAAATTAAAATCCATTTGTTGCACCAAACTACGCTTAAGTTGCCTACGAAAACCCCACGGAAATTAGGCAAGCGGTTTTGGAGGTTAGCGTTTTCAAACAGACCAACAGTCACGATGGTTTTAGTTTTATTATTAGTATCGATTTAAGCAGTGACCGGGGTCGAACTTGGGACCGAGGACATTTTAATAACTATTCCTAAACACGGTGTGTTAGGTTATATACAAAAAGTAATTGAAGACGCTGAGTGTAAGAGCTACTGTGAAATGAAGAGGTTGACACAAGAGAGGGAATCGTGGTGGTTCGCATCAAACCCGTGAGACAACGATGGGCCGGAAAACAAAGTAGTCGGTCCGCATTAAGCTTCAGTGGGGGATGAATTTCTTACTGATGCGGGTACCTCTGATCTGAAATATGTGGAACGCGATTGAGATTTGAGGCGCAGTGAGGACACGACCTGCAGCCTGGAAGATCCACATGAGTACTCTTCCAGATTTTCATACAGCCGCTTCTCAGGGAAAGGATGTCCCGCCCCTAGCATTCTGGAACCACACATCACGACACTGCTAAAGATGTGTGCGACCTAGAGAAACCTTGGCTCCTGCAGAATAGTTGTTCTGCTCAAGCTGTCTTCCGGTGTCGTTACTATTTTTGAAACGTTTATCTTCTGTTTCATAATTTTTGGGCTCACATTTTTGGACACTACTCTACACCAAATGTCTCTGATTAAGCCTTACCTCGATCTTTAGCTATTTCGGCATCTTTTCGGGAAATACAGTCATATTTCTTGATATGCTTATTCTGGAAATAAGTGTGTAAGCTGCTGCTGCTCTGAAAGGGACAGGACCTATTGTTCGTTGCTATTTTTGTGCTCTGACCTTGTTGTTCTACAAGCGGGTATCGATAGATTTCTGCGAGCTGTGCATATAGTAACTTGGCCTTATGTACTGCCAGCTATTTCTTCTTCCTGTAATCAATTTTGCTTCTGCTGTGAACACATTTCTAGAACAGACACCGACAAAGGAAAGTTAATAAAGCATACACAGCTGGGCAAGAAACTGTTCTTCGTAATGATATCAACGAAGCAATGTTTAACTGCACTGTTCACACCTCAACGTTGACATTTTGACTGATTTCCGATTAAACCGCAGACGGTCTTCCATAGACGGATTAACAGATTACAACGGCAGTTCGTTCGGTCAGTACACCGAAATGTCGTGGTAATTATCTACTGCGTGTCTGCACAACGTTTCGCAGTTATCGTTCGCAGAAATTCATTACTAACTTTGCAGCGTATTCAAAACTTGCGTAACCGTTCGCATCGTGGCTGATTATTATTTACGCGAACCGTTTCTCGCCAATACCACTCCACACGCTTCATACATTATACTTTTTACTATGCTACTGCTGTCTCACTGCGTACATCGCAATTCCTCTCATCGAAATTCTAAACTTCTATTCATCGTGTACTGCGCAATCTGTGTATTCATTACTGAGCGACTCGAAAGCTCGCCAGCCATTGTGTTACTGCACTACATATCCGTATACGTCTAAACAGCTAATGCCTCGTGACTGAAACTATATCGAATTCTACAGATTCTACAGACCGCTTACAAATCTCACGTCTACCAGCAGACAAACGATATTCATTAAAGGATATAATCTAAACATCATGAGCTGCAGCTAAAATGTTTAATAGATAAACTGATGCTCGGGTATATATCCCATCGTCAGTGACATATAATGAGATGTTTGTCAGTTATAAATTCTTTGCGCTGTTCAACTTGATGTTGATTCCACAGTGCACAAGTTACCGAGTATGTTGAAGCTACCAATTCTTCGGTAGTGACTTATGTTGGTCACATTTCACATGTAAACATACACTCCTGGAAATGGAAAAAGAACACATTGACACCGGTGTGTCAGACCCACCATACTTGCTCCGGACACTGCGAGAGGGCTGTACAAGCAATGATCACACGCACGGCACAACGGACACACCAGGAACCGCGGTGTTGGCCGTCGAATGGCGCTAGCTGCGCAGCATTTGTGCACCGCCGCCGTCAGTGTCAGCCAGTTTGCCGTGGCATACGGAGCTCCATCGCAGTCTTTAACACTGGTAGCATGCCGCGACAGCGTGGACGTGAACCGTATGTGCAGTTGACGGACTTTGAGCGAGGGCGTATAGTGGGCATGCGGGAGGCCGGGTGGACGTACCGCCGAATTGCTCAACACGTGGGGCGTGAGGTCTCCACAGTACATCGATGTTGTCGCCAGTGGTCGGCGGAAGGTGCACGTGCCCGTCGACCTGGGACCGGACCGCAGCGACGCACGGATGCACGCCAAGACCGTAGGATCCTACGCAGTGCCTTAGGGGACCGCACCGCCACTTCCCAGCAAATTAGGGACACTGTTGCTCCTGGGGTATCGGCGAGGACCATTCGCAACCGTCTCCATGAAGCTGGGCTACGGTCCCGTACACCGTTAGGCCGTCTTCCGCTCACGCCCCAACATCGTGCAGCCCGCCTCCAGTGGTGTCGCGACAGGCGTGAATGGAGGGACGAATGGAGACGTGTCGTCTTCAGCGATGAGAGTCGCTTCTGCCTTGGTGCCAATGATGGTCGTATGCGTGTTTGGCGCCGTGCAGGTGAGCGCCACAATCAGGACTGCATACGACCGAGGCACACAGGGCCGACACCCGGCATCATGGTGTGGGGAGCGATCTCCTACACTGGCCGTACACCACTGGTGATCGTCGAGGGGACACTGAATAGTGCACGGTACATCCAAACCGTCATCGAACCCATCGTTCTACCATTCCTAGACCGGCAAGGGAACGTGCTGTTCCAACAGGACAATGCACGTCCGCATGTATCCCGTGCCACCCAACGTGCTCTAGAAGGTGTAAGTCAACTACCCTGGCCAGCAAGATCTCCGGATCTGTCCCCCATTGAGCATGTTTGGGACTGGATGAAGCGTCGTCTCACGCGGTCTGCACGTCCAGCACGAACGCTGGTCCAACTGAGGCGCCAGGTGGAAATGGCATGGCAAGCCGTTCCACAGGACTACATCCAGCATCTCTACGATCGTCTCCATGGGAGAATAGCAGCCTGCATTGCTGCGAAAGGTGGATATACACTGTACTAGTGCCGACATTGTGCATGCTCTGTTGCCTGTGTCTATGTGCCTGTGGTTCTGTCAGTGTGATCATGTGATGTATCTGACCCCAGGAATGTGTCAATAAAGTTTCCCCTTCCTGGGACAATGAATTCACGGTGTTCTTATTTCAATTTCCAGGAGTGTATTGACTCTCATATAATTTAGACATGTTTACAATATATGACAATTGCGTGAAATGTGACCAACACATATATCGCTACCTAAGAAATGGTTGCCGTAACAGGCACGAAAACCTGTGTACTGTGAGGAGAACATAAAGTTGATCAACACAAATAATTTACAACTGACACGCATGCCATCAATATAGAGGTATGCAAGAAGATTCCGTGATGAGGTTACTTACATCCAGGGATGAAGGACAAGAGTTAATGTATAATGTAATCAAATATAAAGTTATATAATTTTAAAAAATTACTGCAAAACTTTTTGAAATTTTCAAAAATTTTCTCTATATTGTCTCAATCGCATTTAACATTACAGATTTTTACGAAGTGATGACCAGTTTCGGTAGCTTAACTACTATCTTCAGATCTGAGAACAGACAAACCAAAAGAAAAATTGCTTTAAGTAACAAGTTATGTAAAAATTGCTATTAGCTTCCTATTAAAAAAATATAAGGGGGATTAACACACCACATGTACTATTATAAATGCAGATAGCAGCGTAAAACACCGCTGTATCGTCCATAACACTCCCATTTTTAATCTTCAGGCAAAATCTGTAATACTCAGCCTAAAACGGACGCAAAGGCAAATACAATATGTAATGACAAACGAATAAGAACAAGAAACTAATTATTTGGAAGAAATACTAATTTGTTGAACGTACCACGACAGCAACTGAAACACAGAGCCTGTTCAGTGTTGTAAAATTATGTTGTTTTTTTTACGCAGTGAAACGTCTATGCAATTATTTTCGTTACAATCAGTAATTAAAACAGAGATATGTCTACGAAAAAAGCGAAAGAACTAACAAATATTTAATTAGCATAAAAGTAATAAGATTATTTAAAATACTAATAATATGAGGATATCGAATTGTGTGTCCTGATTTAACAAGTTCATTGCAGCTTTCCACTTCACTTAATGACCTCTAGTTCAGAGTAACAAAGCTTTTATAAACTATGATTTAAGAAACATTTTAAGTTATATTACTGGCAAACCAGTGCAGCTACACTCTTCATCAATATGACAAATTGGAAATTTTATATGCTGTAAACGAATTATAATTGGTTTATCTAAAACTCAAGTGATATTAGAGTAATAAATATGAGTCATTCATATGAATCATATGGACTACAACTCAAAGTAATTCACAGGAGCCAGCAGCATGACATCAGCATGTGTCTTTCACTAAATGGTTCCAAATGATATTTATGTGCCAAATTCTGTATTATCTTGGTAGAATCAAACGGGCCATTATGTAAATCGTCCATAATTCAAATATGATGTGCGCTATATGTGAACTGAATGCGTCACAAGAAAGAATTGAACTCTGTGTGCCTTTTGGATATGGTATCGCGATTTACATGTAGATCTTTCTTCGTGTTTTATTCATTTTAAGGGAATTCTTGACGTCACCACTCAATGCCTTTATTGATAACTACTATAATATTTATATTAGAATGATTTAGAAGGTGGGGAACTAACAAGCATGAGAAGACGCTTATATTGATATTTTTATTGTAATGATATTTATGTAATGGATGACGATGTTCATTTTAACTACAATTCTGTAACAAGTTATGAATTTGATTAACATGGTCTGGTATCCAAAGTTTGAAGTAGGCTACACCGGAGCGCCTTATGGTCTCTGGTTGGTCAGCAGTCGATGAAGGGAATCGGTACAGTGTTTAGACGGGAGCTGGACTTAGTTTTCTGAGCGGCCGTACAACAGAATCTTTCCTACACTTAGAATTTGGGCAGCCACGTGGACTTAAATAATGGAAGTGTCCAATCTGACAGGTCGAAATGTGCCTTAAAATTTTTTAAATAGAAAGAATACACCAAAACAAACACAATGTAAAAATTTCGGCTGTTAAGACCAACTGCAAGAACTTTTTTTTTTTTTTAAAGTTGAAATTTGCGAAGTCGTACGTCACCAGACGGCTATAGAAGTGTATATTCCTGCCGTAGATGTAGCAGACAGCGCACTTAGTAACACGGCAGGCACATACCCTTGTTTGACGGCACATCGGTAGACAGACGAAACGGCACAACGTGATCGTAATTTGTAAAGCGAATTTCAGTTTCCTACATCTACATTATATTCCGCTAGCCACCAAGCGGTGTGTGGCGGAGGGCACAATTCGCGCCAAAGTCATATTCCCCCCCCCCTCCCCCCCTCTGTTCCATTCGCGGATCGCACGAGGGAAAAACGACTGTCTGAACGCCTCAGTACGAGCTCTTATTTCCCTTATCTTTGAATGATGATCATTACGCGATTTGAAAGTTGGTGGTAATAATATAAGCTCTACATCCTCGGTGAAGATTGGATTTCGGAATTTAGGGAGCAGCCCCTTCTGTTTAGCGCGTCGTCTAGCTGCAAGTGTGTCCACGTCAAACTTTGTATGAGATTTTTAACGCTCTCGCGATGGCTAAATGTACCAGTCACCAATCTTGCCGCTCTTCTTTGGGCCTTCTCAATTACTTGAATCAGACCCAACTGGTAAGGATACCATACAGACGAAAAATATTCTAAGACTGGACGAACTAACGTATTGTAAGCTATTTCCTTTGTTGAAGGGCTGCATCGCTTCAGGATTCTGCCAATAAACCGCAATCTAGAGTTCGCCTTACCCTTTACTTGTGTAACCTGATCATTCCATTTGAGATCATTTCGAATAGTGGCACCCAGATACTTGACTGATGTTACCGCTTCCAAAGACTGATCGTTTATTTTGTACTCATACATTAATGGGGATTTTCGCCTTGTTATACGCATTAGGTTACACTTACTAATATTGAGAGATAACTGCCAGTCATTACACCACGCATTTATTTTTTGCAAATCCTCATTGATTTGTTCACAACTTTTGTGTGATACTACTTTCCTGTAGACTACAGCATCATCGGCAAACAGTCTAAGGCCGCTGTCAATACCACCAACCAGATCGTTTATGTAAATCGTAAAAAGCAGAGGACCTATTACGCTGCCCTGGGGCACACCTGAAGTTACTCTTGTTTCTATTGAAGTTACCTCGTTCAGGACGACATACTGCTCACTGTCTGTTAGAAAACTTTCTATCCAACCGCATATGTCACTGGATAGACCGTAAGCGCGTTCTTTTTGTAGCAAGCGACAGTGCGGAACTGAGTCGAACGCCTTTCGAAAGTCGAGAAATATTGCATCAACCTGGGAGCCGGTATCTAGAGCCTGTTGTATATCATGCACAAAGAGGGCCAGTTGTGTCTCGCATGACCGCTCTTTCCTAAAACCGTGCTGGTTTCTGCAGATGAGCTTCTCAAAGTCTAGGAAGGTCATTAAGTCTGAACACAAAATATGTTCCATGGTTCTACAACAAATCGATCTCAGTGAAATTGGCCGGTAATTATGTGCATCTGATTTTCTGCTCTTTTTATAGATTGCTATGACCTGGGCCTTTTTCCAGTCCCGTGGAACTTTCCGCCGTTCTAACGATCTCTGATAGATGATGGATAAGAATGGTGCTATATTTGTAGCATAGTCAACATAAAATGTTACGGGGATACCGTCTGGGCCAGATGCCTTTCTGGTGTCTAAGGATCTTAACCGTTTTACAATCCCAGATACACTAAACACTATGTCAGCCATCCTTTCGTTTGTTCGATAATTGAAAGGGGGAATGGTGCTGCAGTCCTCTATCGTAAACGAGTTTTGAAAGCTAGGTTTAGGATTTCGGCCTTCTGTTTACCATCATCTGTTACATTACCCACACTGTCAGCAAGAGAAGGTATTGAATTATTTGTTGCGTTCATAGATTTTACGTACGACCAAAATTTTTCGGGGTTATTTTTAGAATCTTCAGATAAAATATTGTTTTCAAATTCGTTAAAAGAGTCTCTCATTGTCCTTCTGACAGCTGCTTTCATTTCGCATAATTTCTGTTTGTCAGCGGGGCAGTGACTACGTTTAAAACGACTGTGCAAGATTCTCTGCTTTCTCAGTAACTTCCTAGTATGTTTGTTGTACCAAGGTGCATCCTTTCCCTTCCCTATACTCTTGCTAGGCACATACTACTAGCACATGGTGGACAATACCTTTAAATTCCGACCAAAGATGCTCAATATCTTTGTGTCCCGCGGTGAATACTTGGAGCTGACTATGAAGATATTCATTAATGACACTTTTATTATCTTTCCCAAACAAGAAAACTCTACGCTGTTTCTTTGTTTTTTTTATTTATTTATTTGCCACTTCCACTGACATAGAAGCCACAACGATTTTATGGTCGCTAATACCTCCTTCTAGATTAACTTCCTCAAAAAGATTAGGTCTGCTTGTCGCCAAGATATTTGGTATGTTCCCATCTCGAGTTGGTTTTCTAACCAATTGCTCAAGGTTGTATGTTGAGAGCGCTCTTAGAATAACTTCACACGAATCTTTGCTTCTGCCTAATATGTTCCCATCTCGAGTTGGTTTTCTAACCAATTGCTCAAGGCTGTATGTTGAGAGCGCTCCTAGAGTAACTTCACACGAATCTTTGCTTCTGCCCCCTGTGATAAAAGTGTAATTTTCCCAGTCAATGGATGATAGATTAAAGTCTCCACCTATAACTAATGGATAATTTGGATATTTACTTCCTGTTTACTCAAGACTTTCCCTGAAACTTTCTGCGACGTTTGTTGCGGATGCTGGTGGTCTATAAAAACATCCTAATACAATGGTCAATCCTTGTCTGATTGACAGCTTTATCCAGACTATTTCACAGTCCGACGCAGTATCGATCTCAACTGCATTTATACAGCTTTTAACTACAATGAATACACTACCTTCCATAGCATCAGTCCTATCTTTCCTAAACATTGTCCAATCAGAGTTCAAAATTTCACTGCTTGTTATGTCTGGTTTCAACCAGCTTTCGGTACCTAATACAATATTGGCATTGCTACTGTTTATTTCGGAGATTAACTCGGGGATCTTGCTACAGACACTTCGACAATTTACTAACTACAAGCATATTTAAATCCTTTGGAATGACCTGTTTAGGCGAACTAACAATTTTTACAGTTGGCACACCCACATCAGTGTCATGAACTGGTAATTTTTCGGGCCAGCGGTTTGTTTCCCATGGGGAGGAACCTAATCTAAAAAACCACCATGTGCACGCCACAAGTACTGTGCTACACATGTAGCTGCTTCCTGTGTGTAGTGCACCTCTGATCTATCGAAGGGCGTCCTACAACCTTCCACCCCATAGCGCAGGTCGAGGAATCTACAGCCATTTTCGTCACAGAGTCGACGTAGTCTCTGGTTTAGATTCTCCACTCGACTCCAGAGGACCCTGGTCCTCCCTGGGTACGATGCTGCAGATCGTCAGCTTGGCTTCCACTCCTCGAGAGATGGAGGCCGCCTTCACCAATTTAGCCAGCCGTCGAAAGGACCCAAGGATTTCCTCGGAACCCCGACGACAGGCGTCGTTGGTGCCGACATGCGCAACAATCTGCAGCTGGCTGCACCCCGCACGCTCGATAGCCGTCGGAAGAACCTCTTCCACATCCTGGACAAGGACCCCCGGCAAGCACACCAAGTGAACGTTGGACTTCTTCCCCGCCCTAGCTGCTATGTTCCTGAGGGGCTCCATGACCCGCCTAACATTGGAGCTCCTAATAACTAACAAAAAACCTTACCCCCACCTGCCCGTCCGGACCTTGCTGAAGGAGCGGTCACTATCCTGGCAGAAGGTGCAGTCTGATCCGGCTCAGCCTCCCCCCCCCCCCCCACCCCAGCATCAGATAGCACACCGAATCTACTAACAAAGTGCATGGGATTTGGCAGGAGCCTGCTTCCCCCATGCAGCCATCGCCTTGAGGCTCGAGACCTCGACACAGTCCGCCACCCACACTGAGGTGAGAGTGGGTCGGCCGGCTCAGTCGCACCTGCGGTCGGCTCAGTGACAGAGAGCTGTGACATCCCCCCCCCCCCCCTCTCCTGCACATCTAGCACAGCAGAGGCTGCCCCAGACACCCCATCCCCACTGCACCGCAAGGTGGCACTCTGGAGCTTGTTGACTGTGACCAACAAAGCTTCCGTTGATAGCTTCTCTGACATGGTTGGTCACAATTATTATTCGCTCGAATTTGCAACTCATCTAGTGTCGTAACAATTAGCAGTTGCCTTTACGGTATGGCTGAGTGTTAGCGATGCGGACGGAACCAAATTAATTTTCTTTGTGATTTCTTCGTATATGCCTGGTAATAGGATCTGCTTTTGTGCAGGTCCCAGAGTTTCACAGTAACGCGGAATCCAATTAACGTTTTCAACCTTGCACAGGTGAAAAATGAAGAACGTCGTATGGAACTTAAATCATCTACTTCTCCTGAAGACCTCAATATGTGTTATTTATCGGTAAATTTCTTGGACATTCATTGTGAATGATGTCGACATTGTGAAAATATCGAAAGAAATAGGAAACAACTCGTCGAACTCGTGAGTTGTTGTTTGAACTGTGATTGTTGTACTAATTAAAGTGCAGAATAAAAACAGAGTAACTTCTAAGGCCAAAGAAAAAATTTACAGTAACAGTTTTCTGTGAGACAGAAAAGTCCATAAATTTTTAAACGAAGGAAGGAGAGGCCGCAGCTCGTGGTCGTGCGGTAGCGTTCTCGCTTCCCGCGCCCGGGTTCCCGGGTTCGATTCCCGGCGGGGTCAGGGATTTTCTCTGCCTCGTGATGCCTGGGTGTTGTGTGATGTCCTTAGGTTAGTTAGGTTTAAGTCGTTCTAAGTTCTAGGGGACTGATGACCATAGATGTTAAGTCCCATAGTGCTCAGAGCCATTTGAACCATTTGATCGAAGGAAGGAGAAAACGTTTATACATAAACAGTGCGCAAAGCCAGTTTCGCTTCGTAAAATTTGAACATGGATTACATAAATAGAAGGAAGATTTACACGTAGTACAAAATATGCGCTAAAATGAAACTCGTAGAAATGTGAAAGAAAATCTGTTCGAACGATTTAGAACTGCCCGTGGGTGGCTGGGCTCTGTTAGGACACTGGGAGCACTGAATTGCACGTGAGATGGACGTTACTGATTTCCAAGTTTTTGCGACCTGGTTAAACAGATTCAGCAAATCCCAAAAAGTATGAAGTTTACCTCAAGTAAACGTGTAGGGGAGATATCGTTAACAGATAATACTGCATAGAAATTCGTAGCTGACGTGAAGACGAAGGGTCTTGTTATCCTCTGAAACGCTGTGTATAAAGCCAGCAAGTCTCGTTTCGTGCAAACCGCACTTCATCATTTCGTATGAAAGAAAGACATAGTTAATGTGACACTTTTTTATACAACAATTCTAGTGATAAGTAGCAGTGGATTACTGTTTCCGGGGCTTTATATCTGTCTTCAGGAACATGAAGGCAAATTGGGGCCAATTTTTTTTTAAAAAAAAGGACTGTTTACTTCAAAATCTTGTAATCGACGTAGCAAAATCTCAAAAAATGGGAGAGATTAATTTTCAGTGGTACTTCTTATCACGACTTGCGCAAAATAATTCATTGGTTTTGTTGGAGTCTTGGTCTGAACGTAACGACACCGGATTGGACCATTCCCTTCTTAGTCGTCTTCTCGCTGTTTTCGAGTGTTGTACTTTTCGCGACTGAAGAACATTATCTTAGCACGTGATGAGATTCTACGAACAGTAAAACAGCATAACTGAGGAACTTTCACTGTGCCATTTCATCGGGATTTGGACTTTATTATTGCTGCTGGGTTAGCTGAATTCACTGGGAACGCTGCCAAATGGTTTGCTGTATTACGTGGACTTAACTGAACTAGCTACAGTTTCAAATTTCAACTTGAGACGGAAATGATGCGCTTTTAATGTCATTTTGTAAGGCCATCATCTTATTTGTGTGAGTTTTACTGTCAGTACAATATTCAATTTTAAATCAGCTTGGTCATTCTGTTGACTACTTGGTTCAATTACCTTCCCACTTATTTACTTAATTTTATTTATTTTCCTTGTCGTTTATTTATCTTTTTATTTGTATTACTTCTGACTATGTGTGATCGGTGCTTTTCTGCAAAACCTTTCAACCAAACAGCGGATGCTGTTGTGGGGCTAAAAGTGTATGTGGCGGCGTTCGTGCCACCTCTCTGACCCAGAGCCAACTCACAATGTCAGCAGCTCATTAGACGAGGAAAATTCGACTGAATTGTGATTTGATCTTTTGTTTATTTATTAGCTGCTGTTTTTACATGTGACGTGCACTCTAAAAGATATTTTAGTCCGTGTTTCACGGATATTTTTAGTAACCAAATCCATAGTACATATACAGGGTGTTTCAAAAATGACCGGTATATTTGAAACGGCAATAAAAACTAAACAAAACAAAATAACTTGGTACAGTGGAGACTGGTCCCAAACTTCACTAGTAGACTATGTACTAGTGGATAGGCAGATGATGAGCAGCCTCACAGATGTTAAGGTCATTCCATCTGAGGCCTTGGACAGTGACCATCGGCTGTTGGTAGCCACCCTGAGAGAGAAAAAAGATAGGAGGGCAACAGATATACAGGAGAAAAGGTTGAAGACATGGATGCTGAAAGAGGATGAACGGAGGACCCAGTACCAGACACTGATCAGGAAGAAGCTGCCAAAGGAAGATCAGAGAACAGTGGAAGAAGAATGGGGAGATTTTAAGAGGGCTCTAGTTGAGGCAGCTGAGACTGTGTGCGGAAGAACTAGCACAAAGAGGAGAAGTAAGGAAACTCCATGGTGGAACAACATATGTAAAGAGGCAGTACTTCGAAAGAACAAAGCCTTCAGAGAATGGTTCCAGACCCGAACAGAGGAAGCTAGGGTAAAATATAAGGAAAGCAAGAAAGCGGCACAGACCATAGTAAGGGCGGAGAAGAAGAAGTGGATGGAAAAATGGGTAAGAATGTTAGAAGAGGACAGTGAAGGGAACAAAAAAGTACTTTACACCATGGTAAGAAATAAGAGGAATGACAGAAGCGAGTGCCTGAGGATCATGGATAAGAATGGAAGAGTTGTGGAGGAAATGCATGAGCTCAAAAAGATTTGGAAGGAGTACTTTGAAGATCTGTTGAATGCCGCCAAGCGGGTAACTAACAGCGATGGAGAGCCTAAGGCAGCAGACGATTATAATAGTGGGGAAACTGATGATCTAACTTGGAATGAAGTGGAAGAAGCCATAAAGAGGATGAAAGGGGGCAAGGCACCGGGTTGGGACGAAGTAACAGTGGATATGATACGAGCAGCAGGAGAAGTAGGAACCCAGTGGCTATACAGAGTGCTGAGGGTGGTGTGGAAGGAGAACAGAATTCCTGAGGATTGGAAGAAAGGAATTATAGTCCCGATCTTCAAGAAAGGGGATAAAAGGAGATGTGAGAACTACAGAGGAATCACCCTGCTATGCCACTGTGGAAAAATCTATGAAAAGATCCTGGAGAAGAGAATAAGAAGCAGTATTGAAAGTAGACTGCAAGAGGAGCAGTATGGTTTCAGACCGGGAAGATCAACAACGGACCTCATATTTGCGGTAAGGCAACTGCAGGAAAGGCACTATGAGTACGGGAAGGACTTAATCATGGCCTTTTTAGATATTGAGAAGGCGTATGACAGTATCTATAGGGACAAGCTCTAGGATGTGCTGAACGCAAAAGGGATAGATGAAGAGATAACACGAAAAGTCAGAAAAATGTATGAGGGAAGTGAGAGTTGTGTGAAAGTGGGGAGGGAACGTACTGCATGGTTCAAGCTGGAAAATGGGCTGCGACAGGGAAGTGCACTTTCGCCTTTATTGTTTATTATTGTTATGGATGAAATCCTACAGCAAGTATCAGATGCAATTGGAGATCATAAAATGAAAGCAGTGCTTTTTGCCGATGACCTGATGTTATGGGGAAATTGCGAGAAGGAGGTGCAAGAGCAATTAGATGTATGGGAGGCAACGGCAGCACAATATGGAATGCATTTCTCTGCAAAGAAAAGTGAAATAACTGTCACAACAAGGAAGAAGAATAGGCCAAATGTGGATATAACTTGTGGAGGGGAAAAACTACAAGTGGTAGAGAACTTCAAGTACCTGGGAAGCATGATTGAAAGTAAGGGGGGAAACGCGATGGAAATAAATGAAAGGTGCAGAAAAGCAGGGCAGTTCTACAAATGCATTAGGGGGCTTATTTGGAGCAAGGAGGTGCCACAGAAATCCAAGGGAATTATATACCGAACCTACTTTGTCCCCATATTGGCATACGGAAGTGAGACATGGGTAATACACAAAAGCGACAAAAGTAGAATACAGGCTAGTGAAATGAAGTTCCAGAGGAGCAGGTTGAGTGTAACAAGACGAGACAGATTGCGAAATGTGTATGTGAGGGAAAGACTAAAGGAGGAACCAGTACAGGACAGGATAGAAAAATCAAGACTGCAGTGGTATGGACACATGAAGAGAATGGACGAGGGAAGAATTCCAAAGAGGATGTTTGATCTGCAACTGGAGGGGAAGAGGCCCAGAGGAAGACCAAGAGATAGATGGGTGAAGGGAGTGAAGGAATGTGTGATAAGAAGAGGAGAGAACTGGACGAAGGTGGAAGAGAGGGAATGGTGGAAAGACAGAACACGATGGAGAGGCTTGTGTTCCCGACAGACCCAGCCAGTGGCTGGAAACTGTCCAAGATGATGATGATGATGAATAAAAACTAAACGAGCAGCGATAGAAATACACCGTTTGTTGCAATATGCTTGGGACAACAGTACATTTTCAGGCAGACAAACTTTCGAAATTACAGTAGTTACAATTTTCAACAGATGGCGCTGCAAGTGATGTGAAAGATATAGAAGACAACGCAGTCTGTGGGTGCGCCATTCTGTACGTCGTCTTTCTGCTGTAAGCGTGTGCTGTTCACAACGTGCAAGTGTGCTGTAGACAACATGGTTTATTCCTTAGAACAGGGGATTTTTCTGGTGTTGGAATTCCACCGCCTAGAACACAGTGTTGTTGCAACAAGACGAAGTTTTCAACGGAGGTTTAATGTAACCAAAGGACCGAAAAGCGATACAATAAAGGATCTGTTTGAAAAATTTCAACGGACTGGGAACGTGATGGATGAACGTGCTGGAAAGGTAGGGCGACCGCGTACGGCAACCACAGAGGGCAATGCGCAGCTAGTGCAGCAGGTGATCCAACAGCGGCCTCGGGTTTCCGTTCGCCGTGTTGCAGCTGCGGTCCAAATGACGCCAACGTCCACGTATCGTCTCATGCGCCAGAGTTTACACCTCTATCCATACAAAATTCAAACGCGGCAACCCCTCAGCGCCGCTACCATTGCTGCACGAGAGACATTCGCTAACGATATAGTGCACAGGATTGATGACGGCGATATGCATGTGGGCAGCATTTGGTTTACTGACGAAGCTTATTTTTACCTGGACGGCTCCGTCAATAAATAGAACTGACGCATCTGGGGAACCAAAAAGCCCCATGTTGCAGTCCCATCGTCCCTACATCCTCAAAAAGTACTGGTCTGGGCCGCCATTTCTTCCAAAGGAATCATTGGCCCATTTTTCAGATCCGAAACGATTACTGCATCACGCTATCTGGACATTCTTCGTGAATTTGTGGCGGTACAAACTGCCTTAGACGACACTGCGAACACCTCGTGGTTTATGCAAGATGGTGCCCGGCCACATCGCACGGCCGACGTCTTTAATTTCCTGAATGAATATTTCGATGATCGTGTGATTGCTTTGGGCTATCCGAAACATACAGGAGGCGGCGTGGATTGGCCTCCCTATTCGCCAGACATGAACCCCTGTGACTTCTTTCTGTGGTGACACTTGAAAGACCAGGTGTACCGCCAGAATCCAGAAACAATTGAACAGCTGAAGCAGTACATCTCATCTGCATGTGAAGCCATTCCGCCAGACACGTTGTCAAAGGTTTCGGGTAATTTCATTCAGAGACTACGCCATATTATTGCTACGCATGGTGGATATGTGGAAAATATCATACTATAGAGTTTCCCAGACCGCAGCGCCATCTGTTGTTGAAAATTGTAACTACTGTAATTTCGAAAGTTTGTCTGCCTGAAAATGTACTGTTGTCCCAAGCATATTGCAACAAACGGTGTATTTCTGTCGCTGCTCGTTTAGTTTTTATTGCCGTTTCAAATATACCGGTCATTTTTGAAACACCCTGTATGATGCTAGCAAGTAAGTTACATCGTGGAGGTAGTACCAAAAGACGTCGCGATATTAACAGGCAACCGAAAGCTCGAGCAGATCCCAAGATTTCTCTAACTGTGATGTAAATCGCTCGACCTGTTCGAATTGTCTACAAACACAGTACAACCCAGGACACCCACAACATCGCACTTAAGCACAGCGCAGCAATCGCTTCGCGTGAGGATAAAAGTGTGGAGCATTTAACGAAAACGGTGAAAAGTCTCAAAGAAATCTTTAATATATTCGCAGATGACTTACCCTGGGAATTTCTTAGTTTCAGTTTCTTAAAATTCTGTGAAGAAGCCTGTCACAATTGATGTACACTTGGTTACATCTTCTTTGTCACAGTTAAACTGGATGTAGCTTCTCACCAAAGTCAAGGATCAGACACGTTTCTCTTCATATACTTCTGGAGACATTGTGCTATGGAGGATGCGAAATTTTCTCGAAAATCAGACGTTTTGCACATGGTAAAAATGGTAATATCGAGCAATAACTTCGTAGTTATGAAAAAAGACTGGCTTTTTACACGTAGCTTCACCAACGTACGCGTGTATCATATGTGAAATACATCTCCACTACCCCCATACCTCTATCTTTGTCCATCTACCCCTCCCCTTCTATCGGGTCCTTCTTTCTCTGTCCATCTCCTCCTCCTCCTCATCCTCCTCCTCTTTCTGCCCAACTCTCTCTCATTTATCCTCCAATGTCACTCCATTTTCACATCATCTCCCACCCTAATAAGAGGTGGTTCTTAATCACAGTACTCCTTTCCAGACAACTGGTTGTATTTGTACCAAGTTTGGTTGAAATCGATACAATGGCTAACGAGGAGATGTGGGAAGTACTTGTACACATTTGGTCAAAACTTTCAAGACGCAGGTGAGGAAAGCAATAATGTCATCAGCCAAAGAAGCCCAAATCAACTTCCTCGCCACCTACAGAACTACATCCATCAAGAGTCGCAGACCAGCTAAAGTTTTGCATAGGAGTATTCACACGTTGTTAGAGCTTCCGCACCAGTCCTTGAGGGTGCACAGTTAGCGATCGGGCTCATGCTATGGTGCAGGTTTACATATCTGGGTTGGGGGGAGGGGGGCGGGTGTAAAGTGTTGTCATAGGACACAGCCGGTGCAAGATTTTTGGTGCCATTATTGGACAACAGTGGATGGTCTGCCGCAGGGACCAGCTTCAGCAACAACAGACACAACCTGTGCCTCCACTCACACATCACAAGATGTCAGTATCCGCAGTTAGGCTTCAATCACAGTTCAGACTCCACCATGGGTGCTCACCACCCTCATCCAAGTCCCAATCGCACCAGTTGTGCGGCTCAGGTCTCACCACAAGCTACGGGAGGCTACAGGCTCGTTCATGCAGCTGTGGCCGCATGTTGATATAGTAGCTTAGTTTGTAAGACGAAAGAAGCTGTTGCGTTCACACCTACATTACTCATGTAAAAACAGAAGTGAAGATTACTTCTGATTCATAAACATATACAAAAATGTAGATGCACTTACGGCTTGCTTCTGGGTCTGGTCGTCACATGTCCTATCAATGTCTTCGACACTTCTTGTGGTACATTGGCATCCACGAGAATCCAGACCAGCTTTCCTGTACCTGGTGGTACCTTACTACGAGAATAAATCTTTAGCGTTCGTGTTCGCATTTCAGTTGGCCACACCTTTATGATTGATGCACCTTGCACCGTTGTCTTGCTTGCAGTTGTTGTTCCCAGTGGACGCGAAGTTCGACTGAGTTCAATTGTACACGGCGAAAAATCAATTTTGGCATGATATTTATCAAGGAAATCTAGTCCAAGAACTGCAGAATAACCTTCACCAACATTTGGGAGGTCTTCCACATATTCTCGGAAACTCAACTCCAGTGCTAAATTCGAGCAGTGTCGTCCCTAACAACTTCATGTCTGTGACCTGTATCGTGGAGATCTATAAGTCTCTTCTGTCCAGACTAACGAATGACACATGTGCACCTGTGTCTACTAAATCTTACGTTCCTTGCCCTGCACTATGTCTAACAAGCGGCATACCGTCGCTGCACATGTATGTACGATTTTTTGTTGTACTGGGAATGCCATCCGACAGGCGATGCATTTCCGTTTTTTCTGGTGATGTTTCCCTTGTTTCTCATTCCTTTATTCTTATGATTTATGCCCAACCCGACCACACACGTAACAATCTGGGTAGTGACATTGCTTCTGCAGTTGAATCTAATGTTCACGTCTGTAGCACTTTGCTTCAGAGGCGAAGAACCAGCGGTCATTTCGGCCTTTCATAGCAATGGAGATTTCCTCCAACCTTTAATAGCTTCAGCAAGGTCAGTTTAGCCCTCCTACCTGACTGGATGACATTTCGGCGGGAATATCCCATAAAAACCAGTGAGAGCCCTATTTTCAGCTTCATGCAGGGTAACGGCATCAGATTCTGGCCTTTGTATCAGCTAGTATGTTTGTACACTAATCTTCTGGATTCTATGCAAAAAAGATCCCACTGACTCATTAGGCTTCTGCACTAAACTACTTAGTTTCTCTTTAAAAAGTCTAGCGCTCCCTCGCTCCCAGAGTGCAGGCGCAAACCATCAGCCAGCTCGTGGAACGTTTCTGCTTTGCTAAGTACCACATGACAGATTCGCCTACTAAGTTAGCCATACACAGACATGTTACATTCGTCTAGTTGCACAATTCAGCGGTAGCTAATAGATCTCTCCTGAACACAGTAACATTCTCCGTTGTTTTCCCAGAAAAGGGAGTCATCAAATTTGCTACGGACGGATCGTGAGGAGGGAAAGGCGTACTTAACACGATCTTGGCTTCTCCTGATCCTGACTGCAGTTGGTGTGGCGCAGCTTGTAAGGTTTCAGTTTGCTTAGGTAGGTATTTATGTTCCTGCTCATACGCTCTTACTCACTCTGTTAAAGCGGTGACAATCTCACCCGTAGTAACAGCAAGTGTGTCTGCCATTTTCTGGATTCTACTCCTACTGTTACAAAAGAAATGTACGAGAAACTACACTTACGTAACAAACAAATCACAACAAATTATTTTCTGTGCTGGAGAATAGCCCAAACTAACTCTGAACAGTCCTGCGCCATGCACCCAAACCTTCTACGAATGTCACATGTAGGTGTTACTGATTTAGCGCGTGGCAACTCATGGACTGATAAATTACAAAAGTTGCACCTCACTGGCTTTAAATACCCCTGGAATTTCCTCTAAACAATGACAAGTCTGCATGTTCCTACGCTTTAACAAACGTCATTTTAAGAGTGGAATTAGAGTCTCTACGATTCGACGTGGCCACAAACAATAACACAATCTGAAAGGCCTACGGAAAAATGCTCACTCACCGCACTTCATTCCGTCAGGTTGGAGGTCCACATGGTGATGACGATTATGCTGCTGACGTGTTTTACTACGGCCGCAGCAGCCGAGGTAAACTCTTCTGACTACATTTTGTAGAGGACTGGGCTGAGATCCCTACAGTTGTTAGGATGACGAAGCGTGGAGCGTGGTGGATCAGGCCAGTCGATGCGCTGGGCGCTAATGGTAAAACATCAGGCGGAATAAGAATTTATTATATTAAAGGCTGTGGATGTCGATGACTGCTTACAGGTATTAGTCAAGGGCAAAACTGGTTAGCGTGTCTTCCAAATACTGTAGCAGATAGACGGTGCGCCAGACAGCATCAAAAAATGGTTTAAATGGCTCTAAGCATTATGGGACAACATCTGAGGTCGTCAGTCCCCTAGAACTTAGAACTACTTAAACCTAACTAACATAAGGACATCACACACATCCATGCCCGAGGCAGGATTAGAACCTGTGACCGTAGCAGGCGCGCGGTTCCGGACAGAAGCGTCTAGAACCGCTCGGCCACAGACAGCATCATTTGGGCTCAGAAAGCCGGAGGTAGTGGTTGAGAGATGACAGCTCACAACGATCTTGAGGAAATGAGATGACTGTAGGTGACCCAATGATCTGTGACCGCAGTGAGATAAAAATCAACCAACTGTTATCTGGTATTCTAATTGTATATTCAAAAAACTGGTCATATGTAAGGAAGCATTGAATGCTTTCAAGGCAGCAGTATCTGCAGTGAAGTGGCAGCCTGGATTGCAAGAAACGGCAAGAACTGCTGCATTTCCAGTTCATCAACGCCAAATTTGATTTTTCCTACCTCCAAAAGACCAAAAAATTCCCTGTAAACATGTCAAATCACAGCCAGAGTGTGAAAGAAAAAACATAGTATGCTGATGAACTGAAAAAATTAAAATGCATGACACTGCTATTGCATGATCACTACAAAACAGCAACAGGACCCAGTGGAAAGGAAATGTTCTACAGCAGACATTTACATGCAAGAAGACAACATAGAAATGATATAGAAGAAGCCAAAAAGAAAAGCAATAAGTTTATTGAATAAGTTGGCAACCAGTGCAAGGCAGCTTGTGACCTGATCAATCAACACAGGAAGAAAACCCCTGTTCCTTAAGCTTGTGTAGTCCAGTTGACTTCAGCAGCTATTTTATTGACATTGTGGAAAACACTAAAGGTATAATCACAGACCTCAATATATATCCTGCAGCTGCTGTAACAAATGGCAAAAGATGCACCATGATAAACTGGAGCGCATTACAAAAAAATAATGTAATAAAGGTTGTAAAATCTTATGAACCTTCTGACAGTCAGAATGTATAGGCGATCATCTGAAGAAAATTTTCTATGAAATTCTTGATACATTAACTGCGACAATTTATAAGAGTTTCACTGTTGGTGTATTTCCAGACTTTCTGAAACTTGCACGGACGGTGCCGGTTTATAAAAAGGGTGACCCAGCCATAACAATAATAATTCCAATGTTCGTTAAAGTCATTGATACTACAGTGAAAGACCAAACATCAAATTATTTTGAAATTAATGAACTCTTACAGATGTAGAACATGGTTTCTGGAAGGCCAAATCTACACTACTGGCCATTAAAATTGCTACACCAAAAAGAAATGCAGATGATAAACGGGTATTCATTGAACAAATATATTATACTAGAACTGACATGTGATTACATTTTCATGCAATTTGGGTGCACAGATCCTGAGAAATCAGTACCCAGAACAACCAACTCTGGCCGTAATAACATCCTTGATACTCCTGGGCATTCAGTCAAACAGAGCTTGGATGGCGTGTACAGGTACAGCTACCCATGCATCTTCAACACGATACCACAGTTCATCAAGAGTAATGACTGGCGTATTGTGACGAACCAGTTGCTCGGCCACCATTGATCAGACGTTTTCAATTGGTGAGAGATCTGGAGAATGCGCTGGCCAGGGCAGCAGTCGAACGCTTTCTGTATCCATAAAGCCCCGTACAGGACCTGCAACAAGCGGTCGTGCATTATCCTGCTGAAACGTAGGGTTTCGCAGGGATAGAATGAAGGGTAGAGCCACAGGTCGTAACACATCTGAAATGTAACGTCCGCTGTTCAAAGTGCCGTCAATCCGAACAAGAGGTGACAGAGACGTGTAACAAAAGGCACCCCATACCATCACGCCTGGTGATACGACAGTATGGCGATGACGAATAAACGCTTCCAATGTGCGTTCACCGCGATCTCGCCAAATACGGATGCGACCATCATAATGCTGTAAACAGAACCTGGATTCATCCGAAAAAATGACGTTTTGCCATTTGTGCACCGAGGTTTATCGTTGAGTACACCATCGCAGGCGCTCCTGTCTGTGATGCAGCGTCAAGGGTAACCGCAGCCATGGTCTCAAAGCTGATAGTCCATGCTGCTGCAAACGTTGTCGAACTGTTCGTGCAGATGGTTGTTGTCTTGCAAACGTCCCCATCTGTTGACTCAGGGATCGAGACGTGGCTGCACGATCCGTTACAGCCATGTGGATAAGATGGCTGTCATCTCGACTGCTAGTGATATGAGGCCGTTGGGATCCAGCACGGCGTTCCGTATACCCTCCTGAACCCACCGATTCCATACTCTGCTAACAGTCATTGAATCTCGACCAGCGCGAGCAGCAGTGTCGCCATACGATAGACTGCAATCGTTCGGAAACGTGATGGTACGCATTTCTCCTCCTTATACGAGGCATCACAACAACGTTTCACCAGACAACGCCGGTCAACTGCTGTTTGTGTATGAGAAATCGGATGGAAACTTTCCTCATGTCAGCACGTTGTAGGTGTCGCCACCGGCGCCAACCTTGAGTGAATGCTCTGAAAAGCTAATCATTTGCATATCAGAACATCTACTTCCTGTCGGTTAAATTTCGCGTCTGTAGCACGTCATCTTCGTGGTGTAGCAATTTTAATGGCCAGTAGTGTACAACGGCAACAACTCTAGACCTGGTTACCAGGGTAAAGCACAGTTTTGAGGGAAAAAATCTGTATCACTTGCACTTTGCGACCGTAGTAAGACGTCTGACTAGATTCTCCATAACATTCTCCTAAAAGAGCTCAATAAATATGGAGTTGGAGGCACTGCTGTGGGAACACCAAATATTATTTGGAAAAGAGAAGGCAGATTGTATCAGTCCAAGGAGCACTATCACGTGAATTGAAGTTGGAATAAGGCGTGCCACAGTGGTTGGTAATGGGCCCCTCCTGTTCTTAGTTTTTTAAATGATTTAAGCTCTGATGGACAATACTTGCAATTCGCAGATAACACAACTCTTTACTCGAAAGGCATTGATGCCAGCAAGGCTCAATAAGAAGCAGATACACTGTTTAACGCTACAAAGGAGTGGTTTCTTATAAACAAAATTAAAATAAAAGGGAAAAAAACGTAAAAACTAGTTTGCAGCCGCAGTTACAAAGGATACCTAAACTCTGTGAAGCTTCTAGGTTTCATGATGGGTAGTAAACTACTTTGATAAGAAAACATGCGCATGTGTGTGACAAACTGTCATGAGTGGTATACCTCCTGAGGCAACGGAAGCATGAGATAAACCGACCAATATCTGCTGTGGTATATTATTTGCCGATCCACAGCTATAGCCTGTTACTATAGGATCACTCTATATGCTGCAAGAAAATATTACTACTACAAAAAGCAAAAAGGATCATAACATCAAGCAGGAACAGTTTTCAGTCAATATGTCTTCATCTTTCTCATGTGAAAGATAATCATGAAGCATTCACAGCAGTGACGTCGACACTTATAACATGTTCAATGAGTAAAACGTGGACATTCCAAGCTCTCGACTCTCCATGACACGGGGCAGTTTTCTAATAGCTATTAATATCAACCATCTGAATAGTAAAATGCAGTCCTTGGAATTGGTGAAATTTCGAGGCAAGATGTCACAAAATCTACTCCAGAAACCACTGTACAGATTGAATGAATTTTTTTACAGTGAAGCAGCAAATTTGACTATCTAAACAATGCACTACAGTATGAAATGAAGTGAAAGTGTGCTTTTTAAAAAGTTCTCACTCCATATGGCACTAAGTGTTATGCTATAGTTATGCAGATTTGTACTTCTATTAGTATGCATACTTATCCTAAATTTGTTCTTGCCTTATAATGCTTGTGTAGTTGTAACCTCCTGAGACTGACGCAGTCCATCCGGTCTTTACCGGTGAACGACGTACCTGCTAACAAGTGGTAATAAGTACAGATGACCAGAAACGTGTAGCAGTTTCGAAGGCAAAAGTGATCTTGGTGAATGGTAGCACCATATAACAAGTTCGGCTTCGTAGGTGATGTACTGCAACGGTAATTCCTCTGAAGGTCCGAAAACACGAGCACTAATTACTGTTTGTCTAAGACAATGATGTTGTGCTTGGCCGGCGATGACTGAATGTTCCCGTTCTGGGCCCATCGGCGGTCTTCAGCTTCCATTTCGCAAGACTGGCTTTCACGGTTTCAGCAGACTGATAGGTTCAAATGGTTCAAATGGCTCTGAGCACTATGGGACTTAACATCTGAGGTCATCAGTCCCCTAGAACTTAGAACTACTTTAACCTAACTAACCTAAGGACATACGCACATACATGCCCGAGGCAGGGTTCGAATCTGCGACGGTAGCAGTCGCGCGGCTTCGGACTGAAGCGCCTAGAACCGCTCGGTCACCGCGGCCGGCGACTGATAGGTCTTCTTGCGAGCTCAAGCTTTACTGTCAGAATGACGTTATGTCTCCTCGCTGAGGTCATGTTGCTGAGTTCACAACATAGGCCTCTACGAAGCGCGAGGTGAGGCAATATTTTCTGGGTTTGCTCTGCTATTCGCTATGTCGGTTTTCTGCTTGTTTTTTTATTCTGATTGTGACATGTGGCATTGTGTTGGCTTGGTGCTGGCTGGAGAGGACTTTGAGAAAATTTTTCGTTTTCCGATAATACATATTTTCTGTTGCCTAACACTGAGAAGGACCATGGGTGGGATGTCAAACTGGCATTCTTCCATCACGGTGGGTAGCAGTATAATTCCATTGGTGACATTCAGTCATTTACTTAAGAAGAAGAATGTTTTCAATGCAGGGGCAGCCCCAGTTGGTGAGTCCTTTGGCCGCCTCCACTCTTCGGCCAGTGGCGCCCTGTGAAGTAGCGGATTTCACCATTTTCAGAGGTGACAGGTCCCAAAACATGGCCGGCAAACGATGCTTTCACTTAAATATTATTTCCTCTCAAGCTGTCTACTTGTAAGTCAAAATATAATTTTTACATGTCAAATGAAGCAACACTCTTTACGCTTCCAGATATGTGTGATTCATCTATGGTCATTATTCGATGGAGCCAAAAGAGGAGCTCGAAGCCACGAGTCAGTCATTTTGAAACGAATGATAGTATACATAGCAAACTACTTGCAAGACAGTAATAACGAAATCCACCCACGAAATTCGGGACTTGATTATTAGTGTGAGATAGGGCGTCTGGTACTATGTTTACATTGGGCTCCCAAAAAGAGTTTCTGTAAACTGATTTTCCAGTATCGCTTCCGACTGGTCGTGTAAGCAGTTCGATATCGACTTCAGAAATGCGGTTCCAGTTGCCACATTTCCTATACCACGCTCGGTTTTCGCGTACACGTAAACGTTCGGTCGTTTTCGATGCGAACCGAGGTAGTCAGTTCCTGTCTTGTTCTTAAAAATATTAGCTACTTTGGAAAAAGTGACTGTTGATGTACCATGGCAGAAGAACAATGAATTATTCGACTTATACTGAACTGAAGAGAAACAGTCATCGTGCTGACCAAACAGGAACAGTTTATTTCCGAGACCATTAGTGCAAAACGACTGATGGTCGAAAACCGATATCTGACCAGTCCAAAAAAATCGATTCATCCCTTACCGTGTAAACAAGATAGATGGAAACGGTTCCCGAAATTCAGTTTTTTTGATGCAGAAATTGTATCGCTGTGTACCTTAGCAAATAACAGAAACCAAACGAGCAACTAAAAAATCAAAATTACTTACTTTCCTTTGATTCTTAGACATAGAAAAGTGTAAGTTTCAAAGTTGTACCACCACGGGAGTACTCTAGGTTTACAGTAACATATCCGGCGCGGAAATGGTAAACAACTGCAAGGTGAGAACAGAACATCGCTAAAGGGGTGGCGAGATTGATAAGCGGCACTGTTACTGTAAACAGAGAATCTCATTTGTCACTGTACCTCCATGGTCTCAGCTGGGCGCTGACGTCTGTTCTGCATAGCTGCTGTATAGTATCGAATTTCTGTAGCTTCTGAGGGGGGAAATGGATGTTCTAACTGCGGTCGAAGATAATAAATTACAGTTGCTCATACGGTTCTGCACACTCCATAAAATCACGTGCCTTGTTATCGGCGAAGCAAAATTTGCAAATGTTGCAGTATATCATGTTCCCCAAGACCCCATCGAAACTTCTTACCCTGAGATTCGCTGGTAATTTTCTCAAAGATTCTCTGATACCCCACCCTTATCTCCAGATTCGAAATTATCAACGCTTATCGCACACTCTCTCGTCAAAAATCCACTTACTGTGGAAAAATCCTTCCCCTAGTTGATTGTAAAGTTCCTGTTCTTCAACTGAAATTAATGCATTTATTAGCCAGACATGAATTTTCAGTAAAAAGAATCTTCGACATCAGTCGTCGTTTTCCCACGGTTTCGCAGAAAACACTGAATGATGCTCACCCTGCAACGGCATTTGTTACTCTGAATAGGAGTGTTCATGGACTGAACTATTGTGGCTCGTGAACAGTACGTCGTAGACATCTGAGGTTGGTAGGCAGTGCCTTTACAAATTAAATATCTCTGTAAAATGGCAGAGTTGCGAAATTACTTTCTTCTTGCCCTTTCAGCCTCCCTTTTACACACACACGCACGCACACACACACACACACACACACACACACACACACACATACACAGAGAGAGAGAGACAGACAGACAGACAGACAGAGAGAGAGAGGGGGGAGGTAGGGAGGGAGAGAGAGAGGGGGGAGGGAAAGGGGGAGAGAGAAACATAAAACCAGCTTGTTCTTTAAAAGCTAAAACTAAGCTCTCTACGGGGCCATTTAGTACCGACCCGCCGCCGTGTCGTCTTCTACCAGTAGCCTCAAAAAAATGGCTCTGAGCACTATGGGACTTAACTTTTGAGGTCATCAGTCCCCTAGAACTTAGAAATACTTAAACCTAACTAACCTAAGGACATCACACACATCCATGCCCGAGACAGGATTTGAACCTGCGACCGTAGCGGTCGCTAGATTCCCGACTGTAGCGCCTAGAACCACTCGGCCACTTCGGCCGGCCCAGTAGGCTCATTCGGATGTGGTGTGAAGGGGCTTGGAGTAAGCACACCGCGTTCCCAGACGTCGTCAGTTTCCCAGACCTTGGAGCTGCGGCTTTTCACTCAAGTAGCTCCTCATCTGACGTTCGAGGCTGAGTGCACCCGTTCCAGTCCTTGCAGCAAGAAAAAGCTCACTGCAATACCGGGGATCAAAATGGAGAATCTCTGCACAGCTTTTACGTTGGTATCCGTAAATTTGCCGACAGATGTTACTGAATGGTAAGAAGTCTGAACAAGTAGGATCCAAATTACAGTACAGCTACCCACGTTGGGTTTTCTGAGATTTCCCTACAAGGCAATGCAGAAATAATATCTTAAACAAAGCCACACCCTTATATTTTTTTTTACTCTTACTGTATTGTACTCTTCTATAGGATACACTATAGCAACGAGGTTTGCTAGGCCTCGGAGTAGTACAACACAGAACATGTGCAAACGTTATTATATCACTTCTGCCAAAGTGGCAACGACTAACGCAACAACAAATGAAAAGGCACGAAACGTCGTAACAGACAAATCAGTTGAAATTTGAATGTGCTTCTTTGGGATCACGTAGTGAGACATCTAGGGACACGAATGTAGCGTAATCAAGAAATTCAAGCTGCACCCTCAGCAGACACAGTGAAGCTCACCGTCCTTTTCAACGTCCCAGGTCCTATACTGATCGGTCCCCTCGACAACGGAAATGTGTGCTGTGAGACACCCCACAGCCTGAGCAAGTCCACTAAGACTAAACGACAGGGCTGCCCAGGGAGGATTCTGCTACACGATAATGCGCGTCCACACGTCTCCAAGGTCAAGGTTACACAAAGTATTATGCCAAGTTCAAGTGGGAATAGCTTTAGCATATACCCTACAGCCCGGACATGTCACCAGGCGACTTATGTTCTTGTTCCTAAAAAAAAATAATAAATAAAAAAACTCGAAGTTAGAGCTTCAACTAGGACAACAAACTGGACGAACTGGGACCCAGTGGATAATTGGCTCCTGTGTCAGTCGTAGGAATTCTGCGAACAAGAAATCCTTTGGCTCGTGAAAAGGTAGGACAGCTGTGTTCAGGCCTTTGGTGGTTATTTTTGCATAAAAACTTGTTATACCCACGGCTTTGCTTCGTACCTTTTCTTTTGAATGTCCTTCATACAGTAATTAACTCTCTTTTTGAAGAGATGCGATGTTAGGTACAATATTTGACCAATATCACTTTGAGTCAAATTCCTAATCCTGTTAATAGGCCCGTCGAAGAAGTTCCTCTTTGAGACAATCGTGACGCGATGAATTGGTGGACGAGTGGCGGCGGTCGACGCCTGGTTGCGGGCTATTATTCCCTAGATGTCGTCGTAACTAGTCAGCTGGACATTGACTCGGAAAGTAGACTCGGCAATTGACTCACCAGGCGAGTCTCTGTATCGAGCCGTGCAGGTCACGTTAACACCCAGAGTGCAGAATGATACGGAGCAACGCTGAATTTCTGCCCACGTGAAAGGCCAAGCAAAGTAGGACGAGACTAGTACAACAGCTGTAACACTATGAAATTACAATGAAATCCAGACCGTTAGCTGCTTAGAGGCACTGATAAATATCAATGAGGACAGTCCAAAATGTGTATCCCCACCGGGACTCGAACCCAGGATCTCCTGCTTACATGGCCGACGCTCTATCACACTGAGCCATCGAGAACACAGAGTATAGTGCGACTGTAGGGGCTTATCTCTGGCACGCTCCCTGTGAGACCCACATGTCCAACTTACTGTCCACACAGTACATTTTTCGTGTCGCTGCCTGCTATACTCATTACTGGCGGCAATCAGTCTACCGATTTCCATAAGAGTTGGAGCAATGTGGCTGCATCCGCACTGAAGAAGATCCGGGATCTAGTCCCGGTCGGGGCACATATTTTCAAATTTCCCCATTGATATTTATCAACGCCTGTAAACAGCTAATGATCTGGATTTCATTGTAATTTCATTCTTCGAGAGCTGCAGGATCAACAACGATATATGTTCCTTGGAACATGTCCGAAAGGACAGACACCATGTCATATGCTGTAATAGTATGTCGTCTCGCTGCTTAGTGCCTGCTAAGCAGGCAACCCAAATGACACCCTTGTATCGCGTGGAAGCTCTGTGCCCCGTTAGATATGGCAATTCTGAGCTCGTACTTTGTTTATATAGAAGTAGAATGGCCTTCCAAAATCTCATCCACTTTTTAATAAATTGGGAAAAGTTATGAAAAATCAAATAACTCGTGAAAACTAAATTTAGACAAAAATTACTGTTACCGCAAAGAAGGTGTACTCATATTCCATAAGCAAACCATTGGGACTGTAGTACACTTGTGTGACTTCCACACAGCATACACTGCATTTATTTTAGAATAGGACGCTAGTTGATGATGCGTGGAAAAGTGCCAAGATTTCCAACGTCGTCAAATGTCGTCTACGGGTTGTTTCTTCGATGACTGGAAGCCCACCACTTACCCACCGTGCTTATACTATGCAGGACTGGTACGACCAACACGTAGCTTACACAGAGACGTAGAAGTGGTTAACGTATTGACGTCGCATTTGGAAGCACCTGTGTTCACTCAAATTTCCATTTGGTCGTCCTTATTTAGATTTCCCACGTTTCTTTAAATCACTCACGGCGACTATAGCGACGGTTCCTTTGGGATGGCCGCAGTATACACTCTTAAGACAAAAAAAGCTGCACCACGAAGGAATTATCCGAATGGCACGGAAATTGGCAGATACGATTTAAATGTACAGACAAACAAATGATTGCAATTTCAGAAAAAAATTGCTGATTTATTCAACTAATAGAGCTGTCAACTGAGTAAGTCAAAAACGAGTTGTCCACTTCTGGCCGTTATGCAAGCAGTTATTCGCCGTAGCAGTGATTGATCGAGTTGTTGGACATACTCCTAAGGGGTATCGTGCCAAATTCTGTCCAATTGGCGAGTTAGATCGTCAAAATCCCGAAATGGTTGGAGTGCCCGACCACAATGCTCCAAACGTTCTCAATTTTGAGAGATCCAGCAACCTTTCTGACCAAAGTAGTGCTTGGCAAACACGAAGACAAGCTGTAAAAAATATCGTCGTGTACGGCCGTTGAAAGATGGTATGCCATGAAGGGCAACAAAACGGAAAGTAGAATATCGTCGACGTGGCGCTGTGCTGTAAGAGTGCCAGAGGTGACAACCAAACGGGGTCCTGCTATGAAAAGAAATGACATACCAGACCATCACTCCTGGTTGACGGGCCATATGGGGGGAGACAGTTTTATTCCTCGTCTTGGCAAGCCATCCTGAACTTACATTTCAGCAATGTAACGCCCTCCCGACACGGCGAGAGATTCTACTGCTTGTCTGTGATCGCCAAATCATACCTTGGGCAGCAAGGTCGTCAGATTTCTTCCCAGTTGACAACTTTTGAAGCGTTAAGGAGGGCACTCCGACTAGCACGGGATTTTGACGATCTGTAGCGCCAGCTGGACAAAATTTGGCATCCAACAACTCAGTCAGTCAATGCCAAGCCGAATAATTGCTTGTATAAGGGCCAGAGGTGGACCAATGCGTTGTTGACTTTCGCACAATTTGTGAAGCTTCTTCAACAAATCATCCTATTTTTCTGAAGCTATGTTCATTTGTTTGTTTGTACATGTACATAAAATGTACCGATTTCCTTTCGAATAATTCCTTCGTAGTCCGCCGTCTTTTTTTTTTTTTTCTCTTTTATCCCACTTAGAAAGTATTTTCTAACTCATCCCATTCCAATGACTCTGACTTCGACGGAACTTTGAATATTAATTTTGCTTCCCAAGTTCACAGGTATCCTTCCTTCTGAGCATATCTAAGTCATCAACAAAATACAACAATCACAGTCTCCAAAGCAACAATAAGGGCGAAACGAGGAACTTCATGCTGTCAAGCGATTGATGGAACACTTTAGTTCCTCCACAATCGCCCTTCGCCATCAGGCATTGTGGACACTGTGCGCAATACAACCATCCCCTCATGCAGTTAACGACAAGCACACACACACCACAATCCACGGAATGAAGGCATGATCATCATCAGCAGCCAATTCAGTCACTTGGTGATAAGGCATCTTTGAGGCGGCGTGCAACATGGTATCCCAGCATGGTCTTCCATTTCTGCCAATCTTGAGCTTCCCTTTGGCAGTCCATTCCAGCTGTCTTTCGTAAGCTTTTGTCTCATCTGTCTGGAATTCTTTCCCTCCATCTTTTTTGATAAACGAGGCTCCAGTCCAGTGTTTGTTTTGAGTGTCGTCCTTTCGTCGAGGGACGTGACCAGTCCACTGCCATTTCAAGGTATTTACTCTTTACTGT
Organism: Schistocerca serialis cubense; assembly: GCF_023864345.2. Classification (NCBI taxonomy): domain Eukaryota; kingdom Metazoa; phylum Arthropoda; class Insecta; order Orthoptera; family Acrididae; genus Schistocerca; species Schistocerca serialis. The sequence continues at coordinate 376,913,264 of NC_064643.1, read as the reverse complement.
TGTACGTCTGATATATATACTGTTTTCTTTCTGTCTTTCTTTATATCGCCCACCATTGATCTTTGCCTTCCTCTTTGATCTACTATGAGTTTTAGAACAATGAATTTATTTAATATTGATGTCTCATAGACTTAAAATAGGAAATATTTCGACGGATAAAATTGGACTGGCAAGTTTACGGAAAATATTTTTCCGTTTTTAATCCTCAGATGTCGTCTGAGCTGAAGGAAACAGTCTTTAATCATTATATACTGAAGATATAAATCGTCACCCAGCAGACCAATAATCTTTGTCATTCATCAACAATCTTTCTCTTTCTTCAACAACCTTACTGCCATCCGTGCGGGGTCTTTTCGCTATTAACCTATAGAAGATCGTTGTAGTGAGTATATGTTGTAGTATACTCATACTGTGCGTGCTAGATTTTTGCAACTTTATGAGGCACATGTTGTCTGTTGATGAAGGTATACTCCTTGGTCAACTGTGCCACAGTGCTGTTTCAATTGATACGTGTCAGTCGCCGAACTCGTGCTCCGTGTCGATTTTCAGCAGCTACCCCTTCACGTGACCAACAGTCAGCGAAAATGCAAGGGTAACAAATCCAAATCAGCCAGTTGTGCCACTCAAAAACCCTCCACTCATCCCCCCCCCCCTCGCAGTTCCTCTTGTGGGAGATAAAAAGTAGCACACTTTTCCTAAGCTAAAATGGCGGGCAATTCCCTTAAATGGGGTTGCCCCTAGGAGGTCCTGGATCCAGACCCTCAAGGGCATTATTCTCTTTTTGACAATGAACTAAATACCGTAAGATAAAATGAGAGACAGACATACACAAGCCGATTTACGCTGCAGGGCACTGGGCTCAAGATACGTTGGAGATATTGTGATATTTTTAGTGATTTCCTCTCATTATTTCTACCTACTGAGATTACGTTACAGGTTGCGGGTTTGAGTACTAGTGGCCAGAGTTTTGCTATTTGGTAACATAAACATCTCTTTATTTCTGTTCGGCCTCACTGCGTCCCAGGTTTCGTGTTCGATACTAAATGCCGACAGTTTTTTTTCTCAAGTCGATAACGTGCAACAACTTACGCCCATGGTTCATAGACTTGGAGCTATAGCTTCTGAGGTTCAAACCCGCGCCACGCTGTACAGTACCACCAGCTATAAACACTTTTTGTTCTGAATGACAATGTCTGGGTTCGAAATCGTAATCTCTTGAGGAGTAACACACGTAATGGGGTAGAACCCTTGATATTTTGGGATGTAACTCAGGCGTATGCCGAGTTATGAAGTAAAAATCGTCTCTGGCAGCAACGTAGGACGCATTGGCGCCGGCTAGATGTAATGGTATGCTTTTGTAACGAAAATAGTAATATCATTGCCACTAGTACTCAAATCTGCGACCTGAGACATAATCGGAATGGACGGAAGTAATGAGAAACTTGTACAATTGTCGAATTAGCGAAAATTACTGAAAATACAAAAATGCCCCTTCCATATTCTCAACCGCCGAGATAAATATCCCCATCCGACACATGTATCACCATCAGTAGTGTCACATGTTTTCATTGCGGAGAGGTGTTCACATTAATCCACAAAATTTGTGCAATGCTTAGCGACATGTCCTCCACTTTCTGGGGGAATTCTTGAGGTGAAAATCCCTTCTGCCGCCTGGTTTCCAGCAGGTTAGCCCCAGACGACCGCCTTTTGTGAGTTAGGTGCTTTCGTTGTAGCTCAGTGATCGCGCAGTGTACATATTCGAAACAATATTGGTGTAGGGCAGCGATTCCCAACTTTCTAGTCGTGCGGACCCCCTGTTTTGTAAAAGAAGCTTAGAGACGCAGTAACTAAATAAACAAATAATAAATATAAATAAACACACAAACACATTCATACCCGCGCGCGTGCGTTTGTGAGTGTGTGTTTGTGTGTGTCGTGTGGGGTTGCTGGTCCCCCATCGGGCTCCTCTCCAAGTGGCGGATAGGGGAACGTCCTCCAGATATGGAGGGTACCAGGGAAATAAAATACCTGTAGCGGACCAAAACCAGGAGGTATGAGAGCCAATGGTTTGGAAGAAACGCAGAGGAGCCCCCAACAATCAACTGATGCCTTGCAGCCAGTAGATGGATCTACAAAGGCTAAGGATGTTCCCCTGAAAATAGAACCAGCTACCTGAGGAGCTGTAAGGGGCAACCCCTCAAATGGTTGGATGGAAGGCTAACATTCTTCCCCTGTAAAAATCACTTGTTGCGAATGCTAACAGAGGAATACGCCGGACAGATATTTTGATGACGACCCCGGCAAACAAACAAAAGAAATAGATATGTACATAGGAACATGGAATGTGCGGAGTCTATACCAAGCTGGAGCCCTACGGCAGATGCTAACGCGAGTAAACAACTACGGTACAAAACTACTGGTTCTCCAGGAAATTAGATGGAAGGGAAGTGACATAATGGACTCAAAGGACCGAAACATGCTGTAATGCGCTTCGAACCATTCAATGAACGGATATCCATGTTAAGATGAAGTGGAAATTTTTTCAACATAGCAATTGCTAATGTACATGCATCCACAGCGGAGGCAGATGAACAACAGAAGGATGAGTTTTATAGCAAGACAGAACAGTTGTGTGATCAGGCTCCTAAACATGATGTTAAGATCTTAATAGGAGACTTGAATGCAAAAATAGGAAAAGAAGAGGCTTATCAACCAAGATAAGGAAGACATAGCCTCCGTGAAATACCAAATGAAAATTGAATTAGGGTTCTAGATTTTGCTATAAGTAAAAACATGACTGTCAGCAATACGTGTTCTCCACACAAAAAGATACACAAAGAAACATGGATGTCAGCAGATGGACAAACTATAAATCAGATAGACCATATATTGACTGACAGGAGGCATGGATGAGACATAATGGATGCTAGGAGCCAACGTGGAGCTGACTGCATTTCAGACCATCATCTAGTGAGAAGAATTAATTACAGGCAAAGGATCTCACTACTGAGTAACCAAAAAGGATACAAATAAAAAAGTTTTGACATTAAGAAACTAAAGTCAGAAGAAATATGGAGAGCATATCAGACGAAAATAGAAGAGGGAATTAATAACGATACCGACACATCAAATGAACGTATAGAAACTGTGGTGTCACCCCCAGACACCACACTTGCTAGGTGGTAGCTTTAAATCGGCCGCGGTCCATTAGTACATGTCGGACCCGCGTGTCGCCACTGTTAGTGATCGCAGACCGAGCGCCACCACACGGCAGGTCTCGAGAGACGGACTAGCACTCGCCCAAGTTGTACGGACGACTTTGCTAGCGACTACACTGACGAAGCCTCACTCTTTTGCCGAGCAGATAGTTAGAATAGCCTTCAGCTAAGTCCATGGCTATGACCTAGCAAGGCGCCATTAGCCTTACATAGCAATTGATACTTATCGTATAAAGCATGTCTCATCAAGAACGATGTATACAACAAGGATGGATTAAAGTTAAGTATTCCAAAAGCTACGTACTTTTCTTTATAGCATTCATTACGTATCCTGTTTCAGACCTCACGCCATCCTTCGTGTGTTTATAGCGTGCATTGCGGTCCCTTCAAATCACACTGTGTCGGCACTTCTGTCGACACATCAGAAACAATGTGAAAACAATGTAAGACTGCAATGCTCGAGACAGCTGGGGCGGTTTTGGAACATGTACGGGTTCAAAGGAAGACAGATTGGTTTGATGAAGAATGTATGAGAAGAACTGAGCGTGGCAGAGCAAGAATGAAATTATTTCAGAGAAGAACTAGATCAAGTCTGAAATATAATGAGAAGCGCCGAGTAGCTAAGAGGGTTTGCAGAAAGAAGAAAACAGCACTAGAAAAAAAAAAATTGGAAGAAATTGAACAGCTAGGGGAAGAGAAGCAAGTACGTGAAATGTACCAAAAGATTAAAGAAGGAAAGACTGGGCTTCAAGCCACAACAAATATATGTAGAAATAAATAAGGGGATTTGCTAGGGGAGAGTAATAAAATACTTGACAGATGGGCAGAATACTTCCAAGAGTTACTGAACCCATAAGCAGAAGGATTAGAACAAGAAGAACTAGTAGAAATAACTTATTATGGACCAGAGGTCGTAATACCAGAACCCACACTGGAAGAAGTGATACAAGCCATTAAGACGTTAAAAAATAATAGGGCACCTGGAGAAGATCATCTCCATGCGGAACTTCTCAAATATGGTGAGGCAGCACTGTGTAAAGCAATACATAAAGTAATACCGAGCATCTGGCAGGAGGAGAGCATGCAAATGCAGTGGAAAACGGTTATTACGTGCCCCATACGTAAATAGAAGATAAATTAAACATCCAAAATTACTGAGCGATATCCCTGCTAAATACTACATATAAAGTGTTCTCCAAGATCCTAACTAGGAGGCTTACTCTATGTGGAAGAGAGAATTGGATACTATCAGAATGGCTTTAGAAGAAATACGTCAACAACTGACCAAATATTCGCATTACGCATACTACTTGAAAATTGTTATAAACATCAAATAAACATACATCAGATTTATATCGATTTTAAACGAGCCTATGATAGCATCTCTAGAGTGACCTTGCGGTATGTGATGGAAGAAGCTGGAATCCTAAGAAGCTCGTTAAACTTACTATGATGACCCTCAGTGAAACCAACTGTAAAGTAAAAATACAGGGCGAAATCTCCAGAGAAGTGGAAGTGAAGAAGGGACGCGTTTCCTCGAATGAGGTTTCCTTGCCGGGTTAGCGGAATTTTGCCCGGACTTCTTCGAAGGATTATACTTGGCCACAATATCGTAAGCACCCGAAGAATCGAACTACTTCAGTGGGAGAATGCCCAGCGCGAAGACTTTCGATAATCGCGGCCAAAGCAGTTACTAAACGCAGCCTTCCGAAATGCCTCCACAAAAGAAGACTAAGTAATTATTCCCGAAATCGAATCAAGGACAGCTGCCAACATGAGTAACGTAGAAGTAAATATCCTCGGATAGTGAAGCAACTTAAATCATTTATATCATTTATCATTTCATATCTCCCCACTCCTATTCAACCCCTACCTAGAAAAAGTCATAAGTCAGACAGAGATAAATAGAAGGGGAACCATTTTAATCGTTCACTGCAGTACTTGGCCTACGCAGATGATGTGACATTACTCGCATGAAACACTACTGTGCTGGCTGATGCCTGTCAACAACTAGAGAGGGGTGCAAGGGAACTTGGCCTGGTAGTCAATGCCGAAAAGACCAAATATATGGCAATGACCAACCAGTGAAGCCTACCAAAGTTCAGGATAGCCGACAGGGAGTTTGAAAGCATGAGAGACTTTAAATACCTCGGATCGACTATCACGGAGACAAATGACATCACCAGCGAGGTGAAAGGTAGAATAGCAGCAGGCAACATTTGCTACTTTGCCATTCTATTCATGCTTAGGAGCTCACTTCTGTCACGAAAATCTAAAATTCTCATTTACAAAACAATTACAAGACCAGTTGCTATGTATAGTGCCGAGACATGGACCATGGCTGCAAATAAGGAAAGAATCAAAAAAATGGTTCAAATGGCTCTGAGCACTATGGGACTTAACTGCTGAGGTCATCAGTCCCCTAGAACTTAGAAATACTTAAACCTAACTAACCTAAGGACATCACACACATCCATGCCCGAGACAGGATTTGAACCTGCGACCGTAGCGGTCGCTAGATTCCCGACTGTAGCGCCTAGAACCACTCGGCCACTTCGGCCGGCCCAGTAGGCTCATTCGGATGTGGTGTGAAGGGGCTTGGAGTAAGCACACCACGTTCCCAGACGTCGTCAGTTTCCCAGACCTTGGAGCTGCGGCTTTTCACTCAAGGTCAACTCCTTCCAAATCCTCAAAGATTTTTTTCCATAGGATTACCTGCTGAACAATGAAACCTGAATCCCGTTCTCCATGGAGAACGCACTTTCTGTCGCTCTCGTACGCTGTTCTCTTTGTTTCATCGCGGTAGTCAAAAAGCGCCGTTTAACCAACAGCGACGAGTCTTTCCCTGAAATCGTAATCCGTTGCTGGTTTTATGCATTCTTATTTGTTCCGTTACGTTGTGTCTCCTTCCGTTTACACTTCGCTGAGGGTTTGTTGTCATACTCCCTACACCAGCGCGTCCCAAAAAGCGGGCCGCGGGCAGCGTGGGACTGGACGGCGAACGGTGGTAAAGAATCGAAGACAAGGTAAAAATTAATGGCTTCAGACTTCAGCAGCTTCACTAGTCAGTCGTCAAGGTCAGAGAGTACAGAATGAAGTAAGAACTGAAATGCTCCATCATTACCCTGTACCACTCCACAAGGGAATGGACCATTATGTCGTGTCTAAATCTGACCTCCTTCTCTAAGAGGGACTGCCAGTCCCAGTAGAGATACAGCTGATTTAATATTCACTGGGAGACTTGACTGACTTTTCGACAAACTGTCTATGTGAAGGAGTCTTCTCATGTTTCAGTTTTTGTGAAAAAGTAGTATAAAAATAGACTGCATGTAGAGAGTGATTTGAGGCTACAACTAACCAGTTTTAATCTAGATACAGACTCTTTATTAGGTGACAAACAATGTCAGAAATCCCAGTGAGTTCTTTTTAACACTGACCAGTCAAGTTTCAGTTTTCATCTACTTGTGACAGCTAATTGAATACAATAATACCCTTTTTTATTATATAAATATTTTTCAATCCTTCATGTACATTGTATTTTGCAAGTTATATTATATATATAAGTGAAAAATATAAGCTGACACACACACACACACACACACACACACACACAAAATACTACTACTACTACAACTACTACTCTTCGGCTCTACAGTTCTTGAAGGGCCTTGGCCTGCATCACAATATCCTGCCATTCTATCCGGTCCATGGCATTCCGTCGACGTCCTCTGACACACAGCTTTTTCATGTCTTCTTCAATTCCGTCGACCCATCTCTTTCTGGGACGTCCCTTCCGTCGTCTGCCCCCAGCCTTGCCATCAGTTATCGTCTTACATGTTCTGTCTTTCTCCATTCTGACCATGTGTTCTGCACATCGCAGTCTTCTTATTTTAATGGTAGTGACAATGTCAGGTCTTTCAAAAAGTTGTTCTAATTCTGCATTTTTACGGATGCGCCAACTTTCTTGATCATATATTGGGCCGTATGTTTTACGTAGAACCTTTCTCTCCCAAATGCTAAGGATCCTTTCCTTGGCCGACCAGGGTGGCCGAGCGGTTCTAGGCGCTACAGTCTGAAACCACGCGACCGCTACGGTCGCAGGTTCGAATCCTGCCTCGGGCATGGATGTGTGTGATGTCCTTAGGTTAGTTAGGTTTAGATAGGTCTATGTTTTAGACCTAACTTGCACGGACGGTGCCGGTTTATAAAAAGGGTGACCCAGCCATAACAATAATAATTCCAATGTTCGTTAAAGTCATTGATACTACAGTGAAAGACCAAACATCAAATTATTTTGAAATTAATGAACTCTTACAGATGTAGAACATGGTTTCTGGAAGGCCAAATCTACACTACTGGCCATTAAAATTGCTACACCAAAAAGAAATGCAGATGATAAACGGGTATTCATTGAACAAATATATTATACTAGAACTGACATGTGATTACATTTTCATGCAATTTGGGTGCACAGATCCTGAGAAATCAGTACCCAGAACAACCAACTCTGGCCGTAATAACATCCTTGATACTCCTGGGCATTCAGTCAAACAGAGCTTGGATGGCGTGTACAGGTACAGCTACCCATGCATCTTCAACACGATACCACAGTTCATCAAGAGTAATGACTGGCGTATTGTGACGAACCAGTTGCTCGGCCACCATTGATCAGACGTTTTCAATTGGTGAGAGATCTGGAGAATGCGCTGGCCAGGGCAGCAGTCGAACGCTTTCTGTATCCATAAAGCCCCGTACAGGACCTGCAACAAGCGGTCGTGCATTATCCTGCTGAAACGTAGGGTTTCGCAGGGATAGAATGAAGGGTAGAGCCACAGGTCGTAACACATCTGAAATGTAACGTCCGCTGTTCAAAGTGCCGTCAATCCGAACAAGAGGTGACAGAGACGTGTAACAAAAGGCACCCCATACCATCACGCCTGGTGATACGACAGTATGGCGATGACGAATAAACGCTTCCAATGTGCGTTCACCGCGATCTCGCCAAATACGGATGCGACCATCATAATGCTGTAAACAGAACCTGGATTCATCCGAAAAAATGACGTTTTGCCATTTGTGCACCGAGGTTTATCGTTGAGTACACCATCGCAGGCGCTCCTGTCTGTGATGCAGCGTCAAGGGTAACCGCAGCCATGGTCTCAAAGCTGATAGTCCATGCTGCTGCAAACGTTGTCGAACTGTTCGTGCAGATGGTTGTTGTCTTGCAAACGTCCCCATCTGTTGACTCAGGGATCGAGACGTGGCTGCACGATCCGTTACAGCCATGTGGATAAGATGGCTGTCATCTCGACTGCTAGTGATATGAGGCCGTTGGGATCCAGCACGGCGTTCCGTATACCCTCCTGAACCCACCGATTCCATACTCTGCTAACAGTCATTGAATCTCGACCAGCGCGAGCAGCAGTGTCGCCATACGATAGACTGCAATCGTTCGGAAACGTAATGGTACGCATTTCTCCTCCTTATACGAGGCATCACAACAACGTTTCACCAGACAACGCCGGTCAACTGCTGTTTGTGTATGAGAAATCGGATGGAAACTTTCCTCATGTCAGCACGTTGTAGGTGTCGCCACCGGCGCCAACCTTGAGTGAATGCTCTGAAAAGCTAATCATTTGCATATCAGAACATCTACTTCCTGTCGGTTAAATTTCGCGTCTGTAGCACGTCATCTTCGTGGTGTAGCAATTTTAATGGCCAGTAGTGTACAACGGCAACAACTCTAGACCTGGTTACCAGGGTAAAGCACAGTTTTGAGGGAAAAAATCTGTATCACTTGCACTTTGCGACCGTAGTAAGACGTCTGACTAGATTCTCCATAACATTCTCCTAAAAGAGCTCAATAAATATGGAGTTGGAGGCACTGCTGTGGGAACACCAAATATTATTTGGAAAAGAGAAGGCAGATTGTATCAGTCCAAGGAGCACTATCACGTGAATTGAAGTTGGAATAAGGCGTGCCACAGTGGTTGGTAATGGGCCCCTCCTGTTCTTAGTTTTTTAAATGATTTAAGCTCTGATGGACAATACTTGCAATTCGCAGATAACACAACTCTTTACTCGAAAGGCATTGATGCCAGCAAGGCTCAATAAGAAGCAGATACACTGTTTAACGCTACAAAGGAGTGGTTTCTTATAAACAAAATTAAAATAAAAGGGAAAAAAACGTAAAAACTAGTTTGCAGCCGCAGTTACAAAGGATACCTAAACTCTGTGAAGCTTCTAGGTTTCATGATGGGTAGTAAACTACTTTGATAAGAAAACATGCGCATGTGTGTGACAAACTGTCATGAGTGGTATACCTCCTGAGGCAACGGAAGCATGAGATAAACCGACCAATATCTGCTGTGGTATATTATTTGCCGATCCACAGCTATAGCCTGTTACTATAGGATCACTCTATATGCTGCAAGAAAATATTACTACTACAAAAAGCAAAAAGGATCATAACATCAAGCAGGAACAGTTTTCAGTCAATATGTCTTCATCTTTCTCATGTGAAAGATAATCATGAAGCATTCACAGCAGTGACGTCGACACTTATAACATGTTCAATGAGTAAAACGTGGACATTCCAAGCTCTCGACTCTCCATGACACGGGGCAGTTTTCTAATAGCTATTAATATCAACCATCTGAATAGTAAAATGCAGTCCTTGGAATTGGTGAAATTTCGAGGCAAGATGTCACAAAATCTACTCCAGAAACCACTGTACAGATTGAATGAATTTTTTTACAGTGAAGCAGCAAATTTGACTATCTAAACAATGCACTACAGTATGAAATGAAGTGAAAGTGTGCTTTTTAAAAAGTTCTCACTCCATATGGCACTAAGTGTTATGCTATAGTTATGCAGATTTGTACTTCTATTAGTATGCATACTTATCCTAAATTTGTTCTTGCCTTATAATGCTTGTGTAGTTGTAACCTCCTGAGACTGACGCAGTCCATCCGGTCTTTACCGGTGAACGACGTACCTGCTAACAAGTGGTAATAAGTACAGATGACCAGAAACGTGTAGCAGTTTCGAAGGCAAAAGTGATCTTGGTGAATGGTAGCACCATATAACAAGTTCGGCTTCGTAGGTGATGTACTGCAACGGTAATTCCTCTGAAGGTCCGAAAACACGAGCACTAATTACTGTTTGTCTAAGACAATGATGTTGTGCTTGGCCGGCGATGACTGAATGTTCCCGTTCTGGGCCCATCGGCGGTCTTCAGCTTCCATTTCGCAAGACTGGCTTTCACGGTTTCAGCAGACTGATAGGTTCAAATGGCTCTGAGCACTATGGGACTTAACATCTGAGGTCATCAGTCCCCTAGAACTTAGAACTACTTTAACCTAACTAACCTAAGGACATACGCACATACATGCCCGAGGCAGGGTTCGAATCTGCGACGGTAGCAGTCGCGCGGCTTCGGACTGAAGCGCCTAGAACCGCTCGGTCACCGCGGCCGGCGACTGATAGGTCTTCTTGCGAGCTCAAGCTTTACTGTCAGAATGACGTTATGTCTCCTCGCTGAGGTCATGTTGCTGAGTTCACAACATAGGCCTCTACGAAGCGCGAGGTGAGGCAATATTTTCTGGGTTTGCTCTGCTATTCGCTATGTCGGTTTTCTGCTTGTTTTTTTATTCTGATTGTGACATGTGGCATTGTGTTGGCTTGGTGCTGGCTGGAGAGGACTTTGAGAAAATTTTTCGTTTTCCGATAATACATATTTTCTGTTGCCTAACACTGAGAAGGACCATGGGTGGGATGTCAAACTGGCATTCTTCCATCACGGTGGGTAGCAGTATAATTCCATTGGTGACATTCAGTCATTTACTTAAGAAGAAGAATGTTTTCAATGCAGGGGCAGCCCCATTTGGTGAGTCCTTTGGCCGCCTCCACTCTTCGGCCAGTGGCGCCCTGTGAAGTAGCGGATTTCACCATTTTCAGAGGTGACAGGTCCCAAAACATGGCCGGCAAACGATGCTTTCACTTAAATATTATTTCCTCTCAAGCTGTCTACTTGTAAGTCAAAATATAATTTTTACATGTCAAATGAAGCAACACTCTTTACGCTTCCAGATATGTGTGATTCATCTATGGTCATTATTCGATGGAGCCAAAAGAGGAGCTCGAAGCCACGAGTCAGTCATTTTGAAACGAATGATAGTATACATAGCAAACTACTTGCAAGACAGTAATAACGAAATCCACCCACGAAATTCGGGACTTGATTATTAGTGTGAGATAGGGCGTCTGGTACTATGTTTACATTGGGCTCCCAAAAAGAGTTTCTGTAAACTGATTTTCCAGTATCGCTTCCGACTGGTCGTGTAAGCAGTTCGATATCGACTTCAGAAATGCGGTTCCAGTTGCCACATTTCCTATACCACGCTCGGTTTTCGCGTACACGTAAACGTTCGGTCGTTTTCGATGCGAACCGAGGTAGTCAGTTCCTGTCTTGTTCTTAAAAATATTAGCTACTTTGGAAAAAGTGACTGTTGATGTACCATGGCAGAAGAACAATGAATTATTCGACTTATACTGAACTGAAGAGAAACAGTCATCGTGCTGACCAAACAGGAACAGTTTATTTCCGAGACCATTAGTGCAAAACGACTGATGGTCGAAAACCGATATCTGACCAGTCCAAAAAAATCGATTCATCCCTTACCGTGTAAACAAGATAGATGGAAACGGTTCCCGAAATTCAGTTTTTTTGATGCAGAAATTGTATCGCTGTGTACCTTAGCAAATAACAGAAACCAAACGAGCAACTAAAAAATCAAAATTACTTACTTTCCTTTGATTCTTAGACATAGAAAAGTGTAAGTTTCAAAGTTGTACCACCACGGGAGTACTCTAGGTTTACAGTAACATATCCGGCGCGGAAATGGTAAACAACTGCAAGGTGAGAACAGAACATCGCTAAAGGGGTGGCGAGATTGATAAGCGGCACTGTTACTGTAAACAGAGAATCTCATTTGTCACTGTACCTCCATGGTCTCAGCTGGGCGCTGACGTCTGTTCTGCATAGCTGCTGTATAGTATCGAATTTCTGTAGCTTCTGAGGGGGGAAATGGATGTTCTAACTGCGGTCGAAGATAATAAATTACAGTTGCTCATACGGTTCTGCACACTCCATAAAATCACGTGCCTTGTTATCGGCGAAGCAAAATTTGCAAATGTTGCAGTATATCATGTTCCCCAAGACCCCATCGAAACTTCTTACCCTGAGATTCGCTGGTAATTTTCTCAAAGATTCTCTGATACCCCACCCTTATCTCCAGATTCGAAATTATCAACGCTTATCGCACACTCTCTCGTCAAAAATCCACTTACTGTGGAAAAATCCTTCCCCTAGTTGATTGTAAAGTTCCTGTTCTTCAACTGAAATTAATGCATTTATTAGCCAGACATGAATTTTCAGTAAAAAGAATCTTCGACATCAGTCGTCGTTTTCCCACGGTTTCGCAGAAAACACTGAATGATGCTCACCCTGCAACGGCATTTGTTACTCTGAATAGGAGTGTTCATGGACTGAACTATTGTGGCTCGTGAACAGTACGTCGTAGACATCTGAGGTTGGTAGGCAGTGCCTTTACAAATTAAATATCTCTGTAAAATGGCAGAGTTGCGAAATTACTTTCTTCTTGCCCTTTCAGCCTCCCTTTTACACACACACGCACGCACACACACACACACACACACACACACACACACACACATACACAGAGAGAGAGAGACAGACAGACAGACAGACAGAGAGAGAGAGGGGGGAGGTAGGGAGGGAGAGAGAGAGGGGGGAGGGAAAGGGGGAGAGAGAAACATAAAACCAGCTTGTTCTTTAAAAGCTAAAACTAAGCTCTCTACGGGGCCATTTAGTACCGACCCGCCGCCGTGTCGTCTTCTACCAGTAGCCTCAAAAAAATGGCTCTGAGCACTATGGGACTTAACTTTTGAGGTCATCAGTCCCCTAGAACTTAGAAATACTTAAACCTAACTAACCTAAGGACATCACACACATCCATGCCCGAGACAGGATTTGAACCTGCGACCGTAGCGGTCGCTAGATTCCCGACTGTAGCGCCTAGAACCACTCGGCCACTTCGGCCGGCCCAGTAGGCTCATTCGGATGTGGTGTGAAGGGGCTTGGAGTAAGCACACCGCGTTCTCAGACGTCGTCAGTTTCCCAGACCTTGGAGCTGCGGCTTTTCACTCAAGTAGCTCCTCATCTGACGTTCGAGGCTGAGTGCACCCGTTCCAGTCCTTGCAGCAAGAAAAAGCTCACTGCAATACCGGGGATCAAAATGGAGAATCTCTGCACAGCTTTTACGTTGGTATCCGTAAATTTGCCGACAGATGTTACTGAATGGTAAGAAGTCTGAACAAGTAGGATCCAAATTACAGTACAGCTACCCACGTTGGGTTTTCTGAGATTTCCCTACAAGGCAATGCAGAAATAATATCTTAAACAAAGCCACACCCTTATATTTTTTTTTTACTCTTACTGTATTGTACTCTTCTATAGGATACACTATAGCAACGAGGTTTGCTAGGCCTCGGAGTAGTACAACACAGAACATGTGCAAACGTTATTATATCACTTCTGCCAAAGTGGCAACGACTAACGCAACAACAAATGAAAAGGCACGAAACGTCGTAACAGACAAATCAGTTGAAATTTGAATGTGCTTCTTTGGGATCACGTAGTGAGACATCTAGGGACACGAATGTAGCGTAATCAAGAAATTCAAGCTGCACCCTCAGCAGACACAGTGAAGCTCACCGTCCTTTTCAACGTCCCAGGTCCTATACTGATCGGTCCCCTCGACAACGGAAATGTGTGCTGTGAGACACCCCACAGCCTGAGCAAGTCCACTAAGACTAAACGACAGGGCTGCCCAGGGAGGATTCTGCTACACGATAATGCGCGTCCACACGTCTCCAAGGTCAAGGTTACACAAAGTATTATGCCAAGTTCAAGTGGGAATAGCTTTAGCATATACCCTACAGCCCGGACATGTCACCAGGCGACTTATGTTCTTGTTCCTAAAAAAAAATAATAAATAAAAAAACTCGAAGTTAGAGCTTCAACTAGGACAACAAACTGGACGAACTGGGACCCAGTGGATAATTGGCTCCTGTGTCAGTCGTAGGAATTCTGCGAACAAGAAATCCTTTGGCTCGTGAAAAGGTAGGACAGCTGTGTTCAGGCCTTTGGTGGTTATTTTTGCATAAAAACTTGTTATACCCACGGCTTTGCTTCGTACCTTTTCTTTTGAATGTCCTTCATACAGTAATTAACTCTCTTTTTGAAGAGATGCGATGTTAGGTACAATATTTGACCAATATCACTTTGAGTCAAATTCCTAATCCTGTTAATAGGCCCGTCGAAGAAGTTCCTCTTTGAGACAATCGTGACGCGATGAATTGGTGGACGAGTGGCGGCGGTCGACGCCTGGTTGCGGGCTATTATTCCCTAGATGTCGTCGTAACTAGTCAGCTGGACATTGACTCGGAAAGTAGACTCGGCAATTGACTCACCAGGCGAGTCTCTGTATCGAGCCGTGCAGGTCACGTTAACACCCAGAGTGCAGAATGATACGGAGCAACGCTGAATTTCTGCCCACGTGAAAGGCCAAGCAAAGTAGGACGAGACTAGTACAACAGCTGTAACACTATGAAATTACAATGAAATCCAGACCGTTAGCTGCTTAGAGGCACTGATAAATATCAATGAGGACAGTCCAAAATGTGTATCCCCACCGGGACTCGAACCCAGGATCTCCTGCTTACATGGCCGACGCTCTATCACACTGAGCCATCGAGAACACAGAGTATAGTGCGACTGTAGGGGCTTATCTCTGGCACGCTCCCTGTGAGACCCACATGTCCAACTTACTGTCCACACAGTACATTTTTCGTGTCGCTGCCTGCTATACTCATTACTGGCGGCAATCAGTCTACCGATTTCCATAAGAGTTGGAGCAATGTGGCTGCATCCGCACTGAAGAAGATCCGGGATCTAGTCCCGGTCGGGGCACATATTTTCAAATTTCCCCATTGATATTTATCAACGCCTGTAAACAGCTAATGATCTGGATTTCATTGTAATTTCATTCTTCGAGAGCTGCAGGATCAACAACGATATATGTTCCTTGGAACATGTCCGAAAGGACAGACACCATGTCATATGCTGTAATAGTATGTCGTCTCGCTGCTTAGTGCCTGCTAAGCAGGCAACCCAAATGACACCCTTGTATCGCGTGGAAGCTCTGTGCCCCGTTAGATATGGCAATTCTGAGCTCGTACTTTGTTTATATAGAAGTAGAATGGCCTTCCAAAATCTCATCCACTTTTTAATAAATTGGGAAAAGTTATGAAAAATCAAATAACTCGTGAAAACTAAATTTAGACAAAAATTACTGTTACCGCAAAGAAGGTGTACTCATATTCCATAAGCAAACCATTGGGACTGTAGTACACTTGTGTGACTTCCACACAGCATACACTGCATTTATTTTAGAATAGGACGCTAGTTGATGATGCGTGGAAAAGTGCCAAGATTTCCAACGTCGTCAAATGTCGTCTACGGGTTGTTTCTTCGATGACTGGAAGCCCACCACTTACCCACCGTGCTTATACTATGCAGGACTGGTACGACCAACACGTAGCTTACACAGAGACGTAGAAGTGGTTAACGTATTGACGTCGCATTTGGAAGCACCTGTGTTCACTCAAATTTCCATTTGGTCGTCCTTATTTAGATTTCCCACGTTTCTTTAAATCACTCACGGCGACTATAGCGACGGTTCCTTTGGGATGGCCGCAGTATACACTCTTAAGACAAAAAAAGCTGCACCACGAAGGAATTATCCGAATGGCACGGAAATTGGCAGATACGATTTAAATGTACAGACAAACAAATGATTGCAATTTCAGAAAAAAATTGCTGATTTATTCAACTAATAGAGCTGTCAACTGAGTAAGTCAAAAACGAGTTGTCCACTTCTGGCCGTTATGCAAGCAGTTATTCGCCGTAGCAGTGATTGATCGAGTTGTTGGACATACTCCTAAGGGGTATCGTGCCAAATTCTGTCCAATTGGCGAGTTAGATCGTCAAAATCCCGAAATGGTTGGAGTGCCCGACCACAATGCTCCAAACGTTCTCAATTTTGAGAGATCCAGCAACCTTTCTGACCAAAGTAGTGCTTGGCAAACACGAAGACAAGCTGTAAAAAATATCGTCGTGTACGGCCGTTGAAAGATGGTATGCCATGAAGGGCAACAAAACGGAAAGTAGAATATCGTCGACGTGGCGCTGTGCTGTAAGAGTGCCAGAGGTGACAACCAAACGGGGTCCTGCTATGAAAAGAAATGACATACCAGACCATCACTCCTGGTTGACGGGCCATATGGGGGGAGACAGTTTTATTCCTCGTCTTGGCAAGCCATCCTGAACTTACATTTCAGCAATGTAACGCCCTCCCGACACGGCGAGAGATTCTACTGCTTGTCTGTGATCGCCAAATCATACCTTGGGCAGCAAGGTCGTCAGATTTCTTCCCAGTTGACAACTTTTGAAGCGTTAAGGAGGGCACTCCGACTAGCACGGGATTTTGACGATCTGTAGCGCCAGCTGGACAAAATTTGGCATCCAACAACTCAGTCAGTCAATGCCAAGCCGAATAATTGCTTGTATAAGGGCCAGAGGTGGACCAATGCGTTGTTGACTTTCGCACAATTTGTGAAGCTTCTTCAACAAATCATCCTATTTTTCTGAAGCTATGTTCATTTGTTTGTTTGTACATGTACATAAAATGTACCGATTTCCTTTCGAATAATTCCTTCGTAGTCCGCCGTCTTTTTTTTTTTTTTTTTCTCTTTTATCCCACTTAGAAAGTATTTTCTAACTCATCCCATTCCAATGACTCTGACTTCGACGGAACTTTGAATATTAATTTTGCTTCCCAAGTTCACAGGTATCCTTCCTTCTGAGCATATCTAAGTCATCAACAAAATACAACAATCACAGTCTCCAAAGCAACAATAAGGGCGAAACGAGGAACTTCATGCTGTCAAGCGATTGATGGAACACTTTAGTTCCTCCACAATCGCCCTTCGCCATCAGGCATTGTGGACACTGTGCGCAATACAACCATCCCCTCATGCAGTTAACGACAAGCACACACACACCACAATCCACGGAATGAAGGCATGATCATCATCAGCAGCCAATTCAGTCACTTGGTGATAAGGCATCTTTGAGGCGGCGTGCAACATGGTATCCCAGCATGGTCTTCCATTTCTGCCAATCTTGAGCTTCCCTTTGGCAGTCCATTCCAGCTGTCTTTCGTAAGCTTTTGTCTCATCTGTCTGGAATTCTTTCCCTCCATCTTTTTTGATAAACGAGGCTCCAGTCCAGTGTTTGTTTTGAGTGTCGTCCTTTCGTCGAGGGACGTGACCAGTCCACTGCCATTTCAAGGTATTTACTCTTTACTGTTGTACGTCTGATATATATACTGTTTTCTTTCTGTCTTTCTTTATATCGCCCACCATTGATCTTTGCCTTCCTCTTTGATCTACTATGAGTTTTAGAACAATGAATTTATTTAATATTGATGTCTCATAGACTTAAAATAGGAAATATTTCGACGGATAAAATTGGACTGGCAAGTTTACGGAAAATATTTTTCCGTTTTTAATCCTCAGATGTCGTCTGAGCTGAAGGAAACAGTCTTTAATCATTATATACTGAAGATATAAATCGTCACCCAGCAGACCAATAATCTTTGTCATTCATCAACAATCTTTCTCTTTCTTCAACAACCTTACTGCCATCCGTGCGGGGTCTTTTCGCTATTAACCTATAGAAGATCGTTGTAGTGAGTATATGTTGTAGTATACTCATACTGTGCGTGCTAGATTTTTGCAACTTTATGAGGCACATGTTGTCTGTTGATGAAGGTATACTCCTTGGTCAACTGTGCCACAGTGCTGTTTCAATTGATACGTGTCAGTCGCCGAACTCGTGCTCCGTGTCGATTTTCAGCAGCTACCCCTTCACGTGACCAACAGTCAGCGAAAATGCAAGGGTAACAAATCCAAATCAGCCAGTTGTGCCACTCAAAAACCCTCCACTCATCCCCCCCCCCCTCGCAGTTCCTCTTGTGGGAGATAAAAAGTAGCACACTTTTCCTAAGCTAAAATGGCGGGCAATTCCCTTAAATGGGGTTGCCCCTAGGAGGTCCTGGATCCAGACCCTCAAGGGCATTATTCTCTTTTTGACAATGAACTAAATACCGTAAGATAAAATGAGAGACAGACATACACAAGCCGATTTACGCTGCAGGGCACTGGGCTCAAGATACGTTGGAGATATTGTGATATTTTTAGTGATTTCCTCTCATTATTTCTACCTACTGAGATTACGTTACAGGTTGCGGGTTTGAGTACTAGTGGCCAGAGTTTTGCTATTTGGTAACATAAACATCTCTTTATTTCTGTTCGGCCTCACTGCGTCCCAGGTTTCGTGTTCGATACTAAATGCCGACAGTTTTTTTTCTCAAGTCGATAACGTGCAACAACTTACGCCCATGGTTCATAGACTTGGAGCTATAGCTTCTGAGGTTCAAACCCGCGCCACGCTGTACAGTACCACCAGCTATAAACACTTTTTGTTCTGAATGACAATGTCTGGGTTCGAAATCGTAATCTCTTGAGGAGTAACACACGTAATGGGGTAGAACCCTTGATATTTTGGGATGTAACTCAGGCGTATGCCGAGTTATGAAGTAAAAATCGTCTCTGGCAGCAACGTAGGACGCATTGGCGCCGGCTAGATGTAATGGTATGCTTTTGTAACGAAAATAGTAATATCATTGCCACTAGTACTCAAATCTGCGACCTGAGACATAATCGGAATGGACGGAAGTAATGAGAAACTTGTACAATTGTCGAATTAGCGAAAATTACTGAAAATACAAAAATGCCCCTTCCATATTCTCAACCGCCGAGATAAATATCCCCATCCGACACATGTATCACCATCAGTAGTGTCACATGTTTTCATTGCGGAGAGGTGTTCACATTAATCCACAAAATTTGTGCAATGCTTAGCGACATGTCCTCCACTTTCTGGGGGAATTCTTGAGGTGAAAATCCCTTCTGCCGCCTGGTTTCCAGCAGGTTAGCCCCAGACGACCGCCTTTTGTGAGTTAGGTGCTTTCGTTGTAGCTCAGTGATCGCGCAGTGTACATATTCGAAACAATATTGGTGTAGGGCAGCGATTCCCAACTTTCTAGTCGTGCGGACCCCCTGTTTTGTAAAAGAAGCTTAGAGACGCAGTAACTAAATAAACAAATAATAAATATAAATAAACACACAAACACATTCATACCCGCGCGCGTGCGTTTGTGAGTGTGTGTTTGTGTGTGTCGTGTGGGGTTGCTGGTCCCCCATCGGGCTCCTCTCCAAGTGGCGGATAGGGGAACGTCCTCCAGATATGGAGGGTACCAGGGAAATAAAATACCTGTAGCGGACCAAAACCAGGAGGTATGAGAGCCAATGGTTTGGAAGAAACGCAGAGGAGCCCCCAACAATCAACTGATGCCTTGCAGCCAGTAGATGGATCTACAAAGGCTAAGGATGTTCCCCTGAAAATAGAACCAGCTACCTGAGGAGCTGTAAGGGGCAACCCCTCAAATGGTTGGATGGAAGGCTAACATTCTTCCCCTGTAAAAATCACTTGTTGCGAATGCTAACAGAGGAATACGCCGGACAGATATTTTGATGACGACCCCGGCAAACAAACAAAAGAAATAGATATGTACATAGGAACATGGAATGTGCGGAGTCTATACCAAGCTGGAGCCCTACGGCAGATGCTAACGCGAGTAAACAACTACGGTACAAAACTACTGGTTCTCCAGGAAATTAGATGGAAGGGAAGTGACATAATGGACTCAAAGGACCGAAACATGCTGTAATGCGCTTCGAACCATTCAATGAACGGATATCCATGTTAAGATGAAGTGGAAATTTTTTCAACATAGCAATTGCTAATGTACATGCATCCACAGCGGAGGCAGATGAACAACAGAAGGATGAGTTTTATAGCAAGACAGAACAGTTGTGTGATCAGGCTCCTAAACATGATGTTAAGATCTTAATAGGAGACTTGAATGCAAAAATAGGAAAAGAAGAGGCTTATCAACCAAGATAAGGAAGACATAGCCTCCGTGAAATACCAAATGAAAATTGAATTAGGGTTCTAGATTTTGCTATAAGTAAAAACATGACTGTCAGCAATACGTGTTCTCCACACAAAAAGATACACAAAGAAACATGGATGTCAGCAGATGGACAAACTATAAATCAGATAGACCATATATTGACTGACAGGAGGCATGGATGAGACATAATGGATGCTAGGAGCCAACGTGGAGCTGACTGCATTTCAGACCATCATCTAGTGAGAAGAATTAATTACAGGCAAAGGATCTCACTACTGAGTAACCAAAAAGGATACAAATAAAAAAGTTTTGACATTAAGAAACTAAAGTCAGAAGAAATATGGAGAGCATATCAGACGAAAATAGAAGAGGGAATTAATAACGATACCGACACATCAAATGAACGTATAGAAACTGTGGTGTCACCCCCAGACACCACACTTGCTAGGTGGTAGCTTTAAATCGGCCGCGGTCCATTAGTACATGTCGGACCCGCGTGTCGCCACTGTTAGTGATCGCAGACCGAGCGCCACCACACGGCAGGTCTCGAGAGACGGACTAGCACTCGCCCAAGTTGTACGGACGACTTTGCTAGCGACTACACTGACGAAGCCTCACTCTTTTGCCGAGCAGATAGTTAGAATAGCCTTCAGCTAAGTCCATGGCTATGACCTAGCAAGGCGCCATTAGCCTTACATAGCAATTGATACTTATCGTATAAAGCATGTCTCATCAAGAACGATGTATACAACAAGGATGGATTAAAGTTAAGTATTCCAAAAGCTACGTACTTTTCTTTATAGCATTCATTACGTATCCTGTTTCAGACCTCACGCCATCCTTCGTGTGTTTATAGCGTGCATTGCGGTCCCTTCAAATCACACTGTGTCGGCACTTCTGTCGACACATCAGAAACAATGTGAAAACAATGTAAGACTGCAATGCTCGAGACAGCTGGGGCGGTTTTGGGACATGTACGGGTTCAAAGGAAGACAGATTGGTTTGATGAAGAATGTATGAGAAGAACTGAGCGTGGCAGAGCAAGAATGAAATTATTTCAGAGAAGAACTAGATCAAATCTGAAATATAATGAGAAGCGCCGAGTAGCTAAGAGGGTTTGCAGAAAGAAGAAAACAGCACTAGAAAAAAAAAATTGGAAGAAATTGAACAGCTAGGGGAAGAGAAGCAAGTACGTGAAATGTACCAAAAGATTAAAGAAGGAAAGACTGGGCTTCAAGCCACAACAAATATATGTAGAAATAAATAAGGGGATTTGCTAGGGGAGAGTAATAAAATACTTGACAGATGGGCAGAATACTTCCAAGAGTTACTGAACCCATAAGCAGAAGGATTAGAACAAGAAGAACTAGTAGAAATAACTTATTATGGACCAGAGGTCGTAATACCAGAACCCACACTGGAAGAAGTGATACAAGCCATTAAGACGTTAAAAAATAATAGGGCACCTGGAGAAGATCATCTCCATGCGGAACTTCTCAAATATGGTGAGGCAGCACTGTGTAAAGCAATACATAAAGTAATACCGAGCATCTGGCAGGAGGAGAGCATGCAAATGCAGTGGAAAACGGTTATTACGTGCCCCATACGTAAATAGAAGATAAATTAAACATCCAAAATTACTGAGCGATATCCCTGCTAAATACTACATATAAAGTGTTCTCCAAGATCCTAACTAGGAGGCTTACTCTATGTGGAAGAGAGAATTGGATACTATCAGAATGGCTTTAGAAGAAATACGTCAACAACTGACCAAATATTCGCATTACGCATACTACTTGAAAATTGTTATAAACATCAAATAAACATACATCAGATTTATATCGATTTTAAACGAGCCTATGATAGCATCTCTAGAGTGACCTTGCGGTATGTGATGGAAGAAGCTGGAATCCTAAGAAGCTCGTTAAACTTACTATGATGACCCTCAGTGAAACCAACTGTAAAGTAAAAATACAGGGCGAAATCTCCAGAGAAGTGGAAGTGAAGAAGGGACGCGTTTCCTCGAATGAGGTTTCCTTGCCGGGTTAGCGGAATTTTGCCCGGACTTCTTCGAAGGATTATACTTGGCCACAATATCGTAAGCACCCGAAGAATCGAACTACTTCAGTGGGAGAATGCCCAGCGCGAAGACTTTCGATAATCGCGGCCAAAGCAGTTACTAAACGCAGCCTTCCGAAATGCCTCCACAAAAGAAGACTAAGTAATTATTCCCGAAATCGAATCAAGGACAGCTGCCAACATGAGTAACGTAGAAGTAAATATCCTCGGATAGTGAAGCAACTTAAATCATTTATATCATTTATCATTTCATATCTCCCCACTCCTATTCAACCCCTACCTAGAAAAAGTCATAAGTCAGACAGAGATAAATAGAAGGGGAACCATTTTAATCGTTCACTGCAGTACTTGGCCTACGCAGATGATGTGACATTACTCGCATGAAACACTACTGTGCTGGCTGATGCCTGTCAACAACTAGAGAGGGGTGCAAGGGAACTTGGCCTGGTAGTCAATGCCGAAAAGACCAAATATATGGCAATGACCAACCAGTGAAGCCTACCAAAGTTCAGGATAGCCGACAGGGAGTTTGAAAGCATGAGAGACTTTAAATACCTCGGATCGACTATCACGGAGACAAATGACATCACCAGCGAGGTGAAAGGTAGAATAGCAGCAGGCAACATTTGCTACTTTGCCATTCTATTCATGCTTAGGAGCTCACTTCTGTCACGAAAATCTAAAATTCTCATTTACAAAACAATTACAAGACCAGTTGCTATGTATAGTGCCGAGACATGGACCATGGCTGCAAATAAGGAAAGAATCAAAAAAATGGTTCAAATGGCTCTGAGCACTATGGGACTTAACTGCTGAGGTCATCAGTCCCCTAGAACTTAGAAATACTTAAACCTAACTAACCTAAGGACATCACACACATCCATGCCCGAGACAGGATTTGAACCTGCGACCGTAGCGGTCGCTAGATTCCCGACTGTAGCGCCTAGAACCACTCGGCCACTTCGGCCGGCCCAGTAGGCTCATTCGGATGTGGTGTGAAGGGGCTTGGAGTAAGCACACCACGTTCCCAGACGTCGTCAGTTTCCCAGACCTTGGAGCTGCGGCTTTTCACTCAAGGTCAACTCCTTCCAAATCCTCAAAGATTTTTTTCCATAGGATTACCTGCTGAACAATGAAACCTGAATCCCGTTCTCCATGGAGAACGCACTTTCTGTCGCTCTCGTACGCTGTTCTCTTTGTTTCATCGCGGTAGTCAAAAAACGCCGTTTAACCAACAGCGACGAGTCTTTCCCTGAAATCGTAATCCGTTGCTGGTTTTATGCATTCTTATTTGTTCCGTTACGTTGTGTCTCCTTCCGTTTACACTTCGCTGAGGGTTTGTTGTCATACTCCCTACACCAGCGCGTCCCAAAAAGCGGGCCGCGGGCAGCGTGGGACTGGACGGCGAACGGTGGTAAAGAATCGAAGACAAGGTAAAAATTAATGGCTTCAGACTTCAGCAGCTTCACTAGTCAGTCGTCAAGGTCAGAGAGTACAGAATGAAGTAAGAACTGAAATGCTCCATCATTACCCTGTACCACTCCACAAGGGAATGGACCATTATGTCGTGTCTAAATCTGACCTCCTTCTCTAAGAGGGACTGCCAGTCCCAGTAGAGATACAGCTGATTTAATATTCACTGGGAGACTTGATTGACTTTTCGACAAACTGTCTATGTGAAGGAGTCTTCTCATGTTTCAGTTTTTGTGAAAAAGTAGTATAAAAATAGACTGCATGTAGAGAGTGATTTGAGGCTACAACTAACCAGTTTTAATCTAGATACAGACTCTTTATTAGGTGACAAACAATGTCAGAAATCCCAGTGAGTTCTTTTTAACACTGACCAGTCAAGTTTCAGTTTTCATCTACTTGTGACAGCTAATTGAATACAATAATACCCTTTTTTATTATATAAATATTTTTCAATCCTTCATGTACATTGTATTTTGCAAGTTATATTATATATATAAGTGAAAAATATAAGCTGACACACACACACACACACACACACACACACACAAAATACTACTACTACTACAACTACTACTCTTCGGCTCTACAGTTCTTGAAGGGCCTTGGCCTGCATCACAATATCCTGCCATTCTATCCGGTCCATGGCATTCCGTCGACGTCCTCTGACACACAGCTTTTTCATGTCTTCTTCAATTCCGTCGACCCATCTCTTTCTGGGACGTCCCTTCCGTCGTCTGCCCCCAGCCTTGCCATCAGTTATCGTCTTACATGTTCTGTCTTTCTCCATTCTGACCATGTGTTCTGCACATCGCAGTCTTCTTATTTTAATGGTAGTGACAATGTCAGGTCTTTCAAAAAGTTGTTCTAATTCTGCATTTTTACGGATGCGCCAACTTTCTTGATCATATATTGGGCCGTATGTTTTACGTAGAACCTTTCTCTCCCAAATGCTAAGGATCCTTTCCTTGGCCGACCAGGGTGGCCGAGCGGTTCTAGGCGCTACAGTCTGAAACCACGCGACCGCTACGGTCGCAGGTTCGAATCCTGCCTCGGGCATGGATGTGTGTGATGTCCTTAGGTTAGTTAGGTTTAGATAGGTCTATGTTTTAGACCTAACTTGCACGGACGGTGCCGGTTTATAAAAAGGGTGACCCAGCCATAACAATAATAATTCCAATGTTCGTTAAAGTCATTGATACTACAGTGAAAGACCAAACATCAAATTATTTTGAAATTAATGAACTCTTACAGATGTAGAACATGGTTTCTGGAAGGCCAAATCTACACTACTGGCCATTAAAATTGCTACACCAAAAAGAAATGCAGATGATAAACGGGTATTCATTGAACAAATATATTATACTAGAACTGACATGTGATTACATTTTCATGCAATTTGGGTGCACAGATCCTGAGAAATCAGTACCCAGAACAACCAACTCTGGCCGTAATAACATCCTTGATACTCCTGGGCATTCAGTCAAACAGAGCTTGGATGGTGTGTACAGGTACAGCTACCCATGCATCTTCAACACGATACCACAGTTCATCAAGAGTAATGACTGGCGTATTGTGACGAACCAGTTGCTCGGCCACCATTGATCAGACGTTTTCAATTGGTGAGAGATCTGGAGAATGCGCTGGCCAGGGCAGCAGTCGAACGCTTTCTGTGTCCATAAAGCCCCGTACAGGACCTGCAACAAGCGGTCGTGCATTATCCTGCTGAAACGTAGGGTTTCGCAGGGATAGAATGAAGGGTAGAGCCACAGGTCGTAACACATCTGAAATGTAACGTCCGCTGTTCAAAGTGCCGTCAATCCGAACAAGAGGTGACAGAGACGTGTAACAAAAGGCACCCCATACCATCACGCCTGGTGATACGACAGTATGGCGATGACGAATAAACGCTTCCAATGTGCGTTCACCGCGATCTCGCCAAATACGGATGCGACCATCATAATGCTGTAAACAGAACCTGGATTCATCCGAAAAAATGACGTTTTGCCATTTGTGCACCGAGGTTTATCGTTGAGTACACCATCGCAGGCGCTCCTGTCTGTGATGCAGCGTCAAGGGTAACCGCAGCCATGGTCTCAAAGCTGATAGTCCATGCTGCTGCAAACGTTGTCGAACTGTTCGTGCAGATGGTTGTTGTCTTGCAAACGTCCCCATCTGTTGACTCAGGGATCGAGACGTGGCTGCACGATCCGTTACAGCCATGTGGATAAGATGGCTGTCATCTCGACTGCTAGTGATATGAGGCCGTTGGGATCCAGCACGGCGTTCCGTATACCCTCCTGAACCCACCGATTCCATACTCTGCTAACAGTCATTGAATCTCGACCAGCGCGAGCAGCAGTGTCGCCATACGATAGACTGCAATCGTTCGGAAACGTAATGGTACGCATTTCTCCTCCTTATACGAGGCATCACAACAACGTTTCACCAGACAACGCCGGTCAACTGCTGTTTGTGTATGAGAAATCGGATGGAAACTTTCCTCATGTCAGCACGTTGTAGGTGTCGCCACCGGCGCCAACCTTGAGTGAATGCTCTGAAAAGCTAATCATTTGCATATCAGAACATCTACTTCCTGTCGGTTAAATTTCGCGTCTGTAGCACGTCATCTTCGTGGTGTAGCAATTTTAATGGCCAGTAGTGTACAACGGCAACAACTCTAGACCTGGTTACCAGGGTAAAGCACAGTTTTGAGGGAAAAAATCTGTATCACTTGCACTTTGCGACCGTAGTAAGACGTCTGACTAGATTCTCCATAACATTCTCCTAAAAGAGCTCAATAAATATGGAGTTGGAGGCACTGCTGTGGGAACACCAAATCTTATTTGGAAAAGAGAAGGCAGATTGTATCAGTCCAAGGAGCACTATCACGTGAATTGAAGTTGGAATAAGGCGTGCCACAGTGGTTGGTAATGGGCCCCTCCTGTTCTTAGTTTTTTAAATGATTTAAGCTCTGATGGACAATACTTGCAATTCGCAGATAACACAACTCTTTACTCGAAAGGCATTGATGCCAGCAAGGCTCAATAAGAAGCAGATACACTGTTTAACGCTACAAAGGAGTGGTTTCTTATAAACAAAATTAAAATAAAAGGGAAAAAAACGTAAAAACTAGTTTGCAGCCGCAGTTACAAAGGATACCTAAACTCTGTGAAGCTTCTAGGTTTCATGATGGGTAGTAAACTACTTTGATAAGAAAACATGCGCATGTGTGTGACAAACTGTCATGAGTGGTATACCTCCTGAGGCAACGGAAGCATGAGATAAACCGACCAATATCTGCTGTGGTATATTATTTGCCGATCCACAGCTATAGCCTGTTACTATAGGATCACTCTATATGCTGCAAGAAAATATTACTACTACAAAAAGCAAAAAGGATCATAACATCAAGCAGGAACAGTTTTCAGTCAATATGTCTTCATCTTTCTCATGTGAAAGATAATCATGAAGCATTCACAGCAGTGACGTCGACACTTATAACATGTTCAATGAGTAAAACGTGGACATTCCAAGCTCTCGACTCTCCATGACACGGGGCAGTTTTCTAATAGCTATTAATATCAACCATCTGAATAGTAAAATGCAGTCCTTGGAATTGGTGAAATTTCGAGGCAAGATGTCACAAAATCTACTCCAGAAACCACTGTACAGATTGAATGAATTTTTTTACAGTGAAGCAGCAAATTTGACTATCTAAACAATGCACTACAGTATGAAATGAAGTGAAAGTGTGCTTTTTAAAAAGTTCTCACTCCATATGGCACTAAGTGTTATGCTATAGTTATGCAGATTTGTACTTCTATTAGTATGCATACTTATCCTAAATTTGTTCTTGCCTTATAATGCTTGTGTAGTTGTAACCTCCTGAGACTGACGCAGTCCATCCGGTCTTTACCGGTGAACGACGTACCTGCTAACAAGTGGTAATAAGTACAGATGACCAGAAACGTGTAGCAGTTTCGAAGGCAAAAGTGATCTTGGTGAATGGTAGCACCATATAACAAGTTCGGCTTCGTAGGTGATGTACTGCAACGGTAATTCCTCTGAAGGTCCGAAAACACGAGCACTAATTACTGTTTGTCTAAGACAATGATGTTGTGCTTGGCCGGCGATGACTGAATGTTCCCGTTCTGGGCCCATCGGCGGTCTTCAGCTTCCATTTCGCAAGACTGGCTTTCACGGTTTCAGCAGACTGATAGGTTCAAATGGCTCTGAGCACTATGGGACTTAACATCTGAGGTCATCAGTCCCCTAGAACTTAGAACTACTTTAACCTAACTAACCTAAGGACATACGCACATACATGCCCGAGGCAGGGTTCGAATCTGCGACGGTAGCAGTCGCGCGGCTTCGGACTGAAGCGCCTAGAACCGCTCGGTCACCGCGGCCGGCGACTGATAGGTCTTCTTGCGAGCTCAAGCTTTACTGTCAGAATGACGTTATGTCTCCTCGCTGAGGTCATGTTGCTGAGTTCACAACATAGGCCTCTACGAAGCGCGAGGTGAGGCAATATTTTCTGGGTTTGCTCTGCTATTCGCTATGTCGGTTTTCTGCTTGTTTTTTTATTCTGATTGTGACATGTGGCATTGTGTTGGCTTGGTGCTGGCTGGAGAGGACTTTGAGAAAATTTTTCGTTTTCCGATAATACATATTTTCTGTTGCCTAACACTGAGAAGGACCATGGGTGGGATGTCAAACTGGCATTCTTCCATCACGGTGGGTAGCAGTATAATTCCATTGGTGACATTCAGTCATTTACTTAAGAAGAAGAATGTTTTCAATGCAGGGGCAGCCCCATTTGGTGAGTCCTTTGGCCGCCTCCACTCTTCGGCCAGTGGCGCCCTGTGAAGTAGCGGATTTCACCATTTTCAGAGGTGACAGGTCCCAAAACATGGCCGGCAAACGATGCTTTCACTTAAATATTATTTCCTCTCAAGCTGTCTACTTGTAAGTCAAAATATAATTTTTACATGTCAAATGAAGCAACACTCTTTACGCTTCCAGATATGTGTGATTCATCTATGGTCATTATTCGATGGAGCCAAAAGAGGAGCTCGAAGCCACGAGTCAGTCATTTTGAAACGAATGATAGTATACATAGCAAACTACTTGCAAGACAGTAATAACGAAATCCACCCACGAAATTCGGGACTTGATTATTAGTGTGAGATAGGGCGTCTGGTACTATGTTTACATTGGGCTCCCAAAAAGAGTTTCTGTAAACTGATTTTCCAGTATCGCTTCCGACTGGTCGTGTAAGCAGTTCGATATCGACTTCAGAAATGCGGTTCCAGTTGCCACATTTCCTATACCACGCTCGGTTTTCGCGTACACGTAAACGTTCGGTCGTTTTCGATGCGAACCGAGGTAGTCAGTTCCTGTCTTGTTCTTAAAAATATTAGCTACTTTGGAAAAAGTGACTGTTGATGTACCATGGCAGAAGAACAATGAATTATTCGACTTATACTGAACTGAAGAGAAACAGTCATCGTGCTGACCAAACAGGAACAGTTTATTTCCGAGACCATTAGTGCAAAACGACTGATGGTCGAAAACCGATATCTGACCAGTCCAAAAAAATCGATTCATCCCTTACCGTGTAAACAAGATAGATGGAAACGGTTCCCGAAATTCAGTTTTTTTGATGCAGAAATTGTATCGCTGTGTACCTTAGCAAATAACAGAAACCAAACGAGCAACTAAAAAATCAAAATTACTTACTTTCCTTTGATTCTTAGACATAGAAAAGTGTAAGTTTCAAAGTTGTACCACCACGGGAGTACTCTAGGTTTACAGTAACATATCCGGCGCGGAAATGGTAAACAACTGCAAGGTGAGAACAGAACATCGCTAAAGGGGTGGCGAGATTGATAAGCGGCACTGTTACTGTAAACAGAGAATCTCATTTGTCACTGTACCTCCATGGTCTCAGCTGGGCGCTGACGTCTGTTCTGCATAGCTGCTGTATAGTATCGAATTTCTGTAGCTTCTGAGGGGGGAAATGGATGTTCTAACTGCGGTCGAAGATAATAAATTACAGTTGCTCATACGGTTCTGCACACTCCATAAAATCACGTGCCTTGTTATCGGCGAAGCAAAATTTGCAAATGTTGCAGTATATCATGTTCCCCAAGACCCCATCGAAACTTCTTACCCTGAGATTCGCTGGTAATTTTCTCAAAGATTCTCTGATACCCCACCCTTATCTCCAGATTCGAAATTATCAACGCTTATCGCACACTCTCTCGTCAAAAATCCACTTACTGTGGAAAAATCCTTCCCCTAGTTGATTGTAAAGTTCCTGTTCTTCAACTGAAATTAATGCATTTATTAGCCAGACATGAATTTTCAGTAAAAAGAATCTTCGACATCAGTCGTCGTTTTCCCACGGTTTCGCAGAAAACACTGAATGATGCTCACCCTGCAACGGCATTTGTTACTCTGAATAGGAGTGTTCATGGACTGAACTATTGTGGCTCGTGAACAGTACGTCGTAGACATCTGAGGTTGGTAGGCAGTGCCTTTACAAATTAAATATCTCTGTAAAATGGCAGAGTTGCGAAATTACTTTCTTCTTGCCCTTTCAGCCTCCCTTTTACACACACACGCACGCACACACACACACACACACACACACACACACACACACATACACAGAGAGAGAGAGAGAGACAGACAGACAGACAGACAGAGAGAGAGAGGGGGGAGGTAGGGAGGGAGAGAGAGAGGGGGGAGGGAAAGGGGGAGAGAGAAACATAAAACCAGCTTGTTCTTTAAAAGCTAAAACTAAGCTCTGTATAGTTTCTCTACGGGGCCATTTAGTACCGACCCGCCGCCGTGTCGTCTTCTACCAGTAGCCTCAAAAAAATGGCTCTGAGCACTATGGGACTTAACTTTTGAGGTCATCAGTCCCCTAGAACTTAGAAATACTTAAACCTAACTAACCTAAGGACATCACACACATCCATGCCCGAGACATCGTTGTCGCAATGCGGAAACGGAGCGATTTATGTGACGTCCAAGCATTGGATTTCGGGACAGGGGTGGAAGCATTTCCGAAAGGGCTAAGTTTGTAAACTGTTCGCATGCTGCCGTGGTTAACATATGCCGTGCATGGCAAAATGTTGCTCTCCATCAGCGGTGCAGAGGCAGATGTGGTGCATCGTGGGCCACAGATGATGGGGACGAACGACGGCTGCAGAGAAGTGTGCGGGCGAATACAGGTGTAGTTGTTGAGCAACTGACTGCTCGGATGAACCGAGTTTATTTGTCACCACAGAGTACAAAATAATGCCACGTATTACAAACTTCCAGCAGTGCAAAACACACATATAAACTGTATCGTACCCAGAATATAACTGATTACAGTATTAATATTCAATCATTCATATATTAGTCTTGTTGTCTCTATGAATAATCATAGCCGCCTCATGGCACACCAAGGCTTCGGGCTCCTTGCGATAATGACCGTCGCCCAGGTGAAGATTCAATCCGGTGAAGGAGAATTCCCGTCCCGCGCGAACAACCGCAAGCTTGTGTGTCGACTGTCCTTCCGAGCTACAGCTATAAAAATGTTTCCTCCGGGCCGGATTCGAACCGGCGACCTATGGATTTCTGTTTACAGACCCTCTACAATCCACCTAAATTCTTCGAGCGTTTAGTCCGAGCTTTAACTCGTTTCTGAGTACTTTATTTTCGTTCGTAATTACTTGCAGTGTCACCTGACCAGCGTATGAGGGATGACATTTCAGGGTTCTGCTGGCAACAGTGTCTCTTCAATTACCTCTCATCGAATGTTGCTGCCTATCGGCACGATAGTAGCGCAGCCCGGCGTCCGCTGAGTGGCATCTTGCAGATGAATCACGTTTTATGCTCCACTGGACAGATGATCGTTCGCGTGTACGTCGTGAAACGTTTGAAAGCAAACACCCTGCAACAATCATCGGA
This sequence comes from Schistocerca serialis cubense, assembly GCF_023864345.2. NCBI lineage: Eukaryota > Metazoa > Arthropoda > Insecta > Orthoptera > Acrididae > Schistocerca > Schistocerca serialis. Next base: position 376,881,280 of record NC_064643.1, on the reverse strand, counting down.
AGGGTTCATGCCGGTTCAAATGGTTAAAAAAAAATGGTTCAAATGGCTCTGAGCACTACGGGACTTAACTTCTGAAGTCATCAGTCCCCTAGAACTTAGAACTACTTAAACCTAACTAACCTAAGGACATCACACACATCCATGCCAGAGGCAAGATTCGAACCCGCAACTGTAGCAGCAGCGCGGTTCCGGACTGAAGTGCCTAGAACCGCACGGCCACAGCGGCCGGCGTCCAAGTCGGAGGAGGGAGCGTTATGTTCTGGGGAATGTTTTCGTGATCTCGTGATTGGAAGGTACAATGGATCATCACAAGTATACGCACCCCTAAACGCAGTTTGTTTTCCTTGGTACCATGGCAACTACCAGCAGGACAGTGTAACGTGTCACACAGTTCGCAGTAAACGCGCAGGGTTCGACGAGCACCAGGATGAATCTGCCGCACTGCCCTGCCACCAGACTCTCTATGGATCCTCAAACGAGAAACATAGCGCAGCGGGCCGTCGTGCTGGAGTCGGCATGGCCCCATACCACTGTCGGCGCCTCCAGAATCTCACTGACCCTCTGCCTGCACGTCTTGAAGCTGTCCGCGAAGCAAAAGGTGGGTTCAGGTGTCTGACAGGTGGCCGCATTAATATGACTGGACAGTGTATAAGTGCAACGGAACGATTAAAACGTGTACACAGGATCGAATCAGTGATGTCTATTCCCATTCAGATGGCCAAGAAAGGAATTTTAATAAATAACGTAAATTATGACACACGAAAATAAAGTATTTTGCGCCTATCAGATATTGGGCAGTACGTGTAGCATTCACATGACCTTAAAAAAATCTGTGCCAACAAACGAAGTGTTGAAATTCCAAAAGTTCCAAGTGCCTCTTTTTTACAAAGCGTTTTTTTTTTAGTGCTACACTGTCCACAGTACTCTGTAGCATGTCCCTATACTTGTATTAGGAACCAAATTAGGCAGCAAATGTTTCAAGTATTCATTATCAGATTGCCACATGGTCTTTGTGCCAAGAAATGCTTTCCTCTGGAGTTCTAACTGCCTTGCGGCAAAATTTCCATTTAGTTGATGCACAGTTTGTGTAGCAAGCAGAGTGCGTCTAAGCTTTTCTCTGCATCAACAAAACTTCTTTGTAATGGAAGCAGATAATTTGCATTTCAAAAAAGTTGAAGAAGTCGACAGATAAAAATATGTCTCTATAAAATTTACTAAAGATAAATCTATGAGCTCATTCCATGTAATTCAAATGCACACAACTGACTTCTTTGAGATTAAAGATGCTGCTGAAACATTGTCACTGCAAGTGCGCAATATCTCCATACGTCACACTCATCCATCTCAAATAGCTGTTATTATTACTCAGAAACAGAAGAATGGTATGATGTCAATGTATTCAAAAGGAAAAAGAAGACGGCTGATATATACCATGCCGTACTTTAATCTGAAAGACAAGCATTTTTTTTCTTTTTTATCATCAGTTGAAACGCGTATGTATTCATGTATTCAGTACCAGCGATGGCGAGGCATGACAGAATCTCTGACCAGAAAGTTATTTATCGTTGCTAGTCTGCGCTTGACCGCGCGAGAGTTCAGTTGCATGTAGGGAGTCGGCAGGTGCAGTTGTGTGTGAGGAGTCGGCGGGCGTCGACATGGGACTCTGGTCAAGATTCAGGACGAGGTATATTTTTTAAATAAGCATTGCGCTCATCTGATAATGTAATGCATCTTAAGTGTAATTAATTTGTTCAAGAATCGCCCCAATAATAATTTTGTTTTCAAACCAAGCATTTTAACAAAACAAACATTTTATTGAAAGAAAATTTCCCATGCATTTCCTTAAAGAAAAAATTTACCTAAGTTCAAAGAATTTTTTCGATGCATTTCCTCCAAGCTATGGCGAAAAATAAGAGCAGATGCAATTTTACTGAGGTAAGAACAGGGCCTAAGATCGACATTTCGGTCTATTTGCGTTTTCATTGTCACTGAGATTTCATTTTTATTGAATTGACTTTCATTTTTGTGGGGAGCTTACACATGGCTCAGATTGCTAGTTCTCATTCATTGTCATTAAGTTTTGTTTTTTGCTGGGAGGTTACACTTAGCACGATTCTCATTAACATTTAAATATTGTCTTTCGAAATATTGCGGGGAGGTTACACAGTCTTCTGACTGGTTTGATGCGGGCCGCCACCAATTCCTCTGCTGTACCAACCTCTTCATCACTGAGTAGCACTTGCAACCTACGTCCTCAATTACTTGCTGGATGTATTCCAATATCTATCTTCCTCTACAGCTTTGCCCGCTACAGTTCCCTCTAGTACCAAGGAAGTCATTCCCTGATGCCTTAACGGATGTCCCAACATCCAGCGCCTTCTCCTTGTCAGTTTTTTCCACATATTCCTTTCCTCTCCGATTCTGCGCAGGATCTCCTCATTCCTTACCTTATCGGTCCACCCAATTTTCAATATTCGTCTGCATCACCACTTCTCAAATGCTGCCATTCTCTTCTATTCTGGTTTCCCCACAGTCCATGTTTCACTACCATACAAAGCTGTGCTCGAAACGTACATTCTCAGAAATTTATTCCTCAAATTAAGGCCTATGTTTCATACTAGTAGACTTCTCTTGGCCAGGAATGCCATTTTTGCCAGTGATAATCTGCTTTTGATCTTCTCCTTGCTCTATCCGTCATTGGTTATATTGCTTCCTAGGTAGCAGAAATGCTTAACTTCATCTACTTCTTGACCATCAATCCTGATGTTAAGTTTCTCGCTGTTCTCACTTCTGCTACTTCTCATTACAAAAATGTTCAAATGTGTGTGAAATCTTACGGGATTTAACTGCTAAGGTCATCAGTCCCTTAGCTTACACACTACTTAACCGAAACTATCATAAGGACAAACACACACACCCATGCCCGAGGGAGGACTCGAACCTCCGCCGGCACCAGCCGCACAGTCCATGACTGCAGCGCCATAGACCGCTCGGCTAATCCCGCGCGGCTACTTCTCATTACTTTCATCTTTCTTCGAGTTACTCTCAATCCATATTCTGTACACATTAGACTGTTCATTTCATTCAGCAGGTCATGTAATTCTTCTTCACTTTCACTCAGGATAGCAATGTCATCAGCGAATCATATCACTGATATCCTTTCACCTTGAATTTTAATTCCACTCCCGAACCTTTCTTTTATTTCCATCATTGCTTCTTCGATGTACAGATTTAACAGTAGGGCGAAAGACTACACCCCTACCTTACACCCTTTTTAACCCGGCACATCGTTCTTGGTCATACACACACTGTGCACATCTTGTACACATATTGGCTCTTGTACACATATTGTATATTACCCGGCTTTCCCTATAGCTTACCCCTATTTTCGTCAGACATTCGAACATCTTGCACCATTTTACATTGTCGAACGCTTTTTCCAGCTAGACAAATCCTATGAACGTGTCTTGATTTTTTTTAGTCTTCCTTCCATTATCAACCGCAACGTCAGAATTGGCTCTCTCGTGCCTTTACCTTTTCTAAAGCCAAACTGATCGTCATCTGACACATCCTCAATTTTCTTTTTCATTCTTCTGTATATTATTCTTGTCAGTAGTTTGGATGCATGAGCTGTTAAGCTGATTGTGCGATAATTCTCGCACTTGTTACCTCTTGCAATCTTTGGAATTGTGTGCATGATATTTTTCCGAAAGCCAGATGGTATGTCGCCAGATTCATACATTCTATACACCAGCGTGAATAGTCGTTTTGTTACCACTTCCCCCAATGATTTTAGAAATTCTGCTGGAATATTGTCTATCCCTTCTGCCTTATTTGATCTTAAGTCTTCCAAAGCTCTCTTAAATTCTGATTCTAATACTGCATCCCCTATATATTCTAAGCCGACTCCGTTTTTTCTCCTATCACATCAGACAAATCTTCCCCCTCATAGAGGCCTTCAATGTATTCTTTCCACCTATCCACTCTCTCCTCTGCATTTAAGAGTGCAATTCCCGTTGCACTCCTAATGTTACCAACGTTGATTTTAATTTCACCGAAGGTTGTTTTGACTATGTGCTGAGTCAGTCCTTCCGAAAATCATTCCTTTTTCGATTTCTTCGCATTTTTCACCCAGCCATTTCGTCTTAGCTTCTCTGCACTTTCTGTTTATTTCATTCCTGTACTCCTGAGTTTCACTGAACATTTTTGTACTACGTTCTTTCATCGATCAATTGAGATATTTCGTGTGTTACTCATGGCTTCTTTGCAGTTACCTTCTCTGTACCTAAGTTTTTCTTTTTAACTTCTGTGATTGCTCTTTTTAGAGATGTCCATTCTTCTTTAACTGTACCGCCTACTGAGCTGTTCGTTATTGCTTTATCTATAGCGTTAGAGAACTTCAAGCGTATCTCGTCATTCCTTAGTACTTCCGATTTCCACTTCTTTGTATATCGCTTCTTCTTGACTGATGTCTTGAACTTCAGCCTACTCATCATCACTACTATGTTGTGATCTGAGTGTGTATCTGCTTCCGGGTACGCCTTACAAATCAGTATCTGATTTCGGAATCTCTGTCTGACCATGATGTAATCTAACTGAAATATTCCCATATCACCCGGCCTTTTCCAAGTATATCTCCTCCTTTTGTGATTCTTGAACAGAGTATTCGTTGTTGCTAGATGAAATTTATTACAGGACTCAAGTAGTCTTTCTCCTCCATCATTCCTCATCCCAAGCCCACATTCTCCTGTAACCTTTTTCTTCTACTCCTTCCCCTACAACTGCATTCCAGTCCCCCATAAGTACTAGATTTTCATCTCCCTGTACATACTGTATTACCCTTTCCTTACCCTCATATACTTTCTTCATCTCTTCATTTTCAGCTTGCGACGTCGGCATGTATACCTAAACTACCGTTATCTGTGTTGGTTTGATGTCGATTCTGATAAGAACAACCCCTGTTCACAGTAACACGCTCACTGCCCTACCTTCTTATTCATAACGAATTCTACCCTTGTTAAGTTCATGAGTTGCAAAATAGAAAGATCTGTTGACGATGTTGTTATTTCTTCGCCAACAGCACAGAGTTCTACAGTAAACTTTCCAGCATCTGATCCCAAAAACTGAGTTGTGGGAGAACAGGAAGCCAGTACTGAGAGATTCTTTTTCTTGCATTTAATTTTCTTCTTCTCTTGCAAAAATTTAAAATGTATGAGAAATGATTTAGTTGACGACAGTGCTACTAGTTAAAACATTACCGCTGTATTTCTGTACGTGTATTGTCACAAATAAAACGTAATGGCACTTGAAACAAAAAATTTCTTATTGGGACCTAGAAGCAGTCGGTCCCCTGCTGAGGCTTGTAGAACGTTCTTGATGCATTATTTACTTTCTAATTTGTTTAATTACTTTTTGCAGTGGTGAGGGTGGGTAGCATAATTCTGTGGTAGTAATATACGTTCTCGCTTTTTTATATATACAAAGTTATGTACTGAAAGAGATACGTTGTTTTTTCGTTTTTTCCTGATAACTGTGAGATTTGGCACTTAGAAGGTTTGGAATTTCCACTCTTCAAATGTAAGGTGTGAGAAAATCTGCTACCATGTATTAAATGTAATATCCACTGTTTGTAATGTCATTACACAGCTCTTTATTTGAAAAGAATTTCATTGTCAGATTCTTCGTTTAGGCCTATTGAGTTGGAAGCAACTACATGTCTAGTTTGACGAACAACACAGTTCTAAGGAGCTATTTGATAGACTCATCCCGTTACCACTATATTCAGAAGTAAGACTTCTATAATTAATTAATAACAACAAACGCTGACTATAGACAACACATCACTTTTTACTATCATGTTACTTATATCCAGTTTATTGAGTGGCTTCATGCTCTCACGTTCTCTTTAAACATAATTACCATGACAAGAAGAATATAAAGACTGTAAAGACTGGGCTTTACAGACAGATCAGTAGTCCTTTGAAATACAGAGAAACAGTTAGCCAGATGTTAATAAACCTCACAATAATCGAAGCACAAACGTTTCAAATTGTATTTACTTGAACACAGCTCTTTTGTATCTATATACACACTCTGCAAGCAACGATATGGTGCCATATGGTGCATGGCGAAGGGTATCTTCTACCACTACTAGTCATTTCCTTTTCTGTCCACTCGCAAACAGAGCGAAGGAAAAACGACTGTCTACATACCTGTGTCCGAGCGCTAATTCCTCTTATCTTATCTTCGTGATCCTTAAGAAAAATGCACATTGACGGCAGTAGAATCGTTCTGCAGACAACTTCAAACGCCGGTTCTCTAAATTTTCTCAAAAGTATTTCATGAAAAGAACCTTGTCTTCCCTCCAGGGATTCTCATTTGAGTTCCCGAAGCATCTCCGCTATACTCGAGTTCTGATCGAACCTACACCTAACAAATCTAGCAGCACGTCTCTGAACTTCCTCGATGTCATTCTTTAATCCGACTTGGTGGGGACCACAAACACTCGAGCAGTACCCGAGAATGGGTAGCAATAGATGGTCCATGCACGACCTTCTTTACAGATGAACCACACTTTCCTAAATTCTCCCAAAAAAGTACACAATTCGCCTTCCTTGCTACCGTCCTTAAATGCTCGTTCCATTTCACATCGTATTGCAACGATATGTATAGGTATTTAATCGGTGTGACTGTGCCAAGCAGCGTATTACTAATGTTGTTCTCGAACATTACGGGATTGTTTTTTCCCACTCATTTCCATTAACTTACATTTTTCTACAGTGAGAATATGTTGCCACTGATCACACCAACTACAAATTTCTTCTAAGATATCCTGTTTCCTCCTACAGTCACTCAACGAAGACGCCTTCCCAACCGCAGATTGCTTTACAAGCTGTCCGTCAGACCATTTATGTACGGGGGACGTTCAATTGAACTTAATCTCCGGTCAATGCGACGGCCTTACGCCACCATATTCGAAGGGATTTTATGGTCGCATGGTACCAATCTTCTGGTCGAATACAGAGCCAACGTCTTGCGGCATCAATAACCTCCTCACCACCCACGTACTGCTTCTCACGGAATGCATCCATCATTGGACCAAACAGATAGAAGTCGGAAGGTGCGAGATCCGGGACTGTAGTGTGGATGAGGAAGAACGGTCTGAGATCTTAAGTGAGCAGACTTGTTCGAGACTTTGCGCAGTCATGGAGAAGAAGAAGTTTGTTTGCATTTTTGTGGCTACGAACACACTGAATTCGTTTCTTCAGCAATGTGTGGTAGGCGGCACGCAGGAGATCTGTCTGGTTTGCGCGACCTTGTTGCAATAATGACACACGCCTCGCCCAACTACTCAGCATGCTTTTGTTCACTGTCAGGTCTCGGTAAAGCGCCTATGAATACCTGCGACTCTTTGTTTTCCGCAAAAGAAAATCAGTGACAGCTCTCTGCTTGAAGCGTACCTCCGTTACTGACGCCATTTTGAGGGCTACGTCACATATCGGAATTTCATGAAACTATAGTGGCTGAAGCGGGGATACTCCACGATGTCCCACAGAAAATTCTTCATTTTTTTCAACCGAAACTGACCGAGAAATAAAATATGTTGCATTAGTTACTGAACCCCCTACGTACCGGGTGATCAAAAAGTCACTAAAATTTGAAAACTAAATAAATCACGGAATAATGTAGATAGAGAGGTAGAAATTGACACACATGCTTGGAATGACATGGGGGTTTATTAGAACCAAAAAAATACAAATGTTCAAAAAATGTCCGACATATGACGCTTCATCTTATCAGAATAGCAATAATTAGCATAACAAAGTAAGACAAAGCAAAGATGATGTTCGTTACAGGAAATGCTCAATATGTCCACCATCATTCCTCAACAATAGCTGTAGTCGAGAAATAATGTTGTGAACAGCACTGTAAAGCATGTCCGGAGTTATGGTGAGGCATTGGCGTCGGATGTTGTCTTTCAGCATCCCTAGAGATGTCGGTCGATCACGATACACTTGCGACTTCAGGTAACCCCAAAGCCAGTAATCGCACGGACTGAGGTCTGGGGACCTGGGAGGCCAAGCATGACGAAAGTGGCGGCTGAGCACACGATCATCACCAAACGACGCGCGCAAGAGATCTTTCACGCGTCTAGCAATATGGGTGGAGCGCCATCCAGCATAAACATCGTACGTTCCAGCAGGTGTTTATCAGCCGGGCTGGGGATGATGCGATTCTGTAACGTATCGACGTACCTCTCACCCGTCACAGTAGCAGTTACAAAACCAGAATCACGCATTTCCTCGAAGAAAAAAGGCCCAATAACGGTAGATGTGGTAAATCCAACCCATACCGTGACTTTCTCGTCGTGCAATGGAGTTTCCACGACAGTTCTAGGATTTTCGGTAGCCCAAATTCTGCAGTTGTGGGCGCTGACAGACCCTTGGAGCGTGAAATGAGCTTCGTCGGTCCACAACACGTTACTCAACCAATCGTCATCTTCCGCCATCTTTTGAAACGCCCACACCGCAAATGCCCTCACTAAATCGCCAGGTAACAGTTCATGATGCCGATGGATTTTGTACGGATAGCATCGGAGGGTACGCCTCGGTGGCAACCAAACAGTAGTGTATGGAATCCCGGTGCGACGTGCGACTGCACGAGCGCTGACTTCCCCGCGCATAGACGAACCCGCTACAGTCTCCATTTCTTCCTGAACTGTCTCAGCAGCATTACGTCTTGTGCTCGGTCGCCCACTACGGGGTCTATCGTCTAAACAACCCGTGGCTTCGAACTTCGAAATCATTCTCGCCACAGCTACATTTGCCAACGGACCTTTACCCGTTCGAATCCCCTTCTTATGGCGATAGGATCGTAACGCTGAACTAGCACATTCCCCATTCTGATAATACAGCTTCACTAAAAGCGCCTTTTCAGGTAACGTCAACATGCTGCGATTGCTGGCGCATCTGATTCTCTCTCTCTTTTTTTTTTCTTCATTGTTATTTTTCACCTTAGACAAAGGTGGGCTAGCAGCGGATAAATCTATTCCGCTCTTCAGCCACAAGTATTACAGGAAAAGAGAAAATGAAGATAGAAAAGTAACAGATTAGTGGGTAAAAGAACAGTAGATACAAAAATTAAAAAAACACGAAGCCGTTCACACTCGACGAAAGAACACCAAAAACTGTCGGCACTGCACACAAACACTGATGACTTAGACTGTACAAGTGAACGAAGGAGCGTGGCGGTGAAAAACACTAAATCACAACACGATGGCACACACACGAGAAACTGATGGCGATGACCTCCGGCACGCGAAAGTCCACTGAACATGTGCGAGTCCGGGGACCTGCCAAGAGTGGAAGAAGGGGGTGGGGGAGGGAGAGGGGAGAGCAAAGAGGCCAATGGCAGAGGAGATGGCAGGAGGAATGAAGGTATGGGGTTAGGGGAAGCCCAGGGAAGGAGGGGGGAGAAAGGGAGGAGGGAGGGAAGGGGGAGAGAAGGGAGAGAGGGTGCCCATAGGAACAAACACGGATTAAATAAAAGGTTGCGAACGTTAGGTGTTTTCTTTGATTTAACGAAGGCTTTTGACTGTGTTGACCACAAAATATTACTGCAGAAGTTGGAACATTATGGAGTAAGGGGAGTAGCTTACAATTGGTTCGCCTCCTACTTTAAGAACAGAAAGCAGAAGGTAATCCTCCGCAATATTGAGAGTGGTAATGATGTTCAGTCCCAATGGGGCACTGTTAAATGGGGCGTTCCCCAAGGGTCGGTGCTGGGGCCACTGCTGTTTCTTATTTATGTAAACGATATGCCTTATAGTATTACAGGTGATTCAAAAATATTTCTGTTTGCTGATGACACCACCTTGGTAGTGAAGGATTTTGTGTGTAATATTGAAACATTATCAAATAATGTAGTTCATGATATAAGTTCGTGGCTTGTGGAAAATAATTTGATGCTAAATCACAGTAAGACTCAGTTTTTACAGTTTCTAACCCACAATTCAACAAGAACTGACATTTTAATCAGACAGAATGGGCATGTTATAAGCGAGACGGAACAGTTCAAGTTCCTAGGTGTACGGATAGATAGTAAGCTGTTGTGGAAAGCCCATGTTCAGGATCTTGTTCAGAAACTAAATGCCGCTTTATTTACCATTAGAACAGTATCTGAAATAAGTGACATTTCAACACGAAAAGTAGTATACTTCGCATATTTTCATACGCTTATGTCATATGGTATTATTTTTTGGGGTAATTCTTCTGATTCAAAAAGGGTATTTTTGGCTCAAAAACGGGCTATTCGAGCTATGTATGGTGTAAGTTCGAAAACCTCTTGTCGACCCCTATTCAATAGTCTGGGAATTTTGACATTGCCCTCACAGTATGTATTTTCTTTAATGTCGTTTGTTGTTAGCAATATTAGTTTATTCCCAAGAGTTAGCAGCTTTCACTCAGTTAATACTAGGCAGAAATCAAATCTGCATGTGGAATGCACTTCCTTGACTCTTGTGCAGAAAGGAGTGCAGTATTCTGCTGCATCAATTTTCAATATGCTACCACAAGAACTCAAAAATCTTAGCAGTAGCCCAAACACTTTTAAGTCTAAACTGAAGAGTTTCCTCATGGCTCACTCCTTCTATTCTGTCGAGGAGCTCCTGGAAGAGCTAAAAAATTAAGCAAATTCCAGTGTTACATTCTTGATTTTCTTTATTTAAACTAACGACTTGTCACCTGAATATGTTTCTTATATTTCATTTTATCTGTTTCTACAATCGTGTTATAATTTCATGTATTGACTCGTTCCATGACCATGGAGACTTCTCCTAAATGTGGTCCCACGGAACAATAAATAAATAAATAAATAAATAAAAGAGGGAGGGAGTATCAAAGTTGGTAAGAGGGGTAGATGGAGGGGAGGAGGGCATCATCAGGGAGGGGGAGCTGGAAGAAGTCACCTTGGGAGAGGGTAATGGAGAGTGGAGAGATGGAGAGCAGGTGGGACGTGGAAATACAGGTGCGGCAGTGGGCGGGGGTGGGAGAGGATGGGAGAGACAAGCAGGTGAGGAGGATCGAATTTACAGGAGGTGTAGAGGATCCGTATCCGTTCGAGGAAAAGGAGGAGGTGGAGGAACGGAATAAGGTCGTACAGGATCTGCGTGGGGGAGGGGAGACAGATGTGACAGGCGAGGCGAAGAGCATGGCGTTCTAGGATCTGAAGGGACTTGTAAAAGGTAGGGGGAGTGGCGATCCAGGCAGGGTGGGCGTAGCAGAGGACAGGGCGGATGAGGGATTTATAGGTATGGAGGATGGTGGAGGGGTCTAGACCCCATGTATGGCCAGAAAAGAGCTTGAGGAGACGGAGTTGGGAGCGTGCCTTGGCTTGGATTGTCTGGAGGTGGGGGGTCCAGGAGAGGCGACGGTCAAGGGTGACGCTAAGGTACTTAAGGGTGGGGGTGAGGGCGATAGGACGGCCATAGACGGTGACATAGAAATCGAGGAGGCGGAAGGAAGGGGTGGTTTTGCCTACTTTGATCGCCTGTGATTCTCTCTGTCATTACAGCTTCTTTTATACACGATTGTTATGTGCAGTCACTGACGTTTTGCTGACGAGCGCCATCTGTCGGAAATTTTGTGAACTTTTTTTTGTTCTAATAAAACCCCATGTCATTCCAAGCATGTGTGTCAATTTTTACGTCTCTATCTACATTTTTCCATGTTTTATTAAGTTTTCAAATTATACTGACTTTTTGATCACCCGTCATATAGAGAATAGTAGCGGTCCTATCACACTTCCCTGACGCGCTCCTGACGATACCCTTGTCTCTGATAAACATTCGCCGCCAGGACAAAGTACTTGATTTTATTACTTAAGAAGTCTTCGATTCACTTACATATCTGGGAACCGATTCCGCACACTCGCAGTTTCGTTAACAGTCTGCAGCGGAGCAGCACTTTGTACTTATCGTGAGTCCGACTTTTGTTAAGCCAGCTTTGTTAGATCACAGTTAAAGAAACATGTGAATCGCTGAGCTAAATGTGTTGTCGTTCGATTACGTATGCCAAATAAGGAGATGACGTTCTTGGCTCTGTGTTAGTTTCTTCTTGCTCTGGCCAGGAGATTTTCAGCGCCCCCTGTCACGCATGTGGCGGACGCCCGAGTCACAGTGATGTCAAATCACTTGCTTGTAGCTCGCGCACTCGCCAGCGGAAGCGGCACCGCGCAGCCAGCATCTCGGGCCGAGACGCCTCCTCCGGAAGCAAACACTGCGGGCGCCAGCGGCGGCTAATGATAAAAGTTCTTCCCGAACCGACAGCCGAGCTCTTCGCGACCGCGCGCATGCAAAAATCCCACACCCCCTCCCCCGTCTCGCCGGCACCCCTTTCCCAGTGCTCGCTCTTCTTTTGTTTTCTTCCGCCAAAGGCTCGCCCTGGGCGAGTTCGCTCGCTGCATCCTCTGCCGCAAGATCTCCGATTTAACTCTCAACTTCTGTCCTCGCCCTCTTCTTTTTCTCAGTTTTTTTCTGTCTTCCCCCCCCCCCTTTTTTTTTTTTAGCCAAGCAGCGATGAGTATGGAAGAAGTGAAATGAAAATTCAAAGAATACCGAAGAAGAATAAAAGCAATAGAGTAGGAGAGTGGAGGGAGCCCTCGCGGAAATTTTAATATCGAAGCGCGATGCCGGAGGACCGGTATTACGGCAGTTGCTGCTCTTTCAGAGGAACTCCGGCCGTTCGGGAGATAATTGCCAGTAGCCGGTCGGCGCCAAGCGGCAATAAGCACACAGTCCGAGTAGAGTGCAAATGCGCTGGACTGCGTGCGACTGAAGGAACGGCGTCTTCATTAACACCGAGATGACTATGAGAGGAAGAAATTGTCAGACGAAGCTAACTAGTCACCAAACGGAAAGCTATTATAAGGCACCACACATTTCACAGTATGTTCCAAGACGTCTTCTGACTGTATGTCCACTGTCTACGCAAAATGTCCTCTGACTCCGTATCCACTGTCTATATTTTGGTGCAGAAATGACCGTCTTGTTCGGATTTCTGATACACAGAAGGCATACTGAGCTCCTACTCGCGCCACTTGCACGCGCGTTCCATAGACTTCGGCTCGGCGGTCGTCGTGTCATCTTTGCTTGGTTATGCGTTCCCTCTGGGGCTGTTTGGTAGTGAGCGGTGTATGGGACATGGAGCTGGACGGGTGTGGCTGGGTATTCGGCATCCTGACGATTACAGCTAGTTAAACCATTGGCCGTTGGGCCAAGGAAGCCCGCGTTTTTCTGCAGCGTTGACCTATGCTACCGGCGAGTCTAGCGGGCAAGGAACGGGTGTCGTCGCTTGCAACCTGGATACAAAATGCGTTAGTCAATTGTGATGTACTAGACAACTTGTTACCAGCTAAGGCAGGAAGGCAGTATTGTCCGGTGCCTGCCTGGAGCCCCGAAGCTATCGGCCTCCTTGGCATTTATTCGAAATTATATATGGAGACTTAAACATTGTTAATTCTGCCCCCGTGTCAGCTAGTCAGGAATCTGGTTCCTTGATGTAATTCAGTGACATCTTTGGGACTGTGTGTGTGCCAGTCTGGAGGATTCTGTAAACGCCAAACTAGTATTTTGCAGTGATTCTTGAATTTTTCCCGGCGCACTGAATGTTCGATGAGATTTCGGGATTGTAGCCGGATCACGTTGACTCTATGGTGTATATATGTCTGCCCTGCCTCTTACTTTGTTGCTAAAATAACATTAAAAAAAACAAATACTTTTGTCCAACTTGTAATTGGTTTTGAAACCAAATTTTATTTCTTTATTTCTATGCCTACAGCGTAAGTTGTATGAAGCTATGTCACATTCTACGCTCACAGCGTAATCAATCATGAACGTAAGTCACATTGTTTCAGTGTTTTATACTTTGCACCTTGTATCAGTCTCAATTGATACGTGCTCTATGTTTAGTAATTGTAGCAGCTAACATTCCACATTATTATTATTATTATTATTATTATTATTATTATTACCTACCTTTTATTCTGTGCAATACACGAATTTTTAAAATTATATGCCTGAATGGCTCCTCCGTGGGTTTCAAACTGCATAGTACATAATGGCATTCTGGAAACATCCCCCAGGCTGTGGCTAAGCCATGTCTCCGCAGTATCCTTTCTTTCAGGAAAGGTTCGCAGGAGAGCTTCTGGAAAGTTTGGAAGATTGGAGACGAGATACTGGCAGAAGTAAAGCTGTGAGCACCGGGCGTGAGTCGTGTTTCGGTAGCTCAGATGGTAGAGCACTTGCCCGCGATAGGCAAAGGTCCCGAGTTCGAGTCTCGGTCGGGCACACAGTTTTAATCTGCCAGGAAGTTGCATAGTACATAATGGATGTTCAGCATATGAACTGCTGTCGGTTACATTTTTCGATAGCCATGCGCCAACGCAAGATAGCAGTTGCTTTCCTCACCACTGCTGGCCTCTACGTACGTTCAGTTTGGATCTAGGTTTGATATGTGCATGAGCTGTTTTCAATACCTTACGTGCCCACTGCTGTGTGGCTCGTTCTTGTGTTTCTTTGTAAGTAATGATGCAACGACTGACATTGTGCATTCAATTGTTCTAAGGCATTTCATGTTGTAATTCCTTCTTTCTCTTTTTATCACAATTATGTTCTGATGATGCGTCGAAGCGCTTAAATAAATTAAATTGCGACCAAGACTTTCCACAATTCATTAAATACCGCGTAGGTGGAAGTATTTATTTATCAAGTGAAGAAAGCATACAGTTCATTCGTAGCGCGTACACACCCACCCACCCACACACACACACACACACACACACACACACACACACACACACACACACACAGTGGTCTATTCGTGTACCTCACACAGAGTAGAAAAAGTTTAGCATTTTCTATACAGTCGTGGGAAGTTAATTACTTGCCAAGTGATGTCACGTAATTTATAAAATCGACCTACTTACAATTAATTGAGGATAAAACAAAATCATGCTCCACGCTGGACGTCAAGACATAGTGAAATTAATTGACGAATTGAAATACATATGAGGTCGTTCCACGACGCCAAAATCCTAATGAATTTAAATGCAAATGTCCCAACGCTGGGCGCTGAAAATGTAGTGAATTCAAGGAAGTAATGACATGTAAATGGTGTGGCCTCATGCCGGGCGCCAAATTGTCTGTGAACTGAGGCTGTAATGCCATGCCAATAGCCTCACACTGAGGGCCAAAATGAAGTAAGTCCGTGAGTGGGGGATACTGCCCTTGGGAACGGCTTGCCCGTCCCCACACGTCAGCGATAAGGTTATCTAGATAGGGGTCCGTGAGATGTAAAATGTTTAGCTTCGAAATGAGGCGACAAAGTTGTACCTGCTGAGGGACGCGATTAAGAGTCGCCGACGCAGCACTATGATCAGTGAAACTGGTTAAGGATGACATGAATTGACGAAAGCTTGCTGTGTAGGGATGCAGACAATACGTAAAATTTCAAAGAATAACTTGAAATATAGCTTGTTAAAACTGTCAACCATGCTGTAATAAAATAATTAACATGATGTCTTCCGGAACCCAACATTACAGAAGGAAATGTTGTATTGTATCAGGATCAAGTACAAAATGTGCATGTATGAGTATGACACGATAAACATGTAATTTCATGGCACCATCCCTCACTGATGTGGAGCACACACACACACACACATTTTATATATATATATATATATATATATATATATATATATATATATATATATACCGTATATAGATATATATATATATATAATGTGTGTGTGTGTGTTCCACATCTCCTCCTAAACCACCGTAACGATTTCAACCAAACTTAGTGAACACATAGCTTAATATCTGGTGACAATCGCCGTGGAGATAAGAACCCAACTGCCAATCAAATGGGTTGGAGTCTGGGTGAAAAAGAAGCGTAGCCTGCAACTGGCGAATTCCTAGACTTAATCAATCCAGTATTTGAGAATTATAGCATTGGCAACTTGCAAAAAACTTACACAAAACTTTTACAAAACTTTTTCTCACTCACAGCCCGTACAAAATGAAAGGAAAAATGTATATCGCTTGCTGCTTTTCCCTGTTTCATGCAGTAAAAGTACTGCATCAGGCAGGACTGTATAATTTGTTGGTTCTTTACTACTAACTGTATTCGCGACACATTTAACTGACAGTAAGCACATATACAACTGAATGTAAGACCAAAATTATGTCATTGTAGGATTGTTGTTGTTGTGGTCTTCAGTCCTGAGACTGGTTTGATGCAGCTCTCCATGCTACTCTATCCTGTGCAAGCCTCTTCATCTCCCAGTACCTACTGCAGCCTACATCCTTCTGAATCTGTTTAGTGTATTCATCTCTCGGTCTCCCTCTACGAATTTTACCCTCCACGCTGCCCTCCAATACTAAATTGGTGATCCCTTGATGCCTCAGAACATGTCCTAACAACCGATTCCTTCTTCTAGTCAAGTTGTGCCACAAACTCCTCTTCTCCCCAATTCTATTCAATACCTCCTCATTAGTTATGTGATCTACCCATCTAATCTTCAGCATTCTTCTGTAGCACCACATTTCGAAAGCTTCTATTCTCTTCTTGTCTACACTATTTATCGTCCATGTTTCACTTCCATACATGGCTACACTCCATACAAATACTTTCAGAAACGACTTCCTGACACTTAAATCAATACTCGATGTTAACAAATTTCTCTTCTTCAGAAACGCTTTCCTTGCCATTGCCAGTCTACATTTCATATCCTCTCTACTTCGACCATCATCAGTTATTTTGCTCCCCAAATAGCAAAACTCCTTTACTACTTTAAGTGTCTTATTTCCTAATCTAATTCCCTCAGCATCACACGACTTAATTCGACTACATTCCATTATCCTCGTTTTGCTTTTGTTGATGTTCATCTTATACCCTCCTTTCAAGACACTGTCCATTCCGCTCAACTGCTCTTCCAAGTCCTTTGCTGTCTCTGACAGAATTACAATGTCATCGGCGAACCTCACAGTTTTTATTTCTTCTCCATGGATTTTAATACCTACTCCCAACTTTTCTTTTGTTTCCTTTACTGCTTGCTCAATATACAGATTGAATAGCATCGGCGAGAGGCTACAACCCTGTCTCACTCCCTTCCCAACAACTGCTTCACTTTCATGTCCCTCGACTCTTATAACTGCCATCTGGTTTCTGTACAAATTGTAAATAGCCTTTCGCTCCCTGTATTTTACCCATGACCTTCAGAATTTGAAAGAGAGTATTCCAGTCAACATTGTCAACAGCTTTCTGTAAGTCTACAAATGCTAGAAACGTAGGTTTGCCTTTCCTTAATCTTTCTTTTAAGATACGTCGTAGGATCAGTATTGCCTCACGTGTTCCGACATATTTCTACGGAATCCAAACTGATCTTCCCCGAGATCGGCTTCTATCAGTTTTTCCATTCGTCTGTAAAGCATTCGCGAGAGTATTTTGCAGCTGTGACTTATTAAATTGATAGTTCGGTAATTTACACATCTGTCAACACCTGCTTTCTTTGGGATTGGAATTATTCAAATGGTTCAAATGGCTCTGAGCACTATGGGACTTAACATCTATGGTCATCAGTCCCCTAGAACTTAGAACTATTTAAACCTAACTAACCTAAGGACAGCACACAACACCCAGCCATCACGAGGCAGAGAAAATCCCTGACCCCGCCGGGAATCGAACCCGGGAACCCGAGCGTGGGAAGCGAGAACGCTACCGCACGACCACGAGATGCGGGCTGGAATTATTACATTCTTCTTGGTGTCTGAGGGAATTTCGCCTGTCTCATACATCTTGCTCACCAGATGGTAGAGTTTTGTGAGGACTGGCTCTCCCAAGGCTGTCAGTAGTTCTAATGGAATGTTTTCTACTCCGGGGGCCTTGTTTCGACTCAGATCTTTCAGTGCTCTGTCAAACTCTTCACGCAGTATCATATCTCCCATTTCATCTTCATCTACCTCCTCTTCCATTTCCATAGTATTATCCTCAAGAACATCGCCCCTGTATAGACTCTCTATATACTTCTTCCACCTTTATGCTTTCCCTTCTTTGCTTAGAACTGGGTTTCCATCTGAGCTCTTGATATTCATGCAAGTGGTTCTCTTTTCTCCTGTCCTCTAGCCATCCCTGCTTAGCCATTTTGAACTTCCTGTCGATCTCATTTTTGAGACGTTTGTATTCCTTTTTGCCTGCTTCACTTACTGCATTTTTGTATTTTCTCCTTTCATCAATTAAATTCAGTATCTCTTCTGTTACCCAAGGATTTCTACCAGCCCTCGTCTTTTTACCTACTTGATCCTCTGCTGCCTTCACTGCCTCCTTCTACTGTATTTCTTTCCGCCATTCCTGTCAATTGTTCCCTTATGCTCTCCCTGAAACTCTGTACAATCTCTGGTTCTTTCAGTTTATCCAGGTCCCATCTCCTTAAATTCCCACCTTTTTGCAGTTTCTTCCGTTTTAATCTACAGTTCATAACCAACAGATTGTGGTCAAAGTCCACATCTGCCCCTGGAAATATCTTACAATTTAAAATCTGGTTCATAAATCTCTGTCTTACCATTATATAATCTATCTGAAACCTTCTAGTATCTCCTGGGTTCTTCCACGTATACAACCTTCTTTCATGATTCTTGAACCAAGTGTTAGCTATGATTAAGTTATGCTCTGTGCAAAATTCTACCAGGCGGCTTCCTCTTTCATTTCTTAGCCCCAATCCATATTCACCTACTACGTTTCCTTCTCTTCCTATTCTTACTGTCGAATTCCAGTTACCCATGACTATTAAATTTCTCGTCTCCCTTCACTACCTAAATAATTTCTTTTATCTCATCATACATTTCATCAATTTCTTCATCATCTGCAGAGCAAGTTGGCATATAAACTTGTACTACCGTGGTAAGCGTGGGATTCGTGTCTATCTAGGCCACAATAATGCGTTCACTATGCTGTTTGTAGTAGCTTACCCGCACTCCTATTTTTTTATTCATTATTAAACCTACTCTTGCATTACCCCTATTTGATTTTGTATTTATAACACTGTATTCACCTGACCAAAAGTCTTGTTCCTCCTGCCACCAAACTTTACTAATTCCCACTATATCTAACTTTAACCTATCCATTTCCCTTTTTAAATTTTCTAACCTACCTGCCCGATTAAGGGATCTGACATTCCACGCTCCGATCCGTAGAACGCCAGTTTTCTTTCTCCTGATAACGACGTCCTCTTGAGTAGTCCCCGCTCGGAGATCGGAATGGGGGACTATTTTACCTACGGAATATTTTACCCTAGAGTACGCCATCATCATTTAATCATACAGTAAAGCTGCATGCCCTCGGGAAAAATTACGGCTGTAGTTTCCACTTGCTTTCAGCCGTTCGCAGTACCAAAACAGCAACGCCGTTTTGGTTAATGTTACAAGGCCAGATAAGTCAATCATCCAGACTGTTGCCCCTGCAACTACTGAAAAGGCTGCTACCCCTCTTCGGGAACCACACGTTTGTCTGCCCTCTCAACAGATACCCCTCCGTTGTGGTTGCACCTACGGTACGGCTATCTGTATCGTTGAGGCACGCAAGCCTCCCCACCAACGGCAAGGTCCATGGTTCATGAGGAGCATTGTAGGATACATAGTTCAAGAGATATGACGTCATAAACGATTAGACGCGAGAAAAACGGCCGCATCATACATAACGCTTAAATTTATTACATCTTTGCTACTAACTCTAGTCTCGATAAATTTCGCACACAGTATCCACATATGCCGCTGAATGTACTCACAATACTATATCATTGTACGACACGTAATTCAGTAGATATGACATCATAAACAGTGAGGTGCTTGAAAAACCGCCATATTGTGAACCACGATTACATTTATTACTTCACTGCTACTAAATCTATTCGCAATACGTTTTGCAGATAGTACCCACTTACGCTGCTGATTGTACCTACACAATTATGTCACTGTACAACACATAGCTCAGAAGACATGAAGTCACGAACATTAAGCATAAGGCGCCACGCTGCCTGGCACTGGCATGGACGTACAGCTGTAAATAAATACCTGAGTTGCGTCAGGTTTCTCGGATATTCAAATGGCTCTGAGCACTATGGGACTCAACTGCTGAGGTCATTAGTCCCCTAGAACTTAGAACTAGTTAAACCTAACTAACCTAAGGACATCACAAATATCCATGCCCGAGGCAGGATTCGAACCTGCGACCGTAGCGGTCTTGCGGTTCCAGACTGCAGCGCCTTTAACCGCACGGCCACTTCGGCCGGCTCTCGGATATTCAGTAAGTAAAATAAACATAATACCAGAATTAATACAAAATTGTTAAGGCTTTCGTGGCCACTTGTTGACAAACTGCCTGTTGGCTTCTGTCTCGGGTTCTTCGCGCCAATGTTCGGCTGGTGATTTTCCTGACGTTTCGCCAGCACAAGTGGCTGGCATTGTCAAAGTTCCACCCTCCTTTGCTGGTGGTGGACTGGGGCCGAGGTAGCGGCCGCAAACTATATGTACCTAGCGCGCCAGCGTCCAAGGGCTTCTCCGCGGTCATTTCCGGTGCGGTTCTCTTGCTATCTGCGACGGTCGTTCGCTCCAGCACAGGATCAGTTTAACTTGAGGCTTTCTTCTGTCTTGTTGAATCTATTCTCGTATTTATTTATTTCTATAGCTTCTCGGGACAAGCGGGTGTGATAGTCCTTCTCTCCAGCCAGAACTTCCGTGTCAGCGAATTTTACTACATGGTCCATCTGATACAGAGCGTGCTCTTCCACAGACGATTTATCCACCTGCCCCAACCTGCAATGTCGCTTATGTTCTACGATCCTGGTGTCGATTGGTCGTCCAGTCATTCCAACATAAACTTTTCCACATGTGCATGGTATGAGGTATTCTCCCGAGTATTGCAAGTGGGTCCCTTTTCTCCTTTGCCGATCTGAGACTATTTGATCTTCTTGCAATGTTAGGAATATACCGCATACCATGCATATGAGAAAAAGTTTATGTCCGAATGACTGGACGATCAATCAACGCCGGCCGGGGTGGCCGAGCGGTTCTAGGCGCTACGGTCTGGAACCGCCACTACGGTCGCAGGTTCGAATCCTGCCTCGGGCATGGATGTGTGTGCTGTCCATAGGTTAGTTAGATTTAAGTAGTTCTAAGTTCTAGGGGACTGATGACCACAGCAGTTAAGTCCCATAGTGCTCTGAGCCATTTGAACCATTTTTGATCAATAACACCAGGATCGCAAAACATAAGCGACACTGCAGGTTGGGGCAGGTGGAGAAATTGTCTGTGGCGGAGTATGCGCTATGTGAGATGGACTACGTAGAAAAATTCGCCGCCACGGATGTTCTGGCTGTAGAGAATGACTATCACAACCGCTTGTTCAGAGAATACATAGTAATAAATAAACACAAGAATAGATTCAACAAGAAAGATGAAAGTCTCAGGCTAAACGGATCCTGGCTTCCCGCACTGCAGCGAACGACCGTCGCAGGTAGGAAGAGAACCACACCGGAAATGACCGCGGAGAAGACCTTGGACGTTGGCGCCCCAGGTCCATGTAGTTTGCGACCGCGAGCTCGGCTCCAGTCCACCACCAGCAATGGAGCGTGGAACTTTGACAGTACCAGCCATTCGTGATGCCGAAACGTCAGGAAAATCATCAGACTAACATCGGGCGAAGAACCCGAGACAGGAGCCAACAGGCAGTTTGTCACCAGCAGTAACGATAGAGTAGCCACAAGATTACATTAAAGCAAAAACTAAAAGTAAAGGCCAAAGTATCACGGACCATCCAGCGCAAGACGAACAAGGCCTTTTCTAATTCACCGGCCTAACGCCAGTCTGTAAGAGACCGCAGCAAGGTACATGATCAGAGCACTGCGAGGTATTATCAGTTACTAAATTTGAAACCCTCTGTCACGACAGAATAATTATTGTCGAATCAAATCAAACTGACAACACAAATGTCGGCAAAGAAGGGGGCAGGGGGAATCGGAGAAGGGACATAAGATAAGGCACAAGAGAAAGAACTAAAAAACACAGTATATGACACGAATTACATAGTGTATCACACTTTAAACTGATGATATTAGCCAAGCACCACCAAAGGCAATAAGAGTGACAAGTAATAAATTAAGGCAGTGTAGCAACTAAATCAGTGCTTGCAATGTTAGTTTGGAAAATAGACAAAACAGATGGACGAGAGAAGTTACATTTTAAATACATCGTATCAAGCTTCAGTTCTAGTAAGTAGAAAAACGCTTAGCACAGTAGCGTAACCTTGCGCCGGTTAGCAAGAACGAAAGC
Source organism: Schistocerca serialis cubense (assembly GCF_023864345.2). NCBI lineage: Eukaryota > Metazoa > Arthropoda > Insecta > Orthoptera > Acrididae > Schistocerca > Schistocerca serialis. The sequence continues at coordinate 376,858,896 of NC_064643.1, read as the reverse complement.
ATTACAGGGATGATCAACCAACTCCAGTGGCAAATGCGGCAAGAGAGGAATCCTGCGCCACGGTGTGACTTGTTAAGTTCCGAGAGCGTATGTTTCTGTAACAGTGAACAAATATGTTGCTTCCCCCTACGTAAATGTTGCAAGACGACCTTGAAGATAAAATTATAGAGTTTAGAGCCCACACCGAGGCGTATCTGCAATCATTCTTCCCGTGCCCTATTCGTGATTGGAACAGGACAAGGGGAAAGTGACAGTTGTACAAAAAGTAACCTCCGTCGCACACACAGCAAGGTGGCTGGCGTAGTATATATGTACCTAGGTGTAGATGTAGACCTCGCGAAGTCACAGTAAAGAGGAAGCCACCTTAGGGCACCATCTACTGGGCCGAAAAGAAACAAGGAGGCGCCTCCGTCAGTGGATCTGCAAACAATATTCAACCAGGAACGTATGGAGCATACAAGAGACTGATACGAAACTAACATCTAAATGATGATCACACGGGTACTACTAATCATGTCCAGTTTTTCAAAGTTTCTTTTTCTTAAAAAAAAAAGGACTGCTGTACCTCTCTTGTTCATTCAATAACTGATGCTGTTGACATATTCGATATGCATAAATTTAAAATTCCTCAAGGATATCCACCAGCCGGCCGAAGTGGCCGTGCGGTTAAAGGCGCTGCAGTCTGGAACCGCAAGACCGCTACGGTCGCAGGTTCGAATCCTGCCTCGGGCATGGATGTTTGTGATGTCCTTAGGTTAGTTAGGTTTAACTAGTTCTAAGTTCTAGGGGACTAATGACCTCAGCAGTTGAGTCCCATAGTGCTCAGAGCCATTTGAACCATTTTTTTTTTATATCCACCAGCCCTCCACCACCCTCCACACTTACAAATCCTTGATCCATCCCTTCCTTTGTTATGCCAGTGTCACCTGGATTTCTGCCCCACCCAGATTCTGTAAAGCCCTCCAAATCCTCGAACGCCACACACTCCCTCTCGCTTTCCATATCTGCCTCCCGTCCCCCATACAGATCCTCTATGAGCTCATCCTCTTCCCACATCTTCTCCTTTTCTTCAAGACATCTGCACCCTGTACATTGTCTGCAGGCTCAGTCCTCCCCACCTCCTGGTGTCTCCTATCCTCTCTACTCCCAGCCTGTAGCCGCGCCTTTACTGTTGTGTATCGCCCTCTCTCCATCTCCACGTCCTCCTCTTCCTTTACCAACGTACTTTCCAGTGCCTACCTCCTCCGGATGATGAGCTTCACCCTAGTATCTACCCCTCCTACCAACTCTAAGACTATAACCCCACCTTCCCCCTTTCTCTCCTCAGGGCTCCCTCTCCCCTCCTTCTCCTTCCCCTGAGCGGTTTTTTCCTCCCTCCTACTCCCCTCCCTCTCCAGTGCACCTTTTCCACATCTCTGCATCCCTTCTGAGTTGCCTTCCCTCTCCCACTCCCACCCTGCTCGTCTCCTGCCCCTTGGTGCACCTCCCAATCCATTTCTTTTCATCCCACCCCCTCCATTCCCCTCCCCCACTGCCGCTCCTCACCCCTCTTTTCCCTTCCCTCAGGCCTCCACTCCTTCAGCAGGTCACTGCAGTAATTTTTAATCTTCATCGAATGTGCTCTGTCTCATGCAGTGGTTTTCAAGTGTCGTCTTTCAGGTGTGTTTTAATACTGTGGCCAACTTTTAACTTGTGCATGTGACTTCAGTGCTACGCACATAACCCATTGTGTTTTTTATCTTTATGTGGACTTTTTAATTGTCGCTCTATGAACGTCTCTGTGTCAATTTTAACACCCATTTTTCTCCTCCTATTACGTTCTTATAGCCCCCTTGTTATTGCCTGTCATAGGTGTCGTTTCCTCTTTGTATTTGTAATGTCATTTGGATGAAGAGCGGTGGATTCTGCTGCTGCCAGATATCCATGCATACAAGAAACTGATACGAAACTATCATAAAAAAGACGATCACATGAGAACTATTAATCAGATGCATTCTTTCAAAGTTTCCTAAAAAGAAAAAGAACTACTGAACCCCTCTTGTTCATTCAATAAGTGATGCAGATGACATATTCGATGTGTATAAATTTAAATTTCCTCAAGGATGTGCAGGCAACTCCACCATCTTTGTCTCTCTTGATGTAGAGAAAGCATATGATCAAGTATGGCTTCCAGTCTCCTTTCCGAACTCCAGACCTATGCACTTCCAATTAACTTTATCCACCGTTTTGCATCTTTCCTCTCCAATCGTCCATACTATGTCATTTTTAACGACACCATTTTCCGTAAATTCTAGCTTTTGTACACTCCTAATATGGTCAAACCACTTCCTCCCCTCCACCGCCTTTAGTATGCTGATGACACCGCTTTTCCTGGCCCTCTATCCTACACTCCAGAAGTCCACTTCAATCAGTTAACCTCCTAGTGTATCCAATGGGTCCTTAAGATTAACCCCTCCAAAACCCAGGCAATAATTACAGGACGCGCCGCCTGCACCTTCAGTCTCCATGACTTCTACCCATTTACGACTGTCCCATCCAGCTAACTAACACACTAAAATACCACCTTCGACCAGCAACTAACGTGGAAACCTTACCTACTAAGCATCCAACAGGAAGCCCACTCTAGACTAAAACTACTAACCCGTATAATATGGGTACTATACCCCTGCATTGTTAATCATACTTACAAATCTCTGATCTGCCCCATCCTTTGCTCTGATAATGTTGCAAGTCTCCCCATATCCTCAAACGCATGCTCTCCACCTTACTTTCCATAGCCACTTACCTCCCCCCACAAGGATCCTTTACCAGCTCATAAAATTCCCACCTCTCCTCACACACACAGATCACTTCTGAATAACCTACACCATCCATAAACTTGAGTCCAACAATCCTATTGCGTCCGCTCTCCTTTCCAGTTCCACTATGCTGCTGCGCCTCTACTTACACACCCCATCTACCCTTCACCTGCACACCCTCCACATCCTCTCTCAAAGAAAATTCAACCATCTACGTCTCCTGGACCAAAAACTCAACCCCGACATCTACCTGTCCTACCAACTCTGAATGCACCTTATCTTATCCACCGACCAAGGCCTCCCTCCTCCTCCCCCCCAGCCTTGTCGAGCCCCCTTTTCCTCTCCAGTCTATAAATCCCAACACCAGTCCTCCACAGCCACCCTTGTCTTGTGATCACCTTCTTTTCATCTGCAATACACTGTCCTCCAGCTTCAGTGAAAGTGCAATGGCTCGGTTTTTACTGATCTTTTTCAGGTGTTTCTTTCCTCAAGTGTTTAGCGTTCTATAAGTGTTTCTCAAGTGTTTTTGACTGTGCTGTCTGTCCACATGTTTATCACTGTTTTTAGACAATTCCTGAGGACAGCATTATATTATTTATATTTCTCCCGTTCACATCACCTTTTCAAATAATTTTAAATTCATAGCATCCAAGTTAGCGTTAAGTTCCACTGGCTGATGAACGGGTTATTATTTGTACCGATGCCAGCCCCCCCTCCCCCCATTCGCCCACATGAGGCATGGGGAAATGAAATAATAATAAAGAAAAAAAGAGGATGTCCAGATACCGTTCATTAGGAGCGACCTGCAGCGCGCTTCGACCCTCTGCGATTGGAAGCATACTATGTTTTTTTCTGTTTCAAATTATTTCCTAACGCGCTAGAGTTATTAGCATAGGTATGCTCTCTATACCGAGGCGAAAAATCTCTGCCTGTCTTACCAATGTAAAAGTTTCAGAGTCCCAACATCTTATCTTATACTCTCCAGATTTATGAAACGTATTTCATGGCTTCTGCCCTGCATCATGACTTTTATTAACGCATTAGCAATTTTTTCGCAAGGGGGCCACTCTGAGTAAGTGTTACATGTTTACCGTTTTCTTTCTGAGCAATAGATTTTTTCTTACTCATAGAATTAAGCAATTTACGAACGCTTTTGCCTTGTACCCATTAGCGACATACTCCTGCATAATCGTCTCCAATTCGTTGTGTCTAGTTTCCAGGCTCATATCAGCCTTCAGCAGTCTATGTGTAATAGAACGAAAATATGTCCATTTGTACATCGTAGGATGGCGTGAATCACTGTTAACGATGACGTCCGTGTACATCGGCTTACGAAAAATTTCGAAATCCTGCTTTGTCCCTTGTCTAATGATCGTGAGGTCTAAATAATTTATGGATTCTATAGTAAACCGAATTCTAGGATTATTGGAACTGAAATACCAACTGAAGTTGATAATCTCATCGTCATCACCTTCATATAAGGTAAATATGTCACCAGCATAACGATGGTACGACAAAATCTTAGGTACAAAATGAGAATTGGAGGTGAAAAATTCACATCCGAAATTATTAATAAAAATCTCTGCTAAAGTACCCGCCAAACAGTTACACATTACTAGACCTGTTGGCTGAGTGTAAAGTTTATCATTGAGGACAAAAGAATTAAAAGATAAGGATAGTTCCAATAATTTCATCAACTCTACAATTTAACTCAGTTACTCTTGCTGTAACAAATTTTTAGATGTAGATATAGAAGAAGTAAATATAACTAGTGTCTGTTGCAGAGGCATGCCCTGTATTTTGTCATGTAGCTTTGTACTTACGTTAGAATGTGGGATGGGTTGCTGTGTTAGCGTTTTTTTTTGGTGTCTCCTTTGTTCCGACTGCTGCTACCAGCGTTGAATCGGCTTTGTTTTAGTTCAGCCATCTTATTCTGTGGGGCACTTTCGTTCCATTTTCGCGGTTTCCATGCAACTAGGGTTCCATGCAACTAGGGTCTGCAAAGCAGATAGATATGGAAGGTGACAGGTAAATCAATTTTTTTTATTTTTTTATGTGAGGTCCGCCACTTATGCAAAATACCGTTTTTCTCAGTACCCAAACATGTTTCGGCACCACTGTGCGATCATCAGTGGGTTTTCGTTGTTATTTATTCTGCAATGTGAACATTTTTGTTAAATGATTATAAAATTATGTGCATTTTTAGTTCAAACAACAGATCATTTCTTTTTGTAAATACCTCTACATTTGGGGAGAATGAATTTTCTGGACCACTTTTGTGTTAAATATTACAGGTAGCTTGTCATATGCAACCAAACAATGTTGATGAGAAGGCTCCTTGCTGGGAGTTAACCTATCTTCTAGAATGTAATTTAGATTTTGCGATGTTTTCGCGCCTATTTTCGTATTTACTTACGTTTTCGTGTGGCAAGCACTTCCATTCTCTGTATCGTGCTGAGATGTTGTGATGCATACTTAACTATTAAGTATTTTCCACGAATAGCGTAGTAAAATGCTGGGACACGTAACAAACCACAATCACACTGTGTTCTGGTGTAGTGAAAAGCTGCATGGATTCGTTAAAGGTGAAAGAAAGGAAGTATGATCAATCTCTGTTTTGTTGTTTTAACGACTCACCTCTTTGCATGTTACGTCCGCCTGCTTGGTTGAGTGGTGAATGGTAATGTGTTTGCCTAGCATGCAGTGGGTCCAGTTTCAATTCCCGGACGTGTTGGAGATTTTTTCCGCTCATGGACTGGATGTTGTTTGTCCTCATCATTCATTCATCACCACCCATATGGAAGCCGCCCAGTGTGGCGTCACCTGAAATAAGACTTAAAACATGGCGGCCGAACTTCACTGTTTGGGGCCTCCAGGCCAACAACGCCACACGATCATTTCATAATTTTTTTTTCATGTTATATAGCAAGCTGCTTCCAAATAGTTCCATCTGCACAGATACACCAACATTTAGAAACTGTACACCCCAACTGCAAAGACAAGAATGAAGAATTTTTTATACCCAAGAAAGAACAATTATTAAGAAGTCAAGAAACTGTGAAGTATGCGACTCGTGCTGTGAATGAAAAAGCCGCAAATGTATCGTATTTGGTCAGCTTTCCCATTGCACAAGCAGGAGAAGTGCACACTACAGCTGAGAATTTAATAAAACCATTGTGGTAGACGTGTACACTTGATGAAAAGTCTGCAACGGATCTTTCTACAGCGCCGTTTTTGAATGGCACTACTTTGCGTCGAATTAACGCTCTTGCAGGCTATATTAAACAAGAGCTAGTTAGTTGCCTTCATCACCACAAATTTGTCTTGCAAATGGATGAGTTGACTGATGTTGCTGGACTGGCCAACTTGCTGTTAATAATTAAGACGATATCAGTATAAACATACACTGGAGGAAGCCTTGCTTAATGGTGCAAAATTACCAACTAACACAACCACAAAAGACATTTTTAACACGATTAACAAGGTTTTTGAAATAAATCATCTCAATTACAATGATTGCATTGACATATGTCCAAATGGCGCAACGGAAAATATCGATAAATAGCAGGAACAATATAACCAACAAAAGTGAAGCACAAACTGTAGTTCTAGCAATTGTAGCCCGCATTGACAAGCACTCACGACAAGAAGACGCCACCAAATCTAAAACCGGTTCTTGATGAAGCATTTTAATGTGCTTGTACTCTGATTAAATTATGTTTTATATACTCCTTGAAAACGTTGTTATTATGTTTCACTGAAGTCTGTATGGCGTAATATTGCTACTACTGATAAAACGTTGAAACAGTCTAGCAACGCTATGCAAGCCACATATGATCAATATCTTACGAATACATTAAAGGAAAACCAAATGCACTTTGATAAAATACTCGAGAATATAAACGTGCTTTTAGTTGTCACTTTGCTTTTCAACACGCTAGGTCAAATATAATGTTCACTCTTGAATGAAAGTCGTCGTCCTTTAGACGTAGTACAGGCCAGGGCCTAATTCCACATAATGCCTTAAAATGACTGCCTGGTCCAGGACTCCAGCTTCGCCAGAAGACAAATCATTAAACAATCTGCGCAGGAAGTAACGCGCCTGTAAAGCAATAATGTAAATTTTAAATGTGCCGCGTAATGGCGGTGGGCCGTAGCGCTCCAGCGATGTTTTCGCTCTGCAGCAGACAAGGGCGTAATATTGAAAACTGGTATTATCTGAAACAGGTTTAACACTTCTATAAATAAAACTCAACTTACATTTTAACGTTTTATCTGTTTGACATGAGCTCGGTAAATTACATTACGTTACAAACACGGACAAGCAGTTTACGCAATAACGCTTCAGGAAACACACACACACACACACACACACACACACACACACACACACACAGAGAGAGAGAGAGAGAGAGAGAGAGAGAGAGAGAACATTTACATATACACTGAATTGCCGAAGAAACTGGTACATCTGCCTAATATCGTGTAGGACACCCGCGATCATGCGAAGGTGGCACAACACGACGTGGCATGGACACGGCTAATGTCTGAAGTAGAGCTGCAGGGAACTAACATCATGAATCCTTCAGAGCTGTCCATAAATCCGTAGGAGTACGAGGGGGTGGAGATCTCTTCTGAACAGCACATTGCAAAACATCACTGATATGCTCAATAATGTTCATGTCTGGGCGTTTGGTGGGCAACGGAAGGGTTTAAACTCAGAAGAGTGTTCCTAGAGCCACTCTACAGCAATTCTGGACATGTGGAATGTCGGTTTGTCCTGCTGGAGTTGCCAAAGTATGTTGGAATGCACAACGGACAAGAACGGATGTAGGTGATCAGAGAGGATGCTTACATACGTCTCAGAGTCGTATCTAGGCGTATCAGGGGTTCCATATCACTCCAACTGCAAATGCTCTACATAATTACAATCCTCCACCAGCTTGAACAGTCTCCTGCTGACTTGCAGGGTCCATGGAGTCATGACGTTGTCTCCAAACCTCTACACGTCCATCCACTCGATACAATTTGAAACGACACTCCTCCGACCAGGCACATGTTTCCAGTCATCAACAGTCCAATGTCAGTGTTGCTAAATGAACCCGTAAAAGCTTTGTATCGTGCAGTCATCAAGGGTACAGAAGTGGGCCTTTGGCTCCAAAAGCCCGTATGGATGATGTTTCGTTGAGTGGTTCGCATACTGACACTTGTTGATGGCCCAGAACTTAAATCTGCAGCAATTTGCCGAAGGGTTGTACTTGTGTCACATTGAACGATTCTCTTCAGTTGTCGTTCGTCCCATTCTTGCAGGATCTTTCTCCGGCTGCAACGATGTCGGAGATTTAATGTTTTACCTGATTCGTGATATTCACGGTACACTCGTGAATTAGTCATATGGTAAAATCCCCGCTTCATCGCTTCCTCGGATATGCTGCATCCCAACGCTCTTGTGCTGACTGTAACACCACGTTCAAACTCACCTAAATCTCGAAAACCTGCCATTGTAGCAACAGTAATCGATCTAACAACTGTGCCAGACAGTTGTTGCCTTATATAGGTGTTGCCGACTGCAGTGCAATATTCTGCCTGTTTACATACAGTGCTATTACAAATGATTGAAGCGATTTCATAAATTCACTATAGCTCCATTCATTGACATATGGTCACGACACACTACAGATACGTAGAAGAACTCATAAAGTTTTGTTCGGCTGAAGCCGCACTTCAGGTTTCTGCCGCCAGAGCGCTCGAGAGCGCAGTGAGACAAAATGGCGACAGGAGCCAAGAAAGCGTATGTCGTGCTTGAAATGCACTCACATCAGTCAGTCATAACAGTACAACGACACTTCAGGACGAAGTTCAACAAAGATCCACCAACTGCTAACTCCATTCGGCGATGGTATGCGCAGTTTAAAGCTTCTGGTTGCCTCTGTAAGGGGAAATCAACGGGTCGGCCTGCAGTGAGCGAAGAAACGGTTGAACGCGTGTGGGCAAGTTTCACGCGTAGCCCGCGGAAGTCGACGAATAAAGCAAGCAGGGAGCTAAACGTACCACAGCCGACGGTTTGGAAAATCTTACGGAAAAGGCTAAAGCAGAAGCCTTACCGTTTACAATTGCTACAAGCCCTGACACCCGATGACAAAGTCAAACGCTTTGAATTTTCGGCGCGGTTGCAGCAGCTCATGGAAGAGGATGCGTTCAGTGCGAAACTTGTTTTCAATGATGAAGCAACATTTTTTCTTAATTGTGAAGTGAACAGACACAATGTGCGAATCTAGGCAGTAGAGAATCCTCACGCATTCGTGCAGCAAATTCGCAGTTCACCAAAAGTTAACGTGTTTTGTGCAATCTCACGGTTTAAAATTTATGGCCCCTTTTTCTTCTGCGAAAAAAACGTTACAGGACACGTGTATCTGGACATGCTGGAAAATTGGCTCATGCCACAACTGGAGACCGACAGCGCCGACTTCATCTTTCAACAGGATGGTGCTCCACCGCACTTCCATCATGATGTTCGGCATTTCTTAAACAGGAGATTGGAAAACCGATGGATCGGTCGTGGTGGAGATCATGATCAGAAATTCATATCATGGCCTCCACGCTCTCCAGACTTAACCCCATGCGATTTCTTTCTGTGGGGTTATGTGAAAGATTCAGAGTTTAAACCTTCTCTACCAAGAAAAGTGCCAGAACTGTGAGCTCGCATCAACAATGCTTTCGAACTCATTGATGGGGACATGCTGCACTGAGTGTGGGAGGAACTTGATTATCGGATTGATGTCTGCCGAATCACTAAAGGGGCACATATCGAACATTTGTGAATGCCTAAAAAAACTTTTTGAGTTTTTGTGTGTGTGTGCAAAGCATTGTGAAAATATCTCAAATAATAAAGTTATTGTAGAGCTGTGAAATCGCTTCAATCATTTGTAATAACCCTGTATCTCTGTAATTGAATACGCATGCCTATACCAGTTCTTTGACGCTTCAGTGTATTTGTTGACTCTCCTAGGAATGACGCAGAACGCCCCTCTTGTAGCGCCCTCCGCTGGAGTTGGTTGATCATCATGGAGACCCTTTTACGCTTGCTAAATGAACCCGTAACGAAACCCGCTGCACTTCTTCGTCTTCTCTATTTCCTTTATCATTCTTATCTGGTACGGGCCCCAGACTGGGGAGCAACATTCGAGTATCGGTTGAACGAGGGTTTTGTAAGCTACTACCTTTATTGATGAACTACATTTCTTGAGAATTCTTCCAATCAATCTCGATCTGACATCTGCCTTTCCTGCGATGAGGTCGTTGCACTTTAAATAGCTCCGTATGCATATTTTATAGAAACAGCTGCCTGCAGTGATTGTTCTGCAATCGTGTAATCATAACATACTTTTTTTGTTAACGTATACGCAGTATGTTACATCTGCTTATGTTGAAAGTCAATTGACTCTCCCTGAACCAACAGTCCATCCTCTGCAGGTCTTCCTGCATTTCGCCACAATGTTTTAACGTTGCGACTTCTCTGTACCCAGCACCCTCATCCACGAAAGTCTCATGGAACTTTCGACGTTGTTTACGACATCATTTACACTACTGACCATAAAAATTGCTACACCACGAAGATGACGTGCTACGGAAGGTTGGCGCCGGTGGAGACACCTACAACGTGCTGACATGAGGAAAGTTTCTGTGGTGTCACCGCCAGACACCACACTTGCTAGGTGGTAGCCTTTAAATCGGCCGCGGTTCGTAGTATACGTCGGACCCGCGTGTCGCCACTATCAGTGATTGCAGACCGAGCGCCGCCACACGGCAGGTCTAGAGAGACTTCCTAGCACTCGCCCCAGTTGTACAACCGACTTTGCTAGCGATGGTTCACTGACAAAATACGCTCTCATTTGCCGAGACGATAGTTAGCATAGCCTTCAGCTACGTCATTTGCTATGACCTAGCAAGGCGCCATGTTTAGTTACTATTGATATTGTAAATAACGTATAGACAAGAGCTACGTTCAACATTAATGGATTAAAATTAAGTATTCTACCAGTTACCTCCTTTTTTCTAAGTTCTAATTTCCTTGTCCTGTTCCAGACCTCACGCCAGCCTGCGTGAGCTTAAACGCGTGCCTTTCGGCTTCCTCTCAATTTAGTGGGTTGGTCTCCTGCCAATCCACAACAGTTTCCAACTGATTTCTCATACACAAACAGCAGTTGATCCGGCGTTGCCTTTTGAAACGTTGTTGTGATGCCTCATCTAAGGAGGAGAAATATGTACCATCACGTTTCCGACTTTGATAAAGGTCGGATTGTAGCATATCGTGATTGCGGTTTATCGTATCGCGACATTGCTGCTCGTGTTGGTTGAGATCCAATGACTAATAGCAGAATATGGACTCGGTGGGTTCATGAGGGTAATACGGAACGCCGTGCTGGATCCCAACGGCCTCGTATCTCTAGCAGTCGAGGTGACAGGCATCTTATCCGCATGGCTGTCGGAGACCATGGCTGTGGTTACCCTTGACGCTGCATCACAGACAGGAGCGCCCGCGATGGTGTACTCAACGACGAACCTGGGTGCACGAATGGCAAAACGTCATTTTTTCGGATGAATCCAGGTTCTGTTTACAGCATCATAGTGGTCGCATCTGTGTTTGGCGACATCGCGGTGAACGCACATTGGAAGCGGGTATTCGTCATCGCCATAATGGCGTATCACCTGGCGTGATGGTATGGGGTGCCATTGGTTACATGTCTCGGTCACATCTTGTTCGCATTGACGGCACTTTGAACAGTGGACGTTACATTTCAGATGTGTTACGACCCGTGGCTCTACCCTTCATTCGATCCCTGCGAAACCCTACATTTCAGCAGGATAATGCACGACCGCATGTTGCAGGTCCTATACGGGCCTTTCTGGATATAGAAAATGTTCGACTGCTACCCTGGCCAGCACATTCTCCAGATTACTCACCAATTGAAAACTTCTGGTCAATAGTGGCCGAGCAACTGGCTCGTCACAATACTCCAGTCACTACTCTTGATGAACTGTGGTATCGTGTTGAAGCTGCATGGGCAGCTGTACCTGTACACGCCATCCAAGCTCTGTTTGACTCAATGCCCAGGCGTATGAAGGCTGTTATTACGGCCAGAGGTGGTTGTTCTGGGTACTGGTTTCTCAGGATCTATGCACCCAAATTGCGTGAAAATGTAATCACATATCAGTTCTAGTATAATATATTTGTCTAATGAATACCCGTTTATCATCTGCATTTCTTTTTGGTGTTTTAATGGCCAGTAGTGTATATATACAGGGTGTTCAAAACAAGTGTCGAATACTTTGATAAGTGGTAGTACTCATCGAAACAACAAAAATAAGTCCAGTAAACATCGGTCGGGAAACGTGAACTTCCCGAGATAAACACATGTTTATAGAAAGTGTTGCGCAACGCTTGCATGCCGATATTATCGCAGTCGTTACATTGGCGCCCCATGGAATGTGTCGACAAGGTATTATGTCTCACTCACAGTACTCTACCTACCTGCAGTCAGTTCTGGGGTTCGAGTCGTGTTGTAGGCTACGTTAGTTTTCGTCGTGTTTGTGTGCCTTATTGTACAGTACTGTCAATCCTGGGTACAAATAATGGTGTTTTACCTTCTTCCGAACGCGGATTCGCTTATGTGTTTACTGTTATTGCGCTGTTTGCACGTACAAATAGTGTAGTACATTTCCATGTTCTCTCTTCCACCACTTGTTAGCAATGGAAGCCTAACGGTCGACAAGTGAAATGCCATATATGATATTCTGCTATGGTTTGGGAAATGGGCGTTGTCAGCGAGCGAACAATAACGAAAATTAATAGTTTAAAAAACAAAGACAATAATGTTGTATTTGAAAAATAAACGATATCATTTCACTTACAAGTGTTCATCTGCGGCCTTCAGCCGATTTATACACTGAAGCGCCAAAGAAACTGGCATAGGAATGCGTATTCATGTACAGAGATACATAAACAGGTAGAATACGGCGCTGCGGTCGGCAACGCCTATATAAGGCAACAAGTGTCTGGCACCGTCGGCCCCTCCCCAGGGCCCCCTTCTCCTCTTTCTTCCTTCTCCCAGAGCGGATTTTCCTCCATCCCCCCCCTCCCCTGAGACCCTGCACCCCATACTTGCCTCTCTCCTTCCCACATCCCTCCCTACCTGGCCCTCTTCCGAGCGCCCCCCATTCCCCTCCCCCATCTCTTCCCCTCCCTCCCTTCTTCAGGTCTCCCTCATCTCCTTGAACCTGGCAGATCCTCTGTATTGCTCATCATCAGTGTGCCACGTCAGTGTTGTGTTTCGTGCTGTTTCTCGTGTGCGTCAAGAGGTGTGATTTTAATTGTGTACTGCCTTGATGTTCGCCGTCAGTGTTACGCTGTGTGCTATGCCATCCGTCAACACCTTTATGCTCCAGTCATACTGTGCCTTGTGTTCTTTTAATCGTCGCAGTGTGTGGCTTTTTGTGTGTGCTACTTTTAAACAGTTTTTTATCTCCATTTTACAGTCACCCCGTTTTTTGTATATTGCCTTCCATGATGTTCTCCCTTTTTATATCTATGTTCGCCTTCTTCTCTCCTTTGCTGTTTTTAAATGTCTTCTCTTGTTTTGTTCTATGTCTTTCGGCTGAAGAGCAGCGCATATGCTGCTGCCAGCCCGCCCCGATGGGGAATTGAAATACAATAAAGAAAAAAAAAAAAAAAAAAAAAAAATGGCACAGTCGTTAGATCGGTTACTGTTGCTAAAATGGCAGGTTATCGAGATTTAAGTGAATAGTCGGCGCACGAACGATGGGACACACCATCTCCGATGTAGCGATGAAATGGTGATTTTTCCCGTACGACCATTTCACGAGTGTGCCTTGAATATTATGAATCTGGTAAAACATAAAATCTCCGACATCGCTGCAGCCGGGAAAAGATCCTACAAGAACGGGACCAATAATGACTGAAGAGAATCGTTCATTGTCACAGATGTGCAACGCTTTCACAAATTGCTGCAGATTTCAGTGCTGGGCCATCAACAAGTGTCAGTGTGCAAACCATTCAACGAAACATTATCGATATGGGCTTTCGGAGCCGAAGCCCACTCACGTACCCTTGACGACTGCACGATACAAGGCTTTACACCTTGCCTAGGCCCGTCAACACCGTGATTGAACTGTTGATAATTGGAAACATTTTGCCTGGTCGGATGACTCTCGTTTCAAATTGTATCGAGTGGATGGACGTGTAGAGGTTTGGAGACCCTGCCTGTCAGCAGGGGACTGTTCAAGCTTGTGGAGGACTGTAATTATGTAGGGCGTTTGCAGATGGAGTGATATGGAACCCCTGATACGTCTAGATACGACTCTGGCACTTATGTAAGCATCCTGTCCGATCACCTACATCCATTCTTGTCCGTTGTGCATTCCGACATACTTGGCCAATTTCAGAAGGACAATCCGACACCCCACATGCCCAGAATTGCTGCTGAATGGCTCCAGGAACACTCTTCTGAGTTTAAACCCTTCCGTTGCCCACAAAACGCGCAGACATGAACATTATTGAGCATATCAGTGATGCCTTGCAACGTGCTGTTCAGAAGAGATCTCCACCCCCTCTTACTCTTCTGGATTCGTGGTGTCAATTCCCTCCAGCGTTACTTCAGACATTAGTCGAGTCCATGCCACGTCATGTTGCGGCACTTTTGCGTGCTTGCAGGGGCCCTGCACGATATTAGGCAGATGTACCAGTTTCTTTGGCTTTTCAGTTTGTATTGCTTTCTTCTGGGTATATTTCGCACAAAGACCACGAAGATAAAATTGGACAGATTCGAGCTCTTGTAGGTGCTTACCGGCATTCGTTCCTCCCGCGAACTATTCTCGATTGGAACAGGAAAGGGGGGGGGGGGATCTTCTGGATGAACCACCTTTAAACTTTTGATGCAAGTTTTTGTTGCAACACCTTTAAGCCAATGCTCCAGTCAACATTAAAAGTACAAGCATAGCAAGCCACAGGAACTTACATCAAAGGTTTGTCATACGCCGCTAGTTAGAAACAGCGCAGTGCGCTCAAGCTATGGGGCACAAATGGAGTAGAGCAACACATATTAAAGAAACCATTACAGTATAAATGAAAACAGTTATAACAAAATACCATGCTTAACAACAGAAGTATAAAAATGGTAACAATTTAAATATACGGGAAATGCTGCAAAATGATACTGCAGTTGATAAGAGCCATCTGTCCAGTGCAGATAGCATTAAAGTGCTCAGAATGAATAGAATTAACATAGTAGGAATAATAGTTATGGCACAGAACAAAAACAATTAAAAGAAGAGAAAAACAATGTTTTTCTTTATGGAGAATAGTAAGAAAGGTTATAGGCTTAATATTCTTTTACAGTGTCTGTGTAGTTCAATGCAAATGTCCTTCAGACAAGCATTATGCAGGCATGTCTGAAGCACATTTGCATCCAACTACACACATGCTGTAAAATATAGACACTGCAATAACTGTATTTCATGCCAAAGCAAAGGCAATCTGGTGAGAATAACATTATCTCATCCTGCATGGGAACCACACAATATGCAAGCAGTATTGGATGAGACACTAGGACATGTGGAAGTTTGCATCAGTCCTGGAGGTGTGCTCAGATAGCCAAAGTGGTTAAGACAATTTATCAAGACAAGTGGGAAATCCAGGTTTGAGTTTTTTACAGCACAAATTTCCATGTGTTTCTAGCAAATGAAACAGATTCACAGTTTCTGAACACCTTTCAGATACACCTTGACTGTCACCTTCCCCCTGTTGTGTACACCAGCTGCCCTGCTTGGAAAGCTTGTTGTTGACAGGCTGACATGAGGACATTTGTTTACTATCACCAAGTTCCACATCTTGTTTGTTTTCCTTACTTGCAAGGCTTGTTTCTATCCACTGGGGAACCTGGAAGTAGGCAATATGTGCAGAAGGTGAGGGCATGACTTCAAGGTGTTGTTCCAATAGCTTATTGACATCTTGTCATGGAGTCACTGGCAGTTTTATTAACCAATACTGTGTCAGATGCCATGAACATATCATGAATGAACCTGAACCAGATAAGAGTTAGGGGGGTTTTGGGAGGCTACCAAGGTTTCATCTAGATGGCCCATAAACAGGTTGGCTTAAGGTGGTGAGATGTAGATGCCCCTAGCTATGTTGCGTATTTGTTTATATACCTTCCCCTCACAGGAGAAGTAGTTGTATGTGAGGATACAGTTAGTAAGGTACATGAGGCAGTGGGTTTTGAGTCAAAAGAAAGGGACATGAGAAGGATGGTGCAGCCAAGCCAGAGGTAAGTAATTCCTGGAAGATGTCCAGGGGTTTGTTAGGTGGGATGGGGCAGAGGAGGGGGATGGAGGTTGGGGGGAGGATCATTTTTAGATGGTGATATGAACTGCAAGAGGTAAAGTTCAATGCAAAGATTAGGTTGCCATTGATTGGAAGGATTGGTAACAAAGAAATGTTGCCACTGTATGAATTGGGAGAAGTAGAGTACATTTTGACAAGTGCAGCATGGTTAAACCTGAGTGTTGGATTGAAGGTGAGGCCTTTGAATAGGGTTGAGATTTCTGTAGAGTTGAAGTTTTTGGTGGAAAGATTAACAACATTGCTTTGGCTTTGTTTGGGTTCTTGAATTAGTGGAGTAGTGTGATGGAGTTTTAGAGGATTTGGCAAACTTAAAATCTCAGCAAGGAAAGGTCTGGTTGCTTTAAAGAGTTGACAACAGTGTTTACTTTGGGTAGCTGCTCTACAGTGGTGTCTGGAGTGTTCTTCCAAGTGTTGCAGAGGAGTGATTTCACCTAGATCCCTACTCATTATGGTTCATGTCACCTCCCTATAAACCAACATCCTTCATACACATGGCCTTGCCAGTATCAAACACTATCTCTTCCAAAGTGCTTCTGACTCCAAACTCACTACCTCATACCTGGTATGTCTTACCAACTATATCCTCGCAAACAACTTCTGCGCTGAGGGGAGTATATAAAAAAACCACAACACAGCTATAGGCATCCTAAGCCAACCTGTTTATGGGCAATCTAGATGAAACCTCCCTTGTCTAACGAAACTCCATACCCCTTGTCTTGTTCAGGTTCAATGACAATATCTTCATGATATAGACACAGGGCCAAGACACCCTCTCCTCATTCCTCGAAAAACTCAACACCTTCTCTCCTATCTTTTTCACCCCATCCTTCTCAACCCAACATGACATTTTTCTGGACAATATCTCCATCTCTCTGTTGGCTCCATTCACACCTCTCTCCATATCAAACTCACAAACCACGAATGATACATGCGTTTGGGCAACTGTCACCACTTGCACATATAAAAATTGCTTTCATACAGCTTGCCCATGTGTGCATGGCATGACTGTTGCGACAAGAATTCCTTCATTGAGTATACTAAGGTCTCACAAAGGCCTTCAAAGGCAGGCAGTAGCCCCCTCCCCCCCCAATCAAATCTAGTCTGCAAACACATTTACATGCAACATCCTCATACTCTTTTAATCCTCCCACAACTCCCAAGAATCAGCTGCATGGAGGCGCCCTTGTAGTGTAGCATATCACTTTGGTATGATGTGTTGCATAAGCATTTTACAAACTGACAAATGATAATGTTACCACTATTTTAAGTTTATTTTTGTATTGAATTAGTATAGCCTACTGTTTGAAAGTATGGTTTATTTGTGTGCATGAATTATGAAATGGATGGATGCAACATATCTACAAACCAGGATGATGATAAATGTTGTACCATGTTTGCAGTACATGCTGGTTGGGTGGTTTATTCTGAGTCATTGGGTTGTGCCTTAAAGATATGGTGCATGCCATGGAGGAAGAGTGGCCATGACAATGCCTATGATGTCATGGGGACAAGATTGTTACATACTTCCTCAACTGGAAAAAAAAAACCACTTCTTTTTAAATGTAGTCGCATGAGTAGGAATAAAATGACAATGTTTTGATTAATGTTAACATTAATCATGTATACATATTCTGATCTATGGAACATGTAACTAATTAAATATTAAATAAGAAAGACAATTTTTGGACCTAGTAATTATCAACATTATTGTGATGTTCCAAATAAGGACAAAACCTTGTAATGCACGGTCACTGTAAACAAGAGTGGAATGTAGGATATACTGTATATGAGATGAATTATATTTATTTGGAGAATTGAGTCTTGGATCTGTATTCTTAACTTCCAGCATTAATTGCACACTCTGAGAAATGAAGTTCAATCATAAGATATTGGCGAATGTGCAGAAACAACAAGGTGAGCAATCCCGATCAGACGTCACTTTGTCACCCAGCAGTACAAAATCAATTTATAGATAATTATTAAATCCTTTGAGCACAATTATGATGGAGAAAAAAATAACTTTCCATGAACAGGAAGATGTTGGACATTTACAGAGAGCTTCAATTGTATTAAACTCTCAATGAGTCTACAACAGTCACCGCAGTTTGCAGGTGTAGTTTGTCAACCTGCAGTGGTGGCAATGCCTATGGCACACTCACTTGGGTGATGCAGCACTATCTACACTCTTGTCCAGCTTCTTGTCAACATCTGGTCACTGCGAGATTCTGTTGAGCTGTATAAAATCTAGGATGATTAGTGTCCAAAAGTTTTTTTGGTGCTGGTGTTTGTGTTGTGGCATAAGGTGCAAGTGATTTTGCAACCAAGGGTTTTTTGGTATACTACAGCTGCATGTTACAGTATTAAGCTGAGTTTAATTAAAGAAATGTTATTATAGATGTTGAGTGCCCATGATGATGAGAAGAATGGATGTGTATGTGTCAGCTTGGTTCAGAATATTTAGTGTGCAACTGAGAAATAACATAAAATAGTTAACTGGCAGTATAGAGAAGACTAAATCAGAATTAAAAAATGAGATATAAACAGCATTAATTAATATCACAACTGCAGATGACACTCTCCATGTTAACAGAGAGGGACTGTAACTGATTTAGTCAATCACAAACTACATGAAAAGATTGAATCATCTCTAAATACACCTCATTTGATAAAGAAACAGAACAGAGAATGAATCACAGAAAATTGGGGTGAATTAACTAAGACTAAGAGGAAATTAAATAAAAGAAAGTTTAGTAGAAATAAGTGAACCATCACCCGAGCTGATAGAGGAGATGTATTAGGAAATGGTACTAGACCATCTAAACAATTTCCGAAATTTAAGCCAGGTGGGAAGGTTCACCTCATGTATTTTTAAGATTATTACTAAATCTTGACCCAAGTGGTGTGATGATGCAAAGAG
Source organism: Schistocerca serialis cubense (assembly GCF_023864345.2). Classification (NCBI taxonomy): domain Eukaryota; kingdom Metazoa; phylum Arthropoda; class Insecta; order Orthoptera; family Acrididae; genus Schistocerca; species Schistocerca serialis. The sequence goes on along the minus strand of NC_064643.1, from coordinate 376,839,761 downwards.
GATTGATTTTGCATTAATTTATTTAGAGAGTGACATGGTGGAGTTGGGAAATGCTCATGCTGAAGAAATTACATCTTGGATCAATTTTCAGGAAAAGTTTCAAAACAACTACTGGCCTCCTAATACTCAAGAAAAATTGGCACTTGAGTATCTTGACACATTGTAAAAATAGTTGGGAAGCATGCTTAAGAGTAATTTATGTTCCTGATCTTGGAGGATGGTAGAGGCATCCTAGAGCATTACTAATGCAATCTCTCCCATAATCTGGTGCAAGACTACGGAAACTTCCATTTAATGAACAAGATTTTACAATCGTTTTTAATTATGTTTGTGATTTTATTACATTATTGCTGTATGCATAGGGCAATACAGATGTGTTCTGTATTTATTTTATTTTATATGAGGAATGGTATTCAGATGAGTTTGAATTGCGTTTCTGACTGTGTAAACCCCAAACATTCTGAAGCCAGTACCAGAAACTAGGGCATGCAATGTAATGTTAAATAGATGTGATCAAAAGATGTGTGTCTTAAGCAACATCCCTCAGATAAATTCATATTCCATGTGAATTCAGTGTGATGACATCCAGTGTATTGAGTTATCTGTTATATTTCTTCAGCTTTAGATTTCTGTATATCAGTCTCTTAATTCTTTCTCTGTCTCCTTTAGAACTGTAGTTACTCTTGACAGTCCTATACTTCATGACTGACAGCCAGCAAATAGGCTGCAGAACAATGAAGATATTTTTTTCCCATATGGAGCTGCATGTTAGCTCAGTTACTTTTGTAAGGTGGAGTCAAGGGGGATATATCCTTAGCTATCAAGTATAAAAATTATGAGCTAATATCCAGGTATGATTGTTGAACAATATAATAGGATGGCATTGGATGAAACATACAATAGGAGAGCATTCAGAGTTACAGTAATGAGTGACTATGTATAGAGGAGTAAAATAAATACAGTATACAAGACAGATTAAAAACCAGGTATGAATATGGGCTACACTAAGATTAGTCTACTTTGATATATGTATATAGAAGGAGAAGGTAGAGTTGTAAATGTTTTTAACAGGATATTGTACCCTATCAGTACGTATGCCTGGCATGTTGGTAAGGACAAGTGGACCTAAAGGAATAGGTTGACGTACACCTGAGAGAAAAAGGAAGATACATAAATAGGGACACTATCACTGTGGAAAAGCATAAAATTGTGTCAAGAGTGAGTGTCTGGAAAGAGGTGTGTCTTGATGATTACTACTTAATCTAGTACCATTACTTTCAAGGTTCATCAAAAGTAGCAAATTAGATAAATTTATCTGAGTTTGTTAATCTGTTCCATATGCTGATTTAATGATGACATATTAAAGAGACAAATGCCTGAGTACTGTTTGCTAATCTTCAGGTTTGGAAAGACAGATAACTGACTATAGAATGCCCAACAACAAATGTTTGTTAATTGTTAAAATATGTAACTTCCCTGGTTCAGGTGGCAGTTTTATGACTGTGGAAAATGTCTGCTCAGGAAACTGGCCTCATAATAAGAGAGGTTCTGTTCTCTGTAACAACTATACAAGACAATATCCAATGTAGCCCTGTAAGTTTTGCAGAATTTCATATACTGTTCCTAAAAAGTAGTGTTAATTCAGTTTACTAAAAGTTTGCCTTGCCAGAGGTGTAGCACACATACAGTGGTTTCCAAACATGTTATGAGCATGGCTGGAAAAGCATGAGTTCTGGAAGAAATCTATTTTATTAAATGAAATACAGACAATTAGATAAAATGACTAGTGGACTTAGATCCTCTAAACAAGATCCTGTAAACTGTAAAACAGTTTAATGATCTGGATTGGTAAAAAATACTTGTTATCTGGGGTCCCATATCCATAGTAAAAAAACGATTACCTGGTAGCAATTATACGAAACTTGATCAAAGTGAAGTTGAAGCAAATAAATGCTTATGATGATTGCGTGTTATATTCCATTGTGGGGCATTCCACATGTAACAGACATGAATAAATATGTTTCTTACAAAGCGTGATGCAATTACAACTGTGATTATATATAAAATAGACACAAGATATTGATACTTGTAGCTGAGAGGGTTAAAACTAGTTTTGAACTTCAAATCTTTTTTCATTTTATATAGTGACGTATGTGTTGCACAAGCATTTTTCAAAGCAACAAAAGACAGTAGCCACTATAAAAAATTAATTTCATAATGAATTAATGTAGCCTTCTGTCTGGATGTATGTTTCACTTTTGTAATTGTATTATGAAATGGGTGGATGCAGCATACCTGCAAAACTGGAATGACAATACACAGCATACTGCATTTGTGTTACCTGCAAATAGGGCACTTTAGTCCACGTTGTCAGGTCCAGCCTTGGAGATATGATGCAAACTGTGGAGAAGGAGTGGCTGTGACAATGTCTAGGATGTCATGGGGACAAGAGAAAACTTGTTATACACTTACTCAATTGGAATCTGTTACATAAGATAGACCATTTTTGGACTTAGTCCTTATTAATGTACCTATGATGTTTTGAATAAGGAAGCAACCTTGTAATACATGGTCATTGTTAACAAGAGTACAATACACATTGTTTAAAAGAAGGATTGTATTTATTTGAAGAATTGGAGGTTGGATTTACTCTCTAGCTTCCAGCAGTAACTGCAGCACTTCGAATATGAAGTTCTGTCAGAAGATATTGATGAGTGTGCACAAATAACAAGGTGAGCAAGATTGAATAATAGAATTCTATGAGTGTATCCAGATTATGCTTTACTTCATGACCCACCATCACAGTAAAGAACCAGTGGAACAGTGCACCTTATATCACCTGAACTGGAGCAACTGAACCATACCCTTCACCAGGACTCTGACTGTCTATCATCATGCTAAGAAATAATGGACATCTGACTCAAGATCCTCCCTACCTCCCTTAGAGAGGTATTCTGTCACCCATTCATCCTACACAACATCCTCATCCATCTTTATGCCCCTCCCACTCCCAACCCCTTGCCACAACAGTCACATCCCAGTCGAAGATGCAGTTGCAAGACTGCCCAGTTCATCCACCCAGCATATCCTACTCCAGTCCCACTCAGGCTTAGCCATTCCAGCAGATGCAGGGCCTCTTGTGAAAGCAGCCACATCATATACCAGCTGTCCTGTAAGGACTGCACCGTACTTTATGTGGGCATGACTAATGGTCAAGCACAATTTTTTCAAGTTTACTTTATGAGAGATGTTGAGATGGAGAATGATAGGCAGTGTCAAATTATTCAGGGAGCTGAACATGTGACTTTGCTGAAAATACAAGAAGTTCTGCACAATCACAATGTGTTGCACAAGTTTAAAACAGCGATTGAGAGCACATTCGACAAGAGCTGCTGGGTGGTGATACACGCAGATCATGTGCCAAGTGGGCAGCATGTGCGCCACTACAATGCGCCGGATGCAGCTAAGGTCGCAGGCTTCAACCCACCACCCCAAGGGACATCATCCTGCACAAGCATGATGATTTTCTTGCCAAGATTGCAGACATGCACCACATCTACAGTGCTCTACAGTATCCCATTATGTTTTGAAAAGGGCAAGAATGATATCATTTCAGAGCTCTCAAACAAATCTGGTGATTGGTCAACTGAACAAAAAAAAATGGAATGCATGGATTTCTATGCATCTAAGACAGGCTGTTCCAACCGAGCTCCAGGGAGCCGGAGCACTCCGGAGCGCTCACTGCGACAGCTCGGAGCCCGTGTGGAGGGGGAAAGCAAACTCACTGCCCCCTGGCCGCATGCAGCCGCAACTGACGCAATAATCCGTATTCAATGACAGCTATGACTACCCGCGGGAGCCCTGTACCTCTATTGGAGGATACTTTTCTATTCATTAAGAGGGATGGTCGTCCTCAGTGTCTTGTATGTCATAAGTATTTAATTCTGCGAAGAGGTACAATATACAACGACATTATACACGTCTTCACGCAGCGTACTACGATAAGGTAGAAGGAGTTGCACGCAGAGAACTGGTAGCGAGGCTTAAGAACGACATACCAGGAGACGTAAGATTAAAAACGGTTTCGTAATACAGAGGGTATCAAAACATGCAACATAGTTCGTGTTCTGTAATGCGTTTATAATTTTCAGGTGAATGAGAACGGAGAAAACACTACTGAATCTGCAATTCGGGCAAGCTACAGGGTCGCTCACATCATTGCGACGAGTGGAAAGCCGTTTCGGTGGGACCACTCGTAAAATAGTGCATGGTAGCAGTTGCAGAATGTTTGTTTCCAAAGGAGGTACAGGCAATTGAAGGGGTTTGCCTGTCGAAGCAAACAATGTCTCGTCGAATCCTGGACATGGCAGCGGATTTAGAGACACAGCTCAGGAAAAAGGCGGAGAGCTGTGTTGCATCTTCGCTAGCGCTTGACGAAAGCACCGACACATCAGACTGTTCTCAGCTTACAGTCTTTGAGCGTGGTGTCGCCATGGAGCTGCAAGTAACTGAAGAACTCTTGGATGTGGTACCACTCGATTACACCGCAACAGGACGTGACATTTTTGAAGCTGTTTGTTAATCAGTGGACAATATGAATTTGCCGTGGGATAAGCTCCATTCTGTAGCGACAGACGGTGCACCACAAATGATCGGACATCACGAAGGTTTTGCTTCTCGTTTGAAAAATAAGCTCAGGGACGAATTCGGGAAAGATATTTTGACTCTTCATTGTTTTATTCACCAAGAGACATTGTGTGCTAAAACAGTAGAGCTAGGTGGCGTAATGAAAGATGTCGTGACATGTGTGAATTTTAGCGGCATCACTGTATGAATCATCGCCAATTCAAAGGATTCCTGAAAGATATGGAAGCGGAGTATGGGGATATACCATACCACAGTACTGTTCGTTGGCTGAGTCGGGGAAAAACTCTTGATGTTTTCTTTGCCATTCGTGAGGAAATATCCATTTATCTCGAAATGAAAGGGGAAGGATTGCGTTATCTGAAAGATATAAAATGGATATCAGACTTGGCGTTCCTAGCTGACATAACTATGCATCTGAATAATTTAAATCTGTCATTTCAGGGCATTGACATGCATGACCAGATCAAAGCGTTCATGGAAAAGTTACGTTAGTTTGAGAGGCAGATGAGTAATGGACATTTAACGTTCTTCAGTGGTCTTGCTTCTTTAAAACTACCTGAAGGTACTACTTTCGGTGATTACCAAACAAAGTTAAAGCAGCTCATCACGTCGTTTGAAACACGATTCCGAGACCTCACTAGTTTGGAAATAGAACTTAAGGTGTTCAGCACTCCATTTTCAGTTTCCCCTATGACTTGTCATCGTCACTTCAATTCGAGATTATTGATTTGCAAAATTCAACTTTGTTGAAAGAGGAGTACTACAATACGTTGGATTTGTCACAATGGTATCATTCATTACAGCAAAAAACATTTCCCAAGCTTCACAACAATGCCGCCCAGATCATGTGCACGTTTGGATCTACTTATTGTTGTGAGCAGCTGTTGTCATCAATGAAAAGAGTAAAAAGTAAGGAACGATCATTTCTTCAGGATGCAACAATGAAGGCCATCCTCCGCATTGATGCTGCGAACACTTTCACGCCTGATATTTCCAATCTTGTAATGAAAACATGTCAAGCTACAAAGGCCCAATAAATTTAGTATGCAATTTCTTGTGAGACAGTTGTTTCTTATTTATTTCCTGAACATCGTATTTCCTGGTATAGCATGTCACCACGTCTTAGCAGCTAAGAGTATGAGATTGTTGATCTCGTAAGACGCAGCTGGCACATTAAAAAGCTTGCCTTGCCACCTGCCTCGGCCAGCCGTGCCACGTACCGGTGTGCCGGCCCACTTGAATGGCCACAGCGAGCAACACGGCTCCCAGGAGCAGGGAGCGCTCCGCGGCTCACCACAGAGCCGACAAGCTGGAATAGCCTGATCTAAGACATGTAGAGCTAAACCAACTCAAGTTGCATGAAGAGAATTACATCCACCTGCAAGATGCGATTGCAAACAATGGCAATGTGAATCTGAACAACTTAGGTCAGATGGTCATCCTCCCACTGTCATTCGTGAACAGTACAAGGTACTTACACAAATATACCCAAATATATACATCTGCAACTAAGATCAGCCACACTTGTTCATCACCTTCCTGTGCAACACAGCTTGGACCAAGGTCAGGGAAGAACTGTTGGATAGGCAGCAAAAGCTGGTGGTCCTCCTCACAGAAGGGATCATTTTGCGACAGGTGCAGTGCTTCATGTATTCCGCTGGGCGGCAAAAACGTAGCTTGTCACATACACACTTGCTGCTGTGGTTAAAACAGAAACTGCTGCCAAACCAAATCGACAAGGTGATATCAGCAGAGCTGCCCGACCCCAAGGCGGACAGCTATATGACACAGTCATTAAGAGCCTAATCCACCATCCTTGCAGAGTGCTGAACCATACATCACTGCTCATGAAGGATGGGAAATGCATCAAAAAATATCCTCGGGACCTGTTAAAAGAGACCCACACACTCTAGAGTGAATATCCATTGTACAGGCAGCACAATCCGTATCACTTCAGGCAGGGGAGTTACCTCATAGTCTTGGATGTTATTGAATTTAGCATATGTTAAAATTCAGAAGAAAATAAGAAACACGTATTTTTTTTGTTTTCTCCAAAAAATTCCTGCCCCAAGATACAGGTCTCCAAAAATGACACTGCGAACATCATTTTGAAGATGCAAATTTTGAAAAAAAAATTTAAATGCTATATCTCTGTAACAGTTCTAGATATTTTGTTAGAGGTTTTTTATTTGAAAGATAATTGTTTTATGATTACAATCGTCCTCCATTTGGACATACCCGCCAAAGTTCTTTTACAGTTGCCTTTTGAATTTTTTTATAATTTACAGAAAAAATCTTTTTTTCAAAAATGTCAATCCAGAAAAGTTAGATTTTTTTCTGTTGATTAGTACCATGTAGTACTATATTCTCTGTAAAGGAAAGCTTCCACTTGGACAGGTTTTATTTTAAAAAATCATTTTTTTAACTTTCAAGGGTAATGTATGTCTTCATTGAAGTTGTTTCTTACTAATTTCTTTGTTACAATGTTTATTTCTATTGTCTTTGTTGAAGTTATTTCTTATCACTTTCTTTGTTGCAGTTATTTGTTACTTGCATTGTTGCAGTTCTTACACTTTGTTGTAGTTTCTTGTCAGTTTCTTTGCAGTAGTTGTTCATTGCAGGTTTCTGTACTGTAGTTGATCAGTGCTAATTTGTTTACTGAAGAGGCTTCTAAGAAATCTGAGACCATCCAGGGAGTTCAGTGTTTTCGTGAGGAATTTGCCAGTTGACACAGTTGCTGTGTGTTTTGTGAAAAGGACTGTTTGAAATGTCTTCTGAATGGGGCCACAGGAGAATGAAGTGTGTTGACTACTTGCATATCCATAAAAAGAGTGATGTATAAGACAAACAAAAAAAACAGACATTGTTCAGGTTGGGAATAAGTGTTCTCGTTTGAAGACCCTGTTTCAAAGTGAAGATGTTTCCAGTGATGACTTTTTGTGTTCTAAATGTTTTGACAGAATAACAACAATGATAGTATCTGAACAAGGTGAAGCCTCTCATGGTGCTGATGATGCAGATTTTGCATCAATAGAGGAAGAATTAAATACCCTGAATCAGTCAACTACAGAGGTAGCCGTTAGTCCTGTTAAGAAACCATGGTCAGTGATGTCGAGTCAGAAAGTGCAGAGAAATTACTAAAGCTATGGATGAACATACTACAGCAAAACTGACCACACTCTTCAAAGTAGAAATTCCATCTTCAGAAGAAAATGAACCAAAGCACTCTTGCACCTCTTGCCAGGAATTTTTCACAAATGTCAATTCAGATGTGGAATATTGTGCATCCTACAGTGGAAAGGTGCAAGTTTTAATTATTATTCCAGATACATTTTCAAAGAAAACAATTTTGAACCACATTCCATCAGTATCAAAGTACATGGTAGACAAATCAAGACATGTGAGGTCTGTAAAAGGAGTCTTTGGAAGACCAGATCACTATTATGGTCATCCTGTAGAAGCAACTGGTGCAGTCATTTTATCTGTAAGATAAATGAGACTGTTCTCGCCAGAGTGTCAACAAAAAAGACACTATAACTGTAACAGCTGAAGGTCAAAAAGTTGTGAAAGTGAAAATGTACATGACTCGCAGTATTAAAGAAACTTTTGCAATTTATAAGTGCAACTAGACAACTTCACATATTGGAAGATCAAAATTTTATGCACTATGACCTAAGTGGGTAGTTCCACACCCGCCTAGAGATGACTGTTCTTGTGTGGTAACTTTGTAGAACTTACTGGAGCACGTGACGTATGACGCCTTGGTAGCGCAAGTGAAGTCATTAGTAGCCTGTGACATAAAGCGAGAGACTTGTTTGTTTCAAGAATGTGGTGACTGCCCTGGAAAGGGAGGACTGTCTTTACAGACACTTGGCCTGGAAGGCATAGCAGATAACTCTGCAGAAATTACATATGCGACATGGGAGGAAACTAATTAAAAATCTGTTGCCTTTGACAGTTTCATTGATGAACTTGGTAAATGGTCAGTGAAAGCAGTAACACACCAGCATCTGAAGATATTGTAACAACACATTGCAGAAGTAAAAGGATGTGTACAGTCAGAAGAACTATGTTTAGCGCTTCACTGTAATTTTGCTAAGAATTGGTCTGTAACTCTCCCACAATAAGTATAAGGATATCATTGGAGTAATTACCAGGGTTCAATTTTTACAGGAGTGACATATTTTCAAAACAAGACCACAAGCGTTGCAGTTGTAAGTGATGACACGGGACATGACTCAGCACATGCTTTGCTAGCAATGCGCAAAATTCTTCAGCTGCAAACAGGGGCAGAGAAGATCATCATTATTTCTGATGGTGCTCCTGGTCATTTTAAAAATCATTACCAGCTGTTTGAACTGAATAAGTCACTTGTGCCAACTGACTGGGCACACAGTGCTACTACTAGTCATGGGAATGGGCCATGTGATGGTGTACGAGGCCTGCTGAAGCACCATGCTACAAAACATAATCTTTACAAACCAAATACAGCTGCGATTCAGAATACTGAGGATTTTATGAGAGTCACGAAATCTTACACATCCACAGCCCTCATTCTTTTGTCCAAAGAGGAAATCGAAGAATTCAGTGAGCAGAAAAAAGACGAATGATCGAAACAAACTATTCCTGTGAAACGAATTCAGATGACACATTTTTGGACTCAAAGTGATGGGTGAACACATATTGCATGCACTTGAAAGAGTGAGAAGAAATTTTGTTCATTCGGTCAACACCTCAGAAACAGCAGGACAATATTTGGATTCACAACTTGAGAAGGGGGATGTTTGTGGCATGTGTGTATGACTGTGACTGGTGGATTGCAGAGATTATAGACACCAATTATGAGTTAAATGAAATTGTAGTGAACTTACTCTAGCACATGGACCAGCTGCTGGATATAGATTTCGAGCTGAAGGACGGCAACAATGGCATCAGTGCTCACTTCTTGTTCACAATGTTTTGAAGATTGTAAGTGCTCCAGTTCTTATTGGTTCAACAGGAAGATCAAAGCAAGATTCTGAAGCAGTGGAACAAATTTTTAGTTCATTGACAGACTAATTTCAGTACAAAACAGAGTGCACAGAAGTTGCATAAGTTGAAACCTTTAAGTCTTTGGACCTTTCACATACATTTATTTATGAGCCTGTTATGTGATAATAAAACAGGTTTTATGTATGGCAAAAATTTCAATTGTTTATAAAACCTGTTCAACCTAAAAGTGAAAGCTCTCCTTTTCAGCTAATGCAGAACTATGTGGTACTAATCAACAGAAAAAAAAATCAAAATTTTATGGATTGGCAGTTTTGAAAAAAAAATTTTACCCATAAATTATAAAAAATTTCAGAATGCTGTACTAAAAGAGCTTTGACAGATAAATCCAAATGGAGGATTTCTTCATAATCATAAAGCAATTATCTTTCAAATTAAAAAAAAAAAAGACCAATATATCTAGAACTGTTCTAAAGACACAGCATTTTAAAATTTTTTCTAACATTTGCATCATCCAAATGGTATGTGCAGTGTTATCTTTGGAGAGCTGTACCTCGGAGCAGAAATATTTTTGGAGAAAACAAAAAAATTCGTGTTCCTTACTTAGTCCTTCATTTTAACATTTGCTAACTTCAATAACATTCGAGACTATGAAGGTAAGATTTTTTCCTAGTCTGTCTGAACTGATATGGACTATGCCAGGTGCAGAGTGCCTGTACAATGGATATTCACTCTAGAGTGTGTGGGTCTCTTAACAGGTCCCGAGGATACTTTTTGATGCATTTCCCATCCTTCATGAGCAGCGATGTATGGTTCAGCACTCTGCAAGGATGGTGGATTAGGCTCTTAGTGACTGTGTCATATAGCTGTCCGCCTTGGGGTCGAGCAGCTCTGCTGATATCACCTGATTGATTTGGTTTGGCAGCAGTTTCTGTTTTCACCACAGCAGCAAGTGTGTATGTGGCAAGCTATGTTTTTGCCACCCAGTGGAATATATGAAGCACTGCGCCTGTCGAAAAATGTTCCATTCTGTGAGGAGGACCACCAGCTTTTGCTGCCTATCCAACAGTTCTTCCCTGATATTGGCCCAAGCTGTGTTGCACATGAAGGTGATGAACAAGTGTGGCTGATCTTAGTTGCAGATGTAAGAGAACGCATCCTGGGTATATTTGTGTAAGTACTTTGTACTGTTCACGAATGACAGTGGGAGGATGACCATCCGACTTAAGTTGTTCAGATTCTCATTGCCATTGTTCGCAATTGCATCTTGCAGGTGGATGTAATTCTCTACATGCAGCTTGTGTTGGTTTAGCTCTACGTGTCTTAGATGCATAGAAATCCATGCATGCCATTTTTTTTTGTTCAGGTTCAGTTGACCAATCACCAGATTCATTTGAGAGCTCTGAAATGATTATGGCTCGGAGGAACCCTGACAGCAACGCCACCATGTTGAATAATGCTTTTCGTGCAGCCGGATGTCGTGTTATGACTCAAACTGTGTGCAATAGGCTGCATGATGCACAACTTCACTCCCGACGTCCACAGCGAGGCCCATCTTTGCAACCACGGCACCATGCAGTGCAGTACAGATGGGACCAACAACATGCCGAATGGATTGCTCAGGATTGGCATCATGTGCTCTTCACCGATGAGTGTCACATATGCCTTCAACCAGACAACCGGCAGAGACGTGTTTGGAGACAACCCGGTCACGCTGAACGCCTTAGACACACTGTCCAGCGAGTGCAGCAAGGTGGAGGTTTCCTGATGTTTTGGAGATGGCATTATGCGGAGCCGATGTACGCCACTGTTGGTCATGGAAGGTGCTGTAACCGCTGTACGATACGTGAATGCCTTCCTCCGTCTGATAGTGCAACCATATCGGCAGCATATTGGCAAGGCATTTGTCTTCATGGATGACAATTCGCACCCCCATTGTGAACTTCTTGTGAATGACTTCGTTCAGGGTAACGACATCACTCGACTAGAGTGGCAAGATTGTTCTCCAGACATGAACTCTATCGAACGTGACTGGGATAGGTTGAAAAGGGCTAGTTATGGATGACATGACCCACCAACCAATCTGAGGGATCTACACTGAATCATTGTTGAGGAGTGGGACAATCTGGGCCAACAGTGGCTCAATGAACTTGTGGATAGTATGCCACAATGAATACAGGCATGCATCAATGAAAGAGGACATGCTACTGGGTATTAGAGGTACCGGTGTGTACAGCAACCTGGATCGCCACCTCTGAAGGTCTCGCTATATGGTGGTACAACATGCAATGTGTGGTTTTCATGAGCAATAAAAAGGGCGAAAATGATGTTTAAGTTGATCTCTATTCCAATTTTCTGTACAGGTTCTGGAACTCTCAGAACTGAGGTGATGCAAAACTTTTTCTGATGCCTGTATATATACCTGTCTCTGGGTTTCTGGACTGGCTCATTTTTGTATCCTGCCAGTAAATATCTTTTACAAATATCATGAGCAGCTTCAAAAAAAAAATTTCCTCATTTATCTGAAGAATGAAATTATGAAACAAATCTCGATTTTGAAATCTATGGGATGAAGTACATTATTTCAGAGTGTTGGTAGTTAATGCAACATCGAAAAAATGAATATTATGCATGTGCAAATTAGGCATTATACCTTGACTACATTTAATTTAAAATTTAAAGTACAATGAAAATTCAATTGAGTTAATTAATAGCTTCTACTCATGTGTGTCTCAGATTATTATACAACATTATGTAGGTTTCCTCTACCAGCAGTTTCTTTCCACACCAATGATGGATCCAAAATCTTCTTTGTGATTTCCTCTGCTCTTCTTGACAATCTCTAACAGAGTTAACACAGCTGTTTTGTGCCAATAAAGCCACTGGTCACTGGAGAGCACTGGAGAGCCCTGCAGCCCTGCAGCCAAGCGACTAGCGCGAGGTTTGGTGTTCTCGTAAAGATAAGTTATTTTAGATTATAAAACACATAGATTAGTACTGATTACGTGGTAAATAAGTGTATTAGTGTGCCGTTTAAGTGTACCATTAAAGGTTTCATTTCTCATCACGTAATATAGCAGAAAACGCGAAAAGACCGTACAGTCGTATTTTCTGTTTACGTTCTGCTGCAGCAAATCTATAGAATTTCGTTTAGTTGTTCCTTGCTCTCTCCAGCAATTTAACTTAGCGTACCTCTTCATTATTTAACTAGCATTTCCGGAAAGTAGCGTAAAGTTTAACTTGTTATTTCAGAAACTTTGCACTTTTGTTTTTGTTTACACACAGTTGCGTATAGGCCAAATTTGTGTAACCATATTTTCGTGTTTATCTGTAATTTAACTGACTTATTCTTAATAAATTATTACGTTTATCATGAGTGAAAAGTGCTTGACTTGCCGTAGAATTGTTAGGTCGGGGCTTTGGTGTGATGGGTGCTGTAGTTTTTTCCATGTGGGTGACTGTAGTGGCGTGGGAATAGGGGAAGTAAATGAGACTCATCAGTGGTTTTGTAGGATTTGTAGTAGAGATAGGAAGATACTGGAACAGGAGGGGAAAATTGCTGCCCTTCAGGCTGAGTTAGACAAGGCCAGGGGAGATCTTGACAGGTTAAGGAGGGAGAAGGGTAAAGAGAGGTGGGAAGTGGCAACAGGCAACAGGAGGAACAGGCCTAGAACTTTGTCTGACAGCTTTATCGTGAATGTGGAAAATAGATTTGACCTGTTGCTTCAGTTAGAAGCTGGTGAGCCTCAAGCAGTTACAGGTGTAGACAAGGCACAACAAACTTTCAGCAGCAAATTGAAAAGTAAGAATGTAGGGAAATCAGTAAAGAGAAAGAAAGTGTTGTTGTTAGGTAGTTCCCATGGAAGAGGCGTTGGCCAACTCTTGCAGGATGAACTAGGATCAGAATACCAGGTCACCAATTTTTTTAAACCTAGTGCTGGTCTGGAGCAGGTGACAGAGGATTTAGGATCACTTTGCAAAGATTTCACTAAGGAAGACACCGTGGTTATAGTGGGTGGGGCAGGTAACAGTATTGACAGAGATCCTGGGTACAGCATAGAGTGTGACCTGGCGAAGATTGCATCAGCATCGAGGCATACCAGTGTTGAGTTTGTATCTGTTCTTGGGCGCCATGACCGACCTCATTTGAACTCTTCTGTCAAGAGAGTTAATTTGGAGCTGGAACGGCTGCTCATGTCGGGTGCGGGGTCACACATTGGTGTGGTTCATGTTGATTCTGTCAGTAGGTGGGATTATACTAGGCATGGCCTTCACCTCAACAGGAAGGGGAAGGGTAAATTGGCTGGGGAAATAGCAGGAAAGTTAAAGGGGGGAGGCACTGTCATGAGTGGTAAAATACCAGTGGTTATAGGATTCAGAAAAGACCCTTTTTTAGGGTAGGGAGGACAGAAAGAAAACAAATTTTAAGGGAGGTTAGAACTGAGACAAACCTTCAGTTTGAGAAAGAAATCAAAAAACATAATTCCAGCTTATTACATCAACATAAACAGCCATTGGTTAAGAATTTTCAACTGTCAGCAGATATTTTAACTCCATCCAATTTTAAGTCAGTCAATGTGAAATGTCAGCTATCTTTATTGCATCAAAATATTCGAGGACTGAGAAATAAAATTAATGAATTAACTATCTGCATAGATGAATTAGAGTCTTCAAACCCAGCTGACATAATCTGCCTCTCTGAACATCATGTGACCACTGGTATAGAACTTTTAAGTGTTACAGGGTTTAGGTTAGCATCTCACTATTGTAGATCAGAAATGGAGAAAGGAGGAGTTGCCACATTCATCAGGAACTGTCATAAATTTAAGAACATAGACATTCATAAATTTTGCCTAGAACAGCATATGGAAGCATGTGCAACAGAATTAGATTTTCACAAAAAATCTTTCATAATATTAAGTGTGTATCGAGCACCTGCAGGTAACTTTAATCTGTTTGTAAACCACCTTGAAGCTGTACTGGCCCATTTAACAACCAAAAACAAAGAAATAGTGGTTGCTGGTGATTTCAATGTAGATTTCCTTAAAGACTCTCCCAATAAGAACCTATTTGAGTTAGTAACACTATCATTCAACTTAATTCCCACAGTAAAGTTCCCCACTAGGATAACCACTTGCTCACAAACAGCCATTGATAATATCTTTATAGAAAAGTCAAATGAACAAAATTATATTACAAAACCAATAGTCAATGGCCTCTCAGACCATGACATGCAGCTCCTTCTGTTAAATGTTAATACTGAACAGGATATAAAATCTGTTAAATCTGAGCTCAAGAGGGTAATCAGTAAGCCAAAAATTGATTATTTTAGGACACTCCTCAGAGACATTCACTGGACTGATGTTTACAGTGCTCATGGCATGAATGAAAAATATAACATTTTTGCTAATAAAGTGCTTACCTTATTTGAACACTGCTTTCCCCCAAAACTTACCAAGGTTAGAGCAAAGTCTACAAAGAAGCCATGGATTACTCGAGGAATAGGGGTATCTTGTAAAACAAAAAGAAAACTGTATCTGTCAATCCGAAACATTTCCAATGTTGATGCTATAGCACATTATAAGAAATACTGCAAAATATTAAAGACTGTAATACGGATGTCAAAGCAAATATATTACAAGGAAAAGATAGTCATATCAGATAACAAAATAAAGACAATATGGGATATAGTGAAGGAGGAGACCGGTAGAACCAGACATGAAGAGGAACAAATAGCATTAAGAGTAAATGATGCATTGGTGACAGATGTGTATAGTGTTGCAGAACTTTTTAACAAACATTTTATAACTGTTACTGAAAAGATGGGGTTGTCAGGTTCGGTAGATGCTGCTATGGATTACCTTAGACCAGACATTTCAAGTAACTTCCATAATATGAATTTGACCCTCACTACCCCAACAGAAATAATGTCCATCATAAAATCTTTAAAATCAAAAACATCTAGTGGGTATGATGAAATATCAACAAAGTTAATTAAAGAATGTGATTCTGAGCTAAGTAACATATTAAGCTATCTGTGTAACCAGTCGTTTATCAGTGGAATATTTCCCGAATGGCTGAAATATGCTGAAGTTAAGCCACTGTTTAAGAAGGGAGATAAAGAAATAGCATCAAATTTCCGTCCAATTTCACTGTTGCCAGCATTCTCAAAAATTTTCGAAAAAGTAATGTACAGTCGTCTTTATAACCATCTTATCTCAAATAACATACTGTCAAAGTCACAGTTTGGATTTCTAAAAGGTTCTGATATTGAGAAGGCTATCTACACTTACAGTGAAAATGTACTTAATTCATTAGACAAAAAATTGCAGGCAACTGGTATATTTTGTGATCTGTCAAAGGCATTTGACTGTGTAAATCACAATATCCTTTTAAGTAAACTAGAATATTATAGTGTAACAGGAAATGCTGCAAAATGGTTCAAATCTTATATCTCTGGCAGGAAACAAAGGGTGTTATTAGGAAAGAGACATGTATCAAGCTATCAGGCATCATCCAACTGGGAACTAATTACATGTGGGGTCCCACAAGGTTCCATTTTGGGGCCCTTACTTTTTCTTGTGTATATCAATGACCTTTCATCAGTAACATTACCAGATGCCAAGTTTGTTTTGTTTGCTGATGATACAAACATTGCAATAAATAGCAAATCAAGTGTAGTCTTAGAAAGATCAGCCAATAAAATATTTGTAGACATTAATCACTGGTTCCTAGCCAATTCTTTGTCACTAAACTTTGAAAAAACACACTACATGCAGTTCAGAACTTGTAAGGGGTGTCCCAAGAGTATATGTCTAACATATGATGACAAGAAGATAGAAGAAGTGGGCGGTGTTAAATTCTTGGGATTACAGCTTGATAATAAATTCAACTGGGAGGAGCACACCACAGAACTGCTGAAGCGTCTTAACAAATCTCTGTTTGCAATGCGAATTTTGTCAGACATAGGGGATATAAAAATGAAAAAGCTGGCATACTATGCTTACTTTCATTCCATAATGTCATATGGGATTATTTTCTGGGGTAATTCATCAAGCCAAGCTAAAGTTTTCCGGGCACAAAAACGTGCAGTAAGAATTATATGTGGTGTGAACTCAAGAACATCCTGCAGAAGCCTGTTTAGGGAACTAGGGATACTAACTACAGCTTCCCAATATATTTATTCCTTAATGAAATTTGTCATTAAAAATATATCACTTTTTCAAACCAACAGCTCAATTCATGGAATCAATACTAGAAATAAGAATAATCTTCACAAGGATTTAAAGTCACTTAGTCTTGTACAAAAAGGTGTGCATTATTCAGGAACACACATTTTCAATAACTTGCCAGCAGCCATAAAAAGCTTAACAACCAATGAAATTCAGTTTAAGAGAAGCCTAAAGGATTTATTGGTGGCCAACTCCTTCTACTCCATTGATGAATTTCTGAGGAAAACCAACTGATTTGTATATAAGTACAACATAACTTCTGCACAATTTCAGTGCAGTAATGTGTTCACTGAAAATTTGTGTGTGTGTGTGTGTGTGTGTAAGTATAATCTAACTTCTGCACCATTTCAGTGCAGTAATGTGTTCATTGTAAATAAGTATTACAGTAGTTGTATTACATGTTTCTTACCTTATAAATAAATATAAAACTTTTTTATTTTAAATTCAATGCAATAGTATTTGTAAAATGACTTAGTGTTCATTAAAAAATGACGATCATTCCACTTGGGACCTGTGGAATGGTACATTAGCTTATTTGTTTTAGTTTAAATATTTGTCATGTATTGTTGTTTTTCTGACATGTTCCACATCCTGGAGGACCTCCTCACTACGGATCAATTGGAATGAAAGTAAATCTAATCTAATCTAATCTGAGAATGCAAAGGACACTAACCAGCTCATCCTGTGTACTGATGGCACAGTCTTCTGTGAGGTTGGATGTCCTATCCACATCCATGTCAACTTTAGCTGCCTCATACCCTGTGAGGATGGCTTAAGGGGTATTTGTACCAAGTTTGGTTGAAATTCATACACCGCACACGTGTGGCACACTTAATGAACTGGTTAATATGCTTTGCCATCTTCACTTGCCATTCTTGGCTTTATTGGGTTCTCAAAACGCAAACACACACACACACACACACACACACACACACACACACACACACACACACACACACACACAAAAAATCATAATATCCATTTTTATAATATGTACGAATTATATTACACAATTTTAAAATTTCTTTCTTATTATTTATTGTATATTTCTTCATTTTTACAAATTAGTTGTTTATGTTATAGAAAACTGTTTTAACTGCACATTTTTTTTCAATTATGGTAACACAACATCCAATCTTGGCACAACAAAACTCTTCAACTTCAAAAGTGACAGCTGCAGTACTGTGTGATAACTTGCTCTAACCTACTCAACAACAATTATGAAATAAAAGTGAGTTATTACTTGGAAAATAAGCACAACAATACATTAGACATTATGGGTCTGTAATAAACATTTTATTTCATTCATATAAACCTACTCTTAAATATACTGTTCTCATGAGCAAATCTGGCAGGGTACACAGGCGGACAGTATATCTACTATGTAAAACAAGCTAATTGTCATATGAATTTCCAAAACTTCACACAACTGATTGTCTTAAAGGCACAGTGTTTATCCTGAATTTTATTTTATTTTTACTATAAATGAACTCATTGTGGCATGTAATCCTAATTCTGACAAAAACGTAAAATGTGTTATATATTAAACTTTATTCCACATATTTTTCAAGTGTCACATTACATTCAAATATATTTCAAATAACTGTAAAATCTAACATGATGAAATACGAAAGTTTAACTTAAAGCTGTGACATTAATGTTACAAAATATGCCACATGAATGACTCAAAAATCAAATAGAGACAAAGAGAGAAATACATGGGCTTCTGCTACTAAAACATGAGCAACTGCTTTGTTTACACACAGACAGAGAACTATGAATATTCATCTGTACTGTAAAATTTCGTGGAATCAACACAAGCCTACTTTAATATAAGAATTACAGCTAAAAAAAAGACAGACGGCAATTTCAACATAGAACCAATAAATACATTGGCACATAGCAAAGATTTGTGAGACACAGGAACTTTCATTAAATTGTTTTTAAAAAGAGAGTAAGAACACTCTGAGATCAGCAGAGCACAAATATTTACAAACGGTTTATCAAAAAGAAGTGTGGCACGCTTCTGCTCTCTTGTTATAGGCAGGACTACAATGAATCAGACATAAATAAAAGACCAAATAGGTCCAAAATTAAGAGAGAGAACAGGAAGTTATTAAACAACAGAAGACAAGGAAAAGGAACTATGGTGATACAGGACAATATCTCAAATTGGGATACTAACTAAATTTTCCCTTTATCTCGCATAGGTGCGGAGTGCAAACATTTCTATGCAACTAGTCCATTATCATAATAATGAAAATGATTATCTGTCTTGCCCCTCTCCCCCTTTCAATCTCTCTTTCTCACACACATTTAATTTCTGTCTGCACTGATGAATGATACCCCAGTACCTCGCATTACTGATAACATTCAGACAAATGTAAATACAAGTAAATGAACTGTAAATGTAACACACATAAATGTAGCCAGGTTATATACAAAACTAGGATGGAAATTTCACAAACAGTACCAGGGTAACACATACAGGTAATACTTTGGAGAGACACATAAAGCACATACAAAATAATTTAATAAATAATGAATATGGCAATAATGTCTTTTCTCAGCACATTCAATATAAACACAGTTTTTGGAACAGACAAAACTACTAATAAAAAAATAAGAATGAAGTCACAATAAAAGCACAACTGTGTTTCTGATGACATACTGTAAAAATAAAAAATAAGTTAAGTTCAGACGTACAAAAATTATACAAAAATTCATGACCTTATTGTTTAAGCATTCCATCTGAAAATAAAGAGTGTAAAATTCCTAGCATTTGGATAGGAAAACAGATACCTTGAAGATAAAAATAACATAGTTTTGATAAGTAAATACCAATTTCAGAGAGGAGAGAAACTGGAAATTTTTCATCAGTCATTTTTCAGTTACAAATTCCATACCCAAAAAGGTAAAGTATAAACTCCCCCACCTCTCTCTCTCTCTCTCTCTCTCTCTCTCTCTCTCTCTCTCTCACACACGCACACACACACACACACACACACACACACACACACACACACACACACACACACACTTTTTCTGATTATTTTAGCCTACATCTTTTTGCTACAAGTCCTTTCACATAATAGATAACAGCTTTATACAAAAATCTAACAATAATTGTATACAAACATCTCACTTTCTTTTTGGTACTTGTTGAAGCTCTTGCATATGTTGCTGTGACAGCTTCTTTGATGAATACAATGAAACATTGTATACAACATGTAAAAAACAAAATAATCACAAATTCTACTAACTCTGAAAATATGGACAACATTAATATGTTCTACAAGTACTTCCTTTGTACTCAATGCATGTGAATAACCACACTGTGTATAAAATGGAACCTACAATCTTTAGCAATATGTTAAAGACATAATTATTTGCAGTTTAAAATATAATTTTTAAAACACTTATACTGTATCACATTATCAACATAACTACAAGGAAAACAGCCACAATTTATCACTTTCTGATTTCAGCTAAGATGTAGCTGAAAGAAAGAACAACATATGTGTATAAAATATATTTTCCACATCCTTCAAACTTGAGCATTAGGCATGTGCATGAATGCTTCTTCTTATGAATGGCATTTGGCAGAACAGGCAAATGCAGAGAAGGAATGTTCATGTATACTCCTTTAAAAAAGGGGGGGGGGGGACACCGGGGGGAGGCAGAGAGAGGGTGAGGAGGAGTAGGAGGAAGGAAGATCATCACAGTCTATAATCACAACCTGTTGTTACCAAATAAGTGTGATGTAACACACTAAGCCATATTCAATCTGTATTACACAACTGAATATGTTTTACTAAATAAACTGTGCATAATGCTTGGATTTCACAAGATCCAAAATGATTGCTGCAGTCAGGAAACACTTCCAGTGGGTGTAAAGAGATGACATTACCAAAAGTTGTAATGATGAGCTATAATCAGAATCACACTTTTTTATATCTTTTTATGAACAGCTTCTGATAATCAGAAAATGTTCTCATTTTTGTAAACATTCATCATCACAGAAAAAATTTTGCTATTTTCCAATGTTAGAAACATTAGACTGGAATATTACTATCCATTTTCACTGGAATTCTTAACTAGAATACTGAATAAATCTTACATAAAATGGCAGTGATTGATAATGTTCCTGTAGACAGTAAACACATTTGCCTGTTCACCTGCTGGAAACAACTCCCGTTGGGACAAACATACTGAATAAAATTTTAATACTATTTAGCTACTGTGAAGAGTCCCACATTCAAACATCATTCACATGCCTAATATATCATCACAATAAATGTCAGTTACTTTGCACACCAACAAGATAATGACTTTCACACAATCACAACAGTGCATAATGCGAATATTTTTCCAAGCAGCAGGGAAAATTATTACTTCAGTATTCAGCTTGCATGTGTTAATACTAACAAACAGTCAAACATCACATTTTTTCAACATAATTAGCAGGGAACAGTCCTTGGAGTTCACCCAGCCGCCCCAGCCACCAACCTCCATCAACTGAAAATTCAAACAATTCTTCAGTTTCAACATTTTGTTGACAGAGAACCAGCAACTTCATTAAATTCCTTAGAGCATGTATTAACAATTCTGTCAAGAACTGTAGTGTGGTGTTAGATGACTAATTTTGAACCTCACACCTTCAATTTTAAGCTTGACCTACTGAGGCTGCACCAACTGTGCCTGTTCTTATTAATAAACATGAAAGTGGCAACATGTACTTTATAAATGTTTGTAGAATTAATGTCACAATCCACACATTCCTCTTAACAAGTCAAAATTTTGGATTTTGACTTGGTAAGAGCTATGTGTGGGTTGTAGCATTCATTCTGCAAACATTTGTATGAAGTATGTGTTGCCACTTTGATGTGTATTATTAAGAACAGGCACAGTCAGTGCAGCCTCAGTAGGCCAGGCTTGAAAATACATCTGTAAGGTTTGAAACTATTCACTTAATATAAATAATGCAGCTGTAGACAGAATCACTAATAAACACTTTAAGGAATTCAAGAAATGTTGTCAGCCATTTTATTGTCTGAATAAACTCATGCTTAAGGAATAGCAGAGACCACTTCAACTAGAGTAGTGCAAGGTGTTAAGATTCATGTATGGATAGATTTTGCTTTATTTTACAAACTACACTCCAGTTAGGCTTGGAAATGAGACCAGAACAAAATAAATACATGATATAAACAAATACTGATGCACATTATTAAATTTGCAACTTACTGAACATAACATATAAACAACAGTCATCATTTAACTTACTAAGTTAATTCATTTCACAACTAATAATGATCCAAGTACACTTTAATTTGATCTTATAATTCTCAATGCATGATTTTAGTATTTGGATGGAAATGTGAGGAATTATGCTGTATTATTACTGAAGTCTACTTTTAAGTTCTGATTAGAGCTGGCCAACTACAGTAAATGAAGCTCAACATGCCACACTAGCCTATTCACTTCTGCATAACTGCTGCAACCTACACTCACTTAAACTGTATTACAGAGGTCACGCTTTAGCCTCCTGTACAGATTATCCCCCCTCCCCTCCACCCACTCACGCACAAATGCAGACACATGCACACAAGACCAGATGAATATTCCTTGTGGCCTCAGAATATCTCCCTATCAACCAGTCCCCTCTTTCAGTGAAGTCAAGTGATAACACAGTTTTCTCTTTAATTCAATTCAATTTCTCTTCATTAGTTATCCAATCTACCTGTTTAATCTCCAGCATTCTCCTCTAGTACTACATTTAAAAAGCGTCATATTCTGCTCTTGTCTACGCAGTTTATTATCCACGTTTAGCTTGCTTATTAGAAAAAACATCCTAATACTTGAATTTGTACTCAAACAAATTCTTATTTTTTGGACATGTTTTCCTTGCTACTGCTACTTTGAATTTTCTATCTTCTCTTGACTGGCCATCACAAGTTATTTTTCTGCCCAAATAGTAAACCTCATCTATTACTTATAGTGTCTTATTTCCTAATCTAATCCCCCCCCCCCCCCCCCAGCATCACCTGATTTAATTCATCTACATTTCATTTATCATCATTTTAATTTTGTTGACACTTGTGTTACACTTTTTAATCATGATACTACCCATTCCATTATAAGTGATTTTCTGTTTCCTACCATCTCTGACTGCACTAAAATGTCATCGGCACATCTTGAAGTTCTTATCACTTGTATCTGAACTTCAATTAATTTTCCAATTCTCCTTTATTTTCCTTTACAGCTTGTTCTGTGTACAGATTGTACAATGTGGAGAACATGACACAAATCTGCCTTGCTCTCTTCTGAATAATTGCCCCAATTTGATGTTCTTTGCTTCTTAGAGTTTCAGTTTGTTTTATTTCCAGCTTGTATATAACCTTTCATTCCCTGTATTTTATCCCTGATACCTTCAGAATTTCACAGTGTATTCCACACCATATTCTCAAAAGCTTTCTCTAAATATACAAATGTAGGGTTGCTTGCTTCTGTCCATATTCTGTGGTAGCTCACACTGCCTTACATGTTCCTATGTTTCTACGAAACCTGAACTAATCTTCCTAGTGGTCAGGTTCTACCAGTCTCCTGAAATTTTTATCTTAGCTGTGGAAAAGGGCAAAGCCATGGTTGCTTGGGACACAAAGGATTACATTCAAAAGATGTAGAGTTAGCTATCTGATTCAGCGTATCGCAGGCTCAAGGCTGACTCAACGAACAGGGTTGAAAAAGAGATTACCAACCTCTTGAAAACTAACAAGAATCTTAACTCTTAATGTATTGCACCCCTTCGATTATACGGACTTCTGAAGATCATAAGCAGATAACAACAAAAATTCTCATTACTTTCTGATTACATCTCATAAGTACCCAGTATTTCTAGTCAAAGGCATCCCAGTCTGACAGCACCAACTACGAAGGGAGGTCTATGCTGGGCAATGGGGCAGCATGCTTCTGCAAGTGGGCACCATAAGATTTTGCCCCAACCACACCAGGACTACTGCTGGTTCTAAGTCTACAACTATGGACTTAGCATAGCATGTCATTTAGAATGGGCAATGTGCTTTGTTTTAAACAGATGGCTTATGTACATTTAAGCACGGGCAGTATTTTTTTTTTTTTAATTGGTAGGGGGTCAGCCATGTTTGCAACACCATGGGGGGACTACCCTGGATGAAACATTGCAAATTTTTGCAATCCAAATGGCTCAGTTGCAAGCAGGCAATGCATATTTGTCTGAGGAAATCAAGAATGAGGAATGAAACATAACTTTGTGCAGAGCATGCAGAGAAGAGGCAGATGGAATCTGATGAGTGGTTAGCTGAAAACAGGCTTCCACTGGAAAGGAATATGAGGATGCTGGACACGCTTTAAAGAAAGAAAAAGCGTAACACGCTTTAAAGAAAGAAAAAGCATAGGACTTGCACAGGAGTAAAAAGTAAGGAAAAAGTAGTCAAAAAAGTAAGTATTATTGATGCACAGAGTACTAATGTTGTAGAATTTAAGGGTAGTAATGTAGAATTACCAGGTCCAAGATCTTGTTTTTGGGGAGTTTGAATCATCTGCATGCTGGACAAACTAAGTGTGTGCTGGATGAAGTAAGTGTGTGCTGGATGAAGTAAGTGTGTGCTGGATGAAGTAAGTGTGTGCTGG
Source organism: Schistocerca serialis cubense (assembly GCF_023864345.2). Lineage (NCBI taxonomy): Eukaryota > Metazoa > Arthropoda > Insecta > Orthoptera > Acrididae > Schistocerca > Schistocerca serialis. Next base: position 376,815,222 of record NC_064643.1, on the reverse strand, counting down.
ATGAAGTAAGTGTGTGCTGGATGAAGTAAGTGTGTGCTGGATGAAGTAAGTGTGAGCTGTACTGAAGTAAATAAGTGTGCAGATAGTAACATTGGTGACAGTAGTGCAGTAGTATCTGCTACAATGGGTGGTAATGGGTGTTGTTTAGAGGCCATGGAGTCTGAGCCAGAAGTACATGTGTCTATCCTCTTTGTGACAAGCAGAGTGGAATTGAAGGAACTAATTTTGTTCTAGATACAGCAGGGGATGCACAAGAAGCTGTTGATAAGATTGACATTGTAGCAGATATTGTGGGTAAGGAATGAAGTGGCACAGATACATTTATTTCACAGATTATGGTAATGCGAGTGCTAGATCACAGGCTTTGAGAGTGGTAGAAAGCACAGGTTGCTGATGCAGATGGAAGCTGCTTACAACACAGCTGCACTTCATTGTGCATGATGGGTGTAATGCAGGTAAAGGGTACAGTGTAACCAAAAGATTAGTCTTTCTGTTTAAGCATCACGCTAAAGCTGACCTTCATCAATGTACAGGAGAAGTCAGGGGAACATTGTTCCACCTGGAGGAAGCTATCACCAGTGAAATACTGTTTCAAGGTTTGTCTATCTTGATGGACAAGCCAGTTAGCTGCAGACAATATCACTTAGAAGCCTTTTTTAAGTCACTTGGTACGTGCTGCAAGGCACCAGGAAGTAGCTTTAGGTGAGCAACGGTACAAGAAAGTCTAGCATTGTGAGAAGAATTCCATCTGTGATTAGCCTTACAGTGAGGGAAGTAAGTGGAACTACCTGTCAGCGTATTGTAGGTGGTTGTACCGTACACAAGTTTTGTGCAAGCATAGCCTTAGGGGTGTTCTTTCTAGGAAAATGTGAGAGGAACTGTTGTTGCAGAGATAGAGTTCTGAAAGATGTGCCAAAACAACAGGCTAAGAAACCACTGGATAGACTAACAGAAATCCTGGCCATAAAGGATCAATGGGATGGATTGTTTTGGGGAGGAGACCAGACAGCAAGGTCGTCAGTCTCATCGGACAGGGAAGGAAGTCGACCGTGCCCTTTCAAAGGAACCATCCCAGCATTTGCCTGGAGCGATTTAGGGAAATCACAGAAAACCTAAATCAGGATGGCCAGATGCGGGATAAAGGATCAATGGAGTCTGACTATGTACTGTTGAAAACGACTTGTTAAGAGAGAACAGTATTACATTCAGCTTGTTCTGTATCTGTTGGCAATGGTATTAGAGGGTTCATCATTTTAGGTGAACATTTTTGTTTTGACTGACGGTGAGCTGGTACAGCTCGCTATTTAAATTTTTTTGTTTTTTTTAAACCACCCGCCTTCTCAATACTCACCATGGTGTCAATATTGAGATCGGATTGGAGTCTCTGGCCATCACATACCTTTTGGGAGTTGGCTTCCCACTCACTGGGAGGTGGACAGGACGAGGAAGAAGAGGCTTGCTGTGAGTTAACTCAGGACTCTGTGTGAGGAGCGACGTCTGTGTTGGAGGGCAAGTCCGCTTTGTCAGTGGGCCCTGCAGAAGCTGTCAGTTGGCGACACAACGCTGTGGGCTCAAAGATCCTAGTGTGGAGGGCCAGTGTTTACCTGATGGTGATATCGTGTGGTCATTCAAGGGCTGAAAAGTGATTTCCTGGTTCTGCACTTGGATTCCAACGAAGAATTACGGCAAGTTTGGTGCATGAACCAAGCATAATCATTCTTAAATAGTGCACATTGGTGGTGCATATATCAGACTTGTGAGTGGTGTAAGCTTTGCTTTGGTACTGCAATCTCCAGTTAGAGCGCAGCTTGGGAGGCGAGCATTGATATCGGCATTGTCATCTGTTTAGCTGCTTTAAATTAAATAACTGTTTGGACCGAAGGTGGAACCCAGAGACGGACTGAATCATTGCTTGTCTTATTGCACAAAAAAGGGGATGGATCTGATGCTAACAACTACTGCCCAATCTCACTTCTGACAGCTTTATCCAAAATTCTTGAAAAAGTAATGTATTCAAGAGTAGCATCACATATTTGTAAAAATGAAGTACTAACAGAATGTTAATTTAGTTTTCAGAAAGGCTTTTCAACAGAAAATGCTATATGTGCTTTCACTGATCAAATATTAAAAGCACTGAATAACCAAATATCACCCATTGGGATATTTTGTGATCTCTCAAAGGCTTTTGATTGTGTGAATCATGAAATTCTTCTAGATAAGCTTAAATATTGTGGTATGAGTGGGGCAGTGCACAAATGGTTTAATTCATACTTAACCGGAAGAATGCAGAAGGTTGAAATTAATGGTACAGATAGTCTGCAAAAAGCAGCAGAGTCCTCTAACTGGGGAGGTATCAAGAATGGTCTCCCACATGGTTCTGTCTTGGGTCCTTTATTGTTCTTAATATATATTAATGACTTGCTCATGAATATGCGAAGCTAGTTGTTTTTGCTGATGATACAAGTATAGTAATCACACCCAAGAAGCAAGAATCAGCTGAAGAAATTTGCAAATAAAGTCTTTCAGAAAATTATTAAGTGGTTCTTTGCAAATGGACTCTCACTAAATTTTGAGAAAACACATTTTATACAATTCTGTACAGTAAATGGCATAACACCATTAGTAAATAGAGACTATGAATGGAAGTCTGTTGCTAAGGCAGAATACTCAAAATTTCTGGATGTGTGCATTGATGAGAAATTGAATTGGAAGAAACACATCGATGATCTGCTGAAACGGTTAGGTTCAGCTACTTTTGCTACTAGGGTTATTGCAAATTTTGGTGATAAACATATCAGTAAAGTAGCCTACTATGCCTATTCTCATTCACTGCTTTCATATGGCATCAAATTTTGGGGCAATTCGTCATTACGAGAGAAAGTATTCATTGCACAAAAGTGTGTAATCAGAATAACAGCTGGAGCCCACCCAAGATCACTTTGCAGACATTTATCTAAGGAACTTAGGATATTCACAGTACCTTCGCAATACATATACTCAATTATGAAATTTGTCATTAGTAACCCATCCCAATTCAAAAATAACAGCAAGGTGCACAGCTACAACACTAGAAGGAAGGATGATATACACTATTCTGGAACTAAATCTCACTTTGGCACAGAAAGGGGTGAATTATGCTGCCACAAAAAAATCTTTGGTCATTTGCCAAATAGTATTAAAAGTCTGACAGATAGCCAATCAACATTTAAAAGCAAATTAAAATAATTTCTGAATGACAACTCCTTCCACTCAATAGATGAATTCTTAGATATGACTTAGAAACTGTAAAAAAAATAATTAATTAATTAATTAATTAATTAATTATTTTGTGTAAAGAGAACTTATGTCAAAGTAACATGTGCAACATCAGTACAAAATATCATATTCATGATCTATGGAACAAGCATTAATGTATGTATATATGTACGGAATCTAAGTTGGCCCCAGCATGTTAAACTCTGTTATCTACAGTTATAACGAGTAATTGACACTCTGGTAGTGTCTACGAGTGAATTTTGGAGGTGCTGTTAAGTGTTTGTAGTAAGGGAAAAATTGACTGTGGAGCTTTTCAGTCAGACGTATATGAATCGTGTTAATTGCAGTTCACTTCTAATGGTATTTTACAGTTCTACATGTTGTGGCGAAATCGCCGATAGTACTTTCATAATTTAGCTTGGGATGTCATTCTGTGGTTTGGTGTGGCCCTCCCAATAGTTTAAAGTCCCAAATATTTTCTTACTGCCTTGCTGAGGTTGTCTTGCAAACAGTTGTTGATTTCTCTCTTATCTACCCCACCGTACTGCTGTTTGGTGTGGTGCGGTATAGTCAAAGTGTTCAGTAGTACTGCATGTACTCCCTCACCCGTTTTAAAATTTGTGAGTCGCATCCACATCGACGTATATTCCCAGTAAGCAATTTGTGTAAGTTGGTTGCACCCTGTTAACATTTTGTACATTGTACAAAATCTTTCCCATGCCGCATGTGATCCTGATGGAGAGCATGGTGCACAACAGCACGTGACCATGAGGAGATCAAAAGACATGTATTGTATATTTTTTTAATGGATGTAATCACTAAGATTAAGAGTTGATTTCTGTTTTTTTTTTTTTTTTTTTTATTTATTTGAAAGGAAAGGATTACATAACTGATTAATTATAAAGTCTATGGTTATTTATTTGTCATAATTCGTTGGGTGTAGTATGAATCACATGTAGGGAGGATTATGGTGTAAAGTGTTTAAAAGAAAGGAAAATATTTTGTGATACAGTGCACATCGTAGTGGCTACGGCGTTTGAGTGAAAGTTCACAGTAATCGGATTTTATTCCATTTAAGTTGTTTCAATTAAAAATTTTGCGGTCAATATTGTATTGCCTTTACACGTCACAGGTGATATCTACAAAAATTTTGGTATTGCCATGTGGCATTAGAACCAATTATTTAACCTTGCATTATGCAGTTTCTATTTTTTCCTTTGCTTGGAAAGGGATTTTGAGATTTAAGCGTTGTAAATTGATTCTGAGAGCTTTTCTTTAATCTTTCAAAATAATATTTCAGGAACTTTCATTAACAAACTATATTGAGGATCTTGTTGTTCATGATAACGAATGTTCACTAACTATTTTAAAACCAAGTTAATAAAGTTGTAAGATTTTAAAGGTAAAGAAAAGCTTCTATTAGAGAAATGGTGCCTGCCCGTATCCCCAACAACTTCCACGTATTCAAAGCATTGGCCTTCAGGCATTGTCTGATGTTTTCCTTGGCATCTATCCCTGCTAACGCCTGCGGGGCCATGCCAAATGGTAGCAGAGCATGACTGCGATCTTTCGTAACCTGGGTAGGGGGCATTGTAGGGCACCCTTTCTCTAAATTCTATTAAAGCTTTTAAGTACTTGTTTCATCAGGACTTGGCTAATAATAACAAATTGTTGAGTACCTGTTCTATTAGGATTTGGCTATTATTAAAATTTTACATATTTGTTTTATTAGGATTTTTAATTCTTTTCAGGTTATAAGCTGATATGGAAGCACGGCGTTGTCCAGGTCTAGTGCTACTGAAGCGCGAACTGTTAGAATACAAAGGGCATACGCGCAGACAGACAGGCGAGGCAGGCATGCCTGAATTACTGATACAGGTAAAGGCATCCTTGGAAAACCTGGTGGTAATTTCTCCACAACTCATTGGTGTTGTAGGAGATGCCTTTAGTTTTGCTTTTACTTCATTGTCCTCATTGAATTAGCAGGTTGAGTTTTTTGAGAATTTTGCATCAATTGCGAAAGAGCTTGCGCTTCCTCAAGCGCAACTGGCACTTTGGAAGTGGCACATTACAGATTTGAGTGAGATTCAGCTTACTAAAGAGCAAGTGTAGGAGGTGCAGCAATTTCAGGATCAGGTTTTTGCGTTGAGGGCGATGTCGAATCTATTAGATGTTGAGCAGGCTACAAATGAGAGAGGGCAACACGATTCAGTTGTGCAGGGCGTACAGGAACCGATAATACAAGGGGAAAATAAATTGTCAGTATGCGTGCATTCAAGTTTTGCTAACTGACCTCACCCCATGGGAATCTTGCTAAAGGGAATAAATAGATTATCAATGGAATTCATTCTGGAAATTGAATAGTTATTGTGGCTTTCTGTTGAGTTCGAACTCCATGCTGATACCTTGAAGTTGCCCCAGGATCAGGTTGTCCAACTACTATACTCAATGAGTGATGGGACCCTCAGCCAAGTTATTGCTTAAATTTTGCAGGAAGGAAAGGGGTCGAGGGAACTACATAAGCAGGTAATTGCACGTAAGGTGTCCCCTCATTTATTGCATGACTTACAACATAAGCATTATTGGTGGGTACAGGGGGGCAATGAACCCTTGACTAAATTCAGCAAAAGTGTGCAAATGTCCATCCTAGCTCTGGAGCTACAGGTGTCAGAAACACAGGTGGTCAAAATCATTTTGGGGGGGAGTTAAACCTGAAGATAGGTCGCGGATGACGTTTACCAAGAAACCTACCACCTTGGGCGAACTTAGTGTATTAGTATCAGATATTGGGAAGCTGTCATATGCTGACAGTCAGTGGGTGAGCTCTCAAATTAGGTATCGACAACTGAATTGTCGTTTATTCCAGAGTGAGGTGGTGCAACCAATAATTTCCAAGCCAAAAGTATGTTTTTGTTGTTGCTAGGAAGGTCACCCTGTGCGTGACTGCCCATATGCTCAGAAGAAGGAAAATAACATGAAGGAGGGTACAAATACGCAGGTTAGGATTCCCAAGCGTTTTTGCTGAATACTGGAAGCTATGGACACCTAGCTGCCTTTTGTGTGTGCCCACCTGAATCACAAACCTGTCTGTGCTCTCCCGGATTCGGGTAGTGCCTTATCAGCAGTGGACTATCAGTGGTTTTTGGAATTTCGCACATTATGTCGCTTAGGTCCCCTGTGTAAGTTGTCCTGAGTTTGTCGCTTAGTCAACAAACAAAAGTTGGAGATAGTGGGGGAGTATGTGGTTAGTGTGGGCATAGGAAATTTTACTTGGCCATTTCAATTCTTGGTGGTCAGGAAATTGGCTGTGGATTTACTTCTGGGCTGTGATTTTATGGCTAAGGCTGGGTTAGTGTTGGCTGGCCAAGAACTTGTTCTATTTTTTCAATTCCGGCCTGAGGAGCGCATTGCTTTTTGTTCATGTCGGGTGTCAGTTCCGATTTATTCCATGAGTGGTAGCACAGAGAACTATGATATGAGTCATCTTGATAATCAGCACAGGGAGTCATTCTTGCAGGTTTTAGAGCGTTTTTCCAGAAGTGCTGACCAACAAGTTAGGAATGACAAGCCAAATAGAGTATATGATTAGGCTGAAGGATGACATACCAGTTCGACAACCTCCTTATCCGTTGTCAGCCCCGAAGATGAAGAGTTTGCATGGGGTAATAGAGGGCACGCTAAGGGAAGGGGTCATATGACCTTCGACCTCTCTGTATGCATCTCCCATGTTCCTGGTCCCTAAGCCTAATGAGGGAGAATTTTGGCCTGTAGTTGATTACCGCCTGGTCAACAAAAAGGTAATTTTGGAGTTGGTTTCCCTGCCAGACATCCACAATTGTTTTACGTGGTTTCCTAGGGCAAGGTACTTTATCATTTTGGACCTCAATTAGGCGTATTACCAGATCCCACTTGCTGAAGATTCCAAGCACATAATTGCCTTCTGCACCAATTGGAATCTTTTACTATTCAATCAGGTGCCATTTGGAGTGTGAATCGGAGCAGCGGTTTTGTCCTGGTTGTTGGACAGCGTGCTTGGAGACCTAAAATTTAAGTGCGTCTGTAACTACCTGGATGACAATGTGGTTTGTAGTCATACTTTCCACGAGCACCTGGAACATTTGGAGATGGTATTGCATAGACTGAGGTGGGCTGGCCTTACTGTTAAGCCATCCAAGGTCACCTTGGCTCGTAGTCAGATTTCTTTCTTGGGGCACCTGTTCTCTGGGGAGGTGGTCGCATTGACCAAGAGTGAACTAAAGATTCGTGAAGGTTTCGTCCACCAGTTAATAAGAAGGGAGTGGCACGATTCATGGGGATGGCAAACTACTTTCGTAAGTTCATGCTGAAGTTTGCTCAGTTGGCTGCTCCTTTGAACAAACTACGTAAGAAGGGCACAAAATTTATTTGGGATGAGAGTAATCAGACTTCGTTCAAGGCTATTAAGCTGGCCTTGAGTAACCCTCATGTGTTGGCCATCCCAAATTTCGATCTGTGCAGACTGATGCCTCTACTTGTGGGATTGTGGCAGTGATGCTACAAGAGCAAGAGGGAGAGCGGAAACCGGTAGCTTACGCCTCCAGGAGATCGTCCCCTATAGAGGCCAAGTACTCTGTGTATAAGTGGGAGACCTTGGTAGTGCTTTTCACACTGTAAAAGTTTAAAATTTATTTGGAACACAGCAAGTTTTTGATTGAAATGGATAATCAGGCCCTTAGCTGAGTGCTGGCCCACTCGCATACGACTAGTCAGATAACCAGGTGGGCTATTATGATATCTGCCTTCCGTTTTAATGTAAAGCATACAAGGGGAACCGATAACCAGTTGGCAGATGCCTTAAGTCATATGTTTGAGAGTGAGGGTGAGCTTGAGGACGCCGGGCCAGATCGTCAGGCTGGAGGAGGTGCTATTTTATCAAAGGTCTCAGAATTGGAAGGTGAGCAATGTATTAGGAAAATTAAAGATAGGTAAATTGCGGGCAAGCAGGTAACCGGATATGCCCTATGTAAGGGGTTGGTCTGCTGTTGCGGCCCGGGTGCCGATGGTTTTCGCATATATTTGTCTAGTGAACTGGTGGAGCCGGTGCTTCACTACTGCCACCATACTCTTGTCGGTGGCCAATTAAGTGCGAATAAGATCATTGCAAATATTAAGAGGCAGCTCTATTGACCCAGTTTATATAAAGATGTCCTGCATATGGTTGGCGAGTGTGAAATTTGCAAGCAAGCGAAACCAGACTCGGGACCTCCCAGGGAGCTCCTCCAATCCACTAGAGAAAGTGACCTTATGGACAAGTGGTTCATTGATCATACTGGACCCCTGCCTCGTACTCAACAGGGTAACCAGTATGTTCTGGTGGCAGTTGATGTGTTTTCACGTTTTTTATGGCTTATTCCAACCAGTAGTGTCACAGCTACGACTACCATTCGTCACTTATTGGGAATTATTTTAATATTTGGACCAGCGAATACCCTAGTTAGTGATAATGCTCCAGCCTTTGTTTCCAAACAGTTCAGGACATTCTGTTTTGAACAGGCCATTTGGAATATCACCACAACTCCTTACTATCCTCAGCCTTCGTTTGCGGAATGTGTAAAAAGGAATTTAAAAGCTGCCCTAAATGCGTTTCACAGCCGTTCTCACACCAAGTGGGATAATTCACTGGGCTGGCTAAACTTTACATTTAACACAGCTCAGCATGAGTTGGTTAAGGTATGTCCATCTTCCTTGGTCTTAAGGAACCAGGTGAACTCCGCTCTGTCCAATCTGTGGTCGATTAATGATCTGCTCCCAGAGCGCACTGATGCTGGTGTTATTCAGTGGAGTTGGAAGCGGGTACAGCGTAATATTCAGTGGGACCATCAGAGTCTGGCACAGCGGTATAATAAGGGCAGGAAGGAATTTAATTGCAAACCCGGGGATAGGGTGTTCATCTGCAACACGGGCCTACCTCAGAAGGGTGGCGCAGACTATATCGGTAAGTTGGAACCCCGTTTTTTGGAGCCTTATGAGGACCTACAGGTGGCCAGTCTGGTGAATTTACTGGTCAAGCATTTAAGAGCACGGGCGGATGATGCAGGTTCATGCTAGCCAGATTCGCCAGAGTTAGTCCTTTGCACAGTGAGTTTCTGTTTTAGTGGGGGAGGTTAAGTTGGAACGGCTTGCTATTATAATCTCTTTGTTTTTCGAAACCACCCGCCTTCTCAGTTCTCGCCATGATGTCAATATCAAAATCGGATTGAAGTCTCTGGTCGTTGCATATCTTCTGCAAGCTAGGTTGCCATGTGCTGCGAGGTGGACAGAAGGAGGAAGAAGGGGCTTGCTGCGAGTTAGCTCAAGACTGTGCGTGAGGAGCAACGTCGGTGTTGGAGGGCAAATCCGCTTGGTCGGTGGGCCCTGCAGAAGCTGTCGGTTGGGGCAGAGTGCCGTGGGCTCAAAGATACTAGTGTGGAGAGCCGGTGTTGTCCCGATGACAATCATTGTGTGGTCATTCAAGGGCTGAAAAGTGATTTCCTGGTTCTGCTCTTGGATTCCGACGAAGAGTTATGGCAAGTTTGGTGTATGAACTGAACATAAGAATTCTAAAATGGTACACATTGGTGGCGCGTATATCAGAATTGTGAGTGGTGTAAGCTTTGGTACTGCAGTCTCCAGTTAGAGTGCTGCTTGGGAGGACAGCATTGATATCAGCATTGTCATCTATTTAGCTGCTTTAAACTAAATGACTGTTTTAGACCGAAGGTGGAACCAAGTGAAGGACCGAATAATTGCTTGTATTATTAAGGAACCTAAGTTGGCACCAGCGTGTTAAACTCTGTTACCTACAGTTATAACATGTAATTGACACTCTGGTAGCGTACACAAGTGAACTTTGGAGGTACTGTTAAGTGTTTGTAGTAACGGAAAGATTGACTGTCGAGCTATTCAGTCAGAGGCTTATGAATTGCATTAATTACAGTTCACTTCTAATGGTATTTTCCAGTTCTGGCGAAATCGCCGATAGTACTTTCATAATTTAGCTTGGGATGTCATTCTGTGGTTTGGTGTGGCCCTCCCAAGAGTTTTAAGTCCCAAATATTTTCTTACTGCCTTGCTGAGGTTGTCTTGCAAACAGTTGTTGATTTGTCTCTAGTCTACCACACCGTACTGCTATTTGGTGCAGTGCGGTATAGTCAAAGTGTTCAGCAGTTCCGCATCTGCTCCCTTACCCGTTTTAAGATTTGTGAGTCGTGTCCACATCGACGTATAATCCCAGTATGCAATTTGTGTAAGTTGTTTGCACCCTGTTAATGTTTTGTACATCGTACAAAATCTTTCCCATGCCGCATGTGATCCTGAAGGAGAGCACGGTGCACAACAATGCGTGACCACAAGGAAATCAAAAGACATGTATTGTATATTTCTTTAAGAGATGTAATCACTGAGATTAAGAGTTGATTTGTGTTTTTTTTTTATTTATTTGAAAGAAAAAGATTACATCCCTGGTAAATTATAACATCTATGCTTAATTATTTGCCCTAATTCATTGGGTGTAGTATAAATCACATGTAGGGAGGTTTATGGTGTAAAGTGTTTAAAAGAAAGGAAAATATTTTGTGATACAGCGCACATCGTAATGGCTACTGGGTTTGAGTGTACGTTGACAGTAATCAGATTTTATTGCATTTAAGTTGTTTCAATTAAAAATTTTGTGATCAATATTTTATTGCCTTTAGATATCACAGGTGATATCTACGAAAATTTTGGTGTTGCCATGTTGCGTTAGAATCTTTTATTTAACCTTGCATTATGCAATTTGTATTTTCATTCCTTTGCTTGGAAAGGGATTTTGAGTTTTAAGCACTGTAAATTGATTCTGAGAAATGTTCTTTGATCTGTGGAAATAATACTTCAGAAACTTCCATTAACAAACTCTATTGAGGATCTTGTTGTTCATGATAACTAACGTTCACTTACTATTTTAAAATAAAGTTAATAATGTTGTAAAATTTCGAAGGTAAGAAAAAAAGGCATTTATTACAGAAATAGTGTTTGCCTGTACCCCCCACAACTTTCAAATATTCAAAGCATTGTCCTTTGGGTGTAGTCTGGTGTTTTCCCTGGTATCTATCCCTGCTAATGCCTGCAGGGCCATGTCAGATGGTAAAATGTGTTTCTCACGGATTATGATGTTAGTAGATTCTTTAATTGCATTATAATGCACCGATGGGATTAATAACATTGTCCTTAAGTGATTTTTTTGTGTGTTACTTAATAAGGGATGTAAATGATTTACAGCATGTCGAAGATTTGCAAATGGTTACATGGGATTGTCCAACATGAAAGGGAAATTTGTTAACATTACTTGTTAGCTCATACCGTCAGGACGTAAGGTTTCAGAAACTGTTTTCCAGCCAGGGGGAAGATAGGCCGTAGCCTTCCTCAGTCGCAATCTAGCTTTTTCAGGAGTGGTTCTAAGTGCCTTTAATGTCCTAAGGAAATCCCTCCTTGACTTCAGGCATTGAAACTGCAGCTAATACCCATACAGGGGGTGGATTCTCTGCTTCTCCACTGTCATTCTTTCCTCATTTACAACAATTTTTCTTTGATCTGGGGTAGTGCTGTTCCTGTGAGTTGGTAAAGCCTTTCGAATGGACAGGATTTCAAGGGACCTGTTATGATTCTTTAGGTGTCACTGAGAGCCATGTCCATCTGTTTACATTTGTTGAATTATACCAAACAGGACATGCATACTCTGCCACAGAACAGCTTACTGCCACTGCAGAAGTTCACATAGTTTCAGACTGACTACCCCTCTGCAATCTGGCTAGTTTCCATAGAAGATTGTTTTTGGTGGAAAGTTTTGCCCTGCAGTTCATGAACTTTTTCTTGAAAGTAAGAGATCAATGAAGAGAACTCCTAGATATTTTGGGGTCTCACACTGGTACAGTCTGACACCTAACCACATGATCTTTAATTTGCAACTAGGCGCTCTATTTCTCATATGAAAAGCACAAACTTGTGTCTCTGAGATATTTGGTTTAAGTAGGTTTGTGTTGTTGTATCTGGAGCATTTCTGAAGATTTATTCATCAATTCAAACTCGTGAACCATTTTCGGTCACAAATGAATAAGGTTTGCCTTACACAGGAAGTATTACAATAGGATTACTCATATTCTCTGGAAACATGGTGTGGAATATATTTTTTGGCTACCATGTAAGAGGGAACCTTTACAATCTGTGAAGGGCAATCCTTATTTAAGGTGGCAGACTGCCACTTATCATGTTGTTGTGACATGGCATACAGAGTTCAAATCGTCAAGGATGTGGAGAACTATGTGTTGAGTATAAGTGTCACGCACTCTTACAACAGCCTACCAATTTGCTATTGCAGAACATTGCCTTGGTTTCCATCATCCTATGAGGTCACTGGTCCCTAAGCCGACACAATACTTAAACTAACTTATGCTATGGACAACACACACACCCATGTCCGAGGGAGGACTCGAACCTCCGACAGGAGGGGGGCGGGAGGGGGGGGGGGGGGGGGGGGATTACCAAGTGACCTTATAAATAGAGACAAGGGATTCTGCTTAAATTCTGCTTGTAATCCTGCACTCCACCCTTGTATACACACATGTGTGTAGACACACACACACACACACACACACACACACACACACACACACACACACACACACAATAGCTCTCCCTCTATCTACAAAAAATAACAACTGTTCAAACCTTGTAAAAACTAAATCACTTACATTCTTTAATTACTTCAATGATGTCACCTTCCTGGAATGACAACTCATCTAAATCCTGCGCTGAATAATCATACATTGCTTTTACTTGCTTCTTGGGTTTGGCTGGTGGTTTTGGTTTCCCCCCACCAGGTACAGGCTTGACTGATGCTCTCTTCTGGCTACAAGAAATGACGAACAGTTTTCCAGTGTCAGATTTCTTGAAACAATACATCTGCATTGTTTTGAGATCATCCTCATTAACTACATAACTTTCATGTGACAAGTTATTTATTAATAAATTCTGCATTGAATGTTATATCACTTTTGCAACTAAATATATATTACACATGTAACTGAACAGGTAAGTAAAAATAAATCAACACACACTATTCAAAATCAGATTGCACTGAAAAGTGACTTCTTTTCTAGAGTAATAGATTTTATGAATGAAGAATAAGTTAACTGTCAGTGGAAACAACATACAAATTTAAAAAAGAAAGTGATGGGTGACAACAGATCTTGGCATCATGAAAGGCTGCTGCCAACTGCACACCAATAACCATGAAGACTGCTCTGGAGACTTATGATAAAAAATTAAGGAATGAGGGATATGCAGAAACATTTTCGGAAGGCTGGTAGGGTCATTGCTCAGGCCCTCTAGCCAAGGTAGATATGGCACGATACAATTAAATAGAAATTAACAATGGATACGGAACAAGTCTTTAGCAAAAAAGTACTGCACTACAGTCCAATTAAAATTACTTAACAGTTGACAGTTCATGCATTGGAGCTGGTTTCCTGTAATCAGAGCACTCACTGCAGTAGCCACCAGAAAGATAGCGGGAGGCGCACATCGGCACGGCGCGTCACGGACGGTAGTTGCCGCAAGTAGAGTCCCGTCCACCAGAGGGCACGCGAGAATTCGGACGCGACCTCTGTCGGCGTAACAACAACAACTCAGGCAGCACGGGCCGTGCCCAGTCAGTTAACATCGGGCATGCCTAGGGCACAGTCCCGGTCTACGCTAAGTGAAGTGCGACGTAAACGTGAACAGTGTTACTACACAATTGGCGACGAGGATGGGATCGTTCTTTCACGTGTTGCGTCGTCGTTCCGGTTTCGCAGCTTCTCCACGGCATGGAGGATTTAGTGCAGGTTTTGGTTGAGCAGCAGACGGAGCTCGTGGCCACCATGAAACATGTGCTTCCGGCGTTGCTCTCCACGCAGTCTGCTCCAGCGCCATTCCCTCCTCCCTTTCCCCCATATGACGAGACGGCGAAGGATTGGGACGCATATGAACATCGCCTTTGGCAGCATTTCCAGGCGTTTCATGTTGCCGATGCGGAGGTATGTCGTGCTCTCTTCTTGTCTTGGATATCTCCCTCGCTGTATCAAGTTTTGCGGCAGCTAGCGCCGTTGCAGGAACCCTCATCCTTGTCTTTTGACGCATTGTGTTCATTGCTGTCTTCATATTATCGCCGCCGCACGCATGTTGTGGCGGCTAGGGTCGAGTTCTATCAATGCAAGAAACAGCCCCATCAGTCTTACCGGGCGTGGACCGCTACCCTGCACGGTCTTAGTCGCAAGTGTCATTTTGTCACGGAGCAATCGCGAGTGTCGTATGCCCATGTTATGGTACGCGACGTCATTGTTCGTTCGGCCCCTGATAGGGAGGTCCGGCAACGGGCCCTGCAGTTAGAAGACCCTTCCCTCGAGGAAGTCCTGTCCATTGCTCAATCGTATGAAGTCTCTCACGGGGGTCAACAGCTGGAAGCGTGGTGCGACGTCGCGGCGGTTCAAGGCGGTGCGTCCGCGTCCACTGTGTCCGGGGGGGACGACGTGCGAGCGGTACAATCCGGCCGTTACGGCCGCTCCCGCACGGCGCGTAAACAGAATTCCGGCCGCCGGCCCCCGTTGCCGTCCTGTGCGTCGTGCTATATACATCATGATCGGTCAGAGTGCCCCCAGCGTTGGGCCGTTTGTCGCAAATGTAATAAAAAAGGTCACATTGCTAAAGTTTGCCACTCAGCCTCAAAAGAATCGAAGGAAGCAAGTACAGAGGACATGGACGTTGACATTCAGGTAGTTTCATCAAGCCAGGCTCCAGACGCATCGGCACACAAACTCTTTATCGAGGTGTCGGTTCTGTCGCGCCGGTTACAACTGCAAGTAGATACGGGCGCGGCAGATTCGTTGTTGAATGCACAAACTTATTCCGACCTTGGATCGACCCCGTTGGCGCCAGTTTACCGGCGTCTACACGGTTATGGTAAACAGTTAATTCCCCTACTAGGTCAATTCACTACCGACGTGACTTACAAATCAGTCACTCGGCCTATTACTTTTATTGTTGTCAGTGATGCAAGCTCCGCTAACCTTTTTGGCCTGGATGCCTTTCAAGCTTTCGGTTTTTCTATCGCTGACACCATACAATCGGTCTCCGAAGACGTTCCCTATCAATCATTGGAATCTTTGATCTCAGACTTTCCAGATATCTTTGAGGAGGGCCTGGGGCGTGTTTCAGATTTTGAAGCTCACTTAACATTAAAGGCGTCGGCTCGCCCGCGTTTTCTACGCGCGAGGCAGATCCCCTTGGCTCTCTGCCCTCAGGTAAAGGAAGAGGTAGACCGGCTGACAGCCCTAGGGGTCGTTCTTTCCATTTCTTCTAGTGAGTGGGCTTCGCCCCTCATTATTGTAAGGAAGCCCTCGGGAAAATTATGTCTTTGTGGTGATTTCAAGGCCACCATTAATTCCCAATTGGTGGTGGACACCTATCCTTTGCCTAGTGCTGATGAATTGTTCTCCGCCGTGACGAGAGGCCAATATTTTTCGAAAATCGATCGTTCGGAGGCTTATCATCAGATACCACCTGATGAGGACTCCAAACGGCTGGCGGTCGTCAACACCCCGTTTGGCCTTTACCAATACCAGCAGTTGGCCTTCGGAATACCCAGTGCCCCGGCGATATTCCAGCGCTATCTTGAGCACGTCACGTCGACAATCCCTCATTGTATTAATTACCTGGATGACATAATTGTCACAGGCCGCAGCACGAAGGAACACTTGCACAACCTTCGCACCCTCTTTCTCAAATTCAGGTCTGTGGGCTTGCGTTGCAAACCTGCATAAGTCAAACTTCTTCCAATCGTCCATTGAGTATGTGGGCTTCACCATCTCTTGGCACGGCGTCCAGCCACTAGGAAGTTTGCTCCAAGGTATCGTAGACCTTCCTCGGCCCGCTTCGCTGAAAGAGTTACAAGCTTTTTTAGGCAAGATAGCCTATTACCACCGATTCATTCCCAGGGCTTCCACCATAGCCCGCCCCTTGTACTGCCTTCTGCGCAAGGGTGTTCCTTTTGATTGGTCGCCTGCATGCGAGCGAGCGTTCACCTCGTTGAAGGGCCTCCTCACGTCAGCGCCTTGTTTGGCTACTTTTGACCCCCATAAGCCGTTGGTCCTGGCTACAGATGCTTCGCAGTATGGCGTGGGGGCGGTCCTGGCCCATCGCAACGCAGATGGTTCCGAGCAACCACTGGCATTTGCATCTAAACCCTCTTAGTCCCGCGCAGGCCCATTACTCCCAGGTGGAAAAAGAGGCTTTGGCCATTGTCTACGCTGTTACCAAGTTTCACCCTTTCTTGTATGGCACGAAGTTTCAGTTAATCACTGACCATAAGCCGTTAATATCGTTATTTGGCCCCGCCTCTCAGATCCCGGATAAGGCGGCCCACAGACTACAGCGCTGGGCCTTGTTCCTCTCTAAGTACCATTAAGACATTCATTTTCGCCCTACCGGACAGCATGCCAACGCCGACGCTCTTTCCCGTCTTCCGGTGGGCCCGGATCCTACGTTCGATCGAGAGGAGATTATGTGTTTTCACTTGGATGTGGCGTCCCGCCAAGCGGTTGATGGCTTCCCAATCACTAGTTCTCGAGTCGCCAGGGAATTGGCAGCTGACCCTATTCTCCGGCAAGTAGTTCGCCTCATTCAGCAGGGGTGGTCATCCCGCCCTCCAGGCCGGGCCTCGGACCCTCTTCGTAATTATTTTATTCTACGAAACCGCCTCTCGGTCTTGGAAGGAGTTCTCCTTCTGGCTACTGAGGATACAGCTCCTCGCGTGGTTGTTCCTGCAAGTTTACGAAGGGAGGTCCTCACGTTATTACATGCGGGGCACTGGGGTGTTTCCCGTACTAAAACCTTGGCTCGCAGACATGTGTACTGGCCCGGTATTGACAGAGAAATTGAGCACTTGGTGGCCGCCTGTTCCCAGTGTGCGAGCCAACAGGCATCTCCCAGGGCAGCGTTCTCTTCATGGCCACCGGCAACCCAAGCATGGGAACGTGTTCACATCGATTTTGCAGGCCCGTTTCTCAATGGCTTTTGGCTCATTGTCATTGATGCTTATTCCCGATTCCCATATGTGGTTTGCTGCTCCTCAAGCACTTCAGAAGTTGCAATCCAGGCACTAGCAAAAATCTTTTCTGTGGAAGGTCTGCCAATCACCCTGGTCTCGGACAATGGACCGCAGATTATTTCGCAGACCTTCCAGGATTTTTGTAGGCACTTCGGCATTCGGCACTTTTGCTCTCCCCCCTTCCATCCACAATCGAATGGGGAAGCCTAGTGCATGGTGCGCACATTTAAGATGCAGATGAAAAAGTATGTGCACGAACTTCCTGCGGAGGAGGCATTGACGTTTTTCCTGACGGCATACCGGACTACACCAATGGGAGAACACAGCCCCGCAGAGCTCCTCCATGGGCGCCAATCTAGGACTCTGCTGAACCTCCTCCGGCCTGGTCCTCGCCAGTCTTCGCAAAACGGAGTACCTGGCTTTCCACTGGGTATGTCGGTCTGGGCACGTGGGTTTGGTCGCAATCCACGTTGGATACCGGCGGCGGTCCTGTGCCGAAATGGCCGCCGGCTCTATACCTTGCAGGCAGGGGACCAGGTGGTACGTCGTCACCAAAATCAGCTACGTCCACGTTTGGGCACCCACCCTCCGACCTCTCGGACACCGGCTTCCCCATTGCCGGCACCCGTGTTGGTTTCTCAGGGGACGTTACCGCCTCTCCCCGCTGTGACTCTCAGCCTTGGCAGCCTCCAGTAGCTCCAGCACCGACATCGCCATCATTCAAGATGCCCCAGCGAGAGCCGGCCCCCCTCGCAGGCCCGGTTTCTCAGGAGGCTGGTTCACCTGTGGTCGTCCCTTCCCCATCGTCCCCGCCACTGGGTCTTGCCCCTCCCGAGGTGGAACAGGATCCGGAGTTCAACAGCTTGTCGCCCGTTCTGTCCCAGGCTCCGGTGGTGGGATGACGGGGGCCTCTTCGTGCGGGTCACTTCCAGCCGTATTCGAAGATTCCGGCTCGAGGGTTGGCAGATCCCCTCGACTCCGGCCTTCCAATGGATGTGGAGGTCATCGCTCCTGCCCGACGCTCCACCTTCTGACGCAGTGGATCACAGTGGCTTCACCCCCCGAAGGAGGAGGAGTGCAGTAGCTACCAGAAAGATCGCGGGAGGTGCACATCGGCACGGCGCGTCACGGACGGTAGTTGCCGCAAGTAGAGTCCCGTCCACCAGAGGGCACACGAGAATTCGGATGCGACCTCTGCCGGCGTAACAACAACTACTCAGGCAGCACGGGCCGTGCCCAGTCAGTTAACATCGGGCATGCCTAGGGCACAGTCCCGGTCTACGCTAAGTGAAGTGCGACGTAAACGTGAACAGTGATACTACACTCACCATCACATCCGAACCATCTGTCATTGCCAAACTGCCACAACAATTGGTCAGTTCACTTCCAGTTCCTTATTCGCATCCTGAATCATGAGTCTGCCACTTTCATTTCATATTTCATCACATGTGATAACCACACGCCCACAAGCGCGCGCGCACACACACACACACCTCCATGTGCACACAACAATGTTAATGAAATACACATGTTCATACATAGCACTAACCAAACTCTACTGGATACTTCTGCAGTTCAGTGTCACATATACAGTTATCATAACCAAAGAGGCTGGCTTACATCAGATAAGCTTCGCATAACATTGCATGAAGCCAATTCATCATTGTGACTGGATCACCAAAGTTATTATTACGTAGCCCAGAACAGTGGCCTAATGCAATGGTCAATCTAAAAGATTGATGTGTGGAATGTCATAGGTTCAAAACTCATCAAATGTAGTGATTTTTTTTCTTTTCTAAATGTAATCAAAAGAGTTTGATAATTGTTTTCATTTTCATTCAATTAATTGGTTTAAACTTTTTTTTATTTCTAATACTTTTCCATGTCATTTTCATCATCATATTGACTTCTTTATTTGCTCTTATTTTTCTTCCTGTCATTCTTTTTTCATTCAGAATCTGCTTGTCTCCCCTATAATCCACATCCAAGAGTAGCCAAAGAGGATTGCTCATTGATTGGTAACATGGCAGCTCATGTAGCCAGTGTAAGGATAGTTTCAGGCAACCACGAAAGCAAGAAATTACAGTTAGCTATCAGTGCCGAAACTGAATTTTTTCTGTCTTGAGTATGCTCTTAAAGGTTAGCTTTAATCGCCAGCAAAGCGATCATGATTTTAGTTCTGCTGCTGTTTGTTGGCCACAGTTTTGTTGGATACATCGCACATCATGAGGTTCTGGTTAGCTTACACCATGAGTAATGGAGGGCTACAAAATGCATCATCTGCCGCAGTTTGGTCATCGATCACTTAAAATCAGTTGTAAACAAAGTATCTCACACTTCTGACATACCTCACTGCTGCCACTTCCAACAATGCTCCGCAATTACACTTTAACAGCATTTGTGAAATGATCCTCCATGTTTGTTTGTCACCTAAAACTGAATAGTAGCTGGCTACTGATGTGGCAACACTGTAGCAGCAAGTGACAGATGTCAACTACCATGAAACTTTAATTCGTCTATTATGATAAATATGTTGGGATATGTTCATAGAAACACTTTGACAGCAGCTTCTTGATAAGGTATGGATATCACAAGACACTGAAAGTGTTACAAGAGCAGTGGTGATTCTAGACTACACAACAGTGATCCAAAGTACATCAGGATTGACAAGGTAAGTGTACACGATACGCACATTCTTCTTAACAGGATACCATTCACGAGCTGGGAACAAGTACCTGAATCATTCATCTACAAGAGACAATGACCAACACACTGGTTCCCATTTCATCCTGCACCACATCTGGAAAAACTTTCCCATGTTTCAAAGCTACCAAAGATTGATTGACAGTGATGGATGCTGCGAACAGCTACTGATGGTAAACTGAAACCTCCTTTAGTTTATCACTCAAAAAATCCAAGAACTTTAAAGCATACATCTAAAGCTGGGTTGCTGTGATTTGGAAGTTGAATGCTGGAGCTTGGACGACAGCTTTTCTCTTTGAGGACTAGCTTGGTCATAACTTCATATCTGAAACTGAACATTATTACAAATTACAACAAATCCTGTTTCAAGTCATGCTATTGATCGGCAATGCAACAGGTCATCCTCCTGTTACTTTAATTAATTCTGACTCATGTGAAAGTTGTATTTTTATCACTGAATACATCTAGATTGCTTCAACTGATGGACCAGGGAATTATTAGAACCTTTAAAGCCAACTGCACAAGACAGCCATTTGCACATCTTCATGAAGCTATGAGAAAAAAAGCTCTCCGTTAAAAACATCTGGAAGAAATTCACTGTTTTAGATGTCATGAGAATTATTGGACAATCTTGGAAACAAATTTTACAAAAAAATTTTAAATGGAATCTGGAAAAAACTGTCTTTTTTCCACTGCTGAAACCTAGAAGGAATTTGCAACAGATACTGATCAAATTGATAATATGAATGAAGAAGTTGTTGATCTTGCCAGACAATTAAATATAGAGGAGGATGGGGATGATCAAGAACTGATGGATTCACACCATCAGAAACTGCCAGTTATCGCTCGGTCTCATCTATTGCCTGAAGTCCAGTGTATTACTGTGTAAATAGTGTGTTTTCTTTGGAAGCGCTTACTAATTTCTTATGAACTCTACAGTAACATATACATGGGTGGAAAAAAAAAAAAATCACGACACCAAGAAGGAAAGGGAGACATAAACAAAAGTTGGAAGTCATGTTTCTACATCTCAAAGACAATTCTTATTCAGATATCACACCAGATGCACAAGAGTGGTGTGAGAATGCACATCAGGTTCGCTTTAAATACATACTGTAACAATCATGAGCATTAGTTATCTTTTGAGACTGGACGTGGTGACCTGATGTTAGTCAAGAACGCCTTTAAGGTGACAAAGATGCCACTATCAACACTTCTCTGAGTTTGAATGAGGTCATGTAACAGGGCTATTAGAAGCTGTATGCTTTTTCTGCAATAATGCAGAAACACTTGGCAAAGAATGTAGCTACTGTACACAACTACCAGCAGCAATGGTCACAAGAATGTATGTTCACAAGAAGACTGGGCTCCAAGTGGCCACATGGCACTGGCCACAAGGCCCTGGCCACATGGCACCTCCGAGAGGGTCGGCCGTCGTTTTTGGCATATGGCTGTGCCTCATCGTACTGCATCTGCAGTAGCAATTTAACCAGCAGTTGGCATCACAGTGACGCAACAAACTGTTACAAATTGGTTACTTCAAGGACAGCTTTGAGCCAGGTGCCCCATAGTGTGCATTCCACTGACCCCAAACCGCCATCATTTGCAACTTCAGTGGTTCCAAATGAGAGCTCAATGGAGGACAGGGTGGAGGTCTGTTGTGTTTCCTGATGAAAGCTCACTCTCTACAAGTGACAATGATGGCCACATGTGTTGGTTAAGGGGAGGCCAGTTGAGGACCTGCATCCAATCTGTCTAAGTGCTAGATACACTAGATCTACACCTGGTCTGGGCTGCAATTTCGTATGATGGCTGGAGCACTCTCATTATTATCCCATATGCCCTGACAGCAAAACTGTACGTCTGTGTGGCGATTCAACCTGTCATGTTGCCATTCATGTACAGAATTGCTGAGGGTGTTTTCTAACTGAGTAATGCTTGCCCACATACCATAGCTGTAACCCAACATGCTCTACAGACTGTTTACATGTTACCTTGGCCTGCTCAATTACCAGATCTGTCTTCATTAGAGCACATTGTCATTGGACGATAGCTCCAGCATCATCCACAAGCCGCACTGACTGACCATGTGCAACAGGCATAGAACTCCATCCCACAAACTGACATCTGGCACCTGTACAGTCACAATGCATGCAGGTTTGCATGCTTGCTTTCAACATTCTGACAGTTACACCAGCTATTAGCGCACCAGCATATCACATCTGCAATGGTTTATCTCACACTTACATTAACCTATGATCCTGCAATGTTAATCATTTACGAAAGTTACCTAGACAAATGTACTTCTGAAATTTCAATATCCTACAAAAATTATCTACTGGTGTTGCAATTTTTTCCGTCAGTATATTTCCTTCCCAAAATCCTTGATCACTACGTATGACTGTCATGCACAATAACACAACATACATGCATTTTTATAAAACTGCAAATAGTTCTCTTCAAAGCAATACAACATTCATGCTGTATGATTCACACACCCTTTCCTCCCATATTAATGAATTATGATAATTTATTGAGGTATATGAGAAACATGTATTCCAATGGAAACAGAAAACACACTTATTAAAAAGGAGCTTATATCTGCAGTAATCTAATACAACCTACAGTTCACATATATATGTCTGTGGGTCTGCCTAAGAGACTGTCAGTAACTACAAGCTTTAAAGTAGCCTCAATTACCCTTTGATGTTTGTCAATAATGGTTAATTTGCTGAACCGCCTGCAGCAGTTACACTAGTGTTTATTGACTACCTCTCTCTCTTTCTTATAAGCATAGCCTATGAGAGGTCACTGACTTGTTATCATCTTTCCTGTATTGTGGTTTTTGTGGCTTGGAATAGGATGATGAATATTGTTTTCACAAAAATTGAAGAATGGACATAGTAGAACACCTATCTCATTGAGCAGGTCGGAATATGACAGCAGCCCTACTACTGCATGTATTATTGTAGTGGTCGTCAGTCCAAAAACCGCTCTGGTGTTGTTCTCCTCACTAGTCTTGTCCTCTTCAAACGTCTTCATCTCCAGGT
Organism: Schistocerca serialis cubense; assembly: GCF_023864345.2. Taxonomy (NCBI): domain Eukaryota; kingdom Metazoa; phylum Arthropoda; class Insecta; order Orthoptera; family Acrididae; genus Schistocerca; species Schistocerca serialis. The sequence continues at coordinate 376,792,077 of NC_064643.1, read as the reverse complement.
AACTATTTCAACGTACATCCACTTGAACTTGCTTACTGATTCATGCCTAGCCCTCCATCAACAACTTTAAACCCCACACTTCCCTCCATTACCAAACTGATGAATCTTTGATTTCTCAAAGAAATGTCCTGTCAACAGATTCCTTTTAGTTGAGTTGTGCCATCAATTTCATTTTCTCCAATATGATGCAGTACCTCTTCACCAGTTATTCAATCTAGCATTCTTCTACAGCACAACATTTCAAAAGCTTCTTTTCTCTTCTTGTCCAAACTGCGTATCATCTACACTTTGCTTCTGTACAAGACTACACTCCCGACAAACACCCATTAGGAAAACTGCATTCGAGTCCGAGCTACCAGAGTTGGCAGTCACGCATACATGAGGTGTGCTTGCTTATGTGAATGAACATTTGTGTGTGTGTGTGTGTGTGTGTGTGTGTGTGTGTGTGTGTGTCCTTTTTGAAGAAGGCTTAGGCCAAAAGCTAAATATGTAACAGTCTTCCCATTGTGCCTGTCTGCAACTCAATGTGTAATCTTTATGGCGAGTAGCAATCTACCCTTTTCTGTACATTGTTGATATTCCAACTGAAGTTTCCATTGTTTGATTTAACATTTAAATTTATATTTGATGTTAACAAATTTCTCTTTTACAGAAGTGCTTTTCTTGCTATCACCAGTCTGCATTTTATATACTTCTTACTTCGGCCATTATCAGTTAACCTGGTGGCCAAATTGCAAAACTCATCTACTACGTTTAGTATCTTATTTTCTAACTTACTTCATTCCACATCATCTGGTCAATTTACCTATATTCTATTACCATTGTTCTACTTTTGTTGATGCTCAGCTTACATAATCTTTTCAAGACACTACCCATTCTGTTCAACTCATCTTACTAGTTTTATGTCATCTCTGACAGAATTACATTGTCATTGGCAAACGTCAAAGTTTTTATTTCTTCTCCCCAAAATTTAATTTCTTTCCCAAATTTCACCACTGATTACAATTTTTACTACAAGTTACGGAATCCAGAGGAAGCTGGTCTACAGGTTGTGATGAAGGCGATGATTAGAGACAGACTCTCAATGAAGTAAGTACGCTTAGTTTTATTTCACGGTTTATACAGTATGGTACACTGACTTTTACCTATACTATAATGAGAAATATTAATTATGTGGGTAACACATGTATTATTTCTAATTCTGACAAAAAATTGTATGTATATATATTCTTCACTTTACTTTGCGTGTGGCAAGGGCCACAACTGCTCTACGGTCCTCTCACATTTCTTTCTGTCGAGTGTATTTGTCCATTTGATGCTGTTGTTCATCCTAGCTGTGTCCTTCTGGATGTTATCTTACCACTTAACTCTGGATCTTCCTCATCTTTCAGTTCCATCCATCGTCCTGTCAAATGCTATTATGGGCAGTCTATTTTCCGTGATTCTTGCTAAATGGCGTGTCCAGGTCAACCTCCTCTTCTTTATATTGTTGATGATATTATGGCATTTATTCAGTTCTCTTAATTCTTCATTTTTCTTATCGCCCATTCCACTTATTTTCATCATATACTGGTCCAAAAATTTTTTTAGTATTTTTCTTTCAGATATTAGCAGTTATTTTTCCTCTTTATTTATAAATATCAATGCTTCACACACGTATAATGTTGCTGGTGTGATAGTCGACTGATACAAGTAGATTCTGAAGTTAGTACTAAGTGACCTTTTCCTTAAGATTTTGATAAAACTAGAAAGTGACTTGGTCACTGTTGCTAGACGGGCATCTATTTAATATCTGTTCCACTGCTGTTACTAAAATGACTCCCTAAGTACCTGAAGTGTTCATCTGTCATGAAAGTGAATCCATCTACAGCCAAAGGTGCATCACTTTGGATTTTCTTACTTATGATTAGATATTCTGTCTTTTCTCTAACACTGCAGAATCCCGTTTCCTCAGCCATTTTGTAATAATTTTGTATCATTCAGATTAATTCTGTTTTGGAACTACTTATTAATGCTACATCATCTGCAAAGACAAGTCTAGTAATGTTTACCTCCTGCATTTGGATCCTTTGTGGTTTAGCTTTACTACATACCCTGTTTAATAAAATACATTGAAATGGCACCTCCTTGTCTCAGTAGAGTGAACACCTTAAAATTTTCAGTTTCTACTACAGGTGTCCTTATACAACAAAGTTCTGTCTATACACATTTTAACTAATATGATTATCTTCGATTGTATTTCAAATTCCTTCATTATATTTAGGACTGTGTAGAAATAATGTGTGGACATCTACATTACATTCCCACAGCTTCTCATATATTTGTCCGAGAGTGGAAATCACATTGATAGTCACCAATTAGTACTTCAGTTATTGGGATCAGTCTGTTGCTAGGATTTTGTATGTGAGATCCAAAATTATTGCACATAAGAGGATCATTCTTCTTAAATACAGAGTATATAACTGTGGTTTTCTGGTCTGCAGATATAGTTTGTCTTCCAAAGTGCATCTATTAAAGAATGTAGTTCTAATTCCAGTTGTGGTCCTCTCCATGTATATCTGGTCTTCATCATATTCAATGTTGTTCTGTAATTTCTTTATTGCTTGCTGTTTTTCATTTACTGATGGGGTGGTGACTTGTACATCAACTGTATCATGTTCCTCAAATTAAAAGTAAGGTGGCAAGGAATGGGGTCACTGAAAATATGAGATGGGACAATAATGCAGAGATATTCCAATCAGTACTATGAATTTGGGACAATATTCTACATTCACAAATCAATAAATGACTTAATAAAGAAATTCAAACAATCAATAATCCAATATCATACACCACAATCCAGACTCAGTGGCTATAAATTACATCTTTAAATTCACAAGCGCACACAGGAGATAAGAATGACGATATGAAAGAAAATTTGTACATTCTAATGGAACACACATACAACTCATTATAGACATAATGTAAAAGTAATGTTAGGAGATTTTAACTCCAAAGTAGGAAAGGAGGAAATTCACAAACCAACAATTGGCAATTCCATGTTACACAAGGGAAGTTCAAATAATTGAGTACAATTTATATACTTTGCAATGACAAATGGTCTCACACTAAGCAGTGCAAAATTTCAACACAAACACATTCATTCGGGGCATGAATATCGCCAGATGGAGAATTAGTGAATCAAATTAATCAAATAGGTATTCAAAAAAGATTCCAAAACAGTATTAAAAGCATTAGAACATTTAAGGCCAACTGCGCAAACATACCTGACTGGAGATGAAATCTGACATTAGATCAGAAAGTGAATTATTGTATAACGCTACACTTGGATCACCAAACCAGGTTCAGATTTGATTTTAGGTAGCACATATCATGCTTGGCAACACTGCTAAAACTGGCTATTGACACAATTATTGCACTTAGACCGCAGGTATTTATCGTAAATACGCAGTATTTATTATCAAAGGAGTTGTGGTATAACTGTGGGAACAAGTAAACAGGAAAAGGGATGATTATCAAACTTTTCTCAATACAAGAAAGATTTGCTGCTGGAAACTATGTTGGGCCAGTATAACGATATAACTGAGTGCAGAAAAAAAGAAAAAGACACTGTGGCCAACAAGGTAGAGGCATGGAGAGAATAAGCTATGTCTGTTTTAAACAGATCACCAAACAGTATTTAAAAGGTTCCTGCGGCGTAAAATATTAAGGTTAACAGCAACATACACATTGCAGTCAGTGGTTTGTTTCTTTCGACTGGTTTCAGCAGATAGTCTCTGAGCCTTAGTTCCCACTGCTCTATAGTACTTTTCTCGAAATGAAACATCAGCTTAAATGATATGTTATTTAATTCCAAGAGTGGGTTCTCCCTTTCACGGACATGTGAAGAGCTCATTGGATCTCATCATAGTCAACCCCTGTGGACACATCTGAATGCACAGTTGTTTGTGTGGTAAATGGAATGAAACAATGTAATTCACATCAAATATGGTTATTGCACACAGAATTTTTCCCAACAGTGATTCAGAACGCTTTCAATTGTATGAAATGGCATGGTAATGCTGCTATAATTATCTTTAATGTAATGTAGAGAAAGTAGTAACATATGGGAAAAAAAATTATGGAATTGACATGGGTTCATGCGATCTTCTGCACTGCAGTCCACAACACAACCTCTGAGCCACCAAACTGAATGAAACAAAGTTATGTAGTTTGTATATTTCAACATAACTGCTTACGTTCTCTTTATGAACACAAGTGAAATTGTTGTAGCAGTTTAAGGATGTGTTCGGTAGTCAACAATTTAATATGAATTGCATAGTTACTGCTCCCGAAGCGGAAAGAGAATATATATAAGTGATGTTGAATCGTTGTTGGCAGCTGCCAAAATTCTCATACTTAACTGTTCACTGCAAATACTTTGAATTTTCCTTTCTTACACTACTGCTAAGTGTCTATAAAATGCCTTTGAACTAATTGCATAAATTACTAGTCGTCTCCCAAGAGCTGTTATGAGGTTGATCATTAAGTACACATGGTAGCTGGTAATATCCTTAACATAACCTTCCAGATCAAAGAAAGTATTTTCAGCATTAGCGGTGTGGGAATGGTGTAGTCACATATTTGCTTGCCATTTTTTGTGTTAATAACAATTTTTTTAATTATTTCAATTGGTATCTGCAAAACACAAAAGTGATGAATCGTAGTGTGACTACACTATCAACTGATGATTAGAGCTGAACTTAACTTTGAACCGCAAATTTTCGCCAGTCAAATGATATATATAAGATTAATGTTTATACAATGCAGATTTCCAGGTTAATGCTTTACACAACCGGTCCTTGGGGGCACAGATTGTGAAACAGACCATATGTTAATCATATTAAAAACGAAAATAAAACTCAAAAGGAAACTAAATAGAAATAAATTGGAAATTACTAAGCACAACATAGGATACGTGGTGGAAAAAATACAAAACAAATGGAAAATAAGCTAGCAAAAACTAGACTGACTAATATGGAACAAGAAGACGTCAAAAGCAGATGGAGACATCTGAAGAACATTATTTGAGAAGTAATTTCTGAAGATATACTAAGAAGAATAGAATATAACAAAATTTGGTTTAACATAAAGTGCAAAGAAAGAGTGGTGGAGAGAAGAAAGCTGAGGAAAGTGTGGATTCAAGAAAGGATCTGTATGACACTGAAAGTAGGATGCTACAAAATTTGACAGGAAACACAATGAACCCTAAGATATGAGAAACAGGAATATAACAACAATACAGTAAGAGAAACAGAGGATGATTCAAGTATTACACAATAAGGGTGATAGAGGTTGACTAGGACAAGGTAAAGCAAATGGGGGAGAAGTAGTTGAGGTCCTGGAGAAATGTGGATAGGGTGTCCTTACCTTCGATACAGAGAGCAAAGATGTCATCAATGAAGCTGAACCAGGGAATGGGTTTAGGATTCTGGATTTTTAGGAAAGATTCCTCTAGATGGCCCATGAATAGGTTGGCACAGAATGGTGCCATAGGGTGCCCACAGCCGTACCCTGGATATGGATCCTAGATGTTGACCTCCACCTCACAAATGGCTACATCAGTACATCTGTCTATATTAAACCTACTAGCCACAGCAATATCTCCACTTCGATAGCTGCCACCTGTTCCATGCCAAGAAGTTCCTTCCATACAGCCTAGCCACCCGTGATCGTCACATCTCCAGTGACAAGCAGTCCCTCTCGAAATATTCCGAGGGTCTCACTGAAGCCTTCAATGACTGTAATTATCCTCCCAGCCTTGTACAAAAACAAATCTCACATGCCTTATCCTTCCAGTCTCCAACCACCTTCCAAAGTCCCACCGTCCGGCCACAGAGGAGCATTCCCCTCATAACTCAGTACCACCCAGGACTGGAGCAACTGAATTACATTCTCTGTCAGGTTTACAATTACCTCTCATCATGCCCTGAAATGAAAAATGTCCTACCCACTATTCTTCCCAACCTCCCCACAGTGCTATTCTGCCATCCACCGAACCTACACAATATACTCGTTCATCCTTACAAAACTTCTGCTTCCAATCCCTTACCTCATGGCTCATACCCCTGTAACAGACCTAGATGCAAGACCTGTCCCATACATCTTCCCACCACCACCTACTCCGAAATTAGAATTATATTAATACCTTCAGCTGCTGACGGGCGTTGATATATATCAACGGGGACAGTTGAAAATGTGTGCCCGACCGGGACTCGAACCCGGGATCTCCTGCTTACATGGCAGACGCTCTATCCATCTGAGCCACTGAGGGCACAGAGGATAGCGTGACTGCAGGGACTCTCTCACGCATGCCTCCCGCGAGACCCACATTCTCACCTTGTATGTCCATACACTACACTAGTAGTGTCCCACCCCAACACACTCATTACTCGTGGAAGACATTCTTACCAAGTCCCATAAGAGTTTGGGGAATATGTGTGCACCCACACAGAAGGAGGAGGTCATGGTCGGTGTTGCCAGAACTATATAGTTATATGGATATGGTGTCTGTTCTTTCGGACACCATATCCATATAACCACATACTCCAGTCTGGTCACTAACATCATCTATCCCATCAAAGGCAGGGCTACCTATGAAACCAGTCGTGTGGTCTACAAGTTAGGCTGCAATCACTGTGCTGCATCCTATGACGGCATGACAGCCAACAAATTATCTGTCTGCATGAATGGCCACTGACAAATTGTGGCCAAGAAACAAGTGGACCATGCTGTTGCTGAACAAACTGCCAAATATGATATCCATTTCAATGACTGCTTCACAGCCTGGGACATATGGGTCCTTCCCACTAACACCAGCTTTTCTGAATTGTGCAGGTGGGAACTTTCCCTGCAATACATCCTATGTTCCCATAACCCTCCTGGCCTCAATCTTCATTAGTCACTGTCCTCACCCATCCAGCATCTTCCCTGTTCCCATCCCAGCATACTATCCCTCCCCCTCCCCGCCCCAGCCTCCTCCTTACCCCCACTCAGTCGCCACTCCCATTATGCACTGGTGCTGCTGCTTGTAGTTTGGTTTCAGTTGCCTGAGATTGCAAGTGTGTGTGTGTGTGTGTGTGTGTGTGTGTGTGTGTGTGTGTGTGTGTCTGTCTGTGCGCATCTGTCTGCCTGTGCGCATCTGTCATCTATTGTTGACGAAGGCCTTAATGGCCGAAAGCTCTAATTGTAAGAGTCTTTTTGTTGTGCCTATCTGCGACTCATTATCTCCATTATATGGTGAGTAGCAACTTCCCTTTTCATGATGTTGTTAAATTTCATCCTGGATTTTCCATTGTTTGATTCATAATGGGTAGTAATAGATACCAACAACAGTGATTAAATGAAAGTTAGGATGACACTAAATGCAAAGGTGAAATGAATTCTCAATAACGTTTCTTAGTGAATGCCATGAAACACAACATGAGGATTGAAGGGAAAAAAAAATAATTACCTCCTCCCAAATGTGGTTTCCCAGGTGTGGTGCACTAGCACTTGCCAGTAAGTCCACAACTGCATCTACACAGCACTTTCTTAGGTTTTCTCTTAGTCTTTTACCTAAAACCTCTCCATCAGGATACTTGGTTGCTGTTTTACGTTCTCATTAAATAATGACCTCATTACAGCTAATGTTTCCCTAGTACATCAGTAATGGGCACTTCTATGTCGCCTTCACTCCCAGCAGTTCAGATTTTCATCTGGTCTTCTGTTTTATAATTATGATGAATTTCATTTCTGTAATTTCATTTATTCATTTACTCATACACAAGCCATGATGATGACAAGCCTTCAGGATTGTGACAGTAGTCAAGTTATAGGTTGACAGAGGCATAAGCAGTCACTGCAGAATATGCCTGTAAAGTATGCTAACATCAAAATACAGCTAGTGGTAACTTATGAATCCTCATTACTAAGGTAATTACTAAACACACACATGCGTGCGTGTGCCATCCACACACACACACACACACACACACACACACACACACACACACACACACCATGACTACATTATGCTGGAAATGCATTTCATCTGGGATGAAGATGAAGAGTTTTGGTGGGTAGAATCGGAGAGGGGAGAAAAGAGACAGGCAAGGGAGGAAGACTTTGGGAAGGATTGCTGATGACTGGTCAGAAAGTGCAACATGTGCATGGGATATAAATGTGGCACCAGTCAGCTAATTCTGGTAGCAGGCAAGGAACATTGTGTGCAGTACACAATAATGTGGAGTAGTGAATTGGGAGTGAGAGACAGAACAGAGGAATAGGAAGACTCCAGAAAGGATGGGGTGAATGCAGGATGAAATAAGTTAGGGTCCTGGCAGAGGAGGGAAGGTGGTTATTAGGAAAGGGTAAATGGAGATTGAGTATTATGGGGTAGAAGGATGTGTTACAGAGATAACTTCAACCTATGCAATACAGAAAAGCTGCTCACATGGAATGGATCCAGATGGCAGCTACTGAAGCAGCTACTGAAGCAGCTACTGAAATTGAGCATGTTGTGCTCAGTAGCATGTTGCACCAATGGATCGTCAACTATGTTCTTGGCCACAGTTTTTTGGTGGCAATTCATTAAGGTGGACAATTAGTTGGAGATCATGCCCACATAAAATGCTGTGCAGAAATTATAGCACAGCTGGTATATGATATGACTGCCTTCACAGGCAATCCACTTCTGAAAGGATAGGATAAGTTTGTGACGGGACTGGAGTAGGATATGCTGGGTGAGTGTAATGGTCAAGTCTCACATGTGAATCTCCCACATGTGTATGACCCATGTAGCAGGAGCTGGGAGTAAGTGTGGCATAAGAATGGGCTTGGATATTGTATATGCTGAGTTGTGACACAATACCACTTTGGGAAGTATAAGAAGGGTGCAAGTACAATGTTCCTCTTTTTCAGGCTTGATGGTACATAGTTGAAGCCCCGGTGACACCAATGATTAAGTTGTTCCAGTCCAAGATGATACTAACTGTTGATGGAGGTACACCTCTGCATCTGGTTCCTGGAGGTGGTCAAAAAATTAGGTGCATACATGGATATGGTATGGGAAATCTTGGAGTGTACTAGGTTTAGGGGTGATGTCTGTCTTTGAAGGCCTTAGCAAGACTTCCAGCATACTGGGTAAGGTACTGTTTGTCTCTGAATTTGTGCCATTTATGGGTAAACATAACTGTTATGGACTCAGCATTTGGTGGTTTGTAAGCCATCCACAATATGGCACTCTGAACCATCATCCCTCTGTCAGTGCTGTATGCACAATGTATAATTAATTTGTAAAATAAAATGTAATAAAATAAAAGCACAGGATGAAATTGATGAACTTACCCAGCAACTCCAGCTTCTGGTGTTCTCATGAAACTAGCATTTTCATTTGGTACAGGACTTTTCATCTCTTGTTTCAGCTGACCAGCACCTGGGAACACCCTGACTCCACCTGCCTGATTAGTTTTGGCAGCAGCTGTTTTACCTACATGGAAAGATAACTGAATTATTGATAATGTAACTGTTAAAATTCTGACTCCTAAAATGAAAAAGTAAACTTAATCTGATGAAAAAACGGATGCAACATTTAATGCAGAACCCATCATTAGGCACACATTTATTTGCTAACACCAACACTGTTAGTTGTCCAATGTCATTTAGTCCAGTACAACAAGCAATTGATCTGACTCAAGGGTCAATTCATCACCAATATCATCTGTAGCAAGTCATTTGCTCCACCACATTCACCCCTGTAAATCTACTGGAACAGAAGAGAATTGAAGCCTTTGAGATGTGATTCTATAGAAAAATGCTGAAAATTAGGTGGACTGATCAGGTATGGATTGAGGACATTCTCCACAAAATCGCTGCTAAACACTGACAAGGAGAAGGAACAGGATGATAGGGCATCTGTTAAGACATCAGGGAATAACTTCCATGGTACTAGACAGAGTTGTTGAGGATGTAAACTGTAGAGGAACACAGAGATTTGAATACATCCAACAAAAATGACCATAAGGAGAGCAATGAGAGAAGCATTCAATGATTTTGAAAGTAAGATGTTGTCAACTGACCTGAGTACAAACCCTAAGAGAATTTGATCATATCTAAAATCAGTAAGTGGGTCAAAATCATCTATTCATTCTCTCAGCAACCACACTGGCACCGAAAAGGAAGATAACAGAGAGAAGGCCGAAATACTGAATTCGATCTTCTGAAGTTGTTTCACTGCAGAAGATCGTAACACTGTTCCTCCTTTTAATCGTTGTACAAACATCGAAATGGCAGATATTGAGATAGCCGATTGTGGAATTTAAAAGCACCTACAATCACTTAGTAGTGGAAAGGTGTCAGGACCAGATGAGATTCCTATAAGATTCTATGAAGATTATGCAAAAGAACTTGCTCCCCTTCTAGCAGCAATTTAGGCCTATTGTAGATCACTTGAGCAACAAAAGGCACCTAATGACTGGAAAAGGCCATAAGACAGACCCACACAATTATAAATATATCACTGACATCAATCTGTTGTAGGATTATGGAACATATTTTATGCTAAAGAATTATTGCGTTTTTGGAAAATGAACATCTCCTCTATAAAAATCAACATAGATTCTGTAAACAGAGATCCTGCAAAGCTCAGCTCACTCTGTTGCTCCATGAGACCCTCAGTGCAGAGAGGACAATGGTGCTGAGGTTGATGCCGTGCACCTGGATTTCAGTAAGGCATTTGACACCATTCCACATTGCTGTTTAATGAAAAAAATGCAAGCTTACATAGTATCAGAGCAGACCTGCAATTGGATTCATGACTTTCTTGCAGACAGAGCTAAACATGTCGCTCTTAAAGGAACAAAATCAACAGATGTAAAGGTAATATCTGGAATACCAGAGGGAAGTGTGATAGGACTGTTGCTGTTTACAATACATATAAATTATCTAGCAGAAAGCATCAGATGCTCTATAAGACTATTCGCAGATGATGCAGTTGTCTATACAAAAGTAGCAATGCCAGAAGATGATAAGAATTTGCAGAACAACCAGCTGATAATTGATCAATGGTGAAGGCTCTGGCAGTTCATCCTGAACGTAAATAAATGTAACATATTGCACATATGTAGGAAAAGAAACACACTACTGTACAGCTACACTATTGATGACAAGCAGCTGGAGACAGTATCTGCCGTAAAATATCTAGGTGTAACTACCCAGGGCAGTCTTAAGTGGCATGACCACATAAAACACATAGTGGGAAAAGCAGGTATCAGATTCAGATTCAGTGGAAGAATCTTAAAGAAATATAACTCATCCATGAAAGAAGTGGCTTATAAGGCACTTGTTCACCCAATTCCCAAATACTGTTCATCTATCTGGGACCCCTATCATGTAGAACTGATAGAGGAGATAGAGAAGATCCAATGAAGAGCAGTATGTTTCGTCATGAGATCGTTTAGCTGGCAAGAGAGTGATATGAAGACGCTAATCAAATTCCACTGGTTGATGTTACAAGAGAGGTGTTGTGCATCATGGAGAGATTTACCACTGAAATATCGATACAACACTTTTCAGGAGGAATCGAATAACATATTATTTCCCCCTACATACATCTCGCATATTGACCCTGTGGAGAAAATTCAAGAATGTAAACCAAATACAGACGTTTACCGACAATTTTTCTTCCCCCGCACTATTCACGTGTGGAACAGGGTTGGGGCGATCAGATAGTAGTGGTGCCGAAAGTGCCCTCTGCCACACTCCATTAGGTGGCTTGTTGAGTATGATGTAGATGTAGACAAAATAACTGAGGACATAGGTTGCAATTCAGATGAAAGTTTGGCACAGGAGAGGAATTTGTAGCAGGCCATATCAAACCAGTCAGAAGACACACGATTCAAACAAAACTACACATGAAAATATCTTTAGACTTTCTTTCAATTTCTTTGGGTTTACAATTATAAATTCAACCAATATAGTATCTCACTAGCCTTTCTGAGTTTTTGGTGGTCTTCACAATGAATGTGTAGAAATATTTTTAAAACTAAAATTAAATATTTAAGCGCTTTCTACCACAGAAAGGCACAAAATTCAGGCAACAGTGTTTTGCTGTAATTCATAATCCAACAAGGTAGTGTAATATTAAAGAGCTACAACTCTTTTACGATAAAATAAGCTACTAAAGAAAATTCATGGCCTCCATTCATGGCATCCTGGAAAACAACTGGTGCTCAAATCAGATGCTTCACAATAGTGCACTGGAGTCATAGCAGCATACAGAAATGCCAGTGAGTCAGAGCAGCAGACAGTTTAGCCTCCCAAACTTAAACAGTCACACTGCTAAACTATTTGTGCCATAAAAAATTAAAATAAAATGAACAGCTCACTGTTTACCCTAAAGGAATAAATTGCACTTGGTCACCAATCCTCAGCCATTGTTGGCACTTTGGCCCACACTTACAGTTTTCAGAAGAAACAGTTCAAAGGCTACAGATATGACCCTCTTTCTACAGGCACTGAATTACAATATTCACTAGATATCTATGGTACAATATGTTGATACAGACTTGCTATCACAATTTCCCATGGGCCAAAACCCTGACCTATTAACATGTAAAAGATTTCATGTTTCCAGTTAGGTACATCAGTTATATATCAGGATATTCCCCGAAACAATGGAACACATAACCAAGGCCATCTGTCATGGGGACATTATCAGGTATGTAATGGATGACTCATATGTTTATCACTCACAAAGAAGGGTCCAATCAGAATACTAAATTAAGGGCTTGTATTAGTAAAGAGAAGATTGCTCTATAGTACGGACATCGGTTATTTCTAAAGTGAGCACTTGGATTCGCAGACAAAATAACTTATGGATATGAAACAAATACTAACAAAGAGATAGAGGGGCTGGCCCGTACTTATCTCAGCTCAGTACAGCCAATAGATACACAAGACAGAACAGAAAATTTAAGTATCCTAGCTTTCAGAACTTTGTTCCTTCATCGGGGAGGAGAGAGGGGAAGAAAAGGGGAAGAAGGGAAAGTGGATTCAGTTACTCACAACTCAGGTTACTAAGCAACAGGGGGAAGGTAAACAGGGAGGGTAGCAAAGATGGAGACATTGGTGTCAGAGGGAAGCCAAAGATATTCTACTGTAAGTACTGTGCCAGCTTCACACCAAAGAGGATGCATACAGAAGTAAAGAGGTATATAGTATAAAGATAAACACAACTATGTAGGATGAAAAGATGTATGAATGGCTGAAGAGGAAAGGGAAAGAGGAGAAGACTGAAGAGTAAATGGGAGTGAGGTTGGTTAACGTAGGTTCAGTCCAGGGGGATGGCAGGATGATAGGATGTGTTGGAGTGCAAGAGACTGGTGTTGGGTGGGAGAAGCCAAATGGCACGTTCAGTGTAGCAGGTTCCTAGGTCCCTAAAATTATGCTGGAGGGTATGCTCTGCTACTGGGCATTGGACATTTCCTAGGCGGACAGTTCGTCTGTGGCTGTTGATGCGCTCAGCCAGTTTAGTTGCCGTCATACCAATGTAAAAGGCTGTGCAGTGCAGGCATGTCAGCTGTTAAATGACATGTGTTGTTTCACATGTGGCCCTGCCTTGAATTGTGTATGTTTTACCAGTAGTGGGGCTGGAGTAGGTGGTTGTGGGGGGATGAATGAAGCAGGTTTTGCAGCGGGGTCAGTTACAGGGGTAGGAACTGCTGGGTAGAGAAGGTGGTCTGGGAATATTGTAGGGTTTGACAAGGATGTTACGGAGGTTAGGAGGGTGACGAAAGGCAACTCTGGGTGGTGTGGGGAGAATATTGTCAAGGGATGATCTCATTTCAGGGCTTGACTTGAGAAAGTCATATCCCTGGCGGAGTAATTTGTTGATGTATTCGAGGCCAGGATAATACTGGGTGACAAGGGGGATGCTTCTGTGTGGTCTGGGGGTAGGAACATTGTTGTTGGATGGGGAGGAATGTATTGCTCGGGAGATCTGTTTGTGGATAAGATCTGCAGGATAGTTGCGGGAGAGGAAAGCACTGGTCAGGTTATTGGTTTAATTGTTGAGGGATTCGTCACTGGAGCAGATACGTTTGCCATGAATACTTAGGCTGTAGGGAAGGGAGTGTTTGATGTGGAATGGATGGCAGGTATCAAAGTGAAGGTACTGTTGTTTGTTTGTGGGTTTGATGTGGACAGAGGTGTGGATGTGAGCTTCAACAAGATGAAGGTCAACAACCAGGAAGGTGGCTTGGGTTTTGAAGAAGGATCAGGTGAAATTCAGATTCAACAAGGAGTTGAGGTTATGGAGGAAATTAAGGAGTGTTTCTTCAAAATGAGTCCTGACCACAAAGTTGTCATCTACAAAACCTATACCAGGCCAGGGGAAGCAGCTGTTGGGTCTTCAGGAAAGCCTCTTACATGCGGCCCATGAAGAGGTTGGCATACGACGGAGCCGTTCTGGTTCCCATGGCCGTTCCCCTGACTTGTTTGTAGGTATGTATGGCAGCATAGGAAAGTCAAAAACTGATCTTTGCTGTCCATCGTGCCAGGCACGTGCAGGAATTATTAGCTTACTAGTGTGAACAAGCAGCTTCAGTATCAAATAAAGGATGAGGATAAAGACTGCAACTGACAGAGCGCACAAAGAAGCTTTTTTATCCGCATGGTGGCATAAGGTATTGCCATAGGCTATGCGATCAGCCAGATAAGTGTATTTCGCATCTTGCATCAACATAAATGCCACTTATTTCATCAATCACCACACAGGCATTGAGGACACGACTTCAAACATCATATAAGATTTCATCTGTTTCCTCTGCAGCACCTGAGAGGCGACATGACGTTTTTATGTGTGCTCTTTACCGATGATGCAATGTAACATTTACATAACACGGTAATGTAAATTAACGCAATGTGCACTAGTGGGTAGCTAAATATCCACACCGGCTTTATCAAGTACAACACCAACAACTATGGAGCATAAACGTATAGTGCAGCATCATATGAAATTCCACTGCAGGACCCTACTTGATCTCTCACCTGTTAAATGGAAATTCAAAGGCACACTTTCTTATAAACATTCACACTGTTCTAGAAGAGGTACAACTTCACAAGCAAAAGTGTATGTGGTTCCAACATGAAGGCTTCCCAGCTCACTCTTCCTGTGTTGCAATGCAAATAATTAATGAAACGTTTCTTTATCGTTGGATAGGATGGAATCCAGCAACACAATGACCAGCTAGGTCCCCTGATTTGATTGCTCTTGATTTCTTTCTATGGGAGCTTTGAAAGATGCAGTCTATCATGAAACCCCAACTATGCCAGATGATACATGCCATCAAATTGCCACAGCATGCAAGGGTATATCATCCTATGCAGCTTGATCTGTTTACCTATCTCTCAAATGGTGATCGCAAATGTGCCTTGCAGTCGATGGTAAACATTTTTGAGCACATGCTTAAGTAAAGTGTAAAAGTATGTTATCAGAACAGTATTTATTTTTTGGATGAAATGTTGTCCGTCATTTTGAATAACATATTTAATTTATTTTAAGTGTATTCAGTCTAATTACAATTTCAAATAGTACCTATAGCCCATATCTGTCTGACAGCAGGTGTATTACCTATAAGAAGCACTCAATTGCCTCCAGGCAAAGAGAGGTCAGCGTTGTTTTTCCAAATCTAAGAAGGTTAATGATGCAGTTTCTTTTTCCCTATGAATAGGGTAGTTTTATGACTAGGAAGTATGAATGACCAATGTTTCTGTTTCGGCTTTGACAAGTAAGCAGCAACACGCGAGAATTTAAATGGAAAACTATCTGATGAAGCTATAGACATTAAAAAAACTGGAAATGTATATACATGTGAAATAGTTTTCCTAAGCCCCAATTGTTGTGACAGAAGCCGACAATGTCATACTTCCATAATTTAAAAAAAAGTATTGCAGTCGACCCTGCATCTATGCCGTTCAGGAAATGAGGTTTTATCTTAGTAGCATAGGCCTGTCTTGCTGCATATAATAACACAGCCTGTCATGAGAGTTCAGCTTGGTAATGTTCACACCACAACATCCAACTCTGGCTGCACTATTTTCCAGTTTTAGTACAGTTGTCAAACTCTTTTGTGAAAGATTTCAATGACAATATTAACAAATGCTACGCAAATGTAATTGTCTTCACAAAAGCTATTGAATGCAGTTATGAATCATATACAGTTTCATTAAAAAACATGCCTGTTTCAATGTCTTGGTTGATACCAGAGTTCAGAGCATTATACACACAAAACTTTCCCTGCCTCACAGGAAACTATCAATTGGAGAAAACTTTGTTTAGATACGTGAAACCAGTCATAAGATAAAAGGGGTGTCACATGAACCACCCTCTATACATACTGAATGCCCCTTTTTTTTAATTCAGACTCCAATTCTAAGCTCTGAAATTAACTTCTTCACGACAAAGCGTATCAACAATTCACATAATTTAGCTGAAAAACAGCATTTGATGTTGAACAGTGATAGAGACTCAAAAAAGTTATATACTTACTGACAGCTTGCAGCCTCGAGCCTGGCCGTACAATAGGTTGGTCTGGGGGAGCCGGCTCACTTGGCGGTGGAGGTGGTCTGATCTGTGCCCGGCGTGTCTGTTGTGCATTTTGAGGTACTTTCTGTGCGGCTGCTGACACAGGAAGAGGAAAAGGTGCACGTATGGGTGTAGCAGCTTGAGAAGGTGCTGGGGTAGGTGCAGGAGGTCGTGCCGGAGCTTGCCGCCTAGTTGCTGGTGTTGCTGATGCAGGCAGGGCTGGTGCTGGGTAATTAGGCGGTGGTTTCGTAGGCATTCTTGAAGGTAAATTCCGCTGACCTTGTACCATCACCGAATGCCGTACATCCGGTTCTGCAATATACACAGCAAGATTGCAAACAGTTATTCAAAAAATGTATAACATAACCTACTTCAAATCACTAAGAGGTGACCACATGGAAAATTCATTTTGTAATTTTTTATTTTATGGCAGTGAAGTTCAGAACTCAAATACCAGTGTCTGAAAACAATTTGATGCAAGTCTCAAAAATTCCCAAGTAAATTGACTTTGAGGTTTACCATGGGCCAGTAATACGGTAAAGTAAGGTAGGTTTTTCAACAGGTGGCCTGGCTTTGTGGTAGAATATTTGTCCATTATGTGGGGGCCCTGAGTTTCAATTACTGATCAATGCAATTTTGCGGACACCTGTGCATGTTCTATGAACATTTCCATGAAGCATAAAATACATAACAATGGAGGGGGACAACAGTAGCACTTGGGACTGGTAATCATTGGTACAAGTCTGATTTTGGTCATTATCCTTTTAGTCCACCCACCCATGCCGGTTCAAATACCTACATCATTTAAATATAAAATTCATAAAATAAAATTCATAAAATATTGCTAATTAACATATACCTAAATGTCATTTTTACTACTTACATATTGTACACAAAATTATAGTTTTCAATGCAAATATACATTCACAATTACTGACCTTTCATAAAAGATTGTTAACAAAGATTGTTTCAGTTAAAAAAAAACATTACAACTTAAATTTCTGTTTGTCTTTATATACTTTCACATCATGGAAATGCTGATAGAACATGCACCTTTAAAAATTTACACAGCTGGGAAACAAACCTAGACTGCCCCTGTGGCACGTAAGCATTCTACCATACAGCCATGCAGTCCACTGAAAAAAATTACCTCACTTTAGGGTGTTAAAGATGCTCAGAAAACTTCGAAGTTGATTTTCTCGAGAATTTTATAGAGTTGCATCGAAGTACTTTTGGATACTGATACTTGAGTTCTGAAATTCACATAACACAAATATAAAAGAATAGCAAAATCCAACTGCTATGTGGTCTCCTTGTGAGTGTATCAAGCTGACAACCTCCAGGGATACAGCATAGATCAGACAGAGGAAATAATAAAACAACCAGCACTACAATTTGAGGCATTACTACAAGCAACTATGAACTATTGTGTTAGACAAAATTTGCTACAAACAAGAAGCAAGTAACAATGAAATTTAACATTTACACCAATATATAAGAATAGTTTATAGCCCATATGTCAGAAGGTCACAATATATCACTTTCAATAAAACTGTCATCTCTATTTATCTATATGTATTAACATTTTATGAAACTGCAGTACAAGTACATATTAATCTTATCATTATCACTTTTATTTTGAGTGAACGACAACATCTGGTTATATTAATCAATGTCATAACCAGCAGTAACACCACGAAAAAGTACATCTCGTTATTTCATTTTCCAAGTGTCCCACTGGTATTTTGACATATGACCTCTATGTACTAGTGGTATGATTACAGGTATGTGACATTTCAGAACATCATTCCAAGTGGCAAACTTTTTACCATTAAGTGCAAATTCAAGTGCCTCATGTGATAGTCACACTGCTACTCTTCCTTTTGATACAGCACAAAATAATTTTTGCACAAATAATCAATGTTTAAAAAATTGATGTAACTGCATATATAAAAACTCTACTCATCATCCAGCAGCACGAGAAAACTTATATGAAGGTTAAAAAAATATGCAAGCTTTTTGAGAAAGTGACTCCTTCTGGCAGAATGGTTGAAAGGGTGGAAGAGGGATGAAGGAAAAGGACTGTCGAGTTTAGGAGACAGGGATAGTTCAGAAAAGTTGTCCAGAACACCAGGTCAAGAAAGACTTGCCAGATGGAATGAGGAGGAAATACTGATTGCTGTGGGCTGTACCAATTGAGATTTGAAAAGTGATATTTTCTTGGTGTAAGCTGTGAAATATAATCCAATCATTCACCACTGAAGTCATCGGGTGCTCAAAGAACATCTTTTCACGATTTTGCTGTCTTCCTATAAAAAGTACAGTAGACTGATTTCTGATAAGATAAAGACATACCTGCCATAATATTATTATATGTGACACAGCCATGAGGACAAGGGAGACCATGTTTGGTTTTGTCTTTCTGAGTGCATTGAGCAACAATTGTGACCGATATGTGGCAATTATTCATAACAAGAACATCTTTAGTACCCATCCATCATGATGCTAAAGTCTCAGAACTATTTTCAGGAAATTCATATTCACTTTTCTGCAGTTTCATGCTAAATCACACTATATTTCGCCAGGCACCATTGCTTGTTATTACAACTTCAATCGGTAAACTATCCATGAGATTGACTGTTTAAAAATAAATAAATAACAACCTGTCAAATACCATTGTGACACCTTTGTTCCCAACTGTTTCAGTGGGCTATGTACAATTCTTTTCTCACTCGTTGCCAATGAAATATTCCCTTCATTGTCCCTACCACCACAGACTTCCACATCTTATTCATAACCACTTTCCATGTCACAATATCCTCATAATTCTATTCTACACTTATTCTTCTTCAGTATCAGTTATTGTTTCAGCAGAGCTACCTTTGGTCTTAACCATCAGTTCAGAAACACTTTGGTATGGACTATCCTCTCTTGCTTTCTGAAATGACTGCTTGAGGCAAACAATATCTTCATCTATATAAGGGTTTGATGCTTGAACTACAAATATTATGGGATAAGCTGGCATCCACTGTGCAAAATAGTATTTTTGATTGCCCTATTTCCCCGTATGTTATGGATATAAGAGAACTATGAGGAAATATCTGCTGAAACAAATCTACGTCACTGGAAGACCTATCAACTTTCTGACACAAAATAGAAGGAATACATTTGTTAGTAACAGAAAATCTTGGTTTGAAAGAGGGATTTACCAGTCACCACAGTACATCTGTACGCATTGATGGTCCAGTGACTCTTTGATCTCTAGCACCTCATTCTTCACTTTCATCTGTTTCATTATCTCCACTTTTACTTCAACTGCTATCTCTGTGATAATCTTCATCAGCTATGCAGGTGTCACTTGCACAGTTCTCAAGAAATCTTAGATTTTCATCTCCAACATACTTGAGTCTTCAACTTCCTATATCAGTGATGCCCGAATTTATTTTTCTTTGATGATCAAAATACACTTTCTAAATAACTATGATTTTCACAATCACTGAGATAAATAAGTTCCTCCAAAAGAAGTCCCTTGTGCATAGAAGATTCAGACAAAAATTAATTAGTTCAAATTAGTTCAAATGATAAAACACTAAAAATAAAGAAAATTAAATGTGATCTAGGTCCGTACCAAATGATAAAGAACAAGACACCTACCCAGCAGAGGATCAACAACAAAACTTAAAAGATAGCTCAACCTACAGGTGCAATTTGTAATTATAAGAATTCTGCAAACCATTAGCAGGCTTCCTTTTAACAGTGGAACACTGACAGATAGCAATAACAAACAGAAAATTCTCTCGTGTTCTCTAATAATCTATTGCATGACATGTACATACCAATAGTATAGTGAATGGGTTAACATAAATCACTTATTTACATCATTTAGAGG
Source organism: Schistocerca serialis cubense (assembly GCF_023864345.2). NCBI lineage: Eukaryota > Metazoa > Arthropoda > Insecta > Orthoptera > Acrididae > Schistocerca > Schistocerca serialis. The sequence continues at coordinate 376,771,585 of NC_064643.1, read as the reverse complement.
ATGGATTAACTTATAATTTCAAATCACACTAGGACTTAAAATGTTCAGATAATTTAAGCTGCGCTTAATCTAAGAGAGTTGGCGTGCCCTCAGTCTAGAATATACTGACATCATTAATAATGTTCTGAGAACAGAACAGTTTATGTAACTTACTTACAAATTACCAATCATTCTACTTTTCACTGTCCTATGAAAGATTTGTTGACACAAAATAAGCTAAACTGACATGTTTCTCAACATGCAAAATATTTTCAGATGAAACTTACAAGTGTTCTCAGTTAAAATCTAAAAATATACTGTGTTTGTATGATTACAGGGGCCACCACAGAAAAAATTGAAAATGCGTTACTAGTGATTTAAATCATGTACATACACCTCATATAATATTTCTGTTATTATTATTAGTGTTATTAATATCTAATTTCAATGACAGTGGCCACTCTGCTTGCAATGTATCTTAAAAGTTTTGATTGTTACGGGCAATGCATACTAAGAGAATCACAGTGAAAGTATTATAAATGAAAGTCTTTTATTGTATTTTTCAGTATCTAGTCAAACCAAACGCTGAAAAATACAATAAGAGAATTTCATACAATTGCAAGCTTTGACACTCATTTTTCTTGTGCAAGAACCTTGTGGATCTAAAAAAAATTCTACTGTCACCTCAACCCATTACTGGTAAGTTGGCCTAATGTACCAGATTGTGGAAGTCTTGTCACAGAGAGGAAAATGTTTCCAGTATCTCTGTGACATTTCCCTCATCTATCAGAAATGATATTCAAAGATTGCATGTTTGTTGCAAACAAAATTCGAAAATTGGTGTTTGATTCCAATTTTAAATAAAAAATGACAAAATGATAGCCAAGCCCCTAACTCAACAGGTTATTACTAAGTTTACAGGCATGAAAAACAACCCACATTAAACTTCTGTTGCAGATAACACAATTGAAAAGTTCACTTTGTTTTGCTTTTAATAAGGCTCAAGATTCATTTTTGAAATGTTAACTTGATTTTTTCATCTCAATATTTGAGTGAAATCAGTAAGACACAAATGCTTTTCACCAAGATGTCAAAATGATTCAAAGATAGTGTCAGAGTTGCTGGAATACCAATATAATGGAAGACTAATGTAGATCACTGCACCACGATGTATTTTAGGTAATTCATTAAAGAAAGATTTATATTAGATACTTTAAGGAGAAGAGGAAAGGAAATATAAGCCAAAGGACACATGATTCCTGCCTAATAAAGTGAGAAGGGAAAGCAGAAAGGTGGAAGGAGTACATAGAGGGTCTATACAAGGGTGATGTACTTGAGGACAATATTATGGAAATGGAAGAGGCTGTAGATGGGAGATATGATACTGCGTGAAGAGTTTGATAGAGCACTGAAAGACCTAAGTCGAAACAAGGCCCCCGGAGTAGACAACATTCAATTAGAACTACTGACAGCCTTGGGAGAGCCAGTCCTCATAAAACTCTACCATCTGGTGAGCAAGATGTATGAGACAGGCCAAATACCCTCAGACTTCAAGAAGAATATAATAATTCCAATCCCAAAGAAAGCAGGTGTTGACAGATGTGAAAATTACTGAACTATCAGTTTAATAAGTCACAGCTGCAAAATATTAACGCGAATTCTTTACAGACGAATGGAAAAACTGATAGAAGCTGACCTCTGGGAAGATGAGTTTGGATTCCGTAGAAATGTTGGAACACGTGAGGCAATACTGACTTTACAACTTATCTTAAAAGAAAGATTAAGGAAAGGCAAACCTACGTTTATAGCATTTGTAGACTTGGAGAAAGCTTTTGACAATGTTGATTGGAATACTCTCTTTCAAATTCTGAAGGCGGCAGGGGTAAAATACAGGGAGCGAAAGGCTATTTACAATTTTTACAGAAAGCAGATGGCAGTTATAAGAGTCGAGGGGCATGAAAGGGAAGGAGCAGTTGGGAAGGGAGTGAGACAGGGTTGTAGCCTATCCCCGATGTTATTCAATCTGTATATTGAGCAAGCAATAAAGGAAACAAGAGAGAAGTTCAGAGTAGGTATTAAAATCCATGGAGAAGAAATAAAAACTTTGAGGTTCGCTGATGACATTGTAATTCTGTCAGAGACAGCAAAGGACTTGGAAGAACAGTTGAACGGAATAGAAGTGTCTTGAAAGGAGAGTATAAGATGAACATCAACAAAAGCAAAACGAGGATAACGGAATGTAGTCGAATTAAGTCGGGTGATACTGAGGGAATTAGATTAGGAAATGAGACACTTAAAGTAGTAAAGGAGTTTTACTATTTGGGGAGCATAATAACTGATGATGGTCGAAGTACAGAGGATATAAAATGTAGACTGGCAATGGCAAGGAAAGTGCTTCTGAAGAAGAAAAATTTGTTAACATAGAGTATAGATTTATGTGTCAGGAAGTCGTTTCTGAAAGTATTTGTATGGAATGTAGCCATGTATGGAAGTGAAACGTGGATGATAAATACTTTTGACAAAAAGAGAATAGAAGCTTTCGAAATGTGGTGCTACAGAAGAATGCTGAAGATTAGATGGGTTGATCGCATAACTAATGAGGAGGTATTGAACAGAATTGGGGAGAAGAGGAGCTTGTGGCACGACTTGACTAGAAGAAGGGATCAGTTGGTAGGACATGTTCTGAGACATTGAGGGATCACCAATTTAGTATTGGAGGGCAGCTGGAGGGTAAAAATTGTAGAGGGAGACCAAGAGATGAATACACTAAGCAGATTCAGAAGGATGTAGGTTGCAGTAGGTACTGGGAGATGAAGAAACTTGCACAGGATAGAGAAGCATGGAGGGCTGCATCAAACCAGTCTCAGGACTGAAGACCACAACAACAACAAAGTGTTGTTTTCATGTCAATCTTTCACATAAAACCTTTATTCATATCGAAAATTAATTTTTGCATTGTAATTATAAGTGCTTTGCTAATTTTTCTAGTTTATAGTTAAATAAAATTGTTACAAAACTGTACATGGCAGGAAAAAAAAACTGAAATCAGCATTGATTAAATGCCCAAGAAATCAAATGACTGCATTAAGTATTGTAAAAAAAATGTGTGAAAACAGTAGTGACTAGTACGATATGTACCCTGCATAACCACATGTTTTATTTTCAGTGTGGGATTATGGGTTCTTCAATGAAAAATATTTTAGATTATGTTCAGCAGTGGAAATGTGTATCATACAGACCTCATTTAAATATCAGTAATTGGTCTGTACCTTACCGGACTGTGAAGATCGATGTTGTAGCAAAACTTGAAGTCAAACAAACACAAATTAAAGTAGTCAAGTGTGAAGCAAATTACAGATACATATTTAAATGAAAAAAATAGCTGTAAAGTAGCGTGGAATGTCATCAAAAGTGAAATAAAACTACACACAATGATGATACTGTTCTCACAGATTCTAATGGAGCTTGGCAATTCTGAAATGGAGGACTATTTTGTAATTAATAACTTTGTCTTAAAGAGCATAGCTAATGAAACTCAACATTAGTTACTAATTTCCAAAATAAGAACACAAAGAAAGACAACTGGAGAGAGACAAAACACTTGGGGCGGGCACGTATCACTAAGGAAGGATAGGTACAAAAAAGACGTTAAGTCCAAAAAGAGTTACAAAGAGGCTTATGCAAGAAAAATCCATTGAGAATCATGACATAATAAAGCAAAAACGCCATCAAAAAATCTCCCACTAAAAATTAGATAAACAGAAACAAAGCATCCAACATTATTTAAACATACACAGAGTCTCCTTGAACACTGAATAACATCCCGTATAAAGTTAACAGTGACTTACCATTATTTATAAAACAACTGTAAGGACACATTTGACACAAGTTAATTATATTAACAGCAACATAACACATTCTGTTTAGCAATAGGGAAATAATTTAAACTACCAGGCTCCACATTCAACCGAATATATGTGATAAAACATACTTACTTGTGTTACTTGGTAAACCATGACCTATGAGCACTGTAAGTGTCTTTCCTGAAGGTTTTAGTACTGCCATGTCACCTACAGCTGCTGACACAAATTTCACCTGTCGAACACCGCCTCCACCCCATCCTTCCTTCTTCACTTTAAATTCGAGGCTGCAACAGCATAGAGTAACAAATTCTTTATATAATATCAGTTGTTGAACATTAAGTCAAAAGATATGAACTGCTAAATATTTATTAGTGAATTATCAGACACCAACAAGAAACATCTTCGTAATTCTTGGAAAAATATTCCTTCATCACCATGGAAGCATGCACAGCAGAAAAATGCTGAAATGTAGTACAGATATGAGTTGACAAATTTACCTTAATGACAGCACAGAAGGTACATATATGGGGAGAAAAAGAGCACCCAGTAAAATACTTATACATCCCGTATGAAAGCTGTTTACAATCTCATATACCAAACCAAATGTAAGTGAATTTTTTGCACCTGTGATTTCAGTTTTGTCCTTTTTCTTAAAGTAGTAGTTTCTATACATGCAAAAAAATAATACAAGAGAATGCTGAAAAGTAATGCCTCCAAATTTGATGTGTGAAAACTCTTATAGCTTTTTACATAAAACAAATTCTACTAATATTCTGCATTTCTATTCTTCATATCTTCATATTTATTTTTCAATATAGACACCCTGGTGCCAAACACATTTCTCCCAATGAGAGACCAGTTTTTTGATACCTTCACTGTAGAATGTTTGACCTTGTTGGCAGATATTGAAGTCCTCTAAGGTATGCTTTAAGTTCCGGAAACAGATGAAAATCAGATGAGGCCACATGATAGAGGATGATTTATGACAGTGAACCCAAGACACTGAATTGTGCAGATGTCTCAGTGCCCCTGTGTGGTCTGGCTTTGTGATGCTGAAGGATAAAGTGCTCAATGTGTGGAGAACCCTTTCAGTGGTTAGAAACTCAATTACAGCATGCTGTTTCTCATGCTCTGACATAGTTATGTTACACACCATGATGTTACATGCTACATTTTAGAAACTTCTGGCAGCAGAGGATTTCAACTTGCATCAGCAAAGCAGCAGGAAAGTCAAAAGAGTAATATGAATGACAAGTAATACCTCAACTGATGAGAACAGGACAAAAAATTCAGAGGTGTTACTTCTCAATATGTCCTTGTACATGGTAACTTCCCTCTTCCTAATGAAACACTGGATGTTCAAAATGTTCCATATATTTCATAAATATCTTATAAATTTCAATATTTTTCTACATTCTGAAAATAATAATTAAAATGCCAGTTACTTACAGATTTGAAAATTTTATGTGCAAGTTTCGTGCTAAATGGGCTTGAAACTTTTTGTTCAAAGTAGTTAAAAATTCAGTTTTGAACACCATTTCCAAGAAGCTGTCATACTCCTCTTTCATATGAATGATTATAAAATCATCCTGCCAAAGTAAAAAAAAAACAGATATTTCAAAAGGTATATTTAGTAGTTAAAAAATGACTGTACAACTGAAATAGTACAGAAATGGAAATAAACTACATTGAAATACATTACCTGAAAAGTACTAAGTGAAACATGACTTATATTTTCCAAGTTGAGCTTCCGTTTGATAATTTCAACATATTTTCCTTTGTTTGGACCCTTTTTCACTTGCTCTCTTCCAATAAGAAATAATGAATGTGACGTCAGGACCAGATCACGGCGTACGGGCTACATTAAAAAAAAAAAGACATAAATAAGCGAATAACACACCATAAGCCAATGTTGCATGAGTTACTGAGAATGAAGAAAATATATTAGTTAGCTTATAAAGACAGACCTTAAACCTCCTGTCATATTTCTTAACCACTTCAGCGAATGCAGCTTTTTCTCTGCGACCAACAAGATTCTGTAGAGAAGGTCGTAGGTCCAATCCAATATAATCACCCACAAAATTCCTATTCAGTGAATAACGTCTCCTTTCCTTCTTTCCAAAAACTAATTCTAAAAATAAAATAATGTCAGTTAGATGTGCAGACTATTCGGTTTTATTAGAAATTGTGTGCTACAGTAATGAAAAGATGTAGTTTCACTATCATTCAGCTTACTGACCTGCAGCTTCATTTTTCTGTTTCTCATTCTGTCTACGGGCAAAATATTTCTTAAATGCCTTCTGGATAACCCTTGCATACTGATTGTACCTTCTCTCTCTAAGTTCTTCCAGCATAAATAACTACAAAAAAAGAAAGATCAACAACTTAAAATCGCTTTAAACATTCAGTAATTATTACTTACTAGAACTAACATCAGTAAAGTATAACAAATATCTGCAAATGAAACTATTTTTATTTTATTTTTATTACCATCTATACCAAATGGATACCTCCAACCTTGAGTTCTAAATATAGTCCCCCCCTCTCCTCTGATATACATAAATTTCCTCCTAATATTCCCTTAATATTTGTTATTATATCAGCTTTGTTTCTTCAGCATACATTATGCAGTCACATTTGATTTTGTTGTTTATAGATATATTTAGGAACACAGTATTATTTCAAAAAATAAAAATGAGAATATATGCAAAAAAACTGATAAAAGGTCAGATATAAAGATGGAGATACATGTACAAAGGACGATCAAGACAACTAGGAATATTATAAAGAGACAATGTTAAAATAGCCTTATTTGCATGAAAAAATATTCTGTGAGACAGTCAAGAGAAATGTCATGTGGGGGTGAAGGGGGGAGGGGGGGGGGGGGGGAGATGGAGGAGGTCTCAATTGTGGAACCACTGTAAGCTATAGCAGACCAGTATCAAAAATTTAGATATGTCCAATCTAAAGCTGAACTGAAAAAGAGTGAAATTTATCTGTTCAATGACACTATAATGCTACAATAAATCAGCATCAGTGTATTGTAAAAACTTGTGGTGCCTTCGGACAAGTAACAGCTGAAAATGGAATGTTTTCCAGGTATCTTTACGAGGAAGATCATTTGTTACTAACAGTGAGGAAGTAACACACTGACCAAATTGTAAGAGCATTATTTTCAGAGCAGCAACTGTGAAAACCAAACTGTATTCTGCTGCAACATCAGTTTCGACATAAGAAAGCAGTAACCCACAGTAATGCCCATTTTTCACAATACTTTTTTTTCAGACAGCTGGAGGAAGTCAGAAAATTCAATAATAATGGTAATAAGCTGTATATTAATGATTATTAGCCAGCGGTACATCAAGTAACAGGCCATAGCCACAGCCATAGCCATAGCCATAGCCATAGCATACAAATGTATTTGAGTGTGTACGCAGAAGTGAGCACCTTAACCAATTACAAGTTGAATTCCAGAAGACCATATGGGCAGAGACAAGTTTTAACGATTCACAACACCGCATAAATATACATATTTAAACCATGATACAGGTTCAATAACAAAAGATTAATCGCCCCTAGAGAAATCTTTAGATGCATCATTTAATACCATGTAATTCCGCCCTTGAACTTGATACCTGCCTGGATCCAGTTAGGAAGTGACTCCACAAGGTTGCGCAGGTACATTGCGTAGAGGTTAAGCCACTCACTGAGGCTTTGGTCATGCAGTTCCACCAAATTGTGGGGATGCTGACATCGGCATTTTATCTGCTGTTCCAACCTGTCCCACAGATTTTCTATAGGTTCAAGTCAGGTGATGCAGGCCAACTGAGATGTAATATGGTGGGGGAGCATTCAGAAAACCAGCCTGATGAACTTTGTTGCTGTGATCTTCATGTGCCTGTGTGAGCATCTGCCTTTTGTGAGGTGACCAACTCGAAATGCAAATTGCATCCAGTTCCTGTCGCAATGTTCTCTTATAAGACATTGGGGCATAACTTCATTCACTGCCTGCAGTAATTCCTGTCAGGTTTGGAAGCAATTTTAATTCAAAAGCCGCAGGGAAAATGTCTCTGGTTTCTCTCAGTCAGGGTCTTTTTCCGACCACAATTAGGTCAGTATTTGTTTTGAAGTTGTGTGTGGCTATTCTTTCTTCTACTGAAAAGTTGGTGTTCTGAGGAAGGGACCTGGGGAAGGACCATCAGGTGGTTAGCTGCGAGAGGGGGAGGATCACAATTGGGTGGTGGTATGAACTGGAAGAGACAGGGTTCAAGTGTTGATATTAGGGTGGTTTGGTTGGAGCGACTGGAGGCAAAGAAGGGCTTCCATTGCAGGGAGCAGGAGAACGAGGGTAGGTCTTTGACTCGTCCAACATGATTAAATTTAGGTGTAAGGCTAAATGTGAGGCCTTTGGATAGGACTGAAACTTCTGTGGAGCCAAGGGTTTTGGTGGAAAGGTTAACAACAGTGTTGGATCTGATTTGGTGGAGAGTTGGTAGGGAGTTTTGAGGGATGTGTTAAGCTGAAAAGGTCAGCTAGCCAGGGTTTATTTGTTATGAGGGGTGGATGAGGAGGAACACTGTGGGTATGATAGAGGTTGGGTAGTGGTGCCCCAAGGCAGCATCAGTTTGGATAACACACAGAGATGGTGTCAGGAATGCTCCTCCAGGTGCTGGAGAGCAAGGGATTCAATTTCAGAGACATCATGTATGGGGTATGGAGTGCAGAGTAATAGTACCTTGCAGAGGGGACGGAGGTGGTTCTGGGATGCCTGTGACATTGGAGAGGTGTTTCTGCAATACCAGGTTAATGAGGGCCATGGATTTGCAGAATCTGGAAATGTGTAGGTCAGTGAAAAAGGAGGTGTGGAATTCAGAGAAAGGAATCTTTACGGATAGGCCTTTTGGGGGTGGGGGGGTGGGGGGTGGGGTGGGGGGGGGGGGGGGGAGAGAGATTCCATGGTATAAGCAGCATTTGAATAACAGGATGTGGGACTAGGGTTTAGCCAGAGAGAGGGATGCTTTTCTTAACTGGTGCAAAAAGATGAAGCAAGAGTGCACTCTGGCAGGAATGGTGTAAAGTAAATGGTAATGATGCAGAAATGGGCAAAACAGTTGATGTTTGTGAGAGGAGCTGGATAAGTGAAAATATGCGTAAAAATGTGTAAAAAATTCGCAAGGCATGCAAAAATATGCACAGATATGCAAAAATATGCACAGATATGCAAAAATATGCACAGATATGCAAAAATATGCAAACCACATAAAAATACACACAAATATGTTAAAAATGTACAGAAACATTGGAGAACAGGGAGGTATGGGGGAGTGTGTGAGTGTGAGTGTGAGTGTGTGTGTGTGTGTGTGTGTGTGTGTGTGTGTGTGTGTGTGTTGCAATAAGCGACGAGAGATGGAGTGGGGTGGGTGGGTTAGGTACGGAAAAGAAAACATTAAAGTATCTCAGGATGAGAGATGAAGTGGGATCAATAGAAATAAATATAATTATAATTATCGGAGGAAAGAATTTGGGGCATCAGACGCAGCATCAACAATCCGCACGGTCACGAACTCTGTGTTGTGTGCAGACGATCTTTGATATGGTGTGGCTCAGACATAGATGCGGTGTGAAATGTGGTGAATAAACACAAGAAATAAGAGAAAGAACGGACACTGAGAAGAGTCATCCTGCAGAGAAGAGTAACAAAGGAAAACACCACAAGCTTGTAGGATGGAAAAAAGTCATTCAGCAAAATCAAACAGTGGGAACTCCAGGTAGGAATATCAAAAATGTAGCAAAAGAAAGATTGCTCTTACTGCAACAGCATCTCGGGACGGAAGGCCACTATCACGTGGGATGCAAGCAACAATCTGAAAAGAGCAGGGAAAGGGAAGGGATAGTTGCTTATGCAGGAAGAGAGATGAACGCTTTCTGGTGGAGTGTGCTGGGATTAGAATGCTAACAGGTGCAGCATCAGGAGGTTATGGGGTAGGGAGGTCGGGAAAAAAGGCGCACAAAGGAGAGGAATGGGGGAAGACAGGAGGACGTATTGGCAGAGGGTGGCAAATAAACAGGGTGGGAGATCAGAATGGGGAGAAGACGATATGACGGGGAGGGGGGAGGGGCTTTAGGTGGATTTGGGGGGGGGGGGGGGGGGGCAGTATGTTACCATGGGTTGAGGTCGGTATACTTATTGCAGCAGAGAATGTGTTGTATGAAATATTTCCTATCTGCACTGGCCTTTTCAGATTAAAGAGAGAGAGAGAGAGAGAGAGAGAGAGAGAGACAGATACTGCAATAAGTGAGAAACAAAATCCTAGGGCCAACTGAGAACCAAACTGTTAACATTTTGTTTTGCAATATGGCCCTTACTCTCTCAGCAATCAAAACAAACAACTGTCACCTAATCACATTTATTATTGAGAAAATAAATAGTTTCTCACTGCAGAATGAAATTTCCACTCTGCTGCGGAGTGGGAGCCAATATGAAATTTCCTGGCAGATTAAAACTGTGTGCTGGATCGAGACTAGAACTTGGGACCTTTGTCTTTCACAGGCCAGTGCTCTGCCATCTGAGCTACCCAAGCAAAACTCATGACCCGTCCTGACAGCTTTAATTCCACCAGTACCTCATCTCTTACCTCGGTTTTGTAGTGTGTGTAGCCAGGATTTTCCAATTGTGCATGGTGGAAGGGACGACTGCCACAAACATATGGGTAACAAAATTCATTCAGATACAGTTAAGCTGAGGGACACAAACAAGAATTTAACAATTTTTACTAAATCTCAGAAGATGAAAGTTTGGTGACAAATGCACAGTTGTTATTTACGACATTCTTTGTTGGGCACAAATTGCCTTAACATATAGTGACCATGCAGGAAGTTTGTTCAAGAAAGTGTTTCCCAATTCAAAAATAGCCTCCATGTACAACTGTGTGAGAACCAAAATGGAAGCACTAGTTAAAAATGTGGCTTCTACAATTGAGGGAAAGGTAACAAAGTTAATGAAGCCCCAGCCCTTTTGTACTGGCAACAGACGACAGTAGTTGTGTCACTTTACAATGGTGAAACTATAAAGATTTTACTCAATCGGAGAATCCAATGACAGTACATGCAAAGCCACCGAGGACACAGATGAATAGCGCAACTGCAGGGACAGTTGGAAATGTGGGTCTCACGGAAAGCATGCAAGGGATAAGTCCCTGCAGTCACGCTATCCATGTGTGTCCTGTTCCACTTGCAGTACAATACAATAACCTGCTCCTGAATTGGAATTCTCCTTCAAGGCTTCTGTGATTTTCAGCAGTGCTGGATCTTCCCTCTGTTCAGTAGCAATGTCACATATGGCAGTGATGATTGAGATTTCATCCAAGCTGCTGTGTTCTGCTGTTAGTGTCCCTGTGTTGAAGTTGCTTTTGTATACCACTATGACATTGTACTCCTGAAGTCTCAGTGCACATCTTGCCAGTTGATCAGGTGGACCCTTCAAGCTAGCCAACCAGCACAGAGAGTGTTATCTGCCACAATGGTGAATAATTTGCAAAATAAATATGGCTGGAACTTGTTGAAGGCCCAAATAACTGCAAAACAATTTTTCTCAGGTGTAGAGTAGTTCATCTCAGAATTGGAGAACACTCTGGAGGCATAAGCATTCACCTTTCCAGCACCTTACTGAATTTGTATTAGAATTGTACCTATCCCATAACCTCTAACATCAGTGTGAAGTTGTGCCATGGCATTCAGTGATAGCGCTGGAGAAGAAGTTACTGCCTTAGTCCCTCCTTAGGGCCTCTTTGTTGCACCTTATTCCAGGGAAATGTGATGTCTCCCTGCAGTAGTTCTTGTAAGGGACATGCCTTGGTATAGAACTCCTTTACAAATTTCCAGCAGTACTAGAAAGTGAAGAACTGGTGGACTGCTCATGAAGATACAGATAATGGAGAGGACAGGCAAGATTACAGTTTAAATGTTTGAGATGAAGATTAAAAGTAGCATCCAAGTAGGTGATGAGAGATTCAAAACCAAAATAGATTGTGTATATTTCAGCAATAACAATTATTTAAGGTGCATAAGAGTGCATATGTAATTTATAACAGTCAAGGTCATTGTTTTTTGAGCACACTCATGACACTGTCTGTAAAGTGAATTATTTATGAATCATAACCTCAAGTGCCCACTAGCCTGGTTTACCATTATTATTAAATAATACAAAAATCAGTTCTAGTTTATAGGTTCAAAACAGTTCATGGTATCATCACTTACTGATTCAGGAGCTTTGATGAAAACTTTACTAATACCCAGCTGATACTGGTTTCTTTCCATGTTGACACTCTTCATGATTACCTCAACACCCTGTTTCTCATCACCTTTCCAATGTGGCCATGTTTCTTTGGTCAATATTGCATACCTAAAAGCAGAAAATTTCACAGATTTGAAGGAGATAAACAAAACGAGCATGTATGCATGAACTAACTATAGACATTACGATTCCTTGTTGATATTTGCGATGCCACATCCTTAAGGGGTAGTGATACCCAACATGAAATCAAGGACTACGTATATTTAAGCAGGAGAAGTAATTGAAATCAATTATTAATTACAAAAAAATAATCTGTTACTAAGAAACAAAAATTGTATATTAAACTTATGTATTTTCTGGAAGTGACAGAGATCACAATAATGTAATAATGTTCTTCAGATACAGCAGTGTTTTTCCACCTGATTTTTCTTATTAAATAATTAATAAAAGTTACAGATGATCACCAAGATGGTGATTTCTATTAATCTTTGTACATAGACCCTGTCTTCATATGTAGGGATACGTCTGCAAGATGAAACTGGCAGTAAAAAGGTTGCCAATGCCTGGCAGCCTAACATCCGATACTGGTTCTTAGGTTGTTCGTAAAATTAGTGCAACTCTGGATAGTTGACTGTTTTTCTTTGAGCTAGATGTTTTAAATAGGGACTAGGAGGAATAGCTTTGTTCACATTTTAGCTAAACTTCAGAGGAAAAACATATGATTTGGCAATCAGTACAATGCTGCTACACCACACAAACCAAAAATTTGGTACCACATTGAAATAATTTTACCAGAGTGATGAAGTCTCTGAAGCATTGTGAAGGCTATTGTTATAATGAACTATCATTTCAATTGTATTGTTACTTGTTGGATCACATTAACACATTGGCTAATTCAACAATGGTGGCACACTGTATGACTGTCACTGACCCATCATGTCATCCTTACTGCCATTCATTCATTTAATCTAAATCTGCATCTACATGATTTCTCTGCAATTCACAATTAAATACCTGGCAGAAGTATTATCAAACCAACTTCAAGCTATTTCTCTATTGTTCCACTCTCTAATGGAACGTGGGAAAAAACAAACACTTAAAATCTTTCTGTGCAGGCTCTGGTTTTTCTTATTTTATTATGGTGATTATTCCTCCCTGTGTAGGTGTGCTCCAACAAAATATTTTCACACTCTGAGAAGAAAGTTGGTAATTGACATTTCATGAGAAGGTCCTGTCACAATGAAAAACGCATTTGTTTTAATGACTGCCGCTCCAATTTACGTATTATATCAGTGGCACTCTCTCACCTATTTCACAATAATACAAAACAAGCTGCCCTTCTTTGGACTTTTTCAATGTCCTCTGTGGATCCTATCTGATGTGGATCCCACACTGCACAGCAATACTCCAGAAAAGGACATACTAGTGTAGTGTAGGAAGTCTCTTTAGTAGACCTGTTGCATTTCCTCAATATTCTTCGGTAAATAAAAGGTCTGTTCAAAAAAAATTCCAGAACATTCATAATTTTACACCAATGGTGTGTAGGAGCGAAATGTGGTTGGCATCCCTGCACATGACTCTGTTTAATGTGTAACTGCCAGAAGTTTCATTGTCGTATGTCTGTTAGTTACTATTCAGTGCTGTATGCAAATAGAACATTGTGTCACATTTTGCAAATTATAAGATGGCAGATTTAGAGGAGCAATGCAGCTGCATTAAATTTGCATGAAACTCAAGAAAAACTTTACACAGACACATCAAATAATGCAGGAAGCCTGTAGTAATGAGTGCTTAAGCCGTACACAGTGTTATGAATGGTTCACATAGTTTAAAAATAGCCGGACAGAAGTTAAATATAACTCTCATTCAGAACGCTCTTCAATGTCTGCCAACAATGCTCATTTCAGTTAAACTGAGCATGCCAACCGGAGACTCACTGTCCAAGAGATTTCAGAATAATGTAACATTTCAGTTGGATCACGGCATGAAATCCTGACACAGCATCTTGGAATGCATCATGTTGGCACCAAGTTCGTCCCACGGCTCATGAGTCAAGAACAAAAAGCCCTTCACCTCACAATCTGTGAATATCTTTTGGATTTCACAATGGAGAATGAGATGTTCCTTAAAAGAATCTTAACTGGTGATGAGATGTGGGTCTATGGTTACGATATTGAGACCAAGGTTTAATCTTCACAACCAATCTGGAAAGATTCTCCAAGCCCAAAAAAAGCTCGTCATGTCAGGTCAAATGCCAAAGCTAAGCTGACAGTTTTCTTTGACTTTGAAGAATTAATTAATCATGAATTTGTGCCACAGGGACAAGCTGTTAATTGATGGTACTATCAGGATGTGCTGCAACTCCTGCATGAAAATGTGAGAAGGAAACGACCTGAAATGTGGCGAGACTATCTATGGCTCTTGCATCACGATAACACAGCCACACATTCATCCCTGTTGGTGCAAGACTACTGTGCAAAATATGAAATCACTGTCCTGCCTCATCCTCCATACTCTCCAGACCTAAGACCTAGGAAAGAGAAGAGAAAACTGTCTGGGTTGATTGCAGAAAACTTAAGGGGAGACACTGTCACAAGTGGTAAAATACCAGTGGTCACAGGTGTCAGAGGGATGCCTTTTTTAGGGTAGGGAAGGGGGAAAGAAAAGAGAGATTGACAGACACACTCAGTTTGAGAAAACAGATGAACAGGAGTCAGATTTTAGCATACAGCTTCCATTTAAACAATGTTCAACAGAAAGTAATCAGAAACTGCCAGTTCATCTTCGCCAAAGCAGTTATAATCCCATTAGTATGCAGTATCAGTTATCTTTATTACACCATAACATTCCGGGATTCAGAAATAAAGTTGATGAACTACTCATTTGTACTGAAGAAATGAATTCATCTAACCAAATTGACATAATCTGCCTCTCTGAACATCAAGTGACCACTGGTATAGATATGTTAGACATTTCAGGATTTAAGCTAGCTTCCTACTTCTGCAAAGTAGATATGGATGGAGGAGGAGTTGCCACATTCATTAAAAACTGCCATAAATTCAAGAACACTGACATTAATAAATTCCGTGTAGAGTAGCATCTAGAAGTATTTGCAACAGAAGTAGAGTTCCATAACAGATCCTATATAATAGGAACTATTTACCGAGCACCTGCAGGAAATTATAATCTATTCATAAACCATCTAGAAGCTCTTTTGCGTTATTTAACAGGAAGTAACAAAGAAATTTTGATTGATGGTGACTTTAATACAGATTTTCTAATCCAATCTTCCAGTAAACATTTACTGTAGTTAGTAATGTTGTCTTTCAACTTAACTCACACTGTAAACTTTCCAACTAGGATCACTAAATCCTCAAGGACAGCTATTGATAACATTTTTATAGACAAATCAAAGGAACAAAATCATATCATAAAACTTGTAATAAATGGACTATCAGATCATGACATGCAGCTCCTTGTTTTAGATGTAAATTCTAAGCAGATTATCAAAACTGCTAAATCTGAGTACAGGAGAGTAGTCAGTCAACCAAAAATTGAGTGTTTTAGAAAACTGCTCAAAGATATGAACTGGAAAGATGTTTATAGTGCTCATGACATGAATGCAAATTATAACACAATCATGAACAATGTCAGTGCCATGTTTGAAAACTGTTTTCCTCTAAAAGTTACTCAAATTAAACGGAAGTCTATAATAAAACCATGGATTACACAAAGAATAAAGATTTCCTGTAAGACAAAAAGGAAAATGTATCTGTCGACCAAGAATAGCTCCAATGCTGATGATTTAGCTAAATACAAGGAATACTGTAAAATATTATAAAAGTAAATCAGACATCTAAACAAATGCACTACGATAAGAAGATAGCAATGTCAGGGAACAAAATAACAACAATATGGGATATAGTGAAAGAAGAGACTGGTAGAACCAGAAAGGAACAGGAGCAAATAGCATCAAGGGTAGATGACACATTAGTAACCGATGGGCATAGTGTGGCAAATTTATTTAACAAGTACTTTACATCTGTTACTGATAGAATGGGATTGTTAGGATCAGTAAATAATGCCCTTGAATGTCTGAAACTAGCCTTTACAAATAGCTTCAGGTACATGAATATGTCGCTCACTTCACCAAAAGAAATAACTTCCATAATAAAATCTTTAAAAACAAAGCATTCTAGTGGTTACGAAGAAATATCAACAAAGTTAATTAAGGCATGTTCTTGTGAGTTTAGTACAAGTCTAAGTTACTTGTGTAACCAGTCAATTATAACTGGGACATTTCCTGACTGACTAAAATATGCGGATGTTAAGACTCTATTCAAGAAAGGGGATAAAGAGACACCATCAAACTACAGACCGATTTCACTTTTGCCAGCATTCTCAAAAATTTTAGAAAAAGTAATGTACAGGCAGCTTCTCAAACATCTGGCCATAAATAACATATTATCAAGAACACAGTTTGGATTTCTGAATGGTTCTGATATTGAGAAGGCTATTTACACCTACAGTGAAAATTTACTTAATTCATTAAATAACAAATTACAAGCAGCAGGTATTTTCTGTGATTTGTCAAAGGCATTTGATTGCGTGAACCACAACATCCTTTTGAATAAATTAGAATTCTATGGTGTCACGGGCAGTGCTGCTGCAAAATAGTTCAAGTCATACCTCACTAACAGGAAACAAAGGGTGTCAGTGCAAGAGACTAGTGAATTAAGTCGTCAGTCATCATCAGAATGGGAAGAAATTACATGTTGTGTCCCACAAGGATCCATCTTAGGGCCATTGCTTTTACTTGTGTACATTAATGATCTCGCATCAGTTACACTGCCAGAAAAAGAGTTCATTTTGTTTGCAGATGACACAAGTATTGCAATAAATAGTATGTCGAGTGTAGTTCTAGAAAGATCTGCTAATGATATTTTCATGGATATTAATAAATGGTTTAAAGCCAACTCACTGACATTAAACTTCGAAAAGACTCACTATATGCAATTCAGAACCTGTAAGAGGTTTCCACCCAGCATATGCATAAAGTATGAAGAAGAGCAGGTAGAAGAGGTTGACAGTCTTAAATTCCTGGGATTACAACTTGATAATAAATTTTGTTGGGTGGAGCACACCACAGAACTGCAGAAATGCCTTAACAAATCTGTATTTGCAATTCGAGTGTCAGCTGACATAGGCGACATAAAAATGAAAAAGCTTGCATACTTTGCCTACTTCCATTCCATAATGTCATATGGTTATATTCTGGGGTAACTCTTCAAGTCAAACAATAGTTTTTGGAGTCCAAAAGTGTGTAATACGAATTATTTGTGGAGTAAATTCACGGACATCCTGTAGAAACCTCTTCAAAGTACTGGGTATACTAACTACTGCCTCTCAGTATATTTACTCCTTAATGAAATTTGTCCTAAATAATATATCTCTTTTTCCAACAAACAGCTCAGTTCATACATACAATACTAGGAACAAAAATGATCTGCACAAGGACTTAAAAACACTTACTTTAGTTCAAAAAGGGGTCCACTACTCAGGTACACTCATCTTCAATAATTTGCCACCAAACATAAAAAATTTAATTACAAAAAAAGATCAGTTTAAAAGAAGCCTGAAAGACGTACTAGTGGCCAACTTCTTCTACTCCATTGACAAATTTTTTAATAGAAACAAATGATGTATTGTATATATTCATACTATTAGTATTGTTATTACAGCTTTTTAAAGAAAAAAAAAAATAGAATTTGACATGTTCCACATCCAGGAGGATCTCCTCAGCACAGATCTATGGAACGAAAAACTAATCTTATCTAATCTATCCTGCAGACATTTTTTAATTTCCAAAGTTGAAAACCCTAGTGAAAGGACAAAGATTTGCAATGATAGTCATGATAAAAGAAAATTCCCAGACAGTGCTTTGAATGATCCAGCAAGAGGCATATCAAAACTGCTTCCAGAAATGGAAACTGTGTTAGGAGTAGTATATCAATTGTAGAGCAGAGTATTTTGAAAGCATAGAAAAATTTTGTGGACAAAGTTCCTGAATTTTTTGAACAGACCTTGTATTTAGTTGCATTTACAGCCTTTATATTTGTGCAATTTATTGTGTAACTGAAACATAGTGAGTTCCTTTTAGTACTCTCTGGCTTCATACTTTTCATTAGTTAGACTCAACTGCCACTTTTCGCACCATACAGATGGCTTGTCTAAATCATTTTGCAATTTGTTTTGATCACCTGATGACCTTATAAGACATTAAATGACAGTATCACCTGCAAACAATCTAAGAGTGCTATTCAGATTGTGGCCTAAATCATTTATGTCAATCACGAACAGCAGATGCCCTAAATGATTTCCATGGGGAATGCCCGATATTACTTCCATTTTACTTGATGACTTTCCTTCAGTTACTATGAACTCTGACCTTTCTGAGAGGAAATCATGAATCCAGTCACACAACTGAGATAATATTCCATAGGCTTACAATCTGATTAGAAGTCGCTTGTGAGGTACGGTGTCAAAAGCCTTTGGAAATCTAAAAATATGGAATCAAACTGAGACCCCTGTCAACAGCACTCATTACTTCATGAGAATAAGGATCTAGTTGTGTTTCACAAGAATGATATTTTCTGAATACATGTTGGCTGTTTGTCAAGCAAGTGTTTTCTTCAAGATAACTCATAATGTTCGAACACAGTATATGTTCCAAAACCCTACTGCAAATAGATGTTAACGATATGCGTCTGTAACTCAGCAGATTACTCATATTTCCTTTCTTGGATACTGGTTTGACTCCTGCAACTTTCCAATCTTTAGGTATGGATCTTTCAACAAGTAATTGGTTGTATATGACTGCTATATATGGAGCTATTATATCATCATACTCTGAGAGGAGCCTGACTCTTATACAATCGAGGCCTTGCCTTTACTAAGTGATTTACATTAAGCTGATAAGCTACACTGAGGACACCTTTTTCTAAGTTACTTATGTTGATAGTTGTTCTTGGTTCGAATTCTGGAATATCTACTTTGTCTTCTTTGGTGAAAGAATTTCAGAAAATCATATTTAGCAGTCTGCTTTAGTGGCACGGTGGTCAGTAACATCACCACTGTTATCATGCAGTGAAGAACTGATTGTGTCTTTCTGCTGGCCGTGCTTTACATATGACCACAATCTCTCTGGATTTTCTTCCAGATTTCGAGGCAGAGTTTCACTGTGGAAAGTATTAAAAGTATCTTGCAAATAAGTTAGCCACTACATTGGGAGCTTCTCTAAAGCTTTGTCAATCTTGAGGGTTTTTCTTTTTTTTAAATCTGGCATGAGTTTTTCATTGCGTCTGCAACAGTGTTCTGACCTGTTTAGTATACCATGGGGGATCAATATCATCTCTCATTAATTTATTCGGTATATGTCTCTCAACAGCTGTAGATACTATTTCTCTGCGTTTAAACCACATCTGGTCTACACTTACATATTCAGACTGGAAGCAGTGGAGACTGTCTCTTAGGAAAGCCTCTCGTGAATTTTTATTTGCTTTTTTAAATAGAAGTATTATGTGTTTAATTTTGGTGGGTTTGGATGTTACAGGATTCAATCTAGCTACAACAACCTTGTAGTCACTAATCCCTCTATCTATCATGATGCTCCCTATCTGCTCAGGATTATCTGTTGCTAAGAGGTCAAGCATGTTTTCGCAATCATTTACACTTTGAGTGGGCTCCTGAACTAACTGTTCAAAATAATTTGCTGAGAACACATTCTGAATGATTTTCGAAAGGATTTTGCACCTGCCTCTGACTTTAAATGTGTATTTTCAGCAACATATCCATGGTAGCCGAAGTCACCACTAACTATTATTGTATGATTGAGGTACCAATTTGAAATGCAACAAGTTTTCTTTGAACTGTTCAGCAACTGAGTCAAGGGGTCAGTAAAAAGAACCAATTATTAATTTATTCTGGTTATCAAGTATAATCTCTGCCCATACTAACTCACATGAACTATCTACTTTAAATTTCACTATAAGGTAAACTATTTGTGACAGCAATGAACACTCCACCACCTACTTTATTTAAACTATCCTTTCTGAACATGGTTAGGTCCCTTGTCAAAATTTCAGCTGAACTTCTTTTCGGCCTTAACCAGCTTTCCATACCTATAACAATTTGAGCTCTGGTTCTTTTCCAACACAGCTATGGCAATTTACAGCTACAATATTGATTGTTCCTATGGCTACCCTCTTCCCGAGTTCATCCTGCACCCTTTGAAACTGAAGCCCTTTCTGCACTTTCTCAAGATCCTCTAACATAACAAACAACCCAGTCACCTCCACACAGCCCCTGATAGTTCTGTAGCCCCTCCTACTTGCAGTGGATGCCTGAGATATTTAGCAGAGCTCAGAAACCCACAATCCTATGGCACAAATCAAGGAATCTGCAGCCTACATTGTCCCAGAAATGCCTGAGCCTCTGAGTCAGACCCTCCACTGTGCTCTGTAACAAAGGACCACAGTTGTTTTTGTCAATGATGGTACAGATGGTGAGCTCTGGCTTCATCTTCCAAACAAGACTGGCAATCTTTACCACTTCAGTTAGCTGCCCAAAACCAGAGAGACATGAGTGGTTACCTGCAATTGGCTGCTCCCTGTGCTCTTCACGGCAACCGGAAGCACCCTTTTCACACCTGGAATGAGTTCTCCCAGCATACACAAAGAGCTTTGTGGCCCGAGAGGCTTCCTTTGGGACAGGCTGAATGACTTCATCGGGCTCATGGACTTCATCAGCTACAGCCAGTGCCCGAAACCTGCTCATCAGATGAATCAGAATGGCCCTCCGATTGGCTCCCCGTAAAGTCTTTTGGTGCCTGCCTCTCCTTGGGGCAACCCCCCACTTGACCACGAGTTTGGGGTTAATCAGTGGGGGCAGTACCCCTACCGTGGCCATAGTAGTGGGCCGATCGGGGTATACATGGATTGTACTGGACATCGCCCAGATGCCCACATCTGGCCCCCTCACAGGGATTCCCATTGGCTACAGCTTCAAGCTGTGTGAAGGATGCCAACACTTACCTGGAGCACCGCTAAGGGTCACCAACTTAGCTCGAATTGACCACAGCAATCACAGTCCCTATCCACACCAAAGACAGCAAATTGCATGCTACACAGTTGTTAGAACATTAGACTGTGCCCGTAAGCACTTAAAACACACAAAAAATTAAGAAAGTAAACTGGTATCCACTAAAATAACTGAAAATAAGTCGCTCTTGTTTGAAGCTCGTAAGTAAAATTAGCAAGGAAGTGATATACTCGCCTTACCTGCAGCAGCGACAGAAGGTAGACTCTCTAGCTGATGGTCCAAATGACTCCAGAGTCTAATGATCTACTGCCAATGTATCACTATTTGATGATATCTCTCACTTGCAGGCCTCATTACCTAAAGATTTTTATTTATCCATACTCCTATTATCAAATTATCTGAGCAACATCAGCCAAATTTTTTCGTGTGTTTAAGTTCTACAAAGCAGGTACTCTTTGTCATATACTTCGGTACAATTAAACTGTTCAGTCAGCATTGTTTGTCTGCATATGCCCTAACAAACACAATCTATCTGTTTTATTCAAGTGAGAATGGCTCTTATATCAGAAGTGTTGTAAGATCCTCACCTGTCCTATTTTTGCAAGTATAGCTTTTATCGTATCAACTGTGGTTAAGCAGAGAGCCTATGCTCAATTCCACAATGCAAACAGAAAATGAAATCTGATGCTTGGGTTACGGTCAGCATGGAAGGTACAAGGCATTGTCCCATTTTTAGCAGAATTGTGGCTATTTCACCTAAGTGCACACTACTTCTTACATGTTTACTCTCAGTTTGGAATGACATAATTCCTAGATGCTTCATTTAGAACACATTCACTGTGATTCTATATAAATACCAATGTTACAATGTTATTTACGAACAATCGTTTATTTCTCAACTACTGATGACCGAACTGACTTAATAAAAGTCACAACCACAATATTAGGATGCAATGACAGTTCCAATGTAAAAACAATTATGTAAGTGATATTAAAGCAATATATTTCCTTTTCCTTTTAAATCAATTTACACATAACCTAATTATCTGCCTCCGTGGCTGAGGTCACTAATGCACGTTCGGGCGGTGGCACTCTACCAGGGGGTAAGCTGCTTCAAATACTAGTTGTGGAGAATGTTTTCACTACCAGTATTTGGTCAGCAAGAGGAGGGTTGTTAAGCTTGGCGGCCCCCTTGGTGCTGTTTGCAAGGAGTAGGCTATGTGCTGGCACTGGGTTTCACCTTCTTTCTTCTCTCATATCATCATCATCATCATCATCATCATCATCATCATCATCATCACCCCCCCCCCCACACACACACACACACACACACACACACACACACACACACACACCACACACCACACACCACATTGACACACACATCAAATTGATTATTACCACCAAACGTGATAAACAAGATGCAGCAAAGAGACAATTGATCACAGTCTACATGTATGTTCTTACAGGAGTTTCCATTTGGTAATGGAAACACTTAATGTAAACATTATGTATAGAGCATGACTGATAACCTTTTACTTAGCATGCACTTGGGGGTATGGTTCATTAACTAAAATTAAATTACCTGTTCAGAAATTTTCTGAATGGTCGCCGATAAGCAAAGCCAGCTCGCCTGACACGTATATTTTCTTTCAGTCCAAGATATTCCACCTGATGTTTTACCCTCAGCTCCTCCCAATCTCGTGGTCGTTTGGTTTCATTTGGTTTTATACATCTAAAAACAAATAAATAAGAATCTTAGAGTGTCAGTGTGATATCGTCACTTTCAACAATCTGAGCTGCAGTTTACATTTCTTATGATTATAAAGATAATCGCTGCACAAGTAAGATAGAAGTACACATGGAACTATGAGTCTGGCAAGAATTAAAGAAAGGGTTTACTGACAAGTTATTTTATTATTGAAAAATGGATTTCTATGACATTGCCAACTCTATGGAAAACATAAGGTAATAAAATGAAAATTAATATATTATGAGACAGAATTGCTGGGCAATACTTACCTCAATTAGGGACATTCTTAATGCTGTCAATAGATATATTTAAAGGCAAAAGCGATGATATTATCCTAGCTTTTGTAACTGTTAGCTTCTTCCACAGGGAGGTTTAATAAATAAGAGCAAGTAATTCTCATCCTAGGAGTTTAGGTAGTTGCCCTTTCTTTTTCACCTTTCCCAAATTATCTCTCCCTGAGGAAGGAACTAATAATTACAAAAGCTAGAATGGTGTCATCACTTTTACTTTTATATGTATCTGTCAGCAGTGCTAAACATTTCACCCCTTAATGCTAAATTCTTATCAGCAAGTATGCCACATAATTTAGTAGTTTTCTTACCTGAATTTTCATTTGACACAATTAAAATTAAAATTACATAAACAACTGCAGAACATTGTGTATGAAACAACTGACAGCTAAGTTTTGCCCACTGATTAAATTTGATTAGATGTACTTTTCATTCCAATAGGTCCACAGTGAGAAGATTCAACAGGATGTAGAACTTGTCAGAAAAACAAGAAGACACAAAAAATATCTACAAAGAAAACCAAATATGCTAATAAGCCTTCTACACATCCAAAGAGAAATGGCCCTCATGGATGTGGACAAGTCCAAAATATCTTAAACATATTTTCAGTTAAAAAGTAATAAATAATTCATCACAAAGAATGTAAATGCTCAACTCCCAGTTGTTCACAGTTATGATAATTCTTAGGCTATTGAACCATGCATCATCAAACTGAATAAATCATTTTATAGCCCTTATTTACAACTATTCCATTACCAACCTGAAATTATAAAAAAAGTCAGATTGCACTAATACTCACATTATTTGACATTATCAGTAACATATACACATCAGACATGTATCAATGGAGGAGGAGGAGTTGGCCATCAATAAAATCTTTATGCTCCTCTTACACTGAACTTTAGAAGTAGTTAAAATTTTTATGGCTGCTGATAAGTTATTGAAAGTAAGTGTGGTGTCACCGCCAGACACCACACTTGCTAGGTGGTAGCCTTTAAATCGGCCGCGGTCCGTTAGTATACAGCGGACCCGCGTGTCACCACTGTCAGTGATAGCAGACCGAGCGCCACCACACGGCAGGTCTAGAGAGACGTACTGGCACTCGCCCCAGTTGTACAGCCGACTTTGTAAGGAATGGTTCACTGACAAATACGCTCTCATTTGCCGAGATGATAGTTAGCATAGCCTTCAGCTACATTTGCTATGACCTAGCAAGGCGCCGTATTGAATTGATATTGAGATTCTATTAATGTATCATCAAGAGCGATGTTCTACAAATGTGGATTAAAGTTAAGTATTCCAGAAGCTACGTACTTTTCTTTATAACATTCATTACGTATCATGATTCAGACCTCACGCCAGCCTGCGTGAGTTTAAGCGCGTGCCTTTCGGCTTCCTCGCATTGTGTCTAGGCTGTCTTGTCTAGACACAACAGTAAGATGTGAAGATCTGTGAAGATTATTCTTGTTTCTAGTACCAACTGCATGATCCAAGCCTTAGATGAAAGAGAAATATATATTTCACTGAAAAATTTCAGTAAGTAATAAATATACTCGGAAGCAGTAGTTAGTATTCCTAGTTTCCTGAACTGGTCTCTGCACGATGTTCTTGAGTTCGCACCATGTAAGAAATGTGATCAAAGAGTGACAGAAATTTATGTTTTTCTTAAAAGTAAACTCCCTCAGATATAATACATTTGTGGCAGTTCTTTTCCCAATCTCAGAAGCACTTCTGGAACTCACTTTTAGTTATGGTGTCCAGCTCCTTCAGCAATTCTGTTTTTATCTCATCAATGGTGGCAAAATCACGTCCTCTCATGGTTCTATTCAACCTTGAAAGAAGTCGTAAGGGGTCACGTCTGGGGAAAACGATGGCTGAGGCAACATAACTGTTTTATTTTTCGCCCAAAAATCACTAACAAGCACTGAGGTGTGAGCAGGAGCATTCTTGTGGGGCAGTTTCTATGAGTAGTTTTGCCACAATTCTGATTGTTTTCTTCAGATTGGTTCATGCAAATGACAAGTAACTTCCAGGTAGTATTCCTTATTGACCATTTGACTGTAAGGCAAAAACTTGTAGTGCACTATCCTATTGTAATCAAACAAAACAGTAAGAATAACCTTAAAATGATGTCTATGTGACATTGTTTTTGGTTGAATTTCAACAATTTTGAAACAAACTTTGTTGGCACAGAAGTTGCTTGGCCTTGGCACGAGCCAAAGACTGTGCCAACATCATTAGCAACCCCCCCCCCCCCCCCCCCCCGAATTGTAGTCAGTAACTGATGTGCTAGGGCGTCCAGGGCTGTCATTGCCTTCAATGTGTTCTAGACCCTCTTTGAAAGGTTTATACCACTCATGAGCTCTTGTCTTACACACAGTAGATTTGCCAAAAGCCAAAGTCAACATTTCAAATGTGGTGCTGCACTTTATTCCATTTTTCAAGCAGAATTTAAAGAAAATTCTTTGATCCATTTTTTTCATAAGTACAAATTTTCCAAGGATTCAAAAGCACATATAACCTTTTCGAATGTCAACAATAAACTAAATATTCAAATCAGCTGAAAATGCAAACTTAAATCAGGAATATGTGTACCAACAAGATGAAAAAAAATTAAAATCAGATGTACGAGTCCTTGAAATTACAAAATTTCCGTTACTTTTTGGTCGCTCATTGTACAATTCTTATCGCATGTTTATCGACCCAGAAAAGTTTAGCTTGGCTTGATGAGTTACCACAAAAAATTTTATATGACATTATGTAATAAAAGTAAGTATAATATGTTAGTTTTTTTTTATTTTTATATGAAACAATGGAAAATTCCAGTTGGAATAACAATATTATGAAAAGGAAAGTTGTCACTCACCATATACACATGACTGCAGTCTCTGGCAACTGAAAGCCACACTGCGAACAGCAGCCCCATCTACTTTTGAAGAAGGCCTTACTGGCCGAAAGCTTTTTTGTGACACTCTTTTCGTTGTGCCTATCTGTGACTCAGCATCTTTGCTATATGTTGAGTGGAAACTTTCCTTTTCATAGTATGGTTATTTTTATATCACCTATGTCTAACAACATTTGCATTGTGTATAAAGTTTGTTTCAGAAGTACTGTGGTATGAACCTCTCAGTTGAATTTGGAGCTGTAATCCTGAGAATTTATCACTTAACTGCTTCTATCTGTTTGTCATCATGTTTTAGACATATTCTGGCAGGAAAACTCTCACAAGTTCTAAACTGCATGTAGTACATTTATTCTGAGTTTACTGGCAAATAATCAGCTAGAAACTATTTATTAAAGTCCACAAAAATTTCACTAGTCAATCTTTTTAGGAGTATATTTGATTTGCCATTATTGCAATGCATATATCATCTGCAAATAAAACAATCTTGACATCTGGTAATGTTACAGGTGAAAAGTCATCAATGTACACAAGAAAAAGTAAGGCCCCGAAGGTGGAACCTTGTGAGACACCATATGTACTTAGCTCCCAGTTGGATGATACCTGATAGCTTAATATTGTTTCTTTCCTAATAACATCATTCATTTCCTGTCAAGAGATATAGTATTTTAACCATTTTGCAGCATTTCTTGCAACTCTGTGATATTCTTATTTCCTTAAAAAGAATATTGTGATTTACACAGTCAAATGCTTTTGACAGATCATAAAATATACCAGTCACCTGTAATTTATTGTCTACTGAATGAAGTACATTACTGTTCTTTGTGCAGCAAGCTTTCCCAATATCAGAACCCTTTAGAAACATTAACTGTGACTTTGACAATAAAGTATTTGTTGTCAGATAGTTAAGAAGTTGATTGTTATTATCTTTTCTAAAATTTCCAAGAATGTTGGCAAAAGTGAAATTGGACATAAATTTGACTGTATTTATTTATTGCCTTTCTTAACCAAAGGCAAATTTCAACCACTCAGAAGATGATTCACTGGTAAATGACTGGTTACACAGATAACTCAATATTTTGTTAAACTCAGATGCACACTCTTTAAGTGACTTCATTGATTTTTTTTAATAACAACCACTGTAATTTTTATATTTAAAGATCTTATGGTGCACATTACTCCTACTGGTGTAGTGAGCGTCACATTCATATTACTGAAGATACCGTAATGACTGGTGCGATATATTCCATTGCAGCATCTACTGAACCTGACAACACCATTTTTCTAGAAACAGTTATGGAATGCCGAGGGCTGAGTGTCACCCTATTAGAGACAGCAATGATAACAGTGACAGAGAGAGAGAGAGAGAGAGAGAGAGAGAGAGAGAGAGAGAGTTCTGTTAACTATTATTTGTAGTTCATATGGTGTCATTTCCTGAGAACAAAACAGAAGCAAGAAACAAATGTAATGATAATGCTACTTTCAAATATCAATTATTGCAGTGGTCTTTCTTTAAAATTCTGTTGATACATTAATTAACTGTACTGAGATAATTGAAGTAGTCAGTGGAAGAAAGTCCTAACCCTTAATTTCATGAAAATTAGTCTGTTATGGTTTCAGCTGCATTGCAAGTTGATGACATCCAGCTACATTTCTACTGATAGAAAGTGCTGATGGATAAATGCACTATTTTGTCTTATCATAGTTTTGTTCTTACCTTTGAATGAAAAGTGTCATCTGACAGAGTTACCATACGAGTTATTCTGAAATCTTGTAATCAAATAAAAAGATGGCTGTTTGACAAGAATGTTAATGACGACTGTGATCCATTCATTGATGACAATGCTGCAGATCCTTATTACCCATTTGGGAATCATCAATTGTTGAAAATACCAGAAGTGTGGGTTAGCACTATATTGCCACCAGTCTAACCTCAAATGGTTTTGGCATAGAATTTCTTATGATCTTGGGGCATTCATTAACATTTTGAGGGTATAAACTTAATGTAAAAAATATCAGAGAGTTGTAACTTTTTTCTTTCACTTTCTAGCAAGAGGAAAACTTACTATACATGTGTTTGAGGGTTAACATTGTTTTAGTGCTAATGTTAAACAATGTGTGTTATCACATTTTTTTCCTGATTTAGTTCTCTACAAACGTTTGTGTATGTGTGTATTTTGAGAAACAATCATGGTCTACAGCCACTGACAGAAAAGATGGAAACAGCAGGTCACCACATCTTATGCCAAATAGACCACAATAAACCAGAAATACATTATAAATGGGAAGTCGTTCCTGAACAAACTATTGGTCAACTGTGTAGTTGTCTTCAGAAGAATTAAGAAAAACTATGAAATGTCAAGAATGATATTTTTATTACTACTGGAAACTGACTGACTGACTGACCAACACAATTCATTTTTATTTAGACTTGCAAAATCATATCCTGTGGTATGGCCGAATGTCATCACAATCTTCCCAAGAGTGGAAGTCATATAATTTTATCATCAATACATATGAATAATTGCAGAGTGTGAGCAGAAAGTTTTTTCTGGTGGTGCATGGTCGTCAACAAAACAGAACCTATTAGAAAGAGTATGAGATAGACAGCTGTTTACTGAAGTATGTCCATAATATGAAGATAAAGAGGAAGAAGTTGATCCTATTTTTGGACAACATTGGTGCACAATATTAAAACTACAAGATAGTTGCAATGGTACTTACTTGGCAACAAGCTACGTAAAAATTCATTGCAAATTAAATTACAAATTAAACAATGGAAAATCAGGACAGAATAACAACATATTACGAAAAGTAAAGCTGCTGCTCACCATATAGCACAGATGCCGAGTCACAGATAGGCAAAACAAAAAGGCTGTCAGCAAATAAACTTTTGGCCAAAAAGGCCTTCATCGGTATTAGCCAAAACACACACACACACACACACACACACTCTCTCTCTCTCTCTCTCTCTCTCTCTCTCTCTCTCTCTCTCTCTCTCTCTCTCTCTCTGGTCTCAGCAGATTGGTGACTCAGCATTTGTGCTATATGGTAAGTAGCAACTATCCTTTCCATAATAAATTACAAATTTTTTACATTGAAATAGCTGCCAACTTCATACCACGTCTTTCAAGAAATTGAATCTTATTTTCTGATACCTGGCCACACTTTCCTTTCAACTATACTGTGAAAGTTTATTGTGTTTAGCAACTTCGGTATATTCTTCTCTAATGTATGATGATAAGAGTTACATATTTGGTCTCAAAAGTTTTACAGATACTTTTTGATGAAGACATTTCTACCCAACAAAAGTAGGAACTACGTTACAAATTAAAAAAAAACTATGTGATTGTCCAAAGATTTGTAATGCATATCACATATTCACAGCTAAATAAATAGTGGAAGGAAAAGTCACAATTATTAACATTTTAATTAATAATTAATAAATTTAACCAAACATATAACACTAAACAGCTCAACATTATGTTTGTGGGTTAGCATTTATTTCCACTGACCCCCTCAATTTCATTCCACCTTTTCTAGGCCAGTTGTTGTTTGCAATTGGTAACATTGATATTCATTGTATACTGTTTCACATGAGCACATAATACACATGAAAGTCGTTGTTAGCTATTACGTGATTTTCAAAGTTCTGTTCCCTTCTAACAGTGTAACGTAGCTCTTAGGGCTGCTCCACATAATCATGTAAAAGTACTTTTGAATTGTTAATAATTACTAAGACATTTTTACAACAAATGGGACATTAACAAACCATTTGAATGTGAGCCCCAGAATATATCAGACAATATGAACTGTGATAAAAGAATCAGCAGTTCTTCATTTTAACTCATTTGCAAAAACATGAGACAGAATTCTACAACTCACCTGATATAATGTGGTGTGCATTTTTTCAGTTCATCAACTAATGCATTTGCTTGTGCTCTAATCTTGCTCCCAGCTGTTGTTGGTCGAGACTTTGCACTAGTACTTATCTGGTCGGGAAACAAGCTACGCAAAAATTCACTGCAAATTAAATTACAAATTATTTACTCTAAAATAGCTGCCATCTTGATACCTATTGTAATTTATTCACAAAGTAAAACATCAAGTTTATCAGAGATTTATGCTGCTTATTAATGATAGGAAATTATGCAGCATCAAAATTAATCTTGTCTTGTCACATACATACTAATTTCTTCTAAGTATCAGATATTAATATCTGTAAAAATCAAATTCTACACAACTCACTACTTACTTTTTACTTGACTGCATCAGCTCAATTAAGTCAGGAAATAGGACATCTCTATTACGATCACAAAAGCCTTCAATGCTGTAGCTAACAATTCCAGCATAGTGATGAATAATGAAACCTTCTTTGCAGGACTGGTAGTGTTGGTGTCCTGCAGATGCATTTGTTAATTTCTAAAAAATAAAACAGATGACTCAAATTTGGTAAAATATAAAGGCAATAGAGGAATTAATATCTCAGGACATATTGAATGAACCTACACCTCTACAGCAATAAATACACATGGTCTGCTGCAGCTTGCATTGTTTGAAATGGTTTAGTTATGTAATATTACTTAATCTTCTCCTTTCTCATTGAAACCTTTCTGTAAAGTCCCTTAGTTCACCATCTACACTTCAAAACTTTTTCAAAAAATCAATAATATATTATTGTTTAAACTACACCTACATACTTTTTGATTATCACAGTTATATATTCTCCAAAGCATTCACCCTTCAGTTCAGTTCAATAACAGGGAAAATTAGTTCTATTAACTATACTGTTTTGGTATTAATCACAAGGAGGATAAAATCCTACATCGTTCTTCCTGCTGTTATTAATTACCAAACAAATTTCTACCAAAAACTGTAACTATGTTAAAGAAATCAATGAGGTCTAAGCTTTCATCAGCCATTTCAACTGTCTGACAGTATTGGTTCATGACATGAGAAATTCATTAGTAAACTTACGTATTGCGATCAAACTGGTTGGTATAAATATTTGAACAAATTAAATTTTTGAGAAATCTGGGTACATGTTAATATTTTTATATTTTCCTGAAAAACACAGTGAAGAGATTTCTATGTCTTAATTGGGCACGAAACAATGTTTCAGTACTCTTTATGATGTGCAGATAGGGAACATGAGCGGTTTGTGAACCCTCAGCAACATCAGTTATAATTCCAGATTGACAAAGAATGTCTTACAACACATTATGAGGTGACATTATTCAGTCACATGTATTTTATTTGTCACTCCAAATGTTCATTGACTTAAATGCAGATTTTATATCAGTGTATGCATGACATAGTGTAACTAATTATCCCTGTACTAGAAAGCTGTAAGGCATTTTAACGCTTAAACGTCTCACAACCTTTCAGGCAGTATGATCAAAATTCCTCTGAATTATTATATAGAATCAAGTTAGTTGGTAAACACAACAAACTCTACCAGAAAGTTTATATAAGTACAGCATGACATAGCGATGATTCCTGAACAAAATGGGGCACTACCAGTTACTGTTGTGATGCAGTATGGAAGTCTGAAGATGAACTGATAAGATACAGCTCATAAAGTGGCTAGATTACTGCAATACCAGCCAGGATTCAACCATCTGCTTGTAAAGAGGCATGGCTGGAATTCCAGTTCCACTAACGGCATTTACCTCCTTCATGTGATAGCTGGATTTACATTACCTGTAACTTGTAACAGAGCACTGGAAAAGATAACATTGCCATCTACCGTAAAATGAGGTGAATCCGATCCGGTGGTGTCAATCTGGTCATTTACCAGTTTTTCCACGTTTAGATAACTGACCATAGTATTTTAACAATTACAATGCAGCTGACCATTGCCATGAATTCTTAACTAATCTATAAACAACAAAGGTGAATCGGAGTGCACGCAACCAGCAAATCGCATTGTCAGTAGGTGTGTGATTCTTGTGCTACACTTGTGTAACCAACACAACCTTCCGCTGGCGCCTGTTACTTCAGTGTAACTGGTAAGTTGCAATTTTATTGCTGGCATATGAACTTCTTATGTGATACAGTTTTGTTTTTCGTTCATTGCTAATACTGCTTAGGTCACTATGCAGGCCTAATTACAAAACTGCGTTTTTGTAGGGTGAATTCAATCACATGAGTATATCAAAAGGTTCTGGGACCAACATGGAAATCTAATTACAAACCAGAATTTATTCTAAATGTGGTGAAAGCTGTCAAATCAGGAAAATTAAGCATTTGGAAAGCTTCAGAGCAATAAGCAGCTCCATATACCACATTAAATGACAAACTCAAGGAAAGGTACAAATACAAAATAGGCGGCCAACCAGTGTTAACCAACAGTGAGGAAAAAAACCTGGTTAAAGGATTATTGTGTTGCGCAAAATGGGGGTTTCCTCTGAGGAATAATTGTGTTAGGTATACCATACATGTGTATCTCAATCAAGCAGGGAGGACTGAAAAAAAGATTTCTTGACAATCGACCTGGGCATGAGTGAGCAAAATCTTTTCTGAAAAGAAATAAAGAACTAACAGTTAAAGTAACTGAAAATGTGAAGAGGGCAATGGAAGCAGTGGTGTCCCTCCCTCCAACATTATAAGCTATGACGAGACAACCTTTTGTGATGACCCTGGATAAGTGAAAGTAATAGTGAAGCGAGGCACAAGATATCCTGAAAGGTTAGTGGATAGTTCAAAGTCAAGTATCAGTGTGACGATAACAGCAGCTGCCGACATGTCAGTCCTCCCACCATACAAAGTTTATAGGGCAAAACACCTCTACGATACTTGGACTGAAGGGGGCGTAACTGGTGAAGGTTATAATAGGAATTTGAAGTGGTCGGTTTGACCTAACAATGTTTGAATCATGGTTTGCTGAAATTGTCTTGCCTTATGCCCCTGCAATTGGGGGGTCCTAAAGTGATTATAGGTGACAATTTCTAGAGTTATCTTTGAAAATATAGCTATCATGTCCAAATCAAATGAAATATCTGGGTTCAGAAAAGTAGATATCTTTCCTTTCTGTTCTGATGAAGTCATTTCACAGATTCCAGAAGCAACTGATAACAATGCACATGGCACCAGCTCATCAGAAGTTTCTTGGGCAGCAGCCTTCGAAATGCAATTGAAACAGGTTCATTCTAATGAAACAAAAGCAAAACCACGCCAAGCAAAGCATTTAGCATTAACTCCAGGAAAAGGAATTGTTATCAGCGACTTCAATGATGGGGCTGCAAGCAGGGAGTCCCTATACGGAAACATCTAACAGTGCTCTAGAACAGCACGAGGCAAATGAAAATGAAGAAATGGACAAGAAGAAGGATAAAGATTGGCATGAATTTAAGAAAACGATTTCACCATAGTAAAATTTCCCAGGAAAAAAAGTTCAGGTCTTTTTATTGGTAAAATTGAAAGCATCTCTAATAACACCTATGAAATGATATTTCTCAGAAAGAATGTTCTTTATGGTAATGTTTATTTTGTCTTTCCAGAAATTGATGATGCAAATGAGATAGAAAGAGCCCTAATTATTAAAAATGTTACAGAACATAGAAGGTGAGGTAAATTTAATTTTGAAGGAACAGATGATTATGACATTGAGTAAATACTTTTCACATTGATTATGACATACAATAACCAAAAATTAATATTTGTTAGTCAAATTTCCTGAATGCAAGTGTTTTTATAGCAAAAATCTCAAGTTTTATGTGCTTGTAAACATCTGTTTAGTCTAGTAATTGTAAAATTTTGTTGCAAATACAGCAATATATTTTTAAAAATCAAAACAGTGAACGGATTCACCCACTGGAAGTCTGATTTTATCCCTGCATACAAAATACAATGGTGATCAGATTCACCCCAACTGAGGAGGTGAAACCGATCAACAATTCATTTAAAATAATAACTGCAGTTCTAAACTAAAAATTACATAATACATGAATATATCATTATCAAGGTCATAAAATTAACATATTGAACTTTTATTCCGATATCACAACAGTAAATGGATGAAATTTTAAAAAAAAACTGCCGTTTTTGATCG
Organism: Schistocerca serialis cubense; assembly: GCF_023864345.2. Taxonomy (NCBI): domain Eukaryota; kingdom Metazoa; phylum Arthropoda; class Insecta; order Orthoptera; family Acrididae; genus Schistocerca; species Schistocerca serialis. The sequence continues at coordinate 376,737,353 of NC_064643.1, read as the reverse complement.
GATTCATCTCATTTGAAGATAGTTGTTACAGAATTGCCTTAACTATCTGTATAGAGAAGGTAACTCTCCTCCGTCCAAACAGGTCCTGAAGGACCCAACAATACTGACCGACTGCCGTGTCATCCTCAGCCTATAGGCTTCACTGGATGGGGATATGTAGGGGTGTGTGGTCAACATACCACTCTCACGGCCATTGTCAGTTTTCATAACTGAAGCCACTACTTCTCAATCGAGTAGCTCCTCAATTTGCCTCACAAGGGCTGTGTGCTCCCGGCTTCCAAACAGTGCTTGACAGACCAGACAGTCACCCACCTAAGTGCCAGCTAAGCTCAACAGCACTTAACTTCGGTGTTACCACTGCGGCAGTGCCATTAGTGTATTGTGTCTTATCCAGACACTTTCTTCGATTCAAGGTCTTTATCCATCATTCATTACCTGACGCTGATAAAAGCAGCTGTGAGATGTATTGGCAGGCTGGAATGGGGCTTACAGGAACATTTTCCAGCCTTTGTTTAATCCCCCCCACCCCCTGCCAGGTGGGACCTGGTGATACAACATGTCCTGGGTAATTGTCACTCACCTGGTCTTAATTTATGTTGATTTCTTTGGTCTCAGCATTTCTTCACAGCAGCTATTTCTTTCTTCACTCCTTTTTAGTTTTCTGCATCTTTCATTTTCTGACCTGTCTATTTTTTGTGGCACCCACCTACCTCCATCACATACAAAGGACTTAACTTTCCACTCTTATTAACTCGTGCACAATATTTTGGCAGTAATCCCCTCTCGTGTATTACCATGTCTACCACCTTTAAGCTCTCAGGTTTGCAAATCTCATCCAGTGCAGTCACCAACAACTAGTCTGTCCTACTCATCTGGTCCGGTAAGTCTCCATTGATCTGGAGTCCTGGACAACTTCTCCAATCTCTACCCCTTTTCATAAACCTCACCAGACCTTTCCCGTTACTCCTCTTCCTTCCCCTTCAACCCTTCACTCAACGGCTTCAAAAGCTTGCAAACTTTAATACTTTTTATATGTGTGTCCTCCTGCTGCCACTTGGTGAGTAGATTTTATCTATCTATCCAATTACATTCTATTTTCAAAAACCAATTATTTTTGCTGATTTAGTACATATTACTGATCACGTAGAAACAAAAGGTTTTCAACAAACAAAGTGTGGATCACTGATCACTTCTCCAACAGGAGGACCAGCTAGTGAGTAATACTTGAGGTGTATGCTTATCATCATGCCACATTTTGGTTGACTGTATTTTGCATGAAGTCAAGAGGGTATGCCAAAATTTTTTGCTGTGGACTTTCCTCCTCTTTTGAGTGATGACATAAAAAGTATCGAATGCTTTTTAAAATTGAGTCTGATCTTCTGATTAGTCCCAAAACTGTTACAGTGAATCATTTACTTTCTTTGAGAGGTTGATTTGTGAAGACACATAGAATACTTTTCTACCATTTGATGTTCCTGTTATATTTCTTATTATTAGTAGCTGACAAACCTGGCACTGCCCGGGAATTCATTTTGCCAATTTTCTATTAGAAACAAAAACAAAAAATAAACTGTGTTTGCAGTCAAGTATCAAAAAAATTTCATTTCCACCTATTCATGAAAACACCCTCGAAATCATGAAACAGTCATACAAAGATATACACACAATGTTCAAATGTGTAAGTACAATATCCAAATTAAAAAAACATGATTCCACACAGTTTCTGTACACTCAGTGCAGCTGCTTTACATGTCTACAATACAATTTTATAAACGTTGCTATGGCAATGCCTTTTCATAACTATACAGACCACGACTGTTTTTGTCTGCAGCCATTTGTGCTTCGCAGTTGAAAGTTGCCAACAGCACTGGCAGGTATCAGGGATTTCCTTAAGTTGATTCAACTGTACGAGTGGCTTAGTTGTAAAGAAATAATGTATTAAAGCTTTATGCATGATGCAGCGGTTTTTCATGCATCTCAGTGTTTACGACATCATACTTCCTGAGCTATATTTGTTAATAGTATATTGTTTTGTAGGTGAACTTGGCGGCATATGTGGATACTGTCTGTGAAATTTATTGAAATATGGTCAGTAGCACAGAAGTAAAACGTTTAAACAACAAGCATGATATGGTAGTTTGCAACTTCATATCTCTTGAACTACGTTAGGTAGGTGGTTTTAACCACCACCCCCCCCCCCTCCCCCCCTCCTCGTGACTGTCGCCTGATGGTAAGGGATATGTGTACCAAGTCTGGTTGAAATTGTTCCATTGGTTTTGGAGGAGATGTGGTAAAAAGCACCTACCTACCTACACCCCCACCCCCCACCCCCACCCCCTCCCCCACACACACAAATATATCCGTTTTTATAAAATGTGATGATTATTATTATTATTAATCTACTTCATTAGACAGTCATCTTGAATTCGTCATAAGCTCAGGCCCAAGATGACAGTCATTCATCTTATTGTTTTTCATTTAAGACAAATGTTTCTCCTCATTTCTCTTAGTCCAGGACAATGTTTATTCAACAATCAGGCATGAGCTGACAATGTTTTATATCACAAAGTCCCAAATGTTACAACAGCTGCTCTTCAGACGTTCCAATTTTGTATGTCTTGTGATTGAATGACTAGTCCTCCTATATCTCTTCTGCAATTCAAGTAGCAGAGTATTCTTGTTTCTGGTTTCAAGTCAAAATGTTGAATATGTGTTCTGTCCATTTCAAGTCATTCATTTATTATAAGTTCCATCAAATAAACTGTGTGTCGATAATATTTAGTATTTTTTCTTGTTTTCCTTTTTTATGTAGATCCTATTTTTTTATAATTTGAACCCAATGTATTGTTTGTCTTTTCATTCTTCTTTCGTTAGTAAACGTCTCTCAGAGAGGATAACACAACTGTGATAGATACTTACATACATTAGCAATATGAGGTATGTAACAAAGACTATTTGATATTTATGGAAAAGAATTTTTGGATAATGTTTGAGAGTAACGAAACCATGTCTCCCTATAAATTATACAATGAGTTTTTGTATTAACTTTCATAGCCAAACAAAGTATGGGATATGGACAAATGGTATATAAAACTGACCAGTGTGAAGCCCAGTTATGCAAAAAAGGGTGAATGTAATCAAGCTACACTACTGGCCATTAAAATTGCTACACCATGAAGGTGATGTGCTACAGACATGAAATTTAACCAACAGGAAGAAGATGCTATGATATGCAAATGATTAGCTTTTCAGAGCATTCACACAAGATTGGTGCCGGTGGTGACACCTACAATGTGCTGACATGAGGAAAGTTTCCAACCAATTTCTCATACACAAACAGCAGCTGACCGGTGTTGCCTGGTGAAACGTTGTTGTGATGCCTCGAGTAAGGAGAAGAAATGCGTACCATCACGTTTCCGACTTTGACAAAGGTTGGATTGTAGCCTATCGCTATTGCAGTTTATCATATCACGACATTGCTACTCGCGTTGGTCGAGATCCAATGACTGTTAGCAGAATATGTAATTAATGGGTTCAGGAGGGTAATACGGAAAGCCGTATTGGATCCCAAAGGCCTCGTATCACTACCAGTTGAGATGACAGGCACCTTATCCGCATAGCTGTAACGATCGTGCAGCCATGTCTCGATCCCTGAGTCAACAGATGGGGACGTTTGCAAGACAACAACCATCTGCACGAACAGTTTGACGAGTTTGCAGCAGCATGGACTATCAGCTCGGAGACCATGGCTGTGGTTACCCTTGATGCTGCATCACAGACAGGAGTGCTTACAATGGTGTAATCAACGACAAACCTGAGCACGAATGGCAAAACATCATTTTTTCGGATGAATCCAGATTCTGTTTGCAGCATCATGATGGTTGCATCCGTGTTTGGCGACATCGCTGTGAACACATATTGGAAGCGTGTATTAGTCATCGCCATACTGGCATTTTAACCAGTGTGATGGTATGGGGTGCCATTGGATACACGTCTCGGTCACCCCTTGTTCGCATTGACGGCTCTTTGAACAGTGGCTGTTACATTTCAGATGTGTTATGACCCGTGGCTCTACCCTTCATTCGATCCCTGCGAAACCCTACATTTCAGCAGGATAATGCACGACCACATGTTGCAGGTCCTGTACGGGCCTTCCTGAATACAGAAAATGTTCGGCTGCTGCCCCGGCCAGCACATTTTCCAGATCTCTCACCAATTCTAAACGTCTGGTCAATGGTGGCCGAGCAAATGGCTCATCACAATACGCCAGTCACTACTCTTGATGAACTGTGGTATTGTGTTGAAGCTGCATGGGCAGCTGTACCTTTATACACCATCCAAGCTCTGTTTGACTCAATGCCCAGGTGTATCAAGGCCGTTATTACGGCCAGAGGTGGTTGTTCTAGGTTCTGATTTCTCAGGATCTATGCACCCAAATTGCGTGAAAATGTCATCACATGTCAGTTCTAGTATAATTAGTGTAATTAATAAAAATTTAACTATCAATTTGAGGGATATTTTTGTCCAAAGTTTCATAGGCAAACATGGAGTGGCAAATAAACAAACTGGGTATCATACAGACCAGTGTGAGGTGTAGTTTTGAAGGAAAAAAATTAGTTGCTCGAAGAAAATCAGGGTAATTAAAAAAACTCTTTAGAAATTTTGCACACAAAAAGTTACATTAGTGTCATATTTAACTGTCAAAATGACTTCCTTTGATTCATGACTCATGGATGGTTCGAAACTTCCATATGTCATCAACCACATGTCAACATCCTGTACTGACACATCCATTATATGTATTCCCGTAGAGGGGAAACATTTCACTTGAAAGCCGTTTGCCCAGTGTCAGCGATAAGTATGATATCATTCTGGATTTTCGATTGTTTGAATAATGCAGTGTCTGTTTTATTCTGAATTATGATGTAAAGTTCCTTCAGACATGCGTGCATGTCCAAAGGAACAGGCACTGCAGTGACTACAGCTGTCATGGGTAGTGAGTCATGCTCGGGTAGCCAAATGGTAAGGCAAGCAATAAGTGGGAAATCTGCACTCAAATCCAGTCTGAGACAAATTTTCATTGTCGTCATTCCATTACACAGATGATAGTCCATATTCGCAACTGCGAATACATTCATGTATTTCAGGTACTGGAATGTCGCAGAACACTCTTTAAATTCTTGGAATCTAAATTAAATATTGAACTCTAAATTCTCATCAGCACCTTGTTTGCTGTGCATGATTTTGAGCATCACTGAAAGGTGCATCAAATGTGTCTCTAATCTATTTTATTTCAAACTTAGACAGATTATTCCATAAAAAGTTGGGACATATTTTTTAATGTTTTGGGTGGTTTAGAAAGCTATTTCAAATTTTATGGCTTTTGCTTCAAGTCATGCTTATTTAATCCATTGGCTGTAACCCATTCACCCAAGTATTTAAAACTAATTACATGTTTTATTACTATATTCCTGCTATATCTAAATCTCTATGTTGCCCAAGTATCTGTCTTACAGTTATACGATCTACCTGAAATTTTCTGGTGTCTCCTGGCCTCTTCATGTATACATCCTTAAAAAACGTGTCTGCAATGATTTAATTGTGTTTTGTGCAACATTCTACTAAATGGCTTCTCCTTTCATTCCTTTCCTCCAGTCTATGTTCCCCTATTTTTTCCCCTTCCGTTCATTTTCCAGTCACTCACTGCACCTAAATTTTTGTCTGCCTCAAAAATCTGAGTAATATCTTGTATGTCCTCACACTTCCTTTCCATTTCCTCATCAACTGCAGACCTAATAGGCACACAAACTTTTACCACTGTGGTATTTCTTGGCTCAATGTCTATCTTGGCTATAATAATGAGTTCACTAGGCTGTAAACACTAGCTCACCTGCACTGTCATTTTCTTATTAATTATCTAATCCTACTCCCTTGTTACCCATTTCTTTTTGTACTGATAACCATTGTTACCTGACCTGTCCCAACACTCTACTAATTCCCACTACATTTAAGCTCAAATTATTAATTTTTCTTTTTAAATTCTATAACCTCCGTAGCCAACTAAGGGATCTAACATTTCACACTGCTCCGCAAAATGTCAGATCTGTTTTTCTGTTGACAACATCCTCTTGAGCAGTCCATGCCAGGAGATCTGAATGGGGAACTATTGTGCCTCCAGAATACTTTAGCCATGAGGATGCCATCATCATTAAATCATAAAGCAAAGTTGCATGTCTTCCTGGTTGGTACCGTTGGGCCTTCCAAGGCCTGTTCGGATGGAGTTTGTCCTCAGTAAATAGCACAAACCGATGTTGATGCACTCTTCAGGCTTTCTACAGGGTAACAAGCTAGCATTCGATAAAAATGAGGATTTTTATACCAAGCTCTAGGAGCACAGATGTGATTTTTCAGTAATACCATGTACAGTTGCACAACACTACAGCCCCACACTCTACAAAAGGCAGCCTAAGACTGTGTCCCAGGAGGGCCGACCCTGCTCCAAAGATGCCACTGATGATAATTTTACAGTGAAACAAGCTCTTTCTAGTCAACGTAGCGCTGAGACTTAATACAAGCCCGCAGAAATGTTGAGTTATTATTCTCAACATTTTACATTATGGTCCAAGTTTGTTACACATAAACCACCTGACTAAAACCCAAATGAGGCAGGTAGCATTCCAATGAGTTTAACGGCTGAAAAGTACAAATGCAAGCAAAGAACTCATCCATACTTGGCCCATATGTGAAAAAACATCAGCCAGCTCTATGAGTACATCCACAAAATTTTGCTGGGCCATTCATGAATATCATGTGACTGGGACTGAAACACACATTCTCCAATTTTCCATACAGTGTCAGAATGTTTCCTACTATCACCTACATCATAATTCAAGCAATATACATCTGTGAGTTAACATATAAATGTGATACATAATGGACCACAATTAACACAAAGTATTTTGTGGAGTCCTACAAAAACATCAAACATGTGACGATCTGTATTTTTCACCTACAGGAAAGGCAGAGGAGTTTGTATTGCCTCAACAGAAACTGACAGAAATTGACAGGGAGATCTCAACAAAGGCAGCAAAAATCTTTCATCAGAACATACTGAACCAGACAAGCCACAACAAGATAATCCTCAGAATACAGCCATGGACCTCATTGCAGTAGCAACATCTCATGCCTGCAGACCACCTACATCACTCCCTGATGTGGAAATGCAGAGGATGGACACCAGGTGGAAGAAACTGTTACACTATGGCCCCCAGCAACAGCACCATTCAGTGCCACAAGCACCACTTACAGCAGTGAACGCCCCTGTCCCACAAACACCTTCCCCCCACCACCTAAGTAGAACCAACAACAGCAGCAGTGGAACCATTAATGGTCAGCTGTAGGGGAGCAGGCCTAGTACCAATAGAAACCTCAGACAGCAGTGAGCTCAGCTGACAGGTTTGATTCTGTGTCTCATTGGCTCAGCTAACCCACTTTATTTGCCACGCTTATTCTCGAAATTTGTTGATTTCTTGTAACTATCAAGCTGTAATATTCAAACAATGGAAAATATGAGACTGCAGTCGTGCGTGTGTGTGTGTGTGTGTGTGTGTGTGTGTGTGTGTGTGTTTTCTACTTTTGACAAATGCCTTACAGATCACAGAGGGAGAGAGATTAATTGCTTAGGTGCACATATATTTCTGACCATATCAACTGCAATATATGCCTGCATATCTCTCTCTCTCTCTCTCTCTCTCTCTCTCTCTCTCTCTCTCTCTCTCTCTGTGTGTGTGTGTGTGTGTGTGTGTGTGTGTGTGTGTGTGTGTGTGTTTGGCAGTCTTTGACTGGGAAAATGGAAGAAAACTGGCAGAAGTGAGAGACAAAACTGATCCCGGATTCACTGCATAAAAAAGGGAAAGGTGATAAATAGGAAGCTGTGTCACTCAGTTGTGGGTGACATCTAAATCTCGTTGTGGATCAAAACAAGGCTTTTACATATGGCATGCAACATGCACTGATTAGCCGAAACATTGTGACCACTGCCTTTAAACTGAATGCTGAATGGTGAAGTTTGGAATGTTACTGCTCAACCATGGTACCATTTCCTTGAATGTGATCTGTAAGTCATATGTTCGTAATTAGCTTCAAATATTTTCTTTATGGACTCCCGGTGCTCCTTGAAGATGTAGTCCTGCTATGCAATGCCACTTGTAATTATATCGAACTTCTTCACCATTTGCACGAACATGCTATTATAATGGAAGATTATGTTTGCTACTCACTAGCTACAAAGTCACAGAACCACTTCTTTTCAGAATCCTTATGCGTTTAACAGTTCCCATAACATTTTTAACCCATCAATTAAACATTTACATTTAAGCTCTTAATAATCAGATTCATTGACTGACAGATCATTAGTATCCCAAATTAAAGAAATATTTATAATTAATTAAGTTATTTTATAAAATCTTGTTTTGTTTTTATTAAGAAACTACAGCCATTGCCGTCCTGACCTCTCTTTCTTTGGTGTCCACGATACCTCCAAGTCACAACGTCAAAGTGTAAATGGTCCCTTATCACCAATAAAACACTCGCCCTCCGTCACGCCTTGTGGCTGTACTGTGCTAATATTTGCATTTCATATTTGTGCATTGATAAAAAATGTGCACCATATGCGGTCTCCACTCTTCTACTACTACTACTACCACCACCACCACCACCACCACCACCACCACCACCACAAATTAAGGTTTCTATGCAACCATCTTTCATTGGCACAGTAGAAAGGAATTGGCATGTGTTGCTACCTTGAATAAGCATATGTGCCACCACACATTGTTGACATGGTGTAGTAAGGGAAGTACATAAGTTGAGCACAAATGAATGGAGAATCATTGTAGTAATGATACAGGTGACAAATGGGGAAACTGACTGGAAAAAGTGACTTTGACAAAGGGCACATTGATATGGACCATTGCCTGGGGACAAGGATCTCGGGAATGGCCAAGCTGGTTGGTTGTGGTTGAAGGATGGTGAAACCACATTCAGATGACAAGGTGTTGTATATCCACATCTCATCACAGAATGTGAATGTCAGAGGGTTCCCCATTCTGTAAAGCAGGATAGGCATCAATATGTGCCAGTTCTGATGACAGAGTGCAGTGCTGGTGCAGGCATACATGTTTCAGAGAATCACATTCAATGCACATTGTTGAACATGAGGCTGCAGAATACCCATAGGTGTCCTCATGAAATCACCAACTACGATGCAGTGGGCAAGGGATCATTACGGATTGGACCATGGATAAATGGAAATTGGTTGGATGAATCACATTTCTTCTTCCACCAAGTCAATGGTCATGTCATCCAGGCCAATGGCTGCTTTAAACATGTGCCATAGTAGACTCAGGCCAGTAGATGCCATATTAAGCTGTGGGGAACAGTCACCTGCATTACCATGGGCCTCTGGAAGTAATTGAAGGCACCATAACAGCTGCAGACTACATGAAAACTATTGCAGACCACCTGTATCCTTCAGTACCTGATGTCTTTCCCAATGGCATTGACTTCTTCCAGCAGGATAACTGTCACGAGGTCAGAATTGTGCTACAGTGGTTTGAGGAGCATGACAGTGAACTTACACTGGTGCTTCGTCCAGCAAATTTGCCTAAACTGAACCTGACACGACACAGATGGGTCACTATCAGGCACCAGCCCCTTATCCACACATGAGCAGCGCCTAATTTACAGGAAATGCATGAGCTCTGCATATATATCTGGGCCACATACCTCTGGAAATCTACCAAGGCCCTGCTGAATCCATGCCATACGAAAATGCTGCTGTAGTGCATTCCAAAGGTGGACCAACTTGCTATTAAGGAGGAGGTCATCATGTCTGGTTGTCTACATATATGACTCAATTTGCTAATATCATGGATTTTATCATCTAATGTTTTTTTCAAATTTCTGGTATGTCCCAGGCTCATAATTTAGAGAATTTTTTAAATGTCATCTTGCTGTCTGCTCCATTTTGCATTTAAATGCCATTAATTACATACACAAATGTTGTAGACAAACTAGCTTACCTTTTGCAAATCTTGATCCACACCTTCTGATACAGCATGCATTGTTGCACACACATCATCCATAACAGAAAATAGTCCAGGTGGCCGTTTACTTTCTATTAAATCACACACTACTTTGTTATTAAAGTAGTCTATGGGTGTCCACTGTATGTTCTCAGACATGTACTCCTCCTGTAACAATTTTTTTTAATGTGATCAGATAAGTAATGGAAGTTCCAAACAAACTGCAAAGTGAGCATCAGAAACAAAGCAAATATGAATGAGAATGAAATAATAAACAAGTTAAACAGAACAGACATCGTTCATTTAGAATGGTTCACACAATAAGCACTTCAGTTTCAGTAAGAGTAAGGCATTATTCGATTATAGTATCACACAAACATAAAATGCAGTATTAGCTACAAAGAAGATGCCTGATCGCTTATCACTACCTGTTATGAAGTGAATTCTTTTTCTCAAACTCAGGTATAAAATTAATGGGTTGTCCCAAAAGAAAGCTTCTATTGTTTCCATATGTTTTATCAGATTTACACATGCCTGACAGCAATATAGAGATGCAAAACAAATACTGCTCATGAAAATGGCACCATTCCCCAATGCAAAAAATGTCATCCACCCCCTTTTATGACCCAACTGAGCTTGGGAGGACACTGATGCATTTTGGAACAGAGTGTAGAGGCATCTTTGTTCATATCATTCTCTCTCTCAACTCTGAAGAGAGATGACATTCTCTCTCTCTCTCTCTCTCTCTCTCTCTCTCTCTCTCTCTCTCTCTCTCTCTCTCTCTTTCTCTCTCTCTGTGTGTGTGTGTGTGTGTGTGTGTGTGTGTGTGTGTGTGTGTGTGTGTGTGTGTGTGTGTGTCCTCTGATTAATTCAAAAATTCACTTTTTGGTAGCTGTATCTTACTCTTGCACTGTTGGTCTTACATCCTGCAAATAAATCATGACCTAACAACTTAGTATTGAATTATTTCTTCATAAACTAAGTACATTTTGAGGTGTTATGGTTGAAGCATGAAGTGCTTGACAATATCCAGCAACTGGTTTCACCAATGAATTTAATGAGACTTAACAAGAATTAGTCAGTCCCCAATTCCCTTTCACTTTACATAATCTTCATCCCAATTTGGTAGCACCAAGAAGGGCTTGGTGCTTTTCATATTCCCTTGCTGATGTTAGATCACGTATTTCTTGTGGTTTGGTGGGTGTATCCATTGAATGCAGTGGTTGGGGTACCATGTAGCACAGATTCTGATCCACTAATGTTCACAAATCATCTACATGTACAAGCAGCGTATGCTATTCTCCCATTTACCACCATACTTTTTATAACATTGTAATACTAATTGTGTGTGAGTTATGTCATTAACTGTCTCAGTTTCAAATCAAAATAGAAATGATTGATTGTTGAGCACATTCTACCAGTGCATAAGCAGTCCATTCTACAGCCAAAGCACTGATTTTTCCCTAAGGCAAAATAGCTACAAAACGTAATGATACTGAAGCAAAATATCCATTCAGTATCTGATTTCATATGTATAACCACTATCTTCTGATACAAAAGAGAAATGGCACAAGAGAAATGCAGCAGACTATCATGTGAGATCTGCAAGGGTATTCTGGGAAGTAATGCCTCCAAATTTCTTATGAGAAAACACTTAAAGCTTTTTAAATAAAACAAATGCTATTAACATTCTACACAACAGTGAACCCAAGGCACTGGATTGTTGCAGATGTTGAAGGCTCATATGGTCTGGCATTGTCATGCATGGACGAGCTCTTCAAATTCGATACTCTGTTCAGCATGCTGTTTCTTTCAGCTTATATATGTGGCAATTCATAGCCGTTTAGTGGCAGAGAGCTGCAAATATGTAGACATGAAGAATAAAGATTTAGAATGTAAATACTATTTATTTTACCTAAAAAGCTTTAAAAGTTTTCACATAAAAATAATTCCAGAGGCATTACTTTTCAGCAAACCCTTTTATGTACCATACAAGTGAGGAGCAGTGCTACTGAGATCTCTTATTATACGCATATTTTGCATTATTCTACTCCAACTTGGCTAAAGTAATTCTGAAGGCACAAAATTAAATTGCAAAAGAAAGCTGTTTGATACAGTGCAGGACTTGAGTCAAAGATCAGTTGAAGACTGTAACCATTTGTATATTGTATTCTCTGAGGTGAATGTAGGGACCAGCCCATCCATTGCCTAAAAAAGTGTATGGGGAAATTGCCTAAAACACACACTCAGCTGGTTGGTGTAAAACCTGCAGTTGTTAATCCTCTATGTGGATTTGCCCTGGGTCTGCTCACTTCATTGTCTGCACGTTATGCTATTTGAGCAGGTCACGCAACAGACTGTTTAACATGATCATAATTCATGTAGTATACCTATTTTATATTATTTTCTTCTGTTTCTTACCATAGCTCTAATTATTGAATAATTTAGTGGATGTCACAGATTGCAAGTATAAATACTAAAAGCTGAATAAAGCATCTGACATTGAAACAATAAAGTGTCCAATTAAGAGGTACAGATGTTTAACAAATCTGTGTGAAATAAGATGCTGTAGATTTTATTTCAACATGCAAATGAGATTAGTCAAAAATTCATAGATGAAAACACAATCGTTAAAATTAGAAAGAGAGAAATTGGCTAATACGTATAAAGAACACATATGAGCACAAACTGCTTCTATTACAAGAACTTGAAATTTTGAATGATTCAGTTCTTTACATGTAAGTTCAAAAGGTGATAATCTTCTTCAAATTATGGAAACAAAGAGAAAGGTTTTATGAACATGTCCCATTTGCAATCATTAAGTATGGAGCATTACACACACTGAAAATTCTAAATGGTATACCTCTGTACACTCATAGTTTGAACTCAGCTGTTACACATACCACCACCCAGTCTTCTTTATTATCACAACATAGGTAAGATAAGGGCTGGTTTGCTACGGAAAGCAAGAAAAGGACGCCAAATTTCTCTAAATTTGAACTTGGTATGCTTTCAGAGCTGGTGGGTTGTAATGTTATCTTCTAGTAAGTGATCTACAGGTATTTCCGAATTTTCAGACTTAGCTCTGCAGGCACAGTTATGAAATATTGTACTGTCACACACAGGGCAGATCACCGAGCCACCGTATTCCTTATTATTAAACTGTAGTCAGTGATGGTTTGACAGTTACATGAAAAATATGGTTTTCTATTGTGGAGAAGTTCCGCATTGTGTCCCCCATGAGACTTAATCATCTCCTGAGAACAATCCAGTGTAGCAATGACTCCAGGAAATTCAGCCGGTGTGCTGCTGAAACCAACCATCATGGAGTATAATTCTGCTTGAGAAGGAAAATTTGCCGGCCGCGGTGGCCGTGCGGTTCTGGCGCTGCAGTCCGGAACCGCGGGACTGCTACGGTCGCAGGTTCGAATCCTGCCTCGGGCATGGGTGTGTGTGATGTCCTTAGGTTAGTTAGGTTTAAGTAGTTCTAAGTTCTGGGGGACTTATGACCTAAGATGTTGAGTCCCATAGTGCTCAGAGCCATTTGAACCATTTTGAAGGAAAATTTATGTATTAAGGAGATACTGCTGCTATGATCCCTGATACAACACTGATAATTCTTTGCACTGTTGAAGTATATAGATTAACACTGGCACAAATGGCTATATTAAATGCATCAGTTGCATAAGCCATTAATGTCATCATAAGGCTGTTCATGGGCGAGACAGGAAATTACAACCTATCGTAGATTTGACCTATAACCAGAAAGTTTCTTTTGTAACACAAACTCACTCTTCATATTTCCTGTCCCCCTCATTTTCGAAGTGATTTCCTCTTTCCAAAACTACACCAATACGGTTGCGGCGACGTTTTACAGGGTCAAGTTGTAACATTTCTTCATCCTCTATGCCAGGGGTGTCCATCCCACGGTCCGCATTCAGTCCAAAGCAATTATCAATGTGGCCCACGGAACAAGCATCTATCACACGATCAGTTGAAAGAACACAAAGTTACGTTTACGTAAAGTTATGGCAAACTGAGTATTTTAATCTGCTCCTGCCACACGATGCTATTGTGTCGTTGGTTCACCTTTTTCTTCTTTTATAGCAGTTATTCTTAACAGTGAGTAATGTTAAGGATATTATGTGCAGCTCAAAAATGCTCGCCTTCTTCTCATGTGGGCCAGATAAGCTAAAAGGTTGGGTACCCCTGCTCTATGCCATCCAAAACATCAAAATGTACCGCTGTCTTGTGTGTTTATTTGAAAGGCAATCACTTCAAGATAATCGATCCTCTGACCTCGGTCAACTTTAACAGCAATCAACTCCCTCAATTAACATTAATTGAGGTTGGTGCAGCGAATTTTGCGTTGGCCAGGGTTAGATGCCCACTTGACAACAGTTAACTTTTAATCGACGTTGATGAAATCAGCCCTAAGTACAGCACTGCAGGGAATTAATCCGGATCCGTTTCGGAGTAAATCTGTGGGACACTATCTAGTGTAAGTTGTCTCACGTGCTGCACACCGTCAAGAGCGTGTGGATTCTGGCCAAAACCCTGAGGCTTTGACGCCACAGGAAGCTCCGAAGCACTGACGAAAGGAATGTTTCACGCTGCATATTCATGAAGTTGATCAGTACTAAGAGTTCCGTGCGACTTTAAACCGTCCCTAGCGACGGCAAGTAATATTTTTTTTTCCGGGGGGGGGGGGGGGGGGGGTTTCAGTAGCAAACTGCGATCGCTCCCGCCCCCGCACCCCCACTCCCAAACCCTGAATCCGCGTTCGACGGCTCTTGTGTTTGTGGACATTCTCCTTGGCTCGCCTCCAGTTCCCTCGAGTACCTCGGTAAACAGGAACGGGAGTCAGCACAACGTAAGGCGTAATTAGCTATGACCCGGTGTTGCGCGTGATCTCAGACACGGCGCCAGGTCGCTCCTGCTGAGATGGCAGGGCGTGGTCGCCCCCTGCCGTTGCGCACTTCCTCGTTTCTTTGGCGCCGCGGCTCGCCTGCGTCCGTCCAGCCCCGTCTCCCCCACCGCGCTGCTCTGATTGCCCACTGACCGCTCGGCACAGCAGCCCCGCCTCGCGAAAGTAAAAGTGGTCGCGCCGACGACACGCAATACGTACGCGGAAACCTGATCTGCGGCCGGATAACGACCACGCTGACCGTAATACTGCGCCCGTGCCCGTGGAGCAAGCCTGCTTGCTGCACATTCCAGGCACAGCAACAATATCAAAATCTTTGATTCCGTAGAGTAGGAATATCTGTGACATGATCAAGGCGTACTGCGCATGACAGGTCTGGTGCTCTAGTGGTAAAGTGCTTGCCTGAAAACCGAGAGGTCGTGGGATCGAGTCTCGATCGGACCGGTTCACCTTTAATCTAGCCCTCACCTCTGAACTAGCTGAGAAACCACCATGAACGACACGTGGTTCCCTTTCCCAGGTTGGATAACGGGGGTAGATTGGGAACACCCAAGTTGCCGAAATGACGTCCAATTAATAGACAAGCACCTGGCCATTGAGCCACACGAAATTATTATTGTTATCCTGCGCATGTCGCCAATATCGAACTGAAAGTCACGTGACCTTGATATGACGCTGTTGTTTACATTTCGAGCTAAGACCATGACTAACAAATTGCGGTTTCTTCCTTCATTTCATACAGCAACAATGCTGAACCGTTGCTGCTATGGATGCAAATCGAAATTTGTCAAACGGGAAATGCAAGTTGTCTTAGGCAGTTACACCACGAAAGTCTAATCATAGGCATTACGAGGCGCTTTATACACTTCTTAACATAGACACACAGTGTTATGAAGGCATAAAATCATACGGCTAATTTATGTGATTGTATGAGACAAATGTTAGATGCAGTGTTGCTGGTCAATCCGTTGAATGTGTATTTCGAGCGACGTTCACCTGCAGGTGCGATTTATAAGTGACACTGGGTCACTATCCCCAGATTACAGATATCTCCAACCCATTGTGCTTACTTTAGTCACAATAAGAAACTGTAATACTAGAACCTACGGCGTGAAGAATGAGGAAGTGAGTTTAAGGCTTCCGTTTTCCATAAGGATAAGCCAAGATTAACATATGGCACCAGAAAGTAAAAACGGAAGAACTTTGTCTCTACAAATATTTTCAGTGTGAGAAATCGCTAATTCACTCCAAATGTTTGATCAAAATACGACGTTTCTCGGAACACTTTCACTTTGATGTACTTGGAAGCCATTTTGCAATGCCACCGTACCGTAATTTATTAACAAACCGAAATTCGAAAATACGATCAAATGCAGTACCAAAAAAATTTAAGCCAAGTTCATCCCAGGCATTTAATGCAAATTATTACGCTGTCCATGCATCGCATGTACAAAGTTTACGGTTCTTCTGAACGAGATACGTCTCCACGAGTGAAGTAACGACGTTGAAAATCTGCAGAAGGCTTGTGGACAAACCTCACGCTGTGGTACTATTACTTGACTTTTGAGAACCAATGTAAGTTTACGACAAAAATGTCAATGACATTTCTACTCTCTCAGTAATCCTCTCGAACAGCTGAATTGAACTAAAAGTTGTTTCGTATTTGTATGCAACACTGGAAAATATTTCTGTTTATGTTCAACATCGGCTATAGAACCTGCCGTCATCAATCCGAATGCTCATTCGTACACCAGAGTGCTTTACAACCCATGGCCAGCCGGGGTGGTCGAGCGGTTCTAGGCGCTGCAGTCTGCAACCGCGTGAACGCTACGGTCGCAGGTTCGAATCATGCCTCGGGCATGGATGTGTGTGATGTCCTTAGGTTAGTTAGGTTTAAGTAGTTCTAAGTTCTAGGGGACTGATGACCTCCGAAGTTAAGTCCCATAGTGCTCGGAGCCATTTTTTTTACTTCCCATAGTTCTCCTGGATTTTGTATCTCCTTGCTTTTCCCCGCCCTTTGAACTAAACTAATCCAGACAACAATCGCGAGACCTACAGATTGAACTGAACTACTAACCTCTAGTCAGATTGGCATTTTTCTCATTAAAAATTCATTCCTAAAAGGGGTATGTGACGGGAAAAAATTCTACGACAGACCAACGTATGGCAAGCGCTGATTAGGAAGTTAGAAACATAAATAACAGCTCCTCCTTAATTACAGTCATTCTGACTTGTGTCTGACCTCTTAATCTTTCTTTCCCTTTTTGTGTAAGTACAAGGGTGTACGCAGCGGCCACGAAAAAAAATCTTCGTAAGCTGAGTACGGATCCTGCTCGCCAAGCAGAAGTGACGACTCAGTATCAGAGAAAGCCTGGACATGTAATGGGATACTCGCTAACAGTAACTATTTCGTCAACTCATCGCGAAGCTGAGCGAGTTGACTATAGCACAGTGCGGTGGTTAAAATTAAACGTTCGCTGTTTGAGAGGGCTCCCATGCAAAATGAGTGATCGTTGGACAATGAAACTTTGCGTACAGATTTGTAAGGACATGTGGAAGAGAAATATAACGAATAAACTTTTGAAAGAAACACATTTTAATTTTCACGCGAGAGGGTAACGTTTGTTGATTGCGTACCATGATTGCGTACCATGATTACGTTCCAGGTCACAAACGTTGCTCAATGTGACGACCAGGACAGCCTGGAACCGCGTTAGAGATTGCTCTACTGCTACCCGAAACATCTCAGGTGGGATGCTGACTACACCCTCGCTACGGACATCTTCAACCTCCAACGTGTGTTAAGAGTCCCGTTGATAAACAGTGTCCTTCAGGTAACCCCACAGACAGAAATCACTCTTGTTCAAATCTGGTTATCTTGGTGGTCAGAGAGTTTGGAACGATCGGCCAATGATTCGGTTTTCTCCAAATGTGTTACGGAATGACCGAGTGACCTCACGACCAATGTAAGTTGGAGCTGCATCGTGCATCAAAACAGTTGAGTCCAAACCACTTCTCTCCCGCAGAGCAGGGATCAAAGCAGATTACAGTAACGTGTGCCGTTCACGCTGCGTGTCCTTGGTTCTTGGAGTGCGAGTTCCGTATTAGCATCGGGGCCTAACGCCAAGTCATGACAGTAACACTGCTAAGAACGCAAATCCTGCAGTGTATATTGTGAACATCATTCTTATTACGTTCGGCACTCATACGATAAACAGTTTTTCTACGATGGCTCAAATAGCGAAATTTTTATTATAACCATACCGTAATTTAGTGTTGGGCTTATAAGAAGTTAGCAATATAATGAGACCGTTATCAGCACCGGATACAAAATGCTACGCCAATGCTGTCGCCATCTTAGACAAGTCAGTATCAAAATTATTGAAATAGCACCAAATAGCCTATCATCATCGTCGTCGTTGTCTTATCTGTATCTTTTTAATCGACGTCCTTTCCTTTCTAATTTCTTTTATTATTTGTTCATTCCATTTTCTTTCAGTC
This sequence comes from Schistocerca serialis cubense, assembly GCF_023864345.2. Taxonomy (NCBI): domain Eukaryota; kingdom Metazoa; phylum Arthropoda; class Insecta; order Orthoptera; family Acrididae; genus Schistocerca; species Schistocerca serialis. The sequence goes on along the minus strand of NC_064643.1, from coordinate 376,718,840 downwards.
CAGACTGTTTATATGGCTTTCCTCCATGCCCACATCCCTACCGCTTTTTCTTCTCATTTCCCCAGAGTCCATCCTTCACTACCATAGCTTAAAAAGCTACGAATAAATGTCTTGATGAATTTCTTTCTTGTTTCTATATTACAGTGGTCGTTTGTTAATAAATTATTCTTATTTCTGAATGCATTTTTAGTCATTGCAATTCTTATGATATCCATTAACTTTTGTTACCGCACTTACCAAGTAACACTTGGGAAAGTACAATCCTCAGTTAACTAAATGATATGAAATACAGTCGTCAGTTAAATAAATTACATGAAAGCAAGGCTTTCCTATCCGCAATAGTACTCACCATGTCCCCAGTTACGTAGGCTGGCTCATCCGAGGCCGTAAGGGATCGTCACCCACTAATTTCTAATTTTTTGGCCTATTCCAAAGCTAAGCACTGTACTCGATCATGAAAATAATGTAAAAGAAGTCATTTCTCGGTTGTTGGCAATATTATGTAGTGCATAAATCAAACATTTGTTTTTGTTTCTGTGTGACACCATTTCTACTGTTCCTCCTTTTCTGTTTAATGCATCTATGGAACCCAATATCGTAATGAGTGTAGACAGAAGGACCAAGATACATGCTGAGAATATAAAACAATAGTTTCGATTAGACAGTTGTGTTTCTGACGCGGTGAACCACCGCCAATCCTCTCCAAAATAGCGTTTTCACTTGAAATAAAATTGTTACTTAGTGTTTCTGTAATGCCGCATACATATGTAAATTCTTGTGCACCTTGCTTCCATCTGTAAGAGATGTGTGCGCTATTGATGATGGTTATTAGCACCTATACAGTAGCGAGCAAAACTTAAGGACGAAAATAACTTTCGCATGATGCGTTATTCTCAAGAAACGTAACTCGATGAAACTTGGCACACAAAGAAGGAACTGCTGCAGTACAGTAAAGAAGGTAAATACGAGGAATACGCAATGATGCGGAGAGAAATTTTATTCGAAGACAATAATTACATTGCAGTCACCGTGACTTTTGATCGTGCCCTGGACATTACAAAAGGCGGAACATGATTCTTAAAAGGGTGAGCTGCTCCACGTACTGTGTTCGATGCTGTCGGCTCTGCCATCCATAAAAATGAAGCAGGAGCGAACGCACACCTGAAAAAACGTACACGGGGAAGGAGTAAAGTGCCTCAATAACGCTGACCGGTGAATGTACTCTGTTCAAAGACTTGGAGGCGAGTACTTCCATGCAACATTATGCCTCGCCACTGCCTAACATCTGGAACAACAAAACAATTTATTCGAAAATGTTCCTCGGCGCATTACCTCTTCCCGCCTCTCGCGATATGAAAGTACGTGGAGTTGTCGAACATGATGATTTTGTTCAATACCTGTGTAAAATCAACGTATAGGAATAGCAGATTTTTGTCATTGATGGCATTTTTTGCTATTTGTATATTGACAGACAACTGACCTGAGATGCCCCTATTTAGCTGAAAACAAAGTTGGTATTCACTAAGGACATTTTCAAGGCATTTATTTTTTCATTCGGAACCCATATTGTTTGCAACACTAAGACAGCTTATTCCATTATTTTTTCGAGTGTGCATGCGGGACGGCAATATTTCAACCACTTGACAGTTTATTATTGTGTCGGATGGAAAGAAGAAATGTAACTATCCCGGATGCACGTCCGAAAGGTGATGGAATAACTAGTAGTGCGTTAGCCCTCCTTTGGCACGGCTCAACTCTGGAAAGATGGGCAGTTTTCATATCTAATGGCTGAAGCTGTATTATAGCGTCGTAATAGTGTAACGCGCTAGCATTTAATATGAAGCTTATAGAGCGTTTTGTGTTTATTAGTCGATCGTCTCGGAAATGCCCCCTGATATAAGTCATGTCTGGAGCATGACGATTTGAAACGTCCCCTTAGAAAAATTAGTGAATTACTATGCTGGTAAACCCCTTACGTTATTTGATTTTCAAACAGCTGAGCAAAACTGAACGTACTCAGACATTTCTCTCTTTACTTATTCTGATCATTGCTTAACAAGAGTGATAGGGCACAAATCGCAGAATATCTGAGTGACCACCATCAAACGTTCATTTCTGAGGAAGAGGATGTGGAACAAAAATGGAAAAAATTCAGAAACATCGTCCAGTACGCCTTAGATAAGTTCGTACCGACTAAGGTCCAAAGCGAGGGGAAAGATCCACCGTGGTATAACAATCATGTACGAAAGGTACTACGGAAACAAAGAAAGCTTCATCATAGGTTTAAGAGTAGTCGAATCATAGCTGATAAGGAAAAGCTGAACGAAGCGAAAAAGAGCGTAAAGAGAGCAATGAGAGAAGCATTCAACGAATTCGAACATAAAACATTGGCAAACAATCTAAACAAGAACCCTAAAAAGTTTTGGTCATATGTAAAATCGGTAAGCGGATCTAAATCCCCTATTCAGTCACTCGTTGACCACGATGGAACCGAAACAGAGGACGACCGAAGAAAGGCAGAAATACTGAATTCAGTGTTCCGAAACTGTTTCACTGCGGAAAATCGTAACACGGTCCCTGACTTCAGCCGTCGCACGGACGCCAAAATGGAAAATATTGAAATAAACGATATCGGAATTGAAAAACAACTGCTATCACTTAGTAGCGGAAAAGCATCCGGACCAGACGAGATACCCTTAAGATTCTACAGTGATTATGCTAAAGAACTTGCCCCCTTTCTATCAGCAATTTATCGTAGATCGCTGGAAGAACGTAAAGTACCTAGCGACTGGAAGAAAGCGCAGGTCGTTCCCATTTTCAAGAAGGGTCATAAATCAGATGCGAATAATTATAGGCCTATTTCGCTTACGTCAATCTGTTGTAGAATAATGGAACATGTTTTGTGTTCTCGTATTATGACGTTCTTAGATAATACAAATCTCCTTCATCATAACCAACATGGATTCCGCAAACAGAGATCATGTGAAACTCAGCTCGCCCTATTTGCCCAAGAAATTCACAGTGCCGTAGACACTGGCGAGCAGATTGATGCCGTATTCCTGGACTTCAGGAAGGCATTTGATACGGTTCCGCACTTACGTTTAGTGAAAAAAATACGAGCTTACGGAATATCGGACCAGGTTTGTGATTGGATTCAGGATTTCCTAGAAGAAAGAACACAACATGTCATTCTTAACGGTTCAAAATCTGCAGATGTAGAGGTAATTTCGGGAGTACCGCAGGGAAGCGTGATAGGACCTTTATTGTTTACAATATACATAAATGACTTAGTTGACAACATCGGTAGCTCCGTGAGGCTATTTTCAGATGACACGGTTGTCTACAAGAAAGTAGCAACATCAGAAGACTCGTACGTACTCCAGGAGGACCTGCAGAGGATTAATGCATGGTGCGACAGCTGGCAGCTTTCCCTAAACGTAGATAAATGTAATATAATGCGCATACATAGGGGCAGAAATCCATTCCAGTACGATTATGCCATAGGTGGTAAATCATTGGAAGCGGTAACGACCGTAAAATACTTAGGAGTTACTATCCGGAGCGATCTGAAGTGGAATGATCACATAAAACAAATAGTGGGAAAAGCAGGCGCCAGGTTGAGATTCATAGGAAGAATTCGAAGAAAATGTGACTCATCGACGAAAGAAGTAGCTTACAAAACGCTTGTTCGTCCGATTCTTGAGTATTGCTCATCAGTATGGGACCCTTACCAGGTTGGATTAATAGAAGAGATAGACATGATCCAGCGAAAAGCAGCGCGATTCGTCATGGGGACATTTAGTCAGCGCGAGAGCGTTACGGAGATGCTGAACAAGCTCCAGTGGCGGACACTTCAAGAAAGGCGTTACGCAATACGGAGAGGTTTATTATCGAAATTACGAGAGAGCACATTCCGGGAAGAGATGGGCAACATATTACTACCGCCCACATATATCTCGCGTAATGATCACAACGAAAAGATCCGAGAAATTAGAGCAAATACGGAGACTTACAAGCAGTCGTTCTTTCCACGCACAATTCGTGAATGGAACAGGGAAGGGGGGATCAGATAGTGGTACAATAAGTACCCTCCGCCACACACCGTAAGGTGGCTCGCGGAGTATAGATGTAGATCATCACTAAACTGACACACAATATTTTTTGCGCAACGCAATCTGACTTTTAATAATCCCTACAAAAGAATGGCCCTGACTAACATTAACCTATACCTTTCACAAATCACTTACCTCACAAAAATCTTCATTACTCGAACTACTGCAATACAGCGAACGCCACTACTGACAGCTAAATAAAAGATTCAAACTACTGAAGGCACTAACTACTGATAGGCATAGTTAGCAAATGAAAGATTTTGATAGAGAACAAACTATTTATTTACCTTAATAGTGTTCAAAAGTCACATATATATATATATCAGTTCATGACATCCAGTCTTACAAATTTACTGTCTCTGATGGACACAGTTCAGATCATCCGTTCTCAAAACTCCGCCATCTCTCTCCCCATATCCACCAACGCTGGCGGCTCACCTCCAACTGCGCAACGCTACGCGCTGTTAACAGCCAACTGCCCAACACTACAATAGCAAATTGCGACAATGCAAACCAGCCACAGACTGCACACAGCACAGCCAGTGATTTTCATATAGAGCGCTACGTGGCGTTACCAATATAAAACCCTAAACAGCCTACTTACAGATTTCACGTAGTTCTCTAAATTCTTACTCGCATTTTAGGCGTCACGACGTAGAAAAATCAATCGGCAAGACGATACTACTTGCAGAACTCGTAAATAGTATAAAGCACGACTCTCTTCTGAATAAAATACTTGAGTCTGTAACGGACAATCGTGACTTTCTCGAATATGGTATTAATTCATGAGCAAGTCATTGTAAATCTTACACGCCTCAAATCGCCTGTTAGGTTCTGCCGGAGAAAAAGGAAAGCTTGTAACGTATACTTATGTGCTGAATGAAGAATAAGATACGTCAAATTATCGGCTGAGAAGTCGAAATCGCAAGCACAGCGAAGGAAATGTGCAGTCTATTGGCTGGAGATTGCGGAATATTGACGCAGAATCGTGAATGGTTTAACATGCGTCTGGCTGAGCACGCCGCAGAGTTGCGAGGGCTCCGGAGTGTGAGGCGCGGCTGTCACCGTTCGTGCAGCACGGAGCACGGCTCACAGGCGGAACCGCTCTGTGCCGTGCCGTGCCGTGTCCAGGAAGTCCGCACGCCGCGCCGCGCCGCCCGACCCCGGTACCGTTGCTGCTGTCCGGGCCACCGCACGTACGGAGCTGCACAGCCAAACATCCTGCCAGTCCCACAACAACCAACTCTTCAGCACTCCCGCAGCCATCTGTAGCGAACTCTGTGCCGGCGGCAGACTTACCTACCATTTGCGACGTAGCGTCGACAACAAACAATTGGCACGCTCGTGTCACTTTCGAGTTGAATGCACGTCACTACAAAAGTGTGGCACTGTATTCCTGCCAGGGTACGCAAAAGACAGCAAACCAGCTCTCAACCCAAAGGTTGGTTTCATCACCACTAACTAGTCACGGTCTTACGAATAATGCAGGCGGTAAGCACTTGCCTCCCTCCGACCTCCGAACTGAATTACTCGGCCAATTAGAGGGGAACTCCGAACCAGGGTGCAACTTCACATTTTCCACGTATAATAGTCGGAGGGTTCAGAAGTGATAACTGCCAGAAAAAAAAAATCACATATACCAACCGACGAGTTGGATCTTTTTGTCTTACACTGAATCAAGGCATCGAGCTACATAAGCCAATAAAATAATTTACATCGATAATGGCATCACCATACTGATCACTGGTAAGAAATACCATACGTCAAGCCTACAATAATTTTCATAGTCTGATCCTGGAGACGGATCTATCAGCAAATCATACGAAGCTTTCGTCTTACGTAAAGTCAACGACTTGTCCAAACGTTACATTAAATCTCTCACGGTTCTGTCAGGTACTGAAACCGAAGAAAGCAGGCAGAAAGCATGAAATTTTAATTCCTCATTCAAAAATGTATTGACCCAAGATGAGCCTGCCGTACCAGTGTTTGACCATCACATGGATTCACAAATAAATGTATGTGTTAAATATTATGGGACTTAACTACTAAGGTTATCAGTCCCTAAGCTTACATACTACTTAAGCTAAATCATCCTAAGGACAAACACACACACCCATGCCCGAGGGAGGACTCGAACCTCCGCCGGGACCAGCTGCACAGTCCATGACTGCAGCGCCCCAGACCGCTCGGCTAAGCCCGCGCGGCTCACAAATAAGAGAAACAAGTATTAGAACCAACGGTACTGACAAACAGTTACGACTGCTTAAAGCGAACAAGACACCTGGTCATGACAGAACGGCAATTAGATTTTACATTAAATACGTCACGAATAGACCCCTTCGTAGCTCATACTCATCGAGAATCATTTGCGCAGTGAGCAGTCTCGTGTACCGGAAAATAACAAAGTCACTCCTGTTTACAAACTGGGTAACAGATCGGACATACAGAGTTATAAACCAATATCGCTGAGGTCCCGGGATGAAAACAACTTTGTCTCAAAGAATCATCACCGATTTAAAAAAAAAAAAATACAAAAACACTCTCCTATGAAACACAGCTTGCTTTACTAACAACCGGCCGATGTGGCCGAGCGGTTCCATGCGCTTCAGTCCGGAACCGCGCGACTGCTGCGGTAGCAGGTTCGAATCCTATCTCGGGCATGGATGTGTGTGATGTCCTTAGGTTGGTCATGTTTAAGCAGTTCTAAGTTCTAGGGGGCTGATGACCTCAGATGTTAAGTACCATACTGCTCGGAGCCATTTGAACCATTTTATTAATAGAAAACACGTTGCAAACGACAGGTATAGATGAATCCGTAGATTCCGTCTCCCTAGATTTCCATAAGGCGTTCGACACTGTAGTACATCGTCGACTGCCAACCAAGGCATCTTCGGAAATAAGTGATTGGCTCGAGGAAAAAATGAAAAAGAGCATACGGCATTGTGGGCCGGGAGTCCCCCATTCGGAGAAGTTCGGCCGCCGAGGACACGTGGTTATAGCATTCGACGCCACATTGGGCGACTTGCGCGTCGGAGATGGGGATGAAATGATGATGAGGACAACACAACACCCAGTCCCTGAGCGGAGAAAATCTCCTGCTCCAGCCGGGAATTGAGCCCCTTGACGTGGCATTCAGTCGCGCTGACCACTCAGCTAATGGGGGCGGACAGGAATATTTGTCTAACAGAACTCGATGGCCAATGTTCCACTGAATAGAAAATATCCCAAGAAAGGAGAATAGGACCTCAATGTTTTCAATATACATAAACGAACCATCAGACACGATTAGAATGACTATAGGTGGTTCGCAGACTACGCTACTGTGCACAGCAAACTATCGTCGTTGGAGCCGTAAAGAACTGCAGAAAAACTTTCACAAAATCCCCACTTGGTGAAAGGGAATGCCCCACTTAGTGAAAGGTAATGCAGTTCTCTTTAAATATGCATAAACGTAGGGCAATGCTTATAACAAAGAGAAATGCCCCGATATCGTCTCACTGAAAGACTAGCTGTGAGAATCTTTAGCAGGTCCCACAGTATACGAATTTAGGCATAATACTAAGTAGGTATATGGAATGGGACGAAAATATATAATCAGTAGAAGAAAAGGCCATTGGTAGCTTTAGATTTGTTGCAAAAGTTCTGGGGAAATGCAGTGCGTTTACTAACGAAATCTCTTACAAGACATTGTTGCATCCAATTCTAGGGATTTGCTCTAGTGTTTAAAGTCCTTACCCTGTACGCATGACAACAGGGACGAATTCAAAAACTTGATTTTACGATATTAAAAAGTCGGTACATCCCAAACGCAAATGTAACAGAAATATTTGGGAAACTTTAATGGGAATTCTTCGACGGAAGACGAGGCAGATCTCGCGAAACCCTGTTGCGTAAATTTAGAGAACCTGTCTTCGAATAACAATGGGATAATTATGCTGTCACCATCGTACATCTCGCGTAGGACTCATGAGAATGAGATAAGAGAGGTTAGGGCACGTACAAGCATACAGTATGTCATTTTTCCCCGCACAATGAAATAGAAAAGAAAATCCATAATATTGGTACGATGTACCATCCGCCATGCACCTCACATAAGCTTGCTGAATACATACAGGATTCGGCAGAATGAACAGTACGACATAAAAAGGGCCGAACCTGGAAACAAAATGACAAATTTATTGAATTACACGTTGAAAACAGAGAAAAATATATCCCAGTACATATTATATACGCCCTTTACTTGGTTTTGAGTACAACACTATACGTAACGTCGCCATCACTTCCCGTGCGTTCTCCACGTAACGAACGGAAGCTTCTGTCAACTGATTCAGCATGCTGAATAGTATCTCCTACATAGCTGTACATATCCTTTCCTTAGGTTTAAGCACGGCATGAGGGCGTGTAGCGTACACTTGAATCTTTGAACATCCCCATAAGGAGAATTCAGGATGAAGTCAAAAAGCGTAAGGCGAAGGTTCGTCGGACAACTATATCCTGTTCGTTTCGTTTCTGCACGACCTGCACTTTATATAGATGGACGTGCAAGTTATCACGGATGATTCGCCGCAGGGAGCGATCTGGCGTCGTTAGCGCCAAGGCATGTCTGGCAGAAGAACGGTGAGGACACCAGATGAATGCTTTATGTGCCTCATCCATTCTTCCCGCGGTCCGCTGCGTCCTCCTTCGCCCTGGACTTTCCTTCTTCGCACAAGATGCAGTAGTCTTGAATTGTTGCACCCACCGTATAATCGTTTGACGATCCAGGACTAATATGTCTTTTCAACTGGAAATGGCGACGAAAGAGTCGCTTAACTTTGATGGGAAACTCATTTTTAAAATAAGTCTGGACGGCGAATGCTTGATGCTCTCAACTCCACGAACCCGTAATTAGAAATGGCAGCCCTTCCTCAATACAGCGCGCTTATATATATTTCATATAGAGGCAACAGCGACACCGTACTACCTGACCCAAATCCTACTAATCATTCTGCCGGGCCCTGTGCATGGGTACAAATGTGTACTGTACTGTACTATAATATACTATACTATTCTATGATACACTTCACTACCAGAATCCATACACTACTGTGTCTTCATGATGGAAGAAACGACTGTCATTGAGCACTGTCTTATGTAAAGCCTAGGGAAGGCCACTCCCTTCAACCTAAGCTACCGATAAGAAGTTTCCATGGGCAGGTCGTTTGCTTTGTAGACTATCTTATTATTCTCTATTGCCGATCACTAAGTTTCCTGACTCGCTCACAACCTTCCTCATCGACTTCGAACACGATTTTCAACAACCACACCTAATTTCTTGCGGCACCTGCTACACAATTACCTGTATTCCTGAGCATTACTGGGTACCACAGAACGACACTTTCTATCAGTAAGTGTTGGGGTGTGTGTTGTGTACTTATGTTGTATTCACTGCAGAACACTTATATAAGCAGATAAGGAACTTTACCGCACAGTAAACTTTAAACATCTCCATTAGCCGCCGAACACCTTTTAGCTTTGCTTCGTATACAGCATATGTTTCTGGTACTTAAGTGTTGAGAAGAGGAGGGACTATTACAAAGCACTTTAATCCATCTCCTAGTTTCAACACATCTGTGTATATTACAGTAAAAATATCTTTTAAAGTATTAGTAAACAGACCTTTACAGCGCCATCAGACGTACAAGATTTCTTGTAACGAATCATGCTGAGAATATTATTGGCATTTCTAAGTACACCTGCAGACAGGGCACTTTATTTCTTATTGATTTTATCTGTTTTTTATTACATTGATAATCATCATACCTAATTAAGTAAGGGACAGTTTTGTTAGAATGACGGAGGATGTTGTAGATGGTCACTTGACTAATGCAGATAGTCACCAAAGCCGGACATACTATGTAAAACGAAACTGACAGAATGCTCAGTTGACTGCGTCAATACTTACTCCATCTCAGAAAATCGTATGAGATACAAACTTCTGAACATTGGCCGAGTAGGTGTATCAACTCTTGCAAAATAATTTCACTGAAGAAGCTGACTAAGTAACGGATGAAAGGTTCAGAAAAGCCTTAATTCGTCATCGAGGTATCATCTTACAATGTTTTCAGGACTCCAGCTAAAATGCAGCTTCCAAACAAGGGATCGAACACAGGTCCTCCAGAGTACGACTCCAGAATTTTTTCACTTTGTGGGTAGCAAAATAAAAAATAAAAAGAGTTTCCTGACATCTGGTTTAGAGGGTTTTCGTCCTTCAAATTTAAATAGGGCATTTAGCTCGACGTTCACGTCTCGCTGAAAAAACTACTTGGCGTGAATGTAGCATGAAATAAATTTTCGGCCGTGTCCGGGTAGCCTGTCGTCAGAGCGCAGTGTCAAGACCAGCTGCCAGTTCAAGGGCGCACGCCGCGTGTAGGTTCCCATGCTGGCTAGCGCTGGACGAAACTTGACTTCCCGCGACTCTGCGAGTTGGCAGCAGAAGTAGAACAGTTGCAAAACAATCGCTACCATTCATAAGCGGAAAATACTGTTCTCCGTGTTCGTTCCAGTCATCTATACGATTTTTTATTTGTCATCACCGACAATGTTTTAATATCCTACGCATAATAGGTGCGAATATGGATGTGAAAGCAGTCCGACCTATAAACTACAGCTGATTTTCAGCACATTCAAAGGTGTCACCAGTCGTAGTGTATAAATGGAACCCAAGCAGTAATAACAATGACGTTTATTGTAGCTACGTGCAGCACCCACTTACCACCACTTTTTACACTACCGCCATAAGAATTTACCACCGCCATACAAAATCTGCCACTTTTGTTGGTAAACAGTTCCTTTCACTTAGTCCTCGCCACGGACGCGAAAGTCTCGAGAGCGGGAAAGTCTGTTCTCTACAGTCACCGCATCGGTCGTTTTCATCAATTCATCCGTCACGTCTGTGACTATCCGCTTCACTCTCCATCACTAACATACTCTCATCCTAACTGAATGTTTGTATACACTTACGAACCACGACTTCATCATTGCCTAGGCGCTTAAATTTTATACAGATTGTCTGCTGATGTTCTAAGCATGCATTTCAGAAGTCTCACAAGATTTCGTTCTTCTTCACAAAAAGTCATCACAATAAATGCGCCACAGCTAATCGCAAGTTGGGTATATTTCCATCCAGAAGCAACCTTCGGTGGCGTATGCACAAAATAGACGCCATACTGCGCATCAGCAGGTTTCGTAAACGGAACTTTCTGGATCACCCGCTGTTCAATAAATAGGTCACTCGAGTTCACAATAATTTCCACATAAAATAAGAAACGTTCTACACAAACAAACTATGATCACAGATCTTTCTTTACCATTGGCTACATATTTATACAGCACCATTAGCACTTCCATATATCTTTGATGTGCCATTTTCAGAAAACACTGATCTCAAAACTTTCCATATCACAGTGCTTGTTTCACAGAATTGAATTCTTTTTGTGGATTTGTCCTCCATTTTACATTATTTCTATTGGTTAGGATTAGGTGTTAAATCGTCTCCTAACTGAGTGATTATATCGACGTGATAATGTTAAGTACAGTGATGGCGGTAACATTTATTTTAATTCTCCCACCAAACAGTTGTTTAGCCGCAATTTTGGTTTTAAGCGCTTTGACATCAATACATTACCGGCTTGAACAACTACAAATGCCAAAAATAAAAAGACCCGCAGAGAAATATGGCGTGCTGTTAAATTCATCATCGACGTCTGGATGGGATCGAAATTTTCTTCTTTTCTGCGACGCTTTTTAACGTAGACCTGACAGCTGTCCTCTACTACCGGCTCGCGGATTGTTTCGAAGTTTCATCCTCCCACAAGCTTCTCTCCATTCAATGACGTTGATTAAATGAAGAATGGTGTTAAGAGAGGCGCAAAAATAAATGCAAGCCGAGTGCCTTCACTCGACCAGAAAGAGTAATGAGAAACAAAGGTAGTAAATCCGTAAATAGATACGATAATCATCATAACTTAACAATAATGTTAGCGACATTCATCACTGTTGAGTACTTCCTTTATTTTTCAAATCAATAAATAAGACTTCCTGGGTATCACTATCCAGTCCAGAACTGTGTTGTTACAGGAATTTTGTAGAGCTTGCATCCCTACACTTAATATCTAGCCAATTGTATTAGAATCGTGATAGTGAGTGACGCAGTCTTCTGAAGGGACAACATGAGGGAAATGGACAAGCACGTGACTTAAAGTTAATTCAATAGCTGCTGCCCAGAGGGTGAGCAACCGAAGCCTAGTCCGGTGGCCCAAGAGTTCGGCTAGCAAACAATTGCACGGGTGTGCGTCCAGCCTACACATGATAAGGAAAGTGACAGAACAAATCAAGACCGTAAAAATGGCTTTGTAACTCCAAGTATGAAGTTATGGCTGCAGACTCAATGGAACTTCCTGTAACAGAATACATTTCGAGACTAGATAAGGACACACAACAAGATATTTTAAGTCCCAGCAGATATGAAAAGTATGCATAATATATGGAGTCGTTGAATATGGAGCAATTATCGATCGACGCTAGCAAAACAGAGGCTGGAATGGTGCGGTTCGTGGAACAGAGACATTGCAACATCATTGCTTTGCGTTGGCAGCTGCCATCGCCTGGGCCATCGTCCTGTGATTTAACCAATACAATTCGAGGACGAAAATTGGAGCAGAGAAATTGTTAGAAATGCACAAATATCGGTATCTTGGAAGATACAGAAGGGGATGGCTTAATTCATGTTGCTATGGAACAAGTAAAGAATCAAACTAGCCTGAAACGATCCTGGATAGAGGAAGACCAGCATGATCAGAACCTGATGACCCAAAGTCACGGGGAGAACTTTAATATCGTCAATCAACGGTCTCCCTTGTGTCTTAAAAACCCATTAACGATAGTTTAATGTTTTTTTGTTGTTTTGTTTTTCTTGTTGTCGTTTAAGTCCGAAGACTTATTTGATGCAGCTTTTCACACTATCTATCCCATGCAAGCCTATTCGTAAATACTGCACCCTACATCCGCTTGTGACCGTGTACTGTAGGGCCTACTTAATTCTTATCGGCCTCAACTATTTTTATCCCCCCCCTCCCCCATATACACACCTCCGTCCATTACCAAACAGACTATTCCTTGAAGACTTAGACTGTGTCTTATCAACCCATCCCATCTTTTAGTCAACTCGTGCTATGTATTTCTTTTATTAACCGTTTTGTGCAGTATCTCCTCGTTAGATATCCGAACTACCTATCTAATCTTCAGCATTCTTCTAAGCGCCATATTTCAAAAGCTTATATTCTCTTTTTTTCTGTACTGTACTGTCTTACAATCCTAGTGATTAACCGCAGTGCTCACATAATACTAGATACAGAAAGCTGGATAAAATTCGAAATTGAAACCAATGAGACTTTTTGGGGAAATTTAAGCGTAAATCGCAAGATAGGCTAATGGAAAAAGGAGTTACTGTTTCAGTAGACAAGCAACTCAAGTCCACCGAGACGGATATTGAAGACTCTCCATCAAGGGTGAGCTTAAAATGGTAATCGTGTCATTCTATCGAACACCATTCACCCTCCATGATATACAGTCACCGTAAAGGAACTTACAAAGAAACAGAGACTACTGCATAATAGATGTATAACAAACCATACGGCTATGGACAGATGCTGAATGAAACGCGTTTGACCATCAAGAGGGCAATGTGTGAAGCCTTCCGTGACTACCGTAGCAGAATAGTGTCGCATGATCTCTCACAAAATCCGAAAAAACGTTGATCTTTTAACAAGGTCGTTCGTAGCATCAGGGTATCAAAGCAGAAGTAGAAACACTTAACTCAGTTTTCAAATGTTCCTTTACATAGAAAAACCCTTGGGTACTGCCGCAATTTAACTCTCATACCACGGCAGAAATGGTTGAAATTGATATTAGCGTCAGTGGAATTGAGTAACAGTTGAAAGATTAGGCCTGCGCCTATTTCGACTGCTGCCTACAAGGCAACACGAGGAGCGATTCGTGATCGTGGGACACGTGATCAGCCAATTCGTCCGGTCGTTATTGCTAGTAGATGAACCATGATGACGCTGCTGCTTCCTTATTCAGTCAGCTCGTCTGGCTCCGCGAGGCTGAGTAGACCCCTTTCTAGCCCTCCCTACAGCAGCAAAAAAAAAAAAAAAAAAAAAGTTACCGGGAACTGAAATCAGGTCTTTCTGCACCAAATGCAACGACGCTAACCATTCGGCTACGGATTTACGTACAGTGATCCACAAAACTACCGTCCATTATCCTTAACATTCATTTGTTGCAGAATCTTAAAACATGTTCTGAGTTCAAACGCAATGCAGTGTCTAGAAGAAAATAACTTCCCCCATATCAACCAACGTAGATTCCGAAAACATCGATCGCGTGAAACCCAACTCGTGCTTTTCTCACACGACATCCTGAAAGCTGTTGAAAAAGACAGTCAGGTAAATGCAGTGTTGCTTGACTTCCGAAAGGCATTCATTCAGTAGCAGAAATGTGTGACTCGATTGAGGAGTTCTTGCTACGGAGGAGGCAGCATGTTATCTTGGGTGGAGAGTCATCAACAGATGTAACTTCAGGTGTACCCCAGTGAAGTGTTTTAGGGCTCTTGCTGTTCATGCTGTAGAAATTATTAATAGCAACCTGCGACTTTTCGCAGATGACGCAGTTATCTATAATGAAGAACTGTCCGAAAAAAAAAAAGCTGCACAGATATTCAGTGAGATCTTGAAAAGACCTTAAAGCGGTGCAAATATTGTCAACTTGCTTTAAAATGTTCAGAAATTTAAAATTGTGCACTTCACAAAAAGAAAAGCATTATATCCTATAACTGCAATATCAATGTCACAGCTGGAATCGGTCAACTCGTACAATTAATTACCTGGGTGTAACAATCTGTAGAGATATGAAATGGAACGATCGCATAGTCTCAGTTGTAGATAAAGCAGGTATCAGATACTTCGGTTCATTGATAGAATATTTGGAAATGCAATCAGCATACGAAGGAGACTGTTTACGAATCCCCGGGCGATCCTTGTATATTGCTGAAGTGTGTTGGGCCCGTGCCAAATAGGCCTAACAGAGGGTACTGAACGTATACAAAGAAGGGCAGCACGAATGATCACAGGTTTGTTTGACCCGTGGGAGTGCGTCACAGATATGGTATTACGAAATATATGGAAGAGGAAGTGTATTGCATACTGACTGACTGGCTGACTCTTCTAGGAAAATTCGTACACAGAATTACGACAGTGTAACACATCGTGATAAACGAAGACAATCCTTGACGCTATCTGGTTTACTAAACGAAGCTGTGGCGAAGTGTGTCGTCTTCTTAGATCATCTGTACTTCGCCTATCAATCCCATCTGCAATCGATTCCAGACTAAGCAACAGTACTCAAGTATTGATCAAACGACGGTTTTGTAAGCTACTTACTTCATGGATGGACTACACTTCCTGAGAATTCTTTCAATGAATCTGAGTCTGGCATCTGCCTTTCTTGAGGTTAGCTTTACGTGGTCGTTGAACTTTAAGTCACTCCGTACTTAATGGATATGACTGCCTCCAGTATCAGTTCGGTAATCGATTAATCATCTAATAACTGGCAGTACCACTTATTCAAGCGCAATACGTTACATCTGTTTACACCAAAGATGATTCGTGATAACTCGTAGCCTTTGTAAATATATCAACACAGCAATGTCGAGCGTCAGGACCAGCTCTCTCCAAAGACAATTAGTCTACACACGGATCAGCCCACATTTCGTATCACTCACCTAACAGATTTGGTGCATCTTGGGCATAGGTAAAAGCTGCTATTCATCGTACCTTACAAACTCACGCCCCTCATGACTGTGGGCAAAATAATACGGACACACCTAGGTCACACAGTTTCAAATGGTTCCTAATCACATAACTTTCAAGTCTGTCTGAGAATGGTACTGATATTAGAACTAGACGCACAACAATAAAAACTTTAGCTTCCATGAATGTGTATTTTCAAAAGCTGTGGAGCGGAACTTAAAGATGTTATGGTAGCTAACTGTCAACGAGGAAGAATTAGCGTCAGACACTCAAAGCTTCGAATTTGGAAACCCGGTAAGCTGACTCATGAGGTTGGGCACAAATAGGAAGAGCTGATAAGCTCATTCCGTCTGTCATGATGCTGTTAGGATCTGCAGTGTATGTATTGTGTACTGCTTTCCATTTTTTCATTCTGAAACACATCGGCTGTTTCCGTTGCAGCACTGCTGTGGACTGGTATTGTACACGGGGACGTTACCGAAGTGTTTATAATAAGTGTATATAATAAGTGTTTATAATAAAAACACTACTTAGTACAATAGAACGGTACACGTTTGCATAACTGAGAGACATGCTTTCACGTATGGGAGAGCCACAGGCAAAGCACAACAACCACGGTGCCTCTCCGCGCTCAATATCCGAACAACGTGAACAACACCCTTAAGTTTAAAATCGTTCACCGCCGTGTCGAGGAGACAGGTATTTTACGTCCAGTCATCATGCGAGCCTAACGCGGAGTACTCGAGCAATTGATAAGGAAGATGAGATATTGCCTCATGGGGAAGAACAGCCATCAACAATTACGTGAGCCACAGACACGTCTTGAAGTGATGTGTGGCGAGTCTTGCATGACAACCAGTTGCATCCCCTGTCATCACGAGTTGGTGGTTCTGGTGTGGATGTTTTTCCGATAAAGAGTTCGGTCCTATGTATAGGATTGTTCATTGATGTCAGAATAAGTCCAGTGCCCTAAACAAAGTGTTTTTCACAGATCAGGTACAGTTCACCAGAGATGGATTCTTTAATTGTCTTACCAGCCATATGTGGTCGCGGCAGAATTCTCATATCCCTTGCGAACACTGCCAACAGCACCAGTAGTTTGAAGTTAATGTACGAGCCGATATTATCGAACCATATCTCCTGCCATCGCGTTTGAATGGAATGAGATGGAAGCTCTTCATCGAACAAGTCCTTCCGAAACCACTGGAGAAAGGAATCACCTAACGTGCGTTGTCTGTTGTGGACGAAGCACCTGATAAGTTTACTGCGCCAGTAAGTGACGTACTCAATGCCACATATTCCAGGTTTTGTATCAGAAGGTGAGGTACTATTCTCCAATTCCATGGTCACCTCACGTTCCCTGATTTGATGTCTTGTGTGTGTGTGTGTGTGTGTGTGTGTGTGTGTGTTGGGTGAGGGGGGGGGGGGGGGGGGGGGGACAGATCAAAAGCCTTGTGCCCGTAACACCAGTACTCAGTTCTCGACGAAGAAACACTTCTCGGCAGGATATTTGGAGCGCCTAATGAGCTTTCGCAATGACCGGTATACCTGGTTGAGTGCGCCAGATTTGTGTATGAAGATATTCCTGCATTGAATGTGGTCGTCGCCATTTTGGACACAGCAAAGATAACGTGCTGTGTCGTACTTTGCGGAGCTTAAGGCACGTGTGTATTAATTATCCTGTTGCTCCTGACGCTCCAAAGGTTTCACTGGTTCAGGATTAATTCCCAGACCATGAGTTTCTATTCCAAAGTAGTTGTATTTCGATTCCCCTACGAGCTGCTTCACGTTGTGCGTCACCCTTTGAAATGAAGCCTGTGAATTCTAGCAGAGAGAGAGAGAGAGAGAGAGAGAGAGAGAGAGAGAGAGAGAGAGAGAATGGCACGCCTGCTATTCCTTCATTGCTCGCCCTTTTTTCTTCGGCTGGAACCTACCGTTTGATTTTATACCTTCCATCTCGCGCCAAGCTGAACACGCTCAGGTGGCAGACGCGCAATACCCTCTGCTGCGCTCCAGAGCACCAAGTTCTGGTTCTTTGCGGCCAGCTGTCGTCAAACTGCGGCCAGCGGAAACAGTGTGTCGGCCATGGCAGTAACTGGGGGGCGAAACCGGCGACCTGGCCGCGGGTTTAGCGACGCCGCTCCAGTTTTCGCCTCGCCTCGCCACGTCACATCCTACTTCCCACGCTCTGCGCGCCGGGGGCGGCTGCTGCTGCTGCTGCTGCTGCTGCTGCTGGAGCACCGGAAGGCGTTGCTCGCTTTTCACAGCGCTCGCACCTCGCCTTCCGACACGCCCACGGCCGGCAGCACACTTCGAGGCGCGTGCGCGCGTATCTCGGTTAAACACGCCGGCGCTGCTCGAAACTGGAGCAACGCCACAGTAATTTTCTTGCCCGTTTTACGCCTCAAAAAGTGGACGCGCTTGCGTTGTACAGACATCGTCAACTATTGAACGAGTATCTCCGCAGATTTCTCTGCAATCAGTACTGAGAATAGCCTCAAAGTACGTTTAGTCCCTTCTGAAGTTTGCTGTCGGCAATCAATCTCAGATCGAAAATTCTACAAGGGAAATGACTTATACTATCCTTCAGTCATCCTTACTGTCTCACAGAACGGAATAACATTCTCAATGGCATTCTCAAAGATTCATCTCCCATTCCTGGTGGCGGACTAGATTCGCGCTCGAGGTTATACAAACCTGCTATTGTCTTGTACTCAGATGGGTACTATTAGCGAAAACCAAGTTGACACTCGGCGCGTTGGCTGATGGCAGCGGCCGTAAACGGGAAATGCCTTTACAGTCGCTCCCATCAGCCATCGCGCCGATTGTGAATTTGGTTTGCGCAAACAGTACTGATCCTGACTGATGTGGGTATAACAGAGGCACACTGCCGCCAAACTGTATAATATCTTACGATAATTAAATAAATAATCTCGTGAATTCCACTTATGTTCAACATCAGAGTTCTTACTAAGATCACTAATACATGCATTAAAGCTGGTGGAGCAACAATTGGTTATCATCAGTTGGAAAGACGAAAAAGATCACAGTAACGTAATATTATTCATTTTAATTTGCCCATCAGATACTCAGTTATACGTTTTAAACAACCAGCAGAATATAGATTGAGATCCTATTCAGAGATTAAAATTAACAAAAAATGGTTCAAATGGCTCTGAGCACTATGGGACTTCACGTCTGAGGTCATCAGTCCCCTAGAACTTAGAACTACTTAAACCTAACTAACCTAAGGACATCACACACATACATGCCCGAGGCAGGATTCGAACCTGCGATCGTAGCGGTCGCGTGGTTCCAGACTGTAGCACCTAGAACCGCTCGGCCACTCCGGCCGGTTAAAATTAACAAATCACTGGTATTTCAATCAACATTTACGCAGACAATATTCTTTTCCATTTTTGTATACTACACCCAGTACAATTATATAACTTTATATTATAAGATCATTACAAATATTATGGCCGAAGAGACTGTGACAAAAGCCAACGACAATACGTCAGTTTTAAATTGTGCCGTTGGCCCCCATCAATATCTGAAGAACATAAACCGGTACGGTACAATTGATGGAGAAATTCAACAGAAACTAAAGTAAAATTAAAATTTGTGAAATTCAACTATAGATATAGATGTGCTCGGATAGCCTAAGTGGTAAGGCGACCGCTCGCGATTAACGGGAAATCCGGTTACGAGTTCTCGTACGACACAAATTTTCGTATCTCGCTTTAGGTAGTACATCTATTCCTATTATAGTTAAGTTGAATTTCATGAATAAACTTCAATACTTGAAACGTTAATTGACATCAAATACAATGACAGAAAGTACGAGTACAATGGGATGTGACCCCATTAAACTTAATCCATTGTTCTAAATAAGCATAAACGATACCTTAGATACGATGAACAGTACTATGAGGTTGCTCAAATGGTTCAAATGGCTCTGAGCACTATGGGACTTAACTTCTGAGGTCATCAGTTCCCTAGAACTTAGAACTACTTAAACCTAACCAACCTAAGGACATCACACACATCCATGCCCGAGGCAGGATTCGAACCTGCGACCGTAGCGGTCGCGCGGTTCCGGACTATAGCGCCTAGAACCGCTCGGCCACCCCGGCCGGCTTGAGGTTGCTCCTTGATCATGCTGTTGTTAACATGAAAGTATCCTCGTTGGACGACTGTAAGGTATTTCAGGGAGATGGGGACAAAAATTCCACTTGGTGTAATGAATTACAGCTCTCTCTGGATGTTGATATGCGGAAGATAATGCATATAACAAAGAGGAAAAAACCCAACAGCATCTGACAACAAGATTGGTTGTGAACATCATGAGCACGTCACAAACTATGAGAATTTAGCGACAATACTTAGAAGCGATATGAAGTGACAGAAACACGCCAAATCAGTATCGGGCAAGGCAAATCGAAGACGTAGATTTGCTGCAGGGATTCTGGCGGAGTGCAGCAAAGAGAATTGCTTACAAGACGCTAATCCGACAAAGTGTAGAGTACTTTTCCAGCATTTGAAGCCCTTATCAAGTACGTAGGCATGACGTGTTATCAAACGAAGTGAGAGACGCGCGGCTTTTGTCGTAACAAGTCGATGCAGCTCATGAGAACGCATATCAGAGATGATGTGAGAACTTAAATAAGAATCTTTGGAAGCAAGTCAACATACTTTGCGCGTAACAGTGTACTGCTGTGCAGTTGCGCTCAATCTGAAGACGTCCCAAATCAGCCTAAACGAAAAAAAATGTAGGTTCTTGTTCTGTTTATAAAATTATAACACAACGTCAGTTTCTCCTGTGACACAATGTAGTCTTTCCGTTGGGTAAATTTAGAGGCTCTGATTGTCACTGAGGAAAATCAGTGGAGATAACGACTTACTGAGGGTTAACATAAAATATAGACGACAAGAAAGAAAATCTCAAAATTATTCACTAGCACGGACGGCCTCTTTGATTTAATTATTTATAAATGATTACCAAAAATTAATGCTAACAAATGAATGTTACGTTGCACAACATTTAATTCCTCCCGATAAGTTCACTAGATTCATCTGAAACAGTTATTTTCCAGCGAAATTGTACATGAAATCTAATGTGAGCGACCATTTTTAACTACTTAAACGCACAATTTCACGCCATATATATTGTGTTAAATGCGTGTTCTTCGTCATTTTATGCAACTAACAGTGTATTCTTGATTTTTCACTTCCGATCTTAGGTTTATGAAATCTAATTTTTGAATAAATGCAGTATACCAAACTAATTCACGCAGTTGGCCATTGTTTTCAGCATAAACATGCAAATAAATACAGTACGCATTTTTTTTTTTCGTTGTGAAATAGGATGGTACGGGTTGGACTGTTTGCAAAAAGACGGCTAGCTATAAGTGCACAACCTATCGTCATCGGCGTAAATGATTCCCGATCTTTAATGTGTCACTACCATGGACGACAAATAACATGGAAAGAAATTAAATTACGCTGCTGGAGAGTTTTTTGAATTGTGAACTGTGTCGTAAATAAAGCAAGTAAAAGTGTGTGACGATCGTTCGGAGTACGGACAGCAATGATGGATCATTTGACCTTTTAGAGCAGAAAACATATGAAAAGACAGAGGTAGTCTTGCATTGTACCTCATACAAAAGCGGTCGGAATCATTCATCTTCAGCAGACAAGCCTGTGTAGACTTTCCCGCAAAGACTTGACAAGGAAGAGTTGATGGCTTCCTGCCAGTAGTTAAGAAAATTTAAGCAGCGTCGTGGGATCCATGAGCTAACTGTACAGAGTTAGTGCAGAGTCCTAATTGCTGAGAGATATTCCTTCACCGTTAAATTGCCACATGACCACAGAAAATGTTACTGACCAACAAATTCTCAATATCTTTGTGCGGGAAAATGAATGCCGATGTCCACCGTCATGAACAGAGATGGCAAGGTGCAAGTGGGCGGGGGACAAAGTGAGTGTGGGCGGGGGTCAAGGTGCGCGTGGGCAGAAGGAAGAACGGAAAGAAGGAAGGAAAGAAGGAAAATTAGGATTTAACGTCTCATCGACATCATTAGAGATGAAGCACAAGGATTGTTTCAAGGATAGCGAAAAATATCGGCCGTGCCCTTTCAAAAGCAGCATCGTGGCATTTGCTGGAGCGTTTTAGGGAAATCACAGAAAACATACTTAAACTGGACACATTGTCTGGTTGTGTATGGGAGCCTTAATGATTTCAGTTGAGCACTTATAGCATGACAGTATAATGTAGAGTGGTAAAACAACTAGTCTGTCAAAGAATCAAAGAATTTCCGAGGGCTCTATGACTCCAAAAGAATTCTACTGCAGTAGACGAAATAGTCAATATGAATCTGCATTCCACTGTTAAGAACTGAATGTAACAAGTGCTCGTGTAAAAGTTGTGCTGATGTCTCATGACGAACATATCAGGTATGAAATCGATAGTGGCACTGTTTTATTACAATAAATAGTATAAATATCAGAGTAAGTGATTGATTTCGGTAAAAAATTACTTTTATTTTTACATATCAGCGGTTTCACAATAAGTTATAATCGTTAAATTGGATGGGTCACTGTGTGCGAATTCCTTTCGCCGTTTATTTATGCTACATTTTAGTTAGGCCTAGTCTCTGGTCGTCATGTAGAACGGTCAGGAGGGGTTTCCCACGCTACGCTACCGTACGCCCGTTGCGACGTACGGTACGGACCACGGAAGACGTACACAATGTCATTTACTCGCGATGGCTACAGAACGACGCAGGGCAAAGAACGTGAACTCTGCGTCAGGCCGCTCGACAAATGACTGCGTAGACATACGCGAAACTGTTAGTGAAAGAATTTCCTAAAGAGAGTTCCTCGGGAAAGACGGTAATTAACACTTCATAAACTAAGAGATGTAATCCATACTTCGCAAGCTAACTTATGAGGAGTACCACAGACTAATTACGTAACAACTATCATTTTCCTCTTTTCTCGCACCAATCGCGATTCGTGCGATCTGCGAAGTACTACGCTGTCTCACTCTCTTTGGAATGTATGCTGTCGTAATTTTAGCTGTAAATGTCTCACAATGCAGAACGACACGTTTGTAGCATCCGCCACGGGCCAGATGAGCCTAGACTTGGGGCCGTCACTCCTGCTAAACAAACCCGTCACAAAACGTGTACCTCTTCTTTGGCTCTTCTGTGTCTCCTATATCAATCATGTCTCGTAACAGTCCCATACAGAGTTGCAATGCTCAAGAACAGGTCGAAGGAAAGTTTTATCAGCTACTTCCCTCGATACTGACTGATATTCCCTTAGCATTCTTGTAATAAATCTCAGCCTGAGAGCTGTTCGTCATACCAGTTTTCTGTGTCTGTCAGCGACGGCAAATCATTCCGAAGATGAACCGGACGGTAAGCGGCCACAAGCAGAATATCAATTAAAGTAAAACGAGGATAATGGAATGTATCGAACTACATCGGGCAATGCTGGGAAAATAAATTAGGAAAGGTGACACTAAAAGTAAATGAGTTCTGCTTTGGACAGCATAACAATTGACTATGGCAGTTCTAGAGAGGATACAAAATGCAGTCATCCGAAATTTGTCAGCACCGCATATAAATTCTAGTGCTAGGAAGTCTTTGCTGAAGGTATTTGCTTGGTGACCAGTCTCGTATGGAACTGAAACTTGATCAATAAACAGCACAAACAAGAAGAGAATATAAGCTTTTACAATGTGGTACTACTAGAGAATGTCAATCATTAAATTGGTAGATAGGGTAGCTAACGAGAAACTGGGTATAAATGAAGAAAAAAAGAAAATTATGGCGCAGTTTAATTAAATGAAGGGGTCTGTTTATAGAGCACAGCCTTATGAATACATGAATTGATTGATTGGTAATGGAGAGGAGAGGCGAGAGAGAGAGAGAGAGAGAGAGAGAGAGAGAGAGAGAGAGAGAGAGAGAGAGAGATTGGGGACGGGGGTGGGGGAGTAAGAGTTGAAGAGGGAGACCTACGCTTGACTGCAGCAAGTAGGTTCAAATGAATGTAGGTAGCAGAGATGAAAACGCTTGCACACGACGGCCTACCGTCTAAAGTTGAATCGCAAAACTGAAGTAAACAACAACAGTTTTACGAAGCTGTTCCACTTTGAGACGCTCCAGACTGATACTTCTAGTTATTTTATGGTTGAACTCTTTCTACTGATTTATTTCTAGTGGCGTAATAAAACAATAAAGGACCATTGTGTCGATTTACACGCAGTCAGTGTTAGTAACGTTATTGTTTGAACTGTAAATGAACAGCTGCAAGATCCACGATCTCAAAATGTAGCAAAACAGCAATTAATCGGTTGATTTTACGTAGTTTACGGTGTATTCTGGAGCATTGCCATGACTGGTCATCTTGGTACCAGAATCGTTGTTAAATATAATTTCCGCTGCAGACTTTAGATGTCTATGCCTTCTCACAATAATGAGTCGTTAAACATATGAAACATTTATCTTCTAATTTAAAGCATTTTTCCTGACGCACAACCTAGCATAAATACGAGCATGGAGGCGCATCGTTGTACAGTGCTTAGGAACGGCTGACATTCGGGTGAGCTAGCCCCAAATTGCGATGGTCATTCACGAATACGCACTTCTGCTGTCGGAACGACACCGAACAACTACAATGTGGGTTTACAGCGCCGTGGATAGTTCGCAAATGAAGTGGAGCAAGAATAACTAAAACTGGTACGCCTAAGAGCTATGCTTCAACACGTCGCCTGCGCTCCTACCAATACAAACGGTATTAGACGGTTAAACAAGTACGAGATTTGAAGTGTCACTCAATAAGAGATCGACGTTTCCACTGAAACTCGACTGGGTAGCTACTCGAGCCCAGATATCTGACTCTGCTGGAGGCTGCGGTATGCTGTAACAGTACGATCGTACGGAATATCTTCGTAGATATGTGACTGGCTCGAAAAATATTTTGACTAATAGAACGCAGTGTATTATACCGGACGGCGAATGTTCAATAGCAGCGAAAGTAACATCGGGCGTATCCCAAGGAACTGTACTAGGGCTTCTTAATATACACACAAACTATTTGTCAAATACGATCAACGGCATTATCACATTACTCGCTGATGATGCCCTTGCGTACAGGAAAGTGTCGCTGTTTGAGTGTCCTATGGAAAAGCAGTAAGACTTTAGACAAAACTGCCGCATGATTTAATGAATGGCAGCTATCACTAGGTATGGATAAATGCAAGATAACGCTTGTAGCAAGGAGAGAGTGCGCGATAGTATCCGATAAGAAGAGCAATGGTGAAAGTCTCGAGCACGTCCCATCGTGTAACGTATTCATGTGCAATACTAAGGAGCGAAATGAAATGGGATTACCACATCAAATCAGGTTACGGAAGGCGAATGGAAGACATAGCCGTGTCCAGGGTTCTAGGAAAATGTGAAAGCAGGGCGATCAAATCTATACTCATAGTTTTTGGAGTATTCATCAAGTAGGTAAGACAACAAACATCTAACAAATTCAGAGACGCGCTGCTATTAGCGAAACAGGTCGAACTCAAACGAAAGTGTAAGAGAGACGCTCGGAGAACAAAAATGCGATTGCGTGAAAGAAATGTGACGTTGTTCTCGTTAAACAACAATGTAACAGTTATTCGAGGAAGATTTTGCGATAATTCTGTTGCCACCTATGGCGTTAATTAGCACCCTGAGCGAACTTAAACTCTGCTTCCTCCTTCACCCCTCCACCTACAGACAGCATTCCATTTTCCGTTTAACTCTCATCGTTTGTTGGGATCAACACAACTTTACAACGAAGTAAAAGGTACACATTTCATTAATTCTGTTTTGTTTGGGATAATACAAAACAAGGAGAGTATACTTGCGGTCCTAGGTAGAAGAATAACGTGATTTCTTTTTCATTTTTTCAATGCTGAACAATGAAAAACCGTAACGAAAAAAACAACAAACGCAAAATATTTTCTTTGCACTTTTGTCGCGTTGGCTTTCTTGGCTTAAAGAGAGTGTTTCCATCTATTAGATGAAAAGCAGACAAACATCTCCGCACCAGGGAGAGGTAACTTTGATGCGTTTCAGGAGATCATCATCACATCTGTGGCAAGAAACATGCGATTTAAGACAACATATCAATAGGAATACATTGCAACAACAGAATAAAGCAGAGGAAAGTATCTACTAAAACCAATACCGAATATCTTGTCACTTCCTACTCCTTTCCGTAACATCAGCGGCCAGCTGGCATAGGCAGTTCGGCATTGCACAAGGTACACAAATTCGCCAGTAGGTAGCGCTGTGACGAAAACCCTCTGTCATCAGGAGTAATAGTGCGACGAACGTTTATTAAAAACATTTTGAATCGTATTATAGATTCACATTGTATTTTAGTCCTTAACTGTCTAATTTCAAATTGTAAAAACTTATAAAATTCATGACACACTGTTTAAACATTCATACATTTAATTCACGTTCAGCGCCGTGCGCTGTGATCTATTGTTGTGGTGTTAAGGGTGTGGCTGTGGTTTGTTTCGTTTGGGATAAGGTGTAGCACCCCATTTGAGTCGTTAATGAAATCAAAATGACTGATGTTTGTTGTTTTGTTGAACAATGCAATCACTGATGACCACGATGTCTTATGTGTAACCTGCTGTTAGGCCACAGCTGTCACTGGTCCTCCTTGGTCGTAATAAATGTCCCTTCCGTTCCTTTGCACATTTTTCATTTTTTATTAGGTTGCTTGTTTTTCATTAGGTTGCTTGATATTTGCATAGTGAATAGTCCAACATACACCGTCTTTCTCTTTTCGATTTCAGAAACTTTATGTGCTGGACCTACGGATTTCTTGACAGAAATGTGTATCTGTATTGACAGATCATTTTTTGCAACGTATTTGTACTGACAGATCTTGGTGTTACAAACATTCCCTGCCAGTAACTCATAAATGGCAGCAGATCCCTGTAAACGTACTACGTGCACTGTACAACATTCTGAAGTATACATTTATTGACAAATTTGTAGCAAAGTTACAGCTACGGCCTTATTAGCACAATCTGGTTCCTCTATTAACAATTTTCTTATTTTAAATAATACATGTATTTTTCTAATAAACTGCCTGATGTCATGGGCATTGCTATCACTAACGCCACCAACTGGTAAAATTGTTTACTTTGTAAAATGGCGAACTGCCCATGTAAGGTGGCCGCTGATGGAGTTATGGAATGTATAAGGAAGTGAGAAGATATTCTGTACTGATTTTAATAGGTGTGTTTTCCAGCTTTACTGCGTTGTTCGAATGTATTCCTTTTAATATCTTGTTTTACATAGTAGGTCGTATGTTCCTCAAAAACTCCAATTCGAATGTCATCATGAGCTCAATTTATACACGTCAGCTCCCTTCCCATGTTTGTGTCCTCTAAGCCATTCATTTTCTTTTTCTTACTCTTTTCCTCGCCCTCTCTCCTCCGCCTTTTCTTTCGCTTTTTCATATTTACTTCACTTGCAACAAAACCATGCCCCCAAGAAACTATGCCCCATGGAAAAAGCTCCCAGGGCACACGGTCCCAGCGGCCATACCCTAATTACGTCAATTGTTGCCACTATCGTATAGTCGTGTAAGGACCACGAGAATAATATTAAAGACGTGAGTGTGCGCACAACGGGTATACAGACTTTTAGTTTTTCCATCGTTCAATATGCGAAAGTAATAAGACAGAAAATCGCTACTACTGGTACAACATACCCTCCGCAGCGAAGCTCTCAGAGCTTTGCCGAATAATTACACTGCCCAACACAAACGCCGTAATTCTTTCCCATTGCGATGCATAAGTTTGAAATTTGGCTCAACGGTGCCAAAAATCTTCCTCCGAAATTGCGCAGATGGCGCCCTGCGACGTCACTCTCGGGCTCGGTGACACTTCAAACAAACAGAAAGGTACCCACATAAAAAAGGGGTCAGAGATCAGAAGTTCATGTGAGGTGCAAAGTGACTTAATGAATGTCACATTGATACCAAATTTCACCACCATTCATCCATATGGTACCACGGACGTGCTCTTATCCACACTTCATTCCTTCTTTTGACACCTCTGCGATAGAAAACAGAACCGTGACGCCCAGTGTTCAAATCACGCGTTATTCTTAAGGGTGGCGGAGGAAAACATTTCAGTCACACAGCCGCTCAGAATCAGCACGAAAAGGCCTTAGAAGGTGGTATGAAGGGCGTCAAGGAAACGAACCCTACCTTTGGAGCGTCGATTCCCACACACTTCGCGGTCGAAAACGACAGTTCGCCGTGCGATGAGCAAGAGGCCGACCTTGTTGACAATTTCTGACGCTGCCGAAATCGCCTAACGATCCAGTCCTACTCTATGGACACCGTGGGCCTGCAATTACACTGAATGTGATGTCACCCCTTAGAAGAGCAGTGCGGCTGGGATGTCTACTCTGGTGTGCAGGGAGAAACCACTAGGGCCCGTTAAAAACCATTTGATGAAATTTGAACGCGATCCGAAGCACCAAATGTTGCTTATGCTTTTTCAGCCCTCGTGTTTCGCGCGCTCCTGTGACGTGATCACAGAGAATACGACTTTGCCACATGGGCGAATAAAAGGGAAAAGGATCCTTCTAAGACCCCCTCCCCCAGTTTGGCAACATCCTCTGTGATCCGTTATCTTTGTTGAGGACTTCGAAAATGTACCTGAAAAGAGACAACCTGTAATGAACTCCCAGTCGTTTGCAGGCACGCCACCTCTTCGACTCCGCTCCGGTTCGTAGCATGCCTACAGGGCGCCTTGAGCTCTCGTCATGGGTTCTCTATTTACAGGTACATTTTAGGTGCTTAAAAAATAAGGGCGAGTGGTACCATGGGTGTTGATGACCTGGGTGGTGTTAGAGGGTCCTTTTGCCGTTTAATTCACGCATGTGTCAATATCGCACCCCTCAGTGATCACGCTCACAGGACAGCATGGAACAGAAGGGCTGAAAATGCGCAAGCACGCTTTGCTGCTTCGGCTCACGCGCAAATTTCGTCCCTAGTGGTTCTGGCCTGTACACCAAGAGCAAAATTTGCAGTCGCAGGGGTGCGATCACGTTAAATGGGGTTAAAAATATTAGAACTATATTAATACCGTCAGCTGCTGACGGGCGTTGATATATATCAACGGGGACAGGTGAAAATAAGTGTCCCGGCCGGAATTCGAACCCGTGATCTCCTGCGTACATGGCAGACGCCCTACCCATCTGAGCCACCGAGGGCACAGAGGATAGTGCGATTGCAAGGACCATCTTGCGCACGCCTCCCACGAGACCCACATTCTCACCTTGTATGTCCACACACTACATTCGTAGTGTCCCACCCCAACACACTCATTACTCGTGGAAGACATTCTTACCAAGTCCCTTAAGAGTTCGGGGAATACGTGTGCATCCGCACAGAAGAAGAAGGTCATGGCCGGTATTGCCAGAACTACATACTGATATGGATATGGTGTCTGTTCTTTCGGACATGTCCGAAAGAACAGATACCATATCCATATCAGTAGATTAAATGGAGTTGATGGTCCACGGTGTTCTTAGACGAGGGTTGAATTTTCTGGGAATGTCAGCAGTGTTAAAGGTTGTCAATGACGTTCTCCTATTTCCCATCGCAATGTCATTTTTTTACTGCAGAATGTGTGGGTATCAACGTCCCAAGGAAAGGTATCGTTTCGTTTAAGTTATTTTCCTCACCCCCCCCCCCCCCCCCCCAGGTCTTTTCGTTTCGATGTTGACAGTAATGTGTCTGAAATTTTTTCCTCGACGTGATTTCAACGCTGGGCGTCATGTTTCTGACCTACATCACATCAGAAGAGGGGGTGAAATGGGGGTAAGAGAGGGTGTGACAACCATCCCACCGGGTAGGATGTCCAGGGTTGCATTGCGCAGAATTGTGGTGAAATTTGGTGCCAAAGCATCAGTAACG
The DNA here is from genome assembly GCF_023864345.2 of Schistocerca serialis cubense. Taxonomy (NCBI): domain Eukaryota; kingdom Metazoa; phylum Arthropoda; class Insecta; order Orthoptera; family Acrididae; genus Schistocerca; species Schistocerca serialis. Next base: position 376,688,878 of record NC_064643.1, on the reverse strand, counting down.
CACCTCAACCGAAGTTCTGAGCTCTGACCTTTTTCTAGCATGTTTTGACACCTTGCTGTCTGAAGCGTCGCCAAGCCCGAAGGTGACGCTACAGGGCGCCATGCTTTTGGTCTACTGTAGACACCTTTGAGCCAAATTTCAAACTTATTCATCGCAATGGGAGACAATTACGACCTTTCGAAAAAGTAATCCTTTCACTATGTTCCGCCGTGTATACAGTGTAGCTGTGAGAAGGCTGCGGACACCATTTCTGGGCAACGCTAAGCGCACGTGGGGCCTGTCGAGGAACACACGTGCTGGTTGCGCCGAGGGTCGCGGTTCCGAACCGCCAGCCACCTGTTGCGGGTCGCGGCGTTTCGCAAGACTAGGAAGGCGGAGGCAGCACGCGAGCGGCCGGCCGGCCCGTCGGTCGCTCGGCGGCCGTCGAGCGGTGTCCGATTCGGGCAAACTGGTCTCCTCGGCGAGCCGCCATTGACGTAATCGTGAAAGTCCGCAGTCCCGGCTGCACGCCGTTAACGCACACAGCCCCAGCTCGGCCAGGGTTTTTCTCCGGCGGGCGGCTGCTGCAGCTAGATCTGTAGCCGCGGTGCAGCCGCCGGCTAAGTGGACCGCCACGACGGCCTGCACTTTCCAGTGTTATCTGGCTCGACGGTTACAAAACGCTGCCACAAGCCTGGCGCCATCATAGGAGAAACGTTTCGGTTTGCATCTATTTTTGCTTCTGCATCGAAACCTACACTCTACCAATCATTGTGAAGTTTGTAGCAGACGGTTCTTTATCATAGCAGGCAGTTGATATTTAGATAAACGCCGCCTCCAGACTCATCCTGGCATTACGATCTTCAGATACACGCAGACATGTAGTTAACTTCATCTACCCACCTTCAATAACGTCATTGTCTCGACTTTTTTCTTAGATCTTGGAATCCAGAAAGAACTTTGAGCATATACTGTACATTCACCAGACTAAATGCCCCGATCATCACAATGTCATTTTCCTTAAAGCTATAACTACGTTTCCACTCGAGTCTATTTCCTGATCAATTTATTTCCTAGCCCGTCTCGCCTATTAATTCCCAAGTATGGACATTTCCACAGTTCACTACATACCCCTCAGTTTTCAGAGACTCTCTTATTAAAAGGGTACGTTTCGCTGCCTTAAGTCAATACCGCTATTACATACTGATTATAAACATTCCATTTCATACACATTGGAAGTTTAATTAAAGTATTACTCCTATGTTAATTTCTTTTTCTGTACTAAATACAAAACTGATCAACTGGCTATATAGCTGCAGCGTAAATACCTTATATTGCATTATACTTTTCATTTATGGATGAACTGACCATACCGACGCCGGATGTGTCTTCGTCTTGTGATCTAATGTTGATGTGATGTCTGACGTCATGTATGCGTAAACAGAAAGATCATAAAATGGTTCAAATGGCCCTAAGCACTATGGAACTTAACATCTGTGGTCATCAGTACCCTAGAATTTAGAACTACTTAAACCTAACCAACCTAAGGACATCACACACATCCATGCCCGAGACAGGATTCGAACCTGCGACCGTAGCGGTCACGCGGATCCAGACTGAAGCGCCTAGAACCGCACGGCCACACCGGCCGGCAGGAAGATGACAGAGAACCAACAATTGTCTGCGTGTATATATATATATATATATATATATATATATATATATATATGTGTGTGTGTGTGTGTGTGTGTGTGTGTGTGTGTGTGTGAAGTTGTAGTGACATACTGCTCTCTAGTGTAGCCCAGGATCTAGGATACGTCGGTAGGCGATAATTTGGGTGAGAGCACGAGAAGCAGTATCGAAAGCTTCAGTTAATCTCTATTTATATTGTACATACGTAGTCACTAAAACTGAACACCACGTCTATAACAAATAACGAAATTTTACTTATTGTGTGTAAACAGTGTATGATGAGTATCTGCAACTTCTGGTAATAGGAGTGGCTGTAATCCGCTTGTGCATCGAGAGGAACTGAGCTAGGATGACAGATGTGGGTACGTGAGTCCACACTGCTTCAGCTGTTTTCCAGAGTTCATTAATTGCACTCCCCGGTGCGTGGTGGCGTGTCAGTATCACCGCAACCAATGATCAGATGTTTTCAATGAAATACCTGAAGAACAAGCTGGTACCGGCGACTATCGAGCGCTCTCTGTGTCTAGGTAGATCAGGACAGTAGGGCAACATGGGGTCTTGCGTTATTCTGTTGAAAGAAAGTCAAGGAGCCGTCGAAGAACGCCCAAAACCACGAGCCTTAACACGTCGGAAATGTATTGCCTGCAGTCGAAACTACCGGCTATGTGAACTAGAGGTGACCGTGTTGTGCGCCAAGAGGCATACTATACCATCGCGCCAGGCGTTAGGCCCATCTCATGATGATGGATGCAATCTGACAAAGTTCGTTCTCCTCGGAGCCTCGACACTCGGATACGTTCATCGTGACTCTGTACACTGAACCAGGACACGTTTGGAAAGACGACTGGTGCTACTCCTGCGTCCTGTGTTGTCTTCGGGCATGCCCTGTCGGTGTTATCCTGTCTGCAGCTGCCGCATCAAGGGAGGTCGCAACAATGGTCACTTTGCTGTCAGTCCGTGGTGCTCCAGACGTCGTCGCTTGTGCATGTGGATGTGGATGTGGATGTCTTGCTACAGGGAATTGCATTTCCTCATTCAAGAAACGTGACGTGGAATGAAGATTCTATACGGCCGAGCAGTTAATACGGCTGGTCTATCGGGAGCAGACTGCTTCGGGCCGTTGAGATCCTGCACGGCGTCGTGCATGGCCCTCCTGAAACTACCGATTCTATATTCAAATGTCAGTCGCGGGATCCCGACCAACGCGACCAGCAATATCGCGAAACGATAAACTGCAATCTCTACAATAATGCCAGTATCAAATTCCGGTGCGTATTGATTGATGTTCCCCTGTTCTTACGCGAGGCTAAACACGATTTTCCATTTACAAGCGATTTCTGAATCGGAAATCCACTGTGTAATCTTTCCTTACATACGAAGTGTAGATTGTGTCTACTTCGTGCGGTTGCACTGTATCGCTAATCCTTTGAATACACTTCTTGCAAATTGTTCCTTCGTTATGTCGCAATTTTAATGGACGGAAGTTAATCCTACTTCATAACATGTTTTTATATATTAAGGTCTGCTTCCTTTTCCTTTGTGCACAGAGAACGAGTAGACAGCCTACTTATACGGGTTCTATAAGAGTTGTTATTAATCTTGTTTCATCTTCGACGTCTCCTATGGAATCATTATACACCGGAATAAGTAATATTTGAAGATTCGGCGTTAAAACTCTGTTTTCGGAATTTACTAACGATTTACGCAATAATTATGTCAGTTCTTTAAGTCCGTTAATTTCTTGTAACACGACTACACAGCCTCTACAAATTCTTTAATTTTCCCTTTTAGCTGTAACTTTTTTTATTACGCTTTGCAATTTTGGCTTATATACCACTGTCAAGCATAAGATTTGATGTCATACTACGGTATAGAAAGGGGTAAAAATAACAAATTACGGTATAGAAAGGCGTAAAAATAACAACGTTCATGTAGGGCAGAGACCATGGCTATTATCAAGAGTGACACACCCTTGCAAGAGCCCATTTCTATGCTGTAATAAGACATGGCCGGGCCGAGTGGCCGAGCGGTTCTAGGCGCTACAGTCTGGAACCGCGCGACCGCTGCGGTCGCATGTTCGAATCCTGTCTCGGGCATGGATGTGTGTGATGTCCTTAAGTTAGTTAGGTTTAAGTAGTTCTAAGTTCTAGGGGACTGATGACCTTAGAAGTTAAGTCCCATAGTGCTCAAAGCCATTTGAACCATTTGAATAAGACATCAAATCATATCTAACAGCTGCACATAGGACAGAACTGCAATAGCGTAATGGAAACAGTTACAGTTAAAAGCAAAAATGTCATTTAAAAAATCTTTTTTACGCGACCGCCAGTTCATATTGTGCATTATTTCTGTACTACATACTTTCTAACAACATTTCTTAATACATTACCGTGTCAGCTGCGAGAAGTGTGAAATGAAACACTCGAATTTGATTCTTAGCAATTATTTCTAAGCACACTTCATTAATATATCAGTAGTGGGGGAAAAACATTCACAGACATCGAGAAACGATAGGACAGCATCAAAAGGGGCTACTTTAGGTAAGAAAGTTTTGGTCAGAAACATTTAGTTCCCTGTAAGGGCCGAATATTCAGAATTTCGTAGAACCTGGTCGCTGTCGCTACAGGTGACGCAAATGGACTATGTACACAGGGGGGTCAGAAATGGTGTGAAAAGCTTGTAAGGGTGATGCGAGATTCAGCTGAGAAGTTTTGTTAAGACGAAAAATCGATACGTTGCACCGTTTCCGAGTTATTTAGCCTTGAAGTTAGTCAATTAGGTCGTTGCGCCCGCAAATTCAAGAACTTGGACGCGCTAAAATTCGATAATGAACATTCTTCCGTAGGTCCGTAAGCTACCACTTGTGCAAACGCTCATTGTTTGCTTTTTCGGAAGTGATAAATTTAAGCTAGGTGAGGAAACCAAACGAAGAAAAAGTGTGGCGGTGTCATTGGGAGGCTGCCTGAATTTACGCGCGTAACGACCTGATATGTTAACTTTAACACAAAGAAACTCGGGAAAGAGGCAAGATCTCGAATTTGTTTTTTAACATTTATTTCTCAACACAACCTCCCCTGCAATTCTATTACCAACTTTCGAGACTGTTTTGACCACCCTGTACATCCGTTTGCAGAATTGGGTATATTCGGAACTTGTGGAGACGTATAACCTCCTACAGAAAGAAATGGTTCGAGTTTGCTAAATCACTCATGACATGTTCGTCTTGGGATGGGCCGACTAACAGTATTTCTGCAGCACTAATAAAATAAAAGATCTGAGAATTGTCGCAGGATATATGTAGCCCTGAGGATATCGTCAACGCCTAGAAAGACGTGAGCACCTGTTATACAAGAACTTCGTGGAACCAGGAGGAAGACTGCTAATAAAATTAAAAAATAAGAGTAGACCTTCTAATGCTCGTGCAGAGTGTGGAAATATATGTCATGAGATTACGCGTTCAACATGCGACGAAATTTTTGCGACGGCGTGTTTGCACACATTGTGTGTTATTGTTTGCTTCCCGGTCAAACGCTACCCCGAAGCTATAAACGCCAACGTTAACTTTCACCTCTTGCGCCACTGCGACCGCGTTTCTTACTGACAATCAATTTGGAAGGGTAATTAACATGCCCGTACCGTACCTGAGAGGTTTCTATCGGACATGATTCATTTCCAAACAGCGTCAGTGATTTCGGGCCAATATAGGAAAATCCTCATACAACAGTACACACTATTCTACTGTAATGATAAATAACGACAAATATTATCCAGATGGAGCACTTTCTTTCAGACCGCAGTAGTACCGAACTAAGTAACACTGATATATGTTCAGAGGCTTGAATTGAACTGTCGTTTGCCAGTTTTGCCTGTAGTTGTATACTCTTCCTTTTATCGGGTACGAAGATGATTAATTATAAGTTGTTCGCGACACTCAAAACTATCATCTTCATAGCATCACTTTAGAGAGTGGTTTATGTATCCAATACTCAGCAGTTTCAAGGCTTTCCACGCACTCCTGCACAACTATAGGACTGAAACCAAACCTTCGTTCGGATCATCGCTGCCTCTTGGTACTGTCCGCAAAGAGAGAAAATATTTGTAGTGTGCAGTAGCTCGCTGTGAAAAGCTATGCCGTGGTTTCAAGCAGAAAGCCTGTGATGGTGCGGTTCTACATGCCAATCATCTATCATTACTTCTACTACAACAACAACAACAACAACAACAACAACAACAACTACTACTACTACTACTACTACTACCACCACCACCACCACCACCACCACCACCACCACCCTGACTTCACTCCTGGAACTACGTAGCGCTAAATTTTGTGCGTTGTTATGTAGACCACTTATAAAGCTTCTGAACTGCGATTGATCTTATGTGAACTGAAGTGATTTTGGGTGGTTTTCTTGCAGACTGGTGTAGGGTACACTTCAAATGCGAAAAAGTATCCTGCAGTTGTCGTCCTTCAAATTCCTGGCTGAGCCACGAAGTTGAACGTATTGCCATAATTAATACATTAGTCCTTGCACTATTTTCCATTTTATTTCTCGGTACTTCGCTCTGTATGGGAAATCTAGATCCAACGTAACGTCTAGATACTTGAGAGACATCACAATTGTCTAAGATGACTCCTCTAATTCAACACTTACAAGGGAACCTCCCCATCGCACCCCCCCTCAGATTTAGTTATAAGTTGACACAGTGGATAGGCCTTGAAAAACTGAACACAGATCAATTGAGAAAACAGGAAGAAGTTGTGTGGAACTGTGAAAAAATAACCAAAAATACAAACTGAGTAGTTCATGGGAAGATAGGCAACATCAAGGACGCCGGAAATGCATGAGCGCCGTGGTCTCGTGGTAACGTGAGCAGCTGCGGAACGAAAGGTCCTTGGTTCAAATCTTCCATCGAGTGAAAAGTTTAATTTTTTATTTTCAGTTTATGTGACAAACTCTTATGTTTTCATCACTTTTTTGGGAGTGATTATCACATTCACAAGAAAACCTAAATCGGACAAGGCAGAAGAATCTTTTTACCCATTCGCCAAGTGTACAAGTTAGGTGGGTCGACAACATATTCCTGTCATGTGACGCACATGCCGTCACCAGTGTCGTATAGAATATATCAGATGTGTTTTCCTGTGGAGGAATTGGTTGACCTATGACCTTGCGATCAAATGTTTTCGGTTCCCATTGGAGAGGCACGTCCTTTCGTCTACTAATCGCACGGTTTTGCGATGCGGTCGCAAAACACAGACACTAAACTTATTACAGTGAACAGAGACGTCAATGAACGAACGGACAGATAATAACTATGCAAAAATAAAGAAAGTAAAATTTTCACTTGATGGGGAGACTTGAACCAAGGACCTCTCCTTCTGCAGCTCCTCACGCTACCACGAGACCACGGCGCTCGTGTGCTAATTGTCTCCATGATATTGCCTATGTCGCCCATGGGCTACTCAGTTTGTATATTTTGCTTATTTTTTCACAGTTCCACACAACTTCTTCCCGTTTTCTCAATTGATCTGTGTTCAGTTTATCAAGGCCTATCCACTGTGCCAACTTATAACTAAATCTGATGGTTCAAATGGCTCTGAGCACTATGGGACTTAACATCTATGGTCATCAGTCCCCTAGAACTTAGAACTACTTAAACCTAACTAACCTAAGGACATCACACAACACCCAGTCATCACGAGGCAACTAAATCTGAGGGGGGTGCGATGGGGAGGTTCCCTTGTTAGATGTCGTCTTGCCTCGTACCTCCTTACGAGTACCCGACGTAAAAAAAATCAGTACCCGTAGCCATTAATGGTATCCCATATTTACACAAGCTGAGCACGTGCCTACCATCAGGTGGGGAATAGCGAAACGTGACGTACCGTTTCGTCGCTTTGTTCTGTATGCAGATAGCGCGCAGGTACCAACACCTTGCACGCGGCGCACACGTACGAGGTCAGCACGTGTCCTGACTGACGCCAAAGTACTTTATTTTTTATGTTGTCAATACCATCACATACAGCGAAGTAAAGCAGTGGCTAAGGTACTGCACTCGTGTCTGGGAGCTTTAGGGATCCACTCGTTCAGATTAATGTTTAAAGAGGTCTCCCAAAGTCACTAAATATCATGGGCGCTTCTTTCCGCTACCGTTCTCAAAGCGAAAACTGCTTCGACTCTATTGATCTAGGCATTGACGAGATGTGAAGCTACCATCATCTTTTTTAACTTCCGATTTTGTTGTGACACTTGTTTATCAGCAGGCGCAATAACGAATTGTTGAATTGAGATTTTGAATCAGCTGTTTCCATGGGTTGACGAAATGTGAGTCCTTCATAGGCTCCTCAATAAAATATAGGACGGTTCTTCCTTTCAACAAACCTCTAGGATTCCTTTCTAACTGTATCACATACACAGCTGACAAGTTTCCGGAATTTTTCTTGTGTAAGTATTCAAAGGTGTGCTGCCGCCTAGGGCATGGGCGCACGAGCACATGTCGGAATATATCTTGATTAGTCAACGAAATAAATACTGCTGTGCGCCTCGGAAATATATGCATGTAGCACAGTAACGCTGAGATTTTCCTTCGTTTTTTGTCCCATTAGCATTTCTGGAAAGTCCACATGCCAACTTGACAGTTAACAGATGCGAATCTAAAACAGTGTCGTAATACAGACCTTATACATTAACATGTAACTTACCACGTGTGACTGCATTAATCACATATTATTAGGCAGTATACCGCGATAACGTCGCCGTATGATCTGACTCAACAAAGTGACGTTCACTTACATGAACATAACAAACGTAACAGCAATGCCGGATTTAATTAAATTACATTCCATAATTCTTGTTTCATTTTTGTTAGTATTCAACTTGTAACTTCATCCATTCCGTTTGACATATCTTCCGAATCCTTTATCGTCTCTGACAAAATTACAATCTCATCGGCAAAGCTCGAAGTTTATGAAACTTCCTGAAAGATTAAAACTATGTGCCGAAACGAGACTCGAACTCGGGATAAAGAGGAGAGAGTACTTTCGGTATCGTGTGAAAGTAAATTTTAGCCTCTTCCTCTTTCTCAACTCACAATTCTAGATTTATTTTTACCGTACTAGGATTTACATGAGATATAATGGCAAACGTCTATGGGTAAGAGGTACACAATATGTGTATATTCACTGTATACTTTTATTTGGAAAACACACACTGTTTGACAATTCCCACATTACTTCGATATCCTAACGTACGTCAAGAACTATTTTCAAGAACTATAAGTCCTTGAAGAAGGAAATAAAATAGCTTTTGGTTCTAATTTTATTTACTCACAAGAAACTGGCAGTTTCAAGAAACGCAAAAAAGTATAGTCGGGACAACCATAGCTGCGAATATACATGTTGGCTGAAGCGGTTTTCTAATTTCCAAGGATCAATTAAAGTAATTTATCACAGCATGTCCTAAGCACAACGATTCTCGATATCGTTGGCAGAATCTAGATACCTACGGAAACTGCCAGATGATACTGGAACACATTAAGCATAAGAACACTGTGTACAGCACATATACCGCCTCGTTCACAGTGTGTGTTCCACAGTTACTAACAGGTGCGGCGGCTAGAAGTATGCCTGCTCTGGTTATGAAAGTGAGCAAATTGAGAGTTACGTAACGGCTATGACCCGTGTTTAAAGTGGAACAAATCTGATTCTAGTCTGACATCTGGAGCTCTCTGGAGAACGGAGGAAACAAGCTGCCTCGCGTCGCCTTCTGTGAACAACTATCTGATTCACCGTTGTATGAATACAAGCAAAACACCTGTTGAATACTGCGATCGCCACTGTGACGACAGACAGCAAGTAACTGTGCCCAGCAGTTCCTCTGACGGTGGAGAAATACTCCCTCTAAGACGTCCATCTTGCACTCATGAGGTACAAAAGAGAGACATGTCGCACTCAATTGCATACGTCTAGTGCCGGCTGAAGACATTCTTAAAACAGTATAGCATGGAGTATCTTTCCTAAAGACACCAAAACGGATAAATGATGGCATTACGTCACTTGCAACAATCAGGTGAAATATAAATACCAAATGTCAACACAATCATCTGGGATTATACTACGAGAAATACGGGAGGGTGCTGGTTATTGCATCAAGCTAACTACTTCTGGGAAGCATACTGACGGTGGAGTGTAACACGTCCAATGGAAGTCGAGAAAAGGAACACGTCAGCCATTTTAACCGAGATCTTAGGTGAAAAGATGGAAAGTTAACAGTTCATTGTCCCGTCGACATCAAAGTCCGTCTACGATCAGGTACTAGTTCAGTTAGACAACAACACGAAAGAAAATTGGCTGCGGTTTTGTTTACGAACGAATCCAGCATTCGTTTTGAGTGTTGTACGGAAACAGTGGGAAGGACTAATGGACGGCGAACAGAAGCCCACCGCACCATCTCGCTTTGTGGGCAGTTCGGCTGATCAGGACAAATGTGCCATAGCTCAAGGCAAACAAAGGATTTAAAGTGGACATGGATAACACAACAAACACATGAAGCAAACAAGCGAAGTACGCCACATCTCATAAATTGATCGAGATTGTCAGTGACAAGGTATTATTCAGACCGAACAACTTAATCCTTTGGTACAACTCTCTATGGGCAAAATAATAAAAGAAAAATTCAGTAACATGTTATCACTCTGACGCGAAATACTCGAAATTTTCGGGTATTTAAAATTGTTCGAAGTCTATAGTCAATTGACCAAACAGTAACATTAGAACTGTGTGCCACACACAGAACACGGATTTTCCTCTTGCGTGAAGAACGCGCTATCAGCCGGACTATACGAAGCGCTGTTCGCAGCCGAACTCGCATTAGCAAGCCATCAGCGCTTTATTTTTCCACCTCTCCGATGCTGCTATGATTGTATTCCTTCTAGAAGAAAGAACTGGACCGAATCGAGCGTTGCCCCGGCACTGAAACTTTGGCTCACTAATGAAGGGTTCGCTGACAACCACTGCGTCCTAGAACAGTAATACTGATGGTTTGCCTCCTTGAACTGATTGCACGCGGTAAGACACAGATGACTCCACTTTTGCCCGATGTGACGTCATTAAAATTTTTTAATAACGCCAGATTCTAGCGACTTTGTGTTTGTGTGTTAGTCTCGGTTTATGTACCCTACTGGCCATTAAAATTGCTACACCAAGAAGAAATGCAGATGATAAACCGGTATTCATTGGACAAATATATTATACTAGAACTGACATGTGATTGCATTTTCACGCAATTTGGGTGCATAGATCCTGAGAAATCAGTACCCAGAACAACCACCTCTGGCCGTCATAACGGCCTTGATACGCCTGGACATTGAGTCAAACAGAGCTTGGATGGCGTGTACAGGTACAGCTGCCCATGCAGCTTCAACACGATACCACAGTTCATCAAGAGTAGTGACTGGTGAATTCTGACAAGCCAGTTGCTCGGCCACCATTGACCAGACGTTTTCAATTGGTGAGAGATCTGGAGAATGTGCTGGTCAGGGCAGCAGTCGAACATTTTTATGTATCGATTGTCATTTTTATTTGTAGTTCACTGTTACTATTTGAGATTACATATTGTCATTTGAAGACAGTGAGTGGAGCTGTGGACGCTTGAAAATGGAGTGCCAAGTGGAGAAATCTGATCATTTTCGACACATTCTTCTGTTTGAGTTCAAGAGAGGAGTGACAACAGCGGAGGCACCCAGAAACATTTCCGCCGTGTATGGGGATAATGTCACTGGGCAGAGCACGGCAAGAAAGTGGTACTCTTGTTTTAAGGAGGATCGTTTTGACATTAATGACTCTCCACATTCAGGAACACCTTTAGGGTTTGATGAGGATCGTTTAAACATATAAACCATAATGACATAAGTCAGTGTACTGGGGCACTGACAAATGTGATGAACTGTGATCATTAGACCATCGTGTGACATTTGCATGCAATGGGGACGGTTCAAAAATCAGTTGTAAAGGTACCGCATGCTATACGCCCAAATCAGAAAAATCTGTGGGTGGCTACATATGTATCTCTGCTTGCTCATCAAATGGCTCGTGAACAACACCGACCATTCCTATCCTGTATCGTTACTTGTAACAAGAAATGGTGCCTTTATGCTAACATAAGGAAAGGAACGGTTGAGTCCAAACAAAGCAACTCCCCGCACAAAGGACCGTGCGCATCCACAAATTATAATGTTTATCCTTCTGTTGGAACAGCGACAGTGTGATGGGCTACGAATCGCTTACCCGAGTTATAACCATCACTACTGACGTTTATTGTCAACATGTCAACAACTGAGCCGTCTTGCAGACGCAGTCCAATAAGAACGACCAGCAAGACTGCGTGAAGTGGTGGTACTCTACTGTAGCGCCCGCCCGCATTCCGCTAACTGACAAGAAACACTACACAGGAGTGGGATTGAGAAGCCATCCCGCACCCGCCTTATTCACCTGATCTTGCGCCCTCAAATTTTTCAACTTTTCCACTTTCTATCGAACAACCTTCAAGGATCTTCCTTTCCGGATGAAAATGCGCCTAGAACATGGCTCGACGTGTTCTTCGCCTCGCGCGGCGATTTCTATAGTCGTGGAATCGACAAGTTACCCTGGCGTTGGCAGACTGTTGTAAATAGTGAAGGTGAACATAGAGAATATGTTATTGACGACTAAAACCTCTATTATGATTTTCTGTTGTGTTTACTGAACTTATGGAAAAACACTACGAAGTTATGCACCAGTCCAATAGTTCCTCAGCGTAGCTATCAGGAAGGCAGACGCCGTTTATATATGCCACGGACAGTTCTCGGATACAGAGCGCCTGAAGATAGATCTAATGCTTAAAAATCGTGGGAGACAATTCCTTTTCTCGAATGTAGTAGTGTGTGAGGAAAGTATATGTTTATGACTGTTAATAATCACACCGAACAAAAAAATAAATAATTCCGGCAGATGTCACGATAGTCCCATGTTACTCCACCTCTAGGCTCGATACAAGCCCCAATGCAGCAAGGAAGAGAACCCACAAGTTTCTTCAGGTACGTTATATGTAACTGAAGTAAATCAAGCCGGCTGCAGTGGCCAAGCGGTTCCAGGCGCTTCAGTCTGGAACCACGCGACCGCTACGGTTGTAGGTTCGAATCCTGCCTCAGGCATGGATGTGTGTGATGTCCTTAGGTTAGTTAGGTTTAAGTAATTCTAAGTTCTAGGGGACTGATGACCTCAGATGTTAAGTCCCATAGTTCTCAGAGCCATTTTGAAGTAAATCATTAACGATTAGATCCCGAATAACTGACAAATTTCGGATATGCTGATTGCCACGTGTTTCACTCGCTGTTCCAAACAGTCTACATATTGGTACAGGGTTAAATCGCGTGATTTAATAGGTGCGATAGGGCGTCTGGCCAGGAACATATGCGTGCAGCCCTGTAAACAGGCTGTCGTCACCTTGGAAGATGCTTGTGTCCACAGTAGACTCCTCATGAACATGTAGAAGACAGCGCAACCCTTGATCACCGAGAATTTTGAAATAAACACCCTGCTTCACGTACACGGTAACCAGATTGAGTGGGCCCAAGTCGTGATAAGAAGAGCTCTACCAAAATATCATAGCAATATGACCAATCCGGACCACTCCCTCCACACACTGCGGGTTAAACGTTTCATTGTACTGTCGGTGCACTCGACGCTTTGCGTCATTTGAAAAGAGGCAAAATCGCGACTTGTCGGATCACACTACAAGTCTCCAATCAGTCCAATTTGTATTTTGTGGCCCTTTGAAAACGAGAAGCTTTTTGTGCCACAGTGAGCTATGTCCTTTTGCCAAGATCCGGCTCCAAATGTCCGTTTCATGCAGTTCCCTTCGCAATAATCGTTCGTGAACTGATTGACGTGGTGCATTCACTGACTGCAGCAATTCCTGTCTGATTTTAAACTGAGTAGCACTGACAAAGAGTGACACTAGTATCCCGTCCGATCTTTTTACGACTAATGTTCTGACGACGTGTTACGTCACTGGGGTGATACGTCACCGTTTCTTGTAGACATGTCGGATAGTCCCCGTTGATGCATCAATAAATTGGGCGACTTTATTCACGGTGTGTAAGTGGTCACGGGCCCTTCCGAACACGATTTCCTTTCTGGCATTCTCTCCAGTCTCCACGTGGGCACGTCTTACTGCGCTGAGTCCACACAGCTGACTGGGACAAACATACCACTTCAATATCATGATCCACGTTAGCAGAGAAGGGTCACATGAACGTCTGGTATCACTTCTACATACTCTAAGGCACTCCGAAGCGATCAGTGTGATCTTTTAAGGGGGTTACTAATATCTTTCTCCCGTTGGTTTCCATAAGATTACACTCCCGTCTGTTCTCGACTTCCGCTTTCTGAAAAATTTGCAGGTTTTTCCTTCGAATCAGCCATTCTTTTTATACGTACATAAAAATGGGACGTACAGAGCATCCCAAGAGACACAAAAAAGAAACTACCAGGTGAGCTGCAGGTGACTGTCTGTCGATATCAGCCGCTAACAAATAAACCTGGGTCGTAGGACAGGAAATCGCTACTGCCTCGCAGACGTACAAGGTCTCTGCCGTGTAAGAAAAGATCGTGAAACGCCGCTGGAGTCACCGACCTCGCTCCGCCTAGGGACTGCATTATGCAAGCTGTGTGCCTCCTTTCGTTGAGAGAGAGAGAGAGAGAGAGAGAGAGAGAGAGGGGGGGGGGATGAATATGTGCTCTGCGCAAACGTGAACGGATTTGCAGAATGGGAGGTGTCTTCCTGCCGAAGTGCGTTTATCGCCGCTACGGTACGTGCTACGAGGCGCTGGCGGCCAGGTATCCACCTCACGTGTCGGGTTCTCGATCACATAGGCCAAACACGCCTTCGAAGCCAACGATCTCGTGCTCGTTCCAGGTTACCGTGAGCGGGTGCCAAACCACACAACACTGCGCTGACGTGGTGCTAGTATTCGCCGAAGTACATCAAACTTCGAACCATTAGCTTATGTAAGAGCACGAAGTTCAGTATAGGTTTAAGTTAGTAAGCCTGAAGTAGGTTATAGCAAGGTATTCAGTACGCTTCGTTGCATATAAAATTACAAATCGAAAGTACTTCTCAGGCAGTCAAACGCCAAATTTCACTAAATTCGATATAGTTTTTCACCATTATCATTTCACGGCTTCGTAAAATCTGACCAATTCCAGTTAAATATTCCAAGTCTGTAGGACACGCGCGCACGAGGGAGCGTACTGCATATCTAATTTCGAAACGAATTTTCATACTCGTCTTGTTGCCTACTTGATATCTTGTTTTGGTATTCTTCCTTTTTCTTAGAGAATAAATGTATTCCTTTCCGGTAACACAATTTCTTACCAAGGTCCTTTCGACGCTGTTCTTTGCTGCATTTAGCAGCCACATCGTATCTTTTGTGAAAATATTTCAGTGATCGGAGTAAACTTTTATCTAACAGTCCCGATCACATAAAATTTAGCTTTGTAAACAGTTTCAACTTATTCCGATCATCATTAGATAGAGATCTATTACAAGGCGATAAATAAATTTTTAAAAACACAAATATGAGCTGTGAGTACGTTCGATGTTTGAAAATGGAAACAATGCGTTACTATGTCATTAACTGCTCACGTAGATGCTTTTAGTATCATCCAAATACCTCGGATTAACATGAAGCTGTGCCATGCTGCTACATGAGGCTGTATCATGCTACCTACTCCAATCTTCAAATTTCCTCTTCTTAGGTCTGCTGCAAACGAGCTCATTCAGCTTTGCACATTCAGCACAATCATCGCCCGATACTTCTGAAAAGCTTTAGATTCAGCCAAGTCAGAACTTGTTGTTTGAGGCTGAATATTTCAAGAGGTGATACCTCTCAGAATCATTAACTTCGGAGGCACTTAGTGAAACCATCATCACTTAAGTAACATTGCTTTTCGCACGGCTAACGCCTAAGTAGTTCAGTGCTCTGCGGAATTAAAACTTTCCACGTCCTCAGAACCTGCAATGAAACTTCTGCAACGGCATATACAGTGCTCCCAAATTCTGAACGTAACATATTTATCCAAGAACTTCGTTGCGCTGCTAGTATTAGTCAAACCATTATCTCGATCTAGGAAACTATTATTGCCCACTTCTGTGCCCCACAGAGTCCTGCTTTCATACGCAGAGATCTCGTCCAACGATAATTGCGTTCCAGATTCCAGTTCAGTCACCGCTTATTCTGGCTGTGGCGGCTGTCGAACTTTCCGATATACACGATGCCCTCGAAACAGAGTTCAGTGCGCATGATCAAATGAGAGCGGACAGGAGAAAGGATATTTACCAACATGGTTGCCTCAGCAGACACATTTGTAGCATGCAGAGCCTCCTTTCGCACTTACCAACAAACAAACACATCTAGAGTGAAATCTGCCAGGAAGTTTTAAACAAACACATCATTTACCGAGGCCGATCACCGTAAATGCAGGAATTCACTTATCCTGGATCTCGCAGCGCTATTTTACAAGCACCTTTCATCTAATGCCCATAAACCTTACTCTAAGAAATTCCCTTGATTTGCGCCCCAAATTATTTTCAAAACAGTTACGAGGCTGTCATTCTTCCACAAAAAAATATCAATCTCTCTCTCTCTCTCTCTCTCTCTCTCTCTCTCTGCGCGCGCGTGTGTGTGTGTGTGTGTGTGTGTGTGTGTGTGTGTGTGTGTGTGTGTCACACTATCACGAGCTTTCAATACGAAACACAATATCGTCCAAGTATGCAGGGATACTTATAGTACGAACTATTTCATATACTTTTAAGCCCCGATCGTCCCAGAACAGACAGCGTACAGTCTCAGTATTTTAATATGTATCTGCAATTTTGGGACGTCGTTTACATCGATCATCTTCAAGAGAAATGTGACCACGACTGAATTTAGACTTGCATTGCTTACCTGTTGAACTAAACTGTTTCGCAGATAAAATTCACACGATTCGTATAATCCCAATAACAATATTAACCCTAGATGACTAAACCCTCGTAAATTTTGCGATAGCAGTTGATATACATTTTGGACTTAATTTGGTATGTATCTCACGACTGGAGATCTAATAATGGTAATTAAGCAATGCATAACTTGTAAATTATGACTTCCTTTGATTAAATTGTGGAGAAGTAAACTTTACGGTAGTTTAGTAGCAACGTAACCTTTTCCTCCACTTAGAGTTCTAGGATTAAATTTCGTCGTCATCAGCAGCATCTTGAGTCAGGCAGAACAACTTTCTATATCTGTATCTACACTCTGCAAATCACTGTAAAGCGCATGGCAAAGGATACTTCTCATTGTACATCGTATTAGGGATTCTTCCCGTTCCATTCACTACGGAGTGCAGGAAGAATGATTATTTAAAATGCCCGTGTGCGCATTGTAAATAGTCTAATTTTGTCTCCGCGGTGCCTACGGGAGCAAAACGTACGAGAGGTAATCAAAGTTTTAATCATCATCTCGAAGAAATAAAACAGCATTGCAACTTCTTTGTTTGTTTGTACCTGTCTGCAGTCGTGGTAGACAATGAAATCCCCGCAACACACTTTAGCAGCACATCGCTACAGAAGCCAAAACGAACTGTCAAAGGCACTTCTCCACCTTATCAATGGGCTGTGCCACTTTGTTTCGGCGCTAGTAGCGCCGGGCTACGCTACTGTGGTGCTGGAATTTCAACACCGCGAATGCAGACACCTACCTGTAAACAAATAAAAAATTCATTACGTGACGATTTTTCGAGGTGATAATTGAAACTTGGTCACTACCCGTCATAGGGGACTGTAGTATATTCCTAGCTTCCTCACTTGGAACGTGTTCTCGGAACTTTGTTAGCAGGCTTTCGCGGGATAGTTGGCTCCTATGCACGTGAGTGCCAGCCTAGTTTCTTTTTTAAGCATCTCCGTCGCGCCCTCGAATGGCTCCATCAAATCTGTGACTCTTAGTGCTGCCGTTCTATCTACATGTAAACAGAAAAGCTTCTTAAGCAGTGTCCTTCGTCGACTGCTTATTCTCAATATCCCGCCAATGAAATGAAGTCTGCCACCTACGTTACATACTTTAGGACTCTGACAATTTGCACTGGCTCGTTTGCAAAACAATGGCATATTTTTTCGGACGTATGCAACACTGAGTTACACACTCCGCCTTCTCTCTCTCTATCACACACACACACACATACACACACACACACACACACACACACACACACACAAAAGCACCAGTCATCTAAATTGGTACGGAAATCAAAATTGGTTACGGATTTACTGAAGAAACAATTCCAGAACTCATCTGAAATACCTAAGAAAACCACAGAACACCTATGGCCCGACAGAGATACAAACGTCCGAATACGACTTCAGCGTCTTAACCACTGTGCCACCTCATTCTGAATAGATGCCGGAGACCCAATTAAAATGAAATGGAAAGAAAAACGAGGTTTAGAGTTTATAATCATCTGTACAAGTCATAATCCTGTGGACAAGTCAATTTTCCGGAGCTCCATACGTGAATGGGGCGGGAAGAAGCCCTAATAACTGGTACAATGGGAAGTACACTCTGCCACACAATTGGATGGTTTGCAGATTATGGATGTAGACGTCACTGTCATTACAGGCACAATAAAAGTTTTACTTGGCTAAGAGCAGACCACGATATCGCTCGATAGCTATTAGGGGATTCGCCTTAATCGATCTCTAGAGAATACAAGAAACCAAAATCTGGATGGTCGGAGTTCAGAAAGTGTGCCGACCAAGCTCAACGACGGAGGAAATACTAGATAAGTGAGTAGCCGACTAAGTACATTCCTACAGTGTGTGAGCACGCACAACGATAAATGACGCAACCGACAACGCTTAAAGGGAAAGGAGCCTACACTGTCGGGGTCAGTTTGAGCATTGCGGCGCTTGCAGAACATGTTAGCCCCCAGAGCGGAATGTAACCTCGGGCAGTCCGTAATACGAGAGCATGCTGTAGTAAGAGCCGCAGGTAGATACGGCACGCTGTCTGCCAGAAGCAAATCGCTTCACGGCCGCTCAAATCGCCGCATGTCTTCTTATAACCCGTATAAATCGCATCACAGGTCTGCAAGGTTTTCTTCAATGACTGACGACGTGTAACATTACAACGTGTTTCTATATCCGTGTCTACATTACAATATTACTGTTCGTCACAAGGAGACTTCTTTGCGAAATAAAGCTCCCAGTTGAAGCGCATTTCCGTCTACACAGGATTGGAACTAATCCTTTCGGCTCTGTCTTAACCCGAACGTCCCGACGAATGACATGCACACAGGGGTTGTGCTTCGCAGTGCAACCAAATTTATATTTACAGAGAGCCACACAAGAACTCAACATAACTTACAAGAAATTGTTGTGGCAGTTTAATTCATACTGGTTTGTGACACTTTTGTTGTAAAAACGGTAACATCTCATACCATGTACCCATGGTGTGTGTACAGTAACAACAGTCTGGTCTTAGCTTTAACATACAAACATGGTCGAACGAATATACTATACTCTCTAAATGGCAATTTTTTGTGCTGTAGCACAACGAAGTTGCCCCTAAAACGTTGAGGAAAGTGGGGTGCAATCCCGTGATGTTAAAACAACATAAATCTGTCCTCACAACACGTACACTAGTTGTTTTACTTGAGACAGTCCCTTCTACAGTATAATGTACACTCCAAACCACGGAGCGACTTGGAATTTTCGCATATCTATATAAATCTTTGCAGAGGGTCAAGCTGCACCAAGTGCAAAAAAAGTACATGCAAGTGGCAACTGAGGACTGAACCCCGAAGCTTTGGACTTATAATCTGACACCCACTTTTTCCAGTAATTTATTTAAATTTCTATAAACAAGTTACAAACCTACGTCTTTTTCTTTAAACACGTTGATTGGTTCAGCAAATTAAGTGCTGTGAACTAAGAAGTTAAAATTTAAATCACGGACGAACATTAGGTGATGAGGAAAATGAAGAAAAAACTGCACTTACGAGAACAATTTAACAATAGCACCGGAAAAATCGAAATCTGTTACAAACGAACAAATTGCACCATTCTGCATCTATTACGGTACTACGAAACTTTAAAAACTACATGCACATCACATGGATTATCTACGACACATCATCTGACGAGTGTGAGTTGCTTATCTCTTATTAGTCGGATAACATCGCCGAACATACAATTAAATTTTACGGCTAGAGTTCATTTCAAATATGCTGTGATGTTTCACGGCCACGTAAAGATGCGATTCCAATGTGGCGACACGAGCCGCGCGTGCTCCTGTCCAACTGCACTCCTTTAATGTGGCCGAATGCAACCCTTTCAAAAAATGGCGCGCCTGCTGTAGAATGACGGCAGACACACCAAAGCGGCGCGCGACTACATTTAGTTGCATAATGGTGAGCCACTGGGCAGACGCACGGAAACGGCCGCCCTTATAGCTCCGCACTGGAATCGCACATTTACAATTTGCACCTATTGAAACTTTTGGTTCGAAAAGAATTACATCGTTTTTTCCCGGTCATGAAAAAAAAAAAGTTTCACTCTGAAACATACTTGTTCCACACACAACACGTGGTAAACCCGAACTGCACCAACAAAATTTCGGAGACTGTTCTGGAATATTTTCTTCGTATTTGGATACAACAGACCTGTGGTTTGCGGTGACTCGTTACAGTGTAATTGCTTCTGTCAGATTTCATACCACCATTACCTGTACAGCACTGAAAAATCTGAAGAACAATAATGATGTCGACATCATATGCCGTGTGTCTTGTTTGGAAACAAACTTGTTCCATTCACACCCCATAGTTGCTGTTGACAACTGCCGGCCCGAGTGGCCGAGCGGTTCCAGGCGTTACAGTCTGGAACCGCTCGACCGCTACGGTCGCAGGTTCGAATCCTGCCTTGCCGGCCGGTGTGGCCGTACGGTTCTAGGCACTTCAGTCTGGAACCGCGTGACCGCTACGGTCGCAGGTTCGAATCCTGCCTCGGGCATGGATGTGTGTGATGTCCTTAGGTTAGTTAGGTTTAATTAGTTCTAAGGTCTAGGCGACTGATGACCTCAGCAGTTAAGTCGCATAGTGCTCAGAGCCATTTTTGAATCCTGCCTCGGGCATGGATGTGTGTGATGTCCGTACGTTTGTTAGGTTTAAGTAGTTCTAAGTTCTAGGGGACTGATGACCTCAGAAGTTAAGTCCCATGGTACTCAGAGACATTTGAAACTATTTTGTTGACAATTCTGGTCTCCAGCTTACCTTTAGTACTGCTCTGTCCTGGCTCGGGCTTGTTCTTCCGGCAGCGCGTTAACAGTAGTAGACAGCAGTACCGATAGGTTTACTAAAAAAAAAGAGAGAGAGAGAGAGAGAGAGAGAGAGAGAGAGAGAGAGAGAGAGAGAGTCGACCGATATCCAATTTGAGCATGCAGTGAAACGACCGTCACCACGGTGCTATTTGGAACTGTTCCCGCAGCATCACAATACCTTTGCACCTGTAAATTGCACTGTGTTTTGTGTTGAACGTTTTGGTGATTTCATATTACAGAATTTCTCACTGCAGGGAACGTATTTTTCCAGAAACAAATGTAATTTAGCGAAAGGTACCGAAAAAATAATAATTACACCGGAGTCTACTACGATTTCGTTACACCAAAAAAATACTTGGGCCCAGCCAACCAAAAGCACTTCACTCAACTGATGCCGTTAGGGCCAGGCGAGGTGCGGCGCGTGTTAGGTGTGCACAGACGGGAGTCACGTCCCTCGTGCCTCAGCAGGGAGCTGTCCGCTCAGCCAGATTTAACGCGAGCGCCGCGCCTGGGAGAAAGGCAGCCAGCGGCCCTCGCGATCTCTGGTGCTTGGACGGCCTTGCTCCGCGCCCAGATGGTGCCGCTACTCAAACGGCCGTCCAGCGCACACAATATTTATGGCTGACTCGCGGAGGAGAGAATCGACGCAACCACTATTACACATCCCATCCTTCAGACCATAGCAAGGACAACGGCAACCCTCCGCAAAACCTGTAGATTTGGGACGGATCTACTGTAACTCTTGTTAACGGCCATCATCTAATGCAAAGAGCAAGAAGCTATTTGGACCGTAAATGATATGTACAAACAGGTATACTTCCAGTGTAAAAGTTGTTGACTCAATATCAAGCTGGGGGAAATGATAGATGTACACCAAAAGCTCTACATCATCACCATACTGTGAGTTGCGGTATATATACAATTATGTACAAAACTAAAGGACGAAAGTCACTCAAGTTATGTGTCGCTGCCAAGTAACACAGATCGACGAAACTCCGCCCATACATGGAAAGAACTGCTGCAGTGTAGTACAGAAGATAACTGAAAGACATACATTATGAGCCAAATAGAAATGAAACTTTTATTCAAAGGCAATAATTACTCTGAGGTTAACACGATTCATGATGGTGCCCTGGACATCAGAAAAGGTGAAACATGATTCTTCATAGGGTGCTTGATCTTGTCAGACGCCAATGCATGCTCTGCAACCTGCTCCCACGTTAGCCACGAGGTTGCTAACGAGTTGCTCCACCAGCGGGGTTGACAATATTCTGAATGGTCGTCGGTACTTGTCGACATGTTGCAATACGTCTCCCCAAAGCATCGCACACGTGCGCTATGGGACTTAAGTCAGGGGAACGGGCAGGCCAGTCTACTTGCCGAGTATAGTCTTCCAAGACTATCTTCACCTGCGTTTTTCGATGCGGCCGCGCATTCTCACTCATAAAAATGAAGTCACTTTCAAATGCACCCCTCAGAAGATGCACCCGGTTCAAATGGCTCTGAGCACTATGGGACTTAACATCTGAGGACATCAGTCCCCTAGAGCTTATAACTACTTAAACCTAGCTAACCCGACGGCCGCGGCGGCAGTGCGGTTCTAGGCGCTGCAGTCTGGAACCGCGGGACTGCTACGGTCGCAAGTTCGAATCCTGCCTCGGGCATGGATGTGTGTGATGTTTTTAGGTTAGTTAGGTTTACGTAGTTCTAAGTTCTAGGGGACTGATGACCTAAGATGTTAAGTCCCATAGTGCTCAGAGCCATTTTTGAACCTAGCTAACCTAAGGACAGGACATACATCCATGACCGAGGCAGGATTCGAACCTGCGACCGTAGCGGTCGATGCGCTTGTAGCGCCGTTCTAGGCAGATGCACACGGGAAAGGACTACAGTGTCACAATAACACTGATCGGTGTGTGTACCGCGTTCAAAGATTTGGACATCAGTAACCCATGTAACGTTATGCCTCCCCATTAAGTAACACTTGGCCCACCACAACGATAATGTTCGACAATGATGGACCTACCCTCATATGGCGAGTGACGGGAACCACGTTATGCACCCAGAAACATCGTCCAACATAAGTTTACGTGGTCCAAGACTTAAAGTATGGGGAGACATAGCGCTGCATGAGCAATCTGACCTCAGTCTTACAACATGGTACACTCACCGGTCAACAATATTGCGACACTATACTCCTTCGCGACCGCGTCGAACAGCGCAGGTAGAGGGACTCTTCGAACGAGAGGATATTCGGTGAGTGGACTGCTCTGCCCAACTTATATCACGTCGAGCATGTGTGGGATACGTTGGAGATACGTACTGCAGCACCTCCACATGAAACAACGACCATTCAGCGGTTGTCAGCCGCACTGGAGGGGGAATGGTAGGCCTTACCACAACTAACTTTGTAGCCAGTATGGGACGACATTGCAGAGCACGCACTGCTATCCGTGGTAATCTCTCACCCTATTAAGCCGCATGTCCCGCATTTTATAATGTCCAGAGCACCAACATGAATCGTGGTGACTTCAGAGTAATAACTGACTTTGTATAGAAGTGTCATTTCTGTTTGCCTCTCTGCGTATTTCTTTCAATTACCTTCTGTAATACACTGCAGTAATTCTGTCTATATATGGACCTAGTTTTATCTAATTTTGTTATTTGGCAGTGACACATCACTCCAAAGTTACTTTCGTTGCCGCGCAGGGTAGCCGCGTGGTTTGGGGCGTCTTGTCACGGTTCGCGGCGCTCCCCCCGTTGAGGTTCGAATCCTCCCTCGGGCATGGGTGTGTGCATTGTCGTCAGTTTAAGTTAGATTAAGTAGTGTGTAAGCTTAGGGACCGATGACCTCAGCAGTTTGGTCCCATAAGACCTTACCACAAATATCCAATTTTTACTTTCGTCCGTAAGTGTTGCACATCAATATAGATGCTACTGGAAACACCTACCAAAATGTGAGCCAGAAAAATAAGAAACAAAGTGCGATCCCTCAGTAAGAAAACTGAGCTACTTAAGAGACCGGTAAAACTCCACAGTTAAAGGCGGAGAAAGAACGACAGTGGATAGGGCGGCATTTAATGGATATCTAATCTTTGGACTAGGTCAGTTCCCCCTCCGTTTTTGTCTACGGGAGACGTGTTTTACGATGTGCCTTTCGGAGCCTATCGCAAACACTGGGCTCGTGTAGGGACTACCTTGACACGGTTGTCTTCCACATGCAGATTACATGCGTACTATATGGTAATAAGGTATATCTACATGTACATTCACGCTTAACTACTTTGCAGAGGGTTCAAAGAATCACTTTCAGACTATTTCTCGACCGTTTCACATTTGAATAACACGCGGCAAAAATCGTGCGAGCTCAAATTTATATTAATTTGTTAAGATCATTTCTCCCTAAGTAGGTGGGATTCAACAAAACATTTTCACCTTGGGAGGAGATAACTGATGATTGAAATTTCGTGAAAAGAACACACCGCAACGAAAAACGCCTTTGTTTTAATGACTGCCATCCCAATTCGCGGATCATATCCGTAATGTTCTCTCCCCTGTTCGCAATCATACAAAACGAGCTGCCCTTCTTTGAATTTGCTCGGTCAATTCTACATGGTAAGGATCCAATACCGCGCTGAAAGACTCCCGAAGAGCAGGTAGGCAGTGCGGACAGTCTCTGTAGTAGATTTGTTGCATCTTGTAAGTTTTCTGCCAATGAAACGCAGTCCTTGGTTCGCCTTTCCCACAACTTTACCTACGTGATCGTTGTAAATCAGTTGTTCATAATCGTAATCCCTAGCGAGCAAGCCCTGGCCTAGGGGTAGCGTTTTTGACGTAATCAAAATGTCCTGGGTCCCGATTTCGAACTCAGTCACTGCTATATAAATAAAGACGTTGGTTGGTTTTGGGGGGGGGGGGGGGGGACGCACGCAGCGGGGTTATCGGTCCTCGGTCCCATCGGATTAGGGAAGGATGGGGAAGGAAATCTGACGCGCCCTTTCACAGTAACCACCGAGGCATTTGCCTGAGGCGATTTGGGGAAGTCACGGAAAACCTAAAAAGGATGCCGGACGCGGGTCTGAACCGTCGTCTTCCCTCATGCGAGTCCAGTGTGCTAACCACTGCGTCACCTCACTCGGTAAAAATATAGATGTAAAAGTTCGTTTGTTCAAAATCGTATATCTCCGAAAGTTCTGCACCGATTGCTTTGAAATTTTGACAACGTTGCGTGTTTTTATATACCCATTTTTTTATATATATATCATAAATAAATACGTAATACACAAAGGGGAGACTTTATTACAAAAATCTCGAAATATTGTTGACCGATTCACTTTAAATTTTTGCACAATACTCTAATGAGCATTCAGGCAGACATAGGCTACATATTTTCAACATATCTATATTAGGGAAACGTTGTTCGCAAACAGAAAGTCGTATTTATGGCTTATCGGCTTATAATTAGAAATTAGAGCACTACTGCACAATCTGAAAACGGAGTAACAATAATCAAAGATCAAGGTCAGAAAGGGGTGGGAGGAAGAGAAGATGGACAGAGGGGTGGGAGGAAATGGAGACAGAAAGCAGAAAGGAGGAGACCGACACTGAGAGGGAGCAGGAGAAGATGGAGGGGGGAGGGGGGGACGAGGAAAGTGACACAGAAAAGGTGTAGGAGGTGAGGACAGAGAGAGTGAGGGGGCAAGAGAGAGAGAGAGAGAGAGAGAGAGAGAGAGAGAGAGAGAGAGAGAGAGAGAGAGAGGAGAAGATAGACAGAGAGGGGGGGGGGGGGGAAGGGGAGGAAATTGACAAAGATAGGGGGGGGGGAGCAAGAGGTAAACAGAGACGGGGGGAGAAGGAGATTAGGAATTATATCCAGTTCTCATGTATTTTAAAACGTGTACTTTCTTTTCATTTGACCAAAATGAGCCACAGCAATGAATGGAGGGGAACAGCTATTTTGAATTTTAAAAAATCATCAGCAATGGCGACCGAAGATTTCTCACATAGCCGTCAATTTCCTTCTGCCAACGGCCTTGTCATTGAGGAGAGGACAGAGGGTTAGGGCACCCTGTTGCCCTTAGGGGTGGGAAACTGCCCCCAAAAGTCGGATGAATTAGCAATGATCAACAACATGAAGATGCAGAAGGCAACAGAAATCACTGCATTAAACACACATTCTTCCTTCCACACGACACACAGCCGTTAGCTGACAAAAGATACCGAATTAGTGCCCCATTTAGATCTCTGGGGGAGGACTGCCAAGGGGCTAAGTAACCAACAGAAAAAGATTGAATAATCAACAAAAGGATAACATTGTAAAGGGTATCTTTCCACAGATCAGAGCGCGGAATGACAGAAGTTCGAATGTTGTGGAGAAACTATAAAGTCTGAGAAGGTAAATGTAAAGGCTCAGTCTAGGTACGGTGGAAACAGTGAAGTGGAGTGGATGGAGTGGAGTGGAATGGAAAGAATATAAGGGTTTCTCGTCAGACTAACAGGCCTATGGGGTAACATCGGCAGCAGCAGAAAATGTTGTACCGGACAGAGGATTCGTGGTAAATAGGAAGACAGGGCAGAAAATGATTTACTGTGAACGGTTCAGTAGTAGGGTTGTTCCAGTCAGATTCGAAAACAGAAAAAGCCACCAACAGTAATTCAGACATATATGCTGACATCGCAAGCAGAAGATGAAGAGACGAAGTACATGATGATGTTGAATGGGTAATTCAGTACCTGAAGGGAGATGAAAATCTGACGATAATGTGGCGTGGGAAGGAATAGAAGACAGAGTTACGAGATAAATGGTTCAAATGGCTCTGAGCACTATGGGACTCAACTTCTGAGGTCATCAGTCCCCTAGAACTTAAAACTACTTAAACCTAACTAACCTAAGGACATCACACACATCCATACTCGAGGCAGGATTCGAACCTGCGATCGCAGTGAAAGTCAAGGAGAATTACAGGACGTGTTTAATGGCATGAACAGTCTAATAACTACAGAAATAGATTGAGGGTAAACCGAAGGAAGACGACAGTAATAAGGAGTAGAAAAAATATTAGGAAAAAAAAGTAAGATCAAAATTGGTGATCAAAAAGTAGATGATGTCTAGAACACAGTATTGAATGGAAGTGAATAATCGACTGGTGTAGCACCAGGAGGAAGAGAAGGAGAAGAAGAAGAAGAAGAAGAAGAAGAGAATCGAAGTATCTGAGATGGTGTGCTATAGAAGGATGTTGCAAATTAGGTAGATTGACTGATACGATAAGAAATGGGGAGGTTCTCCGTAGGTTCAGTGGAGAAAGGAACACATCGAAAACAGTGACAAGAAGACGGGATGGGATAAGATGATAGAACATCGATTGAGATATCAGGGAAAGGAGAGGAAACTGCAGAGGGTAAAAACTAAAGGAGAAAACGCAGAGATTGGAATGCACCCAACAAAGAACTGAAGGCGTAGGGCGCGAGAGCTACTCTGAGATGAAGATGTTAGCACAAGACAGGAAATGTGGCAGGCCGCGCCAAATCGGTAAGAAAACTCATGATCCGAAGAAAAGATATTTAGCTGAACTGGCAAGTTTTAAATTTGTCTGATTTATTGTGTATTCGCTCACCATGAAATCATAGAACATAAAAACTATAGTTTTTTTTATTTTTTTTATTTTTTTTTTATTTTTTTCCCCCATTGTGCTGTTTACCCACAAGTGCGACCTTAAGGTTTACCGCAGCTGTTACGTCGAACTTGACCTTCATTCTACGGCGATTACGTGGACAAGGAGATATGGCAGACAATACAAAGGCGTAACTTCTTGTTTCAGTTTTGCGAATGTACATGGAAATCGACCTTCAGCTTTGATTTATTGAAACTAGTCTTCGGTAGCAATCAAGGTGCTGTAGCCTTGCTTGCGCTCAATTTTTCAGGCTTCAACTCAAATCTATTTGGTGGAGTTACGCGGTCTACAGCGACACAGTTCCGTCCTTGCTGAAGACATTGCCGGGCGAGGCCAGCAGTCTTTGCTCGTGGCAAGAAGGTGACAGAAATTAGGGTTTCGCTAGAGACCAAGGACCCTTCCATTTAACTGTCCCGAGGGGGCTTCGTAGCACTGTGACAGGTGCTGGGAAGAGTGTATAATTGCAGGAAATAGGGCGAATTGAAAAGTCGTGATTATTCTGTTGATAATTTCAGATAAGAGCAAGAACTTCCTGCCTGTTACATTGTTGCAATATTCTTCGTTTTCGGGGAGGTATGTACCGTCTATGCATTAACTGAGGGCAGTTCGTTTTGTTGCCACACGCGTTTCGCTTCTTTCTATTTGGGAAGCAGCATCAGTTTCTTCGTTTTAAAGACTGAAAACTAACTAGCTTGTCATCTTTGAAAAACTGCGTGCTGTAATAAGAACGAATACAACTTGACAAATTTCCTCAATGCAGCACTGCTTTCAAGACAATCGTTTTATGGTGTGCCAAGTTATCAAACTGTGACACTCTTCATTTTGTTCCGACGAAAACTGGCCTGTTTTCTGCTGCTGTTTATCACCCTACATCGTTTATGTGGGATTACGTTAAATCACCTGGAGAAGGAAGATCACACTTTGACTTAAGTAAAGAATTCGACTCATGAGGTACGTAATCATGCATATACCGAGCAAGATAGTACAGGGGTTAGCACACTGGACTTGAAAGCGAGAGAAACGGCAATCAAATCACAGTTTTTCGAAATCTCTCATCCGTGAATGCCGTGACGTTACTTCAAAACAGCCGTTACCAAATACCTAGCCATCGCTGTCCATCATAAGCTCGCACTCTGTCTCTAATGACCCCGACATTGTACAAATATACGAACCAGTACCGGTTAATTTAATGAATATAGCGAGTAAATGCGTATAAGGATAGTTGAGCGGTTCAAGTACTAGCTGTGGTGTGGTAGACATCCCCGAAATATCACAGAACCCCTGCGGCCAGAAATAGCCTACACCCTACAGACACTGCCCGTCAGTAATGACCACGCTATCGGCGGGACATTGAACTCGAGACATACTTCTAGACCCTCGGAGTTAAACGTCTCATTGAACCGTCAGTGCATTCTACGCCTCAACACCGTTTTAAGAGGGGCAAAATAGCGATTCGCCTCACCACATTAGACGTCTCCTGCCAGTTAGTGTCCGGTTTGTGTGTTGTTTGGTTCAATGAAGACGTGCAACTTGATATGCCGCCATGAGCAGTGGCTTTTTGCGAGGTGCCCGGCTCCAACTGTCCATTTCACGCTGTTTCCTTCACAATGTTCGCTCAGAAACTGGTTAAGATGGACTTATATTCACTTACAGCAGCATTTCCTATCTGGTTTGAAAAAGACTGTCTTTGATAAAGCCTGACAGTCTTGTCCGGTCATGGTCGGCTAGGATCTTTTTACGACCATTGTTCTTATGAAATTACAATGAAATGAACACCCTTAGCTACTTACAGGCGTTGACATACGTCAACGGGGACAGATGAAAATGTGTGCCCCGACCAGGACTCGAACCCGAGATCTCCTGCTTACATGGCAGACGCTCAATCCATCTGAGCCACCGAGGACACAGAGGATAGCGCTACTGCAGGGATTTATCTCTGGCACGCCTCCTGCGAAACCCACATTCTCAACGTATTGTCCCGCACTACATTCGTAGTGCTCCCGCCCATTATACTCATTACTCGCGGCGCGTTGCCGATTCCCGTAAGAGTTCGGGCACTGTTTGTGCATTCGCACAGAAGAAGAAGATGGTCAAGTGGCCGGTGAGCGTTAACTATATATTTACTAAGATGGTATCCGTTATTTCGGACATGTCCGAAAGTACAGATACCATCTTAGTAAATATATTGTTCTTATGCCCTGCTATATATTGCGAGTAGCACATCATTCCTATAGACATGTTGGACGCCCCTGTTGATACACTAAAAAATCGGCCACTTTCATTCATGAGGTTGTCTAGGGTTCCTCAAGAAAGTGTTAGGTCCTCTGCTATTGCCAATAGACTGCCGGAAACAAAAATTAGTGCACCTGGAAAGACGGCGTCAGTTTTGATCCGATGGCAACGTGGGGGTAGTAGATGTATTTATAAGGATTTCAACGTCGTCCGCCAACAAATAGCATAGCGGCATAGCTACCAGAGCGCCATCTGTGTCTAATCTTTAATAGAGAATGCTCACAGCCAGAAGGCTCAGTCTGGCGCAAAGTGTGAAGCAAGCACGCAACCATACCTTGGAAACGTTCCTGTGCTTCCTACAGAAAACTGAACAATTTGAAAGTTATCAAACCGTGGCCTTCCGAGCGGCGGAATTTCCTTTCACGGGCACGCACAGCTTTAACCCGTCTTCCATTCACGCCACAGCTTCGACGTGCACGGATCGACTGGTGCCGTCAGAGGATCATTTGGAAGATGGGATGGCGCTCCGTGGTCTTCAGCGATGAAAGCAGTTTCTGCCTGCCCACAGATGATGATCGTTTGCGCTTACGACATACACATGGCGAACGCCGTCTCGTGGAGTGCATTCGTCCAAGACACACTGGCCCCGTCCCAGGCCCTATGGTCTCGGGTACGTTTGGATATAACTCCTGTCCATCCTTTTTTTCTGGTGGAGACGCTAACCAGAGGTCAGTAGGTTCAGAATGTTGTTAGATCAATTTTTTGCCGTTCTTGAAAAAGGAAGGTGCTGTGTTGTTGCAACAGGATAATGTTCGCCACACACTTCCCATGAAACTCAACGTGCTCTGCAAAACGTGCAGCAGTCTCCTTCGCCAGCACGATCTCCGTACTTGGCTCCAATCGAGCACATGTGGTATATGATGGGACGAGAAGTGACCCGTGCGACTCATCAGCCAATAACTCTTACAGAACTACGTGAACAAGTCGAGCAGGCGTGGCGTAACGTATCCCAGGATGGTATTCGTTATCTGTACATCGACTGGATGCCAGTGTCACCGCACACGTTGCCGCCCGTGGTGGCTACACCACCGTACTAATATGGGTGTTTCCGCATGGTTGAATACCTGGTACCTCAGAATCGCTTGTGCTGTTGACCTGTAAACACAATCATTTCATGCACTGTTGTAAAAATAAATCTTGAATGAATCGGAAGCCTCTAAAAGGATGTGCTAATGTTTTTGTTTTCTTCGGCAGTGCGTACATAAACGATTTAGGAGACAGTATGGCAGCCTTGGGAGAGCCAGTCCCGACAAAACTCTACCGTCTGGTGAGCAAGATGTATGACACAGGAGAGTCACAGACTTCATGAAGAATATAATAATTCCAATCCCAAAGAAAGAAGATGTTGACAGATGTGAAAATTACCGAACTATCAGTTTAATAAGTCACAGCTGCAAAATACTAACGCGAATTCTTTACAGACGAATGGAAAAACTGGTAGAAGCCGAACTCGGAGAAGATCAGTTTGCATTCCGTAGAAATATTGGAACATGTAAGGCAATACTAACTCTATGACTTATCTTAGAAGAAAGATTAAGGCAAAACTACATTTCTAGCATTTGTAGACTTAGAGAAACCTTTTGACAATGTTGACTGGAATACTCTCTTTCAAATTCTGAAGGTGGCAGGGGTAAAATACCGGAAGCGAAAGGCTATTTACAATTTGTACAGAAACCAGATGGCAGTTATTAGAGTCGAGGGACAAGAAAGAGAAGCAGTGGTTGGGAAGGGAGTGAGACAGGGTTGTAGCCTGTCCCCGGTGTTATTCAAATGGTTCAAATGGCTCTGAGCACTATGGGACTTAACATCTATGGACATCAGTCCCCTAGAACTTAGAACTACTTAAACGTAACTAACCTAAGGACATCACACGACACCCAGTCATCACGAAGCAGAGAAAATCTCTGACCCCGCCGGGAATCGAACCCGGGAACCCGGGCGCGGGAAGCGAGAACGCTACCGCACGACCACGAGCTGCGGACGATGTTATTCAATCTGTATATTGAGCAAGCAGTAAAGGAAACAAAAGAAAAATTTGGAGTATGTATTAAAATCCATGGAGAAGAAATAAAAACTTTGAGGTTCGCCGATGACATTGTAATTCTGTCAGAGACAGCAAAGGACTTGGTAGAGCAGTTGAACGGAATGGATACTGTCTTGAAAGGAGGATATAAGATAAACATCAAGAAAAGCAAACGAGGATAATGAAATGTAGTCGAATTAAATTGGGTGATGCTGAGGGAATTAGATTAGGAAATGACACACTTAAAGTGGTAAAGGAATTTTGCTAGTTGGGGAGCAAAATAGCTGATGATGGTCAAAGTGGAGAGGATATAAAATGTAGACTGGCAATGGCAAGGGAAGCGTTTCTGAAGGAGAAATTTGTTAACATCGAGTTTAGATTTAAGTGTCAGGAAGTCGTTTCTGAATGTATTTGTATGGAGTGTAGCCATGTATGGAAGTGAAACATGGACGATAAATAGTTTGGACAAGAAGAGAATAGAAGCTTTCGAAATGTGGTGCTACAGAAGAATGCTGAAGATTAGATGGGTAGATCACATAACTAATGAGGAGGTATTGGTTGGTTAGTTGGTTGTTTTGGGGAAGGAGACCAGACAGCGAGGTCATCGGTCTCATCGGATTAGGGAAGGACGGGGAAGGTAGTCGGTCGTGCCCTTTGAAAGGAACCATCCCGGCATTTGCCTGGAGCGATTTAGGGAAATCACGGAAAACCTAAATCAGGATGGCCGGACGCGGGATTGAACCGTCGTCCTCCCGAATGCGAGTCCAGTGTCTAACCACTGCGCCACCTCGCTCGGTGAGGAGGTATTGAATAGAATTGGGGAGGAGTTTGTGGCACAACTTGACAAGAAGAAGGGACCGGTTGGTAGGGCATGTTCTGAGGCATCAAGGGATCACAAATTTAGCATTGGAGGGCAGTGTGGAGGGTAAAAATCGTAGAGGGAGACCAAGAGATGAATACACTAAGCAGATTCAGAAGGATGTAGGTTGCAGTAATTACTGGGAGATGAAGAAGCTTGCACAGGATATTGTAGCATGGAGAGCTGCAACAAACCAGTCTCTGGACTGAAGACCACAACAACAACAACAACAACAACAACAACATGGCAGCCCGCTTATATTATTTGCAGATGTTTCTGTCGTTTACTGTCTAATAAAGTCATCAGAAGATCAAAACCAACTGCAAACAATAAAAGTGAGGGTGACAGGTCCTCTACAGTAGTACTGAAAGGAAGCCACGCGAAGCGTTCTGTCTTAGACTGACGTCACGGGAAATTAAAGAAAGGATACTTTTCTTCCTTCTTTATTGTATTACATTTTAATGGGTCGCTGATAGCAACGTCCCTCTCCATCTATATCCGTATGCACACTTAGAAAGTCACTGCACAGTGTATGATGGAAGGTACATCGTAAAAAAAATTATAGATTTTCTTTCCTGTTCAATTCGCGTACTGAGCGGGCGAAAAAAGGTGTGTGTGTGTGTGTGTGTGTGTGTGTGTGTGTGTGTGTGTGTGTGTGTGTGTGTGTGAGCGTGCCCCAACCTCCCTTGCACCAACCTCCCTTGTCACATCCTTATAACGGTCGCGCAGTCTTCTTCGAATACAGAATCTCTAAATTTACACAACAGAGTTCTGAAAACTACAGGAGATTGAGAAAAATACGGGAACACCAGAAACACAATACACTACCATGCCTCACACGGTGCCTGAAAAGCGATGGCATTCAAAACAGCTTCCAGTCGTCTCGGATTGAATAAACACAACATGCATGGTGTACAAGCGAATCTTTTCCCATTCTTCCTGCAAAACAGTGGCAAAATCAGGTAACGATGATGGAGATGGATAGTGATCGCGGTACCCTTCTCTCCAAAGGAGACCACAAAGGATCAATAATATTGATATCTGGTGAATATGGTGGCCAGGGGAGATACGACAATTCAACCTCGTGCTCGAAAAACCAGTCCTGAACGATGCGAGCTGTCTGAACAGGGGCTCTGTCGTCTTTGAACTGGGGAACAAACACTGTACCTTGGGATGGGCTTGATCAGCCAAAATACTCACATAATGCTTCGCATTAATGCGACCTTGCAGAGTAACCATAACGTCCATGGAAGACCACGCTATGGCGGACCACATCATTACCGAACCACCGCCATGTTTCAAGCTTGGGACGCAACTCGGCCAAAAGTTGGAAACAGCGTGAAACAACCAAATGACTTTCTTCCATTTCTCCATGACTTTCTTCCATGTCTCCATAGTTCAGGGTTTATGGCTGCGACACCACGTTATCCAATTAAGGGAATTTGCATCACTGATGAGTGGGTACGGGATTATAACTCGCCCTTACATTCCCAGCTTGTAGATATTCATGTGTTTTGTTGCTGACCGGGTTCGCGATTGCGACATTCAATTCTGCAGTGAATTTTCAAGCTATCGCCCCCGTAGTTTTCCATCACAATCCTCTTCATAGACCGTCCGTCACGATCATTCAACACACACACTCATACGCGGTTGATGTTTTTCCACTTTCCGCGTATGCGCTATAAATCTTGTACAAGGTGCCTCTTGGGACACCAAAAACTTAGGCTACCTTGGTTACGCTAGCATCTATCGCAAGAGTACCAAAAATATTTCCACGTTCGAATTCACGCGGCTCCGACATTATGCACTCACAACTACACAGAACACTGTTCTGACCATGACTGACAATTGCACCGTAAAGGTGCAGTTTGAGGTCAGCGCAACCTGCAGGCTCGGCTGTGTTTTCGTATATATTCTTCCAAGGATCGTATTTAAGTTCCCCGAACATTTCTGTTGCACTTACGTATCGGCTAAATCGATATGTTACTGTCATAGTACCGCCCATCTGAAATCTTTCGATGTCTGTTGCCATATCTGTTTGGATAAGGACTGGCACTGGAACAATACTGCAGAACTGGTCACACTGGCGAGATGGGAAACTGACTCAGTTTCGTAAAGAAAGAGGAAAGAAACATTACGTGGTCTTGCTTAAGTAATCATCCTGATGAGGACGATGAAGATATGAAAAAGAGCACTGCCTTAACTGGACAAGGACTCACATCTATAAGATTAGCTTAAGGTTGCACTCCAGAGCTTTGATGAGACTTTTTTACATACAGCACCAAAAGGTGTTAAAAACATAATTCTGCAACAATTTACGTCATCTGCATGTTTGTCACATGGGTGATGTGCGGGAGTACTAAATGTAGAGACCCCTCTATGTAAGAGTGGATTTATCCAAAGTCACCAGCGCGATCATTAAGTTGGATGTTGAAGGAAGTGATCTGGGATATTGAGGGAAATTGCACACGGCGTGAAGTGATACAGGAAAACCGTGGAACTCTCAATTCTATACACGTGGACGGGAATTCGAATCACATTCTTCCCCTATAATAGTTCAGGCCTTTAACTTCCGTAACACCTTGCTTAGTTTAAGCTTTTGAACTAAAAGCAAAGGCAGGAGAAAACCTGTGGACAAATGCGGCTGCTATTTCTCGTTTCCGGTATTTTTGTTGGCTTCTCAAACAATACGCGAACGGTAGCTGCTTAAGTAATGCAAGCCAAATGAAACACCCTCACCACTCGCGGCGTCGGTACGCTAACCGCAGAGGATTGCATTCTGCGGCGCCCGGCAGCACGGCGTGGCGAAACGCAATCCTGACAGCGGGACGACTTCATGACCGGCGCGCGTTGCTACATCCGCTCGGCGGGCACTATTCTTGGGCGCCTAGAAACCAACCTCAACGGGCAACATCTCTTCATCTCTGCTTCGTGCACGGAGAGGGCCAGCGCGAAACCGACTGTTACCAACAACTCTCAGACGCTTTCACTCCACAGTCGTGCCGTGCTTGGTTCTCAGCAGGTCAGACAGTCGTCTTCGTCACACCTGTTGATTAAGCGTAGTAGCGGTGCAAGAAGCTAGAATGTATTCGATCTGGTACTCCGTGTAAAGTAGGTGAACGGATACAGCTCGCAAGTATGTTCATCGAAATCTACACTATGTAATCAAAAGTATCCGGACACCTGGCTGGAAATGACTTACAAGTTCGTGGCCCCCTCCATATGTAATGCTGGAATTCGATATGGTGTTGGCCCACTCTTAGCCTTGATGACAGCTTCCACTCTCGCTGGCATACGTTCACTGAGGTGCAGCAAGGTTTCTTGGGGAATGGCAGCCCATTCTTCACGGAGTGCTGCACTGCAGAGAGGTACCGATGTCGGTCAGTGAGGCCTGGTATGAAGTCGGAGTTCCAAAATATCCCAAAGGTGCTCTACAGGATTCAGGCCAGGACTCTGTGCAGACCAGTCCATTACACGGATGTTATTGTCGTGTAACCACTCCGCCACAGCCCGTGCAATGTGAACAGGTGCTCGATCGTGTTGAAAGACGCAATCTCCATCCCCGAATTGCTCTTAAACAGTGGGAAGCAAGAAGATGCTTAGCATCAATGTAGGCCTATGCTGTTTCCATTTATGTGTAACCAAGAAGGAACTTATTACTATAGTTTCAGTATGACATGGGATGCAAGCCCCCTCCATGAAAAACACGACCATACCGTAACACCACTGCCTCCGAATTACACTGTTGGCGCTACACACGCTGGCAGATGACGTTCACCGGGCATTCGCCATATCCACATCGTGCCATTGGATCGCCACATTCTGTACCGTGATTCGTCACTCCACACAACGTTTTTCCACTGTTCAATCATCGAATGTTTACGCTCCTTGCACCAAGCGAAGCGTCGTTTTGCATTTAGCGGCGTGATTTGTGGCTCATTAGTAGCCACTCTACCACGAAATCCTAGTTTTCTCACTCCCGCCTGACTGACATAGTATTTGCAGTGGATCCTGATGAAGTTTGGCATTCCTTTATGATGGTCTGGATAGATGTCTGCCTATTACAAATTACGACCCTCTTCAACTGTCGGCGATCTCTGTCAGTCAACAGACGAGGTTGGCCTGTACGCTTTTGTGCTGTATGTGTCCCTTCATGTTTCATTTTCACTATTACATCGGAAACAGTGGACCTAGGGATGTTTAGGAGTGTGGAAATCTCGCGTACAGACGTATGACACAAGTGACACCCAATCACCTGATCACGTTCGAAGTCCGCGAGTTCCGCGGGGCGCCCCATTCTACTTTCTCACAGTACGATCAAGTGAAGCGGTCATCAACATGAAGATTGGTTTGAACACTCACAGTGTTTTACTGAGTACGGTATTGTAGAACAGCCGTGCTCAAAGTGTGGGGTGCGCCCCGCTGGCGGAGGGCGCGTATAAGAAAGACATCCGATGAACAAATATTGCTAACGTCAGATTCTCATTTCCATGAACCAAGTTAGGAAGCTCCCCCATCGTTAATTTGCTGTTTTACTTTACAAGGAGTGACCAGTAGATTCTGTCAGCAGGAATGCTCCAAAAAGTCGCTAGTAATGTTTCGTCACACAGCCCCTGTTATCGATCACCCGCACTGTTAACTACGTGCTGAATATGTAACAATCACCAATGACAATTTGTGAAGATTTTATGAAATGGCATTAATAAAGACAAAACATCGGTCTTGGACAGCAGCGAGACGCTGTGTCAAAGAGCCAACCAATATTGGACTGCTTTCTTTACAAATTCAAGTACACACATCACACTAAATATGCAAATCTCAAATAGGCTAATTTCCGAATTTGAACCGCATGCATTTTTACTCTAGTTTCGTTCTAGTATGACCAGTTTCAATCCAACTATTTTTAAATTGGCATTTTAATATTGACTATTTCCTGTTGTCATTTATATGTAGTTATCCTTATATTGTAAAAACATTCTACATCAATTACACGTAATATAGATAGAAACAGTTAAACTTTAACTACCTAACTACTTTCTGAACAAATTTGTGAAAATGTGTGAAGTGAAAAACCTAGATTTGTTCGATTACAATAACTGCACCCGCCGGTGTGGTTATTTATGAACTAGTTGTAACTGTTAACCTTCAACATCTTTAAATAATACAAATGCATGACCAATAATTAGAAGTAATTAGATATCGCAGGCCGTTTTTGTGCCTTCTATGAGGAGTTCTGAGGGCGGAAAGAATAGGGAAGAGCGAGTGAAGAAAAAAAAGTTTCAGAAGGGGGGTGCAATGGAAAAAGTTTGAGAAGCCCTGATGTAGAAGATGATACGCCATTCCTTTCATCCGGTCTGACAGTCAGCACATCCAGCAATTTACATAGTTCATAAGGACTCTGCCACCCGGGAAGGTGCACTGTTCACAGACGGAATGTATTCAATATTAACACGGCGTTATTTTTATCCTCAGGTAGAAGCTACGTCAGAAAATCCCTAGGATCCATTAATCTGTGGATACATGTTCTGAGACCCATAAGACGACACCAACATAGTCACACAAGATCGAAAACTCCGTGTTAGCTGTTAGGCCTTACAACAATCAACGATACTCCACGTGCGTATCCATAGTAGTCCGTTCAGTCATACTGAAACTATAGTAATAAGTTCCTTCTTGGTTGCACATAAATGGAAACAGAGAGAGCACTGATTAGAATATATTGCCAGTTGCCTATCTTGCCAAAACAAGCATGGAAGGAAGATTACAGTGCAAAATCTTGTCGACTTCGACGTCATTAGAGATGTATAATACGCTGGGATTAGACAGGATGTGGAAGAAACTCTGCCATGGCAAGTTCATAGGCATCAATTGCATGAAATTATTAAAGGAAACCATAGGAAACGTAGAAGTGAGGAAACCTTATGGGGACTGACCCTGCTCCGACCGAACCATCTACGAGGGGTGTTCAGCAAGTAATGCAATACATTTCTTTTCTCGGACAATTACGGTTGAAAAAATGAGGAATTTGTTGTGGGACATGGAATATTACCGCTTCAGCCCCTACAGTTTCATGAAGTTCCGATAGTAGTCGGCGCTATACGTACCCTTCAAAATACTTCTGTAACGGAGGCGCGTTCCTAGCAGAGAGCTGTCATTGACTTTCTTTTGACGGAAAACCAGAACATCGCAGATATTCGTACCCCCTTGCAGATGACCTGGCAGTGAAAAAAAGCACGGTGAGCCGTTGGGCGAGGCGTCTCTCATCATCAAAACAAGGTCGCGCAAACTACTTCCTCACTAACGCTACAGCACGGATCTCGCACCTTCCGGCTGCCGTGTGTTTGCCCCCATGAAGGATGAACTCCGCGGAAAGTCGTATGTGGATGATGGGGAGGTTATTGAGGCAGCAAGACGACATCTCTGACCTCGAACAGCAGAGTGGTGCCATCGGGCATATAGACCCTCCCAGTGAGGTGGCGCAAGGCCATCGCATTGAACGGAGATTATGTTGAAAAATAGGGTTTTGTAGCCAAAAAAGTAGGGAATAATATGGTGTACTGGAATCCTGAATAGAACCAACTGGCTTTAAGATAAAAATGTGTTGCATTGTTTACTGAATGCCTATCATACATATACATGACTAATATGCAATTCACAAATAACTGCTTGGCACTGCGGCAGGTCGCTCAGTGTACGCGGAAAGAGGTTTATAGTGGCAGCAGACACGCCTACAAGCAATTGCTATGACGTGCTGGTTCTTCAAGCATTAAGCGAAGGTCTCTGTTGCACGCAGCTGCACTTCGCTGTAACTCGAAGAATGGGACATCTTCAAGGGCCTGCAGATGTCGTAAAGTTAGGCTCCCAGGACACAAGAGAGAAGCGGTCAAAAAATTGCAAGCTCTCAACTCACAATAAGAAAGAGAAAATGTAGAAAGAAATCTGTCAGAATAAGACACAATTTGATGCACTCTGAGACAATGGACTATCATCGGCCTTATACTGAAGCAACATTGCAAAGAAAAACGACCGATCATAGCACAACTCCCAGTAAGGCATCTCAAATTTCCTACAGACAGTAAGTGCGGAAAGCTCCGAAGAGAAATAAATAAATAGGAAACTTGATTGCAAGTAACATTAAATCACTGACGGAAGAGTTTCAGATCCCCGATGCTTACATATTTAACTGTTACCTATTTTGAGAAATCTGTACTGTATTTCCGTAACAATTTGTCGAGATCCTTCTAGGTGGTCTGTTCTGAACGAGAAAGACCTATGAAAGCTAAGACACTAGCTGTTTGTTTCGTGTATGCATATTTTGTGCATATTCCGAATAGTAAATTATTTGATCTCTTCATACGCTCGAATACATCTACGCACCAACAACTGATTTCACAGATACAATATTCAACAATTCGTTGCTGTTTAACATCGACTGTCAGTAGACGGCAATTCACGAATACAAACTTTGCGTTTGCAAACACTTAATTTTGAACTATTTCTGGATGTAGACAGGTCACCGGGACACTAATCTGCCTCCTACACATATTCCTGAGTTATTTCAATGGATGACTAGTCTTTACCAAGGATACAGCAAGAAATCATTTACGCGCGTGTCTTTTTTTTAATAACCGCAACGAACTATCTCATTTCTTATCACTTCATGTAAAATTTTTCACCATTTTCTCTGAAGGTAAATGCACTTATTAAAAAAGTATGTCAAGACTGACATATCACATGATACTCTCGGCAGTAGTATGCATTATCTATAGCGCGAATAATTCATATCAGTTCTGTACTTCGTTACTACCATTTGCACAATATCGTGTGCCTGGATGAACGAAAATCTTACTCGTATTATTAGCCTCATGAAATTCGAAACGTACACAAAAATCTGAGAATCAAAAATAAAATGAAACATGCTTAAGATGGTTTCATGTAGTACTTAACTTTGTGCTAAAATTTACTTACCATTCATGGTACATTGTCTATTTGAGTTGAAGAATTGTGAAATATGTTCGCTTGTATTTCAAGGAGGAGGTACGACAGTTGTTTCGACGGTTTCACTTTGATGTTGTATCAGCTTAAATGGAAAAATGGATATGTTTTTAACTGATCTGTTTTCATAATGATGCCCGCCGGTGTGGCCGAGCGGTTCTAGGCGCTTCAGTCTGGAGCCGCGCGGCCGCTGCGGTCGCAGGTTCGAGTCCTGCCTCGGGCATGGATGTGTGTGATGTCCTTAGGTTGGTTGAGTTTAAGTAGTTCTAAGTTCTAGGGGACTGATGACCTCAGATGTTAAGTCCCATAGTGCTCAGAGCCATTTGAACCATTTGATAATGATGGTCAATGGCCGAAACTGATAGATGATATACAGGCTAAATAAAACAGCTGATGATTAAAAAGCATTTTCTGATGTACTTAACGGCAGTTAGTTCTCAACTGACGAAAACCATAAACAATTATTTTGGGCTGTATACTGGTTCATA
This sequence comes from Schistocerca serialis cubense, assembly GCF_023864345.2. Taxonomy (NCBI): domain Eukaryota; kingdom Metazoa; phylum Arthropoda; class Insecta; order Orthoptera; family Acrididae; genus Schistocerca; species Schistocerca serialis. Next base: position 376,647,487 of record NC_064643.1, on the reverse strand, counting down.
TTTGAACACCCAATTTAAAATTCGAGACAGCAGAAACTAGTACGCTATATGTCATTCTGGTTGGTAAAGGTGTGGACTTGTTTACTGCGAGACGTTACAGAGAAAGTAGACCGAACTGCTTCAGTTCCGATCGAAATCCAGTTTACAATCTTGCGCATATATGTTGTCCACCACGAAAGAATGCGTACGCCGCAAATGCAGAAAAGGAATATTTAATGCTAAATTGTGCCCTGGCTTCAATTCAAAGCCTTCTGCAGAGCGCTATCGAGTGAGGGCGTGTGGTGGAACTGTTGAAGGTGATCCCACCGTCGTATGGGCACACTTGGTGCTATTCGAGACTAACAGACTGTATAACAACATTGAATTTCACCTTCTCACATCTCTCTCTCGTTATTTCATTAACAAAACTAACGCAGAAGCAATTTTTCATCTGCAGAAGAGCATGCTGTGTTGTTAAACTTCCCGTCAGATTAAAATGCAAACCCCAAACCTTGCCGTTCGCGTGAAATGTTATGTTTAATCGTCGCATCAAGTATGCGACTCCACATTATTGCTACACGTTTCTAACTATTTAGAAATGAAATGGGAGCACTTTAAATTCCTGAAAACGGTTTGCATGTCCAGCACTGGGTGTCAATACTGCATCACGTACTCAATTTCGCAACCGAGAGTAATTTATAAAAGTCTACCCTCTATGTATAAGTTTCACTTTCCTTAATTATATATGACAATCTAAAACTGCGTATTGCAATGAGATTCGAACCCGGGCTGTAGCACTGCACAGATAAAAAAAGCTATCAAATAAAAGCTGTTGCAAAACTTAAAGAATCTGTATCTTTTAAATTATCAGCGTTAAATAATTTCTGTTAGCAAAGCCTCACGTTTATTGGATCCTTGAAAACCTGCCCCACTGTGCATAAAATGTACCTCTGGCTTACACTGCTGTGAGGATGGTGCTTGAGTGTTTGTCCAGAGACGAATCGCGGGCAATCCCAAATGACACGGAAGTTGACACGCCCAAAGCCTCAAGACGACGTGTCCTTAAGCACCAAAGTCGCTGTATACGGTGGCGCACAGCATTTGCGACAAACAACTGACCCTACTGGTCGATTGTTCTCCGTCCGCAATATAGTTATAGAGTTAAATGTGCACTATGTCGCCAAAAATATCCTGACACATAGCTGTTCGTTCCAAGCGAGCACGCGAAGTCACTAATAGGACTACTGAGGGATAGTTTGTGCTATTAGTAATTGGCTTACGGTAAGAACGGAGCAAAATTTATAAAAGGAAGGAATACCGGATTTCAATGTCCTGCTGAGGAGATCATTTGAGAAGGAGCTCACGCACCGAATGCACCCGAACGGGAAGTCATACGTGTTTCATTTTAAAACAAACATTTCTGGATTCATTTTAATCGGTTTGGGGGAACCAGGAAAAAACAATTTGGATGGCCGTACGCTGATTTTAACCAAATTTCTATGTCTGGCACCTGGGTGAGGAGATATTAATGAATTTTCTTGTATGCTTTGCGCAATATATGCTAAAGTAAGTTCCAACTCTATGTGCCGTACTGTTTTGTTTGTACGGCTACTTAAATTACATTTGTGTGTGTGTTCAATTCAAATCGACAAACTACATTCCTGCCGTCATAAACTGATTGTTTACAGCAAATGGATATTTATCAAAAATTGATGAAAGTTAATAAGCAGTCTGCTCTTAGATTTTCAACAGTTAAAAATGTGTGGCTTATTTCAAAGGCGCCACAAATTATCCACGTACAGAACAGCTGAAAACTACAATCGATAGAGGCATTCATCGAGGATTAATATTTATGAGATAGATAGTATTGTAGGCACATCAGAGGAAAAAGTATGGTGCATTTCATCGTTTTGTTCTACCAGTGGTTACTTATGTTAACTGGTCATTCAATTTTTTCTGTTTACCTGAAATTATTTCCTAATTTATAGATGGTCAGTTCAATTCTAATGTTATCACCCTTAATTCTGTCGAATTTACTACACCCTTTTACTGCTGCAAGAAATGTCATTGCTGCAAGTTGAATTCCACTCTCTTCCTGCTTATATGTAACCAACACTCAGTTCCGTATGATACCGTATGAGCAGCCATGATCTTAAGATCCCTTAATAGTTTTTTTCTTTTTTTTGTTGGAGAATTTTGGGAGTTTATTCTCTGTATCTCAGTCATATTGGTACGTAATGTGACATCCAAGGCAGCTGAAATACTTGTTCTAGTAATTCACCATCAACAACAATTGTTTGTCTACGTAGGTCTTTTCCTGGTATTTTTTACGTAATGAATTAACGATAAAAAGCATTAACATGAGTGTCTCATTTGATGTGTGCAGAAACGAATATTTCAACAATGTTTGGTCGGTTTTACAAAACTGAGCGCATTGGCTGCACTGTGTGGAACGGGTACACTATTTCACACCAGAGACGGAACAGTAGCCAAGTACTGCGTGTTTGAAAATCTCTGAGGACTGTCGCCATGTGTAATATTCAAAGACCACAAATATTACGGATGGGAAAGTCCCTCGATATGTTCAGAATAGACTTGGCCACTGTTTCTATGTTTCGATACAGTGTATCGATACGTGGAACTGTTTCAGTGTTTCGGAACGGCTGTGGTTCACTGTTTCGAAACAGTGGTGTTTCATTCCGCCCCTGTTTCGGATAACCGCACCAGATTCGATCTCGAGCTAGACACAGAAACTGTATCGTTGTTTCAAAATAAGGCTGTTTCAGTCCACCTGCGCTTGGAACGGACTAATTGTATCGAAACAGTGATGTTTCATTCCGCTCTGTGTCGTACGAGATTCGGGCTCGGCACAGATACTGAAAGACAACATAACACTTCATGAAACACTTTCAAGAGTGTCGAATTCTTTTTGACAAGCAATAGAATGAAGCTTAAGATATCCGAAAATAAAGCTTCGTTTCTAGCTGACTGTCCTATTACGAAATGGCGTAACATCTGCTTTATAAACACTAACCAAACAATGAAACAACGCATACTATTCCCATTCAAAATAATAAATATGTGAAAATCATTCGATTAAATTACACTTTTTTTATAACATATGCTTCTCTTTTCATGTACAGTACTCGTATTAAGAAACGCAAGTAAGCCTACAACATTTTGAATAAAAAAGGCTTAGAGTGACAATTATTAGACATACACATAAATCTGATCTAGGTATAGTTGCAAGCAATCGGTTTGATCACTAATAGTGTAATGGTGAACGGGAAGGGCTGGGAAGCATGGTGACTTTATAGTAAAGGTTCGAAACACCTTGAAAGACAAAATTTTTTTCTGTTATATTTTGTTATTTATTCGAATTATTTGGCGTTATTTGTGAGTCTAGAGTCACTGTGCCTATTATCCACAATGATTCCCTTGAAAGACAAAATTTTTTTCTGTTATATTTTGTTATTTATTCGAATTATTTGGCGTTATTTGTGAGTCTAGAGTCACTGTGCCTATTATCCACAATGATTCCCTTTGTGTGCATGGAAATTAGCAGGATGGGTATATTACCCATACTAACGGAATGTGGGAATCCCAGTAGCATATCCGTTGTTTCTGCAGTTTGCTCCTACCTCCAGTTCCGTTCGTGGTGGTTCTTCTGCCTTCATCTATGGCTGTCCTCAGCCAATTGAAAAGTATGAAAGTCACACAACACGAAAGCAGCGCATTTGCTGCAGGAAATACGAAACTGCCAAGACGCCCAGGTGATAGTTTCATACTTCCTGCGAAATGATTAGCGCTCTCGCACCTCATTTGTGTTTATATGGACATACTTATACAGTAGACATTCAAGATGATTAAATGTGTACGTTTATTAGATTACAAAACACAAACTGTTTCGAAACAGCGTATCGAAACATTACATTGTACTGTTTCATTTGTTTCGAAACAGTCAAGTGTTTCAGTTTGCCCATCTCTAGTTCAGAATTTTTCGTGCCAACCTTCATACCCTCCCTCCCCAACCGTTCAGCAAGCACAATTCGAAGCCCAAGAGAAAAGCAGCCGTGGCGCATACGTCACAGCACGTGACACTACAAGTCTTACGAGTGCCAGCAGCCGTCTGCGGTGTGGAGCGAGTAACTATTTCAGACAAATCTACTTATTCTTGACTGCGGGTTTAAATGTTTGAAATTTCTAGACAGCACACAACAAAATCAAGAATCTTATTGGGCACTTTTCCAATTAAATACTGATTTTCCGTGAGTCCTGCATGGAGCCGAGCATTCACGAAGTGTGGCGGACAAACCGACTAGTGGTGACGTCAGAAGTTCGTTGCAGGGCCTGCGTATCTCGTTGGCCCCAGCACATGTAGTCCCTTTTGTCTGCCCCCACACAACCACACGTTCGCTAACGTACTACGGACTGACTGAATGAGGTACTCGTCACAAACTTTATGAGAGGGTGCGAATCTCATATGACGACACGTCAATGCTGCCGTCCTGTCGTCATGTGTGTCATTGAAGACGGGCCGCTACCTCTAATGGGCGAAGCTAAAAAAAAAAAAAAATGATTCAAATGGCTCTGAGCACTATGAGACTTAACATCTGAGGTCATGAGTCCTCTAGAACTTAGAACTACTTAAATGTAACTAACCTTAGGACATCACACACATCCATGCCCGAGGCAGGTTCAAATGGTTCAAATGGCTCTGAGCACTATGGGACTTAACATCTGTGGTCATCAGTCCCCTAGAACTTAGAACTACTTAAACCTAACTAACCTAAAGACATCACGCACATCCATGCCCGAGGCAGGATTCGAACCTGCGACCGTTGCAGTCGCGCGGTTCCGGACTGCGCGCCTCCCGAGGCAGGATTCGAACCTGCGACCGTAGCGAATGGGCGAAGCAATCACCCGTGAATTCTTCTGAGGCGCCAGCATGGCACGACTGAAGTGATTCGCTAAAAAGGCGGAGAAACTAAATATAATTAACAGATGGAAATCGAACCCTAGTCCTTCAGACAAGAGTCAGCGGTGCTACGCTACCTCGCTCCCCCTCCTCCCTCCAAAAGTCATCGCAACGACATTCCACTGAATTACGGCACAAATGAATGACCATAGGAGAAGTAGCAAAATCACTCGAGATAAAAAAGATACTTCCTGACTGGCATCAACGGAAGCCGAACACAAATCCAACCTAAGGCATATTTTGGGACGGCATAAGAATCAGTCTGATTAATTAATCAGCGACCTGGAGCGGTGACCTCGATATTCGTCGTAGACAAAGCGCCAGACCTCTCGAGACTTGTGAAGTTTTTCCGATTGAAGCTTAAAATAATGGCAAGAGAAAAAAAACAGCGAAACTAGTAATATTCAGACGCAGTATTTTTCAGATACGACACTACCATCCACACGTAGTATCATTATTGGGAACTTCTAGAAGTTATGTGGGGTCACTCTAATAAATCTCTCAAAGCGTGAAAGAAACAGGGTGAACAGAAATGACAATAGTTCATCAAAACACCATCCACTGCGAAGGAATTATCCGATTGGGACGGAAATTGTGCTCATTTTTTGTCTGTACGTGTATATATCATCTACATGTAAAGAAAAACAAATGAGCACAATTCCAGAAAAACTGGATGATTTATTCATGAGAAAGAGCTTCAAAAATTGACCAAGTCAATAGTGCGTTGCTCCGTCTCTGGCCTTTAGGCAAGCAGTTATTCGACTTTGTATGGATTGATCGAGTTATTGGATGTCCTCCTGAGGGATATCGTGCCAACTTCTGTCCAACTGGGGCGTTACATCGTCAAAATCCCGAGTGGGTTGGAGGCTCGTGCCCATAATGCTCGGTACATTCTTAACTGGGAGGAGATCCGGCGATCTTGCTGGTCAAGGTAGGGTCTGGTAAGCACGAAGACAAGCAGTAGAAACTCTCACCATGTGCAGGTGGGCATTATCTTGCTGAAATGTACGGCCAGGATGGCTCGCCGTGAAGGCCAACAAAATGGGGCGTAGAGTATCATCGAGATAATGGTGCGCTGTAACGGCGCAGCGGATGACAACCAAAGGGGTCCTGCTATGAAAAGAAATGGCAACCCGGATCATCACTCCTGATTATCACGCCGTGTGGCGGGCGGCAGTCAGGCTGGTATTCCACCGCCGTACAGACTCGTCTTTGGCCTGGAATGTCATTACTGTGGCACAAATTTCTTCAATGATGATTCCCGCTTCATTCCGAGCGCCTCGATGACCAGTGAAGCCGTGTCTGGAGACGCCCTGGACAGTGATGGGATACCGACGTGACTGTCGCACGCCTGGCTGCGTGGCAACGTGGGTGACGGTCTGGAGTGACATTTCTTTACATGGCAGGACGCTTGCATAAGGCCGACGGGTGGAAAAACGCGTGATTGCCTCCTTCAATTTGTGAAGCTCTTTCTCTTTAATACATCACTCAATGTTTCTGAAATTATCAACATTTGTTTGTCTGTACATGTACATTACATCTACCAATTTCCGTCCCAGTCGGAAAATTCGTCTCTCTCTCTCTCTCTCTCTCTCTCTCTCTCTCTCTCTCTCTCTGAGCATATGTGCAGCACGGGATATTTGACAACACGGATGTCGAACGGCATTGCATGAGCGTAAGAGTGGAGTGAAATAAATTCAAGTCAAAGTGTTGTTGTAATGATTCGAATCTTTCGTATTTTGCAAACAAAAGTTTCCAGTTTTCCTCAAATCCACATTAAAGGAGAGATAATCGTTTTGCATCGACTAAATACCTCTTCTACGAAGGAACTACAGATTGTATATAATGTTATATTAGGAAACAATGAATTATACGTAGGTTCGAACTTAAATAGTGGCAACACTGCTGTGGAGACGCTATGCAATGGAATCTACTATTGTCTTTGTTAGCCCACGTTGTTGACATACCTATCTTACCTCCGAGCAAATGGACTCCCCCGTTCCACGTCACCGGCGTGCGCACAATCGAGGGTAAAACAGTCGCTTGTGAGCGAGCGGTCTAATGTAACGGTGTCACCATGTTTTCGAAACAGGAACAACGGAGATGGATCACGATTGGTCGTTTTTGGAGCATCACCTGCGACCAGCTTTACGAAAGAAACGGCAACACTTTCTGCGCAACCCACCCATCATTTTGCACGACAATGCGCGGGCGCAAACAGCGCAACCTGTGGCAGCTCTGTTCGGACGATGGGACTGGGAAGTACTGTACCATCCACCATACTCCGCGGACTTATGTCCTTGTGACTTTGATTTGATTCCGAAGATGAAGGAACCACTTCGTGGCATTCACTTCAGAACTATTCCAGAGATTCGACAGGCAGTAGACCGCTTCATTCGCACCATCAACAGACAGGCTCTGTTAACGGTATTCTACGTCTTCCACATCGCTGACGACGGGTTCAAATGGCTCTGAGCACTACGGGACTTAACTTCTGAGGTCATCAGTCCCCTAGAACTTAGGACTACTTAAACCTAACCAACCAAAGGACATCACACACATCCAAGCCCGAGGCAGGAGTCGAACCTGCGACCGTAGCTGTCGCGCAGTTCCAGACTGTAGCGCCTAGAACCGCTCGGCCATACCGGCCGGCGGCAACGGGTTCTACACAACGCTGGTGACTACTTTGAAGGACAGTAACAGGTGCAAACATGTAACTCTTTTGTATCGGCTGTGAATAAATAGTTGCGACTATTTAAGTTCCAACCCTCGTATAAGAGCACTGCCAAAATAAATCCGGTACTCGCTTAGAATAACACCTCATTACCTGCTTTCGTATGACGATGGTATAGTTCACTTTATGGCAATTTTTCGGGTTTCATATAAATTATTTATATGTTTATTATGAATCTGACTCTTGAAAGGCATTAGTTTTACTGGCAATTCGATCCTTATTGGATTCTTGAGTTTTCATGGACTGCATTTTAATGCGTTACAGGCGTAAGATTACCACCTCAACATCCTAATAAACCTCGGCCTATCACGGTCTCTCAGTGACTAATCTATATACGTGAAATAAGGAGGGTGTATGACAGGAGAGAAGGAAATAAAACTAGTTCGTGATTTTTGCTATGAAATGAACAGCACGTGTATCGCCTCTTTTTGGCGAGGATAACAACCAAAAGCACACGAAAACAAGGCATGCAGGTGGCCCGAGAGACGAGGAAGAAAGCACCACCTGCCTCACGACGCAGCCCATCCCGCATTCCGCGGCGAGTTCCCTGCTAAGTGCGATTGGCAACCGCCGGCCACACGCGTGTCTTCACGGCACACGGTCAAGCAACCGTGACATTCGCTGTGCAGCAGGTCGTTCTCCTTTCAGCCAACTAGAGCCAGAATGTAACGTAAATACAGTCACTCAGACTAACTTGTTAAACAGGTACCGATTACTCTGGGGTGCAATCAATACAGCACGAGTAGTTTCTAGTACAGCAATGAGTTCCGATGAACAAGGACAGAAGACTGTTTCGTCTGCCATACACCCCTTACTGAGGCAAATTTAAGGCCTAATTTAAAAAATAAACCACATTTATCCGGATCCTTGCAAGAAAATGCGGCAATAATATGAGAATGACAGTTCCAACACAATAATATAATGTAACAAGAATTAATCATAACGCGTTAACTTCGGTATTACATTAGCAGATTGATAACTTTAGTAAAAAAAAAAAAAAAAAAAAAAGGCCAGGAACCAGTAGACACGCGCACTGAGGCTCCGTGCACACTTTATTACGCATATACGCGCAGATAGTTCATCGATTCCAGGAATCGAGGAACTTGACGATTTTTGCCTGTTAGCGACGTAGATACTGGCGACATAACGATCCCAGGGGTTTCAAGACTTTCAAGAATGTTTTCACTTCAAGTCCGAAGCCAGAAATCAAATTACAAAACATTTTTTCGTGTGATATTATTACACATTAACAATTTTCAGATTTTCTCCTTTACTTGTACTGTGAAACCTTCCTTATTGCCCAATTTCATCACTCTACGTCACTGGGAAGTAGCCTATAGGTTTTAGCGAGTGAGTTTGCGAGTAACAAAATAAGTGATAAATCACCGTATCTTTTGATTCCACTGACATCTAATCTGAAGTTTATTATACCGCCACGGAATCACAGACCATAGCATGTGACATAAATTTCGACTTGATGCGTCTATCCGCTCTGATAAATAGAGTTTCTAACAATCGGCCAGACAGACAACAAAGTGTTCCTATAAGTGTTCCGTTTTTACCGACTGAGATACAGAACCCTAAAAAAGCATAATAAATAATGTTTTTCTACAAACAACAAAACATTTGTCTCTCCATCATCATTATTCAGCATTAAATTGCTCCAATAAAAGTGAAATTTCATTATTCCCTCATAAAATAATTGTATTTGCAACTTCGCCTAATAGTCATTGGCTGTACATAATACTATCTCATTCACCGATGTGTTGCGGTTATGAAACAGAAAGGAACCAAATAGACTGAATCGAGAGAACAGTCGGTGTGTCGGACCGCTATTTTGTGCGCTAATCCTCGTTGCTTCCGCGTCCACTGGAAGAAGCGAGGAAGATTAGGCTTTAACGTAGCCTCGACGGCTGGTTCGTTTGTGGCACAGCACATGCTCAGATTGCTTCAAAAAGCACCGTCCCGCCACTTGTCTTATGCTATTGTAGTTAGAGAAAACACGGAAACTCTAAATCTGCATCTCCGGGCGAGGACTGTAACTACTGTCCTTTCGGCTACTAAGCACTGCGCCGTGTCCCTCGATGTTCTGTTTCTACTCTCCACGTCAATGGTCCAATAACTTTGCCTAACGAAGCCCAGTCATTCTTTCACCTACTTCCAACCATAAGTTGCTCGCTCCCTGCATCAGCCCATACAAAACAGAGAATAAGGCAAAAAACAAAGAAAGCAGTCGTCGTCATTTATACTGCCGTGAACAGCTTGTTTTCACAGATTTCTGTGCAGATTAACCAGCGCCGAACTACTGTTTCGACTCAAAATTGGTCTCTGTAGCGTAGTGGTGAATTACATTTATTCTATTCTCAAAAATCACAAAAGTTCAACTGATTATTCTCTAAACTTTCCAAGCACGGTTTTGAAAACGTCCTTCGTCGAGTGTCTTTTGCCTGGAGTCAAAAATACCATGCATCACACACTCGGCTTCTTCATTTGGGACGTTCTGTAGCCACTCTTAAGACACGCCTAACATTTCGATAGTGAATCCCATCGTCACGCTCTTCCATCACTATATATGAATTTTATCGGCATTTTCTTTAGGAGAACATGAATCGAACGTGTGGCGCTGGTGTGATAACGCTTAAATTAATGTATATAGTTAACAATCATTGCTGAATGCTGATGCAGAGTCCATTCGAACTTCCTTAAACTCTGTATGTGAGCCAAACATCTATTTTAGTAAAGTGCTTTATCGGTGCAGTGTCAACATTATTAGCAGTCTTTCCGCTTACCAAACTCCCCAGCGACTTCACGCTACTTTACCGGACTCGTTAACGCTGTGTTTTACAAGTACATGTAAGACTCCGAACGAGTTTGGTATCTGACGTACGAGTGTAGGCGGATTCTTGACGCGTCACATTTACTCTGTCCAACAAAGGCAACACAGTGTACGCACCTAGAAAATGAGTAAATGTAAACGCAGTGAGATTAGATGCACGTTTGCAAGAAATGCTATCTTCGCAAAGCAAGGACTGTGGCTTATCTGCGGTGGACTCCTCTCCCGTCTCTCGTTCTCCTTATGCTTTGGCAACACAGCCATATGAAGCGTGGAACGCAAAAACATGTGCTCGCGTATAACCGTCGTTCTGCAGTCATTGTCTTCTTTCCCTCCCTTTTCATCTTTTTATCAGTGATCATCTCCTCACGTCCGTTTACTGTTAGTGCCTATGACTTTAACAACCAATGGCATGTTTTCCAATCCCTGTCTCTTACAGTTCTCGTCAACCTATTTTCGCACTGCCTAGAGTCATGATCATCTAACGTGTATGTCCACATCTCTGGCAAGTTATCTCAGCATTATGCTCTTCTCACTTATTCTCTGTAACAAATCTTCATTTTGTACTTTATCAGTTCTGTAAACGAATTACTTTTGAATGCATTACAGGAACAGCAGTGATCAATGTCTTATAAATAATTACTATTAAAAACAGTCTTGATCACGATTTATTTAACAAGTTGACGGGTTTCGAAACCGGTCACCTTGTTAAATAAATCGTGATCAAGACTGTTTTTAATAGTAATTAGTTCTATAAACATTTAAAAGCTTCCTGTAGCACCCTATTTCAAAGCCTCCCAGTTTTCTTAGTGTCTATATTTCAATTTCATAGAGTGACGTACATCAAATGTACACTTTCACCAATTTCTTCCTCTGCGTTCTTGTTGTTTACCACAAAATGCAAAGTAAGGAAAATTTATTCTTCCGAGTTCTCTTTACTTTCATTCGGAAGAGCATCATCTATTGTGGACTAGATGAGTGGTATGTGTCCTCAAAGCACTTTCATTCTTACTGTGAAGTGAGACCCCACTGCCTTTAGAATGCAGCTACTGCTTAAATTCTCCGCCAGCTCGCAGAACGAACGTATTCAGTCGCTCGGGTATACACGTACGAGCGACGTAGGCTACTTTTAACTGCTATGTTCTAAGAAAACGTTACGTCAGAGGAGTTTCGAATACAGTCAGCAGGCATCGTTTACCATCTGTTACAGACGTCGGACGGCTTACTTGCTATATTCGCATTCCGGTTAAATAACTTGCTAGTATCTCATGAATGACGAGACAACAGAGTAAGTGCGGTGTCTGCTTTGTCATGTGTGAAAGGAAGTTTTCATTTCGAGTGATAAGCGCAAACAAGGCTTTACGAGTCCTTAAAACTTTCGCCGCCATAGAAACTTGCACGTAGGCTCTCGAAGCCGCCACCGGTGAGGCCATTACATGGGCAGCCAACCGAAGCAGGACACGCCAAGAGGGTGTGAGCAATCTGCAGAGCGCGAATTTAAGAGTGGAATTGGAAAGTACCTGTGTCGTGCACCGGAGAAAACATTTAAAATTCGGTGGCCTGAGCTCTGTGCGATACCGAGAGGCAAGTCACGATTCCCTGATCACAAGGACTCGCAATTACGAAAAGTTCCTCTCTATCCTTTGCGATCACCTACACTAGACAGAAGTGAAATACCCCCAGAGTGTTTCAAAGGTTAATCTCAAATGCCCGGTCACGTCTTTATTATTAAGAGTAAATGGTGCAGAAGTATTAGATATCTGTTGCATCATCCTATACATGAGTCTTGGCATTGTACAGAATGCTGCTCTCCACTTTCTGTGATGCTTAGTGCGATAACAAGATTAGAGGGCAAACAGCCTCAACATTGAAAGGAACATTGCGGTTATAAAAAAAATTCCCGACACAAAACCAGTACCTGTAGGGAATGAGTGTGAATTTCCTGCCGGCAGGGGTGGCCCAGCGGTTCTAGGCGCTACAGTCTGGAACCGCGCGACCGCTACGGTCGCAGGTTCGAATCCTGCCTCGGGCATGGATGTGTGTGATGTCCTTAGGTTAGTTAGGTTTAAGTAGTTCTAAGTTCTAGGGGACTGATGACCTCAGATGTTAAGTACCATAGTGCTCAGAGACATTTGACCTTGCCTTTCGTGGCAGTGTACTGACAGCTACGGTTCAAAGCTTCACCTAATCATGGGCTGCTTCCCTTTCCTTCCAAAATCTAAGACGTCCGTCTGTGTGAACACCTCCGGAAGAATAGCTACACGAGGAATTTTGCTTCTCTATAGACTCCTCAGGGTTCTTTTGAGACTGAAAACATTCTGTTCTCTAGAAGAGTATACGTTAACTAGATCTGGAAAGTTAGTAATCTGCGCACGATAGGGAATCCGATTACCATACTCGGTAGAGCGCGTAATCAATACAAGGTATTTCTGTAAATGGGAGAATAATTTAATTTCAACCAAAAGCCTGAGGCTGTGGAGAAGTGTAGTGTATCACATGTATTTCGCCTTCCATCGTAGCTATAAATTATGACGTAAATTTTTAATAAAATTTTAAGTAGTAATTAAATGAGTAACCTCGATCCGAGATTATGTAAACTTAAAGATAACGATCAAATACACATCTCTGTCTACCGTCTCACGTTTCCTTTCCGTAGAGAAAGATGAAGTGTATACATTATTACGAGTTCGTTTCCGCCATTAGAGACAAAAGCCCGCAAATGATCTACAGTCGTTATTGTATAGAACTGCACAACTAAGCGGATCTGTTTGAAATTCATACAGGTCGATTAACTATGAGACAATTTGTAGTTGTGAAAGAAGGTTATCTAATAATTAGAGGTAGCATTTCTGCTGATCAAAAAGAAAGCAGTACATAAAACATTGGTATTATTTTACACATGGCACTAATACCATTCATAGTCGTATTCTACGATCCAGCCTCTACTTCTTGGTCCAAATTATTTCATATCTGCTCCGCATCTAATTGCTTTTGCTGCGACGCATGGATCGTAAATTATATTTCTTGCTTGCAATGAAACATCTTACACAAACCAGTGCCTCGCTCTACCCATTCTCTTCGAGATAAGATCATCGAGGGGAGTCATCTGTTGAGTATGACTGAAATTAGGAGAAACCCGAGACAGAATCGACTGATGGACGAAACAGAGAAAAAGGAAAAAAAGGATAGCGTGTTTCGTCAGAGGTTAGTTCGATAAGCGCGAAAGCGTAACGGTGATGCTCATCCGACCGTTAAGACAGATGTTCAAACAGAACAGTTGTGCACCACAATGTGGTTTACTGTTAAAATTCAAAAAGCGTACGTTACTACAAAAGTCAATCAATATACCGCTTATTTCTACAGACATCTCGCAAAAAGACCGTGAAGGTAAAATCGCAGGGAAGAGTCATTTCAAGGAGGCTTACAAACAATCTTCCATCGCACGATTCGCGACTGGAGTAGAAAAGGGGGGGGGGAGTGATATTGGCACATGAAGTACGCTCTGCCACACACCACAAGGTACCTCGTGGAGTGTACACGAATCGATCAATGAGATGTGTTCAGCGTACCTGGCAGCGGACTTCTCGCGAAACCCAAGTATTCGGTTCTAGTCGCAGTTCAGCACAAAGTCTTGTCATACAAAACAAGTACGCTAAGCAGTACAGGAATTCAAAATTTAATCTACGGCTATCCCCATTCCAAAGGTTGATTCAAACGGCACAGTGCAAGGGCCCATTGAAGGCATGCCGTTGCCTCCATCCGGCTAATGAACTGACTTCCCTAGGAACTAGAGTTTTGCCGGCCGCGGTGGTCTAGCGGTTCTAGGCGCTCAGTCCGGAACCGCGCGGCTGCTACGGTCGCAGGTTCGAATCCTGCCTCGGGCATGGATGTGTGTGATGTCCTTAGGCAGTTAGGTTTAAGTAGTTCTAAGTTCTAGGGGACTGATGACCACAGATGTTAAGTCCCATAGCGCTCAGAGCCATTTTTGAACTAGAGTTTTACGTGCACTACACACACACACACACACACACACACACACACACACACACACACAAATCGTTGCCGGGGAGGGGGGGGGGGGTAAGAAGCAGTAAGTGACTTAAAAACAAAGTCGTATGACCGACTTAACCTTGAAGTTAAACTACTCAAAAGTTGGCATCCACTTAACCACTCAGGCGTACTCTACACTACAATTGTTTCGCAAAATGTACATTAGTGAGATGGTGCATTGGTTAAGGGAACGGATTCGCATTTGAGATGAGTGAACTCAAATTCCCTTACGACTGTGGGATTGAATTCTCATAAACGTAGGCCTTCACACGATTCTGAACGATACAAAAGCCTCAGTATCTCTCTTCAAATTTAGCAGCCCTTAGAAAAGGGACCGCGTTAGTTGTCCGCCTATTTAAGCCTTCACTAAAATATACATATGAAGTACTTCTTCCAAGAAGTAATACTTCTACAGTTGACTTACAAAACGAAGAAAGTGACACTATTCTATCAACGATGGTTGTCGAGATCCATGGCCGATAGCGAAAGGGAAATAAAAAAGACAAAGGACTACAATCAAAATTTTCTTTCATATACCTGTTTACGTTTTATTACTGCCATTAAGCGCTAGCTGAGCTCATCATCCCACGAGGTTGTCCTCTTTATCATCATTTTACCCTTAGAAATGGAATTACTCAGTAATGAGTTAGCAAATCCACCAGATTCCTTCAAACATTCAGCCTAATATTCTAATCAACCCTCACCTATAAATCAGCCGACGTCGCTTCCATCATTGAGCGGGCGACGTGATGCACTGTTTACGATAATAGTGGACTCGTACTCGTCAAGAATCGACGTCATATCACGTCCCAATTCGGTACAACTACTGCACGTTCTTCGTGTTCTCCCTAAACCTTTTCAGGTGAATGCCAAGACGTCTCCTTCTACAAATCAAGGGTCATTTCCTGGCTACATTTTAACCAAGAGAGACAGTTCATTTCGGTATCGATACGATTTTAAACACACATTTCCTCCCTCCGACATTAAAGTGTTCCGGAATACGTTTATACAGGATTAATCACTTAAAAATTGCATTACAGATATTTCGGAAATGGAAAGTGCTATTGATGTGCGGTTTTCACAGAATGGACTAGTAGTCTGGAGCTCGTATTGTCAGCCATCAGCAGACTGTAATAAGACTTAGAAAGTGTATTTTTGTGCAAATATATACTTTTTTCAATGGAAAATGCCTGTTGACATTAACAAACTAAAAGTAGGGTAAATTAGAATGTCAGTGGTGTTTGTTGCAGGAGTCTACTGCGAGTCGTTTACGAGATATTGTATTTGGAAAAGTTTTCACACCGATACTTGTTTGCGCCATTCTACCTGCGTAGTTGTTAGATAGGATGTTGTTATATTTGCTTACAATCTGCTTGTGTGTTCCTTGAGTACACTCCAACTTGCTAATCAGAGTGGGACAGTCCAAGCAATAAACGTGAGTGGACGATGGGGTTTACCAGTGCAGAAAAAGCAGACTGTAGCAAGAATGCAGTACGTTCTTGTACAGTGTGTGCGGCGAGATATTCCAATAGACATCAGCCATCTTTGAAATTATGTATCGACCTCTTCAACCAGCTACGTGAAAGTTGTAGTGCAACATCTAGACAACGTAACAGAATGAAACAAGTGATGACAGAAGATGGGAACTGAATGTTCTTCCTACTGCTGCAGTGGATCGGCACGTCAGCTTCCGCGCAACCCCACGAGGAAGTGGCATGAGTCAACAATGTGAATCGTGTTAACTTCTGCGCATGGGCACAAGGCAGGATACTCCAGATTTATCATGTATCTTCTTTAGTGATGAAGACACATTTACTTACCACGGCCTGGTAAACCGCCGAAACATGCACTACTGTTCTGTTGACAACCGCCTTTGGCTTCGTCAGGTGGAACATCAGCGTCCATGGTGAGTAAACATGTGTTTTGAGAAAGTGAACCAACAGTTATAGGCCAGTGTTTAGGAAGAAACACTGAATGCGCACAAATACTGCAGCTTCCTAACAGACCATCTTCCACGCATGCGTCTGACGTTCCTCTGCAGACTAGGAGAAACCTGTGGTACCAACATGATGGCTATCCAGCCCACAGTGCACGAAGTACTACAGCAAGTCTTCACGACTTATTTCCAAATCGTTGGATTGGACACACAGGACCTGGACCTTGTCCGGCTTGGCCCAGTTCACATAACTACAATGTGCACCTGTAGAGTTCTTTAGTGTGTTGTAAGTAGGCTGTTTAGGTTTTTTTATTGGTAACGCCACCTCTGTATGAAAATGAAAAATCACTGGCTGTGCTGTGTGCAGTCTGTGGCTGCTTTGCATTGTTGTAATACTCGCCATTGTAGTGTTAGGCAGCTGGCTGTGAACAGCGCGTAGCGTTGCGCAGTTGGAGGTGAGCCGCCAGCAGTGGTGGATGTGGGGAGAGAGATGGCGGAGGTTTCTAATTTGTCATGAACTGATATATATATTATGACTTGTGATGATATTAAGGTAAATACATTGTTCGTTCTCTATTAATATCTTTCATTTGCTAACTACCCCTATCAGTAGTTAGTGCCTTCAGTAGTTTGAATCTTTTATTTAGCTGGCAGTAGTGGCGCTCGCTGTACTGCAGTAGCTTGAGCAGCGAAGATTTTTGTGAGGTAAGTGATTTGTGAAAGGTATAGTTTAATGTTAGTCAGGGCCCATTCTTTTGTAGGGAATTTTGAAAGTCAGATTGCGTTGCGCTAACAAAATATTGTGTATCAGTTTAAGCACAGTCATATATAATTGTTCAAAGGGGACGTTTCAGTGTGCTACAACTGGTCGGTGTGGGAACTTCTCAAAATACGATATCTCGTAAAAGACTAGCACTAGGATCCTGAAAAAAAGAAAAACACGACTGACATTCCAATTTACCCTACTTTTAGTCTGTGGATGTCAACAGGCACTGTTCCATTCAAAAAAGTGTATGCTTACATTAAAAATTATTATAATCTGTTGATTGGCTAACAATACGAGTCCTTGACTACTAAATCGTTTTGTGAAAACCGTACATCAATAGCACTTTCCATTTCCGCAATATCTGCAGTGCGAGTTTTACGTGATTCACCCTATAAACAGTTTGACGACACTAGGCAAGCATACTGAAGAATCTCTACCACGAGATGCTCCAAAATATGTACAAAATCTGTCAAAGGATTAATATTTTCGGCGTTTTTGTTTTTAATGGAAACAGACGAGTAAAGAAATAGAACGAGACCGATACTCAAGGTACCCTCCGCCACACACCGTCAGGTGGCTTGCGGAGTATGGATGTAGATGTAGATTCGTCAATGGCGTAAAATTGCTCTGCCGGCAAGTCTCGCGCGAAAGTTAGAAACTCAAGGTCTGTTGAGGTAAGCGCGTACTTGAGTGGACATTTGAGGCCGCTCACCATTCCAGAGCAACTACGAAAGCGTGAATAAGAGTAACAGCCATGCATATCAACACAGCTTATCAGGATGTGTCAACAAAAAATCACGAACAACAACATCGTGTTCCATAGATCAAATTTTACAGCACCTTCTGGAAATACGAGCAGGTACACCCAGGAGAGGTGTAAAGATGTCTGCGTTACAAGATTAAGCTCGAATGTGCATCGCCTTTTAGGGGTGTTCCTCGGCCGACGGCTACGGTGAATGTGTTAACCAAATTAAATATAAATGCCCTGTTTTGTGAGTGTGTGCAAAAGTTTTTATAGGGACACTGGATGAATAGCCAGTGATATGAAAGGACGAAACAAAGGGTTCATGTACGACTTTGTACGTACAACAGGTCACAATGTTCAGGATCATTAATCTTACGACTATCAGCGTTGTGTTTCGGAGCACTAGTTATCATCTCTGATGTAGTGGCATACATATTACTTACGCTACTAATACTAATAGCTAGTTATCGCTAGTTCGTCCGGTTGCATCTTTGTTAGGTCCAGAACATATAAATGTAAAAACTATATAGCGTTGTTAGGTCCAGAACATATAAATGTAAAAACTATATAGCGTAATTTTTTTGCCAAAAGACATGCTGTCATATACAGTTCTTGGTGATGCTGTGGTGATACGTTACTGAATAACTGGCGGTATGAACTGTTATCCGTCTTCGAGAGCCCTCTACATAGTGTACGTACACTGACGTGACATAATCCATGGATACCTCCTAATATCGTGTCGGACCTCCTTTTGACCAGCGTAGCACAGCAGCCCGACGTGGCATGGATTCAACAAGTCGTTGCAAGTCCCCTGCAGAAATGTTGAGCCATTCTGCCTCTATAGCCGCCCATAATTGCGAAAGTGTTGCCGATCCAGGATTTTGTGCACGAACCGACCTCTCGATTATGTCCCACAAATTTTCGATGGTATTCTTGTCGGGCGATCTGGTTGGGAAAATCATTCGCTCGATGTTCTTCAAATCAATAGCCAACAATAGTGACCCAGTAACATGAACATTGTCATCCGTAACAATTACATCGTTGTTCGGGAACATAAAGTCCATGAATGGCTGCAAATGGTCAATGATCGGTTCAGTTGGACCAGAAGACCCAATCCATTCCATGTAAACACGGCCCACAAAATTATGGAGCCACCACCAGCTTCCACAATGCCTTGACAACTTTGGCCCGTGTGGTCTGAGGGTCTGCGCCACACACTAACCCTACGATCAGCTGTTACAACTGAAATCGGGACTCATTTGATCAGGCCACTATTTTCCAGTCGTCTAGAGTTCAACAGATGTGATCACGAGCCCAGGACAGACACTGCAGGCGATGTACTTTACAAAAGGCACTCGCGCCAGTCATCTGCTGCCATAGCCCACTACCGCCAAATTTCGCCGCACTGTCCTGATGGATACGTTCGTCGTACTTCCCACATCGATTTCTGCTATTATTTCACGTTTTGTTGCTTGTCTGTTAGCACTGACAACTCCACGCAAATGCCACTACTCTCTGTCTTTGCGTGAAGGTCGTCGGCCATTGCGTTGTCCATGATGAGATGTAATGTCTCAAATGTCGGTCTACAACGGTATAAAAAAATTCGAAACGAATGCATACTGATGCAGAATCATAAAAACAATTGTGACAGCTTCTGAATCCACATGTACATTCTGTGAGCTACCTAATGGTGTCGACAGGCGGTAGTTTGTGTATCACTATCACTTCCCTCCTCCCTGTTAAAGTCGCGAATTGTTCGGGAGAAGGACAGTTCTCGGTAAGTCTCCATATGAACTCAAATTTCTCTAGTTTTACCTTCATGGCACTTTTGCGGGATATACGCAGGAGAAAGCAATATTCTGACTGACTCTTCCAGGAAAGTAAGCTCTCATAGTTTTAACAATAAACACACAGCGATGCCCAACGCCTCTCTTGAAGTGTCTGTCACTGGGCTTAGCTGGCCAACCCGCGCTTACTGAGCGAACCTGTGACGAGACGCGTTGTTCTTTCAATCTTCTCAATTTCGATCTACTAATCCTATCTGGTAAGGGTTCCAAACCTACAAGCAATCCTGAGTTACTTGTCGAAGAAGGATTTTGTAAGCTACATCCTTTCTAGACTGACTATATTTTATGAGGGCCTTTCCAATAGCTCTCACATCTGGCATCTGTCTTACCTACCATTACTTTTATGGATTCGTTCCACCTTAAAACGCTCTGTACGCATACTCTAGTTATTTTATGGGCGTAACTGCTTCCAATGGTTGTCTTGCAACCGGGTAGTTACACAATGATGGCATATTTATCCTCAATAAGTTACATTTGTTATGTTGAAGGTCAACTGCCAAGTCCTACGCCAAACGTTCGATCTTCTGCAGGTCTTCGCTACTCCACCACTTTCTAGCGTTGCGAGTTCTCCATATAGAAAAATAGCATCCGTGAACAGCCTTATGGAGTTTCCGATGTAATCCAGTGTACAGCGGTCCCATAGCATACTGTTGGAGTACGCCCGAAGTTACTTTACCTGCCTAAGATTTCCCTCCTTTAAGAGTGGCAAGCTGTATCTATTTGCTACCAATTCTTCAGTCCAGCCAAAAAACTAGTCTGATATTCCGCACGCTCGTATTTTGATCATTAAACAACAGTCCAGAACAGTATGTAGAGTCCTCCGGAAGTCAAGCAGCAAGGCATCAACCCAGGCACTGGTTTCTACCGCCTTCTGGGTCTCGCACACAAACTGAGTGGGCTGGACTGGGTTTCACAAGACAGTTGTTTGCGGAAGTCCACGTAGATTCGTACTACAGATTTGCAGCCTGCAGAAAGGTCGTAATACGAGAGCATAACTCTCTTTGATTTAACCCTACGCAAGGGTGTAGTGGCATCACGAGTTAAGCCCCTTCACGATCTGTCTCCACGAATTTATGTCTTGAGCGTGGTGACGTGCTTGCTGCAAGCCCCATCCCGGTCTAGCTCTTAATATGGTTTATCCACAGTAATGCCGCGCTCCCTCTAGGTCTCCAGCTGTGGACTTTTCTTCTATTATTGTTCTTTCCATATTCTCCTTCTGCCAACGTTACCGAAATATTTCGACTGATTTTGGTTGATAAATGTCAAAAACCTTGTTCTGATGGCGGGCTGCCTCAGCATCAGTTACAGTCACCTTTCTCTGTTATTTTTGTTGAATTTCTATTCCGCAATTACCTACTGAATAAGGCTTCACAAAAGGATAAAGAGAACCATCACGTCCAAAATGCAATGCCTGACAAGAAAAGTAATGCACTCAGAAGCGGAGCAGGAAGCGAAATGATACTTTACGGACTGAGACGGTATGTGACGCTATTTCAGTGATCACAAGATCGAATGAAATTTACAAAGAACTTGGCAGCATAAACCCTCTTGTCATATGAAACTGTAACCCCTCCGGGCTGGATGCATGCATTGATTCGATTGGGAAGTCAGTGTACCCTCTCCTGAGGCAAGCTGGCTCACAATTCTTACAATTGGTCCTCGATATCATGGATACTGCCAGTGGGAAGGAGTTAATTCCACACATGTACTATCGGGGACAGATTTGGGCATTTTGTTGGCCACTGGCATACCTCAACATGACGCAGACAGTTCATACAGACACGAACCATGAGTAGACGAGTCTTGTCCTATAGAACAATAATATCACTACATTGTCGCACGCCGGTGGCTCACCACACCACGACGCCACGAGCAACACCGCTGTGCCCCTCTAAAAGATTGGAAGAAATGCGATTCATCGCTGAGCACAATGCGACGCCATTCATAAGCAGTCCACGGTCCTGGGCAAGGTATCACTCGAAACGCAGTGTGGTGTCAATGGTAACCTATGCATGAGATGATAATTTCTTGGTCTGGATGTTGCTAGTCTCCTAACAACGGTGGGAGATGACACAAATTGTTGCGGGGAGTCCATTACTTGTTCTCCACGCACAATGCAGAGTGGTTATACACTACTGCCCATTAAAATTGCTATACCACGAATATGACGTGCCACAGACGCGAAATTTAACCGACAGGAAGAAAATACTGTGATATGCAAATGATTATCTTTTCTGAGCTTTCACATAAGGTTGGCGCCGGTGGCGACACCTACAACGTGCCGACATGAGGAAACTTTCCAACCGATTTCTCATACACAAACAGCAGTTGACCGGCGTTGCCTAGTGAAACGTTTTTCTGGTGGCTCTTGTAAGGAGGAGAAATGCGTACCATCACGTTTCCGACTTTGATAAAGGTCGGATTGTAGCCTATCGCGATTGCGGTTTATCGTATCGCGACATTGCTGCTCGCGTTGGTCGAGATCCAATGACTGTTATGGGGTGCCATTGGTTACACGTCTTGGTCACCTCTTGTTCGCATTGACGGAACTTTGAACAGTGGACGTTACATTTCAGATGTGTTACGACCCGTGGCTCTACCCTTCATTCGATCCCTGTGAAACCCTACATTTCAGCAGGATAATGCACGACCGCATGTTGCACGTCCTGTACGGGCCTTTCTGGATACAGAAAATGTTCGACTGCTGCCCTGGCCAGCACATTCTCTAGATCTCTCACCAACTGAAAACGTCTGGTCAATGGTGGCCGAGCAACTGGCTCGTCACAATACGCCAGTCACTACCCTTGATGAACCGTGGTATCGTGTTGAAGCTGCATGGGTAGCTGTACCTGTGCACGCCATCCAAGCTCTGTTTGACTCAATACCCAGGAGTATCAGGGCCGTTATTACGGCCAGAGGTGGTTGTTCTGGGTACTGATTTATCAGGATCTATGCACCCAAACTGCGTGAAAATGTAATCACATGTCAGTTCTAGTATAATATATTTGTCCAATGAATACCCGTTTATCATCTGGATTTCTTCTTGGTGTAGCAATTTTAATGGTCAGTAGTGCAATTACATTTTCGCTACTTGAGAGGGCCTCTGTGGAAAACGAGTTACCATAGGACAATAAAACTTTTTTCCGTAAATTTTTGTAAGGACAAGTGGAAGAGAAATAACAAATAAACTCCTGAAAGAAATACGTTTTAATTTCCACTTGTGAGTAATAATCGCTTACGTCTATGTTCCAGGTTACCAACGTTGCTCAGTGTTGCGACCATCTGCAATCACGACAGTCTGGAAGTCGTACGGATATCGTTTCGCAATCGTTCGAAGCACTTTTAAAACTGTGGACCATGGAATATTCAGCTGTCGGGACACACATCGTGCACAATTTGAACATCGCGCACTGCGTCCAGTAATCACATGTATGGTAACAGTCACTTCAACAATTTGTGGCGCAATTGGCTGTCGGCTTCTCCCGTGAACTATTGCCAAATCCCCAGTTAATTCGTACTTCTGAATCACGTTCTTCAACTCCGGTACGGAAGGATGACATCTCCGTATTCATTCAATGTGTCGATGCTAATGCAGTTGTTTTGATAAAACAGCTTGCTCGGCTTGTCCAGACCTATGTTGACAGTCTAATGCACACTGATGCTTGTCTTTCCATTGCACGTTGCCGTCCCAGTACCGGCACCTACCGGAAAGTCATGACACTAACACTACTAACAACATAAATCCTGCTACGCACAGTCTGAACATCATTCCTATAATGTTGAGTACCCATACGGTAAGCAATTTTCCGTCTACGCTGGTTCAAGTACGGAAAGTTTAATTATAACCACCCTGTAACTCGAGACACACTTATGATGGTCCGACATGGTACAGCAGAACCTCGACGACGAATATGCCTGCCCTCACGTTCGTATGCAGTCCAACATCGAGTCACTGTGACATCAGAATGCCCAACAAATCTGGATATTGTACAGTTCGACCGGCTGGCCACACGGAAACCCACAATGTCAAGTGCTGATAACGTTAACAGTAGTACGCGGCGTTTCTTTGTGCTTCACAGTGATCACTCAATATCCGACATCATTCACGCCGTTACGTTTCCTATTAGTCCTGGTGACAACCCTAAATACAAATAACACTAACGCACTCTTGCGGTCTTCCATCTGTCATACAAAATTGCCTCTAATCGTCTACATCTACTTAGTTACTCTGCAATTCACACAAAGTTACAATGACACCCCTACCATATCTCTGGATGCTTCACTTTTTTTGTCAAGCAGTGTACGAGGTCTGTTCGAAAAATTCCGGAACTTTGCCCATAAATTTTTCTATACTTATCTTTTACTTGTCGTGCATGTTCTCTATCGAAATACTCTCCTCCACAGTTGATACACCGCTCCCAACGCCGTTTCCACCAACGGAAGAGGTCTTGGGCTGCCTCTTGCCGGATCGCGTAGAGCACCTTCTGCGAATTTTCTTTTATCTCGTCTATCGTTGCAAATCTTCGTGCTTTCAATGGGGTTTTCAACTTTGGAAATAAAAACATTCAACTTTGGAAATAAAAACAAAGTCCGCAAGGGCCAGGTCTGGAGAGTACGGAGGATGAGGCAACACAGTGGTTGCGTTTTTTGTGTATTAGTCACGCACCAACAGGGGTGAATGTGCGGAAGCGTTATCGTGATGCAAGAGCCACGAATTGTCTCGCCACGTTTCAGGCTGTTTCTTTCTCACACGTTCTCGCAGGCATCGCAAAACGTCCCGATAGTTTGTCCCTGTGGCACGAATTCATGATGAACTAATCCTTCAAAGTCAAAGAATTTATGATGAACTAATCCTTCAAGGTCAAAGAAAACTATCAGCATGGCTTTGACATTTTTCCTGACTTGATGAGCTTTTCTTGGTCTCTGAGAACCTTTCCCGACCCACTGTGAAGATAGAACCTTGGTCTCAACATCATAACCCACGTCTCATCACCATTTATGATTCTCTTAAGGAACATCACGTTCTCATTTGCGCGATCCAAAAGCTCTTCACAGACTGCGAAGCGAAGGTCTTTCTGATCTTGACTCATAAGCTGTGGGACGAAGTTATCGGCAACACAGTGCATTTCAAGATGCTGTGTCAGATTTTCATGAAATAATCCAGATGAACTGTTACATTCTTCTGCAATCTCTCGGACCGTCAGCCTTATAGACACACACAATTTCGTTGATGCTCCTGACAAAAGCGTCGTCGGTAGACACTGAAGGGCGTCCTGAACGAGTGTCACCCTTAACTTCCGTCCGGCCATTTTTAACCCCTGAACCATTCGTAATACCGAGTACGGCTCAAGCAAAAAAATGGTTCAAATGGCTCTGAGCACAATGGGACTTAACATCTATGGTCATCAGTCCTCTGGAACTAAGAATTACTTAAACCAAACTAACCTAAGGACAGCACACAACACCCAGACGGCTCAAGCACTCATCATCGAAGGCTCCCTGCATCATTTATTGTGTCCCTGTAAAGGTATTTTTGAGTTCCACGCAAAATTCAATGCAAACGCGCTGCTCCTCTAACCCTACCATCACGAAATTCGCAAACTGTGCAATGCAACGCTCTACTCAATACAGCAATGAACAATAACTAACAAACTTACAACAATGAAACTTCCGGCAGTTATAAACACAGGCGTGTGCAAGGATGCTAATATAACATTCGCGCGAAATTAGGAATGTTTCGGAATTTTTTGAACAGATCTTGTATAATGATACTGACTATATGACGATGGCGATTGCGGTGATGACGTAGAACTACAGTCGCAAAGCTGCGACGTCAGTCAGGTCTGGTGATTGTGTGCATCTCCGCACGCTGCATTTGTTATGAGGAGCATAGTATACGAGTATACTGGGATGACAAAAGTCATGTGATTGTGATACGCACATACACATACGGCGGTAGTATTGTGTACACAAGAAATAAAAAGGCAGTGAGCTGCCATTTGCACTCAGGTGATACATGTGCAAAGGTGTCAGACGTGATTATAGCCGTACGTCGGGGATTAACAGAACTGTGCGCGGAATGGTAGCTGGAGCTAGATGCAGCGGACATTCCATTTCGGAAATCGTTAGGGAATTCGATATTCCGAAATCCACAGTGTAAAGAGGGTGCCGAGAATACCAAATTTCAGGCATTACTTCTCACCACGGTCAACGCATGGGCGATGGCCTTCAGCTGACAAGCGACAGCAGCGGCGTTTGCATAGAGTTGTCAGTGCTAACAGACAAGCAACACTGCATGAAATAACAGCATAAATCAATGTGGGACGTACAACGAACGTGTCTGTCAGGACAGTGCGGCGAAATTTTGCGTTAATGGGCTTTGGCAGCAGACGACCGACGCGAGTGCCTTTGCTAACAGCTCGCAACCGCACACAGCGCCTTTCCTGGGATCGTGACCGTATTGGTTAAACCCTAGACGACTTGAAAACTGTGGGTCGGTCAGATGAGTCCGACTTTCAATTGATGAGAAGTGATGGTAGGGTTCGGGTGTGGTGCAGACCCCACGAAACCAAGTTGTCAACGAAACACTATGCAAGCTGATGGTGGCTCCATAATGGGTGAGAGCTGTGTTTACATGGAGTGGACTGGGCTCCCTGGCTGTTCGGCTACTTGGAGATCATTTGCAGCCATTCATTGATTTCGTGTTCCCAAACAACGATGGAATTTTTATGTATGACAATTAGCCATGTCACCGGACCACAACTGTTCGCGATTGGTTTAAACAACGTTTTGGACAATTCGAGCGAAAGATTTGGCCACCCAGATCGCCCTACGTGAATCCCATCGAACATTTATGGAACATAATCGACAGGGCAGTTTGCGCACAACATCCTCAATCGGTAACACTTCCGCAATTATAAACGGCTATTGAGACAGCAATATTTCTACAATAGGCTTCCAATGACTTGTTGAGTCCATGCCATGTCGAGTCGCTGCACTATTCCGGGTAAAAGAAGGTCCGACACGTTTAGGAAGTATCCCACGACTTTTGTCACCTCAGTGTAGTTACTCTATACATTATCTCACTTCGACATACGGCGAAGGTATTCAACAACCCAACAAGACGGTTAACTCTGCAGATGCGCTGCGTATCGCTTAGACAGCTATTTGCTATGTGGCCTTTCCCACGCTCCGGCGTGCTGTGTGGTCAGATTCCTGGCGGCATAACTGAGCTCAACAGGCCGACACTGGTATGTGTCAACGCGCACACGCACAATTGCTGTCTTCAGTCTGCAGCGCTTGGTGACTCACCTCCTGTCCTAAATTTCCCGCCTGTCATGCTGACAGTAGAATGTTTATTTCTGTTTAGGAATGCAGTCCCAGACAAGTAGGATCAGTCCACAGACCTTGTATAAAATCGAAGTTGATACTAAGTGAAGGACCACGTTCTGCTGCCAGACGACAAAAATCTGGATGACAGCCTCAGTCGAGATAACGATCTCTCTACTGCCTAACACTACTGTCTCCCAGAAACCTGCCAGGAAGCAGTAAAATCACAAAAAAATCAGTATAACCTTTTTTTTTTTTTTTTTTTTTTTGCTTGTTACCAAGCGACTTGACACGGTGGTGAAAATGCTTACAGTCTGGAGAAATTTTAGCTCCCTGTGCGCTCATCTTGCTTTAGGTTTCTCGGGATTTTTTCTACATCTCTTCTATGGAGATTCCTTCCCGCATTCTTGCTCTCCATATACAGTTCAATTCTTTGTGGACTCATAAGCTGCCACTGGCTGCTTCACATCCTGATGCAACCATTCAGTTCCTTGTTTTCCATGCTGCTAATAACTCTATCTGGAACACACGCCATATTATTTTACAGTGAAATTTGACACATCACATCCTAGCGCGGTAATGTAGCCGTTGGTTCTAGAACTAGCCGCACAGGAAACTGGTATAAGAAGCGAACACATATTTTTATGTTTCTTTCGTCCGGATTCGTACTCCTTTATATCTGCAACTATCTTGCTGTGAACAGAACAGTTCCCTCGAGCTTAAAAATCCTTAGCGTCGGCTTAACACTCTACAAACCTTTTTAATGTCAAAGGACAACATTACTACGAGGGCTGTTCAATAAAGAATTATAATTTTTTATGGTCATAGTTTCTCGCGCTAAAATTTAATCTTATGATATTCTGTTAGCTTAATGTGCAACAAACACTCCGTAGTAGTTTCATTGTTGGGACTCCTGGTTCCCGTCTGTGGGGCCTATACAATGTTACAGAAGGCCTGTGGAGTGTCTGTTCTTCCCTACTGTACAGCTCGAAGGTGGTTTAAAATGTTTAAAGATGGAAGACAATCAATTTCAAAGGAAGGTGGACTCGGTGCTCCAGTTACTGCTCTTAACGAAAAATAAAACATCACCACTGCTGCTGTCATTCTGAGAAAGGATCGACGAATCACCTTAAGATCACTTTCTGAAACACTGAACATTCCTTAAGATCACTTTCTGAAACACTGAACATTTCATTAAGTGCCACCCACACGTTGGTGGCAGGAAAATTACACTTGACACGTGTTTGTGAGCGATGGGTTCCAAGACTGTTGATTCCCGAACAAAAGGATATTCGCGAGCAGGTCTGCATGCATTAAAGTTGATGTTAGACGAAGATCCGGAGTTTCTTTCAAATGTAATCACTGCTGATAAAGCTTTGCTATATCATTTTGGTCACGAGAGCAAACAGCAAAGCTCACTGTGGAAATCTCCAACATCAACCACCAAAAAAGCAAAAGTGGTCGCTTCTGTTGGGATGTGATCATCTCATTATTTGATATTCATGGAATGGTTTATCAGCATGTTGTACCTGCACACACATCAGTAACTGGACAATACTAAAGGGAAGTCCAGAAAACATTGCCAGACCATATCAGGCGCAAAAGACAACATTTCCGTGAAGCTGGCTGGATGCTGCACGACGATAGTACGCGGCCGCATATTGCCAATGTTGTTGCTAGAATACCTTGCAAAAATCAACGTGAAGTGCATCCCTCACTCTCTCTATAGTCCGGATTTAGCCCCATGTGACTCTTTTCTATTCCCTAACACGAAGAAACGCATTCGTGGGAGGCATTATGAATCATCAGAAGCAGTGGTGAAGGCTGCGGAGGCGATTCTGAAGGATCCCTCAAAAAATGCTTTCCAGCATGTATTTCAAGACTGACAGAAACGCTGGGACAAGTGCATCGCATTCATGGGAGACTACTTTGAGAAGGACCATCAAAATTGTGAGGATGAGTAAAGGTATGTTGTCAAAAACTTATGATCATTCTTTATTGAACAGCCCTCATAATTTCAGAGCCATTCTAAAATGTTCCAGACATCACTTGAGTGGCAAAACGCTTTAATCTTGGTTCAAGTGACATAACTGACATGGTTGGTTGATTTGGGGCGAGGGGATCAGAAATGCATCTAAGCACTATGAGGCTTAACATCTAAGGTCACCAGTCCCCTACCCTCGGAACTACTTAAACCTAAGTAACCTAAGGACATCACACAGCCATGCCTTAGGCAGGATTCGAACCTGCGACCGTAGCAGCAGCGCGGGTCGGTACTGTAGCGCCTAGAACCGCTCGGTCACAGCGGCCGGCTGAGGGGACCAGACAGCGAGGCATAACTGACATGTTCGCGGCTTAATGCGAATGTCAGAAACAACGCCACAGATTTCTTTACCCAACCTCATTAAAACTGAGTCATTCTTCTGACAAATTTGCGCCATATCACCACCTATGAGGCGAAATACGATACTGTTTTGTCTCAACCGGCCGGAGTGGATGAGCGGTTCTAGGAGCTACAGTCTGGAACCGCGCGACCGCTGCGGTCGCAAGTTCGAATCCTGCCTCGGGCATGGATGTGTGTGATGTCCTTAGGTTAGTTAGGTTTAAGTAGTTCTAAGTTCTAGGGGACTGATGACCTCAGAAGTTAAGTCCCACAGTGCTCAGAGCCATTTCTTTGTTTTATCTCAGACCACTGAAGTTGGCAATCCACTATCTGCTGTGTAATTTAATTAATTTGTAGATTTGTTCTGCAGACGTAACCTTTCTCTAATTTTTCCACAACTTCTGAGTTAACATTGTTAATACTCTATTAAAGTGTATTCACATACACACTGCATTACTGTTGACGAAGCACTGGTGTGCAAGACTTGAGGGCGAAAGCTATCATCGCATTATGTGTCACTGGCAAGTAACATATCTCGGTGAAACTTTAACCATACAAAGAAAGAATTGCTGCAGTATAATACCGACGATAACTGAAAGAAATACGAAATGAGACGTACAAAAATGACACTTTTGATAAGAAACAATAACGGCACTGACGCCACTACGATTTATGATGGTACCCTGGACGTTACAAAAGGCGGGACGCGATTCTTAACACGGTGCGAAATCACCACAGACGACACGGATACTCTGCAACGTGTTCCTATGCTGACCACATGGCTGGCAAGGGGTTCTTGTGGTAGCACTTTTGATTCCTCCACCAGCATGATTGAGAACTGCTGAATGGTCGATGGTGCATGTGGACGTGCTATAACGTGTCTCCCCAAAGCACCCCAAACGTGCTCGGTGGATTTTAATCCGGGCAACGGAGAGGCCAGTCCATTCGAAGAATACCCTCTTCTTCCAAGAGTTCCTCCACCGACGTAGTTCGACACAGTGGCGCATTGTCATCCATAGAAATACCCCCTCAAAAGACATACATGGGAAAGGAGCGCACTATCACAAAGCGTAGACTGGTGAGAGGTGACTGTACCGTTTTGGAAGATTTGAGGTCAGTACACGCATGCAACATTATGGCTTCCAACACCGTGCGACCTAGACAACCAAAACGATCATTTTCGACAATGTTACTGGATGCATTACGTATTCCCACATCTCGGCATATCATGGTACAACCAGACTCACTACTCAGACCGATTATCCTGTCTCAGAGGAGAGCACGCGACCGCAGTCCTCGTTCGTTCAGTTCCTACGTCGTGGCACCATCGCAAATCTCTGAACACGGTACGCTCACAGGTCAACCTTATTGTGACGCTGTACTCCTTCCGTATGTGCGTCTCTCGAGTATTCGCCCGGGACTTCATTTTTATGGATGACAATACACGACTGAGTCGAAGTGCGTCGGTGGAGTAGTTCTTTGAACGAGAGGATATTCAGCGAATGGACTGGACTGCCCGTACCCACAATTTCAATCTTATCTAGCACATGTCGGATGCGTTGGGGTCCGCAGCTCGTGGTCGTGCGGTAGCGTTCTCGCTTCCCGCGCCGGGGTTCCCGGGTTCGATTCCCGGCGGGGTCAGGGATTTTCTCTGCCTCGTGATGACTGGGTGTTGTGTGATGTCCTTAGGTTAGTTAGGTTTAAGTAGTTCTAAGTTCTAGGGGACTGATGACCATAGATATTAAGTCCCATAGTGCTCAGAGCCATTTGAACCATTTCATGCGTTAGGGACACGTATTGCAGCACCTCCACGTGCACCAACGACGATTCACCGGTTGTCAAAACGCTGCTGGAGGAATAGAACTCCTTACCAACCTCGTCGACAACATGGGAGCGCGTTGCATAGCATGCACTGATGTCCGTGGTGATCACGAACCGTATTAAGAATCACGTCCCGCCTTTTGTAATGTCCAGGGTACCATCATAAATCGCAGTGACTCCAGTGTTATGACTATCTTTTAATAAAAGTGTCATTTCTATTCGTGTGATTACGTATTTATTTCAGTTACCATCAGTTTCATAATGTGCAATTTTTGTGTGTGTTGTCGAAGTTTCAACGATCTATGTTACTTGGCAGTGGCACATCACGTGAAAGTTACTTTTGTCCTTAAGTCTAGCACACCAGTGTGTTTTCACTTAAGACAAGATGGCGGAACATTTGAATGTTTCGTAAACAGTGATGCAGTGCGTGTTCGCGAGTACAGTTTCACAGGGTCGTGACAACGAGGAAACCACTAGACAAACTGTGTGTGGTGTTATCACATAAATCTGATTGCATCACTTACTCTAGGGTCGTAACATCTAGTGTAACAGTCGTAGAAGAGAGATTAGTGTTTAACGTCCTGCCGACGCCGGCTGCTATCGGGGAACAAATTCGGTAGTGTCCTTTTTTTAGGCGAACCATCCTGGCCTTATCTTAAGCGATTTAGGAAAATCACAAGAAAACTTCATGTGGGTGGCAGAACGGGGATTTGAATCATCGTCCTCCAGAACGCGAGTCCAGTGTCTAACCACTGTGTCGCCTCGATCGGCGACACAGACAAAAGCGTTGATGGTTAATCTGAGCATTTACTCCCGATCAAGTTCAGTCCAGCCACAGTCGGTATCAATGAAATTAATAATTATCGGAATACGAAGAGGATTTCAATACGAAGGAGACAACATAGCGGTGGGCTGAGCAGAGATGAAGGTTTCGAATACGCGAACACGATAGTCTCTCAAATGCACTCGCGTCATATTTTCGCCAAACTAGCGAGGTTGGGTAAGAGAGGTTCACGTACACGGTAAGCAAGACCTCCGCCGTTTCCCGCTTGCAACACCCGCTTCCTGACACAGGCCCCCGATGAAGTCGCCGGAAACGCCAGCTTTATGCATGCGGCCGACAGGCGTATCCGCTTACTTTCACACAGGACACAGAGGCCGCCGTCCAGTGTGGGAAGCTCAAGACGGCGGCCGTATCAATACGAGACAAGTGCTAAGGCAGTAGTCGGGACAATGAGGTTGTGGGCGGCAGGAAAAGACTTTTACCGGCGGCGACCGGCTCTCCTCTGTATTGCCCGCCTTCCGCGGAAGCACCGCAGGAAGTGCTCACCGTTTCTCCGAGCGGGCGGTGCTCCCCACGCGGCTCTTCCCTGCGTTTGGCTCCGCCGACAACCAGAGGCGCGGAACTAATGTGCACTAAGTGTCTTTATAAGAGGGCGACTCGTAAATTAACATCCGATTCACGAGTAAAAAAAGAAAGAACAGGAGGTACCCAAACGAAAGCGAACGAATTTTTTGGTGCACATAGCTTTTGTAATACCGAATTTTGCCGGTAGGAGGGCGTAGAGCGAGCATTCCAGAGTCAGCCGAGTGCCAATGGTGAAGGAGGTTAGGACCAGCGTCAGCAGAGTTTATAGTAACAACTGTTGTGCGTGACAGTCGTTTCCCAATGACTGACTTTCGTTAACAGCGTACGGCGGTGAAATTCTGTTTTTTGCTTGGAAAAAGAAGAACAGAAACCTCTGAAATGTTAGAACCGGGGAAACAAGTGTTTGGGTGGTTTTCTCGTTTCAAAAATACTGAAATGACAACTGATGACAAATGTCGTTCTGGTCGTCCTCCTACGACCCGAACACATGAGATTGTTGAAAATATTCTTGCAATTATCACCGAAGATCAACGAAGGACCACTGAAGAAATGGTGGAGGGCTTGAGAGTTCAATGCACAAAAACAAGGTCACGTGGAAGCATGATGTGGTTTGAAAGAAGAGTCCCGAGAAGATCCAAACTTTTTTAAAAAATTTTCACTCGTGACGAAACTTGGTGCTTACGAACCTGAATCAAAGCAGCAATCAAGCCAGTGGAAGTTCATCTTGCTCCAAGAAAGCTCACCAGGTGAAATTAAACAAAACAATGCTGGCTTGTTTTTTCGATGTGAGAGAAGCCGTCCAGAGTCTGTTCCGCAGGGTCAGAAGTTAACCAGGCTTTCTACTTGGAAGTTCTGAAAAACTGCACAACGTTGTGCGGCGGGAGCGGCGTGAATCGTGGTGGCTGGGTGACTAGTTATTCCATCATGACAATGCCCCTGCTCATACAGCCTCCAGCCCTGTCGGTACGCCCAAAATGGTATCTCCCCCCCCCCCCTCTCCCCAACCTCCCAATACTCATCCGAACTTGCCCCGTGAGACTTTTTTTTCTTTCCTAGAATGAAGAGCGACATGAAACGAAAGCGTTTTGCTGATTTTCTGAGGTGTAGAAAAAATGACTGAGTGCTGTCAAGAATTACAAAAGTTGAATTTAAACAATGTTTTGAAAAATGGAATACAAGATTAGACCAGTGTATTAGTGCATGTGAAGAGTACTTTGAAAAGGATTGAAGGTTTGTGCTTAAAATGTGGATACAGCTGTACATACATGTTGTCATTACTTGTCCACCCAGTCGCCTCCCAAATGCAAGGAAGTGTAGTGCCGTGATACCAACCTTCTAAATCCTTCATTAAAGAATTGTGCCGCCTGGTGCTTCAGCCAACCGCTGACAGCATCATTGAGTTCGTCGCCGGACGTGAAGCGTTGAGTAGCCAGAGAGGGGTTCATCTTGGGGAAGAAATGGAAGTCGCTCGTTGCCAAGTCCGGACTATAGGAAAAATCATCCAGCCAAAAAAGTCTTGATTTTCTCCCCTTCGTTCGATTCGCAGAATGGGGTCACGCCTTGTAAAGCAGGATGATTCCTTCGTTAATAATCCCACACCTTTTAGTTCTGGACTGACCTCAGGAGTTTCCTACGAGTCTCTCAATAAACCTCTGATGCAGTATTCTAAAGCGTACTCTCATGAAATTCGATGTCAAAATTCAGTCGCAGTTTGGCAGCGTCTGAATTTTACGGGCTTATTGGGAAAATGAATGAGCATCCACTATTTGGACTGTTACTTAGTTTCACAGTTCACGTATTGCACCCATGCCTCGTCCCCAGTCACGACTCTATTCATTACCTTCCTTCCCTATTCATAGTAAAGAACAAGGACTATTAAATGGTCGAACCCATTCTTTCTATGGCCATCAGTTCGAGAAATGTCAAGGTCGAATCCATTCTTTCAGGTTCTGACCGAACTCCATCCTCTTGCTGCCCAAAGTCGGAGTAAGTTAGTAGCTTGGGCGGCCGATCGCATTTTCACAACACTTGCCACGCTAAGATAGTGACAATGCAGCGAGGGACAGAGACAGTGGAATTTAAATAACCAGTTCTGTTAGTAAAAATACTCATCTTTTTGTTGCTCTTCTTTGTTGTATAGTAATGGGCCGTTGTGCGTTTCCTTTCTATGGTTTACCTTTCCATAATAGTCTAGAGGATCATCGGATTAATGTTTCAATAATATACGTAACATGAATTCTGCAGAATTACACATATATTTCCAGTCATTTCACTTCACAACACAAATCAATGGAACACACATAACTCGTTCTCCATCCTCGCACTTCAAACGTGGACCGTGAGGTCTGGGGCGCATTGTCACGGTTCGCGCAGCTCTTCCCGTCGGAGGTTCGAGTCTTCTCTCAGGCGCGCGCGTGCGCGTGTGCGTGCGCGCGTGTGTGTGTGTGTGTGTGTGTGTGTGTGTGTGTGTGTGTGTGTGTGTGTGTGTTGTCCTTAGCGGAAGTTATTTTAAGTAGTGTGTAAGCCTAGGGACCGATGACGTCAGCAGGTTGGTCACATAGTCCTTACTACAATTATTTTTTTCAAACTTATACAACCAACTGCACAGAACAACAAAGATTTACCTCTAACAACATGTAAGAAAGAAATTACTAACATTTATCGACCTATTTATACAAAACAATCTTTGGAGCATACATTTCATTTCATAATTAAAATACAATTAATCGTCTATCTTTTTTGAGAAGTCCATAGTCATGGTTGTAATTACATTAAGTATTTATAAATGTGGACATTTAAACATTTTTGCACAGATATGCAGTAGTGGATTTTTGGTTTTTATGTTTTCGGTGCGATATCGTACACTTCTTATGACCCAAGATCGTTTAGTACATCTATATCACTATAATCAGTTTTATTACGACGTCTGTGAACATCAGTTAGACATTTTGGTACACACCATTCACTTACGGTTAGCTAACATCTCAGTGACAGTGTTGTCCTTGAAATCTGAGACACGTGTTCAGAAAATTCGGTAAATGTGAATCCACGTCTCGTATATACATTTTCTTCGACATGTTCCAAAAATTCATGTATCACATTTGAATGCCTTTGTCGACCACTTACATCATGCACATCTGTGCGACCAGCTTTGAATTTCCTGCTCTCATCACACAATTACTCATAATTATTACTTATAATTATTTTATACGTGACATGCCAGTTTAAATGTTTTATTTCTGATGAAGACACTCTTAGAAGCGGCCAAAACCTAGATCAAAGAGACTTCATTTTTTGCGACCGAGGGCTGTAATTGCTTTAATTTTACGTTATAACGGTTGCTCACAACGCACCCATGTTCAAAATTTTAATAGACCAATGATTGCAAGACTACTGAGAGAGCTAACGTAGCTCTTTTATACGAGACCATTTTCGTAAGCAAGTTGTGTCGTTTGCTCGCCAGACATGCCAACATCCGGTGGAGAGCGTTGCACTCAAAAATCACGTTAAGGAACACATTCCGCGTGATATACCACATACTGTCTGAGCGTCCACCAGCCACACTGGAATACACATCTGGCACGATTCACACTGAGAAACCTATCCTGAACCAGGATGACTTAAGGGCATTACAAAAATTACTGGAACAAACTTATTTTGAAAAGCAGTACCTAGTAAGCAACACATTCTAAACAATGAAGGACTTCTCAGATAACACAAAATATTATCCTCATTCTGAGCTCCAAGTCCTACAAATTGTGGAGGGATACCCATTCAATATTTTACGCAAGCAAACGGGAAGTTTGGTACACAAAATGAAAACCACGCATAGTCGTCAAGGTCCCAATGTCAGTGATAGTGTGCATAGTTTTACACTAAGAAATTATGTATGTAGTAATCGACCATGAGAAACAAATGAACAATGTAGCTTCAGCTTTTTCGTTAATTGAATAGTTTTTTGCAAGAATTTATAGAGAAAACATTACTGTACACTAGGGACAAAACGAATGAGATTGCACTGTTTTAAATAGTTTATCACTGTATGGACGCATGCTCGAATTTAAATTCGGTCATCCTAATTTAGATTTTCTGTGATTAAAGCAAATTATTTCCGGCTCTCTGCGTTCGGTCTCTTACATGCGGCGGAATTATTCTGAGTAGAAAGCCGTGCGCAGCAGAGCATTAAACAAAATCCGCTACTTCATTATGAGGCTCGCCAAACGCGGAAGAGACCGGCCATCTCACATGCATAACGTCATGAATGCAGCGCAGTCAAACTGCCACAACGATAAGGCGACGGGAGATATGATATCGTAGAATTCTACGAAACTAAAAAATTTTTGGGGGAAGTTCCCTGCAAACAAAAGAAGTTACACTTCAAGTACATATTACCGATACATTCTTGCTTGGCATAAAACTGTAGATTACACACAAGCAGCTTGTGTAAAAGGAATCTGTGCACCCAAAATGAGCTTGATGTCGGTACAATACGACCTAACATAAACGTACAAGCACTATGGAAATAAACTCCACTATCAAGTTACCAGAGGGTGTTCAAAGACAAGGTGCTTAGTGTTCTGACAGTTGAATCATTTTGAGAATGTAGAGAAAGAAATGCAAATTTCTAGATTTCCCCAATTCTTCTTCTCAAACCAATTCTCTTAAATCATATTTACTGTTTCACCCCTTCAACCCACTTTGCTGAAGATTTCACAGCATTCCTCCTCGGAAAAATTGTTCCGACACGCTTGATCACCAGCGATCGCCACTTAAGAAAATTCGAAACAGTGGTGAGAGAGAGTTTTAAAGGCACCTGAAAAAATCTGCGGAGGAGGGGATTAATGTTTAACGTCCCGTCGACAAAGAGGTCATTATAGACGGAGAACAAGCTCAGATTAGGGAAGTTTGGGGAAGGAAATTGGCCGTGCCCTTTCAAATGCACCATCCTGGCATTTGCCTGAAACAATTTAGGGAAATTGCGGAAAATCTGTATCAGGATGGCCGGAAGCGGGTTTGAACCGTCGTCCTCCCGAATGCGAGTCCAGTGCACTAACCACTGCACCACCTCGTTCGGTGAAAGGATCCGAGCTGTTACGATGAACACGGAAGTTGGTTGGTTGGTTGGTTTTGGGGAAGGAGACCAGACAGCGAGGTCATCGGTCTCATCGTATTAGGGAAGGACGGGGAAGGAAGTCCGCCGTGCCCTTTGAAAGGAACCATCCCGGCATTTGCCTGCAGCGATTTAGCGAAATCACGGAAAACCTAAATCAGGATGGCCGGACGCGGGATTGAACATAGACGTGTACTGATTAGATATTTCTCATAACACGTTTGTGTTTGATAGCCTATAAAACAAATGCGTTGCCGTCGTTGAACGAGATTTTACGCCGCTTTCTTCCGGATCCTTTCGAAAAGCTTATGAGGGCATAATCCAGTACATCAAATTAAGAAACTATTTTACCTTCTTCAAATTGAAGCAACACTAACAGCTTTGCTTTGGCTTATGACTTTTAACTGCACTAGTTCTTCTCTCTTTTTACCTACCTTGAGACTAAATCATGGATCCCATATGATGCCAGTCGTATGTAACTCTCAGTCGACATTAAGGAACATCCGGCTGAATAGCTTTAGCCTGGACCCATTTATCACACATGACAATGTATCAAGTTTCATATTCCAAAAATCGTGAAAAAAAGGGAAAACGAAAGGGAACACAAAAGGAGCAAACACTCGAATGTCATTGTTCCGCGTAAGTGAAGCGACAGTAAATCTGCCAAAAAACTGAATGCTGTTTGAACAATGTAGTGCATTACTATGCTTACTCCTAATTGAGGGACTGTGCTCTTCCTTTCTACGACCTGAAAAATGATAGTAAGTGGAAAACAGCTTCTCTTATTCCATTTAACCTGACAAAAAGGAAATCGTGTTTGCATTACAATTCTGTCGACATCTCAGTTAATAAGGACTAGAATTATGCTGTGGCCTTGTTAAGGGATCATCCGTGTATTCGCCTCGAGTGATTTAGTTAAACCAGGAGAGCCTTTATGAGGAGAGGGCCATTGGCTCTGTCAAGTAAAATTAACAATTAAGTTTTTACAATGGCAGGGAAAAAGAAACTGTCACTTGTGCCTCCCAAGCCGCTACCTTTATTATGAGGCTAGTTATCTGAAGCCCAAACCCAGGAAGACCCTCGTGCCCACCTTTCACTTGCTGAGCAAAAAAGGGAGGGGCGGGGGGCAAGGAAACGCATATATACAGAATGACGAAGAGCTATGCAAACACCAAAATAGCAAGCAGTGAAGCTGGACAGTTCTCTGCCGCACAGTGCAATACCAGTAACTGAAAGGGAAAAATAGTGCAAGCGCTATCATGAGAAATATGAAAGGTTCAACTAGACGAGACCATCCTGCTGTTTCAAGTACAACGGAACTGTGTTTCGCAGTCACAGGGTAAGCATTTTCTCATACAAAGTGAATGGAGTAGGCTCTGTATGAAGCGACTATAATGGTACGAAGATGTAAGACCACGCTATACCATCAGGTCTGGGACGGCACCAGCTAGCTTTAAGCGCAGTGTAGCACCGGAGTGTGAGGAAGCTGCATATGAGACGTTCAGTTTCCTGAGTGTAACCACGCCATCACAATCTGCCACATGAAGGAAACGTAAGAGCTATTCCACTACTTATTAAGTTTTAAGAATGTCTTATCTCTGCGAGGAAGATAAAGGATGACCACGAATTTCATGTGCCGTCTATATAAAACATTCAACTGAGTAAGAATAACAACTTACACATTCAAACATATACAAGTAACCTAGTGGGGCTGCAAAGATAACAGGTGTGAAACAAAAGGACATTACCTTATCTGTCGCGAAAAGGGATAGAAATGTACAACTGAAGACCTAGTCGACGTGAAGGACAGTACAATACACACCCATCATTATTGTAATAATTTGTGTGGTGTCTTGAGACTCAAGGTACTAGGTACAAGCTGACTGGGCTCTCAACAGAACTATCGTAGAATTCGCCACAAGTCGATCAAAGAACATGCGGTAAATTTAATTAGAATGGCTCAAATAAGACTATGATTCCAGTTGTCTGCCACGTGGGGGGAATGGTTGTCAATAAACTGATATTGTACCTTCAAGGAAAAAACTACTTTGAAATGCATCCAAGTTGCGGGTAATCTTAAGAGCTCAATAAAAGTTTAGCACCATCCTCAAGACTTACATAATTAGTGCTTTTCCTACATCCACAAGGTTACTCTGCAAACCACACTTAAGTGCCTGGCAGAGGGTTTATCGAAACACCTTCACACTAATTGTCTATTATTCTACACTCGAACCGCGCGCGGAAAAAATAAACACCTATTTCTTTCCGAGCGAGCTCTGATTTCCCTTATATTATTATGACAATCGTTTCTCCCTATGTAGGTCGGCGCCAAGAAAATGTTTTCACAATCGGAGGTGAAAGTTAGTCATTGAAATTTCGTGAAAAGATCCCGCCGCAATGAAAAACGCCTTTATTTTAGTGATTTCCACTCCAAATCCTGTATCATGTCCCTGACACTCCCTCCCGTATTTCTCAATAATACAAAACGTGCTGCCCTTCTTTGAACTTCCTCGATGTACTCCGTTAATCCTGCCTGATAAGGATTTCACAACACCGCGCAGCACTACTCCAAAAGAGCACAGACAAGCGTAGTGTAGGCACTCTTTTAAGTAGATCTGTTGCATTTATAAGTGTTTTGCCAATAAAACGTAGTATTTGGTTCGCCTTCCCCATAACATTTTCTACCTGTTCTTTCAAATTTAAGTTGTTCGTAATTGTAATTCCTCTGCATTTAGTTGAACTTACGGCCTTTAGATTTGACCGATTAATTGTGTACCCTACGTTTAACGGATTCCTTTTAACACTCATGCGGATGACCTCAAACTTTTCATTATTTATAGTCAATTGCCAATATGCGTACCCACACATATTTAAATCGTTCTGCAATTGGTTTTGATCTTCTGACGACTTTACTAGACAAACGACAGCATCATCTACAAACAACCTAAGACGGCTGCTCGTACTGTCTCCTATATCGTTTATACAGATAAGGAACCTTTGAGAACGTCATAAATCATTTCTCTTTTACTCGGTGGCTTTCCACCAGTTTCTATTAACTATGACCTCTCGGAAAAGAAATCACGAATCCAGTCGCATAACTGAGACGATATTCCGCAGGCGCGCTATTTGATTACATGCCGCCTGTGAGGTACACAGTCAAAAGCCTTCCGGAAATCCAGAAATACGGAATCAATTTGAAATCCCTTGTCGATAGCACTCAACACTTCATGTGAGTAAAGAGCTAGTTATGTTTTATAACAAAGATGTTTTCTAAATCCGTGTTGACTATGTGTAAACAGTCCGTTCTCTTCGAGGTAATTCATAATGTTCGAACACAATAAATGTTCCAAAATCCAACGGCATATCGACGTTAATGATATGGGCCTGTAATTTAGTGGATTACTCCTATTGCCTTTTTTGAATATTGGTATGACATGTGCAACCTTCCTGTGTTTGGGTATGGGTCATTCGTCGAGAGAGCGGTTGTATATGATTGTTCAGTGTGGAGCTATTGCATCGGCATACTCCGAAAGGAACCTAACTGGTATACTACAATTTGGCAACGTCTTTCTCAATAATTTAATACCTACCTGGGTAATGGAGATAAAGGTAAACATGTGTTCTCTGAGGAGTTCACTAGAGCTCGCTGTGTCTCCAATCGTGAACTGGGCAATGCAGTTTGTCGACATGCCTCATAAGGTCATTTCAGGCTTAGACTGTGTGCACAGTATCACTTTAGTCAAGAGAGCTTATCAGCACCGTATGTTGCCCGCCGAACTTCTTACACCACATCGACGTCATCCTAACATTCAGGATCCCTACTACAAATTATGCGTACGTACCCTGAGTGGAAAACAAAAGAATTGAACCCTGCCTGTTTGCAGGATACCGGGAGTGCTGTGTCTACCAAAGCAGCTCGCAGTCGTCTCCACATGATCAACTGGATGTCTAGACGTCCATTATGAGCAATAGTAAACATCTCCCAACACCATGGTTCGCTGAGAAGGCGGGCTAGGGACACTTTGAATGGAACTTGGATCAATTGTGTCAGGTTCGCTCCACCGACAAGTACAGGGTTTGACGATATTGAAATTCGGACATTAGCCGCCATCGGGCATTGAAATAAATTCAATGTCGACAACATAAAATTTATGCCGGATTTGGTCTCGAACTCGGATTTCCCGCTTTACGCGAGCGTTCGCCTTAATCGCTTCGGCTACCCGAGCAAGCTTCATGTCCGACCCAAATTCTCGAACTTGTCGTACACTACATAAACTGAGGTAACAAAGTCATAGGATAGTGATATGCACATATATAAATGGCGATAGTATCGCGTACACAACGCAGAAAAGGGCATTGCCTTGACGGAAATAGGCCATATGTACTCACGTGATTCACATTAAATAGTTTCACGCGTGATTATGGCCGTACGACGGGAATTATCAGACTTTGAACACGGTATGGTGGAGCTAGACGCATGGCCCATTTCATTTTGGAGATGGTAAGGGAATTCAAAATTCCCAGATCCACGAGTGTGCCGAGGACACCAAATTTCAGGTATTACCTCTCACTGCGGACAACGCAGTGGCCGATGGCCTTCACTTAACGGCCCAGAGCAGCGGCGTTTGCGTACAGCTGTAAGTGCTGACAGACAAACAGCACTATGTGAAACAAGCGCAAAAATGAATGTGGGATGGACGATGATCGAATGCATTAGGGAAGTGCGGTGGAATTTGGCTTTAATGAGATATGACAGCAGACGACAAACGCGAGTGCCTTTGCTAACAACCCAACATCGCCTGTACCATCCCTCATGGGCTGGTCACCATACCGGTTGGACCCTAGACGACTGACAAGCCGCTGCCTGGTCAGATGAGTCCCGATTTCAGTTGGTAACAGCTGATGGTAGGGTTCTAGCGTGGCCCAGATCCCATGAAGCCATGGAGCAAATTTGTCAATAAGGTACTGCGGAAACTGGTGGTGGCTCCATAACCGTATTGGTTGAGTTTACATCGAATGGACTGGGTTCTCTGGTCCAACTGAACCGATGATTGACTAGAAATGGTTACGTTCGGCTACTTGGAGACCACTTGCAGTAATTCACGGACTTCATCTTCCCAAACAACGATGTCATGTCACCGGTCTACAATTTGAAGTATTTGCACCCCCCCCCCCCCCCCAATACATTTATGAGAAATAATCGAGGTGTCAAATCGTGCACAAAATCCTGCAACGGAATATTTCTGCAGTACTTCCAACGACTTGTTGAGTCCATGCCACGTCGAGATGCTGGACATGTCCGAAAGAAAAGATAATACACATATAAAAATACTAGTACAGGATTCGTCTGACGCCCCGAGCCGTACCGAAGCGATATTACGCTCCTGACATCTCTCTCTCTCGCGCGCGCGCTCCGGAAATTACCTATCTGCTTTTTTTTCTGTCCTACACTATTTTGTAAAGCACGTTGAATGAAAATGAAACATTACTGAAAAGTAATAGTTAATAATCTATACTGAAGTAAAATACTGCACACAACAAATATCAGTGTTGTAAATATATTACAAATTGCGTACACTATCTAAAAAAAAAAAGGAATATGAAAACTATCTTATTGATTATGATAGTTGCTGTACATTGGTATTACTACGATCTATAATGAGCAACATTTTATTTGCTCCTTAGATATTATAAGAGTTCATAAATTATTAATTTGAAATAAAAGAAAGAAGTTTGAGAAAATGTTTCTTTTACGTTCTTTACACGATGATTCAACTCAAGTAAACAGAATGTAACTGTCTGCAGGCACAACGAGTAACAACTCACGCACTATTATTTATCAGCCACAGCATGCTGCTGCTTTTTTCCTCCCAAAGCATAGCAGATTGTTTCAAAGGAGACTTGAGAACACGAACACCCATGGGGGGAGGAAGAAAATCTATCCCTCCACTTTTTTAGCTCGATTCCTCCACATTGGCGTCTCGCTCCAGTACTGAGTCAGCAGAAATCGCAAAAAACTAGAAGCCTTCAGTCAAATAGTATATTTGCTTCAGCACGCGCTCGCCGACCTCAGAAATCATACAATACCGTAGCGAAGCAGCAGCAAGAACTCTATTGTTGAACCTGAGTGAATTGTGTAGGCGGTAGCTGAGAGAACCAAGCGCACTGTTTCTATATACACCATGCTGTCGATAGACGTCTGTTCGCTAGTACTGTATTCGTTTCTTTATAATGCTACTTGCACCAAATGACACCGTAGAAAAGACGTCGTAATAACAGCGTGCACTTATAAAGTTGTGGGCTAAAGGAAGGGCTTTCGTCTCAATAGGCACAAGAGGGAAACAAGAGGCGAAGGCGAAGGTAACTCACGTACGTCTCTCTGTTAATTGAAGAGTGGAAATGTAAAAGTTCTAAATGCCATTTGTCCTCAAAACGCGTTTCAGCGTTACTGTGTTTTCATATTCTGTTGCGTAGCCGTCGACATGTTCAAAGTGTCGAATAATCGAGAAAATATTTCAAACACTTAATACTAGATGGTGGTTGGTCTTTGTAGCAAGCAGTGCGTCAAGATCTTCTTTCAGCCTGGGACGGTTTGAAGGGATAACACAGAAATTATTGGTGAGTGGGCACAGGTATCTGATACGTTACAGAGATCCTGCAATTTCAGAGAAACGAAGAAAGGTAAACAAGATCTCTATTCCGCAAGATTTACACAAAATTGTAGGCTCACATAAAGCTATGAACCCATTCCATGTGATTCCAATGCGTATAACTGACTACTTTGATTTTAATGACGCTGTTGGAACACTGTCACCAACGCAGGCGTGTACAGGAAGACCTGTTCACGATGTTAGCATTTCTTTTGCAACAGCAGACGGAATTTTAAGTGAACTTTGCAGCATCTGATCCCCAAG
Organism: Schistocerca serialis cubense; assembly: GCF_023864345.2. NCBI lineage: Eukaryota > Metazoa > Arthropoda > Insecta > Orthoptera > Acrididae > Schistocerca > Schistocerca serialis. The sequence continues at coordinate 376,602,693 of NC_064643.1, read as the reverse complement.
AATTGTGTAGGGGGCAGAAGTCAGTTCTGCTTTTTTAATTGAATATGAATTTGTTATTCTCTAGCAAAAAATTTAATAGACAAGAGGAACAATTTTTGTTGTTTACAGTTCTACTAGTTATAGAACCACCGCAGTATTTTTGTATTTGCAGAACAACAAATAAAATGTGGTGCCTCAGAATTAACAGCAACTGAAACGAAAATTTTCTTTTTGACGTTTAGAACGAGTCAGCTGCCAAGCATGAAACTTAGAATGTTTTTAATAAATTATCTATTTTCTAATTTCTCTCTTTTTTGCAGTGACGAAGTGAGCAATATAATTGGCTGGTATCAGAATAGCTGCCCAGTTTTTTTTTTCTTTGGATACAAATAAATTACGTACAAAAAGAGTGACCGATTGCAAGACGACTCACCACTGTGCAACAAAGAGTTGCCGAAAAACAAGTATACACATACTAGTTTATTTTGCAAACGGATATCTTATTACAGGTAACTGAAGGAAACGATAAAAGTACCGGTACGCAGAAAATAAAATCAGATTAAGACCTCCTTTGGTCAGATACAGATGCCACTTAGACCTCCTCACTGGAATGTTCCGAAGAATCTGCAGTGTCACTGCCACTGCCATCTTGCTTTTTCCCCACAGCACATCGTCTTCATTCCCATCTAATGCATTTCTTACAAAGCACTTCTTAAAGCCAATACAACTGATGCACTGGATGTGCATGTCCAAGCAGTCTGGATCCCTTCCACACTCATGTCCGCAGCTCGCGTCTAGTGGCTAGCGTTGCTGCCACTGGATCACGGGGTCCTGGGTTCGATTCCTGGCCGGATTGGAGATCTTCTCTGCCCGAGGACTGGGTGCTTGTGTTATCATCATCATCATCATCATCATCATCATCATCACCACAATCAGATATGCTGAAGGCTTCATTAACTTCCCATTAGGGGTCAGGGCTCGACAACCTTGAAGTAACCTATGGCTGTACCCTGTTTCAGATGTCTTTAAATGGCTAACTCATCACTACATCTAAACTTGTGGCTGCGACGTCATGCCTCCTGGAATGGCGGCAAGATCTGTGTTTCATTTCAGGATTCTGCCTTCCTTGCTGCTTTCAGAAGCCCTTTAAAATCATCAAGGCTCAACATCCTGCCATTCTTTAGAAGAGTATCTGAACTTCTGCTCCAGACAGTAAACAGCCCATCTATAACCAACTCATTGGTCATCCAGACTTTTTCGTTGCAACGAAATATGACGCCAGGCGGCAGCTGTTTTTTGGCATTGTTTTACAGTGGATGATGATATAGGATCGCGTCTTTCCTCCATTGGTAAACACAACTTCACGATGATTCGCGATTTCTCACTGCCCGCAGTGCGGACCAGAACACGTTTGGCGCCTTTCTCTTCAGATATACAGGATGGCATGTCGAAGTAAATAGGTGTCTTGTCAACGTTTCCGATTTCCCTTACGAGGTAAGCATATTCCTTTCACAGTCTTATTACGTGTCGCTGCTACTCGACCAACTTCTCCACATACGATGCTGTAAGAAGCTAAGCGTCACCCTAGTACACCAAGCAGACCTCGCTTTAAATTGAACACCACATTCCTGTGCTAATTTTACGTGCTTTATTTAGTATGACATCCTCCATAATGTTATACTTTGTTTTTCTCGCGCACAAACGTCACTACTTCCTTGTCAATATTTTCGAAACGTCCGCTCTGTGCGCCACTGAAAACTTTCCTAGTCCACTTCGCATTTTTCGGACGTTGTTTATCCTTTTTGCTACCTCCGAACACTGCATTCCGTGACTCCATACTTCCTCAATGCGGTAAATTTGTTGTTTCTGCATCTCGAACGAGCATGACTCCGAAATTTGCTTCACAGTAACGCCTGATCCTGGTGATAAATTCGATGTTGAAACCCGTTGTTCATCATTACAATCAATCACACACTTTACTACGCAGTTTAGAAGTGGGATCTCTAAAGCCAAACAATAGCTGATAAAAAATTGCCGCAGTAAACACTTCCTGTTATCAGACAACAATGCTCAAAGTATAAGCGTAAGTTCAAGGTTAAAGAGGTCGTCATGGCAGAGAGTAGAGTTACGGTGTAACGGGAGCTCGAGGTTCTATTCCATAAAGAAAAGAAAAACTGCATATCATATGCCGCAAATGCAACACGACCCTCTAACATCTGGGCAAGAAATTTCGGTTAAATACGTCTTGGATTCGGAGATACAGAGCACACTGTTTTTTGATTCTACTAACAAATTTGAGATTTGACATTTAGAACGTCTGACATTTCCATTCTTCAGTTGTTAAACTGAGTCTCTTTCTCTCTTTTTTTCGGTCAGTGTGTGCGGCCTTACGTGCCTGCGCCCTTGGCGGGAGCCTTTCTCGCCACCACGTCGGTACGGTCCTGGATGTATGTGATGACTATGTTACGCTATCATTGTGCAAGCGATAGTACATTTTGTATGCTGTAGATAACAATATGATTGTAAATATGAAAAAAATACAATAACGACAACAACGCAGACCGTGAGCAGTCGTGGGGCGGAAAGATGAGAAGGGAAGGCCGGTCGCTGTGGCCTAGCGGTTCTAGGCGCTTCAGTCCGGAACCGCGCTGCTGCTACGGTCGCAGGTTCGAATCCTGCCTCGGGCATGGATGTGTATGATGTCCTTAGGTTAGTTAGGTTTAAGTAGTTCTAAGTTCTAGGGAGCTGATGACCTCAGATGTTAAGTCCCATAGTGCTTAGAGCCATTTGAGCCCATTTGAGAAGGGAAGGCCTGTTTCCCTGGTCCCCGGCTCACTTCCGCAAGCATTGTTCTGTGTTGTGTACCGTACTGTACCTCCAAGGAAGGGACAGTTATGCTGCGAAAACCAAGCTGCAGGGGAAATTACTTCGACTGATTTTAAAACTGAAGCGTTAGGCAGCTATGCGTCTGACTTGTGTCTGGTGATAACGCCGTGGTGGGGTAGAGACGACAGTGAAGGCCAACCTTACCCGTGATGTGCCTCGCACCCCAACCACGGAGCGGGCAGTTAAGTGAAACATTGCGAGCAGCGAAAGAAATGGAGTGCGGCAGTAGTGGGGAGGCGGTGGGAGTGGCGGTGGGGGGGGGGGGGGGTGGAAGGGGGGAGTGACGGTCGGCGGCCGAACCAGCTGGTCCTGAGGGCTGCGCCGTCAGTCGGGCACGCGACCTCGCACAACGCAAAGCGGCGCGCTCACCCACGCAAACACGGCCAGCTCCTCCGCTACCCCGCCCATCATGTCCGTCAGCTGTTGCCGCGTACACAGGTAAACACGACGAGATGCACGCGCACACACCTACAGTTGCTCACCACACTTTTTCGCGATACATCAGGAATTTACTACATTTTGTAACGCTCCTCTGGAAGACTTTGGACTTGTGCGTCACTGCTCAGTGTCGTTAGAAAGCGGAAAGGGGTGGGTTACCAAACGGGCCGGTAACCAACACCGTCAGCACTTAGGGATATTGACGAAAAAGTATAGTAAGATGCACACATACAGCAGCGCTTGAAGATTCTTCGGTCAGGCAGCAACCAATGATTCGGTGCCTCATTACAATGTAGTGGAAGTTTCAGTAGTTTCTTAGGATGAAAAGCTAACACTTCTATCACGCAATGACTACATCAATAAAAGATTCATATTACGTTGAGGCAAAATCCGCGTATCCACCTAGCAAAAATATATATAGATTCTATGCTATTCTTTTTACAACACGCTACAAGTTTCTAGGGTAAAAAGTTGTCAGTGGAACATAAGGAGTTATCCCAGAAACACTTTTAGACTAAAGTTATTTTATTGTATTTTTCTGTCTCAGGACGAAAAAAATATCATGGCCAGGTTCGACGCGGTAATCATCAAATAACATTTTTAAAAATAAAAGTAAAATAACAGAAAACTGAATTACAAATGAAACTAAGTTATAAACACGACAGGCATCTGACGACGTTACACATCTGTGCTCAGATAGCTGGAACTGGAAACTGCGGTTAATTACATAACAGTATACGGTTCGTAACTCTTGAATCCCAAATATATGTTCACACTTTAGGCACCTGTCCTGGCCTGTTCAGCTGACAAATCGAGTCACTACGTATTGTATTCTAGTGCTTACGGTTGTGTACAGAACTCAGTTTTATTTGTAATTTACTTTCATAGTATTTTGCTTCCCACTTTTTTCCTTCTTTTTAAACTGGTCATCTTATGAAGATTTACTAAGAAATTGAAACCGGTCATATCATCACCTCCATCAACAGAGGCTGAGAAATACAATAACTTCTTTTTTTAATCGGTCAGTGGTTTCCACCGTGCCTGTCTAGTCTATGTAACTTTTAGTTCGTTTTTAAACTTTCTTATGGGAGTGTATTATACCGACAACTATCTGCTCAGCGTTCCCCACTACTGACGGAAGTAGTTTATTGAACGGCAGCAGAGACGAATGTCATTAATATGCATGCTTTTAAACAGTGATTTCAACTTCGTACTGAGTGCTTGCCCAAAAGTTCTCAAACTGAGTATCATAAATATTTGCCAACATGTTATGTTGCCATATTAACTTTTTCGTTAAGATAACACTAACTTAATAATGACGTGGGTCAGTACCACAGAAATTTGCATCTGAAGTAGAACTGACTGCATTAGACAGGTTATCGGAAGCCTGTTCAAAAAGTTCATTGTCGAATGTTTCCGACCATCGTATTACTAATGAAGAAACATCACCGATTAGAGCTCTTATTTTCAAGAGGAAAAAAACGCACTTATAAGATATCGGCTCCATCAAGCGATCCCGGGCGTAAATTTGGGTCATAATCATGATAACACGCAGTTATGACCTTTTAAATATTCGCGCGCGCCAGTTTGTCACTCACTCCGCCGCCTGAAATCGAACGCGAAGTACTGTGCAGCGGAGTGACACCACAGCCCTCCTACTTGCGGGCTGTTGATGCCGAGGGAAGGGAGGACGCAGCCACGTCTGCCGATTGTGTTTCTAAATCTTGTTCGACGAGTACTCAATATTTTACAGAAAAGAGTACGATATCAACTTTACACACATATATGTCCAATATGATTTTAACAATGTTCAAGATGTCTCAAAATCAAATTGACGCACCTAAGAAACTGAAGAATTACTATGAAATGAAGTTAACGACTTCGGTTTACAAGATAATCTTGCACAACACACTAAAGAACAGCCCAACTCCTCCAACTGTACTCCACTTTAACATTCATCTTTACAATCCAAAGAAAAGAGCGCATAACAGCGATGTTTATAAGCAAATAGCGCTACGCTACTTATTTAATGATACTCATTTCATTCACTTAATCAGCTTTTGTGAATTGCGACATAAAATGTTCAAAGCAAAGAGATCTCTGGTATCAGCTACAGATTAGAAACCGAGCACTCCGACACAATGATCAAAGCAAACCACAGTACTTCGCACTCGGACATAAAGCGGCTGCTGCGGGGCCGAGCGAGTGACAAACAACCGGTGCGAGCGCATGATTAAAATCTGTGCTTTCAGAAGCTCATAACTGCGTATTTTTAGAGTATGGCCCAAATTTTTCCGCGGGATCGACTGTAGGAGCCGATACCTTGGAGGTGTGCATTTTTCTCCTTATAATTTGTGGTCATGTTGCCGATGTTTCCTTGTGTGGCTTAATTCTGGAAGACGGATACGATTACACGTTCAGGTAAATTTTCGTTAAGTATGTTTCAATTTATGGGTGGAATGTAAGGAGGATGAGATTTGTAGAATACCGTCGACAACGACGTCATTCAAGACTGAATGTTACATTTGTCAGACAAGAGTGACGTAGGAACTCTGTTACTGTCGAAGAAATCACCCCAGAAAATGTTTACGGTACACACGAGAAACGTGTCAGGCTGACGAAAAGGGGATAACTGCCAACAGCTCTCACATTAGCTCCGGAGGCTGTATCTTACTAGTCTTGGTCAGTGTTATGAACGGAAACCTGCGCTAATGACCGACAATGTGAAAGTAATTATCCATTTGAACAAGTGGCATAACTTTCACTTTATAATAAGAACACCGTCATGGTGGCCTACTGCGATCTAATCGAACTATAAAGTAAAATTACATAGGCTGTACTGGGACCTCACATAGAACCATGACAGATCACATACAAAGCATAATTTTTGGTTAGATAGCACTTTTTTTTTTTAACCATCGAGTTACGCGCAAGAGAAGTACGTAAAATTGGGAACGCATAACGACAACTGTACACAAAAGCCATTTTATTCAAGACATGTTCGAATAAATTTAGGAGATCTGTTCAAACTGTCTGCCCTGGAGCTCACCACGTGCTAAATGCCTTTGCTGCGGTGACCTTTCAACTATATCGGGCATGACAACATTATGCTTCCAGCGGTGATGCGGAGCACTGACTCGGGCAATCAGCTCAACACTTGTGGCTGATGAATTAACGTTCAACACCTTCTTGACATTCCACCATAGCAAAACAAAAGTATGGGTTGTTATAAATAGTTAAACTCGCTGGCCATGCGACAGGTCCTGCTCGGCCTATCCAGAGTTCCCCAAAAATAAATGTTACCTGAAATCGGGTATAAACATCAAAATATTCTGGGGTAACATCCAAGCAGTTACGTCAGTGTGACACGCAGAAACAGAGCCGCTCCTGTTGTGCAGGTAACAGCAAAGGCCCTACAGGATCAATCACTCCACCCCTGTTCGTTATATGTGACAGCTATGTCACATGTATTCTCAGATGTAACTACTCCGACTAAATCAACCCACACGTGTAAAATATGGTTCATTTGTGAATAACAGATATCTAGAAGGCAGCATTATTTGCATTTCGATGGACAAATCACTACACAAACACCATACGATATACGAAATCTAGTGGTTTTATGTTCGAACTTTTAGAAGGTCATCTACGTTGTTCTCCTGCGACATCCTCCAAACAAATTATGTGATTTGAGCCCCTGTAAGAAACACAAGGTGTCACACTTCTCTTTGAAAGCAATAGAATTCAGAGTTCTCAAATCCTGACTTCCATCACTAAAATGCAAAGAAGTAATAGTCTGTGTTTCGCTCAAGCGCTGATGATGAGCAACAAATACACTACACGTATACCGTGAATCTCTCCAGTTAAGGAATAAATTCTCGTAGACACTACGATATTCTCTGATTATTCATAGCTCACCGTAACACACAACGTCGGTGAGCTACGCTGAACGCTGGATCCATGGTCTTATACGTATGAATACGTGGTACGGTTACCTTAGCGGGTGACAAACAAAACAACCAACAACGAATTGGTTACGGAATATTGCTTGCCATGAGCAAAGAGCTACACTCATATGCATTACTCAAACGACAGTTTAAAAGAGGTGCGCTTCTCAACAACAACACAACAACGTGCTCTGCGTGTTACCTCGCACGGTTTTTTATCGGCGTAGTCCTAAAACAACTCGCATATCACATAATTATTACAAAGCTCAACAAGGAAAAGCTCACAGGCCTATCACACTATCATCTTTGGCATAAACACTGACCACCTAGAAAGGTTCGAGAGTGATTTTATTCCTGGCGTATAATCATCGTCGGCTTAGTAGCTATGACAGCAGCTTGACCTAACAACTGCAGACAACAGATATTGCATTATACCAGTCAGTCGTGAGCAGGCAGCGTTAAGTAGAGGACGCACCACTGTAGTGTGTCAACGTTGTTGTGTCACAAATCGCAAATGGGGAACATCTCTAAATCAAATGTTCCAGACATTCCCTAGAATGTTCTGGAAAAAAAAAAGAAAAGAGTGTGCAAATTTTGTCCCGCATGCCTTGACTCCCGAACAAAAGCGACATGTGGACGCCTACCGCGACTTGATTGAAATACAAAACGCAGACAATTTTTTTCAGGAAAATATCGTCACGTGTGATGAGACTTGTTGTTATCAATGCAAACCTATCACAAAACGACAAAGTGCGGAAATTCGTATGAAGGGTTATCGCTTTGACGACATAACCGACGTTCAAGCCAATTTGTTGCACGAGCTGATCATCATCCCACAGAAGGACTTTTCTGACAGTTTAACATGGTTGTATGTACGTCCTGCACATTGAACTTAATTGGTGAGGTAGCGGTGGGGGTGGGGATGGTGTGTGTGGGGAGGGGGGAAGGGGCGAGTCTATGTGCAAAACCCAAAGCATTAAAACCATTATAATAACTTTTGATTATTTTTTATTACCCTATCATAAAACTTTTTGGACTGACGGTGTAGTGTTCATGACGAACAGAAAGACATTAGCACCCCATAACGGCATCCAACAACAGCTATCCGCTGCCAGGTATTCACTGTATAATTCGAGGCATGGTAATGATACGTACAATTCGAGACGTTAATAATGACACTCCAACAATGATATTGAAGAGTCATTCACATACTCCTGGCTCTCGTGTTTCGCCTTGACATGGAGGAAAGTCCTGAGCATTTTTTAAAGCTAAAGTTGAGTAAAATTTCATTATAATTCTAAAACATTTATACTTGTCCAGCACTCTCCCGTAGGCATTTTTCGACACTTCTTTAACAAGATGACGCTGCAACATAAAGTTTAAGGACCAGTTGCCACCCGAAAATGGTCCGACGTAAAATGGAGCTTTCTCCGCTACTCTGAAGTTCGGCATATGACGCGTGTAGAGTGTAGCCATTCGCAATGAAAAAGCGCGGTGTTTGTTGTACCATAGATGATTGGGAAAATGCAGATCCGAACATTGCGCAACATATGATGCTGCAGTTGAGACCGTAATGTCGAATACAATGCCAATATACTGCAGTGCGGAACTGGAGAGTGTAGTACCGAACATATAGCTAACAGTCGACAATATTACCTGGCTTAGCTTGTCGACATGATTGGCACTAGTTATCTCTCGCTTTCTTATGCCAAAACCAAAATAATATACCACATTAAATGAAGAAAGATCATAAATGAAAAGCGTTTAAGAAATCTAAATAAAATAAATGCTGCTGTAACCATATGCAATTTCTTCCCATGCTAGCGAAAACATCACCGCCGTCAAATATGCAATGTTCATTTCAAGAAATCTGAATTCCTTAGGGACAAAACTGCCGAGGTCATCAGTCCCTAAACTTAGACACTGCTTATGCTAAGAACAACACAGACCCCATGCCCGAGGGAGGACTCTAACCACCGGCGGGAGGGGCCGCGCAAGAAATCAAGAGCTGAAATCGGTTTTTCGTGATGACTTTTTAAATATAAGTACATTATTTCAAATAAGAAGCAAACTGAAAAAAATTGTCTGAAATGAGCATACAATCACGTCTGCATCATAAATTACTTGTACTGATGTTGCAGCCTGAAACGCATATCCACTTAAACAAGCAACATGGTTGTTCATTTCTTTGCGGGTATAGTCCCTTATACTCGAACGACTAAAAATTCCTTACAAGAAGATTAACGAAGTGGCACTCCCACCCTTCACTCTAGAATAGTTCCTGCACAATCAAAAGTTCATAGACACACTTTTTCTATGATTTCACAGGGCCTCCACTATTACCAGTATGATGAACAAGATTCAAAATCAGGAACTATAATACAGTGCACACATATACGAATAACTGAGAAAGGTGAGTCTGGTTGAACTGCATCCAGCTCAAGAGCAGAAATCTTTTTACAGCAAAATGTCAATGCTGAAGAAAGATACTTGCTACTAAATCGTGAAATAATGTAATCATAGCACTCTGACAAAGCACCCATCGCAGTCGTTTAATCAAATCCACATGACAATACTTAACTCACAGATTTTAATTGATCATTAGTGATGTTTGAAGCAGCGTATTTCTGTGTCGAGATACAGACGTCATCGACTTGAAGCTTGGTTTGACCACATTGCTTTACTAGACAATACTCGAGTAGGTATGGCTTCGTCATCCTCCGACATCTGAACTAACTTATCTACAAAGTTATAAGGGGGGGGGGGAGGGGAGACCCAAAGTTTTGCGTACTGTCCGAATCCCGGCGCAATTTGGCATTTTTCACATTAACAAATTATTGTCAATGGTGGAAGAAGCGGCAAGTGAGAGGAAAAAGAACTTGTTGGACCTTTCCATCTGTCTTCCGTCAATGAGCCACCGAGCCACATATTTCGGAGCTACTGAAACTAAAGTACTTCCGTCATTTCCGTTTCTTTGATAACCACGACTTAGACACCACAAGTCCTTCATGGACAACTCGTATTTCGAGAAGCTATTTCTAACAATAAAATTACGATTCTGGTAGGACAGCAGGTAGTTTTATCCGATAGCAGAGTTCCTTCATCTTAAATGGTCAACAACTACGCGGCATCACTTTGCGTCGCCGTTCACTACACGTTCACACCTACATTCCGCTATTCCTACCCGCGACCATTTCCATACTACACTACGATGTGCTGAAGATAGGAACAGCACCTTAACCGTCAGAACGACAACGATACATCCTCGCAACCACGGCGACGTACACTATCGCCTTAGACTTCATGTGCATACTCTGTGGATGAAATCGGGAGGCGAAAGCGTGTAATTCAGACGAATGTTTTCTTCGTTTAACACAGGACACATTCTTCCTACTGTAATGACTACATCAATACAAACGCAGCTAGCCAAGTATTGCGGGTCAATTGTCCGTCACAGTAGGATTCACTGCTGTTGCTGCAAGACGGGTACAAGCGCCTGCCAGTTATGTCACCTCACACGCAACGTTACCAGCTAGAACAGCGACGATAATTACGCGAAACTTTATGGCAGCAGATACGTGCAATAAAACAACTATCACGGAAGCTGAGGATCTGTATACCAAATACGACTACATTACCTGCCACCATTTGTACAATATTCTGCACCTCACAGTGTTACCTCTGTGTGTGTACTTGGCAAACTTTAATGTTTGCGACTGTAGATTACATAGGCAGAGGAATGTGTTTCGCGCTGCAGGTTTAATAATGAAATAATTTTCCCTACTGAAATAGCTCAACGCTTAAAACAGAATAACAAAAAGCAAGGAAACTACTCGTGTAAATGGTGGTACAATAGGAGAAAAGCAATCATCCATCGTTATAACAACAGAATGCCAGCTATACAACAACAAGACGACAAAAGAACGAATCGAGAAATGTGCTGCTGCTATGGCGTCATAATAAAAGCTTAAAACACTGTATTAATAGGCGGAGAACGAATTTACGGGCCACAGCTATGGAGCTTTCGGTCATAAAAGTTAGTCGCCGAAGATCACGAAAGGCTGTATTCAAAGTAAAGGCGGTAAATCATATCTGTCACGACAGCAATGCGAAGTCCCCATAATGTGGGTATAATTTGGCGGCTTTTTACAGGGTGTTCGGGAATTCATGTAGCCCGTGCTCCCTACGGGTTCAATGAATCATTAGAATGGCAACAAGGATGCGACAAAAGTTCACCTACGGCGTATTTTCTCAGAAAACTTCTATGAAGAAAGGACGAGTTAGCCAAACTGAACAGGAATACACAAGAAGAACCGTTATCCCAAAAAATTCTTTTAAATTCCTTAAATATAGTGCCCCGTGAATGTTTTTCACAGTAATTTTCTATGGTCAACGAAATGTTTTTGTTATTCTACGTTTGTTGTCAAATTTAATATCTGTGATTACATCATGCATTATTCCTTTTTCTAGTCATTAGATTTCTGACTGGTTTTATGTGGAACGCCAGGAAATCCTCTCCTGTGCCACTCTCTTCATCTCGAAGACACTCATGGACCCCACGAGTTCTATTATTTGTTGGGTGTATTTCAATTTTTGTCTTCCTTTACAGTTTTTCTCTCTACAGCTCCCTCTAGCACCAAGGAAATCATTCCCTGATGTCTGAGAACTGTCACCTCATCCTATCACTTCTTCTAGTCATTATATTCCACATGTTCCTTTCCTCGCCGATTCTGCAGAGAACCTCCTCACATCTTTTATGAGCCTATCTTCTTTTAACATCCTGCTGCAGCAACTTATCTCAAATACTACGATTCTCTTCTTTCCCGGTTTTCCCACACTCAATGAGTCATTTGCACGCAATGCCATGCCCCAAACATACATTCTCAGAAATTTTTCCTCAAATCAACGCAGATGTTTGATATTAGTAGACTTCTTTTGGCCAGGAGTGACGTCTTTGGCTGTGCTACTCTGCTTTTTATGTCCTCTTTGTTTCGCCCGCCATGTGTTATTTTGCCTCCAAGGTAGCTAAAACCCTTCTTTGTCAACAATTTTAACATTAAGTTTATCGCTAATTCATTTCTGTTACTCCTCTTTACTTGTGCTACTTTCCATTACTCTCTGTATAAAATTTAGTATTCCGAAAAGGTATTGCCCCCAAAATGTTTCATGGAATGATAAGATTTCTTCTACAGCTGAACTTAGGCTTACAGCACGGTCGCTTTCAAAACTGATGATTCCATCTTTCTCTCAGGCTCGCCATCGAATGCACTCAACCAGGTCTGTTAGTTACGTAGAGCAATTAATGCACGCAATGAAGAGGCGCCAGATGCAATAAGACACACATATTATTTTAACTGATAACACCTAAAGATGGAATTATCAACTCCGAAATTGATCACATTACAAAGTGAAATTCACCGATAAAGTTCAGCTGTTGACGAAAATTTTCTCATTCAGTGACACATCGGAAATCTTGCTTCGGCTTTGGCGTTGCAACAAGGAATAACCATCGATAACTACGAGTTGTAGGCAACGTCTAAAGAAACACCAACGAGTGAAAAAGTATCAGTTAATAACCGAGGGACAATCCGGAACAGCTATGGAAAACTCGCGTGTTGATCTACAGTGCTGTAACGGATGTACCCCTCACTGTAAGCGAATGGGTTAAGTTCCCACCTATTTACATTCATATATCACCTATGCTTCATGGTTGGGAAACGTAAATAAATAATAGGAACCGACACATTTTGCTGCTGATATAAGATGACATGTAACGCGCCAACATTGTCCTAGGTGGATAAGGGCGAACATGGCCTTTACTTTGGTCGTCAATACCACCTGACTCACTTATACGGTTGAAGAACTATAGCAGCGAACTGTATACAGTCTTGACAAGTTTGCGAGATGGTTTGAGGGTGTTAAAAACAGTTCGTATCTCACTGCAGCACTGCATCAAAATAAGAGGGCGAAAAGTGGAAGGTGTGTTTTAACAAGTGCGCGTGTAAAAAGCTGAAGCAATAGTGGAACCCTATGAAAAGTTTTTTTTAACCCGGCCACGCATGCAATCTGAGCCGAATTAAATGAGACTTAACAAAAAAGTTTACATTTCTACTGATTAGGAAAATTCAGGAGTTGAACAAAAAATATGGAAACTTCGCGAGAACCTAACTGCAAATACTAGTCAAGGCTGTAGGTTGTGTCGTCGTATTTGACCACGAAGGGCACATGTGTAGTATGTCAGAGCTAAGTGAATTCGGCCGTGGGCAATTTGTTGATATTCGTATGGTGGGTGCTTCTGAACCAAAGGAGCCGAAGAGTTTGGTGTCTCGAGCGGCACCGAATCGAAGCTTTGAGTGATCGTGGCAGACGGTCACTGAAGAGGATTGAGATGAAAAACAAAAAGGTGCCAGCTGCAGAAGTCACTGTAGAATGTCGCACTCGCGAACCACGTCAGCAGCTAAAGAGCACGAAGGTAGCTACATATGCTGAGGATTCAAGGGCGAGCTGGAATTCCACAACCACTCGTCAGTGATGCAAATGCCCGAAACATGCCGCGGAAGCCATAAAACCTGAACTGTGGATCAATGGAACAAAGTCATTTTGTCGGAAGGGTCTTGTTTCACTCTATTTCCAACTTCTGGCAGACTTTACGTCCCAAGCGTTAAATTGGCTGAGATTTGGTGATGATTTGAGCACCCATATAGTGCTATTTCATAGGCCACGTGGTTGCTCTGCAATGTTGCACTACTTCCAAGGTTTGTGGGACAATTTTGGCTGATCAGGTCCATCCCACAGTTGTTTGTTGCCCTACTGGTGATGTCGTTTTCCAAGACGATAGGGCCCCTATTTACACAGCTTGCATCATCCAGGAATGGTTTTGTGACCACGAGGATAAATGTCGCATCTCTCGTGAGAATCAAAGTTACCACATCTCAATATTATTAATTCCTTCTGGTCTGCTTTGTTGTGTGATCGCTGTCCACCTCCATCACCAATACCTGAACTTGCTATTATTTTACGGGAAGAAGAGCCCATCGAAAGCCATAAAGGATCTGTATTTATCCGTTCCGCGATGACTGGGATCTTTTTTGAACGCCAGCGGCTTTCCTACACCGTAATGCATTGTGTTTGTTTTGTTTCCATACTTATGTCCGCCCCTTGTATACCATACTGAAGCCAGTGGAGGCTCGTGACCGTGCGTACTCAATAAATCACTCTTTTGCAGGCCCAGGTCAATTGTCACGTTTTACTTCTATTATTGCATATTTTCATCAGCGCCAGTTTTTGCTATTAATTATGATACCCCTTGTAAGTAAACTGGCATGCAGTCGGTTGTTATGCAGTTCACAGCAGCGCTGTCGTCTTAGGTACAATTTCTAAAAATAATTATTGTCAACTTTCGGTTAATGACAGAAATTATATATGAATATATTTGCGAACTGTTCGTGCACATCCTTGGTGAAAGTGTAATAGGCGCAGAGTGCTCGCGCCATTGTGGATAACAGACTGGAAACAGCGAAGCTAAAGCGCTATTGAAGTCTGGAGGAAATATCGACTATGACAACTGTCGAAGCGAAGTAATCAGCAAAAGTGAAATAGCTCGTCGTCTCAATACACGACGGGCCATCGGGCGCATCTTCACGGCGGTAATGAAGCGAAACCCGCAGCGCACTGGGAGAGGATGCCGTAACCGCAGTATCGAAAGCGTATTGATCCCTCAGGTGAGTCACAAGTTTTGCTTCACAGATCGGCTCATCCAGCGGGAAACACCTGAGAAGAAATGCTGCACAACCGTTACTGCAATAACTCTGTCAATGTGGGCAGTATTTGCTCTGGATAATTTGTGGCCATCTCCACAATCATTAAACGATCTGCAAAGCATTCTATGAAAAATTGATTTAAATCCGTCCCATGAGTGCGCTTTTATCAATAGATCATAATTATTGGCCCTATGGAGGATAAAACATATCGGAGGTGATATGCTTTGTCACACTGCACGCAGTGTCCAAAAATTGCTGTACTCACAATCAAAACTTCTAAGTACGGACCTTAAGCGTTATGAATCCAAACACCCCCCCCCCCCCCCCCCCCCCCCCCCCCCCCGCTGCTACCATCCGACAACCCTTCAAATTAGAAGCGCAGCAGGGAAAACCGTGTAACTGTTGTTTTTGGTGATGAAACCACTAGCAAATTGCCTAACATCGCATACTTCCGTTCAGTTACATCATATGGAATAGTTGGACAGAAAGTATTCATTCCACACAAACGTACAATATCTCGTGTCCATCCTCCAACTTCGTGTAGCAACTGTTTAAATGTATGATGCGGCTGTTGTTAGCACGGCTAACTTTTTACTCTCATGTGAAGTTTGTTGTGATGAATCAGGCACAATCTGAAAGTCATAACAGCGCTTACAAACATAACACTAAGAACAAAAATAGCTCCCGCTATCTACAATCTTACTCTTAGACATAAACAAGCAACGTATGCAGCCATATAAACATTCGACCACATCCATTGTGAATTAAACGTGCTGTCAGATAAAATAAGTTTTTAAAATAAACCGAAATCATTTGTACTTGACAACTGCTTCTACTCCACAGACGATTTTCTAAGTAGGTAGCACGTGGCTGGGTTAGATTTATCAAATTTTGTCAGACATTAAAACTAAAATTTAAAAAATCGAATCATGCAGCCATATTTTCAAGGACAAAATTTATCTTAATTGTAAGCCGTTATGGCGAATTGTTGCGGATATGATCCACGGAACACGCAAAACAAAAAGTAAACATCGTACTCCAGATAATCAAGGGAGGCGAATCGGCATGTAATCTGTGTCATGACACTTCGTCTAGCAAACGGTGCTACACGGGACTTATAATAACGTGACAGGAAAGTGCACACTATCTGATCAAAAGTATGTGGACACTCCTGTGTAATACGAAACTGACCACTGAATGCAACGCGAAGCGGGCCCACCGGTACGAAAGGAGACAGGGAGTACTGTGTTGTCAATAGCGACGCGGTAACAGCGAAATTCGTTGCTCAGGAGAGCTCTGCGACTTCGAACATGGACTACTCATTAGATGTCAGCCGAGTAACAAATCCATTAGGGGCTTTCCGCGCTTCTAAAGCTGTCCAAGTCGACTGTTGATGATGTAATGCTGAAGTGCAAAACACACAGGAACAACCACATCTAAACCAGGGCACATACTGCGGGACAAGAGGATGGTTGTAAAAAATCGCGTGAAATCAGTAGAAGGTATCACTCGTCTGTTCTAGCTAGTACAAAGACTGTGCGTGGGGAGTTAAAAGGAAGGATGGGGAACAACGGTACAGCAGCTCGACGTAAGCCAAACATTTCTGCAGCCAATGCTAAGCGATGCTTGACGTGGTGTAAAGAACGACACCGCTGGATGGTGGATGACTAAAAACGAGTGATTTGGATGAAGAATCACGCTAAATCCTTTGGCAATCCGCAGGAAGAGTTTGGGTTTGGCGAATGCCTGGAGAATGATACTTGCCATCAAGTGTAGTGCCAACTGCGAAGTACGGAGGAGATCGTGTTACAGTATGAGCGTGCTTTTCTGGGTTACTGTGCGGTCGCCTTGTTCCGCTCAAGAAAACACTAAATGTGGGCAGATACGACCGCATTGTACAGCGTTGTGTACTGCATACAGTGGAGGAACAGTCCGGCAACGACGATTGTATTGCATCTACATCTCCATACATACTCCGCAATCCACCATACGGTGCGTGGCGGAGCGTACCTCGTACCACAACTAGCATCTTCTCTCCCTGTTCCACTCCCAAACAGAACGAGGGAAAAATGACTCCCTATATGCCTCTGTACGAGCCCTAATCTCTCTTATCTTATCTTGGTGGTCTTTCCGCGAAATATAAGTTGGCGGCAATAAAATTGTACTGCAGTCAGCCTCATATGCTGGTTCTCTAAATTTCATCAGCAGCTATTCACGAAGAGAACGCCTCCTTTCCTCCAGAGACACCCACCCGAGTTCCTGAAGCATTTCCGTAACACTCGCGTGATGATCAAACCTACCAGTAACAAATCTAGCAGCCCGCCTCTGAATTGCTTCTATGTCCCCCCTCAATCCGACCTGATAGGGATTCCAAACGCTCGAGCAGTACTCAAGAATAGGTCGTATTAGTGTTTTATAAGCGGTCTCATTTACAGATGAATCACATCTTCCCAAAATTCTACCAATGAACCGAAGACGACTATCCGCCTTCCCCACAACTGCCATTACATGCTTGTCCCACTTCATATCGCTCTGCAATGTTACTACCAAATATTTAATCGACGTGACTGTGTCAAGCGCTACACTACTAATGGAGTATTCAAACATTACGGGATTATTTTTCCTATTCATATGCATTAATTTGCGTTTATCTGTATTTAGAGTTAGCTGCCATTCTTTACACCAATCACAAATCCTGTCCAAGTCATCTTGTATCCTCCTACAGTCACTCAACGACGACACCTTCCCGTACACCACAGCATCATCAGCGAACAGCCGCACATTGCTATCCACCCTGTCCAAAAGATTATTTATGTAGATAGTAAACAACAGCGGACCTACCACACTTCCCTGGGGCACTCCAGATGATACCCTCACCTCCGATGAACACTCACCATCGAGGACAACGTACTGGGTTCTATTACTTAAGAAGTCTTCGAGCCACTCACATATTTGGGAACCAATCCCATATGCTCGTATCTTAGTTAACAGTCTGCAGTGGGGCACCGAGTCAAACGCTTTCCGGAAGTCAAGGAATATGGCATCCGTCTGATACCCTTCATCCATGGTTCGCAAGATATCATGTGAAAAAAGGGCGAGTTGCGTTTCGAAGGAGCGATGCTTTCCAAAGTATGACAAGTATCATTACGCAGCATCCGCGAGGCACTGGTTTGTGGACAGTAATATTATTGAAACGGACTTGCCTCCCAAGAGTTCCGACTTGAACCCGGTGTAATGCCTTTGGGATGAGTTAGAACTTGAGCTTCGCTCCAAAACTCAGCGTCCAACATCACTGAAAGTATTCCCAGCAGAATTCACGCCGTCGTAAACGTGAAGGGTGGAACAATCCACGTTAATATCCACTAATAGGTTCTCCAGATAATTTCGATCAGCTAATCAGGCGCAGCTAACCGTGAACAGAAAGTGAAGTGCTAAGAGAATCGACAACAGAAAGTATGTGATTTACGCACCGAACTCGCTTGTACGAAGCAACGCGACTAAGTGGTCGTGATGGCAATGCGAGCCTTCCCGCACTGCAGGCGCGAGCATGGCCTGCCAGGAAGACCGGGGCCTGAGGCCACGACCTTGCACCGCAAGTAACCAGAGCGAAAGGAGTCGCCGCTACCTGTATTTCAACAGGAAAGAAAAACAAGTGCAACTCGCGCTCGTATCGTTCCATGGCTGCTCCGTTATTCGATCCGCAGCGAAAGTGAACGTCTGCGATGTTCTCGGAACGAGGTGAACGGGTGCGCGTGTGCCAGACAGACAGCGCATAAATAAGCATTTGAAAATAGCGTTACGGCCTCTAACGCAGTTAGCCAACTTAGGTTTGCCACTAACGAACGCCGTGCACGATTCGAAATGGTTCTGGAACGAAAAATTTCGACGGTATTACAAAGTATTAGACGTTCTTGCAATACAAGGTGCCAATAACAGAATTCTAAACACGAAATCGCCTTGAAATCTACACTGGCGGAATGGAGGGAGGAAATATCAACATGTTTCTAGCTTACACATGCCGTAATGAAAATCAGGGTGGAGGGTAGTGTGAAAATAGCAAGAAGCAGCTATGACTCACTCTTGGTAATATTCAGTCGGCACAACATTTTATTCTTGCTGTCCTTATGCTACTGATATGCAGCATATGGCAGGATCTCTCTGAATCCATGTGTGATATAAATAATACAGACAAAAATACAGCCGTCCATATAAAGATGCTCGAAGCCCCCAAAACCATGGTGGAACAACAAAATTTGCGACTAGACGTGTGTATTGGTTCAAATGGCTCTGAGCACTATGGGACTTAACTACTGTGGTCATCAGTCCCCTAGAACTTAGAACTACTTAAGCCTAACTAACCTAAGGACATCACACACATCCATGCCCGAGGCAGGATTCGAACCTGCGACCGTAGCAGTCGCGCGGTTCCGGACTGCGCGCCTAGAACCGCTCGGCCACCACGGCCGGCAGACGTGTGTATTACTGACATTTAATAAAAACTAGAATCACGTTCAGATATAACTTGTGCACTGAACACTATTAAACGACGCGTTGGACTCCATTTTTTACTATGTTTTAACTTCCAGCTGACAATAAACTATATCATTAGAGACGGAAGATATAATCGGTTTAGGTCTTTGTTTCATGACGGTACATATTTTCGGCACAAATTGAACTACGAGAAGGAAATTCTTTTAGCGTCCCCGGTGTAACTCTTGAAAGGCTTCAAAAAAAAGAGACAAGTAGCCGACAGTGAAAACAAATGGCCTTCACAAGCCCATCTAACGATCCCTGTTACTGCATGAACCATCCCGAAATTAGTGACAATCTGGCTTGCGTGAACTTTAGCAATTCACTTCTTCACTGTCACAGCATAATTTGAACACTCCTAGTCAATTCGAAAGTGCGAGGCAACCACTTTTCCTTTGTTGCATAATGCGGGATGAAGCCTTCTACCACTTCCTTCCTTCCTCCCTTTTTTCTTTTTTTTCCGAACAGACTATGTGTTAATCGAGTCAGTAACAGCCGCGGAAAGTGATCAGTGCTGAGTAATTTTTGGAGTCATCTCTCAATTAATTGGCGAACATCTCATTTGCGTTTTGATGTGTACAACTGACCTAAACTATCTGTATATCAAACAGAAAGAAATATTTAATCGTATACGACCATCACGTCAAATGTGTCTGTCATGCTTCGTCAGTAGCTTGATATTCACGTCTTCTCGTACGGACTGTTTCTCTTTCTACTTCCCCTTCTTCCTCATCCTCATCCTTCGTCCTCTTCCCGGTGCTTAAAAATCCATGTTTTAAAAGACTGCCTCCTATCTTCCACTCAGGCTGTTTCTTTCTACACTGTCTAACAGAGATCGTCTTCCTCCCTGTCTATCCATCTGTCTGTCTGGTTGATTCTTTGCTTAACATACGCACCTGCTAAACTGTTTGTAAACAATTCATTCAACATCAGTAACAGACATGGTATACCCAACTTTTGACGAAACTATTACTCTGTGCTGAAAATTACTTGCTTGCCCATGGCTTGCACACGCTGTTGACCATAGGTGCTTAATAGCTTCTCCTGCAGCCCTCTCCACACTGCATTTCCTCGCATTATGGGCGTGACTGGAAAACTGGCCGATTCTTATTCATATTTTTTCCCCCACACGATCCACCATCATGGTATCAGTTGTTCCAATTAGGATGATACCTTTCATGAAACCTCTCATAGTACATTCCGAGCACTGCGTCGTGCTGGACCATACATTAAAAGCAAGTACGCACATTCCTGTAACAGGTAATGCTCCGTCTCCGACTATCAGTCACGAACTGCAAACGGTAGTAAACTCTATCGTGTTCACATCACAGATAGCGCCAGCAAAGCCGATGAGGCAAGCGGGTGTTACCCGCAGTTGTAAAATATGACCTGCTTATAAGCACGTACCCATCAGGCTTCTTTCGATCACCCCCGAGCATTCATTCCTTATCTAAACTCTCAATTTACGAACAGTACGGGGTATACCCGCCACGCGCCGAACGGTGGATTGCTGAGTATCGAAGTAAATAAAGATTCTCTCCCGTAAGAATAATTTCGATCTCAAAGGTTTGCGACGGGATGTACATTTTTTTCATAGTGTTTTCGTGTGCGACCTCTTGTCCCACGTTAAGAACACCTTGTATGTATCTTTCACAAATTGATCCTTTTACGAAAATATACCCAAGGTACTTAAACTCCCTAAAGTTGTTAATAACGTCTTTCAAAGCACCTGATGAGTTGCCGAAACTGTTAACGTTAAAGATTGCCGGAGATTCTGAAGATGTTGCACCAAGATATCTAAGTAGAAATAGTTCGCGAACGGACGAGTATAATGCTGTGTTGTTAGTTAACTGATGTTATGTGCTTCCTTAACAGCATTTGAGAGTCCTTGAAAACAGGAACATAGTTATGTAATTATTTTGCATTTATTATGAGCTGCAGTGAAATGTTTTGCAAAAATGCGAACTATTTAGGTCCAGACATCCAGCGCAGCTCCAGTTTGACGCTTCTACCTACTTTTTAGGTGGGAAAGCATCGAAAATCTTGTAGCAATGGCTTAAACAGTTTCCAATCTATTTTCAAAACAATAATGGGGTAACTCGCTCGTGTACATCTGGTCCGTGCCATCCAATAACCAGCTTCTCTGTATTTTCAAAATGTATTTTTCAGCCTAATTCCCCACATTTTTGTTTCATGGTATTAGGGTCATTATCATCCATGATGACCCATTCGCACTCTCTAAACATCAGTCCGTTTGCAGCTTCAGTAGAGAGGGAGGGAGGGAGGGATCACTTTTTTTGCGCTTCTAATTTGTATGTCATGCTTGCTCTTGTGTGTTTCATTTGACTTTGAGTGATACGCACAGTAATGTCACAAAAGGTTATATAGTGAACATACTTCCGTGGAAAGTTCCAATTATCAAGCATATCAGGTACACCGCCACGACTTCTACTCCTGCTCCTGGAGACACTGAGGACCGCATGAAACCTGCCAGAAAACTGACGAAACTCAACCCAAAAAGAAGTACACCTCGAGAAATGCAGTTTGAAAGATAACTATTCAACTGTGTAATCCACGGAACTTGCTCTGGAACAGGTGTGGAAAAAATAAAATAAAAAAATCTGCCCGGATTGAGGAAGTGCGGCGCAATGCCCCTGCGTATAATAGCAGACGCGGCTTAAGGCATACGTTATGTTAAAACGGCCAACCAATTACTACGAAAGACATCTTCATTTCTCATGGCCAGCTCCCGGTGAGAATGGCAAAAGCGAAACGGTGTAACACGGCCAGTTGCCCGATAAGGATTCCCTCTTCCGCAGTCCTAATAAGCGGCGGTTCGCTTGTTCCTCTCGTATTCTAATGGTCCTTGTCGCTTGCGATGGGGACTGAACAGCATTCTGGGTTGGGTAAGAAATACCATCAGGTACTGAAAGCTTTTACAGTGGGAAATTACGGCAATTTGAAACTGTCGCAGGCTGCACAGGCCGGGAAGACAAACGGAGGATATTCATCCACCGTTAACGGCGAGACACTGTGTTGCTGACACCTACCGCAAACGAGGAACATGTCAAAACCAGTTTCAGTTGACTTCAGAAATGTCCAACTGGCAGTGAAGAACTAAGCTGGTGATGTTAGGATCACACCGCCATCACAGTGAAACGCCTGTTGTCAGCGGCTTGAGTCTAGAATGTAGTGACGTCACGTTACTCCATACAGTTTCATCCTGCTGTTGCAACTGCTCCTGATGTTTTTCTGTATATTTTACTTGGAGAAATAATACCTGTCAGACTTTGAGGGCAAGGATCTTAGAAAAATAACTTGCAGTGCTAAATGTTAGCTTACTTTTTTTTAAAACAAACTGGATTTTTCGTAAAAGGAAAAAAGAAACCAGTACAACTACTGCTTGGAAACGATAATCAGGTGGAGCATAACATACCTTAGGTGACTACCACAATGTTACTCATTCTGTTTCGTCCATCGACGAAGCTTAAAAGAGTTGAACCCGATTTAGTATGCCCAAAGAGGCATTTAAATCCAGCTATGTCTGAGCGAAATCACAATACCTTACGTCTGAGCAGTTACGAATCGAAGCGTAGATTTTCCTTAAAGCAAATATGTTTCAAAGAAGTCAGAAACTGGCATTTGCAATTCGCTAGCCGCAGCATTTAGAATGTGTGTGAGAAAGCGCCAAATCTATCACATATCCTTTTGTTGTTGTTGTTGTTGTGGTCTTCAGTCCTGAGACTGGTTTGATGCAGCTCTCCATGCTACTCTATCCTGTGCAAGCTTCTTCATCTCCCAGTGCCTACTGTAACCTACATCCTTCTGAATCTGCTTAGTGTAGGCATCTCTTGGTCTCCCCCTACGATTTTTACCCTCCAAGCTGCCCTCCAATACTAAATTGGAGATCCCTTGATGCCTCAGAACATGTCCTACCAACCGATCCCTTCTTCTGGTCAAGTTGTGCCACAAACTCCTCTTCTCCCCAATCTTATTCAGTACCTCCTCATTAGTTATGCGATCTACCCATCTAATCTTCAGCATTCTTCTGTAGCACCACATTTCGAAAGCTTCTATTCTCTTCTTGTCCAAACTATTTACCGTCCATGTTTCACTTCCATACATGACTACACATATCCTTACTGAATAAATTTTATGCGAAATTATAACAACCGAAGAATCTTTTTCATGACGACCTGCTTCCGTTTACGTCAGCAGCTGTCACAACCAGCGTTCGTACGTCAGCAGCTGTCACAACCAGAAGTATCTAACCGTCTTACGTTCTGCTGTATCCTCCGCATTTTTCAGATTATACTTCTTGCGAAAACTTTGTTTTGGCAACATTAAAAATTCCTCCTCCACATGAAATTATCGTCGATTGGAAATAGTAGTTTTTGAAGCGATAGAAGCGTGTAAGTACCATAACTGTTGAGTTCTCCATCACTGAATAATTAACCAGTATCACTATGCTACTCCACAATCATCCCTAGCATTTATAGAAACCACCTCCTTGTATTGGTTCAGCGCGGCTTGCCTCGAATTCCTCCCCTGTGCCAACCTCTCCATCTCAGAATAGCACTTGCAAACTATGTCCTCAATTGTTTGCTGGTTGTATTCCAGTCTCTTGTCTTCCTCTGCAGTTTTTACCCTACGTTTTGCTCCGATGTCTTAACAGATGTCCTAGCGTCCGTTCTTGACAGTGTTTTCCATGTATTCCTTTCCTCGCCGCTTCTGCGCAGAAGCTTCTCATTCCTTACCTTATCAATCCATCTTACTTTCAACATTTGTCTGTGGCAGTACATCTCAAATGCTTCTATTCACTTCTATTCCGGTTTCCGAAGTCCATGTCTCAATACCATACAATGGCGTGCTCCAGACGTACAGTCTCAGAAATTTCTTCCTCACATTAAGATCTATGTTAGATAGTAGTAGACTTCCTCTTGGCCAGGAATGCCCTTTTTGCCAGTGCTAGTCTGCTTGTTATGTCGTCCTTAATCCGTCCGTCATGGGTTATCTGGGTACCCCGGTAGCAGAACTCCTTAACTTTATCTACTTCGTGATCACAAATTCTGATGTTAAGTTTCTCGCTGTTTTCATTTCTGTTACTTCTCTTTACTTTAGTCTTTTTTCGATTTACACTCAAGCAATATTCCGTACTCATTAGACTTCATTCTATCAACAGCTCCACTAATTCTTTTTCACTTTCACTGAGAATTGCAATGTCTTCACCGAATCTTATCCACTGATATCCTTTCACCTTGTATTTTAACCTCCGCACTTGAATCTTCATTTTATTTCCGTCACTGCTTCTTCGATGTAAAGATTGAACAGTAGAGGCGAAAGACTTCATCGCTCTTTTTTTTCGAACAACATAAAACTACTGCATCCGTCAACGGGATTAGGGAATCAGTGACGATGCTCTCATACAGCCCGCGGACAATGAACACCGCTCTAGTGCAACGGCTGTGCTATTGATTTGAGTCGGCAGACTGGTCTGATGCAGCTCTTCACTGTAGTCTGTCATGTGCAACTTACATCCACGTGAACCTTCTTATTACAGTCAAGCTTTTGTCTCTATCTACTACTTTTATCCTTTAACTCGTCGTCACCTATTACCAAAATGATAATTTTTTGGTGCCTCTTTATGTACCGTTACTACCGATCGCTTCTTTTAATTTTATTAAATTTCTTTTCTCTCCGACTCGATTCAGTACCTCTTTACCAGTTACCTGAGTTATGTAGCTAATCCTCAGCATCCCTGTGCATGCCACATTTCGAACGCTTCAATTTTCTTCTTCTCTGAACTGTTTATCGTCCACGTCTCAGTTCAGTTCAAAGCTACACTTCACACAAACACCTTCAGAAAAGAATTGCTAACACTTAAATTAATTTTCGAGGTTACAAAATTTTCCTTTCCTTTCCTTTCTTGCCATTTTCGATAAGCATATCCATTTGCATCCCCTTCACTTTGGCCATCGTTTGTCTCTTGCCGCCAAAATAGCAAAAATCGCCAACTACTTTTAGTGTCTGATTTCCTAATCTAATCCTCTGCATCGCCTGGCTGAATTCAACTTTACGCATTCCATTATTCTTGTTTTGATGACGTTCATCTGCATACCTCTTTTCAAGACACTTTCCATTCCGTTGAACTAATCTTCCAAGTCTTTTGCCTTCTCTGGCAGAACTACAATTCCATCGGCGAACCTCAAAGCTTATTTCTGCTTGTAGTGAGACGAATATTTTGATTCGTCACTGCATAGATGAACGTGTGATACTGAGGGAATGTTAGATACATCAAGATACTTTTTTTTTTAACTGTTATGAAGTGGGCGAGGGAAATGGCACGAGGACAGCATGGCACGTATTTGGCGACACGTGGTCTTTCGTTGCGTGTCGAAACGATTTTGATTTTTATACAATGGCGGCTTGTTGCGACAGGAAATGAGATCGAAGTAGTTAAGATCAAACTCGGTAGAGAAGACAGATATACTGTAAGACCTCGTGCAAAATCGACCTTACCATGTGTCTTAACAGGGACAAATTCTTCTGTTGTTCCTATGGAACTGTGTTGGCAGTCTGGGAGAAACCAGTGCAGTAGACTGTTTCAAGCCACCAGCGGAAGGAAGGTCAACAGTTTTCGTGGTGGAACAAGAAACCACTCGCAGATGGACAATGATTGTGAGCAGACGTATCGTGCGACTGTCTCCATGAAGAATAAGCTTCTGCTTCCGATACTGGGTCCACGCGCCACCGAGGTCATTGTCGCCACTGTAACCCATGTCGCCCTTCTACTACTTCTCATTACTTTCGTCTTTCTCGATCTACTCTGCAACAATATTCTGTACTCATTAAACTGTTCATTCCATTTAACAGCTCCTGTAATTCTACTTCTCTTTCATTCTCGCCGCTACAACCCAATTTGCCCTATGAAGGTAAACTTTCCGCGCATAGCTCAACCCTGTTTTCTCTCCCACGCTCATCGGGTTTCTGTGGCTGTATCATTACAGATTGTGGATTGAAATACGTTAAGAATACTCACTTTTTTTTAACCAGGATTCTGTTTTTATAAATTATGTTGCACACCTAGATAAAATAATTGTGTGTTGCTACCATATATCATCCAGCACATATGGAAACGATCCACGGTTACAATACTGCTGCCAAACCCTGGAAGTAGGATCGAACCGATGCCCTTCGATCCACAGTATTTTTATTTCTATTTAGGTTATGTGTACAATTACTCTTCCAGACAAATCGTTGATAACGTTAATCTGGTGACCGTATTCCATTCACTTACTTAATCTGCCAGGCATAAATGCACAATCGGTCGAAGTAACCTCTGACTCATGGGCAATTAATTAACCTGACGAAAAGACAAACAGATGGGGAGTACCATATGCTCCCTGAACCTTAAACCACCTTCTAAATTTTTCCTTGGTTTTCTTCACAACTTACTGTCTGTATATATATGGGTCGAAAAGCATGGTGGATACGCTGTGCCGCGTTGTCACTCCCTTCTCCACTACCGTCTGGCTATGTATCATTATTTGCGCAAAGCGAGGACGAAGTGGTGGTCACATACGAGCACTAACCAGACACGATATTGTTAAGAAGCGAATTAGGCTTGTACATTGAAGCGAAAAAACTCCGGTATAGATGGTTCAAATGGCTGAGCACTACGAGACTTAACATCTGAGGTCATCAGTCCCCTAGAATTTCACACACATCCATGCCCGAAGCAGGATTCGAACCTGCGACCCCAGCGGTCACGCGGTTCCAAACTGAAACGCCTAGAACCGCTCGGCCACACCGGCCGGCTCCGGTATAGCCATGCGTCTTCAAATACAGAGATATGTAAACAGGCAGAATAAGGCGCTACGGTCGGCAACGCCTATATAATTCAAGTGTCTCGCACAGTTGTTAGATCGGATACTGCTGCTACAACGGCAGGTTTGAACGTGGCGTTATAGTCAGCGCACGAGCGATGGGACACAGCATCTCCGAAGCAGCGATGACGTGAGGATTTTCCCGTGCGACCATTTCACGAAAGTACCGTAAATATCAGGAATCCGGTAAAACATTAAATCTCCGACATCGCTGAGGCCGGAAAAAGATCCTGCAAGAACGGGACCAACGACGACTGAAGAGAATCGTTCAACGCGACAGAAGTGCAACTCTTCCGCTAATTGCTGTAGATTTCAATGCTGAGCCATCAACAAGTGTCAGCGTGCGAACCATTCAACGAAACATCACCGATACGGGCCTTCGAAGACGAAGGTCCACTCGTGTACCCTTGATGACTGCACGACACAAGACGCCCGTCAGTTCCGACATTGGACTGTTGATGACTGGAAACATTTTGCCTGCTCGGACGAATCTCGTTTCAAATTGTACCGATCGAATGGGCGTGTAGGGGTATGGAGACCAACCTCATTTATCCATGGACCCTGCACGTCAGCAGTAAAATGTTCAAGCTGGTGGAGGCTCTGTAATGGTGTGGGGCGTGTGCAGTTGGAGTGATATCGGACCCCTGATACGTGTAGATAAGACTCTGACAGGTGACACGTACGTAAACATCCTGTCTGATCACCTGCATCCATTCATGTCCATTGTGCATTCCCACGGACTTGAGCAATTCCAGCAAGACAATGCGACACCCTACACGTCCAGAATTGCTACAGAAACACTCTTCTGAGTTTAAACACTTCCGCTGCCCACGAAACTCGCCAGGCATAAACATTATTAAGCATATCTGGGATGGTTTGCAACGTGGTGTTCAGAATAGATCGCCACCCCTTCGTACTGCTACGGATTTATGAACAGCCCTGCAGGAATCATGGTAACTGTTCCCTCCAACACTACTTCAGAAAATTCTGTGTGCTCACGGGGGCCTGCACGATATTAAGCAGATGTACCAGTTTCTTTGGCTCTTCAGTGTAGGATTGTTTCTTGCCCTGCAGGAGATGTCTGACAGGCAAATCTCAAGTACAGCATAATCCAGAGAGGCATTAAGTTTCTGGTATCGTTCCTTGGCGTCTCGGAAAAGGCTAACACAGACCGATCCCGCATACAGGACCTTCCCGAGAAGCATTAATCCGCTGGGATCGATCTTTGGTGTCTTGGAGACGGCTCACACAGACCGGATCCCGTGTTCCGCACCTTCCCGATGCGGGCAGCGAAAGGAGTGCCGTGCCGTGCCGTGCCGCCGGCCACACTGCCCACTCGCCACGGACGCCGCCCTAGCGCGCGGGCGACCTGCTCCGCTGAAGGCTGACCGCTAGCCCTGCCGCGACGTTACGTTCGGGCTTCAACGCGTGGGTCTCGCCACTACAATACGGCACACACTTACGGTAGAGAAAAGCCGCGCCCAACTTTCGTATCTCCTACAGACCAGTTCGCTTCGTATGATTGACACGCTGCGCACCGAAATCTTTCATTTTAACCTAGACTACTTGTTGAACCACTGTGGTTGACGTACAGCTTTGAATTATTCCCTGCCACACTTACGCTAGGACAATCAACAACATGCTACATTATACAATTTTTCACGTGGGCTTCGCTGAAACAAGTAAACGTGACTAAACTAAGGTACAGGCTACCACAAGGATCCGTCCTGGCATCACTGTTATTAATATATCACATGCCACAAAGACAAGGGAAAAAATTCTACTATCCTAGTGACATGGCCGAAAATGTTTTGCTGATACTGAACACACCTTAACCAACGATTTAGCAGTTTTGAACTAATATAGTGCTATAATAATTAATGGTGTGTACCGCCAAGTGCCAGCAAAACTTGAGTCATCTTTTTCGCCTTTCTTAACAGATTAACTCCAGCGGTCGTTCGTAAATGTACCAATGTGACACAACTGTTTCCAAATATATTTTGGAGTTAATCTAGACCGTCCATTCAGTCAAGAAAAACTTAACCAACACTGCTCCAAAATTCAAAAACATTAATTTGAGTCATTGCAGGAGATGCTTTTAGGGAGCCTGCACTGTATCAAGTACATATTTTGCCTTGCGTAGTACGACCCGTTTCGAGAATTTATTCTCATTATCAAGTGCAAATTCATTTTACTGGATGTTTGCGTGTATGTTGTTCTGCCTCTCTTGCCCTGAAGTTGTCTTTCTGTAACTTTACGGCAAACAGAAAATCGGAAATAAACAACACCAGTTTATTGTTTAGGGTTGCCCAATTTCAAAACGATGTATATGGCGCGAGCGTAGACGCAATATGTGAGCAGTGCGTTGCAGACGTGTGTAGTGCACGTGGCTGCTGGCCGCGAGAGAACTGACTTTGAACGTAGGATGATAATCAGCGCAAGATGCATGGGCTATAGCATATCGGAGGTTCCACAGGAATTCTGGTTTCCGAGGTCGATGTCACAGTGTCGAGGGGCGAATCTTCAATAGTGCAGAGACAACGTTTACACAAGCGTAAAAAGCCACACCGGACGACCATAAAGTGACGAACGGACGTCACGTCGTCGCCACAGAGCCATAGTGGGTCATCGACGATATGCTCTGAGTCACATCGCCGCCTATTTGAATGTGGGGCTTCAGGAACCCACTTCTACCAGCGCTGCAGGGAGTCAAATGCACTCCATAGGCTTCAGTAGCCGATGGCTGACAGCCGACATCATATCAAGTGCCTTTTCACGACGTCTGGTCACTCAGCGGCACCGCGTCGCATTGAATGCATTTGAATAACCTGGGAAACCTAGCCTGCGTAAAACTCGCTTTGGACGGTTTATCACCAACGGAAACTCATCGAAAGTAGTGAAGGATTCTATTCACCAAATAAACCTCAGTCGTCAGCTGCACTTTTCTTTTATTGCACTTTACCGGGCTCAACAGATTAATCTCTGGTCATCTGCAGTTCGATACAGGCTTAAATCACGGGTGAGCCTACGTCAAGTAAGGATATCACGATAAAGACGTCCTACAAAGAATAAGTAAAAAGCACAAAAAGTCTTGTAAGAATAAATGTACAAGAGTTATGAATCTTCTGGTTTTCCAGTTTTCCAGTCCACTCTGGAAAACCAGAAAATACGTAAATATTGTACATTTTTGCTTATAAAATTTTTTGTACTAGAAGACTTGTAAACTCACTATATCTGAATCAAAAAGCCTCAGTTAAAGTGAGAGGAGGAAGTACAAACTGAATCGGACTAGTAACAGGAATAAGACAAGGATGCTGTCTATCACCTACCCTTTTCAATCCATCTCTACTTGGAAAATATAACAAAGGAGTGCAGATTGGAGGAAGAAGAGTAAGGTGTTTGGGGTTTGCCGATGACATGGTCCTTCTAGCCACAGGGGAAAAAGAATTAAAGGATTTAGTGAACACCATTGAAGCTAACGGAAGAAACTTGTGGAATGAGAATTAACACAAAGGAAACAAAAGTACTGGCACTAGGAGGAAATAAAGAAATAAAAATTATGCTGAATGGAGAAATATTAGAACAGGTGCAAAATTTTAAGTATCTTGGAAGCAGGATAGACACCAAATGGAAGTGCAGCACAGAAATTAAAACAAGGATAGCAATGGCAAAAGAGGCATTTTATAAGAAAAGGACAATTTTCTGCTGCAGTCTGGACGGAGAACTGAGGAAAAGACTCATAAAATGTTTTGTATGGAGTGTTCTTCTGTATGGCGCTGAAACATGGACTTTGAGGAAGAAAGACAGAGGAAGGGTGGAGGCTTTTGAGATGTGGACATGGCAGAGGATGGAAAGAATAAGTTGGATGGACAGAGTAAAAAATGAAGAGGTACTGACAAGAGTGGGAGAGAAAAGACAGTTACTCTCTCTCTTTCTTGAGCCTAGTCCTGCGGTGATGCAAGGTTGGCCTTGGCCATGGTTAATCGGAAGTGGCATGTAAATGTAAGGGGTGGTCGGATGCCCTTCCTGTCGCCACCCTGTACACCTCCCTCCACCCTCCCCCCAGGACGGAATTAGTGTACCCCAATTGCCTGCATCTAGTGTAAGCCATCGGAGAGTGCGAATGTCTTCAGATATCTGTCAGCCGTGTAACTGAGGCGAAATGTGGGGACCAGCCCAGTATTCACCTAGCGGGATGTGGAAAACCGCCTAAAAACTACATCCAGGCTGGCCGGCATACCGGCCCTCGTCGTTAATCAGCTGGGCGGATTTGATCCGGGGCCGGCGCGGCTACCCGAATCCAGGAAGCAGCACGTTAGCGTTAGCGCTCTCTGGTGGGTAGAAAAGACAGTTACTAGATGTAATAAAAAGAAGAAAAATAAATTGGATTGGGCATATACTAAGAAAGAATGACGGACTGATGAAAACAGTTTTAGGTTATATAGAAGGGAAAAGGAAGCGAGGATGGAAGAGATTTCAGATACTGGATGACGTGATGGACGGTACAACATACAGCAGCCTTAAGAAGGAAGCAATGGATCGCAGAAAATGGAGAGTCAAAGGACCTGCTAATATAGCAGAAAACTGATGATGAGGATTTATGAACCAAAAATTAAAAAGTTTGTACCATCGTGAAAAATGTGTATAGTATATGCGATAGTATTGGGTACTTGAATTAATTCTTACTGCTTCTTGGGCAGAATGCAATTCCTTATGTCAAAAGAACAGTATTCGGCAGCTACAACTTTTCCCACTTTTCGGGTAAAGATGGATTCCGCAATACAAAATTCAAGTTCACTTGAAGTGATCCACTCATGGAACAAGTTTAAGAGATCGTTAAAGGCTGTGAGGCGTTGTTCAAAACGGTCATGCTGCAGGGATCAAAACAAATGGCAATCGGAAGGGGTCATGTCTGATGAGTATGACGAGTGAGGTAAGACATCCTATCGAAGTCCTTTCAACATTTCCTTCACTCGATTTGCAATATGTCAATATGTAGTTTGTCATTTCTCTGAGCGTATTGCGAGCGTTTGTCCTTAAGCGCGCGATTCAAGATAAGTCTGCATCGTAGCGCTCAGCACTCACCGTTTAACCCGGCTGCAGCAGTTCATGCCACACCACGTCGATGCATTTTATCACCCATCACAAAATCGTTGTCTCTAAATCGTCGAAAGTAATCTCCCCCTGATCAGTTTCACAAGAGACATTTAAACGTAGCTTACAATTCCTGACGATAATTCACGTCAAGGGGTGAAACCGCAGACATAAAGAAAAACAACAAGCACAATATCGTACTGAACCATCAGTGAATAAAGTTGTATGTAGCAGCTAAAATCCTGGACGTGTCCGGAGAAACTGTGCGAAATATTTTATGCCAAGAATAAGGCCTAACTGGAAAAAAAATGCGCAACATAGGTGCTGTGTTTGTTGAATGCTGACCAAAAGCAAATGCATAATCCAGTTCCTCAGGATGTTTGGGTAGTTTAAAAACCTCCGATGTTTGCGTCGATTCTTTACTGGGTATGATGTGCGGATCTACCACGTCACGCAAAAGAGGAAAAAAAAAGTACTGAAGAAAGTGATGAATGCGGATGGTCCATCAAAACAAAAAAAAAAAAAAAAAAAAAAGATGATTTCATCTGATATCAATTTTAAGACCACTGCTCTCTGGTATGTTTTTACTCACAGTGTTTGAAAAGTTGAAGCATTAACTGGCGGATAGTACGTAGGTCTTTCGCATCAAATGGATGAAAAAAATTCTTGAACACAGGCATTCATAACAAAAGAAAATAAGAATTCTTCAGAACAATGCACTTGACCACAAACGTGCTTTGGAAACGAAAAAAACTGAGGACTTTGAAGACTGGCAAACGTTTTGAGTCTAATGAAGTTGTAGTAGCGGCATTTTGCAGACCTTTAAAAAAATACCGTTGGCTGTACGTTACTCACTGAAAACCAAATCAAAGTGCAGATAAATAAGTACATTTTTACCTATAAAATACAGTCTCTCATTGTCAGGGTGGTAAATTTTAACCTTGCATTCGTTGCTTAAAATGACTTCGTACCGTGTCACCATCGTGTCTTGATTCCAACATTCTGGTATCTTTGGAAGAGTCTTCTTCTCGGAGATGTCTTCTCTTCGCCGAAATTTTCAGATTGACGGGAAGTTTCCTCCTTGGTCTTATGAGAGTAGCTCGCCCCCTTTTCTGCTGTAAGAGCTTCGAATGTTTTGGTAAACTACTGCCTCCCACTCGTCTAGTATCCAGGAGAGGTGCGAGACCGTAGAAACTTCACTGCGGCTGTTTTTCCTCAGCAAGGAAAACGTTTTCAGATTGCTAACAGTATGGGTCCCAGGCTTCGATGTAACAACAAGGCGGCCCAGACAGCGTGTTGCCACGCGGCAGAGAAACTACGTAAACTGTAGGAGCCGTAAGGCAGCTAACCAACGTTTGTAAACAAACATCTTTGCATCAGCAGCTGCCACCTTCTCCTCCTGTGTCATCCGATAAAAAGCAAACGAATACAAATAAGACCCAAGGAGCCACCAAACGAGAGCACCTGTTAAAACATAAAAACAAGTGACGACTTTATTTAATTTTTTAATACAAAAACGTGCACTGAACGCCATCGTAGAAAGCTCAGTAAGGTAAAGTCGCACGAAAAGGGTTCCTGAAACGATGGCGAAACATCGGCGGGATGGGGTGGGTGGCGGGTGGAAGATTTAACGTTACCTATGTAGTTTTAACGGACACATTTTCCTATGGTGATTGATCATTTAAAAGTAATCGATTTATTAATCTCCTCATTCCAAGGGCACTTTCTCGAACGAAGCCACTTCTCACATCTTACGGAGACGGAGTAGTCGCAAGAGTGCCAAATGTCAATAACGGAGATAATCAGGGAGGAATGCTTATCACGATTTCGTAATTTTGGTCCTGACTATAGGAATGTGGAGGGCAATGCCCTCCGGAAGAGGATCTTTTTAAAATGCAATGACATCTTCAAAAATTCCTTGGAAAATATGTCCGCAGGTGCTTTTCTTGATAATTTTTACGGCGTGCAAATGACACACTCACCGAAACTTTTCCTGTCCAGGTGGTTTCCACGTTCTTTAGGGCACATTTTATAGGGAGTTTCCTTGCTTCAGTTGTTAATCCTTGACAGATTACAATATATCCATGGTTTAGCAGCCGTTTTACTGACGCCTCGAAAACTCATTTTATTTCAGTTGAAAATATACAGGGTGTTCAAAAGAAAAGTGTAGAACTCTTTGGAGGTGGTAGTACTCATCCGAACAAGAAAAATAAGTCCAATGAACATGGGTCTGGAAGTGCATACTTTCTGCGATAGACACCTGTTTACAGGAGGTGATCAACGTGGCAACCATTTATGACAATGCACGTCTCTACGCTCCGGCGTAAGGAATGACGCACCCTTTGAGGTACACCCGGTTGTTGTTGTACCTGCTGGCACACTTTGAAGACGCAATCCTGTTCCTCCAAGTGATATTTTAACCAAAAGTCTAGGGAATTGAGGCCTACGGACTAGTAGTCAGTCATTATGAACCAGCGGATTCAGGGCGTCCTGTGGATGACATGGGTACAGCAATTGTTCATGACGTACCCCCAGATAGGAGAATGAGACACGCCTTCTGTTGCTGCTAATCGTCGCACACTGGTCCCAGGGGCTTCTTCCACCCAATGTACCACACATCTTCCATGTCACGCGTGCGGACTGCCGAACATATTATCAGAGCGCATTCTGCGCTGTGGATATTTCTCAGCCAAGAGAGCACGGGTTCGCAGGTTATGTTCATTTGCTAAACCTTAGCAGAACATCATATCCACCATTTCACTTGTCGAGTAGTAGGTTTCCATTGCTAACAAATGGTGGAAGAGAGAAAATGCAAACGTACCACACCATTTGTACGTATAAGAAGCGCAATAACAGTAAACACAGAAGTGAACCCGCGTTTGAAGAAGGTAAAACACCATGATACATACCCAGTGCTGACAATCCTGTACAATAAGGCGCACAAATACGAGGGAAACCAACGTAGCCTACAACACGATTCGAACCACACAACTGACTGCGGACCATCTAATGGTAGGTAGAGTACTGTGTGTAGGACATCATAATACCATGCCGACCATGTGACGGAGCGCCAATGCAACGACAGCACTAATATCCGCAACAAAGCGTCGCGTAGCCCTTCCTGTAAACACGTGATTATCTCGGAAAGTATGCGTTTCCGGGCCCATGTTTATTGGTCTTATTTTTTTGTTTCGGTGAGTACTACCATCTCTCAAAGTATTCGGGATTTTTCTGACACCCTGCATAAGTAATTTATTCACAGCTGTTCGTATAAGTCTGTTAACGTTGTGGATTTTTGCGCGTGAAGTCGCTCAGAGTTTTTAAATATCTTTATTTATTAGGACGTTTCAGCTAGTGCCATCATCAGATCAAAATTCAGAATCCGGAAAATAAGTTTGAGTGTCATTTGCAATAAAAACCTATACCCAAGCGGGGCAGTGCCTCTAACCGAGCCCAAGACGTAACTTCATTTCGTTTCCAGTTTCTCGCAAACTACCTTCTCGCTCGATGCTTCACTGAAGTGTTGTCGGCGAGGTGTTATAGAAGCAATGAATTCACTCCGAAAGGCTTATTTGGCGGAGAGCTTGGGCGTAAATAGCCTGACTGCTGCCCTTAACCGAAAATCTAAACCACATTGACCGATTACTTGTAGTACCTAAACGACATTCAAAGGCATTGATTTGGTACCTCTCTCCTACTTTCAAAACACAACGCAACGTTTAGGCATACGGGTAGCTTTTATTGCAGTTCACAATGAATTTTGTTTCATGAATTCTAAATTTTGATCTGATGTTGGCAGCAGCCGAAAAGTCACAATGGATGAAAATACATTGAAGAGCCAAAGAAACTGGTACCCCTGCCCAATATCGTGAAAGGCCACCGCGAGCACGCAAAAGTGCTGCAACACGACATGGCATGGACTCGACTAATGTCTAAGTAGTGCTGGAGGGAATCGGCACCATGAATCCTGCACGGTTGTCCATAAAAACATAACAGTATGAGGGGGTGGAGATTTCTTCCTAACACCACGTTGCAAGGCATCCCAGATATGCTCAATAATGTTCACGTCTGGGGAGTCTGGTGGCTAGCGAATGTGTTTGAACTAAGAAAAGTGTTCCTGGAGACACTCTGTAGCAATTCTGGACGTGTGGGATGTCGCATTGTCCTGCTGGAATTGCCAAAGTCCGTCGGAATGCACAATGGACATGAATGGATGCAGGTGATCAGACAGGATGCTTACGTACTTGTCACCTGTCAGAGTCGTATCTAGACGTATAAGGTGTTACATATCATTCCAACTGCACACGCCCCACACCACTGCAGAGCCTCCACCATCTTGAACAGTCTCCTGCCGACATGCAGGGTCCATGGATTCATGAGGTTGCCTTCATACCCCTACAAGTCCAGTCCCTCTATACAATTTGAAATGCACTTTTGCTCAGTCGTTTTAAACCATGGTGTGATTACATGTATACCACGTAATTTTTTAGTCTGATGAAGATTACCCTAGTGCAATCGAAAACGTGGTCAATTGACAAACGGTGCAGAAGAATATGCAACCTAGGTGTACACCATGGAGGTGTACGTGAATGGACCTCGAGGAGAGGTGGTAACGGGAAGGAATCCAGTTCAGACAGAAGGGACCGGATGCGAACCGCAATCGTTAGCCCCAACCTAGGCCGCCGATGCGGGAGATAAACCGCCGTGGTTGGGAAAAGGAGACGGTAATTCGGATGCGCAGGAGAACTACGAACGTGTGCAACGTAACTGGCGAGCAGTTGTGCACACCTAGAAAGGTAGAAAATTGACGCGATCGCTGCAACCGTCTTCAAAAAATACGTGCACGATTCCGTCGCCAAGAGGATTGATTGCCAATTCAGGTATGTGAAGAAAGTCTTCCCTGCTTAATGTTCCGCAGTCACCGCGGTCTAAACTTGTAAACGTGCTGTAAAATCTCTCAATGTAGTGAGAAGTAAATACAGTTTCTTCTTGTATCTCCGTGATCGCTGTTAAATACGTTTACTACATCAACAATCTGTAACATCAGTCAAATGGTTCAAATGGCTCTGAGCACTATGGGACTTAACTGCTGAGGTCATTAGTCCCCTAGAACTTAGAACTAGTTAAACCTAACTAACCTAAGGACATCACAAACATCCATGCCCGAGGCAGGATTCGAACCTGCGACCGTAGCGGTCTTGCGGTTCCAGACTGCAGCGCCTTTAACCGCACGGCCACTTCGGCCGGCGGCATCAGTCCTGTAATAAAAGCTACCGTGAAGGTAAGCAACGATAATGACCAGGTCTTTCGTGGATCTTTAATTTTAATCAGTATAAGAGAGACAAATTCGCAATTGTTTACTTTCAAGAAAAATTTTGTGCTGTTACTTCTTAACAAAAACAAATACAAAGATTGGCTTATTCACCCATTCCCGTCTGATGCAAGCATATAATGAATTTACTGTCTTTCTCATGTCGCCGGTTATGGACCTTTAAGTGCTTCAGCAATTTTCTGGCCATCAACTTTCTTTTCTATGGTTGCCTGACATTGTCAACAGGTAAGCGATTTCTGAATTTGAAAAATGTGATCCTCTTACTAGATAAATTTTATTTTCCCAGATCGCAGTAATTACATATATAGACGACTAACTTCGGCAATTTATATTGCCATCTTCAAATTATCTACATACCTCAACTAGTCACAAACATATCTGAGGGTCACTCGTTTGAGAAGACGCATCAGTGGAGTGGCACAATAGTTGATTTATATAGGTGATCTGAAGATGGCACTCCAAACTGCCGAAACTAGTCATCTATACCAGTAATCACTGTTATCTGGGCAAATAAAACTTCTTAAGCAATTGCGTTTTTCACTTTTTTTTCCTTCGGCATCTGTGCTGCCGATATCTTAGATCCCACAAGCACCTACCATGTCTACTATATTCTTATATTGTTGTTGTTGTGGTCTTCAGTCCTGAGACTGGTTTGATGCAGCTCTCCATGCTACTCTATCCTGTGCAAGCTTCTTCATCTCCCAGTACCTACTGCAACCTACATCCTTCTGAATCTGCTTAGTGTATTGATCTCTTGGTCTCCCTCTACGATTTTTACCCTCCATGCTGTCCTCCAATGCTAAATTTGTGCCGGCCGGAGTGGCCATGCGGTTCTAGGCGCTACAGTCTGGAGCCGAGCGACCGCTACGGTCGCAGGTTCGAATCCTGCCTCGGGCATGGATGTGTGTGATGTCCTTAGGTTAGTTAGGTTTAATTAGTTCTTAGTTTTAGGCGACTGATGACCTCAGAAGTTAAGTCGCATAGTGCTCAGAGCCATTTTTTGCTAAATTTGTGATCCCTTGATGCCTCAAAACATGTCCTACCAACCGATCCCTTCTTCTAGTCAAGTTGTGCCACAAACTTCTCTTCTCCCCAATCCTATTTAATACCTCCTCATTAGTTACGTGATCTACCCACCTTATCTTCAGCATTCTTCTGTAGCACCACATTTCGAAAGCTTCTATTCTCTTCTTGTCCAAACTGGTTATCGTCCATGTTTCACTTCCATACATGGCTACACTCCATACAAATTCTTTCAGAAACGACTTCCTGACACTTAAATCTATACTCGATGTTAACAAATTTCTCTTCTTCAGAAACGATTTCCTTGCCATTGCCAGTCTACATTTTATATCCTCTCTACTTCGACCATCATCAGTTATTTTACTCCCTAAATAGCAAAACTCCTTTACTACTTTAAGTGTCTCATTTCCTAATCTAATTCCCTCAGCATCACCCGATTTAATTTGACTACATTCCATTATCCTCGTTTTGCTTTTGTTGATGTTCATCTTATATCCTCCTTTCAAGAGTGTCTTCTCTTCCAAGTCCTTTGCTGTCTCTGACAGAATTACAATGTCATCGGCGAACCTCAAAGTTTTTATTTCTTCTCCATGGATTTTAATACCTACTCCGAATTTTTCTTTTGTTTCCTTTACTGCTTGCTCAATATACAGATTGAATAACATCGGGGAGAGGCTAAAACCCTGTCTCACTCCTTTCCCAACCACTGCTTCCCTTTCATGCCCCTCGACTCTTATAACTACTATCTGGTTTCTGTACAAATTGTAAATAGCCTGTCGCTCCCCTCTATTTTACCCCTGCCACCTTCAGAATTTGAAAGAGAGTATTCCAGTTAACGTTGTCAAAAGCTTTCTCTAAGTCTACAAATGCTAGAAACGTAGGTTTGCCTTTTCTTAATCTTTCTTCTAAGATAAGCCGTAAGGTTAGTATTGCCTCACGTGTTCCAACATTTCTACGGAATCCAAACTGATCTTCCCCGAGGTCCGCTTCTACCAGTTTTTCCATTCGTCTGTAAAGAATTCGCGTTAGTATTTTGCAGCTGTGACTTATTAAACTGAGAGTTCGGTAATTTTCACATCTGTCAACACCTGCTTTCTTTGGGATTGGAATTATTATATTCTTCTTGAAGTCTGTGGGTATTTCGCCTGTCTCATACATCTTGCTCACCAGATGGTAGAGTTTTGTCAGGACTGGCTCTCCCAAGGCCGTCAGTAGTTCTAATGGAATGTTGTCTACTCCCGGGGCCTTGTTTCGACTCAGGTCTTTCAGTGCTCTGTCAAACTCTTCACGCAGTATCTTATCTCCCATTTCATCTTCATCTACATCCTCTTCCATTTCCATAATATTGTCCTCAAGTACATCGCCCTTGTATAAACCCTCTATATACTCCTTCCACCTTTCTGCCTTCCCTTCTTTGCTTAGAACTGGGTTGCCATCTGAGCTCGTGATATTCATACAAGTGGTTCTCTTCTCTCCAAAGGTCTCTTTAATTTTCCTGTAGGCAGTATCTATCTTACCCCTAGTGAGACAAGCCTCTACATCCTTACATTTGTCCTCTAGCCATCCCTGCTTAGCCATTTTGCACTTCCTGTCGATCTCATTTTTGAGACGTTTGTATTCCTTTTTGCCTGCTTCATTTACTGCATTTTTATATTTTCTCCTTTCATCAATTAAATTCAATATTTCTTCTGTTACCCAAGGATTTCTATTAGCCCTCGTCTTTTTACCTACTTGATCCTCTGCTGCCTTCACTAC
The DNA here is from genome assembly GCF_023864345.2 of Schistocerca serialis cubense. Lineage (NCBI taxonomy): Eukaryota > Metazoa > Arthropoda > Insecta > Orthoptera > Acrididae > Schistocerca > Schistocerca serialis. Next base: position 376,562,063 of record NC_064643.1, on the reverse strand, counting down.
TTCATCCCTCAGAGCTACCCATTCTTCTTCTACTGTATTTCTTTCCCCCATTCCTGTCAATTGTTCCCTTATGCTCTCCCTGAAACTCTGTACAACCTCTTGTTCTTTCAGTTTATCCAGGTCCCATCTCCTTAAATTCCCGCCTTTTTGCAGTTTCTTCAGTTTCAATCTGCAGTTCATAACCAATAGATTGTGGTCAGAATCCACATCTGCCCCTGGAAATGTCTTACAATTTAAAACCTGGTTCCTAAATCTCTGTCTTACCATTATGTAATCTATCTGATACCTTTTAGTATCTCCAGGATTCTTCCAGGTATACAACCTTCTTTCATGATTCTTGAACCAAGTGTTAGCTATGATTAAGTTATGCTCTGTGCAAAATTCTACAAGGCGGCTTCCTCTTTCATTTCTTCCCCCCAATCCATATTCACCTACTATGTTTCCTTCTCTCCCTTTTCCTACTGACGAATTCCAGTCACCCATGACTATTAAATTTTCGTCTCTCTTCACTACCTGAATAATTTATTTTATCTCGTCATACATTTCATCAATTTCTTCATCATCTGCAGAGTTAGTTGGCATATAAACTTGTACTACTGTAGTAGGCATGGGCTTTGTGTCTATCTTGGCCACAATAATGCGTTCACTATGCTGTTTGTAGTAGCTTACTCGGACTCCTATTTTTTTATTCATCATTAAACCTACTCCTGCATTACCCCTATTTGATTTTGTATTTATAACCCTGTAATCACCTGACCAAAAGTCTTGTTCCTCCTGCCACCGAACTTCACTAATTCCCACTATATCTAACTTTAACCTATCCATTTCCCTTTTTAAATTTTCTAATCTACCTGCCCGATTAAGGGATCTGACATTCCACGCTCCGATCCGTAGAATGCCAGTTTATCAACATTAAATTTTCGTCATGCACTCAATCGCTCGCACAATTCAACAACAGTAGTTCGGAAGAGAACAGCAGACAAATACTCTCTGTGCTGCTAACGCCGAAGCGGAGAGGATGTGAACTGCTTTGATTGTTCGCTAAAGCCCATTTTACACGAGCGGCTTTCTGGTCAAAATCGATTACTCGCTGTGGATGCGCGCCACGTGTTTTGCGTGCAAAGCAGCCGCCAACCACGTCGCGAGTAGGTGGAGTTGTGCCTGAGTCTGTTGCAGATTGCGCATGTGCAGAAACACAGGACCGTGGTGTCGTCTGCCAACATCAGAAGTCAATTTGTTCCTGTCGAGCTCACTCCTATTACTCTAAAGGATTTCGTGCTTGTGTGTCTTCTTCATCTCGTTGTTTGTTTTGCTCTCGTGACACAGTGGAAAAGTGGCTGGAGGGAATGGTATTTTCCCTACTAGTGTACTCCCACAAGGGAGACAAAATACCTGAAAGCAACAAGATATTTACGTTTTACAATACCTGGACAAAAAAATTCCTACACTACGCATAAATAATAACGTAAATAGATGAACGACTTTAATGAAAGGTGTTTTAACACTGAAAAAAATCAGGAACAATAATTATCAGTGTTTTTAGCACTTGTTAGAAAGGAAACAAGTTACAAAGCATAAAGTAAAAATGCGTTTTTACCACCTTATAAATATTGTTTGATGTGTTTGGAAGTATATATTTCATCGAGGAAATAATGTAGATATTCTGAAATGTTTCACCGGCACTTTTCCTATTCTTATAGTTCTCAATTTACCATGTGACTTTTGTACTGAACGTCGATTATGAATTTCGGTTTGGACATTATCATTGCTTGTTTCTAATGTCTGTTACTACGAGGGGCACTCAAATGAAAAGGAGACATAACTTAACACATTTACCCTACTGTCAGACAAGACGATCAATGCCTTCATGGAAAAATGTTTGCGGCTGCCTACGGAACCCAGATTGTACCCAGGGGTGCACCTGTTCGTCTGAAGCAAAGCGACGGTCACCAGTGTCTTTCTTCAGGGATCCAAAAATATGGAAATCACTTGGGGACAGATCGGGACCGTAAAGAAGACCGTGTAAGGACTTCCCAGCGAAATTCTGCACTATAGTCGACACACCCTTGGCACCACGCGGGCCCGTCTCAGACATCTTTCATGCAGTCCCGATTCCTCCCCAAAGGCGATTTCCATATTTTTGGAGCCTGAAGAAAGACATTCGTGTCTGTAAATTTGCTTCAGGCGAAGAGGTGCGCGCCCAGATACAGTCTTGGTCTCGCAGTGGAATAAATGTATTAACAATTATCGCGATGACTTTTCAAACAATGAACAGCTGATTACCTTCGGTTAGATTAGGTTAGGTTACTCCATCTGTCTCGTTGCCATTTGACTGTCCACTAAACTGTGAAAGGGGCGATGAAAATTTTTTCGTTTGGGGGCTTTTCTGCAGCACACAGGCATAACGGCGCGACTCCGACGCGGGTATATAGGCACCGAGATATATCCAAGGCATTCGAAGGGGAACATTTTGATCGCCCCTTATATATTTGGAATTTTTCGTAAAAGAGTGGTCCCTGCTAATCTCACTTCCGCCGGTTGGGAGCCAAACTGCAAAGCAGACAGCTCTCAAAACAACCCAGTTTTATCGATGATGTGCAAAACGAGAACGACCACTCGTGACAGGTGAGACTCAGTACGGAAATAAAACGTCCGCCGTAAACTCACTTGCCACAAATGGAAACTTCTTTATAGGCCGACCACACGAATTTTTGTGAGAAAGTGGTCATCTGGAGGGGTGGTCTTCTTAAAGGGTGATCAACTTAAAATGTGACGCTGAAATAATCATTTAAACACAATTAATGACAACTGCTACAATGAAAAACACAATGGGATAGCCACTACAAGAATTACTTTATCTTCACTATCTCTGTTTTTGTTGCCACTACACTGAAGATCTGGGTTGGCTTCTGTAACGATGTCTTCCCAGTTACCAACAATGTTCATCGTAGAAACATCCAATTCAATACTGGCAGCATGGCGCAGCTGATTGAGAACTCTTACTGATTCATCGTTACCTTCTTCTTCCCCAGCGTCCTCATTTTTGAAGACTGCAAATCAGAATTAATTAGCACTTTCTAATTTTTGTTTTCCACTTTATTCCACGCACTTTGAATCCAGCTGATAGCATCCCCTACGGTCACATACTTAACTAGATAATAAACGGATGTAGCGTTGTCCATTTTCGCAAATACAGATCGCAAAAGCTTCTTTTAAAAGACCGGATCAATCCTTGGTCAAGACGTTGAAAATACGCTGTTGTGTTGAGAGGAAAATTAACTTCCACATCTCAGACTTTTCGCTGCAATGGCATGTTGCATTATCTACGAAAAGTAAGATTTTACGTTTCTGAATGCTCATTTTTTAAATTTAAGTTATTCACCCTTCAGAGCTTTGTCTGGCAAAGCTTCATGTTGTAAATGCCACTATCGCAATAGCCGCTTGTATTTATAATTAAGTCTCGACATCCAGTCGGATAATAAATCTTGATTAACTTCTGCAGGTTATCTACAGACTGCTCGGAAAACAATACCATACCCCTGCATTGAAATTAGGACTTCCAAGATCATAAGCAAATTTAAGAGTTTTTCTTGTAGCATCGGACCACTAACGGGCAATCTTTTGGGACGTGCTCTATAATCCCACTCTAAAAATGGTTGCCACTGTTTTTCTTTGAATTTTTGCTGGCGTTTTCTTCCCATTCCTTAACATACCTGCAGGGATTCGCAATGGTATTTTGCGTTTGACTTTTTCCACAGTTAAACTTGTTAAACTCACTAGCTAGCTGACGCTGAGATATTACTTTCTCAATTTCTCTAATAACGGAAATTCACTGTTCTGGTAGAAGAACAAGTTTTCTTTTGAAACTTCAAGTTTTCTTTTATTTGGAGTAGCCATGGCTGCCATGATTCTTTATTACAGGGGATAATTCTGAACTGTTTGCGGTTAGACGTACAAATGACAAAGAAATTTTAAAGATCGAGAAACCTTACAGTAATACCGTGTTTCAATTCCTTCTATGATTGATTGTGGTCGTCTTAAAGGGAGAACACTGTTAATTAACGAGTGGTCGCTGGTCGGGAAAAGGGGGGCTCATCTTAACGCTAGAATATTAGTGGTACTCAATTCGACAAACAACTTCCCCTTCAGTACCCCAGAATTGTTGTGGACGGGAGGGGTGCGCCGTCCTCGCAGCAAGGCGAGGGTTTATAATTCCACCACTGCGTCGCTTTTACTAATTTTCCTGGCCAAACCTAGGTGTTGTAGTCGAATCGACGAAGGTATACGTACGGAAGGGTTCGAAACTAGTACAGTATTCTATGGTTAAAGGGGACAAAGGCGCATTGGTGTTATGGAAGTTTATTTTCGTTCCTTAAGACTATGGTAGTTTAGAGAGGAGGTCGGCTTAAAGGTGTAGTCTTGAGAGGTGTCACTGTAGTCGACTGAGACAGTCATCGTGTAAAAGGGGCTTAAAAGACCAGAGAAAGACGGGCGAACACAAACGCATGCGAAACGAACTCCGTCGAACGCCGTTTGCTCGCGCTCGCCTACCTTTTACAGCGGAGAGACGTACTGACGCACGTCCGCTTGTTTTCGCTTCGCCCCTAATGTCACACAGAAAGCTAGGCCGTTAAACACCACTGAGGCCGGCTGATAACAGTTGGGAAGCACGGCAGGCCGAAGGACGCAGGGGAGCACCTGTCGCGGACACGGGCCACGGCGGCTCGTAGCACGGCCCGACAGTTTCTCTTATCACGCGCTGCGCCTTGCCCCGGCTTTCACCCGCGTACTGGGCGGGACGTGCGCGACCGATGCGCGCAGTGCGTGTTGCGTGTGCGTGCGCATGCGGCCGACCTTGCCGCGGGTACAGCTAAGCTAAAGGTTACCAGACCGAGCGCCTGCCGCCGACAACTAGGCACGGGCGGTCAGGCGAAATAACTTTCACTCGGCTGTGCAGTCGGCAGAAACCAGAGCGGCACGCCGCGCCGCGCCTCGCTACCGCCGTCGCTGCCCTTGCATGCTCGCTGGACAGACAGCGCAAGCGGAACGGACGCCTTCCGAGAAGCCGGCGTCTCAAGTCTAAAATCTCGCCGAGATGTGACTAGTTGTAAACGCCTATCTCTCAATCTGTGAAATTGCAAAGCAGATATCCTCGACAAAGCAGAGACCAGACGGTGTCAAATATCTGTATTACTACACGGCTAACCCGATGTACGGTCCTAATTGCAAGTTACCTGTCTACAGACTACCATGGGCAACAAAATTTTGATTTTCAGTTTTTTATATAATTACTGACCGAATTTAAAATGCTGACATAATCTTTCCGTTAAGACGTATCTGCCATTAGGAGGTATCTACCCATTTAGGCTAAAGGCTTAACGAAGTAAGACAAGTATTACTGTTGGAAACTGTGTATATGTCTTGTGGCAGCTTAACTTACGGCGCGCAAATTACCCAGACCATATTCACCTAGTACGAGGGGCGTTCAATACGTAAAGCGACACATTTTTTTCTGAAAGAAGACTGGTTTTATTCAGGATTCCAATACACCGTATTGTTCCCCACTCTTTTGTCTGAAAAAACATTTTTCAACATAATATATGTTCAATACAACAACCTAACATCACCTTACTGGGAGCACCTGTATATCCACAAGATACCACTATACTGGTCGAAGTCGGAGTCAACGTCTGGCTGCGTAAATAACCTAACAGCCATCAATGTCCTGCCTCCCGCGGAGTCCGCTCTTCATTGGGCCAAACAGAAAAAAGTCGGACGGTGCGAGATCCAAGCTGTGTGGTGGATGAGGCAGAACAGTGTGTGCAGATTTGTGTGAGGCCTTGAGTTGTCATGCAGAAGCAGTTCGTCTGCATTTTTGTGCGACGAATAGAATGAAGTCGTTTCTTCACGATACACTTGAATTGATCGTTGCACCCTGTGGGAGGGCATCAAACAAGATATCTCCTTCAGAGCTAACGGAGACCAACACCATGATTTTAACGGCTGAGGGTGTGGTTTTCAGCTTTTTCTTCGGAGGAGAGGTGGACTGCCGTTTTGTTGCCGGTTCGAAGTGGTGAATCAGTGTTTCATCGCATGTGACGATGTTCGACAAATAAAACTGATGATCAGCCTCGTAATGCACAAGCAATTCCGCAAAGATGGTCCTGCGTTGCTCTCTATGGTCTTCTGTTAGGTGGTGAGGAAGGCGGCGACCACACTCCTTTTGAGTATCCTAACTAGTGGACGAGTGTGACAGCGCAATCAATAGAGACATCCAGCTGCGCAACAACGTGTTCGATTGTGATCCGTCAGTCACTTCGAATCAGAATATCCCCACATTCCAACATTGCAGGAGTCACGCCTGTGCGGCCGGCCGCCACACGAAAGATCGGGGAGGTTTTCGCGACCTTCTTGAGATGACAGACGCCTTGCTCAATACCTCACCCTTACTTTGTTCGCTGTCAGGCCTCCGTAGACATTCTGCAAATGCCTATAAATATCTGCGATGCTCTGGTTTTCCGCCAAAAGAAACTCAACGATAGCTCTCTGCTTGGAACGCACCTTCTTTAAAGACGCCATTTTGAAGGCTAAGTACAGCGCCACCACCTATCGGAACTTCATGAAATTACATGGGCTGACGCGAGAATATTCCCCGATATCCCACAGCAAATTCCGCATTTTTTGTAATCTTTTTTTCAACCGAAATTGGCCGAGAAATATTTGAGAATGAGTGCACTTACCGACTTTGAACAAACTTTAGGCATAATTTCAAACCTTTTCTAAGCTTCTCTCTTTAAACATCCTTACCGTCAAACATTTAACTGATTTATAATGAAATCGAAAGTTCTAAACTGTTTTATACTTAGAACTTCGATTCTTCAAAGAATGGCGGATGAAGGATTTACTGGTTCAAGCCTAACGGAACAAAAGGTTTGAAACAGTAAGTGTTCAGCACAGCACTGTTTCGAAATGGAACGTGGGTCGTGCTCATCCATAAGTAGAAAAACTTTTTAATGTGAAGCGACAGAAGAATGTTAAAAATTGGGTGCACCGTCACAGTCGAAATAAGTATGCACTAGAAGGAATTAGTGAGGAAATACGTATAACTTGCTTCTGCTTCTAGCAGTCGTCTACCGTAGGTCGCTAGAGGAGCGACGCTTTCATAGTAACTGGAAGAAAGCGGAGATAGTTCCCATTTTCAAATAGGGTCGCCGCACAGATGCGCACAACTATAAATTCTATAACACTGACGTCCGGCTGTTGAACAGTTTCTGAACACGTTTTACACTCGCGTATTACTATGTTATTACACAACTGCCGAACTATCAATGGAAAGTCACATCCATTAAATACCTGGAGGATGCTTCTAGAATGGTTTGAAGTGGAACGACCACATAAAACTAATCACAGGAAAGGTAGGTGCTAGACTGAGATTCAGTAAATGATTCCTCAGAAAGTGCGGTCCATCAACAAAGGAGGTAGCTTACAAAACCCTTGTCCGACAGTTTACTTTAATACTGCTCGTCAATCTGGGACCCGTACGAGACAGGATTGAAGAGGTCTAAGAACACAGCGTTACGTCACAGATTAGTTTAGTATGCGCGAATAAGTCACGAAGATACTTACCCAACTCTAGTGCCAGATGCTACAAAAGTCATTGTGTATCACGGTGTGGCATACTGTTAAAATTTCGAGATCATAGTTTCCATGAACCGTCAATTAACATATTGATTCCTCGCGAAATACCGAGAAGATAAAACTGAAGAGAATCGAGCTCACAAAGAGGCACAAAAACAATTCCTCTTATAGTCCACCAATCCCGATTGGAATAAGAAAAGGGGCACAAAAAATTTTGCACAAAGTTCTCTCCACTACAGACAATAACGCTTGCGAAGTATAGTTGTAGATGTGGATGGGGTACCACTGTTGGAGAAAAGGACGTATTGGTAACTTGCACACACTCCTGTCTGCCCACGCGTACTAGAAGCAACTGAGAGCTCTTATGAAAAGCCTGCAGCGCTAAGTTTCGTTACTGCACGTTAGAGAATTTTCTCGAAATCAAGCAGTTAGTACTGGCTGCCAACAACATGGTTTAGGCGCAACATTATGGCGGAATATGTCTTACAATGCTAGAAAAATGAAGCCCACAGTTTCTGACAGTTCCTGTACGCACGCGCCGCTTTTATTTGCGCATAGCACCATTTGAAACTCAATTACTGATCTATTTCTGTAATTTTTCCTTGAACGATGCAATATGACCAAAGTGCCTAACAGACTCTACAAGAAAGAGATCAAATGGACTTGGAGAAAAGGAAGAAAAATGAGCAACATAACCTTTTCTGCTTGGCTACATTGTACGTGTGTCTGTATGACTTTTTTTTTTCGGCCTGTTATGAACAAAGACGCGCGTGACGTGATTTCTCCGCTCACTGAATAAAAATACGTAGTTTAATATCAATCGAAAACTGCTTGTTTCTTCAGCAAGTAGCGACCATTAGTCCTAATACTGGTAACTTCTTTCAGCTAGAGCGTAATAGTGGACTACTCCTGAAATCTTGGCTGATGACAAACTGACCTGTAGCGTAGACGGAGGTCCTGATCGAACTGTTGCGTAACTTGTAACTTGATAACTACATTCGCGCCATGTTTAACGCACCTTGCATATTTAGCGCACTTTTCACTATAAAAACTAGGACTGCATGGTTAATTTTGAGAACGAGTCTCCGATAAGTATTTTGGTGCGTATTATGTACTCGTAAATAAACTATGAAAAATGGAAAACTTTCTGAAACTATTACTTATGAATTTCAACTAGAATCAAACCACTTCTCAGTAAAATGTTGACTGCTGAAAGCCTGTTGCAGCATGCCTGCCGGTGTAGTGCAGCTGCCAAAGCACCCACAGCACCACCATAATGCCGTGAAAGTTCTCTCGCTACACTTTCCTCTACGGTCAAAACTTTTTTTGCGGCTGTTCTTCACCCATCGCATTTCGCTGGAGCCGTTCTCCCGTAAAATGACGTTCTTGCCAACGTAGTTTATGGTGAGATCGTGGAGAGAAGGCTGACTACGACTCTAAGCGTCCTAGAACTATTTCACCACTACACCAGTCCACTGTACACTCAACTTCAATCACTGACTGCGTGTCAAGATTGATAGATGCTATCACAGAGGCATACGCGACAGTATATTTACGAAGTAGGTTCGGAGCGGCGTTCAAAAGTAAATAACGCGCATCTGAAGAATTATAAGATATTGCACTGGCGGACACAAAATATCATCTGAAAACATTCGCTGGGTGTGTTAATCGCTCGCGCATCTGAAGAATTATAAGATATTGCACTGGCGGACACAAAATATCATCTGAAAACATTCGCTGGGTGTGTTAATCGCTCAGATGTTAATAAAACTAACAGTATAAGTAAAGGGAATTTAAACATAACCTACAGAAGTGTTACATGTAGCAACAGTATCTACCGCTTTGACAATGTTGATACACTCTTCGAAATTCTGAAGGTAGCAGGAATTATACACAGAGAGCGAAAGCCTATTAACAATTCGTACAGAAACCAGACGCCAGTTATTAGAGTCGAGGTGCATGAAAGGGAAGGAGTGATTGAGAAGGGAGTGAGAAAGGGTTGTAGCCTACCCCCAATCTTATTTAATATGTACACTGAGCAAGCAGTAAAAGAAATCAAGGAAAAATGAGGAGTAGGAATTAAAGTTCAGGGAGAAAAATATAAAAAAAATTGAGGTTTGCCGATGACACGGTAACTCTGTCAGAGAGAGCAAAGGACTTGGGAGAGCAGTTGAAAGAAATGGACAGTGTCTTGAAAGGAGGATACAAGATGAACATCAACAAAAGCAAAACAAGGATTATGGACTGCAGTATAATTAAGTCAGGTGGTGATGAGGGAAGTAGGTTAGGGACTAAGACTTAATGCTGCTATATAGGCAGCAAAATTTCTGACGATGGTCGGAGTGAAGATGATATAAAATGCTGACTAGCAACAGCAAGAAATTCATTTCTGAAAAATAGAAATTTGTAGTACCGAATATGGGGAGGGAGGGAAGGGGGGGGGAGGGAGGGAAAGCGTGGGAGGGAGAGAGGGAGGAGTGTTGAAAGGACGACGGATGAGGGATTATAGAGAGAAACCAAAGGATGGAGACAGTAAACTGTTTCAAAAGGATGTAGTTTGCAGTAATTGTTCAGAGATGAGTGGGTTGTACACGATGGATTACGGACAAATTGATTTGTCTTCATTGTATTCATCTCATATGCATCTGATGGCATATGTGGGTAATGGGCATGATTCTAATGATGTAGAAACAGCAGTACGGGAAGGTTACAATTTAAACTATTGTCGACGCGAGATTAACACGGCGCGCTACCTGAGATGCTGGACTCTTCTAGCAGACAATCGCAGTGCCAAACATTCACTCGAAGAGAAACAAAGAAGAACATAAATGATGATGGTCGAACAGAGAGCTCAACCCACTCGCCCCACATATATATGGGTGGCGACATGAGGTGAGCGGCGAGCGGGTGTTCGCCCAACAAGGCTAGGCACAACATTGAGACGCGGGTAGCGCGACGCACCGCAGCGCGCAATTTTGGGTTCAAATGGGACCGCGCAAATTGCGACGCGACGCGACTGGGACGCGACACATTTCAACAAATTAAATATATCTAATCATGACACTCTTATAGGATATTCCTACTTTCGTAGTAATACCGACCATTTTCTTCATTTGTATAGCCTGTTGTATAATTAGTTTATTAATGCTCATAATGTGCCTGCAACAATTGAAATGCTTTCTCTCATCGCGGCGAACTAATAAAAACATTGTTATTTGTGACTGCTTTTCGACTGTTTTCTAGCTTTCAGTGGAAATGTGATGTTCACATGCATGTAGTACAGTGTGTCGTATTGCATTATTACATCCATATCCAAGTAATCACAGTGAGACTTCTGTACTTCAGATCTTGGACGCTTTTTACCAGGAGCACAAAGGGATTACACCTGTGGAGATTATCCCTTTCTAATTTTTTGCAACAGATCGTATATATACGCCAGCATACTAGGCAGCGAGAAGATAACCTTGTTTTACTTTCCTGCCTTGCTTCTTAACCACATGATTTTATAATATTCCTTGCTTCCTTATTCACTACCCTCTGTCCCTTCTTGCGATCTGAAAACATCGCGGAGGCATATGATACAATTCCAGCGGCCAATGGCTCACCAGTTACTGAAGTATGCATTTTTCTTGACAGAAGAAAAACAAAGCAAAACAAAACTACACAGATATAAATAACAGAAAAGTATAATGTACTAACGAAGAAAGCTGGAGCGCTTAAATGGCGAAAAACGAAACACTACCCAAGGGCAATAACATGTAGTACACAGTAAGGCAAAATTTATACTATGGGCTCATATGCGCCGTTCCGATGTGAGCATATGGCCGGGCTACTTTTCCGCTTCCCGCCTCAAATTTCCCACGGTGCTAGCGAGGCACGCGCGACGCGGGAAACTGTGCCATAACCACAACGCCGCATGACCTGGCGCAGGCGCGTGTCGCGTCCCAGTCGCGTCGCGTCGCGTCGCAATTTGCGCGGTCCCATTTGAACCTAGCTTCCATGTTCGCGCCCGCAGGAAAAAAAAAAAAAAAAAAAATCACGGATATTATCCTTTGCCTGTCTTTTCATCATAACGGCACTGATCGCACACGGAATAATTCTTATTTATCATGTTTCATTCTCAACACAGTACTGAAATATAATCCCCGAGGATGCTGTTGGAGATGACGAATGGAACTTCATCATGTACAGCAGAAAAATAAACGCAATTCTGATACTGATTGTTGTCTGTGCACGTCACACTTCCCATCTATGAAAAGGCATTGTCCAACACACTGTTCTCCAAAAATTTAAACCTCCCAGATTATGTCTGCGCGTCAATATCCACTTACTTTAAGCCGAGTCACGTGATGCCAACTTTATGTGGATGAACGGTAAACAAAATCAGTGAGTTGGGTCACAACCTGTTCCAAACAGATCTCCTATTTAGAGGGAAAAAAATCGTCAAAATTTAGTGTCGCGTCTTCATTGAAACTCTCTACGAAACCCTCAGGACATACGGAAGTACAAAACAAGTCATGTGTGTCATTTTATATCTACACGCAAATCCAAGTAACGTACGTATTAACTGCAACTTCTTTTGTGGTATTTCTATTCATATTTACATATTACTATGTTAAAAAACTGTTTTCACTTGACCAACGTGGTGTGCGCCCAATACGGTACACTATTTAGAGAAAGAGGAAGGACAGTTAATATTTAACGTGAGGTCGATGCACTTCGACATGAAACACTATACCTGGCGCAGGAAAACAAGGCAATGTGGTGAGGGCCGTGCAAGGGGGGGAGAGGGGGGGGAGTCGTGATACTTAAGGAATTATCCCGTCATTCGCCTACAGTTTTCCCAGGGGAGACCGTGGGTGGAGGGAGATTTCTATCCCACACTTACCTATGCGCCCCTTTGTTTTCGAGCTGAAAAACAACCTTCATTCTGTTAATGTTTACAACAGCCTTAGAAAAGAGAAAGGGTAGATGGAATGGTAGACTCGTTAAGCATACGCCTGAACACCCATAAACAGGACAGGTGGTGGACATTAAGGACGGGTGGGCGATGCAGTATGTGGACTGCGAACAAGTTGTCGTAACCAAGGTTGACCGACCTTATTAACTAGCTAGAGGTTTCAGTCATCCATAACAGACCTTTATTGACCCAAGCTGTTCACAGCTCAGAATGGAAGGCAGCATCACCTTTTGGGCCCACTTTTTTCGTCCTGATCACAATTTTTATTTTTTTACATGATATTTTCAACTTGTTTCATAACAGGAAGAGTATCTTGGTGAACACCAAATGCATTACTAAATTAAATTTTTTTTTTCAATTGCTCACTGAACTAAAATCAAAGTCCTTCTCAAGGTCTACTAACAAAATTACTAATAGGCATGACCACTTGATATACATACAGACCTATTCACTACAAACCACAGGAATGAAATTTGAAAGCACTGACAGTAAAAACAGGATGACTCATCAGAACTTTTAATTCTATGGGAAACTTTGCTACTGCAGCACAACAGCTGCTTTATGACCTGTGTTGGAGCTCCACATCATCAAGGACTTTTGTTTACCAGCAGGAGATTAGTCCACTTAGCCTTATGAGAAGAATGAACTATGCATGTAAAAGGCTGGGAGAGAGGTGTGCAAACCACATGCTCCCTCTAATGCATATCGTCGCTAGGCAATGAAAACCTCGTAACTCCATCTGACAATGAAATCCACGTAACTGCATTACCAAATGTAGAAAAATATGCCACATAGGCTGTTGAAACCTTCCATCTTCGAGTTGAACGGTGTTGCCATCTAGCGGCAATAATGAAAACCTCACATCTCCAGCGATAAGTAGTTTGTGCTGTAAACCTCGTATCTCCGATAATCGCCATTGTTAGTGTGCAGGGCGAACACATACTCCGAGATTTAAACGTTTTTTGACGTGATAGTAACGTTTTTGACTGACAGACCCAACACTGCTTTATTGCTACAGGTACGTGTTAGTATTTCTAGGTATTTATGTATTGTATTTTAATATACAGAATTAATAATGACCTCAAATACAATGTTGACTTACGAGTTTTTCATCGCGCGTAAAGCAGGATGCGCTCGGTACATAGGAGGTTCTAATTTTAGAACTGAACAGAATCCTATACATTCTAGAGTAACTAATTTGATTTCAGCTATGGGTAAAAAGAGTAAATTCACTCTTCACCTTGTGAAACAAGCCGACAACGGATCATATCGTATAAAATCACCGGAAGAAGATTCTAGTCAGGTTCCTAGTTGTCCTACACCAAAAGAAAGGGTAGACCTACAAAATGAAGGTAAACCGTAGTTTATATTGTTGTAACTGGAAGTAAGATCCTTGTTTGGAAGTTGGGGTGATTAAATTATTTAAATGTTATTGATGACGTTATGGTTTACACTACAGATAATGCGGAAAAAGAAGCCAATACAGAGGCGAATTCCACTTCTGAGTTTGAAAGTCTTTTCGAACACAGCAGCGAGGATGATATCTCCAGTGGCAGTAGTGATGCGTACGATCCAGATAAAAACAAAAATGATCATAGCAGTAACAAGAGCAAGGAAGACGACGATGACGAAGTTGGTGTGGGAGTGAAGAGTACTAAGCAGCGCCGTAAAAGGAAAAGCAATCAATCACTTCAAAGTTTGCAGAAAGAAAAACGTATGAGGGGACAGGATTATTTATGAATGCAAAGAGTTTGGCAAAAAGAGACCAACAATGAGCAGGAGCAGGAGGGAAATGAAACCACGATGTACTTGTAAACATTCTTCCTTAAATCGGAACAGGAATTGCAAGGATATTACAGAAGAGCAGAGACAGCGAATATTTAATCATTTCTGGCAGGATATGTCTTGGGGTGAAAGAAAAATTTTTGTTAGAAGCCACGTCTACTACGTTCCAGTTAAAAGACGCAGAAATAATTCAGAATCTAATAAATCTCACCGTTCTAACACGCTATATTACAATTTTGTAGTAGAAGGGCAAAGAAAAACTGTCTGCAAGACTATGTTTCTGAATAGTTTGTGCTTAGGCGAATGGAGTGTCAGAACATGGGCATCTAGTGCATCAGGAAGAACGCTTGCAGAAGGGCCTCAATTGCAGGAGAGACCAACGAAAGTTTCAGGTGGACGACAATCAGCATCAGAATTTTTTGCAGAGTTGCCGAAACTGGAATCGCATTACTGCCGTCGTTCTTCCACAAAACTCTACTTGGAACCTGACTGGCAGAGTAAATCAGAACTACATAGGGAATATATACAATTTTCCAAGAAAAGAGGACAAATCCCAGCTGCTTACAAACAGTTCTGCGAGGTATTCGATGAAAATAATCTTAACTTATTTTCGCCTAAAAAGGACCAGTGCGATCTTTGTTGTTCTCACCAGATAGGCAATCTCTCAGACAATGAATACTCTTTGCATATGGCCCAAAAACTGAGGCAAGGGAAGCGAAAAACAGTGATAAATTAGGATCAGCTAGAGTGTTTACAATGGACGTTCAAGCACTTCTCCTTTCTCCCAGGCTAAAAGCATCTGCACTGTACTATAAAAGCAAACTGAAGGTCCACAACTTTACCATCTATGATTTAAAAAGTAACGATGGTTATTGTTACCTTTGGCACGAGAGTGAAGGTGGACTAACAGCTTCGGAATTTGCCAGTATACTCGTACATTTTATAGAAACGTACGTCCAAAATGATTAAGAAGCTATTTTCTATAGCGACGGATGCACGTACCAGAATCGAAACTCAGTCATGAGTAATGCACTGGCTTATCTCGCCAATCAGAAAGGCATTACAATAGTGCAAAAATTTCTGGAGAAAGGTCACACTCAAATGGAGTGTGATTCTATGCACTCCACCATAGAAAAGAAGTTAAAGAACAGACACGTTTATACTCCTGCTGGCTATGTAGAAGTTTGTGCTACCGCAAGACAAAGTCCTAGACCTTATGTTGTCAATTATTTGGACCACACGTTTTTCAAGTCCTATGATAAACTCTCGTTGTATTCATCTATTCGGCCAGGATCCAAAATTGGGGATCCAACAGTGACTGATATCCGGTGTCTCAAGTATGATCCCTCGGGAAAAATGGAATATAAATTGAAGTTCAGCGATACATGGGAACCACTTCCAAGAAGGATGTCAAACATACCCAGCTCACTTACAGTGCCCCCTCTCTACAGTTCACCACTAAAGATCAGCGCAGAAAAGTTTATGCAATTGCAACAACTAAAGCTGGTCCGTCCTAAGGACGTGCATTCATTTTATGACACACTGCCTCACATTTGTAACGAGAGAACATGTCCGTGCATAAAAAAATGCAGCCGAAATTAAACTTGTTTACAGCCACCTATGACTGTCAGTGTAGCAGCAATAGTAACAATAATAAATGTTAATAAACTGCACAAATGTTTACAGTAAGAAAAGGTTAATTAAAGCTAACAACATTGTTTCTATGTTTTTTAAACACTGCAATTTATTAACATCCAGATTCCAATATTTTGATCAAAGTGAAATTATTCATTTCACTTTATATCTGTAACAATGTATCGTTACAGACGTTTCATAATACACAAGTAATGTAAAATTTAAGTAAGTTTTTTTAAAACAAGTTCATTTTAATTCTTAACCGTGCACTCGTTACATGCCTCTTATCTCCATCACTACCAAAAAAATAACTGTGAAAACCTCGTAACTCCAAAAACCAGCAGACAATTTGAAGTGCATAATAAAGTCTTATGTACCAATGACCGGATCCATATGGTGTAGCAGAAACCACTACATTTAACTAATCAGGTCCTCATGTGATTTCTATAATTAGTTTTTTGTTTCTCCTGTAAAATTTGACCAATTTGAGTTACGAGGTTTTCATTGCCTAGCGACGATATGTCAAATGGCACTGCAGGAATTGGATGACAATGGGTGGTGTCCTCTCAACTTGGTCACAGAATTAGTTTACAGAATGAAAGTTGACTTACGATAGGCACGTTCCTATTTAAATTCAACACCACAGCCTTGACATCATATTTGCTGTTTTGGGAAGTATAAGGAGTAGAAGTCCCTGTGTAACATAGGTGATAGTGATTTTATGAGATGAAAGAAGAAAATATAAAAATAAAGCACCAAAAGGAGAATATAAATGTCTACAAAATGAGAATGAGAGAGAGTGCAAAATGGATAAACAGAAATGGCTAGAAGACAAATGCAAGGCTGTAGAGACATGCACAACTAGAAGAAAGATAGATGGCACCTGTACAAAAATTAGAGAGACATTTGGAGAAAAGAGCAGTTGTATGAATACCAAGAGCTCAGATGGGGAGCCATCACTAAGCAAATAAGGAAAAGCTGAAAGCTGGAAGGAATATACAGAGGGCCTATATAAGGAGGCAAACTTGAAGACAATATTATAGAAAGAGAACAGAAATTAGGTCAAAATGAAGCAGGAGATATGATACTACAAGAAGAAGTTGGCGGAGTACTGAAACATCTATGAGGAACTAAAGCCCCTGCAGTATATGATCTTCCCTCAGATTTACTGAGATGCTTGGGAGGACCAGCCATGACAAAATTATTCAACTGGGTGTGCGAGATATAAGAAGCAGGTGAAATACCCTCCCAACTTCAGGAAGAATGTCATAATTCCAATTCCAACAAAGGAAGGTGTTGACAGGTGCGAATACCACTGCATCATCAGTTTAATAAGTCATGGCTGCAGTATAATAATACAAATTATTTACAAAAGAATGGATAAACTGGTAGAAGCTGACATCTGGAAAGGTCAGGTCAGGTCCTGAAGAAACGTAAGAACATTTGAGGTAATACTGACCTACAACAGACCCTAAAAGATACGTTGAAAAAACACAAACCTCCAGACATGGCATTGGCAGATTTAGAGTAAGCTTTTGCAATGTTGACTGGAAGACACACACTGAAATTCTGAAGGTAGAAGAGCAAACATTCATGGAGAAAAAGGTACCAACAACTTTTACAGAAACCAGTAAAAAGAGTCGAAGGACATGAAAGAGAAGCTGTAGTTGGGAGGGAGCGAGCCAGTGTAGCACATGTTAGCCCTGATGTTATTCTATCTGCACACTGAGGAAGCAATAAGGGAAATCAAGCAGAAATTTGGTAAGAGGATTAAATCAGTCAATGCTGAGAGAAGTAGGTTAAGAAATGAGACACAAAGAAGTAGTTGAAATTTGTTATTTGGGCAGCAAAAGAATTAATGAAGGTGGAAGTATGAAGGACATAAGAAGCAGACTGGCAATAGCAAGAAAAGCGTTTCTGAAAAACAGGATTATGTTAACATCTAATATCAATTTAGATGTTAGGAATTCTTGCCTGGAGTGTAGCCTTGTATGGAAGTGAAATGTGGACAATAAGTATTTGAGACAGGAAGAGAACAGAAGTTTGAAAAAAAGTAGTGCTATAGAAGAATTCTAGATTAGGTAGGAAATAAGCAGGTATTCAATTGTAAGGGGGGGGGGGGGGGGGCGGACATAAATGTATGCACAACTTGACTAAAGGAAGAGAATGGTTTAGAGGGAACATCCTAAGGTATAAAGGAAATATCAATTTGGTTATGGAAGAAGTTTGGGGGAGGGGAGGGGGGATTACAAAGGAAGAACAAGACTTGAATACAGTTGTAGGTTTTGCAGAGTCTTGCACAGGGCAGACTAGCATGGAGAGCTGCATCAACCAGTCTTTGGACTGAACAACGACGACGACGACAACAACAACAATCGATCAGCAATTTTGATTAAATCCTTAACTTCTACAATATCTCATTAAGCTGGAATATGTTGTGTACAGTTGTCTGTACATTATACATACAAAATGGTACTATACCTCTCTACTGGCAACAGATCTCAATCAGCAAAGATCCCTGCCTATCAAGGTTTTTATTCATTCTTTTGTAACTGAATTCTGATGAACAGAAAGCTCTTAGTCAAAGAAGTACCTTTCGCTCTTACATAGCAGAATGCCAATCAACACCAACAGAACTTTTTCCTCTTACAGATGACTATCAGAGTAGGTATTCTGTGTATGACACCAGCAGTCAAATGGACAATAGTGCTTTGTCATAAGTAAATTTACAATAAATTTATCGGAAGACATTATTAATAAGGGACATGCAGCTGTTACAGTTCCAATTTTCATAAGGTTTTTGCTTCCCATTTTCCTCCCTAAAAGTAATTTGTTTTGTCTTTCATTGACATGAATAATCAGTGACTTACAATTACTGGTTACATATTTTCATTCCAGATACAAAATGATTTGTAAATAATGAATTACATTGACCTTACTATGAGGAAGACATGACAGTCATAAACAGTGCACCTACAAGCTGGTAAAGGAACATTTTTAGGACAAACACAGGCACAACTATTATTATTATTATTATTATTATTCCTATTTAGTACTTAATGCTGGTGCTGTTTAATATCTGCATAAAACACAATGCACTTCTGGTTTCAGATGCAGCATCTGGGGGCTGCTTGCCATACTCACAGCAATAGCTGGAGCAGTAGTACTACCACGACCTCCTCCTGGAGCTGAACCAAGGAACAGGAGAGACATTCGTGCAGCAACTGTGGAACCAAGGTCTCACGTGACATCAAGTGAACTGCCAAAACAAATACCAGCACCACCATCACGAACAGTAATGCAGCATAGACCTACACCTGCACTGATTCAACTACAGCTGCGCTGGGAAGACAGGCAGCGCCCATCAGTTACACTGCCTCCAAGACTTTTTACACCAACAGTGCAGCGATACACACATCGTACTGACTTGTTGCCCAACACTGTCTAATTCTTCTATGAAACTGACTGCCATCTTCCACTTTGTCACAGTAGGCACAGATTTTCAAAGACTGTTTTCACTGTGATGAGATGTAGAATTGTGCAACACGATCAGGTGGTGATTTGCAACTGAACTGTCAAACTGAACAATTTAATGAAATAGTTGTATTTCCTATCAAAGAGATACCATATCTGTGGCAGTTTGGAAATATTTCTGAGGCATCATTCAGTCTCCCTATGTGTACACAATTAATAATGTGAGTTAACTGAAAAGACACACCAGTAGCTGCAATTTGCAATCATTACTGAGAAGTAACTTATTGTAGTCTGTAACTTTGATGGCCCATACCATCAAAATAAGCTGGAACCCTCAACACAAATTTATGTTTTAAAAACAAAGCAAAGACTGATTTGTCCAAAAGATATGTTATAAATGTGTCTAAAAGTTGTTGTTGAATATATGTGTATGTATATAGGTGGGCGTGTGTATGCAAGCAAGTTTGCACGCAAGTGAACAAACAATTCCTTATTTGTATACCAAAATTGTAGCTGCAGACATACATTGTTCTTTCTACTAATATCTTTTGCTCCAACAGGTTGGATGACAAATAGAATTAACAATTGTACGAGTCTGTATAAAATTGTAATGATGACAAAACATGCCTAACTTAAGAACTCTATACAATACATATTATGAAGGACTTTCTTGGGGGGAAAAAAACTTTGTTTGTCTCAATTACTTATGGCAAATAATAAATGCCAAATCATGTAACTGTGTGAGTACATGAAATGCACATCACAAAAACAAGTCTAACTGACTGTGATATGCAGGTCCTACTCAGCAATCAGTGTACCAATGGTCTCAACAAGTGTATAGCATTCTTTGTGATGCCTTATTCTGTGAGATTTTTAACAGTGTACATAACTGTTTTTACTTCTGATGGAGCATTAAAACTCAAGATGTTCTTGACACTTTAACAAACGATGAAGCTGTGTACTGCCATCTTGTTTTACCCACTCCATTATACATTCATCCACATTGGTTTTATAGAGCACATGTCACACAAGTCAATAATGTCAGTTGTATCAGTTAATATGCAGTGTATTCAAAAAGTAATGGGAATTTTGTAATTTCACATTCTGTGTTAGTATGATTCATGAAATTTTGTTACTGTTGTGTTCGTATGTACGTCTAAAAAGAATCTGTACATGTATACCTATGTACATACTCTGCAACACAAAACTACTAGTCATTCCTCTTCTTGTTCCAATCGCAAACAGAGCAAGGAGAAAATGACTGCCTACGTGTCTCTTTACACGCCATAATTTCTCTTATTTTTGTGGTCCTTGCATGAAATTTAAACAGACAGCAGTAGGAGCTTTCTAAAGTCAGCTTCAAATGCAGGTTCTCTAAAACTTCTTAATAATTTTCCTCAATGAGAATGTTGCTTTAGTTCCAGTTACTCCGATTTGAGCTCCAAACGCATCTCCATAATACTTGCATGTTGATCAAATCTACCAGTAGCAAATCTAGCAGTCCACCTCAGACTTCGATGCCTTCCTTTAATCTGACTGAAACACTTTAGCTACACTAATGGGTCCCATCAGTGTTCTATACGCAGTTCCCTTTAAGGATGAACCACACTTTCCTAAAACTCTCCCAATAACCAAAGTTGACCATTCACCTTCCCAACTATAATCCTTACATGCTCATTCCATTCATATTCAACTGCATCATTATACCTAGATATTTAATCAACCTGAACGTGTCAAGTAGCACACTACTAAAGCTGTATTCATACATTATGGGTCTGTTTTTCCTGCTCTTCTGTATTACCTAACATTTTTCTACATGCAGAGCCAACTGCTACTTATCACACCAATTAGAAATTGTGTCCATGTCATCCTGTATTCTCCTACAGTCACTCAATGGTGACACCTTCCTGTACACCTCAGCATCATCAGATAACAGCCACAGATTGCTACTCATCCTGTCCCTCAGATGATTTGTGTGTATAGATCCTATCACACTTCCCTGGGGCACTCCAGATGATACCCCTGTCAATGTTGAACATGCATCATTGAGGGCAATGTACTCGGTTCTATTACTTAAGAAGTTGTCCAGTCACTCACATATCTGGCAACATATTCCATATGCTTGTACCATCGATAACAGTCTGCGGTAAGGCACCATATCACAAGCTTCTCTGGAATGTAATACGGAATCCATAGTTGGCAGGATATCATGTGAGAAAAGGGCATGCCATGTTTCACCCAAGAAATGCTTTTCAAAACCGTGTTGGTTTGAGGACAGAAGATTCTCCATCTCAAGGAACTTTATTATATTGGAACTGAGAATATGTTCAAGAATTCTGCAGCAAACTGATGTTGAAGGAAATTGGTCTGTAATTTTGTGGGTCAGTTCTTATGCTTCGTATATACAGGAATCACCTGCAACCTTTTCCATTCACTTGGGACTTTGCACTGAGTAAGATATTCACAATAAAAGCAAGCTAAGTAAGGGGCCAATGCTGTAGAGTACTCTTCATAAAGCCCGCCCAGTTAACCGTGCAATCTAACACTTTGCTTTCTGGGCGGGAAGGCATGCCGATGCCCAGCACGAATCTGCCCAGCAGATTAGTGTCGAGGTCTGAAGTGCTGACCAGTCTGTGGATGGTTTTTAAGGTGGTTTTCCATCTGCCTTGATGAATGAGGGCTGGTTCCCCTTATTCTGCCTCAGTTACACTATGTCAGTGATTACTGTGCAAACCCGTGTACACCATCTTTTCTTTACCACACAAACAGTGGGGTTACACTCCACTCGTCTGGTGTGAAATGTTCCCGGTGCAGGGGGAGGGGGGGGGGGGGGGGGCGAACTGCACAATAACCCTGGGTTCGGTGTGAGGCAGCAGTGGGGTGAGTGGACTGCTGTAGTCTGTTGTGGGGTTGTTTACCACTGCAAGCTAAGGCAGAGTCGAAGCCTTTCTGATTTCTTGGTCCCCAGTCCCATACGATACAATACTCTCCATAAAACCATATTCGGTTTCCTTGTGGACTTGACATCTTGTTTGTTTTCAATTCTTTCAGTTGCTTCTCTACACCAGGGATGCCCATTTCAATGTCATCCATCTCTGCAATGGTCAAATGAACATATGTTTGTACAATCCTGTGTGAATGATTTCTTAAATGTGAAGTTTCAAACTTTAGATTTTCTTTTGCTATCTTCTACTGCCACACCAAACTGGTCAAAAGTGATCAGACAGAAGCCTTTGAGCCATTCAGTGATTTCTGCAGGGACCAGAATTTTTTCTGGTTCTTGGCTAGATCCTTTCCCAAGGCATGATGGTGGTAATTGTTGCAAGCTACATGCATCAATCTTTTTACAGACACATAAATTTCTACTAATTTTTGCCTGTCCTGTTTTGCGCACTCTCTTTCGAACCGAGAAACCAAGCATGCAATGGCCTTTGCTTCCTCAGCATGTTCCAAATTTTGTTATTAAAATATGGAGTATCTTTTCCATCCTTAATCCACTTAGTCAATACACACTTCTCCAGAGCAAGATTTACAATCCATTTAAACTTTGTCAGTATTCCTGTACTTCCATTATACTGGAACTAAATGATCTCCAATCATCTGTTCTTTGTAGCAAATATACTATCCTAGTCTTCCCAACTGATTTATCAACTTAAGTAACGACCATTACTATAATGAAATTATGACGACTAATCCCTGTCTCCATATTGATGACATTGAAAAGGTAGGGTCAGACCCGTTTGTAGATACAGGGTCCAAAATATCTCCATTTCATGTGGGCTGTCAAATTGGATGCTCAAGGTGGTTTCATAAAATGATTTCAAAATTACTTTGCAAGACTGCCTGTCCGTAAACTCTAGAATGAATCCACAGATATTCCATTCTATGCTCGGCAGGTCGAACTCACCTACAACTAATACTGAATCATCCAGGTATTTCTGCTCTGCTGAGAGTAGATTTTCTTCGAATGACTCCTAAACTGCAGAATCAGGTGGCTGATAAAAACATCCAAATTAAAATTATTTCACTTAGACCTGTTATTTGAATCCTGATAACTTCACAGTCATGCTCAAAACAGACCTCATTGAAGACCATATTTTTGTCAACTGCAAAACACTCCCTCTCCTATGACATCTAATCTGTCTTTCCGATGTATACTCCATGATTTGCTAAATATTTCAGAACTTTCTACTTCAGATTTCAGCCAGTTCTTGGCCCTGAGAATAATTTGAGCATGACAAATTTCCTGAAGGGCAATAAATTCATGAACTTTGTTACAAATACTTTGACAATTTACTCATAAAATTTTGACAGTCAAGGCATTTTTACTCTCAACCTGATCCCATTTTGCTATCTGCATGCTGACTGATGAGTATTAATCAAAAGTCCTCAAACTATCACCTAGCCTACAAAACCTTCAAGTGCACCCTAAAGTACTCTGCTATCAGAGTGGCTGCTTCCTTTGTGTAGTGCACCCTTGACCTATCAAGAGGAGACCTACAGCTCTCCACCCAATAACTCAGGTTCAGAAATCTGGAGCCAAGACAATAACAGACCCTTCACTTGGCTCCAAACTAAATGACCCCTCTCAATTCTGGGAACAACGCTGCAAATTGCGAGCTTGGCTTGCACCCTGTGTGCAAGGCCAGCAGTTTCCACCACTTCCACCAGCCATCCGTATGAACTGAGGATGCCTCAGAAACCAAGTGACAGGCATCACTAGCACTGGTGTGAACCACAGCTTACAGATGACTGCACATTGCATGCTCAGTAACTACTGGCAAGTCCTCCTCCATATCTAGGATATTATGATAAATATTGAGTCTGGTGTCAGCCGTCAAAAAGTTTACATGTTTTAGTAGTATTGGTGACATTTATTTTGTACGAAACTTGATCATAAATTTTGCATTAAATTTTAATATAATAATAGAATAAGGAGCAACAGAGTTTCAGAAATGTTAAATATTGCATTTGGTGAGTCAACTACAAGTAAAACATGGTTCTGTAAATGGTATAAGCATTTGGAAGACAGCTGTGAGGACAATCATGATAATGAGCACCCTGCACGTCATCAAACACTGAAACTGTAGCAAAAATGAAAGAAGTATTTATGAACAATTGAAGGATCACAGAGAAGTCACTTATGGAGAAATTTTTTCATATGTTTTTGGTATGAAACAAGCGACAGCAAAATTTGTTACAAATTTTGAAGTCAGTAACTTTGCAGATCTACAGAAACATATCATTGCAGGTGGTGAAAATGGTTTATGGATATGACTTCAAAACTATGCTGAAACATATCAGTGGAAGCATTCTGCCTCATCAAGAACAAAAAAACCTCAACAAGAGCAGTCAAATGTAAACTGCGTTCTTTGATTTTAACACTATAGTGCACAATGAATTCTTGCCAGATGGTCAGATGATTACTACTGCTTACTGGGTACTACTTACAAGTTCAATGCCATTTACATTCAGCAATCAGAGTGCATAGGGCGAGAGGGCCTTGATTTATGGTGAAACAATTCATGGTTTTTGCACCACAATAATTCACCTGCTTACACTTCACTACCTGTTCATGAGTTTTTGGGGGAAAAAATGCTTTAATGCACCAGCCTTCATATCCATCAGGGATGGCACCATTTGACTTATCCTGGTCCCAAAAATAAAGAAAACCTTAAATCAAAGCACAGAAGAGGTTACAAATGTATTCCTGAAGAACTAAAAGTTGTCTCAAAGATCAAATTACAGACGTGTTTCAGGGATTGGAAAAAAAGCTAGCATAACTGTTTACCTAATGGAGTCTACTTCAAAACTGATGATGACAGATAAAAATTCTTTCCAAAACTCAAAACTTCTCTATCATGTCTCATAAAATCTTATGGTATAAATAATGGCACAACCCATCACAACACATCTTACAAACTACAGCTTATTTTGCCAGTGTGAATCAGTCAACCCTACATCAGACGTAAGTGATTGTGGATGAGGTGATGCAATATAACAGATAGTTAAATACATGGAAGAGACTTTTTTTATGGAACAGTTAAAAATTTTCAACCTTGAGAAATTTCTATAGCACCTTATTTCTTTGTGCCAGGCATCCACAGAAACTGCTCCGCCTCATTAAACTGCAAATATCACTACTGAGAAAAAGAGAAAATTTCCCTGCCTATGAAATTTTTAGACACAGATTCCTTTACACCCAATTCATTTTGTCTAATGTTTGTCCTGTTAACAGAATCCATTCCTACAATGCAATTCTACTGCATGATCCAGGGGGAAAGAGCAGCAGGACTGCACATAAAGTTCCCCAACTTCTACAACATCCAATATGGGACACCAATAATAACTCCAAATTTTTACTCTGAACAGCTGTTTTCTATCAGGCATGCACAATATAGTAACTGGATAATGTATGTTAATCAGTTAACTGTAAAATACTGTGTTATTAACTTTGACTACAAATACTAAAGAGTTAAACATTAACATATATCATTCCATCATGAGGCTAATCTCTGGCAAAGTTACATTCATATACTTCTTTTGCTATGGTACACAGTTTCTTGTTGTCATGAAAATTTCAAAAGAAAACAGTCCTTAAACCTGTATCTATATGTTACACATTTTGCCTCAGACAAGTAATTATTGACACTTGTTGGCCACAGATATTTCTTTTCTCATTTCTGTAGATAAACACACAGGTGTTCAACTCACCTAGGAGGTGAATTAGATATTTTTACTAAGAGTTAATCATATTCATACAACAAACAACTAATACTGACAGTCAATCACTGATGGTTAATATCTACTGTCTAAGCAAAATTGCCACTGCTTTGGAGCTGCAGTTAGTATTGGCTCATCTACATAAAGCATCATTAATTGTAAAATGAGTTAGACAAATCAAGACAAATTAGCAGAAAATTATTATATATGAGATCGTCTCTTGCAACGTCTGTATGAGATAATTTTTGTAACCTTGAAATACAGGAAATCCCTTACTGTATGGGACACTTGGCAATCCTAACAGCACAGCTAGTCCAAGATGTAGTGGGCTATGCTGAAGATTGTAAGGCAAGTCATGAACTGTCACACAATAGTCTGCATGTGTGAATGCAATCAAAGACAGTATCCATTTATCTCTCTTTTCTTCAACCATTACCGTGAATCATGACTAGATGGAATCATAAAAGAAAACTGGGAAGGAACTGTATTAAAACGCACAAATTTCTTTTATTTCTATTTTTCTTTCTTCCTGGAGTTCGTTTTAAGGAGCAGGTATACAGTACTAAAATACAAGCTACAAACATTGAGTTACAGCTCAGTCAAATCAGATGAATACAATTTAAGTGCAAAAACTGAAACTAATATAGAAACAAACAAAACTTCTTCAGCTACACTGGTGTTCCATAAGTATTGATCAGAATAAAGGCAATGGTGTGCACAGCAAACTGTGAATCTTGCAGGGAGTATGGCTGAACACAATCCTTCCGGTCTATGTCCTTTTGTGTAGTGTCAGAGGCATGCTGCAGTCTTTGCCATAGACTGATGTCTGACAACCAAACCTCATGAATTAGGAATTTCAGATGGCTCCTTGAGAAGAAATCAAATGGATTTAGGTCTCACGATCCAACTGGATACGCTACAGAACTTCCATAATCATTCCAGTCTAAAGGAAAGGAATTGTTCAGGAGCTCTGTCAGGCATTAACCACATGTGACAGTCTTGAAGGTATAACTTCTGTCCCTTTGGAATATTATTAGCAAATTCACGCCACATACTGAAACCATATATTTTTTTATACCCTCATACTGATGTGCTGTGGCAGTTTTCTTCTGCTCACTCATACAAATTACAAGAATTCACTATACCCTCCCACATGAAATAATACTGGTCTTTAAAGATGCTAGTCACAAGTTCAGCTCTGCAGATAGCCTCTCAGTTAAAACACGTCCACCTTCTATTTGCCTAAAGGATGAAAATCATTTCTGGGTAGTACTTTGCGAGATTCCTAATACAGACCTGAATGACATAGTGCATATGCTTTGATTCCCTGCAAATACTTAGAAAAAAATTCTCTTTGTCGCAGCATGTCAGCTTGAGTGAACAGCAAAAGGATATGCAGGTTGCATTCTTCTTTCACCCATCAATCACCTCCCCCCCCCCCACACCCCCCCCCCCCCACCCCCACACCCCCCATTCACAGTTTGAACTTCCATATGACCCAAGACCACCATACACAACTATCATGGTCAACATCATGCATTTCACAACTTCTTATATAATGGCACACTCTACGATGAGATGAGCTTTTCCTGTATCTTCCAAATGCTGGTTAACACATATCACATAGTAAGAGAATAAATTGTCTCAATCTTGAGGTTCTTCAATGGATCTTTAAATGGTTAACTGTCAAAACTTCACAGTCAGTTCTTCATGTTAACTGTACCACACTCTTCCTTCACACCCATATTATTCCTGATCATCTGATACCATATACTGTAGTGCCCTTCCGCGACAGTTTTATATGTGGCTGCAATTTTGGAACACTGTTCAGGTGGGTAACTTCCACGAAAAGTAAAGGTATGTCTGAAATCGGCCACATTTCTTAATTGTGAAAAATGGAGGAGCAGGCTATTTATGAACCTCCAATAGCTTCAATAGCTTTGATTGAATGTCCTTTGGCAATATTTGCAGATAACATTGACTCATCATTGTTAAAATGAGAGAAATAAGATTCTGTTGATATTTTTGAAGAGTGTGCCATCCCAAGAAATTTTCTCCTTGTCTTAGCACCAGAAAAAATCAGAGAAATGACTAACAATTAAGTAACATAAAAAATACGGGTTGAAATGTACAAGAGAAAGAGCAAACAGATGAAAAATAATGAAAGCTGATAAAAGGGACTGTACACTGGCATGGGAGACTCTTAGAAAGAGAATGACATTAAAGAGCACCCAATCCAATGATGTGAATTTGATAAGTTCCAACAAGGTAAATGGTATTTATTAATTACTTTGTAAGTTATAAAATAATTTCAATGAGTGTTTAAAGAACAACAAGAACATTAAATATGCAGAATACAATCTATCAATCAGAGGCACCATCAGGCTTCAATGAAAGCATTCTGCAGCTCACATGAAACTCTTGAAGTTCCTCGATATACCATTAACCAACGAAAAGTTGGAAAATGTGAGATGTACCATGCTTTCTTCAGCAGAGACTACTAATCACATCAATAGACAATCAGATTAGCAAATCTAGTTTCAGGTAATAACCAGAACAGTGTACACAAAAGCTGGAGAGGTGCTAGAGTATGATCAGTTTTGTTATCACTACACACAGATAGAAAAATATGAGTAAACTATGGCACCTCAAGAGTATTTATGAAGGTACTGGAGTACAATCAGTATGGTTATTGCTACAAACAGACAGACAAAGCTAAGTAAACTATGGTTTTGCAACAGCATTTGTGAAGTTACATACAGTAAACCCGGACTGGCACATTTCGTTCAAATTCTGATGACAGAATATATGAAGTGGACATATAAATAAATAATTCACAATTGACAAAGTATGGTAAGTAATCATTGAAAGTCACGGATAGGAGGCAGGAGAGAGTACACGACAATAAATACGTAAAACGGATGTACATGTATGCTATACTCAAGAGGTACTGAAGTAAGTGAGTGAAGACCTCACACTAGTAATAGAGGTACACGAAGCACAGATAATGATGGCAGAGTCCAGTGAAAATATTCCCCATCTGACAAAATACTTAATGATCAATGTATGACTGTTGGTGCTCAATACACAATTTTGTTAAGAATAAACAAAACAAAAATAACTAGGATAGACATAAAAAGAGAAACAATCTAAATTTTTAAAAAATAGGAAGTGAAACAAGGGAGCTAAACTTTGAAAAATAAAAACAAGGGTGACAAAGGACTCCATCACAGAGGACAATAATAGGCCATGAGCCCGTGACAAGAAAGTGCAAGTATTTTATACTACTTAGTATTTTACAATGCTGTTATTGACAGCTTAACAAAGAAAAGTCCATTATCAAAAAGTTTGTGTTCTGGGACATGCAATGCTCATGCCCCTCAAAATGGGTCATGCAATGTAATGTCCAGGAACTACCTTATACTAGCTAAAAAAAAATTTTTTTTTGCTAATTATTAACAATATAAATGGTTGATAGAAAAAGTCAGCAAGGTGAAACAAAAGAAACTGAATATGTTTGAAATGCAATGCTACAGGTTGCTGTTAAAATTTAAGTGTTTTTTTTAATATAGTGGGCTTTTTTAACATACTTGTCATCAGTCGAGTGACTTGTTTGATAAAGCCAGCAATGACTTCCTGTCCTATGACAACTTCTTCACCTTAGAGTAGCTCTTACTGTGGCACATACAGGGCTGGGCCCCAGCATATTTAGACCCACATGCCAGTACAGGTTTGGTGGACCACAAATGGCCACTACCTCAAATTGGAGGCTGTTTGCAAATAGAAGGTGAGGTACTGTGTACAGTGAAGCTGCCTGCAGCTGACATGGCATCCACTGGCACCACCCATATGCAGTGCTGTGATCACAGGAGCCTATGTACGTCTGCACGATCGCATGTCCTTGTGACAACATGGATGTATTCTTCTGCCAGTGTTACTTAGGTCAGTGCTCCACCTCTGGACACAGACACATTGTACACTCTGACAGATCAAAAGTTGCTCTATGTCTCTGTGACAGACCCCACCTGCCATGGCCACTGCCACTTCTGCTGCCTGACAAGTTGTCATGCCAAGTTGTCATGCCACCTTCGCTGTGTGCCACATCTGGCACTGCAGTTCCAACAGCCACTTGCAAGGGCATCGCTTCACTATGGTTCCCTACAAGGCTCCCTACAAGGTCCTCACCTTATAAGACTGTGTAGTACTCTCTTTCCTGCTCCTTGACGAATTGTCCAGGATAGATAATTTTCTGTTATCAAGTTGTAAAGACATCCACTCTCAGCAGAATACCTTGATTAGTTCCTGTAATAGATCACTGTCACTGCAAAGTATGCATTTTGCTATGTCCAGCCACATCATTCTGTAAAAGGATATTACACTTACACCCAACACTTTTGATTATTTCTGAGACACACTACAATCTCTGTCTCTACCTCTATTGTTCCCTCTAGTACCCCGAAGCTCCTTGACATCTTAACACATGTCCCATCATTCTCTTTCTTCTTATAGTCGATGTTTTTCACATATTCATTTCCTTACTAATTCTGAGGAGGGCCTCCTTTTTCCTCATTATATCATTCACTCAATTTTCAGCATCCCTGTCCAACACCACATCTCAAACACTTCGATTCTCTTCTTTTCCACTTTTCCGGCAGTCCATGATTAATGCTGTGCTCCTAACGCACATTCTTAGAAATTTCTTCCTCAAATTAAGGCCGATGTTTGATAGTAGAAAACTTCTTTTAGAGGGGAATGCATTCTTCACCTACATTAGTCTGCTGTTTATAGCCTCCTTGCTTCATCTGTTACATTTATTTTGCTTACAAAGCAGCGGAAGTCCTTTACTTTGTCTACTACAGAGTCTTCAATTTTGATGTTGAAGATCATTTCTGCTACTTCTCATTATTTCAGTATTTCTTTGGGTTACTCTCAGTCCATATTCTGTGTTCATTAGAGTGTTCATTTGTTTTGATAGGTCCTCTAATTCTTCCTCATTCTCACTGAGAATACCGATGTCATCAGCAAATATTATATTGAAATCCTGTCACCTCGGATTTTAATTTTACATCTGAACCTTCCTTTATTTGCTTTCTATTAAAAATTTCTTTTTCAATGTCTTCACATTTTTTTCTGCAAAGATTTTGCTTCTGCTTCCACAAACTTCCTATTTATTTCATTCCTACGTGACTTATTTTGACAAATTCCTGTATGTCCCTTTTGCCCACATTTTGTCAATCAGTCAGGGGATTTCTTCAGTTATGTAAGTTTTCTTCACCTCTCTTGTACCTAGGTTTGTCTGCACAACTTCTGTGATTGGCCCATTTAGATATGTCTGTTATACTTCAACTGCACTGTCTAATGTTGTATTCATTATCATCTACAGCCTCAGAGAACTTCAAATACATCTCATAATCCCTAAGTGAGAAAGAAAACTGGCGTTCTACGGATCGGAGCGTGGAATGTCAGATCCCTTAATCGGGCAGGTAGGTTAGAAAATTTAAAAAGGGAAATGGATAGGTTGAAGTTAGATATAGTGGGAATTAGTGAAGTTCGGTGGCAGGAGGAACAAGACTTCTGGTCAGGTGACTACAGGGTTATAAACACAAAATCAAATAGGGGTAATGCAGGAGTAGGTTTAATAATGAATAGGAAAATAGGAATGCGGGTAAGCTACTACAAACAGCATAGTGAACGCATTATTGTGGCCAAGATAGACACGAAGCCCACACCTACTACAGTAGTACAAGTTTATATGCCAACTAGCTCTGCAGATGACGAAGAAATTGAAGAAATGTATGATGAAATAAAAGAAATTATTCAGATTGTGAAGGGAGACGAAAATTTAATAGGCATGGGCGACTGGAATTCGAGTGTAGGAAAAGGGAGAGAAGGAAACATAGTAGGTGAATATGGATTGGGGGACAGAAATGAAAGAGGAAGCCGCCTGGTAGAATTTTGCACAGAGCACAACATAATCATAACTAACACTTGGTTTAAGAATCATGAAAGAAGGTTGTATACATGGAAGAACCCTGGAGATACTAAAAGGTATCAGATAGATTATATAATGGTAAGACAGAGATTTAGGAACCAGGTTTTAAATTGTAAGACATTTCCAGGGGCAGATGTGGACTCTGACCACAATCTATTGGTTATGACCTGTAGATTAAAACTGAAGAAACTGCAAAAAGGTGGGAATTTAAGGAGATGGGACCTGGATAAACTAAAAGAACCAGAGGTTGTACAGAGATTCAGGGAGAGCATAAGGGAGCAATTGACGGGAATGGGGGAAATAAATACAGTAGAAGAAGAATGGGTAGC
Organism: Schistocerca serialis cubense; assembly: GCF_023864345.2. Classification (NCBI taxonomy): domain Eukaryota; kingdom Metazoa; phylum Arthropoda; class Insecta; order Orthoptera; family Acrididae; genus Schistocerca; species Schistocerca serialis. The sequence continues at coordinate 376,529,527 of NC_064643.1, read as the reverse complement.
TTTGAGGGATGAAGTAGTGAAGGCAGCAGAGGATCAAGTAGGTAAAAAGACGAGGGCTAGTAGAAATCCTTGGGTAACAGAAGAAATATTGAATTTAATTGATGAAAGGAGAAAATATAAAAATGCAGTAAGTGAAACAGGCAAAAAGGAATACAAACGTCTCAAAAATGAGATCGACAGGAAGTGCAAAATGGCTAAGCAGGGATGGCTAGAGGACAAATGTAAGGATGTAGAGGCCTATCTCACTAGGGGTAAGATAGATACTGCCTACAGGAAAATTAAAGAGACCTTTGGAGATAAGAGAACGACTTGTATGAATATCAAGAGCTCAGATGGAAACCCAGTTCTAAGCAAAGAAGGGAAAGCAGAAAGGTGGAAGGAGTATATAGAGGGTCTATACAAGGGCGATGTACTTGAGGACAATATTATGGAAATGGAAGAGGATGTAGATGAAGATGAAATGGGAGATACGATACTGCGTGAAGAGTTTGACAGAGCACTGAAAGACCTGAGTCGAAACAAGGCCCCCGGAGTAGACAATATTCCATTGGAACTACTGACGGCCGTGGGAGAGCCAGTCCTGACAAAACTCTACCATCTGGTGAGCAAGATGTATGAAACAGGCGAAATACCCTCAGACTTCAAGAAGAATATAATAATTCCAATCCCAAAGAAAGCAGGTGTTGACAGATGTGAAAATTACCGAACTATCAGCTTAATAAGTCACAGCTGCAAAATACTAACACGAATTCTTTACAGACGAATGGAAAAACTAGTAGAAGCCAACCTCGGGGAAGATCAGTTTGGATTCCGTAGAAACACTGGAACACGTGAGGCAATACTGACCTTACGACTTATCTTAGAAGAAAGATTAAGGAAAGGCAAACCTACGTTTCTAGCATTTGTAGACTTAGAGAAAGCTTTTGACAATGTTGACTGGAATACTCTCTTTCAAATTCTAAAGGTGGCAGGGGTAAAATACAGGGAGCGAAAGGCTATTTACAATTTGTACAGAAACCAGATGGCAGTTATAAGAGTCGAGGGACATGAAAGGGAAGCAGTGGTTGGGAAGGGAGTAAGACAGGGTTGTAGCCTCTCCCCGATGTTGTTCAATCTGTATATTGAGCAAGCAGTAAAGGAAACAAAAGAAAAATTCGGAGTAGGTATTAAAATTCATGGAGAAGAAATAAAAACTTTGAGGTTCGCCGATGACATTGTAATTCTGTCAGAGACAGCAAAGGACTTGGAAGAGCAGTTGAATGGAATGGACAGTGTCTTGAAAGGAGGATATAAGATGAACATCAACAAAAGCAAAACAAGGATAATGGAATGTAGTCTAATTAAGTCGGGTGATGCTGAGGGAATTAGACTAGGAAATGAGGCACTTAAAGTAGTAAAGGAGTTTTGCTATTTGGGGAGCAAAATAACTGATGATGGTCGAAGTAGAGAGGATATAAAATGTAGGCTGGCAGCGGCAAGGAAAGCGTTTCTGAAGAAGAGAAATTTGTTAACATCCAGTATTGATTTAAGTGTCAGGAAGTCATTTCTGAAAGTATTCGTATGGAGTGTAGCCATGTATGGAAGTGAAACATGGACGATAAATAGTTTGGACAAGAAGAGAATAGAAGCTTTCGAAATGTGGTGCTACAGAAGAATGCTGAAGATTAGATGGGTAGATCACATAACTAATGAGGAGGTATTGAATAGGATTGGGGAGGAGAGAAGTTTGTGGCACAACTTGACCAGAAGAAGGGATCGGTTGGTAGGACATGTTCTGAGGCATCAAGGGATCACCAATTTAGTATTGGAGGGCAGCGTGGAGGGTAAAAATCGTAGAGGGAGACCAAGAGATGAATACACTAAGCAGATTCAGAAGGATGTAGGTTGCAGTAGATACTGGGAGATGAAAAAGCTTGCACAGGATAGAGTAGCATGGAGAGCTGCATCAAACCAGTCCCAGGACTGAAGACCACAACAACAACAATCCCTAAGTACTTCAGTATCCCACTTCTTTGCACATTGTTTCTTCCAGATAAGTCTCTTATACTTCAACCTACTCTTCATCATTACTAAATTGTGATCCAAGTATATAACTGCTCCTACCTCACAATCCACTATGCAATTTCAGAACCTTTGCCTGACCATGACGTAATACAGATCCCCGTGACTAGTAGATTATCAGCCCTGCAGCCAAGCGACTAGCGCGAGGTTTGGTGTTCTCGTAAAGATAAGTTATTTTAGATAATAAAACACATAGATTAGTACTGATTACGTGGTAAATAAGTGTATTAGTGTGCCGTTTAAGTGTACCATTGAAGGTTTCATTTCTCATTACGTAATATAGCAGAAAACGCGAAAAGACCGTACAGTCGTATTTTCTGTTTACGTTCTGCTGCAGCAAATCTATAGAATTTCGTTTAGTTGTTCCTTGCTCTCTCCAGCAATTTAACTTAGCGTACCTCTTCATTATTTAACTAGCATTTCCGGAAAGTAGCGTAAAGTTTAACTTGTTGTTTCAGAAACTTTGCACTTTTGTTTTTGTTTACACACAGTTGCGTATAGGCCAAATTTGTGTAACCATATTTTCGTGTTTATCTGCAATTTAACTGACTTATTCTTAATAAATTATTACGTTTATCATGAGTGAAAAGTGCTTGACTTGCCGTAGAATTGTTAGGTCGGGGCTTTGGTGTGATGGGTGCTGTAGTTTTTTCCATGTGGGTGACTGTAGTGGCGTGGGAATAGGGGAAGTAAATGAGACTCATCAGTGGTTTTGTAGGATTTGTAGTAGAGATAGGAAGATACTGGAACAGGAGGGGAAAATTGCTGCCCTTCAGGCTGAGTTAGACAAGGCCAGGGGAGATCTTGACAGGTTAAGGAGGGAGAAGGGTAAAGAGAGGTGGGAAGTGGCAACAGGCAACAGGAGGAACAGGCCTAGAACTTTGTCTGACAGCTTTATGGTGAATGTGGAAAATAGATTTGACCTGTTGCTTCAGTTAGAAGCTGGTGAGCCTCAAGCAGTTACAGGTGTAGACAGGGCACAACAAACTTTCAGCAGCAAATTGAAAAGTAAGAATGTAGGGAAATCAGTAAAGAGAAAGAAAGTGTTGTTGTTAGGTAGTTCCCATGGAAGAGGTGTTGGCCAACTCTTGCAGGATGAACTAGGATCAGAATACCAGGTCACCAATTTTTTTAAACCTAGTGCTGGTCTGGAGCAGGTGACAGAGGATTTAGGATCACTTTGCAAAGATTTCACTAAGGAAGACACCGTGGTTATAGTGGGTGGGGCAGGTAACAGTATTGACAGAGATCCTGGGTACAGCATAGAGTGTGACCTGGCGAAGATTGCATCAGCATCGAGGCATACCAGTGTTGAGTTTGTATCTGTTCTTGGGCGCCATGACCGACCTCATTTGAACTCTTCTGTCAAGAGAGTTAATTTGGAGCTGGAACGGCTGCTCATGTCGGGTGCGGGGTCACACATTGGTGTGGTTCATGTTGATTCTGTCAGTAGGTGGGATTATACTAGGCATGGCCTTCACCTCAACAGGAAGGGGAAGGGTAAATTGGCTGGGGAAATAGCAGGAAAGTTAAAGGGGGGAGGCACTGTCATGAGTGGTAAAATACCAGTGGTTATAGGATTCAGAAAAGACCCTTTTTTAGGGTAGGGAGGACAGAAAGAAAACAAATTTTAAGAGTGGTTAGAACTGAGACAAACCTTCAGTTTGAGAAAGAAATCAAAAAACATAATTCCAGCTTATTACATCAACATAAACAGCCATTGGTTAAGAATTTTCAACTGTCAGCAGATATTTTAACTCCATCCAATTTTAAGTCAGTCAATGTGAAATGTCAGCTATCTTTATTGCATCAAAATATTCGAGGACTGAGAAATAAAATTAATGAATTAACTATCTGCATAGATGAATTAGAGTCTTCAAACCCAGCTGACATAATCTGCCTCTCTGAACATCATGTGACCACTGGTATAGAACTTTTAAGTATTACAGGGTTTAGGTTAGCATCTCACTATTGTAGATCAGAAATGGAGAAAGGAGGAGTTGCCACATTCATCAGGAACTGTCATAAATTTAAGAACATAGACATTCATAAATTTTGCCTAGAACAGCATATGGAAGCATGTGCAACAGAATTAGATTTTCACAAAAAATCTTTCATAATATTAAGTGTATATCGAGCACCTGCAGGTAACTTTAATCTGTTTGTAAACCACCTTGAAGCTGTACTGGCCCATTTAACAACCAAAAACAAAGAAATAGTGGTTGCTGGTGATTTCAATGTAGATTTCCTTAAAGACTCTCCCAATAAGAACCTATTTGAGTTAGTAACACTATCATTCAACTTAATTCCCACAGTAAAGTTCCCCACTAGGATAACCACTTGCTCACAAACAGCCATTGATAATATCTTTATAGAAAAGTCAAATGAACAAAATTATATTACAAAACCAATAGTCAATGGCCTCTCAGACCATGACATGCAGTTCCTTCTGTTAAATGTTAATACTGAACAGGATATAAAATCTGTTAAATCTGAGCTCAAGAGGGTAATCAGTAAGCCAAAAATTGATTATTTTAGGACACTCCTCAGAGACATTCACTGGACTGATGTTTACAGTGCTCATGGCATGAATGAAAAATATAACATTTTTGCTAATAAAGTGCTTACCTTATTTGAACACTGCTTTCCCCCAAAACTTACCAAGGTTAGAGCAAAGTCTACAAAGAAGCCATGGATTACTCGAGGAATAGGGGTATCTTGTAAAACAAAAAGAAAACTGTATCTGTCAATCCGAAACATTTCCAATGTTGATGCTATAGCACATTATAAGAAATACTGCAAAATATTAAAGACTGTAATACGGATGTCAAAGCAAATATATTACAAGGAAAAGATAGTCATATCAGATAACAAAATAAAGACAATATGGGATATAGTGAAGGAGGAGACCGGTAGAACCAGACATGAAGAGGAACAAATAGCATTAAGAGTAAATGATGCATTGGTGACAGATGTGTATAGTGTTGCAGAACTTTTTAACAAACATTTTATAACTGTTACTGAAAAGATGGGGTTGTCAGGTTCGGTAGATGCTGCTATGGATTACCTTAGACCAGACATTTCAAGTAACTTCCATAATATGAATTTGACCCTCACTACCCCAACAGAAATAATGTCCATCATAAAATCTTTAAAATCAAAAACATCTAGTGGGTATGATGAAATATCAACAAAGTTAATTAAAGAATGTGATTCTGAGCTAAGTAACATATTAAGCTATCTGTGTAACCAGTCGTTTATCAGTGGAATATTTCCCGAATGGCTGAAATATGCTGAAGTTAAGCCACTGTTTAAGAAGGGAGATAAAGAAATAGCATCAAATTTCCGTCCAATTTCACTGTTGCCAGCATTCTCAAAAATTTTCGAAAAAGTAATGTACAGTCGTCTTTATAACCATCTTATCTCAAATAACATACTGTCAAAGTCACAGTTTGGATTTCTAAAAGGTTCTGATATTGAGAAGGCTATCTACACTTACAGTGAAAATGTACTTAATTCATTAGACAAAAAATTGCAGGCAACTGGTATATTTTGTGATCTGTCAAAGGCATTTGACTGTGTAAATCACAATATCCTTTTAAGTAAACTAGAATATTATAGTGTAACAGGAAATGCTGCAAAATGGTTCAAATCTTATATCTCTGGCAGGAAACAAAGGGTGTTATTAGGAAAGAGACATGTATCAAGCTATCAGGCATCATCCAACTGGGAACTAATTACATGTGGGGTCCCACAAGGTTCCATTTTGGGGCCCTTACTTTTTCTTGTGTATATCAATGACCTTTCATCAGTAACATTACCAGATGCCAAGTTTGTTTTGTTTGCTGATGATACAAACATTGCAATAAATAGCAAATCAAGTGTAGTCTTAGAAAGATCAGCCAATAAAATATTTGTAGACATTAATCACTGGTTCCTAGCCAATTCTTTGTCACTAAACTTTGAAAAAACACACTACATGCAGTTCAGAACTTGTAAGGGGTGTCCCAAGAGTATATGTCTAACATATGATGACAAGAAGATAGAAGAAGTGGACGGTGTTAAATTCTTGGGATTACAGCTTGATAATAAATTCAACTGGGAGGAGCACACCACAGAACTGCTGAAGCGTCTTAACAAATCTCTGTTTGCAATGCGAATTTTGTCAGACATAGGGGATATAAAAATGAAAAAGCTGGCATACTATGCTTACTTTCATTCCATAATGTCATATGGGATTATTTTCTGGGGTAATTCATCAAGCCAAGCTAAAGTTTTCCGGGCACAAAAACGTGCAGTAAGAATTATATGTGGTGTGAACTCAAGAACATCCTGCAGAAGCCTGTTTAGGGAACTAGGGATACTAACTACAGCTTCCCAATATATTTATTCCTTAATGAAATTTGTCATTAAAAATATATCACTTTTTCAAACCAACAGCTCAATTCATGGAATCAATACTAGAAATAAGAATAATCTTCACAAGGATTTAAAGTCACTTAGTCTTGTACAAAAAGGTGTGCATTATTCAGGAACACACATTTTCAATAACTTGCCAGCAGCCATAAAAAGCTTAATAACCAATGAAATTCAGTTTAAGAGAAGCCTAAAGGATTTATTGGTGGCCAACTCCTTCTACTCCATTGATGAATTTCTGAGGAAAACCAACTGATTTGTATATAAGTACAACATAACTTCTGCACAATTTCAGTGCAGTAATGTGTTCACTGAAAATTTGTGTGTGTGTGTGTGTGTGTGTGTGTAAGTATAATCTAACTTCTGCACCATTTCAGTGCAGTAATGTGTTCATTGTAAATAAGTATTACAGTAGTTGTATTACATGCTTCTTACCTTATAAATAAATATAAAACTTTTTTATTTTAAATTCAGTGCAATAGTATTTGTAAAATGACTCTTAGTGTTCATTAAAAAATGACGATCATTCCACTTGGGACCTGTGGAATGGTACATTAGCTTATTTGTTTTAGTTTAAATATTTGTCATGTATTGTTGTTTTTCTGACATGTTCCACATCCTGGAGGACCTCCTCACTACGGATCAATTGGAATGAAAGTAAATCTAATCTAATCTAAAAATCTAATCTCCCTTCACAGACTGCAATATCCATTCAGTGCCCTCATACAGTTTTTACACCATTTCTGCTATGATGTGTTCTATACGTGGTCTCATTTACAGATGAACCACACTTTCCTAACATTCTCCAAATAAACTAAAGTCAATCATTTGCCTTCCCTAATACATGCCTTACAAGCTCATTCCATTTCATATTGCTTTGCAACATTACTCCTAGACATTTAATTGACTAGACTGTGCCAAACATAACGCACTATTAATACTGTGTTTGAACATGCCCTTAATCCATGGTGTGCAGGGTATCGTGTGAGAAAAAGACAAGCTGAGTTTCACACAAGTGACGCTTTCTAAGCCAGCTCTGATTTGTGCACAAAATCTTCTCAGTCTCAATAAAATTTCTCATATTTAAACTGAGAATTTGTTCAAGAATTCTGCAGAAAACCAATTTTATGTATATTAGTCTGATTTTGAAGGCCCATTCTTTCACCCTTCTTATGTATAGGAGTCACCTGCCCTTTTTTCCAGTCACTTGGGACTTTGCACTGGGTGAGAGACTCACAATAAGTGCAAGCAAAATAAGGGGCCAATGTGGTAAAGTACTCTTTGTAAAACCAAACTGGGATTCCATCTGGACCTGACACCTTATTCTTATTTGTTTTCAATTGCTTAAGTTGCTCCTCTATGCCAGGGACGTTTATGACTATGTCCTCCATATAGAAGCCTGTGCAATGGTCAAATGACGGTATGTTTATATGATCCTCCAGTGTGAATGATCTCTTAAAAGTGAAACTTCAGCTATCCTTTTGCTATCTTCTACTGCCACATCAGAGTGGTCAACAAATGACTGGATAGAAGCGTTCAGGTTCTCAGCAAGATCCATCACTATGGAATGACAGTGGTAGTAGCTGTATGCTTTGTGCATCAATCTCTTTATTAAACCATTGTGAGATTTTTCTGTCCTTAATCCCCTTACCTGGAATGTACTTCTCCACAACATGATAAACAATCTGTTTCAATTGTCCATAATTCCTCTACATCCATCATACTGAAACTAAATGATCTCCAATGATTCTCTAAGCAGGATACTAACAACTGCTTATCTGCTCTTTCTAGCAAAAATACTCTTCTAGCCTTTTTGACTGACTTATTTTAGTAACCATTGTCACTATGATGAAATCATGATTCATCCCTGTTTCTATAATGGCCCAGGTGATAAGATCAGGCTTGTTTGTGGAAAGGGCGATCAAAAAATTTGCATTTGATGATGTTGCTGCAACATGTATCTTCAACCTGGTGTATTGTTAAGCTGATCGATTCAATACTCACAGTGATTCTGCCTGATTGGCATACTGATTCTGAACTGCACGGCCTTCAAATGGAAACTTTCTGATTACCTCTTATGGCTACAAGGTCTAAAATATTTCCATCGTGTGTGGGTCGTCTATCTGTATAAGACAGTTTTCAGAAAATATTTTCAAAAGTACTGCACAAGACTATCTGTTCATAACCTGTGTCCCAAAACCATAGACATTCCAGTCCATACTTAGTAGCTGCCTTCAACTAATATCGTATGATCTGGTATTTCCACATTACTGTGTGTCGACTTTCCTTGAATGACAAAAACTGTCATGGCAGAATCGGGTAATGGGGAAAAAAATCTCACAATTACCTCTATTTCATCTAGACATTCACAGCCACAATCAAATTTAACCTCAACAGAGGCCATATTTTTGCTGACTGCCATGAACACTACTACTCCCATGACATCCAGTCTGTCTATACAAAGATACATCTTTGGAAGACGAAGGTGCGTGGCTATATATATGAAAGTATTACACAATATTTTTGGGCAAGTGTTGGTGACCCATTGGTGTCTGCAGGCAATCACTGGATGCATTAGAGATTAAGACCAGTGATTAAAGAACCAGTGCCATTCAAAACAGTTTTATCATCCTGTGATAAATGGGAAGATACCATCATTTCTCTCTCACCCAGCCTTATGTCAGTTCATTTTACCTGTCTCTCAAGGTTTTAGTTTCCCCATTTTTTTACAAACATATTTCTGTTTCTCATTTATTTAAATGCCCATGTGACTTATATAAATGTATTAGAAAGAAAAATGTATTTCAAAGGACATAGTAATATCCAAACAGAACATTCAATTAAAACCATTTCAGGTAGGCGGCAGTAGTTATTTTCCTTTTATCTTGTACTGGACTTTGTTAATTCACTGAGCATGGTGGCATGGTGGTTAAGGCATTGACCTCTCAGCCAGGAAGAATATGGCTCACATGCCATTTTGTCAATCCAGAGTTAGATTTCTTATGATCTCTCCCTAATCATGCAAGGTGTACACCAGGGCAATTCCTTTGAAAAACTATGGTCATTTCCCATCCCAGCCTTATCCAATCTGAATTTTTGCCCAGTTTCTAACACCCAACATCTAAAAAAATATCTTATTCTTATTTTGCAACAATGTTGCAAACAGTATTAAGAGTATTGATTACAAAATTTAAATTATCACACGCATTTAGACTATTTCCCACATGCATATTGAAAAACAACTTTTTGAAACTGTTGATATCAACTGATGTTTCTCAAACAGGTAGTAGCTAGTCTTAAGGCTGCAACCTGAAATGCCCATTAGCATTATGTAATAGAGCCTTGGGGGCGTGGCTTCTGTGGGGTATACCTCTTATACACTTCAAAAAGGCTCAACTAACAGAGCCTAAGAGTGTCCTAGCAACTTCCATACGATTTTCACGTTCCACTGCTTACATCAAAAGGGAATGAACAGAGTGGCTGAAACTTTGCCATCAAATCCCTGTCTCCGTATATCCCTATTACGCTTTGATGTGTCATTAACTGATGCTCAGTATTAATGTTTTGACAATATTTTAGACAGTTTTTTGTTCCGGTCATGGCAATTCTATCTGCGGTAAACATATGCTTGTAAATGTCTCACTAAGAGAGCAGTAGAATGCCATGAAATTACATGTCACTACCTAGCAGGAGTTTCACAAATGAATAGAGGAAATGTGCATACCATAAATGTCCCTTTAGCATTGTTAGTAAGTTGTTTCAAGAGTGTATTGTGCCTGGGTTCTAGTGAGTTCTATTCTCTTATAAATAACTGCAGCATACCGTGACTCTGAAGACAGCACAGCATTAACTCAATGAGTAATTTCATATGCAAAAATTTGGAGCATGAGCTTAAAAAATAACTACTGAACCATCCAAATTTTAATGAAATGGCCATAGACCATTTTGCAGGACAGATGGGGAGACAAGCTGATTTCATATATAAACAAATGAATTAAGGAAGGCAAAATGTGCATTAGTAGATGATAAGCAATTAATTTGTTGTAACGACCTATTCAGCCTACTACATGAAGCACTTAAAAATTGGTGGTAACATGTTCATACACTGATGTCACATTTTTCAATACTTTGGCACAATAAACGATATGAAAAATGACACATTTCAGAAAGAAACTACAAACTTTCACAATACACTAGTATCTGAGAAATACAATATGTTAGCTTCACAAACAAATCAACATGGCAGCTGCTTGGTTTGCTTCTGTCAGCCAACACAGCACGAGACTGGTACCATAACAGAAACATCATTATTTCGTCTCACGAATTCGCGAACACCGCAGACTGAACACACACATAACATTAAAAATCCCAAGTTTAAATTTTAAAACATAAAAAACATTACTCATGCAATAAAGCAAACACACACTGAATTAAAGATCTCTCTGCAAAATGGATCTATTAGTACGATTTGTTGGGACAAAGTGTTGGGAAATGTGACTTTGGCAGATATATACACTACCTATAGGTCTTATCACAGTTTTAACTTTCGGTTTTATGTAGCAGCTGATTATGAAACAGAAAGAAGACAATGGAAATTTCAGTATGGAATAATGACAATATTACGAAAAGGATAGACTGCTACTCTTGATATAGAGGAGACGCTGAGTCACAGACAAGCACAAGAAAAAGACTGCTAAACAAGTGAGCTTTCAGCCACAAGCCTTCTTCTAAAGTACATAACACATGCACACATTCATTGAGCGCTTCTCATATTATTGTCAGACCGAAGGCAAATACATATAAACTTGTGGCTGGAACGTGATATTCCTTAGGCTTATTAGTTTGGTGAAAACAACTCTGTCAATATAAAATGCTCAAGAATTTGGAAAAAAAACTGGAAATTCATGAAAACTTTATATCACTTTTGAGGAGCATCCATAAATTTGTGACACACAACTTGCATATCTATCCAATATAAATGATTCGTGAACTCAAACTAACCTGCCTTTTAAAAAAGTGCACTTAAAAAGTGCAAATAACTTTTATGTTAGATGCCTAAGATAAAAAGAGAAAACAATGGCCTCATTAAGAAACCTACTTAAATTTGTGTGGTAAAATTCAATTTAAATAATTCTGTGAACAAACAAAATTGTTAGATTTGGACATAGATCCCGTTACATCCATGATGCGTATCATTTTGTCTGTGTGAGTGATTTAGTGACTAGGCCCTACTTCTTTAAAGAAGATGCATAAAACATGGAAATAGAGAACACTAGTAATGTTGCAAACAAATTTTTTGTAACTAAATTTGGGTAGTATGAGTAGGATGACGGAATTTGCCAAGCTCATTTCCTATAATGGTGATGTTAATCAGTCAAGAAGAGCTTTTGATTTACTATCACATGACTGCTTTCTTTTAGCATTTGTTAAGTCTCTTGGTTATGACAACAGATTAGATTTAATTCCCAAAACCATGATCTGCTTATCATTTCTATAATAAAGCTACAATTATGCAATTAAGTTGTGTAAAATTTGTCAAAAGAACAAGAGTCATCAAGGACATCATGATATTTAGCACACATTTATTTTCATTTTTCAGTGAAAGAGCAAATATTTTTGCAAGCAGAAAGTTAGCAGGGACTACTACAGGAAGAAGCAATCAAAATACTAATAAAAAGAATTCTCAATTATTCTTTTTTTAAAACATAAAAGCACCTCAAGTGATTAGCACATTTCAACTTACCTGTTCAGCCTTCAATGTTAACTCGATGAAAATCTGTTGTAGTTTCTCATTCACAAAATTGATGCAAAACTGCTCAAACCCATTCCGTTCGAAGATCTCAAATCCATATATATCTAATATTCCTATGCTCTGGCCCGTGACAGTTGTTTCCATTGCACTATTCACACACTAGTAAAATAAAACAGTAATATCAGATGCCACAATAGAAAATGCACAATATCTGTTAATATACCAAAATGTTATTTCTATTCAAACATGTCTTTCTGTCAGCAGTTGAATTTACATGCAGCAAGAATTAATAATATACTTTTCTCAGTTAAAATATACTGCAACTACACCTGTGCCTTTACTTGACACGAGACTGTTACATATGTAAGTCAACAATGTGTCTTTTTACATTTTAGGTTATTAATCCAAAGGTTTGGAGTTAAACTCTTGGTCGGACACAGTATTTCTTCAGCCCAAATAATTCTCATTGAGTTATCCAGCTGTGAAATAAGTAATACAGAATGCTAAGAATTTGACGGTGGGCCAACTGCTATTCATTCTTTGCAAAATCATGACTTGAGTGGAAAGGCAGTGAAGTAGTGATGAACTGATGGTTTGAGAAATATGCATTATAAAGTGAGACTGTTATTACATCTGTTTTTAGTGTTGAACTTCTGCAGAGTATTGCAGACAAAAACAAACTGATATACTGCATCAAAACTTGTGTAGCACACATTAAAAGATATTCCATGTGGAATTATTGGAGAAATGTGATGGTATATGAATTGAAAATGGTTCTGGAGTGACACTGAATATGGTTGTCAATTAAAATGCCAGTATCAAACAGTTCTATTCAAATTTTACACTTGTTTCCACTCAGTTTTATTTGCATGTGTTTTCGCATTACAGGATCATGCAAATGCCTTGGATGTTACCTGTAAGCCCTCCATGAGGAACTCACACAGTGTCTTAAAAGTTGCCTGGCCAAGATCCAAACTATCGTATAGTACCTGAAAAGAAAATTTCTAGAGCACTTTACTCTGAACCATTATGTAGCCACTGCCGGAAGTAAAGTATCCGTCAAAGGAAGTATCAGCTTCAGATTGGGCAATACACAAAAACCAGAGGAACAGGGTATGAGTGATTATAGCTGACTGTGACACAGTTACATAAGCTGTCTTGTACCCTATTATGGCGATTCCACCACCAAGACAATGATCAGTCCAAATTTCCAATCACAACACAAATTATTTTCCATTTGTTTGATGAAGTCTTGTGGAATTATTATTGCTGAAGTTTCCACATACCAGGTGTACCAGTATAAAATGAGCGTTTTTCTTCTTCTTCTTCTTCTTTTTAATGAAACACTAATTTTGAATTGAAAAGTAAAAACATTTTATTCAAAGTACTTACCATTGCTTTATATACATTTTGACCACCTTTCTGGCTGTTTGTGGACACCACACCAATAGAAATTTCGTCTTTTGAAGCAAACCAATCAGACACCCAATTTTCGACTTCTTCATAGGAATCGAAGTGTTCCTCAGCCATTGCGTGTCCCATTGATGAAAACAAATGGTAGTCGGAAGGGGCCAAGTCTGGTGAATACGGTGGGTGAGGTAGCAGCTCCCAGCCAAGTGTTTTGATTGTATCCTGAACCAGTTTTGCTTTGTGTGCAGGTGCATTGTCGTGTAAAAAAATTACTTTGCCATGTCTTCTGGCCCATTCTGATATTTTTTTGATCAATGCATAGTTCAAATTGATCATTTGTTGTCTGTAGCAATTGGTATTCACAGTTTAACCGGGTTTTAGAAGCTCATGATACACCACACCTTTCTGATCCCACCAAACACAGAGCATTATCTTCTTGCCGAATCGATCTGGTTTTGCAGTCGATGTTGATGGTTGTCCCGGATTAACCCATGGCTTTTTCCGTTTAGGATTCTTAAAATAAATCCATTTTTCATCGGCAGTAACAATTCGATGCAAAACTGATTTTATTTCATGTCTTTGAAGCAAAATTTGACAAATGGTTTTTCGGTTTTCCATCTGTCTTTCATTCAATTCAAGTGGCACCTATTTTCCACACTTTTGGATCTTTCCCATAGCTTTCAAACACTCAGAAATTGTTTGTTGTGCAACATTTAGCATTGCTGCCATTTTCTTCTGACTCAAAGTGTCATCTTCATCCAATATTGCTTGCAATTCGGCGTCTTCGAACTTTTTTGGTGGTCTTCCACGTTCTTCATTTCTTACATCAAAATCATTATTTCTGAACTGTTGAAACCATCTTTTGCATGTTGCTTCTGATGGAGAATGATCACCATATGCCTCGACAAGTATTCGATGCGACTCAGCAGCACTTTTTTTCAAATGAAAACAAAAACTTAATGCTTTCCGCAAATCATCACTTTCTGTTAACATGATGAAAACATATGATGTTGTTTGTTTCATGACTTGATGTATATTAAATATCTTTGACAGATGTCATACCAACCAAACAAAAAAAAATTAAGGCTCGTTCACAACAAATGTTCCCTATCGACACATTTGTATCTTAACGCTCATTTCATACCAGTACACCTGGTATTCACAGATACATCATATGAATTCACAATTACGAATAATGACTACCATCAGCTGCAGAATGAAATGACGATAATGAAAGTCTGTGCACGACCAGGACTCGAACCCGGATTTCCCACTTATCGTGAGTGGTCGGCTTACCAGTTGGCTATCCGTGCACGATTCATGGCCAGACCCAAACTTCCGTATGTTGTCAATCATACATCTATACTCACACATCCATTATGTGTATTCCTATACAGACCAGACTTTGTACTTGAAAGTCGCATGTCCGGTATCAGCAGATAAATATGGTATACCAGTGCCTGTGTTATTCTGATGAAAATGCACTGCGGCGACCACAGCCATTACAAAACACATCACATGAATTCGCAATTGTAAATAAAGACTAACATCGGCTGTAGAATGGAATGACTGCAATGAAAATCTGTGCCAGACTGGGACTTGAATGGGGATTTCCCACTTATCGTGAGCAGTTGCCTTACCATTTGGTGCACAACTCACGGCCAGACCCAAACTTCCATATGTTGTCAACCATAGATCTACGATCTGTACTCACCCATCCATTATGTGTATTCCCGTACAGATCAGATATTGTACCTCAAGTAAAACATCTGATCTTTATGGGAATACACTTAATGTATGTGTGAGTACAGATCGTAGATGTATGGTTGACAACATGTGGAAGAAGTGGGAAATCCAGGTTCGAGTCCTGGTCCGGCATAGATTTTCTATGTCGTCATTCCATTCTACAGCTGATGGTAGTCACTATTCGCAATTGCGAATTCATCTGATGTGTCACGTGATGACTGAGTCGCCACAGTGCATTGTCATCAGAATAACACAGGCACTGGAATACCGTATTCACAAATAGGTTATACACAAATATAGTACTGGCAAATAAATTGCTGGAGGTATATATATATATATATATATATATATATATATATATATATATATATATATATATATAAATGCTTGGCTGGAACAGTGTAAAAGAGTAGGGCTGACTTGGCTAAGAAAATATGAAATAAAATTAAAAAGAAGAAAAGTGATGTATGCATTTTCAAGAAAGAAGACGGGATGATGATATCATTACGGTAAAAGAAGGGAAAGCTGCTGATGCTGAACACATGCCACAGGCTAACAAAAATCAGATGCAGCAAAGAATGCAAAGTGCTTGCATAACAACTGGAAAAAAAGGAAAAAAGAAATCAAATGCATCAAATAATAGTTCACACTTCCACTACTACATTCTAAACAATAATGGAGGAATGTCTTAATGAAGTTCAAAGCAAAAAACCATAAGGAAGTGGCTATGTATTGTCCACAGGTACTGCATAGCAGCTAAGAAGCAGGAAACTATACTTCATTACTGTTTTCCCTTGCCACGAAGACAAAAGAGTGTGTTATATCTAGCAACTGGAAGATGCTAGGTGGGCAAAAGAAACTGTACTTTACTGCAAAACATGTACACAAAATCCACAATTTTAGCCTAAAGACTGTCAGGATGTACCATATGTTGGAGAAATAGAAATAATAAAGAATCTTGAGGAACATTATTACGAACACAAGACATCTTCAAGCATACACAGTTGTCTTTGAGAACCCTTGGTTAATACAGAGTGCTGTATTTTTCTTGGAGTAAAACAAGACCACTTGTGGTTATAGACTGAAATGATCTCCACTTAAAAAAAAAATTTAAAAGAAAGAAAGGGTCACATGAAACACACAGTTGTACTGGCACTCTACAGAATACTGTTGCTGGAAAAAGAGACTCATCTCCTGTGTCTTTAATACAGAGCAAATGAACTGCATCAGGTACAGCAGCCTTTCCCCTATCAACCACCTTGTTGTTTGGAATTCCATGCTCACTCATTTTGATATCTGTTATTTTCACAAATTTTCAATGGCTCAAAATAGGAATTATGTGCATGTTCTTCAGTGAGGCTACTCTGAAATACTTTCAACGTATTATCTTACATACCAGTGCCTGCCTGCCTGCCTGCCTGCCTGCCTGCCTACGCAAATGCATGTACATGAGGGTGCACAAATATCTGACAGAAGCACCTAATTTAGAAAACCTAGCTATAATGTCATCTTCATTATGTGCCTCTCTACATCTAAATGATAAAGGAAGGTAGAATCAGAAAATTAAAGAAACATCAACAAAGGAAAGTAAGCACTCAAACTGCAATCAATATCTGTTGTGTATAACTTAGTTTTTAGAAGCCTATTAAAAGGACGTACTTTATTAATCTGCAATAATAATGTCACATTTCTTCACACAGCACAATAGCACTACAAAAACTATACCTTATTAATAAAAATTAACATTCTTACCTTGACTAGAAAATCAAACAGCCTTGCATATACACCTTTGGCTAAAGCATTTCTAGTATACACAGCCTGCTCCACATTCAACGTAACATCAATGGTATCTGACTGACTGCCCCACTTGCTATCAAAGCGTCGGCTTATTAACTTGTTATTTAGATGTCCTTGATCTACCTGGAACAGGTAGGCAGGGAAATCAAGATCTGAAACAGAATATGTAAAAAAAACACTGGACATCAATAACCTTCCCACATTTGACAAAGAAGACAATGCAATGAATTCCACCAATGTATTAAGCCTAAACAAAAATTTTAGTAACCTTGGTACAAGACAATAAATACATTTATCAGAAGTCTTGACCTCCAGAATTACAGTACATCATAAACAATATCTAAGAGTACTTTCTTCTTCCTGTTGGTTCAGTAAACCTCAAGTGAGAATTTGTGAATTATAACACCATGTTGCACTAGCTCAAAGTCTTTAAGTACATTACCACCTGTCACTAACTTCTTTTGGCTTAGTAACTACTAATTGAGAGTAACAATAACATATCTGTGGAAAAGCTATAATCTGATATAAATGCAATCCATAAGCATCCTTTTTCAAAACACATAACAGCACTAAAAAATTTGTATTTTATTTAAAATGTTTGAAGTCAGTATTAGAAAGCAAGCAATGATATCAACAGTAAGTATACATGTCGCTGAAACAGCATGTGCATGCAGTACATGGTAGTGAAAAGTCTGCCAGTATCATTCATGGGGGAAGGTCACCTCTGCATCACTGATATGATCAGTCCTGATGAAAGAGTAAACTGCTGGTGCACATACAAGTATTTTGGAAAATGCCTTTCACCACACATGGGTGAACATGGGGCTCGTTATCAGACAACCCCTACATGTTCCCATGTTGACCCTTTCGTCTTCTCCAATTCTTCCCCCTCCCTTTCCTCCACCATCCCTCAGGGCAGCCTCCAGAAGCTGCACCTAGCACCCCCATCCCGTCACCGCAATGTCCCTGGATGCTCCCAAAGACAGCACTAGCATCTTCGCCATACTTAACCTGCTATCCTTCCCCCTCTCTGCCCCTTGTCACCTCCTCACCCCCACCACTCATCCAAGCAGAGTGATGCCCATATCAGACACAGTCGGGCCTAAGTGGTTGGAAACTATCAGTCGTGTGTGTGAGTTGTTGCTGTTGCTGTTATTGTTGTGTAAATGTTTGAGGAAGAGCTTTGTCAGAAAGGTTAAATGTTTCCAGTATTCTTTTCACTGTGCCTGTCTGCGATTCAACACCTCCTCTATGTGGTGAATATGAACCTATACTTTCCATATTGCTGTTATTCCATCCCAGACTTTACATTGTTTGATTTTACAAAATTCTGCCAGTTAATGAATAATTTGATTCTTTCTAAGTCCCTGAAGACTTTCCTTCATGATGGGATTTATGGGGCACAGCGTGGGAATGAATGATTCAAAGGAAGGATGAATAGACTCATGCAGTGTTGAGCCATACTTCCTTTAATGACAGCACTGAGAGCTGACAATTAGCTTAGTAATTGGACTGGTAGGTATAATTACTATGTGTATTAAAAGCAAAATTTACTACAGAAAATTGCAGAATTTCAAAGGAACCAAATAATCAGCTATGCTACCTCTTGCCCTCACTGCAGAGGCGAATGACCTGCCCCTGCTTTTCAACTTTCCCTCACATCTCTCTGTCCCCTCCCTGAGGGAGGCACTAACAATTATCACAGCTAGACTTTTTTTCTATTTTTAAATATATTTATTGGTAGTACTGGGATTTTGAACTCCTGAAGGGAAATACTGGAAACCTAACTCTTACATAACTTTGTCCATTCACTGAAGTCAAACACGAGATGTAGAAGCCCAAAGATCACTGCAATTATGCCATGTACTGATGAAGAAGAAACCTGCATCTTATCATTACACTATTGAGTGTAAAAAAGATGTGATCCATTCTTAACTCATTTGTTGTTGTTGCTACTGTTGTTGTTTCCAGTATGAAGACTTGTCTGATGCAGCTCTCCACTAAAGTCTATTCTGTTCAAGTCTCTTCATCTACGAGTAACTGCTGAACCCAAAATCCATTTGAACCTGTTTACTACAATCTTGATCATGCAGTGCTTCATCGATGATTCATATTGATATTAATATGAACCAATACAGCTGTGTTAATATACATTACTTATGAAACAATCGGTTTCGTTCAATGGCCATCAACAAGTGTCATAATAAACTTACATTAATACAGCTGTGGTGGTTCGTATTAATATTAATTGTTTACTGTAGTTGGGTCTAAGGCTCCCTCTACAATTTTTGCCAGGTACACTTCCCTCCCTTACCAAATTAACTATTTCTTGGTGCCTCAGGATATGTCTGTTAATTGAACTCTTCTTTCAATCAAATAGTGCCATCAAGCACTATTCTCCAAGATCTGATTCACTACCTCTTCAGTAAGTACCCAACTTACCAATCTACTCTTCACCATTATTGTGTAGTACCACACTTCAAAAGTTTCTGTTCCCTTTCTCTGTGTGCTGTTTATCAACAAATACATTTATGTTCAATGCTAACACATCTGTTTTTTCAAAGAAAAGTTTCTTGCTACTGCCATTCTACATTTTATATTCTCTTTAATCTACCATTTTAAGTTATTTTGGTATCAAACAGCAAGAAATCTACTACTTCCAGTGTCTTATTTACTAATCCAACACCCTCAGCATCATGTAACTTAATTCAACTACATTCCATTATCAGTGACTTTTTTTTTATTGATTTTCATCTTATAACCTATTTTCAAGACATGGCACATATTGTCCAACTGAGCTTTGAAATGCTTTGCCTCCATTAAAAGAACTACAATGTCGTCAGCAAACCTTCATTTCTTCTGCATGAATTTTAATTATTTTTCCTTAGTTTCCTTTAGTGCTTGTTCAAGGTACAGAAATAACACTGAGAGGAGATGACAACCCTGACTCCCCCTCTTCTCCACTTCTGCCTTCTTTTCACGCACCTAGATTCTTAGATCTGCAAAAGTTGTAAATAATCTTTTGCTCCCTGTATTTTCTCTCTGATACCTTCTACATTTCAGAGTATCTATTCCAATCAACATTCACAAAAGCCTTTTCTAAATCAACAAATGATGTAAATGTAGGTTTTCCTTTCTTCATTCTCTCTTCTAAGGCATGTTATAGGGTAAGTGTTGCATTGCAGTTCCTACATTTGTCCATAACCCAAACCATTCTTGCACCAGGTCAGCTTCTGCTGGAGGTTCCGCTCTTCTGTAAATAGTTCGTGTCAGTATTTTGCAATAATGGCTTATGGAATTGATGGTTCAGTAATATTCACACCTGTCAGGACCTGCTTCTTTGGAATCTGAATTATTACATTCTTCTTGAAGTCGGAGGATATTTCATATGTCATACAACCTGCATACTGGGTGGGGTAGTTCTGTAATGGATGGTTCTCTGAAGGATCCTAATAATTCTGAGGGAATGTCATTTACTTCAGGAGCTCTGTTTCAGTTTTGATCTTTCAGTGCTCTGTCAAATTATTCTCAAAGCATTAAATATATTATTTACGATGTGAGGTTTCATGTTTCAGCACATTAAGCTGTTTTTCCTTATCATATTGAAACCTATTATAGTGCGAACATATATGAATATACTATAACACTGTGTGATGTTTTCTGCCATGACATATATGAACTTTGCTGGATCAGTTACATAACAGAAATCTATACCAAACAGATAACATTTTTTGTAAATACCATACCAAGAAGTAGTTGCTTCTGGTGACTTCTTGACAAGTTGGAGCTTATGGGCACTCAATGGCATTTCTTGACAAGTTTTATTGGCAAAGTGTTGAAATTTATTAATTGCTCATTTGTATTTTTGTCCTCTGCCAGTCCGCATGATGATCAACTAAACGTGAACCACACAAAAAATACAGTTTTTACCACCGCTGAGACATGTTCACAGAAATTCATTAAGCTGTAAAGGACCACAATTCCAATTTCTTTTTCCTTTTTTCCTTTCCCTTCTTTCATGACTCTTAAATTATGTGTTTGCAGTAGTTAAATTGTGTTTTGTGCAAAATTCTAACAGATCATTCATTCTTCTATTCTTTAACCTAGACCATTATCTCCTACTGTCTCTACCACTGTCCCCTCTCTCCACTATTGTTTCCAGTTGCCTCATCACCAGTTTCCATATCCAATAATGTAGAAAACAATTCCTTTAGTCCCACCACACTTTTTTTATATCTTCCTCACCTATGGAGCTAAAAGACATGCACTTTTACTACTCCAGAGGATCATTGTTTCTTGTATATATTTTCTATGATAATCCTTTCACTATACTGTGTGACCTCAAGCTTCCCTGCTGGACCAGTTGTTTGTATTGCTCTTGGGTGTCCAGCCTGCTGCAATCACTTAAGAAACACAATATTTCTACAGCTTACCTTGTCATCATTTCAGGTGGTATCTGAAGAATGAACATCTTTGGTACATCATGCCTCCTTTACACTCTTCTTGCTCCCCACATTTTCCCTCACTACCTGGTCACAGGCCTCATCTGGTGGAGTGGTGGGGAGACATGACCACAGAATAATGGATGCAAACTCCAGGCCCTCAGTGCTTCTCGCTGTTGACTGATGTTGTGACTTCAGACGGCTGAGCATCAAGTCCTACGCTCCGTCGTGAAATGACAGTCTCTATTGATCACTCTTATTTCAACAGCCTCCTTTACAACGCAATCCCATAATGACAAGCTCTGTCACAACACATCCATTTGTTTATATTTCATTGCTTTCCCTGCAGCTATGCAGTGTCCTGCAATGACAGATTTTTTTGGATGCTTGTGTTCAGTGTACCTCCTATGCTCCTGGCATCTTTTTTCAATTGTCAGTACAGTCTGCCCAAAGTACGCCTTACCACATTTGCATGACATATGGTACATATTCAGTTTATGACACCCCAATTTATCTTTCATTACATCTAACACAGCATGTATTTTTAAAGATGGATGGAAAATGCATTTAATGTTATGTTGAACCAAGATACTGCCTATCTTGTTCAATACCTGGTCAGTGTTTGGCAGATATGCCATTGTCTTATTCTACAGTCATAGTAGTCTATTTAGTGGACCTGCATCTTCTGCCTGAAAGCAAGTCAGATTTTCCTCCTGTCACAAGCATTCTTTTTGAATATGTTCTTAAGGTAGTTGAGGTCCATTAGTAGGCTTTCTTCATCCGATATTGTATGGGCCATGTGGAATAGCGTATGTGTAGCACATCCTCACACGATGAAGGATCATAGCAGCTGGAGGTTTAGAAATACCAGTAAGCGTAAGTGACTTTCCGGTCTCATAATGCCGCTGCCTTGTGCTCCAATAGGGCATCCAAAAAGGGGAGTTTGCAATTCTCTTCCACCTCCATGGTGATCTGATACTGTGGTGTAGGGAGTTCAGATGTGGGAAAACTCGTGAAGCTTTTCACTCCCATGTTTCCACATCACAAATGTGTAATCAACATGCAATCTTCAGTGCAGGCTTTCTCTTCAAAATCCATCATGAACAGGTCTGGTACAACAGGTGACTAAAAGCACCCCATGGCAACACCATCCTTTTATTTATAACTGTCACTACTGAGCAGCAAGAATATAACGCGAGGGTGAATTTGAAGACAGTTGTCACTGTGGGGCTGAATTTCTCCCTGATCAACTTACGAGAATCATAACACGGTGCTCTGGTAGAAAGGGTGACCAAATCCAAGATCATCATAAGGTTCTTCTTACAAAGGCACTGTTCTTGCAGCCATTGAATAAAATAGACATGAATATTAAATACAATATTTGGAATGAAAGAGAAGCTCCATGTACTGAAAATGGAATTAAATAAAGAGACAGCTAAACCTCCAATTTTCATTTTTTCCCCTCTCTGCTCGAGACAGCTAAACCTCCAATTTTCATTTTTTCCCCTCTCTGCTCATCAGAGAAAATGACAAAAATAGGAGCAGAAAAAAGAACAAGTGGGCTTTTTGGCCATTATAAGGAAGAAAACATTAATGCAAATTGAATCAGAAAAATATTGAAACACAGCAAACTAACAGCTGAGATTCAAATTTTAGAGTAAAAAAACTACTAGTAAGTTGATGGTAATTTGAACACCACAGATGAATGGTAATCTGAAAATAAATTGCAAAATGCAAGTGGAAAACAAAGGTAAATGAAAGGGGAAAACTCACAGCACTTTTGTGTTGACAATGGCATCAAGTGGAGCATTGATCTTTCAAGGGCAATCGATATCTGAAGATGCTCCCATTGGAAGAGTGAAATTAGTATTGAGGCAGAGGACCATCGGGGAAATAAGAGTGGATAAGTGGGGGGGGGGGTTGGAATACGAAAAAGAGAATATTAAAAAGATAATACTTAAAAAGAAGAAATACTTGCTGAAAAAACAAAAAGAAAATAACAAAATAGAACGGAAATAGAGAAAGGTGGAATGCTAAAACCAACAATGAATTTTATAGCACATGAACCAAATGTTATGATGGAGAAGAAAAGAAAGACACGAGTAAGAGTTTAGTTGGGGACAGCTGGATGGAATGGGGCAAGAAAAGAAAGGAGTAAGGGGGAGGTGGCACATGGAATACAAGGGCTAACGAAGGCTGAGACCATATGAGTGATGAAAATGAAGGATATAGTAAAACCTGATTTAAAACTCGCTAATGAAATCTCACTTTTAACGAATATTTCCATCAGTCCCAGAGAAACTTCCATAACAGCAATGTTATTTCTCCCTGCTTTTAACGCGTCCTACTTTAAGAAAAAGTCCACTTTTAAGGAATAAACATGAAACTTTTGCAAACTGAAATCCTTTCCTTATGTAATTCATAAGCTGCTGTTGAGAGATTCTGATTTGTTTTCACTTCACACAGGTCGAAATTTTTGTTATGGAATGCAGAAAATGGTAATTGATTCAACATGCTGATGTGTGCCTACATTGTAGTAAATTTCTTGACTTCCCTTTTACTGATACCAACAGATGTGTTGAAAGAATTGAGATCAATTTTCATGCAGTTTAGGTCATGCAAAACCGAGAAAGACAGGCCACATTGCATATATTACAGCTCATGACACTACAGGTCTTCTGAGTGCCAGGAGACGTCCCCAGTGCGGAGCAAATAACTATTTCAGACAACTTTAATAATTCTTAATTGTGTGTTTAAAAGTATGTACGCTCCCAATAGCACACAACGAAGTTAAGACCTTCAGTGGGTACCTTTCCACTGAGGTACTGATCTCCTGGGGGCTCTGCATGGAGCCAAGCATTCGCAAAATATGGTGGGCAAGGTGACTAATGTGATGTCACAAGTTCATTACAGGGCCCATATTTCTCATGGGCCCCAGGTCCCATGATCTGACACCACGAATATGAAATGCAAAAAGCGTAGTTGTTTGGTTACTGAATTGTCTACATTATCACCTTAATTTTTGTGGAGTTATGGCCTGCAAGTGTACAGGAAATTTACAGTTCAGCAAAAGCTGACAATGACAATCTTACATGAATCTTTCCAATAAGACAAAGAAATACGATTCTACATGTGACGTATATTCAAAAATAAGTGAGTGCTCTTAAATGTCAAAGCTAACGATTGCTGTGGATCCAAAAAGGAACTTCATTCATATGTCCACATTCAATGAGGTGGAAAATATCCTAAAGTAATTTCAAGGACTGAGAAGTGGGAGAATTCTTATAAAAGGAACCATACTGCAAGAGAAGTCATGAAATTGTTCTGAAGATCAGCATTGAAAATTTCTGTACATCGAAGAGCTGGTTGAATTGATATAAAAAACACCATAAGCTGTCATTTCAAAGTATAAGTGCTGAAAGTGAGACCCTGGTCACAGGAAGTGTGAACTACTGGAAGAACATCATATTTCCATGACTGATACAGGGTAACAGCCCACGTCCATTTTGAACACTGATCAAATGGTGTCTTTTATAATTTACTTCCTGCAAAATCATATTCTTAAGTGAGAAAAATGGCACAGAGGTAAAAAATTACAGAAAGGATGACGACGCTATTGTGCATAAATAGTGATGGTAGTGAAAAGTCCCACCACTGTTAATTCCCAGATCTTTCCAAAATAAAAAGCACTTCTTTGTACTTACGAGTACAACAATAGTCCCTGGAGATGTCAGAAAGCTTAATGACTTTTTCTGTTGTTTAGATGCCAAGGAGGGTGCAGCAGGAAGCAAAATTGTACTACTTATTGATATATGCACCGTACATACCAAGGAGACAAAATTTCAGAATAAGTATATGTTGTGTTCCTTCCTCCAAACTGCCCAGGTCATCTTCAGCCTCTGAACTTATGCATAAAACACTCTGTTAAATCCAAATACAGAGAAGCATTTGGGTATAAGTCAGTTTCATTCTTTGAGAGGAAGAAACTGATGAGAATCAGCGCTGTACAGGTTATGCATATGTTTGTTGTCGCCTGGAATTCTGTAACACAACAGTATGTGTTAAATTGTTTCACATTAGTTGCTGTTGAAGACAACAGTCTTCCAGATGAAAAATAGATTAGAGAAATTGGTATTTCTGAAAATACAACATTCCAGGACATTTTTTGTTGCGATAATGACATCCTGACTTCCCCACCCACGACTGATGCAAGTAAAATGCTTATGAGGAATACAGGTAGGAGCAGGCAATGGCACTGATGAAGAAGAAGAAGAAGAAGAAAAGGGGAGAGCAATGCATCCAGTTTCGTTGCTGATGTACAAGGAACTGATACTGTCAGGAATTACTTTTCCTCTTATAATGTAGATTAATCAGTTCTAACTAATATCAACCAGCTGGAGTAACAACTTCTTTCACTAAAATATGCTGGAAGGACAAAATAGACTAGACTTATTGATTTTAAAAAAATAAAATATATGTTCTGTGAAAAGTGTAATATTTATATACTTGCTGCATTTAAATTTATAGCACAGAATATTGCTGATTTTGTGATTAAAAAGCACTTGTATCACATAAGCAAGATTGATTTACGATTCTGGGTCACTCCTCCTGTGTACCAGGCAAAATCCCTATTTACGGAAAAATATTTGGGTCCCCAAAGATTATTTAAAAAGGAGTTTCACTGTATTTTGCAAGAAGCGTTTTCACCTGTGCAATGTAGAAAACCTGTTGTTGGGAAGAAAATATTTTTAATCACTATGAAACTCTACGGGTATGAGCAAAACAAATTATAAGGTTAGGTTAGTGGTGTTTAACGTCCCGTCCACAATGAGGTCATTAGAGACGGAGACAAGCTCGGGTTAGGGAAGGATGGGGAAGGAAATCGGCCGTGCCCTTTCAAAGGAACCATCCTGACATTTGCCTGAAATGATTTAGGGAAATCACAGAAAACCTAAATCAGGATGGCCGGAGACGGGATTGAACCAAGCAAATTAGAAAGTTGTGCAAAATACCATAAGGGTGGCATTCCCTCAGCAATGCATTACTACAACAATTACCAAATTCCCTACACACATTCCCACTTCAAATGTGAATTGATTAGCAAAGTTTCATTCTTTTCAACTATGGCACATCTGTTGAAAATCAGCAAATTTTCCTATCTAATGTTAGACACAGTTTAAAATTATCATTCATTGCTCTATGCACTGCTGTTGGACCATATTTTTGAGGAGACCAACACAACAACAACAGATAAGTAGTCGAACAGTCCATAGGTGTACTGCCAGTCCATAGTGTCCGACAGGCACAATATTTCGGCGATCAGACATGTCGCCATCATCAGGTGCCCTCAGGAGCTCAGTTCGTCAGCGCACCTGACGATGGCGATATGTCTAATTACCGAAATACTGTGCCTGTTTGACACTATGGACAGGCAGTACACCTGTGGACTGTTCGAGCAAGAAATACGCCGGGAGACACTGAAGAATCACAACATATAAATGGACTACGAAAGCAGAACGTTTCAATACTCACATCTGTTATCAGAAACTTGTGCATAATTCCCTCGTTCTTCAAACATAATATTCCCTAGATGAAGAACACCAGCCACAACACGAAAAACATCAGTTTGGAGGTTTTCTGCCATGCCCATTACACTCATTGCTGAAAAAAAATTGCTTATTTCTGAATTCTGATACAACAGGGAGAGCCGATTAACATTATTTTGCTACATCATTAGCAGAGGAAAATATGAGTTAAAGCCACCACATGTCATACAGAGCAAGTAAAGGACAGAGGACATGTAAGTGAAAAAGTCACAATTATTGTAATTAGATATCAGGAGTTCTTGCAGTTCTGATGAAATTAAATTCAGTGGCTATTCTACTTTTTTATGTGCCAGTTCACTGGTTCCTCTGAAAAGTGTAATGACATTTTTGCTCATGCCATTTTTTCATCTTCCACCCATGATTGCAAATCATAATATTACATAATTAACAGTGAATACAAAATAGAAATAATTTTACATTTTGAAAGTTGTATGTAAAATGTGCAAAATAAACAAAATAAAAAATTCTTACACTGAAAGTTCACTCTTTCCCCTCAACTGCTCTCTGATATGTTACACCCCTTCATTTATCACACTAGAGCACCAGAGGAGTGGAGAAGGAGGGTGATAGGCAAAAGTAGAACAAGAAGGCAATAAGAGTATATTCATTTGTGAATCACAACCAGGGTGGCTACTCAAACTTTGGGGAAAAAATAATATATTCCCTGAGAATTCCTGGTGTGAGGAGGAAGATGGTGTAAGAAGATCCTGATAAATTAATAGGGGGGGGGGGGGGGTGCAGCATGTGACAATAATGACTTCTCTCTCTTCTTTTCTCTCAGCTGAGCCATATCTCAGCCATAAGCAGTGGTTTAGCTGCAGTTTTTAAACATCCATGACTTATTTGGAATAATATTCATATAATTAACACTCTTTCAAATATTACGTATTTTAAAGTTTGTGATTTATAAAACTCAAAATTATTCAAGTTCAATGCAAGGTTAAAAATGCAGAATTCCTTAGGATTTTACCTAATTCCTCAAATTCTCCAAGATTTCCGTTATTTTTCGAGGTAAAGTGTAATTCCCTGAGAATCCCAAGATTTCCAGAAGAATAGTCACCCCAACAACAGAGCTGAGAGCCCAAATGGTCATATGAATAGAAAATAGTGAATGTAAACAAAACATCAGACTTAATACATGACATTGAAAGTATATCCTATATCAAAATGTGTACATCTGAGTAGAAATGCTAGGAAAAAAAGTATGTGCAAAACAGCCCATCAGAAAACTTATCCAACAAAGAGTGGCAAAAATACCATAATATAATGGTACAGAAAACATACCTCCCCAACAGCCCATCAGAAAACTTATCCAACAAAGAGTGGCAAAAATACCATAATATAATGGTACAGAAAACATACCTCCCCATTCTGATGCAGTACTGCCAATTTCTGCCCATATTCTCAATATATTGTAAATACAGGAAAACAACAAACAATAAGGAGAATTTTAGGCATCGTAGAATATGAGGAGCTTCTAACCCTGGGCATTAAGTTGCTTGATACTCAACATGTGGCTGTTAGTGTCCACACAAAATTGTTATTGGATGAGTGAGTTTAAAACTTGTTAAGAACACTACCATTCAACATGTGAAAGGATCAGTGACAATCATGGGATAAAATATTTTCTCAATAAAACATCCAACAGTAATAGTATAAAAAATCTATGCCTAATATTAATTGAAGTCTTCCACTGAATTTTTCTTTTGTATGTGAAGGCTAATCTCAGGAACTAGTTTGGGAATTTTCATACAGTTTTTGTTAATAGACAGAATGATTCATGAGGAAGGTTTTTGTATATAACTGTCCGCTACACCAGACAAGTCATCCGGCCATAGGTACTTAGTGCTACCCATACGAAGCTTGATAGGTCATCACTGCAATATAAAATACAGGGTATATCTGTAGCCAAGCAATTAAATGTCCCCTCTTCAGCATACAAAATATACTCAAATAAATAAGGTGCAATGCACTGCCAAAGCCCTATGTGTCACAATCTGAAGAAATTTCATGTTGTACCAGGGAGGCATTGTTATGAAGTGCAGAGGAGAACAAGCATAACTTCTTATAACAAGGGTCCGCA
Organism: Schistocerca serialis cubense; assembly: GCF_023864345.2. Taxonomy (NCBI): domain Eukaryota; kingdom Metazoa; phylum Arthropoda; class Insecta; order Orthoptera; family Acrididae; genus Schistocerca; species Schistocerca serialis. Next base: position 376,500,214 of record NC_064643.1, on the reverse strand, counting down.
GCCAATACGAATTGTTTAAAAGATGTCATTTTCACTTATGGCTGTAGATGTTTTTATTCTACTATTTAAATTTTGGCATTACGCCACCGTCAAGCATTTGATCCCTAGACACAAACAGGGGGAAAATGCATGCAATGCTTGACAATGGTCTAATGCTGAAATTGCAATAGCAGATTACAAACTTCTAATGCCATAAGTGAAAAGACATCCTCTAAGCAGAGCGAAAATAGCTTTGACAATGGAGTTAACCACAGTCAGTCAATCAATTTAAAAATTTGAAGTGTCATCTCATTTGATCTTCAGACCTTCTCTTTCCCAAAAATATCCACGACTATATTCAACAGACACCACTGAATGCGAAAAGATTTCAGAGAACATTATTACATTTTTTTCACAAGCTTGTTTGACTACTGCATCATTGGTCACATTTCAATGTGTTACAATACCCATCCAAATTTCTCTGTTTACGTTTGTTTCACAGTAAGGAGCGGGATTCCTGGACAGCCTTCTCTGCTGAGACTAGTCCCCTGATACTGGGAAGAGCAATGAGTCTCAACAGATGAGGAAAGCTTTTGTACTGACACTTCTCATGTACTTGTCACTTGTGAGAACTTCAAAAAAAGCCCAGCTTCAAGGACAAGGCCTTCTGCTGGTAAACAAATCCTGAGAACATTATCTGGGAAGGAACTGAACAGTCAACTGAGTCCCCTCACTTGGAGCCATGTATGTAAATTATGGCATCTTCATGGCTTTTGTTCAGACAGGCTCCAACTGATGTCATGCACCAATTTGTTAGTGTGAAAGAGATTTAGATCCATTGCTTCATATCAGATATAGGACATCATTCAAAGCTGTGGACAGTAGCTCAAAACACGGTAAACTGATTTCACACAGCGATTAGTTATGGTCAATAGTTTCTGGAATACAAAGGATTGTTGTTACTGATTTACTTACAAGGTTGAACTGATAAATGATTCAAATGACGCTTATCTTATTGGTCAACAGGAATAAAAAAATATGGGAAGAGTTTGGAAAGCATAGGAAAGTATTTATGTCTTCTGGACAATGCACTTGCCCACAACTGAGAAACTGAGTATGAACTATTAGTTGGAGCAGTTAAGGAAGTTCAATTCCAGACAACTTTCACACCTGTAACTTGGCAATATAAAACCATCAGTATCAGGCTGAGATTGTATTTTTAGCTCATCAAGTTCACGTCCTAATAATGCACAGAAACTGCAATACAATTAAATATTGACAGCACAGTAAAAATTTCTCTCCATACACAGATGTACCATCATGCCAAATTGTAAATGAGTTCACATGTTACAACCACTAATGTGTATGAACAACAAAGTAAAATTTTAAAAAAATGACAAAATTCCCAAATGCTGAATAGCTGGCATACACAAACCAAAAGTATAATGATAATTTCAGCACACATTCTACCAAGCACCAAAGAAATTGTACTGCCTAATCACAAAGAACTGGAAGAAAGTCTTAGTAGCACATGCCTTTCAATGTTTCCTGGAAATCATGAGCATCATTCGTTCCATCAACTTTATGGTTCCCACCATAACTGAGGTATGTGTAGTAGTCTAATGATTCCAGTCCAAAATCACCTGCAAAAGAAGAGAAAATTCGTGAATGCATTTTGTCTGTGATCTCAAAATACACTTTTACATATCAGTCATTTCTTTGCTTCTAAGAACTGCAATAACTCAAGAGAGAAGATCTGTCAATTCCAGCACTTTTCTTAAGCCATTTATGGTAACCACAGGAAATCTAATCTGGATGGTTGTACAGGGATTTGTACTGCCAACTCCCATTGTAAGAAGATCACTTTGCTCAGTTACATCTTAAGATCTTTCAAGTGGGGTAGGGGGGTAGGGTTTGAATGAAGGCAGATGAATAGAGGATGGGATGCTGGGGGGGGGGGGGGGGGGTGGAAGGGCAATGGAGTGGAGGACGAGTGGATGAGGAATTGAGAAATAGATGAGGGGCAAGGAGAATGGCGCAGGCAGAAGGAATGGGGAGTTGCAAGGGCATGGGAATGGATGACAGCTTGTGGAGTGGGGAGGGGGGGGGGGGGGGGGGGAGTGGAGGACTGGAGGTGGGTGAGGGCAGAGAAATAGAAGACTGGCCAGAGGCAAGAGGACAGGGAAATGTTTGGCATAGCAATAGATCCACATCAAAAGATGAAGCATTGTGGAGCAAATGAGCATCCTATTTTACACTGGTAAAATTAGCAGTGTATCCATGATATTCATGCATACGACTTTTGTCACTGTAGACTATGCCTGCAGGAATCTACCATGTCACCTGAACCTCATATGGTCACACAATGCAGGCTTCCTCGGCTGGTATTTGCACCCTGGGTGATTTCTGTTTTACGGGCATTAGGCCATGGTTCAACCCGCATTTCTGTACCTAACATTTCGTCTCCTAATGCACATCACCAGAAGCTATTAACACTCAGATGTGAGTTTCAAAGTTAAACAAGCTCAGCACGCCAAACTGTCAATTTGTAACATCGTCAGACTGTTGCATAAGATCACAGAATTGTTTGACATGTGATTTGGACAAGAGATGCCATTGTTTGCTTTGTTTAGCACTAAAGCATACAACTTGGCTAATTTCAATACTCCTCCTTTTCTGTTAAAGTTGTTTTTTGCTTTTGAATTTCTGTGTCCTCTCTGTACATTCTAGCATAGTAATGAGTGGATATTGACTAAACCATAGAATTTGCAGTGTTCCTGGAAACAGTACTATTAGAGATTTATCCACGTTTCCCAGCCAACAATTACTCGTGTTCCTTACGCCAGGTGTTAACACTCCTTTTTGTAGTTACTATGTACACTTGAGACCATATGCAAGGATTTTTATATATTTCTGTTGTGGTTGAGTGGGAGGTATAGGTCCTTTGCAGTATTCAAGTAATCACAGGCCTTTGTTGTTGGTTTGAACACTGTGGCATATTGTGTCTTCTTACAAGGGAACCTCCCCAACGTACCCCCCTCAGATTTAGGTATAAGTTGGCACAGTGGATAGCCCTTGAAAAACTGAACACAGATCAATCGAGTAAACAGGAAGAAGTTGTGTGGAACTATGAAAAAAATAAGCAAAATATACAAACTGAGTAGTCCATGCACAAGATAGGCAACATCAAGGACAGCGTGAGCTCAGGAGCACCGTGGTCCCGTGGTTAGCATGAGCAGCTGCAGAATGAGAGGTCCTTGGTTCAAGTCTTCCCCGAGTGAAAAGTTTAATTTTTTATTTTCAGACAATTATCAAAGTTCAGGCACTCACACATAATCAACTTCGCTCTCCAAAATTCATGGACATGTTCAGATTTGCTTGGACATATGCAGGATTTGACGGTCTACACACGGACAACTTTGAAAACGTGAAAAACATATGTTTTGACAGAGCACAGGGAAAACTGTGTGACTGTGAAACTGTTGCATTCATTTGTTGCAGTTTATGTGACAAACTCTTATGTTTTCATCACTTTTTTTGGGGGTGATTATCACATCCACAAGAAAACCTAATTCGGGCAAGGTAGAAGAATCTGTTTACCCATTTGCCAAGTGTACAAGTTAGGTGGGTCGACAACATATTCCTGTCATGTGACGCACATGCCGTCACCAGTGTCGTATAGAATAAATCAGACGTGTTTTCCTGTGGAGGAATCAGTTGACCTACGACCTTGCGATCAAATGTTTTCGGTTCCCATTGGAGAGGCACGTCCCTTCGTCTACTAATCACACTGTTTTGCGGTGCGGTGGAAAAACACAGACACTAAACTTATTACAGTGAACAGAGACGTCAATGAACGAACGGACAGATCATAACTTTGTGAAAATAAACTTTTCACTCGAGGGAAGACTTGAACCAAGGACCTCTCGTTCCGCAGCTGCTCACGCTAACCATGGGACCACGGTGCTCCTGAGCTCACACTGTCCTTGATGTTGCCTATCTTGCGTATGGACTACTCATTTTGTATATTTTGCTTATTTTTTTCATAGTTCCATACAACTTCTTCCTGTTTTCTCGATTGATCTGTGTTCAGTTTTTCAAGGCCTATCCACTGTGCCAATTTATAACTAAATCTGAGGGGCGTGCGATGGGGAGGTTCCCTTATTAGTACTCTGCTGGTGCTGTCTGTGATTTACATGAACAGGAGGAAAACTTCCCCTTTAGTTGTTTTGGAGGAAAACTTCCCCTTACTAGTATTTTTTTTTTTCATTAGAAACCCCACATCTTTTAGTATATGGGGCCTTATTCACCTCTCTGAGTAGCCGTTTCTTCTGAACATAGTTCTTAAGTGATCAAGCTCTTTCTCCATGGATTGCCATTCACAGATTCTTTTAGCATGATTCACCAATGTTTTGATCACCCCTCTTTTCTAATTGGGATAGTAATTTTGAATTTTTGTGAATATGTATACTGCGTGAGTCACCTAAAATTAACACTGGAAACACCTCCCAAACCACAACAAATACTGCATAACCAATTCTGCAGACTGAAAGTGGGGAGAGGGGCTGGTGTAATTGGTTAATACAAACCATTGAGAAATGCACAGAAATATGATTTTCAACATGTACTTACGTTTTTTTAATGAAAACCTGTTATTATTTATAGCACAACTGAAAATAGGAAAAAAAAAACTTAATCAATGCCCTTTGTTTCACTGTAAAATGTTAATTATATTAAGAGTAATTGTAACATAAAGCTGACACTTGAATAACTCCTCAGCAGTTCAGTCATTTGTATCAGAGAGAACTGAATTAATTAGAGATACGAAAAGAACAGTGGTGTAAAGTAAGTACGGAAGAGACATGAACAGCATGTTATGTCCACATGCGAACATTTTTATTAGTATTTTTCTCTGAAGAATACTATAGGGCACTGATTTGTTAGAAGAAAATGTACATTAACATGAGAATGTAGTTAAACTTACAAATTTGTTTTTTGTTTTCAATTACAGATGTGAAAGAGTGTGTCCTTACATTTCAGGCCAATAAATGTTAAAAGTTGTACCCATCACTTGCTGCACACATCTGCAATTACTGCTTAGTCAACGTCTTACACAACGCAGTACATCTGTGTAATATTGCCACAGACTGCCGTAATATGACGTTTCATATCCTCTAGGGTTGTAGGCAATCACGGTACATGTTCTCCTTTAACATATCTCATAGAAAGAAGTCTAAAGGTGTAAGATCAGGAGAACAGGCTGGCCAATTTATGCATCCGCCACGTTCTACGAAATGCCCAGCAAACATTCTGTCAAGGGTCAGCCTAGTGTTCATCACAGAATATGCAGGAGCACCATCATGTTGATACCACATATGCCTATGCATTTCCAGCAGGACATTTTCTAGCAATGTTGGCAGATCATTTTGTAGAAACTCTATGTATTTTGCAGCTGTTTGGGTGCCTTCAAGGAAGTGAGAGTCAATGAGATGGTCGCCAATTACTACGCACCATACATTTACATTCCACGGTCACTGTCACTCTAACTGTCAAAGGCAGCGAGGATTGTCCACAGACCAGTAATGCATGTTTCGTAAATTCACTGCACCATGGCTTGTGAAACCTGCTTCATCGGTGAATAGGTAGAACTGCAACGCATTCTCTGTTAATACCCACTGACAGAAATTCACTAGATTATTAAAGTCATCTCAATGTAATTGCTGATGCAAAGACACATGATATGGGTGAAATTTGTAACAATGAAGTATGAACATTACACTACTTTGACTCATCGCACTGCCTCTAGCGATTTCACATGAACTCTTGTGGATTCACGGCAACAGCAGCTAACACACAAACTGCACCTGCTTCTCCTATGATGGGTTTGTTATGGACCCGTTTGCGTGTTACAACCATACCTGTTGCATACAGCTATGTGTAGATGTTTTCAAATGTGCAGCGCGTTGGATGATCTCTGTTCAGGTACCTTTCTGCATACAACCTGCAGGCTGCAACTGCATTTTGTCTACCAGGGTGTATACGCGGACAAGGAAAAACAAAATCCCGGATTTTTCCCGGATTTCCCAGTTAAAAATATACTTTCTCCCGGGTGAAAACACACTTTTTCCGTGTTAAGTGACAGTATTTTTTCCCTCGGAACTGCAAAACTTCTCAATCCTTTGAATGGTTACGGTTTTATACATGGGCATAGAATTTCCCGGCACTTTAGAAAACGAAACTCAGAGAAAAAGACACGTATGTAAATATGCAGCAACATGTACACTGCATATTTTCGTACTACGAAATTATACATTGGAATTCCACCAAACACCGCATGTTACTTTCCGAATCATTGAAATCGAGGCTGTGATGCGCTTTTGTAAGCCAGTCATAGCTCATGTCACGTGATCTTGCCAGCTGATGACAGCAGATATTCAGAGCTTAGGACACGTGTTGTAGTCAGGCAACAGCAACATCACTGTTAAGTAGCACAGACACAAAAACAGGGAAAGTTAATAGCTTAAATTAATATACATGGTGTTGCTACAAGAAAAGCAAAGCTTTCACATATAATATTGGTCTTTAAGGTTTAATAAGCTGCAAGAGAAGCTAAGCTTTCGCATATAATGTTGATCTTTTTTGCGTGTGTTACACTTTAAGATGTATCACACACACGAGCCAGTAAAATTTTTAATAATGACATAAATGTCTAGCTTCAGGATTCGAAATTCTTCTAAATGGCTCATCATCAAAGTGTTGATTTTTAAATGAGATTCAAATGCTCTGTGATTTAAGAAGTTCATGGTACATTCTCGCACATAGTTCAACTTACGTAAAAGGATATTTACTTTGAAAGTAACACTTTTTAAACTACCATTAGCAATATTTTCCCACGACTTGTTAGAAACAGGTTCATTTCAGCAGTTGCCAGAGAGCGCAGGTAACAGGCAACACCACACTTGCGCAGCTAACACGATGTAGGAAGCCCGTATGCACGTACTTGTAAAATGCTGAAAGATCGTACATTATGTCATAAAAGAAACGACATCAGTGGATACTCCAAGAGCATCAGAATTTTGTGAACCATACTAAAATGTGCACATTTAAAGTGCATACTTGAAGTGCACATTCGTATGTGCAGATTCCCAATACAGTACACCTCGACCTGAAATTAAGCTTCTCGGTGTGGTTTTCGGGATGTAAATTTTCTTGGAAGAACAGTACTGTGTTTGGTTCTATATTATGGCATAATGCCATACATGCTAGAAGATGAAAACATGCACCTGAAATGCAGTGAATAGTTGAAACTAGCCAGTACTGTGGAATTAAACATTTTGTTTCAAATACATTGACTGCCTCTGCGAAAAAAGGTTAATAAAAGACAAATTTCTTTAGCAAACAGACAAAAATAACTTCATTGCTCTGCAAGGCAATTAATGCTTGACTATCAGAAAGGTGGAAATAAAATAAAATCTGAAACTAATAACATATTTTAGTCTTCCGTAATTATTTGAATGTATTTTAATTCACTTGATAGCTCCCAGCCACAGGTATCCGTTTTGTTTTCATTTGATGTGAGAGTAAACGAAGGGGAAACAGCAAAATAACTAAATGTAAACACGGGTCACGTGGAGACTACCCACTATAACTCAGACTGCTCTGCGCATCAGCCCTAGATCTATGACATTTGCTAACCAGGTCAATAGTAAAAAAAATTGAATTTTCAAAAATATGTTCATCTTGTAGCGCACATCTTTCTGAAAAGTCTGAAACATAAAACATACGTGTTTGAGGAAATGTAAGACGTGTTATTTGGTCTTAAGTGTGCCAAAGTGCAGTGCCACGCCTCTTCATAATGCATTCTTCTATCGCACGCCACTGTATTTCGCTCTGTGAAATTGAAATGGGTATATTTTGTAATGGATGCCATCAAACTATAATCAGGAAAGTGGAAGTTGAAATGTCCTGTGGTGCCTCTCCTCCTCCCAGTCGTCCAGTTTGACAGCCTGCCCCTCTTCTTTTTAAAAAAAAAATTTAAATAAATAAATAAATAATCGCAATTAATAACGAATTGGATTATTTGTAATCGGGAGAACAAGAACTCTTCAGAAAATTTGCACTCTTTATTGCCTATTAGCTAATAACTTGCTTTTTTGTGTGACATACAATTAAATATAGGAGACGTAAAACCAATAAAGACAAGAGACAAGTAAGAAAGCACACATTTATTCAGTCCTTAGCTCCTAGCATTTTTTTCTCTCTAATCTTGCTACAGCTTTACATGGTGTGCTTTCCTTTCTGCAAAAGCATCTATTACCTCACCAAAGTTCGTCAAATGTTTTGTTACATGAAAAATCGAAATGTCGTTATCTAATACTGAAAAAGGTATTAATACAAATAATACCCAAGACTGGTGTGGTTTTTTGATCTGATTACATCTATTTTGTTACTGTCTGCTAGATAAAACAAAATAGGCCTTTCTAATATGTAGCAATTTTGTAACACACATCAAATAAACGAGACTGATTTGGCACAAATGGTCGTTTTTATAACACAACAGAATATAATTCACGAAATACTGATATCAAATGCCTATAAGGCCTACTAAAAGCAAAAAGCTTTATGTTAGGAAATAGTTTCACATTTCATTCTTATGCACCAATTTCTCAAGCATGAGGTTGAAAAGTAGTATTATGAAATTTTTATATAAATTTGGAATCTTCTTACGCTTCCATAATTTGTGTGATGTTCCTGTTTCTTCTCATTTCTCGTCCTAACAAACAATCTTGTCATCACCAATTCTGTAGCTACCCCGGCCATTGTCAAAATTTGTTCACTAACTCTGCCAGAATCCCAGGTTTAGTTATCCGGCGATTATTTTCCACGTTACTTCCAGAATAGAACTTAAACGGCTGCTAGCTGGGGACTGTAAAACTGGTCCTTGCTAGTGCAGCAATCTGGCCTAAAATATTCTGTCAAAATTTCATTTTTTTGGATACACCGAGAAGATAATACGTAATCTTTCTCATGTGTTATTCCTGTTAGTCGTTTATTTCCATTCTGGTACTCTGAATCTATGGATTTCGCTAGTAATTATAACAACGCTGATCATTCGCAAACTCAATCAACCACATAATCAGACGTCAATTGTTATTCATCCATTCAGCTTTACTCCACTGAGATCGTATAGCCCCATCCCCTTTTGCCTGTGGAAAGTTTATTTCTAGTGTTCAAAAATTAACAGGACTGCGTTTCAAAATCATATGAACAATCGACAGACCAACATGTGCTGGATGCTAGTCGCTTTGTGAAACAAGTTTTTTTTTTTCACTCAAGAATATGAATTTGGTGCCCTCTTTTCCCAGTAGCATCTAGCTGCTTGCTGCGACTGCTTGCACAGCCAACAGCCACATTCCTGTAGCCAGAAGAATCTACTACTCAAACGCGACTCAACTGTGCATGCGCATGAGCCCGCTCGTAACTGCTAAAACAAATATAATGTAAAACAGTTGTGACTTCATGCTCATCGGAGGGAAATTATTGTTATGAAGCATTGCATAGTCTTCCTAAGGCCTTCGACACATTTTGCTGTTGGCAGATGCTTGCCCCGCTGTGTGTCGTCGTTGTATATGGCGCATTTCCTTTGCAATTTAAGTTTTTTTGTTTTTTTCTCTCGTTTATGTTTTATTGTTGAAGTATTATTCTGCAGTAGGGGGTTACAGTAGAGTATCTGTTCCTACCAGTCAGAATTCCAAAAATTTAACAGGAAACTAAAACAATGAAAAATTCCCGGAATTCTAAAAAAATTCCTGGGTTTTTCCTGGATCTCCCGGTTGTCCCGGGTCGTATACACCCTGTCTACAGTCGCCATAGATGTTTATCATCTGTGCCTTTTCAGAATTAGAATAAACCATTTTCACAGTTTTTACAACACTGTACATACTGTTGTAGTTGCGACCTTCTCACGTTCCTACTGTGCGCACTTCTGTTCTTACTTGTGTACAGTACAGCATCACAGTCATCTGGTAACAGTGTACTACAGTTATTCTGAGTATAAAGACTAATTCGGCAAGTGCTACATGCAGACACAGAGACAGCCAAACTCGTAAACATCATAGTCTTCATAAACATACCCGTACAGATCTTGTTTGTTACAACACACGACTGAACATCTGAGGTTTTAGTGTCAACCTCATGTTACAAATTACTCCGGATGTACTTAACATTTTACAATGTAAGAAATGGTATTGATTAAGTATTTGTTTCTATATTCAGTTGTGTTAAAAATACTAACAGGTTTCCATTTTAAAAAATATAAGTACTGGGTGTACATAAAGTCCACGAGCACTTCCAGTTATTTATTGCACAAGTACCAAGCATTGTACAGATATCATACATATGACATTTTGAAGAGAAATCCTGATTTTTTTTTCATATGTACTGCCACAGTGTAGTTTGGTAATTTGCCAATAGTCAGCACTAGTCACAAACATGGTGAGTTCAGGTGCAGAGTGAGCTGTTTCATGAAATAGCCTCCCCGATCACCAGATCTCACTCCGTGTGGCTTTTTTCTGTGGGGGCAGATTAAAGATCTGGTGTATGTACCGCCTCTACCATGTGACGTAGCAGAGCTCTGGGAGAGAATACAGGAAGTGACTGCCACAGTCGATGATGCCATGCTGGGACGGCTATGGCAAAAGTTCGATTACTGTATTGACGTCGGCCGGGTCACTCATGGTTCGCATATCAAATGTTTGTAAAAAGCCTTTCAGAGTTTCTCTTCAAAATGCGATATGTATGACATCTTATAATGTTTAGATCTTGTGCAATAAATAATTGAAAGTGTTACCGCACTTTATGTACACCCTGTATGTGTTGAAAATCATACTTCTGTGCATTTCTCAATGGTTTGTATTAACCAATTCCACCAGCTCCTCTCCTCACTTTCAGTCAGTGGAATTGGTTATTCAGTGTTTGTTGTGGTTTGGGCGGTGTTTCCAGAGTTAATGTTAGGTGGGCCTTTCCAAACAAGGTGTTCATGGTGGACCCTTGGCATGGCAGTATGTGATAGGAACTAACTAACTCCATATAAAATGTAGTGTCTAACAGATGACATGGTCACAATTAAATACACTGATGTAGAAGGTCTCATCTATACTGCAAGCAACTGTCACATCAGTAGCTAATACAAAGTCTAGAGGCACTCTAGTCAGGTTGCATAACACATTGTACAATACTATTTGCCATAACAACCAAAGCACTTTCTCCAATACAGCAACTGTCTTTTTAATTCACCTGCATGTGAGTGTGCTTCATACCATGGTGTTAATTTTCTATTCTACAAAGTACACAAACTACACCTCTGTTACATCTATGTCAAAACTTGGAGTTTAATTGAAGTAGTTGAATATTTTACGTACAACCCACCAGGTTAGCTGAAATAGTAATGTGCTGCTTCCTGGACTCAGGTAGGCATACCGGCCCCGGACTGAATCCGCCCAGCGGATTAATGACGAAGACTGGTGTGCTGGCCAGCCTTGGTGTGGTTTTTAGGCAGTTTTCCACATCCCACTGGGTGAATACCGGGCTGGCCCCCCCACGTCCCGCCTCAGTTACACGACTCGCAGACAATTGAAACACATTCGCATTCTTTCATGATTTACACTAGACACAGACAGCTGGGGTACACTAATTCCATCCCGGGAGGGGGCGGGGGGGGGGGGGGGCGGGGGGGGGGGCGGGGGGGGTGTTATGGGGTGGCAGCAGGAAGGGCATCCGGTCACCCCTTAAAATTAACCATGCTACATCAGTATTTAACCCCGCCGAACCTGCGCACAATGCGGGACAAAGGCAGTAGCACAACAAGAAGAAGAAGCCAAATATTTTACTTACGTTTCATATTGTTTGAAGCCCCAGTACATAGCTGATAAAAAATGTGAAAATTCCTTTCGCCAGCATTTTGAGTAGTCACTCTGGACTTTTCAAGTAAAAAGTTAGATATACGTCCACCTTCCGGTTGGCCACCATTTCCAAATAAAATTTCTACATACTTTCCCTGGGAAAATAAAAATAAAAAAATGTGTGAAACTTGTGAGTGTGTAAAAAGTGTGTGAAACTTTATTTTAAACAGCAAAAACCTGAAGAGGAAAAAAGAAAAATCATCATCCACTGTTGGCAAACTTTTCAATCAGTCCATTTCAACAGATTCATCATTTAAATCTTATTTATTGTGTCAACCAAGTAAGTGTTCAGTAGCTCACATAACATGATAAACACATTACAAAATGGTCATGGTGTCATGTTTTAACTTAACTTTAGTGGTGGTTGTAATAACAGCAACAGCAATGGTGGTAGTTGCTGAACTGACAAGGGGAATGAGAATGAAATGAAAGGTTTGAAGAGGAGTGGAATGAGAACTGTGTTCTCAATGCCACATCAATATTATATGCAATACTTATTAAGTGTTTCATTTGATACAACAATAATATTCTCAGAAATTTGCCTCAGCTTTTAATAATTATCAATCATGAAAATACCTTACACCACATAGGAGCTGCGTAGTGTTATGTGCATCATAAACAGGACCACTTAATTTTCAATAAGAAAGCGAAAAATCTTTAATAGTGACTTTAATACTACTGTCACAAAATGGATTTAGGCAAGAAATGAGTTCCAGTTGTTTCATTAAAACATCTTGAGTTAAACAAGTCTGTTCTTGAAATTGACCTAAGAGACATTGCTCTTGTCTGTAAATGCATAATTAAACAGGATTTTTGTTACTAGGAAACCTCTAAAGCAGACATGGGCTGTTTGCTGCACTACAGCCCATTTTAAGTCCAAACATATTTACTCCTTTGAAACAAAGTGAAACAAGTCTTAGATCATTTAAAGTTCTGATCATTTTAAGTTCTCATTAAGTTTTTTACTTTTATTTCGTGTGCTATGTTAACAAAGATTAAGGCTCTAAGTACTTTCCCACAACATGTATTACCAACTACTAAAATGTCTCCCATCGTTCTTCCTGTGGGAATGAGTCATACATTTTTATTTTATGTATTTTAAAATAAATTCTTACAACAATGAAAACAATCAGTTTTTGACAAAATAATTTAATTGGATAGATAAAGCAGTTCAAGCAGTAATCTCAGATGTTGAAGCAATAATCCCTGTTTTGCACATTATCCTGTCTTCCACCTTTAAGCTCTCAGGTTTTGAAATCTCGTCCGATGCAGTCCCCAACAGTCAGTCTTTCCTTCTCATCCCGTGCGGTAAGCCTCTCCTGACCTGCAGTTCTGGGTGACTTTCCCGAAATCTACCTCTTTTCCTAGACCTCTACAGTCCTTTTCCTCCATCCGTCTTACTCCCTCTTCAACCCTACTGGCTGAAGAAGAAGCCACTGGCTCCGAAAGCTTGCACAATCCCAACCTCTTATGTATGCGTTCTGCCACCGCTTAAACTAAATTCTTAGATTTATTTTCAACCAGAGAAAATGATCTGGTTATTGATGTAGTATTTAGTCACACTCTCTATCCTTATCCAATCAAAATCTATGACGAAGTAGCTGAAGTCACACACAATATTTACTGTTTACAGCAGGGGCCTGTCAATCGTAAACAGGAAACCACAGTCTTTTCCAAAGTAGTATTGTCTCACTAGTTATAGTATGTTAAATTTAGCTTTCACAAGTGTAAGTGGTATACAACAGTGTTGACATATTTAATTGTTTATACAGTATACAGGTTTAGTTTCTGTAATGTATAACTTGACCTCAGAAGCTTCTCCTTCCTGATGAGCTCTTTGAAACACCATGATAAATTGTATGGATGGGTGGACGGATGGATGGAGGAAATGGACGAACAATACACGTATGCTGCTACATGGTATAATGTGCAAAATGAAGAGTTTTGAGGTTTATTAACTGCTCTATTTCAGTTCACATCGACAAAAAACAGGAAGCCTTTAACACAAGGAACTATCTCTTAAGGTGCATCCACTTGGTGTCATCTTCTGTTCAACTTTGTGTATACACTTGATGCTCTCCACAGTGCAAGGTAGGCAAGCATTCACTCTGCACATGGACGTTTTGTCTAAGCTGGATGATATGTCTCAGCTCAAAGACTCCTGTCATCAGCATGAAATATGCACAATTTGATACCAGCCCAGAATCATTATACTGTTTACAAAACATACATGTATTTAATGACATTTTGGTGTTTCTGACCACAAGATCATAAGAAAATAAATAACATGCTAGAGATTAAGGAGGTCTACACAGTCCTGGAATTTCAGTTCGGAATATTACCTTAATAAAAAGATGCTAGCTGACCACTGAATAGCACTTTTATTTTAAAAATCACGAAAATTTTATTTGTATAAAATCTGTACATGGCTACACTATTGTTCTACATAATCCCTGACTAATTCGATGCACTTCCTGAGTCAGAGACCAAGGACCTTGATTTCTTTGACAAAAGTCTTTTCCACTGCAGTCCACAACCTGCTTGATACCTCTTTCTGAACTTCCTCATCAATTGAGAAGTGTTTTTTGGACAAATGATTCTTTAGGCGAAGGAAGAGATAGAAATCACTAGGTGACATGTCAGAGCTATCAGCCGGATAGCTGAATATATATCACTTGAAAGATTGCAGGAGAGCAGTGGTTACAGCTGCTGTATGGGGTCCGATGCTGTCATGCGACAAACAAATGCCCTTGCCCAAACCCTCTCTGGGCTTGTTTTGTATCACTCTTCGAAGTTTCTTCAACATTTCACAATAACAATCAGCATTGACTGCATTCCCCTTTAGAAAAAATTTGGTGAGAACAACTCCTTTTCAATCCCAAAATACAATGACAATGATTTTCTTTTCAGAGACTGCCCGACAAAATTTGCAGATGAGAGATGAACTGGGGTGGCACCATGTCACTGATTGCCTTCTGGACTCATTTGTATCATGGTAAGCCCGTTTCATCACCTGTAATAACTGAGTTCAAAGGCTTATCTTATTTCCTTTCAAAATGGTGTGAAAATTTCTGTGTGCTCCCCATACGATTTTCTTTGTGAACCTCTGTCAACATTTTCGACAGCCAACAAGCACACAATTGCCTGTACTCCAATTTTTTCGTTAAAATGGTTTGGATCGTTCATCTGCTGGCTTCTGGAATTGTAACTGAGTGGTCCTGAACTGTCAGACAGCATTCTTCATGAAATTTAGGCTCAATTTTCTTTTCTTCAACAATGCATCATCAATTGAAGACCTCCTTCCCCTTCCTTCCTTGTTATACACACTGGTTCTACCACCCGTGGACTCAGCAACCCACTTCCTAGCATTATGCTGGTTAATCATGTAGCCATAAACACCTGTCAGACATCAAATTTCAACTGGGAAGATGATCTCCACATTAAGATAGCAAATAACTGCATGCACCTCACATTTGACGGGAGACTGCAGCACAGCATCCACCTCCAACAGCAGCCACAGTCAGACTGAATAAACTACCAAGCCCCACAACCTCCCATTATGGTTTGTCCGTATAGTCACAAATGACAAACGGTCTTTAATTCTTGGACAACCATTTTAAATTTTGAGTCTAATAATAATGTTTGCAGAACCTGAATTTACAAGTAAAATATTTAATGGAAGGAGCAAAGTTAATAACTCATCACATGGCTGGGGTGTTGAGTTGCTGATAGGCACATAAATGAGACTGAAGCATTAAGTCGTGAATAGGCACATAAACAAAACTGAACTGTTGTTAGCTTTCAAATGAATACTTCAGAGCTAATAGAATACGTAAATACAAATACACCACATAGCTACATTGTTCCAGCAGACTATATTGTGCTGTCATTGGAGCTTGACTGGAGAGGGAGTAGCAGAAAACTCAAGGAACAGGAATGTGGCACCAATGAGCTACTTCTGGTCACAGGCAGGGGAAGTTGTGCATAGTGCAACTGACACGGAGGAATGCATTGTGAAGGGGATACAGAACAGAGGAAGAGGGAGATTGTGGAAGGGAGAGTGAGAGTGCAGAATGACTGAATTTGGGTCCTGGAGTATGGATGGAGTTGGTTGTGGGGCAGAGACTAGTTGAGACTGGTGCGAGGATTATGGGATCACAGGATGTATTGCAAAGATGATCTCCGTCTATATAACTCACAGAAACTGGTGTTAGGGAAAGGAATTCAGACTGTACAGGATCAGAAGCACTCATTGAAATCCATCTTGTTGTAATCAGCAGTGTCTTCCATCACTGCCCTGTCAATCCGACTCTTGGCCAGTTTGCCTCTAGCCATTCATTCACATGGACAGCTGGTTGATGATTATGCCCCCATAAAATGCTTGCAGAAGTTACAGCAGACCTGGTATATGATACGACTGCTTTCACAGGTGACCCTGCCTATCCTAGGATATCATGTCCACGATGGAAATTTAATACAATGTCTTGGGTGGGTGCAGGTCCTGTACCAGAGTTTCCCAAATGGGTCTGACTCATATTGCAAGGTGGTGGGAGTAGATGTAGCATAAGAACAGACTAGGATATTTTTTTACATTGGGTGCACAGAGGAATATCACTTTGGAAGTGATAGAACAGAGAGTGATAAGTAGTCAAAGCTCTGGTGCAGGCTATATAGTTTATTGTTCCTGTCAGTAGTTAGACGATTTGGAATACAAGTAGGTATGGCATAGGAAATCTGTTCGTAGACTAGGTTGGGGAGGGGGGGAGGGAGGAATGGCAGGGGGGGGCTGAAATGACTTATCT
The DNA here is from genome assembly GCF_023864345.2 of Schistocerca serialis cubense. NCBI lineage: Eukaryota > Metazoa > Arthropoda > Insecta > Orthoptera > Acrididae > Schistocerca > Schistocerca serialis. The sequence goes on along the minus strand of NC_064643.1, from coordinate 376,483,473 downwards.
GTGAAGATCTTAACAACACCTTCAGGACATACTGGACACAGGATTCCTCTTCACTGTAGAGGCACTGCCCATGGGTTGCCACACTGTATGGGAAAGATAATACAATGCAGGTACAGTAAACTGATACTATGGGGCACCCAAGATCATTTGGTTTATGGATTTTGGGAAGCACATACGAGGATTGTTGATGTGATGAGGTAGTTGGATCTGTAAGAGATTCTGAGGTGGGCCTACTGATTTGAGTAAAGATTGGAAGTTATGCTGGACTTCTGGGGTGGGATGCCTGCAGCAGGGCTTTTAGTTGGAAGAATCAGACATCTGGCAGATACCTTCTGTCATGTAACATTGGTCAAGCCTTTGCCTGCAGGGTCTGTCTGGCTGAACCTTGTGTATAGCTGTTCTTTCTTCCATCCAGCACTTTGTGTTACTGGCAAGGGACCTAAGAATGGAGGGTGAAGCTAAGTTGAAGGTAACGAGTTCAAGGAAAACACCGAAGGGGTAATTAGATGGGAGTGGGAGCGGGGGAGACTTAAGGTTTATTATTTATTCTTTGCCAAATATATTTTTTGTTTGTTATCTCCCCCAAGAATGTGTTGAAGATTTTTCTTCTAGAAAAATGAGCTGAACATGAACAAATTGTTGTTTAACAAATTCTACTACTATATAGCTTATGTTATTTCCGGCGTCACTTTTTTTGTACTTTTGCATTAAAATCTCCCATTATGATCTAGTAGTGGGATCTGCTGTCATTTATCAGCTTCTGTAAGTCCTCATACACAGAGGTAATTTCCTTTTAAGTTTTTATTTAGTAAATGATTTGCACACTGTAAAATGATCGTTGTCATCGACAAGACAATTTCAAGCTTCAAAGAATACGTCTTACCAGCAAAACATAAATTAACAGGTTCCATTACTTACTCATAGAAAAGCAGCATGATATTAGGGAATATTATTACTGCTGTAAATGGTATGAAGTTCACAGCAGTTTGTTATTTTCAATTTTTACAATAGGCGGGTTTGTTTCTTTCCACCTACAGGTTAAACTAATAGTGGTGATAGACCATATCCTTGTTCAAGTCCCTGAGTAAGTTTCACGATTTCCATGTCTATACGTGTTACTAAATTGAAGTTCCCCACTGTGTTTTTATGTCTGTTTGCGTAGGCTAAACTCTGGCACTATTGCAGGGATTTTGACACAGTTTTCACTAATACACACACTAGTTGAAGAGAAAGGTTTGTATGTACAATGTATTACCACTACACCTGAAAAGTTGTCTGGCTATAGATACTTAGTAATACCATTGCCAAGACAGATTAATTACATTTTATTTGTGTAAATTGTTGTAAGTTTTTTAATGGTTTGACTAAATTATTTGGATCTTGTTACTTGTCTATTATTTGCCACAGCACTCATTTTGATTACATCTTACACCTTTTCAAGATCTAAAGTTTGCCTAGAGATAAGAGGTCAATTAACTTCCCTTATTTTCTCTATTAATTGTTCAGCTATAAATATGGTATCTAAACACTAACATCCCTTCCTAAATCTGCATTGTTCTCCTCCAAGCTACTGTTCCAATATTTCTGGTAATTTTCCCTTCAGAACTGTTGCATATATTTTACTTGCTTTTGTTAATTGTGAGAGTCCTCTGTAATTTCTGCTGGCATATTCAGAAATGTATAGAATTTTGCACAACATCCGCCTCGATCTTTCCTGTCAAATGCTATCAACCAATAGTGTACCACCAATGAAATTTTTACTATTTACTCTATACAAACATGAAGTTCTGGTTCGATATTATGGTTCTTGAGTCTCTCAAAAATTTTCAACTTTTATCCTCACTTACTTGGAAGCAATTAATTCAATATATATCATATTTGACATTTCACAGTCAACATTGTTACCCTTTTCGAAAACGCATGTCAGATTTATTATACAGTCTAAGACCAAGTTCAGTTTTTCATACTTACAAATCTGCTAGAGTTGTTATTGCGGACAGTTTTAGCATTGCCAAAGGCTTCAAGGAGGGGATTTGATTCAAGAATGACATCTTTTATGTGCTGCACACGCTGGCCACCACCTGATACACGGGCAATGTAGGACATAATGTACTTGGCAGCAACGGTCTTCCCAGCACCAGATTCTCCACTTGAACAAGAAATTGTAAGTTACTTACATACACATTTCCACAAATAATGCGTTGTGATCATAACATTACTACTTTACCTTAAGTGACATTTATTTTTTGCAACAAAAAAAAAATCACACATAAAATAAGTAATTATCCCACTGTTTCAAGTGTGATGTAAAGGAAATAATCATATGTGGAAAAAAATTACAAAGTTGGCTTTCTGGCATTAAGTCTACTGTGACTACAGAGTAAATATTAATCATATACTCCAGCCAGTAACACCTTAACAATCTTTTTGACATAAAGTGTCTGAAGGTTTAACCACATAACATATATTTTTCCACTTATTCAGATCTGATCTTTAACTAAGTGATATTAGTGTGACATTTTGATGAAAAGTACCGTTTCCCAGGAACTGAATGCACATCATGCACCCACCCATGAATGCACGCATGCATGTCCACACACACAATCATTGCTCATATACAAAAAACTACCTACTTTGCATGTAATTCTGCTTGCAGCTGAAAATAATACTACAGAAATCCTTGAAATTCTGCCATGTGTGTCAAATACAAAAAGCTGCATTTTACTGCAACAGAAAGAATGCTGAAACTAAAGCCTGACTAGGACTACTTGTTATTTGACATTTTTTTATGTCGTGCTACAGTGTTAACCCATCAGCAAGACACTGGTTAAGTTCAAACAATAGGAAGCAGGCTGCAAACACAGACCAAATACATTTTAGCCTGATGCCACTGGCTATAGTCAAATGGGCTGCTAACAGTGCCCAATAATACAGCACATATGTCCAGAGTACTATTTGAACACTGTGAGCGACCTGACATTTTGTTGTGGTGCATTGGCAATGAATAACAATCTGAGTGTGACTTCAGGAGCTCTGGTTGAATAAACTGAACTGCAAGGTTTGTGGAGTGAGCTAATAAGTAATTTTAATATGACTTTCCAAAACACAAATCTTGTCTGTGAATAATTTAAAAAAGTGAATTTCCCATGATGTACAAGCTTCAAAAATTTGAAGCGCCTAAGTGAAAGGATATCACCATCAAAACAACAACAACAACTAAAACAACAACAACTACTACTACTACTACTTTGTCAGCAACATTATAGGATCAGTGAAATTCCTTAAAATTGTCTTCAGATGCAGTACAGTCAATGTAAATGGATAAAAATGAAACAATATGAATGGTGCATACAGAAATGTCACCAAAACAACAATGGACACTTAACACATGAAAAATATTTGTAGCATTACAGACAGGTTAGTATGTTATTGATTAAATAACATGAATGTAAGAGCAAACTTCATATTACAAATAGATTATAAACAAGTATCTGCTCTATGTTCTTAAATTTTATCCTTTCCTAGGATTGAAGTTCTTTGTCAATGCATGCTAGTATTTCTCTTAACCTCACACATGGGATAAGATGCAGTATAAAGTGCACGGAATGTCTATTGTAAGGGCACCACTTAAGGAAAAGTGAAAAGGCACAAGTGACAAATGGATGTGGCAAAGACAAAGGCAAATTAACCAGTAGATATTGTGTTGTAACTAGAGATTTATGTGATTAGGTATCAAACAAAATGTAGAAAATGGTGGAGAGATTAATGATGAGATGGATTCTGGTACAGAGATACAGCAATGTTACTGTCATACTTTGACTGCAAAATCTGCTTATATAGAATTGGATTGTTATACAAAGAGATGATGATCAAAATATTAAAAAGAGGTGAGACATTACTCCCCCTCCCCAATGATAGATTAAACAAAAGTCCAACCAGACCCCTGAGATATCAAAAAAGTAAAGATTGAATCTTCGTTGTATTCAGATGACAATGAGGACGGGTGCAAATAGTAATATTAGCTTGCAGTAATTCAATAATGCTGCATAGCATTATTTTTAACAGCAAATTGATTTTATTAACTCTGCACATTGATTTCATGATTACGCTATCTTTGAATAATAATGAAAGTACGGCCATATGGGGTACGAACAATTTATGATTGGAATGAGAATGTCTTGGAAGAAAAGACAGCATGTTATTTTGATGGAGGGTCATCAACAGAAGCAGAAACAGAAGTAACTTCAGGCACGCCACAGGCAACTGTGTTACGTCCATTGCTGTTCATGTTTTATGTTAACGATGTGGTAGACAATATTAACAATGACCTCAGACTTTTGAAGATAATGCAGTTATCTATAATAAAGTACTGTGTGACCAAACCTGCTGAAATATCTGATCACATCTTGATAAGATTCCATAGCAGTGCACAGATTGGTAGCTGATTTAAACATATGAAAATGCAAAATTGTGCAGTTCACAAAATGAAAGTTGTGGTACTGAGTGACTACAATATCAATGAATCACAATTAGAATCAGTCAACTCATACAAATATTTGGATGCAATAATTTGTTGGAATATGAAGGGGAATGTTCACATATGCTCAGTTATAGGTAAGGAAGGTGGCAGACTGTGGTTCATTGGCAGGATACTGGGGAATTGAGTCTGTCTACACAGGAAACTGGATACAAATCACTTGTTCGTCCCATCTTAGAATACTGCTCAACCAGAACTAACAGGTGAAACTGAACATATATACAAGGTATCCATATTTAAAGTTCCAATTTCAAAACACTGTAGAAAGAGAACCACCACTCGGAATGAAGTCAAATCTGTACAGCATATTACTGATGCAGGGGGAAACGTCACAGGAAAAACCAACAGATGTATACATATGCCTGTTGCTCAGTTTGCATTTGAGAGGATCATGTGCTGCTGGTAAAGTTATTTTCCAAATTGGTGACTGTGCACCAGTAGCCCTGTAGAAGTCCAAGACACTCAAATGTACAAAAGAAGAGAGAGAGAGAGAGAGAGAGAGAGAGAGAGAGAGAGAGAGAGAAAGAGAGGCATTGGTCCAATATCTGCTAAGGATCTGAAGAAAACGATTACAAAATTCGAAAAGTAGTGAAGTGTAGGCATGCAGTGCACAGGGAATTACCTGAATATTGTACATGCCTGTGATGACGGTGCATAAAATCTTACAAAACATCCTGCATTCCTATCCACATAAAATCACCTATGTTCAGGAGTTGCTCCCTGCTGAACTGCCAGCAAGACAAATGTTCACTCTGGAATTTCTTGCTCGCATGGTAGTGGACAATGGCCATGAAACTTTCTGTGGACAGACAAAGTCCATTTCCATCTGCAAGGACATGTCAAATGTAGATCTGTAGAATATGGGCATCGGAGAATCCACAAACGCATCAAGTGATGCCATTTTATTATGCAAAGGTGACTGTGTAGTGCAGGTTGACAGTATCGTTTATGAAGGGCCATATTTTTTCCACGATATGCACCCTGCGGATCCTGGTACCTCTACCATCATTGGTAAATGCTATGAGAGTCTTCTGTGTACTGATGTCACTCCAACGCTTCAACAGCATGACTATGTGAGTAGGACCGTTTTTATCTACCATGCCTCTCCTACACACATTGCACAGCCTGTGAAATGGCTGCAGCAGAGGCATTTCAGAAATGATAGAATTATCAGCTGTCATTTCTCTACAGCCTGGTCATCCAGGTGACCCCCTCTTAAGGCATGTGACTTTCATATATGGTGTAATTTGAAAGACATGTTTAGTGCTCCGATTATGAATGTGGCTGAATTGAACACATGCATTGCACAACACATTCTGCATGTAACCCCTGAGACACTTCAGTCTGTTGTGGAATGTGCTGTTTCTAAATTTCAACTTGTGGCAGGAAACAGTGGACAGCAAAATGAACATATCTTGCACCAGTCTCATCAAAATCACAAATCAATGTCACTTTGTTTTTTGTATGGTTTTTGGCCTCAGGACAAACACTGATGGCATTTTGCTTTTTATGCTGTTTTTGGCCTCAGGACACTTAAAAACTGATTTTTCCCATGTGGTACAACCTTGCTGTGCTGTGGTGTATGAGTTTACCTAAATAACAATGTCACAACTGTTGACTGCTGAACTTATGCAATCTTGCACATTGAACAGTACTGATAGTGTAATGTGCAGCTCAAACCATAGCTATCATATTGCAATTTATCTGTCATTTGTAGCCAACCCCATTTATGTTAAGATGAGTGAAACGCCATCTATTTGACGTCATTCTGAGCAGCGTTTTGAACTTGACTTGGTAAACTCTCGATGATAGATGCCAGTTATCCCACAAAAGCCTACTCACAACATTTCATGAACTGGTATTAAGTGAAGAGCCTACAGATATTCTTTAGCTCTCTGTGTGTCGCACCTATAGGGAATATGAAGACAGGAATACAGTGCTCACAAATGCAAATTCTTCAATAGGAATTATTTAGTTCTATGGATAGGAGGCAACATTTATGAATGAATATGCCTTCTGAACCCACCATACTGTAGTGTTTCCAAAGCTGCATCAATATTACTGCAAATCGCAGGCGGGAAGCAATGGCATCCATTGTTCTTTGAAGAAGGTTCAAAAATTTCTCATGTTATGAGGTTAAGCATTGCCCCACTGAAATATGGTATGTGCAGTTGCTAGAAGACAGAGTAGCACCTTGAACTCTGAAGCCTCCTCAGTGTAGGGATTACTGTTCTCAATATGCAGCAGTAGCATGCTGCAACCATGGACATCCAAACCATCACATTAGGCAGTTTGAAATGTTGATAAAGATTGTTGTTGTCACCAATGTAGCATAATACATGTATCCAGCCACCACTGTAGCTCAATATGAAGCGAGACTAATGAGAGGATGCTACATTTTGGCACCTTGTATGTGGATACCTGTGTTCATTTGTCCACTGTAGCATGGTGTGTGTGGTTCCTTGACAACAGCTGATACACAATGGCATGTGTGGCACCAGTCGAACCAGCAGAATATGACAAATTCATTTGCCAGTATCCTCTATACTGACAAGACAGACAGACATTTGTGAATTCACGGCCCTGATAAAATGTCATTTGGCTTCATTATTTTGTGGCTGGGGGAGGAGGAGAGAGGGAAGGGGAGGGGGGAGGGGAGCATAGACTTAGTGGCTTACTGTCCAGCTGTTGTAACCACACATGGTACCCTGTCATGATGTCTTGCGGCGAGTTCATACAGAAGTTCAATAATATTTAAATAAATCAGCGTAATGTGATAAAAACAATTCATCGTAAACAGTTTATTTCACCAAATATTAACATTGATGAATGACAGACTTTCACAAAACATAAGCTTCTCCACAACAGTATATTCTAGTACTGAGTACAATCTGACATTCACTAGTTCACTAGCTCCAACTTGATGAAAATTACTGAAGCTTCAGAATGTAAAGTAAACACATAACTACATTAAAAGTAGAATTCATATAATTCGGAGCAACAGTGTAACACTGCACTCAAACGTGCATCAGCTGATCCCTGATCAATATATAAATTTCATGGCAAAAATATTCTGTCACTATAGTAGTGTAACTCAAACTCTGAATCTACATCTTTAAAACAAAGTGACACAGTTCCGCTGCCTATGACTGCATACGAGCAACTGCACCAGTCCGTTGGGTGTCAGCCTTAGTCTACTGTCACTCCTAGGTTGTACAAAGCTTCTTAAGAACCCCCAGCATTCAAATTATATTAGACATACATTTAAGATGTATATATGCTGTATTCATTAATACAATAAAACTAACTCGTTTTAATAAAATGCGAATACACGTCAGTCTTAGTAACATTGGTCTGCATTACATGCTACATTCTACTGTCTTCTTTCAATAAGGTATCTGGCAGAACCATTCACTTGACTGCCTTTTGTATCATTTTGTACCAGTCATCAAATAATTAGATGAATGTATAACAGAATATCAATTTTACCAAACTAAATTATACTACATTACAACATAATGATGCCACGGGATCAGAATAGGGACAGGGTAAGTCATATTGGTTGCTTTATACAGGTTTTATTGTCTACAAAGTCCACTATCATGTTATTCCAGCTTCCGTAGCCAAATTGTACAGAGTGTGTGTGTGTGTGTGTGTGTGTGTGTGTGTGTGTTTGTGTGTGTGTGTGTGTGCGTGTGCGTTTTTTGTCTATTTTTGACAAAGGGCTTGTTTGACGAAAGCTCCCTTTCTGACAGTCTTTTTGTTGTGTCTATCGGCAACTCAGCATCTCTGCTATACAGTGAGTAGCAACTATCCTTTTCATAATATTGTTACATTCCATAAAGGATTTTCCATTGTCTGATAACTTTTGTTATGCATGACTCTGTAGCTTCATGTGTTTAGCTGCTGTTGATCTTTGTCTGTCAGATTAGAAACACTGTAATTTTTATAATTTTTATTGTACAATTAAGTGGCTTATATCACTATACTGTCTCTGTCTTTTGGACTATGTAGAGCGAATGTAGTGCAAATAGTTTCCATGACTGTGTTTTTAGCAGATGATTACTGAATACATGCCTTGTATGACCACAAGGCAGCCAAAACCTTATGCCAACTCTTGTCTACTCATTACTGTGGGGGAAAACCAACCAGTAACTCTGCTCCTTGCCACCTCCTGACTTTTTATAACAGTCTGCTCTGTCGACTAGCTATGGTGAAGACCACTGACATCACTTGCCCACACCTGTTAGTGTGGCCTTTAAAAGTCGCATTATCAATCTTGCATTTTGTACAAAGAGTTCCAAGCTCGACACTAACACCAACACCAACTTCTGTTGCATTAAACACTTGCAGTCACATTTCCTCTTTATTTGGCAACTTTGCAATGGATGTGCTTGGCATCAGACTGAGCCTTCTTGCTATGTGGGAGATTGCTTCTGGGCTTCACAGTACATCATCCTTTTTGCAAATTTCTATCACTTACTGATGGTCCTCTGCTTTAAACATCCTTCAAGTTTGGATTCTTTCGCACTATTCTTTCTTCATGTCACAATTTTCACAAACATTAGTGTGCTTTTACAATGTAAACAGAAGTTTGAGAAAGTTTTTCTGACCTTCATTTTATCACATCAACTGCAACACTGTATGTAAGGCCTTCTCAAATCTGAAAGTGGACTTGGAAGTGTTAACGAATTATGAGCAGGCTATATGATGAAATACAATATGAAAATCAGTAACACTAAGGACATGGTAAAGAAATCTACAAGAATGGCGAGGAAGGTGCCATCAGCAGACTTAATGAAGAAATGCTCTCAAAAGGGTGAAGGACTTTCATTATTTAAATAACATTATCAGCTATACTGTACACTGTAAAACATAAATATGATCTACAACACATGAAAAGAAAGATTTTTAATATAAAGAAAAGTCTGTTAAAAGTTAAGGTTGTATACCATCCATCAGAGAAGTACCTCGTCAAAAGTTGCAAGTGGAATACTACAAGCTATGAAGCAGAAACTTGGACTCTACAAAAATAAGAAAGTAAGAAAATAATTCTTTATCAGTGTTTTTCTGATGGGCGTAGAAATACCTTGGGACAGCACACCAATGAATGTGGAGTTGCAGAAATGGTTCTCGTGCATGATGTCAAATGTCATGAAATCCCCTCAATATTTCATTGACACAACTGACTGACATCTTCAGTTGCAACAAACTGAGCTATGACAGATGCCTCTTATTTATGCCAGTCTACATAGGAAATGCACAGATGCAAATGTCCTATATCTGGTGGCCAATATCAAAGATTTCCTATCAGTAGCAGGGAGGACAGTTACATCATCTGTTGAGTGATGAACCAAGGACTTTGGTGTGCACACGAATGCTGTTGTTTCTATTGTGTGCTGCCACTGGTCACCACAGCACCCTCTTTTGGAAGCCACATGCTGAAGTACACATCCATTCCTGATGAGTCAACAGTCTCGCCATTTTCATCTGTATATTTACGTCACCACTGACGCATCTTCTCTTGTATGACCAATAGTTTCCCTTAGTGGCTACTGTGACTTTAATATTGCCAGCAGTGGACATTATGGTGTGCTATGTTGGAATCCTGTATCTGTTCAAAAGATTTCTGGAGCTGCAAACATCTGGGACAGCCGATGGCAGGTTACAGAAACGACAGCCACTGCACATACACACAAGTCCTTGGTTCATCATCCACAGGTGGCATAGTTGTCCTTCCCATTTTCTATCAGGAAATTTTCAATACTGGCCACCAAATTTGGTGACTTCACACCTGCAAATTTCCAGTTTAGACTGCTATAAATAGGACACGCCATCTGTAACTCTGCAGTGCGTTCGTCGCAACTTACGATATTAGTCAGGTGCGCTGATGAAATATTTTGGGGATTTCACAGTGATATCCAACATTTTGCCTGAGAACCATTTCTGTAACTAGTCTGTTTGGAAAGCCTGAAGCAACATGAATTTTGAGCTGTTTGTAGTAGTATTGTAGTAGTAGTAGTAGTAGTAGTTGTTGTTGTTGTTGTTGTTGTTGTTTGGTCAGCACCAAGGTCACTAGCATCCTTACTAAAATAGTGAGATGAAAGGGTTTAAAATGTTGAAAGTTGCATTATACTAGAAATGTAACTCACTCTGCTCCATTCCAACTTGCTTTCACTCACTTTTTCAAACAGAAGTACACAATATACAAGACTTAGTCTACAGTCAGTCTGTATAATCTATTGTTAAATGACATGTACAATAATAACACAATACCTAAAATAATTCATCAGCAGACTGACTGATTGATCACTCAAAATATGTGAGAACTAACTACCCAGAAAATACATTAAAATCATCTACCTAATACCTTAAGTATAGCATCAGATGCTATGAAGAATCTCATGAAACATTCATTTCATTGCCTTCTAACATAAGAAGTTAAATCAGTTGTTGAGCACCTACAGGCCTCCTGACTTGGTGAAAAAAACATACCATTAAAATGTGCCTTCAGATATCTGTGTGGCACAAACACTATACTCTGGTGGGTGCTCTCATTAATCTGTTTGCAAACATAGGAGCACAGTTATATCTAGTAAAACATCAAGAAGAGGAGAAAATAGGGTGATCGCCATTTTTACAGTGATTTTCATTGTGCACCTACTTTTAAGAGATGAAGAAACAAAGATGCCCCAAGACAGCTGTTTGTGGAGGATATAAAGAGCTGGCCTCTATATTATTTCATTAATCAGCTAGTTACAAAAACAAAATACCTACAACAGAACCGTTGTAACATCCTGCTTCCCCCTCCCACCCCTACCCCACTGAAAAAGAACTGAGAATACAACTGCATACAATCCCTGTATGATAGCCCAGTTCTGTAAGATATTGGAAGTTGTGTTGAAAACAATCCTGACATCAAAAAAAGAGTCGTGCAAGATAAATGAAAGTTGGTAGGGACATTTCTACATCTTAAAGATAATTTCTATTCAAATTTTGCACTAGTCACATAAGAGTGGCACTAGTAGCATCACTATGAGGATGCAAATCAGGTTTTCTTCCAATACACACTAACCGTTGTGAGTGTAAGTTACCTTAGAGACTGGATGTGATGAGTTGATATTAGTCAAGAAAGCCTTTAAGGTGACAAAGACATCATTACCAACACCTCACTGAGTTTGAATGTCGTCGTGTAATTGGGCTATCAGAAGCTGTATGTTCCATCCGTGATATTGCACAAATACACTACTGGCCATTAAAATTGCTACACCAAGAAATGCAGATGATAAATGGGTATTCACTGGACAAATATATTATACTAGAACTGACCGGTGATTACATTTTCATGCAATTTGGGTGCATAGATACTGAGAAATCAGTACCCAGAACAACCACCTCTGGCCGTAATAACGGCCTTGATACACCTGGTCATTGAGTCAAACAGAGCTTGGATAGTGTGTACATGTACAGCTGGCCATGCAGCTTCAACACGGTACCACAGTTCATCAAGAGTAGTGACTGGCGTTTTGTGATAAGCCAATTGCTCGGCCACCTTTGACCAGGCGTTTTCAACTGGTGAGATATCTGGAGAATGTGCTGGCCAGAGCAGCAGTCGAACATTTTCTATATCCAGAAAGGCCCATACAGGACCTGCAACATGCGGTCGTGCATTATCCTGCTGAAATGTAGGGTTTCGCAGGGATCAAATGAAGGGTAGAGCCACAGGTCGTAACACATATGAAATGTAATGTCCACTGTTCAAAGTGCTGTCAATGCGAACAAGAGGTGACCGAGACCTGTCACCAATGGCACCTCATACCATCACGCCAGGTGATACGCCAGTATGGCAATGATGAATACACACTTCCAATGTGTGTTCACCGCGATGTCACCAAACACGGATGCGACCATCATGATGCTGCAAACAGAACCTGGATTCATCCAAAAAAAAAGACGTTTTGCCATTCGTGCACCCAGGTTCGTCGTTGAGTACACCATCGCAGGCGCTCCTGCCTGGGTAACCGCAGCCATGGTCTCCGAGCTGATAGTCCACGCTGCTGCAAACGTCGTCGAACTGTTCATGCAGATGGTTGTTGTCTTGCAAAAGTCCCCATCTGTTGACTCAGGGATCGAGACATGGCTGCACAATCCATTACAGCCATGGGGATAAGATGCCTGTCATCTAGACTGCTAGTGATACGAGGCCGTCGGAATCCAGCACGGCGTTCCGTATTACCCTCCTGAACCCACCGATTCTATATTCTGCTAACAGTCATTGGATCTCGAACAATGAGAGTAGCAATGTCACGATACGATAAACTGCAATTGCGATAGGCTACGATATGACCTTTATCAAAGTCGGAAACGTGATGGTACACATTCCTCGTCCTTACACGAGGCATCACAACAACGTTTCACCAGGCAACGCTGGTCAATTGCTGTTTGTGTAAGAGAAATCGGTTGGAAAGTTTCCTCATGTCAGCACATTTTAGGTGTCGCCACCGGCGCCAACCTTGTGTGAATGCTCTGAAAAGCTAATCATTTGTATATCACAGCATCTTCTTCCTGTCAGTTAAATTTTGAGTCTGTAGCACATCATCTTCGTGGTGTAGCAATTTTAATGGCCAGTAGTGTACTTGGCAGGAATGTAGCCACTGTACATGATTGCTTGCAGTGGTGGCCATGAGAATGTAAGGTCATGAGAAGACTGGGCTCTGGGCAGCCATATGGCACTACTAGAAGGAAAGACTACCATGTTCCTTGCTGTGGTGCATTGTACTGTGTCTGTAGCAGCAATATGAGCAGCAGTTGGCACTACAGTGACACAACAAACTGTTGTAAATCATTTACATTAAGGAAACAGATCCTCAAGGACAGCTCTGAAACGGACACCTCAAGGATCGCTCTGAAACAGAAACCTCAAGGGTAGCTCTAAAACAGACACCCTGTTGTGTGCATTCCAAAACCCCAGACCACTGTCGTTTGCGATTTCAACGATGTCAAATGAGAGCTCACTGGAGGGCCAACAAGAGATCTTTTGTGTTTTCTGATGACTGCCTCGGTGCCAGTGATGGCCATGTGTTGGTTAGGAAGAGGCCAGTTGAGGACCTACACACAATCTGTCTGTGTGCTAAACCCACTGGACCTACACCTGGAGTTATGGATTGGGGTGTGATTTTCTATGACAACAGGAGCGCTCTCGTGGTTAACTCTCGCATCCTGACTGCAAATCTGTATATCAGTCAAGTGATTCAACTTGTTATGCTGCCATTCATGAACAGCATTCCAGGTGGTGTTTTTTAACAGGATAATGTTCAATCACATACCGCTGTTGTAACCCAACATGCTTTATAGTGTGCTGACATGTTGCCTTGGGCTGCTCTATTGCCACACATAGCACATATGGGACACCATCAGATGACAATTCAGGTGTCATTCACAACCAGCATTAACTGTCCCTGTATTGACCAACCAAGTTCAACAGACACAGAACTCTATACCACAAATTGACATCTGGCACCGGTACAACACCTTTTGCATGCTTGCATTCAACATTCTGACAGTTACACCAGTTATCAATGTACCGACTTTTCAGATTCTCAATGGCTTTTCTTGTGTTTACATTCCTGAAATGTTAAACCACTTAACTATTTTACCTACACAAATGTATTCCAGAAACTTCATTACTCTACATTAATTATTTTTTCCTCATCAGTGTGTTATGAAAGGGATCAATCTTAACGTTAGAGGAGCTCTTTTCTTAGAAAAGTGTATTCTATCAACTATATTAGCTGCAGTTCAAATAATATGGTCAAAGCAAATTCTGCATAAACTTCAAACTCCTTTCCTCATGTGCAACAAATCTAAAAGAAATATTACAGTTTACTTTGTTGTAAACTCAGTTGTCCAAATCAAGAATATCAGTAATTTAGTATTGGAAATTACTGGTGCAAAATGATTTACAAGAAGAGGATAAAGATGGGAAATTAAATACCTGATTATTACGCACTGATTTTCATTATCTATTAACATGTTTCTGTACATCTCATCAGCTAATGCATAGATATGTGGCGGGTTTTCATATGGTGCCTGCAAAAATTAAATAGCAATTACCTTTCATTTACCCAGAGAACAGTCATGAAACATTTGTAAGAACATTATCAATTAGTATAACACAAGGAAGGCAATTTGTGGTGAGAAATGAGTCAGTAGAAGATATATAGAAAATGAAAAATAAACATATATTTAAAAAAAAAAAAACTACATCTCTGTCTTGAACTGCTTCACTGCATTTTCAAACAACCAACTCATAAGGAACAATACGAGAGAAGGAAAGTTGCTACTCAAAAGAAAGTTATACTGCATATTCGTTATCAGAAAAATTCCTATCATGAAACCAAGTTTCATCTCTTCCAAAATTTAATCAAATGCAGTGTTGATAATATACACAGTTCAGTCACATTAATGCAACCACCCCCTATATTCGACATCAACATGAAATAACCACTCACAGACAGCAGGTGGCAGCACTAGCTGTGGAGGGTATATAAGGCAGGTTTGGGGACACATGAAACAGTGTAGTCACTGTCATAATGTGGTAACTGAGTGATTTACCTGGCATCCAAAAGTGCATGATCATTGGTTTCTGGACCAAGGGTGGAAGAATTTCAAGAACAGGTAAGTTTGCAAACTGTTTACATTCTGCTGTGGTTCTAACATGAGTGGCAAAATTATTGTTGTTGTTGTGGTCTTCAGTCCTGAGACTGGTTTGATGCAGCTCTCCATGCTACTCTATCCTGTGTAAGCTGCTTCATCTCCCAGTACGTACTGCAGCCTACATCCCTCTGAATCTGCTTAGTGTATACATCTCTTGGTCTCCCTCTACGATTTTTACCCTCCACACTGCCCTCCAATACTAAATTGGTGATCCCTTGATGCCTCAGAACATGTCCTACCAACCGATCCCTTCTTCTAGTCAAGTTGTGCCATAAACTCCTCTTCTCCCCAATCCCATTCATTGGCATAATAGAACCATCCAAAGCTGTTCTGAGGCAACAGTGGTGCAGCACAGGCCATAGATGAGAGAGGTGAACTACGGTTATGGAGACGTGTATGGGCGAACAGACATGCAACTGTTGAGCTACTGACCAGCCAGATGAACCAAAGAGCTACCAACAGTGTCTCCTCAATGAACATTTACTAAACATTGCTGTGTATGGAACTCTGGAGCAGGCACCTTGTTCATGTACTCTAGCTGACTGCTGTTCATCAGTGATGAAGGCTGGAATTTCCGGACCAATGCTGCAACTGGACATCCACTGAGTGGCGACAGGTGGCCTTTTCAGACGAATCATGACTTTTGTGATATTCCCTCGATGATCTCGTCATTCTGGAAGGCACACTGGATCAACACAAGTACGCACCTGTCCTTGGGGACAATGACTGCCTCTATATGCAGCTTGTTTTTCCGTGGCACAATGACATCTACCAGCAGGACAAAGCAACATGTCACGCAGTTCATAGCATGTGTACATGGTTCGAAGTGTACCAGGATGAGTTTACCATTCTTCCGTGGCCACTAAACTCAAATCAATAATCTGAGGGACCATCTCAGTCGGGTTATTTGCACCATGAATCCTCAATTGCGAAACCTAGTGCAGCTGGGCACAAAACTGGACAGCATGGCTCTACATCCCTGTCTTTAACTTCCAGAATATCATTGACTCTCTTCCTGCAAGTCTTGCAGCAATTCACACTGCGAAATTTGGTTATTCAAGCTTCTGACAGGTGGTCACATTAATGCGACTAGACAGTATAGTAATTTCACCTAATAGCTAGACACAAATTACATAAGCAACAAGTTCACACAAAAATCTTTTTAATATAACATGTTTTTTAAAAAACATAAAATAATTTCTCCTAGCCCCATACAGAATCCTAACCCCATGCATATAGTCATGAAACTTCATGCATGTGACTTTTTAATAGCTATGACAATACTTGTAAAATTTATAATGATGATTGTCAGGAACATGCAATAATAACTGATGAATGAACAGTTCACATAAATCACAAACAATTTTATTGCACTGCAAATGATATGAAATGTTGGGACTTTTCCCAAGAACTACACTCTACACTCATTATCTATTTCATGCCCTACACATTTTTAGATTTAAATTTTACAGCTAGCTCATCAGGAGTTAAAAATTAATTGCGAAATTTGTACTGAACAAACAAACAGACTAGAAAGTGACCTAATAAAAACCTCTTAAAACTAATTAGTCATGAAATAACAAACATAGGTAAATCACTGAGAAGAGTTGTTATCCAGTATTATTAGCCATAATAAAAATTAAGAATAAGTTTAGTGCTCCACTTACAAGTTTTGCATAGTACTGCCAAGAGGATGAAAGGGGATGTGCCAACAGCTGACCGCAGTTTACCAATGAGAGGCAGATTACATATCTCTTAGATCACATGTTTCTTAGTAATGAATTGAGGTTAACCTTTGATGTCCTTATCACAATGTTATAAGTGCAGTCTTCAGTCCAAAGACTGGTTTGATGCAGCTCTCCCCACCAGTCTATTCTGTGCAAGCCTTTCCCCTCCTCTGCACAACTACTACAACCAACATCCATTTGAACCTGCTTACTTAGTCAAGCCTTGGTCTCCACCTACAATTTTTAGCCTTAACCCCCACACTTGCCTCCATTACCAAAAAAAGATTGCTTGATGACTCAGGGTGTGTCCTATCAACAGGTCTCTTCTTTTAGTCCAGTTGTGCGATAAATTTCTTTTCTCCCCAATTCGGTTCAGTACCTCTTAATTAATAACCAAATGTACCCATCTAATCTGCAGTATTCTTCTGTTGCACCAAACTTCCCTATTCCCCTTTGTCTGAATTGTTTATCATCCATGTTTCACTTCCTTACAGAGCTTCACTCCAGGGGAAAAAAAACCCTATACTTCTTGATCACAATACAACCTTGATAGGTGCAATGTAACCAAACAAATACATAAAAAAAGAAAATAGATTTTACAAGAATTTTAGTTGGAAATATGCAGTAGCTAATTTGGAAGCCTGAATCAAAGACACTGTAATGGCATCAATTTAAGCAGATTCCTTCAGTCCCAATGTAATCACAACCTCATGTTTCCCTATATATTCCAAGGAACAGCATGGGACAAGACACAAACTATGAAGTACATTGAAAGCTTTCAACATCACCCTTAAAAACATACAGCCCCTTTATTCACCTCTCATTTACGTAAAGCCATGTTTCCAATAGTTATGTGAAACTGCCTGTTGGCAAACAACATTCAGCAGATAAAAATATCCCATCTTGCACTTCCCCTTTCCTTAACTATAACCTTAACAACCATTAATTATTGAAATACCAAAGGCTATCTCAATACATCCAACTTCCCCTAATCTTTACAATTTTAATCTCCTTGTCGAAGCCAGGATAAAAACTCAATTTTCAGATGAAAAATTTCAGACAAAATACAATCATCTTAGTTTAATAACATATAAAATCCCTTAAAGGCAAAATCAAATTTGCTCTGCAAAATTTAATGGAGAAATATTAATCTATCAGCATTTCCTTAAATACTGCCAAGGCCTTTGATTGTGTCAATCATAAAAATTTACTACAGATAGTACAGTGATACAGACTTATCTGTGACCTTCACCTCTTGCAACTGGATGAAAGAAAGCAAACAGTAAAACTGAACTACACAAATCACAGCCTAAGCTGCAACTCAGTACAAGCATTATTGTAAAAAAGGTCTATTGCCATTTTATACCCTAACAAATGCAATACCTATTACCTCAAATGTGAAGTTTTACAGTGTATTTGACAGCAGTTATTGCTGGTTTCCTGCAGGCTTGGCAACACCACGTGCACAAGAACAGATTCTTCAACCATACTTGATGTACACAAATGTATCTTCTGGACTCAAGATGATTAGATGTGGTAACCTTGCCGAATTCTACACTGTGCACTCATACTTAAGCTCAAAACATGAAATGGCTTTAGAAAACAGCAGTAGTTATCCTCTTGTTGCTCCACAAGGCTGTGACCTAGGTATTTTAAGACATTTAAAGATAGTAGCATTCATGCCATCAGCTCTTTTTACACATGGTAAACAACTCAATTGTCATAAAACAGGTCTACCACAATCATCGTCACGAGTTTCAGCCTGCAGTACAGGTTGCCTAATAACGGAAGAAGAATGGTTAAAAGCAACATAAGCTGTCCCTCTGAAGTAACTACTGTTACTTGCAGCAGTTCACATTTCCAGCATGTCATAATGATGATGTAACTGACAAGTGATTGTTACAGCCTAAGATAAATTTGTGAGGAACAGAGACAAATGCTTGAGACCCTTTCTCAAGAACACCATGTCCCTACCACAATGCTGTGTGGATCATTACATCTTGTAAATCTTACATAATTTTCGATAATGTCCAAAGAGGCAAAATTTTTAAGTAAAAAGAGACTTGCATAAGAAAATGTTTCACAAAATTTATGGGGGATGTGAACCGAGGCATAAGAAATACTATTCCTGCAAATACTTTGTGTTATGTGTTATATTCACCTCAGGAATTGGCATAAGTACAACAGATATGTCATCTATCTATCATTCTCTCATGGGGTAGTTACAAACAGCTGTTAATACAGCACCCCCCTCCCCCCAACCAACCCCTCCCTCCAGTATTCTTGATGTCTCATGGCGAGTGATGCAAAATGCCTAATAGCAGCACTGCCTTGTTCTATACTATTAACTCATCATATTTCCAATGACTATAATATTTTGTCACAATGCTTTCCTATTTTTCAATATTTCCAGGACAATAAGTGATCTTGCAAAGGCAGGGAGGGACCGTGGGTGGACCAGTATGGTTGGAGTTGGTTGTAGGCTTCACTTAAATCTCTGCGTGAGCATTATTATCCATCTTCAGGGTGGCTACTCAAACTTGGAAAAGAAAAAAAGATTTCCTGAGGATTCCAGGTGTCAGGAGGAAGGTGGTGTCAAGAATGTCAAGAAGCTCCTGACAAAAAAATGGCGAGTGCCACGGGTAAAGGGGGGGGGGGGGGGGGTTGCACGTGGCAGAATACCATAACAATGACGACTTTTCTTGCCTCTCAGTGGAGCTATACACCAGCCATAAGCCGTATTTAACAGCAGTTTTTAAACATCAATAATTTATATATGATAATATTCATATAATTAATATGCTCTGAAGTAATAAGTATTTTAAAAAATTTTGATTCATAGAACTCAATAAAATTCAATTTCAATGCTAAGTTAAAAACACAGAATTCCCTAAGATTTTATGAAATTCTATGACATTTCACTGATTTTTCCAGGTAAAATATAATTCACTGAGAATTCCAGGTTTTCAGGAAGAATCGCCACCCTGGTCTTGTGTAATGACCATTGCTGGGTGCACTCTCGGCCTGTAGCTGCAGGGGATTCCACACACAACTTATACTGACAATCTTTGTCGTTATTGATGACATTCTTGAGGATTTTTATTTCTACAGATTCATTTACTACACTTTCCCAATAATTGCTAGCTCAGCACAGTAATTTGGGTTTTCTAAATGTCAAATGTGTGTTCTGTGTTCCCCATGAAGTTTCAAGATACAGTGCTGTATTTGACCAATATATTGGTGGTCAAACTCAATTAAGATGCTATATATTCCTGATACGTGAAGTCTCAGTGGATCCTGCACAAAGCTGAGAAAATCTTTTGTCTTTGGTGGTGGCTGGAAGACAATTTTGGTGTTGCAGTTTACAAACAGCACCATGATCTTGGCTGAGAGTGGCCCCATATAGGGAAGAAAAGTGAGCTTATGGGCTGCTACATCTTTCCTTTCTTTAACATCCTTCTAATCTGGACTTCTCTGTATACATTTCAATAGAACACTTCCTTCAGATGTTGCGGCTCAGCTGGGAAGCTGCTTTTCACAGATGTCACACGCCCTATGTACCAGAATGGTTATCACTGAATGCCTCTCACATGATGGTGCCAACTCACTGCTGTGCTGAGCCAATGGCTGTTGGCAAACATAATAAAGAATCTATAGAAATAAATAATGATTCATGAGAACCAAATGAAGCTTGTTAACTACACTTGGTGTGGAGTCCCGCAATAGCAGCTACAGGCCTAGAGAACACTCAGCAAAGCCCAAAATATGAGTTGGATCCAGAATGTTGGAGCAGAAATCCAAGCAATGCATCCCACCCTCCTCCCCAACCACACAAGACACTGGTACTCACAGTAATGTGTAGGGGATGGCTGTCCATGTGTATAAATATAACTACTTCTGCAATATCTCGAAAATTTGCCAAAAGATGATGATTATGACATTAGTTACAACAGTGTCACCTAGCTGGAAATGCCCAAGAGCTTATGACCAGTAGTACACATTGGGAAAATTCCCATTGACACATAATAGTAATATGTTTGTGTAATATGTTAATTTAAAACTACTGCTCATGGAGAAAGAAGGGAAGGAATTCTAGGTACAGCCTTTCGTTAAGAATCATCCTCATGTTCACTTTGAATTATTTGAAAAGCAGCATAGTACCCACAATTTGGATTAAGAAATGACCAAGTCCTTATATACACGATTTCCTATTTCAGCCACAGACCAAAGAAAGTTCCATCATCACAATAAAGATCAAGCTGTTGACCTTGAAGTGGTTTCAGAAACAATGCCATTAACAGTTTTAAAAATAAATAACTGTTTAATGCTAAAGTGGAGACAAAGCTGAAAAGTGACTCTTCAGTTGTAAACTTCAAATTCAATGCCAGGAAGCACAAAAACCAAAACACATTTTTCATGAAAACTTCAAGAAGAAAATGGGCACAGAAAGGACCAAATATAATTAAAATTAAGTTCACTATGTACTGCCAAATAACAAACAAATTATGGATGTTTTCAGGTCTTGAACCACTTCAGGAATTCTGGTGACCACAAGTTCTTACGATTCAAAATAAAACTGTACACTGTAATGACACATTCCTATGCAGAGACATACGATATCTTAAAAGCTGCGCCAAAGATAAATTGAGAGGCATGTATATTATAATCTTTGTAAAGTTCACATTGGATTCTCTTTTGTTTGATACTCCAAGGAGCTAAGGGACACTTTCGATTGTTGCCTTGTGGAGGATGGACGTGATTTTTGGACTGTGCGGAAAGGCAGCCATGTGGTTGGTAATTATGGTTTGTGCGATGAGCACAGCAAGTCTTATTGTGTTGTGAATAAAAAATAGTGAAAAGTATCGAAGTGTTACGAAAATTATTTATAGCGACGTAGCATAGTATTCCTTGGTTTCCACCGTCTTCGTGAAGTGAACCGATGCCGACTCATGATGGTACACACGGTCAACAAAGAGAACATCGATGGCGACTAATGAATTAATATTGTGGCAGAAGGACCAATTCTACGTCTAAGGTGAGAACTCTGATTAAATCAACAATGACGTGGAATTTAAAATGTAAAATGTTTTTTATTTATTTCGCCACACTGGCGACCGCTGACAGGGACAGTGCTGGTGGAACAAAGAGTAAGTACTTCATTGTTGTGCTACAAATGTACTTGTACTAATTACTGTTTCTCTGTTACATGACGCACATGGAAAATGACGAATAAAGTGAAACAATATTAACTGTATAAACGGATGGCACAATAACCAGAAGGAACAAGGACAAGGATTTACAAAACTAACGTAATCGTGAGTGATGCAGTTCAGTCGGAATTAAGGTAGGAAAGCGCAAACGCATGCAGTGGCTGCACCTTGGCTTAGCTCCACTTAAAGCACAACCTTTTCCTGTCCATATTAAAATCCTGGTAGTGTTTGTGGCAACACACAATTACACTTTGATAATTACTTTTTTATGTTCAACAATCGCAGAATTAGAAGACGTAGTGCGCCATCTTGTAAATTTCCGACGCGCAACAAATAACAATCGCGAGATATTTTTATTAATTCAACTGCGAGAGAATTTAAAGATTTAGATTAACAGTAAAGTACAGATAAAAATAATATCTTCATAATGGAATCGAAGAACTTTAATTTGACAAATGTTCATGGACACGTCACCGATTCTGACAATAGTGACGTAAATGATGACGCAATTAGTTTTTCAGCACAACATAATGTAGAAGTAAATACAATTCAATTGCACTCCACAGGGATTAACAATAACGAACCACTTGCAAATGAAACCTTGTGCACAGTCGATGAAGCATCGATTACCAGATCAGATGAAAATATTTCGCGTGAAGTCAGTGAACCTAGCCCGGTTTCGATTCAATCAGACCGTGGCAGAGAAACAATGGCAACAAATAATGGCATAAATACAAACACACAAGCTTCGTCAGTTACGCTTGAGGCATTATATAGTCTGATGTCAAATGTGAGCGAGAAACTGGCGAATCTAGAAATAATGACAAACACAAAATTGTCAAACATGGAAATTGGGTTCCAACAGCAGTTTTCAAGTGTAAACACGCAATTTGAAAACATACACAGACATTTCGATCAACGCTTAAATAAACTCACCAATGAAATCGATCAAAAGATCGAAGACAAAGTCATCAAAACCGTCAATAGTGTATACAATGTATTGGCAAATGACTTAGAAAAGAAATTGTCAGATCTTACAACCAAACAGGAACAGGAACTGTCAGAAATAGTAGAAACACACAATCAAACACAAACCGTACAAAAAGAAATACATGAAAACGTACAGGCTATTCAATTAAATTTAACAAGAGTACAGTCCGCATGTGAAGAAATACCTGACCAAGTTAATAAAGTTAACGAAGAAGTCGGTTTTCTGAAACAGGAGACTCGACGTATCAACGCGGACATTATCAAAATAAATGAAACTTTAGAAAACGGTAATGTAAATGAATCAATAACTGACCGGGAAACAAAACTTTTTGAAAAATTAGGTAATGAAATCAAAGTAGCCGAGGACAGAATACGTAAGGAAATTGCTGGTAGACTAAACGTTTCAAATGACTTGCCTACGTCAAGCAACAAGCAGCGCGACACTTATTCGCCCGTGCCAGATTACGATGTCAATAACGCAGAACATCACGCGCCCTGTCCGGCGTATGTGCACGCACCGGCACAGGCAAACAATGGCTATTCGCCAAACGCGGTGCTGCAACAGGCAGTAGGCGTGTCGCCTTGCATCTCGACGATTCTACTCGATGAGAGCCTGTTGAAACATAGACAGTTTCCAGTTTTCTCCACAGAATCCAGAAAAACTCATCCAGTCGTATTTGTAAGAGCATTTAAAAATGTCTTACCAAGAAACTGGACTGAGGCACAGAAGATTAGATATGTAGTAGGCTTCACACAAGGCGACGCACTTTTGTGGGCCACAGACATGGCTGAACAGTGCGTCACCTACGAACAATTTGAACGGGCTTTCTTGGAGAAATATTGGTCTGCTGGGGTCCAAGAAAGACTGCGCCGTGAAGTATTCAACCCACAACCGTTCAACCTCAAAAACGGCGGGTTGAGAAAGTATTTCGAAAAGTACTTGAATAAGACGCGCTATTGGAACAATCCAATACCGCACGTAGATGTTCTCAAAATTCTGAAAAACAAACTACCCGCGAACTTACGCGAAAAATTGGTAACCATACCGGAGAACGACCTTGAATACTTTCTTTCCGTGCTTGACTCAATTGATATAATATACGAAGAAGAGCCGAGCACAGGTAATCGGAATGAATATTCCGGAACCAATCAAAACAACGGTAACGGATATCATTTTAATGGCAGTGGACAAAACCCACACAGTTGGCATCCGTATGCGACAAGGCCAAATAATGGAACCTGGAATTACGGAAATCGGAGGAATTCGGCGCCACAGAGACGTGAAGACCGAAGGTATAGTACAGATTACGGTCCACGCCGGTATGGAAATGATAGAAATCACGTGAATGATTGGTCAGGCCCGCGTGATGAAAGGCGGCACACAAATGAAAATTACAATAGTTACAGTAATAGGAATGACAGACCAAGGAGGAATAGCGACGGCCGGTCGCAAGAAAATGTTGCACGCAGCGGTCCGGAAACTAATTGGCGACAGAATAACCACTCAGTACACTTTGTAGAGGTAACGGACAGTACTGAAGCAACGCCTTTGTCTCCCCCGGTAAACAACAATCGGTCGTAATGAGCCCCCACCGGCCGACCGATTTGACAACAGGGGGCACAAACAAGCACACATTACATCTTAGACAATTATTTTTAAGATATGATTAGGATGCGACCGTAGAAGATGATCTATGTGAAGAAGAGACGAAAGCACCGGACAAGGTAAGTGACCTCGTGCAGGCTGTAATAACAACAAAAAGATAGGAAACGTTACAGAATTTAACATTGGACAGGAAGTACTATTACGTACCCACCCAAAATCCTCTAAAATTAAGGCATTAAACAAAAAGTGGCAGTTTCATTATAATAGACAAACCTCACCCAGGATGTTATCTGTTAGGTAACACACGAACGGGCAAGATGAAAGGGTTATACCCCCACAAGGACATCAAGGAATTTTTTCATTAAAGGTTATATGTTATTTTAGCAAAATTGAAATTGTACAACCTTGGATCACATAGTAAAATTGCTGTCATTAACCCAAGAAACGTGCGAACAACTGGGGGCATATGCCAGCTTAAAAACGCATATTTAACCAAACCTAATGAAACATGTGTTACTGTGAGTCTTAACACTATAAAATAACCCATACGGTACTTTTGTAGTCTAACTCAGTTATTTAAGAGAGGGGAACAAAGACAAATTAGCGCGAAGGTCAGAGTTTGTTCGCTTGAGACGAGCAACAAACCACACGTCGAAGTTGCAATCCAACGCTCAGCTCATGAGCACGCGATAGCTGCATGTCAAGACGAGGTCATTGGCCGCGCTGTAGGCAGCGAGCCGGGGAGAAATCTTCCCCCCTTCCATGTCCGATCAGCTGAGCGTATACAAAGCGCAAAGGCGCATGCGCGGTCGAGTCCAGGTGTCACGTGACTATTACACGATGGTGGCTATCACGAATAATGTTCACCAACAATGCAGAGTTTTCCCCGCACCTACAGTCCAGTCGTGGTACGTAAGCGCTCATGCGCGGAACGTTTAAAAGTTTTGAGACCACTCTTACTATGAGACACAGAGACGAAAGTCATTCAAAAACAAGAAAGGAAAGGGTACACAAGTCTTGTAAATAGTAACTTAGAAAATTTAATTATAAGCTGATATTACGTAATGAAAGTGAACATACAAGTACATACTGGTCATGGACGGTATTGTAATATTGTAATATTATATTATACTGAGTAAAATCTTAGCTTGTACGGAAGGAGAAAGAAAATAGAAAAAAAATAAATAATGCAGATATATAACCGGAAGAAAGGCTATGTACACGAGAACAGCACACAATTACATATAGGGAAAAAGCAGCAAAGAGGAAATCAAAGAGATAACGCATACATTTACATTACACAGTAGATAGCGATTTTCAGAATGAACAACAAGGTAAACGCGGGAATTTTTGTGACTAAGGAAAAGAGTGACACAAGCTTTAAAATAGGGTAATAATAAACAGACCTATGCAGCGTGAGTAATGAACTGAATCGCTCTCAAAACAAATACCTAGGGTTTATAGAGAGAGACACACACATTAACGTTAGGAAACACCTGAAGCACTCAGCAAACAACTTTGTAGAATATATAAGCTATACACGAGGGTACATGTACGAAAGCTAAAGTGTAAAGGAGGAAAATAGGGAATGTTGCGCATTAATGGACTGTAAGGCAGTTATGTATGTAAGAAGAAATATTTAGTTGTAAGTATTATTAGTATAAGGGACGATGCTCAGCACACCCTGAATTATTTTGGAATATTGAAGGAATGGTGCAGGGTACCGAAAAAGGGCCCCACCAGCAAAGTGTATATTATAGTGGTAGATATTTTTTTGTGTATAAACGTATGTATGAACGTGTGAAAGGCGAAAGAAGCCCTGTACATGTACGGAACTTAAACAACGTAGAAGTGTATAAGGAAATTAAACTGTAAGACAACCTCGTATAAACAGGTATACCTAACGTCAGGAAACAACTTAATTAAAACCGTAAGACTCTACGAGTTTACGAGAAAATGCGAAAAACCTGATACAAAGTGTAACATTAGCGATGCTTCACTCATGTATGCAAAAGGAAGGTATGAATTACTTTACCCACTTGAAACATGAAAGGAAAAAATCATGTCAAAATTATATCTTTCACACATATAACAATTTACAGTCACAAAGAATGAAAATGATGTCGCCGCTATACGAGAAACAGGTAAGTAGTGTGATCGACGACCTGTAAGCAAAGGAATCGTCTATAAAATGAATTATGAACAAAAGCGTCGTAAAGAATTTCATGCTGCACTGAAGCTATGAAGGTCTGATTGTTCGTGTACATAGATTTTTATGACAACCGATGCATTAAAATGTCTGTATTTTTTCTCCCATGATAACACAAGACGCCTATAAGCGCACTTTAATTGAAGATGATACACGCAACCAAGGGCGTGCCGCTATTATGAAACTCTGTACATAGTAATAGTAGTTACACCCTGAACTTCAAAATTTTATGTTTATATGTCCATGTTAATGTAGAAAATTTTATTAGAGGTAATGATTTACAAGCACACCAGAACGTGCTTAAGCACAAAACACTGTACATATTAGGGTTATGCTGCATATAAATGATTATTTCGTGCATTTTCAGATTTTATACGCAAAAAACCGTAGCATACACGTAGTCGTTGCCACTACCCTAAGTAGAAGGTAGAAAATTCCCTTCCCAAGCTTCAGTGGAGCGGCTACAGCTGTATTCTCTGCATGCTGATGCATGTCGTTGCGTATGAAGAATACGTAACGGAGGTAAACCTTTACTTATACTCGAGTTCAAGAAGGAAAACAAAGGACTTGTTCCTTCTAACAGATTAATGGAAAAAGGCGAGCGTGTGTGTCAGTAAAATCCAAGACGAAGAAGCCACTATGAGTGGTCAAAAATTTTTTCAATTTTAGTCGATAGTTTTTTCCTGTAGTTAATGTAAACAATGTATTGTATGTATTATATGTTATTCCATTGTATGTGATGTATTTTGTATTTCATGCCAAGTCCCGTGACTTACAAATTATGTGCATTGACCAGAAGTATTGAGGGGAATGAATCTCAGTACAATAGGTAAAAGGGGTTAATGCGAAGAAAAAAAAGTGTAGTGAAAAGGAAGTTTCGATCGCAATACTCGCGGTTAAAGTGGTGTGTGTGTAGAAATTAAAATTGTGCAAAGTAGTGCTACGTTGCAAATGTCAGCGACCCTAAACAAGTGACAGCGAAAATTGAAGCTTGTATCGTCAAACGACCCATGGCGTCACAGTAGGAAAGGACAATGCCAAACAAGTTTGACATGGTACGCTTCTTACCAGGAGCTGCATCGACGGGATCGTCCTCCGCCTCGCACATAGTGTGGTGTGTTGTTCGGGGCACATATTCCAATGTACCTCGTTGTATCCAGTCTAAGTACTGGAAGGAACTACAAAAAGCACACGCATACTGAGGTTCGGAAGTCTTGACGGTACCCGCACGTCGGTGTATATTCAGTGCACTGGCGCGCGCATTCAACCAACGTCGCCAGCTAACGGACGACCAAACAATCAGGCGCGCGTATCACCCGCCCATATTCAACACGGGCTAGCGAACAAAGCTCGTCGCCCCAGAATAAATACAGAAAGCAATACAAGGACTTAATTTTCACCTCGGATGAGGAAGGAAACATTTGTATGTAACGTTGTATTCAGTGTATATTTTATTGTACAAACTTTACTACATGATGTCATTTTCTCAGTATTAACCAGAACTTTGTATATTAGGATTAAGGTTTGTAAATATTAGCATAAGTATACCAAAAAACTGACACACACTCAGAAATACCAAAGAATTCACAGTGCCATGAAAATGAGACAATAAAAATGAAGTTTGTAAATAAAAGACCCCCAAACCTATCAATTGCAAGGTCGACTACTGTATCCTGTCAATCAAATAAAATTTTCTAGTGACAGTATACAGTAGGGGGGCAGTTGTAATGACACATTCCTATGCAGAGACATACGATATCTTAAAAGCTGCGCCAAAGATAAATTGAGAGGCATGTATATTATAATCTTTGTAAAGTTCACATTGGATTCTCTTTTGTTTGATACTCCAAGGAGCTAAGGGACACTTTCGATTGTTGCCTTGTGGAGGATGGACGTGATTTTTGGACTGTGCGGAAAGGCAGCCATGTGGTTGGTAATTATGGTTTGTGCGATGAGCACAGCAAGTCTTATTGTGTTGTGAATAAAAAATAGTGAAAAGTATCGAAGTGTTACGAAAATTATTTATAGCGACGTAGCATAGTATTCCTTGGTTTCCACCGTCTTCGTGAAGTGAACCGATGCCGACTCATGATGGTACACACGGTCAACAAAGAGAACATCGATGGCGACTAATGAATTAATATTGTGGCAGAAGGACTAATTCTACGTCTAAGGTGAGAACTCTGATTAAATCAACAATGACGTGGAATTTAAAATGTAAAATGTTTTTTATTTATTTCGCCACAACACCAAGCTAGAAAGTACTATATTCATTATGTAAAAATATAGTTTCAATTAATAAAAAATTATGTTTAAAGGAAGTAGATAAGTAAACAGTTATGCAGAATGAAGAAATTGTAGAAATGGTGTTTTAACGAGCATCATACTGGAAACAGCTAGAGTTTATATGCCTATCACCATCTCAACTGTGCAGTGACTCATTACCTTTACTATTTCCATTATTTGTAACAAAAGTCAGATAGAAGTACCTGAACTACACATTAGTACTCACAGAAGTATAAAGAGGGGACTGTAAGTGAGCAATTGAGAACATCTGCCACCTGCTTTACCTACTACTGAGCCCTTGTGAACCTTACATTTCACAACCTTACAAATTGTTACACTAATGCATTTGTACGAGTTTATCAATTCCAACTGTGAGTCATCAATATTATAGTAGTAGGATAATATGAGGGTAATCCCAAAAGTAAGATCTCCCATTTTTTTTTTTTTTATAAATACATAGACCTGTTTATTTCTACAATGGTTTACATCAGTTTACAGCTTGAACATTTAGCTATTTTTTGACATTATCACCATTTCTGTCAATCCATTTTTGTACACGCTGTGGCAGTTTTTGTATGCCCATGTCATACCAGCTCGCCGCCATGCTGTTCAGGAAGTTATGAACCTCTTCTTTCACCTCATCATTGGAGCTGAATTGCTTTCCGGCCAAATGTTCTTTTAACCTAGGGAACAGGTGATAACCACTGGGTGCCAAGTCACGACTATAGGGTGGGTGGGTGATTATGTTCCACTAAAACTGTTGCAGGAGAGCAATGGTTTACCGGACAATGTGTGGGAGAGCGTTGTCATGGAGAATGTGTATGCCCTTGCTAAACATTCCTCTTCTCTGGTTTTGAATTGCCTGTTTGAGTTTGTTCAGAGTCTCAGACTACCTGTCAGCGTTAATTGTGGTCCCAGCGAGTCAGCTCCGACGCCGAGGTGAAAGAAGAGGTTCATACTTTCTGAACAGCACGGTGGCGAGCTGGTATGACATGGGCATACAAAAACCGCCACAGCAGCTACAAAAATGAATTGACAGGAATGGTAATGATATCGAAAAATAGCTAAATGTTCAAGCTGTAAACTGATGTAAACCATTGTAGAAATAAACAGGTCTATGTACTTATAAAAAAATTGGAGACCTTACTTTTGGGATTACCCTTGTCTGTGTTGTCATTTTGTGAAGTACAAAATTTTAGATTTATTAACATTTAAAGCAAACTGCCAATTTTTGCACCATTTTGAAATCCCATCAAGATCCAACTGAATATTTTTGCAGGTTTTTTTTTGCAGGTAGCATTTCATTAGAGATAACTGATAACTGCATAATGTGCGGAAAGTCTGATGTTGTTGTTAATGTTATCGGCAAAATCATTAACAGTCAGGGTCTCAATACACTTCCTTGGGGCACACCTTAAGTTACTTCTACATATGCAGATGACTCTCCATCCAAGATAACAGCTGCATCCTCCCTATGAAGAAATCCTCAATCCAGTTACAAATTTCACTTGATACCCCATACTATCATACTTTCGATAATAAGTGTAGGTGTGGTACTGAGTCAAATGCTTCCTGGAAATCAAGAAATACTGCAGCTACTTGACTGCCTTCATCCATGGTTTTCAGGATGTCAAGTGAGAAAAGTTATAAAACAAGTGACAAATATCAGTTATAATTCTGAAAGGGGTTTATAGACTACAAGAGAGTTTTGACTCCACTACAAAAAATCTTTGCTGACACCATTTAAGAACCAAGTAATAGAATCTACACAAGTTAGTTTGTAGGAGAAGATACAGAAGACTGGAATTTCTATTCGACACCATCCAAAGGGTGAAACATTCAGAATTTATAAAGAAGTTTGGCATGGAGATCCCATTTCAGGTAAACCATTTCCTGAAGACTTGGAAGGGTTCTAAAAATCACTAAACTGGGGTGAAGAAGGAATACATGCAAACATATCTTATCTGAACTGCAGCTGACATTGTTTTGTTTGCTTCGGATATGGAAGAGCTTTGACAAAGGATGGAGAAACTGACCAACCAAAGCATGTATGATAGTACACCTGAAAGATTAATTATAACAAAAAAAAAAAAAAACTATGTACCACCAGTATGCCAATAGGAGAATGACAAAGATTGATCATGAAGTTTTAGTAACAGTCAAGAAATTTATATACTTTGGAAAGCTGAAACCAGCAAGTGGATAGAAATAAGGAGGAGGCTAAATATGGGCTGGAGTTCACTTGGAAAGCTGAATACAGAAGAAATGACAGTCTACAACCTGTGTATACTGACACTATTGGAAGTTATGGCTGGTAGGTAGTTTGCTTGGGGGTTAAAGGGCTAAACAGTGAGGTCATCAGCCTCTCGGTCCAGATGTAATTCATCTGGAGTTAATGACATCAACCAGTAGCTTGTTCGGATGAAGAAAGCACACAGGAGCTTTAAATATGTACAAATCAGGCCGGTACGCAGGTCACAGCAGACAAGGGGTTTCCCATAGCTCATGTGTAGTGAGAGAAACCCCACATGCATCCAACCACCACCAATCTGGTTAAGGCCAAACACCGTAACAGAGCAATGAATGATTTCTATGTGGGAGAGGGCTAAACATGTAATGGACATCAGCTGGAGCATCACTAATAAAAATGAGATGAGAGGAATGTGTAAGGCAGGGATGGGTGTACCCAGGGCCTCATACACAGTAGGAGCAATCCCATCCATAGCCATTTCACTCTTCATCCATTAAAATCTAGTGTTAAAGAGCGCCCACTATTCAACAGTGAGCTAACCCTAAAATGGAAATTAGGTTGTGGCAGAAAGAGATGCAAACTGCATCTGAAAGTGACTACAACAGAGTAAAAGAGTCTTGAAAGATGCAGCAGGAGACACAAACAACTCAACCACTCCACCCCCAACCCAAAGGTAGTTTAGAACTCACACAGGATAATAAAAATCACTGACTTGGGGAAAATAGAGAACCAGGTCAACAGCTTGTGTATCGTCTCTCAATATTAGAGGCATTGTTGTTGCTGTGGTCTTCAGTCCTGAGACTGGTTTGATGCAGCTCTCCATGATACTCTATCCTGTGCAAGCTTCTTCATCTCCCAGTACCTACTGCAACCTACATCCTTCTGTATCTGTTTAGTGTATTCATCTCTTGGTCCCCCTCTGTGATTTTTACCCTCCACGCTGCCCTCCAATACTAAATTGGTGATCCCTTGATGCCTCAGAACATGTCCAACCAACCGATCCCTTCTTCTAGTCAAGTTGTG
The DNA here is from genome assembly GCF_023864345.2 of Schistocerca serialis cubense. NCBI lineage: Eukaryota > Metazoa > Arthropoda > Insecta > Orthoptera > Acrididae > Schistocerca > Schistocerca serialis. Next base: position 376,450,918 of record NC_064643.1, on the reverse strand, counting down.
CCACAAACTCCTCTTCTCCCCAATTCTGTTCAGTACCTCCTCATTAGTTATGTGATCTATCCATCTAACCTTCAGCATTCTTCTGTAGCACCACATTTTGTCCAAACTAGTTATCGTCCATGTTTCACTTCCATACACGGCTACACTCCATACAAATACTTTCAGAAACGACTTCCTGACACTTAAATCTATACTCGATGTTAACAATTTATCTTCTTCTGAAACGATATTAGAGGCAAACAATACAAAAGAACACACTTAGCACGGAGGGCCAGAAGGAGGGGGTATTAAACCAGAATGTCCTATGTCTGTAACACTCCACTATCGCAATGTTTGACTGGCTCATTACATAAAGTAAAAGTAAAAGTATAAGTTAGTCTGGTATGATCAATGTGGAGGTGGCATAGGATGGTGGATTCCCTCCGAGATGAATGGACAGATAAGCATCATGAGCAGTTGTTTCCTAAATAGTGAGAAGTTTATTTGAGACAACAGTACCCCACTACATGCTGTTCCACCTCTGAGTGAGCAAAGGCCTTATTTGCATCTGAAAATCTGTAACTGTGATCATCAAAGTGGATGTGTGATGAGTAATCACTTCTCTATCCAAACAGTCTGAAAGTTCATTCCCTGGGATACCCACATGACCTAGGGCCCAGAGAAAGACATCTGAGCAGGCAGTATAATTAAGGTTAGAGAGAAGTTGATGAATAGCAGATATCACAGGGCTGAGAGAATAACAGTCATCAATGGTCTGGAGGTTGCTCACAGTATCACTGCAAATTAAAACTTGGTTAACTCCGTTAACAAAATGAAAGGTTCTGTCACGGCTACCAGCTCTATCGTAAAAGAACTACATGTTCCAGGCAACAAATGTTGTCCATAACTGACAGAAGATGTAAAATGATATCCTGTCCTATCTATGGCTTTAGAATCATCAGAGTAAATGATGGCAACACCCTGGTATTCTTGGAGAACTGAAAGGAGCACATGTCGTAAGGTCATGGAGTTGACTAACTTTAGGACTATGGAATAAATCAGTCCTAATTTGTGGCCTGGGTACCAACCAAAACGGTTTATGCAGGAAAACTCAGGGAGCACATTCCAAGCAAATTAAGAGGTGGGGCTGGCAGAAGGCTACAACACACATTCCAACTGGTAATCCCACCTTAGAGCAGGTGTCAGGGGTCAATACTCCTCACTTACAAAATGAACCTGATACACTGGATGATGAGAAAATTGTCGATGGCGATCGTGTATGTGATCAACAGCTGATACCATCTGAACTGAAGATCAACAGATGGTATCGTAGGAAGTGAAGAGGGGAGATATCTGCTTCAGGGAGGAGACTGTCTATGGGACTAGTCCGGAAGGAAGCAATGGCCAGTCAGATGCTAGAATGATTTACTTAGTATAACAATTTCAAAGTTAAAAGTGCCACCCAGCCATAAAACTGGCAAACACAATCCAGTCAGGACAAGACCAGGGTGTGGTAAATACAGAGAAGAGTAGGAAAATCTGCACCTCAAGAGGTGTGGACAAGAAAACAGAAGTTTCTAAGCTTCTGCGTACATCTAGACTTTAGATGACCAATATGGGGCATTCAAGTCTTTTTTTAAGGAAAAGGCTCAAAACATGGAACTGTGTAACAACATACAAACTCCGGGTGCCCAAGTTGAGTTCTGGATCAGGAAGGACCATGGTGCGATGACAGGAATGTACGATCCATCCACACCTTTATTGTACCCACGAAGCCACCGAACAGTGCAGGAAAACACAGAAGTACATTCTAAGTATGTTAATACGGGGAGGTACTTTGAGTACCTCTACCTGATCCCCCACCCACCTTTCCTGCTCCACTTGCAAATGGTGTGTGGGAACAATAATTGTTAGTTAGCCTCTGCATTAGCTCTAGTTTCTCAAATTTTCTTGTCATGGACATTTTGTGAGATGTATATGGGAGGAAGTGATGTGTTGGCCAGCTCTTCCCGGAAAGTGCTCTCTCAAAATTTCAACAGTAGACCTCTCTGTGACACCCAACGACTCTCTTGTAGTGTCTGCCACTGGCATTTGTAATCATTGTGTGGACTAAACAACTTGTGACAAAACATGCTGCTCTTTGTTGGATATTTTCTCTCTCTTCTATCTGTTAAGGATCTCATATTGATGAACAGTACTAAAAAATCTGTTGAACAAGTGCCTTGTAAGCCACTTCCTTTCCTTAAGATTCTTCCTATGAATCTCAGTCTGGCATCTGCTTTTTGTACTGTTTGTTTTATGCGGTCATTCCACTTAAGATCACTCTCGATAATAATTCCCTGATATTTTATGGTAGATATTATTTCCATCAGTTTATCAGCAATAGTGAAATTAAACAGTAGAGGCTTTCTTTTCCTATGTGTGCACAAATGTTACATTTATTTATGTCCATGGTCAACTGCCAGAGGAGGCACCATTCATCAATCCTCTACATGTCATTCTGCAAATCGATACTGTCTTCTGGAATTGCTAGACAACCCTATCCTCTGCAAACAGTTTTAAGGAGCTTCCGATGCTTTCTACTAGATCACTTACATACATTGTAAACAGTAATGGTCCTATCATACCTTTACATCTGTAAATTTTGTTCCTTACAGGTATACGGAATGAGTTTTTCGATGAAAAAATCGATTTTTGGGTAAATGTATTTTCAAAAAATTTAGTCTCTCCCGTTTAATACCATGTATAAAATATTTAGGATGACGTGAATAGAACTATTTTAAATAATTTTGACACACGATGTTCCGCACTCCTCCACGCGAAATATACCTGATATAGACAGCCTTGCCAGAGATATAATTGAGCACAAGAGAGTTAGCTTTTCTGTTGGCTACACTGCTAGACAGTTGACAATAGATTCTGCACCATTTGTATTGTTTCCTTTGTGAGTACATCCATGTAATTGTTGTGAAAGTCGTATGTGGAGAAGTCATTGAGTTTTCTTTCCTTCAACGTGCCAAGACCTAGTCTGAAGGTATTTAGAAAACGTGTACATTCGCGCAAGAAAGTAAAGTGTACTAAAAATTCGTCTGATTCATCTTCATCAGTATCTGATGTCCCAGTAGCGACTAACCTCAACACTGATAGTGATACATTGAGTGATGCTGCTGCCACTACACCGGAAAGTGCTTCAAGAAGAAAACTAGCTGGAATTGAAGAAGAATACAAGAAACTAAATGCTGGGACTACAAAATATGAGGTAATTAACATCTCTTTATTATCAGACGTTTTGGAGAACAATGTGTGCTGCAAACAATGTGGAAAATGTGGTGTTTCATTGAAAACAAACTTACATGTAGGACTTGCTTGTGAATTAGAGTTGATGTGCAGTTATTGCAAACACAGTGTTACTTTCTTCAATTCCTCACATGTTACTGCAGATACAGGTAAACTATACGATATAAACATTAGACTGGTTTATGGTTTACAGTGTATAGGAAAGGGCAGGGTTGCAGGTGCCATGTTGTGTGGTGTGATGAACCTCCCTCCTCCACCTTCAAAATTTAACAAACACACAATTGCAATCGGCTCTGCTGTAGAAGATGTGGCACAGGAAAACATGAAAGATGCTGTTGAGGAAGCAGTTGTTGGAAATAATAATAACAGAGACTTGTCCATAGCTTTTGATGGAAGCTGGCAGAAGAAAGGCCACACATCTCTGAATGGTGTAGTAACAGCTGCAAGTGTGGACACTGGTAAGGTAGTTGATGTGGCAATACTTTCCAAGCATTTCAGATGCAAGGAGAAAATGAAAAATAAACATGAAGAGGAGTGCATGGCAAATTACTATGGGTCAAGTGGTGGTATGGAAGTTGCTGGTGTAAGAAGTATTTATCAACGCTCAGTAAAATGGTACAACGTTAGATACATAAATTATCTTGGAGATGGTGACTCAAAGGCTTTCAAAGAAATTGAGGAAGTGAGACCCTACGGTAACAATGTGAAAATTTCCAAACTGGAGTGTGTTGGCCATGTTCAGAAAAGGATGGGATCATGACTTCGACGGCTCAAGGCTAGCATGAAAGGCAAGAAATTGAGCGATGGGAAAACTTTAGATGGGAAAAATAGACTGACAGATGCTACAATAGATCATATTCAGAAGTGCTATGGTCTAGCAATAAGACAGAATACAGCAGATGCAGAATTAATGAGAAGAGCAGTCTGGGCTCTGTTTTTTCATACAGCTTCAAACAATGAGAATCCCCAACATGGGCTATGTCCAAAAGGAGACGATAGTTGGTGCAAGTACAACAGAGGCAAGGTAACTAAGAAACAATACAATCACCCTCATCACCTGCCACCTGCCATAATGGATTAAATAAAACCAATATTCCGAGACCTCGCAGATATTAGTCTACTAAAGAAATGTCTTCATGGCCGGACTCAAAATCCAAATGAGTGTGTGAACCATGTGATATGGAATAGACTACCTAAAACTGTGTTTGTGGGTATAAACACACTTCACTTTGGTGTTTATGATGCTGTTTCATCATTCAATCAGGGCAATATAACAAAGTGCAAAGTTATGCAGAAGTTGGGGCTCTGTGTAGGACTACGAACTGCCGCAGCTATGCTTTGTTTGGACAAGGAACGGCTCAGGTCTTCAGATAATGCCATAAAAGTATATTCAAAGATGGCTAGACAGCATAGCAGAACCATCAAGAGGAAGCTGTTGTACAATTCTGATGATACAAGCTATGGAGCAGGCTTGTACTGAAGTAAAAACTTTGAAGCTAATTTCCCTTAACTTTAGTTTTTTTGTGTATAAGGTACATTTTCTCACGGCCTATTTATAGTAGAAAGATGAAATTTTCTGTAGTTGTTCCTCAAGACCTTCTAATATATCTGAGTTAAAAGATATGTGGAATTATTTTGTATTAATGGATGTAAATTTTAAAATACTTGTTAAAATGTATAACTTTTTTTAACATTTACAAAAATAAAATATCTGAAAAACTACACATTATTTTTTCAAAATTAATAATTCAGCATAAAAGCAGAACATATCTCTGCGTTCTGTGAAAAAATCAAGAGTATCGTCCACATAACAAATGAGAAAATGTTCCTAACTTTTAGCTCAATTTAACATTATAAGCATAGGGCGTTCCGTATACCCTTAAAAGCTGTGTGCTGAGTTGTGTAGCAAGGAAGTCTCGAATCCAGTCGCAAATCTGGTTTGATACTCGATAAGCTCACATTTTTTCACTAAACTGCAATACAAGACATGTCAAGGAACAAGGCATCAACCTGAGCACCACTGCCAACTGCACTACGGATTTTACGGAGGGACAGACCAAGCTGAGTTTTACAAGATCTCTGTTTGCGGAATCCACATTGATTTTTATATAGGAGATTTTCATTCTCCAAACACATCATAACATGTGAGCACAAATCATGTTAGATAATTATAGGCATCTGTTCTACAACCATTCTCGAAAACAGGATTTACCTGTGCTTTTTTCTAGTTGCTAGGTATGCCTCACTGCTTCAGTGATTTATGACAAACTGCTGCTAGAAGGGGAGCAACTTCTTTCGTATAACCGTTGTAGAATCTTACAGGTATCTCATCTGGTCCAGTCAGCTTTCCACTACCAAGCGATTATGGTTGCTTTTCTATTCCTTGATCAGTTGTCTCAATATCTGCCACGGGAAAGGATCTAAGCATTGGTACATCAGACAGCATCCTTGAACTAGAATTTTGCTATGGCTTACACAGTGGGAGCTATACCAAACATGAAAATCATTGACATACAGTGTGAGGGTTACCAGTGGCCTGACAGATGTCACTAGCCCATTGAGGGTTATGAGGAAGAGTGTGACACACCGCATGGAGCACTGGGAGATGGAGTTCCATTGGATCTGCGGACAGCTGAGTAAAGTACCAACTCTAACCCACAACAATTGGTGGGGTACAAAGTGACAAATAAAAATCTCTGAGGGAGCCTCAAACGCCCAATCATGGCGGGTAAGTAAAATGTTATGCCAAGCAGTGATATATGACTTAAACAGGTCAAAAAAACTGATGAGGTGTTGGTGTTTCAAAAAAAGGCTCTTGGATTGCCATTTTCAATCCAACCAGATGGTCAACTGTGGATCATCCCTCCCAGATACCACACTGATAGGGTGGCAAAAGACCCCGAGATTCAAGAACCTAGCACAATCTGCAAGCAACCATCATTTCATGTAGTTTGCAGAGCACGTCAGTGAGGCTAATTTGTTGTTAGCTGCCAACACAAGTTGGGGTTTTTTTATAGCTTAAGTTTTGGGACAATGATACTATGTAGCCCCTGCAAAGGGAAGACACCTTTGAGCCAAATGTGACAAAACTCTGGACAGATTTATGCAGCCTCTTAGTAATATCCAGATGGTGGAGTATCTGATTATGAACTGAATCAGGGCCTGGGACTGTTTTATGGGGCAAGGAAACAGCCTGATGCAGCTCCCAGTGAGTTAGAAAGGTTCATTATATAATTCAACTTGGTTATGGGAATGGGGAGGAGGGGGGAGTCAATGTCTTCAAATCATCATTTCTAAATTAGAAAGATACATGACCATGAAGAGGACCCTAATGCCGTTGCAAAATTGGTCATACGGTGTTCAGCAAAGACCAATAAATCAGTACAAAGACCACTCTGAAGGACAAGATGCAAACAGCTGTTGATCTTTGGTGGCACAGAAGACCAAGGAGCTTGGCTCATATGTAGTAGGAAGAGGCACACATTCCCAAGGAGAAGCCACAGCACTTCCAGCATGCTTTTTACTGTGCTTAATTAGACAGAAAGCCTTAGTGCACAGTCACATGTCACGTAACGCATTAAGGGCCATACAGCGATCCTGAACAGCTGTTGCAAAATCTTTAGTCCACCTTGATACTGACCAGCTGGGGAAGGTGCCTGTAGGAAGAGGAACAGCAATTTCGGGTGATTGCATTGGAGACACATCCGACAACCTCAATGAGACAATCTTGGCAGAGAGGTGGTGAAAATGGTATCAGATGTATATAACTGCCAGTTGGCCCTTTGAAGAGCCCATAGTGGTAATTCATTAGTCGGATGGTGACAAGGAAGTGACAAGATCATCAGGCAGTGGTCACTGTCACAAAGATCATCAAGGAGTGACCAATGTAGCGAAGCCACATGACTGGTGGAAGAGTTCATATGGTCCATAGCCGAAAAGATGCCATGGGTGGCACTGAAGAGGGAAGGAGTACAGTCGCTGAGAAGACACAGGTTGGCTTTTAAAAGAAGTTGGTTGATCAGAAGGCGTCTATCAGACGAAGTGCTACTTCCCCACAGGGGGTGATGTACATCGAAATACCCAAGTGCTACAAATGTTACAAATGTTGATTGCTGGAATAGTTTGCACTTGCACTAGTTTCCAACATGATATGAAGTGGAATCTGCTCATGGTATCTGTGCAAACAAACATACAGACCCCTCCAGTTGCCCACTCAAGCCAGTATGACTCACAGATTTTACTGTAACTACAAAGCCTTGGGGAATAGTCTCTAGTGAAGTGAGTTTCTTGGAGGGCAATACAGACAGCAGCATTACAGGAAATCAGCTGTCACAGTTCCAGCAGGTGACAGCAGTATACACTATAGTTTCAATGGATCATCACATCGATGGTGTCCCAGTTAGGTGTGAAGGGGCCACAAGGACAGGTCACCCTATGCAAGTGATATAATGGTCTATGGAAAGATGCATGCTGAACGTAACAAGAAGTGACAGGAAAATAAACACATGGATAAGAGAAAACACATTTTAAGGACATGATACTGATTTATGAAACTGAAATGAAGATGGTTCAGGGAACATAGCAAGATGGAATGACGTGAGATAGATTAAAGAGATTCTGTGATGAATTCCTCATTATAGGAAAAGACCTGGAAACTACCTAATGGAAGAAAGATTGATGACATAAAGAAGCAAAAAAGACAATCTGGCATGCTGAAGACTGTAACATACGGAGAACCCGTTCAGTGATTTCTATGAAGTGTACACAAAAGATAGCATGTCCATACAAGAGTCCACAAACACCACAGAAATCTACTCAAAATTATCTATTCTTTCATCAAAATGTGCAGTCTATTAAAAATAAAGTACATCAGCTTGAAGCTGAATTACAGTCTTTGAACGGCAAGGTGGTATGCGGTACTGGGAACTGGTTTGGGGACAAAAGTCCCCACTCCCAAAACTAGCATAATAATATCTGGAGACATGAATGTAACACAGGTGTTGAAGGTGAAATTACTAATAATTTGCTAAACATTTTGAATACACATTTGGCACAAATGGTAAAACCTGCTACTAGGCTATCAGAAAGTTCAGCATCAGTCTCAGACCACTTACTTATAGATAACGAAAGGCAGAACTGGTTCTGATAATTACTATCAGATAATAAAGCTAAAGACAAGCTTGGTAAAACCGACAAAAATGCAGACCTACAAAGGGAACTTCTCAGAACTTAAATTACATATTTTTTCTACAGCATTGGCAATCACACCTGTCATGAGGCGTATATGGAAAACATTGTAGATTCTAAGATCTCTGAATTCTGTTCATCATTTAAATTCATTTCTGAGGAGACATTTACAAAAATAGGTGGATAACTGCAGGTATTAGAAAGACCTCATCCGCACTTAAATTTCTCAGTTCTTTACAAAATCATAACACTAATAACAATTCCCAGATTGCTGTCACATATATGAAAAGAATACATATAACCACAATGCTTACCGCAAAGTCAACAACAAAATTATATATAATGCAAAAAATAAAAGCAAAGTACTAAAGGCTGTCACAAAACATGGAACTGGGAAAGGTACACAATTACAAGACACACAAACCAAAAATGTAAGCAGAATAATACAAAATTCTCAGGAATTAGCAAATTTTGTTAATGATTAGCTCTATGGTATTACAGAGAAGTTGCAACAAAATTCTTAATAAATCACTTGCAGCACCCACAATGAGTTACACAGCAAATACAGTGATGTTTCTCACAAATCAAAAGAGAACACAGAAATTAAAAATTGGACAAGGTTCCAGTCCATGTCCTGAAGGCATGCACAGACATCATACAAGCCACATTAACAAACATAATAAATTAGTCCTTTAGTTCAGGTATTTTTCCCCAGGATACCTGAAGCACATACGAGTTGTGCCCTTAGTAAAGAAAGGTAATACAGAGAGTTTAGAAAACTACAGGCCATATTTGCTACTGTCTGCATTCTCAAAGATAATCGAATCAATTACAAACAACAGACTAATGAGTTGCACGAATGAATACAATCTTTTTAGTGAAGAACAGTTTGGTTTCAAAAGTGGGAGAAGTACAATATCAGCCATCACAAACTTCCCAAAAGTGGCACTTGAAGCTCTTAACAAAGATGACTGTGTTACATGCATATTCTTAGACTTGTCCAAAGCTTTTGACACTGTTGACCATAAAATATTACTTAACAAGCGAGAAGTGCTAGGTGTACGAGGAAAGGCAAACAAGTGGTTAAAATCTCATCCAGAAAACAGGGTGAAAAGGTAGAAATAGTTGTCTGCTTATGATAAATTTTTAGGACAACAAATTCAGACAAAAATGTAAACATAGGTACCTCTCAGGATACTGTATTGAGTCCAATTTTGATCTTGACAATATATTAGTGACTCTCCAAACAGTAAAAGGTAATTGAGAAAACACCAGTGCTATTATAAGAGAAAGCAAGAGTGTTTACAACTGGGCAGTACGTAATACCACAAACATAAGGAAAAGAAAAAGTATGCACTTCAGCATAAAGAGAGAAAACAACTGTCAAATTAAATGTAGATAGATCTCCAGACTGTGCAGCATACACCTAGTTCTTAGGGATGAATATTAATTGTCACCTAATGTGAAATTAACACAGATACTGCAAAAAAATTTAAAAAAATAATAAAAATAGCACTAAGTGATGAAGAAAATTGTGAAATACTAGCCAATTTTTTTGAAAAACTACTAAACTGTCTATAACCAACAGAATCCCTCCCAACATCCAACACCAAAGCCCTGCAACAAAAAGATTCTACACTGCCAATGAAAGAAGAATTATCAAACACATAAAGAAACTCAAAAATAACAAAGCCTCTGGGGAGGATGAAATTGTAGCCAAATTTCTCAAAAGTCTAGGGCCTAATTCAAGAAAGTAGTAAGAATTATTCGAACTATACGGGTCACCAAAGAAATTCCCAGAAGATTGGACGTGTACCTTAATACACCTATTACATAAAAAAGGGACAAACATGACGTGAATAATTACAGAGGAATTTATCTATTCCCTGTCACATGTAAGATATTATCAGCTTGTATTCTTGAAGGAGCACAACAACTGCTAGAACCCAAAATCTCAGATTTCCAAGCTGGTTTCAGGCCAAACAGACCATGCTCAGAGCAAATTTTAAACCTAAAATTAATCACAAGAATAAGGAAGATGCGAGGCAAGCCTACAGTATATGTCTTTGTCAACTTCAAAAAGGCATATGACTCAATCCACAGACACACACTATTTAGGATTCTTAAAGAAAAAGGATTGGATCAGAAAATACAGAAAATCATTCAGCAGACATTAACAAATACAACATCCAAAGTGAAATTTATGGGAAAACTTTCAAAACCATCCGAAATAAAAATTGTGGTTGGACAAGGTGATGGGATATCGCCTTTGTTGTTCAATGTAGTTCTAGACAGAATCATGAAAGAATGGGAAAAGAAACTTGAAGAAAATTGCTGGAAACCAATTCCATTAGGAAACAAAAAATAAATAAATAAACAAATAACCTACGAATCCCCTACTTAGCCTTTGCGGACGATCTCACAATAATGGCAGAATCTTGTGAGATGGCTATAAAACAGATAGAAACTCTAAAAGAATGTGCATAGAAAGTTGGCCTGCAGATATCATTTGAAAAGATAGTGTTTATAACAACAAATTTAGAAATTTTCAAATTACAAACCAAATATGGAGAAATAAATAAATATCACACTTTAAATATCTAGAATAAATTATCTCTGAAAAATATGCACAACAAGAAAGAATACAGAAAGCTCATAAAAGTTTAGGATTAGTGCAAAACCTCTACAATAAAAAATGCTTATCTTTAAACGCTTAAATTAGACATTACAAAACAGTAATTAAACCATCAATGTTATATGCCAGTGAAACCTTGGCACTAAACAGGAAAACTGATAAAGAAAATCTAAAGAAAGAAGGAAGAAAAACAATTAGGAAAATTTTGGGACCAAGATGGACCTAGAATGAATATAGACTGCAGAAAATGTCCAAAATTAAAGAATATTCTAACATGGAGGTAGACATGAGGAAAAGACGTCTTAAATTCTATGGCCACATAATGAGGCTTCCCGAACACAGACTAACAGAAAGAATAGTAAAATACATAGATTGCCTCACTAATGGACGAGAATGGATCCAAAATTTTAAAAAATTGTTGCAATTAGCCTAAATTATCAAAGAAGAAATTGACGTAAGGAACAATTTTCGAGTAAAAGTAGAAAAATGGGAGGTTAAACCAGAGACAAAAGCACGAAGAACTGGAACAAAATGGAGTGAAGAAAGAAGAGCTAAATTCTTGCAAACAATGAAAAACTGGTGCACAAATAAAAAGAACCAGAAGAACAAGGACAAAAAATGGACCATTTTTACTTAGTGCCTTCACTCTGGGAGCTTTGCGACTAATAATAATAATAATATGTAATCAGCACATTATGCTCCAAGGGTTCTAGTACAAGTCTATAAAAGCCATTTCCTTGTAGTGACATACTACTGCTACACACACTCAATTCTTAACTATGGGTTCCTTTTCTGAGGATTGTAGGCAAAAACCATGGACTTAGTCTTAAATTTCAAGTAAGGGCCATAAGAAAAATAAGTAGCCTAGCTGTAGTAGTTGTGCTCATTGTACACACACACACACACACACACACACACACACACACACACACACACACGCACGCACGCACACACGCACGCACGAAGACACTGCCACATGTACCCATCCCAGACCCAAAATGAAGGAACTCTGGTCAACCTCATGTTCTCGCGACAAATACTACACTACACAATCTCAGCAACCAGTCCAAATAACTGGAGGAATCTAATAACGGACACATCCTCCCCCATCTCCGACCACAACATAACACTGTTATATTCATCATCATATCCATACCTAACACCAGAAGCCACACATAAAGTAAATGTCTTACGGCACCACAAACAGCAAACCAATAACACCTAATAAAAATGCCAAACACATTAACAAAAAAAATTGATTAATAACTCACTGGAAAAACTTCCAAACCTTATGTCACGAGCTACAAACACTGCCAACGACTCCACACACACCACACCAAGGCTCAGATGAACCCAACACAAAAAAGAAACACATAGGCCTATACGCACACCCACACTGGAGGGCACCATCAAACACAACAAGACAACACCTACAAACACAACCAACTCAAACTCCCCGCTGTAATGATGTCACACAACACAATATCCTTAGGGTCACAGCAGACGGGTGGAATCAGACGCTTCCATTGACCTCCAATGTGTTGTGCAAATCAAGGAAAATGTTACTATGTCTTTCACTAATAGTTCTATACATAATCATGGATCAGTCCTTTGGACATACGTTTACCAAGGAAAAACAAGACTCAAACAGCATTTTCTATCAGGGAATAAAGTTGCACAATAAACTGCCCAAGGAGATGGATAAAATTACTAAAATACACCTGTCTGAAAAGGCAGACGAAACCTCCTCCATAAGAAATGCGTACAACACAAAGATTACTTAGATGACTCAGAGTAGTGATTAATAATGAAAAGGGATAGCTGCATCACATCTTCACATTAGAATTCATGATTGCAAGTACTGCTTCTATGAGAAAACCATGTGCCACAATCTATAGCACACGATACTAATGTCTTGTCATTCTCCTCAGCTCTGTCATCTCATTCATCGTGGGGTATACCGACTCAGTTTTTCAGCTGGACCTTGAGGAAAACATGAAGACCGCCATTGGGGGTAGCTGCTTGTTTCTCAGCATGGCATCCATTTCCCAAAGAGACTTGAGGGACTTAGCAGCATTTTCGAGGTCCAGGAGTCACTAGCAGGTGTCAGAGTGTCCAGTGACCAAGTGCAAAACTTTGTTTTACATGATAAATTACCTAGAGACAACTGTGCATAAATCGAAGATCATCACAGAATAGCGACCAACCTAATGAGGCTGTACACGTAAGACAGTGACTCATATTCTGGAGGACAGAGTTTTCGTATATCATTTCAGCCAAATGCCGGGTGCATGTGCCATCTTGCTTGAACAACAATTAACCAACTCAAAGTGTTTATTATTATTATTATTATTATTATTATTATTCTTACAGAAATAACTTTCCTACAACTAAGTTTACAAAGGTAATTTGTGCACAAAGTGTTGTTTGAACATCATACTTACTGCTCCCTGATACATCTCTACTTCTTTCTCTCCAAAATATGGCATCTGTTTGAATGGATTAACTGACACAAGAACTGGGCCAATGCATGTCTTAAGAAAATTAAGGAGCATACAGGTATACAAAAAAAATAAACACTGAAAAGCAATATCCCACAACAGACAATATCAAATTTCAAAAACTGAAAGGATGACTTGTCTACCACAATGCAACAAAAAAGGTGATAAGAAAGAAGCAGAGAGTCATTTAATCTCTTTCTCACTTTGTGAGACGGGCACAATAAATATGAACTTCAGTAACTTGTACCAAAAAGGATACAAAGATGTAATCATCCATATAACGTTTCTTCAGGTTTTCAACAATAGAATCTTCTGTAATTTTCGGCAGTAACACCATATCATCCACTCCTGAAAGTTTAACATTGTGGGACTGCCAGTGATAAACCTGTGGGCAAATGGTTGTGTTTTCCATTAACCTGATGTACACTAGTACAAGCTCTATGCTTTCTATACATTTCCTTAGGCTAATCATCTGACTGTAAATGTCACATAATGGTATCAAATTTTCACTTACAAAGCTACGTAAATAGAAATATAAGCAACTATTCTGATAAACTTCTGTCCTGGTCACAAAAGGGGATTTTACCGTAAACGTTAAAGAACTGTTTTTTTTACTCGTAGTCACTTCTTGATAATCGTTATCTGGGCCAATATGTGAAGCTGTAGTGTAAACACCGGCTTTTTATTTCAATAACATTTTTAGGAAACAATGCTACTTGTTTGTTATGAACCTACACCAACTATACTAACGTCAAAAGAGTTAATCTGATAGTGACACTCACCATTCTGCCTAGTTAGGAGGTGTCTGTTCCAGGAATTTATTTATTTGTTACTTTTAATTTTACTTTACAGGTACAGGAAAATGAATGCATTCCACATTGCTTGTGTTATCAGTTCATATCTGTCAAGTGTCAACAACAAACACCACCCATCCTGTATCTTCTTTGGCAATCGCGAAGTTCTTCTGTGAATTTAAAGGAGATATCTTCACTGTTCGAAGTGCATGTTGTGCCGATGAGGATCCCTACAACGTAATACGCTAAATAAAGGAAGTGGATCTGAGTCATGCATCTGAATCACTTCTCACATGAGCAGCAAAAAGGGTTATTGAGAGAAGCTGAGATCGAAAAACCCGACAGTATTGGTATGCAACAGACGTTTCTTCTTACATCTGTATGTTGAGCGCAGTATTTGTAATGTCCTGGCGAACAGTACATACCGCACACTGCACCGTGTCAAAACAAATAAATTATTAACTAAGTTTATGAAATAAATGTATATGTCTTCTTTTCTCGTCCCTGCCTCTCGATTAGTCGTAACCAATACGATAAAGATTTCCGGACTGGAAAACACGATGGACATATCGCTGCAAACATGTGTTTCACATTAAACAGTTGTTGACATCAGTGACTTTTACTTCTCGGACATCATCTCTCTAATTTATACTGTTTGATAAACCTAGACCAATAAATTTACAATCACATAAGAAGTATCGTAATCAACAACATCGCGTCAAATATGACTGCGCCCAAAAAAGCTGGCAATTCTTTTTTTTATAACGCCAGTACACCTTTCCCACACCGAAAAGTATTATTGCAACTCGAAAGAAGTTCAGTTGATATGGGAATACAAGCTTTCTCGTTGAATATCATTGATGAAATCTTCCCGTGTTATCAGCCGAGTCGGGGCGTCGTGTTGTTGCAACATTTCGACTAGTTTGTGGCCGCCATACTAAAATTAGAGTAAGGTAGAACTGCACTTCACAGCCGGGATAAAGCGAGCAGTGGTAGGTATCCATCGGCGTGCGCACTTCTAGGCTAGATTTTGGCAAAAGTGTGACGCGCATGGGGCGAGGAGACAAGGAGTGCGAGCTGAGCCTGAGTGCGAGACTCCGGTAAGTCTGATTCTGCTAGCCGCGGACGACGTGTGTCGAGTTTTACGCGAACTCCGCACCAACGGGCACAGGAAGATAATTTGGCGTCGTTCGTTTCGTTTTCTCGTGTCCGTGAAAGACACGGTGCCCCGTGGGTCGAACAGGAAGCCATGAGTCCATTGTTTTCCCGCGATCGAGCGACTGCTAGTAGCATTTGAAAGTGTACATCCTCCTGGACCAGTATTCGAGCCCTGCGACGTGCAGTAAGAATGAACTATTTGTGCTAATGCTTTTACCGTCGCCACACATCGCGTGCGCATTGACTGTTACAAATGGAACCCACTGGTGACCCTCAAGTGATCTGAGCATGCAAGCTTCTAATGTGGAGCCAGACCAGATGTGGTCTATAGGCTAACATGTGATGTGACCAACTCTCAGTGGTATGAAGGATGCAGAACCGAGAGTTGACAAACACTTATGTCCTTAAGTACAAACAGTGCTTAGTTGGTGGACACGTCATCGAGTCCTTTTCTGGTGTGTGCTTTGCTCGTAAACTTTTCTAGTGTTTCCTTTTATGTTCCTTATAGCCGCTGACATTCGGTCTGACGAACATTATCTTACGAACAAACAGTTCTGTAGTTGCTGATAGTCACATGTAGACACTATTTGGAACATCGAATTTTTCTTTGTATGTGTTGTGTTACTTTTAGTTTGCATTTTCCCCAGCCTTGGACGAGAACTCCGTCAGAAACAAAATGGCGACCACAGAGGAAATGCAAAAGATAATAGACAAGTTGCTGGCTTGAAACCAGAGGCTGGAGAACAACCCACAGGCGCATCCCGCACACATGGACTCTGCCTACCCGTAGTTAGCTGAAAAAAAGCTTCAGAGGATAAAGCACCACCACACTGACACCCTCTGTTATGGAGGGCCTATAAGCCTAGGATGGGTGTCAGTTAAGCTGCCGCCCTTTTGGCCTCATGATCTATTAGTGTGGTTCAGCCAAGGGGAGGTGGTTTTTTTTAAGGAACAATATCACCTGCAACCTCACCAAATTCGATTACATTGTGAGTCAGCTTGACCAAGACTACGCACCCAAAGTGTATCTACTGATAGAGGTCTCATACAGACTGTTGAAGAAGGAATTACTCTGATGGATTTCATTGTCACGAGAACTAAGGGTTTGTTAGCTGCTGTGACAAGAGGAATACAAAGAAAGGAGGTCCTCTCATTTCATACACAATTTGTGGAGCCTCTTGCAGTCTGACATACTTCCAGAATCAGTTTGCTATCTGGGTTTGCAGCTTCCCATCTCAAGTGCAAGTGCCATGCAGACAGAAACACAGCTGAACACCATTGTAGTTCCGACTCAGCAGACGCATGACATGCTAGCAACTGCAGCTAATACTGCAGCCATTGAAACCTACAATGCTGTGGCCTTGGCATCAGCTGTCTCTCTGCAGTGACACAAGCCCTCTGGACTTGCCGGCGTTGGTACCAAACTCCATCACCTAGTCCAGAATCTGGCCACCCAGGTGGCGGCACTAATCATACAGCTCGACTAGTTGTCAAACTCACAGCCAGAGGGCAGCAGACACTATAGCAGCAGCAGAGCTAGTTACTGGCAGTTCTACTCTCACAAGTAGCAGTGAAGTACTGGTCATTCTAGGGATACTCTGCAGACATCATAATAGCTGTTGAATGGGATTTGTTGGTGCCATGTCCACTATGACAATGATGCACCAAATGTCAACTGCAATCATGCTGAGACACACCCAGCTGAAGTGCTATATCAAAGTGTCTCCTAATAGTTGCACGGGCTCCAGAATGAAGTATCTTATTGAAACAGGTTCTGACCTGTCAACATCCTGCGCTGCTGCCCACTCACCACTGTCCAGTCCCAAGTGCTGCCATTGTGCTTACACTAACATCACTATGAGGCAAGCAATCCCCAAAATCCATCACACGAGCTAGATGCAGGCTGCACTTTCTCACAGCTTCCAAGCCCTGCTCTCCAAAGGGGGGAGGGGGGAGGGGGGGAGGCGGGGTGGGGGAGGGGAGTTCTGTGTGGCAATCATACATCAGGAATGCAAGAAGAGCAGACCTGCAATTCACAACCAGCACAAAACTAGTGGTGCCTGGCATCTGCTGGCACATGCTGTCATTTACCGTTAGGCTAAATTTTTGCAATGGTGTAAAGTGCACAGGGCGAGAAGACGAGGTGTGCAAGCCGAGCAATGGCACCATGCAGATCTCATCTCTTAATATGATTCTGCTAATCATGGACCATGCAGGTTCAGTTTAACACTATGTTTTTGTTTTCACGTGTCCACCAAAGACATGGTACCTTGCAGGTTAGACAGGAGATCATTCGTTTCCGCCATAAGTCCACTTTTTACCATGGTGCTTATAACAATGAAGAGTCTAAACCCTCATGGACCACTATTCGAGGCCTGTGATGTCCGACAGTAGTGAACTATTTGTGCTAACAGTTTTTACTGTGGCCGTGCAGTCGCAACTGCATTCACATTTACAAATCGAACTCATTTGTCTGTTGGCTGTGTACTGATTTGTAATGAATAAATTCACTTTTTTTGCAAACAGACCCTTTCTCTTTTCACGTCACCATACTCCTCCCTGTACATAGTATGTGGGTGTGTCAGTAAAGCTGACTCTTCAGATAATTGTACTGTAAATGACAATCTCCTCTTATTCCTGCTTCAGAGTTCCTACTCATCATCTTCAGTTTATTTCCAAATTTTGACATATTAACATATTTGATAGCTTGTTACTTGCCAGAAATGTACTCATGACAGGCAGTTGTACAGTTTGCGAAATTATAAGAACAGTGTCTTTCACAGTGCCACAATTCCCATGTACCATTGAAACTTTACATTGCAAATAAGGAAAAGGAGTACACAGAAATCCAAAATATGTATGCAGTGCAATGCCCATTTTATAATCCAGGAACAGAGAATGATGGCAATACTCCAAGTGGTGTGGCAGGAAACTTTGAATACAGGAAAATATATCACTAAAATCTATATTTTTAATTCCAAATGTTGGATTTAGGTAACAACATTGTTCATCTGTGTGTCCCATAGTCTAATAGTAAAGTGTGTGCCTCGAAACTGAGAGGTCTTTTTCAAGGAATCTCAATTCAAAACTAAGATTAACTTCTTGTAGCTGGAGTTCACAGTCATGTAAAATTTGATAAATGACATTATGGTCAGCATTTGACCGTAAAATTATATATTT
Organism: Schistocerca serialis cubense; assembly: GCF_023864345.2. Taxonomy (NCBI): domain Eukaryota; kingdom Metazoa; phylum Arthropoda; class Insecta; order Orthoptera; family Acrididae; genus Schistocerca; species Schistocerca serialis. The sequence goes on along the minus strand of NC_064643.1, from coordinate 376,432,187 downwards.
ATAAAACCCAATATTGCCGTTTCGATCACATGGCCGTTATCAAGCGGAAATAATTGTGTTTAGCACATGCCAAAACTAAGAATAATCTGACATAACACAATGCAGAAACTGATTTCATTGCATTGTACTGTTGATGTAACTTCCTGTGTGTATTGCACTCTTTGGACTGCACTGTAGGTATATTCGACGTATTCCGTTTGATTTTACACACGCCCATAACATTCTGTAGAGTAAATGATTCCACATTTGTTTTTGTTTCATGTAAAAAAGAAGTTGGTCTTCCCACATGATGTTCTGTGGGCTGATGTATGAATACATTTGTTCACAGCTACAAATCCATGAGTGAATTGCTCGATTTAATTGTGTTCTATTTTACTTTATTTTTGGTTTGCATCCATTTTTTGTACTTATTCGCATTTAATGGAGAACTCCAAGTTAACATATTTTGACAGAACTGGTCGCTAATATTACAAAGCATATTCAGTGCCAGGAAGAAACACTATTCAAAGTAGAATTCCATGACAAGATGTATAAAAGTTGAATATCAGTTCTAAAGTAGAATTTGAGAAATATACTTACAATACATTTAAGTCATTTAGTTCACACAGGAATTCATAGGCAGGAACAGAACACCTTGTGAAGGAACCAGATTCTATGAAAGTAAAACAAATATGGAATCATTTACTCCACTCGGTGTTACAGATATGAGCAAAAATTAAGCGGAATATGAGCAACACATTTACAAAGCAAATCAAAGAGCACAAGAAGTCGTAATTCAAACACAATGCGATGAAACCAACTTCTGTTAACTAAGAGATGAAAACAAATATGAACGACTTGAAATCACCAACTAAGAAAACGAGATGGACGATAATAAACTTGCACTGCTCCAAGTGGATTGCCAACAAACCAAGGTTGTGTTACCGGAAGTTTGTCAGTCCTCAGACTTTCTTCAATTGTCTGAGCTTGTTTGTGTGTTGTATAGGTTGAAGACAATGATTACTATGCTACCTAGATGTATAGCTCTGTTCTCTGAGCATAGCACTTCAATGTGCCTGCATATGCCTGTCATCTGAATCATCTGATGTTTTGTAGTTTGGCAAATTTCTATCAGTCTGTACTCGATAAAGAATTATTAACGTATTTCTGGTTTTGAACCTTATATCAACATGCAATATAGTAGGCTGAAGTGGGAGTAGAATCTGAAAGTGTTTTCTTTTTGTTTCTAGCGACATTTCGTGGCAACTGTATTGTAGTTTGCCAGAAAAACGCATTATGAGCTATTTGGTCGACACGATCGGACAGCTGGACTGCAACATCCAGGTAATATAGTGATCGCTGGTTGAAACGCTCTTACAGGGTCAGTGGATATGAGTAATTTAATGGTACGCACATCTTTCACAATTTCTGGTGCACTCAAATTCCCACACAGCTACACACCATGAACATTAAACTGAACAAATAAGTATCCCTTGAGGATGTATTCAAGAAACAGCGGAAAGAAAGGCGGGAAGTTTGGGGTTGTTTCGTAGTGTACCTTGTTGCACCAATTTTCTTCTGATTACTTTGAATATCTATGTGTATAGGTATGTGATGTTCTTGTGTGTGTGATGTATTTTATCTTTGTCACATCTGACCTGCACATGGTCTTTTATTCCATAGTGTACCATTTTCCCATAATCGTAGCTAATTGTAAGTATTTTGTATCTAGTGTTAAAGTATACTTTTATTCAAATAAAACTCATCCATCTTAAGCTGCTGTAAACTTATTATAGTCTGCACAATGGGTTATGGGCTAAGACCAAAGTTTCTTTTGTCACTGAAGTAGCGTTTTATTTTTTCACAAGTCACAGTGTGTTGTATACCATGACTGAACATGGATGTGTCAGTGTGCTTTGTAAATAAATTATTTATACGATCAATTGTTGTGACTACTGCATAAGGATGTTTCCTGTCTCCCGGTAGAGAATTCTTCTACAATGATGACCCTGTGTCAACCACAAAACTCATCACGTAAGTTTTTATAACAAACATCTTATTGTGCATTAACAATGCGATCATCTTTTGTTGTGAATACAGCTCTTTCAGCTCCACAGAACATTCCATCTGTGATTAAGGCAAGTGATGTGTACCAACAGTGCAATCATTGTGTGGACCACCAAACTGTCATAAAACACGAGTTTACCACCACTACAACTGAAATGCTACCAGCCAGCATGACACTTGCTATGATCTGACAATAGCAACCAACAGAAGACAACTTGCTACTAGACTTCAAACATGATTTACTTCAAATCCGCAACAGTGCGTACAAAATCACCAAGTGGAAATTATTTCAAATTTTGATATGCTTCATGAGCCAACTGCAACACTCGTGCCATGTAACATGATCAGACATTCATCCATTTTGCATGTAGCCATACAGACAGTTGGATACTATGATGCATCAGGTGCCATGTTTCTCACCACACCTCAATCTCAACAAGCTCTCTCATAACCAAGTCTGATTTGGTCAATAGTAACTGCATCATACCACAGCCATTATCTACGTCACAGACTCAGTTCAAAAGCTAAACCGTTTCCATTTAGAGCTGAACAACCGACTTAATGGTTCACCACTGCGCAATGTGTATTTAGTTTATTAAGCATCCTTGATGATGACACCTGATTCGCTATCCACAATTGTCATTTGGTAGAACACGCAGACCTAATAGGTGAAGTCATCTTAGCGCGACCTTCCCACAACAAGTACGATGCAGCCAAGTCAGCACTGCTAAAACAGCTTTCCCTGACACCCAAGCAACACTTAAAGCAGGCTATCTATGATGAAAGGTTGAATGACAGAATACCGTCCGAAATTTTGTGATGACTCTGATCCACACTTAACATTAACCTCATGACAGATGCTGTCCTTTGGACTCTCTGAATTTTTCAAGTCCGCCACAGCTACAACTGGCAAAGATACCACACAACTCTGAACGCCAGGGAAAACAGTGGCCCTTGTGGACAGAATAGTTGTGGTACTACAACAAAGGCACCACTAATTACAAAGACACAGTACCATCACACTATGTTACCACTCAATCGCCGCTCCCTCCCCTCTCCCTTACCTCCTCTTTGAACCATCCCAAGCAGAGCTGAGGATGACTGACATGGCATCACTGCTTCAAACCCAGCCTCCAACCTGCAGGCTGTGCATGGCGCCACTTCCACCATAGGCAACATTAATCTGACTTCCATCCTTGCTTAAATGTCACAATCCTGCTGGTACCATGCCAAGTTCAGCAACACCACATGTAACTGTCATTCTCCCTGCAGGTTCCCAAACTTCACACACATGCCACTGTAGGTGCATCAGTCCATACACAGACGTCACGTCACGAACAGCCACTGTCAGTGACTCAAGCATACATCTGCTCAACTGCACATTCTGGAAGCTGACTGTAAGTTTTCAATCTCAATTAAAGAAAGCTCTTTTTGGTGGATCTGACATAAGCTCCATACCACTGGAGAGCACATCGACATTCTACAAAATGTCAATACTATAACTTTATAAGGCTAGCAATTCAAAGATCAAGGTATATAGATTCAACACAGCACCAGTTCACATGGTGTCACAAAACTGGTAGTGAGAACTCACTTCGTCCATCACTTCCAGCTCTCACTGGAGATCCAACATGCTTCACTTCTGCGCCATGTTAGGGGATGCCACAATACAATGCTGTTCACACTGAGAACCCCATGCCTTCGTGACACAACACAGCCCACCCAGGCAACAGGACAACGACTTCACATACACTGACCCACTCAAGAACTGTATCATGCTGGCAAAACAACTACTCTTGGCTCATAAATGCTACGACGACCGTCGCGCAGCTTCTGACGCACTGCACACTGAGAACACATCTCTCCTACAATGCATCAAGAACACATCAGCTACACTTGCACAAACATACAACTGCCTCAAGGCCATCTCATGCGCCCTCTGCCCCAACAAACACAAGAAATTCTCACTCTTGCCGACCGACCATGCCCAGCTGCCCACATTCCCAGCTGCAGTGACACTGAGCACACCCAGTAATATTTCTACATCGACATCTACATCTACATTTATACTCCGCAAGCCACCCAACGTTGTGTGGCGGAGGGCACTTTACGCGCCACTGTCATTACCTCCCTTTCCTGTTCCAGTCGCGTATGGTTCGCGGGAAGAACGACTGTCTGAAAGCCTCTGTTCGCGCTCGAATCTCTCTAATTTTACATTCGTGATCTCCTCGGGAGGTATAAGTAGGGGAAAGCAATATATTCGATACCTCATCCAGAAACGCACCCTCTCGAAACCTGGCGAGCAAGCTACATCGCGATGCAGAGCGCCTCTCTTTCAGAGTCTGCCACTTGAGTTTGCTAAACATCTCCATAACGCTATCACGGTTACCAAATAACCCTGTGACGAAACGCGCCGCTCTTCTTTGGATCTTCTCTATCTCTTCCGTCAACTCGATCTGGTAGGGATCCCACACTGATGAGCAATACTCAAGTATAGGTCGAACGAGTGTTTTGTGAGTCACCTCCTTTGTTCAAGGACTACATTTTCTAAGGACTCACCCAATGAATCTCAACCTGGTACCCACCTTACCAACAATTAATTTTATATGATCATTCCACTTCAAATCGTTCCGCACGCATACTCCCAGATATTTTACAGAAGTAACTGCTACCAGTGTTTGTTCTGCTATCATGTAATCATACAATAAAGGATCCTTCCTTCTATGTATTCGCAACACATTACATTTGTCTATGTTAAGAGTCAGTTGCCACTCCCTGCACCAAGTGCCTATCCTCTGCAGATCTTCCTGCATTTCGCTACGATTTTCTAATGCTGCAACTTCTCTGTATACTACAGCATTATCCGCGAAAAGCCGCATGGAACTTCCGACAATATCTAATAGGTCATTTATATATATTGTGAAAAGTAATGGTCCCATAACACTCCCCCGTGGCACGCCAGTGGTTACTTTAACGTCTGTAGACGCATCTCCGTTGATAACATGCTGTGTTCTGTTTGCTAAAAATTCTTCAATCCAGCCACACAGCTGGTCTGATATTCCGTAGGCTCTTACTTTGTTTATCAGGCGACAGTGCGGAACTGTATCGAACGCCTTCCGGAAGTCAAGGAAAATAGCATCTACCTGGGAGCCTGTATCTAATATTTTCTGGGTCTCATGAACAAATAAAGCGAGTTGGGTCTCACACGATCGCTGTTTCCGGAATCCATGTTGATTCCTACATAGTAGATTCTGGGTTTCCAAAAACGACATGATACTCGAGCAAAAAACATGTTCTAAAATTCTACAACAGATCGACGTCAGAGATATAGGTCTATAGTTTTGCGCATCTGCTCGACGACCCTTCTTGAAGACTGGGACTATCTGTGCTGTTTTCCAATCATCTGGAACCTTCCGTTCCTCTAGAGACTTGCGGTACACGGCTGTTAGAGGGGGGGCAAGTTCTTTCTCGTACTCTTTGTAGAATCGAACTGGTATCCCGTCAGGTCCAGTGGACTTTCCTCTGTTGAATGATTCCAGTTCCTTTTCTATTCCTTGGACACTTATTTCTATGTCAGCCATTTTTTCGTTTGTGCGAGGATTTAGAGAAGGAACTGCAGTGCGGTCTTCCTCTGTGAAACAGCTTTGGAAAAAGGTGTTTAGTATTTCAGCTTTACGCGTGTCATCCTCTGTTTCAATGCCATCATCATCCCGGAGTGTCTGGATATGCTGTTTCGAGCCACTTACTGATTTAACGTAAGACCAGAACTTCCTAGGATTTTCTGTCAAGTCTGTACATAGACCTTTACTTTCGAATTCACTGAACGCTTCACGCATAGCCCTCCTTACGCTAACTTTGACATCGTTTAACTTCTGTTTGTCTGAGAGTTTTTGGCTGCGTTTAAACTTGGAGTGAAGCTCTCTTTGCTTTCGCAGTAGTTTCCTAACTTTGTTGTTGAACCACGGTGGGTTTTTCCCGTCCCTCACAGTTTTACTCGGCACGTACCTGTCTAAAACGCATTTTACGATTGCCTTGAACTTTTTCCATAAACACTCAACATTGTCAGTGTCGGAACAGAAATTTTCGTTTTGATCTGCTAGGTAGTCTGAAATCTGCCTTCTATTACTCTTGCTAAACAGATAAACCTTCCTCCCTTTTTTATATTCCTATTAACTTCCATATTCAGGGATGCTGCAACGGCCTTATGATCACTGATTCCCTGTTCTGCACATACAGAGTCGAAAAGTTCGGGTCTGTTTGTTATCAGTAGGTCCAAGATGTTATCTCCACGAGTCGGTTCTCTGTTTAATTGCTCGAGGTAATTTTCGGATAGTGCACTCAGTATAATGTCACTCGATGCTCTGTCCCTACCACCCGTCCTAAACATCTGAGTGTCCCAGTCTATATCTGGTAAATTGAAACCTCCACCTAAGACTATAACATGCTGAGAAAATTTGTTGTTGTTGTGGTCTTCAGTCCTGAGACTGGTTTGATGCAGCTCTCCATGCTATTCTATCCTGTGCAAGCCTCTTCATCTCCGAGTACCTACTGCAACCTACATCCTTCTCAATCTGCTTAGTGTATTCATCTCTTGGTCTCCCTCTACGATTTTTACCCTCCACGCTGCCCTCCAATACTAAATTGGAGATCCCTTGATGCCTCAGAACATGTCCTACCAACCGATCCCTTCTTCTGGTCAAGTTGTGCCACAAACTTCTCTTCTCCCCAATCCTATTCAATACTTCCTCATTAGTTATGTGGTCTACCCATCTAATCTTCAGCATTCTTCTGTAACACCACATTTCGAAAGCTTCTATTCTCCTCTTGTCCAAACTATTTATCGTCCATGTTTCACTTCCATACATGGCTACACTCCATACAAATACTTTCAGAAATGACTTCCTGATACTTGAACCTATACTCGATGTTAACAAATTTCTCTTCTTCAGAAACGCTTTCCTTGCCATTGCCAGTCTACATTTTATATCTTCTCTACTTCGACCATCATCAGTTATTTTGCTCCCCAAATAGCAAAACTCCTTTACTACTTTAAGTGTCTCATTTCCTAATCTAATTCCCTCAGCATCACCCGACTTAATTCGACTACATTCCACTATCCTCGTTTTGCTTTTGTTGATGTTCATCTTATATCCTCCTTTCAAGACACTGTCCATTCCATTCAACTGCTCTTCCAAGTTCTTTGCTGTCTCTGACAGAATCACAATGTCATCGGCGAATCTCAAAGTTTTTATTTCTTCTCCATGGATTTTAATACCTACTCCGAATTTTTCTTTTGTTTCCTTTACTGCTTGCTCAATATACAGATTGAATAACATCAGGGAGAGGCTGCAACCCCGTCTTACTCCCTTCCCAACCACTGCCTCCCTTTCATACCCCTCGACTCTTATAACTGCCATCTGGTTTCTGTACAAATTGTAAATAGCCTGCCGCTCCCTGTATTTTACCCCTGCCACCTTTAGAGTTTGAAAGAGAGTATTCCAGTCTACATTGTCAAAAGCTTTCTCTAAGTCTACAAATGCTAGAAACGTAGGTTTGCCTTTCCTTATTCTTTCTTCTAAGGTAAGTCGTAAGGTCAGTATTGCCTCACGTATTCCACTGTTTCTACGGAATCCAAACTGATCTTCCCCGAGGTCGGCTTCTACTAGTTTTTCCATTCGTCTGTAAAGATTTCGTGTTAGTATTTTGCAGCTGTGGCTTATTAAACTGATTTTTCGGTAATTTTCACATCTGTCAACACCTGCTTTCTTTGGGATTTGAATTATTATATTCTTCTTGAAGTCTGAGGGTATTTCGCCTGTTTCATACATCTTGCTCACCAGATGATAGAGTTTTGTCAGGACTGGCTCTCCCAAGGCCGTCAGTAGTTCCAATGGAATGTTGTCTACTCCCGGGGCCTTGTTTCGACTCATGTCTTTCAGAGCTCTGTTAAACTCTTCACGCAGTATCGTATCTCCCATTTCATCTTCATCTACGTCTTCTTCCATTTCCATAATATTATCCTCAAGTACATCGCCCTTATATAGACCCTCTATATACTCCTTCCACCTTTCTCCTTTCCCTTCTTTGCTTAGTACTGGGTTTCCATCTGAGCTCTTGATATTCATACAAGTCGTTCTCTTATCTCCAAAGGTCTCTTTAATTTTCCTGTAGGCAGTATCTATCTTACCCCTAGTGAGATAAGCCTCTACATCCTTACATTTGTCCTCTAGCCATCCCTGCTTAGCCATTTTGCACTTCCTGTCGATCTCATTTTTGAGACGTTTGTATTCCTTTTTGCCTGCTTCATTTACTGCATTTTTATATTTTGTCCTTTCATCAATTAAATTCAGTATTTCTTTTGTTACCCAAGGATTTCTACCAGTCCTCGTCTTTTTACCTACTTGATCCTCTGCTGCCTTCACTACTTCATCCCTCAAAGCTACCCATTCTTCTTCTACTCTATTTCTTTCCCCCATTCCTGTCAATTGTTCCCTTATGCTCTCCCTGAAACTCTGTACAACCTCTGGTTCTTTCAGTTTATCCAGGTCCCATCTCCTTAAATTCCCACCTTTTTGCAGTTTCTTCAGTTTTAATCTACAGGTCATAACCAATAGATTGTGGTCAGAGTCCACATCTGCCCCTGGAAATGTCTTACAATTTAAAACCTGGTTCCTAAATCTCTGTCTTACCATTATATAATCTATCTGATACCTTTTAGTATCTCCAGGGTTCTTCCATGTATACAGCCTTGTTTCATGGTTCTTAAACCAAGTGTTAGCTATGATTATGTTGTGCTCTGTGCAAAATTCTACCAGGCGGCTTCCTCTTTCATTTCTTAGCCCCAATCCATATTCACCTACTACGTTTCCTTCTCTCCCTTTCCCTACACTCGAATTCCAGTCACCCATGACTATTAAATTTTCGTCTCCCTTCACTATCTGAATAATTTCTTTTATTTCATCATACATTTCTTCAATTTCTTCGTCATCTGCAGAGCTAGTTGGCATATAAACTTGTACTACTGTAGTAGGTGTGGGCTTCGTATCTATCTTGGCCACAATAATGCGTTCACTATGCTGTTTGTAGTAGCTTACCCGCATTCCTATTTTCCTATTCATTATTAAACCTACTCCTGCATTACCCCTATTTGATTTTGTGTTTATAACCCTGTAGTCACCTGACCAGAAGTCTTGTTCCTCCCGCCACCGAACTTCACTAATTCCCACTATATCTAACTTTAACCTATCCATTTCCTTTTTTAAATTTTCTAACCTACCTGCCCGATTAAGGGATCTGACATTCCACGCTCCGATCCGTAGAACGCCAGTTTTCTTTCTCCTGATAACGACATCCTCTTGAGTAGTCCCCGCTCGGAGATCCGAATGGGGGACTATTTTACCTCCGGAATATTTTACCCAAGAGGACGCCATCACCATTTAATCATACAGTAAAGCTGCATACCCTCAGGAAAAATTACGGCTGTAGTTTCCCTTTGAATTTATGTGAAATGTATTCCAAATTTTCTCTCAGTTGTTCTGCCACTAATGCTGCTGAGTCGGGAGGTCGGTAAAAGGAGCCAATTATTAACCTAGCTCGGTTGTTGAGTGTAACCTCCACCGATAATAATTCACAGGAACTATCTACTTCTACTTCACTACAGGATAAACTACTACTAACAGCGACAAACACGCCACCACCGGTCGCATGCAATCTATCCTTTCTAAACACCGCCTGTGCCTTTGTAAAAATTTAGGCAGAATTTAGCTCTGGTTTCAGCCAGCTTTCTGTACCTATAACGATTTCAGCTTCGGTGCTTTCTATCAGCGCTTGAAGTTCCGGTACTTTACCAATGCAGCTTCGACAGTTTACAGTTACAATACCGATTGCTGCTTGGTCCCCGCATGTCCTGACTTTGCCCCGCACCCTTTGAGGCTGTTGCCCTTTCTGTACTTGCCCGAGGCCATCTAACCTAAAAAACCGCCCAGTCCACGCCACACAACCTCTGATACCCGTGTAGCCGCTTGCTGCGTGTAGTGGACTCCTGACCTATCCAGCGGAACCCGAAACCCCACCACCCTATGGCGCAAGTCGAGGAATCTGCAGCCCACACAGTCGCAGAACCGTCTCAGTCTCTGATTCAGACCCTCCACTCGGCTCTGTACCAAAGGTCCGCAGTCAGTCCTGTCGACGATGCTGCATGCTGCAGATGGTGAGCTCTGCTTGGGTTAGTAATGCACACTCTACCTTGACATGCAGCACATTGGACATATAACTTACCTCCATCACAAAGACACAAGTGTGTGCAATACATAATGGCAAGGTGCATCGTATCATAACAACTGCTGGGTCGCTTGTACATCAAAAAGTGCACTGACTGGCCCGTGGCTAACGTAAGTGCCGCTAAGGCAGCAATTATCCAAATGGTTCAAGCAGGAATTGTTTACCCGCATGACAACTCTTAGGCACTGCCAGTCAAATTATAACGAAAAAAGAAGGAAATATGAGACTCTGTGGTGATTACAGGGTGCTCAACACCCATATGGTGCATGTCACATACCCAGTACCCAATGCACAAAACTTCATGCACTCGCTAGAAGGTACATCCATTACCCCTGACTGTAAAAACGCTTATCGACAAATTCTGATGGACAAAGACGACATCATGGAAGTTGCAATTATCACACCACTTGGCCTCTTTGAATATTGCCTCAGCAATGTCTTTGCGACAAGCTTATCGTCGTTATTGGCGGCGCAGCGCTCCAGTGTATAAGACACTCAGAGCAATAGATATTGACTTGGCTGGACAGGTTAATAATTTTTTCATGTATGATGGATTAAGGAAGGCTACTCAGACATGGCATTACTTCACTCATCAGATTCGTTTTCATTTTGATTACTGCTATGCCTGTTTAAGCGACAGCCTTTTTTTTTCGGCTATACCTTAAAACAGTGACTGACACCACAAACAAGTTCTCACTGTCCTAAGAGAGAGCAGTATAGTGATCAATGAGGATAAATCTTAGTTACAGAAACCAGAAGTTTCCTCCCTTGGACAATTAGTTTGTACAGCAGGAATCAGACTGACCCCACCCAGAATTATTATGAACTCTGTAGTTTCCTACAGTTTTTAACTTTTACCAGTGCCTCCTGCCACAAACAGCAGCTTTACAAGCACCTCTCGCCAATAAACTAGCAGGATCTAAAAAACACAGGGAAAGGAAGACTTAATGGACTTCAAAGATGAAAGACACATTCAATCTCACCAAGGACTGCCTTGTCCATGTAATCATGTCAACCCATCCCATTCCACATGCGCATCTCACTGCCACTGCAGACATAAGCGACACCACCACTGCAACAGCTACTGTCCAGTGAGACACAACTCCTCCAGTTCTTCTAGTGGAGACTTACCTCCTCTCAGTCAGAGCGATCAGCATTTGACCAAGACTTCTTGATGTTTATGAAGCTGTGAGATACTTTCGAGAAGACATAGAAAGCCATCATGCTGCAGTCTTCGTAGACCATAAACCACTCATCAATGCCATATGACACCCATTGAAGGATGTCAACCACTGACACTATCAGAACTTGGACCTTATTGACAAGTGTGTGATGGATATACATCACTACAAAAAGCTGGCAATCTCACCGCTGACTACTTATCAGGAATCAACCCCATCTCCCTCAATTTTGACTAGGAGAAGCTAACCACTGACCAGCACAATGAGGTGAGCATAGCAGGACTTACGCACAACAGCACTAGCAGACTATAAATCGAACGACATACCATCCCAGGGACTGAAACAATAATAATCTACAATGTCTTTCTAAATAGGATCCAGCCTTTGGTGCTGCTAACAATGCGATGAGAAATCTTTAACTGGCTGCATGGTCTTTCTCGTCCTGGTGTAAGGCCCATAGTCTGCCTCATAATGGAATGCTTCTTGTGGCCCATTATCAGACAGGACGGTCACAGCTGGGCACAGGTGGTCATACCATGCCAACGCAGTAGTGTCGGAAGGCATTTGCAACAACTGTTAGGTCGGTTTGAAATCCCGAAAGCTCACTTCCGCCACGTGCATGTCGACCTCATTGGACCCTCCCCTGGAGTCAGTGGGATTCAAATACTTGTTGTCAATGATAGACAGAGCCTCATGGTGAGTGAAAGCGGTCCCACTCAATGACTCCACAGCAGAGTTCATTTCCTTTCCTCAGGCACAGATAGCGCAGTTCATCACAGCAGATATCATTACTACAGACAAAGGCCACCAGTCTGAATTGGCACTCCTTGCCGCCCTGTGTAACCTCTGTGGCATCAAATGTAGCTGCACTGCAGCTTATCATCCCCAGAGTAAAGGGTTAGTCAACTGGCGGCATTGGACTCTCAAAGCAACGTTATGTGTCACATTATGGTGTGAACTGAAGCACTATCTTGGGTTCTACTTGGCTTCCAAACGGTCTTCAAGGAGCATTTACAAGCATCCTTGCTGAGATACTATATGATCACCAATTCTCCCCACTGATTTCATCCTACCTACACAAGGCCATGAGCAAATGGACTTACCTGCTCCAGTCCAGCAAGCGATAGATCACATTACATATGAACGTGTTGTGGGAGTCGCCAGCAGAACATCCGTAGACGCATAGTGAAGGATAGCATTATTCTGTGGCGGCGCGCACAAGGGACAGATTGTTTATTATTTGAGTATAGATAATAGTTCTTTTGTTATTGATTCAATGTTAATATGAGCTTATCGTTGCAATAAAAAAAATAAAATATTATAGCCTAACTACTTCGTGAGTCTTTCTGAAGATTGTAATAAGTAGTACGTGCCTAAAGTGTCATGCTACAAGACAACACAGTCTGACCAACACTGGAGCTCCCATACACAGCTCCCTTCAAAGTACTTAGAAGAGGCACACATACATTTACATTATGATTAATGTCAAACCAACGACTCTTTCGATAAATGACTTGAATCCAGATATGGTTCTTCAAGAGAACATCCTTCGAAATGCCACAAACAGCGATGATGCCTACAAACCGCTACTCAGTGCACAGATGACCGACCTTGGCTCACCGGGCCCTGTCATAATTCGGCTCAATCTCAGCGAGTTCGCTTCAGGAGTATCACCATCAGACTTGTTGCTAACATCTGTACCTGACAGCTGATAACTAAAACACATTGACGTGTGAGATAGCGTGCATCCGATGTCTCAACCACATGCACAGCCTCGCCAATGATATAGATTATGGTTCCACATCATACCACCTTTCAACAGAAGGTGTCTTCACTGTCACCTGTCCAAGAATCCTCTCATGATAATCTCTTACGTCCCCACCTTAAGTACAAGGGGAGCTCCACTGCAGAGGTGACCACACCACTGCCACTCCCTCTACACTCCGACAAGCCACCAGTGCCCAAATACAGGTGCACCAGGAGCCTTCTGTGCCAGCTGCTCCCCCGCCAGCTCTACAGCACCAGCTCTGCACACACACGCACACCTCCGAGAAACTGTCCAGCTGTGCCCTCCACAGCAACCAGCCACAACACAGCTGCTCACACAAACCTGTACAACCTGTACAACCAAACTATGAGGCAGTTCACATCTTCCCACCTATGCTCCACACTACAAGTGGGGCTCTATGGGGATATTGATACTGACACACATTGCGGAGAGAGGTATATCTGTGGACGGAGCAAAGAGTTCAATGCATTCTGTGCCATGATCGAGTGTGGATGTGTCACTATATTGTGTTTTGTGAACAAATTTTTTATTTTATCAGCCATTCTAACTACACCATTGGGCTGTTCCCCACCACCTGGTAGAGACTTCTTCTGCACTATTAAGCAACATATTAATAAAGGTGAAGCATTAGCACAGTCTCTTGCAGATGTTTGTGAACAAGAGGGAGATAAAGATAAGATTTAGGAGGAATTTGGCGAAATGTGGTTCCTTTGTTACAACTTGGGACTCGCGTGGCCAAAGCAGGCAGACTTTCGATAGTTTAACAGCAAGGATACTGAAAGAAGAACAGGGTTTGTTACAAATTGAAGAAACGACAACTGCATTTGCTGCTGTTCAGGTTGATCACAAGAAGGGTGAAAGTCGCTGCTCAAAAAGCTGTTAAACCAAAAGCTCTGTAATCGACGAGAATTTTGAGGGCAATTATTGTCAGAAGAAAGGCCGAGTGCAATATGTTTAAATCTTCAAGACAAACTCAACGAAATAAACATCAAGTTCAAAGTGCACAAAAATCGGATACTGTTTCGCTATTAATTGTGAAAATGTTTGACTTGCTGACAGTGGTGCATCAAAACTCGTGTCATCACACAAGGAATGTTTTTCAGCGCTTAAGCTGCTAGGGAATTTCGTATTTCCTGTCCAGAAGGAATGACCAGCCTGTGAAAAGAAAGGACATATGTAGGTACCTTGGCATAAACATCGATGAAAAGCAAAACTTTCAGACATTTGTAGAAATTGTCTGCCAGAGAGGCATTAAAATCCTGAACAAAATAGCCAAAGAAGTTTCCAGTTGCGACTAAAGTGCTGTAAGAACGTACCACAACGCAATCTTAATCGCTATTGTATGCTACGGGTCGAGCATTTAGGCTCATAGAGCCAAAAAGGGAAAGAAAACACATGCTCTACAGATAAGTGTCCTCCTGCGCCTGATAGGCGCACATAGAACAAAACTGACCGAGGCGCTACTGGTGATTCTAGGCTTGCTACCTCTAGACCTAGCTGTAAGAAAGAGAGATGCACAATATTGCCTCAGAAAGGTCAAATATGATGAAGTTAAGAAGAACCACACCTAATAAGGAAATAAAGGCATGCACTGATAGAGAATGGCAAGAAATCTGGGACAGGGCAGAAACAGGGATGAGAACATGCCAGTCCCATCCCAACGTAAAAGAAAGATCAGGGATGTCATACTTCTTCCGACCAAGAGAGCTATACACTACCCACTACCTGTCTGGACAGGGTCCATATCCCAAATACTTTACTGGAAACGCGACAATGCACCACAGACACGTGTGAATGTGAGCAATCAGTACCCCAGGCTACACTGTTTGGAAATGTGCGATTAGACAATACGTTACAGACCAGGACAGGAACGACTTCGATAACACAACAGTTTATAACATAATAAGGAATGAGGAACTGTGGCATAAGCTGAACTTGCTGACAGGTAAAAGACAGCTTATGAACTGCAAGCCTACATGGCCAAGAGATAACGAAGGAGGGGCCATAAACCACGAAACATTCTGGAAGCAGAGAGAAGACGAGCCTTGGGTAGGACCAGGATAGATTTCCTCTCTCTACAGCTTGGGTGGCACAGCAGCAGAGCTCCTGTGAATCCTGAGTTACACCTCAGCATACCAGGGGCTATCTATCCATACAAATAAGAAATCTGTCTTGATTCTGATATCATGTACAGTAGTGTAGTGTAGAGTAGATTTGTAGAGTAGCGCAGTCCAAAATTACAAATTACAAAATTTGTGATCCAGTTCTGTAGCATAGTGCAGCAGACTAGCAGCTTGTGACTTCTGCATTCCGGATGAACGTGTATCTGTGTACCAGATAGCCAGATGGAGTTTGTAGATTTTTTATATTTCAAAAATTATTTCGTTTTTCTTTTTATGTAGATATTTTGTGTAGATTTTCTCCCCTTAAACGCTATAATGCTTAATTTCACCAAAGCATTTGAAATTAGGCTAAAATATTATGTGCTATATTCGTACCAATTCAGCTGAAACATGTCGTCTGTTCTAGTATCAAGACAACAGACTAAAAGAAAATAGCAAAAAATAAAAAAAAAATAAAATGTCCAGACTAGAGACAGTTCATCCAACTACGCTGAAGGTATTGGATCAGTCAAGTAGTAAATGGCATATGGGAACCTCGTACATTGCAGGACACATTATATGTTCCCTGTAAGAGAAACAAACTCTTTTTTTAGTGGTAGCATCAGCCAGTAAAGATAAAACAGTCGCATTTAACAACAATAAGATTGATTTATTTAGTGAGTGGCTGATGGCAGTTGCTACACAACCTGAAAAATCAGCAATATGGAATGTTGTTTCATATAGAAAACACTGAAGAAGCATATTGTGCGTCATCTGTCTCATTAGCTCTGTTATAGCACAAGGCTTTGGAACATGTAAACTTCGAGAATTTTAAGAAAATGGCTGACACCGTTTTGATTCCGAATTTAAAATCAAATGCTTTAAACAAATTCTTCAGTATTATGGGGGGGGGGGGGGGGGGATAGTGAAGGAATTGATTTAACTGAATGGCAACTGGTAAGATACTGCACAAATGAAATTCATTTAGGCGCAACTTAGATGATTAAATATAATTTGTCCCTTGTACAGTCAATATGGATATCTCTTCCTACACACACACACACACACACACACACACACACACACACACACACACATATATATATATATATATATATATATATATATATATATATATATATATATATATATATATAAAACTTAGTTAAAGCACATTTCTCTGCTGCAGATAGGAGTCTCTTTACAAAGGACCTAACCTGAGTGGAAATGCCATCTATTACAGGAGATATTTCAGAGTGAGGATGGTTTGAGAACAGTGATATCCCTCCCTCTGGAAAAGGAAAGCCAAAGACAGCGTTCACATTTGACGATGTTGCTGTGGAAAACCGAGATCAGTATATGCATCACCATGGATGAATTAACACGCATCTCGGGAGCTCAGTCTAATAGGCTGGGTGTGCATAAACAAAACATTCGCTTGTGCATGGACGTGACACTTCAAACTCTCGAACGTGAAGTTGGAGATGTACACAAGGAACTAGAGACGTATTGCATTTGCTTCTGAGACTGAACAATACATTGAATAATCGAGTTAATGCAACCGAAAAAAAGTAAACGACTTAAATGAACGGGAAATAGTTGTTGTTGTAGAGGGGTGAATGATCGGTTTAATGCAATGGAAAAAAGTAAACGACTCGACTGAAGGGTAAATAGATGTTATCGAGAAGGGAACATTGTATGAACGGTGCATGCAACTGAAAGAAAGTAGGGGACTTAATTGAAGGGAAAATAGCTCTTACTGAGAAGGGGGAACAACTTAAGAAGAAGAAGAGCAGATATACAAAACCTCACGTTACACAGAAGTCCGATTAGTGTACAACAAGACGTCGACTAAACATAAAGACACCGAGACACGGAAGGCCGTTCGAGAGAAGTTACGGTTGCTGAGGTTAGAGCATTTGAAGCAGGAGCAGACAGTGTGAGAAACCTTTAAAGCAGTTACTGAATCTCTCGATGCACTCTCAGCGACGACAATGGCGCTATTGCCGATTTCATTAACCATCACAGCGACGCTAGGATAGACAAAACACTCATTGTCAGTGGTGAAAAACCATACATGTTGGGCTCACAGCCTATAGCTTTAAATGAAAAAACGATACAGATAGGGGATAGGGAAATTCAAAGAACATCTGGTCTACTCAACCTTATTTTCCTATGACACACAAAAACTGTAAATTATTCGCCTCAAGATCTGGAAATGTAAAGTGAAATATTGCGCTGACTGATTTGCATGAGAATGCAAAAATTCGAAGCAATGTGAAATACAAATCCATTATAAAACCTATATTGGATGGTGAAAAAAAATAGCAGTGGTGATGGTATTGACATTCAGCACAAAATAATGAGCAATCGATTCACACAGTATGTGTAATACGACAACCCCAATGAGCTAATAGTTGGGTTCAGCTGCCGCTGGTAATACAGTTCATCCAAATGAAGTTGCTTCAATAAGTTCTGAGCTTACAGAGAGAGGCATCATCGAATAAGTATAGGTACTGTAGTTCGAGAACTGCACAAACCAGCACACAAAACAAACTCATCTACATATGTTATGCTTAAAGGTTTGGACGATTTATGGAAGGTGGCTTGTCGACATTAGGGAATATTCATGTGTGACTAACGGATTCAAATATATTTTAATGGTCGTTGATACTTATTCTAAATTTGCCTGAGCATTACCAATGAAAGCGAAAACAGTGAATGATGCCGCGTGTGTGTTTGAGGGATTGTTGCAGACGGTGACGAATCGAAGCCCTGACAACTTTCAAACGGATCACGGTGGCGAGTTTTGCAATAGATATTTCAAAACCGTGATGGGGAGGTGTGGAATACATCACTACTCGACATTCTCCCTCGTAGAGAAGAGTATCGTGGCAAGTCTCGACAGATCAGTGAAAGCCCAAATGTGGATGCGATTCAATCTTCGTGGCTCACACAAATGGACCAATATCTTCCTGCAAATAATTGCACAGTATAACCGAATCAAACATCGCACAAAAAATGAGACCAATCGATGTTTTTCATTGTAGATTTCTAGATACAGTACACAGTCGTATTAAAATGCTATATCCACGTAAACAGCAATTTAATGTAGGTGATCTAGTACGTATTTCAAAACACAAGACAGCATTTGAGAAGTCATACATGCCAAATTGGTCAACCGAGATATTCACAGTTTCCAAAGTGTAGAGAACTAATCCCAGAACCTACCTCGTAAAGGATAGCAGTGATACTGACACTGCAGCATGCGTACACACAGAAGAGTTACAGAAGAGCTCGGAACCAGATGTGTATCTTGTAGAGAGGGTCATCGGCGTCGAGAGAATAGAACGTTAGTTAAATGGCTTGGTTTTCCCGCATCACACAACAGCTGGATCGACGCTGACGATTTGCTATATAACAGGGTGCGCATTCACAACCACCTCAGTAGCATATCATGCGTGATAGAAGACGCGTTAGAGGAGGAGGCGGTATTCTCGCCAAACTAGCAGTCGTATTACATTGCCGGATGTAACTGCTGTGTACCTGGAACAAAACCTCAAAAAGGTTTGGCAGCGGTGATAATGGGATAAAACTGCTCGGCGTAGCGTGTATGGAACACAACATCAGAGACACAGCAAATAAAGATCGTCATACAGCCGATTGAATTTCAGCTCATAAAGCTAAGGCAACACGTGCGTGAAGGGATATTGGTATAGGTCAACGCACTGCAGCATTTGCAGTTGAAAAGACTATACGTGGTGAAGTTAAGCTGAGTTTGGGTGTGAAGAAGTTCAGCCAAGTTATGAGTGCAGCACGTAGGGCGCTAAGGAAGAATATGACACCCAAAGGGTGCATGAAAAACTGCGTCCTGACACCGATATATGCAGCTAAAAGCGCTCTGAAGCAGAAAGGAGGAGAACAAGAAGATCGATTGAACCACCCAGGGTTCTATCAATACCCAAGGCGTCAGGTCGAATTATTTCCTTCCTCATTCCTGCCCTAACCGGTCTAACGGCTGTGGGTTCACTGGCTAGGGTTGCTGTGGCTATTGCCCGGATAGTAGAGAATGCACAAAACTCTCAGAAGCAACTGCAGGAGGCACGAAGACATAACTGTATGATGGAGGCAGCAGACATCGGAAAAGGGCTAAAACTGAAACCATACAAGAAAGTATAAAACCTGTGGAAAAACAGTCTAAATCACGAATGTTCTTTATTAAAATGACCGGTTTCAGCCTATACTTGGCCATCTGCATCTAATGGTTCTCTCTGAAGATGGCCTAAGTATAGGCTAAAACCGGCCAGTTTAATAAAGAACCACCGTAATCTTGTCTGTCTTTCATGGATTTTATATAAATTACAAGATCGCTGTCTCCGAAACTGTTACCATAAATTTTGCATACAAGAAAGGACCACGCCACTTCATAAACAAAAAATGCCCTCTAGCAGTCCCATCCGACAGGGCGCTCACAAATGCAGATCTGCTTAAGTCCCTTAAGAAGAAATTGAACACTGCGAGATTCCGATGTGTTTTTATGCGGAATGCATTACCGAAGACTATGTGGAAATCGGGAGAATGTGGAATTGTGAATCTAGATGTAGCAGGGCTACTTGGAACTCAATGGGCTTTTTTTTCTTTTCTGAGTCATTAGTCTTCTGACTGGTTTGATGCGGCCCGCCACGAATTCCTGTGCCAACCTCTTCATCTCAGAGTAGCACTTGCAACCTACGGTGTCAATTATTTGCTGGATGCATTCCAATCTCTGTCTCCTCTACAGTTTTTGCCCTCTAGTACCATGCAACTGATGCCTTTACAGATGCCCTATCATCCTGTCTCTTTTTCTTGTCAGCCTTTTCCACATCTTCCTTTCCTCTTCGATTCTGCACAGAACCTCCTCATTCCTTAACCTATCAGTCCACTTTATTTTCGACATTAGTGTGTAGCACCACATCTCAAATACTTCGATTTTCTTCTGTTCCGGTTTTTCCACAGTCCATGTTTCACTACGATACATTGTTCATTGGGTAACGTAGATTAAAAAAAAAAAAGAAATACGAACAACGTGTATTATTTCGACTCATTCGGCGACCAGCAACCTCCAGAAGAATTACAACAATACGTCACAGGCGGAAGACATGTGTGTTACAATTTTCGACGCTACTAAGACTTTAGTACATTCCTGTGTGGTCGTCTATGCATCGTGTACCTCCTTACGGCCGCGCGGATTGTCACGGATTGTGCGGCCTCTCCCACCGGAGGTTCGAGTCCTCCCTCGGGCTTGGGTGTGTGTTGTTCTTAGCATAAATTAGTTTAAGTAGAGCGTAAGTCTAGGGACCGACGACCTCAGCAGTTTGGTGCCTTAGGAATTTACACACATTTGAACATTTTTTCCTCCTTACGTTTACGAATGATATATAAGGTCGGGTATTAAGCATCCATTCACCAGTTGATGTTTCGATGCACTGTAGTACACTCTCACTTTAGAAGAACGATCGTGTGTATTACGTGCGAATTACTTTCCACCAATTGATTCAAGCAGGGGAGATTAGAGTATCGCACTGACTGAACTGGAGACATGCAAGACCATTCCAAGTGTCACAGAGCCTAACAGTAAATTGCGGTTGGAAGTTAATGGTAAAAACGAAATTGTGGAAATTACACCTGTTCATACGATATTGACGATTTAATGAAGTTTTAAAATAGCCTGGAAAAGGGTTGAGCTCCATGCAAACATCAGTACGCTTAAATCTGAAATAAGGACGGTGAAAGTAGCTATTGACTTTAAGCAGAAAGATACAGTAGGCCCACTACTGGGTTTCACAACTGGACAGGTTTTCAAGACGGATCTCAGTAAACTTTACAGATCTGGTCAGACAGTGGATATTCTCCCTGTCAGTACAATCCGTGTTGAGTGTAACACTGCAGTGAACTCGTATCTCAACGATAAACTGATTTATTCAACTTACAGATTTTTCCCATCAGTAAGAACAGGGTATACACCAACGCTAATACCAACGCTATATACCTTCCAGTGATAGTTCAGACACTGGACTACTTGGAGCTGTGTATTGTGGGCCAGAATAACCAACTAGTTGACTTTCTTGGTGAGAAATCATTGTACGACTACATCTAAGACAGGATGGGAGGAAGGTATAAAACCAGCGCACCCAGTGCACAGCACAGCACTTCGCACCAGAACCACAAGGCGATAACAGGTGCGAACCACGAGTTTCTTAAATCAGTAGGCTTGAAACCTCACAATGTTGTTGTCGCTCATTATATCTCACCCAGTGGAATACGATGAGCGAGTCATACTCCAGGATTACTTCTCCTGTAAACCTTATGCTTCAACGACATTTAACAAGAAAGACGAAATTAGGATTGTCATCCAGCACCAAGACGCTTTAACCCTTCCATGCAAGAGTTTTATATATTTGGATGGATCATGTACGAAAAGGATGGTAGTCATGCCGTAGGATCAAAGCTGACACGTAATGATTTGCCATTCCTTTTGTATAAATACGATACGATGACAATGGTGTTTGGTTTGTGGGGCGCTCAACTGCGCGGTCATCAGCGCCCACAAAAAGTTCCAATTTTTACGAAGTCCAATTTTTTACATAGTCCAATCTAGTCACTGTCACGAATGATGATGATTATTGATGATGATGAAATGATGAGGACAACACAAACACCCAGACCCCAGGCAGAGCAAATCCCCCACCCGGCTGTGAATCGAACCCGGGACCCCGTGATCCAGTGGCAGCAATGCTAGCCACTAGACCATGAGCAGCGGACTTCCATAAATACGACATGACCTTAATGGGATAGAGACTGATCGTACATGTGATGGTGACATAGCATCAACCCTCAAAACATATGTCTCGTCGTCACCCCCGGATTTGAATGATTTAGAAAACGCAGCATGGTTCATAGACGACCCTGTGGGCAGAACATCATGAGAGTACCGCCCATTTACTGCATGAAAACCTCTAAAATGTTTATGGGATACTTTGAGGACATGCAGCGAATTATTATGTTTGCTAAACAAGAACTTATGATGGTACAGAGTGCAATAGATAGAAACTCATACATTCAAGGAGCTCAAGAGCAGAATCAGGTCATCATCAATAAAATTATAAGGAAAATACCAAACATCACTGCGGCAGACGAGAAGCGTTTGAAGCTTTTACAAGGTCTGAATACCGGTACATATCTGCCATTAACTTTCCGCTCATGGGAGGTTTTTAAGTATTCATTGCTACCGAAGGCGAGCAGACAAACGTGGCCTATTAAAACCTCCGTGCAGCTGGAAACACTCGAAAATTTTTTTTTCATACTTGTTCATAGTGTTGAGGGTGCCCTCCTTGAGATACACAGCATATGTCAATGTGGTATTCAAATTGTTCCAACACTGTAGCAAGTATGTCTTGAGCTTCCACAGCTGCTGTTATGCAATGTCTTAGTTCATTCATTGTTGTTGGTAATGGAGGCACATAAACAGAGTCTTTGATAAACCTCCACAAGAAATAATCACACACAGTCAGGTCCGGTGACCTCAGAGGCCAGTAAGATACGTTTGAATCATTTGATCCAGAGCAACCAATCCACCGTTCAGTAATCCTTTGATTTAAAAATTCACACTCTTCCAGATGCCAGTGTGATGGTGCCCCACTCTGTTGATAAGTGCAGTAGTTCGAATCAGTCTCCAGCTGTGGGAAAAGAAAGTTCTCAAGCACATCGCGATATGTGCTTCCTGTAACAGTGTTCTCGGCATAAAAAATTGACCATACACCTTTTCCCGCGAAGTTGTAGAAAACACATTAAATTCTGGAAAGTCCCTATCATGTTGTACACCACGTCATATCTGTAGAAGGTTACTACAAGAACGTCTTCCAATGTTTGTTGAAGTAACGTTTCCTTTTTCATCAACTAATATGGTGAATGAATTTCAAAAAATAAATGAATGAGAAATTTATTAGAAATTGTTGACATTCTTGTATTGTATCTTGATTCGTAATTGCAAGCACCAGTTACCGGAAGAATGATCCATTATGCATGGTTTGCTGTGAAATTATTGCCAATGCATGAAATCTTCAGCAAAGTTAACGACATTTTTTTCCTGAGTGAGATTCGTACGAAAAAATGCTGCTGCAGCAAACTTGTCTTTGTGCAATGTTAATGGCGTTGGAAATTTCTGTGTTTCGAATATTTCTACTGTCACTGTCATCCAAGGGAATGGACCAAATCTTCCTGAATAATAAACATGAGAATAGAATGTAAAATTTAATATAAGAATTGATATAAGAATGAAATATAATAATATATCCATTTAAAAAGATTGTAGCTCATGAAAAGACCATAAACATAAATATTATACAGGGTACTGCAGATAAAAGTAGCCCATATAGGCATAAACGAAATGCAGTGGAATTACAGAAATGACTAGCTGAACTAGACTTACCATTTATTTACAATGAAAAATACAGTGAAAAATACATTTGTGGAAGATTTTCAAAGTGACCCCCTGCAACATCAATACACAGTTGTGCATGTCTAAGCATATTCAGATGTATCTGGCATTAAGTTTGGATATCAATGATGGCACCATCTAGCTGATCTTGTATTTCATTTCCTATATTGTGTGTGAATTTGTTACATAGAACTTGCTTAAGTGTCTCTATAGGAAAAAATCACATGTTCTTAGATATAGCGAACATGGTGGCCATAAATGTTTGCTGACAGTTTGTCCTGAGCGCAGACATGATTTACTTTTCCATGGATACCTTAGATATGTGGTACATTGCCCTGTATTGCTGAAAGAAGCAGTATTGTCTTTCATATTCAGTGAGTTGAGCACAAAATGTATCAAAAATCTTTATATAAGCAACTTAGTTGACAGTATTGTCAAAAAATGTCAGTCCAACAATGCACATTCCTGTTACATGTCAGCAAACCATGAGTTTTTCATCGAGAAATGGTTGCTAACACACAATATTAGGGTTCTCTATTGCACAGTACCTCGTGTTGTGTGAAGTTACATGATCAGAAAGATGAAACCATGCTTCATCACTCATGAAGCATGGTTTCATCTTTCCGATCATGTAAGTGTCTAACGAACTATCGTTGATGTTATTCAAATTCCATGTGCAGTGATCTATGCGTTTCTGACGGTCGTCCTCAAGTAACTGCTGAACAACCTTCACACAATATGGTTTCAACATCTGCTGGCAGTTCCTCCTACTTACATATACCTATTGGCACAATTTACACGCAGACTTCTTTGAGCTCTGAATAATACTTCGGTGAATGTCAGTAACAACTTCTGGTGTACGAACTGAAGGTATTTTTTGTCGTTTTACACAGATACGTAGGTTTCCCAGTTTTTATGCCGGCTATGTAATGCTTTCTTTGCTTGTAGATTTCTATCTGGGCACTTGACCTCGAAAATTTCGCGAGTTTCCTTAATCGAACCTGTATACACATAAGCTTCCACGACTTCAAATTCTTTCTTCTATCGAGCAATTCATTTTGGAGGCCGCAAAGGGAAGCGCCTAAATTTACTGATGAAATAAACTGAAATGCTGACAGAAGAATGCTAACAATAGATTACTGCATAAAGCTATCCATTGTTGTAGCTATTTATTCTATTTCAGATGTAGAAATATTGCACTTGCATTCAAAAGGGAGGCAGGCTGCATGTAATAGCTCCATCGAGTATAATAAATGCAGGATACTTATTGTGAAACAAAGTTGTAATTTTACAATTAATATTGCACATTTGCATCCCACAATTTGATAAAAGCATTGATATAGTAATTTTCCACAGACATGGGTCGATGAATGAAAAATAAAATAAAAACAATAATCACGTGTGGAACACAGGGCACATACGCGTGTAGCTGTGACGCTAGCCACTGTGCCACAACTTCACTTGAGCTTATCATATGTTAAAAGGCATATAAATACCGGCGGAAACGTTGACCATGATTTTCTCAGAAACGGTCGAGTATCTATGGCGAGACATATGTTTGCTTATTTTGACCACTCTTCCACTCAGAAAAGTTTCTGGGAAGTCAGGTAATGACACTTGCCATGTTCTCCTTGTAAGTATTTCAGTTGTTCGACATAGCAGATTATTTGATCATCTAATGGTGAGAGAATGTTTCTTTTACGTAAGTTCCCTGTCAGGAAGCTGTATGCACTGTGTTTTAGTATATTTAAGGAATAATCGTTTCTCCATAAGGTGCAATCCTCTGTTGCCCACTCATCTGTTTGCCAATCATGTACTTTACATTTCTTTCGTAATTTCAGCGGCATAATAGACAATCCTTTTTCCTGTTTAGTGGTGGACCACTGATAAAACCCTTCTGCTAACCTCTCTCAAATTTGTAACATGTTCGTTGATACAGAAGGACAATAAGCATTTTTATGTCTTCTGGATATTAGAAGAATCATTGTGTGCTTTTCCTTAATTTCACAATGCATTAGTGTATTGCTGGTAAGTAAGGGCATATCCCAACTGATTTCTCTGGTCTCTGTCTCATGCTATGATTGCCCATGACTCTTCATTTATCCTCATCTCACCACAGCCCTCCACTTCTTTTCATTATTCGACAGGTGGTCGACAGAGGGCACGACTGCAGCATCAGATCTACTGATAATGTGCCCAGAGCCAAACAAATATGTAGCACGCTGTAAAAAGTATAACACAGTTGCATATAGTGTTTCTATTTTGTGTTCATCGAGTTAACACTTCAACTATTTTCGAATGAGCTCTTATTACTTATCTCAATCGGAACTAGGTTTTATTTGACAGGTTGTACGTCGTATATATGAATATTTAAAGAATACCTATACTTGTTAATTAGGAATTCATACCAAGGTACGCTTCTCAGAGTAAAAATCCTCGGAAATAACCCAGCCTGCGTGATTTCCTCGTTCCTCTCTGTGTTGTCCAAGATTTTCAGAGTTTCCGAAGTATTATCCAGTTATCCTTCCAGCCCCACTAAAAACCGGCTGGCCACCGCTGTATTGTGCTTCAGCCCTCAGGCGCCCCAACCATCCATCTTGGGCTACTTCCTGTGTTAAGCAGACCAACACATCTGTCTGAGCTTTTCCACCCAGGGCGTGAGTTACGACTGCTATTTCATTATCACTGGCGTTCCAACCTCTGCTAGTATAGGCAATCAGTCATTACGCCGTTTTGATAATAAAGACAATCCATCACCTTTCATGCAGTAAGCGTTAACAACTATCTATAAGGTGTACGTGACAGTGTCAGTTTTCTTTAAATATTCGTATATACAGTGTACAACCTATCAGATGATACATAATTCCGGTTTTAAATCATAGCAAAGTATGTAGATGAGTGCTTGTAAGGTGCGAAATTTTAGCCACGTTACAACACTTGTAATAAAATATATGGGCCTGACGGCCGTTAATGATATCTTTAGTGCGGGTGTACACTATGTCTGGACTCTTGCTGGGATCAGCTGACGTTGTGAGCAATGATGGTAACTGACAGTGGACACTACATATATAGTGTGCAACATGTTGAGAATTTGAGCTGGATAGGAAGCGCACTTGGATAGCTGAAGCAGCTAAGCTGACCACTCACGAAAGTGGGAAATCTGGGTTTGACTCTTGGAACCTTAGAGATCTTCACTTGTCACCAACGAATTTATTTCAATGACCAGTTGCAGCTGATGTCTGTGTTTCATTTACGTCATATATATGTACAGCCACTGAATCATAAGTAGTGTCTGTTCTTTTGGATATCTAATAGTATATATGGTCTGGTGGCCATTAATGATATCTTCAGTGTGGATGCAAACTACAACGTAGCTCCTGTGGGAATTAGGTGAACGCGCGAGCAATGAGGATAACGGACAGTGGATGCTACATGTGTAGTATGCGACAAGTTGGGAATTTGGGCTGGATGGGAAGTGTGCCCAGACAGCCAAAGTAGTTAAGACGACTGCTCGCATAAAGTGGGAAATCTGGGTTCGTGTCCTGGTTCGGTACAGACTTCGCTTGTTACCGGTGAATTCATTTTAATGAGCAATTGTGGATGATGTCTGTGTTTCACTTACATCATGTATATTTACGGCTGCTGACTCATTAATAGTGTCTGTTCTTTTAGACATATCCAAAAGAGCAGACATCAAATACATAATAATATACTTGTATCACATTAATAGCTCAGTTGCAGAATAAGTTGCAAATGCAAAGATGAAAAAAAATAGTTAGCATCTATCGGAACATAAAATCACTTCCTTCCACATCAGAACTTAACGTCTCTAACCATAGGACCACGATGAATGCAGATAGTTTCCGTAATATAATCCATTATGTTACGATCTGCTAAAGGTTGTTTCTGCTGATGCTTCGTTAACTGACATTTAATTATAAGAAATGATATGAAGGTTACGTGCTTGTGATAAATCTCAATGTGTCATTGCCTGGAAACGCCATACTGTCATAACATGAAAAAAAAAAAAAACGAAAGCAATATTACGTCTCTTAAGTTACAGATTGCCACAGTCGCATTAAAGAACACATCATTTGGCGTCACTACCAAGTAAGGCGAGCGTGTCACGAACCACATATACTGACGCACAGCCTCGCCTCAGCGAGATGCAACTGTGGTCACTCAACCAGAAGAGAGTGTGCCATCACGCGAAAATGCGACAAAGATTTCATAGACGACGCTTCGTTCGCCTAATAAAAGAGGGATACCAAGGGAGTCTGGTTACCTGAGTATTAAGCCTGTGTGCTCCCTACCTACGAGATCTATTTAGATTGCTTCTACGACAACAAACGCTGCTACTCCTATGTGATTTGGCTTATCGAATGTACTTGGACAATTAGTGCTTGTTCTGTTGACAATTCTTAACCTAGATTGCGTTTGCAAATTGAACAGACTCTCATTACTACTCTGAGCGAAAAACACTGTTCAGTGCTGTAAGTTGTTTGTATGTGGCACTTGAGCGAGAAGGTAGGCTAATGTTACAGTGGCAATGAGGAATTTCGAACTTCCAACCAGCGGAATAAATCCAAATTTTTAAAGACTTGGCACCAGCAATTGAAGTTGCAGTAACAATAGCCAGAGGAGCAACAATAACAATCACCAGATCAACAGACACAGCAGCAACCTGAACAACAGTGTCAGCAGCATCTTGAGCGATAGCACCAGTGGAAATGGGTCGCCCAGGATGCGGTGGCCGATGCCTAGTGACCAGTTTTCGTCCTGAGCGCTGGGCGAGTTCATTGGTTTGTTCACGAGAGGAGGCTACAGGCGTTTGCCACCTTTCGGATGGTCGGCGATAGCAGAATCGACGCGCACGCTTTGCAATTTTTCCCAACGGTTTTACAGAAATTATTCGTTAAAAACATAATTTTTACTTTGCTTGTAGTTTTATATTTGAGGTTCTTTATGATGCACCCATCGTTTCGTTAATGGTCATAGTTACTGTTAGATTTACGTAGAAGTGAGACAATGCGCGAAATTCGAAAAAGAATGCAATGAAAAATAGGGTCGCTATGATTTTCCGTTTGGTGTATATTACATAATATGTTTCTGTGTATGAAATTTAGCTAACATGTTGAAGTTTTCATTAGACTTGTGCGGAGGTCTCTATTTGTCACCAGTCTCGATGTAAGACGTCGTGGTCTCCTGACCTTCATTGCTTACATATTCCGCCCTCACAATCATATTCCACACATCAAGACGCTTCATTCGAACCGAAACTCGATAAGATAAAGTCAATGTTGTATTGATTCATGTAAACGATATGCAAATAACTAATAAATCGCAAGTGCGCACAGTGGTTGAAATACTCGAGGCTGTCGTACACACATACATTCCAGACACGACGGTCACAGGAGCCTTTAGTTCGGGAGACGCAAACCGCACAACGGGACGCCAGTACCTTCAGAGGACGAGTCAACGCCAAACGCCGAGGTGACCGCCCGTGAAGCGGACAGCGGGTGCCCGAGTGAAAGGGGGAACGACCCCGTGTTCGGCTTAAAAGCAAATGCCGCTACATTGTGTGGGAGCGGCCAGCCTACGCATTCTTTACACATAGCACGCAGTTTCAGAGATTTTCACAGGGAGACAGCAAACGCCAAACACCAATGCTACGGATTTCTGGGTTGGTCGCCTTAAACGAAACGTCATTCTCCCGTTTTAGAAGAGCAATGCTGATTGGCAGACGATATTTCTGATGTGTTGAGCTGAAGGAGTAATGGAAGAGACCAAAAGATATACCCCTTCACGTCTGGCGTGGAGAGGAGCCGTTCCGTTGTCGCTCTTGGAGCGAGGAACAAGTCTCTCCTCGGTACTTCACTGGGAGAGCACCTCTGTCGAGAGCGAATCGAAGTGCGACTCTCTATATTGAGTCCTTGGGATTAAGTGTTGTTCACTGTGTTGGCCGACACACTTATTGTGCGGTGTGAACGGACAGAGTTATAGTTAAACGCCTGCGAGCGAATTTTTGAGTGGCATCGCGGTGGACTGGTTATCTGACGGGTGTACCACGCCAATAGTTAGACTAGGGGCGAATAGGAATCCTTGACTTCGTCAAGGCGTAGGGAGAGTTTGATTGGCGAAGGTCAATCCAGATAGAACGAGAGTTATCTTATTTGTCAGCAGCGAGCGGCGCAGATAGCAGTCATCGCAGCTTACGGTATTGTGCGCTACAGCTATTGCGAGCCCCATATTTCCTCCACAACAGTGCACTTCACTGCATTTCACACGCGACAGCCTCAACCGTACCTAACAACATTCTAAAGGATAATTATTCAAGTTGAGTAGGCGCGCCTCTCAGCCATTCTCCCAAGTCAACAACAATCTGAAACTTTGTATAGAAATTTCATTAGCGAATCCTATCCTTGAGAGGTAACTTCACATTCCGAAAAGAACCAGGATATAACTTGTTCAATTCATAACTGAAAGTGCCATTGTGATTTTTCAGAATTTTTGCAAAATAAATAATAACTTTCGTTAGTTTCATGTTTTTCTTACACTAACTAGCACTACTCCAGTACCCAAGTATCCCACTAGTTACGTAAGAAATTTTGTGAATTTTTGTGTCATTTCATTACAGCGGACGACTCCAGAAGATATTTATTGCTGAAAGTTTTTCAGGCATTTCTCTTTAGAACGTTAGGAGCGTCTGTCTGATCTGTAGTAGTGTGGGGGTGGAAATTGCATCTTGCAGGAGCCACAAGGTAAAGGGTACATCCCATATTAATCCGTTGCACAGAATAACAGAATCTCAGATCGACCCCACGCTCACATCGAGAAAATTTATCTGATATAATGCACTCATTTGCGATCGCACCATGCCAACGATTAAGTCGCATTGAAATATCCACAACATTCCACATACTTCATAAAAGCTTTGAGATATTGAAAGGAGATTCTGGCAAATGATAGCGCATGAAGACGAGAGTGTTTTGTTGTATGGTTATTATACAAAACTTCATTATTTACCATGTTATTCCACTAACTACAGACTTTCCCAATGAAGGAATATAAATTTTAAGGGCCATCTATAGAGTGTCTGGCGACTGTGCACCTACCGGTAGGTATTCTGAACAGACTCTACATGTGACAGCTGCACTCAGTGGATATACGGTTATAAAAGTTTTGTGCATAGTGAGTGAGAATATATGAAAATCTCACACGTGGTTTTCGATGGCCAAATATAACATTGTGGATTAAATGAACTGACATCGGTAGAGGCAGGTGAATCATCGAGTATAATGAAGTCACACAAGTTCTGCTGCGCTTTTAACTTTTCTTGCTACGACTGTTAACACGCAGGTTACAGTGAATGCAGAACACTGTGGCTGTTGGTGCGCAGGTGTGGGCAGAGCGGTAGGTGGGGGTGTGGGCGGGTGCTGTAGGGGAAACGCCAAGGACTGAAGGCGAAGTGCCGTTTTAAATAAGCAGTAGCTTATTAAAAAAGCACATCCTTGGCGTAAAATAATCGTGTAATATCTTCAATTATGTTGTTCCAAAACCGATCGTATTTCTCGTTTCACCAGCTATAGATGGCGCCAAAAATTCACATTCCTTCATCAAAAAAGTCTGTAGTTAGTGTATTCACACAGTGGATAATTAAGTTTTGCATAATGACCATGTGATAAAACACTCTCCTCTTTATGTGTAATCATTTGCCAAAATCTCATTTGCATATCTCAAACAATTTACGAAATACGAGGATTGTTGTAGATATTTAATTCTGTCCTTATCACTGGTGAGCGTGGTCGCAAATAAGTGCGCTACGTCAGATCAATTTTCTCGAGATTGGTGACAGATATAGATCTCCAATCAAGTCTAAAGAAAATGTCGATGTGTTAAGTAAATTTCGTATTCAGCAACATATTACGTAATATGCACCAAATGCAAAATCATAGCGACCCCCACTTTTCATTGCAAACTCTTTCGAATTTAGTGTAATGTGCTACTTCGATGTAAATATCACAACAACTGTGACCATTAACGAAATGATGGGCGCATCATCATGAACCTGACATATAAAGCTATAAGCATCATGAAAATGTTTTTTTTTATTTTTTTACAGAGTAGTTTCTGTAAAATCGCAGCGAGTGCGCCTCGATTCTGTCATCGCTGACTGGCCGATAGTTGGCAAACATCGTCGGCCTGCCCTTCCGAACAAACGAATGAACTCATCCAGCTTTTTGGACGAAAAATGGTCACTGCGCATCGGGTAGTTTATCCTGCGTGGATCCTTAAGAGTTCGTCCGCATTAAATCTGTGCGTACTCGCCATGTGATAACCACACTCAGTCGACACACAATTTCACTCTGTGGCGGCTGTTCGCTGCTGATCGCGGGGTACTTAATGTGTACGAGAACACCACGCATACGATTCGTCCTGTGGCTACCATCAAACTAATGGCTAACATCGCAAACAGTAGGAAATCGAAACGAAAAGTGCATTATTCGGGAGAGATTTACAAATGACTCTAAGTACTATGGAACTTAACATCTGAGGTCATCAGTGCCCTAGACTTAGAACTGCTTAAACCTAACTAACCTAAGGACATCACACACATCCATGCCCGAGGCAGGATTCGAACCTGCGACCGTGACGGAGCGGTCGCGCGGTTCCAGACTAAAGTGCCTTTAACCGCGTGGCCACACTGGCCGGCCGTAAAATGTAGTGCAGACACATTGTTCCTCTAACTCTGCCGTATAGAAATTCGCAAAGTACGCTACACAACGTTCTAGTCAATAAAGCACTGAACAATAACTAATAGACATACAACAATGAAACTTGGCGGCAGTTACAAATTAAACACAGGCGTGTTCAGAGATGCCAACAGCATTTGGCTCCAAAACACCATCGGCGCGAAATTACGAATGTTCCAGAATTTTTTCAACAGACCTCATACGTCGATATAGGTGGAAAAATAAGGTGGACCCCTAGAATTTTTGAGCTGCTTAGGTATGGCGGAGACAGTGGCACTGCAAAAGAAAGACAAAACGAGACAGTGTTAGTGACAGAGGAGACAGTGTCAGTGGGATACACTGTAAATCATTAGGAGAAAAAGGAATCCGTGTGACAGAGACATATATAGAGAGAGGCAGTGACAGGGAGATGCTGAATATGAAGGCTTAGCTACAAGCTACAAAGAGACACTGGTTGAAAGGATTTAGAGTTAAAAGAGCACGAAGATGTTCACATATCAAAACTTTTGATGAGGAAGGTGGATGAGGATTGAGACAGCTCAGTCACAGTTTTTTTTTTTTTTTTTAAAGAGGAACACATTCGCCTTTTTTTTCTTCGACAAGAGCATTTTCCTGCTGATGAATCTATGGTTGATTCGGCATTAAATGTTTATTTAAAATCTCTACGTGATCTTAGTGACTTACTTAATTTTTTTACTACCGCACTGAGATTTGAGTAGCCGGCCACGGTGGCCGACCGGTTCTAGGCGCTTCAGTCCGGAACCGCGCGACTGCTACGGTCATAGGTTCGAATCCTGCCTCGGGCATAGATATGTGTGATGTCCTTAGGTTAGTTAGGTTTAAGTAGTTCTAAGTTCTAGGGGACTGATGACCTCAGATGTTAAATCCCATAGTGATCGTGATCAGACCCATTTGAATGGTTTCTTTTTTTTTTTTTTTTTTTTTTTTTTGAGTGGCCCAATTACTTGCCGTCACTGTTTCGATGACACACAATCTTCTTTAATTGGCTATCTACTATAATTGAAACTGGGTGTGCATTACAGAATTTTGGTGCTAATGCAGGTTTTAAACTAGCGTGCGCCATGAGATCGTTAGTATACTCTAAGCCTGGTGCGAATAGACTTAGTGTTGGCTGGAATATCCCGTTGGATTAACTTACTTCGCCCTGTATTATGAATCCGAAAGTTTAAAGGCATCGAGCCTGATAATATTTGTTACTCTGTTTGGATCTGCTACCAGAACGCGAATGATTTTCTTATATTTCGCTTCAGCAGTAAATAGGGTATTGATTGGAACGCCCTGTTTGCGACACGAGAATTATGGGGAACCGGTAAAGTGATAAGTCATGATAGCACTAGTGTTGATTAGAAAAGGTATTGTGTTGCTTTATGATTAAATTCACTGACATTTTATGTTGGTTATTTGAACCAGGCCTGCACTGAGCTTATAGCTCGTTAATATCCGTCTTGGTATCTGAACAGCATGAGAAATAGTAGGAGATTGCTTTGCGGAAATGGCAGTTATATCGGTCTCACGGAACAAAATATCTGAGTGCAAGAAGGAAGGAAGCGTCTGTGCTGATGAGTGGGAACTGTGGACTGCCTGCGATGTGTTTTGCTAAGCAGAAAAGTTCCTGTTTGCTGCAGTGTCGGCACGTTTGCCGTTGTTTTGAGAGCATGCTAGCGCTTAACGAACTCGTCGATCTACATACTTTCGCAAGATCTGTAGGCTGATTCATAAGTGTATCGGCCCGTTGAAGATGTTATACTCTCCGAGCTAATTGCAATAATTGTCCGAGGGAAGGGGCTGATAATTTCAATGCTTTGTGGCAGAGTTCTCTATCTGGCGCATGCTGCACTGTTATATTGCGAATTAGCAAATCTGCGTATGATGAGAGAGTGACACTAACTGCACTGAAATAGGCACTTCGGACTCAAACCACAACGACCCACGATCCAGCTTTTACAGCGTTGATCTGCCTTTTTTCGTGATTGATGAAAACACAATCTAGCTGCTACGATCTGCTTGTGCTTTCATAGGAAGCAAGAAAGGAAATAAGATCGGGCTTAACATCCCGTCTACATCGAGGTCATTAGAGACGGAGCACAAGCCGGGATTGTGTCAAGGGTGGGGAAGGAAATCGGCCGTGCCCTTTAAAAGGAACCATCCCGGCATTTTCCTGGAGCGATTTGTGAAAATCACGGAAAACTTAAATCTGGAGGGCCGGCATGGGTTTGAACCGTCGTTCTTCCCAATGCTAGTCCAGTTTGCTAACCACTGGACCACACTAACCAGTGTGCTTTCGATAGCTTGCACAGTAAATGAAATACACTAACTGACAAAAGAAGTGAAGCACTCAAAAAGGAAGATGAAAAAAGTATGAAACTTCATGGATTGAGGAGGTATATGGTATTATTTCATAGATTAGAAAATCGAGACCAACTTACAAAGAACTTGGCTGAAGAAGCCCATTTATCAGTATGACGTTGCGCCCATATGGATGCTTGGGAATGCTGTCTTAAAAGCCGTTGTTTCACCTACTGAGGCAAGCTGGCCAAAAACAGTTGTGACTGGTCCTTGATATCGTGGATTCTGGCACTGAGACGGAGATGATGTCTGAGCTGGTCCCACACATCTTCATTCAGGGACACATCTGGCGATCTTGCTGGCCACTGATGTATCTCAGTATCACACAGACAGTTGATAGAGACACGTATCATGAGCGACGAGCAACGGTCTGCTGAAAAATGGTACAACAACACTGTCACGTGAGACGTAACACATGAGGAAGCAGGAAGCCTGTGACTTACTGTCGTGCTATCAGCGTTCATGCAGTCACTGCCAGCCGTGATCTGAAGTCATATTCAATCACTATCCACACCATAACACCGTTAAGCCTCCCCAAAATAGCGGAAGAATGGAACCTCTTCCCAGGTCGCCACCATACCTGTCGATGATGATCATCCTGGGTCTTGCTGAATTTCGATTCATTGCTGAACAAAATGTGACGCACCAGTTTGCTTTTGTTCTACAATATTACTTTTATTTTTGTCAACCGGTTTTCGGCTTACAAGGCCATTTACTTTGTTTGGAGATGTGAAAAGACATTGGAAGCTTGCATAGGAGACTACTGTGGCTAAGAATCTCAAAGTAATTACCAACCTCTCCCTTCACAGTAATCTATTCTCGAAACTGGGTGCTTATTTTTCTTACTTTTTACTATACCATCGCCTTAATTGTTCGAAATGATGTAACGACAATCGAGTAAAATTTTTAATTGTATCTTCTACTACCTCGGAAGTCATGTCTTGCGCAATTCTGTTTCCATAATGCTTTCTCTTTCCAAACTGTAAATCTCTGCTGGCCGCCGTGACAGAGCGGTTCTGCGCGCTTCAGTCCGGAACCGCGCGACCGCTCCGTCACGGTCGCAGGTTCGAATCCTGCCTCGGGCATGGATGTGTGTGATGTCCTTAGGTTAGTTAGGTTTAAGCAGTTCTAAGTCTAGGGCACTGATGACCTCAGATGTTAAGTTCCATAGTACTTAGAGTCATTTGTAAATCTCTCACCGAATAATGCACTTTTCGTTTCGATTTCCTACTGTTTGCGATGTTAGCCATTAGTTTGATGGTAACCACTGGACGAATCGTATGCGTGGTGTTCTCGTACACATTAAGTACCCCGCGATCAGCAGCGAACAGCCGCCACAGAGTGAAATTGTGTGTCGACTGAGTGTGGTTATCACATGGCGAGTACGCACAGATTTAATGCGGACGAACTCTTAAGGATCCACGCAGGATAAACTATCCGATGCGCAGTGACCATTTTTCGTCCAAAAAGCTGGATGAGTTCATTCGTTTGTTCGGAAGGGCAGGCCGACGATGTTTGCCAAATATCGGCCAGTCAGCGATGACAGAATCGAGGCGCACTCGCTGCGATTTTACAGAAACTACTCTGTAAAAAAATAAAAAAAACATTTTCATGATGCTTATAGCTTTATATGTCAGGTTCATGATGATGCGCCCATCATTTCGTTAATGGTCACAGTTGTTGTGATATTTACATCGAAGTAGCACATTACACTAAATTCGAAAGAGTTTGCAATGAAAAGTGGGGGTCGCTATGATTTTGCATTTGGTGCATATTACGTAATATGTTGCTGAATACGAAATTTACTTAACACATCGACATTTTCTTTAGACTTGATTGGAGATCTATATCTGTCACCAATCTCGAGAAAATTGATCTGACGTAGCGCACTTATTTGCGACCACGCTCACCAGTGATAAGGACAGAATTAAATATCTACAACAATCCTCGTATTTCGTAAATTGTTTGAGATATGCAAATGAGATTTTGGCAAATGATTACACATAAAGAGGAGAGTGTTTTATCACATGGTCATTATGCAAAACTTAATTATCCACTGTGTGAATACACTAACTACAGACTTTTTTGATGAAGGAATGTGAATTTTTGGCGCCATCTATAGCTGGTGAAACGAGAAATACGATCGGTTTTGGAACAACATAATTGAAGATATTACACGATTATTTTACGCCAAGGATGTGCTTTTTTAATAAGCTACTGCTTATTTAAAACGGCACTTCGCCTTCAGTCCTTGGCGTTTCCCCTACAGCACCCGCCCACACCCCCACCTACCGCTCTGCCCACACCTGCGCACCAACAGCCACAGTGTTCTGCATTCACTGTAACCTGCGTGTTAACAGTCGTAGCAAGAAAAGTTAAAAGCGCAGCAGAACTTGTGTGACTTCATTATACTCGATGATTCACCTGCCTCTACCGATGTCAGTTCATTTAATCCACAATGTTATATTTGGCCATCGAAAACCACGTGTGAGATTTTCATATATTCTCACTCACTATGCACAAAACTTTTATAACCGTATATCCACTGAGTGCAGCTGTCACATGTAGAGTCTGTTCAGAATACCTACCGGTAGGTGCACAGTCGCCAGACACTCTATAGATGGCCCTTAAAATTTATATTCCTTCATTGGGAAAGTCTGTAGTTAGTGGAATAACATGGTAAATAATGAAGTTTTGTATAATAACCATACAACAAAACACTCTCGTCTTCATGCGCTATCATTTGCCAGAATCTCCTTTCAATATCTCAAAGCTTTTATGAAGTATGTGGAATGTTGTGGATATTTCAATGCGACTTAATCGTTGGCATGGTGCGATCGCAAATGAGTGCATTATATCAGATAAATTTTCTCGATGTGAGCGTGGGGTCGATCTGAGATTCTGTTATTCTGTGCAACGGATTAATATGGGATGTACCCTTTACCTTGTGGCTCCTGCAAGATGCAATTTCCACCCCCACACTACTACAGATCAGACAGACGCTCCTAACGTTCTAAAGAGAAATGCCTGAAAAACTTTCAGCAATAAATATCTTCTGGAGTCGTCCGCTGTAATGAAATGACACAAAAATTCACAAAATTTCTTACGTAACTAGTGGGATACTTGGGTACTGGAGTAGTGCTAGTTAGTGTAAGAAAAACATGAAACTAACGAAAGTTATTATTTATTTTGCAAAAATTCTGAAAAATCACAATGGCACTTTCAGTTATGAATTGAACAAGTTATATCCTGGTTCTTTTCGGAATGTGAAGTTACCTCTCAAGGATAGGATTCGCTAATGAAATTTCTATACAAAGTTTCAGATTGTTGTTGACTTGGGAGAATGGCTGAGAGGCGCGCCTACTCAACTTGAATAATTATCCTTTAGAATGTTGTTAGGTACGGTCGAGGCTGTCGCGTGTGAAATGCAGTGAAGTGCACTGTTGTGGAGGAAATATGGGGCTCGCAATAGCTGTAGCGCACAATACCGTAAGCTGCGATGACTGCTATCTGCGCCGCTCGCTGCTGACAAATAAGATAACTCTCGTTCTATCTGGATTGACCTTCGCCAATCAAACTCTCCCTACGCCTTGACGAAGTCAAGGATTCCTATTCGCCCCTAGTCTAACTATTGGCGTGGTACACCCGTCAGATAACCAGTCCACCGCGATGCCACTCAAAAATTCGCTCGCAGGCGTTTAACTATAACTCTGTCCGTTCACACCGCACAATAAGTGTGTCGGCCAACACAGTGAACAACACTTAATCCCAAGGACTCAATATAGAGAGTCGCACTTCGATTCGCTCTCGACAGAGGTGCTCTCCCAGTGAAGTACCGAGGAGAGACTTGTTCCTCGCTCCAAGAGCGACAACGGAACGGCTCCTCTCCACGCCAGACGTGAAGGGGTATATCTTTTGGTCTCTTCCATTACTCCTTCAGCTCAACACATCAGAAATATTGTCTGCCAATCAGCATTGCTCTTCTAAAACGGGAGAATGACGTTTCGTTTAAGGCGACCAACCCAGAAATCCGTAGCATTGGTGTTTGGCGTTTGCTGTCTCCCTGTGAAAATCTCTGAAACTGCGTGCTATGTGTAAAGAATGCGTAGGCTGGCCGCTCCCACACAATGTAGCGGCATTTGCTTTTAAGCCGAACACGGGGTCGTTCCCCCTTTCACTCGGGCACCCGCTGTCCGCTTCACGGGCGGTCACCTCGGCGTTTGGCGTTGACTCGTCCTCTGAAGGTACTGGCGTCCCGTTGTGCGGTTTGCGTCTCCCGAACTAAAAGCTCCTGTGACCGTCGTGTCTGGAATGTATGTGTGTACGACAGCCTCGAGTATTTCAACCACTGTGCGCACTTGCGATTTATTAGTTATTTGCATATCGTTTACATGAATCAATACAACATTGACTTTATCTTATCGAGTTTCGGTTCGAATGAAGCGTCTTGATGTGTGGAATATGATTGTGAGGGCGGAATATGTAAGCAATGAAGGTCAGGAGACCACGACGTCTTACATCGAGACTGGTGACAAATAGAGACCTCCGCACAAGTCTAATGAAAACTTCAACATGTTAGCTAAATTTCATACACAGAAACATATTATGTAGTATACACCAAACGGAAAATCATAGCGACCCTATTTTTCATTGCATTCTTTTTCGAATTTCGCGCATTGTCTCACTTCTACGTAAATATAACAGTAACTATGACCATTAACGAAACTATGGGTGCATCATAAAGAACCTCAAATATAAAACTACAAGCAAAGTAAAAATTATGTTTTTAACGAATAATTTCTGTAAAACCGTTGGGAAAAATTGCAAAGCGTGCGCGTCGATTCTGCTGTCGCCGACCATCCGAAAGGTGGCAAACGCCTGTAGCCTCCTCTCGTGAACAAACCAATGAACTCGCCCAGCGCTCAGGACGAAAACTGGTCACTAGGCATCGGCCACCGCATCCTGGGCGACCTATTTCCACTGGTGCTATCGCTCAAGTTGCTGCTGACACTGTTGTTCAGGTTGCTGCTGTGTCTGTTGATCTGGTGATTGTTATTGTTGCTCCTCTGGCTATTGTTACTGCAACTTCAATTGCTGGTGCCAAGTCTTTAAAAATTTGGATTTATTCCGCTGGTTGGAAGTTCGAAATTCCTCATTGCCACTGTAACATTAGCCTACCTTCTCGCTCAAGTGCCACATACAAACAACTTACAGCACTGAACAGTGTTTTTCGCTCAGAGTAGTAATGAGAGTCTGTTCAATTTGCAAACGCAATCTAGGTTAAGAATTGTCAACAGAACAAGCACTAATTGTCCAAGTACATTCGATAAGCCAAATCACATAGGAGTAGCAGCGTTTGTTGTCGTAGAAGCAATCTAAATAGATCTCGTAGGTAGGGAGCACACAGGCTTAATACTCAGGTAACCAGACTCCCTTGGTATCCCTCTTTTATTAGGCGAACGAAGCGTCGTCTATGAAATCTTTGTCGCATTTTCGCGTGATGGCACACTCTCTTCTGGTTGAGTGACCACAGTTGCATCTCGCTGAGGCGAGGCTGTGCGTCAGTATATGTGGTTCGTGACACGCTCGCCTTACTTGGTAGTGACGCCAAATGATGTGTTCTTTAATGCGACTGTGGCAATCTGTAACTTAAGAGACGTAATATTGCTTTCGTTTTTTTTTTTTTTTTCATGTTATGACAGTATGGCGTTTCCAGGCAATGACACATTGAGATTTATCACAAGCACGTAACCTTCATATCATTTCTTATAATTAAATGTCAGTTAACGAAGCATCAGCAGAAACAACCTTTAGCAGATCGTAACATAATGGATTATATTACGGAAACTATCTGCATTCATCGTGGTCCTATGGTTAGAGACGTTAAGTTCTGATGTGGAAGGAAGTGATTTTATGTTCCGATAGATGCTAACTATTTTTTTTCATCTTTGCATTTGCAACTTATTCTGCAACTGAGCTATTAATGTGATACAAGTATATTATTATGTATTTGATGTCTGCTCTTTTGGATATGTCTAAAAGAACAGACACTATTAATGAGTCAGCAGCCGTAAATATACATGATGTAAGTGAAACACAGACATCATCCACAATTGCTCATTAAAATGAATTCACCGGTAACAAGCGAAGTCTGTACCGAACCAGGACACGAACCCAGATTTCCCACTTTATGCGAGCAGTCGTCTTAACTACTTTGGCTGTCTGGGCACACTTCCCATCCAGCCCAAATTCCCAACTTGTCGCATACTACACATGTAGCATCCACTGTCCGTTATCCTCATTGCTCGCGCGTTCACCTAATTCCCACAGGAGCTACGTTGTAGTTTGCATCCACACTGAAGATATCATTAATGGCCACCAGACCATATATACTATTAGATATCCAAAAGAACAGACACTACTTATGATTCAGTGGCTGTACATATATATGACGTAAATGAAACACAGACATCAGCTGCAACTGGTCATTGAAATAAATTCGTTGGTGACAAGTGAAGATCTCTAAGGTTCCAAGAGTCAAACCCAGATTTCCCACTTTCGTGAGTGGTCAGCTTAGCTGCTTCAGCTATCCAAGTGCGCTTCCTATCCAGCTCAAATTCTCAACATGTTGCACACTATATATGTAGTGTCCACTGTCAGTTACCATCATTGCTCACAACGTCAGCTGATCCCAGCAAGAGTCCAGACATAGTGTACACCCGCACTAAAGATATCATTAACGGCCGTCAGGCCCATATATTTTATTACAAGTGTTGTAACGTGGCTAAAATTTCGCACCTTATAAGCACTCATCTACATACTTTGCTATGATTTAAAACCGGAATTATGTATCATCTGATAGGTTGTACACTGTATATACGAATATTTAAAGAAAACTGACACTGTCACGTACACCTTGTAGATAGTTGTTAACGCTTACTGCATGAAAGGTGATGGATTGTCTTTATTATCAAAACGGCGTAATGACTGATTGCCTATACTAGCAGAGGTTGGAACGCCAGTGATAATGAAATAGCAGTCGTAACTCACGCCCTGGGTGGAAAAGCTCAGACAGATGTGTTGGTCTGCTTAACACAGGAAGTAGCCCAAGATGGATGGTTGGGGCGCCTGAGGGCTGAAGCACAATACAGCGGTGGCCAGCCGGTTTTTAGTGGGGCTGGAAGGATAACTGGATAATACTTCGGAAACTCTGAAAATCTTGGACAACACAGAGAGGAACGAGGAAATCACGCAGGCTGGGTTATTTCCGAGGATTTTTACTCTGAGAAGCGTACCTTGGTATGAATTCCTAATTAACAAGTATAGGTATTCTTTAAATATTCATATATACGACGTACAACCTGTCAAATAAAACCTAGTTCCGATTGAGATAAGTAATAAGAGCTCATTCGAAAATAGTTGAAGTGTTAACTCGATGAACACAAAATAGAAACACTATATGCAACTGTGTTATACTTTTTACAGCGTGCTACATATTTGTTTGGCTCTGGGCACATTATCAGTAGATCTGATGCTGCAGTCGTGCCCTCTGTCGACCACCTGTCGAATAATGAAAAGAAGTGGAGGGCTGTGGTGAGATGAGGATAAATGAAGAGTCATGGGCAATCATAGCATGAGACAGAGACCAGAGAAATCAGTTGGGATATGCCCTTACTTACCAGCAATACACTAATGCATTGTGAAATTAAGGAAAAGCACACAATGATTCTTCTAATATCCAGAAGACATAAAAATGCTTATTGTCCTTCTGTATCAACGAACATGTTACAAATTTGAGAGAGGTTAGCAGAAGGGTTTTATCAGTGGTCCACCACTAAACAGGAAAAAGGATTGTCTATTATGCCGCTGAAATTACGAAAGAAATGTAAAGTACATGATTGGCAAACAGATGAGTGGGCAACAGAGGATTGCACCTTATGGAGAAACGATTATTCCTTAAATATACTAAAACACAGTGCATACAGCTTCCTGACAGGGAACTTACGTAAAAGAAACATTCTCTCACCATTAGATGATCAAATAATCTGCTATGTCGAACAACTGAAATACTTACAAGGAGAACATGGCAAGTGTCATTACCTGACTTCCCAGAAACTTTTCTGAGTGGAAGAGTGGTCAAAATAAGCAAACATATGTCTCGCCATAGATACTCGACCGTTTCTGAGAAAATCATGGTCAACGTTTCCGCCGGTATTTATATGCCTTTTAACATATGATAAGCTCAAGTGAAGTTGTGGCACAGTGGCTAGCGTCACAGCTACACGCGTATGTGCCCTGTGTTCCACACGTGATTATTGTTTTTATTTTATTTTTCATTCACGACCCATGTCTGTGGAAAATTACTATATCAATGCTTTTATCAAATTGTGGGATGCAAATGTGCAATATTAATTGTAAAATTACAACTTTGTTTCACAATAAGTATCATGCATTTATTATACTCGATGGAGCTATTACATGCAGCCTGCCTCCCTTTTGAATGCAAGTGCAATATTTCTACATCTGAAATAGAATAAATAGCTACAACAATGGATAGTTTTATGCAATAATCTATTGTTAGCATTCTTCTGTCAGCATTTCAGTTTATTTCATCAGTAAATTTAGGCGCTTCCCTTTGCGGCCTCCAAAATGAATTGCTCGATAGAAGAAAGAATTTGAAGTTGTGGAAGCTTATGTGTATACAGGTTCGATTAAGGAAACTCGCGAAATTTTCGAGGTCAAGTGTCCAGATAGAAATCTACAAGCAAAGAAAGCATTACATAGCCTGCATAAAAACTGGGAAACCTACGTATCTGTGTAAAACGACAAAAAATACCTTCAGTTCGTACACCAGAAGTTGTTACTGACATTCACCGAAGTATTATTCAGAGCTCAAAGAAGTCTGCTTGTAAATTGTGCCAATAGGTATATGTAAGTAGGAGGAACTGCCAGCAGATGTTGAAACCATATTGTGTGAAGGTTGTTCAGCAGTTACTTGAGGACGACCGTCAGAAACGCATAGATCACTGCACATGGAATTTGAATAACATCAACGATAGTTCGTTAGACACTTACATGACCGGAAAGATGAAACCATGCTTCATGAGTGATGAAGCATGGTTTCATCTTTCTGATCATGTAACTTCACACAACACGAGGTACTGTGCAATAGAGAACCCTAATATTGTGTGTTAGCAACCATTTCTCGATGAAAAACTCAGGGTTTGCTGTCATGTAACAGGAATGTGCATTGTTGGACTGACATTTTTTGACAATACTGTCAACTAAGTTGCTTATATAAAGATTTTTGATACATTTTGTGCTCAACTCACTGAATATGAAAGACAATACTGCTTCTTTCAGCAATACAGGGCAACGTACCACATATCTAAGGTATCCATGGAAAAGTAAATCATGTCTGCG
Organism: Schistocerca serialis cubense; assembly: GCF_023864345.2. Classification (NCBI taxonomy): domain Eukaryota; kingdom Metazoa; phylum Arthropoda; class Insecta; order Orthoptera; family Acrididae; genus Schistocerca; species Schistocerca serialis. The sequence goes on along the minus strand of NC_064643.1, from coordinate 376,387,770 downwards.
CTCAGGACAAACTGTCAGCAAACATTTATGGCCACCATGTTCGCCATATCTAAGAAAATGTGATTTTTTCCTATAGAGACACTTAAGCAAGTTCTATGAAACAAATTCACACACAATATAGGAAATGAAATACAAGATCAGCTAGATGGTGCCATCATTGATATCCAAACTTAATGCCAGATATATCTGAATATGCTTAGACATGCACAACTGTGTATTGATGTTGCAGGGGGTCACTTTGAAAATCTTCCACAAATGTATTTTTCACTGTATTTTTCATTGTAAATAAATGGTAAGTCTAGTTCAGCTAGTCATTTCTGTAATTCCACTGCATTTCGTTTATGCCTATATGGGCTACTTTTATCTGCAGCACCCTGTATAATATTTATGTTTATGGTCTTTTCATGAGCTACAATCTTTTTAAATGGATATATTATTATATTTCATTCTTATATCAATTCTTATATTAAATTTTACATTCTATTCTCATGTTTATTATTCAGGAAGATTTGGTCCATTCCCTTGGATGACAGTGACAGTAGAAATATTCGAAACACAGAAATTTCCAACGCCATTAACATTGCACAAAGACAAGTTTGCTGCAGCAGCATTTTTTCGTACGAATCTCACTCAGGAAAAAAATGTCATTAACTTTGCTGAAGATTTCATGCATTGGCAATAATTTCACAGCAAACCATGCATAATGGATCATTCTTCCGGTAACTGGTGCTTGCAATTACGAATCAAGATACAATACAAGAATGTCAACAATTTCTAATAAATTTCTCATTCATTTATTTTTTGAAATTCATTCACCATATTAGTTGATGAAAAAGGAAACGTTACTTCAACAAACATTGGAAGACGTTCTTGTAGTAACCTTCTACAGATACGACGTGGTGTACAACATGATAGGGACTTTCCAGAATTTAATGTGTTTTCTACAACTTCGCGGGAAAAGGTGTATGGTCAATTTTTTATGCCGAGAACACTGTTACAGGAAGCACATATCGCGATGTGCTTGAGAACTTTCTTTTCCCACAGCTGGAGACTGATTCGAACTACTGCACTTATCAACAGAGTGGGGCACCATCACACTGGCATCTGGAAGAGCGTGAATTTTTAAATCAAAGGATTACTGAACGGTGGATTGGTTGCTCTGGATCAAATGATTCAAACGTATCTTACTGGCCTCTGAGGTCACCGGACCTGACTGTGTGTGATTATTTCTTGTGGAGGTTTATCAAAGACTCTGTTTATGTGCCTCCATTACCAACAACAATGAATGAACTAAGACATTGCATAACAGCAGCTGTGGAAGCTCAAGACATACTTGCTACAGTGTTGGAACAATCTGAATACCACATTGACATATGCTGTGTATCTCAAGGAGGGCACCCTCAACACTATGAACAAGAATGAAAAAAAATGTTCGAGTTCCCCATTCATCAAAAAACGAAATTCATTGTATATGTTTATTAGTTTCAGAAATATAGACATGCCAAATCGGATGATACTTTTTGATACACCCTTAATATAGCTACTAACTTTTGTCAAAATGAAAATGAGGGAGGTGGTACAACTATCTATGGTAAAAAGAATGTAAACTATGAACGCCTCACATAGCCTGAAAAAAGCAAAGATGAATTGCTAAATATTACTAATTCATTCCCCTTATTCCCAGCTGTTGTAATCTCAACCAGGATCACTGAAATCTCAAAATCAGCTCTCCACTAGATCTTTGTACATGTAGGTAGACCATGCTACTTGATTGAGATCATTAACACAGGATATGGTGAGCATGAAACCCAAATGATAACAGTGAATTTAAACAGTAAAAGGCAATGTCCCATAAAAACTACAGTACAAAGGCAATTTAATGTATAAAACATAAGGGTTTTTAATTTCTTCTAAAGACTGAGAACTGGTCAGAAATGTATAAAAATTATGATAACAGTATGTTTAATTCATTTCATAAAACATTTTTTCACTATTTCAATATTGCACCTCCATTAAAGTCAAGGAGAATTGGAAACAAATGCACAAATTCATGAGTAACAAAACAGATAAAAATCTCTAGCCAAAAAAGCGCTACCTGAAGAACTACATGAAACACCACGAGGTGGATGATTATTTTAGAACATACTGTAAGTCTTACTGTGCTGCCTACAAAAAAATAATTCAGCAAGCAAAAAAATTATATGATGATAAATTAATAATAGAATCTAAAAATAAAATGAAAGGTATTTGAAAAGTTGTGAAAAATTAAACTAACAAAAAGCACCACAGCGAAAACAAAAAAAAAAACATTGAAACTGAGTCTAAATGATGAGTTGACGTCAGAATCAGAAAAATCGTAAACGCTTTTAATGACTATTTCAGTACAATAGCTGAAAACCTGATAAAGAAGAACTGCCATGGGTCAGTACTTACCACCCAGCACATGTGGAAACCATAAAAACGTCAATGTTTCTCCACAAAGCCTCAAACACCGATGTGCTCACAGTTGTAAGAAGACTAAAAAATAAATACTCCAGTTGCAGTGACGATATACCAGATGTTATTGTAAAGAACTGTGGGGAATACATTGTGACATCATTAACTGTTGTAATTAATGCATCCCTTAGTAATAGACTCTTCCCTGACCCTGCTCCACAAAAAGGGATCAGAAAAAATGTAGCTAATTACAGGCAGTAGCACAACTCAGTACATTTTCAAAAATATTTGAAAAATTGTTTTACACCAGATTAGAACAACCAAGAGCTCTCCAGTGCGAGCTCCATTAAGCTTCTTGGTATATTGCTTGAAGAACTTCTTAAACGGAACACACATGTCAGTTATATCTCAAATAATCTGTCAACTATGTGTTATGTTAGAAGGGTACTCAGTAAATGTCACCAAATAAGTCCTTACACAAGTATATTATTCTTACTTTCACTTCATACCACAACAACAGCAGTGTATGTATCTCACTAAAACCTTAAAATCATTGCATAAAAAAGAAATTACACTGGCACTTCTTTAAAATTTGTCTAAAGCATTTTTCGATATTGACTACACCATAATCCTTAGAAAATTAGCTAATAAAGGCGTGAGAGGGACCACAAACCAATGGTTAGAATCATATCTATCAGAGTACGAAAAATTGAAACTGAATTTGAAAAAAAGAATACTAATGTTCATCAGTGTATGGTGCAGTGTATGCCAGCTAGACATGGAGTACCACAAGGCTCAGACCTGGGACCCATACTATTTCTGTTGTATATTTATGATATAAACGTGAAGCTTACATGAGGGCACACTACACTATTTGCACCTGACACATGTATTCTGGTAACAGGTACAGGCAAAGCTAATCACGATCAAATGATTAAGCTACTTACGTTATCACCGATAAAATGGTTCAATAAGAACAATCTCATCACAAATGTGCCAAAACCGACCTACATAATTTTCAGCCTCTCATCTCAGGAACAAGAAATCTCCAGCTTGCTCCTAAACAACCAAGAGCTCTCCAGTGCGAGCTCCATTAAACTTCTTGGTATATGCCTTGAAGAACTTCTTAAATGGAACACACATGTCAGTTGTATCTCAAATAATCTGTCAGCTATGTGTTATGTTAGAAGGGTACTCAGTAAATGTCACCAAATAAGCCCTTACACAAGTATATTATTCTTACTTTCACTTCATACCACAGTATGCGATCATATTCTGCAGGAACTGATCTTGCAGCAGAGATATCTTTAAATTGCAAAAAAGGCAATATTTGTAATATGCAGTCTCAGATAAGACTCATGCAGGCAACATTTCAAGAAACTTGGCACTATGAGACTACAATCTGTTTACCTTTATAGTAGTATATCGTTTCTTAAGATCTATCTATTGAGCAAAGACAGCCCATTAATATTAAATGAACATATTCATAGCTATGAAACAAGACAGCAGTTTGACATACATATGTTATAGTCCAGATCAATTTGTTACCAAAAAAGTGTCCCTCATTTTGGGATACCGATGTATAATAATCTACCAGATGAAATTTAAAAAAAAAATGCAGAAATATCAAGCGTTTTCGAAAATAAATTTTAAAAAATCCTTTGGAGCAAAACTTTTACACAATAAATGATTTTTTTGAAAAAGGTGATAAATGTTAACACATTTCTTAATAATTGATCACTAAGGCCTGATTATATAACTGTCTTGTAATACTGAACAAACTTCCATGACACAATTAAAACTGTAACAATATAATTGTAAACATTACTTGTAAAAAATCATGCTGAATTGTCCAATATCATATATGCAAATTGTGCAATACATTGTTTACTTTGTAACCTCCCCACAAAATTCATTTACATTTAACCTCCCCACAAAATTCTTTTCTCATTTAATGTAAGCTCAAAACAGAAATATTGCTAAACTTCTCAACAGTAAAACTTATAATTATGTCGTTCACATTCAGTGTAACGTCCCAACCAAAAAAAAAAAAATAATTCAGTAACCTGGTAATAATACAATGTAACTAACCTCTCAATTAAATTGTCACTCACTTATAATTTTTCAATAATTCACTGTGAATCAACCTGGTAAATTTTGGACGTCAGCAAGTGCTGCGTCATGGCCCTGAAAGGTCATTCTGAATAAAAAAGAGAAAAATTCTTACATCAATGAAGTCGCCGGATAAAGCATATATATCTGCTCTTAAAATAATGTTTTCTGGCACAGCCCTGTGCAATGCTGGCTGATAGATTTGTCATTTATAAAAGGAAGCAACTGATTTTTCTTTTGCAACAGTCAGGATGATCATGGATGGGAGAAATTAGTAAATTCTTTAAATTGAAATGAATGGTTGTTAAAAGTTACATTTTATGAGAAAGATTGTTATTACGAGATTTTTAAAACATTTACATGGGACTTGAGATGACATTACTATATATGCGCGAGGCTGCTTTTTACATTATACAATAATACTCAGGCTCCCGCATCGCTGCACTGCGACCGGCCTCCCAACACGATACACCAGACCAGACCAGAGCAGACTGCAGACTAGCAACAACTTACTGCTACAGCTACACAGTTCCTACTGCAGTCAACACTGCTCTCTGGTCAGAGATTCTCTTATATCTTGCATATCGCAGGCAGCGCATGAGCACTACATCGAAATTACATCTGCTCGGACCTCTTACATAACCCTCCACTCGGGGGGGGGGAGCAAAAATTTGGCAGCGATGGTGAGTCAATTGGACTTGCCATGAGCAACAAATTTTTCTATAATCTACTTAATTAACTAAGTTTACAGTCACAGAGTATATACATATATATAAGTGCAGAACATGAAATGAAATAGAGTGCACATGCACTGAGTACAGAACATATCAAGAAATGACAAAATGTATACGCAATGAGTACAAAACATATTAATAAATGACATAAAGTGCATACGCAATGAGTACAAAACATATTAACAAATGACATAAAGTGCACACGCACTGTATATATTTTTTACCATTTTACAAGAACTAGGAAAGGAAAGGGAAGGATTGCATCATGGTTGTATCACAGTAGGTTGCACATAGCTGCACTGAAAGTCCATATCTTTCTACAGAAGTACAACACCAAGTGAGACAACCTGAAGTTCTCTTCCCTGAAGTATTAATCAGTGTAGCCAAGACACTGAAATGTTGTATTAGTATTCAAAGTTATCATTTTGGTAGTACATTAGGTACACCAAACAGTGGGACCGTAATAACATCTCCATCGTTCAAGGTGGTGGCCAGCATGATGTGTCAACACCACATTCTTGTAGAATCCATACTTTTTCACAAGTGCAAAATCCAAATATAGTGCTCCATGATCATAAGAATGGACAGGACAAACGGATATTGCAGTAATTTCTGGTAATTAGGTCAGAAGGTGAAGGACATGTAATTTTTTTTCCTTCTTTTCTACGTAATTCGTTCGAGAAATCAATCATTCATGATAGGAAACACAGTCATAGCTCAGTCACTCAAAACGATTCTGAAATTTTACTTGTTAGAATGAAATCAGGCGATGATTCTTCTTCTCTGCAGGCTCGTGCTTTGCGGCAGTCTGCTAATCTGTACAAATAAAATGCCTCGTAATTTTGGGAGCGTTGTATAATCAGTCGGGAAACCTCATATCAAGCGGATATTTGGCTTTGATGAAGTTTAACCTTCCGAAGAAGTAAGGGAGCTCTTGGATTATTAAATGCAGGTTCGTATCCAGTCTTTCGGAAGTTCCCTTCTGATTAACAACTACGCAATATATCGATAAATATCATTAATTTTCAAATTTCAAATACAAACCTTTTATGTGAAGGAGCAATCTATATGTATTTCCTTTCAATTGTACAGTTCGTATCAGTTATCTTCTGTGATAAATCTCAATAATCAGATTACAGTTCATCCAAACCAAGCTCAGGCTAATCGGCATGAAGACAATCTCGGAAGCTCCCTTTCTTTTTTTTTTTAACAACCACCAGAGAGAGTACTACATAGAATACTTATGCACTCATGGCATAGCTATTGTATGAGCTACTTTTCGCATGGATTCTGCGAGTATGAAGGTAGAAAATTTGTAAACGTCATTCAAGGGTAGAATTGTATCAGAATAATTCATCGAATATAAAGAGATATTACAATTGCCCCTCGCAGCGAGCAAAGTTAATGATAATACACTTTGCGAGCTAACAGAAAAAATTTGTTGGGTTGTTTATTCAAAAGAGGAATATTTTGAATTAGTAGAATTTTACTGTAGAGAGTATGGGTAACATGTTAAGACAATAAGTTACGGGAATACCTAAGCTGTAGCTTTTACATGTACCGGGGTATACCCGCATCCCGAGTACATAACCAGGGAAGGTGTAGATTGGTGTAATTACGAAAAAGGTCTACCCATTTGGGAACTGGCCTTCACAGGGAAACCCTGGAAAACCTGGAAGAATAGACCCCAGCTCAGGTATTAAAGAAGATAGGAAAGCCTAAATCCAGTAATCTTGAAATATATAGAAGCTCCATAGATTAGATCGACGGAAAAGTGCCTCATAGCCAAAAAAATTTTACAATATTACTCAAAAAAAATTTTCATAATTCTTCTTTCGACGATGTAGCCGGCGATCTCGTGAAGTCGATGGAACAGGAACACTGGGTACGGACACCGGGTAGGCGACGTACAGCATTTGGTGGAGGCGGCATGGAGGACAGGCGATGGCTTATGGTTCAGGATAGAAGCTGGTAATGTGCCGTAGAGACAGGAAGATGATCTCAGGAACAGGTGGTCAGGGACGTGAATATGAAACAAGTTTAAAGTGGAATAAGAAAAGGTTCTGACTGATTAAATCCCTGGAAAAGAGTGGATTAAGGCAACGAAGTCCATATTTCATCGTTGAACTCAAAATCGGAGTGGATTCTTATATTCTTCCATCTCTACTAGACTGGAACATCCATCAGTCCTGACAATCGCGAATTTTTTTTTTTTTTTTTGTAGTCCTTAATACCAAAGTTGTTTTGCATTACAACTGCTGATTGTCCAAAACATTGCCAAATAGACTGTGGGCATTTAAATTTTGTTGTAGCTCATATCGAATGTATTCCTCTCAAAAAAATTTTTAATCTGATCTTCATTTTGTTATAGTGCAGGTGGAAGTAGAGCATTGAATCTGTCCGAGGTTTGCGTTCCATTACGAAATTATGGATAAAATTTAAGTTTACACCTCATGAAAAATTTTAAACATAGGCATATGACACTGACTCCACTAAAGGAATAATTTGAAAAATTTCCATTATTCTTATAATTAATTGATTTATAGATCCACTTGCAAATAAATATCACTAATGATGACGTATGTTCATTTAACAAATCATCCACTCACAGTATCTTCTTCATCCTCTCATGAACATTTATGGAAATATATTTCAACAATTATGTCCATAATATGAAACACACAAACTGCTATTCTTAAAATGTTAATTAAAATTCTTAAATTAATTCTCCTGGTAAAGAAGGCATAATGAAAAATCTAAAAATTATAATAATTTTCTCTCGCGCAACCAGAGAGTTTCTTCAATTGTTTGCAACAGTGACATTATCGACTGTTGCTTCATTTCACAGCTCATTTGTTTTCTTGTGCAAACAGCGCACATCATACACACAGCGTATTTACCTACATATCCCACACTGTTCAAGTTTCACACGCAATTCTCACATAAGTGCCGTGTCTTGAGGAAATGTAGATGCACTTTCATTGTATATCTGTGGCTTCTGCTCATAGTCCACACTTACAAACACTAGTAATTAACAAATTCTTCTACCTATCTTAAAATTTTTGTGCTAAACTATCACAGGAGTAATCTCACTGTCTCTTAACCTATCACAGGAGTAATCTCACTGTCTCTTAACCTATCACAGGAGTATTCTCACTGTCTCTTAACCTATCATAGGAGTAATGTCACTGTCTCTTAACCTCTAGACAACATAAACTTCTTGATATTTATATACACATTTGACTCATAGTCAAATTCCACTCTAAATTCTTCTCCATATTTGGTATCACAGATCTACGATCCTTCAAAAAATTTCTTAATATCATTATGCGGGAATAATCCCTTTATTCTTTCCGATTCGGGATATGCCAACAAGTATGATACAGGATTTGGTATATTTACAGTAACATATGGTCCGGTATAAATAAGATTCCATTTCTTTATGATCTTCATCAGTTTCGAGGAATGGATGTGTCACCGCAATAAAACCTTTTCTCCAAGATGAAACGTCTGAATCTGGTGAATCCGTTTATGATATGTCAATTTCCGTTGTATTGCCTTTTTAGTTAAATTGACAAGTGCGAGTCGAATCTTTTCCTCCCATTTTAAATTGTGGTCTTCATACTTTCGCAGATGGTTTATCCAGAAGTTCTTTCCAATCTGACTAAACAAGCTCTGTTGGAGTAAAGTTAGTTGAGGTATGTGTCAGATTATTAAATATTTGTTCAAATTCTGACAAATAATCAGCCCATGATGTTTGTTTACTGTGGCAGTATGTACGCATAAATCGGTTTAATTCTCGGAAAACTCGTTCTATTGGACTACCTTGTGGATGGTAACATGATGTCAAAATTTGTCGAATACTAAGTTGTGTTAATGTTTGCTTCCATTTAAATCCAGTAAAAATTCTGGCATTATCTGTAATTATGGATTTCGGTAAACCTACATGTGGAAGATAGTCACGTACCAATCTCACTACAACAGCTCTGGCAGTAGTACACTTTAATGGATATAGTTTTACATATTTTGTAAACACGTCAAAGAATCCAACAATGAATTTGACTCCTCCTTTTGATCGTGGGTGAGGGCCGCAGATATCACACGAAATTAACGCCCTTGGCTCTCGTGGAATAATTGAATGCAGAACATGCTTACTACCTCTATTATCCGGTATTGCCTTTTGACAGAGTAAACAGTTTTGTATTGTGTGGTGCACTTTTCTCCGAATATTCGGAAAATAACAGTATGCTCCTATTTTATTGGCACATTTAATTACACCAAAATGTCCCCATGATAAGTGGGTAAACCAAATTAATTTTTCCTCATATTCCTTCGGGATACATACACACCACCGTGGATTGTTGTCCTTCCCACGTCTGAAGAATAATACTCCATTTACTAATTTATAATGATCTAAACTAGCCCTTGAATTTTGTTGTTCCTTTAGCTGAATTATCTTCTTCCATCGAGGGTCTTTTCGTTGTAAATTTCCCATATCTCTACAAATATGTACATAATAAGTCTTGTTGATATTGTCCTGCAACAGTAATACTGGAAAATCCGAAGTATTTACTGATTCTATTTCCGGCGTTAAACCTTCTGGGGATCTTGACAGCGCATCCGCAATAATATTTTCTTTGCCAGACACATGAATAATTTTAAATTGGTACTGTTGTAGTGTCATTGTCCAACGTGACAGTCTAGGATGTAAAAATTTACATGTTTGCAAAAAGGTTAGTGATTGATGGTCACAATACACAATCGTTTTCGAACCATATAAATAATAGTTAAACTTCTTGAATGCCCAGATAACCGCAAGTGCTTCACGTTCTGTGGTCGTATAGGCTCTTTCACAGGGCGATAACACTCGACTAGCAAATGCTATCGGACAGAATGTTGGTACCCCTTTTATTTTCCTTGTTTGGAAGAGACAAGCACCTAATCCAACATCCGATGAATCCGTGGACAGACAGAACTCACAATTCATATCAGGGTGATGTAATAAGGATGTGTCAGCGAGTTGGTCTTTAATGTCTCGAAAAGCTAGTTCACATTCTTCAGTCCATTGTCATGGCAAATCCTTCTGTAGAAGCCGGTTTAATGCCTCAGAATTCATGGCTTGAGTCTTTATGAAACGACGGAAGAACGATGCCATACCTATAAATCCCTTCAGCTGTCTTTTATTCCGTGGTGATGTAAAATTTCGAATTGCATTTATCTTCTTCTCGGTAGGCAGGATACCTTTCGCATCTATCATATGTCCTAAGAACTTAATTTGTGGTAAAGCAAAATGAGACTTTTGTAAGTTTACTGTAATTCCGGTTTTTTTGAAGACAGCAAAAATCCTTTCCAAATATGCAAATGCTCTTCCCATGTTTTCGTGGCTATTAATAAGTCGTCAACAAACACAGTTATACGACTACGCAATCCTGGTCCAAGAACATAATCCAACGCTGAAATAAATATTCCGGCACTAATATTAAGTCCAAACGGGACAACTCTAAATTGGTAACTTCTCCCAGCACAGATAAATGCGATATATTTCCTAGATTCTTCATTCATTTGGACCTTCCAGTACGAACTTCTCAAATCAACACTAGTTAAGTACGAAACATCCTGGAAATTTTGAATTAATTCATCTATATTTTCCGGATGAGTTCTTACAGGCACTATTATTTTATTAATCTCTCTCGCATCCAGAACTAATCTTACGTTGCCTCCAGGTTTTGGAACGACTAAGAGCGGAGAACAATATGGACTAGTTGATGGCTCAATCAAGTTCCATTCTAACATTCTATTTATCTCCCTTTGAACGGATTGTTTTAAACGCCAGGGGATCGGATAGTGCGTGTAACAGTAAGTCTCATTTGGCTTCACTTGTAGGTGACAAATACACCCTTTAATAATTCCTGGTTTCTCATCAAAATCTCTTCATATGCCCCTAACAAATAATGAAGCTGCTGCCTTTGTTCTCTGGTAAGCTGATTTGATTCACTAGCTTTTATCATTGTTGTTTGGTTAAAGTCCTCTTGTTGTATCAAATCCTTTGAAAGCTCCTTCCAACGACCGTTTGTAGTGTCAATTAATTGAATTATGGCACTGCGACAATATTTCTCATGCACAGTTTCCTTTCTATTTAAATCCAGTGCTGTCTCTTCTCCATTTAATCTAAATTTAACCATTCCTTCCAAAAAATCAATCTGACACTCGTACTCCTACATACTCCCAATACCAAGAATACAGTCCACTAATAACTTCTCCACTACAAGGAACGTGCATTTTATTGCTACATTTCCCATTTTCATCTCTAATTGTTTTTGTATTTTGACATTGGGAGAGCGTGCTCCAACAGCTCCGATGATTTTGCAGTTCTGTACTGGCAAAATTGGTACCTTCTTCTTACTAATAAATCTGCAAAAAAGAGCGCCTGAGATGACATTGGCGGAAGTGGCGGTGTCCAATATCACATTTGTTGGAACTTCTTCCATTTCAACAAATACTTCCGATACCGGAACACTCGATCTGGCATTATGACACGTTATTAAATCCTTTGTTAACTCTTCAGTCAACAGCTCACCATCATTATATCTTAACAATTGTAATTTTGCTGTTTCGCCCCTAACAGATCCCCTGACCGCTCCTCCGGGGCACGATGCGGTCATGTTTAGTTTGACTGATTGTTGGTCCGATTGGTATTTGTCTCTTCAGCTACTTCAGTGATTATCGGTTGTTGTGGTGAATTCTGTCTATGTAGTCTTGCTTGATTCATGTAATTATTGTTGTTGTTCTGCTGGTGTTGGTAGAACTGTCCTGTGTTGCCATACATTGGTTTATATCGATTAAAATTCCTACTGTTTCTAAAATAGCCCCTCGCTGCATCATTACTAAAGTTTCCATTATGGTAATAATTATTGTCTGCATTTTGTCCATTGCTAAGTCTCCTCGGAGAGTGTAGTTGGTTATGATTATTGTTACTGCTACCATTACTGCCATTCCCATTCGAGTTGCGGTTTGGATTCGCTTCTATTGCTCTTCTTTGATACGACATTTCTCTTGCCCTTTTATTGTCCTCTCAATTATATCAATATGATCAAGCGTAGTCATAAATGAGTCTATATCCTTATCATTTATATATAACAGCTGATTCCTTATACTGGTGGGTAGTCTGGACTTGAGCATTCTAATTATATCCGGCAAAGGAATCAGTACATCCCAATACAAAGATTTATTAATGTATTTCTCAAAATATCTCTTTAGAGATCCTCTAGAAAATGAGAAAGGCTCAGGAAATAATACTTCCTGCCTAAGTCTTTCTTGTACTCCAGCAGACCAATATTTTGCTAGAGAAGCCTGCTCAAATTCTTTGTAACATTTACAAGAAGATATTTGTTCGGATGCCCACAATGCTCCTGTTCCTTGTATATATCCCGATACAAAACTAATCTTTTGCCATTCTGTCCAAGATTGTGGAAATAGACCTCTGAAACTTCGAATAAAGACTACAGGATGAACATTCCTTTTGTCAGTGTTAAAGATTTGAAATTGTCTCTGTTTAATCATCGTTTCCTCAACGGTACTACGATTCCAAAAATCATCCTGTTCGTACTCTTCCCTGTGGCTATCCGTTATATCGAATCTAACTTGTGACGTTCCAGTTCTGTCTACATCGGATCTTGACGTGGACGGAATGTCACGCACAGATTGAGAGCTTTGTTTCCTACTTCTCGGTGTTTCTAAATCCGCCTGCGAGAGATTTACTGATCTTTCGATATTTTCTTTCCAACGCGAGAATTCTTCGCCAAGCTGTTCTCGAACTTCCTTTAACCCTTTGATGAAAAAATTCTCCTCGGAACTCTCCGAAATTGACTGTAAAGCTACTTTCACAGTTTCTTCTATCGTTTCTGAAGGAAAATTTTGCCGCTCTAATGTCATTTCTGAAAACTTTCCCGCAAGTACATTCATTCTATGTTCCACTGTCGTCTGTTTTTCCTTCACTTCGTCAAACTGCTTCTTTAGATTATCTTGGGATTCTATAATTTCTGGTATCATAGCCACGGAACACTGTATGTCCTCTTGAGCTTGTATTACTTGAGGAAACAGTTCTACTTGTTTTTGTATCATGTCAATTTTGACGGATACATATTCGGTTAGTTCCGCTTTTAATTTTCTATTGTTTTCTTGGCATTGTTGGCGGACCTGCTCAATTTGAGCAATAAGATTCCGTTCGGTCCTTTCTGCCTGTTCTTTTATTTCCTGTGTCTGGGTATTTAATCTGTGATCTAATTCGGTAAAGGTTGCTCTTAATTGATTTTGTAATTCTGTTTGATTTTCGGCTAATTGATTTTGGAGTTCATTTTGTATAACAGATAAGTCTCGTTTTACCTCCGCTTGGCCTTCGGCTAATAGAGACAACTGTTGCATAATAACAACTAATGTGTCAACAACCCTCTGATCAGCTGTTGTATGAATGTTTTCTGAACCAGCGGGATTATTTATATTGCTACCACTAGCCACAACAGTCTCAGAATTGCTATCCGTGGCCTCTGCTCCTGCGCAAACAGCTGGAGTCTGTTGCACGTCTCGTTGCTGATTAAATGACATTTTAAATGCCGCTCTAGTCAATACCATTAAATAACTGTCAATATCAGGTTCTAGTCACTAAATACAGTTTCAAATTTACTGTCGTAGACACACTTAACTTTCAAATTACTTCACAGATGGCATAAAGTTCAATGTGCAGATACGAAAATCACACAATATACAGTTCTACAATCTAACTACTATCTGGAAAAAAGTTCTTTCTAAATTGATTTCAAACTATTTTAACTACAGGATAAAAAAATTAGATTTCTCTGGCCTTGTTCTGTAGTCTCGATGTTGTCCAATAGTTGAAATTGTTTCTTGGTATCAGCAATCTTTTACTATGGGCACCGAATCTCTCTTCAGATTAGTTACCTCTCGTTCTCGTTGGTTTTCATGAAACAAAAAATACATATATTATATAACAATCCAAGAGAGTCCTGTCACACTGTAATTTTTTTCCTTCTTTTCTACGTAATTCTGTAGCTCTCAATTCGTTCGAGCAATCAATCATTCATGATAGGAAACATAGTCATAGCTCAGTCACTCAAAATGATTCTGAAATTTTACTTGTTAGAATGAAATCAGGCGATGATTCTTCTTCTCTGCAAGCTCGTGCTTTGCAGCAGTCTGCTAATCTGTACAAATAAAATGCCTCGTAATTTTGGGAGCGTTGTATAATCAGTCGGGAAACCTCATATCAAGCGGATATTTGGCTTTGATGAAGTTTAACCTTCCGAAGAAGTAATGGAGCTCTTGGATTATTAAATGCAGGTTCGTATCCAGTCTTTCGGAAGTTCCCTTCTGATTAACAACTACGCAGTATATCGATAAATATCATTAATTCTCAAATTTCAAATACACACATTTTATGTGAAGGAGCAATCTATGTATATTTCCTTTTAATTGTACAGTCCGTATCAGTTATCTTCTGTGATAAATCTCAATAATCAGATTACAGTTCATCCAAACCAAGCTCAGGCTAATCGGCACGAAGACAATCTCGGAAGCTCCCTTTCTTTTTTTTTTTTAACAACCACCAGAGAGAGTACTACATAGAATACTTATGCACTCATGGCATAGCTATTGTATGAGCTACATTTCGCATGGATTCTGCGAATATGAAGATAGAAAATTTGTAAACGTCATTCAAGGGTAGAATTGTATCAGAGTAATTCATCGAATATAAAGAGATATTACAGACATTAAGTCTTATGCTAGTCATCATTGAGAATTACACTAGTCTATCAACCGATCTGAGTAATTGTTGGCACTCATTGCCTAGTTACTAAACATTTCTGTACTATGTATGGAGTATTACAGAACATTATTCATAAGTCATCTGATTACAGTAAACATTGGCACTCATTGGCCAGTTACAAACCATTTTTATGCATTATTCAGAAGTGATCATTCAAAACAAGAGTTAATTAATGGCATAGCATTTACATAATTCATCTAATTATAGTAATCATTGGCACTCACTGGCCAGTTACAAATCATTTTTATGCATAATTCAGAAGTCATCATTCAAAATAAGAGTTAATGAGTAGCATCAAGCTACTGGTATTCATACATGATATCATGTAAGTGACATAAGACAAATTTAAAATATAAGAAACAGTGGCATTCATTGGCCAGTTACTAAACATATAGTTTTATAAAACAGTATTCAGTATTATTGAGAAGTCATCATTCAAAATGAGAGTTAATTATTGGCATAGCATTTATAGAGTATAACAAAAATATTATTTACAGAAATTATTGGCATAGCATTTATGCATTATTACAAAATATCATTCAGTATTACTCAGAACTCATCATTCAAGTGACATAGGACATATTTAAAATGTAACACACTGTAACTATTACTCAAGGTCTGTGGTCCAATAATACATAGATATAATGGATTCAATACACCTGAGAAATTTGCATTATATTTAGAACTAGAAATGCATCTCAAACTAGTAGCATTATTTGCTTGTATACTGGTAATAGCTGGGACTGGTAATTTTTTTAGTGCTAGCAATGCATTGCGTTGGGATCGATAATTAATTGCTTGGGCATGAAAATATTTGCTTTTGACTTATTACTGCAAATAAGGATTCGACTATTTGTACTGTTCTGTTATTTCGTCCTGACGTATTACGTTCGGGATGATATCTACTGTCTGGTTCATTCATGATAATTTGTTGTTGCGGATGATTCTGCTGCTGGTAAGACCTACTGTTATTAAATGTACACTGAAAATTGTGCTCATTACTTTTACGTCTGTCATGAGAGTCATTGCTATATGGCGCATTGCGATAAAAATTGAAATGAAGTGTCTTCTGTACATACTCCTTGTTGCTGTGCGTTACCATTTGGTGGAGCCGACGCTATACGTGTAGGCGGCGAAACATTAAAGCCTGGTTGACCTTGCACATTACATTGTTGGTTAGGTATGCTAACCGGTTGGTTTTGTTGCTGTTGTTGGGAGAAACCTCTATTGTTATCAAAATTTGTTTCCTGTTGCTGATAATTTTGTCGACACTGATAATTAAAATTTTGTCACTTATTAAAATTACGCTGGTAGCTCTGGAGTGTCTAATGAAAATTGTCACTTTCGGTAAAATTTGTCGTATCAGGTTTCTTTACTAATTCCTAATTATAGATAGATCGATAGTTGAAGAGCTGTTTTGATAGATATAAAGGATAGTAAAAGAGAAGGCAGCAGTGCAGAAAACTATAGATGAAATAGCACTACTACGGCTCGGGCCCCTGTGCACGCTACGGCACATATTCATCGAACTGTAATGAATCCCCTGAGGTCACTTACGCGCTGCAAATAAATTTTAGTTTCTACATTACAGGCAATGCCGGTGAAAATTAAAAAACAAATTGTCGTATCCAGTCCAATTCTAGTTTCTGCATTACAGGCCAAGCCGGAGATAATACAAAAGCAAATTGTCGTATCCAGTCCAAAGCGTGGCTCTGTGTTCTGTCATTATTAAGTACCTTAAATTTTTTCACTGATAGAAAGTGCTTGTAATCAAAATTATCGTCTCTGTATGTCTGAACAGGTTCAGGATTGTATGATAATCTATTTGTTTGTGACTGTTCGGAATCTAACTCACGTACTATCTGTAAATTACTTAAATTACACTGGCTGTGTGAGTCTGACAAATGTTCGGAGAGTGGCATATGCTGTGATGTGTTGAAGGCTGAAATATTTTTCATCTCCGTCAATTCGTGCTGTAAAGATGACAATTTTCTACGTAATGTATTATTGGACGAACCTATCTCACTGATCGTCTGCTGTAAATTTTGGAATTCGGGTGTTTGATTAAGCGAAACTGCTGACGTATCGTCTGATTTGGTCTCATTGTTATTTTAGATAACATCAATATGACTGGCCAATTCATCATATTTTTCAATCAGTGCTTTTACCTGATCATCGTTTTTAGTATCACAAGCATGTATTTTACGTGTGGTTTTGTTCAATTTTTTAACGTCTGCTTTGATGGCATCGGGATCCTGTAGCAATTCCAACTTTTCAAGTCTGTTGGTCATTGTCTGAAAGTCTAAAGTGTGTGTGTGTGTGTTTTTGTTTTAAGATCGGAGATTTCATCATGCAATTCGGTGTTCAACTGTTTGATTTCGTCTGATACTGTAGCAACATTGTTGTCTACGTATGTTTTTGCTTTCGTAAACAATTTACGCTTATCTTCCTGTCTTTGTGCAGTAATTGTTTCCATGACATGTTGCTTTACTTTATTCTGTTCCTGTATAAATTTACTGTAACGCGTTTCACTGTTTTGTAGATGGTGATTAAAACGTTCGTCAATTTGGCTGTTCTGTTGGTCAAATTTCGCATCTACTATCGCATCCAGTGTGCGTGAAAGTTCTGCTGACATTAATTTAAACTCGTCCCGAAACTGTGTTGCGTTTTCAGAGCATTGTTTAGCGACTGCACTAATTTCATCTCTAAGTAATTTAGATGTGGCTGCATGTGTATTACTTAATTCTTGTGCCACAGATCTAATTTCTTCACTACTGTTCCTAGCACAAGACTTAATTTCCTCACGTAATTGTTCTTTAATATCATGACACTGCGCGGCAACGGCTGTAATCTGTTCACTAAGTTGTTTGAAATTGTTATCTTGCTTATCATTCGACTGTTTGAGTTTTTCATTAAGGTTGTCTTGTTTTTCATTAAGGTTGTTGTATTTTTCATTCAATTGTTTAAGATTTTCATTAAGTTGTTTGAAGTTGTTGTCTTGTCTTTCATTCTGTTGTAGCAATACTGCCATAACTTGATCCAAGCCAAAATTAGCGACTCTATTTTCTATGCTGTGTAATGGTGTATGTGCATTTGTCACGTTTTGTGTAATCATTTGGTCATTTTCTGATTCTTGAAAAGGTTGTCCAATTGGATGTGCACTGTTAGTCACTACCTCGGAATCAAATAAATCTGACGCACTTTGAGTACATTGTTCACCTACGTTAGAAACAATTATCTGTTCACTACATAAATTTTGAAAATTAGGCGTGTTAAACTGGGCAGCGTTCATTGTAATGGAATGTGCCGCATCATCAATTGTCGTTGAATTAACAGAGGACACTATTGAATTTGTTTGCTCATCATTAGGATCAAAATCAATATTAGTGATCGGCACACACTGATTATCTGTAATTAGGGGATTATCACTATTACACTGAGTGTCGCAAGTATTATTGGTCAAATTATTCGAGTCAGCTATTTCACTCATTGCACATCGCGATCTACTGTTAACAGTTTTTCGCGGCATTTTTCACAAATCAAAATTAAGCACAAAAATGAAACAAAGACGAAGCAAAAATGGAACAAACACAATTACAACAAAGAGCAATAAATTGCCGATTACCTGTGAAAGAAAGAGTGGCAAATTAGTAAATGCGTTGCGCCAGATGCAAACTACATTTAAGTAAATAAGAGCAGATATATGACTACTTCTCAGAAATTCACAAAGAAAATACGATCCTGGCAGGGTCGCCAAGTGTAATCTCCCCACAAAATTCATTCACATTTAACCTCCCCACAAAATTCTTTTCTCATTTAATGTAAGCTCAAAACAGAAATATTGTTAAACTTCTCAACAGTAAAAATTATAATTATGTCGTTCACATTCAGTGTAACGTCCCAACAAAAAAAATAAATTCAGTAACCTGGTAATAATACAATGTAACTAACCTCTCAATTAAATTGTCACTCACTTATAATTTTTCAATAATTCACTGTGAATTTAACCTGGTAAATTTTGGACATCAGCAGTGCTATGTCATGGCCTTGAAAGATCATTCTGAATAAAAAAGAGAAAAATTCTTACATCAATGAAGTCGCCAGATAAAGCATATATATCTGCTCCTAAAATAATGTTTTCTGGCACAGCCCTGTGCAATGCTGGCTGATAGATTTGTCATTTATGAAAGGAAGCAACTGATTTTTCTTTTGCAACAGTCGGGATGATCATGGATGGGAGAAATTAGTAAATTACTACATATGCATGAGGCTGCTTTTTACCTTATAAAATAATACTCAGGCTCTGGCATCACTGCACCGTTACCGGCCACCCAACACGATACACCAGACCAGACCAGAGCAGACTGCAGACTAGCAACAACTTACTGCTACAGCTACACAGTTCCTACTGCAGTCAACACTGCTCTCTGGTCAGAGATTCTCTTATACCTTGCATATTGCAGGCAGCACATGAGCAATACATCGAAATTACATCTGCTCGGACCTCTTACAACTTAGACCAATAAAATACAATAATTATTAGAAAGACATTGTATTAAAGCTAGAGAACACATCAACATTATGATTGGTTCTCATGAATAATGCTACTCTCCAGTTCTTAAGAAAAAAAGAACAATACTTAAATGATGATGAAGTCCCATACTCCTTGACAGAGCATAAGGGAATAATGCGGAAGACCCGCACTGCCATACTAGGCAAGGTCGTAGTGGAGGAGGTTTGCCATTGCCTTCCGCTGACCATAAAGGGGATGAATGATGATGATGAAGACGACACAACATGTAAGGTGTCAGGCAAATCCAACACCTTCCATGAAAACCCTGACATGATAGCAAATCCGGCAGTATGTCAAATAGCTTCGAATAAATCCTGACATTAAATTAACCAAAGTAATACGATCAACGAGTGAGCAAATTGAATACCAGAGACTAACACAAGAACGCCTAAATGCATGTCATACCTTCCCACCGTGAAACAGACGCAGTTCCGAGGGGAGAAACGAGAGCAGAAACTGAGAGCAGAGTCTTGTAAGCTAGAAGGCCCTACGATAAGGGACACCCACATCGCCTGCCCACAGCGAAGACCACCCCCCAGCCCATATTAAAAGATAGAGCCCTCCAGAAGAACAGTATAGATCTTACAATAACACTAAAAGGGCCACACCAGCTGCAAGTTTTAGCGTGAGACTATATGCATCTCTGTTACATTGCAAACGTTAAAAACATTGCCCCACCACGAAAAGTATAACGTTTCTCAATGGATAGACAGAATTTTTGTAGGCGGAGCTTAAGGTTAACATTGGGACCCTGATTGGTCAGTTGAAAACACAGCCAGATAGGTTTTCTTAAATCAACTTCGGTAAATTGTAGTAAAGAGAAGTTAGAGAGAGTTGCTTCCGAGACGGTGAGGTGTGTGGAGCTGCGCCGCCCGCCGTCCTCTGACGCTGCCTAACCAATGACAAGGTAATGGACGCACTCGATGCCACATAAGGCTTCACTCAGAACTGCAGAAGTCTCATCTGTTACACACACTTTTTGCATAATACTGAAGTTAAAATCTGAAACGCGATGATTTTTCTGTTCTATAATTATTGAGAAGCCACATCAGCCACTGTAATTTACGACAAGTAAAATAAGTAATTAAAGATAATTGAGAGTCTCTGTAGACCATTCTTGATAGTTTTCTCTTTTATGAAACTTAATTTAAAGCTAGATTATAGATGTGATATGGCATAGGTCATCCTTTGATCCATTGTAGAACTTGGAAATCCATTCAGGGAATATTCGTTCACATTTTTGTTGAACGCAGTTGGCTTACAATATTTCCTTTTATCAATAGTGCAATTTATAAACAATGTTTTGTGAGTAGAATAAAAATTCCAATGGTACACTTAACTGCTTTTTCGACGTTATTTTACCAGCTAACTAAAAATAGGAAAGCCTTGAACCCCTTCCACTAAATTTAGTTAGTATTAAGATTCTTTTTACAGAGAGTGCAGTGGAGCTGACGCTGAAATCATTAAGTATTTGATTATATCATCGATAGTCTCACTGAACTCTTCTGAGCTTTACATGTCATGTGTGGTCTGGCGTATCCTTACCAGCAACAGGTCCCAGGTTCAAACTAGTCAATTCCCTAAAAAACACGCTCAGAGCGTCGTTGCGCGAAAGTGGTAGCGAGACACGACTTAGAACAAACAGACACCATGCAGAATGTTAGAAACAACACCCAGTCATCTCAAGGTGAGTCAAAATCCCTTACCCCACCGGGAATCGAACCCAGGACCTCGTACTCAGGAAGCGACAATGCTACCGCGAGACCACGAGCTGCGGACAACAAATTTAAAACGTCTTATGTTAAATATATTATTCTTTGAAGTGCAGTTAATATCCTAATTAAAAAATAAATCTGGAAATGAAAAGAACGAAAACTTGACTATTGGATGAACACAACTGTCAGAAAGGAACACTACAACCTTGCACTGGAAAAAGAATAAATAATTACAGCCAAGGCATTCAACAAGAATCTGAATATGACTGGGAAATACACAATATCAGCAAATACTGTAAACACCAATGGAAAGTAGCCATACGATGGAGTTATTATAGAAAGGAAGGGCTTCAAGGATATTTATTGTACTACAAAAAATCTATTAATAAGCCTCAATTCCCATTGCGATCCATTTTAAAAAGGATGGTTACATTATATCTAAATGTCTGCACTGAAAATTGTGCACCAAACTGCAGAAATCCCGTTTTTAGTATTAAAACTGATGGAATAACTACATTAACAGCCATCAAGTTGCTAAAGTTGGAAACTTAAAATTATATACAGAAATTTCATAATAATGTGGAGGAGTGGAGTTAGTAACAAACATCCAAGAAGACATGGAATGCTTTAACGATGCTACACTGCAGGGAATGAAAAGCAAAATTATAGCTCCTGAATGCTCTCAGCTAGAGGAAATGTGAGGAAGAGTGTAGCTACTTATTAGAGCCATACAAGGAAGAATTTACATGAAAAAATTAAGTATGTATTAGAATTCAAGAACATACCTTCTTTGTAGTTATCGATTCTCTATGGAGAAAGTATTAGATAATTTAGATGTAGATTTAAGTTATAAACTACACCAAACAAACATAAAGAAAGAATTTTTTCTGTCCATAATGCACATGCAAAAATTAGTAAATGTAATGCTTTCGATTCTGTATCACATGAGACTATTACAAAAACGCTAGAATACTATGGTATTGTAGATAAACACTAAATTTAGTTAGACCTTACTTAAGCAACAAGCAATAATTAGTCCATGTCAAGAATGACAGGTCAAACCTGATGATAATTAAGAGAGAAAGCCACAAGTCTCTGTCCTTGGGGCACTCCTTTTTATTGTCCCTGTGAATGACTTCCCAAACTATATGGCATGCAAAAATATCCTATGTAGTGATGATATGACTATGATTTTATCTGGGGAGAATATGCAGGTAGCAATAGACAAAAAACTATTTGAAAATGTAGTTACTGTTTAAAGCTAACCAGCTCTGTATAAACAAAATAAAGACAGAGGCAAATATGTTTTAATATAAAGTCATAAAATAAGAGAATAAATATGTCAGACTGTTAGCTTCATAACAGACGAGAGACTTTTATGTGATGAGTACATGAATTGTCAGACTGATAAATTTGCACATGTGATTTTTTAGTATATAAGCTAAGATATTCTATCAACAAAAAACATTACTGGTACTCTGTTAACTATGCATTCTTTCATTCATACCTACAGTATGGGGTACTGCTATGAGGAAATTCAATAGATACACACTGCATTTATAGATGGCAGAATAAAGCAGACAGATGTATTCAAGGATTGGGTTTTAGAAAATATTGTAAGAAACACTTCACTCACCTCAATATAATGACACTCTCAAGTCTTTGCATGTGTAACCTCTGAATATGTATCAAAGAAAATATACAGAAATTTACTCTGAGAGTGAATGTACATATGCACAGTAGCAGGAATAACAGCATCATGGAGATACCATATTCAAATTTGTCACTGATACATAGTAGGCACAAACACCTCAATCTGGAGATGTATAATAAACTGCTACAATCAGGAAAAATTCTCACTCTAAATAAATTTAAGATATTATTAGAGGTATGGTCTAAAAGTATGGCATATAGTAATATGTCATACTTTTAGACCATACCTCTAGACCAGTGGAAGAAGCTTTGTGATACACCACTCTCAAAAAGGAAACATTCTGTCATCACTAAATGACCAAATAATCAGCTATTCTAAACTCTTCGAATTCTTAGGGATGAAAACATATAAAAATTTCCTGTAAAGCGTCTGATGTGTGGCGCCAGTGTTGCTGCCTACACTACAAAATTATGGTGTTAGCACTTCCCTTATTTCAGTCTATTGTGCCATAATGAGCAACTGCATTTACGAAGGATATCCTTGACACAGGGAAGGCCGCTCAGGTCAGCAGAGTCAGCTCAAGAATCATCTAGACCTTTCATATACATACGACCGTAAGAGATTTGTGATTAGCAATATGAGCTGATTCAAAAGCAAATACGGTGTTACCTTGATGAACACTAGAGAGGAACGCTATAAGCAATTATACTTTGTGCCAGATTCTACATATTGGAATGGCTGTGCAGATCATCTGCAGATCTGCTGCTGCAGCTATGTCTCAGAATGTTGGCTTATAAAATGATGAAAAATAAGTATAACATATAAGAAACCCTAAATTATTTTTACAGAAAGGTTTGTATTCTTATACACTACTCTACCAGAAACCCAAGTAGAATCTCTTATGCTCGAAAATTTTCGTGTGTTTTTGGCATATGGGCGTCGCAAAGGAGATGAAACCAGGTAGCTGAAAGCATGGCATGCCCTGTTCCTTATGTACTTTACAAAGAGCCATCAAATAACGACACCTGTCCTGACGTGCTTTGCTGCAAAGTTTATTGTTTTACCACTGGGAAAAAAGGCACACTCAGCCCCAATTTGCTAACTAGCATGACACCTGCTGGATTTGGACCATCTTTATATGTATAGCTTGTCATAAATCGTCTGGTCATGGTAAAATGACACATGTGCATTTGAAGAGCATGTCACAGAATTTTTTCAACATTCTAATAACAATCTGCAAAACGTGTTTGCTACAGACTTAATTTCCTGACAAGTAGCAATAAAACAGGGTGGTAACCCACAGGCCTTGCAGTCTGAACTTTGCTGTGTAACACAAAATTACATACAAGAATTGCATATGGTAAGCGGAACCACAAGGACTAGAAAATTTTGAATTCCGAGTGGCACAATACAAGAAAATACCACAGCAATATATGGCAGAACATACATGCAAGAACTGAGGATTGCTATGCCTTCAGTTACCTAGCTTCGGCTACTTTTAAGGTCACACAGCTATGTACTTCCAGCTTATTTTCAAGATCACCATCCAAAAGACACAAATAGATTATTGTAGATAAGAAATATTTTTCTAAAGTTGTTATCAGGGTGACAAGAAAACAAATTTTTTTGTACAAAATATTTTTTAGATGTTTAGTTGCTTATTTATTAGCTCTTCAGCATGTTTACCATGCAGTTGGCTTTGCCGATTGAGGTTATACATTTACTTGTACATTTTAATTAAATACACACAATTTTAACACATCGACAGACTGATGACTATCATTATAGAATTTTTATTCTACCATGTCTCCTTACATACACTCCTGGAAATGGAAAAAAGAACACATTGACACCGGTGTGTCAGACCCACCATACTTGCTCCGGACACTGCGAGAGGGCTGTACAAGCAATGATCACATGCACGGCACAGCGGACACACCAGGAACCGCGGTGTTGGCCGTCGAATGGCGCTAGCTGCGCAGCATTTGTGCACCGCCGCCGTCAGTGTCAGCCAGTTTGCCGTGGCATACGGAGCTCCATCGCAGTCTTTAACACTGGTAGCATGCCGCGACAGCGTGGACGTGAACCGTATGTGCTGCTGACGGACTTTGAGCGAGGGCGTATAGTGGGCATGCGGGAGGCCGGGTGGACGTACCGCCGAATTGCTCAACACGTGGGGTGTGAGGTCTTCACAGTACATCGATGTTGTCGCCAGTGGTCGGCGGAAGGTGCACGTGCCCGTCGACCTGGGACCGGACCGCAGCGACGCACGGATGCACGCCAAGACCGTAGGATCCTATGCAGTGCCGTAGGGGACCGCACCGCCACTTCCCAGCAAATTAGGGACACTGTTGCTCCTGGGGTATCGGCGAGGACCATTCGCAACCGTCTCCATGAAGCTGGGCTACGGTCCCGAACACCGTTAGGCCGTCTTCCGCTCACGCCCCAACATCGTGCAGCCCGCCTCCAGTGGTGTCGCGACAGGCGTGAATGGAGGGACGAATGGAGACGTGTCGTCTTCAGCGATGAGAGTCGCTTCTGCCTTGGTGCCAATGATGGTCGTATGCGTATTTGGCGCCGTGCAGGTGAGCGCCACAATCAGGACTGCATATGACCGAGGCACACAGGGCCAACACCCGGCATCATGGTGTGGGGAGCGATCTCCTACATTGGCCGTACACCACTGGTGATCGTCGAGGGGACACTGAATAGTGCACGGTACATCCAAACCGTCATCGAACCCATCGTTCTACCATTCCTAGACTGGCAAGGAAACTTGCTGTTCCAACAGGACAATGCACGTCCGCATGTATCCCGTGCCACCCAACGTGCTCTAGAAGGTGTAAGTCAACTACCCTGGCCAGCAAGATCTCCGGATCTGTCCCCCATTGAGCATGTTTGGGACTGGATGAAGCGTCGTCTCACGCGGTCTGCACGTCCAGCACGAACGCTGGTCCAACTGAGGCGCCAGGTGGAAATGGCATGGCAAGCCGTTCCACAGGACTACATCCAGCATCTCTACGATCGACTCCATGGGAGAATAGCAGCCTGCATTGCTGCGAAAGGTGGATATACACTGTACTAGTGCCGACATTGTGCATGCTCTGTTGCCTGTGTCTATGTGCCTGTGGTTCTGTCAGTGTGATCATGTGATGTATCTGATCCCAGGAATGTGTCAATAAAGTTTCCCCTTCCTGGGACAATGAATTCACGGTGTTCTTATTTCAATTTCCAGGAGTGTATCTACTCATTAAATATGAGAAGGAAGACATCATCTCATCCTCTACATATTTGCTTTATTACTTACAGAAGTACACATATTTTCTTCCAGTTTCTTATTATGTAATGGTATATCCTCATTTCACATGAAAGAAAAAGTATATTATGATTATAAATGTAATTTGAATAAGTACACACTTATGGTACTCTTAGTTACTAGTAAATAGGGTCTTTCCCTCATTATACATGTCCTTCAAGTTACTTTGAAGATTAGTTGATACTGCTACTCTCTTTGCATTGCACAAATGTTTCTGGTTTCAATAATGAAACAGTGCACTGGGTACGGTTTTTTTTCTTTCATGCTTAGCACTTCCTGTATCGAGAATTTATTCTTATTGTCAATTGAAAATATTTACGTAATTATTTTGTGTGCTGTTTGTATGTGTGTTGTGCCTCTCTTGCACTGTACTGTGTCGCCTTTTTGAGGATAAGATACTACACTGTGTCACCTACACACACACACACACACACACACACACACACACACACACACACACACACGCACTCACACACACACACACACACACACACACACACACACACACTGTGAAATTTCGCAAATAGTATGAGTGATAGTTTGCAAGTATCTGGTTTTCTGCGTAATGAAGAAGGCATAAAATCTTATAACCACAAATGGACAGCAAAAGTGCAAAACAGTCAGCTCAACACACAAATACTGAAGTAAATATTTGATCATGACACTGAGAAATTCTCGAAAGTCTCGTGAAGCAAGAAAAATATGTATGTGGTGCAGTATTTCATTCATATTTAAAGACTGAATGAGAGTTGCAGGCTTCCTAAAAACATCGATTATGATGAATGAAGTTGAGTCAACTATTTCTGTTTTCCACTCATGGTCAGCACTTCTTGGAGAGCCAGTGATATTAAATGAAGGCATTCACAATTATTCCTGAAACCACCTTCCTCATGAACATCCTGTTTGGTTTATATATTTTGATTATCTGCATATGATGAAAAAATTTTATGAGTTTGTCTCGTTGATTTTGGTAACTTTGTTGCAGGTAATTAGTACAAATATTAATAAACAACAATGTAGTAAATATCCAAACATTATAAATGCTGGAAAGTATTTAACACGAAGAAAAATTATTGTTGGTTCAGTTGGTAGGGAGTGGCCACAATGTTTCCACTGATTAAGATTTCGGTATGCAGCTTAATTACACTAATAAATGTGTAACAGCATAGCATGCTCATTTCTACCTATGCCACCTCCAATCTAAAGTGAGCCGAACTAATGTTAACATGCCATGATTATCAGCTCTTGTGATCAGATCCCTGTCTGGAAGGGAGAAGATTTATTCATTTTGAAAGTGACATTAACAGGGAGTACGGAGACCATTTCGCTTTTGACACCTCAGGCCTTATGTAGCTACACATTTCTACAGAAGAATCCCTCAAGGGAACAAATTTACACTAGGAGGTATTAAATTTTCACAAGGTTGAAGTATATAGGTCCTTTAAAAGGCTAATAGGAGCTTAGCAGTTATTTTCTCCAACGAGGATAGTGCTAGACTAAATAAAAAAAGCTTTGCGTGTGCAGGCATCGATTTCTTTGGAGCAGGCTTCCTAAAGTCTTTGGAGCTAGTCAGAAGAATTTCCTCTGATCAGTCGAAACTAGTTGCAACTCTCCATCGGTCGCAACAGTCACAGACCACTCGAACTGGGAGCATGCCTCCATCGAGTGCATTCGCATGGTTGCAACTGTATCTCGAACGAATCTGCTAAGATATGCTACACGCTACAAAGATGTAATCTGGTTAAGTCGCATAGGACTCAATCGTTTGTATCATAGACTATCCATAACGTTGACTGTGCATGACGTCATTTTACTGAAACCAATATCTAAGTCACGTGACTTGGCGCACGAAGCCAATCATATCATTCCACATTTATAGTGCACAAGTTATGACATTTTTGTTACAGATTAAAGGCTGTGCTTTTTACTAGTTGCAGAAGTAAAGACCTTCACATATGCTCTGATTAGACACTTGTTTTGTATCCTAGAGATTAGATAAAGTGACGAAAATCTCAGTTGTGTAAGTGAATTACTTCAAAATACTTGCAGAGGTATTCCCAAAAGTTGAAAGTTAGTATAGATGTTGGTCCTTGGGTGTAAAACTTCGTGAATGACTAAGATTCTGAGACGACATATCGTTCATATCTAGCTCACTACACCAGTATAATAAATGTTTTGTAAATATTACGCTTCCTATCTTGATATCGTTTTGATATCTGTACTGGATTAGCCAAAAGTCAGAAAATACACGTGCTTATTTTGTGTAAATACATGACATTATGCACATAAACGACTTTCCTTTTTGACAAAAGCTTACTAAAGCATTTCACACATATTCTTGTGGATTCGTTAGGAAACTAATGCTACGTTCGAAATTGTCATTTTCTCTTCCATTTCTGTGGAAGCGGCGAGCTACAAGAAATTACAGTGCAAAAAAAGTATTCACTAAAGAACAGTCATTCTGTCGCTTGTCAGAAGAACTGTCAATATGTTTCAACTTGATCACGTGTAAAAACGATAACCATTGCTTTCCAGAATGAGATTTTCACTCTGCAGCCTAGTGTGCGCTGTTATGAAACTTTCCTGGTAGATTAAACTGTGTGACGGACCGAGACTCGAATTCGGGACCTTTGCCTTTCGCGGGCAAGTCTCGGTCCGGCACACAGTTTTAATCTGCCAGGAACGTTTCAACCATTGCTTTATTATTAGGAATTTCGGAGAAACTAGCTTAACTGCAGTACTACATGTGTAACAGTAGCACGACAGTTCGCTGAAGTGTCAAAATTAATGCTTGATCTCAGCTGTAAATGAGAGAAACTGTACCTGTTGGCTCCACTTCACACAGCATGTAATGACAGGAACCCAGCTTTCTGCCGCAAGTCACGTGATTTAGATGTTGGTTTCAATTGTTAACACAGCAGAAATAGTGACAGGTGCAATCTATATTATATACAGGGTGTTACAAAAAGGTATGGCCAAACTTTCAGGAAACATTCCTCACACACAAAGAAAGAAAATATGTTATGTGGACATGTGTCCGGAAACGCTTACTTTCCATGTTAGTGCTCATTTTATTACTTCTCTTCAAATCACATTAATCATGGAATGGAAACACTCAGCAACAGAACGTACCAGCGTGACTTGAAAAATTTTGTTACAGGAAATGTTTAAAATGTCCTCCGTTAGCGAGGATGCATGCATCCACCCTCCGTCGCATGGAATCCCTGATGCGCTGATGCAGCCCTGGACAATGGCGTATTGTATCACAGCCGTCCACAATACTAGCACGAAGAGTCTCTACATTTGGTACCGGGGTTGCGTAGACAAGAGCTTTCAAATGCCCCCATAAATGAAAGTCAAGAGGGTTGAGGTCAGGAGAACGTGGAGGCCATGGAATTGGTCCGCCTCTACCAATCCATCGGTCACCGAATCTGTTGTTGAGAAGCGTACGAACACTTCGACTGAAATGTGCAGGAGCTCCATCGTGCGTGAACCACATGTTGTGTCGTACTTGTAAAGGCACAAGTTCTAGCAGCACAGGTAGAGTATCCCGTATGAAATCATGATAACGTGTTCCATTGAGTGTAGGTGGAAGAACATGGGGCCCAATCAAGACATCACCAACAATGCCTGCCCAAACTTTCACAGAAAATCTGTGTTGACGAGGTGATTGCACAATTTCGTGCGGATTCTCGTCAGCCCACACATGTTGATCATGAAAATTTACAATTTGATCACGTTGGAATGAAGCCTCATCTGTTCAAATGGTTCAAATGGCTCTGAGCACTATGGGACTCAACTGCTGTGGTCATCAGTCCCCTAGAACGTAGAACTACTTAAACCTAACTAACCTAAGGACATCACACACATCAATGCCCGAGGCAGGATTCTAACCTGCGACCGTAGCAGTCGCACGGTTCCGGACTGCGCGCCTAGAACCGCGAGACCACCGCGGCCGGCTAGCCTCATCTGTAAAGAGAACATTTGCACTGAAATGAGGATTGACGCATTGTTGGATGAACCATTCGCAGAAGTGTACCCGTGGAGGCCAATCAGCTGCTGATAGTGCCTGCACACACTGTACATGGTACGGAAACAACTGGTTCTCCCGTAGCACTCTCCATACAGCGACGTGGTTAACGTTACCTTGTACAGCAGCAACTTCTCTGACGCTGACATTAGGGTTATCGTCGACTGCACGAAGAATTGCCTCGTCCATTACAGGTGTCCTCGTCGTTTTAGGTCTTCCCCAGTCGCGAGTCATGGGCTGGAATGTTCCGTGCTCCCTAAGACGACGATCAATTGCTTCGAACGTCTTCCTGTCGGGACACCTTCGTTCTGGAAATCTTTCTCGATACAAACGTACCGCGCCACAGCTATTGCCCCGTGCTAATCCATACATCAAATGGACATCTGCCAACTCCGCATTTGTAAACATTGTACTGACAACTCCGCATTTGTAAACATTGTACTGACTGCAAAACCACGTTCGTGATGAACACTAACCTGTTGATGCTACGTAATGATGTCCTTGATGCTAGTACTGTAGAGCAATGAGTCGCATGTCAACACAAGCACCGAAGTCAACTTTACCTTCCTTCAATTGGGCCAACTGGCGATGAATCGAGGAAGTACAGTACATACTGACGAAACTAAAATGAACTCTAACATGGAAATTAAGCGTTTCCGGACACATGTTCAAGTAACATCTTTTCTTTATTTGTGTGCGAGGAATGTTTCCTGAAAGTTTGGCCGTACCTTTTTGTAACACCCTGTAGATCACTAAAAAAAAACAATGCGAATCTTTTTATGAATTGCTTTCATATATTTCACACTTCACTGTTTTAGTTCCTTCCAAGCCTATTTCCCCTCCTCTTTTCCTCATATTCATCCATGTTCAATTCGCAGTCACGCCTCTTCTTTTGGGTGGTCCATCCTTTTATTCCCCCGAAAAGCATCCCCACAGAAACGTCGTCAAGGTCGCGTGCCCAAACCGCTATACTCCAGTTTATTCACTGCGGGCCATGTAACTGTATTTCTGGCCTCATGCGAGGGAATGTGTCAGTCGACTAGTACCAGATTTTTTGAGCTACCGCAAATGTAGAAGTGATTACTTGGACTGCTGCCTTTAATTTTACACCTCGCATCACGTTCAGTAACATTTCCTACGACTCCAAGTGTGTTCGTGATTTCACAGGCCACAGTAACTCACTCCTATAACGTTAATTTTTACGTTTGCAATTATAAATCACCTCTACCTTTATACTAGAGAAAAAATTCTAAATATAGTACTTCTAGCTTCTCACTTCCGTATACAGACTTGTTTTTGCAATGACAACACATGTCCACATAACATCTTTTCTTTATTTGTGTGTGAGGAATGTTTCCTGAAAGTTTGGCCGTACCTTTTTGTAACACTCTGTATATGGTTTATGGCTTGTATAAGCTGTTCTAAATAGGTTCGTTCGAGCAGTTGCCAAGGAGCACCAGAAAACAGGCCATATTGTGCATGTGCAGCTACGGTGACGTAGGTAGCTCGTGCTTGGTGTATGCTCTGCTCATACACTTTTCGTCGCATTTATGTTTGAAATTTCGTGCGTGGTGGGGCACAATGTGGCCATGTGCAGCCCTGCGGCACACTGTTGAGAGGACGTGAGGAGTTGCACCTGGAGAAATTGCTTCATCATGTCCTACCCAGTTAAAAAATGCAAATACGGATACAGTTCTTGGCGTAGTACTCATCTCAAAACAAGACTCTACAACTCAAAGTACCCTAACATTTTGCTTTATGGTGACTTTAACACATTTTCTTTTTATTCGTATCTGCAATATTGTTCTGTAGCATTTCCAGTCACAGCACTGCAAAAAGCTAGTAGGAAGGAATTTTCTTGTAAAAATAAACAGCTTTTGTGTAGCATACACCAAAGTAAAGAACAATAAATTATTTTGTGACTATTTCAAAACGTGTAAAAAATTAACAATGTTGTCTGTGAGGCAAAAAAACTGTACATCTGACAGTTCACATTCCATTCTAGGAATAAATATAAAGCCAAGTGGGGAGTTAAAATGATAAAACACGGTATGCTGCCACTTTAGAATTTAGTATAGAGTGGCATTCCATAAATTTAAGACGTAAACAGAAATTAAGAAACAACGTAAAGCCTAGAGGAAGTTCTGAGCAAATGTCTTGTGATCGGAAAACATCGGGTTTTGCGGAAAGCAGATTTGTAAATTTCTGCTAAAGCTGTCAATATATTTGAAACAAAATATTTAATTCAAAACTACTGGCCAAATTTGTTTGCTTGCCAGCTTCAAGTTAATATTTATGTATGTTCGTACTTATGTAGCTATAGTGATCTTACAGTGTCATAAAAGAAACAGGACATCAGTGACAACTCCAAGAGCATCGGAATTTCGGTAACCATAGTAAAATGCTCAGTTCGCCTTAAAGTGCACATTTGTATGTCCAGAGACACACTGAAGCGCCTGATATTCAGCTTTTCTATGTGGTTTTCAGAAAAACCATTTTCTTGGTGCACCAGTACTGTATTATCTCATGTTTGCTTCTTTATTATGGTATAATGTCATTCGTGGCAGAAAATGAAAACGTCCACTTGAAACGAAACGAAGTTGAAACGAGCCAATCGTTTCAAATGAACGGACTACCTCGGCAGAAAAGATTAATAGAAGCAAATTTCTCCAGGAAACCGACAAAAATAATTTCATTAAGATGTTTAATGGTTGATTTCTAATAAAAGTAAATAATACAAAATCAGAAAATTGAAGCCACTAACTTCCAAGATTATGAGACTGTATATTAGTTCACTTGACTTCCGGTCACAGAAATCTGTTTTGTTTTCATTTGACGTTTGAGCTGTAGATGCAGAAATATCACAGAACATATACACGGGTCACGTGAAGAATGATCGCCCACTATAACTCTGACTGCTCTGCACATGCGCGACCCTGGCAGCTTGGGCGCGCCAGAAAATTTTTTGTGGGTAGCGTGTGGCTCCTTGCTGCTATTACTCGTACGGCAAAAGCCACACATCAAGCAGCCAGAGGCAGGAGAAGGCACTGCTCATACGCGAATTCAGCTCTGCACATTCGCATGAGCCCACTGCCAACTACACAAACGAACCTAATATCTTTGGAAGATCGCCAATATGTTGGCTACACCAAAAGGGAGTCACCTTTCTCAAAAATGGTCAAATGTGTGTGAAGTCATATAGGACTTAACTGCTAAGGTCATCAGTCCCTAAGCTTACACACTACTTAACCTAAATTATCCTAAGGACAAACACACACACCCATGACCGAGGGAGGACTCGAACCTCCGCCGGGACCAGCTGCACAGACACTTTTCTCAACCATGTATTTATC
The DNA here is from genome assembly GCF_023864345.2 of Schistocerca serialis cubense. Classification (NCBI taxonomy): domain Eukaryota; kingdom Metazoa; phylum Arthropoda; class Insecta; order Orthoptera; family Acrididae; genus Schistocerca; species Schistocerca serialis. The sequence continues at coordinate 376,354,006 of NC_064643.1, read as the reverse complement.
ACAAGTATGTTTTGTGTAGCTTCATCGGATGGTAGCTGCAAATATGCAATTGGTACACCTATTTTGAAGAAACTCTCACCTCCGGATAATCTTCACATTGCTTAACCACCTAAGAATATTTAATATCTCTTAATGCTATTTATATTCGCCACCAGAAATGCAACTGCAGAAGGTCACTCAGTTCTGTCTCGCCATCGTGACACTGTGGATCATTGTCTTTGGTCGAAAGATTGGTAATTGGGTAACGTTCTTGGCATCATAAGGAAGACATCTGAGTCTGTAATTAAGGCCGTCTGGTCTCATTCATTGGTAACTTGTCTACTGATGCAACTAAGCTCGCTCACCTGTTGACTGGATCTTTATAAATAGTTACAAGACCTATCAAAAATCGATAGAGTATTGCATGGAACTTCAGTTGAGGATAACTGAAATATGCAAATAAACAGGGTTTGTGTGTAATAAATCTCGAATATGGTGACACACTGATACAAGATGTAGTATAGTTACAGACTTAACTGGAAGGTAATAATCTGAAGCGAAAGAATGTGACTGTGAATTATTAGTGGCATGTTCGAGAGGACTTTTTTTATGGTTTATTAGTTGAATGAAAGGCGATTTTATAGTTTGTACCATAGTCTAGGATTCACCTTAATCAAAAAACAGATGAGAATTCTGTCATTATCTCCATTGCCCTGGAGCTCGGAGTCTTTTATAGAAAATGCATAATTATGATCAAGATATAGTTGTTTATATGTACATACTTAGAGCCCAATGAGTAACTGAAATATGGTCAATGCATGATTATATAATAATAAAACTTGGGTCTATGCACTCATGCTTTAAGTGTGTGCTTTATCTCTATACGTTTGAACATATTGTTTTCCATCCTGAAGGACATAAATGTAATTAAGGATCTCTGGAAAGCTCTCTTCCCAACGTTAAAATAGTGCTTACAAATTACAAGTTTTCTCAGAATGTATTTGAGCTAGGAAGTTAACATTTTTCCAGGTTATTTATTGGAGTATTGGCTAAAACTTAACATGGGGACACATTTGAATTGAGTTGTTAGCGATTAATTTTTTCCATTGTAATGAAAATTCACTACTTTTCGTGCCATTTCTTGTTTATAAATTCAACAATATATAGGTTTTTGGAAAAAGGCTGTGTTTTGTTATGCACAAGGGACTGTATAACATTTCCTGAAAATTGGAAGCAAATTGCTTTGGTATCTTCTGCAAACTCTTCCCCCAGCTTCCTCTTTGTCCTCCTGTTTATTCTGGCTTTTATCTCCAGGCTATTTACAGCCCTGTCAGCAGCCCAAATATGTTCCTTGTCTGAAGCAAGCATCATTCATACCATGTTGAAACCTATCTTCATTCCCATATTTCGAAATACTTAACACCTAACAAAGCTGCCACTATTGAAAGTGGCAATCGCATCATACACACCAAAGGTCACCAGCATTGTGAAGCATAATGCAGGATTGACTCAGGTGACTGTTAACATAGGGGGGTTATGTAGGGATTTTACTAAAGAGGATCAGGTAGTGATTGTGGGTGGGGCTGGTAATAGTATTGACAGGGATGGGGAGTATGACATAGATGGCGACCTGGAAAAGATAGCCACTCAGACTGGCAACACGAATGTGCATTTCATAGAACTGTTTCAGCATCACGATAGGCCTCATCTTAATACAGCCGTCAGGCGTAATAACATGAGACTTGGGGGTGCGTTGATGACAGAAGGCATGAGTCACATTTCAGTGGTGTCGGTGGAGTCTATCAGCAGGACGGGTTTCACTAGACATGACGTGCACTTCAACAGGTATGGAAAGGGGAGGTTGGCAAAGCTTATAGGTGACAGCATAGGTGGGGGTGGTGGGATCACTCATGGGAAAATTCCTGTAGTAGTGAGTGTTAGAGCTGTACTATTTTTTGATTGAAGTCAGCTGATAAGTATTCCTGCTTAAGGGAAGTCTCTCTAACAAAGAAACCACTTTCGACAAAGCTTAGGTATCCGATTAATGAGGGATTTAGTATATTTCATCAAAATATACAAGGTATTAGAGATAAAGTTGGTGAACTGCTTATAGATGTTGACTCTGAAATTATTGGTATATCTGAACACTTCTTAAATAAGGAGATAATTCAGAGGCTTCCTTTACCAGGATAAAGTTTGGCTGGCAGCTTTTCTAGGAGCTCTTTGAGGTGTGGGGGAGTAGCCATGTATGTGAAAAGCGGTATCCCATTTGAGTCAATTGATGTTTCAAAGTACTGCACTGAAAAGGTGTTTGAACGTTGTGCAGGTGTGGTTAAATTTAGTGGAGCTAAACTTCTAACTGTTGTTATTTATAGATCCCCAGATTCCGATTTCAAAACATTTTTGCTAAAGCTAGAGGAGGTTCTTGGTTCACTTTATAGGAAATACAAAAAGTTTGTTATATGTGGTGACTTCAATATTAATTGTATAAGTGATTTTGCAAGGAAAAGGATGCTGGTAGACCTCCTTAATTCATATAATCTTATGCAAAACTTATTCTTTCCAACGAGAGTGCAAGGGAACAGTAGAACAACCATAGACAACATTTTTGTTCATTCCTCATTACTAGAAGGGCATTCTGTTAGCAAAAAGGTGAATGGCCTTTCAGATCATGATGCGCAAATTTTAACTCTAAAAGATTTTTGTGCTACAACACATGTTAAATATAGTTATCAACTTTTTAGGAAAGCTGATCCAGTTGCTGTAAAGACCTTTGTAAACCTTATCAAGGAACAAGAATGGTGAGATGTTTATAGTGCTGATACAGTAGATGATAAATATAATGCTTTCCTCAAGACTTTTCTCATGCTCTTTGAAAGTTGCTTTCCGTTAGAACGTTCGAAACAGGGTACTAGCACAAACAGGTAGCCTGGGTGGCTGACAAGAGGGATAAGAATATCCTGTAGAACAAAGTGGCAATTATATCAAAACATTAGAAATAGTCAAAATCTAAATGCAGCAGCCCACTACAAACAGTATTGTAAGGTGCTTAAAAACGTTATTGGGAAGGCAAAAAGTATGTGGTATGCAGGTAGAAGTCTCAGGATAAAATTAAAACCATATGGTCGGTCATAAAGGAAGTGGCTGGTCTGCAGAGACAGGTCGAGGATATAGAATCTGTGCGTAGTGGGAATGTCCGTGTTACTGATAAGTCGCATGTATGTGCAGTATTTAATAATCACTTTCTGAAACTAGCAGGTGAACTAAATAGAAACCTGTTCCCAACAGGGAATCAAATAGCACTCGTAGAAAAAAGTGTTCAGAGACTGTTACCTGAAATGCTCCTCAATGATACTGACAAGAGGGATTTAATAATTAAATCACTAAAGACCAAAAACTCTCATGGATATGACGGCGTATCTAGCAGAATACTGAAGTATTGTTCTATGTATGTTAGCCCAGTACTTAGCCATATCTGTAACTTTTCCTTTAGGAGTGGTCAGTTTCCTGACCGATTAAAGTACTCGGTAGTGAAGCCACTATATAAAAAGGGAGACAGGGATAATGTTGACAATTATAGACCTATTCCTATGCCATCGGTGTTTGCTAAAGTTATCGAGAGGGTTGTATATACAAGGTTACTGGAGCATTTAAATTCACATAATTTGCTCTCAAATGTACAGTTTGGTTTTAGAAATGGTTTAACAACTGAAAATGCTATATTCTCTTTTCTCTGTGCGGTTTTGGACGGATTAAATAAAAGGTTGCGAATGCTAGGTGTTTTCTTTGATTTAACGAAGGCTTTTGACTGTGTTGACCACAAAATATTACTGCAGAAGTTGGACCATTATGGAGTAAAGGGAGTAGCTTACAATTGGTTCGCCTCTTACTTTAAGAACAGAAAGCAGAAGGTAATTCTCCACAATATTGAGAGTGGTAGTGATGTTCAGTCCCAATGGGGCACTGTTAAGTGGGGCGTTCCCCAAGGGCCGGTGCTGGGGCCACTGCTGTTTCTTATTTATATAAATGATATGCCTTCTAGTATTACCGGTGATTCAAAAATATTTCTGTTTGCTGATGACACCAGCTTGGTAGTGAAGGATCTTGTGTGTAATATTGAAACAGTATCAAATAATGTAGTTCCTGAAATAAGTTCGTGGCTTGTGGAAAATAATTTGATGCTAAATCACAGTAAGGCTCAGTTTTTACAATTTCTAACTCACAATTCAACAAGAACCGATATTTTGATCAGACAGAATGGGCATATTATAAGCGAGATGGAACAGTTCAAGTTCCTAGGCGTTCGGATAGATAGTAAGCTGTTGTGGAAAGCCCATGCTCAGGATCTTGTTCAGAAACTAAATGCTGCTTTATTTACCATTAGAACAGTATCTGAAATAAGTGACAGCTCAACACGAAAAGTAGTCTACTTCGCATGTTTTCATATGCTTATGTCATATGGTATTATTTTTAGGGGTAATTCTTCTGATTCAGAAAGGGTATTTTTGGCTCAAAAATGGGCTGTTCGAGCTATATGTGGTGTAAGTTCGAGAACCTCTTGTCGACCCCTATTCAATAATCTGAGAATTCTGACATTGCCCTCACAGTATATATTTTCTTTAATGTCGTTTGTTGTTAGCAATATTAGCTTATTCCCAAGAGTTAGCAGCTTTCACTCAGTTAATACAAGGCAGAAATCAAATCTGCATGTGGAATGCACTTCCTTGACTCTTGTGCAGAAAGGAGTGCAGTATTCTGCTGCATCCATTTTCAATAAGCTACCACAAGAACTCAAAATCGTAGCAGTAGCCAAAACAATTTTAAGTCTAAACTGAAGAGTTCCTCATGGCTCACTCTTTCTATTCTGTCGAGGAGCTCCTGGAAGAGCTGAAAGATTAAGCAAATTCCAGTGTTACATTGTTGATTTTCTTTATTTGAACTTACGAATTGTCGCCTGAATATGTTACTTATATTTCATTTTATCGGTTTACTATCGTGTTATAATTTCATGTATTGACTCGTTCCATGACCATGGAGACTTCTCCGTAATTTGGTCCCACAGAACAATAAATAAATAAATAAATAAAAGGGAAGTGTTTCTATTCCAACAAACACAGTCTTGGGGACACATGACCATATAACAGTATCTACACTTTCATTGGGGTTTTCAGTTTTTCTACGAATGGATATATCAAATATTTCATTCACATCCGATTCGCCCATAAAACCTTCATACTTTTCACTAACTGAACCAAGCTTCCCTAACAAAGTACTTTCTTTCTCACTTTCATTGCAATGGACAATATACCAGCAAAGGTTAGATCACTCACTTGGTTATCATCTTTATTGTTTACAGTAATAACACCTACCACATTTCCCTTTTTCTTAAAAGCTTCAGAGGTTTTCTAGTTACTTTACATTTACCCGTGATTATCCTCCAATAAAACAGAGACTTCAGCCAACAGAATTCACTACAAATATTTTCAGGATTACAAAAGAGTAAATAAACATGAAACACAGGATCATTGAGGGAACAATATGTATCGAACTATCTTAGGTTAGCCACAACACTTATTTTGTATCACATATTTTCTCTCACATCACTAAAATGTACATGATGAGCATGTAGACTCATGAGTACAACATTTGATGGCAGTTTAACAGCGCCACAGTGGGTCATGAACATGTAAAACATATTTCAAAACTATTTTAAAAATAGCTGTAGTCTTCTGAACCGAATAAATTATATATCAACAGAAAGGGAAAAAAAATGCTGTAGATTTTTAAAATGCAAAGAGCTAAAAGTTGAACTTTTCATTATTTTGAACCTTTTCAGATCCCCTTAACTAAGGCCTTGGAAACTTCTTGGTCAACTCACAATCAAACTAGACATTTCAGGTTAACCTAGATTTTGGTAAGATTTTATGGGACCAAACTGCTTAAGTCATCAGTCTGCTAATCTAGACTTTGGGGTATGCTATAGATGAGTATACTATCACAATTCAATTACTGTATTCACATTCGCTGGCTTCGCTGACACATAGCTAGACTATACGTACAACAGTTTCATCATTCATCTTTTAATCGGACGCAATTCACAAAATAATTGAAATTCACTCCTGAGAGAGTGTCCTCTTATTTGCAAGAAACATGGAATATTGCAGATTGTATTATGATACACAAATAGATCAGCCGTAATTGGTACTTGAAATAAATTAATTGGCAACAAGTGGAAATTCGTACTGGACCAGGACTCGAGCCCAGATTTCCCATTTTTTCCGAGCATGAACCTTCACTACTTTGGCTACCTGGGCATGCCCAGTTCTCAACTTGTCCCACACTACATATGTATTGTCTGCTGTCAATTATTTTCATTGTTTCTAGCTTCATCTGATTCCCGTAAGAGTTCAAACGTAGGGTGAATCTGCACTGAAGGCAGCATTAATGCTGTCAGGACGATATATATTACTGTATGTGTTGTGTCTGTTCTTTCTGACATGTCCAATGGAATGGACACCATTTATGATTCGGCAGCCATAAATATGTATTATGTCAATGAAACACAGACATCACCTGCAACTGAGCATTGAAATAACTTCAATGGTGACAAGTGAAAATTTATGCTGGACTGGAACTTAAACCTGGATTTCCTGCTACACTCAAGCAGTCGCCTTAACTGCTTCAGCTGTCTGAGCATGCTTCCCTGGATAATGGACCATAGATGCTATATATGTAGTGTTCGACAAGTTGATAAGTTAGGCTGGATAGGAAACCTGCATAGACAGCATAAGCAGTTAAGGTGGCTACTCACTTAAAGTGGAAAATCCAGCATCAAGTCTCCATGTGGCACAAATTTTCACTTGTTGGCACTGAATTTATTTCAATCCCCAATTGTTCTGATGTCTGTGTTTCGCTTAAATCATATATAATTATCCCTGCTGAATCGTAAATAGTGTCTGTTGGATGTATACTATGTCTGAACTTTTGCAGAAAACAGGTGAAGCTGCGAGCAATAAGGATAATGGACAGTGAACGCTACATATCCAGTGAATGAACAGTTAAATGCACATTTACAGTGGAAAGTCATATCTGACACCACAATAATTGATGGTGAATTTTTTAACTGAAAACATATACTACACACTATCTCAAATAAGTACAAGAATTGGAACTAGGCGCATGTAAGTGAGGTAGTAGAAAACCAAGTGAATGAATAGCTTTATCCACCTAATGAACATCTTCTCACCAGTGAATGAACATAATTTTATAAACACAGTTTTAAGGCCAGTTAGCCGACGGGGTGGCCGAGCGGTTCTAGGCGCTGCAGTCTGGAACCGCACGACTGCTACGACCGCAGTTTCGAATCCTGCCTCGGGCATGGATGTGTGTGATGTCCTGAGATTAGTTAGGTTTAAGTAGTTCTAAGTTCTAGGGGACTGATGACCTCAGACGTTAAGTCCCATAGTGCTCAGAGCCATTTAAACCATTATGGCCAGTTACAAGTTAACAGTAAATAAGAAGCTCAAGTATTTAATCAGTTTTATATTTTATTGATTAGTATCGTAACATGAATGTCAGAAACAAAAATTTCCATAGGAAAACACAGAGTAAACGCAAAAAAACTGTCTTTTACAATGACCACGAAAATAAATATGCTCGTAATATAACACACACACACACACACACACACACGAAAATAAATATGCTCGTAATATAACACACACACACATACACACACACACACACACACACACACACACACAATGGTAATACAGCTCGTATAAACACAAAAATGAGATTTTATGGCAGGTAACATTGACTCAACCTGATAAGCCTTTTACAATATTATATAGTTCTGCTTCTTTTCTTATGACAACACACATATAAATAAATGTTAATTATTTCATCATCACTTTTCTCAGTCCAGAAACTATAATGTTCATAACACTCAGACTTTTTTATACTTCTTCATTTTCTCAACTATGTAAGTCTGAGATATATGTGATTGACTTTGGAAGCGAAATTATCTCTTGTACCCCCTCTCTCTGCTACAATATCTTGTCCTCTTTCTTGAGCCATTTAGAAAGTGCAAAGTAATGCATAGATTTGCGACTTGCTTTAAATGTTCAGAAATATAAAATTCTGCATGTCACAAAACGAAAAAACATAGCACCCTATGACTATAATATCAGTGAGTCACTGTTAAAACTGACCAACTCATACAAATACCAGGGTGTAATACTTTGTAGGGATATTAAATTTAGTGATCACATAGGCTCAGTCATGAGTAAAGCATATAGTAGACTTCGGTTTATTGGTAGAATACTGGGAAAGCGAAATAAGTCTACAAAGGAGATTGCTTACAAATCACTCATGTGACCAATTCCATCATATTACTGAAGTGTGTGGAACTATATACAAAGAAGAGCAGCACAAATGGTCATAGGTTTGTTTGATCTGTGGGAGGGTTTCACAGGGGTACTGAAGGAACTGAACTGAACGACTTTTGAAGCTAGACTTAAACTATCCCGAGAAAGTCTATTAACAAAGTTTCAAGAATCGCCTTTGAATAATGACTCTAGGAATGTACTGTAGCCCCATAAATATCACTGACATAGTGACCGTGAAAATATGACTAAAATAATTACTGCACACACAGAGGCATAAAAACACTCATTCTTCCCACAACCCATACTTCAATGGAATGTGTAAGGATGAGCTAGACAGTAGGGGATTTTACTTTATTATATTAGCTTTCAAATGGTAACTTTATTTTTCTTGTTACGGCCAAGCCTGAGCCGATAGCATCGCCTGCTTGTAATTTTTCCATCCCATGGTCCAGTAACAGGAAATCAGCACCAAGGTAGGCAATCTTGATAACGCGCCTCCCTCGTGTGTCGAAGAAGTTACGCCGTCTCCATAACGCTGACCAGACCAAGCTCTGGAAAGTTCCATTGCCGCCCCCGCAGGTTTCTCGGTCCTGACCAATCACGGCGGAGGAAGCCGCGTGGCGTGTTGAATGTACCAGACAACCCGCCGCAGGGTCCACTCTCTTGGACGCGTTCCCTGTAGCAGTGAACATCTCCTGCTTCTCGTCGTGCTGTGGCGCCGTGGACATATTTTTCGCAGCCAGCACGCCACTTGGACTTACCCGATTGGCAGACACCAACTTCCGATAGCTTCGCGAATTATGTTTCGCCAAAGTCTACACTCTGGTTCCCCCTTGCCTCCCTAGTTCTGACGATGTGACCCTTCATAAGGCAAAAGTGGTCAGTAAAAGACCTGTTACTTCAACTCTTTTAATCATTCCTACACGTCCACAGCCTTCCCATCCGATGATCCTGTACATTTGGTGTCAGAAGTGGGATCCGTTCCTGTAGCGACTTTCTCGCTATTTCCAATTCTCCCGGCGAAACGCCGAGTATTTCATGCATACAATGCGCCAATCGGCCGCCACGTTTGCTCTGCATAGGCCGTGACAGAGCCCGTAGAAACGCACAGGGCGTGCACTGTAGTGACACAGCCGACAGAGTCCGCCGAAACGAGTGAGGCAGTCTAAGCCAGCCAGCCAACCGAGCCGGACGTCGTCGCTTCAGCCGCCGCCGGCATGCAGCCACACCGCCCACAGTCGCCCATCGCAGCAGCCACTGCCGAGGGGCCTGCGCCGCGTACCGGTCGACACAGCGTCGCCTATCGCCATTGCATCAGCCACAGCCAGTGGGTCCAGCATCTGCCAGCCCGTACCACTGACCGCCGTCGGCATGTCGCCTGTCGCCACCACTCCATCACGCCGTCGCCACCACCAATGTGTCACGCCGACTCCGCTACTTATCTAAGTAGCAGCGCCGTTTCGAACAGTAACGTCATGAGTCGTTCGCCGCTGGATGAGGAAACATTGTGATCATCCTTTTTTGTAACAATTATTTTTTTGGGCACTAGCGTCCCTTAAATTTGTAAACATGCCGAAGGAAAAACCTCACGGGAGAGACCTTCCTGAAAAGGCAGCTGTCTCGCAAGACTCGCTCGAAGCCATAAATGCACAAACGCACCAATTGTTCACACAAAATCAAGAATTAATTGAGCAAAACTGCGTCTTGAAACAGATGCTGGAAGCCAGTGTGCAACCTTCAGTACCTGTGGCCAGTTCCATGCCTGTAACCAATGTGCCATCAGTGACACCTAATACTAATTCTGTCACTAATGCGACTGCCACAATCTCAGCTAACACGGGAACTGTAAGTAATTTTCCTGCAGTTGATTTCATTCCCACCTTTTCCGGGAAGTCAAACGAAAATGTGGCTATGTTCATACAGAATATTCGCAGTGGGGGTCGCACTTGTGCCTGGCTGGATTATCTACTGGTCAACATAGCCAGATTAAAGTTGACAGGGAAAGCCCGAATGTTTATAGAAACAGTGGACAAACTGCGCGATACATGTGACATTGAAGTTTTGGCCCATGGACTAACTATGCGTTATACTGATACCAGAGGTACCAGATACTATAGAGATACTATATATAGAGATACTCTAGAGATACTATAATCAATTATCAACCCTTAGGCAGAAGACAAATCAAGATTTTGATGCTTTTCCAGATCGCATATGATCTTGTCGTACCTACTAGCTAGGCGAAAATGCCAGTGAAAATAGAAGTTTGCACTCAGAAGCGCAAGCGCATGCAATTGATGTGTTTGTTTATAGTATTGATCCCTGCATCGGAGCAGAAGTTAAAGCAGCCTCCCTCACCTCACTGTTTGAAGCTGTTTGTTTGGCAATAGTAAGTGAAGATGTATTGCGCTTCTGCACTGCTGCACCGCGTCCGCCGGACCCAGTACTGGTTTCAGCAAGGGAAGTATTTTGTCAGCATTGTGGGAGACACAACTACACAGCAATGCGCTGTCGTGCACCTTTCTGCACTATTTGCTAGACTGTAGGCCATACTAATAATGTTTGCCCCACAAAGTCACTATTTTCTCACCAGATGCACGGCCACTGCTGTTAGATACAAAATGACATGCAATTGACTGAAGAAGCCTTAGTGAGACAAAAGAATTAACTGACAGAAACTACCATCGTTACTATATGTTCATTTAAGTTGTGCATGTTAGTTGTAAGTACACATAAGAATTGACAACCATTGGTAATAGAATTTAGGATGTCACATGTTAATGGGAGTGATTGAGGTTTTTGTAATCGTCTTGTCTTGTGCCATTTAATTGTCTCCAGTAATGTTGTAGCAATCGAGAACTGAAAACACAAATACATACTGGAATTAAGGGGAATATTGTCCTTGCCAATATAACACGCTGAGCTAAGGATCAGTTAATCTTGTTTACATCAAAGGGATTCACACTTCATCTGTTGATTTACTGAATACTGTATGGACACAGCCGTTAAAGCTTTACCATAAAAACATGACACTAACATGCCTTCGTCACTGCCAGTAGATCAGTGACAACATGCTATCATCAGCCTGCTATTTGAAATATGCCCCATTACATCTATGTTTTGCTAAATGTTCACATACCAATAATAGAAAGAATATGTATGTCCAAGTTAAACAACAAATATGTTACTTTAAAAGTAAAAGGAGTCTTCCTTAAGTGCTATTTTACAGTTTTCATAATGCAATGTTGAAGAGACAACAAAGTAAGTTTTTATAATGCAACGTGTTTTGGTATACCAAATACCAACATGGAAGTCGCGTAGTTAATGTCAAGCACAGTCTATTTATAAAGCGCAAGCCCTGCCCCTCCCTGCCAGCTGGTAATGCGACCTCCCTTACTTCCCTCTCTGTCCTCCCCCCCCCCCCCCCCTGCCCGCCTCACCACCAAGCGAGCGGCCATTACCGTTCGCCTACCCAAGCCCCACCTCCTCCATTGGCACAGGCACTATCTGCACCTTTCTCCTCGCCCCACTGGCAATTGTGTGGACCCCTAGCCGTCTGTGTCGTTTCTTCACTTTTCAATTTCTCAATATAGTCTGTTCTACCCACTGTTATCTATCAACTTTCAACTGAGCAACGTCTTTTGGAGTTTATTATCTGGGCGTATTCTAACACAAAACTATTCTGTCCATGTGAACTAACACAGTTAGAGTTTAATCTTTCATATCAAAGAAGAGTTCGCGATAACAGTGTTCCACACTCTCTGATGACAGCTGATCAGGCATCATCAGACGCGAACCGCATCTAGACCACAGCTAAACCGCCAGTAAGCGTAAATCTCCACTCAAAACTTGAGCCTTCTTTGACACTGTTTTTCCATTGTATTTTCCAGAGGATCTCTGACTACTAAAGTAGTATTATTTAATTGTATGACGTGTCTCAGGATGACCGGAGCAGGTGACATGGTTGGACCAGAGCGGGTGACATGGTTGGGGTTGTAGGGTGTGGCTGGGTAGAAGAAGGTGGCTGTTTCTAGCAATCTTCCTCTTTATTGTTGGTTCTTCCAATACATTTTCCTGTAGCTCAGCCCCACCGCTCGTGTCGTGGTGGAGACGTGCTGATGCATGCAACCCAGGGAGCGCGACGCCGTGCTCGGTCAGCGGCTGCATAGGCAGTAGGAGGTTAGCAGCACGAGGCCCCGCCAGGCTCGCAGGTGCTGTGGCTCGTGACGACGCTGGGAGTCGCCGGTGCAGCAGCGGGCAACGCACTCCGCCAGCCGTTCCTCGGGGACAGCGTCACTGATAACGACGATGTAACAGCGACCGAACGCCCAATCGGTCGAACCGAATGCCGACGCCCTCCTCTGATGCCCTTAAATAGTGCAGACCGCTGCTGAATCCGCCGCTTACGCGGGGATTGGTTTATTAGAACGTTCTCGATGAGTTGGCAACGCAACCGCGCCACACGTGGCCCTCGCCTGCGTAATTCTCCCAATGCTGCGTTCTGGCTATTGATGGTTGCCACACACATACACACATACCGACGCTCGTTGCAAAACTGTCACCTGCATAACGCGCCGGCCAGCCTTCGTCCGCCGTCTGCTGTGAGGCTGGAGCATCGCGCACTGAAACACACTAAATCACAATTTTTCACCATATTTCCTAACAATAACCCCTTGTCCTCTACACAAGGATAGACAGAGTTCCAAGCAACTAGCTGGGCCTGATGAGGCCAGCACCTAGGAATTATAGGGACAGCGAGTTAAGTCACAAATGGTGAGAGGATGAAGACGGCGAATTTGGTCGCACAGTAAAGTTTTTTTTTATGTGAGAGATGTCGAGTTTTAAGAAGAAGTAGGTAGCAGCTATCTTGGAATCGCAGCATTGTTGTATACACAGTTAAGTAGGCGATAGCATCGTGTCAACGATGCGCCATGCACTCTACCTTCATGAAGGAGAAATCCTTCAGAAATTACGCTCAATGTAGTTGTTTCTAATTCAATTCCCCGCGCTTTCTGTGTCCACTATGGAAATCTCTAGATTCTCCTCTCGTTATCAGCAGCATTGACATCCAATGACAATCTTTGCATTCAAGAATATGAACTCAAACCTAGCAGACGAGCTTATCTATTCCTACAGGAAAGGTAATACCTCTAGGGCCGTGTACTTTGCACATTGTGACTAGAGCCCGCAGAGCGCCCAGCTCATCGATTTATTCCTTCAATTTTCGGTTTCATAAATCGATCGTCTACCTACCTCTTTCATCTGTGTGTCATTGTCTCTTACATTTCCATACGACTTTCATCGTCCCGGGCAACGAGATGCCCCACCTGCACAAAACTGGTGTCATTTTTCTTTGTCATTTTCACACATGACTTTATGGTGTTTAGCAAATATAATAATGCGTGAGAAACTTCTTCTCATAATGTGAGCATTATCACACTTGGATTGTAAGCCCAAAGAGGCATTTAACTTTGTTTACTTATTGGTATGGAAAACACAGTAATTTAATATGATATTTGTGTACCTAATTTTTTTATTTTCATGTTTATGTAACGATTACGTTTGGGCTAAAATGGATTTCATAGGAACTTTGTTACGGGATGCAACTGACATTATGTTAAAACTTTAATTACTTTGTCCTACAAGGAGGCCGGTGTAGCCGAGCGGTTCTGGGCGCTGCAGTCTGGAACCGCGCGACCGCTACGGACGCAGCTTCGAATCCTGCCTCGGGCATGGATGTGTGTGATGTCCTTAGGTTAGTTAGGTTTAAGTAGTTCTAAGTCTAGGGGACTGATGACCTCAGATGTTAAGTCTCATAGTGCTCAGAGCCATCTGAACCTTTTTTTTGTTTTGTCCTACAGAATGCTAATCGTTTACCCTTCATTGATCAGTTAATAGGGAGTGTTAGGGTTAATTTTCGGGGATTGGGAAGGTGAAGCTGTAGAAAGTCCATTCTGTAGGGAAGGCCGAACGCATTTCTCCCTCCGGCGCCACAGTGAAGTACTGGAACAGTAGGGGATGTTGTGTTGGGTGGTAGGGGGTTTTTCTGTCTTTGGGTTGTGTCATCTTTGCCTCTTCAACTCCACACTTCTGAATCTTCTATTTCATTTCTTACTTTTCGTCAGAGTACCAAGCTAATCATCCCTCTGTTCACATGCATAAGTCTCTATTGCTGAAACCCTTCTCAATTACCATGTCGACATTTGTCATTGTTGACTGAAGCCTATTATATAGGAGGATCCGGGTAACAAGCTAGCATTTCTGCACTATTGAGGATACTAAATTTACTCGAATATGTTTTATGTATACTGCCTAACTACGTAATTGTTGTGACGTATCTATCACTTATGAACCAATTTACTAATGCATAATGTAATTTTAAACCGAACCCACTGTAACGACGTTTCTAGCATGTTGTCACACGTAATCCCACTTCTGACGCGCACCGCTCTGTTATAGCGCCATAATTACTGTTTTGTTGGTCATCGTTGAATAAACCATGTCGATTACGTACATCTATTTCCCTTTATTCAGTAATGCTATACCCCCTTTTTGTGACATTTGTATTCATCACTGCTCATTCTGAATCCCAGAAATCTCTACTCAAATCCAGAAATTTTTGTGCAGCATTTTGTTGTGCTTATTGCACAGTGCACTTGCACACTGCATGCCGCATTTGACTGTCGCAGCCGCTTCGGCTCCGCTTCTCAGCTACCACGTGCTGTTCTGATGTAGCGCAAGATTCGGCCTTGCAGTCAGCTGCCGCCCTGACATGGTGTAGTCTTGAAGTCATCTGTAGCGTGCCGCTCTATCATAGCCGCCACACTGACTCCAGCTGCATTACTAGTGCTACCACGATGTTAACACTTCATTCCTATGAACACAAAAGTCACAGACATATGAGATAGAAATCTCAAACAGTAGATTTCTAGCAAACTGTTCTTATTGTGATATTATTACGCCACTAATAAACTTTCATGCCTCTATAGCTTACTCACTTAGTTATCGCGCCTGTTTGCCAATGTTTTTATACCTGAAAGCTCGTTCGTGATTCCCTTGTCAACTGATTTGCCTGCTGTATCTAATATATCAAATGATCACCTGTTAATGTCAATTGATGATCTGTTAAAACATGAACAAGGGCAAATTCCTTACGTTCGCCTGCTAGCACACATAAATTAAAGCCAAACAGCCACTAAACTACATACAACCATTATACCCAACGCCACAGTAACCCCAGTCACTGCTATTCTTATTATTGTACTGGTATGGACCTCGTACAAAAAGGGATTTTGCAAACAATTAAGAGCGTCCCCTCCAATAGTTCCAGAATCCCAGCCTCAGGGCGAATATTGCCTTTGACTAGGAGAAAAAACCTATCAGGCATGTGCCCTCCCTTAGCTTTAAGAGTGCAATTGTGATATCAACTAATGTGGAAAAACTAGTGTAGCGTAGTGAAGTGCTCCCCAAGTGTTAACTCCCCTTTTAAATGTGTTTGAAACGTGTGAACCTCCCTTCATACCCCACTGCGTCCCCTCCAATAGTTCCAGAATCCAAGCCTCAGGGCGAATATTGCCTTTGACTAGGAGAAAAAGCCTATCAGGCATGTGCCCTCCCTTAGCTTTAAGAGTGCAATTGTGATATCAACTAATGTGGAAAAACTAGTGTAGCGTAGTGAAGTGCTCCCCAAGTGTTAACTCCCCTTTTAAATGTATTTGAAACGTGTGAACCTCCCTTCATACCCCACTGTGCTGAGTTCCAGTGAACGGGCTTGGCCACAGACATGCCCCCTTCACACCGGCAGCTTGTGCGCTGCCCGCTGAGAACAACACACCACGTCACCTTGTGCCACTCGCCCTGCATGTGACTTCTTTGGTGATCCGAATATGTTAATTTTATTTTAAAAAAAGAGAACATTTGGCATGTATGCTACATTGAAACCACACTTGTTCGCTCATTTAATTTTGTTCTGATGTTTTGCAACTAATGTGATTTTATTCTGATGTTTTGTAATGTTTATGTCTTGTTTTTGTAAACACATAATATGTTGTCATGCATAAGCCCTTTTGTGACCCCTAGGGGGTCCTTAGAGTCTCTACCCCTCCCATAGGTTAAGGCCCCTGCCGTCTTCTGTGGGAGCCCTTAATATCCAAATAATGTCCACTTTGTTTTGCAACCTAAAATGATATACATGTAAATTACTCTCTTTTTAAGCGAATTCACTTACGTTCTCCGCTCTCACGGAAGGGGGAGGACTGTAAGGATGGGCTAGACAGTAGGGGATTTTACTTTATTATATTAGCTTTCAAAAGGTAACTTTATTTTTCTTGTTATGGGAAAGCCTTGGACGGCAGCATCGTCTGCCAGTAATTTTTCCGTCCCACGATCCAGCAACAGGAAGTCAGCACCAAGGTAGGCAATCTCGATCACTCGCCTCCCTCCTGTGCTGATGGAGTAACGCTGTGACGCTGACCAGACCAAGCTCTGGAAAGTTCCATTGCCGTCCCTGTGGGTTTCTCAGACCTGACCAATCAGGGCGGAGGAAGCCGCGTGGCGTGTTGAATGTACCTGGACGCCTGCTCTCTTGGACGTGCGCCCTGCAGCAGTGAACATCTCCCTCTTCTCCCAGTGCTGTAGCGCCGTAGACTTAATTTTCACAGCCGGCATGCCGCTCGAACTTGAACGATTGGCAGACAGCAACTTTCGTTAGATTCACTAACTATGTTTCGCCAAACTACGCTCTGGCTCACCCTCGCCTCCCTAGGCCTGATGATGTGATCCTTCATAAGGCAAAAGTGGTCAATAAAAGACCTATTACTTCAACTCTTTTAATCATTCCTTCACGCCCACAGCCTTCC
Organism: Schistocerca serialis cubense; assembly: GCF_023864345.2. Classification (NCBI taxonomy): domain Eukaryota; kingdom Metazoa; phylum Arthropoda; class Insecta; order Orthoptera; family Acrididae; genus Schistocerca; species Schistocerca serialis. The sequence goes on along the minus strand of NC_064643.1, from coordinate 376,336,779 downwards.
TATCTGACCGTCCTGTACAAATGGGAAGAAACCCTAATAACTGATACAGTGTGATGTATCTTCTGCCAGTCACCTCATAGTGGTTTGCAGAGTGTAGATGGGTTTTATCACCTCCCTGAGATGAGCTTGCTGTTGGGGATTTACAGTTCTGATCCTGAGAACGACGAATACCTTGTGGTAAATTCAAAATTAGTTTCAGATTGAAGAGATGTAATCTTCTAAAACCATTTCATCTGTTTGACTGTCTGAGGGACATCTCCTTTCTGGTGTCACAGAAATGGTTGCTTGCAATGCACTGAGATCAGCAAATCTTTCAAATTTGCTTTCAAGTGGTCCTTTTGAGTGAATTAATGGTTCACCTAAAATATTGTTTTGCTGATTCTGCCATAAGCGTACTTTTTCCACATGGAAAACAAAACTGGCTCTTGAATCTCAATGGTTCTTGATTCATCAAGTAAAGCTGTTTTCAAAAATTCAATTGTATCTGTAGCTAATTCAAATTCCATAATCTTTAGATACGTACAGGCTTTCTTCTGTGAATACAACTTTCCTTAATCCAAGGTGTTTCCATTGGGTCTTGATGGCAAGTCTGCATGCAATTGTTGCAATCTAAATTTTCAACATTGAAAGAAAGGTTTCCACATTTTTAAAAGCTTTCTATATTTTCTCTTCATCGACAACAGATTTAAACGCTTCTGTGAAGGGAGAAGCAAAATTTGCCTTCGTAATTGTCTTTGATATATCACTCTTTCGTTTCCAGCATCTGGCAGTATTCTTGCATGATGCTTATGGTGGCTGGAAAACAATAACATTGCAAGGCTGAAGAACATTTGTTGCACTTGGCGGCAAACTGAAAATAGGTACACTCTTCTCTGAATGGAACTCACATCTGTGTTTAAAGACTTAAGTCCAACCAAAACAAAGGAAAAGTGACATTTTTCCAGCAACAAGGGATAAAAGCAGTTGGCACCATACTCACAAGAGGTTGGTGCACCATCCAGCGTGTGCATTATCATGTAAGGGTGGTCAGTAATAGCACACTTTAAATATCGTAAATGCATTTATTAGACACCGAGGCAAGAAGAACAAACATAGCTGTACACAAGTTGGGTACCAAGAGAGGACATAGAACAAAGGCAGTTCAAAGAAGTCAGAGTCAAAGATAGGACACTCTGCGCCAGAGACGCCACAGAGCATCCTTCCCCTGGATCAAATGGCTCTGAGCACAATGGAATTTAACATCTGAGGTCATCAGTCCCCTAGAACTTAGAACTACTTAAACCCAACTAAGCTAAGGACATCACACACATCCATGCCCAAGGTAGGATTCGAACCTGCGACCGTAGCGGTCGCGCGGTTCCAAACTGATGCGCCTAGAACCGTTCAGCCACACCGGCTGGCCCTCCTCCCAGCTGCACGGATCATGGTGGAGGGAAGCTTCGTCACTCAAATCCATAATCGTCATGCCAGCACAGTGGTTGCAGAGGGCAGCTGGCGCGAGAAGTAGGTGCATCAAAAACTGCACTGCATGCTGCTAACTGCTGCATAGGTGTTGAGTCATTAGTCGAAGGCAGGTCCGCAGCGTCGGGAGGCAGGGCAGCAGTGTTGGGAGGCAGGTCAGAAGCATCAAGAGGCAGGTTGGTCTGTGACCACGCCAGTTTCAGCCGATTAACAGACACGTTCTGTGGTCGTCCATGTAGGTGTATTAAGAATGTGTTTGCACCAAGACGAAGCACGTGGAAATGGCCCAGATAAGGTGGTTACAAGGCACAGAATCGTGACGCAGCATCACAAATTCACACGATGCAAGGTCATTGTGGATGAAAACAGGTGGGGTGGAGTGAGGGCGTGGCAGGGGGGTGCACATGAACCCGTTCAACCAGAGCTGGAAGATTCATAGTCTCAGCCGATGGTGAATCCTCCACGAATTCTGCTAGAAGGAGGAAGGGCTCGCCATATAGTATTTCAATGAGCGATGCGTTCAAGTCTTCTTTATGGGTCGAGTGAATGCCCAGCAGGACCCAATGGAGGGCCTTGGACCTTATGCCGCCATGGCACATAAGCTCAGCCTTGAGAGTGCGATGCCACCGTTCAACCAGACTGTTCGCCTGCAGGTGGTACTACACCGTGGTGTGGAATTTAGCAACACCACAGAGTTTGCACGGTTATGCAAGGAGGATGGACTCAAACTGTCATCCCTGGTCAGTAGTGAGAGACAGGAGACAGCTGAAATGAGCGACCCATGCCGAGACGAAAGAACGAGCGATGGTCTCAGCCGTGATGTCAACAAGAAGGACCACCTCGACCCAGCAGGTTACACAGTCGATGATCGATAAGATGTATCTGTAACCCTTGGAAGGGGGAGGGGACCAACAACGTCGATGTGGACATGCTGAAGACGCCCTCTTGGAACATCAAATTTGCCTAATGGAGGTTGAGCGTGCCTGCCAACCTTGCCACGCTGGTATGATATGCATACGCAGGTCCAAATGTTACAGTCATGCTTCAAGCCAGGCCAGACAATGTGCTCAGTAACCAGCCTCATAGTGGCTCACGTTCCAGAGTGAGCCAAGCCTTGCAAAGCAGTAAAGATCCCATGATGAAGGGTGGCAGGGACCATGGGGTGGGGAGTGTCCATAGAGATGTTGCAAAGGACTGGGGTCGTCGAACCTTGTAGGATATGGGGTTACACAGAGAGTGATGACTTGTTGCCCAAAATTAATCGCTGTCTCTCGTCGTCTATAGCCTGAAGTTGGGCGATCTCTTCCAGATTCAACAGTGCAGTTTGCATACATATGCAGGATAGGTAGTCTGCCACAACTTTCTCCACACCATGGATACAGCATGCGTCGGAAGAGTGCTGGCAGATGTAGTCCATATGACGGAAACACCTTGACGGAAGGTCCTTACCCAGGTTACAAACAGCGTCCTTGAGCGGCTTGTGATCTGAGTAGATCGTGAAAGGTCGCCCCTTGAGGTCACTACAGAAGTGTTTAATCACCTCGTACAATGTGAGGAGTTCACAGTTGAAAGCCGACCACTTACACTGGCTCTTAGTTAGTTTCTTTGATAAGAAGCGGAGCAGTTGGGTTGAGTCCATGGTGTGCTGTCGTAAAACAGAGCCCACAGCTGAGGCATCAGTTGTGATCGAGACACAGACCTCAGGATCATGGTGGGCGAGAGTAACAGCTTTTGCAAGTTCTGTTTTAAAGTTACTAAATGTGTCAAGCATGGGTTTGGTCCAGTCCAACTTCCGTTTCCCCATGGTGTTTTTGCCAGAGAGTGTGTCAGTGAGGGCCATTTGGACAGCGACAGCTTGAGGAATATGGCGGCAGTAGAAGTTTGCCATACCCAGAAAATGACGGAGCTAAGCATAGTCCTCAGGAGGAGGAACATCGAGTATGGTTTCGACGCGAGAACTCGTCGGACGGAGGCCGTTGACAGAGACAGAATGGCCTAGGAAGGTAACAGATGTGGAACAGAGTTGAGATTTATTATGGTTGATCACTATGCCATTGGCATCGAGGACCGAACGGACTGCATCAAGGTTAATTTGATGCCCCTCAGGAAAGGAGGAAAAGATCAGTATATCATCTAAGTAAGCAAAAGCAAATGGCAGAGGTAGCAAAATGGAATCAATGAACCACTGCCACGTCTGTGCAGCACTTTTCAGTCAATAAGGCATGTTATAGTATTCAAATGGTCCGAAGGGTGTGATGATGGCTGTCTTTGGAACATCCGGTATCTAACACAGAGAAAAACCTACAACCATGAAGTAATGATGCATGAAATCCTTGATATGAGGAATGGGGTAGTTATCGATAACTGTCCAAGCATTAAGACGCCTGTAGTACCCACACATATGTAAGGAGCCATCCTTGTTAGGAACAAGGTGGATAAGTGAAGACCAGTTACTATGGGAGGGGTGTAATCCTGAACGATTTATTTTGGGCGCAAAAATTTGGAAGCATTAAGGTGCCTGGCATCGTAACGTACAGAAGGGCCATCTGTGGTGTGAATTATGACAAGTGCCATTACTGATGGCTGATACTCGATAAGGGAGGCCGGCAAGAGGGGTCAAGAGGGGGGTCTGGAGGCAACGTTGGTTCACTGACTTTGCCTGATCGGGGCAGCATAGGTGGGGCGTCAGCTGTAGCCAACGATGGAAGGTGTGGTGAAGTAGCCACACGGTGCGAGAAATCCAGCGTTGCGCGAGCAGGTGCGTCCCGGAGATTCGTCTGCAGTGATGTGAAAACAGCAGCAGGCGGTGGAATGCTCGACACGGGAGAAAATTGGTGAGAAGATGCAGTAGATGCATGTGATGGTTCGCCTCATTGCGGTTCTGCAGATAGGTGACGTATAGTGCGCTGTGCATGTGAGAATTCAGCGGAGGCAGAGGCAATGCATGTGTGTAACGCATCATTCTGGATGCAGAGTTCATCGATTTGTGTGCGCACGTTCGAAAAATCAGAGAGCCATGTAGTAATACACTCGAGCAGAGATGCATATGTGGAAAGCGTAGCCAAGGAGGTAGAGAGCGAAGTCGTGCTGAACTTGACTTGTTTGGGTACAGAAAAGTAGAACCAGACATATGGCACAATGCAGCGGCCTGCAGGTCTGGTGAAAGTTCGTAATGGTGTAGAAAGTCGAACCCGATCACAGGTTCATCCACGTCAGCAACATGGAAAGTCCAGGGGAAGGTGTGGACTGGAGATAGGCTAAGCGACATCTTGATGGAGCCAAGGACCGCAATAGGCGAATGATTGGTGGCAATCAAAGCAAAGTTAGCAGGTGAAAGTGTGTTGCCAGCATGCTTGGCCGCGATAACGCTGACGTTGGCGCCGGTGACGACGAGAAAGCGAGTGCCTGATGACAAATCAGTGGCATAGAGGTGTTGCGCCACTGAAAAGAGTGATGCGGCATCAGACGGTAGGCCCCGTGACGGAATGTGGCAGGATGTGAAGCCTAAATGTGCTGGCGGAATCGTTTGGGTAGGCACATGGCGCACAGGGGAGGGGTCGGCAGCTGGCTGCATTGGGGCTGGTAGCCGCTTGGGCTGCTCCTTCGGCGAGGTCGGCGGCCATCGGAGACCACAGACAAGACCTCCTGTAGGTCGCTAGGTGGCAGCTCCTGACTGGCAGCTGAGGTGCTGAGGTGAAGGCGCTGGCCTCCGCCAGCAGAGCGCAGAACTGAAGATGCAGGCATGTCAACTGATGGTGATGGAGAAGTTGTCCATGACAGGCGGTGTCGGTGACGAATGACAGCGTAAGCTCGATCAACCATGTGTAAATGAGCCTTGAGTGGGTCAGCAGCATGAGACAGCAGATGAAGTTGTAGATCCGAAGACATTTTGACCATCCACTATGTCCAAAGTGCAGCATCAGGTAATGCTTGGCCGTAAATTAAAGCATGAAGGTGCTGCCAAAGCTGTGAAGGGGTATGGTCGTCGAGTTGCTCGTCATGAATAATGTGATGGATAGCTTCCACGGGGGGGCGGGGAGGGGGGTCGAGAAAGGCGCTCGTTGAGCAATGATTTCGCTATCGAATACTTGTGCGAGGTGGGTCTGGATGAGTGTGGAGATGGCTCACCAGGCAGACAAAACGTTTATCGTCGTTCGAAATAACGTGGTTATCCAGTAGGTGATTCACTAACATGAACCAAGTCTTTTGGTTCTCTTTTTGCAAAGCAAGCAGCTTAGGAAACCTGCTGGGTAACACATTTTGAGGCAGCACCGGCAGACAGAGATCCGTGCGAGCAGAGCAGGACACCCCTGAAACCAGAAGTTCAGTAACATTGGACGGTGCGTCGATCGAGGTCTGCGTGGGGGGATGGCCGCATGTAACACATGGTGTGGAGTGTGCAGGTGCAAAAGTGGCATGGTGTGTCCAAACTGCAGGCCGGATGACAAACGTGGCACAAGTGTAACGGCTGATGCCGTTGCAACAGCAGGCAGAAGGTGGTCGCGGTGCAACCACATTCGGACTGACGTAATCGGCGTGGTCGGAATGGCCGGCGCCGTTACGAAAGTGGGCTTGACCACTCGTGGTCACAAGCACAGTTAATATGATGCGTGGTACTAGCACCGAAAGACACTGGTAGACCCATTGTTTAGAAAACAACGTGGGCTGGCTTACAAAGTCCGTTAATGATGAAGAAAAGCACAAAATACCTCGCGATCACATGATGACGATGTCAGGGTCACCACTGTGGCTTGTCACGTAAGGCTGGTTGGTAATAACACACTTTAAATATCGTAAAAGCCACAAGACTAATTCACTCATGACAAAGAATATGTCAGGAGGAATCAATTGAGAAATGCTTTTTGGAATCCTTTTGTAAGAAAGAACTGTCATTGGTTTTATAATTTTTCCAGTAGCAGAAACATTAGCCAGTACAGCGACAAAGTCTTTCCCTTTGCCAGGAGCAATAGTAAAAAAATTCTTATGGTTTTTTGGGTGTAAGACTCCTGCAACATTCAACTCCTGTCTCATCAGTGTTAAATATTCAGCTACCATCAAGGAGAATGTCCTGATAATTTTCTTCTTGAAAGTATTTTTCAAGCTCCTCGAGCCAACGTTCTATGAAGCCTTCAGTCAAACCTGCTTTTCCTTTCGATATGATTTCCGCATTACGACATGAAATAGCTGGATTTCTTTTAAGAAATATTTTCACCTATTTCTCTCCTGGCCTATAATTTGTAAAGGGATTCTTCTTCCTGTATCCGCCATAAATTTGTGCACAGAATCTTTCACATCATCTGGACGCATTGGAAAACCAGTTTTTGCTTTTACTAATATACAGTATTCCAGGAAATGGTCTTCTTGTGCTATTAAGATGTGGGTTGTCCCCATCTGCCTTCCTTCAATGCTTTTGGCACTTACCTTTGTTGATAAAGTCGCTTTTGAAACATTGTGCTGTGCTAATGCTTTATTTAAAATCAAGATTCCAGGTTTTACTGCCTGTAATGCATCATCTAATCGCTTTTATGAATGTTTAAAGCTACTGAATTTTCTTCTGTTTCACTGTAGGTTCAATTCTTCGTCAGACATCTGTAAAAAAGAAAACAGACTATCAGGTTGATCTGAGGTAGTGATGGGCTAAACTGCGATTTTCCGATATCAGTGATTTCTGTGAATGCTACTTTTCAGTATCTGTTATTCTTAACTGTGATTTGTCGCAGTTAAGGAACCTAGGTCGTGTATCTCTTCGCCACTGCGATTTCTGCTACTTCCGCGATTTCTGCTACTTCTGTGATTTCTGCTACTTCTGCGATTTCTGTGACTCCTGCGATTTCTGCGACTTACCACCGTATGAAAAAGTTACATCTGTCCACACAGAAAATTGCATCTCAACAAACCTGTCATTGGTAAGTATGTTTAACGTTTGTTCTTCCGTTGGCTTTAATTTTGTCTTACAGAAACAACTGTGAAAATATTAATAGTGTAATTAATATGTAAGTAGCCATACAGTAGCGTAATAGTTCGTCTTTATAAAATGAATTCTAACATATTGTTATGTTCACAGGTACGCGAACTACATTTCAGTCACTCAGTAAAGTGATAACTCAAAATATCATTGTCAACAGATCTGGAGAAATTGCAACTGCGTCTTTAGACCGTTTTCGTCAGACGAGAGGTTAGTTTCTAAGTGTTTCGATGGACTTAATTACTTCAGTGAGATCGTTCTTGCAAATGTGAAATATACCCCATTGAGTGGCTTTCGTTAGAGCAAATTTTAGCAATCTACGCTGTCAATTATATTGCTTGTAATTAGTGACAGCAAAAATTGTTTAATAATCCTTGTGATTTTATAGACACAGTTCTGACTCTGATTCCTGGTTGCTGTACGTATCTATCCACATCAAGGCTGTTGAGAGAGACTCGTGAAGATTCAAGACAGCTCTTAGAAGATTTTGCAGTTTAAAAGTGACATAATTGTGAAATAAGTGTGCAGATGAGTGAGTAAACTGTGTTTTATTGAAGTTGTTGTGCGATTTTAAAGGAATAATAAATGTTAAATACAGTGAGTGAATAATGAAAATCTCATTTTCCACATGTTTAAGCCGTCCTATACCCGTAATTTTCCGCCACTTATTTACTGGTAAACACTAGTTGGAGAGTGACATGCCTCCCCCCCCCCCTCCCTTTCTCCACAATCTTGGTGTGACACTGACCTGTAACATATCCCAAAGTCTACAATATGCATTTTGAGGCTGTTGATATGAAAGTGGGAAGTACAGATCTTCCATTTAAATCAGGAATAGCTTAAGTGCATTACTTGAAAGTAACACAGGAAAAGCTTACTTATGTAGGTGGTAGTAGTGTCGGCAAAAAGTTCTTGTGTGTGAAGTTGCCATGTAGAACACCAGGTGTAAAACTTTTATCCCGAATCTTGAACTGTGTCGGAACAAAAGTGAGGCATTCATATGACCCAATAATACTGTTTTCATTTCACTACACTTATACAGATGTCTGAGTTCCTCTGTGTTAACATTGCAAAGTCCTGTAGGCATGTGGAGTATTACGCAAAACTGTCATATTGGAAGCAGAATCAAACACATTTGTTACGTTACTTGATATTTTCAGGAGAAAAAGGCAATGCCGCTTCTTATTAATATAATACTTTCAGAGTCACAGCTGTGTTTGACCAACCATAACTGATGCTGAATGTGCATGTCGTCATATAATGTGAAGGGCTTATTTCAATAGTGGTACAAGTCCATTACCTCCACTTTTCTGTCTATAATGCTTCTGAAATTAATGATCCAAACAAACATAAATAAAGGTTCATCTCTAGCAAGAAGCCATATGCTTGAATATTTCTGGTATCTCAACTGCAGATTTTTCAGCGCTCATTTAACTTTACGACTCTGTACTTCAAAATGATCAAAAATGGACTTGTACCACTAATGAAATAAGTCCTTCATATGCACACAAAGCACACCGATCTCGTGAGGCACAAGGCTCTCATAACGAAGTACGTACGTCGGTCAACAGATGGCATTAGGAAAAGAATGTTAACTGCGCTTTTTAGTTGCTACTTGCGACTCTTAGTTGCGATTTGTCACAGAAATCGCAGTTTCTCGGTAGCGAATAGCGTAGTATGAACTTTGCTCAACAGATGGCACTGCTAACTGCGCTTTTTAGTTGCTACTTGCGACTCTTAGTTGCGACTTGTCACGGAAATTGCAGTTAGACTCGATATCGTATCGCAGAGATGCACGTAGTACGAACTTCCACCAACAGATGGCACTGTTAACTGCGCTTTTTAGTTGCTACTTGCGACTCTTAGTGGCGGCTTGTCACGGAAATCGCAGTTGGACTCGACTGCGAATCGCAGAGACGAGGGTAGTACAAACTTTGGCCAACAGATGCCACTGTTAACCGCGCTTTTTAGTTGCTACTTGCGACTCTTAGTTGCGACTTGTCACTGAAATCCAACGAGTTAAAAAAAATTTTAACTCGTTGCTGAAATCGCAGAAAGCAGTGCTAAATTCGACCAATAGATGGCTCACGTCTTTGAATGTGAAATACTACTTGCGACTGCTAACTGTGACTGAAATCGCAGTTAGATTCTGTAAAGTTGTTATTGTGATATCTGCGACTTCTCAGTCACTGTGATTTCTAACAGATACGCGATTTCCTGCCCACCACTAATCTGAGGGAACAGATCCAGTTCACAGAAAATGACACTGTGTCAAACACTTCTTTGAAGTTAACTGTTGTCTGGATTGGGGCTTAAGTTTAAGAATAGAAGTTATTGACACATATTTACTTTATACACGGTAATTATTTTGCATCTAGCTGGGTGGAATAATTTCTGGAAAAATCTCACAAGCCATGTTTATTCAATCAGAACCTGTATCACTCCTTCCACTGAATGAAAACACATTACATTTACATGCGAAATATTTTCTGAAGGCGAAAACGGAATTCTTGAAATCGTTTTTGCTGTCGTGTTTAGGTGTTATGGCTTGAAGCAGATTTGCTAGCCCAGTCAAATATGGCGCTTGGAAAACAGCTCTGCCACTTTCTGATTTAGTCAGTACGAGTTTACATGGGACCGAAAATCGACTGTGGAAGTGGAAATCCGGCACTTAGATCCAGATTTCCACAACTGATTTTGAAATGTTTACGTGACCAACCAGAAGCGGTATTGGGATACCACTTTACGTTATCCGGTTTCGGAAGCGCCATGTAAACACAGTGGCTGGGTGTTCAGTAAGTGGGCAAAGGTACAGAGAGTATTAAAAACTGAATGTAAAATATATTTGCCGTAGTGAGCGGTTTATTTAGGCTAATTTGGTTTCAAGAAGGTGTTAAAAACCCTAGTGAATTAAAAGACGTTCATTTGTCGGCAAATCTTGATTTTACTGTCCAGTTAGTAAACAACCCCCACCCCCACCTCAAAATAAAACACTTCTGATTTATTTTTTATCGTTCCAAATGTTATATATCCATTACAGTGTATACATACTATGCAAAACAAGCAACTATGTTTACCAAAATACTAATATTTGGAATAAAATGACTTACGATGCAACTCTTACCTTAGTACTGGACAGCAGTAAACAATAGCTACGTGTGCATCAAACAATCAAGTTGACGTCCAGTTAGCTGGCAGCCATATCCCAATTTGTCTATATAAGCAGGGGTTCACAGTAGCACTGACAACGGACTCCAGACGTCGTCGCCAAAGATTGGTGGATAACATTGGCTGACAGCTTCGTCACTATGCGCCCGATCTCATTTGTTGGATTTTGAGGATTTTGACAGGACTGATGTAGTTAGGTTGGAATCAGTTTTACGAATGAAGTAGGTTATATTTTAACCTCCAAGTATAGTGTAGATACCGCGACGCCTCTGTGCTAGGAGGCGAATGCTGCAGTGCAGATTTCACTCTTAAAATATGCATGTAAATGAGCTAAATCTGTCTCGAAAGGAACGTGGCGAGTACTGTACAATCTGTCCTCTGTTACTGGAATTATCAGACAAATTTTACGAATATACGAGACGAAGGAAAAAACACCAAGCCACAAAAGTTAAAAGCGCTTTAAGTTTGTGACACCACTTTCCTTCTCTCACCAACAATTAAAGCAAAGGGACGACCATCTTATAAACTAACTGGCCGTAATTGATGTTTTTCATATTTATACGCGTGATACACTGTACTAATGATCTCTCCAAATCACATTCTTCATAATGTTGTTTATTATGTTACACTGGCAGGATAAGTGACTTGGGTGTGTACAGTTTTTGCCAATGAGGTTTTGAGCACATAATGGTAATATATATATGGTGAAACTACGTGTTTCCATTACATAAAGAATCCATAAAATTTGCGAGTAAGCAAGCTACTAATATCTAACTAATGAAAGATAAATTTGTGGTTTCACAGCAACTCACTTTTTTATAAAAATGGTGAAAATTAATGCATTACTGGCAGGATATTCAGATAATCAGATTCTAGTACATTTCACTACATTCTAAACACTTACCCAGTGGATTTAATAAAGGGGGTAACAATATTCCTTGAGGCAGTATTATTTTAGATTTATTGTTGCTTTTAATAAAAAAAATCAACAATATTAAATTGTCTTTTAGTGCACTTGCACAGCTCCAAAATTCAGTATAGAAAAAATTAAAAATTTCATAGTATAGATAATTCAGGTGCAAGAGTGAAAATGTTGTTGTTGTTGTGGTCTTCAGTCCTGAGACTGGTTTGATGCAGCTCTCCATGCTACTCTATCCTGTGCAAGCTTCTTCATCTCCCAGTAGCTACTGCAGCCTACATCCTTCTGAACCTGCTTAGTGTATTCATCTCTTGGTCTCCCTCTACGATTTTTACCCTCCACGCTGCCCTCCAATACTAAATTGGCATTCCCTCGATGTCTCAGAACATGTCCTACCAACTGATCCCTTCTTCTAGTCAAGTTGTGCCACAAGCTCCTCTTCTCCCCAATTCTATTCAATACCTCCTCATTAGTTATGTGATCTACCCATCTTATCTTCAGCATCCTTCTGTAGCACCACATTTCAAAAGCTTCTATTCTTTTCTTGTCCAAACTATTTATCGTCCACGTTTCACTTCCATACATGGCTACACTCCATACAAATACTTTCAGAAACGACTTCCTGACATTTAAGTTTATACTCAATGTTAACAAATTTTTCTTCTTCAGAAACGCTTTCCTTGCCATTGCCAGTCTACATTTTATATCCCCTCTACTTCGATCATCATCAGTTATTTTGCTCCCCAAATAGCAAAACTTCTTTACTACTTTAAGTGTCTCATTTCCTAATCTAATTCCTCAGCATCACCCGACTTAATTCGACTACATTGCATTATCCTCATTTTCCTTTTGTTGATGTTCATCTTATACCCTCCTTTCAAGACACTGTCCATTCCATTCAACAGCTCTTCCAATCCTTTGCTGTCTCTGACAGATTACAATGTCATCAGCGAACCTCAATCTTTTTATTTCTTCTCCATGGATTTAATACCTACTCTGAACTTTTCTTTTGTTTCCTTTATTGCTTGCTCAATATACAGATTAAATAACATCGGGGATGGGCTACAACCCTGTCTCACTCCCTTCCCAACCACTGTTTCCCTTTCATACCCCCGACTCTTATAACTGCCATCTAGTTTCTGTACAAATTGTAAATAGCCTTTCACTCCCTGTATTTTACCCCTGCCACCTTTAGAATTTGAAAGAGAGTATTCCAATCAACATTGTCAAAAGCTTTCTCTAAGTCTACAAATGCTAGTAATGTAGGTTTGCCTTTCCTTAATCTTTCTTCTAAGATAAGTCGTAGGGTCAGTATTGCCTCACGTGTTCCAACATTTCTATGGAATTCAAACTGATCTTCCCCGAGGTCGGCTTCTATCAGTTTTTACATTCGTCTGTAAAGAATTCGCATTAGTATTTTGCAGCTGTGACTTATTAAACTGATAGTTCGGTAATTTTCACATCTGACAACACCTGCATTCTTTGGGATTGGAATTATTATATTATTCTTGAAGTCTGAGGGTATTTCGCCTGTGTCATACATCTTGCTCACCAGATGGTAGAGTTCTGTCAGGACTGGCTTTCCCAAGGCTGTCAGTAGTTCCAATGGAATGTTGTCTACTCTGGGGGCCTTGTTTCGACTCAGGTCTTTCAGTAATCTGTCAAGCTCTTCACGCAGTGTCATATCTCCCATTTCATCTTCAACTACATCCTCTTCCATTTCCATAATATTGACCTCAAGTACATCGTCCTTGTATAGACCCTCTATATAGTCATTCCATCTTTCTGCTTTCCCTTCTTTGCTTAGATCTGGGTTTCCATCAAAGCTCTCGATATTCATGCAAGTGGTTCTCTTTTCTCCAAAGGTCTCTTTAATTTTCCTGTAGGCAGTATCTATCTTACCCCTAGTGAGATAAGCCTCTACATCCTTACATTTGTCCTCTAGCCATCCCTGCTTAGCCATTTGGCAGTTCCTGTCGATCTCATTTTCGAGATGTTTGTATTCCTTTTTGCCTGCTTCATTTACTGCATTTTTATATTTTCTCCTTTCATCAATTACATTCAATATTTCTTCTGTTACCCAAGGGTTTCTAGTAGCCCTCATCTTTTACCTATTTTATCCTCTGCTGCCTTCACTATTTCATCCCTCAGAGCTACCCATTCTTCTTCTACTGTATTTCTTTCCCCCATTCCTGTCAATTGTTCCCTTATGCTCTCCCTGAAACTCTGTACAACCTCTGGTTCTTTCAGTTTATCCAGTCCCATCTCCTTAAATTCCTACCTTTTTGCAGTTTCTTCAGTTTTAATCTACTGTTCATAACCAATAGATTGTGGTTAGAGTCCACATCTGTCCCTGCAAATATCTTACAATTTAAAACCTGGTTCCTAAATCTTTGTCTTACAATTATATAATCTATCTGATACCTTTTAGTATCTCCGGGATTCTTCCAAGTATACAACCTTCTTTTATGATTCTTGAACCAAGTGTTAGCTATCATTAAGTTATGCTCTGTGCAAAAGTCTACCAGGCGGCTTCCTCTTTCATTTCTTACTCCCAATCCATATTCACCTACTATGTCATCTTCTCTCCCTTTTCCTACTCTCAAATTCCAGTCACCAATAACTATTAAATTTTCGTCCCCCTTCACTACCTGAATAATTTCTTTTATCTCATCATACATTTCATCAATTTCTTCTCATCATCTGCAGAGCTAGTTGGTATATAAACTTGTACTTCTGTAGTAGGCGTGTGCTTTGTGTCTATCTTGGCCACAAAAATGCGTTCACTATGCTGTTTGTAGTAGCTTACCCGTACTCCTATTTTTTTATTCATTATTAAACCTACTCCTGCATTACCCCTATTTGATTTTGTATTTATAACCTGTATTCACCTGACCAAAAGTCTTGTTCTTCCTGCCACCGAACTTCACTAATTCCCACTATATCTAACTTTAACCTATCCATTTCCCTTTTTAAATTTTCTAACCTACCTACCCAATTAAGGGATCTGACATTCCACGCTTCGATCTGTAGAACGCCAGTTTTCTTTCTCCTGATAACGACGTCCTCTTGAGTAGTCCCCGCCCGGAGATCCGAATGGGGGACTATTTTACCTCCGGAATATTTTACCCAAGAGGACGCCATCATTTATCCATACAGTAGAGCTGCATGCACTCGGGAAAAATGACGGCTGAAGTTTCCCCTTGCTTTCAGCCGTTCGCAGTACCAGTACAGCAAAGCCATTTTGGTTAGTGTTACAAGGCCAGATCAGTCAATCATTCAGACTGTTGCCCCTGCAACTACTGAAAAGGCTGCTGCCCCTCTTCAGGAGCCACACGTTTGTCTGGCCTCTCAACAGATACCGCACACGAGCCTCCCCACCAACGGCAAGGTCCATGGTTCCTGGGGGGGAGGGGGGGGAGGAGTGAAAATATTAAATTTTAAATTAGTATTTACAGTGTCGTAAATAACATGTAATATATCACACAAAAACTTTGAAGCTTTACTTTTCCGAAAGTAGTATAGGCGTAATTATTAGAAAGACGTAATTTAACAGATGGCAAATATCAATGTGTCACTTCTGGTTTTACTTGAACCAAAACTGCATCTTTAAAGTGAGAATTGGATTTTTTACTAGACCTCGAATCACACCTCTACGAGTAGGGGCATACTCGAAATCTGTTTTGTTGAATTTATTGTCGTTGTGCAAGCATACGTCAATTAACCTTCAATGGCTCTTATTCAATATATATGTGAAATACAAACATAAAGTTGACTGTAAGACACTTTGATCACCTAAAGCACTACATTTGCAAACCATTTCACGTAACTGAATCACCAACCTACTGCAGTAAGCAGTAGTAACAATCTATAGACAGCTGATGTCCACCTTCCACAACCCAAAAGATTCATTACAGTAACTCTGAGTAAAAGATAAGCTATCGCTGTCACCTGAACAAATTATTTTTCTATTTTTACATTTCACAATCCACACCTAATATTTCTGATAAAGATTTTGCCTTTATGTGGTTTCCAATAAACCTGCAGGTTCAGTACATAGATTCCGAACTGTATCCTGGTTATGATATTTTTACGCTCGGGATGCCACAAACTCTGACTTTGACTAAACTTATCAATTTCTCGCAGCTCATGTTTCTTGTCGTGTCGGCTATTATGACCGAAAAAAAAACTGATATGAATTTCGCTGGTTGTCGTACGAAATATGTAGGCCATACTTTCGGACGATGAGGTCGGCTACATTGTGACCGCGCACGTAGTGGCGTACTGATTTGATACGACCGATGTAGGTCGTCGATGGAATCCTCCGATATCGAGCCGCTGTGACCACATCGTAAGAAAACTAAGTTCACCGAATTGGGGAGGGTTCTTAAAGCGAGTTATTAAATTTATATCTTCTTTGTTCATCACTGGTGCCTGTTCACTGTACTGAGTAATAGTTACCCTGTCGTTTGTGCTGTCCCTGTATACAATTACTGTACCGACAGTCAATCAAATACCTGCCAACTTTTGCCAGAACATCATTCTATGAGAATAATGTAATTCACTGCGTCATACGGTGCAATATAACACCAGAAGAAAATCGCTAGAATCAGTTTTCTAGATCAAACTAAACGTATTTCTAGTAAGTCATTTTGTCACTGCGCAGGAATTTCTGAATATTCAAAATCAGTACCGTAATCGCTCTTTCAATGTACGCACTTTAACTAACGTAAGATGTTAGAAATATGTAGGCCTATATACTTTTTTATTTGTTGATACAATTTTGAGGCGCTTCTATAAAGAAATAGACACGAAATGTCTGTTTTATGCGTGTTTCATTTCGCGTGTGGGCCCCAGGCAGCTGACCAGTACCTACTTAGTCAACCAGAAAACACACCTACGCTATCAGCTATTACGTACCGTATTTCTAAACCTGATCAGTGGAACGCCTAGGTTTATATGCTGCAAGTAGATATTCTCTGCTGACACGGTATGGAATTGTATAATACATTTCGGCACAAATAAATCGAAATATGTTATAACTTTATAAGCAATCATTCTTCCTAGATTTAGTCCAATAATATTTATCGAAATGAAACAGAACTCATTTTCTCGCCGGTATTCAAGTGTAAGTTGGCAACATGTTGGAACTTATAAAGTGCACAATGTGATCTCGTGACAGGGATTATTGTTTATCGCGCTCATATGGATAGGTAAACCTGTGAATAATAGGTACCAGGTATTCTATTCGTAATATTGCCCGTGATAGTGTAAACAATAATTACAATACATACACACATACTTGCTTGCCCTACCTTGCCGCATGTTCTGTAGTTAAATCCGTTAGACGCACGTAAATGTGAATTTATTCCAGATTTGAAACATTGATTTAGCCTTTTCCTTATTCTTGCGAAGTCTTAAAGGACGATAGCCTACAAAAGACTTCAGTATAAACTTTTCAGCACTCACTACGATACTGGTACACGTCAGCCGTAAGTTGACATTTGTTTCCAAATTTTTGCAAATAATAGTGATCCAATTTTGTGCAGGTATGCCCGGAACAATTGAGGAATGTGTTGTTGTCACCGGTTTTGGGCCTTTTCAAGGCCACGACATCAATGCAAGCTGGGAGGCGGTGAAACTTTTGCCAGAACTAGAATCTGAGGAACAACTTGGAGTGAAACTGATAGTAATGAAGCTTCCTGTTGCGTACGAAGATGTTGTTAAAATGATCCCAGCAATTTGGACAGAACACAAACCAATGGTTCGTAAGTGATATGGTCATCGTTATAGAAGTTTTTTGTATGGTGCTTTCAGGGTTAACTTTCGTTGGTAAGAGATTCAGCATTAAATAAGGGGAGCAAAGCCGTTTACTAGCTACTTCAAACGCAGGATCAAAAATGTACTGATCTATTTTTGATACTTCTCTTGCAGACACTATATGTACTGACAATAAATTATCTCCCGGTATTATCCTCACTAGTCTTGCATATTATACACTGACATAGGTAAACATAGATTTCTCCCAGTAACTATAATTGAAACAAATAGTTTGGGATTTACAGTCTTTCTGGTCTCATAGAATGTCCATCTGTGACTTACAAAACACTTACTTTACTGAAAACTTCCACTGCAATACTATAGTAAATTAAAGCAGTTACCGAAATAATACTGAGAGAGATGGCACAGCGGTTAGCACACTGGACTCTCATTCGGCAGGATGACAGGTCAAACCCAGTTTTCTGTGATTGCCCTGTATCACTTCAGGCAAATGCCAGGACAGTTCCTTTGAAAGGGCACTGCCAACTTCCTTCCCCATCCTTCCCTAATCTGATGGGACCAATGACCTCACTGATTGGCCCAATCCCCTTTACAAACCAACCAACAAATATAATATCTCAACAGTACACTATTGGCATCCAACGAAAATTGCGTCTTTTTCCTCATGTTGTTATAAAAAATGAAATGTCGTGTGGCTAGGGTCTCTCGTTGGGTAGACCGGTCGCCGGGTGCAAGTCTTTTGAGTTGACGCCACTTCGGCGACTTGCATGTCAATGGGGATGAGATGATGATGATGATGATGATGATGATGATGATAAAGGCAACACAACATCCAGTCCCTGAGTGGAGAAAGTCTCTGACCCAGCTGGGAATTGAACCTGGGCCCCTTAGCATGGCATTCCGTCACGCTGACCACACAGCTATTGGGGCGGACATGTTGTTCATGTCACTCACAGTGTTCTTTTTACACTGACCATATGCACAGAATACGAGGTGGATAAAACTCGGCACATTTTAAACATTTATCATTGCTAAAATATTTAAAAACACACAGCATCTTGCCCAAAAGGCCATATCCATATACATATTGCTTACGTATTTGTACCATGTAGCAAGCACCTGTAAGCAATATGTATATGGACATGGCCTTTTGGACAAGATGCTGTGTTTTTTTTTAATATTTTAGCAATGACAAATGTTTGTAATGGGCTGAGATTTTTTAAAATATTGAATTTTCATATCGATCTCAGGACAGTGGCTGTGCTTTTTGAACGTGGCAGTTGCTGGCGTGTTTCAGTTCTCTGTTCTATGCCAGAACTATTGCTGGAGGTTCCTTATACTTTATGCCAGAAGATTATTGCATTTGAAAACTAGTGTTCTTTGTAAGTGACAGTTGGATCTACCATATAGCACATGATGGGGAGGACACATTTGCAAGCTACAATCACATTGAATCTTGACCAGTGAAACTGGAAGATAATGTGATTCACTATGCAACATCTGCATATGTAATTATCATGCCTTTGTTAAAACATTTAAAAGTGACAGCCTTATACGGTAACTGGTGAAAGTGGCAATTCCAATATTTGACAAAGAAATGATAAAATTGCTACAACTAATGCAGTATCCATTATATCTGTGTGTCAGTTTAATTATCTACATATACATCCATATTCCGCAAGCCACCTGACGGTGTGTGGTGGGAGGGTACCTACATGTTGCAGTTTGTTAGTGCATCTGTCAGAAATCTTATTTTCTGCAAGTTCCACTCGTTTGCAAACTCATAATAAAATAGGGTGAAATCCTGCGAGTCAGATTGTTAAAAAAAAAATGAGGCACATTACCTGTTTCTGGTCTGATGAAATATAACAGTTTGTAAGTGTAATGGTAATGCTTCTATTGTGTTGTAACTTGCTGGATGGAATACAAACAATGGAAAGAGTATAAGATAACCATCCACCATATAGTTGAGTCTTTGGTAGACAGGCATGTAATCAACATTCCACGTGTAGCTAAACTTTTGGGCAGCATTCTTCCTTAGAACTAAAACACACACACACACACACACACACACACACACACAAAAAAAACAACGGCTGTCAGGATGCAGAGACTCAACTGATACTAAAAATATCTGACTATGTATGATGGAGGCGTTTCACAAACTGATTTCCTTCACTGAAATTTATTTGTTTTCTCTTTTTCATCACTCTAGAAGCCTGTGTCATTATCCTGTAACTGACAAGACAGTCATTGTAATTTTCTTCTTTTATATCACAGCCCATTCCCATTCTTTTGTTCAAAATTTAGTAATCAGTATCAGCAACTGCTGGATTGCTCTTGTCATGTGAATATTCATCTCAATGCATTAACTAAATTTCTGTTTGTTCATCAGACTATTTGTAAGCCTCCACCGAGTGATATAGAGCAGTGCTACGATATTTGACTCACTTTCAGGATAGCAGTTCAGATCCTCATTAGGCCATCATGATGTAGGGTTCGGACATCATGATTTGGGTCTTCCTTTGGCTCCCGAAACTGCTTAAGGAAAATGTTGGGATGGTTACTTTGATACAGAACTTGGCTGATTTTCTTCTGCAATCAGAACTTGTACTCTATCTGGGATAATGCGATGTTACACTCTAATCTTCCTCATTTCCTTTAAAAGCCCCCAATCTTTTTATAGCAGCATGTACTGCCACTAAAAGTAAGGGGGGAGAGAGGGGGGGGGGGAAGAGAGAGAGAGAGAGAGAGAGAGCTCAGGTAATACATAAGCTGACAAGAAAGAGATGATAACTGACATTATGCTGTTCTAAATCAAACAATGGAAAAAACAGGATTGGAATGTAACAGTATTATGAAAAGATAGTTGCTGTTCACCATATAGTGGAGTTGCTGTTCTAAGATTCATCAAATTTATGAACCCAGTGGCAGTGGATGAACATCTTGTTAGAGATGCTTTACTGCACTCTATTGGAAAGTGAAAGCAGGGAAAATCTTGCTCAACCTTAAGGAAACTGAACACAGAAATGCTTTGAACAAGCAGTGGGGGGAATGCAGTTATCCATGGACAAAAACTTCAGCATCAGTCTCATTTCTTGTGTGTGAGGTTTCATAGGCAATACTTTCCAGCAGAGCATGAACACATCTGTGGTACATAGTTCATCCACTGACACTGAGTTGAGCAGTTTTCATGGAACTTTTCATATTGTGAGGACACACTTAAAAGATGAGAAATAGGCACATGCTTAACACACCATGACAAAGAATTCATTTTTATTGCAAGCGACCCTGTTATACTTTTCCCCAGATCTTATACACAGTTGAACAGAATTTTTTTAAAAAAATCAGCTACTTGTATTAGATAAAATACCAGATGGTAAAACTACTGGGTTGTGTTTAATATTACAAAACAACATAACCACAGTTTTTCCTTTTGCTGTAAATAATTTGCCTCATCATTTTGTAAGCATTACTTTCTAAACTGATGGTTCAGAATTCAGACCTGTCAGCATCTTTCTTCTTGAATTAAAATTATTACATTCTTCTTGAAATCTAAAGGTATGTCACGTGTGTCATATGGAATAATTTAGTCATGGCTGGCTCTCCCAAAGATCTCAGTTATTCTGAGGGAAAGCCATCTACTCCAAGAGTCTGTTTCAACTTAGGTCTTTCACTGCTCTGTCAGATTCTTTTGTAGTGTCATATCTCCTGCCTCATCTAATTCCTCTTCCCTTTGTAAATTATTGCCTTTCAAGTTAATTTCCCTTCTACAGCTTTTCTGTATATGCTTTCCACTTTTCCCTTCATTGCTGAGCATGGTTGCCATTTGAGATCTAGATATTCAAACTGCTAAACAGCATCTATTTTACTCCCAGTTATACATGCTTCTATAGTCTTGCATTTGTATTGTAGGCCTAGCTTTTCCTGCTTTGCCATTTTGCATTTCCTGTCAACCTCATTTTTTAGATGCCTGCATTCCCTTTCACCTGCCTCATTTGTTGGATTTTCATACTTCCTCCTTTTGCCAATCAAATTCAATATCTTCTGTTATCCAGAGAATTTTAATAGACCTTTTTATGTGATTGATCCTCTGTTGCCTTCTCTTACATCTCTCAAAGCTACCTATTCTTCTATTGTACTCTTTTGCCCTTTTTCAGTCCAACATTGTCCAATGCCCTTTTTTGAAATCCTCAATAACCCCTCTTTCTTTCAATCTATCCAGGTCCAATCTCTTCAATTTCCTACCATTTTGTAAATTCTTCAGTTTTATCCTTCAGTTCATAACCAATAAATTATTGTCAGAGTCCACATATGCCTCTGGAAACATCTTACAGTTTAAAATCTGGTTCCAAAATCTCTGTTTTACCATTATGTAATCAATCTGGAATCTAGCAGTGTGTCTCCACATCTCTTCCACATTTACAACATTTTTTTGTGTTTCTTAGAATTGCACCAGGCAGCTTCCTCTTTCAGTCCCATCCTCCAGTCCATGTTCTCCTATTATTTTTCCTACTCTTCCTACTACCAAATTTCAGTCACCCATCACATTTAAATTTTCCTGTCCCTTAACTCTCTGTAGGATTTCTCTTATTTCATCATACATTTTTTTTTTCCCAATTTCCTTACTGTTGCTTAACTCTCTGTAAGATTTCTCTTATCTCATCATACTTTTTTTTTTCAATTTTTCTTATAATTTACAGAACTAGTAGGAATATAAACTTGTGCTGCTATAGTGGTTGTTGACTTTGTTTCTATCTCAGCTACTATAATATCTTCACCAGGATGGCTACTCAAACTTGGGAAAAAAATTTGTTGAGGATTCCAGTTGGGGAGTGGGAGGAGAGGGGGCAGCATACCACGATAACGACTTTTCTTTCCTCTCAGTTCAGCTATACCAGCCATAAGCAGTTTTTAAACATTGGTAATTTATATGGAATAATATTCATATAATAACACACTTTAAAATATTAAGTATTTTAAAATTAAGTATTTCCAAATGCCCACTCACACCTCAGCCGATTGGCCTGGACCGATGAGGGTGGCATGCTAGGGTAGTCTGGGCTGTTGTGTAAAGCCACTGTGCCAGGGTGGCGTAGGGGTAGCGCATCTTGCCTAGTGAGCAGGAGATCCGGGATTGAATCCCAGCCTTGGTGCAAACTTTCATTTGTCACTTCAAACGGCATATATACATAATAAACATTTGAGATTAGAAAAGGTCTCTAGAACCATATAATTTCATTTGACTCTCTTCTTGCTGATTAAAATCTCTTCTTTGATATTAGTCTTATGTTCCATGATACAAGTTGGTAGCGTTTTACAATACAGTGTTTCATCTCGCGTCTTTTTTCATGTACAATTTGACTCCAAATGAAAGTGAGAAAAAGTTGCAGTCAGCCGCATATGCATATGAATAACTAGAAATTAGCAAAATAATAAAGTATATAATGTTATGTAATTGCATGGTTAAAAAATCTACTCATCAAGCAGTGGCAGGTAAAGACACACAAAAAGGATATTAAGTATGCGAGCTTTTGGAGCCAATGGCTCCTTCTGGTAGAAGGGTTGAAGAGGAAGGATGAGGGGTGAAGAAAAAGGATTGGTGAGGTTTAGGAGAAGCGGTGGACTTCAGAAAGGTCACCCAGAACCCCAGGGTCTGGTAAGTCTCCCTAGATCTGCGATTCTGGGTGACTTTTTCCGAACTCTACCCTTTCTCCTTCACCCCTCTTCCTTCCCCTTCACCCTCCTGCTGGAAGAAGGGGCCATTGGCTCCAAAAGCTTGCATATGTAATACTTTTTATTTTTGTGTGTAGATTTTTTTATGTATCCAATTATATTTTCAAAAATTATTTTTGTTGAAGCATATTATTTGCTTACTTGTAGTAATTATTGTGGCAACTAATGGACATTGGAAAGTCTTAGTTGGAATAAAATCTGCTGTAAAAAGTAAAGCTAACTAAAACACACACACACACACACACACACACACACACACACACACACACACAGAGTCACACTCCTGATCTGTTCCCTTGCTGATGCCTCTCTTTCCCATCACCTCTTCCTGTATTTGCTCTTCTCACCCACACTCCATTTGATACAACCCCTCTCATTCCTGTCTCACAGCACCAGGATAAAGTAGCCCCTTCTCTCTCTCTCTCTCTCTCTCTCTCTCTCTCTATATATATATATATATATATATATATATATATATATATATATATATATAATCTCATATGTGGGGGTGAGGGGAAGATTTTCACTGAAAGAGAGAGACTGACTCATTGTTACAGTTAAAATGTTGTTAGATTGGTCTGCACTTTGATGGTAAAATGTTAGCTAATATTGGCCACTTGTCACCAAGAATTTCAATATGTTTTTTTAATTATTCAAGATAAGGCAACTATCATTCAACTTACACACAGTCATACTTCTTTTTTTTCTCTGTACCTTAAAGACATCCTCTGATATTCCTTTGTGAAAGCTTTAGAATAACTGCTTCATAAAGCTGTAGCCTTTCCTCGTAAGATGAGATGGCCCTTTGGTCTGCTACTGTACCTGAAAGTGTGAGGCCCACAAAATTTCTTTTAGCCAACTGCTCAGCAGTCTGTATTTTACATGACAGTATCAGCTGGCTGCATCAATAACTTTTTGTAGGACTTGCACTTTGAGATAAAAAAAAATTTGAAGAATATTTTGTTACAAAGATGGGTATGAGCAATGCCTACTAAGTATCTCTTTATCACATGTGATCTCATTTTATTATGTTTATGAGGGTGTGCCATTTTCTTTGTTGTGCTGTTAACAATTTAGGTTTAGATAATTACTAATTTTGTTTGTGGGATTAGTCAATTAGTTTTAATTCTGTGTTAGCAGAACAAACAAACAATAACAAATTTTAATTTAAAAATATAATTTTTGAACTCAGTTATTTTTAATATCCGATTCATAACCCCTTAACCTACAACCATGTGCGAGACTAGTGGTTCGGTATTCGGGCCTTTTGTATGTTGATCAGGTAAAGTTTGCACAAAGAATTAAAAAAAAAGTAGTGAAACAATGTGGGTCTGCAAAAGATGCAAAGTTCCATTACATGTACCCATATGTTTTGAATGATAGAACACCCTTGAGGATTATTGCTTTGTGTTGTTGCATTTTTTAAAACTGCTATTTATGTTTAGAGGAATTGGATACAAATGGTATTGATTTATATTATATTGTATTAATTGATGATAAATATTTTGTGGTATTTCTAACACTATTATTACATGAGATTAAGATTATGATTACGTATAAGGTATTTCACAAAATTAATCCAGCTGGATCTTACATATGTACTTACATTGCGTAAGTTGTGCATGATTGGTGGAACCAATTTGCCGAACGAAGAAATGGTTCGAAGGCCAGGCAGCAGTGTTTATATTTTGGTCCCGAGCCATTGGGACATAAATTATACGTTAAGGGGTTAAAATATAGCCATACTGAATGTTGACAACTCAGAAAATCTTCCTATCTATTATATCAGACCCCTGAGATATTTTGTGCTTACTATAGTGTGGTATTCTCTTACTTCCAAATACTGCATAAGTAACACATTCCAAACTCAGAACATTTTTAAGGCATCAAGAATCTTAGCACCCACAGTCTTTTAGCTTCCAGCTGTTCACAGTGTTTATTTACTGATTGAACTTGTGGTATACATTACAGTTAGTTATCCATGTTGGTGTATCTGGTCTGGCAGACAAAATAACTCTTGAGAAAGTGGCACACAGATCAGGATACAAAAAAGCTGATATTTTTGGGCAGTTACCAGCAGAAGGCGAATGTTGCCTTGGTTGCAGCGATGAAGCTTGTTCCTCATTGGATGTTGAGCAGATATGCTGTAAACTGAATGAAAGCGAATGTGGACTTACTTCTTCTGTTTCATCAAATGCAGGAAGGTGAATTTGCATTTCTTTTTAATATTTCATTTACAAATGCATTAAAAGATTTTTTTTCTTAATTGCAGACACAAATATCATTGCAGTTTTAGACAGAGAACAAGTTCAAGACATGATGATGATGATGTGCTATCTACCACAGTGATCAGTTCTGAAAATTTAAGGTGTGTGTGTGTGTGTGTGTGTGTGTGTGAGAGAGAGAGAGAGAGAGAGAGAGAGAGAGAGAGAGAGAGAGAGAGCGTGTGTGTGTTTGTGTTTATTATTATTATTTACGAGGGCCGTTCAGAAAGTAACCTCCGGTTGATTTAAAAAAAATACACCAAGTTAAATAAAAATATTTTAATATATACATCTTACTATTTTTCTACATAGTCTCCATAGCGATTGAGGCACTTATCGTATCTCTTCACAAGCTTTGAAATTCCTTCTGCATAAAAATCACCCGCTTGTGCCTGGAGCCAGCCTGTGACCGCATCTTTGAGCTCTTCGTCGTCATCAAACCGCTGTGACCCGAGCCATTTCTTCAAATGCATGAAGAGGTGATAATCACTTGGCGCCAGGTCTGGGCTGTAAGGTGGATGGTTGATAACGTCCCACTTGAAGGACTCAAGAAGGGCCGTTGTTCTGCGAGCAGAGTGAGGACGGGCGTTATCGTGCAAAAAAACGATACCGGAAGTCAGCATACCACGGCGTTTGTTCTGTATAGCTCGTCGTAACTTTTTTATTGTTTCACAGTACACGTCTTGATTAATGGTTGTACCACGTTCCATGAATTCAACCAACAACACCTCTTTGGCATCCCAAAACACCGTTGCCATCAGTTTTCTGGCAGAAAAATCTTGCGAGGCTTTTCTTGGTTTGGTAGGCGAATTTGAATGTGCCCACATCTTTGATTGTTCTTTTGTCTCAGGGTTCACGTACTTAATCCATGTTTCGTCACCGGTCACGATTCTGTTTAACAATGGTTCTCCTTCGTCCTCATAACGTGACAGAAAGTCTAATGCAGAGGCCATTCTTTGAGTTTTGTGGTGGTCGGTAAGAATTTTGGGCACCCATCGTGCACAGAACTTACGGTAACCCAATCTTGCTGTCACTATCTCGTACAAGAGAGTCTTAGAAATCTGTGGAAAACCAGTAGACAACTCCGACATTGAGAAACGTCGATTTTCACGAACTTTTGCATCAACTGTCTGAACGAGTTCGTCAGTCACCAATGATGGTCTACCACTCCTCTCTTCATCATGAACGTTTTCTCGTCCACTTTTAAATAAACGTACCCATTCACGGACAACTCCTTCACTCATAACTCTTGGTCCGTACACGGCACAAAGCTCACGATGAATAGCTGCTGCAGAATATCCTTTGGCTGTAAAAAACCTTATGACAGCATGCACTTCACATTTGGCGGGGTTTTCTATTGCAGCACACATTTCAAACCGTCACAAAAACTAAACTAGCGCAGGTACGACGTTCACTCGACCACGGCTTGATGCCGACTGACCTGTTGAGTGCGTGAACGCACAGATGGCGTCGCTACTCCCCCCACAACCCGCACTGTGACCAATCGGAGGTTACTTTCTAAACCGCCCTCGTATTTATTTATATATGAGATTGGTGCTTTGTTTTTGAGCTGAGTAGTTGTAATGTGTTTACTACTGAAATTGGAAAGATGTGTATTAAAAAGTATTTAGTGCTAGTTTCTCCGTGAACTCTGAGACCTGTATTAAGTTTCCTTTATGTATGATGAAATACTGCATTTATGTTATCAAAAATTACTGGTATTTCCATCCCCCCTCCCCAACAGCCTGAGGGAGGGGGAGGAATATGAAAGTGGTGGATGATCATCTCTTATGGTTTAAACACTTATTTAAAATGTTTATGGAACTCCTTTCATAATAGTGTCTTGACACACTAATAGTGACATATGACTGAACATTCCACAATCGGTAACATTTATTCAGTGACATATTGAAATGTCTGATTTTGGGCCATCTCTCTTAAATTTCCCAAATGTCATAAGGTGGTGCAAGCATGCTCAAAAAGTGGAGGGCATAGGTGTAGGAACTAAGAGAAGGTTTCACATATGCTGAAACAGTGCTGTAAATGTGGGGAAAATGCTATCTTTCAAATCTCTGGTAAATAAAGTACTAAGGTTAAGTGTGTAGTTTGGCTCTCACCATACACAAATAAGAGCAGAAGCATAGGTACATGAGAACAGTAATAGAAAATCCAGGATGGAATGTAACAATGTTAGGGAAGGAAAGTTGCTATTCACCATATAGCGGAGATGCTCAGTCGCGATAGGCACAACAAAAAGGTTCACATAATTATAGCTTTCGGCCATGAAGGCTTTTGTCAACAATAGATACACATACACACACACTCGTGCAAACACAACTTACACACACGTCTGCTGTCTCAGAGAACAGTTGTCTGAGACAGCAGACATGTGTGCAAGTTGCATTTGCGTACGCGTGTGTGTGTGTGTGTGTGTGTGTGTGTGTGTGTGTGTGTGTGTGTGTGTGTGTGTGTGTGTGGCTGACAAAGGCCTTAACGACCGAAAGCTATAATTGTGTGAATCTTTTTGTTGTGCCTATCGCGACTCAGCATCTCTGCTTTATGGTGAGTAGCAACTTTCCTTCCCTAATATTGATAACAGTAATGTTTTTTCTAGTCTTACTGTTCGATCTTGACCATAGTGCATCATAGGGCATGGAAGAACATAACAAAAGGGTACATACTTGACACTTCAAATAAACAAAAGCTAGTGCCATTGAAGTTTAATAATTATATTTGCTAGAACATTTACATTATTTAAAAATTTACTGGTACTTGCTAAACTGAGTTGACTACTACAGTGAGTGCTTAGTGATAAACATGAAATCACAAGTTGTACCCTTCCCTGTCTATTGTTGCATTACAGCTGTTCAAGAAAAAAATTGTGCTATGACCGATGGCAAGATTGTGAAACTGGAACAGGCTCTTTGAGCATATTGTCAGGCAATTGGCAAATCATGGCTGATCAGGACACAAACAGTGAAATGACCGATGACATCCACTAATGAAGACCATGAGTAATGGATAGCCCCATAAACAAGAATCTGAATGTAGCATCTCAACATATGAACATATGCTCCTTTTCAGAGTGCAAACACACATATAGAAACCAAAGCTACAATGTCTCTGAGCTACGGCCGAAATCACAGTAGTCATGATGCTGAGGTGAATGTGCAGGATATGGAATGGGCAGAAGAGAGGATAAGAATATCACACCAAAGAAAGTTCCTCCTCGTAGGCAGAAGTTTGCTTCTGTATCCTCACAACATGCTACTATCCCTGCATACACAAAGATGAGTTATCTCTGATCCGCCCCCCCCCCCCCCCCCCCAAAAAAAAACTCTGTCTCTATACCATGTTCACTCTGCTAGTGTCACAAGTAAGGCTACTGTTCATACCAGTCTGACCATAGTCCTGAGATAGTGTAAAGTGTTTGTCTATGCATATGCATGTCCCTCAACACCTCCAGTATATAGTGTCCAGACATCTCTGCACATTACAAGAAAAAAATTTTCTGAAGGAGATTTGAAAAATTAACTTACACCATAATACTTCTTATTTCAATTTTGATGCAACAATTTGGTGTCGAAGAAACAAAAGTTAGACTTAAGTTCTTCTTCGTGCATGTATCTAATTTCAAAGGACTAAAAGGGGATTTTTATAATAATCTCAATTTAAAAACCATTACCATTAAGAATGGCTGTAACATTGTAAAAGGATGTTGCCCTAATTATCTACAATTTGCTTATTTTTAACCTCTGTGATATTAAGTTATTGTCAGATTTATGGTTTTAGAAAAAAATCCTACTTGCCAAAAAGCAGCTAGGCACAGACAGAAAAAAAGTTGATACACTCTCAAAGTCAGAGGTCAATCAACAGGAAAGAAAAGGGTTGAGAAAGCAATATTATTCTAAGGTTAAGTATGAAAATCATCTACAACCCCATTTAAGTTACTTTTAGCAGGACACTGCAGAATGACAAGGAATCACTGATGAAATACTGTGAACAGGTGATACAGGAAACCAGAAGATGAGTAAACACACACAGAAAATACAATCGCACAGCACACACTTAAGCATGCTAGCCTTGGCACCTACTTAATCATGTATACAATGTTTTTCTCCCTTGTAGTATTTTACAAATAGAAACTTCCCTTATAGCAGATACTTGGTACCAACCGACCAACTATATTCATCTCATTTATATACTGTAGCCACACACTTCTGTTACCTGTTGGTAGCATTTCATTATTGATTTTCCTCTGAACCTGTCGTGCTCTTCCTTTCACAATATCCAAGATGAAGAAGTATTATCTAACCTGGATTATTTTATTTCTGCCAACTCTATCTCCTCTGTTTACAAAAGTCAATACTTCTATCTACAACACCCTTTTTTTCCTCTTTTGCCTGGGTCTATGTCAGCTGTCAGCTGGTGAGTATTTTCTACTTTTTTGTGATTTTAATTTTTGTGTATGCTTCTGTGTCAAGTGTTTATGTAAAGCTCAGTTACATAAATCCTAAGTTTTTCATTTTCTTTTCCAGGTATCTGTGCGAGTTCACGTACTATTCCTCATTAAGTATTGATAATTCTCGAACACTCTTTATTCATGTACCTGATTTAAATAAGCCTTACTCAGCGCTAGAGCTTGCCAGAGGAATAAAACAAATAATAAGTATCATTCTTAATGACATTCGTGGCACAGATCAAACCACAAATCATCTGTAGATGATACATTCAAAATTCAGAGCATCATTTTAAGTAACCAAGGATGTTTAAGCATAATGAGATCATCATCACATTGAAACTAAATTATATCTATGGTTTCTGGAATGATCAGTAGATGCAGAGGGGTTATTATTTCCAAGATCTGATGCCCACATTCTGTTAAGAGAATGGATATTCATTTATGAACAGTTACTGATATTTAAAAAAATATATTTGGTGGGACTTCACATATCACAAAGGTAGAGTTATTCACAAATTTGGAATTTTGTTAACAGAGGTGTCACATTGAACTTGATATCACGACAGTAAGGCCTGCGTAAAACTCCCGCTGCATGTGTAAGTTGCAATGCACAATCTGGATGGGCACCTCCAGGGAGTAGAGTGCACTCCCTCTCGAATATTGCTGCTAAACCATCCAGCAGTTCAATGAATCCAAATGATATTGCAGCTCTTTTCAACCTGTTTAACTCCTGCAACAGTTAAAGAAGTATTAATTGCCTGAATGAATATGCTTACTACCAGTGCACAGTGCAGTCAATAACATGTTAGCACATCAAAGTCTTAACAAAGTTCCAATTATTTTTCTGGGATATGATAATATGTATTTTAAAGTGTGAGAATTTTATCATGCATTCTCTTTGAGAAAAATATTGAAATAAATTTTAAATGTTGCCTATATTGTCTGCTATTTAAATAAAATGCACAAAACTAATTCATTACACACCTTATAAAACTGTTGTGTTTTGTCTGGAAGTTTGCGAGCATGCCGCAAGATCTTTTGTATATCAGACTGTAATCCTGCCTGCCTTATCCAAACCACACAATTTTGTGAGTAACTTCTTTTTTCTAGAGGACGAACTGGAAACTGTGGTGGCGGATCTTCCTCACCATTCACTGCGCGAAAATCTTCCAAAGAACCTAAGTTATTTAAATTTCCCAGCCATGGCACAACATTCGTTCCAGGTTCCAACACTGTTAACATTAAATTTGATTTCTTCTTGCTGTCAGCCCAAGAGTAAACAAAGCCAAACCAGTCCTTGGCTAAAAGACACAAGGCAGCCATGTTTTCCACTTTAAGTGCACCGTGAAGTAGTACACAAAATGAGGCGACTTTTCCTTCATCTACACCTGAATCATCATCAGAGTCTCCTTCTGACTTCATGACAGAGGAAATACCTAAAAAAATATTTAAAATATTTTTATTTTATTATTTTTTATTTTTGAAACTGGTATCTGTATCTTACAAGTAAACAATAACGAACCATCTGCCTCCTCCATTTTCCCTGAACCATGAGGTAGCACCAGATGACGTGAAATAGCCATAGGGCTTCCAACATCAGCAACATCAATAAATCCGCATACTTCAATAGTATCTGATATATTCCTTTTGATATACTCAAAATCAGTAGCTTTATTGAAAGGCTGTAGGGGAAAAAAGCATACGTACGAGGTATTACAGTTTTTAGCAACACAAGAGAGAACTAGCACAGCAATTAGTAGCTTGGACCATGGAGATAAACAAGGTAGCATGACACAAGGTAAGGAACTCTCAATTTTAGAATTACGAACTGGCAGTCTTTTGTTGCTTTCCCTTGAAAACTGGGCCAACTAAACACTTAGAGTATTAGCTCCCACATATAAAGACAAAATTTTCTGCAGTTCACAATCAAATGGCACATCTTCACACCAACAGTGGTTTAGACAGGATATTCAATTGCAGTAGCACATAGAGGATGTACCCAAAGAGGCCAAAAAAAGTTTTAGTTAAAAAAGAACTGTGAGAGTGACCTTCAGGCTAAACAAAGATGTGGAATAAGAATAGAATTTGTTGAATTTTTCCGTTCATCCCAAGTAATTTCAATTCTAAATTGTGTTTGATTCAACTGAGAAGGGACCAAGCAGTGAAATACCCAAAACTCTGTTAATTTCAAATTTACAGGAAATATCACAAATTACATTTTTACAGCAGTAATGAACTTTGACAGCACCACCATTTGTATATCTTCTTTCCTTTTTAACCCCAAAACTCTCTCTCACTAGCTCCAAATTTCAAAAGTTTATTGTTGAACCTGTTCAATTCTGTTCCTCTCTCAAAACTCAATTCCAATCACCTATCAGTTAAACAGCTTGTTTGTGTGGTTGAGCAGTTCGCATGGCCACTTCATATTCCCCTGTCTTCATAAAAACTTTTTAATGACTGGATTGTTTCTGGTCTCTTAAGACTAATAAAATACTCAATGGGCCTCTTAATGACACAGCGAAATTTGAGTCTCAATTGCAAAGGTATGCATGTGTTCACAACATTGAACTTAATCTTCAGCCTTCCCCATCCCCCTCATAGTCGTTTGGCAATGTGACATAATGATTACACTAGTTTCAGCTCATACCAGACATGATGTGTGGGTTTGAGTTCCCAACTCAAAAGTAAATTGTGTCTGTTTAAGAGCCTCAAGAACCAACAACATTGTCAAGAGCACCAAAAGATTTCAAAACCTGAATTTCAACAAGAAAGCAGCTTTTGTGTTGTGAGACGTAAGGCCTTCTTCTTTCTGATTTCATGTCTCTCTGATAAATTTTGATTCCTCTGTGCCATGGAACTACATGTTCCACAGCAACCTTTTTTCACTAATAGTTCAGGGAGCACAGATCATTCTCTGAATTGCTCACTCTTGTTCAATTCAGACAAGATATCATGCTGTAACATGGCATGACAGTGTGACTGATTTGAATGAGAATGAGCACTTGAAATGGAACTGTTACCCCAAAACTAGTAATGAACAAAGAAATAAAGCAGTGCAGCTGTTAACTGTCACCCCCACCCCCCCAAAAAAGAATATACGTGGGATGTTCAATAAGCAATGCAACACATTATTTTTCCTCGACTAATTTCGGTGGAAAAAATGCATAATTTGTTGAAGGGCTTAAGTGATAATATTCCCACTTCAGACTCTATAGTTTCATGAAGGTTTGATAGGTGGTGGTTCTACGCATAGTTTTCAAAATAGCACCTGTAATAGAGGTGCATTCCAAGCAGAGAATCGTCACTTAGTTTCTCTTGGTGGAAAACCAGAGCATCACAGGTCTTCATAGGCACTTGCAGAATGTCTTTGGAGACTTGGCATTGAACAAAAGCATGGCGAGTCATTGTGCACGGCATCTATCATCATCACGACAAGGTCGTGCAAGCCTGTCCACTCTCCCATGTGCCAGCCGGTCCCACACAGCTTTGACTCCTGCAATGTTGGAATGTGTGGACACACTAATGTGAGGTGATTGACGAATCACAAAGCAACACCTCGCTGTACGACTGGACATTTCTGTTGATAGTATTGACATACACATCCACCAGCTGTGGTACTTACAGGATTCACTCACTGGATTCCTCATGCCTAACAGAAGATCATAAAAAGCAACGAAGGACCACTCATGCAGAATTGCTTGTGCATTACGAGGCTCATCGAGATAATTCTTTGTCAAACATCTTCGCAGCGATGAAACGTGGGTTCATCACTCCTAACCAGAAACAAAACAGCAATCCATAGGGTGACCCCGAACCGTCTCCTCCAAAGAAAAATTTCAAAGCCACACCTTCAGCTGGTAAAGTCATGGTGACAGTCTTCAAGGATTCTGAGGGAGTTTGATATCTCCCTTCATAGTGCATCGCAGTAAGGTGTCATAAGGCCTTTGCACTGACTAGAGATTATGTTGAAAAATAGGGTTTTGTAGACAAAAGGGTGGGGAATAATATGATTATTGGAATCCTGAATAACACCAACCTGCTTGCAGAAAAAAATGTGTTGCATTACTTATTGAACACCTCTTGTACTACAACGGTTGCCCAGAAAGTCATGCACCCCCTTATTTTCTCAGCCAAAAACAATGCTACAAATGTGAAACGTTACATATGTATTATTTGAAGTCTCCTGAGTGAGTGAGCCAAGTTTCCGTCACATTCAACAGCTAGCGTAGCTGCAGAAGAGTTTCAAAATGGCATCTATATGTGATGAAGCAACACGCCCTCATTGAATTTCTCACTGTAGAAAAAGAAACTGTGGGGAATATTCACAAACACTTGTGTAAAGTCTATGGAGCATCTGCTGTCGACAGAAGAACAATTAGTCGCTGGGCACGGAAGGTGAGGTCATCAGAAGGCAGTTCGGCAGAGCTCCACGATTTGCAGCAGTTGGGGAGACCAACCACGGCTGTCACACCTGACATGCTCAGCACTGAATCTTCCACTTTTTTTGGCGATTCAAGGATGCCATTCGTGGAACAAATTTTGAGGACGATGAGGAGGTGATTCGCACAGTAAAGCGCTGGCTCCACCATCAGAACAAGGATTGGTACCAACTGGACATACATGCCCTCGTTTCGCACTGGTCGAAGGCCATATAATGGGATGGAGACTGGAAAAATAGGGTGTGTCGATAAAACATCATTCTTTCAAGTGTGTAATTCTCATTATGTTCAATAAAGAATTGTCGAAGAAAAAAAATGTGGTGCATTACTTTCTGGGCAACCCTCGTATATTAGCTATGGACAAACACAAAAAATTCTCCTTATAAAATAATAGGGAAGATCATGATAAATTTTTCTGTTCAACTGGTCAGAACCAGCACTGGGGTTTGTGAAAAATGTCATCAGAGGGTTGTTCACAAGTGTCCAGTGAAAAGTGTCAAACAATCCCCTATGCAGTTCAAAATTTACAACTGGTATCTCCATATCGTTTTTAACCTCAAATGCAACCAAGAAAAAAGGCAAAACTTTCAGTCACGATGAGTTCAAGACTGAAGTGTCTTTTTGACATGTTACAGGTGCATTCTATGGTAGTGACATATAAAATTTTTCAGTGTAGTTACAGTGCTGCAATAACTGAGACAATTTTATCACTCTGTGAGCTGAAGCTACAAAGTAGTAAAGCTTTTCATTACCCATCTGGTTAACAAAAATATTTTCAAGCAATTTCTTGCTTTTTTTACATTGGCTCTCATTTTTTGCATGGTCAGTGTTACAGCTGTTACCGTGTTAACGCTCATGCTTCTGTATAGCTTGCAGTTCCATAATTTTAATATTCATGGTCTTTTTTGTACTCTGATCTTCATGTCCAGTAAATCACACGGTAAGTTATTAGTACAATTAATATTATACTGAAAATCAATATCTCCAGAAGCTGCTGTCCAAATGCTTGACAATTTTTACCTGCATTTCACAATAGACATTATTGTTTTCATTATAACTATAGAATTACAGTTAATATGTCTAAGGATTTGAGCTGCACATTTCTTATAGTTTAAGTTTGCTTTTGTGTATACACACAAGATAAAAATAATGATCAATGTAGACCTACTTAATGTAAGATTATGTCATACCTGAGGGGCAGGTGAGAGAATAATGCGGGAACCCAAATTGCCACACTTCAGTGTGCCCTGAAAGGATGCAAAATTTGCCTCTGCCAGTTTCTGGAACATTGCCTGAACTGAAGAGATAGTAAGTGCTGCTTCAGGTACATGAACACAGCTATCAAGGCCTGCCAATTCAACAAGACGACTATACAGAGGAAGGCCTAACTGTAATGATGGATCATCAGGCGGAGCAATGCACATTACACTCAGTTTACATGGAAACGAAAACGGCAACGGGAACGGTGTAGCAAAATCTCGTTGTCCCAAAGTGCTCAGTGAATGCTTCAAGGACAATGGTCCTACACCAGGGCTGCCATCAGTAACAAGCACAACCTGAAAGAGAAGCTTTTCTTAAAAACTGAATACCACATAGAATTTTGAAATAATACAACAGTACAACTTTTCATAGAGAAGTTTCCTTTAATTTACGTCTATGGTCACAAACTTTTTGTTAACAAAAAAAAAAACAGGTGATTTAATTTTGGAAATATATACAAAAAACACAATTCATCATCAGTTCCAAATGCTTTTTATACTTCATTATTTTTTGATAAACAGATAATGAATAATTTTAAAAAAATGATTACTTCCTGCTTGAGTGAAGGTAGTCCATCCAATACTTTGAAGTGCCCCAGAGGATAAGTATTGCACCATGCAAAACTGAGTTATACTGAGGTAACTAAACAGCTGCATCAGCATTGGGGGGAGGCCGTAACTTTAGTAGTTAAATATGTAACTTAAGCCTGAGGAGCAAGTTTATATTTTTTTCCTTTAATTTGAAACTGGCAGCTGCATTGGAGCAATGATTAGCTCAAGTGCATGGCTCCTTTTAACCTAGCAGATGGTGTTTGGATGTTCCTCCTCTCTCGTCGACAAAAGTTACTGTTACAGTTACATGAAGGGCAGTATTACAGATCTAAAAGCAAATGTCGGTACTATCAGGAGGAGTTAAGGAACATTACAGGGATCACAGAATTTCTATATGATGCCAGGAAACTCGACCAGTGCTGATAATGTTAAGCACAGCTATCACGCACGAAGCAGGACAAGGAATTCTTGACTTTTTTCCTTTTAAGGCCTACCAGCAGACTTGTCCCACACAGTAAGATCTGAATTCCCAAAGATACTACAGGTCACAAATTCACCACTCCAGCTTTGGCAGAAATCAAAGCTGTAAAGCATTCCAGGTTAAGAAAGAGTATGCAACAGAGGTAAGTACACAAGGCACACACAGAGGGAACACAGTACAGTGGAACTTCATTTAACGAGCACCTCCCTGAAACATGCAATTTGCATGATGAGAAAAACAAATTATAAAAAAAATGACTCTCACTTAACGAGCGATGTTTTGCATAACAAGGGACAATGATTTATTGTGATGTCATCAGCTGTT
Source organism: Schistocerca serialis cubense (assembly GCF_023864345.2). NCBI lineage: Eukaryota > Metazoa > Arthropoda > Insecta > Orthoptera > Acrididae > Schistocerca > Schistocerca serialis. Next base: position 376,299,968 of record NC_064643.1, on the reverse strand, counting down.
TGTGCACGGTGGGGGAAACGTTCAACAATACGAACACTTTTCACTGCTGGCAGCAGCATATCAACAATGTCTTTAGTACACACTGCAGTCTAGTTTAAGCACTCTTTCTGCTACAATTTTAGAGCAGCTTGTGATCACACATTTTTCTAAACTGGCACGCAGGCCAGCACTACCCATAAATGTAGCTACCACTGTGAACTACAGCAGCATAATTCCGTATTACTAAAGGGGCAGCATAATTCTGTATTACTAAAGGGCAAGAATGTAAATTGTTCTTGAACTCAGTATCATAAGTGCCCATACTTTGTCATAGAATACATGGAGCCGATTGTAAGGGTCTACCACAATGCAAATTGCATGCAATTGGAAGTACCAGTAAGTCCATAATAAGTTCAGCATTAGAAGATTTATAAACTTGCAGAAGGGAATTCTCCAGAGTTTCTATGGGCACACTATGTCGTAACTGACCATGTGGCATACTGTGGAGATTGAGGGTTATGTGGCCAAAATTAACAAAGTGTCAAAAAGCACTACCAGAGACAATGGTGAGCCAAATAATCCACATACATGGTCATTTAGGCCCAATTTCCATGATTGGATTCTAAAAGGAATAGGATAAATACTATGGGTGGATGGCAGAATGGAACTACCTGTACCTGGGCCACTGAAACATGTTGCTTCAAATCACTCTACAAGTGCCGTAAAATTGGAAGTATGATTGACGAACAAACAAGGATCTCGATGTGCTGCGTATTCTGAACTAATTACAGCACAGCAACAAAAGCTGGTTCCAGCACCAACACTACCATGTTGCCAGCTTCTGTGTAAACATTGTGTGTTAATGTGCGACTACCTGCTTCTATATAGTTATGCTGTGTTACTGCCTAGACTACAGTTTCTGTTTACTGAAGAATGTCACAAAAATGACATTGTTCACCAAGTGACAACTTGTTGCATTGTAGAGTACCATTAAATAATCCGGCTTTGGAATTGCTATGAACAGCGTATAAGTTTTATGAGCAAGAAAAAGAATTTGTTTCTGTTCATGGGCATGTATCGATACCTGCTGATAAAAGTTTTAGAATTTACCTTGAAAACTCCAGGATTCAGTCAAACAACTGTTACAAGTAAAGGGGTGCTACTTCAAGACTTGCAAGATTTTGAAGTAAACCGTGTGGAGCAAATACCCTTGTGGATAAAACAGTGTATTTTTAAGGACTACTGGATAGAAAAAAAAAGCAGCCTCATTCAGTTACAAATTTTGATTAATAAACTGATGCAGTTTATTGGTACGTTTGGATATTATAATAGGAAAGATCAACCAGCAAAAGCAAATTTCTAATTTCTTTAAAAGAATGTGAACTTTTCTCGGGTATGAAAACATCAATTAAAAATGTGTTAAAAAGTATTGGCTTCCATTTTAGACAGTTAGACAGGCAAAAACTGTTGCTCAAAAAAAGCTCGTGTTGTTGCAGCTCATAATGTTCCCTTAAATAAAATTGCAGAAAAAGGATATACATTCAATTACACAGTTATATGAAACCTGGGACAATGCTGGAGAAGCAGCAAGTTTTTCAAATCTTTTGTGCATGAAGGACTTTAAGCTTTTCAATCGAGAAAAACCGGTGACTGCCATGACGGTGTGGACCACCCATGATTTCTGCAGTGGTTTAAAACAGCTTAGTGTTACAAAAGTGTTTGTAATGGATAATGCACCTTACCATTCTGTGATTTTAGCAAAACTTGAACTAGTGACCTCAAATAAATTCTGTGCAGTGGTTGCAGATGAGAGGCACTGCTGCAGCCATGAGCGTAACAAAGCTGCTGTTATATTCACTTGTAAAACAAAATAAGCCTGTTGCAGATGAAACTGCAAGGGAGCAGGGTCATATCGTAATCAGGCTACTGCCTTATCAGTGACATTTTACCCCAACTGAACTGGTTAGGAATGATGTCAAGCCTTACATTCGAAATAATAACAAGGCATAATCCGTATCACTTCAGGCACGGGGGTTACACTTTCATAGTATCGGATGTTATTGAATTTAGCATATGTTAAAATTTAGGAGTAAGTAAGAAATATGTATTTTCTTGTTTTCTCCAAAAAAAAAATTCCTACCCCAAGATACAGGCCTCCAAAGAGGACACTGTGAACACCATTTTGAAGATGGGAATTTCGGATTTTTTTTTTTAATGCTGTATGTCTGTTAACAGTTCTAGATATTTTGTTGGAGTTTTTATTATTTGAAAGATAATTGCTTAATGATTACAATGGTATCTGTCAAAGTTCTTTTACTGTTGCCTTTTGAAATTTTTTTTATAATTTGCAGGAAAAAAATTTTTTTTTTCAAAAATGCCAATCCAGAAAAGTTAGATTTTTTCCTGTTGATTAGTACCATGGAGTACTATATTCTCTGTAAATGAGAGCTCCACTTTTAAGTTGGACAGGTTTTCTTTAAATTTTTTTTTTTCCAAGGGTAATGTATGTCTTCACTGAAGTTGTTTCTTACTAATTTCTTTGTTACAATGTTTATTTCTATTGTCTTTATTGCAGTTATTTCTTATCACTTTTTTGTTGCAGTTATTTCTTTTCACTTTCATTGTTGCAGATATTTCTTTTCACTTTCATTGTTGCAGATATTACTTACACTATATACAGTTTCTTGTCAGTTTCTTTGTCGTGGTTGTTGATTGCAGGTTTCCGTATAGTTGTTGTTCAGTGCTAATTTGTTTACTGAAGAGGCTTCTTAGAAATTTGATACCATCCAGTGAGTTCTGTGTTTTCATGAGGAAGTTGCCAGTTGACACAGTTGCTGTGTGTTTTGTAAAAGGACTGTTTGCAAACAAAAAAACAGACTTTGTTCAGGTTGGGAATAAGTGTTCTCATCTGAAGAATTTTTCAAAGTGAAGATGTTTACAATGACGACTTTTTGTGTTCTAAATGTTTTGACAGAGTATAATGATAATGATAGTATCTGAACAAGGTGAAGCCTCCCACAGTGGAGATGATGTAGATTAAATACCCTGAATCAGTCAACTACAGAGGTAGCCGTTAGTCCTGTTAAGAAACCGTGGTCAGTGAAGTCGAGTCATAAGCTCTATGCATCAAGAAAGTGCAGAGAAATTACTAAAGCTACGGATGAATATACTACAGCAAAACTGACCACACTCTTCAAAGTAGATATTCCATCTTCAGAAGAAAATGAACCAAAGCACCCTTGCACCTCTTGCCATGAATTTTTCACAAATATCAATCCAGTTGTTGAATACTGTGCATCCTACAGTGAAAAGGTGCAAGTTTTAACTATTATTTCTGAGACATTTTCAAAGAAAACAATTTTGAACCACTTTCCATCAGTATCAAAGTACATCGTAGACAAATTAAGAAATGTGAGGTCTGCAAAAGGAGTCTTTGGAAGACCAGTCCCTATTATGGTCATCCTGTAGAAGCAACTAGTGCAGTCATTTTGTCTGGAAGGTAAATGGGACTGTTCTCGCCAGAGTGCCAGCAAAAAAAGACACTTTAACTGTAATAGTTGAAGGACAAAAAAGTTGGGAAAGTGAAGAGGTGCATGACTCGCAGTATTACAGAAACTTTTGCAATTTATAAGAGCAACTGTACGACTTCACATAAGATCAAAATCTTATGCACTACGATCTAAGTGGGTAGTTCCACACCTACCTAGAGATGTCTGTTTATGTGTGTACTGCACGAATTTTGAACTTTGTGTGGTAACTTTGAAGAAATTACTGGAGCATGTGACATGTGACACCTTGGTTCGGCAGGTGAAGTCATTAGTAGCCTGTGACGTAAAGTGACAGACTTGTTTGTTTCAAGAATGTGGTGACTGCCTTGGAAAGGGAGGACTGCCTTTACAGATATTTGGCCTGGAAGACATAGCAGATAACTCTGCACAAATTACATATGCAACATGGGAGGAAAATAAACTAATTAAGAAAACTGTCGACTTTGACAGTTTCATTGATGAACTTGGTAAATTGGCAGTGAAAGCAGTAACACACCAGCATCTGAAAAAATTGCAGCACCACCACGCTGCAGAAGCAAAAGGGTGTGTACAGGCTGAAGAACTATGTTTAGTGCTTCACTGTGATTTTGCTGAGAAATAGTCTGCATTTCTCCCACAAGAAGTACAAGGGTGTCATTGGAGTAATGATCAGGTTTCAATTTTTACAGGAGTGACATATTTTCAAAACAAGACCATAAGTATTGCAGGTATAAATGATGGCACAGGACATGACTCAGCACATGCTTTGCTAGCAACGCACAAAATTCTTCAACTGTAAACAGGGGATGAGAAGATCATCATTATTTGTGATGGTGCTCCTAGTCATTTTAAAAATTGTTACCAGCTGTTTGAATTGAACATGTCACTTGTGCCAACTGACTGGGAATACCATGATACTGGTCACGGGAAGGGGCCTTGTGATGGTGTAGGAGGTCTGCTGAAGCACCATGCTACATAACATAATCTTTCCAGACCAAATACAGCTGCGATTCAGAATGCTGAGCGTTTTATGATAGTCATGAAATCTTACACATCCATAGCCCTCATTATTTTGTCCAAAGAGGAAATCGAAGAATTCCATAAGCAGAAAAAAGAAGAATGGTCCAAACAAACTACTCCTGTGAAAGGAATTCAGAAGACACATTTTTGGACCCAAAGTGATGGGCGAACTCATATTGCACGCACTTTAAAGAGCAAGAAGAAATTTCGTTCGTTCGGCCAACACCTCAGAAAAAGTAGTACAATATTCAGATTCACAAACTGAGAAGAGGGATGTTTGTGGCGTGTTTGTATGACTGTGAATGGTGCATTGCAGAGATTATAGACACCAGTTATGAGTTAAACGAAATTGTAGTGGACTTTATGCTACCACACGGACTAGCCGCTGGACATAGGTTTGCAGCTGAAGGACAGCAACAACGACATCAGTGTTCACTTCCTGTTCACAATGTTTTGAAGCTTGTATGTGCTCCAGTTCCTATTGGTTCAATAGGAAAGCGTCACTCTATATCAACGGAAGATACTGGAGCAGTGGAACACATTTTTAGTTCATAGAAAAGACAGGCTAATTTCAGTACAAAACAGAGTGCACACAAGTTGTATAAATTGAAACCTTCAAATTTTTGGAACTTTCACTCACATTTTGGAACCATTTAAAATGCTTGAAGAATGAGTCTCTTACTCATCTTTCAAAACTAAAATTATGTTCAATAAGGCTACGTTTTGATTTTTATGAGCCTGTTATGTGATAATGTGGTAATAAAACAGGCTTTATGTATGGCAAAAATTTCAATTGTTTATAAAACCTGTTCAACCTAACAGTGGGAGCTCTCCTTTTCAGGGAATGTAGAACTATGTGGTACTACTCAACAGAAAAAAAAATCAAAATTTAATGATTGGCATTTAAAAAAAAAAATTCTCCTTAAATTATAAAAAAAGTTCAGAATGCTATAGTAAAAGAACTTTGACAGATAAGTCCAAATGGAGGATTTATTTGTTATCATAAATCAATTATCTTCCAAACCAAAAATAAATAAATAAATAAAATATCTAGAACTGGTCCAGAGATTTTAAATTTTTTTCCAAAATTTGCATCTTCAAGACAGTGTGTGCAGTGTCATCTTTCGAGGGCTGCATCTTGGAGAAGAAATTTTTTTGGAGAAAACAAAAAAATACATGTTCCTTACTTAGTCCTTCATTTTAACATAGGCTAAATTCAATAATATCCGAGACTGCGAAGGTAAGATTTTTTCCTAGCCTGCCTGAATTGATAGGACTATGCCACAAGTCTTTTATAACAAAACAAGTGGAAAGACTGCTACATGAAGGTCTTGCTACTGTAGACACCACGCCTTAGAAGAAGAAAGCAGACCACGTTGGTAAGCTTATCAGAGAAGCACAGACTATAGACAGAATTACACATGAGAATGAACAATTAATGATTTCTGTTAATGGTGATGACAATGATTTTGGCGCCAATTTCAATGATGGTGAAAGAGAACTGCACGTAATTGCGCCACTGACATCGTAAATAGGTGGGTGTAAATGTATACAGAATTATTTCTTTCTCTCTGCAATTGAGTAGGCTGTGTATCTTTTTTTTATTTAGTTATACGATTGTGGACAGTGTGTTATTTAGTATGCTCAGGTTTACATTATTGTATGATGTTTTATATGCAGCCATTATAGTAACAATTTGTAGCAACTTCTCGTACACATTGTCATTAACTTTGGGGATTGTTTTTATTTCACAGTTTTATATACTATCAAACACTTTTTCTCCACTGTTAAAAAAAATTCATACATGTATACATTATTATGCAATGACTTATATACACATTGACTGTAGCTTACATTTACAAAACATACTTTAAAAGCTATCAGCTGTTGGCGTGTGCAGTGGCAACTACTGAAACCTTGCAGTCGCAATACAGCCAACTACACATAAGCTGTCAAGTGACGTATTTCAGTGGCTCGGATATAACAACAAATTATATGTTGAAAAATTCTTGTCATAAAATGGGAAAATGGATTAGGTGGACAGTCTTATGTGTCGTGCAACAGATCATACACTCATGGCGATAATGATTTTATGGCAACCATCAGTGTTGATACTTTTATCTCGGGGTATCCCGGAAGTCAATCTGGGAGTAATAAAAGATAATTGGAGGAGAGAGAAGCTCTCTTGAAGCAGTCAACTGGGAAAACCTGTCAATGCCATCACAATTAAAGACACATTATCACATTTCTAACATGAAAACAGAGGAAGGAAATTTTCTAATGCTATTAGTGGAGCAGTCTGAGTGGTCCAATTTGATAGGCCTTCCATTTACACATCACTGAACTGTGACTGTAAACTAGCTACTCCTTTATTGGAAATCCTATTGTTTTTCTCATCACTTTAAATCAATAATGAAAGATATCATTAAACTGCATGTAATTGCATTATAGAGGAAAATGCAAACCAGTTGGCTTCACCCAAGAAATGTGTGACTGGAGCCAATACAAACTGATTCTTTGTGACTGCATGGACTAGTGCCAGTGTGTAGTTTACCCAGTGGGCTGTTTAGACACACCTGAGGTTACAGAGATCCTAGACAATATGGGCAGTGCTTGTATTTTACTATCATGAGTTTATACAGTGGATATCATTGGCTTGAGATGCAAATAGAATCATCCATTAACTACATTTACTATCACTTCAGGACTTTTTGAGTACTATAGAATGCCCTTTGGGTTACAAAAAAAAAAAAAAAAAAAAAAAAATGAACCCATCAGTTACATGTGATGTGTGAACATTTTAAGCATACTAATGCATGGACAACACAGAGTGTATGAATCTGAATGATATACAAGGAGATTTCAAAAAGTAAGTTAAACATGATTATGGCAGACCATATAACTTTCATTTAATGCTGCACTACACTCCAAAGTGATACAGATACATGAAACTACTATTTTTCAACATAATCACAAAGTCTCTGTGAACAATGGTTGGAATGCTTTACGAAATGTTCAGTTCCTCAACGTCAGAAATCTGTTTCTTGGTCACAGGACTACTTGACAACCACTGTGTGAACATACGGATCATTGGACAATCTCCCTTGCCCCAACGTTTTTTCAGCTTGAGGGGGAGGGGGGGGGGGGGGGGGGGACACGAAATCACGTGGTTCATGATCTGGACTTTCCAATCAGCATCTGTGTGGTCTGATCAAATTATTGGCACCATTTCACTATGGCTGAGTGTGACTAAATTTGGTCCATATACCTTCAAAAGTTCACGATGAATCTGTGTGCGATTTACACATTTTGCCAAGAATCATACTTTGGAGTATGTTTTCACCTGCTGCGCCGTTTTAATCACTCACTCTTATGCACCTGTTGTCCACACCACAGAAAAACCCAGCATGTGTACATTCTTCTGACAATGTGCCACTCTTGTTGCACAATGGTCTAGCATTGGACCAAATGTGTAGCTTATTTTCTGGAGTCCTTACATTTGCTCTCTAAGGACACTGACAGATGTGAAATACGAATGTGCAAAATCCTAAAATGCCTCCACTGAGTCTCAAAACCTGTCGCTCCACACTAGTAGTTTGATACTCGCACATCATCAACTGGGATGGAATTTGACCAGATCTCCATCTATTAGAAGCTGTAAAATTGTCAAGCCAGTTGTGGACTTGTAGAGGAAAGGAGATACATTTCACTGGACAACAAAAGGTGAGGGAATTGTGCCTTAAGCCAGGAAATAGATGGACCAAGTGCATTTGCTAGCTTATACCTCATGGCAACTTAACAGAGGTGAAGAATATTATACACCACAGATAGACAATCTAAATCTGACCTATGGTATTTCCAGTGTTATCTAACTGGATTAGCACACTGAGTAATTACCATCCATGCAACATTCAAATGGCAGCTGGTGCAAAGACGCATCCAGTCACACTGCCTGTCAGCAGGTTTGATTATGATGTGACACAATGGCCTGGATATGCACAAGGCAACAAAGATGGGCCAAGTCAAAATGTGCAGTAGAATGTCAACAGTTCACACCAAAAGTGGAGTTTGTCAATGACAAAGGAATTCTGTTTATGGAAACGGAAGCATGGCACAAATCACAGTGCCAATTAGATTTCAACATGCCAAAACTATAGCACAAACTGCTGTAACACCCTCACTGTGGACCTGGGCACCAATCTTTTTTCAGAACGAATTATCTAATTGCGTCAGCTCATTAAGATCCCCAATTTATGAAATAGTGGGCTATGCACCCAGCTCCCAAGGGACGTACAAAATTAGCATACATGATAGTAAAGGAAATGTGGAATCACTACGGAATTAGTTAGCATAAGAGTTAACATACACTTCTAACATATGCGGTAGCCACATATAATTCAAAGGTCACAAGAGCTCAAGACTCCTTGTGTATTAGATTGCGAATGGCTAGCAAATTGCTTCCCTGTTAGAACTGGATATGCCCACCAACATCAGACTTTTTTACATTTGCAAAAAGATTAAAGTTTATGCTGAAGCCTTAGGAAGTCAAGAAACTTGAAGAACACGAAAGCAACACTTCTAAAGTTATTATAGGACGGCGGGTATTCTTGAGTAATCTACAAACACTGAAGAGTAAACCAAAAAAAATTAGTTACTGGTTGCTAGAACAAAACATGAATGGTTCATAGCTTTACAATACATTCATATTAGTATGGAATGTTTGTTACTGAATTTACACCAGGGCTGAAGAAAGATTCTACACACAGCCATAACAATGCATGCTTTCTCCTTCACTGGACTTGTGGTATTACCTGCTAAAGGAATTATGATTTACCACCACAGGCAGTACATCAATGAATCTGCAAGTGTAGTGCATGATACTAAGTGAACAAAGCATTTGTGTGCATACTGATGCAAAGCTGTTACCGAACGAATACCATGTCGATTTCACAATATTGTTCCGTAACATTCTGGTAAATTGGGGGAAATTTGCAAATTTACTGTGCTTTGTTTCTCTTTGCACCTGAAGTGGAGCTTGAGTGAAAACAGGTAGAAGGTAGAGGAGGAAGGGGTTGGGGGGGGGGGGGGGGGGCAGTAACGCAGAGCATAAAAATTGCATCATGCAGAAATGGTAGTGGTTAGACCTTGTTTATACTTCTTCACAAACAACAGTGATAAACACTGTGGTCACTGTTGAATCAACAACTATATGCTTGTCACGGGAAAATATGGTACCCAACTTCTCCAAGCTGCCATTACACTCTGGGTTCTGCAGTGGTGTCTGGTGCTATGTAAGACATGTTTTCTGAAGAACATCTCGGGGTTATCAAACTGCCTCTACTTGTTGACCATGATGTTGTCTGCCTGGATGAGCACTACCTGCCATGACACAGTATCGAACCATCGACCTGTGAACCTAGTACCTCAGCCCACAGGGTTCAGACCCAGCTGACTCTTTCTGACACACAAGTTGAGCCAGGCCTATATTATTTGTGAATTCACATGGATGAAGATGGACAGTCTGGTTAAATACATCCAAATGTCTTTAGAAATGTAGGTGCATCCAGTGAAAAATTACACATTTTCAACACTAGACTATACAATAATGTGTCCTCACTGGTGACAATGAAATTAATTTTGTCTTCTAAACATATGCCCATTTTTATTGACTGTGTGCTTTCCAAAAAGAAGGAAGAAGTTCTAATATTGTCTGAAATCAGTTTTGTGTAGCTCAAATTACATTAGATACAACTAAAACTACCTTGAAAACAAATGACACACAAACAGTTTATGAGCATTCAAAATACACTGGTGTGCAAAACTTAAGGACAAAACTAGCTCACATGTTTTGCTCGATGGAACTCGGACCATACACAAAAAGAAATGTTGCCGTAAACTAAAGAAGATAACTACAAGAACTACTCAATGAGACAAACGGAAATGAACTTTTATTGAAAGACAATAATTACTCAGAAGTCACTACTATTTATGATGACCCCCAGACATTAAAAAAGGCAGGACATGGTTCTTAATAGAGCGTGTGATCACCATGGAGAGCAATGCATACACTGCCATGTGCTCCCATAATGGCCACAAGGTTGGTAAGGAGTTCTTGTGGCAGGGCATCCCACTTCTCCACCAGTGTGGTTAACAACTGTTGGATGGTCATTGACATGTGGGCATGTTGCAATACGTCCCCCCAACACGTTCCACACAAGCTCAATGAGATTTAAATCGGGGAAATGGGCAGGCCTGTCCATTCGCTGAATATCCTCTCATACGGAGAGCTCCTCCATCTGCGCTGTTCAGTGAAGTTGTGCATTGTCATCTATAAAAATGAAGTCAGGACCAAATGCACTGCTCAAAAGAGGCACATGGGGGAGAAGTATCTTTTTAATCTTCAGGGCTATAAAAATGTGGAAATCATATGGAGTGTGATCGGGACTCTGTGGAGGATGTGTGGTGGCTCCACACGTTGCCAAGGTTGTTTCACCCATAGTGCAGAAGTTTCATTGGGAAGCCCTTTCATGTCCTCCCTGAACGAAGAAGAAGAACATGACGTTTCTCCAATAGAGACTGAAAGTGGCAACAGTTCGTCATCTGACTGACAAGTGCTCACCAGTACTCCGAGATAAATACAGCCATCGTACACCACCCAACTCCTCAAAGACTTCTGTTCACAGGTAACCATTGTGAAATAAATGGTTTTACTTCCTAGATTCATAGAAACTAAAGAATGACTTCAAGTTTCAGTATAATTCAGTCACAGTCCAGTGCACGAGTATACTTGGAATTTTATTAATGGTACTCTCCAAAAATTTGCAGCTCTTTATTGTGAACTTTAAGAGCTGCATTTATATGTCTGTATGTCATGTCATTCAATATAAAAGTTTTATAATAATAAAAAAATACTATTTTTTGGAACATAATTTGAAAAAAAAAAATCAATATCTTAAGGAGTTAATCAAGTACTCTCCATACACTCTGAATAGTTTGGGAGACTTTCTACAACCTCGTCACGTTCCGCACTCAATTTTAAAACAATTGGTGCCACTGATCCTCCATTATAATTTTACATTTTGTTCCATAAACAAGTTGTAAATTAATCACCAATTTTTGCAAACTACTCCAATTTGGATCAGTACTTTCAGAAACAGGAAGTAAATGAAGATAAGAGGGAAATTCTAAGGGTTGCAGGGATCAAATACAGGGACCAAAAGGTTATCTGCAAAATGTACACAGAATCAATTGAAGTACCCTCTGCTCCCACTTCACGTGGTTTCCACACAGTATAGGCACAGGAGATCTACTGTATGGCTGTGGCCACACCAGCCGCTACCACCATGAGACTCAAAGGATATGAGAGGGAAGTAGCAGTTGTGGAGGGCATGGGAAAAGGCTGTAGTCTACTCATGATGTTAGCCAATCAGTACACTGTACAATTTGTGAAGGAAACAAAGAAGAAATTTGGAAATGGAATTATAGTTCAGTAGACAAAATTAAAACTTTGAGGTTTGCCACTGACACTGTAATATCTAGATGAATATCAACCAAAGTAAAAAAAGGGATAGAATTAGATTAGGAACTGAGACATTAAAAATAGTAGAAGAGTTTTGTTATTTGGACATTAAATTAAGTGACAATGGACAAAGTAGAGGAGTTATAACATGCAGAATGGCAATAACAAGAAAAGCATTTCTGAAAAAGAGACTACTGTTAACATAAAATATAAATGTAAACATTAGGGAAGCTTTTCTGAAGGCATTTTTCTGGAGTATAAGCCTGTACAGAAGTGAAATGTAGGCAACAAACAGTTCAACCAAAACTAAGTAAAGGGATTGATTGATGTAACAAAATTCTCAAGTATTAAGCAATTGTTGAATTGATAATGAAGGTAATGTGTGTGTGTGTGGGGGGGGGGGGGGGGATTCTAGGAGGAGGCTAAGGCTTGACTACAGTAAACAGATTCAGAAAGATGTAGATTACAGTAATTCTGCAGAGATGAAGAAGCTTGCACAGGACAGACTAGCAAACAGAGCTGCATCAAACCAGATTCAGACTGAGGACAAGAACAGCAACATTGACAATCGTGATAAAAATAATTAGTTATATTTTTACACATTAACTAATTGTGAGGTGTTCACTCAAATCAATATCTGCAGACTACAAGTGCCATGTCAACCAATATGATAATTAAAATATCCTCCATATTTTTATGTAACTGTGTATGTAAAAGTTTTGATACTTTGACTCTGCAAGCAAATAAAGGCAATTTATAGTCTGTGATATTCATTTTGCCTCAGTTTATTATAAGGATCTTTAGAGGCATAGGTTGAACATGCTTTGCTCATAAACCTTGCCTTTGACTTTCAATAATGTGAGCAGTAGTCACCACAACATTCTCTTCCACCTTGTTATTTTGTTTGAATTTTCCAATTTGAATGACAGATACTGACGTAATGAACAGGCACTTCAATAACTATGTGAAAGGACAAGAGTTAATTACAACTACTGAACCATGAACAGAGAGACCAGAATACAACATGGAAAGCAAGATGACAACATTTTATGTTGAAGTATCTCCCTCCATTATCTGCCACTGACAACATTCTAAACCACTTCTCTGGTTAATAAGCTGGAGAAAATTCCATGAGCTGGCGAATATGAGAGAGTTTTGTTATTCAAATACTGAATTACAGAATTAAATTCATTGAACTGAAAAAAAGAGAGGAAAAACAATTAAGCCAACCAAGGTGCCCCTGCTTTGATCTACATGTGTGTGCTATGGTAACATTTTAATGTTTGCTTGTTGCTGTGTAGCAGCTGCTTCACAGAAGAATTAGCCAGTATTAAAATTTGCCCAGTGACTGACTGCCCTATTGCAGTATCCACCATCTTCACCATCTTTGGGGAGGCTTCTTCCTTGATAACAAATTAAATATTCCATTTTAACGTTATGAACATTGTTTAAAACATGTTACAGAGCACTGCATACTTATAACAGTTCTGCAACACAGGAGGTGTGGCTGATACTTGAGGGCAGTACACTGCTTGTAAAAGGCATTGTTTGAGTCTATTTCTGATGCACAGCTTCAAAAAACAACAGTTCTTATTTTATGTAGGTAACTTGCTACACTTACTAAATATTTCACTTAAAGCATTGTTATAGCCATCAGCTGTACATATTCAACTTTAGTATCTACCACTTTTGATTATTACAACCATTATCACTGGAAGAAAAGAAGTATCAGTTGGATCACAAATGCTTGGAGCTCGACAAACATTGACACTAAGATACACACAATTTGGCTAATGTCATAAATCATACTGGTAGATTTAACTCCAATGTATATGATAATACACACTGAGGTGAAAAAAGTCATGGGATACCTCCTGATATCATGTCGGACCTCCTTTTGCGTGGCATAATGCAGCAACTCATCGTGACATGGACTCAAGTCACTGAAAGCACCCTGCAGAAATATTGAGGCATGCTGCGTCTGTAGCCGTCCGTAAATGTGAATGTGTTGCCAGTGCAAGACTTTGTGCACAAACTTACCTCTCTATATGTCTCACAAATGTTCGATGACATTCTTGTCGGGCACTCTGGGTGGCCAAATCTTTCACTTGAATTATTCAGAATGTTCTGACATGGCGCATTTGCATCCATAAAAATTCCATTGTTTTTTGTTAACATGTAGTCCAAGATTGGCTGCAAATGATTTCCAAGTAGCCGAACATACTCATTTCCAGCAAGTGATCAGTTCAGCTGGAACAGAGGACACAGTCAATTCCATGGAGCCACCACCAGCTTGCACAGCACCTTGTTGACAACTTGGGTCCATGGCCTCATCGTTGGGGTCTGCGCCACACTCTAACCCTACCATCAGCTCTTACCAACTGCAATTGGGACTCATCTGACCAGGCCACAGTTTTCCAGTCATCTAAGGTCCAATCAATGGTCACCAGCCCAGGAGAGGGCTGCAGGTGATGTCGTACTGTTAGCAAAGGCACTCACATCAGTCGTCTGCTGCCAAAGCCCATTAATGCCAAATTTCGCCACACTGTCCAAAAGGATATGTTGTACATCTCACATTGATTTCTACAGTCACTTCACAGAGTGTTGCTTGTCTGTTAGCACTGTGCAAACACTGCTGCTCTTGGTCATTAAGTGAAGCCCTTCGGCCACTGTGTTGTCTGTGATGAGAAGTAATACATGAAATTTGGTATTCTTGAAACCGTGAACCTCAGAATATTGAAGTCCCCATGATTTCCAAAATGGAATGTCCCATGCAACTAGGCTCGTACTACCATTCCATGTTCAAAGTCTGTTAATTCCAGTTTTGTGGACATAATCAGCTTAGAAGCCTTTCACATGCATCACATGATTATATATGGCAGTTTCACCAATGCACTGCACTTTCTTACCTATCTGTGTATATGTACATTGCTATCCCATAACTTTTGTCATTATTGGAGGTTAAGCAACTTGTGTGACTTATGACATTAGTCAAATAATGTGTGTTATACATACCATTGCAGATTATTATTGTATTTGGCTTGGTGTTGACTCGTTTATGAGTGGTATGCATTTTTGATCCATCTGAAGTACTGCTTTTCTGCCAGTGTTGATGGTTGTAATAGCCAAAACTGGTGAAGAATAAAGTTGAATGTTTACAGCTGATGGCTATAAAAATTCTTTTCGTCAAACCACAATAGTGGCCAGCAGAAATTAGTGGGACCCATTACAGGACCCAGTCCAGCATTAATTTATTCCAATTATAAGAACTGCTTTAAATAATTAAACCATACTTTAATGTACAACACAAAAATCTTAATCTTCCATCATAGTAACATAAAATGCACAGTTTTTTCAATTTAATTTTGGACTAACCCATGCCAACTTGGCCAAACAAGTCAATCTGACAATGTCAACAAAAACCAGTCAAACATAAGATTTGCAACACATATATTTTCTACACCACAAACCCTAAACAATGAAAATATGTTCTGCAACCTCCAGAATACTGTGTGGTCATGTGAAACATAAAACAAACACCAGTCACAACAATAACTAAAATATTTCATTTGAAAGTGTACAACGTTAAACTTGAGATTTTACACATTGTGTCTTAGAATTTCTGAATGTGTTACCTTCTCTTACTAAAATTAATTACTTTTAGGGAATCTTAACTACATCTAGATTTACAACTCATTCTACCAACAACTACAACTATCTGATAGGTACTTAGGTTATGAAGTTTTGTTTTTCAATATTATGAGGAGAAAAGTGGAAAGGGAGAGAAATAAAAAGACTGGGTGTGGTGGTTGAATGACGGCTGTGTAGTGTTGGAATGGGAACAGAGAAGGGGCTGGACAGTAACTAACTAACAGTAAATAACGAAGGTTGTGGCCACGAGGGTTACAGGAACATAGAAGGTATTGCAAGGAAAGTTCCACCTGCACAACTCAGGAAAGCTGGTGTTGGTGGGAAGGATCCACATGGCACAGGCTACAAAGCAGTCATTGAAATGTAGGATATCAATGTCTGCCAGCGTGTTCAGCAACAGGATGGTCCACTTGTTTCTTGGCCACAGTTTGTCGGTGGCCATCAATGCAGACAGACAGTTTGTTGGTTGTCATGCCTACACAGCACAGAGGCTGCAGCTTAGCTTGTAGACGACATGACTGGTTTCACAGGTAGCCCTGCCTTTGATGGGATAAGCGATGTTAGTGACCAGACTGAAGTAGGTGGTGGTGGGAGGATGTATGGGACAGATTTTGCATCTAGGTCCATTACAGGGGTATGAGCCATGAGGTAAGGGATAGGGAGCAGGGATTGTGTAAGGATGGACAAATATATTGTCTACGTTCGGTAGACAGCAAAATACCATTGTGAGAGGGGTGGGAAGGATAGTGGGGAGGAAATTTCTCATTTCAGGGCATGACGAGAGGTAATCAAAACCC
Source organism: Schistocerca serialis cubense (assembly GCF_023864345.2). NCBI lineage: Eukaryota > Metazoa > Arthropoda > Insecta > Orthoptera > Acrididae > Schistocerca > Schistocerca serialis. The sequence goes on along the minus strand of NC_064643.1, from coordinate 376,283,475 downwards.
TGGCAGAGAATGTAATTCAGTTGCTCCAGTCCTAGGTGGTACTGTGTTACGAGGGGAAAGCTTCTCTGTGGCTGGATGGTGGGACTTCGGGAAGTGGTGCGAGACAGAAGATAAGGCAGCGAAATTTGTTTTTTTTTTTTTTTACAAGGTTGGGAGGGTAATTTTCCTCCCAACCTCTTACAAAACCACATCTCCCATGCAACTGAATTACATTCTCTGCCAGGGTTTCGATTACCTCTCATCATGTCTTGAAATGAGAAATTCTCTCCCCACTATCCTTCCCACACCTCCCACAGTGGTATTCTGCCGTCCATTGAACCTACACAACATACTCATCCATCCTTACACAACCCCTGTTTCCAATCCCTTACATCATAGCTCTTACCCCTGTAATAGACCTAGATGCAAGATCTGTCCCATACATCCTCCCACCACCACCTACTCCAGTCGTCACTAATATCACCTATCCCATCAAAGGCAGGGCTACCTGTGAATCAGTCATGTGGTCTACAAGCTAAGTTGCAAACAGTGTGCTGCATTCAATGTAGGCATGACAACCAATAAGCTGTCTGTCCGCATGAATGGCCACTGACAAACTGTGGTCAAGAAACAAGTGGACCACACTATTGCTGAACACACTGCCAATCATGATATCCTCCATTTAAATGACTGCTTCACAGCTTGTGGCATGTGGATTCTTCCCAGTGACACCAGCTTTTCTGAACTGCGCAGGTGGGAACTTTCCCTGCAATACATCCTACATCCCTGTAACCCTCTGCCCTCAACCTTTGTTAATCACTGTCCTCACCCATCCAGCCCCTTCCCTGTTTCCATTTCAGCACTACACAGCCGTCATTACACCACCACATCGAGTCTTTTTATTATTTTTTTCTCTCTTTTTCCATTAAGTCCTCCCCCCCTCCCCATCTCTCCCCTACCCTCTGTCTAACCTGCAGCTTTTCACTGTCCACCACCCCCACCATAGTATCCCTCCCCCTCCCCGCCCTTTACTCCTCCTTACCACCACCCAGTCACCACTCCCATCATGCACTGGTGCTGCTGCTCGCAGTGTGGTTTCAGTTGCCTGAAACTGCAGTTTGTGTGTGTGTGTGTGTGTGTGTGTGTGTGTGTGTGTGTGTGTGTGTGTGTCTTGTTGACAAAGGCCTTAATGGACGAAAGCTTTAACTGTGAGAGTCTTTTTGTTGTACATAGCTGCAACTCGGCATCTCCACTATCTGGTGAGTAGCAACTTTCCTTCTCATAGTATTGTTGCATTTCATCCTGGATTTTCTATTGTTTAAGTTTTGTTTTTCAGTATAATAATTATTTACAACATTCTGCCATACCGTTTTACTCACCTGGCAAGGTGTTGCACTTCCCCATTCACTCAATATAAGTCTATTTACTCCATGAAGAGCTGTTTCAACACATGTCTTATCAAATTCTTCTAGCTGCTGAAGCTTTGATTTTATTGTGTCAAAATCTCGTGTAAAAGGTGAAACAATTTCATAAAGTGATGAAAATGCAATCTGTACAAAGAAAGAATAACAAATTACAATGGTTATGTACTATGTAACATTAATGCACAAACTAAAGATAGTTACCAATAAGTACAAAAACTAATCACAAACAAATGTAGAGTAACTTTTGGGGGATTTCTGCACTTCTCAGATATTTAAGTTTTGTTAACAGCAGATCCACTGAACATTTTAAGCTACATTTCGCTTTTGAGATTTAAAAAAAGAGATGATTCTAGGTCTGACAATTGCAGCAGACAGTGAAGAACTTTACCCTGTATGGCCCAAAACATAAAAACATGAGGATTAGCAAAGTGCCATGCCGTCATTAGAAGAAATTCTTTGTGTAATACCCAAACAAATACCTGAACACATTTACAAACATCTATTATAATTGAAACACTTGGCACATTAAAACTGTGTGCCGGACCAAGACTCGAACTCAGGAGCTTTGCCTTTCACGGGAAAGTGCTCTACGGCAGCTACTGTGCTATACTGGCAGAAATGAAACTGTGGGGATGGGTCGAGAGTCATGCTTGGGTAGCTCAGATGGTAGAACACTTGCCTGCAAAAGGCAAAGGTCCCAAGTTTGAGTCTCGCTCCAGCACACGGTTTTAATCTGCCAGTAAGTTTCATATCAGCACACACTCCGCTGCAGTGTGAAAATCTCATTCTGGAAACATCCCTCAGGCTGTGGCTCAGCCATGTCTCCACAATATCCTTTCTTCCACGAGTGCTAGTTCTGCAAGGTTTGCAGAAGAGCTTCTGGAAGTTTGGGAGGTAGGAGACGAGATAGAGCACTTGCCCGTGAAAGGCAAAGGCCCCGAGTTCGAATCTCAGTCCGACACACAGTTTTGATCTGCCAGGAAGTTTCATATCAGTACACACTCCACTGCAGAGTGAAACTCTCATTCTGGAACTATTATTATTATTATTATTATTATTATCATCATTATTATTATTATTATTATTTACTAGACTCTTACAAGACCAGACTCTTAAATACACCCTCCTCCTCAACAACAACCAAATGGCAACAATTACAACTTATTTATTTATATTTATTTCATCCGACCATATTACTAGCTTCAGACTCACTGTTACACGGGACCATCAATAATGATGACGTTGATGAGGCATAAATATTCCCTACATCAGAGCTCTTGCAACACAAAAACTAATATGGAAGCTGAATAGGTAAAAGAATCCACTTTTCCTCCAAGAGAGCAGGAATTACTTGATGGCTTTCTAACTATCTGCCTGTATCAAACTTCTGAACATGATATATGAATCTGTTGAAGCTAGTAAAGTGAAAATAAAATTTTTGAGCAGCTGACAAATAATTTTTATTTTGGTGAAAAGGATCCAGCAAGGGCTAACAATCTGAAAAAAAGAGGTAGAGGCAATTCGCAAGCTCTTCCCTTGACACAGTGATTACTAAGAGTCATTCCAACACCTTCAATCAGATGTGAAGTGGACGGACCAATTAAAAAATACAGGCTGGACAAAATGTGCTTTGTAACTTCCCCCTCATATGATATGCCAACTGATGTTTGATCCCTCAAGTTAAGGAATTCAGTGATCTTATTATTTCCAAGCACATCAGGTAGTCTATGGTGGACTGAAATAAAAACCATACTGCTACTGAGAAGATTCAAATCCTCAGATCAATTGGGGGTTTATCTCCTATGCAAGGGCGGTGATATAACAATTCTGACACTTGAAGTTCAATGAGAAAGGCAGAATATGCTCCATCAAGTTGTTGGACCTGAGCAACTGTATAGTGGCCACTGCAATTCTATTCTACTGTAAATGGTGTGTGTGTGTGTGTGTGTGTGTGTGTGTGTGTGTGTGTGTGTGTGTGTGTGTTTGGGGGGGAAGGGAGGGAGGGAGGGAGGGAGGGAGGGAGGGAGGGAGAGGGAGAGGGAGAGGGAGAGGGAGAGGGAGAGGGAGAGGGAGAGGGAGAGGGAGAGAGAGAGAGAGAGGAGAGAGAGAGAGAGAGAGTTGGAATCACTTTGCTGCCCTTATACAGACTGAATGATTTCTGCATGGTAGCTAAAAGGCCTAAGCATCTTTCGTCCTGTGATGAGACATCTATGGAGGCCCAATGGAGTCATTAAAATCGGCATTGTCTCATTGGCTGATGTCTGATCATCTACTTCAGTCTGGGCAAGGATCATGACAGGTCTATAAAATTTGAGGGATTGGACCAAGTTACACATCATGAAAACATGAAGGTTCACAGTGCTGGCCACATCTGTAGAAAACTTTTGCTGGCCAATGAATGTGATGTCTTCCATGGGTGACAGATAAATCCAGATTCAGAGCTAGGTGGAGTACTTGGGACTAATGATGGCCTTAACAAATCATGTCTAGTGCCAGTTATTTTGTGGCACACTATTATAATCATCATCATCATCATCATCATCATCATCATCCTGTAGTCTTCGTTCACTAACCTCTTCAGTTTCTCATAACTGTTTTCTATCCTTATACTATCCACCATCTGGTATCTTCTACGTCCTTTTCTTCTTCTTTTATTCACCATTACTTCTACAGCATCCAACAGTAAACAATTTCTCTCATCCACTGTCCAAGCCAATTCTGTTACCTCTTCCTGATTACCTTTAAAATTTCTCTCCCTTCCCCCCACCCTCTCTTCTAAACACCACCCCAGTTCTCACTTTGTCTATCCACGTTATCCCACCCATCTTCCTCCTAAGCCAGATTTCAAATGCTTCTGTCCTCCTTTCTTCCTGTTTCCCCCCAGTGACCAAGTCTCAGCTCTGGGTAATGCCACTTTTAATATAAAGCACTTCACTATTTCTTTCACAGGTCCCTGACGATGCACCCACATAGAAGCCTCCTTCTCTTATTAAATGTCTCACTACCATCGCAATTGTGCTTTCCTCTGCTGTCTCATTCCCAAGCTGTACTTGTATTCTTTATTTTAGGTATAGATTCTTAATTAGCCTTCTATCCTTCCAATCGATTTCATTCTTAGAATGTCCATTAATTTAGTCAACTGTACTCTATCATAGGCTTTCTTCAAGTCAATGAAAACAGTAAAAACTTTTCTTCTTCCTTCAATGTATCTCTCACCTATAATTCTCAACAGCCAAACTGCATCTCTTGTACCTTTACCTCTTCTAAATTCATGCTGTTCCTCTGCAATACCTTTATCCAGTCTATCATGAAGTCTTATACTCATCACTCTTATGTTGTTGTGGTCTTCAGTCCTGAGACTGGTTTGATGCAGCTCTCCATGCTACCCTATCCTATGCAAGCTTCTTCATCTCCCAGTACCTACTGCAACCTACATCCTTCTCAATCTGCTTAGTGTATTCATCTCTTGGTCTCCCTCTACGATTTTTACCCTCCACGCTGCCCTCCAATGCTAAATTTGTGATCCCTTGATGCCTCAGAACATGTCCTACCAACCGGTCCCTTCTTCTCGTCAAGATGTGCCACAAACTCCTCGTCTCCCCAATTCTATTCCATACCTCCTCATTAGTTATGTGATCTACCCATCTTATCTTCAGCATTCTTCTGTAGCACCACATTTCAAAAGCTTCTATTCTCTTCTTGTCCAAACTATTTATCGTCCATGTTTCACTTCCATACATGGCTACACTCCATACAAATACTTTCAGAAATGACTTCCTGACAATTAAAATCTATACTCGATGTTAACAAATTTCTCTTCTTCAGAAACGCTTTCCTTGCCATTGCCAGTCTACATTTTATATCTTCTCTACTTTGACCATCATCAGTTATTTTGCTCCCCAAATAGCAAAACTTCTTTACTACTTTAAGTGTCTCATTTCCTAATCTAATTCCCTCAGCATCACCCGACTTAATTCGACTACATTCCATTATCCTCGTTTTGCTTTTGTTGATGTTCATCTTATATCCTCTTTTCAAGACACTGTCCATTCTGTTCAACTGCTCTTCCAAGTCCTGCTCTCTCTGACAGAATTACAATGTCATTGGCGAACCTCAATGTTTTTATTTCTTCTCCATGGACTTTAATACCTACTCCGAATTATTCTTTTGTTTCCTTTACTGCTTGCTCAATATACAGATTGAATAACATCGGGGACAGGCTACAACCCTGTCTCACTCCCTTCCCAACCACTGCTTCCCTTTCATGCCCCTCGACTCTTATAACTGCCATCTGGTTTCTGTACAAATTGTAAATACCCTTTCGCTCCCTGTATTTTATCCAAGCCACCTTTAGAATTTGAAAGAGAGTATTCCAGTCAACATTCTCAAAAGCTTTCTTTAAGTCTACAAATGCTGGAAACGTAGGTTTGCTATTCCTTAATCTTTCTTCTAAGATAAGTCGTAAGCTCAGTATTGCCTCACGTATTCCAATATTTCTACGGAATCCAAACTGATCTCCCCCGAGGTTGGCTTCTACCAGCTTTTCCATTCTTCTGTAAAGAATTCGTGTTCGTATTTTGCAGCAGTGACTTATTAAACTGATAGTTCGGTAATTGTCACATCTGGCAACACCTGCTTTCTTTGGGATTGGAATTATTATATTATTCTTGAAGTCTGAGGGTATTTCGCCTGTCTCATAGATCTTGCTCACCAGATGGTAGAGTTTTGTCAGGACTGGCTCTCCCAAGGCCGTCAGTAGTTCTAATGGAATGCTGTCTACTCCCGGGGCCTTGTTTCGAAGCAGATCTTTCAGTGCTCTCTCAAACTCTTCACGCAGTATCGTATCTCCCATTTCATCTTCATCTACATTCTCTTCCATTTCCATACTATTGTCCTCAAGTACATCGTCCTCGTATAGATCCTCTACATACACCTTCCACCTTTCTGCTCTCCCTTCTTTGCTTAGAACTGGGTTTCCATCTGAGCTCTTGATATTCATACAAGTGATTCTCCTTTCTCCAAAGGTCTCTTTAATTTTCCTGTAGGCAGTATCTATCTTACCCCTAGTGAGATAAGCCTCCACATCCTTACATTTGTCCTGTAGCCATCCCTGCTTAGCCATTTTGCACTTCCTGTAGATATCATTTTCGAGACGTTTTGTATTCCTTTTTGCCTGCTTCATTTATTGCGTTTTTATATATTCTCCTTTCATCAATTAAATTCAATATATCTTTTGTTACCCAAGGGTTTCTAGTAGCCCTCGTATTTTTACCTACTTGCTCCTCTGCTGCCTTCACTACTTCATCCCTCAGAGCTACCCATTCTTCTTCTACTGTATTTCTTTCCCCCATTGCTGTCAATTGTTTCTTTATGCTCTCCCTGAAACTCTGTGCATCCTCTGGTTTAGTCAGTTTATCCAGGTCCCATCTCCTTAAATTCCCACCTTTTTGAAGTTTCTTCAGTTTTAATCTACAGTTCATAACCCATAGATTGTGGTCAGAGTCCACATCTGCCCCTGGAAATGTCTTACAATTTAAAACCTGGTTCCTAAATCTCTGTCTTACCATTATATAATCTATCTGATACCTTTTAGTATCTCCGGGATTCTTCCATGTATACAACCTTCTTTTATGATTCTTGAACCAAGTGTTAGCTATCATTAAGTTATGCTCTGTGCAAAATTCTACCAGGCGGCTTCCTCTTTCATTTCTTACTCCCAATCCATATTCACCTACTATGTTATCTTCTCTCCCTTTTCCTACTCTCAAATTCCAGTCACCCATAACTATTAAATTTTTGTCCCCCTGCACTACCTGAATAATTTCTTTTATCTCATCATACATTTCATCAATTTCTTCTCATCATCTGCAGAGCTAGTTGGCATATAAACTTGTACTACTGTAGTAGGTGTGGGCTTCGTGTCTATCTTGGCCACAATAATGCGCGCACTACGCTGTTTGTAGTAGCTTACCCGCACTCCTATTTTTTTTATTCATTATTAAACCTACTCCTGCATTACCCCTATTTGATTTTCTATTTATAACCCTGTATTCACCTGACCAAAAGTCTTGTTCCTCCTGCCACTGAACTTCACAAATTTCCACTATATCTAACTTTAACCTATCCATTTCCCGTTTTAAATTTTCTAACCTACTTGCTCGATTAAGGGATCTGACTTTCCACGCTCCGATCCGTAGAACACCAGTTTTCTTTCTCCTGATAACGACGTCCTCCTGAGTAGTCCCCGCCCGGAGATCCGAATGGGGGACTATTTTATCTCCGGAATATTTTACCCAAGAGGACGCCATCATTATTTAACCATACAGTAAAGCTGCATGCTCTCGGGAAAAATTAAGGCTGTAGTTTCCTCTTGCTTTCAGCCGTTCGCAATACCAGCACAGCAAGGCCGTTTTGGTTATTGTTACAGGGCCAGATCAGTCAATCATCACTCTTAGTAGAACTATTTCTCCTTGAGAAATCAAACTTATGGTTCTAAAAATCCTCACTTTTATTGGCATTGCTTTTCTTCTCAATTGGTATCATCACTGTGAAGAGAAATTTATCAGGCCACTCACCTTTTTCATATATCTTATTACAAGGCTAAATTAACTCATTCATACCACTAACCCCAAGGTTCTTAAACAACTCTGCTGGTAATCCATTCTTTCCACTTCATCTCTCTTAAGTCCTTTCTACTTCTCTTCTTAAGATACAGCATCCTTTGCCCACTTGTATCATAAGAAAAGTACAAAGACAGAACAGAAGCATGGAGTCATCTCTACATTTTGGCAGACAATGTTGAAAGAAAGAAATCAATAAATTAAAGCTTACTAAGAAATTTATAGTGATCTCAATGTTTGTGTAGTGTCAACAGCTATTAGCTGCTTAACACACTTTGATGTCCATTTGATGCAATGGATCATGATGAGCAGTTTATTAGTTGGAATGATGTGAACTGTTTGAACATGAAACCTAACATCACTTCCAACAACCTTATATGATATGGAAATTATAATCCTGAAGCATTAAGATTTAGTCCAATTATCTTCCATTGGATAACATGAAAACCAACAGAACAATTATTCCTCTACAGACACACTCTTCAAATATGCTTCAGAACAAAGGCAGAAATAAAGAATTAACAACTGGGAACTTTAAAACAACTTATATTATGTAAATCATACAGCACTGTTTCAAAACTGCCTTATGCACTGATTTTAATAAGCAACTTACAAAAGTAAATGCATAACAATATATGCTTAAATGCCATGCAAAAATGAATTGTCAATACTTCTGTTCATAATTCTTACCAATGCTACAAATTCAAGTTTACTATGGACAGCTAGGTAGTCCAATAATGTGTTTATTCCATGAATTGCGAGGTTATGTCTGGTATATACTTCACCACTCTCAGGCAAAGCAACAGGTCTTGTCATCGACAATGACACATCAACAACTATTACTGTTGGCATCTTTGCACTGACTGTCAATCGTTGGGGCTACCTAAGCAATCAAGAAAACAGTTACATAAATTATAAAAGACAATTGGGGGTGGTTAAATGTAAAATATAATACACATGAAATCATTTAAAGTGGCTTTGGAAAATAGCAGTAGACATTTACAGTCAAAATTATGATAGGCCTATATGATAAATAGAAATGTATATTACACAAAACAGTTTTCTTCTTCTTGATAAAGAAGGCTGATTGAGAATAATGTGAGATGAGCATGTTAATCTGAGATGTACATATAATAAATAAGGATTCTTGTTTTATGGCCATTATGCCGGGGTCCAAGGCAAGTTTCTGTGGCAAAAGTTTCACCTCATAATGTTAGAGACATCACTAAGGCTATACAGATTCAAACAACGGTTTCAAACTGAAATAAGCTAAGCTGATAATGTCTGCACAGTAAGAACAGCATTTAACATTCTGGGGAGAATATGGTCATTAGAAATGAGCACAAAATTGAATGGCACAAGAATTAGGGAGGAAAAGACAGTATCCTCAAAGGAACTAGCCCAGCATTTGCCTTAGTGAATCAGGAGAGAGACACAAATCTGAATGGATAAACAGGGATGTGAATCCTACTCTTCCCAAATTGTAGCACAGTGACTTAATCCCAAAAGGCAGTACAGTACCTTAACCATCACAACCTTACATAATTTGTACGGAATATGAATCTCCAAACATACAGAGGGTGGATGAAAAATTGAAACAGTGTGAGAAATGCATGCTGGGACATAAATGCAGAATGCAGTGGAAGACTCTGCAGGAGAGATGCTCAGTAGCTCGTTACGGGCTTTTGTTGAAGTTTCAAGAACATACCTTCACCGAGGAATCAAGCAGTATATTGCTCCCTCCTACGTATATCTTGCGAAGAGACCATGAGGATAAAATCAGAGAGATTAGAGCCCACACAGAGGCATACTGACAATCCTTCTTTCCACGAACAATACGAGACTGGAATAGAAGGGAGAACCGAAAGAGGTACTCAAGGTACCCTCCGCCACACACCATCAGGTGGCTTGCGGAGTATGGATGTAGATGTAGATGCTACCCAAACCTGCAGGTCGTGCCTTATATTTTACCACAAACAGCACCTGTGCTATGTCCTCAACATGTTACAAGAGACAGTCATAGTCAGAACAGTGTTCTGTGTAGTTATGAGTGCATTATAATGGAGAAAAGGAAATTCAAACACAGTTGGTTCTTGTATTGCACATTCTTCTGTAACCAAGGGAGCCGAAGTGTTTGGTGTTTCACGAAGCATTGTATCTAAGATTCATACCACATACAAGTGGAATGGAAAAATACCATCTGCTAAGCCACAATGTGGACAAAAGTGTGTGTGTGTGTGTGTGTGTGTGTGTGTGTGTGTGTGTGTGTGTGTGTGTGTGTGTGTGTGGGATCGTGATGGACAATCACTGAAGAGGATTGTGATGAAAAATAAGAACAGCATTGCTGCAATGGTCACTGAATCTACACACCTCATATTACTGTAAAACAAGCAATGGAAATATAATGGAGAAAAGGCTCTTTCAAATTAAAAAAATGTTGCTGTAGTAAATAATTAAAAAAACAGAAAGAAATTATAATCGAGCTCTTAACAGTAGTAGGGAAAGGAAGGTAAGAGAAACATTGGGATTTAACATTCTGTCCACTACAAAATCATTAGAGGTAGAATTTGAGCCTCAAACTGATCAAGAATGAGAAAGGAAACTGACCACGTGATTTTTTAAAGGAACCATTCTGGGAATTTAGAGAAACTACAGATCACACAAAACAGGATGACTAGCCAGGGATTTGTGTCCTGATCCTCCCATAAGAGAGCATCGCAAGTGGTAATGATAAACATCAATGGCCATAATTTTACATAATAGTCTGCAAACCACTACGAAGTGAATGGCAGAGGTTACTCACAATAATACCCCAAATTAGGGGTTCTTCTCATTTCAATAACGTATGAAATGCAGTAAAGATGACTATGAGTGCTGTAAATAGTTTAATCTTACCATCACAAACCCCAGAGAGATGACTGGTAGGAAGCTGAAAATATCTCTAGATTCTTCACTTAAAACTAATTCTTGAAACTTCGTAAGTTCGGTTTCCCAAGATAATTGGTGTCTATCTTCAAGGGTCTGTCAATTCAGATTTTTCAACATTTCTGGGACACTCTCTCTTGAGTCATACAATCCTGTGACCGTTCCCACCATATTTCTTTGTGCACACTCAGTATCTCCTGTTATTATTTGTTGTGTGTGCCTTACATTTGAGTAATGTTCTATAATGGGATGCGCAAGTGATTTGTATGCCGTTCACTTTACAGACCAACTGCAATTTCTCAGTATCCTGCCAATGGACTAAGTACTGCCACCTGTATTATCTACAGCTGAGCCTCAGTGACTGTCCCATTTCATATTCCTAAAAATTGTTACAGTCAGATATTTGTAGGAGCTGACCGAGTCCAACTGTAGCTCACTGATGTTGCTCTCGTATGATACTTTTCTGCATTTTGTGAAGTGCACAATTTTGCATTTCTGAATGATTAAAACAAGTTGCCAATCTTTGCACCATATAGAAATCCTCAATGGGAGTAAAATTTTGTTTGATACTCCATATAATCATACTTTTGTTAATAAACTTCGCTCTGGTATTGAGTTAAATTTTTTTTCAGAAGTCACGATATACCACATCCAGCAGATTGACTTGATCCTTGCTTTTACAAATGTCACGTGAGAAAAGCCCAAGTTAGATTTTCCATAAGTGACATTATCAGACACTGTGCTAGTTGGCATGGAGGAGATCATTCTATTTGAGATGCCTCACTATGTTGACCTGTAAACATGTTCTAGGATTAGGATTATTCAACAGATGGATGCCAATGAAAGAGTGTGGTAATTTTGTGGATCACTTCCGCTACACTTTTTGCATACAGGTGTGACCTGTACTTTTTTCCAATTACTGGGCACAGTCTTTAGTTTGAGGGAGTACCAGGAAAAAGCAATCTGAAGGATCAGATAAAGTTACTACATAGAAATGTATGTTACTGAAACTTCAAATTCTGGCTTTTTAAATGCATACATTCTAATCATCAGTATGAAGCTCCATGAACATAAAGGAGGAAGAAGAAGAAGAAGAAGAAGAAGAAGGGAGATGCTGTAACAAGTGAGTGGACACTCTTGTAAATGCACAAACCACTTAAATGCATTAAAAATATTCTGCCAGGACAAAGTCACAACTGATAAATTGCTCACTGTAGATTTAAATGAAATCTAGAAAACATACAATAAAACTGTAAAAAGAAAATGATGTGATAATGTTTTTATCAGACAGGTATAAAAATGAAAGATTTGAGGTGATCATATTTTCTTGACAGATTTACAAGTCTACTTTTCGCAAAACTGGATGGTTATCATAAAAAACGTATCACAGCATGCAAGCGTGGTAGTTTGTGCTGCACACAACAAAGCTAACTTAAAGAAATCTTGAATATATTTATTGAGAAAGTGTTTTTATTATGTTTTAAAGACTTGACCAATAACTGGTTGCTTTGTTGCTAGGTCAGCAATACTTCAGCAATGCAATAATAGTTTATTCACATGCTATGTATGCTCAGTGATTTTATTTCTTTTACAGCACTGAAATTAAATTACAGTTAATAAAATGTTCCGAGCTATTACGCCATGGTTGAATGGATTTCACCTTGGGCTCTTAAGGTGAAATTCATTTGATCACGGCATAACAGCCCGGAACATTTTATTAATTGTAGCTCTTCCGGACATGAAAGTTGTTTTTACTTATTTATTGATCCCCCCCCCCCCCCCTCCACACACACACACACACACACACACACACACACACACAATTGCAGCTCTTTTATATTTCTTAGAGCAGGAAAATCATCAATTGTACTTGTGACATACGGATTTGGCTTAAAACCTGCAGCATTTATAATGTGACCAAGATACACAGTTTGCAACTTTGGGATTGAGTATTTCTCTAATTTCAAGCTCAAATTCGCAAACTGTGGACAAGACAGAATGTCTGTTCCTCAACTGACAGAGAAAAACAATGATGTCATCAAGATAACTGAGACACATATTGTACAAATCAGTAAACCGCTAAAATGTAGTGGAAGAATTCCTTAGCCCAAAAGGCAATCTGAGACATTCACACAACCTGCACAGCATCAAGAAAACCATTTTGGCTCTATCTTAAGCTCATATATAAGGTGAAAAAATGCTTGTAATTCCCTAAGCAGTTGCCCACCTTGTCTAGTCGTAGTATCGCATAAATATCTGGCATGATAACTTTGTTTTCTCTCGCATGTAGACATATAAGCAATAGGTATTTTCCCCTCTGATTCTCTATGTACGTAAAATGACAATGGTCTGCGCCCAAAGGATAGAAGAAGGCCAGATTATGCCCCTGTTTAACTGCTGCTTTATATTTTCCCTTCTATCGACTATAGATGGTATAGCATTCTGAGCTACTGGCTGTGTCTCTCCAGTCAGGATTTTGTGTTGTGTCAAGTCAGTGGCAGGAAAATACCGTCTTTCCTTGAACAACCATGTGAATCACTCCAATACCAGTTATAACACATTTAAATTCAACAAATGCAACAGTCTTTCTTTTTACTGATTTTAAATGAATGGTAGGACTGAAACTTCCTGGCAGATTAAAACCGTGTGCCCGACCGAGACTCTGCAAGGTTCGCAGGAAAGCTTCTGTAAAGTTTGGAAGGTAGGAGATGAGATCCTGGCAGAAGTAAAGCTGTGAGGACCGGGCGTGAGTTGTGCTTTGGTAGCTCAGATGGCAGAGCACTTGCCCGTGAAAGGCAAAGGTCCCGAGTTCGAGTCTCGGTCGGGCACACAGTTTTAATCTGCCAGGAAGTTTCATATCAGCGCACACTCCGCTGCAGAGTGAAAATCTCATTCTGAGTGGTAGGACTATTTACAAGGTGTGATAAAAAAGTAATGGAATTTTTTAAATTTTGCGGTTGCTATATATCCAACTTTCATTGTTTTTTTATCTTGTTAGCACACGTGTTCCTGATGTAGATTGCATTTTCAGCTGTTTTGAATATTTAGTTTGTTGTTGACAGTCAAAGTTATGTGTGTTTTTGAGTATTTGGCAAATTTTAACTTTTCAAAAAGACGGTTCAGAGAATCTGCATTAAATTTTGCTTGAAAAATGCAACAAAGTGCAGCATGAATTAATGTTGACTGTGGCTTTTGATGGATCTACTATGAATAAAACAAGAGTGAGTGGTATAAATGTTTCAAAGAGGGTCAACAAGATGTTGAAGGTGACGACCACCCTGGATGCCCTAGCACACCAACTACCGATGATAATGTGAAAGAAGTAAAGGAAATCATCTGCAAAATTGCAGAATCACAATCAGAGAGGTTGCTGATGATGTCAGCGTATCCTCTGGCTCACGACAAGCAATTTTTTTGAATGTATTGGGCATGATACAGGTAGCAATAACTTTGATCCACAACTGCTGAATTTTGACCGAATTGCTGAATGAAGCTGACAATGATCCAGAGCTTCTAACAAAGGTTATAATAGGTAACAGAACATGGGTGTATGGGTATGATGTTGAAACCAAGATCCAACCGTCCTAGTGGAAAATGCCTGGGGGAAAAAGAAACCTACCTGGAAGTTATGCACCATTTGCGTGAAGTAATCCAAAGAATACGACCAGAATTTATGCAAAACTACTTGCAGAAATTGCATCACAGTAATGCTCCCACTCACACCTCGATACTCGTTTGTGATATTTTGGCAAAAATAAAAAAACATTATGTTGCCTCAGTCATTATGTTCGCTAGATATGACCCCCCTGTGACTTCTTTCCATTCGCGCAGCTGAAGAGAACCATCAGAGGACGTTATTTTCACATGACTGATTAGATAAAAACAGAATCGTTGAAGGATGCGAACACTGTCACAAAAAGAGAGTTCCAGAAGTGCTTCCAAGATTGGAAAAAGTGCTGACACGTTGATGAATAAATAAAGATTATTTAAGAAAAATAAAAATTCCCACTACTTTTTGATCACACCTCATATATTTTTCACCATGGCAACATTTTCAACCTCTTCAAAGTAATCCAACCATACAAGGACAAGTATTTCTTCTCTGATACTTTCAGCTTGTTGTATTCCTCTTTTTGCATGCAATTGGAGGTAGTTGTTAACTTCATTTCTTGTAAGCAAATCAACCGTCAGCTCTTTGGTTTTGATAGTTATCCACAGAAATCTTGACATCCCATCAAAGTTTTTGAGGTATGTTCCTTCAACACTAATGCAACTGTGTGGAGACCATAAGGCTCCCTGTCACCAGGGGGGGGGGGGGGAATGTATACTAAGTGACAGTACACGATCTTTACCAGTCAGAGGATAATGTTGCCCCGCACAATCAAGTCTGCCACCTTGGAAAATCCTTGAATACAGACTGGAAGATATCATTTTAATGGGAGCTGGGGGCGGAAGCAAAACTGACTCTCTGTCATTAAGCTGAATATCTCTTTCCCAGAAGTGTTCCATTATTTGTCTAAAAGTTCTCACAATTTGTGGGTTTATACTCGCTTTAAGATTACACTGTGATTGACAGACTGCAAGGGTAGGGCAGTACTGCCGGCCTGCAGCCAGCTATGTTTCACAAGGTGCTGCACGTACCTACAGAATAAGCATCACAGCAAGCATGTGGTGCTCCAAAGAACTACAATTGGATGGCGGCAGGCACCTACCACTCAACTCACTGAAACATCAAACACAAAGTAATTTATTATCAACTGCCAAGATGCTGGATAAGAAAAGTATAAATTTTATTGTTTAACAGCATTTGAACCAATTATAGATGGTTATGTTCTAATGAAGGATGCTGTGGACCCTGCAAATAAATCGTTGCTTATTAATTACAAAATAATGTATCTTTATTGCATACAGTATTCATGTTACCTACTTCCAGCATGAATTCATCTTCCGCCACAGCTATGCAGACTGAGCTTTAGGTCAGACTGTCAGATATGTTAATGAAGAGACACACACACACACACACACACACACACACACACACACACACACACACACACACACCCCCACACACGCGCGCGCGCGCGCTAATAAAGTTGGATTTATGAGTTGTAACAATCCCACTCAGTTAAATTCCATGCTGTGCCATCCACCTTTAGAAGGACTACCAAGCTAGTAAATTGATGAGAAAACACAAGAATCTAACTGTACAGTCAGCAAGTCACTGTAAATCTAATATATTTTCAGTCAGTTATAGGGTTTGTGATGTTCATACCTTACAAAAATATATGTCACCTTGCCAATTTGTCACTTTAACATCCAGCTTCATTATCAAATTTAAGCTGTCAACATAAAATTCAACACTGAGTACATCATCATGACAAAGGTTATATTGAAATTGTGTCTCCATGGGCAATTCACCAAATAACACCAACATGGTTAGCTTATAAAAATACTGCTCATAAATTAAACAGTTCGCTTTCACTTACATGCAGAATCTACAATCAAAAACACTTTCTGTTGTGACAGTGCCACGACATTTAACAGTGCCGCCACGACAGTACGCGCAAACGGCGATAGAGGCGCTCCGCAACTCGGCTGAGCGCGGGAGCGCCGCCTAGCTACGAACGGTGCCGGCCGCATGTCACGGCACGGCAGTCGAATAAGAGATACTGAGTTGTTATCATGTAACGAGCTATTGTTTCTAAGTGAGTGTGTTTGAATATCCACGCAATTATTGGTGATTAAAGGTTATAACACTTTTTGGCGACGAGGTCAGATATTTTCTCTGCGTTGTGGATTTGTGTGTTCGTGACGGGGCAGACATGTAAAAGTTTATGCAAGCGCTCATTGAACAACAAACACAGCTGACGGCTGCTATTCAGGTGTTGTCGACATCACTTACTCATTGTCTGTCTTCCTCTTCTCCGCCTCCATTCCCTCCTTACGACGAGGCCGCTGAAGACTGGGAGGATTATGAGAAGCGTTTGCGGCAACACTTCTTGGCTTTCGGCGTTGTCGACGGTCCTACGTGTAAGTCGTTATTTCTATCTTGGATTTCTCCACTGATCTATCAGCTGCTATCTCATTTAGCCCCTCTGCGGGAACCTGCCTCTCTGTCCTTCCAAGAAATGTGAGACTTATTGTCTAACTATTACCGGAAAAACGCCCACGTCGTTGCCGCCCGCGTGGCGTTCTACCGGTGTTGTAAACAGCCCCATCAATCTTACCGGGTTTGGGCGGTGGAACTACACGGTCTGAGTAGGAAATGTCAGTTTGTCACGGACACTCATCATGAGTCTTATGCTGATTCAATGGTTAGGGATGCTATTCTACGGCTTGCTCCTGATAAAGAAGTTCGGCAATGTGCCCTACAACTGCCAAACCCGTCGTTGTCGAAAGTTCTAAGCACTGCTCAATCCTTTGAAGTGTCTCACGCTGCTGGCGCGCAAATAGACGCATGGTGTGATGTAAGTGCTGTACAGTCAACTTTCGACACGGACAATTTGCCTGTTTCACAGGAGAACGAAGATGTGGCGGCGGTTCACTCGCATAAACAACGTCGCATTGGGCCGCAGCGCTCGCAGCGAAAACAGCAACCACAGAAGCAGGTTCGTTCCGCACTTCCTTCTTGTCCACGTTGTTTCGTACAGCATGACAGGGCCGCGTGTCCAAAACGTTGAGCCACGTGTAATGCATGTAGGAAAAAAGGCCACATTGCTTCTGTGTGTCAGTCCCCTAAAGTTCCTGTCGACGAGAACGAGGCATCGGACATGGATGTTAACTGTGTGCTTTCTCAAACAAATAAGATGTTTGTTACTGTTCGTGTTCTGGATAAAGACATTCGCATGCAAGTGGACACTGGCTCTGCAGTAAGTCTCATTAATTCTCGCACGTATTTGGAGTTGGGCTCCCCTCCCTTGTCTCCAGTTACGAGAAATCTGAGAACTTATAATAAACAGACAATTCCTATCATTGGCCAGTTTGATGCTTCCACTGCCTACAAGTCTGTTGTTAGGCCCCTCACGTTTTATGTGGTGGATCATGCAGGCACTGAAAACCTGTTCGGTTATGATGCTTTCCAGTTGTTCGGGTTCTCCATTGATGATGATGTGCACCTCATATCTGAGGATATTCCGTATCAACAGCTGGATGGATTGTGTTCTGAATTTTCGTCCGTGTTCTCTGCTGGTCTGGGTCATGCCAAGGATTTTGAAGCCTACATTACTCTTAAACCTACAGCTCGCCCTAAGTTTTTCCGGGTACGCCCTATTCCGGTGGCGTTGCGTGCACCTGTCAAGGCTGAGATAGACAGGTTAACAGCTTCAGGGATTCTCCTTCCTGTTACCTCCAGCGAATGGGCATCGCCAATCATGGTGGTTTCTAAACCAAACGGGAGTCTGTGATTGTGTGGTGATTTTAAAGCTACTGTCAACACTCAGAGCCTCATTGACACTTATCCTCTTCCCCGTCCTGAGGAGTTATTTACCACGCTCGCTGGGGGCCAGTTCTTTTCCAAACCTGACTTATCGGAGGCGTAACATCAGTTGCCGTTGGATGCTTCTTCCAAGGAATTTCTCATCATCAACACTTCTTGTGGGTTGTATCAGTACCAGCGGTTACCATTTGGCGTCGCTAGCGCGCCGGCCATTTTTCAGCGGTTTTTGGAACAGCTCATGGCTTCCGTTCCCGGCTGGATAAACTATCTGGATGACATTGCTGTCACGGGGGCCTCCACTGAGGAGCACCTTCGCAATTTCCGTTCACTGTTTCGGGTTTTGCATTCGGCTGGGTTGAGGTGCAATCTGGACAAGTCACAGTTATTCCAACCCTCCATTGTGTATCTTGGTTTCCACTTGTCCCGTGAGGGTATACGTCCTCTACGTCAGCACGTTGCGGCCATTAACGCTCTACCCCGGCCATCTACGGTCAAAGAACTTCATGCGTTTCTAGGCAAGATTGCTTATTATCACAAATTCATTCCATCCGCGGCGGCAGTAGCTCATCCTCTGCATCAGCTATTACGCAAAAACGTCCCTTTCTGTTGGTCCGATGAGTGTGAGCAGGCTTTTGTCCGCCTGAAGACTCATTTGCAGTCGGCGCCTTGTCTTGCCACATTCCGTCCGGGTCAGCACTTGGTTCTGGCGACTGACGCGTCACAGTATGGCCTAGGGGCTGTTCTCACCCATCGATATGAGGATGGGTCGGAACGACCCATCACCTATGCTTCCAAGACCCTCAACGATGCGCAACGGTGTTACTCTCAAATCGAAAAGGAGGCGCTCGCTATCATTTATGCTCTAAAAAAGTTCAGCGTTTTTTTGTATGGTTCTAAGTTTCACCTCATCACCGACCACAAGCCGCTGGTCTCTCTGTTCAGCCCATCGGCGTCGCTTCCGGATAAGGCAGCTCACCGCCTGCAACGTTGGGCCTTATACTTGTCTCATTTTCACTATGAGAGCCACTATCGCCCCACGGCCCAGCACGACAATGCTGACGCATTGTTGCGATTGCCAGTGGGCCCCGACCCGGTTTTCGATCTGTTTCCACATTGATGAGGAAGAACAATGTGCGGTCGAGGGTTTTCCACTTACAGGTTTGCAGGTCACATCGGCTACTGCGCGGGACCCGGTCCTGTGTCAGGTGCTCGGTTTTGCTCAACGGGGATGGCCGGACAGGAGCAAGGGCCGGGCATCGGATCCCCTTCGCAACTACCATGCCTTGCGCCTTCGTCTGTCTGTTCGTGATGGTGGTGTTCTTCTGGCCACGGATGATGCATCTCCATGGGTTGTGGTGCCAGCCTCTCTTCGCAAAGATGTTCTCAAACTGTTGCATGAAGTCCATTGGTGTATTTCTCGGACTAAGTCCCTGGTCCGCAGGCAAGTTTACTGGCCCGGTATTGATTCGGACATCGCCCACATGGTTGCTGCGTGTGGTCAGTGTGCTCAACAATTGGCTGCACCTCGTACAATGCCCTCTCCGTGGCCTGATCCGGCGCAGCCATGGGAACGGGTGCACACTGACTTTGCCGGCCCCTTCCTCGGTACTTATTGGCTACTGTTGATTGATGCCTTCTCGAAGTTTCTGTTTGTTGTTCGATGTCCGTCGCCCACCACTGTGGCGACGATGCTGGCTTTGTCCAAAATCTTTGCGCTAGAAGGTCTTCCATCCATGATCGTCACAGACAATGGCCCTCAGTTCTCTTCACAGGCCTTCCGGGATTTTTGTACTGGACAAGGGATTCATCATGTTACAGCACCGCCCTTCCATCCGCAGTTGAATGGGGAGGTCAAGCACCTTGTCCGCACTTTCAAAAGCCAGATGAAAAAATTCCTTAGTAATTTTTCCACAGATGACGCTCTGCTACAATTTCTGAGTTCTTATCGCTTCACGCCTCTGGGTGATCGCAGCCCTGCTGAACTCTTGCATGGCCACCAACCACGCACTCTACTGCACCTGCTTCACCCTGTCAGGCCTTGTGCTGTGTCCCCTAGTGCGGGAAAATACTCGGTGGGCGCCGACGTGTGGGCACAAGGGTATGGATCTCGCCCTAAATGGATTCCAGGGGTGGTTAAGGCTCTTCGCGGCCGCCGGCTTTGTGAAATACGTACGGACGACGGCATGGTTGTTCGCCATTACGAACAGATGCACCCACGAGTGGTGGCCACGCCGGTGCCACCGCCCCTTCCTTTGCCTCCACCAGCCCGAGAAGCCAGTCCTGTCGCTGATGCCGATCTACCGTACGTGTTGATGCAGCCGACGTCGCTACCGCTTCCGAGTACACCGGAACCGGCCCCAGTCGCGACGCCGCCTTCTCCAGGACCCATCTCGCTGGAGCACGCCCCCAGGTTTTCACCCATCATCTCGTCCAGGAGGCACGTTCCACGCACGAGCTTCTGTCCTGGACATTTTCGACCATACTCTCGTGTCTCTCCGCGGGATCTTCTCGGGGCCTCACAAGAGGCCATGGATGTTTCCATACTGTCCATGTCTCCAAGGAAGTGAGTGTTTTTTTGTTTTTTGTTTTTTTTTTTTTCAAGGGGGGAAAAGTGTTGTGACAGTGCCACGACATTTAACAGTGCCGCCACGACAGTACGCGCAAACGGCGATAGAGGCGCTCCGAAACTTGGCTGAGCGTGAGAGCGCCACGTAGCTACGAACAGCGCCAGCCGCATGTCACGGTACGGCAGTCAAATAAGAGATACTGAGTTGTTATCATGTAACGAGCTATTGTTTCTAAGTGAGTGTGTTTGAATATCCATGCAATTATTGGTGATTAAAGGTTATAACACTTTCATCATAAATTAAAAAATATTTGAAGGCAGACCCCCAACAATTACAGAGGAGTATCACTGCTGGATATAATATACAAGATTCTTTCTAAGTTCTTTTGAACAGGACAGAGCCGCAATTGGACCCACAAATCGGGGAATACCAGTGGGATTCTAGAAAGGGTAGATCACGTTCAGAACAAGTACTAAACCTTAAAAACATCATGGCATACCAAAAATCACAGGCAAAGACATACGCAATCTCCTTCATTGATTTCAAAATAGCATATGATTCGACTGACAGAGAATCCTTATTATCAGTCCTGGAAGAAATGGGTTTGGATAAGAAAACAACTAATATTATAAGAGCGACCCTTACAAATACATTTTCGAAAGTTAAATTTATGGGCAAATTATCGGAACCCTCTGAAGTAACAACAGTAGAGCGACAGGGGGATGGGCTTACTGTTGCTGTTCAATTGTGCGCTTGAGAAAGTAGTCTGAGTATGGAATACAAATATTAAAAGTGGTATAAGACTGGGTTGCAAAAAGAAGAAACTTAAAGTAAATTGCATTGCTTTTGCAGATGATATGGCCCTGTGTGCTGAAACAATAGAAGAATCATGGGAGCAAATCCTTGAACTAAGGAAACAAGCAACTAAAATAGGTCTTCACATCTCCTTTGAAAAAACTAAGATATTGACAAACATCAAGCACTCATGTAAATACCTCCAAGTTCAAGAACAAAAGATTGAAATAGTAAAAGAATTCAAATATCTCAGAGAATGAATTAGTTGGAATGCTGGGGAAAGCAAAGCAATGGAATCCAGAAAAAATAAACTTGAATTGGCCTTCCAACTAACAAAAAATACATACCAAAAAAAATCCCTTTCATGGTGGTCCAAAATCACACATTACAAGACAGTGATTAAGCCAGAAGCACTGTATGCAGCAGAAACACTAAACAGAAAGAAAAATTTTAAGAAAAATCATAGGATCAAAATTTCCAGACAATAAGATTATGTACATAAAAAATGAAACTCTCTAAAAGAAAACTGAAAAACTTTCAGATACTATGTGTAAGAGGAGGATAAATTTTTATGATCATCTTCTCACAATGAATTCCAACCGATTAACCAAACAAATCTTTGACTTTTTCTGTAACCGCAAAACGAAACGCAACTGGTTTAAAGAAACTGAGAAAGACCTAGTAGAATTAAAGATTCCAGAAAATTCACTTATGGACCGAACAGCTAAATTAATTACTAAAGATGAAAACATTCCAAGACAAATCTACACAAAAGCCCAAACCCTTCATCTCAGAAGAAGAGAGGAAAAGAAGATCAGAAAGTATGAAGAAATACTGGGTCCTAAGAAAAGAACAACGCACAAAAAAATGATTGATTCAACGTACCCCAAAGAGGGTGAAACAAAAGAAGAAGAAGAAGAAAAAATATTTAGACAGTTAAATGAAAAGTCTGTACCTTTAATGGCCTAATGGAGTTGCAAGGAAGGAAAAAATGACCCTCTATTTCAGTCATACTAAACATACACTTCTGAAAAGACCACATGGTTGATCTTTAGGTAGACACCAAAATACAACTTTAAGATAATTTACAAACTGTAAAGTCTCTTGTACAAGGGCTATTCAGAAAATACGGAACATTTTGCCACTAAAAAAAAAAAAATAATAAATAAACATAAAAAAATAAAAATAAAATAAGTACAAGAAATGCATTTTATTATATACATCTGAAGGAGCGACTGACATACTACTTTTCCACATGGTCACCAAACACACTGAGGTGGTGGACAAGCTTTGAAAGACCTTCATCACAAAATTCTGCCGCCTGAGACTTCAGCCAGACAGTCGCGCCCACCTGGAGTTCCGCTTCGTCATCAAAGTGCTGCGTTGCAAGCCAGTTCTTCATCTTGCGAAACAAGTGGAAGTTGCTTGGTGCAAGACTGCAGCTGTAAGGTGGATGAGGGAAAATTTCCCATTTAAATGAACTAAGGAGTTCTTTAGTGCAGTTTGCCATGTGAGGTTGGGCGTTGTCGCGCAAAAACAAAATTTTGGAAGTCAGCTTATCTCGGCATTTGTTTTGAACTGCTCTTCTAAGGCTGTGCAAAGTTTGACAGTACTGGGCAGAATTTATGGTTGCTCCAAGTTCAAGAAGATCGTTAAGAAGCACACCTTGCCTATCCCAAAACACTGTCACCATCAACTTCGTTGCTGACAAGGTTTGCAAACATTTTCTTGGTTTATGGGGGGGACCTCGCGTGCCCCCACTCCATGGACTGTAATTTTGCCTCGCAATTGACGTGTTTTACTCAAGTCTCATCGCCGGTTATGATTCGATTCAGTGATGAATCACCATGCTTGTGGTAGGCCTCCAGAAATGTCAACGTTGCCCCCCATTCGCTGTTCTTTATGGCGCTCTGTAAGCATTTTGGGCACCCGTTGTGCACAAAATTTGTGATAGGCTAGCTTTTGAGTGACATTTTCAAACAACAAAGTCCGTGAAACTTGTGGAAAAAGAAAGCGAAAGCTCTGTTATTGTGAAGGGGCAGTTTTCACGAATCGTATAATCAACTTCAGCAACAAGATCGTTAGTCACAATGCTCAGGCGTCCACTCTTCTCTTCATCATGAGTGCTGGTTCGGCCATTTTTAAACCGAATGCACCATTTCCGGGCAGAACATTCACCCTTTATGTTGTTTCTGTACACTTCGCACAGTTCACAATAAATTTCTATGGGTTTTAGGATTTTTGCCAACAATAACCATATCACAGACGCACCTCGCAACTGGTGGGATTTTCGATTGCAGTGCACATTTCAAATTCGAATATCCAAAAAACCAGACGCGCAGAGATGTTCCCACTGTCACGGATGGATGCTGACTGAGCTGCCGAGCAGTGGTAAGACACCAAACTTATTTTCAGGGAGACAGCTATTCACCTTCCCATCCAGCCACCAGATTTAAGTTTTCCCTGATTTCTGTAAACTGCTTAAGGAAAATGCTTCAATGGTTGTTTTGAAGGAGCACAGCCTTCCAGAGTTTGAGCTTTTGCTTTGTCTCTAGCTGACATAATCTTCCTTCCTTAGGGAATTCTGTTTCCAACAGGACCAGCCTCCCATATACACACATCTGTAACGACGCAAAGATGGTTTACGAAATGTAATGAGAGTGATTTTCTCAAGTAACAATATCATGGAAAGACATCAAACTCGACAGATATGTATGGTGGAGGTGACACAACATTTGTGCATCCCATCTTAGAATATTGTTCAAGTTTGGGAGACGCATACCCAGGAATAGAGAAAAAATATTCTATTTTATGGCCAATTTCAGCGTTATTTTTTTCTGTCAAGTTCAGTATTTTTTTTAACAAAATTTGTGTTTTTCAATCAATTTTAATGTTGTTAGCTGCCACTATTGGTGCAATTCTTTGCCATCTTCTGTAGAAGGTTCCAACTGCTTATTTTTGAAGTACCATATTTTCCTTGTCTTACTTGTTTTCAGTGTTATGGCGAAAGTGAAAATATACCCATCAATTATGTTATACTTATTTTCATCACCTTTATTTAAATTGAAGGGCAAAATTATTTAGTTAAACACATTACATCTGATCATTTAAAGGAAAAATAACTCTGCAATCGCACACAGCTGGGAAGTGTTCCATAACGAAGCATTTTTCTGAAACATCATGCTGGCGATATTTCAACACTACACTATAGTGTGAAAGCACATGCATGCATTCTATATTTGAATTCAGCACAACACAAGACATTTTCCAACACTCACATATCCCACTTGTATGGAAAGCTGTTTTCCACCAAATTACTAATGAATCTGTATCTGTTTACAATATCTACATGACTAAGGACCTCCCATTCCAGTTACACTTAATGTCCTCTTTGCCATGCCGGTGTTAACAAATTTCATCATTATCATTCTATAGTTGTAACAAGAATTTAGGGCTGTGAGAACAGACCTGAATGGATCTGTGGCTGTAAGAGCTGTTGGTCTAATTTGAAGGTGTGTTTCAGTTTTTCCTTCACCTCTGCCTGAAGTATTCGCAACATGTTTTTCAGAAACTTGTTGCTTTTAATACCAAAATTCCTTTCCCAACAATAATGAAGGAATCTCTTAATTCAGAACAGAAGTAACAGCTTTATTCAATGACATCACAGATGTCACATTTCCGAATATTTCTGCGCAACGAATCATACAAAAATAACGCATTTTGGAGAGATAATTAATTTGACATATCAATTAAACTATATATTTTCATAGCACGCAGTACAAATACGAAAATCACCAAATATGGCACTCGAGCTTCACAAACACATAAATCAATATTGCACCTGCTCGGTTTGCTTCTATCACCTAATCATACCACAGGACACATGATGCCATGCAAACATGTTTCTGCAGGAGAACATATCGCTGAGAATGTTTTTTTAAATATTTAGTCAACATTGTTTCTACCATTTTGTGAATGTAGATTGTGATGAAAGCCTGATGAGTTGCAAAGCACAAGGTCTAGGTTTTGAAGAAAGGTCATAAGTTGGTTGCATGTTGACGAAACCAATGAACATGATTCCATAAGAAGTGATCAATTGTACAACTCATGCAGCATGATTTCAATTCTTCCATCAGTTGTGTACAATGACTGCTATTTGCATGGCGTCATTTATGCTGTACTTTGGCTGATAGAAGCAAACTGAGCAGATGCCATATTCACATGCAAGTTTGCAAAATAAAGTGCTATATTTGGCAGTGTTCTTATTTGTATTTGCATGCTACGAAGCTATGCAATTTAATTGATGCATCACATTAAAGATCTCTACAAAATGTGTGTTTTTTTTTTTGTATGATTTGTTGAGCAAAAGTGTCAGAAATTGTGACATTGGTGATTAAAACTGTTGCAGCAATAAAGTATGAAGTATGATACCAGTATTTTTGTCACACATCACATCATAGTTCACTATGTGGGAAACAAGCTGCCATCTAAGATAATACTTGACCCTCAGCCTCAAGGAAGAAGTAAGTCAAAATCTAATTTTACGAATATTTACAAAACTGCTGTCTTCAGGTTCATAATATTTTTTACGGGAAAATGCCATAAGTTGAAAATTTCAAACAATCACCAATTTTGTGCTACTTCATTAAAATCCCCCCCCCATTTGCATTATTGTTTTCCTGAAATTTTCCTGTCTCTCCCATATAACATAGGATTAACAGGAAATACTGAACATGTGCAAAGAAGAGCAACATGAATGGTCACAGGTTCTTTTGATTCCCTTGGAAGAGTCCTGGAAATGTTGAAAAGCCAATATCGGTAGACATTTGAAGATAGCCGTCAAGTATTCCAAATAAGCTTGCTTACACAATTTCAAAAACCAGTGTCCAGTGAAGAAACTAGTGCTATTTTTCACCCTCTATGTATCACTCTTGTACGGGCAGAGAAGACAAGATTAGACTAAATACAGCACACACAGGTATTTACGCAATCGTTCTTCCCATGCTCCATATGCAATTGGTATGGGATGTGTGAAGCTCTTAAACTTTTACGGGATTAAGTTCAGGCCTATTCCTACAAGTATTAGTAGCATGAAGTTTTTGAATCCTCAGTGTCATATATAAATGAGAAAGCAAGTCTGTACTTAATATTATAATAAAGTTTGGTTAAAAGGAAAATCACAAAGTAATGTGACAAATATAGAAAAAGGCAGATAGGTTGGCCAGTATTATCTTAGCTCAGTACAGCTGACAGTGACACAAAACCAATGAAAACAAATGAAAACTAGCTTTCAGAAACTTGTTCTTTTACCAGGAAGGAGGAGGAGAGAGGGAAAAACATGAAAAGAAGGGGAAGTGGATGCAGGTCACTCATAACCTAGGTTATGAGGCAACAAGGGGAGGTAAGCATAGCTGGAGTAAAAGGTGCCAAAAGAAAGTGTGTCGTAAGTGCTATGCCAGCTTCAGAGTGAAGAAGACATACACACACAGGTATATACGCAAGTGCACATACAAAAACTGTTCACCTGAGGCATGCCCAATACCCAGTGGCAAAGCATGCCCCTCCATTATAACTACAGGGATCTAAGCACGTGGTACACCAAACGACCCATTGGGATCCTCCCACCCAACACCAGTCTCTTGGAACTTTTTACATACTTTTCCCTCTCCACACAAACACACACACACACACACACACACACACACACAGATAGATATATATATATATATATATATATATATATATATATATATATATATATATATATATATATGGAAACATTCCACGTGGGAAAAATATATCTAAAAACAAAGATGATGTAACTTACCAACTTAGTAAGTTACATCATCTTTGTTTATATATAAACAAAGATGATTTGACTTACGAAACGAAAGCGCTGGCAGGTCGATAGACACACAAACAAACACAAACATACACACAAAATTCTAGCTTTCGCAACCGACGGTTGCTTCGTCAGGAAAGAGGGAAGGAGAGGGAAAGACGAAAGGATGTGGGTTTTAAGGGAGAGGGTAAGGATTCATTCCAATCCCAGGAGCGGAAATACTTACCTTAGGGGGAAAAAAGGACAGGTATACACTCGCACACGCGCACATATCCATCCACACACATACAGACACAAGCAGACATATTCAAAGACATCTTATATACAGGGAAACATTCCACATGGGAAAAATATATCCAAAAACAAAGATGATGTGACTTACCAAACGAAAGCGCTGGCACGCCGATAGACACACAAACATACACACAAAATTCAAGCTTTCGCGACAAACTGTTGCCTCATCAGGAAAGAGGGAAGGAGAGGGAAAGACGAAAGGATATGGGTTTTAAGGGAGAGGGTAAGGAGTCATTCCAATCCCGGGAGCGGAAAGACTTACCTTCGGGGGAAAAAAGGACGGGTATACACTCGCACACACACACATATCCATCCACACATATACAGACACAAGCAGACATATTTTTTAACCATATATATATATATATATATATATATATAAAAATAGAGGGAAACATTCCACATAGGAAATATATATCTAAAAACAAAGATGATGTGACTTACCAAATGAAAGTGCTGGCAGGTCGACAGACACACAAACAAACACAAACATACACACAAAATTCAAGCTTTCGCAACAAACTGTTGCCTCATCAGGAAAGAGGGAAGGAGAGGGAAAGACGAAAGGATGTGGGTTTTAAGGGATAG
This sequence comes from Schistocerca serialis cubense, assembly GCF_023864345.2. Classification (NCBI taxonomy): domain Eukaryota; kingdom Metazoa; phylum Arthropoda; class Insecta; order Orthoptera; family Acrididae; genus Schistocerca; species Schistocerca serialis. Next base: position 376,255,006 of record NC_064643.1, on the reverse strand, counting down.
GGTAAGGAGTCATTCCAATCCCGGGAGCGGAAAGACTTACCTTAGGGGGAAAAAAGGACGGGTATACACTCGCACAAACACACATATCCATCCATACATATACAGACACAAGCAGACATATTTAAAGACTCTTTAAATATGTCTGCTTGTGTCTGTATATGTGTGGATGGATATGTGTGTTTGTGCGAGTGTATACCCGTCCTTTTTTCCCCCTAAGGTAAGTCTTTCCGCTCCCGGGATTGGAATGACTCCTTACCCTCTCCCTTAAAACCCACATCCTTTCGTCTTTCCCTCTCCTTCCCTCTTTCCTGATGAGGCAACAGTTTGTTGCGAAAGCTTGAATTTTGTGTGTATGTTTGTGTTTGTTTGTGTGTCTGTCGACCTGCCAGCACTTTCATTTGGTAAGTCACATCATCTTTGTTTTTAGATATATTTTTCCTACGTGGAATGTTTCCCTCTATTATAACCATATATATATATATATATATGGAACAGAACTTATGACGTGCTACATTTGACTTCTCTTTGATGCTCTTTACTCCACCTCTGCTCATCTCTCCCTTGTTAACTTATAACCTAGGTGAGCTGCATCCACCTTCCCTTCTTTTCCCATTTTTTTCCTCCCTCCCCCCTCTCTCCTACCCGATGAAGGAACAATTTTCTGAAAAATAGGTTTTATTTATTTTCGTAAGTTATGTGTGACAGTCAGCTGTACTGAGCTAAGGTAAGTACTGACCAGACCATCTGTCTCTATCTATATTATTATAATGTTCATGAGACTTAAATAATTCATTGAATTTTAATACATAGGACTTTCTGTATTGGGGCAGACTGCTTAAGGGAAGCCTTGCAATACACGAAGTCCTGTATCAAGTAAACCTTCTCTCCGAAACGGGTTTTCCGGAAACCCATATATTTTCTGAAAGCTTATGGAACAAATAGAATAGCTGTGAAATCTTAGGGTCAGAGGACCAAGCGTTTAGAGGACTGGACTGCTTACAAGCAGCACACTTTACTGTACTGTACCACAGATACTATGACAGGTGAAACTTGAACAAAACATCTGTCGCATCAGCAATGAATCAGTTCACGAAAATTATGAACATCAACATTCTGTGCAATTTGGAGAAAAAAATGAATACTCCATTGATCCAAAAATTTTCCTGCAGAAACTCAAAGAGAAGGAAACAGAAGGAACAATTATTCACAACCGGACATTGCGACTGTGATCCATGGAACTCAAGACAGCAATGAATACGCAAAATACAATCAATTTTATAGCTTCTGATTATGGGGTCTATTGCTTCAAGTAGCAGAATAACTTTGTTGACAGAGTAATAAACCACACAGTCGACAGTGACTGGCAGGATAAGGAGGCAAATCTGTCACAGGAACGCGATGATTTTGTTGCGGAGAGACACAATTTCATTTTCACAGAAAACTTTCCACTGACACGTCTTCAATGCTTACTGGAGCAGATTTGACAAAGATTTATATGGGCATTGAACCCTGCAAACCAGAGGACCAACAGTTGTTCGCACTGTTGTTGGATAAGTCTCTGCAACACAGCACGGTTTAATGATTATGCCTGTGATTTCAATGGAAGGCAAAATACTGTAGCCAATTAATGTACTTGTATCTGAGCAATCTGGATAATTCCCACATGCAACGCTGGAAGATTCTCTGAATGTATGCTGGAAAAATAGTGAACATGTCAAAAGCAGACATCAAACGGTTCTATCATGACATGTTTTGGCCAAGTATGCCTGATGACAGGAAGAAAATTCTGCCTTTAGTTGATTCATGGTGTTCTAACAAAGATCATGCATTGTCTGCTTCCAAAGTACCTGATGGTAAAGTTCTACAGAAGGAACTGGTACGTGAAGGATGTACAGAGTTTTCTGGTCACGCGGTCCTTTTCCCTATATCAGTTCAGCACTCCTTGTTTCAAGAACTTGATGAATTGTGCTTTTTATAAGGTCAGATACTTGGACAACGAACCTGGAATGCGGATTGCGCCAATGGATTACTGCTTGAATTAATTAACAAATGATGGGTATGCATAGTGTGAGGCTATCACTTTTGTAAAATGTGCCCATTGTGAACTGTCTCTCTGTCCATCTCACTGTTTATTTGATGAATTGCGCTTTGACCATCTCTTGTAATAGATTTTCTCTGAAATCAATACTAAGTCACATTTGCAACACCTCAACATATATTGTTTCTTTTCAATGAGCTGTTTCTTCCTTTATATTGAGATCTCCAACTTCTTATCATATTGTTTGTTTATATAAATACGTGAAATTAGCATTTTAGCAACTTTTGCTTTCATATTTCCAACACTTTACTGATACTTCGTGGGTCCTATATTAGCTCCTAAATGCTTGTCCCTCTGCCCCTAAGATTTCTACTTGTGACATAAGATTTCAGAAAATATAAGGGTTTCTGGTAAAATGTTATCAAAGGAGGAAAGGTTTATGTGTCAAAAGAAATCCTAACATGTGGTACCATATTAAGTATGCTATTCCATGCATTTCACAACGGTTTGCAGAGTACCATATGTATATTGATGTAGAAATAGTCGATATGGTACAATATACTGGCCATGCAACAAGAACCTGTGATGACCTTTGAAACATCATCATAGCTGCTTGGGGTAAATGGGCAGGAAGTTATACATTGTCCATCTCATGAAATCCTTTCCTTGTGCCCTTTATCAAGAAAGTATACATTTTCAGCCACACTCACATTAAATTTTCTTGGTTTAACGAGCAGTACAACATATGCTACAATCTGCTTTGATTTGGCGTAAGAGGTGGGTAGCAGCGGCCATTTCTTGCACTGTTAAGCATGGAACATATGGTTGAAAGATGGTGGCCAAGTGACAAGTGTGATTATAGAGTTCATCAAAACATAAGTTTTGATCATGTTTCTGGGTTGTATTTTTCCTTCTTTTTTCCATCTGTTTTGTGCTCTGAGTACCTTCTGCAGCTTATTCAGTGATGAGTATATTAATGGTTTTCCCGTACAGTGGATTTCTGATGCTTGACACCTACATCTGACTTTGTTTACATACTAAATGCAACTCTCTTAACAAACTGCAAATCTGCCCGTATTTTTATACATACCTTTTGCTACGAACAGATGCACTAGTCACTTTTTTCTTGTCCCACAAGTGAAGATTTGACATCTCTGAGTTATGTTTTGGAAATCATGTTGTTTTGACATTCTTTTAGGTGTGACTTCTGTTTAACATTTTTGTTTACATACATCTGACGGTACTGAACTTGCACTAGTAGGAAACTCAACACATTAATTGAGGTTAAATTCTTTTTATAGTGAAACGAACATAATAAATCTCAAAATATTACTTTAGTTTCACATATTTAATTTTTTTTTTTTTTAGCTTTCCTATAGACTTTTTATTTGACCAGGAGGTTTTTTTTTTTTTTTTTTTTTTTTTTGGGTGGTGTTTAAGGGCGCTCAACTACTGAGGTCATTAGCGCCCAGTCACTGTTGTTAGAGCACATGGAATCTAGTAAAACTCAAGGGGAGGGGGGGGGACACCAGAAAGACCTGACGAAGATGCAGATAAAATAAGTAAAAAGGTTAGATGTCTTTGGACAAGCCAGTCAAAGTTATAAAACGCAGAACACGAGCAGCTGCTCGAGCGTCATCAGCTAAAATATCCGGTAAAGTAGATGGCAGGGACAGGACAACACGAGATTGACTAAAGCGGGGACACGACAATAAAACATGGCGCACTGTTAATGCCTGACCACAAGGGCACTGCGGGGCTGGGTCACCGGAGAGCAGGTAGCGGTGGCTAAACCGGCAATGCCCAATCCGCAACCTGGTCAGAAGGACCTCCTCTCGCCGAGATGGTCGGGAGGAGGTTGTCCAAGCATTTGGGAGCGGTTTTACTGCCCGGAGCTTGTTTCCTTGGAGGGATGACCAAGCATCCCACCACAACGACACAAGCCTCTTACAAACATCCCCACGAACGTCAGACGACGGGACACAATGGGAGGCTGGCCGAGGCAGGAGGACTGCAGCCTTGGCTGCAGCATCCGCAGCCTCGTTCCTGGGCACTCCTACATGTCCAGGAACCCACAGAAAGCTGACAGGAGAACCATTATCAGCGAAAGAATGGAGGGATGCTGTATCCGTTGAACCTAGGGATGGACCGGATAGGGAGCTCCAAGGCTCTGAAGAGCACTGAGTGAGTCAGAGCAGAGTACATACGATGAATGGCGGTGGCGGCGGGCATACTGAACGGCCTGATGGAGAGCAAAAAGCTCAGCCGTAAAGCTGGAACATTGGTCGAGGAGCCAGTATTTAAAGGTGGCGGCCCCGACGACAAAGGCACAGCCGACACCATCGTCAGTTTTGGAGCCATCAGTGTGACCGGCAAGTCGAGCACGAAGTTCGACAAACCGTGAGCAATACACTGCAGCCGGAGTACCCTCCTTCGGGAGTGAGCTGAGGTCGAGATAAATATGAACCGGAGCCTGGAGCCAAGGTGGTGTCGGGCTCTCACCCTCTCTGAAGGTGGTAGGGAGGGCAAAATCCAATTGTCGAAGCAGGCGACGGAAGCGGACTCCGGGGGGCAGCAGGGCAGACAAATACAACCCGTACTGACGGTCAAAAGAATCGGCGAAGAAGGACTGGTAAGAGGGGTGGTCGGGCATAGACAACAGCCGGCAGGCATACCGACACAGCAGTACGTCGCGCCGGTAGGTCAATGGTAATTCGGCAGCTTCAGCATAAAGACTCTCGACAGGACTAGTGTAGAAGGCTCCGGTCGCAAGACGTAACCCCCAATGGTGGATGGAGGTGAAACGGCGTAAGAGGGATGGCCGAGCAGACGAGTAGACGAAGCTCCCATAATCCAGCTTCGATCGGACTATGGACCGATACAAGCGAAGCAGGACAGTGCGATCCGCTCCCCAAGATGAACCACTAAGAACTCTGAGGACATTAAGGGAACGTGTACAACGGGCCGCCAAATAAGAGACATGCAGAGACCAACACAGTTTCCTGTCCAACGTGAGCCTTAGAAACTTAGTTGTTTCCACGAATGGGAGAACAACGGGACCGAGATGTAAGGATGGCAGAAGGAACGCTTTATATCGCCAAAAGTTGATACAAACCGTCTTCTCTTTAGAGAACCGTAAGCCATTTGCCACGCTCCATGAGTATAGGCTGTCTAGACAACGCTGAAGGCAGCGCTCCAGGAGGCATGTTCTCTGGGCACTGCAGTAGATCGCGAAGTCATCGACAAAGAGAGAGCCTGAGACATTAGGTGGAATGCAATCCATAATTGGATTGATCGCGATGGCAAAAAGGGCTACGCTCAAGACGGAGCCCTGAGGCACTCCGTTCTCCTGGAGGAAGACGTCGGACAATACGGAACCCACACGTACCCTAAACTTTCGATCCGTTAAAAAGGAATCAATAAAAAGGGGCAGGCGACCGCGTAGGCCCCACCTGTGCATAGTGCGGAGGATACCTCCTCTCCAACAGGTATCATAAGCCTTCTCCAAATCGAAGAACGCAGCTACCGTTTGGCGCCTTCGCAAAAAGTTGTTCATGATGAATGTCGACAAGGTCACAAGGTGGTCAACAGCGGAGCGGCGGCGACAAAAGCCGCATTGGACATTGGTAAGTAGCCGTCGAGATTCAAGAATCCAAACTAACCGAGCATGAACCATGCGCTCCATCACCTTACAGACACAGCTTGTAAGAGAAATGGGGCGGTAACTAGAAGGAAGGTGCCTATCCTTCCCGGGTTTGGGTATAGGAACAACAACGGCGTCACGCCAACGCATGGGGACCTGACCTTCGGTCCAGACGCGATTGTAGGTACGAAGAAGGAAGCTTTTGCCCGCCGGAGAAAGGTGTGCCAGCATCTGAACGTGAATGGCATCTGGCCCCGGAGCAGAGGACTGGGACAGTGCAAGCGCACGTTCGAGTTCCCGCATAGTAAAGGGGGCATTATAAGTTTCCAGATTCAGCGAGTGGAAGGAAGGTCGCCAAGCCTCTTCTGCCTCTTTCCTGGGAAGGAAGACAGGGTGGTAATGGGCGGAGCTTGAAACCTCCACGAAAAACTGGCCGAAGGCGTTGGAGACAGCCACAGGATCAACAAGGACCTCATTACCTGAGGTCAGGCCAGGTACCGAGGAGTGGGTCTTAATGCCCGACAGCCGGCGCAGGCCACCCCATACGACAGAAGAGGGAGTAAAACCATTAAAGGAGCTGGTGAAAGAGGCCCAACAAGCTTTTTGCTGTCTTTGATGACTCTACGGCATTGCGCCCGGAGTCGTTTGTATCCAATACAATTCGCCAACGTAGGATGGCGGCGAAAGGTGCGTAAAGCACGTCGTCGAGCACGGATAGCGTCTCTACAAGCCTCGTTCCAACAGGGGACGGAAACGCGACGTGAAGAAGAGGTAGTACGAGGAATGGAACGTTCGGCAGCATTGATGATAACAGCCGTGAGGTATTCGACCTGACTGTCACAACTGAGAAAATCGTGGTCCGGAAAGGTCGCCAGGGAGGAGTAAAGTCCCCAATCAGCTTTCGGTATGTTCCAGCTCGAAGGACGTGGGGATGGGGTGTGGTGCAGGAGACGAACGACACAGGGGAAGTGGTCGCTCGAATAGGTGTCAGAAAGGACATACCACTCGAACCGACGGGCAAGAGTGGTAGAACAGATCGAGAGGTCCAAGTGGGAGTAGGTATGAGTAGAGTCCGAGAGGAAAGTCGGGGCGCCAGTATTGAGGCAGACAAGATTGAGATGGTTGAAGACATCCGCCAAGAGTGAGCCTCTTTGACAGGATGCAGGAGAGCCCCAAAGGGGATGATGGGCATTGAAGTCGCCAAACAATAAAAACGGCGGGGGAAGCTGAACAATCAGGTGCATCATGTCAGCCCGACTAACAGCGGATGACGATGGAGTGTAGATGGTACAAACTGAAAAAGTAAAAGCAGAAAGAGTAATACGGACAGCTATTGCTTGGAGTGGGTTGGTCAATGGGATGGGATGGTAATAGACATCGTCCCGAACGAGCAACATGACCCCACCATGAGCTGGGATACCGTCCACAGGGGTGAGGTCATACCGCTCCGAGGTATAGTGGGTAAAGGCAATACGATCAGTTGGGCGCAACTTGGTTTCCTGGAGACCAAGGACAAGCGGACAGTGCAGGCGGAGGAGCAGTTGTAATTCCTCCCGATTAGATTGAATACCTCTTATGTTCCAATGTAACAAGGCCATCGCTAGTCAAAAAAGAGGGGGAACGAGACGGGGGAAGAACTGGTCACCTCGACGGCCGCGGAGGGCCAGGTTTCGAGGGAACAACGCTACAACCGGCGGGAGGCGGATCCTGTTCCATCGAGTCGTCGCCAGCTGCGGCCGCTGTCCCTGGTGGTGTAGGAGGGGCAGCATCATTTGCCAACGAGAGGCCAGCTGAGCGCCTGGCAGCAGAGCGTCCCGGCGAAACTGAGGACGGCCGGGAGCAGCGACTCACGGATGGAGCGTCAGATGAAACGCGCCGGGGTGGAGAGGGGGATAGAGACTTTTTCTTGGAGGCCTTCTTGGAAGTCCGAGGAGGCACAGGGATGGTGGGCTGGACCCGAAGAAGGTCCTCACGCGCGGGGTCCGTTTTAGAACGCTGGACCTCGGAAGCTGGGGTCCGGAACGTTTCCCCGATGGACGCCTGAGAAGAGGATCGCTTCTCAGGCGAGGGGGGCGGGGGGGGGGGGGGGGGGAAGGAGGAGGAGGAGGAAGGGTGGAAGGGTGGCCCCTGAGGCAGAGGGGGCGGGGGCCACAGGGGAGGAGGATTTGGAAGGAAGGGATTTGGGAGGCGGAGGCAGAGACCCCGGATGGGGGGGAGGAGGCGGAGGGGGGACTGGATAGGGGTGAGGATACTGCGGAAGGAGTGGACAAAACTGAGGCAAACGAAGTGGTCAACGGCACGGGATGGAGGCGGTCATACTTCTTCCTGGCCTCAGAATAAGAGAGACGATCCAAAGTTTTGAGTTCTTGTATCTTCTTCTCCTTCAGATACGCGGGGCAGTCTGAGGATCTAGGCGAATGGATGCCAGGACAATTAACGCACCGAGGTGGTGGGGTGCATGTATGTTCCTCACGAAGAGGACGTCCACAATCGCCACAAAGGGGCTCAGCCTCACACCGTGACGACATGTGCCCAAAGCGCAAACACCGAAAACAGCGCATAAGAGGCGGGACGTAAGGTCGCACGTCGCACCGGTAGCACATCACCTTTACCTTCTCCGGGAGAACGTCCCCCTCGAAGGCGAGGATAAAGGCCCCGGTGTCGATGCGACGGTCTTTGGGGCCGCGCTGGACTCGCCGGACAAAATGCACACCTCGGCGCTCCAGGTTGGCCCTGAGCTCCTCATCAGATTGCAGCAGGAGGTCCCGATGAAAAATAACCCCCTGCGTCCTATTTAGTGCCAGATGCGGGACAATGGACACTGGGATGTCCCCTAGCCGGTCGCACGCCTGGAGCACCGCCGACTGTGTGGCGGAGGTGGTCTTTATAAGAATGGACCCCGAACGCATCTTACTGAGAGCCTCGATTTCCCCGAAGATGTCCTCAATGTGCTGAACAAAGAACATGGGCTTGGAGGTGGCGAACGTCCCCCCCATCGGTTCGAGAACAGACCAAATAGCGGGGGAAGTACTTCGCCCCAAGCCAGCGGGCCTGTCCCTCCTCCCAGGGAGTGGCCAAGGGGGAAATGGCAGGAGAACCAGAACTAGAGACAGTACCTTTCCTTTTGAAAGACTCGGCCGCAGAGCAACCTGATACGTGTTGACGTTTCATCTGCGATACGTCCGCCCCGATACCACCCACTCCGACCAGGGGCTCTCCCCACGGGCACCACCCAGCCTCAGCAAGGGCCACCTGGCAGGATGACCGTTGCCGGGGGTCCTGATGCCCCAAGGAGACGCACATCTACTCCTTGGCCGACGTGGGGAGGGTGCAGCTCAGGTATCGGCAGTACGATCCCTGTGTTGTCAGGGGGCTACAACCTAGAGGGTACATGACGACCCCACCACAACGGGCTGGCTACCGTGCTGGATTTCTGGTGCCATGGAAAGCCCATCAAGATCGTAGGTGCAGATGGGGACACACTATGGGCGTAACTTGTACAACTCATCAGGCATTTAGGCCCAATTTGAGGAATAGTGGGTATGGTTACAACGCCGGTACAATGCTGAGTGCCAAGGTCTTAGTGCACTGAGGACCAGTGGTACACCACGTAAGGCGTCCTTCCCCAAAAGGCTCGTACTTCTGTAGAATTTTGAAAAATGGAGGTCAAACCCCAAGGGTGACCATCACATGGAAGGCCGAAACGGTTGAAACTCCTTTTAGGCGCCTCTTACGACAGGCAGGAATACCTCGGGCCTATTCTTACCCCAGACCCGCAGGGGGTTTGACCAGGAGTGGAAACTGTGGGAGTTTTCTTATGAAAGTAAGTAGTGGGATGCATTGTGGGAGCTATAGTAAATGGCTTCACTGTGGAGAATGCAATGGGGAGAACTCTGTGGAGGGCACCGAGACCCTCTTCTGGAACAGCAAAATATGCAGCAGGAACAAGTTAACAGAGGAGCAGGGAAGAAAGATCTGTGTCCTTCAGGCACATTTGGACCAAGCTAGGAGACAGCTAGTGAGGCTGAAGGAAAGTACTCATAACAGGGGGAGGAGGGGGGGGTTCAAAACTTGCAGCTGGGACGAGGGCTTGCAGGAGGAGGATGCGGTCTGACGGTGTTTGTTGCCTACCAGCAACAGTTTCCAGTTGCTGGAGTTCAGAGGAGGTGAGCCAGGAGATGGTGTAGGAGTAGGGAATGTGCAGAAGACTCTACCCATGAGTAGAAAGAATATGAAAAGCACAAATGTTAGGAAAAAGATACTACTGCTTCTAAGTATCAGTAATGGAACTGTTGAAGGCCTTAACTACAAGGTAAGTTAGGGGAGGAGCATCATGTCACCAACATTTTGAAACCAAGTGCTGGGCTACATCAGGAGATCATGGGTTTATGGCCATTAGGTAGTGACATTGGTGGGGAACGGAACAGCTTGGATAGGGTCAGGGCATACGATGTAGGTGGTGACATGAGTAAATAGCTTCACTAACTGGTGGCACCAATGTGAGCATGGCTGAACTGTTTGGTGACATTACTGGCCTCATCTTGGCACTGCTGTATGGTGAATCAATGAGGAGCTGGAGATGGCACTGATGAGCGTTGACCGGATGCACATTGCACTGGTGTCAGTGGTGACTATTCGGAGATGGGGCTACATTAAGCATGGTCTCCACCGTAACAGGACTGGGAAAGGGAACCAGGCGGAGTGCAGCCTGTGAGTGTGGCTCCACAGTAGTAAAATAGCTGTTTCCATGAAAAAGAGCTCCAGGTCATTTTCAGAATAACCATGACACCACATTCCACTCCATGAAATGTATCTCAAACTGTTTACAGATTACTTCATCGTGTACACCAGGCCAGAGTGCACAAACATCATAGAAATCTGCTTGGAATTATCTAATCTTCATCAAAATGTGCAGTCCATTCAAGATAAGTACACCAGCGTGAAGTTGAATTGCAGTCTTTGAACAGCAAAATGGTATGCATTAGGGAGCACTGGTTTAGAGATAGTGAACTGTGGCATATAGTGCTGTCATCACCTGAATATGCAAGCTGCTGCTGTAGAACTACCTTAAGGAGGGGGATCATGTATGTATACTACATATGGTGTTGTTGTTGTTGTTGTTGTTGTTGTTGTTGTGGTCTTCAGTCCTGGGACTGGTTTGATGCAGCTCTCCATGCTACTCTATCCTGTGCAAGCTTCTTCATCTCCCAGTACCTACTGCAACCTACATCCTTCTCAATCTGCTTAGTGTATTCATCTCTTGGTCTCCCCCTATGATTTTTACCCTCCACGCTGCCCTCCAATACTAAATTGGTGATCTCTTGATGCCTCAGAACATGTCCTACCAACCGATCCCTTCTACTGGTCAAGTTGTGCCACAAACTTCTCTTCTCCCCAATCCTATTCAATACTTCCTCATTAGTTATGTGATCTACCCATCTAATCTTCAGCATTCTTCTGTAGCACCACATTTCAAAAGCTTCTATTCTCTTCTTGTCCAAACTATTTACCTTCCATGTTTCACTTCCATACATGGCTACACTCCATACGAATACTTTCAGAAATAACTTCCTGACACTTAAATCTATACTCGATGTTAACAAATTTCACTACTTCATCCGTTCAACTGCTCTTCCAAGTCCTTTGCTGTCTCTGACAGAATTACAATGTCATCGACGAACCTCAAAGTTTTTATTTCTTCTCCATGGATTTTAATACCTACTCCAAATTTTTCTTTTGTTTCCTTTACTGCTTGCTCAATATAGAGATTGAATAACATCGGGGAGAGGCTACAACCCTGTCTTACTCCCTTCCCAACCACTGCTTCCCTTTCATGTCCCTCAACTCTTATAACTGCCATCTGGTTTCTGTACAAGTTGTAAATAGCCTTTCGCTCCCTGCATTTTACCCCTGCCACCTTTAGAATTTGAAAGAGAGTATTCCAGTCAACATTGTCAAAAGCTTTCTCTAAGTCTACAAATACTAGAAACGTAGGTTTGCCTTTCCTTAATCTTTCTTCTAAGATAAGTCGCAAGGTCAGTATTGCCTCACGTGTTCCAGTATTTCTACGGAATCCAAACTGATCTTCCCCGAGGTCGGCTTCTACTAGTTTTTCCATTCGTCTGTAAAGAATTCTTGTTAGTACTTTGCAGCTGTGGCTTATTAAACTGATTGTTCGGTAATTTTCACATCTGTCAACACCTGCTTTCTTTGGGATTGGAATTATTATATTCTTCTTGAAGTCTGAGGGTATTTCGCCTGTTTCATACATCTTGCTCACCAGATGGTAGAGTTTTGTCAGGACTGGCTCTCCCAAGGCCGTCAGTAGTTCCAATGGAATGTTGTCTACTCCGGAGGCCTTGTTTCGACTCAGGTCCTTCAGTGCTCTGTCAAACTCTTCATGCAGTATCGTATCTCCCATTTCATCTTCATCTACATCCTCTTCCATTTCCATAATATTGTCCTCAAGTGCATCGCCCTTGTATAGACCCTCTATATACTCCTTCCACCTTTCTGCTTTCCCTTCTTTGCTTAGAATTGGGTTTCCATCTGAGCTCTTGATGTTCATACATGTGGTTCTCTTATCTCCAAAGGTCTCTTTAATTTTCCTGTAGAAAGTATCTATCTTACCCCTAGTGAGATAAGCCTCTACATCCTTACATTTGTCCTGTAGCCATCCCTGCTTAGCCATTTTGCACTTCCTGTCGATCTCATTTTTGAGACGTTTGTATTCCTTTTTGCCTGCTTCATTTACTGCATTTTTATATTTTCTCCTTTCATCAATTAAATTCAATATTTCTTCTGTTACCCAAGGATTTCTACTAACCCTCTTCTTTTTACCTACTCGCTCCTCTGCTGCCTTCACTACTTCATCCCTCAGAGCTACCCATTCTTCTTCTACTGTATTTCTTTTCCCCATTCCTTTCAATTGTTCCCTTATGCTCTCCCTGAAACTCTGTACAACCTCTGGTTCTTTCAGTTTATCCAGGTCCCATCTCCTTAAATTCCCACCTTTTTGCAGTTTCTTCAGTTTTAATCTACAGGTCATAACCAATAGATTGTGGTCAGAGTCCACATCTGCCCCTGGAAATGTCTTACAATTTAAAACCTGGTTCCTAAATCTCTGTCTTACCATTATATAATCTATCTGATACCTTTTAGTATCTCCAGGGTTCTTCCATGTATACAACCTTCTATCATGATTCTTAAACCAAGTGTTAGCTATGATTAAGTTGTGCTCTGTGCAAAATTCTATCAGGCGGCTTCCTCTTTCATTTCTTAGCCCCAATCCATATTCGCCTACTACGTTTCCTTCTCTCCCTTTTCCTACACTCGAATTCCAGTCACCCATGACTATTAAATTTTCGTCTCCCTTCACTATCTGAATAATTTCTTTTATTGCATCATACATTTCTTCAATTTCTTCGTCATCTGCAGAGCTAGTTGGCATATAAACTTGTACTACTGTAGTAGGTGTGGGCTTCGTATCTATCTTGGCCACAATAATGCGTTCACTATGCTGTTTGTAGGAGCTTACCAGCATTCCTATTTTCCTATTCATTATTAAACCTACTCCTGCATTACCCCTATTTGACTTTGTGTTTATAACCCTGTAGTCACCTGACCAGAAGTCTTGTTCCTCCTGCCACCGAACTTCACTAATTCCCACTATATCTAACTTTAACCTATCCATTTCCCTTTTTAAATTTTCTAACCTACCTGCCCGATTAAGGGATCTGACATTCCACGCTCCGATCCGTAGAACGCCAGTTTTCTTTCTCCTGATAACGACGTCCTCTTGAGTAGTCCCCGCCCGGAGATCCGAATGGGGGACTATTTTACCTCCGGAATATTTTACCCTAGAGGACGCCATCATCATTTAATCATACAGTAAAGCTGCATGCCCTCGGGAAAAATTACGGCCGTAGTTTCCCCTTGCTTTCAGCCGTTCGCAGTACCAGCACAGCAAGGCCGTTTTGGTTATTGTTACAAGGCCAGATCAGTCAATCATCCAGACTGTTGCCCTTGCAACTACAGAAAAGGCTGCTGCCCCTCTTCAGGAAACACACGTTTGTCTGGCCTCTCAACAGATACCCCTCCGTTATGGTTGTACCTACGGTACGGCTATCTGTATCGCTGAGGCACGCAAGCCTCCCCACCAACGGCAAGGTCCATGGTTCATGGGGGGACTACATATGGTACACATTTTAAATCTGGAAAAAATATGATTGAAATTAGAGTAGACAGACATTTGAACAGGCAGCAATAAAATAACAAAGCCAGACATCTTTAAGGAGTGAATCTCTCTATATGTGTACCACTCATCTTGTAATAATGTGGACATTTTTAGCAAATTAACTGAATCCTGGAAAATGTCTCAACCCCAAAACATAATAGCATTTAGCAACATGGACATTAACACAGGTGTTGAGGCCGAAATGAGTAATAACTTCCTAGACATTTTCAGTACTTTTGGTGTGGCACAAATGGTAAGCACCGCAACTAGGGTACCAGAAATTTCAGCATCAGTGGACCATGTGCTTACAGATATGAACAGGGAAAACTGTAAGTATTTTTAAGATATCTTGGCATTTCTGATCTTTGCTATCAGATAATAAACCTAAAGATTGGCTTGGTAAAACCCGCAAAACTGTTCTTCTTGGTACATAAAATACTTATATTTTTTTAGAGCATTGGCAAATCAAATCTGGGATGAACTGTAAATGGAAAACCATGTACATGGTAAGTTATCTACATTCTACATATTGTTTGGATTAATTTTTCAGGAGATATTTCCAAAAGAGGCCACTTCTACAGCAGCAGCCTAGGAAAATAATGGACAGCTGCAGGTATTAGAAAGTCCTCCCAGACATTTAAATTTCTCAATTCTTTACAAAAGCACTACACTAATCTATGATTCATAGATTATCATCCAGGTATAAAAAATGGTGCTGCTTGCTGCAAAAATATCATTCAACAACAAAATAATATATAATGCAGAAATAAAAGGAAAAAATTGCACCACATCATAAAGCAAGGAACTGGAAAAGAAAGACTCAAATGTAATGAAGTACTAATCAAATATGGTAGTAGAATAACTGAAAATCACCAGGAATTAGTAAATTTTGTAGTAACAAAATCTTCCTACATGTAAAACACACACAGCGCCCACAGTGACTTACACAACAATTACAATGATGTTCTCTGCAACAGAGCTTGAAGTCAGGAAGACAATAGAGACTTTAAAAAATAAAAAGTCAGCAGACACAGATAGTTCCTGGTCTCTATTCTGAAGGTATGTATAGAGAGCATACAAGCCCTATTAATAAAGATAATAGATGAGCCTTTTAATTCAGGTATTTTTCCAGAGTACCTAAAGCATGCACGAGTTGTGCCCTTACTAAAGTAATGTAATGTTGATAGTACTGAAAACTGCAGGCCAGTTTCACTGTTGTCTGCATCCTCAAGAATAACTGAATCCATCATGAAAGACTGACTAATGAACTGCATGAATAAACACAACCTATTAATGAACCACAATCATTCCGGAAGCACAATCTAGTTTCTGAAGTGGGAGAAGTCTCTCATTACAGAGTTCACAAAAATGGTATTTGAAGCTCTTGACAAGGATGGTTGGGTTACAGGTATTTTCTTATACTTGTCCAAGGCTTCTGACACTGCTGACCATAAAATACTATTAACCAAGCTAGAAGCGCTAGAAAAATAGCAAATGACTGGATTCAGTATTACTTGGAGAACTGGGTGCACAAGGTACAGATAGTGCACATATCTGCTGATGATAAATTTTTTGTAAAGCAGTTGTTAGACAAGAAACATATAGGTTTTCCTCAGGGTAGTGTATTAAGTCCAGTTCTGTTCTTAATGCCCAAGGTGCTTGTTTTAATTTGGAACAACGAACTATCTCAAAAAAAAAGATGCATGGTGCAAAAAAAAAAATTCCAAATAAAACATCAATGGTCCAATAAAAATTAAGTTGGCTTATTGACCAATCTTAAATATTTTAATTTTTTTATATGTGATTACCCTATAATTGAGAAGTTCAAAAGTTTTTCAAAAAAATTTACCTTTCACTTTTACTGAATGGCAGCCATTTTTGTTTGTAAGTGTGCGACGATGTTTCAGTTTAGAGATGTTAGCAAAAATATGAATATCTCTGCACTGGGTTAAGTTACAACATTGCAACTGACATGATTGTTTCTAGAAAAGTGTCAAAATGGTTCAAATGGCTCTGAGCACTATGGGACTCAACTTCTGAGGTCATTAGTCCCCTAGAACTTAGAACTAGTTAAACCTAACTAACCTAAGGACATCACAAACATTCATGCCCGAGGCAGGATTCGAACCTGCGACCGTAGCAGTCTTGCGGTTCCAGACTGCAGCGCCTTTAACCGCACGGCCACTTCTGCCGGCTAGAAAAATGTCCTCAACAACATTGTCTATTACACAAAATACCCTAAATTAAAAAATAACCAGTCTAAATGACCTTCAAAGTTGGTACCCAAATTTTCAAAAATCCACTTATAGGCCCAAAAGTAACAAACAAGGAGTGATTTATGAGAGTCTATTTTTTTCCTATAGTTAGGTATCATACACTACTAGCCTTGTATACAGCAAAAATACTTACAAATGTTTCCTTAATTTTTTATGAATTTTTGAAATTTAAAAATTTTAATTTTTTGTCAAGTTTGGGGTTAGTTATCTCAGGTGGGATGGAATATAAAAATATGATTTTTGCACAATTTGTACACCTATATGGTAGCATGTACTGTAAAAATTTCAACATTGATATCTGACAGTGAACAAAGATATGAATTTTTGAAAATGAGGAGATAATTTACATTACTCTACAACTGGTCTTATGGCTGTTGCCTATTCATGTGTGATATTGGTGGGATATAATCAATTATTATTGAAGTAAGGTACTGAATTATACACAAGAAGTGGAAAAATCACTGAAATTAACATTTATATTATTTTGACATACTTAAAATAAATATTTTCAATCAACATCTTTTGAGATGTGACTGTTCCCACATCTGGTGGTGAATGTTAAGAACACTTATTTCTTCAGATAGCTTCTGTGATATAGAGTAAGACCTCCCAGCTGCTGTGGTAAGTTCAAGCACTGAAAGTTTCCTTAAAACATTTTTCATTGGTATCCAAACTTTGTCACTAGTAGCTTTCTTGAAAGATGTTCTTCGTCCAGCAGGATAGTAAGAATGCACAGAAACATCGTTGTTTTCCAAACTTATTCTTTCAACCTCTGCAAGCCACCACTGTCCATCATACACACATGCCACTATGTCATTCAACATTAAAGACAGAGATGTAATTTTACTGACACAATGATCCTTATAAATTTCGGTTTCTTATGTTTCATAGCATCGAACTAAGGTTTCTGCAAAGCCAAGGAATTTGTGGAAATGCCTTGTTCTTTTTATTGCTATACAGTTTTCAAATCTGGTTTGAAGTGTTGTTTTCATATGCAGAACCACTTCTTTCTTATTCAGAAAATAGGTAATGCCTTTAATATTATCCTTGCAAAAGACATACATGTCCTGTACTGAGAATTTGGTCTGTGGTAGGTCTTTGTAGGCTGGCTTTACTTACTTCACATGTTGTTGTACCTCCTACTCCATCACATGCATTTTTACCATCGCAAGACGCAAAAAAGTGCCATTCAGCCTCCAACCCAAAGTCTACTTTGCGGTTGCACAGAAGTGAAAAATTCTTTTTGTTCTTATACTGACTACCACTTCCATCTGAAAAGTATAACAGTTTCTCAACCTTGGCAAAATTTTCTTTTATGTACTTTATTACATACTTTTGAAACACTTGTACAGCCTGAAGCGTTGTGCTGCAAGTAGTCGCTTAGAATGCAAATAGAAGAACTGCAAACTTCATCTTTCTCATTAAAAAAATAAATAAATAAATAAAAAAGTGTGTGAAATCTTATGTGACTTAACTGCTAAGGTCATCAGTCCCTAAGCTTACACACTACTTAACCTAAATTATCCTAAGGACAAACACACACACCCATGCCCGAGGGAGGACTCGAACCCCCGCCGGGACCAACCGCACAGTCCATGTCTGCAGTGCCTTAGACCGCTCAGCTAATCCCGCGCAGCTTTCTTATTTTTAAAGTAGAGAGTAAATGGCTGCAGTGTTGCCTAGTCACTGACCCAGTGGTACCCTTGTATTGCATCTTGAATCAAAAATGTAAACCTTTCTGCAAAATCAGCTAGCACTATGCATTCAGTTTCATGAAGTTGTGCTTTTTTTGTCCTTCAGAAACTTACTTTTTAGAAACATAGTGGTGACTTTTGAGTTTTTGTAAGTTATCAATTAAAGATTCCAAGTACTCTTCCTGAGATTTAACTACTGTTATCATTTCTGCCCTGTCAGTTGTGACCCACTGTTTGAAGGTAGTACTGTCTGGCATTTCCTCATCATATTCGTGAAACAATTCAACAACAGTTTCCTTACCAGCGCATTTATTACACAAACTCATCATAGAGTCATAACTGTTAGTGTCACAGACCATTAAATCCAGTAACTCTATTTAGTTAAGATCACTGAGTTTTGCACCCAAAATCATCAGTTTGACATACGGAGTATGTCCCTGAAGATCCAGCCAAAATACACCACTTAGGACAGAGGTTGCAAAATTTTGACCTTCCAATTTTGCATTCAGGATGAGAATTTTTGAAATCTATTTAAAGTTCTTTTAAATTGGACAGTACTAGTTGTTTCTGCTTTGTTACTTTAACTCCATTTATAACAACTCTTCTGCTATCTTTGCAACCTGGGCACATTCTACTGTTTTCATCATCTTCAAAAAACTGCTGGACCTTTTTAATTGTTTTTTCACTTGTACCTACTCCTTTCTTCTTTCCTAAAACTGGAAGAATGCCTTGTTCTTTCATTAATGTTCGGGTTAGTTTAACCAAACGATGAGAAACATTGAATTCATGAATTATTTTTTCTCTTGACCATGAGTCAGGGAGCAAACTTAAAATTTTAACTTTTTCCTCTTTAGATGCCACTGAACACTCAATATTTAATTTCTCTATTAAGCTTAAATATTCAGTGTCAGATGATACTTCTTTAGAAATAATGTTGGTATCTGTATTATTAAAGCATGGTTCCAAGTCTTTTCTAATTTTGTCTGAAATTTGTTGTACCTTATTTTCAATAGTTGCTTTTCTCTTTCTGCTACTTAATTTTATTGTTTTCGAAGCAGGAGACATGTCTAACTTAGAACAAGCAAAATCCAATATGCTAACAGCTTCCTCATTAGGAATATAAATGTCATTAACAAGGTTACATGATTCTGGTTCTGGATTCACAACAAATATTTTTGAGTAACAATTTGGGCACAGGGAATTTCCAGGAATCACATTATGTTTCACTTGGGAAGCTGTTTCACTCTCACATAACAAGGACAAAAGTTCAAGTTTTATTTCCCTCAAACCTTCAGTAATGGGCTTTTTATGAACTTTAAGTGGATCACAGCACTTTCTTCCAAAAGTGTGGTTGTATTTCAGAATATATTTCTTCTCATGATACTCACACACTGATGTTACAGAAGAACTTACTCGAAATTTAAACAAAGTTTGTCTAACTTCGTCAAAGTCATTCATATTTTTCAAGTTTTTTGAAACTGAACCTTAAACTGTTTTGTGACACACTTCACTTGCTATCTGTCCAACAGAGCACTGTTCATCCATGTTATTGCATTCCAGTTAATCTCTCAAAATTAATTACAAATTACACAGAACAAAGCACATAACACATTCTACACTCTCGGTAAAGTATGTACATCCACTCTAACAGGGTTTCAGGACAGACTACAACAATGCCACACCCAACAATAATGTACTTCTTTAATGACAATAAACCTAAATGTAAATGGGCATTTTTATTACCATACAACAAAAGCGAAAGCTCCTATTGTTTAATATTGCATTATTAAAATAAATAAACTAAATGAATACTGGGTGATAGTGTTAACTAAATATATGTCACAATTAAATTTTATTACAACGAAACAATAAACCATTTAAAAAGGCTAAAGCCATAAGATCAGGTGTAGAGTAATGTGAATTATTTC
The DNA here is from genome assembly GCF_023864345.2 of Schistocerca serialis cubense. Classification (NCBI taxonomy): domain Eukaryota; kingdom Metazoa; phylum Arthropoda; class Insecta; order Orthoptera; family Acrididae; genus Schistocerca; species Schistocerca serialis. The sequence goes on along the minus strand of NC_064643.1, from coordinate 376,235,191 downwards.
TTCATTTTCAAAAATTCATATCTTTGTTCACACTCAGATATCAATGCTGAAATTTTTACAGTAGTTGCTATCATATAGGTGTACAAACTGTGCAAAAATTATATTTTTATATTCCGTCCCACCTGAGATAACTAACCGCAAACTTTACAAAACATGAAAATTTTCAAATTTCAAAAATTCATAAAAAATTAAGGAAGCATCTGTAGGTGTTCTTGCTGTATATGAGGCTAGTGGTGTATGACATCTAACTATAGGAAAAAAAATAGACTCATAAATCACTTCTTGTTAGTTTTTTTGGGCCTAAAAAATGGATTTTTTAAAATTTGGATACCAAACTTTGAAGGTCATTTTGACTGGTTATTTTTGAATTTAGGGTATTTTGTATAACAGACAATGTTGTAGAGGACACTTTTCTAAAAACAATCATGTTTATATATGATTGCAGTCTTTCTCGGCGTTCCCCTCTTTGGGGAAGTGTGTGGGGGAGTTTGTAGCCTTTCAGCTTTTACTCCATGTGTTTCCTTGTATGTGTGGTTATTTCTGTAATTTTTGGGTGTCTGCAAAATGTGATGAATGTTCCGTGTGTGTCTGGTACTTGCCTGAGGTTGGCAGATGATTGATAATATGCGGTACGGTGAAGGATTAGGGATTGGATATGGGGATTTTCTCTTCAACTCAGTCAGCGAAGATTGTCATTGGGCGTTTGTGCTTGTCGCAGGACATGTCATGCTGACCTAGGGAGTGGATGAGGACTTTTCCTGATCTGGAAGAGCCTTCACAGAAGGCACTTGGCAGGTCTTGGAAACACTCTTTCAGGAGCGGGATTTCAGCTGCGGCATGCAGATCATCGGTATGGAATCCGACAGGTAGATGCAGTGCCCTCCTGAGGGCGCAGTTCTGCAGCCTCTGGAGTTTGTTCAGGTGCTGTTTTGCCACGTATCCCCAGACAGGGCACACATATTCCATTACTGGTCGTATCAGGGCCTCATATACTTTCACACCTACACAGCAGGAAAGGAAGCTGGTTGAGTTGAGGACTGGGTATAGGATGTATATTCTGGCATATACACCTTCCTGTGGACCTCGTCTAGGTGGGGTTTCCATGTAAGATGAGAGTCCAAGGTTACGCCAAGGTACTTGGCGGTTTTGCGCCAGGGGAGTTGGTTCAGTTTAGGTGATGGTGGAAGGGTGGGGGGCATTGAGGTGGTCTGCGCCTTTCGAGCCTCCGGATGATCAGCATAGCCTGTGTCTTTTCAGAGTTGGTACTGCGCCAGCGATGGGCCCAAGTGACTGTGTCATCTAAAACCCTTTGTAGCCTACAGATGACCAGGCCCTTGTTCGCATTTAGTGTGTAGAAGGCTGTGTCATCTGCGTACTGTGCAGTGTGCACCAGGGGGGGGGGGGGGGGGCATAAGCGTGTCCGCAGTGTACAGACTGTACAAAACGGGCGCAGGACCAATCCCTGTGGCACCCCAGCACGGATTCGCCTTTTGGTGGAGGTGGCGGTTTCTACTTTGACAGAGAAAGTCCTATCTGAGAGACAGCTTTCGATCTGCTTAACTATGCTCCTGGGGAACCCTTGTGTATACAACTTGTAAAGTAGCCCTCTGACCCATACTGAGTTGATGGCTTCAGCTACATCTAGTAGCACTATCCCGCAGTAGCCTCTGTGGCTGCTTTAACCACTCTCATGATCTGTTGTGGGGCAGAGTGGTTCTGCTGGAATCTGAATTGGGAATCCGGCAGACGTTGCTCTCTGGTAAAATGTTCCTGTATGGGTATTAGCAGGAGGCACTCGTAGATCTTGCTGAGAGTTGGCAAGAGGCTAATCGGCCTGTAGCCAGCAAGCTGGGAACTTGCGGAAACGAGTAATCTCGTTGAAGACATTCACAAGGTGTGTGATCGCCAAGGGTGGGAGGTTTTTAACTAGGCCTAACTGATTGGTGACACTCATGTCCTGGCACCTTTTTTGTGGGGAGGGACCTAATTACCTTTGCCACATCTTCGGGGGCAAAAAGTGTGAGTTCGTCCTCTGGGTCCTCCTTCGAATTGAGGAAGACAGTCAGTTGACGACGGACTAAATCTTCATGTTCTTCATCCTGGGGTTCTGCCGCTTGAAACTGCTCCTTGAAGGAGTCGGCAAGGGCATTGGCCTATTCAGTATGGCTGTAGGCCAGACCTCACTTGCCGTGCAGTGGCAGCATCCTAGCACGTCTTTTTGTGAATTGCTTGGTTGCTTGCCATAGTGTGTGATCGTCTACTTTGAGAGCTCCAATGCGGTTTTGCCATTGCTGGTTTCTGTGCTCATTGAGTGCTACCTTCAGCTATCTCTGCAGACGATTGAGCAGCCTCCTGGGGGCCTGATTTCTGGTGATCTTCCACTGTTTTGCCACTCTGTTCTTATGTCGAATTTGAGCTAGGAAGTGTTCCGGGAGCTATATTTATGAGGGCAGTCCGTCCCTTTGTGGTGGGGAGGAGGGGGGGGGGGGGGCATGGCTTCTTCTGCTGCCTGCAAGATGGTACCTGTTAGGTCTTGTAGTGCTTGTTCTAATGTTTCAGCAGTAGGTGGCGGAGTGCGAGCGATATCAGAGGTGACAGTTTCTCAGTATTGCTTCCAGTCTGTACATTTGTAAGATGTCTGGTACCGTGGCAGTGCTACCCATTCTCCCACATCGACCTCTAGAATCACTGGGTTGTGGTCAGAGGACATTGTGTTGATTGTCATTGCGGCCACAAAACCTGTGATCTTCCTAGTGATTGCTATGTCTAACATGTTGTGTCTACCTCCATTTTTTGGAAAATGTGTGGACCTGACCACACCTCATGTTTCGAAGTGGTGGTTGCAAGCTAGTTGTTGCAGTTTGGCGCCTCCTCTGGAGTTACTCTAGAGTTCCAATCAGGTTGTTTGGCATTGAAGTTGCCTCCTATTATGAGTTTGCCTTCAATTTGCCCTAGAGCAGTTATGTCTCCCTCATCTATCTTGTCTTGTGGGGGTCGATAGATTGCAAAACTTATTAGGGGTCCAGTGGCAGTGGTTACTTCGACCGCCACTGCTTCGATTTTATTGGTAGCTGATAAGAATACCTGATGGCAGGGGATCTCTCTTTTTATGTATATGGCCACTCCTCTGACTTGGATTGGCCTGTATTTACGGTAGCTAACATAGTTGGGAACTGTCACTTTTATTCCTGGTTTTAGGTGGGTGTCGGGTTGCTGTGTTTTGCGTATCTATATAGCTGTTTGGTTTCTGTAGGCCACCCAATCACGTTCCTCCAGAAGGGGGTACCGCGTCGGTGGTGGTGGGGGACCACGGCCCAGTGTCGAGACCTGGTGGCTATCCAATCTGTCTGCAGAAGTCGCTGCCTTCAGATCGGAGCGTTCCTGACGTATTTTGTCAATTGCAGGATTCCACACTGCACTGAGCTGAAAACCGCTATCCCTGTTTATTAAATTGTTGTGCAGACATATCTCCACTGCCTCTTTGTAGATCGAGTCCCAGAAACTCTGCCGCTCCACAGCTTCTTCGTTTTCTTGAATTCGAAAGTGTGTCCCTCGATAATGCTATGTTCTGCTACCACGGACTTGTTTATCTGTCCTAGTCGTACGTTCCTGATGTGTTCAGTACAGCACTGGGAGATACATTGTTGTATCTGCACGATATATTCCATCCCACATTCGCACTCAATACTGTAAATGCCCGGCATCTGCAACCCCAGCTAGTCTTTGGTAGAGCCAAATATATCTTTCACTTTTTGTGGTGCCCAAAACACGGTCCTTATTTTGTGCTTCTTTAATATTCTTGCAATCTTGGCTGTCAGCGGTATAGCAAACAGCAGAAACATCACACGTTTTGCTTCATATTCTTCTGGTTTCTCCTCCTGCCTCTTGTCTGCATGCAAGCCGAGTATTATTTGTGTCTTGGTGTAGCCGTTCTTTCAGAAGGTTTCCTGCAGATGTGCTAACTCGTGCGGCAAACTCTCATTGTCACAGATCCACCTGGCTCTATGTATTAAGGTCTTTAGTGCCAAGTTACATTCTGATGGATGGTGCCAGCTCCGAGCATTGAGATATAAGTCCGTGTGCGTATTCTTCCTGTAGACTGAGTGTCCCAAAGTACTGTCCTGATTTTTCTCAATCAAAATATCCAAAAAGGGAAGGCAGCCATTTTCTTCTCTTCTACCTCCATGGTGAATTTGATGCTGTCATGTATGCCATTCGTCTATGTATCTGTAGAACACCTTTAGTTTATGGAGTTTATGGCAGGCGGCGTTCAGTGCCACATCTTTAAAGTTCTCCATGCACAATTTGGCAATACCTGGGGCCAGGGGGGAACCCATGGCAACACCATCTGTTTGCTCATAGAATTTCCCACCACATTTGAAGTATGTTGTGATTAACATGAGACGAAAGAGTCTGAGTGTGTCTTCATCGAAGTGATCTTCGAGCATAGCTAAGGAATCATCCAGCGGCACCCTGGTGAAAAGAGAAGTGACATCAAAGCTGACTAGCAGATCCTTCTCATCCAGGCAGAACCCACGGTGTACCTTAACAAAGCAGAAGAGTGCAAGGCACTGTTGAGCCTTCGGGATGATAAGGATATAGTGGTCTTAGCAGCAGACGAAGGGAATGCGACAGTCCTATTGAAGTCGAAAATTATTGGCAGAAGATCGACACCTTACTACAAGATCCAGCATACAAAGAAGTGGCAAAAGACGCGACTACTTCTGTCACACGCAAAACCATCAATCTTCTCAATAGCTCAGGACTTCACAGAAACACCGTCAGGAAGATTTACCTTCGGGCCCCAGCTCCACTGTGACTGTTTAGCCTCCCGAAGATCCATAAGGAGAATGTCTCACTATGTCCTAAATTGAACACCATAAATTCTCTGACGTATGGTGTAGCCAAACACCTAGCACAGCCGTTAAAACCACTCATGGGTCACTGCCCTCACCATGTCAAGAACTCGGCCGAATTTGTTAAGCTACTCCAAGGATTATACCTGGACGAGAATGATCTACTAGTCAGCTTTGATGTCACTTCTCTTTTCACCCGGGTGCCCCCCCCCCCCCCATTTTTATTGCAGACAATGATTCTATGCCAAAAAATTCCTAGGATTTACCAAAGACATTTTTTTCCGTTTAGGCTACCTGGCACATTAATTGACAAAATTCAATTTTTCTGATTTTCGGAATTAAGAAATGACTCATTTGGTTCCATTTTTATAAATTTGGTTGCATAGTAAAACCTTTGTATTTAGTAGTTTGAAAGTTTGGAAAACAGGCTAAATTTAATGCATAATGTAAGTTCTGTTCTTTTTGCGGTTGATTTCGGAGAATCCTCATACCACCAGGACGCTTTATTTTGAAGAGCCCTCTAGAAACTCATCATCAAGGTGACTGATTACAGTCTGTTCTTTCATCTATCTGCTGTAAGTCTCATGCTGATTCCAGTGCTATTGACCATGAATGGATGAAAAAAATCTGCAATAAAGGGGGATCCCCATATGGGGGGGGGGGGGGGGGGGAGGGAGGGTTGGCCAGTTTTAGTACAGACTGATGTATTATGTGGAAAAGGGAGACATTACATCTAGATCATTGCCCCCCCCCCCCCCCATCTCCTTCATATGATGAGACATTTAGTTATTCCAAGTTACAACAAACATCCTGCATATCAATGACTTTTCAAGAAGTATAAGACATGAAGAAAAAGTTCTCTTTGCTGATGACAGCAACATCACAGTCACTGATAAAACACCAGAACTCAAATGAAACTCTCAAGGATATTTACAAATGGGAACATACTGTTGCATTAAGCATAGATTATAAATCTCTAGATTGTGTAGCATACATAAAGTTCCGCAGAATCACACCATATAACTACATGTAGTAGTAGTCAGACTCATTGTACAGAACTGTTTAAAAAAAACTGAGTATACTAACGGAACCAAGTGAGTACATCTATCAATCTATTGTACGTACCGTTATATATGGAACCATGGAGCTAGAGCTTGCTTGGACAAACAAATAACTCAACAGCATTTTCCATCAGGGAATAAAACTATATAATAAACTGCCCAACATGAAGAAAAAGATTACTAAAATACATCGGTTTAATCAGGCAGCTGAAACGTTGTTTGTAAGTACTGTGTATAACATAATCAAGCATTACTTGAAGAGAATTCGCAGTAAGGGATTCATAATGAACGGGGATAATTACAACATCTTTTCACATAACAATGCTGTAATGCTTTTGCAAAGAAATCATATGCCTATCACCTGTTCTATCTTCATAAAGTATACTTACATTTTCTACGTGTATATATATTTTTAGCTATTTATTTTCGTTGTATTATGATGACAAATTCAATATCATTGTAAGATGATCCCTGGATAAATAAATGAAATGAGGTTACTAAGACAAGCTGAAATCAGAGTGCATACATTACATGCATGTAAATTTATAGCACCAAAGTACAGTCAACCAATAAGTGTAACACAATAATTGCCACTCACAATCCAATTCTGCACTATACAATAAACATGCAGTATAATGGAATTCCACCATGTCAAACCAATGACTGCAGTACAAGCGGACTAAACCAATCAATGTTTGGAGAAGACTTGTTTCCTCTGTTCATCCACAGTCCTGCTATCCGTAATTATTCATCACATGAGTTACACTCAGGATAACAACAGTCTTTCAACAACATTTTGCCACCTTTTATTTTTCCTAGTCAACAATGCACTTTTGTGGCCACCCAATTACGTCTGCACTCCTTTCACCAATTCTCTAAAATTGCAATGTTGACTAGTACCCTTACATTAAAATGGTAGCAATTAGTAACTGAGTGGGTGTTCATTTCATTTCTTTCTTGTGCACACTCAGCCACCATAATTTTTCCCTTAATTTGCACTTATTTCTTTGATATATTCTCACAGCCTATTTTCCAAATGGGCATACAGGTACATCATCTGCGGGTACATATGCTCTCTTCTTTACTTTTATCTAATTTAAAGCAAGTATTCTAATTTCTCTTGTCAAACAGATTTTTGAAACAATACGCATACATGCATACCTGATTTCATACATAAAAATGCAGTGAATAGACTTTAACTTAAGAAGAACACATATTTTCACAGAGCCAAGAAAGTGAATGTTCATCACAAAGATGTACTACTGTTTGGTTATGATTCAACAGAAATCTTCAGTGGAGTAACTATAGGCCTTATCTCAGCAGTAACTCTACCATGGGCCTACTTTCTTTGACATTGCTCTCACAAATCTTATAATAAGGTAACGTACTCATCTGTAGTGCAGTGTAGCTAGAGGTCTTGAATAGTCTAAAAGGTGACAGTTTCGTTGTGAGTCAGCAAAGCGAGATTGAACAAGCCAATTATTCCACCATGATATCGCCATCTACAACACAATCGATAGAAGATAGAGGAACTATTGTGAACTACTTAACAATGTGATACCTCGTTCATGTAGCGATGAAGACTCATAAGAAATGTCTTTCGAGTGCCGTAAATTAAAAAAATCCACGTCGTCCTTCTCAATGGTTATCTATATCCAACAGACCTATGTAGGTCCAGCAAACAAAATTATAGCCACCACCTACTAGATTAATCAACGTATTATAAACAAAACATACAACCGTAAATACAACTTCATTTAAAACATAAAAACATTCACGGCGCCACGTACACAACGTATAACGTCTTTCTTATTAATACAAGAATATATCGATGGCTCGCGTTGTTCCGTAGACCGACTAATATGACACAAATAACACAGGGTACAATGGCTATTGTGTACCCTAACATGTTCACAGCGGTACCGACAACAAAACTCAAAATCAAAACAAATGCCTTTCTTGGATAGTGTTCGACCACAGCACCAACCCATGTATGTCTCAAAAATGACGGAATGATAAAACTGCTCATTAATTTGCCTCTATTTTGTTCCAGGTTTTCATTAGTTGCAAATGTTCCGAACCAAAATATTGTGACGGCATCTATAAGTTATTTCAGGTGTGGTCGTCCGTGGCACCCTGAAAGGGTCTATCTGGATCTGAGGATGCCTGGTGTTGATGCATAAGACGTCGGTTAAGGTACGCTGATTTGGAAAATATACTTGTAAAAGCAACAAAGGTTAAGTCTCAAATCGGTATACGTTTTGACTATAGTTCTCATCAGTAAACCTAATTTCAAATCATTCACTTTCGCCAATGGACAACACATCTAATCAGTTCATTTTTATAAAATAAGTACCTCTTTGGGTAACAGTAACTTGGATTCAAACTTAACCAGCTATCGAACAGTCAACAGGTAGAGAGCAACAGCTCGTAAACAAAACGTAAATTCAGGTCTTATGCTTCCTCTTCAATTTCGTCAATAATCCATTTTACTCATACCTTTTCATACACATATTATTCGATCAGCTGACACCTTTTCCTTCCTCTTCTGCTTCTCACAACAACAACAACAACAACAACAAAATAGCTAAAACAGTACCTCAGGTAAACACTGATCAATGAGCTTCCACAAGATATGCACAAAAACAGAGTGTAGACGCCCTATCTTTACGGGTAACAGCATAACACAAGGAGACAGGGAATACATAGAGAGACTGTGACACGTTATTCAGCACTGCCTGCAGTGCCACGCCATATTAGTAGCTCCTACGGCGGGGACGAGAAGTCATTCTGCGCTTTTTTGGAAAGCGAGAGAGTTCGTGTACGGTTTTGTGAGCTATACAGTTGCTGAGTTTCTTTTCGGAATCATCGCTGCCGCGTGCTCAGAGAAAAAAAAACGCACATATCCAGAAAAAAGATTGAAGATAGATGTAATTATTCTTACAGAATGTATTCTGTAACTGTGCTGTGTTTTGTGTACAATGATGTATTTGCTTACTTGGGTAATAAAGATTGTTTCATCTACACGATATTCCAAGAATTTTGTGACGATGGAGAAGCTACCAAAGACCCGCATCATACTTTGTAACGTTTCCGAAACGTAAGCACCATAAGATCATAAGCTTTCTTTATAATGGAAAACTTCGTTGCTAGTTGGGAGGTATGTTCGATTTTTTTTGTATTATTCTTTTTTTGACATTTGCAATAGTCAATACAGCAATAACTGTTTTTGTTGCTTTCTGGAACCTAAATGAAGTATGCTTTCATATTAGAAAGTATTGTTTACTGGAGGAAAAATGTGTAATTCCCTGAGAACATAAACTACGTATTAAATTATAATTTCAGATTATAATAGTTGCCCTTTATATGCTAAGTATAGAGCACAAATTATTCTGTGAATCAATCGTGACATTGTTGAGGATTTGACAAGATTTGTTTCAACATTTACGAAGCGCCACTACAGAGACAATGAGTAAAATACACTTCTGGCTACACGTAACGACCGTTAGTAAAACCAAAGAACATACAACACTATGACTACATAACGTCTCATACATTTCTTTCACAAGCGGCACTATGCAGCAAGATAAAATTCCACTATCACCTCCCCCCTCCCCCCACAGTGTCAAGAGTACCGTTGGTTGAATTGCACACGACGCCCCGACCTCGTAACCACTTACTTTCGCTTCTTACAGCGTCACCAGCACCGTTGGTTGACCTCTGCTGCGTGGCGCCTGCACTCGTACGTGACAACTCGCGGAATACAAATGAATGATGGGACTGCCATTCTCTCGGTGCCACCGGGCGCAATTGCTATATGTGCGACCGCAGTTTCGTAACAAAGTCCGAGGCCTTGATCACATGACATGGAGTGTCATCCATTTTCTTTAGTATGAAGTGGAGAAGCGAAGACAAGCTGCTATTAGATGGTCAGCAGATTTCCTGTACCACCATGAAGGCAAACTCCCATTTTGCTCCTTCAAACTTACTGTTTTCAAATGCCTTGGTCGTGCGTGGATCAGTGGACCAGAAGTTGTTAATACATAGTGCACCATATTGTGTTGTACTGGGGCAAGTCTGGGTAACTGCTACATAATCTCTGGATACTGCTGAAAGAGTGCGATATACAGTGAATCACCCACTGTTCGTATTCTGGCACAGTCATTATGATGAAATCGACCCTTACTGCTTAGGTTGGTTTTTGTGTCCAGAAGATAGCTGTGTCTGAGGTTTGGAAGTAGTCCAAAGTATGACAAGAAGTGTGCTCCTTATATCGGATGCACTACATCGGCGACTATGAATCACCTGTCCATGTGTTTGATTGGTGGAGCCATTAGTGGCAAACAGGTGACAGTCGTCACGACTACAGTGAGGTAGACATTTGGCCAGGTAAACTGACACATGTGCTCGAGTGTCTACCAAGAACAGCTCTTTCATGTATTGCTAAGTGACGAAAAGGCAGCGGCTCTTATCTGAGTCAGTTGCCATCACCATTGGGCCCTTGTCGTTGCTTCCCATTTCACATGGCAAGTTACACTCCTTGGCCTCCATACTGAATCGTCTGTGGTACCAGCATACCCTCATGGTTGATGGTGAGTGGCTATGACCCTTTGGTGAGACACGACGTCGACGTCGGTTGGTACTTGCATACAGATCTGCGACCTGTGCTGTAAACTCTGCCTATAGTGATGCAAATGTTGCGGTGGCAGGACTCTGGTTATGGTGCGACAACTGCTACATTTGCATATGGACACATTTCCACTATATATTTGGCTGTCCGCGCAAGCACGTCTAAATCTCCTGCAGGAACTATAAAATGGTTCAAATGGCTCTGAGCACTATGAGACTTAACATCTTAGGTCATCAGTCCCCTAGAACTTAGAACTACTTAAACCTAACTAACCTAAGGACATCACACACATCCATGCCCGAGGCAGGATTCGAACCTGCGACTGTAGCAGTCCCACGGATCCGGACTGCAGCGCCTAGAACCGCACGGCTAATGCGGCCGGCTAGAAACTATATCTTTTGTGCTTCTACAGAGGGGTGTGACATCCAGATGCTCCTCAGTATGTCATCACTGACTGCACTATTTGCCAAAGTGCACAGACGACGTAATTATTGCGACGACATGCGATCATGGAGCTCTTCTGTTCGCAACAGTTTCTTCAGTCTCTTGGTCTCAGACCATGACAGGCATTTGATTGGTGCACTTTTAATTGTTGCGTATGGTTCCATGGGTGGGGACATGGCTAGGATATCCTGTACTCCACTAGCCATCTCTTTATTTAGTGCAACAACGACATAGCTGTACGTCGTCTCATTGGCAGTGACATTCACCAACACAAACTGGCTCTCAAACTGAGCAAACCAAAGCATTGGGCTTTGTTGCCACGAGAGAGGCAGTTTTACGGATGTGTGGCTGACTGCTGGCATCGTTGGCTTGTGGTCCTGGTTCCGACATGAGTATAGTCTAGGATCCTCTGTAAGTTGTGTGAGAAGTACACAGTGCGGCTTCTGCAGTTGTTATATGTTTACAGAAGGTTTACGCATACACTGTAGTCGATGTGGTCGTTTAACTCGTTATGCGGGGTGATCACGTCGGAGTCACCACTAAATGTTGGGTATTTAACAAAATTTATTCAAACATTTACGAAGTGCAACTACAGAGACAATCTGTAAAATTCATCTCTGGTTACACGTAGCAAACCAAAAGTAAAAACAAAAAATAAACAACACTATGACTACATAGCAGCTCATAAACTTATTTGATAAGTGGCACTTTGCAGCAAGTTAATTTTCCATTATCACTACAGTGTGAGTTTATATAAGGATAGCAATTTTTTAAAGTTTGGATCTACAACAGGTAGTTACATATTTTAAATTATAACTTCTAATGACCATGTAGATAAGATATAATATGCAAGGGGTAAATTAATCTCATGCTGAGTCTTACAAATCGAAATATAGAAGATTAATCATGGGGCTAAAGTGCTACATTGGACGACCCCACTCTCACTTCCCCCCCACCCCACTCCTCTTAAATCTTGGTTCTGGGGAGACTGACCTGTAACAAAGCCTAATGTATACTTTCAGCCCTTTTCTATATTTAACGCATGTTTCGTCACAAAAACCAAAACTGCAGGGTAAATTCAAAAAATACATCTTAGAGAATAGGCAAGTCTCCAAGTGTATTGATGTAGTTATGCACAAACTAAGAAAAATGTGAGTGGAGTCTACTTCACAACTCTGCAACATTTGGCTCTATTTGTACTTATATTAAGCAGAGTAATCTGATTCATGTGAAAGACAAGGTACTATATTGGCTGTTGTTTTATAAACTTATGGTCAACCAAAAACCTCATTACATATTCGACTGCCTGCATGGCTTAGGGCGTAATATACCCTCTGGGGGGTGGGGGGGGGGGGGGGGGGGTTGGGTGCTGTCTTCCAGCTCGGTGCAGCAGAGTTTTCGCTTTCAATGTCAAACTAACAATGCATGCGATCGAGAATACTGTAATATTTTTGTTCAACGCTTTTCCCTTAAATACACTAAAGCGTCAAAGAATCTGGTATAGGCAAGGGTATTCAAATACAGAGATGTGTAAACAGGCAGAATATGGCGCTGCAGATGGCAGCACCTATATACGACAACAAGTGTCTGGTACAGTTGGTAGATCGGCTACTGCTGCTACGATAGCAGGTTATCAAGGTTTAGGTGAGTTTGAATATGGTGTTACACTCAACGCACAAGCGATTGGACACAGCCTCTTTGAGGTAGCGGTGAAGGGGAGATTTTCCTAAACGACCATTTCACCAGTGTACCGTGAATATTAGGAATCTGGCAAAACATCAAATCTTCGACATTGCTGCGGTCAGAAAAAGATCCTGCAAGAATGGGACCAATGATGACGGAAGAGAATCGTTCAACGTGACAGAAGTGCAGTCCTTCCGCGAATTGCTGTAGATTTCACTACTGTGCTATCAACATGTGTCAGCATGTGAACCATTCAACAAAACATCATCAATATTGGCTTTCGGAGCTGAAGGTCCACGCATGTACCCTTGATGACTGCACAAACAAAGCTTTACGCCTCGCTTGAGCCTATCAACGCCGACATAGGACTGTTGACAACTGGAAACATCTTGCCTGGTCGCAAATTCTCTTTTTCAACTGTATAAAGTGCATGGAGCTGTGTGGGTATGGAAACAACCTCATGAATCCATGGCCCCTGCATTTCAACAGGGGGCTGTTAAAACAGGTGGAGGCTGCATAATGGTGTGGGGTATGTGCAATTGTAGTGATACAGGACCCCTGATATGTCCAGATACAACTCTGACAGGTGACACATACATAAACATCATGTCTGATCACATGCATAAATTTATGTCCATTGTGAATTCCGACGGACTTGCACAATCCCAGCAGGACAATGCGACACCACACGCGTCCAGAACTGCTACAGAATGGCCCCAGGAATACTCTTCTCAGTTTGAACACTTCCACTGGCCACCAAACACCCCAGACATGAACATTATTGAGCATATCTGGAATGCCTTGCAACATGCTGTTCAGAAGAGATCTCCACCCCCATGTACTGTTACGGATTTATGGACCGCCCTGCAGGATTCATGATGTCAGTTCCCTCCAACACTACTTAAGACATTATTCGAGTCCATGCCACATCGTGCTGCGGCACTTCTGTGTGCTCGCGAGGGTCCTACACAATATTAGGCTGGTGTACCAGTTTCTTTGGCTCTTCAGTGTAGTTGTTATACTTCTAAAGTTTTCTGTAGAAAAGGGTGTACTGAAACAAACGAAGTTGGTTCCCAAACTAAATTTTACCGACTTTATCTTTTACTTGTAAACGCTCTGCTAATGACCATCTAGAAATACAGTGTTTAAATGAAATCTACTGATTCTGTCGAGAGACGGTGTAGATAAAATGTTAGTGCACTATGCTCAGATCTTTGCAAGCAAAACAACCTTCAAAAACACCACTCTAAAAATCCAAGTCCTCTCTGCAAAAGCCTGATCTCTCCACCCCCTTATGAACAGAAACAACTCCCTCCATCCTCCACCTACTGTCAAAGATATAATCCGTTTAATAGCATTAATCCTACTGAACATTCATCCTTTTGCAAGACCCCCACATCCTACAACAAATAACCCTCGCCATAGGCACCATCTTCCATCTCAATACCTGCATCACAAACTCCCAAAATCAAGCCCATTTCATTTCCAATCGTCTCGAAACACTAGTCTAATGTACTCCTCAAACTCCTTGTTTTACTGAAAACAGGGCAGCAGAATACAACATCCTCTATCAAAATATGCGTTCCCTTCATTTTAATAAACATCTTCTTATCCATACCCTCCAACACATAAAATCCACGCCCTCCTCCTCCTCAACGAAACATCTCTCGATCCTGACCATTCCATCTGCATGTCTCCTTACATCTTACATCGCACTGATAATCCCTGTCCTATTGCCCATGGTGGAATAGCCATCGCCCATCTCTGAAATATCTCTTCCACTCCCCAACCACTCCCCAGTGATCCAACTGAGCACCTCATCCTCACCATCTTTCTTTCAAAACTAACAGTAGCCCTTGCCAATATCTACATCCACCCTACCCATTGCATCCCCTAAGATTTCCTGACCAATGTAGACCAAACCTTTACCACATACAAAATCACAGCTGGTCTTAACCTTCAATCCCGCACAACGTCGAACAAAGGTGGTGGCGTCAGTTTAGCAACATCCTCAATGGTCATGATATCATTTTCCCTGTGCACACCCACTCTGACACAGATACCACCCCAATATCATTATTGTCTCTCCTAACCTCTTGAGGTGCACCACAGTAGAAGTCTGAGATCCAGCTCAGAGTGATTTCCTACCTGTCCTTCTTCATACCTCGTACAGTGTACCCAACCCAACTCGCACCACTCCTAATCATCAACTCCCACATATCCAGGATTATTCCCATGCAGACTGGGAAGCATACTGTGCCCACATTCATACCTTAATCGAAAGCCATGATTCCAACCTTCAGAATCCTAGCGACATCCAAAGTAAGATTGACTTCCTACAACACACTGTCTTGGTGCCATTTCCAACCATATCTCACTCTGAACTCTGTACTACAACCATCCTCCTCTTCCTCCAAGTGCTCTTGCTCTTCTCCAAGAATACTGTTGTGGCTGTAGCAAATTCTTTAATACACATGGTCAAGACACGTTCAGAGGTCACCGACAGCAAGGTGATACGCTTGCAGTTACTTACAAGCCAAACGGGTGCCTCCTTATGCCATCCCATGGTCATCCCAGGAAAGGGTCCTAGGTGAACTACGAAGAATGGAGGACGAAGGTGTAATTGAGGCCGCAAGATCTGAGTATAATAGTCCACTACGCATAGTAGACAAAAAGGACAGTGGAATTCGACTGGTGTTGTCATTAAATAAGGTTTTTGTGGATATTATGAACCATTTACTGCTTTACCATAAATTCAGCAAAATGAGTTTTGATCAGTTTTGAACAGCCATTATGGCTGCAGAAAAAATGGAGTAAAACTGGATGACCAATAGATGTTGTTGTTGTTGTTGTTGTTTTGGTCTTCAGTCCTGAGACTGGTTTGATGCAGCTCTCCACGCTACTCTATCCTGTGCAAGCTTCTTCATCTCCCAGTACTCACTGCAACCTACATCCCTCTCAATCTGCTTAGTGTATTCATCTCATGGTTTCCCTTTACGATTTTTACCCTCAACGCTGCCCTCCAATACTAAATTGGTGATCCCTTGATGCCTCAGAACATGTCCTATCAACCGATCCCTTCTTCTAGTCAAGTTGTGCCACAAACTCCTCCTCTCCCCAATCCTATTCCATACCTCCTCATTCGTTATGTGATCTACCCATCTAATCTTCAGCATTCTTCAGTAGCACCACATTTTGAAAGCTTCTATTCTCTTCTTGTCCAAACTATTTATCGTTCATGTTTCACTTGCATACATGGCTACACTCCATACATATACTTTCAGAAACGACTTCCTGACATTTAAATCTATACCCGATGTTAACAAATTTCTCTTCTTCAGAAACGCTTTCCTTGCCATTGCCAGTCTAGATTTTATATCCTCTCTATTTGGACTATCATCAGTTTTTTTTGCTCCCCAAATAGCAAAACTCGTTTACTGCTTTAAGTGTCACATTTCCTAATCTAATTCCCTCAGCATCATCCGACTTAATTCGACTACATTCCATTACTCTCGTTTTGCTTTTCTTGATGGTCGTCTTATACCCTCCTTTCAAGACAATGTCCATTCCGTTCAGCTGTTCTTCCAATTCCTTTGCTGTCCCTGACAGAATTCCAATGTCATCGGCGAACCTCAAAGATTTTATTTCTTCTCCACGGATATTAATACCTACTCCGAATTATTCTTTTGTTTCCTTTACTGCTTGCTCAATATACAGATTGAATAACATGGGCAGAGGCTACAACCCTGTCTCACTCCCTTCCCAACCACTGCTTCCCTTTCATGTCCCTCGACTCTTATAACTGCCATCTGGTTTCTGTACAGATTGTGAATAGCCTTTCTCTCCCTGTGTTTTACTACTGCCACTTTCAGAATTTGAAAGAGAGTATTCCAGTCAACATTCTCAAAAGCTTTCTCTAAGTCTACAAATGCTAGAAACATAGGTTTGCCTTCTCTTAATCTAGCTTCTAAAATAAGTCGTAGGGTCAGTATTGCCTCATGTGTCCCCATATTTCTACGGAATCCAAACTGATCTTCCCCAAGGTTGGCTTCTACCAGTTTTTCCATTCGTCTGTAAAGAATTCGCGTTAGTATTTTGCAGCCGTGACTTATTAAACTGATAGTTCGGTAATTTTCACATCTGTCAACGCCTGCTTTCTTTGGGATTGGAATTATTATATTCTTCTTGAAGTCTGAGGGTATTTCGCCTGTGTCATACATTTTGCTCACCAGATGGTAGAGTTTTGTCAAGACCGGCTCTCCCAAGGCTGTCAATGGTTCTAATGGAATGTTGTCTGCTCCCGGGGCCTTGTTTCGACTCACGTCTTTCAGCGCTCTGTCAAACTCTTCACGCAGTATCGTATCTCCCATTTCATCTTCATCTACATCCTCTTCCATTTCCATACTATTGTCCTCAAGTACATCGTCCTTGTATAGATCCTCTATATACTCCTTCCACCTTTCTGCTCTCCCTTCTTTGCTTAGAACTGGGTTTCCATATGAGCTCTTGATATTCATACAAGTGGTTCTCCTTTCTCCAAAGGTCTGTTTAATTTTCCTGTAGGCAGTATCTATCTTGCCCCTAGTGAGATGAGCCTCTATATCCATACATTTATCCTCTAGCCATGCCTGCTTAGCCATTTTGCACTTCCTGTCGATCTCATTTTTCAGACGTTTGTATTCCTTCTTGCCTGCTTCATTTACTGCATTTTTATATTTTCTCCTTTCGTCAATGAAATTCAATTTTTCTTCTGTCACCCAAGGATTTATATTAGCCCTCGCCTTTTTACCTACTTGATCCTCTGCTGCCTTCACTACTTCATCCCTCAGAACTACCCATTCTTCTTCTACTGTATTTCTTTCCCCCATTCTTGTCAATTGTTCCCTTATGCTCTCCCTGAAACTCTGTACAACCTCTGGTTTAGTCAGTTTATCCAGGTCCCATCTCCTTAAATTCCCACTTTTTTGCAGTTTCTTCAGTTTTAATCTACAGTTCATAACCAATAGATTGTGGTCAGAGTCCACATCTGGCCCTGGAAATGTCTTACAATTTAAAACCTGGTTCTTAAATCTCTGTCTTACCATTATATAATCTATATCAACCTTTTAGTATCTCCAGGGTTCTTCCATGCATACAACCTTCTTTGATGATTCTTGACGCAAGTGTTAGCTATGTTTAAGTTATGCTCTGTGCAAAATTCTACCAGGCGGCTTCCTCTTTCATTTCTTACCCCCAATCCATATTCACCTACTACGTTTCCTTCTCTCCCTTTTCCTACCACCGAATTCCAGTCACCCATGACTATTAAATTTTCGTCTCCCTTCACTATCTGAATAATTTCTTTTATTTCATCATACATTTCTTCAATTTTGTCGCCATCTGCAGAGCTAGTTGGCGTATAGACTTGTACTACTGCCTTAGGCGTGCGCTTCGTGTCTATCTTGGCCACAACAATGCGTTCGCTGTGCTGTTTGTAGTAGCTTACCCGCATTCCTATTGTTTCATTCATTATTAAACCTGCTCCTGCATTACCCCTATTTGATTTTGTATTTATAACCCTGTGTTCACCTGACCAAAAGTCTTGTTCGTCCTGCCATCGAACTTCACTAATTCCCACTATATCCAACTTTAACCTATCCATTTCCCTTTTTAAGTTTTCTAACCTACCTGCCCGATTAAGGGATCTGACATTCCACACTCCGATCCGTAGAACGCCAGATTTCTTTCTCCTGATAACGACGTCCTCCTGAGTAGTCCCCGCCCAGAGATCCGAATGGGGGACTATTTTACCTCCGGAATATTTTACCCAAGAGGACGACATCATCATTTATTCATACAGTTAAGCTGCATGCCCTCAGAAAAAATTACGGCCGTAGTTTCCCCTTGCTTTCAGCCATTCGCAGTACCAGCACAGCAAGGCCGTTTTGGTTAGTGTTACAAGGCCAGATTGGTCAATCATCCAGACTGTTGCCCCTGCAACTACTGAAAAGGCTGCTGCCCCTCTTCAGGAACAACACGTTTGTCTGGCCTCTCAACAGATACCTCTCCGTTGTGGTTGCACCTATGGTACGGCTATCTGTATTGCTCAGGCCCGCCAAATCATTTGTTCAAGTATGTTTTGTGCAGACATGCACTTCATTGATGATATTCATGACAAAACCAAGATCCATGAGAGCGGACGATCTTGTGATACCCAACGACATTGTAGTACTTTGAATAGGGGTTGTGCTTAGACTAGTATAAACATCCTACTGACCAGTACCTTAACGAGTAGCTTAAGAAATAATATTTGCAATTATTAACATTGGGATCTGGTGAGGATTATAATTCTACTGTTGTATGGATAACTAATGAACATGTATTTTTTATAGTTACACAGGTGCCGACAGATAATTAATAATTAAATTACGTGGGTTGAGGAATATGTTCCTTTATAATTAATATTAAGTTTGTACATGAAATTTTGATCAGGATAATAAGAGTAAATAAGTGAGTGTCTTGGCTGATTGTACAACTAGAATAATAATAAATGTAAAGATAAATGACCTCAGTAATGAAAGCATCTTAAAAATTCACATTTCATAACTGAAACATGTCAATGATTTTGTGTTATGTATTGTATAATATTTGTGTAAATCGGAAACTAATTGTATGTATTAGTGGGAACAGGTGTCAGAAAAAGAAAATTTTTTGAGACACACTGGAAGCAACAACATGATGTGTGGATGGAACAGGAGGCTAACAGCACAGCTGCAAAGAATAGTGGATGCAAGGGACGCCGTCACTAAGACAAAGGCATGTCGCCGATGTGGGGAAGCAGCTGGGCTATTCAAACGCAGCTAAATGAAGACTCAGGCAGCATAGTGTTTGCAAGGGATGCCGTCACTAAGACAAAGCCATGTCGCAGATGTGGGCAAACAGCTGGACTATTCAAATGCGGCTAATGAAGACCTCATGCAGCAATAAAAGAGTAGGTAGCAAACAGCCATCCGCAATATCGAATCAAGATGGGTGTTGAAATGGCCCACTAATGACTTGTTTCCACTGTTGTACTACATTATGGAGACAAGTTAAACAAATTGCATACATAAGACAGTCAGTTAAGCCTACAGTGCAATTGGTAATATCTGTACAGAACTGTGAACTCTATTTGCTTTTCCTTCTGCTGTTCTCTGCCAGACAGAGACTGATAAACATCATAATCTGTAGCAGTCAGTCACCTGGCACTGACTCCTGAGGAATCTGAGTCACACACAACAACTCAAGTTCCATGTATAATGCACCAAACAGATAACCTACCTGTCCAGAATTATCGATATCCTTATCCAAAATGTAATATTTATATCAAGAGAAAGAAGTGACATGAAGAACAGAAGATTAGGAATACAAACATAGTAAAAAGAAGAAACATGAAAAACTGAAGACTAGGTACCACTACACTTCTCTTAGCTAATGCAGAAGAATTTTAGGTGACATATAAATATCCTACCTGACTATACATCCCTCATACAGTGTGCAAATTCTACGAAAACTGGACTGTATCTAAACATACACCAACTTACCTTGCTGTATATTCTGAGGATCCTTCCATATCATCAACTCTGCGAGAGACTTGTAACCTGATGGGATCATCAATGGGCTTCAGGTCCAAAGACCGATTTGCAAAGCCACCAAGACCGATCTCAATCAATCTTCACTTCCTAAACTTCACAAAAACTGTAGCTTCCATCCCCATACACAAATTAAGATGAAACCATGTTATGAAATCCGAATCAGTGTGTGATTCTTGACAAGAAAAGGTGTATAATTTAATGAACACTGAACTGTTACATCCACAAACTAACAGTTTCCGATATTTATCATTTTTGCAAGCACCTTTTACTTATTTTTCAGGGTAGTTTCAAGAAAATATTTGTGTATTTACTCATGAGAAAGTATTGTATGTCATTCTCTTAGATAATGATGCTATGTCCTTCACTGTTTTTAAATGTTTGTGTATTTCCAGAATTTTATTTGTGTTTTTATTTATGTAAAATTATTGTTTGTCATTTTCCTTGATTAAGATGCTATGGACTTAATGTCTTAATGTACTACATTTGTATACACTGTGAACAAGAACATTAGTTAAAATTAGTAGTTGATCCAAATTGTTATTATAAATGTTAGTTTTCACAGTAAATGTAAATGCCGTTTGTCAAATAACGCTTTAGAACATAAGATTTTCGAAATGTTTTAAGAGTATACACGTTAGGGAAACACTAGACTTCGACAATGATTTTGTGAACTGATGTTTCTAAATGTAAGCCAAGAGCATAAATATGACCAAGTAAAAATTACACAAGGTGTTTCACATAATTTTATGTAATTGTATAATGACCAATAGATAACCTCTAGAATGATTGACATAGCTGCTTGTTTTGCACATTAATGGCTAAATGAAGCACATGTAATTTCTAGAATGAAATTTTCACTCTACATCGGAGTGTGCGCTGATATGAAGCTTCCTGTCAGATTAAAACTGTGTGCCGGACCGAGACTCGAACTCAGGACCTTTTCCTTTCGTGTGCAAGTGCTCTACCATCTGAGCTATCCAAGCATGACTCACGCCCTGTCCTTACAGCTTTAATTCCGCCAGTACCTCTTCTCCTACCTTCCAAACTTCACAGAAGCTCTCCTGTGAACCTTGCAGAGCTAGCCACAGCCTGGGGGATATTTCTAGAATGAAATTTTCACTCTACAGCTGAGTGTGCGCTTGTGTGAAGTTTGGAAGGTAGGAGACGAGGTACTGGCGGAATTAAAGCTGTGAGGATGGGGAGTGAGTCGTGCTTGGGTAACTCAGGTGGTAGAGCACTTGCCCACGAAAGGAAAAGATCCCGAGTTCGAGTCTCGATCTGGTACACAGTTTTAATCAGCTAGGAAGTTTCACATGTAATTTATTGGACAACCACTTTGAAAAGATTAGGATATTTTACGTTAATATTTCTTGCTTCAATCTATCTCTTAAGGATGGACGAATGACAGAGAGCATGGCCCTTAAGTCTAAAGAAAGATGGGAACTGCCATTTTTGAAAGAGCAAAAAAATGTGTAATGTTAGTTAAATTTCGTTTGATAACATGGGTTACTTTGTGTGTTATTGTATATTCCAGTTGTTACGTCACAAAAAAAAGTTCCAAACATAAGGAGCAGACAGATTAAAATAAACATGTTGTAAATAAATTTATGCCAGTAAGACCATTAATGAATGCAGAATGACTGTAGAAGAATATATCACGATTCAATTGTTCCTCCGCCCTCATGTTCTTATTGGTTCACTTGTACAGACAATTGATGGTTATATTATTTTGTACTGGATGAGACAATACTATAAGAATTACCCCATCCTAGTACAAAATAGTTCATTAGGTGGGGGTATTGTAAGGTGGCTACAATTTCGCACCTTTCAAGCACTCATCTACATAGTTTGCCATGATTCACAACTGGAATTATGTATCGTTTGATAGGTTATACATCGTATATATGAATATTTAAAGAAGACTGACATTTTCATGTACACCTTGTAAATAATTGTCAATGCTTATTGCATGAAAGGTGACAGAGCGTCTTTATCATCAAAATGGCATAATGAGCGATTGCCTAAACCAGTAGAGGTCGAAACGCCAATGAATATCAAACAGCAGGCGTAACTCAAGCCTTGGGTGGAAAAGCCTGGGTGTTGGTCCTGATTCACACAAGAAGTGCCAAGACGGACGGTCTGGGCACCTGAGCGTGGAAGCACAATATAGCGGCGGCCGGCCAGTTTTGTAGTGGGGCCAGAAGGATAACCGGATAATACTTTGGAAACTCTGAAAATCGTGGATGCAGCTTAGAGGAACGAGGAAGCGTTACCTCAGAAATCAAGCAGGCTGGGTTATTTCCGAACATTTATACTCTGAGAAGCGTACCATTGTGTGAGTATAGGTATTTCCTCGCAAACTGTCCGCGCTGGACGACAAATGACTAATATATGGTTGGTCAGCGTTCGGAAGAAACTGTAGAGATGGAGAATATCTGTGGTTTTGAGAATATGATTCGCCCTCTGCAGTTATGAGGGAGGGGAACCGAGTTTTGCTGGGAAGCCAGCGGTGGAGAGGCGACGTCTTCCGTTTTGAGCGCTTACGTTGGACGGTCGCTCAGTATCAGCTTTTGATGGTACAGACGGACTTGCTGTCTTCGTTCACAGGAGATTTTATAGTTAGAACGGTTAGGCACTAAACTGCTGCGAACTTATACAATTCTGGACTTCGCCTCTGGGTTGGGAGTCGTCATTGAGTATGCAGTGTTCAGTGATTGAGAGCACTTCTTCTGCCTATACCCATGTTGAGACGTTATCTGTACTCCGTCCTTGTGGCTGGGAGTTCGCGTTTCTTGTCTGTAGAACACAGAGAGGAGGAAACAGTATTAGATTATACTAGTCAGATGACCGTCTTGTGCCATCCTAGTCTTCGAATGACATTTTATTTAATATTTTGTGGCTGTAGTTCTTCTGTCATTGCAGATGTGTACGAGAACCATCACTCCCACGCACTGGATGCAGTACATACAGTGATATTGCTAATTGCTTCTGCTTATTATGCCTATAAAGCTAAACAGCTGTAATTACGTAAATTTTATTTCCACTGAGGTTGCACACCACTGTAGATTATCTTTGAAAGTAGTGTCTTCTAGTGTTTGGTACATAGATGATGTCAGTCGTCTCACGTTATTTATATTAGATCACGTGGCCATAAAAGGGGCAGATTTGGGGTACTGATCAATTGTATTAGTTAAGAAATTCATTTGTATCTCTGTATGTCCATTGGACATTGATATATAAACATTTGTAATATAAAGGGTGTTAATCTACAATAAATGTATGAGCAGAAAGAGCATTTATCATTATGTAGTTAATAGTTCCCTTAATCATTCATTTATGTTTATGGTGTAATTTATATGTTAAAGTGCAAGAAGGAGGAGATAATCACCATTAAGAGATCCTAAGATCTACTTCAGGGGGTAGTCAAACAGGACCAAATCTTCATTTTCACATTCAGTATTTCCATTGTGCATATTCATTTTACACCCACTTGGAATAGCATCTTGTAATACATCCAAACAAATGCTAGGAAAGAACAATTTCCAGACAGATTAAATAAGTGACTTTTTTACATCCAGTCGGTGAGAGAGTAGTACCAAATGTCATTAGAGGACTTAAATCAGAACTCTCACCTGGCATTGACAACATCCCTGATGATACTTTACAGAAATCCTCAGCAGTAAACAAAACCCTCTGCAGATGATTGTAATTCCTCACTGGTTACTGATATTTTGTCTGAAAAGTTGAAAATAGCAAAAGTGAGGCCTCTATTTAAAAAGGCTCAAAGAGCAGAAATAAAACATTACATTCCAGTCTCTCTACTGTCTCTCTCCTTCTCTCTCTCTCCCAATGGTCTTGCTGCCTGGAAAGTTCCTTCAAATGGGGCAGGCAGAGCTCTCTACTGTCTGGCTTTTCTAAAATATTTAATAAGGTTCTGTTCATTTTACAGAAGAAATTACCCTCTTCTTAAAATCACACCACAGCTTCCATAAATGTAGGTCCACAGAAATTGCCATCTTTGATTTCGCAAATGAGGCCCTGACCTCAGTAGGCTGTAAACAACACTTACCTGAAATATTTTTGACCTCACCAAAGGTTTTGATGTCATAAACCATAAACTAATACTCTCCAAATTGGAACAATTGTGTGTCAGGGGACTGTGACACAAATGGATACAATTCTGAACAACAGACAACAAATAGTGGACTTAAATATCAAGAAGAAAACAATATACATTATTATCAGTCAGGGTAACAGAATATTGAATATGTTGCACCCCAAGCTTCCATTCTAGATCCAATCTTGTTACTGCTATTTATAAACGACTTAGAGCCAGAAACCACTTCCCAGATATGTATAAAATTTGCAGATGACAAAAACATTCTGATAAAAGAGAAAACTGTAGAGGAACTAGAGAATGAAATCAAAGTATGTATGTTACACATACGTGATTAGTTCTCCATAAAGGATATTATCATAAATGCTGAAAAGACGACATTTTCATGTGACAAAAAGCATACACCCCTCAAGCCCAATCATGATGTTATCTGGCAAAGAATTACAAACTGTAAACAGCACCAAATTTCTTGGAATATGGATTCAGGGAAACCTAAAGTGGGACAAACATCTAAGCTTCATCAATAAGAAATTATGTGACACCTGCTGTTACATATGACACACAAGTGGAATCGCTGTTGAGATATGTCATAATGTTTTGGGGCAACTCACCTGTCATCAGATGTTGCTTTATTGTCCAAAAAGGAATTTAAGGACCACAGGAAATGTAACTACTAGAAGCTCATGCAGGCCACTGTTAAAGAACCTAGAAATTCTTCCACTGGTACCTTGCTTATACATTCTGGAAGTTTCATGTTCCATTAAGAAAATAGCAGACACTGGAGACCAACTATTGTAAAAAAAAATGAAACAGTTCATTAGTACAATATACGACAAAAATGTATCAGCTTAGTGAATATGCAAAAACTTAGACAGGATTGGCCTCTACTTGCAGGGAAAATAATTTCCAGCAAGTTACTGCACCACTTTAAGAAGCAAAAAAGTTTACGGAATTTTAAAATAGCTCTAAAATGTATCTTTTAAATAAACTATATTATAATTTTGATGACTACATACAATCTTGAACTATGTGCAAGCTAGTGAAGCTAGCTGCTTCCAAAATCTGAATGAGATACTTTAGAATACTTCTGTCAGTAAACTAATGAGCTTTAGTGTATGTCATATAATCTTTAAATATTTTCCTATCTTTAAATTTGTATATTTTGATCAAATGCAAAAGCTGTAAACTATAGGCATGAAGATGGCACAAAACTGTAAATCTTATTCTGCTTTTTTAATGATCATAAAAAATTGTAAGCCTTGATCAACATAGTTTTGTAAAAATTGGTAAAAATCCTCCTGCTCTTTAACTAGGAAACTGTGATAATTTATTGAGAAGAGCACAAAGTCATAATCTGTATGTATACATTTGCTTACAGTTTTATGCATGTAAACTTATTTATATTGTAGTAGATATACAATTCATAACCATCTCATTAAATCACATTGTCTCATCTCATCACCGTACAAAAATTGACATTTCCAATATCAGTTTGTAACTATATACAAAAACGATGAAATAGGTCAAGAAAACAATCAATCAATCAACTTACAAAACACTGTTACTCTCTCATTCAAGACACATGACAGGTAAAAACCAGTATGTTTTACATCAGAACTGCGACTATTCAGGATGTCAGTGACATCTTTAGCACTACCATAAGTTTTTTTATGTATTTTATAACGTAATTTCTGAACAGTATATGAAGTTGGTACTTCAAAGCTATATAATTCCTTACCTGATTCTAAAGTATTGTGTAAATCTACATCACTCATGCAGCCACTGGAAACGTATCTCCTATTGTTTTTAAGCTGATTGCAAACTTTATTTGTATATGACTCCACCAGTCTAATTTCTGCTGAACACAAAATTTTGATGAACGCTCCCAAATAGACTAGCTATTCGAGTTTAAAGTACTGTCTGTAAAACAAAGATCCCACATGCAACAGGTTTCAAAACGATTTTAGAACAGTCAGTTAAAAAACTGGTTACTTTTGACAGCTCACTTGCCACATGTTCAACATCGTCAGTTTCACTAAAAACATCTTTTTCTAAATAATCACTGAATGAAATAATTTCATTGTCATTAATTACATCAGATACAATGACATCTTCAGAAGTCATCATAACACTCTGCTCGATGTCTAAAGCTGAATCTGTTTGGTCACTTGTTTGTTTCATTCTTGCCTCAACATTACTTGTTAGTTCACAAATTTCTGATATTTTTCACTCAGCTGATGTTTGTTGCTTCAAATAACAGTGTGCAGTTCAATGCACAATTCTTTCTGTTCTTGTAACCTGCTATATGATCCTGTTTTTATTACATTCACCTAATTTACTACAGAAATCGTATTTTACGTCATTATACATTCTATCTATTTTATCATTCAATTCTTTACTTATTTCATCACTTTCTTTACCGAAATGTTCCATATGTATTTCTAGCCCAAAACTGTTTTTCCTACTGTTCTGTCTTAAATCTGTACTCATTTTTGACATTATAGAATATGCTAATAGCTCAAAGCGTCATGATAAAAATTTCGTCACACACAGTGTTTTTGTACAACAACCACAACAAAAGGAAAATAAAAGTTTTTATACTCAATTATTTCAGTGTCTCAGCCCCTTTTCGTTAGTGTTACACTTTTTCTAATTCAGATATTCGTTTTAATTTTGTAAAACAGTTGTCAGCATACTTAGTGCCACTTCAGATCATTTCTACAATTTTGAGTTTGTAATTAATCTTGTAGATGCTCAATTTTTTTCCAAAATATCATTATTAAATTGTACATAAAGGTGCTGGAAAAATTTAGTATCTACATCTACACCCATACTCTGCAGGCAGGCCACCTGACGGTGCGTGGCAGATGGCACTTTCAGTATCTCTATCAGTTCTCCCTTCTATGTATTAGGTTGTTAACAATTACTTACAACACCAGCTCAACTGCATCATTTGTGGCATTGACCGTTAGAAAACTATCATAGTTATAAACATCATAATCATTGCCAATAATGAAATTTGAAAAACTACTCGTGATTCAACTAGAGCAACTGTCAGTGAGAAATAGAAGTTCGAATGGCAAATGTACAAATAAAATATCAATGAAAATTTGCTGAACTTGGGTAGTGTAACTTAATCACTCGTCTGGATATGTGTTTGTTGCAATGATTAACCTAACACTTTTTTAGATTAACCTTCATTTATTACACTGATATAAACACATTACTAGACACATTTCTGGCAACAACTAACACAAACTCCATGTTGACTTAACACAAACTAAAATCAGACTAAATTAGGCAGAACTGTCAAAAATTATATATATGATAGTTTTTTTACTGTAAATAAGTTACAAGTTTCATAAAAGTATAATTTAGACAGAAAAACATTATATATAGAAATTTATAGACGTGTATTTCATTAGTACAGAAAAAGTGAATTTACATTTTCATTCCTTTGTGAACCCTATTAGTAACATTCTCCCTGAATCTTTGACAAAAGTTGAACAAAACTTTTGTACATATGGTCTGAATATTTTTAAGTTTGTTAAAAACATCTTCTATAACTATATATAATTCGTAATTTTGAGTAAAATAATAATATTATGGCTTTAAATAGGACGTTCTTTAAGTCTAGTTACGTTTGCAACATGGTACAGCATCGAAATCATAGATGTCAAGAAGTTAATCGTAATTACAAAAGATTGTCATTTGTCCCACCTATGTATCAGATTCCTAATTAAAAATAGGGCATCATATTCTGGACTAATCTGTACCACTGTGTAAACACCTAGAACACATATGCATGAAACTGTTGCATAAGTTTCTGTGAGAGTCTTCATGTTACATACTGTCATGGGAAACAAAAAACAAAATTCAGGATCTGTCAAAGATTCACTAATATAGAAAAATTAACAAATTACTAAAATAACTAAGTGCTCTTATACACAAAATACACTAACAAGTTAATAGATATTTGTAAAGCATGCTTCCTTAATGAACAAGGAAAATGTGTTAATTAGTTTCTTATAATTAGAATGTCTGCCGTATTTTGTTTTAAATTAACGTTTCCCATGAGTATCACTGTACTTTCCAGTTTCTATTAACGGAGTCTTCCTCTGTACTTTTAAATGCTTAAAGGCTTGTAAAGGTTTGCTTGTTTTATGGTATCCTGTACTCCTGTTCTATCATTTACACTGATTGACATCAATGCAAGATAAACAGACCATAGCATATGTGTTTCATTGCATATTTGGTAATCATGTTTATTCAAATATATGTTTCCGCTTTTTCATTAGCCAGAGGGTGAACATGCTTATCCCACTGAAGTGTATCTTATACTTTTATTCCCAGCATATTACTTAGTTTTTTATGGCAATGTTAGTTCCAATGCACAACTAAATTTTAAGATCTGTCTGTCTTGTGAGGCTAAAATCTATTACTGCTTTTTTCTTGGTGCTGAGACTGAGATGACTTTCATTGAAGCTCTGAACTGTTTCATTTGTGATATGATTGCATAATATTTCTTACTGGTCATAATCTTCATGCTTGCACACAATAGATATATTATCAGTGTACAGAGTTATCTTTGAATTTCGGAAGCAGTATGTTATGTCACTTGCACAATGCATGAAAAGTTGGGGTTCTGGTACCAAGCCCTGGTGAACCCTGTATTTCATATTGGCAATGCTAGATCTCTGTGTGCCACTCACCATTCATAGCAGTATAGTTAGATAAGATTTT
The DNA here is from genome assembly GCF_023864345.2 of Schistocerca serialis cubense. Classification (NCBI taxonomy): domain Eukaryota; kingdom Metazoa; phylum Arthropoda; class Insecta; order Orthoptera; family Acrididae; genus Schistocerca; species Schistocerca serialis. The sequence continues at coordinate 376,206,044 of NC_064643.1, read as the reverse complement.
TTGGGTCATGAACTATCATCTGATGCCTATGTCCCATAATTTCTCTAGTAGTATTGTTATGGAGATACAATCAAATGTCCCTTAAAGGTCAAGAAATATGATTGTAATGTATTCATTGTTCTTGATAGCAAATATTATCCTATCCATAAACTGTGTGTTTTTAATGAAATCATTGTGCTTTTCAAAGATTAGATTATGTTTGTATCGACTTATGTCGGGAAAGAGAGAATTTAGTCTATAGTTTTCTATGTCCTGAGTGTCACTTTTCTTGAAGGTAGGAGTTACCTGGGTTCTTTTCAATGGGTCAGTAAAACTTCCTAATGTTACAACACTATTAACGGAAGTGGAAAGGGATCCAGATATATTGTCAGTGGAAGATTTGAATATGATAATACAGCACATCGTATCTCATAGACTTAGAATTTCTGTTTCAGTGCTGTCTGTTGGGGTGAGTTACATGCTGTATGTACAGTCTCTACTTGTAAAGTTATATTTGTGGTTTCTGAACATATAGTTGATAGATTTACCAACAAAAGAGAAATAGTTATTAAAGATATTTGCAATATTCTGTTGGCATTCTAATATACTACAACTGTGGTTTATTATGAGGTCATTAGTGAAGTTACCCTTCCGATTCAGAAGCTATTCCAAATGCATGCAATAGCATTGTTTCCATTATATGATGTGTGAACTACATGTTTGCTCCTTGTGAGTACTAGTAAGTCCTTATAATATTCCTCATATCTACTAAATGGTCCTTTCAGCTTAAGATTTTCACAGTTTTCTAACATTTTATATTGGAATAGTGTTAAAATTTCCCTTTCTTGTACAATTTTCCCATATATCCAAGTACTTTCCTACATATTTTGATTATTTTTCACTGTTTTGATTTTTACTGGGCCTATGATGTTAAAATAGTAGAAGAACTCGCTAGCAAAATTTTCAAAAGTGTAACAGTTTGTTTCCATCCATGCTGCATTTCCTAAAATGTGGCTGAGGTTTTTCGTATTCCCATTATGTATTGTTCTGTTTGTTATGTATCTTTGTTATATGTCTTTTCATTTTACTTGATAGAGGGTTTATATTAGACAGAAATTAAAAATTCCACAGCATGATGCTCAGAGATAGCAAGTTTGAGGACAGTTGTGTTATAAGTAAACTTATCTGTGTGAGTCAGAATATTCTAGTGACACCTTTCTCTCTAGAGAGTTCCTTAGTAAATTTAAATGGAATTCATGTAATCAGAAATGCAAACTTTTTGTGGACAGTTTGTCAATATTAATGTCTTCAGCTATTATTATATTCATCCAGTCACTTTTCCCATAATATTTACCGTCTATCTCTACAAGCAGTTGGTAGAGATCAGCTAGAAACATATGTCTGTATGTACCCACAGTTATAATATGTTGCTTTTCCATGCATACACTGTGCAAAAAAAAAGTATCACTTTTTTGAAACCGTGTAATTGTCCCCCACTGCGATGCAAAGGTTTGAAATTTGGCTCGAAGGTGTCTAAAACCTTCTTCAGTAATGGTGTAATAGCGTGGCCAATTGCGTGACGTCACCCTAGGGCTCGGTGATGCTTCAAACAGCAAGGAGTTGACATAAGCGGAAAAAAGACCACAACTCAGAAGTTTATGTGGAGTATAAGATGAATTAATTATATCACATTGCCATCAAATTTCACCACAAATCTGCCTAACGCCATCGTGGACGTGCTACACGATAGGAAGGTCGCCACATACCCATCTTACCCAGATTTAACCCCTTCTGTTGCATCTCTGCATTAAACGTCAGAACCGTGACATGCAGCGTTGAAAACATGCAGCCTCCTTATGGGTGGCCGACAAAAACATTTCAGACACACCACCTCTCATGATTGACACGAAAAGTTCTCAGGATGTGACATAAAGGGCATCAATGAAACCACCCTTGTCCTTGGGCTGTTGATTCCCACACATTTCGCTGTCAAAAACGACAGCTCGCAGTGCAAGGATCTATAGGACGACATTCTTGACAACCTTCGACTCAGCTTTACACCACATAGACGATTCAACCCTAGTCTAAAGACTTTGTGAAACTGCAACCCCACTGAATGTGATCTGACTCCTTTGGAGTGTAATGCAACCTCAATTTTTGCTTTGGGGGGCGAGGGGGAGGGTCGAAAGGTTTCTAGCCTAAGAATTAAAGAATTACAGAAATTTCATAATACCAATTTATTTTCAGTATAATACCCATGTGTACTAATACAATTGCAGGCATGCTCAAATACCTTCTGCAAACCATTCAAATAAAAGGTCTTCGTTTTCGAGTCCAATCAAGCGTTCACAGCATTAGTCACTGCATCATCATTGTCAAATCGTCGTCCTTTGAAGTCGTTTTTTAGATTTGGAAAAAGAAGAAAGTCGGATGGCGCAAAATCTGGAGAATATGCTGAAGGTCTTAACAATTCGAACCTGCAGTCACGCAGAGTTTCCAATGTTGCGAGGACTGTGCGCTGTTGCGTTGTCCTGATGCAAGAGAACTCCGTGCGCCAATTTTCCGCTTTTTTTTCTTTATCTCTTCTCTCAAACGGACCAAGAGGGTACAATAGTATGGTGCACACTGATAGTTACACCCTTTTGCAACTAACCCACCATAATTACCCCCTCTGCATCTCAAAAGATCAGTGCCATCACCATACCGACTGATTTTTGCACCCAGAATTTTTTTAGGTGTGGGGGGGATGAAAGATGTTTCCATTATTGTGACTGTTGTTTTGTTTCAAGGTCAAAATGGTGAACCCATATGTCGTCCATTGTCACATACCTTGCAAGAAAGCCGTCTTCATCACCTTTAAATTGGTGGACGATTTCTTCACAACACTGCACACACTCCCAGCTCTGGTCTGCGTTCTAGTCTTTCGGGACCCACCGGTACGAAACTTTCTGAGTTTCCCAAACATCCACAACAATTTCATGAGCACCCCCACCGGATGATCCAATTGTGGCTTCAATGTGCTGCAACGTTGTTCGACGATCTTGTAAAATCGTGTCGTTAATTGCAGTCACTGTTTCATAAGTGGCAACAGTGACTAGCCTTCCGCTCTATGGCGCATCTTCCACACCCGTTCTTCCACGTTTGAAGTCGGACACCCAGTTTTTCACTGTTGCATAAGACGGAGCACTGTCCTTAAGTGCATTCCGCATGTCCTCCACAGTTTTCTTGGTAGTCATTCGCTTCAAATGAAGATATTGAGTCGCAGCACAGTTCTTGATTCTCTCGATATTCGCCATTTTGCTTGCACTACGGTATACAACGCGTACTAGAGGCAAAACTAGCGAAGCTTGAGCAACGTAATTTTACTTGCATACCCGCAAAGGGTCATCATAAAAGTAGATGGTGTTGTTTGTGCGTGACGTTACGGTAACTATCTCTGGCTAGAAACTTTTCGACCGCCCTTCGTACGGGGTGGAACCACTAGGGACAGTTCAAAAACATTTGACGAAATTTGAACGTGCCCCGAGGCAGCAAATTATGTTTATGCTTTTTCAACTCTCCGATTTCGCACCCTTCTGTAGCTTGATCGTGGAGACATGCAACATTGACATGAGTTCGAATTAAAGAGCAAATAATCCCTCTAAGAGGCCCCAGTTTACAAACACCCTCAGTGCCACTGACAGACAAAGTTGAGCACGTTAAAAATGTCCTGACAAAGACTTCGACACGAGTGGTGTCTCTCGGCCGCTCTAGCACCTGAGAGAAGGCAATCCGTTCAAAGTCTCTGACAGGTACAGTTTTAACGTGCTCAACAAAGGTGCGTGTATTGCACCGAAGGTACTTCCGAACAGGGGGCTCTTGGAGGGATCATTTGCTGTTTTATTGACGCATATGTCAATGTTACATCCCTCCATGATCACGCCACAGTAGGATGCAAAACAGGAGGACTGAAAAAGCATAAACACCCTTGCAGCTTCAGATCATGTTCAAATTTCATCAAAAAGGTTTTGAACGGTCTGTAGTGGTTCCATCCCGTATACCAGGGCAAACATTGCGGTCGAACTACAGTCCAAGAGAGTCAGATCACCTTCAGTAGGGTTGCAACCTCACCATGTCCTTAGAGTAGTATATAATCGTTCAGGGGGTGTCAGCAGTATCGAACATTGTCAAGAAAGTCGTCCTATTGCTCATCACTCTGCGAATGACGTTTTCGACAATGAAATGTGTGGAAATAAACTCCTCAAGTGAAGGGGTGGTTTCATTGATGACCTTTATGTCACCTCCTAAGGGCCTTTAATGTCAATTAAGAGCAGTTGTGAGTCTGAGATGTCTTCCTCGACAACCCATAAGAAAACTGCGTGTTTTCAATGCTGGGTGCCGCGGTTCTGACCTTCATCCCAGAGGCATCAGAAAAACTAGTGAAATGTGGGTAAGAGGAAGTGTGACGACCTTCTCATCGCGTGACAAGTCCACGACGGTGTTGGGTATAACACTGGTGAAATTTGGGGCCAATGTGACATAATTAACCCACTTAGTGCCTCACATAATCTTCTGAGCTGTTTTTTTTTTTTTTAGCATGTGCCTGCACGTTGTTTTTCGAAGCACTGCTAAGCCCTAGGGTGATGTCGCAGGGCGTCACACTTCAGCACCGTTACAGAGACATGGTGTCGGCACGTTTTTCTGTGGTTTTGAAAACGTCATACTTTTTTGTGCAGTGTAGGTTTTCGCAGACAGTTCAATGACACCTTCAGCTCCTAAACATCTTACATATATATGGCTCAGTAATTACTACCACTTTTTGCAATGTTGCAACACCACCACTAGGTTTGATCTCCCATATGGATCGTGAGGCTACGATTGTATTAGTTTATGCGCTCAGTGGCAATGACAGTCATTCTTCCCGCACTCCATAGGTGAATAGAACAGGAAGAAGCCCTAATAACTGGTACAATAAGTATGTACCATCTCCCATGCATTTCACAGTGTTTTTCAGAGTATGGATGTAGATATACACTGATGAGCCAAAACATTATGACCACCTGCTTAATAGCTTGTTTGACCATCTTTGGAAGGAAAGACGTTACTTATGCTGCACACCATGGATCCGACAGTTTGTTGATAGGTTTGTGAAAATATGTGGCATTAATTGTCTATGCACATGTCATGTAATTCACATAAATAACAGGAAGCTGATAGCGCCATTAGTGACCAGGTGGTTCCATAGGATTTACATCAGGTGAATCGCTGAGACATCAACGTGAGTTCACTATAATACTCCTCAAACCACTGTATCATGCATCTGGCTCTGAGATATGGACAACGGCTGTGAAGACACACTTTACCTCTTAGCAACAAATAATCCTGAGTTAATAACGAGCATCAAAACCCATTCAGGGATTAGTGAACACAGGGTTGTCGTAGCCAGATTGAATCCTGTAATCCACTAATCTTCGAAAAATAAGCGAAAAATATACCTATTCAAAAAAGCAGATAAAAATTCACTTGACGCCTTCCTAAGAGACAATCTCCACCCATTCCAAATTAATAAGTGTAGATTTTGACACTGTACCACACAAGCGGCACGTAGTGAAATTGTGTGCTTATGGAATACCGTCTCAGTTATGTGACTGGATTTGTGATTTCCTGTCAGAGAGGTCACAGTTCGTAGTAACTGATAGAGAGTCATCGACTAAAACAGAAGTGATTTCTGGCGTTCCCCAAGGTGGTGTTACAGGCGCTTTGCTGTTCCTTATCTATATTAACGATTCTGGAGATAATCTGAGCAGCCGTGCCAGCCAGTGTGGCCGAGCGGTTCTAGGGGCTTCAGTTGGAACCGCGCGAACGCTATGGTCGCAGGTTCGAATCTTGCCTCGGGCATGGATGTGTGTGATGTCCTTAGGTTAGTTAGGTTTACGTAGTTCTAAGTTCTAGGGGACTGATGACCTCAGATGTTAAGTCCCATAGTGCTCAGAGCCATTTGAACCATTTTTTGAGCAGCTGTCATCGGTTGTTTGCAGATGACACTGTCGTTTATCGACTAATAAAGTCATCAGAAGACTAAAACAAACTAAAAAACGATTTAGAAAATACATCTGAATGGTACGAAATGCGGCAATTGACCCTAAATAATGAAAAGTGTGAGCTCATCCTCATGAGTGATAAAAGGAACTCGTTGAACTTCAGTTACACGATAAATCAGTCTAATCTAAAAGCCATTAATTCAACTAAACACCTAGGTATTACAATTATGAACAACTTAAATTGGAAGGAACACACAGAAAATGTTGTGGGGAAGGCTAACCAAAGACTGCGTTTTATTGGCAGGACACTTAGAAAATGTAAGTGGTCTACTAAGGAGACTGCCTTCACTACACTCGTCCGTCCTCTTTTAGAATACTGCTGTGTGGTGTGGGATCCTTACCAGGTAGGACAGACGGAGTACATCGAAAAAGTTCAAAGAAAGGCAGCACGTTTTGTAATAAGGGAGAGAGTGTCACAGAAATGATACAGGATTTGGGCTGGAAATCATTAAAAGAAAGGCGTTTTTTGTTGCGACGGAATCTTCTCACGAAATTCCAATCACTAACTTTCTCCTCTGAATGCGAAAATATTTTGTTCACACCGACCTACATAGGATGGAACGATCACCACGATAAAATAAGGGAAATCAGAGCTCGTACCAAAAGATATAGGTGTTCATTCTTTCTGCACGCTCCACGAGATTGGAATAATAGAGAATTGTGAAGGTGGTTCGATGAGCCCTCTACCAGGCACTTAAATGTGATTTGCATAGTATCCCTGTAGATGATGTAGGTGTAGATGTAGAATTATACTGCTGAAAGATGACATCGCCACTGGGGAAGACATCAGGCATGGAGGAATGTGGGTGATTCACAAGTATCAGCATGTCTTTGATTACTACCACAGCTCCTATGCAAATGCAGGACAATGTCTCCCATAGCATAATAATGTTCCTACCAACCTGCATCCATGGCGTGGTGCCCGTTTCGAGCCACTGTTCACCTAGATGACGACGTTTGTGGAGACGACCATCGACCTAGTGTACCAAAATGTGAGTCACCTGAAAAGCCGACACGTTTCCATTGATCGACGTTCAAATCCTGATGATGTAGTGCTCATTGGAATCATAATTGACGATGTCGTTGGGTCAACATGTGAATGCGTATGGGTGGTCTACTGCAGAGCTCCGTGTTCAACAAAGTATGATTGACGGTGTGCTCCGAAGTATTTGTGCATGTAGCAGCATTGTATTCTTTCTGCAGAGATGCCACAGATTACAATCTATCCCACTTTACAGAGCAGATAAGCCTCCAAATTCCATGTTCTGTGAAGAATCGTGGACAATTCGTCATTAAGAGAGAAAGTATTCATTGCACAAAAGTGCATCAGAATAAAAGCTTGAACCCACCCAATACATTTATTTAAGGAACTCGGGATATTCACGGTACCTCCGCAATACACATATTCACTTATGAAATTTGTCGTCAATAACTCATCCCAATTCAAAAATAACAGCGAAGTGCATAGCTACAACACTAGAAGAATGGATATATTAACTATTCTGGATTAAATCTCACTTTGGCACTGAGAGGGGTGAATTATGCTGCCACAAAAATTTTATTAAAAATCTGACAGATAGCCAATCAACATTAAAAAGCAAATTAAAAGACTTTCTGAATAGCAACTCCTTCTACTCAATAGATGAATTCTTAGGTATGAATTAGTACCTGTAAAAAAAATTAATTAATTATTTTGTGAAAAGAAAACTTATATTAAAGTGACACATTCCACATCATTACGAAATGTTGTATTTATGATCTATGGAAGAAGGATTAATTTATGTATGTGTGTATGACATCCAGCCATTTAGCACCTAGTGGTAGTTTCACTGTCCTTCTACATGTTTCTGTAGATGCTCACGACAATAGCACATGAACATTCGACTAGCTTCGACGTTTTCGAGATACTCGTTCACAGGCTCTGGGTAATAATAATGTGCCCTTTGTAGAAGTCGCTTGTCTCAATGGATTCCCCCATTTGCAGCTCATATCTTCTTTAGGCTGATCCACCATCTGTGTCTGCTCCCCTTACATATTTTTGCTACTGCGTCAGGTGCCCGCAATGCCACCAGGTGGCATCCAACAGCGAGGTGGGCAGTGGACACACTGGGGTGTTAAACACCCCAACAAATTTTATTTTTTTCCATAGTTCCACATTTTAGCGAGAGGGAAACTTTGGTCCCAATCTAAATTTAGTTGGTACCATTGCCTTCAGCCCCTGACCACTGTCATTGTTTACCGCACTTTCTCTGAGTCATCAGGTTTTATTGTTTTTCGCTTTGGGTGTTGTACACCCCCGTGTGTCCTTTACGTGCTCATAGTGGGGTCTTAAACACCCCAGTATGGCTGTTACATAACACTGTTCTTATAGTGTGTTTAGTGTAGTTTTCGTGATAATATGGCTTTAGGAAGTGATAATATCAGAGACTTTTCATGGACGAGGACAGCGATAATCAAAGTGTCGGGGATGTTTTTGGTGGTGATGATAGAGATGAAGATCCAGACTTTGTGTTTGAAGAAAGTGACTTTTTTGACGAAGATATCGCCAATGAAGAAGTTGACCCAGAACCACAACAAAATGGAAGTAACAGAAACTTAGTGCCTGGACTTTTGAATGCCTCAGTGCCACTTCCAAGAGTTAGAAATACAGCTGCTCGTGTTGGAAGAAATAGACATATATGGAGCGTTCAGGAACCCGAGCGACGAGGTCGAACATTAGCGAGAAATTTGGTCACACACTTGCCTGGAGCGAAAGAACTGGCTAAGGATGTAAGTAGTCCTTTCTCATCTTGGAATTTACGAATCGATAATACAATCTCAGACGAAATCGTACTAAGAACAAATCAAGAAATAGAACGAAAAGTCCAAGAAATCAGTACAAAACAAAGCTATCGTGGGATTGTAACCAAAGAAGAACTATGGCATTTTTAGGTTTACTTTATTTGTCTGGGGTACAACGAGTTTGTCATGCAAATTGAGAAGAACTGTGGTCCGTTGCTTTCAGATCATCTATTTATCACTCTACTACGTCTTTGAATCGTTTCAAATTTATAGCATCATGTCTGCAATTTCATGACAAAGCCACAAGGCAAGAAAGGCAGTCGACATACAATTTAGCAGCAATAGGTGATATTTGGGAAAAATGTGTAGAGAACTGTAATTCCTTGTCTATACCATCAGAGTACACGACAATAGATGAACAGCTTCTAGGATTTAGAGGTAGATGTTCATTTAGAGTGTATAAGAGAAACAAGCCTGATAAATATGGCCTGAAGGTTGTTATGATGACCAATGCCAAATCATTTCATATGCTAAATGCATCACCATATGTAGTAAAATTCAACCCCCCCCCCCCCCCCACTAAAATAAACAACCAGTACCATCCTATTATGTCAGAACTTTGTCTGAGCCAGCCCACAGAACTAACCATAATATGACAGTCGATAATTGGTTCAGTTCTGTGTCTTTATTCCACCATATGCTTCAAGATAACATATTCACTATGGTGCGAAACTTGAGGTCAAATAAATCAGTAATACCTCCATGATTCATGGCAAGAAAACCAGAGGGAACTTCTTACTTTGCTTGACAAGATACTTGTTTCATATTCCCCAAAACCTAACAAAAATGTTTTGTTGTTGTCTTCTATGCATCTCAGCAAAGAGATTGATGAAACCACACAAGAACCAGAAGCTGTTTTATTTTATAACTCAACAAAAGGAGGAATGGATTCATATGATCAATTACATCATTTTTACACATTCAGCAGGAAATCCAACAGATGGTCATTATGAATGTGGTATGGAGTGATAACCAAAGTGATATAAATGCCATGGTCCTTTACAACTTGCAGCCACAAAACACAAAAGTGAAGAGACGTAACTTCTTAATGGAGTTGTCAGTGTTAATGATAAAACCATATATCGAAGCAAAATTGGAAGTTCCTACACTCAGGCAAAGTATCTGAACTCAGTCTGTGAAATACTAGGAGTGCAAAATAATGAAGCAGTGATTCATTCACAAGATGATGGACCAGCTCTTCAGAGACGATGTAACTTCTGCGCCAGAAATAGAGACTGAAAAACAAAGACTAGATGTATTTCCTGCAAAAGGGATACGTGTGACGAACATCCTGTCAAACTTTGCTATGAGTGCGAGAATTGAAAATATTTGAATTATTGTCCAGGATAAGCCACACTATTGTTTACACCTTTGAATTTTGTATTTTTTATTTAAATATACTGTGTATTATATACTTTTATTAATTTATTATTGCCCTAAATCAATTACAAAAAAATCCAAAATTTACCATGTACGTATTGTGCAAAATAGTACACTAAAGGATTTATTATACAGGGTGATTCAAAAAGAATACCAAAACTTTAAAAATGTGTATTTAATGAAAGAAACATAATGTAACCTTCTGTTGTACATCATTACAAAGAGTATTTAAAAAGGTTTTTTTTCACTCAAAAACAAGTTCAGAGATGTTCAATATGGCCCCCTCCAGACACTCGAGCAATATCAACCCGATACTCCAACTCGTTCCACACTCTCTGTAGCATATCAGGCGTAACAGTTTGGATAGCTGCTGTTATTTCTCGTTTCAAATCATCAATGATGGCTGGGAGAGGTGGCCAAAACACCATATCCTTAACATACCCCCATAAGAAAAAATCGCAGGGGGTAAGATCAGGGCTTCTTGGAGTCCAGTGATGAAGTGCTCTGTCATGGGCTGCCTGGCGGCCGATCCATTCTCAGTGCCCCATATACAGACATTGTGATGGTTGACTTTCCCGTTAGTGTGGCAAGTTGCTTCATCACTAAACACAATCTTTGAAACGAAAGTTTCATCTGTTTCCATTTGAGCAAGGATAAAATCACAGAAATCGATTCTTTTAATCTTATCAGCTGCAGACAGTGCTTGAACCAATTTCAGACGATAAGGTTTCATAACTAACATTTTTCGTAGGATTCTCCATACAGTTGATTGTGGAATTTGCAGCTCTCTGCTAGCTCTGCGAGTCGATTTTCCTGGGCTGCGAACAAATGCTTGCTGGATGCGTGCTACATTTTCATCACTTGTTCTCGGCTGTCCAGAACTTTCCCCTTTGCACAAACACCCATTCTCTGTAAACTGTTTATACCAACGTTTAATACACCACCTATCAGTAGGTTTAACACCATACTTCGTTCGAAATGCACGCTGAACAACTGTCGTCGATTCACTTCTGCCGTACTCAATAACACAAAAAGCTTTCTGTTGAGCGGTCGCCATCTTAGCATCAACTGACGCTGACGCCTAGTCAACAGCGCCTCAAGCGAACAAATGTACAACTAAATGAAACTTTATAGCTCCCTTAATTCGCCGACAGATAGTGCTTAGCTCTGCCTTTTCTCGTTGCAGAGTTTTAAATTCCTAAAGTTGTGGTATTCTTTTTGAATCACCCTGTATAATAATAGATAGATTATTACTGATAGTCTAATAATTTTATACACACACAACAGAAATAACCTACAGGCAAATAATAAGTAGCTGGGGTAAAGCTTTAAGTACTTATCAGAAAACATACCATTGAAATTAAAATTGGGGTATTTAACACCCCAGGGTGGCTGCTGTGTTATCATTTACTAAGTGTGTCTCACTAGGGTGAAGAGTGTAGATGTAAATGCAGAACATACGTATAAGTCTTGCTACCTCTTGTTTTAGTTCCCCTTGGTTCGTTGAGAATGATTATTGCTGCAGTGGCCTCATTATCACTCTTACCAATTTCAATCTAGCAATCCCTCAAAGAAGTCAGATCAATTTATTGCCATTTGATCTACAACACTGTGTCATTGAGAATCGACCATAATATTGATGTGTCGGAGAATTACTCCCATGTTTTGTCGATATCTTGATATTCCGCCTAAAAAGACAAATTTGAAATTTAATTTTTTGTAAATTAGTAATATAGTATTTACATCGGCCGCTGGCTGTTGACACAAATGATGGGAGAATCATTATGTTGCTACTAAACTAGCGCCACCATGTAGGCCAAAGAGATCTACTAGTAGAGGTGCTCTGTGCTGCTGCAAGTACGTTGTCAGAGAACTTGTAAGAGGCAGGCATCGTGGTGTTGGTGAAAGCAACTGTAATTAGACGTTAGGTGGGTTGAATTTATAAAATTGTCATTGTAATGGCTAGAGACTCTCTCGGTTTTTTCGCTGTTTTTTTACTTCCCGTAGCCATTGGTTCATTTTTGTGTGTTTACGTACGAAAGACAGTAGATAACAGCGATCGAGGAATATGACAGTTATTCTTTCTTTCGAATCCAATGTGGTTTACAGATTACGGAAGCCGGTTGTTATTGCTTTTTTTGAGTGATTATTTGAGAGTGATGCGTTGGTCTGAAACAGTAGACACAAAGCCTTACCGTAATTTTTGTTTACTATTAGTAATTTTTAGTTTTCGACTGTAGGTTATTGACAGCTCCTTGGGTACACTTCCGTAATTACCTATTTAATATTCTGGTTGGTGTGGGATTGGTAGTAGCGGATATGGAAAAAATAGTTTTGTGATTTCCTGCCGTGCTTCGTGTTCACATTCGACTAGTACCTCAAGATCCGTTTAGTTCGTCGCATGCCCTCGCTTGGTTTATCTCTCCGTTTAAACAGATATGAAATTTTTTCGTGCACATAATCTGAACAGTTTTCCATAGACCACATGAACACCTGCAGAAATGGTTATTTTTAATGGATTCCACGGTACACTTTGTTGCAACGGATTTGATTTCCTATGTAAAATGTTTTTTCTTTTTTTTTCTCTGATAAAGTTTTTGCAGTTTTGCATGTTTTTGTGAGGACTGTGTTGTTGGTCTACCTTTCTTCTCAGATCGTTCAATCTGCAAAGTTATTTACATGTTGTGTAACATTAATTTGAAGTTACAGGAAGGTATTCTGCTAAATACCGATAAAACGCATCGTATTTTTGTATTGTCTGTGGTGTCTATGATCGTCACATTAATTCTGCATTTCAGAGAGATGGCTGTCAATGTGTACTCGACTAACGTAACAGCAGACAACTTAAGTCGACATGATATGTTGGCTTGGGTAAATGACTGCTTGGCGTCGAGTTTTACGAAAATTGAGGAATTATGTACCGGTGCTGCCTATTGTCAGTTCATGGATATGCTATTTCCAGGTATTGTTGTTTAAGTGTTACTGACTTCCATTTAAATGAACTTGCCATGTGATTAAGGATCACAAGTAGACATTGCTAAAATAATTTTTGGTTTCCTACAGGAAGTGTTATTATGAAAAGAATAAAATTCAAGACGAATCTAGAGCATGAATATATCCAGAACTTCAAAATTTTGCAGGCTGCCTTTAAAAAGATGGGAGTTGATAAGGTAAGTTGTTTGAAATCTTCAAAAATTGTGACATAACACAAAAATATCATCTCAGAATGTTCCTTCAGACATCACTATGTAAAGTTTTAATTCTAAATTGTACAGTGGTGGTGCTTGAATGTTTCTGAAGTAAGAAAGAAGTTGCGGTATGCTTCAAACCAGGTGCGAAGTAGTTTCTGTTGTAGCCTCATCCATGTTCAATGAAATAGCCTCACCCACCTATGAAAAGCAGGTCGCAGGAGGATATTGAAAAAGAGTCAAACTTTTTGCTCTTCTGCAGAAAGGTTACACTGCCTAATGTTAATTTTATAAAAGGATTTAGGACTAATTTTTTAAGACCGAACTGTTCCTATGCTGTAAGCTAACTTGACATTAGTGTGGTGTCATAGTTAATGTAATACTTCACATGGGTTTTCTAGGGGTAAACGTGACATACTGGAACCCCATTGTTTTCTCTGTAGTTTGTGTAAGATTTATATTCGTAAGATGCATTGAAATAGTCATTGGAGGCTTGTCCATCATGTTGTAAAGGTACACTGAATTTACATTGCAGTTTCAATTTTTATGACATTTGCAGTAAACAGGGCACATACAGCATCGTTAGGCTATGCTACAGATCAGTCTGTTACTCTAACGTAATATTTCAAATTATCTGTCTTCACTAACTCGGGACCATATTATCGTGTATCCACCTAATTTGGGCTTCTAGCTCCACTGAAAATCACTCTCACTACAGCTGAAGCGTCAGGTTGGGCTCACAATCACTGTCTTGCATTCAGTCCTTGCAGTTCGTAAGCAAATTATTAAGTTATATTATTTGTATATGAAGCCATATCATCTCAGAATGTTCCTTCAGACATCACTATGTAAAGTTTTAATTCTAAATTGTACAGTGGTGTTGCTTATTTAGTCACATAATGTGGAATATGTTATGTTGTGATAGATCCAGTTTGTGAATGATAAAGATTAACAAAAAGCAAAGTTAATTTCCATTCACATGTAGGTATTAGTGATGGAATTTTAGTATAGTTGGACAGGGCTGGAGAAGGGAATAGGGTATGAACTTGCTAAACAAATTATTCTGTTCCTTTGAAATTTAGAAAATTCAAATCAGGATGATACGGTAGGGATTTGGACACTCTTATGCAAGGATACAGTGATATGTTATGATAGAGACAGTTGATATACAGTGTTTTAATCCAGACAGTTGGAATTTAGAGATGCACAAAAAAAAAAAAATACTTCACTAGCTTTTGTACTAAGAATCCTTTTTGGAGGAGGAGGAGGAGGGGGGGGGGGAGTGTGAGTGTATTTCTGCAATTTTGTGAATTGTTGCCTTCACTCCTTGATTATTTACATCCTACTGTAACTTTTCGTACCATACTGACATGCAGTGTTAATGATTAAGGGGGATGCAATTTCCCACTTGATTGGTGTAGCTGGTAGATGCTGCAGCTTGTGATGGGGGGAGGGGGGTGACACAGTCCACATGTAACAATTATCAAGTCTTCAATAAAAACTTTCATTGTGCACTTAGGAATAGCTAGGTGCAAATTTCTTCATTTATACTTCGTTAAAACTGTACTTGTGCAGAATCCAGTGCAGTCAGATATTAAATTCATAAACAATATTTTTATAGCAGCTGTTTGCTAACAAAAGATATTAGGAAAAGGATAGATTGCTACTCACGGTAAAAATTATCCGTTGAGCTGCCGACAGGTACAACGAGAAGACTACTACACATTATAGCTTTTGACCAAAGCTTTATTCAGCAAATGTGCACACATGAGTGCAACCAGTGGAAGCTCCGAAAAGATTGTGACTGTCACATGAATAGCAATCTGGAGTGGGACAGGGAAAGGGGAGGGATAGCAGGGTATAGGTGGTGAGAGGAGAGTGCTGTATTGTGGGGCATGCAGGGATTAGACTCTGAGAGTTGCAGCTTCAGGAAGTGGGGTGGAGGACGGGATGCAGGAAAGAGGAAAGAACAGGTGGGTATATTGGCAGGGGGTAGCACACAAATATGGTGAGGGAATGTGAAAAGGGAGCCGGTGATAAAGGCAAAGGCATAGAGATATGCCCCCTGTGGCAAGAGGTTGGGATTGGAAATGGCATAGGGATAGACTACTTTGTTGTGGATGTTGTGTGGGCAATGGAGCACCACTTCAGGAGTGGTGGTAAGGATCTTGAGTAGGATGTCCCTCATTTCAGGGCAGGGTAATGGATAATGGAAACTCTGATGAAAGATGTGGTTCAGTTGTTCCAGTTTGGTGTGGTATTGGGTGACAGAGAGGGTACTCTTTTCTAGCTGCCCCCGGGGGGGGGGGGGGGGGGGAGGATTGTACAGGAAGTGTTTGCGGACTAGATGTGGGGGGGATAGTGCTGGTCTGTGAAGGCCTTAGTGAGACCTTTAGCATACTGGGAAAGGGAGTTCTTGTCACTGCAGATACTGTCCCTGGGTGACACGGCATATGGGTGAGACTTTTGGATGTGGAAGAGATGGCAGCTGCCAAAATGCACATACTGTCAGTGGTTGGTGGGTTTAATGTTGACAGAGGTGTGGATGCAGCCATCAGAGTGGAGAAGGTTTACGTCTAGGAAGGTGGTATGGTGAATTGAGGATTGGATGTAGCAGTTGGAAGAGGTGTTGAGATTGTGATGTTTTGTCCTGAAGTCCATAGCATGAAGATATCATTATGAACCTGAACCAGACCAGGGGTTTGGGGTTTTGGGAAGCTATTAAGGTTTCTTCTAGGTGGCCCATAAACAGGTTAGCGTAGGATGATGCCACGCAGGTGCCCATGGCTGTGCTATGGATTTGTTTGTATTCTTTACCTTCAAAGGAGTAGTAGTTCTGTGTTAGGATGTAGTTAGTTACATGAATGAGGTAGCGATTCAGAGTCTGAAGGACGTTGGGAAAGGTAGTGTTTAGTTGCGGCAAGACCATGGCCATAAGAGATGTTAGTGTATAGGGAGGTGGTGTCAAGTGACCAGTAGGGAACCAGGAGGTAAAGGGGTGGGGATGGTGGAGAGTCGGTGAAGGAAGCAGTTGGTATCTTTGACATGGGAGGCTAGATTACAGATTGATGGTGTTGGTCAATGAAGACTGAAATCCTTCATTGGGAGCACACTGACCAGCTAAAGTGAGTCATCCAGGATTGTTGGGTTTGTGAATTTTGGGGGTGCATGTAAAAGGTGTGTGTGAGAGGTGTTCAGGGGTGATGAGGGAAATGGATTTAGGGGACAGATTCTGGGTGGATCCTAAGGCTTTAAACAGGGATAACTACATCTCCTTCGCAGCACAACCCTGGGCACCCCCATAGCACTCAGCTCTGCCTGTTTATGGACCATGTAGAGGAAGACTTCATAGCCAGCCCAAACTCCAGGTCTGGTTCAGGTTAATTGACGATATCTTCATGATCTGGACTCGAGGCCAAGACACCATATCCTCATTCCTTCACAACCTCAACATGTTCTTTCCCATCTGCTTCACCTGATTCTGGTCAGCCCAGTGTGTCACCATTCCTAGATCTTAATGGCTGCATCCACACTTCTGTCTGTGTTAAAACCCACCAGCCACCAACAGTACCTGCATTTTGACAGACGCCATCCCTTCCACATCAAAAAATCCCTCCCACACAGTCTTGCCATTTGGGAATGACTTCTCTGCAATGACAAGAACTCCCTTTCTTAATATGCAGAAGGTCTCACCAAGGCCTTCACAAATACACGCTATCCCCCAGACCTAGTCCGCAAACAATTACGCATGTCATGTCCCCACACAACCCTAATCGTCCCGCTACCCTGAAGAGTCAACTACAAAAGAGTGCCTTCTTTGTCACCCAACATGATTCTGGACTTGAACAACTGAACTTTGTTGTTTGTTAGGGTTCTGATTATCAATCATGATGCCCTGAAATGATGGATTTACTATCAAACATCCTTCCCACACCTCGGAAAGGGGTGTTCTGTTGCCCACCCAGCCTCCTAATCCCAGGCCTCCCTCCTGCAGGTCCAGGGATTAGAATATGTTCTAGGTGTTCCTGTCTGTCGTAAGAGGCAACTAAAAGGAGTCTCTCACATTTTGGCCTTTATGTGATGGTCCCCTGTAGGGTTTGATCTCCATTTTTCAAAATCTTCCCGAAGAGCGAACCAATTGAGGAAGGGTGCATCGTGTCCATCGTGCCTTGAGATCTTTAGTCCACTTTATTGTCGTCGCTCTGTAGTCCAGCTCATTCTCCATCTCTTGGGCGAGCACGCCTTCCTGGGTGCGTTTTCCACCATGTACTATGCAGTGTCGCTTTTAGTGCCAACGATGACCATGGACTTCTTTGCACCTCATATCCAGCACGGTAGCCAGTCCGTTGTTGTGGGGCCACCATGTACCCTGTTTGTTGTAGCCCCTGATATCATAGGGACCACTCTGCTGATCCTTGTGCCGTTAACTCCCCACTTACGCCAAGTAGTAGATGCCCATAATCCTGGGGCATCAGGACTCCCAGCAATGGCCATTCTGTCAGGTGGCCTTTGCTGCAGCTTGGTGGCGCCTGTGGTGAAGGCCGTTGGTCGGAATGGGTGGCATCAGGGTGGATGACACACGATGAAGCATACTACGTCATCACTTGCCGGTGATCAAACAGTAGCAGTCTCTACGCGTTCAGTGTCTCAGTACAATGCAAGAAAGTACAACTGTAAATCATTCCCCTCCCTGGCCACACCAGGCTAAGGGAGGCAACGAACCTTATTCACCCCAGTACCTCGTATGTACAAGATGAAACCACAGTTTTTTGTAGATCATTTAGAGGATAAGTTTGAGGAGGTGTAGGGCTTGTCCAAAATGCGATCTGGGTCATTCTTGATAAAAAAAGCATCCTCTGCCCAGTCACGGACTTTACTCGCTTATAACAAGTTGGGATGTTTCTGTTACCATTGTGCCACATAAGAGCTTAAATATGGTCCAGGGTATTACCTTCCACGGGGACCTTCATTTGAGTCTGACGACAAGCTGCACACCAATTTATATCAGCGAGGTGTTCATTTTGTGTGGCACGTCCATTGGGGTCAGAGGGATAATCAGGTTGCTACCAGTGCCTTCATCTTGGCCTTCGAGGGTGACACCTTACCCGAGAACGTCAAGGTGATGGTCTACCGCTGTGATGTCAAGCCATATATCCCTCCCCGAAGCGGTGCTTTAAGTGCTGGAAGTTCAGCCATATGTCTTCACGCTGTACTTCCAGTGTCACATGTCAAGATTGTGTACATCTATCACATCCCAATAATCCATGTGCCCTGCCTCCCATCTGTGTCAACTATGGAGAGCACAATTCATCTTCCCTGCAGGGGGCTCACGGTTCTTTTGTGAGTTTGTGCATGGCGAGCACGGGGCCCGGAGCTATTGCAGCTTTCCTTCTTTCCAGGGCTGCATGATCTTGCCCTTCCCCTCCTTTCCTCTTTTTGCTCCTTCCCCTTCTCTCTCTCTCTCTCTCTCTCTCTCTCTCTCTCTCTCTCTCTCTCGGTGTCCTTGTATATATTGGCCCCACTATCCTCCTGGTTATGTTGGTTTTGCAATTGGCTTTGTTCCATAATGACCTCATCCTTCTGGCATTCCCTGGTCCCCCTCTAGGGTTTGACCTCATTACTAAATTTCTATTCCGTAGTGTGAGCCATTTGGGGGAGAGCACCTTACCTAGTATCTCCGATGTGTGCCCTCCTAGTTCATTCCACCTTTCCTTTCACGTCGTCGTCTGATGCTAGGGTGCATAGCCGGCACGGTAGCCAGTCTGTGTGGTGGGGTCGCTATGTACCCTTTTGGTTGAGGCCCATGTACACACAGGGATCACACTTCTGATACTTGAACTGTGACCTCCTCATGTAAGCCTAGGAGTGGTTACTTGTCATCCTGGAGCATTGGAACTTCAGGCAATGGCTGCTGTGCCAGATGGCCCTTGCTGTGGCTGGGTGGCACCCGTGGGGAGAGCCCCTGGTCGGAGTGGGTGGTATCAGGGCGGTGCTATGCAAATGAAACACATACAGGTCCTGGCCGTTCTTCTGCGGCCATCTCTCCGTGTGGAACTGATTGTTTTAGTGCTGCTTCTCCTGCCCCTTCGACCTTCTCTTCCGTGGCTACCCCCTGGGAGGAGGGTCAGGCCCGTTGGCTAGGGGCGAAACCTTTCCCCCGCCATCTGGTTTGGACCAGGACTGATGGGGATACTTTCACCATCACCAAACTTTTATTTTTTGTGGATCACATTGAAGACAAGTTTGGCAAAGTGGACACTCTGGGCAAGATGCGGTCATGTTCGTTGTTGATCAAAACTACTTCAGCTGCCCAGTCTGCGGCCCTTCGTGCCTGTAACCATCTTGGTGCAATTCCTGTGTCCATTACACCCCCCCCCCCCTCCTCCCGTCTCTAAATATGGTTCAAGGTGTGATTTTTCACAGGGACATCATCCTTCAAACTTATGAGGAACTTCGGGACAATCGCGGATGGGGGGGGGGGGGGGGGGGTGTTCACTTTGTTCAGAAGGGTCTGAAGGGCAACTGCTATGATACTGGTGCCTTTATCCTGTCCTTTGAAGGGGATACCCTCACTGAGAAAGTAAAGATTATGGTTTATCGATGTGACGTGAAGCCGTACATCCCACCACCTATGAGGTGTTTTAAGTGCTTGTGTTTTGGAAACAAGTCTTCCGGCTGTTCGCAGGCCCCTCTCTGTGGTGACTGCGGACGTCAACTCCATGAGGGATGTTTCTGTGTTCCCCCGTGTGTGTGTGTGTGTGTGTGTGTGTGTGTGTGTGTGTGTGTGTGTGTGTGTGTTTTAATTATCATGGCAATCATTCTCCACGTTCACCAGATTGCCCAATATATAAGAAGGAAAAGAAGATACAGGATTATAAGTCCCTTGGTTGTCTAACCTACAATGAGGCTTGTAAGAAGTATGCATGCCTTCACCCTGTGTCCATGACGTCTAGTTCTGCTTTAGTTACACCTTCACCTCTTCCTTACCCTGGTCCCAAACCCTTCTCCTCCCGCCCTCCCCTGCGGTTCCCACATCTCTCCTCCAGGTGCCGCTCCCTCTCCCCACCCGGCGAAGTGTCCCACTTCTTTGGCGTCTGCCGGTCAAGGGCACCCCTCCTGGCATACCCCTTCCTGGCACCTACCAGGCAAAAGGTCTGCTGCCATGCGACGACTGTGAGAACCATGGTCTGTGGACCCCAGGTCACCCGAACCTTCCCCCCCCCCCCCCCCCCCCCCCCCCCCCCCTCTGATCTTGCTGCAGCTGGCTCCTTTATGCCGCACAGTGCTCCTCCATCTCAATAGAAGAAGAAGAAGAAGAAGAAGAAGAAGAAGAAGAAGAAGAAGAAGAAGAAGAAGAAGAAGAAACATAAGTCCCTAGACAAGGAGCCTGTGGTTTCACCAGAGGTCCCATCCCTGGCTTCGCAACCTGATTGACGTTTTGTTCGTGGATGTCGCCCCCTGCTTGTCGGTAACCGGTAGTGACCTGGTGGCATGACTGGCTTAGCCTGTTCAACTCCCATTTGAATCATCGTTCTGTAGTTATCCAATGGAATTGTAATGAATATTACCGTCACCTTCTGGAGTTGAAATCCATTATTTCGTCTTACTCTGCAGTTTGCGTGGTTCTACAGGAATCTCATTTTACTGATCACTCACCAACCCTCCGCGGGTTCCGTGCTTTCTGTCGAAATCGGGTTGGCCCCCTGCGGGCCTCTGGTGGTGTTTGTACGTTGGTCCATACAGACGTTGGTAGCACGTGGATTCCTCTTGAAACTACATTGGAAGCGGTTGCTGTTGGGCCCACCTGGATTCTGAGGTCACAGTTTGCAAACTTCATCTCCCTCCTGACAGGACTCTTACACCTGCTGCCTTAACTGCTCTTCTTCAGCAACTTCCTTCTCCCTTCCTCCTCCTCGGGGATTTTAATGTTCATCTTCCCTTGTTGAGCAGTGCATTTCCATCTAGATGAGGTCTTCTCATAAACCAGTTTCGTGCAGACCACGACTTGTGTCTTCTTAATGATGGCTCTCCAACTCATTTTAGGTCCGGTCATGGTACCTTTTCTGCCATTGATCTTTCTCTTTCTTCTCCCTCCCTCCTCCCTTCATTACACTGGTCGCCACACAACCACCTTTGTGATAGTCATCATTTCCCGTTGATTCTCTCGCTCCCTTCCGCTCACTGATGAACAGGTTACATTGTTGGTCTTTCCTACGCTCCGATTGGCCTCTATACACTGCACAGGTCGTGTTTTCTCCCTCTTTGTCGGGTTGTATTGATGACGTCCTACGTGACATGTCTGACGTGATTGTTCACGCTGCTAGCCTTGCTGTACCGTGCTCATCTGGACCATTTCACCACCGGCAAGTCCCGTGGTGGAGTACGGCCATTGCCATCCATGCTTGCTGTCGAGCTTTGCAACACCTTAAGAGGCACACATCCGTTGCCAACCTTATTACCTTTAAACGCCTTTGCGCTAAAGCCCATTACTTAATCAAACAGAGCAAACGGATGTGTTGGGAACGCTTTGTTTCTTTCCTCGGTTCTACTGTCCCTAAGTCACGGGTATGTGCTACACTTCGCTCACTCAAAGGTTGCCATCGGCAGTACACCCTCCCAGGCTTTCACCTCCTGGGTGGCCTTTGCACGGACCCGATGACTCTCACGGAACATCTTTTGACCCATTTTGCATCAGCATCAGCCTCCTATCTGGCTGCTTTCCTTCACCAGAAACAGTGGGCTGAAATTTCCGCCTTATGTTTTACCACTTGTCAGTCAGAATCTTACAACAAACCTTTTACTGAATGGAAACTTCTTCCCGCACTTTCTTCTTCTCATGATACGGCCCCTGGCCCAGACTCCATTCATAACCAACTGCTTCAACATCTCAGAGCTCCACAACGGCAGCATCTTCTCCGGGTGTTTAGCCGTATTTGGCTCCAGGGTGACTTCCCTTCTCAGGGAGGGATAGCATCGTGGTTCCTGTCCTTAAGCCTGGTAAGTACCCTCTGTTTGTCAAAAGCTATCGGCTAATCAGTCTGACAAATGTTGTTTGCAAGTTACTTGAATGGATGGTAGCCCGTCAGCTCAGTTTGGGTCCTCGAATCTCGGTATCTATTGTCCCCTTACTAGTGCCCCCCTGCGGGTCTGGGGGTAAGAATAGGCTCGCGGTATTCCTGCCTGTCGTAAGAGGCGACTAAAAGGAGTCTCAAAAGTTTCGGTCTTATGTGAGGGCCCCCTGTCGGGTTTGACCTCCATATCTCAAAATTCTTCCGAAGAGCAAGCCGATTGGGGAAGGGCGCCTTACTTGGTGCATTGTGTCCATCTTGCGGTCAGACCTTTCGCCAGCTTATTCATCGTTGCATTGCAGTCCTGCCCGCTCTCCATCTCTTGGGCATGGATACGTTCCTGCGTGCACTTTCTGCCATGCGCTGTGCAGTGCCGCTTTCTGCACTGACGGCAACCATGGACCACATGTCACCTAACATCCGGCATGGTAGCTAGTCCGTTTGGTGGGGCCGCCATGTACCCTGTTGGTTGTAGCCCCCTGACAACACAGGGATCGCTCTACTGATGCCTGCACCATTTACTACCCATGTATGCCAAGGAGTAGATGCCCATCTCTCTGGGGGCATCAGGACTCCTGGCAATGGCCATCCTGCCAGGTGGCCCTTGCTGTGGCTGGGTGGCGCCTATGGGGAGGGCCCTTGGTTGGAGTAGGTGACATCAGGGTGGATGACACGCAATGAAGCGTGGCAAATCATCTCTTGCTGGTGGCCAGCCACCAGCAGTCTCTAAGCGTTTGAGGGCTCATTTTAAAGCTAATGTGTATAACTCAAAATCGTTCCCCTCCCTGGCCACACAATGGGAGGAATGAAAGGCTATGAATGACAATGAAACGTATTCGCCCCGGTATCTCGTCTGTACCAGAGCTGATGGTGAATCCTTTGTATCTGTGAAGCCTCAGTTCTTTGTAGAACATTTAGAGGCCAAGTTCGGGGAGGTGGAGGGCTTGTCCAAAATGCGGTCCGGTTCAGTCTTGATAAAAACAGCATCCTCTGCGCAGTCACGGGTGTTGCTCACTTGTAAGAAGCTGGGGGATGTTTCAGTTACTATCACACCCCATAAAAGCTTAAATATGGTCCAGGGCATTATTTTCCACAGGGATCTCCTTTTACAGTCAGATGACGAGCTGCGCGCAAACTTAGGGCGACGAGGTGTCCATTTCGTCCGGCGCGTCCACCGGGGTCCGAGGGATCATCAAGTTGCCACTGGTGGCTTCATTTTGACCTTCGAGGGTGACACATTACCTGAGAAGGTCAAGGTGATGTCTACTGTTGTGATGTAAAGCCATATATCCCTACCCCAATACGGTGCTTAAAGTGTTGGAAGTTTGGCCATATGTCTTCACGCTGTGCTTCCAGTCTGATGTGTTGCGATTGTGGTCGTCCATCCCATCCTGATGCTCAATGTTCTCCGCCTCCCATCTGTGTCAGCTGCGGAGAGCACCATTCCCCTTGCTCGCCGGACTGTCCGATTGTGCAGAAGGAAAGGAAAATAATGGAAATAGACCCTGGACCGACTGACCTACACGGAGGCTAAGCGGAAATTTGAACGGCTTCATCCCATGCGCATGACGTCTTCTTATGCCGCCACTGTCACTCCTGCAACAGTTCCATCAGCTGCAACACTTCCAGTCAGCTCTCAGAGTCGAAGGACCACATCTGCCCCCTTGATGCCCTGTTGCTAATGCTCCATCTACTTCAGGAGGGCCCCCCCCCTCCTCCCCCAACCATCGGGGACATCAGTTCCCCCTTCCCAGCTGGAGAAGCGTAAGACTTCTTCGGCTCCTCTTGCCAGGAAGGGGTCTCTTGGGGACCTCCCTTCGCAAGTTCCGACCAGCGGAAAAGCGGACACCCGCACGTGGCTGAAACAACCACCGGTTGCTGGTTGTAGGGCCCCACAGTCGTTGTCCATCCCTGAGACTGACACAGTGAAGCCCTGCCAGCCTGAACCACTGAAGACACAACGCGAAACGCAGAAGAAGGAAAAAGGTTCCCAAGAATCCTGACATTGCAGTGGCACCCGTCCCACTGCTTCCTACAAGCTCAACGTCTGAGGATGAGGTTGAGAGTCTGGCGTCTGCTGAAGAGCTGGATCTCGCCGGACCCTCGGACGCAACGGATGTCAGTCGCGCGGGTACTGAACCAGTGGCAGCAAGTGACCCAGCGGCGTAATCTGCCTCCCCAGTCCCTTCACGCCTTTCTCAGCCATGGACAATATCATCCTCCAGTGGAACTGCAGTGGTTTCTTCCACCATCTTGCTGAGCTCCGACAACTTATCAGCCTTCACCCTTTCCTCTGCATTGCTCTTCAAGTAACTTGGTTTCCGGCAATGTGAACCACAGCCCTCTGTGGGTATCAGGGTTATTATAGAAACTGGGCCAGTTATGAAAGGGTATCTAGTGGTGTCTGCATCTACGTCCTTCACTCCCTTCACAGAGAGTCTGTCCCTCTACAAACACCTTTAGAGGCTGTCGCTGTCCGGGTGTGGATGCCACAGTCTGTTTACTATCTGCAGTCTTTATCTTTCACCGGATGGTGATGTCCCACAGCGTGTCCTGGCTGAGCTGATAGCCCAATTGCCGCTACCTTTCCTGTTACTGGGCGACTTAAATGCCCATGACCCTCTGTGGGGTGGGTCAGCGGCAACAGGTCGAGGCGCCACTGTTGAACATGTATTGACACAGCTCGACTTTTCCATTTTAAATGATGGTGCCTTCACATATTTCTGTGTGGCGTATGGTACATACTCAGCCATCAACCTTTCGATCTGCAGCCCTAGCCCCTTACCGTCTGCCCGATGGAGTGTGCATGACGACCTGTGTGGTAGTGACCACTTTCCGATCTTTCTGTCACTGCCACAGCGTCACTCTTCTGGGTGCCCTTGTAAATGTGCTATGAATAAGGCTGACTGGGACTTGTTCTCCTCCATGGCCGCTATTGCGCCTCTTTTTAATGAAGCCATTGATGCGGTGGTTCACTTGGTCAGCACTGACATAGTTACTGCCGCAGAATCTGCCATTCCCTGTTCTTCTGGGTCCCCTCGGCGGAGGAGTGTGCCTTGGTGGTTGCCTGCGATCGCTGAGGCGATTAAAGATTGCAGGCGGGTGCTCCAGCGTCACTAGCGGCATCCATCTTTAGAACACCTTATTGACTTTAAACGGCTCCGTGCGCGGGCACGCCGCATCATTCGCCAACACAAGCAGGAGTGCTAGGAACGGTATGTCTCCACCGTTGGCCTCCATATCTCTCCATCGCAGGTCTGGGCCAAGATTAGACGCCTCTATGGCTATCGGACCCCTGTCAGCGTCCCTGCACTGTCACTGAATGGAACAGTTTGTTCTGACCCTGAGCTCATTGCAAAGCACTTAGTAGACCGTTTTGCTCTCAGTTCCGCTTCTGTGAATTACCCGCTGGCCTTCCACTCCATTAAGGAGCGCATGGTGAGCTGGCGGTTGAGTTGGGTACTTGAGTCTCGGGGCCTTCTGGCTCCGTCTCAGGGTGGGTTCCATAAAGGCCGCTCTGCCGCCAACAATCTGGTGAGCCTGGAGTCAGCCATCCGTACGGCCTTTGCCCACCGTCAGCACCTTGTCGCCGTCTTTTTCGACATGCAGAAGGCGTACGATACGACATGGCACCATCACATCCTCTCTACGCTTCATGATTGAGGTCTTCAGGGTCCACTGCAGATTTTCCTACGAAATTTTCTGTCGCATCGTACTTTCCGCGTGCAAGTTGCGGCCTCCCATAGTTCCTCCCGAGTTCAGGAGAACGGGTACCATAGGGGTCAGTCCTCAGTGTTTGCCTGTTTTTAATTGCAATTAACGGGCTTGCTGCGGCAGTGGGAAGGTCTGTCTCAGCTTCCTTGTATGCTGGCGACTTCCGCCTCTACTATAGCTCCATTGGCATTGCAGCTGCTGAACGTCAGCTGCAGGGCGCTATCCGCAAGGTGCAGTTTTGGGCTGTAGTGCATGGCTTCCAGTTTTCAGCTGCCAAGACCTGTGTTATGCATTTCTGCCGGCGACGAACAGTTCTCCCTGAGCTGCGGATTTACCTTGCCGGCAAACTTCTTGCCGTGGTGGACACACATCGGTTTTTGGGTGTGGTTTTTGATGCCTGTTTGACTTGGCACCCACATGTTCGGCAGCTTAAACAGATGTGTTGGTGGCATCTTGATGCTCTGCGATGCTTGAGCCACACCAGCTGGGACGCCGACTGCTCTACCCTCTTACGGCTCTACCAGGTGTTAATCCAGTCCCGTCTGGATTATGGGAGCCTGGCTTATGGTTCAGCATCCCCTTCTGCGTTGCGGGTGCTGGACTCAATCTTTCACAGCGGGATACGACTTGCCGCTGGTTCTTTCCAGACCAGCCCTGTGAACAGCTTACTTTTGGAGGCAGGTGTCCCTCCACTGCAGTTACGGCGCAAAAGTTTACTGGCTGCTTACGCTGTACATGTTTGTAGCTTGCCCGGGCATCCTAATTGTCGTCTCCTGTTCCCTCGGTCAGTCATCCATCTCCCAGAACGTCGGCCCCGGTTGGGTTGTACGATCGCGGTCCGTGTCGGAGAGCTTCTCTCCGGGCTTGGGGTTTTCCTCTTCCACCTCCTTTCCGAGCCCCTCTGCGTACGCCCCCGTGGTGTGTGCCTTGCCCTTGCCTTCAGCTCGAATTGGCACAGGGCCCGAAGGACTCAGTCCCTCCGGAGGCCTTCTGCCGCCGCTTTCTTTCCATCCTTGCCACGTATCATGGCTCTGGCATTGTTTACACTGACGGTTCGGTGGTTGCTGGTCGTGTCGGTTATGCTCTTACTCTAGGGGACCATTACAAACAATATTCATTGCTGGCTGGCTGCAGCGTTTTCACTGCTGAGCTGGTCGCCATCTTTTGTGCCCTAGAGTATATCCGCTCCTGCTCAGGTGAGTCCTTCGTTATCTGTAGCGACTCCCTGAGCAGTTTACGAGCTATTGACCAGTGCTTCCCTTGCTCTCGTCTTGTGACGGCTGTCCAGGAGTCCCTCCATACTCTTGCCCATTGCGGCCGCTCTATGGTCTTTGTGTGGACCCCAGGCCATGTTGGGATACCCGGCAATGAACATGTTGACAGCTTGGCCAAACAGGCCACCAGTAAACCATTTCTGGAAATTGGCCTCCCGGAGACTGATTTGCGAGCGATCTTACGCCGCAAAGTTTTCCAACTTTGGTACACTGAATGGCGCAACCTGACCACGCCAAACAAACTCCCTCCTATCAAGGAGACGACGACTGTGTGGTGGTCATCCATGCAGGTCTCTCACAAGGAGTCTGTTGTCCTCTGCCGGCTGCACATTGGGCACACACGATTGATGCACGGCCACTTCTTGCGCTGTGAGGACCCACCTCTATGTCGCTGCGGATCCGTTTTGACGGTGGTCTACATTTTGTTGGAGTGCCCCCATTTAGCTGTGTTCAGGCAGATGTTTGCGCTGCCTGACACGCTCCCTGCCCTTTTAACAAATGACACTGCCGTGGCAGGTTTAGTTTTGCGTTTTATTTGAGCAGGGGTTTTTTATCATGTAATCTGAGTCTTAGTTACGGTGGTGTTTTTTTTTTTTTTTTTTTTTCCCTGGCCTTTGGCCTAAGGTTTTAGACTGAGTTTTAGTGTTTCTCGGTGGTTGTCTTTTCCTTTTTTTTATCTCTATGGTCGGCCAACCACTGTCACATTCTGCGTGATTTTAATTCGTTTTGTCTGCTCTCTGTCTGTGTCTTTCTTGTCCTGTGTCGTCTGTTGTCGTCTCCATTCTTCGTTTTTATTCTGTGTGGGTGTTTGCAGTTCTGGAAAAAGGGACCGATGACCATCGCAGTCTGGTCCCTTGAATCTCACAAACCAACCAACCCTTACCAGTGTGGCTTCCGGGAGGGAAGGTCTCCAATCATTTACTTCACTTGGAATCCGCAGTTCGGCAGGCATTTTCCCAGCGCCACCATTTGGTTGCAGTATTTTTCGACCTTCGCAAGGCCTATGACACGGCTTGGCGCCATCACATCTTACTTACATTTCATCGGTGGGGTCTTCAGGGCCCACTCCCGATGTTTATCCGCCAGTTCCTGTTCCATCGGTCATTCAGGGTTCGGGTTGGTACTGTTTTTAGTTCTCCATGGACCCAGCTGAATGGCATCCCACAGGGTTCGGTATTGAGTGTACTTCTTTTCCTCATTGCTATCGATGGACTTGTGGCCTCTGTCGGTCCTTTGGTCGCCCCTGCTCTGTATGTGGATGATTTCTGCATTTGGATTAGTTCCTCTTCGATGGCCTCTGCAGAGCGGTAGGTCCAGGGAGCTATACGGTGTGCCTCT
The DNA here is from genome assembly GCF_023864345.2 of Schistocerca serialis cubense. Lineage (NCBI taxonomy): Eukaryota > Metazoa > Arthropoda > Insecta > Orthoptera > Acrididae > Schistocerca > Schistocerca serialis. The sequence continues at coordinate 376,177,182 of NC_064643.1, read as the reverse complement.
GCATGGACCCTCTCAAATGGGTTTCAGTTCTCTCCTTTAAAATCATGGGTGGTCCACTTCCGTTGCTGTACTACAATCCACCCCAATCAGGAGCTCTATCTTGATGCACAACGATTACCTGTGGTCCCACAGTTTCGTTTCCCGGGTCTTCTTTTCAACAACAAGCTCACGTAGCTGCCTCATATCAGATTTCTGAAGGTAGGGTGTTTCCGTAAACTCAATATCCTTTGCTCCCTAGCCCACACTTCTTGGGGTGCGGACCGCTCCATCCTTCTCCGCCTTTATCAGGCTTTAGTGCTGTCTCGCTTGGACTGTGGTTGTCAAGTTTATGGTCGTCTGCTCCTTCCACACTGCAACTGCTGGATCCGGTCCACCATCGTGGTATCCGTTTGGCCACTGGTGCTTTCCCTACTAGCCCTGTTGAGTCTCCTGATTGAAGCTGGACTCCCCCCTTTCTGTTCGGCGGTCCCAGCTTCTGGTTTCTTATGCAATCACTGTGCGTTCCTGTCCCACTTACCCTTCTTGTTCTATCCTGTTCCCAGACCATGGATGTCACCCACTTGATTCCCACCCTCGGGTGGGTTTACCGGTTGGGCTCCGCCTTGTCTCTTTGCCATGATTTTTAGCTTCCTTCTTTGTCCTGTCTCCCACGCTCCCTTCCCAACACTCTCCATTGGTTCACTCCTCGGCCTTGAATTCGGATGGATCTCCGCCGAGGTCCGAAAGATTCCATTCCCTCGAGGGTGTTCCATTGTTTCTTCTGCCAAATTTTATGGGAGTTTTGGGATGCTATTGTTTTTTACACTGATGATGGCTCTAAATCTGCTGATTGTGAAGGATATGCCTTCACATCCTCTGTTGGCACAGAAAATCATCTCCTGCCACCTGCATGTGGAGTGTTTACTGTGGAATTGATGGCAATCTCCCAAGCCCTTACCTTTATTAAACAGTCCCAACACAACTGCGTTTTGTTATGTACGGACTCAATGAGTGGCCTTCTGGCTATTGACTGGTGTTTTTCGCGCCATCTCTTGGTCTCGGCCATCCATGACCATGTCGCTGATCTTCACCGTGCTGCTTGTTCTGTCGACTTCCTTTGGGTCCCTGGCCATGTGGGGTATCCCAGGTTAATGAGCTTGCTAATTGTTTGGCTGGGGGAGGAGTTACTTACCCCCCCCCCCCCATTCTCTGCAACCACTCCTGCTGTGGATTTACGGCTTCACATCAAAATTCCCACTTCGCACAATCATGGGCCAACTCTTGGAAGACTACCTCACTGTCTAATAAACTTTGTGCGATTAAGGTGACACAGTCCTGTGGCGTTCTTCATTCCGCCTCTCCCGAAAGGCCTCAACCACCCTGTGTCGTCTCTGCATAGGCCATACCAGGCTGACCCTTGTTTCTCTTTTGCGTAATGAGCCACCCCCACTTTGTGGTTGTGGAGCCTTCCAGTTAGTAGCCCACATTTTGGTGGAATGCCCCCTCCTTTTGGCTCTGCGTACTAAATACAGACTTCCCTGCATTTTACCTTTAATGTTGGCTGATTATTCCCGGATGGTCGAACTGGTTCTCAGTTTCCTCCGTGAAAGTGGTTTTCATTCTCAGTTTTAAGGCTTTTAATCTCACGCTGGTGTTGGAGCAGGGCGGTGAGGGTTGGGGTGTCTCCCACTGTAAGCTGTGTTTGGAGATTCCAGACTCCCCTCCCTGGCCAAGATCCTCTTTTCTTTCCCTTTCACTCTGTTTTTATCACTCTTTATAATTGGTTAGTCTCCTTTTCCCAAACACACTTCTACATTCTAGTGGTTGAACACCTTTAAATTGCAGGTGGTCTTGCTTCTACTGCTTCAGAGGTGGGCCTTTACTGCCTCTAACATAGCCTTGGGGTTGCTCTCTTGCTGAATTCCCTCATTTTGTTTTTACCATTGACAATACTACTGCACTTTTACGTTTTTTAGACTTTCCCGTTTTATCGTTCTGACTCTCCTGACATGTCAAACTGTCTGAATGGGCCACATTTGAGACAAAGGACTGATGACCTTGCTATTTGGTCCCTTCAACCCCAACCAACCATTCACCTTGCTTGCCAGACTGCAAGTTTTTACAAAAGAGAGGAAAATCGTGGAATACTCAGCTCTCAGAGCAAGGTGGTTACACCTGCCCACTTGATGATGGGGGGCATTACTCCCCTTATGCTGCCGCACCACTTACCTTGGGAGCACTGCTCCCCCAACCATCGGAGAACCGTAAGTCTTCTTTGGCTCCTGTGGCCAGGAAGGGGTCCCATGGGTCACCCCCTTCCCAGGTGTCTGTTAATGGGAAAGATTACGCCCGCCAGTGGCTGAAGTGCCCAAAAGCAATTGGTCATAGGTCTTCACAATCATCCTCAGTCCTGGAGACTGAATCAGTGAAGCCCTCCCAGGCAGAGAAACCCAAGGAGCAGCGAGAAAAGTCTAGAAAGAAGACCCCTAAAGACCAAGGAAATTGCAGTGGCACCCACAACACCGCTACCTACAAGCTCGGCGTCTGGGGATAAGGTGGAGAGTCTGGTGTCCGCTGAGGACCTAGATCTCGCCAGACCCTCAGACACAATGGATATAGACTGCTGAGGCAATAAGTCGGTGGCTGCAGGTGACCCCGAGGCATAAACTGCCTCATTGAATGTTCCATGGAATTGCAGCAGTTTTTTTCCACCACCTGGCTGAGCTACGGAAACTGTTAAGCTTTACACCTGCTCTCTGCATTGCCCTCCAGGAAACCTAGTTCCTGGCAATATAGACCCCTGCCCTCTGCAGCTATAAGGGATATTACTGGAACCATAGTGACTATAATTGAGTGTCAGGTGGAGTTTGCATTTATGTCCTAAACTCAATCTGTAGTGAAACTGTGCCCCTTCAAACCCCTCTTGAAGCTTTGGCTGTCAGAATAATGCAGGAAATAACTGTCTACAATGTACATCTTCCTCCAGATGGTGCAGCACCCGTGAATGTATAAGATGCACTGATTGATCAACTCCCTAAACCTTTCCTACTTTAAGGGGATTTTAATGGTCATAACACCTTGTGGGGTGACACCGTGCTTGCTGGCTGAGGCAGAGATGTCGAAACTTTACTGTGTCAGTTTGACCTCTGCCTCTTAAATCCCGGGGCTGCCACATATTTCACCATTGACTCTCCCCCACATGGTAATATTGATGTGATGGTTGGGCAGGTGACTACAACAATCGTTACTGCTGTGGAAAATGCAATCCCTCGGCAAAAGGCAGTCCCGTGGTGGTCACCGGAAGTCACTGAGGCAATTAAGGAGTGTCGGTGAGCTCTACAGCAGCATAAGTGGCACCCTTCCCTGGAGCACTTCATAGCTTTAAAGCGGCTCCGTGCCCACGTTCACCAGCTTATCAAAAGACGGAAGCAGGAGCGTTGGGAGAGGTATGTCTCCATCGGGTACCATATGTCACTTTCCCAAGTTTGGACAAAGATCAGACATGTTTTTGGGTCCCAGACCCCAACAGGTGTCCCTGGCATTAACATCAATGGCATGTTATCTACGGACGCAAATGTGATTCCTGAGCACTATGTTAGAGCTTCTGCATTGGAGAACTATCCCCCCAGCCTTTCGCACCCTCAAACAGCGGGTGGAAAGAAAAGTCCTCTCATTCACTACATGCTACAGTGAACCTTTTAACGCCCCATTTACAGAGTGGGTGCTCTTCAGTGCCGTTGCACATTGCCCCGACACAGCTCCTGGGCCAGATCGGATCCACGGTCAGATGATTAAACATCTCTCATCTGACTATAAGCGACATCTCCTCGTCTTCAACTGGATCTGGTGCGATGGCATCTTTCCAGAAAAATGGCTTGACAACGCCATCATTCCGGTACTTAAAACTGGTAAAAACCAGCTTAATATGGATAGCTGTTGGCCCATCAGCCACACCAATGTTCTGTTAGCTGCTGGAACGTATGGTGTGTCGGCAGTTGGGTTGGTCATGGAGCCACGTGGCCTACTGGGTCCATGTCAGTGCGGCTTACGCCAAGGACACTCTACCACTGATAATCTTGTATACCAAGAGTCTGCCATCCGAACAGCCTTTTCCAGACACCAATACCTACTTGCCGTCTTTTTTTATTTACGAAAAGCATATGACATGTCCTGACGACATCATATCCTTGCCACATTATATGAGTTGGATCTCGGAGGCCCTCCCTCCAATTTTTATCAACAATTTCCTGTTGCTTCGTACTTTCCATGTCAAAGTTGGTGCCTTCCATAGTTCCCTATTCAGGAGAATGGTGCCCCGCAGGGCTTTGTATTAAGTGTCTCTCTCTTTTTAGTGGCCATTAATGGTGCACAGCAGTTGAAGGGCCATCCGTCTCGCCTTCTCTGTATGCTGAAGACTTATGCATTTCGTACTGCTCCACCAGAACTGGTGTTGCTGTGCGGCACCTAAAGGGAGCCACCACAAGGTGCAGTCATGGGCTGTAGCACACTGTTTCCAGTTTTCGCCTGCAAAGTCGTGTGTTATGCACTTCTGTCGGCGTCATACCATTCATCGGGAACCGCAACATTACCTTAATGACGATTCAATGACCATAGGGCTGACATACTGATTTTTAGGACTGGTTTTTGAAGCCCAATTGGTTTGGCTTCCTCACTTTCGTCAGCTTAAGCAGAAGTGCTGACATCACATCAGTGCCCTCCGCTGCCTGAGCAACACCAACTGAGGTGCAGATCACTCTACGCTGCTGCAGCTCTACAGAGCCCGTGTTCAATCCCGCCTTGACTAAGGGAGTGTGGTTTATGGTTCGGCAGCACCCTCAGCGTTGCGTTCACTTGACCCAGTGCACTACTGTGGCGTTCACCTAGCGGGAGGATCTTTTAGGAAAAGTCTGGTGACCAGCGTCCTGGTGGAGACCGGAGTCCCTGCATTGAAGGTTAGGTGTGCGCAATCGCTTTCCAGTTACATTGCACTCATTTGTAGTTCTGCTCGTCTGAATTGTCATCTCCTTTTCCCACCCACAGCAGTTCATCTCCCTCATCTGCGGCCCAGGGCAGGGCTTCCATTTGCAGTTTGTGTGCGATCCCTTCTCTCCAAACTAGAGTCCTCGCCTTTACCACCTGTACTTGAGGTTCATTCACGAACACCTTCATGGTGTACACCTAGGCTGCGGCTTCACCTGGACCTTTCACATGGTTCTGAGGACTCCGTTAACCCTGCGACTCTCTGCTGTCAATCCCTGTAGATTCTCGACATGTGCTGGTGCCATGAAGTGGTTTACAACGATGGCTGATGGTCAAATTGGCTTTGCCTATGTTCATGGAGGACATATAGAACAGCACTCCTTACCAGATGGCTGCAGTGTTTTCACTGCAGAGCTGGCTGCCATATCTCGTGGTCTTTAACACATCCACTTGTGCCCAGGCGAGTCATTTCTCCTGTGTACTGATTCCTTGAACAGCCTACAAGATATCGACCAGTGCTACCCTCATCATCCTTAGGTAGCGACCATCAGTGGTGTTTCCGGACTCCAGCTCGTGTCGGAATCCCAGGCAACGAACTTGCTGCCAGGCTGGCCAAATGGGCTATGCGGAAGCCGCTTATGGAGATCAGCTTCTCTGAAACTGATCTGCATTCAGTATTATGCCGCAAGGTTTTGTGGCATTGGGAGGCAGAATGGCATAACCCCAGTACGCACACCAGGCTGCGTGCTATTAAGGAAACTACGAATGTGTGGAAGACTTCTGTGCGCATCTCTTGCAGGGACTCTGTGATTCTCTGTCAGATCCGCATTGGCCATACGTGACTGACGCATTGTTACCTCCTCCGTCGCGAGTACCCACCTCGGTATTGCTGTGGCTTGTGAATGACAGTCATCCATCTCTTGCTGGACTGCCCACTTTTATCTGCTCAGCGGCAGACTTTTAACTTTCCCAGCACCCTACCTTTGGTGTTAGGCAACAATGCCTCAACAGTAGCTTTATTTTTACATTTTATTCGTGAGGATGAGTTCTATCATTTGCTCTAAGTCTTAGCACATCCTTTGACCCTGTGTGTCATCCACCCTAGTGCTTTCAGGGTGGAGGTTTTAATGTGTTACAGAGTGGCTGGTTTTTACTTTTTATCGTCATGGTCAACCAGCCATGGTAACTTGCTTTGTTGTTTTAACCTGTTCTACTTGTTTTTGTGTCTTTAAGGTTTTCTTGTCTCCTTCTGTCCATTTGAGTATTTGTTGCCCTTCACTTGTGGGTTTTCCTTCCATTTGGTTTTGTGTTGTAAGTCTCATTATCTTATTCTCACCCTTGTGGCATTGTTTCCTTCGGAACAAGGGACCGATGACCTCGTAGTTTGGTCCCTTCCCCCCCTCTTTTAAACCAACCAACCAATCCCAGGCAAAGGTCCAGGTGCATGACCTGCTCAGTCCACCTGTTCAGCACTTCCTTTTCCAGTCCTTTCACAGGCTTAACTTGCCCCATCAAAGCCCGGGCCACTTGTGAAAGCAGCCATGTTATATACCAGCCTTGCTGCAACCATTGCACAGTTTCTTAAGTGGGTATGACTACCAACCAGCTGTCCACAAGACGAACAACCACCGCCTAGCTGTGGCCAAGGGTAAAGTAGACCACCCTATGGCACAACATGCAGCTGAACACAACATGCTTGATTTCAGTTGCTGCTTCACAAACAGGGCCATCTGGATCCTGCCCTCGACCACCAGCAGCTTTTCTGAATTTGCAAATGTAAGTCATACTTACAACACACTCCCCATTCCTGAAATTATCCTAGCCTCAACCTACAGTAACCTATTTTCCCCATGTCCTACACCCAATGGTTTCTGCCCCTCGTCCTATCACCTCCTCCCTTTTCACATTCCCTCACCTTCTGCTATCCCTCCCCCTTCCCTGCCCCACTCTAGATTACTAGTCACATGACGGCCACATTGCAGTCAGAGCTTCTGATGATAGTAGTCATGTGTGGGCAAGTTGAGCTTGCTTGCTTGCTTGCCTGACTGTGAACATGTTTGCTGGAGAAGACTTTGGCCGAAAACTAGAATGTGTAACAGTCTTTGTGTTATGCCCATCTGAAACTCAATGGCTTTACTACAGTAAGTAGCAGTCTATCCTTTTCCTAATATTGTTGATACTCTAAGCTGGCATTTCCATTGTTTGGTTGCTAATGAACATTGGTATGTAAAGTAAAGGTTTAAGGCACCCATCCATTGTGGTCTTTTCTGTAGTTAATGCATGGTATATGAAACTGCTCATTGAGGTTTGTCTCCATAATGTAGTAGTTTTCTGAATTTACACTGTGATTAAAGTTACTTATGAAGAATATTACAGTTAAGGAATGGTGTGTGAGTGAGTGATCTTTCAAAGATCGTCTAGTTGAGTAGGCATAAGTTAATCCCTGACAGTTGCAATGGGCTGGGTGCAGAACCTTTGCAGGCCTACCTCATACAATAACATAATGTAATTTTGTAAACATCTGTTGCAATGCCTCATTGTCACAGCTCTGTAGATGGTTACTGTTTTTGCATGCAACCATTACCACATGGTAATTAGAAGCCGGCTACAATGCTGTGAGCTGTCAGGAATCTTCTTAGGCTGTCTATACTACAATAACCATCCTTGGACTTTTATCAATGAATTTTTGTAATTTATCTGACGGTGAAAAAATTGAGTAGTTAAGTCATCAGATTTTAGTTTCATCTTACTATGGATCCAACAAAGGTTTTTTAGCCATCAACATCTGTGTTCTGACTGGTTTTATGTGACCTGCAATGAACTCCTCTCCTTTGTCAACTTTTTCATCTCAGAGTAGCACTTGCAACCTACATCTTCAGTTATTTAGATGTGCCCCAATCTCTGTCATCCTCTACAGTTTTTACCCTCTATAGCTCGCTCTAATACAGTGGAAGTTATTCCCTGATGTCGTTACAGATGTCCTGTCGTCCTGTCCCTTCTTGTCAGTGTTTTCCACACAGTCCTTTACTTATCTATTCTGCAGTGAATCTCCTCATTCCTTATCTTATCAGACCATATAATTTTAAATATTCCTCTGTAGTACCACATCTCAGATACTTCTATTCTCCTCTATCCCTGTTTTGCCACTGTCCATGTCTCACTGCCAAACAATATTGTGCTCCAAACATACATTCTCAGAACTTTCTTCTTTGGTTTAAGACCTGTTGGATATTAGTAGACTTCTCTTGGCCAGGAATTCCCTTTTTCCAATTACTAGTTTGCTTTTTATATCCTCCTCGCTCCTTCCGTCATGGGTTTTTTTGCTGCCTAAGTGCCAGAAGTTGTCGTCGTCATCATCATCTACTTCATGATCACCAATCCTGGTGTTAAGTTTCTTGCTGTTCTCATTTCTGCTACTTCTTTCTTGAGTTTACTCTCAGTCCATATTCTGTACTTACTACACAATTCATTCCATCAATCACCTCTCTCACCGAGGATAGTAATGTTATCAGCAAATCTTAATATATCCTTTCACCTTGATTTTTAATTAGACTCTTAAACCTTTCTTTTCTTTCTGTCATTGGTTCACATATTGTCTATTACCTGTCTTTCCGTACAGCTTACCCCTATTTCTCTCGGTATTTTTAACATCTTGCATCATTTTTTATTGTTGAATGCTTCTTCCAGGTTGACAGACCATATGAACATGTCTTGAATATTCTTTAGTGTAGTTCCCATTATCAACTCAAACATGAGAATCGCCTCTCCGGTGCCTTTACCATTCCTAAAGCCAAACTGATAATCATTAACAGATCCTCAGTTCTATCTCCCATTTTCCTGAATGTTATTCTTGTCAGCAACTTAGACGCATGACCTGTTAGGCTCTTGCAGTCTTGGGAATTGGGTGTATGATTTTTTAAAACTTTGATGGTTTATTGCCAGTCTCGTACATTCTACACGCCAATGTGAATAATGGTTTTATTGCTCCCTCACCACCACCACCACCACCACCACCACCAATGATTTTAGAAATTCCAATGGAATATTATCCATCCCTTCTGCCTTATTTGATTTTAATTCTTCTAAATTCTGGTTCTAATTACCGGAGCCCCCATCTCTTCCATGTTGACTCCTGTTTCTTCTTCTATCACGTCATCAGATAAGTCCTCCCACTAAATAGAGGCCCTCAATGTACTGTTTCCACCTATCTGCTCTCTTCTCTGCATTTAACAGTGACATTCCCATTGCACTCTTAATGTAACCTTCCGTGCTTTTAATTTTACCAAAGGTTGTTGTATGTGTTACTATGCATAACACACATTTACTTACAGATTTGCTATCCAAAATGTTTTATATTTTAACAGTGTTCACTGTTTCTTTGTTTTGTGTCTTAAGATTTCATTGATTTATGCATACATTTGGATAAGCCATGCATGTTCGGAGGAACTGGACAAACAAATTATTATATAGATCTGACAAAATATGAAATTTCAGAAAGGCACAAGGAAGAAAGCAAACATAAGTGAGTTAATGAAGACTAATTTTTTATGTGTAATTATGAAGGAAAGATACAAGAAATGGAATATCAAAAGAAGAGATTGTAAATTGCTTGGAAAATTTATAAAAGGAAGCAATTGAAAGTATTTATCCATTGCATATACAATGGGAGTAGGATGACATGGATTTCTGAGGCATTGTTTAAAATGAACTTTTTCTTTTTTGTTAGTCTTAGGCTACAAAAGTATTCTTTCAGAACGTGAGTTGCACTTACTGTAATCTGACTGTCTCGGGCAAAATCTTTCTTAACAATGAAGAATAAAAATATTTGTGCTGCTACGTTGGTATTTATTAGTTTTGTTTCCATTCTGTACGGGATTGTTAGTTTCCTGTTAGTGTAATTTTGAGCTGGTATTATATAGTTATAAATGTATACTTTGTGCAGTTAAATTTTTCTTTCAGGTAATTCCTGTAGATAAATTAATAAAAGGAAGATTTCAGGACAATTTTGAGTTCCTCCAATGGTTCAAGAAATTCTTTGATGCAAATTATGATGGGCGGGAGTATGATGCTCTGGAGGCACGTGGTGGCCTGCCACTAGGCAGTGGAAGCCGGACAGGCAGCTTGCATCAGTTACCTGTCACGGCAGTAACTGGAACATTGCGCCAACCAAATCCAAAAATAAATATGCAAACTAGGCCATCCCCTGCTCCCCCTATCAAACAGCTGGGTAAATTTTGCACCGGCTCTTAAGTACCTTATGCCTGATTTGATACAGCTTGCTGCTGGTGTAGTTAGTATGTGCTTTATAGAATCGAAGTATTAAATTCACACTTGTGCATCTACAGTCTTAGTGTAGATTCTTACACAGGAAGTATTGGACAACATTGTTTTGAATTTTTATATTATGATATTATTCACTATGGCTCACTAAAAGCACTGCTTCTTGAAGAAATAAGTGCTGAATATAAAGACATGTTATTGGTTTCTTTATTGTGGTTGCATGGGTATCTTCAGATAGTGCCTCGCCTGTTAGAGGACGGTTATTTTTTCACAATTTAAGACATTGTTCAAACATCACAGTATTGTTTATACCAAATATAATGATGTTTATACCAAATATAGGTAATTATAAATTTTTATAGCTTATCTAAAACATTGTCATAGAGTTAAAATTTTGTTGCATGGTTAAGATGCATGTTGTTCCTGCACTTCTGACTGCCTCTGTATTTCATATGTAATAAATGTGGGTGGCTACAAAGCAGCCTTGTGATAGGCTAAAAACATCCATGTAGGCTGCCCTAGTCTTCATTATTGACACTTGTTGACTAAAATGCATAAACTTACCAGACAATGGAATAACAATAACAAGGAGGAGGAGGATAAATTGCTGCTCACCACATGGAGGTGGCACAGAGTTGTAGACTGTGTGTGTGTGTGTGTGTGTGTGTGTGTGTGTGTGTGTGTGTGAAGAAAACTTGGCTGTTCAGCAGTCTTTACATTGTGCCTGTCTGTGACTCAACACTTTTTATGGCGAGTAGCACTCTATACCTTTTGTAATATTATCAAGCATTAGTGTACTTGATTTCATCATATGGTTAAGATCTTGTGCTCTAATAGCTGAAATAGGGTCAAGAGGAATGTCAGATAAGAACTGTCGGCTTTGGCTAGTGACATAATATTAATGGCTGCTGTCGCGTCACTTTTTCATGCATATATTCACAGTTTTGTTATTTGGCTTAGCGAACAAATATTAAGCAAAAACCTGGTCGTGGTGAAGGATTTCTGTGAAGCTTATCCTGAGGTATAGGATAGATTGGAAGGTTACTACAGTTTGGTTGTGATTTGAAGACACTGAATGTGATACTACAAAGACCTGGTTATGGTGACAGACTGATCTGTGGCTTAACCCATTTGAAAAAAATCGCCAATAACATTACATTAGAGTCACTATACTTCTTAAGCCATTTGTCGCGTGTTTCTCTATGTCACTGGTTAAAGTGGATGACTCGTATTGAGCATTCCTCTGTAACTGCTGAAATATTCGTCACTCCTCATAATAATCGACACAAGTCACCAAAGTGGCGTCAATAAAAGGATTTGCACTAGGTGGCTGAACAACCCCACATGGAGTCTCCTGGCCAATCATGCCATTTAATCATTGCAGTTCACTGAAAGAAATATTAAATTATTGTACAAAAATTTAACAAGAATGAGCTCTGCCTATTGTTAATTGAATAGAATAATACATCTTGGAAGAGGCTCATATTTGAGTACAGGGAAATGGTAGTTATTTAGTTTCATGTCCCATGGATCATTTTGTGCTGATAATTCATAATTATGTGGCACAAGTAATTTTACATTCACATGCCAAATTTTTAAATATGGCTACATACTGTACATTTAGAAGTTGTCTATGTGTCATCGCCTCCCCCCCCTCACCCTCTCCAACCCCCCCCCCCCCCCCTCCCGCGCGCGCGCACACACACACACACACACACACACACACACACACACACACACACACACACACACACACACACACACACACACACACCACTCCAATCCCAGCTCTCTCATACTAATTTCCCGAAATAGGTTTATCAATAGTGCTGTGTAACCTCATAAGATTAGAGCCACATTTCAAACCTAGTTTAACTGATCTAATCAATTTTGTAAGTCATTTAGAGTCTGGAAGTCAAACTAAAAAATCTCGGTTAACTATAGAACTATCAGGGCAAACAGCCTATTTCTCGGCCTTGCCTAGAAGCTGTGCTAGTGTCACTGACATTTTTTTCATGTTGGTATATATGTAACAATGTATACTCATTTGCCTAATGTTGACCACTGCCCACAACAACATTGAGTGAGTGCTGCCTGTAAGAGAACTATATACACGGAGTACAGATGAATTGAAAATCATTTTGCTCACACTCAGCTACTTTGGAAAAGGCAGGTTATACTGTCACATAGCTGAAAAACTATGGAGCTGTAGAAGAATTCTAGTCTACATGAAAGTTGCAAAGACCCTCAGAGACTTAGCCCCTCCATGCTGTATGGCTTACCAAAAATCCACAAAGAATGGTTTCCTTAGAGATCAGTTGGTGGTGATGTTAGTTCTCCCATCTAGAGGGAATGAACTATCTTAACAAGGCTAATGACTCCTATAGCTGGCTGCTGTGAACAGGGTATTAAAAACTGTTCATTGACATACAGCAGTAAATTTCAGGAAATGACTGACCGAATGTCCATGGATTCTACAGTGTCTCCAGTAGTAGTCAACTTCTTTATTCAGCATTTTGTGGAATGCAGATGCAGTTTGGCTCCAATTCACTCCTCTTTCTTTCGTCAATACATGGACACACATATGAGGGGCATTGGACAAGTCTGAGAGATGGCACCACCAGCGCATATCGAGGTCATCTTTAGTTAGTAGCATCTTCGGAAAGAACGCACAAAAAGTTTCAGCCATACTTGTCTATTTCTTTGTGTTTGGCATTCGTGTGAGTGAAGGAAGTTGAGGGATTGTCAAAAAACGGACAAAGAAGAATTTTGAATGAAAGGCAAAATGCCTCGGGAGACTAAAGAGAAGTTTGATAAACATTACGGTGACTCTGTACCTTCGATTAGAACAGTTTATAAGTGGTTTCTAAATTTTTTGGAGTGGCCATATGGGCACACGTGATGCTGAACATTCTGGCCACCCTGTGGAAGTTAAGACTCCAGAAGTCATTGATAAAATCCATGATATGGTGATGGTGACAGGAGTGTTAAGGTGTTTGAGATTGCTTGTGCTGTAGGCATCTCAAATGAACAGGTGCATAATATTTTGCATAAAAATTTGGACATGAGAAAGCTATCCACAAGATGGGTTCGGCAATTGCTCAGCTTGACCAAAAACAAAATCATGTGAAGTATTGCAAGAATGGTTTGCAGCTGTTCAAGAAGAATCCGAAGGACTTTTAGCATCGTTTCGTCACTGTGGATGAAACATGGATACATTACTTTACTCCAGAGACCAAACAACAATCTAAACAATGGCTTACCAAGGGAGAATCTGCACCAAAAAAGGCGAAGACCAGTCCTTCAGCCTGAAAGATTATGGTGACTGTCTTCTGGGATTCGCAAGGGATAATCCTCATCGACTGTCTGGAAAAGGGTAAAACTATTACAGGTGCATATTATTTATTGTTATTGGACCATTTGAAAACCGAGCTGCAAGAAAAATGCCGGCGATTGGACTGCAAAAAAGTCCTTTTCCATCACAACACCTCAGCAGTTGTGGTCGCAAAATTAATGGAATTAGGATTCCAACTCATTTGACATCCCCCCTATTCTCCAGACTTGGCTCCCTCGAACTACTATTTGTTCCCCAATTTGAAGAAATGGCTGGCGGGACAAAGATTTTATTCAAACAAGGAGGTGATTGCAGCAACTAATAGCTATTTTGTGACTTGGACAATTCCTGTTATTCGGAAGGGATCACCAAATGAGAACAGCGTTGAATGAAGTGTATAAGTCTAAAAATAATAAAAGTTTACCCCAAACATGTAAGTAGTTTTTATTTTTGCACGGACTTTTCAAACACCCCTCGTATAACGTGGCAAAATAACACTGAAGCTCCGAAGTAGTTCATCACTTTACAGCTGAACACCCATGAACAAAAATTGGAAGGGTGACTTGGCTACTCTGTACGCCACAAGTCCACACACACTGATTTATATCTCAGCAAACGGTTTTCAACTATCAGTCCCAAGGAGAACCGGTTTAAATACCTAAATACAGGGTGTACATAAAGTGTGGAAAAGCTTCCAAGTATTTATTGCACAAGAAACAAACATTGTACAGATATCATACCTATGTCATTTTGAAGAGAAACCCTGAAAGTTTTTCTTTCATGTATACTGCCATAGCATAGTTTGGTAATTTGCCAATAGTCAGCACTAGTCACAAACATGGTGAGTTCAGGTGCAGAGTGAGCTGTTTCATGAAATGGCCTCCCCGATCAACAGATCTCACTCAGTTTGACCTTTTTTCTGTGGGGACACGTTAAAGATATGGTGTGTGTACCACCTCTACCACTTGATGTAGGAGAGCTCTGGGAGAGAATACAGGAAGCGACTGCCACACACACCAGTCTATTATGTCATGCTGGGACGGGTATGGCAAGAATTCGATTACTGTGTTGACGTCTGCCGGGTCACTCATGGTTGTTAAAAAACTTTCAGAGTGTCTCTTGAAAGTGCAATACATATGACATGTGTACAGTGTTTAGTTCTTGTGCAATAAATAACTGAAATTGTTCAGACTGTACATGCTGTATATAGAACTACACCTCTTTGTAAGAAGAACCGTCTAATTTCATAGATTAATCTCAAGTACATGTTCTGAAAGAATAACGAAGGGGTTAGAAATACAAAGTTAGTGCTCTTCAAGAAACAAAAATGTGGAAATTTTGAACAATCTCATTGTATGTCTTTCTTTTTGTGGTGCTACATCTTGCAAAATATAGGGTAATGGGAAGGAGAGGCATGAGACCCATTTTCAGGAATGCAAAACGATAAAGTGGATTCTATGCCAAGCTAACTACTTTCTTGGTCTTAAGGTCCAGGAGTTTATAAGATTCCTTCTGAGTGTAGGAGCAACTACATAGGTCATTACACCTGTACCTTTATCAGCCGATGTGCGGAATGCCAAAGGCACATTAAAAATTGATGACTTTGGAAATCAGCAGTTGCTAGTCTCACAAACACAGGATAATGTTTTATGACACTATTATCTTGTCCCAAGATTCTAAATAACAGATTTCATTACAGAAGCAGTAGATATTATAAAGTGTAATAACCACCTCAACTGGGACAGTGGCTATAATGTTAGTGGTGCTTGGAAACAAGCTCAATACTGTAAAGATGCAGAGAAATCCACTTTACTGCTCATATTTCTAGATTATAGGTATGGACACAATTTCTGGCACCTTGACATATGCTGACCAATCAAAAGTGATCTACAGGCTGTAACTATTTTACTTCTGTTGACTTCAGTCTCCTGGTTTTACTGATTACTACTGTTGGGTTCCTCAGTCATCTGTACCCTTCCTCACCGAGATCTCTTCCTGGTTTGACGCGTATGGGATGGAGGGACTTTTGACCTTGCAGTTTGGTCAGTTTCACCTCATCAATCCTCTATCCTGGATGGGCTATAAATGATCACATCAGCAGCCAAGACATTCATTTGTTCCCAGGGATGGAGGATTTTGCTGAAAGCTAGAGATTTTCCCTGGTTTGATGCAAGTAAATAGAGAATGACTTATAGAAGGATGTCATTGTGAGAAACTTCGATCACATAATTTAAGTGCTTGTCTGCCCAATTACTGGTTCAGAGCTGTGTTTCACTTTGACTTCCCTGCCTATTGTCATATTCAATACATGCGGTTTTAGAGAACTTCAGACACAAACATTCTCAATAATTCAGGATAATACTTCCTTGTATTTAGATTCCTCCTGTTAAGTCTTACTAAATTATGATCAGTCTGTGTCAGCTCATGGGTATGCTTTACAAACCAATATATGATTTCAGAATTTGTCTCACTGTGATGTAACCCAGCTGGTATCTTTGTCACCTGGCCTCTTCAAAGTATACATGTAAATGTTGGTTTCTAGTCTGAAGACTGGTTTGACACAGCTCTCCACATTAGTCTCTACTGAAGAAGCCTATTCAACTCGAAGATGGTACCACAGTGACATGCAAAGCAAAAAGTTTCACTACTTACAAAGGTAAATAATCATCAGCCACAGAACGAATACCCACCCAGGGAATCATTCTGTTGGGATTAGTATCTGTATCCTGAAGAAAAATCATTTTAACAAGTTCTGGTCAGAAAGACCACTGTCCTGGCTCCAGTAATAGCACTAAATCCGCTCCTAGAATGAGAGAAGAGCTTTGTCCAGAAGTTAAGTGCCATTTTCGTTACCCCCTGCGGGTCCAGGGGTTAGAATAGGCCCGAGGTATTCCTCCCTGTTGTAAGAGGCAACTAAAAGGAGTCTCTCACGTTTCGGCCTTTATGCGATGCACTCCTGTAGTGTTTGACGTCCATTTTTCAAAAATTTTCCGAAGAGCAAGCCAATTGGGGAAGGGCGCCTTATGTGGTGCATTGTGTCCATAACACGCTGAGACCTATCGCATCCTTTATCGATGTGGATCTGCACTTCTTCTCATTCTCCAACTGTTTGATGAGGTCACCCACCTGGGTGTGTATTTTTCCATCAACTGTGCAGTATCGTTTTCTATGCTGACAATCATAATGGACTTGTTTGCACATGATATCCAGAACGGTAGCCAGTCCATTGTGGTTGGAGCCCTGTTGGTTGTAGCCCCCTGACCACACAGGGATCGTTCTGTTGATGGCTGCCCCATGAACTCCCCATGTATGCCGAGGAGGAGATGCCCATCACCCTAGGGCATTGGGACTCCCGGCAATGGCCATCCAGCCAATTGGCCTTTGCTGTGGCTGGGTGGTGCCCATGGGGAGGTCCCCTGGTCGGAGTGGGTGGCATCAGGGCAGATGACACGCAATGAAGCATAGTACATTATCTCTTGCTGGTGGTGAAACACCAGCAGTCTCTAAGTGTTCACGGGCTTAGTTGAACGCACAGAAGTACAACCCCAAATCATTCCCCTCCCTGGCCACACCATGGGAGGAATGTCAGGCTAAGGATGGCAGTGCTCTTACTCACCACGGTACCTTGTATGTTAGAAAGCTGATGGGGAATCTTTCATGATGATGAAGCCTCAGTTTTTTGTTGAGCATTTAGAGGACAAGTTTAGGGAGCTGGAGGGCTTGTCGAGAATGAGATCTGGGTTAGTCTTGATCAAAACAGCATCCTCTGCCCAGTGACGGGCATTACTCACTTGTGACAAGCTGGGGATTTTTCTGTAACCATCGCACCCCATAAGAGCAGATATATGGTTCAGGGTATCATATTTCATATGGAGTCTGACGATGAGCTGCATGCCAATTTAGATCGGCGAGGTATACATTTCGTTCGGTGTGTCCACCAGGGTCCGAGGGATAACCAGGTTGCCACCGGTGCCTTCATCTTGGCCTTTGAGGACGGTAAATTACCCAAGGAGGTCAAGGTGAGGGTCTACCGCTGTGATGTAAAGCCCTATATCCCTTCCCCAATGTGGTGCTTTAAATGCTGAAAGTTCAGCCATATGTCTTCACGCTGTACTTCCTGCATCACATGTCGAGATAGCGTATGTCCATCATGTACCAATACTCCATGTGCCTGACCTCCCATCTGTGGAGAGCACCATTCGCCTTGCTCACCTGACTGCAGGATTCTCCAGAAAGAAAGCGAAATAGTGGAGTAAAAGACCCTGGACTGACTGACCTCTACACTGAGGCTAAGAGAAAAATTTAACGCCTACATCCTGTACGTATGACATCGTCTTACGTTGCTGCAACAACAGTACTAGCCCCATCAGCTCTGCCAACCCAGGTCAGACTAGACTACACCTGCCCTCTTTTATGGTGGGGTATTTCCCTCCCTGTTGCTCCTGCACCACCTACTTGGGGAGCAAGACACCTCCCCCCCCCCCCCCCCCCTTCAACCATCGGGAATATCAGTCCCCACTTCTGCACTAGAGAAGTGTCTTCCTCGGCTCCTCTCGCTAGGAAGGGTTCCTTTGGGTCACTCCCTTCGCAGGTTTCTGCTCTGCTAGTGGGAAGGATGACACTTGCCAGTGGGTGAAGAGCCCAAAAGCAGCTGGTTGTAGGGCTTCACGCTCATTTTCAGTCTTGGAGACTGAATCAGTGAAGTCCTCCCAGACAGGGAAACCCAAGGAGCAATGAGAGAAATCCAAAAAGAAGATCCCCAAGATCAAGGGAATTGCAGTGGCACCCATTCCACCGCAACCTACAAGCTCTGCATCTGCAGATGTGGAGATTCTGGTGTCCGCTGAGGACCTAGATCTGGCTGGACCCTCAGACACAATGGATATAGATTGCTCAGGAAATAAGCCGGTGGTAGCAGGTGACCCTGAGGCGTAAACAGCCTCATTGAATGTTCCATGCCTTCTCAGTCTCCCGATGACGTCATCCTTCAGTGGAATTGCAGCTGTTTTTCCACTGCCTGGCTGAGCTATGGCAACTGTTAAGCTTTACACCTACTTTCTGCATTGCACTACTGTAAACCTGCTTCCCGACAATGCCCTCTGCGGCTATAAGGGATATTAAAGGAACCGTAGCGATTATAATAGTGTCAAGTGGAGTTTGGGTTCATGTCCTAAACTCAATCTATAGTGAAACTGTGCCCCTTCAAACCTCTCTTGAAGCTGTGGCTGTCAGAATAAGGACGACAAAGGAAATAACTATCCGCAATGTATATCTTCCTCCAGATAGTGCAGTACCCCTGACTGTATTAGCTGCACTGATTGATCAACTCTCTAAACCTTTCTTACTTCATGGAGATATTAATGCCCATAACCCCATGTGGGGTGACAGTGCTTACTGGCCGAGGCAGAGATGTTGAAACTTTAATGCCTCCGTTCAACCTCTGCCTCTTAAATACAGGGGCTGCCACACGTTTCAGTGTGGCTCATGGTAGTTACTCGGCCATTGATTTATCAATTTGCAGCACATGTCGTCTCCCATCTATCCACTGGAGAGCATATGATGACCGCGTGGAAGTAACCACTTCCCCACCTTCCTGTCACTGCCCTGGCGTCAGGCTCATTGATGCCTGCCCAGATGGGCTTTAAACGAGGTGGACTGGGAAACTTTCACAACTGCTGTCACCACTGAATTTCCGCCACACGGGAACATCGATGTGATGGTTGAGCAGATGACTAAAACAATCCTTTCTGCGGCAGAATGGCCGTGCGGTTAAAGGCGCTGCAGTCTGGAACCGCAGGACCGCTACGGTCGCAGGTTCGAACCCTCCCTCGGGCAGGGATGTTTGTGATGTCCTTAGGTTGGTTAGGTTTAACTAGTTCTAAGTTCTAGGGGACTAATGACCTCAGCAGTTGAGTCCCATAGTGCTCAGAGCCATTTGAACCATCTGCGGCAGAAAACACAATCACTCGTTCTTTAGGGTGCCTCCCAGCAAAAGGCAGTCCCTTGGTGGATGCTGGAAGTCGCTGAAGCAATTAAGGAGCATCGGCGAGCTGTACAGCGGCATAAGCAGCACCCTTCCCTGCAGCACCTCATAGCCTTTAAACAACTCTGTGTCAGCGTTCGCCAACTTATCAAACGACGGAAGCAGGAGTGTTGGGAGAGATAAGTCTCGACCATTGGGTGCCATACATCACCTTACCAAGTCTGGGCAAGGATCATACGTGTTTTTGGGTACCAGACCCCAACAGATGTTCCCGGTGTTAACATAAATGGCATGTTATCTACAGACGAAATCGCGATTGCTGTGCACTATGTTCACGCCTCTGCATCTGAGAATCATCCCCCAGCCTTTCGCGCTGTTAAACGTCGGCTGGAAGGGAAAGTGCTATTGTTCATTACACGCCTCAGTGAATCCTATAATGCCCCATTTCCAGAATGGGAGCTCCTCAGTTCCCTTGCACACTGCCGCGACACTGCTTCTGGGCCAGATAGGATCCACAGTCAGATGATTAAACATCTCTCATCTGACTACGAGTGACATCTGCTCATCATCTTCATCCGTATCTGGTGCGATAGTGTCTTTCCATCACAATGAAGGGAGAGCACCATCACTCCAGTGCTCATACCGTGTAAAAACCCACTTGATGTGAGTAGCTATCAGCCCTTCAGCCTCACCAAGGTCTTTTGTAGGCTGCTGGAACGTGGTTGCCATTTTTTTTATTTATGAAAAGCGTATGATATGGCCTGGTGACATCATATCCTTGCCACATTATACCAGTGGAGTCTCAGGGGGCCCACTCCAGATTTTTATCCGGAATTTCCTGTTGCTTCGTACTGCCTGTGTCAAAGTTGGTGCCTCCCATAGTTCCCCTGTATCCAGGAGAATGGAGTCCCCAGGGCTCTGTATTGAGTCTCTCTCTATTGTTAGTGGCCATTAACAGTCTAGCAGCAGCTGTCGGGGCCCTCCGTCTCACCTTCTCTCTATGCAATCGACTTCTGCATTTCGTACTCCAGCTCCAGTACTGTTGTTGCTAAGCAGCACCTCCAGGAAGCCATCCACAAGGCGCAGTCATGGGCTCTAGTGCTCTAGCCCACGGCTTCCAGTTTTCAGCCACAAAGTCGTGTGTCGTGCACTTCTGTCGGCAGGCATCATACCATTCATCCGGAACCCGCACTTATCTCAATGCACTTATCTGAATGAAACGGAAAATGTGAACATTTGTTTAAAAAAAATCACTTCACCCGTATTAATGTACAAATCTAAAATTTTACATGTATAAAGCAAAAAGCTGTGTTTTAATGGAGAAATATAGTAAAATATGCAGGATTAATGTTTTGCCAGAAATTTGAATTTTTAATTTTTATTGTCTTTTTATAAAAGCCGTAACTCAAATTCTAATCATGCAATTAATGAGAAAATTTTATTGTAGTGTCCTGAGAAGGTTTTAAGACCACTGAACTACAGTTATTAATTTATGGTACAAGTTGTATCATGAACAGAGTTTTTAATTTTGCACATCCAAAATTAACTTTTTTTTCTACATACAATCATCTGAAAATCAGAATGTAAATGCAGGATCTGGTATTTTTTAGTTCCAGGGAGACAGCAACACGTTGCGAACAGTTCCTGAAAATTTTGTAGCATTAGTGCACATACTTTTTGAAAAAAAAAAGAGGCTTCTAATAACGTAAAAAATGTAGAACAGAGAAAATGAGGTTCAAAGATTTTCTTCTCATACTTCAAGTAATAAGGTTACCTCAATTTTAAAATCCTCCATACTGATACTCCTCATCCTCCAGGTTTCTCTTCTCTCCTCTCCTCTTCGAATGTGCCTGGCCTGTATTTGCGAGTAAGACACGGATCTGTTACCTTTCTTGACCCTGCTCTCGTCAATGTTGCAAAATGCTTTTGTTGTAAATACATCAGGCTGTATGCCAACTTGCTTCAGCACTTCAATTCTGTCATTATTTCCACTATTGTTAACATAAAACTGCATCGTAGACACCTATTTTGTGTACTTAAAGTCCACAGAATGTCCTTTTTTGAGCATTTCATTCAAATTAAATTATTGATGCTGTCATTTGCATTTTGTGTTTCCGTGAAGACACTTCCTCAATAAATCAGGGTTTGCAAGAAACCTGAATGTGGGCTTCATTGCATTCATAACAGGGTGAGTGTTTTATGTGAATAGGTGTCATTCTCTAGTGTTGAAGTTACACCAATCATGTTTCAGACACAGATTGTTGTGGGAAAAAGTTGCCCACACAGCATACCTCATTGCCTATTAATTCATTCACCCCCTCCCGAAAATTCATTCACCCCCCCCCCCCCCTCTCCCCCCCCCCCCCTCCCTCCCGATAGCTCGCCCATAAAACAACTGAAGAAAACAAATTTCTTTCAAAGTAAGCCTGCCTTTTCCTCCTAGTGGTTTTCCATTCCTCAAGTACTTTACCTTTCTTCTCTTTTAGTGACGAAGCCTCTTTTGGATGTGGCCAACACATTCCAGCTTCTCTATTGTTATGTTTTACGGATTTTTTTTATTTAGTATATCTAACACCATACTGGTCCTCAGATCTGGAGAACATCCTCACAACTGCAGCAGCCCCCACTTGGGCCACACACAGAGCATGCTACTGGATGCTTTTCTTGCCACAGTTCCTCACTGTCTTCATAGTTGGACATTTTCCTTGTTGCACACTGGTGGCGGTTTTTAGACATAATTTCTACATCTAAAACTTTAACTGAGTCAATACCAATACAGACATGCGACCACTTTTCATCAAGGTCCCATCTACAGACACACAAAGGTCAGTAACATTTGTAGGAGATTCATTGACATGGATATCTACCCCAGGATCTATTTATTTTTGGTTAATTTCTACTAGTTCCTGCTCTGCTTTCTTCATAGAAACTTAGGCAGTATCACATACAGCATGAGACCTTTTTTTTTTTTTTTTTTTTTTTTTTTTTTTTTTTTTTTTTTTTTTTTTTTTTTTTTTTGTCAAACCTTGCACGCGGTAGAGGCATGTTTAGAAAACCACACAATAAATAACCTACCTCCTTCCTTGCCCTGTCCGAGGCATCTCAGAGCATATGATGACCTTGCTTTCATAGGTACCAGTGTCTGTTTTTTGGGGGGGAGGAAAATGAAACTTCATAGCCATATGAATTATCAATTAATTTAAAACGACAAGCTATTCCCACACAAGCTATTTTGTTTCTTAAACAACAATCGTGCATTCCGTGGTTTTGCAGCTAACACATGAACACGAAAACTTTATAGCCTGGCAGAGAAGCTCTAAATCAATAAGTCTGAATCCAGTGGAATCCATATCATCATCGTTCATGCACCTGTATAATTCTCCTGTCCCAAGTTTCAATGCTGAAGCTGAGAGCTTATGTTCTTCATTTCGAGCTGCTTACTCTTTTTTTTTTTTTTCTTTTTTTTTTTAACAGATTTCCATGAAAACTGTGTTTCCTAAACAGTTTTTCCACCACCCATTATGCATAAATCATAAATCTTGACTTCCACGTGAAGTTTGTGAATTCAGTCTTTCACCTACTAATATGTGTTAGTATTGTCAAATTGTAAATAAACCACATGCAAGAAAGTTTTCAGGCAAAGGTATAGATGTCAGGCAGAGATATAGATGTCAGCCAAAGATATCAAAAGAAAATAACCTTCTCTCTGACAAAAATTCCACTGAAACAAGCAGTTTCCCAAATGTCTGAAAAGATGGGAGTGGCCGCCAGTCCAGAGTTAATCAGTTTAACAAGTTAAAGGCATTTCTAAAGCTGCTATCATGATAAAATTCACACACTACATAGGTTAAACTGTGTACATCAAGAAAAAAATATTTTTGAAAATAGACTTTTTGGACCAATACACATTACATCCCCCCTTTAATCTGGCATTAGTGTCTTTGACATTCATGTGATAAATGTGGCAGTGTGTACTATGGCGATGTTGTTATCAAATGAGTCCAAATGGGACCAGCATGCTGTCACTTTTCTTGGCTATCAAAGAACAACCACTGGTAGATATCCATCAAACAATGAAGTGTATGGGGCAGCATGTCTATCAAAAAATCACTTGTTGTGGAATGGTGTGCCATTGATCAGGGAGGTAAACTCCTGTGAGAGATACTAAAGCATCCACCTTATAGCCCTGAATTGTCCCCATGCAATTATCACGCCTTCAGGCCCTTAACAAAGGTGTCGAAGGTCAGGGATTCCTGTTGGACAAGGATGTGCAGCAGGGTACCATTTTTTTACCATAAGGATATCTTCAACATGGTGCATCGCTGGGATGATTGCCTCAGTGCTCATGGTGATTTTACCTGGTTGGCATTCAGATTCTGATTGTACAGCCTTCAAATGAAAGTTTTTGATTACTGCCTTATAATTGCTGGGACCCAATTTGTCCCGTATTCAGAAAAGATACTGTACAGCTTGGCGCAGGTCTAGAAATCGAAGATATGTGTTCAAATAGTGGCTCTTCTTGTGCCCTTAGTATAAATTGAGAAACCAAAATGTTGTAGTTAGTTTAGAATAATGTTGTACAAGAATTCAGATTAGACTATGATCAGTTTCCCTTTTTTGTGAAAAGTTTACAGAAGGGTAGACTGCATTAAGATAAAACAAAAGGATTTGCCTTCCTTGGCTAATATATTTCCCAAAAGTCAACAATTTATTTGAAGGAAGGTGGCAAACTGTGAGGTTAACGTGGTGTTGAAATTCATTGTATTGGATGTTGAGTGGAATGGTCCTGTTGCGCTGTATCATTAATCCAAAAACCTCGAAGGTTATCGGTTATGACTTCATTTACTTTAGGCATTGTGTCGTGAGTGCAAGTCAATCTGAATGCCTTGGAACAGTTCCCATCATGAAAAGTATTGTATTATTACACAACAGACATACCTACAGACATTTGTTCATAACGGAGACAAGAAATACACTAGTTGGAAAACATAAATTGATTGTATTATTTTTTGTTAATAACTGAAACAAATTGTGTCAGTCTGTGTCTATTTTACACTCAAAATAAGTAATTTAAATGTACCCAGGATGAATTTTCATGCTGTAGCTGACACGAAACTTCCTGGCAAATTGAAACAGTGATATACCAGGACTCGAGCCTGGGACCTATGCCTTTTGCAGGCAAGTGCTCAACCAACTAAGTTACCCTAGCAAGGCTTGCAACCTGTCCACACAGCTTTACTTCTGCCAGTTCTCATCTCCTACCTTCCAAACTCGAAGTTTTCAGATTTGAATCCCTGTTCAGCACACAGTTTTAATTTGCTCGTATATTTCAGTTTAGGTATAGATCGCTTAAGAATTGTTTATACCATTTCATTGTTTACATATTTTCAAAATTCCATATAACAAATCTGTGAGAAAGTAAATTATGTTATTATTTAATTGGATATATTTTGTTAAATCTATGACCATGTATTGAATTTCTTTGAAAGACTGAATTTAATTTAACTTCTTGAAGAAGACAATGTTATGAAGCTAAGCTAAGTTATGTGTTGAGTTTAGGGCAATGAGCCTATAGTAAAAGAAACCATAGGTACATTTTAACAGCATATTGTATATTCATTGTCTTTTATGGGTACCATTCTGTCTGTCATAATCTTCCCTGCGACAAAAAGAATTATTGTAATTGGACCTTGTTAGTTGAGTTTGTTGAATGTTGCTGATGGTTTTATATGTAGTGTGTGCCATGTAGCTTTTGAAGTGT
Source organism: Schistocerca serialis cubense (assembly GCF_023864345.2). NCBI lineage: Eukaryota > Metazoa > Arthropoda > Insecta > Orthoptera > Acrididae > Schistocerca > Schistocerca serialis. The sequence continues at coordinate 376,151,865 of NC_064643.1, read as the reverse complement.
ACAAGCTAAACAGAGTAACAGATTGATGCATTCAATGATTTACCAGCGCTCTCTCTCTCTCTCTCTCTCTCTCTCTCTCTCTCTCTCTCTCTCTCTGTGTGTGTGTGTGTGTGTGTGTGTGTGTGTGTGTGTGTGTGTGTGTGTGTGTGTGTGTTTAAAAAAAAGTCTGAAACAAACTGAATAAGAAATGTGCTCTACAATTTTAATTCTGAACCCCTCATGATTATTTTTTTGGCGCGATATTATGAGAATTGTGAAAATATTTGTTTCATACATAGTATACAGCATTGGTTTAAAACTTCTGTTTTTTTTTCCCCCTTACGCTACCTTTTAAGTTCAGAGGCACTTTTGTTTATATTGTTTTTGAAATGTGCTTGTGGTTTAGTTGTGTGCTTTTAGTTCCACAGAACTTTTTTCTTTCTTTTTACAGATTGTTCCTATTGATAAACTTATTAAGGGCCGTTTTCAAGATAATTTTGAGTTTCTTCAGTGGTTTAAAAAGTTTTTTGATGCAAATTATGCGGGGCAAGAATATGATGCCTTTAGTGCCAGGGGAGGTGAAGCAATGGGCAGTGGAGGTAGTAATGCTCCACGGGGTATAGGTGTGTCAACAACGAAAAAGGCTCCTCAGGTTCAGGTGGCTGCAGTCGCACCTTCAACACGCACAGCAACTAAAGTTGGTAAATATTAGAGTAACTCCATTGGAATGTATGTTCAGCAGTGTCCCCCAGAACATTTCCTTGTTTGTTTATAAGATACTTAGAAATAATATACTGTAGGAGCAGAGGAAGATAAAGTGGACCAAAACAGTAGTACGTAATTCTCACCCTGAATGTACAGTGTTAAAGATGTACTGAATATGATCTTAAGCATTTAATATTATGAAGACTAAATTGTTAAAACAGAGTAGCTAATAGACTGAAGCATTTTGGATTATGGTATATTCTTTGAGCTTTGTGTGACATGTCGGTGGTTTGTAATTTGTTGGAGAATGAGCAAATTGGTCCTTAAAATTTTGTACACATGGTCCTTTTTTTTCTAGTGCACTTTTTCCAGGCATTAAATAATATCAACTTTTAGATCAGTCAGATACCCATGTTGCATTTTTCAAATACTTACAGGGCCATAGTAGCAGATAAGATATAAATTCATGGTGCCAGGCATAAAATAAAATTCTGTTTGAGGAGTGGATGGGAAAGTAAACAGTAGAATGTTCTAAAGTGATATTATGATGAAATTTCCTGGTTATAAATTGGTTTTTGGAAGGTTAAGTGTATAAAATATAGTATTGTTGCCTGACATAGTCCATGCTAAGGTACAGAATCACTTTGTGGGTATAGAAATTTTTTGTGCAGGCTACCGTCTCAAAAAAGTGGATTCTGTATGTCATTGTATTTTCTGGTTGTGATGTTAGTGGAAATTTGGTGTTTCAATTTTGGTTGGTACATAAACAGAATTACTTGCTGCTCATGATACTATCAACATGAAAAAGCTATTTAAATCACTTTCTAATATTGGGTCCCAGGAACAAGTTTGAGGAGTCTGACATAATGATTTCAAAGTTTCCGGGATGGAAGCACATCCTTAGGATGAATGTTACTTAACACCTACTGTCAGTCCTCTTAAATACTGTGATCTTGGGGAGCTAGTTGACGATTATAGTATTGGTGACATCTCGCATTGTGCATATTCCCATTCTTATTTCCTTGTAGCATATGATCTTACTTATAGTACAGTGAAATTGTTATAAATGTTGAAATTGGGAATAACTGCCTGTTGAGAGCTATGTCCTTCTTGCAAGGTGGTCTGCAATGTTTTGTTGGTTAGCTTTATGTGCTGGTATCTGCATCAAGTTCATCACAATTCCATACCGATCTGGTGGAAACACACTGTTAATTGTAGTCATAAAATTAACTTTGTTGTTCTCTCTTATTACCAGAGTGTTGAAAGTCAGTAGTACATTTACTGAGCCCGATATGATAAAAAATCTTTTTTAAACTGGCCTGACATGTTGATGAACTCGTATGATAGTGGATACTGCCTCTGAAATCAACAATATTGTATTCTTGGGAGGGAATATTTTTCTGCTTGGAGATCAGGACAGACAAAGGCACCACTCACATACTGGGTGTGGGGGGGGGGGGGGGGGGGGAGACCAGTTATTTTGGAGTTATTGAATATTTTAATCCTATTTGGCCACTACATTTGCATGGCTGTTCCTATATTGTTAATGTTTGGTGTTTTGCATTTTTGGAATTTCATTAAAGTCTGGGCACAGTCTGAAGTTTTTGATCTAGATAGTTCAAAAGCGTGTATATTTTACATGGACCCATTCCTCTTATGTTGATAGTTACAGATTTTACATTGTGTTTTTCTTCAGTGTGACAAAGATAAGGATAATCATTTGATTATAAGATACAGGTCTGGTCACACAGAAAGTCCACATCAGTATTCTCTTCTGGGCACTTAATGTATATTATCTGGAATAAATTAATAGTCTAGACTGCAAGGCATTTTTATTAAAAGGTGACCTGTTTTGATCATTAGGTGATCATCTTCAGACCTACAGTCACACTGATGAACAATGGCTATGTGTGGAGTAGCAGCAGCAGCAGCTGAATGCAGTTGACTACCATAATTCAGTGGTTCCTGCTCCACACACAGAGCCATTGCCCATCCCTGTGGATGTAGATCTGAAGATGACCATGTAATAATCGAAACTGATGACATTTTTAATAAATGTGCTTTGTGGTCTAGATTGTTATAATTTATTCCCAAGATTATATTTTGAGTGCTGATTTTTTTCCAGCAATGTCTTCATAATTAATTAACTTACATTAGTTACACCTGTCCTGAGCTAAATTTCAGAATGAGGTATCTCATTCAGTAAAAGGTCTGCAGTACAATGTCAAGTCCCTCCGCCACACACCGTTGAGTGGCTTGTGGAGTATAAATGTAGATGTATTTTATGCAAGCCAGTATGGATTTAGTCTGACCCTGGCACTCCTTTTTGTATGCAGTAATAAATAAGAATGGTTCAAATTCCACTTTGAACAAAAGATTAACTGGCTAGTGTGAGATAGTTCCCAAGTTAAAGATGTGTAAAAGGCATAGCAGCTCAAATACAGTGCTTACTAAAGCAGTGATGAGCCAATCAATCTTCGGATTGATGCTAGCTTTACTTTGTGTGCTAATAGTAAAAATTATATCACATCCATTAAAAGAATGTCGATACTGATGGTAATATACTAATAATTCTACTCAGATGTGTTTGTATTTGACATTTGTGTCAAAAAGAAGTATCTAGTAGGAATGATCTGGTTGGAACAAAAACACTGATACATGTAAAGGTCTTAGAAAATTCTTAAGTTTCAAGTATTAGAGTGCTGGTAGTGTCTTTCAACACAGCATTGTTTATCCATGCACTGCACACATCTCACCGTTTGCATTGTGGTAAGATATTTTAACGACCAGCTTGATCCTACGATCTGTCCCTGTTAAACATAGTTGCATGAGAGCAGTAAGAAGCTATATCCCAGCATCAGATGCAAAGACATAGACAACCAATATTCACAGCTATGTGGAGAGCAAGGTGGTTTAGCAAAGTCTTGTCCATACTGTCCAAACCATTCCAGTGGGCGATTTGAAGTGGGTAATCATAAGCATGTTGACATTCAGTGTGTAACTTGCATGGATGGTAGGTAAATGTTTATACTTCATTCTAAAAATTCACTCCTGCTCTTTGCATTTGCAAATGCTTAGCGTATTTTTAGTATTAAAGTATGCATGGCTTTGTTTGTAATTTGATTAGCTCACAGTGAAATACTACAGTGTCCAGTTTATATCAGAAACATTATTTTTTCTTGGTTTCTTTGTACAGCAACAAGAGTACAGCCTAGGCCAGCACCAAACAGGCAGTCTGCATCACAAGTACCAAATCAAAAACAAGATAACAGTCGAATTGAGGAGTTGAGTACACAGGTATTTAAAAAGTATTTTAATCAGAAATACATTATTACAATGTACCAGTATTGTGTTTTTATTAATCACATTAATGTAATATTAAAAATAGAATACTGAGATAGATATAACCATCATTCTTCTCATTATACCCTTATGAAATTAACAAAGGTAAAACATTCTAAGTATTAGACTGTCAGGTGCCTCATAATAATAATAATAATAATAATAATGGCAAACAAGTATTTAACTCATTTCTGCCTAGTGTGACATAAATCACTTGATATTCTACCATTGTTTTCCTCTTGTTGGTAACAATGCATGCATTTGAATTTCCTGCTGTATGTCTCTCTGTTTAGGAAGCTATATTGTTGATACGTAAGTGGGTTTCTGCAAGTAGAAAGTAGGAAGAGGGCAGTGTCTGGTTGTTCATTTACTGAAGACTTTTTTTCTGTACAAGATTGTCTTAGAATAAAAAGTAATATTTTCTTAAGCAATATACCTCACAATTTTTAAAACTTTTGCTTAATTATTATATTAAAGGTACTGAAATTCATATCATAGTTTAGCCACAAAATCCCATTAATTATTGTGGTACCAGATCCAGTTTTCAGTTGCGTGTTGCACATGTTATATCAGGCAGTAAGTCAATATATTGTTTCCCTCTTTCTCAGAGGATCTGCAAAGTGCCGACAATGCGTTATTATTCAGAGTTATCGCAATAAATACAGAAGCTTGTCTCTAGTTCATTGCTCTGAACTGATGAAATTACTCAGTTCTACTGAATCTACAAAATAAGTTTTGTCCAAGAACTCCCCAGATGCCAAAATAAAATATACCTAAGCAGATGATGTTACTGGGATTCAGGGTTGGACATGAAAAATGAAATGTTGAAAAACATGATGAGAAAAGACAGATTTGAAACAATTATGAGATTCATTCACTCATGTGATAATACACAAATTAACGTAAACGGTAACATGTGGAAACTTCATCCATTACCAGATACGTTAAGAAAAGGTTTTTCTCTCTGCTTTCGGGCCGAGCAAGATTTGGATTATGATGGAACATGATAAAGTATTTTGTCAATTTCAGAAAAGTAAACCCACTAGATTTGTTACGAAGCATGATGCCTAAACACGAACATAGGTCATGTAGTGGATCAAGGAACTGATCCAAAAAAGAACAAAGTGTACGAGAAACCATTTGGAAAATTTGCTGCACCTCTGGTTCAAATGAATGATTGATAAAAGTAAAATCCACTCTACAGGCTTTATTTGCACATCTGTTTACATCGCCAACATTGTTGGTTCACCTAAAAGAACGAGGTAATGGTGCAATTGGCACTATTTGTGAGAATTGTCCGACATAAAGAATGTCAACTTATACCCTCTAAGACAATGTCCCAAAGGAATGAGAGAGGAGGTTTCTATCAAAAGAGCAGCAAGGAAAGTGGAATGATTATTACCAGATGGCTAGATAATTCTGTAGTAACAACTGCTTCGACCAGCCATGGGATCAATCCAGTGAGCTCTGTGAGCCGGTATTAAAGACAAGAAAAGAATACTTGTACCGTGACCACATGTTTTTGGAGAATACAACAAAAATATGGGGAGAACTGACCGAATGGATGTAAATATAGTATTGCATAGAGTGAACAAAGAGGAAAGAAAATGTTACCAGAGTTTCAATGCAACAATCTCTAAAGGTCCTGGTTGTCCTCCAGGTAATCCGTATAAAAGTAGTGCTGCACGACATCAGACACAATGAAAAAAATCATCTGATAGCTATGGCGCCACAGAAAAAAAGATGACACTGCAGTGCAGGAAACTGCAGAGGAACTTAAAGAACAATGTGTTGCAAATGTGATGTTGGTTTGTGTGTAGTGTGTTTCATACTGTATTATAGAAAACGAATGCTGTTCCCTATCACAGTGTAAATGACACACTGCTTTATTTTATTTACTATCATGTATTTCACTTAAAATGTGTGATCTGCTTAGTGTGACATATATGTTGCACCCTATATTGCTTAAAATTTTACTTTTTTGTTTAGCTTGATGTAGTACGTGTCATTAATGACAATGAACAAATAAAAATCTGATTTGTAAAATTCAGGAGTGAAAATTAATTCAGGTAGAAATGAATTAACAAAGATATTTCGACAAGAAAATGGATAAACCAGTTAACTATCTTTGTTTATATGCTGTTTGGATCATTATTGAATTGTTGTCTATGTAAGTGCTCTCCATTATATGAAATGCACAGATAGAAACTATCCTCTAAACATGTAATATTCTGTCCTCAGTTCTAACTAATCCCTATTCTATTTCCACCTGTGCAACATCCTACCATTCTCCACCAAATTACACCGCAACTAAAATTACTTTGCAATTGATGTTTCAGCAAATTGAGTGGTAGAAGCCAATTGCCAGCCAGTCTTGTTCATTTTAGAGTGCCTCATTCTTGTTGTGTAGCCAGTTTTGTAGGTACGTGGAGGGCCTTGTCAGTGTGGCTGGCTTCACCTCCCAATCCACCCGCCACTACTTGCAATGTCAGTCGCAAATTAATTTTAGTTGGGTTACAGCTTTTTGCTTGTTATTGCATCATACTACTCTTACTTGAGGTCAGTTTATAAGTTGTTCCTCTTCTTTCCACTACTATTGCCTTTGTCTTAGCATATTCTTAATCTGTATTACTTGATAAATGTGTTGATTCCTTTCAAAAGATCTTCCTAGCCTTGACATTTTGGGCAAAAGGGCTATGTTGCCTGTGAACCTTACCATTGGTATATCTTGAACTTTTATTAATCTGAAATAGTCTTTCAATTCAACAAACTAAATTTCTTCATTACATTCAAGTCAATGAATTTGGTGAAGTGATTATTCTTGTTGTACTGGAAATGACCATTCATGCAGTTCATAAATAAAATAATCACTTCCCATAGATAACAAAGGAAATATTTTCTGTATTTCAACGTACAACATTTAACCTAGACACTTAAGTTTGTATAAGACGTCACATGTTTTAGCAGTTCTTGTACATTCATTTTGTGAAAAAGATTGTGTTCTACTTCTTTCTCTGAAATGTTAACCAGATTTGTTCCGTTTTTCAATCAATAATAAGAATATCTTCAGTCTCGGACATAGCAATTGCTTCAACAGTACTCCTGGTTCCCAGCCTTTATCCTGCCACAAACAGCGACCTGCGACTCGTATTACACTGTCAGCTGTGGAGATGAGCATTGCTTTTTGGATCCCAGAAAGACATTTCCTCAGCACATGCAAAAAACAACTGAAATGTGCAAATTACTGCTTTCAGTGTATGGATTACTCGTTCATACCCTAATTTTTCAGAAATTGGTTTTAATAGTATTGAATTCTTTATTTTCTTTAAGCTTTTGCATATAAATTTCTGCGTTCACTCAGATGACGAAACATAAAGCATTGGAAAATTAGATCAAGAAAATGAGTTAAGTTTAATGGAAGAAATGTATAATAATTTTAGTTCTGTGGTGGTCATTGACTGTTCTGTTGCTGTTGCCTCAAAAGTTTGTGTAATATTAAGGTCGTGTATCTGTTTCAGTTGATGGAAATGAAACTGACAGTAGATGGTCTGGAGAAGGAGCGAGATTTTTACTTTGGCAAACTTAGAGAGATTGAAGTAATGTGCCAAGAAAATGATAATGAACAAAACCCTATAATTCAAAAAATACTGGATATATTGTATGCAACAGAGGTTTGTATGTTTCTTATTTTGTCAGCATGACTTTTTATTATTGAAGTGACATGGTATGAAACATGATGACGTTCATGCTATCACCTGACTCTAGAGATACAGTCTTGCATTGGTGGAAGGAGTGTAGTTGGAATAGACTGATAATATGCTGTGGTCATTAAATCCAGCTGCTAGACCTCTCACCTTTTCCTGGCCAGTGTAGTAGGATGAATTATCACATGCCTGCTTGTAATGAATAGACATCCTCAAAGAATTCTTCACGCTTGGTTATCAAAGGCAAGAGCAGCTGATGGTGACCTAGCTGTATAGTCTTTTAACCTCACTAATTGATCAATCTGGAGGGGAAGGGGTAAAGGCATACAAAATGTGTGCTAAAACAATCTACTTGATGCACATTGAGTCAAAAAAGATTCCATTTCAATCAAGCAATTGTTATACATATATTGAAATGGGTAAAAATAACCCTCATCATATGTTGGAGGTGTTAAGTGGTACACGAGATCTGAGAGGAAGAAGTGGGTTCACAACAAAATAGCTTAAAAATTGTCTACTTTGTTTTCTGCCTTACTGTTGGCTGCAGAAATTTAACTATTACTTCATTCGATCATATTTAGCAGGTAAGGACACAAAATAGTGGTATTATGAAGTATGAAATATGTTTACTGTTTTAATCATCGCCGAAGCATTGCGGTTTTAGGAAAGTGCGTTAGTCAAGTTAGTTCGTATTTTGGGTACATAAGTAAGATATGAACCATAGATCAGCAAATGTTAGTCCCTCAGAGCAAGCTTACACACAGAACTACATTAATTCTGTGCTGTGCCTGCATTTTAACCATGTACTCACAATCTCCGGGAGATTAGATAAATTCATAGGATGCCCTACCATTTCATTGCTTTTATTTATTAGCTGTGTAGGAAAAGTAATGAAACTGACAACACTGCGAGGGATCAGGCAACACTGTGCTGTTGTACTTGCATAGAGCTGTGTGTTCACACCTTTCAGATGCTCGAAGTTTCAGTTCTGTACAGACATCCTGTGATTTTTGAGAGTGCAATCAGCGAAGCCGTGTTTCTGCTGTGTGTTACAAAAATGGAACAGAAGAATTGAACAATCTTGTGCCATCAAGTTTTGTGCTAAATTTGGGGAATCCACAATGTGACCTTTGAAAAGGTGTACAGGGAACATCCCTTATCAAGAGCACAAGTTTTTCACTGGTACAGTTAATTTTTGGAAGGCTGAGACCACATTTAAGATGAACCTCACACAGGGAGACATTAAACTTCAAAAACCAACAAAAACGGCAAACGTGTGTGTGCTCCTGTGAGGTTGTTCCTCCAGGACAAACAGCCAACCAAGTGTTTTACAGAGACATCCTTGAAAGGCTTAGGAAAATAGTGAATTAAATGAGACCAGACATTTTAGGCATCTGGATGCCACATCATTACACCGCCCCATGTCACACGGGCACTTCTAGCATGGAATTTTTCATCTCAAAAGGCATTCCCTGTTTTTCAACAGATTCAGTATTGAACTGATCAGAGCCCTTGTGACTTTTTCTGTTCCTAAAATTGAAAAGGTCTTAAAACATCATTTTGGGACTCTGGAGGAGTTTCAAAAGAATGTGAATGACATGTTGAAGACTCTACCAGTTGAAGCTTTTCAGCACAGCTGCGGAGAGAGGGAACAATTCCGCCAGTGTATAGCTGCTGAAGGGAACTATTTTGTAGAGGATAATATTGTTTGAAAAAATAAACTTTCGGCCTTATTACTTTCCTCACACATCTCGTTAGGCCTCTCGCTGACTCAATACTATAATATAATTTTAAAAAATGTTTTTAGATATATGGAATTAATGAGACTATCTTTTCGGCATGCGGACAAGCACAATAAGCTGGGTTATGCCTGCAAATGAATTCTTATCAGTTTATATTGGTTTTGCATGCACAAAATACTCTTTTCCCCTCTGTATATTTTTGCTTACCAATTAATATTGCTACGTCCAGTTGCCTTATCCACCTACAAAGTCTTGACAGTGTCCATGTTGCGTTAATCGGATCTTCGTGAATTTTCCAAAGTATACAGGTGGGCTACAATTCTTATTATTACTGTACTACTCGGAATAACAACTCATACAATCTCTCAGTTAATAAAATAATACTATATTCTTTTCTGTGATGCACATAGAAAATACAGACTTTTCACTTATTCACACAATCCAAAGTGGCTACCTCCGATTATGCTCTAAGATAACATCCGTCTACCTTTGTTCACTAGCAGAGAACAAGTCCTTCCTCTTACTGAGGAAAGGGAAAAACCTCTTATGTATTTTGACATTTGAAAGTCAAGAATACATGACGGTAGGTGCAGGCTCTACGCTGGGCTACTGCTTCACCTTTTCTCTGTGCCTTTAAAGAAAACGAAAACATAAAAGTAAGAAATGCAAAAGGTACATCACACTACCTCTCCTATATGGTGAGTGATAATGTTTATTCTTCCCATTCTTAATGCAGCAGTCAGCAGTGAGCATAAACACAAGAGAATTTAAACTGCTGGAGGGGCTCACTCTCGCAGGGCTAGCAGCAGCCTGTCTCTGTGATCATTGCTTCCGTGGAAGCAGAACTGACACAAGGTCATATTGATTGCATTGGGACTGCTGATCGTTTCTAGAGTTGGGGTCATAGTTGAACCCTGTCATGGATCGGGATTAATCTCTTTTTCATTACAGAGTAAGAAAATAAAATGAACAGCACACAGTATAAAACAAAGTGGAGTACTTAAAGCATTTGGTAATTGCTTGGAGTGTTGTAAATGAGATAGTACAAGCCCAAAAGTTGACCATTGTCAGTAACCTATGCAACTACAGTGAAACATCACCACTACCATCTCACAACCCCAACTAAAATGGACATGTCAAAATGTCTAAACAATGTTATGAAGTTATCTTCTGCAGAAGGGTGTATTATATTTATAATTAGGAACAGGAAAAGCTCTTTTTATTTATTTATTTATTTTTATTTTATTTTTCTTTTTTTTCTTTTTGCCACATTCGCTGTTGTTTTCTTTTTGCCACATTCGCTGTTGTTTTCTTTTTGCCACATTCGCTGTTGTTTTCTTTTTGCCACATTCGCTGTTGTTTTCTTTTTGCCACATTCGCTGTTGTTTTCTTTTTGCCACATTCGCTGTTGTTTTCTTTTTGCCACATTCGCTGTTGTTTTCTTTTTGCCACATTCGCTGTTGTTTTCTTTTTGCCACATTCGCTGTTGTTTTCTTTTTGCCACATTCGCTGTTGTTTGCATCCTCACATCAAGTTACGTTACACTGAAAATGAAAAGTTCAAGATAATGTAGGAAACTCAGACTTGAGAAGATTAGAAGTGAAATTGCAGTTTGAATATTCAGTAATTACTATCCATTACGAATACCATTATTAGAACACTTCTCTCCCCAGATTTACAGCGTTATATTACAATAAAATTGTAATTGTTGCAATATCTCATAAAAATCGCAGATTTAATGTTATTTTTCTGAAACCATTATTTCACATTACTTTGTTATTTTTCATGTTACCATTTCTATGAAAATTTCCTGTTCCTATTTCTAATACCACAAAACATGGAAAAGTTCTAAAGATGTTACAAAATAGTGGAAATCTCTGAAAACTTCATTGTTTTGTAAGAGGTCTGTTCAAAAAGTTCCGGAACATTCGTAATTTCGTGCCAGTTGTGTGTTGGAGCAAAATGTAGCTGGCATCCCTGCACACGTCTGTGTTTCATGTGCAACTGATGGAAGTTTCATTGTTGCATATCTGCTAGTTATTGTTCAGTGCTATATTGATTAATTTGTTAACATCGAGTATTGATTTAAATGTCAGGAAGTCATTTCTGAAAGTATTTGTATGGAGTGTAGCCATGTATGCAAGTGAAACATGGACGATAAATAGTTTGGACAAGAAGAGAATAGAAGCTTTCAAAATGTGGTGCTACAGAAGAATGCTGAAGATTAGATGGGTAGATCACATAACTAATGAGGAAGTATTGAATAGGATTGGGGAGAAGAGAAGTTTGTGGCACAGCTTGACCAGAAGAAGGGATCGGTTAGTAGGACATGTTCTGAGGCATCAAGAGATCACCAATTTAGTATTGGAGGGCAGCGTGGAGGGTAAAAATCGTAGAGGGAGACTAAGAGATGAATACACTAAGCAGATTGAGAAGGATGTAGGTTGCAGTAGGTACTGGGAGATGAAGAAGCTTGCACAGGATAGAGTAGCATGGAGAGCTGCATCAAACCAGTCTCAGGACTGAAGACCCCAACAACAACAATATTGAGCAGAACATTGTGTTGCACAATTTGCAAATTTCGAGATGGCAGTGTTAGAGGAACAACGTGTCTGCTTAAGTTTTGCGTGAAACTCAAGAAAACCTGTACAGAGGCACACGGAATGATGCAGGAAGCCTATGGTGATGACTGCTTAAGCTGTACTTGGTGTTATGAGTGGTTCACATGGTTTAAAAACTGCCAGACAAATGTTAAAGATGAGCCTCATATAGGATGCCCTTCAACATCTACCGACAACACTCTACCAGGATGTCAGCAGAATTGTGTGTGCCAATTGTGGGAGAGATTGCAGAAGAATGTAACATTTCAGTTGTATGATGTCATGAAATACTGACACAGCACCTTGGAAAGCACCTCACAAACTGTGAAGTGCTTTTGGAGCACGCAAAGGAGAAAGAGATGTTCCTTAAGATAATAACTGATGATGAGACATGGATCTACAGTTATGATATTGAGACCAGGGTTCAAGCTTCACAATGGGTTGGGAAGGGTTTTCCAAGATGAAAGAAAGCTTTTCAGGTCAGGTGAAATGTCAAAGCCATGCTGCTATTTTTCTTTGACTTGAAGGATTAGTTCATCATAAATTTGCGACACACGGAGAAACTGTACTTTCGGTATGTGTTGCAATGTCTGTAAGAAAATGAGAGATCCTATGGCCTGAAATGTGGCTCTTGCTTCACGATAACACCCACACATTTATCCCCGTTGGTGTGTGAAGGTTGCACAAAAAAATGAAATCCCTGTGGTGCCTCAACTTCTGTACTCTCCAGATCTGGCCCCTGCAGACTTTTTATTTCCAAAGTGGAAAATCCCATTGAAAGGATGAAGATTCGAAACAGTAGATAAGATAAAAGAAAATTCGCAGGCAGCACTTCACCCAACCCACCAAGAAGTGTGCAAAGACTGCTTCTGGAAGTGGAAATGGCATTGGGAGCAGTATATCAATTGTGGAGGAGAGTATTTTGAAGCAGACCATGCTCAGTAAGTAAAAGATAAGCATAGAAAAACTTTGTGGACATAGTCCGAAATTTTTTGTACGGTCCTTGTATACTTGTCCTCAAACTGTCATTCTTAGTTTAATATTATAAACAAATGATTTCACATTAATAGCTTTCACTAGTTTGAATAAATCAACACTGTAATGAACGGAATATCTTTCACATTTTCTAAACAATTACTAGGCCAGTTTGTTCCTCGTTTTAGTTCATCATGGTAGAGATCAATTGCTCATAGTGCCAATCGCTGTTTGTTACATTACTGTACTTTACAATTTCACTCTAGGGCTTTGGAGGTGCTACTCCTGAAAACTGCTCCAATTTTTGTAAGCTTGATGCCGGTAGTTGTTCTCTGTGCCATTCTGTTAAAAATTCATTTCATCCTAATGACAATAAAAAATATTCTATATTTCCTTATAAAAAAAAGGTGCAAGAAATACAGAGGATTAAGTAGAATTGTATCTCGGTTTCGTTTTTTCAAAGGCTGGGGCTCATTTTCCCATGAAATGCTGTGTGAATTTGACAATCTGCACATTTACTGACACTCTTGACAACTGTTCTGCACCTGTTCATGGCTGAAGGGCTACATTGAATGTCTAGAATGCCACTTACACCCTGTCTCATTCCCATGATGTGTGAAATTGGTTAAGTTCCACAACTACATTGTAAATTTATGAATTTGAGAAAAGTGACTGAAGCAGTAAAAATCCATATTAAGTGCAAGTAGGACAAAAACACAGAGTGTTCCGTACAAACTTAGCTATCTATATAGATAGCTCAGCTGTCCTGAAAATCGAGAATTTAGATGATTTTTGCATGTTACCAACATCTACACTGGCAAGATATCAAAATATGTGACATTAATGGCCGTATATCTTTTGATTGCATTGACTTAAAAGCTTAGTTGTTTCACACTGCAAAGTGCCCATACGTCTTAGTATATGATGTAAATTTCAACTTGATATGTCTACTTCTTCCAGAGGGGAAAGGTTTCTTATGGAACACCAAAAATATCAGTTATTGTAAATGTATGCGCTACTGATTTGGTGTGGTAGATAAATTTTCTTTTGAGGGATATTCTAAAACATTCTTCATTGGCTTTTTCAGGAAGGCTTTGCAGCCCCAGATGAAGTGGATGGTCAGTTAACTAATGACCAAATTGAAGAGGAATATTGAAAAATTTGCAGAAAAAAGATTGTGATGATTAAGGGCTTCAGTAATTTTTGTGCTAAGTGTCTTTTTTTTTATACATGTATAACTCAGAATTTTAAATTATCCCAGTAATAAACGTAACACACTAGGTCAAAGCTTTTAAGGGCCCAAGTTTTTTAATTGCCATTTTTTGTGAATTTCAAAATTGGTGAAAGCAGTTTATATTTTAAAGTTGTCACACAGGCATTGTATAGAAACCGTAATTTACTCATTTCTAGTTGAATGTATATAGTTTATGGTACGTTTACTTCAAATGATTAGTATTTTATGAACAGCACACTTCAACAAAAAAGAAAATATTTTTTAAGTATTTTGTGTGTTCACACTTTGTCAAGCATTTTGTTCATTGTAATACTTGTTGATGTTTCAAATGTGTGAGCAGTAGCTGCTCAGCCTCTTTGAGGAGTTTGTTACAGTGTGAGTGCTTTACTGCATTGTGAAGGACACTTGTGATGCTTTCTCTTGTCTTCAGAATTACTGAAGGCATTACTGTAGGCAATGTTTGCACCATGATTTGCTGCTGTCAGGAGAGGTGCTTCATGTTGTACTGCTGCCGCCATCATGTGCAATTGATCTGCAGTGAAATATTAATAATATACTATTTGTTGTGTATTTTGAGCCATTGAGGTGACTGCAGTGAACTTCAAAACCTCAATATATACTTTGCTCATCTCGACTAACTAGAAAATATTTATATTTGTTTTAGTGTTTTTTCTTTAGTATGCTCTAAACCCAGTAAATCTTCAGTTAATGTATGATTTGCATTTAATAAAACTTCTCACATAGATTGTGTGTGTTTTTATTTTCCCTCTTGTTGTACCTGTTCATTAAAACAACTATAAAAAATGGTGAATTTATTCAATATTAACAATGTAGCAGAAATTGCACTAGATGTTTTCCTCAGGTTCACTAGGAGTTTGTCTTGTCATATTGTTTATATTAATGGCAAATTCTATTCAAAACTGTTACAGCAAGAAACTAATGCTGGTGTCTTGGCAGTTTCTACAGTTAGTGACATTAAACGTTCTTATTGTTGTAGTGGAGTGAATTGGCACCAAATTAAGTTTTCAGTGCTAGGGATGGTAAATTGGTGCCCGATGTGATTCACTTCAGAACATTCCAATATTTTTCTACCAAAGTCTATCTTGTGACACTCTGTAATGTTTGCAGACTTCTCATGTCACAACTCTGCAGTGTTCAGAATCTGGAATCAAACAGAAGTGTGGCATTCTATTCCCAGTGAGTAGCACATGTGCAATCTGGTTGGCCTGCAGTGCAAAGAAAACGTCATTTGAGCTGTACCATTTGTTTTAGATACCAAGCAGTGGCAGGAGAAAATGCACAGAAAAGTTACAGAAATGTGCAAGCTTTCAAAGCTAGTGGCTCCTTGTGGCAGAAGGGTGGAAGGGAAACAAACAGGGATGAAGTAAAAGGGCTGGTGAGGCTTAGGAAGTAGGGAGTCACCCAGAACTGTGGATCTAGGGAATCACTCATTTTGCACAGTAAGTCTTCACTCACATGGTGTTCTGGGCGACTTTCCTGTAACTCTCCCCATTTCCTGAACCCAACAAGTCCTTTTATTTCAAACTGTCTGTCAGGGGCAGCCAGTTGTTTGAAGAAAGCTCTTCATTGTAGATTAACAGTCCACGTATGACTAACGACAGTGTTAATCATTTTCAGGGAATAGTATATTTTCTATGTATTAAGGATTAATTAGTCACCACAAGTATGGTTGCACATTCTTTGTAGTAACCTATGTAAATACTTCCTTAAGTGTATTTGCACAATCTTCACATATACCAAGTGTAATATGTATTCAGATGCCAAGATATTTGACTTTGGAGATTGTGTAGGACATGAACAGCTGTGTTAACAAGAACAAGTGTTGAAGTTTGTTGTTGCTGTATTTATTTTGCATATTTAAATAGGCCAAATAAATGGTCAAATTCTCATTCTAACATCAGCTGTAATTATCTGGAAACATAATATACATATCCAGGGACAGAGGCAATTTGGAGTTGAAGGTTGTGAGGAAATGAATTGTTCCAACAGATAAAAAGCTGAAAATTCAAAATTGACTTTGGGATTCGGGTGTTATCTAGTTGGCTGCACTTTGAAATACACACGCTGCAGTGTTTCATACAGCCGTCACTGCTGCATGAGGACACTGCCACTAACAACTACGCCGCTGCCAGTGACGTGCAAGTATCCTATCTCTGGCGCTCCAGTGGTGGGTGTACTTAATTGAAGAGTCGTGCACAGAGCCGTTTTGTTTTGACAGACACTTACAGAACTTCATAGTGACCAGGGTGTGATATCTTCTGAATATATATTCTATTGATGAGTAACAGATTGATAAAACTGTTGTATCAGTACATATTTCTACATTCAGGTCTATTGTCAGCAACTGATGCTACAACTCCAGCAACAAAGTTAAGTATTATTTTTACTATTTGATACTGGATGTAAAAGAAATTACCTGAATTCTCTGTTCGTGAACAGCTTATGTTCCTCACTCCTGTATCCACCAAAGAACCACACATTGTCCAAAGACAGTCATAACATACTTGTTTACAAAAACAAAAAGAAAATTTAGTGTTATCATACTAAGTGCCCCCATAAACAGATGTTTTGTTTGTGCTGTGCAAATATTCTACATCTACATTTATACTCCGCAAGCCACCCAACGGTGTGTGGCGGAGGGCACTTTACGTGCCACTGTCATTACCTCCCTTTCCTGTTCCAGTCGCGTATGGTTCGCGGGAAGAACGACTGTCTGAAAGCCTCCGTGCGCGCTCTAATCTCTCTAATTTTACATTCGTGATCTCCTCGGGAGGTATAAGCAGGGGGAAGCAATATATTCGATACCTCATCCAGAAACGCACTCTCTCGAAACCTGGCGAGCAAGCTACACCGCGATGCAGAGCGCCTCTCTTGCAGAGTCTGCCACTTGAGTTAGTTAAACATCTCCATAACACTATCACGCTTACCAAATAACCCTGTGACGAAACGCGCCGCTCTTCTTTGGATCTTCTCTATCTCCTCCGTCAACCAGATCTGGTACGGATCCCACACTGATGAGCAATACTCAAGTATAGGTCAAACGAGTGTTTTGTAAGCCACCTCCTTTGTTGATGGACTACATTTTCTAAGGACTCTCCCAATGAATCTCAACCTGGTACCCGCGTTACCAACAATTAATTTTATATGATCATTCCACTTCAAATCGTTCCGCACACATACTCCCAGATATTTTACAGAAGTAACTGCTACCAGTGTTTGTTCCGCTATCGTATAATCATATCGCAATACATTACATTTGTCTATGTTAAGGGTCAGTTGCCACTCCCTGCACCAAGTGCCTATCCGCTGCAGATCTTCCTGCATTTCACTACAATTTTCTAATGCTGCAACTTCTCTGTATTCTACAGCATCATCCGCGAAAAGCCACTTGGAACTTCAGACACTATCTACTAGGTCATTTATATATATTGTGAAAAGCAATGGTCCCATAACACTCTCCTGTGGCACGCCAGAGGTTACTTTAACGTCTGTAGACGTCTCTCCATTGATAACAACATGCTGTGCTATGTTTGCTAAAAACTCTTCAATCCAGCCACACAGCTGGTCTGATATTCCGTAGGCTCTTACTTTATCAGGCGACAGTGCGGAACTGTATCGAACGCCTTCCGGAAGTCAAGAAAAATAGCATCTACCTGGGAGCCTATATCTAATATTTTCTGGGTCTCATGAACAAATAAAGTGAGTTGGGTCTCACACGATCACTGTTTCCGGAATCCATGTTGATTCCTACATAGTAGATTCTGGGTTTCCAAAAACGACATGATACTCGAGCAAAAAACATGTTCTAAAATTCTACAACAGATAGACATCAGAGATATAGGTCTATAGTTTTGCGCATCTGCTCGATGACCCTTCTTGAAGACTGGGACTACCTGTGCTCTTTTCCAATCATTTGGAACCCTCCGTTCCTCTAGAGACTTGCGGTACACGGCTGTTAGAAGGGGGGCAAGTTCTTTCGCGTACTCTGTGTAGAATCGAATTGGTATCCCGTCAGGTCCAGTGGACTTTCCTCTGTTGAGTGATTCCAGTTGCTTTGCTATTCCTTGGACACTTATTTCGATGTCAGCCATTTTTTCGTTTGTGCGAGGATTTAGAGAAGGAACTGCAGTGCGGTCTTCCTCTGTGAAACAGCTTTGGAAAAAGGTGTTTAGTATTTCAGCTTTACGCGTGTCATCCTCTGTTTCAATGCCATCATCATCCCGGAGTGTCTGGATATGCTGTTTCGAGCCACTTACTGATTTAACGTAAGACCAGAACTTCCTAGGATTTTCTGTCAAGTCGGTACATAGAATTTTACTTTAGAATTCACTGAACGCTTCACGCATAGCCCTCCTTGCGCTAACTTTGACATCGTTTAGCTTCTGTTTGTCTGAGAGGTTTTGGCTGCGTTTAAACTTGGAGTGAAGCTCTCTTTGCTTTCGCAGTAGTTTCCTAACTTTGTTGTTGTACCACAGTGGATTTTTCCCGTCCCTCACAGTTTTACTCGGCACGTACCTGTCTAAAACGCATTTTATGATTGATTGCCTTGAACTTTTTCCATAAACACTCAACATTGTTAGTGTCGGAACAGAAATTTTCGTTTTGATCTGTTAGGTAGTCTGAAATCTGCCTTCTATTACTCTTGCTAAACAGATAAACCTTCCTCCCTTTTTTATATTCCTATTAACTTCCATATTCAGGGATGCTGCAACGGCCTTATGATCACTGATTCCCTGTTCTGCACATACAGAGTCGAAAAGTTCGGGTCTGTTTGTTATCAGTAGGTCCAAGATGTTATCTCCACGAGTCGGTTCTCTGTTTAATTGCTCAAGGTAATTTTCGGATAGTGCACTCAGTATAATGTCACTCGATGCTCTGTCCGTACCACCCGTCCTAAACATCTGAGTGTCCCAGTCTATATCTGGTAAATTGAAATCTCCACCTAAGACTACAATATGCTGAGAAAATTTATGTGAAATGTATTCCAAATTTTCTCTCAGTTGTTCTGCCACTAATGCTGCTGAGTCGGGAGGTCGGTAAAAGGAGCCAATTATTAACCTAACTCGGTTGTTGAGTGTAACCTCCACCCATAATAATTCACAGGAACTATCCACTTCTACTTCACTACAGGATAAACTACTACTAACAGCGGCGAACACTCCACCACCGGTTGCATGCAATCTATCCTTTCTAAACACCGTCTGTACCTTTGTAAAAATTTCGGCAGAATTTATCTCTGGCTTCAGCCAGCTTTCTGTACCTATAATGATTTCAGCTTCGGTGCTTTCTATCAGCGATTGAAGTTCCGGTACTTTACCAAGGCAGCTTCAACAGTTTACAATTACAATACCGATTGCTGCTTGGTCCCCGCATGTCCTGACTTTGCCCTGCACCCTTTGAGGCTGTTGCCCTTTCTGTAATTGCCCAAGGCCATCTAACCTAAAAAACCGCCCAGCCCACGCCACACAACCCCTGCTACCCATGTAGCCGCTTATTGCCTGTAGTGGACTCCTGACCTATCCAGCGGAACCCGAAACCCCACCACCCTAGGGCGCAAGTCGAGGAATCTGCAGCCCACACGGTCGCAGAACCGTCTCAGCCTCTGATTCAGACCCTCCACTCGGCTCTGTACCAAAGGTCCGCAGGCAGTCCTGTCGATGATGCTGCAGATGGTGAGCTCTGCTTTCATACCGCTAGCGAGACTGGCAGTCTTCACCAAATCAGATAGCCGCCGGAAGCCAGAGAGGATTTCCTCCGATCCATAGCGACACACATCATTGGTGCCGACATGAGCAACCACCTGCAGATGGGTGCACCCTGTACCCTTCATGGCATCTGGAATGACTCCCCCCGGTATGCACACGGAGTGCACATGGGTTTTCTTACCCTGTCTTGCTGCCATATCCCTAAGGGGCCCCATTACAAGCCTGACATTTGAGCTCCCAACTACCAGCAAGCCCACCCTCTGCGACCGCCCGGTCTTTCGAAGCTATTATTAATGCTGCTAAAATTCTCTTATTTGAGTTTGCTCTTCTTTTTAACCATAATACTTCATAGATTCCTTGAACATAGCTTGAAAGAGAGTGAAGGTCACATTCATCTTAAAGAATGGTAGCAGAAGTGATCAACAAAACTGCTGTCCAGTATCATTGGCATCCATCTGTTGTACAATCTTAGAAATTATTTTGAGCTGTAGGATAATGTATCTTGAACAGCGAAACCACCTGCATGCCAGCCATCTTCCTCAGTATCTTTGAAGATCACAGATGAAGTAGCTTCAAGTCTGACTCAGGGAAGTATGTTGGGAAACTTGCTGTTCATATTGTGTATTGGACCTGGCAGACAATATGAATAGTAACCTTATAAGACACAGTTATTTATAATAAGTACTATCTGGAAAAAAAGTACACGAATATCCAGTCAGATCTTGGTAACATTGTGAACTTGCTTTAAATGTTCAGAAATGTAGAATTGCACAACCCACTTTAAGAATCAGTCAATTCATTCAAATACCTGGGTGTAGCAACTCACAGGTATATAAAATGGAATGATTATTGATGGCACATTTCATTTCACTGATAGGATACTAGGAAAATGCAGTTATTGTACAAGGGAGAATGGTTACAAGACACTAGTGTGCCTGTTTTAGAATATTGCGCAGGTGTGTGGGACCTGTAGTGCATGAGGGACGTTGGATGTGTACAAAGGGCGGCATTGTCAGGTTTGTTTGATCCATGGGAGTGTCAAGGGAACACTGAAAAACTGGGACGTGCTTGAAGGTAGACATCAACTACACCACGAAAATGTAATGACAAATCTTCAAGAACAAATATTAAGTGAAGAACATACTTCTGTGTCTTATGTGTTGCTCTTCAACTGTGAAGACAAGATTAGACTTAACCATACACACAGGGGTGTTTATTGAATTATTCTTAACAAGCTTCATAGTTGGAATGGGAAGAAACCTTAATCTATGGTACAATGTGCTGTCTGTTATTGCTTCAATAAAATGCAAGTCTCAGACTACAGCCCAAACTTGTTAACACTTGAGCAAGCTGTTCATTTTTGTCATTGCCATTTACTGAGTGGTGATCCCCCACCACTTTGTGCTCACTGTCATCAAACTTTGACAGTTTGCCATCTCCTGACCCAATGCCCCCCCCCCTCCCCCCGTTTTTTTTTTTAATAAATCGCTTACATTCAAGTGTATGTTTGCCGTCTGAGTTATTGGCTGTTTTAGTGAACGACAAGTGGGTTGTTGACCGCGTTTTACTTTTTATCTGTCATAGCAGTATGGCGAAGGACATTTAATCTTTGGTTAGCTCTGCTGTGTCTGCAGCCCATTTTGTGCACCCTTCTCCTAGGGAAAGTCCTTGTTTTTACTCTTTCCTTCTGTCATCTGGGCTTGACGTATAGTCGCTTTTAACTTTTTTACTTATTGGCATTTTAAGATTTGACATGGGCACTTATGAACTCTGTTGTTTTTGCACCCAAGGGAAAAAATAAACAAACAAGCGGCGACTCAGCACTGTATTTTATGGTTGGAATTACTGTATTAGTTTTGCCTGCCTTTCTGGATGTGCTATTTGTGAAGATAAAAAATGTAAGGGAAACAATGAACTAAATAACATCTTCAATGTAGGAAAAATTATATTGCTCTCATTAAGAGTTGAATAAACTATGTTTTTATAAAATGTTTTACCAACCAAATAACAAAAACTGTAACATTCTTTTTTTAATTATGATTTTGAATACAAAGATTATAACAGTAGCCTAACAAATGATACACGAATTCAGTGAAAGAGCTAAACAACTTTATTCAGTGGAAGACAATAAAATGTACTTATGTTGAATACAACTGTAACTGGGTTTTTAGATGTAAGTAATTTCTTGTAAATAAGGTACTTCAGACAACTCATCTGGCAAATCAATCAAAACTGTGGTCGTGTAATGAATTGTGTTGATACCAGTAAATCTCAATTTTGCATGCAAAACAAATATGTTGAGGCAACAGCAGCCACTACTAGTCAGTATGCAACATAACTAAATCTCTGTAAACACAAAGCTATAGGCTAAACCTTATAGTTGACCCGCCTCCAGGAATAGTTCTTACACAACAGTATATCGAGTTGTGTACTCACTCAAGAGAAAGCAGTCAAGCTCAACATTTCTGGAGATTATTGTCAAGACTATGGCAATTTCTCTTGAGTTGACAGAGACAAGTTCCCGCCACTCAAGTAACTTTGTCGCATATTTTGTGTATAAACTGCTAGAGATTCTATCAGACTCAGGAACTTTGTTCAATTTTGGTGATTTCTGCTGCTTGTGAACCCTGCTGACGCTATATATATTGCTCATCTTTGAGTGGCACAACAATTAAATCTCCTCTATCTTCCTTTGTAAAGGAGAATTTGGAAACTGAGTTCCACACTCCATTTGTTTTGCTACCATCTGTTAGAGTTTGTGTGTGTTTTGTTACTGTCAGTTGGAGTTTGTATGTCAGCCATGAGTGAATAGTTAACTTTAGCACCACTGATAATCTTTTGACATGACCAGAATTGACAAAATTTTCTCAGGTTATCAGTGGAGTCATAGCATTGTCTTATTGGTTCAGATGATGACCAGAGAAGATTTCATCCCTGAGATTTCCTGAGAAGGCCTGATTTCCCATATGACCAGAATTTCTTCAGTGTTTGTGAGAGGTCTTTCAATAAGATTCTGCTACGGTAGTCCAGTGACATCACACATTCCCTTCCTGATGGCCAGGCTTACACAAATGCTATAATGTGGTTCCTGTGCAACACTCCAAAACAGCTGAAGACATTTCAGTCCACAAATTTACATTTGTTAAAAATTTGTGGAACATCTTAGAGTCTGTCACTGAAAGCAATAATACAGTAAATAAGAGTAAAATGATGGAGCCATTTCTGAGAGCTTCTGGCAAAATATTAGCTGTATGTATGTATGTTTTTTTTTTTTTTTTTTTTCTAACTAAGTCTTGTACGTGTATGCCATCACAGCTCAACACCAATTGGCCTTCAAGCCTCAACACTTTTCAGTTGACGATAGCACGGGGTCTGACCACAGGAACTATTAAAGAAAAAAAAGGAAACAGTTTTATTTTATGTTTCAAATCTAGAACAAACAATACAGCATCTACAACCTGTTGCACTCATTCTTGTTAGCATTAGTTTATAACAAGTTCAAACATAGCTGAAATATCTAAAGTGTCCAAATGCATTTTCGTACGCCTAGTGTACATGAAGTTAGAGCAGATGTAGGTAAAAAGAAAGCAATTACATAAGGCTTCTACAAAGGAAACTATAGTTGCAGGGACACAATCAAAACTTTTTATCACTAACATACATATATAAAAACTTTCATATCCAGAACGTGAGTCACATACATTATTAGACACATCTGCCTATTAACCAATAAGAGCTACTAGTTGATGCAGTGACTGACTTCAAATGTTTCAAGCTTCTTCAAATGTCGAGTCATGCCCATAGTGTTTTGGCTTTCAAAAATAATATATCAGAAACAAATACAGCACTATACCTTCTTGTAATATCTATGAAATGTTCTCAAGCCCATGATATGCTTTTTGCTGCAGAATATGAATGTAGAAGAAATACCATTCTTTTACAAAACATTGTTTTCCGTCTGCTCTGCAGTCCATCACACAATATGTGGTGGAGAGTACTTCATGCATCACTGTTTCTAATCCAGATCTAGCTTTTCTCACTCATGCACGTTTGCCTTCAGTAAAGCTGTGTGGCCCATTATTCCTTTAATGAAGTGCTGTTTCCAATTCCAGCCCAACTTTTCATGCACTGCGAAACAAGCACTGAGTCTCCTCTGTTCTTATTGGTTGGAATTATATTAGAAGTGTAGGGCTGCAGCTCTGAATGTGCCAGTGTTAAGCTGAAAACAAAAAAGGAAGTCAGTTTACCAAATAATACCTTTTATATGCAGTGTTGCCCACTAAAATTGTAACACCAGGAAGGATAGATAATAATGGAAATTTAGTTATTGTCCATGCACAGCTCAGCAGGAAGAATACATCATTAAATTTGTAGGTAACTTGGGAGTATTTGTAGATTACTTGGGGGTGTACGGGATGTGAAACTTAGTACATAGAGCCACCTCCCTGGCAGCAATAACAGCCCAAATCTGGTTGGGAATCAAAACAACTGCGCGTGGATGACAGGTGAAGGTAAGTCATTCCATGCTGCTTCGACTCTGTGACAACTTCATTAGTCATAGTGACTAGTTAGTGGTAATACGTCAGTCACCCAGCAACTCATGTCCAGATGTTTTCATTGGCTGAGAGATTTAAAGAATGTGCTGGCCAGGGTAACGTCTGAAACCCTCACTCTTAAGGCAACCCGCAGTCTCATCTTATAACATTACAGACACTTTCAAGACAGTGCATGGCAGCCACCCTTAACAGCTCAGAAATGTGACAGTTTGTGTTCAGATTCCGGCTGTGTGAACTATAAGTGACTGTTTTGGGAATCCAAAGGCGTCCCGTATAATCTGAGCCTGAGTGATTCATTCTCCTTTCAGTCTGCACACATACATACATCCAGCATAGCGATGTACGTTGACTGGTTGGTTGATTTGGGGGAGGGGACCAAACAGCGAGGTCATCAGTCCCGTCGTATTACAGAAGGATGGGGAAGGAAATTGGCATGTCCTTTTAAAGGAACCATCATGGCATTTGCCTGAAGTGATTTAGGGAAATCATAGAAAATCTAAATCAGGATGGCCAGACTCGAGTTTGAACCAACAGCCTCCTGAATGCAAGTCCAGTGTGCTAACCACTGCGCCACCCTGCTCAGTGCACTGTACACAGAACTGAGACTCATCTGAAAAGGGGAAATGCTGCTACTCCAGTGTTGTTACATGCACCTCTATGCTGCCATGTTAAGGGAAGCTGCAACAGTGATCAATGTGCTGACAGCGTGTAGTGCTCTAGATGCTGTGATCTTGTTTGTGTAGATGCTTATCTTGCTGCAAACAAGCTTACTTCCTGCCTCAAGGTACTTGATGTGCCTCTACAATCCTACATGGCCAAGCAAGCAATGTATCTGTCCTTTGAAGCGATAATTGTGTGAAGCCATCAAGATCTTGCATAGCATTGAACACTATCGTTGAATTCTGACATGAGGCATAATATGGTCTTCTCATAAACAACCATCATTCCAATGTTTCTTTCCGTATACAAAGAATGTAGATGGCATTACTCCTGTCTGCTCTGTGTGGTTGTACTGAAATGCTTGTTATAATATCTGGACAGTTTTGGCATTGCTGTACAAAAGAACATTCTATTACTCTGGCACAAGCAATCATTATCTCTCTGTGGGAACAAGCTCAGGGAGATTAAACCCCTCTCAACTCCTTGGACTTCCTATTGCTGCAAGGATATAATTTTTAACTGCACAACATATTGAGGACTCTTTTTCAGCACTCCTCATCATTTAAGTAGCAACTCCACACCACTTTGCTGCAGAGGATATTTAGTTTTTGACTGTGTCCAAGACACTCTTGCCAAACACCCTCTTAAAATACGAGGGTCATTGTAATTTGATTTTACATTTCAACTTTGTTTGTTGGTTTTTAATGAGCATTCCAGGTTTACTGTCATTATTCTTTATAGTTTTATCCACCAACTAATGCCATTTAGGCACCTGTATGTCATTTAGCTTAAAGACCCATAGAGTGCTGTCCCTAGAAAAAAGTCCATTTTAATCCTTTCAGACCTGAATTTTTTCTGGTAGACAGAAAATTTTTCTTTATGTGGTAATGCTTATAGGTGATTCTTTTTTTATTTTCAATGCAATATTTATACAAAAATATGTACCCATTTTCAAAACATACTTTGTACTTAGCATTATTTTATGGGATGAAATAACTAATTATGAAATTTCTCTATTGTAATAAATAATAAAATGATTATTTAATAATTACCATGCAAAATAACAATAACAATATTCAGTTATAGAGTTATAGTGAACTATCCACATCTGTGTATTCTGATGGTCAGGAGCTGCTGCACACTGCTACATTGATTTGCCAGATATTTTCATAGTGATGCCCAACGGTTGGCAGCACTTGCACATGATGCAAATGTTGAGAACTCAAAATTGTGTATCCCAGGCTTCCATCAGGAAAAAATACTTCCGTTGCAGTTAAGATACAGTAAAAATTAATGAACACAATTGTAGCCAAGTGTCTGAAAGGGTTACGTCATGATCTGGGTGCTTATGCACTAAGTCTTTTTCACGATAAAGGGCAAAATTCCACTTTGAACATGTAGTACACTTTATGTCAATTTGATGATTGTTGAACACTATCTTCATGATTCTACAATTGAACTACAAGATGCTGAAAGGACATATCTAACAAAAGTGAAAATTTTCAGTAGAGACAAGAAACTTCATAGATAGTTTGAAACAAAAGTTTGCACATTGAACTTTTCTGCAATGATGTTTTGTCACAATACTGAAAGGAAAACTGCTTCAAATGTGACATATCAGGCGGTTATTGTGCATTATATACAGGGTGCGCATATAGTCCAGGAACGCTTCCAATTATTTATTGCACAAGAACTAAACATTGTACAGATGTCATACATAATGCATTTTGAAGAGAAACTCTGAAAGTTTTTTTTACAAACATTCAATATGCAAACCATGAGTGACCCGGCACTCGTCAATACAGTAATCAAATTCTTGTCATACTCATCCCAGCATGACATCGTCAACTGTGGCAGTCACTCCCTGTATTCTCTCCTGGAGCTGTGCTACATCATGTGGTAGAGGCAGTACATACACCGGATCTTTAATGTGTCCCCGTGAAAAAAGTCACACGGTGTGAGATCTAGTGATCAGGGACATTTCATGAAACAGCTCGCTCCGCACCTCAACTCGCCATGTTTGCGACTAACGCTGACTATCAGCAAATTACTGAACTATGCTGTGGCAGTATACATTGAAAAAAAAAAAAAAAAAAAAAAAAGACTTCCAAGGTTTCTCTTCAAAATGACATATGTATGATATCTGTACAATGTTTGGTTCTTGTGCATTAAATAATTGAAAATGTTTCCAGACATTATGTACACCCTGTACATTGTGTATAAGGTTTTTTTTGCAAAATATGACTTTTACAATAATGTGAATTTTAAAAATCATCAGGAAATAAACAATAAACTGTCAGAAGAAGCTTTCTTAATATTGCTTCACATGACAGAACTAGGCAGCAAGTAAAACTAGACTCTTCAGAAAAGCATATGAATAGAGTAATTACAGGCAGTTTTTTTCTCGTGCATTGTCCTCTTCTTTTGGACATATTGTGGACCATTTGGAAAGCGTCTCATAAAATTCACTTGTCATGCAGGAATATGTTGTACAAGTTTTCACAGACCCTTCATTTTTCTTATCATTACTGGAACAGTACCAACAATATATGCATTCTCATGATGTAGACTCAGGTGGATATTGTAGCATTTAAGAGAAAATGTGTGCTTAGCTAGTCCATCAATATATTCAAAAGCAATAATCTTCCCATTCACACCGAATTTATATTAAATATGCTGCAACTTGGACAATTGAAAAGTAATTTTATTTTCCCCAGGAATACCTCGTCCTGCTGTCTCATCTGATAGACACATCTATTTAAAGTTCCTCATTTCTTAAAAGTTTGTATATCATATATCAATTCACCATTATGATGGAGAAACATCTACATCTACTCTCTGCAAACCACCATGAGGTGCATGGCAGAGGGAGCGTCCCATTGTACCAGTTATTAAGGTTCCTTCCTGTCCCATTCATGTATGGAGTACGGGAAGGAGGACTGTGCGTGCAGTAATTATTCCAATCTTATCCTCACAATCCCTATGTGAGCGATACGTATGGGGTTGTAGTATATTCCTAGAGTAATCATTTAAGGCTGGTTCTTGAAACTTTGTTAACAGACTTTCTTGGGATAATTTATGTCTATCTTCAAGAGTCTTCCAGTACATTTCCTTCCGTATCTCTATGACACTCTCCCATGAATTAAACAAACCTGTGACCATTGATGCTGGCCTTCTCTTTATACATTGAATATCCTCTGTTAGTCCTATTTAGTACGGATCCCACACACTTGAGCAATATGCTAGAACCAGTCGCACAAGTGATTTGTAGGCAATCTCTTTTCATGCCCAATTGCACTTTCCCAGTATTCTACCAATAAACCAAAGTCTACGAGGATACTATGGTTGTAGTTGTGTGAAGTGCAAAATTTTACATTTCTTAATGTTTAAAGAAAGTTGCCAATCTCTGCACCACATTGAAATCTGATTAAGATATGACTGAATATTTATGGAGCTTCTTGCAGATAGTACTTCATTATAGATAACTGTGTCATCTGCAAAAAGCCTGATTTTACTATTCATATTGTCTGCAATGTCATTAACAGACAATGTGAACAGTAAGGGTCCCAACACACTTCCCTGGGGCACACCCGAAGTTACTTCTACATCTGACAATGACTCTCCATCCAAGAAACATCTGCGTCCTCCCTATGAAAAGGTCCGCAGCCCAGTCAAAAATTTCATTTGATACCCTATACGGCTTTTGACATTAAGCATAGGTGTGGTACTGAGTATAATGCTTTTTGGAAATCAAGAAGTACTGCAGCAACCTGTTTGCCTTGATCCAAAGCTTTCAGTATGTCATGTGAGAAAAGTGCGAGCTAGGTTTCACATAATCAATGTTTTTGAAATCCATGCACTGAGAAGGTCATTCTGATTATGTTTCAGCTCAGAATACGTTCTAAGACTCTGTATCAAATTGATGTCAAGGATACTGGATAGTAGTTTTGTGGATCACTTCTACTACCCTTCTTGTACACAGATGTGACCTGTGTCCTTTTCCAAGAACTGGGCACGGTTTTTTATTCGGGGAATCTACGAGAGATTATAGTTAGAAGAGGGGCTAACTCAGCCACAAGTTCAGTATAGAATCTGACAGGGTTTGCATCGGGCCTGGAGCTTTGTTCAATTTTAACTATTTCAGCTGTTTCTCAGCACCACTAACACTAATACTTATTTCATTCATCTTTTCAGTGATATGAGGATTAAATTGGGGCAATTCTCCTGGGTTTTCCTTTGTAAAGGAACATTTGAAAACAGAGTTAAGCATTTCAATTTTTTCTTTGCTACCCTCAATTTCAGTTCTTATCTCATTCACTAGGAACTACACATTGACATCATGAGTGGGGTTCCTAACTGTTCTAGGTAGTTTTCAGAGAAGGTATTTAGTAAAGTGACACAGGATGTCTTATCATGCCCACCACTAACAAAACTGTAATTTTCTCAATTTTTTGTTGGATGATTAAGGTCTCCTTCGATGATCACAGTGTGATTGGGAAACTTACATTCAACTGAAGTGAGGTTTCCTCTAAAGTTTTCGGGAACATCAGGAGATGAGTCTAGTGGGTGATAGAAGGATCCAATAATTATTTTTGCCCACCCTTGACAATGAGTCTTGCCCAAACAATCTCACATGCAGCTTCAATTTCTACTTTGTTGGATTTGAGTTTCTTATCTATTGCAACAAATACACCACCTCCATTTCTCATTTGCCTATCCTTTCGATACACGCTTAAATTTCCCCCCAAAATCTCACTGCTATCAATTTAAGGATTCAAACCGCTTTCTGTGCCTAGTATTTTGTGAGCTTCACTGCTTTTCATGAATGCTTCAAACTCTGGCACTTTGTTGCGAATGCTTCGGCAGTTTACCAATAGGATTTTAATATTCTCACTTGTGGGAGGCATTTCTTTCAATCTTACACTGATACTTCTGGGTTTCCTACAGCTATTGTTATCTGGATTGGATTGAGAGTCATATTATCAAAAAAAAACCTTGTGTGAGTACCACACACAATTAGCTACCTGAATAGCAGTCTCTGATGTGTAGCGCTCACCTGACCTATTTAGGGGAACCCTACAGTTCTCAACTCTACGACACAAGCCCAAGAAGCTGCAGCCTAGCTTGACACAGAACCTTCATTGTCTCTGGTTCAGTCCTTCCACTTGGCTCAGAACCAAAGTGCCTCGATCAATTCAGGGGACAGTGCTGCAAGTTGTGAGCTTCGTTGAAACTCCACATGCAAGGCTGGTCTTCTCAAGCTTCTCAGTCAGTCACCAGAATGACCCAAGAACGATCTCAGAGCCCAGACAACAGGCATCATTTGTTCCAACATGTGCCACAATCTGTAGTTGGTTGCACCCTGTTCCATCAATGGCCGCCAGAACAGCTTCTTCAACATGCTGAATGAGGCCCCTAGGCATACACACTGTGTGCACCTGGTGTCCTTTCCTGTCCCTTGCTGCCATTTCCCTTAGCGGTACCACCATTTGCCGATGATTAATAGACTCCTACCCTTACACGTTTGCTTCTTTGTGATATCGAACAAAACAGGTTTCCCCAAAACAGATGAAGTGAATCCCACTGGCTCAGTTTCAGTCAAAGACAGCACTTCAAACTTGTTGGTTAGGGGGATCGGTACAACACCCTGAATCCACCCTGGTCCCCATCCACCCTGTGCAGGGTACCTAGATCTACAATTGACATGTCACCTGCAGTCCAAAGGACGGGTAACGACAGATCTTGTACTTTCTGCAGAGGAAACAGGGTCCACAGCAGAGGATAATATTTGAAATACCTGTGGTCTAGGTATCACAGGTTTACACAACTCTCGGGAGCTCTTCCAATACACTGATTCACAGCAAATGCCTATCATTTAACAGTAATCAAGAGTGATTTCCAGTTGCTTACAAATGTCAATCAACTCATCCCATGTTTGAGAACACTGGGGCTGCATTTTAGCTGTTGCAGACGAAATGTGTTATATAAATACTTATGTGTAAAGTGTATTATTGTAAGCTTAAATATGTATGCCTTGAAATTACTTTCAGACTGTATATTTATAACTTGACTTGTCCAATGTCTTATGCATAAGCTGCTATGTAGACAACAGGACCAATAAAATACAATCTACAATCTAGACATGGGCTGCACCTCAATAGATATGGGAAGGGGAGGCTGGCATAGCACAGAATGATCAATCACATCAAAGGCTTTGTTAGGTCCAATAACATAACTGAGATTTTTCTGTGGTTGTCCACTGCATTTAAGACATGATTTTTCAGGTTGAAAGTGGCTGTTTAACTTGATGGCTGTGGTCTGAAATCATGTTGAAATCCAGAAATAGTATTATTCTTGTCAAAGAATGTAGTTAGTTGTGAAAGGAACACTTTTTAAATAATTTTCAAAACCCCTGACAGTAGTGACACAGGTCTATGGTGACCTATACATTGCTGATCACCTTTTTTATATAGGGGTATTATTTTTGCCATTTTCAGTTGCTGTGAGAAGACACCACACGATAAAAATGAATTCCATACGTCCAATAAAGGAGAGAGTATGTGTCTTGCTGTCATTTTTATAATATAATCTGCAATATCATCAATACCAGTTGAATAATTACTCTTCAGTGAATTAATGGTATTTAGGAGTTCTGTTGTGCCTATTGGACTGAGAAACATTGATATACTATTTATTTCAATAGATGAAAGTACATTCAATGTTGTATTAAGTGGATTACCAAATTTTTCCTTCTCTAATTTTCCAGCATATTAAGAACTGAAGCTGTTTCGCAACTGCCCTAGGGTCAGTGACATACTTGCCATTGTGTGAAATCATAATATTTTTGTCAGTTGCCTTCTTCCCCACAAGGTGGACTTAGTTTTATTAGATGATTTCATAATAAATTTGTCATTTTCCATAATTTTTGGCTCTGTTATGACATGTTTCAAAACTAACACATATTTTTTTAAATAGCTAAGAAATTCTGGACTCCTGTCAGTTTCTGAGTGCAGAAAAAGTTCCTGCTTCCTTTTACAAGATACTCCAATGCCTGGTGTAATCCAGTTTTTGAATCTGTCTCTGCTTCTGGAAATCACTTTCCTTTGTGGAAAAACTATGTCAAAGTTGTGCTTGAAAATGTTCAAAAATTTTCCATCTTTTCATTGGTAATAAAGGTATCACATGCTTCTCTCCAAGGTTGTTCGCTGATTCAGTACTGGAAGATCTGATGCAGATTGTGTTTTTCCAATCAGGGTGCAGGGGGAACAGCAGCACAGCCATAGACAATATTTTTATTCATTCTTCATTTCTAGATGGGCATTCTGTTAGTAAAAGGATGAATGGCCTTTCACACAATGATGCATACATTGTGACACTTAAAGGCTTTTGTATTCAAACAAATGTTACATATAATTTCAAACTATGCAGGAAAGCTAATCAAATGGCAATAGAGAGATTCTTAAACCTTCTTAAGGAACAAGAGTGGCAGGATGGTTTATAGTGCCGATGACATAGATGACAAATATAATACTTCCCTTTCCACATTTATCAGGCTCTTTGAGAGTTGCTTTCCATTAGAATGTTCTAAACAGGATACTAGCAGTAAGAGGCAGCCTGAATGGATGTCTAGTGGGATAAGGATATCATGTAGAACAAAGCAGGAATTATATCAAAATGTTAGAAGTAGTTACAATCAAGCTACAGTAGCCCATTACAAACAGTATCGTAAGGTGCTTCAAAAGGTTTTTAGGAAGGCAAAGAGTATGTGGTATGTAAATAGAACAGCTAATTCACAGGATAAAATTACAACCATATGGTCAGTTTACATGTCTAGTTCTATTGGACCAAACTGAGAAGCAAATCTCCATGATCACCACATGAAATTAACATAGATAAAATAAAATGTAATGTTGATGAATCCTATGTATATGACAATCTGTGAGAACTGTTATCAACAATATAAAACAGGTTTGGCTTAACAGAATTGAAGGAGTGAAATTGTTCAGTTAAGAGTTGAATGTGCAAGGGTAATCGCTAAAACTTTTTAATTCCTATGGTAGCCTATTGAAAATGGATGCAGCAGAATACGGCATGTCTTTCTACACAAGAGTCAAGAATCCTCAGCTATTAGTTTATGCAAACAAACAAAAATTTCAAATTTTGTTAAATATGCCATTTCTGCATCCTTAGTTGAATTTTAGCAGCATAGAAGGAGCAAGATGAAGGAATGGGTGTTAGGACATCAAGGGATTTCTTATATCTTTTTTTATTTGATCGTACTGATCGCAAAGCTAGAACTGTTTGGTTCCCCTTAACTTCATTTTTCCTCTCCCTGACTAAGCATTTATGATTGTGGACACAAAGCTTGGAACAAAAAAAAACTCGTAGGCTAATCAAATGGAAGAGCTTATATAATCCTACTCAATGAAAAAAAAGCGTTTTTTTCTGACTGCCATCGAAACTAGGTTTAGTTCTATGCCACTTTTTTTTCAGTAAAATCCTTTTAACTTCCATCAGATGTTCTGTCACACCAGCTGAAAACGCTACTGTTTAAGGCTACTTGTTAATACACGCAACTTTTGTGCGCATGTAACAACAGTGGTCTAGTTATAGGCTACAAGGTGGGAACCAATAGCTGAATCTTTGGCATTAGTTCTTACACATTAGTAACTTGATTTGCATACTCTTTCAAGTGAGGGTAGAGGAGTTAAACATTTCTTAAGAAGCCTTCAAGAGTTATACATTTCTTGAAAATGTGTTTGAAAATTGCCATACTACAGGACAGTACAGTGCTACATTGGTTTCACGAATATATTTGTGGATAAACTTGTCTTTTAGTTTGGAAAGTGAAAAAATGAGACCAAAGGTGTATTTGTGAAAGTCTTTGCATCATAAATATGCCTGATGTTCAGGCTTCATAGAAAGAAATAGATAATGTTGCTATCTTGGCAAAATTAAAATTAAACATTGTCTTCTGCAGAATTTAAGTTAAATGTATCTCTGATCATCAGAAAAGATAATCAAAATTAAGTTAATTTGGTGACTGTAGTGTAATATAAGGAAAGAAACAGATGAAGGTCATATTTCTAGATATATCATACATAAAAGTATGAATTTATTCTGCCAGATGTGTGCTGTTGGAAGATTCAAGGGTGCACACTAAACCAGTTTAATTTGGCAATTTAATGCCCTTGATTGAAGGTGCTCTGTACTTAAATCACCAGTGATCCTGTTGCCATTGATTCATTGTGCATTGTAAATCATGCTCTACTTAAACACTCCTCCCCAAATTTTGTTTTCTTGTTCGTTTGTCAATTCACTTTATGAATTTCTGTTTTCATTATCTTCTTTGCTCTTTGTTGATTTTCCTTTTATGTGTATTATTTTTGCCCTTGTTCTACAATTCAATTTATTTAATTGCTCCAAACTTCTATTCTGTCAAATTGAAACCATTGACATTAACTGCTTATTCTCTTTCCTCATACAGCAATGTACCTACTCTTCTGAATTATTATATTTATGCACACTGATGACTTAAAAACTCTAGAAAATCTAGATGTATGGTTCCATCTAAGTGACCTAAAACTAAATATTTGATAAATACAGCTTGTGCAGTTTGTGTTTTAACGTCAAGTTGAACACACATATTTCAGAAACGACACAACACATGTAAGTCACAGTGCAGATAGACAAAGTAAGACATGTGTACACGGTATCATTCAAATCAGCACTGAGTCCAAGTCTAGCAGCTGCTGGCTGGCTGGCCGATCAAGTGGCGCGGCTGCTGCATGGCTGGCAGACAGTGCCACATGTAGAGGACGAGCGTAACTGCGCAGCGGCACTTTGAAAGATTGGCGAGTCACAATACTTTTCCCCCTTTGAATTTTGTGCACTGGTCTTGATGGAGGTGGCCTGTAGATTGCCAACAGTCATAGGTGTTGTTTGACTGGCCGTAAAGTTGCGAGGAGGAGGCTTCCCGTATGGACGGAAGTGTCCCCGATTATAACGGGTCGAGATGACAGGAGACATAGGGGTCGAATCTGCTGGGCCCCGTGTACCAATCTGCCTGTTGTGGCAAGTCCAGTTGTTATAACAGGAGACATGGGCAACGTGTCGGCGTCCATAGGAGAAGGAGGTGAGTAGAGTTGCTCCAACAGATGAGGGTCATCCAGTTCCTGCATGGGCACGTCTCCTGGTGGCGTCCGTTCATGTGCTGGCACTGATATGATGGTGAGAGGACTGCGTTGTGAGTAATGAGAGATTCCAGTATCCCAAGCAACCGGTAGAGCCAAAGGTGGTGTAGCGGCATTCGGAACAGGCACTGCCGGCACACGAGGCCGAAGCTGGTCCGAATGATGCACTGCAACACCCATGTCCGTCTGGATTTCATACAGGCGTCGGCCACGGTGTCATAAGATGCAGCCAGGACTCCATTTTGGCCGCCTGCCATATCCCCGTACCCATACAAGGTAGCCGGTGGTGAACCGGCCAAGTGAAGGCGCCCGCGGCTGTGAGGTGGAAGGCCGCAGAAGATGAAGTAGCGTGTGGGGCTATCGGCCATGTAAGAGCTCAGCCAGGCTATGGTCGCCCATGGGGGTGAAACGGTAAGAAGCCAGAAATTGGAGAAGTGCATCATCAGCAGCAGAAGAAGTCAGGAGTTTTCTCATCTCAGCCTTAAATGTGTGGACCAGTCGTTCGGCCTCACCGTTTGACTGTGGATGGAACGGAGGGGCCGTGACATGCACGATGCCGTGACGGGCACAAAAGTCCGCAAACTCGGAAGAGGCAAATTGCGGACCATTATCAGTAACAAGATTAGAGGGAAGGCCTTCCAAAGAGAAAATGCGAATGAGAGCACTTGTGGTTGCCGCAGTGGTAGGCGACGTGCAACGTACAATGAAAGGAAAGTTAGAGTAGGCATCAATAACGAGTAGCCAATAAGTACCTAAAAAGGTCCCGCGAAGTCAGCATGAATACGCTCCCAGGGCTTCTCAGGCGAAGGCCACGGTGACAAAGATGACTTCGGGGCGGCGGCCTGTGGCGCACAAGGGCCACAGGCAGCGACCATGTGTGCGATTTCAGAGTTGATGCTGGGCCAGTATACATGACGGCGCACCAGAGATTTTGTGCAAGAGACACCCCAGTGCCCTTGGTGAAGGAGGTGCAAGACTGAAGCACGCAAAAATGCAGGTACCACAACATGCAGCGAAGCATTGTCGGTGGAAAGGAAGATAACACCATCCCTAGCCGTGAGGTGGTAGCGCAAAGCATAGTAGTTCTGCAATGGATCAGACATCTTAGCGGATGGACGATCTGGCCAACCCTTCAGAATACAGCGTAAAACCCAGGAGAGGGTAGGATCAGAACCCGTAGCAGCCACCAGCCGGTCCCCGGTGATGGAGAACCCATCCTCAACCCACTGCTCGGCAACATCCAGGTGGAAACACAAAAGTTTGTCCCTGTCGAATGCCAGATCCGGACCCATGGGAAGGTGAGACAGTGCATCAGCATTCGCATGTTGAGCTGTCGGCCGGAAATGAATCTCATAATTGAAACGAGACAAGTAAAGAGCCCAACGCTGGAGGCAGTGTGTAGCCTTGTCGGGAAGTGACGTTGATGGATGAAACAAAGAAACAAGTGGTTTGTGGTCCGTAACAAGATGAAATTTGGATCCATAAAGAAAAACACCAAACTTATGAAGAGCATAAATAATGGCCAAAGCTTCTTTTTCA
Source organism: Schistocerca serialis cubense (assembly GCF_023864345.2). Classification (NCBI taxonomy): domain Eukaryota; kingdom Metazoa; phylum Arthropoda; class Insecta; order Orthoptera; family Acrididae; genus Schistocerca; species Schistocerca serialis. The sequence continues at coordinate 376,114,910 of NC_064643.1, read as the reverse complement.
ATTTGAGAATATTTTTGTTGGGCATCTGTGAACGTTTTGGAGGCATAAGCAATGGGTTGTTCAGAACCGTCAGAAAAACGGTGCGCAAGGACTGCACCAACCCCATATTGAGAGGTGTCCATGGCAAAAACAAGATGTTGGCCAGGTCGATAAGTAGCCAGGCGTGGGCCTGTTTCAGCATAGTCTTCAATTTCTGGAAAGCTGCATCGCAGGACGCGGACCAGTGAAAAGGCATGTTTTTATGCAACAGGCGATGCAATGGCTGAGCCACTGAAGCTGCAGACGGTAAAAACCTGTGATAGTATGCTATTTTCCCCAAGAAGGCCTGCAGTTCCATAACAGATGTATGGTGAGGAAGGGCATCGGTTGCAGCGACATTTTGCTGAAGTGGACGAATTCCATACTGAGAGAGTTGGAGCTCCAACTATGTGATAGATGCCTGAAAAAATTGTGATTTCTGAAGATTATACTTAAGACCGGCAGTCTGTAAGACATGAAAAAGTGTGCAGAGATTCTGAAGATGTTCTTCAGTGGTGGAGCCAGTGACAACAATGTCGCCCATGTAATTGATACACCCAGGGACAGGGAGCAATAATTGTTCCAAGAACCGCTGAAAGAGAGCAGGGGTGCTGGCAACCCTGAATGGCAATCATTGGGACTGATAGAGGCCGAAAGGCGTGTTAAGGACCAGAAACTGCTGGGAAGCAGCGTCGAGAGGAACTTGATGATAAGCTTCGGACAGGTCAATTGTAGAAAAATACTGGCCTCCAGCAAGTTTAATGAACAATTCTTCAGGTCGGGGCATAGGGTAAGTGTCGATGATGCATTGAGTATTTACAGTGGCTTTGAAATTGCCACAGAGACGAATATCACCATTGGGCTTAGCAATGACGACGACAGGAGAGGACCACTCACTGGAAGTGACAGGAAGCAAGACCCCTGAAGCAATGAGATGATCCAGCTCCCGTTTGACCCAATCACGAAGGGCCATGGGAATGGGCCGAGCCTGAAAAAACTTAGGCCGAGCAGTGGGTTTGAGCGTGATATGAGCTTCAAAGACGTTTGCACAGCCTAACCCAGGAGAAAAAAGGGACAAAAATGTCGTCGAAAAGGAATCCAATTGAGCATAAGGAATAGCATCAGAGACGATATTGACAGAGTCATCTATGGACAACCCAAAAACTTGAAAGGCATCGAAACCAAAAAGAATTTCCGCATTACTATTGTCGACCACAAATATGGTAACAGTGCGAATGACGGATTTGTAAGATACCTCAGCATTGAATTGTCCCAAGAGAGAAATCTTCTGTTTATTGTACGTCCATAATTGCCGAGTGACAGGTGATAGGATTGGAGAACCCAACTGAAGATACATCTGAGGATTGATGATAGTGGCAGCAGAATCAGTATCCACCTGCATGCAAACATCCTGACCAAGGATTTGGACAGTGAGGAATAAATTCCCTGAAAGGGAAGAAGTACCATTGACAGACAACACAGAAGCAGAATCAATGTCACGGTCATGAACATCATGTATGCGGTTGAATTTGCAAACGGATGACACATGACCCTTCTTTTTGCAATTGTGACACATGGCCCGACGTTGGGGACAATCCTCCCGTGAATGTTTCGTAAAACACCGCGAACATGAAGGAAGTTGCCGGGGGTTTTGCTGCAGTTTCTTATAGGTTTGTTTACGGTTAGGCCGAGGGTGCACTTGGGAGTGTACTGTGGCCACATCGACTGGTGGGGACACACCGCACGCGTCATCAACAGCGCACAGTGGTTGTATTTCCCGGACGTCACCCCACGCCTCTATTTGCGCTCCAGCGGTGCGAGAAATTTCAAACGACTGCACGATGGGTAGGACTTCATCTAGAGTCAGATTTGCCAACTGAACGGCACGTTGCCTAACTTCTTTGTCGGGCGCTGACCAGATAATAGCATCCCGGACGATGGAATTGGCGTAGGATTCTTTGTGAACTTCAGTAACAAATTGACACTATCTACTGAGGCCGTGAAGGTCAGCAGCCCAAGCGTGATAGAATTGATTCGGTTGTTTTAGACAGTGATAAAAGGCAACACGAGAGGCTACCACATGCATTTGCTTTTGAAAATAGATGGACAGAAGTGAGCACATTTCAGCAAAGGACAAAGACGCAGGATCTTTCAAAGGAGCCAATTGCAACAACAACCGATACATTTGCGGTGAAATCCATGAAAGGAATGAAATGCCAAGAAGTGCTGTCGAAGACGTTTTTCGTGATCAGACCAGTCTTCCGCCGTCTCGTCATAAGGAGGAAAAGGAGGCATAGACAACGACGAGAAACGCCCTGCATATGATGCCGCTACGAAATCGTGAATTGCCGATGTGAGAAGCATTTGCTGTTCAATGAGACCTTGCAATAGTTGCCATGGAAATGTGTGGGTCAATGATGAAAAGGAAAAATCCACTACCTCGTCACCAATTGTTTTAACATCAATTTGAACACATATATTTCAGAATTGACACAACACATGTAAGTCACAGTGCAGATAGATAAAGTAAGACACGCGTACATGGTAACATTCAAATCAGCACTGAGTCCAAGTCTAGCGGCCGCTGGCTGGCTGGCTGCTCAGGTGGCGTGGCTGCTGCATGGCTGGCAGACAGCGCCGCATGTATAGGATGCGCGTAACTGCGCAGCGGCACTTTGTAAGATCTGCAAGTCACAACAGTTTGAGGCAAAACAATCCAAAATAAATGATATTTAGATTATGCACAGGAGTCTGGAACTAAACAAAGCAGAAGTGTTAAATTCTTAGGAATGCAGTTGGACAGAAATCTGTCATGATCCTCACATAGAATCAAAAAAATAATCTAGACAACCTGGAATTTGCTGTGTCAGTCTTAGCTAATGTCACTGCCATATACATGAAAAAGGTGGTGTACCATAGCTACTTTGAAGCAATAGTGAGATACAGCATTATCTTTTGGGGAAATGCTAGCAATTTAACAAGAATATTAACTTTACAGAAAAAAAATATAAGGAATGTGTGTAGTGCAAAGCCAAGAGAATCTTCTTGGCCACTATTAAGGGATCTAAACATACTAAGTGTTCCCTGTCTGTATTTAGATGAAATAATTCTTTCCACAAATGATAATACAAAACTGTTTGCTCCAAATAACTTCCAGCATGGTTATGAAACTAGAAACAAAGAATGTTTCATGCTTTCTACACATGGACACTGTCTTTTCGCACAAACCCCATAACATATGGGGATAAAAATATACAATAAGTTAAAAAAGACAAATTTACAAAAGATTGAAACTGATTCAGTAAAACAAAATTCAAATAGCACTCTGGTACAAAAATGCTATTATTCTATTGATTAATTTTTTAATGATGATCTGACCATTTGAGCAGGATAAAAGTTAACAGTATATGTTTTCAGATATTTTATAGTTCTAGTAATAGTTGTATTTCATGAACAGTCTATTATAGTTATAAGCTTGATGAGTGCCCTGTACACTAATTCAGTGGTTTAACATGAATGTTATGAGACAGTAAAATTCTGATTCTTGATAATCAAGAGACCACAGGCAACTCTTTGAAGGATTCAGGTCTGCCTAATCCGAGAAAAGGCTTTATTTTGCAGGCTCCTTTTTATGGACCACAGTCATTCACTCAAGGTACACTTCAGTTTCCTCAATCCAGCAGCTGACAAGATAAATGCAAAGAATTGCTCACTTGAGTTGTTCACTGTATGATGACACAGTTTAGATTTGCCTGACATTCCTTCCATTATGTTGGTTCATATTAATTATTAACACTTCTAATTACAAAAATAAAACAAAAATAGACTCCATCTGAACAGGCCTTGGAAGGCCCAACTGTACTGACCGGCTGCTGTTTACAAGACCTGAGCCGCTGCTTCTCAATCAAGCAGCTCAAGTCTGAGCAGGCCTTGAAGGCCCAACAGTACCGACCAGCCACAGTTTATGACACCTGAGCCACTACTTCTCAATCAAACAGCTCCTCAATTTGTCTCACAAGGACTGAGTGCATTCCACTTGGCAACAGCACTTGGCAGACCGGATGGTCACCCATCCAAGTGCTAGCACAGCCCAACACTGCTTAGTTTCAATGATCTGATGGGAACCGGTTTTACCACTGTGACAAAGCCACTGACATTAGAGAAATAAGAAGTAAATAAAATATCAGATCAGTTAAGCTTTTCTGTGAGTTATTTGATGAAGCCCCAATGAAACATGTAGTTCATATCAGTTCTTTTATGCCTCATGCATTGGTAAAAATTAAAGAATTCTTGCCATTGCATGTTGAATAGGCAGTTATAGAAATTAATTTGCACTTAGGTGTTACTACACAACCAAGCCTGATGGTGTGTGTACAAAAAGCACTTACAAATGTGTTTGAAAATTGTCTTGCTCTGGGCAGTAGGGTGTGGTTTCACAAATGTATTTGCTGATGAACTTGCCTTTCAGTTATGGAAAGTGAAATATGAGACTTAATGCATATTTGTGAAAGTCTTTGCATCATAAATATGTCTGATGGTCAGGCTTTATAGAAAGAAATAGATAATGTTGTAATCCTTGCCATGATTAAATTTTAATTATTGTTTTTTGAAGAATTTAAATCAAATGTATCTCTGATCATGAGAAAAAAAAATCCAAATTAAATTTGTTTGATGAGCACAGTGTAAGGAAAGAAACAGATGAAGCTCATCTTTCTGAAATACCATAGCTAATGAGTATCAGTTTATTTTACCAGACAATGCATTAATGGAAGATTCAAAGGGTGCGTAATAAACCAATTTAATATGGATTTGGTTAATTAATCACAGTCCTTGAAAATAGTAAAATCACTGTTCACTTAAGTCACCTGTCATCCTTTTGTCATTGATTCATTGTGTGTTGTGACCATACCCTACCTTAAACACTCCTCCCCAATTTTTTCTTGTTCATTTGTCAATTCACTTTATGAATTTTCATTCCCATTATCTTCTTTTCTCTTCATTGCTTTTTGATTACAGCTACAGAGATTGCTAGAGTATAGAAGACAACTATACTTCTAGTCTAATGGCCAAGCTAAAATTCAGCTTCCCATGTAACTTGACAAGAAGACCTAATTTTAGCTTCAGCTATTTTTTTTTCCCCTCAAGTGTACTACTTGAGAGATGGTCTTGACTTTTTCTCTTTCCAATCAACTTCCAATTTCTGTTATGGTTATAACACTTACAGTATCTAGATGGCTAAAAGTTGCATTGAAATGCAAATTCTGGTGCTCCTGGCAAAAATGCTCCAAATTATAATAGCAATATTATGAAAAGGATAGAATACTACTCACTATATAGTGGAGATGCTGAATCACAGATAGGCACAACATAGAGACTGTCAAATGAGTAAGCTTTCAGCCAAAAAGGCCTCATCGCAATCAGACAAAAAACACACACACAGCAGTGCATGATGGGGAAGGAATCTGGATGGTTGGGATTAGGAGGTGGGGAGGGGGAGGGCTAGCAGGGTTGGAGTGGGGGAAGGTAAAGTGCTGCTTGTGGGAGTATATAGGGATGAGGTGGAAGGAGGATAGAGCAGCTAGGTGCATCAGGAGGTTAGATGGAGGGGGGGGGGGGGGGGGGGATCAGTGAAAAAGGAGAGAAGTAAAGATTGTGGGTGTGTTGATGAAATTGAGGGCTGTGTAGTCCTGGAATGGAAAAAGGGAAGGGGATAGATGGGTAAAGGATGATGACTAATGAACTTTGTTAGTCATTATCTTTCACCCACTTATGACTAAATTGCCCTACGAGTAACGAACTGTATTAGTCATTGTCTTTTATCTACCATCCACTTCTCTGTACCTATTCCAGCACTACACAGCCTTGGCAACTGGGGACTGTGGTCATATGTGTGAGTTGCTTTTGCATGGGTGTGGGTGTGTACGTTGTCTGATTCTGATGAGGCCTTTTTGATTGAAAGCTTCCTTGTTTGACAGTCTTTTTGTTGTGCATATCTGCAATTCAGTATCTCTGCTACATGGTGACTAGTAATCTATCCATTTCATAAACTGTCATTATTTCATCCTGGATTTTCCAAATTATAATAGACCATTCAAGTTTGCCCATTCATCGATTGTGAGGACAGGAATACTGGAAGTGTTATAACCCTGTCTGACATTGGCAGTTCATTAGACAAGGAAAAACAGCCACAATTAGCTCCCAAGTAGCACACTTGGAAATACAAAAAGGCTGGAGTCAAAATTTTGTCTTCCTGTCAAGCTGCATGGGAACCAGTCAAATAACAGCATATTTATTACTGCTTGTGAAAGTACAGTCAGTGTGTACCTGTGAATGTTATTGAAAGAGTTGCATATAATTGATACTTGACATTAGAACATACTAGTACTCTCAAAATATGCACCTCCTACTTTCTAGTACTACAGACCTGGAAAAGATATTTACTATGGTGTGGTTGTGTCAAAGATGGAGCGAGTAACCCAGTATAGATAAAATAAGTATTATGGTTACAAGTTTCTGCATGTGATTTGAGTCTCTCCTTGTTACTTCTTTTAATACCTACACCTAAGAGAAAAAGGGGCATAAGTCTAATTTCTGCAGTTTTAAATTAAGACCATACTTGCAATACCCACACGCTGCCTTATTTTTGGAAGAGGCAGTAGTCCTGCTCCATCCCATTGCTGATTTAGACAATTTTAAAGGGCAAGGAATGATGATATAATGCAAGCTGTCAAAGAAAAACAAGATGCATACATTAAATACTTACGCAACCCCACTATTGAGAACAAACAGTACTACAAGGTGAAAAGAAATAATGCTAAATGCGTAGTAAGGAAAGCACATCAGGAACACTGGGATAGGTTTATTTCTAATATCGAACATAATATCGACACAAGACAACAAATGGTATATAGGGTTTTCAAAACCTTAAACACAACAGAAAGAGAGAAGATACAAATAAATAGTATTGAAGAAGAACAATGGATAAATCGTTACAGCGAATTGTGATATGATCATACAGCACAAGAAACTGAAATTGAACAACTAAATGAGAAAGTATTAGATGAAATACAGTCTGACGAATTAACGTCTGCATTAATATCACTTAAGAACAGAAAAGCAACATGAAAAGATGGCATTAATGTTGAATTATTAAAATATGGAGGAATGATGTTACACCAACGACTGCTACATCTCTTCAACGAATGTTGGAAGAAGAAGAGTATTCCCAAAGACTGGAAAACAGTTAGAGTGATACCAGTTTTTAAGAAAGGAGATAAAAGCCTATGCAGTAACGCAGAGGAATAAGTTTACTGGACTCAGCATACAATGCGTATGCTAATATTTTAAATACATGACGTAAAAACATAGCAGAAGCAGTACTGCATGAGGAACAAATGGGTTTTAGGAAAGTGTGCTCCACAATAGAAGCAGTTTTATTCTACAGCAAATAACAGAAAAACAGAGAAAGTATAACAAAGAAACACACATTGCTTTTATTGACTTTAAAAAACCTTTTGACAATGTCAGTAGACAGAAACTTTGGTAAATAATGATGACTCGTGGATATCCAACACCTAGTAAATGTGGCAAAAAGTTTATATCAAGATGCAAATATCACTTTAGATATCAATGGTAATATAACTAATGAGATACCAACTAACAAAGGGGTACGACAAGGCTGTATCTCTCCAGCTTTGTTCAACATCTACATTAATGAAATAATACTAATGAAATAATACATATATGGAAATCAGAATTTTGGGCAGGCATCTTCCTAGACAGGAACATTCTTTTAAATAATTTACTATGTGCTTATGATGCTGTGATACTAGCAGATAAGGAAGATGACCTTCAGAAAGGAATCTACTTGCTAAAACAAATAAGTGCAAAGTTTAACATGGAAATTTCAAAAGAAAAATCTAAGACAATGGCTTTCATGGGGAAAGAGCCAATCAGAACCAAAACAGTGATAGATCAGAAGATTTTAGAGCAAGCAAACCATTTCAATTACCTCAGATGTGAAATGACATATGGCTACAGCAAAGATATTGAAATTAAGCGTAGTAAATTCAGCCAGGAATGTGGAACAATAAACAGAAACCTAAAAAACAAAACCAGGAAAGACTCAAATTAAATTTTACAAAACTGTTGCAATTCCCACATTGCTCTATGCAAGTGAGACCTGGGTGATTACCAAGAAGCAAAAAAGCTGGGTTCAGGCACAAAAAATGAAATTCCTTAGAGGTGTTAAAGGTTGCACAAGAGAAGACAGGCTAAGAAATCAAGATATTAGAGAAGAACTGCAAATTTTTAGCCTCGATGATAAAATTTGAGATTGCAGAAGAAATTGGAATGAACATCTACAAAGAATGGAGAGTGAGAGACTTCTCTTAAAGGCGAGAAATCACAAGTGCCATGGGAGAAGAGACAGAGGAAGATCCCGACAGAGATGGGTACCATAACAGGCAATTCCTGCCTAATACCTGAACAGAAGATGAAGATAAAATGGCATTCCTGCACTATCAATTCTAGTATATCTGAGGAGAGTGGTAGCTGTCCAAGGACCTTCAGACTCAATAATCATCTGCTTCTTTGAGGAAGGGAATGTATATAGTGGTCAATAAGTATATCATTTTGTAGTACCACCTACTAAGCAATTAAGGTGACATTCCAATGGTCACCTTGAGTTATGGTGCTGTGCCCACCTTTCAGCCTGTATACTCTTATTGGTCAATCATTTGTTGAGGAAAATACTGATTTGGCAGATAATATAATGTTTTGCCAGTTAAGAGTAAACACTGTCTTTGTCAAACGATAGCCAGTAGAGTCATTATTACAAAATCTCTTGTAGGTGGTGGGAAGTCTGTTTAGTCAGCTGGCCCATTGAAACTGGTGTGAAACGGACCCATGAAATTCAGTTGTCCATTTCAATTGCATTGCAATTAAAAGCTGATTTTGCCTTGATGTATTTGACTAGTACTTAAATACTCCAATGACCAATTCAAGCACACCTACTGGATTCTGCTGGTTCTTGGTAATGTTGTTCCCACTATCAAGTAGACTCTGATTTGGAATATCTTGGACCAGTCATTACAGATAGCTTCAGTAATATGAATATGACCCACACTACTCCAGCCGTCCATCATAAAATTGTTAAATTATAAAAAATACTATTGGTTATGATAAAATACCAAACAAATTAATGAAAGTGTGTTCTTCTGAGTTTAGTAAGACATTAAGTTATTTGTGTAAGCAGTCATTTATCAGTGGAGCATCCCCAAATGACTGAAATATGCTGAAGTTAAGCCTTTGTATAAGAAAGGCAATAAAGAAATACTGTCAAATTTCTGTCCAATCTTATTTTTACCAGCAATATGGAAAATTTTAAAATAGATAACACACAACTGGCTTCTGTACCACTTGACAACAGATAATACATTGTCAAAGTCACAATTCAGATTTCTGGATGGTTTCTATAGTTGGGCAGGTTATTTGCACATACAGCAAAAATGTTCTTAATTCATTAGACAATAAATTACATGCTACTGGTATATTTTGTGAGATATCAAAGGCATTTGACTATGTAAATAACAATTTCATTTTAATTAAATTAGAATATTACTGTGTAACAGGTATTCACAAAATGGTTCAAATCTTGTCACGCTGATAAAATACATACGTCTGTCAATATGAAAGAGTCCTTTATTAAGCAGTCATGCATCACTTAACTGGGAACTAACTACATGTGATGTCCCACAAGATTCCTCTCAGTGCCATTACTTTTTCTTGTGTATATGAATGACCTTTCATCTGGGTCAGGCTTGATGGTATCTGAAACAGTCTCAGTTGCTGAGCAATCTGGCTTTTTTAGCCCTGACCAGCATATTTGATGACGACCGTGGAGGTAGTGGTCGAATGCTTGGAGTTTTATCCTGAATTGACGCGGCATGTACACCGAGAGATTTTTATTCAAGAAATACGTCGTGAAAGACTTCGTAGCCATATTGATGGTATAGTGGTAAAGCATGTGCCTGATGCTGTATTCAGACACATGATCCACAGATGTAACAGGCCAGTTGGGAAGTAACAAGGTGGAATTTAATCTTTTTGTTATGTTTTCTGCTCCCAAGAATAACTAAAATTTTTCAATATTCCATTCTATATGTAAGCAGTGACACGTGTAATATTCAACGCGCACAGGAATAGGTAAAATTGTTGATTATGCAAAATCTCAGTTACACTTACACCTCAGTTATTTATATTTATATTTCTGATTACAATAATGCAATTGGTTTTATTAGAAGCCAGTGTAATTAAAAGTTAGAGATAAGTGAAGTTACAACATCCGCATGTAACTGAAAAACATTTTGAACAAACCAACAGCATATGAGGTACTCTTACAATTCATTCAAAAGCAGACACTACTGTCATTCTGAGAACATATTTGGAATTATCTGAAAGTAATTAACTTACAAAATAACTGGCATTAAAAGACCAGTTTTTCAAAATTTCAGTCATTTATTTTGCTTTGGTGGCTGCAAGACTCTGAAAATATGAACTGAAGCGCCAAAGGAACTGGTCTAGGTATGCATATTCAAATACAGAGATATGTAAAGATGCAGAATATGGTCCTGCGGTTGGCAACACCTATGTAAGACAAGTCTCTGGCACAGTTGTTAGATCAGTTACTGTTACTACAATGGCGGGTTATCAAAATTTAAGTGAGTTTGAACGTGGTTTTATATTCAGCACATGAACAATGGGACACAGCTTCTCCAAGCTAGTGATGAAGGGAAATTATCCCATTTGACCATTTCATAAGTATACTGTGAATAGCAGGAATCTGATAAAACATCAAATCTCCGACATTGCTACGGCCGGGAAAAGATCCTGCAAGAATAAGGCCATTGACAAATGAAGAGAATCGTTCAATGTGACAGAAGTGCAACCCTTCCACAAATTGCAGCAAATTTCAATGCTGGGTCATCAACAAGTGTCAGCATGTGAACCATTCAACAAAACCTAATTGATATGGGCTTTCACAGCTGAAGGCCACTCATGTACCCTTGATTACTGAATGACACAAAGCTTTATGCCTCGCCTGGGCCCGTCAACACCTACATTGGACTGGTGATGACTGGAAACATGTTGCCTGGTCAGACAAGTCTCATTTCAAACTGTATTGAGCGGATGGATGTGTACAGATATGGAGACAACCTGATGAATCCATGGACCCTGCATGTCAGCAGGGGACAGGTTAAGCTGGTGGAGGCTCTGTAATGGTGTGGGGTAAGTGCAGTTGGAGTGAAATAGGACCCCTGATACATCTAGATATGACTCTGACAGGTGACACATATGTAAGCATCCTGTATGGTCACCTGCATCCATTTATGTCCATTGTGCATTCCAACGGACTTGGGCAATTCCAGCAGGACAATGCGACACCACACATGTCCAGAATTGCTACAGACTGGCTCCAAGTACACTCTTCTGAGTTCAGACACTTCTGCTGGCCACTAAACTCCCCAAACATGAATATTATTGAGCATATCTGGGATGCCTTGTAACATGCTGTTCAGAAGAGATCTCCACTCCCTCATACTCTTACAGATTTATGGGCGGCCCTCCAGGATTCATGGTGCCATTTCCCTCTAGCACTACTTCAGACATTAGTTGAGTCCTTGCCACATCATGTTGCGGCACTTCTGCATGCTCGCGGGGGCCCCACATGATATTAAGACAGGTGTACCTGTTTCTTTGGCCCTTCGGTGTAATTTTGTTGATGTATTTTTTCTTAATCTAACAACACCTCTCACTAACTAATTCAGTCAATAATTAAGATTTCAAATATTTTTTGTAATAAAATATTTATTTTAAGAGAAATGCCATACTTGTACATAGGGGCTTTCGGTAGAACAAGTGGTAGTTGTAGTAGTTGCAGTAGTAGTAGTTGCAGGAGTAGTAGTAGTAGTAATAACAATAATAATGTTTCATGTACTTTTGTGAATTTTTAACCAGAAAAATTTTTCATAAACCAGACAATAGTAAAATATTAAAAGTCCATGTGAAATAGTTAAGTCTAACATACTGGAATTTCAGAGCATCAAGTAGTTTTAGAACACCTTACTCTAAAATCAGCAGTCTGTAACTAATCAGTACAATGCTAACATCTCAATATCAGATCACATTAGAGTCTGTGTCTGGCAAGTGCTCAGCCAACATCTACGTGTTGGATAAAGTGAAAGTTGTAATTGGGAAGTAAATGCTAAACATCTATGTAGCTTAAAGTCAGTGACCAGCCAGCATGCACGGAACATCTTGATGTTGGTTCATGAAAGTCTGTCACCAGCATTCTACATCTACATCCTCATCTACATCTATACTCTGTAAATCACTGTGAGGTTCATGGCAGAGGTCACACCCCATTGTACCAGTTATCAGGGCTTTTTCCTGTCCCACTCATGTATGGAGCACAGGAACTATGATTATTTGAATGCCGTTGTGCATGCAGTAATTATTCTAATCTTATACTCACGATCCCTATGTGAGTGACACACAGGGGATTGTAATACATATTTGTAGCGTCATCATTAAAATCTGGTTTCTGAAAGTTTGCTAATAGACTTTCTCAGGATAGTTTACATCTGTCTTCAAGAGTCTGCCACTTCAGTTCCTTTAGTATCTCTGTGACACTCTCCCATGGATTAAACAAACCTGTGATCATTCATGCTGCCCTTCTCTGTATACATTCAATATCCCCTGTCAGCCTGTTTGATACAGGTCTCACACATGTGAACACTATTCTAGGATGGTTCAGATGAATGATTTGCGAGCAATCTCTTTTGTAGCTCCATTACATTTTCCCAGTGTTATAGTTGGAAGAGGGACTAACCCAGCCGCAAAATCATTATAGAATCTGACAGGGATTCCATTGGGGCCTGGAGCTTTGTTCAGTTTTAACAATTTCAGCTGTTTCTCAACACTACTGACACTAATAGCTATTTCATTCATTTTTTCAGTGGTACAGGTATTAAATTGGGGTATCCTCCTGGGTTTTCCTTCATAAAGGAACATTTGAAAATAGAGTCAAGCTTTTCAGCTTTTGTTTTGCTACCCTCAGTTTCAATTCCTGTCTCATTCACTAGGGACTGAACACTAACTTTGGTGCCACTAACAGTCTTTACATATGACCACAATTTCTTTGGGTTCTGTGGAAGACAATTTGACAATATTCTGCTATGGTACTCATTGAAAGTGTCATGTATGACTCTCATGACAGCCAAATGCATTTCATTCAGCCTTTCTCTATCTATAGCCCTATGCTTTGTTTTACACCTATTATGCAGTGATCTCTGTTTCTTTAAAAGTTTCTTTACTGTATCTGTATACCATGGACGTTCCCTCCGAATATAGACTGTTCTACTGGGTACATATCTATCAAGTGCATAGTTGCAACAAATATGTTGTTTAATCTAGAATGTCTGTGATCAAGAAATATTTTTGATTCTGAACATCTCACATGAAATAATAAATATGTAACTTCAAAGTGCTAATATTCCACCACTAATATTTACAGGACAGTGTTGTTAATTTTGTGATCATATTACTATATATTTTGTGTGCGCTGTCATATTCAAGTGTCTGTCAGTGTACATTATACCACCATGAACTTTGACCAATGCTGTTACAGTGTTTAATGATTGTGTGACTCTTCTTCTGTGTATAATTGCAAAGGAAGAGATGCGTATCCCTTTACCTTTATAAATTACGAATTGTAAAACTGGAACTTACTATCATTTACAGTATAATGCAAATAAAGTGGGATGAATTTATTTTAAAATTCATTTCTTGTCAATTCTACATCATTTGTCACTATTTCTAATAGCATCAGGTTCCAGGATATTTTTTAGTACTGTAAGATACAAGATTTCAAGTTTTGTCAAAACTGAGTGCAACATCAAACAACAGGTAAGCGGACTGTCGCAGGGTCCAGCAGGTTGCTGAAGATGGGCCTATTGGCACTGTGTTTCTGAGAACCAAACACAACAATCCTGGATGACAATAGGAACACCAGTGTATGTTCATAGACAACTCTGGCAGCCATCACTGTGACCTATGTCACCCACTATGCCAACAGGTGGTGTCCATATCACCAACAGAATGCACAGCAACAATGGCACTAGTTGCGTTTTGCAACATCATGTGACTGCAAGCAGATCATGTTATATTCCTCCACAGACACAGTATTTAGGCCATGACCATGCAGTTTGGTCCTTACCACTGAATCAGTCCCCACAGTTCAGTTCAGGCCACTGAGCCAGGACTAAGTTCCAGTTGCAGTTGAGGGCAACTTCGCCTTCACCCTCCCAACAAGCAGCTAGCTGGTTAACAAGGTTTCACCTCACTGTCCATGCCTCTGAGGACTTCAGCAACCAGACTTGATCTCTGTTCGTTCACTGACACAATCCTGGGCCCATCATCTCCACAAACACCCAGCTTGTCTGCAATGAGCCACCACTCACTGACCTCAGCCTCACAGGACTCAGGTGTCAGGAGTTTGTGTTGACTTTTTCATTGCCTTTTCTGATTCTAATTACAGACAACCATCCCATCTGTGGTTCATCTGGACTTAGAAATTGTACTGTTCAAACTCAACACAAATTGTGGTCCAAATAAATTACTTTCCTACATGTCATTTGCATCAAGTTCCAGAAATCATTATTCAGAATAATGTGATTCTTGTTTCATGTTGACTTGGAGCCTGAGTGAGCTCAGGTAAGGGTGTTTCAGTCAATAGGGATGAGACTTTCATTTCAGTCAATGGCAATGAGGATTGCTGTACAGAAACACAAATTCTAATGATCGCCAGAGTAAACTATATTCGTCAGATGATTTTTCCACCAGTCTTCATATCATAATGTCTGATGTTCTAACATTCCATTCTCCTTGCAATAGGTTCACGGTCAACACCAAATGCAAGTTTTCTTTTTATTGGAACGCAAACACCATACACGAGAACTCATGCTGAACAAGCCGGCCAGCATCATCACATCATCGGAGGTACCTAACCGTCTTCCTTGATACACCTCCAGGGTCGAAGGGCTCTGGGCAGCACCAATGCCATTTTCCACTTTTGATGAGACTGCAGAGCCTTATGTTGACTACATTGACAGCTTGGACCAGCATTTCATGGGACAAGTACACTCAGGTGATTCCCATCAACGAGTCTTCTTATTAGCTTCCTTAAGTGTCAGAGTTTACTGCCTACTGGTGCATTTGGACCCTGAGGTCAAACCTTGTGGCTTCAACTTAAGACTAAATTGGTAGAGTACTTTACTTTCCACAGACATGTTGCCGCTGCTCATGTAAATCGTTTCACATTCACACAATGAACGGCCAAGCACACCATTACTGTTGATTTCAATGCATCAAGTATACAATTTCTTATGCAAATTAATGCAGGGCCATGGCCAAACTCATCACTCAAAATGCTCATCATCTTGAGATCCCTCAGTGACACTGCACAATTATTCAGCTAGACAGGATGCGGGCTCAGACAACTTACTGGCTGTAAGCTCCCACATGGATGCCAGGTCTGTAGTTCTGGTCCCACACCTTCTGGCTCCTCGCTAGCCATTCTACCAGTCTTTCAGTTTCAGAAGTGCCTCCTCCAGGTTCCTAGCAGATTCAACTCCTACCACAGCAGCTCCACATTCACCAGCGGGCAACTGCTGGTTGGTACACTGTCAGCATTCGCAACTGCAGCTCCCATCCCATTGGGTATAGATGATGGGGGTCCTGAGCCATCACCTACAACTGATGCCATCTGCTCAAGAGGACTCCAAGCTGTCAAGATGGTAATGGGCACCCATCTTTTCCCTAGGGTAGGGGGAGGAATTCTGTACCCAGACACGTAGTCCACCAATATAAGAGGCCGTTCCAGTGGGTTGCTGAAAAACAGGCCTGCTGGAGGCTTGTTTTTGAGAACCAAACACAATAGTCCCAGGTAACAACAGCAACACCAGTACATGTTCAAGGGTAACTCTGGCAGCCACTACCCATTTCACCAACAGGCAGTGTTCACTTCACTAACAAGAGGCAAGGAAATCAGGACAGGACTTGCATCAACAGTGTCACTTGCCCGCAACCAGGCCATGACATATTCCTCCACTGACACAGAATTAAGGGTGCTGTTGGCCATGGAATGGACGTTTCGTCCTGCCACTGAACCAGTCCTCCAATCAGTACCAGCAGTTGCACCAGGACCAACTTGCAGTTGCTGATCCAAGATAACTTGCACCATCCCATCAAGTAGCCAGCTGGTCAACAATGACTCTCTGCCTGGTGTCTGAGGATTTTGCCTCTCACATTTGGTTTTTGCCGGTTCATTGACACCATCCTCGACACTATTGCCTGTACTAGCAGCTAGCCAGTCTGCAACAAACCACTGCTCTCCAACCTTGGCCTCTCAGGAGACAGGTGCCAGGACTTGGTATTTGCCTTTTCATTGCCTGTTGTGTTCATAATTATGCACAGCCTACCTAACTATGCTTTATCTGGACTTAGAAATTGTACTGTTCAAACTCTAGGCTGATTATGGTCCTCTCCAGACATATTACTTTCCTACTTGTCATTTGTCATCAAGTTCTAGAAAACCATTATTCGGACACTTCACCTGAAAACCAAACGATCGCAGGGTCGAATCCTGGCCAGATCCAGACCACACAAATTTCCAGGCTGTCTTTAATCCAGCCTTCACCTCTCAGTGATATGTAAAGTTTTGCCAGGAACAATTCATGGTTCAGATTCCATGTTAAACTGTAGTTCCCATTTCCCTGGTTGGATACTGGGGTAGATTAGGGACATGCAAACTGATGAAGTAGCATCCAATTGAAAGACTTGTTCTTGGCCATTGAGCTGCATGAAATTAATGTTATTACCATTAATAAGTGACATTACCACATACCAAGTCTGTTTTGTTTGCAGATGATATGAACATTGCAATAAATAGCAAATAAAGTATTATTTCAAAAAGTCTATTAATGACATTTTCATGGCCATTAATTAATGGTTCCTAACTAGTTCTTTGTCACTAAACTTTGGGAAAAGAACCAAAAACACACAGACACACTACATGCTTTTCAGAACTTGTAAGAACTTCCCCTTCACTACATGCCTAAAATATGGTGACAAGCTGCCAGAAGAAGTTGAGAGTGCTTAGTTCTTGGGATTACAGCTTGATAATAAATTCAACCAGGAGGAGCACACCACAGAACTGGTGAAGTGCCTAAACAAATTTTTGTTTGTAGTGCTGATGCTGTCAGAAGTAGGTGATACAAAAATTAAGAAAAACTAGCATACTTGGCTTATTTTCATTGTATTATGCTATAAGGGATCTTTTTTGGGGTAACTCATCAAGTAAAGCTAAAATCCAAAAATGTGTAATGTGAATTAGTTGTGCTGAGATCTCAAGAATGTCCTGCAGAGACCTGTTCAAGGCACTAGAGACACTAACCATTGCTTTCCACTACATTTATTCCTTAATAAAAGTTGTCACAAATAATATATCTATTTCTCAAAACAACAACTCAGTTCTTGGAATCAGTACTAGAAATAAGAACAATCTTCACAGAGATTTAAAGTCAATTACTTACGTTCAGAAAGGTGTCCATTATTCAGAAACAAACATTTTAAATAACTTGCCAGCAGCCACAAAAATTTAAACTTCTAATAAAGTTCAGTTTAAGAAGAGCCTGAAGGATTTATTGGTGGTTTCAGAGAAATGAACTTGGAGGGTCCCAGCGCATGGTCCCTGTGGTATCGATAGCTAGGATGCCATGGCGTAGCTGCCAGTTAAGCTGGCACTATGACAGACAATGATGACAGCACCCTCTAGCAGGCGCTGTTCAGCTCTACGAGCACCACTGTAGACTCAGCCCATTTGATGAAGAGCAGATGGCCGGGACACTTCACACCTCATTGCAAAATTATGTATTCTTTTTGCTAGAGTAAAGGTGATTTAAATTCACACTGTAGTACCGACGTGTATTATCTTTTCCTGCTCCTACTCACGCGCCGCCTTCCAGGTGGGATACAAAAAGTGGCGACAAGGTTTCCCCTATCATTTTCTTTTTTGCTTGGTACTGCATTCTTTTTGTGCTAGCCTCAGTATAAGACTTTATTTTGTGTAACCCATGGCTTCGCCACGGGACCAGGCTTCGCTGTCCGATCTTGTACGTTTTCAGGCTCAGCAAATGACGCACCTGCTTGTTGCCATAAATGGACTGGTCACACTACAAACTGCAGCTACTCTGACGTCACTGCCTGTACCGACGCCGTCGCCAATGGCGCCACCATTTCGTGCCTTCATCCTGACATCGAACGCTGGCCAGAATACATCGCACAGCTTGAGGCACACTTCGCAAAATACAACATACCAGGAACAGAGCGGCTTGCCTTTTTCATTGCCAACGCGGGTGTTGTGTTGTACCATGTGCTCGTCAAGTTGTTTCCCACCACCCGCCCAGAAACTGAAATGTATGATGAAGTGATTGACGCTCTGAACTCCCACTTCCGTGACAGTGTAAATGTGGTAGCTGCATGCAACAAATTCTTTCACCTCTGGCGTGGCCCTACTCAGTCGAATAAATCTTGGTTAGTTGACCTTCAGGGACTAACTTCTGATTGTGACTTTAATTTCTCATGTGGACACTCATTTGCGGATATAATGATTAGAGACGCTATTGCGCAGTATGTGGTGGATCACCACATCCGCAAACAAATCCTCAGATTTAAAAACCCGTCTTTGCAGGAAATAGTAGACTTGCTAGACAGACAAGATACATTAGACATGGCTACTTCTGCGTTCGACATGACCCCAGGTGTGTGTACGGTTAGCGCGGCACAACACGTGCCCTCCCTCCTGGCACCAGCCATGCTCTGCTGCTTGCAGACACATAAACATGGTTGAAACCAGGCACCCTCTCAGAAACTGAAATCATGCCCGAACTGTTTTTGTGCCCACCCACAGGACAGTCGCCCATCCCGTCAAGCACAGTGTTATTTTTGTAATAAGAAAGGACATGTGCAAGCTGTGTGCAGTAAGAGAAATTCTGATTCCCAACTTCTCTCCCATTCATGTGACTCATGTGGATGTCATCACAACGGCAACTGCCATGATCATGCTTCACATCAGTCTATGGATTTTAATATCATTTATTCAAAGCGTTCTGCTTCACGTGCTTCAACAGCTCATCGTGTGAATCAAGTTTTGGCAGACACTTCCTCTCACGTTCAGAGCAATGCGAGGAAACCTTTTGTGACTTTGAACATTTGTGGACGTTCTGTTCGCTTGCAGCTGGACACTGGTACGTCAGTCTCCTTACTGAACAAATCTACATATGCCTTGCTCGTTTCGCCCCCACTTTGTCGTTCACATTCCACACGGACTGCATTTACTGGACAAGAAGTCTCAGTGCTCAGCGTGTGTAGTTTGCAAGCCACGTATGGTGCAATGACCCGTACAGTGTCTTTCCATGTGCTCCGTTCTAGTGATGCTACGAACATTTTTGGCATGGACACATTTGAACTTTTTGGCCTCACAGTTCAGGACAATGTACTTTGCATCAACACTAGTGACCATGCAGACAGTGTTGCTGCACTATGCGATGATTTTGCAGAACTGTTTTCTGATGGACTTGACTGCACCACAGACTTTGCAGCGCATGTTATAGTTAGACAATTCCATGTCTATTTTCCGGCGTGCACACCCAGTAATGCATGCTCTGCATGATGCTGTAGCTTGTGAACTTATGCATTTGCAAGACAGTGGTGTCATTGAACCTGTTTCAGCTTCACCATGGGCTTTGCCTATAGTGTGTGTGAAGAAACCCAATGGTCATTTACGTATTTGTGCTGACAGTCTACAGTAAATCCCCAGACAGTGGTAGCTGCATTTCCCTTATCGAGTCCTGAAGTCATTTTTGATAAGCTTGGCGTGGGAAAATTCTTTTGCACGATTGACTTGCAGGACACATACTTTCAGATTCTGCTCGACGAACAGTTGCAGCGCTATTTTGTGATCAACACCCACCTTGGCTTGTTCAAGTTTCGCCGCCTTCTATTCGGTTGTGCTTCGGCTTCTGCTATTTTTCAGTCTTATTTGCAGCAGTTGTGTGCCACTGTCCCTGGTTGTTCCGACTATCTGGACGATATAGTTGTATCAGGTCTCACCTCTGACGAACATTTGCAGAATTTGTGTGCCTTATTTACTGTACTTTTGCAGGCAGGACTAAAGTGTAAAAGAGACAAGTGCAAATTTTTTCAAACTGAGATTCAGTATTTAGGACATATGATTAACGTACAGGGTATCCACCCCTTGCCGTCACATCTCAGTGTGCTTAGAGACTTGCCAGTGCCCAGGAACTTGGAAGAACTTCAGTCAGTTTTGGACAAAATTACATATTATGTTAGGTTTATTCCAAATGCAGCGCAGATTGCAGCGCCTTCGCATTGCCTTCGGCGTAAGAACGTTCCTTTTGTTTGGTCTTCAGAATGTGATGCTGCTTTCCACAAGCTCAAATCTGCTTTGTTGAGTGATTGCTGTTTGATTCCTTTCGATCCCTCCAAGCCAGTTGTTTTGGCTGTTGATGCCTCTTCTCACGGCATCAGAGCGGTTCTCTTGCACCGCATTAATTCTGTCAATCGCCCGATCGCTTTTGCGTCTAAGTAGCTCAATTATGCCCAGCAAAACTATTGTCAAATCAAGAAAGAAGCTTTAGCTATTGTCTATGGAGTGACTAAGTTTCATGATTTTTTGTACAGTTGCAAGTTCTATTTGGTCACTGACAACAAGCCATCAAAGCCAGTTCCATACTATACAGCACAAAAGTTGCAATGTTGGTCTTTGTTTTTGTCTAACCACAATTACGAATTTTTTTTTTTTGCCTATGGTCCAGCATCCCCCCACGAACCATGGACCTTGCCGTTGGTGGGGAGGCTTGCGTGCCTCAGCGATACAGATAGCCGTACCGTAGGTGCAACCACAACGGAGGGGTATCTGTTGAGAGGCCAGACAAACGTGTGGTTCCTGAAGAGGGGCAGCAGCCTTTTCAGTAGTTGCAAGGGCAACAGTCTGGATGATTGACTGATCTGGCCTAGTAACAATAACCAAAACGGCCTTGCTGTGCTGGTACTGCGAACGGCTGAAAGCAAGGGGAAACTACAGCCGTAATTTTTCCCGAGGGCATGCAGCTTTACTGTATGATTACATGATGATGGCGTCCTCTTGGGTAAAATATTCCGGAGGTAAAATAGTCCCCCATTCGGATCTCTGGGCGGGGACTACTCAAGAGGATGTCGTTATCAGGAAAAAGAAAACTGGCGTTCTACGGATCGGAGCGTGGAATGTCAGATCCCTTAATCGGGCAGGTAGGTTAGAAAATTTAAAAAGGGAAATGGATAGGTTGAAGTTAGATATAGTGGGAATTAGTGAAGTTCGGTGGCAGGAGGAACAAGACTTCTGGTCAGGTGACTACAGGGTTATAAACACAAAATCAAATAGGGGTAATGCAGGAGTAGGTTTAATAATGAATAGGAAAATAGGAATGCGGGTAAGCTACTACAAACAGCATAGTGAACGCATTATTGTGGCCAAGATAGATACGAAGCCCACGCCTACTACAGTAGTACAAGTTTATATGCCAACTAGCTCTGCAGATGACGAAGAAATTGAAGAAATGTATGATGAAATAAAAGAAATTATTCAGATTGTGAAGGGAGACGAAAATTTAATAGTCATGGGTGACTGGAATTCTACAGTAGGAAAAGGAAGAGAAGGAAACGTAGTAGGTGAATATGGATTGGGGCTAAGAAATGAAAGAGGAAGCCGCCTGGTCGAATTTTGCACAGAGCACAACATAATCATAACTAACACTTGGTTTAAGAATCATGAAAGAAGGTTGTATACATGGAAGAACCCTGGAGATACTAAAAGGTATCAGATAGATTATACAATGGTAAGACAGAGATTTAGGAACCAGGTTTTAAATTGTAAGACATTTCCAGGGGCAGATGTGGACTCTGACCACAATCTATTGGTTATGACCTGTAGATTAAAACTGAAGAAACTGCAAAAAGGTGGGAATTTAAGGAGATGGGACCTGGATAAACTAAAACAACCAGAGGTTGTACAGAGATTCAGGGAGAGCATAAGGGAGCAATTGACAGGGATGGGGGAAATAAATACAGTAGAAGAAGAATGGGTAGCTTTGAGGGATGAAGTAGTGAAGGCAGCAGAGGATCAAGTAGGTAAAAAGACGAGGGCTAGTAGAAATCCTTGGGTAACAGAAGAAATATTGAATTTACTTGATGAAAGGAGAAAATATAAAAATGCAGTAAGTGAAACAGGCAAAAAGGAATACAAACGTCTCAAAAATGAGATCGACAGGAAGTGCAAAATGGCTAAGCAGGGATGGCTAGAGGACAAATGTAAGGATGTAGAGGCCTATCTCACTAGTGGTAAGATAGATACCGCCTATAGGAAAATTAAAGAGACCTTTGGAGATAAGAGAACGACTTGTATGAATATCAAGAGCTCAGATGGAAACCCAGTTCTAAGCAAAGAAGGGAAAGCAGAAAGGTGGAAGGAGTATATAGAGGGTCTATACAAGGGCGATGTACTTGAGGACAATATTATGGAAATGGAAGAGGATGTAGATGAAGATGAAATGGGAGATATGATACTGCGTGAAGAGTTTGACAGTGCACTGAAAGACCTGAGTCGAAACAAGGCCCCCGGAGTAGACAATATTCCATTGGAACTACTGACGGCCGTGGGAGAGCCAGTCCTGACAAAACTCTACCATCTGGTGAGCAAGATGTATGAAACAGGCGAAATACCCTCAGACTTCAAGAAGAATATAATAATTCCAATCCCAAAGAAAGCAGGTGTTGACAGATGTGAAAATTACCGAACTATCAGCTTAATAAGTCACAGCTGCAAAATACTAACACGAATTCTTTACAGACGAATGGAAATACTAGTAGAAGCCAACCTCGGGGAAGATCAGTTTGCATTCCGTAGAAACACTGGAACACGTGAGGCAATACTAACCTTACGACTTATCTTAGAAGAAAGATTAAGGAAAGGCAAACCTACGTTTCTAGCATTTGTAGACTTAGAGAAAGCTTTTGACAATGTTGACTGGAATACTCTCTTTCAAATTCTAAAGGTGGCAGGGGTAAAATACAGGGAGCGAAAGGCTATTTACAATTTGTACAGAAACCAGATGGCAGTTATAAGAGTCGAGGGACATGAAAGGGAAGCAGTGGTTGGGAAGGGAGTAAGACAGGGTTGTAGCCTCTCCCCGATGTTGTTCAATCTGTATATTGAGCAAGCAGTAAAGGAAACAAAAGAAAAATTCGGAGTAGGTATTAAAATTCATGGAGAAGAAATAAAAACTTTGAGGTTCGCCGATGACATTGTAATTCTGTCAGAGACAGCAAAGGACTTGGAAGAGCAGTTGAATGGAATGGACAGTGTCTTGAAAGGAGGATATAAGATGAACATCAACAAAAGCAAAACAAAGATAATGGAATGTAGTCTAATTAAGTCGGGTGATGCTGAGGGAATTAGATATGGAAATGAGGCACTTAAAGTAGTAAAGGAGTTTTGCTATTTGGGGAGCAAAATAACTGATGATGGTCGAAGTAGAGAGGATATAAAATGTAGGCTGGCAATGGCAAGGAAAGCGTTTCTGAAGAAGAGAAATTTGTTAACATCCAGTATTGATTTAAGTGTCAGGAAGTCATTTCTGAAAGTATTCGTATGGAGTGTAGCCATGTATGGAAGTGAAACATGGACGATAAATAGTTTGGACAAGAAGAGAATAGAAGCTTTCGAAATGTGGTGCTACAGAAGAATGCTGAAGATTAGATGGGTAGATCACATAACTAATGAGGAAGTATTGAATAGGATTGGGGAGAAGAGAAGTTTGTGGCACAACTTGACCAGAAGAAGGGATCGGTTGGTAGGACATGTTCTGAGGCATCAAGGGATCACCAATTTAGTATTGGAGGGCAGCGTGGAGGGTAAAAATCGTAGAGGGAGACCAAGAGATGAATACACTAAGCAGATTCAGAAGGATGTAGGTTGCAGTAGGTACTGGGAGATGAAAAAGCTTGCACAGGATAGAGTAGCATGGAGAGCTGCATCAAACCAGTCTCAGGACTGAAGACCACAACAACAACAATGGTCCAGCATGGCAATGCTGATGCTTTGTCTCATCTACCTATTGGTCCTGATGAAGTGTTTGATTCTTCTGAATTGTCCTGCATGTTTATTGATTCACAAG
Source organism: Schistocerca serialis cubense (assembly GCF_023864345.2). NCBI lineage: Eukaryota > Metazoa > Arthropoda > Insecta > Orthoptera > Acrididae > Schistocerca > Schistocerca serialis. Next base: position 376,090,539 of record NC_064643.1, on the reverse strand, counting down.
ATAAGGAATTAGCTGATGATTTTCCGGTAGATTTTCATCACATTGCATCTGTGACAGCCGCCGACGCTTCATTGCAGATTCTTTTACAGTATCTTCATACTCGATGGCCTCCATCTCTTATGCAGATTTGTGATCCACTTGTTCAGCGTTGCTTTGCGCAATGTCACAACTTGTCTGTACACCACGGTGTTATCTTGTTACAAACTGGCAATGATCAGTCTCGTGTGGTTGTACATCATTCGTTGCAGTCGGAAATTCTCCGATTGCTGTCCGCTGGTCATTGAGATATAGTGCGGATGAAGCAATTAGCACATCGTCACTGCACTTGTGTCAGCATTGATAAACAAATTGAGAATTTGCTTGCTAACTGTCGCTCTTGCACGGAGCATCAATCTGCTCCCCGCCAGTGCTTCTTTGCATGGCCGACTCCTACTGCACCTTGGCAGCGCGTTCATATTGATTTTGAGGGGCCTATCTGAGACACCCGCTGGTTGATAGTTATTGATGCATACAGCAACGTCCCTTTTGTTGTACCTATGTCTTCTACTACATCTGCCAGTACTGTTACAGCTTTGATGTCTATTTTTTATATTGAGGGCCTTCCTGAAGCTATTGTCTCCGACAATGGCCCCCAATTCGTGTCATCTGAGTTTGAAGCATTCTGTGCTGCTAATGGCATTTGCCATCTGACCTCCACCCCCTTCCACTCCCAGTCAAACAGCGAGGCTGAATGCTTTATTCGTACGTTTAAGTCGCAGACAACCAAGTTGCATGCCACAAACTCTCGCGAGCGCACACTCTGGACTTTCCTTGCTTCCTATTGCTCTCAGCCGCGAGACACCCATTCCACAGCAGAATTGCTAAATGGCCACACCCATTGGTCACTTCTGTAGCTTTTGCACCCTCCACCATGCGTTCCCGCTGCTTCGCCTCGTTCTGGCTTGGCGCCGAATGATTTGGTGTTCTATCACGTTTTCTCTGGCAGGCAGTGCTGGGAACAGGGGCGCATTCTTTGCCAGCTTGGCTGCACCTTATTTGTAATTTCTGGCCCCTCCAGCACTGTCTAGCGACACCGGAACCAGATCCATTTGTGCTGTCCTCGGTTTTCAGCCGCTGCTTGTTTTCCGGCAGAATTGGAGGCTTCGTGTCTTCCGCCGCATCAACCCACAACTCCACCGATGGCGCTTCCACCACTCACATCTCCACAGGTGCACCTGCAGTCATCGCTGCTGCCATCTGGTCACATGCACCAGACGGGAATCTCTTGCTGCCGCAATGGCCCCAGCTCCGGCCGCCGTTGCCACCTCCGCCGCGTTCCTGAGGCTGCCGTCACGCCGCCGCTGCCCATGGAGGTCGTTGTTCTGCCTCCTCCTCCGAGCATACCCAGTGATGGTGCGCGGCCTGGGCAGGTTTTCCATGGGGTATTTTCCTCACCCCCTCGCGAGCAATTCGAGGTCGCTGATGGACAGTGCGGCCCGGCAGTTCCACTGTCCGCCCCCTCAGCTGAGCCGCCCCTGGGTCCCTCCACCCACCGTCAGATGCCATACTCAATGATGGTGCATCATTTCAGGGGGGAGGGATGTGGTATCGATAGCTAGGATTCCATGGCATAGTTGCCAGTTAATTTGGCACTATGACAGACAACGATGACAGCACCCTCTAGCAGGCGCTGTTCAGCTCTATGAGCACCACTGTAGACTCAGCCCACTTGATGAAGAGCAGACGGCCGGGACACTTCGCACCTCATTGCAAAGTTATGTATTCTTTTTGCTAGAGTAAAGGTGATTTAAATTCACACTGTAGTACCGAAGTGCATGTTTTGCTACTGATACAATGGTTTTATCAAGATCAAACAATGGAAACTCCAGGTAGGAATATCAACAATATAAGGAAAAGATGGATTCCTACTTACCATAAAGATGACATGTTAAGTTGCAGGTAGTTGCAGAAGACACTTACACATTAGCTTTTGGCCAAAGCCTTTGTCAAAAATGGAAACACACTCACATAAGCAAGCACACCTCATGCAGATGACTGCCATCTCCGGCAGCTTGGACTGGAATGCCAAACTAACATGTAAGTGTCCTTCATTGTGCCTGTCTGCACCTTAACATGTCATCTTTATGGTAAGTAGACATCTATCTTTTCCATACATTGTTTTTATCAAAACCAAATCGTTACTATGCTAGGTCACATAGAGAGCCCATGGAAATTAAAAAACTTTAAAACAACTTTAATGGAAAAAAAAGAAGGATTGAAATTAGACAAGTTGTGTGGCTCAGAACTAAACAAAGCTCCACAACACATGCTGGCACAGTCTGATAACATTACAAAATGACTGTTCCTGGAAGTATATAAACAGTCCCATTTGCTAAGGTTGTTTGAAACTGTAATTGCTTTCTCTTGTTATTGCCTCTGATGATGTCTCCAGCACTGAAAAACAAACTGCTAGGCACAGAAATGTGCCTTGGACCAAGGCCTAATTCCCACAAAACAATTATCCTCAAAAATACAAATACTGGGCATGAAAGCTTCCAAAGATGATGCTATATTTGATTTTGCTGTCAATGTATTGGATTCCAATCAATATAAAAATCAGCACAACTGGAATATTTTCTGACCTAACATAAGCTTTTGAATGTGTCAGTCACAAAATAATTTTAAAGAAATACAAGCACCTAGGAATAAGTGGTGCAGCTGGGAAGTGGCTTGTCTCTAACAGAAAGCAGAAAGTTGGATGTGCAGAAGGAGACTCAGTATCATCAGAATGGGGTACAGTCACTTGTTGACTGGTTTCTGGGTTCCCTACTCTTTATTAGCTTTCTACACTGAAGTGCGAAAGAAACTGGTGCAGGCATGCATATTGAAAAACAGAGATATGTAAAAAGGAGGATTACGGCGCTGCGGTCAGCAACACCTATTAGAGACAACAGGTGTCTGGCATAGTTGTCAGATTGGTTATTGCTGCTACAATGGCAGGTTATCAAGATTTTAGTGAGTTTGAACATGGTGCTATAGTCAGCGCAAGAGCAATGGGACCAGCGCTGGAAAAAGATCCTGCAAGAACAGGACCACTCACAAATGAAGAGAATAGTTCAACATGACAGAAATGGAACCCTTCCACAAACTACTGCAGGTTTCATTGCTGGGCCACCAACAAGTGTCGGCATGTGAAGCATTCAATGAAGCATCATCAGTATGGGCTTTTGGAGCTGAAGGCTCACTTGTGTACCCTTGATGACTCCACAACGCAAAGCTTTACACCTCACATGGGCCCATCAAAACCGGCAATGGACAGTTGATGACTGCAAACATGTTATCTGGTCAGAAGAGTCGTGCTTCGAATTGTATCAAGTGGATGGACGTGTATGGGTGTGGAGACAGCCTCATGAATCCATGGACCCTGCATGTCAGCAGGGGACTATTCAAGCTGGTAAAGGCTCTGTAATGGTGTGGGGCAAGTGCAGTTGGAATGATATGAGATGACACGTAGGTAAGCATCCTGTCTGATCACCTGCATCCCTTCATGTCCATTGTGCATAGTTGTTAGATTGGTTACTGCTGCTACAATGGCAGGTTATCAAGATTTAAGTGAGTTTGAATGTGGTGTTATAGTCAGCACTTGGGGAGTTCCAGCAGGACAATGCAACACCTCACACTTCCAGAATTTCTACAGTGTGGCTCAAGATAAACTCTTCTGAGTTTAAACACTTCTTCTGGCCACCAAACTACCCAGACATGAACATTATTGAGCATGTGTGGAATGCCTTGCAATGTGTTGTTCAGAAGAGATCTCTACCCCCTCATACTCTTACAGATTTATGGACAGCCCTGCAGGATCCATAGTGTCAGTTCCCTCCAGAACTACTTCGGACATTAGTTGAGTCCTTGAATTGTATCAAGCGGATGGGTATGTGTGGGTATAGACACAGCCTCATGAATCCATGGACCCTGCATGTCAGCAGGGGACTGTTCAAGCTGGTAGAGGCTCTGTAATGGTGTGGGGAATGTGCAGTTGGAATGATATGAGATGACACGTACGTAAGCATCCTCTTTGATCATCTGCATCCATTCATGTCCATTGTGCATTCCGACGGGCTTGGGGAATTCCAGCAGGACAATGCAACACCCCACACATCCAGAATTGCTACAGAGTGGCTCCAGATACACTCTTCTGAGTTTAAACACTTCTAATGGCCACCAAACTCCCCAGGCATGAACATTATTGAGCATATTTGGGATGCCTTGCAATGTGCTGTTCAGAAGAGATCTCCATACCCTCATACTCTTACGGATTTGTAGACAGCCCTGCAGGATCCATGGTGTCAATTCCCTCCAGCACTACTTCAGATGTCAGTTGAGTCCATGTCATGTCATGATGCGGCAATTCTGCGTACTCGTGGGGGCCCAACACAATATTAGGCAGGTGTGCCAGTTTCTTTGGCTCTTCAGTGTATCTCTTTGTACAGAATATTGTAAATTTACTATTCGTAATGATGATACTACTTTACTTATTGATAATTCAACAGACAAACTTTAATTGTCATTAAATAAGGTTTTTGTGGATATTATGAACTGTTTACTGCTTTACCATAAATTCAGTAAAATGAGTTTTGTTCAGTTTTAAGCACTACTACGGCTGTAGAAAAGATGGAGTAAAACTGGATGACCAATAGTTGTTGTTGTTGTTGTTGTAATTGTGTTCTTCAATCCTGAGACTGGTTTGATGCAGCTCTCCATGCTGCTCTATCCTGTGGAAGCCTCTTCATCTTCCAGTGCCTGTTGCAGCCTACATCCTTCTGAATCTGCTTAGTGTATTCATCTCTTGGTCACCCTCTACAGATTTTACACTACGCGCTGCCCTCCAGTACTAAATTGGTGATCCCTTGATGCCTCAGAACATATCCTACCAACCGAGCCCTTCTTCTAGTCAAGTTGTGCCACAAACTCTTCTTCTCCCCAATTCTATTCAATACCTCCTCATTAGTTATGTGATCTACCCATCTAATTTTCAGCATTCTTCTGTAGCACCACATTTCGAAAGCTTCTATTCTCTTCTTGTCTAAACTATTTATCGTCCATGTTTCACTTCCATACATGGCTACACTCGATACAAATACTTTCAGGAACGACTTCCTGACACTTAAATCTATACTCGATGTTAACAAATTTCTCTTCTTCAGAAACGCTTTCCTTGCTATTGCCAGTCTACATTTTATATCCTCTCTACTTCGACCATCATCAGTTATTTTGCTCCCCAAATAGCAAAACTCCTTTACTACTTTAAGTGTCTCATTTCCTAATCTAATTCCTGGAGCATCACCCGACTTAATTTGACTACATTCCATTATCCTCGTTTTGATTTTGTTGGTGTTCACCTTATACCCTCCTTTCAAGACACTGTCCATTCTGTTCAACTGCTCTTCCAAGTCCTTTGCTGTCTCTGACAGAATTACAATGTCATCGGCGAACCTCAACGTTTTTATTTCTTCTCCATGGATTTTAATACCTACTCGAACTTTTCTTTCATTTCCTTTACTGCTTGCTCAATATACAGATTGAATAGCATCAGGGAGAGGCTACAACCCTGTCTCACTCCCTTCCCAACCACTGCTTCCCTTTCATGTCCCTCGACTCTTATAACTGCCATCTGGTTTCTGTACAAATTGTAAATAGCCTTTCGCTCCCTGTATTTTACCCCTGCCACCTTCAGAATTTGAAAGAGAGTATTCCAGTCAACATTGTCAAAAGCTTTCTCTAAGTCTACAAATGCTAGAAACGTAGGTTTGCCTTTCCCTACTCTTTCTTCTAAGATAAGTCGTAGGGTCAGTATTGCTTCACGTGTTCCAACATTTCTACGGAATGCAAACTGATCTTCCCTGAGGCTGGCTTCTACCAGTTTTTCCATTCATCTATGAAGAATTTGTGTTAGTATTTTGCAGCTGTGACTTATTAAAATGATAGTTCGGTAATTTTCACATCTGTCAACACCTGCTTTCTTTGGGATTGGAATTATTATATTCTTCTTGAAGTCTGAGGGAATTTCGCCTGTTTCATACATCTTGCTCACCAGATGGTAGAGTTTTGTCAGGACTGGCTCTCCAAAGGCTGTCAGTAGTTCTAATGGAATGTTGTCTACTCCCGGGGCCTTGTTTCAACTTAGGTCTTTCAGTGCTCTGTCAAACTCTTCATGCAGTATCATATCTCCCATTTCATCTTCATCTACTTCCTCTTCCATTTCCATAATATTGTCATCAAGAACATCGCCCCTGTATAGACCCTCTATATACTCCTTCCACCTTTCTGCTTTCCCTTCTTTGCTTAGGACTGGGTTTCCATCTGAGCTCTTGATATTCATGCAAGTGGTTCTCTTTTCTCCAAAGGTCTCTTTTATTTTCCTGTAGGCAGTATCTATCTTACCCCTAGTGAGATAAGCCTCTACATCCTTACATTTGTCCTCTAGCCATGCCTGCTAAGCCATTTTGCACTTCCAGCCGATCTCATTTTTGAGACGTTTGTATCCTTTTTTGCCTGCTTCACTTGCTGCATTTTTGTATTTTCTCCTTTCATCAGTTAAAATCAGCACCTCTTCTGTTACCCAAGGATTTCTACTAGCCCTCGTCTTTTTACCTACTTGATCCTCTGCTGCCTTCACTATTTCATTCCTCAAAGCTACCCATTCTTCTTCTACTGTATTTCTTTCCCCCGTTCCTGTCAATTGTTGCCTTATGCTCTCCCTGAAACTCTGTACAACCTCTGGTTTAGTCAGTTTATCCAGGTCCCATCTCCTTAAATTCCCACCTTTTTGCAGTTTCTTCAGTTTTAATCTACAGTTCATAACCAATAGATTGTGGTCAGAGTCCACATCTGCCCCTGGAAATGTCTTAAATTTAAAATCTGGTTCCTAAATCTCTGTCTTACCATTATATAATCTATCTGAAACCATTTAGTGTCTCCAGGGTTCTTCCATGTATACAACCTTCTTTCATGATTCTTGAACCAAGTGTTAGCTGTGATTAAGTTATGCTCTGTGCAAAATTCTACCAGGCGGCTTCCTCTTTCATTTCTTAGCCCCAATCCATATTCACCTACTACGTTTCCTTCTCTTCCTTTTCCTACTGTAGAATTCCAGTCACCCATGACTATTAAATTTTCATCTCCCTTCACTACCTGAATAACTTCTTTTATCTCACCATACATTTCTTCAATTTCTTCATCATCTGCAGAGCTAGTTGGCATATAAACTTGTGCTACTGTAGTAGGCGTGGGCTTCGTGTCTATCTTGGCCACAATAATGCATTCACTAAGCTGTTTGTAGTAGCTTACCCTCACTCCTATTTTTTTATTCATTATTACCCCTATTTGATTTTGTTTTTATAACCCTGTATTCACCTGACCAAAAGTCTTGTTCCTCCTGCCACCGAACTTAACTAATTCCCACTATATCTAACTTTAACCTATCCATTTTCCTTTTTAAATTTTCTAACCTACCTGCCCGATTAAGGGATCTGACATTCCACACTCCGATCCGTAGAACGTCAGTTTTCTTTCTCCTGATAACGATGTCCCCTTGAGTAGTCCCCGCCTGGAGATCCGAATGGGGGACTATTTTACCTCCGGAATATTTTACCCAAGAGGACAGCATCATTATTTAATCATAGAGTAAAGCTGCATGCCCTCGGGAAAAATTACGGCTGTAATTTCCCCTTGCTTTCAGGCGTTCGCAGTACCAAAACAGCAAGGCCGTTTTGGTTAGTGTTACAGGGCCAGATCAGTCAATCATCCAAACTTTTGCCCCTGCAACTACTGACAAGGCTGCTGCCCCTCTTCAGGAACCACACGTTTGTCTGGCCTCTCAACAGATACCCCTCCGTTGTGATTGCACCTACGGTACGGCTATCTGTATCGTTGAGGCACGCAAGCCTCCCCACCAACGGCAAGGTCCATGGTTCATGGGGGGGGGGGGACCTTGCTTGACCAAAAGATAGCAAGGGTGAATACTAAAAAAGATACTTAGGCTTGTATAACAACAGCAAACAGACTTATATCTACACAAGTAACTGTTTTCTGCACTTTTGCTTTATGCATCATGTGACCTTGTAGACATATAGATGCTATTAATTCAGTATATTGTGGTTACTTTAACATTACTGTGGCGCAAGGAATTATCTATTGAGGGTATTACAATCTTCACCTACAGATACAGCGAGGCATGAGAAAAGTTTAGGACACAGGATAAAGGTATAATGCTGCCTGAACACAGCAAGAGATCAGCACAAGTTACCAACACCGGGAGGCTGGATCAGTTGCTGCTAACTTCTAAATGACCTGCGACGCAGGATGTATCAGATATGAAGCTGGTAACAACATAGTTTTTGGTATAAAGTCAATGTTTAAGATGTGTGAAGGAAAATGTAGGTGAAGACACAGAGAAAAATGTAGCAAATGCCAGACTGACACTGGAGTTAGGGTGCCAGCAAGTAGCCTTAGTTCATACTGAACTGCACTGTGGTCAGGTGCTGCAATTGTCTGGCCAGCAGGTGCCCACAGCCTGTGCCAAAATGGTGCTGCAGTCAGGCGGACTGCAGTTCCCACCTTTGGCATGAGCTGTCATTTCACACACCAGTTAAATATGAAACAGATAACATTCATGCCTTCTGAGAACTTCCATGGCATGTGCTGCTTAAATTGTTTAAATTCTACAAAAGCGATGATATTCAATTACCTAACATTGTCCTGTGAATTTGAATCAGAACTGTAAGCAGTGGCCTATAAACAAAATTACTGCTATGCCAGACAAGTTGTCCAGCTGTACTTACTTAACATTATCTACTTGAAACTGGGGAAAGATGCTAGTTCTATACTATAGAAGAATTCTTGAATCGTAATGTATAATACCCACATACTTGTAACACTGAGATTCATCCTCAGTTCCTTGTGTGTGCGTGTGTGTGTGTGTGTGTGTGTGTGTGTGTGTGTGTGTGTGTGTACTTATCACTGTAAGTTGTTTTAAACATTGTATATTTTTGTGAATGACTCTGTCTAACATGTAAACATTTAAGTATAAAGCTGATTAGTTGTATTTACTTAATACCATAGTTTTAACCACAGGTTACTTGTAAAATTGACTCTTTCCATATCCTGTGATCTGTTTACAATATAGATTCACAGAACACAAAATACATAAATAAACAGTTGTTTCTAAGACACTAAGACTTCAGAAATTACTGTAACAGGTAATTTTTTTAAAAGCTTCTGGCGGTGGATTTTGTGGAGTCACTGCACTGAGTGCCAGTTATGTGGTGCTTTAATTTTTTTGTGATTACATTTATTTATCATAAATAATTCCACTTGTACACAGCATTTGCAGAATAATAAAGAAATGATGGATTATTATATATCAACCTGCAGGAATGTAGATAGACTTTGCCGCAAAACAATTATTTCCCAAAAAAGTATTTTGATTGATAATGATTCCCACTATACCGATAAAAGCCTTTCAGGCTAGTTACCAGAGTTTCTAGAGCTGATTGTGACAGCATTCTTAAGTGTGTATCGTTACCAGCCCATGGATAACAGAAAGCAGCAGGTGCCCACAGGCAACAGTCTCAGGCAGTGGCTCTCGTGTGGCTTGTACTTGCTAATGTAGTTGTGATTGCGTTTTTGGTTCAGGCTGCAGCAGCAATGATGCTGACACATGTGTTTAATCAAGGCTAGCATTAAAGTCTCTACTCCAAAATTTAGCATGGAAGTGTCTCACTAGAACTATCTCTCTCCTAGTGATCTGCAAAGATTTCTATGGGAAGGGGTGTGCATTCAATTGGCCAGCTTCGATTCTTCACCTTGCCAAGCAAATTATTTTCCAACAGCTTTTGTAACTGTTACATACGGTCCTCATTTTCTGTGGTAAAAGCACCACACGTGCTGTCCAAGAAAGTTTTTCTCAGAAGGTATTCTTTTGTTGAGGCAAGTTGCATTTTCTCTGATACTTGCAAATATCTCAAGTCCAGTACTTGTATCATTTCATCTTCAAAAAGTGTCCTTATATCTACAAATGTCTGCTTTTGAGGCAGTCCGAGATACAGTGTTGTCAGGTCCTTGTACAGTTGGTCCATGTAGTTCCCACAATAGAAGCTGGCAGAGGAGGGGGGATTAGATGATTCACTACGTTGTCTTTCTCAGCATCTGGCTCCAATATCCAGACAATTCTGTCAGCTTAGACACCAAGCGTCTACTCTGTGTGTCTAGCTGGTATGTGTTTCCCCTTCCCTTCAGGCCCTTGTCACTCTGCCTAATCGACACATTACAAGCTAGCACCAACTAAACTGTCTAAACTAATGAAATATGGACAAGTGTAGAAAATAATGCAGAGCATTGCAAAACACTTGACAGTGAAGACTGTAATTTTTTTTTTTTTTTTTTTTTTTTTTTTTTTTTTTTTTTTTTTTTTTGATGCTTGAAAACAACCACTTTGGATAGAGGTGTGGTTAGTCTTTGTTTCTGTTGTATGAGTAGTTTTGGCTATATTTCTCAGTTACAGAGAAAGAGCAGGTGAAGTTATAACACAAGAGTCGATCTGACAACAGCCCAAGTGAAATTAGAACAATTGAGAACTGCAGTTGGCAGTAGTAAAGCTATAGGATCAGTAGACATATTTCCACACTGATGCCTACAGGCTAGTGCCTACATTCCAGTCACCCCCAGTGTAAAGAATGGAGTATCTGAAGGATTCAGGGCCAAAGTGTGGGTGAAATTATGACTTGTGTTCTGGTCCCTCTGTCGCTAGTATGACACACCATCTGTGGCATGTAGCTAGTGTCATAATAAGAAGAATATTCTGTCAGTTGAATTTGTTTCTTTCAGTAAGTGCTCTAGCCACTCACCCAGTTGCATTTAAGATAAATACTGAGAGGAGCGTTATGATTAAAGCTACTTTGCGTGAAGTCAGCAGGACCTCATCTGGGATGTGACACAAAATTATTAATAATTGCAAGACGTATGGCTTCATGGTGATTGAAAACTATGTTGGGTCCCAGGGGAAGGAGGGGTACACCATCCATATTTGCATATTTTGTGGCACTGTGATAACAGATGTAGTTATAACTACCAAGGAACAAAGCCCATTGTTATAGGTGTTGAGCCATTTTCTAGGGGAGCTCTGAACAGGGGCTAAAAAATGCATATTGCCAGCTTACATACTGTTAATAGTGAAACATGGTTTCATAAAAATAGAAATGAAATTTATTACATTATAAAAGATCGCCAAGACCTCCTTCTATATTTTAGTGTAATTGTGTTGTGCTGCCGTTAATGTTTGAGGGGTAAATGCCGTTGGTTGCTCAGTGCATCTTTGTGAGGTAACACAGTGCTGATACAGAAGTACAACACTAATATCACAAGCATGACACACTTGTCCATCGCACAAGTCCCTAAGTACAGAGCAGTTTTAAGGTACTGTTTCAGTCATAGAAATGCAATGTGGCAGGTAATGGCCCATATAAACTTGGCATTCTTTTACATTGAGACTCGAGCAGAGCATGCTGCCAATTCACATATTATGATATATTACCTAATGCTTCAGTCTTGACGCAATATAACAACCCAATTCACCCAATTCATCACAGTGAATATACAACGGGGAATCATAGCCCCTGGGTAAAACAAGTAAGGCTGCGTATAATGACAAGACCACTTATGGCTACCTCCACAAGAAGGAGTATGACCCTGATATCAGTGATTTGCTGCAACGCTTGTATATCTGCCCTGTCAAGATGAGTACTAAACTCTATAACAGTATAATAGGACAAGGACAGAATACAGGATAGTATAAGACTTGAAGAGAATTCGGTGTGGGAAAATGAATAAGGAAGTAACACTGAACCCAACTCAGGATCCGACAGTCGTGACTCCACCCATTAACACTGAATGTTAACGTCCCTGGGGAACAGATGTGACACTGCCCGGATCCCGTGGATCTGATATTAACCTCACTTGATTATTCACAGGCCAATATTTCTCATTAACTTTCATGTGGAAGTCTCCCCACAATGAAGCCATTACCCTTTTATTACATAACCCAACATTAGGTAAAGTTATTTTGTTTTCCACTCTGTCATGGACAGGTTTGAATTCTTCATCTATAGCCTTGCTAGCATCATTAGTTTTGTAAAAAGAAACAGTCTAAACTTCTCGATTTATAATTAGCTCAAAAGGTTCCACCAGATTACTTACATTTATAGTATCGAAGTCGACTATCTTTTCATTAAAATTTCTCTCTGCCTCATCTACATGAGTGTGGACCCCTGCATTTTGGGATTGGACAATAGTGATCAGTTTGTCCCATCTTTCAATGGAATCATTTAAAGTATGTAACCTTTGTTTCACTGTGTCATATGTAATATTACACACATTTTGAAGTGATCCCAATTTTTCATTTAACTCCGACTCTACACTACTACACTTGTCTTCAATGTCAAATTCTAGTTTCTTGGTCAAATTCTGTAATTGCTCCTCCTGTCTTTGGTTAAAGTCCGTAAACATTTGATTTATTTGTACTGTTAAAGATTTGTACTGTTAAAGAATTACCACACTTATCTCTAAAATAACATGTGTTTGATACAGTGAAAATACGAGTGTCTCTAGAATTTACTCCAAAATTCTTGAGGCACTACAAAGTCTGTGTTTCAATAAGGTCTTTTGGAGTCTGCAATTTGCCCAACGTGTTCCACCATGAGCATGATTCTACTCTTGATCAAAGTGTGTGTAATGTACTTCATGCAAATCTCACAGAAATTACAATTATCCTGCCAGCAGTGCAAGCTATTTAACTGGACTAGTCTGAATAATGCATGCAAATGAATAACTGTTGCTCCCCTGTAACCTCTGTTAATTGAATAGCATGCAGATATTTCTACGAATTGTTGTGTGTTTGTGTCATGAGGCAATTGTAAACTGCTACCCCGTTAGATCTATTTTAGAAAAATGGTGACCCCTGATCCAGTTTATAATCGGTATGCATTTGACAGCATGCTGACCAATTTGTTATAAAACACTGTGCATAAAACTGGTATTTTCCAGGGCTCACACCTAAAGTTCTATTGGTGATAAAAGGTTGGGTCAAGTGTCCTGGATAGCCCTTTCAACGACCCAGCAGATGGGATTGTTTGGTGTCACTATCCTACAGTACAGCCATAGTAGGATGACTATTACACACTTTCTCCTGCTTACGCAAATGGAGCAAATCAGTTAGCTCTTTTTGCATCTGATATGGTGTATGGTGGGCTTGATGGGACTTATGGAGCATCATTAGTTTATGGGCAGTTCCTCAGTAAACCTCCAAAAAAGAGTTTCTGCCATCACCAGCAAACTGAAACCCAGGCAAAGATTCCAAGATTGCTACTCACAGCAAATGGCTGACACTTTTAAGGTATATACCTAAGATCTTGATGTCACACTACCTTGAAAATTTTCTTGATATCACTACTACTACACTACTTGTATAAGTAAAATATGCACATAAAAATTATCAAATAAATTGATTGATATCTGTAATGTCCCCTGATTTAAACTGATGGGTATACCCATGATGCTGCATCTTTGTACATTTTGTACATACAATTTGTCAAGTGTTAAAAAATTGTTGAAAATACAATTTTTTGTTATCAAACTCCACCCAAGGATTCAAAGATGGCTATGCACAGCAAATGGCTGTACTTTTTCACAATATATTCCTAAGATCCCAATCTCGAATAACGTTGAAAATTTTCTTGATATCTTGATCCATTTCTGAGATACAGAGATTCAAAGTTACCCTACTTGTACCTGTAAAATATGGTGTAAGGTGAAAACATAGTCCATAAATTGATGTAGCATAGAGAAATATGATGTATAGTGTCTCCATTAACAGGAGAGTTCTGGAAACTCCATGTTGTAGTACTGAAGCACGGGCAAAATTTTTGTGCATGTTAGTTCCAATCTGAGGTGTAAAACTAGTTTTGCATTATTTCAATTTCACATTTGTAAACTATCAAACTTTTTGCTGTAGCCACCAGAAAGATTGCAGAAGGCGCACATCGGCACGGCGCATTACGAACAGTAGTTGCCGCAAGTAGAGTCCCGTCCACCAGACCTCTGCCGGCAGAACAACAACAACAACAACTCAGGCAGCATGGGCCGTGCCCAGTCAGTTCACATCGGGCATGCCTAGAAGACAGTTCCCGGTATATGCTGCGTGAAGTGCGACGGAAAATGTGAACAGTGTTACTACACAATTGGCGATGAGTAGGGTCGTTCTTTCGCGTGTTGCATCATTGTTCTGGTTTCGCAGCTTATCCACAGCATGGAGGATTTAGTGCGGGTTTTGGTTGAGCAGCAGACGGAGCTCATGGCAACCATGAAACAAGTGCTTCCGGCGTTGCTCTCCAGGCCGTCTGCTCCAGCGCTGTTCCCTCCTCCCTTTCCCCCATATGACGAGATGGCGGAGGACTGGGACGCATATGAACATCGCCTTCCGCAGCATTTCCAGGCGTTTCATGTTGCCGATGCAGAGGTATGTCGTGGTCTTTTCTTGTCTTGGATATCTTCCTCACTGTATCAAGTTTTGCGGCAGCTAGCCCCATTGCAGGAACCCTCGTCCTCGTCTTTTGACGCATTGTGTTCATTGCTGTCTTCATATTATTGCCGCCGCACGCATGTTGTAGTGGCTAGGGTCGAGTTCTATCAATGCAAGAAGCAGCCCCATCAGTCTTACTGGGCGTGGGCCGCTACCCTGCACGGTCTTAGTCGCAAGTGTCATTTTGTCACGGAGCAGTCGCGAGAGTCGTAAGCCCACGTTATGGTGCGCGACGTCATTATTCATTCGGCCCCTGATAGGGAGGTCCAGCAACGGGCCCTGCAGTTAGAAGACCCTTCCCTTGAGGAAGTCCTGTCCATTGCTCAATCGTATGAAGTCTCTCACGCCACAGGTCAACAGTTGGAAGTGTGGTGCGACGTCGCGGCGGTTCAGGGCGGTGCAGCCGCGTCCACTGCGTCCGGGACGACGTGCGAGCAGTACAATCTGGCCGTTATGGACGCTCCTGCACGGCACATAAACAGAGTTCTGGCCGCCGGCCCCTGTTACCGTCCTGTGCGTCATGCTATATACATCATGATCGGTCAGAGTGCCCCCAGTGTTGGGCCGTTTGTTGCAAATGTAATAAAAAAGGACACATTGCTAAAGTTTGTCGCTCAGCCTCCAAAGAATCAAAGGAAGCAGGTACAGAGGACATGGACATTGACATTCAGGAAGTTTCGTCGGGCCAGGCTCCCGACGCATCGGCACACAAACTCTTTATCGAGGTGTCGGTTCGGTCGCACCGATTACAACTGCAAGTAGATACGGGCATGGCAGTTTCTTTGTTGAATGCACAAACTTACTCCGACCTTGGGTCACCCCCATTGGAGCCAGTTTACCGGCGTCTACGCGGTTATGGTAAACAGTTCATTCCCCTACTGGGTCAATTCACTACCGATGTGACTTACAAATCAGTCACTCGGCCTATTACTTTTATTGTTGCCAGTGATGCGAGCTCCGCTAACCTTTTTGGTTTGGATGCCTTTCAATCTTTCGGTTTTTCTATCACTGACACCATACAGTTGGTCTCCGAAGACGTTCCTTATCAATCATTGGAATCTTTGATCTCTGACTTTCCGGATATCTTTGAGGAAGGCCTGGGGTGTGTTTCAGACTTTGAAGCTCATGTAATGTTGAAGGCGTTGGCTCGCCCGTGTTTTCTACGTGCAAGGCAGATTCCCTTGGCTCTCCGCCCTCAGGTAAAAGAAGAGCTAGACCGGCTGACAGCCCTCGGGGTCATTCTTCCCATTTCTTCTAGTGAGTGGGCTTCGCCCCTTGTTATTGTCAGGAAACCCTTGGGAAAATTACATCTTTGTGGCGATTTCAAGGCCACCATTAATTCCCAATTGGTGGTGGACACCTGTCCTTTGCCTCGTGCTGATGAATTGTTCTCCACCATGGCGGAAGGCCAATATTTTTCGAAAATCGATCTTTCGGAGGCTTATCATCAGATACCACTTGATGAGGCCTCAAAACGGCTGGCGGTCATCAACACCCCGTTTGGTCTTTACCAATACCAGCGGTTGGCCTTCGGAATATCCAGTGCACCGGCGATATTCCAGTGTTATCTTGAGCACGTCACGTCGACAATCCCTCATTGTATTAATTACCTGGACGACATAATTGTCACAGGCCACAGCATGAAGGAACACTTGCACAACCTTCGCACCTTCTTTCTCAAATTCAGGTCCGTGGGCTTGCGTTGCAACCTGCATAAGTCGAACTTCTTCCAACCGTCCATTAAGTATGTGGGCTACGCCATCTCTCAGTACGGCGTCCAGCCGCTAGGAAGTTCGGTCCAAGGTATTGTCGACCTTCCGCAGCCCGCTTCGCTGAAGGAGTTACAAGCTTTTTTAGGCAAGATTGCCTATTACCACCAGTTCATTCCCAGGGCTTCCACCATAGCCCACCCCCCATACTGCCTTCTGCGCAAGGGTGTTCCTCTTGATTGGTCGTCTGCATGCAAGCGAGCGTTCACCTTGTTGAAGGGCCTCCTCACGTCAGCGCCTTGTTTGGCTACTTTTGACCCCCATAAGCCGTTGGTCCTGGCTACAGATGCTTCGCAGTATGGGGTGGGGGCGGTCCTGGCCCATCGCAACGCGGATGGCTCCGAGCAGCCACTGGCGTTTGCGTCTAAAACTCTTAGTCCCGCACAGGCCCATTACTCCCAGGTGGAAAAAGAGGCATTGGCCATTGTTTATGCTGTTACCAAGTTTCACCCTTTCTTGTATGGCACGAAGTTTCAGTTAATCACTGACCATAAGCCGTTAATATTGTTATTTGGCCCCACCTCTCAGATTCCAGATAGAGCGGCCTACAGACTACACTGCTGGGCCTTGTTCCTCTCTAAGTACCATTATGACATTCATTTTTGCCCTACCGGACAGCATGCCAACACAAACGCTCTTTCCCGTCTTCTGGTGGGCCCGGATTCTATGTTTGATTGAGAGGAGATTATGTGTTTTCATTTGGATGTGGCATCCCGCCAAGCGGTTGATGGCTTCCCGATCACTAGTTCTAGAGTCGCCAGGGAAACAGCAGCTGACCCGGTTCTCCGGCAAGTAGTTCGCCTCGTTCAGCAGGGGTGGTCATCCCAAACTTCAGGCCGGGCCTTGGACCCTCTTCGAAATTATTTTGTTCTACGAGACCGCCTCTCCGTCTTGGAAGGAATTCTCCTTCTGGCTACCGAGGATACAGCTCCTCGTGTGGTTGTTCCTGCACGTTTGCGATGGGAGGTCCTCACGTTATTACATGAGGGGCACTGGGGTGTTTCTCGTACTAAAACCCTGGCTCGCAGACATGTGTACTGGCCCGGTATTGACAGAGAAATTGAGCACTTGGTGGCAGCCTGTTCCCAGTGTGTGAGCCAACAGGCATCTCCCAGGTCAGCATTCTCTTCATGGCCACCTGCAACCCAGGCATGGGAACGTGTTCACATAGATTTGGTGGGCCCATTTCTCAATGGCTTTTGGCTCATTGTCATTGATGCTTATTCCAGATTCCCATATGTGGTTTGCTGCTCCTCAACCACTACAGAAGTTGCAATCCAGGCACTAGCAAAAATTTTTTTGGTGGTAGGTCTGCCAGTCACCCTGGTATCGGACAATGAACCTCAGTTTCTTTCACAGACCTTCCAGGATTTTTGTAGGCGCTTCGGTATTCGGCACATTTGCTCTCCCCCCTTTCATCCACAATCAAATGGGGAAGCTGAGCGCATGGTGCGCACATTTAAGACGCAGATGAAAAAGTATGTGTATGAATTTCCGGCAGAGGAGGCATTGACGTTTTTCCTGACGGCATACCGGACTACACCAATGGGAGAACGCAGCCCCGCAGAGCTCCTTCACGGACGCCAACCTAGGACTCTGCTGCACCTCCTCCGGCCTGGTCCTCACCAGTCTTCGGACAACGGAGTACCCGGCTTTCCACGGGGTATGTCGGTCTGGGCACGTGGGTTTGGTTGCAATCCACGTTTGATACTGGCGGTGGTCCTGCACTGCAATGGCCGCCGGCTCTATACCTTGCAGGCGGGGGACCGAGAGGTACGTCGTCACCAAAATCAGCTACGTCCACGTTTGGGCACCCACCCTCCGACCCCTCGGGCACCGGCTTCGCCATTGCCGGCATCCGTGTAATTTTCTCAGGGGCCGCTACCGCCCCTCCCCCCACACGCCAATGGTTATCAGCCTTGGCAGCCTCCAGTAGCTCCAGCACCGGCATCGCCATCGTTAGAAATGCCCCAGCGAGAGCCGGCCCCCCTCGCAGGCCCGGTTTCTCAGGAGGCTGGTTCGCCTGTGGTCGTCCCTTCCTCATCGTCCCTGCCACTGGGTCTTGCCCCTCCCGAGGTGGACCAGGATCTGGAGTTCGACGGCTTGTCTCCCGTTCTGTCCCAGGCTCTGGTGGTGGGACGACGGGGGCCTCTTCGTGTGGGTCACTTCCAGCCGTATTCGAAGGTTCCGGTTCGAGGGTTGGCTGATCCCCTCGACTCCAGACTTCCGATGGACGTGGAGGTCATCACTCCTGCACGACTTTCCACCTTCCGATGCAGTGGATCACAGTGGCTTCACCCCCCGAAGGAGGAGGGGTGCTGTAGCCACCAGAAAGATCACGGAAGGCGCACATCGGCACGGTGCATTACGAACAGTAGTTGCCGCAAGTAGAGTCCCGTCCACCAGAGGGCACGCGAGAATTCGGCCGCGACCTCTGCCGGCAGAACAACAACAACAACAACAACTCAGGCAGCACAGGCTGTGCCCAGTCAGTTCACATCGGGCATGCCTAGAAGACAGTTCCCGGTACATGCTATGTGAAGTGCGACGGAAAACGTGAACAGCGTTACTACACTTTTACTGACCCATCAATTTCTTTTCTGCATTTCTAATAAGATACTGTTTGAAAAATTCTAGTCTTGTGGTGCAAAGGGTATCATTTTTGAGACAGGCAGCATATCATTTGTATCCAGGGAGCAACGTCCTGTGAAATGGTCTTTGAATGCAGTGCACTGCAGGGCTCTCAGCTCTTTCTACTATTTGTCAATGGTTTTAGTTGTGATGGTCATACCCTGCTCTTCGTAGGTGATATACAGCATTAATGACTAAGAGTAGTAAATCAGCTGAGGCACTAAAGGAAGCTGATTTTTTGTTCGAATGAACCAAAATGTGGTTCAAAGCAAACAAAATGAAATTAAATGACGATAAAACCAAGAAAATAGTATGCAGCCTTGGTGACTGTGGACCCGTAGCAAATGTTAATAATGTCAGACTTCCGGTAATCATTATTGATAATAAGCTGACATGGACCAAACACACTGCACATGTGTGTTCTAAGCTCTCAAGAGTAATTTACTTCCTCAGGAGGCTCAAATGTGTGATAACACACCAGAACTTAATCACTGTGTATTATGAACTGTTTTACAGCCACATCATATGTGGATTACTTGTACGGAGACACTCTGCTGGAAGTAAAACATATTGCTCCTACAGAAATTGCCCCTATCTGAAGTTGAGACATTTGGAGGTCTGTCAGAGACTACAGCAAGGTTTGCAGAAGAAGGTGATGCATTTTTGACTCGGATCATCACTTGCGATGAAACATGGGTTCATCACTACCCTCCAGAATCCAAACAAGCCAGTAAGGAGTGGTGGAGGAAATGGGAGGCAGTACCAGTGAAAGCCAAGACTTGACTGTCAGCTGGCAAGGTTCTTAGGTTCTTTCAACCATTTTTTTCGATCAGCGAGACTTTTGCTGATTGATTTTTTTGCATGAGCAATGCACAATCAATGCTGCTTTCTACTGCAAACTGTTGAAAAGGGCGAGAGTTGCACATCGCCGCAAAAGACGAGACCAATCAATTCGACAGGTAATCCTCCTACATGACAATGCGCAATCCCATGCTGCAGTTCTAACTGTCTCCAAGGTACACAAAATGCACTGGACTACACTTGGTCATCCTCTTACAGTCCAGCCTTGTCGCCCTACGATTTCCATTTATTCGGACCGCTTACAGAAGCTCTAGGATGGCGACAATTTGAAGATGACAAGAGTGAGGAAGACTTCATGCGCAACTGGCTGGTGACACAGCCCAGTTCTTTTTATGATGAGGGCATCAAAAAGCTGTCCATATGACCCGCCAGGGTAGCCGAGAGTGCTAACGCGCTGCTTCCTGGACTCGGGTAGGCGTGCCGGCCCCGGATCGAATCCACCCGGTGGATTAACGACGAGGGCCGGTGTGCCGGCTTGCCTGGATGTGGTTTTTAGGCGGTTTTCCACAACTCACTAGGTGAATACCGGGCTGGTTCCCACGTTCCACCTCAGTTACACACCTCGCAGACATTTCAAACATGTCCGCACTATTTCACGATTTACACTAGACACAGACAGTTGGGGTACACTGAATCCGTCCTGGGGGGGGGGGGGGGGGGCGGTGGCAGGAAGGGCATCCGGCCATCCCTAAAGCTAACATTGCCAAATCCGTTGTAAATACGCCGACCCTGTGATCCCTGTGGGACTATGGCATAAGTGAAAGAAAGAAAGAAAGAATCAAAAAGCTGTCCATATGCTGCAGCAAATGCATTTCCAAAGCAGGAGACTATGTGGAAAAATAAATTATAATTGCCTTGAGTTTTTCAATAAATGAATTTAAATAAAAAACAAAATCCCATTTATATTTGATCCACCCTCGTACTGTCACATGTGAAGCCACAAACTGAAAACATTTAAGTGCTGTAAAAAATTGTTTATAACCATTGTTTACAACATCAGTGTTGTGTAATGCTTCTAGTCTGTTATCTTAGTTTTAGCAGTGGTTTTAATACAGAACTGCTAAGATGTAACACAATCTGTCCAGCCACGGCTGTTGAACGATTTTGACTAAGTAATAGTAATAGCTTACATATGAGTGACTTGCCCTACTTTGACAATGAAAAGAAAGGAACCAGCAGAAAAATGCACCTGTTGGGGCACAAAAAAGGTGAATGTGTTCCTCTTTATTAAAAAATCATGCTGAAAAGTGAGGTACCAGGTGTCCCATTGTACCTTTATCACCACCTTTAAAAATATTTGCAAAAATATTGGCATGCAAACATATTCATGCTTTTTTATGAGGTAGCAGAAGAGAGTGGCGACAGGAGAGATGTAATAAATATTGGAAGATTGTAGGGAATGGTTGTGGTACAGAAAGAGCGAAGGAGATAATGACAGTGTGGCAGAAAGAGAGGGACACAGTGGCAGTGGAACATAGTAAACAGTGAGAGAACAATGCTAGGAAAAGAGTGAAGGAGACAGTGCCAGTGGGAGACAAATAAAGAGAAGGAGAAAGCAGAAGTGGGTGAGAGCCAGTGGTAATGAGACACAGTTTTTGACAATGACAGTGAGGAAGAGAGAGATAGTGGACAGTGAGAAGTGACAGCAGCAGTGGGACGGGATGCGATAGTAGTAGTAAGAGAGAATAAGGGCAAGAAAATGACAGCAAGAGGAGACAATAGTAGTAGGACAGATTGAAGGTGACTGTGGCTGTAAGACAGGAGACAGTGACAGGTAGAGAGGCACAAAGATATAATGACAATGAGTTGAGCCAAATGAGTGAGCGATACGAACAGCTGGAAGTGCATGGGTATGAGAAACTTACAGTGATGGGCTGGGTGTGAGCAAGTTACAGTGAGAGCAGCTTGTGGGAGTGAGAGGTGACTTTTATGTTTAAAAGAGCGTGAATATGTTTGCTTGCCAATATTTTTGTGATAATTTTTAAAGGTTCTGAGGAAGGTAGAATAAGGCAGCTGGTGCCCCACTTTTCAGTCAGATTATTTTAATGAAGAGGAGCATATTCATCTGTTTTGTGCTCTGATATGAGTATTTTTTCACTGGTTGATCCATTGGTTGAGGAGTGGGGATAAATTTACATTGAATTGGGTGTTCATTGCAACTTTAAAATTACCACAAATAAGAGTTGCCCCATTTGGTTTCTTATAATAATCACACAATTCACCCTTTGACTTGATGACACCGAAATGATTACTCAGAGATAATGTAATCTGTCTAACTCAATCCATGCAGATTCCATCAACCACAAAATGCTGCATCTACAGAACGGCAGTAGTGAATTCACTTAAAGTGTAAGTGATACATGGCTCTTAAACATTTTTTCCTTTATTGTTATTTCATTCCCCTTGCCTCATATGAATGAGAGTGTGTTGTCAGCAGGACAACATCCTACTATTCAGGGAAAAGCTCTAAAAATATATTAAGACATTACAAACATGATTAAAGTCTGCAACAAGTTTACAATAATTTTTAAAATCTATAAGACGATTAATGTTTGATACTAGTTACATAAAATTACAGTTTATTTTCTTTGTTTTTTTATTTAAAACCAGGAAGACTAAAAGGATAAAAGAAAAATAGATATTTAAAATGCGAGCACTTATCTATTTGTATTATGTAATTAGGAGTCAAACCCGAATTTCCTTAATGTAAGCAGATGCCTTAACTGCCTCAGCCATCCCTACACACTTCTGTCCAAGCTACATTCTTAACTTGCCACAAACTAATAGTGGCCAATGTCCATTCACCTACTTGCTCACAGCAAAACCCATATTTCCGCAAGAATATGTGTGTCTTTATGTGTTCTGTCAGGCATGTGACTGCCTTGATAACTTCAGTGTGGATGCACAACTGGGTGCAAGCCACTTGTAAGAGAATAGGATTTGCTGTGAGTAAGTAGGTGAATGGACAATGGATGCTACAAGTGTGTGACAAGTTGAGAATTTGGGTCAGATGGGAACTATGTCCAGATGGACAAGGCAGATAAGACAACTGTTTGTATTATTTGTATTATGCAGGAGATCTAGGTTCATGTTCCAGTCCGGCACATGTATATAGCTACACAGTTATGTGATTTAACAAACATGACAGCCGTGTCTTGGTTGTGAACAAATTCAAGCAATTACAGAATTTGGTCTTGAAGGAAGGCATACTTTAATATGCTTACATTGGTGAATATATTCAGTTACACGTTTTGTGGAAAAACACTTTCTTTTAATCCAGGGGACCCTAAACCAGATACCTAGTCAGTAGAATCCAGCAAGAGATGGAGTTGTGATCAGCCATCAAAAGCACACTCTTGTTCTTAAAAACCCGAAGGATCTACACTGCGGAGAAAATGATTTTGTGGTAAGAAAGTGGGTGTTGTGTGGGGCTGAAGCATGTGGGTATAAATATAGGAGCCATTGGTTGGTATCTATGGAAATGAAGGTCTGTGGTGGGGTTGGATAGTGGGAAGATGGAAAGAGAGAGGGAGTTTGATGTATGGGCAGGGCCTAGTGTAAAGAGGAGATGGGATGGGGAAAGACGGAGAGGAAAATTATAGTTTATTCTTTTGTCCATAGATCCTATTTTACAATGGTATTAGATATGTCATTTATCAGTTTCATACAAAAAAAAAAAAAAAAAAAAAAAAAAAAAAATCTTTGAAGTTTGCCATTGATACCAAATAAATTTTGTTTTGTACAATGTTAACAAAATCAATAGCAATGTAATTTGATGATATATGCTAATTGCCTGAATCAATTTATGCATGAATATTGGATACGTAAGAAAAGTAAACAAAGTTCATTGTTTGGTTTCGCCACACTGCCAAAAAAACTAAAATACATTTATAAAAACTGAAAACTTTTTCAAACAATGAAAAATCCAGAATGGAAAAGTAACACTATAATGAAAAAGGATAGATAGCTACTCACCATGCAGTGGAGATGCTAAATAGCAGACAGGCACAACAAAAAGACTTCTAAACACATAGCTCACACACACATGGCCACTGTGTCTGGCTGTTGAGGCCAGACTGCAAGCAACTGTGCATGATCAGAGAAGCAATCTGGGTGGTGGGAGTAAGGAGGAGACTGGGGCAGAGAGGCAGAGGTTGGTTGGCTGATTCGGGGAGGGGACCAAACAGTGAGGTCATTGGTCCCATCGGATTAGGAAAGGATGCGGATGGAAGTTAGCCGAGCTTTTCCAAAGGAACCATCCTGGAATTTGCCTGAATCAATTTAGGGAAATCACAGAAAACCTAAATCAAGATGGCCTGATGCGGGATTGAATTGCCATCCCCCTGAATGCGATTCCAGTGCGCTAACCACTGCACCACTCGCAAGGTCAGAGGGGGAGGGAGAGCAGGGTATGCATGGGAGACGGTAAAGTGCTGTTTGTGGGAGCATACAGGGGCAAGGTAGGACAGAGGGTAGGGAAGCTAAGTTCAGTTAGGAGGTTAGATGGGGAGTGGAGGGGGCAAGGAGACAGGGGAGTAGAGAAGCAAAAAGAATGTGAGAATGTGGGCGTGCTTGTGTAATGACGGCTGTGTAGTGCTAGAGTGGGAACAGGGAAGGGGATAGATGGGTGACGGACTATGACTAATGAAGGTTGAGGTGAGGAGAGTTACGAGAATGTAGGATATACGCTTCTCACTAACCCGGCCATCAGTAGTCTGGCCTCTCAGTAATCCGGTACACATCCAAAAACACATGCACAATGAATTATTGTGCACAACAATGCTCAGTTAAGCAATGCTTTATATACTGTATTTGAAATTGTAGCTTTCTTTATAGTTCAGAATCATATCTTCTAAAAGCAAACACGTTATGGTAGACATTAAGCAGAAACTCGAAATTTTAGATAAGTTAAATCGAGGTTCTTCGCAGAAAGCCATTGCTGCTGAGTTCAGTGTTGGACGAGCAACTATTTATGACATCAAAGAGAAAGAAGATGTTATTCGACAGTACTCAACACAAATGGATAGTGAGTTGAGAAAACTGAAGGTTATGCAAAAGAGTACAAAAAAAGAACTAGACGTAGTTGTTTATAGATGGTTCATACATCAATGCAGTAAAGGAATTCCAGTCAGTGGCCTGATTATAAAGAAAAAAGCAGCTGCATTTAATAAACAACTTGGCAGTAGTAACTTGTTTGCAGCAAGCGAAGGTTGGCTATCAAACTGGAAAAACAACATGGCATTCAGCAGCTGACGGTCACTGGGGAAAGTTGCTCAGCTAACAATAAGGATGCTGATGAGTTTATAAGCAAGATACGGAAGATAATAGAGGAAGAAGATTTAACTGCTTGTATAATGCTGATGAAACAGAACTCTTTTATAAGATGCTTCCTTCATAAACATTATCTGCCATGAACAAGAAGGAATCTCACGGTTACAGGTAACAGAAACAGTGTGTAACATTTATGGTGTGTTGTAATGCAAATGGGAGTCATAAACTACCACTTATGGTGACTGGAAAATCCCAACATCCATGTTGTTTTCAACATACTGACATAAAAACTCTACCAGTGCAGTATTGTGCTCAGAAGAAAGTGTGGATGGACAGACAAATATTCTCTTGGTGGTTCCATGAAACGTTTGTACCAGCAGTGAGAAAAGAGCTAAAGAAGGAAAAGCTTCCACTGAAAGCTATCCTAATAATTGACAATGCTCCCAGTCAACCTTCAAATGTTCCTCTAATGTCTGATGGTATACAAGCACTCTTTCTCCCACCTAATGTGACAGCCCTATTTCAGCCTATGGACCAGGGAATTTTGGAATCAATTAAACGCCATTATCAACATTCACTTCTCATCGCCTTGCTGAACAAAAGTGAAAACGACTCTATTGAGACTATGCTGAAGGCATGGAAAGCAATTAACATACATGATGTTTTCCAAGCAGCTGAACCATGGGATAAAGTGGAGAGTGCTACCATAATGAAGAGCTAGAGAAAATTGTGGCCATCCACTGATGCCGAGTTGGAGCCAGTACTGAGTGACAGTGATGAGTCAGTCAATTCGGAATTATCAATTACTTTGTACACTTACATATTCCACAACCTTCCAGGAGGAGAAGAAAATATGATGAAGATGTTACTACGTGGCTGAGTGAGGAAAACTGTGATATGGCCCAAACTTTAACAGATGAAGAAATAATCAAAAGCGTGCAAGAAAGTAATGATGAAAGTGATGAAGAAGAGGACACAGGAGGAGAGAGAGCATGCAGATTTCTCACACTGCTGGTGCTGAAGCTGCTGAGGACTTCCTGGAGTACATTATACAACAGCCAGATACATACAGTACTGACGTAATGCTTGTAAAACAGTTACATGATAAAGCATACCACCATCGCGTATCATCATTGCTACAGTTAAAAATTAGAGACAGGTTTTGTAGTGAATAATATGACTGTATAATTATGTACAGTATATCGTACACTCAAGATCTAAGTTTTCTTTGAAAATTAATGTATTTTTGGATTTAATAAAGTGTATCCTCTATGTTTTAAAATTATATCCTTCAGTTTAATAAAGTACAGTACAAAATATCCCCTGTGTTTTCAAAATAAATAAAAAACAAAATAAATGAATAAAATAAATTTCAGACACTCAATAATCTGGCACTTCTGCTAATCCGGCATCCATATGCGCCAGGAATGGCTGGATTAGCGAGAGTCTAGTGTATTGCAGGGAGAGGTCCCACCTGCACAATTCAGAAAAGGTCTTGTTGGTAGAAAGGAAGGTGAAAACTAGTTTTTTTAGATTATGTATGTTTATATATACTGCAGAAAATGTAGGCATTTATACATAGTGAAAACCAAATCATATTTGCACCAAATACACTTGTTATGTGTCCTGTTCTGTATTTTCACTACTGCAATTTGTTTTTCTTTCTTTCTTTCTTTCAGTAAATTTGCTTCCGCAAGAAAAAGAAAGTATTTTATTCCATATTAACTTTATATTTGTCCTGTGGATTTGCCTATAAGTACTGCTTCAACATTCAAAGCAGTATGTCAGAAAAAAAACAGTAAAAATGAATCCCCAGGCTTGCAAAATGAAACTCTGGATTACAAAAGGGGTAAAAATTTCATGTAACATACAAGAGAGTTATATGCATCTCAAAGATATTCTGATGAGCCTATTGTAAAAGAACATTGTAGATAATATTGTAAAATACTGAAAAGCATTACAAGGTGCTCTAAAATATTAAATCCGAAATAGACAACTCAAACAATAAAATAAAAACCATCAAGGGCACTATAAAAGGGAGCTGGGGAAAAAAGATGATAGTTTTTCTAACATAGAAATAAGACATTTTGGTAGTTTGATTAAAGAAACTGATGCAGTTGCATGTGTCCTTAATGAGCACTTTCTAACAGCTTTTGAGAAAACTGGTTGTACGGGCTCAGTCAATGAAGCTATAGACCTTCTGAAAGAATCTGTATTGCGCAAAATAAGTCAAATGTATATAGCTCCAGTTACTGTTTGCGAGGTGAAAAGGACCTTCACTAAAATTAAACCAAAAATTCATCTGGCTTTTGATAATATTTCCTCTAAGGTACCTAAACATTCTCATATTGCTATTTCTGTAGTACTTTGCCATATATTTAATGAATCCCTTTAACAAGGTATCGCCCCAGACAGAATAAAGTATGCAGATGTGAAACCACTATTCAAGAAAGGGGATAAAACTGATGCTTCTAACTACTGTCCGATTGCCCTTTCAACAAGTTTCTCCAAAGTTCTTGAGAAACTTATACATAAAAGAATTGTGGAGCACCTGAACATCCACAAGGCTTTTAGCCATTGTTAGTTCACATCCCTATCTATTATAGTTTAAGTGGCACAATGGGAATGTCACTTCGATCGTACTTAACTGATAGAAAACAGAGGGTATCGCTTAACCATGGAGATGGCATAATAGCCTCATATGGTTGGGGAACAGTAGGTACAGGAGTTCTGCAATGTTCTATGCTGGGCCCCTTGCTCTTTCTTATCTTTATTAATGACCTTCCACACTGTACAAAAGCTACTACCAACTTCACTCTCTTTGCTGTGAACTTAACTCTCTTAGCAGATGATACATCTCTTTTAGCTGAAAAACACTTGACAGAGCCATTGCAACATCTGCCAACTTTGTGTTCAATGATCTCTATAAATGTATCACATGCAATGGCCTGACGTTTGAAAAAAAAAATAAATAAATAAATAAATATCATTTCCATGGGTCTCAGAAAGTGCGGGAGGACACAAGTCTAAGCAGTAATGATCATGATATCTGTCAAGTATACTCTTTATGCCTCCACATCAACAATAAATGAAGTTGGCTGTGTCATATTCTGGACTTGAGAAAAAGACTTTGTTCAGCAACTTACGCTCTACATATTATAGCAGTGACTGCAAATATTGGCACTGTTAAGGTTGCTTATTTTGGCTACTTTCATTCATTGTTGCCAAATGGCATAATGTTTTGGGAAGATCAGCCATTGGCAAATAAAGTATTCATCACTCAGAAAAGAGCAAACCAAAATCTAAGTGGAATGAGTAGAAATCATTCACGCAGAAATCTTTTTAAAACACATAAAATATTAACAGTGATCTCACAGTATATCCTATCCTTTATGTCCTTTTTTAGTTAAGAACTTACAGTACAGAGCCCTGAGTTACTCCATATCTTACCTGTACAAAATCAGAGTAGACATTTTTCTCTGTATTTCCAGATTTATGTTTTATTTCAGCACACTGTCTGTTTTCAACAAATGTTTTATAACAACTACAGCTTCTTCCTCTTATGCCACAGCAGTCCCATTTTTCTAGAAGAATTTTATGACAGAGACAATCAATAGCTTATGAAAGATCTAGCTATGCACTAGATACTTTTCTTTCATGATCCAGGGCCTCAGAGATGTGTATTATGAAGTTTTCCACTACAGTCTTAATGGATCTCTCTTTTTTAGACCCAAATTGTGCTGGATTTTTGTCTTTCTGTGAAGTTTATAATTATTTCTTTAATCACTGCTTCTACTATTTTAGACAGAACAGTTTTGATTGTTATGGGTCTACAGTTTCCTGGATCTCCTTCTTCCCCTCTTTTAAATACTGGCACTACCTGTTTCTTTATAAACATTTTGAGAACACTCCTTCATTCATTATTCAATTTGCCAAGAATGTAAGATAACTAGCACAGTGTTTTACCATTTTGCTGATATGCCAACCAGACCCTCTGTATTTTTATTTTTTAGAGCAGCAGTTATTTTTGAAACTTCAGATTCATCTGTAAGGAGTAAGTATAAAGTATCAGCCACCCTTTTGGAACTTTCCAGTTCTTTGGTATTGTTATGTTTTGTTTTGGAAGTTTTTCCACTACAGCTATACAGCACTGATTGAAAAACACTTGATGTGGCTCTGTCACTTCTTTCCCACCTCTTTCTGGTGTTATGAGACTTCCCTGTTCTCATTTATATGAGATTGTTTTAGAAATGTTAGAAGAAATTTGTATTTCAAGTTTTTGAGGGCTAGCCTTTGTTTCTCTTATAATCCTAGTGTGTGCTTTCTTCTTGCATCTGCAAGCCTCATGACTGTTCTGTATCTTTCTGATAATTTTCATGGCTCAGTCAGTTCATCTCTTGCTTTTTTAATTTCTATAGTGTACCATTTTTTGTTTTGCTCACCCCTAATAGTTCTGATACTTTAGGACCAGCTGTGTCTATGTGGTGTCTTAATACATGACAGAAAGATTCTCATCTCATTCCTACACTGGCCTCTATGCACACATAATCCTACTTCTCAGCCTTTAGCAGAATTTCTAGCATACTCAAATTTCCAAGTTTTGTTTGTCTAAATTCAGCCATGATGTTGTCCTCGCTTTGTTATCATCTTCCAGTTTAATTGTTTGCTCAAAATGGTCTGGCACAACAGTATTCACAACCTGAACTTTTTGTCTGTCGCTAGGTATGTTTGGGAGCACATGGTCTATTGAAGTGCTTGATGTTTCGGCATATCTTCTTGAATTTTTTACATGATACTGGTAACAGAATGTCCTCACAATGTCATGAAAACTGCTTGTGTAGCCACCGTCTTTCAGCATATCTGGGAAAGAGAAGCAATTATGGATGATACGATGAGTAAATATCCAGGCGGATATTATCATCTGGGACAGTTAGCTGATTTGGGTAAGGATAAAATGTGGAGTGTGGGTAAGTGTAGGGATGATGGGATGTGTCGGCAATGGAGTAACAGTATGCCTGGATATGTAATGGGGAAACTGGTTATTGTAGTCTACTTTCCCAATAGTGTAAGATACACATAAGTGTTTAGTGTGGATGAGGAGGAGATGGAGCTTGATGAGATGGTAGAGGATTCACGTAGGGGGAAAGTAAATGGATGCAGAAAGACAGTTGGAACACATGGCACTCAAGGATTTGGAGGTAGTGATAGAACTTGGGTGGAACAGATATCCAGGCAACACTGACCTAGGTAAGGACAGGGCGAATCAACATCTTTGTAGGTGTGGAGTATGGTGGAGGGTCATAGTCCACATATTCGTCTTATTACTAGCTTTAGTCTATTGTGGGCTTTCTGTTGGAATGTTAGTAGGTGAGGTTTCCATGTTGGTTGCCAGTTGGGTCAAAACAAACTGAGATAATTTTCTTTCATCTATTCTGCAACTTTCTACAGCAATGTAATTTTGTTTTACTGCTAACGTGTTTGGAATAGTATAATTAGAATTGTTGTCGGCATTATTCTTTCACATTAAATTACTATTATAGTCTGACCCGGCGCGAGTGGTGGCCTCCTCCTGTTATGTCATTTATTCCTCCACTTAAGTGTAAGGAAGATGCGAAGGGGCTTCTTTTTTCTTGGCGTGAAATGCTTAAAAATTACTTTGCAGCGGTGAAGATGAATATATGCCATGTTTCTCTGAACTTGGACATGATGTTAAAGAAAGTGAACACAATTTTAATTCAGATAGTACTGGTAC
The DNA here is from genome assembly GCF_023864345.2 of Schistocerca serialis cubense. Taxonomy (NCBI): domain Eukaryota; kingdom Metazoa; phylum Arthropoda; class Insecta; order Orthoptera; family Acrididae; genus Schistocerca; species Schistocerca serialis. Next base: position 376,059,644 of record NC_064643.1, on the reverse strand, counting down.
TTCTGATATTGAAACAGTCACTGTGAACAATAGCTCCTTTTATCTAACAATAGCTCCTTTTATCTGTTCTTAAGTTAAAACCAAATGAAATACACAGCCATTCAGCTAAAGCAGTCCCACTAAGAAAACAACAATATTATCACATTTATATACCTGTAGCTAGGGTGACCAAGGGATCATAAGTGAAAAGCTCGACCTCGCCATAGAAATGGTATAGCATAAAACCAGAGCTTTATTCGCTGTAGCTACTAGTACAAAATGTTATATTGTATAGGGCAGCAATAAGATACTGAAAATTACAAGAAAATATAAATAGGTTAATTAGATAATGCAACTGTGACATTGGTGGTATCACTTGCTATCTACTTATTATGTATGTGGTTGTGAGATGAAGAAATCTGTCAGTTCTTTACTCTTCGGGAATTTCTGACTCCTACACATAAAAATATATGAAAGGATACATTTATTTTTTATTTATTTATTTACTTAGCATCCGTGTAGCTCATCATTATAAAAATGATATAGGATTTGTCATACATTGCCTTACATAGAAAATAGGACATGAAAAGATTTGCAATTAGATGTCCATAAATAAAATACTATTACATATAATATGAAACCATACACATAACAACATTCATAATATGCTAAATTAGAATAATAAATGAATACAATTTAGTTTTCAATGAGCATTTTGGGTCATTATAATGAAGGAAATAAGCTACCCTACATTGAATGCTGGTGATTTAAGTATTCCTTGACACTATAAAAACTCTTGCTAATTAAATTTTTTAAAATTCTTTTTTGAATATGTGGAATTTTGGTATACTTTTTATTTCCTTTGGCTGAAAAAGACCACTTTTTTGATACATAGCTTTTGTGTGACTTTCTCTATGCAAGTTGTCTCTATTTCTTGTTTTGTAGCTACGAATTTGACTGTTTAACAAAGAATGTTCCTGGTGTGCCTTTATAAAGCATATACTTTCATAAATATAGATACATGGTAGAGTCATGATTTGTAGTTCCTTGAGAGATTCTCTGTGTGTCATACCACTGATTATCCTTATTGCCCTCTTTTGAAGCACAAATGAGTGTTTAGCCAAACTGGTATTCCCCCAAAATATGATACCATATCTTAGTGTGCTTTGTATGAGTGCAAAATATGAACATAACACTGCATCAACACTACAGCAATTTTTTAGTATTCTAAGAATAAAACAATACTGACTTAATTTTTTGTTTAACATTTTGTGTGTTCTCACATATTAAATATTCATCTAGCTGTAGTCCTAAAAATTTAGTATGCGGGGTTTGATATATCTTACACAGCCCAAATTCTACAGTTAGGTCAGATTTTATTTCGTTTCTTATATGTATGAAGTTCAAACACACTGTTTTTTTTGTCATTCACAATTAATTTGTTGTTTGTTAACAAAATGATTGCTTCTTCTGTGGCTACTGCGACTCTCTCCAGTAAGTCAGTTTCAATCATAGCTTTGACAGACAGACTTGTGTCATCAGCAAACAATACTGTATCTGCTTTTGATATATGGCTTGGCATATCGTTTATAAATATTAAGAACAGCAATGGCCCCAGTACAGAGCCCTGTAGCACGCCATACCTGACTCTTTGGTATGCTGATGAGTAGACTTTACCCACATGCTGTGTCTCTACCTTCTGATACCTATTAGAAAGATAGGATTTGAACCAATCATGTGCTACTCCACAAACCCCGTACCAATATAGTTTCCTGAGCAGTAAATTATGGTCAATGACATCAAATGCCTTAGACAGATCCAAAAACAGACCACACTTTAATTCATTTCGTCTACAGAATTTATGATCAGTTTGAAAAAGTTATAAATTGCTGTGTCAGTTGACCTATTTTTCCTAAAACCGTTTTGCCCATTAACTAAAATTTGATTTTTATTAAGAAAATAAGACAGTGTTTCATGCAATACCCTTTCAATTACTTTTGAAAATCCAGATAACAATGATATAGGCCGGTAACTGATTACATCAGACTGATCACCCTTCTTGTAAATAGACTCGAACGTCGATTTCTTTAGTTTTTCTGGGAAGACTCGTATGCTAAATGACACGTTAATCATGTCAGCAAGTGTGGAATCTATGTATCTTGCACTGTTCTTATTACTTTGTCTGGAATCACATAACAGCGACATGTCATTTTATTTTTAACTGATTTGAGGCATTTTGTACCTCTAATGCAGTAACAGGGTAGAAAAACATGGTTTTGTCATTCATTGGTAGTTGCATTCTGGAGCTGGAATCACATCATCCTTGAATTAGTTTTGTTGCAATATTTGTGTAATGTGTGTTGAATATGTTGGCTATCTGTAGTTGGTCCTCAACTGTTTTCCCTTCACTTTTAATTACAAGAATCCTGTTTTTACTTTTTTGTTTACCGAAGCTTCTGTTCAATACATCCCAGGTTGATTTCATCTTGTTAGTACCTTTCCTGATATATGAGCTTCTTACCCGCTATTATAACTTTTTTTATAAACTTTTCTGCAAATATCTGATTGGCGAGAAACTCATTCAGTTTCCAGGTTGCTCATTTAAGCAGTATTTGCCGAAACATCCGAAGAAATTTTGAGTAAAAGCTGGATGCTGTAGTACACAGATATTTCTGTTAGCACACATTAGTGGCCCATGCAGTATGATGTAGTGGTGGGCAGGAAATGTTAGAAATCACAGTGACTGAGAAGTCGCAGATATCACAATAACAACTTTACAGAATCTAACTGCGATTTCAGTCACAGTTAGCAGTCGCAAGTAGTATTTCACATTCAAAGACGTGAGCCATCTATTGGTCGAATTTAGCACTGCTTTCTGCGATTTCAGTGACAAGTCGCAACTAAGAGTCGCAAGTAGCAACTAAAAAGCGAGGTTAACTGTGGCATCTGTTGGCCAAAGTTTGTACTACGCTCGTCTCTGCGATTCGCAGTCTAGTCCAACTGCGATTTCCGTGACAAGTCGCGACCAAGAGTCGCAAGTAGCAACTAATAAGCGCAGTTAACAGTGCCATCTGTTGGCCAAAGTTCGTACTACGTCCATCTCTGCCGTAAGCTATCGAGTCCAACTGCGATTTCCATGGAGGTATATACCTCCATGGCGATTTCCGTGACAAGTCGCAACTAAGAATCGCAAGTAGCAACTAAAAAGCGCAATTAACAGTGCCATCTGTTGGCTAAAGTTCGTACTACGTCTATCTCTGCGATACGATATCGAGTCTAACTGCGATTTCCGTGACAAGTCGCTACTAAGAGTCGCAAGTAGCAACTAAATAGCGCAGTTAGCAGTGCCATCTGTTGAGCACAGATCATACTACGCTATTCGCTACCGAGAAACTGCGATTTCTGTGACCAATCGCAACTAAGAATCACAAGTAGCAATTACAAAGCGCAGTTAACATTCTTTTCCTAGTGCCATCTGTTGACCGACATACGTACTTCGTTATGAGAGCCTTGTGCCTCACGAGATCGGTGTGCTATGTGTGCATATGAAGGACTTATTTCATTAGTGGTACAAGTCCATTTTTGTTCATTTTGAAGTACAGAGTCGTAAAGTTAAATGAGCGCTGAAAAATCTGCAGTTGAGATACCAGAAATATTCAAGCATATGGCTTCTTGCTAGAGATGAACCTTTATTTATGTTTGTTTGGATCATTAATTTCAGAAGCATTATAGACAGAAAAGTGGAGGTAATGGACTTGTACCACTATTGAAATAAGCCCTTCACATTATATGACGACATGCACATTCAGCATCAGTTATGGTTGGTCAAACACAGCTGTGACTCTAAAAGTATTATATTAATAAGAAGCAACATTGCCTTTTTCTCCCGAAAATATCAAGTAACGTAACAAATGTGTTTGATTCTGCTTCCAATATGACAGTTTTGCTTAATACTCCACATGCCTACAGGACTTTGCAATGTTAACACAGAGGAACTCAGACATATGTGTAAGCGTAGTGAAATGAAAACAGTATTATTGGGTCATATGAATGCCTCACTTTTGTTCCGACACAGTTCAAGACTCGGGATAAAAGTTTTACACCTGGTGTTCTACATGGCAACTTCACACACAAGAACTTTTTGCCGACACTACTACCACCTACATAAGTAAGCTTTTCCTGTGTTACTTTCAAGTAATGCACTTAACCTATTCCTGATTTAAATGGAAGATCTGTACTTCCCACTTTCATATCAACTGCGTCAAAATGCATATTGTAGACTTTGGGATATGTTACAGGTCAGTGTCACACCAAGATTGTGGAGACAGGGAGGGGGGGGGGCGGCATGTCACTCTCCAACTAGTGTTTACCAGTAAATAAGTGGCGGAAAATTACGGGTATAGGACGGCTTAAACATGTGGAAAATGAGATTTTCATTATTCACTCACTGTATTTAACATTTATTATTCTTTTAAAATCGCACAACAACTTCAATAAAACACAGTTTAATCACTCATCTGCACACTTATTTCACAATTATGTCACTTTTAAACAGCAAAATCTTCTAAGAGCTGTCTTGAATCTTCACGAGTCTCTCTCAACAGCCTTGATGTGGATAGTTACATACAGCAACAAGTAATCAGAGTCAGAACTGTGTCTGCAAAATCACAAGGATTATTTAACAATTTTTGCTGTCACTAATTACAAGTAATATTATTGACAGAGTAGAATGCTAAAATTTGCTCTAATGAAAGCCACTCAATGGGGTATATTTCACATTTGCAAGAACGATCTCACTGAAGTAATTAAGTCCATCGAAACACTTAGAAACTAACCTCTCGTCTGATGAAAACGGTCTAAAGACGCAGTGGCAGTTTCTCCAGATCTGTTGGCAATGATATTTTGAGTTATCACTTTACTGAGTGACTAAAATGTAGTTCGCGTACCTGTGAACATAACAATATGGTAGAATTCATTTTATAAACACGAACTATTACGCTACTGTATGGCTACTTACATATTAATTACATTATTAATATTTTCACAGTTGTTTCTTCAATACAAAATAACGCCAGTGGAAGAACAAACGTAAAACATACTTACCAATGACAGGTTTGTTGCGATGCAATTTTCTGTGTGGACAGATGTAACTTTTTCATACGATGGTAAGTCGCAGGAGTCACAGAAATCGCAGAAGTAGCAGAAGTCACAGAAATCGCAGAAGTCGTAGAAATCGCAGAAGTAGCAGAAATCACACAAGTCGCAGAAGTAGCAGAAGTCGCAGAAATCGCGGAAGTAGCAGAAATCGCAGAAATAGCAGTGGCGGAGGGATACACGACCTAGGTTCATGAACTGCGACTCTTAACTGCGACAAATCACAGTTAAGAACAACAGATACTGAAAAGAAATCACTGATATCGGAAAATCGCAGTTTAGCCCATCACTAGTATGATGGTTCCTACAGGCAGTCTAATCGTCCTTTTCAAGAAAAAAAAAAAAAAAACTCTACCGTTGATAACTGGCAAGTCCGTATTAGAAGACACCAGAGCTCTACCGCCACAAAACACGCGTTATTGCACACACGCAGCTGCGATGACGTAGAAAACCCATGGAGGTAGAACAACTTCTTTTTACCTCCATGAGAAAACCCGTTCTCGTTGTTTTCCTCTGCATAACAGATTTGGCCACTATTTCTATGTTTCGATACAGTGTATCGATACGTGGAACTGTTTCAGTGTTTCGGAACGGCTGTGGTTCACTGTTTCGAGACAGTGGTGTTTCATTCCGTCCCTGTCTCGGATAACCGGACCAGATTCGATCTCGACCCAGCCACAAAAACTGTATCGTTGTTTCAAAATAAGGCTGTTTCAGTCCGCCTGTGCTTGGAACGGACTAATTGTATCGAAACAATGATGTTTCATTCCGCTCTGTGTCGGACGAGATTCGGGCTCAGCACAGGTATTAAAACACAACATACCACTTCACGAAACACTTTCAAGAACGTCGAAATCTTTTTGACAAGCAATAGCATGAAGCTTAAGATATCCGAAAATAAAGCTTCGTCTCTAGCTGACTGTCCTATTACGAAATGGCGTTACATCTGCTTTATAAACACTAACCAAACAATAAAACAACGCATACTATTCACATTCAAAATAATAAATATGTGAAAATCATTCAGTTAAATTACCCTTTTTTTATAACACACGCTTCTCTGTTCATGTACAGTAATCATATTAAGCAACGCAAGTAAGCCTACAACATTTTGAATAAAAAAAGGCGTAGAGTGACAGTTATTAGACATATACATAAATTTGATGTAGGTATAATTGCAAGCAATCTGTTTGACATATCACTGATAGTGTAATGGTGAACGGGAAGGGCTGGGAAGCATGGTGAATTTATAGTAACGGTTCGAAACACCTTGAAAGACAAAATTTTTTCTGTTATGTTTTGTTATTTATTCGAATTAATTGGCGTTATTTGTGAGTCTATAGTCACTGTGCCTATTATCCACAATGATTCCATTTGTATGCATGGAAATTAGCAGGATGGGTATGTTACCCATACAAACGGAATGTGGGAATCCCAGTAGCATATCCGTTGTTTCTGCAGTTTGCTCCCACTTCCAGTTCCGTTCGTTGTGGTTCTTCTGTCTTCAGCTATGGTTGTCCTCAGCCAATTGAAAAGTATGAAAGTCACACGACACAAAAGCAACGCATTTGCTGCAGGAAATACGAAACTGCCAAGACGCCTAAGTGATAGTTTCATACTTTCTGCGATATGATTATCGTTCTCGCACCTCATTTTTGTTTATAAGGACATACTTATACAGTAGACACTCAAGATGATAAAATGTCTAGGTTTATTAGATTACAAAACACAAACTGTTTCACTGTTTCGAAACAGCGTATCGAAACATTACATTGTACTGTTTCATTTGTTTCGAAACAGTTACGTGTTTCAGTTTGCCCATCTCTACTGCATAACGACTTTGTTTGTCTGGTGCGGTCGCAATACTACTTCGATATTACTGCGTAGTGCGTTCTGGAGTATCACGTGACCAAGTGGAACCTAAAAGATACTGCTCATATGTTAAGCAGCAAACTTGTACTGTATTGTATTGTATTTTTTATTGGTCCTGTTGTCTACATAGCAGCTTACGCATAAGACAATGGACAAGTCAAGTTATAAATATACAGGCTGAAAGTCATTACAAGGTATACATATTTAAGGTTACAATAATACACTTTACACGTAAGTATTTATATAACACATTTCATAAATTTAAATATTGTTCAATGGAGTAAAAGCAGTGATGCTGTAAATATGACTTAAGAGATTTTCCAAATGTATTGACATCAGTGATAGCTTTTATGTTTTCAGGAAGTTTGTTATAAAGCTTAACTCCCATGTGAAAAGTACCTTTTTGGCACAGTGCAGTGCTGATTTGAGTCATATGTAAGTTTCTGTTTTGTCTGGTAAAGTGCTCATGTATATCACAGTTTTTTTGCAGTCTCCTGTCCTTGCCTATTACATTTAATTTAAAGAACAAAAGGGTTTCCATAATGTATACACATGGTAATGGATGAATACCAGATTTCTTAAACAGGGGTTTACAAGAGTCTCTAGGCTTGCACCCAAACAAGATTCTAATGGCCCTTTTTTGTAGTTTAAAAGTGCTATTAGCTGTTTTAGAGTTTCCCCAGAAGGTGACTCCATATCTAAGACGAGAATGAAAGTACGCATGATACGCATTCAATACTGTTTTCTTACTACAGCATGATTTTAATGAACAAAGAAGGTAACATGTTTTGCTCAGTTCTGCATTGAGATATTCAATATGCTTATTCCATCTGATGTTACTCTGCAGCCAAAATCCTAAGAATTTGGTTTCAGTATTGTTACCAACTGGTTCGTCATTGATAGAGACTGATGGGATAAACATGTCCTTGTTGGGAACATTGTGGAATTTTAGAGCAATGGTTTTCTTACTGTTTATTACAAGCTGATTACTCTGTGCCCAGCTGCTAAGTTGTTTCGTGACCGTGTTTACTGTCTGCTGTATCTGTTCATTGTCGTCTCCTTTTAGTAGAATTGTGGTGTCATCTGCAAATATGATTGTTTTGTGTGCATCAAGATTTAAGCTTAGATCATTTATGTACAGAAGAAACAGAAGGGGTACCAATACTGATCCTTGGGGTACACCACATTTAATTTGTTTATGGTCAGATAAGTGATTAGATACACTTTTTAGTTCAATATTTGTGTGCTTGATACACACTGCCTGCATACGATTAGTCGGGAAGGAACTGATCCACTTGTTGGACAGACCTCGAATACCATATCTTTCTAGATTTGATAGCAGAATTTTGTGGTCCACCATGTCAAAAGCTTTTGACAAGTCAATAAAGACTCTTATTGTTTCCTGTTTTTTGTCCATCAGGTTTAGGATGGAATTGATGCACTCATAGACAGCAGTTGTCGTTTACCTCTTGTTTCTGAATTCATGTTGTTCATTACATAGGATGCTGTTTTTATTTATAAATTTCGTAAGTTTCTCATACATAAGTTTTTCCAGTACTTTAGAGATGCAGGAGGAAATTGTGATGGGTCTGTAGTTATTTACATTGTCTTTATCTCCTTTTTTATATACAGGAATAACTTTTGATGTTTTCAACACATCGGGGAAAGCGCCGGCCTGAAGTGAGCAGTCGCATAAGTGTGTGAGTACTTCAATTAGGTTTGATGTGCTCTTCTTTAACATTTTTGCAGGTATACCATCAATTCCTGCCGATTTGGAATTTTGTAGTCCTTTTATTGCTTTAGCTACTTCATCTTGTGAAACAGAACTGATGTACATTGATCCTCTACATGCACTTATTTTATACTCATTTGCCTGGGTGCTCTTAAAGTTTGATTGTAACATATTATCAGCAACGCCTGTGTAAAAGTTGTTAAATGTGTTGGCTACTTCTAAGGGGTTTGTTACTTTTATTTTTATGTGATAGTGTTATATTTTTGCAAGGTTGTCTGTATTCTCCACATTCTTTTTTTATAACACTCCACATAGCCTTTGATATATTAGGTGAATTATAAATGATTTCATCATTATGCATTATTTTTGCTGCTTTCATTACTTTTCTTAATATTTTGGAGTATTTTTTATAGTATGCACGTACTGCAGGTGAGGAATTCTTCGAGTTACATATTTCGTCTTTTCTTCTGGCATGAAACCCTTATTCCCTTTGTGATCCAGCTGTTTGTTCTAGAGTTCCCTCGTATGGTTAATGTTTTCAGTGGGAATGCAAGTTCAAAGAAATTGGTTAATGTATCAATAAAACTGTTGAATTTTTCATTTATATTGTTCATTTTGTACACTCCTAGCCATTTTTCTTTCTGTAATAAGTTTTTGAAGTAGTTTACATTATGCTGATTATAACTTTGATATGCTGTTCTGAAAGACATGTTGTTAATAATACTGCCTTGTACTTTTATGCTTAATATTTGAGCAAGATGATCACTAAAATCTGCATTGTAAATTTTTAGTGAGGTGTTGTGTAAACTCTTCTTGACTAGAAACTGGTCAAAAGCTGTTTCTGATACTCGGGTAGCAGCTTTTACTTCAACTTTTAAGTTGTAGGACGTTGCAAGGTTCAAAATGGTCTCCCTATTTCCACTATTCGTGAGGAAGTCACCACAGATTATCAATTCACAATCTATTTTATTTACTTTATTTAGCAATGACTCCATTTTGTTTAAGAAAAGTTCAAAATTCCCATATGGTGATCAATAAACTGTAGCAATAACCAGGTTGAACTGAGTAATTTTTATAGCTGCAATTTCATAACCCTTTCCGACATTTGCCCTAGTTAAGTCAGATAGTGTAATAAAATCTACATTATCCTTTGTGTAGATTGCTACCCCACCCTGCTTGCTGTTTTTCCTGCAGCAGTAAGCAGCCAAGACAAATTTGTTTATTTTCGTATTCTGGATTAAGCCAGTGCTCAGAAATGTGTAACACTGAGATATCATTAAGTTCTTGTGTGAATAGTACGTTAATTTCATCGATCTTATTACGCAGGGATTGCACATTATGGTGATAAATTTTTAGTTCGAGCGTATTCACGATTTGGTAATTGGGAATCATATTTACAGCATCACATACGTCTAGTTTAAATTAGGAACGTCAGCAGTGTTGTATTTTCGTTCTTCTTTCTTGTTTGTTTTGTTTTCCTCGCAGTTGTTGGAGGGATGTTCAGGAAGCTGATAGATTGTTCTATCCCTTACAAGTCTGTCTTTAATTATTTCACTAACATGATCACAAACAAACCTTTTCCCTTTATAGTTCAAATGCATTCCATGCTTCGTGTGCAGATTTAGATGCAGCTTGCTTATGTCCAGTACATCGCACTTAGCGTATTGAGAACACAGTTTCCTTATTTTAATGTTTGTTTTCCGAATTTCTTTCTATAAATCAGGTCATGCCTATGAGGAAGTGTGGCAACTAATGTGTTTCTGCACTTATTAGCTTGTAAAAAATTCTGCAGCATTTTCACGCAAACCTCTGCTTCATTTTTTCCCACATCGTTTGAACCCATTATACAGACGATAAAGTCATTATCTTGCATTAATTTCGTCTGAGAGTTAATGTCTACAACATTTTTACATCCCGCTCCCGGTTTCACTACACTAGTCACTGCTATGTCGCGATTTTTCTCACGGAGCATGCTGGATAGATTTCTGCCATAACTGTCTGTTAGTAATAGTACATTACTCTTTTTCCCTGATGATCTGTGTTTGTTGTTGACATTATTTGAAAAAAAAAACGCTATTCATTTTCAGTTCACTGACTTTTTCAAGTTCACGATCATTTGGAGAGTCACTTGTTTGCAAAACATGATGTTCGTTTTTTTCCCAAAATGTGACAGTTTTAACAGACTTTGTTGTTCTTTTTGTAGTTGGAACACTATTTCTGTGCGACACTTTTACCCACTCGCACGATATGTTACTTTTGTCTTGCATCACTTCACTTAGTGTTGGCTTCGATCGTAGATCCCGGTTTTCTTTCTTGAGTGAGTCAATATCACTTCTTAAGGAACTGACAATGAATTGCAGGCTCGCAATTCGTTCTTTTAGCGTTGTAATTTCAGTGTTACAATTCTTACAAACTCCCTTTTTAACAGCATAACTATATCTATTTCTCAAGTTAGAATCACACACTATACACTTGCGGCCATCTTGCTCTTACATTTTCTTCCATTATACAACATGTGGGAATTTCATGTTAACCTTCCCCTTCTGTAACACTACTGTATTCCAAATGCCAATTAATTAAAGACAATTCCACAATACTGTGAATTTGTCTCAATGTTGTATGAATCTGTTTATGACTATTTCAAACTGGGTACAAAATTATAAAGTTTATATATGAAGCCAATAAACTGTACAACTGGCAGTTAACATTTATTCCCAGAGCAGAATAGTCATATGGGAAGTTACAATGATAAAAGTGGTGGCAATCTATAATTTATCAAAGAAAGACAATATAAATGAAAAATTCAACAGTTTTATTGATACATTAACCAATTTCTTTGAACTTGAAAATTTAAGACGTAAATACAAATAAAAAAATAACATGAAACGTACGGGGCAACAGACAGGTGTCGAAAAAATGTCTTGTGACAGAAAATCTGTATTTTGAGGAAAGTAAATTCATAAGAGAAATATTTTATCCTGCTACAGCTGTCAATACATTTGAAACAAAATACTTTATTCCACGTTACTGATCAAATTCGCCTGCTCAGTCATCTTCCAGTGATTATTTACGTATGTTCGTACATTATGTTAAAAAAGATAAACATCAATGAATAGCATTGGAATTTCGTAAAAAAAGCATAATTCGACTTAAAGTGCACATTAGTATGTCCACTTTTTTGTCTTTATTGCATTTCGAGATCCTCCCAGAGGGGGGGGAGGCTGGCAGCAGCGTAAAAGGCCGCTCTACAGCCTACAGAAGAGTTAAAAAAAAACAGAATGAGAATATAACAAACAATAAAAACAAGCGATAAAATGGTGACTTTAAATAACTGCAAAATGGCGGAAAACTGTGGAAGTTAAAATATAAAAACACGGGGTTGACGATACGAATGAAGACACACAGTAAGTAGATCTTCACAATTAAAAAACACGGTGACAGTCTGGTCTCTGATCGCAAGAGTTAAAATAAACACCTAGCGACAGTATGGCGTCTGTTCGCAAAACTGAAAGTGGACGCAGAACACTGAACACTCACTAAAAACTGCACTGTAGAAGAGACGCGAAAGAAGATTGGGGGGGGGGGGAAGGAGGACCCAGATCGATGAGAGGAAAAAGGGGAGGAGGACAGGAAAAGAAAAAAACGGGCGAACCAGGGGAGGGAGATAACACATGAAAGGGGGGGCAGGGTGGATGTGGGAAGGAGTGGGGAAGGCAGAGGAGGGGAAAGAAAAAGGACTCGGAGGAGAGAATGGAATCAAAGAGTGGGTAGGTGGGGAAAAAACAGGATAGAAGAGGGGGAGAGGGAGCCCGGGAAAAGGACAGGGGGAGGGAGTGGGAGGTGAGAATAGGTGGGATAAATGGAGGGAGAGAGGGCATCATCTGGGAGGGGGAGTTGATGGAAGCCACCTTGGGAAAATAGATGGAGCGTGTAGAAGTGGAGGGTACGGAGGACACCACAGTGAAGGGGCAGCAGTGAGAGGGCATTGGAGAGGAGAGGAGCAACCAGGGGATGGGGGGGATCAAATTGGCGGGAGGTGTAGAGGATGGAAATATGTTCGAGGAAAAGGAGTAGATGGGTGAAAGGAATCGGGTCATAGAGGATCTTCATGGAGGATGGGAGGTGTAGTATACATAAGGCGGGGCAGAATGCATGACGCTCAAGTATCTGGAGAGACTTATAGAGTCTGGGGGGGGGGGGGGGTGGCGGATATCCAGGCAGCACTGGCATAACAAAGGATGGAATGGATTAAGGATTTGTAAGTGTGGAGAATGGTAGGGGGGTTCAACCACCATGTCCAGCCATTGGATCTTAAGGAGATGGAGGTGGTATTGGGCTTTGGATTGGATAGAGCAGAGATGAGGGATCTAGGTGAGGTGACGGTCGATGGTAAGTCCAAGGTAAGTGAGGATCGGGAAGAGGCGTACAGGATGGGTGCAGATGGTAAGGGAAAAATCAAGGAGCTGGAAAGGAGTGAGTGGTATGACTTAAGATGATTGCCTGGGTCTTGGAAGGATTAATTTTGATGAGCCACTGGTTACACCATGTGGCAAAATGTCAAGGTGATCCTGGAAGAGGCACTAGGACCATTGAAGGGTAGGAGTGAGGGAAAGGAAGGCTGCCTACTTCAGGAGGTGGCCTGGAGGGGGGGTGAGGTTGGGGCAGATCTGCTATGTACAGGGGGTAGAGAAAAGGAGAGAGGACAGAGCCCTGGGGCACACCTGCGGAAGGGTAGAAGGTGCAGCAATTGGCATTATGGATGGTAACATAGGAGGGGCAGCGGGAGAGGAAGGAGGTAATCAGACGGATATAGTTGATAGGAAGGGCGTAGGTCTGGAGTTTAAACAGGAGACCAGGATGTCATACATGGTTGTAGGCTTTTTCGAGGGCTAGGGAGACAAAAATAGCGGAGCAATGGGAGTTAAGCTGGAGGGAGAGGAGATGGGTGAGACTTAGGAGTTGATTGTCGGCAGAGAAGGAAGGTCGAAAGCCACATTGGGTATTGGGGAGGAGTTGGCGTCGGTGGAGTTGGTCATTGATGCGCCAGGTAACGATGGATTCCAAACGCTTGTCATATGTCTGAATTCACAGTTCATTTTAGCTGATTAACAACTGCCTTAGCACCCCTGTGAAATTCACTACAGTGTTCTGCAACATGATTAACGCTTGATCTGCTAAGAACATGGAAAGAAAATACATCAAAAAACTGAAACTAAGAATATAGTATTTTAGTCTCCCATGATTATTGAATATATTTCAATTCACTTCATAGCTCCCAGCCGCAGAAATTTGTTTTGTTCTCATATGAAGTGAGAGTTGATCATGAAGTACATACAGAAAAGAACAAAATCACGAAATGTAAACACGTGTCACGTGTATAGAGTGGAAATATCTCTGGACTGAAATTTGCGTTCTGTTCATGTTGTCAGCACTGTGAGAGGACGTGATCTCGGGACGATGGTGTTCGTTTGAGTTTGCAATAGTGTGAACATATAATATTACATGTATTTGCTGCGTTTTCACTGTTTTTTTTTATTCGTAATAGCAATGGGGATTTACTGTAGTTGCTACAAGTGCAAAGAGAAATACAAGAAAGGAGAAAAGTTGTTGTATAAAGACTTTGATGTACTGATATTGTACTGTGCTGTTTTGGTTGCATTTTGAATAAATGTTTTAAAACTATTACTATGTATGCAAAATGTGTAGGATGTTTTAACGAAGTCATTTCTTGGTATTTGTACACACAAAAGGCAAAATAGTTTTTCTTTTGACTGTGGTGAATCTCAAAAAATACTGGTAGAAGTTAGGCTTCTTTGCTTTTTATACTTTTCTGATGCTCACATCCGCTTAATTTATGGACAGTTTTGTCTGTTTTAAACTGAAATATGCTTCCCATATGGTACCAGTAAAAGGGGAGTTCAATATATACTAATAACAATATGGAATGAAGATCTGTGAAGTACATGAAAGCTGGAAAACGTGACAAGCTGTACTGGTTGAAATTTCAGCATTAATCTAAACACATTTTCTGCAATGGTCTGGTACAGAACACTTCATTTATTTATTTTTATCACAACACTGGCATTCTCACATCTCGGATGTATATTCTGCTTTGCAAGTAAGTCAATAAAAAGCCAACAGACTGAATGTGAACTGTGGTAATAGGGAACAAATATGGACACACACACACACACACACACACACACACACACACACACACACACACACACACACACACCACACACATATATATATATATATATATATATATATATATATATATATATATATATATATACACACACACACACACACACACACACACATTGCGATTAAAGTTAAAATTGAGTTACCTTTTTAGGAGTTATCCTCAAGTTATTGTCTTTACCATTTGATTAACCTCACATAAATGTCAGTACATCATCAAACTCCTCCAGTGTGTCACTGTCCACTTCCCTTCATGCTGATACATGGTCTATACCTCAACAGATGACACAGAGGATCTAAAATAAATTTCATGGAGGGAACTGTATTGTAAGTTCATGCAATTTACAGTGTGTTGGAGAGGGGGGTTGTTGGTTGAGAGGAGAGTGAAATGTGGCATATAAATTTTTATATTTGGGTTACAATTAGCTTTTAGTACAGTTAACGAGCAATCCGAATTTTTTCAGTTGTACTTGGTCTGTAATGTAGTGGGAGTATGCACATTAAATGCACTAAAATAAATATGTCAAAAATCATTAAGCAAAACTGTCCTCTAGCCTACAGAAAAAAGAAAAATAAATACACAAAAAACTGGAGAAGAAAGACGAAAAACAGTTGTTCTAATCCATAATGTGTGGGCAAATTCAGTATTTTTTGGGGCACTTTCAAAGGCACTGCCTTGGTATTAAGCATTTTGCAATGCTTGTGATAGGAAAAATTTACCATAACAGACATGGCAACACGAAAAAGTCTCGTATAAAACATTAAAAAAGTGGTGGGTGCCTAAGATATCAAAAACGAGTGCATCTGGACTGTGACACTTGTCACAAAGAGACAAAATGCCACTTCATTTTTCTCTTCAAAGATAAGGAGTCCCGCTTATTCCAGGTGTTAAATGCAAATTGTTATGATGTTTATGAAGCCCCTATACCAAATCCACAACAGATACGAAGAGTATCCGTTTGTGCTGGCAATGTAATGACATTCTAAGTGTACAAGGCACATTATGGACGAATGTACTGTGTCCCAGTATCATGTGACCAGTGTGGCTATGTATGTTGATAACACAAAATCTGTTCTGCATACCTGAATGCTCACTTCAAAGACGTTTCTACCCTATGGTCATGTGGAGAATTCCCTCCATCCCTCTCCCCCCCCCCCCCCCCCACACACACACAACCCAGATAGCTACACGTATATGTGAATCTTGTAGCTTGGAAGTGCCTGAAAAATTTGATACCGGTAGATTCTGGGTGCTTGCTACTCATTGCTGAAACAATCAACAGCCACACTCCAAGTAACCAGAAGCAGCAGAAGGCATTGCTCAGGTCCGACCTCAGCTCTGTGCATGTGCATGAGGCCACTGCTAACTGATCAGACGAATCTCTGGCATACCAGTGTCCTACTTCCCAGATCCTTGATCGATTTAAGCCAGACTTTAATGGGGATATTTCACAAAAATATACATGAATATCCTACTAAGCTCCTGCCCAATAAACATAGGAATGTTGAGTTCAAATTCGCTTGGTTTTATGCGACAAGTATTGCGAGGAAGTCTTATTGTTTATTTCAAATATAAGCAGTGCAATCGATGTCAATATATAGAAAGACAGACGTGCCCTTAACGACTGTCCTAAAGGAGAATCGAACAAGTGCAAACATGTATGTAAGAAATGTAAAGTTGGGTGCAAAACTAGCACATGACCCCTGCTGTGTTCTAATTTTTAAGCGTCTGCACATTAACCTTCTTCCTCATTCACAAAACGAACACTAATAAAAAGACACAAAGAAGAGTGCCCATATGTTTCAAACATGTTACAACTAACGTGTTGCCGAAAATGTAATGTGAAATTGCTAATGTCAGTAGACTCAATGGAGTTGAATTTTAATGGTTAGAGCAATAGAAGCACCAGCACAGGAGCAGCGGAAGGAACAACAACAACACGAGGCCAACACTACAGAAAATGATATAGTGCTCTAGTTTCAAGTGAAGTGTGTGCAAACTGCTTTCCAATGTTGTATGTATAAAATTTTTGACGGACTGAAGTATTTTAAAGCTACGTATAATGTTGAAACACTGTTTGTGTACTAAGTTAGATTTCCTTTATTTTGCTAGTAATAATTTGAGTGTCATTAAGTTATGATATGTAAATCTCGTTTGCATTTAAGGAATTAACACTTTTTATAATTCTGTCGGTTTCGTTAATAAGTAGTTGTTTTTATTGACTAAAATAAATAAATGCTTAGATGCAATTTATTACATTTTGTAGTAATATAATTTAAAATATGCATACACATGAAAATCAAACGACATCATCCACCTGAAGCACAGCAAAGGAGAAAACAGATGGACAAAGTTTTGGAAGAACAGTCACTGGACAACTCAGTGATGAAATGTAATAAAGCCTTTACATCAGCATCAAGTATTCAAAAAGCACCATACCAGAATGACAAGGAAGAAGATATAAAATTATCTCAATCCTGGAGTGAATTCGCAGACAATGAAAGAATTGACAGAAAGTGAAGAACCAGTTAGAGTAGACATTCATGAAGAAATCTGAAAGCTAAAAGAAAATGTAGAAAATTTCGTAGATAGTTGCAGTGTAAATCAAAATAGATTGGGAGACAATACACCTGATAAACAGGGAGCAAATGAAGAAGAAACTACTGAAAGTATTGGGATGCTGCATAAGTTTGTAGCGTTTCTCCAACAGTTTAATAAACACTACAGACACAAATGATAGACTTTGGCTCTCAATAATATATTCTCCTTCACTATTTACAGCAGTATGCGAACGGTGGGGTAACTTCTTGATTCTGCAACTGTAGAATCATGTGGTTTTGAGCAGAAGAACTCATTGAATCATGTTTGGAGCACATTTTCATCTGGAAAGGAAGGTCCTTGAAGGTTGTTCGATAGAGAGTGGAAAAGGTGAAAATCTGTGCATGCAACATCAGTTGCATTTGGTGTATGCAGAGTGACTTTCCAATTCAACTCCTATACAGTGTTTTTTGTCAGTCTAGCAGAATATGGGTGGAGGTTATTGTGGACTAACTTCGCTTCAAGCAGTCTTCCTGGCGTTGTTCTTAGTTGTTGACATAAATGTCAGGAGTGATAGTTACACCTCTGGGAAGAAATTTATAGTACACCACACTGTTGCCATTCCACCATGCATAACATTATCTTTTGTAGATGCATGCAAGTTTTTGTCCAGGGAGTTGCGGCTTTGTTTGGGCTCAACTACTCCTCTCTTTAACTTACATTAGCATGAAGACACCATTTCTCGTTACCAGTAACGAAACAGGATAACAATGGTTGGTGTTGTTCATGAATCAATCAAAGACGAGCAAGCAGATATGCACATCTGACCACCCACCGACCCTTTTATAGCATGTTCTACCCATACACTCTCTTTCTGTATGTTCCACATTGCACGCAAATGTCGCACGATTGTGGAATGATCACAGTTAATCACATTTGCCAATTCTCGATAACACTGATGTGGACCATTGCGGATTAATGCATTTAAAAGATCTTCATCAAATGCTGAAGATTTTCATGAAAGCTCATAGTCATTAATGCCAAAATGCTCCTCCATAAAACGAGAAATCTATTTTCTTGCCCTTCTCTGCCCCATACATGGCGCACACATTTCTCACTGCCTCCACTGCTGTCACCCCTCTACTGCCTCAAAAAAAAAGAATATGCCAGAAATGAATGCCGGTTTCTCCAAGAGTCCACTCACTATCCCCAAATGACAAAATGTAAACTCAAATAGCAACATTGAACTACAAATAAAAAATGACAATCGATAAATATATACTTAGAAATCGGAACACCAACATGCAAAACGAAAGCGCTATGAACTTATGCACCTACTTAATAGTAGTAATATTGTGTTTTGTATCATATCTCAGTGGCCTTTTCCTACTCCAGAAAATCTAAGGGTTTATAGTCTCTCTCTGCTATTTCTATATCATTTAATTGTATTAGCTGAAAAATAATATTTAAATTTTATTGAAATAAAAAGTACTATTATCTTTTCTGTGTTATGTTAATTCTTAGAATGAAAATAAAGTCTTTCCTTTACAGAGATGCTTTTTTTACAGGGTGCACAACAAGTGAAAGTTGGAGAGAAGTATGAAGTGTGGTATATACTCGTGAATGGATAATTATTACTCTTGTTAAATAAGCTGAAAATAACAGGATTTCTGTTGTTGTTAGTCTGATTTCCATAGATCAATGCTTTTAAATGAGAAAAACTTTAGAATTATGCAAACAAATTTCCTATGCAAGTTCAGGCCAAAGATTATCTGTGCTATTCCTTCTTAATCAACTGAAACAAATAATTTGAAGTATATATACCGGACTGTTGCACTGCTGAAAGAGAAAATATTTACATTAAATCACTTCTAAAATTGTGCATCTTTCACACGCTCTGAATAATTTCAAATGTACTGGATAATGGCAGCGGCTGGAACTTATCAACGATGTTTTCTTCTGTAGCTGCACATGGAGCTAAATTTGGAAAACGACTAGATTATTTCACATGGAATGGTACTGAGATACATTAAATAACTACAACACATATTTTTCAATGTATACATTAAAATATTTGTAACTTTTACACTCATTTTATTCTATAGCAGTCTTTTCCAATTACACATTTAACTGATCACAGAGGCAGCTACTGTCACAGCATGTTACATATGTGTATTAGATTTCTGTACAGAGACAGAAATATCGCTCAAAAAGATTTCAAATGATTTTCGAACGAACATCGACCTCAGCGGATAACTCTGTTATTAACACATTGGATATGGATAAAATCAAAACAGATTGGATGTTTCCAAACGATTCCTACAAATGTCCGTTCCCATACCCAACATTAATGTCACTGATTTTTGTTCATCAACGTCGCTATATGCTTTTCGGCTAATAGCAGCCAAACACCTGTAAAAGTAATTTCACTTGTCGCCATCTTGAAAGTCGCGTAAGTAGGATTTCCATCGTCGACATGTGGGAATACTAAGGGCATGTAAGCGTTGTGATGGGGTGATGCACGTGTAAGAAATTCATGCATGCAGAAAGCCAGCTATATATATGTTCCACAGTTTGGCAACGTTTATCCATTTCTTTTAGAAACATGTTATATCTCTTTAACATTGACCCTCTCAGTTCCTGGTGAAAAATCAGCATTTCGTCTGCAGCTTTCTCTTTAGGCATTATTTTCTTCATGTTGGTTGTTTTAATTTTTCCTGCACAACTATCAGTCTTGTCATATGTGTCCTTCACAAATCGAACTGTTTCATCAATCTCTTGTCATTCAAAAAGAGCTTTGGACTTCTTATCTTGGTAATACACAGTCTACAGCTGACTCCAGGAATCTGTAAATGCTTTTGACCTTCGTTGATCTCTTCTAAGAAAAAACTCTAAAAATGAGCAAAACTGGTTGTATACTGTATCCACAAAATGGAACATTGAAATTTTTCATGTAAACGAACGATAATGAATTACTGAGAACTATATGAGATACTATTTTGAAAGATATCTGTTTTGTGTAATTAATCTTTAAAGACATGTATGCAGGGCGATGATGCAATTTCAGTTCTGAACTGTAACTGTGCTTAAACTTCAAAGCAGTGAAAAGAAACAGTGAAAATCAATAAGACTTGAAAGGAATATGCAGTGTCATTAAAGTTTAAATTTTGTACACTAAACGTGTGAGATACTCAAGTCAATTGGAATAATTCAAACGTGTATACAGTGGCATGAAGGGCAAGATCCCACAGTCAATACTTTTAGAATGGACAGAAGTTGCTGCGAGTTTCTCAAATGTGACTGGCGTTAAAATAGAAACAGTACACGATCACTGTGGAGGATATTTGCAGGACAAAATACATGAGCAGTCAGCCATCTCTAACTGGACACTAATGTTGTTCATATGTGTGATGTAACCACCGGTATTGACAAAAAAGAGATGTGATCTGCAAACCATGTGACGACAAACCATGTGACGAACTGTGCAGATAAAGTAATAAAAGCAACAATGCTGTGTGATGCTATGAATATCCTACAGAACTGGCTATCTGCACTGTAAGCTCTTTGGCTAAAAGCTGCTAAACTCCCATAAAAAATAATTTCACTTGTCGCCATCTCCAAAGTCGCATAAGTAGCATTTCCAACTTCGACGTGTACAAATGCTAACGTGCATGTAAGTGTAGTTGTGGGAGGATATAAGTGTAAGAAATTCATGCATGAGGAAAATGGTTTTACATTGAAATATCTAGGAACCGGAGTCACTGCAATGAATGCATTGCATTCCGAAAAGCAATATTTCTGAATTTTTATGTTATCTACAATACACTGAAGGTGCTATTATACCTAAAAGTATCCGAACAACCTGAACTGTGTTACGCTTAAATTGCATGCAACCCACATAACATAGCTGTCTTGCAGGTCCTCTAATCTCTTTGCAGTAGAGTCATTAATGCTTGTAAACTAAGTTTCATTATAGTAAGTGACATTTTTAACGAAATCGTCGTAATGAATGGGATTGATTTGAAATTTCGTTAAAGAAGAATAATAAATTTTATCTTTTGCTTTTAAGTTAATTTTCTTTTGTGCGAACTTTGTTGTAGAACCACTCTCTTATTTTCGTGTGGTAATAAAAATTTTTACTTTCTTATTAGTTATGTACATTTAAAGAAAGAATAATATTTACGTGAACTCATATGAACTGGTTAAGAATATTAGGTTGAGAATTGAGTCCTTTAAATCATTCGGCCTTGGCATGCATTTTCCAGATGCAGTGGGTTTTTTGTTAAATATTTTTACTGAATTTTATCCCGGCACTAGCCATAGAACACAAGATTACCTCTATTAGCAGAAAATGTTTTAATTATTGCCAAGCCGACATTTATCACTGATCAAACCTACTTCATTACACATTTAAGATATTTTGAAAGAACCAAACTGTTTAAATTTCAATGTTAACTAACATTAGCTATCCGCCTACGAATGCACAAACGTATAATTAATTCAAATTTTATCAGCCACAGGATCACTGAAAAAGAAGAACAATTTCTTAATTCACCATTGATTTTTATGCATCTGTTCCCGATTTACGGGTTTGCTATTGTTGGTCGTGGCACAGCCCAGCAACACCGCTAAAAAAACGCTGAAAAATTCTTAAAGAAATTTTATAGATGACGTGGGCAAGCTAATTTACATAAATAATTCACACTTTTGATAAACTCTAATATATTTAGATCAACCAACAATACAACTCACATTAATTCGTAACGCATCGTCTAATGGCGGCTAAGTCCAGACAGAGACAAAAGAAGTCTACCCATTCGTAAAAAACTCTTTCACAGTGTCCTACCGCAATGACTTCTGAACAGAGAAGACCAAAGAATACATAATGCATTGTGCTTAAATAGTATTGCTGACTATTAACATTTCTTTGCAAATTGACGATATTATTCTCTTCTGACATTTTATATATCTATGCTATCGCAAATACTGACACATTTTACGATCACATAATAAATACAGAAAAATTCCTATCCTAAATACAGAGAAATATTACAACAAAAAATATAAGGAGAATAACAAATGTCTTTTACACCACATTCAGTAATAATTTTGTTCAATAATTACGATATATACAACTTGCCCAGAGCGGCGTATATGGTACAAATAAACTCTTGTTCTATAATAATGTGAGTTTGCCAGGGAACGTTACACATTTCAAAATGCCTACCATACTCATTAGAAATTGAGTTAACTAACTCTATCACACAAGTCACTCCAGCAATCTTTAGGCAAAATTAAATATTTTTATTAACAAGAGATTTCGGGACAATATCTGGACTCCTGAAATTCTACGACAATTCGAAGTATTTTTGGCCTTTAAAAGGTTTTTCCACAGCTGTGAAACGTCGTTCCTGATATGTGTGGTTTGGCATAAACTGGATGTTGTACTAACCACTTAAAACTAACATGATTAACAGTGGCAAGCACTCTATGGGTCCCTCAAAATTAACATTGTATCACCAGTAATTTCTCTGTATTCATGATTAAGCAGTTATCTGGGCAAATGTTTGAACTTTAAACGACATAACAAACTTTTTTGTTCAACCTTTAGGCATCGTAAACCGATCGCAGAACTGAAAAGCAGCTCCACTCGAATTAGTAGTGGAAAGGCGTCAGAACCAGATAAGATACCTATAAGATTCGATAAAGATTATGCGAAAGAACTTGCTCCCCTTCTAGCAGTAATTTATCGTAGATCGCTTGAGCAACGAAAGGTACCTAACGACTGGAAAAAAGCGCAGGTCATTCCTGTTTTTAAGAAAGGCTGTAAGATAAATGGCTCTGAGCACTATGGGACTTAACATCTGAGGTCATCAGTCCCCTAGAACTTAGAACTACTTAAACCTAACCAACCTAAGGACATCACACACATCCATGCCCGAGGTATGATTCGAACCTGCAACAGTAGTGGTCACGTGGTTCAAAACTGAAGCACCTAGAACCGCTCAGCCACAATGGCCAGCGCCGTAAGACAGATCCACAAATTAGGGTCCTATATCATTGACGTCAATCTGTTGTAGAATTATGGAACGTGTTTTATGCTCAAGAATGATGACGTTTTTGGAAAATGAACATCACCTCTGTAAAATCAATATGGATTTCCCAAAAAGAGGTCCTACGAAACTCAGCTCGCTCTGTTCCTCCATGAAATCCACAGCACAGTGGACAACAGCGCTCAGGTTGAAGCCTTGATTTCAGTAAGGTATTTGACGCCGTCCTGCATTCCCGTTTAATGAAAAAAAACACGGGCTTACGGAGTATCAGAGCAGACTTGCGATTGGATTCAAGACTTTCTTGCAGATAGAACTCAACACGGCGCTCTTAATGGAACAAAATCGACAGATGTAAAGGTAATATCCAGAGTACCACAGGGAAGTGTGATAGGACCGTTTCTGCTAACAATATATCTAAATGGTCTAGTAGAAAGTGTCGGATGCTCTTTAAGATTATTTGCAGATGATGTAGTTGTCTATACCAAAGTAGCAACGCCAGAAGATAGTAAGAAATTGCAGAAAGACCTGCAGAGAATTGATGAATGGTGCAGGATCTGGCAGTTGACCCCGAATATATTGTGCATACACAGGAAAAAAAATCCACTACTATACAGCTACACTAGTGATGACAAACAGCTGGAGACACCGTCTACCGTAAAATATCTGGGTGTAACAATCCAGAGCGACATTAAGCGGAATGATCACATAAAACAGATAGTGGGAAAAGCAGACACCAGGCTCAGATTCGTCAGAAGAATATTAGGAAACGTAACTCATCCACGAAAGAAGTGGTTTATAAGGCGCTTGTTCCCACAATTCTTGAGTATTGTTCATCTACATGGGATCCCTATTAGGTAGGAGTAATAGAGGAGATAGAGAAGATGCAACGAAGAGCAGCGCGTTTCGTCATGGGATCGTTTAGCTGGCGAGAGAGAGAGAGTAATGGAGATGCTAAACAAACTCCACTGGCAGACATTACAAGAGAGGCGTTGTGCATTATGGAGGGATTTACTATTGAAATGTTGGGGCAGCACTTTTCAGGAGGAGTCGGACAATGTATTAATTCCCCCCACCCACATACATCCCGCGTATTGACTACGAAGGAAAAATTCGAGAAATTAAAGCCAATAGAGAGACTTACCGACAATTATTCTTCCCACGCACTATTCTCGAGTGCAACAAGGTTGGTGAGACCAGATAGTGGTACCGAAAGTACCCTCTGCCACACACAATTTTGTGGCTTGCAGAGTATGATGTAGATGTAGATAAACGGCTGAACAAGGGGAAACGACAGCTGAAATTTTTTCCTGAGAGCATGCAGCTCCAGTGTATTGCTAAATGATGATGGCATCCACTTGGGTAAAATAACACGGAGGTAAAATAGTCGCCCATTTGAATCTCCAGGTGGGGACTACTCAGGAGAATGTCATTATAAGGAGAAACAAAACTGGAGTTCTATGTATTGGAGCATGCAATGTTAGATCCCTTAATCAGGCAGGTAGGTTAGAAAATTTAAAAAGGGAAGTTGATAGGTTGAAGTCAGATATAGTGGGAATCAGTGGTGGCAGGAGCAACAGGACCTCTTGTCAGTTGGCTACAGGGCAATAAATACTAAATCAAACAGGGGTAATCCAAGGGTGGGTTTAATAATGAATAAGATAATAGGAATGAGGGTAAGCTACTATGAACAGCATAGTGAATACATTGCCATAGCCAACATAGGCATGAAGACCACACCCACTACAGTGGTATAAGTTTGCATACCAACTAGCTCCACAGATGATGAAGACATTGAGGAACTGTATAATGAGTTACAAGAAATTATTCAGATAGTTAAAGGAGGTGAAAATTTAATTGTGATAGGGGATTGGAACTCGACAGTACGAAAAGGAAGAAAAGGAAAAATACTAGGAGACTATGGACTCAGAGAACAAAATGAAAGAGGAAGCAGACTGTTAGATTTTGCACAGATCATAATTTAATCATCGCTAATACATGTTTTAAGAATCATAAAAGAAGACTGTATACATGGAAGAGACCTGGAGACACTGGAAGGTTCCAGATTGGTTATATAATGGAAAGATAGAGAATTAGGAACGAGATTTTAAATTGAAAGAAATAGAGGTTGTTGAGAGTTTCAGAGGCGTCATTAGACAAAGTTTGACTACAACAGTATAAAGGAATACAGTAGAAGACGAATGGGTAGCTTTAAGAGATGAAATAGTGAAGGTAGCAGAGGGCCAAATAAGTAAAAAGAGAAGGCCTAGTAGAAGAGAGATTAAATTTGACTGATGAAAGAAGAAAATATAAAAATGCACCAAATGAAGTAGGTGAAAGGGGATACAAAAGTTTAAAGAAATTAGACTGACAGAAAGTGCAAAATGGCTAAGCAGGAACAAATGTAAGGATTTAGAAGCATACAGGAAAATTAAAGAAGCCTTTGAGGAGAAAAGAAACGGCTGTATGAGTATCAAGAGCTCAGATGGGAAACTAAAGCTTGTGTCATGTAGGAAGGCGACCCAATTTTCAGCCGTTCTGCGCATCCCCCTCCACTAGCCACTGGCAGCCAATAATATTCATTCTCTTTCCGTGCGGCTATCAAGCGAGAATCTCGCTCATACATGCTGCACTGTTGCCGTACTTCACGACAACCTCATTATTCATTTAACTGTCAACTGTTTTTTGTTTCCTTTTTTTTCCTTGCAGCAGTATAGCTGTTATTTAGTTTCTGTAAATGTTTAAGTGTGATTAAAAAAAATTCAGGCGACTGCAGTAAATGTGAAGTGCTTAACAAGCAGGCGAGGCGGATTATTTACCGCATTTATAACTTTTTCAAAGGTGAATTTGAAAGTAGGTCTCCTACTTTGGACATTTGAAAACACAAGATCGGACTCCAGAATAATGTGGTGTCGGCAAGATAATTGTAAAGAGAATTGTAACCGAAAGTGTCAGAGCTGTAAGAACTGTAGAGACAGTAGGTTTCGTGTATCCTGGAAAGCATCGAAATTGCAAGGAACCTGTGACACAAATGGATGGTTTTAACTACAATGTTTTAAAGTGCTCCATGCGAATGATGACTGTCCGACATCACAAAAACGTGTTAGAGTTATGCAGGCTTCAATGGTAAGCACTTCGTCAGTGTAAAGAATTTTGAAAGACGTTGGTTCAAGACATGTTAAGAAGAAGTTTTTAGTTAAGAGAAGTGACATAGGTGCAGCACAAACTATATCCCATATAAAGATTCACGCGACTTTATGAATTTTACTTAGCCTCACATCTTAAATGGAAGCCATCCAAAATGATTTATCGTGAATCTTCATATGGGATATAGTTTGTGCAGCACCCATGTCACTTCTATGAACTAAAAACTTCTTCTTAACATGTCTTAAACCAACGTCTTTCAAAATTCTTTACATTGACAAAGTGCTTACCATTGAAGCCTGCATAACTCTAACACGTTTTTGTGATGTCGGACAGTCATCATCACATGGAGCATTTTAAAACATTGTAGTTAAAACCATGTATCTGTGTCACAGGTTCCTTGCAATTTCGATGCTTTCCAGGATACACAAAACCTACTGTCTCTACAGTTCTTACAGCTCTGACAGTTTCGGTTACAATTCTCTTTACAATTATCTTGCCGACACCACATGGTTCTGGAGTCCGATCTTGTGTTTTCAAATGTCAACAGTAGGAGACCTGCTCTCAAATTCACGTTTGAAAAAGTTATAAATGCGGAATATAATCCGCCTCTCCTGCTTGTTAAGCACTTCACATTTATTGCTGTCACCTGACTTTTTTTTTAAATCACACTTAAATATTTACAGAAACTTAATCACTTCGCGACAACTAGTACCATCATCCATTTTACAGTGGATCTTCTTGGAATGATTCTAATTGACCTAGGCTTCATGCGATTTAAGGGAACTAGGGAATGAAGTACAGAGCACGAAATTGACCTAGACCATGAGCAGATACGTTACTGTAACACCTCGAGTAGACGGACAGACTTTCTTCCATAACTTCCACATGCTGCAGTGTTGCAGGTCACGCATATGACTGGACTTTCTTGTCTTCTAGATAAATCAATTTGAATGGCTTCCATTTAAGATGTGAGGCTGAGTAAGTAAAATTCATTGATTGAACCCAAGCTACGGATGTCAAGGCTCACCTGCCATTTGACCATCTTCTTCTGTGCTGATGCACAAACAGTGCCCGAACTCTTACGGGAATCGGCAGTAAAGTCGCGAGTATTGAGTATGATGGGCAGGGGCACTATGAATATAGTGCGGGACAATAAGTTGCGAATGTGGATCTCACAGGAGGTGTGCCAGAGATAAGTCCCTGCAGTCACACTACCCTCTGTGTCCTCAGTGGCTCAGATGGATGGCAGCCGGTACGGTAGCTCAGCATGTAACAAAAAACTGAGTGAATAGATCAACAGAGACCTAAAAGGGTGTCATCAGACGTCCGCATCTAACAAATTCAATGAACAATATTGAACAAAATGAAAAAAAAGATGGATAGAGTGTCTGCCATGTTAGCAGGAGATCCTGTGTTCGAGTCCCAGTCGGGGCACACATTTTCAGCTGTCCTCGTTGACTTATATCAATGCCTGTATGCATCTAAGGGTTTTCATTTCATTGTTATTCCATCTCACGACTTCTATTCAATAAATTGTAGGAGTGAGCAGAAGTGTCTATTTGGGAAATACTGCATTACTTCACAAGAAAGTTTCAGAAAAGTCTCCAAGGGACCATTAATGACAGCAATTTGTGTGTTATTTTCATTTAGGGTATCATCATTCGAGACATACATTACAGTGGCAATGAACATACTGGGGTAAATATGGAGCTGAGAAATGTATTTAATGACAGAACTGCAATCCTTTTTCATATCTTTCTTTTTGTATCTGCATCAGAAGATATATATTTTCCTTGTTAATACAAATTTTGATTACTGTGTGATATACTTGGATCATTTCAACTGTCACTGAAACAAAGAGTTTTCTTTCACTACATCCAACTTTCGACGTAACATAGATACGGTAAGTGTATAATTCAACCGCATTTTCCGATACATTTCAAGCGTGGTGACAGAACACGTTCTTCAGAGATTCTAAAGCCTTTTTCTGCACAAGCAATTGCCACATGAGAGACTTTGCCATCATTGTGGTGAAATTTTATGAAAGTTCTGCCACTTGGTTAATGGTGCTATGAATTTTCTCCATCTCTATCTATACTTGGTCTATGGGACTAAGGTCAGCACATTTGGGAGGCATTTTAAACCAGTGTTTTACACAGTTCACTGTGTGGACAGAACAGTCTTGTTAGAAGATTATTTGCCTCTCGAAAATCTCTGATGCACAGAAGGAAGCAATACGTTCTCCAGTATTTCGCAGTTGTAATGACAAGAAAATGGGTCCAGTTAATTTAGGAAAATATCAACTGTAACGTTCAAAGTACTCGTATTATTGTAAATATTTGTGAATGTGGCTTCCAATGCTCGCTCTAGAAGGCTAGGACAAACAGTCTCCCTTCGTTTCCCTATTACAAATAAACCTCAGATTGAGGATGAACTCAGCCTTCGGCTGTTAAACGTTTTGTATTTGGGCAGTACCATACCATTACTTGGTTTCAACTAATGATTCCTACTGCTACAGGAACACAACATGTGATACTTTTTAGGCAAGCTATAATGCAGTGCAATCAGAGGAATAGATGATCGACCTGGCCCAGACTGTGCAGAGTTTGTTTTTAACCCTTTTCCTACCTGGACGATACGGTTTTCTTATTTGGTCAATTTTTGGATGCTGCTGAAAATGTTTTCAGATTAAACTAAATTCCTTCAGCGACGACAACGTTAACAGAAGTTTTCTTAACGGTACTAAATACCGGTTTGCGAAGCAAATACTGACCGCATTTGCTGGTTAGAAGGGAAAAAAGCTTACTGACCAGGAAACTAATCTCCCAGAAAGAAATAAGAGACGAAATGAAACGTGACTTTCATTAAAGTGATTACAAAATCAAGTGAAACGAACACTGAATTTGGCAGTATGAGGACACTGTTGGTGTCAGTATGAAGTTACAGTACCTGGGACCTGAAATGATGCGTAGCTAACGATTTCCTTTGCGTGGCCATTCTCCGCAGCAAGCACAGAAATATTTGTTCTGTAAATAGAAAACGCCTTCTCTTGCTACACTGTATTTTATTCTCCCACGCGCGTTTCGCCTTTTTTCACTAACGGCATCTCACTGACATAGTTCTTCGCGTGTTTAGTCGGCATCGGCGTTTCTTTTCATTTGGTCACACGGAAGTCGCACTACCGCTCTATTTACGAAACATGAGCATGTTTTTGTGTTTCGAACATTTTTCTTCCCACTTTCAATTTCGTCTGTCCTTGTTGTGATACACTTTCATTCTTCTGTCCCTAATATAGACGTCGGTACCGGTTTGAATTACCGCGATCGATGGTTTAACATTTGCGTGTGATTGTAGGCTGAATAAGAGAATTATACTTGTCTCAGCTCGATGTAATAATTTACTAACGAAACCCTGCGGTAGGAACAGACAATAATACACTGCAACCTTCCCATTATCCACATATTCCTTCCCTTGAAGTGCATCCTTCATTGGACCATGAAAGGTGGCTACACTGAGTCACAGCGCCAGAGATTGCGCCAAAGACTATTATTCCGCCGCCTCCACTGGGCAGTAGTAGTTCAGAGGATGTCGAGGGCACTTGTTGTTCTGTTGGGCGAGAGAATAGACGCTGTTCGGTTGGTGTAATGTATAGATGAAAGAAGTTGCAAATTGTCAGAATATATTTGAGAAAGGAGATGGGCTTTTGATTTATGATGCTGGTGTAATGGAATATTTTCGTCAATATATAATGAGGTAAAAAGGTATTCCAGTTTTCTTTAATGACAATCCCTCTTGCTCACAGGTACAGTCAACAAAGCATCTGGCTCGTGTTCATTTATTAGACTTGTAATTCTGGTTTCTATGTGCAATTATAGTATTTCTGGTTCCTCAGTTAGTTCATTGTAAATGGTGTTTAAAATATTTTGTCGTATTGAGAAAGAACCGAGCCAGATACATGTACGTTGAGTCACACTACAACACACAGAACAGCTGCACATGTGCTTTGTTGTTTCGCACCTTTTATAGTTGCAGCGGACTTAATTAATCAATTGTGTTAATAGAAATTCCTTGTAATTCTTTATTTTTATTTTATGCAGTCAGATCGCGTGCTAATACTAGTCAGGGCCAACCGGTTACGAGACTTCGTCACAGCTACTAAAATTATTGCATTTATTCATTAATATTGTCCTTTCTTTTTAATTAAGCCCCCATGCAACCAAACAGATGGAAGTCGGATGTGCGAGATCTGAGCCATAGGGTGGATGAGGAAGAATAGTCAAATGAAGTTTTGAAAGCCCTTCTTGGGTGCACAGACTTGTCTGAGGCCTTGCATTAGAAGTTTGTTTGCATTTTTGTGGCGATGAACACGCCAAAGTCGTTTCTTCAATTTTCTGGGTGTAGCACAATACACTTCAGAGTCAATCGTTGCACCGTGAGGGAGGACATCAAATAGAATTATCCCTTCAGAGTCCCAGTAGATCGTCGCTATGACTTTACCGACAAAGGGTGCGATTTTGAACTTTTTCTGTGCAGGTGAGATGGTTTGGCGCCACTCCATATATGACCGTTTTGTTTCCGGTTAGAAGTGATGTCATCATGTTTCATCATCTGTTACGATGTTCGACAAAAAATTGCCATGCTCAGCCTCATAGCGAGCAAGCATTTCCGCATGTACGATCCTTTGTTGCTCTTTCTGGTCTTCTGTTAGGCTGTCAGGAATCCAGTGGACACATACAATTGAGTACCCCAACAGGTGGTATAATCACTACCAACAGAGACCTCCAGTTGAGCAGTAAGATGTTTGATGTGATCCATTGATTATCTCAAATTAGAGTGTCCACACGCTCCAACACTTCAGGAATCACAGTTGTATTTTGTTGGTCGAGACACAGGAGATCCGGCAAGTGTGCGCAGTCCATTGTGATGATGACACATGTCTCACCCAACGCCTCACATCGCTTTTGTTCACTGCCAGGTCGCCAAAGACACTCTGCAAGCGCCTCTGAATGTCTATGATGCTCTGGTTTTCCACCAAAAGAAGCTCAGTGATACCTTCTCTGCTTGGTACCCACCTCTGTTACAGATGCCATTTCGAATACCTCATATACGCCGCCATCTAGAGGAACTTCATGATACCATAGGGGCTGAAACTGCAATATTTCACGATGTCCCACAACAAATTCAGCATTTTTTTCAACCGAAATTGGTCGAAAAATGTGTTGCTTTACTTATTGAATGTCTGTCATATGTTACTCTACTTGAGTTCTGCTTGCACCCTTGATATTGGGCAGAATAGGTAATTTCATATTTGTTTTGCTTCATATGACACAGAAGATGGTTTCGTCGAATGGTCTTTTTTGGACTATGTACATTTGTTACTCATTACAAATCTCTGTGTGAAGTGCTCAGTTTAATTTGTAAGTAAATGCTGGCCACCCAAAATTCAACGTCCTGAAGGAAGTATCCAAATCACATGAAATTTGCACCATGCGTTTGCAGCGACAAAAGATGCACTTGATTAGCATTTCAGTGCAGGTGCACCTCATGTACGCCATAAACGCCACCTGAAAGCGCCATATAAAGGGGAAACAGACCACCATGTGGACGTACTGGAATTGTTTTATCGTGTGGTTGTTTTGCGTAAGCAACTTCAGTATGTCTTGTAGAAGACAGCGAGCGTCTTTAGAGCATGTTTCGAACGAGGAAACATTGTTTTCTACAGGAATTGTGGACTATTCTTCAGAGAAATGGTTGATTATGTCGGACTGAACCAAGCAACTGTGATGAGAACGTGTAATCACTGGATGCAGAGGTACCAACAGGACCGATTGCAACCACCTCGTCATACCACTACAAGTGCTGACAGGCACATTGTGCACATGACACTGATGGATCGCTCTGCCACATCACAAACCATATTACAATAAATTCGGTCTGTTGTGCAACAGGCAGGTCTGCACATGCCATTCGACGTCGATTCCAGGCGAGTGGGCTGTCCACAAGGCATCCATTGCTGCGTTTACCACTAAGTCAATGCCACAGGTGTTTGCACGGGAAACTACGCGATGAACGACGGACATGGAGCAACCAATTGGAACGACATTGTTTTTACTGACAAATCCTGATTCAGCCTTCACCACCATGATGGTAAAATTAGAGTCTAATGGCACTGTTGTGAGAGATTGTTGAACTGTTGCCTTATGCACCGCCACACTGGTCCTACACCTGTTGTTGTGGGTTAGTATGGAATTCAATTTCACTCCCGAATCCCATTAGTATGCATTACTGTCACACTAACCAGCCAGCGTTACATCTCTGAAGTGTTGGAGTCTGTTGTCCTTCCATACCTTCAGATCTTGCTGGCAGCCACATTGCAACAGGAAAATGCGCGACCACAAGTGGAACACAATGTTCAAGATTTCTTCATCGTCCTTCAGATTGCACTGATGCCTTGGTCTCCCAGTTCTACCGATCTTTCGCCTATTGAAAACGTCTGGTCGTTGACTGATGAACGCCTGGCCTGGGGTACACCACCCAATGCTACTCCAGATCAACTTTGGCAATATATGGAATCAGCATGAACTGCTATATCCCAACAACACATACAGAGCCTCTTTGATTCAATGTCAAGGTGTGTAGCAGCAGCTATAGCCAGCAATGGTGGCAACACTCAATAGGTACTGATTTCATCATCTTCCTCACTTCACGTGAGCCTATATGTCATCTTTGTACAGCATATTGTCTCCAAAATCAATGTAGCTGTGAGATATCTGATCCTTCTTGGTGTTGCGTTTTGGGTGGCCAGCATTGTATGTTGCTTTTATGATACTTTATTTTAGTTTTGGTAATAGCCTTGCCGCGGTGGATACACGGGTTCCTGTCAGATCCCCGAAGTTAAACACTGTCGGGCGTTACCGGCACTTGGCTGGGTGACCATCCAGGCTGCCATGTGAAGTCACTATTTTTTGGGGTGCACTCAGCCTCGTGATGACAATTACTAGACCGTATTGTAGCGATTCTGGTCAAAGAAAACCATCATAACGATTGGGAGAGCAGTGTGCTGACCACATGGCCTTTCTATCTGCATCACATCTGAGGATGACACGGCGATCGGATGGTCCCGATGGGCCATTTGTGGCGTGAAGACGGAGTACTTTTTTATTTTAGTATGCATCTGTTTTCCACGCTTTCTCGCATTTAATGGAGAACTCCATGTTAGCAGCTTTTCACAGAATTGGTATTCAGCTTTATTACATCTTGTCATGGAATGAGTATGTAACTCTCCTCTGAATTGTTTTGGTTCTTGTCACTGACTGCATGCATTTCATAGTAATTTGCAGAGTATGAATGCAGAAGCAGATGAGTATGATTTGCATGACTAAAGGATTTGCTACAGTAGCTATACAAAAGTTTTCACATGTCATTTGCATATACTACAAACAATATATTTTAGCAGAAGTCAATGCGCTAGAATCATCCTCTGACTCCAATGAAAATGTTGGAAGCCACCATTAAATCTTAGAAAGTACGAAAAAAGGATGCAAACGAAAATAATGTTGAGTAGGAACAGTATACTTAGACAGGATTTAAATTGAAGAGGTAATACATGAATCTGTAAACAGTAATAAATGGGCATTAATCCATCGAATACCATGTGGTGAAACTTGGTTCTGTTTTATATGAAACAAAAACAAATATGGAATTATTTATGTTATTGACTATTGCATTATGAATGTGGTGAGCAAGGCAGAAAGCAAGCAACATATTTTCAAAGCACTTCTAAGAGTGAAATACACACAAGAAAATCATAATCAGAAACAGAATGCGATGAAACCAGTCTCTGTGTCATGTCAGATGATTTTTAGGTTTTGACAAGTGCTAAAGCGCAATTGTTTTCAGTTGATATTAGACACATGGTCGAAGTCGCAATACTGGGTTTTACAAATAAATCATTTTACTGTCAAAAGACGACTACTATATCATTTACAAAATTTTTACACAACTGTGAAACACAGCTATGAGAAGTTAATTTTAGTTTTTG
The DNA here is from genome assembly GCF_023864345.2 of Schistocerca serialis cubense. Classification (NCBI taxonomy): domain Eukaryota; kingdom Metazoa; phylum Arthropoda; class Insecta; order Orthoptera; family Acrididae; genus Schistocerca; species Schistocerca serialis. The sequence continues at coordinate 376,024,923 of NC_064643.1, read as the reverse complement.
ATAGAGATTGCTTTAATATATTAGTTTGAAAGGTCTGAAAAAAGTTTTTAAACATACGCTTTATCAACAGACTACAAGGCCCACCCCTGAAAAATATTGTCACCTAATACTTGTATATGTCAGAACCCTCATCACTGCATCAAACTGAGCAATACATTGGCTGGCTGAAAAACTACAGAGCACCAGTTGAAGATGGCATATTAACTGAGATGTGGAACTCGGAGGGAAGCAGACAGCTGAAACCATTTATGAGGTTTTTAATTATTACTGGGAGAAAAAAAGAATATTGGACAACTGGAAATAAACCATAATCCTTCTGCTGCATAACAAGGGTGACAGGACAGACACCAACAATTACTGAGGCATATCTCTAGTTCCAGTCACTTACAAAATTATGTCCAAAGCTCTACTGAATAAGATAGAAGATCAAGCAGACCACGTAATTGGTAAGTCACAAGCAGGGATCAGAAAACACAGATCATGGCCAGAGCAAACTTTTAACCTGGAAAATATTCTCAAGATCACAACATTGTAGAACCTTAACACAATCATTGTATTCATTGATTTAAAAAAAGCATGCGATTCTATAGACAGACAGACAGACGGTATTCCTTCATAGCACTAGAGACACAACTTCAAACATTAAATATCTAGGAGAAGTTTCTGAATCCTTCAGAATTAACAAAGGCAGGTCGATGGGCTCTCGCCAATTCTCTTCAATCTGGTCTCAGACAAGGTCATAAGACAGTGGGTTAAGGAACTACAAGAGAAAATGTCAGAAGAATCCATCTAGGACAATGAAGAGGGAGATATGAAGTGAAATGTTCCAATTTTGCTGACGATATTTCAGTAATTTCTAAGAACAAAAAAGCTGCAAAGATGATGATAGAAACATTTCACAAAACTGCAGCTAAAACCGGATTACTAACATGATATGAGCAAACAGAATCCATTTAACATAAGCACAACAGATAAAAATATATACAAACACAACACGGAAACATCAGAAGAGTTGATAAGCTTAAGTATTTGGGAGAATAGATACAATCAAATGGGCCAGATTACACCATAAGTAAGGAAAGATTGAAGAAAATGGGATTAGCAAACAAACTCACGCAAAACCGATAGAATAAAAGATCAGTATCATTCCAGGCAAAAATTAAACACTCTGCAACAATAATTAAACTGGAAGCACTTTACAGATCTAAAAGCCTAACACTGGATAAAAGAGATGAACAAGAAGAACCAGAAAAGAAAGAAAGGAAAATCTTCAGAAAAATTTTAGGACCGAAAAAGAACAAAGGTAACAACTTGACAGAGAGAAGAAATGATGATCAATATAGAAGCATAGAAACAATCAAAGACTCAATAAGAAAGAGGAGATTAAACTTTACAGTCATATGTACAGAATGAATAACAACGAAGAAATTTATTAACTTCATTTCCAAATTAAAAAAGACCAAGGAATGGCTGGGAGAAACAAGAAAGGACTTGAGAAAACGTAACATCGGAGAAAAAATCATACACAACAAGGAAAGCTTCAGGGCACTGATCAATACAGCGAAATTTCCTGTCCAACAACGAAATTCACAACATGGGAGGGTGGTGTCAAATGAACAGAGGCAGGCCATCAGGAGGAAGTTCTGGAAAGATAATATGAAAAAGATTGTACCTTTGTCTTAGATTCTAAATGGTTTGTAATTGGCCAAATTCTGTATTTAGCAGAGCAACAATACAAAGTTTCACGCCATATTTTCCCACATTCGAAGTTGACTGTTAGGCTACTATGAGAACTAAAGTAGTTTTCCATTTTCATATCGTAATATAATACTTATAATTTGGTGTTCTGTAGTTGAAACCACAGAGTATTTATATCTGTGGAGTGAGCACAGTCTAGCGAGAACGGAAACAACACAGGCCTTTGCACTATCCCCACCATGCCTTCCCAGCTCTAACCAAGCGGCAATGAGAAATCAGAACTAAAAGGCCAATGGGAAAGCACTATGTTTTACCTGTGTGTGTGTGTGTGTGTGTGTGTGTGTGTGTGTGTGTATGTGTGTGTGTGTAAACTTAGTTAACTTCAAAAATGGAAACAGCTGATTCTTGGTGACCCTTTAAAATTGGCCACTTTTTTGTGTGTATGAAGTGAAATCTGTAGCTTCTGGAATAATTTATGCCAGAAATGTTTGGTGTACTTCACAGTTGAATATGCACTAGCACAGTGCCAAAAGCAAGCCCTGTATCGTGAATGGTATCGAATGGGCGAGAAATAAATTATCTGAAGTGAAGTTGTTTACACATGTAAATGCATAGAACTACTTGGAAAATTGGTATTTCTCGTAGTAATGTCTGATACAGTATTCACGCACATCATATCTATTGTACTTTGATGCATCTGTTGTATCAAATATTGTCAATTTTGCTTGAGAGGCTTAGTTAAAAATTATTCTGTTACAAAATGTAGGGTTCAATCATGTAAATAGGAACTCCTGAAGTTGCTTAAACTGGGCCCCTTACATTTTATGTATAAAGAGTTCCTGTGTTAGTACTCACTCTTATTCTCTTGGAATTCTCTTGATGATTCCAAGAGGGCAATAGGGAGGATTGATCAAAGAAAGCGGAGTCTGCCAAAAATGACTAAAGCTATTGATGCAGTTCAAATGGCTCTGAGCACTATTGGACTTAACATCTCTGGTCATCAGTCCCCTAGAACGTAGAACTACTTAAACCTAACTAACCTAAGGACATCACACACATCCATGCCCGAGGCAGGATTCGAACCTGCGACCGTAGCAGTCACGCGGTTCCGGACTGAGCGCCTGAACCGCTAGACCACCGCGGCCAGCTTGATGCAGTTCAAAAACAGTTGAGTTAGCAGCAAAAACAAAAAGGGATATACCTACCCTTTTCGGCAAACTTCTTGAAGAAAACTGGTTTCGTGTTGTATTCCTATGGAAGCTTCTTTCTTCATGCTTACTCTCAATGACTTTTGAAGAATGGCTATACAAGGTGAACCACTAACTAGTGCCACCTACAATAACTCCGAAAGTATGACAGTAGCTGAAAAGTTTGTGGGACAAATGTTGCATGGGACAACGGGCGCCATAATATGACGTTGGTTTTTTGTTGCTAGGTGTGGTGGGGGTCAGAGATATGAAGGTCAACTTTGTTTTTTTAAATGGGATGCTATAGTGTGGTACTTATTTTCTGATAGCGGCTATCGAGACGAATCCAATGATGTGTAATAGTAAGGTCTTTGAAGCTCATCGAGGGTCAGAAAGGTGGCATGAACGTCCACTTAGAGAAGGAGTTCGAAGTGATGACCATTAGTATCAATGCAGTGCTGCAATCTTCTTATCATGAGTTGAGTGATATTCCTTATCATTTTGGCACTTATCGAAGCACATACTCTGACAATTCTCTCTCATATATCATGAAAATAGTAGATACGACTATTTGCTGAATACGGCGCCATTTACATGTAAACATCATTCAATGGTTCCCCAATACAACACTAATAGGAACGCTAAGACTAGCATCGTCGAATCAAGCGAATGTGAATGATGTATTCCTTCGAGGAACAAGTCAATACGCTCCTGATTCATGGAGAATGCCAATGAAATTCAATGAGAGTTAGAGGCTTATACGCTGAAAGATATCCTCAACGATCTCACCCTACACGTCGCACATTTAAATATGTGTATGATAGATTGAGAACTACTGGATCTGTAACGCGTTGGAAACATATCTGGCAAATGAAAGTTACTAACGAGGAAACTGAAATTGGTACTCTTGCCACTGTGGTTGGAGATCCTTGTTTTAGTTCACGTCAAATTGCAAGGGAATCTGGCATGAGCCAGAGTAGTTCGTGTTCTGCATCGCCATAAATATCATCCTTACCATATCAGTCTCTACCAAGAATTAACTACTATGGATTGTACGTGTCGCATTGAATTCCGCCGGTGGGTTCAACTTCAGATTCAGAGGAATGACACATTTATTAATTAGATTTTATTTACTGATGAGGCTACATTATCTGACCATGGAAATGTTAATTTGCATAACATGCATTATTGGGCAACTGAAAATCCATGTTGGCTGTGGCAAGTTGCACGCCGATAAGCTTGGTCAGTGAATGTATGGTGCGGGATTCTGCAGAACATAATTATAGGCCCCTAATTCATCAAAGGAAATCTTAATGGTAGGAAGTACACCACATTCCTGCAAGAAATCAAGTCTGTTATTGGAAGAAGTACATTCAGGATCAAGGAACAGAATGTGGTATCAGCATGATGGGTATCTGGCACATTTTTCGCTGATGGCTAGAAATGAGCTGCAGAGGCAATTCCCAAATCGTTGGACTGGACACGGAGAAAATGTGTCGTGGGCAGCTTGTCCGCAGACTTAACGCCTCTGGATTTTTTCTTGTGGAGATGCATAAAAGACATTGTTTATAAAGACATTCCAACTACACCTGAAGATATGCTAGAGAGAATTGTCACAACTTGTGCCTCAATAAGTGTTGATGTGATGAGGAATACCACTCACTCCATGATAAGATGGCTGCAGCACTGCATTGATACCAATGGTCATTACTTCGAACACCTTCTATAAATGGATGTTCATGCCACCTTTGTGACCTTCGTTGACCTTCAAAGACCTTACTGTTACATATCATTGGATTCATCTCGACAGTCACTACCAAAAAATAAGTACCAAACTATAGCATCCCAATAAAAAAAACTAAGTTAACCTTAATATCTCTGAAGCGACCACACCTTGCAACAAAAAAAAAAAAAATACGTCATATTATGGCCCCTATTGCCCCATGCAACTTTTCTCCCACAAACGTTTCAGCTCGTATCATAATTTCAGAGTTATTCTTGGTGGCAATAGTTGTGACTCACCCTGTATAAACTAGCAAAGAGAAATAACACTGAACACCCATTCAAAGACGAAATTGTTGGGAAAATGTGGGGATGTTCTTAAACGACACAAAGTTAAGCTATCAGACATAAATCTTACAAGAACATCCTATAACAGCGTTCCTGGGTTCAGCAAAGAAAACAGACAGAAATTCTAGAACTTTATAGAAGATGCTATATTATATCTACTTTGAAACTAGCTTTTGTTTTCTCCAATTTAATATCGTCTTCTAATTTTGTTTAGCGATATTTTGATTAGTTGTACATGGAGTCCGATTTTGATAGTTATTTTTGCAACTTGGTAAGTGCAAGGTATTTTAAAATATTTTCTTAAAAATATTTTTCTCATAACAAATTTTCGTTTATTTTCTATGACTAAAATGTAAACCATGCATAAGATTATAAAATAAATATTACATGCTTTTAAAACATATTTTGTTACTGTTTTCCACTTTTTAAAAATAAAAAACGAAATGATAGTCCTTTCCTGTCTAAATGTCATTGCTGCCTGTTCTCTCAGAGGAGCTTAACCAGTAGTGTTAGGTTCCTGCCTAACCACACTCATGGAAATAGCAACATAGTTGAAAAAAACGGTCAAATATTTCTGACAAGTAAGAATACAAATATTATTGATGATCTCAGAGTCCATCACTATCGTGAAAATGAAAAAAACCATAATTTTAGCGTGCAACAAGCCGCAAACCTGAGAACTTTGAAACAGTAATATGATACCTCTAACCACACAGCCAAAGCAATCGTTGAATTCGAGAAATAAAGTTATCTTAAATTAATTTTCATGTTAAGACCTCCTGATGACTTTTTCTGTCAATGTGTCATTACCTGATATTTAATTATAAGAAATCCTACAAAAGGTGACATATTTGTGATAAATCTTCAATGCAGTAAAAATAACTTAAGTAAGAAAACGGAAATAAAGCTGTACGTGGGTGGAACAAAGTGATTTCCAACCTGCTTTCCAGTTCTGACTTTTCATTGGTCACTTGGTTGTAGCTGGAGGGTATAGCGCAAGTCTCTGTGACGTTTCCGTTCTCGCGAATAGTCTGCTGCACATATTCTCAACATCAAACAGGGCTAGTCACGTGATTTTGGGACGATGCTCCTTGTCTACAATCTGCAGTAGTAGCGAAAGCTGAATATTGCATGTATTCGCCATGTTTTCTGCACGTGAGTTTTAGGAACAGCTGTGAGGCAGTATTGTCGTTGCTACGGTTGTCAAGAGAAGTGAGTGAAAGGAGGCCTAGTTAATTCTCTTTGATATGTACAATAAACGTATAATTATAAATGTCATTTTGGTATGAGGCACTTTCTATGTTGAAAAATATTGATACAGGTATTACAAAATCTTGCATTCTAGAGATAATTTCTGTGATTTTATAGTCATTTTTTACAATACAAGTGCTAGATAAGTTTCCAAGAATACTGACAGTCAGTGTACACATATTTGTGCTATTTTAATATGCATATAAAGTTTATACATGAGAGTCTGATTAATTCCCTCCAATCTGTGCAAGTTCTCATACCCCTGTGTGTGGCTAAGTATTTCTGTATGAGGCAGTTTCCTATACAGTATGTACAGTAATTACAACATGTAATTAATTAGAACAGCTTCGACAATCTGAATCAGTGCAGTAGATAACAGAACAAAAATATTGATGGCTGTCAGTTCTTTTATTACTCCAAAATTCGAACACTGATCTGGTATTTTTTGTTTGTAGTGTATGGTTTTATTTTTCTGATGAGGTGGAGAAAAAATGTTCTGCATATTTTACTTGTCTACAAAAAGCAGAAAATTTGAAAATAGTTGTAGACAAGCAGATGGTGCATATCTTAGGTTATTTACAAAAACAGCTTCATAGTTCCAAATGCGTTGTTTTTTCTTGGTACTTCGGCATCGTGTATAGTGTCACCGTGACGTAATTAATAACAGAGATTCGACAATACTAGCAAATGCAACAGGAAACTTAAAAAAATATTGTTGGCTGTCACTTCTTATCCCGTTACCAAAAAATCGCAAATAAATTGAATCTGAGCTATGATACTGTGGTGAAAAAGCACAGTACTATTGATCTTCACAGCTTTAAGCCAACTTCAGGTCCTGGTATAAAATTATCAAGATGTCTATAAAACGTTTCACGGTACTTCTGAAGGTGATCTATGTATAGCAGTGATGTAATAACGCTCAAAATACGGCAAGCGCATTACGGGCTAAACTGCGCCGCCCCAAAATCAGTTCACTTGAGCCGCAGGAGATATTGGGGACAGTATTCTCGATCTGCGCATCCAAATGCTCACGCCACAGATATTTATACTCTACGGTCGAAACGTCAATCACTGTGCGTCAGATTTTGTGTAATATCTTTGGCATCTTCTTGTGTAATGTGATGTGTATAGTTGTCATTGTCAATGAGTGGGGGGGCAGAAAAAGTGGCAGGTTAGTGTTTGTTGCATGTTCTGTTAGTGTTCAGATGTCTTGCGGCAAAAGTTACGTCAAGGCGACGTAGCCAACTGGCATTTTTCTCTACACAGTTCCCGCCAGCCTTCGGTTCGTATGTTTGTCTTTTGAGAGCTAGCGTAATCACTCTGTCAATATTTGGTGTTTCAGACAGTGGAATTGGCCCATATGTTACAAAACCGTTTCATATATATTTACATGGCAAAACTGTCGACGGACACGAAGTGATGGAGGACGTTATCAAATTAGTTGAAAGGGAGTGAGTGAAGGATCAAAATTAGAGTAAAGGAATGTATAAAACTGTCATATGCGAAGACACCCAGCGTCAAAAGAAGCACACTGGAGAAAATAGCATGGGTTCTTTCCTTATCGTTTTCTTAATCGCCCGTAAAAAAATTAGCATGGAATTTGCCGTACCAACAAAGTTGGTTCAAAGGTCACGACACTGTCTTCATATTCAAAATGTGCATTTCAGATCCGTATCCTGATAATACATTGAATGTTTTCAAGATGCTAAGCAAGTGACTTAAAGGGAAATGTTTGCTTGATGCCTGTAAAGTGGTCGCATCCGAAAACTCATTCTCTCGAGCTAGGCCTCGGATCTTTATCTTCCTTTTTCCCTTCCTCCCTCGAAACTCACCAAAATGTTCATTAAAACAGATTATTATGGATGGCACAAATGCGGGATTGGGGGACAGTTTTACCTAGGCGTATGCTCTTAAAAATGATGATTGTTGCACCACTTGGACTGACATGGAAGGAAAACAGGGTAGTTGCACACGAGGATGTCAACAGTAATTTTTTGTTGCGTTAAAAAAAAAAAAAACACCACCACCCCTCCTGTGCCAGAATATACAAGGCTGTTTTTTTTGTTTTATGTTGGTGAATCACCTTAAGACCTCAAAGTTTCTCTATATGGACAGAAAAGGTTATGGAATATGTATGAAATTGGGGTTGTTGATTGTTCTGGTGTGTATTAAAATACTAATAGGTGGTTTTTCCATTGTGGAACTTAATGTTGTTGAATGTACAATGTGATTTCGTTATTGCTAGAGAAGACTGTATTTAATAAGAAGTGAATGTTGGCCACTACCAACCTAGAACTAAGATTGCACTGCAGATTAGTGTATCAACATCAATCTTTTGTATTCAGTTTTGTTGGCTTCAGGAAACTATCACTATTCAGCCTAATCATCACCTTGGTCTGCGCTACAGATAAGAATAATTAATCAGTCATGTCAGTTGAGTCAACTGAACCTGCAGATACCAGATTTCGGCTGTGTCGCCTTAGTATAATGATTGTGGAGTGTTACTTCATAAGTGTGCAAACACAGAGGATGGAATGCTTACAATATTTCTTTTGCATCAATATTACATTTATATATGTATGTTGTGGTGACAGATTGAGCTGCACAAGAGCCCAGGGTCTAGGTTAGATTGGAAAATGTCAGTTTGATTCTGAGTTGTCAAAGCCAACAAACATGAATACAAATTCGTAAGAGATGCTGGCTTACTGATCTGTAGTATAACCTGAGTGCTACGTGGGGTGGTGACAAGTTTTGCTGTGAGTTGGTGAAATGGTGTAGAATGCTTCAGTTAATCCGTAGATTCTAGCTGCCACTTATGTTTACCTCATAGATGTTTTTACTTTGACAGAGTACAAACTGCTAATAGTGCCTGAAATCAGTAATGCTAAATTTTTGTATAAAGTAGTAGGTAAAGACATCAGTTGGGTGGAAGAACGGGAAAAGCAGTGGCTTGTGGAAAGTAGCAACTGTGCATCTGATATATACTTATTTATCTAGGTGTAATTTTCATAAATGTCAATGTGAGTAGATTAATGCTAGTCATAACTGTTGTTCATATGCTTTACAGTTGTAGGCTGCTGTGGCTGTTTATGCTTATTAATGTTCTTCCTTGTCTTGTCCTAATCCATAAAGGTATCTCTTTCGAGATGGGATTCGTGGAAAGGTGTAAATGAGTGAAAGCCAAGATTTCCGTCAGGAAATGACAGTCAGACAGGTTAATTAGATTGGAGCCTCTGCATTGTTTGTGTAGTCTCCCATTATTTTATTGAAAGAAACAGGATTGCTACTCTATCGTGTTGCTTTGCACATTCATGGATGTTTGTAGACTTGTTGGTCACACCACTCACTCCCATCATGGTCTTTACATTCTGATAGGCAAATAACAGTGGATGGGTAGCAGCATGACTGTATTGAGAAAAGCATCCATATCGATAGGAGCTGTACTGTAAAGTGTTTATGATAATGTTTCATCATTTTGTGTGAGACAGGCTTGTTTACAGAAATTGGTAACTATGAAAGATGGGTCCACCCCATACATTAACAGGCCTTGGAGAAACAGGCATTGAACACTGTTGAATATGACCCCAGTATCAGTACCAGGCAGGTGGACCACCAGCATGGAGTAAACAAGATTAAATTGTGGAACATTCTCCATCCCATCCGCCACTATCTATGTATCACTTAAAATATTTGCAGGGTTTATTATGTATGAACTTGGCTCTATGGTGATGTTTTTGCCACTGGATTGTTGTTCAGGTCACCATGTCTTCCATAACATTCACAGATGAGGCAACCTTTCTGAGGGGCGGTATTGCCAGTCTTCACAACACCCATCTCTGGGCTACAGAGAATTCCCATGTTATGACGGACAGGGATTTTTGGCAACCTCCTCATGGTGGGACAATAGCTTTTCCACAACACCTCACAGGTGTGGCATCTCAGTGCTTATGTGGGAGGCCCTGCTCCTTTGCCTTTGGCAGTCTGAAGGGTATTATTGTTGCTACTACATATTGGTGCTCCAGCACACTTCCACATGCTTGTGCAGAAGCATGTCAACTACAGAACACTGTGTGGACCCCCAGGAGGCTTACAGTTCAGAGTCGACAGAAGCGTTCGATCCCACGCGTCGGCTTTGACCTGTGACGTAAAGGTGTTGTCGTGTGCGGCGTCATGACAGCGCGGAGTTTGGTTTGTGATTGTGGTGTGTTTGTAGATGTCGTTGTGTTGTGGTTTGTTGTGATCTCTGGTGGTATGTTCAGGATTTTCGTTTGTGGTGTTATGGGCTCAGTTTGCTTTTGCTCATTATCCAGAATTGTTAGTGTCGGCTGTGTTTGTAGTGGAATTTGTTTCAGTGAGTTAACAATTTTGTGTGAAAGTTAATTTAGTGTTGTTTGCTGTGTATCATGTGGTAATTTTAGTAAAATTAATCGGTTGTTGTTTTTGTTCAGGAATGGACATGACGGATAAAATTAACAGTGCGCAGGTCAAGGGAAGTGTTCAATCCCAATGTTTGGCTGTGTATGTCGGGAGATGTTTTTGAGCTATATAGGCCAAGGTTAGTGTTTGATCCTAATTTATGGGATCGGGATCTGCTCTTGAGCTTTATAGGTCAAGGGAATTGTCCGATTCCAGATGATATTGTGTTTAGTGGTATTTGGGGAATTTTGTGATGTCGGTTTTTTTCGTCATTTTGTGTGGTTTTGTATGGCGGTGGGTGTCTAAATTTGTTCATATTTATATTGCCCCCCCACCCAAAAACACATTTCCTGCGCTTGTCCCGTTAGTGTCATTAGGCTTTTTGTGGAAATTGTGTGTGTGTGTGTCAATTGCAGTGCTTACTTCCCTGTGCTGCAATTTTGCTCTTTTCTCTTATTTATTCTTTGACATATTCCCTGCTGACAACCTAGCTTGCTCATAGGATGTCGAGTATGGTTTTTCTTACTTTGTTCGCTTTATTTCACTCCACATATTTTAGTTAACTTTTCTTTAGTCTGCACATCTGTATTCTTTCCCCACCTTTTCAATTTTTTTTTTTACTAATTGTGTGGGGGATGTTGGCCTATACCCAAATGGTAGCCAGTCCACATGGGGCGAGGGGTTGTCAGGTACCTCTATGGTGTTAGTTCCATGACCACACAAGGATTTGTATCCAATCTGTCACCTCCATGTGCATCCCAAGGAGCAGGGGCTGCCTTTGGTGGTACCAGGATATGGCACTGGCTGTCATGCCAGGTGACCTTTGCTCTCGCTGGGTGGCATCCGTTGGGAGAGCCCTCACTCAGAATAGGCTCCATTGTAACAGACGTTTCCTGTCCTGAAGGGACCAGAGTTACTGGCAGGTGGCTGTGAGGCCCTAGCAGTCTCTTCGGATAGACTCCAGTTCAGTGCCATACGTGGCTACGTCCTGCCAGGAAAACAAAACAAAGCAGCATGCAGACAGTTATTCCCCCCCCCCCCCCCCCAGTTCATTTTTTTTTTTACCTAAATAGATAGTGTATTTTCTCTCTGCTAGACCTATGTTTTTTTATGGAGAATAGTTTAAACTTGTATGGTTAATTCCCTTTCCTTAGCAAGTTATGAGGTGGTTAAGACACCAAATCCTACCCAGTGGCAAGTGTTACTATCCTGTAAACAACTTGGTGATATACCTGTTGCCATCACACACCATAAGGACTTAATGTTTCACTGGGACCTAGTGCCAGGCAGACAAAAAATGACACAAACCTATATAGAGGTGAGGGAGCCTTTTCATATGCTGTGTACTTTCAGACCTGCCAGATAGAACTGGCATATTCATCCTCGCTTTTGACAAGGATTCATTTGCATAAGAGGTAAAAATCACATTACTGCTGTGATGTGAAGTGTATTATTCACCCCCAGTTTGGAGTTTTAAGTGCGAGCACTTCAGTCGGAAGTCTTCTTGATGTACCTGTGACCCAGATTGTGGGGACTTCGGCTAGCCGCTTCACAAACATCCACCATGGGTGCTAGATCACTGCAAGTGTGTGCCCGATCTGTGTGGTGTTCTCAGCTACTGTGTGCGACAGAGAGGATGAATAAACTGTGCAGAAAAGTTAGCGAAGGTGACCAACACCGTCTCACTTGATGACACAGCACACACATCAAATGGGTGTGCAAAGGCCTAGAAATTCGATTGATTGGAGTTTTGATGCTCTTTCACATGTCTAACACTGTTATAACATTCCTTACCCAGTTGGGTGGAATTGGCCCATTACTTGCACTCTGTGCTCACTCACTATTGACTGAGACTGAGCCATGTGGGTAGCAAGTGATGTGGACGACTGCCATTCAGTTGACTCTCCATGCAGATGGAGTGCTCTGAGGTTTGCTGTAACCTGCCTATGTCAATTGTGGAAACGACTACCCTCTCCTCCCCAATCCCATAAATGTGCTAACGTATTTGAGAAATGCAAAATTCAGGAACTGAAGGTCACTTGAAGAATGGAAAAAAAGATTATTGATTGAATCCAATCTGTGACAATGACCTTCATCGTTACTGTTTCCAGGTCATCGGCAGTATCTGGCATGTTTACTCCCTCAGCATTGAGATCTGATAGTCACACCTATTAACTTGACCATGGGGGCCACTTGTCACATGGTTCCTGTGGCACTATCCTCAGTAATCATTCCCTTCAAACAGCTGGAGAAACGTCTGCCTGTCACAGCCCCTCCCCTCCCCCTTAGGAACTTCTCCCTGGAAATCCACAGATCAGAGACCCTACACCATCCAGTGGCTGCAGGAGCCACAGACAGTGGATCTCAAGGCTGCCTGCTCTTCTTCTGTTCATAACCCACGACAGCAGATAAGCTCTCACAAGAAACCTGACACCCATCTTTGTGAAAGAGGAGGAGGAGGAGGAGGAGGAGGAGGAGGAGGAGAAGAAGAAGAAGAAGAAGAAGAAGAAATCTTGGGAGATGCCTACCCCATTGGCACTGGAGATGCATTCCCCCACATTGTTGGATGCCGAATTGATGATGTTCCACCCCTCACTGGTGGCACAGTGATCCTGGCCCCTTCAAATCTAACCAGGACTTCCTCACTGTGGTGATCCAATGGAGCTACAATGGATATTACTGTCACAAGCTGGAACTATACCACCTTATTTCCTTCTCATCTGCAATTTACGTTACTCTTCAAGAAATATGCTTCACTGATAACCATTACACAACACTCTGTGGTTATTTTGCATTCTTTCAGTACCATGCTGGCTCAGAGGAGGCATCTGGAGGGGTTGTACATTGGTTTGTACAAATTTCATCTGTGAATGGATTACTCTTCATTGCATGTTGGAAGTGCTAGTGGCACAGGTGCAAAACATCTCAATGATCACCATGTGCAATATTTATTTACCTCCAGGCAAGCTACTTACATATACTGAGTTGTCCACATTAATCCAACTACTTTCCCCTCTTTTCTCCTTTTTTGGGGCTTTCAGTTCACACCACTCTCTATAGGGAAGCACGACCTTCGTCTGGTAAGGGCTTTCTGATTGATCAACTTCTGTCCAATCTTGATCCGTCTCTCCTCAATGACGGTAATCTACCTACTTCAGAATGCCTGTAGTACCTTTTTGGCTATTGACTTTACAATCTCTTACCTCAATTGCATGGCTTCACTACTTTAGTCACATCGACAATGGTCTTGCAACAGTGATCACTTTCCAGTGACCCTGTCACTCCCATGTCACTGCCCAATGGACCAATTATCACATTGGGCATTTCAAAGGCCCAACTGGCAGTTTTATACCTCTGCTGTCACCTTTGCCCTCTGTCTGTCACATTGCATTGACGAGGTTGTGAGATATCTCTCTGGGGTGATTACTTGCACCACTGGAACTGCAATTCATTTTTCTACAGGCCCCTACTGCCACCCACTGATGCCATGATGGACCAAAGATATTCTGAGAGCTATAGAGGATCATTGAAAGGTCCTGCAAATCTCAAACAACATCCTTCACAACCACCATCCTTGCTTTTAAGCTTCTTTGTAATAAGGCTCGTTATCTAATTAAACACTGTGAGAAAGAACATATGGAGTGCTATGTCTCCATCTTGGGAATGTGTTAATGATAAATTGAAGACATTTCCCTGTCTTTCACTGACTGGGAACTGCTTCAGGCTCTTGAGCTGTCATGAATGTGGCCCCTGGTCCTGGTTCGGTACCTGCATAATCAGGTGAGCCACCACTGACTGGGAACTGCTTCAGGCTCTTGAGCTGTCATGAATACAGCCATCAGCCTTGATTAGGTACCTGCATAATTAAGTGATCCAACATTTGACTGTTGCAGGTTCCATCTGCTCAGGGTCTTCAACAACATTTGGCTAGTAGGCACTTCCCCTTTGCAGTGGCAGATAATATCATGGTCCCAACCCTTAAACCAGGCAAAAGACCAACATTCATGAAAGCTACCAATCAGTTATCACTGAACTGCTTGAAAGGATTGTAGCCCAACAACTATGCTGGGTCTTTGAATCAATGGACCTTTTTTCCCCCCACGTCAGTGTCGTTTCTGGGAGGGATGGTCCACAACCATCAGCTTAGGTTGTAAACAGCAATCCAGTTACCTGTTTTTAAATGCCAGTACTTCATTGCAATCTCTTTTTAGCTATGTCAGGCATGCAACACTGCTTGGCCCCATCACTTTTACTTACCCTCCATAATAGGGGCTTTTGAGGGTCCCTACTGATTTTTATTCATAAATTTTAATCCCACCACTTGTTTTGGGTTAAAGTTGGTACATCATTCAGCTCTTATTGAGTCCAAAAGAACGGCGTCTTGCAGGACTCCATGCTGAATGTTAAACTCATCCTTACCACTATCAATGGGCTAGTGACCTCCATCAGACCACTGCTAACCACCATGTTGTATGTCGACTACTTCTGTGTTTGGTACAGCTCCCAGTCTGTAACCATGGCTGAATGGCAGCTAGAGTGCCACCTGAAAGGCCTCTGCTTGGACACTTTCCTGTAACTTCCATTTGTCTCTTGTGGAAAAAAAAACAAGTCTTGCATTTCTACCATCACACTACAGTCCGTCCTCACTTAGAATTCTGGGTACACGGCAATTGGGCATTGCTGCACAGTCTGAACTTTTAGGGCTGCTCTTTGATAAAAGGCTGACATGGCTGCCTGTATTCATCAACTGAACTTTAGCTGCATGTGAAAACATAATTCTCTCCACAGCCTTGCCCACACCTCTTGGGGTGCAGATAACTGTACTCTCCTCAATATTTACTTGGCCAGGGTCTCATCCCAGTAAAACTTTGGTTTCCAGGTTTATGACTCAGTAGCATCTGCAGCTTTGAAATTGCTGGATCCAGTCCACCATTGGCGGCTTCTGGACTAGTCCTGTAGATAGTCATATTACCAAAGCACAGATAATCCCTCTTCATTTCTGATGGTACTGACTCTTGCTGACTTATGCAATTACCAACCGGACAATTTCCTAATCATGCAACTTATAATTTTCTATGTGAGGGGCATTGACCCCTGACACCCACCCTCAGGCAGGATTACTGGTTAGAATGCAGTTTGAGGGTCTCTGCCATGCTCTGTCTATCATCCTAAGAATGTGCTCCTTTTGTTTTCCTTCATACCCCCCTCAGTTAGCAAACAGACCATGAATTAGGACCAATCTATTTCAAGTACCTAAAGTTGTTGTTCCCATGACCTTTCGGCATGCCACCCCCGTCCCCTAACCCTGTGGGTTTTGGGACTAGAATAGACCTGAGATATTCCTGCCTGTCATAAGAGGCAACTGAAAGGAGTCTTCTGCTTTTTGACCTGATCAGTTATGGTCCCCTTTTAGGGTTTGACTTCCACCTTTCCAAATTCTACAGAAGTGCATGTCATTTGGGGAAGGACGCCTTACGTGGTGCATCATGTATCCATTGTGTGCTGAGACCATTTGCACCTAATATTGTCATGGCTCTCCATATCCACCCGTAATCCAGCTGTTTGTGTGAGGACACTTTACAGGGTGCATAATCTACATCCCTTGATCACTGTCGTCTTCTGCGCACATGATGAAAATGGATCTTTTCACACCCAATATCCAGCGTGGTAGCCAGTCCGTTGTGGAGGAGTCGTCATGTACCCAGTTGGTTGTAGCCCTCTTAACAACACAGGGATCGCACTGCTGATGCCTGAGCTGCAAACTCCCCACGTATGCCAAGTAGTAGATGCCTGTCCTCTTGGAGCATCAGGACTCCTAACAACGGACGTTATGCCAAGTGGCCTTTGCTGTGGCTGGGTGGCATCCCTGGGGAGAGCCCCTGATTGGAGTGGATGGCATCAGGGCGAATGACCTGAAGTGAAGCCAACCGGGTCATTTTTTGTTGGTGGCTGATTGGCCCCAGCAGTCTCTAAGAAAGAAAGGCTAAGGTTCAGTGCTGAGAAGTATGACCCCAAATTGTTTCCCTCCATAGCTACACCATGGGAGGAACATAGGGCTACAGAAACAAGAGGGCCTTATTTGCCTCAATATTTAGTTTTCTCCTTTCTGGCTACAAAGCCTCTATTTTTTATTGAAAATCTGGAGGATAAGTTTGGGAATCTGGCAGCACTATCCGGAATGAGAAATGGGTCAGTCCTGATTAAGGCAGCATCCAAAGCCCAGTCATGGGTGCTGCTCATGTGTGACAAACTGGGTGATATTCCCATTTGGGCACTCCCCATAAAAGCCTAAACCTGGTCCAGGGGGTTATGTTTCATGGAGACCTCCTGTTGCAGTTGGACGACGAGTTACACACCAATTTATAATGACAGGGTATTCACTTCATCTGCTGTGTCTGTAGGGGACCGAAAGGTAATAAGAGTTGCTACCACCGCCTTCATCTTTGCCTTTGAGGATGACTTGTTGCCAGAAAAGGTGAAGGTAATGGTATACCAAGGTGACGTAAAACCGTATGTCCTTCCCCTATGCGGTGCTTTAAGTGCTGGAAATTTGGGCACATGTCTTCATGGTGCAATTCCAGTGCCATATGTGGAGATTGTGGATGTATGGAGTGCAGGACCCTGGACAGGCTGACTTACCAAAAGGTCAAAAAGAAATATGACTAGTTGAACCCCATTCGATTGATATCCTCCTATGCTGCAGCTATGACGATGTCGCCCTTGCTGGTGATGATAGTTCGCTCGACTCTGCCTCGTACAGTGAGCCCTCAGGGCAACTTGACTACATCCCCCCCCCCCCCCGCCCCCCCCCCCCCCGCCCCCCTCCATTGGTGGTTGGGGGCACAAATGCCAAGGACATCAGTCCCCTCCCCTCAGTTGGAGAAGTAACTGCCTCCTGCTTCTCGCATGGAAGGGGTTTCTTGGGACTGTACCTTCCAAACACCCCCCCCCCCCCTCCCCCCAAATGCAATAGTGGACATCAGCCACTGGCTGAAGGAGCCACAAGCTGCTGGTCAAAGGGCCTCACGCTATTCATCTGTACGTGAAGCTGCTTCAGATTCAGAGAAGCCCTTCCAACAAGCCCGTAAAGAGAAGCGAGAGGGCAAAAAAATGTAGTAGCAGACTGGTAAGAAACAAGAAACTCGGGTGTCCTCCACACCACCACCACAACCACCACCACCACCACTCGGTACTAGTTCTGTGACTAAGGACAAGGTGGAGATTTTAGCTTCCCCCAAGGACCTAGATCTCGCTGACACCTCAGCAGTGATGGTCGTAGATACAAGCACTAAACCAGTGGCCGCAGATGACCCTGAGGCATGAACTGCCCTCTTGGTTCCTTCATGCCTTTCCATACTATAGAAAGCGTCATCCTCCAGTGGGATTGGGCCGGTTTTCTTCGCCCACCTGGCTGAGTTACAACAGCTCTTAAGGAGAAACATTGATAAAAAACACTCTATTTCAAAAATGCAATAAATTCAGTTTTGGAGATATGGCATTGAAATTTTGTACCACGCTTTACTTGACAGTAACACATTTACATATATTGTTGTTGTTGTCATCTTCAGTCCTGAGACTGGTTTGATGCAGCTCTCCATGTTACTCTATCCTATGCAAGCTTCTTCATCTCCCGCTACCTACTGCAACCTACATCCTTCTGAATCTTCTTAGTGTATTCATCTCTTGGTCTACCTCTAAGATTTTTACACTCCACGCTGCCCTCCAATGCTAAATTTGTGAACCCTTGATGCCTCAGAACATGACCTACCAACCTATCCCTTCTTCTAGTCAAGTTGTGCCACAAACTTCTCTTCTCCCCAATCCTATTCAACACCTCATTAGTTGTGTGATCTACCCATCTAATCTTCAGCATTCTTCTGTAACACCACATTTTGAAAGCTTCTATTCTCTTCTTGTCCAAACTATTTATCGTCCATATTTCACTTCCATACATGGCTACACTCCATACAAATACTTTCAGAAACGACTTCCTGACATTTAAATCTAAACTCGATGTTAACCAATGTTTCTTCTTCAGAAACGCTTTCCTTACCATTGCCAGTCTACATTTTATATCCTCTCTACTTCGACCATCATCAGTTATTTTGCTCCCCAAATAGCAAAACACCTTTACTACTTTAAGTGTCTCATTTTATAATCTAATTCCCTCATCGTCACCCGACTTAATTCGACTACATTCCATTATCCTCGTTTTGCTTTTGTTGATGTTCATCTTATATCCTCCTTTCAAGACACTGTCCATTCCATTCAACTGCTCTTCCAAGTCCTTTGCTGCGTCTGACAGAATTGCAATGTCATCGGCGAACCTCAACGTTTTTATTTCTTCTCCATGGATTTTAATGCCTACTCTGAACTTCTCTTTCGTTTCCTTTACTGCTTGCTCAATATACAGATTGGATAGCATCAGGGAGAGGCTACAGCGTTGTCTCACTCCCTTCCCAACCACTGCTTCCCTTTCATGCCCCTCAACTCTTATAACTGCTATCTGGTTTCTGTACAAATTGTAAATAGCCTTTCGCTCCCTGTATTTTACCCCTGCCACCTTTAGAATTTGAAAGAGAGTGTTCCAGTCAACATTGTCAAAAGTTTTATTTAAGTCTACAAATGCTAGAAATGTAGGTTTGCCTTTCCTTAATCTATTTTCTAAGATAAGTCGTAGGGGCAGTATTGCCTCATGTGTTCCAACATTTCTGCGGAATCCAAACTGATCTTCGCCGAGGTCGGTTTCTACCAGTTTTTCCATTCGTCTGTAAAGAATTCGCGTTAGTATTTTGCAGCTGTGACTTTTTAAACTGATAGTTCGGTAATTTTCACATCTGTCAACACCTGCTTTCTTTGGGATTGGAATTATTATATTCTTCTTGAAGTCTGAGGGTATTTCGCCTGTCTCACACATCTTGCTCACCAGATGGTAGTTTTGTCAGGACTGGCTCTCCCAAGGCCGTCAGTAGTTCTAATGGAATGTTGTCTTCTCCCGGGGCCTTGTTTCGACTCAGGTCTTTCAGTGTTCTGTCAAACTCTTCACGCAGTATCTTATCTCCCATTTCATCTTCATCTACATCCTCTTCCATTTCCATAATATTGTCCTCAAGTACATCGCCCTTGTATATACCCTCTATATACTACTCCTACCTTTCTGCTTTCCCTTCTTTGCTTAGAACTGGGTTTCCATCTGAGCTCTTGATATTCATACAAGTGGCTCTCTTTTCTCCAAAGGTCTCTTTAATTTTCCTGTAGGCAGTATCTATCTTGCCCATAGTGAGATAAGCCTCTACATCCTTACATTTGTCCTCTAGCCATCCCTGCTTAGCCATTTTGCACTTCCTGTCGATCTCATTTTTGAGACGTTTATATTCCCTTTTGCCTGCTTCATTTACTGCATTTTTATATTTTCTCCTTTCATCAATTAAATTCAATATTTCTTCTGTTACCAAGGATTTCTACTAGCCCTTGTCTTTTTACCTACTTGATCCTCTGCTGCCTTCTCTACTTCATCCCTCAGAGCTACCCATTCTTCTTCTACTGTATTTCTTTCCCCCGTTCCTGTCAAATGTTGCCTTATGCTCTCCCTGAAACTCTGTACAACCTCTGGTTTAGTCAGTTTATCCAGGTCCCATCTCCTTAAATTCCCACCTTTTTGCAGTTTTTTCAGTTTGAATCTACAGGTCATAACCAATAGATTGTGGTCTGAGTCCACATCTGCCTCTGGAAATGTCTTACAATTTAAAACCTGGTTCCTAAATCTCTGTCTTACCATTATATAATCTATCTGATATCTTCTAGTATCTCCAGGATTCTTCCATGCGTACAACCTTCTTGTATGATTCTTGAACTAAGTGTTAGCTATTATTACCCCCCTGCGGGTCCGGGGTAAGAATAGGCCCGAGGTATTCCTGCCTGTCGTACGAGGCGACTAAACGGAGTTTCAACCGTTTCGGCCTTCCATGTGATGGTCCCCCTTGGGGTTTGCCCTCCATTTTTCAAAATTCTACAGAAGTACGAGCCTTTTGGGGAAGGACACCTTACGTGGTGTACCACTGGTCCTAAGTGCACTAAGACCTTGGCACTAAGCATTGCACCGGCGTTGTAACCATACCCACTATTCCTCAAATTGGGTTGTCCAAGTTATGCCCATAGTGCATCTCCATCTGCACCAGCGATCATGATGGACTTTCCATGGCACCAGAAATCCAGCACGGTAGCCAGCCCGTTGTGGTGGGGTCGTCATGTACCCTCTAGGTTGTAGCCCCCTGACAACACAGGGATCGTACTGCCGATACCTGAGCTGCACCCTCCCCACGTCGGCCAAGGAGTAGATGCCTGTCTCCTTGGGGCATCAGGACTCCCGGCAATGGTCATCCTGCCAGGTGGCCCTTGCTGCGGCTGGGTGGCGCCCGTGGGGAGAGCCCCTGGTCGGAGTGGGTGGTATCGGAGCGGACGTTTCGCAGATGAAACGTCAACACGTATCAGGTCGCTCTGCGGCCGAGTCTTTCAAAAGAAAAGGTACCGTTTCTAGTTCTGGTTCTCCTGCCCTTTCCCCCTTGGCCACTCCATGGGAGGAGGGACAGGCCCGCCGGCTTGGGGCGAAGTACTTCCCCCGCTATTTGGTCTGTTCTCGAACCGATGGGGGGACATTCGCCACCTCCAAGCCCATGTTCTTTGTTCAGCACATTGAGGACATCTTCGGGGAAATCGAGGCTCTCAGCAAGATGCGTTCAGGGTCCGTTCTTATCAAGACCAACTCCACCACACAGTCGGCGGCGCTCCAGGCGTGCGACCGCCTACGGGAACATCCCAGTATCCATTGTCCCACGTCTGGCACTAAATAGGATGCAGGGGGTTATTTTTCATCGTGACCTCCTGCTACAATCTGATGAGGAGCTCAGGGCCAACCTGGAGCGCCGAGGTGTGCATTTCGTCCGGCGAGTCCAGCGCGGCCCCAAAGACCATCGCATCGACACCGGGGCCTTTATCCTCACCTTCGAGGGGGACGTTCTCCCAGAGAAGGTAAAGGTGATGTGCTACCGGTGTGACGTGCGACCTTACGTCCCGCCTCCTACGCGCTGTTTTAGGTGTTTGCGCTTTGGGCACATGTCGTCACGGTGTGAGGCTGAGCCCCTTTGTGGCGATTGTGGACGTCCTCTTCATGAGGAACATACATGCACCCCACCACCTCGGTGCATTAATTGTCCTGGCGTCCACTCGCCTAGATCCTCAGACTGCCCCGCATATCAGAAGGAGAAGAAGATACAAGAAATCAAAACTTTGGATCGGCTCTCTTATTCTGAGGCCAGGAAGAAGTATGACCGCCTCCATCCCGTGCCATTGACCACTTCGTTTGCCTCAGTTGTGTCCACTCCTTCCGCGGTATCCTCACCCCTATCCTGTCCCCCCTCCGCCTCCTCCGCCCATCAGGGTGCTCTGCCTTCGCCTCCCAAATCCCACCCTTCCAAATCCTCCTCCCCCGTGGCCCCCACCCCCTCTGCCCCAGGGGCCACCCTTCCTCCTCCTCCTCCCCCCACGCCACCTGAGAAGCGATCCTCTTCTCAGGCGTCCATCGGGGAAACGTTCCGGACCCCAGCTTCCGAGGTCCGGCATTCCAAAATGGACCCCGCGCGTGAGGACCTTCTTCGGGTCCAGCCCACCATCCCTGTGCCTCCTCGGCCTTCCAAGAAGGCCTCCAAGAAGAAGTCTCTATCCCCCTCTCCACCCCTGACGCTCCATCCGTGAGTCGCTGCTCCCGGCCATCCTCAGTTTCGCCGGGACGCTCTGCTGCCAGGCGCTCAGCTGGCCTTTCGTCGGCAAATGATGCTGCCCCTCCTACACAACCAGGGACAGCGGCCACAGCTGGCGACGAGTCAATGGAACCGGATCCGCCTCCCGTCGGTTGTAGCGTTGTTCCCTCACAACCTGGCCCTCCGCGGCCGTCGAGGTGACCAGCTCTTCCCCCTTCTCGTTCCACCAACTTTTTGACTAGCGATGGCGTTGTTTCATTGGAACATAAGAGGTATTCGATCTAATCGGGAGGAATTACAACTGCTCCTCCGCCTGCACTGTCCGCTCGTCCTTGGTCTCCAGGAAACCAAGTTGCGCCCGACTGACCGTATTGCCTTTACCCACTATACCTCGGAGCGGTATGACCTCACCCCTGTGGACGGTATCCCAGCTCATGGTGGGGTCATGTTGCTCGTTCGGGACGATGTCTATTACCATCCCATCCCATTGACCACCCCACTCCAAGCAATAGCTGTCCGCATTACTCTTTCTGCTTTTACTTTTTCAGTTTGTACCATCTACACTCCACCGTCATCTGCTGTTAGTCGGGCTGACATGATGCACCTGATCGTTCAGCTTCCCCCGCCGTTTTTATTGTTTGGCGACTTCAATGCCCATCATCCCCTTTGGGGCTCTCCTGCATCCTGTCAAAGAGGCTCACTCTTGGCGGATGTCTTTAACCATCTCAATCTTGTCTGCCTCAATACTGGCGCCCCGACTTTCCTCTCGGACTCTGCTCATACCTACTCCCACTTGGACCTCTCTATCTGTTCTACCACTCTTGCCCATCGGTTCGAGTGGTATGTCCTTTCTGACACCTATTCGAGCGGCCACTTCCCCTGTGTCGTTCGTCTCCTGCACCACACCCCATCCCCACGTCCTTCGAGCTGGAACATACTGAAAGCTGACTGGGGACTTTACTCCTCCCTGGCGACCTTTCCGGACCACGATTTTCCCAGTTGTGACAGTCAGGTCGAATACCTCACGGCTGTTATCATCAATGCTGCCAAACGGGTACTACTTCTTCTTCACGTCGCGTTTCCGTCCCCTGGTGGAACGAGGCTTGTAGGGACGCTATCCGTGCTAGACGACGTGCTTTACGCACCTTTCGCCGCCATCCTACGTTGGCGATTTGTATTGGATACAAACGACTCCGGGCGCAATGCCGTAGAGTCATCAAAGACAGCAAAAAAGCTTGTTGGGCCTCCTTCACCGGCTCCTTTAACAGTTTTACTCCCTCTTCCGTCGTTTGGGGTAGCCTGCGCCGGCTGTCGGGCATTAAGGCGCACTCCTCGGTACCTGGCCTGACCTCAGGTAATGAGGTCCTTGTTGATCCTGTGGCTGTCTCCAACGCCTTTGGCCGCTTTTTCGCGGAGGTTTCAAGCTCCGCTCATTACCATCCTGCCTTCCTTCCCAGGAAAGAGGCAGAAGAGGCTTGGCGACCTTCCTTCCACTCACTGAATCAGGAAACTTATAATGCCCCCTTTACTATGCGGGAACTCGAACGTGCGCTTGCACTGTCCCGGTCCTCTGCTCCGGGGCCAGATGCCATTCACGTTCAGATGCTGGCACACCTTTCTCCGGCGGGCAAAAGCTTCTTTCTTCGTACTTACAATCGCATCTGGACCGAAGGTCAAGTCCCCATGTGTTGGCGTGGCGCCGTTGTTGTTCCTATACCCAAACCTGGGAAGGATAGACACCTTCCTTCTAGTTACCGCCCCATTTCTCTTATAAGCTGTGTCTGTAAGGTGATGGAGCGCATGGTTAATGCTCGGTTAGTCTGGATTCTTGAATCTCGACGGCTACTTACTAATGTCCAATGCGGCTTTCGTCGCCGCCGCTCCGCTGTTGACCACCTTGTGACCTTGTCGACATTCATCATGAACAACTTTTTGCGAAGGCGCCAAACGGTAGCTGTGTTCTTCGACTTGGAGAAGGCTTATGATACCTGTTGGAGAGGAGGTATCCTCCGCACTATGCACAGGTGGGGCCTACGCGGTCGCCTGCCCCTTTTTATTGATTCCTTTTTAACGGATCGAAAGTTTAGGGTACGTGTGGGTTCCGTATTGTCCGACGTCTTCCTCCAGGAGAACGGAGTGCCTCAGGGCTCCGTCTTGAGCGTAGCCCTTTTTGCTGTCGCGATCAATCCAATTATGGATTGCATTCCACCTAATGTCTCAGGCTCTCTCTTTGTCGATGACTTCGCGATCTACTGCAGTGCCCAGAGAACATGCCTCCTGGAGCGCTGCCTTCAGCGTTGTCTAGACAGCCTCTACTCATGGAGTGTGGCAAATGGCTTCCGGTTCTCTGAAGAGAAGACGGTTTGTATCAACTTTTGGCGATATAAAGCATTCCTTCCGCCATCCTTACATCTCGGTCCCGTTGTTCTCCCATTCGTGGACACAACTAAGTTTCTAGGACTCACGTTGGACAGGAAACTGTGTTGGTCTCCAC
The DNA here is from genome assembly GCF_023864345.2 of Schistocerca serialis cubense. NCBI lineage: Eukaryota > Metazoa > Arthropoda > Insecta > Orthoptera > Acrididae > Schistocerca > Schistocerca serialis. The sequence continues at coordinate 376,000,051 of NC_064643.1, read as the reverse complement.
ATGTCTCTTATTTGGCGGCCCATTGTACACGTTCCCTTAATGTCCTCAGAGTTCTTAGCGGTTCATCTTGGGGAGCGGATCGCACTGTCCTGCTTCGCTTGTATCGGTCCATAGTCCGATCGAAGCTGGATTATGGGAGCTTCATCTACTCGTCCGCTCGGCCATCCCTCTTATGCCGGCTCAACTCTATCCACCATCGGGGGATATGTCTTGCGACCGGAGCCTTCTACACTAGTCCTGTCGAGAGTCTTTATGCTGAAGCTGCCGAGTTACCATTGACCTACCGGCGCGACGTACTGCTGTGTCGGTATGCCTGCCGGCTGTTGTCTATGCCCGACCACCCCTCTTACAAATCCTTCTTCGCCGATTCTCTCGACCGTCAGTACGGGTTGTATGTGTCTGCCCTGCTGCCCCCCGGAGTCCGCTTCCGTCGCCTGCTTCGACAATTGGATTTTGCCCTCCCTACCACCTTCAGAGAGGGTGAGAGCCCGACACCACCTTGGCTCCAGGCTCTGGTTCATATTTATCTCGACCTCAGCTCACTCCCGAAGGAGGGTACTTCAGCTGCAGTGTATTGCTCAAGGTTTGTCAAACTTCGTGCTCGGCTTGCCGGTCACACCTTTATTTACACCGATGGCTCCAAAACTGACGATGGTGTCGGCTGTGCCTTTGTCGTCGGGGCCGCCACCTTTAAATACCGGCTCCTCGACCAATGTTCCAGCTTTACGGCCGAGCTTTTTGCTCTCCATCAGGCCTTTCAGTATGCCCGCCGCCACCACCATTCATCGTATGTACTCTGCTCTGACTCACTCAGTGCTCTTCAGAGCCTTGGAGCTCCCTATCCGGTCCATCCCTTGATTCAACGGATACAGCAGTCCCTCCATTCTTTCGCTGATAATTGGTGGTTCTGTCAGCTTTCTGTGGGTTCCCGGACATGTAGGACATGAGGCTGCGGATGTTGCAGCCAAGGCTGCAGTCCTCCTGCCTCGGCCAGCCTCCCATTGTGTCCCGTCATCTGACGTTCGTGGGGATGTATGTAAGAGGCTTGTGTCGTTGTGGTGGGATGCTTGGTCATCCCTCCAAGGAAACAAGCTCCGGGCAGTAAAAGTGCTCCCAACTGCTTGGACAACATCCTCCCGACCATCTCGGCGCGAGAAGGTCCTTCTGACCAGGTTGCGGATTGGGCATTGCCGGTTTAGCCACCGCTACCTGCTCTCCGGTGACCCAGCCCCGCAGTGCCCTTGTGGTCAGGCATTAACAACAATGCACCATGTTTTATTGTCGTGTCCCCGTTTTAGTCAATTTCGTGTTGTCCTGTCCCTGCCCTCTACTTTACCGGATGTTTTAGCTGATGGCGCTCGAGCGGCTGCTCGTATTCTGCGTTTTATAACTTTAACTGGCTTGTCCAAAGACATTTAACCTTTTTACTTATTTTATCTGCATCTCTGTCAGGTCCTTCTGGTGTCCCCCCCATCCCCTTGAGTTTTACCGGATTCGATGTGCTCTAACAACAGTGACTGGGCGCTATAATGACCTCAGCAGTTGAGCGCCCTTAAACCCAACCAAAAAAAAAAAAAAAAAAGGCTATTATTAAGTTATGTTCTGTGCAAAAGTCTACCAGGTGGCTTCCTCTTTCACTTCTTAGCCCCAGTCCGTATTCACCTACTACGTTTCCTTCTCTTCCTTTTCCTACTGTTGAATTCCAGGCACCCATGACTATTAAATTTTCATCTCCCTTCACTACCTGAATAATTTCTTTTATCTCATCTTACATTTCATCAATTTCATCATCATCTGCAGAGCTAGTTGGCATATAAACTTGTACTACTGTGGTAGGCATGGGCTTCGTGTCTATCTTGGCCACAATAATGCGTTCACTATGCTGTTGGTAGTAGCTTACCCGCACTCCTATTTTTTTATTCATTATTAAACCTACTCCTGCATTACCCCTATTTGATTTGTGTTTATAACCCTGTATTCACCTGACCAAAAGTCTTGTTCCTCCTGCCACCAAACTTCGCTAATTCCCACTATATCTGACTTCAACCTATCCATTTCCCTTTTTAAATTTTCTAACCTACCTGCCCGATTAAGGGATCTGACATTCCATGCTCCGATCCATAGAACGCCAGTTTTCTTTCTCCTGATAACGACGTTCTCCTGAGTAGTCTCCATCCGGAGATCCGAATGAGGGACTATTTTACCTCTGGAATATTTTACCCAAGAGGATGCCATCATCATTTAACCATACAGTAAAGCTGCATGCCCTCGGGAAAAATTACGGCTGTAGTTTCCCCTTGCTTTCAGCCGTTCGCAGTACCAGCACAGCATGGCCGTTTTGGTTAGTGTTGCAAGGTCAGATCAGTCAATCATCCAGACTGTAGCCCCTGCAACTACTGAAAAGGCTGCTGCCCCTCTTCAGGAGGCCTCTCAACAGATACCCCTCCGTTGTGGTTGCACCTACGGTACGGCCATCTGTATTGCTGAGGCACGCAAGCCTCCCCACCAACGGCAAGGTCCGTGATTCATGGGGGTAGGACATTTACATATATGATTATATATATTCAACTTTTTTAAAATGAAATTTCAAGTTTATTTTAAAAAAAATGTATGTTCCATTTTCTCAAAGTATCCAAGAGAGTTCTACAAAAATTTCTGTTTCATCTCTTTATATGTTGTAAGTTTCTCTCATGAGGTTTTTGGAATAGGTCAAATAGAATTTTCATATTTTTTTAATTATAATTCCACAAGTACAATTTTAAATTCATGCAAAATTTCAAGCACTTTGCCCCATATCTCGGCTTGCAATCAGAATTTCAAAATTTGCTCGTGAGGCAATGTTTAATAGATTTACAGAAATATGTGTACAAAATTTCATAATTCTAGCATTCATAGAATCTGAGAAAAAGGTACATAAACTTTAAAAAACAAACTTTTCAGGAAACGCAATTAAAAGTTCAACCTAACTTCTTTCCTTATGTCACTTCTTCAGAAGGCATCACATTTGTACTCTGGGTCGTCTTTCCCTTCAAGGTTTCTCTTCTGGTTTCTTGTTGTCTGTCTTCTTTCCTTTACCAGGTCTTCAACTGAATTTTCAGCTGCAGAGATGTAGCCTCATTGCTGGTTTGTCGTCGTTTCTCACATCTTCCATTCACTAACTTATTCAAATGCAGTTTATCCAGTTTTTTATACTCTCTTTGTGATCGTGGCATAACTGAATGAAGAAAGAATCAAACACTTGTATAAATCTCCATCAGTATCACAAAGCAAAAAAAGAATTGCTTCGTCATAAATGATGCAGCTAGTTTGTTATTGTATATAAGATACAGAACAGAGACAAAGATGATCTATAAAACCAAAGAGTATGTATCACAGCCTTGTAGATGTATCCCACACACGTTTGGTTGAATACACAGAATCATTGTTCACTGAGCTGGAATTGAAGTGCTGCTTCAAAACGTGGGCATGGCAGGGAGGCTGCGTCACACTTTTAATTAACTTTCAGGCACTTTGGATGCGATTTCAACATTGAAACTTTGGGAACTTATTGTCCATGAGTTGTATTAACAAATAAAAAATAAATTGAAAATTAAAATTTTTGGTCAATTTCATCAACGTCCTCCCTTAAGCATTACGTTTGCTTTCTGTTTTTCAGGAGTGCAAACCCCTGCTCTTCATGGCTATCAGGGGTATTACAAAAATAATAATGTCTGTAACAGGATGTCAGGTATGTCCCCTTACCTTTGCCCCTTACCAGCGGCCCCTCAGCCACACCTAGAAGCTGTGGCTCTCAGGGTGAGGACAACACAGGAAATCACCACCTCCAACATCTACCTTCCTGCTGATAGTGAGGTACACAAAATGTATTGGCTGCACTAATTTCTCAACCCCACCCCACCTTCCCTACTTTTGTGTCATTTCAGGACCCACAACCCTGGCCATGGTGAAGATTTGAGCATCTACTAACTCAATTTGATCTTTGCCTCCTAAATACAGATGCCCCCTCTCATTTTACGAGGCACATGCTCGACCATTGATCTCTGTTTATAGTCCTGGCCTTCTACCATCTGTACACTGCGCAGAGCTCACGATGACTTGTATGGTAGTGACCACTTTCTGCTCTCGCCTCTACTATCGCCATTGAATCTCCATTCCTTGGTAACATCGATGTGGCAATCCACAATGTTACTACAGCCATTGCTTCTGCAGCTGAATCGGCAACCCTTTGTTCCTCAGGTGGCCCCTGGCAGAAGACATTGCATTGGTGGTCACCGGATATCACTGTGGCCATTATAGAGCATAGTGGGCTCTCAAACATCATAAGTGGCACCCACTAATGGAGCACCTCATTGCCTTCAAGCGGCTTTGTGCCTGGGTCTGTCAAATAATCAGAAGATGGAAGTGGGAGTGTTGTAGATGGTACATCTCCACCATCGGAACACAAAGGTTTGGACTAAGATCAGGCGCCTTTATGGATATCAGACACCTGCTGGTATACTTGGGATTTCCTTAAATGGAGCTATCTGTACCGATCCAGATGCAATCGCAGAGGATTTGCTGAGCCTTATGATCGAACCTCTGCATCTGAGACCATGCCATCTTTTGTACCCTAAAACAGTGGGTGGAAGAAAAGTGCTTATCTTTTACTACATGACGTCTTGAACCATACAGTACTCTGTTTGGTGAATATGCCCTTGCACATTGTCCTGACACAAACTCTGTGCTAGACCACGTCCACCCCCAAATGACCCAAATGATTAAACATTTATCAGCGGATTACCAGCATCACATCCTTACCATCTTCAGTTGCATCTGGAGCGATGGCGAATTCTCACTTCAGTGGTGAGAAAGTATCATTGTTCCAGTGCTAAAACCTGTTAAGACCCTGCTAGCCACAGCAACCTTCTGTGCAAGCTGCTCAAACATATGGTGAGCAGATGGTTGTGTTGGCCCTGTGAGTCTCAGAGCCTTCTGGCTCCCCATCAGGCTGGTTTCCGCGAAGGTCAGTTCACCACCGACAACTTACTATGGAGTCTGCCATCCGAATAGCCTTTTCCCACTGTCATCACCGCACTGCCATCTTTTTTGATCTGACAAAAGCCTATGACACGACTTGGCAACACCACGTCCTCATTACATTAAATGAGTTGGAGTCTCCAGTCCAACTCGTGATTTTTATACAGAACTTCTTTAGGCTCCTCACCTTCAGAGTTAGTCTGTGCTTCACTCAGGTCCCACCATATCCAAGACAATAGGGTCCCACACGGCTCTCTCACATGGACAGCTTGCCTAAACATACAAATCACCATCTACTTTTCCCTAACACGGTGATCCATCTCCTGCAATGACAGCCCAGTTCAGGGATAAAATTGCAGTCTGTGTCCGGTCCCTTATCCCTCTGCCATCTCTCCTCCGGCTCCACTCACATACACCTCCGTAGTGCGTATCTCGACCACAGCTTCGTCTGGACCAATCGCAAGTTCCAAAAGCCTCAGTTCATCCTGCAGCCTCCGCCGCCTATTTCTCTCTATTCTTGATGCATCCCAGCATTCAGAGGTAGTTTACACAGATGACTTGATGGTTGATGATTACATGGAGTTTGCTTATGCTCATCCAGGACACAATGACTTGCTCTTCTTGCCAGATGGCTGCAGTGTTTTCAATGCAGAGCTGGTAACCATCTCGTGCTGTTGAGTATATCCTTTCCTGCGCCAGGGAGTCCTTCCTCATTTGTAGCGACTCCTAGAATGCTTTAAAAGCTCCCAACCAATGCTATCCTCACCATCCTGTGGTAATGACCATCCAAGAGTCCATTTACATCCTCGAACAATATGGACGTCCTGTGGACTTCTTATGGACCCCGGGACACTTCGGAATCCTGGGAAATGAACTAGCCGACAGGCTAGCCAAAGAGGCTATTTGTAATCAGAGTCTGGAGATCGGCTTACCGGAATCTGATTTTCGATTGGTTTTCTGCTGCAACATTTTTGGGCTCTGGAGTATAGAATAGCGCTCCCTGACTTTGCCGGAGAAGTTATGTATGATAAAGGAGACAACGAATGTGTGGAGGTCTTCCATATGAGCCTCTCACAAGGATGCCATTAGCCTTTGCCGGCTCTGCATTGGCCATACTTGGTTGACTCTGTTACTTCCAACATTGCGAGACTCACCTCAGTGTCACTGTGGTTCAAACTTGACAGTGCTCTACATCTTGTTGGATTGTCCAGATGTAGCCACCCTGCGGTGGACTTGCAATCTCCCTGATGTGCATCCTTCGATTTTAAGTGAAAATGCACCAGTGGCTAACATAGTTTTAAGTTTTATCCGTGAAGGGGGTTTTTATCATTCTGTTTAAGGGTGGGTGCCCTATCCTCATCTTTCAGGCCACCTCTGTTTCTCTTGCCTTGTGCTTTTAGGCTGGCGATTTTAGTGTGTTTCAGAGTGGCTCATTCATCCTTTCTTATTCCTGCTATCAGCCAGCTAACAGTGTCTGCTGTATTGTTGTAATACCTTGTGCCACTTTTTTTTTCTTTTAGTTAATGTTTCCCATTTTGACTTGATACTTTCTTTTTCTGCTTCAATGTGCTTACACACACAGTTTTACGCATTTTGTTCCTTCCTCTGATCTCAGGTGGTAGCATTCTTTTGGGGTATGGTTTTCATCCGAGACCTGTGTGACTAAGAAAAAAGGGACTGATAATCTTGCAGTTTAGTCCCTTTAATCTACAAACCAACTGACCAACTTTTTGGCAGCTCTTCCTTTTTTTGATTCTTCAGGCTTATCAATGTGAACCGTCATTTTCACTGAGACCTCTGAAACATTGGATAGGCTGTGATATGCTTGTACATCTTCCACGCGACAAAAAAAGAAATCTGTTGGAAGGAAATGATTGTGCTTTCACAGTGGAGCTGATAGCCATTAAGAGAGCCCTATGTTTTATTAATCAGACCTCTCTCCACAGCATTTTAATTTGTAGTGACTCAGTGAGCCCTTTACAGGGTATTGAGCAATGTTACTGCTGTCAACCTGTGATAGTTTCCATTCATGACCTTCTCTCTGACCTTAATCATGCTGTGGACTCAGTTGTCTGTATCTGAGTCCCAAGTTATGTGGATACCCCAGGGAATGAACTGGTTGACTGTTTGGTTGACCGCACAATCCTAGGTGCAGATTTGCAAGTGAAGTAAGTTCTTTCCTCATTCTGAGATGGAACATTCAGTGGGCTACTGTCCCCTCTAATCCCCCCAGGGGGTCCACAACTCTTTTGTGGACACGTGCGTAGCGAGCACGGGACCCGGAGCTAATGTGGCCCTCCTTCCTTTCCGGGTTGCATACCTTCCCTTCCCTTTCCGCATCCCTCCCCGTCCCCCATCTTCGCCCCCCCCCCCCCCTCACCTCTGGCTCTTTCCTTCCCTTTCTCCCCCTATGGGAGTATGGTTTGTGCCTACGTCCGGAGACGGACGCTCGAAGCTGTTCCAAATTCCTTGCTTTCTAGACTTGAAAGTCCTCATCCTTCCTCTGTCCTTCTCTTTTCCTTCCCTCTTCTCCTTGCCCTTTTCTTCGCTGCGGCGTTTGAAACCCCCTCTTCTTTCCTTTCCCTTTCTCTTTTTTGCTCCCTGTGCGTGTCTGAAGGCCGACCCACGGACTTCCATGCGTAGCCGGTGACGGGGTAACGCATAATTCCCCGCCCCGGGTAGACAGGTAGGACACGTACATACCCCCTGGTAACGGCCAGGCCCAGGGAGGAGTGATTACCCGAGCTGATACCTTCCGAAAGTGCCGATTGGTCCCTCCGTCCGTTTGTCAGGAGGTGTGACCTGAGGTGTGAACAATCACCTAAGGCGGGTGTGCCCTCGGTGAGGGCCCCCACAAGGGAGGAGCGCGCCATTGGAGACGCGGGTAATCATGGGGGATTCTTCCGCAATGGTTTCCTCACCTTCCATTATGTCTGCTCACAAACGTAAGTTCACTGAGTCTCAGCCACAGACGGTTCTTCCATCGTTGCCACAGTTCCTTGTTGTTTCTCGGTCTGACGAAGGTCACGACTTTTCCACGGTCAACCCTTTCATTATTCAGAAAGGTGTCGATGCAATTGCGGGTCCTGTAGTCTTGTTCCAGATTACGGAATGGCACCCTGTTGTTAGAAACACACAGTGCCCTCCAGGCTCAACAATTGCTGCGTACTTCTCTGCTCCACACCTTCCCTGTCCGGGTGGAACCGCACCGTACCTTAAATTCCTCGCGTGGAGTCGTTTATACATGCTCCCTCGATGGATTGTCTGACGAAGAAATTCAGCACTACCTGTCTGACCAGGGCGTCACGGCTGTTCATCGGGTTATGAAAAGGGTTGACTCGAACATCATTCCAACCCGCACTGTCTTCTTGACATTTGACAAAGTTCAACTCCCATCAAAAATCAAAGCAGGCTATGAGATAATTTCCGTTCGCCCTTATGTCCCAAACCCTACGCGTTGCTATCGATGTCAGCGGTTCAATCACACCAGCCAGTCCTGTTCCAATCCGGCCAAATGTGTTACGTGTGGCAAGGATGCCCATGAGGGTGCTTGTCCACCTCCATCCCCTCGCTGCATCAACTGTATGGGTGACCACGCTGCTTCCTCTCGAGATTGCCCCGTTTTTAAGGACGAAAAGCTCATCCAGGAAATAAGAGTGAAGGAAAAGGTGTCGACCTTTGCTGCTCGAAAGTTACTCGCCAGTCGACAGCCCACCGTGCCTCAGAAAGGAAAATACAGCACTGTCCTTGCTTCTCCTCGGCCAACAAAGGAGGCGGCCACGCAGACTTGCGACCTCACATTTAGTACCACGGTCGTCAGATCGGCCAGCGCAAAGATCGCCCGTTCAACCTCACCACTTTCGCCTGCCCACTCTATGGCTCACCCTTCGTCGGGTTCTGCTAAATCTCGAGCCCAAAAGTCAGACGCCAAGTCTTCGAAAAAAGAGCATTCTCATGAAGAGTTTTTACGTACTGCAACTTCACAACCATCGGTTCCTCCTTCATCTAAACATCATACTTCCAAGAAGGCTACGAAGAAACACAGTTCCTCTCCTTCTCCGCCAAGGCGTGTCCCATCTACAGCACCACCTGGCGGAAATCGCCCTCGGCCATCTTCTGTGTCGCCGAGGCGCACTGCTGCTGGCCGGTCAACTGGCCGATCGTTGGTGGGAGGAGCTGCTCCTGACCAACCTATGGATCAGGATCTTCTGCCTTCGACTGAATGCCATTCCATGCTGTCGGTCGCAAGCTCTGAGCAGTCGTTGAGTTGACAGCACCCTTGGTCACGTTCCTCCATTTTCTGTTCACCCTATGTCCATTATCCACTGGAATATCCGCGGCATTCGCGCCAATCGGGATGAATTGTCGATCCTCTTACGATCCTACTCGCCGGTCATCTTCTGTCTTCAGGAAACAAAGCTGCGTCCCCATGACCGCTTTGTTCTCCCTCATTTTCAGTCCGTCCGATATGACCTCCCCTCTGTTGAAGGCACTCCAGCCCATGGAGGACTCATGATTCTGCTCCATGATACTCTCCATTATCACCCAATCCCCTTAAACAGTTCCTTCCAAGCTGTCGCCGTCCGTCTTTCAATTTCTGGATACACGTTCTCTCTTTGTACGGTATACATTCCATCGTCTACACCAATGGCACGAGCTGATCTCCTTCATCTTCTTGATCAGCTTCCACCCCCCTATTTGCTGGTTGGGGACTTCAATGCCCACCACCCGCTTTGGGGATCTCCACATCCTTGTCCACGTGGCTCACTATTGTTAGACGTCTTCCACCAAGCGGATCTAGTCTGCCTCAACACTGGGGTCCCCACATTTTTGTCTGCCTCCACGGCAAATTTATCTCATTTGGACCTTGCGGTCGGTACTGTTCCGCTAGCTCGGCGCTTCGAATGGTTCGCCCTTGATGATACACACTCGAGTGACCACTTTCCATGTGTTCTTAGACTGCAGCCTCAACTGCCATATATGCGCTTGCGACGCTGGAAGTTTGCCCAAGCCGATTGGACACTTTTTTCGTCTCTAGCGACATTCGATGACCGTCGCTTTCCCAGCGTCGACGATGAGGTCACACATGTTACCGACGTTATTCTCACAGCTGCGGAACGTTCAATACCACGCACCTCCGAATTGCCCCGGCGCCCCCCAGTTCCTTGGTGGAACGAGGCATGCCGTGACGCAATACGTGAGCGGCGACGTGCTCTTCACATTTTCGGTCACCATCCAACTTTGGCCAACTGTATCCGATATAAGCAGCTCCGTGCGCGATGCCGTCGCGTCATCCGCGATAGCAAGAAGGCAAGCTGGAAATTCTTTATTAGCTCATTTAACACCTTCACTCCCTCCTCGGAAGTTTGGAGTCGGCTTTGATGGTTCTCAGGCGCGCCTAGTTTCTCCCCGGTCTCTGGGCTCACTGTCGCGCATGATACCTTAGTGGACCCCGTCGCAATTTCTAACTCATTGGGTCAGCACTTTGCTGAGATTTCGAGCTCTTCAAATTACCCGCCAGCGTTTCTCCCGAAGAAACGTGCAGCGGAAGTGCGACATCTTGCTTTCTCCTCTCAAAATCACGAAAGCTACAATACTGTTTTCTCCATGCGGGAACTCCGACATGCCCTCTCTTCTTCTCGCTCCTCCGCCCCAGGACCGGATGGTATCCATGTCCAAATGTTGCTGCATTTATCAACCCATAGCCTGCGTTACCTCCTTCGCCTTTATAATCGAATTTGGACCGACAGTACCTTTCCCAGGCGATGGCGGGAAGCTGTTGTCGTTCCTGTTCCGAAACCTGGAAAGGACAAACATCTCCCCTCTAGCTATCGCCCCATTTCTCTCACGAGTAGTGTCTGTAAGGTTTTGGAGCGTATGGTGAATTACCATTTAGCTTGGTGGCTGGAATCCCGCAGTCTTTTAACACCAGCCCAATGCGGATTCCGAAAGCATCGTTCTGCCGTTGACCATCTTGTTGCTCTCTCCACTTATATCATGAACAATTTTCTCCGGAAACGCCAAACGGTAGCAATATTTTTTGATCTGGAGAGAGTATACGATACCTGTTGGAGGACAGGCATCCTCCGCACACTGTTGTCTTTGGGCTTTCGAGGCCGGCTACCCCTTTTTCTTTGCGAATTTATGGCAGAGCGCACATTTAGGGTGCGGGTGAATACTACTCTCTCCCGTACTTTCTCCCAAGAAAACGGGGTACCCCAGGGCTCCGTGCTGAGTGTTGTACTGTTTGCCATCGCCATTAATCCAATTATGGATTGTCTCCTTCCTAATGTCTCGGGCTCCCTCTTTGTGGACAATTTTGCGATCTACTACAGCTCTCAACGGACCAGCCTTCTTGAAAGACGTCTTCAAGGATGTCTTGATCGCCTTCACTCGTGGAGCATCGAAACCGGCTTCCGTTTCTCACCCAGTAAGACCGTTTGTGTTAATTTTTGGCGACGTAAGGAGTTTCTTCCGCCCTCCTTACATCTAGGTCCTGTCAACCTTCCGTTTTCCGACGTCGCTAAATTCTTGGGTCTTATGTTTGACAGAAAACTGTGCTGGTCCTCCCACGTTTCCTATCTTTCGGCTCGCTGTCTGCGTTCCCTTAACACCCTCCGTGTCCTGAATGGTACCTCCAGGGGAGCGGACCGAGTGGTCCTTCTCCGCCTCTATCACGCCTTAGTGCGCTCGAAATTGGATTATGGAAGCATAGTCTACTCCTCTGCTCGGCCGTCTATTCTTTGGCGTCTCGACTCTATCCACCACCGTGGATTACGTTTAGTGTCTGGAGCTTTTTACACCAGCCCTGTGGAAAGCCTTTATGCTGAGACTGCTGAACCTCCGCTGTCCAATCGGCGGGCAGTCCTTCTGAGTCGTTATGCTAACCATCTGTCTTCCATGCCTGCTAATCCAGCCCATGACCTTTTTTTCGACGCCTCCTTTGATGTCGGGTATGCAGGCCGCTCCTCCTCCCTACTACCCCCGGGAGTCCGCTTCCGTCAACTGCTCCATTCTCTTTCCTTCCGCTTTCCTAAAACCTTCTTGACAACTTGGGGTACAGCACCGCCTTGGCTCCGTCCCCGGATCGACTTGCTCAGAGACCTATGTCAATTTCCCAAGGATGGTATCCCTACACTTGTTTACCGTCGGGCATTTGCTGCTCTATGTGCACACATGACGGAAGCCACATTTATTTACGACGACGGCTCGAAAACATCGTTAGGTGTAGGGAGTGCCTATATTGTTGGCGACACCCCAAATCACTTTCGGCTTCCCGACCAGTGTTCGGTTTATACTGCGGAGCTTTACGCTGTTCTCCAGGCTGTCCACTACATCCGCCGCCAACAGCGGATACAGTACGTAATCTGCTCAGATTCTCTCCGCTCTCTCCTAAGTCTCCAAGCTCTTTACCCTGTGCACCCTCTGGTCCACCGGATTCAGGACTGTCTGCGCTTGCTCCACCTGGGGGGCGTCTCAGTGGCGTTCCTCTGGCTCCCGGGACACGCTGGTATCTGTGGGAATGAGGCGGCCGATATAGCGGCCAAGGCTGCAGTCTCTCTTCCTCGGCCAGCTATTCAGTCTCTTCCGTTTACCGATCTACGGAGCGGTTTATGTCGCGAAGTTGCTCATTTATGGCATGCGCATTGGTCAACACTTCCCCATAATAAATTGCGGGAAGTGAAAGCCCTTCCTTGCGCTTGGACCTCTTCCTCCCGAACGCGTCGTCGGGAGGAGGTAATTTTAGCTAGACTCCGGATAGGGCACTGTCTTTTCAGTCATCGACATCTTTTAAGCGGTGATCCTCCCCCACTCTGTCCCCACTGCTCTCAGCTGTGGACGGTCAGACACCTTTTAATTGAATGCCCCTATTTTAATCCGTTACGCTCCCGTCTACAGCTATCGCCCGATCTATCGTCGATTTTAGCAGATGACACGCGCTCAGCTGACCGCGTTCTACAGTTTATTAGTGACAGTGAAATGACGTCAGTCGTTTGAAGCTTTTTTTGGGGACAACCAACCCCTTTCTATAGTGGATTTTTAAGCATTCCTTCTGCCTTTAGTTTCTAAAATTTTATGACTTTGTTCCCATTGCTGCTGATTTTAAATTTCGTTTTTTTCCTGTTTTCTACGTCACGGGCTGGGCGCTAATGACCATAGAAGTTTTGCGCCCTAAAACCATAAACAAAAAAAAAAGTCCCCTCTAATAAACCCTGCACTATTTAGGATACTACTGCTACATGACACTACTCCTTCCATTTCTCCCAGAAGGACCCACCATCTTATGTCACCTCTGTGTCAGTCATACCAGATTAACTCATAGTTTATTTTACCCTCGTGTTGTGGTTGTGGAGCCTTACAGATAGTAGCTCACATCCTGTTGGAATGCCTCCTCCTCCTCTTGGCTATCCATGCTAAGTGTGGTCTTCTAAATTCCTTGCCTCTCACTTTGGCAGGCGATTTGTGGGCAATTAAGCTGGTTCCCTGTTTTCACTGTGAAAATGGGTTTTGTTCTAAGGTATTGTATGGCCCCAAGTCATATGCAAAGCCTCAGGGATACTTGCTTGGACCCACTGATCTATTGACCTGATTATTTCTCTCACTTGATTTTATTGTAGTCAGTCCAACTGATGTCCATGATATTTCTAGCTTCCTCATTTTTACTATTAAGAATCTTCCAGCTACAAGGCATTTACTGTCTTTGCTCTTAATTAGGTTAGCTGAGGTATTGGGGGGGGGGGGGAGGTGAAAGAAGTCCGATACAGGTAGGATTTCTTTTGCCACAGATGAGACCTGAGAGAACCCTTGTCTGCTCTGACCACCTCACTGGTCTGACTCATATAAACTCCTTACATTATTTCTCAGCTCTGGCATCAACATTGATTTCAGTTCCTCGCCTTTACTATTCCTACATACTTCCATAATTCGCTAATATTTTTGGCAGACCTCACTTACTCCAGATAAACTCCCTCTTGACTAAGGAATAGATGACCTCACTGTTTAGTCCGTTAATGTCCAACCATCGAACACTGTAGTGGAAGAAGTGAATGAATTGTCCAATCTAGAAAGCAAGATTACTTAGAATGTATTAACCAAGGAAAGTAGTGGAGTTAGACTGGCACATGTGAAGGAAGATTTCTTCAATAAGAGCGCTCTTCCAGGGAAGTGAAATGTGCACTATTAGAAATCTGTGAAGAAGAAACCAAAAGCATTTGAACTGTGACAGTATAGAATAAATTTAAAAATTTAGTGGGCAGATAAAATACTTACTTACTTACTTACTCACTGGTCATACCGGACTCGAGAGTCCATTACCGCAGCAACGTATTTTCGCCATCTGTCCCTGTCTTGGGCTATTTCCTTCCATTCACCTTCAATAACTAGGCTCCTCAAATCAGCCTTCACATTGTCCTCCCATCTACGCCTCGGCCTCCCCACAGGAAGTTTTCCTTCTAGGTGCCCTACCAGTACTCTGCGCACTGCCCTGGCCTCATCCATTCGAGCTATGTGACCCGCCCTTCGCAGCCTACGTGATTTAATAATACTGATTATGTCAGGGCTTGAATAGAGTTCGTGAACCTCTTCGTTATGCAGTTTTCGTCACTCTCTGATAATGTCATCCCTTTTTGCTCCAAACATTTTCCTCAAAATTTTGTTTTCAAATACTCAAACAGCTTTTCATTTTGCACAATGAGAGACCAAGTCTCACACCCATACAGCATAACTGGTAGAATAATAATTTTGTATATTCTAATCTTTGCGTTCCTAGACAATATCCGTGATGAAAGCAATCTATTCAGTGAGAAGTAGGACGCATTTCCTGCCCGTAATCTCTTCTTCAGTTCAGATTCAATCTCATTTCTCGAAGTGATGTCCACGCCCAGATACTTAAATGTGTTCACTTTTTCAAACTGCATGTCTCCAACTCTTAACATTTACTGATCTACTGCTGTTGGCATTCTAGTAGTAACCAGATATTTAGTTTTGTCTTCACTTATCCTTAGACCTACATCTTCACTAGCCTTGATTAACGCATTCGCATTTGCTGAGTAGTGGAGACAGGGCATCTCCCTGCTTAAGTCCGTTCTTTATTACAAATTCTTCTGACTCCAATTTTCCCATGCGTACTCTACCTTTTGTGTTTTTCAAACTCGCTTCTGTAAGTCTAACATGCTTCTTTGGAATTCCAAGTTCCAAAAGAATTCTGTAAAATTTTGACTGCAATACTGAATCATATGCTTTTGTGAAATCTATGAAGAGATTATGAACTGGTTTATTGTATTCCCATTTCTTTTCCAAAATTTGATGCAGATAAAATACTAAACGAAATTTAAAAAAAAGAGTAGATGACGGAAGTCCTGTCTGGAAACCATTAACAGAACAAGCAATGTATTAGCCGGACATATGCTACTGCATCCAGAAATTACCTTGGTGGTGAAAGGAGAATAGAGGGGTAAAATAGAACAGCGGACAGAGATTACAATATCCAAAGTAGATAAAATAAGTGATGTAGTGTGTAGTAATTCTGTAGATTTGAGATCAGCACAATACAGGAAAAAAAATTGAAAGACTGGTTATTTGAAACAATTCATTGCTTACTGTTTCATTTTATTTTTGTGCTGTTAATTCTGACCATTTTCCCCTTTTTGTTCTTTTTTCAGTAGCTGCATCATCATTCTCAGCTGGTATGTCTAATACACTCTGGTAAGTCACTTAATTACTATAAGAGTAATATTGCTCCCAGTATAATTTTATGCAAGAAATTCATTTTTATTTATTTTGAACCTACTCAGTTATGTAAAATTTATTGCTGTACTGCCTTCTGCATGTAGTGTTAGAATTTCTCATTACCTAAAAGACTGAAACTATGTGCTGGGCTCAAATCTGGGGACCTATGCCTCTACCAAGTTAGCTACCTAAGTGCGAATCACTATCCATCCTCACAGCTCTTTGCTTTCCCCAGTACCTTGTCTCTTACCTTCCAAACTTCCCAGGCTTGAATCCAGGTCTGGCACCCAGTTTTAACCTAACAGAAAATTTTATGTCGACACACAGTCCAGCATGAAAATTCATTCCGGCTCATCATCTACTCCACTAATTTTTAAATTCTATTCTCCCCCTCCCAGGGCCCACAGGTCTTTTGTGAATACCTGTATTGTGAGCATGGTGTCCCAGGCTATTGCAGCACATACTTTTTTCCCTGTGCAGCAGTGTCTCATCTCTGACTATCCTGCCTTCTCATACCCTCTTTCTGTTGGTGGAAGCACTTGATGTCGATCTGGCTATGCCCTAAATCTTGATTTCCTTTCTCAGAATAGTCATTTATTTACTTGACATCACTTTCTGGCTGAAGTAATTTTTTGTTTCCTTTTGGGTTTTACTTTTTGTAACTATGGACTGACTGGGAAAGAATACGCTAAATAGCACCTACTGCTTGCAGTGGTAAATATTGTATGCTCATTACCTGTGGAGATTGTTATAAGTGCTTCGAAGCCAACACAGAAACCAATCCGCTGTGGTGGGATCATTATATGCCTATCATTGAGCCTTTGTACAAATGGGGTTCAAGCTGCTGATGCCTGAGCTGCTCGGTTGCATGCCAAGGAGTAAATGTCTGTCTTCCTGGGGCATCAGGACTCCAGGCATTGAACAGAAAAGGTAGCATCAGGGCGGATGTTTTGCTCGTGAAATGTGTCAAGTTACAACAAAACAATGGCCATTCAGATCACTGTTCTATCACATCATTGTTCTTCACATTACAATGTGGAACCTACTGCTTTCTCTACACTGACTACCCCGTGTGAAGAGAAACAAGCCAGACATCTGGGAGCAAACCAGTTTATCCAATAGTTGGTATGTATTCAAATTGATGGGGATACTTGTACTGTGGCAAAACTTTTATTTTTTGTGGAATATATTGAAGATAAATTTGGAGAATGAAACTCTGGGAATTATGTGCAATGGATCACAATTGATTAATGCCTCCTCTGCTGCACAGTCTGTTCTTCAGAAGTGATTGTGTGGGTGATGTGCTAGTGACCATTTCCCCTCATAAAACTTTGGATCTGGTCCAAGGAAACATCTTTCACAGACACCTTACACTTCAAATGGGCGAGAAGCTACGGCTAATCTTGAGCGGTGAGGTGTATGTGGTGTCATACATGTCCAAAAGGGTCCCTATGATAATATAACAGACTTTGGTACCTTTACCTTTGCCACTGAAAGGAATGTCCATTTGGAAAAAATTAGTTGTGGTGTACAGGTGTGATGTGAAATCTTAAATTCAGTCACTCATGATGTGCTTCTGATGCTTACACTTTGGTCATATATCTCCCGGATGCACAGCGGACCCAAAATGCAGCAACTGCAGATGACCATTCCACAAAGGTAGTCATGGTAAAAAAAACACACACACATTTGTATGTCAGTTGCCTAGAATACCACCCTCCATGTTCAATGGTTTACCCAGTCATAGCATATAAAAAAAAAAAAAAGAAAATGTGAACACCTACTTACTATTAATATGATGACCAATTATGCAGAAGTTAGTCACCATCCACACTAGTTCTTCCACTGCCTGCTCTCTTGTCATTCCTGCAGCACCATCTTCAGGAACAAATTCCCACATGCAGCCAGAGAAACAGCTTTCTCCTTCAGTATCTACAAGTGACAGGGCTCGGGTCCCCTCTCCCTCAAATCCATAGGTCAGAGGCCTGAAACCAGCCAGTGGCTGAAGGATACACGGCCTGTTGGTTTGAGGGGTTCCCACACACTCATTGTGGGTAGGCCCTAACAAAAATCTCAGCCATCAAAGAGGGAGAAGGACGCAAGAACAAATGCTCATGGAGTGGTTCCATACCCATTGATATCAGGCAGTGATCGTGGAGCGTGACTGGTCCTCCTGACCTCTTCGTACCTACATGTGGACGCCCATAATGTGATCATTCAGTGGAAATGTAGTGGATACAGTAAAACCTCATTTATGGGTTTTTGTAGGGGAATGATAACATAAATGAACAAGTGTGATTAATGTTTTCAGTATATTTCTATTAAACTCAAGTGCGTGCAAATGGAAGATACATATATTGTACAGTAATAGGTACAGTAGTTCAAATAGACTTATGTCCAAGTTATGGGCAATTAAAGTTACTTATGCTTAAGAGTGAAATAATAGTGGTTTGTTTTTTTGGAAGCAATACTGCATTCATAATTAAAGTTTTCTTATGCAGTCACTGTACACATCCTGTCATCACTAATGTTTTTGATCTTATGTAACATTGTGGTACTTCCAATGCAGTGAGTCCCTGTGACAGACTGGGAGGATTCACAGATTCACCATCCGATTCTTCAGCTTCCTCAGAACTATTTATTTCAGCTAATACTGGCACTGCTTTATTAATTATGTCATTTAGTACACAATATGCGTCAGCATCATGGTAAACAAAATCATCAAAATCAATTCCATTTGAAATATGAGCCCGGTCATTGTGTTCAGTGTATCAAAATCTACAACAAAATGTTCAACATTTTCAGGGTCAGCTTGAGTGTCATCTCTTGTGATGCCAGCTTTCCAAAAGAACTTGCATATTGTGTTTGACATCAGTTGATCCCAAGCAGACCTTTTGTACTGGATTCCCTAGATAGGAAATACAAATTAAAAAGCTACATTTACATATCGGTGCTGAATTTAATTTATAGATGTATTCTAAAAGTTTTAGTGAAATTCTGAGGGAAATGACAGGAAATGCTATACATATGTAGTGTATGTGTAAAGTGTGTCCTAACATACAACGCTATTATTTGGTTTACCTGCAACAGGTACAGTTTAGGATCTTCCTTCCCACTGTCTAGATGTGCAATGTCACGTTGAACCCAGCATTTTCCTGTACTTCGCTTTTGTGGCTTCAGTGATGATGATTGGTTTGTGGGGCATGACGATATGAGGACAACGCAAACACCCCAGTCCCTGGGCAGAGGTGTCAGTGATGCCAGAGTCCAGAGATTGAATATGGCTCATGCAGTTTGTTGGAAGCAAAGTCGGCTCTATGTTGCTGAACTATAGTTCTGGAGAATGGGCTGTACAGCCGTCTAGAAGTAAAAGTATTTTCCTCTTCTCATGGCACATGCAGGTGTTAAGCTTATCAAGGTGACTTTCGAAGAGGTTTCCAGTCATCCGTGCCTTCTTGTTTGACTCATACTCAGTGGGATATGACCTAAGGCCCTTGAAACATCGAGGCTTTGGTGCATTCCCAGTCACTAGAGGGCAGAGTATATCAGAGCCATCTGCGTTTACAGTAAGGAGTACTGTCACTTTTTGCTTGCTTATCTTTCCTTCAAAGCAGGGATCGCCCTTAAATGCTAATGTTTTATCTCGCAAAAAAGTTAAAAAAAAGCCCTGTTTTGTCTGTGTTGTAAATATTTCAGACTGTGTTTTGGTATTATACTTTGGCGATCATGGTCTTTCCAACAATCTACATCACATTATCCACAATGTTAGCCTCCCCACAAATTCTGTGGCCAGTAATGCCACATCTTACTTTGAAGCAGTGTAACCAATCAGAAGAATCATGAAAGTTTTCAACATTTAAGTTTTTTGATAATTCTAAAGCCTTTCCTTTCAGTATTGCACCTGAAATAGGTAAAGCACATTTACTGAAACCAAGTCTGTAGGCGTTTTTCCACGTCTGCAAACTTCCCACCCTGGATATACATGCATTTCTCACCATTTGGCCCCGCTTTTGAAACACTGGATCTTATGCATGTCATTGGCCAGTATAGTAGTTAGAGTATGGGATTTTGAGATGCTTTGTGATGCTCACTTTCGGTTCACTAGGACTACTTTGCACTACTTCAGTTATGTTTACTTTCTCCTGCATGGAAAGACATCATCTTTTATTTTGTGACAAACTCATCATGCATGAACATTGGAAACTACATTAGAAAAGTTGAATTGAGTTCACCCCCTGGCAAAAACACTCTTAGCTTCACTCGGTGTGCTCTCCACCTATGTATTGTGATTGTTGAACCGCGGGCTGCATTCCCTCTCCTTAGGGCCCCATTACACAACGCCATCGAGAAGTGCTACTCTGCAGCTCTTGCATTCACACAGTGCAGCGCATTATGCTGCCACTGAGAATAGGTGCAACTGTTCCTGTGAACTACTTTGATGCTGCTGTTGCTACTGCTGCTGTGTTCACTGTTGTTTTGTACCAATTGTTTGTAAGTGTGCCACTCACTGCTTGGGTGGGCAGCAGCATCCCTGAGTGGCATCTTGCGAAGGCTGCTGTTGGGAGCAATGTTCAGTCAAGTTGCACAAGATCAATAACAACAGTGTCACCGTGTATACTGCAACTAAGGCCCACAATAATATATGCAACTTTGCATGCAGACAGCAAATCAACAGTTGCTGGCCACACCATAAATGGAACATTTAAAGACAATTTCTTAGTCTTTATATTGTTAAGAATGCGACAAAAATGACTGAGGAGCAAAATAATAGTGTAAAAGTGCGAGGATGTATAAATGGAAAACCTGAAAGTGGAGTAACTACGTGTGCAAAATCAAAAAAGTGCACAGTATATAACATACAAATGTGACAAACATATAGCTGAGAAATGTATAAATGCAGTTTTACTGTATTACTGTCACCTGCCGGAACTACACCATCACACAGATATTGTCAGCAAGTGCATTCCCCTTTGTACCATGTTGGAAGAAATAGTGGTACGGGTGCAAATGAGCCTATCCATTACCATTTGCAACATTTACTTACTTCCAGATGGACATCTCACTTACACTGAGTTGACCCCCTTAGTCCAACAGCACCCCCCCCCCCCCCCCCCCCTGTTTTCTCCTAATTCTGGACTTCAGTGTGCACTACCTCCTGTGGTCCTGTGGGGTGTTTCACTTCATGTTGTTCGAGCCTTCTAATTGACCAGCTTTTTCCCATCAGTGATAGTACTCCTACCCACTTCATGTCGCCCATAGAACCTTTTCAGCTATTGATCAAACTATATCTTTCCCAAGTCTCATGGTTTCACTACATTGGTCACTATGTGGCAGTCTGTGTGAAAGTGACCACTTTATGGTGACCCTGTCGTTTTCTTGCCACAGACAGACACAGACCACTGTGCAGGGCATTTTGAAGAACCAACTGGCAGTTGTATATCTTCGCTGCTGTTATCTTCACTCATTCTCTGTCAGACTGCATGGACGAGCTTGTGCAAGACATATCCGATGTGATCAACCATGCTTCTGGAACTGCTATTCCCATTTCTGCAGGTTCTGTCCATCCCTGGCCGCTGCCTTGGTGGACCAGAGAGATTGGAATTGCTGTTCACGATCACTGAAGAGCCCTGCAATACTTCAAGCAACATCCTTCACAGGCTAGTGTTATCATTTTGAAGTGACTATGTCCTAAGTCTTGCTATTTAATTAAGTGCAGGAAGAAGAAATGCTGGAAGCAATACGTCTCCTCCCTGGGAACATATGCTTCTTCATTTCAGGTTTGGATCAAGCTCTGTAGTCTTCTAAGCCACCAAGAATCCACAACTGTACTTGGTCTCTTCCTTCATTAAAGTCTCCGTATTGATATGTTGGCTTTTGCTGAGTGCCTTGTGACCCACTTTGTGACACTGTCCTCTTCTTATAGAGCTGGCTTCCAGTCATAGAAGGGATGAATTGAAGATAACCCCCTCTACTCACCCCTTGGCATGGCGATTTGTATAATGAACTGTTTGCTGTCTGGGAATTGCTTGCCTCATCTCACAGTACGGCCCCAGGGCCTTATTCCATTCAGTCAGATGATGTAACATCTTGTTACTCATCGGCACCATGTACTCGAGATCTTCAACTGTATTTGGCTCGACAGTCTCTTCCTTTTGCAATGGTGAGATAGTATCATCATTCCAGCCTTTAGCCAAGTGAAAACTCAACATCCATTAACAACTATTAGCTGATTACCCTCACCAATGTGCTCGGCAAACTGCGTGAAAAAATGAATGCCTGCCTGTTGTGCTGGGTTCTTGAATCCAGGGCCTTTTATCCCCCTAGCACTGTGGTTTCCTGCAAGGGATAGACCATCTGGTTACTTGAAATGGCAGCCTGACAGGCTTTTTTCGACACCAGCACCTCATTACAGTCTTTTCAGCATCCTACATAACCTTCAAAAAGGCAACGTTAAAAACGAGATCTGATAGCATATCTTCTCGTCTTATACTGTGTTGTGCATCTAGTGGATCAGATGCCATTCCACCTGTTCTTGTATTACTCTGTACCTCATCCATATTCATTCTTATAAGCCCTAACAATTTTCTTGGAGTTCCTAGTTCAATCAAAGCACAGTACAGTTGCTCATGTCGATGCAAGCATTTGCTGCTTTGTAATTGACAGATCTTTCTCTGAACAGTAGAGAGGAGACATACAGACAGTATGTTAGACAATACTTTATACTTCAAATTTAGCTGTGTAACTCCTCAATAGGTACCACAGTTCAACATCTCTTTACTTGTATGCGGGGTATACAGGGTATAAAGCTATCTTTTCATTGCTGGGGCATTTTCTCCTCATCTCATATTGACATTTCAAGCTGAAGGAGAATCTATATTGATTACTGTCTTCTGTGAATAGTTTCAGTGGAATATAACCAGTTGACGGTAACTTATTGTTATTCACTTTCTTAAGGGCAGTTCTCACTTCTTTGAGTTGGAGAGCCAGGCATTTATCAAAATGTCAGCACCATCTTCAACAGGGCTGTCCTTTTGTTTAAGATTTTCCCTGTTTTATCTTTTACCAAGTTAATTTTTCCACAGAAAGGTTGCTCTCCAATTCTTGATGTTTACTTTCATCCAGTCTCTCCCTTTTTGTTGATGGATCCTCATTTCAGTCCTTTTCTTCCTTGTGAGTTTACACCACATGTATTGTATTATTCTTTTTTATGCCTTGTTATTTTCCTCAGTTTCTATATCTTACTCAGTATCAAACTGTGGAGATTTTATGTGCCTTGCTTCAGTTCCCACTGTTTCACTTTGACATATCCACTGCAGTCAGTTATCATTTCCCATTGATTCTCAAAGTTGCTGCACTCTTTAAGTCCTTTCAAGGATCTGTGATATCATCTTCTTGTGTACCGACTAGTGCCCATACCAAAAAGTTGTCTGGACCTACAAGTAGGCCTTTGTGGCAAGGCACGTCCAAGATGACTAAATTGTATTTTGCATCAATCATGAAATGATCAATCCTGTTCCCATGTGGTGACTTCCACATTCCTTTGTGTATACCTTAGTGTGGGAAAATAGGAACCCACAACCTTGTTTTGAGATACTGCGAATAATATGAACCTTGTTCTATTACCGTTGCTTGTGGTGTGTGTGCTGTGGGGCCCAGTTGTTGGTTTCGCTATCTGTTACTTCCCACCTAAGGACTGAGGTCACCAGCAGATATTTTTGTGATGTGACCCAGTCTGTCATCATATATTCTTTCCAGGAATTTGTAGAACAAGTCCTTTTCTTCTTCCTCTGTTTCTTTGATTAGTTCATGGGCATTGATTATAGAATAATTTTCCTTTTACCATGAGTGTGGAGAGTCTTGGCCTAGTAGGTGTGAAATCAGTCACAAGGTGATGCAAATTAATATCTTGGTATACTACAGATCTTGCACTGTGCTCATGCACATGAAGGTCAACAGACTGAATACATTGCTCAAAATTCTTAGATGATCCTATAGATAGTGCGCTTAGTTGGGACCATCGCATTCTCCAAAGCTTGAGAAGCCTGTGCTCGACATTTGCCATGAGGATAGTTTCTAATATCAGAGATATCAGTGTGTCAAAGTTTGCCTATTGTGGGTATTTTCATTCACTTTTGGTAAGGAATCTTCTTCTGGGACAATTTGCGGGCATAAAAAAAATCAACTTATAGGGAAAGGCTGTTCAGAATTGTGTGTGCCTCCTAGGACCTTCTATTATAGTCTTTTTAAGAAAGTGTGGATACCACTGGCACTAGCTCCATACAATACATCTGTCCAGTGATCTTTATAATTGACAATCCTCCTTGCTGTGAAATAAACAAAAGACCTTACTCATAAAACAAGTAGTAAATGCAATCTGCTCTGTGACAGGAAGAATTCCCATAGTTTATAACAGTGTCAAAAAACTCTTGTACCAAAATTTTTTAATAACTTGCAAGTGATATTAAGTCCCTACAAGATAAATTATTCAAAAGTAAATTAAGATTTTTGCTTGAAAAATTTCATTTTTCGGTGATTTTTTGATAGGAAGGCTGACTGCTTCCCACATTTTTGTTCGCTGTTCTTGTCCTATTTGTACACATTAAATCCAACAATTTGTGTACATTATACAACTAATTATATGGAAGATACATAGTATGAATAGGCAAAAAGTGTTAGGTACCCACACGGTAGTTCAGTTGCTAAAGACACAACGTTTTTTATCTATATGATAAAGCATAATTAAAAGGTACTCTTCCTTACAAGATAACTCAGACTGGATCTTTGCAAACTCCTATGTTCTATAATTCATAATTACATCCCTTTTTATGTTTTTGTGTAATACATGTGTGTATGTAAATTAATGTAATATTGTTAAAAGCTATATGTATAAATTTGTGTGATGTAAATGACATGCATGTAATAAAATGAGTCTTGATGTATTTCATTTCCATGTCTCTACAGAATATGTATGTAAAATAAAATAAAATAAAATGAGTTGCTATATGTTGAGGCAAAGTAAATGTATAAATTACTAAATCCCTTCGATGTTTCTGTTAAATCAGCTGTAAGTATATTTATTAAAAAAGTGAACACATCTGTACAGATATATTATGGTGGAGCATTTAACACAATGTTTACATGCGTTTACTCCGTTGAAAACTCTTCCCTTAAAACATTGAACTCAAATTATGTGCGATTAGAGGATGTAATGGACTATTTGTGACAGAAGGAGTGGAAAATTCTTCTTATGAAAAGTATTGCCTTCAGTATGATGTGATGTGTACAGAAATATGTGGAATTTCTTTTTAAAAGCAAAAACTTGTGTTGACACAACTAAATTTTTGCTAACAGATGGCACTTAAGTTGAATCATACATTTGTATCACGCTGTAGCATAATTAACAGCTGCCCATGTTCACATATCAATTAAAGTAGTAAATATTAAATTTGTAGTGACCTATTTCTGACAATCGATCCCTACAAGTGTACAGTGCTTCATAAACATTCTGTGAAGTGTTAATTTACGTGCAGTGATATAGTTATTCTTTGACTTAGCTTTTGTTAGTTATTCCATGCTGTTCATGTCTACACAATTAATTCATGTGTGTAGTGTTAAGTTATTGCTAAATATATGTGGGAATAAAGAAATTGTTTTTTCCAACACCCACAAATTTAACTGGCAGTCTACACTGCGTTCCCTTTGCACCAGCCAGTTAACCTACATAAATAACAATTTTTTTTTTAATGTGATTGGCCCTAACTCTGGCACTGTCATATACCACCTGTTGAAAAATATACTGTCCTGTAAATAATTTCCTCAGTATGAAAAATAAAGCTCTTGCCTACCTTTACATTTGTGTAAGATTGTAATCTACTTCTGGCAATACATTTTGAATTTTTATATAATATAAACAAAGTTGCTTTAACTTACCAAACGAGAAAGCGCTGGTATGTTGATAGACACAATAAAATAAAAAACACACAAATATTCAAGCTTTTGCAACCCATGGTTGCTTCATCAGGATGTGGGAAGGAGAGGGAAAGACAAAAGGATGTGGGTTTTAAGGGAGAGGGTAAGGAGTCATTCCAATCCCGGGAGCGGAAAGACTTACCTTAGGGGGGATGCTCTGAACAGCTGGTGTGGATGTGGGAGAGGAAAGATTGAGGACTTTGATTAGGGATAGGAGTTGACAGGTGTGTTCATTGGCTGAGTTGATGTGTAGGTGAAGGATTCGGCAGGCGAGGGCTATGGATTGTTCAGTTTGGAACTGGTATAGGGACTAATGGAAAGAAGGGTTACAGCCAGAGAAGAGAACTTTGTGTGAGGCCTTTGGGGGTAATGCC
Source organism: Schistocerca serialis cubense (assembly GCF_023864345.2). Classification (NCBI taxonomy): domain Eukaryota; kingdom Metazoa; phylum Arthropoda; class Insecta; order Orthoptera; family Acrididae; genus Schistocerca; species Schistocerca serialis. Next base: position 375,973,964 of record NC_064643.1, on the reverse strand, counting down.
AAATGTCAGACAAGCCTGAGTAAATAAAATATGGGAGCGTAATCTGGCTAGGGCGAAGGCATGTTTGCGAAGGGAATGTGAATAAAACTTGATGGGGTCAATGTGGGGATGTTGTGAGGGTGACATGGTATTTAGGTGGAAAGTGTAACATGAGGCTAAAATGAAAATAAAAATATGTGGGGAGAGATAAAGGTGAACTAGAAAGCAATTGGAGTTCTGGTGCGAAAAAGTGTTGGTTAAAGCTGAGCTACCGTATTTACTCGAATCTAAGCCGCACTTTTTTTCCGGTTTTTGTAATCCAAAAAACCGCCTGCGGCTTAGAATCGAGTGCAAAGCAAGCGGGAGCTCTGAAAAATGTTGGTGGGTGCCGCCACAACTAACTTCTGCCGTCGAATATATGTAGCGCCACACAGGCATGCTTTGTAGGGCACAAAGATAAATACTGGTACCAAAATCTCTGCGTCAGTAAATAAATTTAAAAAAAAGTGGAAGACGAGCCTTTTTGCTCTGCCCAGAGTTTCGACCACTGCGTTTTGGTACATTATCCAACGAAGTAAATACAAATTCTGTATTGTTGATCTTCGAATGTAGCAGCATTTCAATGTACTACGAAAATCCGACTGGCAAGACTGTTTGGGATGCTTGTCAATATGGCCAACTCTACGTTCTGAATTTTTTCCTACCTGTGAGAAGAGATGGTTGCTAATAGGAGCTTTTATGAATTGTGAATCACATGTAGTATTCTCTTCGCCATAAGATTAATACGAATATAAACATTTTGCCATGTATTGTTTCGTGTTTGCTACTATCTCATTTAAATCCTGTCTGCCTAATAAACTACGAAACTAGAGTGAGACAACAGCAAACGCGGAAGAATATACATATCATGTCATGTTTATATTCGTATTATTCTTATGCCTGATAGTGATACAGACTAGATTTTTAAATCTAAGATGACTCTAATTTCTGTGCAGAATGTAATGAACTAAAGAGGCGTCTGCAAAGATTTTCAAACGGAGAAAAATTTTCGCTAAAATTTCGTTCAGATCATCATCTATCATACGCAGTCTATTATTTGGTTCTTGTTGATCATTATCAAAGAAAGAAGTAGCGTAAGTAACAACGAATGTTTTGCTAATGAGACGACTCCTCTATTTTTTATTTGTAAGCGGCGGTAGCGCGCACAAAAGCAAGCCACGCCACGAGCGGCGACAGGCCGTAAACACGCACTATCAGAATGCGACAAACAATGCATGACACAGTATAGTAATGCATTTTCAGCTTAGAGTGACGTAAACACCTATAACAAAGAGAACGGCACTTATCAGATCAAAGAAAAATAAGCAATCAATTCAAACCAGACGAAGCACGTGAAAAAGGAAGGATATCCATATAAATACGGACGGAGCGCGAGCCGTGTAGCAATGGCTACCTGGTAAACCGTAACTGCTAAGTTTACGACTCGAACCAAACTACTGCAGCTGTATCGTCATTCATTCGACCTAAATTGTGTCTCATATTACAACTAGGCGAACTTTGTTTCGATTTGGAGGTGCGACCTAAAACTTTTCTCTCATCTTGATTTTCGAGTCTCAAATTTCAGGTGCGGCTTAGATTCGGGAAAAATTTTTTTCCTTGATTTCGAGTCTCATTTTTCAGGTGCGGCTTAGATTCGAGTGCGGCTTAGATTCGAGTAAATACGGTATGCTGATCCTGTGGTGAACTTTGGTTGGTAAACAACGATGTGCACAAAGCTTAGGTAGTTGTATTAACCTTCAAAACATGTTAAAGGGTGAAGAAATTCGGGAAAATTTCGAAAAAACTGCGTGTAAATGTATTAAAAGGACTGGTTATGTGGTGGCAGATTATGAAAATGAGGCTAACAATTGTCTGTCCAAATAAAAAATAACGTTAAAACCTGTGGGAAGCTGCTAAAAAATGATCGGTGATGTGGGAAAAATGGGAATGGAAATAAAGTGAAAGTTGTTAGAACTTGCCGAAATGGTTGTTTAATAGGTGAAAGAAACTGAAGCTGTGAAATAGTATTCACGAGGCTGCACGAGAAATGTTTGTAAACTGGGAACAGTGGATTTTATAGATGGAACTGTTCCAGGCAGGGTTCAGTTTGGATAGTGTCTTGGGGAGTTGGATCATTAGGAGTAGGATTAGGATTATTTCTCTTCGTGGCTAAGTGATATTTCCAGCAGAGACTATGAGTGTAGGACAGTAAATCTCTGACGACGGCTGTTTGGTTGAATCTGGGGGTAGGGCTGAAGGTGAGGCGTTTGGATAGGACAGAGGTTTTGGATTGGGAGAGAGGTTTGGAGGAAAGGTTAACTACTGAATTAGGGTGTTGTGGTTCCAGATTGTGTTGATTAGAATTTTGAGGTTTTGGGGAGAGTGGAGCTGTAAGTGGGAGATTGCGTAGATGGGAGAGACTGGGTCTGTGTGCAATGAGGATCACCCTGTGGCTAAACATGCCTTGGTGCACGGCCAGCACATCTTGGCACGGTGTTACACCGTCCAGGTTATCTGGATATTTCCCACTGACACCAGCCTATCATAACTTCAGAGATGGGAACTTGCCCTTCAATATATTCTCTCGTCCCGTTACCCACCAGGCCTCAACCTCCGCTAATTTCAATTTGCCGCCCCTCGTAACTCACCTGTCATTCAACATCATCTTTGCCTCTGTACTTCTGCCTCGACTGACATCTCTGCCCAACCCAGATGATGTGACTTACCGAACGAAAGTGCTGGCAGGTCGATAGACACACAAACAAACACAAACATAGACATGAAATTCAAGCTTTCGCAACAAACTGTTGCCTCATCAGGAAAGAGGGAAGGAGAGGGAAAGACGAAAGGATGTGGGTTTTAAGGGAGATAGTAAGGAGTCATTCCAATCCCGGGACCGGAAAGACTTACCTTAGGGGGAATGAAGGGGTATACACTCGCGCACATACACACATATCCATCCACACATACACAGACACAAGCTGTCTGCTTGTGTCTGTGTATGTGCGGATGGATATGTGTGTGTGTGCGCGCACGTGTATACCCCTTCTTAAAGACCAATATGTCTTTAAATGTGTCTGCTTGTGTCTGTATATGTGTGGATGGATATGTGTGTGTGTGCGTGAGTGTATACCCGTCCTTTTTTCCCCCTAAGGTAAGTCTTTCCGCTCCCGGGATTTGAATGACTCCTTACCCTCTCCCTTAAAACCCACATCCTTTCGTCTTTCCCTCTCCTTCCCTCTTTCCTGATGAGGCAACAGTTTGTTGTGAAAGCTTGAATTTTGTGCGTATGTTTGTGTTTGTTTGTGTGTCTATCGACCTGCCAGCGCTTTCTGTTATAAATATAGAGGGAAACATTTCACGCGGGAAAAATATACATCTAAAAACAAAAATGATGTGACTTACCAAACGAAAGTGCTGGCAGGTCGATAGACACACAAACATACACACAAAATTAAAGCTTTCACAACAAACGAAACCTTCAACCCATTACATGCAGTCTCCCATCCTTCATCAAAGACACCAACCACTTTCTCGAACGCCTGGAATCCTTACCCAATCTACCCCCGGAAACCATCCTTGTAACCATTGATGCCACTTCCTTATACACAAATTCCGCACGTCCAGGGCCTTGCTGCAATGGAGCACTTCCTTTCACGCCAATCACCTGCCACCCTACCTAAAACCTCTTTCCTCATTACCTTAGCCAGCTTCATCCTGACCCACAACTTCTTCACTTTCGAATGCCAGACATACCAGCAATTAAAGGGAACAGCCATAGGTACCAGGATGGCCCCCCTCGTATGCCAACCTATTCATGGGTCGCTTAGAGGAAGCCTTCTTGGTTACCCAGGCCTGCCAACCCAAAGTTTGGTACAGATTTATTGATGACATCTTCATGATCTGGACTCACAGTGAAGAACTCCAGAATTTCCTCTCCAACCTCAACTCCTTTGGTTCCATCAGATTCACCTGGTCCTACTCCAAATCCCATGCCACTTTCCTTGACGTTGACCTCCACCTGTCCAATGGCCAGCTTCACACGTCTGTCCACATCAAACCCACCAACAAGCAACAGTACCTCCATTATGACAGCTGCCACCCATTCCACATCAAACGGTCCCTTCCCTACGGCCTAGGCCTTCGTGGCAAACGAATCTGCTCCAGTTCGGAATCCCTGAACCATTACACCAACAACCTGAAAACAGCGTTTGCATCCCGCAACTACCCTCACAACCTGGTACAGAAGCAAATAACCAGAGCCACTTCCTCATCTCCTCAAACCCAGACCCTCCCACAGAACAACCCCAAAAGTGCCCCACTTGTGATAGGATACTTTCCGGGACTGGATCAGACTCTGAATGTGGCTCTCCAGCAGGGATACGACTTCCTCAAATCCTGCCCTGAAATGGGATCCATCCTTCATGAAATCCTCCCCACTCCACCAAGAGTGTCTTTCCGCCATCCACCTAACCTTCGTAACCTCTTAGTTCATCCCTATGAAATCCCCAAACCACCTTCCCTACCATCTGGCTCCTACCCTTATAACTGCCCCCCCGGTGTAAAACCTGTCCCATGCACCCTCCCACCACCACCTACTCCAGTCCTGTAACCTGGAAGGTGTACACGATCAAAGGCAGAGCCACATGTGAAAGCACCCACATGATTTACCAACTGACCTGCCTACATTGTGAAGCTTTCCTATGTGGGAATGACCAGCAACAAACTGTCCATTCGCATGAATGGACACAGGCAGACAGTGTTTGTTGGTAATGAGGATCACCCTGTAGCTAAACATTCCTTGGTGCACGGCCAGCACATCTTGGCACAGTGTTACACCGTCCGGGTTATCTGGATACTTCCCACTAACACCAACCTGTCAGAACTCCGGAGACGGGAACTTGCCCTTCTGTATATCCTCTCTTCTCGTTATCTACCAGGCCTCAATCTCTGCTAATTTCAATTTGCCGCCGCTCATACCTCACCTGTCTTTCAACAACATCTTTGCCTCTGTACTTCCGCCTTGACTGACATCTCTGCCCACACTCTTTGCCTTTACAAATGTCTGCTTGTGTGTGTGTGTGTGTGTGTGTGTGTGTGTGTGTGTGTGTGTGTGTGTGTGTGCGTGCGCGAGCGCGAGCGCGCGCGAGTGTATACCTGTCCTTTTTTCCCCCTGTAAGTCTTTCTGCTCCAGGGATTGGAATGACTCCTTACCCTCTCCCTTAAATCCCACATCCTTTCGTCTTTCCATCTCCTTCCCTCTTTCCTGACGAAGCAACGGTTTGTTGCGAAAGCTTGAATTTTGTGTGTATGTTTGTTTGTGTTTGGTTGTGTGTGTCTATTGACCTGACAGCACTTTCATTTGGTAAGTCACATCATCTTTGTTTTTATATATAATCTATCTGTGTGTGTGTGTGTGTGTGTGTGTGTGTGTGTGTGTGTGTGTGTGTGTGTGTGTGTCCTTTTTCCCCCTAAGGTAAGTCTTTCCACTCCCGGGATTGGAATGACTCATCACCCACTCCCTTAAAACCCACATCCTTTCGTCTTTCCCTCTCCTTCCCTCTTTCCTGATGAAACAACCATGGGTTGCGAAAGCTTGAATATTTGTGTGTTTGTGTGTTTTTTATTTTATTGTGTCTATCAACGTACCAGTGCTTTCTTGTTGGGTAAGTTAAAGCATCTTTGTTTTTTATATATATATATTTTCCCATGTGGAATATTTCCCTCTATGTTTCTGTGTTTCATTTGAGTCAGGTGCTACAGCACAGAAGGCAACAATTGTAAGATACAGTGCTCCTACATCTGCAAGTGATGAGGTGTCACAGTCTTGGGACACTGGACTTAAATTTTGGAGGGCAGCAGTTCAAATCCTCATCCATCCATCCAAAATTAGGTTTTGTCATGGATTACCTACATCGTTTAATGTTTGGATGGATCCTTTGAAAAGGAGACTGCCTTTTTCCTCCCCTTACCCAAGGTTGTGTTTCATCTCTTCCTTCCTTCCACTGGGTTCTTTATCTGCCACTCCACTGAAGGTGAAAGACACAACAAAAAAGTCAAAGCAAACCTAAAAATGGATTCTCACCTGTCAATCAACAAGTAGCTAGTTCAGAATTCTGTTTGATAGTAAGGGCTCTGTTGTGGATGCCAGCTAGTTTAGCACAATCTGTGTCTGATGCAGACTTCCCACCTGGAGGTGAGATGAGGAAGATAACTAGGAACCTCACTGTTCAACTGTCTGACACTCTTATGATTGGGGATTAAACCCTACACCTGAAAGATGCACAAAGCAAAATATGGGTACAGGGCAATTGGTTGGTGTTGTTATTGAAATGTACCATGATACAACTAACAGTTGTTGCAGTAATACTGGCCAATAGAAAAGATGCCATGCTTTCTGTAAATGTAATACCAAACAAGCTCATTGAAAAGTAAGACTGTTTCTGTTAATCAGTTGATCCAGAAGAGGTCAGAAGCTTGTTTTACAACTTTACTGAAGTTTTTTATACCTCTGCTTCACAAATAGTGTGGTACTGCTGTTGCTTTTATAAATATTTCACTTTCGTAATGGTGTTAGTAATAGAAGCTCAACATGGAGATAATAGAGGTAAAAGGACGGAAGAAAGATATGTTATTCCAATTAAAGGATGGCAACAACATTTAGCTGTAAAATGAAATGCTCCTAGAGCTTGATGCCAGTTGTATGTGGGACATATCGTTTCAGAATGTTTCATCATTGACTCCAGTGGACATTATCAACATCATTTGACATTGAAACCATTTTTCTATGATGGATGCAGGAAACTACAATCATTACGTGTTACTGTGCTGCTTTTCTCCTATGCCATGCCACCTGTTGTTGTCAATCGCCCGTGTATGGCAACTTGTTACCATTGGCATCCATACCTTGTTCAGATCAGATTTTATTTATTTCAGACATTCTTACATTAATACTCATATTTAATGGAAGTGGTAATCCAATGTATAGCCAAGATGTGGAGTGGGTGTACATACATAAACAAAACTGAAAAAGTGCTAAATTTTCAGGCAGTGTCTTTTCTCAGTGCTAATTAGTGCAGACTACATTCATTCATCCACATGGCTACAATGTAGCTGTGCATGCATCTACGTACATGCCACACTCCACAAGCCACCACACAATGCTTGGTGGATTATTTTCTACATTGTTGTGGCCTTTGGTCTGAAGATTGGTTTGATACAGCTCTCTATGATACTCTATCCTGTGCAAGCCTCTTCATCTCTGAATAACTGCTGCAACCTACATCATTGTGGGTCTTCCATACAGTAGGCCCTACCTAATTTCTTTTGTCTTTGTGGCCTTTACATGAGATATATGTCGGTAGTAGTAGAATTAAATGGAAGTTTACTGAAACATCCTGGAAGATTAAAACTGTGTGCCGGACCGAGACTCGAATTCTGGGCCTTTACCTTTCGCAGGCAAGTGCTCTACTATCTGAGCTACCCAAGCACAACTCACACCCTGTCCTCACAACTTACAGAAGCTCTCCTGCAGGTGAAGTTTGGAAGGTAGGAAATGAGATTTTGGCAGAAGTAAAGCTGTGAGGACGGGGCGTGAGTCATGCTTGGGTAGCTCAGTTGGTAGCACACTTGATTGCGAAAGGCAAAGGTCCCAAGTTCAAGTCTCAGTCCGGCACACAGTTTTAATCTGCCAGGAAGTTTCATATCAGCGCACACTCCACTGCAGAGTCAAAATCTCATTCTGGAAACAAGTTTACTGTAGCCAGTCATTGTTTATTTATATCTCAACAGTGCATTTCAGAGGTTTAAACCTCAATCAGGTGGATTTACATTTGTTAGTATGACATGTGTCTGTGTGTTGCAAAACATTTCTTAGTATGACACGTTTCTGTGTTTTGCACAATGCAGAGACACACGTCATACTAACAAATGTAAATCCACCTGATGGAGGTTTAAACCTTTGAAACGCACCATGGAGATAAATAGTGACTGGTAACAGTAAACTTGTTGTTTCATTTAATGTCAATAAACAGTCATGGTAAAGCCTAACCAAAAATGTTCGCCTTTAAAGTAGTATAATTATTCTGAAGTCTGTCGCAAATGCAGGTTTAGATATTTCCCTACTGCGGGTCCAGGGATTAGAATAGGCCCGAGGTATTCCTGCCTGTCCTAAGAGGCGACTAAAATGAGTCCCACATGTTTCGGCCTTTATGATGGTCCCTTGTAGGGTTTGACCTCCATTTTTCAAAATTTTCCTGAAGAGAAGGTGGCCAGTGCTGCGGCAGGGTGGCGTACGTGGGGAGGGCACCCGTTTGGAGTGGGTGGCATCGGGGTGGATGACACGTGATGAAGTGTAGTGCATCGTCTTTTGCTGGGGGTCAAACACCAGCAGTCTGTAAGCATTCATGGGCTCCATTCAATGCATAGAAGTACGACCCCAAATCATTCCCCTCCCTGGCCACACCGTGGGAGGAACGTCAGGCTAAGGATGGTGGTGGCTCTTATTTGCCCCAATACCTTGTATGTTCAAGAGCTGATGGGCAATCTTTCATCATGCTGAAGCCTCAGTTTTTTGTTGAGCATTTAGAGGACAAGTTTGGGGAGGTGGAGGGCTTGTCCAAAATGAGATCTGGGTCAGTCTTGATCAAAACAGCATCCTCTGCCCAGTCCTGGGCGTTACTCACTGACAAGCTGGGGGGGGGGGGGGGGGGGGGGGGGGGGGAGGGGGGTGATGTTTCTGTACCATCACACCCCATAAGAGCTTAAATATGGCCCAGGGTATCATATTTCACAGGGACCTTCTTTTGCAGTTCAATGATAGCTGTGAGCCAATTTAGAATGACAAGGTGTCCATTTTGTTCGATGTGTCTACTGGGGTCTGAGGGATAATCAGGTTGCCATCGGTTCCTTCATCTTGGCTTTCGAGGATGCTACATTACTCGAGAAGGTCAAGGTGGTGGTCTACTGCTGTGATGTAAAACCCTATATCCCTCCCCCGATGCGGTGCTTAAATCTTGGAAGTTCGATCATATGTCATCCCACTGTACTTCCAGCATCAGATGTCGAGATTGGGGATGCCCATCACATCCCAATACTCCATGTGCCTGCCTCCCATCTGAGTCAGCTGTGGAGAGCACCATTCGCCTTGCTCGCCAGACTGCAGCATTCTACAGAAAGAAAGGAAACTCGTGGAGTACAAGACCCTGGACTGACTGACCTACACTGAGGCTAAGAAAAAATTTGAACGCCTATACCTTGTACGTATAACATTCTTATGTTGCTGCTACAACAGTTCCAGCCCCATCAGCTCTGCCAACCCCAGTCACCTCTCCAACCAGTCACCTGTCTGAGCCAGAAGACTACACCTGCCCCCTTGATGGTGTGGGGGCACTTCCCTCCCTGTTGCTCCTGCACGACCTACTTATGGAGCAACACCTTCCCCCAACCATCGGGGACATCCGTCCCCACTTCTAAGCTGGAGAAGCGTACAACTTCTTCAGCTGCTGTCGCTAGGAAGGTGTCCCTTGGGTCACTCCCTTCCCACGTTTCTGCCAGTGGGTAAGATGATACCCGCCAGTGGCAGAAGAGCCCAAAAGCAACTGGTCGCAGGGTTCATGCTCATCCTCAGTCCCGGAGACAGAATCAGTGAAGTCATCCCAGCCAGGGAAACCCAAGGAACAGCAAGAGAAATCCAAAAATAAGGTCCCCAAGACCAAGGGAATTGCAGTGGTACACACACCACCGCTACCTCAGAGCTCTGCGTCTGTGGATGAGGTGTAGATTCTGGCGTCCGCTGAGGACCTAGATCTCGCCGGACCCTCAGACAAAATGGACTGCTCAGGCAAAAAGTCGGTGGCAGCAGGTGACCCTGAGGCGTCAACTGCCTTATTGAATGTTTGATGCCTTCCCAGTCTCACAATGTCATCCTCCAGTGGAATTGCGGCAGTTTTTTCCACCACCTGGCTGAGCTATGGCAACTGTAAGCTTTACACCTGCTTTCTGCATTGCCCTCCAGGAAACCTGGTTCCCAGCAATGCGGACCCCTGCCCTCCATGGTTATAAGGGGTATTACAGGAAACATAGCGACTATAATAGTGGCAGGTGGAGTTTGCGTTTATGTCCTAAACTCAGTCTGTAGTGAACATGTGCCCCTTCAAACCACTCTTGAAGCTGTGGCTGTCAGAATAAGGACGACATAGGAAATAATTGTCTGCAATGTATATCTTCCTCCAAATGGGGAATTACCCGTGAATGTATTGGCTGCACTGATTGATCAACTCCCTAAACCTTTCCTACTTCTGGAAGATTTTAATGCCCATAACCCCTTGTGGGCTGGTACCATGCTTACTGGCTGAGGCAGAGATGTCGAAACTTTACTGTCTCAGTTCAACCTCTGCCTCTTAAATACAGGGGCTGCCACATATTTCAGTGTGGCTTGAGGTAGTAACTCAGCCATTGATTTATCAATTTGCAATCCAGGACGTCTCCCATGTATCCGCTGGAGAGCATGTTACAACCTATTTGGTAGTGACCACTTCCCCATCTTCCTGTCACTGCCCGGTATCAAGCCCCTGGACACCTGCCCAGATGGGCTTTAAACAAGGCTTACTGGGAAATTTTCACCTCTGCTGTCACCTTTGAATCTCCCCCACATGGTAACACAGATGTGATGGTTGAGCAGGTGCCTACAATAATCGTTTCTGTGGCAGAAAACATGATCCCTTGCTCTTTAGGGTGCCCCCAGCGAAAGACAGTCCCTTGGTGGTCGCCGGATGCCTCTGAAGCAATTGAGGAGTGTTGGCAAGCTCTACAGCAGCATAAGTGGCACCCTTCCCCGGAGCACTACTTACGGTAGCCTTTAAACAGCTCCATGCTGGTGTTCACCAAATTATCAGACGACGGAATCAGGAGTGTTGGGAGAGATACTTCTCGACCATTGGGTGCTATACATCACTTTCCCAAGTCTGGGCAAAGATCAAACATGTTTTCGGGTACCAGACCCCAACAGGTGTTCCCCGTGTTAACATAAATGCCATGTTATCTACCGACACAAATGCGGTTGCAGAGCACTTTGCTGGAGCCTCTGCGTTGGACAAATACACCCCCAGCTTTTCACACTCTCAAATGGGGGCTGGAAGGGAAAGTCCTCTCATTCACTACACGCCAAAATGAAACCTATAATGCCCCATTTACAAAGTGGGAGGTCCTCAGTGCTCGACACAGCTCCTGGACCAGTTTGTATCCACAGTCAGACGATTAAACATCTCTCATCTGACTACAAGCGGCGTCTCCTCGTCATCTTCAATCAGATCTGGTGTGATGGCGTCTTTCCATCACAATGAGGGAGAGCACCATCATTCTGGTGCTCAAAGCCGGTAAAAACCACTCGATGTGGAAAGCTATCGGCCCATCAGCCTCACCAACGTTCTTTGTAAGCTGCTGGGATGTACGGTGCGTCGGCGGTTAGGTTGGGTTCTGGAGTCATGTGGCCTACTGGCTCCATGTCAGTGTGGCTTTCACCAGCGTCACTCTACCACTGATAATCTTGTGTCCCTAGAGTTTGCCATCCGAACAGCTGTTTTCCAGACACCAACATCTGGTTGCCGTCGTTTTTGATTTCCGAAAAGCATATGACACAACCTGGCAACATCATATCCTTGCCACATTATACGAGTGGGGTCTCAGAGACCCACTCTCGATTTTTATCCAGAATTTTCTGTCGCTTCATACTTTCCATGTCCAAGATGGTGCCTCCCATAGTTCCCCCCCATCTCTAGGAGAATGGGGTCCCGCAGGGCTCTGTATTGAGTGTTTCTCTATTTTTAGTGGCGTTTAATGGTGTAGCAGCAGCTGTAGGGCCGTCTGTCTCACCTTCTCTGTCTGCAGACAACTTCTGCATTTCGTAATGCTCCACCAGTACTGGTGCTGCTGAGCTGCACCTACAGGGAGCCATCCATAAGGGGCAGTCATGGGCTCTAGCCCGTGGTTTCCAGTTTTCCGCTGCAAAGTCGTGTGTTATGCACTTCTGCCAGTGTCGTACCAGTCATCCGGATCCAGAACTTTACCTTAATGACGATCCACCCACTGTAGTGGAGACATATTGATTCGTAGGACTGGTTTTCGATGCCCAATTGACGTTGCTTCCTCATCTTTGTCAGCTTAAGCGAAAGTGCTGGCAGCACCCCAGTACCCTCCGCTGCCTGAGCAACACCAACTGGGGTGCAGATCGCTCTACGCTGCTGCAGGTCTACAGAGCCCTTGTTCAATCCTGCCTGGACTATGGGAGTCTGGTTTACGATTTGGCAGCACCCTCAGCTATCCGTTTACTCAACCCAGTTCACCACTGTGGCATTCGGCTAGCGACGAGCTTTTAGGATGAGTCCAGTAACCAGCATCCTTGTGGAAGCCAGAGTGCCTCCATTGCAGGTCAGGCATGCACAACTGCTCGCCAGTTACGTAGCACACATTCGTAGTTCTCCTGCGCATCCGAATCACAGTCTCCTTTTCCCACCCACGGTGGATCATCTCCCGCATCGGTGGCTCATCTCAGGGCTTCCAATTGCAGATCGTGTCCGATCCTTTCTTTCTGAACTAGAGTCCTTGCCTGTACCACCTGTACCTGAGGTCGATTCACATATACCTCCATGGTGTACACCTAGGCCACAGCTTCACCTGGACCTTTCACATGGCCCTAAGGACTCGGTTAACCCCTTGGGTCTCTGCTGCCACCTCCTCTTGATTCTTGACGAGTACCGAGGCCACGAAGGCCGTGAAGACACTGACAGCTCGATGGCTGATGCTCACGTCAGCCATGCGTATGTCCATGGAAGACACATTGAACAGCATTCCTTGCCCGATGGCTGCAACGTATTCACTGCAGATCTGGTGGCCATATCTTCTTGTGCACTTCAGTATATCCGTTATGTCCCGGGGAGTCGTTTCTTCTGTGTACTGACTCATTGAGCAGCCTACAAGCTATCGACCAGTGCTACCCTCGCTGTCCTTTGGTGGTGTATATCCAGTAGTCTGTCTATGCCCTGGACCGATCCTGTTGTTCAGTGGTTTTTCTGTGGACCCCAGGACGCGTTGGCATCCCAGGCAACAAACTTGCCGTCAGGCTGGCCAAACAGTCTACTTGGAAACCACTTGTGGAGATGGGCATCTCTGAACCTGATCTGCATTCTGACCTACACCATAGGGTTTTTCGGCTTTGGGAGATGGTTGGTATAGCAGTAAACACAACAAACTGTGTGTCATTAAGTAGACCACGAATGTGTGAAAGTTTTCCATGCTGGCCTCTCGCAGGGAATCAGTTGTCATCTGCCGGCTCCACATTGGCGTCGCTTGGGCGACCCACGGTTACCTCTTGTGCCGTGAAGACCCGCCTCAGTGTCAGTGTGGCACCCCGGTTGACAGTGGCCCATATTCTGGTGCACTGTCCCACTTTGACTGACCAGTGACGAAATCTTGAGTTACCGAACTTGTTGCCGCTCTTTTTATCTGACAACGCCTTATTGGTTGATTTAGTTCTATGTTTTATTTGTGAGGGTTGGGTTTCATCATTTGATCTATGTTTTAGCGCATGTCCTTTGTCCCTCTGTGTCCTAGTGCTTTTAGGGTGGAGGTTTTAATGTGTTTCAGAGTGGCTGACTTCTCCTTTTTATTCTCATGGTCGGCCAGCCACTGTAATCTGCTTTCTTGTTTTACTCTCTTCTGTTTCTAGTGTGTCTGTTGTTTTCTTGTCCTCCTCTGTTCCTTTTAGTGTTCATTGCCTTTCCTTTGTTCTTGTTGTTTTTCCTTTCTTTTGTGTTGTGTGCCTCATTTGTTTTATTCTCACACTTTTGGCATTGTTTTATTAGGAACAAGGGACTGATGACCTTGTGGTTTGGTCCCTCCCCTCCTCTTTTAAACCAACCGACCATAGATATTTGATTGGTGTGACTTTGTACATTTAGCTCTGAAGGAAATGTTTGTTTGACTGTTCAGTATCTCACCTATACATTTACTCCTTTTATTGCTTATATTCTACCCAGGATATTCTATTATGTTATTAAGACTCATATTTGTTCCTGTAAAGACTTCGCCATAGTTTAAATGAATTATAAACTCTTCAACATTTGATTATGAATGATGCACAGTGGTGCCAAACCTTTAAATATTTCTATATTTTGCTGTTGGCTTATACAGAGGTGATGAAAACAAACTGGTGTTAAACAAATACTGATTTAATGCCATTTTGTGTGTCATCTCTCATTCATTAGTCACTAAGTAAGTTGTTTTCTTAATTTATAAGATCCATCTCTGTATCTAAATTACAGGCTGTTTAAAATAATGCTCATTTATTGTTCAGTCTCAATTGCATCTTTTTTTTTTTTAAATTAAATGACATGTTTCAATTACTCTGTATCATTTTGAGATATAAGTAGTTGTCAGCAACCTGTCATGTCTATTCAGGACCTCATACCTGAGCACTGTGATATGAGGTTCTGAATAGATAAGGTGGGTTGCTGATGCAGTTACTTAGATCTGATCCCCCTTCGGGTCTGGGGGTTAGAATAGGCCCGAGTTAGCCCTTCCTGTCGTAAGAGGTGACTAAAACAAGACTAAAAGGAGTCTCACACTTTTCGGCCCTATAAGTTCAGGTCCCATTTTATGGCTTGACCTGTCACTTTCCAAATTCTACAGAAGTGTGGGCCATATGGGGAAGGATGCCTAATGTGGTGCACGAGTTATCTATAGCTCCCTTGTATTTGATCTCCTGAACCTCTTGTCATGGCTTTGCATTTGCATCTGCACCTGCAATTCAACTATATGGGTGAGGACACTTCCCGATGTATGTCATCTTCTTCTGTTGTCTTCTGTCCTCTTTCATCCCCACGACAGTATCGGATTTCTCTGCACCCAATATCCAGCATGGTAGCCAGTCCGTTGTTGTGGGGCCCTCGTGTACCCATTTGGTGGTAGCCCTCTGACAACACAGGGATCACACTGCTGATGAATGAGCTGTAAACTCCCCACATATGCCAAGGAGTAGATGTCTGTCTTCCTGGGGCATCAGGACTCCCGGCAACGGCCATCATGCCAGGTGGCTTTTGCTGTGGCACCAGTGGGGAGAGCCCCTGACCAGAGTGGGTGGCATCAGGGCGGCTGACCCACAATGAAGTGGACTGTCATCTCTTGCTGGTGACTGTACGGTGCCAGCAGTCTCTGAGGAGGACAAGATTGAGTACAATGCTGACAGATATGAGTCCAAATCGTTTCCCTTCCTTGGAAACGTAGGGCTACAGAAAGAAGAGCGATATTCGTCTCGTTATTTAGGCTGTAGCAGAATGGACGGGTCTCCTTTCTACATATGAAGCCTCAGTTTCTTGTTGAACATCTTAAGGATAAGTTAGGGAAGTGACAGCGCTGTCCAAGATGAGACGCAGTGCACTCTTGATTCAGACAGCATCCAGAGCCCAATCCCGGGTGTTACTCGCTTAGGACCGGCTGGGTGATATTCCTGTTTCCTTTACTCCCCATAAAAGCCTCAACATGGTCCAGGGGTTTATTTCCATCATGACCTCTTGCAGTCTGACGACGAGCTCTGCACCAGTCTAGAACGGTGGGGTGTTCATTTCATCTGGCATATTTACAGGGGACCCAAAGACAACAGGGTTGCTACTGGTGCCTTCATCTTGGCCTCTGAAGATGATTCATTGCCTGAAAAGGTCAAGGCGATAGTTCACTGCTGTGATGTTAAACCGTATGTCCATCCCCCTACGCAGTGCTTGAAATGCTGGAAATTTGGGCACGTCTTCTGCTGCATTCCTACCCCACATGTCGAGACTGCAGATGTCCACTGCATCCATATACTCCCTGTGCGCCTCCTCGCACTTGTATCAACTGTGGAGAGCAGCACTCCCCCTGCTTGCCAGACTGCACAGTACTCCAAAAGGAGCGGAAAATCATGAAGTACAAGACCCTGGACCGGTTGACTTACCATGAGGCTAAACGTAAATTTGAACGGTTCCATCCTGTTCGGTTGACGTCCACATATGCTGCTGCCATATTACCATCGCCATCACAGTTACCAGTCATGCCACACTCTGTGCCACGAACAGTGGGACCTCCGGGCCTCCTGAATACATCCACCCCCTTGGTGGTAGGGGAAAATCTCTTTCCGTTGCTCCCAAAGTACCTACTTCAGGAGCAAGCCCCCCACCCCTCTTCCCAAATGCAAGGGACATCAGTCCTCTCCCCCAGCTGGAGGAGCAACAGCCTCCTCCAGCTCCTCTCCTGCGGGAGGTGTCCCTTGCGACCCTCTCTCCCAAGGTCTCTGCTAATGCCACAGCAGACACTCGCTAAAGGAGCCAAATGCCGCTGGACAAAGAACTTCATGGTCTTTCTCTGTGCCTGTAGCTACTGCAGAGAAGTCCTCTTAGCAAGCCCCTAAAGAGAAGTGAGAGCACAAGCAAACAAAGAAGTGTGCTAAGAAAAAGGACCCTTCGATGGCCCCAATCCCACCACTCCTTACCAATTCTGCACCTGCGGATGAGGTGGAGATCTCTGTGCCCCCTGAGGACCTGGATCTCATTGATGCCTCATCCACAATAGGAATGGATACAAATACTCAGTCAGTGACAGCAGGTGACACTGAGGCATAACCTGCCTCCTTGCACGCTTCATACCTTCCCAACTTCATGATGTCGTCATCCTCCAGTGGAATTGCTGTGGTTTTTTGTACCACCTGGCTGAGCTATGGCAACTGTTAAGCTTTACACCTGCTTTCTGTATTGCCATACAGGAAACCTGGTTCCCGGTAATGCGGACCTCGGCCCTTTGTGGCTATAGGGAATATTACAAGAACCGTATCAACTATAATAGTGTGTCAGGTGTACTTTGTGTATATTTCCTGAACTCAGTATGCAGTGAACCTGTGCCCCTTCAAACCCCTTTTGAAACTGTGGCTGTCAGAATAAGGACAAAACAGCAAATAACTGTCTACAAAGTATATCTTCCTCCAGATGGTGCAGTGCCCCTGAACTCGTTGCCTGCACTGATTCAACAACTCCCTAAACCTTTCCTACTTTTGGGAGATTTTAATGCCCATAACCCCTTGTGGGGTGGTACCATGCTTACTGGCCGAGGCAGAGATGTCAAAACTTTCCTGTCTCAAGTTGACCTTGACCTCTACCTCTTAAATATTGTGGCCCCCACACATTTCAGTGTGGCTCATGGCACTTACTTGGCCATTGATTTATTCCTCTGCAGTCCAGGATGTCTCCCATCTGTCAGCTGAAGTGCCCACGATGACTTGTGTGGTAGTGACCACTTTCCCATCTTCCAGTCACTCCCGCAGTGCCATTCCCCTGGATGTCTAGCAAGGTGGTTTTTAAACCAGGCAGACTGGAAAGCTTTTACCTCTGCTGACACCACTGAATCTCCCCCACATGGCACCATCCATGTGGTACTTGAGCAGATCACTAGAACGATGGTTTCTGCAGCGGAAAACATGATCCCTTGTTCTTTAGGGTGCCCCCGGCGAAAGTCAGTGCCTTGGTGGTCGCTGGAAATCGCTGTGGCCATTAAAGTGCATCAGCGAGCTCTATAGCGATATAAGCGGCACCCTTCCTTAGAGCACCTAATAACTTTTAAATGGCTCTGTGCCCGTGTTCACCAGCTTACAAAAAGATGGAGATGAGCATGTTGGGAGAGGTATGTCTCAACCATTGGGTGACATACGTCACCTTCCCAAGTCTGGACGAAGATCAGACATGTTTGTGGGTACAAGACAATGAACAGGTGTCACTGGCATTCATAAATGGCATGTTATCTACTGACGCAAACGCAATTGCCAAGCACTTTGCTGAGCACTACAGTCAAGCCTGCGTGTCAGAGATTTATCCCTCAGCATTTCGCACCCACAAACAGTGGATGGAAAGGAAAGCCCACTCGTTCACTGAATATCACAATGCACCCTATAATGCTCCATTTACAGAGTGGGAGCTCCTCAGCGTTTTTGCACATTGCCCCGACACAGCTTCTGGTCCAGATAGAATCCACAGTCAGATGATCAAACATCTCTCGTCTGACTAAAAGTGACATCTCCTTGTCATCTTCATCAGGATCTGGTGCAATGGAGTCTTGCCATCGCAGTGGCAGTGGAGAACCATCATTCCAGTGCTCAAACCTGGTAAAAACGCGCTTGATATAGATAGCTATCGGCCCCTCAGCCTTACCAGCATTCTTTGTAAGCTGTTAGAATGTATGGTAAGTCTGCGGTTGTGTTGGGTCCTGGAGTCGAGCGATCTATTGGCTCCATGCCAGGGCGGTTTCCGCCAGGATTGCTCTACCATTGATAATCTAGTTTCCCCCGAGTCTGCCATCCGAACAGCCGTTTCCAATTGCCAACACCAGGTTGCCGCCGTTCATGATTTATGAAAAGCTTAAGACATGACCTAGCGACATCATATCCTTGCCACATTATATGAGTGGGGTCTCCGGGGCCAGCTTCTGATTTTTATCCAAAATTTCCTATCGCTCCCTACTTTCCTTGTCCAAGATGGTGCCTCCCATAGTTCCCCCCACATCCAGGAGAATGGAGTCCCGCAGGGCTCTGTATTGAGTGTATCTCTATTTTTAGTTGCCATTAACGGTCTAGCAGCAGCTGTTGGGCCATTGGTCTCACCTTCTCTGTATGCAGACGACTCCTACATTTCATACTGCTCCTCCAGTAATGGTGTTGCTGAGCGGCACCTACAGGAAGCCACCCACAAGGCGCAGTCATAGACTCTGGCCCACAGATTCCAGTTTTCAGCTGCGAAGTCGTGTGTCATGCATTTCTGTTGGCGTCATGCTGTTCGTCCGGAACCAGAACTTTATCTTAATGACGATCCACTCACTGTAGTGGAGACACATTTATTCTTAGGACTGGTTTTCGACGCCTGATTGACGTGGCTTCCTCATCTTCGTCAGCTTAAGCGGAAGTGCTGGCATCACCTCAATGTTCTATGCAGCCTGAGCAACGCCAACTGGGGTGCAGATCACACTACGCTGCTGCTGCTGCTCTACAGAGCCGTTGTTCAATCCCACCTTGACTATGGGAGTCTGGTTTATGGTTCGGCAGTGCCCTCAGCTATGTGTTTATTTGACTCACTGCACCACAGTGGCGTTCGACTGGAAACAGGAGTTTTTAGGATTAGTCTGGTGACCAGTGTCCTGGTGGATGCAAGACCCTCCATTGAAGGTTAGGTGTGCACAACTGCTCGCCAGTTACGTTCCACACAGTCATAGTTCTCCTGAGCATCTGAATTACCGTCTCCTTTTCCCATCCATGGCGGTTCATCTTCCGCATTGGAGGCCCAGGTTAGGCCTTAAGATTGCGGTTCACGTCTGATCTCTTCTGTATGAAGTTGAGTCCTTACCTTTACCACCATTCACATACACCTCCATGGTGTACACTTAGGCCGAAGCTTTGCCTGGACCTTTCATGTGGTCCTAAGGACTCAGTTAACCCCGCAGCTCTCTGCTGTCACTTCCTCTTGATTCTTGACATAAACTGGGACCACAAAGTGGTTTACACAGACAGCTCGATGGATGGTGGTCATGTTTTCTTCGCGTATGTTCATAGAGGACATACTGAATAGCACTCCTTGCCAGATGACTGCAGTGTTTTCACTGCAGAGCTGGTGGCTATTTCTTGTGCTCTTGAGCGCATCTACTCGTGCCCTGGCAAGTCGTTTCTTCTTTGTACTGACTCCTTGAGCAGCCTACAAGCCCTGCCATCCTTTGGCAGCGACCATCCAGGAGTCCATCTATGCCCTGGAATGGTCCAATCATTCCGTGGTGTTTGTGTGGATCCCAGGCTACACATTACTACGCTGCAAAGTTTTTCAGCTTTGGGAGATGGAATGTCATAATCTCAGTAAGCACAACAAACTGTGTGCTATTAAGGAGACTACAAATGTGTGGAAGACATGCATGTTGGCCTCTCGCAGAGACTGTGTGGTTCTCTGCCGGCTTCACATTGGCCACACGAGGCAAGCACATGGCTACCTCCTCCATCACGAGGACCCACCTTGGTGTCACTGTGGCTCACATATGACTGTCGTCCACATCTTGCTGGACTGACCACTTTTAGCCGCTCTGCGGTGGACTTTTAATCATCTCGGCACACTACCTTCAGTGTTGGACGACAATGCCTCAACAGCAGATACAGTTTTACGTTTTATTCATGAGCGGGGGGCGATGGGGGGGTGGGGGCGGGAGGTTTCGTACCGTGTAAGGGTTGGCATTCAGCATTTTCTCAGAGGCCGCCAGCCTCCCTCCATTTTAACTCTGTTGCACTTTCTTTGCATTTGTATGTGTTGGTGGTCGTCTTTTCCCTAAGTGTGTTCACCTCGCCTTGTCTTTTTGGGGGTGGACATTTTAATGTGTTGCAGAGTGGCTGGCTCATCCTCTTTTATTATTGCTGGTTTAAATACCTTCTTCTACTTTTCCTTCTGGTGTATGTTTTCCCAGTTTTTTGCTCACGCCATTCGTTTTCTTTTTAGGTGTGGTTCCCCATTCCTTTTTCCCCTTTTACTTTCTCAAACATACTTCGGGTGTTTTTGTACCTTGAGCCTTGCTTGCTTTGGGAGAAAGGGACCAAAGACGCTGTAGTTTGGTCTCTTTATGCCCCAAACCAACTAACTTAGATCTGAAGATGATCCAGAGTGACTGAAAGTGGTCATTTAGGTAAAAAACAAGATTTGGTATTGAAATTGAACAATAAATGGGAAGAATTTTAATATCAGTACAGTTTCTAATTCTCTAGAGGCAAATACTTCTGCTATAGTGAACAGGCTGTTTATCTGCCATATGCATTTTGCTGCTTTGATTTTTGAAGCATTATGAGTCAAGGTTTTGTCTGGGTCCTTTCTTCGGTGGCGTGATTGAGCTATATTTACTCAACCTACAAAGTCAGATGTCCTGTTATTGAGATTTGCATGAGCAGCAGCTTTACTGTGGTTTTAAAGACATGAATTGTGGTCATAGTATGACCAGGACTGTACAGAATAACTTAATGCAGTCCTATTTTGATGCAGCTTTGAGGAAAGGTCTAAGCAGAATCACCACTGAGAATGTTTCAGAAATGACAGTAGTGACAGGTTGTGTAGGTAAGACACCAGAAGATAAAACAGGTACAGTGGTACCTGTGTACACAAGTATAATTTTTGTTCTATACTGATTTTCAGTATGTAGTAGAATGCTTTTGAAAAGAAGCATATTTGTGGCTATTATTATTATTATTATTATTATTATTATTATTATTATTATTATTATTATCATCATTATTGCACTGTAGCCTTAAATATATTATTCACTACCATTTAAATTTGTTGATAACTATATATTATTCTTTGCTGTGTGTTCCAGACTGGTAGAGAAATTATGTCATGATTCAAGTTTCTATTCGTTGTTATCGCCTTGTGGATGAACCACCTGAGAAACCCTACTATGTTTATGTAATAGAAACGCTATTGGCTGGAAAGTACTATTCTGTAGAGAGAAGATACAGTGAATTTTTGAGATTGCACAAAGAGGTATGGTACTTGTATCAGTATGACTGTTGTGTGTTGCTTTATAACGAGCGCAGCATGTACTTGTTTTCTCTGAACTATTGTTCACACAAACAGTTTGTGTTTTTCTTATGACAATAGCTCATAATTTGTAAAAGTTTCAGATTACAGTTGAGAAAAGGAAGTAAGACTCATGAAAATATATTAAACAATAGTTATAGTACCTATAACATATCTCAGACAAAAGTATAAAAATAGAAATAAATATGTACAGAACAGATCAGTTGAGCTCAGACGTGTGCAGTTTCAGTTGCATTAGGACTTACAAATTGCTGACATAGGTGCAATCACTTGGTGGAACAATCAGGACAGGAACATGTGTTTGGATTGTTTGGACATCTCTACACATCCAAACATTTGACGGTATTGAGTATACCTATTTTTGCTGATTTGCTTTGGATCTTATTGTTCTTGTCTGTAGTCTGTTAACAGATTCCGTAATTTCCAGTTTTCAGTATGCCCAGTGACCAGTTTGGATGGTTTTAACTAGGATTATCTTTTGAAGTTGACAGCATCTCCACTCTAGTATGGTGTTTGTAGCCTTGATTGCTCTGAGGTAACTGTTTCTTGATTTTAGTCTTTGAGTAATTGGTCGAACGCCACTAATGAATGATGTGTGGATGTAAAGTGTTTAATTTCCCCTTGTAGGCAATTGCTTCCCATCAAATTGTTGATGTAGCAAATCGTGGTATGTGTTAGCTCTTGTAGGTTTCAGACAATGGGTGGTGAGTCTGATTGTTTTAAACAGCGACACGTCAACTTAAGTTTGCAAAAGACTCACATTTCATTGCTACTCAATCATCTAGATCTTGGTATTTTTGTCTATATTCTGATTTTTCTCTGTCTTGATTTGCTTACAGTTGAATTTTGCCCCCCTTCTGCATAGATGGCTGCAAGTAATTAAGGTTACAAGTGATAATTTTGACCTATTACCTTAAAATGCAGACTGACACAGGATATGATTGGCTAACAAAATATTCCTGTCACATTTGTACATTCATGCACCTTCTTCAAAGTCAATCCGCCAAGGTTCATTGTACCACACTACAAAGTTGCATCATCTGTTGCTTCTTAAGGTGTTTGTTATTCCGCCCACAGTGCAATTTCAGTACTTTATTTTCGTTGTTTGTCACTTCATGGAAGTACACCTTAGCCATATGTTATCTGCAACATTAGGCAAATAACATATACTACATGAATGGGTAAATTACACGTTGATTATAATGTGCCATCACAGGAGGGCTTAATGCCCCTTTCATGATTACTGTACAACCATTTGTTTTGTTAGCAACACAGAATGATACTCTGTAATTTCACAATGTCTCAGTTCACTACACAATAACCATCACAGTATTGTAAAAAATACAGTATATGCTGCTCTGATTTTTATTAAGTTTGAGCAAAGTACCAAATAATTTCAAAGAAACATCAGGTAACATATTAAGCACTGTCAATGCAAGCACACATACCACATTGTTCTTCAGTCACTATTACTCTCCAGATACCTCATTTTTTTATTGGTTGAGGTAGTTTTTTACTGATGGCCTTCAGTTCCTCAATTTTCACAAATTCTCTTTATTCGAATATCCCCTGTTGTTTGTTTTTGAGTGAATGTTGGACTTTTGAAAAACACAAATTCCAACAGAAAGAAGTACTTTGCAGGTTACTAAGGCACTCTTTGTCATGGTATGGTAGTAAATGACAGTTTTTTGACTTTGAGCTATGCCATTTTGCAGTCATCAAAATTGGTTCTTTGCAGGTACTGAATGAGCAGTCAACAATAAACATAGACTGCAATAAACATAGACTGCATCCTTGGTCGAATGGTTAGCATTACTGCCTTTGGTGCGGAAGGGCCCAGGTTCAATTTTTGTTTACCATCCACTCAGACTTGAGACCAAATGCAGATTTAGTTGAATAAACATGCACCAGCATTATTAGAATTCATCTACTGCCAATAAAGGTGGAAAGGATTGGTGACATGCTGATTCTATGTCCCACGATCATAGATCGCACCTTTTACTGCATTGTAGGCAGCAGTGTGAATGGGATTAAGGCCTAATCCCTGAGGCTGTGTGTTCACTAGGATCATATTCATATGTTCCACCAGAAAATTACGTGTACAACAGTTGAATGACTGATACAAGATAAATAGGATTGATGCTGCAAATGTTTAGTTACCAGATGTGTTCTGTCAGTTATGGTCGCCTTCGATGTATGATTGAGTTCTCACACATCTGCAGTCATTGCCAGTGTTGTCAGAATATTTCTGTGTGTTGTTTTCCATGCCATTGCACAGAAGCTCAGTTGTTTTTGTCTTCCATTGCAATGCAAGAATACATCTTTAATGTACTGCCCCTCCATTGTCACTAACTTAATTGAATTTGATGAAATGTGTAGTGAACCACATTTCAAAGAATCCTTGTTGGTCTTCCAAATTCAATAGATGTCACCTCAATCTGTGCATTTTCTGGTTCAGTCCCTGAAGTATCCTGTGGTCCACTTTCATCGTGTTCTACTGTCGTTTTGGGAAGCAGTCGAATTGCAATGGAAGACAAAAACAACTGAGCTTCTGTGCAATGGCATGGAAAACAACACACAGAAATATTCTGACAACACTGGCAATGACTGCAGATGTGTGAGAACTCAATCATACATCGAAGGCGGCCATAACTGACAGAACACATCTGTGTTGCCCATTATTCTTAAAGATGCTGCATTTTATGAGTTGGTTTTGATGCCTTTTGACAGTTCATAATGCAGTTTGACATACAGCATATTTCCCAGCTGTTTGATTATACCGCCAGTGATCCATTGTGATCCATTTGACAAATTGTTTGAAAAATTTGTGGCGTACATTTGATTACCAACCTGTAACTTTGAAGCTCTTCTTTGGCTTTGTATCTCCTTCTGAGGGAAGGATCAGTGACAATGTCATCCTTGGCCGATAGCCATGAAGTACAGGGTTATTACAAATGATTGAAGCGATTTCACAGCTCTACAATAACTTTATTATTTGAGATATTTTCACAATGCTTTGCACACACATACAAAAACTCAGTTTTTTTAGGCATTCACAAATGTTCGATATGTGCCCCTTTAGTGATTCGGCAGACATCAAGCCGATAATCAAGTTTCTCCCACACTCGGCGCAGCATGTCCCCATCAATGAGTTCGAAAGCATCGTTGATGCAAGCTCGCAGTTCTGGCACGTTTCTTGGTAGAGGAGGTTTAAACACTGAATCTTTCACATAACCCCACAGAAAGAAATCGCATGGGGTTAAGTCGGGAGAGCGTGGAGGCCATGACATGAATTGCTGATCATGATCTCCACCACGACCGATCCATCGGTTTTCCAATCTCCTGTTTAAGAAATGCCGAACATCATGATGGAAGTGCGGTGGAGCACCATCCTGTTGAAAGATGAAGTCAGCGCTGTCGGTCTCCAGTTGTGGCATGAGCCAATTTTCCAGCATATCCAGATACACGTGTCCTGTAACGTTTTTTTCGCAGAAGAAAATGGGGCCGTAAACTTTAAACCGTGAGATTGCACAAAACACGTCAACTTTTGGTGAATTGCGAATTTACTGCACAAATGCGGAGGATTCTCTACCGCCCAGATTCACACATTGTGTCTGTTCACTTCACCATTAAGAAAAAATGTTACTTCATCACTGAAAAAAAGTTTCGCACTGAACGCATTCTCTTCCACGAGCTGTTGCAACTGCACCAAAAATTCAAAGCGTTTGACTTTGTCATCGGGTGTCAGGGCTTGTAGCAATTGTAAACGGTAAGGCTTCTGCTTTAGCCTTTTCCGTAAGATTTTCCAAACTGTCGGCTGTGGTACGTTTAGCTCCCTGCTTGCTTTATTCGTCGACTTCCGCGGGCTACGCCTGAAACTTGCCCGCACGCGTTCAACCGTTTCTTCGCTCACTGCAGGCCGACCCGTTGATTTCCCCTTACAGAGGCATCCAGAAGCTTTAAACTGCGCATTCCATCGCCGAATGGAGTTAGCAGTTGGTGGATCTTTGTTGAACTTCGTCCTGAAGTGTCGTTGCACTGTTATGACTGACTGATGTGAGTGCATTTCAAGCACGACATACGCTTTCTCGGCTCCTGTCGCCATTTTGTCTCACTGCGCTCTCGAGCACTCTGGCGGCAGAAACCTGAAGTGCGGCTTCAGCCGAACAAAACTTTGAGTTTTTCTACATATCTGTAGTGTGTCGTGACCATATGTCAATGAATGGAGCTACAGTGAATTTATGAAGTCGCTTCAATCATTTGTAATAGCCCTGTAGTTTGGCTGGTGAGTTTCAGTTACTCGATTTCGAGTTGTGCGATAAGTAATCAGCAGTTTTTGTAGAGCATCTTGCTTATTTTCCTCTCCCAATTAGCTTTTCTAATGGCTTCTTTGAAAGTTCTGACACATTTTTCTGCTCCACCATTTGAAGCAGCATAAAATGGAACTGTAGTAAAGTGTTCTTTGCCATACCTGCCACAAAAAAATCTTTGAATTCCTTTGATACAAACTGTGTAAGAGTACCAGGAACTATGGTCTTGGGGAATTCTGTGGCAAAGACTTTCTCGAGTGCTTTTATTGTAGCTTATGAAGTTGCTGACACTATGTCAAATGCCTATGGAACTGTGTCCGTACATGAACCACAATGTTTTCCAGAGTGGTCCAGCATAATCAGTGTGAATTCTTTTCCATGGTTCTGTTGCTTGGAGCCAGGTTTGAAAATCATTTTTGCGATTTTGTTTTGCCGTTTGACGAACACATTGTGAAACTATTTCTTCAATGTCTTTCTCCACTTTTTACTGTCAGTGATACCTTCTTGCCATTTATTTTATTCTGACAATGTCCCAGTTTCTTCAAAAATTTCTTTTGGCATATTTGGGTATGATAACCATTGTGAAAGCTGTGTGAAGATTATCGTGGCTAGTGCTGATGGCAGCCGTTTGTTAAAATATGGTTGCAAACCTTTTTTGTCTTTTGGCAAATAGTGTGGCCATCTGCTTTTCACTTAATGCAGAATCAATTTTAGTGCTGCCTCTTTGCTCGTAGCTTCAAAACTTTTCCTACAATCAACTGAAAATTAATTTCTTCATAAATTGCAAGCAGAATTATCCAGCCAGATGTATTGATTTTTCATCTGGAGCAGTACTAGTCTTGATAAGGCATCTGCATTGTAATGTGTTTTTGACTGCATCTGATTGATTTCATAGTTACATTCCATCAGCGTGATTTCTTATCTTTGTAGTTTCTGAGCTACCATTACTTGCAGCAGCTTTGCTTTGATAGAATATTGAAAGCAGAGGATTGTGACCTGTGATCATTTTAAACTTCTTTCATACACTATTGTTGAAATTCCTTCATCCCATAAATTATAGACAGCACTTTCTTTTCAATCTGGCTGTATCTGGCCTGATGGTCCTTTAGCCTTAGAAGCAAAGGCAATGGGTTTTAATAATCCATCTGAATACTTGAGGCAATACTGCTCTGATTACATACAAAGAAGCATTGATGGCCAATAAAACAGTTTGAGTTGGTACAAAGTGCACCAATTTAGTTTTCTTGATGTTTTTCTTCTTGAGGTTCAAAAATGCTGCTTCTTTTTGCTTGGTGCATTTGAACTGTGCAGTTTTCTTTCAAAGTTGATCCAGTGGTCCAGTGATTTCAGCAAGTTCCTTGGTGAATTTGTTATTGTTACGTACTTTTCCAATAAAAAGTCTAGTTTCAGTCTATTCTTTGGATGAGGCAGCTTTTTTATTGCATCTGCACTGGATGCAGGCCATTGGATTTGACTTGCTCAGTGGTGTGGCCTACGTATTCCACTTTGTTTTTTTGAGAATTCACATTTAATTCGATTGCATCTGCAGCTATTTTCTTCCCATCATGTGAAAAGCGTATTCAGATTCTTAGTGTTCATATATATTTGTGCCTGTGGTAACTATATCATCCACATAATTGGCACATACAGTTATGGTATTTGTGACTTGGTTCACAAATCAATGCTATATTACAGGAGCACTTGCTGCACCAAATGGTAGCATCTGGTATTCAAAATGCCCAATTGACATCCAACCTCTTTTTGCTTGACAATTGTGGAGGTAACTCATTCTCGAGAGTTGAGTGACGATCCTCAGTGTGTGCTCCACCTTCACTGTGCTCAGTGTTCAGTTTCTACTGTGTTAGGAGAATTTTCAGTTTTGGAACCCATACGTAACTAAATGGAAACACAGTGTACTTGTTGATACAGTTCTCATGTTGCTGAGTTTCGACAGCCTCCTTGTACACACAGCTCCAACAGTGGGATGTGTTTTTAAGAATTTCTTATATCTTCATATTTCATTTTGTGGTTGGTTTCAAGACGGTGTTCAGCAATTGCTGATTTTGTGGGGTGCTGGAAGTTGGTGTGTGCTCCTTTCTTCAATTGTGCAAATTGTTTGTCCATCATATGCATTCCCACACTAACATGGTATGTAATACATTCCAATTTACTGGAGTCCCAGTTCATCTTTTACTGTCCTTAAAAAGGATTTGGTCTTTGCTGGTGGGTGGTACACATATTTGATATTTTTTTTATGTGAAATTCTAACGATCTTTCCAGATACGTTTCCCGATATGGAAGATAGGCTATCTTTTTCGATTTATCTTCATTGGGTATTGGCTATGGTGTGGTCTTTTGCTTGCCTTGAAATGAACCACAAAATAAAATACGAAGAGGCAAAGATTCTGCAGAACACATCCCACTATTGGCACTGTGTGTACAAGAAGGCTATCAAAACCCAGCGTCATGAAAACCTCATCAACAAGGACAATGGATTTCAACTTAGTCAGGTGTTGACTGTGGCACTGAAAGTTCTCCAGATGCAGCGGAAAGGGAACATTGAGCATGGCGAAGATGGAGTACTGACTGAGGACCACCACTCAAACCTGAGCACAAGCTTCCTGCATCACCACGTCCAGCACATTGCACAGTCCATACACAGGGTCAGGGGGGAGACGACATTTGTATTTACCACATCCACTGGTCAGCATGTCAGTCAGTAGGAGTAATCTGACGACGACGACGACGACGTTTTACGCTGTTCAAAATTCATTCTACAATGATCAGTCAAATCGCTGCATGCCCAAATGAATTATTTGCTGAGAAAACCTAAGAATTAGTTTCCTCTAATCCAAGGGAATATTACAGCAAAATAAGAAGCTTGATGAGTGCCAAAACAAGAACCAACATTTTGTGAGTGCAGTTGCCTTTTTGAAAATGAGCCTTACATCCACATTGTGCAACCTTTGTCAAGATCGTACATCATAACCAGACACCAGCAGTGAGCCGACTTACTGGGACAGTCAGTTTGGCTTTAGTGCATGAACGTATCAGACACACACGCCACCAGCTTGACTACATAGGATGCAAACTCTTTGCCCTACACCTACAATTGGCAACCTTGCTCTCACCCCCATTACCTGGGAGTGGGTTGAATGTTCATCCTAGTCGCAGGCAGATTGAGCACAACAATGTGCACCTCTGAATCTATCATCAAAATTCAATCAATTAGTGTCAAAACAGCCAAACTGAGAGACTGTATGAATGATCGTGAATATTATTGGGAAAACCATCAGTGACAGTGTGTTGTCTGTCGTAGAGAAAGGCTTACTGTATTTACTCGAATCTAAGCCACACTTTTTTCCGGTTTTTGTAATCCAAAAAAACCGCCTGTGGCTTAGAATCGAGTGCAAAGTAAGCGGAAGTTCTGAAAAATGTTGGTAGGTGTCGCCGCAACTAACTTCTGCCGTCAAATATACGTCGCGCTACACAGGTATGCTTTGCAGGCACAAAGATAAATACTGGCGCCGAAACCTCTGCGTTAGTAAATAAATTAAAAGGTAGAAGAATGTAAACATTATTCCATGTATTCTTTCGTGTTTGCTGTTATTTCATTTAAATCCTGTCTGCCTACTGAACTACGAAACTAGAACAGCAAACGTGGAAGAATATACATATCATGTCATGTTTATATTCGTATTATTACTTATGCTGAATAGTGATACAGTCATAAACTAAGCACGGCAACTGACTAGATTTTTAAATCTAAGATGATCCTAATTTCTGTGCAGAATGTAATGTGCTAAAGAGTCGTCTGCAAAGATTTTCAAACGGAGAAAAATTTTCGCTAAACTCTTGTTCAGAACATCTTCTTTCATATGCAGTCTATTATTTGGTTCTTGTTGATCATTATCAAAGAAAGCAGCAGTTTATGTAACAACAAATAGCAGACTCACGCCATTTTTTCGCTTATGAGACAATTCCTCTCTTTTTTTTATTGTAAGCCGCGGTAGCACGCACAAAAGCAAGCCTTGCCGCGAGCGGCGACAGGTCATAAACATGCATTATCAGAATGTGACAAACAATGCATGACACAGTACAATAATGCATTTTCCGCTTAGTGACAAACACCTATAACAAAGAGAACAGCACTTATCAGATCAAAGCAAAGTAAGTAATCGATTCAAACCAGATGAAGCACGCGAAAAAGGAAGGGTACCCATATAAATACGGACGGAGCGCCTGACACATAGCAGTGGCTACCTGTAAAGCTTAACTGTAAAGCTTACGACTTGAACCAAACTACTGTAGCTGTATCTTCATCCATTCAACCTCAATTGTGTTTCACGTTACAATGGTCAACTGTTTTTCGATTTGGAGGGGCGGTCTAAAACTTTTCTCTCACCTTTAATTTCGAGTCTCAAGTTTCAGGAGCGGCGTAGATTCGGGAAAATTTTTTTTCCTTGATTTAGAGTCTCATTTTTCAGGTGCGGCTTAGATTAGAGTGCGGCTTAGATTCGAGTAAATACGGTAAACTTTGCCCCAATGCCAGCAGCACTACTTGTCACAGAAATCATCTGCGGAGAGGACCAAGGTGCCTCCACTCTACAATCCGATAAGGTGGGGAACATTGAACAAGTTGATGCCAAAGAGTTTGGCTGTTTTTTGTGAGTTGACAGTAATTAATGGAAGCATTTTGATTGTTCCTTTGTATTTGATGACTGCTATCCTTTTCCCCTCTAAGTTAACCTGGACTCTTATTTAATGTTTTCAGTGTTGAGTTTGAATTTAATTAATCTGGTGATCCCAGCAATTTGTAAGCATCAGAATGTAATAGTGAGCAAGTTGGACCAACATCCAGCAAGAATATCATTGTGTAGCCATAGATTTCCAGTGATATGTTGGTTTTCCTGCATCTTCACTGCTAATAATTTCATAGGTCCTTGAGTTTGAATGTTGTTGCTGTGAAAAGATTTTCGTTTCTCCATAGGCAGATAGTGGAAATGGGGCCAGCCTTCTTGCAGATATTGCACATTGTGTTTCTAAATTTGTATTGATTCAAGCTATGGTTCACATTTTAAGCAAGACATAATTTTCCCAATTAGGGTTCATTTCTTTTGATGAGTTTCTTGAATGTGAGCTTTTCAATTTGTAATGAGTGGTCATTTGAGAAATGTCATAACTCTTCTGTATTTTCTCTCTTTATTGGTTTCACAGTTCACTGAGTTGCTTCAAATGTGTCCGAAATGTTTAAAATTCCAACCATTGAAAGATTGCTGTATTGCAGAGCTGAAATAAGCAAAGTGTCATGAAGGGTTGGCAGTATGATGACACCTCCAATCAGTCTCAGATAAGCAGTCTCTTGGCCATCACGTTTGCAAATGAAATTGCAATCCCTATTGTGATGAAGTATCTGTAAGTGGGTGACAGCACATGTGATTTTGCCTTAACCTATGCCAATAGTTGTTTAACAAGCTCAGAATATTTTTTCTTACTTATGCCCTTTTCTCCAAAGAGCAGTGTTGGCAGGTTGAACGTGTCAGTGTCAACCCACGACAGGAAATAAGCCTGTTTCTGGATGCCATCTGTTATCAGGTGTACTTCGAAATGGTGATGTAGGTGGCACAGGCATGTATCCCATCATTCCTTTGTTCTTTTGAATGTGGGGAATGCTGGTACATTTTATTTTTGGTACATTTTTGTCAGCAGTTTTAACAATTCACATTGTTCCATAAACTGCCGCTGTTGGAGTGTAAATATCTCACTAAGCTCTGCGAGTTCTGCCATTGTCATTGTGGATCGTCTTCACAATTCTTTGAATCTTCATAACTAGATAATGTTATTTTGTAAATGGCCATATAATTGTAATTCATGAAACAGTATATTAATGCTTAATGTTTATTAACAAAGTATTAATTCTATAGAAACATATTGTAATGTACGCATGTGTAGCAAAATAACAACTGAATACAAAACTGAAAGTCATGGCACTTGTACATATGCATAAAAATTCTATTAAAATGCAGAAAATATCGATTATAACATACATAATATCTGATGATTTTCCACAATTGACAGCTAAGCGTTATGGACATGCATCATAAATACCGGTGTGATGAAAAAAACATGTATCTTAGCAGAAACTGTTGCGAATACACTGCTAGCTGCTACGTTTGTATCATGCAGAGACCAGTGTGACAAAATTAGTTTATCGGTGATATCTGCAAATGGAACAGAAGGTGAGCAAGCTGTACTTGCACGAGCCACTCCCCATCTTATGTCTTGTGATGGCTTGAGAAGAGTTAATGCAGTTGTAGATTTATTTTCCATGCCCTGTTTACACTGTTTACTTAGAATATTTGGTGACATTAATAGCCTTGGCATTTACTTTGAGCAATATTTTGTGTCCTAGAACACAATATCACACTTACATTGAAGACTTTAGTCATTCCCCCTCCCCCTCTATCCCTGCCCCTCCACTGCGAACGAGATTTATTTATTTATTTTGTAGCATGTTTTTTCTGCTTGTGTTGGCCAGGATTCAACGACTGTGCGAATGTGAATTAATGGGTATAGAAGGGACACAACTCAGTGTCATGCTTTACCTCAACAGGCCTGCCCAATCAGTGCCCGAGAGGATAGACATGTGGTCACGCAAAATCACAACACATACGTTAGGTCAGGAAATGGACTTGCATTGTAGCAAGACAAATGTACATATGGACAGTGCAACGATGTCTGGAGCATCACGGACTGTCAGTATAGTGAGTGTTGGTGCCACTTCCCTTAGCACTAAAGCATAGAGAAGTCTGCTGACAGTGGTGTGCCCAACAGTGCCACTGGACACAGGAATGACACCACCAATCTTTATCTCCCCCCAGACTGGCCTCCTACATTTCCTGCTCTCCTTGACCTCCTTAGACAGTTCTGTCCTCCCTTCCTTCCTCCTCGGGGATTTTAATGACCATTACTCTCTGTGGGGTGGTACTGTGACCATTGACGGGGACAAGATTATTAAAGACCTGCTCGCAAGGCTTGATCTTTGCCCCCTCTACACTGGAGCTCCCACACACTGTAGTGTGGCACACAGCACTTTCTCGGCCATTGATCTTTCTATCTGTAGCCCTGGATTCGTACCCTCTGTTCAAAAGGGAGTTCACGACGATTTGAGTGACAGCAATCTTTTTCCGATTGCCTTGTCTTTTCTTCAGCATCCTTCGCCTGGATGTCCTGCCAGTTAGGCCTTTACTAATGTGGGTTGGGATGCCTTTTCCCTGTCTACCATCCTACACACAACATGACGGTATTGATGAGTCCGTACAGAGTTCGACCAACACCATCCTTTTGGCTGCTGCTTCAGCGATCCCCTCCTCCTCGTGTTCTACCTGACAGAAGACTATCTCTTGGTGGACCATGAAATTGCTTCGGTTATTAAAGACCACTGTCATCCACTCTAATGCTGTAAACAGCATCCGTCTCTCGATCACCACCTGGCCTTTAAACAGCTTCGTGCCAGAGCCTATTATCTACCCAAATGCCAGAAACAGATTTGTTTGGAGCAATATGTCACTGCTGTAGGGCCGTATACTATCTCTTCTCAGGTATAGGCAAAGATCAGGCACATTTCGAGCCACCGTTCTCCTACAGGTGTCCTGAGAATCTCCCTGAATGGTGTTATACTCTCCAGCCCAGGCTCTAGCATTGATCATTTTGCTCAGCATTTCACACAGGCCTCAGCATTGCTCCACTATCCACCCACATTTCATCTCCTCAAATAGCACCTGGAACAACTCCCTTTATCTTTCGTTGTCAGAGCATTTTAATGACCCATTTAGTGGGTGGACCAGACCAGGTGCACAGCCAAATTCTTCAACACTTATTAATGGCTAGCCAATGTCATATACTTGCTCTTGTTAATGGTCTCTGGAGTGAGGAGGATAGCCTTCCCAATGGTTAGAAAGTGTCATTATTCCAGTTTCCAAATAGGGTAAACTGCCTGTTCAGGTAGACAGCTATTGTCCAATCAGTTTAATCAGTGGCCTCTCCAAGTTACTGGAGCAGATGGTGAGTCAAAGGCTATATTGGCGCCTTGAATCCCAGGACCATTTGTCTTTGGTCCAGGATAGTTTTTACCAAGGCCATTCTATTGCAGATAATTTAGTCTACCTGGAGTCTGTGATCTGAACTGCTTTTGCCTGGCATCAACACCTTGTTGCAATCTTCTTTGGTCCTAAAAAGCATGTGATACCACATGGCGCCACCCCATCCTTAACACCTTATGTGAGTGGGGCATCTATGACCCACTCTCAGGTTTTATCTGGAACTTTCTTTCATGTAACATTTATCAGGTACAGGTTGGTGCCTCCCATAGCCCCTCCCATCTGCAAGAGAATGGGGTATCTCAGTATTCCATTTTGAGTGTCCTCTTGTTAGTGGCAACCAATGGTCTGTGGTGGCTGTGGGACCTAAGGTGTCCCCCTCTTTGTTTGCTGATGACTTTTGCATTTACTTTTATTCATCCATGATGGGTATTGTAGAATGCAGACTGCAGGGAGCAATACACAGAGTGCAATCTAGGGCTGTCACTCAAGGCTTCCAGTTTTCGGCTGCCAGGACTGGGATTATGCATTTCTGTTGACGTCATACGGTGCAACTCCATCCAATGTAGGGACTCTCATTGGTTTATGGGACTGGGCTTCATGCCCAGTTGACTTAATTTCCCTATCTTCAACTAAAGCAGACATGTGGGTCGCATCTCAACACTGTTCATTGTTTCAGCAATACCTACTGGGGTGTGGGCCACTCTACTCTACTCTGCTCTGGCTCTAAAAAGCATTAGTCCAGTCCTGTCTAGATTATGGGAGTGTTGCATATGGCTCTGTGTCACCTCAATGTTACAGATGCTGGACTCTGTACACCATTGTGGGGTACAACTGGCAACTGGTGCCTTTCGGACTAGCCCCGTGATCAACCTGATGGCAGAGGCCATGGTTCCATCACTGCGGGGTCTGCTTCTGCGTTATGCATCCACTGCTTCCCAGAGCACCCAAACTACTGTCTCCTCTTTCTAGACATGGAGGTACATCTCCTGCAACGATGACCCAGTTCTGATGTTACAATTCCATTTGCATCTGGTCCCTTTTTTCAGAACTCTGGCTTTCCCTGTACCACCACTTCTCCCGGCCTGCTCACATACACTCCCATAGTTCATCCCTGTCCACAGCTTTGTCTTGACCTATCACAAGGTCTGAAAGACATGGCTCTGCCTAAGGGCCTCCACCACCAATTATTGTCCATTCTAGCCTTGTTTCAGGGTAGGGTAGTAGTTTGTACTGTTGACTGGATGGTTTGCGATCACACTGGCTTTGCTTACATTCATGCGGGATGTAATGAACTCTACGCCTTGTTGGATGTGTTTTAGTAGCCATCTCTCATGCTCTTAATCATATCCGTTCCTGTGCTGGGAGTCCTTCCTCATTTGTAGCAACCCCTTGAGCAGTTTACAAACTTTTGACCGGCATTAACCTCATCATCCCTTGGTCCTGACTTTCCAGGATTCCCATTTTGCCCTCAATGTGGTCACTCAGTGGTCTTTGTCTGGACCCAGGGTCGCGTTGGGATCCCAGAGAATAAACTCGCTTACAGGCTGGCTAAATTGGCTACAGGCAAGCTGCTGCTTAAGATTGATATTTCAGAACTGGACTTGTGATTAATATTATGCCGCCACATTCTGATGATGTGGAATACGGAATGGCATATTCCTTCACCGAACAAACTGTGGGCGATAAAGCAGACCACAAATTTGTGGAGGTCCTCCATGTGAACCTCACACATTGTCTCCGTCTTAATTTGCCGGCTCGGCATTGGCCATATTTGGCTGACTCACGGTGATTTCCTCTGTTGCGGGGATCCACCCCACTCTCGTTCTGGTGTCATTTGCCAGTGGTCCACATTTTGCTGGACTGTTCTAATCTACCCGCCCTGTGGCATACTCTTAATCTTCCTAACTCACTACGCCTGGTGTTGGCGGACGATGCCTCAGTGACTGACCTGATTTTACAGTTTATTTGTGAAGGGGATTTTCATCACTCTACCTATCGGAGGGCACCTCAGCCTCTTTGGCCGATTGAGGGCTTGGCAGGATGGCCTATTACCTCCTCTGCCCTGACCAGTCAGTGGCCCAGCATTCACCTTATCTGTTCTTTTGTTCTTCTTCCCCCTTCTCACACACTCTGTTTTATGTGGTTTCTTCCTACGTTTACTTGGTGTTCTTCCTGTGTTTTCCTGTGGTTCTCTCGCCCTGTCCATATGTCACTAGTCTTTTCTGTGTATTGTTGAGTGGTGTGTGTGTGTGTGTGGGGGGGGGGAGAGAGAGAGAGAGAGAGAGAGAGAGAGAGAGAGAGAGAGAGAGAGAGGGAGAGAGAGAGAGAGAGAGAGAGAGAGAATGTCCCCAATCATGCTCTCTGCCTTTGAGGGCCTCTGGGAGACCTTGGGAGTTTTCTTTCTGTAGGTTTTGCGTGCTATGCCTTTCTTTGGTGTGCAGTTTTGGTAACTTGCTTGTTCCAGGTAAGAGGAACTGATGACATCATAGTTTGGTCCCTTCAATCATTAAACCAACCAACCAACAACCCAGTCAGTAGTTTGCATAGCTTTCTGTCTGTTATAGTTTGTGGCTGTCTCCTATGTTGAAAAATTGTATGATGTTATCTTTCAGCAAGATAAACAAGACTGTGTTTTGCCCATTATGTTGTGACTCATCTCCTTACAGAGGAGTATTTAACTGTTGCCTTGGTGGCCAGCACATTGTCCAGTTCCTTCAGACTATTGAAAACATGGGCATGGGTTGATGAGAGAGTGGCTCACTGCCAGTCGCCAGCAGCACAGAGTGACGTACCCGTATCTGTCATGCTAGCTCGGTCTGGTTCGGTACTCAGCTGGTTAGCACTATTGTTGCTACCATAGGTGGCAGCTCTGCTTACTAAATTTTGCACTCTGTATACCCTCAAACCACTACGCATGTAATTTTGTGTCTTTTCTGGTACACTGTATTTGCACAAGAAGTAAAATTTCATTATTTGTGCCCTTCCTAGAGTTGCAGTTTGAATGGCCAGCATTGTAGGAACACAGTCTGGTAAGTAAGTGTGTGGTCAGCATTACACACAAATGGAAAAAGATATTGCCTTAGTTCTTTCTCAGCCAAATGAGAGGTAATCTTTGTCCATCATGCAATGTCCATAAAGCATTAGTTTACTTTGAGTTCTTGACTGAGATACATAAGAAGAGACATGACTGCAGCTTCCACATTGTGTTTTGAGGCTGTCAGCAGCCATCCCAAAGGTTCGAAAGTGAGTCATTCCATGGCATCTAAATATATGGGGAATTCAGTCATTTTCACAAAAAGTGGGTAACATGCTATAAATTGGTTAAAAACATAGATGACTTTGAAGAATGTTGTTCGATTGGTTAAGTGACTCCAAAAGTGGGAAAAATGATTGAAACCTTTTTTTGGGAAACCCATTAACGCTTCATGACGTACAAAGCAAAATTCACTTTGAAACAGCTGACAACTCAGATTCGACACATTTGTAGGTCTCTTCTATGTGGAAAACATGCCTCACAGGTGCCAAGCAATTATTGATGCTAAGGGTGTCTGGGTGTATCATTAATTGTAATTGCATATTTCTTTTTTCATATATGATGTATGTTTATGTTTTAGTTTGTTGTCAAATATATTTTTCTACTGATTAACCCGACCACAATCTTACTTACCAGATTATAGACCTGGCAGACCAATGGAAGTCACAAAACACGAGTATTTTATTTGGTTGTACTCTTCACTCTTAAATCAGTTGGGCTTATTTGAAATGTGCATCACAGGAGGCAAATTGTTCAAGTAATTGCTAATGCTTTACTAAAACTGCAATGTGGCTCCAGTGGCAAATTGTACACACTGGAATAAACAACGATAAACAACATTAGGACTGATGGTCCCCCTTTCATCTGTGTCTCTTAAGTTTCTTTATTCAGTGTGATTGGTCTCAGTGCTACACTGCACCATCAGACACTCAGTTGCAATAACTGGATCTAATCCAGTTAGGATTACAAGGGGTAAAATTAAAACACTGTCTGCAGATCTGTTTGTGTATGGAGAGTTTGGTACGCACATCAAAGCAACAGCTGATACAAATATTTGAATTCGGACACACTTTTTGTTTGGTGTGTTCAGTGAGACCTGTGGATGTTGGTTTAGTTTTATCCCATGCAATGGGAGGATGGGAAGCTGGTTTGGATCCAGTTATTGTCAGTTCGTCAATTCCTGAAGACAGTGTAGCAGTAGCGAGACCAATCACATTGAATAAAGAAATTTAAGAGCCACTGTAGCAGTGAAACCACTTGCACTAAATGAAGAAATTTAGAACACGCACTGAAGGTGATATCATCAATCCTCACATACTAACCAGATATCTTCTTGCTTCCATAGATGAATGTAAGTTAAAATAATTGTCTTGTAGTACTGGACTGTGTCAAAGATTTTTCATAACACTGTGAGTATTAGTATTGTCTAGTTGTTAATGTAATAGTCTTGCAGTGTGTTCACTATATTAAATATTTAAATTTTCCTTGGAAATGATCAGTCTCGAATTATGTACAATTTACTTTCTACAGTATAACCAGCAGTGCTATGTTACTCAAACTATCATGTAACCTTTACTACATCGGTTTTGTTTTGGTTAAGGCATTAATGTCAGTATCTCAATTTTTCTGTTTCATAGATGTAGACTCAGAAATCTGATGCTGCTGACCTGAGTGTTGTTGTTTGTTATGTATTGATTTTAATTTACAGTAGTAGTTCACCTGTTGCTTTAGCATAGTGTGTGTCCATAATTGTTATGATGAGATGTAAGAAATGGTCTCAGTATTGTCTACAAGCAGAAGGCTACTTAAAAATGAAAATTAACACATTACTGTTCTGTAATAGGCAGTAAAGGGTAAAAACAAGGAGAGTTTTCAAAAGGACCAAAATAATGGGAGTCACATGTGAGCAGGAGGGGGAGGGGAAATAAGGTGGTAATAATGGAAAAGTGCATTGAAGATATACACCAATAGAAACATGAGGTGGTATTTGACCTGCAGGTAGCAAAGGCAGACAGATGTTTACTACAATCTGTCAGTATACTGTCATTTAAAATGATAAAATATATAAAGGTGTCAAGAGGACACAGGATTCAGTGGCAGATGTAAACAGAATCATTGACTAAATGATATTTTCAAAAATGAATGATGATGAAATAAGGAAAAACACAAAAGCTGAACAACAATGTGTCACCTTAGTGCACACAATAAACACTAGTACCACTTAACGTTCAAATGTATGAAGGTTTGAGATGAATTGTGCAAATTTTTTTGGATAATAAGCGTACAGTCAGTACACAGCATTTCATATTTAATGATAACTGATAACATAGCTTTCATATTATGTGCAGTGGGAGTGGACAAAAATTGCTAATTAATAATGTAGTTTTTATGACAGTTAAATTAATATCAAGAATTCCAGGTTCTTTAAGTGTCTGCACCTGATACGAACTTATGATCTGTGAAAAAAAGCCAAGGTTGTCGTGAGTGGAGTACTGTATAAACCCAATGAAAGTAATCCACAAAGTCAGTGTCCAAAGCAGGTTGAAACCTGAATAGCAATTAGGCTAGAATTAAACAAGTTTGTGCAGCATACAGTGCTAGACTGGTGCTGCAGCCTCTCGGCTAGAGCCAAACCACAATCGGTGGAGACCATGCGATCCAGTAATTGTGCCTGCGCAAGTCTAACTGTAGTGCCTCCGTTTTACTGTCAGTCACTTTCACTGGCATGGATATTAAATTCTTTTTACAGTATTTGTATGGTGGAAGAGTTTGTGAATGCTATTACTTGAATTTTCTTTTATGGTTACAGTTACGGAAACACTACAGTACACCAGAGTTTCCACCAAAACGTGTGCGCAGCTCACACGCAAAGGTACTGCAACGACGGCAGCAGTCTCTGGAGCGGTACCTCCGTGCCATGCTGGCAGCAGATCAATCGAGTCGCTCTCAGGTTCTTACATTTTTAGGTGTACCACAAGAAGAGCAGTTTGGGTGAGTTTCACATGGCAAATTTATCTAAGCATTAAATTTTGTTTTTTTTCTTTTAACTCCGTTTATTTTGTACATAGCAAACAGGAAAATTTTCAGTCACAAAAAAATTGGAGAGAGAGTGTGAGATTGAGATTGTGTAACACTCCACACTCTACTTATGTTTTCATATTTAGTTTATGCTATCAATTTCATAGCTGTAAAACTCCATCACATGTTTAGACGGCTATCTAAATCAAAATAATCTAAGAAAAGTTACACAGATGCCTCGTGTAGCATGTTCCATTGCTGTTAAATAGGTACGTGTCTCTCGACATCAGAATAACTGTTGCTAATACCTTCTTCAATCATACGCTTGTGAAATAAGCTTGCACATTGGATCCACAATGTTTATTGTATTTGAATTGCTTGATGCACTCCATGAACATTGGATTTGGACAGTCATATGGACAGATGAGTATGAAGTTATGACTTTAAACAATGGAAAATCCAGGATGGAATGTAACAATATTATGAAAAGGGTAGTTGCTACTAACTCGCAGGCGATGCAGCATCTCTGCTATATGGTAAGTAGCAACTATCCTTTTCGTAAAATTATGACCTTAGAATCAATTATATACTATACATACAATGTTCATTTTTAAAGTCAACTGAATGAAAAATTATGAACAT
This sequence comes from Schistocerca serialis cubense, assembly GCF_023864345.2. Lineage (NCBI taxonomy): Eukaryota > Metazoa > Arthropoda > Insecta > Orthoptera > Acrididae > Schistocerca > Schistocerca serialis. Next base: position 375,933,217 of record NC_064643.1, on the reverse strand, counting down.
ACTGTTGTGCCATGCTTCCATAGTTACGTTAAAACATAATTTCCATAGTTATGTTAAAACATAACTATGGATATTAAATAACTGTATTGTTCAAATTTCGAAATTTATAACACATGCAGTGAGATGTCTGTTTCTTCCTTATAAACAACTAAATATTAAATTATGTAAAGATTCTTGCTTCCTAGCAGCTGAGCATACATTGTTGTGGTGGCAAATATGATACAGTTTCTTCAAGTCTCAAATATGGTGGTTTGTTAGGTGCTCGCCATATCGCCGACAAGAGCCATAGTTCTTGAAGTGGCTGTAATGTAATTGTTTGACCACCACAAATATCTAAAATGCCTTGTCTCTAAAAGCACGCCAAGATCATCCGAACAAAATCACCCGGGGGAAAGACTGCGTAGTTCTCAGATTTACTCAATTTACTATTACAAACACCAGTTCAACGTAATAAAGGTTCATTGGCAGATGCACAGTCATTTACAATTACTAAATCAGTTTTACAAGTATTAACTATTAATTTATGCTACACATATTCATAAAGCATTCAGATATTTAAAAACCATGATACGAGGGTAATCCCAACAGTAAGGTCTCCTATTTTTTTATAAGTGCATAGACCTGTTTATTTCTACAATGCTTTACATCAATTTACAGCTTGAGCATTCAGCTATTTTTCGACATAAATACCATTTCTGTCAATGCATTTTTGTGGACGCTGTGGCAGTTTTTGTATGCCTATGTCATACCAGCTCGTCGCTACGCTGTTCAGAAAGTTATGAACCTCTTCTTTCACCTCGTTGTCGGAGCCGAATCGCTTTCCGGCCAAATGTTCTTTTAACCTAGGGAACAAGTTATAGTCAGTGGGCACCAAGTCAGGACTATAGGGAGGGTGGGTGGGTGATTATGTTCTACTGAAACTGTCGCAGGAGAGAACGGTTTGCCGAGCGGTGTGAGGGCCAGCATTGTCATGGAGAATGTGCACACCCTTGCTCAACATTCCTCTTCTCTGGTTCTGAAATGCCCGTTTGAGTTTTTTCAGAGTCTTACAGTACCTGTCAGCGTTAATTGTGGTCCCGGAAATTCAGCTCCAATGACGAGGTGAAAGAAGAGGTTCAAAACTTTCTAAACAGTTGGCGGCGAGCTGGTATGACATGGACATACAAAAACAGCAACAGCATCTACAAAAATGCATCAACAGAAATGGTGATTATGTTGAAAAATAGCTAAATGTTCAAGCTGTAAACTGATGTAAACCATTGTAGAAATAAACAGGTCTATGTACTTATAAAAAAAAATAGGTTTTTTTTTTTTTTTTTTGAGTACCCCCATAGTAATACAGTTTCACTGGCTGCATTTACCAACCAGTATTGATTGTCATATTATTAATATTTAAAAACACAGTATATTAAAGGTAATTTGATGTTACATAACATCAATAGTTAAATGTTTTGTCCAGTATTCTTTGTTTGTTGCGGTCTCCTCAGTGTTTTGTTACTCCTCGAGCCTTGCAACAAGTCATCAATTGCAACTGACTTTTTGACGGTTGGAGGAATAGGCAGATAAGAGAGAGAGACTGTATTTCTTCCACCAAGAAGTCTGTGCACGTCATCTTCAGCAGTTCACATTCTGTATTAAACTGTCCTGAATTTCAGATGGGGGACACGGTTCTTACTTTTAAAGATACCACAAGGTTTCTGGGCCTCAAATTTGACTCTCAACTTTCACGGTTGCCACAGCTTAAGGATCTTAAAAAATGGCCCTTAAAGCCCTCAGCATTTTAAAATGTCTTAGCCATAATTCATGGAGAACAAACCGAACTTGTCTGCTCCAGTTTTACAAGACCTTTGTGCGATCTTGGCTTGATTGTGGGTGCACAGTGTACGGGTCTGCATGACCTTCTTATTTAAAAATGTTGGACATGGTGCACCATGAAAAAAATTGACTGGCCACTGGGGATTTTTGGACTCTGTTTCATACTGAGTCTTTGTGCTGAGGCTAGCGAGCTGCCTCTTCGCATCAGGCAATGACTCCTCGTCGTGCAGCTGGCTTATAAAACACTGTCCATGCCATACACACCTACACAACATTTAATTGCTCAGTCACAAATGGAAAGGGTTTTCCATAATTGACAGTGAGCAGTTAGGCCCTACAGGGTTCAGGCAAAGAGTTGCCTTTTAGAAATGGGTGTGACCTGTCGGAATGTTTTATGCCATGACTGGAGCAGGGGCTCAGTATTATTTTGAACTTGATGAATTATAAGGCAGATTACACTCCAGTTTTGTGTTTCAATCTCTCTCTCTCTCTCTCTCTCTCTCTCTCTCTCTCTCTCTCTCTCTCTCTCTCTCTCTAAAAAGGTTTTAGATAGAAATCACAGTTTTAAAGTTGTGTACACTGATGACTCCAAACACAGGACTCTCTAGACTGCTCAGTAACACTCCCTGACTGTGTCTTCAGGGTTCATCTTCCCCTTCAACATGCTGTACTACCTACAGAGCTCCATGCAGTCCTAAAGGCACTGTAGTAAGTGAATGGTCTCATAGCAAACAATTTCTCATCTACTCCAATTCCTTTAGTGCCCTGCAATCTTTGCAGCATATATGCCCTGCAAAGAAAATGGTCTAGCTCGTACATGACTGGCTGTATATTCCTCAACAGTGACAGAAGCAGCTGTCATTCTGCTGGGTACCAGGACATGTGGGAATTTCAGGTCATAAGCAGGCCTCCCAAGGAGGCCTGCAGGAAACATGATGTGCTATTCCCCTGCTGGCTGTCATTTTGCTAGTGAGTCAGAAATCCATACATTTATTGGGTGAAGGGGGGGGGGGGGGGGGCAGCTGGAAGCAACTGACAATAAGCTATGGTTGGTGAAACCAACTGTCTTGCTGTGTCATTCCACATGCCAGTCACTTGGGCAGGATGAAGGGTCTCTGATCCTTCTCCGAATTGGGCCCTGCTCTCTTACATATGGCTTCCTACTCTTACTCAGGTAAGAGGAAACCACCCCCACTCCCAACCTGCCCTGTGTGCGGTACCTGTGGCATGCATATCACTGTCTTGTAACAGTTTCATAAGGGCACTAAAGACCTAGCTTTATGCACCCAGACCACTATACAGGTTGAGATATATGATGCAACACCCCTTTTATTTTGTGAATGATTTTAGATATCAAGATGAGGTTTTTGGCAAATGATATTACACTAAGGGGGCATGTACTTGGTATATGATAGTCTTAACTATTGTCTCAATCAAGATACTGAAGCAAGTATGACTTTTAAAAAATAGAATGATATACATTTTTAATGGCATCTGAAAGCACTCGAAAAGATGACTACAGTGATGTAATGCTTGTTAATGTTGAGGTTGTTACTCTCTGCAAAAGAATCTGAGGAATACTGTAAAATTCAAAGGCAAGTCTACCAGAATTGGCTAGTCTGCTGTATAGACTCTCATACCAGGCTAGATCATTGTATCAAGCCTTTTAACTCTTTACTTGTCTGCACTTCATAATTAGCAGGAACTGTCTCATCTGTCAGCAGGTCATTTCCGCTTCCACATTCCTTTGCTGCAGACGTGTACACCTATGAGGAGAAGTTAGACGTGCTACTTTTATACGGCAAATGGTGGCAGAGACATATTGTCAAGGAGTGTGGGATCAGCCAGAGGAGTGTCATTTACATCAGTCATTGACATAAATTCCACCCATATCGTCTGTCGCTACTTTAGTCACTCAGAGGACGTGATTTTGAAAGTGTTGTAGAATTTTATTGGTTTGCCATGTACCACTTTGGAGGTAACACTACATTTTTCCAATATGTGCTCTTTACCACAAAGCAACATCCACGAACTGTGGTTACACAAATTTATGTAACATGCAGTCCTGGGCAGCAGAAAATCCACACTGCTTAGTCAGGCACAAAAACAATTACCATGAAGCCTAAACATTTGATGTGGCATTGTAATAAATTCCATGTGACATCATAATAAATTCTATTGTGGGACCTTACTGTGTCCATGGGATGTTAAATGGAAATAGCTATGCACACTTCCTTGTGTACTTTCTGTCTGTTCTTCTAAAAGAGGTACCCTGGATAAGCAACAGTGGATTTGATTCACACCTGATGGCTGTCCAGCTCACTCGTCTCATCTTGCACTGCAAATACTGAGTAAAAAGTTCACTGGCCATTGGATAGTATGGTTTGTTGCAGTACAATGGCTAACCAGGTATCTTGATTTGACTTCCCTTGATTTCTTTCTGTAGGAATCTCTGAAAGATACATTCATGAAGCACCAACTAAGCGTGCAATGAAGTATCATCTAATGTACTTTCATCTGTTCATCTGCCTCATGAATGGTAATTGAAAGTGTGCCTTGCAGTCAGTGGCAAACAATTTGAGTACATATTTAAGTTGTAATAGTATATTTTGTCACAAAAAGTATTTATTTTGTGTGTGACATGTTGCCAGTAATCCCAAATAAATTGTTTAGTTTATTTAAATTGTATTCCATCTAATCACAGTTTTGACAAATATTTATGGACACATTTGTCTGACTGCATGTGGTTCACTTTAAGAAGCATTCAGGCATGTCCAAACAAAGAATTTTTTTTAAATCAAAGAAAGCAGTACAGCTGTTTATCATTATGATGTATGAATTCCAACATTTCTACTTTGGCTTTGACAAGTAAGTGCAACTGGGAGGATTTGAATAGAAAAGTGCCTGACAAAACTATAGTTGTTTCCACAAAAACATGAAAACTTTACACACATTTGATTAGTACACCAGAAGCATATGCCATAGTTCCATATATAAAAATTATAGCTGACCCTGTATCTGTGTCATACAGGAAATGAGTTTTATCTTATAAGCATAGGCCCATCTTGCTGTGTATGACGGAGCCTCGCATTAGAATTCTGCTTGGCAGTGTTTACACCTACTATAACTGTCTCTCTGCTTTCCAAATTTAGTACATTTCTCTGATTCTATTGTGAAGAGTTTCAAGAGCAGTATTAACAAGTATTCATACACCTCTTTGCAAGCTCTTCTGGATGCCCTTAAAAATGGTGTATCAGTCTATAAAAAAAAAAAAAATCACACTTGCTTCAATATCTCAACCTACATAAGTCTGAATACACTGTATCACATACCAAAAACCTCATTTTGATATGTGGAACTGTTCCAAAAATAAGTAGATAAATAAATAAAGTAAAAACGAAGGGCATTACGTCTTGTGTGACTCGCCCTGTATCACCACCACCACCACCATCATTATTGTGTGTTCGTTTTAAGTCTCAGAACAAAAGCTTTATGTTTCTGACTGTGCTTTGACATTTCCTTGTAATTAAGCATTTAAAACATTTCAGTAAACAGCATTCAATGTTTTCTGCCTATGGTCCTGCCCAGTGTAACCAGGGGATGAGAATGAAGTGGTGCAAATGGAAAGACAGTTGTAGCAGGACTCTTCTAGAGCAGTACATTTGCAGTTTCAGCTTGACAAATAGCCCTCAAAGCCTTATCATGTGTCAAACAGTTTCCATGCAATGTGAGTTGTTTTGCAAGATTTATGTTCTGCATTAAATATACCATGCACCTGTCTAAAAAGCAGAGAAGAGGAGCTTTACCATTCAGTGTGGACTTGGAATTGCCTTATTTTTACATATCATTTGAATGCTATGCACAGTGCATACTATTACATCATATTATTGTGTGCTGGAAAAAAGATGCATAGGATCACCATTGCTACTTGAAAACAAAAGCAACATTCTCTTGGCTTTTGGAGAGATTTTATCTCTCTTATAAATAAATAGAACAGATGGCAAGTATATCCATGATTTTCAGTGGGTTGGTAACTTTGCTTTTAAAGTAGACAACACCAATTATTTCCATACTTTAAACCTCTTTACGCAACAGGAGAAATGTGACAGGTGTGACAAACAGAATGGATGCTTTTAAACAAAAATTAAACCTATGGGGAAATAAATTTCAAGGCAAAGGCCATTTCCTGGGAGTAAGTTATGGAGCAGACATGGATGACTACAATTCAGCAATTGAAACATTCTAGGAAGAGTTTTCTAGAGGTTCTGAAACACATTAATGAGCAGTTTCAAGATTGCTTACATGGTACTTGTGTGTGGCTGCTGATGTATCAATGTACCTCTATCTTAAGTTAATAGACCTATAGTGTAACACCCAATTCAAGAATCTGTTTCTTCAATCCTAGAATTTACAAGAGTTTTATAATACAAGTGCTCTCAAGCAGTATCATCAATTACACACAAATATGTTAGTTACGTCAATGTTTATTGCAGGTTATCTATGTGAATTTGTGTCCTCTGTCATGATTTTATCAAGTACAGCCAGCTTTTGGATCAACATATCTTGATCTGCATATTGGCACATTCTGAAGCATTGTTCTGTATACATTACACGTTGTCAAATCCAAATGTTTGAATGTTATATCTTGATAATAAGTGTGTGTGTGTGTGTGTGTGTGTGTGTGTGTGTGTGTGTGTGAGAGAGAGAGAGAGAGAGAGAGAGAGAGAGAGAGAGAGAGAGAGAGAGCGAGCGAACTGTTTTGTCTAGCAAATAAAATGTAGATGTCATCTAATTTCATAATTTTATGTAACATGGTTAATAAGAAATTTAGAGCATTGATGTAATGATCTAAAGTTGAAAACAAGTGTTACCAATTATTTCCTGGTTTGAAGACTGAGTTGCAATATTAAAGTTCTAGTAGTCTCATTGTACTAGACATGCACTATTTGCCATTTCCCACTTGACATGACCTTCATCATATGGTTGTTCCATTTGCACGGCTTTGAATAGCACACTGGTGGAGGGAAGTCAAAGTACTGGTCAAATGTGGCTGTGCTCCTGGGGCACAAGGATGCATGAAGCATCCAAATCTTGCCCATGCCTAGTCTAATACATAGTTTAATGTTCTTATATGTGCATAACCTTATGTCATCTATGTTGACTGTGTGTTGGAAACTGCGAGTGTTCACACAAACATGGCACAAGATGTGTCACAAGCATCGAGTTACATGCACACGTATCATTGTTGGCTTAACACATCCTTTGGAATGTGACTGTAATTGTCACAGTCAAATGTGTGAAGATAGAGAATCAATCTTTCTAAAGTGGTTTGCTTTTGATAAAACATTGTGGTGAAAATGAATTTTATTTATGTAATAACTAAGTCATGAATGGATAAGCTTATCATTCATTTGATTTTTGCCTATTTTTATCAGTCTATTCCTCAAAAGGGAGGCTTTTTGAAGGTCAGCTGTTTGTAGATCTGTTTTCTTTTTGTGACTGTCCTCTGTGATCTCAGCAATTGCAGAGGTTATATCTAACATAGTGAAAATTAATATTTTTTCTCCAGGTCTTCAGAGAACATTGAAGATAAGAGCATTGATCACCAACCAGTCTTCTATTTCAAGGCAGACCCTTTCTTGGAGCATGTTGGAGATGATGCATCATCTGATATTATAATTCAAGGTGTTTTCCAAGCACTATATGGTAAAAACGAGTAGGTGGAATCACTATTTGAGATAATTGTCAAGCCACCTGCAGAAAAATGTCACTTATTAGACGCATGCAGTGGTTGGTATTTGGAGGTGTATGGCTCGTGTATGCTTCAACATATTTGTTGCGCAAGCCTTTGGGTGTGATAAAGGTAAGAAACACATTTTTTTGTATTTAACAATTTTGTGTTAGCATTGGTAACACAGGCATCTTTCCTGTAGTATGGATGTTCATGCCATTATCATAATCATATCCACAAAAGTATTTTTGTCAATTTACTGTAAGGAAGATACTTTATATTCTTCTGCAGCAAGTGACCGTTATCTGTAAGAATTGCACATGGTGACATTTGAGTTTGTGACATTTTGCACAAAAATATTTATCATAACTTCTGTGTAATACATAGCTGACATCATATTACATTCAGCTTGTCTGGAACAGTACCTCACCTACAAAGCTAATACGGAAAGAAAATATAACTATATGGTATATCAGTCTGTCTGTATCCAGCCCGTTAGCTCCACAGTCCCTGATACTGCAGTATGGATTTAGTCACTTTGGCATGTTCCCTAGACTTCAGAGAGCCCTGCACCAATTTTCAGTATCCACTTTCTAAAAATTTGAGCACTTACAAATTTTCTCAGGTATTATACCGGTGTATCCATAGCTTTTAGATTTTTTCCTTGTAATTTTCTTTTAGTTGTGCCATTATTGTATCAGATCTTGAGCATTTTGTAACACAAGCAAATTGAGGGCTTAGTGCTACATAGAGAACAGGCCACAGCGAGGAAATAGTGTCATGAAGTAGGTTGTATGAGTGACGAAAACCTGCAAGCTGGTTTCTTGCATTCATGTCAGATGGGTTGGGCTGAAAACACTATCAAAGCATGAGTGGTAGCATGGCCATTTTGAATGGGACCTGAACATAATCATCAAGTAACTGTTTGTGAAGAGTTAGAGGATTAATGAATAGTGAGTATTACACCAGGTGCAGATTTTCTTTGTCTCATTTAGTTGCTGAGGACATGCTTATTTCATCTTGCTCACATCATATCTTGTATGGAGAAAGTCATTTACCTAAATGCACAAACTGCAGCAATACTCATCTTAGTATACACTACATTTATTTCTGTTTATACAAACAGAATTGTGGCTTTGTTATCCTTAATTTGTTGTACCGTATTTTACACTAAAAGACACTATAGACTTTAAGGTGCACCTTAGTTTTTAGCACTTTTTAAAATAACATTTTTACCAATTTTATTATTTGATTGCAAAGCCGGGCTAAAAAAAATCTTAGTTTATAAAACTGAACTGATCTTTGAAATCCCTGAACATTGTCATCGTTGTCCTCTTCGTATATGAGATGGTCTTCACTGTCGTCAAGAGTGTTATTTATGCCACACTTCTCGAAAGATTTAACAATAATATCTTCTCTCACTCTAGATCATAACTTTTTTATCCACTGACACACTTGTTTGATTGTAGGTCATTTTAAAGCTCCCTCTGGAGTGAATTCATATTGGGTTTTATCCATTTGTTCCATTCCTCTCTCATACATATTTTAAATGGTTTATTTATTGAGACACTAGGAGGTTGCACTTTGAAGTTCCACACGGGTTTGTGTTTGGTATTGAATAATAAAGTGATGGAAAGATAATATTTTCTCTTCATATTCTTTTGGCATTTTCTGAGAGATTTTGGTTTTGGCTCACATGCCGAGTCCATGATGCTTTACAAACATGTTGCACTGACCAACCTCACCCTGAAAGTCTGTTAAGTTCCACTGTAGTGCTAGCTCGCAAGTGTGTATTTGAATCATTTTTGTATTAATTCCAAGGTTCTCTATATGCACATTTAGTCTTCCTAATTTTTTTCCCCATTCTTCTTTACTAGCCCGCCAATAGCAAATGGTGTGTTTTTTCCTTTTTTTTTTTCCTCCTCTGTTGGTGGAGGGCCAAAAAGCCACTCAGCTGCACTGTTTCCATGTTCTTTTGCATATGCTATTACTTTCAATTTATAGGTCGCATCTTTTGAGTACTCTTTTGAATACTTGCCTCGGGCAAGGATGTGTGTGATGTCCTTAGGTTAGTTAGGTTTAAGTAGTTCTAAGTTATAGGGGACTGATGACCTCAGATGTTAAGTCCCATAGTGCTCAGAGCCATTTGAACTATTTTTGTAAAACTCGTCTGTGCACTAGGGTGCACCTATCCCCACTCCGATAGTCACTAAGATAATTGGTGCAATGAATTAGTGAATGAACTTCCTGAAGCAAAGAATTCCACAGATTAATATTCATGACAAACATTTATCAACCTCTGAATAATTGGAGGTAGTTTTCGGATTCTCCTTGTATAATTAACAGATGTGTATACCTGTAAGAAGCAATGAAGAGTACCTTAATGAAATTCAGTGCACTCATTTGTGTCCCCTGTCCCCTACTTTTTGCTTCCTTTTTAGTAGTAAAGCTTTGAGGAAATTAACGTGGTAAACTTGCAAAATTTGCTTTCATAATTTTTTTGTATTAATTGCCATTCAGTTTTGATTTTTACTTCTCTGAGACAATTGCACGTTTTGAATGTTGGCAAAACTCTTTTGTAAACTTGCATTTTATTGGACTCATAACAATATTATGAAAAGGGTAGTTGCGACTCACCATGTAGCAGTGATGCTGAGATGCAGATAGACACAACAAAAAGACTATAGGAAAGTGAGCACTTGGCAACAAGGCCTTTGTCAAAAACAGCGCGCGCGCGCACACACACACACACACACACACACACACACACACACACAAAATCACGCAAATGCAGCTCATACACACATGACCGCAGTCTCTGGCAGCTGAAGCCAGACTGCGAGCAGCAGCGTATGATGGGAGAAACACATTTGCTTTAGTTCGACATTTCAAACACTCTGTTAATGTTCCCGCTAGAAAACACGTCCTTCGTGCTATGAAATTTTTTCAACATCATGAATCAACTAACATTTTATTATTTCTCTGCAACTTTACCACATCTAATTAGAAACTTTAGAACTAATATTACCCTGCACAGAAATCCTCCATTTAGCTCTCCTTTTCTCAGCAGCTAAACAGCTCTGTAAATTCATCAATACCCTATTTGCATAATAAAATATTTATCCATAAAATTATTTTCTTAAACATATTATGAAGTTGTCCTGAAAATTTCACATAGAAATCTATACTAAACCCTTTCAAAATAACATACATCACAGAATTAACCCATGGAATATATCCCAAAACTTTACATTTACATTGCACCTAAACACATCTACTACTCCCACAAGCAGTTAAATTTCAATGTATGCGCCAAATTTTGTGCGAACAATAATTACGAATAAATTACACATATCACACGAAAGACCCATCCAAAATGCTATGGGTAACATATTTAAAGAACTCCTTGAAATTTCTCCTACAGATATTACATACAATACAGTTTACATTACTCGTACATGAATAATGAAATTAATTTTGTCCTACTGAACACCGTGCACCGAGATTTGTGCGGCCAACAGCGACACTCTCCTTGCACTAAATTGTGCTTCTGTACTTTGTATAAATCCACCAAATTCACTCTTTATGCAAGCTGTATAAACCCCAAAATTCTTACATGCTACACACAAAATTACTTTTGTGTACACACACTTATATCAATACAAGCCATGTTTTTTGTTCAACAGGTCAGTTTGGCAACCATTGCTTCTGACAACATTTGTCTTGTCAGTGTATGTATGTATGTTCTGAATCTCACTTTTTTACGTTTTTTGACTTGCTCAAATTCGAGGACTCTTTCCCAACGAACCAACATCATTTGTGACTACCTCTGCAACACCATTTTTAATTTTGAGTCACACACTTCCTTTCTTCTTCGAAATTGATCACTTCACTTACAGACTGCACATTTTTAATTTCACGCCTCTCTAAACACTGCTCCCTCAAAAGATCATTTTCAGTGACCCTTCCTTTTTCTTCCATTATTATAGTGCACATTATAATTTCAGAGCAACTATCAGCACCATTATCCATTCCTGGATTTTTCTGATCTATCTCCAGCTCATCTATAGGATTTAAATCACCCTCAAAACCTGTCATTTTATCATCCTCATAAGCATAAAATATACTGTTCCCTTTCTCTGAAGTAATGATATCAGTAGCTGCAACATTCTCGCAATTAACCACACAACATAAAACTTCATCTCTTTTAAACAAATCCTCACCCATTTCCATCGAATCACTGCAAACTTCATCACAGTCAACTCCCTTAACATCCAATGACAACTCATAAGCTTCTTTACTTTAATAAAAAATCCATTACATCCGCCGATATAGTATGCAAGCCACCATGAATAACTCTCTCAACCTCTGCCTGTACATCATATAAACTGCCACTATTGCATAGCTCCACATTAGAATTCACAGTACACATGAACTGTGCCGAACTTGGATCTCTGTCTCCTCCTCACTTTTTCCCCGTCAGACGCTCCTGTCACCTCATGCTTTAACACACTATCTGACACACTTACATGTTCATCTTTCAACATCCACTTAAAATTCATGTTTTCATCAAGAGCCACAGGTTCACTTCCATCAATAGAAATTAATGTATAAACTCCTCCTTTCGAGGTACCTAATGCAGTAGCTTGAACCTTTGCAACTTCAGCACCTAAAATGTCACCTTCACCTCCCGTTAACAATAAATCACCCACATTTGCCGATCCATAATTAAATTCATCACTAGCTGATGAGACTATTGCTAAACCACCCTCACCAATACTTTCGCATACCACTGTTGATACACCACAAAATTAATCTCCAGCTGACGAGACTTCAGCTTCACCCCTTTCGCACATAGCTTCATCTACTTCCTCCAATACAATATTATCTATATTACTTTGACCTACATTACTATGATTGTTGCTACCGACTAGTGACTCATTAGAATTTGTCATACTTTCCACCTCCACCAAATTCATCTACATCTACGTGATTACGTCAACATCTACATGATTACTCTGCTATTCACAATTAAGTGCCTGGCAGAGGGTTTAGTGAACCACCTTCAAGCTGTCTCTCTACCATTCCACTCTCGAATAGCGCATGGGAAAAAAGAGCACTTAAATTTTTCGGTGTGAGCCATGATTTCTCTTATTTTATCATGATGATCATTTCTCCCTATGTAGGGGAGGGCCAACAGAATGTTTTCGCAATCAGCAGAGAAAGCAGGTGATTGAAATTTCATGAGAAGATCCCATCGCAATGAAAAACGCCTTTATTTTAATGATTGCCACTCCAATTCACATAACATGTCTGTGGCACTCTCTCTCCTACTTCACAATAATACAAAACGAGTGCCCTCCTTTGAACTTTTTCAATATCATCCGTCAGTCCCACCTGATACGCATCCCACACCGCACAGCAATACTCCAGAATAGAGCAGATAAGTGTAGTGTAAGCAGTCTCTTTAGTAGATCTGTTGCACCTTTTAAGTGTTCTGCCAATGAATCCTGGTCTTTGGTTTGCTCTACCCACAACATTATCTATGTGATCGTTGCAACTTAGGTTATTTGTAATAGTAATCCCTAAGTATTTAGTTGAATTTACAACCTTCAGATTTGCATGACTTATCGTGTAATCGAAATTTAGTGGATTTCTTTTAGCACTCATGTGAATAACTTCGCACTTTTCTTTATTCAGGTTCTATTGCCACTTTTTGCACCATACAGATATCTTATGTAAGTCATTTTGCAATTCATTTTGGTCATCTGATGACTTTACAAGTCAGTAAATGACAGCATCATCTGCAAATAATCTAAGAGGGCTACTCAGATCGTCTACTATGTCGTTAATATAGATCAGGAACAATAGAGGGCCTAAAACACTTATTGGGAAACGCTGGATATTACTTCTGTTTTACTCAATGACTTTCCGTCTATTTACTACGAGCTGTGACCTTCCTGACAGGAAATCATGAATTCAGTCACACAACTGAAGTGATATTCCATAGGCACACAATTTGAAACGCTTGTGAGGAACAGTGTCGAAAACCTTCTGAAAATTTAAAAATATGGAGTCAATTTGACATCCCCTGTCGATAGCACTCATTACTTCATGAATGTAAAGAGCTAGTTGTGTTCCGCAAGAACGATATTTTCTGAATCCGTTCTGACTGTGTCAATAAATCGTTTCTTTCGAGGTACTTAATAATGTTAGAGTACAGTATATGTTTCAAAACACTACTGCAAATCGACGTTAGTGATATGGACCTGTAATTCAGCGGCTTACTCCTGTTTCCCTTTTTGGGTATTGGTGTGACTAGAGCAACTTTTCAGTTTTTAGGTACAGAACTTTCTGTGAGCAAGTGGTTGTATATAATTGCCAAATATGGAGCTATTGCATCTGCATACTCTGAAAGGAACCTGATTGGTATACCATCTGGACTGGAAGCCTTGCCTTTATTTAGTGATTTAAGGTGCTTTGCTACACTGAGGATATCTACTTCTATGTTTCTCATCTTCACAGTTGTTCTTGATAGGAATTTGGGAATATTTACTTTTCATCTTTGGTGAAGGACTTTTGGAAAACCGTGTTTAATAACTCTGCTTTGGTGGCACTGTCATCAGTGACTTCACCATTGTTATCGCGCAGTGAAGGTATTGATTGCATCTTGCCACTGGTATGCTTTATATATGCCCCGAATCTCTTTGGGTTTTCTACCAGATTCAGAGTCAGAGTTTTGTTGTGGAAATTATTAAAAGTATCTCGCATTGAAGCACATGCTGTATTTCGAACTTCTGCAAAACTTTGCCAATCTTTGGGATTTTGCGTTGTTTTAAATTTGGCGTGCTTTTTTCATTGCTTCTGCAACAGTGATCTGGCCCATTTTGTGTACCATGAGGGATCAGTACCATCACTTATTAATTTATGTTTTATATATCTAACTGCTGTCGATACTATCTGTTTGAAATCATTCCACATCTTTACTACGCTTAGGTGATCAGATCAGGAGGAGTGGAGACTGTCTCTTTAAAATGTGTTAAGAGCATTTTTATCAGCTTTTTTTTAAATAGATGTACTTTGCATTTCACTTTGATGGTTGCGGGTGTTACGGTATTCAGCCTAGCAGCAACTGACTTGTGGTCGCTAATCCCTGTATTCGTCATGATACTCCCTATTTGTCCAGGATTATTTGTTGCTAAGAGGTCAAGTATACTTTTGCAACCATTTATGCTTAGAGTAGGCTCATGAACTAATTATTCAAAATAATTTTCTGAGATAGCATTCTGTACAATTTTGGATGATGATTTATGCCTGCCGCCGGTTTTAAACATATAATTTTTCCAGAATATCGAGGGTAGATTGAAGTCGCCACTGACTATAACTGTATGAGTGGGGTACCTATTTGAAATGAGACTCAAGTTTTCTTTGAACTGTTCAGCAAGTATATCTTCTGAGTTGGGGCTCGGTAAAACGATCCAATTAATAGTGTAGTCAGATTGTCAAGTATAACCTCTACCCGTACTATGTCTCAGGAACTATCTACTTCAATTTCACTACAAGGCAAACTGCTTCTGACAGCAATAAATACTCCATGACCAACTGTATTTAATCTATCCTTTCTGAACACCGATTGTCTGAAAAAATTTCGGCTGAACTTATTTCCAGCTTTAGCCTGCTCTCTGTACCTACAACTATTTGAGCTTCAGTGCTTTCTATTAGGGCTTGGAGCTCTGGTTCTTTCCCAACACAGCTTTGACAGTTTAAAACTACAATATCAATTGTTTCTACAACTACCTTTTTGTGTTTTACCTGCCCCCTTTTCGACGGACGCTCTTTCTGTGGCTTCCAGAGACTCTCTAACCTAAAAAACTGCCCAGTCCCTTCCACACAGCACCCGCTACCCATGTAGCTACTTCCTGTGTGTAGTGGACTCCTGACCTATTAAGCGGAACCCGGAAACCCACCACCCGATGACACAAATCAAGGAATCTGAATCCTACACAGTCACAGAACCACCTGAGCCTCTGATTCAGACCCTCCACTCGGCTCTGCACCAAAGGACCACAGTCGGTTATGTCGCCGATGCTGCAGATTGTGAGCTCCGCCTTAATCTCCCAAGCAAGACTGGCAGTCTTTACAATTTCTGCTAGCCGCCCGAAGCCAGAATGAATCTCCTCCGATCCAAAGAGAGACACATCATTGGTACCGACATGGGCTACCATCTGATGTTGGCTGCACCCTGTACACCTCATGGCATCCGGAAGCACCCTTTCCACATCCAGAATGACCCCCCCCCCCCCCCCCCCCCCCCGGTGTGCACACTGGCTTTCTTCCCCTCCTTGGCAGCCATATTCCTAAGGAGCTCCCAACTACCAGTAAACCCACCCTCTATGAATGCCCAGACCTTGTAGGCCGAGAAGCTTCCTCTGGAACAGGCTGGACAATTATATCTTCGTCAAACGAACCGGGCAGGCCCTATGATCAGCCCCAAGGAAAGTCTTTCACTGCCTGCCAGACTTTGAAATGATCTCCCACTCGACCACAGGTGAGGGGTCAACCTCAGTGTAGGCAGTACCCGGGGCGGCCACAGCAGTGGATCGATCGGGGGACACGTGTCGTGCTCGACTTCCCTCGCATCCCCGCGTCCGAACCCCTACGGTGATGCCCCTTGGCAGCAGTCTCAAGCTGTGTGATGGAATCCAGCACTGCCTGCAGCTGTGAGCAAAGGATCACCAACTCAGCTCGCATCTGTACATAGCAATCACAGTGCCTATCCATTTCTGAACTCGCTCCTGTTTGAAACTCGTACGTAAAGATATGTAGTAAACGAATGGTGTACCCTCCTTATTAGCAGCAGGAACACACAGTGCTCTCTCACTGACGGACTAACCGACACCAGATTGACCTCAGCCTCTCTTCTGAGTATAGAATTTTCCACCAAATACACATTCCTTCCAACATTCACTTTCCTGTCACAAAATAAATTTTCAGCCCCATATCCTCATTATCAAATTTCTTTACGTATTTACAACCTTTCTTTTGCGCCCTCTGTTCAGTTGTGCTGCGTAAAATTATTTCCCATTTTATTCTTACTTGTTCTAACCTTCATTTCCAACATTTGTGACTTCCTTCCCGAATTTTCAGCACTGACAGAATTTTGAAATAACA
This sequence comes from Schistocerca serialis cubense, assembly GCF_023864345.2. Lineage (NCBI taxonomy): Eukaryota > Metazoa > Arthropoda > Insecta > Orthoptera > Acrididae > Schistocerca > Schistocerca serialis. The sequence goes on along the minus strand of NC_064643.1, from coordinate 375,916,500 downwards.
CATCCCTTTCAATGCTGATTTATTTTGCTAGCTCTGGGCGTGAGATGCGGCGACCTCTAGTTTTCTGACCTCTTATTCTAATGTTGCATTTCATGAGGCTCCTGCCCCTCAAATCTTAATTCCAAGTTTTGGTTTCATTTACCCAGTTTCCATTTCCCCCTTGAAAATTATTATTATGTTGATAATAATTTCTGTTATGATTATTATAATTATTGTGGATATTAATTTTGTTCCTGTACTGGAACCCATTTCATTGTCTACTGTTCCCACTGTGTGTTTTGAGCTTCAGTGCCTTGTTTCTAAACTAAACCTAAAAATTCATCGATGGAATTTGTCAGATTGGGGACAAGATCCAATTGTAAATATTTTGGCAAGCATCTCTTGAGCATCATAACTCTGTCAACACTTCCAGTGGACGATTTATATTCATCAACTTAACTAGTTCCTATGCGCAAAAATCCCCGCAGCGACCCACTTTCTTGTTTGAAACTTGAGCCATTTAGGAACTCATTCTGAAGTCACGTTTCTTTCGCTTCACTCCAGAATTTGATCCGGAAACAATTCTCAAACTCTTCATAGGTTGTATATAAAGCACTCATTAAATTTGCCCATGATTGTGCATTGCCCTCAAGATGTCTTTTAGCAAACTTAATCTTTGCCACTTCCAACACTATCACAAAACCACACAGCAAGCACCTGGATGGTATTTTAATTAACCCATGTAACACCTATCACAGTAGTAGCCTGATTCACTGCTTAAGAATTTAATTTTGCCCTCTTGTCATTAAAACACTGTTCATGCTGCACAGCTTCCTTATAAATCTCTGCTTCCAACTGCTGTCTGTCTTTCATTACCTCTTTCCTACACTCTACCAGCTTTTACTGTTTCTGCAACACTTGTCTCTACTGCACCTATTTCTGTTTTTGCTGTACCTATGTTCCTACCCAAGACCCCGATTTTAGAGTTCAGATTTTTCAGAATTTTCCTTAACCATGCCATGGAATCATCTTCAGTTACATCTCCTTTATCTGATTTCATACTATCTGCTCCACTAATATCGCCCTTATCGAGGTACCTATCACCGTGCTCAGATTTTGGACTACCTGGCCCATTACCATCATTTTAACCACACATCCTGGGTGATCGCTTAATCACTGGAAGCTCCATCACTGGTGATGACCCTGCAGTTTTACACATATTAATACTGTTCGTACAAGTCCTTAACTTGTGAGTTATGCTGGCTGCTTCTGCTGTACTACTACTACTGCTGCTGAAAATGCAGGTGCTGTCGATGAACTCGACTTCGCTGCCAGTGGCCCACGTTGTTGTGGCTGCTACTGCTGCTCACATGTCGTTGAAGTCTTCGCTGCTGCTGGTCGCTATAGACTCGAACTCAGCTTGCCTCTGCATAGCCTCCTTCTTCTTTCTTGAAGTTTCACAGCTAACTTTTCCATGCCTAACTTTTGCTACAGACCATCACACACATAACTGCTGCAAAATCTTATGCTTGGAGCCTTCACACAAACTGCCTATCATGCAGTAGATTTTGGACCTGGCTCACAGAATACTGTAAAGTGTTAGCACTACAATTACAATTCAACATGGATTAGATTCATATCCTGGACGAGCTCCCAATTGCGACAGTACTTAACATTAACTGCTGAGTGTAGCTGCTCTTCAAACAGTGTCCCATACGAGCAAACCAGTTGTGACTTTGCCTAATATTACTTGTACCTTAGATACTTGGGCTGTGCATGCCTCTATTTAAAAAGAATAGCTCACTGTAGTCACAGGGTAGAGCAGATTTGCTTTCATGCTCCTCAACTAATTTGCTGCAGATAAACTGTACCTATGATCCTGCAGGCAAATACTCTATACTGTTGTTGTTGTTGTTGTTGTTGTTGTCTTCAGTCCTGAGACTGGTTTGATGCAGCTGTCCATGCTACTCTATCCTGTGCAAGCTTCTTCACCTCCCAGTACTTACTGCAACCTATATCCTTTTGAATCTGCTTAGTGTATTCATCTCTTGGTCTCCCTCTACGATTTTTACCCTCTACGCTGCCCTCCAATACTAAATTGGTGATCCCTTGATGCCTCAGAACATGTCCTACCAACCGATCCCTTCTTCTAGTCAAGTTGTGCCACAAACTTCTCTTCTCCCCAATCCTATTCAACACCTCCTCATTAGTTACGTGATCTACCCACCTTATCTTCATCATTCTTCTGTAGCACCACATTTCGAAAGCTTCTATTCTCTTCTTGTCCAAACTATTTATCATCCACGTTTCACTTCCATACATGGCTACACTCCATAAAAATACTTTCAGAAACGACTTCCTGGCACTTAAATCTATACTGGATGTTAACAAATTTCTCTTCTTGAGAAACGCTTTCCTTGCCATTGCCAGTCTACATTTTATATCCTCTCTACTTCGACCATCATCAGTTATTATGCTGCCCAAATAGCAAAACTCCTTTACTACTTTAAGTGTCTCATTTCCTAATATAATTCTCTCAGCATCACCCGACTTAATTCAACTACATTCCATTATCCTCGTTTTGCTTTTGTTGATGTTCATCGTATATCCTCCTTTCAAGACACTGTCCATTCCGTTCAACTGCTCTTCCAAGTCCTTTGCTGTCTCTGACAGAATTACAATGTCATCGGCGAACCTCAAAGTTTTTACTTCTTCTCCATGAATTTTAACACCTACTCCGAATTTTTCTTTTGTTTCCTTTACTGCTTGCTCAATATACAGATTGAATAACATCGGGGAGAGGCTACAACCCTGTCTCACTCCCTTCCCAACCACTGCTTCCCTTTCATGCCCCTCGACTCCTATAACTGCCATCTGGTTTCTGTACAAATTGTAAATAGCCTTTCGCTCCCTGTATTTTACCCCTGCCACCTTCAGAATTTGAAACAGTGTATTCCAGTTAACATTGTCAAAAGCTTTCTCCAAGTCAACAAATGCTAGAAACGTAGGTTTGCCTTTTCTTAATCTTTCTTCTAAGATAAGTCGTAAGGTCAGTATTGCCTCACGTGTCCCAACATTTCTATGGAATCCAAACTGATCTTCCCCGAGGTCGGCTTCTACCAGTTTTTCCATTCGTCTGTAAAGAATTCGCGTTAGTATTTTGCAGCTGTGACTTATTAAACTGATAGTTCGGTAATTTTCACATCTGTCAACACCTGCTTTCTTTGGGATTGGAATTATTATATTCTTCTTGAAGTCTGAGGGTATTTCACCTGTCTCATACATCGTGCTCACCAGATGGTAGAGTTTTGTCATGACTCGCTCTCCCAAGGCCATCAGTAGTTCTAATGGAATGTTGTCTACTCCCGGGGCCTTGTTTCGACTTACGCCTTTCAGTGCTCTGTCAAACTCTTGACGCAGTATCATATCTCCCATTTCATCTTCAAGTACATACTCTTCCATTTCCATAATATTGTCCTCGAGTACATCCCCTTGTATAGACCCTCTATATACTCCTTCCACCTTTCTGCTTTCCCTTCTTTGCTTAGAACTGGGTTTCCATCTGAGCTCTTGATATTCATACAAGTGGTTCTATTTTCTTCAAAGGTCTCTTTAATTTTCCTGTAGGCGGTATCTGTCTGACCCCTATTGAGATACGCCTCTACATCCTTACATATGTCCTCTACCCATCCCTGCTTAGCCATTTTGCACTCCCTGTCAATCTCATTTTTGAGACATTTGCATTCCTGTTGGCCTGCTTCATTTACTGCATTTTAACATTTTCTCCTTTCATCAATTAAATTCAATATTTCTTCTGTTACCCAAGGAGTTCTACTAGCCCTTGTCTTTTTACCTACTTGATCCTCTGCTGCCTTCACTACTTCATCCCTCAAAGCTACCCATTCTTCTTCTACTGTATTTATTTCCCCCATTCCTGTCAATTGTTCCGTTATGCTCTCCCCGAAACTCTGTATAACCTCTGGTTTAATCAGTTTATCCAGGTCTCATCTCCTTAAATTCCCACCTTTTTGCAGTTTCTTCAGTTTTAATCTAACCTTCTAGTATCTCCAGGGTTCTTCCATGTATACAACCTTCTTTCATGATTCTTGAACCAAGTGTTAGCTATGATTAAGTTGTGCTCTGTGCAAAATTCTATCAGAAAGCTTCCTCTTTCATTTCTTAGCCCCAATCCGTATTCACCTACTTCGTTTCCTTCTCTCCCTTTTCCTACTACCGAATTCCAGTCACCCATCACTATTAAATTTTCGTCTCCCTTCACTATCTGAATAATTTCTTTTATCTCATCATACATTTCTTCATCTGCAGAGCTAGTTGGCATATAAACTTATACTACTGTAGTAGGTGTTGGCTTCATGTCTGTCTTGGCCACAATAATGCGTTCACTATGCTGTTTGTAGTAGCTTACCAGCATTCCTATTTTTTTATTCACTATTAAACCTGCTCCTGCATTACCCCTATTTGATTTTGTATTTATAACCCTGTAGTCACCCGATCACTCCTGCCACCGAACTTCACTAATTCCCACTATATCTAACTTTAACCTATCCATTTCCCTTTTTAAATTTTCTAACCTACCTGTCCGATTAAGGTATCTGATATACCACGCTCTGATCCGTAGAACGCCAGTTTTCTTTCTCCTGATAATGATGTCCTCTTGAGTAGTCCCCGCCCGGAGATCTGAATGAGGGACTATTTTACCTCATGAACATTTTACCCAAGGGGATGCCATCATCATTTAACCATACAGTAAAGCTGCATGCCCTCTGGAAAAATTACGGCTGTAGTTTCTCCTTGCTTTCAGCCGTTCGCAGTACCAGCACAGCAAGGCCGTTTTGGTTAGTGTTACAAGGCCAGCTCAGTCAATCATACAGACTGTTGCCCCTGCAACTACTGAAAAGGCTGCTGCCCCTCTTCAGGAACCACGCGTTTGCGTGGCCTCTCAACAGATACACCTCCGTTGTGGTTGCACCTAAGGTACGGCTATCTGTATCGCTGAGGCACGCAAGCCTCCACACCAATGGTAAGGTCCATGGTTCACGGGGGGGTGGGGGATAGTCTGGGATAGTCTACGCATTGGCTAGAATTGTGAATTAGTATAATACACAGAAATATAAAATAAAAGTTCAATGAATAATGTAATAAATGGTTCTATTCTAATGTCTATGATTGATGTAGATGACAGAGAATTATGATGAATAATGTTCATTCAAGAAAGGACATCTCAAATAAATAGGGAATGGTCCTACAATAATCAGTTAAAATACAGACAGAAAATACCCTTATCAAATGCAGTCAAGTTACGTTGAGTGTGTTACAAGGATGGTAGCAAAATACTCAAACTAAATAGTCATCAAAGACTTGCGAAAACTAAGTCCATTTCATGATCACAGTATACGAAATATTCATCAGCTCAGAACAGTTCAGAGTTCAGCATGATGATTCACATAAATGATAGAAAGAATAGTAACCCATACTCAATCTGTTCTCAGTTCCTGGTGCACATTCAGCTCTCTCATGAGTTACTCCCTTCAAAAGTTAGAGTATTGTAACAGCCATTCCCACTCAGAATCCATCACCTAGATCAGTGAATCTCTCACATTACCATAGGCAGTCTTCTTTCTTCAAGCACTCGATACAGTGTGTCCAGGCTCGCTCCCTAGAGTTCTTCACTCGAGAAGTCCCAGTCTTCTGACTCTAGCACTGTTCTGCCACTGTCAAACTCTTTGGCAGAAGGTCATTCCCATCAAAAATACATCATTCTCAATCTCTACAGACATGGTGTGATTCAAGTTGACCACATCATGGACTAAACTAGCGTGTTATAATAATATTTAAATAAAGAAATGTTATAAACATTGTCATATCCAGGTAATGCATAATAATTATAAATCATAGTAATATAATAACTATATTAAAAATTTGTCCATAAATAAATATGGCAGTATTCTTGTGCAAGTATACTCATTGTAAATGATTACAGATTATCGCTAAATAGTATTTAAACAATTATTTACATCTTGTTAACAGAAGCATCTTTCGGTTCTCTTTTCAGTTGTGATGTCCGCTAACACATGTGATTGACCAGTTGTAAATCAGCACAGTTTTTTATTAGCACTTGCAATCAATATTTAAGTAAAGTCACTTTCTAAATACTAAAGGTTCAGTAAATAAATACATGAGTATGACAAAATATAAGGCACTGATGCTGTATTCATTTGCTCTGTAAATGTGGAGAATGGATGTTTTGAGTAACATTTGCATAATGAAAGCATATAAAAGATGTTGTAAGTCAATAAATAAAATAGATACAGACACATAGCTTTCAGGGACGATAGCTATAGCACAATGCTGCCATCTGAGATATCAATACGTTGAAATTGCTTGAAGCGATTAGAAGTTGTTAATTCAGAGGTTCATTGTGAAAATTTATATTTGCCGTGAGATATAAACTACTTTAGTTTTAAAGATATTGAAATACTGTTCTGTCATTGGATGTGCCTCACTTTTCTGAGATCATGAATGTATTCAGATTTACATGAATATTTGATGTGAGTTATCATCTGATCTGAGAGAGCAGTAACCTAACCATTTTTAAGATTGTCTGAGACACTGCCATTTATCTGAGCATCTGCACAAAGGCCATGCGAGTAACAGCTGTCCACATTCCCAGCTTAGGGATTTTCCCCACATCCGGTCCTTTGTTAGCGCATGCACTCACCTGGAGCAGCCGTGGTGGCCAGCCCAGCCGCATTGTTCATTGGCTCTGGGGCCGCACAGCTTTTTAAAAAAAAATAAAATAAAAATAAAAATAAGTTTAAAAAAATAAAAAAAAATCACCTCACCTTGTACTAATCCTAGGCAGCTGATTAGCTTGCCTAAATACGCGTAAAGTTACAAACAGAAGTAAAAGCAGTACCATAATACTCTGAACAGAAATGTTTTGACACTTTGTATATAGTGAAGAAAGAATTGTAGTTTAGTAATACAAAATACTATCATCTTGTCATGAATAACAAACAAAAAAATTTAAAAAATCCCAAATAAAATATGTAAGAGAAAATTGATGAAGTGCTTTTAACAACTGAGTAAATCAATCACAAAAAGGCTAATGTAACAACAAAAGTTGTTCCTGTTTTACTTGAATTGTCTGTGAAAATTCATGGGAGGAGAAACTACTCAAGTAATTGCTAACAAGGGTCACCGTGCTGTTCAATGGGTGACCACACCATATGCAGAAGCATTTTGTGTCTCAGTATGTCGCATACAGTGAAGAGTGTTGCTAATGGAACTTATGATGATGATCTGCTTGTTTAATTTTGCTCTTTTGTCTTCATTAAAGCTGCCAGAATCCAAAGTGGGCGATGAAAGAATGTGTGACATTGTTCAGTAGTAGTGGTTATTCTCAGGGTGTAAGGTATTATTTGTAATGTCTCTGTCACAATTTCTGAAAACCATATATGAAATTGCATTCTGCAGCTTCTGGAAACACAAAACATGGCAAGAATAAGGAACTAAAAAGTGGAAATAATGTGGTGAAGGAACTACAAAGTGGAAACAATGTGGTAACGCACTACTTATTGATGAGCCACTGGTATCTTCAACTCCAAAAAGTAAGAGAAATGTTTGACACAGTGCTACGTGGTACTTTCTAGCCCCAACAGTCCCATTATGAAATTGTATTTGGAAGCGTACTGAAAAGTCCATTACCAAAGAGATTACCTTAAGAAAGTAATACCTCTAGCTTCTACATGAAGGAAAAAATATCTCAAGTAGGGCAAGTAGTTTCTGATGATTCAGTATATTTTATTCTATATGAAACACTGATGTACAGAACAAACATGTTGAGTATTTTAGTGATACATTTTAGTAAAGAAAAAGGGAAACAGATTCTTTGTGAACTTCTCCTGGAAAAAATAAACAGTTCCACCACAATGTGAAGTTTTAACAATGCATGGTTTGTATAGTGGTTTGATGGAGTGAAATATGGTAAGGTACGCTTACAGATAAATTTCCTTACATGTTACTTGTCTTCCCAAATCTCAAGTCTGTGTTCTGTACCTTACCACACATTATCTGCATAATGCACTATATTATAGAGATAGTGAAGTATTAAGATGCATACACTTACATAAATTTGTAACTCGTGTTTGGTAAATCTTGATAAATGATTTTCCATAATACAAAAGTAAATGTATAAAAAGACTTCCTTTATCAGATTTCCCCTTTATTACTAGATGTGGTACTCGATTAAAAGCTGCTGTGTCTACCTATAATAACCTTTAGGTTGTATACAGAGATGTAGATGCCATGCCAGAATGCAAAAAAAGTGCATTACCATTTAGATATAAAATATGCTCCTGTTTCTGTTGAAGAAGAATGTTACTTTCTATTTACAAATATTTGCCGAGTAATTGTAGATGCAACCTCAGTCAGTGGCTTTTTCCATAGGTTTTTCAGTTCTAGAGTAACTTCTTTTTTGAGGTTTATGATTTAATGACTTATATAGGCTTTCCATTATAAATTTTTGTGTCTGGAACTGGTAACTTTTTCAATTAAAACTTCATACTTTCTTCATCACTCTATTGCACCCAAAAGTCCTAGGTCTAGTTTGATGTATTGCTGGTATTTTGTGACTTAGAGTAAGAGCTTCATGTATGAAAATAGTCTAGAAAAATTGTAACCTCATTCCAGTTAAAAAAACAAAAATGCTTGGTGCCTTGTACCCAATGTTTGCCTAAACAGTTAGCAAGCCCTCACACAGAAGCACGAAGGGTTTGTATATGAACAAGGCATTACATCCCCAGACTGTATAAATCACAACAAGCATGACAGATGGCAGGACACACTCCACCTGATGTCCTCTGTGACAGGGACCTATTTCCTTCGCTGTGTAATGCTTGCGAACTGGATCGGCATGAATTCCTCACAGCCCTGGCTCGATGGGGCGGCTTGAGCCAACACGTCAGCAGTACATTCCACCAAAGATCTGGGCCAATTCATGTGCTGCCTCTTAGCAGCCCATCAGTCAGTACCCTGTCAGAAGCCACCATAGTGGGACCTAAGACGTTCCAGCGATATCCTGTGCTGTACCTGTTCGTCAACTACGCCCAATGCTCAACCTCCGTCATTAGGGATTATCAGTGGCATAGTCCTTATGTCCCACTACATTTATTCATTGTGTATTTGAGGCATATGCCTGTTACTGTCGGAGAAGTTATTTTATTTTTTTATTGAGAAGAGTTTTCCTTTGTTATTAAATCTCTGTATTGTGGTCATAATAAACTTTTGTTCTTGTTTAGCTGTGTCTTATTATTTCTTATCGAGCGTCTCCAGAGATAAATCACGTGGTTAATGGAGAATGGAAAAAATATTTTTATGCAACAGAAATAAGTAAAATCATTAATGAAATAAAAATACTAATATTAAAGGTTGTTATGAGAACCCAGAGTCACTGTCAAAAGAAGTCAGAATAATTAGTCATTTAATTTTACTGGCTTATTTCAACTGATGTTAGCTGTGAAAAACAGTTGGGTAATTCACACTAATAAATAAACCCTGTTCAGGTGTTCTGCGAATATTATTTATTTGTTTACAAACTGGCTTTCAGCTTCTTAGGCCAACATTAGATGATGCAATCACAGATAAAATGAGTTGAGACTTTACCAATACAGAAAAATTGCAAAATGATGATACAGGATATTTACAAAGAAAAGTATTACTTCTCTACTTGTAGAATTATGAGATGCCTGACCGGTCACATTTTTATTTCTCCACAATATTTTGGCAGACACATTCATTACCATCTTTTGGTGGTTCCTGATGACTGTTGCTCCACACTTATCATCCTACATACATTGGCTGCTATGCCGCCTCCTCCTGCTGCTTATGTTGCTATCTGTGCAACTGCCGCAGTGGGCGGGGCTAAGATACAAGTAGAAGTGCCAGGCTGTGAACCGTAATCTCCTGTCTCTGCACTGCTGTCAAGGGTTGGTGTCGCTATGTGGGAATGGTTTTCTTTTTCTAGGCTTACTGCAAGGTTACTTACTGGGATCAGCTGTAGGCCACTGCCTTTGTTAATTAGACTCTTTCAATTACCTCTTTTATCACGCAATCCCAGGAGGAGGAAGATTGCCTAAGTGTCTTGCTATTGTTGTAGTCTGTAGTATGGTCAGTTTTTGTACTATTGTCGGCCACTGCTGATTTGGTGGTCTGGCATACTTCTGTGTGGTGTTCGTGGCGCCTCTCTTATACAATTCACACAGTTTCCCAAATGTATGCTTTGCCATACTAATGGGATTTGGTAGACTGCATGTTTGCAAAGGCCTAGGTTGTTCTTTACCAAATCTAGTAGCACCAACGTCTTAGGGGATGGGTGAAATACGCATGCAACATTGTGTTGTTCCAAGATTCTGCCAACTTTTCTGCAGATATTGGTAACAAAGAGGATGTGTGCTAGTGATTTTTGCTCCTCTGTTTCTTCCTGCTGTTCTCTAAGTACAACCTGCCAAAACACAAGCCTTTCTGCTTGCTGCTGGGATTGCGTCCTAAGAACAAGTGTGCATAAAATTCCTTTGTACTGGGAGTTGTGGTGATTACTGGGAACATGTAGATACTGGTCAGTGTGTAGGTTTTCTATACACAGTGTATCCCAGCTTGCTATATGGTTTCCATTTCACCAAGACATCAAGAAGGGGGAAGGTGCCATCCTGTCCCACCCAACTGTAGCTGTAATTTCCATTGAACAGGAAGTAAATTGAGGTAAGCACAAACTCGAAGATCCTCATCAGGTTGGTCTCAAATTTCCTGTTTATCAATTCCATGAATTCCTTTAGTGGTACCCTGGTGAAGAGGGTCATGATGACTCACCAACAGGTCACTATCAGTGAGGTGAAGTTTTGTTGATATACGAAATGAATGGAATTGCAGATGCAATGTTTGCATTTCCCCACAGATGGACTCAGGAGAACAGTTAGGTGTATGGCCAAGCCATATGTTGGTGCTCCTACATTTCCAACTGTGGAATGCCTCCTTTGTGAACTTCTGGCAGCTCATACAGCTGTGATGGTGCAGCATCTCATGGTCAGAGTTTATTAACAGCGGTCACATTGAAGGTACTGCAAAGACGTTCAGTGTTTTTCCTCCAGAGGCAACTTGACAGATCTTAGTCTGTCTTCCTGTGCACTGCTTCATCAAGAAGTTCGTATATTTTTTGTTTATATTTTGAGCACGGGAGTAACATCTGCAGCTGTCCACACCTGACAATGAAAGTGTGGACACTGAATGTCACAGTTTGCAACCTGGCACCACCACCACCACCACCACCACCACCACCACTGCTGCTACCTACTGCTGTGACTGCACACATAGCAACATGAGCAGAGGGATGGAGGGGGTAACAGCCAACATGTATAGAACATCAACAAGAGCGGAGCAGTAGCCACAAGGAACCACCTGAAGATCACTATGAGCTTTTTTGCTGAAATATCGAGCAGAACTTATGACATGATCTGGACAAATATCCAAGAATTCTCCAAGTTAGAAATACGCCAGGAAGACACCAGATTGCATATTATTTTTTTATATCATGCTTAAATCATATTTTTAACAATAAATTAAAAGTCAAGTTGAATTAACTGTTGTTAACTGATAGAGGGTCTATACAAGGGCAATGTACTTGAGGACAATATTATGGAAATGGAAGAGGATGTAGATGAAGACGAAATGGGAGATAAGATACTGCGTGAAGAGTTTGACAGAGCACTGAAAGACCTTAGTCGAAACAAGGCTCCGGGAGTAGACAACATTCCATTAGAACTACTGACGACCTCGGGAGAGCGAGTCATGACAAAACTCTACCATCTGGTGAGCACGATGTATGAGACAGGCGAAATACCCTCAGACTTCAAGAAGAATATAATAATTCCAATCCCAAAGAAAGCAGGTGTTGACAGATGTGAAAATTACCGAACTATCAGTTTAATAAGTCACAGCTGCAAAATACTAATGCGAATTCTTTACAGACGAATGGAAAAACTGGTAGAAGCCGACCTCGGGGAAGATCAGTTTGGATTCCATAGAAATGTTGGAACACGTGAGGCAATACTGACCTTACGACTTATCTTAGAAGAAAGATTAAGAAAAGGCAAACCTACGTTTCTAGCATTTGTTGACTTGGAGAAAGCTTTTGACAATGTTAACTGGAATACACTGTTTCAAATTCTGAAGGTGGCAGGGGTAAAATACAGGGAGCGAAAGGCTATTTACAATTTGTACAGAAACCAGATGGCAGTTATAAGAGTCGAGGGGCATGAAAGGGAAGCAGTGGTTGGGAAGGGAGTGAGACAGGGTTGTAGCCTCTCCCCGATGTTATTCAATCTGTATATTGAGCAAGCAGTAAAGGAAACAAAAGAAAAATTCGGAGTAGGTGTTAAAATTCATGGAGAAGAAGTAAAAACTTTGAGGTTCGCCGATGACATTGTAATTCTGTCAGAGACAGCAAAGGACTTGGAAGAGCAGTTGAACGGAATGGACAGTGTCTTGAAAGGAGGATATACGATGAACATCAACAAAAGCAAAATGAGGATAATGGAATGTAGTTGAATTAAGTCGGGTGATGCTGAGAGAATTATATTAGGAAATGAGACACTTAAAGTAGTAAAGGAGTTTTGCTATTTGGGCAGCATAATAACTGATGATGGTCGAAGTAGAGAGGATATAAAATGTAGACTGGCAATGGCAAGGAAAGCGTTTCTCAAGAAGAGAAATTTGTTAACATCCAGTATAGATTTAAGTGCCAGGAAGTCGTTTCTGAAAGTATTTTTATGGAGTGTAGCCATGTATGGAAGTGAAACGTGGACGATAAATAGTTTGGACAAGAAGAGAATAGAAGCTTTCGAAATGTGGTGCTACAGAAGAATGATGAAGATAAGGTGGGTAGATCACGTAACTAATGAGGAGGTGTTGAATAGGATTGGGGAGAAGAGAAGTTTGTGGCACAACTTGACTAGAAGAAGGGATCGGTTGGTAGGACATGTTCTGAGGCATCAAGGGATCACAAATTTAGCATTGGAGGGCACCGTGGAGGGTAAAAATCGTAGAAGGAGGCCAAGAGATGAATACACTAAGCAGATTCAGAAGGATGTGGGTTGCAGTAGGTACTGGGAGATGAAGAAGCTTGCACAGGATAGATTAGCATGGAGAGCTGCATCCAACCAGTCTCAGGACTGAAGACAACAACAACAACAACAACAACAACAACTGATACTTTCAATGACTGAAGTGTTTTTAACTGAGTGAAAAATGGAATTGTACTTGGTTGTTTAAAAACTAAGATAGCATTCTGTGTAATACTTTTTTTGATTTCCGGTAGTGTAATCTTTCTGCTTTTCATATCACTGTAAAAGTCACAAATTAGAGCATGTGGGTAATTTTTTGTTGAAAGATATTCCGAAAAGATTGATTTATGTCTTTTCTAATCTCCAGGTTCTTTTGTATTCAGATAACCTAATTTGCACAGCTCTGCCTGACTGGCCAGTGGTTACTTTTTCTCTGTGCTTGGCCATTGATTTTATATGTAGCTCTCTATGCCAATGGTTTAATTGTATCTTTTTTATTTATTATTAAATAATTATTATTAATAAATGAGGTTGTTGTTGTTGTTGTTGTTGTTGTTGTAAAGTGCTTGTCAATAGTAGTGAAACTTATGTGTAAAATTACCACTTATGTAATTCTGACCAAAACTAGCCAGTCAGTAGTTACAAAAACAGGTGCATTAACCCATATTTTAGCAGAATTTCAAAGAGTGTTGCAAAAAAGTTAGTCTTGCAGCTACAGATCTGTTGTACAGTGAATTCAGCAGTAAAGACACAGTGAAACCTGTAGCAAATAGTGTATAAAAGTGTGTGCATCAGTCAGAGAGGCCTATGTCAATTAGGTTATCAAAACATGAGAGAACTTGAAGCCTAGGAAATACAGAAATCAATCTTTTTGGAACTTCTTTTAACAGAAAACTACCCACATTGTCATTTTGATATTTTACATACTGTCAGAAATAGAAAGATAGAAATGTTTGAAATCAGTAAATGCGACACACAATGCCAGCCATGTCTTGAAAGTGCAATATTACGTGCTTCCTAAATTCTGTAAAATTAAGTTGTGCAAATGTCAGATTACAATAGTAAACTCAACTTTATTGCTCCTTTTTATTAACTTAGTGATTTCTTCATAATTAAAAAATTAACATACTGTACCTCACCATTTAATCAATCATCTGTATCTGTAATATCTGTGTAAGTTGCAAGTCACTTTACCTGTGGTTGTATCATTCAGTCATCACTTGAGAATGGCCAGAGACGCTTGTAATTATCATCGTATGCAGTTAAACAGTAAATTGTTTTACAAATTTAACTCAAAAACACATATGTGCATAAGTAGCTGAAAGTCAGTTTATGAACAAACAAATACTTGAAGAACTTCAGGAAGTGTTTCCTTTTTAATGTCATTGTCATCTTTTATTATGCACTGACAGAGTTGAGTGAAATTATGTGGTTTATTAATGCAACTGAGATATTGGTGCTGTCTACCCATTTGCAGGTTGGAATGGCCAAGGAACTGGGGCTATCTAGATCTCGTCTGGGCTTGCTAGACACTGCATTACTACTGCCTTACGCCTTGGCACAGGCACTCGGTGGTGCCACTGCTGATCGTATGGGACCACGTCTTACATCGGCAGCATCTCTGGCTGTAGCAGGCACTGTAGCGACAGCTATTGGTGCTTGGAGTGGATTTGCAGGCCCAATGTTGTTGTTGGCACTTTGTGGAGCAGCTCAGGGTCCTGCTTGGCCAGCCTGCTGCAAGTGCCTTGCTGCATGGTACAATGAACAATTGAAATTTTTATTGTCAGTATGTGCATGATGCCACAAAAGCTTCTTTCAGGTTTACCAAATGTAATGAAACACAGTGTCTGTCACTGTTGTTTTGAACTGCCTTTGAAATTCGGCTTGTATTTTATCACACGACGGAAATAACAAAGGCATATTTAACAAACCATGCAGGTTCATATTTAATTATATGTTCTGTGCTTGTTAATATCATTGTAATGGTTTGCATCATCTGTGTATCTGACATAATCAAAATAAATAATCAGATGTTTAGGAATTGTAATAACTCAAGAATAGGAGTAAGTTGATATTAAGAATTTTAATGTGTGGTGTGTCCCCCCCCCTGTAGTGTTTGACCCAAGCTTTGAAAGTATGTGGTAATTAGGGAAATTTCAACAACATAAGATTTTAGTGAAGTGGAACGAAACCTTCTGAGAATAGACACATGTTGCTGGTTGTAAAATTGGCTCTTGACATAAACAAATGTAACATATGTATAAATAAACAGAAAGGCATGTTATAGTTTAAATCAAATGGTATATAATTAGATATCGATCAAAGAACAAATTGAATTAAAATTGGGAAATGTGTGCTATTATGGTGAAACAGAGCAACTAGGAATTTCAGAACTAGGCTTTATTGTAATCAAGAAATAATTTTAAAAACAGATAGTAGCAATCTTGGACAGAGTGGGAACATTTGTTTTAAAAATAAAGAAAATCTCTTCCACGGAAATAATTAGTCTGTGCACTTATGGGCTCACATTATGAGGAGGAAATACAAAGACCTCAATGAACTGGCAGAAGATCCTACCAGAAATTATAATCTGGGAGATGGAGTGTTAATTCAAAAGTAGGGCAAAAACTAAAACTTGATTTTTCAGTATGGCTGTAGAAATGACACGGACAATGCAATAGTTTTTTTGCCAGTAAGATTGGATTTTGTCTGCAGTCATCCTGAAGAAAATAAATCGAAAATGTACTTGACGCATTCAAAGTGGAACAAAAAATGAAATTCACTATTTTATCGAACAACAAGGGAATTGCACAGGGTATGATGATTCTAAACCACATGAGACTTTGAAGTGGCCATAGCCTCTTACTGTGTCGAGGAATAATGAAGACAAAGTTAGAAAAAAGAGAGAGACTGCCAGACATGATTAAATGAAGAAATACCAGATCCAAATTATGACCTTAGCATACTAACAAATAGATTATATCAAATCATCAGTTATTTATCAAAGGTACTTATGCAAGCAATAAAAGATGTTGCAGGTGCAGAGAGGGCTAGAGAGAAAATTTGAAATATTTCTACGCAACTATTAAAGAGGAATGTTATGTAGCAACATTATAGAATGTGGATAGCTCCATAAAACTATTCAGAAATATCTTTGAGAGAATGTGAGAAGGTGCAGTTATATTTATTGTTGGGTAGAATCATGTTACATCAGTAACTGAGAACAAAGAGTATTTTAAAAGTATTCAGAACTTCCTTTAAACATTTGATTCATTTGAGAGATGAATCAGAAGTATTGAAGGCATACAACAAATTGTTAAGTTCCTTGTTTTTGGGGCAGTGAAAGAAACAAACCCAGGAGTAAAACTGTCGTGCAAAGTTTTGAAGACAAAGCTACAATAGGTTTGAAACAGAATGTTTGCAATTGGTGTGTAGTGTCAGTTTTGACAAATGGCAATATGGTGTGGATTTTCAATATGAAAACCATTCAGAAACTGAGTGTTGCTGAGTGAGTGAGTGAGGGATGGATGGATAACAAACAGGATGAAGTGTAAGATATTAATTTGGACTACGAAAATTAACAGAAGGGAGCAGGATATGGAGCCAGGCAAATGGATTTTAGATGGGGATATGAAGTCCTTTTCTGGCTTTTAAGTGGTAAAAGAAGACAATTACTAAAAAGAAAGTGGGTGGACAATATTAGAAAACATACAGGAGCAACATGAATCCACTTAACTGAAAACAGTAATGCAAAGTGTAGAGAGAACGTCTCCCCACAAGCCGTGATCTTGCCAAGATGAGATAGCCTGCATGCCTCAACAGTACACATAGCCACAACAGAAGGGTATATGCAGAGGGGCCAGACTAACCCATGGTTCCTGAAAAGGGGCAGCATTCTTATCCATAGTTGCAGGTGGGCAATAGTCTGGTTGATCGACTGATCTGGCCCTGCAACATTAGCCAACTTGCCCTTGCTGTGCTGTTACTGTGAACAGCTGTCAACAAGGAGGGGAAACTATAACCATTTTTTCCCCTTTTTTTCCGCAATGATATGCAGCTGTACCATGTGATTAAGTGACGGCATCCTCTCAGGTAAAACATTCTGAAGGTAAAATAGTGCTCCATTCGGATCTCTGGATAAGAACTACCCAAAATATAACCTTCAGGGAAAACAAAACTATCAAACCTCAGGTTGGAGCATGAAATATTAGATCCCTTTATCAATTAGATAGGTTAGAGGATTCAAAAGGAAAATAGATAGTTGAAGTTAAATATACTGCAAATTTGTGAAATGTGTTGATAAGCATAACAGAATTCTGGTCAGGTCAGTACAGGGCTGTCAACACAAAATGAAATAGGACTATGCAGGATAGGTGTAATAATGAATTAAAAAAATAGGAATTAGGGTGTAATGACGAACAGCTTAGTGAACAAATTATTGTAGCCAAAATACACGAAGGTGGCATGCACCTCAATAGTAAAAGTTTATATGCTAATTACCTCCACAAATGAATAAGAGATTGAAGGAATGTATAATGATATAAAGGAAATTATTCAGATAGTTATGGCACACAAAAAGTTAATGGTGATCACAAACTGGAAATCACTAACACTTGCCTTAAGAAGATTGTATATGTGGAAGAGACCTGGGGATACTAGAAAGTTCTGAATTGATTGTATAAAAGGAGTATTTAAATCCAGATTTTAACTGGAAGACATTTCCAGTAGTAGTTATGGACACTGAACATAACTTATTGATCATAAACAGCAGATTAAAATTGAAAAAACTGCACAAAGTTGGGAAATTAAGGAGATAGGACCTGGATAAGTTGAAAGAAGCAGAAGTAGTTGCAAGTTTCAATTGGAGCATTAGATAATGACTGACTGAACATGCCAAATGATGAATGTGTATACTTAACAGATGAAGTAGTGAAGAAAGCAGCAGATGATCGATAGGTAAAAAGAACAAACCTAGTACTAATATTTGGATAACATAGGAGATGTTGAATTTGACCACAGGAAAAAGTATAAAAATACGTCAAATGAAGAAGACAGAAGGAAAATATATCTAAAAAATGAGGTTGACAAAAAAATACCAAAGACATAAGCAGGATTGGAAGTCGTTGAAGCATGCATGACATGGGAAAGAGAGATGCCATCAGTAGCAAAATTAACGAAATCCTTGGAGAAAAGAGAAGCAGCTGTATGAGTATTAAACCATGAACCATGGACCTTGCCGTTGGTGGGGAGGCTTGCGTGCCTCAGCGATACAGATGGCCGTACTGTAGGTGCAACCACAACGGAGGCGTATCTGTTGAGAGGCCACACAAACGTGTTGTTCCTGAAGAGGGGCAGCAGCCTTTTCAGTAGTTGCAGGGGCAACAGTCTGGATGATTGGCTGATCTGGCCTTGTAACACTAACCAAAACGGCCTTGCTGTGCTGGTACTGCGAACGGCTGAAAGCAAGGGGAAACTACAACCGTAATTTTTCCCGAGGGCATGCAGCGTTACTGTATGGTTAAATGATGATGGCATCCTCTTGGGTAAAATATTCCGGAGGTAAAATAGTCCCCCATTCGGATCTCTGGGCGGGGACTACTCTAGAGGACGTCGTTATCAGGAGAAAGAAAACTGGCGTTCTATGGATCGGAGCATGGAGTGCCCAATACCTTAATCGGGCAGGTAGGTTAGAAAATTTAAAAAGGGAAAGGGATAGGTTAAAGTTAGATATAGTGGGAATTAGTGAAGTTTGGTGGCAGGAGGAACAAGACTTTTGGTCAGGTGAATACAGCGTTATAAATACAAATCAAATAGGGGTAATGCAGGAGTAGGTTTAATAATGAATAAAAAAATAGGAGTGCGAGTAAGCTACTACCAACAGCATAGTGAACACATTATTGTGGCCAAGATAGACACAAAGCCCATGCCTACCACAGTAGTACATGTTTATATGCCAACTAGCTCTGCAGATGATGAAGAAATTGATGAAATGTATGATGAAATAAAAAAAATTATTCAGGTAGTGAAGGGAGATGAAAATTTAATAGTCATGGGTGACTGGAATTCGAGAGTAGGAAAAGGGAGAGAAGGAAACATAGTAGGTGAATATGGATGGGGGGTAAGAAATGAAAGAGGAAGCTGTCTGGTAAATTTTGCACAGAGCATAACTTAATCATAGCTAACACCTGATTCAAGAATCGTAAAAGAAGGTTGTACACATGGAAGAATCCTGGAGATACTAGAAGGTATCAGATAGATTATATAATGGTAAGACAGAGATTTAGGAACCAGGTTTTAAAATGTAAGAAATTTCCAGGGGCAGATGTGGACTCTGACCACAATCTGTTGCTTATGAACTGTAGATTAAAACTGAAGAAACTGCAAAAAGGTGGGAATTTAAGGAGATGGGACCTGGATAAACTGACTAACCAGAGGTTGTACAGAGTTTCAGGGAGAGCATAAGGTAACAATTGACAGGAATGGGGGAAAGAAATACAGTAGAAGAAGAATGGGTAGCTCTGAGGGATGAAGTAGTGAAGGCAGCAGAGGATCAAGTTGTTAAAAAGACGAGGGCTAGTAGAAATTCTTGGGTAACAGAAGAAATATTGAATTTAATTGATGAAAGGAGAAAATATAAAAATGCAGTAAATGAAGCAGGCAAAAAGGAATACAAACATCTCAAAAATGAGATCGACAAGAAGTGCAAAATGGCTAAGCAGGGATGGGTAGAGGACAAATGTTAGGATGTAGAGGCTTATCTCACTATGGACAAGATAGATACTGCCTACAGGAAAATTAGAGAGACCTTTGGAGGAAAAAAAAAAAAAAAAAAGTATGAATATCAAGAGCTCAGATGGAAACCCAGTTCTAAGCAAAGAAGGGACAGTTCTAAGCAAAGAAGGGAAAGCAGAAAGGTGTAAGGAGTACATAGAGGGTCTATACAAGGGCAATGTACTTGAGGACAATATTATGGAAATGAAAGAGGATGAAGATGAAATGGGAGATACGATACTACATGAAAAGTATGACAGAGCACTGAAAGACCTGAGTCAAAACAAGGCCCCGCGAGTAGACAACATTCCATTAGAACTACTGACGGCCTTGGGTGAGCCAGTCCTGGCAAAACTCTACCATCTGGTGAGCAAGATGTATGAGACAAGCGAAATACCCTCAGACTTCAAGAAGAATATAATAATTCCAATCCCAATGAAATCAGATGTTGACAGATGTGAAAATTACCAAACTAACAGTTTAATAAGTTACGGGTGCAAAATACTAATGCGAATTCTTTACAGACGAATGGAAAAACTAGGAGAAGCTGACCTCGGGGAAGATCAGTTTGGCTGAGGCAATACTGACCTTACAACTTATCTTAGAAGAAAGATTAAGGAAAGGCAAACCTACATTTCTAGCATTTGTAGACTTAGAGAAAGCTTTTGACAATGTTGACTGGAATACTCTCTTTCAAATTCTAAAGGTGGCAGGGGTAAAATACAGGGAGCGAAAGACTATTTACAATTTGTACAGAAACCAGATGGCAGTTATAAGAGTCGTGGGGCATGAACGGGAAGCAGTGTTTGGGAAGGGAGTGAAACAGGGTTGTAGCCTGTCCCCGATGTTATTCAGTCTGTATATTGAGCAAGCAGTAAAGGAAACAAAAGAAAAATTGGGAGTAGGTATTAAAGTCCATGGAGAAGAAATAAAAACTGGACACTGTCTTGAAAGGAGGATATAAGATGAACATCAACAAAAGCAAAACGAGGCTAATGGAATGTAGTCAAATTAAGTTGGGTGATGCTGAGGGAATTTGATTTGAAAATGAGACACTTAAAGTGGTGAAAGGAGTTTTGCTATTTGGGGAGCAAAATAGCTGATTATGGTCAAAGTAGAGAGGATATAAAATGTAGACTGGCAATGGCAAGGAAAGCGTTTCTGAAGAAGAGAAATTTGTTAACATTGATTATAAATTTGGGTGTCAGGAAGTTGTTTCTGAAAGTATTTGTATGGAGTGTAGCCATGTATGGAAGTGAAACATGGACGATAAATAGTCTGGACAAGAAAGGAATAGAAGCTTTCGAAATGTGGTGCTACAGAAGAATGCTGAAGATTAGATGGGTAGATCACATAACTAATGAGGAGGTATTGAATAGAATTGGGGAGAAGAGGAGTTTGTGGCACAACTTGACAAGAAGAAGGGACCGGTTGGTAGGACATGTTCTGAAGCGTCAAGGGATCACAAATTTAGCATTGGAGGGCAGCGTGGGGGGTAAAAATCATAGAGGGAGACTAAGAGATAAATACACTAAGAAGATTCAGAAGGATGTAGGTTGCAGTAATTAATGGGAGATGAAGAAGCTTGCACAGGATACAGTAGCATGGAGAGCCGCATCAAACCAGTCTGAGGACTGAAGACCACAACAACAACAAGGTGGATAGCCCATACTAAGCAAGGAAGGAATGGTTGATAGGTGGAAAAAGTAGGTAGGAGGGCTGTACACGAGAAAAAGAGTTCAAAGATAGTATTATAGAATGAGTAGAGAAGGTAAAGGAAGTTGAAATGGGAGATAACATAGTGCGAGATGAACTTGACAGTACTTCGAAGCGTCAAAGTCGAAACAAGTCCCCTGCAGTAAATGACACTCCCTCAGAGTTACTGAGATCCTTGGAAGAGTGGCAACTATTCCACCTGGGTGCAAGATATATGACAGGCAAAATACCCTCAGGCTTCGAGAAGAATGTAATAATTCCCATTCCAAAATAATGCATGTGTTGACAGGCAAGAACAGTCAGTTTAATAAGTCATGGTTCCATACTGCTGACATTAATTATTTACAGAAGAAAGGTAAAACTGGTGGAAGCCAATGTTGGGGAAGATCAGTTTGAGTTCCCGAGAAATATAGAAACACTGGAAGCAATGCTTGACTGTACATCTCACATTAGAAGACAGGTTGAAGAAAGGCAAATCTACATTTATAGCATTTGTACATTTTGAGAAACTGTTTGACAGTGTTGACTAAACTACACCCTTTGAAATTTTGATGGTTGCAGTGATAAAATACAGAGAGAAAAAGTTTTTCTAACTTGTATAGAAACCAGACAGCTATTAGGAGTCATGACATGAAAGGGAAGCAGCAGTTGAGAAGGGAGTGGGACAGGGTTGTAGCCTAATCCCAGCATTGCTCAATATGTTGTGTACATGAGCCTCAATAAGCAAAATAAATTGTATATTGTCATCTTGGTACACAATACTATTAACTGTAGTCCAAAGAAAATAGGCTTCACTATTTGATGACATGATACGGCACACTGCGCTCTAATTTTCTGACAGTGCATGGAACACATGGAGATTTTCAGTTGACCAAATTCTTAAGTTTTGAGTTTTCACACATGTAATCCACTAAAAAAAAAAAGTCCATTTTGCGATTCAGTGGGTGTCAACAACAGACAAAAATGATGTACAGTATGCTAGAGACTTTTCCTTGTACTTTGACTTCAATTTCTGGACACTACAAACATGGTACACATGAAATTTTAAATTTTGCATCACTTTCTAAGCACTTCCATTCTAAATCTGAGATTGGACAGTTTCGTCAAACTCTTTCCAGGCGAATTCAGCATCACATCTTTGCCTCACCCAGTTGAGCGTCGTCAAAAAGGCTGGTCTCACAGTCCTCTTCATATCTGGAACTGATCCTCATTCTTGCAAATGGGAAATTAATCACATTATTGTTGACTGGTTCAGCACAGCAGTATCTGGATTTATTCTACTAAAAGGGGCTGCAGTGTGTGTGTAAGAACAACAGACCAAATACTTTTGAACAATGAAAATTTATTACTCTTGGTAATGTTTACTAAGTAATCAGCAGCGCAATACTACAGATATCACACAACCTCTACTCTTTGCATTGGCATCATTTTTGGTTATCAACACCACCTTTAGTGCTATTTTGCAGTGGCTGATCAAATGAATGTTATGCATCTCCTATTTAGATACACATTTATTTTCATGTGCATGTCTTTGATTGCACGTATTACCATTGTTCTACTTTCATTGATGATCTTTTCTAGACACTGTCCATTCCATTCAATCGCTCTTTCAAGTCCTATGCCATCTCCAACCTGATTAGACTGTCATCAGCAAACCGAAGGTATTATTTCTTCCAACTGATTTGTAATTATCTCAAAATGTCTTCTTGGTTGTCTTTATTGCTTGCTTAATGTACAGAATGAATCACATTGGGGATATGCTACTACTCCCCTCCCGCCCTCCTGCCCTCCCTCCCTCCACCTCCACCTACTACTCCCCCCCTGCCCTCCCTCCATACCTACCTCCCTCCCTCCATACCTACCTCCCTCCCTCCATACCTCCCTCCCTCCCTCCATACCTCCCTCCATACCTCCCTCCCTCCCTCCATACCTCCCTCCATACCTCCCTCCCTCCCTCCATACCTCCCTCCCTCCCTCCATACCTCCCTCCCTCCCTCCATACCTCCCTCCCTCCCTCCATACCTCCCTCCCTCCCTCCATACCTACCTCCTTCCCTCCATACCTACCTACCTACCTCCCTCCATACCTACCTACCTCCCTCCATACCTACCTACCTCCATACCTACCTACCTCCCTCCCTCCATACCTCCCTCCCTCCATACCTCCCTCCCTCCCTCCATACCTCCACCTCACTCTCGCAGTTTTTTTGTCCTCCAACTCTTAATAACTACAGTCTTTTTTCTGTGCAAGTTGTAGATAACAAATGTTTTCTCTCTGTATTTTATTCCCATTATCTTCAGAATGTCAAAGACTAAAATAATGTGTGTTTGTAAAATACTAAATAGTCATTTTTGATGATTAAGGCTTGCTCTTGAAATACTCAATCACAGATCGTATACTATCTGTACCGTTTTGACCCTGTGTTTGAGACACCCTGTAAATTTATATCTAGTTTTGTTAAATAGGGACATGCATTTATTATGAGGATGTATAATGCATACAAAAAAAACTTTCTGTATTGAAGGATTAGAATTGTATTTATGATGCAATTCTGAAAACATGGTATCTATCCTTTTTCCAAGTGATACTTGTCCTTGGGAGACCAGCTGATATTTGATCTCAGTTTAAAATTTGTTCCAGGGGGGCACCACATTTTCATTTTGAGATGCTGTATTTTTCTGTTCTCCCATGATACTTTTAGTACTTTAAATAATTTTCTTCTATTTGTGATTTCAGGTTTCCAGATAGGACACTAAACACTATATTTGGACTAATGTCAACATCAGCATATGCTGGTGGTGCTGCAGCTACAGGTCTGGCAGTGTGGCTGCAAGCGGCATATGGTTGGCGTCTTGTCTACTTACCAATGGGTGCAGTGGTTCTTGCTCTATCACTTCTTGCATGGATGTCAATGCGATTACCAACTGACTTTGGGATAGTTGTACCTGGCAAAGAGCACCCATCTGTTCAGACTGGTTCTTCATCAAGGCCACGATCATCATTGCTTGAACTTTGGAGACTTCCACTTGTTGCGGAGATGGCTGTTGCAGTGCTTTGTCTGAAGCTGGTGCGCTATACTGTGTACCTGTGGCTGCCTACTTACTTGATCCAAGCTTTAGGATTAAACGCTGCAACGGTATGAAAAAGCATTTACTTGTATTGCTACTGCAGTTTCAACTATAATTATAACTGCACTAAAATTTGGGTTGTGATAGCTGGAGTGCAGTTTAGACATAGTATTCAACACACACAAAAATAACTATACAGAATTGACAGCAAAAATTCAGATTCAAATTGAGTCCAGGAATGGGATGAAGACAGCCGAACACTGGATACAGCCACATGCATAGTATGAATTTATAAAACTATTGCTTAATAAATTTATGAAAGTAGGGCATAATAGAGTGTGTATGAAAGATGACATGTATTATGATTTTCTGACTGTTTTCACAGATAATAACTTAAAAAACTGCACAGACCTAGAGAGAAAAACATTTCTTACACCATGTGAAGTTTGTGATTTCATTAGTCTGCTGTCTTTCAGAATAAATATTTTTTATGATGTAGCAGATGACACCCCTTCCCCCACCCTCCCACCAGTTGATCTAGAACTATTTTGTATGCCATGAACTATTGCAGCATTTCTCCTCTTCCTGTAATGCAGTACGGGTTTTGAACTCTCTCTTTTCATTCAACTTAATCTCCAACAGATGCCTTTTTCGATGTTGATTTGCCCGTTCTGCTTTGTTACTCAACTTTGCCTTTTTATTAAGTCCAATTACCTGTTTGAATAATTTACAAATGGCTCCCATTACTGGGTTCGGTCTCTGTTGTGTCTTCAGAATTTCTCAGTAGTGTCGCAATGTACACAACACCTGCGTGGTGGTAGGCCCCTGACTCAGCAGAGAATGCACGGTTTGTGCCTGTGCTGCCCCCCTTCCTCTCCTACCACCTTGAGTGTCCAAGAGTACATATTTATCTTATTTAAAAAATATATCCACCAAATGGTGACAGGAGAAAATTGCAATTTTCGGGAGCCAGTGGCTCCTCCCCCTGGCAGAGGGGCTGAAGGGAAAGGAAGGGAGATGAAGTAAAAGGACTGGCAAGGTTTAGGAAATGGGGATACTTTGGAAAAGTCGTCCAGAACCCCGGGTGTTCTCTTGCCAGTGCTTGTGAGATTTTTTAATTTATCCAGTTACATTATGTTTCAAAAATGGAAAATTAACTATTTTCAGTGATACGTTTTTCATATTTAGAACACAAGGACTTAAGGCAGTGACATCCATGCTAGGTTGTTTTGCTTTAATGGCATGCTGGACTTGGGGAGAGCCCTTTGTCAGAGTGGGTGGCACCACTGAAGGGAATTAAGTGAACCATGCTGGTGGCGATATGTCTTCAATAAACAAAGCGCAGAATGTATCCATTCTGATTTAAAACGGCCACCTCCTTTCAGTAACAGGCATTGTTATGACGCAGCAAAATCGGCGAAATCCTGCCACAGTTACCCCTCTAAAGAACTTGTATATTGTTATGGGTATGGTATTCCACATTAATATTTTACTTCAGATGAGGATTAGTGTGCACATGTGGAAAGACAGTGTATCCATTTTATCTATGGGGTCCAACAAAGTAAAGATAACCAAATACCAGCACATTTATCTTGGTTTTTGAGGGTGAATTATTAATGGAAAAAGTTAAGATTATGGTCCCCCTGTGTGATGTAAAACCCTGTTTTCTAGGCTGGGGGTTAGGATTGGCAATGGTTTGTCTGGAATGGCACGGGATATCTGTTTGCGTACTAGGCCTGGGGGATAGTGCCTGTTGTGAAGACCTTGATGAGACCCTCAGTATGGTGGACAAGGGAAATCTTGTCACTGCAGATATGCCCTCCTCATGTGGCCAAGCTGTATGGAAGTGAACACTATTGAACAAAACCTTTCTTTGTGTCCTTCACAATCCAAACCCACTACCTCATTCTTTACATCATACCAACTTTATCCTAACTCACAACTACTGGTCCTCTGAAGCGAAGGTATACATACAAATCCATGACACAGCCATGCCAACCTGTTTATGGGTCATGTGAAGGAGACCTTCCTAACCTTCCAAAGCGCCAAACTCCTAGTCTGGTTGAAGTTCATTGATGAGATCTTCATGATCTGGACTCAGGCCCAAGACCTCTTATTCTCATTCTTTAACAATATCAACACCTTCTGTCATATCCACTTCACCTGGTCCTCCTCAACACAATGTGCCACCTTCCCGGACGTAGACTATCTCATCTCTGAAGGCTCCATCCATATCTCTGTCCACGTTAAAACCACCAATTGCACCTGTATTTTGACAGATACTGCCATCCCATCAACACCTTGGTCAGTATGCTGAGGGTCTCAGCAAGGCCTTCACAGACAAGCACTGTCCCCCAGTCCACAAACAAATCTCTCGTGCCATTTCCCCACACACACCCCAATTTTACCTATCAACATGCCCTGAAATGATTGATGTCCTAGCCAAGATTCTTACCAACCTCCTAAAGTGGTTTTTTGTCACCCACCCAATCTCCACAACATCAAAGTCCATCCCTATGTCACTCCCAATTCTAATCCCTTGCCATAGGGATTATATCCTTCTGGAAGACCCGAGTAGGAGACCTGTCCAGTTTGCTGACCCACACTTCCTATTCCAGTCCTGTTACAGGGCTTATCCTACCTCCCCCAGAGGCTGGGCTATGTGTGAAAGCAACCATGTCATGTAACAGCTCTGTTGGAATCATTGCACAGCTTTTTGTATAGGTATTACTTCCAGCCACCTGTCCACCAGGCTGAACAGCCACTGCCAAACTGTGGCCAGGAGCAGAGTAGAATCTGAACATAACATGCTTGATTTCAGTGGCTGCTTCACAACCTGGACCATCTGGATCCTCTCATCCAACGCTAACTTTTCTGAACTGCGCAGGCAGGATTTATCCTTAGAACACATTCTCCATTTCCTAAATTATCTCGGCTTGAATCTACAGTAATCTACTCTCCACCCACCCTCCACCCAACAGTTTCCACCGCTTTTGTCCTACCTCCTCCTCCTCCTCCTCCTCCTCCTCCTCCTCCTCCTGCCCCCTATTCTCATCCACTCACTTTATTCGTGTGCTGCCCTCTGACAGTACACCTGCTTGTTTTTTCCCCCTCCCTCGCTCCTCTCCTCCCCCCCCCCCCCCCCCCCCCCCCACACACACACACACACACACAAAATCAGCACACTGTGGCAGATAGCACTCTTCTCTCCACTCACCTGTATCCTCTTGTCCTTTTCCCATCCTCAGCTCCTCCAGATTGCTGTTTCTGTTCTACATGACAGTTGCATTCTTGTCCAAACTGCTGGACATGGCGGTCATGTGTGCATGAAATGTGCTTTCTTATGGTGTGTGTGTGTGTGTGTGTGTGTGTGTGTGTGTGTGTGTGTTTTTCCCCTTCTGAAAAAGGCATTGGCTGAAAGCTAATGTGTAAGTGTATTTTTGTTGTATCGGTGTGCAACTCAACATGTCATCTTCACAGTGAGTAGCAGTCTATCTTTTGCTTGTATTGTCAGCATGATCTCTGCATCGTAAATGCATCACAAGGGTGTCGGATTAGCTAATGGAGCTTACATTTAGTTTATGCGGTTTTGGAGCCCCTACTATTCATATGACAGAACTTCTCATAGTAGAGTGCAGACCACTTAAGGCTTGAAACACACTGCCACATGTCTTTGGTGTTCTCTCTCTCTCGCCGCCAGTTTAATCATTATTTGTTGAATATATTCCCATCCATAGTGATGTAACAACAGAATGTCTTTCACAACTGATGATTGAGGCAATTGTCTTTCCCTTCAGTCAGTTTTTTTCCCCAATTAAGTGAAGCAAGTCTCTGTGGCCATGTCTGCTGTACGAGTGTTTTCACCCAGTCTTTTGGTTTGACAATCCTTTTTCTTTTTTTTTTTTTTTTTTTTTTTTTTTCTTTTTTTTTTTTTTTTTTTTTTTTCCCCCCCCCATGACATATGGCACGACTGCTGGCAGGCTCCTGATGCTGCCAGGAGTGCAGCCAGTATCAGGAGGTGGCCCCAGCCGCCAGCAGGCGAGCAGTCTCCTCCTACTGCAGGTCTGTATTGCGCCAGCTCAAGGAGGCCCAGTTGATGTACAGTACAAACATGCCACCAGCAACTGAACCTCCTTCTTGCATAGGGAGCACACAAGATGCACACATAATCTATGAGGCCAGATTAGTTTTTAGTTAATGGACATCGTAACATGTTTTCAGGAAAATGGAATGCAAAAACTCAAAAAAATTTGGCAGGGTTCCTTTCTTCTTCACTGACCCCTAAGGGAACATTTTTGTGCTGAACTTTGTTTTGCGAATGATATAGCTCAATTAGTTACGCGAATTGCATCTGGAACCACTTTCTCCATGGCAATACATCCAATAAGTTTTAAGCAATGAAAAGAAAAATTATTGTGTTCAGTGCATAATTAAATGAATGTATAATGTTTATTTTAACGTTATCGTACTCCCTGAGATGTCTTCAAATGCCCTCGGTGGTAGAGCTACCCTCCGGGGTTGTGTGTACCACGATTGTATACCATTATGTTAGTTCAACTAATGGAAGTACCACAGACTGATTTCACTTGAAAAGAAAGAATAGGTAATTCAGTCAATATGCAGAACTAAAATGGGCTTTATTGACTGTTTCCATTTGGTTACGCTTACTGACCAGATATACTTGAAAGAAATGAATGGATAATTACGTAACTGATACATAAAACTACAACCGAATGAATTGATAGTTTTGATTCCATCACTAATTCTGTCTTCCCCTGCAGTTTTTACCCTCCACAGCTCCATCAGGTACCAAGGAAGCTACTCCTTAATGTCATAATGCATGTCCCTTCTTCTTGTCAGCGTTTTCCATGTTCCCTTCATTGCCGATTCTGCGGAGAACCTTCTCATTGCTTACATTATCAGTCCACCAAATTTTCAGTATCCTTCTAAGCACCCCATCTCAATGCTTTGATTCTCTTCTTCTGGTTTTCCCACAGTCCATTATTCGCTTCCATAAAATACTGTGCTCCAGTCATATTCTCAGGAAATTTCTTCCTCAAATTAATGCCAATATTTGATACTAGTAGACATTGTTTTGCCAGGAATGCCCTCTTTGCCTGTTTTAGTCTACTTTCTATGTCCTCCTCCTTTCCTGGTTATGTATTCAAAGGTAGCCGAATTCCTTCAATTCGTCTAGTTTACTGCTAACAATTTTGACATTTAGTGACCTTTAATCTCAGCAACCAAACACATTCCATGTAGAGCAACTGTGACTAAATTTTTCTCCAGTGAACAAATACAAACATATACAGAAAACAGTTAATTGTTATAAATATGCAGTCATTACTTTTTTTTAACCCAGTATGGAAATTGTCTGACCCAGTACGGAAATTCTGTGCTTGAAGCTCAACCTTTCCTTGCACTCATTTGGCCAACTCAGTGATGTTCGTTGCTGCACGGATGCCCTCCTTCTACTTGCCTTTTCAGTGTATAAAAAGTAAGACAGTTGTAATATATAAACATTTTAATAGTTTGAGCTATTAAATTCACTCACTTCCAAGAAGCTTACAATTCTTCTGCAGTGAAAAATGCATGATAAACATGGGCACCACGCCATTGCAATATTCCTTCCTTTCCTTTACTGCCGTGTTACTCTCTGACTGTGTCTTTTCTCAGACTTGATCTCCAGATCAGATTTCCTCCTGACTACCCAGCTTGCTCGTAGCACATAGATTATGGTTTTTCCAACCCCCCCTTTTTTTTATGGAAGAGCAGGCTCTCCGAGGAAGATTCCCAGTGCACAGCATGGTAGCCAGTCCGTGAGGGAGCAGGGAGGTGGGGGCGGGGGTCTTCAGGTAACAGTAGTATGGTGGTAGCCCCCAAACTATCCAGGGGATGCCTCATTGTTGTCTGAGCTGTTGTCTCCCGGAATATGCCAATGAGTAGGTAACTGGAATCACCAGAATTCTGGGCAGTGGCAGTCAGGGTAGGTGGCCGTTGCTCAGGTCGGGTGGCACCTGTGTGGAGAGCCCTCAATATCTTCATGGGGGATATCTGGTGCAGTGGAAAGACAGAAGTTATCAGTTGGTGGCATTGTTGCTGCAGCAGTCAGTTCAGGTAGACCTTAATGCATCAGTACAGATAACTTAAGCCATGTAAGGAAATCAAAATTAAGCAAACTGCAGAAACTTATTCCCTCAATGCCTGATTCCATCTGGACTCGCATAGGATTCTTTCTGGTTATTAAGCAGAGGTTCTTTACAGCTACTAAGCCAATGTTCTTTGTGGAGAATACTGAAAATGTATTTGTGGAAACCTCTTCACTTAATAAATTACAAAATGGTTCTGTCTTAATTGTAGTTGTTGTGGTTGGTTTGATGCAGCTGTCCACATTACTCTATCCTGTGCAAGCCTCATCATCTCTGAATAACTACTACAACCTACATCCTTCTGAATCTGCTTACTGTAGTCATCTGTTGGTCCCCCTCCACAATTTTTACGCCCCCACACTACCCTCCAGTATTAAATTGGTGATCCCCTGGTGTCTCAGAATGTATCCTACCAATTGAACCCTTCTAGTGAGGTTGCACCAGTAATTTCTTTGCTCCCCAGTTCTGTTCAGTAACTCGTCCTTAGTTACATGATATACAACTGTTCATACCTGCATCAGACCATTCAGATTTATGTTTTCTGTGATTTCCTTAAACCACTCCAGGCAGATGCCAGAATGGTTCCTATGGAAGGGAACAGCTGATTTTCTTCCCCATCCTTGACACAATCTGAGCTTGTGCTCTGTCTCTAGTGACCTCGATGTTGATGGAACGCTAAACCCAATCTGTCTTCCTTCCTTCCTTCCTTCCTTCCTTCCTTCCTTCCTTTCTTTCAGACACAGTCCATTCCATTCCTTGCTGTCTCTGACAGAATTGCAATGTCATCGGCAAATCTAAAAGCTCTTATTTCTTCTCCTTTAATTGTTCACTGCTACGTAACACCTAAGTCAAAACAAGGCCTCGGGAGTAGATAACATTCCATTAGAACTATTGACAGCCTTGGGAGAGCCAGTCCTGACAAAACTCTACCATCTAGTGAACAAGATGTATGAGACAGGCTAAATACCCTCAGACTTCAAGAAGAATATAATAATTCCAATCCCAAAGAAAGCAGGTGTTAGCAGATGTGAAAATTACCGAACTATCAGTTTAATAAGTTATGGCTGCAAAATACTAATGCAAATTCTTTACAGACGAATGGAAAAACTGGTAGAAGCCGACCTCGAGGAAGATCAGTTTGGATTCCTTAAAACTATTGGGACTCTTGAGGCTATACTGACCCTACGACTTTTTTAGAAGATAGATTAAGGATAGGCAAACCTACATTTCTAGCATTTGTAGACTTAGAGAAAGCTTTTGACAATGTTGACTGGAATACTCTCTTTCAAATTCTGAAGGTGGCAGGGGTAAAATACAGGGAGGGAAAGGCAATTTACAATTTGTACAGAAACCAGA
Source organism: Schistocerca serialis cubense (assembly GCF_023864345.2). Lineage (NCBI taxonomy): Eukaryota > Metazoa > Arthropoda > Insecta > Orthoptera > Acrididae > Schistocerca > Schistocerca serialis. The sequence goes on along the minus strand of NC_064643.1, from coordinate 375,884,325 downwards.
TGGCAGTTATTAGTCGTGGGGCATGAACGGGAAGCAGTGGTTGGGAAGGGAGTGAGACAGGGTTGTAGCCTCTCCCCAATGTTATTCAAACTGTATATTGAGCAAGCAGTGAAGGAAACAAAAGAAAAATTCAGAGTAGGTTTTAAAATCCATGGAGAAGAAATAAAAACTGGACACTGTCTTGAAAGGAGGATATAAGATGAACATCAACAAAAGCAAAACGAGGATAATGGAATGTAGTCGAAGTAAGTCGGGTGATGCTGAGGGAATTAGATTAGGAAATTACACACTTAAAGTGGTAAAAGAGTTTTGCTATTTGGGGAGCAAAATAGCTGATGATGGTCAAAGTAGAGAGGATATAAAATGTAGACTGGCAATGGCAAGGAAAGTGTTTCTGAAGAAGAGAAATTTGTTAACATCGATTATAGATTTGGGTGTCAGGAAGTCGTTTCTGAAAGTATTTGTATGGAGTGTAGCCATGTCTGGAAGTGAAACATGGACGATAAATCGTTTGGACAAGAAGAGAATAGAAGCATTCGAAATGTAGTGCTACAGAAGAATGCTGAAGATTAGATGGGTAGATCACATAACTAATGAAGAGGTATTGACTAGAATTGGGGAGAAGCGAAATTTGTGGCACAACTTGACTAGAAGAAGGGATTGGTTGGTAGGATGTCTTCTGAGACATCGAGGGATCACCAATTTAGTATTGGAGGGCAGTGTGGAGGGTAAAAATCGTAGAAGGAGACCAAGAGATGAATACGCTAAGCAGATTCAGAAGGATGTAGGTTGCAGTAGGTACTGGGAGATGAAGAAGCTTGCACAGGATAGAGTAGCATGGAGAGCTGCATCAAACCAGTCTCTGGACTTAAGAAACTTACGTTGTGCCACAAATTTCTCTTCTCCCCAATTCTAGTCAACAACATAACACTGCCTGCCCCCCCCCCCCCCCCCCTTCCGCAGAGGCTCACCAGTTCTTGTTGCATACATGCTTGGCTACAACGGGCCACAGCCTGTGTAGCAGCTTTTCCCTTTCTGTCGACTTGCTATTTTTTTTCCTCTCCCTTGGAGAACATGTTTGAGATATTTTTGGGAATGTTTTCTAAAGTCCCACTAGCCTTACATCAGAGCAGTGCTCCCACTATTTTTTCTTTCTTTCTTCATTCTCTGTCTACTATCCTTATTCTGCTTAGGTGTTGGAGGTGTCTCTTTGTTTCTTATTCCTCCCTGTGCAATCCAGAAGGCCATCCGAAGCGTGACAGGTGACAGGGTAACACGCAATTCCCAGCCCCGGGTCAACAGATGCGGTTCACACGGACCACGGGGTACAGGCCAAGCCCTGGAGGGGTGATTGCCTGAGCTGTGACATTCCAAAATTGCCAATTGCACCCTCTGTCAGGAGTTCCGGAGGTGTGACCTGAGATGTGAACAACCTAAAGCGGATCAGCCTCCTTCTGATGGGGGGGGGGGGGGGGGGGGGCACAGTAGGAAGGAGCGCGCTGTTGGAGACGCTGGCAGTCGTGGGAAATTTTCGCAATAAGCCACTCACCATCTCAGACTATATCTACTAAACATAAACAGAATGAGGTTAAAGATTCCAAGAACCTCAGTTCCTCGTGGTATTGTGTACTGAAGATGGTCAGTCCTTTGCTATGGTTAAACTGTTTATTATTCAGAAAGGTGTTGATGTAATTGCAGGATCTGTAAAATCGTGATTTCATTTATATAATTGCACTTTGCTTTTGGACGCCATTTGTTATTTTCAAGCCCAACAACTACTTGCAGCTTCACTCCTCCATGACTGTACTGTTCGTGTTGAGGCCCATCGAGTGCTGAATTCTTCACATGATGTTATTTACACTAGGCTACTTGATGATCTGACCAAGGGAGAAATCCTAACTTGTCTCTGATCAGGGCGTCACTGCAGTCCACCGGGTAATGAAAAAAGTTGCCTACAGGTACTCTTTCACATTTGGTAGACTAGCGCTTCCATCAAAGATCAAAGCCAGCTATGAAGAAATCACTGTCTGACTGTAGATTCTAAACCTGATGCACTGTTACCAGTGTCAATGTTAAAACCACACTCAGATGTCCTATTAAAACATGGCCAAATGTGTTACTTGTGGTACGGATGCAAATGAGGGTGACTGCCCATGTTCTTCTCCCCACTGTATCAATTGCAATGGCGACCCTGCAGCATAATCCCAAGAATGTCTCGTGTATCTCGATGAGCGGGCCGTCCAGGAGATCCAGGTGAAGAAAAAGTGCCTTACCCTGTCACTCGTAAGCTATTGATTAGTCAAAATCCCTGTGTTTTACCATCTGACACCTACAGTACCATTCTTGCTATGCCTCGCTACACAGAGGACACGGCCGCACAGACTTGCAACCTCAAATTCAGCACTGCAGCTGAAAAATCGCCCAGTGTCATGGAAGCATCCGTTTCTTTCTCCTCCCCCTCCAGCTATGCAACAAGGCACCAAATCTTCACTTCCAGTAGCGAAATCACCTGCTACACAACAGGCAGGCCAGAAAGGACAGAAGGCGAAGACATTTTACATACCTCCAGCCAACAAACATCTGAGTAATCTGCCAACTGCAAAGGCTGAAAAGGCTCAAAGAAATGAAACAAAGGCAAAAGGTCACTGACTGGAGGCTTTACTTCTCCTTGGTGACCTTTGACGAATGACATTTCCCCAGTTGTGATGACCAGGTAGAGTATCTTACAAACGTTATCTTTATCACCACACAGCATACCGTATGTCGCTCTTCATCTTTACCGCGCCATGTCGTAGTCCCTTTGTGGACTGGGCATGCCGCAACACAATTTGCAGCTTCTCCACATTTTCAATTGACATCCTATGATGACAAACTACGGTAGTTACAATCTGTTGTGTATGCAGCGTTGTCACATTCTTTGGGATAGCAAAAAAAGCTAGCTGGATTTCATTTACTTGTTCTTTTAACCCTTTCGCATGCACATATTTTGTAGCAGCTCAGCGAAGATAGTTTGTTTTTGCTATCCTATTAGAATTGTGATCAACTGACTATATTTATCTTTTGATAAATTTGTTTTTGTGACTTAGGACCAAAAAGTATCGTACATATATCACCATGGCTACCTTTGTGAGATAGTAAAACTATGGTGGTAAACTAATTTCGCATTTCCATTTTGTGTGCTGTTGTGTGTTGCTATTACACATAAAAAAATAATGAACAGTGTTTTCCGTTTTTATTTCATATTTCCTTTTATTTTTTAAAAAATGGTGGTTATTGATATTAAAGTTTACTTACCACAATGTGAAAACAATCCTAGAAACTTTATCACGCAATAAAAGTACGACCTGATACAGGTCACAATAATGTATATTGCAGAAGCGAAGTAATGTGTCCCAACAACAGTAGCACCCCACGACATTGTCATAGTAGTTTTCATACCACTGGTTCAGTGTACTACCAAAAGATGTCAGGCATAGACAGAGATGGTAAGACATATTCCCAAAAGCTTTGGGATACCCCTAAGTTGGTGGTAAGTACACTTCCCAAGGACCACAGATAACAGATCAATTTTGTGATAAGTATAATTCCCAAACCTCTTCCAGAAGCTACTTTGGTTGTAGTCATACTTCCTGAGAACCATTACAACACCATTGTTTGGTGGAACATGTACTTCTGACAGTCCTGAAGGCTATATTCCACAACAAACAGAAACTACAACTGTTGCAGCAGACTGCCACTAGATGCCAGGAGCATACAGAAGTAGTAACACATTTCCTTAACAAATGTAAAGAAATACATTTAGTGGGAAATACGTCCTGCACAACCCACGAAACTCCCTCTTCAGTCGTGGAGGCCAACCTCTGATGGCTCTCTTGGATCAAGGTCCATTCCCCAATTTCCTGCGAAACTGTGGCAGATGATGTCATTGTGGACAGAATTGCTATCTCCAACACTTTAGGCTGCTATTTGGAAGGTTTCGAGTTCCACCCACTCTCACCCTGCCTTCCTCCATCGGAAACGAGTGGAATAGGCTCAGATGATAACTTTCTCCTCTCAGAATTGTGAATACTCTCGCATCATCCCGATGATCCCCCCAGAGTCAGATGATGAACACATTCAGATGTTGAAGCACCTGTCTCCTGCAGGCAAACACTTTCTACTTCATAAATACAATTGCATCTGGGCAGATGGCAAGTTTCCCAGATGCTGGGGTGAAGCCACTGTGATACCCATTCATAATCCTGCTAAGGACAAATACCTTCCTTCTAGCTAGTGCCCCATTTCTCTCACCAGCTGTGTTTGCAGGGTGATGGAATGTATGATTCATGCCCAGCTGGTATGGTGGCTCAAGTCTCACAATTTACTAACCACTGCACAATGTGGATTTCATGCACGCCGTTCTGCAGTTCACTATCATGTCACTTTGCCAACACATGTCATTAACGGTTTTCTGTGGAAATACCAGACTGTGGCTGTGCTATTTGATTAGGAGAAAGCCTGTGACACATGCTGGCTGACTGGTATCCCCAGTACTCTCTGCACATGGGCTTCCGAGGCGGCCTGCCTCAGTTCCTTCAGGAATTTTTAAAAGACCAAGTTTTCAAGGTAAGTTCGCGTTCTGCCTTGGCAGACACTTTTATCCAGGAAAACGGGTGCCTTGGGCTCCATCCTGAGTGTCATCCTCTTTGCTACAGTCATTAACTGTATTATGGCCTATCTTCTTCTGAGCATCTCCAGCTCTTTTCGTTGATGACTTTGTGGTCTATTGTAGGTCTCCGCAAAAGTCTCTCCAGGAGTGGTGCTTTACATCATGGGTGCTGTTGCTCTTCTGTTCCCTGAAACTACCAGATTCAAGGGGCTCATGCTGGATAGAAAACTTTTTTGATCATTCCATGTGTCTTACCGCCCATCTGCTGTACCCGGTCCCTCAGTGTCCTACATGTTCCTGCAGAACAGATCAGACCACCCTCCTCCATATGTACCAATCCCTTGTCCGTTTGAAACTAGACAATGGGTGTTTCATTTATGCATCGGTCCATCTTACACAGTCTAAATACAATCCACCATTGTGAAATTCATTTGGCTACTGGTGCCTTTTACACTAGCTCAGTTGAGTGTTTCTACGCAGAAGCTGCCGAGCTACCATGATTATATTGGCGTGATGTTCTCCTCAGCAGAAATGCATGCTGTTTGTCTGCCAAGCCCGGTCACCCATCCTATGGCTTTTTTGATGACTCATTTGACTGCCAGTATGGGGTGTGTTCTTCTTCTCTGCTACCTCCTGGAGTTTACTTTCGGCTATTGCCCTGGCAGCGTAATTGCATGCTACCTGCAACTTTCCCCATGGGTGGAACCCTTCACCATTGGATTTGTGTGGCAGTCTGTGTTCACCCTGGATGTCATTTGCTTCCTAAGGAAACTACTCCAAATTTGATCTATTCCTGTAAGTTTCTCAACCGTCGCACCGAACTTACCAATAGTACCTTTGTGTCACTGATGGCTCTCGACTGTGGTGTCAAGTGTGCATTCGACACAGACGGAATCCACTTCCAGAATGCAGGACACTGCTCAGTGCAGGGCACTTTGGCCTGTATCAGGCCATGCAGTACATCTGGTAACGCAGGCTTTTCATTTCTGTCATTGATCCGATTCGCTCTGTGTCCGTCAGAGCATCAGTGTGCTATGCACAATCCATCCCTTAGTGCAAGTGCTATGGTCCAAGAAAGATTCCAGTTGCTCATTCTTGAGGTAGCCACTGTGATGTTAATGCAGGTCCCTGGTCAGGCTCACGTGAAACAAGGCTGCTGCTGCTGCCAGGACTGCAGTCCGCCTACCTCATCCCGCTAGTTCTTCCATTTCTCCCGATGTTGCCATCTGTCAGTAGGTGGTGGTGTCACTTTGGCATCACCGCTTGTCTTCTTTCAAGGTATTAAACCTCTCCCAGCGGGTTGGCCAACCTCCTCTAGGCCGTCTTGTTGCAAGATCTTTTTAGTTAGGTTGCATATTGGGTGCTGCCATTTTAGCCATTGCTGTTTGTTAGGTGGTTGTCTCCCACTACTGTGTGCTCAATGTCATCAACCTCTGACGGTTCGCCATTTCCTGACTGAATGCACATGTATGTTTGCTGTTTGAGTTATTGGCCGTTTTAGCGAACAACACGTGGGCTGTTTTTTACTCTTTACGTTTTACTCTTTATCCGTTGTGACAATGTGGCAAAGGACATTTAACTTTTAGTTGGATGCCTCCATTGCCTCTACAGCATGTTTTGTGGACTTTTCTCTAACTAGTAGTCCTTTTTCTTAACCCTCTTCCTTCCATCAATTGGGATTAACATGTAGGCACTTTTTTAACTCCTTTTTCATTTTAGTGTTATAGGTGCGTTTGACCTAAAATAAAACAAAACAGCACAAAACAAAACACTGCAGATGGATTGAGAATTTTGCAAACTCTTAGGTAGGCAATGGGTCCACTTTGTATGTTTAGGTGTGCCAGACAATAAGGAGACAGCGAAGTATTCATCCGTCCTTATGTTCAGGTTTTACTTTGTGTGAGACTCAGAATCATAGTCTGTTCTTTGTTGCTCTCCAACAAATGCGTTTCACTGATAACCATTCTAAGACTTCAAGGTTACCCTGCATTCTGTTGGAGCCATAGTCGCCACGAGAGAGCATCTGGAGGGATCTGTACATTGGTTCACACAGGTATTGTCAGTGCGTGGATTCCTCTTCATACCATATTTGAAACAGCAAACACTACTAATGCATATGACTCCAGTGATCACTGAGTGTGCCATTTACTTACACCCAGGCCTGACACTTACTTAACTTGATTTGTTCATTTTAATCTGACAACTCTCTCCTGTTTTTCCCATTAGCGGAATTCAGTGCACTCCGTCCCTCGTGGGAGAGTACCAGTAGGGACCTTCTTATTGACCAGCTTCTTTCAGATTTTGATCTGTGTGTCTTCAATTATTGTAATCCCATCCATTTTAGTGCTGCCCGTAGTACCATTTTGGCTTTTGACCTTATGATCTCTTCACCCAATCTCGTGGCTTCACTACAATGGTCATTAATTGATGATCTTTGTGATGACAGTATCTTTCCAGTAATACTGTCACTTCTTTGTCGCCACCCAATAGAGCAATTGCCACTTGGAATCTCTGGCAATTGTATACCTCTGCCATCACCTTCATCCCTTGTTGAAGATGTCTCTGTTGCTGGAACTTTTATCCTCCTTTCTACAGGACCCTCAACATCTTGAGCAACATCCTTCACAACTGACCTCATCAGTTTTAGGTGGCTTGGTCTAAATGCTCACTACCTAATTAAAGACAGTAAAAAGGAGTGTTTTGTCTCTTCCTTGCAAAGGTTTACATCTTGATCCCAGATGTGAACTGAACTCTGTAGTCTAATGGGCTGCCAAGGATCAGCAACTATTCAGTCCCCTCCTTCTTGGTGGTATTTCTACATATGCATAAGTTTTCTGAAGTTGTTGTGGCCCACTTCGCAGGTTATCAACCCCTGGCACAGTAACCTTGAATTATGTAATGAAACATTTACTGGCTGGTAAGTGCATCAGTCTCATGACTCGCGTCATAATACGCACGCAGACCCTGATGCAATTCATAATCAAATGACCAAGCAACTGAGTGCATCTCAGTCTCTGTTTACTCAGGGCCTTCAACTGCATTTGGCCAGAAGGTGTTTCCCTTTCGCAGTGGAGAGATATTGTCAACATTGCAGTCCTTAAATGAGCAAAAGTGTGTCATATATCAGTAGCTGCTGACTGATTAGCATCTCAAACCTGCTGTGCAAAATGCTTGAATTGAAGGTAGGCTAACAATTGTGCTCAGTTCTTGAATTTAGCACCTTTTGTCCCTCTATAAGTGCTGATGATCTACAACTGACTATCTGGTTAAGATGGCTTTCGCAGTCTGACTGGCATTTTCCTAAATGCCAACATTTTGTTGCTGTCTTCATATAACACTGCCTCGCAACATCATATTTTACTTACCCTCCAACTGATTTTTATTTGCCAGTTTTTATCCCACCAATCATTTCAAGTTATATTTGGTAATCAGCTCCCTTGAGTCCAATAGAATGGCATCCCTCAGGACTCAGTGCTGAGCGTTACACCCTTCATTGTCGCCATTAATGGGCTAATGACCTCTGTCAAACCGTTAGTTACCCCCACTCTGTATGCCGACAACTTCTGTATTTGGTAAAGCTCCAAATTTGTAGCCTTTGCTGCACACTAGCTCCAAGGAACCTTCCGAAGGACATTTACTTGGACACTTTCCCATGGCCTCCAATATTCTCCTTTGAAAATGAATGGATTTCTTTCATCATTCTGTAGTTCATCCTGACCCAGAACTCGTCTGCTCTCTGGGACTGGCCAGAGTGATGTCTTTCGTCACTCATGCAATTGCTCATTTCTGGCATCAATATTGCTTTCAAAACCTGCTTTTTACCGCTCCTGCGTACTGTAGAAATTTGATCAAATTTCTGGTGGCTGATGTTCCTAACTGCAGATGGGCAATCCCTTGAATGAGAGCATGATGAGCTTCCATTAAGACCCTTAACCCCCTCTCCTCCTGTCCAACCATCCAACCAAACACCTAAATATACATGGTCATTTCCAGTTCTACTCCTACATTCTCTGCCTAGATTTACTTACTTACTTACTTACTTACATACATACAGCATTGGCCACGCAAGCTGCATTCGGTCTTTGGCCTCACCAATCAGCCTCCTCCAGCATCCTCGGTCCATGTATGCTTCTTCAGACAGCCCCAGTGTACTCATATCCTCTTTGACCTGATCAATCCATCGGAGTCATTGTCTTCCCCATGGTCTTTTGCCTCTAACATCTTCCTCCACTATTTGCCTCATGATCTGGCGTTCTCGACATATTACGTGTCTATACCACTTCAGTCTTCTTTCTTTTCCTCCATTCATCTCCATCCTTCGCTGGCTCAAAAATCTGTCCGAGAACGGCATTCTCAAATGTCAGGAGTTTTCTTTCCGTCTTTTGGGTGATGGTCCAGGTGTCTGCTCCATATAGGAGTACAGGTTGTATTATTGTCTTGTATATCTTGGTCTTTGAGGATCTCAATAGAAGCCAGGACTTTAACAGATTTCCCAGAGCAAATCTTGACCTGTTTCCTGCTTGTATTTGTGCTGTAATTTCCTGAACTATCTTGTTACTTTCACCGAGTATAGCCCCAAGATATTTAAAGTCTTTTACCCTTTCAAAGACTTTGACCTCCACCTTCAGGGATCTGTCATTTTCTCTGCTAAGTGGTATTTTGTGTTATCCATATTCAACTCCAGGCTTGCTCTCATTGCCTCTTCCATTAATGTTCTTGTCATCAGAACCAGGTCTTGCTCTTTCTCTGCTATTAAAACTACATGATCTGCATAGGCCAGGGTGCTGATTCTTCCCAGCTGCATTCCTGTCTCTAAGCTTGCTACTTCTCTCAGGGCTCTCTCCAGTACCAGGTTAAACAGAAGAGGGGAGAGGCAGTCTCCTTGTCACACTCCAATCCACTTTCACCATACATGTTGTCTCCTGGGTGCATATCTGTGTGTTTCACGAGTTTTCTGGGAACTTGAGCCCTTTCGAGTTCTTGCCCTATTGCTTGTCTATTCACATTATCATATGCGTTTTGGAAGTCCACAAAAAGGCAGTGAACATTTTTGCGGAATTCCCAGCTCTTTACTAGCACTTGCCATATTGTATTTAAATGGTGTACAGTTGACTTTCCATTTCTGAAACCTACTTGTTGAAATCCCAAGATCTTATAAGCTGTACATAGTTGTGTGATTCCTCTATAGTTGCTACATCTCATTGAGTCTCCTTTCTTCAGTATAGGGCATATGACAGACTCCTTCCAGAAGTTTTATGGTCGCTCTTACTTCTTCCATGCTTGGTAGTTCATACTCCTCTAGTGGTACAGTATCTCTGTTTTCTCTATATGATTCCTCTTCTTCATTTTCTGTTGGGTGTTTACATCCACATTCAGGAGGTTTTCGAAGTAGTTTTTGCGTTCCTCCATAGCTTTTATTTCATCTGTGATTATCTGTCCTCCTTGACCTCTGATCACTTCAATCCTTGGATTGTATCCTTTCTTGAAGAACCTGACTGTCCTGTAAAGTCTCTTGTATTTCCTGCTATCTGGTCTTCTTCTGCCAGTTTTATTTTACTGTCTGTGAACTCTCACTTTTCTGTTCGAAGGACTTGTCTTGTTGCGTCTCTAGCTTCTTCCACGTATCCCAACCTTGTTCTTTCATCCTGTTCATTTGTACGCTGTAACAGTTTCGCTGCTTTTCTCTTGGTGACTGCATCTCTACACCTATCATTAAACCATCCCCTGCTCTTACTTCTTTTCTCTATTGGTTTCATTTCCAGGTGAGAATAGTGTTTTTACATTCCAAAGTGCCACACTTCACTCTGTTTCTTCCGTGACCACCTGGCATTAAGCTTTGACCTGGGGTCATTTCCATGGTTCCATACCGAATTCGAGGCTATTTCTTGGTGTTTTGTAATGATCATCTTTTTTACGATGTGGGGGTGTTGGCCCCCACGCCCAACCCCCAACCTGGAGGACCAGGTTGTCCCTTTTAGTCTGGATCACCACCTTTGGCCTATCTGGTGTGGGAGACCCTACTAGAAGCGAAGCTACCCCCAGCCTAGCTCTTAGGACCACTTGACCACACAAGCTCCACCACCATGATAAGGTAAGGACACCACGGAGGGTGCCTATTTTGACTTGGAAACTATAATTAATTTTGATGGCAAATGCCATTTTGCTTACTCTTAATAATTTACCTGCAGAAACCCCATGTTCAGATATATAGCCACGTCCTACTTCGTACCACGACTGGAATCACAGATGTTCTCCAGCACAAACTACAAATTCCAAAGGCTCCAACAAATGACTAGGGATCCTACATGAATCACAATGGCATTGTATGTTACAGAATACTGATTTGTCAGTTATTCCTGGCAGATGCACTGGGAATCAACAAATGAAACAATACCTTACATGATCCTTGACTTACATTACGCAGAAATGTAGGGAGAGAGAAGTAGAATGTAGATCACTATTTCAGGCATAGTAGTAATAAAGAATTTTCACACCAGTGGCAGAGAATGTGAGGATAAGTCTGTTCCTGTTGTGTAAGATCAAAGAAACTTCCACTAGTGCTTACATTGGTCTATGTCACATACATTAAACTCTTTATCACCACCTAGCCCATAGACGGCAAGAATTCTGTGCACATTCAGTTCCGTCGTATGTGTGCGAATCTCTGTCCCTTGGGTACACAATTCCCCCACTACCGCACCATGCTGTCTTGAGTGGTAGGAGGGGCAGAGGAAGAAATTACAAATACCCCACATTGACAATGTGGGTGCACATGAAGGTTGGATGGCTTGCAAGTGGTCTGGTTTCACATTTCTCAACAAGATAAATCACAAAAACAAATTTTCAGTCTTCAGTCATCATTTTTGGCACCCGGAAGACATAATAAAATTTTTATCTGGTATAAACTGTCAGCATCGAGACAATTTTGCGGAGTTTTGTCACGTGTTACCACATAATCATGGCTTCCAGTTCCATCTGCACATGCACGGGGGTATTTTCACCTGAAACAGGAATCAGTCTCAAAAACAGATGTGTGACTGGCATTGTCCTCAAAATGCTTAGAAAATTGTCCTTGTAATTCTTTCAATCTCAAGGTGATTTTGTGAAAATTTGCGTTGTCTTTTACGAAATGGACAGCGTTTGTTTGTTTTTGTGTGTGTGTGTGTGTGTGTGTGTGTGTGTGTGTGTGTGTGTGTGTCAGAATATGTTCCTTCTATGATGCAATTTTCTTTTTAAATACATCACCATACAATCAGAAATAAATTGTTTCTCACCTACTGTGGACTGTGCGCTGTCAAATCCACTTTGCAAGGTCTGCAATCCATTCCAAATGCTCTGGTTTCTGTTCCTGCTTTCCTTTTTCCTTCAGAAATTTAACAATAGCTGGTTTTAAATTGAGAAATAAATCTAGGCATATCCCTTTACGTAATCAACGTACTTTTCAGTAATATTTAAAGTCTCCATACTCTGTTCAATTCCATCAAACTGTAGCGAATGACAGTTTAATTTACTATTCATACCCCCAGTTTCATCATTTGCTCCATGCCTGCAAACTTAGTACGAAGTGCTTTTTGACGTATAGAACAAGGAATTCTGCAGAAATCTGTCTATTGTTATAATTTTTTTTCTCATCCATCATCAACTATATCTTTAAATCCTTTCTGCATGATATTGTAACATTGTTCCATAGCAAATTTGTTGTACCTGTTAAGCAACTACATAAAAGAGAATTCTCATGTTTCTCTACTGTCATTCCAATTCATTTTTAAAGCTTGTGACGTTAGATTGCTTGACTTCCTCTTTTTGTGCAGTCAGCCACTGGACCTCTCAACTTTATCTGTACCACAAACAAATAGCAAAGGTAAACAGTGCTGAGACCATGACTCTGCCGAAGTGAAGAATGTCATACTGATAAGAAATGCAACAGTGCATTGGTATGTGGAATGTCGCCGTTCACAGAGTGCTTCTGAGAAGGACCAAGCAAAATTGAGACTTACCAAGTAGTGCTGAGACAGGCCAAGCCTTGGATCGCACGCATGCAGCACATTGTACACAGATCAGTTTTGCATGCCATCGATGACCATGATCCAGGCCATTACTTGTGATTTAACCCCTTAACTTAAAACACCAGTTATCTCATTTTTATTATTTTGATGGAAGCTTAAAATTGCTAGTATACTTGGGTAGCTTAGAAAACAATCTTTGAAAAAATAGAACCCCACTTCATTTGTTTCGGCACTGATAGTTAAGTTTTTGGCCACAAGCTAACATCTGGTACTACATTTGTAGACCGGCTATTGTGTTATGGTTGAGGTGGTTGCCACTAGGCATCATATTTACTGTGTGCAGCTTTGGATACTCGAGAACAAAATGCATGTTTTGACTCTTTCCTGTGTTGTTGTTTAGGCAAGGCTTTCAAAAAAGAATGGCTATAGTGATCCTGGGTTGGACATTGAATTTAGTGGCTCAGGAAGTGAAGAAGAATGTAAAATTATTACATTCTAGACTGAAAGTAATGATATTTCATCAGTTGTGTTAAAAGTGCTGGCCAGTGCTGAGAGATAAATACATTCACTGTGCTCCAGCCAGCCCCTTCAAGATTTAAATACACGGTTAGCTACACAGAAATTACAAAATGACTTCAAGTTTCAGGATATGTTAGATGAAGTCCAGTGAGCGAATATACTTGATATTTTATTATTGGTGATCTTCAAAAATTTTGTAGCTCATTATTTTGATATTTAAAAACTGTCTTTGTGTCTATATGTAATGTCATTATTTATAGGATGTTTTCCATTAATAAAAAAATATTATTTTTTGGAACATAATTTGAAAAGCAAAAAATCGTTAAGGGGGTTGATATGTATTTTTTAAGAGACTGGAGCATTTACATGTGTTAACTTTCATGTCACCACTTGCTGAGTTTGTTGGCCATTCAAAAGAAACAATGTTTTCTTGACAAATTTCTTGAGACCTTTCCATTACATTTTTCAGTGAGTTTTAATGTCGTACAAATAAAGTGAGCTGTTACAATTTTTTCTGTTTCTTCTGCAGGTAGGCATCTTGTCAGCAGTATTCGATGCTGGCGGTGTTGTTGGAAGTGCTTTGCTGGGACTAGCTGCAGATCGTCACAGCTCTCTCTTTCACACGTGGCTAGCAGTGGTGGTTAGTGCACTGGCCTTCATCCTGTTCCTTGTAACTGCAGCATGGGGTCCCCTGTACAATGCTATGCTGTTGCTGCTGGCAGGAGCATGCATCTGTGGACCTGATGCCCTTTTGGGAGGCTCACTCGCAGTAGCTGCTGGTGAACGTGATGGCAGAGGAGCTGGTGCCGCTGTGGCTGGTCTTGTAAATGGTTTTGGGAGCCTGGGAGCAGTACTGGAAGGTCCCCTGGTTGGCTGTGTCACTGATGCCTATGGATGGGAAGCTATGCTGCTGCTGGTTGTAGCACTGCTTTCTGTTGGTTCCTTCTGTGTACTGAAGGCACTATTGTTCCAAAGAAGGCAGGCTGTTTTGGTCACTGGATCTCTGTTAGCCAACATGGACTAATTGTTGTCTTGAAATATGTGAATGTAACTATTGATACATCCAGAGTACATGTACAGTATGTTGTTTACTGTCGATTTAATGTAACATTTTTTGAGAGGAACAGTAAATTATAATTTTATGAATTGTCATTTCTTTAGCCCATGTCACTGTTTGCAGAGGTTGATGGCTTGTATAATTATTGGTACAGAATATGTTTCCATGTCATGAACACATGTTTCTTGTATACCAGAGATGATTTAAGAGGGTGTAAACTGTTACTTTGTGACTCAATGTCTCTGCCATCCTTATCGCTGGACCCGTGAACTGCTGTTCGTGCATAACTTTTTATTGATTGTAAAGTAGTTGCTCTAGAAAAATTGTTATTAATGTTGTGGAAAAATGAAAACTCTGGTGCCACAGAATTAGATTGATTTTTGTTAAATCCAGACCATTATAGTGATATTGACTCATTCTTGTTCCCATGGTGTATTAATGCAAGTATACCATGTGGACCACAAATCTGTATGCTTTAATTACTGTGTTCAGTATTTATTAATTCACTAATTAGTACTCTTACCATTACAGAGAAATTTTATGGGCAGGGCTGAGTCCCAATTGAGTCTGTGAAGAGATCTAACACTGTCGTAAATTATGTTATGAATGCTATTATTAGATATTTAGAATGTGTGTAGTTGTTTCTTACTATTTTGTGGTAAGGGTTTTTCATATATATTGAACTTCAGCAGTTTCTTAAAGCTTAATTTCAAGATTTGATTAAGGAGGAAAAGATATGAAAAACGTAATTTTTAATAAGTTGACTGCCACCAGACCACAGCAGAGCCTTATGCCAAACACTGTGTGTCCACCGGCTGCCACAGCATAGTCTCTCATCTGATGCTGTGGCTTGGCCTTACCTGGTGGTGAAACATCCATCACTATGCATGCAGCAGTCAGCATTGTTAATTACAGGAACTTCAACTAAAGAGATGAATTGTGCACGATATGCATGTGAAGAAGACAAAAGATCCAGGTTAAGGTCCAACCTGGCAGTCATATTTAGATGAGAAATAAGGCATATGTAGCTAGTAATAGGTGTTTATGATGGCTCTGAGCACTATGGGACTTAACTTCTGAGGTCATCAGTCCCCTAGAACTTAGAACTACTTAAACCTAACTAACCTATGGACATCACACACATCCATGCTTGAGGCAGGATTCGAACCTGCGACCGTAGCGGTCGCGCGGTTCCAGACTGAAGTGCCTAGAACCACTCGGCCACTCCGGCTGGCATGTTTATGATGACCATGACTGTTGGAGACTGTTTTTTCCATACTTGCATGAAGTGGACATCTCACTGCATCTGTACGACGTCACTTTTGCAAGAAAGATACACATGGGAATGGAAATTTATATCCTGGAGATTGCCTATTAACATTATTTGCAATGACTGGTAGCTTCCTGTGAGTAACCAGGTAAATTTTGCATTCACTTTAACATATATGGCTTGCAATAGTTTCCAATCCTCCAGTGTCAGCTCTGTTCTTAACAGTCCTGGTAATATTGCCTACGGCTGTAAGCTATACTGAAGGCAGAATCCTATGTTACAGGATCAAAGTAATAGGGAAAAATTTGTTTTAAGGTCATAGTGATATATGTTGAATATGTGAAATGAACATTGAGTTTAAAGGTTTTCATGTAGTGTGTCACACAAGACCGTGTGTCTCACCAGATCAGATGATCACACTGCCACATTACTGTGGCATATTACTTTAAATCTTTCAAAGGTATTTGTCCATGTTTGCAGCTGGAGCTTAGTGCCCATGGATTCATATTGCACATAAAAGCAAATTCTCTTTTTTTTTTTTGTGAATGAAATATTTTCCCCATCCTCCATTATAAGAACAAATAAATTACTGTATTAAAAACTGGGTATGCTGAATGGAATACAACATGTGAATAGGAGCTAAAACTAAGCAACTAAAGGTTCTCAACTCATAATTCTGATCTGGAAATATTATTCTAGTATTTTTGAATTAAAACATTTAATGTTGGAGCTGTAAAGTGACACACTGAAATAATGTGGCTCTGTACCTGAATGTCACCCCTCCACAAGCACAAATAGCTGAAGTGGTGAAGGCAACCACTCAAGGTAATTGGGAAATCTGGGCTCCAGTCACAGTCTGACACAAATTTTCACGTGTCACTATTGAATAGTAGATTTATAAATATACAGCTGATATCAAGAAATTCAGTCAGCGAATAAATTTTGAAGTATTTCGTACAGCAGTGTATCATTAACAGTGTCTGTTCTTCCAGACCTGCAAGTAAGTAAAAGCTAAATTTTTTTATATAGAAACAACCAGAGTTGCAAAATTGTTCATAAAAATAAATTCTCTCTTTGGGTATCAGGTTTCTCAGTACCCACCTGTCACACACTACAATGGCAGTGCTAGTGACAGTTTCATGCAACATAATCATCACAATGGCTGCTGTGATCCCCAATCATGGAGCTGTGGACCAGATCCGAAAATTGATGAGGGATGGTCATAGTAGAACCCCTTTGGTGTCACCTGTGGCACCCCTGCGGCACAGCAGTACATCAACGATATTCCATGCTTCGTTTTGTTGCCCTGGATGGCGAGCCTCCTGTGCTTCCATTTCAACAACATAGTGCCCGTCGACACACGTCGAGAGTTTCTACAGCTTGTCTTCATGCTTGCGTAACCCTATCTTGGCTAGCAAGGTCATCAGACCTCTCCCCAATTGAGAATGTTTGGAGCATTATCGGCAGGGCCCATCAACCAGCCTGGGATTTTGGTGATCTAACATACCAATTGGACAAATTCTGATATGATATGATATGCCTCAGAACATCAAACAACTCTATCAACCAGTACAAACCAAATAACTGCTAGCATAAGGGCCAAAATAATATTAACTTGTGCAATTTGTGAGTTCTTTTCTTTTGAATAAATCGTCCAATTTTTAGGAAATTGTAATCATCGGTTTGTCTGTACGACACATATACATCACCCCTTCCATTTTCCATACCCTTTGGATAATTTCTTCATGGTGTGTCATTTGTCGTTTCTTGAGTGTACTTGCTGACCTTCAGGGAGTTGCATGCACCAGTGAACCATCATCTGACAATGAAATTCAATCAGCACTATTGTCTTTGTTTCACTAAACTTTATTGCAGACAGAACCATACACAGTCATTAGGAAAACAAAGAGAGAAGAATAACAATACTTTCAGCCACAACTAATAACAGAATCCCTATCTTCTAGAGAAATAGCAAACAGTTCATTCCTACTTAACCTATAGGATAAGCAGTTTTTGTCCTGTATTGGTAGCGCAAACACATTAAATGGTTTACTCCTACTACACACAATTCTAGTAACCAGGAAAATGCTTTCCCAATTTCTTAAGTAAAATGTAGGCAGCAATGTAATGTTTGGCTCTTTCAACAGCACTCATTCTTTTCATGTATGTTGTCACTACTGCTGGTTTTTCAGTTGTTTCATAGCCCATGTGTGTCTCTGGTACACCAGTTGTCAGCATTTTGGCTTGTCAGTATTTCCTCTTGTATTCAGGAGACCTTGCCATGCTAATATACTGTCACCTTTCTTAAAAGTCTATTACATCATGTTTCTTCATTTTAATTTTGTTACTGATTTGGGTTGTTCCTGCCATGTCTGCTTTTCTCCCCCTTCTACTGTTCAGTTTCCCAAACATTAGTTCGTAGGACCTGTATTTCAGGAGATCGAAATGTGTGTCATCAGAACTGTAAAACAGCCTATCGTACATACATGATATTCATATTTTGAATAACAAATCTGGTCTCATCAGGGCCTCAGTAATTGGACAGTCATATTATGGTGTTAAAAACAGTCTGACGTTTGGATTCCTTATCCCCTACTTGACTTATCATTTACATTGAGGTGTTCCCTGATTTCACCGCCTCTAAGAGGTGTGCACTTCGATGGAAATCCCGTGTCTGGTAGCATTTGCTCTCAAGTCACTGCAAATTAGTAATAAAGTAGTTTTTGTGATAGGAATTCAGCAAAAACTACACACACCAAAAAAAAATTTGCGTCACCCCAGTTTCCAGAACTCTTGAAGGGAGACGTTGACTGTGGATATTGTGGCACAGACACAATCCCTCTGACTGTTCAGAGACATCATTAAACCCCCCCAAAGATGTAAACAATCATGCATGAGCAACACCTATTAGATGGAGGGGGTCTGACAGCTGATCAGTTCCAGTCATTCCACCAGGAAGGAGGTACACAGCTCATGTTGTCTGTAGTTCAACCATGCCTAGATGGTCAATATTGTGGTTTGATAGTGTCCTCATTGTTACTTTGTGCCAGGAAGGGCTCTCAACAAGGAAAGTGTCCACGTGTCTCAGAGTGAACCAAAGTAGTGATGTTCGGACTTGGAGGAGATACAGAGAGACATGAACTGTCGATGACATGCCTCGCTCAGGCCGTCCAAGGGCTACTACTGCAGTGGATGGCCGTTACCTGCAGATTATGTCTCGGTGGAACCATGTCAACACCACCACCATGTTGATAATGCTTTTCGTTCAGCTGCAGGATGTTGTGTTAAGAGTCATACTGTGTGCAGTAGGCTGCATGATGCACAACTTCTCCCCCATCGTCCTTGGCGAGGTCTATCTTTGCAACCACGACACCATGCAGCATGGTACAGATGGGCCCAACAACATGCCGAAAGGACCGCTCAGGATTGGCATCGCGTTCTCTTCAGTGATGAGTGTCGCATACGCCTTCAACCAATCATCGGAGATGTGTTTAGAGGCAACCCGGTCAGGCTGAATGCCTTAGACACACTGTCCAGTGAGTGTAGCAAGATGGAGGTTCCCTGCTGTTTTGGGGTGGCATTATGTGGGGCTGACACACGCTGCTGGTGTTCATGGAAAGTGCCGTAATGTCTGTACGATATGTGAATGCCACCCTCCGACCGATAGTACAACCATATCAGCAGCATATTGGCGAGGCATTCATCTTTGTGGACAACAATTTGCACCCCCATCGTGCACATCTTGTGTATGACTTCCTTCAGGATAACAACATCGCTCGAATAGAGTGGATAGCATGTTCTCCAGACATGACCCTGTTGAACATGCCTGGGATGGATAGAAAAGGGCTGTTTATGGATGACGCGACCCACCAACTACTTTGAGGGATCCACACCGAATCACAGTTGAGGAGTGGGACAATCTGAACCAACAGTGCCTTGATGAACTTGTGGATAGTATGCTACGACGAAGACAGGCATGCACCAATGCAAGAGGACATGCTGCTGCGTATTACAGTTGATGATGTGCACAGCAATCTAGACCACCACCTCCAAAGATCTCGCTGCATGGTGGTATAACATGCAAAGTGTGGTTTTCATGAGCAATAAAATGGGTGGAAATGATGTTTATGTTTATCTCTCTCCCAATTTTCTGTACAGGTTCCGAAACCAAGGGGGATGCAAAACTTTTTAGTGTGTGGAGAATAATTCTTGAGACAGTAAAGTGACTGGTAACCACTCAGTATATGGATTACAATAACAAGATGCTCATGCTATGGCCGAGCGAGGTGGCGCATTGGTTAGCACACTGGACTCGCATTCGGGAGGACGACAGTTCAATCCCATCTCCGGCCATCCTGATTTAGGTTTTCCGTGATTTCCCTAAATCGTTTCAGGCAAATGCCGGGATGGTTCCTTTGAAAGGGCATGGCCGATTTCCTTCCCAATCCTTCCCTAACCCGAGCTTGCGCTCCATCTCTAATGACCTCATTGTCGACGGGACGTTAAACACTACCCACCACCACCACCGCTCATGCTATGTACTATGGTAGTTTCAGGGTTACTGTCTGAACTGTATAACGGGAGTGTAGCAAAGTCCCACCTGCTGATATGGTGAACTGCAGAGGTTCAGTGAAGTTTTGGTAGGCCAAAAGGAAAGGAATTATTATAGCTTATTATTATTTAAAAAAATATACAATTTGTACATAGTAAAGTCCCAATGCGGAAACAAAAGTGGACACTGTCTTAGCAGGAATAAATTTTCTCCCTTATAGTACATAGATAAATGGTTACCTTAATGTTGGTACACGCTTATGAACTTGATTTCAGTATGTGTTTTTTTTCCCCCCCCCAACTGAGTGCTAATTACGGCAAGTGCTAACAAGCTGCAGCCAGTGCTGCTTCCATGTGTGATGTGCATTTATTAAAATTTTTCAGGAAGAGAGCTGGTGATACACACACCTTTTTTACACAACGATAGTTTGACTGCAATCCAAAAAAGAAAAAAAAAATCTCTATTTGTACACAACACACAAACTAGCATGTGACGAACCTGGCAAAGTTTCTGAGCACATATGAGTAAGGGACAAGCGACCAGTATGTCAAAATTTATCTGTTCTTACTTTGTTTACAATCTATTTTTCAGGCACCAGAAACATCAAAGGAGTGCATTTTTGTAGCAATATGTTCTCCTTTAAATGGAACTTTTAATGCTTCATAGACAGTATAAAAGAAAAGCATACATAATTTGAAGTCCCCAAACACAGTGGAATTTGTTGTTGTAGGTCTCAGTTCAAAGACTATTTTAATGCAGCTGCCTACACTACTATTTTCTGTGCAGGACTCTTCATCTGTAACTCCTGCAACCTGACCTGCTTACTGTATTCATCACTAGGTCCCTCCCATGGGGATCACCACTCTTTGGTGAGTTCGTGCTTGGCTACCATGGAACTCCATCCTATGCAGCACCTTTCCCCTTCTGTGCTGCATGTCTGTCCTTCTGCTATTCTTTTTCCCCTCCCTTGGGGAAAATATCTGAGATATTTTTGGGAATATGTTCTTAATTTTCAGTAGCCTGACTTCAAAACAGTCCCTCCACTGTTTTTTTTTTTTCTTTTTTTTTCCCCCCCCACTCTCTATCTCCTATCCTTCCTCCACTGCTCTGCGTTGAGGTTCCTCTTTGTTTTATCTTCCTCCGTGTGCACACATGAACACCACGACCCATATGTCCGATGCGTAAAAGGTGACTGGGTAGTGTGTAATTCCTGGCCACAGGTCGACAGGTAGGGTTCACACGTACACCTTAGTACAGGCCAGGACCAGAGAGGAGTGATTGCTTCAGCTGTTACCTTCCCAAATTGCCAATTGGTCCCTCTGTCAGGAGTTGGGGAGGTGTTACGTGAGGTTTCAACAATCACTTAAGGCGGATGAGTCCCCCTCTGAGTGAGTGGGGCCCCAGTTGGAAGGAGTGCACCATTGGAGACTTTGGCAATCATGGGGGATTTTCTTCCAAGGAGCCAATCACCAACTCAGTCTACATCTACTAAACAGAAATAGAATTAAGCTAAAGATGCAAAGACTCTCCCACCCACACCTCGGTTCCTTGTGGTACCGCATGCTGGAGGAGGCCAGTCCTTTGCTATGGTTAATCTGTTTATTTTTCATAAGTGTTGATGCAGTTGACGGCCCTGTGAAATCCTGCTCTCTTTCATGCAATGGCACTTTGCTTTTGGAGGCTAATTGTGATTCTCAGGCACAACTGATTGCAGGTTCACTCCTCCATCCTGTTCATGTCACCCATTGAACACTGTATTCTTCACGTGGTGTTATTTACACTAGGCTGCGTGATGATTGGACAGGGTGGAATACAAAGTAGCCTCTCTGATAAGGGAGTCACTGCAGTCGATTCGATAATGACAAAGGTGGTTGAATCCTGCGTGCCTACGCACTCTTTTTTTTCTCATATTCGATGGAGTAGTGCTTCCATCAAAGATCAAAGCCGGCTATGAAGTCATCACGGTCTGACCATCATTCCGAACTCGATGCGCTACTACCATTCCACACATACAAACCACAGTTGAATGTTCCTTTGATACCTGGCCAAATGCATTACTTGTGGTAGGGATGCTCATGAGGGCGATTGCTCATCTCCTCCTTCCTGCTGCATCAATTGCAATGGCGACCGTGCAGCCTCATCTCTAGAATGTCGCATGTATCTTGAGTGGGCCGTCCAGGAGATCTGGGTGAGTGAAAGTGCCTTACCCTGTCACTCACAAGTTGTTGATTAGTTGGAAACCCTACGTTTTACTATATGGTACTTACAGTATGGTTTTTACCACAATGTGCTCCATGATGGACACGGCCATGCAGACTTGCAACCGCAAATGCAGCACCATAGTTGTAAAATCGCTTAATGTCATGATAGCATTTCCATCTCCTTGTCGTCCAGCTGTGCAACAAGCCACCCGATTTTCACCTCTGGTGGAGAAATCACCTGCTACACAACCAGCAGGCCATAAAGGACAAAAGGAATACTCCCACGAATACTTTATACGTCCCTCCAGCCAGCAAACACCTGAGTCTTCATCTGCCAACTGCAAAGGCTCAAAGAAACCAAACAAAGTCAAACATTCTTCTCATTCACTGACTTGGAGATCCTCTTCTACAGTGTCACCGTGTGATAGCCTCACTTGGCCAACCTCCGTTTCGCTGGTGCGCACTGCCAACCGTTCCTCTGTCCTGGAATCTGCTGGCCGACACAGTGAGAATGCCTATGCCTCTGTAGATCTCATGGATCAGGATCCTCTGGCCTCTGTGCCTTGTAGCAGTGAGTCTTTGAAGGCAGGCATTCAGCAGCCACTGAGGTGACAATCCATCATTTTTTTCTCTCCCCTATCCCCGTCATGACTCAACTCCAATGGAATGTTCGCGCCGTTCCATCCAATGAGGAGGAATTACAGCTGCTCTTCAAGCCACAGTGTCCACTTGTTTTCTGCCTCCAGGAGACAAAATCACATTGTCATGATCAATTTGATGTCTTGCATTTCTTTCTGGTCCACTTTGACCTTCCCCTCTCCCCCCCAAGGATGGCATTCCATCTTAGGGGTAGTCATGCTGCTCATTTGGGATGAAATTTATAGTTAAACAATCTCACTGACACCCGGCTGCAAGCTATTGCAGTCCGCATTTTCGTTCCCCATTTCACCTTTTCTCTTTGTATCATCTCCATTCCTCCGTCATTTGGTGTCACTAGGGAGACTTCCTCCAGCTTATTGGGCAACTCCCTCAGCCCTTTTTGCTGCTTGGTGGCTTTAATGTGCATCACTCTCTTTGGGTTCTTTGTGAACCTGACAAGAGGTGCACTCTTGGCTGACCATCTCAATCAGCTCAATGTCTTCTGCCTTAACACAGGAGCAACCATATTTGTTTCAGACTCCACATACACATATTCCCATTTGGACCTCTCGTGTAGCACTGCTCAGCTTGCTTGTAGTCTCAAGTGGTCCATTCCCTCTGACACATACTTGAACGACCGTTTCCTGTGTGCTACCTGTGTTTTATGAAGTTGTTGTTGTTTTTGTTGTTGTTGTGGTCTTCAGTCCTGAGACTGGTATGATGCAGATCTCCATGCTACCCTCTCCTGTGCAAGCTTCATCATCTCGCAGTACTTACTGCAAGCTACATCCTTCTGAATCTGCTTAGTGTATTCATCTCTTGGTCTCCCTCTGATTTTTACCCTCCACGCTGGCCTCCAATGCTAAATTTGTGATCCCTTGATGCCTCAGAACATGTCCTACCAATCGGTCCCTTCTTCTTGTCAAGTTGTGCCACAAACTCCTCTTCTCCCCAATTCTATTCAGTACCTCCTCATTAGTTATGTGATCTACCCTTCTAATCTTCAGCATTCTTCTGTAGCACTAAGTTTCGAAAGATTCTATTCTCTTCTTGTCCAAAATATTTATCATCCATGTTTCACTTCCATACATGGCTACACTCCAAACAAATACTTTCAGAAACAACTTCCTGACACTTAAATCAATACTCGATGTTAACAAATTTCTCTTCTTCAGAAACACTTTCCTTGCCATTGCCAGTCTGCATTTTATATCTTCTCTACTTCGACCATCATCAGTTATTTTTCTCCCCAAATAGCAAAACTCCTTTACTGTCTCATTTCCTAATCTAATTCCCTCAGCATCACCCGAAGTACACGATGCATTTCGGACCCTGTGGGTCGATCATCAGGTGTAATTCATCTTAATAAATGCTTTATTGAGGTGAAATGCATATTCCTGTCATGAAAAAGTTTGATGTTAAGTTATGAATTCCGTAAGTCAAACATGCAAAATATGTGTGAAATAGTGGAAAAGATGAACAGTGTAAACTTATCAAATAATCCAAGAAAAGCATTTTTAACGTTTTAGCACCATCATACATTCTTTTCTCCATCGTTTGAAGCTGCAAAATATGGATAAAATTAAATTATCTGTACCGTCAAAGTATGTTCCATTCCTCGCACTTGACCTTTACTTCGACGTGTACTGATCCCTTGGTTGACTAAGTCATGCTGTGACACAATTCGCGCAGGGAGACATGCTTTCTGCATTTTTCACTGTCATCCAACAATGGAGAACTGCATTCAAAACAAGTTATGTGCACAGTGTTGTTGAATTCTTCGGTATAACAAAAAAGCTAGCTAGATTATTTTTAGTAGTTCTTCCAAAGTTCCACTCCCTCTTCCATCATGTGGGCTGACCTCAGACAACACTCAGGGAACAATGTACATTGCCCTGTTTCTGGCCTGACCATAACAGATGATGTCATTGTGGACCCCATTGCTATCTCGAACACCTTAGGGAGATTTTGAGCTCCTCCCACTCTCACCATGCATGCCTCCATTGGAAATGAGTGGAGTGGGCTCGGGTGATCACTTTCTCCTCTGAGAATCATGAACTCTACAGTTCTGCCTTTACAATAAGGGAGCTAGATTGTACTGTTACTTCATCTCGATCTTCTGCCCCCAGGGCTTGGACAATGATCGCATTCAGATGCTGCAGCGTCTTTCTCTTGCAAGCAAGCACATTATCCTTCTTAAATACAATCGCATCTGGGCAGATGCCACATTTCTCAGACATTGTCGTGAAGCTACTGCTGTACCCGTAGTTAAGCTGGTGAGGACAAACACCTTCCTTCTAGCTACCATCCCATTTCTCTCACCAGCAGTATTTGCAAGATGATGGAATGTGTGATTCACACCCAGCTGATATTGTGGCAATTAACTAACCACTGCACAGTGTTGGTTTAGGGCACACCGTTCTGCTGTTGACCATCTTGTCACTCTGTCATCCCATGTCATTAATGGTTTTCTGTGGAAATACAAGATTGTGGCCGTGTTTTTTGATCTGTAGAAAGTGTATACTACCTGCTCGATTACTTGTATTCTCTGTATCCTTTACATGTTGGACTCCAGAGGCTGCCTGCCCCGTTTCCTTCAGAAATTTTTAAGACAAAGTTATCAAGGTACATGTGGTTTTTGCCTTGTCAGACACCTTTATCAAGGAAAACGGAATGCCTCAGGGCTCCGTCCTGAGTGTCGTCCTCTTTGCCATTGCCATTACATTATTATGCTTATCTCCCACTGGGCATCTTCAGTTCCATTTCATTGACAAATTTGCAGCCTATTGTAATTCTCCACTGTCCTGTCACCTGGAGTGTCATCTTCAGCAATGCATCGGTCGTCATTACTTGTGGAGCTTTGAGAATGGCTTTGGCTTTTCCACTGACTAAACTGTTTGTATGAATTTCTGGCATATCAATGGGTTTCTTCCTCTGTCTTAACTTCATGGGCACTGTTGCTCTTCCATTCGCTGAAACTTCGAAATTCAAGGGGCTCATGCTGGATAGAAAACTTTTCTCCATGTCCCCATTCCCTCAGTGTCCTGTGTGTTTTCAGTGGTACTTCCTGGGGAGCGGCCTCCATTTGTGATGATCCTTGTCCGTTCAAAACTAGTCTATGGGTGTTTCGTTTATGTGTCTGGACATCCGTCCATCTCATGTCATGTTAATAGAATCCACCATTGTGGCATCCATTTGGCCACTGGCGCCTTTTACACTAGTTTTGGTGAGAGTCTCTATGGAGTTGCTGCTGAACTACACGTGTCATAACAATGTGATGTCCTCCTCAGCAGATAAGCATGCCTCTTTCTCCAATGACTCCTTTGAGTGCCAGTATGGGTTGCGTCCCTCTTCTCTGCTACCTCCTGGAGTTCACCTTCGGCTATTGCTCCATCAGTTTAACTTCACATTACATGCCACTTACCCGATGGGTGGGACCCTTCAGCACCTTGGCTTTGTGCAGCACCTCATGTTCATCTTGGACATCATGCGCTTCCTAAGGAAACTACTATAGTTGCTGTAAGTTCCTTTACCATCGCACAGAACTTACCAGTAGTACCTTTGCGTATACTGATGGCTCTCGGACTAACCACGGTGTCAGGTGTGCCTTCATCATTGACACTGATGAGTTTCAGTCTTGGCTTCCGGAACATTGCTCAATCTTTATAGCAAAGCTCTTTGCCCTGTCAGGCCACACAGCATATCCAATGACACAGGCTTTTCAATTTTGTCATCAGCTCTGACTCTCCGTACCCTTCAGGACCTCTGCGTGCTGTACACAGTCCATCCCTTAGTGCAACGAATCCAAGAAAGCTTCCACTCGCTCACTCTTGATGGAGCCACTGTGATGTTTACTTGGGTCCCTGGTCAGATAGGTTGGAGGGGAAATGAGGCTGCTGACATTGCCGCCAAGGGTGCAATTTTCGTAGCCTGCTAGTTGTTCCATTCCTTCCAGTGATCTCCATGTTGCTTTCTGCCAGCAGGTGGTGCTACTTTGGCGTCACCACTAGTCTTACCTTCATGGAAACAAGCTCCAGGGAACTGAGCCTCTCCCAGCTACTTGGCTGACCACCTCTCGCCACAAGGAGATGATTTTAGTTAGGTTGTGTATTGGGCACTGCCTTTCCTCCACCACTTTGCGCTCTTCAACCTTTGATGGTTCGCAACTTCCTGACCCAATGCCCTTTTTTAACCACTTAAATTCTGCTTTATGTATGCCATCTGACTTATCGACTGTATGGGCTGTTGACTGCATTTTACTTTTTATCCATTATAGCAATATGACAAAGGACATCTAATCTTTGCTTCAGGACCTCCATTGTCTCTTAGGCGTGTTCTGTGGACCTTTCTTCAAGAGGAAATTCTACTTTTTAGCTGTGTTTCCTTCCATCGATTAGGCTTAATGTGTAGTTGCTTTTTCGTCTTAGTGTTCTACAGTTCTGACATGGACACATATGACCTTAGTTGTTTTAGCACCCTAAAACAAAACAAAACAATGACTAGGTCTCCTCCTACAATTTTTCCCATCCACTCTCCTCTAGATTAACAAAGTAATAATTTCTTGATGTCCACTATATGTTCTATCAGCCAGACTCTTCTTTTAGTCAGGTTGTTTAGCAAATTTCTTTTTCCCCCAATTCTGTCCAGTAACAAATCATTAGTTATTCAGTCTGCATATCTAATCTTCAGCATTCTTCTGTAGTGTCATATTTCAAAGGCTTCTATTCTCTTCGTGCCTGAGCCGCTTATTGTCTCTGGTAGATTTGTTACTCAGGTGATATCCAATGACTAGTCCACTTTTGAAGTTGCTGAGCTCTCCTGGCCAATTGTGCTAGTACTGCTTCACTACTGACAACATAATACTCCCTGCCTTCTTTCATAGTGGTGCATCTGCCTCTAATGACATCTTGCAGAAGGAAAAAAAAAGACACCATCCCTTGCAATCAAAATACATGCTGCCACTGTCCATTCCACAAACCATGAGACTTGACTAGATGGGATGGCTCACATACATTTGTGTCAGATAGCCACACTGAATGTGCAACCACATTGGAAGGGGTACCTGTGGGGCTAGTCTGGATTCGTAACATGATCCATTGTGGTTTCACTCCGTTGCTTCTGTGAATGGCTGAAAACAAGTTTAGGTTTAAGAATTATGAAAGGAGGTTGTGTATGTCAAAGATACCCTGAGACACTAAAAGGTTTCAAATTGATTATGTAATTATGAGTTTCAAAACCACATTTTAAACTGTAAGACATTTCCAGAGTGGATGAAGACTCTGGCCATAATTTGTTATGAATTGCAGTTTAAAAGTGAAGAAATTGCAAAAAAAAAAAGTAGGAAATTAAGGAGATGAGACCTGGATAAGTTGAATGAAGCAACTTACTGAGCTTTTCAAAGGGAGGTGTTAGGTAAATAAGGGTAAGGATCACAACAAATAATAAATGAGTATCCTTGAGAGATGCAATAGTGAAAGCAGCAGACAATCAAACAGGTAAAACAACAAGGCCTAGAGCAAATCCTTGGATAACACATGAGATATTGAAAATAATTGATGAAAGGAGAAAAATGCACAAATGAAGCAGGTGAAAGGGAGTAAAACAAAATGAGTGACAAAAAGTGCAGAATGTTAGAGGACACATGCAGGGCTGTAAAAGCATATATGACTGCAGGAAATGCAGAAGCAGCATATAGGAAAATAAGACACATCTTTGGACGAAAGTGAAGAATCTATAAGTATATTAAAAGCTCAGATGAAAAACCCATACTAAGCAAAGAAGGAATGGCAGAAAGGTAGAAGAAATACATTGAAGGGCTGTGTGTGAGGGAAATGCTGGAGGCAGTATTATAGAATGAGAGGAGGAAGAAAATGCATGTGAGATGGGAGATACTGATATTGTAAAACTAATTTGATGGTGCTCTGAAAGGTCTACGTCAAAACTGATCCCCTGGAGTAAATGACACTCCCTGGGAATTGCTGATCCTTGTGAGAGCCTGTATTGTCACTAACCTGATGTTCGCCTCCACTCATTGCCTCTTCAGTCTATAGATAAAACTGCAAATTCTAACTAACTATTGGTAGGTTTACATTCAAAAATTTACATGCCTCGACAATTTGTTTCTCTGATTCACACATTTATTAATTTATAGATGTTTTCATTGAGACAATGACTAGTTTGTAAGATATACTAGTGTCCGCATCAGTCTACTCCTTAAGATAGCTAAGTCACTGTGGTGAAGTTCAGTAAATCTATTGTCATGTAACTGCAGCATAGTTTTTCACTACACATTCCATAATTCGAACACAGCTCTAAACATCAATCCAGCTAAAATAATTAAGTGTGGCACAGTCTTATGTTCCCAATTCAGCATACAAACAGATTTTTTTATAATATTCCTTACACAAGTTAACACAAGATGCAGACTTTTTCACATGTTTCGGCACAGACGTTATGCGTCTAGATTCTAACCACAGACTGCCAATTTGTCACAAAGATGTCCATATAAAGAAAGGCATACATATAAACTGTTACTTGATAAACTGCGCATGCCATATTAAAAATCATAAATCAGATGAAATTATTAATTAGTAAATTAATTACTAAATGTTATGTCATACTGTCTAGAGAAATTAAACTAACATAGATATGTAGTCGAATTTTGGAATGTAACTGTGGCTATGACAAAATCTGCAATGAAAAATGATGCTATCTTACACAACTTCAAATCTGATTACTTTGGAATGTAATCAGTTTCATGCAAAATAAAGTATGTTACTCAAGAATTGGAATGCTTTCCGTTGCAAAGCTATGTGTCACATGGAATTATGCTGACTAGCTCACAAAGTTTTACATGTAAGAAACTACAGAGCTAATTTTGGTTACCATGCTCTGTAGCCGAACTGATGTTACTCCTGGAATCAGATTAGCCAAACTAATCTGAGCAATAAATTTAAATGGAAAAAAAGCTTAATTACACTTTTGGAATAGCGGTACATACGTCATATATTACTTACATAAAAGCACAGGGTGTCTCATGGAAGAAGCCCAGGAGGGGTCCATGGGTGCCGCAGTGCGTTTGCTAACTGTTGCCATTACGTCTGCCTGTTGTCGCTATGCATAGTTCTCGGACATCAATACTTCGCACGTGTTCCCTACACTGTGCGACTGAGTGTAGTGGTGTTGTCTTGAGTTTTTTTGTCAAGTTTAATCACTTAAAATATTGTCGCTAGATGTCATTAATGCAACTGTGTTAAGTCCAGGGCTTTCCTTCCCCGTATGTAGCTGGGCCCAGTCCTCGCACAGACTGTGTGTTGGGGTGTTTTGTTCAGTTTCCTGTCAAGTTTCCATTCAGTATGGTATACGCGAAGGATCAAAAAGTGTTTCCTGTGTCGAACTGTGCAAAAACAGAATTGTATGTGGAATGTTGGCTTGAATTCTTATGAAAATTTCCTGGTGTGCATGCTCCCAATAATTCAACAATATGCAAATTAGTGAAGAAATTTCAAGAAACTATCTTTGTTGCACAAACTAAGGCCTAGAGAATCTGTGCTTTAACTGAAAATAAATTAGATGAGATGGAGGAGGCCTTGGAAAGAATTTCGAGAAAATCTCTGCGCTGTTTGGCACTTCAAACTGGTGTGTCAAGAGCATCTGCTCACAGAGCTGTGCGCAAACTGAAATTGAAACCGTACTAAATAATGGTAGTGCATCAACTGAGGAACTCGTATACTGTTGTTCAACATCATTATTGCAATTGGCTGATGGGGAAGTTGAGCCTGAGATGCTTTTTTTCTGATGAAGCATGGATGGCTGCATTAGTTAATGCTGGAGCACGAAAATCATTTTGTATTACATCAGCAACCTTCACATGATGTGAAAACAGGAGTGTGGTGTGCAATTAGTGCAAGACCAATCTTGTCCCCCAAAACAACACGTTCTGACAGGTATGTGAACAACATATTGCATCATTTTTAAAATTTTTTTCCTTCTTCGAGAACTAACACCTATGGGAAAGATGTGCAGTTATTTTATGCAGGACAATGCAAGACCATACATTGCCAATGCTTCTATGACACCAGTACAAAGAGCTTTTGATGACAGGATGGTTGTCAGGCCTACTTGTTCTCCAGATTTAAATCCATGTGATATTTATCTTGCAGTAATGTTGAAAAACAAGATGTATCCAACCAATCCTCCACATGCCTGAAAACAAGGTTTAGCCCAGTCATTTCTCAGATTTCGGCAACGGAAATTCGTTGAATTTGCTAAATGTTCATATGACGTCAGGCTGCTCTTACCACAAAGGGACATTTTGAGCACCTACTGTAAAAAAGGTAAGTTTAAGTTAATCAGATGGCAACGTTGTTTATGAATAACTCTCGTGAAGTGCCCGCACAGCCGACTAACGGCGGATTATTGTCAGAGTTGTGTGCAGTGGCGGCCGGTAGCCATACCGCGTAATCCATGGACCCCTCCCATACATCTTTCGTGAGACACCTTGTACTTAAAATGCAGCAGAAAATTAGAGAAAGGAACTAAGGTGCAAAATGCTGATGACTTATTTACAGAAGTAAAACTGGTAGAAGTCACCTTTGGAGAATATCAGTTTGGGTCCCAAAGAAACGCAAGAGGATGTGAGTCTATACAGACCCTACACCTTACCTTATAAGACAATGTTGACTGGATCAACACTGAGTTCCGACGACAGCAGAATAAAGTACAAGAAGCACAAAGTTTCCAACAAGTTGTATAGAAACCAGACAGCAGTTATAAGCGTCTAAAGTTGTGAAAAGAAGTCGTAGTTGAGAAGGGGAGTGAGTGAGGGTTGTTGCCTATCTCTGATATTAAGTCTGTACAATGAGCAAGCCGTAAAGGAAACCAAGGAGAAAATTTGAAACGGAATTAAATTTCATGGAGAAGAAAAATAAGTGAAGTTTGCCATCAACATTATAAATCTATCAGAGATGCAAAGAGCTTGGAAAAGCAATTGAGCAGAATGCCTAAAGTCTTGAAACGAGATTACAACATGAACATCAACAAAACTAAAACAAATGTAATGGAATATAGTCATATTAAATAGTAGTGAAGGGTTCAACTATTTGGGCTGCAAGATAACTGACAAATGCTGAAGCCATAGCAAGAAAAGCATTTCTAAAAAACAGGAACTTGTCAATATCTAATACAAATTTAGCAATGGAAAGTGTAGAATGAGAGTCAACA
Source organism: Schistocerca serialis cubense (assembly GCF_023864345.2). Classification (NCBI taxonomy): domain Eukaryota; kingdom Metazoa; phylum Arthropoda; class Insecta; order Orthoptera; family Acrididae; genus Schistocerca; species Schistocerca serialis. Next base: position 375,852,211 of record NC_064643.1, on the reverse strand, counting down.
CCTCTACATGGTTAGTAGTAGCATACTGCCAAAACCGAAAATAATGCTAGAAATATGTTTCATTGTCATTGTGCCTGTCGAACTAAATCCCTCTATGTGATCAGTAGCTTTCCATATATTAGGGTGGTTTAAAAAGTTTCGGAATCACTACGAGAGGTCAGTGCTAGCGCAACAAGTTGTTCACATGATATCCAATGGACTGTTGCCTGTAAACATGTGCAATGTCAGTGCTCCTGGAAGATAGCTATGGTGGTGACGTGGCTCTGTTGTTCGTCCCACATAGTGATTTGCGAAAATGGAAAAATCGAGAGTGTTTAAGTACTTCATAAAGAAAGGTATGAAAGCAAAGGGCATTAATACCGATTTTCCGAATACACTGAAGGACTCTACTCCTTCATATACAAGAAACCATTGCAAAAGTGCACAAAAGGCCATGAAGGATCGCCGATTGAAAGTGCATGGAATTGCTTGTGCTTGTCAGATGTCATCTGAAAGGGAATATCACATTTTAAATGTAGAATTCGAAATGAAACAATTATCTGCAAGATGGGTGCCGCTGGATCAAAAACACATGAGAATGGGCATGTCGGAATAATGTTTCGCTCGTTTTAGGAGAAGTGGAAAAGATTTTTTGAGCCGGTTTGTGACCTCAGGTGAAACTTGGGTGCACTACTATACCCCAGAGACAAAACAAGTTACAGCAGTGGAAACATGTTGATTCTCTGCCACCGTAGAAAAAAAGACAGTTCCTTTGGCAGGAAAGGTCATGACATCAGTGCTCTGGGATGAAAAGGGGATTCTGTTTGTAGATTATCTCCAAACTGAGCAAACTATTACCGGAGAATACTATGCTAACGTCCTGGACAAGTTACAACAAAAGATGCGTGAAAAAAGGTCAGGTTTAGCAAGGAAGAAAGTCATTTTCCACAAGACAATGCGTACCCGCACACATGCCGTCGCCATGGCAAAATTACACGAACAAAGGTTTGAATTCTTGCCACACCCATCTCATTCACCTGATATGGCTCCATCAGATTTCCATCTCTTCCCAAAACTGAAAATTTTTTTTGGTGGACGAAGATTCACTTCAGACAAAGAATTTATAGTCGGAGTTGATAAAACATTTTGCAGGCCTGGAGGAAACTAATTTTTGACATGGGATCAAGGCACTGGAACATCGTTTGACTAAATCCATTAATCTACAAGGACACTACATTGAAAAACAAAAAAATTAAGTGATGTATGTACTTTTCTCATATTGTGTTCCAAGAACTATTCCAACCACCTTTGTAGATAAATAAGAAGTCCTGTCTAAAGGTGTGGCCTTGTATACCGTAATTTGCAGTGTCTTCTTGTGAATGTGGCACAGGTTTTCTGTTGTCCAGCATTATTATTAACATTTGACCCAAACAATTACAAAGTCACAGGCAATAGACAAAATAGCTCAGGAATTAGCATTCAGTTTTCCAAATGGCTTAACACCTGGTATGACACCATAAAATTTTCTCCAGATAAACTTTGGCCCCACAACAGTAATAAAGTTGCATGTCAATTTCAAAATTTTTCCGGTGAATTGATATCCAAAAAACTTCAGGCTTGCAGACAGTCATTTAATTCATGCCACAATATTTTCACTCTGCATCTACCAGCTTTATTTACGTGAACAAGTCTTCGACAGCTCACCTGAATATGGCTGTCAAGAGCCTAGTCAAAATATTGTGGGATGAATTAAACAACTACCAACTGCAAGCCCAAAATTTGTTTGAACAAAGTTGCACGATTTAGATGGACAGATTACCCCATCTTCAAACAATTCCCCCACTAGTCCTTTTAATTGCTACATCTGGGGCGATGACAAATGAAAAGATGGTTGTCTCACTGGCACGATAGTTAGAGACTCATATGCCACAACCTATTCCCCTCAGCACGGTGGTAAGTGTTCTAACTGGACCAAGTCACCCACACCTAACTTACATTGGACTACTGTTACAGGGATTTGATAATACTGAAAGAATAATGTCGTGTTCCTACAGAACTGAAATGAGAAATGGTCCTATCCCCAATTAACAATCAAACCCATGATTTTTAATGCCCTCAGACCACAAAATAAAATACGTGGAAAGTCCTCCACCCACCCTCAACATAATTTTCCACATAAAATCATAAATTCTGAAGGTACGTTTAGGTGGGCTGTATTTTATGGAAATATTGCCGTTATTGCAATAGACAGCAATTTTGTGATGTGGCTGGACAATACTGTTGATGTTGCAAGTAGTTGCCAAGGTATTGCCACATTGGCCACCAACTGTGGAGAATATTTTGTACTGTTCCTGCCTGTAAATGTCTCCATCTCGCTCTCAATCTTGTTTCTACGTCTCTCGCCGATAACGCTGCAACCACGTGTTTTTAATACCTTCAACTTGGTCATGAATGTGATTCGTTAGTGTAACTAAACATTGTTTCTGCATTATTATGTAAGTAAAGGCAAACTTAATTTCTAAACACTAGTGTTTCACCTAACCTAGGGTTCTGGTGTCAGATTTGAAAATTGCTCACTAAAATAAATCCTGACAGACACTGAAGCCCTGCTCTATCATTCCTTATTAAAAGACTGATAATACCTGAACGAAATGGAACCCTATGTCGGCGATACGTTTCTGCTCGATATATCCACATCGAAGACCAATACTTTTATTTTATATTATATATTTTTTCACAGTGCTTGGTAAATATGTGAAATTGTAGAAGAACATTATTTTATTTTCATTCTGTGCAGGATTATCACTACTTTTGAGCTTTCATCACGTCTTCTCTTTCTATTTGACTCTGTGAAGCAAGTTAGGTGGCACAAAGTAGGATTACACTAGGGGTGAGGGAGGGGGGGGGGGGTCGTGTGAATGGCCTAACAAGATTTATAATGTGAAGAAATAGCCCTTCAGTTGCGTTAAAAAACAATTTTGAACGTGAATAGTATACTCTCTCTTCCTGTCAACATTCTTCAAAAAACAGTTACTGAAAATTTTGAATAAAAGTCTAAATGACAAGATTGATCCTTGCGGTGCACGGAGACGTATGAGGTGAAATGTTGACGTAATCGGCGTCAGCAACTGAAACTGCAACATTTAACATCACCATGCAATTTTGACACCTCAGCAGGTCGCTGGCGTTGGCAGAAATGAAAAAAACGGACAAATATAACATGTGATGAAAACGACGGACCCATTGGACACCTTTTATTGTGCCACTTACTTGCTGCATGCTATTGTTTGCAAAGTGCTTATCGTCAAATGTGAATGTGCATAGTTTTCCTTTCAATTCGTGCTCCAAAGGAGATAGGCAGAATGCTAGAATGCTGATGTATGGAATATCTAATAATAACTCGATACCCAGGTGCTAGCTCTAAAACCGGCAGTATTTTTACAATGTGCAGACGATATATTTATAGGGCGATGCGTCGATGTATCGATGACCGATAATATTGTTTTAAATATCGGATGCTCTCTGGGATCTGATATCCATTTTAATTTGATGTAATAAGTCAGTGCAAGATAGCTTGTTTTCTAAGATCCAGATACGGCAGCATCCTTCTCCAATAAGTCTACTGTTTTGTTAAACAAAATGCTTGCGTAAATAAATATATTTTATTATGCTTTATTTATTTTGACAAATTAATTTGTCATCTTCAAAAGCTTACAAAATTAGGGTATTATAACTATTGCGACCTTGGCTATGCAGTTTATGTGAAGGACAAAAAGTGTATTAATAAACTAAGTAAGTTTCTGTAATAAATGGAAATGTCGTGTGACCAGGGCCTCCCGTCGGGTAGACTGTTCGCCTGGTGCAGGTCTTTCGATTTGACGCCACTTCGGCGACCTGCGTGTCGATGGGGATGAAATGATGATGATTAGGACAACACAACACCCAGTCCCTGAGCGGAGAAAATCTCCGACCCAGCCGGGAATCGAACCCGGGCCCTTAGGATTGACAGTCTGTCACGCTGACCACTCAGCTACCGGGGCGGACAGTTTCTGTAATATACACACATCAAAAAAAGTTTTGCATCACCTCGGTTCCGACAGTTTCGGAGCCTGTACAGAAAACTGGAATAGAGATCAACATAAACATCATTTCTACCCTTTTTTTTCATGCTGTACCACCACACAGCGAGACCTTCAGAGGTGGTGGTCCAGACTGCTGTACACACTAGTACCTCTAATACCCAATAGCACTGATACTGGTGCATGCCTCTATTCGTTGTAGCATACTATCCACAAGTTCATCAAGGCACTGTTGGTCCAGATTGTCCACTCCTCAACAGCGATTCGGCGTAGATTCCTCAGAGTGGTTGGTGGGTCACGTCGTCCATAAACAGACCTTTTCAATACATCCCAGGCATGTTCGATGGCGTTCAGGTCTGGAGAACATGCTGGCCCCTCTAGTCGAGCGATGTCGTCATCCTGAAGGAACTCATTCGCAAGATGTGCACGATGGGGGTGCGAATTGTCGTCTATGAAGATGAATGCCTCGCCAATATGCTGTCGATATGGTTGCAATATCGGTCGGAGGGTGGCATTCACATATCGTACAGCCATTACAGGGTCTTCCACGTCAACCAGCGGCGTACGTCAACCCCAAATAATGCCACCCCAAAACAGCAGGGAACCTCCACATTGCTACACTCGCTGGACAGTGTGTCTAAGGTGTTCAGCCTGACCGGGTGGCCTCCATACACATCTCAGACGATTGTGTGGCTGAAGGCATATTCGACACTCATCGGTGAAGAGAACGCGATGCCAATCCTGAAATGTCCATTCAGCATGTTGCAGTACCGCGCTGCATGGTGTCGTGGTTGCAGAGACAGATGTCTGGAGTGAAGGTGCGCATCATGCAGCCTATTGTGCACAATCCTTTATTTACATATTCCTCAACTTCCATTAATAACATGTTGAGAATATCTGATGTCTTTTTAAGCTCCTGCTGTTTCAGGTACATTGAACAAGATTTGTCTCTCAATGTGTGATATCCTTTGCAATGCACACAAGTAGTATGGCTTGTACACAGAGTTGCCTAATGGTTACTTCAACATGTACTACAATGGACTTCTGATCGTCACTGAAAGCTTAGGTGACCAAATTGGAGACAACGGAAGCACTGAAACGTCCAAGCAGATTAAAACTGTGTGCCGGACAGAGACTCGAACTCGGGACCTTTGCCTTTTTGCGGGCAAGTGCTCTACCATCTGAGCTACCCAAACACGACTCACGGCCTGTCCTTTCTTTCAGGAGTGCTAGTTCTGCAAGGTTCACAGGAGAGCTTCTGTAAAGTTTGGAAGGTGGGAGACGAGGTGTTGGCAGAAGTGAAGCTGTGAGGACGGGGGGTGAGTCGTGCTTGGGTAGCTCAGATGGTACAGCACTTTCCCTCGAAAGGCAAAGGTCTCGAGTTAAAGTCTCGGTCTGGCGCACAGTTTTAATCTGCCAGCAAGTTTCATATCAGTGCACACTCCAGTGCAGAGTGAAAATGTCATTCTGGGAACGGAAGTGCTGTTTCACAAGACTTAACTGTGCATCGCGTACCACTTATTGAAACATGATCTGGTAAGAACTGTGACGCAAATGTGAGGACACGTGTTTGTTGAGGCACTTTGTGTAGTGTGCATAAGTTATTTATACATTTGAACATCTTTTGAATGTGTGTAACAGGTATTGTACATGGATTCACGTCCTTTAGCTCTTGCTCTGATAGACATTTCTTATAACTTCTCACCAGTAAGTACTGAGACTAGATATATACACTCCTGGAAATTGAAATAAGAACACCGTGAATTCATTGTCCCAGGAAGGGGAAACTTTATTGACACATTCCTGGGGTCAGATACATCACATGATCACACTGACAGAACCACAGGCACATAGACACAGGCAACAGAGCATGCACAATGTCGGCACTAGTACAGTGTATATCCACCTTTCGCAGCAATGCAGGCTGCTATTCTCCCATGGAGACGATCGTAGAGATGCTGGATGTAGTCCTGTGGAACGGCTTGCCATGCAATTTCCACCTGGCACCTCAGTTGGACCAGCGTTCGTGCTGGACGTGCAGACCGCGTGAGACGACGCTTCATCCAGTCCCAAACATGCTCAATGGGGGACAGATCCGGAGATCTTGCTGGCCAGGGTAGTTGACTTACACCTTCTAGAGCACGTTGGGTGGCACGGGATACATGCGGACGTGCATTGTATTGTTGGAACAGCAAGTTCCCTTGCCGGTCTAGGAATGGTAGAATGATGGGTTCGATGACGGTTTGGATGTACCGTGTACTATTCAATGTCCCCTCGACGATCACCAGTGGTGTACGGCCAGTGTAGGAGATCGCTCCCCACACCATGATGCCGGGTGTTGGCCCTGTGTGCCTCGGTCGTATGCAGTCCTGATTGTGGCGCTCACCTGCACGGCGCCAAACATGCATACGACCATCATTGGCACCAAGGCAGAAGCGACTCTCATCGCTGAAGACGACACGTCTCCATTCGTCCCTCCATTCACACCTGTCGCGACACCACTGGAGGCGGGCTGCACGATGTTGGGGCGTGAGCGGAAGACGGCCTAACGGTGTGCGGGACGGTAGCCCAGCTTCATGGAGACGGTTGCGAATGGTCCTCGCCGATACCCCAGGAGCAACAGTGTCCCTAATTTGCTGGGAAGTGGCGGTGCGGTCCCCTATGGCACTGCGTAGGATCCTACGGTCTTGGCGTTACTTCCGTGCGTCGCTGCAGTCCGGTCCCAGGTCGACGGGCACGTGCACCTTCCGCCGACCACTGGCGACAACATCGATGTACTGTGGAGACCTCACGCCCCACGTGTTGAGCGATTCGGCGGTACGTCCACCCGGCCTCCCGCATGCCCACTATACGCCCTCGCTCAAAGTCCATCAACTGCACATACGATTCACGTCCACGCTGTCGCGGCATGCTACCAGTGTGAAAGACTGCGATGGAGCTCCGTATGCCACGGCAAACTGGCTGACACTGACGGCGGCGGTGCACAAATGCTGCGCAGCTAGCGCCATTCTACGGCCAACACCGGGGTTCCTGGTGTGTCCGCTGTGCCGTGCGTGTGATCATTGCTTGTACAGCCCTCTCGCAGTGTCCGGAGCAAGTATGGTGGGTCTGACACACCAGTGTCAATGTGTTCTTTTTTCCATTTCCAGGAGTGTATATGGAACCACCTCTTTGTGTCTCAGTGGTATGTCTTCTACAAATTTATTGGCGGCTGTCCTTGTAGCAAATCAATTCAAATTCTATTCTTCCCAATGATCTCGAGATATGCAATTTTATTATTATAATCAGAGTATGAGGTGTACAGTTTCTCCAGAGCCATGGGATGGTACTTACCAATGTTTCTATAAATTCCCTTGACAAACACACAAAAAAGACCAACTGCATCAGTCTGATATTTGTTGGATTTATTTTGATCATATATTGTACTTACATTTGGATGAGATGTAACTTTCGTCTGTGGGGTCTGTGCTTCTTCCAATTGCTGTTCACTAGCATATTTAATACCCGATGACTGCACTAATGTCTCCGTGTGAGAAAGGGGACATGGATCCTTATTTAAAGGATAAATACCAGCTATTCCACTATTGAACGAGGTATTGTTCGTTACCTCCTTAGTTTCTTGTTGTTTGTCATTTTGAGCCATGGCTGCTACTCTCTTATCTTCAGATCTTCGTTCTGTTCTAACACACACTTTGCTCCAGATCTTGTCGACTGGTTGACCTTCATACACAAGCACACAAGAGCTTCTGCACTTAAACATCCTGTAATCGCGATCGTCCAATTCATGATGGACTAAAAAGGTAGGCCATTCTGGCGAGTATGCTCTGATTTGTCAGCGATGTGTTACAGCAAGTATTAAGAACTCCTCCCAAACACTTAAATACCTCAGTTCCATGAAAAAGAGTCACAATGATCCAGAATTCTTAAATTTCAATCATAGATACAAAAAGATCTATAGGAAGGTGCTGACTTCTGCAAAAAGTCATTTAATGACGAACTAATATATAATGCAGAGAATAAAAGCAAAGCAGTCTGGGGTGTTATAAATAAGGATATGGGGAGAGGCAAACAAACGCAGAATAACATACTGATAAGGGAAGAGGATAATATAATAAATTATCCACAACACTTCGCAAAGTATATAAACGAGCATTTTTCAAGTATTGCAGAGAAGTTACAGCAAACATTCCCCAAAACAAATATAACACCTGTAAATGATGTTGCACTTAATGCAATGATGTTGTTTCCAACCACAGAGAATGAAGTCAATAAAACTGTTCAAAAACTAAAAAATAAGAAGTCAGTAGGCTTAGATGAAGTACCAATGTACCAACGCATACAGTATCCAAGGCCCCTTAACAAGTATAATAAATGAATCCTTCACGTCAGGGACATTTCCAGAGCAGTTAAAACAGGCAAGAGTTGTAACGTTGCTTAAGAAAGATAATGCAGAAGACATGGAAAATTACCGGCCTATTTCTCTGCTGTAACCATTCTCAAACATAATAGAAGCAATTTGAAAGACAGATTAATGAATTACCTGAATAAATACAAGCTTTTAAGTGAATCACAGTATGGTTTCCGAAAAGGCAAAAATACGGAGTCACCCATAGTAGGATGGTTTCCGAAAAGGAAAAAATACGGAGTCACCCATAGTAGGATTCACAAAAGTTGTACTTGATGCTCTTAACAAAGATGAGTGTGTCACAGGCATATTTTTGGATCTTTCTAAGGCCTTTTATACAGTCGAACACAAGATTCTATTAAACAAATTAGAAACATTAGGAATTAGAGGGGTAGCTAATGACTGGTTTCGATCACACCTAGCAGATAGGGCACAAAGGGTAGAGATAATACATACTTCAAATAGCTCTAAACATTTAACAAAACACTTATCAGAACCAAAATACATTGATGTAGGGGCTCTGCAAGGTAGCATATTAGGGACTAACACTATTCCTGATATACATCAATGACTTCCCCAGTAGTGTTACTCATGGTGAAAAAATTCTCTTCACTGATGACAGCAATATTATAATCACTGAGAAAACAAGAGAACTCCTTGCAGAAAAATAAATGAAACTGTCAAGGAAGTTTATGATTGGTCAATAAGCAATAAAGTGACATTGAACATAAAGAAAACTAATGCCATGAGTTTCAGTTTGAAACGTTAAATTAAATGTAGATGGCACCTCTATAGACTGTGTAACAAATGCAAAATTTCTAGAAATGAATATTGATTCTCAGTTGAAGTGGTGTGAACACACAAAAGTACTTGCAAACAGAATGTCATCAGCATGTTATGCCCTTAAAATACTATCATCAGTGTGTAATATGGAGTGTCTTTTAATTACATACTATTCATATGTACTCAGTTCTTAGCTGTGGCATTCTTTTTTGGGGAACAAATGGACAAAATAGGAACACAATTTTCAACCTCCAGAAAAGAGCCATAAGAATAATAACCATAAATAGTAATCAAGATCATTGTAAAGAACTGTTCACAACACAGGGGATTTTAAGTGTGCCATGTGAATACATTTACCAATCAGTTGTCCACATCAAAAATAACATTGGTAATTACTGCACAAACCGCTCTGTCCATGACCATGGAACAAGAGCTAGACTCAACTTACAGTTACCAAGAAAAAATAAACAGAAAACTCAAATAGCTTTTTCTGCCAAGGAATAAAACTGTGCAATAAATTACAAAAAGAGATTAAAGAAATTGCAAAAATACATTTATTTAAAAAGGCAGCTAAAATGTACCTGTTACACAATACATTTTATACACTAAAGAAGTACTTAGACAAAACACAGTAGGGATTTGGTTAAAAAGTTATACAAATAAATAATAATGATTACAAAACATCCAACATTCCACATAACACCTTCATAGTATGTTTTTTCCTTTCTTTTTTCTTTTTCTAGAAAAACGTACCTCCAAGCTATGCATAGCACAATACTAACACCTCTTCCTCTTTCTGAGCTCGACATCTCACTCATTATAGAGGGATGCTGACTCAGTATTTCAGGATTGCAAGTGGGAAGTTGTGGTACAGAAAATGGCCCAGAGATCACCAGTGTGTGTGTGTTTGTGTGTGTGTGAAGTGCTATGGAACTATGTGTGTGTGTGTGTGTAGTGTGTGCAGTGAGTACTACCATAGTCTAACATAACAGTCGCGACACTTCGCCTCGATTTTGTTGCCTACCGCGCCAGCAGCGCCCCAAGCGGCCAGTAACTTGAACTGTGAGTTCGGCGCGATCGTGAAAGCGAATAGTGGTTGTTTATTTTGATTTCTACAATGGTTTTTACAAGCGGGAGCGTTTGTAGCGCAATAAATTGCAGCAACAACAGGAAGAAGGCACCACAGCTGTCTTTTTTTTTAGGTTTCCTAAGGGTTCTGAGAGGTATATACCGTAATGTTACTAAAGTGTATCGTCAGGATTCCCTTGCAAACTACATGCGTATTAATGATTAATGTTTCGTTTTAGAAGTAGGAAATGGCTAGTTAATAGCAGGCGAGAAGACCTTATGAAAAAAGACCCATTTTACCTGTGTGATAATATTAGGTTTTGTTCGCTACTTTTGGAACAAAACCAGTTCATGAACGCAGACAATAATAAACTCGTGTGACATGCAGTACCCGCACTGTTTGACGTCCTAAATAAGCCACCTCAACTGACGATGAAGAGGAAACTGCCCCAATGATTCGACAATCCATCTAAAGCTGTAAAACAGTCCTACGACACAGAAGCAGCCAGTTCAGCTCTCCATGTATCAGTGCCAGATTCGTGTGAATCGTCAACACAGATCTGCTTTGACGATGAAATGGTTAGATTAAGTGCAGTTATTCGTGTCTTACAAAAGCGTAAGGTTTGTTATGTATTTCATTCACTTCTGTTGTTAGTCACTTAATTTTCCTTCCTTCCTTCGTGTGATGACATTATTTTGTTAGCACCTCGTTCACTGACAGATTGTTAGAAAATTATTCAAATATTTGGATTTCGTGAAATGTAATGTAATCAGCTCATTATAATGTTTTCAACATATTTCACCCACTGTTTGGCAGTTGCTTGTCCCACTTTGAATAATATAAAGATGAAGGTCGTACTTGTGGCAGCAGGCGACAATGACAAACACAGTAGGCCTACAGAACGATAAATAAGCTGTCGATAGCTTTTGCTTCTGTGCTTCTTACGTGTGCATATGTGTGTTTATATTCTTTTGATATCAACAAGGTAAGGTGGAATTCTAATTAACGTCACAAGTGTTTCTTCTTGAATGTGTTGTAGCTTTCCACTCGATTTATGGTTTTTGTCCGTACTTACACTTGTTTTAGAATCGTTTTTAGAAACATATATGCCTTCTGATACTACACAAACCCTTGGAGGCAGGAAAATAACTCAAATATTTTTTTGTAAATTACTTAGGAAATGGATGCAAAACAAACATTATGCTTACGACGCGTCTGATGTTCACTTTGCTCGCCGCTTGGAGCGCTAGTGTAGCTCCATCTGTCAAACGCTACCAACTTTTACAGCTGTGAGTGTCGCGACTATTATGTTAGACTGTGCTACTACTACCACTACATTACTTACAATTAGCAGCCAGGCGAGGCTCCGAGAGGATGCACGCTGCAGCCAGGGCTGTGTGCGAGTAACACTCGTTTCACACCACTTCCTGATAACATGACGTGGTTTTGCTGTCACGCATAGTATCGATGATCACATGATCGGCTATCGACTTTCTGTTCAGGGACGGTTGTATAATCTCAGGATAAATCAAGGCGTAGCTAACCGACGAATAGGCTAACCGAGGGTTACTTTGGAGTGCACATTGTATGAGGCCATTTTATTCCCCTGTTAGTTATTCCCGGAATAGCGTTCATCTCCAGTTAAGTTGGCAACAAGTGACGAGTGCGCTGGATATTTTCGCGTATGTCATTTCACGTTTACTTAGTCGTCGTCTGCAGAAACAGTGGTAAACATGAGAGATGTGCGTTCCGGATCGCAAAACTATTCACTTGAGTGTACTTTAAGGCTGGCAGATACTGCAGATGCGTTCAAGAATGTAGCAGAAACGACGAAAACTGCAGTAGCTTCATTCAATGAAATATTGGTATAAAATACTTAACTAAATTGGTAGTGTACTTATATATATATAACGATGTGTCTTGAATTTAGTTAAAGGATGAGTTATTTGTTATTTGATCAGTAAGAGATCCTTTTAGGTTTCGGAATAAAGTGCAGGAAAAATCTACAACAGGTTCCATTCACAAACAACTTCACACAGATCGACTGAGAAGCTACAACAGACATAAGACTCTTTTTAAAAAAAGAAAGAAACACGTAAATACTACGCAAAGAAAAGATAGCAGGGGCTAGAGACTGGTGGCGCCCCCATAAGTCAAATGTATGTTCCATAATGTGTACAGAGGAGTACACGATTTGATAAAGTTGTCGATAGAAGGACGCTGCAGTCAGTACGATTCAGATGCAACATTTCTACATACGACAGTATTCCATCAAATGTACCTGAATGATAGATGGTTGATTGTGAGTAGACTCATAATACAAAAGAAACTGTGAAATGCAGTCTGCTTTGTAAAATAGTTGGTCTTTTCAGTCTCTCCAACAAATTCTGACAACACAAATATCATGGAGATTGATTTGATTTAAAATTTTGAGATCGATTACTGGCTAGTTTGCTTCTGTATTTATGTTTTAGAATGATTTATTCATTACTGTAGTCAACGTCGTGCTACATAAAATACCATTGCTGAATTATTGAACACTATTTCTGCATCCACATTTGCAGTTCCTATTTCTATGTTGTGGTGGTTATTAATCACATTGAAGGTATGTATGCAGAATAAGATGGCAACATGTAAAATAAGGAACCATTATCTTTTTTATAATTCTGGAGTAGAAATGTACCTATGGCGTATATCAAACTGGGGACATGTTCTTCCTCACCACAAATGTTTGAGGAACAGTAACTATTTCATACATAATTTTGGATTGTGCAATCATCTCTAGCAGCTATATGTAATCTGGGAAGAATGGGGAAGTAACTGGAGATGTGACACATTCACTGTGTTCTGCCTTCTTTTCTGCAGTCATGACATCTTAGAACTGTCACTTCTGTTTTCAGAGTAAAAATAACTCTTCTCCAATTTGAAATTAACAGAGTTGCAGACGGCGCTGCATCAAAAGTAGCTTGATGGGAACCAGAGAAGGGAAAACTACTCGATTGGTTAAAAAAGAGCATAAAGCTCAAAATACAACCAGAAAACAAAAACAAATGATTTCATAATAAAAATATATTAATCAATTTACATTTGTTTACTGTATTTTCATTTAATTACATCAAAGAACTGAAATAATTTAAAAAACTACCTCTTGTATATGTTGCCCAGTGTCATAAACATCCTTTTAATAATCGTGCTGTTGATCCCCTTGCCATACCAATAACATCTCCAGTGGGCAGAAGGAAATCACCACAGATAAAATATATGAGTTGCCGTAATAGCTGGTTCATTGGTGGAACAGATCATTTCTGAAAGAAAAGAATGACTTGAGACAGTTCAAGATAAATTCGAAAACATAACTTTCCAGCCAGTCCTTCCACTGGCATGATTATGTAGATTCAATACCTAAGGACTCCTGTTAGCTGAACTACCAGTACCCATGCTTTTGTAAGACAAAGATAACAGTTACTTTATGATAAATGCGTATGTCATTATGTGGATAATACTAACAACTCATAAATACAACAGCTATCTACTATAGCTTTATTAAAAGAAAGCTATCCTGTTAATTTTACTATGTTAAACTCAGCTTGAGTATGCAGTTATAATTTACAAGTTTGCTAGGTTTGTTGCTTTGAAGCATTCACTAAAAGATGGAAAGTTGTTGTCCCAATGGGAGATGAAAGTGAACAATATTTTCTGTTATAGACGTGGCTGAGTGAACTCGGACATTAGTGAACTATCAAATTTTTGTTACAATAAACAATTGTAATAAGCCATCAAGGTCAGAAGAATGGCACTTCACAAAGTACAATATAAGGTATGTTCAGCTACCTACAATTTGCTATGGAGGAGGGCACTGAAAATAACTTGATATTCAATGGAAGTTAAAGAGTTAACTTTGAAGGGGTCCTCCAACAGTCATTACAACAGTACTAAGTTGCATACAGCACAGCTGCATACCCTCACCCACATCCAACTATGAAACTAAATCTGCAGTTTATAAAGAGCATCAGTACACACTGCACTTGCAGCCTGAATACATACATAACAATATTAAATAAATCACATACATTTATATTCTGTAATTTCCAAAAATGATTGCCTATCGAAGTCGCAGGGTCCAAACGATACATATCGAACATGCTATTGTAAATCGACCATGCGACTCTGGTGGCGGGCGTTATGAGTATGTTTACGGTGGCCACTGCAGCAACAACAAAAGAAGAGCATTACATAAATACTTGTAATTATACAGGAGACAACTTACCTTACTCGTTGTCGGTGTTGACATTACGTGAAAGTCTATGTGATGTGTACGTTATGGGGACAATTACCTTTTTGCCATAACCTGGGTAAACTCTAGTAATGTCACGCAAGAATATGGGTAGTGTGTCACATGCATTAACTTCTGGAAATAGAGGTACTGAAACAAGTACAGTTTGTCTCTTTGATCTGGACGCCCTTCTTGTTTAATGGAAGACTTCACAGATTTCCATAGCCGCTCAATATCCTGCGTGTGCAGTCTAGGGTTAAATGGTTCAAATGGCTCTAAGCAATATGGGACTTAACATCTGTGGTCATCAGTCCCCTAGGCTTATAACTACTTAAACCTAACTAACCTAAGGACATCACAGACATCCATGCCCAAGGCAGGATTCGAACCTGCGACCTTAGCAGCAGTGCCTAGAACCGCTCGGCCACAACGGCCGGCACACTGGGGTCATTCGAAGAGTGGTTGACGAACTCGTGGTCGAATCCTTCTGCTTTAGTGTCTTGTAGGACTGAAACCCATCTGTAATGACTTTAGTACCAGGCAGCTTGAAATGCTTTGCCAGATCCACTAAAGTGACCTTGTCTCTGGACACCACTCATACAACTAAACACTTCTGGGACTCTCTTTTTATTCCACTGAATACCCAAATATGATCGAAATCACTGTTTGAAGGTCGTCCTCTCTGGTTCTTCATTCTACCTATATGAGATTCGTCCACTTCAACAACTTTACTCGGTCCACCAATCGGTACACTGTCGTTCGTCACTACCACATAACACACTTCTCTAAAAATCTGAAGTAGTCTCACACGGTATTTATCAGATAAGTCAGTTTCCGATACTGTTGCTTGGAAGGTGTAGTCTCGAAACCATCAAGACAGAAGTATTACACTGGTCTGGATGGATAATTTGGAAGAGTCAAACCACGTATTCTTCCTGATGCTCGTTCGTTTTCCGCACTGCGCGCAATGAAATTGTAACGGTGTTTCAGCATCGAAACTCTTCTTACGAAGTTTTACGCATTTCGCACAACCACAGTCTACACAGTCCATCCTTTCCTCGTCGAGTAGTACTCCATATTTGCTACAAAAAGTCAAACAATTTTATACGCTGGATTTCCATGTGAGAGAATCCGCCGAAGAAACGTCAAGAACACAAGACATCCCACTCACTACCGACGTAAATCGTACAGGTTCCCGTAGAAACTCACAATTAATTCACAGAGGCATGTAATTTAGAGAAAGAAGGGAACGATAGAAAACAGACAAAAATGACGATCACAAATAATTGATCATAACGCCCACCACCAGAGTCGCATGATCGATTTGCAATGGCTTGTTCGATATCTGTCGTTTGCACCACGCAACTTTGATAGACAATCATTATTGGAAATTACAATATATTGTATGAGAAAATTTGACAGTCTAGCTGCAATCATTTTAATTGATCAACTTACTGCATCAACTGAAGAATGGGATACAACCTGTCTGCTTTGACCAATGACTCCATAATTACTCTTAGATATTAATGTCCTTATTTACGAACTATAGATTATAAATCGGTAATCTTCTGTGGCGAGGTGTCACCATTGTAAATTGAAATAAATAAATGTGTTTTTAAAACACAGGGCTATACATTGTGTACGATTCTTGTAGCTTGCATTAATTTAACTAACTTGTTCATTCCAATTCAGTCAGCACTTATTTTCACTCTTAGTGAGTTTCAAATGTTTTGAAAGAATAGCTTTTCATTTTGGACAGTCTTTACTTCTTGATTTTCGTTTGCAGGTATGGGTTCAGATATTCTCATGAGTATGGGGGACTTGAAGCAGGGTTCGTCAAATCGCAGTACGGAATATAAATTTTACAGTTGTTGCTTTTTTTGCCTTCCATAGCAATAGTATTAACTATGACATATTTCAGTCGATACTACTACTATCGAAGGGGAAAAGACTGACATTCAAAAAATTTGTATCCCGTAATTCAGTCGACCTATGTACGTCGACTGAAGAATAGCACCCTCGGGACAGAAAAGCCGAAAAAAGCAACATACGTAACAATGGCATGCTGTGCCTCAGTGATAGAGTAAAAATCTCTGGAGTGAGCATTCACATGCGCAGAACAGATTTTGTGTTGTCAACATACATTGCCAGCCTGGTCACATATCCTCGTGATGTCGTGTGTTTGTCTGTATAGCGCCCTGTATATAAAAAACAGCTACCAGCCACATGTGGCTGGTAGCTGTTTTTTTATATAAATTATAAACCTTAAGTACAACAGCCAAGTTTCTCAACATGTCGACTTTCGACATAATAGCGTTAGCGCCCTGTGTATTTAGAATGTCACTACATACCTAATACAGACGGATTCTTTTTGTACGTGTTGTGGATTATTTATATATGTTGTGCATACATTTTCACAGTATCCATTTGATACCGGGAATAAACCAGCTACGTAACTTTTAAGGGCAAGTGATATTGTATTCTGCTTCTTTGCCATAGGTGTCACAGTTCAGATGCACTCGATTTTTGGTAGTTTTCGGTATGATACGTCACTTTATAGTATTACAGAGCCTGACGTACATTTTTGCAGTGATAGTCTTGCAAAACGACTTGACAGTACGCTAGTACTTTTTCAAGTGTCCGAAAAACACCGAATTTGCCACACATTAGCTATTATATCCCTGCTAATTTGTCCTTTTTTTCTGCTATTTCTGCGTATTTATTTTCTCGACCTAAAGCACAGTTTTTCTTACTGGTGACACTTTGAAGTATTTATTTAACGCATTTTACGTACTTGCTCCCAGTTTATTAAATAAATAGTAGACTGAGTAAGAAGGGGGGGGGGGGGAAGGCGATAGGAGAATAAATGTACTGTAAAGCACATACAGTTGGTCATGTAACAGTCAACTCATATAACACTATTAAGGGAAATGGAAAGTGACACAAATGAAAGAGTTTGGTGACATGTGTACTAATAATTTATACTTCTTAATCAAATGGCGAAGAAAATAAATTGATGATAAAATAGGCCAATTTGATTACCTACACCATTGTGTTTTTTATTTGATTTGTGCCGAAAATGTATTTAAGCTGAATGCAGAAATTTCACACAATACAACATATTGTAACTACAAATTCCATTTTGTTGACAGTCCTTCATTTCAATAAACATTAGCATATATTTAACTTAATATTTACTTTCAGTTTTCTGTGATCTAAAAATTACACACAGAGAGAGAAAGTTCTACTTCTTAATGTTGCCAATGCTGGTGGGTGTTTCTGCCAAGGGGGCTTAATTTATGAACAATTTGCTTTTGAATAAAACACAAAACTTTATTTATGTTACACTGCACCACATGGCAAATATATTTAAGTTTAAAATAAACAAACTGATCATAAATCATATTTACAAATTCCATTTCCCTCAGAGTCCATTTCAATTTGCCATTAGCATACGTTTAACTTCAGGTTTACTTTCAATTATCTGTAATCTAGAAAGTACACACACACACACACACACACACACACACACACACACACAAACACACACACATACACACACACTGAAAGAGAGAGAGAGAATTCTACTTTTCAATTTCGTCAATGCAGGTTAAGTGATTCTGACAAGCATGCAATATTTTATGAACATTTTTAATTTCAATAAAACACAAAACTTTATCCATCTCACACTGTACCACATGGCAAATAAATTTCAGTTTTAAACTGATCATAAATCATCCAAGTGCGAGTTATTAGGGAAAGGGCCCAATTTTTACCAGTCTGTTTTGAGGGTCACAAATGTCAAATGAAACAGACATTTCTTGAACAGTAGTTCTCAGTTGCCTTTCATGTGTATGAATACCAACATGGAAGTCACTATAAGGAATGATTACTGCAGGTGACCAAATGCTTTGTTCAACAATGTCAAACTTCCCACACATAACTGATTTAAAACATTTATATAAAGGCAAACTGTTAAAATAAAAGAAAAAAAACGTTCCTTGAGGTCTATGTTTATGTGCTGCTCCATGACTCTGCTGTCAATATCTTTATTCTTTGCTTTTGTGTAACTTTTGTGTTTTTTTTTCAGTAAATGTGTTTTTTTTCATATCCAGGTTGTAATTATAAAGTTAATAAAATGTTTTCTTGCCTTTAAAATAATATTTTTCATCAGGTTATGGGCCCAGTGCACGTGTAAAGGCAAACAATATAGTTTAGTTAAAACTATATTTGAAATGAGCCTATGTCTGTAAAGAAACATGATTGCTAGCGGCGATTATAAGGTCAGTATTGATAAGCTTGAAGGACCTGAGGACTGGGCCAAATGGAAATGGCATATTTCTATGGTCCTGCGTTCATATGGACTAGAAGATATTATTAACGGTACGCGCGAACGTGTAGAGTTGCCGCAAGATGCGACAAGTGCACATAAAGAAGCGTATGTGGAATGGCACAAGGACGACGCAAAGGCAGCAAGTCGTATAGCAAGTGCGCTAAGTAAACCTGTGTTGCAGAACTCGTCTTAACGTAAAAGAATGCTAAAGAAATATGGGACAAATTACGCGCCCGATTTGAACATAGCAGTACTCAGCGTTTGAATATGTTGATTGAAACATTTTTCCGTGTTAAACGTGATGAAACGGAAGATCTTAGTGCACATGTGGCCAAACTGCAAACGTTATTTGTGGACCTGAACGATGAATTAGCAAAACATGAAAAAAATACGCTATCTCAAAGAATCTTAATTGATCGAATTTCGTCTACGCTGGGAAAAGACTACAACAATTTTAAGGATCTCTGGGATACGATACCGACAGAAAAGCAAAGCTTTAATTTATTAATTGAAAAACTCTGTACTATTGAACTGCGTGAAGAAGACATTAATGGAAGTGCAGATTTCGTCGTTTCTAAAACAAGAAAACGGCAAACAAGTAATCAGCAAGTAAAGATGGCGGAGTCACAATTAAAACAGAAGTTTCCGCGTAAAACATGCAAACAATTAGGTCACTGGGCAGTAGAGTGTCCACAGAACACTCGTGACAGCAATAAAAGAAAAGAAACGAGAAAGTGAACACGCTGCATTTACTTCATATGCTATGGGTGTGTGTACCAGTAATCACAGTGACCCAAATAAATGGTATTGCTACAGTGGCGCTACAAATCATATCACTCCCAACGAACAGTATTTTGTTTCGTATAGTGAATTTGATGCTCCTCAAGTAATTTCATTGGGAAAACAAGATGTCAAAATGTGTGCATACGGTCAAGGAACAGTTTACATCCAAATTCAAGGAAACAATAAATGCTACAATGCTAAAATGGACAATGTTTTGCACGTCCCTGATGCAAGTGTTAATCTGTTCTCTGTGAGAGCCATTGCCTGCAGAGGCTACAGTACTGATTTTAGTTATAATAATGTCTGTGTTCGAAAACAAGTCAATGGCAATATTGTTGTGACAGGTTATGTGAAAAATGGACTTTTATGTGTTGAACATGCGTGTTGTTAGAAATGCAAAAATGAATCATGTGAACTTGATGACATCATCTGAAACATTGCAAGTGAACATTAATGTGGAAGACAGCTGTGCAATTGGAAAGATGCATAGGCTGCCATTCAAAACACGAACATTCCGCTCTACCAGTACTGGTAAATTAATGCACGCAGATGTCAATGGACCAATGAGCACGAAATCTTTTGGAGGTAAGAATTATTATGTATGTTTCAAAGACGATTTCAGTATATTTCGTCGAATTTTCTTTTTAAGACACAAAAGTGAAGTGTGTACTGTGCTTAAGCAGTTTTTAAATGAAGTATGAACTAATGGACATGTTGTCAAACAATTTAGATGTGATGGTGGCAAAGAATTTAACAATAAGAATGTCAGTGAACTGCTTGCAGACAGGGGAATAGAGCTTCTGATTCCTCCTCCTTACACTCCTGAACAAAATGGTGTGGGTGAATGGGAAAATGAGACCATTGTTGAGGCTGCCCGGTCAATGCTAAATCCGAGTAAATTACCTAAAGGGTTGTGGGCAGAGACATGTAACACAGAAGTCTACCTAATAAATCATACTGGAAAATCTTCAGTTGAAAATAAAACCCCTTATGAACTATGGTTTAATCGACCAGTAGGACGACTTGATCATCTCAGAATTTTTTGCACAGGCTGCTATGTTCACATTAACAAACAATTCCGTTCCAAGTTTGATGATAAAGCAGTTTTTGGACGACTTGTTGGATATGTTAATAACAAGGATGGGTTTATAGTTTGGATTCCATCTAAAAGAAAAGTGGTGTTGAGTCACGATGTGAAATTTAAGTCAGTAGTTGTTTGTGGTTTACATAGTGATCATGTTGAATTTGAAGTCCCTCAGGAAGAATTTAATGATCCGAATTCATCTAAAGATGAGCAATGTAAATCTCCTAGGCTGTACACTTCTGGAGGAAGTCAAACTCAAGAAAAAATTGGTACTCTCGATTCTAGAGAAGTCAAAAGTCATGTGAATCTGATGAGAATACAGAATTAACAGAATTTCTAAAAGCAGAAGCTGCTGAATCTTTTAATGAAGAGAAACAGGAGAATAAAAGACAACGAAGAAAACCAACCTGGATGGAAAATGGTGAATTTTGTATGGCAACAAAAGTTGATGCACTTGAATACAAAGATCCAAACTGTTTTTCAGAAATATTTCAGTCAAACTAGAAGGAAGAATGGATGCAAGCTATCAGTGAAGAACTTCAATCACTAAAGAAAAACAATACCTGAGTGCTGGTTGACCGTCCGAAGAATGCCAAAGTATTGCAAACCGCTGGGTTCTACGGTGAAAGGTCGCAGTCAATGGAGGTACTCGCTTTAAAGCCAGATTGATTGCAAAAGGCTGTATTCAGAAAGCAGGCATTGATTATAACGACGCCTTTAGTCCTGTGGCACGTTATGACACCATATGAACTCTGTTGGCTGTAGCTGCTTCTAAAAAAATGCTGCTAGAACAATTCGATGTAAAGACAGCTTTTTTGAATGGAATACTTGAAGATGAAGTATACAGGGTGTTACATAAAGGTACGGCCAAACTTTCAGGAAATATTCCTCACACACAAAGAAAGAAAATATGTTATGTGGACATGTGCCCGGAAATGGTTACTTTCCATGTTAGAGCTCATTTTATTACTTCTCTTCAAATCACATTAATCATGGAATGGAAAAACACAGCAACAGAATGTACAAGCGTGACTTCAAACACTTTGCTACAGGAAATGTTCAAAATGTCCTCCGTTAGCGAGGATACATGCATCCACCCTCCGTCGTATGGAATCCCTGATGCGCTGATGCAGCCCTGGAGAATGGCGTATTGTATCACAGCCGTCCACAATACGAGCACAAAGAGTCTCTACATTTGGTACTGGGGTTATGTAGACAAGAGCTCTCAAATGCCCCCATAAATGGAAGTCAAGAGGGCTGAGGTCAGGAGAGCGTGGAGGCCATAGAATTGGTCCGCCTCTACCAATCCATCAGTCACCAAATCTGTTGTTGAGAAACGTACGAACACTTCGACTGAAATGTACAGGAACTCCATCGTGCATGAACCACATGTTGTGTCGTACTAGTAAAGGCACATGTCCTAGCAGCACAGGTAGAGTATCCCATATGAAATCATGATAACGTGCTCCATTGAGCTTAGGAGGAAGAACATGGGGCCCAATCAAGACATCACCAACAATGCCTGCCCAAACGTTCACAGAAAATTTGTGTTGATGACGTGATTGCACAATTGCGTGCGGATTCTCGTCAGCCCACACATGTTGATTGAGAAAATTTACAATGTGATCACGTTGGAATGAAGCCTCATCCGTAAAGAGAACATTTGCACTGAAATGAGGATTGACACATTGTTGGATGAACCATTTGCAGAAGTGTACCTGCGGAGGCCAATCAGCTGCTGATAGTGCCTGCACACGCTGTACATGGTACAGAAACAACTGTTCTCCCGTAGCACTCCCCATACAGTGACGTGGTCAACGTTACCTTGTACAGCAGCAACTTCTCTGACGCTGACATTAGAGTTATCGTCAACTGCACGAAGAATTGCCTCGTCCATTGCAGGTGTCCTCGTCGTTCTAGGTCTTCCCCAGTCGCGAGTCGTAGGCTGGAATGTTCCGTGCTCCCGAAGACGCCGATCAATTGCTTCGAACGTCTTCCTGTCGGGACGCCTTCGTTCTGGAAATCTGTCTCGATACAAACGTACCGCGCCACGGCTATTGCCCCGTGCTAATCCATACCTCAAATGGGCATCTGCCGACTCCGCATTTGTAAACATTGTACTGACTGCAAAACCACGTTCGTGATGAACACTAACCTGTTGATGCTACGTACTGATGTGCTTGATGGTAGTACTGTAGAGCAATGAGTCGCGTGTCAACACAAGCACCGAAGTCAACATTAGCTTCCTTCAATTGGGCCAACTGTCGGTGAATCGAGGAAGTACAGTACATTCTGACGAAACTAAAATGCGTTTCCAGACACATGTTCACATAACATCTTTTCTTTGTTTGTGTATAAGGAATGTTTCCTGAAAATTTGACCGTACCTTTTTGTAACACCCTGTATATGGAACAACCAGAGGGTTTCGGAGATGGTACAGGTCGAGTGTGTTTCTTAAAAAAGAGTCTTTATGGGTTGAAGCAAGCACCACATTGCTGGAACAAACGTTTTGTTGAGTTCATGAAGAAAGCTGGTTTTTTAAACAGTGATTCAGACCTATGCCTATTTTATCGTAGACAAAATGTAAATAGCCTTTATTTGGCAATCTACGTTGATGATGGCCTGATTGTCAGCAGTAACAAGAAAGAAATTGCTGTTTTTATGGATGTTTTACAACATGAATACGAAATAACAACTGGCAGTCTTGACAATTTTCTTGGCATAAAAATAAAGCAATATGAAGATGGAGCAATAATGATAAGTCAAGAGAAATACACCGAAGAATTTCTGCAAAGATTTAGAATGGCAGAATGCAATACAGTCTCAACTCCTATTGGACGTGAGGACAATAATCAGCACGAAGAAGTTTCGTCATCTGTATCCTACCGTGAAGCAATTGGTTGTCTCATGTACCTTTCAACAGTAACTCGTCCAGGCATCACTTTTGTAGTCAATAAAGCTGCTCTAGCTATGGAGAAACCAACCGCTGAAGACTGGAATACAGTAAAGCGCATTTTCCGGTATTTGAAAGGGACCTTAAATTTTGGAATTGTATATAATAAAAAAGAAGAGTTAAAGATTTACGCCAGTGCAGATTCCACAGGTGATAACCGGACAAGGCGCTCAACAACTGGAATTCTTGCAAAGTAGTCTGGTGGTGCAGTGTCATGAACAAGTCAGTTGCAGAAAGTAGTAGCCACATCCACAACCGAGGTGGAAATAATTGCAGCTAGTGAAGGAGCGAAAGAGTTAGTTTGGTTACATCGTCTGCTATCAGAATTAGCGGAAATGTCGGGGCAGCCTCCAGTTCTCTACATTGACAATGCTAGTGCATTGAAGTTCGCAAAAAATCCAGAATATAATCGACGCTCTAAACATATAGAGGTCTGACATTTCTATGTTTGTGAAAGATATCTGAATGGTGAGATTTTCTTGGAACACATTGATGGACACAACCAGTTGGTAGATATTTTGACGAAACCCCTTGAACGAGTACGATTTAATTTTGTATGTTCAGATATTGGCATGCAAGGGACAAAGCAATAATTTCATGATTTTTCTCTTTTGGAGGAAGTGTTAAAAGAAAAGAAAAAAATTCATTGAGGTCTATGTTTATGTGCTGCTCTATGACTCTGCTGTCAATACCTTTATTCTTTGCTTGTGTGTAACTTCTGTGTTTTCTTTTAGTAAATGAGGTTTTTTTCGTATCCAGGGTGTAATTATAAACCTAAAAAAGTTTTCTTGCCTTTAAAATAATATTTTTCATCAGTTATGACCTGCACTGCAGACAGAAACAAGAAGCAAACCTTAAGGAAATCGCAAGCACGTAAGTTTCATTCAGTGTGTTTCAACTTATTTCTGTATGTGTTAGATTAATTTTAATTCTTTTGTGTTACTGAAAAGACTTTATTATTGCATTTGCTTTGTTGAGTGTGGCATAAAATTAGTACTTTAAGCATTC
Source organism: Schistocerca serialis cubense (assembly GCF_023864345.2). NCBI lineage: Eukaryota > Metazoa > Arthropoda > Insecta > Orthoptera > Acrididae > Schistocerca > Schistocerca serialis. Next base: position 375,827,462 of record NC_064643.1, on the reverse strand, counting down.
ACATGTATGTCAACTATTGGTTCCTTTAATTTAGCATAATGTTAAATATGACAGGGGTGTCAACTTTAGGTTTCCTATTACAATTTGAGTTTTAGACTGTATCTGAAAGTAACTTTAATGCCATTCATAATGATATTATTTTTATTAGGCTATGTCACTTAGAACCCATAATTGACATAGGGTGTCAGCTTTAGGTATTCAAGTGTGAAATTAGGGAGTGCTATCTGATAATTTTAAATCGTTTATTTTCTAGTATCAGTATTCTAAACAATTGCTATTTTTAACTGTGCTTTGCAGAAACATGGATCAAAAGGAGTATCAACAATACTCAGAAGGGTCTTTGATCGAGGCCATTGATGCAGTGAACCATGGTATGAGTTATTCTTCTGCTTCAAAACAACTAGGGATTCCAAGGGTAACTTTGATGGGGAAACATAAGGGGCAGGTCCCATTACAAATGAAAATGGGAGTTTCTACAGCATTTTCAGCAGATCAGGGAAATTTGTTTACCTGAATGGGTAATAATGATGGGGAAAAGAGGGTTCCCCGTTTCGAAACAGACATTATTGTATTCTGCCAGAAAGTTGGCTGACGAATTAAAGCTTAAAGTAAAAGAGTCTTTTCGCAGTAAGAAAAGGTACAATGACTTTATGCAAAGACATTACAATTTAAGCTCAAGAATTTGCCAAAATTTAACTACAAACCAAAGAAATGTCACTCAAGTTAATATTAAATTTTGTTTTAAGGAGGTTCATAGTTATTTTGAGGCGAGGGGGCTAATTTCAGTGTTTGAGGAACCAAGTAGAATATTTAATCATGGCGAAACTTCCTTCTCCCTCAATCCAAAGCGTGGAAGGTTCTGGCTGAACGAGGATCGAAGATAGTGTATTAAGGACCTAGAAATGATGAAAAGGAGAACATAACGACACTCATTATGGGAAATGAAATTGGGGAACTTGTTCCACCAATGATTGTATTTAGGTAAATAGTTTTACCTGTTTATTAATTTTTGTATCTGTGTTCTCTAGCAAGCCTAGTTTACTTTCTGAACATTTTCTTTCAGGTACACCAGAATACCAGCAGCTGTAGCCACAGCAGTACCAAAGGAATGGGCCATTGTGCGTAATGAAAGTGGGTGGATGAACCACGAAAACTTCTATGAGTATATTGCCAACATTTTCTACCGATGGTTGGTAAAGAAAGGATTTCAGTTCCCAATTGTTTTGTTTCTGGATGGTCATACATCACACATGTCAGTCCCCTGAATCAGTTTTGTGCAGAGAAGGGCACTGAAATAGTGGACCTATATCCAAATGCAACGCACATTTTGCAACCTACAGATGTTGCTGTGTTCTGTACTCTAAAAATGTCCTGGAAGCAAAAAATGCAAGAATGGCACATGGAGCACGAACAATTAAATAAACAAAACTTTGCACACATGTTCAGTTCAGCTCTAGATGGTATAACACGCAAGATCCTTCAGAATGGGTTCTGTAAATGTGGATTATTTCCCTGGAATGCAGAAGCTGTTGTAGTTCCATAATTAGATGTAACTCAGCCACAAGTGGCAACAACAACAACAGCAATCCCACAGTCCCAGTTGAAAAAGCACGTAGCTTGGCGATAAGATCAAATTGGACCAGAGAGACTACGAACTTTTGTGGAAAATGAGGGAGACTGGGCAGATTGGGCAGAAGATTTGTCCCTTTACAACCTTTGGAAGAAAGTAGGTCAACAAGCTATACATGATCTGTCTCAGCAAACAACCTCACCAGCACCGTCATCTGCATCACAGAATGCCTTGCTGAGCTTGCCTCACGTTTCATCACCAGAACAACCTTCTGAACTTCAAGAATGCGAAATACAACACAGTCAGTGACACTTCTAGAACTTAGCACTCCACAAAAAGCCATAATGACAACAAATAAGTCGAAACCATCCAGTAGTGCAGGATTTGTACCATCACCCTTTAAAGAGCTTTGTTTTGGCCTAGTCATACCGCTTCAACTAGAGTAAAGAGAAAGAGAGAGAAAATTCCAGCTGTTGTCACATCTCCTCAAATGATAGATTACTTCCTAAAAAAGGAGGAAATGAAAAACAAACTAGAAATGGAGAAACAAGAAAGGAAGAAGACTAGAGAGGACAAGGAAATTATTCAACAAAAGAAGAGGGAAGAGAGACTAGCCAACAAAGGGAAAAAGAAAGTGGTGGCGTCCGATTCAGATGAGAGTGAAGTTCCGTGAAAAGAATGTGAAAGAAGGGGATTTTATTATTGCAAAATTTGTGGGAGGAAAACGAAATACGTCAATCTTCAGTTACCTTCACTTTGTTCAGTTGGTGTCAAAAGATCTGATAAAAGTTATAGGACTGAAAAGTATTTATGTAAGTAAGATCGAGTTTTTAGCAAATGAAACTGATATTTCCCTTATCTCACACCATCAAATAATTGATGTTGTAGAGAAGCCTGAACCATCAGTGACAGGGGGAAAGGATCAAATATGTTTTCAAAAAGTTGCTTAATGTAAAAAAAAGTAAGACATACATTGGTTTCTGGCATTCTTTTGTAAACATTAATTTTCAGCAGCAAGCGCCTTTCCGAATTTTCAGTTGCTTTTACTCATCTGTTTAAAGATAATCAATAATTTGGCAAGGAATGTTAATTTTTAAGTGCTATATTTACATGCACTTCAGGAGATTTACACCTACTACAAATGTTTGCAGTTAAACTTAAATAATAAAAAAAAAGTTTGGTGTGACTAGCATTGCAGATTTCTTTCCATCCTTGTCTATCTTTGGCAATATGGAAATTATGTCGACTATAGGTGCCAAAATTGTTAACTTTAGGAGCACAGCCATTTTATGATGTCTATTTTAGGTGCAATTCAAGGGTTCACATTTCCTTTCTTTTAGAAAAACATAGACTTTCATTTTTACAAGACATGATATTGTAGATGAAAGCTGAGACTCTGAAGTTCCAGAAAATAATTTTAGAACCTGTAATTATTTAATAGCATGGCCGTAATATTAAACAGTAGGAAAAAATTTTCTTAACCTGTCGACTATAGGTACTCTTACCTTAATTCCATCTATTGTGTATATTACAAGGATAAAAATAGCACATCTTACATTTTAATTTTTATAAATTTTTTCCTAATTAAAATGTTATTTTTCGATAATTTACTTGATTCCGCAATAAAGCTTAGGTCTACTACATAGATATGTACTGTTGCAAGTTACAGAAAACAATTAGAGCGATCCTTTATAAAGTTTAGGAAATATTTGTACCTGAATTCTGAAAAATACAACTTGTTGGAAATTGCGAATGAAGATAAGAGTCTAATTAAACTGTCCTACAGAACATTCCTGAAGCATAGTCTTCATCCTGCAGCATTTCTTCATCATCAAGCTTCCTCTTGGCATTCCTTTTAGCACTTCTTGCCTCTTTGCTAACTTGAAGAGCGAATCTCTCAACTTCATGCACCTGTTGTCTGTCACATGCAAGCAGTTGATGTTTCATGTTAGAGCCACATTTTATTAGATTAGATTGGATTAGTTTTTCGTTCCATAGATCCATGCTGAGGAGATCCTCGTGGATGTGGAACATGTCAATTTTTTTAAAGCTGAAATAACAATACTAATAGTACGAATACATACAATACATCATTTGTTTCTATTAAAAAATTCGTCATTGGAGTAGAAGGAGTTGGCCGCTAGTAAGTCTTTCAGGCTCCTTTTAAGCTGATCTATATTTGAAACTAAATTTTTTTATGTTTGCTGGGAAATTGTTGAAGATGAGTGTTCCTGAGTAGTGGACCCCTTTTTGAACTAAAGTAAGTGCTTTTAAGTCCTTGTGCAGATCATTTTTGTTCCTGGTATTGTATGTACGAACTGAGCTGTTTGTTGGAAAAAGAGATATATTATTTAGGACAAATTTCATTAAGGAGTAAATATACTGAGAGGCAGTAGTTAGTATACCCATTTCTTTGAAGAGGTTTCTACAGGACGTCCGTGAATTTACTCCACAAATAATACATATTACACGCTTTTGGACTCCGAAAACTTTTGTTTGACTTGAAGAGTTACCCCAAAATATCACACCATATGACATTATGGAATGAAAGTAGGCAAAGTATGTAAGCTTTTTCATTTTCATGTCGCCTAGGTCAGCTAACACTCGAATTGCAAATACAGATTTGTTAGGACGTTCCTGCAGTAATGTGGTGTGCTCCTCCCATCTGAATTTATTATCAAGTTCTAATTCCAGGAATTTAAGACTGTCAACCTCTTTTATCTGCCCTTCCTCATACTTTATGCATATGCTGGGTGGAAACCTCTTACAGGTTCTGAATTGCATATAGTGAGTTTTTTCGAAATTTAATGTCAGTGAGTTGGCTTTAAACCATTGATTAATATCCATGAAAATATCATTAGCAGATCTTTCTAGAACTACTCTCGAGTACTATTTATTGCAATACTTGTGTCATTTGCAAACAAAACGAACTCTGTGTCTGGCAGTGTAACTGATGAGAGGTCATTAATGTACACAAGAAAAAGCAATGGCCCTAAGATGGATCCTTGTCGGACACCACAATGTTATTTCTTCCCATTCTGATGATGACTGATGACTTAATTCACTAGTCCCTTGCACTGACACCCTTTGTTTCCTGTTAGCGAGGTATGACTTGAACCTTTTGCACCACTGTCCGTGACACTATAGAATTCTAATTTATTTAAAAGGATGTTGTGGTTCACAGAATCAAATGCCTTTGTCAAATCACAGAAAATACCTGCTGCTTGTAATGTGTTGTTTAATTAATTAAGTACATTTTCACTGTAGGTGTAAATAGCCTTCTCGATATCAGAAACCTTCAAAAACCAAACGGTGTTCTTGATAATACGTTATTTGTGGTCAGATGGTTGGGAAGCTGCCTGTACATTACTCTTTCTTAAATATTTGAGAATGCTGGCAAAAGTGAAATCGGTCTGTAGTTTGATGGTATCTCTTTATCCCCTTTCTTGAATAGAGGCTTAACATCAAAGAATAGAGGCTTAACATCTCCATGTTTTATCCAGTCAGGAAATGTCCCAGTTATAATTGACTGGTTACACAAGTAACTTAGAATTGTACTAAACTCAGAAGAACATGCTCTAATTAACTTTGTTGATATTTCATTGTAACCACTAGAATGCTTTGTTTTTAAAGATTTTATTATGGAAGTAATTTCTTTTGGTGAAGTGAGTGACATGTTCATGCACCTGAAGCTATTTGTAAAGGCTAGTTTCAGATATTCAAGGGCATTAGTTACTGATCCTGACAATCCAATTCTATCAGTAACGGATATAAAGAACTTGTTAAATAGATTTGACACACTATGCCCATCGGTTACTAATGTGTCATATTCCCTTAATGTTATTTGCTCTTGTTCCATTTTGGTTCTACCAGTCTCCTTTTTCACTATATCCCATTTTGTTGTTAGTTTGTTCCCTGACATTGCTATCTTCTTCTCGTAGTGCCTTTATTTAGATGTCTGAATTAATTTTTTTAATATTTCACAGTATTTCTTGTATTTATCTAAATCATCAGCACTGGAGCTATTCCTGGTCGACAGATACATTTTCCTTTTGGTCTTACAGGAAATCTTTATTCCTTGTGTAATCCATGGTTTTGTGAGAGACTTCTGTTTAATTTGAGTAACTTTTAGAGGAAAACAGTTTTCAAACATGGTACTGCCATTGTTCAAGAATGTGTTATATGTATCATTCATGTCATTAGCACTATAAACATCTTTCCAGTTCGTATCTTTGAGTAGTTATCGAAAACACTCAAGTTTTTGTTGATTGAGTAATCTCCTGTACTCACATTTAGCAGTCTTGATTATCTGCTTAGAATTTACATCTAAAGCAAGGAGCTGCATGTCATGATCTGATAGTCCATTTATTACAGGTTTTATGATATGAGTTTGTTATTTTTGCCTAAATTTCTCAGGACTTCCAGCCTTCCTATCACTCGATCATTGAAAACTATCACTGCATCTAGTACAATTTTTAATATACACTCCTGGAAATTGAAATAAGAACACCGTGAATTCATTGTCCCAGGAAGGGGAAACTTTATTGACACATTCCTGGGGTCAGATACATCACATGATCACACTGACAGAACCACAGGCACATAGACACAGGCAACAGAGCATGCACAATGTCGGCACTAGTACAGTGTATATCCACCTTTCGCAGCATTGCAGGCTGCTATTCTCCCATGGGGACGATCGTAGAGATGCTGGATGTAGTCCTGTGGAACGGCTTGCCATGCCATTTCCACCTGGCGCCTCAGTGGGACCAGCGTTCGTGCTGGACGTGCAGACCGCGTGAGACGACGCTTCATCCAGTCCCAAACATGCTCAATGGGGGACAGATCCGGAGATCTTGCTGGCCAGGGTAGTTGACTTACACCTTCTAGAGCACGTTGGGTGGCACGGGATACATGCGGACGTGCATTGTCCTGTTGGAACAGCAAGTTCCCTTGCCGGTCTAGGAATGGTAGAACGATGGGTTCGATGACGGTTTGGATGTACCGTGCACTATTCAGTGTCCCCTCGACGATCACCAGTGGTGTACGGCCAGTGTAGGAGATCGCTCCCCACACCATGATGCCGGGTGTTGGCCCTGTGTGCCTCGGTCGTATGCAGTCCTGATTGTGGCGCTCACCTGCACGGCGCCAAACACGCATACGACCATCATTGGCACCAAGGCAGAAGCGACTCTCATCGCTGAAGACGACACGTCTCCATTCGTCCCTCCATTCACGCCTGTCGCGACACCACTGGAGGCGGGCTGCACGATGTTGGGGCGTGAGCGGAAGACGGCCTAACGGTGTGAGGGACCGTAGCCCAGCTTCATGGAGACGGTTGCGAATGGTCCTCGCCGATAGCCCAGGAGCAACAGTGTCCCTAATTTGCTGGGAAGTGGCGGTGCAGTCCCCTACGGCACTGCGTAGGATCCTACGGTCTTGGCGTGCATCCGTGCGTCGCTGCGGTCCGGTCCCAGGTCGACGGGCACGTGCACCTTCCGCCGACCACTGGCGACAACATCGATGTACTGTGGAGACCTCACGCCCCACGTGTTGAGCAATTCGGCGGTACGTCCACCCGGCCTCCCGCATGCCCACTATACGCCCTCGCTCAAAGTCCGTCAACTGCACATACGGTTCACGTCCACGCTGTCGCGGCATGCTACCAGTGTTAAAGACTGCGATGGAGCTCCGTATGCCACGGCAAACTGGCTGACACTGACGGCGGCGGTGCACAAATGCTGCGCAGCTAGCGCCATTCGACGGCCAACACCGCGGTTCCTGGTGTGTCCGCTGTGCCGTGCGTGTGATCATTGCTTGTACAGCCCTCTCGCAGTGTCCGGAGCAAGTATGGTGGGTCTGACACACCGGTGTCAATGTGTTCTTTTTTCCATTTCCAGGAGTGTATTTAGTCGTAAAAAAACATTCTTGCATAATCGTTCCCATATGCAATTGTTGAAACATTCATTTCTATTCTGAGTGCCCCCATTAAGACATTTTCTAAGCAAAACAGGGTCACTCAGGTCTCTATAATCTGGTTTTGTTTCATTAATAATAGGCTCAGGAAGAGAATGCTCATGATGGTATATTTGACCACTTTGTTTTGCTTTTTGGTAACCATACCAAGAATCTGCTCCTTTAGGGCAAAGTCTGTGAATTCGATGGTAATCTGTGGACAACTTATGAAAGTAGGTGGCCCAGACAGCTTTTCTCATTGCTGTAACATCATTCAGACGTGCAGTTCATCTAATTGTCAGTCCATAATAACTCTGAAGGGGGTCTATTACAGTTTCTGTCAATCTGCATCGGCCACACAGAGATTTTCATCAAATAGCAACACTCCTTTTATTTCTCTTCATATCTTTCTCAAACTGGCACCCATTGTCTTTTGCAAATGTTTTGTTACCAATGTATCACCATAAACATTGAACTCATTATTTTGTTGAAAGCTTTAGAGTCCCCATCGCCAAGGTATTTAGTATATCTAACATTATAAATGGGCACCGACCTCTGAAATATTTTTAGAGCTCCATCACACTTCATACCTCCACTGTAACCATCATAATTCTTAGAACATTGATGTTCATTATGTCCTTCAGTGTTACCGTGGCAGGTGTGGCAGTATTTAGATAAGCACTCAACATGAACAACTTTTCCATTCTCCAGTGAAGTAGCACTTACAACACCATTCAAGGAACGATGTCCTCGACATTGCCATGTCCCATCAAGTGCAACAGCAATATCCCTGGTTCCACTAATATTTACAGTTCCTTCTACTGCATGTTTCATAGATGCTTTACACACAACTGTCAAGGCACCTAAAAGTATTTTTATGTACTTGCTGAGCCCACTCGGAGGAGGAGGACGGTCCATCAAACCACAAAACCTTTGAGCAACCCTTCTTCCTTTTCCTATTGCGGACAGTGCATACACTTTCTTCACATTCACATCATACGAATTATGCACAATGTTCGAAGTAATTTTCGAGGTATATTTATTGGAGGATCTACATAGAATAACTAAATTTGACGCTAAACCGTTCCTGCTACTTTGTTGTTCAGTTATCTCCAGACAGCCTACACCATCACATTGTTTATGATTCACCACTCCATTTATCAAAGAAGATAGATGCCCACATCAATAACAAATCCACTACAAACAGCATCATTGTTAACACAAAAATTTGGGTCACCTAGAGGCATGACATGTGGGAGTTTCTTCCCTGAAGAATTGATACGTCGGTTACTTTCAACAGTTTGGCTTGCTTTATTTGTGAACTCGTTATCATGGGATTTTCTTTTATTCCATTTTTTGATGCATGGGATAGTTCGTGCTTATTGCACACTAAAGGATATGTACTTACACAAATATATGTACCACTTGGGCAACAAACATTCAGTAACACGTGGACAAACTGCTTCAGCGAAACCAAAGTATATACTAGCAAAGATAATCATTTACAGACACTAGAAACCTGCACTGTTAGCAACATACACTATGTATCATATGTATAATGGGTAGAAACAGAAAGTTCACAGTTCTTTTCAAAATAATACTGGTTTCTGTAACAGAAACAAAGGGGGCATGGCGGCATACGTGGCTGTAACTTTAAAATTTGGTCTATATAGGTCATTTTTATAGTGTGTATATCAATTTAATCAGGAAAGACTATAGAATTTAATAAAGTCATAAAAATGTTTGATTTTTCTACCATTTATAAGTACCCGGTATCCATAATATATGTTGTTATACTGCAGTTACATTTTTGTATTGCTTATGCTAACAATATAAAAGAGTCGTTCACATATAATTTATAGTATTACTGAACAGAGTAACTATTCTTCTGTAATACAGACATTGATTTACTTTGTCTTATTTTTTATGAAAGCTTATGAAAAATGTGTTTCCATTAAATAGTGCACTGTTTCTAACTATAGCTTTTTTTTCTACTAAGTTGTAAACATTAGTAAAATCGCATCTCACGGAGCCCTGTTGACTCTTTTAGTTTTGCTATTTGTTTGCAGATATAGTGCAGTAATTCGTAGCTTGTATTGCACCAGTCACCCAAATTGCTTCAATAGTGCTGATGTGAAGCTAGTGCCATCATCTGTTATGACACTCTCTGGTATTCTGAATTTTAACAACTATTGGTTAGCCATAGCCTGTGTCACTGTTTCCGCCAGTAATTTGGTGTGGTGATAATGGCTAAGTAATAAATGATGAACTATAGTTAACACACAGTGATTCCGTGCAGGCAATTGTGTGAAGGTGATGTATATGTCTAGTCCTGGCATTTGGAATGATGTATCCATCTTGGGTAACTTTTGTAACTCTGATTAGAATTAGTTTGTGAGTGGTGCTTCAGTGAGTTGTGTGGTTGGGGCCATTCACTATCCAATCGTTAAATCTTTTTTGAACTCTGCGTGCTGACTGTGTTGCCTGTTTTGTTAGATTAGTACTAACTCCATATATCATGAATACAACACTTCATAATGATGTGGAACATGTCAGATTAATAAAAGGTGTCTATACAAGATATTACATGACACTCAACTTTTTTTTTGTGGGTGTTGGGGAAATTACCCACTTACTATATCCAAAAATTCATCAAATGAGTAGAAGGAGTTGCCATTAAGAAATTCTTTTAATTTCCTTTTTAATGCTATATGGCTATCTGTCAGACTTTTGATGTTATTAGGTAAGTCACCAAAGACTTTTCCGTCAGCATAATTTACCCCCTTCTGAGCCAAAGTTAGATTTAACCTTGAGTAGTGAAGATCATTCTTTCTCCTAGTGTTGTAGCCATGTACACTGCTATTACTTCTGAATTCGTTTGGATTGTGAATAACAAATTTCATAAGTGAATATATATATATATCCTGTGAGGCTAGCTCATGACATAAGTGTCTGCAGGATAATCTTGGATGAGCTCCAGCAATTATTCTGATTACACGCTTTTGTGCAATGAATACTCTTTCACTCAATGATGAGTTCCCCCTGAATATGATGCCATACGAAAGCAGAGAATGAAAATAGATGTGGTAAGCTAAATTACTCAGATGTATATCTCCAAAATTTTCAATGACCCTAATAGCATAAGTAGCTGAACTCAAACGTTTCAGCAGATCCTCAGTGTGTTTTTTCCAGTTCATCCCCTTATCAATGCATACACCTAGAAATTTTGAATATTCTACCTTAGCTACCGATTTCTGATCGAAGTCTATATTTATTACTGGTTTCATTCCATTTACTGTGTGGAACTGTATATACTTTGTTTTGTCAAAGTTTAATGAGAGCCCATTTGCAGAGAACCACTTAATGATTTTCTGGAAAACATCGTTTACAATTTCACCAGTTAATTCTTGTCTGTTGGGTGTGATAGCTATACTTGTATCATCGGCAAAAAGTACAAGCTTTGCATCTTTGTGAATATAGAATGGCAAGTCATTAATATATATTAAGAACAGCAGAGGACCCAAGACCAAACCTTGCAGCACCCCATTATTGATTGTTCCACAGTTTGAGAAATCACCAGTTTAACGCATATGATGTGAAATGTTTATTTCAACTTTCTGCACTCTTCCTGTTAGGTATGATTTAAACCATTTGAGCACTGACCCATTCATACCACAGTACTTGAGCTTCTCTAGAAGTATTCCATGATTTACCAAAACAAAAGCCTTTGATAGATCACAAAAATACCAAACGGGTGACTTTCGGTTACTCAGAGCATTTAATATTTCATTAGTGAAAGTATATATAGCATTTGCCATTGAAAGACCCTTCTGGAAACCAAACTGATATTTTGTTAAAACTTTTTTATTACAAAAGTGTGAAGCTAATCTAGAATACATTACTTTTTCAAGAATTTTGGATAAGGCAGTCAGAAGAGAGATTGGGCAGTAGTTGTTGACATCAGACGTATTCTCTTTTTATGCAGTGATTTAACAATGGCACACTTCAGTCTATCTGGGAAAATACCCTGCTTCAGAGAGCTATTACATATGTCGCTAAGAATCCCACTTATTTCTTGGGAACAAGCTTTTATTATCCTGCTGGAAATGCCATCAATTTCATGTGAGCTTTTATTCTTGAGAGAGTTTATTACCTTCCTAATTTCAGAAGGAGAGGTAGGTGGAATTTCAGTTGTATCAAATGGTGTGGGTAAGGCCTCTTCCATTAACTGCCTTGCTTCTTCTAATGAACATTTAGATCCTATTTTCTCTAAAACATTTAAAAAATGATTATTCAAAATGTCTTCGACTTCTGGCTTGTTGTTTATCAAGTCTCCATTCGCTTTGATGGTGATGCCATCATCCTGTACTCTTGGTTGCCCTGTCTCCCTTGTAATAATATTCCAAATTGTTTTGATTTTGTTATCAGAGGTATTAATTTCAGACATGATGCACATGCTTCTGGACTGTTTAATAACCTTTCTTAATGTAGCACAGTAGTTTTTATAATATTTGTAGCTAAATAGTCTACATTGAAATCCGTATGCAACTCATCTTCATCTGGCACTTAGATATCAGTGCTCCTCTTGATTGCTGGAACTCATTTAAAACAAAATTATTTACACTGACAAGCACTTAAAAGCTTCCATCAATTTTATTGCACGAAAGACGAACTTAGTCTTGTCAGACATTGTTTGATCTAGTTCATTCTCTGGCAAGAGTTATTCTACACACACAGTATTAATTGGTGGATAAACCCCTGTGTTCATCCAGAGCAGCATTCCTGTACCTTTTGGTATTGTATTCCTGTGAGTCGACTCTGAGACTACATACAGGTGTTCCTAATGACAGTTCATTTGTTTCAGCAGCAAAACCAAGATGGAGTGATGTCACATCCAGATCCTTTGTGTGATGTCGATAGACTTTTATGCCTATGCTAGGGAGAATTTCACACACACACACACACACACACACACACACACAGAGAGAGAGAGAGAGAGAGAGAGAGAGAGTCATGGTCTCCATTATTATCAGTTTCATTATGCACATTCTCTGGCTTAGGGTTTAGATAAAAATGTCTGTTCACTTCAGGCAAGAAATTTAGTAGTTTAGTTAAGTTTGTGAGCTTCAAGCTTGATATAGTAGTTTTGTTAAGTCTCTGTGTTTCAAGGTTGACATTTGCCTTCCACCTGCATGTTTGGGCACTAGATTTCACAAGGTATCTACAAACTTCGGTGAAATAATAAATTGTGGTTTCTGTCAAAGCAACTTGAAGAAAATGGTCGCTTCCCATTACTGCAATGAAAAGTGTTACTTTAAATAACATTTCGTGGCAACCAGCTGAAAACATCATTGTAAAATTCCTGAAATGTACAATGTTATGACGAACGTAAGCTTTGGTAGTGTAAGTAGGCTTTTTAGGTTTTTATATTGGTAACGCCATGTAGCAATCACTGACTGTGCTGTGTGAAGGCTGTGGTTGGTTTGCATTGGTGGAGTAATATTCGCCATTGTAGTGTTGGGGAGTTGGCTGTTAACAGCTCAGATGGAAACCCAGTTCTAAGCAAAGAAGGGAAAGCAGAAACGTGGAAGGAGTATATAGAGGGTCTATACAAGGGCGATGTACTTGAGGACAATATTATGGAAATGGAAGAGGATGTAGATGAAGATGAAATGGGAGATATGATACTGCGTGAAGAGTTTGACAGAGCACTGAAACACCTGAGTCGAAACAAGGCTCTGGGAGGAGACAACATTCCATTAGAACTACTGACAGCCTTGGGAGAGCCAGTCCTGAAGAAATTCTACCATCTGGTGAGCAAGATGTATGAAACAGGCGAAATACCGTCAGACTTCAACAAGAATATAATAATTCCAATCCCACAGAAAGCAGGTGTTGACAAATGTGAAAATTACTAAACTATCATTTTAATAAGTCACGGCTGCTAAATACTAACGCAGATTCTTTACAGATGAATGGAAAAACTAGTAGAAGCCGACTTTAGGGAAGAGCAGTTTAGATTCCGTAGAAATGTTGGGACACGTGAAGCAATACTGACCTTCGACTTATTTTAAAAGCTAGATTAAGGAAAGGCAAACCTACATTTCTAGCATTTGTAGACTTAGAGAAAGCTTTTGACAATGTTGATTGGAATACGCTCTTTCAAATTCTGAAGGTGGGAGGGGTAAAATACAGGGAGCGAAAGGCTATTTACAATTAGTACAGAAACCAGATGGCAGTTATAAGAGTGGAGGAGCATGAAAGGGAAGCAGTGGTTGGGAAGGGAGGGAGACAGGGTTGTAGTCTCTCCCCGATGTTATTCAATCTGTATATTGATTAAGCAGTAAAGGAAACAAAAGAAAAATTCGGAGTAGGTATTAAAATCCATTGAGAAGAAATAAAAACTTTGAGGATCGCTGATGACATTGTAATTCTGTCAGGTACAGCAAAGGACTTGGAAGAGCAGTTGAATGGCATGGATATTTTCTTGAAAGGAGGGTATAAGATGAACATCAACGAAAACAAAACGAGGATAATGGAATGTAGTCGAATTAAGTCGGGTGATGCTGAGGGAATTAGATTAGGAAATGAGACACTTAAAGTAGTAAAGGAATTTTGCTATTTGGGGAGTAAAATAACTGATGATGGTCGAAGTAGAGAGGATATAAAATGTAGACTGGCAATGGCAAGGAAAGCGTTTCTGAAGAAGAGATATTTGTTAACATCGAGTATAGATTTAAGTGTCAGGAAGACATTTCTGAAAGTATTTGTATGGAGCGTAGCCATGTATGGAAGTGAAACATGGACGATAAATAGTTTGGACAAGAAGAGAATAGAAGCTTTTGAAATGTGGTGATACAGAAGAATGCTGAAGATTAGATGGGTAGATCACATAACTAATGAGGAAGTATTGAATAGGATTGGGGAGAAGAGAAGTTTGTGGCACAACTTGACTAGAAGAAAGGATCGGTGTTGAGGCATCAAGGGATCACCAATTTAGTATTGGATGGCAGCGTGGAGGGTGAAAATCGTAGAGAGAGACCAAGAGATGAATACTCTAAGCAGATTCAGAAGGATGTAGGTTGCAGTAGGTACTGGGAGATGAAGGAGCTTGATGAGGATAGAGTAGCATGGAGAGATGCATCAAACCAGTCTCAGGACTGAAGACCACAACAACAACAACAGCGTTGCGCAGTTGGACGTGAGCCGCCAGCAGTGGTGGATGTGGGGAGAGAGATGGCGGAATTTTGAGAGTGGACGATCTGGACGTGTGTCCATCAGAAAGAGTAAATTTGTAATATTGGATATCACAGACTGATATATATATTATGACTTTTGAACACTATTAAGGTAAATACATTGTTTGTTCTCTGTCAAAATCTTTCATTTGCTAACTATGCCTATCAGTAGTTAGTGCCTCCAGTAGTTTGAATCTTTTATTTAGCTGGCAGTAGTGGCGCTCACTGTATTCCAGTAGTTCGAAGATTTTTGTGAGGTAAGTGATTTGTGAAAGGTATAGGTTAAGGTTAGTCAGGGCCATTCTTTTGTAGAGATTATTGAAAGTCAGATTGCGTTGCGCTAAAAATATTGTGTGTCAGTTTAGTGTTGACCAGAATAGGTAAAGAGCGAAATGTCTGAGTACGTTCAGTTTTGCTCAGCTGTCTGAAAAGCAAGTAATGTAAGAGGGTTATCTGCATAGTAATTCATTAAGTTTTCTAAGGGGACGTTACTGTAGTAATAATTGTAACACTCTTAAGGGTTCTGATATCTTCGGTGTCCATTTTACAGACTGGAATGCTGAAACTGTGAAACGTGAAGTTATGGTGGCCCATTCCTTAAGGAGCTTCCAGCTTTTGTGAAGAAATGGGTGTCAGTGAAGCCAGTGAGCATTCCTACACAAAGAAAAAAATTGCTTTGGGCCCATATGGAAATGAATATCAGAGAATTGGAGAGACAACTTTTCGTAGATGTTCATATATACAGTATAGGGGTACAGCTCTGATAAAGGTGTTTCACAGTAAGCTCAACACATGTCAGGAGCACGCATACATGTTACAGTTTCAAACGTGGCAACAGTGTGCGTTAGATTCTCTTCGCCCCATATATACTAGCATCCTTTACTAATTTTAAATGCTCACTAATCCAGTTCCCTAACTTCATGTCTGTATGTAAATTATCAAAAAAGACAAAAATGTTTCCCCAGATTTACCCAAAAATGGGGCCACCAAGGTGATAGTACTATCATTAAGGGTGGGTGGAGACACACGAGAAGATGATCACTAACTACTGATAGGCATAGTTAGCAAATGAAAGATTTTGACAGAGAACAAACAATGTATTTACCTTAATAGTGTTCAAAAGTCATAATATATATATCAGTCCGTGATATCCAATATTACAAATTTACTCTTTCTGATGGACGCACGTTCAGATCGTCCACTCTCAAAATTCCGCCATCTCTCTCCCACATCCACCACTGCTGGCGGCTCAACTCCAACTGCGCAACGCTACGTGCTGTTAACAGCCAACTGCCCAACACTATAATGGCGAATATTACTCCAACAATGCAAACCAACCACAGCCTTCACACAGCACAGTCAGTGATTTTCATACAGAGCGCTACGTGGCGTTACCAATATAAAAACCTAAACAGCCTACTTACATAGCCCCCATGCTCCCCACAAAAAATTTTACAAACTGTTTTGGGCAGTGGCCAATACAGATTTGAAAAAAATTTTTCATAATTATAATAACAAAGAAATCAATTGCACACGCTTATTGATCCAATTTTGGTCAAAAGCTAAAATTTTCTCACATTCCATAAAGACAGTCCTGATCATTCATCACAATAAAATTGCAGTGTTTTTTTCTCAATGTCTGAGCAGTAATAGAAAATGCACATGGAAGTAGTGGATTTCCATGCAGTCTTGAAGAAGTAGTGTTGTCCTTCCAACGGAAAGACAGTGCTGACTCTTAACATGCAGACAGGTAACGGGTCATAACAGAGCAAACCTACAGCAGAGTCAGTCGAAGTTTTGAAGAATATTGGTAGGTAGGTCACCACAGAGCAGACCCACTGTAGTCCTGGTAGAGATTATGGTATTGGTGGGCCACCAGAGGTGCAGACCCACTGCAGTCCTTGAGAAATAATGGTATTGGTGGGCCATCAAAGATTCAGACCCACTGTAGTCCATGTAGAGACGGCCAGCACCCATCTGTTACGACTGTGCAGGTGCACAATCACCATCAAAGAGTCTTGCGGACAATATAGCAAGTCCATGAACCACCACTTGTGCACCCACAAATTTTTTTTTGTAATGTCCTTAGAACCAGCAATGCTCTTATCCAGTCCCTTGCTGAATTATTAACACACGTGCAAGCACTAACAGTCCCAACTTCTCACATACTATGCATATACTATGACCAACAGAAATGTGTGCAGTGAAATGAAACTTAATTTGAAGAACTGGAATCTATACAATTATAAATTTACAACATAAGAATACAATTACAAAGGTACTAAATACATCATTAAAGAACATAACAACACAGATAACATTTGTGGTAATGCAGGCTTTCCAAAAGAATCGAAATAACATTTACATCAGTGTTACAGGAATTATCAAATAAGTAAATACATAAAAGGTATGATTAACTTTCGAAACATCAACTTCACACGTGAGCATTAAAACAAAACAGAATAAATAGCGTCTAAACATCTTTACAAAGTAAATAACACATTATAAATGCAAATTATATTTGAGGATAACAGTATTCCTCATCATAGTGAATGTAGCTGAGTATTAGAAAAATTCTACAACATAAATCATATCAGATAAACACATAAAGACAGGAAGAACAAAAATAAACAAGGGTCCACAAACATATAGTGGAATAATACAAAATGAAAGAACAGGGTTTGTTTTACTGCAGTATTTTGCAAACAAAACTTTCTTTACCTCTTGGAGATCTCCCATCATTCATCATTATTCCCAAAAAGTTCTATCTATACCTCCTTTCTGCATTCTATTCATACTTCTTTCAAAATAATTATTTCTCATTGTGCAATACTCATTTTGGCCCAAATCTTTTTCATATAACTTCTCAATGCATTCTTTCCCTATTCTCCATGTCAGTTTCTTATATAGTCTACCCCCTCTTAAGCTAACTTTAATCTACTGAGCTCGGATATATATACTAAGGGACGAGGCAATGCAGCAGTACAAAACAATTAACACAAACAGCAATGACAAAAAAATGCAAATTGGCAAAGCAAGCAGCAGTAAATCTAAATTAGCAGAGCAAATGCAACATTACAACTAATAAGAGCCGATGTGCAGCAACAAGAAAAATAATCAGTAGTAAAACTGGCTTAACAGAGTAATACAAAGTGAAATTTAGTAGCACTATGCCTAGCAAACAGCAGCAGCAAATGCTGTAACTTATATCTAAACATGACAAAACTCAAGCAGAAAAAATATTACACTAAAAATGGCCATGTTTAATACCCATGTCACATCTTAACACTAGAGTGATGCATCACAAGAACTTACTCTAGCAGGTACCAAATCATAAAAAAAAAAATATATGCAATTCCTGTGAAGGGAAATGTCTATTTATGTTTCCTCATTTTCTTGGAAGTAGATCATAAAATTATTATTTACATGATCTGTAGGCATAAAATAACTATATTAGTACATCTATTAAATTTTATTTTAACCAATGCTGCAGTCAGCTATAAACTACATATTTAAAAAAGGGGCAATTTCTCAACTAGAAAGACAATAGATGTAAAATGTTTCTCATCATTTCATTAGGCATTTTAGTAAATATCATAAATTAAGAGCTCCACAGTATAATCATATGATTTCAAGTTCAGCATGTCGTATTTGCGATGCTTTCTACAAAGAAATGTCAATAGTGAGGATAATGGCCCCTTTTTTTTCTCGCCCTAACGGCTTTCTTTTTTCAGGCGGCTGGCACAGCTGGCCGCTCGCAACGCATTATGTCATGGTCACTTAGCTTTCTAACCGAAATATTTACAACAGCAGTTTCCATTACAGTGACAGTCTCTTATAAAAATTTTCACAGGTCGAAAATTTGCGTTACAAATGTGTAGAAACAAAATCCTATAAATATAACAGTGTCCAAACATTTTCGCCGGCATTGTGATACATTTATGCATTTACACACATTTCATAACTCTTAAAGTACGATTCTTGGTTTCCAACATCCTTTTTCACATGTCAGAGTCCCTAACCACTAATCATTATTCCTTACCTTATTACACATATACATATTCGTCGACACTTCTTCAATATTTCATCACAATAAATACATAGTATAATCAAATTCCTCATACAGCATCAGCTTATTGATCATAAACATACCTGAACAGCATAATACACATAGTCATCGTAATAACAACATCATAACACCTCAGCCAAATCTCAAAAACGTCGTAGCTTTCTGGAATAATTTCAAAACGTAAAAAAAATTCTCTGCTCATTTCACCTACTTCAAACGTACTTTAAAAATCATGATCCCATACCGAATACATCATTCAAAGCTCTCATAGTATCACAATGGTTCCAAAAAATATGAACAGTTCACACAGTGCGGACAAAATACAATTACATAAGTGTGAAGTTAATCAACTGTGTAATTACGTAAACATGTGTCACTGACGTAGTAAAAAGAATGTTTGTTTCTCTGTCAAAAAATCAGATAGCTGTGTAATTCTGTGTTAGAGAAATATGGTACTGCTGTGTAAAATTGTATAAGCAAATACCACATCAGCTAAGGCTCCTTGTGCTTGCCAAACACATGGTACACAAAGTAAGCATGTACCCCCCTGAGGATTAATGTATTTATACCCTCAGGTGTTACAGATTACAGCAATGGAATGAAATGTATCACGGAAAACTTTCCTTGTAATTCAAAAATCTTTAAAGATAAATGTTTTAAGTACAAAATTAATCACTCAAATACGTGTATTGCTGCGCAAAATTGTGCGTCTTGTTGTAACATAATCTCTGTCATTACTTAAGGGTAAAAAATGTACCAAGTGTCGTAATTATCGTAGTCCATAAGCAAAGTTCTGTGGAAGTCAATGTACTTACCTCGTAATGCTATGCGTATAGATATCATAGTTATTACGTACAATTCCGTGATCAAGAAAGCACTACACTGTAACGTATTGTTGTGCTAAAGAAAAGGCTGTCTCATTGTGGCTATACCACAAAAGTTACTACTAAAACATGTTTTACTTTCCAGAAGAATTCAGAAAAACTGTGCAGATATAAAGTAGATACAGCACAAAAGCAACAATCTAAATTGTGTCACACATTAGTAGCGTCGTGATATAGTCGTGTAGCTGTCGAAGAAACCAAATACTAAGTCATCTTTAATCTCACAGAAAGTATTTCAAATAAAGAATGTCTTTTCAAGTAAACCAAAATGTTGCATTAAAATCTCATTAGCAGTATATGTTCTAAGTATGTAAGCCTTATAGTCGTTGCGTAATCGTGTAACTAACAAGCAGAATGTACGCACACAATAACACTGTGTCGTCTGTTCACTATAACAACGCATTCGTAATTTCTGTTTAAATAAGTTCTCTTTGCTCTTGTCTGGATATTTAACTTCAAACATTGTTGCATGTTAACAGTTTCTAAGTCTGACAAAGCATACTAGTAATGTAAAGCGAAAAATTTTATAGCAAAGACTAAGTTAAAAAGCAGATTACCTCTCAATAAACGGTTTTACATGTGAAATGTGGTGCAATCTTTTGCCCTTTCTAGTACGCAGAGTTTCAACTTCAAAGCAATTATCATGTTGTATATGTTGCTAAGGAAAGCTAAAATTTTTCTCAAGGTTAGCGTCTCTGTTATTTTTCTCTGACCCAGTCGGCGCACGTGGCTGCCTGCGGTGCGAGTCATTGTCTGTCTCTTTCTTGGTGCGCATCGTTATTGGGATTAAGAGACCTAACTTCTAAAAATTCACCTTGTCGAGAGGGCCCTGCCCTGTTTCAATCCCGCCAGTTCTGATGAAATTCAGGTCTGTCGTTCTGTCGGTAGTTTACATTGTTTCTTTTTTGTTGGTCATGTGGTGGAGAATTTCTCCCGGAATCGTAACTGGATCATTGCGTCTGAAGTTATTCTGTCTCTCTTGATAACAATAGTTCTGGTTGCCATATTGTTTGTTTCTATGATTGTCTCTGTCATATTCATTACTATGGAAATGCGATCTTTCTCTGTAATTATTTTTACTCTGCCAATGGTTGTCATACATATGGTGTCTGTTTTGGTCACGATTTGCGTTGTAAGAATAGCCTTGTCGTGTCCAGTTATTGTTTCTGTCGTCACGGAATTGTGACAGACGTGACCTGTAATGATTGTTTTCCTGGTTTCGCATCCCACGACTGTCTGTGTCAATTTCTAATTCTTGTAAGAGTCCATGAAAAGCTTCAATGTCGTATTTGCAACGTCCTGTCAAAATAATATGTCGTAAATGTTCAGGCAATTTGATTAAGCAAATATGGGTGAGTTCTGAGGGGCTGTATGGGTTTGAAAGATATTGATTCTTATGTAACATATCTTCAAAATATTAGACATGACTGGAAAATTCAGATTGTTCGAAATGTTTCATCGTTATGATGCTATGTTTTACTAGTTCATGTGTAGCCTGAGACCAATATGCTGAGTGGAAGGCATAATAAAATTCTCCTTCACTGTGACAATCGTGAATGACCGATCGCATTCTTACAGCTGGTTCATTCTCTAAGTAGCCACACATAAATTCTAATCTGAGCTCTAATGACCAGTTGGGAGGAAAACAATGAGAGAATTGATGAAGCCACGCTTGTGGATGAATGTCGTTGCCGGAATTCTTAAATGTTTTGAATTTACGTGTAGTAATGAACAGCTTATAGTCAAAATAATCATGTCAGCGAGTCGCAAATCGGTCATTGTTACTTCGTTTCGGCGGTTCCATCTCAAAATTCAGTGCGCCTTGCCAATTTCTTTCATAATTTCCGAAGTGCCCTGTGTTATTATTCTGTGGCTGTTCCCCCTCTTCCCGTATTGGAGCGCGAGTGTCCTCTGAAATATGGAATTCTTGTGTTATCTGTGCCAACTGATCTTGTACTTCCCGGATTTCTCTTTGGTGTTGCGTATTAATTTGATTCTGATTTTGTTTGAATTTCCTAATTTGTTCGTACTCTTCTGTATCATTAAAGACTACCAGTCTTGTGTCATTCAGATTATCATCTACCTTCGTAGATAAATTATTTAGCTGATCCGCAAGTTCGAATCATTTCTCTGATAATGAGTTAATTTCCCTTGTGATTTTCATGAACAATAGTTTGCAGTTCTTTTATGGCTGCTTCGTGATTCTGTAATGCATTTTCAAGCCACGAAAAAATAGGTTGAAAATGCTTACAAATTGGTGTTTTTACGTCATTACAGACTTTTTGACATTTCGATTCGATGTTATGTAACTCAGTAGTTAAATCTTCACGTGTTTGTTCAAGCATAGTGTCTAACCTTTGACGATTTTGTTCCATTGTGTCTAACTTTTGAAGATTTTGTTCCATTGTGTCTAACTTTTGAAGATTTTGTTCCATTGTGTCTAACTGTTGCTGTGTTTGTCTTTGATTTTGTTTCATTTGTTGCATTAATTGCAATAACAATGTATTTGTGTCTGGAATCTGTTCCTCTATGCTTTTCCGCAGTGCATTTGCACCGCCAACATTCACATTTTTACAACCAGAAAACGTCTCTTGACTTATTTAAGAACACGGTGAGGGCCCAAAACCTGAATCTACAGTATTTGCGAGATTGTGTCCTGTCATTTCGGATTCCTGAGGCGAGCTATTGCCGACCGATCGATCGATAATGCTTCCCTGTTCACTAATTGTTTCACTGTCTACGCCATTATTTGCCGCCCGCTCCATTTCCCTATGCGCAATTACTAAATTACCACTTTGAATGTCTGTTAATTCATTACACAGTTGTGCTGATAAGCTACGCTCGTCGTCAGTATTATTTCTCACATTACTTTGGAGTCTAGTGTTACTTTTTTCACACGCATTATTGTCACAATATTTCATACGATAACACAGACAAGCACAATTTGAACAGCAAAATAGGAAAACACATTAACATAGCACTGAAAATAATATCTAGTTAACTGCAAGCACAGCTGCGAAATACTTGGTGCAAATCTACATGCATACCACAACTGTTTTACTGTACAACAATGAAAGACTGCAACTACAAAGGAAATTCTCTCTACAATCACGCGCTAGCAATAAACAATAGCTACACTAATGACAGAAACTACAAGAAAAAAAATCAAAAGATTCCAGTGAGGTATCCTCGGCTAAGGGTCCACATGTAAAACGTCCCCTTAGAAAAACTATAAATAACTGTGCTGATAAACCCCTTACGTTATTTGATTTTCAAACAGCTAAGCAAAACTGAACGTACTCAGACATTACTCTCTTTACATATTCTGGTCAACACTAAACTGACACACAATATTTTTAGCGCAACGCAATCTGACTTTCAATAATCCCTACAAAAGAATGGCCCTCACTAACATTAACCTATACCTTTCACAAATCACTTACCTCACAAAAAGCTTCGAACTACTGCAATACAGCGTGCGCCATTACTGCCAGCTAAATAAAAGATTCAAACTACTGAAGGCACTAACTACTGACAGGCATAGTTAGCAAAAGAAAGATTTTGACAGAGAACAAACAATGTATTTACCTTAATAGCGTTCAAAAGTCATAATATATATATCAGTCTGTGATATCCAATATTACAAATTTACTCTTTCTGATGGACGCACGTTCAGATCGTCCGCTCTCAAAATTCCGCCATCTCTCTCCCCACATCCACCACTGCTGGCGGCTCACCTCCAACTGCGCAACGCTACGCGCTGTTAACAGCCAACTGCCCAACACTACAAAGGCAAATATTACTCCAACAATGCAAACCAACCACAGCCTTCACACAGCACAGTCAGTGATTTTCATACAGAGCGCTACGTGGCGTTACCAATATAAAAACCTAAACAGCCTACTTACACTACCAAACCAAAAGTTTATGTAGGTCATAACATTGTACATTTCAGGAATATTACAATGATGTCTTCAGCAGGTTGCCACGAAATGTTATTTAAAGTAACACTTTTTCATTGCAGTAATGGGAAGCGACCATTTACTTCAAGTTGCTTTGACAGAAACCACAATTTGTTATTTCATCGCAGTTTATAGATACCTTGTGAAATCTAGAGCCCAAATATGCAGGTGGAAGGCATATGTCAACCTTGAAACACAGAGACTTAACAAAACTACTCTATTTAAACCCTAATCCAGAGAATGTGCATAATGAAAATGATAATAATGAAGACCATGACTCTCTCTCTCTCTCTCTCTCTCACACACACACACACACACACACACACACACACACACACACACACACACACTCTTTCTCTCTCCCTCTCTCTCTCTCTCTCTCTGTGTGTGTGTGTGTGTGTGTGTGTGTGTGTGTGTGTGTGTGTGTGTGTGTGTGTGTGTGAAATTCTCCCTAGCATAGGCATAAAAGTCTATTGACATCACACAAAGGATCTGGATGTGACATCACTCCATCTTGGTTTTGCTGCTGAAACAAATAAACTGTCATTAGGAACACCTGTATGTAGTCTCAGAGTCGACTCACAGGAATACAATACCAAAAGGTACAGGAAGGCTGCTCTGGATGAACACAGGGGTTTATCCACCAATTAATACTGTGTGTGTAGAATAACCCTTGCCAGAGAATGAACTACATCGGACAATGTCTGACAAGACTAAGTTCGCCTTTGGGCAATAAAATTGATGGAAGCGTTTAAGTGTTTGTCAGTGTAAATAATTTTGTTTTGCATGAGTTCCAGCTATCAAGAGGTGCACTGATATCTAAGTGTCAGATGAAGATGAGTTGCATACGGATTTCAATGTAGACTATTTAGCTACAAATATTATAAAAACTACTGTACTACATTAAGAAAGGTTATTAAAC
Source organism: Schistocerca serialis cubense (assembly GCF_023864345.2). Classification (NCBI taxonomy): domain Eukaryota; kingdom Metazoa; phylum Arthropoda; class Insecta; order Orthoptera; family Acrididae; genus Schistocerca; species Schistocerca serialis. Next base: position 375,802,862 of record NC_064643.1, on the reverse strand, counting down.
AGTCCAGAAGCAAGTGCATTATGTCTGAGATTAATACCTCTGATAACAAAATCAAAACAATTTGGAATATTATTATAAGGGAGACAGGGCAACCAAGAGTACATGTTTTATCCAGTCAGGAAATGTCCCAGTTATAATTGACTGGTTACACAAGTAACTTAGAATTGTACTAAACTCAGAAGAACATGCTCTAATTAACTTTGTTGATATTTCATCGTAACCACTAGAATGTTTTGTTTTTAAAGATTTTATTATGGAAGTAATTTCTTTTGGTGAAGTGAGTGACATGTTCATGTACCTGAAGCTATTTGTAAAGGCTAGTTTCAGATATTCAAGGGCATTAGTTACTGATCCTGACAATCCAATTCTATCAGTAACGGATATAAAGAACTTGTTAAATAGATTTGACACACTATGCCCATCTGTTACTAATGTGTCATATACCCTTAATGTTATTTGCTCTTGTTCCATTTTGGTTCTACCAGTCTCCTTTCTCACTATATCCCATTTTGTTGTTATTTTGTTCCCTGACATTGCTATCTTCTTCTCGTAGTGCCTTTATTTAGATGTCTGAATTAATTTTTTTAATATTTCACAGTATTTCTTTTATTTATCTAAATCATCAGCACTGGTGCTATTCCTGGTCGACAGATACATTTTCCTTTTGGTCTTACAGGAAATCTTTATTCCTTGTGTAATCCATGGTTTTGTGAGAGACTTCTGTTTAATTTGAGTAACTTTTAGAGGAAAACAGTTTTCAAACATGGTACTGCCATTGTTCAAGAATGTGTTATATGTATCATTCATGTCATGAGCACTAGAAACATCTTTCCAGTTCGTATCTTTGAGTAGTTATCGAAAACACTCAAGTTTTGGTTGATTGACTAATCTCCTGTACTCACATTTAGCAGTCTTGATTATCTGCTTAGAATTTACATCTAAAGCAAGGAGCTGCATGTCATGATCTGATAGTCCATTTATTACAGGTTTTATGATATGAGTTTGTTATTTTTGCCTAAATTTCTCAGGACTTCCAGCCTTCCTATCACTCGATCATTGAAAACTATCACTGCATCTAGTACAATTTTTAATATGCACTCCTGGAAATTGAAATAAGAACACCGTGAATTCATTGTCCCAGGAAGGGGAAACTTTATTGACACATTCCTGGGGTCAGATACATCACATGATCACACTGACAGAACCACAGGCACATAGACACAGGCAACAGAGCATGCACAATGTCGGCACTAGTACAGTGTATATCCACCTTTCGCAGCAATGCAGGCTGCTATTCTCCATGGAGACGATCGTAGAGATGCTGGATGTAGTCCTGTGGAACGGCTTGCCATGCCATTTCCACCTGGCGCCTCAGTTGGACCAGCGTTCGTGCTGGACGTGCAGACCGCGTGAGACGACGCTTCATCCAGTCCAAAACATGCTCAATGGGGGACAGATCCGGAGATCTTGCTGGCCAGGGTAGTTGACTTACACCTTCTAGAGCACGTTGGGTGGCACGGGATACATGCGGACGTGCATTGTCCTGTTGGAACAGCAAGTTCCCTTGCCGGTCTAGGAATGGTAGAACGATGGGTTCGATGACGGTTTGGATGTACCGTGCACTATTCAGTGTCCCCTCGACGATCACCAGTGGTGTACGGCCAGTGTAGGAGATCGCTCCCCACACCATGATGCCGGGTGTTGGCCCTGTGTGCCTCGGTCGTATGCAGTCCTGTTTGTGGCGCTCACCTGCACGGCGCCAAACACGCATACGACCATCATTGGCACCAAGGCAGAAGCGACTCTCATCGCTGAAGACGACACGTCTCCATTCGTCCCTCCATTCACGCCTGTCGCGACACCACTGGAGGCGGGCTGCACGATGTTGGGGCGTGAGCGGAAGACGGCCTAACGGTGTGCGGGACCATAGCCCAGCTTCATGGAGACGGTTGCGAATGGTCCTCGCCGATAGCCCAGGAGCAACAGTGTCCCTAATTTGCTGGAAAGTGGCGGTGCAGTCCCCTACGGCACTGCGTAGGATCCTACAGTCTTGGCGTGCATCCGTGCGTAGCTGCGGTCCGGTCCCAGGTCGACGGGCACGTGCACCTTCCGCCGACCACTGGCGACAACATCGATGTACTGTGGAGACCTCACGCCCCACGTGTTGAGCAATTCGGCGGTACGTCCACCCAGCCTCCCGCATGCCCACTATACGCCCTCGCTCAAAGTCCGTCAACTGCACATACGGTTCACGTCCACGCTGTCGCGGAATGCTACCAGTGTTAAAGACTGCGATGGGGATCCGTATGCCACGGCAAACTGGCTGACACTGACGGCGGCGGTGCACAAATGCTGCGCAGCTAGCGCCATTCGACGGCCAACACCGCGGTTCCTGGTGTGTCCGCTGTGCCGTGCGTGTGATCATTGCTTGTACAGCCCTCTCGCAGTGTCCGGAGCAAGTATGGTGGGTCTGACACACCGGTGTCAATGTGTTCTTTTTTCCATTTCCAGGAGTGTATTTAGTCGTAAAAAAACATTCTTGCATAATCGTTCCCATATGCAATTGTTGAAACATTCATTTCTATTCTGAGTGCCCCCATTAAGACATTTTCTAAGCAAAACAGGGTCACTCAGGTCTCTATAATCTGGTTTTGTTTCATTAATAATAGGCTCAGGAAGAGAATGCTCATGATGGTATATTTGACCACTTTGTTTTGCTTTTTGGTAACCATACCAAGAATCTGCTCCTTTAGGGCAAATTCTGTGAATTCGATGGTAATCTGTGGACAACTTATGAAAGTAGGTGGCCCAGACAGCTTTTCTCATTGCTGTAACATCATTCAGAGGTGCAGTTCATCTAATTGTCAGTCCATAATAACTCTGAAGGGGATCTATTACAGTTTCTGTCAATCTGCATCGGCCACACAGAGATTTTCATCAAATAGCAACACTCCTTTTATTTCTCTTCATATCTTTCTCAAACTGGCACCCATTGTCTTTTGCAAATGTTTTGTTACCAATGTATCACCATAAACATTGAACTCATTATTTTGTTGAAAGCTTTAGAGTCCCCATCGCCAAGGTATTTAGTATATCTAACATTATAAATGGGCACCGACCTCTGAAATATTTTTAGAGCTCCATCACACTTCATACCTCCACTGTAACCACCATAATTCTTAGAACATTGATGTTCATTATGTCCTTCAGTGTTACCGTGGCAGGCGTGGCAGTATTTAGATAAGCACTCAACATGAACAACTTTTCCATTCTCCAGTGAAGTAGCACTTACAACACCATTCAAGGAACGATGTCCTTGACATTGCCATGTCCCATCAAGTGCAACAGCAATATCCCTGGTTCCACTAATATTTACAGTTCCTTCTACTGCATGTTTCATAGATGCTTTACACACAACTGTCAAGGCACCTAAAAGTATTTTTATGTACTTGCTGAGCCTACTCGGAGGAGGAGGACGGTCCGTCAAACCACAAAACCTTTGAGCAACCTTTCTTCCTTTTCCTATTGCGGACAGTGCATACACTTTCTTCACATTCACATCATACGAATTATGCACAATGTTCGAAGTAATTTTCGAGGTATATTTATTGGAGGATCTACATAGAATAACTAAATTTGACGCTAAACCGTTCCTGCTACTTTGTTGTTCAGTTATTTCCAGACAGCCTACACCATCACATTGTTTATGATTCGCCACTCCATTTATCAAAGAAGATAGATGCCCACATCAATAACAAATCCACTACAAACAGCATCATTGTTAACACAAAAATTTGGGTCACCTAGAGGCATGACATGTGGGAGTTTCTTCCCTGAAGAATTGATACGTAGGTTACTTTCAACAGTTTGGCTTGCTTTATTTGTGAACTCGTTATCATGGGATTTTCTTTTATTCACTTTCTTGATGCATGGGATAGTTCGTGCTTATTGCACACTGAAGGATATGTACTTACACAAATATATGTACCAATTGGGCAACAAACATTCAGTAACACGTGGACAAACTGCTTCAGCGAAACAAAAGTATATACTAGCAAAGGTAATCATTTACAGACACTAGAAACCTGCACTGTTAGCAACATATACTATGTATCATATGTATAATGGGTAGAAACAGAAAGTTCACAGTTCTTTTCAAAATAATACTGGTTTCTGTAACAGAAACAAAGGGGGCATGGCGGCATACGTGGCTGTAACTTTAAAATTTGGTCTATATAGGTCATTTTTATAGTGTGTATATCAATTTAATCAGGAAAGACTATAGAATTTAATAAAGTCATAAAAATGTTTGATTTTTCTACCATTTATAAGTACCCGGTATCCATAATACATGTTGTTATACTGCAGTTACATTTTTGTATTGCTTATGCTAACAATATAAAAGAGTCGTTCACATATAATTTATAGTATTACTGAACAGAGTAACTATTCTTCTGTAATACAGACATTGATTTACTTTGTCTTATTTTTTATGAAAGCTTATGAAAAATGTGTTTCCATTAAATAGTGCACTGTTTCTAACTATAGCTTATTTTTCTACTAAGGTGTAAACAATAGTAAAATCGCATCTCACGGAGCCCTGTTGACTCTTTTAGTTTTGCTATTTGTTTGCAGATATAGTGCAGTAATTCGTAGCTTGTATTGCACCAGTCAGCCAAATTGCTTCAATAGTGCTGATGTGAAGCTAGTGCCATCATCTGTTATGACACTCTCTGGTATTCTGAATTTTAACAACTATTGGTTAGCCATAGCCTGTGTCACTGTTTCTGCCAGTAATTTGGTGTGGTGATAATGGCTAAGTAGTAAATGATGAACTATAGTTAACACACAGTGATTCCGTGCAGGCAATTGTGTGAAGGTGATGTATATGTCTAGTCCTGGCATTTGGAATGATGTATCCATCTTGGGTAACTTTTGCAACTCTGATTAGAATTAGTTTGTGAGTGGTGCTTCAGTGAGTTGTGTGATTGGGACCAGTCACCAACCAATCGTTAAATCTTTTTTGAACTCTGCGTGCTGACTGTGTTGCCTGTTTTGTTAGATTAGTACTAACTCCATATATCATGCATACAACACTTCATAATGATGTGGAACATGTCAGATTAATAAAAGGTGTCTATACAAGATATTACATGACACTCAATTTTTTTGTGGGTGTTGGGGAAATTACCCACTTACTATATCCAAAAATTCATCAAATGAGTAGAAGGAGTTGCCATTAAGAAATTCTTTTAATTTCCTTTTAAATGCTATATGGCTATCTGTCAGACTTTTGATGTTATTAGGTAAGTCACCAAAGACTTTTCTGTCAGCATAATTTACCCCCTTCTGAGCCAAAGTTAGATTTAACCTTGAGTAGTGAAGATCATTCTTTCTCCTAGTGTTGTAGCCATGTACACTGCTATTACTTCTGAATTCGTTTGGATTGTGAATAACAAATTTCATAAGTGAATATATATATATATCCTGTGAGGCTAGCTCATGACATAAGTGTCTGCAGGATAATCTTGGATGAGCTCCAGCAATTATTCTGATTACACGCTTTTGTGCAATGAATACTCTTTCACTCAATGATGAGTTCCCCCTGAATATGATGCCATACGAAAGCAGAGAATGAAAATAGATGTGGTAAGCTAAATTACTCAGATGTATATCTCCAAAATTTTCAATGACCCTAATAGCATAAGTAGCTGAACTCAAACGTTTCAGCAGATCCTCAGTGTGTTTTTTCCAGTTCATCCCCTTATCAATGCATACACCTAGAAATTTTGAATATTCTACCTTAGCTACCGATTTCTGATCGAAGTCTATATTTATTACTGGTTTCATTCCATTTACTGTGTGGAACTGTATATACTTTGTTTTGTCAAAGTTTAATGAGAGCCCATTTGCAGAGAACCACTTAATGATTTTCTGGAAAACATCGTTTACAATTTCACCAGTTAATTCTTGTCTGTTGGGTGTGATAGCTATACTTGTATCATCGGCAAAAAGTACAAGCTTTGCATCTTTGTGAATATAGAATGGCAAGTCATTAATATATATTAAGAACAGCAGAGGACCCAAGACCAAACCTTGCAGTACCCCATTATTGATTGTTCCACAGTTTGAGAAATCACCAGTTTAACGCATATGATGTGAAATGTTTATTTCAACTTTCTGCACTCTTCCTGTTAGGTATGATTTAAACCATTTGAGCACTGACCCATTCATACCACAGTACTTGAGCTTCTCTAGAAGTATTCCATGATTTACCAAAACAAAAGCCTTTGATAGATCACAAAAATACCAAACGGGTGACTTTCGGTTACTCAGAGCATTTAATATTTCATTAGTGAAAGTATATATAGCATTTGCCATTGAAAGACCCTTCTGGAAACCAAACTGATATTTTGTTAAAACTTTTTTATTACAAAAGTGTGAAGCTAATCTAGAATACATTACTTTTTCAAGAATTTTGGATAAGGCAGTCAGAAGAGAGATTGGGCAGTAGTTGTTGACATCAGACGTATTCTCTTTTTATGCAGTGATTTAACAATGGCACACTTCAGTCTATCTGGGAAAATACCCTGCTTCAGAGAGCTATTACATATGTCGCTAAGAATCCCACTTATTTCTTGGGAACAAGCTTTTATTATCCTGCTGGAAATGCCATCAATTTCATGTGAGCTTTTATTCTTGAGAGAGTTTATTACCTTCCTAATTTCAGAAGGAGAGGTAGGTGGAATTTCAGTTGTATCAAATGGTGTGGGTAAGGCCTCTTCCATTAACTGCCTTGCTTCTTCTAATGAACATTTAGATCCTATTTTCTCTAAAACATTTAAAAAATGATTATTCAAAATGTCTTCGACTTCTGGCTTGTTGTTTATCAAGTCTCCATTCGCTTTGATGGTGATGCCATCATCCTGTACTCTTGGTTGCCCTGTCTCCCTTGTAATAATATTCCAAATTGTTTTGATTTTGTTATCAGAGGTATTAATTTCAGACATGATGCACATGCTTCTGGACTGTTTAATAACCTTTCTTAATGTAGCACAGTAGTTTTTATAATATTTGTAGCTAAATAGTCTACATTGAAATCCGTATGCAACTCATCTTCATCTGGCACTTAGATATCAGTGCTCCTCTTGATTGCTGGAACTCATTTAAAACAAAATTATTTACACTGACAAGCACTTAAAAGCTTCCATCAATTTTATTGCACGAAAGACGAACTTAGTCTTGTCAGACATTGTTTGATCTAGTTCATTCTCTGGCAAGAGTTATTCTACACACACAGTATTAATTGGTGGATAAACCCCTGTGTTCATCCAGAGCAGCCTTCCTGTACCTTTTGGTATTGTATTCCTGTGAGTCGACTCTGAGACTACATACAGGTGTTCCTAATGACAGTTCATTTGTTTCAGCAGCAAAACCAAGATGGAGTGATGTCACATCCAGATCCTTTGTGTGATGTCGATAGACTTTTATGCCTATGCTAGGGAGAATTTCACACACACACACACACACACACACACACAGAGAGAGAGAAAATGAGAGAGAGAGAGAGAGAGAGAGAGAGAGAGAGAGAGAGAGAGTCATGGTCTCCATTATTATCAGTTTCATTATGCACATTCTCTGGCTTAGGGTTTAGATAAAAATGTCTGTTCACTTCAGGCAAGAAATTTAGTAGTTTAGTTAAGTTTGTGAGCTTCAAGCTTGATATAGTAGTTTTGTTAAGTCTCTGTGTTTCAAGGTTGACATTTGCCTTCCACCTGCATATTTGGGCACTAGATTTCACAAGGTATGTACAAACTTCGGTGAAATAATAAATTGTGGTTTCTGTCAAAGCAACTTGAAGAAAATGGTCGCTTCCCATTACTGCAATGAAAAGTGTTACTTTAAATAACATTTCGTGGCAACCAGCTGAAAACATCATTGTAAAATTCCTGAAATGTACAATGTTATGACGAACGTAGGCTTTTTAGGTTTTTATATTGGTAACGCCATGTAGCAATCACTGACTGTGCTGTGTGAAGGCTGTGGTTGGTTTGCATTGGTGGAGTAATATTCGCCATTGTAGTGTTGGGGAGTTGGCTGTTAACAGCTCAGATGGAAACCCAGTTCTAAGCAAAGAAGGGAAAGCAGAAACGTGGAAGGAGTATATAGAGGGTCTATACAAGGGCGATGTACTTGAGGACAATATTATGGAAATGGAAGAGGATGTAGATGAAGATGAAATGGGAGATATGATACTGCGTGAAGAGTTTGACAGAGCACAGAAAGACCTGAGTCGAAACAAGGCTCTGGGAGGAGACAACATTCCATTAGAACTACTGACAGCCTTGGGAGAGCCAGTCCTGAAGAAATTCTACCATCTGGTGAGCAAGATGTATGAAACAGGCGAAATACCGTCAGACTTCAACAAGAATATAATAATTCCAATCCCACAGAAAGCAGGTGTTGACAAATGTGAAAATTACTAAACTATCATTTTAATAAGTCACGGCTGCTAAATACTAACGCAGATTCTTTACAGACGAATGGAAAAACTAGTAGAAGCCGACTTTAGGGAAGAGCAGTTTGGATTCCGTAGAAATGTTGGGACACGTGAAGCAATACTGACCTTCGACTTATTTTAGAAGCTAGATTAAGGAAAGGCAAACCCACATTTCTAGCATTTGTAGACTTAGAGAAAGCTTTTGACAATGTTGATTGGAATACGCTCTTTCAAATTCTGAAGGTGGGAGGGGTAAAATACAGGGAGCGAAAGGCTTTTTACAATTAGTACAGAAACCAGATGGCAGTTATAAGAGTGGAGGAGCATGAAAGGGAAGCAGTGGTTGGGAAGGGAGGGAGACAGGGTTGTAGTCTCTCCCCGATGTTATTCAATCTGTATATTGATTAAGCAGTAAAGGAAACAAAAGAAAAATTCGGAGTACGTATTAAAATCCATTGAGAAGAAATAAAAACTTTGAGGATCACTGATGACATTGTAATTCTGTCAGGTACAGCAAAGGACTTGGAAGAGCAGTTGAATGGCATGGATATTTTCTTGAAAGGAGGGTATAAGATGAACATCAACGAAAACAAAACGAGGATAATGGAATGTAGTCGAATTAAGTCGGGTGATGCTGAGGGAATTAGATTAGGAAATGAGACACTTAAAGTAGTAAAGGAATTTTGCTATTTGGGGAGTAAAATAACTGATGATGGTCGAAGTAGAGAGGATATAAAATGTAGACTGGCAATGGCAAGGAAAGCGTTTCTGAAGAAGAGATATTTGTTAACATCGAGTATAGATTTAAGTGTCAGGAAGACATTTCTGAAAGTATTTGTATGGAGCGTAGCCATGTATGGAAGTGAAACATGGACGATAAATAGTTTGGACAAGAAAAGAATAGAAGCTTTTGAAATGTGGTGATACAGAAGAATGCTGAAGATTAGATGGGTAGATCACATAACTAATGAGGAAGTATTGAATAGGATTGGGGAGAAGAGAAGTTTGTGGCACAACTTGACTAGAAGAAAGGATCGGTGTTGAGGCATCAAGGGATCACCAATTTAGTATTGGATGGCAGCGTGGAGGGTGAAAATCGTAGAGAGAGACCAAGAGATGAATACTCTAAGCAGATTCAGAAGGATGTAGGTTGCAGTAGGTACTGGGAGATGAAGGAGCTTGATGAGGATAGAGTAGCATGGAGAGATGCATCAAACCAGTCTCAGGACTGAAGACCACAACAACAACAACAGCGGTGCGCAGTTGGACGTGAGCCGCCAGCAGTGGTGGATGTGGGGAGAGAGATGGCGGAATTTTGAGAGTGGACGATCTGGACGTGTGTCCATCAGAAAGAGTAAATTTGTAATATTGGATATCACAGACTGATATATACACTCCTGGAAATAGAAATAAGAACACCGTGAATTCATTGTCCCAGGAAGGGGAAACTTTATTGACACATTCCTGGGGTCAGATACATCACATGATCACACTGACAGAACCACAGGCACATAGACACAGGCAACAGAGCATGCACAATGTCGGCACTAGTACAGTGTATATCCACCTTTCGCAGCAATGCAGGCTGCTATTCTCCCATGGAGACGATCGTAGAGATGCTGGATGTAGTCCTGTGGAACGGCTTGCCATGCCATTTCCACCTGGCGCCTCAGTTGGACCAGTGTTCGTGCTGGACGTGCAGACCGCGTGAGACGACGCTTCATCCAGTCCAAAACATGCTCAATGGGGGACAGATCCGGAGATCTTGCTGGCCAGGGTAGTTGACTTACACCTTCTAGAGCACGTTGTGTGGCACGGGATACATGCGGACGTGCATTGTCCTGTTGGAACAGCAAGTTCCCTTGCCGGTCTAGGAATGGTAGAACGATGGGTTCGATGACGGTTTGGATGTACCGTGCACTATTCAGTGTCCCCTCGACGATCACCAGTGGTGTACGGCCAGTGTAGGAGATCGCTCCCTACACCATGATGCCGGGTGTTGGCCCTGTGTGCCTCAGTCGTATGCAGTCCTGATTGTGGCGCTCACCTGCACGGCGCCAAACACGCATACGACCATCATTGGCACCAAGGCAGAAGCGACTCTCATCGCTGAAGACGACACGTCTCCATTCGTCCCTCCATCCACGCCTGTCGCGACACCACTGGAGGCGGGCTGCACGATGTTGGGGCGTGAGCGGAAGACGGCCTAACGGTGTGCGGGACCGTAGCCCAGCTTCATGGAGACGGTTGCGAATGGTCCTCGCCGATACCCCAGGAGCAACAGTGTCCCTAATTTGCTGGGAAGTGGCGGTGCGGTCCCCTACGGCACTGCGTAGGATCCTACGGTCTTGGCGTGCATCCGTGCGTCGCTGCGGTCCGGTCCCAGGTCGACGGGCACGTGCACCTTCCGCCGACCACTGGCGACAACATCGATGTACTGTGGAGACCTCACGCCCCACGTGTTGAGCAATTCGGCGGTACGTCCACCCGGCCTCCCGCATGCCCACTATACGCCCTCGCTCAAAGTCCGTCAACTGCACATACGGTTCACGTCCACGCTGTCGCGGCATGCTACCAGTGTTAAAGACTGCGATGGAGCTCCGTATGCCACGGCAAACTGGCTGACACTGACGGCGGCGGTGCACAAATGCTGCGCAGCTAGCGCCATTCGACGGCCAACACCGCGGTTCCTGGTGTGTCCGCTGTGCCGTGCGTGTGATCATTGCTTGTACAGCCCTCTCGCAGTGTCCGGAGCAAGTATGGTGGGTCTGACACACCAGTGTCAATGTGTTCTTTTTTCCATTTCCAGGAGTGTATATTATGACTTTTGAACACTATTAAGGTAAATACATTGTTTGTTCTCTGTCAAAATCTTTCATTTGCTAACTATGCCTATCAGTAGTTAGTGCCTCCAGTAGTTTGAATCTTTTATTTAGCTGACAGTAATGGCGCTCGCTGTATTGCAGTAGTTCGAAGATTTTTGTGAGGTAAGTGATTTGTGAAAGGTATAGGTTAAGGTTAGTCAGGGCCATTCTTTTGTAGAGATTATTAAAAGTCAGATTGCGTTGCGCTAAAAAAATTGTGTGTCAGTTTAGTGTTGACAAGAATAGGTAAAGAGCGAAATGTCTAAGTACGTTCAGTTTTGCTCAGCTGTCTGAAAAGCAAGTAATGTAAGAGGGTTATCTGCATAGTAATTCATTAAGTTTTCTAAGGGGACGTTTCAGTAGTAATAATTGTAACACTCTTAAGGGTTCTGATATCTTCGGTGTCCATTTTACAGACTGGAATGCTGAAACTGTGAAACGTGAAGTTATGGTGGCCCATTCCTTAAGGAGCTTCCAGCTTTTGTGAAGAAATGGGTGTCAGTGAAGCCAGTGAGCATTCCTACACAAAGAAAAAAATTGCTTTGGGCCCATATGGAAATGAATAAAAGAGAATTGGAGAGACAACTTTTCGTAGATGTTCATATATACAGTACAGGGGGACAGCTCTGATAAAGGTGTTTCACAGTAAGCTCAACACATGTCAGGAGCACGCAAAGCTTTCTACAAAGAAATGTCAATAGTGAGGATAATGGCCCCTTTTTTTTCTCGCTCTAATGGCTTTCTTTTTTCAGGCGGCTGGCACAGCTGGCCGCTCGCAACGCATTATGTCATGGTCACTTAGCTTTCTAACCGAAATATTTACAACAGCAGTTTCCATTACAGTGACAGTCTCTTATAAAAATTTTCACAGGTCGAAAATTTGCGTTACAAATGTGTAGAAACAAAATCCTATAAGTATAACAGTGTCCAAACATTTTCTCCGGCATTGTGATACATTTATGCATTTACACACATTTCATAACTCTTAAAGTACGATTCTTGGTTTCCAACATCCTTTTTCACATGTCAGAGTCCCTAATCACTAATCATTATTCCTTACCTTATTACACATATACATATTCGTCGACACTTCTTCAATATTTCATCACAATAAATACGTAGTATAATCAAATTCCTCATACAGCATCAGCTTATTGATCATAAACATACCTGAACAGCATAATACACATAGTCATCGTAATAACAACATCATAACACCTCAGCCAAATCTCAAAAACGTCGTAGCTTTCTGGAATAATTTCAAAACGTAAAAAAAATTCTCTGCTCATTTCACCTACTTCAAACGTACTTTAAAAATCATGATCCCATACCGAATACATCATTCAAAGCTCTCATAGTATCACAATGGTTCCAAAAAATATGAACAGTTCACACAGTGCGGACAAAATACAATTACATAAGTGTGAAGTTAATCAACTGTGTAATTACGTAAACATGTGTCACTGACGTAGTAAAAAGAATGTTTGTTTCTCTGTCAAAAAATCAGATAGCTGTGTAATTCTGTGTTAGAGAAATATGGTACTGCTGTGTAAAATTGTATAAGCAAATACCACATTAGCTAAGGCTCCTTGTGCTTGCCAAACACATGGTACACAAAGTAAGCATGTACCCCCCTGAGGATTAATGTATTTATACCCTCAGGTGTTACAGATTACAGCAATGGAATGAAATGTATCACGGAAAACTTTCCTTGTAATTCAAAAATCTTTAAAGATAAATGTTTTAAGTACAAAATTAATCACTCAAATACGTGTATTGCTGCGCAAAATTGTGCGTCTTGTTGTAACATAATCTCTGTCATTACTTAAGGGTAAAAAATGTACCAAGTGTCGTAATTATCGTCGTCCATAAGCAAAGTTCTGTGGAAGTCAATGTACTTACCTCGTAATGCTATGCGTATAGATATCATAGTTATTACGTACAATTCCGTGATCAAGAAAGCACTACACTGTAACGTATTGTTGTGCTAAAGAAAAGGCTGTCTCATTGTGGCTATACCACAAAAGTTACTACTAAAACATGTTTTACTTTCCAGAAGAATTCAGAAAAACTGTGCAGATATAAAGTAGATACAGCACAAAAGCAACAATCTAAATTGTGTCACACATTAGTAGCGTCGTGATATAGTCGTGTAGCTGTCGAAGAAACCAAATACTAAGTCATCTTTAATCTCACAGAAAGTATTTCAAATAAAGAATGTCTTTTCAAGTAAACCAAAATGTTGCATTAAAATCTCATTAGCAGTATATGTTCTAAGTATGTAAGCCTTATAGTCGTTACGTAATCGTGTAACTAACAAACAAGAATGTACGCACACAATAACACTGTGTCGTCTGTTCACTATAACAACGCATTCGTAATTTCTGTTTAAATAAGTTCTCTTTGCTCTTGTCTGGATATTTAACTTCAAACATTGTTGCATGTTAACAGTTTCTAAGTCTGACAAAGCATACTAGTAATGTAAAGCGAAAAATTTTATAGCAAAGACTAAGTTAAAAAGCAGATTACCTCTCAATAAACGGTTTTACATGTGAAATGTGGTGCAATCTTTTGCCCTTTCTAGTACGCAGAGTTTCAACTTCAAAGCAATTATCATGTTGTATATGTTGCTAAGGAAAGCTAAAATTTTTCTCAAGGTTAGCGTCTCTGTTATTTTTCTCTGACCCAGTCGGCGCACGTGGCTGCCTGCGGTGCGAGTCATTGTCTGTCTCTTTCTTGGTGCGCATCGTTATTGGGATTAAGAGACCTAACTTCTAAAAATTCACCTTGTCGAGAGGGCCCTGCCCTGTTTCAATCCCGCCAGTTCTGATGAAATTCAGGTCTGTCGTTCTGTCGGTAGTTTACATTGTTTCTTTTTTGTTGGTCATGTGGTGGAGAATTTCTCCCGGAATCGTAACTGGATCATTGCGTCTGAAGTTATTCTGTCTCTCTTGATAACAATAGTTCTGGTTGCCATATTGTTTGTTTCTATGATTGTCTCTGTCATATTCATTACTATGGAAATGCGATCTTTCTCTGTAATTATTTTTACTCTGCCAATGGTTGTCATACATATGGTGTCTGTTTTGGTCACGATTTGCGTTGTAAGAATAGCCTTGTCGTGTCCAGTTATTGTTTCTGTCGTCACGGAATTGTGACAGACGTGACCTGTAATGATTGTTTTCCTGGTTTCGCATCCCACGACTGTCTGTGTCAATTTCTAATTCTTGTAAGAGTCCATGAAAAGCTTCAATGTCGTATTTGCAACGTCCTGTCAAAATAATATGTCGTAAATGTTCAGGCAATTTGATTAAGCAAATATGGGTGAGTTCTGAGGGGCTGTATGGGTTTGAAAGATATTGATTCTTATGTAACATATCTTCAAAATATTAGACATGACTGGAAAATTCAGATTGTTCGAAATGTTTCATCGTTATGATGCTATGTTTTACTAGTTCATGTGTAGCCTGAGACCAATATGCTGAGTGGAAGGCATAATAAAATTCTCCTTCACTGTGACAATCGTGAATGACCGATCGCATTCTTACAGCTGGTTCATTCTCTAAGTAGCCACACATAAATTCTAATCTGAGCTCTAATGACCAGTTGGGAGGAAAACAATGAGAGAATTGATGAAGCCACGCTTGTGGATGAATGTCGTTGCCGGAATTCTTAAATGTTTTGAATTTACGTGTAGTAATGAACAGCTTATAGTCAAAATAATCATGTCAGCGAGTCGCAAATCGGTCATTGTTACTTCGTTTCGGCGGTTCCATCTCAAAATTCAGTGCGCCTTGCCAATTTCTTTCATAATTTCCGAAGTGCCCTGTGTTATTATTCTGTGGCTGTTCCCCCTCTTCCCGTATTGGAGCGCGAGTGTCCTCTGAAATATGGAATTCTTGTGTTATCTGTGCCAACTGATCTTGTACTTCCCGGATTTCTCTTTGGTGTTGCGTATTAATTTGATTCTGATTTTGTTTGAATTTCCTAATTTGTTCGTACTCTTCTGTATCATTAAAGACTACCAGTCTTGTGTCATTCAGATTATCATCTACCTTCGTAGATAAATTATTTAGCTGATCCGCAAGTTCGAATCATTTCTCTGATAATGAGTTAATTTCCCTTGTGATTTTCATGAACAATAGTTTGCAGTTCTTTTATGGCTGCTTCGTGATTCTGTAATGCATTTTCAAGCCACGAAAAAATAGGTTGAAAATGCTTACAAATTGGTGTTTTTACGTCATTACAGACTTTTTGACATTTCGATTCGATGTTATGTAACTCAGTAGTTAAATCTTCACGTGTTTGTTCAAGCATAGTGTCTAACCTTTGACGATTTTGTTCCATTGTGTCTAACTTTTGAAGATTTTGTTCCATTGTGTCTAACTTTTGAAGATTTTGTTCCATTGTGTCTAACTGTTGCTGTGTTTGTCTTTGATTTTGTTTCATTTGTTGCATTAATTGCAATAACAATGTATTTGTGTCTGGAATCTGTTCCTCTATGCTTTTCCGCAGTGCATTTGCACCGCCAACATTCACATTTTTACAACCAGAAAACGTCTCTTGACTTATTTAAGAACACGGTGAGGGCCCAAAACCTGAATCTACAGTATTTGCGAGATTGTGTCCTGTCATTTCGGATTCCTGAGGCGAGCTATTGCCGACCGATCGATCGATAATGCTTCCCTGTTCACTAATTGTTTCACTGTCTACGCCATTATTTGCCGCCCGCTCCATTTCCCTATGCGCAATTACTAAATTACCACTTTGAATGTCTGTTAATTCATTACACAGTTGTGCTGATAAGCTACGCTCGTCGTCAGTATTATTTCTCACATTACTTTGGAGTCTAGTGTTACTTTTTTCACACGCATTATTGTCACAATATTTCATACGATAACACAGACAAGCACAATTTGAACAGCAAAATAGGAAAACACATTAACATAGCACTGAAAATAATATCTAGTTAACTGCAAGCACAGCTGCGAAATACTTGGTGCAAATCTACATGCATACCACAACTGTTTTACTGTACAACAATGAAAGACTGCAACTACAAAGGAAATTCTCTCTACAATCACGCGCTAGCAATAAACAATAGCTACACTAATGACAGAAACTACAAGAAAAAAAATCAGAAGATTCCAGTGAGGTATCCTCGGCTAAGGGTCCACATGTAAAACGTCCCCTTAGAAAAACTATAAATAACTGTGCTGATAAACCCCTTACGTTATTTGATTTTCAAACAGCTAAGCAAAACTGAACGTACTCAGACATTACTCTCTTTACCTATTCTGGTCCACACTAAACTGACAACACAATATTTTTAGCGCAACGCAATCTGACTTTCAATAATCCCTACAAAAGAATGGCCCTCACTAACATTAACCTATACCTTTCACAAATCACTTACCTCACAAAAACCTTCGAACTACTGCAATACAGCGTGCGCCATTACTGCCAGCTAAATAAAAGATTCAAACTACTGAAGGCACTAACTACTGATAGGCATAGTTAGCAAAAGAAAGATTTTGACAGAGAACAAACAATGTATTTACCTTAATAGTGTTCAAAAGTCATAATATATATATCAGTCTGTGATATCCAATATTACAAATTTACTCTTTCTGATGGACGCACGTTCAGATCGTCCGCTCTCAAAATTCCGCCATCTCTCTCCCCACATCCACCACTGCTGGCGGCTCACCTCCAACTGCGCAACGCTACGCGCTGTTAACAGCCAACTGCCCAACACTACAAAGGCAAATATTACTCCAACAATGCAAACCAACCACAGCCTTCACACAGCACAGTTAGTGATTTTCATACAGAGCGCTACGTGGCGTTACCAATATAAAAACCTAAACAGCCTACTTACACTACCAAACCAAAAGTTTATGTAGGTCATAACATTGTACATTTCAGGAATATTACAATGATGTCTTCAGCAGGTTGCCACGAAATGTTATTTAAAGTAACACTTTTTCATTGCAGTAATGGGAAGCGACCATTTACTTCAAGTTGCTTTGACAGAAACCACAATTTGTTATTTCATCGCAGTTTATAGATACCTTGTGAAATCTAGAGCCCAAATATGCAGGTGGAAGGCATATGTCAACCTTGAAACACAGAGACTTAACAAAACTACTATATTTAAACCCTAAGCCAGAGAATGTGCATAATGAAAATGATAATAATGAAGACCATGACTCTCTCTCTCTCTCTCTCTCTCTCTCTCTCTCACACACACACACACACACACACACACACACACACACACACACACTCTTTCTCTCTCCCTCTCTCTCTCTCTCTCTCTCTCTCTCTCTCTCTCTCTCTCTCTCTCTCTCTCTGTGTGTGTGTGTGTGTGTGTGTGTGTGTGAAATTCTCCCTAGCATAGGCTTAAAAGTCTATCGACATCACACAAAGGATCTGGATGTGACATCACTCCATCTTGGTTTTGCTGCTGAAACAAATGAACTGTCATTAGGAACACCTGTATGTAGTCTCAGAGTCGACTCACAGGAATACAATACCAAAAGGTACAGGAAGGCTGCTCTGGATGAACACAGGGGTTTATCCACCAATTAATACTGTGTGTGTAGAATAACCCTTGCCAGAGAATGAACTAGATCGGACAATGTCTGACAAGACTAAGTTCGTCTGTGGGCAATAAAATTGATGGAAGCGTTTAAGTGCTTGTCAGTGTAAATAATTTTGTTTTGCATCAGTTCCAGCTATCAAGAGGTGCACTGATATCTAAGTGT
The DNA here is from genome assembly GCF_023864345.2 of Schistocerca serialis cubense. NCBI lineage: Eukaryota > Metazoa > Arthropoda > Insecta > Orthoptera > Acrididae > Schistocerca > Schistocerca serialis. The sequence goes on along the minus strand of NC_064643.1, from coordinate 375,784,728 downwards.
CAGATGAAGATGAGTTCCATACGGATTTCAATGTAGACTATTTAGCTACAAATATTATAAAAACTACTGTACTACATTAATAAAGGTTATTAAACAGTCCAGAAGCATGTGCATTATGTCTGAGATTAATACCTCTGATAACAAAATCAAAACAATTTGGAATATTATTATAAGGGAGACAGGGCAACCAAGAGTACAGGATGATGGCATCACCATCAAAGCGAATGGAAACTTGATAAACAACAAGCCAGAAGTCAAAGACATTTTGAATAATCATTTTTTAAATGTTGAAGAGAAAATAGGATCTAAATGTTCGTTAGAAGAACCAAGGCAGTTAATGGAAAAGGCCTTACCCACACCATTTGATACAACTGAAATTCCACCCACCTCTCCTTCTGAAATTAAGAAGGTAATAAACTCTCTCAAGAATAAAAGCTCACATGGAATTGATGCCATTTCCAGCAGGATAATAAAAGCTTGTTCCCAAGAAATAAGTGGGATTATTAGCGACATATGTAATAGCTCTCTGAAGCAGGGTATTTTCCCAGATAGACTGAAGTGTGCCATTGTTAAACCACTGCATAAAAAGAAAATACGTCTGATGTCAACAACTACTGCCCAATCTCTCTTCTGGCTGCCTTATCCAACATTCTTGAAAAAGTAATGTATTCTAGATTAGCTTCACACCTTTGTAATAATAAAGTTTTAACAAAATATCAGTTTGGTTTCCAGAAAGGTCTTTCATCGGAAAATGCTGTATATACTTTCACTTACGAAATATTAAATACTCTGAGCTACCGAAAGTCACCCGTAGTGATTTTTTGTGATCTATCAAAGGCTTTTGGATGTGTAAATCATGGAATACTTCTAGAGAAGCTCAAGTACTGTGGTATGAATGGGTCAGTGCTCAAATGGTTTAAATCATACCTAACAGGAAGAGTGCAGAAAGTTGAAATAAACATTTCACATAATATGCGTTAAACTGGTGATTTCTCAAACTGTGGAACAATCAATAATGGGGTGCCGCAAGGTTTGGTCTTGGGTCCTCTGCTGTTCTTAATATATATTAATGACTTGCCATTCTATATTCACAAAGATGCAAAGCTTGTACTTTTTGCCGATGATACAGGTATAGCTATCACACCCAACAGACAAGAATTAACTGGTGAAATTGTAAACGATGTTTTCCAGAAAATCATTAAGTGGTTCTCTGCAAATGGGCTCTCATTAAACTTTGACAAAACAAAGTATATACAGTTCCACACAGTAAATGGAGTGAAACCATTAATAAATATAGACTTCGATCAGAAATCGGTAGCTAAGGTAGAATATTCAAAATTTCTAGGTGTATGCATTGATAAGGGGATGAACTGGAAAAAAACACACTGAGGATCTGCTGAAACGTTTGAGTTCAGCTACTTATGCTATTAGGGTCATTGCAAATTTTGGAGATATACATCTGAGTAATTTATCTTGTTGTTGTTGTTGTGGTCTTCAGTCCTGAGACTGGTTTGATGCAGCTCTCCATGCTACTCTATCCTGTGCAAGCGTTTTCATCTCCCAGTACCTATTGCAACCTATATCCTTCTGAATATGCTTAATGTATTCATCTCTTGGTCTCCCTCTACGATTTTTACCCTCCACGCTGCCCTCCAATACTAATTTGGGGATCCCTTGATGCCTCAGAACATGTCCTACCAACCGATCCCTTCTTCTGGTCAAGTTGTGCCACAAATTTCTCTTCTCCCCAATCCTACTCAATACTTCCTCATTAGTTATGTGATCTACCCATCTAATCTTTAGCATTCTTCTGTAGCACCACATTTCGAAAGCTTCTATTCTCTTCTTGTCCAAACTATTTATCGTCCATGTTTCACTTCCATACATGGCTACACTCCATACGAATACTTTCAGAAATGACTTCCTGACACTTAAATCAATACTGGATGTTAACAAATTTCTCTTCTTCAGAAACGCTTTCCTTGCCATTGCCAGTCTACATTTTATATCCTCTCTACTTCGACCATCATCAGTTATTTTGCTCCCCAAATAGCAAAACTCCTTTACTACTTTAAGTGCCTCATTTCCTAATCTAATTCCCTCAGCATCACCCGACTTAATTAGACTACATTCCATTATCCTTGTTTTGCTTTTGTTGATGTTCATCTAATTTAGCTTACCACACCTATTTTCATTCTCTGCTTTCGTATGGCATCATATTCAGGAGGAACTCATCATTGAGTGAAAGAGTATTCATTGCACAAAAGTGTGTATTCAGAATAATTGCTGGAGCTCATCCAAGATCATCCGGCAGACACTTATTTCAAGAGCTAGAGATCTTCACTGTAGCCTGACAATATATATATATATATATATATATATATATATATATATATATATATATATATATATATATATATATATATATATATATATATATATATATATTCACTTATGAAATTTGTTATTATCAATCCAAACGAACTCAAAAGTATTAGCTGTGTACATGGCTACAACACTAGGAGAAAGAATGATCTTCACTACTCAAGGTTAAATCTAACTTTGGCTCAGAAGGGGGTAAATTATGCTGACAGAAAAGTGTTTGGTCACTTACCTAATAGCATCAAAAGTCTGACAGATAGCCATATAGCATTTAAAAGGAAATTAAAAGAATTTCTTAATGGCAACTCCTTCTACTCATTTGAAGAATTTTTGGATAAAGTAAGTGGGTAATTTCCCCAACACCCACAAAAAAATTGAGTGTCATATAATATCTTGTATGGACACCTTTTATTAACCTGACATGTTCCACATTATTATGAAGTGTCGTATTCATGATATATGGAACTAGTACTAATCTAAGCTAATCTAAAAACACAGGCAACACAGTCAGCATGCAGAGTTCAAGAAAGATTTAACGATTGGTTGGTGACTGGTCCCAACCACACAACTCACTGAAGCACCACTCACAAACTAATTTTAATCAGAGTTGCAAAAGTTACCCAAGATGGATACATCATTCCAAATGCCAGGACTAGACATATACATCACCTTCACACAAATGCCTGCACAGAATTACTATGTGTTAACTATAATTCATCATTTATTACTTAGCCATGATCACCACACCAAATAACTGGCGGAAACAGTGACACAGGCTATGGTTAACCAATAGTTGTTAAAATTCAGAATACCAGAGAGTGTCATAACAGATGATGGCACTAGCTTCACATCAGCACTATTGAAGCAATTTGGCTGACTGGTGCAATACAAGCTACGAATTACTGCACTATATCTGCAAACAAATAGCAAAACTGAAAGAGTCAACAGGACTCTGTGAGATGTGATTTTATTATTGTTTACACCTTAGTAGAAAATCAAAGCTATAGTTAGAGACAGTGCACTATTTAATGGAAACACATCTTTCATAAGCTTTCATAAAAAATAAGACAAAGTAAATCAATGTCTGTATTACAGAAGAATAGTTACTCTGTTCAGTAATACTATAAATTATATGTGAACGACTCTTTTATGCTGTTAGCATAAGCAATACAAAAATGTAACTGCAGTATAACAACATATATTATGGATACCGAGTACTTATAAATGGTAGAAAAATAAAAAATTTTTATGACTTTATCAAATTCTATAGTCTTTCCTGATTAAATTGATATACACACTATAAAAATGACCTATATAGACCAAATTTTAAAGTTACAGCCACGTATGCCGCCATGCCCCCTTTGTTTCTGTTACAGAAACCAGTATTATTTTGAAAAGAACTGTGAACTTTCTGTTTCTACCCATTACACATATGATACATAGTATATGTTGCTAACAGTGCAGGTTTCTAGTGTCTGTAAATGATTATCTTTGCTAGTATATACTTTTGTTTCGCTGAAGCAGTTTGTCCACGTGTTACTGAATGTTTGTTGCCCAAGTGGTACATATATTTGTGTAAGTACATATCCTTTAGTGTGCAATAAGCACGAACTATCCCATGCATCAAGAAATTGAATAAAAGAAAATCCCATTATAACGAGTTCACAAATAAAGCAAGCCAAACTGTTGAAAGTAACCTACGTATCAAGTCTTCAGGGAAGAAACTCCCACATGTCATGCCTCTAGGTGACCCAAATTTTTGTGTTAACAATGATGCTGTTTGTAGTGGATTACTTCGAACATTGTGCATAATTCGTATGATGTGAATGTGAAGAAAGTGTATGCACTGTCTGCAATAGGAAAAGGAAAAAAGGTTGCTCAAAGGTTTTGTGGTTTGATGGACCGTCCTCCTCGTCCGAGTAGGCTCAGCAAGTACATAAAAATACTTTTAGGTGCCTTGACAGTTGTGTGTAAAGCATCTATGAAACATGCAGTAGAAGGAACTGTAAATATTAGTGGAACCAGGGATATTGCTGTTGCACTTGATGGGACATGGCAATGTCGAGGACATCGTTCTTTGAATGGTGTTGTAAGTGCTACTTCATTGGAGAATGGAAAAGTTGTTCATGTTGAGTGCTTATCTAAATACTGCCACACCTGCCACGGTAACACTGAAGGACATAATGAACATCAATGTTCTAAGAATTATGATGGTTACAGTGGAGGTATGAAGTGTGATGGAGCTCTAAAAATATTTCAGAGGTCGGTGCCCATTTATAATGTTAGATATACTAAATACCTTGGCGATGGGGACTCTAAAGCTTTCAACAAAATAATGAGTTCAATGTTTATGGTGATACATTGGTAACAAAACATTTGCAAAAGACAATGGGTGCCAGTTTGAGAAAGATATGAAGAGAAATAAAAGGAGTGTTGCTATTTGATGAAAATCTCTGTGTGGCCGATGCAGATTGACAGAAACTGTAATAGACCCCCTTCAGAGTTATTATGGACTGACAATTAGATGAACTGCACCTCTGAATGATGTTACAGCAATGAGAAAAGCTGTCTGGGCCACCTACTTTCATAAGTTGTCCACAGATTACCATCGAATTCACAGACTTTGCCCTAAAGGAGCAGATTCTTGGTATGGTTACCAAAAAGCAAAACAAAGTGGTCAAATATACCATCACGAGCATTCTCTTCCTGAGCCGATTATTAATGAAACAAAACCAGATTATAGAGACCTGAGTGACCCTGTTTTGCTTAGAAAATGTCTTAATGGGGGCACTCAGAATACAAATGAGAGTTTCAACCATTGCATAAAAATGGTTCAAATGGCTCTGAGCACTATGGGACTCAACTGCTGAGGTCATTAGTCCCCTAGAACTTAGAACTAGTTAAACCTAAGTAACCTAGGGACATCACAAACATCCATGCCCGAGGCAGGATTCGAACCTGCGACAGTAGCGGTCTTGCGGTTCCAGACTGCAACCATTGAATATGGGAACGATTATGCAAGAATGTTTTTGTATGACTAAATATATTAAAAGTTGTTGTACTAGATGCAGTCACAGGTTTCAATGTTCGAGTGATAGGAGAGCTGGAAGTCCTGAGAAATTTAGGCAAAAGGAACAAAATCATATCATAAAACCTGTAATAAATGGAGTATCAGATTTTGACATGCAGCTCCTTGTTTTAGAAGTAAATGCTAAGCAGATTATCGAGACTGCTAAATGTGAGTATAGGAGAGTAGTAATCAACCAAAAGATACGAACTGGAAAGATGTTTATAGTGCTCGTGACATGAATGAAACATATAACACATTCATGGACAATGGCAATACCATGTTTGAAAACTGTTTTCTTCTAAAAGTTACTCAAATTAAACAGAATTATATCACAAAACCATGGATTGCACAAGGAATAAAGATTTCCTGTAAGACCAAAAGGAAAATGTATCTGTCGACCAGGAATAGCTCCAGTGCTGATGATTTAGCTAAATACAAGAAATACTGTGAAATATTAAAAAAATAATTCAGACATCTAAATAAACACACTACGAGAAGAAGATAGCAAAGTCAGGGAACAAAATAATAACAATTTGGGATATAGTGAAAAAGGAGACTGATAGAACCAAAATGGAACAAGAGCAAATAACATTAAGGGTAGATGACACATTAGTAACCGATGGGCATAGTGTGTCAAATCTATTTAACAAGTTCTTTATATCCGTTACTGATAGAATTGGATTGTCAGGATCAGTAACTAATGCCCTTGAATATCTGAAACTAGCCTTTACAAATAGCTTCAGGTACATGAATATGTCACTCACTTCACCAAAAGAAATTACTTCCATAATAAAATCTTTAAAAACAAAGCATTCTAGTGGTTACGAAGAAATATCAACAAAGTTAATTAAGGCATGTTCTTGTGAGTTTAGTACAATTCTAAGTTACTTGCGTAACCAGTCAATTATAACTGGGACATTTCCTGACTGGATAAAACATGGAGATGTTAAGCCTCTATTCAAGAAAGGGGATAAAGAGATACCATCAAACTACAGACCGATTTCACTTTGGCCAGTATTCTCAAATATTTAAGAAAGAGTAATGTACAGGCAGCTTCCCAACCATCTGACCACAAATAACGTATTATCAAGAACACAGTTTGGTTTTTGAACGTTTCTGATATTGAGAAGGCTATTTACACCTACAGTGAAAATGTACTTAATTCATTAAATAACACATTACAAGCAGCAGGTATTTTCTGTGATTTGTCAAAGGCATTTGATTGTGTGAACCACAACATTCATTTAAATAAATTAGAATTCTATGGTGTCACAGACAGTGCTGAAAAATGGTTCAAGTCATACCTCGCTAACAGGAAACAAAGGGTGTCAGTGCAAGGGACTAGTGAATTAAATCATCAGTCATCATCAGAATGGGAAGAAATAACATTGTGGTGTCCCACAAGGATCCATCTTAGGGCCATTGCTTTTTCTTGTGTACATTAATGACCTCTCATCAGTTACACTGCCAGAAACAGAGTTCATTTTGTTTGCAGATGACACAAGTATTGCAATAAGTACTACTCGAGATTAGTTCTAGAAAGATCTGCTAATGATTTTTTCATGGATATTAATAAATGGTTTTTTTAAGCCAACTCACTGATATTAAATTTCGAAAAGACTCACTACATGAAATTCAGAACCTGTAAGAGGTTTCCACCCAGCATATGCATTAAGTATGAAGAAGAGCAGATAGAAGAGGTTGACAGTCTTAAATTCCTGGGATTACAACTTGATAATAAGTTCATTTGGGAGGAGCACACCACAGTACTGCAGAAACGTCTTAACAAATCTGTATTTGCAATTCGAGATTTAGCTGACCTAGGCGACATAAAAATGAAAAAGCTTACATACTTTGCTACTTTCATTCCATAATGTCATATGGTATAATATTTTGGGGTAACCCTTCAAGTCAAACAAAAGTTTTCGGAGTCCAAAAGAGTGTAATATGTATTATTTGTGGAGTAAATTCACGGACGTCCTGTAGAAACCTCTTCAGAGAACTGGGTATACTAACTACTGCCTCTCAGTATATTTACTCCTTAATGAAATTTGTCCTAAATAATATATCTCTTTTTCCAACAAACAGCTCAGTTCGTACATACAATACCAGGAACAAAAATGATCTGCACAAGGACTTAAAAGCACTTACTTTAGTTCAAAAAGGGGTCCACTACTCAGGAACACTCATCTTCAACAATTTCCCAGCGAACATAAAAAAAATTAGTTACAAATAAAGATCAGTTTAAAAGGAGCCTGAAAGAATTACTAGTGGTCAACTCCTTCTACTCTGATGACGAATTTGTATTCATACTATTAGTATTGTTATTTCAGCTTAAAAAAATTGACATGTTCCACATCCACGAGGATCTCCTCAGCAACGATCTATGGAACGAAAAACTAATCTAATCTAATCTAATAAAATGTGGCTCTAACATGAAAGATCAACTGCTTGCATGTGACAGACAACAGGTGCATGAAGTTCAAAGATTCGCTCTTCAAGTTAGCAAAGAGGCAAGGAGTGCTGAAAGGAATGCCAAGAGGAAGCTTGATGATGAAGAAATGCTGCAGGATGAAGACTATGCTTCAGGAATGTCCTGTGGCACAGTTTAATTAGACTCTTATCTTCATTCGCAATTTCCTGCAAGTTGTATTTTTCAGAATTCAGGTACAAATATTTCCTAAACTTTATAAAGCATCGCTCTAATTGTTTTCTGTAACTTGCAACAGTACATACCTATGTAGTAGACCTAAGCTTTATTGCAAGATCAACTAAATTATAGAAAAAATAACATTTTTATTAGGAAAAAATTTATAAAAATTAAAACGTAAGATGTGGTATTTTTTATCCTTGTAATATACACAATAGATGGAATTAAGGTAAGAGTACCTATAGTCGACAGGTTAAGAAAAATTTTTCCTACTGTTTAATATTACAGCCATGCTATTAAATAATTATAGGTTCTAAAATTATTTTCTGGAACTCCAGAGTCTCAGCTTTCACCTACAATATCATGTCTTGTAAAAATGAAATTCTATGTTTTTCTAAAAGAAAGGAAATGTGAACCCTTGAATTGCACCTAAAATAGACACCCTAAAATAGCCGTGCTCCTAAAGTTAACAATTTTGGCACCTATAGTCGACATAATTTCCACATTGCCAAAGTTAGACAAGGATGGAAAGAAAACTGCAATGCTAGTCACACCAAACTTTTTTTCTTATTTAAGTTTAACTGCAATTATTTGCAGTAGGTATCCAGAATGAGATTTTCACTCTGCAGCGGAGTGTGCGCTGATATCAGAGTGAAAATCTCATTCTGGAAACATCCCCCAGGCTGTGGCTAAGCCATGTCTCCGCAATATCCTTTCTTTCAGGAGTGCTAGCTCTGCAAGGTTCGCAGGAGAGCTTCTGTAAAGTTTGGAAGGTAGGAGACGAGGTACTGGCAGAAGTAAAGCTGTGAGTACCGGGCGTGAGTCGTTCTTCGGTAGCTCAGATGCTAGAGCACTTGCCCACGAAAGGCAAAGGTCCCGAGTTCGAGTCTCGGTCAGGCACACAGTTTTCATCTGCCAGGAAGTTTCATTTGCAGTAGGTGTAAATCTCCAGAAGTACATGTAAATATAGTACTTAAAAATTAACGTTCCTTGCCAAATTATTGATTATCTTTAAACAGATAAGTAAAAGCAAATGAAAATTCAGGAAGGAGGTTGCTGCTGAAAATTAATGTTTACAAAAGAATGCCAGGATCCAATGTATGACTTACTTTTCTTTTACATTAAGCGACTTTTTGAAATCATATTTGATCCTTTCCCCCTGTCACTGACAGTTCAGGCTTCTCTACAACATCAATTATTTGATGGTGTGAGATAAGGGAAATATCAGTTTCATTTGCTAAAAACTTGGTCTTACTTACTTCAATACTTTTCAGTCCCATAACTTTTATCAGATCTTTTGACACCTACTGAACAAAGTGAAGGTAACTGAAGATTGACGTATTTCGTTTTCCTCCCACAAATTTTGCAATAATAAAATCCCCTTCTTTCACATTCTTTTCACAGAACTTCACTCTCATCTGAATCGGACACCACCACTTTATTTTTCCCTTTGTTGGCTAGTCTTTCTTCCCTCTCCTTTTGTTCAATGATTTCCTTGTCCTCTCTAGCCTTCTTCCTTTCTTGTTTCTCCATTTCTAGTTTGTTTTTCATTTCCTCCTTTTTTAGGAAGTAATCTATCATTTGAGGAGATATGACAACAGCTGTAATTTCCTCTCTCTTTCTCTTTACTCTAGTTGAAGCGGTATGACTAGGCCAAAACAAAGCTCTTTTAAAGGGTGATGGTACAAATCATGCACTACTGGATGGTTTCGACTTATTTGTTGTCATTATGGCTTTTTGTGGAGTGCTAAGTTCTAGAAGTGTCACTGACTGTGTTGTATTTCGCATTCTTCAAGTTGAGAAGGTTGTTCTGGTGATGAAACGTGAGGCAAGCTCAGCAAGGCATTCTGTGATGCAGATGACGGTGCTGGTGAGGTTGTTTGCTGAGAGAGATCATGTATAGCTTGTTGACCTACTTTCCTCCAAAGGTTGTAAAGGGACAAATCTTCTGCCCAATCTGCCCAGTCTCCCTCATTTTCCACAAAAGTTCGTAGTCTCTCTGGTCCAATTTGATCTTATCGCCAAGCTACGTGCTTTTTCAACTGGGACTGTGGGATTGCTGTTGTTGTTGTTGCCACTTGTGGCTGAGTTACATCTAATTATGGAACTACAACAGCTTCTGCATTCCAGGGAAATAATCCACATTTACAGAACCCATTCTGAAGGATCTCACGTGTTATACCATCTAGAGCTGAACTGAAAATGTGTGCAAAGTTTTGTTTATTTAATTGTCCGTTCTCCATGTGCCATTCTTGCATTTTTTGCTTCCAGGACATTTTTAGAGTACAGAACACAGCAACATCTGTAGGTTGCAAAATGTGTGTTGCATTTGGATATAGGGCCACTATTTCAATGCTCTTTTCTGCACAAAACTGACTCAGGGAACTGACATGTGTGATGTATGACCATCCAGAAACAAAACAATTGGAAACTGAAATCCTTTCTTTCCCAACCATCGGTAGAAAATGTTGGCAATATACTCATAGAAGTTTTCGTGGTTCATCCACCCACTTTCATTACGCACAATGGCCCATTCCTTTGGTACTGCTGTGGCCACAGCTGCTGGTATTCTGGTGTACCTGAAAGAAAATGTTCAGAAAGTAAACTAGGCTTGCTAGAGAACACAGATACAAAAATTAATAAACAGGTAAAACTATTTACCTAAATACAATCATTGGTGGAACAAGTTCCCCAATTTCATTTCCCATAATGAGTGTCGTTATGTTCTCCTTTTCATCATTTCTAGCTTCTTAATACACTATCTTCGATCCTCGTTCAGCCAGAACCTTCCACGCTTTGGATTGAGGGAGAAGGAAGTTTCGCCACCATTAAAAATTCTACTTGGTTCCTCAAACACTGAAATTAGCCCCCCTCGCCTCAAAATAACTATGAACCTCCTTAAAACAAAATTTAATATTAACTTGAGTGACATGTCTTTGGTTTGTAGTTAAATTTTGGCAAATTCTTGAGCTTAAATTGTAATGTCTTTGCATAAATTCATTGTACCTTTTCTTACTGCGAAAAGACTCTTTTACTTTAAGCTTTAATTCGTCAGCCAACTTTCTGGCAGAATACAATAATGTCTGTTTCGAAACGGGGAACCCTCTTTTCCACATCATTATTACCCATTCAGGTAAACAAATTTCCCTGATCTGCTGAAAATGCTGTAGAAACTCCCATTTTCATTTGTAATGGGACCTGCCCCTTATGTTTCCCCATCAAAGTTACCCTTGGAATCCCTAGTTGTTTTGAAGCAGAAGAATAACTCATACCATGGTTCACTGCATCAATGGCCTCGATCAAAGACCCTTCTGAGTATTGTTGATACTCCTTTGGACCCATGTTTCTGGAAAACACAGTTAACAATAACAATTATTTAGAATACTGATACTAGAAAATAAACGATTTAAAATTATCAGATAGTACTCCCAAATTCGACACTTGAATACCTAAAGCTGACACCCTACGTCAATTATGGATTCGAGTGACATAGCCTAATAAAACTAATATCATTATGAATGGCATTAAAGTTACTTTCAGATACAGTCTAAAACTCAAATTGTAATAGGGAATCTAAAGTTGACACCCCTGTCATATTTAACATTATGCTAAATTAAAGGAAACAATAGTTGACATACATGTGAATGCTTAAAGTACTAATTTTATCCCACGCTCAACAAAACAAATGCAATAATAAAGTCTTTTCAGTAACACAAAAGAATTAAAATTAATCTAACACATACAGAAATAAGTTGAAACACACTGAATGAAACTTACGTGCTTGCGATTTCCTTAAGGTTTGCTTCTTGTTTCTGTCTGCAGTGCAGGTCATAACTGATGAAAAATATTATTTTAAAGGCAAGGAAACTTTTTTAAGTTTATAATTACACCCTGGATACAAAAAACTACTTTTACTAAAAGAAAACACAGAAGCTACACACAAGCAAAGAATAAAGATATTGACAGCAGAGTCATAGAGCAGCACATAAACATAGACCTCAATGATATTTTTTTTCTTTTGTTTTAACACTTCCTCCAAAAGAAAAAAAATAATGGAATTATTGCTTTGTCCCTTGCATGCCAATATCTGAACATAGAAAATTAAATCGAACTCGTTCAAGGGGTTTCGTCAAAATATCTACCAACTGGTTGTGTCCATCAATGTGTTCCAAGAAAATCTCACCATTCAGATATCTTTCACAGACATAGAAATGTCAGATCTCTACATGTTTAGAGCGTCGATTATATTCTGGATTTTTTGCTAACTTCAATGCACTAGCATTGTCAATGTAGAGAACTGGAGGCTGCCCCGACATTTCCGCTAATTCTGATAGCAGACGATGTAACCAAACTAACTCTTTCGCTCCTTCACTAGCTGCAATTATTTCCGCCTCGGTTGTGGATGTGGCCACTATTTTCAGCAACTGACTTGTCCATGACACTGCACCACCTGACTACTTTGCAAGAATTCCAGTTGTTGAGCGCCTTGTCCGGTTATCACCTGCGGAATCTGCACCAGCGTAAATCGTTAACCCTTCTTTTTTGATTATATACAATTCCAAAATTTAAGGTCCCTTTCAAGTACCTAAAAATGCGCTTTACTGTATTCTAGTCTTCAGTGGTTGGTTTCTCCATAGCTCCAACAGCTATATTGACTACTAAAGTGATGTCTGGACGAGTTACTGCTGAAAGGTACATGAGACAACCAATTCCTTCATGGTAGGGTACAGATGACGAAACTTCTTCGTTTTGATTATTTTCCTCACATCCAATAGGAGTTGGACTGTATTGCATTCTGCCATTCTATATCTTTGCAGAAATTCTTCGGTGTATTTCTCTAGACTTATCATTATTGCTCCATCTTCATATTGCTTTATTTTTATGCCAAGAAAATTGTCAAGACTGCCAGTTGTTATTTCGAATTCATGTTGTAAAACATCCATAAAAACAGCAATTTCTTTCTTGTTACTGCCGACAATCAGGCCATCATCAACGTAGATTGCCACATAAATGCTATTTCCATTTTGTCTACGATAAAATAGGCATGGATTTGCATCAATGTTTAAAAAACCAGCTTTCTTCATGAACTCAACAAAACGTTTGTTCCAGCAATGTGGTGCTTGCTTCAACCCATGAAACTCTCTTTTTAAGAAACACACTCTGCGAAACCTTCTGGTCGTTCCATATATACTTCATCTTCAAGTATTCCATTCAAAAAAGCTGTCTTTATATCGAATTGTTCTAGCAGCACTTTCTTTGAAGCAGCTATAGCCAACAGAGTTCGTATGGCGTCATAACGTGCCACAGGACTAAAGGCGTCGTTATAATCAATGCCTGCTTTCTGAATACAGCCTTTTGCAACCAATCTGGCTTTAAAGCTAGTACCTCTATTGACTGCGACCTTTCGCCGTAGAACCCAGTGGTTTTGCAATACTTTGGCTTTCTTCAGACGGTCAACCAGCACCCAGGTATTGTTTTCCTTTAGTGATTGAAGTTCTTCATGGATAGATTGCATCCATTCTTCCTTCTAGTTTGACTGCAATATTTCTGAAAAACAGTTTGGATCTTTGTATTCAAGTGCATCAACTTTTGTTGCCATACAAAATTCACCAGTTTCCTTCCAGGTTGGTTTACTTCGTTGTCTTTTATTCTTCTGTTTCTCTTCATTAGAAGATTCAGCAGCTTATGCTTTTAGAAATTCTGTTAATTCCTTATTTTCATCAGATTCACTCGACTCTTGACTTTCTCTAGAATCGAGAGTGTCAATTTTTTCTTGAGTTTGACTTCCACCAGATGTGTACAGCCTAGGAGATTTACATTGCTCATCTTTAGATGAATTCGGATCATTAAATTCTTCGTGAGGGACTTCAAATTCAACATGATCACTATGTAAATCACAAACAATTTCTGGCTTAAATAGTGGCTCAACACCACTTTCCTTTTAGATGGAATCCAAACTCTAAACCCATCCTTGTCATTAACGTATCCAAGTCGTCCAAAAACTGCCTTATAATCAAACTTGGAACGGAATTGTTTGTTAATGTGAACATAGCAGCCTGTGCAAAAAATTCTGAGATGATCAAGTCGTGCTACTGGTCGATTAAACCATAGTTCATAAGGGGTTTTATTTTCAACTGAAGATTTTCCAGTACGATTTATTAGGTAGACTGCTGTGTTACATGCCTCTGCCCACAACACTTCAGGCAATTTACTCGGATTTAGCATTGTCCGGGCAGCTTCAACAATGGTCCTATTTTCCCATTCAGCCACACCATTTTGTTCAGGAGTGTAAGGAGGAGGAATCAGAAGCTCTATTCCCCTGTCTGCAAGCAGTTCACTGACATTCTTATTGTTAAATTCTTTGCCACCATCACATCTAAATTGTTTGACAACATGTCCATTAGTTCGTGCTTCATTTAACATCTGCTTAAGCACAGTACACACCTCACTTTTGTGTCTTAAAAAGAAAATTCGTCGAAATTTACTAAAATCGTCTTTGAAACATACATAATAATGCTTACCTCCAAAAGATTTCGTGCTCATTGGTCCATTGACATACACGTGGATTAATTCACCAGTACTAGTAGAGCGTATTGTTTGTGTTTTGAATGGCAGCCAATGCATCTTTCCAATTGCACAGCCATCACAAAATTCACTCTTGGCATCTTCCACATTAATGTTCATTCTTTTTAAAATATTCTTCTCATGTTGTTTATTTCCATGACCAAACGACATAAAGTCGATTTTTCACATAACCTGTCACAACAATAGTGCCATTGACTTGTTTTCGAACACAGACATTATTATAACTAAAATTAGTACTGTAGCCTCTGCAGGCAATGGCTCTCACAGACAACACATTAGCACTTGCACCAGGGACGTAAAAAACATTGTCCATTCTAGCATTGTACCATTTATTGTTTCGTCGAATTTGGATGTAAACTGTTCCTTGATGGTACGCACACATTTTGACATCTTGTTTTCCCAATGAAATTACTTGAGGAGCATCAAATTCACTATACGAAACAAAATACTGTTCGTTGGGAGTGATATGATTTGTTGTGCTACTGTCGCAATACCATTTACTTGGGTCACTGTGATTACTGGTACAGACACACGTAGTGTATGAAGTAAATGCAGCGTGTTCACTTTCTCGCTTCTTCTTTTTTCTTTTATTGCTGTCACGAGTGTTCTGTGGACGCTCTGCTGTCCAGTGACCTAATTGCTTGCATATATTACACGGAAACTTCTGTTTTAATTGTGAGTTCTTCATCTTTACTTGTTGATTACTTGTTTGCCGTTTTCTTGTTTCAGAAACGATGAAAGCTGCACTTCCATTAATGTCTTGTTCACGCAGTTCAGTAGACAGAGTTTTTCAATTAATAAATTAAAGCTTTGCTTTTCTGTCGGTATCGTATCCCAGAGATCCTTAAAATTGTCGTAGTCTTTTCCCAATGTAGACAAAATTCGACCGTTTAAGATTCTTTGAGATAGCATATTTTCTTCATGTTTGGCTAATTCATCGTTCAGGTCCACAAATAACGTTTGCACTTTGGCCACATATGCGCTAATATCTTCCATTTCATCACGTTTAACACGGAAAAATGTTTCAATCAACATATTCAAACGCTGAGTACTGCTATATTCAAATCTTCTTTTTGTGCACTTGTCGCATCTTGCAGCAACTCTACATGTTCACGCGTACCGTTAATAATATCTTCTAGTCCATATGAACGCAGCACCATAGAAATATGCCATTTCCATTTCGTCCAGTCGTCAGGTCCTTCAAACTTATCAACGCTGACCTTATAATCGCCGCTAGCAATCATGTTTCTTTACAGACATAGGCTCATTTCATATACTGTTTCAATTAAACTATATTGTTTGCCTTTACATGTGTACTGGGCCCATAACCTGATGAAAAATATTATTTTAAAGGCAAGAAAACATTTTATTAACTTTATAATTACACCCTGGAAACGAAAGAAAAACACATTTACTGAAAGAAAACACAGATGTTACATACAAGCAAAGAATAAAGATATTGACAGCAGAGTCATGGAGCAGCACATAAACATAGACCTCAATGATTTTTTATTTTCTTTTAACAATAACAAATGTGTCTTTTCCCTCGCAAAACCACAATGCTTTTTCTATGACTTTATAGATACCACAGTTAAACAATGTATAACAACAATGTATGTTAGAAGTACACCTTTCTATATTGCATCGTTTCCTTATTTCAAACATTTTAAAATTGTATGTCGACTTTAGGTGACCTGTCAACCCTAGGTGCTCTTACCTTAAATAGGTCTAGTACCTTAGTCACCATGTCACGCATATCTGGTAAAAATTTGGTCTCCTTCAAATGTATAATATTGGATTAAATGGTACCTCAATTTGAGGAATCAACTTGGAAGAAAATGCATTAATTTCTTTGTAATTTTTTAATAATCCTAAGCAGGTTCAAAAATATTAAAAATACTTCTAATTTGTCTAGAAAGTGTGCTGCATTACCTGATATCAACAAAAAATCTGTAAAACATATACATTACTAACAGTGGCTGCAAGAAATAGGTGTTGATTTTTACATTTATACCCGTATACCCTGTATCCTTAAGACTATTATTTGTGTTTCAACTAGAAACACTTCGAAGACACCCATTATATCAAACATAATTAACTGTATTTATAACATAGTTAACAGTAAGGATAGGACTTATGTAAAAATCAATTTTAAGAACCAATGTAAACTGTTTTGCAACGACACAATGTAACATTGTACTACATCTTACCAATTATTTACAAATGGATAAATGAAATGAAAAACATGCTACAAACCAGAACAGCAATTTCTTTTTTCTTTTGGTACTTGGGGCCGAGTACGCACTCCCGGTGGCTCACAGTTTCTACTATGAACGGGCATCCGAAAAATCTTATCGCTACATTCCCTTTCTTAACGCTAAAGAAGAATCTTTCACAACCTGCAAACGTAGAAATAATGTTTACAACGAAATGGTCGGAAAGTAAGGCAAAACTTGCTTTCTACAATCAGAACACTAGTTTTCGTGACCACTTGGAAGGAGTACCGGCGCGTATCCTTACACTATAAAGTGTTGAGATAACAGACAATTGTAACCATATTTGTTCGCTGAGAGCAACACAGGGCAGTAAAGCAGAATAAAATATCACTCATATTCACTTACTTCTGGATACATCAGAATGTTTTCGCTTGTGAAAGCTTCTCCTGCACTTCAGCTGCGCCAAAAGTTACTCAATTTCTTCTTGGGTACCACAGTAGCCACAAAACTGGTCCTTATTATCGATGCTGAAATCTCTCAGCTTTCTTCTCATTATGATCGCAAATGTTGCGGACATATTCACAGAAAAGATAGCAGAAATAACCCAAATAACAAGCACGCCAAAGAACGGATGACTCTTTGGCGGCACCTTGGCGAAACGTCTCGAACGACCACAAAAGTCGATATACGACTTCTCTCGACATGATCTAGGCACAGCTTCGACCATAAATATTAGTATCTATGGTCGAAGAGGCACATTCTAAACATAATGAAATCGTTGCCTCCAGTAGTTGTGGTCTGCATATCTGTCGTGCCTAGATGTATATGTTGTCTCTTCGAGTTTATGATGTTTGACTTTGTTTGCAAACTATTCGGCTATCAGGTGTAGTTAAGTTGTGGGTTGTTATGAAAGAATGTATGTCAGATTTCTAGGTTAAAAAGAAAAATAGCATTCGTTGCCTGTTCTCTGTGTAAGTTAATTTTAACCTTTTGTGGCTATCGATTTTGTTTTTGTGCTATGCTTTTTCTCGCTCAACATTATTTCAGTAAAACTGTACTTCTTTTATTACAGAAAATGGCACAACCCCTTAGCACAGCAATGGAAAGCCTTACGGCTGCGATGAATAGCAGCATTGTTCCTAGTCAAGAGTATCTGTTACAAGGTAGCGTGCTAGATTCAGCTGTAGAAGTGTTGCTACACCGTCTCAGAGGACTTTGTGACAACGTCGACTCTGGCCCAGAACAGTTCCATGATCATGAGATGTGCTTCAGTATTCGTAAGTGAGCGTAAATTACTATTCAGTTTCGTCTCGAGTTTGAAACTCGGGAAACATTGTGAAATAGTCTTCGATAAGATTTTCATTACAGAAAACTTTACTGCTTCGAGAAACATATTACAAAGTAAATATGCGTACGCGCTTAACCCTTCGCATTTGGGAGAATGGAGAGAACATGTGGTAATAGTTTATTGACTGTTTAGCGAAAGCACACATTTGTTGACGCGTCTGGAAAAAAATAATTATATTTAGCAACAATCTTGTCACAGAAGTTCTACGTGGCTTCTACAGCAACACGTAACTTCCATGCTCACTACTGTGTATATAAATATTGTTTGCCAAGCTTCTGAAATAATTATTTGCACGCGATGAGATCATTTGAAATTCAATCGTAGCAGGTATATTCATATTACTCCATGCTGCAATACATGTTTTATTATACGGGGTGGTCAGAAATTCCCGTTACAAACTTCTAGGACATATAGAGGATAATGAGTACAGAACATTTTCAACAGGAACTCATGTCCGGATTCGTATCATTTCCGTTTTACGACAGTTTCAATTCAGATGTGTACCTCGTCAACGTCTGCTTAGGGCAAGAGAAACATCTCAGAGTCCCCTGTACTGGTATGCAACACGGTAGACACAATGATGTGTACTACATCAAACAATCCCCACATGTTACTTAGTACCCTGTCCTGGTATGCAACAGGGTAGACGTGATGATGTGTACTACGTCAAACAATCCCCAGATGTTACTTATTGTCTGCTTTACTGTGAGACCGTGTCAATACCTTTGCATCACCAATAGAGGAAACATGGTGCAGTACACATTTGCTGAATACACAGATGTGCTCCTTGTGTATGGCGATGCTGAGGAAATGGAAGAACTGTCACATTCCATCGCACAAACTGTTTGCCCATGTTACACAACGATTACGAGAAATGGTTAAATGGTTACCTTCACCGTGAGGAGGCAGGACTGTGGTGCTCCACGGCGACGCTGCACTCCCGAAGCTGACACTGGCACATTACCTTGCTCCTGCAAGTCATTATTATGCTTGTAAATCAGGTTATGTGATATCACCCCTTACAACCCATGTTGGTAGGGCAAAGGTATTTTCTTATTGTCCAGCGACAAATGATGTGATTGCTTTTGAGGGAGGACAGCCCCATTTCGCACATGTGTGTGTGTGTGTGTGTGTGTGTGTGTGTGTGTGTCATATTTTTTAATTTTTAGATCTCTGTCTGAGTTTCAGAGTAGACATCACAAAGTGTTTAGTAAGTGGATGACTGTGGTAATCACCGAACAATATGATCGATGACATTTTTTATTTACTTCTTTGAATTTACAATATCCACACTAGTCTTTCCTATACAAGCTTCATTATCTGAACATAAGCACTGCAAACTGCATCAGTTTGAGCCTGCTTACTTTAGTCAAGCCTTTTGTCTCCCTCATTTTTTTAACAACCACACTTAACTCCATTACCAAATTGACAATTCCTTGCTTCCTCATGATGTGTCAAACCAACTAGTACTTACTTTTAGTCACGTTATGCCATAAATTACTTTTCTCCTCAATTTTATTCAGTACCACTTTAATAATTCTACCTGTCCAGCTTCAGCATTTTTCAGTTGCACCACATTTTGAGACCTCGTATTCACTTCATATCTGAACTGCTTGTTGCAGTTCACTTCTGTGCAAAGCTACAATCCAACAAATTATATATATATATATATATATATAAAAAAACAAAGATGATGTGACTTACCAAATGAAAGTGCTGGCAGGTCGACAGACACACAAACAAACACAAACATACACACAAAATTCAAGCTTTCGCAACAAACTGTTGCCTCATCAGGAAAGAGGGAAGGAGAGGGAAAGACGAAAGGATGTGGGTTTTAAGGGAGAGGGTAAGGAGTCATTCCAATCCCGGGAGCGGAAAGACTTACCTTAGGGGGAAAAAAGGACGGGTATACACTCGCACAAACACACATATCCATCCACACATATACAGACACAAGCAGACATATTTAAAGACAAAGAAACTCTTTGTCTTTAAATATGTCTGCTTGTGTCTGTATATGTGTGGATGGATATGTGTGTTTGTGCGAGTGTATACCCGTCCTTTTTTCCCCCTAAGGTAAGTCTTTCCGCTCCCGGGATTGGAATGACTCCTTACCCTCTCCCTTAAAACCCACATCCTTTCGTCTTTCCCTCTCCTTCCCTCTTTCCTGATGAGGCAACAGTTTGTTGCGAAAGCTTGAATTTTGTGTGTATGTTTGTGTTTGTTTGTGTGTCTGTCGACCTGCCAGCACTTTCATTTGGTAAGTCACATCATCTTTGTTTTTAGATATATATTTCCTACGTGGAATGTTTCCCTCTATTATAACCATATATATATATATATATATATATATATATATGTTTGTGTTTGTTTGTGTGTCTATCGACCTGCCAGCGCTTTCGTTCGGTAAGTCACCTCATCTTTGTTTTTATATATATATATATATATTAGCTTGCTGCCTAAATAGCAAAACTCACAGACTATTTTTAGTGGCTCATTTACTGCTCTGATTTCATCAGCATCTTCTGTTTCAAGTGAATCACATTCATTAACCTGTTTTACTTTTGTTAGTGTTCATCTTATAGCAGCTTTTGAAGAACCCCCCCCCATTCTTTCCAGTTACTGATCTTCCATATCCTGTACCATCTACACTTGAATGTCGTCAGACAAACTTAAATTTTTAATTAGTTCTCTTGGAAACTCAATTCATATTCCAGATTTCTCTTTCATTTGCCTTACTCTTTGCTCAATGTACAAATGGAATAACATGAGTGATAGGCTACAACCATGCCTCACTGTCTTTTCCACTACTGCATTCTTTTCATATCATTTAGCTCCTATAACAGCAGTCTGGTTTCTGTACAAGTTACAGGTTACCTTTCTTTCCCTGTATTTTATCTTTGCACCTTTTCTGTTAAGTGACAATTACAGTAAACTTGGTCTTGCCTTTCTTCTGTCTGTCTTTTGAGGTAAGTCATAGGTTCACTATTGCTTCAACATGTTCCTATATTTCTCTGGAACCCAAATTGATCTTTCTCAAGTTGCTTCTACCAGTCTTTCTATTCTTGTGTACATAATTTGCGTCAGTATTTTGGAAACATTATTAATCTTATTGTTGCTTAGTATTCACATCTGTCAGCATCTTCCTTCTTTGTGTTTGGAATTATTACTTTCTTCTTGGAGCTTTAAGGCACTTTATGTGTCTCATATATCTTATGTATCAAATGGAATAGTTTTGTCACAGTACTTTCTTCCTAGGATCTAAATAATTTTGTGAGAATATTGTCTATTCCAGATGCCACATTTTACCTCAGGTCTTTCAGTGGGCTGTCAAATTCATCTCGCATCATCATATCTCCCGTCTCTTCTTCTACTTTCTCTTCACTTTGCATAATATCATTTTAAAGTTTATTTCAATTATATAGCCCTTCTTGCATTCCTCCCTCACTTCATTTTCCCTTTCATTGCTTAGTACTCATTTACCATCAGAACTCTTGATTTAGTACTAGTCCTCTTTGTCAAAAGTTTTTTTTAATTTTTGCATAGGCAGATGTAAGCTTCTGTTCCCATAGCTTCTACAGCTTTGCATTTCTCCTCTAGCCATTGCTACTTTCCCATTTTGCAAATATCCTCTCAATCTCATTTTTTAGACATCTGTATTCCATTATACCTGCTTCGCCTAAAATTACTTACAACCTTCAGAAAATTCACACATGCATATCTTGAAACACAGTGTGAGTCAACCCATGTGGTTGACAAGGAAGCAGAAACTATTAAAAAGAAAAGAAAGATATTCACAAAGAGTGCGCACATTATTTAGGAGACATTCATAAGTACAGAAGTACTGGGGAGGGGGGGGGCTGATATATAGATAGAGGCTTATTCATATAAGATGTAACACCAATATCGAAACAAGATTTTTGGCAAATGATAGTATACGGAGGGGCACATAATTTTTAAGCCTTGTATGAATTGATATATTGAAGCAATTATGATTTTTTAAATGGAATTATATACAACTTAGTGCCATTCAAAAGCTTTTGACAAGTTGAGTACACTGAGACAGTGTTGGAATTGATACTGTCTGTACAAGTGTTCAAAAAAACTATGGTATTTCATTGAAAGGCAAAGCACTTGAATTGGCCATGGCAGTGTGATCACATGCAAATGAGGCTCTCAGGCCATGCTAAATTGACGTGTCAAGCTTTTAGACTGTTTGCTTATCTTCACTGCTGAACTGACAGATCTTTTCATGTAATTTCTTGCTCACAGACATGAACACCAATGACTAGAAGTTAGACATGCTGAAATATTGAGTGTAAAAAAAAATGAGTTCAGGAAACTGATATGTGTCTGCATCCTGATCATCGATGTCAAATGTGTGAGGCTCTTGCACAAATTATTAGGACATTAGTGTGAATGGACAGCTGAACATGGAAGAAAACTGCAACTGATGGAACAAACTAAAAAGCTTTTCTGGCTATGATGCTTATCAGTCTAAATGATGCCATGAGATGTATTACCAAGGAACATAGGATTATCCAGATGATTCTCTTTAGCCAGTCACATCTTGTATCATCATACATTCCACACCTTTCATCTCTGATTACATTGAGAAGTCAAAGGATTGATGCCAAACATTGTCTAGAATTCTGTTTGTTTGCAATGCCTGGGAGATCATGATACATTTTTGAAGCTCTAGTTCTTTGCTGATAAAGCCATGTTGGCTAACTGCAGAAATTTAAATTTGTGAACATGCTCTACTGGGCAGCAGGAAACCCAAGCTAGCTTTGCCAGGTACAACAGCAATGAGTGTTGTGGCAGTGTAGAAAATTTGACTGTGGGAACTTATTTCATCTATTTCTAGAAGAAATATCTCTGAACAAGTGCAGTATATGTGGTTCCAACGTGATGGCTGTTTAGCTTACCCTTCCCATTGTAATGCAGTTATTGCATGAAAACTTTCCTGACCATTGGATAGGATGGATTGGTCCAGTAAAAGGGTCTGCAAGGTTCACCAACTTGACTCCTCTTGATTTCTTTCTGTGGCAAGCACTCACTGATGCAGTCTGCAATGGAGTCTCAGTCACGCCTAATGAAATGTTCCAATAAATCACCACAGCATTGGCTGCCATGTGGTCCACTGATATATTATCTGTTCATCTATCTACTGAATGGCAGTTGCAGATGTGCCCTGGAGCTGGTGAGGTACAATTTGATGAGCACTTGCTTAAGTCAAGTGCAGAGATGTTTTATTGAGAAAAGCAGACTTGTTTGATGTGGCCCAACATAAATTCCTCTCCTGTACCAACCTCTTCATCTCAGAGTAGCATTTGCACCCCACATCCTCAATTATTTGTTGAATACAGTCTAATCTCTGCTTTTCTCTATAGTTTTTACCCTGTACAGCTTTATCTTGTGTATTCCATTTAATTACAATTCGATGTAGTATACAGGATGAAAAGTATTTAAACCAACAAACTCTGGGAGGTTGTATGGGACATCAAGACAAATATCTTTCCCTAATGTCATTTTTTCCTATGAGGATTATTTAAACCAGTGGAGGGCGTATTACACTCTACAGTTGTTAGAGGCCATATTACGATCTTCAGTTGTTAGAGGGCGTATTATGCTCTTCAGTTGTAAGCAACTACTGTCCACCAGTGTAGTAGTGCATTGTCTCTGTTTACTAATGGAGCAATACACCTGGAGTGAGTACACTGATATGGTTGGTGCGTACTACATTGTGCACCACAAGGGACGAACTGCACAGCGGGTTTATCACCAACAATATCCTAATCGCCGTATCCCGCATCATACGACCTTTGCTGCTGTGTACCAACGTCTGCATGAGACCAGGTCATTTAGCAGATTACCTGGACAGGGACGCCGTCGCACGATAAGAATGCTGCAATTTGAGGAAGCTGTCTTGCAGCATGCAGCATCCTTCAATCAGCTTTCGTGCAATTGCATGTAACACGGGGACAAATCAGACGAATGTAAGAACAATCCTTCAAGAGCAATTGTTACGTCCATTTCACTTACAGCATGTCCCCAACCTGGAACCAGTTGATTATCCACTCAGAGCACAGTTTTCGCAGTGGTACCTGGAACAGTGTGAAATGCATCCTACATTTCCATCCTCTGTGTTGTTTACCGATGAAGCAATGTTTGGGCGTGATGGAGTCTTCAACATGCATAATTCACATGTTTGGAGTGAGGATAACCCACATGCCAAAGTGCTAGCGCTCATCAAGTGCGGTTCTTTGTTAATGTGTGGCTCGGTGTTGTTGGGGACTGTTTAATTGGGCTGTATCTGCTATCTATGCCATGAAATGGCAGGCGTTATTACAATTTTCTTGCCAGAATTGCTGGAAGACATCCCGCTCCCTACAAGACAATGTATGTGGTTCCAACATGACGGGGCGCCGGCACATTTCAGTTGTCATGTGCGTCAATTACTGGAATGACAGTTCCCAGAAACGTGGATTGGCAGAGGTGGTCCTGTACCATGGCCTGCTCGATCCCCAGATATGTCCCCTCTGGACTTTTTCGTGTGGGGAGAAATGTGCAACCTTGTTTACACAACTCCTGTTGCATCAGAAGAGGATCTGGTTGCCCAGATAGTAGCAGCAGCAGGAACAATTCAGGATACTCCTGGGGTTTTTGCCCATGTCAGACAGAACGTGATCTGATGGTGTAACCTTTTGTTAACATGGCAATGGAGGCATTTTTGAAAATCTACTGTAATTGAAATTGGGTTGTGTTAATGTGTTGTCTCTTGGCCATAAGAAAATGGAAAAGTGTTTGTTGGTTTAATTAATTTGCCACTAGAGAAATCTTCCTCTACTGGTTTAAATACTCCTCATAGGAAAAAAATGACATTAGGGAAAAATATTTGTTTTGATGTCCCCTACAACCTCCCAGAGTTTGTCGGTTTAAATACTTTTCACCCTGTATTTAGTGACGGTTACCTGAGAATATGTGTTTTTCCTGTAAGAAGCATTCTGGCATCTCCACGCAAAGACAGGTCAGATAATTTTTTAGCGAAGTCAGAATTTAATATAATAGTTTCTTTTTTATTACAATTAATGAATGAGTGACATCACTAATTCAGTGATGACAAATAAGGAGACACAGGATTGACTTAAATGGAAAACTGCTTGATCATAAAGCTGCTGTTTCCACAAAAGCTGCTCACTTAAACATGAGAATAAACAGACATTGGAAGTAATTTTCTTAAGCTGCTTTTGCTAAGCTAGAAGTTAGCTTATATTCCAATTTACAAAAATTATAGCTGACCCTGTAGCTGTCATATATCAAGTAGAGCCAAAAGGAAATACATTTTATCTTACAAGTGTAGTCACATCTTCTTGCCACATACAACAGAGTGCTCTTGAGGGCGAGAAAGGGGGGAGGGGAGGAGGTTGTTTACAGTGTGGTAGACAATTTCAGTCACTTTGCCTTTCACTTTTGTGGAAAGTTTCAGCACCAGCATTGAAGGGAGTGTTTGAATGCTTTCGAAATGTATATTGATATATTTTTAAAAACTATACGAGGGTGAGTCAAATGAAAACCTGAAATTTTTTTTTAAATATTATTTATTGTGCAGAAGTGGTACAAAGCTATATTACTTTTCAACATAATCTCCCCCACACCCAATGCAAGTCCTCTAGCGCTTACAAAGTGCATAAATTCCTTTAGAAAAAAATTCTTTTGATAGTCCACACAACCACTCGTGCACCGCGTGGTGTACCTCTTCATCAGAACGGAACTTCTTTCCTCCAATTGCGTCTTTGAGTGGTCCAAACATATGGAAATCACTTGAGGCAAGTACTGGTGAGTATGGTGGATGAGGAAGACACTCAAAATGCAGGTCTGTGATGGTTGCAACTGTTGTACGGGCAGTGTGGGGCCTTGCATTGTCATGTTGCAAAAGGACACCTGCTGACAGCAATCCACGTCGCTTTGATTTGATTGCAGGCTGCAGATGATTTTTTAGGAGAATTGTGTATGATAAACTGGTGACAGTGGTCCCTCTAGGCATGTAATTCTCCAAAATGATGCCTTTTTCATACCAAAAGAGAGTCAACATAACCTTCCCTGCTGATGGTTCTGTTCGAAACTTCTTTGGTTTTGGTGATGAGGAATGGCGCCATTCCTTGCTCGCTCTCTTCATTTCTAGTTGGTGGAAGTGAACCCAGGTTTTGTCCCCAGTAACGATTCTTGCATGGAAGCCATCACTTTCTCGTTCAAAGCGCCAAAGAAGTTCTTCACAAACATCAACATGTCGTTCTCTCATTTCAGGAGTCAGCTGCCGTGGCACCCATCTTGCAGCCACTTTGTGAAACTGAGGCACATCATGCACAATGTGGTGTGCTGACCCATGACTAATCTGTAAACATGCTGCAATGTCATCCAGTGTCATCGGCAGTTTTCCTTCACTATGGCTTCAACTGCTGCAATACTCTGTGGAGTCGCAACTTGTTGTGCCTGACCTGGACGAGGAGTATCTTCCTCTGAAGTCACACCATTTGCGAACTTCCTACTCCATTCGTAAACTTGTTGCTGTGACAAACATGCATCACCATACTGAACCCTCATTCGTCGATGAATTTCAATAGGTTTCACACCTTCACTACGCAAAAACCGAGTAACAGAAAGCTGTTCTTCCGTGGTGCAAGTCGCAAGTGGGGCGGCCATATTTATACTGATACTGCAATGGTATGTGTGCATCTGCACTATGCTGCCACCTACAGGCCATTCTGCACACTGTTTGTAGCACACTTACCAACTTACAGGATAATGGCACAAAATTTCGATTTGTTATTACAAATTTAAGGTTTTCATTTGACTCGCCCTCATACTTACTACAGTGTATCAGTTCATACAAGAGTTGAGAGGGATAATATGCAAGAAAATCGTGTGTCCCACTACACACAATCATTTTCCAGAAAACTCATTTTGTTAGCAAGAACATTTCACTAGTTAAAACGGGTTGTCCATCTTGACAATCTGTCATGTTTATGGGGAAAAGATTTACTTGCACTCATCACGTACAGTAGGTCATTCTTGAAGTGATGATAAGCGCAAGTAGCCTATTCAACTTGGACAAAAAAGGTCAATTAGGGGAAAAATTTGTGTACTTGCAAATTTTTGTAGTGTTAGTAAGCTGTGCCATAAACTACAAAATAAAAATCCTTGCCTGTGGGGCGTGAGCATGAGGGTGGAGGGATATTTATAGGTCACTTTTATATGTTTTTCTTGAATAACTTGGAAACTTCAGCTTCTAGTTAAAATGTTTCTCAGTACAAAATTAAACTACATTAAGTATTCTACAGAAAAGGTTCATTTCATTTTTTTTTTTTTTTTCTCTTGGGCTAATAGTTTCTGTGTTGCAGAGAAAGGGAAAATTGCAGATTATTAAGAGTGTAGTTTTAATGATGCAAAATTAATTGTCATTGTTCAATGAGGTGGATGAAGAATAAATATTAAAAGTGTTTACCCGATCTAAGTGCAATAGAACCTTTTTAAGGGATAATTGGTGTTCTGAGGGTGTGATAGGCTAGAAGGAGTGGTGGAGAATAAGAGAAGTGATAGAAAGCGGGTCGCTGGATGTGGTCATGCGCTCCCCTTCTCTGTAGGTGTGCAAAATGAAAAGTAAGCAAGTGAATACCTACTCTCTCTACCTCACTATGTCATGAGAACCAACTACAGGGTGTTTCAAAGTGTTATACTGATTCTTCTGCAGCTCACTGGTGGCACAATGCGCAGACTTGTTCTGGGTGCGTTTATTTTCCTTAAAGTCCGTTAGTACTACATGGAATGCAGATATGAGTTACTAATAATACTAACACAAGAAATGCATATGGAGAGATTCTACATAAATCTCTTCACACTATTCCATACTGCTTATAGAGAAACATTCCTAGTCATCCTGTATGGCAGTCATAGTGTTCTTCTGTGAAATATGACTTTCCCCACCATGAATGCTGCATGCTTTTCAGACTATGCATCCCACAGTTTCCTGTCCCATTCTCATGTGCAAGTAGACAATAGCTTCACTCATCTTGTGTTTATGTAGTGGAGTTATTTTCAGTTCATTAAGTGTAATCATATGCAGTTTTTAAGTGGGCTTTTATGAAAAATACATTTCCTGTAAAAATAGTGTAGAAGCATTTAATTAAGTCTTATATTGTTAGTGAGCTATGTAGTGTTGTTGGGAAACGGATTTGATTGGTAAATGTGGCATTTGCTTGTGTCTATCATTGACAAATAAACATGTTGCAGCCCCTTGGTGGTGAATTAATGAATGACCAAAAAGGTACACTACACATCTGTCACCAAAGACAACATAAACCTCTTCCATTCAGGAATTGCTGGCACCTGTAGACAGAGGGTGCAATGGGTGGAGCTACTTACCACAAATTGAATTAATGAATGACAGAAAAGGTACACTACACTTCTGTCACCAAAGACAACATAAACCTCTTCCATTCAGGAATTGCTGGCACCTGTAGACAGAGGGTGCAATGGGCGGAGCTACTAACCACAAATTGACAGTATGTCTTCCAAGGTGGTTGTGAATGTATGTGATGGAATGAGGCAGAGCATGAGCATGTTCAAGTCTAGAACAGTCTCTGCCATAATGCATTGCTTGACTTATGACGAAATATCTGTAGTTCCATATCACCTAGGTGACGTACTTTTGTTGTGGAGGGAGCCACTAGGAGCCTGTGGGTCTCTTCAGATGTATGGAAAGCTGAGGCTGGGGTGATGCATTTGTTACCTCTTATGCTGTGAAAAGTGTTCCAGACAATTATAGTGGAGACAGTTTGATGATGTTTTGTTTGTGGGGCGCTCAACTGTGTGACCTTCAGAGCCCGTACAAAGTTCCAATGTTGACACAGTTCAATTTTTACACAGTCCAATTAGCCACGGTCATGAATGATGATGATGGTGATGAAATGATGAGGATAACACAAACACCCAGTCCCCGGGCATAGAATATCCCAACTCGGACTGGAATCAAACCCGGGACCTGGTGATCCAGAGGCAGCAATGCTAGCGACTAGACCACAAGCTGCAGACATGGAGATAGTCAAATCAATGTTGTCTTATATGTAGGTTGGAACTTAAATAGTGGCAACACTGCTGTGGAGACACTACGCAATGGAACCTACTATTATCGCCGATAGCACACGTTGTTGACATACCTACCTTACCTCTGAGCATATGGACTCACCCGTCCCACGTCACCGGCGTCCGCACAATCAAGGGAAACACAGTCACTAGTGAGTGAGCAGTCCAAATTATGTTTTCAAAACAGGAACAATGGAGTTGAATCAAGATTGAATGTGCCAGAGGTCATACAGCACAACAGTGTCATGAAGGCCTTCAAGAGGTGTGCACAGAATCGGCATTGCTGTACAGAACAGTGGCATGATGGGTAAAAGCCTTCAATGAAGATCGGCAAACTGTGGCAGACATGCATCGGACAGGTCGTCCTAACGTCTCTGAAGAAGTAGTGCAGGCTGTTACCATGTTAGTTGACAGTGATCGACCCCATACGATTTGTGAGCTCGCCCCTGAAACCGGATTATCATATACAACTGTGTTTCACATCCTGAAGGAACGCCTGGGCATGTAAAAAATTGCATCACGATGGGTTCCGCATGATTTGACGGAAATGCAGAAATGGGTGCATTACGATGCTGCTCAGACGCATTGGGAGCGCTTTGAGCGTGAAGGAGAGGCTGTCTTACACCATATCGTACCACTGGATGAGACATGGGCCACATTGTATGAGCTAAAAATGAAACACCAATCCAATGAATGGCATCATTATGAGTTGCCGCGAAAGTCGAAAGTGCGTTGGAGCCCAGTATAGTGAACATTATGGTGATTCTCATGTGCGACTGCGATGGTGTTATCCTAACGCATTACGTTCCTCCACGGCAGACCGTCATTACACAGTATTACTGTTCATTTTTGGAGCATCACCTGTGACCAGCTTTACAAAAGAAGCGGTGACACTTTCTGCACAACCCACCCATCATTTTCCACGGCAATGTGCGGGTGCATAAAGCGCAAGCTGTGGCTGCTCTGATCAGTCGGTGGGACTGGGAAGTACTGTACCATCCACCATACTATTCGGACTTAAGTCCTTGTGACTTTGATATGATTCTGAAGATGAAGGAACCACTTCGTGGCATTTGCTTCAGAACTGTTCCAGAGATTCGACAGGTGCTGGCAACAGGTGCTACACAGTGCTGGTGACTACTTTGAAGGACAGCAACAGGTGCAAACATGTAACTCTTTTGTATTGGGTGTGAATAAATAGTTGCCACTATATAAGTTCCAACCCTCGTACATTTTAACAGCATGTTACACATGGGGCAAGCTCCTCAGGCTTGTAGAGAATTGACAGTGTCCGAGGAATGGTCAATGTTCAGGGATATGACGGGCGCGATCATTTGAAGCTAAATACTTCTATAGGAAGTATGGACATACATCCTATTCTGAATGGCTTCTAAGATAGAACACATTTAATGTACATTATAATTTATTTTCTGTATTATTCAATACATTGTCATATTTGCACATTTACAACAGTTAGTAAACAATACAACATGCATTTTGCGAAGTATCAGTTGAAAAATACATACTTTTATCACATTAACCTCTTATTCATAAATGTGTTCGTGGGACATTGGCACAAGCAGTCAGTCACTGTGGGTTTGTAGTAAGACTACATCACACCATTTCAACAATGGGATGCTTTTCCTGCACAGGTTGTTAATTACACCTTTCAAAGAAAAATGCGAACTTGGAAGAACACCAGTTCATACAGTGTGTTAAAAACTATGGTAAACACACTACAATCAGAAATTATATGTGCCAGAAAGTGCTGATGATATTCTTTGGCAGAAGCAGGACCACTAACATTGCGAAGCCATAAGCATACATTATACCTGCATATTCTTCATTAGTGTAGATGTGTGGCAGTTTTGCCAGCAAGTGTACAAACACAGTTAAACACACCATGGACAGCCACATGCTCAACAGGCTAGATTAATGGCAGAGAGACATCATAAGCAAAGATGAGAAACAATGGGGTAGACTTGACTAAAGTTAAATGTCAGAGACATGTGTGCGCCACTAGCCCAAAAACAAATGTACATTAAATTTATTCTATCTTAGAACCATTTGGAATAGAAAATATGCCCATATGATTTTTTTTTTTTTTGCTAAAAATGACTGCTCCTATCATAGCCTTGAATATTGACCATTCCTCATGGGACACCCAGTATAAATACGAGATCAGTGAGGTAATTCTGTCTGGTCACAATACTGGTGTAATGTATCATATTATTATTATTATTACTATTACTATTATTATAACTATTATTATTATTTTCTTTTCTCCCTCGTTCTTTTCTGTACCATAGATAATATTGGCATAGAAACAAAACAAGTAGAGATATGCTCTTCAATTTTTTAATTTCTTCATATTCAACTGTTCGTCGCTATAAGTGGTAGCGGGCTGACATCTGAAGAGTTCCGCCGCATTAATATTGTTCAGAAATGTGTATTCTAATCGAACATTAAAGAAGTGTTACAAACATTATTTGGGAGATCAAGTTTATTGAAAAACCATCTGTTAATCATTTTGCCTGTGCTGAGAATCGTGCATCAAGAGGACCGAAGCAAACAAGAGAAATTTGCGTGAGCAGAGGAGGGGCAATCGTCATAACCAACTTTGTGCACAATGGTGATAATGAGAAGTAAGTAAATTTAAATGGTGAATGTTGATCTTAAATGTATTGAATATTGAACGTCTGTTGATATTAGTGCCCGTTAATATTCACTCAAGATATGTGTTCTTCCCTCATTCTTTCAAAATCTCCCTTTTAATCATTTAAGCAGCAATTTTTAATCAGCTACCATTATATATTATATTTTATGCAGGCCCCCTTATTTTATTCCCTCCACCCTCCACCCCCCGTCAGAGCCACTATTCATTGGCGACCATATGAACAGACCTTTCAATTGTTGAGATAATTTTTTTTTGAGATAAATGATCCATTTTCTCATTACAAGAAACTAATGAGGCCTATGCTGCATTTGTTGCATGTCCGTAAGATTGGAGCTATTAACAACTTGAAGCAGCAAATTAAAATTAAATGCTGCCTACAAACGAGATGCACCGGGAAAGCGGATTTCAGCTGTAAAGATAGGCAGCTGCTACGCTGTATGCATATGGCCACGCATGGCACCGTCTCTCTTGCAGTAAATAATCTCTTTTCCTTCCAATTAATATCCTTTATGGAAAGTGCATTTCTATAGGGAAGATGAAAATTTGTGTAAAGCCAACATTAAAGTGCAAAATAATTCACTCAAATTCTGTAAGACTGTATCAGAGAATATCAGGTTTGTTAATGAATACGCAAATAAATCTGCTTTAATTGAAAGGTGCCAATACAAACAAAACCTTTTTTTTTTTTTTTCAAAATTTTGTTAAACACTGTTCACAATGGAGTCAAAGGAAATGGCCTTTGTTGTAAACTCATTACAAAATGCTATATGCCAAGATATCATAAATTTGAGCTTGGCAACAGTTGAAAGTAACATGCCAACTCGTGAACTGGCTGATAGCTACCAAAACAACCACGATGGCGTCACTTTATTAAAAAATGATGACACTGGCAATATAACTAATCATGATGTCTCTTTTATGATGATCGATGGAACACTTTGTCAGTTATCTTCAGGAAACATTTTTTTCAAATAATGGAACTGAAGCTCGCAACAGCAAAAATTCCTTTGATTATTTGCTCAGTTCATAAAAGCAATGTAAATACTGGGGAGCATACAGTTTGATTCAACTCATACAACTTATAACACAACAGTTTACACAGCAGTTCACAAAACATTAATAAAATATAGGGCAACAGCTTACACAGCAAAATCAGGCATTCAGCGATTTCAAGAATAGTATTAGTCAACAGTTCAGTGAAGTGAGCAAAACTATATGCACTGAGTTATTTGACGTACTATCCGGGAAGTTGTCAGAGCTCGGTAAACAACTAAAACAAGAAGTAATTACCGACAATTTCCGCAGTATAAATATGCAAAAACATACCTACAGAAATACATAAGTTGAGTCTAAGAGTAGAGTCAGAATTTGCCAAAAAATAGAGAGATAAGCTATGTGCAGATGTAAGGGAAATAACTGAAAAAGCTGAAGCTGGAATGCTGGATAAGGGCAGCACCCTTGCTGAAAAGTAGTGTCAGAGTGCAAAATTTTTGTAAATACTGTAGAAGAAGCTCTAAAGGAGAAAGAATATCAACTCCTAGCTAAAATAGACTCGGGTTTAAAGGAAGCAGAGGAAAGGTTATCAGGCAGTGTTGTCAAAACTACTGACATTCCAAAACAACATATGACAGACGGCAAACCTATGCTTTTAGAAAAGTTGGATACCTTCACTGGTTACTCACAATACAGGGTTAGCCCGTTGAAGGAAAATAGTGGAGGTTGCACAATACAACACCACTTGCCGGCAGTTGCACCTGTTGAGCAAGCACAGTTGCCATGCGCTACGTCACAAGTAAACATAAACACA
Organism: Schistocerca serialis cubense; assembly: GCF_023864345.2. Classification (NCBI taxonomy): domain Eukaryota; kingdom Metazoa; phylum Arthropoda; class Insecta; order Orthoptera; family Acrididae; genus Schistocerca; species Schistocerca serialis. Next base: position 375,750,848 of record NC_064643.1, on the reverse strand, counting down.
CCTGTCACTGACAGTGCGGCGTGTTTGTCAACATTACTTGCAGATGATGGATTACTTAGGCATCGACAATTCCCGATATTTCCTTCTGAAGGGAAAAGAACACACCCTATGGTCTGTATCAGAGCACTTTGAAATGTTTTAACTCTTACCTGGACTGAAGCCCAGAAAATTATATTTGTTGGTGGATACACACAGGGTGACATTCTGCTATGGGCTTCTGACATGGGGGATCGTTGCCACTATTATGAACTGTTAGAGAGAGCATTTCTGGATACGTATTGGTCTGAGGCCATACAAGAGATGCTCAGACATGAAGTATTGAACCCAGCTCCATTCAATAGCAAGTATGGAAGCTTAAGGGGCTATTTTGAAAAATATTTGAATAAAAACAGATACTGGATGAACCCGATACCTCAAGTAGATGTGCTGAAAATTTTAAAGAGCCATCTTCCTACCAACATTAGAGAAAAACTCATTACCATCCCAGAACACAACACCAAATATTTTCTATCTGTACTGGACTCAATAGATTTAATATACAAAGAGAGACCAGTACAACCCAAGCCTGTTAATATGTCGATAGCGACACAGGGATTTACGGACCAACAAGTAAATAACAGATTCTTAGTACAAAATGGATGGCAACCCCACACAGACCTATGATGATAATGGTAGCGGTAATCACAAATGCAATGGAGAAAGCTGTAAATACAAAGGTGGATATAAAAGAAATGGGCAAAGATTTAGCAAAAACAACTACAGTGAGCATATTGGCAGCCTGTACAATATTTACAGACACAAGCTACCGGCAATAATCAGCCGATCACGTTGCAAACACAAAACAACAACAGACAACCGAATAACCCACAGACAGAATTCGGCCAGCAAAGTAACTCGCATATGCCGAACACGCAGAGGCAAAGAGAATTTCAGTTGAGAGACTCTCAGGACACTAGCTGGCGTAATCAATCACCAACAGTCCACATAGTGGAAGTTACGCCTAACCCAGAGACTGATGCCACTGTGATGCCAGAAAACTTGAACCAGCCACGGTGGGCCCCCATTCTCTGACCTTGGAGGGGAGTGGTGGCATGAGCTTGATCAACACTCGCTTTATCAGATACGATCACGAGAGGCATACCCTCTAAGTTGTACATATGCGTAATAATATTAGATTTAGGATGCTGTAAAACCCATTCCAGAATTTATGTATTTAGTTGATAAGGAAAATTTTTGTTTATGTTTTTTCTTATATGTTAGATGCGTAAATGATAAGGTAAGTGGATGTCTAGATACAATGATACTTTGAACACAGCACTTCGCCTTGCGCGTAGCCCAGTTGTAAATGAATAAACAAACTTTACAAGATTACAACCGCTGTTCAGGATGATTAAGAATCAATTTCTCCTTCCAGCAGTGTAGAATAATAGTGCGCATATTTTTAGGTAAAATTGTCCATGTGTGTTCCTTATGTTAGTGTTATTAGTGTTCCTTTTTGTGTTCCATGTAGTATTACAGGGTGTACACGACCCGGGACATCCGGGAATTTTTTCGTCCGGGAGAAAACCGGGAAGAACCCGGGAATTTTTTAGAATTCCGGGAATTTTTCATTGTTTTAGTTACCAGTTAAATTTTTGTGATTTTGACTGGTAAGAACTCTAACGAAGGATATTACTGTATCCCTATAATACTGCAGCAACAAAACATGAACGAGGGAAAAAAATAACGAAAATAAAACATAAATTGCAAAGGAAATGCGCCATATACAACAAAACACAGTGCTCATACAAGCGTCTGCCAACCGAAGTGCGTCAAAGGCTTCAGGAAGAATATGCAGTGCTTCCTAACGACAAATTGCCTCCGATGAGCGTGACGTGACAGCTGTTTACATTACATTCATTTGAGAAGTTGCGGGCGGGCTCGGGCGCATGCGCAGTTTAGTAGTACCTTCTCCCGCTTCTGGCTACAGATGTGCGGCTGGGCGCCACTATATCTAAATTGCTACGGTTCGGCAATGTCGTAGAGCAGTCTGAGTTGTGGTGGGGAGGTGGGTAGTCTGCGCGTGACCTGTGTTTACGTTTAGTGATTTTGCTGTTTCCTCTTCGTTTTTTGCTCTCACGTTAAATGAAAACAAAACGGATTTATGTGGTCAGGAGCTACCAAATGAATTAAAATACGTTCGCATAATTACGGACGGCTAAAATATGGTGTTAGTTTCAGGTTTTATTTCACCTTTCTGAACAGTCAAGCATTAATCGCCTTGCAGAACAATGTAGTTATTTTTCTCGGTTTGCTAAAGAGATTTGGCTTTTATTAATCTTTTGCGCTGAGGCAGTCAATTTATTTGAAACGAAGTGTTTGATTTCACACTGTTGGCTAGTTTCAACTGTTCGCTGCTTTTCAAGTGCACGATTTCCATCTTCTAGTTCGTATGGCATTATCCCATAATAAAGAACCAAACATGAGATAATACAGTACTGGTACTCAAGAAAATTTACATCCGAATCTGGACATACGATTGTGCACTTCAAGCCGAATTATGCATTTTAGTATGGTTCACGAAATTCCGATGCTCTTGAAGTATCCTTTGATGTCTTGCTTCTTTTATGACATAATGCAAGATCTTTTAATGTTTTACGCGTACGAACATGCGGGCTTCTTGCGTCATCGTTGCTGCGCAGACGCAGTGACGCCTGTTACCTGGCGCTCTCTGGCAACTGCTGCAACGAACAAATTTCTAACAGGTCACGGGAAAATATTGATAATGGTAGTTTGAAAAGTGTTACTTTCAAAGTAAATTTCCTTTTACGCAAGATGAAATATGCGCGAGAATGTACGATGAATTTCTTAAATCGCAGAGCGTTTGACTCTCATTTAAAAGTCAAGTCTTTGAGGACGACCATCTAGAAGAATTTCGAGCCCACAAGATCAGACATTTACGTCGTTATTAAAAATTTTACTGGCACATATGTGCAATGTCTCCTAAAGTGTAACACGCGCATTATGTGTGGAAGCTTAGCTTCTCTTACAGCTTATTAATCTTCGAATTATTTGTGAAAGCTTTGTTTTTCTTGTAGCAACACTATGTATATTGATTTAAACCATTAACTTTTCTTTTTTGTGTGTTCGCGCTACTTAAGAGTGATCTTGCTATTGGTTGACTACATCACGTGTCCTATGCTGTCATCAGGTGGCGAGATCACGTGACACGAGCTGTGGCTGGCTTACAAAAGCGCGTCGAAATCTCGATTTCATTGCTACGGAACACAAGCCGTTTTGGGTGGAATTCGAATTTATACCTCCGTAACACGAAAAAATACAGCGTACATGTTGCTGCACATCAAAGATCTTTACAAAACGTGTTTTTTCCCCCCTGGGTTTCGTTTTCTAAAGTGCCGGCAAATTCTACGTCTGTGTAGAAAACCATAAACATTCTAAGGATTGATAAGTTTTACAGTGCCGAGGAAAAACACGGAACAATTGTATTTTCACCCGGGAGAAAGTGTATTTTCAACCGGGAAATCCAGGAAAAATCCGGGAATTTTTTTTCCTTGTCCATGTATACACCCTATATTATCAGACTTTGTGTAAAATAAACATGCCCCCGGCATGTCTGTGCATTGTCACCAATGATTCATAAAGCGAGCTGTGGAAAGGTCAGCATAACATGGTGAAAGACCCTGAAGTTACATTTGACACTACGTTGAGAGAGTGGGGACCTCAGTGGTTGTTCAGTTCGCAGGCCTGCAGAGAAGGGAACTGCATGACCGTAATCCGGTGACCTGTGTTTCCTCATGCATGTAGTAGCATCAGTCTTTGAGGAAAAATGAACGATCATGTTTGCTTGTGTTGATAATGGATTTGGACAAAACACATTATTGTTATTTAAGTTGTGGGACATAATCTGTTTATCACAAAGACAAGGACTTCGAAAAATTTAAGAAATAAGTCAAAGCCTCCCAACAAACATAGTGTTACTGATTTATTATGTTTCACATCATAATTTTAAGTTTGTGACTTATAATATTTTGTATCATAATGTTAAAGTTAATTTATAATGTATCATCTCTTCTCAGAGAGGAAATGATAAAACAACTTTCACCAATGGGTATTTCGCTTCATGAGCTATGTACAAAGCAGGACTGCACTCCATTGTAAAAGCAACAAGACAGATTCAAAACATATAAAATTGATGTTATCACTGCCATAGCAGGATTTCAAACTCTTTGATTGCTTTCTTAGTGCTTGGATTTAAACATAGTCAGACTTGTCCATTAAATTTCTGGAATGCAGCTGCAGAAACCCTATTTGTTCTAATATTTCAATCGTATATCTGTCGGCCATATACAAAGTGAGCCAACAGACTGAAGCCACAGTACTTCCTCTGTCTTGTTAAACATACAGACTGCACCACTATGCTTGTGGCCACAGATACAAAAGAGCCAGCGACATTTTTCAATGGCAAAGAACAGTGCATCAATTGAATTATGGCTGTATGTCGATTCAAGCTAGGATATTGATGTATCATTATGAGCTGCACTGTAGCAATATCTTTGTGAATTTGTTAAAGAAAGCAGCAGATTTAATTAATTGTCCAGGTTGAAACCAATATGTCTGATAATTATATTCTTCTCCAATGAATTTGAACTGCTTTTTTCATGATATAATCCCAAAAAATGAAGCCGATGTGAGAATTTTGAGATTTTTATACTCCATAGAATGGCCGGTGTCAATAAAGTGCTTTGCCACAGCAGATTTATTGGTCTGTAAGAGCTGGGCGTACCTACAGTGTTCTGTACGTATTTTATGGCATGTACAGGTTGTCTGTCCAATATACAAAGACCACAATCACAGGGAATTTGTGGACCCCGACTTTGACAGAACACAAAAATGTTGCTATCTTTGGAGGAGTGTGAAAAATCTCTCTAATTTTGTGTTTGATGAGGTTCCAACATAATTTTGTCAAGTCTTCTCACATACCTCAGGAAACCTTTGCATTTAAATCTCTCTCTGTCTTCTTCCTCATTCTTTGTGTCCTCCTTAGGCTTCATTCATAGTGCTTTACTTGCCTACTTTGGAGACTGCTCATCCTGCAGACTGCTTTTGTCAGCAATGCTGTGTGCTTTGTGATCCAAAGTTCTGAGAACACTCATTGTCCGGGAAGGGTGGTGGCAGCTATTTATATGTAGATGTTTTAGTCAGCTTCTGGTGAACTGCATGTCTCAAGGTGACATCATTTTTGTGGTAAACTAAAACATCAAAAAATTGAAGCATCCCTCATTTTTATATAAATTGTAAACTGAATTTCATTGTGGTTTGAATTTGAATGTTTTAAAAATTCCTGTAATTTATCCTAAATATGAGGCCACATTACAAACATGTCATCAACATATCTCGAAAATGCTGTGGGCTTCAAACAATCAGATTCCAGTCCTTTTTCTCTAAGTCCCCCATAAATGAATTGGCCATCGAGTGGAACAAAGGACTGCTTTTGCTGAAACCACGAACTTGTTCAAAAAATTCATTATTAAATGAAGAGTAAGTTGATATCATAACAAGTTTGAACAAAGCTGTAACCTATTTATCAAAATGTTGCGAGTAAGAGATAAAGATTTTGTAAGGGAAATCTCACAAAATAAAGGCAACCATATCAAAGCTGACTAATAAATCAGAACTGTCCTGTCTGTGATTTAATTTTATCAATGAAGTCCACAGAGTTGTATGTGTGATGATCACATCTTCCCACAAAAGGTCTTAATGATCATGCTACCTGTAAGTGCTTGTCTTGGTAGTTGATTGGAGAGCCAGTGTTGCTTACTGTTGATCACATAGGAAATCTATCTTATGATCACACTACTTTGTTTCAGTCTTCACACAGCTCGTGGCAGAAAGGGGGAGCCATTCAGAAATGCAGCAGTCTTCCTTAACTCTTGGTTAATGGGGTCTTTACATATCTTCCAGTGTGTACTATCATTGAGTAAACTAAACATTTTATGATGATAACTATCATGAGACATTAAAACAGAGGCATTACTTTTATCAGCTGTAAACTCCACCATCTGAGTATTCTGGCAAATTTTACACAGTGCAGCTCTCTGGAACACAGAAATACAGGGTTTGTCTGTAAAGTAATGAGACTGGACCTTGTAAATATAATTTATTGATTTGATCAGTTCATATTGTTAAAATTCTTCAAAATAGTCTCTTTAATTTTGTGTTTGATGACGTTCCAACATAATTTTTTGAGAGTCTTTCCACATACCTCAGGAAACCTTTGCATTTAAATCTCTCTCTTTGGGTATCGATGACTGCTGCCAATGTGATTCCCACAGAGCAAAGGCTCCTTAGAAGTCAGCTATTATAACCCCTTTCAGAGACTCTGACGACCCATTGAATGGCAAGAACTTCATCAAAATGGTAACCTTGCAGGTTCCTCTAGAGATCTGGGAACAGAAAGAAGTCTGGTGGGTTCATATTGGGAGTGCACGGTGGTTTCCGCAAGATTGCAGCACCTATCTGAGCCAGTAGATAAATACAACGAAGGCGGTGTGCTCTGGGATGTTGTCGTAGTAGAACTTCTGATGATCAAATTTGCATATGACAGTTCTGTGCAGGCACACAAGGGCTTCTTTGTAGGAACAGCATTGATAGCTCATTCTGGAGGTACATATTCTTTGTGCACCCCCCCCCCCTCCCCCCCCCTCCCCCCCCCCCCCTACCCCCACTGTTCAGAAATGAGAGTGAACATTGACTTTAGTTTTGGCATCCTCTCATTTTTAGGGTGTAGGGAGTATGAGGTATGCCCATACTGGAACACCCATCATTCATCATCTGACATTGTATTGTCCAAAAAAGTCCAGATCACCTTCTAATTGCTCAAATATCTCACAGGATACATCATTCTGTTGCTGTTCTTGTCGATCACTCAACACATTTGGCACCAATTTCACTGAAACCTTCCACATGTTCAAATTTCCAGAAATAATTTTGTGAACCATTGCTTTGCACATGTTGAGGTCTACGGCAATTAATCTTACTCTCAAACAATGGTCGGAGTCCAGGAGATTTTCCACTATGGCCACATTTTCATCCAAATCACTCGTTGGAGGTCATCTAGGTCGCTCTATGCCTTGTTGAAATCGCTCCATGTCTTCGACGATTCTCCTGTCCATTCTTAAAGTCACTGAACCACCAAAAAACCTGGGTCCTTGACAGTGCATCATCTTTGTAAGCTCCGTTAACCAAGGCAAGCATTTCAGAAGCGGTTTTGCCCGGGTGAAAACAAAATTTAATCGCACAGTGATGCTCCAGCTGACATTCCATTTTTCATGTTTTCTTCCATAACAAAAACTCAGAAACAACTTTTGTGCCACACATGATCCTCACTGTGTCAGCTCTTGGAAGTGACTGGTGCCTGGTGTATTGCATAGTTTACCCTACAAAAAATGAAAGAAGATCACAAATCGCATGCTGGGGAGCCCACTACTGGAGACTGGAGCACTGTTTGGCGACCAGTCTCATTACTGTACAGAAACCCAGTAGCTCCTGCCATACCAACAACACAGTCCAATGAAATGGATGATAACTCCACAGACATGTTCAGATCCAGGTGATTCAGTTGTTCAGAAACCAAGTCCGGCTTTTGATGGATAAAACAGATCTTCTCCTTGATGGCAACAGAACCAGCCTTTTTAAAAATCTTATTCAAGGAATCTGGTTTTATAAAATGTATAAACCGGGCAAATAATTTTTTTTTTTTTTTTTAAATCAATCACTGTTTATGACCATCTTCAAAGTGAGCTAACAGACTGAAGCTACAGCCCTCACACTGTCCTTTTAAACCATGGACCACACCACAGCACATGCAGCCACAGATACACAAGCATGAGAGACAATTTTGGCATCAAAAAGCTGTGCGTAAATTGAACCTGTGGGTGTGTGATTGATTCATGTTGGGATATTGATGTATCACTGAGAACTGCAGTCTACTGATGTCTTTGTGAGCTTTTAAAGAACATGTCAAATTCAATGATTTGTTGACATTGAAACCAATATCTCTGTTAATTAAAATCTTTGCCAAATTAATTTCAGCTGCTTCTTTCATAACTGAGTCCCAAATAGATGATATAAATGCTAGTATTTAAACATTCTCATACTGCACAGAGTGACTTGTGTCAATTCAGTGGTCAGTCACAGCTGATTTAGAGGGCTGTAAGAGCTGAGTGAGTGTACCTATGGTGTTCAATGCAGCTTTCATGGACTAAGAATCATTTGCACGATGTACAAAAGGCCACAACTGCTGAGGATCTTATAAATTCCAGCCTTGCACGATGTACAAAAGGCCACATTTGCTGGGGATTTTGCAGAACTTCAAGTGATTATTAATAGAACCCAGAAGTGCAGCTGATGAGGATCTGATCTATTTTTTTTATGACAGGCTTCCCACATATAACAAGAGAGCTGTGCATTTTAATCCCTCCTTACATTCTTCCACATTTCTCGCGTCAACCACAGGTTTTATTCATAGTGCCTTGTGCCTCTGTTGTGAGATGGAAATTTGGTTCAAAAACTGCCTTTATGTGTATGAGCTCATCCTGCAGACAGTGTGTTGTGGACTGGCAAGACAGCCAATCCACTATGACAGGAAGCCGAAAGGCATGCGTTTAAGCTCACGCAGGCTGGCGTGAGGTCTGGAAAATGACAAGGAATTGAGACTAGCAAAAAAGGTATGTAGCTTCTGGAATACTTAACTTTAATCCATAATTGGTGAACATCGGTCTGACTGTACATGCATCACAAGATAAATAGCAAATGATAATGGTGCCTTGCTAGGTCGTAGCAAATGATGTAGCTGAAGGCTATGCTCACTATCGTCTCGGCAAATGAGAGCGTAATTTGTCAGTGAACCATCGCTAGCAAAGTCGGCTGTACAGCTGGACGAGTGCTAGGAAATCTCTCTAGACCTGCTGTGTGGCGGCGCTCGGTCTGCAATCACTGATAGTGGCGACACGCGGGTCCGACGTATACTAACGGATCACGGCCGATTTAAAGGCTACCACCTACCAAGTGTGGTGTCTGGCGGTGACACCACATTCCTCCCCCGCAAATTGGCGGACGGTTGTGGCATAAGGCTTTCGCCCGCTGTGGAGAGGACCCCATGCGACGAGGTGGGGAGCCTAACAACAGGCGAGGCTGTGCCATCTGCACCCTGCCATTCGGACCGAGGGGAGCTAGGAAACGCCTGAAAACCTGCCTCAGGGTGCACGCCAACATGCAGTGCATGCGCCCGTAGAGAGACAGGAGGGGCCGAACGGTCGACCTCCATCGGGCCGGGGCACCCGGCGGGCGAAGACGACATATGGTCCGGAGCGGGCACGAAGTCCATGGCGGAGGACAACGGGTCACAGGAAGCGATCGGCGGCACGTGACCCAGGGAGGTGCCCGGCGGCTGCAGCGAAGCGTCCACTGCGGGCGTTGCCGGCGGGAGAACAGGTGGCGCATCGCCATGGGGCAAAATGGAAGGCAGCGTCGGTAACACCTGGGGCTGAGGCGAGCCAGTAGATGGGTCCCCAGGGCGCTGACTGGACGGCACTGTCGCTGAAAGCAGACGGGGAGCGGCAGAACCCAGGCGATGACAGAGGCGCAGCTGGATGAGATGCCGGCGCACCTCATCAGAGGCCCCCAAAACCAAATACATAGCGCAGCCGAGGCAGCGAAGAATGCGCCCTTCGAGCCAACGCCGTGAATCTCATTAGTTACGATAGTAGACAACGTCGCCTGGAGTAAAAGCAGGTGTCTGCCGCTGCACAGGAACCTGATGCGGCGAATGTAGCAAAGACATCAAGGTTCGATGAGGACGACCGTGGAGCAACTCAGCCGGCGAGCGACCATCTCGAGGCTGAGAGCGATACGAGGACAAAAAGAGCAATAACGCGTCCTCCCGAGAATGCGACTCTTTTAACGTCAACATCTGTGACTTGAAAGTCCGAACCAGTCGTTCAGCGGCACCGTTTGACTGTGGCGAAACGGCGCGGACGTCAGATGTTGAATACCATTGGCCTTGCAGAATGACTGAAATTCGGCGGACATGAATTGTGGGCCATTGTCGGAAACAATAGTCTGTGGAAGACCTTCAATGCAAAAGATAGCAGATAATGTTTGGATGGTGGCAAATGCCGTCGTGGGAGACATCCAGACAACAAAAGGAAAATTACTGAATGGATTGACCACAACCAACCATCGAGCATTCCAGAATGGACCAGCAAAATTGATGTGTAAACGTTGCCAAGGGGAAGTGGCTTTTGGCCATGCAAAGAATTTCCGTGACAGTGCAGATTGTTGTTCGGCACACGCCATGCAAGAAGAGCACATATTCGTAATCGCAGCATCGATTCCGAACCAAGTACAGTGCTGACGAGCAAGTTGTTTCGTTCTCACTATACCCCAATGTCCTTGGTGGAGAAGCCGTAAGACAGAGGACTGTAACGAACGTGGGACCACGACCCGGGACTGATCATTATCAGAACGCAACAGCAAAACACCACGTCGTACAAAAAGTCTCTCCTTGTGAGCAAAAAATCGCCGAACCAACGGATCCTCGATCCGTGACTTTGACAAGGGCCATTGCGTGGCAACAAAACGCAAAACAGTAGCAAGGACAGGGTCAGCAGCTGTGGCTGTAGCTACACGACGAAAATCAATCGGAAACGATTCGACCACGTCATCGGTTTCCGCATCAATGACATAAGGCAAGTATTGGAAAGCAACGCCGATTTCAACTGGCGAAAGGCGCGTTCGCATTCCGTCGTCCAGACGAACGGAACACCTTTATGGCGTAAGCGATGAAGCGGAGCTGAAATGGAAGAAGCATGGTGCACATAGCGATGATAATAATTAATTTTTCCCAGCACACTCTGTAGCTGCTTCAAATTCCGCGGCGAAGGCAAGTCTTGTATGGCACGGAGGTGCTCTGAACTGGGATGTATGCCTTGGGCATTGAGTACATGGCCCAGGTAGGGTAAGTCCCGAGCAAAAAACACACATTTGTCCTTCCGCAAGCGAAGACCATTTTGTCGTAAGACCTGAAATAATGTTCTGAGATTGGCTAAATGTTCTTCTTCCGTCTTTCCGGAGATCACAATATCGTCGAGATAGTTTGCTGCAGTAGGGACCAACGCACAAACAGTTTATAGATATTGCTGAAACAATGCAGGGGCGGATGCACACCCGAATGGCAGTCGTTTGAATCGATACAAACCAAGATGCGTGGTAACCACCAAAACGCGCTGGGATTCTTCGTCCACCAGTATTTGCAAGTATGCATCTGCCAGGTCCAACTTCGAAAAACATTTACCCGGGCACAGTTTGTCAAAAAGATCTTCGGGGTGGGGTAAAGGAAAAGCTGCAATCACTAGTTGTGGATTCTATTATTGCCTTAAAGTCCACACAAAGTCTCAATTTTCCCGAAGGTTTTGGCAAAATTACTAAGGGTGATGCCCAGAGAGAAGCCTGCACACGTTCAATCACACCTTGTGATTCCAAATCGTGTAATGTTTTTGCGACTTCATCACACAATGCGTGGGGAACATTGCGCGCTCTGAAAAGTTTTGGTTGCGCGTTTACTTTCAGTTCCAAATGTGCTTTATAGTTCTTAGCGCAACCGAGGCCCGGTGCAAAAATGTCTGCAAATTCTTCACATAGGCGAGAAACACTGGCTGAAGGCAGAGTCTGGTTCACTGACAGGACCTGATTTACTATAGACAAGTTAAACAACTGAAATAAATCGAAACCAAACAAGTTCACTGCAGCAGAAGTACGTAAAATGACACAAGTTTTGTTTGTCCTTTGTATGTTGCAAGAAGGCTGCACTGTCCTAACACAGCGAACCTGTGACCTGAATATGCAGTTAGCTTAACATTTGCGGCACGCAACGGAGGTGTGCCCAGCTCTTTGTACATGTCGTGATTGATCAGTGAAACTGCAGCTCCGGTATCGAGCTGGAATGGTATCACTTTGCCGTTAATGTCCAAGTCTACAAAAAGTGTATTGCCCTGTTGACGACAAGAGCGACTGTCTCGTGCAACGTGAACTGACACTGGTACAAAATCACTTGTGATATGACGGGATTTCCAGCGATGTCGACGCACACTATTTGTGGGACAAACACAGTCACTGGTAGAGAGAGTGGCACTGGGCGGAGTGGAATGAACTACATGAATTTCCATGGACGAAGGTTCACGAGCCTGAGTATTCTTGGTTTGATTCCGATTCCGGCGCGAAGCAAAGGGCTGGGAATGGTTGTGTGTGTCTGATCTGAGCTTTTTCTGGCAAACACTTTGAACATGTCCTTTTTTATTACAGAAAAAGCAAATAGCCTGGCGTGATGGGCAGTTCTCACGCGAATGTCTAGTAGCACTCCGTGGGCATGATTTTAGCACTGCATTTGCTTGTCTGCGCGGCACACGTGGCTGAGAGCCAGGCGGCCCTTGCGCGGCAGGGCGCGAGGGCTGTTTACTGTTCCGTGCAGCGCGCCCGGCGGGCCGGTTAATGTGACACACCGCTGGTGAAGTTTCAAATGATTCCTGAGCAAAGTCAAGTGTGTCCTGCCGATCCAATATGTCCATCACTTGTTGAAGGGAGGGACTGACTAGTTTCAAAATCTGTTCCCGTATACGAACATCAGAAACGTTCTGTGCAATTGCATCATGCACCATAGTATCTGAATAAGGGAGTCCACATTGACACTCAAAAGCACAATCCCTAGTAAGGCCTTGCAAGGTTGCAACCCACTCCCGATTTGTCTGACCGGCCGTACATTTTGTACGAAAGAAGGTATACCTTTTTGCAACTACATTGAATGATTCTTTGAAATATGCATCTAATGCAGACAAAATTTCGTCGTAGAATAAAGTTGCTACGTTGCGTTGGGGAAATAATTTCACTATCACACGGTACGTCTGGACGCCTACGGATGCTAACAAAAAAGGCTGCCGCTCGTTACTTTGAATTCTGTAGGCGGCGAGATGGAATCCAAATTGGCGTGACCACTCCATCCAGCTTTCCAGTGCAGCATCAAAAGGACGAAAAGTTGGTGCAACAGTGTGTTGTGGCTGCGGTAGCGGTGGAGCGGCGGCTGCCGCATCGTTTTGCATTGCATGTTGACCCTGGACGAGCTGTCCAAGGGCATCCAGTAAGGCCTGTGTCTGCTGATTCTGCAAGCGATAATATTCGGTCAGTACATCTGGAGATTGTGGCGAAGCCATTACACAAGTAAATCAGGGCAATATAGTTACGAACGCATAATTCTCGTCGCCAACTGTTGTGGACTGGCAAGACAGCCAATCCACTATGACAGGAAGCCGAAAGGCATGCGTTTAAGCTCACGCAGACTGGCGTGAGGTCTGGAAAATGACAAGGAATTGAGACTAGCAAAAAAGGTACGTAGCTTCTGGAATACTTAACTTTAATCCATAATTGGTGAACATCGGTCTGACTGTACATGCATCACAAGATAAATAGCAAATGATAATGGCGCCTTGCTAGGTCGTAGCAAATGACGTAGCTGAAGGCTATGCTCACTATCGTCTCGGCAAATGAGAGCGTAATTTGTCAGTGAACCATCGCTAGCAAAGTCGGCTGTACAACTGGGCGAGTGCTAGGAAATATCTCTAGACCTGCCGTGTGGCGGCACTCAGTCTGCAATCACTGATAGTGGCGACACACGGGTCCGACGTATACTAACGGACCGCGGCCGATTTAAAGGCTACCACCTACCAAGTGTGGTGTCTGGCGGTGACACCACACAGTGCTTATTAGGAATGCTATGCCTGTGAACTTCAGGGGCACTGGAATCTGTAACTTTGAATCCCACAATATTTTGGAGATATGTTGATGACACATTTGTTGTGTGGCCCCATGGTGAGGAGTAACCACCAGAATTTCTAAACCATCTAAATTCCATCCACAGTAAAATTCAGTTTACAATTTAAATTGAAAAGCTTCCATTTTTGGATGTTTTATATTATTGTAAAGATGATGGCACCTTGGGACTCACAGTTTATTGGAAGCCAACTTGTACGGATTTGTATTTACATGCAGATAACTGCCACTACCCTTACCAGGGAATGAGTGTTCTCAGAACTTTGGTTCACAAAGCACATATTGATGAGAGTAGTCTGCAGGATGAGTTTCTACTCTTAAAGGGAGTTCCTGAAGCAAATGGTTTTCTCCACAGTAGAGACAAGGCACTATGAAGAAAATCTAAGTTGGAAATAAGGAGTGGAAGAGACAGAGAGACATTTAAATCCAAGGCTTTCATGTCATATGTGGGAAGTCTGTCAGAACCATAGGTGAGATCCCCACCAAGCTCAATGTAAAGTGATTTTTCACTCTTCACTGAAGACAACCATACTTTTGGATTCCATCAAAGATGACTTGAAGTTCTGCAAGGCTAGGGTTTACAAGATCCTCTGCAAGTGTGGCCCCTTTTACATTGGGCAGGTGATTTGTAAAGTCAATGAAATATGCATGGAACACTGTAATACACCCAGCTCTTATGGCCCAATACATCAGTTGTGGGATAGCACGGCATTGACACTGGTCACTATGTGCAGTATGAAAAAACCAACTGAAATTCATTTGGTGAATAATAATAATAGAAGAGATAGCAGTTTCAACCTGGACAAATCATTGAATCTGCTGCTTCCTTTAGTAAACTCACAAAGATATTACTACAGTGCAGCTCACTGATATCCCAGCATGGGTAGACCACCTAGCCACGGGTTCAATGTATGCACTGTTTTTGCTACCTGCAAGCACTGTGGTGTGGTCCATTTTTTAAAAACACAGCACAAATGCTGTAGCTTCAGTATGTCATCTCATTCTGAAGATAGCTGTAACATACATGGCCAAGGAGGTAAAATAGGGTTTCTGCAGTTACATGCCTAAAATTTAATGGGCAAAAACACGTAGCCAAACTCATTTGAGGTATAGTGAAATAACAATTACAAAAAAAAACATTTTATTTCCATTGTATGATGCAACCAGCACGCAGAAGAAAACATTGGCACAGTATGTAAAGTTGAGTGTGCTACACTTTGCAATTGTGTTCCAAAATGTGAAGATGTTATGTTTTAATGGAACATGATATTGATACAATAACAGAACTGTTCATCATTAATATACAGGCCAAAAGTAGGGGCAACAGCAATACAGGCCAAAAGTAGTGGCAAGAGCAATAAGTATTCTTTTTCTTTCCCGAATAAATAGTGTCCAGAATGAGTCTACCACTCAACAGCAGTGAGTGCACCATTACTCAACTTCTTCATAGGTTTATGCTGTGTGTGGGGTTGGGACTTGAATGTGGAACTGTTCCTCTCACAGGCAATGTTGTTATTGACTGATGTATACAGTCAAAACCTGCCTTCACAACTTCAACAGCCTACATTCAATTTGCAGTCCATTACCATTTCAATCTCTTGGGAAGTTTTGAATGCATAGTAGGTTACCATTGTGAAAATTTTATATATAAGTATTGTGGCACTGAACTTCTAGTCATAAATTTTTGCAGGTGGAACAAGTGCTCAGCCATTACTGTTGAGAGTTCGACGGGCACTGGATTATCCTGATATGCCATTTCAATTACGTTACATTGGTCAACCTGAAATAGGTGAGCATGAGTTACAAATACTCTTGATGTTCTGTTGGAAAGAGTTTTGTTGTTGTATTTAATTTATAATTTACAGATAAATCAAGACCCACAATTGTGAGAAATAGCATAGATATAGGCACAAGCTCGTCTGTGGTTGAATTTCTAACTGAACTGGGCTGTAGAATGGATTTTGAGTACATTGTGAGAGGTTATATGTTCCGGAAAGGTCGCATGAAAATCACTGTATCCAAAATATTTAAGGTTAGTACCGTAAGTTTACTTATTTTATGTAAGCAACTGTTGTATTTGGCAGTGCCACATACTTGTGGAGGGTAATTATCATAGTGTCTGTACCAAACCATTTCGCACAAACATGCGTAAATAGCACACGAACTTACAAGTACACTTTCCCTGATACAGTGCAGCACTAAAACAATTAATGCACACTGATGGAGGGAGGGAGCAAGATAATCTACCTCAGGCAAACCGTAAATAGCAGGTTCTTGACCGTATCGGGCACCATAGAAGTTTCTGAGTATTTGGATTGTGTAATTTAAGTTGTTGCTATCTTGTTTTAATGACTTGGTGTCCTGGTGCATTATTTTTTGTGGTTTTGTTTGGCTGAAATGGACAGAAAATAAAAATAGTGGTTCTAAGAGGATAACTGAAAGAAATCACAGCAACTGAGAAAACTTGAATATCACTGGAATACAAGCTGATCCAAAAGTTAAGAAAAAAGTGACTATTCAAAAGAAAAGAAAGCATTGCTTTAATAATATTTATGGGCAAGGATTGGATTGTTCTTAGTCATCATTTCTCTTTTGCTTGTAATGTGTGTTATTTTGACACAAGAGGGTGCAAATCATGCCCCATTGGTGCATTTTTCTTTCATTGTCAGTTATCCTTGGTGTTCTAATATTGAACTTAGCTCAACTGAATCTCCAAACAGTTACTGTGTGATAGAATGCCACATCAACAGTTAATTTCAACAGCACATGGTCCGTGTCGTATTGCTCTGTAGTATTTTGTATCACCTACGAAAGGCAAAACTTTTAACATATAAAACAGAGCAGCACCAGTGTTATATTTCCCATCACTACAAAACAGGCAAAAGATCCAAATAAATATTGAAATACACTGGAGGAAATACAATAAAGGAAAAAAAACTGCAACACTCAGAAGGAGTTGTGCGACATAAAATCTATATCAAGTCTCTTAAGACTTCACACCAGTCACATAAACAACAAAGACACCATTATCAACACCTGACTGAGTTTGAATGTGGTCGTA
Organism: Schistocerca serialis cubense; assembly: GCF_023864345.2. Lineage (NCBI taxonomy): Eukaryota > Metazoa > Arthropoda > Insecta > Orthoptera > Acrididae > Schistocerca > Schistocerca serialis. The sequence goes on along the minus strand of NC_064643.1, from coordinate 375,733,909 downwards.
TAATAGGGTTACAAGAAGCTGGATGTTCCTTCTATGACCCTGCAGGAAGACTTGGCCGAAATGTAGCCACTGTACATGATTGCTGCCATTGGTGGTTACGAGAATGTCCAATTGCAAGAAGACTGGGCTCCAGATGGGCACTACCTAGAGGGAAGGCAACAATGTTTGACTTACGGGTGTGTCACTGCATCTGCAGCAGTGATTTGAGCAGCAGTTGGCAAAACAGTGACACAATGAACTGTTACAAATCAGTTACTTCAAGGACAGCTCCAAGCCAGACACCCTGTAGTGTGCATTCCGCTGACCCCAAAGCACTGCCATTTGTGACTTGTTTTAAGCAAGGACTCATTGGAGGGGAGGGTGAAGGTGTGTTGTGTTTTCTGATGAAAGCTGATTCTGCCTCTGTGCCAGTGATGGCCATGTGTTGGTGAGGAGTAGGCCAGTTGAGGGCCTGCAGCCAACCTGTCTGTGTTGTAGACACACTGGACCTACACCTTTAGTTATGGTCTGGGGTGCGATTTCATATGACAGCAGGATCACACTCGTGGTTATCCCAGATACGTCAGTCTGGTGATTAAATTTGCTGTTCTGCCATTCATAAACAGCATTCCACGGGGTGTTTTCCAATAGGGTAACAGTCACCTACATACCATTGTTGGAACCCAATATGCTCTACAGTGTGTCGGCATGTTGTCTTGGCCTGCTTGATCACCAGATCTGTCTCCAGTCGACAACATATGGGACGTTATTGGACAGTAACTCCAGCATCATCCGTTCCCGTATTGACCAACCACAACAGGCATGGAACTCCATCCCGCAAACTGACATGTGGAACCTGTATAACACAATGTATGTACATTGGTATGCTTACATTCAACATTCCGGCTGTTACACCAGTTGTTAATGTACCAGTATTTAACATTTGTAATAGCTTATCTTGTGCTTACATTAACCTGTGATCTTGCACCGTTAATCACCTGTTATGTTACCTAGACAAATGTATTCCCAAAATTTCATTACTCTACATTAAATATTTTTGGGTGTTGCGACTTTTTTTTACATCAGTGTACATGTGCATCTTTGAATGTTTGATAAAGATGAGGAAATAAGAAGTAAAAGGTACTTTTCTTAAAAGAAAAAGAATCATATGGCACTGTTAACTGAGACCTTTAGGATAGGTTCAGCCATCTAATTGGAAAACTTTTCTATCTTTGCGCACATTGGCACCTTTCCCTAGAGTAGATGACTGATAAGTCCCTGTGGAATTTTAGTCTCATGTTGTTGTTGTTGTTGTTGTTGTTGACGATGACGATGACGATGACGATAGAGAGAGGGGGGGGGGGGGGGGGTAATAACTCAATGCCAACACACGTCCAACTCCTCTCAAATAGCATCAAGGGACCTGCCAATCTTGTCATTTTTCATCTGATGAACAGATCACCACGTGCTCTCACTCCAGAAGACACTGCAGAGATGTTTGAAATTTAACATAGAACGCTGGTGCAACTTTGAGCACTGAGCTGCTTGTGAGTGAAATTTGTTTGGTTACAGAGGTGGGTGATGGAAAAGTCATAGGCTAATTAATGCATTACAAATACTTATGATAACATTTTCACACATATAAATTCATATCTGTTTGTATGGTATGTGATGAAGGAGTACAAACTATTCTGTGGGCACTACAGCAGCTGTCGGGTTGCTCTGTTTCAAACCCCACCATCTGAGCTGATTCCTAGTGTGCTTTGCAGTCAATAATGAAAGTGTACCCATTAAACAAAACTAGTGATGAGGTACAGTGTTTAAGATTCTAGACCTTTATTGGGTAGGAACCAGTAATCCCCAGCCTGATTCTTTAAAGAATCAATTTCCCATGTATAAAACATAATCTCTCACAAAATATGTGCCATACAATATGTAATTTTGCAGGTATGTTCAGTCGTATATATGGATACTGTCTGTAAAATGTGTTGCAAATAGAGTTAATAGTAAAGAAGTAATAAATTGAAATGTCTTGCCTGATGCTGCAGTTTTTCTGCATGAGCAACATAAATATACTAAGTTATAAACTTTTTCCATTTCATTTTTTTGTCAGGCACATCAGGGAGAAAAAGTTTCCTAAAACTCTGAAATTATGTGTAAAGTTTGTTGGAAGTCGCAAGTGCTCTCATTCTCAAATACTGGATGAATATAGTCTGGGTAATTTACATGTCTAAAGACATATACACAGTTTCGAACTGTAATACGGAACTTATTGTCCTAAATCTTTAATGTAAGATTATAACTCTTAATGCCTAGATCATGACTGAATTTAAAAAAAATTATAATTCTGTCAGTAACTCCCAGATTAGCGGTTTAGTAATATCAGGGTTGCCACAGGTTCTGGGGATGAGGGAATTCCAAACACATCATGGAAATAAAAAAAAAAAAAACACTGGAAAAATCTTGTTTTTGTTTCAGTAAATGAAATGGTTTGTTTACTGAGATGAGATGTCATGCATCGTCATTGGTTGGGTGCAGCTTAGTATGTTTGCCGCTTCGCTACTCCCCTCATTACTATTGCATGTTTGTGTGCACTCGTTTTCTGACTAGAGCTATGGCTGAAAATTTAGTTGTGAGAGTATGATTGTCTTTTTTGAGTGGCTGTCTGCAGCTTGGGAATCATCTTTACAGTGGGTTCCTACCTGTCCTCATTATTATGGATTCTCTGAGTATTTTAACACGTTATCTGTTGCGTGGATTGATCACCATCGTCTGATTTCATCAACATGCTGTCTGTGACATGTGAATAGCTGGCCACACAATTGGATTTCCTTGATGGGCCAAAACTACAGGCCATTTCTGGAGGTATCTGTAATGAATTTGGTCATCCAATCTGAAGCCCTTAGTTTTTCCACTCATGTGCAAGCCCTGTCCGTCAGATCTAATCTCTCCGAGCTGCCTGCAGGATGGGTCTGTCTGTGTGTGGCGTAATGCAGCGGATTTTCGTGGTTTATCCATGGACCCAGGACTGTGGTGCTCCTCAGCAGGCCAGAGGCCATGGGCGATGGATTTCAGGAATTGTGACTGTCTCACCACAACTGCATTGTACAGTGTGGTGTTTTATAGACATTTTATTTGTTCAAGTACATTTTGACACTTCAAAAGTAGTTTATATGTTAGAAAGTAAGGGCAATAAGAAGAATAAAATTGTGTCAGTTGCTGGTGGTTTGTATGCTGTGTACTCATATATTTCTCGAAAGAAAGATCACACAATACCTGTACAATAACAGATACAACGCAATGGGTAATAACTGACAATAGAACCAACATTTTATTGGTGGTCACCTACACGGTTGGTTTACACAGTTCTTCTGCTTTATACACTTCTTTCGAAAGGCTTACTTTTTTTTTGAGCTTATTTCTGAAATCAGTGAAGGTATTTTAAATCTGTCTTGCTATACCAAGGAAATGCATATTTTTGTCACCAAATGTGTTTTATTTTATTGAAATAAAATAACATCAGTGATCTTAATGAAACACACATGCCATTTGGCTTGCTTTCTCCATCTAAAAACAGTTCATTACTAAAGATGTTGATGTAGTACCTAAGATTTTTGCTCACATCAGTAAATGCCACCTGCTTGCAAGTTTTTTTAATGTATTTCCCAGTTTGCATTATTGTTTCTTATACTGTAGCTGCAAAGACAGATTGTGAGCTTATGTCTTAACTTACCCTTGAGATCTCAAAATTTGCCAGGGAAAAATGCTAAAACTTGTCTGGAAATCAGGGAATTTCACGTGGGTAAACTTGTGGCAACCCTGAATATATGAGGGCGGTTTGAAAAGTAACCTCTGTTTGGCTGGAAATAAAGGACTTGTCTTAAAAGATAAAAAGTGTTACATACATATTGAAACTACGCCTTTTTGCTATTTTTCAGGAAAAGCCACCATTTAAATTTAAGCATCTGTCATAGCATTTCACTAATTTACAAATTCCTTTTTCATAAAATTCTAATGCTTTTGTGTGTAGCCAGTGTTCCAAAAGCACGACACTGAAAATCAACATACTGTGATGTTTGTATTGAATGGCTCGCTTAAGTTTCTTCGAAATTTCACAGTAGACTTCTGAAGTGATAGTTGTTCCATGCTCCATAAATTCAACCAGGAAAGCTCCCTTAGCATCCCAAGAAACTGTAGCCATAATCTTCCTCGATGATAAAGTTTGATGAACTTTGTTCAGCTTGCATGGAGAATTGGCGTGGCCCCCAGCTATCGACAGTGGCTTCGTTTCTGTGTTTACTTGTGCCATCCTAGTTTCGTCACCAATCTCAATCGTCTTCAAAAATCCTTCTCCTTCCCTGTTTTGTTTTGGTGTTTACATGTGCCGCCCAAGTTTCATCACCAATTTCAATCCTCTTCAAACATCCTTCCCCTTCCCCATCATAGTGTAGTGTAATGCAGAGCCCATTTGTTTGGTTTTGTGGGCCTCTTGAGCAATTTAGGTAATCACTGAACACTGAAACTTCAGTATCCTAAATTATTGGTGATGGCCTCATACACAACTGTACAAAAATTTCAGGGAATTGTTCATCAATCAGATATGATGAATCTTCAATTTTCATAAACTGTTCATCAATTCTGCGGGCAAGATCATTAATCAGAACAGAAAGCTTACCACTCCTCTCTTCATCTTGTATGTTTATTAACCGCTACCCATTGCAGCACAACTTCACTCCTAAGGTTTGAACCATGTACAGTACACAGTTAGTGATGAATGTCTGCTGGTGAAATGTTTGGCCCTGAAAGAAATCTTATTACTACTCTACTCAAACTACACGTTTTGAGAGACTTTTTATTACAGTGTTCATGTTTTGAGGTTGTAACAAAAATGTGCCAAAGAATGAGGTTCATACTTTCACAGCTGGATGCTTACTGAATAAGAGAACTTGCAGATGTGACAATGGTGCCACTCTGTGCCAAATAGTGGTACCAGGCCAGAATGGCAGCTACTTTCCAAACCACCATCGTAGATGGGGTTCAGATCCCTGCTAGGCCCTGCAGATTGAGGCCTCCTGTGGTGTTCCTAACTCACCTAATGTGAATATTGGAATAGTTTTTTTTTTTTTTAAGAAAAGAGCAAAAACCAATTTCCTTCCCCATCCTTGTGCTCCACCAGTAATTATCTCACCAACTATGGTATCTTGAACCTTAACCTTTGTTCCTTTCAAGCATACAGAATTGTACCGAATACAGTACTTACAGATTCAAAGAAAGCTCTGGATAACAAATAACAGCACCAATTGCAAGTATATTTTCTGACATGAGACTGGTTTCAGCCACCAAGCCCATTTTTAAATGGTTATGAGCCTAATGTCATTGAGGTACATAGGCAGACTTATCAGCAACCACTTGAAAATGGTCTTAGTGGATAAATCTGGTTTTGGTGTGAGAAAATGAACTTGCCACTAATGCTGTTAGTTGTTTCCAAGTAATTACTACAGTTTTGGGCCCCAAACCATTATGCCCAACATGGGGGGGGGGGGGGGGGGGGGGAATCAAAGAAAGCACTTGTCATTCTACTGGGAGTCAGCACATGCTGGAATGAAAGAAAATGATTGGTAGCTTCATCATCAGAGAAGTCAGACATGTGCATGCCATGAAAATTGATGTTTCGCTGTCTCCAGTTGTCTGGCCATTGTTGTGTGATGTGAGATAAGAGGTGTGAGGAAGAATATGAAATTTTTGACAAGCTATGATTTGTTCTATTATTTCAGTTCCTATGAATGTGGCTGATAATAGTGGTTTGTGATATGTTCCATTCACCATCATTATGAAACAGGGAAAAATTGTTTAGTGATTTTAAAACTGGATTAAATGAACTTAGAAGCTTCAAGTATTTTTTTCTCTTTACTGTGGGTTTTGGGATTATTACAGGTGCAGGGAGTTCATTGACTGGTGATGAACTTCCAGTTGCAGTGATGCAGGAAAAATAGTTGTGAAGAAAATTATTGTAATGGTGATATCACTCAAGGACATCAAAGTGATGCTATGTACTGAATACTCAATGTCTGTCTTCAAGCCAGGACAGTTTCATCGTCAATGGTGCCTCACTCTTTGACAGTCAGATAATACAGTATGTCTGGAGAATGGTGTGAATAAATGCTGGGCAGGTTCCGTAAAGATACTGCTGCACATGTTTGTAAGATTGTCACTGGTGATAAAACAAAATCTCTCGATTGAATAGAGAATTTACAGGGCAGTGGACGATGTGGATCTTTCCTGATGAAAAGCTTCACAACATTGCACCTGTACACACTGCTTTTGTGACTCACTCTGTTGTGGCACCAGTTATTTATTACATGTTCATAAGCACACAACATCGTGAAACTACTGAGTACAGGCCACTTTGCAGCGTTGTAACAGGAGCGTGGCGATATTCTACACAGTGGTGGAAACTAGTTCGTTCACCTGACCGAAGAAGAGTACTAGTCGATAGGCACTGAAAAGTAACTTTGCTCTAGCAATCTCACACACAGGCGAAGTCGACGTGCACAACAATAAGAAAAGTCTGCTTTGCCATCTGACAGAATCTGTAAATATAGCATTGCCATCTAGGGAAGCATTGGTTGGATCAGAACGTGGCTTCAGCCGATTTGCACAGAATGAGAGCGAGCTCACAGCCACTTGTGCTTAAATCTCCTTCCTAGCTAGTCTCACGTGACTGGTCAGCCAGAGATGCTGTGTTGCTTTGCTGGCAGTATCCTCACAAGATGTAGACATCTTCCATCAATTCATCCAACAGGATTATAAAAAACTGTCAACTCATAGTTCATTTGCTGGATTCCTCAGGAGAGTTATGTGACATCTTGTTTACAGTCTGGACCTTTCATCCATGTGAATACCAGTATTTTCTGTTATCTATACTGATCCTCATTAAGCTTTTAATGCCAACATAATTCAACCTATACCTTTTGAAGAAAATTACTGGAAAACTATGCTAAAAACTTTAACATGAATTAAAAAAGTGTTTTGAATCTTTTGGCAAGTACTTTTTTATGTTTGCTATTTGCATAGATCTACAATGATCATTTTAATAAATCCAGATACCTGACTATAGAAAATGTCATTTCAGCATCCTGATAGTATTAATTAGGCTTTGCATAGGACATAAATTTTGGCATATTTTATTGGTGGAGAACCCATTTGCATGTGATTCTTAAATGACAGTATCAAGTATACCAAGATTTAACAGGATGTGAGTGCAGTAGAGCAGCTGCAGGGTTAGTTAGAGACGTGCCCTCTTTTTTAGTTGCTTATGAAATGAATGTGTAAAGGGTTTTAAAGTTCTCTGTGTAATCCACAACACTGTTCAAATTGTCTGCAAGTAGATTGTAATGTGAGTCAGAGTGTCTTTTTCAATTTTTTTGTTTCATTGACTATGCATGTATGTTATTATGTTACCCATTTGGTTATGTGATGATTATTTCTTTTAATATACACTCCTTTAAAAGCACTGGTTAATATCTTCATTTATCATGCCATTTTTTGGCTTTCATTTTTGTTTATTTTAACTACAGAAGTTCCTAGACTCCAAAGATTCAAATCTTGTGCATCCTTTCCCAAATCATCACCAGCATAATTATTTATTGTATGAAGAATATTTGTGGTTTTTTAATCCATGGATTTTTTGTGCTATTAACTGATGAACTTTTACATGTCCATAATAAATATCTTTAAAGAATTCCATTATTAAAACAGTTAGTTTCAGCTTAAGCCAATGTTGCTCTTGTTTTAATTCTGCAATCCAGTCGTCACAGTGGCATCACCCGAATTCCCCTTCTGCCAAAAAATTCACCCTTCTGCCAAAAAATTCACCCTTCTGCCAAAACATTCAAAGTCACAATTTTGGGCAAAAATAGTATCCTCAGTGTTTTGGGACTGAAAAGGCATCATTTTGGTTGAATTTATGGCTCAGGGGGAGACCGTTAATGCACAACAATATTGTGAGATCCAAAAAAAATCTCAAAAGAAGTGTTCAAAACAAAAGGAGATTTATGCTGATGAGAAGAGAGAGTGCTTTTTGCATGTAAATGTGTGTCCCCACACAGCCTTAACCACCAAGGTACTCTTAGACTCATTTGATAGGAATGTTGTGAATGACCTATCCATTCCCCTGATATGGCACCTTTGTGCAGGCACACATGAGTGGAATTAAATTTTCAACCAATGAGCAGATGCAGAAAGAGATCCAGAAGTGGGGGAAGGAGCTGGCTGCAGAGTTCTTCAAGGAGGGCCTAAAGAAGCTTGTGCCATGCTGCACCACATGCACTATAGTTAAAAAGTGTATCAACAATATCCTGTAATGTTTTCAGATATGCTTTTTCTAAATTCTGAACATGCCTTGTATTCTTAAGTATTCAAGATTCATTACTTCAGTGAGTGATGGCTATCTCATATTTCAAGGAGGATATTTTTGTGTATGTGAAATAGATGTTTTGATGATAGGATCTTTGGATATTACATTATCAGTGTCTGGTGGCATCTTTTTTGTTGAGAGTTATAGAATAAGAAATATATATCACGAATGACAAAATTTCTGATAAATTGTGATACTGAGTGTAACCACCTATCCCTGTGTATCAGAAAGATGTATTACTTATATTTATTACATTTTGTCTCATTTACTTGTCACTTTCAGAAATCTTTGGAACATTAATGTAACAGTATGTTTTTCCTTCTTTACTTTAGGTTGGCCAAGGGAAGACGTTAGAAAGTGTAGAACCTATGTCACAATCATATCTTGTAGAGCTTAGTGTTTTGGCTCCTGCTGGACAAGAAGCCATTGCAGAAGATATGCGGAGTTTTGCTGAACAGTTACGGCCCCTTGTTCAGCTTGAGAAACTGGATTACAAAAGACTACAACATTTACCATGAAGTGGTTTACTTTTGGTTACAGGGTTATCACAGTAAGATATGTTGATAAAATGATGTTAATTGACTGTCTAATTTGTCTCCTGAAAAATGGTGTGCCATAATATTTGTGATGATAATGTATCACTATACTTTTTTTTTTAACTTAGTAGTCTTCAAGCTTGTGTGGAAGGTTTTTAACATGTGTGATGTCCTGCAAGTTCTCTTCTATCTTTCAAAATTCACTGAAGTTCTCTTGCGTACCTTGCAGGATTAGCACTACTGGAAGAAAGGATACTCTGAAATGATGACTTAGCATCAGCTTAGGGGATTATTTCCAAAATGACTTTTTTCACTCCCCAGCAAAATGTGTGCGACCTTTATATCCACATGCTTGCACGGTGCTTAATTTCCAAACACTAAATTCATAGTTTTTTCAGGTCTGTAACCAGCCCTTGTTTTCCATGGTTCATTTTACTGTAATGCTTTGTTGTGTTTATCACAATTGGGTAATTTTTAAACTGATGATTCAGTTGAATTGTACTGCTTTTGAAAGTTTATCTTACTGCGTGTGTAGTGATAGGTTTCATCTGTATGTCCGGCTGGAAATTTCCGTACATTTTTTTGGTAAAATGTAACTGCAGGTGATATTGTCATGTAGAAGAAGGTGTGATTAGATGAAAGATGAACACTTAACTTCACTGAATGAAGGTTTATTCAGCATTGCACATACAACAGTGCGATCAGAACACACAGTATATATACAGCTACAGAACATTCCAGTACAATGATTCTTGACATTTGTGAACACTTCTAGAATGCACTCAGACTGAATATAGAAATTAAAATTGTACAGTCTAGGTGAGTTTTGAACTCGCGTCCCTCCATACGACAGTTTAGTATCATAACTACTAAACCACGGTGCTACTCAGCTTCTTCTGCGACATTGCTCCCTCCTTAAGTGAACAGCATCTCTGTGTTACGTCCTCCTAGTCCGGGAACGAGTCATCGGTCCTGCATACTCCAACTCCTGATGACTGATTCTCGTCCTGACGGTGATCTTCTTAGAACTTTTTTCGCCGCTATGCTCTTTGTCACCTTTCCACTTGTTGCCTGTCACTGGAACTTTAAATTTAACCTGGGTTGCAGGATCCTGATAGGGCTTCATTTGAAGGACATGGACCGTATCTCTGATCTTTCGTTATCTTGTGTCGGGCTTGAAATCTTCAACTTCATAAGTAACATCAGTCAACTGTCTTATAACCTTATAAGGTCCAAAGTAGTGGCTGAGGAGCTTCTCAGAGAGACCAACCTTCCGAACAGGAGTGAAGATCCAGACGAAGTCACCACGCTGGTAGATAACAGGATGGTGGCTCGCATCATACCTTCAGTGATCATTTTCTTGAGCCTGCAGTGTGCGGAGTCGAGCTAACTGCCGAGCTTCCTCAGCTCTGGTTAACACATGGCCAAAGTAGTTGTCGTCCACGTCATCAGGATGTAACGGAAACACAGTGTCCATCATTGTAGTCACCTCACGCCCATGCACCAGGAAAAATGGCATAAATCCTGTGGTGTCTTGTTTGGCAGAGTTGTAGGCAAATGTCACGAAAGGTAGCACCTCATCCCAGTTGCTCTGCTCAACATTGACGAAGATTGATAGCATGTTGGCCAAGGTCTTATTAAGGCATTCATTAAGTCCATTAGTTTGTGGCTGGTAGGCAGTCATCATGTGATGAGTAATGTTGCAACGACAGTTTCTCTGTCACAAGATTTGATTGAAAAACTTTCCCTCGATCCATAATTAATGACCTTGGGGCATCGTTTTTTAATACAATGTCGTCCATGATGAATTTGGCTACCTCAGATGCTTCGGCTGTTCTCATGGCTTTTGTAATGGCATAGCGTGGCAGATAATCAGTGCAAACAATAATCTATCTATTGCCTTTAGCAGACATTGGAAATCATCTGAGGAGGTCAATTCCAACACACTGGAAAGGCGTTTCGGCTGGTGAAATTGGTACGAGTCGGCCAGGTGGTTTCTGAGGAACTGCTTTTCTCCTCGGGCACTCTCAACATAGTGATGGACACGTCTAAATAAACCTGGCCAAAAAAAAAAAATCTCTTGTGGATTCTATCATATGTCTTAATAAATCCCAAATGTCCGGCCTCAGGTGTGTCATGTAATTTCTGTAGAACTTCTAATCGCATGTGTTTAGGAATCACTGATATCCACCCCTTTCCAAACAGATCAAAGTTTTTTGTACGAAGTAATCCATTAACTACCTGTCCTTTCACATCTTCTGACCAATTTAAGGCATGCATAATTTGAGATATCTTGGTGTCCTACTTCTGCTCAGCAGAGAGATCCGGGAGTGCAGTGAGACAGTTACTATCTTCATCAAAGTCTTGATGGTCTTGCACAGGGTTTCTTGAGAGAGAATCAGCCACTTGGTGTTTTCTTCCACTTTTGTACACTATGGTAATAAGACATAGTGCCCACCTGGCAAGTCATCCTGGTGGATCCTAAAGACCTGTCAAACAGCAAAGTGAGTGATGGTCTGTAACAACTGTGAATGGCCTTCCATAGACATACTGTCGAAATTTGCACATGGCCCAGATTACAGCAAGACATTCTCTTTTTGTAGTTGAGTAGTGTCTCTTGGCTTTTGTAAGTGTCCTAGAGGCATAGGCTATAACCTTCTCTTTCCCATCTGAAATTTGCACCAAAACAGCACCAACCCTATACCCGATGGCATCTGTGTGTAGTTTAGGTACTCTCTCATCATACAGACCAAGTACAGGGTAAGTCATCAGAACTTTTCGCGGCCCATCGAGAGAATCTTGTTGAGCACCACCCCAGATAAATTTAGCATCAGCTTTTAACAACTCATGGAGTGGCCTGTCTTTTATACAAAAATCTTTGATAAAACGGCGGTAATAAGAACACAATCTGAGGAAGCTTCTCACATCTCTAATACTTTTAGGAATAGGAAATTCTTTTATAGATCTCACCTTTTCTGGGTCTGGGCACACACCTTCATTTGACACAAGGTGTCCAAGTATTTTGATTTCTTTTGCTCCAAAGGCACACTTTCTTGTATTAATTTTCAGTCTGCCTTGTTGGAGACACTTAAGAACGGCCCTCAGTTTTTTTATATGTTCATCAAATGTCTCTGAGATCACTATAATGTCATCTAAATAACAAAGACACGTCATCCATTTCAGCTGCCTTAGCAGATTATCCATCATCTGTTCAAAAGTTGCTGGTGCATTACACAAACCAAACGGCATCACCTTAAACTCATACAGGCCCTCAGGGGTGATGAATGGAGTTTTCTCACGATGAGCCTCATCTACTTTGATTTGCCAGTATACCGAGTACATGTCCATGGCTGAGAAAAACTTAGCCTCCTTCAGACAGTCTAGTGTATCGTCAATTCGTGGAAGAGGGTGAACTCCCTTTTTAGTTATCTTATTAAGCTTCCTGTAATCAACACAAAAGTACCAACTGCAATCCTTCCTGATGAGGACAACTGGTGATGACCGTAGGCCCTGCAAAGGCTGAATGATGTCATTGTTCATCTTTTTCTCCACCTTGTCGCAAATTATTCGACGTTCCATTGCTGACACGCGGTATGCTCTCTGGCTTATTGGTTGATGGTCTCCAGTGCTAATATGATGCTTCACCATCAATTTGTCTAATTTGCTCTTCACCTGTGGATTGAAGTATTCAGAGAACTCTTGAAGAATGGCAAGTAGCTTTTCATAGTGAAATCTGGTGATAGTCGAGCTAGACGATCTCGTCTCGTAGTGGTAGCGCTAATTTCGCCCACAGACTCGGCATGGGCGGTTTCTTTGACACTCAGCTGTTCTTCAATTAACGGCTCAGCATTTGCTACGCACATGTGTCTTGGAAAGATCTGCAGTTCTTGGTGACAGTTAACTATCCACAATTCACTGAATCCATTCTTAAACGAGACGACAGAGGCTGGGATGACCAAGTTATTCTTCAGTGGTATGCTTCTCTTACATTCCACCACAAGATCCATGGGTTGATACATGACATGACATGTGACAGTTACCTTTCTAGTGCTGACTGCAGAAATAATCACTTCATCCAGCACACAGTCTCCACACACTCGGATGCGCATCTTCCTGTCCACAGTATCTCATCTCGTCTAGCATAGTCTTCGAATGACCACAATCTATAATTGCCTGAGAAGCTTTCAAAAAGTCCTATCTGAGAATGACGTCATGACTACACTCTTGTAAGATGATGAATTCTAAGGGCTGTGTATGGCCACTTATACCTACACGAATGGTACATCTTCCTGTAGGTTTCACATATTTCCCATTAGCCACATTCAGCAGAGATATTTTGCTGTCGACGAATACGGTTTTCTGCAACTGGTGACGGTATTTCTGTGGAATGACTGAATATGATGCTCCAGAGTCCACAAGAGCTTGGGCTGGTCGGCCACAGCCCATCAAGAGGATATCGACTTAAATTTCCTATCATTTTTGTAGTGATCGAAGGTGGTGGATTTTTATCTTCAGCGGACTCACCTTCAAGGAAGGTCACACCCTTTAGTTGTCCAGGTTGCAGTGGCTAGGTGATCGGCTGGAGCTTCTAAACGGCGATGGAGACCTTGGTCAGCATGTTGGGGAGCGTCCTCTCCAGCGGCTAGCTTATGGCAATGGTGACCTGTGTTGTCCTGCACCCACATCTTCTTGTTCATCTTCGTCGTCCTGGAGTTGGTGTCGGCTAAGATCGGTCTGCTGTCTTCTGGCGTGGGTGTCATCAAATATCTGCCACCTTTCTCAACAATAGTGCAGCACATGTCCCGGTTGTCCACAGTGGAAACATACTGGTTGGTTATCCTAGGTCCTCCAGACGTCAGTCTTCGTTGGTGCCCAAACAGGTTCCTCATGTGGCATTGTAGGATTGTAACTCTACCTGGGTCTCAACTTTTTCACCGTTTTAAGGGGAAGTGAAGGATGAGGGATTGGGTTCAATGTCTGTTCCACTTCCTTCCTTATGACCTCTTGAAGCATCTCAGTATTTTGCTCGCCGTGCAATCCAAGTGCCTTCTGAACTTCCTCTCTCACTGCCTGACGAAGAACACTTGCGAAATAAGTTGCTTCCTCCGTCACAGACATCGATGTGATGTTTGGAAGCCATTCAAACTTCTTGCGTGTAATTCTTTTTTGATGTATTGTCTCAATATATAGGCACCATTTTATGAAGTTGTCTGCTGTCGAAACATCCTTCAGGAGTAGGGCTTGATACATGGCCTCAGCAACACCCTTCATGAGATGTGCAACCTTATATTCCTCCTTCATTCTAGGTTCCACTATTTTACACAGCTCCAAGACGTCTTGAATGTAGGATGCTGTAGTTTCTCCTGGACACTGTGCCCTGCACTTTAATTTAGCTCCAGCCTTGCACTTCTGTCATTGTGTGTCACCAAAATACTTGCGCAGTTCTGCCTGTAATGCTTCCCAGCTTGTGCACTTCTCCTCGTTGTTCTCATACCATTGCTTGGCAGTGCCCTCCAAGTAGAAAAATACATTAGCCAAACACACGGTGTCATCCCATTTGTTAAATCTGGCTGTACGCTCATATAACTTCATCCATTTGTTTGGTTCTTGGCCATCATCACCAGAGAACCCGGAAGGATGTCTCATGTGGTGGCATACAGTTGCTGTCATCGTAATGTCCTCTTCTTCTTCTTCTGTCTCCGATAGATTGCGATCTGTGGATAGATTGCGATCTGTGGAATATGGCTCGAACTTGGGTTTCTCACCTCTGGGTTGGCTCAACTTCCAGTCTCACAGGCTAGTGCATTGCACATTACGATTCAAGAGTAGATCCAATAGAAATGAAATATTGTCACAGAAGAAGCTGGGTAGCACTGTGGTGCAGTGGTTATGATACTAAACTGTTGCATGGAGGATCGTGAGTTCAAAACTCACCTAGACTGTACAATTTTAATTTCTATATTTGCCATTTGGCAGCTCTGTCATGGCCTGATGGGAGCTATTATGTCATCGATAATGTGCGCTGTCACAAATTCCAATACCCAACATCTCCATCAGAATAATGTCATGTAGAAGAAGGTGTAATTAGATGAATGACGAACACTAACTTCACTTAGTGAAGGTTTATTCAGCACTTGCACATACTAGAGCGCTGAGCGAACTGCCTCCAGCCAGAACACAAACAGTATATATACAGCTACAGAACATTCCACCACAATGATTCTTGACATTTATGGATACTTCTAGAATGTACTTGAACCAAATATAGAAATTAAAATTGTACAGTCTAGGTGAGTTTTGAACTCACGATGCTCCATGCAACAGTTCAGTATCATAACCACTACACCACAGTGCTACCCAGCTTCTTCTGTGACAATATTTCATTTCTATTGGATCTACTCTTGAATCGTAATGTGCAGTGCACTAGCCTGTGAGACTGGAAGTTGAGCCAACCCAGATCAAAACCATGTCATGGACCATTGTTCTGGTACACCAGACAATCTGAGTGTGGTGTTTAGATGGTTTGTCATACTTTTTTTAGGTGAAAGCTGGCCTGATCCCCAATCTCTGCATTGGAAAATACAATACACACAGTTGAAATACAATAATGCATAGAGCTAAGTTTACACATAACATTAACACACAGAGTAAAGATTACACTGTTGCCAGACAGATCGTACACATGGCTTTCCTGGCATGGTAAAGCATCTCTGTGGCAACAGAAAGGGTATCATCCAGCCACAATGTTAAATAAAAATTATTTTAACAAATCATTAAGCAAGCAAACTTAGTTGTTACAAAGCTTCTGTGGATACTAGGAAAGAGAGAGAGAGAGATTGATTTTGATTTCTACTTCCTTTTTATTGGATTCAAAAGAAAGAAAATGCCCCAGAGTGAGTAGACACGTGGCTCAAAAAATTCAGAACTATTTAGAACCAAACAATTGACACAATTAGAAACACAAATTAGCATCTCTTTTGTTTTGTAGTACTTCTTAAACTCCTGTTTGTCACTTAATTAGTAAAATTTACAATAAATTATGTTTTTGTTTCAAAATGTGGTTTAGAACTCAGATTATTCAGTTGAATTTCAAAAGTACATGACAATCATATTTCACCAGGCCAGAGATAATTCCATCAAGAATGGAAATGAAAGGAGTATTTCCATAATTATGACTGATTACCTTTTTTTCCCTTTCAGCTAGCTTTTTCATTCATGTATTAACTCACAAATCATTGAACCACACAAAAAAAGAGATCACTCAGTTTCACTTTCACACTGAAGAGCCAAAGAAACTGGTACACCTGCCTAATATCATCTAGGGCCCCTGCGAGCACACAGAAGTGCCGCAATGTGACGTGGCATGGACTCGACTAATGTCTGAAGTAGTGCTGGTGGGAACTGACACCATAAATCCTGCACAAGTGTCCATAAATCCCTAAGAGTAGAGTACAATGGGGTGGAACTGTCTTCTGAACAGCAAGTTGCAAGGTACCCCAGATATTCACAATAATTTTTATGTCTGGGGAGTTTGGTGGCCAATGGAAGTATTTAAACTTAGAATAGCATTCCTGGAGCCACTCTGTAGCAAATCTGGATGTGTGGGGTGTCACATTGTCCTCCTAGAATTGCCCCAGTCAGTCGGATTGCACAATGGACATGAATGGAAGGAAGTGATCATACAGTATGCTTAAATACGTGTCACTTCTGCTGACATGTGGGGTCCATGGATTCATGATGTTGTCTCCATATTCATACACAACCAGGCATCATGTTTCCAGTTATTAACAGTGCAATATTAGTGTTGATGGGCCCAGGCAAGGAGTAGGGCTTTGAGTTGTGCAGTCATCAAAAGTACAAGAGTGGGCCTTCAGCTCCGAAAGCCAATAATGATGATATTTCATTGAATGGTTCAGACGGTAACACTTGCTGATGGCCCAGCATTGAAATCTGTAGCAATTTGCAGAAGGGTTGCTCTTCTATCACGTTTAACGATTCTCTTCAGTCATCGTTGATCCTGTTCTTGCAGGATCTTTTCCTGGCCACAGCGATGTCAGAGATTTGATGTTTTACTGGATTCCTGATATTCACAGTACACTAGTGAAATGGTAATACAGGAAAATCCCCGGTTCATCGCTACCTCAGAGTTGCTGTGTTCCGTTGCTTGTGCACCAACTATAACACCACGTTCAAACTCACTTAAATCTTGATAACCTGCCGTGTAGCAGCAGTAACCGATCTAGCAACTGCGCCAGACACTAGTCGTCTTACACAAGCCGACTGTTGCACCGTATTCTGCCTGTTTACATATTTCTATATTTGAATAGGCATGCGTATACTGGTTTCTTTGGTGCTTTAGTGTATATTCTCTTCAGAAATGTCACACCACTGTGCAAGTCACAATATATTTAATTCATTACAACTTCTGTTTTTTATATTAACTTACTTTTTTCATTTTTAATAGGAGAGGATACCTTGACAAAACAGCTGCCATCTTCTCGTGGTTGCTGGCTGTTGAATTCAAGATTGCGGCATGTGGCACACGGTAGCTCAGCAAAAAATGCAGAAGACAATTTTGCAGTTTCATGACACCCATCAAATCTTGTGTCAAGCAAAGGAAAGTACATTGAAATAAATAAACATTGTAAATATTTTAAAATATGGCAGTTCATTTGTTGTTGCTCAGGTAGAAAAGATACCAGTGTTATCAGCTCTAATTTGTTACGGTACTTTTTGCAGAAATAAATTCTGTACCTTAACTCATTCCACCTCTGTCTCTTCGTTATCATCACAGTGTCATCATGCAATACTTTCTTCTCTTTCATTTCAACCCCTATATCTTTTAGAAACAGGTTAAACAGCTATGGCCTTATTACCAACCCTGTGACACATTATTTGATGGCTTTTACTTCTGACTGGTATATATTCCCTATTGACACATAGTGTTTCTTATTACTAAAATTTGATTTACCCATTCTCCTGTCTGCCCTTGAAAGTCAAGAACTGGAAGAGTACTGCATGCTAGAATACTTTGGAAAGATGCGTAAACATTCAACACACAAATTGTCTTTTACCTAATGTCTGTGTAACATACTCTGTCAGGCTGATTCTGTAGATTCACCCTTTCTGGAAATACATTGTGACAGTAAGAGAATGTTGTGATCTTTTAGGTAGATAATAATGCATTCCAGGATTTTTGAAAAGCGTGATAACAATGAGACTCATCTGTAGTCATTGGGATTATTTTTGTTCCCTTTCTTCTACAGTGGCATGGCCTTGCACATCTTCAGTATTGAGAAAATGCTCCATCCCTGAAGGAGCAGTTTGTTATGCCCAACAATCATATGATTATTCGTTCATTGACCACCCACATTGTGTGTTTTAGTATTTCACCACCACTAGGTAATTTCTGGGCGTTTAGTTTCCATAAAGTTTTTCTCAGCTCCTTTTATGTGACTGATTTCAGAAACATTGTGCTGAATGACTTTGCTGATACTTAGAATTGCCCAGCCATCTCAGCTTGTGTAGCTTTCTATGATGATTTATCATTTCACAGTAATCCACTGCACGACTTACATTTTTCAAAGCATCATACAACATGTTTACATTATGAGCCAGATTTTCCTATTTCAAATCTTTTTAAAGATATTCCAGGTTTCGCAAGCTGCTGATCCTGGCTTCTTTGGTTGTTTGCTTCAGTTCTGCTTACAGAAGTAACTACCTAAGCTATAGTTCTTTGTCATGTTACTTATTATAGTGGTACAGTCATGGGTAGTGAGGTTATCACATCTATAGAGTATTGACACATGAATAGAGTGACTTTAACAATTATGGTGACAAATTGGTGATGACTTATGTAAAAATACTTCCCTTTCTATTGCTTTTCATAGAGGGTTGTTAGAGGCAGTTTTTGGGTTTTCTGCAATGGTGAAGCCATGGCAAAGCTGTTCTGTAGGAAATGTTGAACATCTTCCACTGGCACCTCTGTGAAGTACATTGGCAGATAAGGTCCTTGGGGGGGGGGGGGTTAAACGAATCTATCTACGGTGTACTGTCTTCTTTTCTTCATCGATTCTAATGTACCTGTCTCATTGTTTCCTTTTTCTTACTTTTCCCTCAGGAGTATTAAATCTATCCTCCCCCTGTCCATATGCAAAGTTCCTGTTGCAGGGTCCCTTCTCTGTGCAGTCCAGGTTGTAACTGAAGTTACAACCTACAACTATAGGATTGCACTGGAGAGTATTTCACATATGATGATGATAATAGCCTACTGAAAGAATTATATGGAGTGTCGATTAGATGAAATGTTAATTGTACCAAATGTTGTAGGGGAGAAACATCCATGGAGGATGTAGAAGGCTAGAAAAATTGATGGTGTGCTAACATGCAAAACAGAACTCGAGATAGTATGCTAAAGATTTAACAAGCTAATGAGATGGAGACAGCGTGCTAACGTATCTTCAACAACAGGTACGTTATTCAGGATAGGCGCTAGAATGGTAATTTATATTCACAATGAAGAATTTTATAGAACAGGAAAAGAGATGCCAATTTTCTCCTAGAATATTAAAAAGAAGTACGCTGAATATAATCAAATAGTCAAATGTTGTCTAAAGCTAGTAGATGTAAGAGAGTGAAAGATAAGAAAATACGTGTCAATAAGCAGAAGCAGAATACATAGGGGTGAGAACAGTCCCTGTGTGGTGATGTTATATGTGTTATAAACAAGAATAACAAGTAAAAAAAGAAGTTAAAGAAGAAGAGTTAAAATGCAGAGGTAGAGAGTAATCAATAAAGTCAGCATAAAATGATTATGGAGAAAATTTTCATTTAAAGTGAATAAAGACACTAGAAAATGGCTAGTAGCTTTGTTTACTGATGAAGTTAAATCACAAATTAGGTGTAGGAGAAGGAAAGGATGGGTCAGTCCATAGGAGGAATGGTCCGTGCCTTGGTCAGGTGAATCCGTGGGAGGAATGATGACCTGTACAGATTTGTGTAGGTGGAAGAGGTGTAAGGATAGGTGAACCTAAGGAAGCGATGGTCTATACCTGGGTCAGGTGAATCCATTGGGGGAATGATATGTACCACATTTTTTGTGTGTGAAAGGAAAAAGTGGGACACCCACATCTAGAAATGTATAGAGTTTGACACAGTCTGCCCTTAGAATGAGTGTAAGTGCAGTTAATACAGAAGTACGAAGTCGTATAATGACTGATGGTCGGGATATGGAAGTTTTCTCCAAATTAGTTACAAAACTGAATAGACTTACCTGACAGCCAAGACAAAGGATGGTTGGAGCAGAGGTGTGCCGCATGAGTTGACAAGAGTGGGTACTGAGAATGGACTTTAGAGATTCTATGGTAGACATTCACCTAACAGGTGACTCCTCAGGTGACAACAATGTAAGACAGTTTTATTGGAAAGTGTGCTCAAACTCACATAAGCATATACATACACATACGTATTTCAAATAAAATAAGGATATCATTCTCAAGTAATAGATAAACAAAAAGAAATCTAAATGCTGTACTAGATTAAAGACAGTGCAGTAGCTAATAGCATAAATACAGAAACCACAAGAAAGGGTGTTAACCTTTTTTTTTTTTTTTTTTTTAAATCTTCTCAAGAAGATCCGAATACATATTAAAATGATTTATCTACTTCTGTAGAAAGACTAGTCATCATGTAACAGTTTACTGTATTAGATAAAGAGAATACATAGGAACTACAACTATGAACAACTTAAATTGGAAAGGACAAATAGAAGAATGTTGTGGAGAAGGCAAACCAAATATTGTGTTTCATTGGCAGAACAGTTAGAAGGTGCAACAGGTCTGCTAAAGGGACTGCCTGCACTACACTTGCCTGTCCTTTTTTGGAGTAGTGCTGCACGATGTGGGATCCGTAGCAGATCAGATTAACAGAGTACATCTAGAAAGTCCAAAGAAGAGCAGCATGTTTTGTAGTATCAAGAAATAGGGGAGAGAGAGTATGTCACTGACATGATGCAGGATTTGGGGTGGACATCGTTAAAACCAAGGCATATTTTGTTGCGGCAAAAATCTTCTCACGAAGTTTCAGTCACCAACTTTCTCCTCTGAATGCAAAAGTATTTCATTGATGCCAACCTACATAGGGAGAAACGTTATCGTAATTAAATAAGGGAAACCACAGCTCGCACAGATGGGTATAGATGTTCATTTTTTCCGCATGCTGTTTGAGACCAAAATAATAGAGAATTATTGTGAAAGTGGTTTGATGAAACCTTTGCCAGGCACTTAAGTGTGATTTGCAGAGTATTTATTTGTGTTGACATAGATGTAGATGAATGTGAAGTGTATGAGAAAAATACTCTTAAGGTAACACTGGATTGCACAATCTGTCTGACTTATGCTTTGTTAGTAAAGATGGAGTATTTTCTCCTTAATAAAAAATTATTTAGTGTTAAGTAATTATGTGTTTTATATTATGAGAATTAACCTGTAACTAGTAGAGTAAAGAGTTATCCTGGCATTTTTCCTTTAAGTGGGGGAATCTGTAGTGTTAAATGCCATTTAGGCAAACATTTCCCACACTCTATTTATGACAAGGAAGGATGATTGTGACAAAATAGTAAAGTAGTATTAGGTAGGGAATATGTCATGAAACACATACTGTCGTTTCATGTTTATGCAGAGCTGAAAGGAGGGGTGTGTGATTTGAGTAATCAGCAAGGTGCGCCGGTGAGTGAACGTCTTCACCTGCTGTGGATCGGGTCTTTTAAGCTTTGATGTCATGGCCTGGTAGTTTCTTGACTGTCAGGGAGCAGACACCCTCTCTGAGAATACAAACAGCAATAAACAAAGAAAGCTTTAAAATGAAATGTCATTTACTGGCAAGCTGCTTCTCGTTGAGCCTTCAAAGTGGGTATTATATCTGAATTAAATTGTATCTGCTCCAAGTTATGAAGTAATTGTGATCTGTATATCCATTGAGACAAATACATATCAGTCAGTTGATGTTGACATCATTTCATAATTAGAGTAGGTATTGTTTTCCTTCCTCCATTGACAGACAATAACAGCTGCGAAGGAGAAGATTTCAAGTGTTTCCAGGGCTAACACAAAGTTCTGCAAACATACCACTTTACAGGACGTTCACATATAAGATAATTAATGGTGACCGAGTTACATTAAATTGTCAAAAACACTTCAATAACACACTTTCAATTAGGGCTTGTGCTCAATTTACAATACAAGAAATGTGACCAGAAGGGCATGCAACAGTAAGAAACTGACATTCGTAAAATTGACTCATTTAATATACTTGTTGTACTAACTACATAATTAAATAATTACAAAAACCAATGACAAGTTGCACATGTGTGCTCCTCTAGTTGTATGTGGTGATTTCAGTATTGATTTCATCTCGCACGGTACTTGGCAGCTAGAGTTAGTGACCTCCAAATTTGGTTTCTTCTCCACAATCGTACTGCCAACAAGAATGGAACATAATGCAGAGTGATTGATAATATATTTATAAATCAAACTGACTTTCATTTAAAAAAAAAAATGAAGTAGGAATGAAATTAAAACAGGAGTGGGGAATAACAAAAATTGATTCATTTGCAAAAATTATTAATACAAAGCTGGGCTGATGTGACCGGATGCAGACACACCCCTGTAATTAGGCAGGTAGGGGGAATTATTTATTTTCACCATGTGTTGATTGATAGAAAACAACTAGAGATCTGACAGTTATCATTCCTCCCATTAACACAGAATGTTAACATCACTGGGAGATAAATGTGACTCTGCCTGGATCCCATGGATCTGATATTAACTTCATTTGAGCAAGCGCAAACAAGTACTTCTCGTTAAATTTTGTATGAAAGTTTCCCCACAACAAAACAATCACCACTTTACTCAGTAACACAACATTATTTTCTACTCTATTTTCTATTTTCTACTCTATCCTGGAGAAATTTGAATTGTTCCGACAAGTCATCTATAACCTTACTGGTATTATCAAGTTCGGAAAAAGCAACTCTCAAAATGTTTCAGAAGGTTATACTGTCAGTAACTTCGCGATCTTTTGTTTCCTCTACCTATTCCTCCAAATTACTTATACTTATTAAGTCTGAA
This sequence comes from Schistocerca serialis cubense, assembly GCF_023864345.2. Taxonomy (NCBI): domain Eukaryota; kingdom Metazoa; phylum Arthropoda; class Insecta; order Orthoptera; family Acrididae; genus Schistocerca; species Schistocerca serialis. The sequence goes on along the minus strand of NC_064643.1, from coordinate 375,710,852 downwards.
GTGACTAGTTTCTCTTTAAAATTCCTTTCCACATTATTATCTCAAGTGTTAACGCCTGCAATTTGCGACTGGACCATAGGAATTAGCTTATCATGTTTCTCAACACTTTCCTTTAAAGTGTGTAGGCTCTGCTTTGAAATGATCCTAATTTTTCGACACATTCCGTTTCTACATTATTACATTTATCTTCAACGTCAAATTCTAATATTTTAGTTAAATCTTGAAGTTGCTCATCCTGTCTCTGGTTAAATTCAGTAAATAGTTGATTAATGTGAGTATTCAAAGAACTACTTTGTTCACTCTTTAAATCTAACTTCAGATTTTCTACCTTATTGTTTAAAAGAGTCAAATTCAGTCTTTAATAAAACTATATTTGCTGCTTGACTGTTCAAGGTTTCACTTTGATTACTTAAAATTTTCACTCTGAGCATCTAATTTTTCACTTAGAGTGGCTGAATGAGCCCTCTGGTCATCTAACTTAGCATCTAATCTAGAATGTATTGAGCCTATCTCTTTTCTTAAAGCAACAATTCGAGCGTTTACAGCTGCTGAATCTGCTCACTGGGCTTTAATTAAATTCACTAATTCAAACAAGTCTGGCATTTTCCTAATCATTTTAATAGCTGTGACTGGGTCTGCTAGTTGCTGTTCTTGATCCATATTCTTTTTACTCTTAGCTCTGGTGATCATTAAAAAAAATTCACCTTTGAGTATAATAACTGTACTAACAGTTTATCATTCAACAGTTTCCTCAACTTTACCAAATAATTATCGTTTTTCGCTCACCCAGCGTAAAGTTCTAGCTGCATTGGTGAGCGAATGTGTAATCAGCACCGGTGGACAGCACTGGCGCCGGCGGCGTCGTGTGTTGGTTTCAGCGTCGTCTGCGCCGAGCAGTCGCGGAGTCAGCAGCGGTGAGCAGCAGCTGGTGCAGTCAGCATCGGTGACTGGTTACGGCGTCAGTGTGATGTATCTGTGTGAAGACGGCTTATTCCCCACACCCAATCTTCTTAGTTGAAAGGTTGACGTCTTCTCTCCGGTTTTTTGCCGCTATTACTTTCTCACGTCTTTCCTCCATTGGTTTATTGGTCTCAATACAGTTACTGGAAGCAGATCTCGTAACTTATTAGGCCTGGTTTCTAAGGCAATTCATAATATCTTCTTCCTGTTTTTGTTGGGTCCTGTCACTTGGGTCAATGTTTTTTGGACAAGAGACCGGGTGGTATTGGGTTGCAAGGCTCACATGTCTCTCAAGTCAGTTAATTTGCACATTGTGTGTAGCCGATTCTCTTTTCTGGATAATTAGCTATGTTGATCTCCCAAAAGCTTCTTCTCTGAAGACTATGGCTGGTTAAAGGAATTTATTATCCTTGAAATAATTTGGGCACTCGTAGAATACTTTTCAGTTCAATCGCTTTATATTTTCAACTGCCACAGACAACAACTTCTGCAAGCTAACTTAGTCCTTAAACATTAGACTCATTTACACATATTCAAATATCATTGGTTTGAGAATCAAATAATTTATGAACATCATACATGGGTCATGCTTCGTTCACAGCCAAGACATGAAGTAAGCTGAAAGTCTCTAGTGTCAAGTGAGTCCAATACGTGAATGTCCATAGAAATCTATATTCAATTGTTCATTAGTCCTTTTACAATCAACACAAGACACTAAAGAGCACAGAATACTACATAAACTTTTCTTGTTCTTCTCTATCCGTACACAGAAACTCTGTGGACCATACAGCAGGTATTTGTCTGCCGCCGGGTCCATCTTTTTCTTGAATCTGTTTTTTGACCTGCACATACAAATAGGTGATGCGTAGTAGGGCGTATTTGTTTCTCCCACTCACCTCTAAAATATCTGGTGTTCAAAACGGTGGCAGGCCAAGTGGTTCTAGAATTTACTCCAAAATTCTCGAAGCTCTACAAACTCTTACAGAATTACATGAACAAGTCACAGGACATTATTTGCCATCTGACTGACTGGATGCCAGAGTCAGCTCCTGCACTGCCTCCCTCCCTCCCTCCCCCCCCCCCCCCCCCCCACCTCCATGGAGGCTATACTGCATACTAATATGAGTGTTTGAGAATGGGTCAATACCTCGTACATCAGAACTGCTTTTGCTATTGATCTGTAAATGTAATCATTTCATGTAGTCTATGTGAATTGGAAACCTAAAAGGATATACTTTTTTTGGCAGTTAATGTCCAATAAAACTGACATTGTACAGATAGTTTTCAGGCAAGTTTAGAAACTCGACAACAAAACAATTGCAGAAACCATATGAATATGACACACAGAATTACAAAATTTATGTTACTTTCTGAACACAACTCATATGAACAGGGAGGGCTTGGTGCAGCAATCAGTATTAACATTCGAAGCAATAAACAAGAATCCTCCTAATTGTCTTTAAGTCTTTGAGGAATGTGGGTTTTTTTTCGCCTCACAGTCACAATATGTAATCAAAGCAAGCTACTCCTGTCTGTCATACACAGATCACTATCTTGCTGACACTACGCTTTCTATATCAATCATACAATCTCAAACTCTGAGACCATTTGTGTTACTTCTTCATATGTACAGGCCTTATCCATTGCAATGATATTTGTGGCTAAGTAAAGTTATAGTTTAACTCTGCCTCATGTTAGTTTGATGCTGAAATGTTTTATTTTGCCATTGACATCTGGTTAAATACGCTAATATTCTGTGTGAAAGAAGTTAGACTATTTTCTACAAATGTGGTTTCTGAAAGTTGCTGTTTGTTCAGTTCTGTACTCCAAGAAACTTAAATTATGCAATAAATATTTTGTAAAAAGAGAGATTAGTAAGCATGTGAAATGAAATATTATTTAGGGGGCAGTCACTAAAAACTTGAAAAGTGAACAAGGCTACTGTGGATCTCCTAAATGATTATGTTAGCATATTTTTGCAGTCCCCCACCCCCCATGAACCATGGACCTTGCCATTGGTGGGAGGCTTGCGTGCCTCAGCGATACAGATAGCCGTACGTAGGTGCAACCACAACGGAGGGGTATCTGTTGAGAGGCCAGACAAACGTGTGGTTCCTGAAGAGGGGCAGAAGCCTTTTCAGTAGTTGCAGGGGCAACAGTCTGGATGATTGACTGAGCTTGCCTTGTAACACTAACCAAAACGGCCTTGCTGTGCTGGTACTGCGAACGGCTGAAGGCAAGGGGAAACTACAGCCGTAATTTTTCCCGAGGGCATGCAGCTTTACTGTACGGTTAAATGATGATGGCGTCCTCTTGGGTAAAATATTCCGGAGGTAAAATAGTCCCCCATTCGGATCTCCGTGTGGGGACTACTCAAAAGGACATTGTTATCAGGAGAAAGAAAACTGGCGTTCTACGGATCGGAGCGTGGAATGTCAGATCCCTTAATCGGGCAAGTAGGTTAGAAAATTTAAAAAGGGAAATGGATAGGTTAAAGTTAGATATAGTGGGAATTAGTGAAGTTCAGTGGCAGGAGGAACAAGACTTTTGGTCAGCCGAATACAGGGTTATAAATACAAATCAAATAGGGGTAATGCAGGAGTAGGTTTAATAATGAATAAAAAAATAGGAGTGCGGGTAAGCTACTGCAAACAGCATAGTGAACGCATTATTGTGGCCAAGATAGACACAAAGCCCACACCTACTACAGTAGTACAAGTTTATATGCCAACTAGCTCTGCAGATGACGAAGAAATTGAAGAACTGTATGATGAAATAAAAGAAATTATTCAGATAGTGAAGGGAGATGAAAATTTAATAGTCATGGGTGACTGGAATTCGGTAGTAGGAAAAGGGATAGAAGGAAACGTAGTAGGTGAATATGGATTGGGGCTAAGAAATGAAAGAGGAAGCCGCCTGCTAGAATTTTGCACAAAACACAACTTAATCATAGCTAACACTTGGTTCAAGAATCGTAAAAGAAGGTTGTATACATGGAAGAACCCTGGAGATACTAAAAGGTTTCAGATAGATTATATAATGGTAAGACAGAGATTTAGGAACCAGGTTTTAAATTGTAAGACATTTCCAGGGGCAGATGTGGAATCTGACCACAATCTATTGGTTATGAACTGTAGATTAAAACTGAAGAAACTGAAAAAAGGTGGGAATTTAAGGAGATGGGACATGGGTAAACTGACTAAACCAGAGGTTGTACAGACTTTCAGGGAGAGCATGAGGGAACAACTGACACAAATGGGGGAAAGAAATACAGTAGAAAAATAGGGGTAGCTTTGAGAGATGAAATAGTGAAGGCAGCAGATAATGAAGTAGGTAAAAAGACGAGGGCTACTAGAAATCCTTGGGTAACAGAAGAAATATTGAACTTAATTGATGAAAGGAGAAAATATAAAAATGCAGTAAATGAAGCAGGCAAAAAGGAATAATGAGATGAAAAATGAAATCGACAGGAAGTGCAAAATGGCCAAGCAGGGATGGGTAGAGGACAAATGTAAGGATGTAGAGGCTTATCTCACCAGGGGTAAGATAGATACTGCCTACAGGAAAATTAAAGAGACATTTGGAGAAAAGAGAACGACTTGTATGAATATCAAGAGCTCAGATGGAAACCCAGTTCTAAGCAAAGAAGGGAAAGCAGAAAGGTGGAAGGAGTATATAGAGGGTCTATACAAGGGCAATGTTCTTGAGGACAATATTATGGAAATGGAAGAGGATGAAATGGGAGATATGATACTGCGTGAAGAGTTTGATAGAGCACTGAAAGACCTGAGTCAAAACAAGGCCCCGGGAGTAGACAACATTCCATTAGAACTACTGACAGCCTCGGGAGAGCCAGTCCTGACAAAACTCTACCATCTGGTGAGCAAAATATATGAGCCAGGCGAAATACCCTCAGACTTCAAGAAGAATATAATAATTCCAATCCCAAAGAAAGCAGGTGTTGACAGATGCGAAAATTACCGAACTATCAGTTTAATAAGTCACGGCTGCAAAATACTAACGCGAATTCTTTACAGACGAATGGAAAAACTAGTAGAAGCTGATCTCGGGGAAGATCAGTTTGGATTTTGTAGAAATATTGGAACACGTGAGGCAATACTGACCCTACAACTTATCTTAGAAGCTAGATTAAGGAAAGGCAATCCTACGTTTCTAGCATTTGTAGACTTAGAGAAAGCGTTTGGCAATGTTGACTGGAATACTCTCTTTCAAATTCTGAAGGTGGCAGGGGTAAAATACAGGGAGCGAAAGGCTATTTACAATTTGTACAGAAACCAGACGGCAGTTATAAGAGTCGAGGGATACGAAAGGGAAGCAGTGGTTGGGAAGGGAGTGAGACAGGGTTGTAGCCTTTCCCCGATGTTATTTAATCTGTATATTGAGCAAGCAGTGAAGGAAACAAAAGAAAAATTCGGAGTAGGTTTTAAAATCCATGGAGAAGAAATAAAAACGTTGAGGTTCACTGATGACATTGTAACTCTGTCAGAGACAGCAAAGGACTTGGAAGAGCAGTTGAATGGAATGGATAGTGTCTTGAAAGGAGGATATAAGATGAACATCAACAAAAGCAAAACAAGGCTAACGGAATGTAGTCGAATTAAGTTGGGTGATGGTGAGGGAATTAGATCAGGAAATGAGACACTTAAAGTAGTAAAGGAGTTTTGCTATTTGGGGAGCAAAATAACTGATGATGGTCGAAGTAGAGAGGATATGAAATGTAGACTGGCAATGGCAAGGAAAGCATTTCTGAAGAAGAGAAATTTGTTAACTCTCAAGTATAGATTTAAAGGTGAGGAAGTTGTTTCTAAAAGTATTTGTATGGAGTGTAGCCATGTATGGAAGTGAAACATGGACGATAAATAGTTTGGACAAGAAGAGAATAGAAGCTTTCAAAATGTGGTGCTACAGAAGAATGCTGAATATTAGATGGGTAGATCACATAACTAATGAGGAGGTATTGAATAGAATTGGGGAGAAGAGAATTTTGTGGCACAACTTGACTAGAAGAAGGGATTGGTTGGTAGGACATGTTCCGAGGCATCAAGGGATCACCGATTTAGTATTGGAGGGCAGCGTGGAGGGCAAAAATCGTAGAGGGAGGCCAAGAGATGAATACACTAAGCAGATTCAGAAGGATGTAGGTTGCAGTAGTTACTGGGAGATGAAGCAGCTTGCACAGGATAGAGTAGCATGGAGAGCTGCATCAAACCAGTCTCAGGACTGAAGACCACAACAACAACATTTTTGTAATAAGATTATCTATCAACGTGGAAGATGTAGGAATTGGTATGGAAACATGTCTTAAACACTTTCATTTACTAGTTTTAGGCAAGAATTACACACTGTTCAAAAAAAAGTTGCAAGACTGACTTCTTACTTACTCATCAAGGGATCATCTGATGATTGGATGTAGAATATGTCTTGCAGTACAGTAAAGAAAAATAGCTCAAATATTTGACAACAGAATAAATACACATGTTCTTATTCGGATAGGACAGATGGCATAGAGTAAATGGTTCAGAATAACACATCCTGAAGAAATGAAGAATACCAACATCAGTGTCAGATTTATTCTTTATTGTCAATATGCCATTTCTAGTTTGAGAGTAACAGTGACATTCTGAAGTACAGTCTTCATAGGGCAAATTACCATCTCTACTCTATGCATGTCAGTCTCCAGTTCTTACAAGATAAACCATTTTTTGTTTTATCTTGGACAATAGAATGTCCATCAGTTGATATTAGTATGTTTGAAATAGGTAACAGTTTATTAAATATTTTCATCACATGTTACAGTTGTATGTTACTGACAGTCCTTCAATGGCAAAACTTTCAGACACACATGACTCATAAATAACCAGCACAGCCATATCTAATTTTTAACCTATTGTGTTTCATTATTGCATAAATAAAACAGTCCATTTTGTAATGCATTGTCTTTGATCTATAGAACAGGAAATTAACTTCGAGGAGGACAACAGTCCCATAAACAAATATGTGGAAAACTATACCTTTCATATGTTGCTCACTTTTTCCTACATATTGGCTTCTGCCACCTATGCGTACCAGTGGAGTGTATAAATAAGTCTTTGATGTCAGAGACGCTGTCTGTGTTGTAAAAATTAGAGATAGGGGAGGTACAGTCACATAAAAAGTAACATAGAAATATTATAATTACACGTAGTACAAAATGTTTACGAAAATTTAAAAACTGTCCTTCATACTGAGTTTGGTGTTGATACATATCAACTCTTATCACTCGCAGCAGCTTCTTCTTCTTCTTCTTCTTCTTTTTTTTTTTTTTTTTTTTGTGTGTCAGTCTTTTATTTTGATAGAAGCCTGGAAACTTTTCTCACATGGACACTGATTTTTAAAGCTGTTTTTACCGTAGCTGAAAAAGAATCTTTTTACACAGTCAGCTGTACGTGGCACAGTTACAATCAGTAGTGGAAAGTCAGGACTTTGGGTAAAGCTGGACCTAAATTTGTGCCTGCTAATTAACATTAGCTGATAATGGGTTTCTTCTAGTGAATTTTTCCAAAGGATACAGTATTGTGAACTTTACTTTAGCCAGGCAAAATAGAAGGAACAAATCCAAATTTCTGTCAGCTTTTCTAGTGGTGGGCAGATAAGTCGGCTCCATATACCTTGTAATTGGAAAAGTTTAGGCGAAGGTAAAAATCACTGGATCAAGATCTTTCAGTGTAGATTTTGTAAAGTGTTCTTTATGTTCATAGTGTGAGTTGCAATTAGACCTAGGCTGCACTTAGAATTGTTTTGCTATTTTAACTGTTGCAAATGACTTACCTTGTAAATAAGTCATGAAATTAATAATCTATATCTTAAATGTGGTTTCTTTGTACTTTTTTAAGTGTCAGAACCTTCTGCCCATTTTCGGCAGCCATGACTTTTGTATCTTCTCTTCTCCTTTTGTACCTTAATTCTTTTTGTGACAGATTTCATGTACCCTATTTTTTGAAATTCAGAGCTGAAGAAAATATTAGATCTAACTGCAAAAAATTGATTCAACCTCCTTGACAATATCCAGGTCAAACTGTTATCAGGAACCAATGAGGTGAATGTAGCAACAATAAATAACAAACTATAACTAAAACAAATAGAAAGATTTACTTGTTCATTAGACTAGATAAAAGAGCCATTAGTGTAATTTCTCACTGAGGAACCTGAATCATTTAGTTTTGCGCAGGAGCATATAGACAGCATGTGGCTGAAGTTTAAGAGAATAGTTGTAAAGGCACTGGTTATATACATTGAGCAGCCAGAACATTATGACCACCTACCTAATTAATAGTTGGTACGTCCACCCCTGACACAGATAACAGCAGTGACGCATCATGGCAAGGAAGCAATGAGGCCTTGGTAGCTCACAGGAGAGAGTTGGCACCACACCTGCACATACAAGTCACCTAATTCCTGTAAAGTCTGGGGAGGGGGTGATGAGCTCTGATGCCACATTCAGTCACACCTAAAATGTGTTTGATCAGGTTCAGATCTGGCAAGTTGGGGGGGGGGGGGTGTCAGCTCATCAATGGGAAATCACCACTGTGTTTTCCAAACCACTCCATCACACTCCTGGCCTTGTGACATGGGGCTTTATGTTGTTCAAAACTGCCACCACCATCGGGAAACATGGTTGCCATGAAGGGGCTACATGGTCTGCAACCAGTGTATGATACTACTTGGCCGTGATGAAGCCTTGCACAAGCTACTGCACCAATGGATACCCATGTGAATGCTCCCCAGAGGATAATGGAGCTGCCGCCAGCTTGTCTCCATCCTGTAGTGTAGGTGTCAACAAGCTGTTCCCCCGGAAAGATGAAGAATTCGTGCCCTCCCATCACCATGGTGAAGAAGTTATCAGAATTCATCAGATGATACAAAGCTCTGCCATGGTGCCAATGTCCACTGCTGATAGCCACATGCCCATTTCAGTTATAGTTGACAATGTCATGGTGTTGATACTGAGACATGCATGGGTCATCAGCTGCGGAGGCCCATCATTAGCAGTGTTTGGTGCACTGTGTTCACATACACTTGTACTCTGCCCAGGATTAAAGTCTGATGGTACTCCGACCACAAATTGCCACCTGTCCTGTTTTACCATTCTGCCTAGCCTACAACATATGACATCTGTAATGAGGGGTGGCCACCTAACAAGACAACTTCTGGACGGGGTTTCACCTTGGTTTTGCCACGAGTTGAAGACACTCACCACAGCACTCTTCGAACACCCACCAAGTCGTGTAGTTTCCGAAATGCTCGTGCTGAGTCTCTGGGCTATCACAATCTGCCCTTGCTCAAACCAGACTGATTGCATGCCTTCTCCATTCTAAACACAGACAGCATACACACTGATACTAGATGCACCATGTGCGTTTCAGACTGGCAGTAATTCCTCGCCAGGTGATGCTGCTATCACCTGGACAGGTTTATATTCAATAGTAGGTCAGTGGTCATAATGCTCTGGCTGATCAGTGTATTTACATAGAAGAGCAAATTTTGCTCTGTAAGTAATCTCTGTGAAGAAACTTCAAGAAAAACGAAACCACAATATGCATAAAACAAATCATAAAAGTATAGATTGAGAGATGCTAAATGAAATGTGTTTGGCAGTCAAAAGGGCAATAAGTGAAGCCTTTGATGAAAGCTTTAGTAGATTCTTATCGAAAGTCCTGTAACAAAATCCAAAGAAATTCTGATCATACTTAAAAGTTCTCTCAGTGGCATCAAAGATAGTGTCGAGACACACAGGGATGATAGGAATTTGAAGTAATGGCAGCCAAAGCAAGGTAAAAGCAGAAATACCGAACTTGGCTTTTCAGTGAGATTACATCATGATATGACAGAGATTCCAAAATCAGATACTGGATTGTAAGGCATATACAGGAGAAGATGTAGATTCAGATCACAATGTAGTAGTGATGAAGAGTAGGCTGAAGTTTAAGACATCAGTCAGGAAGAATCAATACGCAAAGAAGTGGGACATGGAAGTACGAAGGAATGATGAGATATGCTTGAAGCTCTCCATGGTTCTAGACATAGCAATAAGGAATAGCTCAGTAGGCAGTACAGTTGAAGATAAATGGACATCTCTAAAATGGAAAGAAAAACATAGGTACAAATAAGGTAACTTTGAAGAAACCATGGGTAACAGAAGAAATACTTCAGCTAATCGATGAAAGGAAGTAAGTGCAAAGATGTTCAGGGAACTTCAGGAATACAGAAATACAAGTTGCTGAGGAATGAAACAAGTAGAAAGTGCAGGGAAGCTAAGATGAAATGGCTGCATGAAAAATGTGAAGAAATCAAAAAAGAAATTGTCGGAAGCACTGACTCAGCATATAGGAAAGTCAAGCTAGGGTGGTATCATGAAGAGTGCAACAGGAATTCTGCTATTAAATGCAGAGGAGAGAGCAGATAGATGGAAAGAATACATCAAAGACCTCTATGAGGGGGAAGACTTGTGTGATGTGATAGAAGAAGACACAGGAGTCGATTTAGAAGAGATAGGGGATACAATATTAGAATCAAAATTTAAGAGAGCTTTGGAGGACTTAGGGTCAAATAGGCAGAAGGGGTTCATAACATTCCATCATAATTTCTAAAGTCATTGGAGAAAGTGGCAACAAACCGACCACTCAAGTTGGTGAGTAGAATGTATGAGTCTGGCAATATGCCACCTGACTTTCAAAAAAATATTACCTGCACAATTCCGAAGATTGCAAGAGCCGACAAGTGCGAGACTTATTGTACAGACAGCTTAACAGCTCAAGCATCCAAATTGCCGACAAAAATAATATACAGAAGAATGGAAAAGAAAATTGAGGAGGTATTGGATGACAGTAAGTTTGACTTTAGGAAAGGTAAAGGTACCAGAGAGGCAATTCGGACATTGCGGTTGATAATGGAAGCAAGACTAAAGAAAAATCAAGACACATTCATGGGTACTGTCGACCTTGGAAAGGCATTTGACAATGTAAAATGGTGCAAGATGTTCGAAATTCTCAGAAAAATAGGGATAAGCTGTAGAGGGAGATGGGTAATATGTACAAGGGCCAAGAGGCAATAAAATGGATAACCAAGAACAAAGTTCTCAGACTGACAGGTTGTGAGACAGTTATGTGGTCTTTCATCCCTACTGTCCAATCTGGACTTCAAAGAAGCACTTATGAAAATGAAAGAAACATTCAAAAGTGGAATTAAAATTCACGGCAAAAGGATAGCAATGATAAGATTTGCTCATACCATTCTGCTGAAGGGAATGAACAGTCCAATGAGTACAGACTATGGATTGAGATTAAACCAAAGAAAGAAGAAAGTAATGAGAAGTAGCAGAAATGAAAACAATGAGAAACTTAACATCAGGATTCACGGACACGAAGTAGATGAAGTTAAGGAATTCTACTACCTAGGCAGCAAAATAACCAATGTCAGACAGAGCAAGGAGGACATCAAAAGCAGACTAGCACTGGCAAAAAGGGCATCCATGGCCAAGATATGCCTACTAGTATCAAACATAGGTCTTAATTTGAGGAAGACATTTCTGAGAATGTACATTTGGAGCACAACACTGTATGGCAGTGAAACATGGACTGTGGGAAAACCAATTGAAGCATTTGATATGTGGTGTTACAGATGAATGTTGAAAATTAAGTGGACTGATAAGATAAGGAATGCAGTATAGGCTGCCCTGCATGACTGGCATGTTGTACGGGAATAGTATCGACGTGCCTCATCAGACCAGCTTTACAGGGCAGTCTACACATCAGGGCAGAAACGGACTCCCCCACCCCTGCCAATGTGTAGGTTACCTTGCACAACAGGCACATTAAGTTGCTATGGTATTGGCTTGCTGTATCGACCTTCTTTGCAAGGCAGCCTATATGTTGGGAAAGAACATTTCTCACGCCCCTGACATGAAGTCTGCACTGCACAATAGGCATATTGTGGTAGTAGTATTGGACTGCTTTATTGACCTGTTTTTGCAAGGTCTACACATGTGGATGAGCACAGCTGGGGGAAGACTGAGATGGATAGTGGAGGAGGGGATGGACAGAGAGGAACAAGGAGATTTTTGGAGAGGGGACCAAGGAGGAGATAGGCAGGGGTGGTAAAGGGTATGGACAGAGATAAGGAGTGGATGAGATGGACCAAGGAGTGGAGGGAGATTTGTGCAATCAATGTGTGTGTGTAGCACACACCCAAATTTGGCACCAAACAACAAACTTCATGAGTATCAGAACTGTGGGGTTTATAGTCTGCTAGCTCCAGTAGGAGTGGAGACAGGGGCAAAATGTGTTTTTAAGCCCTGCCATGTAGGGTGCCCTGCACAACAGGTGCGTTGTGTGTGAGTAGTATCAGTTTGCTAACAGAATCTTGTCGTTTCTTGGTAAAACAACATTATAATAAATGAAAAGCACCAGTTTGCTTTTGTTCTACAATTTTACTTTTATTGTGTTAGCCGGTTTTCAGCTTTCAAGGCCATCTTCAGACATTTACTGAGTATTGTCACCAAAGAAGTTACAATGTTTGCAAACAACATTGGAAGAGAAGTAACATGTCTAGACTGAAGCAGAAACATACAGTAACACCTTTGACAGTGTGGTGGTAATGCAATGAAGTAGTAGAAATTGAACAGTAAATAAATAAAAAAGGAGTAGACAGGAAAAACTTTAACACAAAATAGGAACAGCACACCTATGTAACAGTTTCTATTAATGAACAAAACCAATAAAATAAAATCAGTACTCGACAAGGCTATTTCAGGAAGTATAAAACATGGAGAGTGATACACATACCAATTAAAAGAAGAAACAACTGTCAACGTAACTACAGAATACATAATAAACTTAAGCAATATCAATAAGATTAACAGAAATAAATAATGCAGGAAAATGGAGGCATTTGAGGAACATACAGTAAATGCAATCTTTGAGTGTGTGGTGGTACTGCACTTTAACATTAACATCATATTGAAAACTGTGGCTATGTAACAGTTTGCATTAAATAAATGTGTCAATTAAAACACAAACAATATTTGATGAGACAACTGCAAGAGGTGTTAAACATGGACAGTAATACTAGTTAAAAGGATGCCTTAACAAATGAAACTACAGTCTATGTGGTATACATAGACAACTTTAATAAAACAAAAAAACTTAATTAATACAGAAAAATGGCAATATGTAGGAACAGACAGTGTGGGAAGTAATGAACAACAGAGAATTCCTAGTTAATACATTCATTACAGGGCGAAATCAGTAATTGTTTTGTAACTTAAATTCAGTTGTTGACCTATAAATAAATATAAATTCTATAATAATTTTGAGGAATAACTAATAATATTCTTAAAGGATCTATTTGGCTCTGTTCAAAAACATGTTAGCTAAGCCAGCCCTTAATTAATTCCAAAGTAATTAACAGTTGTGTCAAAAGCATTGTTTGTGTAACTTGTTAATTTCATGATTTAAACAAATAATTTGGCCTAACTCTTGTAGTAGAAGAAACTGTTAAAAAGAACCAATTTTTCAATGCATGCAGTTTATTGAATGAAATACATTTTAATTGTAATTTCTGTAAATTGTGCAACTTATTAATGAGGCTTATCGATAGTTAAACAATAGTTAACTGGCCATATTAAATGTGTATATTGAGGGGGGAGAGAGTTGTGAACAGTGAAAGTAAAGAACTGTGGAACGCAAGTTTGCACCTGTCGGCTACATCATTTAAAGTAGTCATTGTTGAACTTCCAAACCCTATTTTTCAGCCAGTGTAGTAACGCAGTACATCGACACTGAGGACAATCAACGAGGAAATAAAGCTGGCGAATGTCACATATGGTTCCCTTGCGGGTGAGGACTATTTTATATGGGCACAATAAACTAGGATTCACAAACTTTGACAGTGAACTTGAGTAGTTTACTGTGATTTAAATGGAGGAGATGCAACAGCCAATCAGTGCATGGGTTTCAAGGCCACAGCATAACAGCAGCCAATCAGCGAGTGGGTTCTATGGAAGCAGCCACTGATTACAGGAGCAGCCAATCAGCATGCAGGTTGAAACAGCTGACCAAAATAAACAAGACACTTTGCCGAGAGAATTAAAACTTGCAGCAGATGACAAATCGAGATTATAAATGCAGCAGCAGTGAAGAGTGATTAAGAAAAAGGTAATTTCATAGGAAAAACCATTTTAAATTGAGTGATACATAACGAGTTGCCTTAACAAACAAGAGAGTGTGACTCGGAACAAAGCTGTAGAGGTTAAGTTGTTAACCCTTTAACTGCTCTGCATGTGTTAACACATGTGCCTTTGTACCTGTTCCTGTGTGCTCTGAAGCTGTTTGCGCATGCCACCAGTCGTCCTACCTGATACGCATAGACACGTTCAGAGTACCATATAGAAGGACTGATGGCACGCATAAACACGTTCTGAGCACACAGGAACAGGTACAAGGCACGCGCGTTAACACATCCAGAGCAATTGAAGGGTTAGGTGAGCAGAAAGACTTTCTACCTGGTACGCATAGACACGTTCAGAGTACCAGATAGAAGGACTGGTGGCGTGCATAAACATGTTCAGAGCACACAGGAACAGGTACAAAGGCGCGCATGTTAACATATCCAGAGCAGTTAAAGGGTTAGATGAACAGAAAGACTTAATGGGGACAGGTTCAGTATATGACAGTGGTTATAAATCAGACATGAATGTAACTGTGTATGATGGTGACGAAAGTCCTATTAGATGAAATGATAAAAGCATCATCAACATTGTGTGATGATGTGAGCGAAATGGACGAAAACAATACTGACGTGGATGAAATCATTAAGGTTAAGGAAGAGGAACCTAGTAGCGAAAATCAGCAAGGGCAAAAGTTTATGGCAGACGAAAAAGTGGAAGCGATGTTAATGCAAATTATGAGTCGTTTCAGTAGCATGTGTACGAAAGAAGACAGTAGTAGGGTGGAAAGTGATATGAAAGAAGACATTAGTAGGGTGGAAAGTAGTATGAAAAAAAGGAATTAGCATGGTGGAAAAGAAAACTGATAGCATTAGAAGTGAAATGGTAAACTTAAGGACGAAGTAAAGGAAGAAACTACAGAGTAGGTTAAGGTAGTGAACTCTAATCTCTCATAATTAAATAGGGGTGGTTGGCTGGTTTAAAAGAGGGGGGAAGGGAACAAACTGCTTGGTCATTGGTCCCTTGTTCCGAATAAAACAATGTCACAAGGGGGAGAATAAAACAAACAAGATGTACAACACAAAATGGAAAGAAAGGAAAAATTTCAAGAATGAAGGAAAGGTAACAAACACTAAAAGGGACAAAGGAAGACAAGAAAACAACAGAGAGAGACTCAAGAAACAATTAGAAGAGAGTAAAACAAGAAAGCAAAGGAGAAGCCAGCCACTCTGCAACACATTAAAACCTCCACCCTAAAAGCGCTAGGGTGGAGGACACAGAGGGACAAAGGACATGTGCAAAATCTTAGATCAAATGATAAAACCCACCCTCATGAATAAAATGTAAAACTAAAGCTGCTGTTGAGGAATTGTCATACATCACGAAAGGTAGGGTGCTGGGAAAGATAAAAGTTCACCACAGACCGGCTAAAAGAGGGCAGTCCAGTAAGAGATGGATGACCTTCATTTGTGAGCCACAGCAACACCGAGGTGGGTCCTCACGACTGAGGCAGTAAGCATGCATTAGCCACATATGGCCAATGCAGAGCCGGCAGAGGACAACTGATTCCCTGCGGGGGTCCTGCATGGAAGACTTCTACACATTCATAGTCTCCTTAATGACATGCAGTTTGTTGTGTGTACTTTTATGCCATTCCTTCTCCCAAAGCCAAAAGACGTTGTGGCGTAAGACAGAACACAGGTCTGGTTCAGAGAAGCCGATCTCCATAAGTGGTTTCCTTGTAGCCTGTCGGCAAGTTCATTGCTTGGAATTTCGATGTGACCTGGGGTCCACACAAACACCAGTCAATGAATGGACCATTCCAGGGCATAGATGGACTCCTGGATGGTCGCTACCAAAGGATGACAAGGGTAGCACTGGTCAATAGCTTGTAGGATACTCAAGGAGTCAGTACACAGAAAAAACGACTTTCCAGGGCATGAACAGATGTGCTGAAGAGCACAAGATACAGCCTCAAGCTCTGCAGTGAAAACACTACAGCCATCGAGCAAGGAATGCTGTTCAATATGTCTTCTATGGACATACGCGAAGCCGATGTGACCATCGGCCATTGAGCCATCGGTGTAAACCACTTCATGGCCTCGGTACATGTCAAGAATCGACAGGAAGTGGCAGCGGACAGCCACAGGGTTAACTGGGTCCTTAGGGCCATGTGAAAGGTCAAGGCAAAGCTGCGGCCTGGGTATACACCATGGAATTGTACATGAATGAACCTCAAGTATAGGTGGTAAAGGCAAGGACTCCAATTTGGATAGAAGGGATCAGACACAAACTGCAATTGTAACCCCTGACATGGGCTGCTGATGCGGGAGATGAACCGGTGTGGATGGGAAAAGGAGACGGTAATTTGGATAAGCAGGAAAACTATGAACGTGAACGTGTGCAACATAACTGGCAAGCAGTTGTGCACGTCTAACCTTCAATGGGTGTACCCCAGGCTCCACCAGGATGCTGGTCACTGGACTTGTCCTAAAAGCTCCCATCGCTAGTCAAACGCCCCAGTGGTGCGCTTGGTTGAGTAAACGCAATGCTGAGAGTGCTGCCGAACCGTAAGCCACAGTCCCATAGTCAAGGCGGAATTGAACAAGGGCTCCGTGGAGGTGTAGCAGTGTAGAGCGATTTGCACCTCAGTTGGTGTTGCTCAAGCAGCGGAGGGCATTGAGGTGCTACCAGCACTTCCACTTAAGCTGATGAAGGTGAGGAAGCCAAGTCAATCGGGTGTCGAAAACCAGTCTTAAGAATCGATATGTCTCCACTATACTGTGTGGATCATAATTAAGGTAAAGTTCTGGTTCCAGATGAACGATATGACACCGACAGAAGTGCATAACGCACGACTTTGTGGCCGAAAAATGGAAACCGTGGGCTGGAGCCCATGACTGCGCCTTGTGGGTGGCTCCCTGCAGGCGCCGCTCAGCAACACCAGTACTGGTGGAGCTATACAAAATACAAATGTCGTCTGCATACGGAGAAGGTGCAACGGACGGCTCTACAGCTGCTGCTAGACCATTGATGGCCATTAAAAATAGAGATACTGCCAATGTAGAGCCCAGCGGGACCTCACTCTCCTGGATATGGGAGGCACCAACTTGGACAGAGAAAGTACGAGCAACAGGAAGTTTTGGGTAAAAATTGGGATTGGGCCTTAGAGACCCCACTCGTATAATGTCGCAAGGACATGATGTCAGCAGGTGGTTTCATACGCTTTTTCATAAATAAAAAATGGCAACCAGGTGTTGGCAGGAAAAGGCTGTTCGGATGGCAGACTCGAGGGATGGTAGAGTGACCCTGGCGGGAGCCGCCTTGACATGGAACCAGTAGGCCACGTGACTCCAGGACCCAATCCAACCGCTGACACACCATACATTCCAGCAGCTTACAAAGGACGTTGGTGAGGCTGATAGGCCAATATCTATCGACATCAAGCAGGTTTTCGTGAGGTTTGAGCACTGGTATGATGGTGCTCTCCCGCCACTGCGATGGAAAGGCACCATCACACCAGACCCAGTTGAAGATGATGACAAGTTTAAGCATCTGAGTATGGATCTGATCTGGCCCAGGAGCTGTGTCGGGGCAATGTGCAAGGGCACTAAGGAGCTCCCATTCTGAAAATGGGGTGTTACAGGGTTCACTGTGTAGTGAACGAGAGGACTTTTCCCTCCATCCACTGTATGAGAATGCGAAAGGCTGGGGGGAGGGGGGGTTACTCTCTGATGCAGAGACTCTAGCATAGTGCTCAGCAATTGTATTTGCATTGGTAGATAACACGCCATAGATGGTAACGCCAGGACACCTGTTGGGGTCTGGTACCCAAAAACATGTCTGATCTTTGTCCAGACTTCGGAAGGTGATGTATGGCACCTAGTGGTCGAGAAATACCTCCTCCTGCCTCTTGATAAGCTGGTGAACACAGGGGCAGAGCAACATCAAGGCTATTAGGTGCTCTAGGGAAGGGTGTCGCTGTAGAGCTCACCGACGCTCGTTAATTGCCTCAGTGACTTCCGACGACCACCAACAAGGTACCGACTTTTGCCGAGGGCACCCCAAAGAATGAGGGATCACATTTTCTGCTGCAGAAACAATTGTTGTATTTACCTGCTAAACCACAACATCAATGGCACCATGTGGGGGAGAATCAATGGTGACAGCAAAAGTGAAGGCTTTCCAGTCTGCCTTGCTGAAAGCCCATCTGGGTAGGCATCCATGGGCATGATGCTGGGGGAGTCATAGGAAGATGGGGAAGTGGTCACTACCACACAGGTCATCATGTGTTCTCCAGTGGATAGATGGGAGAAGTCCTGGGCTGAAAAAGTGATAAATCAATGGACCACCATGAGCCACACTGAAATGTGTGGCAGCCCCAGTATTCAAGAGGCAGAGTTCAAACTGAGACAGTAAAATTCCAACATCTCTGCCTTGGCCAGTGAACACGGTGCCACCCCATAAGGGGTTATAAGCATTAAAACCTCCCAAAAGTAGGAAAGGTTTAGGGAGTTGAGCAATCAGTGCAGACAATGCATTCAGGGGTACTGCACCATCTGGAACAAGATATACATTGCAGACAATTCTTTCCTGCGTTGTCTGCATCCTAACAACCACAGCTTCAAGAGGGCTTTGAAGGGGCACAGGCTTACTACATAACAAGTTCAGGACAAAGATGCAAACTCCACCTGACACACTATTATATTCCCTACAGTTCTTGTAATACCCCTGTAGCCGCGAAAGGCAGGGGTCCACATTGCTGGGAACCGGGTTTCCTGAAGGGCAATGCAGAAAGCAAGTGTAGAGCTTAACAATTGCCGTAGCTCAGCCAGATGGTGGAAAAAACTGCCACAGTTCCACTGGAGGATAATGTGATCGTGAGGCTGGGAAGGCATGGAACATTCAATGAGGCAGTTTACGCCTCAGGGCCACCTGCCACCACCAATTTATTTCCTGCGCAGTCCATATCCTTTGTGTCTGTGGGGCTGGCGAGAACTAGGTCCTCAGCGAACGACAGAATCTCCACCCCATCCTCAGATACAGAGCTTGTAGTTAGGGGTGGTGTGGGTGCAACTGCAATTCCCTTGGTCTTGAGTACCTTCTCTTTCTGGGTTTCTCTCGCTGCTCCTTGGGTTTCTCTGGCTGGAAGGTCTTCACTGATTCAGTCTCAGGGACTGAGAATGATCATGAAGACCTATGACCACCTGCTTTTGGGCACTTCAGCCACTGGCGGGTGTTGGGCACTTCAGCCAATGGCGGATGTCACCTTTCCTACTAGCAGAAAACTGGAAAGAGTGACCAGAGGGACCCCTTCCTAGCAAGAGGACCTGAAGAAGACTTGCGATTCTTTGGCTGAGAAGTGGGGACTGGTGTCCCCGATGGTTGGGGGGGGGGGGGGGGGGCAGTGCTCCCGAGGTAGGTGGTGTGGTAGCAACAGGGAAGGAAGTGCCCCCCACCATCAAGGGGGCAGGTGTAGCCTTCTGGCTCTGAGAGCCGACTGGAATTCGTGTAACTGAGGGGGCTGCAACTGTTCCCGTAGCAGTGGTGTAAGAGGTGGTCATAGTCATAGGATGGAGGCACTCAGATTTCCTCTTAGCCTCAGTGTAGGTCAGTTGGTCCAGGGTCTTACATTCAATGATTTTCCTTTCTTGCTGTAAAATCCTGCAGTCTAGCAAGCAAGGGGAATGATGCTCTCCGCAGTTGACACATATGGGAGGCAGGGCACAAGGAGTATAGGGATGTGATGGATGTCCACAATCTCGACATGTGATGCTGAAGGTACAGTGGGATGACATATGGCCAAACTTCCAGCACTTAAAGCACCTCATGGGGGGAGGGATATGTGGCTTGACATCACAGTGGTAGACCTTCACCTTGACCTTCTTGGGCAATGTGTCACCCTCGAAGGCCAAGATGAAGGCACCGGTGGCAACCTGATTATCTCTCAGACCCCTACGGACGCGTCAGACAAAATGAACACCAAAGCACTCTAAGTTGGAGCGCAGCTCGTCATCAGACTGCCAAAGAAGGTCCCTGTAGAATATAATACCCTGGACCATATTTAAGCTATTATGCGGCATGATGGTAATGGAAACATCACCCAGCATGTCACAAGCTGCCCGTGATTGGGCAGAGAATGCTGTTTTTATCATGAAACCAATGAGTCCTCATCAGCTCTCATACATACGAGGTTACGGGGCAAATAAGGTTCGCTGACATCTTTAGCCTGGCGTTCCTCCCATGGTGTGGCCAAGGACAGGAATGATTTAGGGCTGTACTTCCTTGCGTTGTACTGAGACTCAGAATGCTTAGATACTGCTGGTGCGTGATCACCAGCAAGTGATGACATGTGATGTCTCATCGCGCGTCGTCTGCCCTGATGCCACCCACTCCACTACCAGGGGCCCTCTCCATGGGTGCCACTCAGCCGCAGCAAAGGCCACCTGGCAGGATGACCATTGCCGGGAGTCCCGATGCCCCAGGGTGAGTGGTATCTACTCCTTGGCATACGTGGGGAGTTAACAGTGCAGGCATCAGCAGAGTGATCCCTGTGTGGTCAGGGGGCAACAACTAATGGGGTACTTGGTGGCCCCATCGCAACAGACTGGCTACCGTGCTGGATATCAGGTGCAACCAAGCAAACAAGTCCATTATCATCGTCAGTGCAGAAACGATACTGCACAGTAGATGGTGGAAAATGCACCCACGAGGGTGACCTCGCCCAACAGCTGGAGAATAAGTGGAAGTGCAGATCCACAGCGACAAAGAATGCGAGAGGTCTCAGTGCATGATGGACATGAAGCACCATGGAAGGCGCCCTTCCCCAATTGGCTTGCTCTTCGGGAAAATTTGGAAAAATGGAGGTAAAACCCGACGGGGGACCATCACATAAAGGCCGAAATGTGAGAGACTCCTCTTAGTCGCCTGTTATGACAGGCAGGAATACCTCAGGCCTATTCTAACCCCTGGACCTGCAAGGGGAATATTAAATAAGAAGGTCAAAGCAGTAGTTAAAGGCTGTGATGAAAAGATAAAGAAAGTAGAGCAGAATACTAATGAGAAATCAACATTAATACGTAGTAAATGTGTAAAAGAGGGAAAGATGCTTTATGATGACTATAGTAGAAGGGTGGAGGTTTCTGAAAAACAGTGTAAAGATGAAATCAAAGCTGCCAGGAAACTTTGTGCTGAAAACAGTGTTAAATTTGAGAAACAAATAGATCAGATTAAAAATGATTCTGAAATGGAGGTAGAAACCAAGTGTTCAGTAGTTGTGGAAGAAAAACTGATAAATGTAAATACAAATGTAGGTAGATTCAAAATTGTCTGAGACAGTGAAAAAGATGGAAGATGTACAAAATCTAGAGAATAGAGTATGAGAGTATGTAGTGTCCCAAACAGTCCTTCAATTGTTAGTTGTAAGAAATTTAATAATTTTGAACCATATGGGGAAGTGCATCCATTGGATTTCATTAGAGAATTTAATGATTTGCCTGGAACATAGAATGACCAGGAGAAAATGTCATTTGTGAGAGGTTTTTTGAAAGGGGATGCTTATGGATGGGCAGCTCAGGTAGCTTCATGGCAAAGCTTTGAGAAAGCATTTTTAGATGAATATTGGTCCAAAGAGAAGCAGCAGAGAATTTTGAGTGAATTTTGGGGAGGAAGATAGTTGACTCTAGGAAGGCGACTCTGAAAGGTTTCTGTCCGCTTTGGATAAACAAAATGAAATATTTGGACAAAGAGCCAGGTAGTGAATAAATAATTATTGGTTTAGAAACTAATTTGCTTTATAAAGTTAGAAAATTGCTTGCACCTGCCCCAAGGGGTAATATTAGTGATTTCTTGAATTATGTTGATAAAGTGGAGAGAGTGAAGCCATCAGTGGAAGATCGTATGAGGAATTTTGATGACAATAATCAATCAGGGAGAGAATTTCAGATAAATAGGACGAACAGGACCAATTATAGTAGAAATTCAAGGAAGGGTGAGGTGGAAGGTAGGCAGAATGGGCACGGAAATGGAAGGTGAAATTCAAGAGATTATTGTAATTCTGGATCAAACCATTTAAACTAGATAATGCTTCAGTTTTGACTCGCACAATGACAGGTAGTGATGAAGAGCCATGTGTATATAAATGTGCTGTAATCACAGGTAAGGGTAATGTAATCACAGGTAAGGGCAATGTAAACGATAGTAGCAAGACGAGTGTAATTTCTAATTCTAGTGAGATATTGGATGGTGGTGTGTGTTGCAGTGTTTATCCTATAAAAAGAGAGGAGGAAGTTACTATAATAAAATTAAGTGATGAAACAAGAGTGTGTTGCTGTTTCCCAGGATGTCCAAAGTGTCAAAATGGATGGTAATTTTTTAAGAGAACATAAGGAATTCAGATGTTTTGTTTTGTGGTCTAATGCTGGAAACAAAGATCAACTAATTAGCTAAGTATTTGAGGACGCTGAAAGTGACAGTGTGTCTGATTCTGACAGTAGTTGTAATGATGATAGCAGTGACAAGTCCACTAGTGATGAGGATGAGGTATTTGAATTTGTAATTGATAATGATGGCAATGTGTTACGTAAACTAAAGATAAAGGAGAATAATTTAGGCCTAATGAAGAGTTAGACTGTGATACATCGGACATTTGACTGTGTCTGATAATTATTTTGTTAAGCAGAATGATAGTTTTTTTTCAAGGGAAAGGATTAATGAGGATTTGTTGTATAAAGAAGATCACATGGTAAGTAAAAAGGAAGTGTGGCACCCTAAAAACAGCAAGTGTACAAGGTATACATGTTAAGTGTTTACTGGACAGTGGTAGTGATTTGAATGGTATTTCACAGGCATTTTTTGAATCTATTAAGAACATGGAGGGTATAGTAGTGATGCATATTTCTGGAATAAAAATTATTGGTGCTACTGGTAAGCTATCAAAGAGTGGAAAACAAGAGGTACTATTAACTGTGGAATGGGTAGGACAGCTGTTGGAGTGCAGTTTGTTGGTGATACAAAATCTCATCATTGATGTGACTAATTTCTTGGAAAGTTCAGCATTCTTTGTTGGATTCATTATGTGGTGATAATGGTTACCCCATCTGTGTGTCTCAGTTTTTCATGTTTCCCGAGGCAGTCAAACCATTCTCCTAGCCTATATGTAGTTTATAAGTGAATCAGAGACATTATACTTTGACTTTCATGTGATTTTGTACATAGGATGCTTTAGTATAGGAATATTTTTAAAAAAGTTCTCTTCAGTGTTGTCTATAAATATACATATTATATTATGTTGTTTTAGTTATAAGTAATGGAGTCATAAGGGGATGGAAGAAAGTAAATTGGTACCTTGGCTAAGGAATTTCTGTCAAATAAAGAGTAAAGGTAAACTGAAAATGAAAGGTGTCAGCATATGCAGAGGAGAAGGTGCAGGTTATTTAAAAACTATAATTAACATCTGAAGTAATCAGCTCATGAGTGCAGCAGCGGAGGCAATATGCAGTAAAAATGATCTTAAATACTAGAGCTTAATATTAATTGTGGTATAATAGAAGTTTTTGTGTTCAGTGCAGTCAGTATATGGAAATAACTATCTACCCATAGAAGTGTGTCATAGTACAGCCTTTTTTAACATTAAGGAATTACAACATTAAACATAGTTTCGTGGATTTGTGTGTGGAAAGAGTAAGCAAGATTTGTATGTATATCGCCCTTCAGGATAGAATCTTAAGCAGTTTGATGGAATTCAGTGGAATAAGAGTTTTTCTGAGTGATAATTATTCAGATAGTGAAGGGAGATGAAAATTTAATAGTCATGGGTGACTGGAATTCGAGTGTAGGAAAAGGGAGAGAAGGAAACATAGTAGGTGAATATGGATTGGGGCTAAGAAATGAAAGAGGAAGCCGCCTGCTAGAATTTTGCACAGAACACAACTTAATCATAGCTAACACTTGGTTCAAGAATCATAAAAGAAGGTTGTATACATGGAAGAACCCTGGAGATATTAAAAGGTTTCAGATAGATTATATAATGGTAAGACAGAGATTTAGAAACCAGGTTTTAAATTGTAAGACATTTCCAGGGGCAGATGTGGACTCTGACTACAATCTATTGGGTATGACCTATAGATTAAAACTGAAGAAACTGCAAAAAGGTGGGAATTTAAGGAGATGGGACCTGGATAAACTGAAAGAACCAGAGGTTGTACAGAGTTTCAGGGAGAGCATAAGGGAACAATTGACAGGAATGGGGGAAAGAAATACAGTAGAAGAAGAATGGGTAGCTTTGAGGGATGAAGTAGTGAAGGCAGCAGAGGATCAAGTAGGTAAAAAGACGAGGGCTAGTAGAAATCCTTGGGTAACACAAGAAATATTGAATTTAATTGATGAAAGGAGAAAGTATAAAACTGCAATAAATGAAGCGGGCAAAAAGGAATACAAACGTCTCAAAAATGAGATCGACAAGAAGTGCAAAATGGCTAAGCAGGGATGGCTAGAGGACAAATGTAAGGATGTAGAGGCTTATCTCACTAGGGGTAAGATAGATACTGCCTACAGGAAAATTAAAGAGACCTTTGGAGACAAGAGAATCACTTGTATGAACATCAAGAGCTCAGATGGAAACCCAGTTCTAAGCAAAGAAGGGAAAGCAGAAAGGTGGAAGGAGTATATAGAGGATCTATACAAGGGCGATGTACTTGAGGACAATATTATGGAAATGGAAGAGGATGAAGATGAAATGGGAGATACGATACTGCGTGAAGAGTTTGACAGAGCACTGAAAGACCTGAATCGAAACAAGGCCCCCGGAGTAGACAACATTCCATTGGAACTACTGATGGCCTTGGGAGAGCCAGTCCTGACAAAACTCTACCATCTGGTGAGCAAGATGTATGAAACAGGCGAAATACCCTCAGACTTCAAAAAGAATATAATAATTCCAATCCCAAAGAAAGCAGGTGTTGACAGATGTGAAAATTACCGAACAATCAGTTTAATAAGCCACAGCTGCAAAATACTAACACGAATTCTTTACAGACGAATGGAAAAACTAGTAGAAGCCGACCTCGGGGAAGATCAGTTTGGATTTCGTAGAAATACTGGAACACATAAGGCAATAATGACCTTACGACTTATCTTTGAAGAAAGATTAAGGAAAGGCAAACCTACGTTTCTAGCATTTGTAGACTTAGAGAAAGCTTTTGACAATGTTGACTGGAATACTCTCTTTCAAATTCTAAAGGTGGCAGGGGTAAAATACAGGGAGCGAAAGGCTATTTACAATTTGTACAGAAACCAGATAGCAGTTATAAGAGTCGAGGGGCTTGAAAGAGAAGCAGTGGTTGGGAAGGGAGTAAGACAGGGTTGTAGCCTCTCCCCGATGTTATTCAATCTGTATATTGAGCAAGCAGTAAAGGAAACAAAAGAAAAATTTGGAGTAGGTATTAAAATCCATGGAGAAGAAATAAAAACTTTGAGGTTCGCCGATGACATTGTAATTTTGTCAGAGACAGCAAGGTAAGAAATGTAAGTAAAATAATGGAGCTGACAAACATGATTGAGTATTGAGAAAGATAACTGTATAAAAACAAATGTGGTGTAACAGTATTGATGCTCTAAATTTTTAACTAGGCAACCTCGGGTACTGTGTAGATTGTGCAATTCATGATACTGCAGCTGGGAATGAGAGCTTAACAGAAAAAGCAATATTTTAGTGAGGTACAAGTCATATAATGCTGCATCATTGGATCTATAGGTTATCTGAAAACATCTAATTGCGGTTTGAGGAATTATGAGCTGAAAGTGGTAATAATGGAATGAATGAATGTAATTTTGCTGATTAACTGGTAACTATGGTACTAGAGTGATGTGAATATTCAGACAGGTCAACTATTTGGTCACATTTTGTGACTTTGTGAGGATTTAATTTTCTGGTTTAATGGGAGTAGTGCTCTGAGGTGAGTGGAGAAGTAGGGCAATGGTTTGGTAAAACTTCCATCCCCTTAATTTTGATTTGAGTAGTAATTAAGTTACATGATGGTGACTGTTCTTTTTTCATAACATAATGATTAGTAAATATGTGCTACTGCACATCTTAAGTTTTTGCTATTTTACTTCCAAAGTAATTAACAGTTTTACCAAAAGTATTGTTTGTGTAACGGTATTTGTTAATTTCATGATTTAAACAAATAATTCAGCTTAACTCTTGTAGTGAAACTGTTAAAAAGAACCATTTTTTCAATGTATGCAGTTAATTGAATGATGTAAGTTTTAATTTTCATTTCTGTAAATTAAACATAAAAAAATGTGCAATTTCAGCACCTTTTATTGTGAGGATATATAATGCCCTGATTTTTGGTCCTGAGACAGTCAGTCCACAGCCGAGTTTCAGACAAGAAACCTGTGTTTGTTAGAACAACAACAATGCTTCAACATAGCTGTGAAATAAGGGTAACACAATTAGGCCGTGTGTTAAAAGAATGACAGTGTCTGTTCTGTACGTACCTTTCTATTCTTCAAGAACTGTGAACTTTGTGGTTAGGCTTTTACTACTCGTAGATGCTCAACAGTAAACTATAGTAGCTATATGTCAAACATGTTGATGTTTGCCTGCAACCTATTAATGAGGTTAATCGAAAGTTAAACAATAGTTAACTGGCCACATTAAATGTGTGTATTGGAGGGCGGGGGTTGTGAACAGTGAAAGTAAAGAACTATGGAATGCAAGTTGCACCTGTTGACTACCTCATTTAGTCGTCAGTGTTGAACTTCCAAACCCCATTTTTCAGCCAGTGTAGCAATGCAGTACATCAACACCGAGGACAATCAACGAGGAAATAAAGCTGGCAAATGTCACATGATTCCACAGTGCCCTTTCTCTTCTTCTAATATCCTCATATATTGCCATGTTCCAGCTAAATTTCTCTTGTGTGTTCCTCTATGATCACACACACGTACTGCTACCGTATACCAAGCACATCATACAACAACCAGCTGCCACAGACTGTAACTGTACTGAAAGCTGCCGGCCGGAGTGGCTGAGCGGTTCTAGTCGCTACAGTCTGGAACCGCGATCACTACGGTCACAGGTTCGAATGCTGCCTCGGGCACGGATGTATGTGATGTCCTTAGGTTCGTTAGGTTTAAGTAGTTCTAAGTTCTAGGGGACTGATGACCTCAGAAGTTAGGTCCCATAGTGCTCAGAGCCATTTGAACCATTTTTTTGTACTGAAAGCTCTTAAAAATAAGAGTCACCACAGTGAGTGCAAGTCCTGTATAGCTACGTTAATTTGTTATACATTCTGCATTTGCTTTCACTGCATATTTAATGGTTTCTGCATTATTAATCTTCCGAAAGAATTAATCACAAAAATAAAATCAGAATTTATGAGTTTCTTCCTACAGGAAACTGACAACATTTCTATGAATAGTTCTTTATGTTTCGAACTAATGACATTACTTGTTACATTCATGGAATAGTGGCACCTACTTTCCAATATTTTAAAGTCTGCTATGAACTGAAATTTAAAGATATATGAATAAAATGTATGCTGGTCTTCATGTCCTAAAAGTGAGTGTATTGAAGTATTTGTTACTGTCTTTATTTCATTGTGTCATTACATATTGTGATGAAGAGTGGGCCTTGCTCATACTCATTGCTCAATCAAGACTACAGCAGGTATTCATATGTTGGCCAGGAGGCTACACAAACATACCACACCTTCTCAGAGTGGAGATGGCAGCTTGCAGATCATCAGCAATGACCAGTAATGTAGGAAGGCTGGTTGTACACCAGTCTTCTCATTCGCAATAACCCAGTGGGGAGCAATGGGGGAGCAGTGGCAGACCATGGCTGTGATATGCATTAGTTTGGTTGCATGTCAGTCAGTCAGTAAGCAGGTAGCAGCTGATTAACTTGCGGTTTCACCGAAACTCATAGACTGTCATTCTACCTGCTTCCAACTACATGAACAGAATGGCAACATGGTAGAAAATTTAAACATGTTCAATAAAATTATTCTGCTGTACAACACTCTTCCCTTGTTTCAGAAAATTTATCTCAAACTTTGCCTTTGATTATCATCTGCACTTATCTCACAGATCTACTTATATAATTGTATATTGTGCCCACTGCACAAACTTTGTTAGTCATTGGAGCTAACTTACATGGACTGGCTGCATCTCGTTGCTGAAATCAGCAAGCAGTTAACAGGCTGGCCATCATTGAGCTTGTCGTGGTTTCACTGAAACTCAGTAGACTGTCATTCTCTGTGGTTCTGGCAACAACAGACAGTCGCACTCAAGCCTAGGACACAGTGGCGCTCTGTATATGAGTACATCTGCCATCAAATATTGGACCCATCAGCCCTCACTGCATCGCTGTGATAATTCAATAATTTTCTGGGTTGCTGAGCTCCGTTTTCTCTGCCTAAATTTTATTTGCACACAAGGCGAAGAAAAATTCACATATGCTGACTTCGCAGAATGATTCCTCACATACTAGCAACACAAAAATGTCTCTCACAAAATTTCGTACTGAACGTATTTCTGGGAGTTAATGGATGTTAAAGATTGGCAATCTGGCAACAGGGCAATCACATGTACACTAATTACAGCTGTCAGCATGCAGGAGGAGTTTGGTGCAGTTGATAGCATTTTGGGTTAGCATACAGAAGGTTGAGGGTTCGATTCTGGGTCAAGGCGTATTTGTTGTTGTTGTTTTGCCAATTTCATTCTTCCATATAATGCTGTAGTATAAACCGTTTCTTAACGTACATGTATCTGACATTTATGTAGTACATGTTTGGAAATTATTTGCAAAGCTGGTGATGTAAGGCAATAACAATATGAAATGGACCTGAACATTGCAAGAATAATAGTTGGTACTAATCAATGGGACCCCTGTGGGAGAATACACAGAAAACAGGTTTGAAAGGTAGCAGATGCAATGGTTGAAACAATTCGTGTCTACAGTGTGCAAAAGCTGACCAATGAAAACGATTGTACTTCCGTTTCTGTGTTCATATTATGTAAGTACAAATTTTTGCTGAAGACCCACTGTAATCACTGTATGATGATTAAGACATCAGATGCCATACCACACAGACTACATATAGCAAATAAAAACAAATATGCCTTAACGTAGAATCAAACCCTTGACCTCCTGCACACTAACCCAAAATGCAATCCACTGCACCAACTACACAGCACTACTCATAGGTGCTGACACAGGTAGTTACCACACTTGCAACAACAGTGTTGCCAGATCAGCAAACTCTAACATACATTTACTGCCGGAAACATTCGCAGGATAAAATTTTGTGAGAGACATTTTTGTATTTCTAGTATGTGAAGAATTGCACTGCGAAGTTTGAGTGTGTGAATTTTTCTCTATGGGGACACAAACAGCAAACTTTATGTGTATTGGCACTGTGGGCTTTATAACCTCCTAGTTCCAACAGCAGCAGAGATGGGCCAAAACTTGTTTTTTCAGTTGCTGCCACATAGGCTGGAGTGTATGAAAGGTGTGTTGTGTTTAGTAGTACCACCCTGCTTTATCACCCTTTCTTGCATGGGGAACACATGCAGATGGACATAGCTGGGGAAAGTAGTTATGGACAGAGGAAGGGATGGATGGAGAGGGTGGGGCAGAAGGGCGTGGTTAGGGAGAGTGGGCAAGGGGAGATGGACAGAGACAGACGAGGAAGAGAGAAGGGGGAGGTGATGGATAGAGAGAGGAGGGAGCAGGATATGTGCAAAGAGGAGGAGGAGGAGGATGAGCCAGGCACAGAGATGGCTAAGAGATGATGGGAAGAGAGGTGGGAGAACATGGAGATTCATAAGACAGGTGGATGATGTAGCTGGTAGTGGATACATGGAAAAGGAAGAGGGTAGATGAGGATATGGATAGAAGGAGTGAGAATGGGTGTGGCTCAGCAAAGAGAGGGAGAATGAGTAATCTGAGAGAGGGGGGGCAGGATACGATTGATAAAGTGAGAGGTGGAGGAAGGGGGAGAATGAGATGACAAATAGAGAATGGTGGAAGACATGGATAGAGAGAGAGGATAGGGAGAAATGGACAGAGACAGAGTGGAGGGGGAGGGGGATAGGAAGAGATGGGCTGTGAGAGAAGGAAGGAGGGGAAGGTTTAGGAGGCATCTGGAGGATGGGGAGTGGTATTCGGCAGGTGGAAAAGGAAGCAGGTACCTGTACGAGTCGGACGTTATCAGATCGCCTTCCACCCCTTTTCATTATATTCACACACCTGCAATGCCTTCTTGGGGCCATTCAACTTCCAGGTCTTCTTTGGGGATGTCCACCAGATCTCTGCTGGTCACAACACCTTTACTGTTGTTTAATGTGGTGTGGAGCTCAGTCTCAATGGCATATTCCCCAAAGGTTTTGGCCTTCTGCAGGTTTGTGGCTTGTTGGGAACTTGATGTTCCCACCAACAGTGTCCCATTTCATAGCTGCTTGACTGATTTTAAAGTACCTGCAATCCCCTCTAAAGCATTTTGTATGTAAACCGGTGACACTTGAAAAACTCCCCGCTGGCCAGCAGCATGCACTCTGTAATCAAACCCTCCAGAATTCCTAACTATCCCTGAGTCTGGAGGACTAGCTACATGAGCCCTCTTATTTGATTGGGTGGTGTTATCCACTAGCGGCTCACCCCTTCCACTGGGAGGTAGAAGAGAAAACTTCGAAGGATCCATCTATGCCCACGAGCGGCTGGGGAAATAAAAGTCCACTTAGACAGAGCCCCGTGTACCTAGGTAACCCTTATACAACTGACGTATGGCAGGTTCCCCAGAGGTTGCCCACTAACAAATGTTCCACCTCAACAGCCAAGCTTCTCATCAGCAAGCAGCACACCTTGAGACTGAGGTATTTTTTATAGAGGTTTTACCATCCTCGCGATCCGGGCAGCCAAGCCAAGATCACTGTTCCCTGTTACACACAACATTCACTGCTGTGCCATACAGTGGTTGCAATGCACGCCCAGAGTTTACAGTGACAGGGTACAGGTGGTACTTACCAGTTCCCAGCTCATGAACCCTGTGGTCACCACGCCAAACAAATGCTGCCCTGAGGGCAGTATTTGAGAATGAGGGCATATAGTGACTTTCAATACATCTTACTCATAATTTTAAACCTTTTCGAAACTGTTTCTAGCTGACACCCCCACAAAATGATTAAATGAAAAAAGTTTTTTGCTTACTACATTTCAAGCAGTAAAATGTAGCGTCAGGTGTGATGTTTTAATTTATTAATTCTTTACCACTAAGTCTATTCACAACAAACTTTGGACACAGTATCTATGTGTACCACTGATTGTATGACATGTACTTCAGGAGATATGATCTCATAAACATTGAGATGCCTGAAAAACTAGCTTTTCCTTAAAATGGAGCACATACTACCCTGTTTATATTCATTCATTGTTTCATAATGAGAGCACTTAGTGAGACTTCCAACAAACTTGAAGCGTAATTTCAAATCTTTTCTAAAAATTTTCTCAGTTACATGCTTAATGGCAAACATTTAACACATTAAATTATTTTTAAAATAGACGGACTTCAGAGGTTTAAATTGTAGCAAAAACATGCAACTTAAGAATAAAGTAAATTTATTTAACGAAGATCACATTTTCCAGATGGCAAAAGTTTTGCACAAACATTCCTGCAGTTATTCTATATATGCAACAGAACAGACACCGCTTTTTTTTTGTACAGCTGCCTTACATATTCATATTTCAAGGGAGGTACCGAAGTCGACCACAACTGGGCACTGAAAGTTGAAAACATCTACCAGACTCGACTCAAACCCTAGTTTCCCACTTTATGTGAGCGGTCACCTCAACTGCCTCAGCTATCCGAGCACGCTTTCCTTCCGATCCAAATTCTCAACATACATAAGTATTATACCCGTAAGCTTGACTGCTATGATATCCTCAATGCAAATGCATAATAGCCCCTGAACTGCTTGTAGAAATGAAGTAAATGTTGTGAACAAATGGACAGTTAAGCAGAGTGTATACTCGGATAAGGAAAAAAAATTCCCGGATTTTCCCCGTGTTTCCCGGTTAAAAATACATTTTTCCCAGGTGAAAATACACATTTTCTCAGGTGAAAATACAATTTCTCATTGTTAACAGACAGTATACTTCCCTCAGAACAGTAAAACTGATTAGTCCTTTGAATACTACAGATTTTATACACTGGTGCAGAATTTCCCGGCTTTTTAGGAAAAACAAAACTTGGAAACAAAATAAAAATAAAAAATAACGCATTTTGTAAAGACCTTTGATGTGCAGGAACATGTACATTGCATATTTTTATATTAAAACAGTATAACTACAGATTCCACCAAACACACACATTTGTTTCCAAAGCACTGAAATCAAGATTGTGATGTGCTTTCATCAGTCAAGCATAGCTCATGTCACATTATCTCTTCATAAAATGGCAGCAGATATAGCACATATTCAGAGCTTAGGACACTTGATGTAGACAGCTAACAGCACCATCACTGTTAAATAGAGCAAACACAAAAATAGGAAAAGTCCATGGTTCATATTAATATACAGACTGGAATTAGGTAGTAGGAAAAGAGAGAAGGAAATGTAGTAGGTGAATATGGACTGGGGGAAAGGAATGAAACAGGAAGCCAACTGGTAGAATTTGGTGCAGAGCATAATTTAATCATAGCTAACACTTGGTTTAAGAATCATGAAAAAAGGTTGTATACGTGAAAGAGACCAGGAGATGCAGGAAGGTTATGGACTGATTACACAATGGTAAGACAGAGATTTCAAAACCAGGTTTTGAATTGTAAGATATTTCCAGGGGCAGATGTGGACTCTGAGCATAATTTACTGGTTATGAACTGCAGATTAAAACTAAAGAAACTGCAAAAAGGCATTATTTTACGGAGATGGAACATGGATGAAATGAATGAACCCAAGGTTGTAGAGTTTCAGAAGCTGCATTATGGAATGACTGACAAGAACAGGGGAAATGAATACAGTAGAAGGAGAATAATGGTATCTTTCAGAAATGAAATTGTGAAGGCAGCAGAGGATCAAGTACGTAAAAAGATGACGGCAGTAGAAATCCTTGGGTAACACAAGAGATATTGAATTTAATCAATGAAAGAGGAAAATATAAAAATGCAATAAATGAAGCAGGTGAAAGTGAATCCGGACATCTAAAAAATGAGATCAACAGGAAGCACAAAATGGCTAAGCAGGATTGGCTAGAGGACAAATGTTAGGATTATGATGATGATTGGTTTGTCAGGCACTCAACTGCACGGTTATCAGTGCCCATACAAATACCCAACCTTTGCTCAGTCCAATCTCACCACTTTCATGAATTATAATGAAATGATGAGGACAGCACAAACACCCAGTCATCTCGAGGCAGGTGAAAATTCCTAACCCTGCTGGGAATCAAACCCGGGACCCCATGCTCGGGAAGCAAGAATGAGCAGTGGATACAAATGTAAGGATGTAGAAGTATATATCACTAGAGTTAAAATAGATGCTGCCTACAGGAGTATTAAAGAGAAATTTGGAGGAAAGATATATCAAGAGCTGAGATGGAAAACCAATCTTAAGCAAAGAAGGGAAAGCAGAAAGGTTGAAAGAATATACAGAGCGTATATATAAGGGAGATGTACTTGAGGCCAATATTATGGAAATGGAAGAGGATGTAGATGAAGATGAGAAGGAAGATATGATACTGCATGAAGCATTTGACAGAGCACTGAAACGGCCCCGGGAGTAGACAACATTCCGTTAGAACTACTGACAGCCTTGGAAGAGCCAGCCATGACAAAACTATTCCATCTAGTTAGCAAGATGTATGAGACAGGCGAAATACCCTCAGACTTCAAGAAGAATATAATAATCCCAATTCCAAATAAAGCACCAGATGTGAAAATTACCGAACTATCGGTTTAATAAGTCATGGTTGCAAAGTACTAACACAAATCTTTTACAGAAGAATAGAAAAACTTGTAGAAGCTGACCTTGGGAAGATGAGTTTGAATTCAGGACAAATGTAGGAACATACGAGGCAATACTGACCCTACGGCTTCTCATAGAAGATAGGTTAAGGAGAAGCAAACCTATGTTTACAGCATTTGTAGACTTAGAGGAAGTTTTTGACAATGTTGACTGGAAAGCTCTCTTTCAAGTTCTAAATGTGGCTGCGGTAAAATACAGAGAGCAAAAGGCTATTTACAATTTGTACAGAAACCAGATGACAGTCATAAGGATCGAGTGGCACGAAAGGGAAGCAGTGGTTGAGAAGGAAGTGAGGCAGGGTTGTACCCTATCCCTAATGTTATTCAATCTGTATATTGAGCAAGCACTACAGGAAACAAAAGAAAAATTTGGTGTAGGAATTAAAGTCCAGGGAGAAGAAATACTTTGAGGTTAGCTGATGACATTGTAATTCTGTCACAGACAGCAAAGGACTTGAAAGAGCAGTTGAACAGAATGGACAGTGTCTTGAAAAGAAGATATAAGATAAACATCAACAAAAGCAAAATGAGGATAATGGAATGTAGTCGAATTAAATCAGGTGATGCTGAGGGAATTAGATTAGGAAACGAGACACCTAAAGTAGCAGATGAGTTTTGCTACCTGAGAAGCAAAATAACTGTTGATGGTCAAAATAGGGAGGATATAAAATGTAGACTGGCAATTGCAAGAAAAGCATTTCTGCAGAAGAGACATTTGCCAACATCAAGTATAGATTAAAGTGTCAGGAAGTCCTATCTGAAAGTATTTGTATGGAGTGTAGCCATGTATGGAAGTGAAACATGGACAATAAACAGTTTAGACAAGAAGAGAGTAGAAGCCTTTGAAATGTGGTGCAACAGAAGAATGCTCAATATTAGATGGGTAGATCATGTAACTAATGAGGAGGTAACAGTATTAGGGAGAAGATAAATTTGTGGCACAACTTAACTAGAAGAAGGTATCGGTTGGCATGACACATTCTGAGGCATCAAGGGATCACCAATTTTGGGGGCGGGGGGGGGGGGGGGGGGGGCGGCGGCTAAAACTATAGAGGGAGGCCAAGAGATGAATACAGCAAGCAGATTCAGAAGGATGTAGGTTGCAGTAGTTACACAGAGATGAAGGGGCTTCTACAGGATAAGGTAGCACGGAGAGCTGCATCAGACCAGTCTTTGGACTGAAGACCACAAAAGCAAACACAACATATAGTATAGCTACAAAAGAAGCTAACCTTTCACTGACAATATTAGTCTTTTGTTTTGCATTTGTTACCCTTTAAGTTATATCAAACGCAAATGGGCCAGTAAAATTTTAAATGACAACATAAATGTCTGGTCTTCTGGTATCGAAATTATTCCACGTGACTAGTCCCCAGAGTATTTTGAATGAGAGTCAAACGTTCTGTGATTGAAGAAAGTCAACGCACATTTTCAAGTTAACATACATCATCTTGCATAAAAGGGAATCTACTTTGAAAGCAACGCTTCTCAAACCACCATTCGTAATATTTTCCCACGACCTGTTTGGGAGCGCCAGAAGGCAGGCGTTACTGTGCATGCGTGGCAAGACAGCGCATGGTGTTTGCTCTGTTCATACACCTTTCATTGCATTTGTGTTCGGAATTTCGTGTATAGCGGGGCATCACATGACCATGTGCAGCAGTGTGGCATTTTGTTTGGAGGGGGCACACCGAGCTATTGTACTTCGGGCTGATAAGGAATGCAAAATTAGAAAGCAGTCCTTAGCACAATATTTGTTTCGAGACTAGACTATGCAACTCACCGTACCCTAATATTTTGCTATGTGATGACTAACATGACTGTTTTTTTAAAAAAATTCGTACTCTGCAATAATGTTATTCTGCATATCCAATCAATTTTACATTCATACAGCGCAGGGGAGAGAGAGAGAGATGGCATACAGCTAGTAAGAAAGAACACGAATTTATTGCAAAAATAGAAAACAGTTGTTTGAACACACCAGAATAATTTACCAAAAAATGGCGTTCTGTAAATCAAGAATTAAACCACACACATTAAGAAATAACGTCAGTCCGATAGGAGGAACCATTCAAGTATTGAAACACGCCTTGCAGTCGAAATAGGTTATGTTTAAAGGAAGGTAGATACGCAAAATTCTGCTAAAGCCTTTCTGTGTGGTTTTCAGGACGCCAGTTTTCTTGGAATACTATTACTGAATTATTTCGTGTTCCGTTCTTTATTACAGCATAATGCCATACGTGCCAGAAGATGAAAACGTGTACTTGAAATTCAGCGAATAGTTGGAACTAGCTTATAGTGTGAAACGAAACACTTCGTTTCAAATAAATTGAAGGGAAGCCTAACGTACATTCACACATCATTGTGGCCCCAGAACCACTCGGAAGTGACGTCAAAATGACGTATACGCAAACCCGAAGCACTCTTGTCGACTGATCGAGATCCGTGGTCGAATGATGTTAGGTGAAATTTTTCGGATCACACTGGAATACTTGTCAACACGTCGGTGCATCTCTCCTGAATGGTCTTGAAACGAGTGTGATACTCTGATATGTGACCGTAATGTAAAGAGATGTAGCTGTTATCGCATGTACACTGTAGCGAAAAATGGAAATGTATTTATAAATTACGTTCAAGTAAATAAATCGTACGGATTCTCACCTCATCGGATTTTACCTGTTCCTTGACCATGCTGTGACTGATCTGTTTATTCGGTCGAGGACCAAATAGGTAGCATAAAAGGTGTGCGTCACGTATACCCTTAAACAATAAATGCAGAATTTCCGTAATACTATCTGTAAACCATGATGTATAACCGTAGAGAGAAGCTAAACATTGCCATTGCGTACAAGAAATAGCATTTGTTGTCGATTACACAGCTCATACTAGGGGAAAAAAAGAAACTGTTAAGAATAATGTCGTGCTAAGGCCATTAATTTTTATTTCCTGAGATACGTATGACGCCAGTGCAGTTATAATAAAATATTGGTTTACCAAGAGCTGTTACTTGTGTTAAAATATATGTGTTTTCTAGATTATGCCTCACAGGAAGTTAATGCCTTTTGCAGTCTTCTCAGTTAATTATTAAACAACTTTTCAAAAGAAGCAGCCTTTGTTATACATTGAAGTGGTGGTTGTTTGGCTACACACGGGACAGCTTCCAATCTTGTAACTTAATAATGGTTTCTAAGATTAGATTAAATTAGTTTTTCGTTCCATAGATCCGTGTTGAGGAGATCCTCATGGATGTGGAACATGTCACTTTTTTTTATTTTAAGCTGAAATAACAATACTAATAGTATGAATATATACATCATTTGTTTCTATTAAAAAATTCGTCAATGGAGTAGAAGGAGTTGGCCACTAGTAAGTCTTTCAGGCTCCTTTTAAACTGATCTTTATTTGTAACTAAATTTTTAATGTTTGCTGGCAAATTATTGAAGATGAGTGTTCCTGAGTAGTGGACTCCTTTTTGAAATAAAGTAAGTGCTTTTAAGTCCTTGTGCAGATCATTTTTGTTCCTGGTATTGTATGTATGAACTGAGCTGTTTGTTGGAAAAAGAGATATATTATTTAGGACAAATTTCATTAAGGAGTAAATATAATGAGAGGCAGTAGCTAGTATACCCAGTTCTTTGAAGAGGTTTCTACAAGACATCCATGAGTTTACTCCACAAATAATAAGTATTACACACTTTTGGACTCTGAAAACTTTTGTTTGACTTGAAGAGTTACCCCAAAATATTATACCATA
Source organism: Schistocerca serialis cubense (assembly GCF_023864345.2). Classification (NCBI taxonomy): domain Eukaryota; kingdom Metazoa; phylum Arthropoda; class Insecta; order Orthoptera; family Acrididae; genus Schistocerca; species Schistocerca serialis. The sequence goes on along the minus strand of NC_064643.1, from coordinate 375,672,888 downwards.
TGACATTATGGAATGAAAGTAGGCAAAGTATGCAAGCTTTTTCACTTTTATGTCGCCTATGTCTGTTAACACACGAATTGCAAATACAGATTTGTTAAGGCGTTTCTGCAGTTCTGTGGTATGCTGCTCCCAACTGAATTTATTATCAAGTTGTAATACCAGGAATTTAAGACTGTCAATCTCTTCTATGTGCTCTTCTTCGTACTTTATGCATATGCTGGGTGGAAACCTCTTACAGGTTCTGAATTGCATATAGTGAGTCTTTTCGAAGTTTAATGTCAGTGAGTTGGCTTTAAACCATTTATTAATATCCATGAAAATATCATTAGCAGATCTTTATAGAACCACACTCGACATACTATTTATTGCAATACTTGTGTCATCTGCAAACAAAACGAACTCTGCTTCTGGCAGTGTGACTGATGGGAGATCATTAATGTACACAAGAAAAAGCAATGGCTCTAAGATGGATCCTTGTGGGACACCACATGTTATTTCTTCCCATTCTGATGATGACAGATGACTTAATTCACTAGTCCCTTGCACTGATACCCTTTGTTTCCTGTTAGCTAGGTATAACTTGAACCATTTTGCAGCACTGCCCGTGACACCATAGAATTCTAATTTATTTAAGAGGATGTTGTGGTTTACACAATCGAATGCCTTTGACAAATCACAGAAAATACCTGCTGCTTGCAACGTGTTATTTAATGAATTAACTACATTTTCACTGTAGGTGTAAATATCGTTTTCGATATCAGAACCCTTCAGAAATCCAAACTGTGTTCTTGATAATATGTTATTTGCGGTCAGATGGTTGAGAAGCTGCCTGTACATTACTTTTTCTAAAATTTTTGAGAATGCTGGCAAAAGAGAAATCGGTCTGTAGTTTGATGGCATCTCTTTATCCCCTTTCTTGAATAGAGGCTTAACATCTGCATATTTCAGCCAGTCAGGAAATGTCCCAGTTATAATTGACTGGTTACGCAAGTAACTTAGAATTGTACTAAACTCACAAGAACATGCCTTAATTAACTTTGTTGATATTTCTTCGTAACCACTAGAATGCTTTGTTTTTAAAGATTTTATTATGGAAGTTATTTCTTTTGGTGAAGTGAGTGACATATTCATGTACCTGAAGCTATTTGTAAAGGCTAGTTTCAGATATTCAAGGGCATTATTTACTGATCCTGACAATCCCATTCTATCAGTAACGGATATAAAGTTCTTGTTAAATAGATTTGCCACACTATGCCCATCAGTTACTAATGTGTCATCTACCTTTAGTGCTATTTCCTCCTGTTCCTTTCTGGTTCTACCAGTCTCCTCTTTCATTATATCCCATATCGTTGATATTTTTTTCCCTGACATTGCAATCTTCTTCTCATAGTGCATTTGTTTAGATGTCTGAATTACTTTTTTTAATATTTCACAGTATTCCTTGTATGTAGCTAAATCATCAGCACTGGAGCTATTCTTGGTCGACAGATACATTTTCCTTTTTGTCTTACAGGAAATCTTTATTCCTTGTGTGATCCATGGTTTTATTATAGACTTCTGTTTAATTTGAGTAACTTTTAGAGGAAAACAGTTTTCGAACATGATACTGACATTGTTCATGAATGTGTTATATTTTTCATTCATGTCATGAGCACTATGAACATCTTTCCAGTTCATATCTTTGAGCAGTTTTCTAAAACACTCAATTTTTGGTTGATTGAATACTCTCCTGTACTCAGATTTAGCAGTCTTGATAATCTGCTTAGAATTTACATCTAAAGCAAGGAGCCGCATGTCATGATCTGATAGTCCATTTATTACAGGTTTTATGACATGATTTTATTCCTTTTATTTGTCTATAAAAATGTTATCAATGGCTGCCCTTCAGGATTTAGTGATCCCAGTTGAAAAGTTTACAGTGTGAGTTAGATTGAAAGACAACATTACTAACTGCAGTAAATGTTTACTGGAAGATTGAATTAGAAAATCTGTATTAAAGTCACCAGCAATCAAAAAGTCTTTGTTTCTTCCTGTTAAATAACCCAAAAGAGCTTCTAGATGATTTATGAATAGATCATAATCTCCTGCAGGTGCTCGGTAAATAGTTACTATTATATAGGATCTGTTATGGAACTCTACTTATGTTGCACATGCTCCTAGATGCTGCTCTAAACAGAATTTATTAATGTCAATGTTCTTGAATTTATGGCAGTTTTTAATAAATGTGGCAACTCCTCCTCCATCCATATCTACTCTGCAGAAGTAGGAAGCTAGCTTAAATCCTGAAATGTCTAACATATCTATACCAGTGGTCACTTGATGTTCAGAGAGGCAGATTATGTCAATTTCGTTAGATGAATTCATTTCACCGATACAAATGAGTAGTTCATCAACTTTATTTCTGAGTCCCGGAATGTTCTGGTGTAATAAAGATAACTGATATTGCATACTAATGGGATTATAACTGCTTTGCTGAAGATGAACTGGCAGTTTCTGTTTACTTTCTGTTAAAGATTGTTTAAATGGAGGCTGTATGCTATAATCTGACTCCTGTTCATCTGTTTTCTCAAACTGAGTGTGTCTGTCAGTCTCTCTTAAAACTCGTTTTCTATCTCCCTTCCCTATCCTAAAAAAGGCATCCCTCTGACACCTGTGACCACTGGTATTTTACCACTTGTGACAGTGTCCCCCCTTCAGTTTTCTGCAATCAACCCAGACAGTTTTCCCTTCCCTTTGCTATTGAGGTGAAGGCCATGCCTTGTGTAGTCCCACCTATTAATAGCATCCACAGGAATCAAACCAATATGGGACCCTATATCTGTCCTAAGCAGCCACTCCAACTCCAAGTTCACCCTCCCTACAGAAGAGATGAACTGAGGCCGATCATGGCGTCTCAACACAGACACAAATCCCACACTCGTATGCTTCGTTGCTGTTGCTATCTTCACCAGGTCACTCTCTATCGAATATTCAGAGTCTCTGTCAATGCTGTTTCCCGGACCACCCACTATAACCACGGCATCCTCCTTTGTGAAATCCTTGCATAAAGAACCTATACTATATCCTCTGTTACCTGACCCAGATCTGCACTAAGCTTGAAAAAGTTTGTGACCTGGTACTCTGGACCTAGATTTTCCTGCAGCAGTTGGCCAACACCTCTACCTTGGCAACTACCTAACAACAGAACTTTCTTTCTCTTTACAAATTTCCCTACCTTTTTCAAATCCTTGAAAGCTTGTTGTGCCCTTTCTGCAGCTTCAGCTACATGAGGCTCATCCGAATCTGACTGAGACAACAGGTCAAATCTATTTTCAAGATTTATCACAAAGCTGTCTGATGCTCTCCTTTGCCTGTACCCCCTATTACCTGTTGCCACTTCTCTCTCCCTTCTCTCTCTTTAACCTGTCCAGATCCTCCCTTGCCTTGTCTAGGTCAGCTTGAAGAGCTGCAATTTTCCCTTCCTGTTCCAGTATTTTCCTATCTCTAATGCAGATCCTACAATACCACTGGTGAGCATCATTTATGTCCCCATTTCCCACGCCACTACATTCGCCCCAATGAAAGAAACTACAACACCCATCACACCATACCCCGGAACTAACGATCCTACAGCATGTCACACACTTCTCACTCATGGCATAAACAGAAATCGTATAAACTTATTTAAGTACTGACTAATACGTAAACAAAGGACCCTAGAAACTATTAAGGCAGATATAAATAAATTGAAAGAGTAATGAATTAAAAAAACTGGTGATTACATATAAGTTTAAGTCACTGTTTACTTACGATACGCGCGCGTGAAATTAAGCTTAAAATCTGTGCTATAGGCGCGAGAAGGAAAATAAATTTCTTACCCCGTTTAATCTTATTTAACACTTCACTAACACACTAATGTAACAACACTTATAATATATTTATACCAACTGGAAACGTTTACCTATAAGTTTAATTCACTGCTTACTTACGATTCGCGCGCGTGAAATTAGGCCTAGGATTCGTGCTACAGGCGCGAGAAGAAAAATACGCTTCTTACACCGTTTAATCTTATTTTATACTTCACTAATACTTCCACTAACTTAACAACACCTATATTATATTTATAACACCTGTAGACGTTTAAAAATAGCTTAATAACAACGCTTTTTATAATTATTTAGTGCAGCAAATACTCGAAGAGTCCGCGTCGGCGCAGTGTTGCCAACTTCATCGTACAAATGATCGTACAAATGAATTTTCATCATGCAAAAACGGCTTTAAAGGATCATGAGAGGTGTATGAAACCATCTTCCGCGACACTCTGAAAGATTTCAGAGGATGGCCTGATTTCAGGCTATTGTAATCCGTTGGAGGAGGTAATAACAATTTTATGTTAGAATTGGCTGGCAAAAGTATGCGCCTGTAGAGACGTTACGAACTCTAGAAAATAACTTTTTTCTGCTGCCAGTGCAGATATCATTGACTGCCTGTGCGGAAAAGATTAATAAAAGCCAAATTTCCTTAGCAAACCGACAAAAATAAATTCATTGATTTGCAAAGTGGTTAATGCATGATTGTCAATATCCTGTAAGCTGAAGCTAACAACATATTTTAGTATTCCATAAGTACGAGAATGTATTTTAATCCACATGATAGCTCCTAGCCAAAGATATTCGTTTTGTTTTCATCTTACGTTAGAGATGTTAACGAAAAGAGAACAGCAAAAACACGAAACGTAAATGCGGGTCACGTGAAGCCCCGTATCTACGATATTTCCGAATCAGGGCAAAAACTTGGTAGTGGCGCCCCCCACCCCCCTCGTGCATTTGAGGTGGGACGTCAAAAATTTTGTAAAAATCGATTTTTCAAAAATTTGATCATTTTGCAGCACACATCTTTCTGAGGAGGTTGATATATAAAATATTTATGTTCGAGGAAATGTAAGGCATGTTATTTGATATGGTTATTTGATACTGATTTAGTGTGCCAATGTCCAGTGCCACGCCTCTACTCATAACATTCTTCTATCGCACGTCACTGTATTTCGCACCATGAAACGTGTATATTCTGAAATGAAAGCAGGCATACCGGTATTCAGCGGAAATTAAAATACCCTGTGGTTCTCCTTCTGCTCCCATTCGGCTGGTTTGATATCCTACACTCCCTTAAAAAAATTAAATTAAGATAAAATACTGGGAGGGATTATTTGTGACTGGGAGAATAGCGCCACAGAAAATTTGCACTCTTTATTCCCTATTCGCTAATAACTTTCTCTTTTATGCAACGTAAATATGGGAAATATAAAACTAGTAAAGGCAAAAGACAATACACATTTCTGCAATACTTAGATCCCAGCAGCTTTTTCTCTCTAATCTTGCTACAGGTCTACATGGCGTGCTTCGTTTCTACGAAAGAATAAAAATGTAGTTGTCTTAATAGTGAAAGAGCTTTTAATACGAATAGTACCTAAGACTGGTGTGGTTGATTGTATATATTTTGTCCGTCTGCTAGATAAAACAAAACAGGCCTTTCTAATATTGTAGCAATTGTAAGACACGCGGAATAAGTTTGACTGTTTTGGCACAAATGGTCATTTTTATCTACCACATTTACATTGATAACACAACAGAATATAGATCATGAAGTACCAATATCAAATACCAGTTAGGCCTCCTAAAAAGCAAAAGGTTTTATGTTAGGAAATAGTTCCATATTTCATCCATATGCTCCATTTCTCAAGTAAGAGATCGAAAAATAGTAGTAGTAATCGTACGAAATTTTTATATAAATCTGGAATCGTCATATTCTTCCGTATAATTTGTGTGATGTCCCTGTTTCTTCTCTTTCCTCATTCTAAAGGTACCTTCACCCTGAAAACCAACTCCAAAAACTCAGTTGACAACTGTTTTCAACTCAAAGTTTTACTTAGTTTTCAACTGTTGTGAACAGTTGTTTGAAGTCACGAGCCTGAACAACTAGTTGAGAGAAGTTTTGCCTCGAATTTGTAGTTTTTGGTCAGTGAACAAAAGCATGGCAAAGTTGTGTGACTTGCATTTACTGTGTCATCTGCTGTGTTTCTTTCGACAATGGCAATCCACGAGTCGTCAACAGATCCAACAATTCAGTTTTTGTTAGAAATTGAAATGAGGTTACCTCTGTAGGATTATTCAGATTCTGCATATAAAGACAGATACAAAAGGAAAGATTTGTTGAATGCAGTTTCGGATAAGACTGGTGCACCGCTTGTGGAGTGTGAAAAGAAATGGACAAATATAAAACACAGTGCAATCATGGGCGTTTAAAATGGTCCGAACTAAAAGTGGGTCTGAGACAACTGAGATCTACGTTCCGAAATGGATATTTTACGAGCAATTAAGTATTTGGGACATGAGAACAAGCCAGGGAGAAAAATATTTACAATCGTAATTATGGAAACTTTAAGATTGTTGGTAGGAAACTTTCTAATTACAAATTTTCACGGAAATTTATCTATTTCTGTTGTCATTTCATTTTGTGAAAATATGACATAAAGTAATTTTCAAGTTAATGGCTTAAATTGTTAATAAGTAAAGCTATAAGGGTTTTGTTTGGATGTTTTTCATTACATTTGCCTTTTCACTCGATATTTATTTATTCATATTCCTAATGTCATTTCACTTTACGAACATCCGATACAAAGTAGGCTGCAAATTTATTCCTTGTATTCTTTGCGGTTCTTTTGCGTTGCCGGAAGGCATTTATTTTTGTGAGATATCCTGCAACTGCCATCCGAAACTCTGCCTGTTTCTGGATCTTCCACATCAGAACTGCCATCTGGGGAGTAAATTGTGGTACTTTATTTCTTCTAAGAAAACTGTGCAAAGACACAGATGCAGAAGTCACTAATGTTGCTTTTTCAGGATTTAAGTGCATAGTTGTTGTAAGTTATCGAAAAACTGTTTACAATATTCCAAAAAACATTCTCCATACTTCTTCTAGCGCACAGTATTCGGTAATTAAACGTTCTTTCCTGGCTGCCTTTCTCTTGCCATCCTGCATATGGTTCCATCATGTACTTAAAGAGCAAAAGCATCGTCTCCCACCATAACAAATGGGAAATCTTCGGTCAGATTCCATTTCCATGCTTTTCTGTAAGGAAAAATAAAAACGCCGAACTTGTGTTTACAAAAGTTTGAAACTGTTGCTAACCCTTTTCGACAGTTGTAAGTTTGCCAAATTTTTTTGTATGGCTTTGTTTGTGGGAGTTGGTTTTCGGTGGGAAGGTATCTTAATAAGCAATCTTGTCTTCACTAGTTCTGTAACTATTCCTCCTATTGTCCAAACATATTCCCTGGTTAACTTCACTAAACCTGTCAGAATCGCCAGTTTAATTAACCCATGTTTATTCGTCAGTTACGAGTGAGTATGTCTCCATATAATGCATATTGTTGTTGTTGTCGTGGTCTTCAGTCCTGAGACTGGTTTGATGCAGCTCTCCATGCTACTCTATCCTGTGCAAGCTTCTTCATCTCCCAGTACCTACTGCAACCTACAACCTTCTGAATCTGCTTAGTGTATTCGTCTCTTGGTCTCCCTCTACGACTTTTACCCTGCACGCTGCCCTCCAATACGAAATTGGTGATCCCTTGATGCCTCAGAACATGTCCTACCAACCGATCCCGTCTTCTAGTCAAGTTGTGCCACAAACTTCTCTTCTCCCCAATCCTATTCAATATCTCCTCATTAGTTATGTAATCTACCCATATAATCTTCAGCATTCTTCTATAGCACCACATTTCAAAAGCTTTATTCTCTTCTTGTCCAAACTATTTATCGTCCATGTTTCACTTCCATCACGCACTATTCCGGGAATAGAAATTAAATGGCAGCTAACCAGGGACTTTACAACTGGCCCTTAGTGCACCAATCTGACAAAAATTTTCTGTCAAAATTTAATTATCTTTGATACACCGAGAAGATAACATGTAATCTTTCTTAGCTGCTATTCCTGTCAGTCGTTTATTTCCTCGCTGTTCGTCTCTAGATTTCGCTAATAACTGTAACAACGCTTATCATTCCCACATCCAGCCAATCACAAAAACAAACAGCGATTGGTATTCACCTGTTCGGGTTTATTTGGCTGAGCTCAAATAGCCCCATCCCCTTTTGTCTGCAGGGAAAATTTTTTACTTCTTGATGCATCAGGGATTCCCCTGGCAGAGACTTCACATACACTATGAACACATTCAAAACAACTTATGATTCGTTCAGAAATCAACTTAAGACTCTGTTAAATAGCAAATAGGGATGCTTTTCAAAATCATATGAATAATCGATAGACCTACAAGTGCTGGATGCTAGGCTCTTTGTGTAACAATCATAATTTACACAATTGTGACTCCACGCTCGTCGAAAGCAGTTTGTTGTTACAAAATCTTGCACAGTCTACGTACATTTTGCGTTTGGCGGACGCTTGTGTGTGCACTGTGTTTTTTTGTTGCAAATGGCGCACTTCCTTTGAAGTTTTATACTGGTGTATCTCTGTCTCCTACGTTTTATTGCTACAATATTATTCTGTAGCAGCAGGATACAATAAAATTCTGTTAAGAGTATCAGTTCTTAGCAGTCAAAATTACAAAAATTTAACTGAAAACTCAAACAATGAAAAATTCCTGGACTTCTAAAACGTTCTCAGGTTTCCCTTGGCTGAAACAATTCCCACGTTTTCCCTGGGACGTATATACCCTGATACGGCGACTGCTCACATAACATGGGCAATCCAGTTTTGAGTCTCGGTCCAGAAAAGAATTTTGAACTTTCGTCATTGAATTATTTGATTGCCTAATATGGGTGCCATTGTTACGTTCCCTGAAATATTCCTGCAGTGTCTTAGATAAATAGTGCATGGTTCCAAGTAACATTCCAACAGGAATTTTTGCAATTACTACTCAGATCTTAGCTTTCAATTCTACTGTTGAAGACTATAAACTGCAATACATTTTGCATTTAAAAAAGAAAATGCATGCTTACGGATCAGGGGATCTAGGAGATCAGTGGAATGTCTCCGTTTCTTGAAATTGTTCAGCTGCTTCACAATTGGGGAACAGCAGCCAGTGATATGCTTTGTGTGACGTCTGTGTTGCCGAAACTGAGCCATTATAGAAGTAGTAGTAGTAGTAGTAGTAGTAGTAGTTTATTCATCCAGTGACAATGGACCTTGTATGGATTTCGTTAAAGAACATAGTATAACAAAAATAAGTTAAGGGTGTACAGTTTCCTACATAACACAATGGTTCATTGTACTCATTACAATATTTTTTTGCACTACACCTTTGATTACTGTAATAACATAAAAGTATGAGAAGGATCTTTTACATTAAATACATTCCAAGTAAATAATTGATTTAACACTTTTGTTCAGAAAAATTAACATTGAGGCTACGGCAATAATTTGATTTATGGTACTATTAATATATAGTAAATGAATGTAATTACTTGATACAAGGTTACTGCACATATTCATTTACACTATAATAGCAGTTCGTCATTAAGAATTTAAATATGCTTCCTTGAATTTAGACAATATTTTTACTTCTTTTAGCTGAGCTGGGAGTTTGTTGTACAAAATAGTAACCTGAATGTTGGTTTGTTTTTGTGTTAAAGCCTTGTTTACCCTTTCTATGTGAATGTCATTGCACATTCTTGTATTGTACGAATGAAGATCTGAGTTGGTTTTATAATTATCAATGTGCATATTTATATTAACAACACTTTATTTAATAGAGGCGTGGTAAACGTAGAATGTTTAGGTGTTGAAATAACTGTTTGCAACTGTTAGCCTTTTACTGTTTGAAATTATTCTACCAGCTCATTTTTGTAAAGTGAAGTTGGTTTTCATGTTTGACGTATTGTGAACCCAGAAGGGTGGGCCATAGGTGATAACAGAATGGATGTAAGCATAGTAGACAGATCAGCTACACATAGTACTAACTATGCATAATGCAAAGCAAGCAGAGCTTAACTTGAGCGTGAGATAGAGAATGTGGGCTTTCTAGTCTAAATTTTCGTCAATTTGCACACCTAAACATTTTTTGGCAGCTACCCTTTCAATTTGTTTATTCTGAATATCATGATGAGACTGTTTTCGTGTAATGTATATCATTAGTTTTTTAAGTATTTAAGGTTAGCCTGTCCTGTTCAAATCAGTTTTGTATGTATTCTAAAACTCTGGTTGCAGTTGTTGGCAATACCCTATTTATGTCTTGTTACAACAATATTTGTGTAATCAGCAAACAAACTTATGTGCATACCACTCATTGGGATCTTGATATCGAGGTGCTAGAACTGCCCTGAGGTACTCTGACTGGTATGCATGTTCGATCTGTATACAATGATTGGTTTTTATTGTTTACTGAGGTAATTTCTACTACCTGTTTTCTATTGTGGAGATATGTAATGTAACTCCTTGGATACCTATAGCTTCTAGTTTGTCTAGCAATATATCATGATCAATAGTATCGAATGCCTTTGATGAGCCTAAATTTATTCATACTGTACTGTTATTTCTGTCAAGTCCTATTAGAAATTTTTCTATTACTTGGGTATTTGCTGTTTCTGTACTCACGCTTTTGCGAAAACCATGTTGGTTTACAGACAAGGGTTTGAATTTTTCGAGGTAGTTTGTAATTATATATTTCATGACAGTCTCTATTATTTTTGAAAATACAGATAGTTAACTACTGGTCTATAGTTTCCCACTTCATATGTATTACTCTTTTTTACAATGGTTTTATTTTTTAAATCTTTAATCTTTGGGGGAACGCCCCTTCTGTTAATATGTTTACGATACGTGAGGGTTGTTCTGCTATGACAAACACATTTAGATGTGACTGAACCTGGCACCTTGATAATTCCAGAGGACATCTTGTTCTTCATAGTTTTTATTATCTTAAGAACTAATTTATTTGTGGGACATAGCAATACTGAATTACCACTTTGCTCTCTTTGAACTGTGGTACTATTACCAGCAAAAGTTTTACTCAGATTGACTGGAGTATTTATGAAATAGTCATTTATGTAATTTGCAAGAGTACCATTTCTGAGTAGCACACAACAATCATCTTTTAATACAGTTTAATCTTGCTTTTCAATACTTTTGTTTCCTTTTTTTAGTATATTCCATATTCCCTTCGACTTGTTTGCTGACCCTATGATTACTTTGTAATTTTGCATTGTCTTGGCTATTTTAATTTCTTTCTTATAAGTTTTAACACATTCTGCAATGTGTTCATCTTAGCTGTCTTGTCTCACGTGATTGAGAAGTGTTAGTGTTTGACTGGATACAGGTGTTATCCACTGGCTGCTGTTTCTTGGCATGACATTAATTCTTGTCAGTTTTTTTGGAAAACACATCTCAAATATGGATATGAAAGTATTATAAAATGCAGTTGATGATTTTGAGTATACATCTTTGCAGATTTCTTTTGCTAACAACTAAATAAAAATATTAACATTTTCTGGGTAGAAGTGTCTTTTATATTCCCACTTGTATTTAACCATCTCAGGTACATAAGAATTTCAGCATGTTACTAGTGTGTGGTGGTCTGAAACTCCTAAGTTTACGTTTTGTGCCTCAGTAACATCATTTTCGATATTTGTAAAGATATTATCTAATAGGGGCAAAGATGACTCTTTTGCTAGTGGGGTCTGTGAAGAGTTGATTCATGTGAAATCTGTTTGGGATACTCAAAACGTGTCTTTGTTTTTGAGACACTGAACGTTTTGACTCATTATATTGAAAGTTTTGCAAGTATTTGTTATTTTGTCAATACCTGGTGAAGTGCTGCTTTGTTTCTGATTTTTGACACTTATCTGCAATTTTTCCGGCTGATTTGTCACAGCCTCTTCCTTTTCTTCGTTTGGTGCCATAAAAAAATCATCACTAAGTGAAGCAGCTGTACCTAGCCTTTGGCTCTTCAGGCAGTGTTGACCAGCTGCTACTGTTGTTGGAAGTTCAGCAGTTGCTGACATGGTTTCTCGTACAATTACTGTGTTTGCTTTTTTTACTGACGGTGTTTCTGCTGGAGGTGGGGCTGCTGCTGTAACTTATGTTGATTTAGGTTGTTGTTACTGCTGTTTCTTGTGTTGTTGTTGTGGTGGGGGTGGTACTGTTGCTGCAGTCATGTGTGTTGTACTTGCTACAGCTGGTTTTGGTGATTTTACAGATCCTGCTGTTTGTGTTGCAGATATTTGCAGCTTCTTGATTTTTTCCAGTAATTTCTGGATCACAGTTTATTCCCTTGACTGTTCAAGTGAAGGCCATGTGATATATGAAACCTGCGCCCAAAGTTGGTAATATCACCAATATCAACGTTTTTCAATTGCTAGCATGTATCAGAAAGAAGGTCGTTGGCAGCTCTGATCTCGTTGTTTACACATCACCAATGTGGCAAATCGTAATGTTGGGGAATGGTCACAAAGAGAACATTTGTGTGCGACATGTGAACCAGTTGTTTTCTTAATTCTGAGCAAGCTGCGGATGTTTCGTCTCTGTATATATCGATTGAACCGCCAAACAGAGCTGTAAAGTCCCCTGAAGATAACTCCATAATTTCTTAATAATGAATAACATTCATTATTTCTGTGAGGGGCGCTCCTGGCTTGACAAAGCTCTTGGCCTTCACAACTGCTGTCTCATTAACACGTCTCATTCCGCATCCATGGCTATCAGCTTGAGAATATAATGTTTCATCAATCTATCACGAATTTTTTGCTGCGAAATAAGAACATGTTGTCTTAGTTTGCGAGTCTTCAGGTTGCAGAAAACGTCTGGTTTGGGTATCTGAATGTTTGCAGTAGCATTTTATGATGCAGAGTCGTCACTTACTGTAATTTGGACGTCATATCGATTTTTTAAAGGAACTGGTGAATTTGGTAGCACACTGCTGTTTCCGGTATAACATTTCCATTCCGGTATTGTGTTTTCGGCTGTTTTTTTGCGACGGACTGAGTTTTTCGTACCGTAAATTGAGCTCTCTTTCGCTTACAATGCATATGACGCCATTTTTGCCACCTCTCGTAGTTTTTACACACACTGTAGCTTGTTTTAGTGTTGATACAAGTTCTTCTATCTGAGTGAAATTTATCATACGATTTATTTGCGTTCTGTTGTCTCTCTTTGTCACAGTCGTGTTTCAAAGCCTCTCTCTCCTCCAATAACACAGAGATAATTTGGTTTGAACACTCAACAGTCTTTTCCGTTAAAGTTTTTGAACTAAATCGTGTGTGAGACATTTAGAGCAGAACCATATCTTACGTTTTGGATCTGTATTTACACATTTCTAATGGAGCACAGTTTTACATACCGCGCATATTACACCTTTTGCTGCACATTTCTCGCAGATGCAGGGGTCCGAACTTATTATTTAACTTGATTCGTCGTATGACGATGTGGACGCTCCATGTGTGAAGTTTTCTTCATATATTCTTCTGGCTTCATTGTTCTCTTCCGGTACTTTTCTGATGATGTACCACGAAAAACACAATTACTCGTGATATACATCGATGCTATTACACATTGTACACTTTTCCTCGTTTGTTCGGACCTAGTATTCTGCAAATCTACACTCCGCGCCATGTTGCAATGCCTGTCAACAATGTCTGAAAATGTTTGTAGTTTTCGCATAACAAATATTTTGAGCATGGCGATGTACCGATCCGATGCAATTATAATTACAATGTCATTTTCGTCCTCAAACAAAACGGGGCAGCTGAAGGTATTAATATCATTCTAATTTCATACTGTGACTTTGTGTCGCTGTGCAGTGGGTTTCCTTGTGCCAAATAAATAAAGTTGTTTATTAACAAACCAATAAAGAAGGAAATGTGGTTCGTCCGATATCCACTGATTGTTAACAAACTCACTGTTGCTGCCTTTTCCATCATTCGTTCACATAATTGTTGTTGTATTAGGTGATCATTGGGTATCTGTTCCTGGACAATCTACAACTTTTATGGGCGGTAATGCAAATCCTGTACTAATATTCTTTGAACACTTGAACTATTCAACTGTAAAGAAGATGCATGATGATGGACTGAACGATGTGGACTTCTTATGACAGCAGCTTGAACTTCCCATTTCTCTGAATCACTCTGCATAATGGTAAAGACCCTCTGTCATATGCTTTATATTGGTTGCAGAGGTTGGAATTAGGCCATTTGGGTGTTGACCTCATGAGCTGCTCAAAAGGCATGTATTCAGAAATTTCCCCAGTACTTCGATGTATGAAAAAGAGTAAGTCTGAAACATTATGCCCCAATGTACATAATGCGGCCTGATGATTAGCTGATCAAATGTAAATATATTTAATTACTGCTAATGAACTACAAACACCTGTGTGATTTCAATGACTGACTTCCATGCATTATTTACAGCTTCTAGGTAAAATATTGTAAACCATCCACTTATCCCTCCCACCCTAGTTGCATTTCAGTTAACTATCTTTGTTCTTCATTACATTCTTCAAGCACGTGACACAGTGCCTCCTGGTACTCTGAATATCTAATCAGGTGTAATTAACTACTTCATCTGAAACGCTTATAAACTCTACCAAGGATCTCCAGCATCATTGTATGCTCAATTTGGCACTTTTAAGCCCAAAATGAAAAATTTCGGGAATATTCTTGTCTTTCTAGTGACTTTTTTCCATTATAAAACTACCTGCTCACACATCAATAGTTGATCTGTCAGAGGTAGAAAAGCCGATTATAATTTCTATAGAAATATTTTGACACTAGACAAAGAGCGAAGAGAGAAACATAATTTGGAAATGCGGGATACTATTGTCATACCATCATGAATAACAAACTAAAACAGGAATGAGAGAGAAAACTGATGAATAACAAACTAAAACAGGAATGAGAGAGAAAACTGATTAGACACTAATAGAAACTGACATTTAATCAGCTGAAATAATGAAGTCTGCCCATCTCTGTTTACATGTTAAAGTAAGAAAGATTCAGACGGGTGTAAGCTATACATCTTTTTAAAAAGTGTTCCGGTTTTCTGTTAGAAGTTACTGCTAGAGTTGTGTATGTGTGTTTGGAGCTTGTGGGCAAACAACGGTGAGGTCATCAGCATCCTTACACTTATTAAAACAAATGAATGTGGCTAAAAGCCTTGAAAATTTTTCCGCACTGATACACTCGAATTGAGCATGCAATAACTAACTTACATAGTCTACAACAATGGAGAAAGTGTAAAAGAAGCTACACATAAGATTAAAGCAAAAGTAAAATGACAAAGGAGCTAAAAGAAAGGAACAGGAAAAATGTCACCGGCTGACCACTTACAATAAACTTGAATGAGCCAGTCACCCTGTTAACGCATTAAAAACATCTCCCTAAACTGTTGTTAAAAATGGAAAATTCACAAAACTTTAAAACTTGAATCACATTCATTTTACCATCACTTAAAATAGAGGGCAGATCCATTGGCAAATCCACCACGGCCCACTGGTCAGACAATAAAACACAGTCCAATAATATGTGACACAGTTATCTGTACTCCATATGCACCACACGTTGGAGGGTCCTCTTGCCAAGGCAAGAAGCCATGCATCATATGGCTGTGGCCTATGTGAGACAAGGAGAACTGCGTACATTCTACGTGGCTGGAAGTATGTCACAGTCAAGTTGTGGGCTTTACTACACACCTGTTATTGTCAGTCATTTCAAGGCACTCGTCTTCCCACCGACGCTTAAGTTTATACCTAACATGCAGGGGTATGGCACACTGAAAAAAACTGAGGATCACGAAACACCTCCTTGGCTGCTAGATCTGTCCTTTTGTTCCCTGCAATACTCACATGCTGGTACCAAGCAGAAAGACACCTCCTCCCCCAGTCGTCGTAGTTGGAGGAGGGCATCCTGGACATCCCAGATGAGTTTATCTGCTAGGTACAAACATTGGAGAGAGCAAAGAGAGTTTAGAGAATCTGAACAACCAAGAACTTTAGCACTGGAAGAATGTCTCATCTGTTGCAGTGCCCACAAGATCACATGTAACTCTGCATCAAAGACGGTAAATTCTTGAGGGAGTTGCACCTTGAGGAGACGATCTGAGGAAACGACAGAACAACCAACGGAGTCCCCCTGCTTGGAGGAAGGGCGTTCCAGAGTCAGACGTGTAGCAGTATGGTATGCAGGCGAAGTCACGGCTACAAGGAACTTACAAGCCTGACACACCATGAGGACCTGCCACTGAATGGTGAGTGGCAGTTCCCCAGCCTCAGCACACAGACAGGGTATGGGACTGGTCCCATAATCAGCTCTGGTCAGCCAAATCTCCTCATGGTGGACAGTGTCAATGATATTCAAATAAGACGGCATCGCCAATCCATACACCAAGCACCCATACTCCAGCCATGAATGCATGAAGGCCCTATAAAACTGAAGCAGATATGATCTGTATGCTCCCCAACACTTTCCGCTAAGGCACTTTATGATGTTCAGTGCCTTTGGGCTTCTGGCTTTCACGTCTCTCAGGTGAGCTAACCACGACAAACTGCAAACAAAAATGAGGCCTAGAAACCTCACTGAATGTCTAAAATTTAGGATGATGTCCCTCATATGCACAACAGATAAATTAAAAATACAATGATAATGATTAAAATTGGCAGAAAACTGGAACACTGTCTTTGAAGCCCACTCCTCCAGCCTATGCAATTTAAGTTGCAACTGACAGCTCTCTGTTACAACACAGGAGCAGGAACAGAAAACAGCAAAACCGTCCACAAATAAGGAGCATTATACAGGACTCCTTACCACAGATGTGATATTGTCTATGGCTATGGCATAGTGGGTCACACTTAAAACACTGACCTTAGGGGCACCATTCTCCTGCTCAAAATGACTTGACAGCAAATTACCAAATTGCGCCCTAAAAAACCGCCGAGATAGGAAAGACCATATGACGATGGGGAGCTGGTCACGAAAGCCCTATTGATGCAGTTGAACGAGAATGTAGTGACTCAAAGTAGTACTGCATGCCTCACTGGTATTGAAGAACAGGCCAATAATGTGATGTTTACATAGGAAAGCATGCTGAATAGCCGCCTCTAGCAGGGTCAGGTTGCCGACAATAGACCAGAATCTCCGTAATGAGAGTGGCTAAGTAGTTGCCTGGTCTCTAATAACCAGAGCAGATGATGGATAACCGTTCACTCCAGGGTCTGTCTTACACAGCTCATTAAGGCAGTACTCCCGCAACTACTGGGACGTGTGTGGTCCTTCCCTGGTTTGAGGAGAATTATCGTAGTGCCTCTCTCCCTAAGTTGGGGAAGCAACCTGTCTGCCATATAAGATTAAAATATTCAAGGAGGATATCTTTTGACGATGCTGGCAAATATCAAAGCGGATTTGATCATGACCAGGTGTAGTATCCTGAGTATCAGACATGGCTAATTCCAGCTCCTGTTTGGAGGAAGAGTAGTTGTAAGTTTTACAACTGTTGGATCTGAGGTCCAATTTTCCCCTCTCTACAGTTGCACAGTGACGACAAAGTGCTGAATCCTGGCTAGCACTGACAGTAGTTTGTGCACAATTTTCTGCCGGGGTCTGAGCGATATCTCCAGGTGCTGTTTGGCGACATCCCTGTTTCAGCACAGCTGCTATTGGTAAATGGCTACATTTACTAGAAATCCTGCTAATGTCTTCCCAGACTTTTGTAGAACAAATGGAACAATGGATGGAGTCCAGGAGCACTTGCCATGACCTTTTATTGCGCTCCTGGATTACATATCGAGCCTTGGCCCTTGTGACGCAAAATGCTGTGACGTTCTCTGTTGTCAGGCAGTACTTGAACTGTCAAAGTTCAGCACGCCTGACTCAGATTGCTGAGTGGCACTCATCTGTCTACCAACACACAATTCACCACTTAAGATGACTTCAGAACTTTGGGAAGGATAAGTCAATGACATGATGGATCATCGTGTGATGTGGTCCATCCATCCCTGGACAGTCACAGTGTTCAAATACAGCCAGCTGGCTAACAGCATCCAGGTAGCCCTGCTGACCATCTATGTTGGTGGCTTCTCCTCAGGTAGTGCTCAATCCAGCAGGTAAATGCGGAATGGGAAGTGGTCACTGAAATGAAAGTTGTCAATTACCTGCCACTGAACAGAGCCTGCGAGTGCTGGAAGTGGATAAAAAGAGATTAATGGCTGAGAATAACCCAGTAACAGAGGAGAAATGAGTGAGAATACCTGTGTTGAGTAGGCATAGCTCATGAGATGGCACCAGGCTCTCCAAAACCCGACCCAGAGAGCAAGTGGAGGCCGAGCCCCACTACACATGATGGGCATTGAAGTCTCCCAGTAAAAGAAATGGTCATGGTAGTTGTTCCACAAGATGTATGAGAGCCTGAGTCTATTGCATCTGGCAGAGGTAGACACAGCAAGCAAACAGTCATCCTCCAACACCCATGAATTTTGGCAGCAACTGCTTGCAGGTCAGTAGCCATGGGGAGAAAAGGAGATATGCATTACTGGCATTACTGACAGACACAGGAACCTCTCCCTTGACTCTGTCCCCAATCAGGTCATCCTTTCACTGAAGGGTATAGCCCCTTAGCACAGGATTGTCAGCTGCTTTAAAATGGGTTCCAGGCACAGGGGGTGTTCTTGCATTAGTAGTTTCAGATCCTCCACGTGTGTCCTAAACCAATTAATGTTCCACTGTAATTTGGAAGCCATCTATCATGGGAGTTGTGCTTTCACCCTGTCTTTCCGCCTGGAGAGGGGAGGCCATAGTGGGTGGGAGCTGTCTTGGGGCGAGATGACTGTCCCAGTCTGCCCTCAAACTCCCCCCAGTCTGCCATCAAACTCCATTAGCTCTGCCTGAACAACACATCAGGTAGCATGATGTCAACGTCATCAAACTGTTCACTTCCCAACTCCATCAGGGGGGATGCTTGGCCTTTGATTTTTGCTCTGGGCAGACTTTGGAGTCACAACCACACTGGAGATAGTTGGAGCACTGAATGGTGTACCAGACTGAACCATAGGGGAGAACAGGGAGCTCTGCAACATTAGTGACCACAGACTTTTTCCACATTTTGGGAGGAAGTGTAGGCTGCAAATTAACTGCAGCAGCAGAAGTACATTGACAATCACAGATACTAGTGCTAACACTAGCTGCCTTTGTCTGTGTAGCAGCACTACTTTTCTGTTCTGGGTGCTTAATAACTGACACAAAGGAGGTAGCGAATGTTGGGGTCTGCATGACGTTATAAATTTTCTGCTGGGCCCCACCATAGGGGATTTATGGTTTTAGTCTCCTGTATCACCCATTCTTCACAGAGTATCTTCCGTTCTTCACGAAGACACAGAAGTCCTTACTCCAGATAGGGTGAGCCCCAGAGCAGTTCACACACTTTGGAGGAAATGAACATCTGACTTCTTCATGGGCATCCTTACAACATTTGCCACTAGTGGCTTCTCCCATACATCCAGGTGTGGTGTGTCCAACTAACTTGCATTTAAAACAGCACATTGGATTGGGGACATAGGGCCGCACAGTTAAGCAAAGAAAACCTGCCTTTGTTCTGGGAGTTTTGTGTTACTAAAAGTGAGGACGAACAAGTCAGATTTAATAAGGTCACCTTCCACCCTTTTCATAATATTCTGCATATCTACAACGCCTTCTTGGGACCATTCAACTTTCAGGTCGTCTTTGAGGATATCCACTAGGTCTCAACACCTTTACTGTAGTTTAATTGAGTGATCTGCCACTCATTTTGAATCAAATCGTCAATGACATGCTATGTAATGATACTGTCCTGTCAGCTCTTCAACCTCCAAATGCAGGTCCCTACAAGGTTCGCATCCCTTTGGTAAACATATTAAACATTCTTCCAAAGGGGAAGTATCAAACTGTCTCTGATCACTTTTGGATACTGTCACTGCTCCAGAGGGGATGGCCGATGACAACATGAACTTATATGTGGCTCCATATTTTTCTAGTGATACACCTTCCAGTACACCAGTTTAGATTGGCCCTATGTGTGATACACTTAACCCACAAGAGGATTTGCAACTGCGTGAATGCCTTACAACCACTTCCCCCTACACTGCTATGACCTACACAGTTGACATGACAGATTTTTGTCCTGAGCACATCTGGCTGCAGCTAAGTGATGGCATACACCTGGTGCTTTGCTGACTCTCCTACTGCAAAGGAGGATGTATTATCTCATTGCAACTGCCTGCTGCACTCTCACCAGCTTCCTACCAACATGGAAAAAGATAACAACGCAGCTCACATCACTAATAATCGCCACCTTCATGTTACTGTCCCATCACGGGCAACTGCACAGACATGAGGTACTTTGACGGACCTCCCAAGCTCTCACATGGGCCTATGTTTACGCCCACCTCATTTGGAGACAGGATTTCATCTGGGCAGATATACATGCCCCAGACAACCTCCAGTCCCCAACAGAAAGTCCAGTCATGCCTAATTCTCAGCTTCAACATGAATGATCACGCATGCCTGCACCTCGACACATCAGCCTTTGGGACCGGCCGTGGCATGGCTGGTCAGGCAAACTTGCTCACCACCTCATTGACACCGTCCTATCAGCACTTCCTCCTAAGCGACCTCACTCCAGTCCTGGTGGTGCATCCTTTCCCATGTGCTCTGCACTACCACAGAGGGGGGGACCCTCTGTGGCGGTGATCAAAAGTGGATCAACTATGGACTTCACCAACTCGAGTGATCTCTCCGAGGCTGACGGTGTCTGGACAATTATTTCTTGACTTGCTTTGTATACACACACTCTTCACTCTGTTCTGTAAACTATCATCAATAAAATGTGTTTATCCGAAATTGCTGTATTTCTATTGTACATAAGTCGTGTGTAGTTCAGAACATCCAAAAATATATATAATACTATAAATGTGCTTGTGAACATGTGCCATTTTGATTTCTTCCTCATAGTAGATTTTAACTACAATATCAGATCATTTACAATATTAGACAAATTTTCTTGCATGGCCAATGGTATGTTAACTTTGGACTGATTGTTCAGAAAGACAGATCATATTGTTACCACACAGTGTCCAAAACAGGAAAAATGTATATTCTGAAGTTTTGTAATTGTACCATGCAAAAAAATTAAGAAACCTTATAAACAATAAAAAAGAAAACAAAGGAGTCTTTAAGATTCATGTTCTTTATGCTGTTTTTGAATTCCATAATCTTCAAAGATGACAAAGAGGTTACGAGGAGCTACAATTTGTGTCCTGTCACAATTCCCACGGATCTACAGATTAGATGGTGTATCCAATTTCCACACTTACTTAGCAATTGCAACGCACTGATGGGTTCATTAGTCTGTAATCATTTTCAAACTTTGTGCAGATTTTCTAATGTGTTGCCGTGGTTCTTTGGCTGTAAGAATGCCTATAGAACTATCAAGTTAATTAGGCATGCAACATGAACTTTGTTGTGTACAACTCTCTTCCCTGGCAGCAGCCGTGAGAAAACTGATGAAGTATTAGGTTACTGCATAACTCAGTAACATTTTTCTGAAAGTTTAATAAACACAACAAATACACCTAACAAAGGCTTTAGTCACCAATAATATATTCTCCTTCACTATTTAAAATAGCCTGCCAATACTGGGGCAACTTCTCAATTCCCTGATTGTAGAAATGATGTGGTTTTGAGGCAAAGAACTCATCGAGCCATGTTTGGAGCACATTTTCATCTGAAAAGGAAGTTTCTTGAAGGTTGTTTGATGGTGGGCAGAAAAGGTAAAAATCTGAGGGTGCAGGGTCAGGTGAATAAGGTGGACGCAGAGTGACTTCCGAACTCAACTCCTGCATAGTGTTTTTGTCAGTCTAACAGGATGCAGGTGGGCATTATCGCAAAGTAGGATCACTTCAACAGTTTTCCTTCTTGTTGTTTTTGGAGTGCATGTGCCAGATGTCAGCAGTGATGGTTACACTTCAGGGAAGCAATCTGTAGTACACCACATCATCACTGTTCCACCAGATGCATAACATCTTTTGTGGATGCGCGCAGGTCTTTGTTTGGGCTCAATCATTCCTTTGTTTTCCTCGTATCAGCATAAAGACATCATTTCTCGTCAGCAGTAACGATACTGTATGGGAATGGTCGGCACTGTTCATGAGCCACCCAATGACATGCAAGTAGAGATGCACATAATGCCCAATCTCTGATTTTTGTGATTTGGGCTTGGTGCATGCAGTACCCATACACCTGATTTTTGAATCTCCTCCATTGTATGCAAAGGTCGTGCAATGGTGTAATGATCACAATTAATCATGTTTGCCAGTTCTCCAGTACATTGACATGGATCATTATAGATTAATGCATTTAAATTATCTTTATCAAATGCCGAAGTCTTCCTGAATGTGGAGTGTCACTAATGTCAAAACAATCCTCCTCAAAACAAGAAAACCATTTTCTTACCACGCTTTGTCCAACAGTTTTATCAGCATACATGGCGCAAATGTTTCTGACTACCTGTGCTACTCTCACCCCTCTATTGAAATCAAACAGAAGAATATGTCAGAAATATTCCGATTTATCCACTTGACACTCCATTATCTAGTGTCCACAGTTGCACTCACTATCTCCAAATCACAACATGTAAACTCAAAGAGCAAGAGGGATCTACAATTAATAATGACAATCTGTAAATAAACCCATAACAGCAGAAATTCGTAAATGCAATGAACTTATGTATCAACCTAACAGCTTTAGGAAAAAGAAGCACTGTGAACAGTTTTGACGGACATAAATGATGTACTTGAAGGTACTGAAAAACCAAAACTTTGAGCAAAACTTAGTCAGAAACCCTGATTTGAAAGGCTTGAAAGTCAACAAGAATACTGATTCTTATTTAAAAACAAAATACCCACCTCGTGTCAGTTTATGTATGTGAGTGGATGTATATAGTTCCTTTTATACTTAACAACATTTGCTGAGTGAACATTGACATTGGCACCTTTTTTTGCCTAAAACACCACAACTTATTCATTACATTTTTGCCCTACAAATACTAAGTCTAGACGTAATTATCAGGTGTTGAAAGAAAGTAAAACCTTATTTGTAAGGGCTAGGGATGATGGGTGACGCAGTGGTCAGCTAATTTCTCCCCATGTCCATCCTATTTTCAGCTTTTCCACACATGCTGATTTTGAAAGTGCAGACTGCGCAAAAAGCAAGTACTGGCTAAATGTGACCGATGCAAGGACTTCCCTGGGCCGAATGAGGAAGAATGTAAACAAATATGGAAGAAGAGTGAAGGAAGATATTTGTGGCTTTTCTTGCTTGTTTCTCACAGGCAAGTGGCTCTTGCCTGCCATACTTTGAATGCACACACCAACAGTTTACTGAAATAAACATGAAGTACCAAAAAGGTGTGTGGTTGTTAATCAGTTGTCTGCACTTTTTTTCTGAGAGTCTCAAAAAATATTCAGCTAGATTTAACACATAAGCATTAAAGAAAAATGTCAAGTGTGCTAGAATTTAACATTTTTGTTTCACAGTCAGTGAGAATGTTCCCAGAGAAAGGCAATGTTTTGAGTTTGAGTCCTAGTCTTGCACACAGTTTGAACCTGCCAGAAAGTTTCAAATGCTGCATAAACTGGTGCACAGTGAGTTCTGCGAGACATACAGCTAGGATTTCTATGAAGTCTAGAAGGTAGGTGTTAGCAGAAGTAAAGCTGTCAGGATGGGTTGCGAGTCTTCCCTGGACAACTCAGTCATGAGGAGCATTGCCCACGAAAGGCAAGATTCCAGGCTACAGCCTCAGTCCAACGTACAGTTTTAATCTTCCAGCAAATTTTAATAAGGATCTTTCCAAATTTTTACATGATGGACTTTGCCAAATTTATCATCGATATCCTCCACAAGAAACATACGTTCTGTTACTGTGGAGCAATCACTGTCTGTCTTTCTGCAAAGTAATCATTGAGCAAATTATTTGATTACTGTTTTTCATCACAAGTTGCGGTTATGGAAATGATGGGTAAGGTGTAACAGGTGTCTACATTAAACTTCACATTAGTCACTGAGAGTTCCTGCACTGCCATTATCTGGTGCCACTTCAGCTTTTTTACCTACAGGAGTCCACTTACTGTAGTCAAGGCCACTCCCACAGTTGACATCCAACGACTGCAGCGAATGTTTCGGTTGACAGTCACTGCTCCGAGCTCCATTGGCTTACATGAGAATGTGAGCCACATGTTGTCAGAGGACTGTTCCAGCACGAGCTCCCGCAGACAGGAAGCTGCTGGGCACTCATGGACACAAGTGAACAGAGATGGGCAAAAAGCTGACGCAAGGGCAGTCAAGCAGCAGAATTGGAGCCTATGCAACTGTTCTGCACTGGCTGAGCGCTTGCAGGAAGGTTGGCCATTTGGTTAGCATATACGTGCCACAGGGATGCTTGGAGGGTAACTTATACTTGTTGCGCTTGCCCACAAGCAAGCTGAGGAGCGTTCAGCACTGTCTTCGTCCTATGGGGCAGTATCAGAATAGCCTAGCTTAGAGAGAACCTGACAACCACACCATGTTAGATTTCGTACCTCACTGGCTTGATGGCAGGACTAGTTGTAGTTGTACTGAGAAAGGGAAAGTGATTATTATATTTTGTGTATAAGAGCCACCTATATGGAGCCATTCCACAAACAAGCTGCACTATTGTCAAAATTCCAGGGGGAGGGGGTGGGGGGGGAGGGAGGAGGAGGATAGTCAAACCCAACAGTGGGGAACAGTCTTTAATTTACTGAAAGAATGATATATCTTACCCATTATATTTACATTCTGACAATTGATGAGTGTTTTACTATCTGTATCTTCTCTAATTTTTGTTGGAATCTGTTCAAGGTTATTGAACACACAATTCTCTGGTTGAATTAGTTATTACAGAATGGCTCATCCATACTGCACTAAGTATTAGCTAGAAATAGTGGTATTCATGTGACTAATTCTTTCCAATAGTTTACAGATTAGGGTAAAATTGGCGATTTTTTTAAAAGTGCTAAAATTAGTATTTTTAGCACACTTTTACAAAAAAGTATTTTCACACGCTTTCAAACATTTTTCATTAGAAAGACCATGTTTTAAGCCACTTGTAAAACTAGAGTTGGTTTAGCAATGCCAGCATATAAGACTCGAAAAAATATTGCTAATGTAAAGGTGCAGTGAAAATACACCCTTATTTTGCCGGTACACGAATTAATTTTTGATATTACCTTCCCAAAAGAGTGTTAAACAACTGTAAAAGGAAATTAAAAATGTCAGATTTAATTTGAGTACCAGCGCAATATGGGCATATTTTCACTGCATCTTCACCTATCATTATTTTTTAAAGCCTTATGCAATGACATCAAAGTATTTTAATGATGTGTTTGTAAGGGTCTACGGGTTGCATGCAGCCGTACAGTACATAAAATGCGCCAGCCGACCTGTCTGGAATGCTGACAATTTGCTTGGTCAGTACACGTGTATCCGGCTGCAGTGCAACGCAGGGAGTAAGTGACTGGCCGCCTTCCGCAGCGCGCTGTATTAACTACTGTGGCCTCAGGTGCGAATGTCTCTCTTTTCTTAGTTCTCCATGGAGCCTTTCGATGCGACCGTAATTCACTGCAATTAGGATGTCAGAGACAGTGATGATGGGTGCGCGTAGCGTGCATGTTTTGCAATCAGCCTTTGTTAATAAAACTGTTTAAACTTACTTCTTGGTGTTTGTGTATTGCCGTACCTCAAGGACCCACTGCTTACAAATCCTGACAAATAATTCGTCTAATTATCGTCGGGGGCAACAACATAAACAACCCCCTTCTATGTTTAATGATTTTTAAGATGCAAACACTTTCCATAATCATAAAAATTAAATCTCTCAAAGACTGTTTATTCTGGAGAGTTTGTCTTTCGTATCTAATCACAATCATTGTCAGTACATTCTCTGCACACTGAACATGAATGTTCCTAACATATGAACTTGCAGCAATTATTCCAAGTAGGTTTGGTTTTGCGATCCTTTTCCTGAGACACTCTCACATCTCCCAGAAGACGGCCTAGCTTTCTTCTGTCTTGGTCTTCCATTCCAGTACAGGGCTCAAAGAAAATTTGATAAAATAGGCCAAAATTTCTTGGTAGTATCAAAGAAGGCCATCCTTTCTGTATAGGTTGCTTGAGATAGTGCATCCACATGCTCTGAAACATAGTTATCTACCTTTTGCTCAGTATCTATATTATGATTACACACTGAAATGTGATGATTTTCATTATCAGATTTATTATTTACCTCATATTTGTAAGCACAATGTTCTTTATGATGATCAAATCTGCAATCTATTCCCACAGCTAGGTGGCTTCATTATCACATGTGCAGCGGATTTTTTTACCAAGGCACTAGAAGACACGCTTTTACTCAACATCGCAATGTATCAGATTGGGAAACTTACACACTGTTACAAAGTGGGACAGTTGGTTGAAACTTATGTGGAAGGCCAATGTTGCAGAATTTAACTAACAATGCTAATAACATATCAAAGTTACAGTGGGACATATTTTACCCCAGGCTCGGGCGTACAGACTACCACCACCAGGTTAGACAAATCCTGGAAAGTCTGACAGCACTCCCTGATTTGCTCAGCATTTGACACGACTCAGGGACTACACGTAGGTTATTGACTGCTATGGGATGCAATGATACGAAACGTGTTTTTTAAGTAAGTACAGAGGCCTCTGTACTTCTGCCTCGACTGACATCCCTGCCCAAACTCTTTGCCTTTACAAATGTCTGCTTGTGTCTGTATATGTGTGTGTGTGTGTGTGTGTGTGTGTGTGTGTGTGTGTGTGTGTGTGTGTGTGTGTGTGCGCGCGCGCGCGCGCGTGTGCGCGCGCGTGTGCGCGCGCGCATGCGCAAGTGTGTACCTGTCCTTTTCCCCCTAAAGTAAGTCTTTCCGCTCCTGGGATTGGAATGACTCCTTACCCTCTCCCTTAAAACCCACATCCTTTCGTGTTTCCCTCTCCTTCCCTCTTTCCTGATGAAGCAACCGTTGGTTGCGAAAGCTTGAATTTTGTGTGTGTGTTTGTGTGTATATCAACATGCCAACGCTTTAGTTTGGTAAGTTACATCATCTTTGTTTTTAGATATATTTTTCCCATCTGGAATGTTTCCCTCTATTATATATATACCTATGAAATAAATGAAGTATACAACCTGTACAAAGACCAAATAAATTGTTTTTCATTCAAAATTAATATTGCAATCTAGGCAGCTAGTAATGAAACGGAGTTGAACATATCCACCTGGAAAGGGTACTAGATTAAACAATCAAGGTTACTGTAATGCAAGTCTTCTGGACATACTACTTTCAATCTAAAAGCCTATCAAACAAAAGTTATGCATGATTATAATAGTTTTCTTTTTCAGCAGGATGATTTTTTTTAAATTTTGAACTTTTTTCTGTTTACAATAAAGTAAAATGGTCTTGGCCCAAAGTAAAGAGGGCAGGGGGTGGGGGGTGGGGGAGAGATCCAATGGACAATAGGGGAGGGGTGGCAGACAGAAAGGTTGATGATTGGTTTGTGGGGCACTCATCTGCACGGTCATCAGTGCCCATACAAAGTCCCAATTTTTTCACAGACCAATCTAGCCACTGTCATGAATGATGAGGATGATGATGAAATGATGACAACAACACAAAAACCCAGTCCCTGGGCAGCGAAAATCCCCAACCCGGCCGTGAAATCGAACCTGGGACCCTGTGATCCATAGGTTGCAGCACTAGCCACTAGACCATGAGCTATGGACAGGATAAAACAGCGTACAGTGGGTGGTATATAGTAATAATCTATACCACCTTTTCAGGAAACTACCTGGCAAAACACATCAGAGACAACTATTGGAATAAATAGTGAACAAACAACAGAATTAAACCAACCTGCTAATGTTATCTGTCCAAAGCGGATACAGATTTAGATTAACAAACACATTTAAACTAATTCCATAAAACAGTGAACTATTTTAAAACAATATTGGTTTAGAAGTAAGGAAGATAAAACAACAGAATAAAATACAACTTTCATCAGAGAGAATAAAATCTACGAATAAGATAAACGAATTAATTGCAAAGTGTTTATGTTGTGTGTCCAGAGCAGATGGGAAATTACATCAGAACCCAAACATTAAGACTAATTCCATAAAATAGTAACCTATCTAAATATGGTCTTGGCTTAGAACTAGGGCACCAAGAGAGGGCACAAGGTGGAACTGTGATGGGGCTGGAGGAATGTAGGAAATAGAATGGTGTAAGTGCTTGTAAAGCAGTATGTAACAGCAGGAGATTAATCAAGTTGTTGTTGTTGTTGTTGTTGTTGTTGTGGTCTTCAGTCCTGAGACTGGTTTGATGCAGCTCTCCATGCTACTCTATCCTGTGCAAGCTTTTTCATCTCCCAGTACCTACTGCAACCTACATCCTTCTGAATCTGCTTAGTGTATTCATCTCTTGGTCTCCCTCTACGATTTTTACCCTCCACGCTGCCCTCCAATACTAAATTGGTGATCCCCTGATGCCTCAGAACATGTCCTACCAACCAATCCCTTCTTCTAGTCAAGTTGTGCCACAAACTTCTCTTCTCCCCAATCCTATTCAATACTTCCTCATTAGTTATGTGATCTACCCATCTAATCTTCAGCATTCTTCTGTAGCACCACATTTCAGAAGCTTCTATTCTCTTCCTGTCCAAACTATTCCATGTTTCACTTCCATACATGGCTACACTCCATACAAATACTTTCAGAAATGACTTCCTGACACTTAAATCTATACTCGATGTTAACAAATTTCTCTTCTTCAGAAACGCTTTCCTTGCCATTGCCAGTCTACATTTTATATCCTTTCTACTTCGACCATCATCAGTTATTTTGCTCCCCAAATAGCAAAACTCCTTTACTACTTTAAATGTCTCATTTCCTAATCTAATTCCCTCAGCATCACCTGACTTAATTAGACTACATTCCATTATCCTTGTTTTGCTTTTGTTGATGTTCATCTTATATCCTCCTTTCAAGACACTGTCCATTCCATTCAACTGCTCTTCAAGTCCTTTGCTGTCTCTGACAGAATTACAATGTCATCGGCGAACCTCAAAGTTTTTATTTCTTCTCCATGAATTTTAATACCTACTCCGAATTTTTCTTTTGTTTCCTTTACTGCTTGCTCAATATACAGATTGAACAACATCGGGGAGAGGCTACAACCCTGTCTTACTCCCTTCCCAACCACTGCTTCCCTTTCATGTCCCTCGACTCTTATAACTGCCATTTGGTTTCTGTACAAATTGTAAATAGCCTTTTGCTCCCTGTATTTTACCCCTGCCACCTTTAGAATTTGAAAGAGAGTATTCCAGTCAACATTGTCAAAAGCTTTCTCTAAGTCTACAAATGCTAGAAACGTAGGTTTGCCTTTCCTTAATCTTTCTTCAAAGATAAGTCGTAAGGTCAGTATTGCCTCACGTGTTCCAGTGTTTCTACGGAATCCAAACTGATCTTCCCCGAGGTTGGCTTCTACTAGTTTTTCCATTCGTCTGTAAAGAATTGGTGTTAGTATTTTGCAGCTGTGACTTATTAAACTGATAGTTCAGTAATTTTCACATCTGTCAACACCTGCTTTCTTTGGGATTGGAATTATTATATTCTTCTTGAAGTCTGAGGGTATTCCTAGTGAGATAGGCCTCTACATCCTTACATTTGTCCTCTAGCCATCCCTGCTTAGCCATTTTGCACTTCCTGTCGATTTCATTTTTGAGACGTTTGTATTCCTTTTTGCCTGCTTCATTTACTGCATTTTTATATTTTCTCCTTTCATCAATTAAATTCAATATTTCTTCTGTTACCCAAGGATTTCTATTAGCCCTCATCTTTTTACCTACTTGATCCTCTGCTGCCTTCGCTACTTCATCCCTCAAAGCTACCCATTCTTCTTCTACTGTATTTCTTTCCCCCATTCCTATCAATTGTTCCCTTATGCTCTCCCTGAAACTCTGTACAACCTCTGGTTCTTTCAGTTTATCCAGGTCCCATCTCCTTAAATTCCCACCTTTTTGCAGTTTCTTCAGTTTTAATCTACAGGTCATAACTTTTGTTATTGTGGTCAGAGTCCACATCTGCCCCTGGAAATGTCTTACAATTTAAAACCTGGTCCCTAAATCTCTGTCTTACCATTATATAATCTATCTGATACCTTTTAGTATCTCCAGGGTTCTTCCATGTATACAACCTTCTTTCATGATTCTTAAACCAAGTGTTAGCTATGATTATGTTGTGCTCTGTGCAAAATTCCACCAGACGGCTTCCTCTTTCATTTCTTTCCCCCAATCCATATTCACCTACTATGTTTCCTTCTCTCCCTTTTCCTACACTCGAATTCCAGTCACCCATGACTATTAAATTTTCGTCTCCCTTCACAATCTGAATAATTTCTTTTACTTCATCATACATTTCTTCAATTTCTTCGTCATCTGCAGAGCTAGTTGGCATATAAACTTGTACTACTGTAGTAGTTGTGGGCTTCGTATCTATCTTGGCCACAATAATGCGTTCACTATGCTGTTTGTAGTAGCTTACCCGCATTCCTATTTTCCTATTCATTATTAAACCTACTCCTGCATTACCCCTATTTGATTTTGTGTTTATAACCCTGTAGTCACCTGACCAGAAGTCTTGTTCCTCCTGCCACCGAACTTCACTAATTCCCACTATATCTAACTTCAACCTATCCATTTCCCTTTTTAAATTTTCTAACCTACCTACCCGATTAAGGGATCTGACATTCCACGCTCCGATCCGTAGAACGCCAGTTTTCTTTCTCCTGATAACGACATCCTCTTGAGTAGTCCCCGCCCGACCCAAGAGGACGCCATCATCATTTAATCATACAGTAAAGCTGCATGCCCTCGGGAAAAATTACGGCTGTAGTTTCCCCTTGCTTTCAGCCGTTCGCAGTACCAGCACAGCAAGGCCGTTTTGGTTATTGTTACAAGGCCAGATCAGTCAATCATCCAGACTGTTGCCCTTGCAACTACTGAAAAGGCTGCTGCCCCTCTTCAGAAACCACACGTTTGTCTGGCCTCTCAACAGATACCTCTCCGTTGTGGTTGCACCTACGGTACGGCTATCTGTATCGCTGAGGCACACAAGCCTCCCCACCAACGGCAAGGTCCATGGTCCATGGTTCATGGGGGGGGGGATCAGGACAAATAACATAGGCACTCTGTAATTGATTCTTTAGGTTTTTTTTCTCTGATGAGGTTTACGTTTTATTCCGTTGACTGTTCACCTGTTATTCCAACAGTTTTCAATTATGTCTTCTGTCAGGTGGTTTTATGCATGTAGCATAGCTTATTACTATATACTACGTCCTTACGCTATTCTGTCATCCATATGTTTTTGTACTGCACCACTCCAGCCTTCCCTGTCTACCCTCACACCCCTCCTCTATTGCCCACTGGTTATCTCCCCCCCCCCCCCCCCCCTCCCAATCACTTTGGACCACGACAGCTTTAATTTATTGTAATTACAAAATAAAGAAGAATTATAAAAAATAAACAAGAACTTTAACAAGTAAGAAAAATTTTAAAAATAAAGAAAAATTCGTACTGGTTAAAAAGAAAACTGTTGTAGTTATGTATAGGTTTGTTTTATACACTTCTGAATCAAAATTGGTACATCCAGAAAACTTACCATAAACTTTACTGTATAATATTGTAGCCTTGCCAAATGAATATATTTGACTCAACTTCATTAGCAGCTGTCTGCATTGCATGATTAATTTTGAATGGAAAAAAAGTCTCTGTACTGGTTGTTCATTTTATAGGACACAGTAATACATACAGTATATATACATTTTACTGCTACTCTTTCTATCCTTTATACTATATTTTTCTCAACACTCACTGAACCAATCTCCTCCCACCGCCCCTCCCTCCCGTTCTTAGTCTCATGACTCCGTATTTTTTACCTGCATGACATGCCCCAAATTCCCTTCACCTCTCACAGGAAATGTTTAGTCTGACCGATTCATTTCAATGATTACACTGCCTTTGTTATTCTTCACCAGTACTGTATCGAGTAGTACGCTGCGTCGCATGGTTTGCGAATTTTGAAATGGCAGAGTTAGAGGAGCAATGCATGTGCATTAAATTTTGCGTGTAATTCTAGAAAACCTTTACAGAGAGACACCAAATGATGCAGGAAGCCTATGGTGATGATTGCATAAGCTATACTTGGTGTTACGAGCAATTCATTCAATTTAAAAATGGCCAGATGGAAGTTAAAGATGACCTTCCTTCAGAACACCCTTCAACATCTATTGACGACACTCATGTCAAGATGTTAGTGAAATTATGGGTATCAATCAAAGACAGACTGTCTGAAAGATTGCAGAAGAGTGTAACATTTCAGTTGGATCATGTCATGAAATCCTGACCCAGAATCTTGGAATGCATCATGCTGTCTCCAAGTTCGTCCCATGGCTTGCGGGCTTTCAAATAAAATGATGAAAGGATGTGACATGGTGGCCCTCAACTACATACCCTCAGACTCAATGTTTTAATATTAAAGTTTTGGTTAGTTTCGTTGACTAGGAGCTGGGATACATAGTTGCTGCATTACAAGCCAAATAATACTGAGTCTACAGTACACAATATGAATAGACACATGAATCGAATGGTCGAAGGTTCCTATCACTCAGCAATCGCGAATGTAACATAGAAATTTGTAAACAAAGATTGCAATAAATAAAATCTGCAGGTACTTGTGGTGTCACCGCCAGACACCACACTTGCTAGGTGGTAGCTTAAATCGGCCGCGGTCCAATTAGTACATGTCGGACCCGCGTGTCGCCACTGTGTGATCGCAGACCGAGCGCCACCACAAGGCAGGTCTCGAGATACGGACGAGCACTCGCCCCAGTTGTACGGACGACATTGCTAGCGACTACACGGACGAAGCATCGCTCATTAGCCGAGCAGATAGTTAGCATGCATTGCTCATTAGCCGAGCAGACAGTTAGAATAGCCTTCAGCTAAGTCCATGGCTACGACCTAGCAAGGCGCCATTTGTAACATTGCATGTACCTCAAGATAGAGTCTCACTTGTATCACCAAGAACGTAGTAAACCAATGAAGATATAAAAGTTAAGTGTTCTAGTAGCTACATACTTTTCTTTATAACATTAATAAGTATCCTGTTTCAGACCTCTAGCCTCCTTGAAATAACGCGTGCCTTTCGGCTACTTCAGTGTGGCGTAGCTGACTTGTTACGCCACAACAGTACTATTTTAACAACTTTAAATGATAAGTACGATAGTAGAAGTACTTTTGAGAATGTGGTATATTCATGCAAAACACTTACTGGTATCGACATTCCAGCAATTAAATAAAATCTAAGTTGAATAACAGGGAAACACTAGATTCCTACTGCATGTAATTAGTTATGAACGACAACATAGCTTGCGAGATATTCACTTCTAAACGCATACTATGTCTTCACTGTAGAAACCTCGGAAATCTCACAAGTTCACAAGTCCGCACTCCAAAGTATTTCTATCTCTCGTGACCACATGCAAACCACTCCACACTCTCAGTCTCTCCCGGACTCGTAGTGTCCTCTCCCATACTGTCCTCCCCTTTCCATCCAGTCTCCCCATTCACGAGCGCTGTGACTGGCTATAGCGCTCCCACCATGTCTTCAAGCCAACGCACATTCACAAACATAATGAAACACATTCGAAATACCGGATTTACATTTAAATAACTTGAAAATAAATAAATATTCTTACGGCTGGACCATAGACACGCTCTAACATACATTATTAAATACATAAATAAATTAAATAAACATATATCAAAGGAATAGCAGGCAGAAGTAGGCCAGTAGCCTAATGTCTCTGTGCTTTCTAAAACACAGTAAATATTTGGCCAATTTTTTCTTGAATAGTATATATTGGATATAAACAAAGACACAGATGAATAAATATATTTATAAGCATGCTGCTACCGTTTTTTTGTGTAACTGTGGAGTACTTATGGCCTAACACGATCAAAAGTAATCTGCCACTTTGACCTCCAATAACTCATGTACTATTCAAGTTACATACCTGTAATTTATACCAATTTAGGTTTACACTAATAGCTTTCTAAAACACGTCAATTGACGCAATTGGATGTACCATTTAGGTTTTGGAAATTTGTTTCTGAGTGTTACTTGTATAATTTACAGTCAGATACTCAACTTTAAACTAATAAAGATATTGAGAATCTGATTACACTGTCAGAATCATCGTGCAAATAATGGTAATGTACATGTTATTTTTGAGGTATTGTGATTCATCTAGCTACTATTAATTTCTATACGAAATGCCATTAAGGTTTCACAAAGTCCACCATCTTTGGCACTCCCGGCATGTCTCCTTCATCGACACAACGTCACCGTGGAATTTCCAGCCACGCGGCTGGACCATGTGCTGGGCCTATCCCTCATGCTCATCTTACGTTCAACACCACGTGGTTGCTGCCGGGCCGTGGCCATCCGAGAAGCCCCCGTGCGCCCACATCAACTCCAAACTTCGAATATTTCCAGGGCGTCACAACTCGTCCATTACCTCACAGGCTCATGAGCCAGACCAGAAAGACCTTCAACTTGAAATCTGTCATGAACTTTTGGATCGTGCAAATGAGAACAAAATGTTCCTTAAGAGAATCGTAACTGGTGACGAGATGTGGAGCTACAGTTATGATGTTGAGAGCAAGTTTCAATCTTAGCAATGGGTCAGGAAAAGTTTATCCAAGACAAAAAAAAAAAAACCTTGTCAGATCAGGCCAAATGTCAACACCATGCAAATATTTTTACTTGATTTTGAAGGATTAGTTCATCATGAATTTGCGCCACAAGAACAAACTGCTAACTGAGGGTACTACTGGGAAGTGTTGCGACACCTGCGAGAGAATGTGAAAAGCAAACAGTCTGAAATGTGGTGAAACAATTCGTGGCTCTTGCATCACAATAATGCATCCACACATTCATCCCTGTTGGTGCATGACGACTCCACAAAAATGAGTCACTGTGCTGTCTCATCCTCCGTACTCTTCAGATCTGGCCCCTGAGGACTCTTTTTTTATTTCCGAAGTTGAAAACCTCCTCGAAAGGACAGATTTGCAATGACAGACATGACAAAATAAAATTCGTAGATGGTGCTTTGTGCGATCCAGGAAGAAGTGCACCAAGACTGCTTTTCAAAGTGGGACGGCATTGGGAGCAGTGTATCAATTGCGGAGGAGAGTATTTCGAAAGAGACCATGCACAATAAGTAAAAGGAAAGCGTAACACAATATTGTGGACAAACTTCTGGAATTTTTTGAACAGGCCTCATAATATAATGATGGTCACCTGTCTCCTAGACAATTTCATGTCTCAACTATATGACTTGGGGCTTATAGCCTAACTTACAAGTAAAGAGGGAGGATAATTCCCAACAAATTTGCTTTTTACAGAGTCTGTTCAATAAAAAAATGACCATAATCTTATTACTATCAATTTCTTGGGCTAGAATTTAAACTCATGATATTCTGTTAGATTAATGAAGTAACATCCCGTATTGGTTTCATAGTTGACAAACCTAGTTGCCACATATGAGAGTAGGGCAAGTTACTTCCGCAGCAATCAAGGTAATACATGATGAACAATATGCGACTCTGTAATTCTGCTTTCACCTCAACAAATCTTCAGCTGTGGCCTATGGAACATTACAGGAGGCCTATGGAGAGTCTGTTCTTCCACAAAGCACAGTTCAAAGATGGTTTACATTGTTTAAAGAGACGTGCCTGACTATTTTTAAGGAAGGTGGACCACGTGCTCCAGTTACTGCTCTTACGGAAGAAAATATCAACACCACTGCTGTTACTGTGACAGAGGATCGACAAATAACCATTTGAACACTTTTTGAAATATTGAAAATTTCTTTTGGTGCCAGCCACAAGTTGGGTGACTGAAAATTTAAACATAAGATAAATCTGTGCTTGGTGGCCTCCAAGGCTGCTCATTCCTGACCAAAGAACATTTGCCTGCAGGTCTGCATGCAACTGGAGTTGATGTCAGAGGGGAATTTGAACATTCTTTCAAAGGTAATCACATGGCTGATGAAACCTGGAAATATCCCCCCCCCCCTCCCCAGGAAACCTAAGTGTTTAGAGTTCCTCTAAATGGCTCAGGTGTGCACATCAGAGGCTCCTGCTCAGGTAGTTGTCTGTGCATGAGGTGCTCACAAAGGTTTTTTAGATTACGCAACTCTCCATCAAATCCAGTAACAATAGCTATAGGAAACCGAGAAGTATAAGTGTAAAATCGAAACAAATGCCTCCCAGTATTAAATCCTAAATAGTGCTCACATAATACTAGGTACAAAAAGTCTGTTGAAACCCGAAATTGATAGCAGTGAGATTTTTGGGGAAAAATTTAAGTGTTTATTGAAAGGCTAGGAAAATGGGTAATGGAGGTGGCATATTTGTTGCAGCAGACTAAAAATTCAAATCAACCGAGATAGAAATTGAAGCTGTACGCGAGATTGTTTGGGCATAACTCAGTATCAAGGGTGGGCATAAAACGATAATTGGATCCTTCTATTGCTCACCAGACTTGTCTCCTAATGCAACCGAAAACTTTATAGTAAACCTCAATTCACTATTACGCAGGTTTCCCAATCATACTGTAACCATCGGTGGAGACTTTAATCATCCAACAATTAACTGAGAAAATTACAGTTCTGTTAGTTGTGGGTGTGATCAGACATCCTCTGAAACTTTACTAAACGCCTCCTCTGAAAAATACCTAGAATATATAGTTAGGAACCCCAATCACAATGGAAATATACTGGCTCTAATGGCAATAAATAGACCTAACCTCTTTGAGGACACCTAAATCGAAACTGGCACCAGTGACCATGACACAGTTGTGGTAACAATGATCACCAAAGTGCAAAGGACAACTAAAACTAGCAGAAAGATATATAGGTTCAGTAAACTAGATAAAAGATCAATAGTGCCATTTCTCAACAAGGAACTTCAACACAGGGCAGGAGGAAGTCTGGTTCAAGCTTAAATGAATGGTTGACCATCCACTGGATAGATATGTACCCAGTAGAACAGTTCATAATGGGAGGGGCCCGGTTCTTGGGAAAAGGTACAGGTCAACCCATCTAAAGGACGGGTAGAAGAAGCGATCCACGAACTTCTGTCCAGTATTCTGGACATTGATTTGTTGTAAAATCTCAGAACATATTCTGAACTCACACATAATGAGTATCTTGAACAGAATGACCTCCTCAATGCCAAACAGCAAAAATTTTGAAAACATCGATCATGTGAAACCGAATTCGCACTTTTGTGACTTGATTGAATAGTCTTTAGCAGGGAGGACGCAACATGTTATCTTGGATGGAGAGTCATTGTCAGATGTAAAAGTAAATTCGGGTGTGCCCCAGGGAAGTGTGTTGGGACTCTTGCTGTCCATTTATATTAATGACCTAGCACACAACATTAATAGTAAACTCAAGATTTTTGCAGATGATCCAGTTACCTAGAATGAAGTATTATCTGAAAGCAGCAGCATAAATATTCAGTCAGTTCTTAATAAGATTTTAAAGTGGTGCAGAGATTGAGAACATGCTTTAAATGTTCAGAAATATCAAATTTTGGACTTCAAAAAACAAAAAAACATCGTATCCTATGACTATACTATCAATGAGTCACTGTTGGAATCGGCCAACTCATACGAATACCTAGGTGTAACACTTTATATGGATATGAAATGGAATGATCATATAGGCTTAGTCATGGGTAAAGCAGGTGGTACACTTTGGTTTACTCGTAGAATACTGTGGAAGTGCAATCAGTGTACAAAGGAGACTGTGTACAAAACACTTTCGTGACCGGCTCTAGAATATTGCTCAAGTGTGTGGGATCTGTACCACATAGACCTAACAGGGGGATGCTGAATATGTACAGAGAAGGGCAACATGAATGGATACAGGTTTGGTTAATCCATGGGAGAGAGTCACAGACCTCCTGAAGGAACCAAACTGGAAGACTCTTGAAGACAGATGTAAACTATCCTGAGGTAGCCTATTAATAAAGTTTCAAGAACCGTCTTGAAATGATTACTTTACTACACATCACTCACATAGGGCTCATAAAAATAAGACTTGAATAACTATTGCATGCATGGAGCGATCAAACAATAATTGTTCCCATGCTGCATATGTCAGTGGAACAGGAAGAAACCCTGATAACTGGTACAATGGAACGTGCCTTCTGTCATGCACTTCACTTCAGAGTGGTTTGCAGAGTGCACATGTAGAAGTGAGTGTTTTTACCCAGAAAGTTATGGTCATGTCAAGTTTTGATAGTCATGAAATATTTTATTGCCACGTTGTAGCGGCAAACACATGAATAACTGGACGAAACTACAGGAATGTTCCAAAAACTTCGCAAGCCCATGTCAGATGCAAAAGACCACGTATCTGTGAAACAGTCTGGATGCTGAACAATGATAATGCACAGCCGCGTACTGCAAATGTTCTTATTGAATATCTTGCAAAAATCGTGAAAATCACCCTCACCCTCCCAATAGTCCGGATTATGGCCTGTGTGACTTTTCTCTATTCCCTAATCTGAATAAACACCTCTGTGGGAGGCATTTTCATTCATCAGAAGCAGTAGTCAAAGCTGCAAAGGAAATTCTGAAGGACTTTTAAAAAAATGGTTTCCTGGACGTCTTTGCAAACAGGTAGAAACTCTGGGACAACAAGTGCATTGCATCAAAAATATACTATTTTTGGAAGGATCATCTAAATTATGAGCATCAGTATGGTGTATTTTTTATTTTATTTTTTTTTAAATAAATAATGATCATTCAACATCATACAGTCACAGTATAGTCACAAAACCATGCCACAAATTACAATAGCTACAATGCAAATTCTGAGCCATATTTTCCTTGTAGAAATCAGAAGCACCAATATGCCTGGAAGCTTTAGTGAAGCTATAGAAGTATCAGTATTAATTAATAGTAATTGAAGTTTGATACCTTTACCTTTTTGTTGTACAATCTTAGAACATACTCTGAGCTAAAACTTAATGAGGTATCTCTAACACAATGACCATCTGCATGCCAACCTGCATGGTTTCTGAAACAATGGTCATATGAAACTCATCTCTCACTTTTCTCACATCCTTAAGTTGTTTTTAATTAAGGCAGTCAAAAAGATGCAATATTTCTCAATTTACAAAAACATTTCACGGGTAAACAGAAGCGTCCGATCCCACGCGTCGGCTTTGACCCGTGACGTACGATGTTGTCGTGTGAGACGTCATGACGGTGCGGAGTTTGGTTTGAGTGTGGCTGTCTCCAGTTCTGTTTTATCTTATTTTATTTACTTTTCTGATCTGTTCGTTCTATCTCATGAGATTTTTTTTTGTTTTAATTTAAAAACACTTATTTTAATTATCTGTTTCCTCGAATTTCTGTTTTAGTTTATTGTATTTATCTTTCTGATCTGTTCGTTCTATCCTGTGAGATTTTTTTTTTTAAAAAAAAGACAAAATACACTAATCAGCTACTGAAGCATCTTTATCTTCTATGGGTTGCAGGGGTTACGACCCCTGGGACGGTGGGTGGGTATTCATGCATGGCTGTCTTCACTTACACGTTGTAGCTACGCAAGGCATCTAAATTTGTTTATATTTAGTTTGCCCTCCACCCAAAACACCCCATTTCCCGCACTTGTCCCGTTAGTGTCATTAGGCTTCTTGTGGAAAGTGTGTGTGTTTGTTTTTGTTTCCGCCATATTTGTGACGTCATGGGTCAAAGCAGACGGGTGGGATCGGACGCTTCCGTATTTCCCATTTCACTTACAAGGGAACCTCCCCATCACACCCCCCTCAGATTTAGTTATAATTTGGCACAGTGGATAGGCCTTGAAAAACTGTACACAGATCAATAGAGAAAACAAGAAGAAGTTGTGTGGAACTACAAAAAAAAAAAAAAAAAAGCAAAATATACAAACTGAGTAGTCCATGGGCAACATAGGCAACATCAAGGATGATCTCGGCACAGGAGTGCCATGGTTAGCGTGAGCAGCTGCGAAGCAAGAGGTCCTTGGTTCAAGTCTTCCCTCCAGTGAAAAGTTTAAATTTTTATTTTCAGACAACTATCAGAGTTCAGGCACTCACATATAATCAATTTCGCTCTCCAAAATTCCAGGACATGTTCAGATTTGCTTGGATTTGCTTCAGACTTGACGGTCTACACACGGAAAAATTTGAAAAGGTTAAAAATATATGTTTTGACAGAGCACAGAGAAAACTGTGCGACTGTGAAACTATTGCATTCATTTGTTGCAGTTTATGTGACACACTCTTATGTTTTCATCCCTTTTTTGGAAGTGATTATCACATCCGCAAGAAAACCTAAATCGCGCAAGGTAGAAGAATCTTTTTACCCATTCGCCAAGTGTGCAAGTTAGGTGGGTCGACAACATATTGCTGTCATGTGACGCACATGCCGTCACCAGTGTCGTATAGAAGATATCAGACGTGTTTTCCTGGATCAAATGTTTTCGGTTCCCATTGGAGAGGCACGTCCTTTCGTCTACTAATCACACGGTTTTGCGGTGCGGTCGCAAAACACAGACACTAAACTTATTACAGGGAACAGAGACATCAATGAACGAACGGACAGATCATAACTTTGCAAAAATAAAGTAAGTAAACTTTTCACTCGAGGGTAGACTTGAACCGAGGACCTCTCACTCCGCAGCTGCTCACGCTAACCACGGCGTTCCTGTGCCCACATGATCGTTGATGTTGCATATGTTGCCCATGGAGTACTCAGTTTGTATATTTTGCTTATTTTTTTCATAGTTCCATACAACTTCTTCCGGTTTTCTCGACTGATCTGTGTTCAGTTTTTCAAGGCCTATCCACTGTGCCAAATTATAACTAAATCTGAGGGGGGAGTGATGGGGAGGTTCCCTTGTTAGTAGCACATCTGTGCTTCTTAAACAAAAGTAGAATCATATGGGGTATCAAGCACAATTTGAGACTGGACTTTGGATTTTTTGTCGAGGAGGAAGCAGCACGTTATTGTGGATGAAGCATCGTCAACAGGTATAAAAGAGTGTGCCCCAGGGAAGTGTTTTGACATCATTCTTGTGCATGTTGTATATTAATGACCTTGCAAACAATATTAATAGTAATCTCAGACTTCTCATGGGCAATGCAGTTATCTGTAATTAAGTACTGTCTGAACAAAGCTGCACAAACATTCAGTTAGATCATGATAAGCTTTCAAAGTGGTGCAAACATTGGCAACTTGCATTAAATGTTCAAATATGTAAAACTGTGCGTTTCACAAAATGAAAAACACACAGTACCAATATCACTCGACTACAGTAACAGTGAGTCAGATTCGGAATCTGTCAACTTGTGCATATACCTAGGTAGGGTTATGAAATGGAATGATCAAATAGGCTCAATTGTAGGTAAAGCCAACAGCATACTTCGGAGAATTCAGGAATACAAAAGCTTACGATTTAACCCGTCTGCATGGCGTCACCAATATGGCGGAAATGACCATTCTCAACGTCTCCAATATGGTGCCTATGACATCATTAACGACATTCCATAAACGACAACAAACAGAAAATACACACACACACACACACACACACACACACACACACACACACACCCTCTCTCCAAAAATATAATCAAACTAACGGGACCAGTGCGGGAAATTGGGGGTTTTTGGGTGGGGACAAACTAAATATAAATACATACAGACACACACCGTGATCACAAACCACACAAAATGACGACATAAACACACCACAAAATTCCCAAGTTCCGCTACACTTACAATATATATAGGAATCGGTCACTTCCCTTCAACTACATAGCTCAACCGCAATTGTCAATACCACAAAATAAAAGCCAACTACCCCAAAAATTATACACTGCAACTATCGATACCACAAAACCAACACCCAAAACAACAAAAATTGGAATTGGACACTTCCCTTGATCTATCTATATAGGTCAACAGCAGCTCACGATACCAAAGACACAAAGCTACAATGATACACATGGGAAATACGGAAGCGTCCGATCCCGCCTGTCTGCTTTGACTCATGACGTCACAAATGTGGCGGAAACGACCATAAACCACGATTCCAATATGGCGCATATATAGTCGTTACGTACACATTATGAGGACGAAAATACATCGAAAAACAAACGTACACACGTTCCACAAAAAGCCTAATGACATTAACGGGACAAGCGCAGGAAATAGGGAGTTCTTGGGTGGGGACAAACTAAATATAAACAAATTAAGAAACCCACCCCCATATGAAACCATGCAAAACGACGAAAAAAACCGACATCACTATGCTCCCCAAACACCACACAATATCATCTGGAATCGGACACTTCCCTCGACCTATATAGCTCAACAGCAGCTCCCAATCCCATAAATTAGGACCTAACACTTTCCTTGACCTACATAGCTCAAAAACATCTCCCGATACCAAAACCAACATTCACAGCCACACACTGGGATCGAACACTTCCCTTGACCTGTTATCCTCACAACATCTCCACATACAGCCGTCCCTGGTCCGAGACGCCGGAACATTAAGTAAGCCTCATTTCTTCACAGCATACTTAACACTTCACGACTTCATCCAAAAATCCGAATAGTTGAAGAAATTTTATTAGAGACAACGCACTGTTCCCCATCATAGCCGACAACCGAAAACTGTTGACCCTGTCAGTCATATCCATACCTACCAAAGACATAAAAAAAGCAATTTACCAAAATTCACACACGACGCCACACTCGCAAACTAAACCAAAAACATCACCTAACACACCACCAGAGAGCATCACCGATCGCATCAAAACGACACCTACAAACACGCCACTCTCACAAACTAAATTCCGCGCCGTAGTGAGGTCAAACGCCACAACAGCCTTACGTCACGGATCAAAGCCGACGGGTGGGATCGGACGCTTCGGTCAAGGGAAGTGTATGATTCCAATGTGTCATATCTCTGTGTTCCGGTATCATGAGTTGCTGATGACCTATAGTCAAGGGAACTGTCCGATACCCATGTGTAGGGAACACAGAGATATGACACATTGGAATCATACACTTCCCTTGACCTATATAGGTAAACAGCAACTCAAGATACCAAAACACACACAGCTACGACAACGCATTGGTATCGAACACTTCCCTTGATCTATATAGGCCAACAACAGCTCACGATACCAAAACACACACAGCTACGACGACAAATGGCAATTGGTTACTTCTCATGACCTACGCAGCTCAAATACAACTGATGATACCAAAAAAATTGAAATCAAGTACTTCCCTCTAAGATACATAAATCAACCACAAGTGCCAATACTAACCACAAGTGCCAATACTAAAACATCAACCACATGCAGTAAATAACAGTGACCGAATAACACACAAAAACCGCACTGGACATCATAACACACGAACAATAGACCAAAAAAAAAAAAAAAAAAAAAAAAAAAAAAAAAAAAAAAAAAAAAAAAAAAAAGACTACTTACCATAAAAAAGCTCCGGCGCTACACACTAACTCCCAAATCGCATATACACCGCATTTCATTATCTCCGTAACAAGCCCAAAAAAGTTGCAGAAACTGAATGACAGACGACATGTCGTTCCCCATTTCAGCCTGCAGATGCGCACTATTAAACTTAGAAGTCAAAAATTGAATTAAATGACTTACCGTGGAGAAACAGCAAACCAATAACATCAAACGACACCTAAAAACATGCCACTCTCACAAACTAAACTCCGCAATGTTGTGACGTCAAACAACAACAGCCTTACGTCACAGGTTAAAGCCAACGGGTGGAATCGGACACTTCCATTATCCTGAGAATTCAAACGGAAAAATTACCAAACACAACTAATGGGGGACACTGAGTGTATATACAAATTTGTCTGATCTGTTCGGAAGTGCCAACAGAGATGCTGAAGAAACTGAACTGTTATACACTTTTAGATAGACGCAAACACCCTAAGAAAGGGGATCGCACAGACAAGATTACACTAATTACAGAATGCTGAGGCATTTAAACAGTTATTCTTCTTCCCATGCTCCATATTTGAATGTAAATGGATGAAGCCCTACTAACTCGTACAATGGGAAGTACCTTCTGCTTGCACTTCATAGCGATTTGTC
This sequence comes from Schistocerca serialis cubense, assembly GCF_023864345.2. Classification (NCBI taxonomy): domain Eukaryota; kingdom Metazoa; phylum Arthropoda; class Insecta; order Orthoptera; family Acrididae; genus Schistocerca; species Schistocerca serialis. Next base: position 375,628,542 of record NC_064643.1, on the reverse strand, counting down.
GAGGGTGAATGTAGTTGCATGAAATTTTGATCAGTCCACTGCTTTTCTCAAACTACTTGTATATATTCAGATTGTTTTTCAACATGCTATTTTAATGTCAGTGTATCTGAATGTGAGATCAAAAGCATATTACCAATTCTCAAACCATGGAGACTTCTTAAAAAAATTTTATACAAACAAACCGGTGCACGAGGTAGTAAAATGATTGGATAATCATAACTTACAGTAATCTTCCATACCCATGCAAATGAGTTTGAATTAAGAATTTCTTATAGCACTAAACATAGTCCCAGTCCATTTCACTCCCATGCTTGAGGTCAAGTCTGTGAATAAAGTTATTCAAATAATATTACGTTTCCTTTAAAATTGCATTTATAAACAAACTTAAAAAGAAAATATTAGAACAGAGTCAGAATACAAAGCCATTCACATCTGTTTACTTACAGGGCAGCTGTCTTAGCAACAACTAATAAGCGGAATGAGATTTTCACTCTGCAGAGGGTGTGTGCTGATATGAAACTACCTGACAGATTAAAACTGTGCCAGACCAAGACTCAAACTCAGGACCTTTGCCTTTCGTGGGCAAGTGCTCGACCAACTGAGCTACCCTCGCATGACTCATCCTCACAGCTTCAATTCTGCCAGTACCTAGTCTCCTACCTTCCTAACTTCACAGAAGCTCTTCTGCGAACCTTGCAGAACTAGCACTCGTGGAAGAAAGAATATTGCGACACACAGTTTTAATCTGTCATGAAGTTTCATATCAGTGCACACTCCGCTACAGAGTGAAAATCTCATTCTGGAAACATCCCCTAGGTCGTGGCTGAGCCATGTCTCTGCAATATCCTTTCTTCCAGGAGTGCTAGTTCTGCAATTGCAAAAGAATTTCTGTGAAGTTTGGAAGGTAGGAGACGAGATACTGACAGAAATTAAGCTGTGAGGAGGGATCATGAGTCGAGCTTGGGTAGCTCAGTTGGTAGAGCACTTGACCGTGAAAGGCAAAGGTCCCGAGTCCGAGTCTCGATCCGGCACACAGTTTTAATCTGTCAGAAAGTTTCAACAAATAAACGCACGTGTTTGGTCGCTCTTTCTGTCCTGTACACAGTTATCATGTCACTCTTCTACCTGAATGACTACTGTGGCCTGTAACTATATGCTTTGTTGCTCTATTGATATGTTTCTTTTAGAGAATGTGCGAAACTCCACAGGAAAACAGTAAGACTATTATGAGCCTGCAAAGAGAACTCAATATTACATGTTAGTGGGGTACGTATGAATGTTATCAGTATGGAACTATTCTGCTGCTGCTGCAAACTGACAATATTCCCCCTTTCCACATTACGTTGTCAATCACTTTGCTTTGTGCAGTAGAAATCTATTGTAACAATGTTTTACTATCACTTGCAGAAATATAAGACTCGTGTATTTCATTCTTATCCTTGGCTTCATTCACTGTAGGTCTTGTTATCAGGAAGCATAAAATTTAGCACTTTTAATTTGCTAAGCAAAACGGCCATAGTTCTGCATATCAGAAATTAAGGGGTGAATCATTTAATTTATTTGGTACTTGTGGCAAAACCATTTCAATGTGTGCACATAGCCTACATGAGACTAACAATTATTAATTTATTTGCATGTACTGCAACAAATACTTTTTAAGATAGACTTTACACATGTTACCACACCATCTACCTGCCATATTTTATGGCAAAAGTTAAAAAAAAGTGTAACACTGCCCATAGAGCGATAATAATAAGCCTGTAGATTGTTAACGACGCTACTGTTAAAAAGCTGTCCCAATACTTACACTCATATCCCTTCCTGTATATTTCAATGATTCAGTTTTAATGTAACTACATATCTCATAACGTTCGACGTACATAACTTGAGTATATCTCGAGCCTCGCTGCTTCACCACGAAAATCTAAATGCTCACTTAATTTCTGTTGGTCAACAATCACAAACTCTGGAGTACAATACAGTGGCCTTGTGTACACATCCGCTGGAGCTATCTACATCACAATACTATAATTGACCAGTTTCCATACTTAAAAAAGAAGTGAACCATTCCACATATTCGTTTTGCGTTCACCGAATACGACGACTGTACAATGTAAAAAAAATTACGTATCCGTTTACACGTCCACAGTCCCATTTGTGTATCCGTTAACAGATAAACTCATCTTTCACAACATCTAACAACTCAAGAACTTAACCAATAACTATCATCCTTCCAAACAATAAACTACTGAGGCCGTGTGGCGTCTTTGATACTGTATGCGATATCTTTGACAGTATTGCTGTGTTATAAAATCTCTGGTTTTGGTCTATTTTTGCCTTGTACTCTGTGCCCGATTAGATAGTTAGTGTCTCTCAACGCCATCTTGCGGTAGAGTGTAAAATTGTTGTGGGCTGGGTTTGTGAAGTGTAGGCACGTTGGAGTTAGTTATAGCAATATTATCATGATATTAACGTTAAAGTACAGGAACTGTATACTTGGGTACAGTTTCCTAAGCCTTCTGTTAATTTTTGTATCCAATATAGTGTCTACAAGAGCAGCAGGTAAGTCTTTTGATACTCTTTTAAGTGTAATGGGTTAATATTAATAAATGTGTTTTTAAATGTTTTAATTGTATGTGGTGATAGTACAGTGTTAAAAGTAGACTGTGACAGCTCTGTTGTGAGGAGCAGTCTCTACGCGTAGTCGTCCTCGATTTGAAGGTTATTTTTAAGTGTTACGTGAGTCAGTTCTCATTACCATAATATGGCAGAGAATTCCCTTCTCGTCTCTTCCTTCTATCACCCTAATGTTAAGCGCAAACTCGGTCGAGAACTTACGGTTTTAATGATAGGATCAGCCACTATGACAACTTTCTCTGCAGTGGATTGATTAGCTACCATTTGGGTGTCGGTGCCAAGAAAGTAGCCTATTCTTGACACATACAGATTTCACTGTCTGGTGTCGTTAGAATGTAGCTCCTGAAGTTCGTTAGACACAGTGGGAGTTATGAAAATATCAATGCTAAACTGTTACACGTAGGGTTTGTAATGAGGTAAACACTTATAATGGTAAAGATTTTTAAATTTGAATATACTTTTTCGTTTGTGGCATGTGTTAGTTGCTTGCTTCATTTGGATGTCTTAGTCTGATATGCAGAGATACAGGCGTCTGTCCCAATTCCCTTTTGTATGATTAATTCAGTTTCTAATAGACTGACACCGAACACTAAGAGACTAGTTTCAGAACACACAGTATGGTCTTCTGTCGTTGAATGCTTGGTGTCAGTTCCCGAATTAAAGACCGTGAAGGAATTGTGATTAAATTTAGATGGTAATTTGATTCTCATGGTTCAGAGTAGTGCTAAGTTTCCGATTTGGTTTTCACATTAAAGCTGTGAAAATTATTGGTCTAATGTTCGTATGAAAATCCTGAGTTGAATAAAAATTTCATTGTGTATATAATACAAGCAAGGCTGCAGTTTTTTTCGATAACTTTTCCCTATTACTAAAACATGGGGAGCCCTTTCCACCAGAGAGATGCAACTGTTTGTGTGTAAGTAATCGGTTTTGGATTGCAAAATCGTAAGGCTTTGTGAATGCAGTTATGTTTGTGGTATTTTCAAGTATGAAATTGTTTGATAAATTACTGTAATCCTGCGATTTACTAAGAATCGTGCTTTCGATATAAAGTCCTGATAATGAACATTTGATATTCGTGTAACTGTTTGCAGTTACAGTTTGTTAATGTTTTATTCAGGCTACCCACCAGTTAAATATCAGGGTAATCATCACGTCTTTGAAGGCTGCCCATTCACGATAGTGTGTGAAGCTTCAGTATTTGATGCAATAAAATGGCAAAAAGATGGCTACACTATCAAATTTGACCATGTATCTACGGTCAATGGTGTGAAAGTCATCATCGATTCGGACAAGAATTACACTATGTACAAAAAAGAAGCAAATGGAAGGATTTTCTTTCACCTTAATGTAACGCATGCACGTGCATTTCACTCTGGAACTTACAGATGCAGTACTTTTCATAATAATTCTCACAACCTCACTGTTTTGAGTGGTAAGACTTTTGAATCCAAGATTTCCGCTTTGCAGTGCCTTAACAAATTAATCGGACTTGCCACTGTTTAACGTTTGTATTTAACATGTACCTTTTGAACTCTTCATTCAGCTTAAAACGAAACTAATTATTGACTGTTTTGCTAGTGCCAGTTAACTGCATGTTTGTGTCATTTTAGCAGTCAAAATAATTTCATTTATTGCTGTAACCTAGGTTCCCTGGACATTTCCCAAAAAAAGTGCAATCTTGACAGTTGAAATTAAAGAGGTTATATCCACCCACTTACACTACGCTAGCAACATTGTGGTATAGATGCTTTGTAATGTTCTTAAGTAGTGGTTATCCACTTCTACAGTGGGTTGTCGCGTAGCAGAGGCGTTGCGGCAGTAGAGAACACAACGAATGTGTCAAAGGTGCGGTTTGTGGGAGGAAACTTATGCTAGTGGATTAATAATGCAGCTGGAGTGAGAGGTTCTGTTACGTGTTACCTACGCAGTGCGCGTTCAGCTTAAGAATACAGTATTCTCTTGTCTGTTACCGGGATATTGTTTTTGTGGCACGTAACGAAAAGATTAAATTGATCGTACTGCGCCGGCGCGAAGAGTCAGCTGGATGCTACCGGTTTTTACCAATTTTAACAGGAACTTGGCTTGAGTTGACGGTATCTAAACTTAAAGGCATTTGCATGTACGTCACAAACTCTGCATGGACTGAACTGTCATTTCCTAACATTGTAATGGATGCCCATGTTAAGTCAACTACCTTTAACAGTACTCGTAAAATGTAACCTTCAGCTGAATTTCGAACAGTGACTCTCCACGTTGTGGATTTCGCCGAACTCTGCTACGTAAAATGGAATTAGATTATCAACAAATCTCTCAACCATCCTTGCTGTGAAGGTGATTTGTGACATTCATTAGGATCATTTATGGTGAAAATTGTCGGAAAATGGGTACATAGTTGTATTGTGCAAGTGTCGAAGTATTTTTTCCCTCAAGTCAGTACTGTTTGGTGACAACTTTTATATCTCCTTGCTTACGTGGATCTGATCACGGTAAGAACTTTTATCACAAAAGTATTAACTACGGAGTGACCCAATTTATCAAACTCAACATAACGCCAGCACGTGTCAGTGTATTTGTTACTAGTTTCACCGATGAACAATAATCCAACTACCATAGTAAAAATACTTGCAAAATGCTTGATTGCGTCATCTGTGTTTAAAATAATTTACTGTGGATAGTCACACTCTGGTGACATCTCAGCAGGTTGAAGCAAACATCTAATTCTCCTCACAAGTGACTGAATGTATGCATATCCCCCAAACCTTAACACTTTGTGAAATTTATTGCCTGTCAAAGCAGTTATGCGTTCCTACAAGCTCTACCAACATAGAAGCAAAATACGATGTTAATCAGTGTAAGAAATGTGATTATAAATCCGTGCATTGTGAAATGGTCTGTGGACTAATAAACATCGTTCAGGGTAACTTGTGATTTTTACCAAAATGAAAAATAAAATGCTGAATGTTTGTGGAGTAATGTTTTATTCGCCAGTCGTGGACCGCAGTTCATGTACAGGTGCCTAGTTAAGTAGGAACACGGAGAAATATTGCTATAGAGCATTCCCTTTTTGGAAAGTTTGGGGAATCTAGATTGTAAGATTTAAGAAATTTTGCGCTCGTTGTTAATTCGTGACATATTTTGAGTGACGAGAGAATCGAAACAAATAGCAAGTTAGCGAGTGCATGCCTATTTCTGAAATCTTAGCTATTTGAAAGAATTGGTAAACTACTGTATAGTATTTTTTTCGTATTAAAGCTCGACAAATGTTTTCTTGGGTGTTTGATAACTTCGTATTGGTTTTCATTTCATTTCTACTTGGATTACATTCTTGTGAGTGGCCTTAAACAGAAGTTGGTTAAGAGGCTAAGCTCACGAGCATAAGATTAACGTTTTGCCGTTGGTTTTCTTATAAATTACCAGTATCCATTCCCTTATGGTTAAGAGGATGCCGTCCACCCACGTTTGGGAGCATGACTATGTAGCAATTTTCTACTGATTACATTACCGTCATTTATTCCAGAATGACAAATTAGGTTCATATTGCACGTCAGTATGACTTAAAAGAAGTCGTCAACGGTATGACTCACGTTTTGAAACTATTTGTATGGTGAGGTAGGTTAAGATCCAATATATCGTACACTGCAGCCATTCCTCCTTGTGAGCTCTCATTTACGAGTAATAGACGAAATGAAAAAATTCGGAATTTCGTGACACGTATTCAAAAAAGTTAGACTACATAGTCCTGTTGCATGGTGTATTGGATAGCACAACAGCTTCGCATGCAGGATTCAAAACTCGGCAGGTGCACAATTTTCAATTTTAACGAATCACGCATTTCCTCGAAGAATAAAGGCCCGATAACGGTAGATGTGGTAAATCCAACCCATACCGTGACTTTCCCGTCGTGCAATGGCGTTTCGACAGTTCTAGGATTTTCGATAGCCCAAATTCTGCAGTTGTGGGCGTTGACAGACCCTCGGAGCGTGAAATGAGCTTCGTCGGTCCACAACACGTAACTCAACCAATCATCTTCTGCCATCTTTTGAAACGCCCACACAGCAAATGCCCTCCGCTTCACTAAATCGCCAGGTAACAGTTCATGATGCCAAAGGATTTTGTACAGATAGCATCGGAGGGTACGCCTCAGTGCCAACCAAACAGTAGTGTATGGAATGCCGGTGCGATGTGAGAGTGCACGAGCAAAGACTTCCCCGTGCATAGACAAACCCGGTACAGTTTCCATTTCTTCCTGAACTGTCTCAGCAGCATTACGCCTTGGGCTCGGTCGGCCACTACGGGGTCTGTCGTCTAAACAACCCGTGGCTTCGAACTTAGAAATCATTCTTGCCACAGCTGCATTTGTCAACGGACCTTTACCTGTTCGAATCCCCTTCCCATGCCATAGGATCGTAACGCTGAACTAGCACATTCCCCATTCTGACAATACCGCTTCACTAAAAGCGCCTTATCAGGTAACGTCAACATACTGCGACTGCTGGTGCATCTGATTCTCTCTCTCTCTCTCTCTCTCTCTCTCTCTCTCTCTCTCATTACAGCTCCTTTTATACAAGATTGTCATGCGCAGTCACTGATGATTTGCTGTCCAGCGCCATCTGTCGGACATTTTGTGAACTTTGTTTTTTTGTTCTAATTTTCGTCAGTTTTTACCTCAATCTACATTATTCGTGGTTTATCAAGTTTTCAAATTTATACTGACTTTTTGATCACCCGGTATGTACTCTGTAAACCACTGTAAGGTGTATGGCAGAGGGTATGTCCAATTGTACCAGTTACAAGTTCCTTCCTGTTTAGTTCATCTGGAATGTGGGAAGAATGATTGTTTGAATGTGTGTGTGTGTGTGTGTGTGTGTGTGTGTGTGTGTGTGTGTGTGTGTGTAAATCTTATCTTCACAATCTGTATGTGAGGGATACATAGCGGATAATATATTCCTACAGTCATAATTTATAACCGGTTCTTGAAATTTTCAAGACTTTCTCATGATAGTGCATGTCTATCTTAGTCTGTTTCATTCCTTATGTATCTTTGTGACATTTGCACAGATTTAACAAACCTGTGATGATTCGTGCTGCTCTTCTTTCTGTGTGTTAAACATCCATTTAGCCCTATCTGGTACAGGTTCTAAACATTGGAGCAGTACTCTGGAATTGGTCGCACAAGTGATTTGTAAGCAATCTACTTTGTAGACTGATTGCACTTTGCCAGTATTTTACCAAAACCAAAGTCTGTCTTCTGCTTTACCAACTACTGAACCTATGGTATCATTCCATTTCATATCCCTACAAAGTGTTACTCAAGTATTTGGCGTTGGCCAATTCAATTACTCATTGATATTATAGTCATGGGGTACTGCTTTTTATTTTGTAAAGACTAAAAGTTTACACATCTCAACATTCAAAGGAAGTTACCAACCTCTGCACCACTTTGAAATCTTATCAAGATCTGACTGAATATTTACACAGCTTCTGTCATAGTATTTGATTATAGATAACGCCATTATCTTCGAACAAAAATGGAAAAAATTCAGAAACATCGCCCAGTACGCCTTAGATAAGTTCGTACCGACTAAGGTCCAAAGCGAGGGGAAAGATCCACCGTGGTATAACAATCATGTACGAAAGGTACTACGGAAACAAAGAAAGCTTCATCATAGGTTTAAGAGTAGTCGAATCATAGCTGATAAGGAAAAGCTGAACGAAGCGAAAAAGAGCGTAAAGAGAGCAATGAGAGAAGCATTCAACGAATTCGAACATAAAACATTGGCAAACAATCTAAACAAGAACCCTAAAAAGTTTTGGTCATATGTAAAATCGGTAAGCGGATCTAAATCCCCTATTCAGTCACTCGTTGACCACGATGGAACCGAAACAGAGGACGACCGAAGAAAGGCAGAAATACTGAATTCAGTGTTCCGAAACTGTTTCACTGCGGAAAATCGTAACACGGTCCCTGACTTCAGCCGTCGCACGGACGCCAAAATGGAAAATATTGAAATAAACGATATCGGAATTGAAAAACAACTGCTATCACTTAGTAGCGGAAAAGCATCCGGACCAGACGAGATACCCTTAAGATTCTACAGTGATTATGCTAAAGAACTTGCCCCCTTTCTATCAGCAATTTATCGTAGATCGCTGGAAGAACGTAAAGTACCTAGCGACTGGAAGAAAGCGCAGGTCGTTCCCATTTTCAAGAAGGGTCATAATCAGATGCGAATAATTATAGGCCTATTTCGCTTACGTCAATCTGTTGTAGAATAATGGAACATGTTTTGTGTTCTCGTATTATGACGTTCTTAGATAATACAAATCTCCTTCATCATAACCAACATGGATTCCGCAAACAGAGATCATGTGAAACTCAGCTCGCCCTATTTGCCCAAGAAATTCACAGTGCCGTAGACACTGGCGAGCAGATTGATGCCGTATTCCTGGACTTCAGGAAGGCATTTGATACGGTTCCGCACTTACGTTTAGTGAAAAAAATACGAGCTTACGGAATATCGGACCAGGTTTGTGATTGGATTCAGGATTTCCTAGAAGAAAGAACACAACATGTCATTCTTAACGGTTCAAAATCTGCAGATGTAGAGGTAATTTCGGGAGTACCGCAGGGAAGCGTGATAGGACCTTTATTGTTTACAATATACATAAATGACTTAGTTGACAACATCGGTAGCTCCGTGAGGCTATTTGCAGATGACACGGTTGTCTACAAGAAAGTAGCAACATCAGAAGACTCGTACGTACTCCAGGAGGACCTGCAGAGGATTAATGCATGGTGCGACAGCTGGCAGCTTTCCCTAAACGTAGATAAATGTAATATAATGCGCATACATAGGGGCAGAAATCCATTCCAGTACGATTATGCCATAGGTGGTAAATCATTGGAAGCGGTAACGACCGTAAAATACTTAGGAGTTACTATCCGGAGCGATCTGAAGTGGAATGATCACATAAAACAAATAGTGGGAAAAGCAGGCGCCAGGTTGAGATTCATAGGAAGAATTCTAAGAAAATGTGACTCATCGACGAAAGAAGTAGCTTACAAAACGCTTGTTCGTCCGATTCTTGAGTATTGCTCATCAGTATGGGACCCTTACCAGGTTGGATTAATAGAAGAGATAGACATGATCCAGCGAAAAGCAGCGCGATTCGTCATGGGGACATTTAGTCAGCGCGAGAGCGTTACGGAGATGCTGAACAAGCTCCAGTGGCGGACACTTCAAGAAAGGCGTTACGCAATACGGAGAGGTTTATTATCGAAATTACGAGAGAGCACATTCCGGGAAGAGATGGGCAACATATTACTACCGCCCACATATATCTCGCGTAATGATCACAACGAAAAGATCCGAGAAATTAGAGCAAATACGGAGACTTACGAGCAGTCGTTCTTTCCACGCACAATTCGTGAATGGAACAGGGAAGGGGGGATCAGATAGTGGTACAATAAGTACCCTCCGCCACACACCGTAAGGTGGCTCGCGGAGTATAGATGTAGATGTAGATGTAACCATTCAGGAAAATGGTTGAGCACTCCTCCAGAACAGTGCACTTTCATTGTTACTTTTCACAAGCAAAAAATAGAAAATCTTATTTTGATGGTCCTTCTCAAAAAGGTTCCTTTTGATCTAGTGCAGTTGTTCCAATGTTTCTGCGAGTTGGCAAAGATGTGCAGGAAACTACTTTCTGAAAGGTCCTTCAGAATTTCCTCTGCTGCTTTGATTACTGCTTCTGATGAATGAAAATGCCTCCCACAAGGGTGTTCATTTAGGTTAGGGAATAGAAAATTCACACAGGCCAAAATCCAGTCTATTGGGAGGGTGAGGGATAATTTTCACATTGTTTACAAACTGTTTTTACTGAACATTTGCAGTACGTGGCTATGCATTATCATGATTCAGCATCCAGACTTCCACAGATGTGGTCAAGCTGACATGGGCTTGCAAAGTTTTTGGAACATCCCTGTAGTGTTATCCAGTTATTCATGTGTTGTTGTTACATCATGGCAATAAAACATTCCACGACTATCAAAACTTCAGGTGACTGTAACTTTGTGCACAAAAGCACCACTTCTGCAAACCACTATGAAGTGCATGGCAGAGGGTATGTCCCATTGTACCAGTTATTGGGGTTTCTTCCTATTCCACTGACATATGGAGCATGCGAACAATTATTGTTAGAACCTTCCATGTGTGCAGTAGTTACTTCAATCTTATTTTTGAGTCGTATGTGAGTGATATGTAGGGGCTTCTAGTGTATTCCTAAAGTAATCATTTCAAACTGTATCTTGAAAATTTATTAATAGACTTACTCGGCATAGTTTCCATATGTTTCATAGTCTTCCAGTTCGCTTCCTTCAGGATCCATTTGACACTCTCCCGTGGATTAAACAAACTTGTGACAATTCATGCTGCCCTTCTCCATACATGTTCAGTATCCCCCATTAGATCTCTCTGGTATGGGTCCCACAACTTTAAGCAGTATTCTAGAGCTGGTCACACAAGTGATTTTTACGCAGTCTCCAGCTGGATTATTGCATTCTCCTGTCCTGGGATTACTGCTTGCACAGCTACAAAATAGATGGTCCCCCTGCAGGTCTAGGGATTAGAATAGGCCCGAGCAATTCCTGCCTGTTGTAAGAGGCGGCTAAAAGGAGTCAAACACGTTTCGGCCTTTGTGATGGTCGCCTGTCAGGTTTGACCTCCATCTTTATAAATTTCCCTGAAGAGTGAACAAACTGCGGAAGGGCGCCTTACATGGTGCATCGGGTCCATCAGGCATTGAGATCTTTAGCCCACTTTCTCATCGTCGCATTGGAGTCCCGCTAACTCTCCATCTCTGGGACAAGGACACCTTCATGGGTGCGTTTTCCTCCACCCACTATGCACTGTCGTTTTGTGTGCCAATGATCATGGAATTCTTTGCATCTCAGCCAGCACGGCAGCCAGTCCGTTGTGGTGGGGCTGCCATGTACTGTGTTGCTTGTAGCCCCCTGACAACACAGGGATAACTCTGCTGATGCCTGCACCATTAACTCCTCACACATGCGATGGACTAGAAGTCCATCTCACAGGGGCATCGGGACTCCCGGCAATGGCCATCCTGCCTGGTCGCATCCTGAGGCTGAGTGGTGCCTGTGGGGAGGTCGCCTGGTCAAAGTGAGTGGCATCAGGACAGATGACATACCATGAAGTGTAATACATCATCTCTTGCTGATGGTCTGTCGCCAGCAGTCTGTAAGTGGGCAAAGTTTAACTTCAGTGCTAAGAAATATGACCCCAAATTGTTCCCCTCCCTGGCCACACCATGGGAGTAACACCAGGCTGAGGATGGCAGAGAAACTTATGTGCCATGGTACTTCGTATGTTCGCGAGTTGATGGGGAATCTTTCATGTCCATGAAATCTGTTTTCATAGAGCAAGGGCAGTCCCTTGGTTGTCGCTGGAAGTTACTGAAGCAATTAAGGAGTGTTGGTGAACTTTACAGCTGTATAGGTGGCACCTTTTCCTGGAGCACGTCGTAGCCTTTAAACAGCTCTGTGCCCACATTTGCCAACTTACCAAATGACAGAAGCAGGAGTGTTGGGAGAGCTGTCTCGACCATTGGGTGCCATATGTCATCTTCCCAATTCTGGGGAAAGATCAAACATGTCTTCAGGTACCAGACCCCAACAGGTGTTCCCGTGTTAACATAAATGGTGTGTTATCTACTGATGCAAATGCGATTGCCGAGCACTTAGCTGATCACTCCGCTTGAACCTCTACATCGGAGAATACCCCCCCCCCCCCCCCCCCCCCCCAAGCACTCTCAAACGGTAGCTGGAAGGGAAAGTTATCTCGTTCACTAGATGCCACAGTGAATCCTATAACACCCCATTTACAGAGTGGGAGCTCCTCAGTGCCCTTGCACATTGCCCCTACACTGCTCCTGGGCCATATCGGATCCACAGTCAGATGATTAAACATCTCTCATCTGACTAAAAGTGCCATCTCCTCTTCATCTTCAACCAGATCTTTTGCGATGGCATCTCTCCAGTGGAATGGCGGGAAGACACCATCATTCCGGTGCTCAAACCCGGTAAAAACCCGCTTGATGTGGATAGCTATCAGCCAACATTCTTTGTAAGCTGCTGGAATGTATGTGTCAATGGTTGAGTTGGGTCCTGGAGTCACGTGGCCTACTGGCTTCATGTCAGGGCGGCTTCCACCAGGGTTGCTCTACCACTGATAATCTCGTGTCCCTCGAGTCTGCCATCCGAACAGCTTTTTCGAGATGCCAACATCTTGATTTACGAAAAGCTTGTGACACCACCTGCCGACGTCATATCCATGCCACATTATATAGTTGGGTCTGAGGCCCACTCCCGAATTTTATCCAAACTTTCTTGTTGCTTCTTACTTTCTGTGTCCAAGTTGGTGCTTCCCATAGTTTCCCCCAGTATCCAAGAAAATGGGGTCCCACAGGGCTCTGTATTCTCTCTTTCATTGGCCGTTAATGGTGTAGCAGCAGCTGTAGGGCCATCTGTCTCGCTCTCTCTGTATGCAGATGACTTTAGCATTTCGTATTGCTCCACCAATACTGGTGTTTCTGAGTGGCGCCTACAGGGATCCGTCCAAAATGCGGTCATGGGCTCTAGCCCATGATTTCCAGTTTTTGTCCGCAAAGTCATGTGTTATGCGCTTCGTTGGTGTTTTACCATTCATCTGGAACCAGAACTTTACCTCAGTGACGATCCACTCACTGTAGTGAAGACATATTTATTCTTACGACTGGTTTTAGATGCTTGATTGATTTGGCTTTCTCAGCTCCAGTGGATGTGCTGGCAGCACTTCAGTGCCCTCCGCTGCCTGGGCATCACCAACTCGGGTGCATATCACTCAGCAGCAGCTGTACAGAGTCCTTGTTCAATCTTGCCTTGACTATGGGGGCGTGTGGTTTATGGTTCAGCTGTGCCCTCAGTGTTGGGTTTACTTGACCCATTGCACCACTGGCATTTGCCTAGTGACAGGACCTTTAGGATGAGTGTGGTGACCATTGTCTTAGTGGAGGCTGGAGTCCCTCCATTGAAATACAACTGCTCACCAGTTACGTTGCACACATTTTTATTTCTCCTGCTCATCCAAATTAGTCTCGTTTTCCCACCCACGGCAGTTGATCTCCCACATCAGCGGACCAGATCAGGGCTTAAAATTGCAGTTCTCATCTGATCACTTTTATCTAAACTGGAGTCCTTGTCTTTACCACCTATACCTGAGGTCCATTCACGTAAACCTCCATGGTGTACACCTTGGCTGCAGCTTCACCTGGACCTTTCCCATGGCCCTAAGGACAGTTAACCCCACTGCTCTCCATTGCCACTTCATCTAGATTCTTGACTTGTACTGAGACCATGAAGTGGTTTACATTGACGGCTCGATGGCTGAAGGTCACATCGGCTTCGCGTATGTCCATGGAAGACACATTGAACAGCATTCCTTGCTTGATAGCTGCAGTGTTTTCACTGCAGAGCTGGAGGCTGTATCTTGTGCTCTTCAGCACATCTGTTCATACCAACCCCTTTCTGTAGTGGATGTTTAAGCCTTCCTTCTGCTTTTAGTTTCTCCAATTTTATGACTTTCGTTCCCATTGCTGCTGGTTTCCATTTTCGGTTTTTTACTGTTTCCTAAGTCACGGACCGGGCGCTAATGACCATAGCAGTTTTGCGCCCTAAAACCAAAACAAAAACATCTGTTCATACCCTGGGGAGTCGTTTCTTCTGTGTACTGATGCCTTGAGCAGCCTACGAGCTATCGACCAGTGCTACCCTCGTCATCCTTTGGTAGTGACCATCCAGGAGTCCATCTATGCCCTGGAACAGTCCAGTTGTTCAGTGGTGTTTGTCTGGACCCCAGGTCACATTGGAATCCCAGGCAATGAACTTGCAGACAGGTTGGCCAAACAGGCTATGTGGAAACTGCTTATGGAGATTGGCTGCTCTGCAACTGACCTGCGTTCAGTACTACGCCACAAGGTTTTGTGGCTTTGGGAGATGAAATGGTATAACCTCAGCACGCACAACAAGGAGACTACGAATGTGTGGCAGACCTCCATGCAGGCCACTGGCAGAGACTCTGTGGTCCTCTGCTGGCTCCGCATTGGCCACACTTGGGTGACACACAGCTACCTCCTGCACCGTGATGACCCACCTTAATATTAGGTACAGTGCCTGGCCGACAGTGGCCCATATCTTGGTGAGCTGTCCTTCTTTGGCTGCCCTGTGACGGACTTTTCAGTTACTGGACTCGTTGCCATTAATTGTAGCTGGCAACGCCTCATCGGCTAATTTAGTTTTATGTTTGTGTGACGGTGGGTTTATCAGATATGTTTTAGTGCATGTCCTTTGTCCCTTTGTGTTCTCCATGCTAATGCTTTTATGGTGGATGTTTTAATGTGTCGCCGAGAGGCTGGCCTTTCCTTTTTATTATTGTGGTCGGTCAGCCACAGTCATGTGCTGTCTTCTTTTACCTCTTCTATCTCAGGGTGTATACGACCCGGGACAATCGGGAGATCCGGGAAAAACCCGGGAATTTTTTCATCCGGGAGAAAACCGGGAAAAAAACCCGGGAATTTTTCATTGTTTTAGTTTTCAGTTAAATTTTTGTGATTTTGAGTGGTAAGAACCAATACTCTAACAAGATATTACTGTACCCCGCTGCTGCAGAATAACACAGCTGCAACGAAACATGAATGAAAAGAAAAAAGAACGTAAAATAAAGTTACGTTGCAAAGGAAATGCGCCGTATACAACAACAAAACACAGTGCTCATACAAGCGTCTGCCAACAGCAAAATGTGTCAGACTTTTGGAAGACTATGCAATGCTTCATAACAAATTGCCTCCGATGAGCGGGACGTGACAACTGTTCAAATTAGATTCCTTTGAGCAGTTGCGGGCGGGCTCTTCAGCATGCGTAGTTGTCGCATATGAGTAGTACCTTCTCCCGCTTCTTGTTACAGAAGTGTGGCTTGGCGCCACTACCTAATATTGCCCCGGTTTGGAAATATAGTAAATCCGGGCCTGATGCACAGAGCAGTCTGAGTAGCGGTGGGGAGGTGGGTCGTCTCCACCTGACCTGTGTTTATGTTCAGTGATTTTGTTTCCTCTACATTTATTGCTCTCACGTTAAATGATGAAACGGATTTTTGTGACCAGGAGATATCAAATGAATTGAATACGTTCGCATAATTACAGATGGCTAAAATATGTCATTAGTTTCAAATTTTATTTCCACCTTTGTGACAGTCAAGCATTAATCGCCTTGCAGAACAATGAAGTTATCTTCGTCGGTTTGCTGAAGAGATTTGGCTTTTATTAATCTTTTCTGCTGAGGCAGTCAGTTTATTTGAAACGAACTGTTCAGTTTAACACTGTTGGCAGGTTTAAACTGTTCGCTGATTTCAAGTGCACGTATGACATTATGCCATAATAAAGAACCAAACGTGAGATAATACAATACTAGTACTCCAAGAAAATTTACATCCGAATCTGGACATACGAATGTGCATTTTAAGCCGAATTATGCATTTTAGTATGGTTCACGAAATTCCAATGCTCTTGAAGTATCCTTTGATGCCTTGTTTGTTTTATGACCTAATGTAAGATCTTTTACTATTTTACACGTATGAACATACGGCCTTCCTGCGTCATCGTGCGGTGGCGACTGTTATCTGGCGCTCTTGCAACTACTGAAACGAACCTATTTCTAACAGGTAGCAGGAAAATATTGCGAACGGTGGTTTGAAAAGTGTTACATACATTAAAAGCAAGATAAACTATGTGCGAGAATGTACGATGAATTTCGTAAATAACAAAGTGTTTGACTCTGATTTAAAAATCAACTCCTTGAGGACGGCCATTTAGAAGAATTTCGAACTCAGATCATCACACATTTACGTCGTTATTAAAAAATTTTACTGGCACATTTGTGTGATGTATCTTAAAGTGTATCACGGGCAGAAAAGATAAACATATGTGGAAGCTTAGCTTCTCTTCCAGCTTATTAATCTTGGAGACCAATATTATATGGTGAATGCTATGTATATTAATTTAAACCATTAACTTTTCTTATTTGTGCTTTCGCACTACTTAAGAGTGATCTTGCTATTGGCTGACTACATCACGTGCCCTGTTATCAGCTGGCGAGATCACGTGACATGCGTGATGAGTAGCTTACAAAAGCGCATCGCAATCTCGATTTCAATGCTTCAGAAATTAACATGCGGTATTTGGTGGAATTCGAATTTATACCTCCGTAATACGAAAATGTGCAGCAATATGTACGCTGCATAGCAAAGGTGTTTAAAAACGTATTTTTGTTCCCCCGAGTTTTGTTCTCTAAAGTGGCGGGGAATTCTACGTCGGTATATAAAACCATAAACATTCAAAGGATTGATGAGTTTTGCAGTGCCAAGGAAAAGTATCACTTAACACGGAAAAAGTGTATTTTTGCCTGGGAGAAAGTGTATTTTTAACCGGGAAATATGGGAAAAATCTGGGATTTTGTTTCCTTGTCCACGTAGACACCCTGTACCTGTTTCTTGCTTCTCTCTGTGCCTTTTGTTTCCTGTTTTGTCCATTGTAGTGTTGGTTGTTCTTCTGTCATTCTTCTGGTTCTTCCTTTCTCCTGTTATTGTGCTGTATATCTTTTTTTTTTCCTTCCCTTGTGAAATTATTTTGCTGTGAACAAGGGAACGATGACCTCACTGTTTGGTTGGCAGTGTGTTGCATCGTCTGATGAATCATGATACCTTAAACATGCTGATGGGAGGTGGAGACAGGCTGGCAGCAGCTCCAGTATGCTGTGGGGCCATGCACATAGACATCCATGGGTCTGTCAGAGCTTGTGCAAGGCATCGTGATGGTCATGACGAGCATGTTTCCTGACAACAGTGGCATTTTTCAGCAAGGTAATGCACTACGTCACAAGGCTAGGAGTGTATTGGAATGGTTCAAGGAACACAATGGAGAGTTAATTCATGTGCTGGCTGCCCCAATTGGCCAGATCTGAACATGATGAGACCTCGGATGTGATGGAACGCCGCATCAGAGCTCATCGCCCCTCCTTGTGCCTTGGTTGTGCAGACGATTTCAACTCCCTCCAGTGACCTACCAAGACCTGTTTGCTTCCATGCCATGATGCATTGCTGCTGTTATCCATGCCAGAGGTGGACATATTGACTATTACGTAGATGTTCACGATGATCTGGCTAATCAGTATATGTTATTGACCTCATTTTAAGAATGGTGTACAATCTTGAAATCACTCATTTAGTGGCCGCCATAAATAAATTTGAGTCAGCTTAATTTAAAACTTGGAAGGAACATGAGGAATTGATGTAAAATAATCAGATTGATGCTTCATATTACCTCTTAGAATGCTGCTAAGTTCCACTTTCTTCCTTAGTGTTTTATCGGGTGTAATTGAGGTGCATAAGGCAATTTTTGCTGCACACTTTTTACATAGCAAACAGATATGTGATTGAGGCTGTATAGCTCTGACAGGCAAGAACAAAATCATTTGTCATTTGAAATACATGGAAGACATTAAACTGTAAAGTTGTTATAAATATGGGTCAGTTAATGTAATAGTACCTAATTCTAAAGTTTTCCAAATTGTATTATCGTCAAGGTGTTTTATATGCCTCAAAAGTAAGACAATGTTGCCATGCTGCTCAGAAGCTTACTTCTTGCATGCTTGTATCCTCTTAACAACAGATTGTTTTTCAAGCATGACTCAGAACAAGTTACAACAAACATTAAAAATCTCCCTGGAGACATTTAAGAATTCCCATATATTTTCCTGGATTTTCAGTAAATTCAATTTCCCTGAAAATTCCAGAGTTTAAAGATTTTCCAGGCAAGTTGCCAACCTGGAAATGGTAAACAGTGGGCAGAAATGTAGAGCTGCTAACTTGACAGTGTGTACTGAAACTGTGTGTGAAGTGAAGTGCTATAAGAGGTGACAAACAAGAGATGGCAAACAGCTCATTGCACCCCATCTGAAAGATCTGTGTCGAGTAGCTGCTGTAAGCTGGAACAGCTGCAGCGAGACAGACGAAGCTCTCTGCCTTTTGTGAGAGGACACAGTGTTCAATTCAAAGCAAATCACTTCAGCTCTACCCAGCTGCATGGTCAGCCTCCAATGTGAAAAAGCCCATAAAGGTAACCTAAATATGCTAAGAATTAACCATAGTCTCGTCTTCTTGCCCATTGACATTGCTCATTCCTGTTCACGTTTTGTCTATATAGATATTTTACCTGTATGTCGTGCAGCACACCATTAACCCTAGAAAAGTGTAAATAAAGTTTTTTGGATCTGGATTCAAAACATATTTGTAACAAGTCATCATATATTCAGTATCTAAGATACAAGAAGTTGGATCATAACTTATGCCATCCAAAAATATTGATCTTCAGGGAAAGTGCTGTTAGGCCCACATATTTTACACGAGTTCTGTTTAGAGTAGTGCATGGTATGTCAAAACTCTCTCTCTCCCGAAATGAAGTTTAGTCATTTTATCATTCTCATTTATTAATCACTGCTGGGTCTTACAGTAGCATCCTAGCCTCCAAAGGCCACATCATTATTGACCAGAACGATTTGTTTCCTGTGATGGTCGTATGATATAGTGTGGTATACTGGGCCAGCTTCAGTCTTGAAATTTTTTGTGAAAGTTTGTTTTTTCTTGCAATGAAATCTTTTTACTCATTTGATCATTTTCCTCTAGTCAACTTGAGGCAACAGCGATCGGTTGTCTATTTTCCAACTAAAATACTGTTTTGTTTTGCATGGTAATGTTAGGCATACCATTTTCTTCATTTGCTTTGGACATACAAATGTGCAACTTTCAGAACTCAGATTACCCTTTTGTCCCACTTGTCCAATAAGTCCTTTATAGTACTTTCCTGTCCACTGTTTATTGAATATCCTCAAATAAGTGAAATATTTGCAATACGGTAGTCCATCTTTAAGTAAAATGATACCCAGGGAGGAGAAGATAAGTTAAATCTTCCTCTGATTGCAGACAACGCTGAATTAAGCAAGCAGACCATCCTGCTGTAAACATCAATTAGATTTCTAAAAAATAGAAATATGAGCAGTACGAGGTTGTCTGAATAGGTTTGTGATATAGGCTTATGTCACTAGTCATTGATGAGATAATACTGTCTACAAACATTATTGTAATGTTTCTCTTATAACTAAATTCTTACATTTAATGCATTGTATGCAAATCATCTCTAATACTCAATGTTCATGTAGGACCTACATGTAAAGTGACAAGCACATGCAGTCCAGGACAGTGAAGTACAGGAAGGGCGTCTTACAAGGTGCATCATTTCAATTGTGCATTGAGATCTTTAGCCCACTTTATCGTCACATTGCAGTCCTGCTCATTCTCCATCTCTTGGGTGAGGACACTTCCTGGGTGCATTTTACACCATGCACTATGCAGGGTCGATTCCTGTGTAGACGATGACAATGAACTTCTTTGCACCTGATATCCAGCACGGTACCCAGTCCATTGTGGTGGGTCTGCCATGTACCCTGTTGGTTGTAGCCCCCTGACCACACAGGGATCACTCTGCTGAAGCCTGTGCCATGAACTCCCCACGTATGCCAAGGGGTAGATGCCCATCCCCCTGGGGTATTGGGACTCCCAGCAATGGCCATCCTGCCAGGTGGCCTTTGCTGCAGCTGTGTTGTACCCGTGGGGAGGGCCCCTGGTTGGAGTGGGTGGCATCAGGACGGATGACACGTGATGAAGCATAGTCAATCATTTCTTGCTGGTGGTGAAACACCAGCAGTCTCTAAGCGATCACGAGTTCAATTTAACACACAGAAGTACAACCCCAAATCGTTCCCCTTCTTGGCCACACAAAGGGAGGAACATCAGGCTAAGGATGGCAGCGGATTTTATTTGCCCCGGTACCTTGTATGTTACAGAACTGATGGGGAATCTTTCTTGACGAAGCCTGAGTTTTCTGTTGAGCATTTAGGGGAGTTACTTGCTTGTGACAAGCTGGGGATGTTTCTGTAACAATCACACCCCTTAAGAGCTTAAGCATGTTTCAGGGTATCATATTTCACAGAGACCTTTTACAGTCCGAAGATGAGCTGTGCGCCAATTTAAAGCGGCGAGGTGTACATTTCGTCCGGTGTGTCCACCAGGTCTGAAGGATAAGTTGCCACCAGTGCCTTCATCTTGGCCTTTGTGGTGATACATTGCCCAAGAAGGTCAAGGTGACGGTCCACTGCTGTGATGTAAAGCCCTATATCCCTCCCTCAATGCGGTGTTTTAAATGCTGGTAGTTCAGCCATATGTCTTCCCGCTGTACTTCCAGTGACATACGCTGAGATTGCAGATGCCCATCACATCCCAGTACTCAGTGTGCTCCGCCTCCCATCTATGTCAACTGCGGAGAGCACCATTTGCCTTGCTCTCGTGACTGCAGTATTCTCCAGAAAGAAAGGAAAATCGGGCAGCACAAGACCCTGGACAGACTGACCTACACTGAGGCTGAGAAAATTTGAACGCCTGCATCCTGTGCGTATGACATTCTTATGCTGCCGCTACAACAGTTGTGGCACCATCAGCTCTGCCAACCTAGGTCACCTGTCACAGCTGGAGGACTACACCTGCTCTCTTGATGGCGGGGGGCATTTCCCTTCCTGTTGCTCCTGCACCACCTACTTCAGGAGCAATACCCCTCCAACCATCAGGGACGGTCTGTCCCCACTTCTAAGCCGGAGAAGCCTAAGTCTTCTTCGGCTTCTATCGCTAGGAAGGGGTCCCTTGGGTCACTCCCTTACCAGGTTTCTTCTAGTGGGAAAGACAACTGCCAGTGGCTGAAGAGCCCAAAAGCATCTGATCATAGGGCTTCACGCTCATCTTCAGTCCCAGAGACTGAGCCAGTGAAGTCCTCCCAGCCAGGGAAACCCAAGGAACAGCTAGAGAAAACCCCCTAAGACCAAGGAAACTGCAGTGGCACCCACACCATTGCAACCTAGAAGCTCTGTGGCTGAGGATGAAGTGGAGAATGTGGTATCCGCTGAGGACCTGTATCTCGCCAGACCCTCAGACACAATGGATATAGACTGCTCAGGCAATAAATCGGTGGCAGCAGGTAACTGAGGTGTAAACGGCCTCATTTAATGTTCCAAGCCTTCCCAGTCTCGTGTGATCCTCCAGTGGAACTGTGGCAATTTGTTTTTGCTGCCTGTCTGAGCTATGGCAAGTGTTGAAGCTTTACACCAGCTTTCTGCATTGCATTCCAGGAAACCTGGTTCCTGGCAACGCAGACTCCTACCCTTCGCGGCTACAAGGGATATTACAAGAACTGTAGCAACTATAGTAGTGTCAGGTGGAGTTTGTGTTTGTCCTGAACTCGGTATGTAGTGAACTTGTGCCCCTTCAAACTCCTCTTAAAGCTGTGGCTGTCAGGATACAGACAACACAGGAGATAACTGTCTGCAGGGAATATCTCCCTCCAGATGGTGTGGTATCCCTGAACATATTGGCTGCACTGATTGATGAACTCCCTAAACCTTTCCTACTATGGGGAGATTTTAACACCATAACCCCTTATGGGGTAGCACCATGCTTACTGGCAGTGGCAGAGATTTCGCATATTTACTGTACCAACTCGACCTCTACCTCTTAAATACTGGGGCCGCCACACATTTGAGTGTGGCTCATGGTAGTTACTCAGCCATTGATTTACTCCCATCTATCCACTGGAGAGCACATGACTACCTGTGTGGTAGTGACCGCTTCCCCAGCATCAGGCACATTGACGCCTGCCTAGATGGGCTTTGAACAAGGCGGACTGGTAACTTACACCTCTGCTGTCACTGCTGAATCTCCCCTATATGGTAACATCAATGTTATGGTTGAGCTGGTGACTAGCAGCAGAAAACGCGATCCCCTGCTCTTTAGGGTGCCCGAGGCATAAGGCAGTCACTTGGTGGTCGCCAGAAGTCGCTGAAGCAATTGAGTGTGGGCGAGCTCTACAGTGACATAAGTGGCACCCTTCCCTGGAACACCTCATAGCCTTTAAACGGCTCCGTGCCCGTGTTTGCTACCTTATTAAACAATGGAAGGAGGAGTGATGGGAGACTTCTCCACAGTTGGGTGCCACTCGTCACCTTCCCAAGTCTGGCAAAGATCAAGCGTCTTTTCGGGTACCAGGCCCCAACAGTTGTCCCCGGTGTTACCATAAATGGTGAATTATATTCCGATGCATATGCGATTGCAGAGCACTTTGCTCGAGCCTCTGCGTAGGAGAATTACCACCCAGCCTTTTGCACACTCAAACGTCGCCTGGAAGGAAATGTCCTCTCATTCACAACATGCTGCAATGAATCGTGTAACACCCCATTTACAGAGTGAGAGCTCCTCAGTGCTCTTGCACAATGCTCAGACACAGCTTCTGGGCCTGATTGCATCCACAACCAGATGATTAAACATCTCTAATCTGACTACAAACGACATCTTCTCGTCATCTTCAACCTGATCTGGTGTGATGGTATCTTTCCATCACAATGGCGGGATAGCACCATCATTACGGTGCTCAAACCCAGTAAAAACCCGCTTGATGTAGATAGCTTTCGGCCCATTAGCCTCACCAACATTCCTTGTAAGCTGCTGAAACATATTGTATGTCAGCAGTTGGGTTGGGTCCTGAGTCACGTGGCTTGCTGGCTCAATGTCAGGGCAGCTTCCACCACGGTTGCTCTACCACTGATGATTTTGTGTCCATTGAGTCTGCCATCCAAATAGCCTTTTCCAAATGGCAACATCTGATTGCCGTCTTTTTTGACTTGCATAAAGCGTATGACTCAACTTGATGACACATCCTTGCCACATTGTATGAGTGGGGTCTCTGTGGACCACTCCCTAATTTTATCCAATACTTCCTGTTGCTCCGTACTTTTCGTGTCCAAGTTGGTGACTGCCATAGTTCCATCCATATCCAGGAGAATTGAGTCCCACAGTTCTGTTTTTAGTGGCCATTAACGATCTAGCAGCAGCTGTCGAGCTCTCTGCCTCATCTTCTCTGTATACAGATGACTTCTGAATTTCGTACTGCTGCTCCAGGGAGCCATCCACAAGGCACACAGTCATGGGCTCCAGCCCACGACTTCCAGTTTTCAGCCGCACTGTCATGTCATACACTTCAGTCGGTGTCATACCGTTCATGCGGAACCAGAACTTTACCTTAATGACGATCCACTCAGTGTTGTGGAGACTTATTTATTCTTAGGACTGGTTTTTGACTTCCAATTGACTTGGCTTCCTCACCTTCATCAGCTTAAGCAGAAGTGCTGGCAGCACCTCAGTGCCCTCCACTACCTGAGCAACACTAACTGGGGTGCAGATTGCTATACACTGCTGCAGCTCTACAGAGCCCTTGTTCCATCCTGCCTTGACTATGGGAGTCTGGTTTATGGTTCGGCAGCACACTCAGTGTTGCGTTTAATTGACCCAGTGCCTCATTGTGATGCTTGTCTAGCGACGGGAGCTTTTAGGGAGAGTCTGGTGACCAGTGTCCTGGTGGAGGCTGGAGTCCCTCCATTGCAGATTAGGCATCCGCAATTGCTCTCCAGTTATGTTGCACATGTTCGTAGTTCTCCTGCGCATCTGAATTACCGTCTTCTTTTCCCACCCAAAGTGGTTCATCTCCCGCTTTGGCGGGCCAGGTCAGAACTTAAAATTGCAGTTCGTGTGCGATCCCTTCTCTCTGAACTGGAATCCTTGCCTTTACCACCTATAATTGAGGTTCATTCATGTACACCTCCATGCTGCACACCTAGGCCACGGCTTCGTCTTGACCTTTCACATGGCCTAAGGACTCAGTTAACCCTGCAACTTTCCGCTGTCTTTTCCTCTTGACATGTACTGGGGCTATGAAGTGGTTTACACAGATGTCTCGATGGCTGATGGTCACATTGGCTTTGCCTATGTTCATGGAGGGCACATAGAACAGCACTCCTTGCCAGATGGCTGCAGTGTTTTCACTGCAGAGCTGGCAGCCATATCTTCTGCTCTTGAGCACATCCGCTGATGCCCAGACAAGTCATTTCCCCTGTGTACAGACTCCTTGAGCAGCCTACATGCTATCTACCTGTGCTGCCCTCCTCATCCTTTGTTAGTGACCAACCAGGAGTCGTCCTATGCCCAGGAATGACAAAGGCATTCAGTAGTATTTTTATCTGGACACCAGGACTCATCGGAATCCCAGGCAATGAACTTGCCGACAGGCTGGCCAAACAGGCGATGCGGTAACAGCTTCTGGAGATAGGCATCTCCGAAGCTGTCCTGTGTTCTGTCTTACACCGCAGGGTTTTCCAGCTTTGGGGTACGGAATGGCAGAACAGCACGCACAACAAACTGCGTGTCATTAATAGACTATGAATGTGTGGAAGTCTTCCATGCAGGCCTCTCGCAGGGAATCAGTTGTCCTCTGTCGGATCCGCATTGGCCATACATGGCTAAGGCATTGTTACCTACTCAATCATGAGGACCCACCTCAGTGTTGCTCCCAAATGACAGTTGTCCACCTCTTGCTGGACTGCACACTTTTAGCCGCTCTGCGGCAGACTTTTAACTTTCCCAGCACTCTGCATTAAGTGTTGGGTGACAATGCCTCCACAGCAGCCTTAGATTTGTTTTATCTGAGAGTGGGTTTTATACTTCTTTGTAGGTTTTAGTGCATGTTGTTTGTCCCTCTGTGTCCTCCACCGTAGTGCTTTTAGGGTGGAGGTTTTAATGTGTTGCAGAGTGGTTGGCTTTCTCTTTATTCTCGTGG
Source organism: Schistocerca serialis cubense (assembly GCF_023864345.2). Classification (NCBI taxonomy): domain Eukaryota; kingdom Metazoa; phylum Arthropoda; class Insecta; order Orthoptera; family Acrididae; genus Schistocerca; species Schistocerca serialis. The sequence goes on along the minus strand of NC_064643.1, from coordinate 375,603,033 downwards.
GGCCAGCCACTGTAATCTTTCATCTTTTACTCTCTTCTGTTTCTAGTGTCTCTGTTTTCTTGTCCTGTTTTGTTCCTTTTAGTGGTCATAGCCTGCCCTTTATTCTTGTGGCTTTTCCTTTCTTTCTATTTTGTTATTTTTCGTCCGTATTATTCTCTCTTGTGGCATTGTTTTATTAGGAACAAGGGACCAGTGACTTCGTAATTTCGTACATTTTCCTGCCTTTAAACGAACCAACCAACCAACATCTGGAGCTCATCACTTTCTTTCAGCATTGTCGTTCAGGAAACTTGGTTTCCAGCAATGCAGACCCCACCCTTTGTGGCTACAATTGATATTTTAAGAACTGCACTATGATAAGGTGTTTGTTGTTTTCACATGTTTTGGACTCTGTATATAGTGAATTTGTGCCTCTTGATACAAGATGCTTTCACCTCCACTGTTGGTTTCAGCTCCCTGCTACATGCAGGCTTTGATTTGGCAATCCAGAGTGCAACAGCAGCCATTCCAGCTGACTTAGTGATCTGCTGTTCTTTGGGGTTTCTCTCCCCCCCCCCCCCCCCCCCCTCTCCCCTTCCTCTCAGAAAATAGTACCTTGGTGGACCTTAGAAATTGCTGAGGCCATTAGAGATTGCAGGTGGGGCTCTTAGATATCGATAGAGTACCCACTGCCTTTAAATGGCTCCTTGACTGGGTCTGCCACTTAATAAATTGAAGGAAGCAAAGCTGCTGAGTACAGTGTGTTTCAACCATTTGACCATGTACACTTCCTTTACAGGTTTGGGCGAAGGTTAGCTGCCTCTACAGGTACCAGTCATCTGTAGGTGTAGCTGGTATTTACTTGAATGATGCTGTTTCCACTGACCCATATGCTGTCTCTGAACATTTTGCTCTCCATTATGCTCAAACATGTCTGAACTGTGTGTGCCTTTTGTGGATGGAACGAGTGCTCTAATCTCACTACATGCTACCTGGAGCCCTGTAAACAAGAATCAGTGAGTGGGAATTTTTTGAGGCTCTAGCCCTTTGCCCTGATCCAGCCTTAAGGACCACAAAAAACTACTCAAACACCTATCAGTGGATTGTCAGTGTCATCTATCTCCAACCACATCTGGAGTGAGAATATGTTCCTGTCTGAATGGTGAGACAGCATCCCAGTACTGAAACAGGTAAGCATCCCCTAGAGATGGACAGCTATTGTCCAATTAGTATTGCCAATGTTATCAATTAGTATCTCTTATGTTATCAATAAGTTGCTCAGATGCATGGTGAGCCAGCAACCCTTTTGGCTCCTTGAGTCTCAGGTCTTTCTGGCTTCATGCCAGGGCAATATTTGCCAATGCCATTCCACTGCTGATGATTTGATTTGCCTTGAGTCTGCCATATGGACAGCTTTTGACTGACGTCAACTCCTTATTGCCGTCTTCTACGGCCTACAAAAGGCGGACACCACTAGATCACACCGCATACTTGCTACTTTATGCGAGTGGGGTCTCCAGGGTCCACTCCCAATATTTGTCCAGAATGTCTTGTTGCACCATATTTTCTGGGTTAAAGTTTGTGCTTCCTATAGTACCCTGCCCCAATATAAAAGAGAATGGGGTCTCACAGGACTCCGTATTAAGTGTCCCTCTCTTCCTAGTGGCCATCAATGGCCTAGCAGCAGCTGTGGGATCTTCAGTATCACCCTTCTTGTACACTGATTGTTGCTTTTACTATTGCTCCTCTAGTGCTGATGTTGAACGCAAACTGCAGGGTGCTGTTCGAAATGTGGACTCTCATGCATGACTTTAAGCTTCCAGCCATTAAGACTCAAGTCACGCACTTCTGTTGACATTGTGCTGTTTGACCACACCTAGAACTTCATCTCAACAACCAATTACTCCATGTGCTGCACTTACATTTTGGGGAGTGGTCTTCGATGCCCAGCTGATGTGGCTTACCCATATTGAGCAATGGTGCTGACAACACCTTAATACACTTCACTGCCTCAGTAACAGCAGCCGGGACATAGACTGCACTACCTTTCTGCAGCTTTACAAAGCCCAGATTCTTTCCCATCTTGATTATGGGAGTCTGGCATATGTTTCAGCCTCACTCCCAGCATCATGGTTACTGGAGAAGATATACCACTTTGGAGTCCAACATGCAACAGGAGCCTTTGGAGCTGCCCTTTCGAGCTGCCCTACTACTACAGATCCAGAACTGGGTCACAACTGCACCTGGGCTACAGTGGGTCATTTCTGAGCTCAAAGTTCTCCATGTCACCTTGTCAGGGAGCAATCTTGTGTGCCACCATGGCATGTACCCTGACCTCAGATGTCTGTTTATTGGACCAAAGGATTCAGTTTACCATGTCGTTTTTTGCCACCTGTTCCTGGCTGTCCTTGATGCTTCTGGGTTCGGAAGTAGTATACACTAACGCCACAGTCAGTGGATGAACCGGTTTTGCATACACACGTGTAAGGTGCAGTGATCTAAGCTACGTGGCAAACGGATGCAGTGTCTTCACAGCTGAATTGGTGGTCATCTAATGAGCCCTTAGCCATGCTTGTTCTTTCACCAGCTGTTCCTCTGAGCAGCCTTCAGGCTACAGACCGATTCTGCTCTCACCATCCATTAGTCATGACCATCCAGGATCTTCCTGACCTCCAAGCTGGATGGCTGGCCATTTGTGTGGAACCCTGGACATGTTGGGTCCTCAGGGAATGAACATGCTAACCGGTGGGCAAAGTTGGCTACCTGAATGCTGATTTTGGAAATGCAGGTCCACAAATGGGACCTTCAGTCAGCTCTATACCATCAATTGTTGGTCTGGAAATCAGATTTGTTCACCTTGGACTCACCCAAAAGAGGGCCATAAAGGTGACCACGACCACATGGCAGTCTTCCCTTCACACACTCCTTGCAGAGAATCCACTGTCCTGGTCTCTGCCCCCCCCCCTCCCCCACCCCTCACTCCCTTCCAGGGCACTCGATGATCTTTGGCAGGTTTGTGCTTGGCTACCACGTGGCTCCATCCTTTGCAGCATCTTTTCCCTTCCATGCTCTTGCTATTTTCTTTCCCCATCTTGGGAACATACATTGTGTTTTTGGGAATGTTCGGCACTGTCTGTAGCTGACTTTTTATGTCTCACCACTGTTTCATTTCTTTTTCCCTTCTTTGTTCATCTTCTCCTATCCTTCCTCCACTTTGGCATTTGAGGCTTCTCCTTTTCTTCCTCCTGCTGCACTCTTGAAGGCTGGCCCTCCTGTCTGATGTGTAATAGATGACTAGGTAATGTAATTCCCAGCCCTGGTCGACAGGTAGGGCTCACACTTGTCTCCTGGTACAGCAGGCCAGGTTCAGGGAGGGTGATAGCCTGAGTTGCTACATTCCCAAATTGCTGATTGGTCCATCTGTCAGGTGTTCAAAGGTGCGACCTTGAACAGTCACATAAGGCGGGAGCATCTCCTTGTGAAGGAAGTCCGCCCCCAGTTGGAAGGAGCATGCCATTGGAGACACTGGTAATCACGGGAATTTTCTCACAATGAGCCAATCATCTTCAAAATCCGTCTCTACAAAACTTAAACGGAATGAGACTAATGATTCAAAGACCCTCCCAACTGCACCACGGTTCATCATGGTTTCCCATACTGAAAAAGGTCAGTCCTTCGCAATGGTAAATCAGTTTATTATTCAGAAAGGTGATGAAATTGCTGGCCCTGTGAAATACTGTGCGCATTCATGGAATGGCACTTTGCTTTTGGAGCCTATTTCTGATTCTCAAGAAAAACTACTGCATGCCGCTTTGTTTCCTCACGGCTAACCTGTATGTGTCAAAGCCCATAGAACTCTAAATTCTTCCCATAGTGTTAATTATATTAGGCTGCTCGATGGTCTGACAGACTGAAATCCAAACATACCTCTCTGATCACTCATTGTTGTGTATCAGGTGATGAGCAACACAGATGCCTCCTTAGTGCCCACCCGCACTATTTTTCTCACGTTTGATAGTAGTGATGCTGTCAAATATCAAAGCAGATTATGAAGTTATGGCAGTCAGATTGTACGTTCCGAACCAGATTCACTGCTACCAGTGTCATTGTTACAAACACTCTTGAATGTCCTGTTGACACACAACCAACTGTGTAATTTGTGGTAGGGATGTGCACGAGGGCGATTGTCCCCTTCCTTCTCCCCAATGTATCAATTGCAATGGTGACCATGCTCCCTCATCTCGTATGTGTCCTGTGTATCTTGAGCGGGATGTCCAGGTGATGTGGGTAAAGGAAAAAGTTCCTTACCTGTTCGCTCGCAAGTTACTGCCCAGCCGCAGACCCTGCGTTCTAGTCTGGCGCTTGCAGCACTTTTCTTGCTACATCTCGCTCCGTGAAGAACATTTCCACACAGACGTGCAACCTCAAATTCAGATTTGAGGTTCTGAAATCACCCAGTGTCAAGGTAGCATCCCTGGTGCCCCCTCCATCTGTGCAGCAAACCATCACACTTGGCCCTCACAGGACAGTCACCAGCTATACAACTGGCAGGCCGGAAAGAACAGAGGGAATACTCCTGTGAAGACTTCCTAAATCTCTCCAGCCAACCAACACCTGAGTCTTCCTCTGCTAACCGGAGAGGCTCAAAGAACTCCTTCACAAACTCGAAGATGGTGTTGCCACAAGTTACCTTCGCCTGGCTGGCCTCCGTGTCACTGGTGCGCACCACTAACCATTTTTGTGTTGGGCTCCTCAGGCTGACAACAGAAGGAAGCAGATGCTTCTGCAGACCTCATTAGCAGGGTCCTGCTGTCCCTGTTCTGCTGCAGCAAGTCTTCAAAGGCTGGCACTCTGCAGCTGCTGAGGGGACACCCCCTTTCATTTTTTTGTCATTACTCTCCTCCAATGGAACGTTTACAGCTGTAGATGAAACAGTGGATTTATGGCTGCTTTTAGAATCACAGTGTCCACTTGTACTCTTCCTTCAGGAAACAAAACTGCATCTTTATGGCCGCTTTGAGCTTTTGCATTTCTCCCTAGTCTCTTTTGACCTCCTGCCTGAGGTCAGCATTCCATCTCCTGGGGGAGGCATGCTGCTCATATGGGATGACATTAATAGTAAAACCATCTCCCTGACCACCCATCTTCAAGTTTTTGAAGTTCCTTTCCCTCCCTCATTTGGCCTTTTCACTTTTTACCATTCACATCCCTCCATTGTCACCAGGGTTGACTTCCTCCAGCTTATTGGGTAGCTACCTCACCTATTCTTGCTGCTTGGTGACTTTAACGTGCACCATCCCATTTGGGGTTCTCCCAGAACCTGTCGGAGGTGCCCTGACCTTCTTAATCATCTAAACCTCTTCTGCCTTAACACGGGAGCACCCACGATCCTTCCAGGCTCTCTGCACACCTGTTCCCATTTGGACCTATCCTTGTGCACTACCCAACTTGCCCATCATCTCTAGTGGTCCGTTCTAACACCTACTTGAGCAACCATTTCCCGTGTGCTATCAGTTTCCTGACTCCTACCCCATCTGTGTGCACACCCAAATGGCAGCTTACGAAGACCAACTGGAGGCTATACTCCTCCCTGGTGACCTTCGGAGAACAGGATTTCCCCAGGTGTGATGATGAGATGGACTATCTTACAAACATTATTCTTACTGCTGCAAAATGTTCCCTTCCTTGACCTTCATCCTTACCACATCGTATCCCGGTACCTTGGTGGACTGAAGCATGCTACAATGCAGTTCGCACCCAAGGACATGTTCTCAGCATTTTTAACTGTCATCCTACGATGGCAAACTGCATTCATTATAAACAAATGGATGCACAGTGTAATTGCATTCTTCAGGATAGCAAATAAGCTAGCTGGATATTATTAACTAGTTGTTTTAACAATTCCACTCCCTCTTCATTCTTGTGGACCAACTTCCGACAGCTCTCTGGGACCAAGTTCCATTCCCCAATATCTGGCCTGCTAGTAGCAGATGGTTATTGTGGACCCGATTGTATGCAGAAATTTTGAGCTGCTCCCATTGTCAACCTGCCTTCCTCCATCAGAGACGAGTGGAGGTGGTTCAGGCGATACCCTTCTCTTCGCAGAATTGATACAATGCTGTCTTCACTATGAAGAAGCTAGATCATGCTCTCACTTCAGCCTGATCTACCACCCTAGGGCCAGATGCTGTTAATATTAAGATGTTGCAGCAACTTTCTCTTGCGGGCAAGCACTTTCTGCTTAATATGTACAACTGCATCTGGGCAGTGGGCACATTTCCCAGACATTGGCATGAAGCCACCATCATACCCATACTAAGTCCGGTAAGGTCAAAAACTTTCTTTCTAGCTACCACCCCATCTCTTACCAGCTGCATTTGCAAGGTGATGAAACATATGATTCATGCCCAGCTGGTATGGTCACTAGAGTCTCGCAATTTACTGACGAATGGATTTAGTGTGGTGTTCTGCAGTTGACTATCTCCTTACTTTGTCAACCCATGTCATGAATGGTTTTCCACAGAAATCTGACTGGCTGTGTCTTCCAATTTAGAGAAGGCCTAAGACACCTGTTGGAGAACTGGTATCCTCTGTACTCTTTACAAGTGGGGCTTCTGTGGCTGCCTGCCCTGTTTCCTTCAGGCATTTTAAGACAGTTTTCAAGGTGTGTGTGTGTGTGTGTGTGTGTGTGTGTGTGTGTGTGTGTGTGTGTTCTGCCTTGTTGGACACCTTTACCCAAGAAAACAGTGTGCCTTCAGGGTTCCGTCCTGAGTTTCGTCATCTTTGCTATCGCCATTAATCCTATAATGCCTATCCCTGCCTGGCATCTCCAGCTCCCTTTTTGTTGATTATTTTGCCATCTGTTGCAGTTCCTTATAGACCTGTCTCGTTGGGTAGCATTTTCAGCGATGTCTTGATTGTCTTTACTCGTGGAACATACAGTGGCTTTCTTTTTTCCACTGACAAAACTGTTAGTATGAATTTCTGGTGGTGCTATTGGTTTCTTCTGGCATCTTTACATCTTGGACCTGTTGCTCTTCCGTTCATTGAAACTACGAAATACCTGAGATTCCTGCTCGATAAGAAACTTTCTTGGTCCTCCCACGTGTCTTACCTGGCAGCCTGCTGTATATAGTCCCTCAATGTCTGTGTCCTGAATGGTACTTCCCGGGGGTGCTGATTGAACCACCCTCTGTTTCTACTAGTCTCTTGTCTGTACAAGACTCTACTATGGGTGCTTTGTTTATGCATCTGCACGTCCATCTCTTATGCTGCCTCAGTACAAGCCACCATTGTGGCATCCATTTGACCGCGGGCTACTTTTACACTAGTCCCATTGTGTCTGTGCGCTGAAGCTGCTGAACTCACTGTCCTACTGCCATGACTTTCTCCTCAGTAGGTATGCATGCAATTTGTCTGCCATGTGTGGCCACCTTTTTTATGCCTCCGTTGATGATTCCTTTGATCATCAGTATGTTGCACGGGACTGACGTGTAGTCGTTTTAAATTTCTCTTTCTTTGTGTTCTATAATTTTGACTTGGGCACGCATGATCCCAGTTGTCTGTGCCCTAAAGCAAAAACAAAAAACCAAAACCAAATCAAATAAATGGTCCCTCAATGTCCTACGTGTCCTCAATAGTACTTCCTGCTGTGTGGATCAGACCACCCTCCTCCATTTGTACCGTTCTCTTGCCTGTTCAAAAGTAGACTATGAATGCTATGTTCATGCATCAGCATATCTGTCCCTCTTAAATCATCTCTCTACCATCCACCATCGTGACATCCATTTGGCCACTGATACCTTTCACACCAGCCTGGTGGAGAGTCTGTAGGAAGAAGCTGCTGAACTACTGCTGTCCTAATGCCATGACTTTCTCATCATCAGATATGCATGCTGTCTGTTTGCCATGCATGGCCATCAATCAATTCCTCCTTCAACTCCTCTATCATCAGTCCCCCTGCGGGTCTAGGGTAAGAATAGGCCCCAGGTATTCCTGCCTGTCGTAAGAGGCGACTAAAAGGAGTTTCAACCGTTTCGGCCTTCCATGTGATGGTCCCCCTTGGGGTTTGACCTCTATTTCTCAAAATTCTACAGAAGTACGAGCCTTTTGGGGAAGGACACCTTACGTGGTGTACCACTGGTCCCCAGTGCACTAAGACCTTGGCACTCAGCATTGTAGCGGCGTTGTAACCACACCCACTATTCCTCAAATTGGGCCTAAACGCCTGATGGGTTGTACAAGTTACGCCCATAGTGCATCCCCATCTGCACCTACGATCATGATGGACTTCCCATGGCACCAGAAATCCAGCACGGTAGCCAGCCCGTTGTGGTGGGGTCGTCATTTACCCTCTAGGTTGTAGCCCCCTGACAACACAGGGATCGTACTGCCGATACCTGAGCTGCACCCTCCCCACGTCGGCCAAGGAGTAGATGCCCGTCTCCTTGGGGCATCAGGACTCCCGTCAACGGTCATCCTGCCAGGTGGCCCTTGCTGAGGCTGGGTGGCACCCGTGGGGGAGAGCCCCTGGTCGGTGTGGGTGGTATCGGGGCGGATGTTTCGGAGATGAAACGTCAACACGTATCAGGTCGCTCTGCGGCAGTCTTTCAAAAGGAAAGGTACTGTCTCTGGTTCTGGTTCTCCTGCCCTTTCCCCCTTGGCCACTCCCTGGGAGGAGGGACAGGCCCCGCCGGCTTGGGGCGAAGTACTTCCCCCGCTATTTGGTCTGTTCTCGAACCGATGGGGGGGACGTTCGCCACCTCCAAGCCCATGTTCTTTGTTCAGCACATTGAGGACATCTTCGGGGAAATCGAGGCTCTCAGTAAGATGCGTTTGGGGTCCATTCTTATAAAGACCACCTCCGCCACACAGTCGGCGGCACTCCAGGCGTGCGACCGCCTAGGGGACATCCCAGTGTCCATTGTCCCACATCTGGCACTAAATAGGACGCAGGGGGTTATTTTTCATCGGGACCTCCAGCTGCAATCTGATGAGGAGCTCAGGGCCAACCTGGAGCGCCGAGGCGTGCATTTCGTCCGGCGAGTCCAGCGCAGCCCCAAAGACCGTCGTGTCGACACCGGTGCCTTATTCTTCGCCTTTGAGGGGGACGTTCTCCCGGAGAAGGTAAAGGTGATGTGCTACCGGTGCGACGTGCGACCTTACGTCCCGCCTCCTATGCGCTGTTTTTGGTGTTTGCACTTTGGGCACATGTCGTCACGGTGTGAGGCTGAGCCCCTTTGTGGCGATTGCGGACGTCCTCTTCGTGAGGAACATACATGCACCCCACCACCTCGGTGCGTTAATTGTCCTGGCATCCACTCGCCTAGATCCTCAGACTGCCCCGCGTATCAGAAGGAGAAGAAGATACAAGAACTCAAAACTTTGGATCGTCTCTCTTATTCTGAGGCCAGGAAGAAGTATGACCGCCTCCATCCCGTGCCGTTGACAACTTCGTTTGCCTCAGTTGTGTCCACTCCGTCCGCGGTATCCTCACCCCTATCCTGTCCCCCCTCCGCCTCCTCCCCCCATCCGGGGTCTCTGCCTCCGCCTCCCAAATCCCTCCCTTCCAAATCCTCCTCCCCAGGGGCCACCCTTCCTCCCCCCGCCTGAGAAGCGATCCTCTTCTCAGGCATCCATCGGGGAAACGTTCCGGACCCCAGCTTCCGAGGTCCGGCGTTCCAAAACGGACCCTGCGCGTGGGGACCTTCTTCGGGTCCAGCCCACCATCCCTGTGCCTCCCCGGACTTCCAAGGAGGCCTCCAAGAAATAGTCTCTATCCCCCTCTCCACCCCGGCGCGTTTCGTCCGACGCTCCATCCGTGAGTCGCTGCTCCCGGCCGTCCTCAGTTTCGCCGGGACGCTCTGCTGCCAGGCGCTCAGCTGGCCTCTCGTCGGCAAATGATGCTGCCCCTCCTGCACAACCAGGGACAGCGGCCGCAGCTGGCGACGACTCGATGGAGCAGGATCCGCCTCCCGCCGGTTGTAGCGTTGTTCCCTCGAAACCTGGCCCTCCGCGGCCGTCGACGTGACCAGCTCTTCCCCCATCTCGTTCCCCCTCTTTTTTGACTAGCGATGGCCTTGTTACATTTGAACATAAGAGGTATTCGATCTAATCGAGAGGAATTACAACTGCTCCTCCGCCTGCACTGTCCGCTCGTCCTTGGTCTCCAGGAAACAAAGTTGTGCCCAACTGACAGTATTGCCTTTCCCCACTATACCTCGGAGCGGTATGACCTCACCCCTGTGGACGGTATCCCAGCTCATGGTGGGGTCATGTTGCTCGTTCGGGACGATGTCTATTACCATCCCATCCCATTGACGACCCCACTCCAAGCAATAGCTGTCCGTATTACTCTTTCTGCTTTTACTTTTTCAGTTTGTACCATCTACACTCCATCGTCATCCGCTGTTAGTCGGGCTGACATGATGCACCTGATTGTTCAGCTTCCCCCGCCGTTTTTATTGTTTGGCGACTTCAATGCCCATCATCCCCTTTGGGGCTCTCCTGCATCCTTTCAAAGAGGCTCACTCTTGGCGGATGTCTTCAACCATCTCAATCTTGTCTGCCTCAATACTGGCGCCCCGACTTTCCTCTCGGACTCTACTCATACCTAACTTGGACCTCTCGACTGTTCTACCACTCTTGCCCGTCGGTTCGAGTGGTATGTCCTTTCTGACACCTATTCGAGCGACCACTTCCCCTGTGTCGTTCGTCTCCTGCACCACACCCCATCCCCACGTCCTTCGAGCTGGAACATACCGAAAGCTGACTGGGGACTTTACTCCTCCCTGGCGACCTTTCCGGACCACGATTTTCTCAGTTGTGACAGTCAGGTCGAATACCTCACGGCTGTTATCATCAATGCTGCCAAACGTTCTATTCCTCGTACTACCTCTTCTTCACGTCGCGTTTCCGTCCCCTGGTGGAACAAGGCCTGTAGAGACGCTATCCGTGCTCGACGACGTGCTTTACGCACCTTTCGCCGCCATCCTACGTCGGCGAATTGTATTGGATACAAACGACTCCGGGCGCAATGCTGTAGTCATCAAAGACAGCAAAAAAGCTTGTTGGGCCTCTTTCACCAGCTCCTTTAACAGTTTTACTCCCTCTTCTGTCGTATGGGGTGGCCTGCGCCGGCTGTCGGGCATTAAGGCCCACTCCTCGGTACCTGGCCTGACCTCAGGTAATGAGGTCCTCGTTGATCCTGTGGCTGTCTCCAACGCCTTCGGCTGGTTTTTCACGGAGGTTTCAGGCTCCGCCCATTACGACCCTGTCTTCCTTCCCAGGAAAGAGGCAGAAGAGGCTCGGCGACCTTCCTTCCACTCGCTGAATCTGGAAACTTATAATGCCCCCTTTACTATGCGGGAACTCGAACGTGCGCTTGCACTGTCCCGGTCGTCTGCTCCGGGGCCCGATGCCATTCATGTTCAGATGCTGGCACACCTTTCTCCGGCGGGCAAAAGCTTCCTTCTTCGTACCTACAATCGCGTCTGGACCGAAGGTCAGGTCCCCATGCGTTGGTGTGACGTCGTCGTTGTTCCTATACCCAAACCCGGGAAGGATAGACACCTTCTTTCTAGTTACCGCCCCATTTCTCTTACAAGCTCTGTCTGTAAGGTGATGGAGCGCATGGTTGATGCTCGGTTAGTTTGGATTCTTGAATCTCGACGGCTACTTACCAATGTCCAATGCGGCTTTCGTCGCCGCCGCTCTGCTGTTGACCACCTTGTGACCTTGTCGACATTCATCATGAACAACTTTTTGCGAAGGCGCCAAACGGTCGCCGTGTTCTTCGACTTGGAGAAGGCTTATGATACCTGTTGGAGAGGAGGTATCCTCCGCACTATGCACAAGTGGGGCCTACGCGGTCGTCTGCCCCTTTTTATTGATTCCTTTTTAACGGATCGAAAGTTTAGGGTACGTGTGGGTTCCGTATTGTCCGACGTCTTCCTCCAGGAGAACGGAGTGCCTCAGGGCTCCGTCTTGAGCGTAGCCCTTTTTGCCATCGCGATCAATCCAATTATGGATTGCATTCCACCTAATGTCTCAGGCTCTCTCTTTGTCGATGACTTCGCGATCTACTGCAGTGCCCAGAGACCCCCCAGGGGATCCACAACTCTTTTGTGGATACGTGCGTAGCGAGCACGGGGCCCCGAGCTAATGTGGCCTTCCTTCCTTTCCGGGCTGCATACCTTCCCTTTCCGCATCCTTCCCCATCCCCTGTCTTCACCCCCCCCCCCCCTCACCTCTTGCTCTTTCCTTCACTTTCTCCCCCTCTGGGAGTATGGTTTGCGCCTACGTCCGGAGACGGACGCTTGTAAATGTACCGCATTCTTCTTCTTCCTTGCTTGTATGTCTTCTTCCTTCCTTTGTCCTTCTCCTTTCCTTACCTCTTCTCTTTACCCTTTTCTCCGCTGCGGCGTTTGAGACCCCCTCTTCTTTCCTTTCCCTTTCTCTTTCTTCCTCCCTGTGCGTGTCTGAAGGCCGACCCACGCACTTCCATGCGTAGCCGGTGACGGGGTAACGCGTAATTCCCCGCCCCGGGTAGACAGGTAGGACACGTACGTACCCCCTGGTAAAGGCCAGGCCCAGGGAGGGGTGATTACCCGAGCTGATACCTTCCGAAAGTGCCGATTGGTCCCTCCGTCCGTATGTCGGGAGGTGTGACCTGAGGTGTGAACAATCACCTAAGGCGGGTGTGCCCTCGGTGAGGGCCCCCACAAGGGAGGAGCGCGCCATCGGAGACGCCGGTAATCATGGGGGATTCTTCCGCAATGGTTTCCTCACCTTCCACTATGTCTGCTCACAAACGTAAGTTCACTGAGTCTCAGCCACAGACGGTTCTTCCATCGTTGCCACAGTTCCTTGTTGTTTCTCGGTCTGACGAAGGTCACGACTTTTCCACGGTCAACCCTTTCATTATTCAGAAAGGTGTCGACGCAATTGCGGGTCCTGTAAAGTCTTGTTCCAGATTACGGAATGGTACCCTGTTGTTAGAAACACACAGTGCCCTCCAGGCTCAAAAATTGCTGCGTACTTCTCTGCTCCACACCTTCCCTGTCCGGGTGGAACCGCACCGTACCTTAAATTCCTCGCGTGGAGTCGTTTATACACGCTCCCTCGATGGATTGTCTGACGAAGAAATTCAGCACTACCTGTCTGACCAGGGCGTCACCGCTGTTCATCGGGTTATGAAAAGGGTTGACTCGAACATCATTCCAACCCGCACTGTCTTCTTGACTTTTGACAAAGTTCAACTCCCGTCAAAAATCAAAGCAGGCTATGAGATAATTTCCGTTCGCCCTTATGTCCCAAACCCTACGCGTTGCTATCGATGTCAGCGGTTTAATCACACCAGCCAGTCCTGTTCCAATCCGGCCAAATGTGTTACGTGTGGCAGGGATGCCCATGAGGGTGCTTGTCCACCTCCATCCCCTCGCTGCATCAACTGTATGGGTGACCACGCTGCTTCCTCTCGAGATTGCCCTGTTTTTAAGGACGAAAAGCTGATCCAGGAAATAAGAGTGAAGGAAAAGGTGTCGACCTTTGCTGCTCGAAAGTTACTCGCCAGTCGACAGCCCACCGTGCCTCAGAAAGGAAAATACAGCGCTGTCCTTGCTTCTCCTCGGCCAACAAAGGAGGCGGCCACGCAGACTTGCGACCTCACATTTAGTACCACGGTCGTCAGATCGGCCAGCGCAAAGATCGCCCGTTCAACCTCACCTCTTTCGCCTGCCCACTCTATGGCTCACCCTTCGTCGGGTTCTGCTAAATCTCGAGCCCAAAAGTCAGACGCCAAGTCTACAAAAAAAGAGCATTCTCGTGAAGAGTTTTTACGTACTGCAACTTCACAACCATCGGTTCCTCCTTCATCTAAACATACCTCCAAGAAGGCTACGAAGAAACACAGTTCCTCTCCTTCTCCGCCAAGGCGTGTCCCATCTACAGCACCACCTGGCGGAAATCGCCCTCGGCCATCTTCTGTGTCGCCGAGGCGCACTGTTGGTGGCCGGTCAACTGGCCGATCGTTGGTGGCAGGAGCTGCTCCTGACCAACCTATGGATCAGGATCTTCTGCCTTCGACTGAATGCCATTCCATCCTGTCGGTCGCAAGCTCTGAGAAGTCGTTGAGTTGACAGCACCCTTGGTGACGTTCCTCCATTTTCTGTTCACCCTATGTCCATTATCCACTGGAATATCCGCGGCATTCGCGCCAATCGGGAGGAATTGTCGATCCTCTTACGATCCTACTCGCCGGTCATCTTCTGTCTTCAGGAAACAAAGCTGCGTCCCCATGACCGCTTTGTTCTCCCTCATTTTCAGTCCGTCCGATATGACCTCCCCTCTGTTGAAGGCACTCCAGCCCATGGAGGACTCATGATTCTGCTCCATGATACTCTCCATTATCACCCAATCCCCTTAAACACTTCCTTCCAAGCTGTCGCCGTCCGTCTTTCCCTTTCTGGATACACGTTCTCTCTTTGTACGGTATACATTCCATCGTCTACACCAATGGAACGAGCTGATCTCCTTCATCTTCTTGATCAGCTTCCACCCCCCTACTTGCTGGTTGGGGACTTCAATGCCCACCACCCGCTTTGGGGATCTCCACATCCTTGTCCACGTGGCTCACTATTGCTAGACGTCTTCCACCAAGCGGATCTAGTCTGCCTCAACACTGGGGTCCCCACATTTTTGTCTGCCTCCACGGCAAATTTATCCCATTTGGACCTTGCGGTCGGTACTGTTCCGCTAGCTCGGCGCTTCGAATGGTTCGCCCTTGATGATACACACTCGAGTGACCACTTTCCATGTGTTCTTCGACTGCAGCCTCAACTGCCATATATGCGCTCGCGACGCTGGAAGTTTGCCCAAGCCGATTGGACACTTTTTTCGTCTCTAGCGACATTCGATGACCGTCGCTTTCCCAGCGTCGACGATGAGGTCACACATTTTACCGACGTTATTCTCACAGCTGCGGAACGTTCAATACCACGCACCTCCGAATTGCCCCGGCGCCCTCCAGTTCCTTGGTGGAACGAGGCATGCCGTGACGCAATACGTGAGCGGCGACGTGCTCTTCGCATTTTCCGTCACCATCCAACTTTGTCCAACTGTATCCGATATAAGCAGCTCCGTGCGCGATGCCGTCGCGTCATCCGCGATAGCAAGAAGGCAAGCTGGAAATTCTTTACTAGCTCATTTAACAACTTCACTCCCTCCTCGGAAGTTTGGAGTCGGCTTCGACGGTTCTCAGGCGCGCCTAGTTTCTCCCCGGTCTCTGGGCTCACTGTCGCGCATGATACCTTAGTGGACCCCGTCGCAATTTCTAACTCATTGGGTCAGCACTTTGCTGAGATTTCGAGCTCTTCAAATTACCCGCCAGCGTTTCTCCCGAAGAAACGTGCAGCGGAAGTGCGACATCTTGCTTTCTCCTCTCAAAATCGCGAAAGCTACAATACTGTTTTCTCCATGCGCGAACTCCAACATGCACTCTCTTCTTCTCGCTCCTGCGCCCCAGGACCGGATGGTATCCATGTCCAAATGTTGCTGCATTTATCAACCCATAGCCTGCGTTACCTCCTTCGCCTTTATAATCGAATTTGGACCGACAGTACCTTTCCCAGGCGATGGCGGGAAGCTATCGTCGTTCCCGTTCCGAAACCTGGAAAGGACAAACATCTCCCCTCTAGCTATCGCCCCATTTCTCTCACGAGTAGTGTCTGTAAGGTTTTGGAGCGTATGGTGAATTACCGTTTAGCTTGGTGGCTGGAGTCCCGCAGTCTTTTAACACCAGCCCAATGCGGATTCCGAAAGCATCGTTCTGCTGTTGACCATCTTGTTGCTCTCTCCAATTATATCATGAACAATTTTCTCCGGAAACGCCAAACGGTAGCAATATTTTTTGATCTGGAGAGAGCGTACGATACCTGTTGGAGGACAGGCATCCTCCGCACACTGTTCTCTTGGGGCTTTCGAGGCCGGCTGCCCCTTTTTCTTCGCGAATTTATGGCAGAGCGCACATTTAGGGTGCGGGTGAACACTACTCTCTCCCGTACTTTCTCCCAAGAAAACGGGGTACCCCAGGGCTCCGTGCTGAGTGTTGTACTGTTTGCCATCGCCATTAATCCAATTATGGATTGTCTCCTTCCTGATGTCTCGGGCTCCCTCTTTGTGGACGATTTTGCGATCTACTACAGCTCTCAACGGACCAGCCTTCTTGAAAGACGTCTTCAAGGATGTCTCGATCGCCTCCACTCGTGGAGCATCGAAACCGGCTTCCGTTTCTCACCCAGTAAGACCGTTTGTGTAAATTTTTGGCGACGTAAGGAGTTTCTTCCGCCCTCCTTACATCTAGGTCCTGTCAACCTTCCGTTTTCCGACGTCGCAAAATTCTTGGGTCTTATGTTTGACAGAAAACTGTGCTGGTCCTCCCAAGTTTCCTATCTTTCGGCTCGCTGTCTGCGTTCCCTTAACACCCTCCGTGTCCTGAATGGTACCTCTTGGGGAGCGGACCGGGTGGTCCTTCTCCGCCTCTATCGCGCCTTAGTGCGCTCGAAATTGGATTATGGAAGCATAGTCTACTCCTCTGCTCGGCCGTCTATTCTTCGGCGTCTCGACTCTATCCACCACCGTGGATTACGTTTAGTGTCTGGAGCTTTTTACACCAGCCCTGTGGAAAGCCTTTATGCTGAGACTGCTGAACCTCCACTGTCCAATCGGCGGGCAGTCCTTCTGAGTCGTTATGCTAGCCATCTGTCTTCCATGCCTGTTAATCCAGCCTATAACCTTTTTTTCGACGCCTCCTTTGATGTCGAGTATGCAGGCCGCTCCTCCTCCCTCCTACCCCCGGGAGTCCGCTTCCGTCAACTGCTCCATTCTCTTTCCTTCCGCTTTTCTAAAACCTTCTTGACAACTTGGGGTACAGCACCGCCTTGGCTCCGTCCCCGGATCGACTTGCTCAGAGACCTATGTCAATTTCCCAAGGATGGTACCCCTACACTTGTTTACCGTCGGGCATTTGCTGCTCTATGTGCACAAATGACGGAAGCCACATTTATTTACACCGATGGCTCGAAAACATCGTTAGGTGTAGGGAGTGCCTATATTGTTGGCGACACCCCAAATCACTTTCGGCTTCCCGACCAGTGTTCGGTTTATACTGCGGAGCTTTACGCTGTTCTCCAGGCTGTCCACTACATCCGCCGCCATCAGCGGATACAGTACGTAATCTGCTCAGATTCTCTCAGCTCTCTCCTCAGTCTCCAAGCTCTTTACCCTGTGCACCCTCTGGTCCACCGGATTCAGGACTGTCTGCGCTTGCTCCACCTGGGGGGCGTCTCAGTGGCGTTCCTCTGGCTCCCGGGACACGCTGGTATCTGTGGAAATGAGGCGGCCGATATAGCAGCCAAGGCTGCAGTCTCTCTTCCTCGGCCAGCTCTTCAGTCTCTTCCGTTTACCGATCTACGGAGCGGTTTATGTCGCCAAGTCACTCATTTATGGCATGCGCATTGGTCAACACTTCCCCACAATAAATTGCGGGAAGTGAAAGCCGTTCCTTGCGCTTGGACCTCTTCCTCCCGAACGCGTCGTCGGGAGGAGGTAATTTTAGCCCGACTCCGGATAGGGCACTGTCTTTTTAGTCATCGACATCTTTTAAGCGGTGATCCTCCCCCACTCTGTCCCCACTGCTCTCAGCTGTGGACGGTCAGACACCTTTTAATTGAATGCCCCTATTTTAATCCGCTACGCTCCCGTCTACAGCTATCGCTTGATCTATCGTCGATTTTAGCAGATGACACGCGCTCAGCTGACCGCGTTCTACAGTTTATTAGAGACAGTGAAATGACGTCAGTCATTTGAAGCTTTTTTTTGGGGGACAACCAACCCCTTTCTATAGTGGACTTTTAAGCATTCCTTCTGCCTTTAGTTTCTCAAATTTTCTGACTTTGTTTCCATTGCTGCTGATTTTAAATTTCGTTTTTTTCCTGTTTTCTACGTCACGGGCTGGGCGCTAATGACCATAGAAGTTTTGCGCCCTAAAAAAAACCACAAACAAACAAAAAACCGCCTTGGCACCGTCCCCGGATCGACTTGCTCAGAGACCTATGTCAATTTCCCAAAGATGGTACCCCTACACTTGTTTACCGTCGGGCATTTGCTGCTCTATGTGCACAAATGACGGAAGCCACATTTATTTACACCGATGGCTCGAAAACATCGTTAGGTGTAGGGAGTGCCTATATTGTTGGCGACACCCCAAATCACTTTCGGCTTCCCGACCAGTGTTCGGTTTATACTGCGGAGCTTTACGCTGTTCTCCAGGCTGTCCACTACATCCGCCGCCATCAGCGGATACAGTACGTAATCTGCTCAGATTCTCTCAGCTCTCTCCTAAGTCTCCAAGCTCTTTACCCTGTGCACCCTCTGGTCCACCGGATTCAGGACTGTCTGCGCTTGCTCCACCTGGGGGGCGTCTCAGTGGCGTTCCTCTGGCTCCCGGGACACGCTGGTATCTGTGGAAATGAGGCGGCCGATATAGCGGCCAAGGCTGCAGTCTCTCTTCCTCGGCCAGCTCTTCAGTCTCTTCCGTTTACCGATCTACGGAGCGGTTTATGTCGCCAAGTTACTCATTTATGGCATGCGCATTGGTCAACACTTCCCCACAATAAATTGCGGGAAGTGAAAGCCGTTCCTTGCGCTTGGACCTCTTCCTCCCGAACGCGTCGTCGGGAGGAGGTAATTTTAGCTCGACTCCGGATAGGGCACTGTCTTTTTAGTCATCGACATCTTTTAAGCGGTGATCCTCCCCCACTCTGTCCCCACTGCTCTCAGCTGTGGACGGTCAGACACCTTTTAATTGAATGCCCCTGTTTTAATCCGTTACGCTCCCGTCTACAGCTATCGCCTGATCTATCGTCGATTTTAGCAGATGACACGCGCTCAGCTGACCGCGTTCTACAGTTTATTAGTGACAGTGAAATGACGTCAGTCATTTGAAGTTTTTTTTTTTTGTGGACAACCAACCCCTTTCTATAGTGGACTTTTAAGCATTCCTTCTGCCTTTAGTTTCTCCAATTTTCTGACTTTGTTTCCATTGCTGCTGATTTTAAATTTCGTTTTTTTCCTGTTTTCTACGTCACGGGCTGGGCGCTAATGACCATAGAAGTTTTGCGCCCTAAAACCACAAACAAAAAAAAAAAGTGCCCAGAGAACATGCCTCCTGGAGCGCTGCCTCCAGCGTTGTCTAGACAGCCTCTACTCATGGAGCGTGGCAAATGGCTTCCGGTTCTCTGAAGAGAAGACGGTTTGTATCAACTTTTGGCGATATAAAGCGTTCCTTCCGCCATCCTTACATCTTGGTCCCGTTGTTCTCCCATTCGTGGACACAACTAAGTTTCTAGGGCTCACGTTGGACCGGAAACTGTGTTGGTCTCCACATGTCTCTTATTTGGCGGCCCGTTGTACACGTTCCCTTAATGTCCTCAGAGTTCTTAGCGGTTCATCTTGGGGAGCGGATCGCACTGTCCTGCTTCGCTTGTATCGGTCCATAGTCCGATCGAAGCTGGATTATGGGAGCTTCGTCTACTCGTCCGCTCGGCCATCCCTCTTACGCCGGCTCAACTCCATCCACCATCGGGGGATACGTCTTGCGACCGGAGCCTTCTACACTAGTCCTGTCGAGAGTCTTTACGCTGAAGCTGCCGAGTTACCGTTGACCTACCGGCGCGACATACTGCTGTGTCGGTATGCCTGCCGGCTGTTGTCTATGCCCGACCACCCCTCTTACAAGTCCTTCTTCGCTGATTCTCTCGACCGTCAGTACGGGTTATATGTGTCTGCCCTGCTGCCCCCCGGAGTCCGCTTCCGTCGCCTGCTTCGACAATTGGATTTTGCCCTCCCTACCACCTTCAGAGAGGGTGAGAGCCCGACACCACCTTGGCTCCAGGCTCCGGTTCGTATTTATCTCGACCTCAGCTCACTCCCGAAGGAGGGTACTCCGGCTGCTGTGTATTGCTCACGGTTTGTCGAACTTCGTGCTCGACTTGCTGGTCACACCTTTATTTACACCGATGGCTCCAAAACTGACGATGGTGTCGGCTGTGCCTTTGTCGTCGGGACCGCCACCTTTAAATACCGGCTCCTTGACCAATGTTCCAGCTTTACGGCCGAGCTTTTTGCTCTCCATCAGGCCATTCAGTATGCCCGCCGCCACCGCCATTCATCGTATGTCCTCTGCACTGACTCACTCAGTGCTCTTCAGAGCCTTGGGGCTCCCTATCCGGTCCATCCCTTGATTCACCGAATACAGCAGTCCCTCCATTGTTTCGCTGATAATGGCGGTTCTGTCAGCCTTCTGTGGGTCCCCGGACATGTAGGAGTGCCTGGGAATGAGGCTGCGGATGCTGCAGCCAAGGCTGCAGTCCTCCAGCCTCGCCCAGCCTCCCATTGTGTCCCGTCATCTGACGTTTGTGGGGATGTCTGTAAGAGGCTTGTGTCCTTGTGGTGGGATGCTTGGTCATCCCTCCAAGGAAACAAGCTCCAGGCAGTAAAACCGCTCCCAACTGCTTGGACAACTTCCTCCCAACCATCTCGGCGCGAGGAGGTCCTTCTGACCAGGTTGCGGATTGGGCATTGCCGGTTTAGCCACCGCTACCTGCTCTCTGGTGACCCAGCCCCACAGTGCCCTTGTGGTCAGGCATTAACGGTGCGCCATGTTTTATTGTCGTGTCCCCGTTTTAGTCAATTTCGTGTTGTCCTGTCCCTGCCATCTACCTTACCGGATGTTTTAGCTGATGACGCTCGAGCAGCTGCTCGTCTTCTGCGTTTTATAACTTTAACTGGCTTGACCAAAGACATTTAACCTTTTACTTATTTCATCTGCATCTTTGTCCGGTCCTTTTGATGTCCCCCCATCCCCTTGAGTTTTAGCAGGTTCCTTGTGCTCTGACACCAGTGACTGGGCGCTAATGACCTCAGCAGTTGAGCGCCCTTAAACCCTACCAAAAAAAAAAAAAAAACACCATGAAGGGTTCTAACAGTTGGGCTACATGTGGAAGACGTGGCACCATGACCCACGAAATGCGTTTTCAACATCCTGATTGCCCATGTGTTTTAATTGCTTCCAGGCCCATCCAGTTTGGAGCAGGGACTGTGCTATCTTCACTTAAGAAAATTGGACCATGCAACCTTGTTCCTGTCCAGAGGATCAGACGACCATAACATTGACAGAATATATGTTAGTGTTTGCCTCAGGGAACCAGTGTGTCCCTAAAGTGAACCACCCACCCCCCTTCTGCAATTTCCTTACCTTGGGGGTATAATGGAGGAATGGCTTGAGCATACGTCACCATCGTAATGCTGCTTCTGTACTTCATTGGAACTTAATACGGGTTCAAGATGCCTTTAGAGTAACTACATCTCCTGGCTCAGGGTGAACCAATGTGTATACGAGGTCTGAGAAAAGTAATGACTGGGCGCTGATGACCACGCTGTTTAGCGCCCGTAAACCTCAAAAACACACACAAAAGTAATGACACAGATTTTTTAATCTGCCAAATTCTTTTAGCAACAGTATTGTAACATTTGAAGAAGTTCCCTTAAGTAGCTATACACCAGTGTTGTTGTTCCGTATTGGTAATGGTAGTGAAAGGCTTCAACTGGTAGGGCCTTTAACATGTTGGTCAAATTCTTTTGACTGCACTCAAGAGTCTGAAATGTCTTTTGAAGACATTTTTCAGCTTTGGCAATAGAAAAATCTCACTCAGATAAGATGAATAGGGGTGCTGTGGAACAATGGGAGTGCCTTTTGAGGTAAAAAAAATTCCCTTATGAAACTGGCTGTGTGACATTGGGTGTCAGGATACAGCATCCACTTACCTGCAACATAAACATCTTCGGTCAATATTTGTTCTACAGTGAGTATGTTAAACTAGTCTCCCATCATCCTTATTGTTAAACATCAGTCTGATCTCACTACAACACACATACTTTCGCCATTTTCATTGGTTTTTGAAGTAGAAGGCATTCCTGAGTGATCATCTTAAAGATGTTCTCAGCCTTCCAAAAATGATTTGTTCCCATGAAAAACTTTGCTCTTGATAAGGAGTGTCCCCATAGGTGTTTTCAACTTTCAAAGGTGACACATGTGGATTCCACAAGTTCAACTCTAAACTTTATGGCATAGTGTTTTAAATCATGCTACTCCATTTTTGTAATGCACAACAAACATACAACTTTACTAATGTTGCTGTTACATACATGTGGCGGCTGTATGGAGCTGAAACTCTTAGAACAGTGTTGTCAGTCTCATTTTTCTCACGTACCTCATGTCCTCAGGAGACTCATTTCAAATCTTCAGATGCCTCTGTGCTATGTGCCTGTTACCCACAAAAAGGATGATGTTAGAGTAAGCTAAAGGAGTAGAGATTTTCGTCAACATCGCCTACCACACTTTCCCTGTCCCCACAAAAGCAGTGTCTGTGCACATGTGTAATCAGTTGACACTATGTTCCCTCCACCTGCACCCACAACGCATTTTACGAAATGGCTGTGTCGCCTTCTTACTCAGCTCCCCCATGCCTAGTTTTAATGGTTTGGGGACCTGCAACTACCTGTCCAAGCAGTAGAACCATTGAGAGACTGCACTTGTTTTTATGTGCATATTTGCTAAATTTTAAATATGCCAGGTAAGCACTTCTGCACTGCAACAGGGTTGTTCTTTGCTATCAGTCTGCTACTTTGCTGTCCAGCTCTTGCCCACACTTTTCAGTTCGAAGTAGTTGATGATGATTTGCATGGTGGTGATAATTTTCACATCTGGATTCACCTTTCATCTATTGTGGTTCCCAACAGAAAACCACTGCAATGCATGCTCAGTAGAGCAGATAAGACTACTTTACAGTAGCCATTCTGCATGTAACTGTCGGGGTGGATCATTCTGCAGTTTCCTGGACAAGTGAAAAGCTGCCTGTCCCTTGGAGTGTCTACTGCTGCAGTGCAATCAGTATTAGGCAGATGGCTCTGTGTAGGTTAAAGTGCCAGCCGATGCAGAGAACCTCACTGCCTTGAGTGTGTCAGGGGCTAAATGTTGCCAAGTTATTAGAGAGAGCAAAAAGAGTGGTAACAATTCCTGACAAACATTACCCATTCCACAAAGACCATGTATGGGTGAACATCAGGATGATTGCCTCCAGGGGGGGGGGGGGGTTCTCTGCTCGTTGGCAGTTTTCTGCATGGCTGCCACAGGGCACCAGCCTTTGCAGGATCTTTTCCCTTCTGTGCTGCATGTCTATCCTCTTACTATTTTTACCCTCCCTCGGGAATATGTCTGGGATGTTTTTGGAAATGTTCTGAATATTCAGTAGCCAATATCAGAACAACCTCCACAGTTTTTTGTCCCTTTCTTCTTTCTCTGTTTCTCTTCTCCTGTACGCCTCCACTTTGGCGTTTGAGGTGTCTCTTCTTCCTCCCCGTGTGCTCTTCTTGCGGGCCAGCCCACATGTCTGACACATAACAAGTGACAGGTAGCATTCACACACACTCCCTGGTACAGGCCAGGACCAGGGAGGAGTGATTACCTGAGTTGCTACCTTCCCAAATTGCGGATTGGTCCCTCGGTCATGTGTTCGGGATGTTTGACCAGTGGGTGAACAACCACTTAAGGTGTGTGTACTCCTTCTGAGGGGTGGCCCACAGTTGGAAGGAACATGCCATTGAGGGTGCTGGCATTCATGAGGGATTTTCTCGCAATGAACCAATTATCTTCAGTCAACATCTACGAAACGTAAACGGAATGAGGCTAACGATTAAGACCCTCCCAGCTGTACCATGGTTCCTCATGGTTTCATGTACTGAAGTTGGTCAGATCTTTGCTATGGTAAATCCGTTTATTGTTGAGAAAGGTGTTGAAGCAACTGCTGCCCATGTGAAGTTCTGCTCTTTTACAGAATGGTACTTGTGCTTGAGAATCAGAAGTAGTCTCAAAAAGCAAACTACTGCTTGCAGCTTTGCTCCTCCACGGCTATCCTGTTCGTGTTGAGGCTCATCAAACACTGTATTCTTTTCACAGTGATATTTACACTAGGCTGGTTGATGGTCTGACTTAGGCAGACATCCAAACATACCTCGCTGATCAGTCACTCTGGTCCATTGGGCGATGAAAAAGGTAGTTGCATCCTTAGTGTCCCCACACACTCTTCTTGTCACTTCTGATACTGGTGCTTCCATCAAAGATCAAAGCGAGGTATGAACTTATCAAAGTCCGACCATACATTCTGAACCTGATGTGCTGCTACCAGTTTCATTGTTACCACACTCGAATGTCTTGTTGACACCTGGCCAAATGTGTAACCTGTGGTAGGGGTGTTCACGAAGGCGATTGTCCACCTAAGTCTCCCTGCTGTATCTACTAAAATGGTGACCGTGCTGCCAACTTCTGAGTGTGTCCTGTGTATCTCGATGAGCAGGCTTTGCAGGATATATGGGTGAAGGAGAAAGTGCCTTACCCAGTGGCTCACAAGTTGTTGGATACTAGGAAACTCTTGAGTTCTACCATCTGATACAGTATTATTCGTGCTGCACCTTGCTCCATGAGGGACATGGCCATGCATACATGTGGCCTCAAATTCAGTACCATGGTTGTGAAATCACCTGGGGTCATGGTAGCATTCCCGTCTCCTCCTCCAGCTGTGCAACAAGCCACCAAATTTTCGCCTCTTGGGGCAGTCATATTTTACACAACTGGCAGGCCGGAATGGACAGGAGTACTCCAGGAAGACTGCCAACATCTCTCCAGCCAACAAATGAGTCTTCCTCCACCAACTGGAAAGACTCAGAGAAGACAAACGGTCTTCTCCTTTGCTGACTTTGTCGCCATGTGATACTCTCACGCGGCCGACCTCCATGTCGCTGTTGGGCACCGCCAACTGCTTTTCTGCCCTTGACTCTGCAGACTGATAGGAGCAGAATGCTCATGCTTCTGTAGACCTCTTGGAGCAGGATCCTCCAATCTCTGCACTGTGTAACAGTGAATCTAGTCTTCGAAGGCTGGCATTCGGCAGCCGCCAAGTGGACACCCCTTCATTTTTTCCCTCCTCCCCTTTTCTCGTCACGACTCTCCTCCAGTGAAGCTTTCCTAGCCTTTGTTCCAACAAAGAGGTCTTACGGCTGCTCTTGGAATTGCTCTATCAGCTTGTTCTCTGCCTCAGGGAACAAAATTGCGTCCTAACAGCTTCGAGCTCTTGCATTTCTTCCCAGTCTGCTTTGATCTTCCCATGATGTCGCCAATCCATCTCATGAGGAAGTCTTACTACTCATCATGAGTTAAGCCATCTCCCTGACTACCCAGCTTCAAGCTGTTCCTGTCCGCATTTTCCTTCCACACTGCATTTTCCCTTTGCCCTTGTGACATCAAATGGAAGGATGTAAATGGTAGAGAGTTCTTCCACCTTATTGGGCAGCTCCCTCACCTGTTTCTGCTGCTTCATGACGTCAATGCACATCATCCCCTTTGGGATTCTCCCAGAACCTGTCAGAGATGCCCTCTTGGCTGACCTTCTCAATCACTGTAATCTCATCTCCCTTAACACAGGAGCACCCACGTTCCTTTCAGACTCTGCTCACACCTGTTCCCATTTGAACCTCTCCTTCTGCACTGCCCAACTTGCCCATCATCTCGAGTGGTCCGTTCTGACATGTACACAAGCGATCATTTACCGTGTGCTATCAGATTGCTGAATCCTACCCCACCCACGTGCTCCTTTACACGCCTCTGAATCGGGCACTGTCCCTTTATACAGAGCTTTATACGTAGCTTCTTACTCTGGTGCGAGGATGACCCATTCTGTGATGCAAGTGGCTTGCAAATCGCTGTACACCATATTTGAAGTGAATTTCGGTGGAACTCTCCCCTCTATTGTAGCTGATTAGGTGCCCAATGTTTTAAGGTGTTGTGATGTCTAGACTGAGTCGTCATTTAGGCTGGAAGTTTGTCTGGCAGATTGTCTGGATCATCCTTGCTCTTCCTGTGATCGGCCTCCGGCGATCTGCTATGTTGGTTTAATTTCTCCTACTTTCTCCTATTTCTTTTAATCTTGACATGATACCTTCTTTTGGTGATTGTGTGGGTGCACACAAGGTTTGCCACGATTTTGTTACTTTTAATTTCTGTTGCTGTGCTGTACTTCTTTGTGTATTTTGCTGCAACTCGTGTCTACTCTTGTCCGGGCTAAAGACCTTGTTGTCGCGCAAACCACTGGCCCCATCGATCGATGCGCGAGCCACCTTACCGCTCGAAAACTGAACTTATTTCGCATGAGAATGTACGGACGTCTTGGTACCTGTCGTTTAACAGATTCTGCCTTCTGTTTAAATTTCCAGAAGTATTTCGAAGAAATCATTAGAGCACGTAAAGCAGCTTTTACGAATGGCTCAGCCCATGTGTGATTGCGTTGGCGTAATTTCGTGTGTGTACTCATGAGGTTTCGCAGTTTGCCGTAGTTTCGCTACAAATACTTGTCATTTGTTGACTGATCAAGAAATTTTGGAAGCTCAAGAGGAATAAATTGCTTAGTAATTTACCTCGATTTTTTCGGAAGGATAATTATTACAACATGGAGTTATTTTAAAATTTGTAATTCGTCAGAGAACTGTAATCTTGAAGCTTGGTCTTTTGTAGTATGTATTACTCTTGAAGCTACAGCAACGTGCGAGTAACGTTTTAAATAATGGCATAAATGGCTGGTTTTCTAGGCACGAAATTCTTCGCAGTAGCTGTGTTGCTTCCGGAACGCACATTTATTCAGAGCGGAATGCACGAAAAATTTAAACGTTGCCCAGTTTCTCCATGCCCATCGCATAGAAGAAAAGTTGCTTACGTCATACATCGCCCGCTTCCATGCCTCGCCCGACCACCCAAACCGCAGGCTCCTTAAAACATCTTCTGCACTCCCCGCCCCACGACGTCGGCCTAGGTCGGGTCTCCCGACCGCGGTCCGCGTTCGTTCCCTTCTCTCGTCAACTAGAGTCCTTTCCCCTTCTTCCATCCTTCCAGCCCTCTTCTTCTACCCCTCCTTGGTCCCTCCCTCGCTTGCGGCTTTGCTTGGATTTGTCCTGCGACTCTAAAGTCCTCCGTTCCACCTGCCAGTCTTCGTCAACAATTCATAGCTCTTCTTGCCTCGTTTCGCGATGCAGGTATAGTACACACCGATGGTTCTGTGGTCTATGGACGCACTGGGTTTGCTTTCATCCTCGGCGACTACGTTGAGCAGCATTCCTTGCATTGTGGGAGCAGTGTTTTCACTGCAGAGCTGGTTGCTCTTTATCGTGCACTCGCTCACCTCTCCTCCTGCCCTGGGGAGTCATTTGTCATATGCAGTGACTCCGAGTGGATTGCAAGCACTCGACCAGTGTTTTTCTCGGGACCCTTTGGTGTGCGGTATTAAAGATGCTGTTTTTGCTCTCGCCGAATGTGGTCGTTCAGCAACGTTTGTATGGACCCCGAGCCACATCGGCATTCCAGGAAACGAGCGTGTCGATCGGTTGGCCAAGCAGGCCACCTCTGCGCCAACCCTGGAGCTTGGTCTCGTGGGAAGAGACCTCCGGTCAGCCCTACATCGCAAGGTCCGCGATGTCTGGAGCTCTGAATGGTCGGTCTTGAACACGCCAAATAAGCTCCGCATGGTAAAGTCGTCCACGGCCGTATGGAACTCGTCCTTCGGAAGCACGCGTAGGGACTCAGCTGTGGGTGAACCGCGTGTGTCCAATTCGGAGACGGCAGAGAACAACTATCTCCTTCGCCATGAGAACCCGCCCAAGTGTCGCTGCGATGCAGGGCTGACAGTGGTCCATCTTCTGATGGACTGCCCTCTTTTAGCCCCCTTATGGCAGTCCTTTAATTTGCCAGCTGCACTTCCTTTAATTCTAGGTGGCGATGCCTCTATAGCTGACTCAGTTTTACGTTTTATCCGTGCAGCTGGGTTTTATCACTCGCTCTAGTGTGGGCGCTCTCGCATGATTTCTCTGGGTACACCCACTCCAGCGACTTTTAATTGTGACGTGGATACCAAAATAGTGTCTTGTGGTAACAAGTTGTGTTGGTACCTCTATCAACGCTTTCCAGCTGGAGGTTCTTCGTTTGTAGTTGAGTGGTTGACCTTTTACCTGATGCATCAACCACTGTAGTCTGTTTCACTCTAGTGAACTATTTGCTCTGCTCCTTTTAAGTGTCCTCTATTTTGTGTTATTGCGGTGTTCATTTTAGCTCTGTACCCCTTGGTGTTCCCTCCCTCTGGTTGCAGAGGTTTTGCTTTTACTATATAGGCATTTTACAAGTATGTCTGTTTGGAACAGGGGACTAATGACCTCGATGTTTAGCCCCCCCATAAAACCCCAAAACAAACAAACCAACCATCGCATAGAAATGAAATGATATCCGTGCTAATGACTGCTTATCTGATATATTACGTCTGAACTGTTGTAACTTTGTGTGGATGATGGAATCTAGTAACGATCGTGGCTATGGTGTCCGCAAAAATTTTTACAGGAGGGGAAATAAAAGAATTGTTTTCTTTATAAATGAGTTGAGAGACGCCGTAATATTGACTCCTTGCAACCAGCGACGTAATGCCACTATTTGCTAAAAGAGAGGTTTAGCAGGATCACGGGAGTGATCAGTGCATGAGGATTCTGCAATGAATAGAAACTGTGTACACCATATTCCCGGAGTGGGGAGGGGAGCGGAACGGAAATGAGTGCCAGATAAGCGCTCTTCGGAGAAAAACCACTGTAAAAAAGCTGGCTCGCTGAACATAACTTATCTTGCAGTAACAGTGCATTTTCGGGATAGTGCCCAGTTACTTTTTGTTGATCTTTACATTTATTAGTTTCTCATTGATTACGTTGGAAAAACATTTAAAGGGAAAAACCAGTTTTCTAGTTTCCTTGTAATCGACTGTACCATATATGTAACGCCAAGCACCGTTGAGGGGGAAAAATACATATATTCGAAAAGGTTGCACATATTTTACCGAAAGAAACATGACTAAAAATACAAATACAAAACAATTTGGTTTAAGCAGCGAGGAATTAACACTTAGTCCCATATTACGGAGTGGGTGTTTGATGTTTTACAGTTTATACCATGTCTTCTTTTGAGCTCCTGTAGTTTACAATTAGGTGCTTCATTCCATGAAAGTGGAGCTCATCTGGTACAATGGACTAGTGTGTGTGTGTGTGTGTGGGGGGGGGGGGGGGGGGGGGGGGTCCTCAGGTAACCGGCATAATTTCTCTTCGAAAATTTAAATTTATGCGGTATTGCAGCCAGGCATTGTATAAAGTTAGTCTAATAACCAGCTAGAAAGATGCCATTACCATTGCCTGTTACAGATATTTATCCTGTACTGATTCACATGTATAGCCATTCGATAAGTTCCATTCATGTGCTTGTTGTAATAAAGGGATGAAGCGTCCAGGAAAGTTAAGCGTGTCTTCTTGACTGCTGAGACTATCATTAAACATTAGTCACTAGATTCTAACCAGTTTTGATGATGCAGAAAGAACTGAGATTATTTCACCATTTACACAAAGATAATTTTCTTTTTGTGTGGCAAAATTAGTACCTCTTCCAACCTTCTGCCACGTTCAGATAGGGGCAATTTTGGATGAAACTACTTTATCACAGCTCCAGTTCACCAGAATGACAGCAAATTAAAAAGCAATAGATATACTAGAATCCGGCGTAAAAATTAAGTGCTGTCTTTAGTGCTTAGCATTACTTTTACGTGACGCTGAAACTGTAGTGTGCCCCTGTGGTACAAGTGTTGCGTAAATTTAAATAAACGGCATATGATTGTTGTATTAAGGAGCTATTTACAGTTCGTAAACCTGAATTGCGAAAAAAATTTGTTATACCTACTCTATATTCATGGTGTCATGACTCATGATATTAAAAGCCGTAGGAACACGTATAAATTCAATTTCCAATTGTCTCCAGTAAGACTGCTTCTCGCAGCAACGAACAGAGGAACCAAAGAACAAGTGTTTAACAATCCTTAAGTATGCATTACAAGATTGAGCTCATTGTTCAACATTCAGGAAATACCTAATCTTGTCGCATGTACCGTTAACGCTGGATGCTAATTGGTTAAACAACGGCTACGCAGATCTATACGAGTAAATCGATCTGCGTGGCGAAATCAGTTGTTTCGGGTTGTTCCCGTGGTATTTAGTATGAAGTAACCCTGCAGAAGGCCGTCTGCAAACTGTCTGTGGCCTGTGCTACAGGCTGTCGGAAAAATATTGCATTGGCAGTGGACTTCATTGTCAGTCGTTTCATTGTTCACCGTATATGTTCGTTACGTACAACACAGGCGAGAAAGAGGAAAACTCTAGTTTCGGTACACTCTGCAATAAAGTGACATTGACCAAAGTTTTCCTGCAAGTCGTTGATACAGATGTTGACCAGCGTTTGAAAGTCTTTCAGAATCTGTCAGTAGCTGTGCGGCACAAGTGTTGGATAGATACTTTCTTCAGCTGCGGACAGATGGATCCTAGGACTTCTTAAATAACTTGCATTCTTCTTAATATGTTTATATTGCTCACTCCAGACAAATGTGGCTTCTTATGTTGTGGAATTCGTAGACAATATGTAATTTTCGCTTCATTCGTGCACCTCAATTTCTAAATAAACTCCGTGACATTCTTATGGCTCTTGAACAGGTTAGTGCCTCTTGAAAGATCTATGATCCTGAATAGAGTATCCAAGAGTGGCTACAGCAAAGAGATTAACTTTTTCAGCATGTAGCATTCGTTTAATTTCTGTGGTTATAGGTTACAAACTTTTCACCACAAGCTTCGCGAGTAATTATCTCAGTTGATGTAATATCTCACACTTGTTAAATCAGGTATTTGTTTTGCATTGAACGTTTCTGCTGGTGTACTGATGTGGCAGTTTGATTGCAAGGCGCAGGTTTTAACAAAAATCTTTGTCATATTAAAATGTTGCATTTTAACAAGTGGAAACATCGTGAATCAACTTTACACCGGAGTTTTGCTTTAACTGGTCACTAGAGGCAACACATTGTTTTGAAACATGTTGCTATTCTTTTAACTACTGCTATTCATTCAGGAAAATTACGCGTTTTTTAAACTGATTTTCGTGCCCCAAATTCAGCTTGGGGCGTAGCAGTGGCAGTATGGTATTGTTAAATCATAAACTCTAACGTTATAGACTTTAATTGTTCCTTATTAGGCGCTGCAGTCTGGAACCGCGAGGCCGCCACGGTCGCAGGTTCGAATCCTGCCTCGGCCATGGATGTGTGTGATGTCCTTAGGTTAGTTAGGTTTAACTAGTTCTAAGTTCTAGGGGACTAATGACCTTAGAAGTTAAGTCCCATAGTGCTCAGAGCCATTTGTTCCTTATTAGAAAACAAGTCACCCTCAAACGCGTGTCCGTCCAGTGTCTGATGATAGTCAAACTAATTTTCTGAAGTTTTTCTTTATAGTGTTCTGCAGTATCACACTTGGTTTGTAACATTCGTTCATTAGTATATCGTAAAGGTATCTTGGGTGATGGGCAAGCGACTATAATTAAATTCAGAAAACCTTCGTTTTCTAACATTTGAAATTGTTGTAAGACCTTACAAATCATGTGCAAAATACTGTTAGTCATCCGAATCCTTTGTGACCCCATATCAGCGTATTCGGACGTGTTTAGATAACTAGGGCGTGGGGTTGAGTAAGAGAATGGTTTCTGGCACTGCGTGTATCCCTTCTTTCCCAATCACAAATCACTCGCCGATTCGGATCTTCAGTTAGACATTGCGTAAGATTTTTTCTTTTGGATTGATTTAAATAACTGGTTCTTTCCAATTCATTCTGTACTTAATTACATTCTTTGTGAGTTCGAAGATAATTTGGAAGAATAGTTCATTTAGAAGTATTTTTAGTCTATTTTCTTTTGTAGGTATGGATTAATCTATTCCCATGAATATGTAAGACTTAAAGCAGGCTTTGGGCGTGGACATGATGGCAACCATTCGATTTTTGCAAACGTCTGGTCTTCTTCCTGATTACGTACGATATCGTGAGTGCAGCGAACATATGCGCCTGATGAGTGTATCTGCTCGTCGTACTCAAGATTTAGTCATGTGGATGTGTAGCAAGGATTGACTAGTGTGTAAACTTTCAGATGGCAGATCTCTCCCTAGTCTTGAATCGGTAGAAGTCCGTAAACGTCGTGAGGCTTCGGTAGGCACGCAGTTTAGACTGCTGCCAACATTACGTAGCTGACTGTGTTGTACAAGGTAGCCATTGTCTGCTTCGTTATTGTTTTGCGCTGTTCTGCGTGTTTTTATTCACTTACCGGTAGGCCTACGGTTAGATGGAAACCAGTATTACGTAGCGATACTCGCAAAATTATCCGATGAATGGTTTGTGAGCGCATGGTACACACATACATACATACATTCATTTTTATATTTATAGATTTTAATGTACATGACGATTTCAGTTTCGTTTACGAACAACATTTAAGGCGAGTTTTACTTTCAAGCCTTTTGTCTGCTTTCGTGTAAGCATGACGCACAATTTGCAGTGCCAGCACTGCAATTGGTAGGCGTTAAATTTGTATCCCGTACTGCAGTTAATCCATACAGATCGACGGAAGTTAAGGATACAGCTTATATATTGACGTAGGTATTCCATGCTAACGTTACTTCAATCGGTTTTTTCTTTTTTGCGCGAGAACTAGGACTCGAACAAGCGATATCCTTAACGTTATGTTCGAAATCGTAATGCACGTGAAGTATGTCTACCATCTTTCTCTCTCCTGGGTTCCTTTGTTTACGAACACCCGTCTTTGCTGTTAAATTTGTGTAATAAATCATCTAACAAATTCTGACGTCATTGGGCAAAGCAGACGGGTTGTATCCCGTTCTTCAGTAGTCCCGACTTTTCGATGGCATCTTTAAAAGCTAATAAATTAAAAATTATTCGCTACAGTTATTTACCACCGCATAAAACAAATTAACTGTTTTAGGCAATATTTCATAACCGTGCAATACAAAAGGCGTTTAGCATTAAATTCACCTGCATCGAAAGCCGTGTACACCGAAAACAAGCCTTTGCTCTGACGCAAAACAAGAGTATTTACTCTTGGGCGATTCAAGCAGTTTCCTCACATCATAACTTCAAAAAGAAACAAGAAATAATATAATAAGCAAATTAATGGTAAAATGACTGTTTAGTGCAAAAGAGTGTACTGGACAGTTTTATTAGATCAAAAAGTTAAATATAAATATTGATGTTTCCCCACTAAACATCGATGTATGATAGGTGAATATCGATCATTCGTGTAACAATTTTGAGTCACTGTGAATTATAATGCATCCTTTTTAAAATGGTGCCTGGTGTTCTGCAAAGCATTATTACCGCGCCGAGTCTTGTTATCTGGGGTGTGTAGATTAATGGCTACTTTCCCACAGCATCACTTCGTTCATGTAATAGAAGGAATTGATTTTTTCATGGAACCTGGTATCTGCTGACAATGCCACAGCATTCAGGTAGCGGTAATTAAAAATGTAATTAATTGCTGTGTGCTTACTGATAAGGTTAACGTCAGCAATTATCGCAAAGGCGCATGTTTACTAGACTAACAGTGATGTAATCTCTTGCCGCACGTAAGCTCGGTTATGCGTCACTTAAAGCAGACTAATAAGTTGACGATCTGTACTAACCTGGTTCCTACATGCCTTCTATTTGATTCTGATCTTGCAATTCTACAGCCATTAGTGCTTCACGTAGGCAATGAACATTGTTAGCTCACAGCTGACAGTTTTTTTTTCTTTTCTTCTTAAGCGTGGTTAACAAATGTTCAGAAATTGTACTTCCCAAAAGGAAGTTAAACTAGGGTGACCCGACGTTCCGTATTTTTCGTGATCGTCCCTTGTTGTTTCCCGTTGCCCAGACAAAATAAATAGGACCGTGTATTGTCCGCGTTTTCCATTATCCTTCCCGTGTATTTTGCAACAGCCTGTCTTTAATGTGTTGCATAACCAGATGGAGAAAAAAGTGGTCATACCCAAAGAATAAATATAACACTATTTGACTAAACCAACCGGAACTGTCTACCATTTTCAGCTTCCTTCATCTCAAGAGAACAGATGAGAAAAAATTATAGCTCTCTTTCTGCATTCGTGATACTATACCTGGCACTAATGTTACTGCAGAATGGGTATTCTCGATCACAAATGATTTATAAACTGCTGAAAAGAGGTGGATTAGTGTGCAGACCGTTGAGGAAGTGCTTATAACCAAGATTGATTTTTCTGAATACTTAACATAATTTTTCTAACGTTCCGTTTCAAAATATCAAACTTACGCAAAATATATCGAAAACATTTTTCAGAAACTAACCACGGTTAAACTCGCGCGCTCAATTGAGAGTGGAAAATTAGTACCCTACGTAAATAATAATCATTTACTACCCTAGTTAAAGACTTCGTTACACGAAAGTCATATACTGTTTTTGCATGTCGCAGCATTGAAATATTTACTTGATTATTAACGGAAAGTATTTTTGTGTATGTTGTAGTTTAAAAAAATGCAATTGTAGCATAAAGCAACAAATCTGCTAGATAAGGTAGGCATATTAACAAAAGTTTCTATAAAATGTCCATTCATTTCAACTTGTAATTTGTGTCCCATATTATGATTTTGGAAATCTGATCACCCTAAGGTAACCTGTCATCTCCTTTTGCCATCACTAAAGGACTAAGAGACATTGTTGGTGCTATGATTTGTAATCCCCTTTATGTTAATTGTGAATCATATTGTGCCATGAAACATAGGTATGCTTAAAACCTATGAACAGTTGGCTAATTTTAATTGCATCCTTCCATTTAAAAAATTGCTCACTTCTTTGGTCAAGGTGCACTGCCAATTAGTTTTTGACCCATCAAAGGGCATATACATCACCCAGATTTAAACATTGGAGTATGATGATTGTGCATGTAGTTGTTCTAAAGTTGTTACAAAAAATCTCATCAAAGACATGGCTCCATGAGTCAACCAGTAACGAAGTTGTCACATAACATGTGCTGCAATTTTCTTTAGCCAGGTCCATTAATTTTTCCTGCTTGGAACATGTGACTTGGAACATCTGGTGAGCTTACCTAGCATCAAAAATACATCCCATTTGTCACTTACAGTAATAAATTTGTTTAAGTCTTCATTGGTATGCAGCTGGGCTTTGTCCTGATGACACAGTATTTGGATGGCCCAACTGACTGCCATTTTCAGGTGAGATTGCAGGTGCAGTCAAGCCAGAACTAGTCAATGACAGCCACAAATTTTTTGATATACCTTTTTCATCAACGGGATCTTCAGTACTATACTGTCAGTTTAAGGAAAATGTGTTCATATCAGAAAATTAATGTTGGCCATTGCTTGCTGCCGGCGTGATTGTGCACCTGCAATCTTATCTGAAGATGGTGGCCAGTTGGATTGTCGAAATGTTGTCGTCCGAATGATTGAATCCAGCTTCATACCTGTGAAGTGCATACACATTCATTATGCCAGAAAATGTATGTAATCACAATTGCTGTTTGTAATTATAAAATGTCAGTTTGCAATTGCACCTTCTGCTGCTTTCAGGCTCAAATTCTGCTTCTTTGGTTTTTGCCAGTGCATTTAATAGTTTGTCATATTTGGTATTTCTCTTGAAATTTTTCAGTCAGTTTGCACTAGCTTTCAAAAAAATTTTCCAATAAATACGAGAAATTGGATGGCCCAGTACTAAATAGTTCCTCCAGTCTTCTTCCTTTCTTGTAGATGTTCATTGTCGTAGAATTCTTTCTCTTCAACCAAGAGAATCCACTCCTGTGAAGTGATTTAATGTATTTTGGAGCTTTTTAGTGGAGGCAACTGCTTTGGCCTTTGACAGTGGGATTAAATCTGGTTGAGCCCCTTTGTAACTGGTGGGCTCAGAAGACTCAATATCAAGAGTATACTGTCAGTTCAAGGAAAATGTCAAAGTTCATGGAAAAAATTGATGGTATTGACTAGTAAACATTTTGTTCAGTTCCCTGTTGTATGTCATGTTTAGTATCAACTTTTCATTCTTCACAATAATAAATTTGGTAGTCAGATCATTGCCTCAGGAATTTAATAATCCATCACTGCAGCATCATGACAAATCAAAAACTATAGAGAACTGTCACAAATATGTACATAAACAGGAAATGGGTAACAGAGATAATAAATATGCTTCTGAATTATTGGAAGCAGTCTTTATTCCATTGTGACCTTGTTTGGTTGTAGGATGTGTGTTACAACATTTGAAATGCACAATTGTCAGTGAACCAAAAATGTTAAAACTAATAACAGATATGAACTGTCACCACCATTACATCAGTTGTCACCTCTATAGGTTTTTCTCTGAGCACCTTTGAACCCTCGGACTCGAAGTGCATGGAAAGAGAATGAGCTATGTAGCTTGTGAAAAATATAAACTCTGCCTTTTTTGGCCCTGTGAATATTTTTTACTAATTAGATTTTTCATCTCTGATATAAATATGGCTTTCGGTGCTGTGATTTTTACCACACCTACATACTATCACAATTAGATTGAATTTCTAGCTGCTGTCACTAATGGACTAGGGAAGAATGAGGGAATGTCCAGAGCATCCCCCCCCCCCCCCCCCCCCCAAAATGAACAGTGTTAAGGGCGCAAGCAAAATAACAAGTTTTCTGATGGTCTTCAGTTGGAAGATTGAGTTGATACAGCTCTCCACACTAACCCCTGTGCAAGCCTTCCCTCTAATGACAATTTAACCCTCCCCCTTTCCTCAGTATACCCATACCCCCAGCCCCAGCCTGCACTCCTCCCATTAACAAATTAAAATTCCTTGATGCCTCAGTGTCTCTTATCAACTGATCCTTCTCCCCCCCCCCCCCCCCCTCCCTCCCTTTTTTCCATGTTGTTGTTAGCTTTTGGCCCTTTGAGAATTTAAGTGGTTCTTTAAATTTACCCAGAACCAATCTCCATGTCCTCTCTTGCAATGCCAAAAATTTTAATGTGCAATTCATAACCAACAAATTATGGTCTATGTACACATCTGTCCATGGAAATGTTTTGTGGGTTCAAATCTGGTTTTGATACCTTATTATA
This sequence comes from Schistocerca serialis cubense, assembly GCF_023864345.2. Classification (NCBI taxonomy): domain Eukaryota; kingdom Metazoa; phylum Arthropoda; class Insecta; order Orthoptera; family Acrididae; genus Schistocerca; species Schistocerca serialis. Next base: position 375,565,883 of record NC_064643.1, on the reverse strand, counting down.
CAGGATCATCAGAAACAGTCCAAAAAAGTCCAAAAGAAAAAACTTCATACATTGGTCCACTTCAGATTAAGTTAGCCAATTAGGACCTAATGTCAGTGCTGACAGAAACGACATTTTTCTTAACAATTACTTCTCAGTACAGTCTACCCTGTAACACCCTTACAAGCTCGTCAGACTCTGACCACCCTGTATAATCGGTCTGAAATCATCTGGTATTTCTAGGTCCTTCTGTTTATACAATCTATTTTTTCCTTAGTGCTGTTCCACAACTTAACATGTTTCTAGACAGTTTTTGCTGAGTTCTTTGTGCAGTTGAGAGGAAAACTGGAAAGCAGGACACTACTGTTGAATAACAAAACGGTTATGATCTGGTTCGTAGCAGTTAAGACAGTAATATTAATCACTAATCACATTTCTGCAGCTGTAATAACTAATGTAATTTATGATGTTGGTAGTGTTGTGCAAATTCTGATCATTTTATTAAAGTAAATTTTTGAGAATTAATATCAAAGTATGATTAGTGTAACACAAAAATATGCAAACTACTTCCTATACAACTTCACAAAATTTGTTATATTATGGAAGAAAGTGTGAATCTGTTGTTAAGTGCTGCTAAAATAGCAACAGATCTGTGAAGTAACTAGTTACCTTCAACATCAGCCACAAGAATCATATCTTTTGTATTTTTAAATTGTTAGAGTAATGGGTACATACTGTTGTAATTTTTAAAATGTGCTGTTCCTTTCTTCATTAAAAAAAATGTATATTCCCCTTCACTCTGGGTTGGCCTGACTGAAACTTGCTGCCCCCCCCCTCTCTCTCTCTCTCTCTCTCTCTCTCTCTCTCTCTCTCTCTCTCTCTCTCTCACACTCACACACTCACACACTCACACACACTCACACACTCACACACACACACACACACACACACACACACGTGTGTTCATGACTACTTTCACTAGACATGTCCTATATTTACTCTACAAATGAAGTGTTAAAACTATTCCAAAATACATAAGAACAATTCTTTATTTACTGTAAAATGTGTGAAGAAATCATTAGGTGCCTTTAAGTATTTTGTACAAGGTTTCTTGCATGTGCATGGTCAAGTGGTAACCATGAGTTTGAGGGAGTGTTTCAGTAATACATTAATGTGAAGTAGTGCCCAATTGCAAAATCTAACATAAATTTGAGAATCTTGGAGAACTCTCATTTCATTGTATACTAAAGTAATTTGTGAATTGTTGAGATGGGTTCACTTAGAGTGCTGTAAAGTTTTAGGCCTGGGAAAGTGTAAGGATTAACATCCATGCTAAATCACAGACATCATTTGTGAGAGTATTTGCACTTACAAAAGGACTGTTGTTACTAGTTTGTGATCATAGTAATGAAACTTCCCTCTTTTTTTCACACAAAAGATTGCTTGCGACACCGACACATTGGCATTTTACATTATTCTGATATACTTGTGACCTTGTCTATGGAAATGGACAATTTTTAAAGGCTTACTTATGTGGTACAGTTTAAATTGGTGAATTATGTATTCATCTGTAGCTCATAATAAAAAAATTCTTTTCTTCCTTCTCTTATTGGATATTCATGTGTTGAAAGCAACTATTAGTGTAGTTGCTAAGGACTGTATAATTTCCAGTTGCCCACAATAAAGTGCTGATAAAGTTACTCACAAATTCCTTGAAAATATGCATTATTTTTTCAGGTCCACAACTTCAACCTGTGTATGATTTTGAGAATTACAAGGTAATGGAATGGAGGCAGCTTAAACTAGTTCTGAAATGTACTAACAGTACGACTGCAAAACTGGAGTGGTAAGTAATTTATATCGGTGAGTGACTTTAAAGATAAATTAAGATAATTTGCATGATACACTACAAATTAATTTGCAGCTTCTGTCCAAGATAGAAATGAGATGTTGCATGTACATGAATACCCTTGCCATAAATTTTTGTTGCATTTAAACAATGTTTGTTTTCTGCACAATGTGTGAAAAATTTCTTGTGTGTGGCAATAATAACCAAACCAGAATATATTTTATTAATAATCACACGAGATACAATTTTTCAAAAAATTGTGAACATGTTTGCAAGAATCATGGATGGCCTTAGTGTTCATCATGGGCAAGCAGTGCAGCCTTTTGTTGTAGTTCATCTTAATTACTGATGGAATTGTGTGTGTAGCCATGAGCTTCGTGATTAACACTGAATTCCAGTAAGCTTGCTGGGAACCTTAATTTCTCAAACTTCTAAGAATGAAATTCTGAACTGTAGCTCTCTCTCTTGAAAAACAATACATTGTCTGTCTCTATGATGTAAACAATTGTGTAAGGCAGGGAGATTGGTTGTTAAGTGTGTCACATTAAGCAAACTCGTTTGTCTTAACTTTCCAGTGTAGGTGTGTTCTGTTACTATAGTCTGTCAGTAAACTGAATAGCAAGCAGAGAAGTTTCCATTCACTATCCCAAATACATCACAAGGAGCACCTACAGGCTGTGTACCAACCATAGTATGCTTTTTTAAATGAGTTGCAATGAGTCCTCACTCGGGTGTGTTTTGTCTACTAAATGCATTAACAGTATATGGAATAAACAAATTAGTAGCTTATAGCTAATATATATGTACCAAACATTGGAAAGTAATGGAACAGCAATATTTGTTACCACATAGAGATGCTGAGTTGCAGACTGGAAAGGCTATTAAACATTTCACCTTTTGGTGCCCATGTGTGCAGAATTGCCACTGTGGCCTGACTGCAGAGTCCACAGTGGTGAGTAGCAATCCATCCTTTTGATAATAATGTTGTTAATGTATGTCAACAAAATGTGTGTAAGTCACTGCATGCTGCCACACCACTGCTAGATGGGAAACTTAATTCTTACTCATCCTGTGGAGGAGGTAAGGTGCTTATTTGGTAAGTGCCACTTCCTCACCACAAGTGATTCACTCTTCAGTGTAGACAGACTGTATAGTAACATTTTATTAAACCTGTGCAGTGGAGCTTTTTTATTTATTTGTTGTAAGGTAGCAGGTAAGCGACTTGATACTACTTAGGAAGTTCTTGGGTTTCTGAAAATTTCAGTTGGTCATAGTTTTGAAAATATGTAACGGGGATTTATTAGGATAAGACACGTGTTCCATAACAATAAATGTGCATATGAGTTGTAGGTCATAGTTTGTTGCAGTTTATTGTAGTTTATCTTAACTCTCACTGTGTAATTCAGTTTTATACCTCTGAAATTTATGTAAAGATGTGTACACTCTATGCTGAACTGAATTTGTTTTCAGGCGCAAAGGAGACACAGTAATCAAAGAAAGTGAAAAATACAAACTTGAACCAACTTCTCTGGTGATAGAGAAACCAACAGACGATGAGACTGGAAATTACACTTGTACTGATCTTGCTTCAAATGCAAGTGTTCCATTCATTGTTATCTGTAAGTTTCATTGTACACTGTAAAAAAATTACAGAAAGTCAATTTTTATATTTTGACTTCTAACTAGGAAACTAAAAATATTTTTGTTACATGAAATTTCCTGTTGTAAAATTTTGAATCAGTACTTTTTGTTGGAAAGAGATCAGGTATGAACATGCCAGTAATGTCTTTGCATTTTTGTTATTACGCCTGATAAACCTGTAAATCACAGATCATGTGCTGGTGTAGAATGTTAGTTGATCAGTGGTTTAAGAAGTGGTCGTTCTGCTTTAATGTATGGAGACAAATTGTATTATTACATTATCAAACCTTCCTATAACCTGAGAGGAGATGGGTCTCTTTCATCCTGGAGTCTGAATTACTTACCCTTCTGTCTTTGGCAATCCTCCCCAACCTATCCCTCTTGCCTCTGAGACGGGAACTAGTAGTTCTGAAAGCTAGTATTGTTTCTTGTCCTTTCCTGTGTGTATACAAGTAGTATTAATAATTATACCCCCCCCCCCCCAAAAAAAAAGCAGGTACTGGCCACTCACTCTCGCACTCGTATTTTTTACTATGAAACATGCCCTCCACAAATATTGGACCAATTGGTCAGTGTGGTTCATTGCTTTATTATCAGTCAAAAGTTAACTAATGTCAATGCCATAAACATTTTTATGCCATTGTTCCATCTGTTACTGCTGCTACTACCTAAATTTCCAGCCTTTTTGTGGAGAGATGGTTTGGACACACATATGTGACTTACCGAACGAAAGTGCTGGCAGGTCAATAGACACACAAACAAACACAAACATACACACGAAATTCAAGCTTCCGCAACAAACTGTTGCCTCATCAGGAAAGAGGGAAGGAGAGGGAAAGACGAAAGGATGTGGGTTTTAAGGGAGAGGGTAAGGAGTCATTCCAATCCCGGGAGCGGAAAGACTTACCTTAGGGGGAAAAAAGGACGGGTATACACTCGCACAAACACACATATCCATCCACACATATACAGACACAAGCAGACATATTTAAAGACAAAGAGTTTGGGCAGAGATGTCAGTCGAGGCGGAAGTGCAGAGGCAAAGATGATGATGAATGACAGGTGAGGTATGAGTGGCGGCAACTTGAAATTAGCAGAGATTGAGGCCTGGTGAGTAACGGGAAGAGAGGATATATTGAAGAGCAAGTTCCCATCTCCGGAGTTCGGATAGTTTGGTGTTGGTGGGAAGTATCCAGATAACCCAGATGGTGTAACACTGTGCCAAGATGTGCTGGCCGTGCATCAAGGCATGTTTAGCCACAGGGTGAGCCTCATTACCAACAAACACTGTCTGCCTGTGTCCATTCATGTGAATGGACAGTTTGTTGCTGGTCATTCCCACATAGAATGCATCACAGTGTAGGCAGGTCAGTTGGTAAATCACGTGGGTGCTTTGATCGTGTACACCTTCCGGGTTGCAGGGCTGGAGTAGGTGGTGGTGGGAGGGTGCATGGGACAGGTTTTACACCGGGGGCGGTTACAAGGATAGGAGCCAGAGGGTAGGGAAGGTGGTTTGGGGATTTCATGGGGATGAACTAAGAGGTTACGAAGGTTAGGTGGACGGCGGAAAGACACTCTTGGTGGAGTGGGGAGGATTTCATGAAGGATGGATCCCATTTCAGGGCAGGCTTTGAGGAAGTCGTATCCCTGCTGGAGAGCCACATTCAGAGTCTGATCCAGTCCCGAAAAGTATCCTATCACAAGTGGGGCACTTTTGGGGTTGTTCTGTGGGAGGGTCTGGGTTTGAGGAGATGAGGAAGTGGCTCTGGTTATTTGCTTCTGTACCAGGTTGGGAGGGTAGTTGCAGGATGCAAAAGCTGTTTTCAGGTTGTTGGTGTAATGGTTCAGGGATTCCGGACTGGAGCAGATTTGTTTGCCACGAAGGCCTAGGCTGTAGGGAAGGGACCGTTTGATGTGGAATGGGTGGCAGCTGTCATAATGGAGGTACTGTTGCTTGTTGGTGGGTTTGATGTGGACGGACGTGTGAAGCTGAAGCTGGCCATTGAACAGATGGAGGTCAACGTCAAGGAAAGTGGCGTGGGATTTGGAGTAGGACCAGATGAATCTGATGGAACCAAAGGAGTTGAGGTTGGAGAGGAAATTCTGGAGTTCTTCTTCACCGTGAGTCCAGATCATGAAAATGTCATCAATAAATCTGTACCAAACTTTGGGTTGGCAGGCCTGGGTAACCAAGAAGGCTTCCTCTAAGCGACCCATGAATAGGTTGGCGTACGAAGGGGGGGCCATCCTGGTACCCATGGCTGTTCCCTTTAATTGTTGGTATGTCTGGCATTCGAAAGTGAAGAAGTTGTGGGTCAGGACGAAGCTGGCTAAGGTAATGAGGAAAGAGGTTTTAGGTAGGGTGGCAGGTGATCGGCGTGAAAGGAAATGCTCCATCGCAGTGAGGCCCTGGACGTGTGGAATATTTGTGTATAAGGAAGTGGCATCAATGGTTACAAGGATGGTTTCCGGGGGTAGATTGGGTAAGGATTCCAGGCGTTCGAGAAAGTGTTTGGTGTCTTTGATGAAGGATGGGAGACTGCATGTAATGGGTTGAAGGTGTTGATCTATGTAGGCAGAGATACATTCTGTGGGGGCTTGGTAACCAGCTACAATGGGGTGGCCGGGATGATTGGGTTTGTGAATTTTAGGAAGAAGGTAGAAGGTATGGGTGCAGGGTGTCGGTGGGGTCAGGAGGTTGAAGTCAGGTGAAAGGTTTTGCAGGGGGCCTAAGGTTCTGAGGATTCCTTGAAGCTCCGCCTGGACATCGGGAATGGGATTACCTTGGCAAACTTTGTATGTGGTGTTGTCTGAAAGCTGACGCAGTCGCTCAGCCACATACTCCCGACGATCAAGTACCACGGTCGTGGAACCCTTGTCCGCCGGAAGAATGACGATGGATCGGTCAGCCTTCAGATCACGGATAGCCTGGGCTTCAGCAGTGGTGATGTTGGGAGTGGGATTAAGGTTTTTTAAGGAGGATTGAGATGCAAGGCTGGAAGTCAGAAATTCCTGGAAGGTTTGGAGAGGGTGATTTTGAGGAAGAGGAGGTGGGTCCCGCTGCGACGGAGGATGGAACTGTTCCAGGCAGGGTTAAATTTGGATAGTGTCCGGGAGAGTTGGATCATTAGGAGTAGGATTAGGATCATTTTTCTTCGTGGCAGAGGGAAAGACGAAGGGATGTGGGTTTTAAGGGAGAGGGTAAGGAGTCATTCCAATCTCAGGAGCGGAAAGACTTACCTTAGTCTTTCGTCTTTCCCTCTCCTTCCCTCTCCTTCCCTCTTTCCTGACGAAGCAGCCGTTGATTGCGAAAGCTAGAATTTTGTGTGTGTATTTGTGTTTGTTTGTGTGTCTATCGACCTGCCAGCGCTTTTGTTTGGTAAGTCACATCATCTTTGTTTTTAGAGATATATACACCTCCGCTGCAGTGCTTCGAATAAATATGAAAAATGACTAAAAGGGATAAATTGGTGGGGGAAGATTGATTTTTGTATATTCAAATATTAATCCTAATCTTGGTTTGTTCAAAGTGGAAACTATTTTGTTGAAAATATAGTAAATTTTCTCCAATATTTTTTGCTTGTTAATCAGTAAAGAACCTCAATTGAATAAAAAGATTGCAGTAGTACAGAAGTTGTGTGATTTGATACTGTTCTGAATTTGGCTGTAGTGTATTGAGATACTTTATTACTTATTAAAATTAAGTGTTGTATTTAACAGTTGTGATATTTAAGCATAACTCATAATTACTGTATCTGCTATATAATGTTTTTCTTACAGCTCGTCCATTTGCGCGCCTACCTGACAACACAATAGTAATAGAGGGTGAGAGTTTGACATTAGAATGCCAGACTGGTGGTGTCCCTACTCCAACAATTAAATGGAAAATAGGCAAGTGTAAAAAATACATCCTTTTTAGAAAAGGACAACACAAGTTTTAAAGATAAACATGTAGTGTGCTTCTCAAGTTTCTTGATTTCCTTAAAATCATATGTGTAAAAATCTTCATTTCAGGCAATGAAATTTTAAATGGAAGTACAGATCGCATCACGCTGAAAGCAAAAGGTGACATTGCTGATGCAATTCTGTACATAAAAGAAGTTACAATGGACGATAGAAATAATTACTATTGCATTGCTTCCAATATTGGAAATTATAATAATATGACGACGGCTGGGACAGCAAAATCAATGGTGCGCGTAAAAGGTTAGTTCTGTGTACAGTCACATTTGAAAAAAATAATTTATCATCGTGTGTGGGGATTATTAGTAGTAGTGCCTGCTTTGCCCTTGGTAATAGCTAATGTAATTGCCACTAAATTAATGTTTGAACCTGTAGCTCATACCTTTTACCAAAGGTACAATTAAATTTCTATTATACTTCTTTACAAGGTAGGTTTCCCAACACCTATTGGACAGTTACTTGCACAAAGATTTTTGCATTTCAAATATTACTGCCATCTGTCTGAGCCACTGAATCGAGCCTCAAAGCCTCATCTACTGGACTCAAAGCTAAGTTTTGCAGTAACTTCTTAGTTTGCACTTGGACGTCATTGAAGCTTTGAGTTAGTGTGAAGAGTGCTTGGATGGCTAAGATAAGACATTCCACATAGAAACAGTATATTTACATAATTCTTGGAGTTATTTTAAATTTAGGTAAGCAATAAGTTACTGCTTCATTGACAATATAGGAAAAGACAGATTGCTACTTGTCATAAAGAAGACACATTAAGTTGCAGACACACAGCTTTTGGCCACAGCCTTCATCAGTAACCCCCCCCCCCCCCCCCACACACACACACACACACACACACACACACACACACACACCAAACACCAACCACACACAACACACACCAAACACAACACACACCAACACACAACACACACCAAACACAACACACAACACACACCAAACACAACACACAACACACACACAACACAACACACAACACACACACAACACACACACAACACACACACAACACACACAAACAAAACACACACACACACACAACACACACACAACACACACAAACAAAACACACACACACACACACACACACACACACACACACACACACTCCTCATGCATACATGATGGCCAACTCCAGCATTTTAGGCCGGAATGCCAGAGATGTTAGAAGTGGCAGTCATGTGTGGATGCCTCTATCTTTACTGATGAAGGCTGTGGCCGAAAGCTCTATTTAAGTGTTGTTGAAATGTGCCTTTCTGCAACTTAGTGTCTTTACGGTAAGTGGCAGTCCTTATTCGTACAGTGTTAATATTTCTACCTGGAGCTTCCATTGTTATTGCTTCACTGTTAAAACAGCCTGGTGAGCTTACTGTTAGTATGAATGCACTGTAGTTACTGTACAACAATTTAATTTCTAGTAGAATATTTGATAAGTGGAAAGTGAATTGTCTCCTTTAAGTTCACTAACTATACTGCTATACTGTTAATAATTATGCTGTGTATTTACTAAAGTTCTTCATATGTACAGAAATAAATTTCAAAACCTCAATTTGCCTTTACACAAACAACCTGTTTCTTGGAAAGCTCTGTAATTTCGTTCATGGTGATGGATGACTGTTTTCTTGTGTAATTAAGTTTTAAGCTCAAAGAATAATTTTTTCATTATGTGTAATCTCCATAGGTCTTGATTTTTAAATATGGGATGTATCAAAAAGAATCATCAGTATTAAAAAAAAAGTGACAAGTTATTTGAGATACATGTGTGAACAACGTACTGTTGGAAAGAGCAAACCTCAAAGTTTTACATGGTTCTCATTAGGTAGCAGCCGTGTGCCCTCTTCAGTTCTAGTAAAAATGGTGTCAGGAAAACAGAAAGCATTTTGTGGTCTACTTTTTGCACAATGTGGGTCAGTAATAACTGTTCAGTGTGACTTTCGTACTAGGTAGGGTGTGGATCATACTACAGCACAAAGCATTAGATGATGGCATGAAAAATTCCAAGAAACAGGTTGTTTGTGTAAAGGCAAATTGACGGCCAGTCCCCGCGTGCCTGACACGCATAGATGTTGAAAGCAGCTGCCTTAGTTTCACACATTCCGCAGAAAGCCGTTCGCTTTACAGCTCAACATGCCCGATGTCTGTCTGACGTGTGTCGAGTCGATGTTCACACATGAAACCATATGAAATTCAGCTAATGCGAGCTCTTCTTGAAGGTGACAATGTGTGGAGCTCTGTAATTTCATTCATGGTGATGGATGACTGTTTTCTTCCACGCTTCTTGTTTAGTGAAGAGACCACATTCCATTTAAATGGAAAGGTGAACAGTCGTAATGTGAAAATATGGGGTACGGCACAACCACGTGAATCTGTAAAACATGGGAGGGACTCTCCAAAATTTAATGGTTTTGTGCAATTTCATTGGAAAAGGTATGAACCAGTTTTCTTTGCTGACAACACTACGTGAAGCACATATCTCAATATGCTTGAGAACTTCCTTTTCTCACAGTTGAAGACTGATTCGAAGGACTTTATTGGGGCACTGGCACAGTAACATCTGTAAGCGCAGGCATTTTTTAAATCAAAGAATTACTGTAAGATGGACTGGTGTTAGTTTCAGAAATATAGATGTGCCAAATCGGATGATTCTTTTTGATACACCCTGTGCATTAACAAGACTCTGGGAAGAGGTACAAACGGTGGTGAATTGGAGCTGCTGCAAGAAAATGTTATTCCAGGGATCATTTTGAGTTAGTGCATTTTATGCTGGATAAACCAAAGACAAGAACAGCAATACAATGTAGCAGAACAACTTAAATAACCAACAGAACTTCCAAGCGGTGAAAATGAAATTACTTGCTACAAGCTTGCAATGCATTCGGAAACACAAGTGTGTGATGAAACTGATCCGAGCTAGTAGTATTTGTTGATTTGTTCCACGTCTTCAATAAATTATAGACGTGACCTATTGTAACATGTGCAGCACCAGCACAAATTATTTTTAGTTGTGTGCCTGGTTTTTGTTGGACAGTTTCCCAGTACAACATTCTTAATAGCATGTGCTGCATGCACTGTCAGAATAATTATTTATAAATAATATTCTTTGTTATGCAAAGGAAGATGCATGGTATGTAGCTATAGGACATACAAATGTCATTTCTACAAGCCTCACTAAGTTGGGATAGCATTTTCTTGTGCCTACCTCTTGAGTTTTAATAAGCTTAAAGTAATATCTGGGATGCACATACAGAAATTTATATGAAGCTGGAACACAATTTAAATTTAAAGTTGCAACAGTATTTCACAAGACAGGTGTTAGGGAGACAAATCAACAAATCTCATAAGTAGGATGATTAATCTGTAGAAGAAAGGAAAAACTGAATAATGATATAGGATAGAGGTTAAAATGGAATAAGAAAATAGACGGAGAATAAAAAGGTAAAAGTACAATTAAAACAGTAACATTTTGGCACTGTGGGCAAAATAGATAGGGTGGTTGAGGTATTAAAATAAAAGGCAACAACAAAGAATTCTGTAAATTGTGAGCAGTGGTTGAGGTAGGAATCAAGCTTGAAAGGATGGATCCAGGGTGCCCTTAGGGAGCAACAGGCACCCATGAAGCTGTCCATTGTGTAATAGAGAAATTGAGAAAGGTACATTAAATATACATGGTGCTAATCTAAGAGTGTAAATTGAGATACTCTTACTACCACTTAGCAATGTAAAGAGTGGATTATTTTAGAATTTCCATTAGGATTGACTTCATTACATCATCTCTATTGTGTAGTGCAACAGGAGAGTACTCTTACCAAGTGCAGGTACTGTCTGGTATGAGACTAAGGTCCATGAAGTTAGATATTCTGTGAGCACATAGCCTTCTGCCTCCCCCGCTCCCCCAAGACAGCTTGCCACACTTTGGCGGGTTCGTGCTTGGCTACCACGGGGTGCTGAACTCTGCATTTTTTCCCCCTTCCATGCTGCATGTCTATCCTCTTGCTATTCTTTTTCCCCTCCTTTAGGAGGATGTCTGGGGTGTTGTTAGGATGTTCTGCATTCTGTTGCTGACGTAAGAACAGTGTCACCTTTGTTTTTTGCTCCCTTATAACTTTCTCTTCTCTCGTGCCTCCACTTCGGCGTTTGAGTTCTTTGTCTTCTTCCTCCTTGTGCGCTCCTGAAGGCTGACCCATATGTCTGATACACAACAGGTGACTGGGTAATGCCAGGCCCAGGGAGGGGTGATTGCCTGAGCTGCAACCTTCCTAAATTGCAGATTGGTCCCTCTGTCAGGTGTTTGTGAGGTGTGAACAATCACTTAAGGCAGGTGTGCCCTCTTGTGAAGGAGTGTGCTGTTGGAGACGCTGGCAATCATGGGGATTTCTTCACAGTGCATCTTCCCACTCAACATCTACAAAAGGTAAACTTAATGAGGCTAATGATTTAAAGACCCTTCCCACTGCACCACGGTTTCTCATGGTCTCTCATACTGCAGACGGTCAGTCCTTTGCCACAGTAAATCCCTTTATTATTCAGAAAGGTGTTGTTGCAGTTGCCGGCCCTGTGAAATCCTGCTCACGTCTACAGAATGGCACTTCGCTTTTGGAGACCACTTCTGATTCTCAAGCACAACTACTGCTTGCTGCTTTGCTTCTCCACGGTTACCCTGTTTGTGTTGAGGCCCATAGAACTTTGAATTCTTCCTGTGGTGTAATTTACACCAAGCTGCTCAACGGTCTGAGGCCGAATTCCAATCCTGCCTCTCTGAATCCTGCCTCTCTGAATCCTGCCTCATTGCCATCCATCGTGTGATGAAAAAGGTAGATTCCTCCTTAGTGCCCACTCACTCTTTCTCACCTTTGATACAGTGGTGCTTCCGTCAGAGCTCAAACTAGGCTATAAAATAATCACATTCCGGGTGTATATTCCAAACCTAATGCACTGCTACCAGTGTCATCATTCCAACCACACTAGAACGTCTTGTCGACACCTTGCCAAATGTGTCACCTGTGGTATGGATGCACACGAGGGTGATGGTCCACACCTGTCTCCCCACTGTATCAACTGCAATGGTGGCCATGCCGTCACCTCTCGAGATGGTCCCCATGTATCTTGATGAGCAGGATGTGAAAGAGATCTAGGTAAAAGAAAAACTGCCTTACCCAGTCGCTAGCAAGTTACCAGCTAGTTGCAAACCCTGGTCCAAACTCCCGTCTGGTACCTATAGTTCTGTTTTTGTTACCCCTTACTCGGGGAAGGACATGGCCATACAGACATGCGAACTCCATTACATATCTGAGGTTGTGAAATCGCTCATTTTCAAGTTAGCATCACCATCCCCCATCCAGCTGTGCAACAAGCCATCAAACCCTCACTTCAAGGTGGCAAGCCACCAGCTGCACAACCAGTAGGCTGGAAAGGACAGAAAGAGTACTCCCGTGAAGACATCCTCCATCCTTCCAGCCAAACTCCCCAAATTGTCCTCTAACAGGAAAGGCTCGAAGAAGTCAACCAAAGTCATATGGTCTTCTCCTTAGCCAACTCGAAGATCCTCATCAACGGTGTTGCCACGTGATACCGTGGCCCGGCCGGCCTTCGTGTCACCAGAGTGTACCAGCAACCATTTTTCGGTGTTGGACTCCACAGACCGACTGCACAAGCAAGCTGATGTTTCAGTGGACCCCATGGAGCAGGATCATCCTGCTTCTGTGCCCTGTAGTAGTGACTCTTCCCTGGCTGTCACTCTGACAGCCACCAAGGTGACACCCCTACATCTCTTCATCACGACTCTCATGACGGTCCCACAGAGAGGATTTACAGCTCCTTTTAACATTGCAGTGTCCCCTTGTACTCTGCCTTCAGGAAACGAAATTGCACCCTCACAATCACTTTGCGCTTTCACATTTCTTAACGATTTGTTTCAACCTTCCTCCTGAGGTTGGAATTCCATCTAATGGGGGTGTCGTGCTCCTCATTCGGGACAACATTCATAGTCACCCCATCTCCCGTACTACCCATCTTTAAGCTGTTGCAGTTCGCCTTTTCCTTCCCCACCTGACTTTTTCCCTCTGTACCATTCATGTACCTCTGTCATTCGCAGTCACCAGGGCAGACTTCCTTCAGCTTATTGGGCAGCTACCTCTGCCATTTTTGCTGCTCGGTGACTTCAATGTGCATCATCCCCTTTGGGGTTCTCCCAGGACATGTCAAAGGTACCCTCCTGGCTAACCTTCTTAACCAAGAATTTTTAGGCTATTGCAGCCCCTTCAGCAACTATGATAGACTAATATTTTGAGGAATCAGCCTCAGCTGCACAAAGTCTCTGGTCTTTACCATGTTTCAGCTAAATTAATCTAGCCTTCTTTAGAAGCATAAAATTACTATAACGTGCCAGAGTAAGGCACAGTCAACATTAAAATAAAAACCTATAGTACTGTGGTACCATGTTGAATAAAACTACTTAGCTTAAGTCCAGCCCTGGCATCTCTTAACCACGTGGGGTTGGTTGTCAGCGGCATGGTATCACGGTACTATAGGTTTTAATTTTAATGATGACTGTGCCTTACTCTGGAATGTTATAGTAATTTTATGCTTATGAAAAAGGCTAGATTAATTTAGCCGAAACCTGGTAAAAACCAGAAAATTTGAGCAACTGGGGCTGATTCCTCAAAATATTATCCTTCTTAATCAACTTAACCTCTTCTGCCGTAACGCCAGAGCACCCACTTTCCTTTCAGATGCCTCGCACACCTACTCCCATTTGGGCCTATCCTTGTGCACTGCCCAGCTTGCCCCTCGTCTTGAGTGGTCCATTCTTTCCGACACCTACCTAGAGCAACAATTTCCCATGTGCTATCCCTTTCCTGACTCCTACTCCACCTGCGTGCACACCCAAATGGCAGCTTACTAAGGCCAACTGGTGGCTTTACTCCTCCATGGTGGTCTTTGAAGATGATTTCCCCAGTTGTGATGACCAGGTGAAATATCTTGCAAACATTATTCTTACTGCTGCAGAACGTTCCATTCCCCCCACTGTCTTTTTATCATGTCGTGTCCCAGTCCCTTGGTGGACTGAGCCATGCTGTGACACAATTCGCGCACGGAGACGTGCTCTCCACAGTTTTAACTGCCATCCTATGATGGCAAATTGCATTCATTATAAACAGATGGTTGCAAAGTGTCGTCACGTTCTTAGAGATAGCAAACGAGCTAGCTGGATTTTACTCACTGGTTCTTTTAACAGTTCCACCCCTTTCTCAGTCATGTGGGCCAACCTCGGACGGCTCTCTGGGACAAAGATCCATTCCCCAATTTCTGGCCTGAAAGAGGCAGACGAGGTTATCGTGGACCCTACAGCTATTGCCAAAACCTTAGGTGGCCATTTTGCGTAAGTTCAGAGCTCTTCCCCCCACTATCGCCCTGCCTTCCTCCATCGGAAACGAGCGGAGCTGGCTTGGGCGATACCCTCCTCTGAATCATGAGTGCTACAATACTGCCTTTACTATGAGGAGCTAGATCATGCTCTCATTTCATCTCGATACTCTGCCCCAGGGCCAGATGCCATCCACATTCAAATGTTGCAGCACCTTTCTCTTGCGGGCAAGCACTTTCTGCTTAACATGTACAGCCGCATCTAGGCAGAGGCACATTTCCCAGACACTGGCATGAAGCCACCATCATACCTTACCAATTCCGGTAAGGTCAAAAACCTTCTTTCTAGCTACCACCCCATTTCTCTTACCAGCTGTGTTTGCAAGGTGATGAAACATATGATTCATGCCCAGCTGGTATGGTCACTAGTCTCGCAATTTACTGATGAATGCACATTGTGGATTTAGAGTGCGGCATTCTGCAGTTGACAATGTCATTACTTTGTCCACCCATGTCATGAATGGTTTTCCGCTGAAATCCCAGGCTGTGGCCGTGCATTTAGATTTGGAGAAGGCCTAAGACACCTGTTAGAGAACTGGAATCATGTGTACTCTTTACACGTGGGGGCTTCAGTGGCCACTTGCCCTGTTTTCCTTCAGGTGTTTTTAAGGTGCCTGTGGGTTCTGCCTTGTCACACCTTTATCAAAGAAGACAGTGTGCCCTCAGGGTTACGTTCTGAGTGTCGTCCTCTTAGCTATCGCCATTGATCCTATAATGGCCTTTCTCCCGCCGGGCATATCTGGCTCTTTTTATTGAAGATTTTGCCATCTATTGCAGTTTCTCATGGACCTGTCTCATTGAGCGACGTCTTCAGTGATGTCTCAATTGTCTTTACTCATGGAACATAGACAATGGCTTTCTTTTTATGGACTGACAAAACTGTTCGTGTGAATTTCTGGCAGTGCAATTGGTTTCTTCTCCCATCTTTACATTTTGGGCCTGTTGCCCTACCATTCGTTGAAACTACAGAATTCCTGGGGCTTGTTTCATAGGAAATACTCTTGGACCTCCCATGTGTCTTACCAGGCCGCCTGCTGTACTCTGTTCCAGTGTCCTCCATGTCCTGAATGGTACTCCCTGGGGTGCTTATTGAACCACTGTCCTGTTTGTACTGGTCCCCTGTATGTTCAATAGTTGACTACGGGTGCTTTGTTCATGTCTCTGCACGTCCATCCCTCTTACATCGTCTCAACACTAGCCAGCATCGTGGCATCTGTTGGGCCACGCGTGCCTAGTATGTTGTGTCTGTATGCTGAAGCTGCTGAACTACCAGTCCTATCACCATGACTGTCTCCTCAGCAGGTATGCGTGCTGTTCGTCTGCCATGCATGGCCACCCATCCTATGCCTCCTTCTTCAATGATTCCTTTGATTGCGTGTATGGGGTGTGTCCCTCTTCTCTGTTAGCTCCTGTAGTTTGCTTTCGGCACATGCTACGGCAGCTTAACTTCACATTACCTGCAGGTTTTGTGGTCTGTGTGAACCCTTCACCACCTTGGCTTCGTGAAGCGGCCAATGTTAACCTCGGCCTTCATTCTCTTCCTGAGGACACTACTCCAGCCTCATTCTATTGCCTTCAGTTTCATGACCTTCGCATGGAACTTCACGATAGTACCTTTGTGTAAACTGATGGCTCTGACTGATTGTGGGGTCGGGTGTGCCTTGGTCATTGGCACCTGTGCCTTTAGATTTCAGCTACTGGCAAACTGCTCAGTGTTTAGAGCAGAGCTCTTCATCCTGTATTGTACCACGGAGTACATCAGGTGACACGCCTTTTCAGTTGTCCTCATTCAGACGCACTCAGCACCATTCAAAGTCTGTGTGCGCTGTACACCGCCCACCCCTTCGTGCAGCAGGTTCAGGAAAACTGTCACTTGCTCACTCTTGCTGGAGCCAGTGTGATATCATCACCCATGGTCCTCCCTTCACGGGAATGAGGCCAGGATTATGAAGCCTCTCCCAGCGGCTTGGATGACCACCTCTTCGCCCTCCCGCCAAGAGGTGGTCATTTTAACTAGGCTACATATTGGGGACTGCCTGTTTAGTCATCATCATTTGCTAAGTGATGCTACCCCACCACTTTGTACACATTGTACCCACGTTTTTACTGTCCACCACTTTCTTATGGAATGTCCATTTTTTAAAAGTCCCGCTCGGGTGTGCCATATGAGTTATTGGCTGTTTTAGCAAATGGCGCACAGGCTGTCGACTGCGCTTTACTTTTTATCTACGAAAGCAATTTAATTTTTAGTTTTGGACCTTCGTATCAGTATATGTTGTTGTTTTTAGCCCTTTTTCCACATGCCTGTTTTTAGCTGTCTTCTGACATATAATTGTTTTTTCAACTCCGTGCCCTACAGCTAAACAAGGCCAAAACCAAACCAAGCTTGTCACATAAATGCTAGAGGTAAATGTAATATTATATTTTTGTGAAATGGCATTTTAAAAATACACAGGATACCAAGAAAGGGGAGAAGAGCTTCCTAAAAGAGCAGTTGTTAAAGTCAGATTTTTGTTGAAAGCTGTAAAATCTGTGAAGTATTATTAGATAGTATAGGATAAGGAGGTTATGTGAAATTGACTGGATCAGTCATTCAGTTATTAGTAATGCTTGTGACATACTAATCATGTAGGAAAGGATTTGATGCATAGTATATAAAAATGAACTGGTAGATTGCAGATTTCTCGACTTGTGCCAGAGGGTGATTGTGTTTCGGGTTCTGCTGATTAGGTCAGGTGTCCACTATATGCAGGAGGCGGCTACACGGGTAGCAGGGGCTGTGTGGTGTGGCGTTGTCTTCTTCTTCTTCTTCTTCTTCTTTTTTTTTTTTGTGGGTTAAAGTGTATAAGGAAAACACAAGAAGGGCTTGAGTCACAAAGGGTGCAGGCTGAACACAGGAAGAACACTGATGCAGGAACCATTGGTATAACAGTTGTAAATTGTCATAACTGTGTTGGGAAAGTACCAGAGCTCAAGTGCTAATAGAAAGCACTGATGCTCAAATCGTTATAGGCACTGAAAGCAGGCTAAAGCCGGATATAACCTCAGCCGAAATTTTTGCGAAGACCTAACGGTGTTCCGAAAGGATAGGCTAAACAAGGTTGGCGGTGGCTGTTAGTTGTTGTCAGAAGTAGTTTATCTTGTCACGAAATTGAAGTAGATACTTCCTGTGAGTTAGTATGGGCAGTGGTCATTGTTGGCAACCGGAATAAAATAATTGGATCCTTTTACCGACCTCCCAATTCAGATGATAGTTGCTGAAAGGTTCAAAGAAAACTTGAGTTTGTATTCAAACACGTACCCATCTTGTACTATAATAGATTGACTTCTTTACCCTTGATCTGTTGGTAAAAATACATGTTTAATTCCGGAGGTAGGCATAAAATATCCTAATTTGTGCTGAACGCATTCTGTGAAAATTATTTCGAGCAGTTAGTTTATGAGCCCACTCATATAGTAAAAGATTTTGAAAACACACTTGACCTCTTAGCAACAAATAATCCTGAGTTAATAACGAGCGTCAAAACTGATTCAGGAATTAGTGAACACAGAGTTGTAACGAGATTGAATATTGTAATCCCCAAATCGTCCAAAATAAGTGAAAAATATACCTACTCAAAAAAGCAGATAAAAATTCACTTGACGTCTTCCTAAGAGACAATCTCCACTCATTCCAAATTAATAAGTGTAGACCAGATGTGGCTTAAATTCAAAGAAATAGTATTGGCAGAAATTGAGAGATTTATACGAAATATTGGAGCTGACTCTCCTTGGTACACAGAATGGGTTAGAACACTGTTGCAGAAACTATGAAACAAACATACCAAATTTAGACAGCTGCAAAATCCCAAAGACGGGCGATATTTTACAGAAGCTCGAAATTTAGCATGGACTTAAAGATGAAATGCCTATAACAGTTTCCACAGTGAAATTTTGTCTCGAAACGTGGCAGAAAATCCAAAGAAAAGAGATTCTGGTCATATGTGAAGTATGTTAGCAGCAAGAAACTATCAATGCCTTCACAAAAGAAGATGAAGTAAATATTCCAGAATTCAAATCGAGAACAGCTGCCAACATGAGTAATGTAGAAGTAAATATCCTCGGAGTAGTGAAGCAACTTAAATCACTTAATAAAAGCAAGGCTTCTGTTCCAGACTGTATACCAATTAGGTGCCTTTCGAAGTATGCTGATGCATTAGCTCCATCCTTAACAATCATATACAACCGTTCACTCGACGAAAGATCCATACCCAAAGACGGGAAAGTTGCACAGGTCACACCAATATTCAAGGAAGTTGGTAGGAGTAATCCACTAAATTACAGGCCCATATCGTTAATGTTGATTTGCAGCAGGATTTTAGAACGTATATTGTGTTCGAACATTATGAATTACCTTGAAGGAAACGGTCTATTGACGCTCAGTCAACATGGGTTTAGAAAACATCGTTCCTGTGAAACACAACTAGCTCTTTATTCACATGAAGTGAAGTGCTGAGTGCTACTGACAAAGGATTTCAGATATATTCTGTATTCCTGGATTTCCAGAAGGCTTTTGACACTGTACCACACAAGCGGCTCATAGTAAAAATGGCGCGCTTATGGAATATCATCTCAGTTATGTGACTGGATTTGCGATTTCCTGTTAAGAGGGGTCACAGTTCGTAGTAATTGATGGAAAGTCATAGAGTAAAACAGAAGTGATTTTTGTCGTTCCCCAAGGTGGTGTTATAGGCCCTTTGCTGTTCCTTACCTATTAAACGAGTTTGGAGACAATCTGAGCAGCCTTCTCCGGTTGTTTGCAAATGACACTGTTGTTTATCGACTAATAAACTAATCAGAAGATCAAAACAAACTGAAAAACGATTTAGAAAAGATATCTGAATGATGCAAAAGTGGCAGTTGACCCTAAATCATGAAAAGTGTGGTCACCCACATTAGTGCTAAAAGGAAGTTGTTAAACTTTGGTTACATGATAAATCAGTCTAATCTAAAATCTGTAAATTCAACTAAATTACTAGGTGTTACAATTACGAACAATTTAAATTGGAAGGAACGCAGAAAATGTTGTGGGGAAGGTGAACCAAAGACCGCATTTTATTTGCAGGACACTTAGAAAATGTAACAGACCTACTAAGGAGACTGCCTACACTACACTTGTCCATCCTTTTAGAATGCTGCTGCACTGTGTGGAATCCTTACCAGATAGGACTGACGGAGCACATCGAAAAAGTTCAAAGAAAGGCAGCACATTTTGTATTATCGCAAAACATGGGAGAGAGTGGCACAGAAATGATACAGAATTTGGGCTGGGAATCATGAAAAGAAGCGTTTCTCCTTGCGACAGAATCTTCTCACGAAATTGCAATCAGAAACTTTCTCCTCCGAATGAAAAAATATTTTGTTGACGCTGACCTACATAGGGAGGAACAATCACTATGATAAAATAAGGGAAATCGGATGTCGTACGGAAAGATATAGGTGATCATTCTTTCTGCAAGCTGTATGAGATTGGAATAATAGAGAATTGTGAAGGTGGTTCGATGAACCCTCTCCATGTAGATGTAGACTATACTAGCTTTAGGACTACCACTCTTTGTTGTTAAATTTGTGATTGTGCTTAGTCGTGCAGGAAGAATGTGACTATGTTGCTAATCAATAGTACTACATGATTGGTGTATCGACCACTAAATAAGAAGCCACCAGCTGTTAAACCAGTGAATTTATTTTACGCATTTAGAGTAGAATCTGTCCTTAGATTGTCATGAACATATTGATCAGATATGTAAAGGAGTATGTAAAAGTCAACACTGCTCTGACCGCTTTGTAATGTACAGTCTTTATATACGTGACAACAATGAAGTTGATGACAATGCATCAGTCACTTGTCTGTCAGCTGGTGGCTTGTTATTTAGTGACCAACACAATACTTGTGCAGTATTCCCATTGATCACATGCCCATCCATCCATCCATCCAGCAGTGCTTCCTCGTCTAGTTAGAGGCTCGTTAGTGACCAACTTCTTGTGGACCATGACCTGTCTCTTCTTAGCAATGGTTTCCCGTGTCATTTTACTGCTGCCTATGGCACTTTCTCTGCCATTGATCTTTTTGCTTACTCCCCTATCCTTCTTCCTTCCTTCGTCACACAAATCACAACACTACTTCTGTGACAGACTACTTCCCATTTAATCTTAAGCAGCACCCATCTTATTACTCCTAAACATCTTTGCATCAAGGCCCAATACTTAACAGAGCAAATGGGTATGTTGAGAATGCTTCCTCCCCTTCCCACATTCTTCTGTCCCTTTGTCATGGCTGAGGGCTACACTCAGCACCCTCCAAGTTCGTCAGCAGGAGTCTTACATGCCGGGCTCCCCCTGCGGGTCCGGGGGTTAGAATAGGCCCGAAGTATTCCTGTCTGTTGTAAGAGGCGACTAAGCAGTCACGCACCTTTAGGCCTTTATGTTATGGTCCCCTGTATGGTTTGACCTCCATTTTTCTAAATTTTCCCGAAGATCGAGCCAATTGGGGAAGGGTGCCTTACGTGGTGCATTATGTTCATCGTGCATTGAGATCTTTAGCCTATTTTCTCGTCTTGGCATTGCAGTCCTGCTCATTGTCCGTCTCGAGTGAGGACACCTTCCTGGGTGCGTTTTCCTCCACCTGCTATGCAGTGTCATTTTGTGCGCTATCGATGACCATGGAATTCTTTGCGTCTCATCCAGCACAGTAGCCAGTCCATTGAGGTGGGGCTGCCATGTACCCTGTTGGTTGTAGCCTCCTGAATGCACAGGGGTCGCTCTGCTGATGTCTGTGCCGTAAACTCCCTACATATGCCATGGAGTAGATACCCATCTCCCAGGGGCATTGGGACGCCTGGCAATGGCCACCCCGCCAGGTGGCCCTTGATGAGACTGGGTGGCACCTGTGGGGAGGGCCCCTAATCGGAGTGGGTGGCGTCAGGGTGGGTGGCGTCACCCGTGTCTCTCTCTCTCTCTCTCTCTCTCTCTCTCTCTCTCTCTCTCTCTCTCTTGCTGGGTTTCCTTCACCAGCTCATTCAACAGATTTATTTCGTCCTCTCTCGTTTGGGGTGGCGTGTACCGGCGTTCCGGAACTACCACCCACTCCCGATTTTTGGATTGACTGTGGCGGGAAACGTCATAGTCGACACTGTCAATGCTTCCAACCCTTTGGGTTGGTACTTTGCAGAGGGTTTCAAGCTCCACCCACTACCATCCTGCCTGCCTTCCTTCCTTCCTTCCTTCCTTCCTTCCTCGGAAACAGGTGGAGGAGGCTCATTCAATCTCTTTTCTCTCCTTGAATCGAGAATGCTACAATACTCTTTTTTTTTTTTTTTTACTGTGAGTGAGCTCGAGTGTGCTCTCTCCTCATCCTCAAGTCTTCTGCTCCTGGGCCTGATACAATCCACATCCTCATGCTGCAGAATCTTCCTCCTGTGGGAAAACACTTTCTCCTCAACACCTAAAATCGTATTTGGACTGACGGTGTATTTCCCACACTTTGGTGCGAGGCTCCCATTGTTCCCCTACCTAAGCCTGATAAAGATAAATCTCTTCCCTCCAGCTATTGTCCAATTTTCCTTACCAGCAGCATTTGTAAGGTGATGGAACGCATGACCAATGGTAGATTAGTGTGGTGGCTGGAGTCGCACCATCTTCTCACTAATGATCAATGTGGCTTCCGAAAGCACCGCTCCGCGGTTGATCATCTCGGCACCCTGCCGACATTCATAATGAATAATTTTCTGCAGAAGTGACAGTGGCCATTTTCTTTGATTTGGAGAAAGCCTAGGAGACATGTTGGCGAACAGGCATTCTACATACTATGCACACATAGGGCCTCCGCGGTAGTCTTCCCACTTTCATCTGGGAATTTTTAACGGAACGAGTTTTCCGGGTACGTGTGGAGTTCCTCCTTATTCACACCACACCTTTTCACGGGAGAATGGGATGCCTCAGGGCTCTGTATTGAGTGTTGTGGAGTGGAGTGAGTGGAGTGTCACAAATGGTTTCTGCTTTTCTGCTACCAAATCCGCTTGTGTCAACTTCTTGCAGTACAAGGCGTTTCTTCCACTGTCCTTGCACCCGGGCCAAAATGCTCTCCCGATCGTGGATGCAACGAAGTTCTATACGGGCGCGTCATCCTGCTCAGTAGGTATGCGTGTCGGCTTCCTTCCATGCCAGGCCACCCAACCTTTGACGCTTTTTTTGATTACATTCTTGACCATCAGTACGAGATGTACATTTCTTCTCTGCGGCCTCCTTGCGTTCGCTTCCGTCAGCAGCTGCAGTTCACACTTCCTGCCACTTTCCGAATGAGGGAGACCCCTTCACCACCGTGCCTTCGTACACAGGTTTGTGTTCGTTTTGACCTCAGGTCATTCCCGAAGGATTCGACTCCCGAGCTGACCTATTTCTCGAACTTCGCTCACAAATTGCCAATAGCATACTCTTCTACACTGATGCTTCAAAGTCCACCCATGGCATTGACTGTGCTTTTGTCGTCGGGGCTGATAAGTTTCAGTACTGGATTCTCGACCAGTGAACAATTTTTACAGCAGAACTTGTTGCCCTCTTATCAGGTTGCTCACTACATCCAGAGGCACCAGGTCGCTCGCTGTGTGATCTGCTCTGACTCACTCAGTGTCCTTCAGAATCTAAATGATCCTGATCCAGGACTGCCTCCATTTGTTCTCAGATGGGGGAACCCATGTGATGTTCATATGGGTTCCTGGCCATGTTAGTTTGCCTGGGAATGATGCTGCAGCCAAGACCGCCGTCCATCTGTCGGCCTGCCTCTTACTCTGTTCTCTGATACGATATTTGTACTTTCATCCCTCAGCGTATCACGTTACTTTGATGTGACCATTGGTGCTCCCTTCATGGGAACAAACTCAGAGAAGTGAAACCTCTCCCAACAGCTTGATAGACTTCCTCCTGGCTGTCTCGCCATGAGGAAGTAATGTTAGCTCGGTTGCGAATAGGGAACTGCTGCTTTAGTCACCGCCACTTGTTGAGTGGCGACTTTGCACTCAGCTGTCCTTTCTAAAGCCAGCCGTTAAATCAGACATTTCCTGACCCTCTACCCCTATTTTAGCCACTTTCGTCTCGGGTTCAGGCTGCCACCTGATTTGCCGGGCAATTTAGCAGATTACATTCGAGCTCTGGCTCACGTTTTGTGTTTTTTAAAAGCAGTAATATGACGAGAGAGATTTAATTTCTACCTGGTGACTCCATGTCTTGTTGACGTCTTTTAGATACTCTTCCATGATGATGTCTTGATGTTTTAGATTTGTTTTTTCTTCCCTTTTGTATTGGACCTTGTAACGATTATTTGCCTTCACAACCCCAGCACTATCTGGTTCTTTACTGAGCGCTTATGACCTTAGATGTTTCATGCCCTAAAAACAACACACAAAACCTACAAGCTCTACGTCTGAGGATGGGGTGGAGATTCTTCAATCCACTGAGGACCTAGATCTCGCCAGACACTCAGACACAATGGATATAGCCTGTTTCGGCAATGCCGGTGGCAGCAGGTGACCTTGAGCCATAGACTGCCTCATTGAGTGTTACATGCCTTTGCCATCTCAGGATCACATCATCCTCCAGTGAAATGGCGGCGGTTTTTTCCGCCACCTGGCTGAGCTTCAGCAATTGTTAAGCTTTACACCTGCTTTCTGCATTGCACTCCAGGAAACCTGGTTCCCGGCAACGCGGACCCCTGCTCTTCGTGGCTACATGGGATATTAAAAGAACTGTAGCAACTATAGTAGTGTCAGGTGGTGTTTGCGTTTGTCCAGAACTCGGTATGTAGTGAACCTGTGCCCCTTCAAACTCCTCTTCGAGCTGTGGCTGTCAGGGTACAGACGACACAGGAGATAACTGTCTGCTGTGCATATCTCCCTCCAGATGGTGCTGTTCCCCTGAACATATTGGCTGCACTGATTGATCAACTCCCTAAACCTTTACTACTTTGGGGAGATTTTAACGCCCATAACCCCTTGTGGGGTAGCACCATGCTTACTGGCTGTGGCAGAGATTTCGCAAATTTACTGTCCCAACTCTACCTCTACCTCTGCCTCTTAAATACTGGGGCCACCACACATTTGAATGTGGCTCATGGCAGTTACTCTGCCATTGATTTATCAATTTGCAGCCCAGGACTTCCCCAACTATCCACTAAAGAGCACATGACTACCTGTGCGGTAGTGACCACTTCCCCCATCTTCCTGTCACTGCCACGGTGTCCGTTGAATCTCCCCACGTTGTGCCATCGAGGTTGTGATTGAACAGGTCACTACAACAATAATTTCTGCAGCAGAAAATGCCAACCATCGTTCTTTGGGGTGCCCCAGTGAAAGTCTGTACCTAGGTGGTCGCTGGAAGTCGCTGAGGCAATTAAAGAGCAGTCGGCGAGCTCTACCACGACATAAGTGCAGGATATGATGTTGCAAGGTGCTGTCATAAGCTTTTCGTAATGGATGGCAGAGTACCTAATAGCCTTTAAACGGCTCCGTGCCTGTGTTTGCCAGCTTATCAGAAGGTGGAATCATTAGTGGTGCGAGAGGACTGTCTCGACCATTGCGTGCCATATTCACCTTCCCATATCTGAATGATCAGACTTTTTTTGGGTACCAGACCCCAACAGGTGTCCCTGGAATTATCATTGATGGCTTGTTATCTACCGATGCAAATGCAATTGCCGAGCACTTTGCTGAGGACTATGCTAGTGTGTCTGCATCGGAGAACTACCCCGCCAGCCTTTCGCATTATCGAAAGGCGGATGGAAGAGAGTCCTCTCATTCACTACACGACACAGTGACCCCTATGAAACACCCCCCCCCCCCCCCCCCCCCCTCCCATTTACAGAGTTGGAGCTCCTCAGTGGCCTTGCACATTGCTCCAACACAGCTCTTGGGCCTGATTGGATCCAGTCAGATGCTTAAACATCTCTCATCTGACTAAAAGTGACATTTCCTTGTCACCTTCAACCGGATCTGGTGCAATGGGGTCTTTCCATAACAGTGGTGGGAGAGCACTATCATACCAGTGCTCAGACCTGGCAAAAACCTGCTTGATGTGGATAGCTATCGGCCTATCAGCCTCATCAATGTTCTTTGCGAGCTGCTAGAATGTATAGTGTGTCGACGGTTAGGTTGGGTCCGGGAATCATGTGGCCTGCTGGGTCCATGCCAGGGCGGTTTCTGCTAGGGTCACTCTTGTGTCTGTAGTCTGACATCCGAACAGCCTTTTTGAGATGCCAACACCTTGATTTACGAGAAGCTTATGACACCACCATGCAACATCATATTGTTGCCACATTATACAAGTGGGGTGTCGGAGGCCCGCACTCAATTTTGATCCAAAACTTCCTGTTGCTCCGTACTTTCTGTGTCCAAGTTGGTGCCTCCTATAGTTCCCCCCATATATTCAGAAGAATGGGGTCCTGCAGGGCTCTGTATTATGTGTATGTCTATTTTTAGTGGCCATTAATGGTCCAGCAGCAGCTGTAGAGCCATTGGTCTCACTTTCTCTGTATGCAGACGACTTCAGAATTTCGTACTGCTCCACCAGTACTGGTGTTGCTGAGTGGTGCCTACAGGGAGCTATCCACAAGGCACAGTCATGGGCTCCAGCCCACGGTTTCCAGTTTTCAGCCGTAAAGTCTTGGGTTATGCACTTCTGTTGGCCTAGTACCATTCATCCAGAACCAAACTTTACCTTAATGATGATCCACTCACTTTAGTGGAGACATATCGATTCTTAGGACTGGCTTTTGACACTTGATTGACTTGGCTTCCTCGCCTTTGTCAGCTTAAGTGGAAGTGCTGGCAGCACCTCAATACTCTCCACTGCCTGAGCAACACCACCTGGGGTGCAGATCGCTCTATGCTGCTGCTGCTGCTGCTGCTCTACAGAGTCGTCCTTCAATCCCGCCTTGACTATGGGAGTGTGGTTTATAGTTCAGTGGCACCCTTAGCGTTGCGTTGCGGTTACTTCACCCAGTGCACCAGTGTGGTGTTAGACTAGTGATGGGAGCTTTTAGGGTGAGTCTAGTGACCTGTGTCCTGGTGGAGGCTGGAGTCCCTCCATTGAAGGTTAGGCTTGCACAACTGCTCACCAGGTACGTTGCACACATTTGTAGTTCCCTTGCACATCCAAATTACCATCTCCTTTTCCCACCCACGGCAGTTCCACTCTCACATCAGTGGGCCAGGTCAGGGTTTACAGTTGCAGTTAGCGTTCCATCCCTTCTATTCGAACTGGATTCCGTGGCCTTTACCACCTATACTTGAGGTCCATTCGCGTGTACCTACATGGTGTGTAGCTTCACCTGGACCTATCACATGGCCCTAAGGACTCAGTTAACCCCACAGCTCACAGCTGCCCCTACTTGTCAATTCTTGACATGTACCGAGGCTATGAAGTGGTTTCCACTGACGGCTCAAAGGCTGATGGTAATGTCAGCTTCGCGTTTGCCCATGGAGGACATATTGAACAGCATTCCTTGCCCAATGGCAGCAGTGTTTTCACTGCCGAGCTGGTGGCTATATCTAATGTTCTTGAGCACATCTGTTCATGCCCAGGCGAGTCATTTCTCCTGTGTACTGACTCCCTGAGAAGCCTTCAAGCTATCGACCAGTCCTACCCTCGTCATTGTTTGGTAGTGACCATGTGGGAGTCCATCTATGACCTGGAATGGTCCAGTTGTTCAGTGGTGTTTGTCTGAACTTCAAGTCATGTCGGAATCCCAGGTAACAAACTTGCTGACAGGCTGGCCAAACAGGCTGCACGGAAATTGCTTATGGAGATTGGCTTCTCTGAACCTGACCTGCGTTCTGTCTTATGCCGCAAGGTTTTTTGGCTTTGGGAGATGGAATGGCATAACAGTATGCACAACAAACACTCTCTCATGAAGGAGACTACGAATGTGTGAAAGTCTTCCATGCGAGCTTATGGCAGGGAGTAAGTTGTCTTCTGCTGGCTCCGCATTGGCCATACATGGCTAACGCATATTTACCTCCTCCGTCGTGAGGACTCGCTTCTGTGTCGCTGTGGCTCAGAGTGACAGTCATCCACCTCTTGCTGGACTGCCCACTTTCAGCCGCTCTGTGGCGGACTTTTAACCTTCTCAGCGCCCTATTTTTGGTGTTGGTCGACAATGCCTCAACAGCAGATTTAGTTTTAAATTTTATCCGTGAGGGTGCTTTTTATCGTACCATCTAAGGGTGGGCTTTTTGCCTTCTCTCTGAGGTTGCCACCCTCCCTGCATTTTAAGTCTCACACTTTCTTTGCATTTGTTTGTCTTGATGGTCATCTTTTCCCTACATGTTCAACGCGCCATGTCTCTTTGGGGTGGACATCTTAGTGTGTTGCAGTGTGTCTGGCTCATCCTCTTTTATTATTGTCATCAGCCAGCCCAGACCACATGCTCTTTGGTTTTAATACGTTCTTCTACTTTTCTTTGTGGTGTATGTTTTCCCCATTTTTTGTTTGTTCCATTAGTTTTCTTTTTAGTTGTGGTGTTGGGTGTTTTTGTACCTTGAGCCTTGCTTGTGTCAGGAAAAAGTGACTGATGACCTTGCAGTTTGGTTACTTTATACCACAAACAAACCAATCCATGCCGGGCCTTGCTCTTCCAGGTGGCATCTGTACCAATCCGTCAGGTCTTGCAGAACACATCGTGACTCATTCAGCAACAGCAGCAGTGAGCCTCCTAACCAGTTGCCTTCCTCCTCCAGAGACAGTGGGCTGAAGCTTTCCTCCTATGTTTTACCCCTTGTCAGGTGGAATCCAACAATAAAACTTCTACTGGATGAGAATTAATTCTAATTCTATCTTCTTAAGATTTAGCCCTAGATCCTGATTCCATTCGTAATGAGTTGCTTCAACACATCAGTCCTCCACAACGACAATATCTTCTCCGGGTGTTTAGCAGTATAGCGATGCCTGACCTAAAGTTTAAGACGCTGTCATCTCTTGATAGCTACTGGCCAGTCAGTCTGGCCAGTGTCCACTTCAAGTTACTAAATTGGCTCTATTGGGTCCCCAAATCTTAGGACCTTTTATCTCCTTACCAGGATGGCTTTCAGGAGGGAAGGTCTCATATCGACCATCTGCCTCAATTGGAAACCACATATAGGCACGCTTTTTCTCAGTACCGCCGTCTTTTCAGTTTCCTTCAATCTTTATTTAACGCTCAAATGCCTCACGTTGTGTACTCCCGGTACAAGCACATGTATTTATAATTGGATGCTGTGGCTGGAGTAGTTGGCAATTTGTGGTTGCATGAGAAATTGTATAGCAACAATGTTTTAAGAGATTGGAACCTTGGGTAATTCGAAAATTTCGTAGAATTTGACAGTTGTTTCAGAGGTTGAAGGATGATTGAAGAAAATTCTGGTTGATACAAGGAAAATGTTAGTGATACCAGCATATATTCATAGTTATGTCTTAAGAATAATTATTGTATTACCAGACTTAATTTCTGGTGTTCAAATTCCAGAACCACCATGTGAACCATATTGAATAGGCTGTGCCATCAGCATAGAAGTGCCCAACTGTAAATATCTGTATAAAGCCAAAATTTAAAACCAGAAGTGTCATGTAGATTTTGTATAATGTAATGCAATACTAGTTTTACACACACACACACACACACACACACACACACACACACACACACTTGAAGCCAGACAGTTACATTCTGTCCTGGATTTTCCATTATTTATTATTGTTATAATAATAATTTATGTCCCTATTGTGATAGTGCTAATAAACAGTGCTTCTGTTTCTAGACAAACTTGCTGCTTTATGGCCATTC
Organism: Schistocerca serialis cubense; assembly: GCF_023864345.2. Taxonomy (NCBI): domain Eukaryota; kingdom Metazoa; phylum Arthropoda; class Insecta; order Orthoptera; family Acrididae; genus Schistocerca; species Schistocerca serialis. The sequence goes on along the minus strand of NC_064643.1, from coordinate 375,536,172 downwards.
CTCGGCATATGTGCTGAAGTGTTTGTACTGTGTGCCATTATCTTGATCTATGAGAAGAAGCGCAACAAGGCGGAACTTGAAGAAAGTGACACAGATAACAGTCCAGAGCAGTAAGTAAAAATGCTGTTTGAAAAATTTATTCTGTGGCATATTTCCAAAATAATGTAAAGGCATCTTATTCAATCTTTTTGAGTCCAGTAGTTTGTGCATAGATTGATTGACCAGATTGTCACCAAACGAAATGGATTTTGAACGGGCAGATGATGGTGTGCCGATGGGGTTATTGGATTGTGCGCTGAATCTGTAGAAACAACTTAAATTAGTCTTATCATGTAAGACAGTGGTTCTTATATTGTGGTTTTGGGTGTGTCATTACAAATTTGTCAAGAACACTGTAGGCTGATAGTGGGATAGTTAGTAGAGGACATGGACCTGGCAGGCTTTTGTGCCCACCTGCAGCCACTGACAAATTCCTTGCCTTTGGCCCCAGCATTTGCCTCTGTAGGTCTGTGAAGGCATGTCTTTTGGTTCCTTTGAACAGGTAGGATACTATCCACGATATACAAAGGACTTCCTTTGGGATCTCAAAAAGCTTGTCGGTGTTGCTTAAAAGATGATACTGTTACTTGGTTCATAAACAAACAATAATTGACCTGATATTTAAAACTGCAAAACTGCTAGTATTGCTATTGCTGTAGAGTTGAAAGTTCAGCAATTTTTACATAAAGTTTCTTGAATGATCTAGTTAATATCCATGTAAAAGTTTCGTAGTAATGTCTTAACACTGGAGATTACAAAAGGAAGCACCATATTTGGAGCTCACTATTCTCGACTGGAAGTTATTCAACTTTTGTAGCTAGAAAAACTCTTTAAATATGTAGCTATGTTGAAGATCAATTCCTCTGTTTGCTTCTCATCAAAAGGTACTTATATTTGTATCTAAATAGTTTCATTCATGGTAAATGCAATATTGACTCCTCTCCATTTGTTGCAGGAAAAACACACCTGACCATGGGAAGGATTCAATCAGGCATAGAAAGTGAACAATGCCAGAAGGCATAACTGTTAACTTTTTGTTGTTCTTAATAAAGTTTTTAACAATGTATTAATGTTTTGGTGACCTGAGTGTGTGTTCTCCGTTTGAAGAATAGAACTCAGAAAGAGAACATTCATTTGAGTCATAAAAATTCACAAAATAATATACCATAAAACACAACATTGTTTGTACTTAATTCCAGTGTTGCACTTTTATACTCTTTAATATTTTATGTAATGGGTTATTGTTATGGACAATCAGGAACTGTAAAGTAGTTTACTGATTGTTCAAGTAAGAAATGTTGATACAGACATTTATATCTGCAATCTGCTACAGTTGACTCCATACAATGCACATTCAAATTGGTTACAAAAAGATGCCAACAAGAATACTTCCATTAAGTAACAAATGTAGATAGCAACAAAGTTTATAACGTGGCATTTTAAGAAACAGTTTGTATGTAGTTGTTGAAATATGTGCCCATATGTGCTGTGGCCTCCTGAATGAGGAAAGCTGATATATATAAATATATTATATATATTTCTATGCAGTACATAATTTATTTGTGCCTTTCACTTGTTTAAGTGGCACTGTCCTTGTTGGTCTCATGTTTAACTGCCATATTTGACTGGACATATTGTAAATATTCATTGATGAGTGGAACAAAGACAGTTAAATTAACTAGTTAATACTTTTTATGATGTCATTAATGCAGTGTTTGCTGCTATTTATATATATTTACATATAGTCATCTTCAACAGTTTCATTACTGGGAACCATAGTCATACAAATCACAATTTAATGTAGCCTAATGATATGTAAATATTTTTTGTTATAATGTGATATAAAATATTTTAATCTCACCAGGAATGTGATAATTGCTGTGAACGTCAGTCTGCGAACTTGGTGCAGTTCCTGTAATAAATCCTGGAGATCATATAATATTGGCCACCTACAAGTGGTACTGCTTAAAATTTCAGGTTCACGTAATATCGGAGGAAGGATATTTTGGCAAGTTACTTGTCATTGTCCTAGTGCCTCATGTAGCAGTCTCATCTTATTATAGTACATGCTTTTTGTAGATGTGATGGGATCTGAATTTAAAAGCAATAGGTTATACAGTGAAGTAATTTGTATTCTGACTGGTGTACCCATGGAGAGTGAGCATTTGCTAACATTGTTAAAGTGTGCAAGTTTTTATTGAACCAAATTCTGATGTGTGAAAATTTTAAAAATTGCAGTTCTGGTAGAATTGCTAGGTTTCTTATAGAAATCTTTGTAATGTTAGTGAGAAACTGAAGTAAGGAAAGTGACATCTCATTGCCTTTGCTTAAAACTTGAATATAATAAATTGGTCATGTAAGTGTAGATCTTGACACTAGAACACTCCCAGCTTTATTACATAATATAAATTTTAGGAGGACCATATTTCACAAACTCGCTTGCTTTTTAAAGCATCTCCAGGTAGCTAAATTATGAACTATGACATCTAAAGTGATGATACATGGATAGGTGAACAGTATTGATACTAATATAGCTACAGTGTGAAATTGTGTTATAAAAGTGTTTATTTCTTGTGAATGTCAAGATACTTTATTTTGTTACAAAATAAAGGGCTATCAATATGTGTGGGGTCAGGTAACAAGCCTCAAACTGTTGTGGGATTTTGTTTGTGTTTAAAGAACTTTTATGCTCGTGTGATTCATAGTTGTTGATAGAAGTTGGTTACTGAATTTGGTAATCCACTTTCTTATTGGATTCCTCAGTTGGAAGGTCAGCTTGTGCCCTTGTACCTCATTTTGTTAAAGCTGTGTGAATCCTTTCAGATGCAGAAGATTCCACATCGGAGATTTATTAACTTATATTGTATGCTATTGTTACACAAATAAACTGGTTACTTAAAAACATGATCATGTAAATTTGTGTATGCTTGGGTATATGTGTGCAAGTTGTTGTTGATTTACTTCGCAGCAAATACACAGCTGGTGTCAATATCATGCTGGCAGATCCCAGCGTTGTTGTGGTTGTGGGACTAAAATTATAAAGTCAGCAAACATTATACTCAGCAATGAAACTACTAAGTGCACTTGAAGTTTAGAGGCAATTTAGATCCTCTTAAGCTTTCATATGACATAAGCCTTAAAATTGAAATTGTTTATTAAACTTTAAAGCATCTGCATACTAGTTATTAAAGTGAAGAAATAAACTGGAATTCATGAAAATAACAAAGCCTGGTGTGATTGGTACAAAAATGTGCTATAATGTAAGGTGCCATTAATAATATTTATTGAATTTTTTATTACAGATGTTGCAAAAAGGTTTATAGTGTCCTTGCCCTTTTATCCAAAAAAGTCTAACAAACATCTAACATGTTTTTGGTTAAATGGTTGGGAAAATGTTCTCAACTGTGCTCAATGAGATGGTGTAGTGGTTGTCACCAGACTTACTTGGAAGGACAATTTTCCGTGCAGTGCTAAAGGCAAATGTCATTCCTTCGAAAAAGAGCCAGTTTCATTCTCAGCACCAACTGTGTTTAATGACCTCACCATTGATGTGACATTAAACCATAATCTCTTGTTACAGTTGGAACTGGAACTGTTTGAGCCCTGGAAAAGATGTATGTAATTACAAATGGCATTGGGTTTATACGTCCATAGTAATTGAGGGAATAAAATATCAAATATTATTTACTTGTAAGAACTACTTCTGGAGTTCATCAGGCATTTTCCTCACTGGTTTTATTGCCTTTGTAAAACTGATTTGGCACTACTTCAGCTTAGATGAGTTTTGTCCTGTATCCTCTTTCATCTGTTCTTCCTGCTCTCCCGTTCCCATGAGTTCTTTCACCAGTTGATGTATGAACTTTTCCATTTCTTGTTCATTGCTATTTTGTAGACAAGACAAATTTATTGTCACCATGTAAAAGATCATATAGATGTACATCAGCGATAAATTGAACAGTGTAATCACAATATGAAGAATATAGATTGTAGGTTGCCACAGAGAGTGGTGTTGAGTCAGACAGGCACAGTGAAAAATGAATCGTAAATGTGTAAGCTTTTGGACAAGTTGCCCTTGCAGGAATAGCGTTCTCTCTCTCTCTCTCTCTCTCTCTCTCTCTCTCTCTCTCTCTCTCTCTCTGTGTGTGTGTGTGTGTGTGTGTGTGTGTGTGTGTGTGTGTGTGTGTGTGTGTGTGTGTGTGTGTGTGTGTGTCCCTTTACATAAAAATGGAATAAAGATAAACAGGAACATTTCAGCTCCCTTTATTGCTCATGAAAACAAAAAATTGCAAGTTGTACAATAATAAATCTAGATTTTCTTAGTGTATTCCAGATTGCAGCATACACATGTACCTCCAGTACCCAATAAAATGTCATCTTGCATTGATGCATGCTTTTATTCATCGTGGAATACTGTCCCTAGATCATAAAAGCACTGTTGGTCCAGATTATCCCAGTCAGTGGCAATGTGTTGTAGATCTCATGAGTAGCCCCAGGCATGTTTGACAGGGTTAATGGGTGGAGAACATGCTGGCCATTTTAGTCTAGTGATTTAGTTATCATGAAGGAATATATTCACAAAATGTGCACTTGAATTGTTATGCATTAAGACATATCCCTCTAGAAAATGCTGCCCATATGGTTGCACTACACGTAGGATGATGTCATCCCTGTATCATATAGCCATTTGATTGTTTTCAGTGACCACCAGTGACATATGTTTACCCCACATAATACCACCCCAAAACATCAGGAACCACGACCATTCTGGACAGTGTGTCTACTAAAGACGTTCAGGCTGACTAAACTGCCTCCACTGATGTCTCCGATGATTGGTTGAAGGCATATGCAGGTCTGATCTGTTAATACAACTTGCTGCCAAGTCTGACTAGTCCATTCAACATATTGTTGGGCTCATATGCATCACGCTGCATAGTGCCTAGGTGTCAGTTCTACCTTTCCTGGGACATTGGGAGTGAAGTTCTTCAAGCTTCTTAGCAGGTTGAGATGTGAAATAGTTGTCGGTCTTCACATTTCTTCCTTGATTTAAAAATGCTCCACAAGATGCAGAACAACGCACTAGGTGATTGCATCTCTTTGTTTGTGTGTGCGTGCTTTTTTGAGGAATGGGAAAGCATCACATGTTTACTTTGTCACCACAGTGCCAGAAATCCAGTATTTGAGACAATACTTGTCAATCTTGCTGGGCATGAATTGAATGAATCATCTTGTTTCACATCGTAATATTTACTTGTCTACAGTTATATTTTCTCCAGGCCAGTAAGAACAAATACTATAAACTTCTCCAAATTTTAGAGTCAAGAGACAGTTGTTGGCTGGCAGGTGTTCAGCTCAGATTGATTTTTGGTTGACTTAGATTAGCATCTGAATAATCCTTCACTAATTCCTTCTTGGTCATAAAATCTTCCACTGTCTCTGGTACTTAATTAAAAAGTCCAAGTTGACGAAACATGTTCGAAGTCTTAAACACACACACACACACACACACACACACACACACACACACACACACACACACACACACAATTATCTGGCAGATTAAAAGTGAAAAGTGCATGCTGAACGAAGACTCGAATTTGGGACCTCTGCCTTTCGTGCGTAAGTGCTGCACCAACAGAGCTACCCAATGAGGATTCACGACCTGTTCTCCCAGCTTTACTTTTGCCAGTACCTCATCTCCTATGTTCCACTTCCTCTGAAAGGCAAAGGTCCCAAATTAGTTTTGGTCTGGCACACTGTTTTGGTCTGGCACACTGTTTTGGTCTGGCACACTGTTTTGGTCTGGCACACTGTTTTGGTCTGGCACACTGTTTTGGTCTGGCACACTGTTTTGGTCTGGCACACTGTTTTGGTCTGGCACACTGTTTTGGTCTGGCACACTGTTTCATATCAGTGCACGTGCCACAGCAGAGTGAAAATTTCCTGCTGGCAATATTGCCTGAATTACACTGTACGAGGGTATTCCCAAAAGTAAGGTATTTTATTTTTTTTGTAAGTACATACACCTGTTTATTTCTACAGTGGTTTACATCAGTTTATAGCTTGAACATTTCGATATTTTTCGACATAATTTCCATTTCTGTCAATGCATTTTTGTAGATGCTGTGGCAGTTTTTGTATGCTCATGTCATACCAGCTTGCCGCCATGCTGTTTTGAAAGTTATGAACCTCTTCTTTCACCTCGATCGCTATCTGGCCAAATGTTGTTTTAACTTAGGGAACAGGTGATAGTCACTGGGTGCCAACTCAGGACTATAGGGTGGGTGATAATGTTCCACTGAAACTGTCGCTGGAGAGAAACGGTTTGCCGAGCGATGTGTGGGCAAGCGTTGCCATGGAGAAATCGTATGCCCTTGCTGAAAATTCCTCTTCTCCAGTTCTGAATTGCCCGTTTGAGTTTTTTCAGTCTCACAGTACCTACAGCATTCCCAGAGGGCATAGTCGTCAACAATACCCCTTTCTGATCCCAAAAAATGGTTGTCTTGACTTTACTGGCACAATGTGTTTGTTTGAATTTCTGCGGCTTTGGTGAAGGAGGATGCCGCCACTGGCGTGGTTGTTGCTTGGTCTCATGTTTAAAGTGGTATGCCCAGGTTTCGTCACCCGTGACAATTGAGTCCAGAAAGTTGTCCTGTTCAGCTGCAAGGCGGTGAAGAAATGTGCGGGAAGCACCAACTCGTTGCCGCATGTGGTCCTGAGTCAGCATGTGTGGCACACATCTTGTGCACACCTTCCTGTAGTTCAGTGTTTAATGTTTCCGTTAAAATTCTGTGAGCAGTGCTTCGGGAAACCTCAGGAACCAACGTGCAGAGATCATCCAGGGTGATCCGCCGATTTGTTCGTCGTGAATTTCGGTTCAACCAGCTGCAAACTCTCTACACCACTTACGAACATTTTTGACATCCATGCAGGACTCATCATACACTTCCGTCAATTGGTGATGGATTTCAATTGGTGCAGTGCACTTTGTGTTCAAAAACCGAATAACTGCGTGCAATTCGCACTTGGCGGTAACATCCAACAGGAGCCCCATTCTGGACAGTGCCTCAGTGCGGTGTGTGCATGTTTACACACAGTGTGTGAAGCACTCTTCATAAGTGTGACCAACTGCCACACAGAGTTCTGTACTTCTATATATAACATAGGAAAAAAAGGTAGGAGACCTTACTTTTGGGATTACCTTCGTACATACTATAGCAGATTGGAATGTGCAAGTGCCAAGATGCAAAAACTCTGCAAAATTGCTGATCATTGCCACTTCATTGTTGAATTGCTTACAATTTTTCAAAAGAGAAATTACAGCTTTGTAAAGTTGCCCCCTTCAACAGTTCTTAGGTGTATCAAATAAAATACCAAAGAAAAGAAGTACTTCATAAATCCTAATTAATCATAAATCTACCTTTCTAGTGTTAAGCTTTAAATGCAACTGTCTATGGGAAAGTGGCATTGTAATCACTTGAATTCTTTCTAATGCTATGGTACTGTTTGGAATGCATGCTTGTTGTGAAGCTGGAACGTGTCTTTTTAAAGTTCTTTCGAGAATCTCTAAGAAGATAAGAAAGCTCCTTAAGTCATCTTTATGTGCTACACAAAGACTAAGAAGTATGAATTTTGTGCTCTATGGTGCAGCAAGTGCAGTGCTTTATTCATGCTTGGCTTTCTATTCACAGTATAGTTGAGTAAATTGGTGAAAGCTGTGCGCTGCATCATTGCACAAAAATGCATGTCATTTGAGTGTAGTTTCTTGACTGAAAAGTTAAAAAGAAAACTGTATAATCAAATGCACTCTTGTAGGCAAATGATTGGCATCACTGAAAAATGATTCGGGTGGGGGGCGGGGGGGCGGCAGATTCCATTCCTGTCAAATTTTCTACCATTGTAAATTCTGAAATTAATCTACTAGACTAGATGAACACTTCTGACTGCCAAGAGGCCTCTACAAGCTACAGCAGATGCAGAGGCCTGGCAGTGAAACATCTGCTGATAAGTGTTTAGAACTTCTTGATTGTTGCCCTTAGAGAGATGATTTATAATCCAATATTAACTTGGGATAACGATGAGGCACATTTATAGTGTAGTACTTACCCACGGGATGAGGAAAAGATTGACAGTGTCTTCCAGTTTGCCTTCAGGGGACAAAATTCTAAGTGCTACGAGTAAATACAAAAAATATAGGAAACTATATTAGCTTTCCTGACTTAAATGGCAGGAGAGGTGGTGTGGTGCTCCTGTATAAATTCCAAACCTGTCCAGTGTTGCATGTAATGATAGCATGTGGCACTTTTGATAGTGAGTCATCCATCAAATGGGGACAGCAATGATGCTGTTAGAGAGAAGGTTGCGTGCTGGCATTTGGTTTCACCCTGTCCCTTTTGTCATAATGTTACCAGCACACGTTTATTCATTACATACCTAGACTCAATATATACATAACACATTCACTGATTGTATAACCATGAGCCAAGCAGTTGAGCTGGAAACTTAGTGTGCATGTGCTAAAAGCTGAAATAGTACTGAGCAAAATCCTGATATTAGTAATGTAGTACTGAAAGCTGATTAAACATAAAAGTGTCACACTTAGATCATATTAAAAGCATTGTGCCAGTGAAACTTCCTGGCAGATTATAACTGTGTGCCGAACCGAGACTCGAACTTGGAATCTTTGTCTTTCGTAGGCAAGTGCTCTACCATCTGAGCTACCCAAGCACGACTCACAACCAGTTAAGGCAACAATTCGCATAGAGTGGGAAAGCCTGGTTCGAATCCCGGTCCAGCAAAATTTTCATTGTCAGTCTGTTATACAGCTGATGGTTATATATATTTGCAACTGCAAATGTGTTTCATGTATCATAATGAATGCCCATGTAAATATGATAGCCAATATGCTTCTTATCCTCCAAGTGAAAAAAAAAAAAAAACTACTTTTCAGCATGAGATTTTCACCCGTATGTAATGAAATACCCAAGAAGATAAGTATTAAGCCAATACCAAAAAGTTCCAACCATGGACTTTGTGGAGGTGGTAGCTTGCATTTCTTAATGACACAGGTAGCCATAGCACAGGGGCTATCTATGGAGATGCCAGACTGACCTGTGGTCTCTGACGATGGGCATCAAGACATTTTCTGTAGCTGCTGGAGCAACAGGCTGGATAATTGACTGCATTTACCAACATTGCCTTCCCATGCAATGGGAAACTACAAGTGTTTATATTTTGGGAGGGCATATAGGAAAAATAGTCCCCCATTTTAATATCTGGGTGGGAGAGACTATGCAGGAAGTCATTGGGAAAAATAGTACTACATATCAGTGTCAAATGTTAGAGCCCTTAATTGTGTACTTAGGCTAGAGAATTTGAAAAGGAAGATCGATAGTTTGAAATTAGGTGTAGTGAGAATTAGGTAAGTACAATGGCAGGAAGAACTGGATTTCTGGTTAGGTGGGTAAGTTACAAATACAAAATCAGGTAGGGGTAATGCAAGAACAGGTTTAATGAGTAAGAAAATAGGAATGTTATCATAGCTCAGACAACACTCACCATAGTGTGCGATATTATATGCCAACTAGCTCCACCGATGAAGAAATTGAAAGAATATATTGAGATGAAAGCAATTATTTGGATAATCGAGAGGTGAAAATCCGTGATGGACTGTAATTCAGCAGCAAGAGAAGAAAACAGTGAATGTGGAATGGCAGAAAGGAATGAAAGAAGTGTGTGGTAGAACTTGCACACATCATAATTAAACCATTGCATTAGGGGTCATGTAGGAACATTGTATAGGTGGAAGAGAACTACAGGCACCAGAAGGTTTCAAATATCTTACATGATGGTAATAGTGTTTCAAAAGCGGTGTAAACTGTAAGACATTTCCAGGAGTAGATACAGTCTTTCAATGTAATATATTGTTCATGGACTAGATTAAAACTGAATAAATTGCAGAAAGTTCAGAAATTGAGATGGAACCTGGATGCATTAAAAGAAACAAACTGAACCTGGGGACAGAAATGCAATAAGAGGAATGGGTTGCTTTGATAAATTCTTGCTGTAAGTCCAGGTAGGGAAGCCAGCACAGGAGGTACAAGAACAGTATCTTTGATTTACCCTAAAAAAAAAAAAAAAAAAAAAAAAAAAAAAAAAAGTGGTGTCAGGTCTGGGGAATGTGGGTGTCATGCAATTGGCGCATGAGAGCCAATCAGTTGACCTGGAAAGGGGTCACTGAGAAAATCTCGGACATCAGCCAGGTAGTGAATTGGTGCACCATCTAGCATGAAGTAAACATTTCATTCTTGGTCATCCTCATTGATCTGTGGTGTCAAAAATTGTTGTAACATATCCAGGTTCACTATCCTGTTGATGGTTCTCTCATGGAAGAAAAAGAGACTGTACACTTTGCTCTCGCTCAATGCACAAAAAATTTCAATTTAGGGCTATCACGAACATGTTCCAATGTTTGATGTGGGTTTTCACTGCCCCGAATCCTGCAGTTGGTGTGTTAACCTTGCCACTTAAATGAAAAATGGACTTGTCAAAAAAGATGATTTGGTCCAAGAAATGTTCATCCTCATGTCATTGATTTAACACATCTACACAGAAGTTCTTGCGAGCAGTTTTATCAGTGTCTTTTATTGCTTGTATGATCATCAATGTGTACGATTTCAAATGCAAACAATTTATCAGCACATGCCAAACAGTCGTACGTGGCATTTGCAGTTTTCGAAATGCACACCGGGTCGATTTAGTAGGGCTGTCGACAAAGCATTGTCTTACTTGCTCAACAATGTCATCAAATGTGCTTGGATGACCTGATGATTTCCCATGTCTTACCGAGCATCTTGTTTCTACAAAACATTTATGCCACTCATAAACTGTACGCCTACTAGGAGGAGCTTTAGCATACTTGGTACAGAAATTATGCTGAACTGCTGTTGCTGACTTAGATTCTTCAAACCAAAATGCACAGCTAGCACACTTGGGTCCAGTGAAGGCAGTCATCTTTTATGCAACTGCCACTAGTGCTCCTTATGGTGCGATTTGGCACTGGCGAACTATGTGAGACAAAACTTGATGCATTTCCCTACAGATTGAGATTACAATTAACTCTATAGGTACTATGAATTAATTTATATGAATTTTCAAAGTTGTAAAGTCCTTTTTGAAACACCCAGTACATCATGTGAAGCAGGAAAAATGAGACTGACAAAGTGCCAAACGGTTGGCAGGAATAGCTAGAGGAAAAGTGGAAAGCTGTTGAACCATGCATGACTTTGTGAACATAGATACTACCTACAAGAAAATTAAAGAAACCATTGAAGTAAAAAGAAAAGCAGCTGTGTGAATATTTAAGAGCCCATATGGCAAGCCAATACTAAGCAAACAAGGGAAAGGTCTATGGGAGGGAAATGAACTTGGGGGCTATATTATAGAAAGGGAAGAGAGACTAGATGAGATGGGAGACAAATTGTGAGAAGAATTTGACAGCACTGAAAGGTCCAAGTCAAAACAAAGCCCTTGGAGTAGATGACATTCTTTCAGAATCGGTAGAGCCAATTGGGACCCCTCCCAGGGGACTCACCACTTTCTCATGAGTTCATGCTTGGCTAGCACAGGGGACCCAGCCTTTGCAGCACCTTTTCCCTTTCTGTGCTGTGTGCCTATACTCCTGCTATTCTTTCTCCCCACCTTTGGAGAACATTCTTGGGATATTTTTGAGAATGTGTTCCGAAGTTTTAATAGCCTTACAGAACAGTCCGTCAACTGTTTTTTCTTTCTTACTTTCTTGATTCCCCATCTCCTACCCTTCCTCTGTTGATGTTTGAGGTTCCTCTTTCTTTCTTCTTCTTCTTCTTCTTCTTCCTCCTCCCCCTCCCCCTCCTCCCTATGTGCTCATGAAGGATGGCCCATGCATTTGATGCACAACAGGTGACGGTTATGCGTAATTCCCAGCCCCAGGTTGACACATGGGGTTCGCACATACCCTCTGGTACAGGCCAGACCCAGGGAGGGGTGATTGCCAGAGCTGTTACCTTCACAAATTGCCAATTGTTCCCTCTGTCAGGAGTTCAGGAGGTGTGAACAATAAAGCACGTGAGTGCCCCTCCCGCATGAGGGAGCCCCACAGTTGGAAGGATGTGCCATCAGAGATGCTGGCAATCGTGGAGGATTTCCTCACATTGAGCCAATCACCACCTCAGTCTATGTCTACTAAATGTAAACAAAATGAGGCTAAAGATTCAAAGAATCTCCCAACTGCACCTCAGTTCCTCATGGTATCAATTACTGTAGGCGGTTAGTACTTCGCTATGGTTAATCCGTTTATTATTCAGAAAGATGCTGATGCAGTTGCAGGCCCTGTGAAATATTGCCCTTATTTACATAATGGAACTTCGCTTTTGGAGACCAATTGTGATTTTCAAGCCCGCTATCTTCTTCACGTTGAGGCCCATCTATCGCTGAATTCTTCATGTGGTATTATTTACGCTAGGTTGCTCGATGGTCTAATAGAGGGAGAAATCTAAACTTAGCTCTCTGATGAGGTCATCACTGCAGTCCATCAGATAATTGAAAAGGTTGATAGAGCCTTAGTACCTACATGCACTCTTTTCTCTCATTTGAAGAGTAGTCCTTCCATCGGAGATGGAAGCAGGCTATGAAGTCATCACGGTCCGACCATACCCGTTGCTTTGCTGCCAGTGTCAGCATTACCACCATACCTCCATGTCCTGTCAAAACAAGGGCAAATGAGTTACTTGTGGTAGGAATACTCCTTCCCGTATCAGTTGCAATGGCAAAATGCACCCTCATCCCGAGAATGTCCTGTGTATTTCCAGGAGATCTGGGTGAAGGAAAAAGTACTTTACCCTGTCACTCACAAGTTGTTGGCTAGTCAAAAGCCCTGCGTTTTCCCGTCTAGCACTTAAAGTACCATTCTTTCTACACCTTGCTCCATGGAGGTCATGACCATGCAGACTTTTGACCTCAGATTTAGCACTGCAGCTGTAAAATTGCTGAGTATAACAGTGGCATCCCTGTCTCCTTCCCCTCCAGCTGTGCAACAAGCCATCAAATCTTCGCCTCCAGTGGCAAAATCACCTGCTACACAACTGACAGGCCAGAGAGGCCAAAAAGAATGCTCCTGTGAAAACTTTACATTCATCCAGCCAATAAACATCTGAGTCTTCATCTGCCAACTTCCAAGGCTTTAAGAAATTAAAGGCAAATGGTTTTTGCCTTCCGCGACTCAAGAGATTCTCTTCAACAGAGTCGCAGTGTTATAGCCTTACCTGGCCGACCTCCATTTCACCAGTGCATACCACCTACTGTTTTTCTGCTGTGGAACCCGCAGGCCAAGCCAGTGAGAATGCTAATGACTGTAGATCTCATGGAACAGGATCTTCCAGCATCCATGCCCTATAGAACTGAGTCTTTGAAGGCTAGCACTCGGCAGCCACCAAGATGACAACCTTTCATTTGTCCCCTTTCCCAGTTACATCTCTCCTCCACTGGAATGTTCCTTCGCAGCATTTAGATCTAACATCGAGGAATTATGGCTGCTCTTGGAATCACAGTGTCGACTTGTTTTCTGCCTCCAAGAAACAAAATTGGCTTCTTGCAACCACTTCCACCTCTCGCATTTCCTTCCAGTCTGCTTTGATATTTCCTCCACAAAGGACGACATTGCATCTTGTGGGGGACTCGTACTACTCATCTGAGATGACATTCATAAGCAAACCATCTCGATGAACATACAATGTAGGCTTTCATGACTGGTATTGTCTTCATTTAAAACTTCCAGGCTGATAGGCCATGGTAAATGTATAAAACTCTCCCCTGATGTGTCGTCTCTGACTGTAGAAGACATCCTCCTAGATAAAGCAGCGAACTGTAAAGAGAACTCGAGGAAGCGCTGATTATATAGGCAGTACAGAGGGCGCCACTGTCCATCGCATGATGTTGGCTAGAGACTGTCTCTGGTAGTGCCATCGTTCTCGATTAAAAGTAATCGATTGCCATGCTTCCGGTGCAACGGAGACATCCAAATTTTATCTAGTTTAACACCTTCCACCTTAAAATTATTATGCTGTTTATCAATCTCCGTAGCCTCTCTATACATGCGTGCATAATAATGCGAGGTTTTAGATATGATGCTCGTCTCACTGAATTTCATTTCATGATTATCTTCCTGGTAAACATGTTCTGCTATGGCCAATTTATCTGCGTGACCCAACAAGATGGGTGTTGAGCACTTCTCTTTACATTGCCGATATAAACCTGTCCATGACTACAAGGAATTTTATGTACTTCAGAAGGATCAGACTATGAAGATTTTAAAAATGACGAATCTACTGGTGAGAGTGTCTTCATTCTCCTCTGACGATAAGAAGCTGTTTTGTAAAACAGAAGCGTACCCACCTAGACTCTATGGATTACCCAAAGTGCATAAACCTGACGTTCCTTTGAGGTCAATTGTCAGCACTGGTCCCACCTGTGAGTTAGACACATTACCTCACTGCTGCAAGCTTATGTTGGTAGGAAAGAGTGTGGGCCCAGATGATATCCTCATTAGTTTTGATGCTATATACCTTGATTCCAGTAAACAAGGCTATCTTGTACATAAAGGATATTTTTCCTACTGATATTGTGGCATTATTCTGACACTGCCTCACCACAACCTACTTTCAATACAATAGTGATTTTTACGAATAGATGGACGGAGTGGCTGTGGACAGTCCTCTTAGTCCTGCAGGGGCTAACTTGTTTATGGAGACTTTTGAACAACGGGCATTGCAGACTGACAGTAAGAGGCCAGCCAGATGATATTGCTATGTTGATGACACTTTCGTAATATGGACACATGGAGCAGAGGAGTTGGATGCCTTCCTGATACATCTAAACAGCATTGATCCAAAAATCCAATTTACTATGGAGACAGAGAGTAATTTTCTGGATGTGTTTGTGATTAAACGACAGGATAGAATGTTGGGCTATAAGGTGTATAGAAAGGCCACACATTCTGATCATTATCTGCGTAAAAGTTCTAACAACCACCCTAGACAAAAGAGGTGTAACAAAAACTTTGGTAGACTGGGCATATGAAATTTGTGAACCTGTTCATTTAAAAGATGAGACTGAACATCTATGGTCGACTTTCGTGAAGAATGGCTATTCTAGCAAGGAGACCGATTGAGCACTTTGATCTAGGCAGAGAATCAGGAGCAACGATGAACAACAGCCTCAACGGCAAGATTTTTCTTCCACTGATTAGTAAGGATACAGATCGCATTGGGAATGTGTTAAGCAAGTATGGAGTGGAAACTATTTTCAGACCCACCAGGAAATATAAGAATATTTAAGATCAGCAAAAGATGCATGACATCCTTTGGCTACATCGGGTGTATATAAAATTTCTTGTAGTTGTGCACAGGTTCACATCGGTACCACAAAGAGAAGTGTTAACATCCATCTTGATGAATGTAAGAGTAATTGCCACCTGGGTCACACGGATAAATCGGCCTTAGCAGAACATGTTTACCAGGAAAGTAATCATGAAATAAAATTCAACAAGATTAGTGTCATATCTAAAACCTCGCATTATTATGCATGCAAGTGTAGGTAGGCTATCGAGATTGATAAACACCATAATAATTTTAACACAAAAGAGGAAGATAAACTGTATAAAATTTGGATGTCAGCATTGCACCAGAAGCGTGACGATCTATTACTTTCAGTCGAGAATGTTGACATTACCAGAGACAGTCTTGTAGCCAATGCCAAATGACTGACAGTGGCGCCCTCAGTACTGCCTATATAATCAGCGCTTGCTCGAGTTCTCTTTGCAGTGTGCCGCTTTACCTCGGAGGATGTCTCCCACAGTCGGAGACGAAATGTTGGGAGAGTTTTATTCTTTGACCATGACCTATCAACCCGGAAGTTTTAAGTGAAGACATCTCAGTGAACACTTGGTTGCAAGCTGTTCCAGCCTGCATTATCCTTCCTTGCTTCACCTTTCATCTTTGCAATGTCTACAACCGTCCATCATTCAGTGTTGCCAGGGCAGACTTCCTCTAGCTTATTGGTCAACTCTCTCACTACTTTCCACTGCTCGATGACTTCAATGCACATCATCCCCTTGGGGCTCTTCCAGAACCTGTCAGAGAAGTGCCCTCTTGGCTGACCTTCTCAATCAACTCAACCTCGTTTGTCGTAACACTGGAGCACGTATGTTCCTTTCAGACTCCATGCACAACTATTCCCATTTGGACCTCTCATTCTGCACTGCCCACTTGCCTGTCCTATCAAGTGGTCTGTTCTCTCTCACATGTAATCAAGTGACCATTTCTGTTGTGGTATCTGTCTGCTGACTCCTACCACACCTACATGTAAAACCAATTAGCAGTTTTTCCAAGACCAACTGGAGGCTAAATTCGTCTATGGCAACCTTTGACAAACAACTTTTCCCCAGTTGTGATGACCAGGTAGAGTACATCTTGAATGTTATACTTACTGCTGCAAAAAGTTCCACGTCGTGTCCTGGTCCCCTAGTAGATTGAGGCATGTTGCAATGCAATTTGCATGCAGAGATTTCCTCTCTTCTTTTTAACCATCATGGTACGATGGCAAACTGTATTCATTATAAACAGTTGCATGTGCAGTGTTATCACATTCTTTGTGATAGTAAACTAGCTATATGGATTTCGTTATTGCTTCTGTGAACAGTTCCACTCTCTCTTCCATCATGTGGGGCAACCTCAGTCAGCTCTCTGGACCAAGGTCCATTCCCTGATTTCTGCCCTGACAGTAGCAGATGATATCCTTGCATACCCTGTAGCCATCTCCAGCACCCTGGGCCGCCATGTTGTGGAGATTTTGAGCTCTGCCTATTATCACCCCACCTTCCTCCCTCAGAAGAGCGTGGAGGAGGCTCAGGCAAAACAAGTGGAGAGGAGGATCAGGTGGTACCCTTCTCCTCTCAGAATCATGAATGCTCCAATGCCACCTTTACAGTGAGGGAACTAGATCATGCCGTCACTTCATCCCGACCTGCAGCCCCACAGCCTGACAATGGTCACATTCAGATGTCGCAGCACCTTTCTCACACGGCCAAGCACTTTCTCCTTCATATAACAATCACATTTAGGCAGTTAGCATGTTTTACAGATGCTGGCATGAAGCCACTGTCATACCCATACCTAAGCCTGGTAAGGACAAACACCTTCCTTAAAGCTACCACCCAAGTTCTCTCACCAGCTGTGTTTGCAAGGTGATGGAACGCGTGATTCATGGCTGGTTGGTATGATGGCATGAATCTCGCAATGTGGATTTCAAGTGCACCATTCTGCAGTTCATGAACTCATCACCTTGTCAACCCATGTCATGAAAGGTTTCCTGCAGAAATTCCAGACTGTGGCCGTGTTTTCCAATTTGGACAGCTGCTGGAGGACGGGTATCCTCCATACTCTCTACATGTGGGGCTACCAGGGCATCATGCCCTGTTTCCTTCAGGAATTTTTAAAAGACCAAATTTTCAAGGTATGTGTGGGTTTGGCCTTATCGGATATCTTCATCCAGGAGAACAGGGTGCCTCAGAGCTCCGCCCTGATGTCATGCTCTTTGCTATAGCCATTAACTCTATTATCTCCTGTCTATTGCCAGCATCTCCATCTCCCCTTTTGTCAATAACTTTGCGATCTACTGCAGTTCTCCACACACTTGTCTCCTTGAGCAGCTTCTTCAGCAATGTCTCGATCGTCTTTGCTTGTGTCGATATTGGGTTTTTCTCTTCCACTGACAAAAGTGTTTTTATGAATTTCTGGCGGTGCAATCAGTTTCTTCCACCATATTTACATCTTGGGCCTGTTGATCTTCCATTTGCTGAAACTATGAAATTACTGGGACTCATGGTTGATAGAAGATTTTCTTGGCCCTAGCATGTGTCTTACCTGGCTGCATGCTGTACCCGGTCTCTCAATGTTCTTTGTGTTCTAAGCAGTACTTCCTGGGGAGTAGATCAGACCACCCTCCTCCTTTTGTGCCAATCCCCTGTCCGTTCAAAACTAGACTATGATGTTCTGTTTATCAACTTGCACATCCATCCATTTTACACCATCTTAATAGAATCCACCATCGTGGAATCCACTTGGCCACTGGCACCTTTTACACTAGCCCTGTTGAGTGTGTCTACGCATAAGCTGGTGCACTATTTCCGTCGTACCAGCATGATGTTCTCCTCAGCAGATACGCATGCCATTTGTATGCTATGCCTAGCCACCCATCCTAGGCATCCTTTTTCGATGACTCCCTTGACCGGCAGTATGGGCCGTGTCCCTTTTCTCTGTTACCTCCTAGAGTTCACTTCTGGCTCCTACTCCAGCAGCTTAACTTCATGCCACCTGCCACGTTCCTGAAGGGTGTGATCCCTCCGTCACTTGGCTTTGTGCAGTGGTCTGTGTTTGTCTTGACGTTCATTCACTTGCTAAGGAAACTATTCCAGATTTGAATTATCGCGGTAAGTTTCTCGACTTTTGCACACAATTTAGTGAGAGCACTTACATGTACACTTATGGTTCTAAGACTGAACATGGTGTTGGGTGTGCCTTCATCACTGGCACTGACATTTTTGGTATTGGCTTATGGAACACTGTTCAGTATTTACAGGCAAGCTCTTTGCCCTCTATCAGCCCGGCCAATACATCGAGTGACACAGGCATTTTAACTGTGTCATACAGGTATGCTCTGGTTCTCTCTGTGCCCTTCAGAGCATCTGTGTACTATACACAGTCCATCCCTTAGTGCAACGAATCCAAGAAAGCTTCCATTTGCTCGCTGTTGAGGGAGCCACTGTTATGTTCATGTGGATTCAAGGCCACGTCAGTCTGACAGGAAATGAGGCTGCAGCCCTACCTCAGTCCACTAGCTCTTCCACCCCTTCAGATCTCCGTGTTGCCGTCTGTCGATAGTTTGTCACTGTGGCATCACCACTGGTCTTCTCTTCATGGGAATGAGCTCTGGGAAATTAAACATCTCCCAGCAGCTCGCCCAAACTCATCTCGGCCCTCTTGCCACGAGGCTGATCATTTTACTAAGGTTACATATTGGGTATTGTTGTTTTAGCCATTGCCATTTAAGTGGTGGTCCCCCCCCCCCCCCCCCCCTACTTTGTGCTCACTGTCATCTATCTTGGACGGTTCACCATTTCATGACCAAACTCCCTTTTTTTTAACTACTTATTTCTCATATATGTTTTCTGCCTGAGTTAATGGTTGTTTTAGTGAACAACACATATGCTGTCAGTGTCGTCCTACTTTTTATCCATTGCAGCAACATGGTGAAGGACATTTAATCTTTTGGTTCAGGATCTCCACTGTCTCTACAGCATATTTTGTAGACCTTCCTACATGAGTAAATCCTTGTTCTTAGCTTTCTTTCCTTCCACCGATTGGGTCTCACGTGTAGTCACTTTTGAGTTCTTTTACGCCCTGAAACCAAAAAACAAAACCAATTAGGGCAAAACTATTCCGCCTGGTGTGCAAGATATTGGATTGGTGCATAAGTTTGTAGCGTTTTTCCACAAGTTAGATAAACAAAGCCGATACACATAACAGAGACTTTAGTCATGAATAATATATTCTCCTTTACTATTTACAACAGTCTGCCAACAGCGCAATAACTTTTCAATTTTACGACTGTGGGAACCACATGGTTTTGATGTGAAGAACTTGTCAAGCAATGTGCGGAGCACATTTTCATTTGGTAAGGAAGTTCCTCGAAGGTTTCCCAATAGAGAATAGAAAAGTTGAAAATCTGAGGACACAAAATAAAGTGAATTACGTGGATGAGAAATGACTTCCCAACGCAACTCTTGTATAGTGTTTTTTTTGTCAGTTTAGCAGAATGCGGGCAAGCATTATCGTGGAATACCATCACTTCATGCAGGCTTCCTGGTCATTAATTCTTGAGCTGAGTCTGCAAGACATCTCAGTTGTTGACAACAGTGACTGTTATACCTCAGGAAAGCAATTCTTAGTTCACCACACCATTGCTGTTCCACCAGATGCATAACATTGTTTTCTGAATTTGCATGCATGTCTTTGTACTGGGAATTGCTGCTTTGTTTGGGCCCATCTATTCCTGTCTTTTTCTGGTGTTAGCATAAAGGCACCATTTCTCATCACCAGTAATGGTACAGGATAAGAATGGCTGGTGTTGTTCATGAGTCAGTTGATGACAAGCAAGTAGAGATGCACGTATGGTCATCCTCTGATTTTAGTGATTTTGGCTTAGAGCATGCGTTACCCAACCAATTTTTGAACCTTCTTCGTTACATGTAAATGTTGCATGATCACAGTTAATCACATTTGCCAGTTGTCAAGTACACTGGTGTGGATCTTTAGGGATTAATGTGTTTAAACGATCTTCATCAAAACCTGAAGGTCTTCCTAAACGCAGATAGTTACTAACATCAAATCGATCCTCCTTAAAACAAGAGAACCATCTTCTTGCCGTGCTCTGTCCAACAGCATAATCCCGATACACAGTGCAAATGTTTCCGGCTGCTTCCACTGCTGTCACCATTTTACTGAACTCAATCAAAAGAATATGTCAGAAATGTTCCAATTTCTCCACTTGTAATTCCATTTTCCAGTGTCTACAGCTCCACTCACTATCTCCAGATGACAAAATAACAATATGTGAATGAAAACAATGGGAGGTGTGTGTGTGTGTGTGTGTGTGTGTGTGTGTGTGTGTGTGTGTGTTGTTGACGAAGGCCTTAATGGCCCTAAGCTTTATTTGTGACAGTCTTTTTGTTGTGTCTATCTGTGACTCAGCACCTCCGCTATATGGTGAGTAGCAACTTTCCTTTTCATAATATGTGAACTCAAATAGCAACAGTGAACTAAACATACAAAATGACAATTGATAAATAAACCTATAGCAACTGGAGTACCAACATGAAGAACGAAAACACTATGAACATACGCACCCACCTAATATATGATTGGGATGAAATACCTTCAAGCATTAAGAGGGCCATAATAATTCCAGTTGCAAAGCGCACGTGTAGACAGGCATGAATGATACTGAGCCATCAGTTTAATAAGTAATTGTTGCAAAATACTGACACAAATTATTTAGAGAAGAATGGAAAACCTAGTAGAATCTGACCTCTGGGGAGATAAATTTGGATTCCACAGAAACTTAAGAACATGTTAGGCAATAGGTAAACAACACAACTTACCTTAGATGATAGGTTTAAAAACACGCAAACTTATTTTAGAGCATTTTGGAAACACTTTTAAAACAATGCTGAATGAAGTACACAGTTTGAAATTTTTAAAGTAGCAGGGACAAATTCTAGGAAGCAAAAGCTTATTTCCAATCTGTGTAGAAACCAGACTGCAGTTATAAGAGTTAAAGGCCACAAAAGGGAAGAAGTAGCTGAAAGGAAGTGAGTCAGGTTGATTTTATTCAAAATATACTTTGAGCAAGCTGCTAAAGGAACCAAGGAGAAATTTGGAAAGGGGATTTAAGTTAATGTAGAAAATATAGAAACTTTGGAGTTTGCTGATAAGATAATTCTATCTGAGACAGCAAAAGATTTGTAAAAGTAGTTGATAGGAATAAGCCAGAGGGTGGTAATGTGTGTGCTTGCGCATACGCACGTTTTGTTTGTTTGTTCCTGTCAGCAACTCAACGTCTCTGCTGTTTGGTGAATAGCAATCTAACCTTCTGTTATGATTGTCAATAAATGTTATCTGGTAAAATTCATGCTCTGTCTTTCTAGTTAAGACATTTATTTTCGATTAATTTTATATGTCGTCAACTTTTCATTGCTGTCTACTCGAACCTCAGGGATAAAAAATCATCTATACATTCACCAATCAGCTTAGCAATCCTGAAGACTGTGGATTCAGCATTATAAACCATTTTAAATTTCTGGTATATCCCAGACCATTCCCACCCACCTATAGGATTGTCTTACACTGTGATTTAAGAACCATTGACGTGGGAGGTGTATGTGATAGACGGGAAGAAAATGGAGACCTTCCATGATCAAACTGATTTCAGTCACTGCTCCAAGGATTTTTTGTCAGCATTTACACAGTTAAAAGTAAGCAATGGGCATGTACTGCACTACTGGTACACTGGTGTGTATATAGTGTATGCAGTGTGTACATAATCTACAACGAGGAGCTAAACAATACAGAATAAAAGGCAGCTGCAGAATTCAAAATGCAATTGCCACACATATAATAATAAATGGACAGGGTGTTTTATGAATGATGCTAGTGCTGTGAGAATGAAGCTTTTGCGATGGCTCTGTTGCATAAAACATTCATAGACATCTTGCCACATCAGTTCAGGTAAAATCTCAAGCTTTTGATGATTGCTTCCATCTTCATCAGGAGCACCTAACTGTCAAAACTGCTGCTATGGTGGCCTTATATAGCCCTTAGATAGCTTCTGATTGGTTGGTAATTATGCAGTGCCATTGCAGATGGTGTCAGCATTCTGTGCTGATAGTGCCACCACTCCCATCATAGCATTAACATTTTGACGAATATCTCTGGCATCGAGAGGTTGCTTCCATGTACCACTGAGATTATATCTGCAGTCATGGTTCTTTTCTCACATTCTTATTTCTACAGCCTCTTTAATTACAGAATCCCAGTATGTTGGAGCCTGAGACAAAACTTTTGTTTTGTCAAATAATATTTTCTGTTTGTTGGTGAGGCTGTGATCAGCAACTGCAGATTTCTCCAGTTCTCGATTTTTAGTATGCCATTGACTTTCTGCATAGCAGTCAGAAATGGTGTGGATGGACTGACATATGTAATTGTTTCCACACTCACAAAGGATGTCATAAATTCCAGGGAAAAAGTTCTGAAAGAATGGCTGTGGGTCATGTGATATGAAGACTGCATTCACCAACAAAAGGGAATGTCAAAATATTGAACATTCATTTGATGAGCCACCAATTGCATGCCTTCCTTTCTGCACCACTACATCCAGCATAATATGTAGAGTCCTGGGAAGATGAAGTATAAGATCTATTTTCCGACCTCCCAAGAAGATACAGGAGATGCTATGCCCTGTTACAGACAGTCTCGGCCACAGGATCCCTGGAATTTGTAACATCCCTTGTGAGTGATGAAAAAATTACATATGTCAGTCCATCTGTACTCTTTCCAACAGCTGTGCAGAATATCAGTGGTACATTAAAAATCGAGAATTGGAGAAATCTGCAATTGCTGAGCACATCCTCATAAACAAACATAAAGCACTGTTTGATGAAACAAAAGTTTTATCCCAGGCTCCTATGTACTGGGACTCTGTAATTAAAAAGGCTGTGGAAATAATGTGCAAGAAGAACACCAACCATGACAGCAGATATAATCTTACAAGGGATGCCTTGAGTGCGAGGTTGCAAATTTAATTTTGAAGAAGACTCATCTGAAAGTGTTGTGTCAACAATTATACAATTATGACAGGAAGAAGTATTAGTTGCTAAAGACTTACCATGTGCATTAGGATGGCGACAGAAAATGAATGTCTGTGAGATGCAGAGGTCAAGCTTCTTTGGGATATATGTATTACACTTCACAAAATGGACATCATCGACATTCAAGAAATGTTAAAAATAAACCATTAACTTGCACCATGCACACTGAATGAAAAATGGCACACCAGTGATCAAAAAGGTTCATACCATCAAGATCAAAGTCAACTCCTTGGGAGTCAAAAACTGTGCAGGCGTCCATCTGGGTATCTACTCTTACAGAATGCATGTAGAATCATATTGGTGCAATGGGGAGATGAGAACTAATGGAATATGATGACTTGCAACGAAATGCCAAACAGTCTGTCATGAAGCCTATTGTGAAATTGGCTATGCTTTAAGACATAGCTACAGATACTGCAATAATTTTTTATAGGCATGAAAAAAACAAACATCCAGAGGCTGAATTTGTCCAGTGGTTCTAGGTGGTGTGAATTGCAATGTCACACACTTTTCAAGAGGGGTAGTTTGTGAGTATGATTTTTACATGCAGACCAGGAATTAAGCAAAAGCAAGAGTCTATTGACCAGAAGCGGTACCCATACCATAGTTGTACTTCTCTTATGCCCATTTTCCCACTATTGCTTGCTGTGACATAAATATTCCCTACTGCCTTTGCAAGATCTCACACACAAGGAAGAATCATAGGGAGCAGAGCATCTCCAACTTCTTGGAGCACAGTAAATAACTTTCCAGCCAATTTACCATCCAGATTAACAGTCAGCATAATTGCATATGAAAGCATTAAGGCAATGATATTAGTTGATCTTTCTACAATTCTCATTGTACCTCTAATTTCCAGGGTTCCTTTCATAAGCATTTTCTCTTCAAATCCCAATTGGAGTTGAAAACAAATTCCTTACTGAACAATGGAATAAGAGTGTTTATCTCATCAACAAATTTTTGGGCTGATTCTGCAGTTTGCTGTGCATTGTCAAGCTGACACTTTGTTTGAAATTTGGTTATTTTACGTCTTCCAATTCTGCAGCACAGTTTGAAGTTATGCAACCATCCACTGCTTTCCTTTGAATCACTTTAATCTGCCGTGCACAATTTGATGTGCATAACATAGCAGGTCACTCTCATGCACGTCCTGTAAATTGTATTGAGCATCCTTGAAATGCATAAACATCAGTTTTTGTAACAAGTGTGCCTTGTCCTTTCCTGACCATCCATAGTTTGTCTTATGCGCTACACAGACGTATTGCTGCTGACTTATTCAAAATCTGTTCATAATTTTCTTTTCTATGCTGTGAATGATCTTCCATGTACATAATCGTGTTTAGTACCCGCTCCTTGGACAGCGATTGTCCTTCACTACGTTTCATTGGAGATGGGATTTGCTGCTCTCTGCCTGACAAGGAAGATGAACTACATGGCTCGACCCCTGTTACAATATCCCTTTCACTTGCTAAGCACGTATTGTCATCATTGTACTCTTCATGTACATTGTCCACACAGTTGAGCATATATGACATCACGTATTCCACTGACTCATCATGCAGAAACACTAATATTTCATCTGCCACTTCTTTCTCACACTGCAAAATTCCTTTGGTTCCTTTCTGACAAAATATCAATTTCGGTAACTGTAGTTATAGATGTAATACAACATTTACTTTGTTTATCGTTGCCATTGCCATTGCCATTGCCCTGTTTTGTATCAACACTACTAGCACTGTTGGAGTTTCTCGTCAACTAAGCAGTTCAACCAAGCTCCATAGCCCCATGCCGTGCTCATTACTGGATAGCTCCAGTCCTACCCCCTATTGCCATTAGCAGCCAATACTGTGGTTGCATGGCAGACAATATATGGAGTGTCAAATGCTATAAACATCATTGGCCTTTTGTGACCTCACACTCAAGGGGTTCTGTGTGAGTGTAGCATGGGAAAGAAATATTTGTTGCAATATTTGTGCAACACCGTGAGCAGTGGCACCACCAGTGCAGACATTGACACCCTCTGCAACAGCACCTCATAATTACTGACCAATCAGAAGCCATCTATGTGCTGTATAAGGCCACTACAGCAGAAGCTTTGACAACCAATTGCTCCTTACGAAGACAATGGAGGTAACTGTCAAAAGCTCAAGGTTTCACCCTGAACTGAAGTGGCAAGAAGTCTGAGAATGTTTTACATGTGATCAAGAGTGGTTTCCTTTACTGAGTGGGACCAGTACTAGGGGGAGGCTGCCTTAATGGCTCAAACACAGGTGCTGTATGAAATGTTGTTATAAACGCATCTTTTTTATCCAATAATACAGTCACACTTTTAATATTGCTCACCTCTGTAACATAGTCTTCATATGATTCCTTCTGCAGTTAAGTTATGCCCACAGACTGAATATCAAGTCTTTTCACAAATCTGGTATACTGAAACATTGAAGGTTCTCCTAGAAAGATGCCAATACAAAATCCTTTTGGATATTTTAAGTCTTGTGTTGCTGCTTGTAAAAATAATGGTGGAATACAATATGGAAACAATTTATCAGATGTCCTCTCTTCTTGCTGCCAGAAAGACATTTTGATACAAATGTATGGTGATACTATTGACAGGTAAATTTTAGAGGCTCACCCACTCAAGCTCTTTTATGTAAATGACTTTACACACAAACTCATGTGAGCCTTGGAAACAGAGATACTATATTGTATAAACAGAAGTAATACATCTCTGATCAGCAATGTCTAGGCAGATTTTATAGCTGTCATTAGAGAGACGGGCCTCTCCAATACGTAGAGCAAACATGTTTCTTCAATATTTACTCTATGTGATCTCTACACACAATTTTCATTTCCTGGAAATTACAGTGTTATGCAATATCTTGATATACTTGAACAACATAGTGAATGCATTATCACGGCCAAGATAAGAACAGAATCAATACCCATAGTACATAGTTATTTGCATAACTAGGTGTGCAAATGATGGGACTGATAAAATATATGAGGTGATAAAATAAATTATTCACATCATTAAAGGAAAAGACAATGTGGTAAACAAATTTGATAGCAGGATAATATAGACTGAGGAAAGGAAAGAGAGGGAAGCCACTTTGGAATTCTGCACAGTCCATAGTTTAATTGTTGCTGACATTTGGTTTATGAATCGTGCAAGAAGGTGTTTATACAGTATGTGATACAGACCTGAAGACACCAGTAGACTTCAGCTTATACTATGGAAAGACAGATTTCAAAGCCAGATATTAAACTACAAAACATTTACAGGTGCAGATGCAGGTTCTAGTTATTATTGATTATGAACTGCAGATTTAACCCGCAGAAATTGCAGGAAGATAAGAGATGTGACCTGGATAAATTAAAAATATTCTAGTTATGGAGAGTTTCAAAAGAAAGCATTAGGCAACAATTACCTGAAACAGAGGAAAAGAATTCAATTGAAGAAAAATGGGTAGCTTTAAGAGTTAAAAATAGACAAGGCTGAAGAGGATCAAAATGACAGGACCTAGCTGAAATCTATGGATGTCACATGAAATACTGAATTTAATATAAAAGTGAGACAGTGAGATCAACAGGAAAAGCAGAATGGCAAAGCAGTGATGTGTAAAGGAGGAATGCAAAGCTGTTGAAGCATGCATGACTTTGGGAAAGATAGATACCTCCAGCAAGAAAATTAAAGAAACCTTTGGAGAAAAGAGAAGCAACTGCATTAATAGTAAGAACTCATGTGGCAAGCCAGTACCAAGCAAAAATGAGAAGGCTGAAATGTAGAAGGGCGTAACAAAGGAAATGAATTTGAATACAGTATCTTGGACAGGGAGGAGGAAGTAGTAGATGAGAAATATAATCTGATAGTGCAGTGGAAGACCCAAGTGAAGACCTGGTGCACAAGATATGAGAGATGGCGGGGGGGGGGGGGGGGGGGGGATACGCTCAGACTTCAAGAAGAATATAATAATTAGTTCTGAAGAAGTCAGGTGCTGACAGGTCTGAATATTACTGCGCAATAAGTTTAATAAGTCATGGTTGCAAAATACTGACAGGAATTATTTATAGAAGAATGGAAAGCCCGGTAGAGGCTGAATTCAGGGAAGTTTTAGTTCTGGAAAAATGTACAGGGGATAGGCAAAATAATGTGAGTAATGGTATGGTTGTGTCTGATGGCCAATAACAAGTAAGGCACATGTGGCGCTGGACTCTGCATGTTCAGTATGGACTAGGCATCAGTGGAGGTTTTTTGCGAATGGTGCACACTTCATATTTGCATTCAGAGGCCAAGGTCAATGTGCAATGAAAAACCTAACAGTGTTCCAAAGAGGACAGATTGTAGGGGCCCGGTTAGCTGGAGCATCAGTAACCAAGACAGCCAACTAATTGAATGTTTTAAGAGCAAATGTTTCAACAGTCATGACAGCCTACACAAAACATGGAAAGACATTATAATGTAAATGTAATAGTGGGCAAAATGAAAACTAAATGACAGAGATCGTCATATGCTAACATGAATTGTGTCAAAACAACTCACAACTGTGGTGGCTAAAGTGACTGCAGAGCTCAATAGCTATCTTCAAGACTCCGAATGTATCAACACTGTCCACCAAGAACTCCATAAAGCGAATATTCATGGACGAGCTGCTAAACCAAAACCATTAATGATGACAACCAATGCAAAGAAGTGTAAAACATGGTGTCAGGAGCATAAATCCTGATCAGTTGATCGGTGGAAACACACCCTATGGTCTGACAAGTCAATGTTTTCATTATTTTCAACATCGGTTTGGGTATATGCCTGGAGAACACCAAGGAGCCCACAATGGTTAAACTGGAGGTGGAAGTGTGAAGGTGTGGGCAGCCATATTATGGCATTCTGCTGATCCCATCATTACTCTCAAAGGCCATGTTACAGCCAGCGATTATGTGAACATTTTAGGTAATCAGATGCACCCAATGATTCAAACGTTCCCCAACGGTGATTCCATATTTCAAAACGATAATGCACAAATTCACACACCCACACAGGACAACTGTGGTATGAGGAGCATGCAACTGAACTGCAGCATCTTCCCTGGCCAGCACAGTCCCTGGACTTGAACGTTATCGAACTCGTGTGGGTGGTACTGGAGTGCAGACTCCAGAGCAGATTTATGCCTCCCTTGTTACTACAGGAGTTAAAAGAGGTTATGTTTGAAGAGAGGCATAACATTACACTGGAGACTCTACAATCATTATATGCCAGTATTCCAAGAAGAATCAAGCTGTATCATGGGCAAATGGGTGTCCAACCCCATATTAATAAACCATTCTTAGGTAAGTACAGGTGTTCAAATTATTTTGCCTATCCCATGTGCAGGAATACTTGAGGTATTGCTGACCCTGTGGCTTGCCTTTAGAGCATAGCTTACAGAAAGGCAAGCCTACATTTATAATATTTGTAGCTTTAAAGACAACTTTGGCAATGTTAAGTGGACTACACCCTGAATTTTGGAGGTATCAGGGATAAAATAAAATGAGCTAAAGATTATCAACAACTTGTACAGAAACTAGACAGCAGTTAGATTTGAAACACATGAGAGGGAAGCAGTTGTTGAGAAGGGAGTGAGACCAGATTATAGCCTATGACAGATGTTATTCAGTCTTTTTATTGAGAAAGCTGTGGAGGAAACCAAGGAGAAAAAGTATATGTAAGATGATGTGACTTACCATACGAAAGTGCTGGCAGGTCGATATAAACACAAACAGACACATACATACACACAAAATTCTAGCTTTCGCAACCAATGGTTGCTTCGTCAGGAAACAGGGAAGGAGAGGGAAAGATGAAAGGATGTGGGTTTTAAGGGAGAGGGTAAGGAGTCATTCCAATCCCGGGAGTGGAAAGACTTACCTTAGGGGGAAAAAAGGACAGGTATACACTCGCACACACACACATATCCATCCGCACATACACAGACACAAGCAGACATTTCTTACCCAGTCTGTTACCCTCAGAAACCGTCCTTGTAACCATTGATGCCAGTTCTTTATACACAAATATTCCGCATGTCCAGGGCCTCGCTGCGATGGAGCACTTCCTTTCATGCCGATCACCTGCCACCCTACCTAAAACCTCTTTCCTCATTACCTTAGCCAGCTTCATCCTGACATGTCTGCTTGTGTCTGTGTATGTGCGGATGGATGTGTGTGTGTGTGTGTGTGTGTGTGTGTGTGTGTGTGTGTGTGTGTGTGTGTGTGTGTGTGAGTGTATACCTGTCCTTTTTTCCCCCTAAGGTAAGTCTTTCCGCTCCCGGGATTGGAATGACTCCTTACCCTCTCCCTTAAAACCCACATCCTTTCATCTTTCCCTCTCCTTCCCTGTTTCCTGATGAGGCAACAGTTTGTTGCGAAAGCTTGAATTTCGTGTGTATGTTTGTGTTTGTTTGTGTGTCTGGTAAAGGATGTGGCAGAGCAGTTGAGGAGCATGGGTAGTGTCATGAAAAGAGGTTATAACAAGAATACCAATTAAGGTAAAAGAAGAACAATAGAACATGTCTGGATTAAATCAGGTGATACTGAATGAGTTAAGTTAGGAAATAAACCACTAGAAGTAATAGATTACTTTTGTTATTTCGGCAGGAAAAAACTGATGATGATCAAAGCAGAGATGATGTCACATAAAAGCTGTCAGTAGAAAGGGATGTGCTTCTGAAAACAGAAATTTGTTAATGTCAAATATAAATTTAAGTATCATGAAGTCTTTTCTGAAGCACAATTGTGTTTTTCTGAAGGTATCTGTCTGGAGTGAAGCCTTGTACAAAAGCAAAAGGTTCATACAAGTGGAGAATAGAAGTTGCTGAAATGTGGTGCTACAGAAGAAGGCTGAACATTAGACGGGTAGATCAAATAACTGATAAGACGATACTGAACAGAACTGGTGGGAAAAAAAAAAATTATGGCACAAACTTGACTGAAAGAAGGGGTTTGTTGATATGACATGTTCTAAGGCATTAAGGAATCATCAGTTTGGTGAGGTATAAGATTTCTAGAGGGAGACTACGACATGACAGTAAGCAGATTCAAATGGATGTAGGTTGCAGTAATTATGCAGAAATGAAGAGACTGACACAGGATAGACTAGCTGGAGAGTTGCATCAAACTGGTCTTTGGACTAAAGACCAAAAGACCACCACAACAATACAATTTTTCCATTAGTTAGTACCACGAGTCTCTGGAATAATATATGTCCTCCAGTCAAACATTACAGAATATTAGATATTACTTGGTTAACTCTCTTAATGTTTTTTATAGATAGCACCAGTTCACAAATAACCTTTATGTTGTAGAAATATGCTGTACGAGACAGCAAGTAAGAGTATGTGTTACATTATCATTAAGCATGATTATAGCAACTTGCTTTATTGTTTGGTTTGTATTTTTCAGACACTTACAAAGTGAGCACTCAAATACTAGTATACTTATTGTCTCAAGATCTTCGTGAAGCTTAGATGCAGTATCTTGAAGCAAGCTGTCTTTTGATTGGCATTTATTTAGAGTAAGATACAGGACGTGCCGAATGCATTCAAAGAAGAGTGATACGAATGGTCATAGGTTTGCTTGACTTGCAGGGGGATGTCACATAAATGTTGCAAATACTGAATTGTCAGAGCCTTGAAGACAGACAGAAATTATCCCATGAAAGCCTACTTTAAAAATTTTCAGGAACCGGTATTAAGTGAAGAATTTAGAGATATTCTTTTGTCTGCTATGTATTGCTGCCCACAAGGACTGTGAATATGAAATTAGATTAAATACAGCTTATACAGAGGCATTTAAATACACATTCTTCCCACACAATTTGAACAAGTAGAAGATTTACAGTACACGTTACCATGCTAAATACCATATGCCATGCATTTCACAACGTTTTGCAGAGTCTATATGTACATATATATGTAGGTAATGTATTTTACTGACAGGTATTATTCATTTTGATTTCTTCATTTATGCAGAATGTACACTATTTCTGGAAGATAATTCACCCCTAAAGCCAAATCTAATTTCAGAACTTCTGTACTGACTTAATTTTTCATGTAATAGTTGTTTTTGTAAATGCTTACAACAGCTTATGGATTATACACAGGGTGATTATAATTAAAGTTAAACTTTCAAAGTGCTGTAGAAATAACACCACTGGTCAGAATGATGTTAAATTGCAATGGGATATTATTGTAGGAGGAGAAAATGTATGGCAGAAGAAAAATAGTTGAAAATTGATCAATAGATGGTGCTGTATGTGTCAGAATATGTAAATGAAAATACCTGTCATGCACACGACCCACTGGAGTTGGTATAAACACGCTGTGTACATGGCTTTTCCCCCTTTCGCGTCTGCAACGTTCGCCATGACTGTCTCAATGCAGGATCGTGCTCTGCTTGTAAAACTGTATTACAAGAATGATTACTCTGTACACTTCACTCTGCAGAAGTTACAGACACTGAAAGGTTTGAAAAAAAGTGTTGGTTCAGTGACTGCTGTGGGTCTGGAGGATGATTCAGAAATTCAAAAAGACAGGTTATTTTGGTGTGCAACCTTGTAGTGGGAGGAAATGAATTGATTCGATGTCAGTGGAAGCAGTGGCCACAGCAATGCAGGAAGAGACGAGTGTTGGTGTGCAAACGTGTAGTGCATGGAGAATTGCCCGAACATTGGACATACCCGTGAGCATGGTCTTTAATATCTTACGAACCATTTTTCTTTGCTATCCATTCAAAATTACTCATGTGCATGAGTTGCTTCCTGTTGACCTGCCAGCAAGAGAGACCTTTGCTGTAGAATTTCTTGCTCACATGGAAGTGGACAATGATTGGCCGTGGAAGATTTTGTGGAGAGACGAAGCCCACTTCCATCTAACAGGATATGTCAATACACAGAATTGTCAAATGTGGGCAACAGAAAATCTGCACACAAATCAACCAGTACCACTTCATCCCGAGAAGGTCACTGTGTGGTGTGGGTTTACGGCATCGTTTATCGTAGGGGGACATTTTTCGAAGAGACACTCGCATCCGGTTCTGTTACCTGTACCGTCACTGGTAAGCGCTATGAGTGTCTTTTGTGCAACCACATCATTCCAGCTCTCAAACAGCATGGATGTGGGGATGGGATCATTTTTGTGCAAGATGGTGCACCTCCGCACATTGCAAATCTATTTAAGCAGCTGATGAAGTGCCATTTCGGAAATGCTAGAATTATCAGCCGCCATTTCCCTACAGCTTGGCCGTCCCAATCACCTGACCTTAATCCATGTGACTTCTGGCTGTGGGGCTATCTGAAAGATGTCGTGTTCAGTGTTCTGATAGCAAACCTAGCTGCATTGAAGGCACGCACTGCGCAACACAATCTAAATGTGACCCCACAAGTACTTCGATCAGTTATAGAACATGCGGTTTTTTGATTTCAACTTGTTGCAGGAAACGGTGGACAGCATATCGAATATGTTTTGCGCCAGTCACATGGAAATTAATAATTCAATTTGATTTTGACTGATGCTTTTTATGCGGTTTTTGGCCTTGGGACAATTAAAAACCAATTTTTCCCACATGATGTGATATGACATGACCTTGCCATGGTGGATGGGCTTACGTAACTAACAGCATCACATCTGTACACCCATGCACACTGAATAGTACAGTTCGTTTAATGTCAAACTTACACCTTGGGCATTGTTGTATGATTTATTTGCCATTTGCAGTTGACCACTATCAAATGATGATGCTTACAGCGCCATCTATTGCTACATTTTGTAACTATTTATTTTTCTTCTGTCATATGTTTTCCCCCTTCTCTTATAATATTCCGTCACAATTTGACATCATTCTGACCAGTGGTGTTATTTCTACAGTGGTTTGAAAGTATAACTTTAATTATAATCACCCTACACATGTAGCAAACTGACACACTCTTTAATATAACTTCCAGATGCAATCTGCAAGAAAATCTGTCAGTACACAAACAACTCAAAGAAAGGAGTAACATAAAATAAAGAATCATACCTCATAATACTTTGCCTCAGAAACGTCACTTTGCAAGGATCAGCAGTCCCAGGCAACATTATGGTACTCAGTTTCCCATGATAACGTTTTTTTCATTTGAAAAATGTCCTGATGGAACTGCTCTCCATGTTCACCACTACTAAGTGCCCTAGTGTTATTAGGCAAAAAGTCAAGGGATCATTCAAGAAACATCATTTAAGTGACATGTTATGTCCCATAAGGTGCTATGAACTCAGTAGTACTTGTGCAATACTGTGACAGTTCTGTGCCTTACGATTGCCTCATTTACACTCCTGGAAATTGAAATAAGAACACCGTGAATTCGTTGTCCCAGGAAGGGGAAACTTTATTGACACATTCCTGGGGTCAGATACATCACATGATCACACTGACAGAACCACAGGCACATAGACACAGGCAACAGAGCATGCACAATGTCGGCACTAGTACAGTGTATATCCACCTTTCGCAGCAATGCAGGCTGCTATTCTCCCATGGAGACGATCGTAGAGATGCTGGATGTAGTCCTGTGGAACGGCTTGCCATGCCATTTCCACCTGGCGCCTCAGTTGGACCGGCGTTCGTGCTGGACGTGCAGACCGCGTGAGACGACGCTTCATCCAGTCCCAAACATGCTCAATGGGGGACAGATCCGGAGATCTTGCTGGCCAGGGTAGTTGACTTACACCTTCTAGAGCACGTTGGGTGGCACGGGATACATGCGGACGTGCATTGTCCTGTTGGAACAGCAAGTTCCCTTGCCGGTCTAGGAATGGTAGAACGATGGGTTCGATGACGGTTTGCATGTACCGTGCACTGTTCAGTGTCCCCTTGACGATCACCAGTGGTGTACGGCCAGTGTAGGAGATCGCTCCCCACACCATGATGCCGGGTGTTGGCCCTGTGTGCCTCGGTCGTATGCAGTCCTGATTGTGGCGCTCACCTGCACGGCGCCAAAAACGCATACGACCTTCATTGGCACCAAGGCAGAAGCGACTCTCATCGCTGAAGACGACACGTCTCCATTCGTCCCTCCATTCACGCCTGTCGCGACACCACTGGAGGCGGGCTGCACGATGTTGGGGCGTGAGCGGAAGACGGCCTAACGGTGTGCGGGACCGTAGCCCAGCTTCATGGAGACGGTTGCGAATGGTCCTCGCCGATACCCCAGGAGCAACAGTGTCCCTAATTTGCTGGGAAGTGGCGGTGCGGTCCCCTACGGCACTGCATAGGATCCTACGGTCTTGGCGTGCATCCGTGCGTCGCTGCGGTCCGGTCCCAGGTCGACGGGCACGTGCACCTTCCGCCGACCACTGGCGACAACATCGATGTACTGTGGAGACCTCACGCCCCACGTGTTGAGCAATTCGGAGGTACGTCCACCCAGCCTCCCGCATGCCCACTATACGCCCTCGCTCAAAGTCCGTCAACTGCACATACGGTTCACGTCCACGCTGTCGCGGCATGCTACCAGTGTTAAAGACTGCGATGGAGCTCCGTATGCCACGGCAAACTGGCTGACACTGACGGCGGCGGTGCACAAATGCTGCGCAGCTAGCGCCATTCGACGGCCAACACCGCGGTTCCTGGTGTGTCCGCTGTGCCGTGCGTGTGATCATTGCTTGTACAGCCCTCTTGCAGTGTCCGGAGCAAGTATGGTGGGTCTGACACACCGGTGTCAATGTGTTCTTTTTTCCATTTCCAGGAGTGTATTTCTTGAAGACACTTGCCAAAGACAGTCATGTCACTCTTTCAGCATGACTTAACAAATCCTGGAACTGTTCGTCAGATATTAATTACCTAATTTGTGATACTACAAATATTTCTTCCTTTATTTTTGCTACATTGAGCCATGGAAATTTCTCTCAAGTACATTAACCAACATTAAATTTTGCCCATGGCTTTCCTTAAATTTTTAATGGGACTGAATTTGATGTGCAGTGGAAGTAGATACACATATTTGGGGTCAATAAAAGGGTGATTCCTCATTTGATTCACAGTATCCTCGAAATGTTGGGTCAGTATGCATATCTTCATCACTGTCTTCTGTGTGTCCATCACTATATTCCTCTTAACTCACTGCCACATTTACAGTAGGCATTGGTATTGGAAAGTTTCCCTGTGGATATACAGGCCTTATTGCAGCTGGCAAATTAGGATATTGCAGTTTTTCTTGTTTTTGAAGTAATTAAATTTTGTCAGATGAACACAACAGTCCATTGTGTGGTCTGTTGGTTCCCTCCAAATCACAGGTACAGCAAGGGACATGGGACATGACCCTTTAACCAGTCTGTCAGGACAGTAATACCTGTGTACATGGGGTCCCATTTCTTGTCTTGGTTGCCACCGTTACATCTGAAATACGTCCGTGGCACTTACTTGCAGGAAGATTAAGTTTCTGTTTTTGTGATTTCATAGTTAACTATCCACAAATATAACAAGAAGAACATGCACTATTTACCCAGGTACAAGGCATTTCTTCTTGCCAGTTAATACAAACCTCAAACCTCCACAAACTTAGAACAACAAGTGATCACTTCCAACAGTTTTCAGAACTCTTAATCTGAGATTCAATTGGCAACAAACACAGTGTGATTCTACATGTTCAGTCATGACTCATTGACAATACTGCCAAGCTACCTCATTTTCTGGAGATAGATTCTGGAACTGAGGTTCATGCATGGTAATTCCTTGTACATATTTTGATTATTTTTCAACAATTAAATCTGCAGAATATTTAAACCACAGAAGAATGGCCAATATGCAGCATTTTCAAGGATTTTGATAGAAGATAGTGTGTCACAATAAAACTGAGACAAAAATTGGTGATATTTTCAAATTTAACACAAACAGCTTAGCAAAGAACACCATTCACATCCTTGTAACAATAATTTTGTTGACCAGTGAAATCTATCACATGCGACTAAACAAATCACCAGTAAAAACCTGTTAGCATCACAAAGGCTTTCAAGTGTTTCTTGCTGTGTGAAAATTTAATTGCCACTCTATACACTTCAGTTTTGCTAAAACCTATCTCAAAGTCCTGATAAGGTCATCCCAGCTGTGAAGGACTGTCAATATGTCATTCACATTCATTATTACTTTTTTAACAGTTATTTGCCCAGAGCTTAGTCTATAACTTGAATGAACTCAGCTGTGGCTTTGTTGCTCAGTGGTTATGTGCTAGACTCATATCCATCCCCAGACTGGCCAAGAATGTTTTTGTCACTTATCTTGTCATTCATCTGTGGCAATTATTTGTTACTGTGAAAAATACCAAGTTAAATTGTGGTTTGCAGTCGTTGATGAACTGAGTAAGTTACCATATAACTTGCAGGATAAGATAGTTAAAAGGACTCAGGAAGGCAAGGGCATACCAACCCCAACAGGACCATGTCTAATAAAACACTGTGGTATTCAAACTGACATTTAAGTTGATGATACCTTTAGCTTTAACCATGTGATGATACTTCAAATGAATAATTTCTGCCTTTAAGGAGAAATGATGTATATTTTCTAGATTCCTCTGCAAGAGGTATCCTCCAGTATTCTGATAAGACCCATAGTCCTTACAAATTTGATGTCCAAAATTTTCATAAGAATTTCATCCTCAAGGCATGGCCTGTCATGCTCCATAATTTAGTTATGATTCAGTGGTCATGCATCTGGTATCAACTGGACTGCTAAAGGAGTTCCATTATAAGTTTTTGGCCTTTCAATTATTTCCTAGTCATTTGGTCTCTGTTGTGTAAAAAAAACTTCCAAGTGATATAGTGATATTGGTTGCAGTAGTTTTATGAAAGACACATACTCCCTTAATTTTAAAGAACAGAAATACCAACCAGTTTTACTTCAAGATACTTATCACTCCCTTATGTCACTTTTATTCCTCCTCCTCCTCCTCCTCTAGTGACACTGCATCACAAATGGATCCTTGGTCCATCATATCAGTTCAGAAAAGGATCCATAATCATAACTACAGCCCAACTCCACAACCTATTCCTTTAAATGCAGCTAAACCCTCCACCATACATTTTTGTGATCATTAAAAACTGTCTTTCTGGATGCCATCCCTCATTTTAAAATTACCTAAAACTTCAGAGCCATCCCATCCATATCCTTTACTAACACACAACTAAAGTACTGATATAAAACTAAAGAAACAAATTTCCACTGCAATCCCTGAACCAAATCTTCTACCTCCACAAATTACTGTTATTATGCAACTCTAGCCACTTACACCCTATATCCTGAATTGAAGCCCATGCCCTCCAACATCTGGAAGAGCACCCCACACATCAACTCCGAAACTTTACCACTTTACTGCTCCCACTTTCGAGTAATGCCCACAGAATACCTGTCCTAGCACCACTGAAGCCTGCTACCTCTCCTGATACATAATTAATTAATCTTGTATCCTTTTTTCTCATATGATGTACCTGCCACTTGCTATTCTACTGTATCTGTGTTTGTCTTACTGCCTCTTGGAGTATTAGATCTTTTTTTCAAAATGTAACTTCTGAAAATTACTTATCTCTCAATTTCCTTGACTCCACCTTTATACAGGTACATGGGCTCACAACACCGTTCGGCAGTGAGACAGCTGTCCATTTTTGGCATCTGCTTGTATTACATCCGTAACCACGGATAGGCATTGTGGGTGGGGGGGTGGGGGGGGGAAGGATAAAGCTGTGCGAGAAGAGTTCTCAAATCTGTACAGGGGAACTTTGGATTGCATGTAAGACAATACTCCTTCAAGCAATATAAAGAGCACGTAGGATGACTGGGATTGTTAATGTAAGGCCACAACTGGTATTAGTGTATCATTTCTGTAATAAGAGAGAACTGTGAGTCGGTTGTTATTTGAATAATAAAATGAAGTTGGTTGCTTCTTCTAACCTTGTACAGTAATCTATTCTCTTTAAAAAGACTCCCATGTAGTGTCTTAAATAATAAAAGACCATATGTGATTTTAGGCTTTCTAGGTGTTTACATCATCTTCAAGTGAAGTCTCTCTGCTTGAATATGATGGATATGAAACACACTGAAACATTATGACATGATGACACCACCACATGGCTTATCATCTGAGAAGATTTCATCAGTACACAACAATACTCAGAAAAATCGTGGCTTTCATGCTTTCTGGATTTTCATATATTCGTCCTTGTAGTGACATTTTTCAGCTGGTTGATTTGTGCATTCACAGTAATTACATAGAGGCAGTTTCCTTATTGCCCAACACTCTTCCAGATGATATTTGCCACATGTAGAGCATTGTTTTGTTCTTATTATTGTTAATTTTCTTTTCACTTTCACTTACATGGTGATGTGCACCTCCAGATCCAAACCACGTCACTGATTTCTTAATATTTTTGTTCTGATCTTTCTTCTTGTGGGTTGTAGCTTCAAATGCAACACTTTTCTTCTTTACTTTTCTTCATTTTATCTTCTTCAGATTGAAGTCTTTAGTTAAGGCTTTCCAAAGCTTTCTTCTCATTACTAGTAGAGCCTCAACCACTTCCAAAATGTTTACATTCATCAGATAACTTTGTTGTTATCATCATTTTAAATGGTGTTTTGTCTATATTCTGCCTCAAGGAGTTCAATCTGAATGCTAGAGTTCCACCTTAGCAATGTTGGACATCATATCCAGATTTCTGTCACACTGAAAGTTGTGGAACTCTCCAAGTTATTGAGAGTCCTGTTGGTCATAAAATCAAAAAAACATATCAGCAACCAAGACATCAAATAAATTTCCCAAAGACAGATGATGATATTATGATGATGTCATGCGCGCGCGCACACACACACACACACACACACACACACACACACACACACACACAATGAATGCACTGAGGGTTAAGACAAGGAAAATTGGATAAAGGCTATAAATGAAGAGAAAGAAGCATTGTAGAAAAATGAAATAAATATGGATTCTGGTAATAAAGAAAAGAAACAATTACAGGAAAACAGATTTTCAAGAAAAATGATAATGGAAAGTACAACGCTAGCCTCATTGCGAGAGTACGTGCACAGGATCAAAGACAATTTAATGACATTTTTAGTTCTTTTGTGGAAACTAATTACCTGAGATTCCTATTTGTACTTGCTGCACAAGAAGATGCGATAATTATAACATTTGATGTCAAAACAGCCTTTCTCAGTGGTAATCTGAAAGAACAAGTTTCTGCAGAAGTTCTAGAGAGGTACAAAGCACCTGGAAAAATTTGCCTGCACAAGAAGGCCTGTGTGAAGTGAAACAAGTTTCTTTGTGACTGAATAAGAAACTGAACAAGCTTCGTAAGAATGAAAAACTTGTCCAGATACTGTGAAAAAATGTATCTTGCTGTACATGTTGATCATGGGATTCTATTTGGAGAACACGTCTGTAAAATGAAAACTCTTCTGCAAAACTGAAGAAAAATTTTGACATTTCAACTGATGAAGCACCAACAATGTATCTTAGACTTGAAATAAAAATAA
This sequence comes from Schistocerca serialis cubense, assembly GCF_023864345.2. Taxonomy (NCBI): domain Eukaryota; kingdom Metazoa; phylum Arthropoda; class Insecta; order Orthoptera; family Acrididae; genus Schistocerca; species Schistocerca serialis. The sequence goes on along the minus strand of NC_064643.1, from coordinate 375,496,085 downwards.
CAAAAGATGGTATCTATATTCATCAATAAAAATATACTAAAGAAATGATGAAATAATACAGAATGGAAAAATAAAAAATTGTGGCTAAACCAATTTCACAACAAGGAGAAATTGAAACCCACATTGCAGCAAAGTCAGACTTTCCACATCATGAAGTGACAGGCAGTTTATTGTGTTTAACATATGTCTGCCCATATCAGGTGCACCAATCACCAAAACTTCCTCCATTTTGAAGTTGTCACCCATTCCATTTAAAAAAAATCTCTTTTTTTTTACAGGCTCAGCATCTTGGATGCCACATCCCCAGTGGAAACCAGGAGTTGTCACAATATACCAATAACCTTACCAGAGCGTTTACTGACAGACAATAACTTATCCAGCTCATGCAGAAACAAATTTCTGGTGCCATCTGTAAACCTGAATGAAATTTTCATTTTGCTGTGGAGTGTGGAAGGTAGGAGATGAGATACTGTTGCAAGTAAATCTGTGTGCATGGGTCATGACTTGTGCTTGGATGGCTCAGTTGGTAGAGCACTTGTCCGTGAAGGCAAAGGTCCAGAGTTCAAGTCTCAGTCTGGTGCTCAGTTTTAATCTGCCAGGAAATTTCATCAGTAAACTTGTTAACTATCCACTGACCAGGACTCTCCTGACACACTCTTCGTACATCAATAGTTACCTTCCTAACTTGCTCATAAAATTTATTCAGGCAGTTAACATGTTACAGATTTAGATGTTTTTGTTCTCATTGTCTCTTCCTCAATGCAATTTGGGTGTATTATCCTCTGCACTATGAAGGGTCCGGATTAAACATTAAAAAATTTCTTACAGATCTATTTCTGCCTTTGTGACAAACAATGAGATTTTGCTAGTATTTTTTGCCCAACAGTAAGGTTTAACTTCTGGATTGTACCCTTATGTCTTTCCTTCCTCTTTTGTATCTGAATGTGGAACACACTTTTTTAATACAAATTAGTATTCCTTTCTGAGCAAATTTCCCAGCAGATAATCATGAGCATCTTAGCCAAATTCAGAATCACCCTATCCTCCCTTTACAAGCATTAGTCTTGGTTCTCAGTCATCATCATCATCATCATCATCATTGTCATTATCATTGTTAGTTGGTGTATATCTATATTCCTTAAAACAAGCGGCTCTGATCCAGGTTCAGTCATGTTACATCCAACCTCATCCTCAATTTCAGAACTGGAGTAATGACTACCCATATCTTCCCACTCTTCATCGTTATCATCATCACTCTTATTCACCACGCCGTCAATAGTAACATGATTATTTCCTTTGTACTATTCTACTGATTTTATCATAGTTCTTCATGTCAGTTCTACATTACACTGTTTAACAATGCAGTTATGACTGTTGTCATCATCTAGTACATTTTCATCTGAGCTTTCACTCTCTTGTCTACTAATTCTATCCTGGAGCTGTAGACAAAACCTGTCGCACCTGCCACTTCAGCTCATTACTTTACTAGACACCCATCAAAGTACAATTGTCTGTCTTGTCACCAGCCTTGGCCTCAATGAATCTCTTTTTCAGCTTAATCACAACTGAGTAGCATCTAAGAGAATCTAGCTCCAGGACATGGCAACCTTTAATGATGGGAATACAAAAAATTGAAATTATTGACAAAAAATTGAATTTCTGCTTTCTTCTTTACAGCTATACTTTGCCCATTCATTGCTCCACATATCCTTGTCCTTTGCTGTGGCATAATCAGCCTTGTACTCTCTTCTGTGTTATCATCAAATACCATACTTTCTCTTTGATCAAGGATGTGTGGCTATTGATATCTAGAATTCTTTAATAACCCTTACTACCTTTCTGTACACATAAATTGGGTAGTTACTGTCAAATTCTTTCTCTTCCTCTCTCAAAACACTTTCTGTAACATTTTCATAATCTATCTACAAAGTAGACTGTTGGACTATACTAGGGATAGGATTATCCTCCATTGGTTATCTTGCCCATGTCATTGTCTTATGATTCCAGGGGCCTGCACTTCTGATTTCTATGGTCCTTTCTGATGGCTCTTCATGTCATACTGGACTCTTCGATCACTGAAGCATTTCCCTCGAGACCAAAAGTCTCTCCATGAGTTTTGAATTTGTTTTCCATTATTCTGCTGGGGATGATAATATGGCTGCCAATCTCAAAGCTCATAGTACTGATGGTTATTCCCAGTGTGGTCGCTCTCCTGCTGCATAGGTGGACTACATACTGGGAGCTTGTAACCCAAATCTTGCAGTAATGACCGACAGGATCGAATGCCATTCATGTTTCTGGTCAGAATTATGACCTCTCTTTGGAGACGATCTGGTAGTTTAGTTAGGCATGTCCTGATTAATTCAGACAGCTCATAAGGCACATTAAGATACTGGTTCTTCTACGTCATTTCTTTAAAGTAAAGTACTTGATTTTGGTGCCTCAAGTTGTGATATGCCTCAGTCAATAGAAACCTAAGTTTGAGTTGGTATTGCATGCTTTTCAACCAGTATCTGGCCAAAAGGGCTGCTCTGAAATCAGAGTATACACTCTCACATTAAGGTGTGCATTTGTGCTGCCACATCATTTCTCAGGTGTCTGGACATGAAATTTATCTTTAAAGATGGGCTCACCGAGCCAGGTGGTGCAGTGGTTAGCACACTGGACTTGCATTTGTGAGGACGATGGTTCAAACCCACATCTGGCCATCCTGATTTAGGTTTTCCATGATTTCCCTAAATCGCTTCAGGCAAATGCCAGGATGGTTCCTTTCAAAGGGCACCGTCGACTTCCTTCCAACTTTTCCGTAATCATGTACTGCTGACCTTGCTGCTTGGTCCCCCCACCCAAACTGACCAACCAACCAACCAAAGATGGGCTCCAGGATAATGATATGGAATTCTCAAATTGTTCAAACAACATTTTGGGATATAAATTGATTATTGGATCAGAGGATAAGCTATGTTTTTGGACAATGATAAAATGTTATGGATTTTTTTATTCTTCAACTTCAGCAATGGGCTCATTTGCCTGTCAGTCTCTCACACTGGCTCATCTCAAATCTGACAAAACCGTCCTCCCAGTTCTCTCTTCTCATCAGAACCATCAAGTCTTGCATCTCCTGTGTTGCCTCATCTCACATACTTAAACATTGTAACTCATTTAATGTTTCTTCGTTTCACCTTTTTACTTGTCTGGTTTTCCTTAAAGCAAAGTAAGGACTGAAATCCTGTATTCTCTGCCACAACTAAAGAATGAATTCTGTCTAGATTTACTTCATTCTGCATTGATAACAACCTTATGGATGTTATAAGGGGTCATATTTTGTCTACCACCTTGCTGACTTCATCATCACACTGCTGTAAAATGTGTTGATGTTTCGATACTCACTGAAGGACACCTTGAAGCATTTCTACTTGCTCTTTATTAACCTCAGTTGAAACCTCTTGCACTGTTGTAAGATCAGTTGATACAATGTCTGACCAGGTTCATTCATTGCTTTCAAGGCCCATTATTTTACTTTCAAGGGCTGCCATTCTACTTTCAAGGGATGTCATTTTACCTTCAAAGCACTCAACAACATTAGAACAGGTTTCTGTATTTTTTTGTCACCAGTGATTAATTATTTCTAAGCCTGTTTTACGTGATCCATCTCCTGTGTAAGGCCTTCCACGATCCCTCTACTCTCAGTAAAGAATGCCTCAGGTTTTGCGTTTTGCTCTTCCAGTATCTTTTGAAGATTTGTCCCTAGTTATTCTCTTTCTTTATCAAGATTTGCCCCCTGTTTTTTTTTGTTTTTTTTTTTTTCTTTTTTCAGTTTTTTGCCCCCAGCATTTTTATTTGATCCATCAGATTTGCACTTAATTCCTTTAATATGGCCTGGAGAATGGCTTAATTTCAGCCAGAACAGCATTCATGCATCTCCCAGAGAATTTTTTTTTTTTAAATTTACTCGAACTCATCAGCATCAGAGATTTAAAATAGTATACCTCTATTAAATCACAATGTAACTATACTGTACGACTGTGCCGCCACCAGTGAATGTGACAATGGGTGAGCAATATAATGCGATGAGCAGGAGTGTGGATGTGTGAGCTACAATGCAACTGTTTTGTATGTTGCTTTTGGCAGCAGTTGAAAACATGATGTCACAGTCAGAAATACTACCAACTAATGCCGTGATATGTATCGATCAGAACTAGGGAGCAAGGTGATACTGCTATGGGTACAAATGGTACCATCTGTTGTTTAGATTAAATCTAGTCCTTTCATTGTTTTGATTATAAGAAATTATGTTATAAAATCTGAATTTTTGCAAAAATGATCTCTCATTGTAAGTTTTATCACAAGTATTCAAAATTTGAAACTTTTGATATTTATGGCTGGAAGGAGGGGGGGGGGGGTTGGTTAGATGGTTGAAGAGGTGCATCCTGGTACCTAAAATTTTTGAAGTTTTGCTTCCTCTGACATTGTGTTGACTGCAGATGAATTGCTGACATCTCTCTGTTCAGGGAACTGGACACTTGGACACTGCATTCTGTGGGTCTGGTCAAACCATTGTCTGTTGTGTCTCTCGTTTTGTTCGTGCTTTGTTCCCCATGGGCCTCTGCTTCCCTCGAGGCCAGAAAGTTGCCAATAGTGTCGACTTTCCCTCATCTAAACATTACAAAGGTCCAACAAACATCTCTACTTCCAGAAACTGAACCTGCTGAATTCCTATATCATGATCACAATGCTCTGTTCATTGTTATGATCATGCAAAAACCTATTGATAAATGAATGGTTTGGTTCCATTCCACACTTACACAAAACTGATACAAAAAGCTACCTTAACTCATCCAAAAAAATAAAAAAAAAACATAAACCATGCATATATGGAAAGCAGAAAAGAACACAAAACAGTGTTGTACATTAATAAACACTGTGATCCAGTGCAGAATTATTTGATAAGCAAGACAGAATTGTCTTCATCCTATTGAAAAAAAGATTATTAGTCACATTAATACATGTTTATAATCTATTTCATCCTGACTACGGGGATCAGAAGGGTACCATGAAGTAAGATAATACGGCAGCAACTGCCAAATGCTAGGGGTATGTAGTTTAATTAAAAGCATTCTTGCTACTGGAAACAAGGTAAAAAGGAGGTATTAATTGTGTATAAAATGAGACTGGGAAACACTAATCAAGTTGCACAAGGTATATGGATCTTACCGCTTCTCTATCATCAGGTGTTTCCATCACACATGCAATGGTCATACTGAATTACAAGTTAACTATAAAAGACTTAAGGAGAGGTTCTGGTTAAGACTAATGAAACAATGGATTTTTTTATATAATTTTCATTCCTGAGGCATGTAGATTATGCCTGCAAAAGGATTTTTTGAATCTGTACGAATTTTAGAAGTTGTAGCATGTTGAATGGATCCATGGTCTGACCAAATTATAGGCAGCTGTAGACATTTGATGAATAAGTTCAAGAACAGATTCGACCAGTATATGAATTTTTGTTCAATGAAGATATGCTTGAAAGATGCACTGGTGCCAATACACGAAATGAAAAGAGCTTCAACAGGTGCATTTGGAAACCGGTTCTGGGCAAAAACTGTTGAAATAGCAGCCTGAACAGCTGAATTATTCATCTATTCTGAAAATCTGAATGTGTTAGCAATTGTCATAAGGATGAGCAACAAAAATTTTGCAGCGTTATCTGACAGGAAACACTTGGCAACTGAGGAGAAAGGAATGTCTCAATTTGTTATGTAAGATGGCAAGAACTATTACATGTAGTCATTAAAGATCACCGAACTCAAGTTGAGTGAACAGTAGGGCTGAACAAAAATGACTGACAAGGCACAATGCATCTTGTAGAGGGTATAGTATGGACGTATTGGAATAATTAATGTTGGGTGATGGTTTTAAAGTAATTCACGTGACATGAAAACTTTGTGGAAACACGTCGATTTACTAGAGGCTAGTTTATCCCAAGGAAGTATTCAGACTTAACCACAGCCGGGCTGGGGAGTGGCGAAGGGAAGCGACAATAGGCAGTTTAGGATGGCTCCAACTCTGAGAAAGTGGTAACGGTGCACGGCCTCGAGCTGCCTTAAGATGAGTGACAGTGAGGGGGGGTGGTTGACCCCATGCTGGTGTACCAGAAGCAGACAGAGAACTTGTACACCTGTTGATAAATGTCCGTCATCCCATCCGTCATCCCATTTTCAGTGAAACATGTGAGAAAGCCGCGCAAAGCTACGGTGGAGCGGTCAACAGAGGCCAAAATATGCGTGTTTGTGACTATAGCAACTTCACACTGAATTCACGGTCCACAGAGTCTGAAGCAAATCAGGTGAATAGCGACAGAATGAAATACGCCGGCCTCCGATGGGAACATAGGACCAAGGAATTTGAAGTACTCTCCTGGGAGTCAGAATTCCGGAAAAATTGGCGTTTTGTGCAGACGCTAACCTTGATGGGTGGCCGAGAAGCAGCTAAATAGCACAAGTTAATAGGAAGGGAAATTTTGTGGGAATTTGTTCACTTTCCAGAGCAGGCATTGATCGGCGCTGGGAAGCGACGCATAATTAACACGACTTGCGGTGCAATTGGGGTGAGTGATTTTGCTGGAGGGGAAACCGAGGCGAAGAGCGGACTAGCAGAAGTTTCCGTAGAAGTTTTCCGTTCCCATCTTGCCTAGAGTGCGGACATGGCGTCCTTTACTCAGCTTGCCTGAGAGAGAGTGAGCATCTCTGCAGTTTAGGACATAGCAAATGTAACGATTGAGCTTGGGGATAGAAAGTTTTCGTTCAGCTATGTACTGAGCAAGATAGCTAGGAGTGAATAGATGAGCGCAGCCTTGCAGCACCACAAGGTCGGCCGACGTCCGCACAACGACGACGCTCCACTACACTGAATTCGGTGATATTGCGCCCGCTCTGGCTTGAGTTAGGCCACTGATTAATTTGTTGTATCACATCGGCAAAGTTTCCACGAAGGTTTCATGGGCCATGTATTGTAGAATTCTTCTCGCACTTCGCATTACGCCTGGGTCAGTCGATAGGAGTTACTTCTGATTTATCACACTTTACTCCATGCAAATGCAATTTATTACCACTGCTTGTTAGGAGAGTCATGTAATGTGATGATTGAAGGTCGTGAGTTGAAATAAATTTGTGCTAATGGACTGCATCTGTTTTCAATCAAGTAGTTGAAATCCCAAGTCACTTTCTTAAGTAATTTTATGTTCAACATTTGCATCTGGTGTTCAATAGCTGAATATAACATCAATGTGCACCCCTTTGTAATTAAAAGGGATCAATTCTGAATCAATTAATGTCGACACTGCCATCGCAGTTCAATCAGGAGTCACAGGGCCTTATTACTTTCTTTGCGTTATCCGATATTGTGGCAGTTTTGCACTCTCTGTTGATCTGTTAGTCAATTAACTGGGGTGAACACACGCCAAAACCAGATAAGTGATGGGGTGGGGTGTTACAGTTAAAAGAACCTGGATTGAAAAAATACTGTATCAAATTAAGAACTAGAGCATGTCTGAGAAAGAGGAAGAGTACTTCATGGTCGTGGGATCACAGATTAACTGTCAGTTTTGAAACAAACTTTTTTTTGTTACTCGAAACTTTAAATGGTTTTTCCTCCAAACAACATTTTTCAATTGCTGTAGAGCCTCAACAGATTAAGTGATTCATTTGATTTTTTGTTAAACGAAAGAATTAAATTTGGAGGTGCTTTAGTGAGAACATTTTTTTTGCATTTCAGTTTTAAATAATTTCTTGAACATCTGAACCTATAAAAACATGCCAAGAAATGGGCATGTTTTTCAAATAGCTGCTATCTGTTTTTTTCCCCTTGGAGATGTTTTTCAAAATCCTATCGTAATGGCTCCAAAAATTCATTTTAGTTTGTGCATTTTCTATTTTTATGGGTTTCCAAAATAGCGATGAGTCAGTACAACATTGTGCACAAAGCAGAACATACCACCAGGCACATATTTTGACAAGTGCTACAGCTGCAATATTTAGTTTGTTATGAGAGAATTTTTTTCAATACATGTATGTATGTGCGTATAAAAAAGTGGTAAAACCCTCATTTTTTATAAAAACAGCCCTTATATGAAAGAAAAAAATTCTCAGCTTCACCTATTTTTCTAGCCTCTCGACAAGAACCTCTCCTTAAGTCCTGTAATTTCTTTAGTTCTGACTCTATCAATGGAAAGCAATGGAAACGCTAACTCAGTACGACCATGGAATGATGGAGTAAAGCTCTTTCTTTTAACAGGCATTCTTAGCAAACTACATGTAACAGTCATTCAATCTCTCAGAGGGCAAGAGTCGAAATAATATAGTTCAATGGTCAATACAGCATTCGTTAAACTGACAGTACTTATATTAACAAACATAATCAATAACCATATTCTGAACTACAACTGAGTTGCATGGCTGCACACAGTGTGAGAGAATTATGTCAATTTGGGTGATGATCGGCATTATGGAGCCCCCTTAACTATTTGGGACCAAGTTCTACCAAAGGATGGATTACAGTTCATGCTCACATCATAGACACTGAAATGTAATGAAAAAAAACTGATGGGTACATTGATTTCTAGGATTCATCTAACATGGACAACAAAATTGGTAACTGAATGGAAAAATTCACCTACTGCTTTCTAAATTTTTACAAAGTCAATGAAAGCTTGATTTTTCATAAAAATTACAAAATAGTTCATATTCAGTTCACTTTTACAAAATATGTTGTCCATAATTGATATCAAACTAATCACAGTTTGAAAGAACATGCTTTCAAGCATTCAGAAAAAGAGGATTTTCCAGTGTGCACTAACAGTATCTGGAAATGACGGACAAATTTGCAACAAACTACATTGCAGCAACCAATTATCCATGTTTCTTTGCATGTGGTTTTTCCTTTTAAGTTGACAAGGAATGTCTCACTATATTCCATTGGTCCACGAGTACATTGTCAGTACCAGTTCCAGAACATGAACCATCGCACCCCTCGCCACAGGGGTCACGTTTGATAGCTGTGCAATAGCAGCTATGGATGGGTTTCTTCATCCAGGTCCCCAAGCCTATAATTTGGTTTTTTAATTTAGGTTCCAAATCCTTATGGTGATGTATGTCTGCTTACAAAGCCATTTACAAAGTATATTACCTCTGCCTCTCAGCACTGCAGGTAACGTTTTTCGAAATTTTTGAGCCACTTCCTGCAGTTGATTTTGTGCAAATTGAAACAGTCAGCCAGCTGATGATACTAAAGGAAAAGAGAACGTGGAAATGAGTAGTGTTCTGGTACCCAATTAGAGTCCTGTCTTTCAGAGCAATAAAATGAATGAGCTAGGTCTTGAGGATGCATAAATTTTCAGCATGTCGTATTGTTCCATTGACATATTAATAATGTTGCAATGTTGAGAACATTAAAATCAAAACTGATGCTTTTGCATGCTGCCTACGTGAGATACTCCTACAGATTTAAGAATCAGAGATAAGGTACTGAAGTTAAAATCTTCTGGGTTATTATGACATGTCATATTTCTGCTAAAATGATCAACATTTCGACCCCTCTGTTGGGATCTTCCTCAGGATCTTCTGGTGTCCACTACTGCTAGAGCACTGTCAGAGGTGAGTGTCACGTCCTCTTATAAAGGGGAGTTTTCTCACGTTCGTGCTGGAGAAGTGATAGTATTGGTTAAAATTCATATAGCTACCATTGGTGGGCCATAGTCATAACATAATATTGCCAGGCTGATGCAGAAGAAGTGGAGTTGTTGGCTAATCTCCTGTGAATACCATTGTGGCCCATCATCATTAGATAGAAAGGCAGTATTCCACACTTACACTGGAGAAGGGTTATTGGTTGAATTTCCTGCTACTGCTTGGTCGTCATCATTAGCTAGATTCGAAATGGACAGAGCAAGAGAGGGGGAATGTTTACCCAAAATATTATTGTCCGCCAAGGTGACTTGCAGCTCGTTGTTCATGTCTCTTGCACACAGCGGCCACGTATTCACTTCCTTGATGGCGGGGAGCCATGATACCAGAAGCCTATAGCCCCAGAGCCACACTGCCAGAAGCTTATAACCGTACCCAAAATATTATTGTGTGCTGAGGTGACTTGCAGCACATTATTTATGTCTCTCACACACCGCGGCCGCGTATTCACTTCCTTGATGGCAGGGTGCCACGATGCTGGAAGCCTATAGCCGTACCCAATATATTATTTGTCCACCGAGGTGACTTGCAGCCCCAGATGCACACCAAAAGATCCTGAGGGAGATCCCAGCAGAGGGGTCGAAACGTCGATCATTTTAGTAGAAATATAACAAGGCCTAATAACCCAAAAGATTTCGAATTCAGTGACAATGGCCACAAAAGCCTGCAGACTTACAGAGAGAAGGTACTCAGCAAATGGCTTTCTAAGCTGACAGGTACCACCACAAGGTTTTGAACCTAAATTAGGAAATCAAGTTACAGGTTTGGGTACCTGTATGAAGAAACCCATTTGTGGCTGCTCTTGCATGGCTATCGAGCATGAACCCAGTGGCAATGGGGATGCTGCTTCATGTTCTGGAACCGGTAGTGACCATGTCATCATGGGCTTATGCAATATAGTGATACATTACTTTTCAATTTAAAAATAAAAACGAAAGGCAATGAAATATGGACAAGAGTTTCTGCAATGTAGACTGTTGCAAATTGGTCAGTCATTTTCAGATATTGTCAGTGCATGCTGGAAAATCGAAATGATTTTCTAAGTGCTTGAAAACATGCTCTTTCGAACTGTGATTAGTTTGAAACCATTTATATTAAAAATTTTCTGAAAGCAAGTTGAGTGTGATCAGTTTTTGTAATTTTTGCAAAAAAATTCAGCTTGAACTGACTTTGTAGCAATTTAGATAGCCGTGCATGAATGACATTTTGTATTGGAAAATCTTATGTTTCTAAGTTGTTGTCCAAAATTTCATGTTTATTGTGATTGTGAGTTTTATTGGTCCCATAAATTACCTTTTGTACAGATATGTACTTGTAACATAGGATAGGTCATTAGGCTTACAATCCAGAATATACACTCCTGGAAATTGAAATAAGAACACCGTGAATTCATTGTCCCAGGAAGGGGAAACTTTATTGACACATTCCTGGGGTCAGATACATCACATGATCACACTGACAGAACCATAGGCACATAGACACAGGCAACAGAGCATGCACAATGTCGGCACTAGTACAGTGTATATCCATCTTTCGCAGCAATGCAGGCTGCTATTCTCCCATGGAGACGATCGTAGAGATGCTGGATGTAGTCCTGTGGAACGGCTTGCCATGCCATTTCCACCTGGCGCCTCAGTTGGACCAGCATTCGTGCTGGACGTGCAGACCGCGTGAGACGATGCTTCATCCAGTCCCAAACATGCTCAATGGGGGACAGCTCCGGAGATCTTGCTGGCCAGGGTAGTTGACTTACACCTTCTAGAGCACGTTAGGTGGCACGGGATACATGCGGACGTGCATTGTCCTGTTGGAACAGCAAGTTCCCTTGCCGGTCTAGGAATGGTAGAACGATGGGTTCGATGACGGTTTGGATGTACCGTGCACTATTCAGTGTCCCCTCGACGATCACCAGTGGTGTACGGCCAGTGTAGGAGATCGCTCCCCATACCATGATGCCGGGTGTTGGCTCTGTGTGCCTCGGTTGTATGCAGTCCTGATTGTGGCGCTCACCTGCACGGTGCCAAACACGCATACGACCATCATTGGCACCAAGGCAGAAGCGACTCTCATCGCTGAAGACGACACGTCTCCATTCGTCCCTCCATTCACGCCTGTCGCGACACCACTGGAGGCGGGCTGCACGATGTTGGGGCGTGAGCGGAAGACGGCCTAACGGTGTGCGGGACCGTAGCCCAGATTCATGGAGACGGTTGCGAATGGTCCTCGCCGATACCCCAGGAGCAACAGTGTCCCTAATTTGCTGGGAAGTGGCGGTGCGGTCCCCTACGGCACTGCGTAGGATCCTACGGTCTTGGCGTGCATCCGTGCGTCGCTGCGGTCCGGTCCCAGGTCGACGGGCACGTGCACCTTCCGCCGACCACTGGCGACAACATCGATGTACTGTGGAGACCTCACGCCCCATGTGTTGAGCAATTCGGCGGTACGTCCACCCGGCCTCCCGCATGCCCACTATACGCCCTCGCTCAAAGTCCGTCAACTGCACATACGGTTCACGTCCACGCTGTCGCGGCATGCTACCAGTGTTAAAGACTGCGATGGAGCTCCGTATGCCACGGTAAACTGGCTGACACTGACGGCGGCGGTGCACAAATGCTGCGCAGCTAGCGCCATTCGACGGCCAACACCGCGGTTCCTGGTGTGTCCGCTGTGCCGTGCGTGTGATCATTGCTTGTACAGCCCTCTCGCAGTGTCCGGAGCAAGTATGGTGGGTCTGACACACCGGTGTCAATGTGTTCTTTTTTCCATTTCCAGGAGTGTATGTAATATAAAAGTATATAAAATAGCTTACACATTAAATATACTTAGGAGATTTCACAGTATATATATATATATATATATATATATATATATATATATATATATATAATATTACACCATACACAATGACATGACACAGTATATTCACAATATTACACAGTACAAAATGATTTATGATACATGTTACACGCAAAAAATAATAATTTTGTGAGATATAATTAGCTTATATTATACATCAGTGGTTCCTAATTATAGTTAATTTCTTTAACACTGATTTGTATTGCTAGTTCTTTTTATAATGCTTGAGATTTATCACTCACAGGATGAACTTTTGATCATTATTTGCTAATGTAGTCAGCTACACTATAAAATTCTTCTTGTATCAGAAACTTTTTTGAGTTGTGGGGAACGTTTTCTCAGTTTTGAGGTCTTGTAATTCCCTTGGCATTGCTTGTATTAACTTGATGCCCGAGTATTTGGGTCCTTTTTCAAAAATTTTAAGTCTATGTGTAATGCACCACAGTTGATTTCTGTTCCTTGTGTTGTGTGTATGAACAATCTCATTAGTCTCCAGTTTTGTGTGATCACGTAATGCACTCACAATTGTCTTGAATATATACAATGATGGAAACATTAGAATGTTTCGTTCTTTGAAACAACTTTTACACAATTCTTTTTGCTTCTTTTTTAATTTAATTCGAATGGCTTGCTTCTGTAATGTGAATATGCTCTTCATTTCTGTGATAGTTGTGTTCCCCCATACTGCGATTCCATATTGCGTGTATGGTTCAAAAAGTCCATGATAGATAGTGCACAAGAGGTCTCAGTGAGTATATGTGCCAGCTGTTTCGTTATAAATATCACTGACCTTAGCTTACTGGAAACAGTATTTATCTGCTGTTTCCAATTTAGCTCACTGTCTATTGTAATGCCCAAAAACTTAACTGAAGCTGCTACTTCTTCCAGTCCTTTTTCATCTAAGAAAACATCCATATGTTCTTCTTTTTATTTGTTTTTTAAGACCATGTAAATAGTTTTTTCAGATTAATAATTAATTCATTTTCAGAGAGCCACTGTGCTGTACTACTGACTGATATGAATGTATTTTGCTCAAGTGCCCCCAAATTGTTGGAAACATTTAGCACAGTCATATCATCTGCATACAGTATTTTGCTTTCATTTTCACATGTTTGTATATTATTCACAAATAAATTGAAGAGAATAGGTCCCATTACAGATCCTTGAAATACACCATACTTAATGCTTCTAACTCCTGATCTGTATAAGTTATTAATGACTACATATTGCCTCCTGTTACTTAGATATGATGTTATCCACTTTCCTTCATGTCCACGAATACCAATATTCTCAAGTTTCTTTGCTGTATGATCAACTGTGTCAAACGCCTTGGATAGATCAAGAAAAACTCCAGACACCACCATCTTGTTGTCCAAGGCCTGTACGATTGATTCTGTTAACAATTCAATTGCTGTTTCCATTGATTCCCGTTTCTGATATCCATGCTGTGCTGGAGTTATTACATTATGGTTTTCCAAATAAGCAGTTAGTCTATTTAGCATGAGAATTTCTAATATTTTTGAGAAGCCTAACACTAAAGGTACTGACCTGTAGTTGTTAAGGTCGTCGTGCTTCCCCTTTTTGTACACAGGTACTACTTCAACTAATTTGAGTTCATCTGGAAATACTCCTTCTTGGCAAGAAATACTCCTTCTTGGAAAGAAATATCATTTCTTGAATATAAGACTTTATTTGCAGTGCGATTTTTCTGGCTAGTAGCCTCAATTTATGTTGTTTTTTTAGCTCATGCTGGAAATTAAACCCATTGTCCTGGGCATTGGCTTGACACACGTTGTTTCGAATGAGACTGGTTTCGACGCTTTAATAGAAACGATTTTTGTACAAGAAGTGTTGAATGTATCCCATTTTCACTTTCTCACAAAAATCATCTTGTCAACGAGTCTGCAGGTTACCGGAAAATAGCAATTCAGTGATAAGCGAATAACATTTTGTATTCCACATCCTTGTGTATTAAGCACAGTCTAACATAACAGTCACGACACTTCGCCTCAATTTTGTTGCCTACCGCGCCAGCAGCCCCCCAAGCGGCCAGTAAGTGAAACTGTGAGTTCGGCGCAATCGTGAAAGCGAATAGTGGTTGTTTAATTTGATTTATACAATAGTTTTTACAAGCGGGAGCGTTTACAGCGCAATAAATTGCAGCAACAACAGGTAGAAGACACCACAGCTGTCTTTTTTAAGTTTCCTAAGGATCCTGAGAGATATATACTATCATCTCACTAAACTATATCGTCAGGATTCACTTGCAAACTATGTGTATGTAATGATTAATGTTTCGTTTTAAGAGCAGAAAATGGCTAGTTAATAGCAGACGAGAAGACCTTTCGAAAAAAGACCCAGTTTACCTGTATAATAATATTAGGTTTTCTTCGCTACATTTCGAACAAAACCATTTCATGAACGCAGATAATGATAAACTCGTGTGGAATGCAGTACCCACACTGTTTGACATCCCAAATAAGCCACCTCAACTGACGATGAGGAGGAAACTGCCACAAAGATTCGACAATCCATCTAAAGCTGTAAAACCGTCATATGACACAGAATCAGCCAGTTCAACTCTTCATGTATGAGTGCAAGATTCATATGAATCGTCAACACAGACCTGCTTTGACGATAAAGTGGTTAGATTAAGTGCGGTTATTCGTGTCTTACAAAAGCGTAATGTTTGGTATGTATTTCATTCACTTCTGTTGTTAGTCACTTAATTTTCCTTGCTTCCTTCGTGTGATGACATTTTTGTGTTAGCACCTTGTTCACTGACAGATTGTTTGAAAATTATACAAATATTCGGTTTTGTGTGAAATGTAATGTAATCAGCTCATTATACTGTTTTCAACATATTTCTCCCACTATTTGGCAGTTGCTTGCCCCACTTATAATAATATAAAGATGAAGGTCGTACTTGTGGCAATAGGCGACAATGACTAACACAGTAGGCCTACAGAAAGATAAATGAGCTGTCGATCGGTTCTACGTGTAGAGGAACATATCTGTGCTTCTTACGTGTGAATCTGTGTGTTTATATTCTTTTGATATCAACGTGGTAAGCTGCAATTCTATCCAACTTCACAAGTATTTCTTCACAAATGTGTTGTAGCTTGCCACTCGATTCATGGTTTTAGTCCATACTTGCACATAGTTTAGAATCATTTTTATAAACATATGTGCCTTCTGATACTACACAAACCTTTGGAGGCAAGAAAATAACTCAAATATTTTGTAAATTACGTAGGAATTGGATGCAAAACAAATATTATGCTTACGACGCGTCACCTTACTCGCCACTTGGGGCGCTAGTACAGCTCCATCTGTCAAACGGTAACAACTTTTACAGCAGTGAGTGTCGCGACTGTTATGTTAGACAGTGGTATTAAGTTTCATGTTCAGCACTCACTTACTCTTCGAGATATAAGAAACTGAATTATACATATTTTTCGTGTCGTGACTTCCGTGCACAAGTTTGATTCAAACTATCTAGCATTGTTAGCCTGTATTGGATAATCAAATTGTACACTTTTTTTTCCAACGGTCTTCCATGCCAATTTGGAAAATTTGTAATTTTCAAGAACGGCTTGCAAGCGATACATATCGAACGCGTGAGTTTCAC
This sequence comes from Schistocerca serialis cubense, assembly GCF_023864345.2. Classification (NCBI taxonomy): domain Eukaryota; kingdom Metazoa; phylum Arthropoda; class Insecta; order Orthoptera; family Acrididae; genus Schistocerca; species Schistocerca serialis. Next base: position 375,479,855 of record NC_064643.1, on the reverse strand, counting down.
GGAGCAATATATCGATTGTGTTTACAGTGATCGGAACTATGTGAGACTCATCTATTTCCACAATCTTGTTGGCACCTCCTACTGGACCACTGCCATTAGTCACTGTCAACACACTTCTCTACAGCAACCGTAACAGTCACAAACAGTAGCCGGCCGGAGTGGCCGTGCGGTCCTAGGCGCTACAGTCTGGAACCGAGCGCAGTCGCAGGTTCGAATCCTGCCTTGGGCATGGATGTGTGTGATGTCCTTAGCTTAGTTAGGTTTAAGTAGTTCTAAGTTCTAGGTGACTGATGACTTCAGAAGTTAAGTCGCATAGTGCTCAGAGCCATTTTGAACAAACAGTATTAATCGACAGGCTAGTTTTTGACACTGTGTGTTCCAGTATGTAATCTCTAATCCAGCAGGAAACTAAGTTTAGAACCAAGAATTATCAAACCATGTGTTTTCCTTAAGTTGTTCTTTTGCGACATTTGGTACAAATTTAATTGGGTCTCAGAATCGCTACTTTTAGAACAAAGTTTGACACAGTTCTCTCCGCAACAATCAACGCAGTTCCTAGTATCGTGAATCGACGGCAGATGTTACTTCCAGCAGTAGTACAAACAATTTTCACTGGTACTCAACCTGGGAATCAAATCACTCCACGTGAGATTAACACTATTGTAAACTGAATCTGCTTTGGTCATCTCTTCACTGAAAATACTTTGCTCACGGTTGCCTCTATTAATACAGGCGGCCCTGCCTTGCTGTGTGTCGTAGCTGTAAACACAATCGATATATTGCTCTGCGACAGTCGCGCGTTCTATATACACCGCTTGCAATTGATCTTGGCAGTTACCGGAAAATTTTATGGAAAGAAGTTGTTTGCAAAATCAGGTCGAAAATACCGCGTTTTTATCTTTTTACAAAATCTTCAAATCTGCACTTAATTAATTCAGTATTAGAATATGGTACGTAAATGAAACTATATATTTGTGGACCTTGTCTCATTAGGTTACTATATGCCAAGTTTCACGTTCGTCATAAGTTTAATCCCTGAGTTGTAAGAATCTAAAAATTTGAAATTTTTTGGGACATTAATTTTTCCGGACGATTTCGCCTAAAATTTTCTAGCCGAATGTGGCTTGTAAAATTCATTTCATTATCATTCTTAAGAGAATGCGTAAAGTTATACAAGATGGCCAAATTTCATTTCTGTCAACAAAATATTGCCGGAGACGTAATAGCTCGTCTCCAGAAACTACGCTCGATATTCCCAAGGAGTGAAACAAGGGACTATATCTCGACTGCTATTGTTCCTCGACGTTCAACTTTACCAATGTTCATTAGGAAAATGAGCGAATGTTCATGTACAGTTTCATCGAAATCCGTGATGGCCGAGCAGAAAAATGTTCCGAAATTAGTCGATTTGGCATGGAATGACCCACATGAGGAGTTTGGGGCAGCTGATTACACTTGCATTCGCGCTCTCTCTCTCTCTCTCTTTCTCACACACACACACACACACACACACACACACACACACACACACACAACGAAACTGGTGTAATGTAGACTGCATCAGCAGAAAAAACACAGAACTGCGAACGAGGTTCAAGGTTCAAAGGAATAATGTATGTCTTTCAGGTAACCTGGAACTCTGTGTGGTTTTCTGTACACCAGCAGTTCATTCTCAGCAGGAATCCCATGTTGCGTTTTTGTTGCAACTGACAATGGTTTGGGTGTGTTGACTAATTCTGTGTGTTTCACTAACAACTTTCCCATTTCCTCTCTATCACATCTTTCCAAGTGTGACACTGTTCCCTGTAGTGCAGCTGAACTAGCGGACTGCTCTGGCATAGAACACTTTATACTGAGATCATTATCCAGCTCTTCTCTCCCCCTCCCCCCCCCCCCCCCTAAAACTTCCTTTGCACTTCATGAAGGTTCCACTTCCATTAAACCGAAATGACGAGTATCTGTGCTACAGACACTACCGGGCAGTAGTGGGGACAGGCCATTCTGAGTCAAAGGGGGCATTGTTCTCCTTAAGTAAACAAACCAGCCAGTTGCGACAGCCCAACTTAATGTCCTTTACGTAAACAAACTGTTTAATTTGGCAGATGTTTTGTTTATTTAGGCCATAATTAATGGGTAATAACTATCAAGGCAATAGCAGGGGCAAGATGGCAGCTAGTGGGGGAGTTGGCTTCATTTTTACCCAGATGTGCAATGATTTTAGCATAAAGTGATGATTGTCATTTTGATAATGGTAATTTATGACTAAACAATGATGCCTCCACTGTGCAACTATTGGTTGTTTCCCCACCACTACCACCACCACCACACCATCCCTCACTGCTCCTTAGCATCCCTGAATTCTCATTCTTACTCTGTACCTTGTTTGAGCGGAACAGCCACTACCATGGAGTGTTTTCAATGTGTCCCAACACTATTAACCAATCTTCTTTAAAAAAGACTATGGTGACAGAACTTGCCAACTAGTGTACTAAGAAATACGCTCCAGCTCTTAAGATCAGAGTGCATATCCTGCTATCACCAACAAGAAAAAATCCAAGTAACATTAAAAAAAAAAAAAAAAAGAGAGAGAGAGAGAAAGAAAGAAAGATATGCTCTTGCTACTCTAATATTACAGCAAATAACATTGGGATAAGTTAGCTATGCACTTTATTTTCTTATTTACACTGACACTGTGCTTGAGAAGTTGTGGTCAGGTGGATGGGTATTGGGGGCGCAGTGTACAGGTGCCTCTGTGAGTGAGCCGCAGCTACTAGCAGACAGTGGTGGGCCAGTAGGGAATGCAGCAGGTGCCAGCACAGGTAATGCCTTTACCCACCCCCTCATTTATGCCAGGCTATAAATACTCGCCCCCCCCCCCCCTGTATGGTCAACAAATTATTCAAAGAGCATACAGATGTGCAATTGGTCTAACACAGACAGTAAGGCACTAGCAAATACAGAAAAGGTAGTAGTGTCTATCATTACCATGTGATTGTGCTAAATCAGTCATACTTGTTATAAAAAAATAAGATGATGATGTATAAAGAAACGTTTATTTTTAATTTGATCCCTTTTTTACAACCTGCACAACCCAGTTTAAGAGGAGGTGGGCCATCAACCTCGTAATCTCCATGCAACTAAAAATGCTTATCGTAATAGCTGTACTTGGAAATAAACTCTTCGCTCTGAAACACTGGCAGTAGCTTGTGAAATTTGAGTGTAATGTTGAGAGGTCCCTGCTTGGATCCTCTCATAGAAATAAAATAAGTTTTAGTAGAAAATGTAATGACAATCATAAAAGTCAACCCTGTTAGAATAGAAAATGTGATAGCAAACTCAAGGAAGGCAAAAAAGGTCATTTATTAATGTTAGACCTTGTAAAGCCAACACTTACTGTGTAATTCCCTAAATCAATATCCCACGTTGTGTGTGTGTGTGTGTGTGTGTGTGTGAGAGAGAGAGAGAGAGAGAGAGAGAGAGAGAGAGAGAGAGAGAGAGAAGTGAGCCACAATGATACTAACTCTTTTATTTTAGCATTAGGAAATCAGAGTAGGTTTTAAATTAATATGCACGTGTGGAATATTTAAGAATCTTTTGAATATTTTAAGATATTGTGTGAAGCTTTATAATGGTAAATCTCGTGAGTCATGTTGCACAAGAGGACGATGAAATGGTAAGACACAGCTGGTAAAGCTTAAGGTCAGGATATATCTTAAATTAAGATGTGTGTGTGAGATACCATTCATGTTTTGAGATTGAATAGAATGACATGTGTGACTTATAGATTCATTGTGCACGAGCACCCCAGTGGCGAGAACGAAGTATTTGTAATGTGTTTCCATGTTTGTGAAATTGTTATATATTCTGGTAATTTGTGTATCGTGAAAGAAGGGAATAGTAATCACGATCGTGAGATTTAATTTGAATAGTAGGATAACATGTGGACTTGGTGACCAAATGGTAGGCAGTGTGTAGATCCACCATTTCCTTGATACAGTGAATTAGTTAGGATGCTAGAGAGTTTCTTCTTGTAATTTAAGTTGTGAATTAATATATTGTAGGGCGATTTTAATAATCATCATGTGGGTAGTGTTAATGAAGGTTCCAAATAACATGTGGGTCCAATCTTATATCCCAGGAAATGCCAAGTGCCTTACATGAATTGGCCTGTCTTATTAGTGTTGTGAGTAGCGCGAGCAATAATCCATTCTTCGACAGTTTCTCTAAGTTAAGCTACTCGTGTGGTTTCACTGCGGGAACAGACCCTAGTCGGCAGTTTGCTTAAGGAACCCTCTTAGCATTCGAGTCTGGAAGGAGTTGGGCTGCGAGGTAAAGTACCGCGATGTGCAAAAGAACAGAGGCTGCGCTGGGCCGAATTCTGGTCGCTCTGGGGAAATCCACTGTCTTCGAGGTGGGCAAAAGGGGGCCCGCTAAGCGATGTATAGCAGCTCGTTAGTGTGCGGCGCTTTTGGCCCGACCTCTGCTAATTTAGAATCGCGGAATGCACCTTAGCTCAGAACTTCATAACCAAGTCCAGATAGTGTCCGACTGTGCTGCATTACTTGTAACTTGTTGCTCCATACTAATCATGATTCATGTAATAAAATCCAGTGTGCAGTAAATGTATGACTCTAGGACACAAGTACTAGCATGAATGTGAATACATCCTCATCCATTATCTGAGTAAATTATCCGTTGGCTTATAATAATAAAGGCACCCGGGAGATTGACATTATTATCGAGATGTTAAATGTTGCAGTCAGTAAAATAAATTTTAATTCATTGGTTTGTTATTATTCCAGACAATTAAAATAGAATCCCATATTTATAATGAGAATGAAAATCAAGGAAGTAATTATCGGAGAAAGAGAGAATGATAAGTAAACTAGATGCATTAAAAGGAGAAACCTTTTATTAACCCTCCACATGACCAGGAATCTTTCTACTTGTTCAATTAACAAAGATATCTTCATGAAACAAACCTTCCTCGTAACAGGAGCCTTTCAAATATGTACAGGAATCATTCAATTGGCGTACCCTTCCTAGGATGCGATAGTTCTGGGATCTCTGAAAAGTAGTTAGATAGGAGGAATAGGAAAAGTATCAAAATTAATAACATTTTTTTTGACGAGATATCAATAGCAGTGTTCTTTGTCTTTTGTTACTGGTGCTGTGTCTGTGTATTGTATTGTGGAATTCTGGAGAGGGTTTTGTATAAAAATGTATCCAGAATACAATAGTTAGGGCAGTGATTAGAAGTGTTACCACGGGAATTTATTCTTTCAGTTAGCAAAATTTTAAAATGAAGTCACAACCCATAACGAGGAGCGTTGCGAAACAATTGAGAACTGGGGAGTAGGAAGAAATTGCAGAGACAGGAGAAAGTTTAGGCGGGAGGACGGAGCTGGAACTACTAACCTTCAGTAAGGATTCCACTACTGTTAGCTCATACTCTCCTCAAGAATCGAATGTGATCAATGGGAGTGTACGTAGAAAAGACACATCCGTAGTAGTCAGGACAATAGCCAGTATTCGCGAATGATGGAGGCCATTGCAGTTCAACTCTCCAAAGGTGGAATAGGACTGTTCGTGCAAATGTTAGAGGCAATAGAAAAGCAATCATGCGAAGATAAAAGCGATCTTGCAGCCAAATTAGAGCCAATCGAAAACAAGCACGCGAAAATAAAAAAGTCCTTCTCACAAGACCGATACGGTGTAAATGTCGTGCGATTAGGGCCTTCCATTGGTTACATCGTTCGCCGGGTAGAGAAAGGAGTAGAAGACAAGCTTCAAAAATTTTGTGAAGAAGTCAAGGAATAATTGAGAATCAAACAGAGTGCTAAATTTCAGGAAATGGATAAAAGAATTGCGGATATTGATTCGAAACAAAATGAGCTTAAGGTAGTATTTATTAAGGAAAAGCGAGGGATTTTAGAGCACCGAAGAAAAGTACGTGAGAGGTAATAGCTGAAGTAAATATCAATGTTGACCAAGACGGCACGAACTGCTTGGAAGGAGTAATTGCTCAGAGTACTGCTATTAAGGGAATGCAGGAGAAGGTAGAACTGTTAACATTGACCACACAAGAGCATCTGAATTTGCGAACCGAAGTAGGGACGATTTCGGACACAATCAAAACCCTAGAACAATGCGAGGGGAGTAATGACAAAACCTTGCCTGCTACAATAGGAGAGACGGAAGAGGTCAAGGAGTTACAGAATTTTAAGGTAGGACAGTTGAAGTCAATAAGCAGCACCGAGACTAGGCGCATGAGTTAGATAATCGACTGTGGCGCGTCGAACAGGCGTTCCGTAATGGGCCAGGCGATGGTTGGAATGAATGCCGAACCACGAAAAGGGGCGCAAGTGCGATAAAACGGAAAACACGAGTGATTCCGATAGGGGCGCGGAAAATTGTAAGCGTCGCCCGCATAGAAATAGAGTTGAACAAAACCGCGAACGAAGGGCACAGAAAGAAATGCGTGGTTTCTATTACAATCATTTCTTGTCTGTGCGGAAATTTGAGGTATTCAAAATGCATCCAACGAGACTCATCCCAGGTCGTGGGCCGAACAATTCTGTTATGCGTTTCCTTCCACTTGGTCGGATGCCTACAAAATTGAATTCATGTGTGGATACTTAGAGGGAGAACCTGCTCTAAGAATGCGCGCTGTTGCGAGGGAATGCGCGACGCGGGATACCAAATTATGCGCAGTCGAACTCAGCAAGTCCGGCTCGATTCTTTGAGCGGATGGCACAAATGAATCAGTCACTATATCAGCCATACAGTCCGTCCGAATTAATTCGGATCTGTTTGACAATGTTGCCGGAAAAATTACGCCGCATTGTACTAGCGGGGCGGTGCAAGGACGATTTACAAACACGTACAAGTCTCTTGCAGGAGTTAGAATAGAGTTCTCACAATGCACTGAGACGAACTGAGCAGTGTGCCAATGAAAATTATCACAGGCCGGCGAGAAATAGAGGTTGGAGCCCGAACCGTTTTGGTAGATGCGAAAGATCACAGAGGCGAGATCGTGGGAGCGATGATAGGCCGTACCGATATGGCAACAAGCACAACGGAAGAGGGGAGAACCCATGATACGAGAATAGGAACGGGAATAATTGGCGGCAGCAGAATACTTGATACTACGGTGAGAATGGATGTGGTCAAGCCAATGATAAGAGGGAGACAGTGGTAGTACCACCTGTGGTTGAAATACGCTCTCCTAACCCAAGAAATAACCGTTCGCACGATAGGGGAGCAGGACACCAATGACAAGTGTCTGAACCGGTGCTGAATACGACGAGTGATGAAGTCATGTAAGAACCGCTTCACTTAGTTAACTGTGTTATTCGCGAGGATGTAAGGGAAGTGTTGATGGAGGAAACAGAAGAAACGAAGGCTATGGCAGTGAACTTGATAGTGACAGTATTGGTGGGCACTCTAAGTTTTTTCTGCATTCTGGACACGGGAAGTTCTCTGTCCATAATTAGCGAGAATGCGTTCCAACATTGTGAGGAGTTGGCTAGTTCTGCATTTGTAGGGAATAAGTGTGAAGGGAGCAATCCTGGGGAAGTGTACTAAAGTAACAAAGCAGGCTCGAATTACGTTTGGATGTCAAGGGGTGGAACTAGAAGCAAATTTGTTTGTTGTGGAGTTTAGGCACAGATTTTTTGTGTTCCCACCAAGCTGTGTTAAGACTTGGGTGGAGGTGAAGTGACGTTAATGGTAGATGGTGTGAGTAAAGGAATTGGGTTTGATGATTGTGCGCCAAAGGAAAAATTAGGGTCGAGCTGTATTAAGCTAATCACAGAGCCAGGATTGCGAACTGAACATGCAGGACGTAATGAGCGGGAACTGAACTGAGATTTCCTTATGACCGAGCAGCAGAGGCGAGATATGATCGCTGGTGCAGTGAGAGAGAACATTCTGAGTGTTGACGCGTAGACGAAATGGAACAGGCCGAACTGTCCGAAGTATTACAGAGGCATAATAGGGTCTTTGTGGAATCGGTTGGGAAGATTCGGAATTTCCTGTACGAATTCAGAGTCAAAGAACAGGAAAGATTCTTTACTAGACCATACCAGATTCCGCTCGCTTATAGAGAAGCAGTGGAAAAGGAAATCAACAGTATGCTGGCGCAAGGTATTATTGAGAAGACGACGAGTTCCTACTGTAGTCCGTTCGAATAGTTTTAGACTCGCATCAAATCAACACGATTATAATGACTGAAACCAACAGACAAAGAATCCTTAATGAGTTGTTACAGAACTTTCACTGTGTACAAGTCTTGTCGACAATCGGTTTGAGAGCTGGGTACTGGCAGGTGCAATTACATCCACGCTGTCGACAATACCCAGCGTTCTTGTGCTATGGCACGTGCTACCAGTTTAAGAGTCTACTGTTCGGTTTGAATGTGTCTTGGGGGCTTTTATTTGCGATTTGGATTCAGTGTTGCAAGACAACTTGAAAGCATGGATCACCTTGTGCGTGGACGGCATGCTAATTGCCGAGAAATCATGGGCCGACCACAATAGTGTGGTTGAACGGGTCTTAACGGTGTTCGAGGAGGCTGGCATCTCTATAAATTTTGAAAAGTCGCGTTTCGGGAGGCGGTCAATAAAGTTCCTAGGGTACATAATATCTGGTGCTGGTATACTGCCTGACACGGAAAAAATTAAATTCATTAAAGAATACGCAGTTTCATGCACGAAACGCTAGTTCTCAGACTAGTGAACTTTTATAAACGATTCGTGGACTCGGGAATCATGTCGACACCCCGAATTTGTGAGCTGACAGGGAAAGCAGAAGCTTGGAACTGGGATGCCAAAGCTCAAAAGGAATTCGAGGACATTCGTGGGGCGTTGGTTGATGTGCCACTTTTGGCACATCCCAACTTGTCGAAATCATTTTGTTTGATGACAGATTGTTCCGGAACGGGTCTCGGAGTGATTTTGTTTCAGGAAGTGGAAGGACAGCCACCGACAGCCGCCCTCTGCATGGAAAACCATCTCGTTTGCCAGTCGCGTTGTTACGAAATGTGAGTGAAATTACTCAGTGACGGAGCTCGAGGCATTAGCGATCGTCTGGGCGTTCGAGAAGTTTAGGTACTTCCTTGTAGGACGACCAGTGAAGGTGTACACTGACGATAAGGACCTTCAGTTTGTTATGTCGGCAAAAATGACGCATGGGAGACTGTCTCGGAGGGCAGTGGCACTGCAGGAACATCATTTCTCTGTGAAATATATTCCAGGGCGACAAAATTTCATTGCCGACGCTCTATCTCGAGGGCGTGGTGAGTCAGTACAAGAGGGCAGAAACAGCCCCTGCCATCTGAACAATGTGATCTTCCACAACTTCGTCACTGCCTCACTACAACAGATAGCGCATGAACAGGACAAAGACCCCACAATAAGAGAGGTGAAGGAAAAATGACATGAAGGTGATCGACCAGCATTAAGCCAATAAAATTAATAAAGGACGATATACTGTTCAAACGTAGAAATCTCGGAGATTCGCGATGGCTACTAGTAATCCCGGAGGAACTGGTTAATAAATTAATATGGCATGTACACCTGAGTCACGCGCATATCCGAGCGCGCAGTTGCTTCGGAAAATTGAAGGAGGCATGCTATTTCAACAACATGCTAAAAAGGATTCGAAAAGTATTGGTAAAGTCTAAGGTGTGTCAGAAAGTCAAACCACCCGCAATATCATATGCAGCGCCTCTGTATCCGATTATGCCGACGAAGTTGCGAGAGCTAGCGGCCGCTGATTTATACGGGCCAATCCTGCGAACGAATGCAGGCTTTGCACACATCCTTGGCAAGTAACCCTCGTGAGAGGGTGATGTGTGAACTGGGCAAATTGTGTCGAATCTACTGCCATCGAAGGCATATAACTTTGTGATCGCCACATGAAATCATTTCAGGAAATATTGAATGGCCTGGCGAACGAATCCCCCTCCCTAGATCGAAGAGCGATTGAGGCAAAGTGCTATGAAGAGGTTACATTAGCATAGTCATGTAGCAAGTTTATCAGAATTTCACGTCAGCGACTTGGTTATGGTAAGAACACATGAATGAAGTTCGCGACCTAAAGGAAGAGTAAAGAAATTTCTCCCTATGAACCATGGTCTGTGGAAAATAACAGAGATAAAGCACCAGAAGACAGTAACCTTGGAAGACCCTGAGACTGGATAACGTGAGGGTTTGTACAATGTCAAACATATCAAGAAATGTCTAATATTGTAGGTAAAAACAGTAGCCACACACATAAAACTGAGGTGGTTTATTATCATATCATGTGGCACAATATCAGTAAAATTATGATATGGATAGTTTTAAATGTGTTAACTTACCATAAGCAAACCTTTGGAAGAAGGAGAACGACACAGAGCAAGATATAGTAAACTCAGCGCCAATTAAAGAGGAGGTGCCTTATTTATCAGTACCAGTCTTACAAACTCCAACTTATGCACGAATATGTTGGTAGGAAAAAGGATCCTGCACACCACATAGTAAGTGCCATGGAGTGGCATCACGTATTTGTAAACAGAAAAAAATTATAACATTGCTGCAACTCGAGAGCTTAGGATGTTGAAGTCATATGCTCTGGCTGATCAGGTGTAGTGTAAGATGAAGGATGAAAGCAAATCCGCTTGCCTAGAACTATTAATAGATATAACTAAGGTATAATGTTACTGAAGTATGTTATTGGTAAGATTAAATAATAGATAATTCTGATCCTGAGGTCATAACAAAAGGCACATAGGCAGTAAATGGTAGTTAATTCAATAAATACAGTAAATTACTGAAGATAAATGGCTCCAGTAGGTGACCTCTCAGGGATTAATTTTTTTTTTTTTATGTTCTGTAGATGAAGTCTTTTACATAAACCAGTAGGAATTTCCTAGGTGACAGACACAGCAGGGACTGGTCTGTACTACTTTTTATTGCCAGAGGCAATAGTATCCACATAGTAAAAAATGGAGGAGGATCTATAATATAAATTATGTGGACCCATTCACAGTTTGTATCAGCCAAAGGGTTAAACTTTATGTCCTAGGTGTGGCCTCACAGGTCGTTAGTGTTTACTGTTACTTTGTTACTAATGCATAGGGATGGTGCAGGACACTACAGGGTTGTTTAATTATTCTTCCCCAAAGCTGCCATGGTTTTCTTCGACAGCAGCCACTTGAACATGACGTGGACCACTGATATTGCTTCCTTCATGCTAGTGGTTTCTGACACCACAGCTGGGACTTTGCATTATGAATTCATCAGTCAGGTCTTCATCTACTGTTCATCTTACAGATCCTGATTTTGAGGATACTGTTTTAAAATGGTCTGAGGACAGTTACGATGTGATGTTAGATGGAATCAGAGCAGTGTGAAAACTGGTTCGTTGATTTGAATGAGGGGACCAAACAACGAGGTCATTGGTCCCAGCAGATTAGGGCAGGATGGGAAAGAAAGTAGCCATACCCTTTCAAAGAAACCATCATGGCATTTTCCTGAAACGATTTATGGAAATCATGGGAAACCGAAATCAGAATGGCTGGGCACAGGTCTGTACCACTGTCGTCCCAAATGCGAGTACAGTGTGCTAACTTCTGCGCCATCACGCACAGTCTGAAAGTGAAGATGAACTTGTTAGCCACCTGTGTTCCTTGAATGAAACAAATGATCGAAGTCATCAAGACAGAAGTGTAGAGACTGATTCTTCATCTAAAGGTTCTGCTAGAAATATATTTGGTCAAAACAAATATCACTGATCTTTGAACCCTCTTCTCAAGCAATCTCATGTTCAACAACATAACATCATTTGTTAGCCAATAATGTGACCACCTACTCAGCTGTTTAATAATCCAGATCCTCTTACTATTTCGAATTTGCTTATGACTGATGATATTTTGAGTATCATATTGGACTAATGTAAAAATAAACAAAGGAAAGCCTGATCCAAATGTTTGGTATGAATCTGATTTATGTGAACTAAAAGTATTTTTTATTATTATTTTATTCAACTATTTTCAAAACCTTGGGTGCCAACTGTAGATTATTTTATTCCATGGGTGGTTTTGGACATGATTTGTTTGGATTTGTTATAATCAAAAATCAGTTTATGTACTCCTACTATGTGTGAGATTCAATGATCATGCAACCCATTTTGAACACAAGCAAAACAATCCTTTACCTTATAAGCTCCCTTCGTCTTTGGAGATATATGGGTTAATTAATGATTATTATGTTACAATCCTCTTGTTGTAGTTGACCGTGTATATCGAGACTTCGTTCATTGTTAAATGCAATGGTGTGTTACTAACTGATGGAGACACATTAGGAACTGATAAAATTTAATTTATATTCTTTATCACACTGCACAAACATAAACACACTATTATTCAAACTGTGTGCCACTACTATTAAATATAGAGATAAATTCTTCGCTACGCAACCGCCTTTGTCTCACACAGCCTACACCTTCCACAGCCTCTCAACAACTGCCTCTGCTTGCGACTCTCTGCGCCACTGGGCATTGTCGCCCTCCAAAGAACAACCACTTACAGATACTACACATCAATACCGTCACATCCCCACCAAAACAAAACTAGAGTTAGGTTACCTGTTGAGGGGACTCAGAAGTCCTAGCGAAAGTTATACAATAAAACATCAAAATTTGAAAATTACACTAATAAGTATTTCATGTCAAAGTAGTTGCAATAAGTATCTGACCCTGAGAACAAATGACTTTCAAAATATAACTAATGTTAATTAACCTTATCTCCATGTACATAAAACATGATCAATGAATATAGCAATTTGAAAATTATTTAATGACAGCAAGAACCTTACACATAATTTACTAACTGTCTGATAATCAGCAAGAAAAATGTAAAAAAGATAAGATAATGTGACTGACACAGTTTCCCTTTTATTGGAGATATCAAGCATATTAGTAAAGGTTACTCTTAATTACACACATGAATCACGGTAAAGAACATAATTGACACTAAGGAATGGAATCTGAATAAATGAGTCTAATTTTAAATAACCTAATACAAATGTAAAACCTATATACACAAAAGCATTGACACTATGCATCTGTCAAAACTACAGTTACAGGCGTAAGACATTTTATCAATTAACTATTGAAATTTGTAAATTGGCACACAGCACACAGACTACTTATACAAAAATCAGTACATACCTTTAAAGAAATATTTTCCATTTACAACCAAGTTATATTGAGTGAATCATTTATAAACAAAAGACATTTTGTTGGCTTGAGCACTTTTCAAACCATAAGGAAATATTGGGTACTCTGCTTTGGGGACCTACCTATAAGCTGAGCAGAACTTCACACGATTTCACTAGGGGGGCATTACCTCCTCTGAGGACTCACAAACACTATACGTAACACAGCACTTATTACTCTGCTTTTATCACTGTCCTATGTGTTGAGCTGGTCGTCACACGCAGTTACGACGTTTGATGCAAGGGAAGAGTGACATCGACGCCGCCAGAAACAGGAAGATCTAGGAAATGTTGTTATGCCCACGAAGAATCGCCGCATTCCGCGTATGGTTCGTCGGCAACACGTTCCCGTTATGTTGACAAGTGCCGGATGCCAGTCAGCTGTTCGTCACGTCAGCCATCTCCTCCTCCCCCAATCCGTAACGCGCCAGGCGTCGAAGGTCTTTGGCAGGCAGGCATGAAAACAATAAAATAACATTACGGCAGCGTGAGGTAACAAAAGACTAACTAGTGGTGGGCAGGAAATCGCGTATCTGTTAAGCCCGGTCCACACGCAACGATCTGTCTGCGCAGACATCGGCGCACATGTCTGTACATGCAAAAGATCGCTGCAAATGTGGTGTGTTCACACGACACAAACCCCAATCTACTACTCGCCCGCCATCTGTCGGTGTAGAAAAGAAATATCAGTGGCAAGCGACTACGCTCCCCGAAAACGTCAAAATTTAATTCAGTTATTTTGAAAAATAGAAATGGAGGAAGTTCTGTTGTGGTCTGTGTTCGCAACTTGTGTTGCAAAAAACATTCAGACCAACCGCAGGAAACAGGGAAAATGGTCAAAATGGTGCAGACAGTGGCTGCTAAAGCGAAAGCAGTTTTGTCACGTAAATTTACTGCGAGAGTTGCAGGGCGAACCTGTTTTGTTTTACATAACCTCGTGTTCCATTTCCTCGCACATTGGCACTCCAATTTCATCTTCAATTGTACTCCTGCTTGGTCTTGGCGTTTCTTGATCACTAAGAAAGCCAAGTTGATCAAAATACCATAACGTTGGCTGGTATACTTGATCTACTCCTACACCAGATCTTCTAGATTTCTGAACTTTGGATAACTCTTTTCGGTAAACAGTTCGCTGACAGACTAATTTACTTGACTTGCCTTCATGAACTCATCCTTCAGGAAAGCGTAAACAGCTTCACATGTGTTGGGTATTATTTCACTCAATGCTTGTTTCGATATTGCAGATGAAAATTCCAAATCATTGTAGCTCCTTCCTGTTGCTAGGAATCTTAATGTTACTGCCAGGCGTTCATGAGGAGAAATTTCCCTTCTCATACAAGTATTTTTCTCATAATATGAGGGGTTACATGCTTTAAGAGATAATTACAAGTTTCGACATCCATCCGCAAATAATTTCGCCAGTTCGCAACGAAATTATTTTTTTATTACCGTTTCTCTGTTTGCCGAGGCGCCAACTGCCGGCAATTTTTCAATTACAGCATTGTATGCTGCTGTCTTTTTGTCTCGGTCACTATATTCTTTACTTTTAATCTTCCACAAACATGGGTGGTTTCTGTATATTTCAATGAATTCACTTACAAACTCTCGAGAACACTGACGAGTATCAGCCATTTTAATGCCCTGTGCACACAAATACAGACACTAGACTGAGCAAACAGCTGTTTCGCGCCAGATTTGCGACGATCTGTCCACACGCTCCAACTTGTCTACGCAGATGTGGTTTGAACCGACAGATTTGAGAGGTTTCGCTCAAACCTCCAACTTCCAGGTTTGCACACACCTCAGGTTGGTGCAAATCTTCTGTTCACACACAACGATCTGTCTGCGCAGATGTGATGTGCGCAGACATTTGCGCAGACAGATCGTTGCGTATAGACGGGCCTTTAGAAATCGCAGTGACTGAGAAGTCACAGATATCACAGTAGCAACTTTACAGAATCTAACTGCGATTTCAGTCACAGTTAGCAGTCGCAAGTAGTATTTCACATTCAAAGACGTGAGCCATCTATTGGTCGAATTTAGCACTGCTTTCTGCGATTTCAGTGACAAGTCGCAACTAAGAGTCGCAAGTAGCAACTAAAAAGCGCGGTTAACAGTGGCATCTGTTGGCCAAAGTTCGTACTACGTCCATCTCTGCGGTATGCTATGGAGTCTAACTGCGATTTCCGTGACAAGTCGCAACTAAGAGTCGCAAGTAGCAACTAGAAAGCGCGGTTAACAGTGCCATCTGTGTGTCAAAGTTCGTACTACGCCCATCTCTGCGGTACGCTATGGTGTCTAACTGCGATTTCTGTGACAAATCGCAACTAAGAGTCGCAAGTAGCAACTAAAAAGCGCAGTTAACATACTTTTCCTAGTGTCATCTGTTGCCCGACGTACGTACTTCGTTATGAGAGCCTTGTGCCTCACGAGATCGATGTGCTGTGTGTGCATATGAAGGGCTTATTTCAATAGTGGTACAAGTCCATTTTCGTTAATTTTGAGATATAGAGTCGTAAAGTTAAATGAGTGCTGAAAAATCTGCAGTTGAGATACCAGAAATATTCAAGCATATGGCTTCTTGCTAGAGATGAACCTTTATTTATGTTTGTTTGGATCACTAATTTCAGAAGCATTATAGACAGAAAAGTGTAGGTAATGGACTTGTACCACTATTGAAATAAGCCCTTCATATTATATGACGACATGCACATTCAGCGTCAGTTATGGTTGGTCAAATACTGCTGTGACTCTGAATGTATTATATTAATAAGAAGCAACATTGCCTTTTTCTCCTGAAAATGTCAAGTAACGTAACAAATGTGTTTGATTCTGCTTCCAATATGACAGTTTTGGTTAATACTCCACATGCCTACAGGACTTTGCAATGTTAACACAGCAGAACTCAGACATCTGTATAAGTGTAGAGAAATGAAAACAGTCATATGAATGCCTCACTTTTGTTCTGACACAGTTCAAGACTCGGGAGAAAAGTTTTACACCTGGTGCTCTACATGGCAACTTCACACACAAGAACTTTTTGCCGACACTACTACCACCTACATAAGTAAGCTTTTCCTGTGTCACTTTCAAGTAATGCACTTAAGCTATTCCTGATTTAACTGGAAGATCTGTACTTCCCACTTTCATATCAACAGCCTCAAAATGCATATTGTAGACTTCGGGATATGTTACAGGTCAGTGTCACACCAAGATTGTGGAGAAAGGGGGGGGGGCGGCACGTCGGTATCCAACAAGTGTTTACCAATAAATAAGCGGCGGAAAATTACGGGTATAGGACGGCTTAACATGTGGAAAATGAGATTTTTATTATTCACTCAATGTATTTAACATTTATTATTCCTTTAAAATCGCACAACAACTTCAATAAGACACTTTAATCAGTCGCACACTTATTTCATAATTATTTCACTTTTAAACTTCAAATCCTCTAAGAGCTGTCTTGAATGTTCACGAGTCTCTCTCAACAGCCTTGATGTGGATAGATATGTACAGCAACCAGTAATCAGTCAGAACTGCGTCTGCAAAAACACAAGGATTATTAAACAATTTTTGCTGTCACTAATTACTAGCAACATAATTGACAGAGTAGATTGCTAATATTTGCTATATCACATTTGCTAATATTTGCTATATCACATTCGCAAGAACGATCTCACTGAAGTAATTAAGTCCATCAAAACGCTTAGAAACTAACCTCTCGTCTGACGAAAACGGTCTAAAGACTGGCAATTTCTTCAGATCTGTTGACAATGATATTTTGAATTATCACTTTACTGAGTGACTGAAATGTAGTTCAGGTACCTATGAACATAACAATATGTTAGAATTCATTTTCTAAACACGAACTATTACGGTACTGTGCGGCTACTTACATATTAATTACACTATTAATATTTTCACAGTTGTTTCTTTAATACAAAATTAAGGCCAACGGAAGAATAAACGTAAAACATACTTACCAATGACAGGTTTGTTGAGATGCAATTTTCTGTGTGGACAGATGTAACTTTTTCATACGATGGTACGTCGCAGAAATCGCAGGAATCACAGAAATCGCAGAAGTAGCAGAAGTCACAGAAATCGCAGAAGTAGCAGAAATCGCAGAAGTCGCAGAAGTCGCAGAAATCGCGGAAGTAGCAGAAATAGCAGTGGCGGAGGGATACGCGACTTAGGTTCCTTAACTGCGACTCTTAACTGCGACAAATCACAGTTAAGAATAACAGATACTGAAAAGTAGCATTCACAGAAATCACTGATATCGGAAAATCGCAGTTTAGCCCATCACTAAGACTAACGCACTTGCCTGCTTCCTGAAAACCAAAACACACGCTACAAGTGTCGCTCCATTGTCCACTGCTGCGCTTGTCACAGGACATAAGAGAAAGCCACACGATATCAAACACAGAGAATAAAATGCACTCACTGCAGCTACCGACTACAGTATTCAAGATCTCACAAATAGCTACCGACTATTGTCCAAAGGCTTGTCTATCAGTAACGTAGCATATTTATAACTAAACACGGTTCACTAATTGACACTTCCTGGTTGCCAGATTTAATCACTTCTACCTCCACTGAATTTGGGTGAACCGGCTTTCTAAACTTGAATGGTCTTTTGTAATAATGATTGAACTTTTTTATCTCCTTATTCACACTAGATGACTTTGTGTGTGTCCGAATTAGGATCAGATCTCCAACCTTGTACGTGATAGGTTTCACTATTTTATCGTGGGCTTACTTCCTTTCTTCTGCTTTTCTCTTCACTAAAGGTATTGCATACGATTTGTTGCGAAATTGTTCATGTTCCTTGACTTTAATTTTGCAAACACATCCTTTAATTAATGCAGGTAATTTTGAAAACAGGTCAACTTCGCGTCTCAGCACTTCCATTAATTCCTCTCCTTTTGCTTCCGCCAAGTTCACTGACGTCTGAATCTTGATTCGAAAACTAGTCAGAGCAGCTTCATCATTATTCTTCTCTCGCAGAGCAGGATCTTCCTCAGACTCATCATAAGTTGCCAGTTCCTCTTCTCCTCGGAAACGCATTAGCCTCATCTTCACGCACGCAGCGCCCTTATTTTCTTCATTAATAAATCCTTTAAACATTATCTTCTTCTCGACATTATTTATTGTTGTCCACAGACAACCCTTTTCAAATTCAATACTGCACCTCATTTCAGTCAACCAATCGATTCCAAGAACTAATCCGACATTAAGGGATCCAACAATTGATATGTTCTGCCCATACTCGTCTTCATTGATTCTAAACTTTAATAGAGCTTGACCTTTAATGGGTTTGCTTCTATTACCTACAGCACTGACAATACGTACGCCCTTCACGGGGAATGTTGGAAATGCCACCAGATTATTTAATTGTGGAAACAGATTTTCTGAATTTGCACTCGCTTCGCTCGCTGAGTCCAGTAGTGCATCCACAATAATTCCGCATACCTCCATCCCTACAAAAGGCATTAAGATCATTATTTTCATCCTCTCGATAAAAATAGTCTTTAATATCATCTACTCGTTCACACTTGATTGCGTTAATCGCTACATCCGACCCATTTCTTGTAACTTCAGTTTCGGAGCGGGTCGTCTTCGAAACTTGACTTAGTTTACCGGTTCACGTTCCTGTGGGTTACGCTCTGGGCTCCTTTCTTGTTCTGGTGATCGTTGTTGTCTTCTGTTTTCTTCATAGTG
The DNA here is from genome assembly GCF_023864345.2 of Schistocerca serialis cubense. NCBI lineage: Eukaryota > Metazoa > Arthropoda > Insecta > Orthoptera > Acrididae > Schistocerca > Schistocerca serialis. Next base: position 375,460,869 of record NC_064643.1, on the reverse strand, counting down.
TGATCGATCTGAATACTGATTGTAATTAAATCTGTTCGGTGCGTCGTACTCATTTCTTCTTTGTTTTCCATCCCCTCTTCTATCAAATCTGCTTCGGTGGGCCATTACCACGCGAATGACGATCGTCATTATTTCTCTCGCGCTGTTTGCGTTTATGGTTAAGTACATCAATTCTATCGATCATTAGGCAGGTCTTCTCCATGTTCAATTTTGGAGTGAGTGCTAACTTTTCACGTACCGCGAAAGGTAGCTTCTGTATCAAAATTAACAACAATTCCTCTTCCTTGACCGGATCATCAAGATAGGCATTATCATTCAAAAATTTCTGCATATCTTCACGCATTGTTCCATAACGTCTTGCGTAGTTCGGCGGTGTAAGAATCTTTGATTATACATCCCATTTACTCAAGAATGCAGATTCAAATTCTTTGCACAGTAAATAATTTTCTGAAACGCTGATGCCCCAGATATGTGCTTCGCCTTTCATGTGGCTAATGCACATATCAATTTTCGCACGTTCCCTATACTGTCTTGGAAACGCGTGTTTAAATTGCTTAACAAAGGCAACTGCATGGATACCTTGTTTCGGATCGTAATCTTGAAACTTGCGTACGCTCAATCAATGATCTACAATAACTTGAGGTACGTTAACCATACTGTTATCAACTTCGCGTAATGCTGCATTGATTCCCTGACGTATAAGGTCTTTATTGACATTGTTCAAACCATTTCCGGATGACATTACCTTTTGGCGAATTTCGCCTACATTGGTACTCAGTTCAGTACATTGCATCTGTACGCATTGAACCAACTTAACAATTGTTTCTTTGTTGCCTTTACATGTATTCTTAATTTTAAAAATTTCATTGTTTTGAGCCTTAACTGTTTCTTGGATTTTGTTAACTAACGTGCTCGATTGTTTATCTTGTTCATTAACTTTTGTGTTAAGATCTTGCATTTTATTTTCAAGTTCTTCATGTTTGGTATCACATTCCTCTTGGAGCTCCTTATGTTTCTGATTAAGTAAATTAGTGAGCTCAGTTCGCAAGTTAACCATTGCATTTGATAAATTCTTTATTGCTTCATTGGCGTTCACACTTTCCTGTTTGATTTCTCTCAAAATCTGCACTATCAAATCGTTAGTGCTAACACTCGTTCCCATTTGTTGACTACTCACTGGTATTGTACTAGGTGTCGTTGAATCGAAACTAACTACATCACTGTCTTCCATTACGTTAAGTGTGGTATTCTCAAGTCCAAACTCGCATTCTACATTGATTGAAGCATTAACTTGTCCCTCCTCATTAATAACTTCACTTTGTTTTGCGTTGTGTCCGCCATATTAGCAATATTCACAAAAATCACTGTCCAATAATAATTAGTTCCAACACTTAATTTAAAAGATCATATTATAAATATCACCATCTCTAACATAGTTCAGAGGTCCTTTCCTAATTTCTCCTGTGCAACGTGGAAAACAATTAGAAATGAAGCGCTGCAGTCGCAATTAGCTGCTTCACTCACCGTTTGTTATGCCGTCTTCTCCGACGATCCGAAGATTGCAAAGGAATCGACGTCCGACACACGTGACACCAAATATAAGCTCCCTTCTCCTGGGAGATTATATGGGTTACTTAACGATTATTATGTTACAATCCTCTTATTGTAGTTGACCCTGTATATCGAGACTTCGTTCATTGTTAAATGCAATGGTATGGTACTAACAGATGGAGACGCATTAAGAACTGGAAAAATTTATTTCTTTTATCACACTGCACAAACATATATACACTATTATTCAAACTGTGTGCAACTACTATTAAAAATAGAGATAAATCCTTCGCTATGCAACCGCCTTTGGCTCACGCAGCCTACACCTTCCACAGCCTCTCAACAACTGCCTCTACTTGCGACTGTCTGCGCCATTGGGCATTGTTGCCCTCCAAAGAACAACCACTTACAGATATTACACACCAGTACCCTCACTAGCTCCCATGTCAGAAATTTTTACGAAGCTTACTGACAACCATGAAATGTTGGTAACACCTAAGATGGCAAAGTGAGTTAACAACTCTCACATACTCCTTAAACTTTGTGCATCCATTCACCATATTTTGTGTGTAGCAGAACCAAGAGCAGGAGCTATTGTAGAAAGATTGTAAAAATGTAAAACATGCTTTACCAGCGACCCTAAAAAGGAGAGTAAGATGCCTTACATTGCCATTGTTGCAAGAGGCCATTCTCCCTTCAATGCTTTACAAAAAATTTTGGCGAGTGCAAAGGAAACTTCTGAAAAGAAAATTGAAAACCTAAAAAGTGCTAGTGTAAGTTTTATATTTTTTCATGCTTTATTGGAATTTCTTGTGTTTTTATTATTATAAATACAATAAAAAATAAAAATATAAAAAAAATTAAATTTATAGTGCAGGGTGTTTGAGATTCTATAGAATAAACATTATCATGTCATATTACACTACTGGTCATTAAAATAGCTACACCACGAAGATGACGTGCTACAGACGCGAAATTTAACCGACAGGAAGAAGATGCTGTGATATGTAAATGATTAGCTTTTCAGAGCATTCACACAAGGTTGGCGCCGGTGGCGACACCTACAACGTGCTGACTTGGGGAAAGTTTCCAACCGATTTCTCACACACAAACAGCATTTGACTGGCGTTGCCTGGTGAAACGTTGTTGTGATGCCTCGTGTAAGGAGGAGAAATGCATACCATCACGTTTCTGACTTTGATAAAGGTCGGATTGTACCCTATCGCGATTGTGGTTGATCGTATCGCGACACTGCTGCTCGCGTTGGTCAAGATCCAATGACTGTTAGCAGAATATGGAATTGGTGGGTTCAGGATGGTAATATGGAACAGTGTGCTGGATCCCAACGGCCTCGTATCACTAGCATTCGAGATGACAGGGATCTTATCCGCATGGCTGTAATGGATCGTGCAGTCACGTCTCGATCCCTGAGACAATAGATGGGGACGTTTGCAAAACAACAACTATCTACACGAACAGTTCGACGACGTTTGCAGCAACATGGACTATCAGCTCGGAGACCATGGCTGCTCTTACCCTTCACGCTGCATCACAGACAGGAGCACCTGCGATGGTGTACTCTATGACGAACCTGGTTGCACGAATGGCTAAAGTCATTTTTTCAGGTTAATCCAGGTTCTATTATGGCATCATGATGGTCGCATCCGTGTTTGGCATCATCGCAGTGAATGCACATTGGAAGCGTGTATTCGTCATCACCATACTGGTGTATCACCCGGTGTGATGGTATGGGGTGCCACTGGTTACACGTCTCGGTCACCTCTTGGTCGCATTGACGGCACTTCGAACAGTGGACGTTACATTTCAGATGTGTTAAGACCCGTGGCTCTACCCTTCATTCGATCCCTGCGAAACCCTACATTTCAGCAGGATAATGCACTACCGCATGTGGCAGGCCATGTACGGGCCTTTCTGGATACAGAAAATGTTCGACTGCTGCCCTGGCCAGCACATTCTCCAGATCTCTCACCAATTGAAAACGTCTGGTCAATGGTGGCCGAATAACTGGCTCGTCACAATACGAAAGTCACTACTCTTGATTAACTGTGGTATCAAGTTGAAGCTGCATGGGCAGCTGTACCTGTACACGCCATCCAAGCTCTGTTTGACTCAATGCCCAGGCGTATCAAGGCCGTTATTATGGCCAGAGGTGGTTGTTCTGGGTACTGGTTTCTCAGGATCTATGCACCCAAATTGCGTGAAAATGTATCACATGTCTTTTCTAGTATAGTATAGTTGTCGAATGAATACCCATTTATCATCTGCATTTCTTCTTGGTGTAGCAATTTTAATGGCCAGTAGTATATGTACATTTTAAAAATTTTCTGTTTAAATGGTTTTTTTCATAAATATAAACTTTAAAATTTATTTGAATTCATGTTTTAGTTTGCTATCAATGCAACCCTTTACATAAAAAATTGAACCGCTTCACTGAAATTGTTGAATGCAATTTTTATAGCTATTAAATTTAGTGGTTTGTCAGACTGCAACTGGGGCAGAGTGTGACAAAGAAATTACATGGGAAGCTAAGGCCGCTAAAGATAGGTATGAGGGTGATTCAAATTAAAACTTTAGGAGTTCCATAAAATTTGGAAAAGTTGTGTGATAGAGGTGGCAGTAGCGTTCCTTGAGGTTCAGAAAATGACTGACAAGTGGCAGAGTGATGCTAAAACCCTGGAGAAGGTAGCAGCGTCTACAACAAGATGGCCACCCCGCTATCAACATGCACCATGACTGAGTAGCAATCTGTGATGGGTTTTTTGTTTTGTGAAGCAATCAAACCAGTAGAAATTCATCACAGAATGGCTGTGTATTGCGCTGATTCATTTTTGCCATTGCAGCAAGTGTACGAGTGGTGTAGGAAGTTTAAACGCAGTGTAACGTCTGTGGAGGATTTCCGAAGATCAGGCAGGCTCACTGCGTAGTGACGGACGAGAAAACTGCGTTAGTCGAAGGGCTTGTAAACGAGAACAGATGCATGACTGAACGAAATAGCCACACGTTTGAAGATTAGTACTGGTTCAGAGCAGAATGGTGTTCACAGTGTACTGCACTTCAACAAGGTGTCTGCAAAATGGGTGCTAGGTTAGTTGGCTGTCGAATTAAAAGATCATTACTTTGATGCCCGTGAAGAACTTTCACATCGTTTCCACATCGAAGGTGATGCATTTCCGGGGGAAAATGTTACAGGCGATGAGACGTGGGTCCGCTATCACCAACCAGGAACGAAAAGGTCAAGCTAGGAATGACGCCACAGCAAATGACCGAAATAAAAAAAATTCTATACTCATCCAGCTGCTGGAATAATCACACTTTTTCTCTACTGGGAGGCAAATAGAGTAGTGATGGAAACCAGTACTTTTTATTCAGACATAGTGAAAAATCAACTTCGCCCTGCAAGCAGAAGAAAACAAGGCAGACTACAGGTGTATTGCTATAGCATGACAATGCCTGATAACATACAGCTTCTAGGATGGGTGAGATTATTCAGGGAATTAAATTTGAATGTCTAGTACAACCTCCTTACACAACAGACCTCGCTCATAGTCACTTTCACCTGTTTGGTGCACTCTAAGAAGCAATGGGAGGCAGGCATTTCAGGAGTGACAAAGAGGCAACTGGCTACACACACGACCAAAAGAATTCTTCCATCATGGTATCGATGCACTTCCAAAGCAGTGGAATACATGCATTCAACGCCAGGGAGACTATGTCAAAGAGTGGCATGTAAGATTTTTATTCATTGATACAATTAAAAATATTATAGCATTTTTAAGGTTTTTCTTTGAGTTGCTGTTATATAAATTAAGCTCTGAATCACAATAAATGCAAGAGATTCTATCAGGGTGTAAACAAGCTATCAATGCTCGATTGTTGAAGTAGGAAATGCACTCTGGGTTGGGAGAATGTTTATCGCAAATAAGAGTACAGCACTATTTTTGATGGTAAAGACAGCGATATGTAAAATTTAAATCTAAAAGATCTATCTCCAGAAAAGTTTTGAGTAATGCCCTTTTGTTTCAAGCACTCAGTAATGGAGGCTCATGCAACAATTCTATTTTATGAATAACTAAGATGTCATATGTAAGTTAAAGGCAGATAGTTACTTATCTTGTAGAGAACATGCTTGCACAGGTTCTGATCAAATCATGATGAGAGGAAACAGTTTTACATAGTACCTAAGGAAAGATGGAACTATATAATTTTTTGACATACTGAATATGGTTTTCATGAGATTGAATAATTAGTAGTATTGTTCATTTGATGATGGAAAGATGTAGTAACTTTATTTTAAAAAGTTGGTATCTATGAGTTAATTAATTTGGTCTGAAGTTTGAAATCAAAGGCTACATACAAAACAGAATTTTCCATGCTACTGTAAACGAATATATTACACAGTGACTTTATGGAGTAGTCTATATCATCTTACTAATGAAAACAGATACTGTGAAAATGAGTAAGCCACTTCAACACAGATGAACTTGTGCCAAAAAAGAGGAATTCTAAGGATGTATCCTCTTACATGAGCTGGACAAATTCTCATTTCATAAGACCTTCAGATTTCAGCAGTACCAACTGGTAGAGACACCCCAGTCACAGTAGCACTTGATTTGTAGTTGCCAGATAGTGGATATTGTTCGTAGCATCTAACATTCCAAATTGTAGGAACAGTGTTGATTAATACTGAAATAATTTTAGTGTTAAGTTCCTGCACACTGCTTAATCGTGGACCTATACATACAGTTTCATGAGATCCAAATAACCTCTAGTTCAAAATATTATATGGAAATATAGTTTGAATCCATTTTGGTATTATTTTGTTTAATTGTGTTATATAGCAGCGCTGTTTATGTGTTTCTCTCTATTTGTTGTCAACTGGAAATGTCTTTAAACAGGTATTATATTCATATTGAAACATTTGGTATTATAACTCTGTATTTTCTGGTCTACGTAGTTTCCTGAAAGGAGTAGGTTTAAGGAACTATTTCACAGATACACATCGAGTAACAGAGTCACATCCTATTACTATCAATGGTATTAACATTTAATATTGAGTTAAGTGTTAAGAGTATTTTGTAAAGGTAATAGTTTAAATAACCAAACTGAGTTTGCTGTATGTGTGTTTGTATTTTCTTTCTTACTAGTGTATAGATTAGATACATATTTTGGTAAATTGAAGAGCTCTACAAATCCTCGTACAGAGAGTACAGTATCTTAAAGAAGTTTCTAGTAATAGCTATAAGAGTTACGCATGTGGGTATTTTTGCACTTGCTGGGAGGCTATGTAATGGAACATGAAGATACCTCAATAGCTTTCTTGGTCAGCATGAAGGATACATGGATTGTAGCAGATTAGTGAAGCTGTTAAATATTTTCTTGTTTGTGCATTGTAACATGTTTATTGTCCAGTGTCTACAATGCTGTCTGTGTTTTTCGTATGTTAAATGAGCAACACAGCATGGAATCGACAACGATGGGTGTCTTCATCCACCCAGTCAGCTGTAAGAGTATCTTGTCGATTTATCCAATCAATGGCCATGGGGAAGAAGAAGAAGTAGAAGATACATCGTGTGTTGACTCCCGACTGCGACGATTTTTTATGAAAGAAAAAATATGTCATGTAATTTTGAATTCAGGATAATGAAATACTAGCCAAATTTGCAAATTTCAGTTTTCCTATTCATTAGATGACTAGTTTCTGGCTGGGACCCATTTTCAAATCATTATAAGATAGTAAAAATGGTATTTCCGAAAATGCAAGAACCATGTCCAAAATGTGCAAACGAACATCGATATGCACTGTAACTGTTAGTTTGCTTATTTTTGATATGGTTTCTGCATTTTCGGAAATGCTATTTCTGCCTATATTACGATGACCTGAAAACAGATCCTGGCCCGAAACTAGTCATCGAGTGAATCAAAATATGAAATTTGCAGCAGGCCAGGTTGGCCGAGTGGTTCTAGGCACTACAGTTTGGAACCGCACGACCGCTTTGGTCGCAGGTTTGAATCCTGCCTCGGGCATGGATGTGTGTGATGTCCTTAGGTTAGTTAAGTTTAAGTAGTTCTAAGTTCTAGCGGACTGATGACCTTAGAAGTTAAGTCCCATAGTGCTCAGACCCATTTGAACCATTTTTTGAAATTTGCAACTTTGGCTGGTTTTCAGTTGCACTGTATAACAGATGTTGACAACCTTCAATTATCCCGGCATAATCAGTGTATGTCATGCCGTTAGTCAATATTGTTGTGGTCTGATGTATTGTATGCCACAGCTACTCATTACTTATGTAACATGGCTCATGTTGTGTATGGGGAACGAAATAAAATTATCAAGATGTGTGTAAAGTTTCTATGATGAATTTTGACTTGCTTTTACAGAAAAAATTTGATGTGATCTGAAATACTTAAATGTATTAACAGGTAATGCAATTTGTTCGAACTGTGAAGAATTTATAGAAAAGCAAGCCGATGTGTTCATCACACAGTTGGCAATAAGCAACATCTTTGATATTTATTGCAACTCATTTAAAGTGAATTTGGCTCTTACTGCTGCTGTCTTTTAAATAGATTGCACAGGAATAGTTATTTGATTGACATTCTAATTTGGAAGTGACATTGCAAGTGGTATTTGAATACATTATTTATGTGTGATAATTTTGACATTTTCTGTAAATACAAGTAACATGGGATCACAATATCGTGCAACCCATTGATTTAGTCAGGAAGAGAATTTCTAGTGAGGCGAACATGTAGAAATGTTTGTGAAAATGGGATATTAATTAACTTAAATTGGACTTTGACAACACGTATAGCGAATTAAAGTTAAAAAGAAGAAACTTATATATATATATATAGTGACACATCAATATATATATATATATATATATATATATATATATATATATATATATATATATATATATATATATTGATGTGTCACTATAACTTAAAGTGCATCTAATTATGTAAACATATTTGTTTCACTAATAGTGTTGATAACTCACTTTCAAAAATAAATGTAGGTTTGTAGGTAGAGCTAGCAATGGGAGAAATATAGGCGAAAATTCGACCTATGTGACTGAAAGTAACATCATAATACTAATGTGGCAATTTCATCTCTATATGTGCCCACATAGAAACTCCAGAAACAGAGAATCTGCCTAATTTAGATAAACATTTCTTTGGAGCTAATGGTTAGTGGCCTTGTGTAAATGTGTACTGCTATCGAAATAGAATTGCGATGTATTATATGTAATTGCTGCTAGACTTGTAGAGCACATTACACTACATAAGTGGTCGTACCACTACAAACATTACCAGATATACATCCATTGCCAAATCTTGCACACTCCTTGGATTCTCTTGGTGTGTGCAAAATCTTGTCTTTCTGTGACTTAAGTGGTGATTACTGTTGTCATTATTTGAGCGGTATATATTGAGCAAGTAGTAAAGGAAACAAAAGAAGAATTCGGAGTAGGTATTAAAATTCATGGAGAAGAAGTAAAAACTTTGAGGTTCGCCGATGACATTGTAATTCTGTCAGAGACAGCAAAGGACTTGGAAGTGCAGTTGAACGGAATGGACAGTGTCTTGAAAGGAGGATATAAGATGAACATCAACAAAAGCAAAACGAGGATAATGGAATGTAGTCAAATTAAATCGGGTGATGCTGAGGGGATTAGATTAGGAAATGAGGCACTTAAAGTAGTAAAGGAGTTTTGCTATTTAGGGAGTAAAATAACTGATGATGGTCGAAGTAGAGAGGATATAAAATGTAGACTGGCAATGGCAAGGAAATCGTTTCTGAAGAAGAGAAATTTGTTAAAATCGAGTATAGATTTAAGTGTCAGGAAGTCGTTTCTGAAAGTATTTGTATGGAGTGTAGCCATGTATGGAAGTGAAACATGGACGATAACCAGTTTGGACAAGAAGAGAATAGAAGCTTTCGAAATGTGGTGCTACAGAAGAATGCTGAAGATAAGGTGGGTAGATCACGTAACTAATGAGGAGGTGTTGAATAGGATTGGGGAGAAGAGAAGTTTGTGGCACAACTTGACTAGAAGAAGGGATCGGTTGGTAGGACATGTTTTGAGGCATCAAGGGATCACAAATTTAGCATTGGAGGGCAGCGTGGAGGGTAAAAATCGTAGAGGGAGACCAAGAGATCAATACACTAAGCAGATTCAGAAGGATGTAGGTTGCAGTAGGTACTGGGAGATGAAGAAGCTTGCACAGGATAGAGTAGCATGGAGAGCTGCATCAAACCAGTCTCAGGACTGAAGACCACAACAACAACAGCATTTCGTATGTGCAGCAAAGTGAACTGCATAGATTGTAATAGACCTCTATGACTATGCTCTGTATACTCTGTGGTATTGCCTTAACGACGGATTGTAATGCGCTATTCTATGTAATTATGGATGTTAAAATATAGTTTGCCTTATTCCTGCATTTTTCGTATTCAAAACTACTTTTTTCGCTGCGCTAGTTCCAACAGGTTATGGGTCCAGGCACAGGTGAATGCGTTCGCAATAAGTATTCTGACATATAAAAGGAAATATCATCGGAATAGTCCTGGAAGCGTGTAGTGACAGCTATCGGGACGAGCCGATTGCGGCGTAGTTTAATACTGTCTTTACTACAAATAAAGTGATTGTGAAATTAGTGCGGCGGAAATACCGTAAATAGAGACACTTTTACCTCACGAGCACTACACTACATGGAATTTTTCTGTGGAAATTTACTTACACTTGGACGATTTATGGGACATAATAAATGCTCCACTGAAGCCCATCGAGCAAAATTACGCAAATAAGGACCGGAGTGTAAGATCAAAGCTGATGTTATTGATTGATCCAGTGAATTATGTACACACAGAGAAAGCTACAATGGCAAAAGAAGTTTGGGGCAAGTTACGGAATGCATTTGAAGATGGTGGCTTTACAAGAAAAGTCGGATTACTCTGTTAGCTTATAACCACTCGACTGGATAACAGCAGCATGGTGACAAATATGTCAACAAGATAACATCCATATCGAATCGACTAAGGAACATTGGGTTCGAGATTGCTGATGAATGGTCTGACATCCCATCCCATAGTTGCTGATTCAAATTAGTTATTTAAGTTCTGTCTCTGCTTATTTTCAGGACATATACAGGGCTATTACAAATGATTGAAGCGATTTCATAAATTCACTGTAGCTCCATTCATTGACATATGGTCACCACACACTACAGATACGTAGAAAAACTCATAAAGTTTTGTTCGGCTGAAGCCGCACTTCAGGTTTCTGCCGCCAGAGCGCTCGAGAGCGCAGTGAGACAAAATGGCGACAGGAGCCGAGAAAGCGTATGTCGTGCTTGAAATGCACTCACATCAGTCAGTCATAACAGTGCAACGACACTTCAGGACGAAGTTCAACAAAGATCCACCAGCTGCTAACTCCATTCGGCGATGGTATGCGCAGTTTAAAGGTTCTGGATACCTCTGTAAGGGGAAAGCAACGGGTCGGCCTACAGTGAGTGAAGAAACGGTTGAACGTGTGCGGGCAAGTTTCACGCATAGCCCGCAGAAGTCGACGAATAAAGCAAGCGGGGAGCTAAACGTACCACAGCCGATGGTTTGGAAAATCTTACGGAAAAGGATAAAGCAGAAGCCTTACCGTTTACAATTGCTACAAGCCCTGACACCCGATGACAAAGTCAAACGCTTTGAATTTTCGGCGCGGTTGCAACAGCTCATGGAAGAGGATGCGTTCAGTGCGAAACTTGTTTTCAGTGAAAAGTAACATTTTTTCTTAATGGTGAAGTGAACAGACACAATGTGTGAATCTGGGCGGTAGAGAATCCTCACGCATTCGTGCAGCAAATTCGCAATTCACCAAAAGTTAACGTGTTTTGTGCAATCTCACAGTTTAAAGTTTACAGCCCCTTTTTCTTCTGCGAAAAAAACGTTACAGGACACGTGTATCTGGACATGCTGGAAAATTGGCTCATGCCACAACTGGAGACCGACAGCGACGACTTCATCTTTCAACAGGATGGTGCTTCACCGCACTTCCATCATGATGTTCGGCATTTCTTAAATAGGAGATTGGAAAACCGATGGATCGGTCGTGGTGGAGATCATGATCAGCAATTCATGTCATGGCCTCCACGCTCTCCCGACTTAACCCCATGCGATTTCTTTCTGTGGGGTTATGTGAAAGATTCAGTGTTTAAACCTCCTCTACCAAGAAACATGCCAGAACTGCGAGCTCGCATCAACGATGCTTTCGAACTCATTGATGGGGACATGCTGCGCCGAGTGTGGGAGGAACTTGATTATCGGCTTGATGTCTGCCGAATCACTAAAGGGGTACATATCGAATATTTGTGAATGCCTAAAATAACTTTTTGAGTTTTTGTATGTGTGTGCAAAGCATTGTGAAAATATCTCAAATAATAAAGTTATTGTAGAGCTGTGAAATCGCTTCAATCATTTGTAATAACCCTGTACTTCGTCCTGCATAGCAAGTTCAGAAACGTTGATTGATCGAAATAATTGGTACTTAGCTGGTAAAATTCTTCTTCATTGTTTCTCATGGTGCATCTCTCTTCCTTTCTCGCTTTCCTGTAGAAGATTGACAAAATATTAGGATCTCAAGGAATTCAATTCTAAACAAAATGGTGACCATGTTTCAGTTTTCGCTTTGTTGAGATATTCTTGAAATCAGTTCACGAATTTTAAATAACACTTTTTCTTTGTGGTTCACAATTGTAAGAAAGATTCTTTTTAGAGTTATTATTTAGACGTAATGGCAACACTTGCCAACTATGACCACATGCAGCCGAACACAACTTCTCTTGGTCAACTCCTCCACAGCAACTACCTTACTTTACACACTGAGAGACCATAGATTGCTAAATATAAAGGCTGGTCAAAGATTATTAAATTTCTCCATGCTTGCATACGTCTATACGTCTCTGACATTTACATTCATCAAAATAACCAAGATAATTTTTTATAAGAAATATGTACAAAATGCGTGATAAAACCACTTTTATCGGAAATTACTCTTGGTACTTAGAACATGATACGATCAGATCAGTTTCATTACAATGGGTACACACATTATTGCCAGCAGAATTGCCCAAAAAATATGTACCCGTAATTATGGGATTTGAAAGCTCAGGCATTCCAAGGTAGTGTAAGACTGAAGATCCTGCAGGACCTGCAAAGTACGTCAGTGTGTCTTAATTTGGAGAAGGAAACAGCTACAGCAATTTATTCTAAGAAAAGAAAGAAGAAACCAGTCAAGTGCTTCAGCTGCCAGAGGATGCGACACATCACATCCCAATGTACCAAACACCTGATATTGCTTTCGCCACAAACATTGTAAGCTGTTTCTACAAAAGCCGAAGAGAGGAGCACTAGAGTGCAGTTAAAAGGATATTTAGATATCTAAAGGTAACGACAAATTATAACTAAGGTACTGTAAAAAGGGAAATATACACTGATAAGCCAAAACATTATTACCACCATCCATCTCGACGTTGGATGCCGTCTGGTGGCGTTGCAGGCATGTGACGCGCTAACAAAAGTACGTAAGCGGAACAGACAGGGTCACGGGATCAGCCCAGCGAAGATATGCGCTGCAAATGGGGAAATCCATTGAGATAAGCGACTTTGAGCAATAGCAGATTATTATTATGCAGAGCCTGTGAACGAGTATCTCGAAAACAGCGAAGCTGGTCGAATATTCACGTGCTACTGTTGTGAGCATCTACAGAAAGAGGTAGAGGGACAGTGAAACAACCACTAGGTGCTAAATGGTTCGACTTCCACGACTCTTCAAACACTGTGGGGTTCAGAGACTTTTCTGCTCTATTAAGTGGGATAGATGGTGATCTGTGGCATCTCTGCAGAAAGAGCTCAATGCTGGAGCAAGCACAAGCGTTTTGGAGCACACTGTTCATCATACGTTGTTGAACATGGAGCTCCACAGCATACCACCCCTACGTGTTAACATGTGGATCCAACGACATCGTCAGCTATGATTGCAGTGAGCATGGGACCATCGGGATACGATTGTGGATCAATGGAAACGTGTCGGCTCTTTTGATGAGTAACATTTTTCCTAGACTAGATCGATGGTTGTCCGCACAAACGCCGTCATCTGGGTGAAAGCGCCTCGAAACGAGAAGCGCGTCACGGATGCAGGCTGGTTGGAGCAGTATTATGCTACTGGAGATCCTCCTGCACTTGGGTGGGGTCTGCGACAGTAATTGAAGACACACTGATAGCTATGAACCCTTCCCTTCATACTTGATGTCTTTCCTGATGGCCATGTCAACTTTCAGCATTATAGTTGTCCATGTCTCAGAACCAGAACCGTGCTACAGTGGTTTGAGGAGCATTGTACTGAACTCATGTTGATGTTCTGGAAACCAGATTTGCCTTTTGAAAATCCTATGAAACCCATCTGGGTAGCTATCGCTCGCCATCGCCACATTCGCAAATCAGCGGCCCATTATTTACAAGAATTAAATGACCTGTGGGTAGACATCTAATGTCACATACCTCCACAAACTTACCAACAAACTGTCGGATCCTAATAAGCAGTGGTTAGCACAGTGGACTCGCATTCGAGAGGATGACGGTTCAAACTCGGGTCCGGCCATCAAGATTTAGGTTTTCTGTGATTTCTCTAAATCGCTCCAGGTAAATGCTGGGATGGTCCCATTGAAAGAGCACTGCCGATTTTCTTCCCATTCTTGAAACAATCCGAGCTTGTGCTCCATCTCTAATGACCTCGATGTCGACGAGACGTGAAACCCAATCTTCCTTCCTTTTTCCTCCCTGATATGCAGAATCAGTGATTTATTTCGTTCCAAAGATGAACAAACACGCTATTTGCAGCTGACCATAATGTTTCGACTCATCAGTGTAAAACTTGAGGGCTATGGTATGCAGATTGGAGAAGTGAGTTGGAGAGCAAACATTCCATTATGGGATTTGTTTTAGATCAATGGTAGGACTTTCAGCCTGGCCTTGTAAAAGACAGAAAACAGCAGCCATGAGAACTGTAGAAGCTGAGTCTACTGCTCTGTCACGCACAATTCAAGAAGCATTGTGGCTCAGGTTCTAATAAGTGATATAGAGCTTGATATCAATACGGAACCCACCAAGACATTCTGTGACAACAAGGCAGCTATAAACTTAGCCAAAAATAATGTTACTAGTGCCTGAACCAAACGCATCCAATAAAAGCACTATTTTATAAGGGATCACGTAGAGTAAGAGAATACCGAAGTAGACTATTTATGCATAGAAGAGATGTTAGCTTACCTGCTAACCAAACCCTTGAACGAGGTGAAATTTCGGAAGATAGTGAGACAATATGGTTTGACTTGTGAAAGTTACCTCCGAAATATCTGTTCAAAGGTGGAAGGAGGGTTTGGTGGGGATACATGAACAATGTAGTCATGTGTGAATGAGTGTCTGGCAAAGTGTATTGCGTGGAGTGCAATAGGCCTCTATGACTGTGCTTTGCATACTCTGTGGCATTACCTTAAACACAGATGGTAATGTGCTGTTCTATGTAAATATGGATGCTAAAATATAGCTTGCTTTGTTCCTCCATTTTTCGTTATCAGAATTAATTATTTCGTTGCGCAATTTCCAACAGGTACAACCAACTGACTGCACATCCAGACGATAGGGCTAAAACATCGTTTATTGTGCCTACAGGTGTGTACAAATATAATTGTCTTTCTTTTAGACTCCAGAACACATCAGCAACATCCCAATGATGATTGCTACTGTCCTCTGAGGATTAACACCCACTCTGTGTCTGGTTTATCTTTTCAGCCAAGACATGCAACAACATGCTGAAAGACTACGAGACATATTTGAAAGACTGGACAGTGCAAATCTTTCCCTATCCATGTCAAAATGTCGTTTTTCTGTACCTGAAGTAGAATGCACTGGGATGACTAAAGGCATGGGATACAAGTCGTTAGAAGTCCTTTGCAGAAATATTGAGTCATACTGCCTCTATAGCCGTCCATAATTGCGAAAATGTTTCTGGGGCACACGATTTTGTGCACAAACTAACCTCTCGATTATGTCCTCTAAATGTTCGACAGAATTCATGATGGGCAATCTGGGTGGCAGAACCATTTGCTTGAATTGTCCAGTATACTCTTCAAACCAGCCACGAACAACTGTGATCAAGTGACAAGGGGATTTGTCATCCATAAAAATTCCATCGTTGTTTTGGAACATGAAGGCCACGAATTGCTGTAGATGGTCTCAAAGTAGCCGAACATAATCATTTCCAGTCGATGATTGGTTCATTCCATGTAAACATAACCCACACCATTATGGAGCCACCAGCTGCATGCACAGTGCCTTGTCGACAACTTGGGTCTGTGGCTTCGTGGGGTAAGTGCCACATTTGGACCCTACCATCAGCTCTTACGAACTGAAATCGAATCTCATCTTACCAGGCCACGGTTTTTCAGTCGTTTGGCGTCTAACCAATATGGATACGAACCTATGAGAGGCGCTGCAGCTGATGTCGTGCTGTGAGCAAGGGCACTCGCGTCGGTCGTTGCTGTCATGACCCATTAACGCCAAATTTCGTGCACTGTCCTAATGGAAAGGTTTGTCATACATCCCACATTGATATCTACGATTTTTTCACAGTGTTGCTTATCTGTTACCACTGATAACTCTATGCAGAAGCTGGTGCTCTCGGTTGTTCATCGAAGGCCGCCAGACACTGCGTTGTCTGTGGTGAGAAGTAATGCCTCAAATTTGGTATTCTCGGCACACTCTTGACATTGTGGATAGTGGAATATTGAACTCCCTACGATTTCCGAAATGGGATGTCACAGGCGTCTAGCTCCAGCTGCTACTTCGCCTTCAGAGCCTGTTAATTTCCGAACGTGTAGCCATAGCCAGTCGGAAACTTTTACACACGAATCACCTGAGTACAAATGACAGCTCTGTCCACGCACTATCTTTTTATACTTTGCGTACGTGATACTACCGCCATCTATATACAGGATGTTACAAAAGGTACGGCCAAACTTTTAGGAAACATTCCTCACACACAAAGAAAGAAAATATGTTATGTGGACATGTGTCTGGAAACGCTTACTTTCCATGTTAGAGCTCATTTTATTACTTCTCTTCAAATCACATTAATCATGGAATGGAAACACACAGCAACAGAACGTACCAGCGTGACTTCAAACACTTTGTTACAGGAAAAGTTCAAAATATCCTCCGTTAGCGAGGATACATGCATCCACCCTCCGTCGCATGGAATCCCTGATGCGCTGATGCAGCCCTGGAGAATGGCGTATTGTAAAACAGCCGTCCACAATACGAGCACCAAGAGTCTCTACATTTGGTACCGGGGTTGCGTTGACAAAAGCTTTCAAATGCCCCCATAAATGAAAGTCAAGAGGGTTGAGGTCAGGAGAGCGTGGAGGCCATGGAACTGGTCCGCCTCTACCAATCCATTGGTCACCGAATCTGTTGTTGAGAAGCATTCGAAAACTTCGACTGAAATGTGCAGGAGCTCCATAGTGCATGGACCACATGTTGTGTCGTACTTGTAAAGGCACATGTTCTAGCAGCACAGGTAGAGTATTCCATATGAAATCATGATAGCGTGCTCCATTGAGCGTAGGTGGACGAAACTAAAATGAGCTCTAACATGGAAATTAAGCGTTTCCGGACACATGTCCACATAACATCTTTTCTTTATTTGTGTGTGAGGAATATTTCCTGAAAGTTTGACCGTACCTTTTTGTAACACCCTGTATATCGCTATTTGTCGCCTCTGTGTATTTGGGACATACAATAAACGCAATTGGAGTCCAACATAGCATAAAGCTACTAGAAGCCGTGAAGAACTATCCAGAACCGACTAATGTGAAAGAACTGCAAGCATTCGTAGCCTCTGTGAATTTCTACCGACGATTCATTGAAGGGTATGCCGATATAGCACGACAGATGACTTAGCTACTAAAAAAAAGGAGCAATTTTCTCTTGGAGTTCCGAATGATGCCAAGAAATGTAAACACTGAAAACAGCTTTGATAACGACTGCCTTATTTTCCTACCCAGACTTCTCAAACCCTTCATCTTAGCTACTGACGCTAGCTATTTCGCGTCAGATTGGTATTATCATAAGAAATCAATTTAAAATAGAATCCAATTTCATTCACTTCACTCTGAAGAGAGCCAAATGCAATTACTCGACAATGGAAAAGCAGTTATGTGCACTTGTCTATGGCTCAAACTACAGCCGACGTTTCTTAGTTGGCCAAAAATTCATTGCAGTAAACGACCAAATCGCACTGAAGTAGCTGCTCAACCTGGAAGTTCCCAGTAGTAGATTAACCTGTGGATCTTACTTTTAAGTGAGTACTAATTCAGTGCAGGGCACTGACCTGCAAAACTACACAGCCATGTGGATGGCTTAAGTAGGAAAGTCAGAGTATGTTTCACAATCAGCAGGGAAGAGGAATATTAAATGCCCATGAGGCTAATATGCAGTGACAGTCCTGAAAAAAAGATCCTAAATTCGGGGTTCTTGATGGAATACTATAAAAGAGCACTGCTAAAGAAAAACATATCGTTGTACCTGAAGTCTATGGGAAAAAATGTTAAAAGAGCGCCATGAAAGTCCATTGGCAGGACACAGTGGCAAAAGAGGAACTAAACTCCGAATGGCACAAATCTATTGGTGGCCAAACTGGAAAGCTGAAGCTTATGGTTACATTTCATGTTGTGATGCATGCAGTAAGCAGAATGATGTGATCAAAACCAAAGCATTTCTGTAAAAACTCCGAGAAACAAGCACACTTTCTGAACGAGTGAGTCTTGATATTGTAGGTCCACTGTCAAAAACAAAAGATGGAAATCATTATATCTTGAACATTCTGGATCATTTCTCAAGAAACTTAATAATGATACCAATCCTAGAGTGCTGAGACTATGGTGAAAGTGTTGCTTAATGAGTGTATTTTGAAATATGACCCTCCTACTTCTATAATTAGTGACCAATGTTCCAATTTTACTTCTAACTAACTACAGAAAATGTGCAGGTTATTGAATGCTGACGAGTTAAGGACTGTGCCAGCTCATCCAGAGTGGAATGGCCAGATGGAAAGAGTTCATCAAACTCTCATTAGAATTATAAATCACTATTTCGACAATAAGCACGATTCGTTGGACGCCCACAAACCATACATACTCAGAGCTTACAACATGAAGGCCCACACCAGCGGGGAACTCAGAGCATACAGAATCGTCTATGGTAGACGAATGACCTCACTGCTTTCCTTCAGAACATTAGCAAGAGACAGTAGCATGAACATATCTTCTGCTAGTCACTAAACTTCCCTGACATGAACATTACTGAGGATATCTGGGACGCCTTGCAATGTGCTGCTCAGAAGAGATCTCCACTCCCTCGTACTCTTACGGATTTGTGGACAGCCCTGCAGGATTCATGGTATCAATTCCATCCAGCACTAGATGAGACACTAGTCGAGCCCATACCACATAATGTTGCGGCACTTCTGCGTGCTTACAGTGGCCCTACACAATATTAGGCAGGTGTACCAGTTTCTTTGGCTCTTCAGTGTACATTGAAATCCCCACCAAGAATAATTTGCTTCTCTCTGTCTGACAGATAGCACAACAGAGAATCCAACGTTTTAAAAAATAGCTGAATATTATCCATTGGGGACCTACAGCTACAATTATAAAACTACCATTATTAAGTTTAAGCTCACACGCACATGATTCTATATGTTGCTCTACACAAAATTTTTTAGTTTCAAAACTTTTCACACTATGATAAATTTTTAAAAAATATGACAACTCCTCTCTCCATTGTGTCTCTACTTACATATGCTGAAATCTTATATCTACCTACATATGTCTTTTCCATATATATAGCAACATGATAGTCAGATGACGTAGTACATCTATTCCACCCCAGTTTCTAATTCTTGTAAACAGACAAGAAGCTCATCACTTTGGTTTTTAATCCTCTAATATTCTGATGTACTGTACTCCAGTGAGTTTCAGTGCCCCCACCTTAATGATTTTGCAGTCCACCAGCCAATTACCCTTCCCTTTCCTAATGAGATGCAGGGAATTCCACGTGACGTCCCACATACCAGTAGTATCAACAGGAACCAAAACTATGCCTGACAAAGTAACTCCTTGAAGCAGCTGATCAGACTCTATATTGACCCTCATGACAGAGCTGTTCAGTTGGGGCTGATCATACTGCATGAAAGCAGGAACCAAGCCAACACTTGTATGGTCGTTGCAGATGCTATTTTTACCAGGTCACACTCAATATTGTAGCCCTGATCCCTATCAATAATGTTTTCTTCTCCATGCACTATCACAATGCGATCCTGCTTTGAAAAACTCTTGCACAATGATCCTACATCCTCTATCTCTAGGTTAAGATATGCACTGAACTTGAATAAACTTGTGACCTAGTACCTGTCACCTAATTTTTCCTGCAAGATCTGGCCCACACTTCTTCCATGGCTACTCCCTAATAATAGAACTTTCCTCCTACTGCCTACTTTTTTTTGAAACAGCTGGTTTCCTGATGAAAGTCTGTTGAGTGTTAACTACACTTACATCTACCTGAGCCTCTTGCTTAGTTAACTGAGGTAGCAAGGCAAATCTATTGTTTGTGCTATTTATAAAACAGTCAGAGACTGTTCTATTTCTGTGGCCCCTGTTCCTTGCTGCCACTTTCCACTTGTCTTCACCTTTCTCCACCCTTAACCTCATCCGTTCCTCCCTAGCACTATCGAGTTCAGCCTTAAGGACTCTCATCTGCCCTTCCTGTTCTGCTATTTTTCTATCCCTTGAACATACTCTGCAGTACCATGGAAGAGACTCATTTACCTCCCCAATTCCCATGCCCCTACATCCCCCCCCCCCCCCCCCTGTGTAACCAGCTGCATAGAACCCCAGAACTAACTTTCCTACTGCAGTTCAAATATTTGTTGCTCATGGTTATTTACAATATTTTTACAAAAGATTTCTAGAAAATAACAATAATATTCTATTAACTACAAATCACAAGAGTCACTAAAGTTTTGTGGAACTCTAATATAAGTGCATACTATTAATACAGTAACGCAATGCAATTAAAATAACCTTAAAACTCGAACTTGTATACCTGAAAAATTAGGCCTTCACTTCAAATTAAGTTTCAAGGTGAATTTCCAAAAAAAAAAGAGAAAGCTTATTGTAAAAATAGGAGAATAAGTATTCATCATTTAAAGTATCAGAATTTCATTTTTATTTGATTAATGTAAGGTAAGAATTTGATTAACATAAGGTTCACTCTAGGTTAGCAGCTGAAAACTTTTCTCATATTGTAGTAATATGAGCCCTAATGCTGGTGTCATGAGGTGTAGCAGCCTTGTTCCTAGGTAGGATTGATTACTTTTGTTTCAGGCCAAGCTGTCTTTAATAATAAGTTAGAATTGAACACTAGAATTTATCCTAATATCCAGATGAACGGCGCTGGAATGTACAGCAGTATTTCAGCATTAATGTCTGGTGGGGAATGTTCTGAACACACAATTTTTTTTATTGCATTCACTAGAACAACTGTTAATGGCTCTTCAAACTTGTTTAAATAAACAAAGATAAGCCATGCAACTTAATTCCTGACAGAATATAATACAGTACATTTATGTGTAATTGAAATACTTTACCTTAGTATTACTTGTGGATATGTTTTTCAGCAGGTCATGAAATTTAAAGTATAAACTCTTGTTATAATGAAGATGTGGATCTAACCAAATACGATTGAACAGTATGACACAGTAGAACCAGCTGCCTTTGTCACAACTCTCATCAGCCAATTATGTGGCTTCATTGACTCTCCTAGGAACCTAAGTGATATGTAGATGAACTACTTGGCATGTTCCCAGTTTTTGTATATAGCTTTAACCTCTTGTATCTCTAATTCATGAAGTTTTCCTTTTGCACTCTTATAGGTGCCCGCATTCATGAATACTGCGTTCGCACATTCCCTTTGCTGTTGTTAGCAGCAGAATGTAAGCCACTATATTTTACAAACGTCACTTGCGTAGGTTTCTCGGTTGATACTTTGTATTTTTTCAATGAAGCAGTTGATGAAAAGTGCAGCTCTTAGAACTTTAGCCGTGTCTGATGTTCAGATTCTAAATACTCGGAATGATTATGTACTGTAAATACTACACAATTATGTTTGCTATCCTCAAGTGACCTCTTTTCATTTAATGGCTCACTGTGCTGATCTTGCTGCTGTCGTTTAAAGTTGTGCTCATAATTGAAAGTGTTGTGACCGATTTCTTATCTATCTGGAAAAGTCTCTTGTGGCTTTTCACACAACACAGTATCGCTGTTTCTGTGGATGAACATCTGAAACATGCATCAGCAAATTTTTTATTTATTTGTACCCATTCCTGCATTGTCAGCATTCAAACTGAAACGACGTATTCATGTTGAGTAGATAACATAACAGAACGCAATGAGGAAATGCTACTGGCATAGTTTTCTTTATTTGCTACAAGCACGAGCAATTGTAAACGCATCAATGCTAAAACTTTCAACGACTGCAATATCTTATCCGTAGATGGTATAGCGATAGCCATAGCAGGCACGTTTGCCATCGCTTCGTACACTGTAGCAGTGCAGTTCTCACCGCTAGCGTTCGGTATGGATCTGCAGAGCGTCGCCTGTCGCTAACGTCAAGAAATTTGTCAAGTACATCCGTTATGTACCGATTTTCCTGTGCCTATTAATAAAGTTTATCATTGTTGGTTCTCCAATTCTGATATTGTATTTAGACTTTTTGTATTAGGGGTGGAATCTGATAATTTCACTTTCTTCTTTTGGTCCCGAACTAAGAAATATGGTGTTGTGTGGGTTCTATCTAGTATGTACATATCACCATTTAAAGTTTACAACGCCTTCCATTCCGGTCCGCTCCGTTGACGTCCAATGTGAATCGACCTTTATTGTATCCAATTTCGATAGGTTACAGAATGGTGTGTAAAATATATGTGAGCAGAGAAAGACTTTGACGTTGAGTTGCATGTTGATGGGGGGAGTTTTTGTTTGAACTGCGAATTTTAAAATTCAGCATGACATCTGGAAAGGAAATATTGACAATACAGTTAGGTCATTATGCGAATTTTGTGGGTAGTCATTGGTGGAATATACAGGTACTTTCTAGCAAATGAAAGAAAGAACAATGTTTTATAAAGTGGTATGCTGATCATAGGAGATCAATATTTGTTTTGGAAGACATTATAATCTGAGTTCAGTTCGCCATCAGTCGAGACCGTCGGTATATGTAGTTAGCATACAATACTTGGATTATGACGTGCGTTTCTTCGCAATTTCAAAAAAAACTCTTAAATAATAAAATATATAGCAACAGAACACATTAAAATTATTATGTCCTGGTCCCAACGAATGTCATGAAAATTCCAACCCTCTGTCCATAAGCGTTGATATCTTCAAAAGTAAAACGGGAAGTTGTGGTTTTACTATATGACTGATGCACACCTAGATTTTTGTTGTTGTTGTCTTCAGGCCAGAGACTGGTTTGATGCAGCTCTCCATGCTACAACTATCCTGTGCAAGCTTCTTCATCTCCCAGTACCTACTGCAACCTACATCTTTCTGAATCCGTTTAGTGTATTCATCTCTTGGCCTCCCTCTACGATTTTTACCCTCCACACTGCCCTCCAAACTTATTTCTACACCCATAAGGCAGACTGAATTATTCACTTTTCCTCCACTCGCCTAGGAGAAGTTAGCCCTATTACTTTTCCTCACCCACTCCAATTATAAATGTTCCCTGCATACTCCATGGAATTTGACGTTATTGTCTATGTATGGCAGCACTAGCTCTTTAGAGAAATTTCTAACCATAGGTTGCAAATAAGGAGAGAGTCATGTTGATTTGGATAAGTTGATAGCCAAGTGCTTAGCCCAGGTGCACTTACTGCCGCATTATTGCTGTTGCTTCAGAGTTAGCATAGTTTGGAACAACTATCTTATTCGAAGACGAAGAAGGTGTTTCAATATTTCTCAACACATATTTTAAATATCTGCCCCAGTTTATTTTTTCATAATGCCTGAGCTGCAAAACATTGTTACATTGAGAATACAGCCAACAATTACTGTCTTTTGTAAGGCTTAAGATGTCAAAAATATAGGCCTAGTCATGACGGAACACAATGACAAAAAGTATCCTATTGTGTTCTGTGACTCCCAAGCCCACCAGTTATGTGGATTCCCAAATTCTCTTTCTGAAATTAAGATGTAATGACATGCCACAGAAATTTACTTACATAAAAGTTTAAATTGACATACTGCACTACAGGAAAACAACTTAAACTTTGAGTGGGGAACCATAAATTATGAAATCACACTAGGTGTTGTTCTGAGCCCATTCCTCTGTGAAAATCACACAGCCAAGCTTCCGATTATTTAAAAAGATTCTCCACAAATAATGTTTTCAAATGTCATAAACATATTTACCAAGGGACCAAATACAGCCATACCAAAACACAATCAGAGGACATCCATATCCACTTAGACCTGCTTTACTGTAAACAGTCCACAAAACATGTATATCTGTGCAGTTTAAAACTAGAAAAATTAGCCTGTCAAACAACGGAAAGTCCAGGATGGAGTGATAAGCGAGTTGGGGTGGCAGTCATTAAAACAAAATTTCCATCACCAACTTTCTCCTCTGTAGGTAAAAATATTGTACTGTTACCAGTCTACAAAGGGAGAAATGATGTAATGGAAATAAGAGAAGTAGTATCTTGTACAGAAAAACTTAAGTGTTAATTTCTCCCATGTGGTCTTAGATAGTGGAATGGTAGAGAAACAGTCTGAAAGTGCTTAGAAGACCCATCTGCTAGGCACTTAATTGTGAATTGCAGATTAGATGTAGAAACTTGTGAAAAATTCCTTTGTGGTTCAGCTGGGTACCAAGCAAAGCTTGTGTCAATACACATAAAATAGCCAAAAAGCTTAGTTTTATGTGTTTTGCACTAAAAAGTGTTGAATTGAAGATGTGGGTTCTAGTTTATTTATATAATTTCTCTTCCAGCTGTTTTACGCTAGTATTGTCTGAGGCAATGAAGCTAAATTAAATGAAGTTTTTAGCCAGCAAAAACAAGCAATAAAACTATTCTGTAAAGCTGATAACCACCAGTAACAATACTATTCTGTAAAGTTGGTAACCACAGATATTGCAGGGGCCATTTGAAATATGTTGGAATTCTTACACTCACTTCTCATTCATATATTACTTTATGATATTCTTGGTCATAATAAAAATACATTTTCGATTCATCCATCGGTAATGTGATTGATGAAAATAATTGTTGCATAGATTATGCTGCTTTGTTGTAGGCTGCTGATTCTGGTGCAAAATGTGTCAAGAAGTTCCCATAGCACATAATTTTTTTAAAAAAAATTGGGTATCCCCACAAATTAAATAAAAATTTAATATTTTATCTAATAAGCACCCTTACAAATTATCTAGATTCAAGCACTGAAGATCCTTGGTAGTTGCTTGTCAAGCAGCTATGTTTGCTGTAATCAAGCATTAGTTATGACTGTTGTTCCATGATAAATATACTAGTTCTGTAGATATTAAGGTTGCACTATATTCCAAGGAAAATTACTTCATGATTGACATTTCAGCGAGTCGAGCAGTATGTGCCAGCTGGCATCTAATCGTAGCTCTTTCTTGAGTGCCACATGTTCACTGTGTAGATATATGCAGAACCTTTTGAAGCATGGTTGGCTACACCCTGGAAACATTTCCCTCCAACCCCTTCAACCTGACAGTCATAAAGTAAATTTGACTACAAGAGGTAAAAAACAGGAACACGTTGAAACTGTTGAAACAGTTGCAGTTTTTCAAAGTAGCAGCTTTCTTTCTAATTTTGCTGTCTTAAATGTCGCCTGAGTAAGCACTTGTAGCAGATCAGTATAGTAAATTTTAATTTATCTGGCAAGCTGTCATTGTTTGATAGCTAGTGAGAATTATGTATCAGAGTGTTTTCTGTGGAATGGAGAATATGCTGTCAGGGTTCCCTCAAGATTTAGTCATTGGCCAGTTATTCTATCACTGTATATCTGTTTCACATTTGTAACCACCACTTGTATGTTGATGATATCTGATTGTTTCTAAGTGCCAGCTCTAAGAATATTGTTACCTCTTACAGTATCAAGATTAACCCAAAACTTTGGCCTCAAACTGGGCCATAAGAAGTCACATGTGTATGTATATACATATATATGTTTTTTTTTGCTGTCCTCAGGATGAACATCTAAATTAGGTTGCAAACTGCCAATTGCAACACCATGGATGAAATATCTGTCTTTCCTGTAGTGCGAGTTCCATACTTAGAAAAATATTTATATCTGAAATAAAAGATAAAAACTAGTCCAGAATCTCCACCATTTTGATGAAGTACAATACAGCACAAATAGGGAAAATTCCAGGTGACTCAAGCTTGCTTTGAATGTGTGTGTACAATATGTTTGCCTTCTTATGCTCAGTTACACCTGGGTAAGCAACACAGTTCTCGTAAATTCTGTGCTGAGAGTTTCACTGGACTCCCTAGCACTTTCCATTCCATAACTGCAGCACAAGATCTGTTTTGTCTATTGTCTTATAACTACCGATGCATAACTCTGAATCCTTCTCTTAGTTGCACATATACAGAGCTAATTGATGGATGCAAATTAAAGCCACCTGACAGTTGAGCTCGTGGTGCATCAAACAACAGGCAGGATATTTAACTTTTAACTTTATAAACAGTTTGTTGTCGTTCACATTTCTTTTGTTATTTTGTTGAAAGATTTCTTTTAAACCAATCAACTAATTAAGTTCCTTATAATGTCTTATACACAATAACATCCCTCATCTTGAAATTTTCAAGACCAGCCAAAGCTGCATTTATACTCATCATATTACCCACAGTTATCCATCCATTACCATGGCCAACTGCATCTGTGTGAGCAATACTGAAAGAAAGCTTCCACCTACAAAAACATAAGGGCCAGAAAGGATAGTGCCTTTAACAGTTTTACTATTGATCCTCTTTGAGCCTGATGTCAAATCGATGCTATTGATAAGCTTGTAAACAGTAGCCCAATGATCTGCTCATCGATGTCGCCTGTAACACGACATGACTAAGTAGCTCTGTTCAATGCAGTTGCCTGTGCAGCAGCCTTGAGTATGCTAAATCACTGCCCATCATTTGACACATTCCACATCCTTGTGACTAACTCACTACCTGGATCTACAGAATACAAGATAAATAAATAAATCAGCAGTATTTGGTGTCTCATACCATAAGTAGTGCAAGAAATAAGGTAATGCTAAAGTGCTGACACACTTGGATTTGTTTCCTTTAATTTGGAAGTGTTTTCCATGAACCAATGTAATATTTTGTAGACACTGCAAACAGAATAAAATGGTGTGCCAAACAAAAGTTCAAACTGTTGCTGTTGACATACTGTGTTATACATCCAGTCTGTCCTATCACATGTTACAGATTGAGAGAAAGTTTCAGCCTGCCAGTGCTCTCACTTTTCCAAGTCCCACAAAGGCTTTTATATTTCATTTGAGAAAATATTTGGAAGAGAACAGCTTCCTTATGGAATAAAGGAACTTCCACTTTGATTCGAAACGTGATCTGTAGCAAGTTTCATTTTATCCAACACTACTACTACTACTACTACTACTACTACTACTACGTGATCAGGCCCAGTGGACCACCTGCATCTACAAGTTTCCTCCTCCACTGTATTCTGTCCTTTGCTGCTATCCACCATCCGTTCACACCTATTGACACTTGTTTAAATCTTCATGGAGTCCATCCCTCCAATGCTTCTTGGGTCTCCCTGGCGGTCTCTTTCCAGAAGGTGTGAAATCCAGAAGCTTCCGAGGCCATCTGTGATCCTCCATCCGGGCCACATGGCCGGCCCACTGCTTTTGTTTGGCTCTGACAGTTCCTGCTGTGTTGGGCTGCTGGTATAGTTCCTCAAGCTTTTGGTTGTATCTGATCCTCCATTCCCCTATATCTGCATCCAGAACCGGACCGAAGATCTTCCGAAGCACTTTTCTCTAAAAAACAAGGAGCTTATGGAAGTCCCGTTTCTGGATACTCCATGTCTCACAGCCATATAGAACAACAGGCTGGATCAGGGTTTTGTACAGTCGAATCTTGAACTGTCTGGAGAGATATCTGGACCGAAGCTGTTGTGCTAGGCTGTGGTAAGATCGGTTTCCTGCTTGTATTCTGGCATTGATCTCTGCTTCACATGACGAGTTCTCAGTGAAAAGTGCCCCTAGGTACTTGAATTCTTGCACTCTCTTGTAGGACTGGTCCCCAACCTGCAAAAGGATATACTATATTGATTTTAGATTCGTGGAAATGGCAGCAATCACATAACAACCAGTGCAATTCCTCACCTTCTAATTTTCTTTCATTATTTATGTTGTAATACAAGTTTTCTGCTCTTTCGTGGCCTAATTTTTTTACATCACTGTGATGTCCTCTGACATTTCTTTTATCGTTATCATATGTATTTATATTGATTTTAACATGAATTATTTATAACAACACATTTCTTTACAAATTTAGCCTCTAATTTTATAGAGGAAACTGTAGGTGTTTTTCTGGAGTGCAGTCATGTTGTTTTCTATTGCAGGAAATGGGTTTTGACTACACTGGTGCATCAGTATCAGACATAAACCATGATGTCCTTTATAGAGAAGGTAAAACAGACAAGGTAAATTTATAGTTGTTGCTATATTCTAATTGGTGCAAAATTTGAAATATTAGTTTAAAAAACATTTCTATGAATGCTGAAGCTATATGTCTCTTTGGAATAATCCACTTTTGTAATTGAAATCAAACAAATTTAGGAATTGTATCCTCAATTTTTTTCTGGTAATACACAGCACAGTATCCTTTTCTTTCTTTTGTAATCTTTTCATTATGCTTATATGACTGGCACTGCAGAAGCTTCTCGTAATAAAAAGTAGGGTACAATGGCACATTATTTCAGAAAGTCATGAGAGATTTGTGTGGGTAAAGGAACAATGTTCCCGTTAGTTGGACTTATTTTCATAGAGTGATAATAAGGAAATGAAGAGAGGCTTGGACAAAATTTCTACTTGGTTAATGAATGGCAGCTCTCTTTAACAAAAGAAAGAACTGAATAATATATGATTACAAGGTTACTGATGAACATTTCACATCACTTACGCACTTAAGTGTGAAGCTAAGGAGTGATGTGTAGTGGAATGATGAAGCAAAATCAATACTACAGATGGAGAGTGGAAGTCTTACATTTGTTGGAAGGATCCTAGGAAAGTGAAGTGCACCTGTAAAGGAAATCACATACAAGACAGTAGCATGAACAATTCCAGAGAATTTTTTGCAGTTTTTGGAGTCCTTATCAAGTAGGCAATGACAATAGACATTGAACAAAATCAGGTATGTTCTGCTAATACCGTAAAAGATCAGTACAGCCCATATTAAAATGTAAAAGAAATGCTAGGGGAATTTAAATGCAAATCCGTGGAAGAAAGACAACATAATTCTTGTGAAACCTGGTTGAGTAAATTTAGAGACCTTGTATCTCCAGAAAGGCTGTGCTATCATCATGCTGTTACCATCATGTTATCTTTAGTGGGGATAGTGAGAGTAAGAGAGAAGAGGGCATGTACAGAGTCTCATAAACAGACGTTTGTCCCTCACTCAGTATGTGACTGGGATAAGACAGAAAATGACTGACTTTTGTATGAAATATCCTATGTCATGTGCTATACAGTTGCTTTTGGAGTATATATGTAGATGAAGATCAAGCACACTTGCTGTAATCCCTACATTAGGGTCAAGAAATGTGTATTGAACACAAAATTTGCATCTGTAACATTTGCCCATTAGCTCACAAAACCAAACAATAATTGTTCCTGGAATTCTAAGCACAACTTCTTTGCTGTGCATGGATATTGCAATTATAATATGAAGCACAGATTCAAATACGTCTAAGAGTAGTGGAAATCGCACCCTCATCAAATAGAAGCACATCACGAAAATGTTATATCAGCTCATGGAGTGCAGATTGCAGACTTGTCATTATAGTCGCACATTAAGTTGGAACACAGCTATCAGTATCCAAACACAAGTCCAATCCAGTCTAGTTACACAACAGCAGCAGTTGAAGTTCACTTCACAGAGGCAGATTTGGATGATAGCAGCTACTGATGGAAAAACTGAGAGAGAACCAGCCACTGGGCGGCACTTTATTGGCTCACTATGGAATGCCATCCCTGCATTCTGCTTTTTCTACTGTTTGTTTCATGTGTACATTCCACTTGTCATTTTGGATAGCTACTTCTAGATATTTTATGGCAAACACTGTTTGTAGCAGTTTCTCATCAGTAGTGTAGTTGTACAGCAATGGCTTTCTTTTCCTATGTATGCACAATATGTTTAATTTGTTTATGTTGAGGGTCAACTACCAGAGCCTGCACCATTCATCAGTCCTCTGTAGGTCATTCTGCAAATTGTTTCTGTATTCTGGCATTTTATGTTGTTGTGGACAACCACATCATCTGTGAATGGTCTTAAAGAGCATCCAATTGCTTTCTACTATATGCCTGTTTACTGGTCAGTGCTTCTTGTGTTCACTGAAGTGCAGTCTGTAGTCATACCACTGTTCACCTTTCCTCAAGCTTTCTCACTTCAAATTAAAATTAAAATGTTTATGCATTGTAATTAAGTTTACCATCTTGTATGCTCAACATTTAAAAAAATCAAGAGTTTTCTGTTGTGATGTTACTATGAAATTTTAACAGTTTATGCAACATTGTCTGTCTTCCGAAACATTGCTATTGCTTTCATATTTTCAAAATTTTGTTCTTAATATCTGTGAAACATAGTTAATCTTCTAGATTCATGTTATAGTATTTTTTTAATTTTACATTTGCACGAAGTAGGACAAACAGAGACGACAATTTTCCAAATATTAATAGAAAATAAATGTACTTTTGTAATTTAAAAACAAAGGATTTTAATATAAATGTTCAAAATTACTGTTTTTAG
Organism: Schistocerca serialis cubense; assembly: GCF_023864345.2. NCBI lineage: Eukaryota > Metazoa > Arthropoda > Insecta > Orthoptera > Acrididae > Schistocerca > Schistocerca serialis. Next base: position 375,430,099 of record NC_064643.1, on the reverse strand, counting down.
TTTTACTATTTAGCTAATACATGAAGCTATATGCTTGTAATAGGTCTTATGAACAACCTTTGTTTTGTTTGTTTAAGGGGTATGTGACATTTACACCAAGGCTTCTATTAGTTGACTTGAAAGGCAGCCTACGCCATCTTCCTGAGCAGGGAGATTTATATGAAGAGGTTCCTGACTCCAGTAATGTAAATGTATTATGGCCTAAAGAGAAAGTCGATGTTATACAAGCTCCAAAGCCAGAAAAAAATGAATTTTTAGAAGATTTGTCTAAAGAGCACATGGAACCAGAAGAAATTCGTAAGTGTATACTGATTTAACAGTACTTACATAAAAATGGCAGAAGAGGCATGTCCTCATTGAAGAAACACTCCCACATAACTGACTTTCCCAATTTTTCTGATTTTGATCTGTTGGCATTACTTGGTTTTGCACATCTACTGTTACTCCGGGAGTGATGAATTTTGAATTCTTTACAATGAAAATTTAGCTGAAATATGACTGCATAAGTCAGTAAAAAAAGTTGTATATTTTACAGAACTGTGAGAGAAGGAAATACAAGGTGTACATAAAGTTTGGGAACACTTTCAATTATTTATTGCACACGAACCAAACATTGTACAGATATCATACATATATCATTTTGAAGAGAAAACCTGGATGTTTTTTCCATGTATACCGCCACAGCATAGTTTGGCAATTTGCCGGTAGTCAGCACTAGTCGCAAACATGGCAAGTTCAGGTGCAGAGCGAGCTTCCTGTGTGTTGGAGTTCGAAATGACCTTCCCGATCACCAGATTTCACTCTGTGTGACTTCTTTCTGTGGGGACACATTAAAGATCTGGTGTATGTACCGCCTCTACCACGTGATGTAGCAGAGCTCCGGGAGAGAATACGGGAAGCAACTGCCACAGTCGACGATGCCATGCTGGGATGGGTATGACAAGAATTTGATTACCGTATTGACATCTGCAGGGTCACTCATGGTTTGCATATCGAATGTATGTAAAAAAAAATTCAGAGTTTCTCTTCAAAATGCAATATGTATGACGTCTGTACAGTGTTTACTTTTTGTGCAATAAATAATTGAAAGTGTCCCCGGACTTTATGTTCACCCTGTATTGCATAAGCTGAATGTTGCAGGCTGTTTACAGACAGTGTTGTAGTCTGTTGAGTGCTTAAAATGCTAGGACACTGTAATGAAATGTAGGAAGACATATAGAGGAATGACAGTTGCTGCAATGGCTGGCAACTGTCAGTCACTCTTAAAAACAAATCTCCACTCCTGTATGCTTCTTAAAAGTGAACATTGATTTCTTTCTCGGTAAGAAGATTGTTTTTTGAAATGCTGTCCATTTCCATCAACTGAAGCCTTGACTCAATAATTGGTTTTCAGCATGGAGAGATACATAATGAGTAACAACAATGTGCTGTTGCTGGTTTGGTACTATGTATTCAGTGATGATATGTTTATGAAGGAATTTTTGGAAATTTGTGGTAAGGTCTTATGGGACCAAACTGCTGAGGTCATCAGTCCCTAAGCTTACACACTACTTAATCTAACTTAAACTAACTTATGCTAAGAACCATACACACACACACACACACACACACACACACACACACACACACAAGGGAGGACTCAAACCTCCGATGGGGGGAGCCACGCGGACCTTGGCAAGGTGCCTTGGACCGTGCAGCTACTCTATGCGATGATGAAGGAATAACTTCTATTTCCAAAGATGAATGTGTTAGTATCAGTAACAACATACAGTGATTTTATTTTTGTAGTATGAATAATTCTTTCAGTTGAGTTCTTTTGATGTGTCGTGGTTAGAGAAGTGATTGCTACACTGGAAAATATAGATATGGTTTACAGTTTGCTAAGTGTTTTTAATCTACTGCAAAATATTTCACCCCTGCTGCATTATGCACATTTTGTTGTTCCAGATTTGCATGGTAACTCATTAGATGTGCATGGCTCTACTTATTATCTTTGCTATCTTGAAAGTAGCCTTTGTAGGTATAGTTATTTCATATATGTTGTTTATAAAAGTTTTTGATCACTATCAAGAGTAACTAGTAGCTCTTACAATTAGTCATTTGTGCGTTACTATTTTTCCAGTGTCTGTGGTGAAGAAAGATGGCATCCAAATGTAACGTGTACAATATAATTAATTTTTTGATGTGTGCTAGAAGCTGTACACTATCTGATCAATAGTATCTAAACTCAGCTATATCATATGGAATTGACCACTAGATGTGATGAGATGCAGAGAATGGATCGAACAGGAGAGCTCACTGACTTTGAATGTGGCCTAGTCATTGGATGTCATTTGAGTAACAAAGCCATCAGGGACATTTCAGCCTATCTAAAGAAACCCCAGTTGACTGATGGTGATGTGACTGTGAAGTGGAAAAACAAAGGAATGACTAGCACAATGACTGTATGTAGGCAGTTAAAAAGAAAAAGAGTACAGTGGTTGAGCAGCTACTCATAAGCCATACATTTCTGTAGTCAGTGCTAAGCGATACTTGAGGCAGTGTAAAGAGTGACTCCATTTTGGAGTGAATGACTTGAAATTGTATTATTTGGAGTGATGAATCACTCAGTACCCTGTGGCAATCCAAAGGAAGGATCATGTTTGATGAATGCCTGGAGAATGTTACTTGCCATCATGTATAGTGTCAACAGTGAAGTGCAGAGGAGGTGGTGTTATTGTATGGGAATGTTTCTCATAGTTAGGGGGTGGTCCCTGTATTGCACTTAAGAAAATCTAAATGCAGAAGGAAATAAATACATTTTACAGCATTGTGTACTGTATGGGGTAGCGGAACAGTTCAGAGATGATGATCGATTATATAAGGATGACACTGCAGACTGTCATAAAGCAGTATCTGCATGGTAACCATTTGTGGGCAATAACATTCCTAGAATGGACTGGCCTGTCCAGAGTTCTGACCTGAACCCAGTGGAACACCTTTGGGATGAATTAGAACATTGACTTTGCTCCAGACTTTAGTGCCCGACATCACTACCTTCTCTGGTTTCAGCTCTTGAGGGAGAACAGACTTCTAAGGTATTCAGACTCCTTATTGAAAATGCAGCAGGATTTAAGCCATCATAAATGCAAAGGGTGAACAATCCCATATTGATGTCCACTAATAGGTGTCCAAATACTTTTGACCAGATGGTTTACATGTGTCCTCATTCCAGGCCTGCTGGATGTATATGTATGATATTTGCAAGTAATCATATGTAAATAATTATAACTTCTGGTTTACACAACTTTTAGGCAACTACCTCAGATAGGAAACACAGAAAATTGAAATGTAAATGGATATCTATAGACAAATTGAAGGAATAGCTACTTGGAACAATGGCTCAAAAGTGAAACAAGGTTTGGCAAGAAAAGAGTCAACATTGACTATTTGATGTTTCAGTGTAAATTCACATTCTGGAATGTTACTAATAAGCTATAGTTAACCGATGATTATTAATAAAAGCTAAAAGTTGAAGGATCATAGGGTGCAGCACTGAATAAAATCTAGTTCACAGAACATAGCCTCACCACTCAAATGACAAAAAGCAGAATATCAGAAAGAAGTTCATGGTATAAAATCATAGTTAAAGGGTTAGTTGAGCAGTGGGAGAATTTAAATGATCAAGCATTGACTGATAAATAATGGTTTGAGCTATCAGTTGAAGAATTCAACCAAAGGGACTGCTTACCACCAGTATGTGTGACAAATATTGATGGAGATGAATGTGGCATCACCAGTGTCAAGAACGGCATTTGTATGTTGTGGAGAGCCTTACTCACAGAATTCTGAAACCCCAAATTCCAGTATGAGCTGGGAAAGATTTCTTCGTTCAATGTTCATCTTATATAATAACCCTGAGGGTAAAAAACACAAAATTCAGCCTTACATAAAGTGGTGTTGACAGTACTTCTTTGCATGTTCCACTCTTTAATATAATAGGAATGGGTTGCAGCAAGCTGGAAGGGAGGGGTGGGCGGGCATGATAGTGAGGCTGATGATGATTCTGGGCTATATTCCCTCTACCATACATCGGTGACGTGTCAGGAATAGGCATAGACCTATATCTGGGAAAGGTGAAGGGAATTTATTTCTTCCCAATACTTTCTCCATGAATATTTCACTTTGTGAGGAAGTCGTGTAAAAGTTTGAAAGCTAGTGATTCAGGATATTTTTTCCTGCTTTGTATGTCTGTTTGGCTGTGTTTCCATTTCCGTTATTGGCATATATACTGTTCTAACTAAGAATGTAAGGAAACACATGGCCTTTAACCTTTTAAGTGGGCATGACAGATATATTCGTCCATGCTCTGCTATTGCACAGTGGGTTCAACGGATATATCCATCCACTGCGTTCTTTGGCTAGTAGCTAGTGGGAATGACAAGTTATCGGCCTGCTGTTGACACTGTGGTGTTAGTTGAGCTTTGTCCACTAGATGGCGGCTCTTGTCACGCAACACAGCATTTTCTAGGCTAGTTATAACATTGTCCACCCGAGCGTGCATCGAGAAAATGCGTCCTGTGAAGCAGCCACAAAAGCGCGACTTTTTTGTCTGTGTTTACCGCAGTGTTAGTGAGTGATCTTTTGCAATGGCGAAAAGAAGTCGTTTATCAGATTCGGAGATTGAGAAGCTGCTTTTAGAAAGTGACGATAATTTCAGTGACAGTTCTGAAAGTTTTCAAGATACAGATGTTGAGACTAGTGAAAGTGACTTCGATTCAGAAACATTTGACGACGAGACACTACTGTAGCAGACGGTACCTAGTGAATTTGTGCGTGCTAGTTCAGTTCGTATTCAATATTTGTTCAGTGGTAAAAGTGGTACAGTTGTGCCTCTAAAACAAAACAATGTGATAAGTTGTTTTATGTGTTTTGTGGATGATGCTTTGTGCACAATGATAGCTGAACAGATGAACTTATATACAGAACAGTTCGTAGCTTCTCATCCTAATTTAGCAGAACGCTCCAGGGTTCACAGTTGGCAGAACACTACACGCGACGAGGTAAAAACACTTATTGGAATGCTTGTACTTCAAGGAATTCTTCACAAACCAGACCACAAAATGTACTTTTCAAAGAGGGAATCAGTTGACACACCTTTCTTCAGGAAAGTGATGAGAGAAAAGCGGTTTCATCTTCTATTGAAATTCCTCCACTTTGCTGACAATGATCCACTAGGCACTATCAGCAGAAACCTATTCACAATTCACCCCATTATGGAGTAACTGCGGCGTAAATTCACATCAGTGTACATGCCAGAAAGGAACATCACCGTTGACGAATCGTTGTTGCTCTGGGAAGGACAGCTTGGATGGAAGCAATATATTCCATCAAAGCGTAGCATATTTGGCATCAGATGGTACGAACTCTGTGAAAGCAGTTCCGGGTATGTATGGGACTTTATTGTTTACACTGGAAGGGACACTAATTATGGTAACCATTACCCAGACAAAAAATAACCTTTCGATTTGTTTTGGAGCTTGCACACGATCTACTCGAGAAAGGCCACTGTATTTATCTTGACAACTGGTACACCAGTACAGATTTGGTGGACAAACTAACCAGCAATAACACCGATGTTGTTGGCACAATGTGGCAAGACTTCGTAAAAAAGGAAAAACTGAAGAAAGGGGAGTACATAACAGGGTACAAAGGCAAGCAGATGGTAATGAAATGGAAAGACAAAAGAGACGTTGTTATGGTCAGCACCTTCCATGACGATACATTTGTAAATGTAAACTTGAAGAAGTTGTCGTTGACTACAACAAGAATATGGGGGGGGGGGGGGGGGGGAGATAGGTGCGATTCTCAGTTACAAAGCTACCAGATGGCCAGAAGCAGGCTGAAAAAAATACTATCAGAAGCTTATCTGCCACTTGTTGGACATTGCATGCGACAATGCATACATTCTGCACAAGAAGCATGGTGGCGAACAAAGTAGAATGAGCTTCCCGATTAGTCTTGGTGACCATATCTTCACCACATCAAGGGACATCAGCAGGACGCCCACCTTGAACACCAAAAGCAACACGCCTTACAGCCAGGAATTTTCCAGACTTTCTGCCACCCACAACAAAGAAAAGACCAACAAGGAGGTGTGTGGCGTGTACGAGAAAAGGCCTTTGCAAAGAGACTTCATACTGGTGCGCAGAATGCGAAGTTACCTTGTGTGCAGCACCTTGTTTTTAAGTGTTTCACACTGAAAACGATATGCAATATTGTGAAAATACAGTTTTGTTAACTTCTGCAATATATTTTATTCATTTCCACCCAATATCAATTTAAATCCAACAGTGAAAACACGAAGGAAAATGTGAGAACAGTGCGCATCACTACCGCGAATGTGCGCGCTGGTGTGTATTACCCACTGTGGAAGAGGCGCACGCGCGCGCAAACTACCCACTTAACAGGTTAAAGAGATACAATTTGCTGGTTCATGGAGTGACATCAACCAGAATAAAATGAAAGTAGTTTGCACATCTCGGAACACATTTAACACTTAATTTCCCAGAGGTCTGTGCATGCCTGTATAAAGGTGCTATCCATGTCAGGTGTCACTAGTGTAGCACTGCTTATGCGTGGCATACATGATGACAGCGGTTCATGACCAGGTTGCCTCTGGTGGCTGCCTTGGGTAGTTGTGAGCATGCTATTTGACTTCGCAGAGCTGGGGGCGGCAGTCAGAGGTGGGGGGATTTCCCAATCCACCTGGACTGGTGTGTGCAGATGAAAATGATTGGGACAAGGGCCACCCACAGATTCCAGGATGAGCTGTAGACATGACTGGCGATGAGGATGGGACCCATCTGGATGTTAGAGTCTATGAGATGGCACGCTGGTATGATTAACAATGATAGCAGACTGGAAATGAGAGGCTCTGTCTATGGACATCTGGCTTCCATCGCCTCTGATGGCAGTGCCTGCTCAGTGCAGTGGCAGGTGCCAGCACAGGCTGCAGGAGGAAGCATGCCTGCCGTCAGTGCTGACAATTTCCCCACTGCTACGGTAAGCAGGCACTACGAGGCCTGCTCAACTCCCAGAGCAGCCAAGGCCAGTGATGAAATGAGATGTCAGGTCCACAGCCTGAGGAGGGGCCCTGTGCTCATCCTGTGATGCAATTTCTTCTGGTGGCATGCCATGAGGTGATATACGGTGTAAACCATAAAGACACAGCAACTGCACCAGTTGTGGATGATGGGCAGAATCCAGTGAGGCTGCCATAGAAATGCCCTATCCCAGACTGGTGTGCCTGTTACAAATGTTGATGCGACTGGTGCCACTGGGGGACACCTGCTCAACAACAAAAGGCTGGGTAGTATCCGTGGCATGCAGGAGCTCAGAGGGCAGATGGAAGGGAGGTGCTGTGATATGACAAATGCTATTGTGCATAAAGAAGTCCTTGAAAGATTGAGCCACAAACTGAGTAGAATTTTCCAAAACGGATGCAAGGCAAGCCAATTTGGAGCATATCTTCAACACTTCATCAGGGCCTTGACAGTCACGTGTGCTGCCATAGACAGAGGACAAACGACATAAGGAAAATGAGAAAAAGCATCAATTGCCAATAACCAGAAGTATTCAAAAAAGGACCGATGAAATCAATGTGATCTATTTCACAAGGCTGTGTAGGGGCCATCCATGGCGACACAACAGTGCGCAGTACCACCTGCTGACCCAAACACTTGCGTCAGACCACGAAAAGGTGTTCCACCTTGCAGTCAATGCCTGATGCCCAACCGAAACACATGGTGGCGCACCCACAGTTTTGTGTGGGAGTTCTCCCCCTAGTGACCATGATGTAATAAGTGAGGGAGATCTCGCTGTAGAGCTGCTGGAACCATGACACGGGGAGTAAACCCTTCCATCTACAGGAGACTAACACCATACAAGAGAGAGTGGCAATGGTGCAATGCATAAAAATTCCAGAGCAGGTGTGGCACCGTGGATGGTCGGACCCGTCATGTTGTATCATGCATATGATCCCCCAGAACACTGGAGCCACTGCCATAGCAGAGACGATATGGGAGGTAGTGACTGGGAAGCCATCCGCTGTGTGCCTTGCTTCTGTATCCAGTTGAAAACAAAGCAGTTCCCCCTCACTGAATGAGGAGTCATGGCCCATGGAGAGCCGGAACAGAGCATCTGTGTTCACATGTTGTGACTTGGGATGAGAATAGGTCTCATAATTTTACTGGTACAAGACCAGAGCCGAACGCTGAAGATGATGAGTGGCTTTGTCTGGGAAGGATGCCATAGGCAAAACAGAGAAACCAAGGGCTTTATGGTTGCTAATTAAATGGAATTTTGGACCTTACAAGAAGACATGAACATTTTTGAAGGATTAGACAATAGGAAAAGCTTCTTTTTCCACCTGAGAAAAATGTTGCTGAGTCAAATTAGATTTTTTGATGCAAAGTTAATAGGCTGGTCAGAGCCATCTGAATGGCAGTGGGACAGGACCACCACCGCCCCTCACTCGGATGTACCTGTGACCAGTACCAGTTGTTTGCTGGGTTGAAATATTGCAAGACACTATTTGGGACAAAGACAATCCTTAAGCTGCATAAAAGCATGCTCACAGGCAGAAGACTGAACAAATGGAGCACTTTTCTGAAGCAACAGGTGCAGGGGGTGGGTGATAGTAGCAGCTCTGTGAATAAACTTGTGATAGTATGCCACTTTGTCAAGGAATGACTGAAGTTTGTATAAATTAGACAGATGGGGAAAAGCCATAATGGTGGTGGCATGTTCTTCAATGGGGCGCACACCCAACCGGGAAATTTTGTGACCCAGATAAACAAAGGAAGGCTGAAAAAAGTGAGATTTAGCGAGATAACATTTGAGGCCCACGACCTGTAGAACAGTAAACAAAGAACAGAGGTTCTGCAGGTGACCATGTGTGATAGCAGCTGTCAGGACAATATCATCAAAGTAATTAATACAGTGAAGGCAACAATCATAACATGTTCTAAAAAATGTTGAAAGACTGCAAGAGCACTAATGGCCCCAAACATTAGTTATTGATATTGATAGAGGTCGAAAGATGTATAAACCACAATCAACTGTTTTGATGTCTCATCCAACAGAATCTGAAGGTAGGTTTTGGCCAACTCAATTTTTGAAAAGAATTGTCCCTAGCCAACTCCTTCAGGTGAGGTAGGGAGTAAGTGTCTATGACTGGCCGTGCGTTAATAGTGACATTGAACATGCCACAGAGCTGAAGTTGACTGGATATCTTCTTTACAGTCACTAAGGGCATAGCCTATTCATGTGAGGAAATCGGTCTAATCACTCTGAGTGACACAAGGGCTGGTGGAGGGCTTGAGGGCAATGTGTGCCAGGAAATTGTTTGCACTACCTAACTCTGGGGCAGACAGACCGAAAAGTCAGAAGGAATCCAGTTTATGATAATGTACTTGGTCTGAAACCAGATGCACTGCATCTGTGACAGAAAAACCAAAAGTAGGAAAGGCATCTAATCCTAACGAATTGTAATCACTGGCATTGTTAACCACCAAGTAAATAACAGAATGAACAGCTGACTGGTAAATGGTGTCATCCATGAACTGGCCAAGAATAGAAATATGCTGCTTGTTGTAACATTATCAACCAATGCTTCACACATCTGCAGTGTGGAACCAAGCATGGCATGCATCTGTTAGTTGAGTAGGGACACGTTGGCCCCCTTGTTGACTTGTAGGGTTTATGGCTTATCCATCACTCGCACTTCAATGAAAAGTTTGTTCTGGCATGCAGATAACAGCAAACACAATGATGAAACAGAATGAATACGACATCCTTTGATTCCTACAGTGAATCCTAGCGGGAAGGGGGGGGGGGGGGGGATATCGATGTACTGCTGCTATGTGAATTTTGTTTTAAATGGCAAGAGGTCCACCACTGCTTAGGGCAGGCTGCCTGCTCGTGCTGTATGAAATGAGGGGCATGAAAGAAGGGGTGTTCACTGTTCCTGCTACCAATGACAAGTTTGTCTCTGTTGGCCTGGTTGGCTTGTTTGTACTGCAACTACTTCCTCTTCCCCCAGCACACTATGCTCCATGCAGCAGGGCTGCATGCCGGCAACAACAGTGACATCACTCCAAGCCTCTAATTGGTGGCCTGCAACGCAGGAGACCTTGAATGACTTTGCAGTGTTAAAAACCTCTTCTGACATAGGGTCCTCAAACTGAAGGGCATATTGATGCATCTTCTTATCTGGGGCGAAATGAATGATTGCATCTCTGACTGTGATGTTTGCATAAGACTCTTGATACTTAGCCTTGATGAACTGACACTTAGGATTGAGGAGGACAGAAAACTACATGTAACCAAGACAGAGCAAGCCTTGTTCTTGCAGAGCAGCTAACTAGCACAGTAAGTCATACATACAAGGGGATATCCATCATAAGAAAAAAGCCTTACAGACCTCGTTGTTAACCACCTAGAACACCAAGAAATGTAGGTGAAGCCACTTCTTGTAAGCTTCCGAGTCTTTCGTGGGCTCGTTATTGGGGGAGGGGGGGGGGGGGGGGACATTGGTGAGTGAAGAACTGATGGCTGAGCCTGTGTCAACGTAGCCAACAACCACCATTTATGCCTGCTGCTGTTGCAGAAGTGACTGGAGTAAGAGCTAGATGGCAGGAAACTACAGAATCCAAAACACACAAAAATCCTGGCTTCAATGTCGCTGCTTGTGTTCTAACTAGAAACAAATGACCATAAGATAGATACAATTTATTGGGTAATGGAGTGATATCAACAAGATGCAGTGAAAGCGTTTTACAAATTTGAACACATTTCCCTGGAGGCCTATACATGCTTTGCTAAAGATCCATTCCATGTCAGGTGTCCCTAGTGTAATGTTGTACATGCATATTGGAGATGGTGACAATTGTCAGTGACTGGCCAGCCCCTGGTAGCCACCTCGGGTAGTTATGGCCATGCCATTTGAACGTCAACATGCATGATGCTTGCTGTAGATCCCTGTTGGCAGTAGGCGTAGTAACTGGTGATTTACTACATATACCATCTCCTTCAGTGTCGTATAATGTTCATACTTATCCTTTAGTTTCATATTTTTTATTTCTTAAGTGTAAGAGACTTCAAACTTCAATTTTTCATAGTCTGTCCCAGTTTTGCAACTGTGAAAATGTTGACCATACAGAGAAAGAGGGGCAATCTGCTGGAAAAGAAAGAACATCCAACCACCATCTTCGTCCTTATCCTTTTGGCAAATCACATTTTAACTCATAATTATGTCTCATTCGAATACCAAACTTATAGATTCATGGAACTGCAATGGACACTCACATGGAAATTTATTTGTTACTTCCAGGAAGTCTTTGCATTCACTCAGTGCACTAAGCTACCTTTGTCTAGTTCAGACTCATTGATGACATCTTCCTAATCTGGATGTGTGCCAAGGACAGCTATTGCTTTTTCCTCCAACTACTCCCAAATCCACTTCTCTTGGTCCATGTCAACTCAGTGGATGTTCCTGGATGTTGATTTCCTCTGAGATGGCTCACTTCTGTCCATATCAAATACACAGGTCACTAGTGATGCTTCCATTCTATGCCCAAAGTCTCTCCAGCATAACCTTGTTACTTATGGCTGTCAGATCTGGAGTGGTAAGTAGGAGGTATCCAAATATGCCATTAACCGTGCTGAAGCATCTACAGATGGTCAGTATCCTGGGCAATGAGTCTAGAAACAGGATTCCCATGCCATTTCTTTGTATGACAACAATGAACCTATTGTCATTGTGAACCAGCCACTGACATACGCTCTTTACCATCCAGTACGCCCTAGGCCTTGAAAACCTGAGTCACATCTTTCACCAGAGCTTTGACTACCCGTTGTTGTGTCATGATCCATAGGATAATCAACACAAAATAATATTCTATTGCCCAGACAACTTATGCAACATTCTATTCGATCCCTGAGCCACCCTTGCTTCTAATCCTGCACCTATAGAGTATTCCTTCATAGATGACCCATTTGTAAGACCTTTCCCATGAACTCCCCCTACCCCTCCCCCCCCCCCCCCCCCCCAATGCAATCCAGTCACTAGTATTTCCTTTCCTATCACATTGGTGCCATGTGTGAAAGAAGCCATAACATAGACCGGCAGTGCAACATTATATGTAGGTTGGTGAAGTAACCATCTTCCAAACTATGTCTAAAAACAAACCCCAGACCATGCAACACACCTCAGTACCAATAACTACAACAGCTGCTGAGTGTCTGCAACATTTAGAACCACTATCTCTCCTGCCCCATTCCCTTACCCACACTTTTTTACTCAGTTTTGTTGCCACTATTCATCTTTGAATCTGGGCAACAGAGAGAGAGAATGAGTGTGTGTGTGTGTGTGTGTGTGTGTGTGTGTGTGTGTGTGTGTGTGTGTGTGTGTGTGTGTCCACCCAAGCGTACACAACACGTCTGTCAGCTACAGGTGTTGTTGTTTGCCATCATTCTTGTTACAGATAATTTGCAGCGGCACTGCCTACTGATAATGACAACAGAATTGATTGCCAAAATATTGTGATTGGTGCATTCTAACACCTGGGTGCACACTTGTGAATTATTTTATTATAAAATATGCTAGGGAAAACTGAAGAACTACATTATTTTTGTTTATTGTTCTAGCCTGGTCTTTAGAGGTTTCATCATTGTCTAATCCAACTGACCTTTCTATGTTAGTTTGGTTGCAGCAGGACCTCTGAGTTATGAATCAAATGTGATTTTTTAATTCAAAATCTGGTGCATTCAAACTATGATAACAGTCATAACCTCAAGTGATATTTCAAAGTAGAATGATTGTATGTCATCATTCACAGTAATGTGCTGCAACAAAATAAAGATGTAGAACAATATGTGCACTTCTAGATTCAGCCTGACTGTGGATACACCCATATTTTAGAGGCAGTTGCAGAAGATGATAAATAGTGATGTTTTTAAAAGAAAATGATTATCCAGAATCGCCTTGCACTACACAGCCCAGCACAGATGAAAATTGATAAGAAATCAACAATAGATAAAATATGAAAACTAAGGAATTTAAAAGTGGCAGCAAGTTAGAGGTCATGGAAGAAAGGCTGAAGAAAGTGGTGTAGATATGACAGAGAGACATACATCAGGCACAAAATAAAAGAACAGTATAATAAAAAATGGAAGATTAGAAACCTAAGTATCAACACATACTCCAAACCAAAACAAGAAGATACAGGAGGCATGGAAGATGGGAAAGAAGGTAACACACAAAGTAAAAATTTATTTCTAACTGAATGAAGCCAGGTTAACAAAACAGATATTAAGACTCACAGGGAAATAAATTCACAACAGCTTGTATTAGAGAAATAAAGAAGACCATTCATTATAGAAACAGCATGTGAAAGTTTCAAAAACAAAAAAAAGAAACACTCTACAGAAAAATTTTTACTTAGATTAATTCCTAAGCAGAGAATCCATAAAGCAGTCATAGTATTGACCAAAGACAGAAAGTGACAACATTTAGTGATGACAAAAGTGTATTAAGAAAGAGAAAATATCAATGGAAGAGAAAGATGTAATCCTTGTTTAATATCAAAGTAATAAAAATGCAGATGGGACCTCAGTGACAGAATATTTATTTTATTTTATTTTATTTATTTATCAAATCATACATAGACAATACATATTATACAGATGTCGTCCAAATGTACATGTAAATTTTATGTGAGTCATTACAAGGAGGTAAAGATATGAATATATACATAAAGTTGACACAAATAAAAGACACTTACACATAAGCTTTTGGCCTCAGCCTTCATCAGATAAAGAAACACCTACCTTTCATTCACACAAGCATACACACGACCGCCAACTCAGACAGCTCGGACCAGACTGCAGCTATCACATAGAATGTAAGCAGTCATCTGGCAGGAGAAGGGATAGTGTACAGATGGGGGAGAGAGAAGCAGTGTCGGTGGAGTGTGCAGGGACTAGAATGGCAACAGTCAGAATGTTGGGGGGCAGGGAGGTGGGGAAAATGGAGTAAAAAGAGGAGAGGAGCAGGGAAAGATGGGTGAGTGCGTTCACAGAGGGTAGCGAACAATGAGGGTGGGAGATGGGGATGGGAAGGAAATGATAGGAAAGAGAAGATGCAAACTGTTGGGTAGAGGGTGTGGGGACGGAATGTTACTGTAGTTAGAGCCCAAGATAATTACGGGAGCAGAGAATTTTTTGTAAGGATAACTTCCATCTGCACAGTTCAGAAAAGCTGGTGGTGGAGGGAATTATCCAGATGGCTCGGGTGGTAAAGCAGCCATTGCAATCAAGCATGTTATTGTCCAGATGCATGTTGTGCCACGAGGTAGTCTAGTTTGCACTTGGCCACAATTTGACGGTGGGCGTTCATCCTGATGGACAATGTGAAAAGCTGTGCAGTGATTTCAACAGAGCTGGTAAATGACATGGCTGCTTTCACAGGTGGCCTGGTCCCTGATTGGGCAGGATAAACCTCTGACAGGAGTGGAGTAGGAAGTGCTGTGTAGGTGGATTAGTCAGTTCTGGCACCTGGGTCTTCCACAGGGATATTATTGTTGTGACAATGGTTTGGGATTTGGACTGGCATAGGATGGACTAGGGTGCTGCAGAGGTTGGGTGGGCAACAGAACACCACTGTTGGAGGGGTGTGGAGGATTTGAGGTAGGATGTCCCTCATTTTGGGGCATGATGATAGGTAATCAAAGCCCTGGCGAAGGATGTGGTTCAGTTTTAACCAGTCTGAGGTGGTACTGGGTGATAAAGTGGGCATCCTTTTATGGCTGGTTCTTTAGGGTGGTGAGAGGATTGGGAGTGTGAATGGAAACAGCACAGGAAATCTGTTTGGGGCTAGGTTTGGGGACAGTGCCTGTATATGAAAGCCATGGAGAGACACTGTGTATACTGGGTAAGGGAGTTCTTGTCACTGCAGATATGCTGTTCTTGGGTGGCCATGCTATATGGGAGGGATTTTTTGATGAGAAGGGGATGACAGCTGTCAAAATGCAGATACTGTTGGTGGTTGGTGGGTTTAATGTCAACAGAGGTGCTGTATTCCAACCTGGAGTTTCCATTGTTCAATATAAACATAAAATATACAAAGCCATACAATCCTAACTGAATC
Organism: Schistocerca serialis cubense; assembly: GCF_023864345.2. Lineage (NCBI taxonomy): Eukaryota > Metazoa > Arthropoda > Insecta > Orthoptera > Acrididae > Schistocerca > Schistocerca serialis. Next base: position 375,414,909 of record NC_064643.1, on the reverse strand, counting down.
AGTTCATACATTCAGCCCAGAGGAGGTGCAATGTCATGCTGATAAATGGGCTCAGACTGTCAAGTTCATTATAAATTTGCATAGATTTTGTAATCACTGAAATAAAATCACATATCCTCTCAATAAAATTTATGTGTATACAGGTAGACACCATTATATGCTTGTTCGTTATCCATGTTTTTGCTTATACATTATTTTAGTTTTAAGTCTAGTGCTGGCAGTTGTTTACAGTATGTGGAAGCACTAATGCATCTTCTGTCATGTTTGTCAAGACATGAATCATCAGTTCAGATCAGTAGAGGTGTGAAGTTGCACTTGACAGGATTTGAACAAAAATGTTGAATATAAGGAAAGAAAGTGTGCCTTTGGAGGGAAAGAAGCATGTACAAATATCACATTCTAACAAAGAGAGAGAGGGGCTGGCCAGTACTTACCTCAGCTCAGTACTGCCGATAGATACATAAAAAACAGAACCGAAAATTTACGTTCCTAGCTTTCGGAACAAATGTTCCTTCATCAGGGAGGAGAGAGGGGAAAGAAAGGGAAGAAGGAAAAGTGGATTCAGTTACTCACAATCCAGGTTATGAAGCAACAGGGAAAGGAAAACAGGTAGGGTAGCAAGGATGGAGGCATGGTTGTCAAAGGGAAGCCAAAGGTATTCTACTGTAAGTACTGTGCCAGCTTCAAACCAAAGAGGATGCATACAGAAGTAAAGAGGTATACAGTATAAAGATAAACACAACTATGTAGGATGGAAAGATGCGTGAATGGCTAAAGAGGAAAGGAAAAGAGGAGAAGACTGAAGAGTAAATGAGAGTGAGATGGTTTAACATAGGTTCAGTCCAGGGGGATGGCGGGATAAAAGGATGTGTTGGAGTGCAAGTTTCCATCTCCGCAGTTCAGAGGGACTGGTGTTGGGTGGGAGAAGCCAAATGGCACATACGGTGTAGCAGGTTCCTAGGTCCCTAGAATTATGCTGGAGGGCATGTTCTGCTACTGGGTATTGGACATCTCCTAGGCGGACAGTTCGTCTGTGTCCGTTCATACGCTCAGCCAGTTTAGTTGTTGTCATACCGATGTAAAAGGCTGTGCAGTGCAGGCATGTCAGCTGTTAAATGACATGTGTAGTTTCACACGTGACCCTGCCTTGAATTGTGTATGTTTTACCAGTAGCGGGGCTGGAGTAGTGGTTGTGGGGGGATGCATGGGGCAGGTTTTGCAGCGGGGTCGGTTACAGGGGTAGGAACCGCTGGGTAGAGAAGGTAGTCTGGGAATATTGTAGGGTTTAACAAGGATGTTACGGAGGTTAGGGGGGCGACGAAAGGCAACTCTGGTTGGTGTGGGGAGAATTTTGTCAAGGGATGATCTCATTTCAGGGGTTGACTTGAGAAAAGCATATCCTTGGCGGAGTAATTTGTTGATGTATTCGAGGCCAGGACAATATTGTGTGACAAGGGGGATGCTTCTGTGTGGTCTGGGGGTAGGAACATTGTTGTTGGACAGGGAGGAATGTATTGCTCGGGAGATCTGTTTGTGGACAAGGTCTGCAGGATAGTTGCGGGAGAGGAAAGCACTGGTCAGGTTATTGGTGTAATTGTTGAGGGATTCATCACTGGAGCAGATACGTTTGCCACGAATACCTAGGCTGTAGGGAAGGGAACGTTTGATGTGGAATGGATGGCAGCTATCAAAGTGAAGGTACTGTTGTTTGTTTGTGGGTTTGATATGGACAGAGGTGTGGATGTGAGCTTCAACAAGATGAAGGTCAACATCCAGGAAGGTGGCTTGGGTTTTGGAGAAGGACCAGGTGAAATTCAGATTCGAAAAGGAGTTGAGGTTACGGAGGAAATTAAGGAGTGTTTCTTCACCATGAGTCCAGACCACAAAGATGTCATCTATAAACCTATACCAGGCCAGGGGAAGCAGCTGTTGGGTCTTCAGGAAAGCCTCCTCCATGCGGCCCATGAAGAGGTTAGCATAGGACGGAGCCATCCTGGTTCCCATGGCCGTTCCCCTGATTTGTTTGTAGGTCTGGCCTTCAAAAGTGAAGTAATTATGGGTTAGGATGAAGTTGGTAAGTGTGATAAGGAACGAGGTTTTTGGAAGATCTTCGGGTGGGCATTGGGAGAGGTAGTGCTCAAGGGCAGAGAGACCATGGGTATGTGGGATGTTTGTGTAAAGGGATGTAGCATCTATGGTGACAAGAAAGGTTTCAGGTGGGAGAGGAGTGGGAATGGATTTGAGGCGTTCTAGGAAGTGGTTTGTGTCTTTGATGTAGGATGGGAGTGTGTGGGTGATAGGTTGGAGGTGTTGGTCTACCAGAGCTGAGATACATTCTGTTGGAGATTTGAAGCCTGCTACAATGGGACGGCCAGGATGGTTCTCTTTGTGGATTTTGGGTAATAGGTAGAAGGTAGGAGTACGGGGCTCAGGTGGAGTGAGTAAGTCTATGGAAGCCGTTGTGAGGCCTTGTGAGGGACCTTGGATTTTTAGGATTTTCTGCAGCTCAGTCTGGATGGAGGGAATCGGATCCTGGGTAACAGCTTTGTAGGTTGAGGTGTCGGAGAGTTGACGCAGTCCTTCTGCCACATACTCCACACGGTCAAGTACCACAGTTGTGGAGCCTTTATCCGCTGGGAGGATGGCAATAGAGCGGTCTGTTTTCAGCTCCTTAATGGCACGGGATTCAGCTGAGGTGATGTTGGGGGTTGTCGGGATGTTCTTCAAGAAGGACTGGGAGGCAACACTGGATGTGAGGAATTCCTGAAATGTCTGCAAGGGATGGTTTTGGGGGAGGGGAGGAGGATCCCTTTGAGAAGGTGGTCAGAACTGTTCTAGACAGGGTTCAACACTGGGTCTAGTATTTGGGGGCTGTGTTTGGGTAGTGAAGTGATATTTCCAGTTGAGGTTCCGGGTGAATGAGAGGAGATCTTTAACCAAGGCAGTGTGGTTGAATTTAGGCGTGGGGCTAAAGGTTAAGCCTTTTGATAGAACAGATGTTTCTGGAGGAGAGAGGGATCTGGATGAGAGGTTTAGAACTGAATTGGGACTGGTGATATGTGGCATTTGACTGTGGTTATAGTTGAGATTTGGTCTGTGTGGGGTATGTGCTGGGATGGGGAGATTGAGTAGGGTGGCTAGGCTAGGGATGTTGGCTATGAGGGGGGTTTGTTGAAGTTTCTGTTGTGGTTGGAGTTTGTGAGGGATAGGGAGAGGGACCCCACTTCTTACGTGTTGCAATAGCACTGTGGATAGTTTTTTCAGGTGATGTGTGGCATGGAACTCAAGTTTGCAGCTGGCTTCTAGGATGATGTTCCTGAGTGTGTTCTCCAAGGAAGGGTTTGAGAGGTGGAGGACTTTGAAGAGAGAGATAGGAGCTGTTGGGAGTGGTGGTTACATGAAGTAGTGTAGAGATTCAGGACAAGTTGGGTATGGGCTAAGGATTGAAGGTTCTGGAAGTCCAGGAGAGACCGGTGAAAGGAAGAATTGCACCCAGAGATGGGAACTTTTAAGGTAAGTTCTTTAGGGGTAATACCGGAGGAAAAGTATGTGGGATTGCAGTTTGGCTACGGTGAATGCATGTTTCCGGAATAAATGTAAATAATGTGGTATAGGATTAGGGTACATAGTGGGTAACAGGTGGGTAGGGAAATTAAATAACTAAAGTTAAAATAGTAATCATAAGAAGGAATAAAACACGGAGGGAAGAACGAGAAAGAAAGAAATTGTGTTGGTAATGTTCAATACCAAAGGAAGACCACTAAATAAGAAAAATATGGAAAAAGTTGACCAGACCTAGCAAGTATGTCCAGATCAGGAGAAAAGAACACACATTGCTCAAAAACTGAGATAGCGAGTGGCTAAAAAAAGATCGCGCGTGACGCAAAAAAGTTCGCGGGTGGTTCAGAAATGTCCCAAAAAAATTTTCCTGTGGCAGAGAAAGATAGCCAATGGCACAAAATTATCGCCAGCAACACGAAATCGACGGAAATGGATGATACTGGTAGGTGTGGAAGAGATTGTTGGCTGGAGAACAGCAAATAACGAACGTTAAAACTACGGGATGTTAAATAAATAAATCAATAAATAAAAAAGAGAAGTGGACTATAAACGGAACAAGATAATAGGAGGAAAATGAAACTCGCACAGTTGGTGACGAAACTATTAATTTATGTATATATAAAACACTGAAGAAGAGAAAGTGTTTAGATGACAGATGTAAGTGATAGCTAACAAAAGGGACAAAACAATGAAGGATGTGGACCATATAGGTGATCTAAATGATAAATGGAAAATCTCATATAAAGATGTGAAACAAATACCAACAAAGAGATAGAGGGGCTGGCCAGTACTTACCTCAGCTCAGTACAGCCGATAGATACATAAAAAACAGAACTGAAAATTTACGTTCCTAGCTTTCGGAACAAATGTTCCTTCATCAGGGAGGAGAGAGGGGAAAGAAAGGGAAGAAGGGAAAGTGGATTCAGTTACTCACAACCCAGGTTATGAAGCAACAGGGAAAGGAAAACAGGTAGGGTAGCAAGGATGGAGGCATGGTTGTCAAAGGGAAGCCAAAGATATTCTACTGTAAGTACTGTGCCAGCTTCAAACCAAAGCGGATGCATACAGAAGTAAAGAGGTATACAGTATAAAGATAAACACAACTATGTAGGATGGAAAGATGCGTGAATGGCTAAAGAGGAAAGGAAAAGAGGAGAAGACTGAAGAGTAAATGGGAGTGAGGTGGTTTAACGTAGGTTCAGTCCAGTTTATCTTTATACTGTATACCTCTTTACTTCTGTATGCATCCTCTTTGGTTTGAAGCTGGCACAGTACTTACAGTAGAATATCTTTGGCTTCCCTCTGACAACCATGCCTCCATCCTTGCTACCCTACCTGTTTTCCTTTCCCTGTTGCTTCATAACCTGGGTTGTGAGTAACTGAATCCACTTTCCCTTCTTCCCTTTCTTTCCCCTCTCTCCTCCCTGATGAAGGAACATTTGTTCCGAAAGCTAGGAACATAAATTTTCAGTTCTGTTTTTTATGTATCTATCGGCTGTACTGAGCTGAGGTAAGTACTGGCCAGCCCCTCTATCTCTTTGTTAGTATTTGTTTCACATCTTTATATGAGTTTTTCCATTTATCATTCAAATATCACATTCCTTAGAAATAAAGTTAGAAGTTTTGGATCTCTAAGAGAAAAGTGAGAATATTGTTGACATTTAGTGTGCTTTGGGACTTAATGAAACCACTGTGGGGATTATTCATGATAATACAGAATCAGTTCAAGAAACTGTTTGATCTTCAACTAAATTAAGTATGCCTTGAGTGCTCTAATATCACTCAGAGGTGATGGAAATAATGGAAAAAATGCTGGGTTATTGGACTGAGCACCACAACCAGCAGCATATGCCTCTCACTGGAGCTTCTATTCAGGCTAAAGCTAAGAGCTTGTACGCAGATTTAACAAGAGGAGAGGAACATACAGCACATATCTCAGCAGATCACAACATTAAAAAGACAAGAAAGGCAGCTGCAGCTGATGAAGTTGGATCCGAGGATTTTAAAAAGTGATTTAAAGAAATTATGACAGAGAAAGGCTGTACTATGAAGTGGGCTTATTTGGAAATGAATGCCTAGCCTTACACACTCATTCTATTAAAGAAAAAACAGCACCGGGATATAACACTTCCAATTACCAATGCACTGTCCTGTTAGGAGGAAATGGTGCAAGGGACTGCAGATTAAAACCCCTTATAATCTACCACTCTCAAAGTCCCAGGGTGCTGAAGGGTTGTGAAATGGAGTAAAAGACTTCTGCTATTTTCAGTGACTATTTTGTTAATGAACCCACCGTGAGAAAGAAAAAAATCCCTTTCAAAATTCTTCTCCTCTTTGACAATGTTCCCAGCCACCCACTTCCCATTACTGAGTCAGATCAAGACACTGAAGTCCTGTTTCTGCCACTCAATACTGCATCTACCCTGCAACCCATGGATTAAGTAGTTATTTCTACATTCAAGGCATACTGTCTGCATAAAACTTTCTCAAGTCTCATATAAGGATGTCATTCAGATGATAGACTTACCTTCACGATTTTCTGGTGACAGTTTAATATTAAGGACAATTGACTTTATTAGAAATTTATGGATGATATCACTCCAGATTGTGTAGTTGGTGTGTGGAGGAAACTGCAATTCAGTGCTGTGTCAGTGCTAGAAGATGAATGATCTGTGATATCAGTGTTGCTGTGAGAAAAATTTCAAACATGGCACGGCAGATTGGATTTCACAGCTGTCAATATAGAGAATGTCTGTGACCTCGTAAACTCTCATTATGTGTATCTGAGCGATGAAGATTTGTATGTAAGAAAATCCATTATGGAAACTGACTATAGCACCATCAAATTCTTCCAGTGTAGTTGATCCAGAGGCTATTTAGGTTGTAGATGGACTTTATGAAAACAGTTTTAATGTATTAATGTGTGTTTGAGTATTGTATTTTTGAATGCATTAATTTGGCACTAAAATGACTTTTGTATAAATGATAATGGTTATTTTTAGTAGAACTACTAAGAAACTCTTGTTTTTTAAACTTAGTGTGTGAATAAATGAGAATCTAATCCCCTCATTTTAAATATAAAATGACTCTTGATTCACATGAATTTGGTATGTGCTGCAATTCAGCAGAATGTAACTGTCACATATAATGAGATTTAGCTGTTTTTATAAAGTCATAGTCAGTTTTTCATAGGCTTTTACTTTTGTCTTCCCCAATCAGCAAATCCTTTTACACACAGCAGTGAGTCAATAAAGGCTTTACATAAGGCAACAGCTGTCCTCCGTAGATATGTAACTATAATGAAAAATTTAAGTTTTGCCTTAATATAAACATTATCAGAAAAATGTCATTGGCCAAATAGCCACTTAGCCCTGATATATAAAACACACATATATACGCACTGCCTGACAAAGGAAGTAAAGCACCCAGAAGGGAAAGAGGAAGAAAAATAAAACTTCATGGATTTAGAAGGTATGTGATGTTATTTCACTGATTACAAAATATACACACATACACATTTACAATGAACTTGGCAGTACAAGCCCACTTATTGGTATGCCATTGCAACCCCCCCTCCCCTCCAGTGATCTAGATGCATGCACTGATCTGGTTGGGAAGGGTGTCATAAAGCCATTTTATTCTCTTCTGAGTCAAACAAGCCTGTAACTGTTGTAATTTGCCCTTGATATCCTGGATACTGGCAGTGGGTCGAAGTTAGAATCTGAGCCAATCTCACACATGTCCTATCAGGGACAGATCTGTGGATCTTTTTGGGCACAGGAGTACCTCAATATCACTCAGACAGTTCGTAGAGATATGTGCCTAGTGTGGCCGAGCACTGTCCTGTTGAAAAAGGCTACCATGACACTTGTCACATAAGAGGTAACATTTGAGGATGCAGGATGTCTGTGACATATTGTTGTGCTGCCGGAGTTCTCTCAATCACAGACCTAAAAAGACATGCACAATGATTCCCCACACCATGGCACCTGGGGTAATGCAACTGTGCTCTCCAAAACATTGAGAGGATGGGACCTCTCCCCAGGTCACTGCATACTTGCCGACTGTGGTCATCATAGCCAGTGTAGAACCACAATTCATTGCTGAACACAATGTGATGACAATACTAAACATTTACATGCTCACTGATGTTGTGTACATTTATGAAGCTACATTTGTGTCTGACCATGTCTTCTGGGTGTTTTGCTTTTTTCCTCAGGCATTCTGTATAGTGAAGGAACACTGATGAGCCAAAACATTATGACTACCTGCCTAATGGCTTATTTGTCTGTCTCCAGAATGAAATATATCACTGATTCTGTGTATCAGGGATCCGACAGTTTATTGGTAGGTTTTTGGATGTATGTGGCATTAGATGTCTATGCACAGGTCATGTGATTCGTGTAAATAATGGGCTGCTGATTTGCATATGTGGTAATGACACCTGATAATGACCTAGATGGGTTGTATATGAATTACATCAAGAGAATTTGGTCACTCAGACATCAATGTGAGTTCACTATAATGCTCCTCACACCACCAGAGCACGGTTCTGACTCTGGGACATGGACAGTTATGCTGCTAAAAGATGATGTCACTATTGGGGAAGACTTCAACCATTAAGGGATGATGGGGTCTGCAGCTATCAGCGTGTCTTTGATTGCTACCACAGTTCCCATGCAAGTGCAGGAGAATGTCTCCCATGGCATAATACTGTTCCCACCAGCCTGTGGCCATGGCATGCAGCATGTTTCGAGCTACTGTTCACTTGGATGACGGCTGACAACTGTCAACTTAGTGTAGCAAAAATGTTATTCGCATGAAGAGCCAACACATTTCCATTGATCGACGATTGAATCCTGATTATCCCTTGCCCACTGCAGTCATAATTGACAATGTCTTTGGGTCCATATATGAACATGTAGGGGTGGTCTGCTGCGGAGCTCCATGTTCGACAACGTATGATGATCATTGTGCTCTGGAACAATTGCGCATGCACCAGCATTGTGCTCTTTTGGCAGAGATGCCACAGATCATCATCTATCGTACTTTATGGAGCAGACGAGCCTCTGAACCCCACATTCTTTGAAGAGTTGTGAACATCCAACCATTTAGCACCATTGGTAGTTTCACTGCCCTCCTACCTCTTTCTGTAGATGCTCACAACAGTAACACATGAACATTCTACAAGTTTTGCCGTTTTCGAGATACTCCTTTGTCCTTTGTCAAAATCACTTATCTCTACAGATTTCCCCATTTGTAGCCCGTGTCTTTCTAGGATGAACTTCCATCCTTGTCTGCTCTGCTTAAATACTATTGTTAGTGCATCACGTGCTTGTGATGCCACCAGGCGACATCCAATGTCATGGTGGGCAGTGGCCAAAATGCTTTGGCTAATCATTATACTATTAGTGTTTTAAGCTTTCTGAATATGGTTTGCAGTGTGTCAGAATGACTATTCACATAGCCTCTCCTGCAGTGAAAAGTTTGTTTTAGGTGCAAGTGGTGAAACCCAAAATATTATTCCATGTATTGCAAGTGCAGGGGTTGTTAAGTTTCACTCGTGGAGGTAAGTGGGTAGCCCAAGTCACGGACAGCTAGAAGGCACTTGAATCCTTTATAAATTTCCAATAGTTTACTACAGAAAAATGTCTCATGTAAGGTGGGCAATGTGTGGCGGGCATCAAACCCACAATCAGTGTTGCATGGCATGTAGATGAGATGTAGCTAGCACTCCATATGTCCAGCTCGGATTGATGCAGGGTGACCTTATGAGGCTTGTGTTCCTGGACAGCCATACTGTGTTGGAAACAATGCATATAAGGGATACAGGTTTCCTTAAAGCACATAATAAATGAATCCTTTGCACCAGGGAAATTTCCAAAGTTTTTAAAACAGGAAACAGTTGCATCTCTGCTAAAGAAGGTAATGCAGACGACATGGAAAATTACCAGCCCATTTCCCTGCTGTCACTATTCACAAAAATAGTAGAATTAATTATGATAGATTAATGAATTACTTGAATAAATACAACATTTTAAGTGAATCACAGTTTGGTGCCCAAAATTAGTGAAGTACAAAATCAGCTGTAGTAGAATTCATAAAACCGATACCTTTGATGGTCTTGGCCAAGATGAGTGCATCACAGGCATATTTTTAGATCTTTCTAAGGCCTTTGATACAGCTGACTGTAGGATACTACTACATAAATAAGCTAGAAGCATTAGAAATAAGAGAAGTAGCTAATGACTGTTTCTGATCATAGCCAACAGACATGGTACAAAGTCAAGTAATGGAAACTCCAGGTTGAAATATCATCATATTAAGAAAAGATAGATTGCTACTCACCATAAAGCAGAGCAGCTATGGTGAGTAGCAATCTATCCTTCCCTAATATTTTCAATAGGGGTACAAAGAGTAGTGATAACACATACCTCAAATAAATCTAATTTTTTAGTAAAACATATATCAGAACCAAAACACATTAATGTAGGAGTTCCTCAGCATAGCATATTAGGACCAATACTGTTCCTAATATACACTGATCAGCCAGAACATTATGACCTACTATGGATATAAACCCATCCAGGCAATAGCAGTTTCACCTGGTGAGGAATGACTGCTAGTCAGACACACGCATGGTGGATGTAGTATCAGTGAGCGTGCTGTCCGCGTACAGAATGGGGAAGGCACGCGATCTTCCTGATCTTGACTGAGGGCAGATTGTGATGGCCCAGAGGCTTGGCATGAACATTTCAGAAACTGAGTGACTTGTCCGGTGTTCAAGGAGTGCTGTGGTTGGTGTCTTCAACACATGGTGAAACCAAGGTGAGACTGTGTTCAGATGTTGTGTGGTTGGGCAGTCAGCCATCATTACAGATGTTGTACACCATAGTCTGGGCAGACTGGTAAAACAGGATGGGTGGCAAACTGTGGCAGAACAAATATCAGACTTTAATACTGGGCAGAGTACAAGAGTGTCTGAACACGTAGTGCACTGAACTTTCGTAACAATGGGCCTCCACAGCCAATTACCCATGCATGTGCCAATGTTAACACCACAACATTGGCAACTACGATTGGAATGGACACGTGGCCATCAGCACTGAACACTTGTGCAGTGGCAGAGTGTTGTATGGACTGATGAATCCCAATACTTTCTTCATAATGCTGGTCTCATGAACTGACATACGGCCGGGAGAGTGGTGTGTTGACCACAAGCCCCACCATATTCGCATCCAGTGACGCCTGTGGGCTGAGGATGACACGGCTACCAGTCTGTACCGTTGGGCTTTCATGGCCTGTGTGGTGGAGTTTAGGTTTTAGGTGACTTGTGTGTGTCAGTGTGGTGCCAACTTCCTCCAGCAACCTACCAAGACCTCATTGCTTCCATGTGATGATGCATCACCATTTTTATCCATGCCAAAGGTGGACATACCAGCTATTAGGCTTATATTTACCAAGAGAGAATAAACTTGAAACTCAAAACAACATTTTCTACAAGAAATAAAACTGTGCAATAAATTGCCAAAGGAGATTAAAGAAATTGCTAAAACAAATAATGTTCTGGCTGATCAGAGTACAGGGTGTTTATAAATGAATATCAGGGTTTTAATGGTTTATAATATTTATTATATTAAACTTACAATTATAAATGATATGTCGAATGAAAGAGCAACTCAGACAGTTTTACCAAGAACCTTATAAATGTTCAATGTGAGCACCATTTGTCACACGGCACACATCGAGTCTATAGCCAAGTTCTTCCCAGACGTTGATAAGTGTGTCTTCAGTGATTGTAGCAACAGCTGCTTCAATCCGGTTTCTTAATTCAGGGAGGTCTGCTGTTAGCGGAGGCTCATACACACAATCCTTTATGAAGCCCCAAAGGAAAAAATCGGCATGGCGTTAGGTTGGGTGAACATGGAGGCCATGCAAAGCAAGCCCTGTCATTGTTGTTTGGGAAGAACTCGTCTATAGACTTGATGTGTGCTGTGTGACAAATGGTGCTCACATTGAACATTTATAAGGTTCTTGGTAAAACTGTTTGAGTTGCTCTTTCATTTGAAATATCATTTATAACTGCAAATTTAATGTAATAAATATTATAAAGCATTAAAACCCCGATATTCATTTATAAACACCCGATACATCAGTGACTTTACAAGCAGCATTAGTCATGGGGAAAAAATTCTCTTTGCTGTTGACAGCGATATTGTAGGCACTGAGAAAACAAGAGAACTCCTTGTGAAGAAAGCAAATGAAACAATCTGAGAAGTTTACACTTGATCCATAAACAATAAAATGACATTGAACATAAAGAAACTAAAGCCATAAATTTTGTTTTGAAGAGGGAAAATGACACTGTTGAATGTAGATGGCACCTCTATAGACTGTGTAACAAATGCAGGATTTTAGAGTCTTATCATTAGTGTATGACAGTCTTTTAGTTACAGACTATTCATATATACACCCATTTCCTAGCTATGGCATTTTTTTGCGGGAAAAAATCACACAAAATATGAACACAATTTTCAGATTGCAGAAGAGGGTCATAAGAATAACAACCAAAAATAGTAGTCAACCTCACTGTCAAGATCTGTTTGAAACACTGGGGATTTTAATTGCACCATGTGAGTGTATTTACCAATCAGTTGTGCATCAAAAATAACATTGATAGTTAATGCACAAACAGCTCTGTCCATGACCATTGAACAAGATCTAGACTGAACTTATATTTACCAAGAGAGAATAAACTTAAAACCCAAAGCAACATTTTCTACAAGGGAATAAAACTGTACAATAAATTGCCTGAGGAGATTAAAGAAATTGCTAAAACATACTTATTTAAAAAATCGGTTAAAAGTACCTGTTAAGCAACATATCCTGCACATTGAATGATTACCAAGATGACATAGAGTAGCAGTTTGGTAAGAAATGCAACACAAATAAATAACAATGATAATAAAACATCTACTATTCCGTGTAACACTCCCAAATTATATATTTTTTCCGTCTTTCTTTCTTTTCTGGAAAAAACATACTGTTCAATGTATAATACTAACACCTTATCTCTTTTATAAGCTCAGCATCTCACTTGTTATAGAGGGATGCTGACTCAGTTTTTCAGGCTGGCAAATGGTAAGTTGTGGTACACAAAAGGGTTCTGACATAAGCTAGTATTGCATGTAATGTTATGAAACAATGTGTGTAGAGTGTGTGTAGTGTATGCAATGACTGGGAGTAAGAAATGAATGAACAGTTTAGCATTAGCCATTTACATGATTAAATAACTTATTTGTAAAACAGTATTGTACACTAGGGATAAACTGAATGAGGTAGCACTGTTTTAAACAGTATGTCCTTGTTTTCAGGAGGATAGATGCTCCAATCTTTATCCAGCCGTCATGATTTGGGTTTTCTGTGGTTTCCCCAGATTATTTCAGGCAAATGCCAGGATGGTTCCTACTGTAAGGTCATGACCAACTACCTGTCCAATTCTTGTCATAATAGACCTATAAGTAAATTTCTGTATATGTGAATCACTTTATTTCTGTTATTCTTAAATTATAATACCAAGACATGTTCAATATCCTTATAAAAGAGACCCACTGATCAGTAAAACTACTACTACTGCTACTACTACTACTACTACTACTACTACAACTGCTGTGGTTTGAAATGAAGGAAGATCAATCATGGAATCTAGTGCCAACACATAGCCTACTTCTTTTGAATAACTCCTAGCTGACAACCTATTTTATGTTCTTATACAAGAAATGTACCACAATAAAGAATGTAAAATGCCAACATTGCATGAGACAAAGTAAAGAGATTTTGGCTCAATACAGAACATCACCATAAAATGTGACAATTAGAAATAGTACATCACTGCCTCTTCTGTGCTTACTGACCACATTCAAGTTATGAAAATTTCTTCTAACTCCAGAGTTCAGATTGACAAACTCCAGGTTCAATGTTACAATGATAGTAGGATTCAGCAATCATACAGGCAAAGTTTCAATATCACCTAATGTACCACAAATAATAATAAATCATTTCACCTTATGAAAGTCACTTGATAAATTTTTATTTTCCATTGGTTAAAATACTTAAAGTATCTTATATATTTAATTTATTTTTACTGTTGTTTTATTCAGACATTTCTTTCTTCTATGAATTCAGTAAAAAATGTGAAGAATGCTACACTAGTTACTTTTTTTCCCATTACAGCTTTGAAGATTTATGATCTTGATAACGAAGTCAATGTATGGTCAGACTTCTTGCGAACTCGTTATCATCCAAGGACAACAACAGTTATAAATAAATATCAGCATGGAAATTCTGCTCAGACCTTTGATGTATATAATTATGGACTAAGTTTATGGAAGACACATGATTTTGAAGAAGAATTTACAGACAAGATCCGTCAGTTTGTTGAAGAATGTGATAGTATGCAGGTTTGGAAAATTAAGCCCAGTTATTAGTTGTATAAATAATATAAGTTTGGTGCTTTTTACATTGGACCATGATGGTTTAAAAATTTATCTCCCATTATTTTGTCATATTTATTTTACAGAAAAATAGGATAAATATTTCCACAAAGGATAGAGTAAAATTCAAAGTAATGGCTAATAAAATATTTGCATGAAGGGATGCAGTAAAATTTAAAGTAATGGCTAACATTCTATGCTATTTTTGCTCACTGTTGAAGTATGTTATAGATACACCCACAATGTAAAATATTCTGGCTAGTTCCCTCAACTATTTATTTATTTATTTTATTTATTTATTGTTCCGTGGGACCAAATTAAGGAGAAGTCTCCATGGCCGTGGAACGAGTCAATACATGAAATTATAACATGATAGTAGAAACAGATAAAATGAAATATAAGAAACATATTCAGGTGACAAGTCGTAAGTTTAAATAAAGATAATCAACAATGTAACACTGGAATTTGCTTAATTTTTTAGCTCTTCCAGGAGCTCCTTGACAGAATAGAAGGAGTGAGCCACGAGGAAACACTTCAGTTTAGACTTAAAAGAGTTTGGGCTACTGCTAAGATTTTTGAGTTCTTGTGGTAGCTTATTGAAAATGGATGCAGCAGAATACTGTACTCCTTTCTACATAAGAGTCAAGGAAGTGCATTCCACATGCAGATTTGATTTCTGCCTAGTATTAACTGAGTGAAAGCTGCTAACTCTTGGGAATAAGCTAATATTGCTAACAACAAACGACATTAAAGAAAATATATACTGTGAGGGCAATGTCAGAATTCCCAGACTTTGAATAGGGGTCGACAAGAGATCCTTGAACTTACAGTACATTACAGTATCTTTCAGTCTATTGTCCACTCTAAGAAAGAAGTCCCCAAAGATTTGCCTTTAGCTTTCGGAAGAGGTGAAAATTTTTTGGTTGTGCGTGACTGAGTAATGTGTCAAAACTTAGCAATGAAACATTATAATAAACTCCAGTGTGTTCTAGGAAATATGCAGTCTTGGTCTTGCAGTTTTGTCCAAAGCATGATTTTTTTGTGTTATAGATACACCACAGTTCATTTTTACCACACCAACAAGCACAAGACACTGAGTTACAAGGGGTCTTCCTCCCTCCCACCACTAGAAATAACTGCACCGTGCATGTGTCCGGATTGTTACTTACCACCCTGGCTGGGCATACCGTTACCTTCTCTCTATGGCAGCTTCGTAATTCCTCCTTTGCCATCTCGGTGTACTAGTTTCTAGTTGCCGAGATCAGCAATACCTCTTTAGTTTTCACTTCCACAAACTTGCTCAACACTCCCCACTTCATTGGATGTGGGAGCTCTGTGTAACACTTGAAACCTCGCGTTCTTCCCCATAACTGGGAATTGGACCAAAATATACACTCGTGCGCGGTCAGTTGTTTCCCTTACTGTTGTGACATTGTAGAAAAACGGCAAATTTTGCTCACTGGGCTCCATTATTAAATATAACCCTGAAGGTAGTTCCTTCTGCGCCTTGCGCAACCTGCGTAATATTGGACTGGCGGTAACAAATCGGTACATACCTGGCCTTGCAGTGCGTGATGCGGTGCTTCTTGCAGATTTATTATTACTCCCTGCACATCTCACACAATGTCAGCTACTCCTTGCAAAAGTCTGGTTAATACCACCCTGCTATTTAGTAATTCTAGATGCCCCTGTAGGGTTCCCAGGTTACGATGTATTACATCTTCCGATGCCTTAGCGTATACTGCTACCTGCCCTGCTAATGCACGGAGCAACCATATGTAATTAAGGACTTCCCCTTCCAATGTCCCTATCTGTGTTGCATGCCAAGCTTCGTTGAGCGTACTCTCCTCTGTGAATTGCCTCACTGCTTCCACCTTGTTGTTCAGTTCTTTTATATCGCTTTCATCTACGGTTCCAAAAACTGTCTTTAAAATTTTTCCCTCTGCATTCAGCCATCCTCGTTTCCGTCTTACCTGTGGCACCGCTTCCTCCATCCGTCCTCCCTGCTTCTTATAGGCCACATGCAATTTCTTATACTCCCCTGCAGCTTCCTTCAGCATTCCCTTGCCCTCTGCACATTGCCTAAGCTCTTCGAACACTTCCTCAAGCCTCCTTACTTCATTCTGCTTTTCCCATACGTTCCATACCAACCTTAATGTCCACTGGTGACTCGACACCACCACATCTTCCTGTCTTAAGTACAGCGCGCCCCCATCCAGGTGCTGCACCTGTAAGGCATCCACCCCAATGATGAAGAGATGAATCACTACCAATGCTTCCCCTTTCGGTGACCTGAGGACAGGGATCACCATCACCCTTCCTCCCTCTTCAAAAGAACTGTTGTCCACAGAAGGCTGTATTCGAAAATACATACAACATATGAAACTACAATGCCTAATTACTCTACGCAAACCCAATGATACGTGGCATGAAAACAAAAAAACTACAAATACTCTACTACTTTCTGGATCGAAAAGCATACGGTACTTCATGCTGTACTGTATCTTCCTGGTTTTCTCTGTGCTTAGCACCTCTCTTCACTCTCTCTTTCTTCTTCTTTCCTTCCTGTGCCACTCCTGGAATCACATCCAGGCAACCCTTAAATGGCTGTAACCACCCACTGTGTACTATTGTTGTTCTAGTTGGCAGCTGAAGCTTAACATTAATGGGGGATGTGGTTTCAACAACTTGGTACGTCCCTTGGTACCTCGTGAGGAACTTCTTTGTTGTCCCTTTTTGCGTATAGGGGCTGGACAGCATTACCCATTGCCCCACTCTATACTGTGGTAAACTTCCTTTCTGCTTTACTGCATCTTCCTGCCTTTCCCAAGCCTGCATATTCGCCTTTTGTACCCGTTTCCAAACATCCCGAATTGTCCTTGCAAATTGACGTACAAATTCACCGGTCCTTCCTTTCTGTAGCTCCACTAAATCAAATGGTGACAGCATTTTAAACCCATACACTACCTCATATAGAGACAAAACGGTATTTGTATGGACTTTTGCATTGTATGCGCACACAATATGCTTCAAATACTCATCCCACTGATGGTGATCAGAATCCACATAAAAACTCAGCATCATCCCGATTGTTCTGTGTGCCCGTTCTGTCCTTCCATTGGCCTGTGGATGCAATGTGCTCAGCTTCTTTACGTTCAACAATTTACACAGTTCCTTCATTAAATCCGACATGAAGTTGGTCCCTTGGTCAGTAATTATTGTGTCTGGTACACCAAACTTCAAAATCCATTTGTTTACTAATGCTTGCGCGACCATTGCTGCCTGTTGATTTGGCATAGCCACCATCTCCACATACCTCGAAAAATGGTCTATTATTGTCAGAATGAATCTGTTTCCCGATTGTGTTCGCCTGAAAGGTCCTAATTCATCGATCCCCAGCATAGAGAATGGACCTGTCACTTCCGGCAATCATTGTAGCTGCATCTGTTTCCAGCTCAAATCTGCTCTCTGCATACATGGTATACAATTCTTGACATACTGATCCACATGTACTTTCCTACCTCTCCACCAATACCTCTCCGCCACTTTCCTATTCGTCACGCTACACCCTCCATGACCAGATAACACGTGATCATGTGCTTCCTTTAAAACCTCATCCCTCAACTTCGCTGGCACTACTACCCTTGGCCCTAATTTCGTTTCCCTGTACAGAAGACCATCTTACATATTAAATTGTGGCTATGTCCGATACAATTTACAATCGTTGTCCGTGTCCTGTAATTCTTGCCGACTGCTGGGTCATAACCTATGACTTCTACTTTTGCCGCCTTCCTACTTCGTGCATCTGCATTACCGTGCTTCTTCACAGGCTTGTGCACCACCTCGTAGTCAAATTCACTAAGCCCTACAGCCCATCTAGCGAGTCTAGTGGACGAGTCCTTCAACCCCAACAACCACTTCAATGCAGCATGATCTGTCACAACCCGAAATCTTCTCCCATATAAATAACATTTACAATATGTGATTCCATAGATTACTCAGTTGTTGAGTAATTCCTCTCAGCTGCATTCAACTGCCTAGACGCATAGGCTACAGGATGTTCTTTCCCATCAATTTCGTGACTAAGAAGACACCCTAATGCTTGATTCAATGCATCACATGCTAGTATAAACTCCTTTTCAAAATCTGGAAACACAAGAACCGGACTTGTTGTTAACACTTCTTTCAGTTTGTCAAACGCTTTCTGACACTCTTCTGTACACTCACATTTCACACCCTTCTGTAACAATTGCGTCAATGACTGTGCTATATCTGCAAAACCCTTCATGAACATTTGATAGAAATTGCAAATTCTGACGAATGACTGCCCTTCCTTAACTGTTTTCGGTTCCCGAAAATCCCTTACAGCCTGTACCAACCTCTGATCTGTTCGCACTCCGTCCTTACTGATAATGTGACCCAAATATTTTACTTCTTCTAATGCAAAATGACACTGCTCCAGGCTCAACGTCAAATGAGCTGCTCTTAACCTCATAGAGACTTCCCTTAACCGCTGTCTATGTTGCTCCATACTACTGGAAAACACTATAATGTCATCCAAATAGATAAATGTATAATCGGCTTTATAACCATCTTATTTCAAATAACATACTGTCAAAGTCGCAGTTCGGATTTCTAAAGGGTTCAGATATTGAGAAGGCTATCTACACTTACAGTGAGAATGTGCTTAATTCATTAGTCAGAAAATTGCAGGCAACTGGTATATTTTGTGATCTGTGTAAATCACAATATCCTTTTAAGTAAATTAGAATATTATGGTGTAATAGGAAATACTGCAAAATGGTTCAGATCTTATATCTCTGGCAGGAAACAAAGGGTGTTATTAGGAAAGAGACATGTAATAAGCTATCAGGTATCATCCAACTGGGAACTAATTACATTTGGTGTCCCACAAGGTTCCATTTTAGGGCCCTTACTTTTTCTTGTGTATATCAATGACCTTTCATCAGTAACATTACCAGATGCCAATTTTTTTTTTTTGCCGATGATACAAACATTGCGATAAATAGCAAATCAAGTGTAGTTTTAGAAAGATCGGCTAATAAAATATTTGTGGACATTAATCACTGGTTCCTAGCCAATTCTTTGCACTAAACTTTGAAAAAGCATACTACATGCAGTTCAGAACTTGTATGGGGTGTCCCACGAGTATATGCCTAACATAAAATGACAAGCAGATAGAAGAAGTGGACAGTGTCAAATTCTTGGGATAACAGCTTGATAATAAATTCAACTGGGAGGAGCACACCACAGAACTGCTGAAGCATCTTAATAAATCTCTATTTGCAATGCGAACTGTGTCAGACATAGGGGATATAAAAATGAAAAAACTGGCATGCTATGCTTACTTTCATTCCATAATGTCATATGGGATTATTTTTTGGGGTAATTCATCAAGCCAAGCCAAAGTTTTCTAGGCACAAAAACGTGCAGTAAGAGTTATATGTGGTGTGAACTCAAGAGCATCCTGCAGAAGCCTGTTTAGGGAACTAGTGATACTAACTACTGCTTCCCAATATATTTATACCTTAATGAAATTTGTCATTAAAAATATACCACTTTTTCAAACCAACAGCTCAATTCATAGAATCAATACTAGAAATAAGAATAATCTTCACAAGGATTTAAAGTCACTTACTCTTGTACAAAAAGGTGTGCATTATTCAGGAACACACATTTTCAATAACTTGCCAGCAGCCATAACAAGCTTAACCAATGAAATTTAGTTTAAGAGAAGCCTAAAGGATTTATTGGTGGCCAACTCCTTCTACTCCATTGATGAATTTCTCAGTAGAACCAACTGATTTGTGTGTTTGTGGATATAACTTCTGCACAATTTCAGTGCAGTAATGTGTTCATTGTAAATAAGTGTGTGTGTGTGTGTGTGTGTGTGTGTGTGTGTGTGTGTGTGTGTGTCAGTACGATCTAACTTCTGTACCATTTCAGTGCAGTAATGTGTTCATTGTAAATAAGGATTACAGTAGTTCAATTACATGTTTATTACCCTACAAAAAAAAAAAAAAAATTAAATTCAGTGCATTAGTGTTTGTAAAATGATTCTTTCACTTGTGGAAGGTACATTAGCTTATTTGTTTCAGTTGTAAATATTTGTCATGTATTATTGTTTTTCTGACATGTTCCACATCGTGGAGGACCTCCTCACCACAGATCAATCGGAATGAAAGTAGATCTAAACTAATCTAATCAGACACTGCCGTGGTTTCAAACCCCTCAAGACACTGTCTAGTAACCTCTGAAATGTTGCCAGAGCGTATTTCAAACCGAATGGCATTCTTATGTACTGGTAATGGCCTCCACAAGTAGAGAAAGCAGTTTTTGGACAATCCTCTGGAGCCACATCTAACTGATGATAACCACTTGTCAAATCCACCGTAGAAAAGTACTGACACTGTCCTAAGTGATACAAAGTCTCTGATATGTTTGGAATGGAGTATGCATCCATTACTGTCTTATTATCGAGGTGTTGGTAGTCACAAAAGAGCCTGTTTTTCTTAGTTCCATCCATAGTTTTTTTTTTTTTTTTTGGCACAATGACAATACCCGCTCTCCAGCAACTATTACTATGCTCTATAATACTGTCCGGAAGCTGCTGGTCAATGAAATCCTCCACAATCAGCTGCAAATACCTCGGTATTCTGTTTGGTTTATGGTAAACAGGTGCTTCATTCCCTATTGGTATCCTATGTTGAACTAATGGAGTTGCTGGTAATGGCCCTTGTGGAAAAAACAAATCCTTAAATTCCCACAATAATTCTTCCATATGGTCTCTGTCTCCTCCTTTCACACAATGCAGTTCTATCGGCAGTTAGTGGTTGATCGCTTTGCCTAACTCTCGAACACCAGTCTTCGTCATCTGGCACATCCAAATTTGCTGCTAAAATTCGTTTCCTCAAATTCGCGTCTACAGCTCTAAAATTATCCACGTTCACAGGAACTACTTGCTCATCGTTCCCCTCCTGTACTCGTACAACACTGTGTTTCAAACTCGCATCAATTGGATCAATCTCCTGCACCTTAGGCAACAACGACTGATCAGATGCGGTTTCCCGCTCACTTCCAGGTGTTAATTCATTTCTCAACTGCGTACTGTCTGCTGTCAATTGTGCTACTTTTTCCAACAAAATCTGTACTGCTTCTGGTTCTGACACACCTCGCATCCCTGACTCTGCCATTGTGATGCTTTCAACCCAGTTATTCTCGAAACGAAACATTTAAGTACAATAATAAACCGATTCCCTACACCTCAGTATCATCATACACTGCTGGCCACCGTAAATGCAACACCCTGATGCATCCGAATCAAGTGAAATTTACACCATGGGTTTGCAGCGATGAGATATGCAACTGATTAGAATTTCAGCGCAGACGCACATCACGCGAGCCTGTGGCGCCACCTCATAGCGCCATTTAAGGCTTGGTGATTTCGACGAGTGTACGTTCGGCACGTGTGTTTACCTTGTGGTTGTTTCACAAGACGATCAGTTATGCCTCGTAGACAATGGCGAACATCGTTTGATCAAGTATCCGAGTTCGACAGAGGAAGGATAGTGGCTTACCGAGATTTTGGATTATCATACAGAGAAATCGGTAATCGTGTTGGACGAAACCAAACAACTGTAATGCGGATATGTGACCGTTGGATGCAGGAGGGTACGACGGACCGACATGGTCGATCGCATTCACCTCGGTGCACCACTGCACGTGCTGATAGGCAAATTGTGCGCATGGCAGTGACGGATCGCTCAGTGACATCCCGAACCATAGCACAGCACATTGCGTCTGTAACGCATCATCCAGTGTCTGCGCGTACCATTTGACGCCGTTTACAGCAGAGTGGTCTGTCCGCAAGACGTCCATTGCTTCGTCTACCATTGACGCAGAACCACAGACGTCTCCGTCGCCAATGGTGTGATGACAGACGGATGTGGACGGCAGAATGGAATGACGTTGTCTTTACTGACGAGGCACACTTCTGTCTGCAGCACCACGATGGTCGGATTCGAGTATGGAGACACCATGGAGAGAGGATGCTGGACAGTTGCATTATGCACCGCCACAGTGGTCTTGCACCGGTTATTATGGTATGGGGCGGTATTGGATATTACTCTCGCACGCCTCTAGTACGCATTGCCGGTACTTTAAATAGCCGGCGCTACATATCCGAGGTGCTGGAGCCAGTTGTCCTTCCTTACCTTCAGGGCTCGGCCACAGCCATATTTCAACAGGATAATGCGCGACCACACGTGGCACGCATTGTCCAAAGGTTCTTTGTCAATAACCAGATTGAAGTGCTTCCCTGGCCGGCTCGCTCTCCGGATCTTTCGCCGATAGAAAACATGTGGTCCATGGTTGCTCAACGAGTGACCCAGATTACATCCCCAGCTGCCACACCAGATGATCTTTGGCAACGTGTGGAAGCTGCTTCTGCTGTACCCCAGGAACACATCCAATGTCTCTTTGACTCAATGCCGAGACGTGTGGCAGCGGTGATCTCCAACAATGGCGGCTACTCTGGCTACTGATTCTGGCAGGAACCACATGTCACAGACGTCTGTAAACGTAATCATTTGATACTTGGTCAACATGTTATCTACAAAATAAATTTTGTTGTGCTACCTCTTGTCTTTCTTGGTGTTGCATTTACGGTGGCCAGCAGTGTACTTGGTAACATCATACTCAAACCAATACAAAAGTAATTAAATGCCACAAAAAAAAAAAAAAAAATGAATCCTACTGCCCCAAATGCACTAACACTTATTCTGACCAAAAAAAAAAAAAAATATGCCTATGCAAAACATCTAAAATGGCCTGCCATGAGCCATACTCAAAAAAAAAAAAAAAAAAAAAACAAAAAGGCAAGAAAATGTCCAATACTCAAAAGAAAACTGGTCAAAACTCACCACATCTTGTGAATGTAATGCGGGCGGTGGGCTCCAACGTCGTACTGGACAGACGACGTCCGCTGTTCTGAGACGAAATGTAGTGGCAACTTCTGCTACCGAATGTAAGAGCAACATCAAATGTAGTGGGAAGAGGTAGAAGGCACCGTATTAAGACTCATCTGAGCTTTCCAAGTCATTTATTGTTTCCAACTACAGTGCTCTCATTCCTCTCGATCTGTGTCACTGGGTCCTGCAATGCTGAAGACACCACTTTGCTGTCTGCGAAATGGCTTGGCATGGAATGGCTGCCTCAGTGACCCATGCATGCATTGCTGTGTGTCGTTCTTGTATGGCAGCAGAGTTGCGTCGTTGTCAGGATGCTGGCAGTTGACTCAGCGGTCTGCGACCCTGCCGACTCAGCGTAACTCAGTGTGAGCTGCAGGCGGCCAGCTGCGTGCTTCTCACCGGTGTGGCTAAGATTGCGGTGACAACAGGTGCCCATGATCCAGAGTTCAAATCTGCGGCCCTTGTCTCAGGATGCCTCCGGCAAGTGTTGGAAGCCAGGATGACTGGCTGTGGTAGCGAGCCGTGGAGTGGCCCGCCGCTGGCTGGCTACGGACCCCGGGTCGGCCTCAGAGGGTTGAACCAGCGACCCGGCGCGGACTGGAACACTGGCACCCCATCTGCTGCTGCGTGTAGCTGGTGGTGTGACATGCTCCGCCGTCCAGGAGAGTTACCACACTTGAATGAATCTCATTAGAAACCCGCTCCTGTGCACCTCTGTTTTGCTATACGCACCGGTTCGTGCCATATACTCATAACATGCTAGGTCGGCCAATGGGCCCCTTCTGCCTGTGATTTGCGACATTCAACCACTGCGTATACTCCTTCAGCAATTTGATGGCCCTGTGGCCTCTATTCTACTTCGCAACTGTTGGTATGTGTAACTCACTGCTATCCGGCCTGTACCTGGCTGTAACTTGTGCTCAGATTATTGCACAAAACTAACTTTCCCTACCCTAAACGGTGGTCCCGCCACATTATTGCAAATGAAACCTTGATTGAGGTTTGAAGTTGCTTTCAATGAGTGGGTAAGTAATTTGGGATCGTTGGTATTAGGGTATGAGAGAGACGTGTCCAGCTACAGTGAATCTGTTAGGATAGTAGCTTCAGAAACTATTTTACGTTTTAATCTGCGAATGAGTAGGATTACAAAGTTAGTCATAAATACAACTTTCCTGTTTGCTGTTAAAACTGACAGTAAGGAAGAAGAAAAAACAGTACATTGTTGTGTACAGTTTTTGTGTAACATTATATATAAGGAGAAAGAATTTTATGGGAGATTTGATTTGTGCAATGGTTTAAATGCCCTGTAATCATACTTAAAAATGAATGCGAGAAAGAAAATGAATACAGACATTTTCACAACACAGTGTAGTATTTTCATTCTTGCATTTGGTTTTTAAAAGAAAGCCTGTATATTGTTTAAAAGATGTAGCCTACATCCATCTAAAGTTTATTAGAGTATAGTGCAAAAATTTGAAATAAATTGGTCAAGAACTTTATGAGATGTTTGCTAACCATGTTCCGTATTACATGTATTATATACATGTATTTATATACAGTACATATGTAGACTGTGCGCGTCTGTATGTTTATTGGAGTGTCATGTTAAAATCTGAGGTAAGTCAGTCAAGAACTTTTTGGGACTTTTGCTAACAGTTTTTCCCCTGTATATATTTATATATTACATATATTTAAAAATATACAGCTTGTGTCTGTCTGAATGTTTATTAGAGTATCGTATAAAAATTTGAAGTAAATTGGTCAAGAACTTTCAGAGATTTTTGCTAACAATGTTTCCTCTTAATACAGGGTGGAGAAAAATTGTGACATGAAATTTTAACCCTGGATAGCTGATGCCAGTAGGAACCAAATTTACAAATGTTGTGCAGGTTGACAGCACACAATTTTTAAACTACAGGAACTTGGCACCAAGTGCTCCGATTGGCCGCGGGATTGCCCTGTTGCCGGATGCTCTGGACAGTGCATGACCGCGAATGCTTTGCCTGCCGGAGATTGCAATGTATCCAAGATGGCATGCACGCTCAGTGGCAGCGCACCAGCCTTCCACTCCGGGGGCCTGAGGGTGAACCCGCACTGGTCCCGACACACCCATTGTAGTTTCATGATAAGACATACCGGGAACAAACCCATCAACAGCTGGTAGCTTGCGGACAGAAAGTATTTTACAAATTGTGTTGGCCCTGAAATGGTCCTTTTCTGTAGTTAGGACTTTGTTTACTTAAAGCAAGTGCTCGAACCGGCGACCCTCTGATGTGACACAAGCTTGGTAATGTCGAACAGTGTTTTGCCAAACTCTTTCAAAGATTCCTGGCATTGCCCTGACGTGATTGACGACATGTTGAGCGCAATCCATTATTTCTTCTTTGTTTCTAGGTGGATCGCATCTGGGTGGGTGAACTAGAACCTTGAAGAATCCCCACAGGAAAAAGTCCGGTGGCAGGAGGTCTGGTGATGGTGGGGGCCATGTCTTACGAGCACCTTTGCCAATTACCCGGTCGTCGAAGAGTTCATTTAAATATCTGTGCACAGCACGACTGTTATGTGCGGGCACCCCATCACGCAGCAACCACGTGTGTAGCCGTATGTCCAGGACAACATCTTCCAGCAAGCTGGGTATAGTTTCTTGCAGAAAGTGAAGGTAATTTGCCCTGGTAAGTCGAGGAGATAGACGGACCGGCCCAATCAGATAGTCACCCATGATGCATGCCCAAATGTTGAGCGAAAATTGTTCTCGATGTCCATGGATGTACGTGAAGTGAGGATTTTCCCTTGCCCAGTAATGAACGTTTCAAGTGTTGTTAAGGCCATCCCGATGGAAGGTGGACTTGTCGGGAAACAACACAATGGCGGGAAAGTCGGGATCCCGTGCAACACGTCGCAGAAACCACCAGCAAAACCCCAGCCTGCGTTCATAGTCTGCCACAGCATTTAGGTCTTGCATAGGGTGGAACCTAAATGGATGCTGGTCATCATCTCTCGAAACCTCCTAGACTAACCGATGAGTGACCCCCATGTCATGTCCACCCGCTCGAGTACTTGTAATAGGTGCTTCCGCGAAGTGCGAAGTGTTTGAGGCCTTCCAGCATCACCATGATATGCCACCGATAAGTCTGTTTCACCAAGTCATCGGTGAATTGCCTTAAACATTTGCGGGTGTGGGTGGCATCTTGCTGGGTAATGTCAAACTTCATGCTCATTACCTTCAGCTAGTCCATAAACCAAAACCATATCTCATTGTTCTTCAAACGAATACTGGACCACCATGCTTACTGTATGACCAAATCACAGGTGACGTGAGTGCTCCGAAGCGAAGCTTATGTGTGAATGCCTCTGACATGAGGTGCAGACAAACAGTAAGACCTCTTTGACACACATGCGAATCACGTTGTGGCAGTGATGGGGCGAGGAACGTTTGTATGCGTGAACCGACAATCATAGTGCTGCCCATCAACCGATGAATGGTGACAGGGCAATCCCACTACCAATTGGAATGTGTGCCGTCAAGTTTCCGTAGTTTAAAAATGTTGTGTTGTCGACCTACACGACATTAGTAATTGTGGATCCTAATGGCATCAGCAGTCCAGGGTTAACATTTTGTGACACAATTTTTCTCCACCCTGTATCAAATGCATATTAAAAATATGTAGCCTATGTCCATATGAATGGTTATTAGTGTGTCATTTAGGAATATGAAGTAAATCAGATAAATGTAAATGTCATGTGACTAGGGCCTCCCGTTGAGTAGACCATTCGCCGGGTGCAAATCTTTTATTTGATGCCACTTCGGCAACTTGCACGTGTATGAGGATGAAATGATGGTTAGGACAACACAACACCCAGTTCCTGACTGGAGATATCTCCGACCCAGCCGGGAACCGAACCCGGGCCCTTAGGATTGACATTCTGTCATGCTGACCACTCAGCTACTGGGGGCAAACAGTAAATCAGATTTTTAGTAATGACATTAAACATTATCTTGTATTTGTTTAGTAGTACAGATATGAAGCATGTTTCACAAGTACATAGGACTGTGGTTGACAGATGAACTGCATGTTTATCTCATCCACATGTAATTTTGTACTTTATTATTGATTTATGTGTATACTAAAATATAAATTTTCGTAATTAATTAAAATCATAGGCTCATACTCATTGTGAAATAGTACGAATGTAACAGCCTAAGATAAAGGTACATCTAGGTGAAACCGTGTGAAGCATTTTTATTCAAACATGTGTAAACTGGAATATAAATTTAAGTAATTAATTAAAGCCATTGGAAAACTATCATAGAAAATTCACTAACAATAATCTAATAGACTAAGAGAATGTTATTTCTGTGTGTGAAACTGCTTGAAACAATTTTTGTGATTTGAAAGATATAAATATACATTGAACTGTTTGCAACAAGTGTTGGTTCTGCTTGTTAAATGAAGTTAATCTCTACATTCATGAAATAAGATGATTGGCAACTGGGAAATGACCATAACCATCTAATCTCTTGTTAACAAAAGAATTAGGTTCAGTTTAATCCTAATGTTTACCCACCTCAGGTCTTTACTTAAAAACAGTTGCCATTTACAGTTGCAGTTTCGTCAAGCCCTTACTATCTTTTTGTGGAATTTTATTTCACTTTGCAACTATTCTTTATTCCATGTAGCTGTTCACTTTACCTAACTTGAGAAACTGGAGAACGATCTTCAAATCCATTTCCTTCTCCTTAACCACCTTACTGGATGAGTACTTCACCTTGTGTTCTGGCTGAATTCCACAACATGTTGATGTCATTACAACACAACTGTTATCTTTCCATTGTGATAAAACTACCTTGTCATCATGTCTAATGGCTGTGCTGTTTCCAGGATCACATACATAATTAAATTTCAACCAAAAAAAACCACCGAAGTTTAAGATGACGTGGAATGATATACTACTTTTTTGCAATTGAAAACATATTTGTGCATTCTGATGCAAAAGTAAAGACTTCCTCAGTTTTTGAGAAACACTAAGACCAATATTGCAAAAGTCACTTGAATGCCACTAGATCCTGAAAGAAAAATATCATATTCCCGATATGTCATGCACACTAAAATATAAGAGAAATATATAGAACAAGCAAATGTACTTCACATCTGTAGTGGAAGCATTTGCAGAAAGACAAGTTTTTTTTAAACAAAAGCTTGCTCTTTCTGTAACCATCTCCACTGCTTCATTCTGTGTTTATAATGCTGAGGATCAGATTCATTTTACTCATTTAGTATTATACATTGTTGTGAACATGCACCAAGAGATTGCTTCACTGACAACAGTTTTTGGCACAGCAAGAAACATTACAGATTCATTACTGCTATTGAGACAAGTTTCTTCATCACTACTGTCTCTGAAGATGTTATACCTCTGCTGGCAGTTGTAATGAACAATTAGCATCAGTGTTGTAATCTTCAGACAAATCAATGTTGTCCGATGTTTCATTGAAGTTACTAAGTAGTTCACTTTTGGACAAAATATGTTTTGCAGTTGCCATTTGAGAAACAAAAGTAATAATATTCCACTTGCAGTAAATACTTGTTAACATCAAAGTGAATTTTAGTTAACATTTCTTAGCCCAGAATTAATACCTGCATAACTGTGCAGGTGAATGATAAAATTCAAACAAATCAGTAACTGCACACTAGTGACAGTTGTTATTTATTCCACAGTAAACAGCATAAGTTGAAAAGAAATACAAAGAACTGTGTGCAGTTGTGGTTATTACACCTTTCTTGATAACAAAACATTACCATCATCATTCATTTAAACAATATAGTGAAAAATAACAAAATATTTTACTTTGCTGGTGCGTCAACACTCACTGATATACTGAATTTTCTTAGTAGAGCAGTGTGCCACCAAAACTGGAACTCGAAATGCACCCATATCAACAGGGATAGACCCACACAAGTGACACAAGTCAGTGTGAGCCAGAGAAGTGAAAACAAGCCATGAAAATAATTTTACAAGTGTTAAAAGGCAATTTATATGATCCTCTAGGGGACACGCCTTTCTAAGTAGACTTTGTACATTCTGCTGAGACCAAGATGAAAGTAGAAAATTTTGAATATCTTACCTTAAAGGTTGTGAAGTTGTGATGTATATGACACTGATGTAGTTCCAAATTGACCAGCATTCCAGAAATTGATGGAAACAACTGAACAGTCGGTGTAGAATTCGCAGTAATGCCTGATGTTATTATACATTGCAGCATGGCTGTTTGCTAGTATTGTTGCTCTAATAACTTTATCAATGCTGCATCCATCTTAACATATGATTTATTTGGATCTTCACTTCACCATTGGTATGTTACAAGTGCGGGTTTACTTCTGTGCTTTGCAACTAGTTTTCATCACTGTTGTGTTGCGAACACAAGACAGTTTATTTGTGCATTACCCACAAGTACAAGAGACTGAGTTATAAATATGTAACACACACACCCTTCCCACTTGGTGCTCCATTCATGGAATAAGTTAGCAATCATCTCTTCGTTACTGACATATGTTTTGCTTCAATTGTGGCATTATCATTGAACTAGATGCAAATGAATTTAAAGCGTCTTTAAAATGCAATAAATTACTTGAGTTTATTTACTGTACATTGCTCCCAGATTACTACAACATCTTGACACACTAAAGGACAGCAGCCACAATCTCTCTCGCTCGTAGCACATAACTTTAGAACTCACCTATTACTTCATAGCTGTTCCACCATAGTGTGTTGAGAAATTCCTGACAAATTGTGACTTGTGATTAATTTGTCTTGTAACATACATTTCTAAATTATTTGATTCAAGTATGAGAGAGACACCAAAGTTTGTGATAAAACTTGACCACAATAAAAAGTACAACAAATTCTAACAACATAACTTAATACTAAACACAGTTCTGTTATGGAAAATAGTTAATCAGTAAATCTAATGCTAGGTTACAACTTGCTGAAATTATCAATTCATCCTTCATGAATTATTCTACTCATTATTCAAATTTTGCCACAAAATACTGTAGCTTATTTTTAGAGGATCTATATATTGAGCCTTTTTTTGCTTGTTAATGTGTTATGTACTTTAATCCTCAGAAACTGTCAAGTCCGAACATATAATTTCAATTGATGTACAGGAAACAATGATTATGTTTGCTTCTTGGCTGTGAGCCTAATCAAAATAATTTAAGTCTGTTGAGCAAAAGATTAGAATTAAGTAAATATATTTGGAAAGGGGGAAATAGTTAGGATTTGTACTTTTCAAAGTAATGCATGACAGGATTTATTTAGCTGTGCAGCAAACATATATCCAAAAATGTTTGTCAATGACATTAGCATCCCCGGAAAACTATGCATATCTTATGACAAGATTAAAAATAACTGTGCTATTTTTGTGTGTATTGCTGTGAGTAGCATTTGCTAGTATTTGTATTGTGAATGCAACACTGCTTAATTTATTTGATGAGAGCTCAACATTTCTATTGCAGCTAGAAATGTGTATCTAAATTTAATCCAAGATGTTTGACACAATCAGCATCTCATAAATTGCTTGTTATAATTTATTTTAATCTTTTGGCATTCTTAATGTTTGGTTTTGAACTGTACCATATGGGTTTGTGCTATGTTCAGTTTCATCCCATTTAGTTGAAACCAGTTAACAGTAGAGCCAAGAATTGCTTGTGCATCATCATCTTCAATTAAAACAGAAGTATCACATGCAACATAACTGGTGGAGAATTTATATTCGTTGGTAAATCGTTTACAAAGAATAGAAATAGAATTGTCCACGAAGTGTAGCCTTTTACACACTCTTCACCAAGTTACATTCTCCTTCATTCTCATTTTTTTAAATCCAAGATTCTCTTTTCATGATCATGGGAAATCAAACTTTTGTACTCTCTGGGTCAACTAGATATGGTAGAAAACTTAAAGGTTTTAATATAACAAATTAACAAGAAAAGACCAACACACAAAAATAATGCTAACTTTTTATTGATCTATTTTGTAAACAGATGCCTAATTTTATGCAGTCAGAATAGAAGTAAGAAGCTTGTCTTACATTTTTTGTTTCATGTGAATTAATTGTCTCCAAGCTGGGATGGCAGTGCCAGTAACAACTCAGTTAAGCAAGCTACTCAGTATCATGCAGGAAAAGCAGCATGGCAAAAATATGTAGTATGTTAATAATGTGACACTAGGATAGCACTACATCGAAACTGAAGGTAGCTAGTCATTGCATCCTGAGACACAGAGTGAGGTGTTGTACACCATTTAAGAATAATAATTCATTGCATTTGAAATTACAATTACCTGCTCTCTCCTGTTTTGCAGTTATGATATAAGCTGTTGCAGAGCACTGCTTTTGATCTTATATTTGTCTAGTTTGTAGTTAGCAAGGCATGATTTACCAAGATGATCACCCATGTAAACTCACAAAATATTCCAGCAATTTCTCTGATTTAATGCTTTCCTTATCTTTTTGAGAAAGTGTTTTATTGCATCCAAAATGCTTTTCCCTGTGTTAGTTATTTGGAATCGTATTTTCAAATAACATTTTGAATATATGCTGCAGCTACTACTTTCAATATCTACAACATTGGAAGAATAGAAATGTGTTGATAGTTTTCAGTATCATACCTTGATCCTTTCGTGACCAGGTGTTTAACTTCAGCACATGTCAACATGTCAGAAAGCATCCCGTCCAGAAAATTCATTTATTAGTTGATGTAGCTTAAATGATTTGATTACTGTGATGTGTATCCTGTCCCACCCAGCAGAATTTTTTATATTTTTTTCATCATAATAAACATTCTACACATCCTGTATGAAAAATTATTTTTAATTCTTCTTGATCAAGTCCAAAGGGATTTACTTCATTGTCATACTGCCATCTCCTTCACTACATCCATGAAGACTTCATTTAAGAAACCCTGTATTTGAGCTGGATTTACAATAATGCCATTGCCTAATTTAATCATAGATATTTCACTACAATAAATTTTTTTGTTCATTTTAAGTCACTATATAGCATTTTAATCATTTCTTCTTGTGAAATCACGGTGGATGTAAGTTTCATGTTTTCATCATGCAAACAATCTAGAAATGACCACTGAATATCGTCACAAATAAAGTTTAGGCATACTTTAGCACACTTTTCATGCAACAATAATGTGCGTTTCACATACGTAATTCCGTTTATATTTCTTTTCTGGTACTTTTTGCATGGTGCCCTATTACACTCCAGCTTTTTTGTGAGTGTTGTGGCACAGCTCTTGTATACAGGTGCCATTTTCCAGAGTTGAAGAGGTGCCTATGTGCCATTAGTGGTTTATTCATACCTGCAGATCTGAGCATGCTGCTAATGTAACCAGTAAGTGCAGAGTGTCTTTTCTTCCATAGCTTTCTACATAGATGTAAGAGGATCCAGAAATGAAACATTGCTGAATATGTTTCATTTACAAATAATCCTCCAACATCCACTCTACCATTTATGCTGTTATTGAATACATCTCTTCAAAACATGAATAAAGTCCACACAAATGTATGGAGGTCCTTACAGTGAATACTATAAATAGTATGTAAAAAAATATGTTGCATGTGCTATTTTTAACACGTTGTGGAGATCAGAACAAGATAAGTTGTATTATGAGAACTATTTGGTCTCTCTCTCTCTCTCTCTCTCTCTCTCTCTCTCTCTGTGTGTGTGTGTGTGTGTGTGTGTGTGTGTGTGTGTGTGAGAGAGAGAGAGAGAGAGAGAGAGAGAGAGAGAGAGAGAGAGAGGGAGGTATAAATGTGATTGGCATTATATAATTGATGTTTGCTTTTCTGTAAGTAACTGGGCCAAATTTTGTTCTCAGTTATTGACTGCTTTCTTTCTTTCATATTACAATTTTAATTTTTGTAGAAGTGCAGTAGCATTTAATTGTTTTGTACTGAGTTTATATGTGAACTCAATGAACTGACTAATTCTTTCCCTACAGGGCTTTCAAATAATCGCAGATAGCACAGATGGATTTTCTGGCTTATGTAGTGGGTTACTGGAACACCTGGCAGATGAGTATCGAGGAAAGAGTTCTCTTACATTTCCTACTATTCGTTCCACATACCCAGGCAGCACGCCGTTTCAAGACAGCATTCGTACAGTGAACATATTGTTAGGATTTACAAGTTGGGCAGAGCACAGTTCACTGTTGGTTCCTCTGAGTACAGCCTCTTCTGGATGGCGGACAGTTGGCCCACCACGTCACTTTCCATTGCTACAGTATAATGTATGTTGAGAAACCATTGCAGTTTGTTTAATTTTTGGTGCACTCTTTAGTTTTAAGGAACCATTATAAGATTAATGAAATGAGTGTATGCATGAGAAGATGTTCACCAAGTGCAAAATATGTTTTTTCATTGCAAGACAGGTTAACATGGAACAAAGCCTCCAAAATATATTTGAAATGTTTAGTAAATGACCTATTGTCAGATCATTTGCAGCAAGAAAACAGTATCATTCAAGTTAGTATTTCAGGTGTGACTGTCCATACTGTTGAAAAGATTTAGCATGTGTAGTGCTCCACATTTGTAGATGTTTTTTCTGCTCTTCTTCCAATCTTGCAGTATTGCCTGCAAGCTGTAACAGTTAGTTTAGGGGCTGGGGGAGTGATAGGACTGATAATGTGATCAGCTTTATGATGTCAACTAACAAATCCTTGAATGTATCATTATTTTAACTATCAACCTTTTCTGGTATGTATTATTCCCTAGTTTGTAAAGAATCAGTGAGTTTTGTGGATTTCATATGTTATTGTAGGCCGACCTGTTTAATACAAAAGTTTCGAAGACAAGAATCTACACTGTGTCTAATATATTAAAATACTTAAGGTCCAGGGCACTTTTATGACATGGATGGGAATCATCTTGCGTTTGGTGACACATGTTTTCGTAACTGAAAACAAGGGTCACATTAATTGACTGCACCACAGGAATAAAATTAAATTCAAAATATGATAATGTGTGGTAGCATACAGTATACTGAGAGGTTTCATGATGCAGGTGTGGACCTGCATAAATGATCTCCAAAGGTCATTAAAAGATGGTTGAAAAATTGCAATATTTACTTATGACATAAGCATATTCATCCAAGACCAAAATTCGGAGGGGACTGATGACCATAGATGTTAAGTCCCATAGTGCTCAGAGCCATTTCAAACCATTTTTTGAACCAAAATTTGGCAACAGAAAGAACTGTCAGAATGATAGCCAAACCAGCCCATAACTGGTTTACCGCAAATTGTTTTAAGACCTAACTTTACAGAAAGAATTATACAATTTCAAATTGATGAAAATATACATTACCGCTTGTTCATGTAATTAAGTGCTATGTGTATTTATAGATTTGGAAATTTAATTTTTTCCAGCACCTTAAAAATGTTCAAATTTTATATCATGTTTTATATGGTCCTCATCAAGCCAATAATCAAACTGTCCAAATCTTACAGTGTATATATGTTTTGTATTTGCATATGTCGACTGAACTGACAGTTTCATTAATTTTTGACAGATGCCAGCAGCTTAGGGACAACCACCTCACCCTGCACTAAGCTATGTCAAGTTGTTTTTTGGTGTTTTCCATGTGTATGCAGTATCTGATCAAAAAGTATCCTGGCACTCATGTGTAATATGGAATTTACCACTAGATGTCATGAAGGCAGACCTGCCGCTATAAAAGGAGGCCGAGAGTATTGTGTTGTAGGTAGAGAAGTGGTAACAGCAGAATGGGCCAGTCTGGTGAGCTCAATGACTTCAAGCATTGGATATCACTTGAATGACAGTCCATCAGGAAGATTTTAACTCTTCTTAAGCTGCTCATGTCAACTGTTGCTGAAATGATTGTGAAGTGAAAAAAGTAAATTCAAATGGCTTGACTGGCTGGGTATCACTTGAGAGGAATTTCCAGCCATCTGCTGGCAATTCTTTCAATTGGACACCACTGTGGCGACTTGTGCATGCTTAACATACCCCAGCAACCCTAACGGGGAAAATGGACCTACAGTGTGACATGAAATTCGAAACATTTGTTATTCCTGGCATTTCTTTACATTATTAAGAAGTGGAGGCTAACATAAAGGCAGACTGAAAAATCTTAGTGTGTGACCAGGATTCAGTCCCAAGACCTTATGAGTTCCATGCTCACACTTTACCACTAGACCGCCAACGCCTACTTGTAAAGTGGATGTGTGAAGGAATAATCACAGATAAACCAAGACTAGGCAAACCTTATGTTTTGACAGACAAGGACCCTTTGAGAATTGTGAAGGGTGGTTTTAAAAAAATACATGAAATCAACAGAAGGCTTCATTTGTGAGTTCCCAAGTGCTACCAGCAGTCCAGCTAGCACAATGACTGAATGTAGGAAGTTGAAAAGAATGGGTTACAGTGGTTGAGCAGCTTCCCGTAAGCCATACATTTGTGTAGTCAGTGCTAAGCCGTGCTTGAGGTGGTGTAAAGAGCAATGCTACTGGGCAGTGGATGACTGGAAATGAATGATTTGGAATGATGTATCATGCTATACTCTGCAGCAATCCAGTGGAAGGGTTTGGTTTGGCAAATGCCTGGACCTCATTAAGTGCTGTTGTGTGTAGTGCCAACAGTGAAGGACAGAGGAGGTGGTGTTAGATGCAAGGATATTTTTCATGCTTAGGGCGCAGTCTGTTTATTGTGACTAAGAAAAGACATGAACACATTTTACAGCATTGCATATTGCATACATAGAGGAATAGTACAGAGTTTATGATTGTTTGAATCAGCAGGACAATGGACCTTGTTATAAAGCAGCATCTGTGAGGCAGTAGTTTACGGACAGTAACATTCCTGAAATGGAATGGGCAGCCCAGAGTCTTGACTTGAAAGTCAATGTAACACCTTTGAGATTAGTTACAGCATCAACTTTGCTTCCGACACTAATGTTAAGCATCACTACCTTCTCTACTTTTGGCTCCTAAGGAAGAATGGGCTTCCTTTCCTCCACAGACATACAGACACCTCATTGACAGTGTCCCCAGCATATTTCAAACCATCGTAAAGACAAAGGATGGACACATCCCATATTAATGTCCACTGATAGGTATCCAGATACTTTTATCAGATAGTATATGAGAGGCAGTCAAACAAAAATAAGACACTAGGAAAAAGAGTGAGTAAAATACTCATTATTTCAAAAGAAATCACTATAACCTTTAAGGCTTCCCAGCAAATCTTCTGCAATGTAGTCCCGACAGCCGTGGCAACATGTGGGCCCAACACTTTGCCAAGGTTGTTTCAAGTCTGCTGCAGAGTTGTTGCTGGGAATCATCCATACAGTCCCGATCTCTCCCCATGTGATTTCCATATTTTGGGAGCCCTGAGAAAAGACATTAATGGCTGTCGATTTTCTTCGGATGAAGAGGTACATGCCTCATTACAATCATGGTTTGATAGACAACTGCAAGCATTTTCCCATGAAAGCATTGACCATCTTGTCTCAAATGTGTTAAAAGTTATGGTAATTACTTTTGGAAAGATAAACAGTTTACTTATGTTTTTCCATGTGTCCCATTTTCATCTGACTGCTCCTTATATATGTTCCTCAACTCCAACAGATGGATTATGAACTAATATCTGGCATCACATGTTCTGTTACTGTGTTGACTGTGTACCTGTAATAAAATGCATTTATACCATGGATCTAAAATTGACGATGAACTTAAATGAATCTGAATGTCTGCAGAATTAGTTTCAAAATGGAAGCAGCTCTTTTGCAGTTAATGGAAAGACGAGAGCTGTGTCAGCAGCAACTGGAGCTATTACAGCAGCTACGGCTCAAAGACTGTTGAAGTAAACACAATGATAGTGGTCCTGCATTGAAATTAGACAATGAATATTGAGAAATACACTTCCAGTTACTCCAGCATTACTTCAGTGCTTTCCACGTGGCAGGTTCAGAGCTGCAGTGCTCTTTCTCTTTCTGGGTTATTATGCTATGGTCAAATGAACTTCTTGGAGAAATGAAACATTTGAGCCTCATGTGTGGATATCTCCAACAGGATTTGTAGCGTCTACAACTGTCTGATTCGTACCCTGGCTCACTAGAGACAGCAGTGATCTAGGTTGTGAACCAGGTATTCATAAAAGCTACAACCATGCTTGAAGATGTTCTTCACAGATGGGGATGAAACGTTGGGGGCTTCTCCAAGAAATTTGTTCAACCATGGTGCAGTAGCCCAGAATTTTTTATTAAGTGTGATATTTACGACTGTGAAAGTTTACATTTTACACTGCTCTTCTTTTTATTGTGGTGGAAATGGGATATTTTTTGCATTCCTTAAAAAGTAAATTTGTTGTCTGATCTGAACACAGTCATTTGTTAATGTCTGTTGTTTGCTGTACCCTCATTTTGGGGAACCAACAAAATCCATCGTCAAGGCACTAGGCTTGAATTCCAGCAATGTTATAAACTACTAGAGCAGTGAAACTTCCTGGCAGATTAAAACTGTGTGCTCGACCGAGACTCGAACTCGGGACCTTTGCGTTTCACGGGCAAGTGCTCTACCATCTGAGCTACCAAAGCACGACTCACGCCCGGTCCTCACAGCTTTACTTCTGCCAGTATCTCGTCTCCTACCTTCCAAACTTTACAGAAGCTCTCCTGCGAACGAGATACTGGCAGAAGTAAAGCTGTGAGGACCGGGCGTGAGTCGTGCTTCGGTAGCTCAGATGGTAGAGCACTTGCCCAAGAAAGGCAAAGGTCCTGAGTTCGAGTCTCGGTCGGGCACACAGTTTTAATCTGACAGGAAATTTCATATCAGCGCACACTCCACTGCAGAGTGAAAATCTCATTCTGGAAACATCCCCCAGGCTGTGGCTAAGCCATGTCTCCGCAGTATCCTTTCTTTCAGGAGTGCTAGTTCTGCAAGGTTCACAGGAGAGCTTCTGTAAAGTTTGGAAGGTAGGAGACGAGATACTGGCAGAAGTAAAGCTGTGAGGACTGGGCATGAGTCATGCTTCGGTAGCTCAGATGGTAGAGCACTTGCCCGTGAAAGGCAAAGGTCCCGAGTTCGAGTCTCGGTCAGGCACACAGTTTTAATCTGCCAGGAAGTTTCATATCAGTGCACACTCCGCTGCAGAGTGAAAATCTCATTACTAGAGCAGTGTTCAGTTGTTTGAGACTTTCTGTATGTGTATGTCTATTATTAGACTATGGACCGTCTTGTGACTAATAAATGATTGCATTTCTGCATAGCTATGATTGGGACACTTTCTTGTCTTTCTGACAGCTTTTGACAACTAGTGGAAGAACCTGTATCTGACTCTTAGCCATTACATACAAGGTGTACAACTTTGCTTCCGCCGATAGGTGGCGACAACGGTAAGTAGCGGTCGAAAGAAACAGATCGCAGATGTCAGGCAGTTAGCTTGGACTTTGGTCAACATAACCTCATTCAAACGTAGTCAATTTGTGACTGCATCATGATGTTGTTCTTGATTGGAAATGTCAGTTTATGAGCCTAAGTCTCGTCGTTTGCGGGAGGTGTTACTGTTTTGTTTCAGTATGAAGAAATCAGCGGCTGAGTCTCATTGAATGCTCTCAAGTACGTATGGTAAGGATGCTATTAGTGAAAGAACGTGTCGTGAGTGGTTTCAACACTTCAAGAATGGTGATTTTAACGTCGTAGACTGACATAGTGGTGGAAGAGAGAGTTTTTTGAAGATGCAGAATTGGAGACATTGCTGAGTGAAGACTCATGTCAAACTCAAGGAGAATTGGCACAATTAGTGGGAGTGACACAGCAAGCCATTTCAAAATGTCTCAAGGCTATGGATATGATTCAAAAAGAAGGAACTTGGGTCCCGTGTGAGCTGAAACCCAGAGACATTGAACGGCATTTGTATGTTTATGAACAGTTGCTTCAGAGGCAAAAACGGAAGGGATTTCTGCATCACATTGTGACCAGGGATGAAAACCCCAAACACAAAAAATCATGGGGATATCCCGGCCATGCTTCCTCGTCGACAGCCAAACTGAATATTCACGGCTGCAAAATCATGCTCTGCATTTGGTGGGACCAGATCGGCATCATTTACTGTAAGGTGTTAAAACAAAGTGAAACAATCACAGGTGCTCGTTATCAAATGCAATTAATGTGTTTGAGCAGGGTATTAAAAGACAAATGGCTGCAATACAGCAAGAGGCACAATAAAGTGATTTTGCAGCATGACAACATTCAACCCACACTGCAAAAGAGGTCAAAACGTACTAGGAAATGTTAAAATGGGAAGTGCTACCCCACCTGCCGTATTCTCCAGACATTGCTCCCTCTGAATAACACCTGTTTAGATCAATGGCATGTGCCCTAGCTGACTAACATTTCCAATCTCATGAAGAAGTCACAAATTGTGTCGATTCGTGAATCACTTTGAAAGATGAAAAATTTTTTCAACGTGGGATTCGCACACTGCCTGAAAGATGGGAGAAAGTAGTGGCCAGCGATGGAAAATATGTTGAATGATACATGTGTAACCAATTTGTTTCATTAAAGCCTCAAATGTTGGGGAAAAAACGGCAGAAGCAAAGTTGTACACCTTGTATATAATGTCATTTTGATTCTGTATCCATAGTGAAGCACACTTTTATTGGGGATTTTGGAGAATGCAGCCCCACAAATAAACTCATGCGCTTAACTAGCCCAGAAGTTGCATACACTACAGGGACCAGCGGGGCAGGTGCTAATGTAAGCCTGTTTAAAAAGTCCAGTTGTCTACAATTGATACAGGCTGTGAAAAACACTAATGAAGGACTACAGCAGTTTTTCTGTATGAAAATGTTTAGGTTAAAGGCTGGAGATAGTTTCTGTGAAAAATTAGTGTTGAAGAAGCAGCTTTTTAGGAAAGGTGAATGCTCTTCATATATAACTTTGGAGCTAAGAAAATTACTCCTGTATGCAATTCATCAAACCAGTTGTGTGACACACGGTATGCAAATTAAACATGTATAGTATGCTGGGAAAGATTTTTGACTTTCCCTCTTTCATTGTACTGTGTTACTTAGTACTCTTTGAAATGTAAGGTATTGTTTTGACTTTGCTGTAGAATTACAGCATACAGGTAGTGGAATACCGTGACATTGATAGATGTTCACACATGAATATTAAGCATATGGAAGTACTTAATGACAGCTAATTGAATTAAAAGTACAGAAGTAGCTAAGGGTATCTCTTGAACTATCCTCATCTGTCTTTATGTTAAGACGGTAAGTTCTCTTTTAATAAGAGATAACGACTCATGCTATGAAAAGTATACCAAATTTTGTTTGTGCCTCACACATCTGCTCCCGTACCAGTATGTGCCCATATTTGGATTGGGTTTCTACTTATTATTTGTAACCAGTGCATCCCTTTGTAATTCCTATATCCTTGCTGATCTAGATTTAGCATGAATGTATGTTCCTTGATGATATTAAAGTAAATGTCCATGGCAGACCAAGTTTTCAAGTCATCACTACTGTACTAAAATACATAAACCTTTATGAAAAATTGCAACACAACAAAAGAAGCATCAAAATGATAAATTCATAAGGTATGACATATACTTGATTGGAGTAACAAAGCCACTTAACTTTAGAAAACTGAAGATTCATGTCAGCTATGTGTATAATGCATTATACAGGAGCACAGAACTTTGTGTAGTGTCGAACATTCATGATAACCAAGATATCTGCACATTATTTCATTACTACCTCATTTATGCCATATTTGAGGAATTTGAGCCAGATAAAATGGTCAGTCTTTCTATCTTATCTATTTATTTGTGAATGTGATT
The DNA here is from genome assembly GCF_023864345.2 of Schistocerca serialis cubense. Classification (NCBI taxonomy): domain Eukaryota; kingdom Metazoa; phylum Arthropoda; class Insecta; order Orthoptera; family Acrididae; genus Schistocerca; species Schistocerca serialis. The sequence continues at coordinate 375,373,994 of NC_064643.1, read as the reverse complement.
TGCTGGCTTATGAATTGCAGCCCCTGTAGGCTGTGATCATACTACAGTCATTTGTGTATGTGGAATAGTGAGCTAGAGAGGACTAGGTGGATTGAAAACACTGGAATAAATTAGTAAATACAAAGAGTGATAGATGTGTTTTGTTAAATACAAAGAGTGATATATTTTGTTAATGATAGTGATAGAACTTCATCTTGAATGGTGGCACAACATGGACAACTGCTTCAAATGTTGTTTGGTGTGAGGTTCCTGTTCACTCGCATCTCCTCATGAATATACTCTTTTGCTCTGGATACTCGTGATGCCTAAACAAAAGACAAATTCAACAGTAATGAGCTTGTCGGTATAGACAGTGGTGTGCTGATTGGCAACAGACCTTCATTTTCATCATGCCTTACTTTGGTTTTGGCTGTTGTAATGCAAAAGCAGACAAAATACTGTAGTGGTGAAATCATCTCCTGTAGTTCATCTACCAGCATCACATGGAATGGATGTCTCATGTGATGGGCTGTAGTGATGATCTTGACTGCTCTGAATTAGAGACTAAGCAAGATGGTACAGTAGTTGTGTGACAGGATTTATATTTGATAGGATCAGGTTTCAGATCTTGATCTGGCCATCGTAGTTGCCTGTGGCTTCCTTAAATCACTTGAAATATGATGGTTTCTTACAAAAGGGTGAAAAGGGGGCGGGGGATGTTTCCTTCTCCTGTCCTTGAGGCGAGCTGATGTTCCATTTCTAATAACTAATAACTTTGTTGTTTATAATATATTAAACTGTAACTACCTGTTTTATTTTCTAGTCTTTAGGGGGGTACAGTAATTTACATTAGAGAAACTGCAGCAAACATCTTTCGATACATTCCTGAACCTACAATCGTAAAGTACAGTGTTTGTACAAATATTGCTAGGAGCACTCATTTTCTTTCCTACATGACAGTTATCTTTTCTTACCTGTAGAGGTCATTAGCTGGCTTATAGTCATTTGTACATGTTGGGAGTTTGTCACCGGTGACTCACTTGTAATGCTCATGTGACAGCTAATAAAACTAAATATAGAAGTCAGAATGCTATTCGTGAAGGGGACACATTCATTTCTGATAATTCCTTTACAGTGCTATGATTTTCACAGACAGCAGTATATGCTACATTTATCCCAAACTACAGGGTGTTCACGTTAAACATATACTATTGTAAAATGTAATTGAGATATTTACTGACAGTTTTATTCTACAAGTATATTAACTCAAAATGTTTTCTGTGTTTGCTTGCAGCAGTTGGTATGGCACCTGCATGCATATAACTGCTTTATTCACACAAACATGTGTCATTAGCCATGTAGACTCCACAGCAGAGGGTGATCTGTGTCCTTTCTCTCCCAGCGCAATGTCTGTTAACTAAGTGACTATGTTCCCACGTATGTAACAATCAAGAAATAGAACGAGTGGCTTTGGGGCATTGTGATAAACAAGTAGGCAGTTACAGTTATCTCGTTCGAGGAGGTTATCATGTGTTGGCAGAACGTTTGCTGCAGCTAGTCTGTCTCTGCCCTTCAGTTTGAAAGACAATGCTTTCCTTCTAGACACATTGAAAAATTGGGATGGTCCCCTCCGTGCTTTACAGAATATGACAATAATATCAGAAAGTAAACACTTTTCTGTTGTTCTGTAAAAATGATTTATCTTAATGGATTTAAGCATAATTTAAGCTTTTTCTCATTGTCACATATTATTTTAAATATACATACAGTATTGGGAGTTCTGGCAGTACATAAATAATTTAGGAGTGAAGCTTACAGTTTATGAGAGAAACAATTTAGGAGTAAAGGCATTAACTCGTCAGACAAATAATTTATGAATTGGTTCCTGTGCTGTCAATGAAAGAATTTCCACTTTCGTCAACTATCACCCCCAACCAATTGCCCATATTCTAGCCTTTCATATCAAAGATATAAACCACCTCCTTCACCAACTCTCAACTGTTCTGATCCCATTACCTACAGAGTCCTTACTGGTCATTGTTAATGCTATCTCGCCTGTGCATGCCCTTTCCTCCCCAAGCATATGGTCTTGCTGCTCTTGAACTCTGTCTCTTCCAATGTTTCTGACTCCAGCCCTGCTATCACATTCCTTACACACCTTACCAATCATACCCTGACACACTACTACTTTTCCTTTGACAGGAGGATATACAGACAAATCTGTGGCACAGTCATGGGCACCCATATGACATCATCCAATGCAAACCTGTTTATGGGCTGTCTAGAGGAAACCTTCATAGCCTCCCGAAATGCCAAACCCCTTGCCTGGTTCAGGTTCAATGATTATGTCTACATGATCTGGAACCAGGGCCAAGACACCCTATAATTGTTCCTCTACAACCTCAACACCTTCTCCCCAATCCCTTTCAACTGGTCCTCCTCAGCCCAACATGCCACCTTTTTGGACATTGACTCCACCTCTGATAGTTTCATCCATACTTCTGCCCATATTAAGCTCGCTAATGAGTAACAGTACCTGCGTTTTGACAGCTTTCACACCTTCGACACCAAAAAGGCACTCTCATATAGGACAGCCACATGTCGGTAGCGAACCTGCAGTGATGAGGGTTCGCTTTCCCAACATGCTGAAGGTCTTACTAAGACTTTCACAGACTAACAGAAACCCAAAAGTAAGTCCACAAATAGATTTGCCACACCCAATCCTCACCCCCACCTACCTGATGATCCTACAAACCCCAAGAACCAGTTGAAAGGAGCATCCCCATCATCACCCAGTACTATCCTGGACTGGAGCAACTGAACTGGGTCATTTGCTATGGCTTCAACTGCCAATTACCATGCCCAAAAACAAGGAACATCCTCCCCACAGTCCTTCCCACTGCTCTTAAAGTGTATTCTGCTACTCACCCACCTTACATAATACCCCAGTCAGTTTCTATGTCTCACATACTTCCACCCCCTTACCATATGAGTCGTATCTCTGTGGAAGTGCAGTACCTGTCCAATTCACCCATCCAGCACATCCATCTCCAGTCCCATAGTAGGCTTATACTAGTCCATCAGAGGCAGGGCAACATGTGAAAACAGTCATGTCATATGCGAGCTCTGCTGCAGTTTCCACACAGCCTTTTATGTCTGTGATCAAGGTGAACATGCAATAACCATTTACAGATGGGCAGTGGAAACACTAGCAGGGGAAGGTATATAAAGTACATCGAGGATGGTAGGGGGGGGGGGGGGGTGTGTAAAACATGGAATGACTACTGTGACCACTGACCAACTTGTACCCTTGTACCCCCAACTGAATAGCCACCAATGTCAAACGGTGACCAAGAGCTGACTTGATCATTCGGAGGCTGCAGAGCACAACATGCTCGATTTCAGTGACTGCTTCACAACCCATGGCATCTGACTTGTTTGCCGCAGGCATCAACCTTTCTCGATTACCGAGCAACACATCTTTTGTTCCTGTAATCTTCCTGGCCTCAATATCTGCTAACCCATTGCACCCAGACCTGCCTCTCCGCAGTCTCTTGTTCCTCTGTTCTGGCACTTACTCCCAATCCAGTTTCCCAAGTCATCACCGTTGTTCACAGCATGAACACACGGATTCCATTGCCTGTGTGTCAAATTCTTGCCCTGTGCACCTGCTGACTTTCCCTCCCATATTCCTATCTTGAACACCTGCTTCCTCCCTCTGAGCCATCCCTCCCTTTCCTCATCTCTTTTTCCCCTAACCCATTCTACCTGACACAGCCCATCACGCCAGTCTACCTGCTGAATTGTAGTTGAAGTATTGTGTATTCAGCCAGCACAATGTAGCTGTACAGGTTCTACATGTGCATGTGTATGTACATATACCTTATCCAAGAAAATGATTCGTCTCTAAAGCTAGTAAAATTTTCAGTCTTGCTTGTGTGCCTATCAATGACTCAACACCTCTACTATCCAAGGAGTTGTTACCTTTACTCCTAACCCTTCTTTCCATCAAGATGTGTCTTAAATTTCTTTTTTCCCCAATTAGATTCAGTGCCTTCTCATTAGGTACTTGATGTACCCATCTAATCTTCAGCATTCTTTCACAACACATCTCAAAATCTTCTGTTCTCTTCTTCTCTGAAGTGCTTTTGTCCACTTTTCACTTCCATACGTGGCTGCACTCGAGGTAAATGCATTTAGAAAACACTGCGTAATGCTTATATATATTTTTTAGATTCACTCTTCCTCTTTTATCAGTTATTTTGGTGCCCAAATAAGAAAACTCATCTGCTACATTTGGTGTCTGATTTCCTAATCTGATTGCCTCAGCTTTGCCCGATTTAATTGGACTACATTCCATTACCCCAGTTTTATTTTTATTGACATTCGTCTTATAACTTCTGTTCAAGACACTATCGATTCTGTTCAACTGCTCTTCCAAGTCCTTTGCCTTCTCTGACAGAATTACATTGTCATCAGCATACCGTAGAGTGTTGATTTCTTGTCCATGAACTTCAGTTCTCTTTCCAGATTTCTCCATTTCCTTTACTGTTTGATCATATACAGATTGAATAATGTTGGAGATAGGCTACAACCCTGGCTCACTCCCTTCTTGACCATTGCCTCCCTTTCATGTTCTTTACCCCTTTCAACTGCAGTATTGTATCTGAACTTGTACTTTATTCTTGCTACCTTCAGAGTTTCACAGAGAGTATTTCAGCCCACACTGTCAAAATATTTCTTTAAATTCACAAATGCTATAAACATAGCTTTGTCTTTCTTTAACCTATCTTCTAAAATAATTCATAGGGCCAGTATTAGCTTGCTTGTTCAAACATTCCTCTGGGAATCATATGAATCTGCCCTGCCGAGGTCGGCATCTACAACTTTTTTTGTTTCATTTATAAATAACTCATGTAATTATTTTGCAACCATGACATGAAATTGATCGTTCTATAGTATTTGCTCCTGTCAGCACTTGCCTTCTTGAAATTGATCGCTCTGTAGTATTCACAACTGTCAGCACATGCCTTCTTTGGAATTGGAAATATTATGTTCTTCTTGATGTTTGAGGGTATTTTACCTGCCTCACGTATCTTTCACACCAGATGGAATAATTTTGTCATGGCTGGCTCCCCCAAGGATCTCAGTAATTCTGAGGGTATGTCATCTACTCCATTCACTTCCTCATCCCTTTCTACAATACTGCCCTCAAGTTCATTTCCCTTAAAAAATGGTTCAAATGGCTCTGAGCACTATGGGACTTACATCTATGGTCATCAAAATCCCCTAGAACTTAGAACTACTTAAACGTAACTAACCTAAGGACATCACACAACACCCAGTCATCACGAGGCAGAGAAAATCCCTGACCCCACCAGGAATCGAACCCGGGCGTGGGAAGCAGGAATGCTACCGCACGACCACGAGCTGCGGACTCATTTCCCTTATGTAGACCTTTTACGTAGCTTTGTAGCTTTCCCTTCTTTGTTTAGTACTGGCTTGCTATCTGAACTTTTTTCATTCATATAACTGCTGCTCTTTGCTCCAAAGGGCTCTTTAATTTTTCTGTTGGTGGCATCTGTCATTCCCCTAGTCATGTGTACTTCTACAGCTTCCTGCCATGCCTGTCCAACTCGTTTTTTTAGATTCCTCTATTACCTTTTACCATTGCTGCGTTTTTAAATGTTCTCCTTTCATCAGTTAAATTCAGTATCTCCTATGTTAGCCAGGGGTTTCTACCAGGTCATGTCTTGTTGCCTATTTGATCTTCTGCTGCCTTAATTACCCCATCTCTCAAAGCTACCCATTCACCTACTAATACTCACTCTGAGACTCTCAGCAACCTCTGGTTCTTTCATTTGATCTGTGACCTTTTTCACATTTCTTCAGTTTCAATCTGCAGTTAATAACCAACAAATTATCACCAGAGTCTACATCTGTCCATGGAAATGACTTACACTTTAAAATTTTGTTTCAAAATCTCTGTCTATATTCAGGCTACTAATTTGCTCTTCTCCAGATGTATAACGAAAATGTTCCAATTTTATGGAAATTCAGACAGCAGCCTATTCCAATTTCTGGCTAAGAATTTATATATGGTCCAGTCACATTTAAGTGACCACGATCTGTGTTCAATGTGAACATGCAATAATCACTTACAGATGGCCAGTGGAAACACTAGCAGGGGAAGGTATACGTAGTATGTCGGGGATGGTGTGGGGGGTGGAGGGGGGCATAAAATAGTGCAGTCATTGTCACAATGCAGACACAGAGTGATGTATCTGACATCCAAAAGGACATGATTATTGGCTTTCAGGCCAAGGATACAAGCATTTCTAAAACTTATAAGTTTCTAAACTGCTCACTTACTGCTGCGGTTAAAGTCTACCATGTATGGAAAAATGGCATTATCCAAAACTAGCACTGATATATATATATATATATATAGCGACCGATTTTTTTAAGCACCACAGTTGCCTCAGTGCTAGTTTTGGATAATGCCATTTTTCCATACATGGTATACTTTAACCGCAGCAGTAAGTGAGCAGTTTAGAAACTTATAAGTTTTAGAAATGCTTATATATATAGAGGACGATATGATGTGGCTTACCGAACGAAAATGCTGGCAGGTCGATAGACGCACAAACAAACACAAACATACACACAAAATTCTAGCTTTCGCAACAAACGGTTGCTTCGTCAGGAAAGACGGAAGGAGCGGGAAAGACGAAAGGAAGTGGGTTTTAAGGGAGAGGGTAAGGAGTCATTCCAATCCCGGGAGCGGAAAGACTTACCGTAGGGGGAAAAAAGGACGGGTGTACACTCGCACACACACACATATCCATCCACACATATACAGACACAAGCGGTAAGTCACATCATCTTTGTTTTTAGATATATTTTTCCCACGTGGAATGTTTCCCTCTATGTTGTTGTTGTTGTGGTCTTCAGTCCTGAGACTGGTTTGATGCAGCTCTCCATGCTACTCTATCCTGTGCAAGCTTTTTCATCTCCCAGTACCTACTGCAACTTACATCCTTCTGAATCTGCTTAGTGTATTCATCTCTTGGTCTCCCTCTACGATTTTTACCCTCCACGCTGCCCTCCAATACTAAATTGGTGATCCCTTGATGCCTCAGAACATGTCCTACCAACCGATCCCTTCTTCTGGTCAAGTTGTGCCACAAACTTCTCTTCTCCCCAATCCTATTCAATACTTCCTCATTAGTTATGTGATCTACCCATCTAATCTTCAGCATTCTTCTGTAGCACCACATTTCGAAAGCTTCTATTCTCTTCTTGTCCAAACTATTTATCGTCCATGTTTCACTTCCATACATGGCTACACTCCATACGAATACTTTCAGAAATGACTTCCTGACACTTAAATCAATACTGGATGTTAACAAATTTCTCTTCTTCAGAAACGCTTTCCTTGCCATTGCCAGCCTACATTTTATATCCTCTCTACTTCGACCATCATCAGTTATTTTGCTCCCCAAATAGCAAAACTCCTTTACTACTTTAAGTGCCTCATTTCCTAATCTAATTCCCTCAGCATCACCCGACTTAATTAGACTACATTCCATTATCCTTGTTTTGCTTTTGTTGATGTTCATCTTATATCCTCCTTTCAAGACACTGTCCATTCCATTCAACTGCTCTTCCAAGTCCTTTGCTGTCTCTGACAGAATTACAATGTCATCGGCGAACCTCAAAGTTTTTATTTCTTCTCCATGAATTTTAATACCTACCCCGAATTTTTCTTTTGTTTCCTTTACTGCTTGCTCAATATACAGATTGAACAACATCGGGGAGAGGCTACAACCCTGTCTTACTCCCTTCCCAACCACTGCTTCCCTTTCATGTCCCTCGACTCTTATAACTGCCATCTGGTTTCTGTACAAATTGTAAATAGCCTTTCGCTCCCTGTATTTTACCCCTGCCACCTTTAGAATTTGAAAGAGAGTATTCCAGTCAACATTGTCAAAAACTTTCTCTAAGTCTACAAATGCTAGAAACGTAGGTTTGCCTTTCCTTAATCTTTCTTCTAAGATAAGTCGTAAGGTCAGTATTGCCTCACGTGTTCCAGTGTTTCTACGGAATCCAAACTGATCTTCCCCGAGGTTGGCTTCTATTAGTTTTTCCATTCGTCTGTAAAGAATTCGTGTTAGTATTTTGCAGCTATGACTTATTAAGCTGATAGTTCGGTAATTTTCACATCTGTCAACACCTGCTTTCTTTGGGATTGGAATTATTATATTCTTCTTGAAGTCTGAGGGTATTTCGCCTGTTTCATACATCTTGCTCACCAGATGGTAGAGTTTTGTCAGGACTGGCTCTCCCACGGCCGTCAGTAGTTCCAATGGAATATTGTCTACTCCGGGGGCCTTGTTTCGACTCAGGTCTTTCACTGCTCTGTCGAACTCTTCACGCAGTATCGTATCTCCCATTTCATCTTCATCTACATCCTCTTCCATTTCCATAATATTGTCCTCAAGTACATCGCCCTTGTATAGACCCTCTATATACTCCTTCCACCTTTCTGCTTTCCCTTCTTTGCTTAGAACTGGGTTTCCATCTGAGCTCTTGATATTCATACAAGTCGTTCTCTGATCTCCAAAGGTCTCTTTAATTTTCCTGTAGGCGGTATCTATCTTACCCCTAGTGAGATAGGCCTCTACATCCTTACATTTGTCCTCTAGCCATCCCTGCTTAGCCATTTTGCACTTCCTGTCGATCTCATTTTTGAGACGTTTGTATTCCTTTTTGCCTGTTTCACTTACTGCATTTTTATATTTTCTCCTTTCATCAATTAAATTCAATATTTCTTCTGTTACCCAAGGATTTCTACTAGCCCTCGTCTTTTTACCTACTTGATCCTCTGCTGCCTTCACTACTTCATCCCTCAAAGCTACCCATTCTTCTTCTACTGTATTTATTTCCCCCATTCCTGTCAATTGCTCCCTTATGCTCTCCCTGAATCTCTGTACAACCTCTGGTTCTTTCAGTTTATCCAGGTCCCATCTCCTTAAATTCCCACCGTTTTGCAGTTTCTTCAGTTTTAATCTACAGGTCATAACCAATAGATTGTGGTCAGAGTCCACATCTGCCCCTGGAAATGTCTTACAATTTAAAACCTGGTTCCTAAATCTCTGTCTTACCATTATATAATCTATCTGATACCTTTTAGTATCTCCAGGGTTCTTCCATGTATACAACCTTCTTTCATGATTCTTAAACCAAGTGTTAGTTATGATTAAGTTATGCTCTGTGCAAAATTCTACCAGGCGGCTTCCTCTTTCATTTCTGTCCCCCAATCCATATTCACCTACTATGTTTCCTTCTCTCCCTTTTCCTACACTCGAATTCCAGTCAGCCATGACTATTAAATTTTCGTCTCCCTTCACAATCTGAATAATTTCTTTTATTTCATCATACATTCCTTCAATTTCTTCGTCATCTGCAGAGCTAGTTGGCATATAAACTTGTACTACTGTAGTAGGTGTGGGCTTCGTATCTATCTTGGCCACAATAATGCGTTCACTATGCTGTTTGTAGTAGCTTACCCGCATTCCTATTTTCCTATTCATTATTAAACCTACTCCTGCATTACCCCTATTTGATTTTGTGTTTATAACCCTGTAGTCACCTGACCAGAAGTCTTGTTCCTCCTGCCACCGAACTTCACTAATTCCCACTATATCTAACTTCAACCTATCCATTTCCCTTTTTAAATTTTCTAACCTACCTGCCCGATTAAGGGATCTGACATTCCATGCTCCGATCCGTAGAACGCCAGTTTTCTTTCTCCTGATAACGACATCCTCTTGAGTAGTCCCCGCCCGGAGATCCGAATGGGGGACTATTTTACCTCCGGAATATTTTACCCAAGAGGACGCCATCATCATGTAATCATACAGTAAAGCTGCATGCCCTCGGGAAAAATTACGGCTGTAGTTTCCCCTTGCTTTCAGCCGTTCGCAGTACCAGCACAGCAAGGCCGTTTTGGTTATTGTTACAAGGCCAGATCAGTCAATCATCCAGACTGTTGCCCTTGCAACTACTGAAAAGGCTGCTGCCCCTCTTCAGGAACCACACGTTTGTCTGGCCTCTCAACAGATAAACCTCCGTTGTGGTTGCACCTACGGTACGGCTATCTGTATCGCTGAGGCACGCAAGCGTCCCCACCAACGGCAAGGTCCATGGGGGGGGGGGGGGGTTTTCCCTATATATATATATATATATATATACACAAGCAGACATATTGTGTCTGTATGTGTGGATGGATATGTGCGTGTGTGCGAGTGTATACCTGTCCTTTTTTCCCCCTAAGGTAAGTCTTTCCGCTCCCGGGATTGGAATGACTCCTTACCCTCTCCCTTAAAACCCACTTCCTTTCGTCTTCCCCTCTCCTTCCCTCTTTCCTGATGAGGCAACAGTTTGTTGCGAAAGCTTGAATTTTGTGCCAAAAAATACACATCTACACATCTTTCGTATGAAGACAAGAGAAAGAGTGTAATCAATTAGTTGTTAAAAACAAAAACCTACGCAAAAGTAAATAGACGAACAAAATTATTTATAAAAATCGGTCACTGGCACAGCACTCTTCTGCTTGCGCGATCGTAAATTATATCTTTGTATTGGTGGTGGCGCGGTAGTCAAAGTACCATTACAGCGCCATAGACAATGAGTGAAGAGTGACTGCAGAGATGTGGGCAGGTGAATAGATGTGCAACAGTTGAGCAACTGACCACCCAGATGGATGAACCAGGGGGCTACCAACCGTGTCTCCTTGATGACTGTTAAGCGGACATTGTTGTGTATGGGCCTCTGCAGCAGGCACCTGGTTCATGCACCCTTGCTGACTGCTGTTCATCAGTGACAATGGCTGGAATTTGCCTGCCAGTACTGCAACTGGATGTCCACTGAGTAGCACAGGTGGCCTTTTCAGATGAATCTTTATGCTCCATTGGATATGTGGCCATTAGTGTGTCAGTGTGAAACACCCTGCAGCAATCAGAGAAAGAGTTCAGGTCAGAGAAAGGAGCCTTGTAGTCTGGGGAATGTTTTCATTGCATTCCCTTGATGATATCTTTATTCTGGAAGGCACAGTGGATCAACAAAAGGAACAAAAGTATGCATTGATCCTTGGGGACGATGTCCACCACTGTGTGCAGTTTGTTTTTCCTCGGCACAATGGCATCCTCCAATAAAACAGTGCAATGTGGCACACTGCACACAATGTTCATCCATGGTTCAAAGAGTTTCAGGATGAGTTTACCATACTCCACTGGCCACCAAACTTCCTGGATTTAAACCCATTCAAGAATCTGTAGGACCATCAAGTGCTTGGTTCCACATCCCTTTCAGTACCTTCCAGAATATCATTGACTCTCTTTCTGCATGTCTTGCAGTGATCTGCACTGCAGCATTTGGTTATTCGGGCTTTTGACAAGTGGACACATTTATGTGATTGGACAGTGTAATATTGGCATCCTGTACACTAATGGTACTGATAGCTATTTATTCAATAGGCAGTTATTGTAATTGTTGAATGTATAATGTTTAATTTGATTGGTTTGCATTATATTTACAGTAATGAAAATGTGCCAGGATTGCTTAGTCTTTTTAGTTTTGTCTTCCGTACAGTATTGGAAAAATACTTTAATGTTCCATAAGTAGGTTGCTACTTCATCTCTTTCCTCTCCAGTCATTAGTTTTTATTTCACCAAATTATCAGGTGACAATACAATGTCAGCATTTTGCATGTTAGTAAATTATACTGTTTTTTTCTTTTTTCTTTAAGGCAGATCTGTTATACCACAGCAGTTCAATGATAGCAGCTGCACTGGAAACTTTGACGTTACCGTGGCGACTGCGAACACCACCATCTTCGCTTGGTGACATGTGCAGTGGGTTATCATGCGTTGGCAGAACGTTTGCTGCAGCCAGTCTCTCTCTGCCCTTCAGTTTAAAAGAAGATGCTTTCCTACTAGACACATTGGAAAATTGGGATGGTCCCCTCTGGGAAAGCCTGACACCTAGCTGTCCACTACAAGAGGACCGTATATGGATACAGTCTCTAACTCTACGAGGCGTTCCTGCCACTAAACTTAAAAGGTCAGTGTTATTGAGTGGAACAGCCTGAAAATAAGAAACAACTGTTGATACCACTGTAGAAGCAATATCAGCATGAAGACATTGTCATATGTTTTGAGTATTCACAGCCTTGTAGCCTAAGATGGAATAGTAGAAAGGAAAATGTATTCAACATGATAATACTGTTATCTTCAATATTAACTGCAACATGACTGTGTGACATTAACCATTATTTTGTGGTTAAGTCATTCGTTCCACCCCATCTTCTCCAGCAATTCTGGATCTATTGTGTTATCTCAAGAGTTCCTGTTGAATTTTGAAACAAAAAGGAGGATTATCATATGCCTAATTGCAAAATGCCATTGATATACGAGAACTGCACACAGTTTTAACCAGGCAACAGCATTCAAGCTATGGAATATCCTATTGGGGATGAAAGAATTAATTCTGATTTTATTTCTGTTGCAGATTCACTCCTGAGTGGTTGTTTATTATGATGTACTGTTCAGTGTTGAGCATGCATTTTATGAACAAATGATTACAAAGTTAGACAGGTCTGCCAGATGTGTTTCAGCTTTTATGTTAGGCAGTATTGTTTGCAGGAGATTGGGCGCATTACGTTTACACACCAGACCAGCAAGGAGGTGTCCTTGAACATCAAGTATAAATACCCCTCCCCTCTTTCCATCAAGGAGGTTAAGACAAAGCAAAAGGTGGCAGAGATGCTTAAGTGGAAGGTGTACTTATGACCAATATTAAACTGAAATAGAGCAGAGAAATACAAATCACAAAAAGTGTGACTGACTTGAAAATGTGACCATGTAGTGGCATAAGAGCTCTTGCAAGAAATATTTAGTGTATCACAAATACTATGGTACTGTTGGTAAAGTTTACTAATGGTGGGAAATTTGATAATGGGCAGCTTGCCTCAGATTACTACTGTCTTGGCCAAAAGCAATGCTGGATAGTTGAAATCAAAAAATGGGCTCCAAAAAAGGAAGTACTGAGAGAGCATTGAGGTGTTATCTTTATCACTCATTGAAAGATATGGCTGGTTTTCCAGCAGGGATAGAAAGGTGGAGGGGAGTGACTTCCTCATTGATATTAGCACCTTAGGCATCGTTGCACGGGATTATAAGTAGATATTGCATCCTGTTGTTAAACTAGAGGTAACACTGCTTTTGCAGGATACCATAATGCCACTGCCTATTTGGATATAAAAAACAAATAATGAGATTTATGTATTTTGATAGGTGTACTGCTTACTGCTTACCTCTGGGAAGAGCAATACCCTGTATGGTCAGTAAACATACACAAGAAATAAATAAATAACATCACCCCCTGGCCTTCGTAACCACAGATTCCTTTTTTCTTTTTCTTTGGTGGTGATGGTGCAGGGGGGGGGGGGGGGGGGGGTGAGAGGAAATAGTAAAATAGTATATATTTGAGAGGAGGGCATATCACTAAGAAACCATATTAGACTGCAATTGATCAGGGCATAATTTTCTACAGTGATTTATTTGTTAGACTAAAAGCCTGTATTACATGAAAAGCTTCTAATAAGAATATTGTAAGTGTTTGTTCATGCTCATCGAGTATTTACTCTGTGGTAAGTATCAAATCATGTCAACACCATCCTTAACATATGTTTATTGATAATGTGGGAACATAGTCTTTTATGGTGTCATTCAGAGTAAATGTATCTCAGCTTACTTGCTGCAACAGATTTGTTTGTATACTCAACTTTTCAACATCTTCCTGTGTTGTCATGGTCAGTTGTTACTACTCATGCTAGTAGGTTTGTTGTGCCAGGTGAGCGGGATAAAACTGGCCCAGAAAATATTTAAAGACTGAAGTGAAATTGGCCCTTATTAATGAACAAAAGAATTGCCCATTGCAGAAAATGCTGGAAACCATGATTTCAATGCAGCAGTTGCTTGCTGTAATGTGGGTGTGGGTGTGTATCTCCCACATACTCTGTCCCAAGTACCTTGCTGTAGCATTACATTTGAGTAAGTGAAAGGAGCAGACATGTTGAGTGATCTGTTGAATACAACACAAAAGACACTCAAGATAAAACAGCGATTGTTCAGTTTCAAGAGTTATCCAAATCACAGTTTGTGGAAAATGTGTGCACAACTATTTGTGCAAGAGTTTAAGATGGGAAGGGTTTTGACAAAACATCCAACGAAGTCTGAAATGAAAAACTTAGTGGAAAAATGGCATGAAACAGGCTCTGTAGTTAATAAAAATTGTAACCATCTGGAAAGAGTTCAAGAAACAGAAACCATTGCTTGAGTGAAGGAAAGCATGGAACATAGTCTGACAACATCTCAATGCCATTTTATTTGTAGAAGTTAAGAGAGAGTTGTGTCAAAACATTATCAAAAATGCTTCCAGAATGTTTCCAGAATGTTTCATTATCAAAAATGATCTGCATCTGTATCATTACAAATTTATTGCTGTGGATGAGTTAAAGCATTAGGCAAACTTTTGTGTGTTGAGTTCCACCAGTGCTTGCTGAATAATGAAATGGAATCAAAATTTTGGATCCTATATTTTTCATTTCTTCAGATAAGGCCTGGTTCAGTTTGTCAAGATACCGAACTCATAGAACATGTACCAGTATGCATCATAAAATCCCTATCTGTAGTTTGAAGAGCCATTGCATGATCTCAAGAATTATGTTTTATGTTGTGTCCACATCATAACTCGATACTTTAATCCATGTATGGATGAACTCATAGAAGATGAACAACTCTGTAGACAGATATTTTCAGCAAGATGGAGCAACAGCACACACTGTCTCGACAATATTGTCACGAGTGCATGAGGAGCTCGGTGTGGAAAGGACAATGAGCCAAGACAACACTATCTCCTGGCCACCTCGATCACCTGATATCTTCCCTGTGATTTTTACCAGTGGGGAAAATTGAAGAGTCAAGCATATTCAATTGTCACACACTATAAGAGCTAAGCAGAACATTGACTGCACTATTGCTGCTGTCACTCAGGCAGAGCTGCTACACATCTCTAAATTTGGTAAATTGAGCACACTACTACTTCAGTGTCAATGGGACCATTTCCAGCATCATTTACAAGGGCGGATCAAATATAAGTGGGATTTTATTTTTTATTTACATTCATTTATTGAAAAACTCAAGGCAGTTGTAATTTATTTTTCCACATAGTCTCCTGCTTTGGAAATTCATTTATTCCAGCATATGTCATTATAAAAAGAACAGCCAGTTGCGCACGAAGTCTTCCACACTCTTCGTCATCTTCAAATCGTCGCCCTCCTAGAGCTTCTTTAAGCAGTCCGAATAAATGGAAATCACAAGGTGATAAGTCCGTGCTGTAAGGAGGTTGATCGAGTGTAGTCCAGTGCATTTCCTGTAGCTTGGAGACAGTTAGACCTGCAGTATGGGGTTACGCATTGTCATGGAAGAGGATGACCTGTCAAATCGATTGGTCTCATCTTTTGTGGCGATATGCAGCTCTCGCCTTGTTCAAAAGTTTGCAGTAGTAAGCAGCATTGATTGTGTGTTGCTCATGCAATAAATCAATCTGCAAAATGCCTCGTTGATTAAAAAAAAAAAGGGGGGGGGGGGGGGTTGAAAGAACCTTGCCAGCTGACAGTCGAGTCTTGGCTTTCCCTGGTGCTGCCTCCCCTTTCCTCCGCCACTCCTTACAGGCTTGTTTGGATTCAGGATTGTAGTAGTGAAATTGTTTCGTCACAGGTGACGATCCTACTCAAAAATGCATCACCTTCGTCCGCAAACCTTGCTGTAAGCCTCTGACAGACCTCCGAACATCTCAACTTCAGATTCTCGGTCGAAAGTTTAGGGACCCATCTGGAACACACTTCATGGAACTGTAGGTCGTTTGTGATGATTGCTTGACAGCTCCCATAACTGATTCTGACTTCTTGTGCAATTTCTGATACTCTCACCCATCGATCGTCGTCAGTAATGTTTTTAACCACGTGAATGTTTTTGTCTGTAATGCTGGTCCAAGAATAGTGATCGTGTTGCTGATTTTCTGCACATTCTTGTCCTTCCTTGAACTTTTTATGCCAGGCAAATACACGCATCCTTGATAATGTTTTATCACCAAACTGTGCAGTTAATCTTTGGCAAATTTCCGCCGCTGTAACTCCTTCACGAGCAAGAAATTTGATAATTATGCATTGCACAATGGAGGGTGCACCTGTTGGTCAAACATCGTGAGCATTAGTGATGAAACGGTGGGAAATACCTAACAGCATGCTCTCCTCACTTCTGACGTCCTGCCTAAGTATAGCAGAAGCGCGGGGCCAGTCCTACCAATTGTTGATGTTCAGGAATAAAAATCCCATTTATATTTGATCCTCCCTCGTATAATGTTCATCAAGTGGTGTGAGTTCAATGTCAGCCATTCTATAAATATTTTCTAGGCCAGTTTTATGTTTTCACAACCCTCTACTTTCATATATAGTCGGCTGAATTATGTTATGAACATGTGAACGCAAGGAACTTAACTTTTATAGTCCTGTCTTCCTCAGTTGCGTGTAATATTACGGTATATTAATAATTTTTACTTATGGACCATCTGACAGCAACTGAATAAAACACAATTTTAGTGCCATACGCGTTTCGCCTTTATTTTCTGCAAGGCATCATCAGTGGCCTGGAATATGTACATATGTTAGCTATTTTATTTACGTTTTTGTCATTGTGCCTATAGGTTATAAACAGTTCTGGTGGTTGGTATTTCCTATTAAGTAGTAATGTTTTGAACTGTACTTATAGGTTGCATGGACAATTTCCTACATATTACGCTCCTGTTGCATTTTTGGTGTTGTTCTTCTTCTTATGAACGCCAATTTGCGGTTTTTTTCCCCATTCCACAACACTATGCACTGAACGCTTGTTTCAAAGCAATGTTTTGGTTTCTGTTGCCGACTGTCAAATATTTTTGCCAAAGATCGAATGTTATTGCCAAACTAACATATGTACATATTCCAGGCCACTGATGATGCCTTGCAGAAAATAAAGGCGAAACGCGTATGGCACTAAAATTGTGTTTTATTCAGTTGCTGTCAGACGGTCCGTAAGTAAAAATTATTAATATACCGTAATATTACACGCAATTGAGGAAGACAGGACTATAAAAGTTGAAGATGTCAATACAGCTATGTCAAACATTCCCTGTCAACGTGTACAACAGGTTCAAGAAAATACATCTGAGACTCCATACGACGATACAGCATATAAAATTCAACAAAACATGCAAAAAGAATGATTTAATTCCAAGTTACATTAATGTAAAGGTTAAAAACAGTTCTACAGTGGCACAAAAGTCGAAATCATTTGCAGAACGATATTGGTTACTGCATGAAATTAAGATGCTCTATTCAAAAACAGCACCTAAACATGATGCTCTATGAGACTCATCTAGAATTGGCAAAAAAGTAGGAAACGCCGCAGTTTTCATGGCACTAGTAGAAAAAACTGAACACAACACATACACAGCAATGAAACATTTACAAACCAAACATAAACAGAAGATAATGAAACTAACAGTAAAAAAGACGCAAAAACACATTTACATTTTAAATGTGAAACCACATGAACACCAACATACATTCCATCCACACTTAGTTAACCTAACAGAGACAGAACTACACGAAAACGAAAAAATGCTCTTGGAAAAAGGTTTGAAACACTACACCAATAGCAAAGTGAACAATCAATACATAGAAAATCTCATAGTAGAAACCGAACACATCCTTACACGTGAAGAACAACAAAATAATTGTGAAATAAACATAGGACTGACAAGAGAACTAGTAAAAGAAGAAATAAAAGGCATAATAAAACAAACACAGCAGACACACAATAAGAACAACCAAACAGAAGCAGCTACTATGAAAAGGTTAAAACAAAAGTTAACAGACAATAACGTATTAATAACAAGAGCAGACAAGGGAAATGTAACAGTACTCATGCATAAAGAGCAATACATCACAAAAACCAAGGAATACATAAACACCAACGCCATACAAAAACTGAAGTCAGATCCAACTACACGATTCCAGGCAAATGTGAAACGAACACTGAAAAACATTGAACACACACTCACAGACAAACAGAAATACTACTTAACACAGAAAAACCCACAAGCACTGACACTCCGCAGCCAACCGAAAGTACATAAAGACGGAATGCCAATGAGAGCTCTTACCAACTTCAAGAAAGCCCCAACATACCACATAGCCAAACACCTCCAAAAGTTAGTTACAAAACACTATAAAGTAGAAAACAACAGAACAGTGATAAACACAGGAAACCTAATAGAAAACATACAGAACATACAGGTACCACAAACAGCATCACTGATTTCATTCGATATAGAAAATATGTATACCTCCATCCCTATCACAGAAACAATAGAAATCATAGAACAAAATCTCTCATCCCACAGCAACCTCACCACAGATGCAATAAAAGAAATAACAGATATGCTCAGGCTGACAACTGAACAAAACTACTTTCAGTTTGAGAAAGAATATTATCTACAAACTGATGGACTGCCCATGGGATCCCCAATATCAGGAACACTAGTCATTTTCATCAGTCACCTAGAAAATCAGATATTTGATAAGATAACCACAAATGAAAGTTTCAAAATCATATATTGGTACAGATACGTGGATGACATTATTTGTCTGGTAGATGAGCCAAGTGAAAAAATAGATGAACTCCATTCAGAAATAAACAAAGCTCATCAGAACATAAAATTCACACTTGGAAAAGAAAAAGAAAATCAAATAAATTTTCTTGACATTACAATTAAAAAAGAAAATGGTAAACATACGTTTAACATCTTTAGAAAACCAACAGCCACAGACACAATAATACATTCCACATCCAACCACCCCCACAGCCAGAAACTTGCAGCACTAAGACACGTGTTACATAGATTAAACAGAATCCCACTCAGCAAGACAAACTATGAACAAGAAATGAGTACAATCATATAAATAGCTAGGAACAACGGGTGTGACACACATGTGGTACACAAGCTCAATCAAAAAATAAAAACACAAATAAAAAACAAACACAACAGTTCTACAATACAAAAGAACTCACAAGCTGAAAACTTACAAACACACACAACAAACACACACAATGAGAACACCACACAGAAAAGAACCAGATGGTACACCATGACCTACACACATAAACTAACACACAGAGTTGCAAACATCCTAAAGAGACAGGGCTTCAAAATAGCATATAAGCCTGGGCAAACCCTTCAATCACACCTAAGCCAGCCAGCTACCAAGAGAGACAAATTCCAACAATCAGGAATATATAAACTTGAATGTCAAAGTTGTGATGCAGTATACATAGGCATGACATGCAGGAATTTTCAAACAAGATACAAAGAACATATCAGATGTTGGAAGTATGAAACAAACCATTCCACATTTGCAGAGCATTTAAAACACTACAAACATCATCCTACAAACATGGAACAAGAAATGAAAATAATGAGAATAAGCAACTATGACAAACATCTTATACAAATGCAAGAAAACTTCCACATCCGGAAAGCCATAGCAGAAAACAAACATGTGATAAATGAACAAACACACATCAGCACAGGCTCCCTACTACACTTAGTAAAGGAAATGATAACATAAAACAAAAAATAATAAAAAAAAAGAAAACTCTTCCCCCCATCATCTGGAGAAATACACACACACACACACACACACACACACACACACACACACACACAGCACAAAAAAATATATATCACACCAAAACACACACACACACACACACACACACACAAACGCACACACAAATGCATACACGAACAGACTACTGATACTTCAATAGTTACACTCATAAATTTGGCAATAACATTCGATCTTTGGCAAAAACATTTGACAGTCGGCAACAGAAACCAAAACATTGCTTTAAAACAAGCGTTCAGTGCATAGTGTTGTGGAATGGGGAAAAAAACCGCAAATTGGCGTTCATAAGAAGAAGAACAACACCAAAAATGCAACAGGAGCGTAATATGTAGGAAATTGTCCATGCAACCTGTAAGTACAGTTCAAAACATTACTACTTAATAGGAAATACCAACCACCAGAACTGTTTATAACCTATAGGCACAATGACAAAAATGTAAATAAAATAGCTAACATATGTACATATTCCAGGCCACTGATGATGCCTTGCAGAAAATAAAGGCGAAACGCGTATGGCACTAAAATTGTGTTTTATTCAGTTGCTGTCAGACGGTCCATAAGTAAAAATTATTAATATACCGTAACATGGAACTTAATATACTACCAGAGATTGTATCAGTGTCTGTGATGGAGGGACATTAGTAATGAAGCTGATTCCATTAGGTCACAGATAGCTCAGCTTAATTTTTCTGTAGCCTTTCCACTTGAGTATCCAAAGAAATCTAATATGGCACGAAAGCCAAGACATGTTTATTCTTGTTTATTGATGTTTGAATTTTGGTGTAAGTCAGGTCAGACTGAAAGGAGGAGTTGTGCACTAAATTACAACACTAGTTGAAGTTCACTACAATATATGGAACATAAATGGATTAGGGAGGCCACTAAAAATAGCTGTTAATTGCCTGATATAATGTGTGTTAAAGGTACTAAAGCCACTTTTACTAGTGAATGAAAATAACTTGATCTTGCTATGTACTCACATCCCACAATGCTTGAATGGTAACCCAGAACATACTATTGCTGTACCAGATTTTCAATGTTAGCTACTTGACTAATCAAAAATACATGTATATAGCATTTATCTCTTGTAAGTGGTCACCTGTAAATGGCTGGATATAGGGGGTGTAACAAAAAGGTATGGGCAGACTTTCAGGAAACATTCCTCACATGTAGAGGAAGAAAATATGTTATATGGACATGAGTCCAGAAATGCTTTAGTTCATATTATAGATAATTTTTTACTTCTCTTCATAATCAGTTTAACTGCGAAAACCACACAGAAACTAGAGTGTACCAGCAGTACCTGAAATGTTTTCTTGCACTAAATGTTCAAAATACGCTCTTGGCCACAGTATGAAACACTCCCCTAAGTAGGTGAAAGGTAGAGATTTGCATTCTGGTCCTAGATGGGAAAATTAGGCCCAACTAACCACCATGTCATCCTCTGCCAGTGTTGTCATTCAATACTATGTGGAAGGGCTTGTGGTCAGCTCACTGCTTTCCCAGACATTGTTGGGTTGCCTGACCTTTTAATCACTACTAATTGGTTAAGTAGCTCCTCAGTTGGCTTCACAAGGCTGAGTGCACCCCCATATCATACCAGGAATCACATCCGGGTCTTCCGCATGGCAGTCAGCTGTGCTGACCACTCAGCTGCAGAGGCAGACTACTTTCTTAAATGAAATGTTCAAAATGCCCTCCTTTAGCAAAGACATATGTATCAATTCAATGTCACCCTGAATCCCCGATGTACTAATGTATATCTGAAGATTTGCTTTATCAACAAAGATTTGGCCTCCATGTTCTCTGGACCTAAAGCAAATAGACTTTTTATTTGTGAGGACATTTGAAAGCTCTTGAGCAGCAAACCCCAGTACAAGGTATACAGAGTTTTCATGCTCATAATATTGAAGTCTGTGAAATAATATGCAGTTCTCCAGGGATACATCAGTGCATCAGACATTCAGTGCAATGGCGGGTTGATGCAAGTATCCTTGTTAACAGAGGGCATTTTGAACACGTCATCTCGAACAGTGTTTTATGCTGTAACCAAGAGGGTACACTAAATGGAAATAAGTTGTTTCCATACCCATGTTCATATAACGTGTTTTCTTTCTGTTAAGTGTGGGGAATGTTTCCTGAAAGTTTGGTCATATCTTTTTGATACAGTCTGTACGTAGTGCATAATTGCTTCTGGAATCTAACATGTTCTGCATCATTTCAGCATATACTGCCTACATGTTCTTTGTAATTTGATATTAAGTAATTGATTCTGTAGTTGATGTGTCATTTTGGTTGTTTAATTTTTGTTGGAGTTTTGTACTCTACTGAATGCTCATCAATACACAGTGGAACACATTCGTTTGCTATTTTTTATAGGTCAAATGGGGATCCAAGGAGCCCAGCATACTCGTGTTCTTCTGTACAGGAGATGCTGTCTCTTTTCTTATCCTGTTGTTCATATGCTACTGCTTCACAAGTGACAACAAGTGAAAAGCCTCTTGCTGTAACTTCACCATTTCCTCAGTTTTTCTCAAAAATGGTTACACCTGATGGTTCATTAAGTACCAAGGAAAGACCACCAGAAACTTGTAAGTTCAGTAAAACATTATTTCACACTGACAGTTCTGAAAATGTAACTTACATCTAATTTTCACTGAAGGTTTTATTGTTCCAGTAACTTACATAGTTTTTGCTATCAGACTGCCTCAGATTTGACAGTGATGGTAAGGAGAAAATTTGCTTTCTCTACATTATTATTATTATTATTACAATAAATACAACAAGTGAGTTCACTATGCTAGATTTTGTGTTTTGTCACTAGTCAGACACTTCCTAAGTTTCTAGGACTGCCTTGATGTATCGGCGGATAATTCATGCAGGTAACAGTAAAGTGGCTTTTTGTAAGTGTAAGATGGGTATTTAGTCAATGCCATCAGTTTTCAACTGCCCACTAAGATGAAAGGCACTGCTTCCAACATACCTAGAACCTCTGGGACCATTTTCGCGGGTTTATGCCCGAGTCACTGTAGTTCAGATTTCTGTCCTTGTACCTACAAGTCTTTTGATTTGTTTCTCATTAATTCTGCTATTACCTGGGATGACAACATCAATTATCCACTATTATTATTATTATTATTATTATTATTATTATCACCATTGTGACATTGCTTTTGTTATTTTTCAGCTACATGTGTCGTTCTGGGCAGGTTAATGAAACACTCTTTCTATACCTGTAAGAAATCACTGTATTGTTTTACACTGGGAATAGATGTGGACATTGACTAAGGTTAAAATTGTTTGTTGTCACATTGTCCATGTGCCTGGATAGTTCAGTTGGTAGAGCATCTGCCTGCAAAAGTCAGAAGTTCCAGGTTTGTGTGGCAGTTTGGAATACAGTTTTAATCTGTCAGGAAGATTCAATCAGCAAACGCTCTGCTGCAGTGTGAAAATTCAGTTTAGAAATAAGAGACACAACATTACTGGTGTTTGTTAAAAGTAGCTATGAAGGAATTACCCCCAAAGTGCTGTATTTCTGTTACCTATTTAGTTGAGGCTCCTGAGATACAAGCAGTCATAAAGAAAGAGGAAGAGAAAATGGCTGAAAGGCCAAAGGTGCTCCTCTCAGACAGTTCTGTCTGATGTTGGAAAAAAAAAATTTGAATCTGGACTCTGTTTTTCTCCTTCAGTGTTATTAATCTGTAGCTGCAGTTTATTCAATCTGAACATAAAGTATGTTAAACATTTGTCTCAAATGGAAAATCACAAATTGTTGAGATCAGTTTTGTTACACACTGGATGCATATTTTGCACATTTGCATATCCGACATTAAACAGAGGAGGGGCAGCGAAATATTGACAGATACTGAAGCATAATAGGTCAGACTGTTAATCATATTTTGCTGGTAACAGATTAATGACTAGGCTTAAAAAAATTGACACAAACCCTAGCTTTTGGAACTAGATATTGTTTCAACCTTTGAAAATAGGAATTGTATGGGGAAGACACTCGTGTCTGTAGGTGAGGGAATAGGCAGCAGGAAAGGATAAAGGAAAATTATCAGTGTTAAATGTGGCCCACCTAATTGTGGGGATCAATACTGGATGCAAGGCTGAAACTGGATCTGCGCTGATACTGTGCACATTCTCAATATCAGAAATGATGCTAGAGTTTGTTCAGAGCAGTACCTTAAAATTTTTGTGCAAATCAGTTATTACATTTTCATAAAAAATGTTTGCCATATATCAACCAAAATATGTCTAAGGTTGGACAGTTTAAAAATGATAACACCATTCAGTTTCTTCACCCATCACCCTTAAGTTTGATCATAGACATCATGGAGGAATTAGAATTACATGTATAAATTACTGGGAGAGAAAGCAAGTGCTGAATCAAGTGTAGTACTCTGGTGAGCTGTGACCACAGTGGAGGGATGGAAGAGCCATTCTTAGGCTATTACCACACTGGACACATCTCAATTGGCACCTAGGTACTTCATGACTCACCTCACTAAACCAACACGTGTGACCTTATGAGACCAGCTGCACTGAGCTCTAGGTATTAAGCTAGTCACTTGGCATGTTGCTAGACAAACAGTCATGTTGGTTCTACCTGGCATGTCACCAATTCAAAGATTGTGCTCCTGATTATGTAATATTGTTTGCTTCTTCTCTGCCATGGATGATGAAGTATTAATATTGTCAGTTTTCAAAGGGGAATTTTTGTGGATTCCAGCACATGATGCTCACAAAAAGATGATGAGGGAAGATGTTGCAATGGAAACTGACAACTCCAATAAGTTTCAGTTGTATTTTTATTTATAAAAGAAAATTTAGATTAATTAACAGTTGTAATTAATAACAATAATCATAGTGCTTTCTGATATTTTTAACCTGGTAACAAATTCAAAGCTGAATGAATCCCATCCTAATCATCGCCACGTTCAGTAATGTTTTTGAGACAGAAAGCTCATTTGCCAGGACAGCGAACCAGTCCCACCAAGATATGCCTCGTATTTTCTGCTAGTCTCAAATCTCTGTGCTAAGGTCCTCGTAAACTGAATCTTGGTGGAAAATTGGCATCACTATCTTCCTGAGTAGTGGAAGGTTGTTCATGCTCCATCACAAAGTTATGGAGAATACTTTCAGAATTACTACAGAATTACGTAAATCACTTTCAATAGCTTTTGCAATACTCTTCACTTTGATGCCATTATGCTGAATGCACATTCAATGCTTTGGTGAGATCTTGAAAGATGGAAGTTGTATAATCTTTTTCTGTCATAATTTGTCTCGGGAAAGGGTTTCATCAGTTAGTCCAATAGAGGATATCCACCATCCACAGTTAAAACAAATGCAGTTGTGAATCAGTCTTTCCACGGGAATGCTGTGGTGACCTGAGTCTTGGATTTGAAGGTGTTGAACTTCAGAAGTTGCTCAAGTCACATTCTCATCCTTGCATGCCAGTGTCAGTGGCGACAAATTTACAATTCCCATCTACTACAGGTTGCAGGAAAATAGAAAATTATTGTTTGTATTGGTAATGCAAAGATCCACAATGATGTGCCCCTTTTACCTCCAGATGTTTCCCATCTACTGTACCAAAGCAGTTTCGAAAACTCCATTTTACAAAAAAGTCATTGGCAGGGACTGGCAAGCACTTATCCTTCAATGAGTCCCTGAGTTTTTGACATATCTCCTTTATTATGCCAGCCAATAAAAGTGGTATGCAAGTGACCTATACCTCTCTTCCATTGTTAAAAATCTGAAATTAAAAATAATGAAAATAATATTGTTTTCCTTTTTTTACCAATTGTTCAGTCAGTTTCTGATCCTTATAAAACAAACTGATAGTATTTCTTTTGAACCTTCCTGGCAGATTAAAACTGTGTGCCCGACCGAGACTCGAACTCGGGACCTTTGCCTTTCACGGCAAGTGCTCTACCATCTGAGCTACCGAAGCACGACTCACGCCCGGTACTCACAGCTTTACTTCTGCCAGTACTGGGCGTGAGTCATGCTTCGGTAGCTCAGATGGTAGAGCACTTGCCCGCGAAAGGCAAAGGTCCCGAGTTCGAGTCTCGGTCGGGCACACAGTTTTAATCTGCCAGGAAGTTTCATATCAGCGCACACTCCGCTGCAGAGTGAAAATCTGATTCCAGTATTTCTTTTGTTTGCAGAAAAACATGTAGAAAGAAGGAAAAAGAATTTGCAGTCCTACTTTCTTTAAGAACTGCAAAAAGTTGGCAAAGCATGAAGTGGAGATGGAGCTGACGATGTTATCACAAGCTCTTAGTGCTCTTGTGAACTTTTACGATTTTTAAGAAATACTTCAATGACCTCCAAATGCAGAGATTTTAGTATTTTAGAAAGAACATAAAAACAAGAGAGAGTACTACATTATTTCAAGACGTATAACACACATGAACCACAGAGGAAAAACTGTGTTCCACTGTGTCTCCAAGCAAAGGAAACTTGTTCTTAGGCCTTGAGTGGAAAAAAAAAATTAAATACCAGAGCAAGACATCTTTTGGAATTTGTTACTATATATGACTGAAATTCCACCTTTGAAAAAACTTATACTGTGGAGAAAAATTCAAAATTTCATTGTTCCAGAAATGTAATGGGTTCAAAATGGCATTTACGAGCCACCTTTGGACACTCGTGTAACAAACAGCAATACACAGGAAGAAGAACGATTACTTAATTTAACTGCTTCTGACAACATTACTTCAAATGGCATTGTGTTGTGCAGTCTTTCGAACCATTCCACAGAAAAGTGCACCATTGTGTCAGTTTTCATTGCGCTCTCTTCTATTTCTTGGAAATGTAAATTAAGTTTTCAATAGTTTCTTCTTACTAACTAATTGTGGAATATGCATTCATTCAGTACAACTTCTTTTAAAAAAATAAAATGAAAGTATTGGATTTATAGTTACTCACTTTAAAGTTACAACTAGACACTGCTCAGGAGATACACTAACTCTGTAATTAATATCTACTGAATGATTTTTACAGTCATTCATAAGTGACTGAAATATTTGTTGTGAAACTCCCAACATTGCTTGTACAAGACGTTCACTTCTCTCACAATTAGTGCCATGTACCTAACACAATAGCATTTTCCTCAACAATTTATATTCCGAAGAAATAATTTCTGCCAGAAGCGTTTTCTGACTCAGAGTTGGATATTATGGCAGTGTGATTGAGCAAAACACCTATGGCAACTGACATTGATGCCTGGTGTGGCCACCAAGCATCCAAATGCTTGGCACCAGGGGAGACGCAAAGTATGTAGGTGCCAAGTTAGGGACATCTGATGTGGCCGTAGTCTGGTCAGGATGGCTTTCAGTTCTCCCACATGGGCATTTGGGGTTTGAAGGAAGGAAGAAGGGAGGTGGGGAGTGGAATGGCGGATTAGGTGTGTGTGGCTGATAACTATGATTGCTGGGAGGGAGGCAGCAGAAGCACATGATATGAATGTGTTAATAAGTTACTGCTGAATAGAAGAGACTCTGAAGTCAGAGAACTTTGTTGCCAGGAAAATGTAGGCTGAATAATGGGAAAGTTAGTTGACAGGATTGTACAAAAATAATTAACAATATAGGTATTAAAAAGGAAAGAAGAAATGGGCAAAATGAAAGAAACTGAGTGTAATTTTCTAATTATGTTCTCGTTTCCAGTTTATAATGTTTATTTACAGCTTCAGTCAGTTTAAATATTGTATATGAAAATGAAAAAATCTTTTATATAGTAATGTATGATGTATTCCACAATAAATATTTCTGCTTCAGGTGTACATTCTGTTCCTGCACTGGCTGGCCTTCACAGCACCAAAGGAGTTGGCACTATGCTGGAGTCCTTGCACACTGAAGCATCTCGACTTCACATGACGCGGATGCATCAGTTTCGTAGCTCAGGCCTCGAAGATGATGAATATAATGAGTGCCTTTCAGCTCTGTTGGAGTTACGTGATTGTTACCGTGAGGAGTTTGATGTCTGAAACATCATAATAATTTTCGCCATTTTGGTTGTGACAATAAAATGTTCCAAGATTATACTATCTTGGTTTCTGCACAAGATATGAAAAATCCATAGGCACTGGCCATGGAACAAACATTAAAGCAGATATTCTTATGGAGAGAAATAATATTTCAGAAATCAGAAGCCAGAGTGATTTTACCAGTTTAATTGCATATTTTAATTCTGTTACAAATGGCCTCAGAACAGTGGTAATTTTTTTTCTTTATGGAGAGCTAATTTTTCGATATTTTTGTCTCCTGCAGTGGTAAATCTTGCCTTTCTGACGTCGGTAATTCCATGGCAGTTTCTCTAAAGTCTAATACACTTACAAACGTCATAGGCATTAGTATGTTAGTATTATGTGACATACGTTATGGTCACCATTCAGAATGGTCGGCAGTATCAAATTATCAGTGGCTGACACAGAAAAAAGTATCAGATTCAGATGATGACTGGCTTTTTCAGGTAGGCAACATGATGTGCAGAAATTTGTGTGAAGACAAACTAATTAAAAAAGAGAGCAGTTAAATGCATAAATGGTGCTGAGCATTTCAATTAGAATGTCATGTAGGAATGATAGCAACTAACAATGTGTAGGAAAAATTGTATTAATTTGAACCATATCCATTTGAAAGCATTTCTTGCATGCTCAAAATCGGTCAGTCCTTCTTCTTGTTGTGCTTTTGGCCCATGTTGATGCAATTTTATTAACGGTTTTGGCATGGTTAATTTAAGGAGTGGCTGGATGCCCTTCCTGTCACCACACCATTACCACTCCACCCTCTCCCCGAATGTAGAATACAAATACCACAAATGTCTGCGTGTAGTGTTATCCATGGGAAAGTGAATGAAAGTTTTGTAAATGTTACAAATCATGTAACTGAGATAGGACTTAAGACCATCCTGGTATTCACCTAGTGGGTTGTGGGAAACTACCTAAGAACCTCATCTATGCAAGCCAGAACACTGATCCTCATCATTAAACCATCGGGCGGATTCGTTCCATGGTGGATGCAGTTCCCATTCTGGAAGCAGTGACTCAACACACACACACACACACACACACACACACACACACACACACACCTGTCCAGGTGGTTTAAAATTGGTCAACCCTTAACCTTTTAACTGCTCTGGACGTGTTAACACCCATGCATAGACACGTTCAGAGTACCAGTTAGAAGGACTGGTGGCGCACATAAACAGGTTCAGAGCACACAGGGACAGGCACAAAATGCGCACGTGCTGACACGTCCAGAGCATTTAAGGGGTTAAAGAAGTGAAATTATTTCAAGACATATAGCTGGTTGCTGTCATTCTAACACTGGCTGTCTTTCTGGTCAGTCACAGAATTTCTTTGTCCAATGTTGACAAAATATTGTCTACAATTAAGTCATGCAACTTGATTCTAAGATGTTGATAGCTCAAGTTCATAAATGTGACTGTACAGTGCAAAATAATGAGAACAGTGTTAACAATCAAATGCCTTGTTATTAATCCTGTCTTTCCTGTGAATTGGCCTATTTGACATAGTCCCTGAAAGTAAAGGTTTTAATAAAAGAAATACTCCTGTAACTGAAACCGTTCATAACAGTAAGAACCAGTAAAAAATCCCGGTTGCACAAGACTGCAGTCGTGTGTGTGTCAGTGTGTCTCGTCTAATTTTGACGAAGGCCTTACTGGTCAAAAGCTATATTTGTGACAGTCTTTATATTGTGCCTATCTGTGACTCAGCGTCTCCACTATATGGTGAGTAGCAACTTTACTTTCCATAATATTGTTAGTGTGTCTTGAAAGGAGGATATAAGATGAACATCAACAAAAGCAAAACAAGGATAATGGAATGTAGTCTAATTAAGTCGGGTGATGCTGAGGGAATTAGATTAGGAAATGAGGCACTTAAAGTAGTAAAGGAGTTTTGCTATTTGGGGAGCAAAATAACTGATGATGGTCGAAGTAGAGAGGATATAAAATGTAGACTGGCAATGGCAAGGAAAGCGTTTCTGAAGAAGAGAAATTTGTTAACATCCAGTATTGATTTAAGTGTCAGGAAGTCATTTGTGAAAGTATTCGTATGGAGTGTAGCCATGTATGGAAGTGAAACATGGACGATAAATAGTTTAGACAAGAAGAGAATAGAAGCTTTCGAAATGTGGTGCTACAGAAGAATGCTGAAGATTAGATGGGTAGATCATGTAACTAATGAGGAAGTATTGAATAGGATTGGGGAGAAGAGAAGTTTGTGGCACAACTTGACCAGAAGAAGGGATCGGTTGGTAGGGCATGTTCTGAGGCATCAAGGGATCACCAATTTAGTATTGGAGGGCAGCGTGGAGGGTAAAAATCGTAGAGGGAGACCACGAGATGAATACACTAAGCAGATTCAGAAGGATGTAGGTTGCAGTAGGTACTGGGAGATGAAAAAGCTTGCACAGGATAGAGTAGCATGGAGAGCTGCATCAAACCAGTCTCAGGACTGAAGACCACAACAACAACAACAATATTGTTAGTAAGAAACCTGTATTATACTTGGGGGAAGAAAAAAAAAAAAGGATTCATAAATGAGACAGATTAATGCTGTAATTTTTTGCCTCCAGTGAGAAATCATTGAGGGTAGGTAAGTACAACACATGAACAATATTAGAATCCCCTTTTAGAATATAAATTAAGAAGTAATTAAATCTGAAAGAAATAGCCTATCACCTATTCTAATAATTTTTAAGGTTCCCAGTCTCATTTTAAAGAGTCAATATGTTATATTTGATGCATGTATTTTGTCATGACCACCATAGCAAGAGAATGGTGATTTTAAAATCAGTTTTTAGTTCTAATTTTTAGTCACATTACATGTGAAACTTTGTAAGTTCATTGTGATACTCCCCGCTACATTCATGAGCGTTTGAATGTTGATTCTCATCAATTTTCAAACATTTCAGTGATCGTCTCTACACAGTTTTTTCTCTCCCCCACCCCCCTTCTGCTCCTATTTTAAAATTTTTACTTTTTATACATTAAAAAGAAGTCACTTCAAAACATCAAATCATTTCAGTTATTGTGTACCTTCTGTTACCATCTTCTGCTTTCAACACATGTAATTCACCAACTACTTAAAACTCCCTGGGAGTGGCCAGCAGGTTTTCATCTACACTGGTGCTTACTGAATCTCATCAGAATTGACCAGACCAGATGTGGAGCATTGCTGCATCAGTGGGTATGAAAGTCCTTCCCTGAGTGTGACTGCACTGGATTTCAAACTTAGAGCCATGAATCCAATGCAAACTTGAGATATATAATATGTTAGAAATAGCTGTCTAGTATTTCATCTTGTCATCATATGGTAAATAAATAAATAAATAAATAAATAAATAAATGATACGACGTAATGCCTGACCCTGCGAAAAATGAAGTGAGAGGTTGTAATGCACAATCCATTCTGGATCAGGTGTTATCATTAGAACGCTTGAAAATAAGGAAATTTTATTTACACATATCACAATTTTTTATTGTTTGACAAGAGAATGGTAGTTACTGTGTAAGTTACGCACAACTGATTCGTGGTGCGAGCCAACTGACTGAGTCCTATATGACCATGTGAGCGAGTTCAAAATGTGAGATGGGGTGAGTAAAGCTTAAGTAGATAGTCTGCCCACACCAACTATTGAGGCATAAAAGCCATGACTGAATCCCAGATAGTGTTCGATTCCAAAGACATTATACATGTCTTTATCTGTGCCTGACTACAGCCAACATGAAGAATCGAGTGCAGTAAGAAGTAATCAAACAATGGAAAATCCAGGATGGAATATAACAATGTTATGAAAACAAAGTTGCTACTCACCATAATAGACAGTTTTTTTTGTTGTGCCTGTTTGCGACTCAACATCTCCGCTTTGCAGTAAGAAGTAAGATTCAAACCAATTGTATACATTGAAGATCAGAATCTCTAAAAAGCAGTTTTCGAAATAAATATTTGTTGGTTGTAGATAAAAAACGATTTGTACTGGTAAACGTTGTGCAAAAACTGTTCAGCCTTATTGTGTTTTTAGATCGAACAGTTCATTTACAGAAACAGATTTGTAAGAAGTCTCACACAGACACAGTTCCTTCAGGGGTACCGACAGTAATGAAAAGTAATATTACAGCAAAGTAGGTTAAAATATAGATGTTTTTAAAGTTGTTTGTTGTGAAGGTTTCAAAGAATTAGGCCATTAATTAATAGGTGCAGGTGCAGATTGTGGAAAAGTCATCATTGCAGATGTAATGCCACATCCCTCTACTACAAGTAAACTTGTCAAGAAACAGGCTGATGCAGTCAAAACAGTGTAATGCCTTAAATTATTATGAAAGTTATTAATACAGCATGTGCTGCAACAATTGATAAGTGAACTAATCGTTGCAGTCAATGCATATTACATAAACACAGGTTGGTCTCTTAACAATGTTTTATTTACAACTAAATTCCCTCAATATACAAAGGCAGGAATGAATATTATTAAATAAATTGAAGAGGTTATATTTGAGTTAAACTTTTCACTTGCTATGTTGCATATTTTTGTTTTTGTCATTGACAAGGATGCAAGAATAGTAGCTTGAGAAAATCTTGAATGGCTTCCTTTTATTGCATTTGGACACATTTTCAATGAAATTAGCTTTTTGTTAAATAATGTCTAACATGACAGCGACAATAAATACTGCAAAATACATTGTACAATACATGAAGAAAAGTAGGCTCTGCTCATCTTTGA
The DNA here is from genome assembly GCF_023864345.2 of Schistocerca serialis cubense. Lineage (NCBI taxonomy): Eukaryota > Metazoa > Arthropoda > Insecta > Orthoptera > Acrididae > Schistocerca > Schistocerca serialis. Next base: position 375,341,393 of record NC_064643.1, on the reverse strand, counting down.
ATTCTGAATGGTCTCCTTTGCTGCTTAGCTGTTTACATCCTTCCAGAACTTTCTTTACTATGTCTTTAAAAAAAAAGAAGTCAGCACATGATGGAATAGCTTGTGTACTATGCTACAGCCCGTACGCACTCATAACAAATTTGCTGCTTTATGAACAGAAAAGAATTCCACTTCCAGGTTGCAGGGATGTGTTAATAAGTTTGCAGGAAAATTTTTTTGATTTCCTGCAATCATTTAAAGAGGCCATAGGTGAACAGGAAGGGAAAAGAACACAGAATCCAGTTAGTTCCTTAGTAACTCGAGTTTCAAAAAGTATGCAGTCTCAATTACAATATCCATGAGTGAGTTTGATGACTGCAGATATGAGTATGTTTCCATAATGATATGACAAAGATAACCATGTAACTAACTGGTGTAATTAATGTGTAGTAACAGATACCTGTTTTTTTTTTTTTTTATAAAAAAGAAACAGACTATACATCAAGCCCTGACTTTTCTATGTAAATATGTAATTACTTCAAAGCATAAAATTGCTACTTTCTTGTGGCTCTTTCTCAGTGAACTCAATATGCTTGACATAAGTGAAAAGCAGGAGATTAATAGCTGTGTTAACAAATGTGTGCAGGCTGTGCGGGTACAATATCCAATCATTAATATAATTGTTTTTGTACAGGTAGTACATTGTGTCCTACTGCTGAATGCAAGTATTATAATTCTCATATTATTTTGTCAGTGTAAAACATTTTTTCCAAGTAAGCAGACAGCAGATAAAATAGCTAGTATGTATTCTAATGCATCTGGAGATGGTGGCATCTCGGAGGAGACATGAAAAGTATCTACCAGGCTGTAGTTGCAAGATGTATTTTATGTATCCCAACAACAAGCGCCTTCATATGTTTTCTTTGTAAATGCAGCCATCTCCTAGAATTTTGATATAGTGTTTATTTAAAGTGTTCGTAATTTGTGTTCGTAATTTATGATCACTGACAAACTGAATCAATCTTCTGTTTGGAAATTATTATTTCTTTCCATTAATTGTAAGGAAACATCAAAGTGTTTTTCATGTGCTATAGGTGGGTAATTGTGTCATGTTCTTTAGAATGTTGCATTAGCATAAAAAATGAGAGTGATAAAGAGAGAGAAGGGCTGAAGGGAGGATTTGGGGGGGGGGGGGGGGGGGGGGGGAGGGATAGAAGTTTTTAAAATTTGGTGCTACAGAACTTTGCTGAATATTAGAGGGGTAAATTGAATAACTGTTGAAGAACCACTGAATCAAATGGGAGACAAAAGAAATTTGTAGCAGAAGTTGACTAAAAAGGAAATTAGTGGATAGGACACATCCCGAAGTGAGATTGAAAAGTTTAGTTTGGTAATGGAAGGGAGTGCCGGGGATAAAAATTGTAGAGGTAGACAAAGATGTGACTCTCATAAGCTAGTCCAAATGGTTGCAGTTCTTATGAAGAGGCTTTGAAGGGGTTAAGCTAGCATGTAGAGCACCATCAAATAAGTATGTGGACTGAAGATGATAGCAGCAGCAGCCCCATCACTTGTTCAAAGTGATGATCCTCAACAATAATAAATTTATTGATCATTATTGTGAAGGATTTCTGACAGAGAAGTATTATTTCATTGGTAATGACTCTGCAACAACTTGCAAGAATTACTTATATTTATAAAAAGGAAAGTAAACCAGTTTGAACAGTTAAAACTAGATAATAACTATTTTCAAATATGGAGATGTGTCTATTCTACCACCTATCAAGGTCATTTACCTATAAATGTTGGCATTTATGTACGATCAACATTTAAAAGTTAATGTATATAAAGACTACAAAAGGAAAAGTTACTGATGAAAAATTTGTATGTGACAGACAGGTATTACCAACAGAAGTACAAGTTACAAATTAGGTATTACTTGGCAAAAACTTAAACATTTACTTACAGTGATGATTCAAAATGTTGCGACTGGCTGAATGTGACCTGGTAGCATTGTGGGCACATGATGTGGTAAGAAAAGTATATAAGCAGAGTCAACACTAACGTGGAACCGTTCTAGCTATGACATGGGATACAAATAGGGAAATCCATTAACATAAGTGATTTTGACAAAGGGGAACAAGCATTTCGAAAACAGTGAAGCTGTTTGCGTACAACTGTCGTGAGCATCTGAGGAATGTGGTTGAAGGTCGGTGAAACCAACGGACAGGTGACAAAGCATTAAATGTCCACACCTCATCACAGAATGTGAAGGCAGGGATTTTCCTGCTTTGTAAAGCAAGATACGAGGCAGTCTGATGACATTACAGTGCTGGTGCAGGCACACCTCTTCCCTAAGAGCAATTGCATCTTCCAGGGGGATAACTGCCTGTGTCCTAGAGCACAATCATGCAACAGCAGTTTCAGAAACATGACAGTGAACTCATGTTGGTGTCTTAGCCACCAAATGCACCTGATATGACCCAATGGGACACATGTGATGCTATGAACTCATCGCTTTGTGCCTAAAAACCATTGGCCTGTAATTTACAGGAATTACCTGGTCTGTGTATAGTGATACAATGCCACATACTTCCAGAAATTTACCGAGGACTTGTTGAAACAATGCCACACATTATGACTGCTGTATTGGTTTATAAATATGGACCACCATGTTATTAAGCATATTGGCTCGTCAGTGTATGTTAGCTAAAGCAGTACTTATGGTGTCATATTCCCCAACCAGTTGCTCTGTTGTAGTACAATCCACCTATATCTTTCAATATCTTTCAAGTGCAATAGGGGGGTTCCAGTGAGTTATTAAAACATAGTGGAATGGAACATTATAGACACTTGACCAGGGCACTATATGGTTATGCTAAATCATTTTCAGTGTATCTGCAGTGCAGTAGTCCAGTATCAAAAGCTACAGTCAGATTATCCAGATTTTTGGCATGAGCTGTTCCATTCTGCTGTGTTCTAATAATTTCATTGAGAAATCTACATTTGCGTTTCAAAGACAAATAAGGAAAGAACATATCACAACACAACTACTTCTGTTTTGAGGAATATACTCTGAAGGAAAACAAATCACAACACCAAGGAGGTGTGCGACATAAATGACAAGTTGTAGTTGTGTTTCTACAGCTGAAACACGATGCCTATTCAAATTTTGTGTCAGTCGCATAAGAGTGATGTTAGTAGCCCCACTTTGAGTATGAAAATCAGGTTTGCTTTAAATACAAGCTGTTACTGTCATGTGTGTTACCTTTGAGATTGGATGTGTTGAGTTGATATTACTCAAGAATGCCCTTAAGGTGACAAAGACACTTATCACCTCAACTGAGTTTGAACGAGGTCATGTAATAGGACAATGAGAAGCTGGATGATCCTTCTGCCATATTGCAATAAGATTTGACGGGAATGTAGCAACTGTACATGATTGGTGGCTGTGATGGTCACAAGAATGTATGGTTGCAAGAAAAACAGGCTGCAGATGGGTTCGTGGCATTACTGAGAGAAAAGACTATTATCTGGCTGTGTGGCATCACACTGCATCTGCAGCAGCAATTCGAGCAGTGGCTGGCACCACAGTGACATGACAAACTGTTACAAATCAGTTACTTCAGGTACAGCTCTAAGTCACATGCTCTGTAGCGTGCATTCCCCTGACCCCAAACCGCCACCATTTGTAACTGCAGTAGTGTCAAGTGAGAATCCATTGGAGGGCAGGGTGGAGGTCTGTTGTGTTTTCTGATTAAAGCTGGTTCTGCCTCAGTGCCAGTGATGGCCATGTGATGGTTTGGGAGGAGGCCAATTGAGGACCTGCATCCAACCTGTCTGCATGCTAGGCACACTGGACCTACAGGTGGACTTATAGTCTGTGTTGCGATTTCATACGACACCAGGAGTGCTATCATGGTTACCCCACAAACACTGATTCCTAAATTGTGCATCTTATGGTTGTCCCATGCACCGTGACTGCAAAATTTATGTCACTCTGGTGATTCGACCTGTTGTGGTGCCATACATGAACAGCATTCCAGGGTGTGTTTTCCAACGGGATAATGCTTGCCCACACACCGCCGTTGTAACCCGACATGCTCTACAGAGTGACGACGTTTTGCCTTGGCCTGCTCAGTCACCGGATCTGTCTCCAATCGAGCACAAGTTTGGGCATAATTGGACGACAACTTTCAACATCATCCACAAGCAGCATTAACTTGTATTGACTGAGCAAGTTCGACAGGCGTGGAACTCCATCCCACAAACCGATGTCTGGCACCTGTACAACACAATGCGTGCACATTTACATGCTTGCATTCAACATTTGCAATGGCTTTGTGCTTACATTACCCTGTGATCTTACAAAGTTAATCACTTAAAAATATTACTCAGAAAAATTTATTCCCAAAATTTTATTATGCTACATTATTATTATTTTTTGTTATGGTTTTAGGGTGCAAAACTGCTACAGTCATTAGCGCCCAGTCTGTGGCTTAGGGAGAGGTAAACAAAAAAGGGAAATCAGCAGCAATGGGAGCGAAACTCAAAAAGTGGGGAAACTAAAAAACAGAAGGAAATCTTAGAAAACCACTACAGAAGGGTGGCGGGGGGTGTTTTCCCCAAAAAGAGCTTCAAATAACTGACGTCATCTCACTGACACTGATAAAGTCAAGGACGCAATCGGCTGAGCGCGTGTCATCTACTAAAATGGAAGATATACCGGGCGACAGCTGTAGACGGGTGCGTAGCAGAGTAAAATAGGGGCACTGAAGTAAAAGGTGTGTCACCGTCCACAGTTGGGAGCAGTGGGGACAAAGAGGGGAGGATTGCCACTTAAAAGATATCAATGGCTAAAAAGACAGTGCCGTATCCGAAGTCTAGTTAAAATTACCTCCTCCCAATAAGTTCAGGACGAAGAGGTCCAAGCACAAGGAAGAGCTTTCACCTCCCGCAATTTATTATTGGGAAGTGTAGACCAATGTGAGTGCCATAAAAGAGCAACACAATGACATAAAACACTCTGTAGATTGGCGAAGGGAACCATGCGAACAGCACGCTCAAGAAGGGAGAGTGCAGCCTTGGCCGCTATATCGGCCACCTCGTTTCCACGGATGCCAACCTCCTGGGATCCAGAGAAGTGCCACAGAGGCCCCCCAAGTGGAGGCAGTCCTGAATCCGGTGGACCCGAGGGTGGACAGGATAAAGAGCTTGGAGACTGAGGAGAGAGCTTAGCGAATCTGAGCATATAGTATACTGTATCTGCTGATGACGACGGATGTATTGGACAGCATGGAGAACAGTGTAAAGATCCTCAGCAAAAACCAAACATTGGTCAGAAAGCCAAAATTGATTTGGTGTGTCGCCAACAATATAGGCACTCCCAACACCAAATGATGTTTTTGAGCTGTCATGTAAGTAAATGTGGCATCCTTCATTTGTGCTCATAGAGCAGCAGATGCCTGATGATAAACGAGAGAAGGGCTCCTTGGGAAGCTGATAAAGTCCACGGCGCAGGCAGGTGCGGAGGCGGATCCAAGGTGGTGTTGTACCTCCAGTTGCCAAGAAAGTTTTAGGAAAGTGGAAGGAAAGAGAACGTAGCAGTTGATGGAAGCGGACTCCTGGTGGTAGTAGAGAGGAAGGGCGGCCTGCATACCCTGAATCCAAGGAGGTGTCGAAGAAAAGGTCATGGGCCAGATTAGCAGGCATGGAAGACAGATGGCTAGCATAATGACTCAGAAGGACAGCTCGCCGATTGGACAGCGGAGGTTAAGCAGTCTCAGCATAAAAGCTTTCCACAGGGCTGGTGTAAAAAGCTCCAGAAGCTAAACGCAATCCACGGTGGTGAACAGAGTCAAGACGCCAAAGAATAGAGCCAAGCAGAGGAGTAAACTATGCTTCCATAGTCCAATTTCGAGCGCACTAAGACGCAATAGAGGTGGAGAAAGACCACTCACTCTGCTCCCCAGGAGGTACCATTCAGAACACGGAGGGTGTTGACGGATCGCAGACAGCGAGCTGGAAGATAGGAAACATGGGAGGACGAGCACAGTTATGTGAAACATAAGACCCAAGAATTTAGTGATGTCCACGAACTGGTCAACAGGGCCTAGATGTAGGGAAGGCAGAAGAAACTCCATACGACGCAAAAAATTGACACGAACAGTCTTACTAGGAGAAAAGCGGAAGCCGGTTTCGATGCTCCAAGGGTGGAGGCAATCGAGACATCCTTGAAGACGTCGTTCAAAAAGGCTGGTCCATTGAGAGCTGTAGAAGATCACAAGATCATCCACAAAGAGGGAGCCCAAGACATCGGGAAGGAGACAATCCATAATTGGATTTATGGTGATGGCAAACAGTACAACACTTAGCACGGAGCCCACAGGTACACCGTTTTCTTGGGAGAAAGTACGGGAGGGAGTAGTGTTCACCCGCAATTTAAATGTGTGCTCTGCCATAAATTCACAAATAAAAAGGGGCAGCCGACCTCGAAAGCCCCAAGTGAACAGTGTGCGGAGGATGCCTTTCCTCCAACAGGTCTCGTATGCTCTCTCCAGATCAAAAAATATTGCTACCATTTGGCGTTTCCTGATAAAATTGTTCATGATATATGCGGAAAGAGCAATAAGATGGTCAAATGCAGAATGATGCTTTCGGAAACCACATTGGGCAGGTGTTAAAAGCCTTCGGGACTCCAGCCACCAAGCTAAACGGCAATTCACCATATGCTCCAAAACCTTACATACACTACTCGTGAGAGAAATGGTGCGATAGCTAGAGGGGAGATGTTTGTCCTTTCCAGGTTTCGGAACAGGAATGACGATAGCTTCCCGCCATCTTCTGGGAAAAGTACCATCGTTCCAAATTTGATTATAAAGGCGAAGGAGGTAAGTAGACTATGGTCTGATAAATGCAGTAACATTTGGATATGGATACCATCCAGTCCTGTGGTGGAAGAGCGAGAAGAAGAGAGTGCGTGTTGGAGTTCCCGCATGGAGAAAACAGTATTATAGCTTTCGCTATTTTGAGAGGAGAAAGCAAGAGGTCACACTTCCGCTACATGTTTCTTTGGGAGAAAGGCCGGCGGGTAGTTTGAAGAGCTCGAAATCTCAGCAAAGTGTTGACCCAATAAGTTAGAAATTGTGACGGGGTCCACTAAGGTATCATGTGCGACAGTGAGCCCAGAGATCGGGGAGAAACCAGGCATGCCAGATAACCGTCAAATTCGATGCCATACCACTGAGGAGGGAGTGAAGGTGTTAAAAGAGCTAGTAAAGAAGTCCCAGCTTGCCTTCTTGCTATCGCGGATGACGCGGCGGCATTGTGCATGTAACTGTTTATAGCGCATACATTTGGCCAAAGAAGGATGGTGATGGAAAATGCGAAGAGCACGTCGCCGTTCACATACTGTGTAACAACACGCCTCGTTCCACCAAGGAACTAAGATACGAGGTATTGAACATTCCGCGACTGTAAGAAAAACTTCTGTAACATGAGTTACCTGATCATCAACGCTAGGAAAGTGACGGTCATCGAATGTCGCTAGAGACAAAAAAAGTGTCCAGTCGGCTTGGGCAAACTTCCAGCGTCTCGGGCACATAGATGGCAGTTGTGGCTGCAGTCGAAGGACACATGGAAAATGATCACTCAAGTGTGTATCAGGAAGAGCGAACCATTCAAAGCACCGAGCTAGCTGAACAGTACTGACCAAAAGGTCCAAATAAGAGAAATTTATTGTGGAGGCAGACAAAAATGTAGGTTCCCCAGTGTTGAGGCAAACAAGATCCACTTTGTGGAAAACGTCAATCAATAGGGAGCCTCGCGGACAAGGACACGGAGATCCCCAAAGCGGGTGGTGGGCATTGAAGTCCCCAACTAGGAAATAGGGAGGAGGGAGCTGACCAAGGAGATGAAGGAGATCAGCTCTTGCCATCAGTGTGGACGATGGAATGTATACGCTACAAAGAGAGAAGGTGTATCCAGAAAGGGAAAGACAGACAGTAACAGCTTGGTAGGAACTGTTTAAGGGGATTGGGTGATAACGGACAGTATCATGGTGAAAATCATAAGTCCCCCATGTGCCAAAGTGCCATCAACAGAGGGGAGATCAAACCGGACTGACTAAAAATGAGGGAAAACAAAGCGATCATGGGGACGCAGCTTTGTTTCCCGAAGACAGAAGATGAACGGCAATTAGGTTCATAAGAGGATCAATGATCCATCCCGATTGGCTCTAATGCCGCAGATGTTCCAATGGATAATTGACTAGGGTGGACGGAGATGGGAAGAATCTTACCACAGTTGCTCTCAACTCAACGACTGCTGAGAACCGGTGGCCGACAGCGTGGAATGGCATTCAGCCAAAGGCAGAAGATGCTGATCCATAGGTTGTTCGAGGACAGCTCCTCCCACCAGTGATTGGCTGGTTGATCGGCCGCCAGCAGTGCGCCTTGGCGACACGGAAGATGGCTGAGGGCAGTTACCGCCAGGTGGCCCTGTGGATGAGACACACTGTGGCGGAGAAGGAGAGGAATTTGGTTTCTTATGAGCCTTCTTGGAAACAGGACTTTGAGATGAGGGAGGAATCGATGGTTGTGAAGTCGGGGTAAGTAAAAAATCTTCGCAAGTAGGCTCTTTTTTGGAAGCCGGGTGTCTGATTTTGGGGCTCATGATTTAGCAGAAGCCGATGAGGGGCGAGCCGTAGAGTGAGCAGGTGAGAGTGGGGAGGTTGAACGGGCGATCTGACGACCGTGCCACTAAAGGTGAGATCACAAGTCTGCGTGGCTGCCTTCTTAGTAGGCCGAGAAGATGTAAGGACAGTGCTATATTTACCTGCTGGAGGCACAGTGGGCTTTCAACTGGTGAATGACTTATGAGCAGCAAATGTAGACACCTTTTCCTTCACTCTGATTTCCTGAATAAGCCATTCATCTTTGAAAATGGGGCAATCTCTAGAAGAAGCAGCGTGGTCACCCATACAGTTGATGCAACGAGGGGATGGAGGTGGACAAGCACCCTTATGGGCATCCTTGCCACACGTAATCCCCATTTGGCCAGATTGGAACATTACTGGCTGGTATGATTAAACTGCTGGCACTGATAGCAACGCATTGGGTTGTGGATGTAAGGGCAAACTGAAATTATCTCATAGCTCGCTTTAATGTTCGATGGAAGTTGAACTCTGTCAAATGTCAAGAAGATAGTACGGGTTGGTACCAAGTCCTGGTTAACTCTTTTCATGACTTGATGTACAGCCATTACGCCCTGGTCAGAGAGGTAGTTTTGAATTTCCTTGTTGGACAATCCATTGAGTGAGTGAGTATAAACCACCCCGCATGATGAATTTAAAGTGCGGTGCGCTTCCACCTGGACAGGGAAGGTGTGTAACAGTGAAGTTCGCAGCAATTTTTGTGCCTGGAGGGCACTGATTGTTTCTAACAACAAGGTGCCATTTCATAACTGGGAACAAGACTTTACAGGACCTACAATTGCGTCAACACCTTTCTGAATAATGAAAGGGTTGACTGTGAAGAAGTCTTGACCTTCATCTGACCGAGAAACAACAAGGAACAGTGGCACTGATGGAAGAACTGTCCATGGCTGAGACTCATTTAACTTTCGCTTGTGAGCAGAAATTGTAGATGTAGAGGAAAGCATTGCAGAAGTATCCCCCATGATTACCGGCATCTCCGATGGTGCACTCCTTCCTTGTGGGGGCCCTCTCTGAGGGCACTCCTGCCTCCTGAGAAACAGACGGAGGGACCAACCGGCACGTTCGGAAGGTACCAGCTCGGGTAATCACCCCTGGCCCTGGCCGTTACCAGGGGGTACGTACGTGTCCTACCTGTCTACCCGGGGCAGGGAATTACGTGTTACCCCATCACAGGCTACATGTAGGTCGGCCTTCAACATGCAGAGGGAGGAAAGAAAGATAAAAGGAGGAACAAAGAAAAGGAAACAAGAGAGGTCTGAAACGCCGCAGCGGAGAAGAGGGCAGAGAGAAGAGGCAAGGAAAAGATAAGGACAAAGGGAGGACAGAGACTTCCCAGCATAGAAAGCAAAGAAGAGAGACTGTCTTAGGCCATGTCCTATGTGAGCAACAGAAGCGAGTGACTTCTGGATACGCGACACTCCAGCGACAAGCAGCAACATTGGGTGACAACCTTGGGTGTCCTGCGTGCGAGCGACCATGTCACGCTACAAGATGGCTGCTTGGAGTCAACCAGCTGTTTCTATAAAACGGCGTCCTTAACCTGTAGAATACTGTAGCTGGAGAGTAAGACTAGGTAATTAGGTTTACTTAAGAAAACAAAGCAAAAAGGAATTCTGTGTATGAAATTTACAAATGAAGGAACCTCTATGGAGAATTTCATGAGTATCGTCAACTAAGAAGATCACCAGACAAGTTCTTTGAATACACGTGAATGAGCAGAGGAGCATTCGACTATCTCATCAATAAATTAAATACGAATGTTTTTTTTTATATGATCAAGAACTTTTAATAGCCAATAAATGCAGAGGAATAATTATTACATGACTCACTACGCTAAATACAAACATATGGACAATGAATGAGATGCATGGATAATAGGTAGCTGTGGTGTAGAGGTAGCGCATACGGTTCATAATTACGGGCGGTTCGATACTTGGCAATTGTTAAATTTTTACTGACTCAATTACGATTCTGTATATTAAGTTTTACGTACAGGGTGGTCCATTGATACTGACCGGGCCAAATATCTCATGAAATAAGCATCAAACGAAAAAACTACAAAGAACAATACTTGTCTAGCTTAAAGTGGGAAACCAGATGGCACTATGGTTGGCCTGCTAGATGTTGCTGCCATAGGTCAAACTGTATCATCTGCATTTTTTTAAAATAGGAACCCCATTTTTACTACATATTCGTGTAGTATGTAAAGAAATAGGAATGTTTTAGTTGGACCAGTTTTTTCGCTTTGTGAAAGATGGCACTGTAATAGTCACAAATGTATGAGTACGTAGTATCACACAACATTCCGCCAGTGCGGGCGGTATTTGCTTCATGATACTTTACCCGTGTTAAAATGGACTGTTTACCAATTGCAGAAAAGGTCGATATCGTGTTGATGTATGGCTATTGTGATCAAAATGCCCAACGAGCGTGTGCTATGCATGCTGCTCGGTATCCTAGACGACATCATCCAAGTGTCTGGACTGTTCGCTGGATAGATACATTATTTAAGGAAACAGGAAGTGGTTGGCCACATGTGAAATGTCAACCAAAACCTGCAACAAATGATGATGCCCAAGTAGGTGTTTTATCTGCCCCCTCGACATCAAAATTAGAGAGCAGGCAGCGTGGTTCTGGGTTAAGAAAGGGAACGTCACAAAGACAGAAGAGATATTAGGCACTGGGGCTAGGGATAAGGGTGAGATTCGGCAAAGGGGCGAACAAGTGTGGCAAGAACTATGGGAGGCGGATGAAACAGGGCGTAGAACATTTGAACTTCTTCCAAACATTAGGGAACGATTGAAAATGACATACTTTGAACCCACTAGAGGACTAATCCATTTTCTCACTGGACATGGGCCATACCCGACATACTTATGTCGGTTCGGGAAAAGGGCCACACCTGTGTGTGAATGTGGTGAACCGGAGATCATGTGATCTACAAGTGCCCCCTTTTCAATGATGTTGGTTCCACATTACGTGACCAATTACCTGACTGTGACACACACCAACTAATAAGACAACAAGAACTTTTCAACCTCTCAATAAACTAGCAGGTGAGGTATCACGAAAAGTGCTACAGGAATACCCAAGGGACATAAATTAATGTAAAAAATTGAGACGTATTAAATACTGAATACGCGCCCTACTCCTATACCGTCTGTGCGTGGATAGGACGACTTTCTCGTAGTCTGGAATCCGCCACGTACAAGACTAGGGGGAGTGGGGAACATCATCACCAATTAGACAAAGCACCGGATCTGACTTAGGTTAGAACTAGTTAGTAGGACTTAGATCAGGAAATTAGTTAGTAGGAAACTGCGGCAAATAACATCTTGGCCTGCCCAATGTCAGGGTCATGCCCATCAGGATTAGCTTGATGGGCAAGGCAATAAAGTAGGTTTATATATATCTCTGACACAACTGTGACGCTGCAGGCAGTAGAGTTTAGTCAAGATATGATACACTAAATACTAATACTTGTAGGAATTTAGCTGCCCATTGTAATTAGTTATAGCTGTAGCTCACAATTAATTAAATCATAATTAGCTGCATTTGATGTTTAAACAAATTAAGACCCACTAATCCTATAAGGAAGTGGGTTATGGTGTATCATTATTATTGTTGTTGAAATAAAGATTTTTTTTTTTTTTTTAAGTAGGTGTTTTAGGTGCTGTCGCGGCTAATCCGCACACCAGTAGCAGATAAACTGTGCTAGAATCGGGACTCTCAAAAACATAGGTGTTGAGAATGCTACATCAACATCGATTGCACCCTTACAGTATTTCTATGCACCATGAATTGCATGGCGACGACTTTGAACATCGTGTACAGTTCTGCCACTGAGCACAAGAGAAATTACGGGATGATGACAGATTTTTTGCACGCATTCTATTTAGTGATGAAGCATCATTCACCAACAGCGGTAACGTAAACCGTCATAATATGCACTATTGGGCAACGGAAAATCCACAATGGCTGCAGCAAGTGGAACATCAGTGACCTTGGTAGGTTAATGAATGGTGCGGCATTATGGGAGGAAGGATAATTGGCCCCCATTTTATCGATGGCAATCTAAATGGTGCAACGTATGCTGGTTTCCTACATAATGTTCTACCGATGTTACTGCAAGATGTTTCACTGCATGACAGAATGGCGATGTACTTGCAACATGATGGATGTCTGGCACATGGCTTGCGTGCGGTTGAAGCAGTATAGAATAGCATATTTCATGACGTGGTTGTTGAAGCACCATACCATGGGCTGCACATTCACCAGATCTGACATCCCCAGATTTCTTTCTGTGGGGAAAGTTGAAGGATATTTGCTATCGTGATCCACCAACAACGCCTGACAACATGCGTCAGTGCATTGTCAATGCATGTGCGAACATTACGGAAGGCAGACCACTCGCTGTTGAGAGGAATGTCGTTACACGTATTGCCAAATGCATTGAGGTTGACAGACATAATTTTGAGCATTTATTGCATTAATGTGGTATTTACAGGTAATCACACGGTAACAGCATGCGTTCTCGGAAATAAGTTCACAAAGGTACATGTATCACATTGGAACAACCGAAATAAAATGTTCAAATTTGTAGTTTCTTCTTTTGACGCTTATTTCGTGAGATATTTGGCTCGGTCACGATCAATGGACCACCCTGTATATTGTTAACACTGCACCGCTAAATATATTTTTAAGGTCTTGCCAAAGTACTTCATCTTCACAGCTATCCCAGTATGTCACACACATTTAATTCCTAATAAATTACAATGAACCATGAAATTTTACAGATATTTCATGTTGCGAACGTAATTCATCAGCAGTCAGTGTTAAGGCCAAGCGTTTCAATTACTCTAAATAGTCTGTAAAAGTAAAGCTTACAAAATTTTTGAAAAGAAAGTGATTTGTCTAAAGTATGAAACAAAAAATATTAGGGAAACGTTTGGTGCTCCTCATTTTCTGTTCATGATTTCGAGCATCATTCAAAGACACGTAGAACATTTCTCTGATCTACTTATTTTTTTTACACAAATAATTTCATAATATATTTGAATGATTTCTTCCATTTTTTAATTTCAAGTTTCATTCAGAAAGCATGATCTTACTGACTCCTTGTTTTCCTTCCTGACATACTTGATTCGAAGGAAGCCTTTTTGGCCTTTAAATACCGCACCAGTCTATCTTTTTATGTGCAAAATAACTAGGTCTTGAACAGATGACATTTTTTGACACTTCATTTAAAGCAGCTTTTCGTGAAATATTTCAATTTTTCCTTACTGTGATTACTTTCAAGCTGTTAAATATTTCCATGCCAAACTAGCCCTCATGCTGATCACTTTGATATCCCGTTTACCTGTTTCTCTCCACTTGTTTGCCTATGAAAACTTGGACAAAACTTCATGGTGTAAGTTGTAGGGAGTCTTGTTTTCGCTCTGCTCACGCATTTACAAAAACATATCGAGTGTTAATCATATGATAAAATAGTCCTTTCTGTGTGCTGTCATTTCCATACATCATCATGTCGATATCTTGAACCTTTTATGAGATACGACGATTTTTACGACCACTTGATTCCCGAAGCGCAGAAAAGGCTCGGACTCGATGCGATATAACAACCAATATCTCAAGAATGAAAAGAGATATCATTCCGGTCTCAACTTTAAATACAATTTAGATATATTGGTTACATTTCATAATTTATGGCCTTAAATGAATTATACGGAAAGTCTACACAATGTGATTTTACCTCTGCAAATTCTTAAAAATTTCTTGCAGCCATGTACTCAATTTTGTGCAGCACAGTGACTATGACAAATAACGAAAATAAATTCCGACCTTTATCATTTAAGGATATCAAGCTATAGGTTGCAGAAGAATCAAATTTTTTCACCAAATAGTTTTCTTAACATCGGATGTTAAGTAATTCACAGCTGCCATCATGTCCGCTCCACCGCTTTGTCAAGAAGACACGTGGCTGTTGCTCTGTGGCGCGCATGCTGCAACGACAAGATTGAAACACGTTTGAATTCAAACGTCGCCAGTTGCAGCGGGAGACAGGCAGCGACACAGATGTCACTCACTTAGGACACTTCCATAACTACACCTGCGGTTGTGTTTTGTCACCTGAAGCTGTTGCATGCTTCTGTCGCTCACGGAGGACACGGCCTAAGTTACAAGCATCTGTTGCCGGACTTAGGCACGAAACGTACTCCCATAGGGGGAGAAGGGGAAGGGAAGAGGCAATAGTGGGGGGGGGGGATGTGGAAAAGGAAGGTATGCAGCCTGGAAAGGAAAGAGAGCCGCACTAGCTCGTGGTCCCGTGCTCGCCACGCACGTATCCACAAAAGAATTGTGGACCCCCTCGGGGGACATTAATTATTTTTTTGCGTTGCAATATTTTCCATCATGGTAACTTTTTAACTACTGCATGTACGAGGGCAGTTCAATAAGTAATGCAACACATTTTTTTTCTCGGCCAATTTTGGTTGAAAAAACCGGAAATTTCTTGTGGAATATTTTCAAACATTCCCACTTCGTCTCGTATAGTTTCATTGACTTCCGACAGGTGGCAGCGCTGTACGGAGCTGTTAAAATGGCGTCTGTAACGGATATGCATTGCAAACAACGGGCAGTGATCGAGTTTCTTTTGGCGGAAAACCAGGGCATCTCAGATATTCATAGGCACTTGCAGAATGTCTACGGTGATCTGGCAGTGGACAAAAGCACGGTGAGTCGCTGGGCAAAGCGTGTGTCATCATTGCCGCAGGGTCAAGCAAGACTGTCTGATCTCCCGCGTGCGGGCCGGCCATGCACAGCTGTGACTCCTGCAATGGTGGAGCGTGCGAACACACTTGTTCGAGATGATCGACGGATCACCATCAAACAACTCAGTGCTCAACTTGACATCTCTGTTGGTAGCGCTGTCACAATTGTTCACCAGTTGGGATATTCAAAGGTTTGTTTCCACTGGGTCCCTCGTTGTCTAACCGAACACCATAAAGAGCAAAGGAGAACCATCTGTGCGGAATTGCTTGCTCGTCATGTGGCTGAGGGTGACAATTTCTTGTCAAAGATTGTTACAGGCGATGAAACATGGGTTCATCACTTCGAACCTGAAACAAAACGGCAATCAATGGAGTGGCGCCACACCCACTCCCCTACCAAGAAAAAGTTTAAAGCCATACCCTCAGCCGGTAAAGTCATGGTTACAGTCTTCTGGGACGCTGAAGGGGTTATTCTGTTCGATGTCCTTCCCCATGGTTAAACGATCAACTCTGAAGTGTATTGTGCTACTCTTCAGAAATTGAAGAAACGACTGCAGCATGTTCGTAGGCACAAAAATCTGAACGAACTTCTCCTTCTTCATGACAACGCAAGTCCTCACACAAGTCTTCGCACCCGAGAGGAGCTCACAAAACTTCAGTGGACTGTTCTTCCTCATGCACCCTACAGCCCCGATCTCGCACCGTCGGATTTCCATATGTTTGGCCCAATGAAGGACGCAATCCGTGGGAGGCACTACGCGGATGATGAAGAAGTTATTGATGCAGTACGACTTTGGCTCCGACATCGACCAGTGGAATGGTACCGTGCAGGCATACAGGCCCTCATTTCAAGGTGGCGTAAGGCCGTAGCGTTGAATGGAGATTACGTTGAAAAATAGTGTTGTGTAGCTAAAAGATTGGGGAATAACCTGGTGTATTTCAATGCTGAATAAAACAACCCCTGTTTCAGAAAAAAAAAATGTGTTGCATTACTTATTGAACTGCCCTCGTATAATGTTTCAATTTAACATTCAGCCTCTGTGAATCAGCTACTCATAACTCTCTGTCACAGTATATTTTGTTCTGTTGTCTCTAGATTCATTAATTTTTAGAGTTTGTCAAAATCTGATTATGTTCCATTTTATCAGTGCTACTTGTGGTATACCAAAGTGTCTTCTGTCAGAAATATGCTATTTTAAACCAGCAGATGTTATAATTACTTCTTCTGGTTGAAGATGGTCGGAACAACCAAAACTGGTCGAATAAATATAATTTATACAGCTAATTGACAAATAAAGATGCTTTCCTAGGCTGTAGCCAGTTACCTAAATAAATTCGTAAGAGCACTTTATTTTTCTCACTCAATATGCTGTTAAAATAGGGGCACCTGTGCAAAAACATCTTAGTCTCTGTTTCATTGACAATGGTGCAATCTAGTAAAAATTTTATAGTGCCATCTTGGAGGCCCCTGTCATTCATATGAATTTTGCCTCTACTGTTTTTTGTGAGACCTTAAATATCAATCTGGCAAATCATTTCAGTACAATTCTCAAGAAAATTGACTTAAGTTTTCCAAGCATCTGTAACACCCTAAAGCAAGATTAGTTTTTCAAGGGCTGTGTGGTAGAATGCTTGCCTGTACTGTTATTGCCCTGGGTTCAGTTCCTTGCCATGGTAATTTTTAAACAAATGTGTGTGTTTTACGAGCATTTCCATGAAGAGTAAAAGTCATAAAGATGAAAAAAATGTAATTAGAAAAAACTATTTTATAAAAGATTTGTGACTAAGAACTTATATTTGCACTGAAAACTGGATTTTTGTGTGTGATACACTGTTAGAAATAAGAAAACGTGTTACAGTTTTAAACATGGCTGCTTCTCACCAACCATATATAAACTGTAAGGATTTCTACTGGCCCAGGTGCCTAAGGCTGTGTCAAAGTACAAAGACATCAGAAGAAAAATGTTAAAAACAGGGTTTCTCAAAATTTCATTCTGATGAAGACAGCCTTAGAGGTGTTGAAACCTAGGTCAATGCATCAAACAGTTATTTGCAACCAGTTGGCTGTGTGATTTCTATTGTTTGAAAAAACGTATTTTTCTTAAAAAGGATGTATGTGTTCATTATGATGTACAGGATTTGATGAATTTTGTGTTTAACTGATTAGGTACTCAATCTCAGCAAAAAAATAATGATTGAAATGAGATGCGAACTAGTGATCGAGTCATTACCAGTATCAAGTGCAACCAATTTTTTTTTTCATCCATATGTATTTTACACTTCACGGAAATGCTCGTAAAATAAGTGCCTGTCTTTACAAATTTGTGTGAGCCAGGAAGCAAACATATACAACTGATACAGTAGGCATGCACTCTACCCCAGAGCCACACTGTGTGCGCTAAAATGTACCTTACTTTACGATATTAAAGGATCCCAGAAAACTTAATTAAAAGTGATTTTCTTGGAATTTTGAACAGTTGCATAACTGTTTTGGGATGCTGATACTTCGATTTTGAACTTCACAGTCCACAAATATACAAAAAAATTACAAAAAATTTGCTTGCTGTGTGGGCTTGTGAGTTTAAGTAAATACTTTAGGAGTAAAGGACCATTTGCCAAATAGCAGAAGCATTGA
Source organism: Schistocerca serialis cubense (assembly GCF_023864345.2). Classification (NCBI taxonomy): domain Eukaryota; kingdom Metazoa; phylum Arthropoda; class Insecta; order Orthoptera; family Acrididae; genus Schistocerca; species Schistocerca serialis. The sequence goes on along the minus strand of NC_064643.1, from coordinate 375,323,296 downwards.
TTGTTGACAGGCACATTAAAAAGAAGGAAAATTTGTTAGATTTTAGGCACATTAAAAAGAAGGAAAATTTGTTAGATTTTGGATGAATCCTTAACAATCTGGAGAACACACACACACACACACACACACACACACACACCTCTCTCTCTCTCTCTCTCTCTCTCTCTCTCTCTCTTTCAGCTACATTGTGCTGGCTGATGAACACACACTGCTGGGATTGCAGTTCAGCAGGTGTACTGGGGTGAGAGGTTGTGTTTAGGGGGGAGGGGGCAGGGGGAAGGGGATAGAGGGAGAAAGGGGTGGAAGAATTGGGGAGGGGTAACTGGTGGCTCAGAGAGAGATAACAGGTGTGTGAGATAGGAATGCTGGAGGCAGAGGCACAGGTGTATGGGAGATGAATGCTGCACATGGACATCAGAGCCTATGATTTTGTGAAGCACACAGTGACCGTGATAAAAAGGCATGGATTGGGAAGGGGTAGCAGGAGAGAAAAAGAAGAGACTGTTTGGATTGTGAGGGTGTATGGGTACAGTAGGTTAATGAATATTGAGGTCAGAAGGATTATGTTAAAGGAGTAAGTGTGATAAGGATAACTCCCATCTGCATAGTTATGAGAAGCAAGTGGTGGAAGAAAGGTTGCAGATGGCACGGACTGTGAAGCAGCCACTGAATTTGAGCATGTTGGTTGGTCAACTGTGGTCTCGGTCACAGTTTGACTATGGCCATTCATTGTCGTGGTTAGCTGGTTGGTGGTCACGCCTACATAAAATACTGCACAGAAATTGCAGCAGAGTTGGTATGTGGCATGATGCTTTCACACATGGCCCTGCCTCTGATGGGATAGGGTAAGGCTGTGACAAAAAAAGATTAGTGTTTAACATCCTATGGAGATCGAGGTCATCAAGGAATGAGCACAAGCATGGAATGTTTCAAGAACTGGAACCATCCCAGCATTTGCTTGGAGCAATTTAGGGAAATCACAGAAAACCTAAATCAGGATAGCCAGACAGGGATTTTAACGATCATCCCAAATGCGAGTCCAGTCTGCTAACCACTCAGTAAAGCCTGTCACAGGACTACAATATGATGTGCTGGATTGGTGAATCAGGCAGGGCTTGCTTCTGGGTTCCACAGGGATATGACTCCTGTGCCAATGGATTAAATGCAATCTAAGTAATTTTCAACTCTTTCAGTTTCCTCTCTCTGTCAGGGATACCTACTGCTGTATCCTCCATACAGGAGTTAGTATATAAGTATGTTTGCATGACCCTCCTTTGTGAATGATTTCTTAAATGCAAGATTTAAAATTCAGGCTTTCCTTTAACAAGTGACTGGATAGAAGCCTTTGACCAACTTAGTGATTTTATGTAGGATCAGAATTTTCTCAGGTTCTTGATCAGATCTTTTGCTAAGCTATGATGATGATAGTAGTTGTATGCTTCACACATCGGATTTTGACAGAGACATGAATTTCTACTAACTTTTACCTGTCATCACTTGCATGTTCATTTTTTAACCGAGAGTAGAACAGTCTCTGCTTCCTCAGCAGTTTCCAGATTTTGTTATTAAACCACAGTGGGTCTTTTCCATCCTTAATCGACTTACTCAACAAACACCTTTCAATGGTGTGATTTACAGTGTGTTAAAAAACTTTGCCCTTAATTCTTCTATATCCATCATACTGGAACGAAATGATGTCCATTCATTTTCTAAGTGAGGTACTGCTGTTTCTAGCAAAAATGCTTTCTTAGCCATCTTGATGAATGTATAAACTTTAATAACTCCAGTCACTATAATAATGTCATGATCGCTTATCCCTGTCTCTACACTGACACTGTTGATAACATCAAGCCTGTTTGAAGCTACAAGGTGTAAAATATTTTTGTTGCATATGGGCTGTGGAACTAGCTGCTCAAGACAGTTTTCAGAAAATTTTTCAAAATTACTTCACCAGACTGCCAATCCGTACCATTTACAAAGAATGCTTAGACGTCCCAGTCTTTACTTAGTAGGTTAAAGTCACCTCCAAATAAAATTGCATGATCTGGATGGTTCTGTGCTACCAGGCATACACTTTCCTTGAATGATTTGAAAACTGTCAGTGCAGGAACAGGTGGTCTGTAAAACTGTACAATAATTGAGTTAATCTAGACCTGTTACACATGTCTTGATGATTTCATAGTCAGACTCAATTTCAACCTCAGCAGATGGTGATGTTTGGTTTGTGGGGCACTCAACTGCGTGGTCATCAGTGCCCGTACAAAGTCCCAATTTTTACACAGTCCATTTTCTTTTTCAAAATCCAGTCTAGTCACTCTCACAAATGATGATGATGAAATGATGAGGACAACACGAACACCCAGTCCCCGGGCAGAGAAATTCCCCAACCCAGCTGGGGATCTTTCCAGGGACGCTGTGATCCAGAGGCAGCAACACTAGCCCCTACACCATGAGCTGCAGACAATCTCAACAGAGAAAGTATTTTTGTCGATTGCAGTGAACACTCCATTTCCTGTCATGTATAATCTATCTTTTCCATATACATTCCATGCCTCACAAAAAGTTTCAGAGCTTTCTACTTCTGGCTTCAGCCGGCTCTTAGTTCCAAGAATCTGAGGCAAAAACTTGCTTGGCATTTTGTTATGAACACTTCAACAATTTACTGTTAAAGTGTTGACACTGGCAAGTGTTCATCAGAGGTCCTCAACACTACCACCTAGCCTTAAAAAACTGCCCATGTGCACTCCACAAGCACTCTTATCACCCAAGAAGATGCTCCCTTTGTGTAGTGCGCGCCTGACTTATCAAGGAGAGTTCTACAATTCTCCATCCCATAATGCAGATTCCCAAGTCTGCAGTCAAGACTGTTACAAAATCAACAGAGTCTTCAGTTGAGGCCCTCAACTCGGCTGCAAACCAAAGGATCCTGGTCAATTCTGGGAAAAAATGCAAATTGTAAGGCCTGCTTGTACACAGCACACTAAGCCACCCGTCTTCGGCACTTCTGATAGCTGCCATGTACACTGAGGATGGCCTCAGTACATTGGCAACAGACTTCATTGGTGTGAACGTGAGCTACAACTTGCAGATGACTGCACCCAGCACATGCTCCTCTACATCTCATCTCAGATGAGTTACCGCAGCAGACTACTGAGTGCACGATGGATCTCTCTCCAACCCTGGACATTATTTCCCTAATACTGGAGCTCCAGATTACTGGCAAACCCCCCCACCCGTGTGCCTGCTCAGACTCTGCTAAAAGCGCAGCCACCTGTCCATTCACAGGGTGAATTGGCAAAGCCAGATGGCCAGTCCCATGTGATGCGTCAGCTCCTTCATTACCACTACACCATGGAGCTTGGAGATGGCTGACCATGGCCAAAAAAAGAGTCTTCAACTAATTTCGAACTGTAGCCAACTGCTTCTGCTTCTGAACACAGCATGCGTATCCTATCCATCCTAGTACTATCATCTTAAGAATTAACCGTAAAAGCACACACAGAAAGCTAAAACTGTAACTTGCTATCTTCCTGCCATGCCATCAAAGGCTGATGCCTTACTGGGCTGTGTAGCTGGTCATTCCAAAGAAGTGATATCTGTGGTAGAGACTGCACAAATCTACACTTTAAAGTCACAAAAACGTTAGATTATACCTCTTAAATATAAAAACAAGGATGCCAACGGCCTTGCTGCATTGGTAACACTGGTTCCCGTCAGATCACCGAAGTTAAGCGCTGTTGGGCTGGGCTAGCACTTGGATGGATGATCATCCGGTCTGCCGAGTGCTGTTGGCAAGCAGGGTGCACTCAGCCCTTGTGAGGCAAACTAAGGAGCTATTTGATAGAGAAGTAGCAGCTCCGGTCTTGTAAACTGACATACGGCCGGGAGAGCGGTGTGCTGACCACATGCCCCTCCATATCCGCATCCAGTGATGCCTACGAGCTGAGGATGACACGGCGGCCTGCCAGTATTGTTGGGCCTTCATGGCCTGTTAGGGAGGAGTTAAATATAAAAACAAGGACAGAATTTAACAATTAAAGTAGGAAAAACACAGAAAAGCTAAATATGTAAAATGCTTTCTGGTGCATCACAGCCAATAGCTGGAAAGAACTAAGTCATATTCACTTGCTCCAGTCTGGGTGATGATTGGGAACTCCTTTGCAGCTGGTTCCTGGGGGTGGTGGGAGGATTAGGGGGGTGTGAGGATATGGCACAGCAAATCTGTTTGCGGACTAGGTTCACAGGATAATGGGTAACTGTGAAGGCCTTAGAGGCCTTCAGCATACTGGGCAAGGGAATTCTAATCACAGCAGATATGTTGTCCATGGGTGGCCAGGCAAAATGGGAGTGATTTGTTGATGTGGAAAGGGTGACAGCTGTCAAAATGCAAGTACTGTTGGTGGTTGGTGGGCTTAATATTGCAAAGGTCTGGATGGAGCTATTAGATCCAGGAATGAACTGAGAAGGACCAGTTGAAGATGGCAGGGGAGAAGGTGCTGATGTAAAGGAACATCGATAAGGTATCTTTGCCCTCTATCCAGGTCATGAAAGTATCATCAATGAATGTGAACCAGGAAAGGCATTTTTGAGAGGGGGGGGGGGGGGGGGCACTAGGAATGTTTCCTCTACATGGCCTATAAGCAGTTTGGCATCAGAGGGTGCCATCTGGGTGCTGATGGCTGTGCCACAGATTTGTTTGTATACCTTCCCCTCAAAGGAAAATAGTTGTGTGTCAGTGTATGATTAGTAAGGTATAAGGAATGAGTTAGTTGGAGTTGGAAGGACATTGGAAGAGGTAGTGTTCAATAGCACCAAGGACATGGACATGAGGGATGTTGTATAGGCGCGTGGCATTAACTGTGTTAAGTGGCAACCCAGGTGGTGATTATGTGGGGATGATTGAGTCAGTGAAGGAAGTGGTTTGTATCTTTGATATGAGACGCTACGCTAAGGGCAATTGGTTGGAGGGGTTGGTTGATGAGTGGATATTCACTCAGTGCGAGCTGAATAATTAGTTACAATGGGAGAAGCATGTAGAATGTGGATGTGCAGCAGGTCATTGGTGTGAAGAGAGAAATGTATTCATGGAAGAGATTCTGATATGGGCTTAGGGAATGGGGCTTATGTTGGAGTTCTGGGAGGGGTTCAGTACGGCGGAGCCAACAGGTTGAAGAGTCAGAACACTTGGCAGAAGCCTTCTCTCAGGTAGTCACTGAGCTTCATTTCAACAGTGGTGGAGTCTCTGTGTAAGCCTGTATCTATTTTTTTCTCAGCCTGATGAGGGATTTTATCCAATAACTTAGTCTACTGTTGAATCTGCTTGTCTGCCATTCAGTGCCTCCCTATGTGAGTAGCAATCTATGCTAATTCACATTTTAAGGGTAGAAATATTGACACTGGAGATTAGCTTAGTTCTTGCTGCCTTTGTTCTTTTATGATAGATCATAAAACAGAAAAGTTGATTGTACCAATAAGGACCAATAGCCATATTTATGAAAGAAGGTCTGACCTGCAATAAATGGTAAACATTAAAAAAAATTTTTTTTCCTATCTGATTTTGTTACTTATCACATGGGAAAACTTGCACCTATATTGCCCACGTTTGGCTCTATCAACTTGTTATTGGTTGAATGGATTGGAGAAGGGGCCAAACTACGCAGTCATCAGTCCCTCCGACCTTGGAATAACTAAAACCGATAAAACCTCACATTATAAGAGGGAACTACAATGGCCATAAAATTACAAACTATTGACAGGGAAGGAAGGAAGAAGAGAGAGGAAGGAAAAAAAGTGACTAATGACAGGGGCATGAAGGAAGAAGCACAGGTTTACAAGATAGACACTCAAGATAAAGCAGACCCCATAAGGAAAGGAGTGGGAAGGCAGAGGGCAGGGGTGAACCACCAAGCCCAGTTGAAGTCAGTCCAATGGGGGCGAAGGGGGGAGCAAGATGGCCTGCCATCCCCTCCACCCATCGATATGGTTGAAGGTCCCACAGTTAAATAAAGTAATAAAAACCTCTCATCACGAAGAAATCATGAAACTAGATCAGCTGCTGAGGCATTGTCAGCTAACGCCAGTGGTAGTGAGCCAGGAAAGCTAAAATTCTGTCGCACGGCAGCTAAGTTGGGACAGTCCAGTAAGAGGTGAACCACAGTTAACATTTATCCACAATGACAGAGAGGGGGTCCTCACAACGGAGGAGATAACTGTGAGTCAGCCAAGTATGGCCAATGCGGAACCGGCAAAGGAAAACAGAGGGCTTACGAGAGGTCCGTAAGGAGGACCGCCACATAGTTTTAGAATCTTTTATCACCATGAGCTTGTTCAGCGAAGAAAAAGTGTGCCATTCTGCATTCCAAAGTCCCAAAACCTGACGATGTAATGCTGAGCAAAGGTTTATTTCTGGAATGCCAATATCAAGAGATGGCCTGTTAGTAGCCAGTTTAGCCAGCCGATCAGCAAGTTCATTGCCAGGGATCCCAACATGGGCTGGGATCCAAATGAAAACCACTGAGCATCCACGTTGATTGAGGACAGAATGGGACTCCTGGATAGCTATGACCAATGGGTGGCAAGGGAAGCACTGGCTGATAGCTTGCAAACTGCTCAAGGAGTCACTACAGATAGTGAAGGACAGTCCTGAGCAGAAGCGGACATGGTCCAGTGCACGCAATATGGCTACCAATTCTGCAGTAAAAACATTACAGCCATCTGGCAAGGAACAAAGTTCCATGTTTCTCACATAGGTGTAAGTATAACCAGTGTGACCAGCAACCATGGAGCCATCAGTATAAATCACTTCTGAACTCTGGAATGAACTGAGGGGACAGGAGAATTAGAGGTGAAGGGCCTCCAGAGTGACAGAATCCTTTGAATTGATGGAGAGATCAAGACAGAGCTGCAGCCAAGAGACGCACCACAGAGGGGTACGTGCATGACTGGAGAAAAGAGGTGGTAAAGGGAAGTGCTGGAGCTCAGAAAAGAGCGACTGCATGTGGGCAGCCATGGTAAGCCCACATCATGGCCGCCACCGAGGGAGGTTGATCTCCGTGTCTGGATAAAGGAGACCATAATTAGGATGCTCTGCAGTGCACTGAATGCGAAGCTCGTAAGGTATCAGCTGTTGTTGGCGCAAAAATTGCAGCGGTGGAATCCTTGCCTCTGCGAGAAGGCTAATCACGGGGCTAGTTCGGAAGACACCAGACGCAAGTCATACCCCACAATGGTGGATGGAGCCTAGTATCTGCAATGTTGGAGGTGATGCAGAACCATAGACAGGACTCCCATAGTCTTAATGAGTCTGGACCAGCGCTTTGTACAATCGCAGTAGAATAGAGTAGTCTGACCCCAGCTGGTATTGCACAGACATCTAAGAACACTGAGATGTAACCAGCACATCCTCTTCCGCTGGCGAAGATGAGAGAGCCATATCAACTGGGCATCGAAGACCAGACCCAAGAAGCAATGGGTGTCCACCACATCAAGGGATTGGCCATCGAGGAACGGGGCCAGATGGGAATGGAATGTACGGCGACAGGAGAAATGCATGACACACGACTTGGCCACTGAAAACTGAAAGCCATGGGAGAGAGCCCAAGATTGCAATCGTCAGCGTACAAAGAGGGTGACACTGTCGGCCCAGCAGCCACCACCAGTCCATTAATGGCTACAAGAAAGAGAGGGATGCTCAGCATGGAACCTAGTGGAACCCCATTTTCTTGCCAGTGGGAAGTGCTGTAGGAGGAACCAACTTGGACCCGGAAAGAGCGACAAGAAAGAAAGTTACAGATAAAAACAGGCAGAGCGCCACAAAGGCCCCATTCATGAAGGGTCGTGAGGATGTGGTGGCGCCAGGTGGTGTCGTAGGCTTTACGCAGGTCAAAGAAGACTGCAACGAGGTGTTGCCGACGGGCAAAAGCCGACTGGATAGCAGACTCCAGGTGGATCAAGTTATCCATCGTAGAGCGGCCACAGTGAAAACCACCTTGAGTCGATGACAAAAGGTCGTGGGATTCAAGGAGCCAAAACAGCCGCCAACTCACCAGGCATTCAAGGAGTTTGCAGAGGATGTTGGTAAGGCTAATTGGATGGTAGCTATCCAACCAAAGAGGTGGCTTCCCAGGCTTCAACACCATAATAACAGTGCCTTCCTGCCACTGGATAGGAAATACCTCTCACCCCACAGACGGTTGAAAAGGGTCAGTATACGACGGTGGCCAGCCACCAATAAGAGTTGGAGCAGTTGGTTATGTATCCGATCTGGTCAGGAGCCATGTCGGGACAGAGGGTGAGGGCGCTGGCGAATTACCACTCGCCAAATGGCGCAATATAAGGCTCCAAGCAGCGAGAAATGAAAGCCAAAGGCAGTTGTTCCAAGTGCTCTTGCAGAAGGAGGAACAAGGGCGGATACAGAGTCAATGCAGAGGCTTGGGCAAAGTGTTGAGCAAAATGCCATGCGACAAAGTCCGGACAGGTAAGGACAACACCATGCACAGAAATTCCTATAATTCCGGTGGGAGGATGATGGCTAAAACTTCACCTGAGCTACGCCCAGACTTGTGAAGAGGGGGTGTGCGGTCCTATGGCATCCACATATCATTCCCAGCAAATCCGTTTCTGAAATTTGATTAGATAATGGGCCTGGACGTGGAATCGTTTAAAGACCAGAAGGAGAGCCGTAGAAGGGTGCCGCTGGAAGTGTTGAAGAGCACGGCGGTGGTATTTTATGGCCGCAGCAATTTTCGGAATCCACCAAGGGACCATCTTCCGATGGGGGGAACCCGAGGAAGAAGGGACGGCTGAAACAGCTGCAGAAAGACTGGCGGCAGTCAAAGTCTGTGTAAACTCGCTGCAGTCTGCCCTTCTCTTCCTTCATAAGAGAAGAAGCACAAAAACAAGGGCAAGGCCCCTACGGAACCCCCGAGGTGCCGGGGTCCAAGTTGGTTCCTCCTACAGCATTTCCCATAGGCAAGAAAATGGGGTTCCACAGGGTTCTGTGGTGAGCATCCCTATCTTTCTCGTAGCCTTTAATGGACTGGTGACAATCGTAGTGCCCACCGATCGCGGATCCCGCGGCCGATGTGGAGCTGCAGATCGCTTTCTAGGGGGTGCCGGAAAGAGGAATCCTGGGAGGGAGCTCCAGTACTGGCGGCTGCTGAAGACGGGGAGCGCTTCTCCAGCAGGGGAGGGGGAGCAGCTCCCGAAGGGGTGATCGTAGTTACTGACATGGAGGGGGAGCAGGAGTGGGAGAGTGAGGCGGAAGGTGTGGGGCGAATGTGGCGGGGCTGGGAAGGAGGGGGGGGGGGGGGGGTGGGGTGGATGTAACTGAAGCAAAAGTAGAAGTTACAGGCATGGGATGGAGCCGGTCATGCTTTAGAAAAGCTTCGGTGTGGGTAAGTCAATCTAAGGTCTTGTATTCTTGAATCAGACATTCTTTCGCATACACTTGGCATGCTGGTGAGTGTGGACGATGCTGCGCATTACAAGTTACGCACACTGATGGGGGAGCACAGGCACTCCCTTCATGGATGGGGGAGGGGGTGCCCACAGTCACTACAGAGGGGATCGTTGGTGCAGCAGGAAGACATGTGTCCAAACTGTAAGCATTTAAAGCATGTCATCGGTGGTGGAATGTAAGGTTTTACGACACACTGATACACCATCACCTTGACCTGGGAGAGTATCCCCCTTGAAGGCCAGGATAAAGGCGCCTGTATCAGTGCGACTGTTTTTAGGGCCTCGCTGTACACAGCGGATAAATCGAACTCCTTGCTGCTCGAGGTTTGCAAGGAGCTCCTCGTCAGTTTGGAGAAGAAGATCCCGGTGGAAAATGATGCCCCGTACAGAGTTCAAAGATCTGTGGGGTGCAACGGAGACTGGGATGTCACCGAAATGCTCAGAAGCACGCAGGGCTTCAGATTGGGCAGCAGATGATGTCCTTATGAGCAAAGAACCAGATCGCATTTTACTCATGGATTCCACTTCACCATACTTATCTTCAATCGTCTCCATGAAAAACAAAGGCTTGGTCGTGGAAAAACTTGCACCATCGGTCCTGGTACAAACCATGTACCAAGGGAAAGGTTTCAGCCTCAAGCTGGCGAGCTTGACCCTCTTCCCAGGGGCTGGCCAGGGAGGGGAAGGCCAAAGGATCAGAAGGAGGAGTGTCATGTCCTCTATCACTCTTAGAGACGGCCACAGAATCACCAGGATGTTGAAGCTTTTGTTGCTTCATGTGCAATGTGTCCGCCCTAGTACCACCCACTCCGACCAGGGTCTCGCCCCATGGGTGCCACTCAGCCACAGCAAGGGCCGTCCGGCACTGCGGCCATTGCCAGGAGTTCTGATGCCCCAAAGTGATGAGCATCGACTCCTTGACATACATGAGGCGTTAATAGCTCAGGTACTAGCAGTATGATCCCTGTGTTGCCAGGAGGCTCAGCCAAGTGGGTACTTAAAAGCCTCACCACATGGACTGGCTACCGTGCTGGTGACCTAGCAGGAAGGGGGCCAGGGTGCAAGGGGAAAAGGGAGGGGAGGAGCCTGCACCATGGAAACTAGGTTGGGAGTTCGTACCCAAATGGCTCACACTGAACGGAAAACATTGGAAATGGAGGTCAAATCCCAAGGGGACCAAAAACGCCGAAAAGGAGATGGAAACAGCAAACTAAACAATCGCACATACCAAAACAAAGCCAGGAGGATAGACACGTCAATATAAAGAAGTCTACCAAGAGGGAAAGGTGGGAGCAGGGAGAAAGGAGCAAGGACAGGGAAGGAGAGGAACAGAGACGGGAATGCAGTCTGGAAAAAGGAAGGAGACTACAATAGCTCGGGGGCCTGTGTGCGCCACACACGTACCCACAAAATGGACTGTGGGCCCCCTGGGGGGATCAGCTTGTTATAAAGAAGGAACTGGAATAATAGGTAATGTGGTGCTACACAATATGTTTGAAATTGAGAGGAGAACTTGCAAAATAAGATGTTAGAAAATGTACATGTGGAATGCAGTCTGTAGAAGGATGTTGATAGGAACATTAAAGGATAGCATCAGTCCATTAATTAACAAGAATATTTCTGCTCGTGACAATTCAAAATAGAACTGATAGTTTGTATTTTGCTTTTACTTACTGGATGAAAAGTGTCACATGAAGTGTTTGTACATTATCTAGGATTATTACTAGAAATACGGTTTATGGAAGTAGTTAGAGCATGTGATTTCAGTCTTGTGAATATGTCTCATTTCTGCAATTTTATTGTGCAGTGTTTTGTTTTCTGCAACAATTTTCAGTGTTGGAGGTGATATTTGTGGTGTCACCACCAGACACCACACTTGCTAGGTGGTAGCATTTAAATTGGCCGCAGTCCGTTAGTATACGTAGGACCCATGCGTCGCCACTATCAGTGACTGCAGACCGAGTGCCACCACACGGCAGGTCTAGCCTAGAGAGACTCCCTAGCACTTGCCCCAGTTGTAAAGCCGACTTTGCTAGCAATGGTTCACTGTCTACATATGCTCTCATTTGCAGAGACGACAGTTCAGCATTGTCTTCGGCTACGTCATTTGCTACGACCTAGCAAGGCGCCATATTCATCTTCAAGAATGTATTCTGAACAGATAATATTGTGAATCATGTACTGTCAAGAGCGACGTTCATCATTAATGGATTAAAGTTAAGTATCAAACTAATTACGTCCGCTTTGTGAATTCTCATTCCTTGTCATATTCCACATCTCATGTCAGTATAGTTCTTCCCTCCTCACACCAGCCTGCATGAGCTAAAACACGTGCATTTCGGCCTCCATTCGTAACACGGTGTTGGCTCTTCTGCTAACACAAAATTGGCGATGAGGAGTAAAAACGGTGTTCTTAACTATACTGACACATCTCGTTGAGACTGCCCTGATTTAATTGTGTAATGGCTTCGCCACAATCTCCAGATGTACTGTCTGAATTTTATTGCTTACAGAATCAGCAGACGCAAGCATTACGGGATGCCCTTGGACACGTCGTCCAGCGTCAACATGCAATGCAAAACGATGCGGCAGCTGCCGCTCCACCGCCAACGCAACCACAACACGCAGTTGCACCGACCTTCAGACCTTTTGATGCTGCACTGGAAAGCTGGATGGAGCGGTCACGCCAATTTGGATTCCATCTCGCCGCCTACAGAATTCAAGGCAACGAGCGGCAGCCTTTTCCTTTGTCGTCCGTCGATGTGCAAACCTACCGTGCGATAGTCAAATTATTTCCCCGATGCAACGTAGCAACTCTGTCCTATGAAGAAATTTTGTCTGCATTAGATGCATATTTCAAACAACCAGTCAATGTAGTTGCGAAACGGTATACCTTCTTTTGTACAAAACGTATGGCAGATCAGACTAATCGGGAGCGGGTTGCAACCTTGCACGGCCTTACTAGGAATTTTGCTTTTGAGTGTCAATGTGGACTCCCATATTCAGATACTATGGTACGTGATGCAATTGCACAGAACGTTTCTGATGTTCATATAAGGGAACAGATTTTGAAACTAGTCAATCCCTCCCTCCAACAAGTGATGGACATATTGGATCGGCAGGACACACTTGACTTTGCTCAGGAATCATTTGAAACTTCGCCAGCCGTGTATCAGGTTAACCGGCCCGCCAGGCGAGCTGCACGGAGCAGTAAACAGCCCTCGCGCCCGGCCACGCTGCTGCCGCCAGGCTCGCAGCCACGTGCGCCACGCCGGCAAGCAAATGCAGTGCTTAAATCATGCCCGCAGTGCGCTACTAAACATTCGCGTGAGAATTGCCCGTCACGCCAAGCTATTTGCTTTTACTGTAATAAAAAAGGACATGTTCAGAGTTCAGAATCGAACCAAGGATACTCAGGCTCACGAAACTTCGCCCATGGAAATTCATGTCATTCATTCCACTCCGCCCAGTGCCACTCTCTCTAACAGTGACTGTGTTTGTCCCACAAATAGTGTGCGCCGACAACACTAGAACTCCCGTCAAGTCACAAGTGATTTTGTACCAGTGTCAGTTCACGTTGCATGTGACAGTTACTCTTGTCGTCAGCAGGACAATAAACATTTTGTAGACTTGTACATTTACGGAAAAGTGATACCATTCCAGCTCGATACCGGAGCTGCAGTTTCACTGATCAATCAAGACACTTACAAACTGCTGGGCACACCTCCGTTGCGTGCCGCAAATGTTAAGTTAACTAGCTATCAAGAGATCCCTGTGTTAGGACAGTGCAGCCATCTTGCAACATATAAAGGACAAACAAAACTTGTGTCATTTTACGTTCTTCGTTGTTCTTGTTCTGCAATGAACTTGTTTGGTTTCGATTCATTTCAGTTGTTTAATTTGTCTATAGTAAATCAGGTCCTATCAGTGAACCATACTGTGCCTTCAGACAGTGTTTCTCGTGTATGTGAAGAATTTGCAGACATTTTTACACCGGACCTCGGCTGCGCTAAGAACTATAAAGCACTTTTGGACTGAAAGTAAACGCGCAACCAAAATTTTTCAGAGCGCGCAATGTTCCCCACGCATTGCGTGATGAGGTTGCAAAAACATTACACGATTTGGAATCACAAGGTGTAATTGAACATGTGCAGGGTTCTCTCTGGGCATCACCCTTAGTAATTTTTCCAAAACCTTCAGGAAAATTGAGACTTTGTGTGGACTTCAAGGCAATAATAGAATCCACAACTAGTGACTGCAACTTTTCCTTTACCCCGCCCGGAATATCTTTTTGACACTGTGCCCGGGCAACTATTTTTCGAAGTTGGACCTATCAGATGCATACTTGCAAATACCAGTGGGCGAAGAATCCTAATGTGTTTTGGTGGTTAACACATATCTTGGTTTGTATCAATTCAAACAACTGCCATTCGGGTGTGCATCCGCCCCTGCATTGTTTCAGCAATATCTACAAACTGTTTGTGTGTCAGTCCCTACTGCAGCAAACTGTCTGGACGATATTGTGATCTCCGGAAAGATGGAAGAAGAACATTTAGCCAATCTCAGAACATTATTTCAGGTCTTGCGACAAAATGGTCTTCGCTTACGGAAGGACAAATGTGTGTTTTTTGCTAGGGACTTGCCATACCTGGGACATGTACTCAATGCCCGAGGCATACACCCCAGTCCCATGCACCTCCGTGCCATACAAGACTTGCTTTCGCCGCAGAATTTGAAGCAGCTACAGTGTGTGTTGGGAAAAATCAACTATTATCACAGATATGTGCCGCATGCCTCTTCCATTTCAGCTCTGCTTAATCGCTTACACCGTAAAGGTGTTCCATTCATCTGGATGACGGAATGTGAATGCGCCTTTCACCGGTTGAAATCGGCGTTGCTTTCCAATGCTTGCCTTATGCCATTCGATCCCCAAAAGCCCCTTTTGTTGATAGTGGATGCGTCGGATTTCAGGATCAGAGCTGTGCCTGCGCACAAAGATGGCTCGCATGATCGCCCTATTGCCTTTGCATCCAAATTGCTCTCGTCTGTGCAAAGAAATTATTCACAGATCGAGAAAGAAGCATTGGCTCTCGTATTTGGTGTTACAAAGTTTCGTGACTTCTTGTATGGTCGTCACTTTACCATAATCACAGACCACAAACCTTTGACATCGCTTTTTCATCCGAACAAGCCTGTACCTCCACATACAGCGCAGAAATTCATTCGCTGGTCTATTTTCCTCTCGCAGTACCGCTATGATATCTTGTATCGACCCACTGCTATGCACGGAAACGCCAATGCGTTGTCCCATTTGCCTGTTGCTGAGGATAGGGCATTCGATTCCTCCGAACTTGCTTGCATGTTCATTGATTCGGAAACCGATGACGTGGTTGACTCGTTTCCGATTGATTTTCGTCGTGTAGCTACAGCCACAACTGCCGACCCTGTCCTTGCTACCATTCTGCGTTTTGTTGCTACGCAATGGCCCTGGTCAAAGTCACGAATCAGGGACCCATTGGTTCACCGATTTTTTGCTCACAAGGGGAGACTTTTTGTTCGACGTGGTGTGTTGCTGTTGCATTCTGATAATGATCAGTTCAGGGTCGTGGTCTCACGTTCGTTACAGTCCTCTATCTTAAAGCTTCTCCACCAAGGACATTGAGGTACAGTGAGAATGAAACAACTTGATCGTCAACACTGTACTTGGTTCGGGATCGATACCGCGATTACGAATATGTGCTCTTCTTGCATGGTGTGTGCCGAACAACAATCAGCACCACCGCGGATAATTCTTTGCATGGCCAAAAGCCACTTTCCCTTGGCAACGCTTACACATCGATTTTGCTGGTCCATTCTAGAATGCTTGATGGTTGGTTGTGATAGATTCATTCAGTAACTTTCCTTTTGTTGTCCGGATGTCTTCCACATCATCATCTGCCACCATCCAAGTGTTATCTGCTATCTTTTGCATTGAAGGTCTTCCACAGACAATTGTTTCCGACAATGGTCCACAATTCATGTCCACAGAATTTCAGTCATTCTGCAAGGCCAATGGTATTCAACATCTGACGTCCGCGCCATTTTCGCCACAGTCAAACGGTGCCACTGAACGATTGGACAGGACTTTCAAGTCACAGATGTTGAAGTTGAAAGAGTCACATTCTCGGGAGGACGCATTATTGCTCTTTTTGTCCTCGTATCGCTGTCAGCCCCGAGATGGTCGCTCGCTGGCTGAGTTGCTCCACGGTCGCCATCATCGAACCTTGATGTCTTTGCTACATCCGCCGCATCAGGTTCTTGTGCAATGGCAGACACCTGCTTTTGCCCCAGGCAACGTTGTCTACTACCGCCACTATCGAGGTTCAAGGCCTTGGCTCGAAGGGCGCATTCTTCGCTGCCTTGGACGCGCTATGTATCTGGTTTTGGGGGCCTCCGGTGAGGTGCGCCGGCATCTCAATCAGCTGCTGTCGTCGCACGGGATCTGCCGCTCGCTGTCTGCTTTCAACGACGGTGCCGTCTGGTCAGCGCCCTGGGTACCTATCTACTGGCTCGCCTCACCCCCAGGTGTTGCAGACACTGCCTTCCATTTTGCCCCATGGCGACGCGCCAGCACCACCGCCTGTTCTCCCACCGGCGACGCCCGCAGTGGACGCGTCGATGCAGCCGAGGGGCACTCCCTTGGGTCACGCGCCCCCGATCGCTACCCGTGACCAAGTGTCCTCAGACATGGAACTCTTGCCAGACACCATACTTGCTAGGTGGTAGCCTTTAAATCGGCTGCAGTCCGTTAGTATACGTCGGACCCACGTGTCGCCACTATCAGTGATTGCAGACCGAGCACCGCCACATGGCAGGTCTAGTCTAGAGAGACTCCCTAGCACTCGCCCCAGTTGTACAGCCGACTTTGCTAGCAATGGTTCACTGTCTACATACGCTCAGAGACGACAGTTTAGCATTGCCTTCAGCTACGTCATTTGCTACGACCTAGCAAGGCGCCATATTCATCTTCAAGAATGTACTCTGAACAGATAATATTGTGAATCATGTACCATCAAGAGCGACGTTCATCATTAATGGATTAAAGTTAAGTATCAAACTAATTACGTCCACTTTCTGAATTCTCATTCCTTGTCATGTTCCAGACCTCACGTCAGTATAGTTCTTCCCTCTTCACGCCAGCCTGCATGAGCTAAAACGCGTGCATTTCGGCCTCCATTCATAACATGGTGTGTGAAAATTATTGCACAGTCAGCTCAGCAGCTCATACATCCAAGTTGTTGACAAGAATAATACACAGAACAATGGAAAAGAAAATTGTGGGTGTGTTAGATGATGATCAGTTTGGCTTTAGGAAAGGTAAAAGCAGCAGAGAGGCAATTCTGATGTGGTTGATAGTGGAAGCAAGACTAAAGATAAATCAATACACCTTCATTGGATTTATCGACCTGGAAAAAGTGTTTGATAATGTCAAATGGTGCAAGATGTTCGAAATTCAAAGGAAAATAGGAGTAGGCTATGGAGAAGGATGGGTAATATACAGTGTGTATAAGAACCAAGAAGTAATAATAAGAATGGAAGACTAAGAACGAAATCCTCAGATTAAAAAAGAGTGTACGACACAGATGTAGTCTTTCATCTTGTTCCTACTGTGTAGTCTATAAATAGAAGAAGCAATGGTGGAAATAAAAGAAAGGTGTAAGAGTGAAATTAAAATTCAAGGTAAAAGGATGTCAATGACAAGATTCGTTAATGACATTGCTGTCCACAGTGAAAGTGAAGAAGAATTGCATGATCTGCTGAATGGAATGAACAGTCTAATGACTACATAATATGGATTGATATCAAATTGTAGCAAGATGGAGGTAATGAGAAGCAGCAGAAATGAAAACAGTGAGAAACTTGTCAGGATTGATGGTCACGAAGTAAATGAAGTTGAAATTCTGCTACCTAGGCAGCAAAATAACCAAAGATGGAAGGAGCAAGGAGAACATCAAAAGCAGACTACCACTGGCTAAAAGGAAATTCCTGCCCAAGACAAGTCTACTAGTATTGAACATTAAGGCCTTAATTTGAGGAAGAAATTTCTGAAAATATATGTTTGGAGCACAATGCTGTATTGTAGTGAAACATGGACTGTGGGATAACTGGAATAGAAAAGAATCAGACCATTTGAGACATGGTGCTGCTGACAAATGTTGAAAATTACGTGGGCTGCTGCAGTTAGGAATGAGAAGGTTCTGCACAGAGTGGAAAGGAATATGTGGAAAACTGGCAGGATGGCAGGACATCTGTTAAGACATCAGGGAATAACTTCAATGGTTCTAGAGGGAGCTATAGAGGGTAAAAACTGCAGAGGAAGACAGAGATTGGAATACATCCAGCAAATAACAGAGGACAGATTGCAAGTACTACTCTCAGATGAAGAGGTTGTCACAGGAGAGGAATTTGTGGCAGGTTGCATTAAACCAGTCAGAAGACAGATGATATAGGAAAACAGCAGCTGTATTCCTCTGACCTTTGAACTGACTCGCCAAACAGCTTAACAGGACTCCAGACCTTTGCTAGAGGTGAAAGAAGTTTTACGTAACAGATAGAAATCTTAAGGTTGACCAGGGTTGAAACCTGAGACCTTTGGATCCATGGTCTGGCAATTTATCACAGAGTCACACGACCACTGTAATTCAAAAAGTTTGTGGTAGATCTTCATTGCACAGTTGTACAGGCCTCATCTTTTAGCTAACAGTACCACTTCACTCATTCATCAAGTTACTTCATTAAGTACTTTTTACATTTCTCAGAGGGACTTGCATGTTGTCTGCTGTGTGCTAACGAAAGCCAGCACTGTCAGTTACTAGCATGACTGCCACACAGTGCGATTTATGGCTCGTCTTCCACCGACAGAACTCTTGACAGCGAAAGTCCCGCATATCACCTTGACTGCCAGGCAGCAGTTGGGGCACTGTTCCTTCAAATAGTTCACCATGTATCCTGCCACCCAACAAGTATTTACACAGAAACACTACCCACAGTAAGCCAGTTCTGTCAGAACAAGTGGGCCAGGTCAAGTGCTGAGTACTTCTTCCATCAGGGGCACACTCTCTACACGCCATCAGCTGTACATTAGGATCATCACATTACCCACTCCAGGTCTCGACTTTGTTAGGCAATGTGATGCTTAGAATTCTGTTATTCTTTTATTCACTGTTTGCTCGTTAGACTGTCAGGTAATCCAACGACTTTAGTCAAGTGTGCTGTGGAAAAGTATTGTAATTTTCTAATTTTCTAATTTTTTTTTTTTCTGAACTAGTGTGGTGCTCTGGACTGGAGACTGCACAGGTCGAGTCTTTTTACATTGTTTCTGTTATTAAGGTGGGAGTCCTGTTTGGTTGGTATTTCACATAAAATCATGAGAAATGCAAAGTTTTGTTAACATAGTTGTTTGTTCTGGTACTTTGCAAACTGTGAATAAATTTTCAAGTTTGTTAAATGCTACCTGGACTTTTTTTGTGGGAGCACACTCAGTCAATGGACACTTCGTTGTCATGTGTTGGGTTGTTTTTGGAGGAGGAGACCAGACAGTGAGGTCATCGGTCTCATAGGATTAGGGAAGGACGGGGAAGAAGTCGGCCGTGCCCTTTCAAAGGAACCATCCTGGCATTTGCCTGGAGAGATTTAGGGAAATCACGGAAAACCTATATCAGGATGGCCGGACGCGGGATTGAACCGTCGTCCTCCCGAATGCGAGTCCAGTGTGCTAGCCACTGCGCCACCTCACTCGGTGTGTCATGTGTTGGCTGGGGGTTAAGGGACTAAACAGTGAGGTCTCAGTCTCATGACCAGTGATTTGGTGTCGCACATCCTGTACCATATTCAGACACAACAGAATATCAGGCACTTATGAATTTCAAAGGAAGTCAGACTAAAGTCATTCAACAACAGAAAAGAGAAATGAACAATATGCAAGAACTGTTGACACGTATTGAACGCAAACTAGACAGTAATTACGACACCAGTGACTTCACGTGTTCCCATGACCGTTCATTTGGAGTTAGTAATGTGCCCCAGAAACGTGTTCTGTCGATGAAAGGATGTAAGAGCCATAAAATCAAGGCTATTCGGGCAATACTGATGTCAGAGCTGAGAAATATACTGACAGAAAAAAATTGCACCACCACAAAGTAATTAAGGTAGAGTAATGAAAATTCAGGAAAACATACGTCTAGGTAACATATTTAAGCGATTAATGTGTTTAACTGATTAACATTGCAAGGTCACAGGTTAATGTAAGTGCAAGGTAAACCCTTGTAAATATGAAATGCTGGTACATTAATAGCCAGTATAACAGCCAGAATGTTGAATGCAAGTATGCAAAATTTTAATCCTTTGTGTTGTACTGGTGCCGAATATCAGTTCGTGGGATGGAGTTCCATGTCTGTTGCACATGGCTGACCAATACAGGAACAATTAATGCTGTTTGTGGACGACACTAGAGTTGTCATCCACGATGTCCCATATGTGTATGATTGGAGACAGATCCGGTGACTGATAAGCCAAGGCAACATGTCGCCACTAGTAGTGTGTGTTCAGTTACAACTGCGGTATGTGGGCGAGCATTGTCTTATTGGGAAACACGCCATGGAATGCTGTTCGTTAATGGCAGCACAACAGATCGAATCACAAGACTGACACACAGATTTGCAGTGCTTATAGACGTGTTCCTAGTGTCATACAAAATCACAGCCCAGACTAAGTCCAGCTGCAGGTCCAGTGTGTCTAGCACACAGACAGGTTCGGTGCAGGTCCTCAACTGACCTCGTCCTACCCACGACATTGCCGTCACCTACACTGAGGCAGAAACAGCTTTCATCAGAAAACACAACATACCTCCACCCTGCCCTCCAATGAGATCTTCTTTGACACCACAGAAATCGCAAATGGTGGTGGTTTGGAGTCAGTGGAATGCATGCTATGGGGCATCTGACTCAGAGCTGCCTTAAAGTAACTGACTTGTAAAAGTTTGTAGTGTCACCGTGGTGTCAACCACTGCTCAAATTGCTGCTGCAGATGCAATAAGATGCTACAGAATCATATGCTGAACACAACGATCTTCCCTCTTGATACTGCCATGTGGCTGTCTGGAGCCTGGTTGTCTTGCGACCATACATTCGCATGACCATTGCTGCCAGCAGCCATGTACACTGGCTACATTCCTGCCAAGCATTTCTGGAGTATTGCAGAAGGAACATCCACTTCTCATAGCCATATTATCGCATTCAAACTTGGTGACATTTGAAAATGATGTCTTTGCAGCCTTAAAGGCATTCTTGACTAACATATACTCACCACATACAATATCAATACAACGGATGCTCACAACTGTTATAGTATGCATTTAAAGGAAACTTGTTTTGCATCTTCACACTAGCACTGTTAGCACCACTCTTATGCAACTGATGCAAAATCTGAATAGGCATTATCTTTCAGATATAGAAACATACCTACCAACTTTTGTTTTGTCACTCAGCTCCTTGGTGTTCCAATTTATTTATTTATTTTTTTGGCCAGTGTAATTTACAGAGAAGTATATGGTTAGATCAAAACATAGATCAGAGAAGATGTGGGTATCTCCCAGGGCTCATCCACGTGGATAGAAACCCCATCTGCATCTGACATCCCTCCCCTCCCCACCAACCTGATTAAAGATGCCTTCTAGGTGGGAGATATACAGTACTAAAAGTGAGAAGGCTAAAAATGTAACTGACATCAGTGGGACTGTCAGTAATGTAAAAAAGATGACAAATATGTAAGGCAGCAGTTGGGTGCCCTCAGGGCTCCATATGCCATTGTGCCCCATCTACGATCCACTATAGTCAAGGCTTTGAAGAGCACCCACTAATCCTAAAATCGAAGATAGGCTCTAGCAGAAAAAGAAGTTAACTGCATTTCAAAGCAGTTAAAACAGAGTAAATGAAGGATGAAAGAGCCAGCTGGTAAAGGATGTAGGGTCGAAGGCCTCCCAAATACAGCGTACAGCAGGAGTCACCCAAATCACAACCACAACACCCCAAATAAAACCACTTTCACAGAGAAAAGGGAGAACCAGTTCAACAGTTTGTGAATTGTCTACTAATATTAGAGGCAAAGAATTTGGAAGACCATGTTTAGCATGAACGACCAGAAGGGGAGAGGGGCGGGCGGGGGGGGGGGGGGGGGCATTCCAACCAGGATATGAGCTAATGTCTGAAAAGCTCTACAGTCAGACTGTGGGGCTCACTTGTTACATAAAATAAAGCTGTGGGTTAGTCTGGTATGATTGATGTGGAGGTGACATAGGATGGCAGTTCCCTTACAGAACGAAGAGTACCATGCAGCAGTAATCTCTGTGATGGTGCAGAGTTTATTAGGGGGGGGAAGTAGCATACCATATGTTGTTCAATATCAGAATGAGAGATACCTTATTTGCATCCATAGATCCACACCACGGACTGGCAAATATGTAGTAAGTAGTTGCTTTCCTAACCAAAGAGTCGGCCAGTTCATTTCCTGGAATACACGCATGATCTGGAGCCCAGAGGAAGACAGTACAACTCAGATCAGAGAAAAGGTCATGAATAGCAGATATCACAAGGCGACAAGAGTGACACTGATCAATGGTCTGGAGATTGCTCATTGAGTCACTGCAAAATAAAACATGGTTGAGAAAAGCTTGTTCAATAAAATCTAGAGATCTGTTAATGACTATCTGCTCCCCTAGAAATATTACATGTTCCCAGCAATGAATGTTGTTACTGACTGATGGAAGATGTAAAAGCATATTCTATCTATTCTTGGTTTTAGAGCTGTCTGCCAGTGCAAACAATGGTATCTTGAACTGTGGGCGACATACTTTGGAACCATGGAATAGACTGGTTACTAATTTGTGGTCTGGGTAACAACCGAGGAGGGGGGCTTTGTAGGGAAACAAAAGGAGTATATTCTGAGTAGGGTCAATGGAAGCTCTGGCAGAGGGTTGCAAGTCATGGGAAATTGTCAGATTGCAACTGCTTAAGTGAGCAACAGTTGGTACCATCACAGCTGAAGGAGGAAGATTCATATTTTGGTAAGGAGACTGTCTATTGGACTACTCTGGAAGGTGTCAGTAACCATTCAAATGCCACAGTGATGGACTGGCTCTAAAAATTTCAAAGCTGAAGGTGTCACCGACCCATAAATCTGGCAACTACAGTCCAGATGGTATGAGACCAGGATCTGGTAAATACAGAGAGTAGTAGTATGGTCGCCATCCCAACAGTTGTGGGCAAGGAAGGAAAGAGTATTAATCTTGCACGTACAGCTAGCCTTTAGTTGACGAATATGGGGCAACTTTTTATCACATGGGAGACCCAGAAAGCTGGACAGTGCAACAATATCCAAGCATTGGATCTCCAATTAAGAGTACTGGGTCAAGATGGACAGTGGTACAATGACAGAAATGCATGACTAGCATTTTGGCAGGAGACAACTGGAAACCATAGGAAAATGTCCAAGTGGAGGCCCGTCAGATGGCACATTGGAACTGATAGTCAGTCAAGGCTATGGAGTGAGAACTGTGCCATTCAAAAGTTTGTGACATACAGTTCAGGGGTGACCAGTGGCCCGACTGAGGTAACTAGCCATTGATGATGATGATGAAAGTGGAGCCTCGGAAAATGTTGTTCTGTTGGATATGTGGAGAGCTGAGTGAGATATCAACACTCTAACCAAGAACAACTGATGGGATAAAACTGCCAAATAAAAATCAGAAGAGTGCATCAAAAGCCCCAGTCACAGAGGATAAGTAAAATGAGATGGTGCCAAGCAGAGTTGTATGCCTCATGTGGTCACAAAAGACTGATCACAGGTTGGTGTTTCAAAAAAGCCTCTTCAATGTAACAAGATGGTTGTCTGTGTATCATCCCTCCCAGAAACCACAGACAGGGGGATAAAAGGCCCCGAGATTTCAGACCCCAGCATAATCTGCAGGCATGCATCCTCCCTAGCAGCTTTCAGGGCACATAGGTGAGGCTAATTGGTCGGTAGCTTTGCCTGGCCTAAGTATTGGGACTACAATACCGTCTCGGCATTGAGAAGGGAAGACACCTTTGAGCCAAGGACTCTGAGTGGATGTAGCCCTTGAGTAATATTCAGATGCTGGATCATACGATTACGGATTGAACCACGGCCTGGGCAGTATCGTGAGACAAGAGCGTGAAGTACTTCCCAATCAGTGAAAGGTCAGTGTAATTTGGCGTGGCTTGGGGTAAAATATACGACATTATATTCGACTTGTCGTTTCTGTGTTACAAAGGCAGCCATGTAAGAAGCGGATAACGACATTGTTGCAAAGTGGGTCATAAGGTGTTCACCAAGAACCGACGCATTAGTACAAAGACCCCCTAACAGACAAGACCCAGAACACATGTCAGTGTTTGATGGCCCACAGGCTACAGAGCTTAGCCCACACCTGGGAGGAAGGCACGTTTCCAAGGAGGCATAGTGCTCCCAGGATTACTTCTTACTGCACTTAATTAGACAGTGAGCCTTAGTGCGGAATCACTTAAAAGTGTGGAAGGTTGCCTTTGGAAGATGTTGGTGTGTCCTATGGTGATCCTGAACAGTTGTTACAATGTCTGCAGTCCCCCATGCGACTAGCCATGGAGGACCATCACTGTTAAAAAGAGGAACAGCAGTTCCAGCGATGTGGGTGGTTGTGCTGGAGACATTCCCCATAGTCTCTTTGATATATTCTAACAACGAGAAGATGAAAGTGACAGAAAAATTCATTAACTGCCAATTGACTCATCGAAGAGCCCATTGTGGTTATTGGTCCATTGGGTGTTGACAAGGATGTGACAGAATCACCATGAAGTGGTCACAGTAGCAAAGATCATCACAGAGTGACCAGTGTAATGAAGCCGCAACACGGAGGAAGAGATAGTAAGATTGATAGCTAGATACGTGCCATAAGCAACACTGAAGTACGTAGGTGCACGGTAATTGAGATGCACAAATCTAACTCACAAAGGAGCTGGTCAATCAGATGGCCCCTGTCAAAAGAAGTGTTACTCTACCACAGAATAGTGCATACTGAAATCCACAAGTAGAAGAAAAGGGAGGCAGAGCTGTTGGTTTAAGGAGGAAAGTGCCCTGCCTGGAGGTAAATAAATATTACTAATGGGGATCAATGAGGTGGTTTGCACTGTCACAGCTATTGCTTTGAATGTGGTACAAAGAGGAATCTACTCACTGATGACAACTGTTAGAACCAACCTATAGACCATTAACATTTCTGTTGAAATTGCACTGGCCACTGGCCACTATTACGAGAGGTAACCACGAAGTGTTGGTGGAATGGTAATCATTGAAGTGAGTTTCTTGGAGGGTGACACAGACTGCAGAATAAGAGGAAAGTAATTGTTGCAGTTCCGACAGGTGATAATATTATCTATTACAGTTCCATTGAATCATCACATTGGTCCTGGTTATGTGTGAAGGAGCCACTTCACAGTGGTTTCCAGAATATAGATGCACATGTAGTGGAGGACAGCAGTAGATCTAGTTTGGCGAAAATTGAGATGGAAAGGTAATAGCTGTGACTTTTGTGTAATTGGTCATATCAACAGGATGCAGACACTCCACTGTTTGTTGCTGGTATGGGCATGACATCAGTGAACACTGGTTCAGAATCTGATTGCATTGGGGAATCAGGTGCTTCTGGAGTCACTGGAATAGCCTGCTTCCAATTCTTCTTCTCTTTCGCAACTTTTGGTGGCTGACTTTCTTGCAAGAGTTTATCTGCTGTAGGCGTGGAGATGGATGAAGAGCAGACAGCCCTCAGACCCACATGCCACAAATCCTTCAGCCACTGACTGGTGTTGGGCCTCCAATCTGTGGGTTTCAAGGACAGGAGTCCCAAGAGGAAGCACTGTCACCAGAAGACTCTGGAGGAGGAAGCTGCTTCTCCAACAGGGTGTGGGAAGTGGTTCCTGAAGATGGGATATTGAATGTGTACAGAGAAGGGGAGCAATGAATGGTCACAGATTTCTTCGATCTGTGAGAGAGAGCCACAGAGATGCTGAAGAAACTGGACTGGAAGAATCTTTAAGAGAAACATAAAATACCCCACGAAAGCCTACTTGTAAAGTTTAAAGAACCGACTTTAAATGATGGCTCTAGGAATATAATGCAACCCCCCCAAAATATCAGTCCCATAGAGAAGGTGAGAACAAGATTAGGCTAATTGCAGCAAGCATTCCCGCAGTCCATATGTGAATGGAATGGCGAAAAACCCTAGTAACTGGTACAGTGGGACATACCTTCGGTCATCCACTTCACAGTTGTTTCCAGAATATAGATGCACATGTAGTGGAGGACAGTAGTAGAACTAGTTAGGCAAAAACTGAGATGGAAAGATAATAGCTGTGACTTTGGCATAATTGGTCGACAGGATGCAGACTCTCCTATTTTTTCTTACTTCAATGTATGACAGGCACTCAAGTGATTTATATTCTAGCATTTTCTTTTTTAATTACTGGACACACTAGTAAATGTGGAGGATGGCGTTCAGTACAACTGAGACACAAAGATAGATGCTCACATGGACAATCTTCATGGAGTGATCGTCTGCAGTCTCTGCATTTTTGGTCGACCATGCTGCAGGATGACATTTGACATGTGACCAGAAAGTAACTGGAATTATTGTTTTTATTAAAGAATCTTATTTATTCATCAACAACTTTGTCCCCTATAAAGTGATACCCCTCGGATAGAATACACTGTGCCAGCACAGCACTTTTTCCAATCTTGGAAGCACTTTTGGGACTCACTTTTTATTATGGTGTTCAGCTTCTTCAGCGATTCTGTTTTTATCTCAAATGACAGCAAAACTACACCTTTTCATGGTTCTCTTTTGCCTTGGGAATAGAAAGAAGCCGCAGGCAGCCATGTCCAGCGAATATGATGACTGAGGCAACATAATGGCTTTTTACCAAAAACTCTCAAGCAAGAGGGAGCAGTATGCAATTTCCACAAGTAGTATTGCCACATCTCTGGTTGTTTTCTTCCGATTGCTTCACGCAAATGGCACATAACTTCCAGGTAGTATTCCTTTTGACCATATGACCATAATGCAGATGTACTACCCCACTGCAGTCAAAGAAAACGTGAGAAGAACCTTCACATGTGATCAAACTTGTGGAATTTTTTGGTCTTGGCTCCTTAAGCAGTTTTCATTGGGACGATTAGATCTTGGTTTTGACTTCATACCCGTATAGCCATGTTTTGTCACTTGCTACACCCTTCTTTAGAAGTTTTGGATTATTGTTGTTTTCACTCAGGAGTCCCTGAGCGATGTCTACAAAACATCATTTTTGGTCGAAATTCAACAATTTTGCTACAACACATTTCATGCACAAAACCTCTGAAAAATTGCTTGGCATGTGCAAAAGGATAAGCTGACATCATCAGTAACCTCACTGGTGGTGATGCAGTGATTTTCTTCACTTATTCCGAGTTGTTGTCAATAATTGATGTGCTAGGATGTCCAGGGCAGTTGTCTTCAACTTCTTTTCGAACCGCTCTGAAACATTTACACCACTCAAACTCTTGTCTTCCTTACAGGAGATTTGCCAAATGCCACAGGCAACATTTCAAGTGTGGTGCTGGGCTTTACTCCATTTTCGCAAAATTTGATGCAAATTCTTTGATCCATCTTTTTTGGGAGCAAAAATTCGCTGAGCAATCAGAAACATGTATAACATTTTTAACTGTCAACAATAAACCAAATATTCAAAACAGCTGAAAATGCAAACATACACCAGTAACATGTGTACCAAGACCAAAAAATTTGAAAATCAGATGTACAAAACCCACATCTCGTGTGACAAAAGTGTAAAAATTGGAAACACCCCATGGACTGCAAGGTCTAATGTTTCATGTCACACCTGTACACCATAACTGCAGCTTTTTCTGCGAGATGGTTTCCTTCAAAGATGACCACGCCTGCATCTGTATGTTATCATTGGGATATTTTCATTATGCATCACATGAAATGTGGACCCCACTGTTGAAGATGAGCTTGTAGCTCCTACTTTGTCTGGAAAATAAGATCTTTGTGAAATGTAACTCCGTGCATCATATTCAAACTATTACCTGGGCAACAGTCACTGGTACATCACCCAGTTGTTCACATGTCTGACGAGAGGCAGACGAGGCCTTTATTAGTAGTTGCCTATTGTGCATTTTTCCCAATGAATGAACTTCTGAAAACCTATCCTGTGTGTTCCACAAAAGATTATGGTTTTTGTCCCTGTAAAAGTACCTCAGTTTTTCTAGTACACACCAGGTATGGAGTAAATTGTTTCACCTTCAGTCATCTGGCTTGTCCCCCTTTCCATGGGGTAGCCAGGGTAGGGAAAGCACTACAGAGTAACTATTTGCATTGAGCTACCTACGCCTGTGTTGAGGCGGCTAAATCAGAATGTCCATTATGTTGGTTCAATTTGATATGTTTCATGTGCAGAACATCTGCCCTGATGTCACATATTGAAAACTGGGGCTCTCCCCATGAGCATCAAACAGCCATAGCAACGGTCATCTGGCACAATGGCCATTGCTAGGAGATCTAATGCCCCGGGAAAACATGCATCTACACTGTGGCATGCTTGGGGCATTAGCAGCTCAGGCATCATAAGTGTGACCCACGTATTGTAAGAGGCCTCTATCAAAAGGGTAATGAGCCCACATCTGACTGGCTACTGTATTTGCTTTAGTGTATGTGAGTCTACACAATTATTGTGCACAAAGGGTCAAACTCTGTAGGTAGGCATTATCCTCACATTACAGAAAATAGAGGTCAAACCAAGAAAGGGACCAAAATTAGTTGAGCCGTGAAGTTATATAGGGGAAATTAATGAAGATGTCAAGTAACGAAAGCAGAACCTAGAGAAATAGCTGGGTCACCATCAAAAGCTACTACTGTGAGAAAGAAAGAAGTAAGGATGTCAGAAAGGGAGATGAGATTGCAGCACAAGTAAGGAAGTAGGTACTCAACAGCTTCGGGCCCCTTGCTCCCCACACACATACTCACAAGAGTCTCGAGTTTCCTGAAAGTTTTCTTAAGTGAGTTTGAGCTTCGGGTGCATCCTGCAAGGGCCTTTCTGGCTAATTAGTGTTCACACAAAACTCCCAATAAATACAACTGAATAATTTTGGCAATATACTACACTCCAATGCAATTAACAATGCATAGTTTTATATCACCAGGAATCTTTAAGATTACCTTTGCATCCAACAATCTCTCTCCACACATGCGCAACTTAACAAGATTTTTTTTCCAAAATAATGATTTAATTTCTTAAAATTTTTACAAGTATTAATCCACAAATAAGAAAAATACAAGAAAAAGTAATTTAAAGTAACTGGCAATGAGGAAAACTTTTCCATTTCCCTCTCTTCGGGTAACACATTAGTGTAGTGTTACCACCTTCAATTAAGATATTCCATAGTCAGCAACACATCAAACTTCTGCAGCTAACGTAGTGACAGTTATAGGAGGCAAGTCTTTAATACCATTCTTGTCAATCACTTGAACTTTAAAATTTGGAAGATTAATAATTAAACGTTTCTGTACTTCTCTCACACATTTCTTCAGTAGATCATAAGCCTCTTCAACTGTCATATCTGTGAACAAATAAATGGTTATTATCAAATATCTATTTCTAAATACAAATAATTTATCAAGTGAGGCAAGTCATGAAATATACTTAGTATAGATATTTACTTGGTTTGTGGTATCTGTCCATTATACTGAGAGCAAAGTACCCTCCATATCCATGTGCTGCATAAGGGATCTTGACAAGAGATGCCAAATAATCAAGAAAATACAGCTCGGGACCATCAGCATCATCATAACCAGCTATCAGCATATTTACAATGTATGGAGTCTGTAAAATTCAAATTACATGGCTGTAAACTAAGATCCACAACTAGAATAATGTATTTAAAATATTACTTGTTCAGTATTCAAATACTTTAAGCATTTCTGTTCAAACAATTCATTTTCTATAACCCAGTTTTGTAAATCAATGTAATTTGTATCTCCTGCATCTAATATAGATGGTACATTCTTTGCAACAGCAGAAAAATTCTGCATGACAATTTACGAGGGTGTGCTAAAAAGTAATGTCTTAGACTTTTTTTTTTTCTTTTTAGCGTGTACACATAGACAAGGGAAAAAAAATTTCCCAGATTTCTCGGTTAAAATATATACTTTTTGCCTGGGTGAAAATAAGCTTTTTTTCCTGTTAACTGACAGTGCACTCACTGGAAATGATTGATGTTTTATACACCGGTGTAGAATTTCCCGGCACTTTGAAAAACGAAACCCAGACAAAAATAAATAAATGGAAAGGTCTCTGATGTGCAGGGACGTGTACACTGCATATTTTCGTATTACGATACGCTGCATATTTTCGTGTTATGAAAGTATAAATTCAAATTCCACCAAACACGGTACGTTAGTTTCCGAAGCATTGAAATCAAAATTGCTACGCCCTTTTGTAAGCCAATCATAGATGATGATACGTGATCTCGTCAGCCGATATTCAGAGCATATGACACGTGATTTAGTAAGCAAAAAGCAACATCACTTCAATAGAGCGAACACACAAATATTAGAAGTTAATTGTTTAAATTAATTTACATTGTGTAGCTACAAGAAAAACTAAGCTTTCACATATAATATTTATTTTTTTCGCTTGTTACACTTTAAGATACAACATGCAAATGTGCCAGTAAATTTTAAAATAATGACATAAATGTCTGGTCTTCTGGGCTCGAAATTCTCTTGAGTGTCCGGTCCTCAAAGTGTTAAGTTTTAAATGAGGATCAAAGACTCTGTACTTCAAGAAATTCAAAGCACATTTCCACACGTAACATAATTCTTCTTATGTA
Source organism: Schistocerca serialis cubense (assembly GCF_023864345.2). NCBI lineage: Eukaryota > Metazoa > Arthropoda > Insecta > Orthoptera > Acrididae > Schistocerca > Schistocerca serialis. Next base: position 375,292,867 of record NC_064643.1, on the reverse strand, counting down.
AAAGGAAATTTACTTTGAAAGTGACACTTGTCAAACAACGATTAGCAATATTTTCCCGAGACCTGTTAGAAATAGGTTCATTTCAGCAGTTGCCAGAGCTCCAAAAAACAGTGGTTACTGCGCATGCGCAGATTCGATGACGCAGAAGTCTGTTCGTAGGTATAAAGCATTAAGAGCTCTTACATTACGGCATAAAACAAAGAAGAGTATCGGAATTTTGTAAACCATACTAAAATGCATAATTCGGCTTTAAGTGCACGTTCGTATATCCAGATTCACAATGAAGTAGGTTCCAATCTGATATTACACTTTTCAGTGTGGTTTTTGGGATGTAAATTTTCTTGGGGTACCTGTACTGCGCTATCCCAAATTTGGTTCTTTATTATGGCATAATGCCATATATGCCAGAAGGTGAAAACATGCTCTTGAAATTCAGCAAACAGTTGGAACTGGCTAATACTGTGGAGTGAAACAATTTGTTTCAAATAAATATAATGCCTCAGAGAGAAATATTAATAAATGCCAAATTTATTTAGCAAACCTACAAAAGCAACTTTATTGTTCTGTAAGCTGATTAATGCTGACTGCCAAGAACGTGGAAATAAAATAAAGTGAGAAAGCAAACTAATAATGTATTTTAGCATTCTGTGATTATGTGCCTGTATTTTAATCCACTTGATGGCTCCCGGTCACAGAAATCCGTTTTGTTTTCATTTGACGTGGGATCTGTAATGGAAGAGGAAACAGCAAAAATACTAAACCTAAACAACGGTCAGAGGGAGACTACCCTCTCAGCACGATAACTCAGACTGCTCTGCACATGCGCGTATCTAGCAGCTTGGGCGTGCCAGAAAATTTTTACCTATTAGCACCTGGCTGCTTGCAGCTATTGCTGATACACCTAACAGCCACACTTCAATCAGCCAGAAGCAGGAGAATGTGCTGCTCATATGCAACTCAACTGCGCAGGCATGGCAACTGCTCAAACAAACTTCTTGTTGTTGTGGTCTTTAGTCCTGAGACTGGTTTGATGCAGCTCTCCATGCTGCTCTATCCTGTGCAAGCTTCTTCATCTCCCAATACCTACTGCAGCCTACACCCTTCTGAATCTGCTTAGTGTATTCATCTCTTGGTCTCCCTCTATGATTTTTACACTCCACACTGCCCTCCAGTACTAAATTGATGATCCCTTGCTGCCTCAGAACATGTCCTACCAACCGATCCCTTCTTCTAGTCAAGTTGTGCCACAAACTCCTCTTCTCCCCAAATCTATTGAATACCTCCTCATTAGTTATTTGATCTACCTATCTAATCTTCAGCATTCTTCTGTAGCACCACATTTTGAAAGCTTCTATTCTCTTCTTGTCTAAACTATTTATCATCCACGTTTCACTTCCATACATGGCTACACTCCATACAAATACTTTCAGAAACGACTTCCTGACATTTAAATCAATACTCGATGTTAATGAATTTCTCTTCTTCAGAAACGCTTTCCTTGCCATTGCCAGTCTACATTTTATATCCTCTCTACTTCGACCATCATCAGTTATTTTGCTCCCCAAATAGCAAAACCCCTTTACTACTTTAAGTGTCTCATTTCCTAATCTAATTCCCTCAGTACCACCCGACTTAATTCGACTACATTCCATTATCCTCGTTTTGCTTTTGTTGATGTTCATCGGATACCCTCCTTTCAAGACACTGTCCATTCCGTTCAACTGCTCTTCCAAGTCCTTTGCTGCCTCTGACAGAATTACAATGTCATCAGCGAACGTCAAAGTTTTTATTTCTTCTCCATGGATTTTAATGCGTACTCTGAACTTCTCTTTTGTTTCCTTTACTGCTTGCTCAATATACAGATTGAATAGCATCGGGGAGAGGCTACAACCCTGTCTCACTCCCTTCCCAACCACTGCTTCGCTTACATGCCCCCCGACTCTTATAACTGCCATCTGGTTTCTGTACAAATTGTTAATAGCTTTTCACTCCCTGTATTTTACCCCTGCCACCTTCAGAATTTGAAAGAGAGTATTCCAGTCAACATTGTCAAAAGCTTTCTCTAAGTCTACAAATGCTAGAAATGTAGGCTTGCCTTTCCTTAATCTTTCTTCTAGGTTAAGTCGTAGGGTCAGTATTGCCTCACGTGTTCCAATATTTCTACAGAATCCAAACTGATCTTCCCCGAGGTCGGCTTCTACCAGTTTTTCCACTCGTCTGTAAAGAATTCGCATTAGTATTTTGCAGCTGTGACTTATTAAACTGATAGTTCGGTAATTTTCACATCTGTCAACACTTGCTTTCTTTGGGATTAGAATTATTATATTCTTCTTGAAGTCTGAGGGAATTTTGCCTGTCTCATACATCTTGCTCACCAGATGGTAGAGTTTTGACAGGACTGGCTCTCCCAAGGTTGTCAGTAGTTCTAATGGAATGTTGTCTACTCCCTGTAGGCAGTATCTATATTACCCCTCGTGAGATAAGCCTCAACATCCTTACATTTGTCCTCTAGCCATCCCTGCTTAGCCGTTTTGCACTTCCTGTCCATCTCATTTTTGAGACATTTGTATTCCTTTTTGCCTGCTTCATTTACTGCATTTTCTTCTTTCATCAATTAAATTCAGTATCTCTTCTGTTACCCAAGGATTTCTACTATCCCTCGTCTTTTTACCTACTTGATCCTCTGCTGCCTTCACTATTTCATCCCTCAAAGCTATCCATTCTTCTTCTACAGTATTTCTCTCCCCCATTCCTGTCAATTGATCCCTTATGCCCTCCCTGAAACTCTGTACAACCTCTGGTTCTTTCAGTTTATCCAGGTCCCATCTCCTTAAATTCCCACCTTTTTGCACGAACTTAATGTAAACAAATGTTGTTGATGTTGAGGCAACAACCAGCCACAAATTTATTTTCAGTTCCTTTATTCAAAAGGTAACGTTACCGGTTTCGAATCATTACGATTCACCTTCAGACGGTTTTCATGCTTCCATTACAACATCTGTCGGACGAATACTATGAAAACAAACACTCTAAACCGACATTTCACGACAATCTGTAAGAAAACGCACCACATGTTGTAATGAAAGCATGAAAACCATCTGAAGATGAATCGTAATGATTCGAAACCGGTAATGGTACATTTTGAATAAAGGAACTGAAAATAAATTTGTGGCTGGTTGCTGTCTCAACACCATCAATATTTGTCTTCAAATAACAGCCACGGTCTCCAACCATATCATATGACAAAATTGCATTAATGTAAACAGTTGTGATGTCACGTTCATCCCAAGCAGTTTGTTGCTACGAAGCATTGCATATTCTTCATCCTAAGGCCTTGACACATTTTACTGCTGGCAGACGCCTGTGTGTATACGGTGTTTCGTTGTTTTTTTTCTCTCGTTTATGTTTTATTGTTGCAGTATTATCAGTCTGCAGTAATATTCTTTATCAGAGTATCAGTTGTTACCAGTCAAAATCACAAAAAATTTAAATGAAAACTAAAACAACGAAAAATTCCAGGAATCCCGCAAAATTCGTGTTTTTCCCGCAAAATTCACGTTTTTCCTGGATGAAACAATTCCAGGATTTTTCTCGGATTACCCGGTTTCCCCGGACGCAGACACCCCGTTATTCCGTTCTCAATAAAGGTTGTGGTATTACATGTCATACATATCATTCAGTCGACTTTACTGCTCAGCTGACCCAAGACGCAACACACTGTTGCTAAAGGGCTTCAAATTGTAGCACGTAGCATGGCAGTCCTCCTCCCATGAACTATGGACCTTGTCATTGGTGGGTAAGCTTGCGTGCCTCAGCAATACAGATAGCCATACCTTAAGTGCAACGACAACGGAAGAGTATCTGTTGAGAGGCCAGACAAACATGTGGTTCCTGAAGAGGGGCAGCAACATTGTACGTAGTTGCAGGGGCAACAGTCCGAATGACTGACTGATCAGGCCTTGCAACGTTAACCGAAACGGCCTACCTCTGCTGGTACTATGAAAGGCTGAAAGCAAGGCAAAACTACAGAAGTAATTTTTCCCGAGGGCATGCAGCTTTAATGTATGGTTAAATAATGGTGGCATCGTCTTGGGTAAAATATTTTGGAGGTAAAATAGTCTCCCATTTGGATTTCTGGGCAGGAATACTCAGGAGGATGTCATTATCAGGAGAAAGAAAACTGGCGTTCTACAGACTAGAGCATGGAATGTCAGCTCCCTTAATCGGGCAAGTAGGTGAAAAAATTTAAAAAAGGAAATGGATAGGTAAAAGCTAGATATAGTCGGAATTAGTGAAGTTCAGTGGCAGGAGGAACAAGACTTCTGGTCAGGTGAATACAGGGTTATAAATACAAAATCAAATAAGGAAAATGCAGAAGTAGATTGGAGAGTAATAATGGAGGGGGGAAAAAAAAGCGCGACCTTACGGCACATAATTTTTGAAAGTCGGGATGGTGTTCTCGCTAACCTGACAATGGGGGGTGGGGGGAGAGGGGGGGGGGGGGGGGGATGAACGCAATATTTTAGTCAACATCGAAACGAAGCCCATGCCTACCACAGTTTTACAAGTCTATATGCCAACTAGCTCCGCAGAAGACAAAGAGACTGAAGAAATATATGAAGAGATAAAAGAAATTATTCAGATAGTGAAGGGAGATGAAAATTTAATAGTCATGGGGGACTGGAATTCGATAGTAGGAGAAGGAAACGTAGTAGGTGAATATGGAATGGGGTAAGGAAGGAAAGAGGAAGCCACCTGGTAGAATTTTGCACAGAGCCTAACTTAATCACAGTTAACACTTGGTTTAAGAATCATGAAAGAAGATTGTATGCATGGAAGAGGCCTGGAGATACTGGAAGGTTTCAGATAGATAATATAATGGTAAGACAGATTTAGGAACCAGGTTATAAATTTTAAGACATTTCCAGGGGCAGATATGGGCTCTGACCACAATCTATTGGTTATGAACTGTAGACTAAAACTGAAGAAACTGCAAAAAGGTGGGAATTTAAGGAGATGGGACATGGGTAAACTGAACGAACCAGAGGTTGTAGAGTGTTTCAGAGAGAGAATTAGGGAATGATTGGCAAGAATGAGGGAAAGAAATACAGTAGATGGAGAACGGGTAGCTTCGAGAGATGAAACAGTAAAGGCAGCAGAGGATCAAGTAGGTAAAAAGACAAGGGCTGGTAGAAATCCTTGGGTAACAAAAGAAATATTGAATTTAATTGATGAAAAGCGAAAATATAAAAATATAGTAAATGAAGATGGCAAAAAGGGAATACAAATGTCTCAAAAATGAATCGACACGAAGTGCAAAAAGGCTAAGCAGGGGTGGCTAAGAGGACAAATGTGAGGATGTAAAGGCGTATATCACAAGGGTAAGATAGATACTGCCTACAGGAAGATTAAAGAGACCTTTGGAGAAAAGAGAACCACTTGTATGAATATCACGAGTTGAGATGAAAACCCAGTTCTAAGTAAAGAAGGGAAAGCAGAAAGGAGGAAGGAGTATATAGACGGTTTATACAAGGGTGATGCACTTGAGGGCAATACTATGGAAATGGAAGAGCATGTAGATGAAATGGGAGATATGATAATGCATGAGAAGTCTGACAGAGCACTGAAAGATGTAAGTCGAAACCAGGCCCCGGGAGTAGACAACATTCCATTAAAACTACTGATAGCTTTGGGAGAGCCAGCCCTGACAAAACTCTACCATCTGGTGAGCAAGATGTATGAGACAGGTAAAATACCCCCAGACTTCAAGAATAATATATTAATTGCGATCCCAAAGAAAGCAGGTGTGACAATTACCAAACTATCAGTTTAATAAGTCACAGTTGTAAAATACTAACACGAATTCTTTACAGACAAATGGAAAAACTGGTAGAAGCTGACCTTGGAGAAGATCAATTTGGATTGAGTAGAAATGTTGGAACACATGAGGCAATACTGACCCTATGACTTACCTTAGAAAATAGATTAAGGAAAGGCAAACTTACATTTCTAGCATTTGCAGACTCAGAGGAAGCTCTTGACAATGTTTACTGGAATACACTTTCAAATTCTGATGATGGCAGGGGTCAAATACAGGGAGCGAAAGGCTATTTACAATTTGTATAGAAACCAGATGGCAGTTATAAGAGTCAAGGGGCATGAAAGGGAAGCAGTGGTTGAGAAGGGAGTGAGACAGGGTCATAGCCTCTCCCCGATGTTATTCAATCTGTATATTGAGCAAGGAGTAAAGGAGAAAAAAGAAAAATCAGAGTAGGAATTAAAATCCATGGAGAAAAAATAAAAACCATGAGGTTTGGTGATGACATTGTAATTCTGTCAGAGACAGCAAAGGAGCTGGAAGAGCAGTTGAACAGAATGGACAGTGTCTTAAAAGGAGGATATAACATGAACATCAACAAAAGCAAAACGAGGGTAATGGAATGACGTCTAATCAAATCAGGTGATGCTGATTGAATTAGATTAGGAAATGAGACACTAAGTAGATGAGTTTTGCTACTTGGAAAGCAAAATAAAGAGATGATGGTCGAATCAGAGAGGATATAAAATTTAGACTGGCAATGGTAAGCAAAGTGTTTCTGAAGAAGAAGAAATCAAGAAATACCTTTGTAGATTAACTGCATTTCTTTTCCTTGGCAGCAAAAGTGGCCACTTTTGAAAATGTCTCCTCAAAAGTTAGTTTGAAACATGCACAATTTTAGTTTACATTGTTATCTTTATACACTTCATCGCAGGTTTGGTTTGCCAATAACCTCAAAAATGTGCATATTATAGGTTTAAAGAAGCTTCTGTTAGAGGCCTGCAGTTTCATGGTGTTTTCCATGCTCTTCTATCACCTAGCCGTAATTACCTAAAAAGCCAACATCTGTTGTATATTCACTGCTGATGTCTGTAAATATAACATCTAAGACTGGTGCTGAAATTTTGGCTACTCCCATAGCAGTGTTTGCTATTTGTGCCCTGCCTACAATATTCAGAATGTTTAGGAAGCTGTTATTAATTTCATCCATAAAACATTTGTGTTCACATCTGCACAGTTTTGGGAGCTGAGACTGTCTAGGACTCTGGGTAATTTGTTAAAAAGTTTCACTAAGTGGACAACACAAACACAAAATGATTAATCTTTTATGGATGTCAAGCTCTAAATTCAATGGCTGACATTTTGAAATGTTTATCTGGAGTAATTGTGATTTTGCCTATCACTAATAAAATGAGTTCTATTTATGATAAAAATGTGCAATCCCTCAACATTTTAAAGTAGCGGTAGGTGACAAGAATACTGTGTACTACATTTTGGTGTCTTTACACCAGTAATCTGTAATGCTACCACTGCATTGTTTAAAAACTGTAATTCAACTTTAAATTGCTGTACTTTGTTTTTAATGACTGCACATTCTGTTAAAAAACTGCAAATTCTACATACATTTCAGTGATGCTTGCCTTTCCAGTTTCTTTTTCTTCTCTGCTACTAAGGAGTGTGCGCTCCTGTGCGATGGTACATTCTATCTTTGCGTACCTGTTGCAGAAATCTCTCTGATAGGCATAACATTTTCTAGGCATCAGAGTCTGTTGTCAATCTGTCCTAAGAAAAGATCGGTTTTGCCAACCAATGACAACAGGGATTTAATCATGCATAGGCTACCACCATACGCTATATTCTAACTAATTAGCTCCTTCCCACATGTATTGGGATACAAACTATGCCTTGCAAAACCCCATCTCTTGATATTACCAACTATCACCGTGCATTGTGCACCTAATCAGAAGCCATTAGCAGCTTTGCCAGCTTTACATTAACTTGCCACACGGCACTAACACGGTGAGCCTAATCAGCACAATATTTTTCTAATTTAACTCATCTTCATCCTAAGGTAATTCCCAAGATTCAGGAGTGTTTGAAACCAACAATGAGGTACGTCCCTGAAATTTCATGCGAGTCATATATTAGCATCAAGCTGAACTCCCATGAAGATTTTAGTCGATATCAGCATGAGAAAAACATGGAAAACAAAGATCTCAATCTTATGTAGGTGTCAGTTGATTGCCAAACTCCTTATCTATATAGTACTCTTAGTGTGAGTTCCACCTAGGGATTTCCAGTATCATATCAAAATTAATAACTGACATTTTATTGATGAAAATTATACACTCCTGGAAATTGAAATAAGAACACCGTGAATTCATTGTCCCAGGAAGGGGAAACTTTATTGACACATTCCTGGGGTCAGATACATCACATGATCACACTGACAGAACCACAGGCACACAGACACAGGCAACAGAGCATGCACAATGTCGGCACTAGTACAGTGTATATCCACTTTTCGCAGCAATGCAGGCTGCTATTCTCCCATGGAGACGATCGTAGAGATGCTGGATGTAGTCCTGTGGAACGGCTTGCCATGCCATTTCCACCTGGCGCCTCAGTTGGACCAGCGTTCGTGCTGCACATGCAGACCGCGTGAGACGACGCTTCATCCAGTCCCAAACATGCTCAATGGGGGACAGATCCGGAGATCTTGCTGGCCAGGGTAGTTGACTTACACCTTCTAGAGCACGTTGGGTGGCACGGGATACATGCGGACGTGCATTGTCCTGTTGGAACAGCAAGTTCCCTTGCCGGTCTAGGAATGGTAGAACGATGGGTTCGATGACGGTTTGGATGTACCGTGCACTATTCAGTGTCCCCTCGACGATCACCAGTGGTGTACGGCCAGTATAGGAGATCGCTCCCCACACCATGATGCCGGGTGTTGGCCCTGTGTGCCTCGGTCGTATGCAGACCTGATTGTGGCGCTCACCTGCACGGCGCCAAACGCGCATACGACCATCATTGGCACCAAGGCAGAAGCGACTCTCATCGCTGAAGACGACACGTCTCCATTCGTCCCTCCATTCACGCCTGTCGCGACACCACTGGAGGCGGGCTGCACGGTGTTGGGGCGTGAGCGGAAGACGGCCTAACGGTGTGCGGGACCGTAGCCCAGCTTCATGGAGACGGTTGCGAATGGTCCTCGCCGATACCCCAGGAGCAACAGTGTCCCTAATTTGCTGGGAAGTGGCGGTGCGGTCCCCTACGGCACTGCGTAGGATCCTACGGTCTTGGCGTGCATCCGTGCGTCGCTGCGGTCCGGTCCCAGGTCGACGGGCACGTGCACCTTCCGCCGACCACTGGCGACAACATCGATGTACTGTGGAGACCTCACGCCCCACGTGTTGAGCAATTCGGCGGTACGTCCACCCGGCCTCCCGCAGCCTACTATACGCCCTCGCTCAAAGTCCGTCAACTGCACATACGGTTCACGTCCACGCTGTCGCGGCATGCTACCAGTGTTAAAGACTGCGATGGAGCTCCGTATGCCACGGCAAACTGGCTGACACTGACGGCGGCGGTGCACAAATGCTGCGCAGCTAGCGCCATTCGACGGCCAACACCGCGGTTCCTGGTGTGTCCGCTGTGCCGTGCGTGTGATCATTGCTTGTACAGCCCTCTCGCAGTGTCCGGAGCAAGTATGGTGGGTCTGACACACCGGTGTCAATGTGTTCTTTTTTCCATTTCCAGGAGTGTATTTAATGCAAATAATGTAGCTGTTATACTAAAGTAACAAACAGCAGCTACAGTCTAAGTATGCATGTCACTGTGTTGTTCTAGTACTGGTAAGTAACAATAAAATAAGGCAAGCTCCTCTTTAGACTAGACTGAGAATTTTATTTTTGCAAGATTGAATAATAGTATGGATCTAGTGCCCTCTATCATGTGTGTATTAATCATTTGGCATTCCAGTTCCTACAGGTTTATTTATCAAGTGGCATTTTTTTATTTGTAGTTCACTGTTACTTTTTGAGTTTACATATTGTCATTTAGAAATAGTGAGTAGAGCTGTAAATGCTAGAAAATGGAGTGCCAAGTGAAGAAATCTGAATATTTCTGACATATTCTTCTGTTTGAGTTCAACAGCAGGGTGACAGCAGCAGAGGCTGTGATGATTCCACCATCATGTGACATTTGCATGTAATGGGGAAGATTCAAAAATTGGGTATATGCTTACCGCATGCTCCAAGTAAAAATCACAAAAATCAACGGGTGGCTATATGTGCATCTCTGCTTGAGTGCCATCAACTGGCTTGTGAATAACGTCAACCATTCCAATCCTTTATCATTACTGGTGACAAGAAATTGTGTCTTTATGATAACACAAGGTAAAGAAAGACATAGTTGAGTGCAGACAAAGCAATAACTCCCACACAAGACTTTCATGCACCCACAGAAGGTAATGCTATGCATCTGGTGGAACAGCAACAGTGTAGTGTACCATGAATTGCTTCCTCAGGGTGTAACCACCACTACTCACATTTACTGTCAACAACAGATATCTTGCAGACACAGTCCAAGACCAACGATAGGAAAGACTGGGTGAAGTGATGCTACTCCATGATAATGCCCACCCACATTCTACTAAACTGACAAAAAACACTATGCAGGAGTTGGGTTGGGAAGTCATTCTGCATCCATCTTTTTTACCTGATCTTGCACACTCAGATTTTCACCTTTGCCGCTCTCTATCGAACAACCTTCAAGGAACTTGCTTTCTGGATGAAAATGCACCCCTATCATAGTTCAATGAGTCCTTAGCCTCAAAACCACATGATTTTCACAGTCATGAAATTGAAAAGTTACGTTAGCATTGGCAGACTGTTGTAAATAGTGAAACAGAATATATTATTAATGTCTAAAGTCTTTTACGCGTATCTGTCGTGTTTGGTAAACTTTTGGAAAATGCTACAAACTTATGCACCAATCCATGCTGATCAACAAAATTAAAGTGGTTTTTCCTGAGTTTTCAATCTATCTCACAATGTTAAGCCATTCCAATACGCACAGCTGACGGATCTGCATAGTATCAAAGTACTGATGACATTTGATCGTACGAAACACACTGAATAAAAAACCATTCTTTCCACAATACCTGTTTTCTTTTTTCTTCTTATTCTCAGAAGACTACTTTCCTCCAAAATGCCATTAATCTCTACATTATGTGTTGCAGATCATGGAATTTTATGGAAGTTTCCCAATTTCTCCTGAACAGTATTTGTGGCCGGTATTAAACTTAAGTTTCTGATTAATTGCATGTCAAGTCACCCAGGCCTTGACACCAACCATGTCAGATTTTGATGAAACTTGGTACAATTACTTCTTTTATCATCCTGAAAGCACTAGAAAATTTTTTTGCTCTATCTCTTATAGTTTTTTTTAATAAATTTTTAAAGTTTTTAGATTTGGCGTTGTTTCAGCAGTCAGAATTTTTTTATTATTATTATTTATTTTTTTTTTAGCTAACGGATGTTTAGTTTTACAAAAACTGCAATATCTAGAGTTTCAGACCTGATAGAAAGCTCAAATTTGTTTTAAAATACTCTTAATTGTATAGGCCATTAGATAAAAGAAAATTTATGTCGGCTTTTTAACCTGTTTAATAGTTATCTATTTTTTAAAATAATATTAATTATATTTTAAAAATAAAAAGTACCAAGTGACTTAGACTCCGAAAATAAGTTTTTGTCTTCTTCGAGTAACAATGTACGCTTGGATTTTGTTTTGTTACTCCTATGTTTTGAAGTAAAAAATTATTACAGTGTTAAATAGTGCTTGGATAGTATTTTATTAAGTTTATTCGAACTTTCAGTACGTACTGTTACTTAGTTTACAGAGATTCTTTTCGAATATCCTATAAAAGTAACCAGAACATTATCAGACCAAAAGTGAAATCAGTATGTCAGATATTCAAACCTGTAACATAGGGTTATTTAAAAAATCTGACTGTTTCCAAACAACCTACACACCTTCAAAAAAGTTACAACCGGTATCGGAATTGAGTGAGGAAGAAAAAGATTTGATCCACTTACGATCTGGAATTAATCTGTTTGAATTTAAGAACTTATGTTCACGCCACAGCTACTACTTTTTAAATGTTTTTGAAAAGTATCAAACAACATGTGTAGACCCACTAAAAACACAAAAAGCCCATCAAAAAATCATTGAGAAGTGTAGGCTTGGATCTTTCTAAACAATTACTGACAAAAAATATTAGCATAAAACCTGGACAAAAGCTTTGCTCAACATGCCGTAACTTTTGTGAGGAAAAATTAAGAGTTGAAGTCAATGAAAGTGAAACAGATGATGAAGTCATGGTTGAGTTAGAATCATTGGAATCCAGAAATGAATCCCTCTTACAAACATTGCTCTTGATAATTTAGGTTTAACATCGATAAAGCTTCATGGCTTATCAGAACAAAGTAAAGGGTCTTATTTTTAAAAGAAAGGTTAGCAGTATTGAAGAGACTGCAAAAAAGGCAGTTTCAAGAGCATTAAAAAATGATGCACCAAGTTCTGATGATGACGAAGAAGATACAAATGTGGTTGAGAAGGCAAAGGATTTTGATGTAATAATTTCTCTTATGAAAGAGAAGATTTCATCTGTTGGGAGGTCTAGAAAAATCCAGATTCTGACCTTGGCTCCAGATTCTTGGAGTCGAAACAAAGTGATGAAAGAATTTAATTTGAGTGAGTACATGGTGTGACAAGCTAGAAAGATAAAATCTGAAAAGGGTCTTTTGGAAGCTCCTGGTCCAAAAAAAGGTAAAACTCTTTCTGAAAATACAGTAAGACTTGTAACAGATTTTTATGAAAAGGATGAAAGTAAGTGTTCAAAAAAATGTGTACATGCAAAAAAAGACTCATTTTGTGTAACTTGAGAGAACTCTATTATTCTTTCAAATGAGAGAATCCCAAGGTAGAAGTAGGATTTTCAAAATTTTGTTTCTTGAGACCTAAATGGTGTATCCTTGCTGGTGCTGCAGGCACACACACTGTATGTGTATGCAGTATCCACCAGAATGTTAAACTATTACTGGATGCTGTGAAAATTGAAGAATCTTATAAAGACCTAATTAAGATGCTTGTGTGCAACACGGAAAACCAAAACTGCATGCTACATCATTGTGACAGCTGTCCTGCAAATACTGCACTAACTGAGTACTTATCTGAAAAACTAAGTGAAGATTATGATTTAGAAGAAGAAATTGTAATCAGTCAGTGGGTTGACACAGACAGGCAGAAATGAACAAACAGTCTATCAGTGTTGAAGACTACATTTCTTTATTGGTTAGGTCATTGGAAAAGCTCACCCTGCACTCGTTTATAGCAAAATCCCAATCAGCAGCCTTTAAAAGATTGAAAGAAGACCCACCACCCAAAACAGCAATTATTGTGATGGATTTCAGTGAAAATTATTCCTTTGTTATACAAAATGAGATCCAAAGTTACCACTGGAATAGAGGTGGTTGTACTCTACACCCAGTTGGAGTTTTTCTAAGAAATGAGGAAAACAATTTTTTTGTTTCCAACCACTGTTTTATTAGTGATGACAAAGAACATGACACTGGTTTTGTTAACTTTGTTCAAAAAGAAATTACAAACTGGCTGTCATTACATCATACTGACATTGACTCAGTTCACTATTTTACAGATGGTTGTGCTGGGCAGTACAAAAATAGAAACAGTTTTTAAAATTTGACTGAACACTTGAGAGACTTTCATTTGAAGGCCCAACACTCTTTTTTGCACCAAGTCATGGGAAGTCAATTTGTGACGGCCTAGGAGGAACTATTTAAAGAATTTTACGGAAAGCCAGTCTACAGCTTTCAGATGAAGAACAAATAATGACAGCAATCGATGTGTACAAGTTTTGTGAAAAAAATATTGAAAACATTCATTTTCACTTTATTGACAAAAAAGAAGCTGATTTGCTACGGTTAAAACTAGAAAAATGTTTTCAGCAACCCGAACCATTCCTGGAACAAGAAGTTTTCATAACTTCAAACCACTTCCAACAAACAACCTTGAAATTAGAAGGACTACAGATTGTGTAAAACCCTCCTTAGTCTTTTCTTTCCATTCTTCTTCTGATTGGGTTCGTGTTGAACCATCCATAAATAGCTATGTGGCTGCAAATTATGATGGTAACTGGTACTTTGGACTGGTAAAAACAATATTCAATGATGAGGAAGATGCAGAAATTCTATTTCTACATCCTTCAGGACCAGCTGCATCATTTTATTGGCCTGAAAGAGAAGATTCTTGCATAGTGCCTTTGGAGCACATAGTCTGTGTAGTAGACACACCTCAATCAAGCGGCACTGGAAGAATGTATTACTTCAAAAAAGACTGAATCAAAAGAACTGAAAGCTCTTGGATGAAGTGGAAAAACAGATTGAATCAGCATTAATGTTTATTAAAAAGACAAAATTACTCAAAAAATTCAATGTTTCAAGCAATCAGTTGGGTTATACATAAGTGTCGTAAGTACACTATCTTTGTACATAATTCTAATGTAATCTACTATCATTAATAAACATGTTAAAAAGCCATCATTATTTTTGTTTTATCAAGTAGTCTATAGGTTTAAGAGTAAATTAAAACAAATTTGAGCATTCTATCAGGTCTGAGACTAGATATTGCAATTCCTATAAAACAAAACATCCGTGTGTGTGTGTGTGCATATATATATATATATATATATATATATATATATATATATATATATATATATATATATATATATTATCTTCAAATATGTATAATAAACAAACTTGCTGCAAAAATTCATGATGTTATCTCAAAAAGAGTTTTTAAGATACGCAATTTTAAAGTTTTGAATACAAATTAAATTTACCATTCCGAAGGTTCGGAAACCGCAAAACATAAAAACTTTATAAAAATTTATAAAAAAAAACTATAAGAGATACAGTAAAAAAATTTTGCAGGTGTTGTCAGGATGGTATCAGAACCATTTGAGCCAAATTTCATGAAAATTTAAGGAGGTGGGTGTAAAATTTATTTTTTATTGGGTGATTTGATATGGAATGACCCATTGCATAGAACTTGACAACAAAAAATTAAATAATCATGTGTCTGTTTTCTTTCTTTCTCTCTCTAAAATAGGTGCTATTCTGCTGTGTAAGAGCACACAGTGGGATTTGAGGGAAGTGATGCAGCCAAGAAAGTATTCACCATTTGTAATTCAGAGTTCTGTGTTCCCCTGCACACTATCATCACATTGTTGGACCCACAGATCATACATCAGTGGGAAGATGAGCAAGCAGTCAGAGGGGGGATAAACAACACTGTGGTCACACTTGTGAACCTCATGCCAGCCACTCCAATGAAACGAAGTGATGCTGACTACTTTAAGAATAGCACATTATCCACTGGCACTGTTTTCTGCTTAGGTGGAAGTACCACCAATATGAGAAGAAAAGCCCGTGGAAAACCACATTTGATGCAACATATTGTAACAATTTATACTCCACATGTTGATGTAAGGACAACCCTCAGCTCAGCTGGAGACTTTCCCACCATTTTTGCTTACAACGGCAAGTGTGTAACAAACATTTACTATCTCTTTTGAAGTGTCAGGCCTCCTGCCTACTTAAAAGTGCTGGGGAGTGTAAGTCAAGAAGCTCTGAATTAATGGCCAAGTCAATGCTTTTTTAAAACGTATCCATCCATAAAACAGGCAGTGTGTCATTAAGACATTTGTTACAAAAAAAAACTGATGATTTTAATACACAGAAACCACATAGTTGTGTTAATATAGCCAGTCATTCTGAAAAATCTGTCAGTTCCTGCAGAACTGTCACAGCATGTCTGCTTCTTAGATAACAGACTGTTCAAAACACAAGATAACTGTAGAAACTACACTCTCTGTAACTGTCATATTCTAGTATTTTTTTGGAAGATAAGATGTCCAATATTCTCTTTGCATCACATTCTATAATAATCACTCATTAACTTAATCAACATTTATCTGCTGGTCTCAACTGCTATATCCAGTCAGCCATTACACTCTGGAAAGTCAGTGGGTGAGAGACAGTGGAAGACACCACACAAGCATCCGAGCATGTAGCCCAAAACTGTACAGTTACCATGAAACAGCTTTGGAAATAATATGAGTACCTAAAGCACTAGCTCTTTCCACAGAAATATGTGTATTAATAGTGGACGTGTTTCTTTTCTTAGTAGTTTGTACATATACAACTACCTTCATTACAACCACGTACATATATGTCTGATACGTCTTTTCTAAAACTAAACTCTGTCTGAACAGGTCTCGGAAGACCCTAATGGTACTGGCCGACTGCCGTGTCATTCTCCGCCTCCTATTATGAAATCACACTTTCTGTTACATGCCAACGGTAAATACACTGTTAAGCCAATAACTATCATTTCATGGTCATAATTATCTGCACGACACATAACAGCCGCCTTCTAACAGATTTATTCACCCTATGTAACCACACTACAGTTAGTTCTGTGCTCGACACATGCCTGTGACTGTGTCTTCAATTTCAATTATGCCATAGTCGATTAAGCCTTTGAGACACATTCTCATGATCCTTGGACACACATAAACATGCCATGAAATGTGTAAAACCTGAGATACACAATCTAAAACGCAATGAATTCAACTGTATAACAATTACAAACGAATTATGTATCTGTCCTAATACTTTCCAACAATAGAGTCTGAAAGAATTACTTATTATAAAGCAAGAGTAGTAATAGTTTTTCGGCTATAAACCACAGAAGGAATGGTAGTGAAGGCTAACGGGTACGATTCCGATACAGTCACCGTCGTAAACAGTAGGCCTACTTGGAGGCTGAAAACAGCCCTTCGAAAACTGCAGAATCGCTTATATGCCACATTACTAACGTTATGTCTGTGTGCCGATAACGAAGACCTGAAAGTTAAAAATACTTACCCTACTCCTTAAATATTCCGCTAAATTCCGACGCGTGAAGCTAGCTGCAGCGGCAGGAGACAGCTCGTAGCCGTTTCTCATTTTATACAGTTGTATATTTTTTGCTATGTACTCAGAAAACTGTGTTGTATCGCCAGCTTCCCCGGCAATTGCCATAACCAGTTTTTCAGACAATTTCTGAAGCTTATCTTCATCTGAAAAGAAAATAGTAGCGTGTCGTTACACTCTAACTTACATCATGATTTTCTGTAGAAAGTATCGGAATGAACAAAGCTACGTTACCATCTTTCATAACCATTATGCTCTTGGCATGTGTCATATCAGCAGCTACTATGACAAAATCCCTAAATGCAATCCCCAGTAATGTTTCCATTTCTTTCTCTCTTGAACTGTCGGCTACAGAAAAACAGCAACAACTCTCGTCAACAAATCAGCTACTCATCCACGCTATAGAAACATCACTGGTCAAAGACCATAGTTTACACATATTCAGAGTCATTTTACTCCAAAGAGGCCACTGAAATGACGGCCGTAGCGTATAAATGACTATGGAGTGAGGATCCGGGTGCGCAGAACGAGAATTCTCTCTACTACATCTCCAGCAGCTCAAGTCATGTGACTTTCAGATGGCACATTTGAGCCCGTATAGCGCTTAGCGTATTTTGAGTGCTTTGCAAAAACAGACATAATGTCTTATGGGATAACAGCAATCAGTGATTTTATGTTATTTTAAATCCGTCTTGATTGCAAATTTTTTTTATTATTCATATGACCGGTTTCGGTTCATTCAGAACCATCTTCAGATCTGATATTTAAGTTACAGGAGTAACCCGTCCAATTCAGCAACTTTCACATGCTAGCATGCTACGACGTAGCATGTGAAAGTTGCTGAATTGGACGGGTTACTCCTGTAACTTAAATATCAGATCTGAAGATGGTTCTGAATGAACCGAAACCGGTCATATGAATAATAAAAAAAAATTTGCAATCAAGACGGATTTAAAATAACATATTTTGAGTGCTATTACTTCGCTGCTACAGACAGAACACCTCCAGAAGTACCGTGATACTTCGTATACGCGTTTTACAGCCATCTTAACAATTTGATACCAGGAACTAAAGCTGACTTAAAGATGTGAAGAGAAATGGTATTGTGCTTTTTCGCCACCGTATCATAGTTCAGATTCCACTCTATTTACGTCTTTTTCGGTAACAGGATAAGAACTGAAAGCCAACAATACTTTTTTTACGTTTTGCATTTCAGTTGTGGCGACCACAGCCACCATCTGGCGTGTGTTGTGTTAGTGCTCGAGTGTCAACAAGAGTGCAAGTGTCAATTTTCGAGCATGCGCCAAATAGTTCCTGAACCTAGTAACGTGAGCAAACAATGAGCTCACTAAGAGCAACTGATCTGTTCCCGTATTCCTAATATCGCGAGGCTGATAATTAGCATTTTATAATCAACTTAAGTTCTGTTGTTGTGTTGAAGATATTCTGGTGTACATATTATTCCTGTAACAGGCACAGTAGAGACTCAAGGCCTGATTCACATAAGCAGCGGCCAAACTGGTAACCCCAATGCGATAAGCTACCTGCGCATATGTAAAACAAGTAAACGACACAACAGTGAAAGTCTGAAGACTATGAACCCTGCTGAGACCAGACTACCCACGAGGCTACCACCATTCTGGCCATACAACCTGGCCTTGTGGGTAGCCAATGTAGAGGATTTTTTTCTATTCCGGTGTGACTGCAGATGCTTCTAAATCCGCATTGATTGTTTGCCAATTCGAACAGCAATTCCCGGATGAAGTTCAGGACATCATTGTCGCACCACCCAAAGATAATGCATACGACTTCTTGAAGTCGGTACTGATCCTCCATATTTGTGCACCTCAAGAGGAGCACATTAGACAGGTGCAGTTACTAACCCAAGAGGATATCAACGAGAAAAGATTTTCAACCGTACCCGCAGCATATTAGAAGTAAAATAGCTGCAGATATTGTACCCAATAAACTGTTGTGTGCTATCTGGAGCAGTCGCTTGCCTCTCTCTATCGAGATGATTATTGCGA
Organism: Schistocerca serialis cubense; assembly: GCF_023864345.2. Taxonomy (NCBI): domain Eukaryota; kingdom Metazoa; phylum Arthropoda; class Insecta; order Orthoptera; family Acrididae; genus Schistocerca; species Schistocerca serialis. The sequence goes on along the minus strand of NC_064643.1, from coordinate 375,273,953 downwards.
CACAGTGAGATATGTCGCTAGACGGCGTGGCAGAATTGGCTGACGAAGTGCTGGATGCGGTATCGCCTGCACCCAGTGCGCGAGTACAACCACAGCGGTAGTACGCGCGGAGTACAAAGCATTAGCAGCGAAAGTCGATCGGCTAGCGGAATATATTAGCCAGTTGGTAGCATGTTCCAACATCGGTGGAGATCGCAGCCGCAAAGAGATAGAACGTGCTCTCACAGCAGGGCCGCGTCTCCCTCACCTGCGTCAGCGCTTGATGCACAGAAGGACATCTGCTGGTACCATTGGAGTTATGGGAAAGGTGCACAATGCTGCATCAAGCCATGCACATACCCAAACGCCAACGGCAATCGACCATAGGCGCTCCGTCATATTGCCTGTCAACGACACAGCGCCTATTCATTAGCGATTGATGCACTGGCAATAAATACATGATAGATCCTAGCTCCGATTTATGCATCAACGCCGTGCATGCTGCTAAACTGAACTGACCACGTACAACATTCTGCCTGTCAGCCAAGAATAACTTCCCTATCTACACATATTGTCTGCACACAATAGAAGCAGATTTCGACCTCTGCTGCGATTTACCATGGAATTACACTGCGGCAGACGTGGTGAATCAATTATAGTTGTGGATTACTTGGCTTACTATAACATTTTGACAGACATGCCCACTGCCTGCCTTGTAGAGCAGACCACTGGGCTTATGGCTGCAGGCCAATCCGCCCGACTGATAATCACTGTGGACGGTGAATATGCCAGGTTACAGAAAGACTTTCAAGCGTTAACGAAGCCACCAGGTATACCGAAAGACATCCAACACAGCACTGTCCATCACATCAAGATGACTGAGGGGCGACTGATCTTCTGCCAATCTCGAAGACTAGTGCCAGACCAGCTGAAGATAGCAAAAACCTAGTTCCATAACAAGATCAAAGAGAGCATTATGCGTCTGTCTGCCAGCCCCGGGTATTTGCCCCTGCATCTTGTCTTGTCTTGTGTGGTTCATGGTGGCCTTGCAGAGATTACAGAGCTTTGAAGACCTGCACAATTCTTGACAGATACATGGTACCTCTGTTCTGTGACTACAACTATGTGTTGAGCAGCACTTGTTTATACAGTGAACCAAACTGCGCCAAAGCATACACACAGATTCCAGTGGCAGACAAGGACACCCCAAAGACAGCCATTATTACACTTTTGGCTTATTTGACAGCAAGTTCATGACTTTTGGCCTCCAGAATGCAGTCGTGGCAGATGTTCGTCCATTCAGTGCTGCAAGTTTTCTCGCTTTATACCTGACTGACATCTTAATGTTCTCTGCATCACAAGAAGAACATGGCCAGCAACTCGTCCAGGTTTTCCGACGACTGAGTGAACACAGAATTGTGCTGAACAGGGCGAAGCGCGCCTTCGGTCAGCCGCATATGGAATTTCTAGGCCACTGTATTACCCCGTCAGGCTTGCTACCATTGCCGGACAAGGTAGAGGCTACATGCCAGCTGCCCCGGCCAAGCGTATACCAAGACTTAAAGGACTTTTGCTATTTGGAGAGCAAAATAACTGATGATGGTCGAAGTAGAGAGGATATAAAATGTAGACTGGCAATGGCAAGGAAAGTGTTTCTGAAGAAGAGAAATTTGTTAACACCGAGTATAGATCTAAGTGTCAGGAAGTCGTTTCTGAAAGTATTTGTATGGAGTGTAGCCATGTATGGAAGTGAAACATGGACGATAAATAGTTTGGACAAGAAGAGAATAGAAGCTTTCGAAATGTGTTGCTACAGAAGAATGCTGAAGATTCGATGGGTAGATCACATAACTAATGTGGAGGTACTGAATAGAATCGGGGAGAAGAGGAGTTTGTGGCACAACTTGATAAGAAGAAGGGACCGGTTGGTAGGACATGTTCTGAGGCAGCAAGGGATCTCAATTTAGTACTGGAGGGCAGTGTGGAGGGTAAAAATCATAGAGGGAGACCAAGAGATGAATACACTAAGCAGATTCAGAAGGATGTAGGTTTCAGTTGGTACAGGGAGATGAAGAAGCTTGCACAGGATAGGGTAGCATGGAGAGCTGCATCAAACCAGTCTCAGGACTGAAGACTACAACAGCAAGGCACTATTTAAGAATGCTGAACTTCTTTTATCGACGCCACCTGCCATATGCAGCTGAAGTTCAAGAGCCACTGACAGCTGCATGGGTGGACTCGAAGGCTAAATGCCACTTATCAATTATGTGGACAAACGATATAATTGTGGAGGTTGAGAAGTCTAAACAATCGAGAGCAGACACAGTATTGTTGACACATCCTGAGCCAAATGCACTATTGGCTATAGTAGCAGACGCATGTCAGATGATAATAGGTGGTGTACTTCAATAATATATCAATTACGTGGCAGTTGCTAGCTTTCTATTTTCTAAAATGCTGACTGCCTCACAGAAGAAATGGAGCACATATGGCAGGGAATTACTGGCGATGTACGAAGCCATCAATTACTTCCCTCCTCAAGTCGAAGCTCACTCTTTCTTATATTTACTTACCACAAGGTATTGACATTCAAGTTCTGGCAAAATAACCTAAGCTGCTCTCCAAGGCAACAAAATCAGATGCTGTATATAGCCCACACTGCAGAGGATGAAATTGTTGCAGTATATACACTAAGTGATTTGCACCACTTGCTAGTTCATTGTTGTTTCCAATTTTTCTTTATTTACCCTTCTTCTTTTTATAGACAAGTAGAATAGCTACATCATTTTTTCGCCATCTCATCAGAAAAGTAAAACCATACCCTATGCACAAAAAATACAAGATCAATGCTCGCATTTTGGAAGAAATGACAGATAAAGATTTTTTTACATTTCCTATCGCCCTAATTCATTCCGACGAATCTGTTCTAATTAATTACATTACAATCATAGTGTATGGTTAACTGTCTCAATGCAGAAATTCTTAAATACAGCTTAGGATTTGAGAACCTGTATACACTGGAGGAAATTAATCAGACTGTCATGTATAAATGTTGTCTACATGTGAACATAGCACCACTATTTATACACTGACTGTCAGTTCACTCAAATACACTTGCAAATTTATCTCTCATGCTGTTAAAATTGCAGAAATTGTCTTTACAGTACAACACTTTATAATACCATGTCTCAATATTTTTCAATATATGAAGTGTCTTGTATCAATATAACATTATACATTATACATTTGTTGTAAATAACTACGAAAAGCAACTAGCCCTCCTTTTACATATCTCTTTATGTATGTAGCAACAACAACATTACACCATAGCTGTCACCAAAACTCAAGCATGCAGAAATGTATATACATCAAGGTGAATATGTGTAATATCCAAGTTGCAAGCAAGCAATGCCGAGCCAAAATTATGTCAGCAGCCCAGCCTGATGTTGAAAACATGTGCAGTAGGCTACATCCACTCCATAGCAATATATACTCTATGATAAAGCCACAGCTAATTTTTGTATTGGCAGTATTGACACAGGACACTACAATTGTGCATGGGTGCTATAGTGGACAATATGGCTTCAGCAGAAACTGTTTGTATGAGCTTTAATGTTAGTTCAAACTTTGACATTAGCCCAACGCAAGAGTTACATACAAAGAAAGGAAAGCTCTGAAGGTCAGTTCCTACTGTCTATCATGTCATGGTGTATTAACACTGTTTGTCATGATACTTTGCTTTGCCCAGTACTGAAGAGTGAAAGTGAGGGTTTGAGTTTAACCAATTGTGATGCAAAAAGTAGTGGTGTAGCATAGGAATTGAGGAACTAACAGCTACAAAGCTTATTAGTGACCAAAGCAAACTTCATAACATGTGTTTTTAATGTTAACATGTGTTAAAAAACTGAGAGGCGAAATAAAATTTCAAAACAGCAGCATCTATTTGCTACTGAAAATATATAAATACAAATACCTCAACATTGTTTGTAAGAGAATAAGTAGAACCTGTTGAAGAATGAGATTTTCACTCTGCAGCGGAGTGTGCGCTGATATGAAACTTCGTGGCAGATGAAAAATGTGTGCCAGACCGAGACTCGAACTCGGGACCTCTGCCTTTCACAGGCAAGTGCTCTACCATCTCATCAGGAAAGTAATAGGCAAAGGTCCCGAGTTCGAGTCTCGGTCTGGCACACAGTTTTAGTCTGTCAGAAAGTTTCATATCAGCGCACACTCCACTGCAGAGTGAAAATCTCATTCTGGAAACATCCCCCAGGCTGTGGCTAAGCCATGTCTCTGCAGTATCCTTTCTTTCAGGCGTGCTAGTTCTGCAAGGTTCGCAGGAGAGCTTCTGTAAAGTTTGGAAGGTAGGTGACGAGGTAGTGGCAGAAGTAAAGCTGTGAGGACAGGGCGTGAGTCGCACTTGGGTAGCTCAGATGGGAGAGCACTTGCCCGCGAAAGGCAAAGGTCCCGAGTTCGAGTCTCGGTCCGGCACACAGTTTTAATCTGCCAGGAAGTTTCAGAACCTGTTGACCTTATCCATTATGCATATTTTTACATAGCATAAGAACTGTATTTTTTCCATAATTGCAGCAGAAAATGGTTCAAATGGCTCTGAGCACTATGGGACTTAACATCTGTGGACATCAGTCCCCTAGAACTTAGAACTACTTAAACCTAACTAACCTAAGGACATCACACACATCCATGCCCGAGGCAGGATTCGAACCTGCGACTGTAGCAGTCATGCGGCTCCGGACTGAGCGCCTAGAACTGCGAGACCACCGCGGCCAGCAATTGCAGCAGAAGTTTCACTTAAATTCTTATTTAATGAAAATTACTTCATCAACTTATTTCTTATTTGTATTGTGAGGTAATGGTCGAGTTGTGGCGCCTTCAGAGTTGGTGTGGCCACTTGGGCTACTTGGCAAGCCGGGGCTCGTCAGAAACTGTATCGTGCCGAACATTAGCCAGATCAAGAGGGTTAGCACCAGCATATGGTGCAGGCCGACCGCATGGCTGGAAATTCCATGTTGATGCTGTGCAAGGAATGGGTTTTGTGTCGATTAAGCAGATTTGTATGCCGGGAGTGCCAAAGATGGTGGCATTGTGAAACCATAATGGCAGACATTTTACAGTTCATGTAGAAATTAATAATAGCCAGAGGAATCATGATACCATAACAAGACATTACCATTATTTGCATGACAATTCTGAGGGTGTAATCAGATTTTCAATATCCTTATTAGTTTAAAGTTTAGTGTCTGACTGTAAATTATACAGGTAACACCCATCAACGAATTTCTAAAATCTAAACGGTTCATCCGATTTTGTCGATCGACATGTCTTTAGAAAGCTATTAGTGTAAACCTAAATTTGAATGACTTACAGGCATTTAACTTGAATAGTACATGAGTTATTGGAGGTCAAAGTCGCCGATTACTATTGATCACGCCTGGCCATAAGTACTCCTCAGTTACGCACAAAACAGTAGCAGCATGCTTATAAATAAATTTATTCGTCTATGTCTTCGTTTCTAGCCGATATATACTATTCATGGAGAAATTGGTCAAATATTTACGCTGTTTTAGAAAGCACAGAGACATTAGGCTACTGGCCTACTTTTGTTCCTATTCGTTTGATATGTGACTATTTAATTTGTTTATGTATTTAATGATGTGTGTTAGAGCGTGTTTATGGTCCAGCCATAGTAATATTTATTTAATTTCAAATTATTTAAATATAAATCCAGTATTTCGTATGTGTTTCAATATGTTTGCGGGTGTGCATTGGCTTGGAGACATGGCAGGAGCGCACTAGCCAATCACAGCGCTCGTTACTACGGTAGGTGACTACCAAAGTCAGCGGAGGGACTGTATGAAAGTGGAGGAGGGGCATTGGGTCGTACAGGACGGGAGTGCTGGCGAGACGGACGGTCGCAGGAAATACTTGGAGTGTGTTGAGCAGTATGCGCAGTCATGGGAGATAGAAATATTTCGTAGTTCTGACTTGAGCACTTGTGAGATTTACGTGGCTTCTGCAGTGAAGACGTAGTATGCGTTTAGAAGTGAATATTTAGTAAACTATGTTGTTGTTCATTAACTAATTACATGGAGTAGGAATCTATTGTTTCCCTGTTATTCAACTTTTATTTTATTTAATTGCTGTACCGTCGACACCAATAAGTGTTTTGCAGTAATAAATGGCATTCTGAGAGGTACTTCTGCTGTCATACTCATCATTCAATGTCGTTAAACAAGTGCTTGCCGATTTTATTTAATTGCAATCTTTCATTTATAAATTTCTATGTTACTTTCAAAATTCACAATTGCCAAGTGATAGGAACCTCCGAAAATTCGATTAATGTATATATTCATATTGTATACTGTAGACACAGCAGTATTTGGCTTGTAATGCGGCAACTACGTATCCCAGCTTCTAGACAAGAAAACCAGCCAAAACTTCTAATGTTTCAACTCTGAGTCTGAGGGTACATAGTTGAGGGCCACCATTAATCAATTTTTTTGAAAGCCCGCAATAGGGGCTCATCCGGGGTTTGTGTCCTGCAGAGTGGTAATTCCTTTGTTCTCTGTTATTCAGCATACTATGCGAAGTGTAAAAACCTTTGTGAAACCAGTAGAGATTTTTGTACTCTGAACCTCTCACAAAACACAGTGTGACATCGTTTTTTTCCGCAAGTAGTTTCTGGAAACAGTGAAATAACGCAGTAATTTTCACAACTAACACATGCTATCGATAGAGGTCCTAATCTATCACGTTAAAGGCAATTTGTGTGGGGGCTCAGAGTCTAAAAAAGTTGAGTGCAGGGAACGGTAGCTGTTAGCGTGTTTAATGGTCATCAGTATTGGAGATGGTTGGAACACTTGATAACTGGCAGCAGCTACAGTTACATCAGGTGACTTCTCCATTGGCGGACGCAGCTCAACAGCAGTACGACGGCAGCGTCTTCTAGTACTCTAGGGCAGTCTTCAATGTCAACTTCCATTACAGCCGATGGCAGAGGGAACCACCTCAGATCAGATAAGTGCCTGTGCAAATAGTGAGATAATGTTTAACTCTGAAGTTCAATCTCCACTTATAGATCTCACGAATATAAAACATATAAAACAGTCACCTAGAATGTGTCATTCTGAAAATGGAAGTCAGCCAATTAGTCCGAAATCAGAGTGCAAAAGTGTAACTAGTAGGAAGTCAGGTAAGGGGAATGAATGTGGGGGAGATATGATGTCTCAGCTAATGCAAATGATCCAGGGATTGGGAAGTAATATGAATACAATTGCGAATAATATCAGTACAATTCGAACAGATATGGGTACACTGCGAACAGATTTGGGCTCTTTGCAAACAGTTACGGATACAATTCGGACTGATATGGATACAATGTGAACTGAAATAGGTTTTGCTATGAAAGGGGAAGTTGAAAAAAGTATGGGTAACCTTGGAAAGCAATTGATTATAAGTTAAAATGTGTCGTAGTGGATATGGGGAAAATTACAGATGAAATTGTAATAGTAAAATCTAAAATCGAATCAGTGGAAAAAGCCCTTGGGGAAAAAATGGATAAGATACAGATGGAACATGGGGGCAAGGTAAGCGACTGTATGAATGTGCAAGATGCTCAAAAAAGCAATATAAATTTAGCAATTAGTGACATTGCCAATCGTGTATGTGAGAGGGTTAAAGATGTGGGCAAAATTAAAAATAAAATAGAGTCCAGTATCACTAATGAAAATGAGTTTAAAAACACAAATGCAACAGATAAAAAGTGATGTGAAACATACAAATAGTTCGAGAAGTGTTTTTTGAATAAATTTTGGAGTGAGGCAAAACAGACACGGATCCAAAATGAATTTTTAAATGAGCCAAGTTACAGGTACGGTAATGGGACGATGAGAGATTTTTGCACGCAGGATCGTGGCAAGCTTATGCATGTGAAACATCCATTGGGGGTTTTAACGGAAATCACCACGTTAAAAAGGCGATTACCCGAAAATTTGCAGTGGGATCTTGTCTATAGTCCGTGTGATTCCATGGACGAATTTCTGGAATTTGTAGAAAAATTTGAGAGGGCTTTGAAGTTCAAACCTCATAGCAAACTGGGTGGTAGTTATCAAAATGGGAATCCAAATAATCATCACCAAAATAATAATCGTGAGAGAAATCAAACGATTTCTCAGGGAGATAGTAGCTGGAATGAGCAGAATGGCCGGAGAACGAATGGGAGTGATAACTTCCGTGAACGGGAACCAAGTAAAGAACCCAGATTTGACGTGGGAAATTCACGCGAAGTGCAATCGCGTAACAACCGGTCGGGAAACTGATGTTCGCCACATCTCAGGTCCAGGGATGGCGATCTGAACAGGGGATGAAAAGGACTGGAGATAGTGGTAATGGTACAAATGTTGATAGGTTTGGAGAAAGTCAACAAACATGTAATATGGAGTATGTCAAAGAGGAAAGCTATATAGGTGGCTCTTTCAATAAAAACAGTCGCGAACGGCGGAAGCATGGATTTGTGACAGATTTAAGTAAAAGTAATGGGAATAAATTTGCGGATAATGATGTAAGTTATGAATGTGTAATGAATGAGTGTGTGAGTGGTGATGAGTGGAAAGAGTCAGTGGTTCAAAAAGAAGTTAAAAAAGAGATAAATTTTGTGAAAGCAAATTGTGAAGAGAGTTCTGAAGAGGTATTAGCAAATAGTAGCAGTTGCAGTAAGGACGGTGTTGTAGTAGCAAGTATGTGTGAGTCAGCGAAAAGCGTCCATGTTAGTAAAGGCGGCATAGCTTTTGGTCTCGCCAGCTGTAAGTGAGGGTGATTGTGTTTCGGCGGAAAGCGTCAATGTTACTAATGCAGGCTTAGCATTAGTCTCGCCAGCAGTTGAAGTAAAAATGTATCGGTGGAGGTAGATGATTTCTGTTCAAGGGAACTGAGTAATGGTAATCTATGTAATGATGTAAAAGCTACTGGTATTGATAATTCGGTGGAAGGAATTTACGCGTTTCTAGTCACGAGTGAAGACGAAACGAAACTTATCGATGAATGTGCAGATCTAAAACGTTTGTCACAGCATGAATGTGAGAATGTATGTAAAGCAGGATCAGGGGTTAATCTGGATGAAAAGTGAGTATAAATGGCTGATTTTTGTCCGAGCACAGCGGGATGTAGGAAGTCTGGAAGTCTCAAAATTGTATTACAAGGTAGCAGCAATTTGAGCAATGTAACGGTGGAGAATAAAGTTGTGTACGATTCACATAAAGTTAATTCGTCCACGGAGGAAAGTAAGGTTTCTGATGTGGATTTATATAGTGATTTAAATGGTGTATAAGCAGATAAGGTTGCTGAGATGAATATTTATGATGATGAAGGCTTAGGCATCGGTGAATTATTTCAGGCACAGGTCAGTGACATCGTGACATTGGGGATTTAAGTAAAATATGTATTGTTGTGATGTTTAAAGCTTTCCCGGCGTACTGATTGTTCCATAAAAACACGGGAGAACTGCCGGATATCAGTAACGTTCTGCCACGATATTTCGGCGCAGAGTCTTCTGGCCATCTTCAGGTGAATGCCACTGTAGTAGTACTGGTGAGTACGCGCTGAGCTCCGCTATTTAAAACCTTCTGAGGTGACAGTGCTCAGCGTGCGCGTTCATAACGGCTCCGTGCGCTGCGCCTCGCGCCCTCCATTGTGAAAGCTTGGCGTATCGGTGTCAGATCGATTTCCATCTTTATACAGAGAACTACGTCGACTACGAAGTTTCTCTATAACAGGATTCCAAGCTGAGTTTAGCTGATAACCGCTATCTCGATTGATGAGAGTCTCGTTGTCAGACAATCTTATTTCCACAGATTCATTGATAATCGAGCTCCAAAAGTTTGATGTATGGGCCAAAATTTTTGTGTCGTCGTAATTCATGGAATGGTCTGTGGAAATACAATGTTCGGCGATTGCGGACTTGGTGGGTTGGAGAAGGCGAGTATGCCGTTGGTGTTCCACAATGCGTTCCTGCACAGTTCGTGTCGTTTGCCCTATATACGATTTGCCGCATTCACACGGAATTTTGTAAACACCTGGTTTACGCAGGCCCAGGTCGTCTTTAACGGATCCCACCAGTGATGAAATTTTGGAAGGAGGACGAAAGATGACTCTCACTTGATACTTTCTCAATATTCTGCCTATCTGTGAAGAAATATTCCCAATAAATGGTAGATAAACAGTCGACCTGAAAGCCTCTTCCCCTTCCTTGTTCCGTCGTTTGTAGGTCTTCATCACTCTGTTCACTTGCCTAGGTGTAAAGCCATTCTTCAAAAATACTTTTTGCAGGTGTTCCAGTTCTGCTTGAAGACTGTTGGCGTCAGAGATAGTATGGGCACGGTGGACCAAGGATTTGAGAACGCCCATTGTTTGTGCTGGATAGTGGCAACTAGTAGCTTGTAGATATAGGTCTGTATGAGTGGGCTTTCTGTACACCGAGTGACCAAGTGTGCCATCACTCTTCCGTCGCACCAAGACGTCTAAAAATGGCAGACAACCATCTTTCTCTATCTCCATGGTAAACTTCATGTTTTCATGTATGGAGTTCATGTGACGCAAAAATTCTTGGAAACGGTCCAGACCATGAGGCCACACTATAAAAGTGTCGTCAACGTACCGCCAAAATACTGTCGGTTTAAAAGTGGCAGAGTCGAGTGCTCTCTCCTCAACACACTCCTCAACCTTAGCAATGTGCTCCTCCATCTTATCAAACCATTTTTCTATCTTTTCTTTCTGCTCCTTCAATTTCGACTGACTATACTGTACATTCAACAGTTGCCCCAGACCATGCTCCATATTTTGAGCTCAACTGGATGTTTTCTTTATGACTTTCGTTTACTGTTTTCTTGCAGTCCTCTTTTGCTTCCATAGCTACCTTCTTGGCTTTCTGTGCTTCATTCTATGCTGCCTGAGCTAATTTCTTAGTTTACCAATTTCCTAATTTACTTCAAAGCCCCTCTTACTTCTTTAATTTCATTTAATTCCTTATCTTCCATATCCAGGTTGTGCTTCCTCATATCTTTTGTTTCATCTCCAATCTTATTGATAATATCATTGGCTACTTTCCTCATTTCTTGTGTTTCTTTTTTAATTATACACTCCTGGAAATTGAAATAAGAACACCGTGAATTCATTGTCCCAGGAAGGGGAAACTTTATTGACACATTCCTGGGGTCAGATACATCACATGATCACACTGACAGAACCACAGGCACATAGACACAGGCAACAGAGCATGCACAATGTCGGCACTAGTACAGTGTATATCCACCTTTCGCAGCAATGCAGGCTGCTATTCTCCCATGGAGACGATCGTAGAGATGCTGGATGTAGTCCTGTGGAACGGCTTGCCATGCCATTTCCACCTGGCGCCTCAGTTGGACCAGCGTTCGTGCTGGACGTGCAGACCGCGTGAGACGACGCTTCATCCAGTCCCAAACATGCTCAATGGGGGACAGATCCGGAGATCTTGCTGGCCAGGGTAGTTGACTTACACCTTCAAGAGCACGTTGGGTGGCACGGGATACATGCGGACGTGCATTGTCCTGTTGGAACAGCAAGTTCCCTTGCCGGTCTAGGAATGGTAGAACGATGGGTTCGATGACGGTTTGGATGTACCGTGCAGTATTCAGTGTCCCCTCGACGATCACCAGTGGTGTACTGCCAGTGTGGGAGATCGCTCCCCACACCATGATGCCGGGGGTTGGCCCTGTGTGCCTCGGTCGTATGCAGTCCTGATTGTGGCGCTCACCTGCACGGCGCCAAACACGCGTACGACCATCATTGGCACCAAGGCAGAAGCGCCTCTCATCGCTGAAGACGACACGTCTCCATTCGTCCCTCCATTCACGCCTGTCGCGACACCACTGGAGGCGGGCTGCACGATGTTGGGGCGTGAGCGGAAGACGGCCTAACGGTGTGCGGGACCGTAGCCCAGCTTCATGGAGACGGTTGCGAATGGTCCTCGCCGATACCCCAGGAGCTAGAGTGTCCCTAATTTGCTGGGAAGTGGCGGTGCGGTCCCCTACGGCACTGCGTAGGATCCTACGGTCTTGGCGTGCATCCGTGCGTCGCTGCGGTCCGGTCCCAGGTCGACGGGCACATGCACCTTCCGCCGACCACTGGCGACAACATCGATGTACTGTGGAGACCTCACGCCCCACGTGTTGAGCAATTCGGCGGTACGTCCACCCGGCCTCCCGCATGCCCACTATACGCCCTCGCTCAAAGTCCGTCAACTGCACATACGGTTCACGTCCACTCTGTCGCGGCATGCTACCAGTGTTAAAGGCTGCGATGGAGCTCCGTATGCCACGGCAAACTGGCTGACACTGACGGCAGCGGTGCACAAATGCTGCGCAGCTAGCGCCATTCGACGGCCAACAACACCGCGGTTCCTGGTGTGTCTGCTGTGCCGTGCGTGTGATCATTGCTTGTACAGCCCTCTTGCAGTGTCCGGAGCAAGTATGGTGGGTCTGACGCACCGGTGTCAATGTGTTCTTTTTTCCATTTCCAGGAGTGTACTATGATATAAAAATTACCATCTCCTGTCTCACTGTGTCTATCTGCCGAAGATGCATGTAAACCCAGTGGCATATCAATTCTCACTGGCATGTACATCCTCTTGTCCTTCATTTTGATGTTGCTACTGCTCACTTTATTTTCCTCCTTTACTATCCATGAGCTCTCCATCACATTACTATCATTATTGCTAACAGTCAGAGTTGACTGTTCTCTGGGAAAAATTATACGTTCCTCTCCTGAAACACAATCACCTCTAGCTTGATCGTGTTCTGTGATGCTAACTGTTTCACTTTTAGCCTGCTCAAGTTCAAGTCGCGTCTTGCTCCTTGTCCTCATTCAAAATTGGATACCGACTACAATGTGATACCAAAACAACTGAACCTTATTATAACTAATATCTTCCATCATCATAACCTACCATAACCCACAGAAACGTAACACATAGCCCATCCAGAAGATTATAAAGCTGAATGAACTATGTCAATAATCAGTCAGATATGAAACCCAAAAATAAAATTATGTCTGTTCTTTATTCACGCCAGAAAACTACCATGCTTCTAAATATATTTCCTTGCCAAATCATTTACAATGAACATGAAAAATGATGCCTGACCACTTCATAGAAATGCCTGTGTTGATATGAACAATGTAGGGTCTGCCAATATATGCAAAACGCCTTGTGAATTTTGAATTGGTAACCTGACTCAGAAAATTAATTAGGACATGGACACACCTTTAAGACTCAATCTAAGTTACTGTGCATAATAGGATTAACTAACACAGTGAATGCTAAGTCCTTGGCTGCAGATCATACAGCGGAGAATTCGTAATATCGAAAATTAGATTAATTTAAGGTTTCAGCAGAAACACCTTTTTAAATGAACACATTAATTTATTCAAACAAAACACAAACATAAAACGTCCCGACTATCTGACAATGCCAAGTTATTATTACAAAACTGCATATCACGGGAACCTATTGGTTCCCAGAGTTACTTGAAAGGTCTGAGAACATCCCCTATAGATGCAAGTGACATTCTGAAATGATACACGAATTTCTAACTAAACGAGCACAGTGGTTGTTATCTGACTAAATTGTGAACAAGGATTTTCCTGAGGCGATGGTGCTGCTAACAGTGCTCATTGTAAGTTATCTGTATGAGATGCGCAGAGTATTCCCGTCATGACGTGCTCTGGGGTTGTGCTTCTACAGACATGGACTCAGGACCCCCAGTCAGCTGCTCGAGTGGAGACCATATCCCACAGAGATCAGTTCAGCTCCAAGTCCCAGGCCGTACTCCTAGTTTTCTACATGAATTGCACATCCTGCTCTTTCCTTCCCACAGAGCGAGACGTGACAGTGAATCGTTGTTTAAGAACCCTTGTTTAAGAACCCTCAGCCCACCAATGGCGTAATTGCCTCTTCCACAAAAATCCCAATAAAAAAAACTTGTTGTAAAAAAAAATATCAATGACTTTTCGATCTACCTCTCTTTTACAAAAAACTTCTCCCTATGATCGACCCTCCTGACATCATGAGGATTTTTACCAATTGTGCGTTATTGTGCCCAGCAGCTAGCAATGCAGTATAGGTCCTAAGAAAGTAAAAAACTGTGCTCAAGGCTAGGGTCTTATTTTGCCGCATCTCATGTTCCTTATGGCCAGAATGGGATTGTTATCTGCTGAAGACACTATTCTGAACATGACAGACCGCTGGTCTCCCACTGATAAATTTCTTTTTCTCGTCTCTTCAGCTGCTAGGCTGGAGACATGTCATAAATTAACAATAATACCAGACCCCTGGGGCTCGCCCGACGATGCAACTTTCACACTGACTACACCTGACGCTACCTGCCCTGTTTTCTATGAATACCAGTGTCCCTGTTGGTTGCTTCACCCCACTTTTTTCTGTTGAACACTGCCAAACATGTCCCAAATCCAGTGGGTGCCCTGTTCCCAAGCACTCTTAGAAAGCAAAGAAAAAGAAGACCTTTATCGTGCAAAATGTAGTTAAGAGATTAAGTTAGTTAGATGTCAGTACGTACAGTCACTGCTGTCCAGTTTGCTTCCCTAAACTATTATCGTAATATTCTGCGTCCTCATTGTCATATTAAATGGAAAGAGATATGCCAAATGGCATGCCTATTTGCAATATCTAGATCATACAATGCATTTTCGCGAAGTTTTCGATCGTCTATGTTCAGCACAGTTAATTCTTAGACTGGACAAGTGCCATTTCGTTTTACGTCAAGTCCGTAACCTAGGTCATATTGTCGGTCAAAATGGAGTTCACTCTGATCCGTGACTTGTTGATGACTTCAAAAAAATTTCGACACCCACTGCAATAAAAGAACAGCAACTATGAAACTTCCTGGCAGATTAAAACTGTGTGCGCGACCGAGACTCGAACTCAGGACCTTTGCCTTTCGCAGCCAAGTGCTCTACCAACTGAGCTACCGAAGCACGACTCACGCCCGGTACTCACACCTTTACTTCTGCCAGTACCTCGTCTCCTACTTCCAAACTTTACAGAAGCTCTCCTGCGAACCTTGCAGTTCTGCAAGGTTCGCAGGAGAGCTTCTGTAAAGTTTGAAAGGTAGGAGACGAGGTACTGGCAGAAGTAAAGCTGTGAGTACCGGGCGTGAGTCGTGCTTCGGTAGCTCAGTTGGTAGAGCACTTGCCCGCGAAAGGCAAAGGTCCCGAGTTCGAGTCTCGGTCAGGCACACAGTTTTAATCTGCCAGGAAGTTTCATATCAGCGCACACTCCGCTGCAGAGTGAAAATTTCATTCTGGGAACAGCAACTATGTTTAGGCCTAGCTAATTTCAGTCGAAAACAGGTTCTAAAATTCACTGAAATTGCAAGACCCCTCACACAGTAGTTAAGGAATGGGGTAAAATTTCTTTCGCCACCAGCTTGTGAAACAGCATTTCTAAAAATAAAGATTTCTAAATGTCAGCCCAGTTCTTGCCTTTCCAAAAGCAGTTCATTCTGTCTTGTGACTCCAGCAATTTTTTCTTAGGTTGTGTTTTGATTCAGAAAATAGATGAACAGGAATACCAAAAAGCGTGTGCATCCAGACAGCTTAATGGGGCAGAAAGGAATTATTCAGCAACTGAGTAAGAAATGCTGGCATTAATATTTAGAATTACATATTTCTGATGTTATTTATACAAACATTGTTTTAAAGTAATAACCCGTCATGCAGCACTCAAATGATTACTGGGACTTAAGGATCCCACTAATACGTTAACTAAATGGGCTTTTCATCTCAGTGAGACTGATTTTACAGTACTACATCATCCAGGAAATGCGGATGGTCTGAGCTGCAAAGTATGTGCTGTGGAATGCGCTGGCATAGATGAGGATGAATAGAAGGAAGCACAAAGCAGTGACCCAGACTTTCAGTGGTTCGCCAGGCAGCCGCAACTCATCACGGATTTCGTAGCATTGTACAAGTAGATAAGATGTGGGCTGTGGGTCATGGTGCCAGTGAGATCACGAAACGACTTATTGAGACAGGACCATGATTTGATGTTGGCATGACACTATGGTCACAGGGCAGCAGAACGCGGAGTAGCGCAAAATTACTGGTACATAGTACACAGACATGATATCAGTTGTTACATAAATAACTGTATACCACATACACAAAAAGTAAAGCAGAGCCGACAAACATATTTCAAACGTTACGAGTAGCGGATGAATCATTTCAGAGGACTGGGATGAATATCCCCAGGCTGTTCACTCAATATCTAACAGGTGACCATTATCTTTTGAAGACAGTGCATCATTTTTCTCGAATCGCTTCTATGAGAGCCATACCAAACCAGTAGGCTGAAACAGTAGCGCATGCAATGGTGAACCAGTGGATACTCAAGTTCAGAACGCTTGAGACAATATTAATCGACCAAGGACTAAACTTTAAGTCAAATTTAATGAAGCAGTTATGCCAGTTATTGCAAATTAAGAAACTCTGGGTTAGTGCTTTTTTATACACAGACAAACGGTCGAACAGAAAGGTTTCATCAGACTATTACAGTGATGTTAACTACTACTTTAATGCCAAGCATAATAAATGGGACACTCTACTTGCACAGGACACGGAAGCGTATAATTCGGAAATCCACGAGAGAATGGGACCGTCTCTCTAATGGAGATACTTTTGGTCAGAAGAGTATGGTAAGCTTCTCCCAGGAACAGATACTCCAGCAGCGAAAAATTTGTTTAGAAAGTTAAAAACTATTAGGCAACAGGTGGAAAAAATGAACACCAAAGCTTTGGAGTGATAAGACAGGACACATAATAAGAAAGCAGTAGTATGTAGATCAGTATGTTATGATGACCAGCCATTATGAACTAAAAGGAATAACTAAGAATTCATGCAGATAATTCATTCAGATAATAGAATTGACGTCACCTGTTAAAGTTAAGTTCCTACTTCCAACTCGTTTCACGATTGTCCATGCCAGTTGAATTAATTCTTTTAAGGGTACCATAGTGGTGCTGCCTCCACTGTCGACAGTCTTTACCAAAGTGGTTAGGGGAGAATCAGGAGGAAATGGAAAGAATAGGCAAGAAGGGCAACACAGTTCTGTAATTATCTATGGAAATCCAGATCTTTCTAAATAACCCTGCTCGCCTCACTAGATCGAATGTCAGCGACATAGCATGGCCACATCTTATTGGAACACTTGTTAGAGCACGTAAAGATGTATAACAGTCAACGTCAGCAGCGACTAGTATCTTAACAGCCATAACTTCATATGCCTGTATGATTTTCACAGTAATGGGAATCGTATACTACCAACTCAAGCGAAAATTAGCCCAGAAGCCTATTCCCACCAACGCTCAATCTACAGACCCAGACTAGCCACAATGACAACAACCAAAGCTATTTGACACAGATAATGTAAAAACAGCAATACAAAAAGTGATATGCAAATAGAAGTGAAACCAAGGAGTGTAAATAAACTAGTGTCTAGTTTTCAGTAAAATGGGGGGGGGGGGGGGGGTGAATTTTCTTCGTATAGGCTAAAGGGGTGAAGCTGTAACGAAATTTATAACTGGCAGTGCAGTGTCAGGAAGAATCCGGTCACAGCAGCTTCGCAATCGCCTCTGTGTTGACAGAATACACATGTTGCCAGCTTACAGGGAGGTATTGCAGCTCAATTACAACAAGCAGATCGTTGTTCATAGTCCAGAACTGTCTCTCCGAACCGGTAACGCTGACATTATGAGGACATGGAAGCAGTATTTAAGGACATGTAAACCAGCTCGTCGACGTCGAACAGCTCGGCAGTAATGTGATGCCGAACCTGTGGTACTTCATGGCACACCAATGATGCAGATGTTTCTGCTTCAGCCGGGACACAAGCTGCAGCCTGCCGCCTAAGCATCTGGGTGACAGGGCAGTCTCTAGCTTCGCCAGGGTACCAACAGAAGACCACTGCACTTTGGGCCCTGGAGTAGGATACAACCTGCCACCCTCATAGCAATAGCCAACCACTGTATCAACAGCAGGAGCACAGCGATACAGCAGAGACTGAAGCAGCAGAGGTGCACAGTCAGCAGTCAGAGGTCACTTCGTGGGGAAGTGTCATCACTAAAATCTTGACCAGGGCAGCAGTCAGCAACTGTAGAGTTATGGATACAATAGGAATAATTCAACCAACCAGTTGCACATCAAAAGCTTATTCAGGCCTGTACCTAGGTTTCTGCCGAGATAAACTTGTGTTCCTCAGAAAAAGAAGGAATATATGATACATATTGTGTAAAAAGAGAAACGAAGTCATGATCTATGGATCAGTTTTACTGCTGACTAAGCCTGAGGGCTACGCTGTAGCATTTATATGGGTCATTTTACTGTTGACTAAGCTATGTGACTTCGTTTCTCTTTTCACACAACATGTATCATCTGGTATTATTTCGTCTGAGGAAGACAGGTTTATATCTGTTGAAACCTAGGTAAAGGTCTGATTAAAATTTTGACATGAAACTGGTTGGCTGTATGATTCCCATTGTTTACAAACGCCATCACATTTACTGCACTGCCCAGTAATGATTGTAACCAAGCCTCCCAAAGAAGCCATTGTAACCATCACCAGCTTCTCTTCAGGTGCACAACATCCTTCCACAACACAGAATCATAGCCCACACTACATCATCAGAGCTGTACTGTTTAAGTTTGTAGTAATTCGAAATTAATTCGGCGAATGCGTATTGTGAATGCGGATTCCTTGACATCATCTGCGTTGGATATGGATCTACTACCCCATAGTCACATATGAAAATTTATTTCTTACTGGATCTCGAATCAAGATTTATCGATTATTCGGACCACTCCCCAGACTGACCCTAACTTTCTTATGTCACACCGTCTAGACCCTTAATTTCGAATTAGTCCATTCAGCTGTGGATCGTCAACAGTGTCTTTCTTTCAGACAAGCATGTAACTATCGCAGGTATAGGTGGATACATTACATTAACAAGATTGGACTTGATTCCTCATCATCTCATCATCCATTTTCAGCAATACAAGTAATGTTATGAGCATTAAGTGAAAAATCCAGTGGTCTACGATATAAGGCTGTAGACAATGTAGAGTATGGAAGATCGGGTGTGTCCAGAGAGCATGAATAGATAGCTGAAGTGATTAAGGCGACTGTTTTTGATCAGTGGGAAATCTGGGTCTGAGGCGTCGTCTGGCACAAATTTTCATGTGTCACTTACTGGGTAGTGGCTGAAGTCAAGTAATTCGCATTGAACGAATTAATTTCGAATTATTTCGTAAGCGGTGGATTTTCAATTGTTTGTGTTTTTCACACATGGATGTGTTAGAAGCTTAGGAAGCCACACAACAATAGCAACATTGGTCTCAATTAGATACAGGCAATGTGACATATAGAAGTTTGAGTTAGGAGCATGCATGGATAGCTGAAGTGGTTAACGCAACTGCTCGCAATGAGTGGGAAATTCAGGTTTGTATCCCAGTTTAGTACTAAGTTTCATATGCCATATTGTGTAGTAGATCTATACCCAACCAGCTGATGTCAAGGAATTCTCACTGAGTGACTTAATTTCTCATTTATTGGTACAGCAGTGGATTGTAAAAAGTGTCTGTTCTTTCAATCATGTAAGTAAGTAAAGTTTGTAGCCTCACCACACAACACACTTGCAGATTAACTGTATGAATTAAAACATTAGTAGTATACAAATGTAGGTTCTAGCTCAGATTGAAGATTGGTGCAAATATTAAATTTCAACTGTTAACTTATACGTTCTTGACAAGTGACTGATTTAATGTTCAAGTTGTAGTGTCATGTACAGTATCAAATATTACCTCTCATTTGGTTTCCGTTGAAAATATTAAACAAATGAAAGAGGATTAGAACAATGAAGTTGTACTAAGTTCTAAAGACCGATCATTTGAAATTCTGTTTCAAGTTGATTAAAATTTATTTGGTATATTTTTAATATTTTTTCAGGAAAACTTAATACTAGGTGTATTTTGAAATATACTTAACAAACAATTCATCACATGAACATACAACTTTTGGACAATACCTATCTATATGTTTCTGATAATTGAAACAGTTTCTCTCGTTTTTCAGTAAAATGGTGAGTATATTTTGAATGTTTTAAGCTCTTTTTCGGAAATATCACAAGAGCAAGTTTTATTATTCCAATTACGAATTTTTACTTTTATATGTTCTAAGTTATTTTCTCTGTATTCTTTCTCTTTCTTTTTTACACAATCAGTACAACCCAAATTTTAGGGTTAATACTGTTTGTTATTTTTATTTCATTATTAATTTCTTTTTCGTGTTCACACAATGGGAAAATCACTTTATTTGATCTTTCCATCTATATAAATATAAAATTTTATGCAATCAAAAAATTTTAAATTTGAATTGGTATAATTAATCTTGGTAATATTGTGATAACTATTAATTTTTTCAGGAAATAAAAGTGAAAAACCAACCTGGTATTATATTTTAAATAACATTCATAACAATTATTATTTACATCTGATAAAACTGTCAGTAGAATGAATATTATATTCTGTGCAAACCATATTGAAATTTACATTAACAGGTTCCATTTATATGAACATATTTTTTATAAGAGAATTTTATTTTTATCGACCCAACTACTGTGAGAATTACTGAATCCTAGTCATTTAATGTATACTTTATTACCTTAACACTTTTTCAACAAGATTGATGTCTAGACCATTCGTTTTCAACAGTTCTTGTTCATAAAAATTTCCTTTTACTTTTTTGTGTTAACATCTATTAATTTATACATTATTGGATTCGAATGAAAAATATCTTCAATTTCAAATATTTCCATTGACCAATTGGCAGTATATCCTTTCTTGAAGATTCCCTTTAATTTATTTATTCTTGCGTTATCACCTATTTTATATTTAGGTTTAACATCTAGTAAATATGATAGATAAATAGTTTCAATTATATTTTTTCATTTTTTTGCTTACATCTTACAGTTGAACTTTCATTTTCGGATGAATTGTATTATAATATTCATCAACAAGATTTTTAACCAAATCGACCCATTTATAATTTCTGTCTAAATTAAATTTTTCCACTTTTTTTTCAATGATGTGTTAAATCTTTCATATAAATACGAAAATCACGTCCATATACTTTCAACTACTGAGTTAAATTCTATACCTTTTGAGTATAATTATACTTCTCTAACTACTTTTTTACCCAAATTTAATGTTTTTCCCTTCATAAACGAAAGTTCAAAATAAAATGTCGATGGATAGTAAAAAGAATATTCTATAAGAGAAATTTTTGGAAATAAAGCCCTCAACCAACGAAAGATGTGGATTATGATTACTTACAGAAAATTTCAGTAATAAATATTTTTTCAAATACATTAGATGTTCTCTATACAGAGAGAGAACAAAAATTGGAAGAATTTAATCCTATTACAGAACCATTTTGTCACAATATTATGATTGTAAGAATAATTGTTTTTATAACTTGTGAAGGAGAAATAAAAAACGGAAAATTTTTTGTAAAAAGGAAAGCATGTGTAAGTTTAACAGTTCAAAAAAATCTAGATTTTTCTAAATTTAATTTGGTTACACATGGAGCTAAAGTAAAACTTCTGTGTTTATTATATTCCAATACACAAACAGTTAATGGTAGTAAACAAATTTTAACAAAGATAAAAAAATTATGAAACTAAATATAAATATACTATTGTCAATCCTCATCAGATCGAACTATCCGATATTAAATAGATATACTTTTAAGAGAACTCCCAGAAATTTTGGAATAACTTAAAAAGGCACTCTAGTATTTGGCGGATTTATATACTACACAAGACTTTGTAGGAATTGTTAATAATGAAAAAGTGATCAACTACCTAACAAATAATTTTAACATTCGAATGAAAGGAGAATGTACAGAAGATTGCAATGTAATAGTTCACAACAACATTTCTGTTGGACAAGACTGTTTAACTTCGATTAATTCTAATTCCAGAGTAAAATTATACAATAAATGTATTTGCCAAATAACAATTCTAGGAGTAAATAAACATTTAGGTTACTACATTACTGATTTTTTTAAATTGTCCAGATAAAAGATTTAAAGAAACGTATACCTCTAAATTATCTAAAGAAGCGAAAGAACAAGACTGGAAGGAACAATTTATAATTATATTAATCCAGATTTCCATAAAGAACAACAATCTGATCCATTATCAGATTGTTTGTAATCAAGAACAAATACTCGAAAATATTTCGAAAAAGCTTCTTTTCAGTCTGTTCTATTATCCAAAATGTGGGAAGAGTAACAGATTCCTTACAAATTAGTTGTTGTATTGTTTTTAATGATCTTTTACAATATTTATATTGTTTTTTGTAGTTCTATGTTTATTTTGCTTATTTATTTACGAAAAAGGTTTTTATAGATACTGGTACATTATTCGTTCATGAATATTTCCTCAGAATTAATATATACACAGACACCCTTCCACAGAAAATTAGATGGTAATATCAGGTCGCTATTTGCGTGCTTCTGTAAATTGTGAAACTGTATCTATTGAACATATTTTTGACACAATTTTTCAGACGAAAATGAAAACGTGGTAATCGAAAGGATAACACTACCACAAAAACTGATGTTTCGAAATACAACCACCATAGAGCAGCTGAATGATTTACTAGTAGGAGTATCCCAGTGGCTTCACTAAGTACAACTGACTTTAGCTGAATGAGTGGACACAGTTTCAAGTGACATGGTAGAAAGTGCCAATATTACAGTCGTTATACTGAAAAACTGTGTTCACACACACAACTACAATGCCAATGTAATATTCCAGTAACAATTTCATTAATTTAGTTGCTTGTGTTTACACAGTATAATCTCCTTGTTTGACACCCAAGGTGACTGAAAACATTCATGTCAACCTTCCAAAGCTGAGTTTATGACCTAGTCATGTAAATAAAACCACAATACTCTTTGGCCTACTTGCATTCATCTCATTTATCAGAGACACTTGACAGATACATAAGGGATAGTCGAATGGAAACGAGACAGGTGGAAAAAGTAAGTAACCTGTTAATTATTTCAGAAGTAGTTGCCATAAAGGTCAATACATTTAAGGCCATTTCACACTGGCCATCACAGCACCATCATATCACCGGAATATCACATCAGGGTGTATTCATGCTGTGTATCATATCAAGTCAGTTCAAGTCGCATGCTCTCAACTTGCATGTCTGTCCTCAGTTGTTCAATAAAAATGAAACTATACATAACCATGTTACCAGAAACTGTATAAATTAAAGAGTACCACAATACAACACTGCTAAACTTGAATGAAATTCTTATTATATGGCAATAAAACTATGCAATCATTTACCATTTCATATTTCAAATATCAGCTCAATAGATAAATTTCAGCAAACAATAAAACAGTTGCTTACAGAAAGTCCTTTCTTCTCAGTCAACAAATACATATTAAATCAAAAAAAGGGAAGTAGGTTGGTTGGTTGGTTTGGGGAAGGAGACCAGACAGCGTGGTCATCGGTCAAAGGGAAGTAGGCTTACAATGCAATAGACAGTTGGTTGGTAAATTCCAGATGAGTTCTTATGTAAGGTGGAATAGAAATAAAATATGTGTATTTGGACTATAGACTAGATACAAAATGTGTATTTTTTTATGAAACTGTTGTATTTAAAATGATATATGAATGATAATTAGTGTATGTGATTATCAATATGTAAAACTGACAATGCAGATGTGTACGTGGATCTGAGACATATCTATACATCCAATACTGCTGAATAAATAATAATCATAATAATACGATTCCATGTGAGCAACCGAAATGTATTAGACAAAATGTACATTCTATAGTTTTACAGCCTAAAACAGAAAGACAACATCGAACTTTGTGTGATATTTTACAGAAATATATCAGGGAGGACAGAAGATGACATGTAGGTTTAAAACACGTCTCTGTACATAAAAAAGAAATGCATTATGTTTCACACAAGGCAGAGTTAAAAAAAACAAGTTTCATTCTTAAATATGAGAAAAATGTCAACTGTTGCTTGTAACCTGCTGCTTGTATCCTGAAAAGCTTGTTGTAAACGGAATTTAGTTGCAATAATTACACGTCTCTTGTTTGAAACTGATACACAATATTTTATTCAAAATAATCTCCATTGCTATTTATACATTTCTACCACCTCTCCGGCAGGCTATGAATGCCATGCCAAAAAATAACCAGTTCTTCTTTTGAAGGGAAACACTTTCGAACATTTTCATACGAATTGAAGCGTCGTTCAGCGACAGCGTGTACCACTGATGCAAGCAGATGACAATCGAACGGAGCCAAGTCAGGAGAATTAGCTGCATGCCCTAGTATTTCCCAGCTGAATGCCTCGATCGTTTCTCTGACCCGTTTTGCTGTGTGTGATGGGGATTTATCATGGAGCAATGCGACTTCGTGTTGCCATTTTTCCATATTCTGGTCCTTTTTCACGTAATGTTCGATTTAAATCGATCGTTTGCTGTTGGTAGCCATCAGTGTTTACAGTTTGAACAGGATTCAGCAGCTCTTAGAGATGAGACCCTTCTGATACCACCGCACACAGGGCATTGTCTTCTTTTCAAAGCGATTTGGTCTTGCAGTGGATGTCGACAGTTTGCCTGGATTGACCCAGGATTTGCGACGCTTAGTATTCTCAGAATATATCCATTTTTCATCATGTCACTATTCGATGCAGAAACGACTTTCTTTTCTATGTGGCGAGCAGCATTTCACAAGTGCTCTTTCGATTTGCTTGCTGCCTTTCATTCAGTGAATGCGGAACCCATTTGCCCACTTCCCATAGCTCTCAACCAAAGAGAAACGGATTTCTGAGTCACATTCAATTGTTCCGCGAGTTACTGTTGAATTTCGGTGTCATTTTCAGCCAACAAGGCCTGCAGTTCGTTGTCTTCGGTGGTTTCCTGCGCTCGTCGTTTCTCACGTCAAAATCATCGCTTTTGAATCTTTTAAACCACTCGAAGCACTGTGTTTTCCCAAAGAACTTGTTCTCCAAAAACTTGCGATTCTGCAGCAGTTTTCTTCAAATGATAACAGAAAAGCCAACGTTGTCCGCAAATCGTGGTCCATAGGCACAAAACGCGACGTGTTCACGGGTTTGACACAGGTATTGCTCTATGGAACTTGGGTTACTGTGTGTTGACATTCGTCGTCAGCCGTTACAGGAAGCAGATGGCGCTGCAGAAGCGGTCTCACGGGCTCTACACTGACGGCTAGCACCATCTGTAGGGAAATTCCGGTTTCATACTTCCACACGTGGTATCTATGGTGTGAGACATGTCTGACTGAACACTACTTTTGGCACAGCGACTGTAAATATCAGTATTTTAAGGGAATACCAATGTCAGATGCAATTGGACACTGAACTAATTCTATGACGAAAGTTCAAAATTTGTGCCACACCAGGACTCGAAACCAGATTTTGGTCTCCTTAACCATTACCTCTTTACTTAACCACTTTTTTAAATTTATATTTTATTTTATTTTATTGGCAGACTTTTATAAGCCATTGTAAATCCACTAAGAAGATATATATATTTTAATGCTTCTCTTCAATAATCGGCTACACATTAGGCTGTGAATAAAAAGAAGAAAATCAAACTTAAATAATCAGGTCACTGAGATGTTGTATCAGAACAGTATTTTTTATTTTATTTTTAAATGCACACAAACAAAAACACAAGCAAAGCATTTACAGTGACCAGAATGTAATTAATAAAATTACAAATAAACGAGTAGTAGATCCCCAGTGCGTGGCTGCTGCATGGAGGGGCACATCTTTTCAGCAAATGCATTCGTAATACCGTGTCCCATGTCAGGGTCCATCTGACGAGCAGCATCATCTGATGCTCTCCTGCTCAGAATATGCCAACTGTGGGATAGGGGATTCGTGAAAACACTACCCAAATAATTGCCAAGAAACCGATGGTACCCTGAAAGGCAATACTGACCTTACGACTTATCTTAGAAGAAAGATTAAGGAAAGGCAAACATACGTTTCTAGCATTTGTAGACTTAGAGAAAGCTTTTGACAATGTTGACTGGAATACTCTCTTTCAAATTCTAAAGGTGGCTGGGGTAAAATACAGGGAGCGAAAGGCTATTTACAATTTGTACAGAAACCAGATGGCAGTTATAAGAGTCGAGGGACGTGAAAGGGAAGCAGTGGTTGGGAAGGGAGTAAGACAGGGTTGTAGCCTCTCCCCGATGTTGTTCAATCTGTATATTGAGCAAGCAGTAAAGGAAACAAAAGAAAAATTCGGAGTAGGTATTAAAATTCATGGAGAAGAAATAAAAACTTTGAGGTTCGCCGATGACATTGTAATTCTGTCAGAGACAGCAAAGGACTTAGAAGAGCAGTTGAATGGAATGGACAGTGTCTTGAAAGGAGGATATAAGATGAACATCAACAAAAGCAAAACAAGGATAATGGAATGAAGTCTAATTAAGCTGGGTGATGCTGAGGGAATTAGATTAGGAAATGAGGCACTTAAAGTAGTAAAGGAGTTTTGCTATTTGGGGAGCAAAATAACTGATGATGGTCGAAGTAGAGAGGATATAAAATGTAGGCTGGCAATGGCAAGGAAAGCGTTTCTGAAGAAGAGAAATTTGTTAACATCCAGTATAGATTTAAGTGTCAGGAAGTCATTTCTGAAAGTATTCGTATGGAGTGTAGCCATGTATGGAAGTGAAACATGGACGATAAATAGTTTGGACAAGAAGAGAATAGAAGCTTTCGAAATGTGGTGTTACAGAAGAATGCTGAAGATTAGATGGGTAGATCACATAACTAATGAGGAAGTATTGAATAGGATTGGGGAGAAGAGAAGTTTGTGGCACAACTTGACCAGAAGAAGGGATCGGTTGGTAGGACATGTTCTGAGGCATCAAGGGATCACGAATTTAGTATTGGAGGGAAGCATGGAGGGTAAAAATCGTAGAGGGAGACCAAGAGATGAATACACTAAGCAGATTCAGAAGGATGTAGGTTGCAGTAGGTACTGGGAGATGAAACAGCTTGCACGGGATAGAGTAGCATGGAGAGCTGCATCAAACCAGTCTCAGGACTGAAGACCACAACAACAACAACAACCCTGAAAGTTTTATCAGAGAGTCATGTTCTTCTTGTAAAGATGCCCAAAAGTTGAGCACATCCTTCGTACCATCTCGGAAAGAGTTAATGATAGGTCTTTGATCCACGACAGAGCATGAGCCTTCATAGTCGGAAAATACGTGTTCTGGGCAGAGTAACATCTGTGGCTCAATCGTGTATGGGGCAGATAAAAAAGACAGAAGCCGAGGATCCTCCATACTAGCAGCCACACTTCCTCTGAGCGTACGCACACTAGGTGTTGTTCGTCTGTATCCATCTGACGATACTGCATGCAAAGGAGAGAGTCTACAATATCGATATCGTGCAGTCAAATCCGCGTCTAATGCTTCTCATTAACGACAATGCACCAGGAGGCATATACCACTGTACCAAGATCCACAATGGATGATGTGTCATACCACAGGCTACAGAGCCCTACGACAGCGACAGTAAGTCACGTTCCGTTTATGGTGCCTCGTCATGAGATGATGTATGTCTCTCGCCGGCGGTGCCCTGGTGCTGGGGAAGTCAGCATACAGATCCCTATATTCAAGGACAAAGGTCTTGATATGTGAAAAGATGGCATGATGTATGCAACAGCAGTGGGTGGAAGGTGGGAAGCATGTGTCAGTGCTTCAATCAGGAACAGTGACATTACTGCGGTGATGAGTCCACATTGTGCTGACATGTAGTGCTGCTGCCCTTTGTAGTGAATTTGTGTGTGTATAGGTGTAGATTGGTTGTAGCGTCAATGCAGTGTAGTTATGTGTGTGTGTGTTTGCCATGTATGTGTACATCACTGAACAATAGGTGTGAGTGCACTTGTGCTGTTAATAACACATCATAAGATCACATGAGGCTATGTACAATGTATTTACTACAGCTTCATTCCACTGGCAAGTAATTTTATCTTTGATATTGTTAAAGCTTTCTACATTAAAGTGTCCAATAAATAAATCACTTTGGAGTGTCTGCAATGATGTAAAACAAATTATGAACAGATTGGTGTGAAGCACCTCAATCATTTAGTTTTAAAAATATCTCAAGGTCGTTATGAATGTATTTTAGCATGTATAATAATTAATACTTTCGTAGCTTTGCGTGGAGAAATATCTGTTGCGTGGTGCTCTTGCTATTAGTTCAAAGTTGAGCACTTTCTTAACTGCGAAAAATCTCATCACTCGAACAAAAGATAACCATTAAGCGGCAACCACAAGAATCTGCCTTGAAATCGCTTCTACTCTTTGCAGAATGAATGAAATTAACTTGATTTTAGTCTGTTTATTTAATAAATTAATTGTAAAGCATATCCTTTTGGCTTTACACCATATAAAATTGGAGTAATTGTAGGTAGAATCTGACGTGGCGGCCAATAATACTAATTGCAACTGGCGCTGTACTGCACGTTATTAATCTCACAAAAATGTGCAGTGCTACTGAAATAAGTGGTTTTGTTAGCAATACCAGCTTATATTTACCAGAAATGCTATATAAGGTACATACTTCTCCATCCACATCTTTGTTGTAGGAACATTCAAACTAGAATAAATAGATAATGAAAAACTATTTCTATTGTTTTCATTGTTCTCAGTATCTTTACTACAAAACAGAGATTCATTATTATGAAATACCGATACTCCTTTTCATACATACCACAGTGAAATAATTAATATTTTTACACATTCTGTTGTACACAGAATAACAGTTCATTTTATTATGTAAACATTTCATGTCGACAATAAATAAATGTTTCTCGTTCCCTGAAGACTGTACACCTTGCATGTATTTTGACAAACTCCAACTCACCGTCATATGTGGGAAGAGTAAGAGTGTCGTATCATATCCTGGGGATAAGTCCAGCACTGACGACATAACTGAATGCTGCCAATAGTTTTTGATCAAACACAACTGTCATTGAGAAAATGTGAGCCAGATGCCGTATTCTGGTCACCATGTGGGTGTTGATGAAGGTGGCTCATTGGACCATATCCAATGCTCATGACAAGTGCTTCCTGATGCCCACTCGGACAGCCTACAGATGGTGCCTCCTGATGCCCATTCAGACTACCTGTAGATGAATGGTAAAGAAAATTCAAAGGTATTTAAGCATGTCTATCGACTGCATGGGTGCTACTCTGCCTCTTGAAGGTCTCTGTCGATGTTCGTCGCCCCAGCCTTGTCGTTGTTCATACAACTACCCGTCACTGTCCTGTCTCACGCAATCCATGGGCTAATTGTGCCACGAAGACAATAACATCTGTACATGCCCTGCAATAAAATGTGTGCCCAGCAGCGTTGCCGCTATCAGACAATGCTTCAATGTACAGGTAAGTGATTCAAGAGAAATTACATATAAATTCACTGAGAGCAGGCAACTCTGATTGACTGATTGCGAATTTGACAGGGAGCCCACTACGCATCCATTAACCAGCACTTTTGGTGCTGCACCATAGAGAAGTCGCAGGACAACACCGATAAAGTCCAGGGGAAAGCCATCCAGGCCATTACTGCTGCAAGAAAATCGTAGCCCACCCTGTCAATAGCATGGTCAAAGTCCACCATGATCAGGACATCTCGAAGATGACAAGCCACTGCGAGGGTCTTTACATCCTGATATTTGCTAAGAACCATCTGCATATTATTAGTTCCTCCCATGAACGTTTGTTATGTAGAAAGTGTTTGGGGCATGATGTTCTTGAGGCATACCTCCAGAAGCCTTGTGAAGATCTTAAAGTCACTGTTGAACAACGGCGGTGGGTGGTAATGCTCAACCCTTTGGTGATCGAAATAAACAGGCCTTCAGCAAAGGACAGAGGCAGTGGGACAGTAGGGGTCATCAATTTGTGATACATCAACGTCCATCTAAGAATTATCAAATCTTGAAAGGCCTGGTAAAACTCCAAGGGAATACTGTCAGAACCAGAGGAGATGTTGCTTGCACCTTTTACTATGGCTTCCTTGACATCTGCGCAGGTAATTGGCATCATAAGAGATTTTCCTGCTGGGCTGTTGAGCATACCTGAGGTCAACTGTGCCACTTCAGCAAAACCTGCAACATCATAATGCTCCTCATGGTAAAACAGTCAGTAGTGGTCAGTGAATGCATTCACAATGTCTGCTTGTGCAGTCAAACAGTGGTCTCTTGCATGTCAGGAACGTGGATCACTATTCATAATTTCTGTTGCCATTTGTGAAAAATGGGGTGCAACCCGATCTCGACACTATGCTCGCACCATGACATCTTCAAGATGATGCTGTGTATGAGAGATGATCTTTGACTTGGTGCAACGAATCTATGCCTGTTGATCAGGGAATGTGGGTTTGCGATGAGTTCTAAGAGTAATGAAAGATAATATTCTGTCGTTTGGCGATACCAAACGGACTGCTCTTTACTGTGCTGCATCATCACACTCTTAAGTGCCAATTTGGCGCATTCGAGCCACAATTTCAGCAAGGAGGGATATGTCAACAGTCGATCTTCAGAGACAGTCCATGTGTCTACTGTGAGTTGACAACATTTCGGCACATAAAGGTGCACTACATTTCTTTTGCAGCATCCATTTCCCCTTCATACCTTCTGATGATGGAGGGAGACAGTGCAAATGTATGCACTACGATCAGAAAATTCTAACAGCCATCTTTCCGCATCCAACATTGCTGCCACTAGATCAGGGGAGACGATGTGACTGAGATGACATGCTGACTGACTGGTGACATAAGTGTAACTTGGGCAGACACCATGCAGCCTTTTCTAAGCGTCTAGAAGTCTTGGTTCCTGCACCAAAGGACTGAGTTCAGGGCACATGGTGTAATTGGGGTGCTTATACCTCGGATGACGGATATTTTGCAGTCCCAACCAAGGATGCAGTCGTCATAGTGTTCCAAGAAGAGAGGTGTGATCTTCTCTGAATAGAAACACAACCAATTTTGTCTCTTATCAATGCATCAATCATTGTACCTTGTGTGGTTATTGCGAACCCTCTGACCGACAGCAAATGCATTAGCTCATCAACCTCTGTACCACCTCACACAGCCGGCCGGAGTGGCTGTGCGGTTCTGGGCACTACAGTCTGGAGCCGAGCGACCGCTACGGTTGCAGGTTCGAATCCTGCCTTGGGCATGGATGTGTGTGATGTCCTTAGGTTAGTTAGGTTTAATTAGTTCTAAGTTCTAGGCGACTGATGACCTCAGACATTAAGTCGCATAGTGCTCAGAGCCATTTGAACCATTTAGCCATCTCACACCAATATGTCTCTGCCGCTACTGGTACCATCAGCCAGCAAGCACCATGCACGAAGCACAACTTTAGAAGTCTGGGAAGGCCTCCAACAAACTTCTTGCGTGAGTACAATGTCTACATCTGACATTCGCGTCATATCGTGCAGCAACTGAAGCATCACTTTCGATCTGATCGTGTTGAGATTGATGGAACCAGTCCAGCAGGCTGTCACATGTCATTGTAACAGTTGGATGCAGTGGTTAACCATCTTCTTCACTGTCCATGAGTGTATCTTCCTCCACTTCACCAGAAATTTATTGATCATAGGCCACAAAGGCCTCTGGCACCAGCATAACTTGTCACAGGATCTTCGTTGCCATAATTTGCCCACAGAGATGGGTGGATGGTGGCGTCAGCCACTAGCACTTCTGAAGGGCTCTATGTCGGCGTTAGCGCTTCAGTAGCGGGGGAGCATTGTTTACTTTGGAGATCATCATCAGATTGTACCACTTTTGACAAGGGTGCATCAGTGTTTGGTCCAGTGTGTGGGTTTAGGTTGCATGTTTCTGTAGCTTCTATTAGTGTGTTATCACCTTGGCAAAATGAAGCATAATCTGTCTGTGACTGTGTCACATGTTCATCAGATGGTGTCCTCTGTCTCCTCTTGTGCTTTACCAGTGATTGTTGTTTATGTGAGTGGGCTTCCACATTGGATGATGCCAAAGAATCTTGACAGTCTCACATGAATGGTACCATGGGCACTACCAAGGTATCAAAATTTATGCCTACATCATCACTTTCATCATCTGTCAAGATAGCTATCAAGCTAGGAGCAGGGGCTGCAATGGATGTGGAGTCTCTTCTTTCGTCTGTAGTGCCTCAGCCATCTGCAGTGTGTTGCTAGGGCCCATCAGAGGCGTCAATGTGCCAACATCATTCTCGAGTGCTGCCACATCTGTCACAGGTAGGGATGTTGGCAATGGGGGAGAGATCGGGTCTATAGGTGACAATCGTGCTATACTCCTCTGCATACATTCGAACCAGGCATGACCCTCTTTGCCACATCCTGAGTATGTCTTCGGTTGTCTGTCGCAATTTGTGATGGCTATGCATCCTCGAGTTTATAAATAGGATAGGACTTGTTTATTCAAAGTAGTACAAACTTTATGTACTCCGTTAAGGGGGGAGAAGGTATGTGCTAAACTGAGCCCATTTCTCTACAACATGTCCGTGCACCATGCTGTAAATGCAAAGGGAAGACACCACCTCATCCACATACAGGTTGAAAGGGAATTCGGAGATCCTGATCCTCCACAATCTCAATGCAGCATGATCGATCTCCACAACACATTATCACCTGAGTGTCAGAATTTGAGAGCAATTCTAGTCTCTCGAAGGATACTGTCGCAGATTTAGTCGTTAAGAAGCTTGTCATTCACCATACTGCTGACATTGGGGAGGTGTATACCAACTACTTCATCACTCGGGAAATTTAATTCGTCTCAGATAAATGTTCTACTTCCAGAGCTTTTGGCCGAGGAAATTCACTCTTGAAACCGAATTTCATCGTCAATTTTCTATAACAGTCGGCCATTTTAATCGATGAAAACACTAGAACACGAAAAACAGACAAGAAAGTAGACAGACACCAAGAGCACGCTCCGTGGCAGGACGTGCACAGCACATGCACACCGCATGGCTCCTCGAGCGAAGTTGACTGCACCCGCTATCTGAGCACGCTTTCCATCCAACCGAAATTCTCAACTTACTGCACACCGAAGTAGCGTCCCTGTCCATGTACCTCATCCGTAAATCCGGGTCGAGGCCCTGTTCAGCACAAATTTTCAGATTTTGACATTGAATTATCTCAATGCCCGGTTGCGGTTGACTTCGGTAGCTCCCCCGAAAAATAGATGATGTATACTTGAATTTGGTTTGTAAAAACAAAACACGTTTCGCAGCTGGTCTACTGGTTCAGAGTGTAATTTTTATCTTTGACTACAATTTGTGTGTAAACAACTGTGATGTTTAGGTTTGAGCAAAGCATAATGTTGACATTAATAGAATTTTTTTTACATCCTTAATATCGTATAGTTTTGTTTTGTTGGATTGTGTTGTGTTCCCCGAAAGTCATTATTTTAAGACGCTAATTCGCAGAAATACTGTTATGAAAGAAATTAAAGACTTGAACGTATTGTAGGTTAGTTCATATTTCATTATATATTCTTGTAACGGAACTGTGTTTCCAGTGTAGCGGATTAAGCAGGCACGTAGCGGATCATCTCATTAAATTTACTGCTTAAGAACGATTCAGAAGAAAAACTAAAGAGTAGGTAATTTGGACGTATTTTAAGTCGTGATATCTTGACATCTCAAAGTGTTTCACCATCCGATTTAACATATTGAAGATGTATTTGTTATTTTCCAAAGAGTAAACGGTGTTCGAAGGTACAGAGTTCATTATTAATAAGAGAATCACGTTACAGAGGTGGTTGTTGTTGTGTTCTTCAGTCCAGAGACTGGTTTGATGTAGTTCTCCACGCTACTCTATCCTGTGCAAACTTCTTCATCTCTCAGTACCTACAGCAACCTACATCCTTTTGAATCTGCTTAGTGTAGTCATCTCTTGGTCTCCCACTACCATTTTACCATTTACTGCATCTTTATATTTTCTCCTTTCATCAATTAAATTCAATATTTCTTCTGTTACCTGAGGATTTCTACCAGCCCTCATCTTTTTACCCACTTTATCTTCTGGTACCTTTACTATTTCATCTCTAAAAGCTACCCATTCTTCATCTACTGTATTTCTTTCCCCCATTCTTGCCAATCGTTCCCTAATGCTCTTTCTGAAACTCTCTACAACCTCTGGTTCTGTCAGTTTATCAAAGTCCCATCTCCTTAAATTGCCACCTTTTTGCAATCTCTTCAGTTTTAATCTACAGTTCATAACCAATAGATTGTGGCCCGAGTCCACATCTGCCCCTGGAAATGTCTTACAATTTAAAACCTGGTTCCTAATTCTCTGTCTTACCATTATATAATCTATCTGAAACCTTCCAGTTTCTCCAGGCGTCTTCCATGTATACCATCTTCTTTCATGATTCTTAAACCAAGTGTTAGCCGTGATTAAGTTATGCTCTGTGCAAAATTCTTCCAGGCGGCTTCCTCTTTCATTTGTTACCCCCTTTCCATATTCATCTACTACATTTCCTCCTCTTCCTTTTCCTACTATCGAATTCCAGTCACTCATGAATATTAAATTTTTGTCTCCCTTCACTATCTGAATAATTTGTTTTATCTCATCACACATTTCATCAATCTCTTCATTGTCTGCGGAGCTAGTTGGCATATAAACTTGTACTACTGTGGTAGACGTGGGCTTCCTGTGTATCTTGGCCACAATAATGCGTTCACTATTCTGTTTGTTGTACCTTACCTGCACTCCTGTTTTTTATTCATTATTGAACCTACTCCTACATTACCCCTATTTGATTTTGTATTCACAACCCTGTAGTCACCTGACCAGAAGTCTTGTTCCTCCTGCCACCGAACTTCACTAATTGATAACTATATCTAACTTTAACCTATTCATTTCCCTTTTTAAATTTTCTAACCTACCTGCCCGATTAAGTGATCTGACATTCCATGCTCCAATCTGTAGAACACCAGTTTTCTTTCTTCTGATAATGACATCCCTGCACGGAGATCCGAATGAGGGACTATTTTACCTCCGGATTATTTTACTCAAGAGGACGCCATCATCATTTAACCATACAGTAAAGCTGCATGCCCTTGGGAAAAATTATGGCTGTAGTTTCCCCTTGCTTTCAGCTGTACTGAGGTTAAGGCTGGTTAATCAAGTTGTTCCCTTTACTTGAAGGTTATGGTCTGATCAGTAACAATGCGCAATTCTTTGTTTGTAATAAAATGGTCTTTTGTGTGATCTTGAAATTTCGGTCTTTCCCATTGACACTCACCTACAGAAAATTCACTGTCTTTTCAGAAGTTGAAAACGCTATCAAAATGACATGTATGTTTTCCACCGACTTTAAAAACCATAAGAACAGCTTAACATGACATCTGAGAATATCAAAGAAATTACGATATGGCACTCCAGAAACTTTTCAATTACTTTATACTTTGTAAATTACATGTACATTATAAAAAGGAGTTGCAGAGTTTGCTGCACAGTCTTGAGAAGTTGGCAGTATCATCAATTTTTTATCGCCTACCTTTTTAATACAACAACTTTAGAAGAAATCACAGTAAGTTTCTTCTCTAGATGTATGATGGCCCATTTGGTATACATGAAAGCATTACTGAATTAGTACAGTGTATGCAATGGACAGAGCATCATTCAGTTACAGAAAATAATTGTGTGTTTTTAAAGATACTGGTCTGTACAGCTCTAGTCTTGCACCCTTTTAAGTATGTATTACCAATCATACTTTATATTAAAGCCAAATGAACATGAAAATTAATAGTGTATTAACCCTTTAACTGCTCTGAACGTTTTAACGTGTGCACCTTTATACCTGGCCCTGTGTGCTCTAAATGTGTTTACGTGCACCACCAGTCCTTCTACCTGGTACTCTGAACGTGTCTACGCGTAGTCACGCTCAGAGTAGAAGGACTGGTGGCACACGTGATCACTTTCAGAGCACACAGGGACAGTTACAAAGACGCGTGCGTTAACACGGCTAGAGCAGTTAAAGTGTTAATCGTGTATTTATATATTTAACATACAAACTTAAATATTTTATACCATTTATCAATAATTGATTGTCATGTATGAAAACTCATTGGAACTGCAATATCAAGGTTTAAAATATGTCTAAACGAAAATCTGTTCTAGAAGTAAATTTATTTTCTTGCAATATGGTGCTTCTTCAACCTTCATGTATGCTTAACATACAGCATATGGGAAAGCTATATTTTGTCATGCTCGTACTTGATGCTTGTTATATCCAGGGTGGTGGTTCTTGTGGATGTGATGTTATATTGATGGTACCCCCTGGTGGTGGATGTGGACGTGCTGAGCTTAACTTGTGGTATTGAGTTCATTTGAGTTTTGGTTGTCATCGTGCTAATGTGGTTTTGAGTTTAGGTACTTGGTGCGATAACCTGAGTTGTGGATATGTTTACAGTGACAAATTAAGTTATTTTTTATTTATGCTTTTGGCATTTTTGTTAGGTCTGAGTATTTTGGTGTTTGTTGTGTGGAGAGAAGTCTAACTTGTTTTAATTGCTTGCTTGTTACGTACGGATATGACAATGAAGTTCACGAGTGTGGTGGTGGTGGTTAGTGTTTAACGTCCCGTCGACAACGAGGTCATTAGAGACGGAGCGCAAGCTCGGGTTAGGGAAGGATTGGGAAGGAAATCGGCCGTGCCCTTTCAAAGGAACCATCCCGGCATTTGCCTGAAACGATTTAGGGAAATCACGGAAAACCTAAATCAGGATGGCTGGAGACGGGATTGAACCGTCGTCCACCCGAATGCGAGTCCAGTGTGCTAACCATTGCGCCACCGTTCACGAGTGTATCATTACATTCTGTGATGGATGAAACGAGTAATATAATGTCTGTTATCAGTTTCTGCAGATGTTCGGTCTTATTGTTGAATACTTTAGGTGTCACGTTTGTGGCATGGCACTGTCGTGTGTGTGTGTGTGTGTGTGTGTGTGTGCGTGTGTGTGTGTTTGTGTGTGTGTGTGTGTGTTGTATATTTACGGTAGGTTGGTTGTGTTTCAATCGATATAGTGAATGGGGGGTGATGAGGTTTTTGAATTGTGACAGTTTTGGTTCCACTTTTTGGAGTTGTAGGTATTGGTTTTTTGATATTGATAGCTACGGTTCAGCTATATGGGTCATCCTCGTAGATGAAATGGGAGTGCATTTGGTGTCTGACCCAGGAAGCTCACTCAGAATGAACTGGCCTCCCAGGGCCCATGCACCAGCCTAAGTACAACCCATGGCTCCCAGATACAAGTGCTTGGGTTGCCATCTGATGGTCATGTGTAACGTGGCAGCACTTGTGTGTTGTCTGCTAGAAAGCCAGCTGCCTTTGTAATTTAGATGTAATGTGTGTTGCTGACAGAGTCCCACAGTACAGCAAACCAGTTTTCACCAGTCTCTGTAACTTGCAGCCAAGTTAATGTAAGATCTGGCTGTTCATTCAGAATCTGGCTGTTCATTCACAGTTAAACTGCCAGTGGTGACCCACTGTCTCAAAACAGTCGTGATTGTGCTGACAAAAGATCCGTAACAGTAATAACTGTATCAACACTGTATTTTGCACTGTGTCGAAAACTATGTGTTTTCAGAAATAACCAAAATGTTTTTGTTGTAAGTACATTTCCCACCCCATCCCATTGTTGCATTATCCTCGATTCACATTACAGTATTGTAAACATAAACAGCTGATCATTAAATACAACGCAGCCATCCGATGATGAACAAAATCTTAGAAACCCCAAATGTTGTTATCAGATATTGTCTCTCTGCCTTGTTGTAGTCCAGACAGAGAGCACATCCAGCATCATTGCTTTCAGTACCTGAAAGCATGGTAGTTGTTGAAAGTAGTGCAAGTACGAAATCCATAATGCAGTTGCATGCTGAGAAATGTGTATTACCAGTTATGTTGGGGAATCTTGGAGCTCAGTTTTTTCATAATGGAGAGAAATAAAATTTGTATAAAGATACAGTTTGTTGTTCAAATGACTACAGAACCATGCGGTCTTGTTTGTGTGCAACACACAAAATTTCTTTGCT
Source organism: Schistocerca serialis cubense (assembly GCF_023864345.2). Taxonomy (NCBI): domain Eukaryota; kingdom Metazoa; phylum Arthropoda; class Insecta; order Orthoptera; family Acrididae; genus Schistocerca; species Schistocerca serialis. The sequence continues at coordinate 375,235,709 of NC_064643.1, read as the reverse complement.
ATCTGGTTAGCTCCTTGGGACTTATATGCTAATACTGATGTAACTGCAAATGAACTAAAATTAAATTTCTGTAACTATGAATTTGTTAACAGCCTCTATTTAGCAAATTTGAGTAGCACTTAAATAACATTATGTTTCTTATACAACTTACAAAACATTTTTTTGAGCAATTCTAATATATTGCTAATTAATCTACATCTACATCTACATACATAATCCGCAATCCACCCTATGGTGCGTGGCAGAGGGTACCTCATACCACAACTAGCATCTTCTCTCCCTGTTCCACTCCCAAACAGAACGAGGGAAAAATGACTGCCTATATGCCTCTGTACGAGCCCTAATCTCTCTTATCTTATCTTTGTGGTCTTTCTGCGAAATATAAGTTGGCGGCAGTAAAATTGTACTGCAGTCAGCCTCGAATGCTGGTTCTCTAAATTTCCTCAGTAGCGATTCATGAAAAGGATGCCTCCTTTCCTCCAGAGACTCCCACCCGAGTTCCTGAAGCATTTCCGTAACACTCGCGTGATGATCAAACCTATCGGTAACAAATCTAGCAGCCCGCCTCTGAATTGCTTCTATGTCCTCCCTCAATCCGACCTGATAGGGATCCCAAACACTCGAGCAGTACTCAAGAATAGGTCGTATTAGTGTTTTATAAGCGGTCTCCTTTACAGATGAACCACATCTTCCCAAAATTCTACCAATGAACCGAAGACGACTATCCGCCTTCCCCACAACTGCCATTACATGCTTGTCCCACTACATATCGCTCTGCAATGTTACGCCCAAATATTTAATCGACGTGACTTGGTCAAGCGCTACACTACTAATGGAGTATTCAAACATTACGGGATTCTTTTTCTTATTCATCTGCATTAATTTACATTTATCTATATTTAGAGTTAGCTGCCATTCTTTACACCAATCACAAATCCTGTCCAAGTCATCTTGTATCTTCCTACAGTCACTCAACGATGACACCGTCCCATAGACATCATCATCATCAGCAAAACAGCCGCACATTGCTGTCCACCCTATCCAAAAGATCATTTATGTTGATAGAAAACAACAGCGGACCTACCACACTTCCCTGGGCCACTCCAGATGATACCCTCACCTCCGATGAACACTCACCATCGGGGACGACGTACTGGGTAAAACAACAGCGGACCTACCACACTTCCCTGGGCCACTCCAGATGATACCCTCACCTCCGATGAACACTCACCATCGGGGATGACGTACTGGGTTCTATTACTTAAGAAGCCTTTGAACCACTCACATATTTGGGAACCAGTGCCATATGCTCATACCTCAGTTAGGAGTCTGCAGTGGGGCACTGAGTCAAACGGTTTCTGGAAGTCAAAGAATATGGCATCCGTCTGATATCCTTCATCGATGGTTCACAAGATATCATGTGAAAATAGCGCGAGTTGCATTTCGCAGGAGCCATGTTTTCTAAAGCAGTGTTGATGCATGGACAGCAACTTCTCTGTCTCAAGGAAATTCATTATATTCAAACTGAGAATATGTTCGAGTATCCTGCAACAAACCGATGTTAAGGATATTGGTCTGTAATTTTGAGGATCCGTCCTTCTACCCTTCTTATATACAGGTGTCACCTGCGCTTTTTTCCAGTCACTCAGGACTTTACGTTGGGCAAGAGATTCACGATAAATGCAAGCTAAGTAAGGAGCCAATGCAGTAGAGTACTCTTTGTAAAACCGAATTGGAATTCCATCAGGACCTGGTGATTTATTTATTTTCAACCCATTCAGCTGCTTCACAACCCCAGGGATGTTTATCACTATGTCCTCCACACGGGAATCTGTACGAGACTCGAATGGTGGTATGTTTGTAAGATCCTCCTGTGTGAAAGATTTCTCAAATGCTAAATTTAAAATTTCAGCTTTCGTTTTTGCTGTCTTCCGTTGCCAGGTCAGACTGATCAGTGAGTGACTGGATGGAAGCCTTCGACCCGCTTACCAATTTTACGTAAGACCAGAATTTCCCTGGGTTTTCAGCAAGATCTTTTGCTAAGATATGATGGTGGTAATGGTTGTATGCTTCACGCATCACTCTTTTTACAGCAGCTTGAATCTCTACTAACTTTTGCCTGTCCTCATTCTCCCGATCTTTCTTGTACCGCGAGTGCAACTGTCTTTGTTTCCTGAGCATTCTCCGAATTGCGCTGTTAAACCTTGGTGGGTGTTTTCTGACTGTAACCCACTTTTTCGGCACATACTTCTCCAATGTGTGATTTACAATGTGTTTAAAATTTGCCCATAGTTCTTCCACGTTCATCGTACCGGAAGTAAATGAAGCCGATTCATTTATTAAGTGGGATGCTAACAACTGCTTATCTGCTCTTTCTAGTAAGAATACTCTCCAAGCCTTCTTGACCGACTTTTTGACTTTCGTAACCATAGTCGTAATGACAACATGATGATCACGAATCCCTGTCTCTACACTGACACCGTCGATGAGGTCTGGTCTGTTTGTTGCTACCATATCTAAAATATTTCCATTATGCGTTGGCTGTCGATTTAGCTGCTGAAGACAGTTTTTGGATAATGTGTTCAAAAGCAATCTGTGACCCTTAACAAATTGGATTGATAAAGGAAATATAGAAGATACAAAGAAGAGCAGCATTTGTCATTGTACATTCATTTAATCAGCTAGAAAGTGTCACAGAGATACTCAGTCACTCCAGTGACAGATGCTGCTAGAAAGGTATTCAGCATAACAATATGGACTGCTGTTTAAGTTCCAATAGTGTATGTTCCTAGAAGAGTCGACCAATATTTTGCTTTCTTTTATGTATATCTCGCAAAAAGACCATGAACAAAAAATTAATGGAACAGAAAAAGGTGGAAGTGACAGTGGTACACAAAGTACTCTCTACCACACACTGTAAGGTGGCTTGTGGAGTGTAGATGTATAGTGCAACAATTTAACAGAAGCAAAACAGTGAGATAAGCAAACACAGTAGCTATGTGCAGAACAGAAAATACAAAGAAGATACAGAAGGAGTTATTTCCACAGAATATTTAAATTTAAGCAGGAACTGATTATGTGCCAAAGTTTTGTGTTAACAGTTGTCTTCTGTGTAGGATATGAACGAGTATGAAGAAATTAATCTTTGTAATGTGTTTGAAAGTAAGAAAGAACTGTTGAAGTATGGCATTGTTACCTCAGGATCTGGACCTTCATGAGGCTATTCTTCATTATGCATTTACAGATGGAGAGAAAATGAATAAAATACCATAAAAATGTTAACTTTCAGGGCCAGATGTGTCCTTTATATGACAAAGGAGGAAATGTGGCTGTTCAGCAGTTTGCTGAGAGATGCACCCAGCAATCAATGATGAGGTTGCTCACTTACATCATTAGTACACATATACTTGATTTCTGCTTATTTTCTTATGGCAATATGATCTGGTATGTGATATTTGCAGAAGTGATTGCAGCATTGCTCTGTTTCTGTCTGTAAGTCTTTCCAATGGTATTGGCATACTGGATAAGACAGGTGGCCCAGTGTTTCCCACTGCCTCAGAATTAGAGGTATTTTCAACAACAACTCACAATGTAAGTGACAGTGAGTATGGTTGCTTTGAAAGCTTCTAATGGTATTCTCTATTGTTCTTCATCTGTTGATGTTCTGCTTTATGGCAGTGACTAATCATTTAACTGTTAAGTGTATAGTCTCTTAGTATGATATATGAGTAATTCAACTAAATGTTCTTGACCATGTAACAATTTCCTTACAGAGTAGTAGTTTGAGCTGCGCATTTGCTGCGGAAGCAATTCCACACAATTCCACTACACAAAAGTCACTATGTAAAGAGGGATACTAGTAAGGTTTATTATACAAGCTCACTCACTTTACCTTCCCTATTTTTTCCACTTTGCTCAGCGAATGTGTTTATCATTCAAAAATTCTCCCCAAACCATTGACTATGTCAGCTTTCATGGCTTAATAAATGTAGTAATCTCAGATTTGCTGCCAGATCCTAAAATCAACATGAGATAATATAACAATAACAAGGAACTATCTTTTGATAGGCAATCATTACATCCATGAATACTTGCCTTACCTTGTAGAAAATATCCATTGTCTCTTCTTGGCACATGTGATTTTCAGTCTTGCAAGTGCACCTTCAGCTTCAGAAATATACTTTTTGTTTTATGGCTTGTGCAGAAAATCATTAAAAGCCATCAAAGCAACCATACTTACTGTCACTTATATTGTGTGGTGTTGTTGAAAATACCTCCAATTTCTAAGCAGCGGGAAATGCTGGGTAACATGTAATATCCAGTATGCCAATACCAGACCTGCTATGATATACTAGTTCAGAGTGCTGGATGAAAACAAGGAGAAAATGTCAAGTGAACTTGGCCTCTGAAGCACATACTTTAAGAGCTATGAGCACTTATTCATCTGTGCTACTGTGAAACACATCTCTTCTACTGAGCAAGAGCTCATAGCTTTTAAGGTATGCATTTTAGAGTCCATGTTTACTAGACAATTTTTTTCTTGTTTTGGTCCATACCATATCCTCCCAAAATATGGAAAGCAAAGAGCTTTCAGTAGAAGAGATTTGTTTCACAGTATCAAGGATTAAGAAGTGTTCTTTGCTATTAAGGTATGCATATAAGAGTGCATGTTTACTAGATTTTTTGGCTTTGAATGATTGTTCCTGTCATATCCCTGTATATTTACAATTTCTCATGGGACACACTGTATACATATGCTTTCTAGTGTTGTTGTATATATAACCTTCTTAGTTTCATTTGTAATCTTGTTGTTTCAAAGCACCAAGTTTGTCAAAGGACATGAAGTAAAATCTCCTCATAGAATAGAGCCAGAGTCCTCACTGATTTGACAGTTATCACCTGGTCGTCAACAGACTGGAGTAACTATAATTTATAATCTCCCACAGTCCGCGGCTCGTGGTCTTGCGGTAGCATTCTCGCTTCCTGCGCACGGGGTCCCGGGTTCCAATCCCGGCGGGGTCAGGGATTTTCTCTGCCTCGAGATGACTGGGTGTTGTGTGCCTTTCATCATCATTTCATCCTCATTCACTCGCAAGTCGCCATAGTGGCGTTAAAGAACTTGTGGAGCGGTGGCCGAACTGCCCCGCGAGGGGTCTCCCGGCCACCAATGCCGTTCGCTTATTATTATTATAATCTCCCACTGACATTTCCAATGGGCTACATTTTCTGTTCCTTCTCCTTAATACTTCTTCTAGATAAATTTTAAACACAAGAGGAAACAGTGGGCAATCCAGTTGTAGTTGTCCATTGTTAATTTGGAATTCTTCTGATCACTCATTACCCACTTTCACTGAAATGGTCAATCAACAGCATAAAACTAAATGCATTAATATAGGTTATTAAAGACTCCATAGTTCTTTATGCTTGGCCACAACTTATTTAATTGCAGTATGTGTACACCTTTGGTATGTTTCTAAATGTTAAATGGACTGTTTGTCCTCTTTCAGTGCAGCTTTCTGTTGTTTAAGCACAAAAGTACCATTGACATATGACCAACCAGCTCCAAACCCATATTGATAATCTTTTGCTGTAAAATATTTCACAAAATAAAAGTGGTAGGGTGGTAATAATAATAATAATAATAATAATAAAAATAAAAATAATAATAATAATAATAATAAGTTAATATTACTAAGCGAAATGTAACTAATAGAAGAAGCTATAAAACTAATTGGAATGCAAGTTATCAAGACAAAAACTAATTAGTGCGTAACTGCAGCGCTGATGGGCCGAAAGTCTGAATCATGAACAGTTTTATGAAATTAAAGAATAAGTTTATTTTCACGGAGTGAAGTGAACTGGTGATAGAACTTTCAGCAGTTCTGATTTTTGAATAGATTGGAATACGTTATTAGGTTACAATCAGACTAATAGCAAGCTGGAGCATGTATTGGTTGAAAAAACAAACTTAGATAGTTTAGTTAAATTGTGTTCTTTGCCTTTGGATTTGGTGATTAGCAATCTGTCATATTTCATTGTTGTGATTCCATCACAATTTTCCATTGTTTGTTCAATTTATGTGCTAGTTAACTATTAGGGACTTATTTTTCTAATATATGGGCACCACACAGTAAATCAGTAAGGAGGTTAATGGGCGACTGCTAATGGTGTATAATTTTAGTTACAATGGCTATATCTGGAGTTCCCTTTGTGCTTTAGAATAGCCACAGGGTTCACACAAGTTGTGTAGAAGTTGTGCCAAATTAACCTTGCTCCATAGATACAATGAGAGGCTGGCAACACTTTTCAAAATAATTGCTCAAGCATACAACAAAGTTGCTTGTCTTGTATATTGTCTGAAAGCCTTGTGATGGTAGTGGACATCCTTTTGATTGCACTGGAAGTGAAGAGGACATTGTCATTCTGTCAGCTTTATATGTACTGGTACAGAAACAAGTTTCTAGATGAGTGGAATCATCTTTATCACTGTGTGAAGTAATATGAAGCTATTGTGCTTCAGAGTGCAACAGAGACAACATTTTTAGTTTATATTAACTGATCTCCTGATTATTTTGATTAGTGTATTAACAAAGCCAGATTTTATAATCAGAAATAATGTGATAATTTTGGATGTGTATGTTGGAACAAGAGTGATCATTTGTAATAAGACGTTCATTAAAAACAGTCCAATAGATACAGTTATTTCAGTAGCTGTTTTTTTTTTTTTTTAGAAAAATATTATGCTTCACATAGTAAAAAAATACCAAATGTTTATTTTGAGAGCATTTCTGTGCGCATCATAACATAACTTGCTACATGCACCTCCTGTGAAATTGGCTGAGGTGATGTAGAGATTAAAGACTGGAATCTGGAATCTCATTCAGGAGCAGCTGTGTTGAAATCCCCATATGGCCATTCAGATATAAATAAAGTGTCCATTTATCACTTGATGTGAATACAAGGACACTTTATTTTGAAAAGGTTACAGCCAGTGTCTTGACCTGACACTGTCCAATCCGTTGTTGCATTCTGTCTGTAATTTTTTAGTCTTTCTTCTTTGTAACATGTCTGACATGAATGTGATCTTTTAGAATGATGTGAATCCTCTCAAAAACTCATGTGTTTGGTAATATACGTCCTCCAGGAGCTTCTTTATGACAGAGACATTCTCTTTTATGATTTCTAAATATCTACCATGGACCTTGCCATTGGTGGGGAGGCTCGTGTGCCTCAGCAATACAGATAGCTGTATCATAGGTGCAACCACAACAGAGGGGTATCTGTTGAGAGGCGAGACAAACGTGTGGTTCCTGAAATGGGGCAGCAGCCTTTTCAGTAGTTACAAGGGCAACAGTCTAGGTGATTGACTGATATGGCCTTGTAACATCAAGCAAAACGACCTTGATGTGCTGGTACTGCAAGCGGCTGAAAGCAAGGCAAAACTACAGCCGTAATTTTTCCCGAGGTCATGCAGCTTTACTGTATGGGTAAATGATGATGGCGTCCTCTTGGGTAAAATATTCTGGAGGTAAAATAGTCCCCCATTCGGATGTCCAGGTTGGGAACTCAGTAGGACGTCAAATGAAACAACAAGTTTACTGTTACCAGTCACTGTTTTATTTTTTCCCACGACGCGTTTCGAAGGTTTAAACCTCCATCATCGGGTGGATTTACATTAGTTAGTATTACATATGTGTGTATGTTGTGTTATGGCTTTGGAGGAACTTGTGGCACTGCCTAGTGGAGAAACAAGACACTATTTCAGAATATGGTTTTGGATAACTTTTGACAAAAAATTAAACTGATATCTAATGGTAAACTTTAATAAGTAAACTAGAGTACCTCCAGTGGTCACAGGTTCCTTTTTCTGTCGTAACAATTCACATGTATACTGCCAGGAGGACGTCGTCATCAGGAAAAACAAAACTGGTGTTCTGCAGATTGGAGCTTGGAATGTTAGATCCGTTAATCGGGCAGGTAGGGTAGAAAATTTAAAAAGGGAAATGGATAGCTTAAAGTTAAATATAATGGCAATTAGTGAAGTTCGGTGGCAGAAGGAACAAGACTTCTGGTCACTTGAATACAGGCTTATAAATACAACATCAAATAATGGTAATGAAGGAGTGGGTTTAATAATGAATAAAAAAATTGGAACACAGATAAGCTAGTATGAACAGCATAATGAACACATTATTGTAGCCAAAATAGTGTTGCTGCCACATGTAGTAGGCGTTGCTTCACGCAGTGGAGAATGACAAAACAGAGGCAGCCGGCAGTCGCGGCATTGCGAAGTAAGCGCGGCATAGATAGCCTTGCTGACAGTTGCAGTCTACCAACCGGCTGATGCAAGGATGCATGCAGACCGAGCGCTGAGCGAAGCCTGGAGAGTGCTGAGTAAGGGAAGTGAGGCCAGCACGCTAAGTTACGCTGCAATATACTGCGGGAGTAATAACAAGAAGCTGCCACCGAGGGTAAAAAACGTCCTCCTGCCGGATATAAATAGTGGAGTGCAGGCAGCAACGGACAGAAGCCATTAGGAAGCAGATCGGATCTGAGGACAGACGTGGTTGTGTCCGAATGTTCAGTCTTTGTAGGTGACGATTCCGGAAGTCTGTTCCGGCTCACAGGAGTCATCCGTTCGCTGCCAGATGTCTACTTCAGCTCTGGGGGTCGGCCCGAGTCCAGTCGGCACCATGGCTGACTAACTACAGCGAGAACTTGCAGCAGGACCGACCGCAACGCAGTCTTGGTCACAGACGTCGACGGGGACTGACGCCCGGACTTCACGGCAACCCAGCCACACCGCATGGTCTGTCTGTGACCGGACCTCGTGGTCATCGCGACTGACGTCTTCCCAGCTGCCGGTGCAGCAGGCGTCAGCAGCTGACCTCACGGCAACGCGGCTCCGTGGGGGTGCCATACTGGGCTGCCGAGCGGCGACGAGTTCATCTCAACCACAGGGCATCCTAACTTCAGTGGAGCACTGGTGGCGTGCGTTGTGTGCATTTTCAGAGAATCTACACAGCAGCAGCCAGATGGAGGGGTCCGCTGGGCTGGTCAGCGACGATGAGGGAGAAATTGTAAAGAAAGTTCAATAAATAATTGTAAAACTCCACGCCGTCTCAGTCTTTGGTGCAGCCACTGTGTCTGCTGCTAACGAGTACTGCAGAAGTCGTAAGAAGTAGCAAACGGCCATAACAAATACTGCAGAAGTTGTAACAAACGGCCATCTGATGTAACAATAGGCATGAAGCTCACACCTACCACAGTAGTACAAGTTTATATGCCTACTAGATCCACAGATGGTGAAGAGGTAGAAGAAATGTATGACGTGATAAAAGAAGTTATTTAGATAGTTAAGGGAGATGAAAATTTAGTAGTCATGGGGGAATGGAATGCGACTGTAGGAAAAGAAAGAGAAGGAAAAGTAATAGGTGAATATGGACTGGGGGTAAGGAATGAAAGGGAAAGCCACCTGGTAGAATTTTGCACAGAGCAAACTTAATCATAGCTGACACTTTGTTTAAGAATCAAGAAAGAAGATTGTATGTGTGGAAGAGGCCTGGAGACACTGGAAGCTTTCAGATAGATTATGTAATGGTAAGACAGGGGTTTTGGAACCAGGGTTTAAATTGTAAGACATTTCCAGGGGAGATGTGGATTCCAACCACAATTAATTGGTTATGAACTGTAGATGAAAACTGAAAAACTGAAAGAACCAGAGGTTATAGAGAGTTTCAGAGAGAATATTAGCGAACGATTGACAAAAACAGAGGAAAAAATACAGTAGAGAAGAAACAATGAAGGCAGCAGAGGATCAAGTAGGTAAAAAGAAGAGGGCTATCAAAATTCCTGGGTAACAGGTAAGCAGGTGAAAAGGAATACAAGTGTCTCAAAAATGAGATCAACAGGAAGTGCAAAATGGCTAAGTGGGGATGGCTAGAGGACGAATGTAAGAATGTAGAAGCATGTATCACTAGGGGTAAGATAGATACTGCCAACAGGAAAATTAGAGAGACCTTTGGAGAAAATAGAACCGCCTCTACAAGTATCAAGAATTCAGATGGAAAACCAGTCCTAAGCAAGGAAGGGAAAGCAGAAAGGTGTAAGGAGTATATAGAGGGTCTACTATATAAGGGCGATGTTCTTGAGAGCCAATTATGGACATGGAAGAGCACGCAGATGAAGATGAAATGGGAGATATGATACCACTTGACGAGTTTGACAGACCACTGAAAGACCTAAGTCGAAACAAGGCCTCGGGAGTAGATAGCATTCCATAAGAACTACTGATAGCCTTGGGAGAGCCAGTCATGATAAAACTCTTCTATCTGGTGAGCAAGATGTATGAGACAGGCTAAATACACTCAGACTTCAAGAAGAATATAAAAATTCCAATCCCAAAGAAAGCTAGTGTTGACAGGTGAGAAAATACCGAACTATCAGTTTAATAAGTCATGAGTGCACAATACTAACACAAATTCTTTACAGATAAATGGAAAAACTGGTAGAAGACGACCTCAGGAAAGATCAGTTTGTGTTGCGTAGAAATGTTGGAACACACGAGCCAATACTGACCCTGGGACTTATCTTAGAAGATAGATTAAGGAAAGGCAAACCTATGTTTCTAGCATTGAAGACTTAGAGAAAGCTTTTGACAATGTTGACTGGAATACTCTATTTCAAATTCTGAAGGTGGCAGGTGCAAAATACAGGTAGCAAAAGGCTATTTACAATTCGTACAGAAACCAGATGGCAGTTAAAAGAATTGAGGGGCACAAAACAGAAGCAGTGGTTGAGCAGGGAGTGAGACATGGTTGTAGCCTGTACCCGAAGTTATTCAATCTGTATATTGAGCAAGGAGTAAAGGAGAAAAAAGAAAAATCGGCGTAGGAATTAAAATCCAGAGAGAAGAAATAAAAACTTTGAGCTTTGCCGACGACATTGTAATTCTGCCAGAGACAGCAAAGGACTTGGAAGAGCAGCTGAATGGAATGGACAGTCTTGAAAGGAGGATATAAGATGAACATCAACAAAACTAAAACAAGGATAATGGAATGTAGTCAAATTAAATCAGATGATAATGAGGGTATTGAATTAAGAAATGAGACACTTAAAGTAGTAAATGAGTTTTGTTATTTGGGGACAAAAATAACTGATGATGGTCGAAGTAGAGAGGATATAAAATGTATACTGGCTATGGCAAGGAAAGCGTTTCTAAAGAAGAGAAATTTGTTAACATCGAGTGTAGATTTAAGTGTCAGGAAGTCTTTTCTGAAAGTATTGTACGGAGTGTAGCCATGTATCGAACTGAATCATGGATGATAAACAGTTTAGACAAGGAGGTAATAGAAGCTTTTGAGATGTGGTGCTACAGAATAATGCTGTGGATTAGATGGGTAGGTCATGTAACTAATGAGGAGGTACTGAATAGAATGGGGGAGAAGAGGAATTTGTGGCACAACTTGACAAGAAGAAGGGATCAGTTGGTAGGACATGTTTTTTAGGCATCAGGGGATCTCCAATTTAATACCGGAGGGGAGCTTGGAGGGTAAAAATCGTAGAGGGAGACCAAGAGATGAATAAGCTAAGCAGAATTAGAAGGATGTATGTGGGAGTAGTTATTCGGAGATGAAGAGGCTTGCGCAGGATAGGGTGGCATGGAGAGTTACATCAAACCAGTCTCTGGACTGAAGACAACAACAACAAAGATGATTGATATGAACTGGAAATGCTCTCAAGACACAAAATGTCCTAAACAATGTAGATATAAATGTGATAGAGGTATATTAAAATCTCACACCAAACGGATATTTTTCTTTGAAACATTGATTCACAATCACCATTATTAGCTACACAGAACAAAATGAACATCTTTGGTACCTCGCAGTACTTCTCTGTGACCTGGAATCATCAAGGACTATTTTGAGAATGTTTCTGAAATATTTTGTCAAATGTAATATACTGTTCGGTATAACAATATTTTGAAAAGGATGGTTGCTACATACCATAGACCAGAGGTGCTGAGCTACAGATAGGTACAACAAAAAGACTGCCAGAAAGTGAGCTTTTATCCAACAAGGCCTTTGTCAGAAGTAGACAACATACACATGCATTCATGCAAATGCATCTCACACAGACATGGCCATAATCTGCAGCTGCTGAGGTTAGACTATGAGGAGCAGTGCATGATGGGAGAAGCAAGTGGATGGTGGAGGTAAGGAGGAGGCTTGGATTGGGAGGGGGAGGATTAGCAGGGCAGGGGAAGTAGAGTATGCAGTGTGATCAGTAAGGCGACAAGAGAAAGTATGGGCACTGAGTGTAGTAATACATTAGAAAATAGTAACAAAGGAAACAGCACCGGGTTGTGGGAAGGAAGAAAAGCTGTCAGGCAAAATCAAATAGTGGGAACTCCAATATGAAATGCAACAGTAATATGGAAAGAATAGTTGCTACCCAGCATATAGCAGAGATGCTGAGTCACAGACAGGCACAACAAAAAGATTGTCAGAAAGTGAGCTTTTGACCAACAAGGCCTTCGTTGGAAATAGACACCACACACACACACACACACACACACACACACACACACACACACACAAATGCAGTTCACACAGACATGACCACAATCTCTGGCTGCTGAGGGCAGACTGCAAGCAGCAGTGCATGATGGGAGAAGCATCCAGATGGTGTACGAGGTGCTATCCAAAATTTTTGGGACTGGTGCTGCCATCTGTTGAAAACCTTACTATTGGACTAATGATCACCATCACCCTCGAAGTGGTTCTCATCCGCATGTACACACCGGTCCCAGCATTTCTGCCACTGGTAAAACGTTTTCTGGAAGTCCTGTTCTTTGAGGGTGTTTATCACCGCCAGTGATGCTTTTTGAATCCTCTCTAGAATGTTGAACTAATGGCCATTCAACTTGAGTTTCAGTTTTGGGAATAGCGTGAAGTCCCGAGGTGCCAAATCTGGCGAGTATGATGGGTGGGGTACAACCGCCATGTTGTTTTTTGCCAAAAAGGTCCTGGTGAGCAAGGACGTGTGACAGGGCGCATTGTTGTGGTGCAACAGCCAGTTCCCTTGACACCAAAGTTCGGGCCATCGTCGCCGCACGTTTTGACCGACCCATCGTAAAACGTCACAGTAGTATGCGGGATTCATTGTTTGGTTGCGTGGGACGAATTCTTTGTGCACAATTCTCTTGGTATCAAAGAAAACGATGATCATGCTCCTCACCTGACTCACTTTTTTGGGTCTTGGAGAGCCCAGGCTCGTCCATGTTGCTTTGTCTCTGGGTCATAACTGTAAATCCAGCTCTTGTCGCCGGTGATAACTCGTGACAAGAAGGTTGTATCATCAGATGCGGTCTGACGAAGATCCATGCACAGTTCAGCTCGCAGCGCCTTCTGATCGGCAGTCAAGATCCTTGGCACAAATTTTGTGGTGACATGATGCGTGCCTACTTCATCAGTCAACATTCGTTGACATGTCCCATAACCAGTACCCACTTCATCTGTAAGGTCTCAAATGGTTCGACGTTGATCCGTGCGAACCAATTGTTGGAGTTTGGCGACAATGTCTGGCGTTGTGTGGCTAACAGGGCTTCCAGTGTGAGCAATATCTTCAACATCTGTACAGCCGGCCCTAAACTAAGCATGCCACTCAAACACACGCTTATGGCTCATACTCTGTCCCCCAAACACTTGTTGAACCATTGCAAGGGTCTCCGTAGCACTTTTCCAGAGATTCGCACCGAATTTGATACATATACGCTGTTCTGTTCATGGATTCATCTTAAAATCAACACACCAGACACAGAGTATTACGGAAATCACTGTGGGCACGCAACACGTCTTCCCAGCTGAATGCCACTCTGCACATTGACTCACCAGATATGCAGCTCTTGTCACCTAGCGGTGCAAAGATCTACTACCCCTACTTTCCAGATGGCAGCACCAGTCCCGAAAATTTTGGATTCCACCTCGTATGTAAGGAGGAGGTTGTGGTGGGGAGGGGCAGGGATAGTAGGGTTTACTGTTGAGTGTGTTTTTTTACACATGTCTATTATTGTGCTTGTTATATAATCAACCTGCAATATTACTCTCTCTTTTCCATTGCATATGCTTCTGAAGTTACACCAGATGGCACCTACTAACATGTTAGCATCTAGTGACAATATTACAAAAGGGATAGTTTCTACTCGTTGTATAGCGGAGATGCCGAGTTGCAGATAGGCACAACAGCATCTCCGCTATATGTTGAGTAACAACTATCCTTTTCGTAATATTGTTACATTCCATCCTGGATTTTCATTGTTTGATTAGTATTCAACAAGATAAGTGAAATTATGTAATTTTAATATTCTGACAATTTTCTTGTATAATTAAAGTGACATGTCAGTGGCTGGTAATTAATAAATATTTAAGTTGTTGCGCTGAAGTCACTTGAAAGCACTACCTTACCATAGAAAATTTCATTTACCTTCAAAAGGCAGTATTTTTGGAATCAGTAAGATGTAGTAAGCCAAAAACAGTGTGAAAATATTAATCTTGACAGTACATGAATCACTCAACTGCAATTTATGACTCCCTAATTGTTACCCATTAATACACCTTACTTAAGCAAAAGGGCAATGCAATTTTAAATATCAAGAACTGAAATAGAAGAAAAAATGTTGTTTGAGATATTTGGCTTTGGGCTTGAGGGAGTCTTTGACCACACTTAGGGGCTAAATACACCATTCATTATGTCCATTAGTATGATTTTTTTGCATGAGCTCTGTCACTGTATTCAGTTCCAGAGTGATGTAGTTGTAGCATGATACAAGGCAACTAACTGCTACCAGCAGTTACAGTTGCCAGCTTATGGTAATTGCAGCTATGGTCCAGATCTGCCATCGGTTTGGAAGGTCAAGTTTTTTGTGGTTTTTGTAATAATACTCCTAAATGATGCTCCAGTTACTTCACAGTCTCTGTGGTTTTGAAATGTCGTTTGAGCGTGACATTAATCTCCATAATAAGCTCATTGTGTTTCAGGATGACGTCTCATCTTCTACCTACACTATGCTCTCAGTCTGACCTAGGCCGTTTTCAAAAATGAAACAAATACTTCCAAGACTTATTAATAACCTGAAACTATTATAGAAATTTCTCTTTTCAAGGTGCTGTAAGGATGTCTAGTTCAAAGAAGCGGTCATTTGAAACTGACAGCAGCTCGGATGATGATGGCTGGGTTGGGCCACTTCCTTCTGAAGCTGCAGAACCATCAAAACCAAAGAAGGTCAAAGGTATCATTTGCTTTTAGCCTCCATATAGATTTACATCAATTTCTAACTTGAGAGTAGATGTATCAGAAATTTTAAGGGGGAAAAAAATCCAGTTCATCAAACATGTAGCCTGATCTTTCTAGATTATGTACTGTCAACCAGATTGAAATTAGTCCTACTAGATAATTTTGTTCCACTCTGGATGATTTTAAATAGAATTATTTTCTGACAAAATTGGCAAGGACATTTTGATTTTTTTGATTTCTTATGTGTTTTAGAACAATTGTTGATCATTTTGCAAAAAGAGTTTGAATTTCGTGATGATTAAACCAGTCACAGGTGCTGTATAATTCTTATTCTTAGCGCCAAGTGTAATGCTTACATATGTTAGTATGAAATATAAAGGGTGCCTTGAGATGTCACGTTTCTCCACACTGGAAAGTGTACTGTCAATGCATAAAAAGTCCTCGATTTACTTGCCCCATCAGATTCATGTAAAATTCCAAGGTTTTGGTGACTGCCTCCATCACCAACATCGTCAGGGGCTAAGACTGATTGTTGTGAACTGACATAATGGATGGTGCTGCAAGCAACTCTGGATAGAGAACACAAACAAAATGTATGGACATAGAGGGGGCCACCTTAGTATGCAACAGTTACTTGTTGTCAACATGATGTAATCCAGACAATCAGATCCCATCCTCTGGGTATAAAAGTGCAAGCCACGCCAGTTCATGACAGTCAATCTTAGCCACTAATGACGGTGATGGACGTGCTCATGAAAAGCTTGGAATTTTATCCAAATTTGACATGGTAAGTTAACCATAGACCTTTTATGCAAGGAGTCCATCACAAAAGACTCCATAGTCAGAGTAGTGTTAATGATTTGGGAACTGAGAATGTGCTCCTAGCGCATCCTTTTCTTCTTTTTCAGCATTCAGTTACTATCTACATGTATCTTATCTAAGTTTTTCTGGGAGCTACATTGCTAATATTTCTTCAATGGTTCAGTGTGGCTCTTTGGCATTTAGGTGTAGCATCATATAGGACTAACTTTATTTATAATGTGGAAGGACTTCTGTTGAGGAATTGCCTTTGTGGTGGTCCTGTAACACACTGAGTTAGTTTGCAATAATCAGATTTCTCTAATTGAAGAAGGGTCTATTTTAGACTATCAATTGTTCTATTCAACTTTTTTTGTGGTGGATGGCTCAAGAATGAGTCTTCCACCAAGCCTAGAAAAGTTATAAAAATTGGTAGGTAATCAACTCCCCCCCCCCCAAAAAAAAAACACTTTCATTTCCCAAGTAAATTCAAATGATGGTTGTGGCAGTGCAAAGCATATCTCTGTTGCTGATCTTGTCTGTGATTTGTGGCTATGCCTGTAGGGGAGTCCCCATTCACTAGCACTTTAAAGACTGATTGCTATTAACAGGTCACCATTGTGGTATTTGAAATTGCATTCCCAGGATGTGTGGTGGGCTTCAAAGTCCCACTACAACCAGTGGATAGCAAACGAATTAGAGACATTATATGTGCACTTGATAGAGGCATTTTAAGTGGGCTGTAGGTAGCCAATATGTTCAGGCCACATTTGTATACCCAGACTGTGGCCTGGTAGATACTGGTACAGCTAGTATATGTGAGTTATGGCAATTTAGTTCAAGAATATCGTAAGGAACCTCTTTTACATAACTGTTGTTCCAGTTGCTCCTAAGTTGGGATTTCTTTTTGTTTTGTCAACATGTTCAGCTGTGAGTTAAGTGTGTCTTTTGTAACTCTTTCTTATTTTGACATGAGACTGGTAACTAATTATAATCATTTTTCTTTCAGTTCTGAAATATGAGCAGCTGTATTTAGATAATTTACCTTGTTCTGAATCCTATGAGAGAAGCTACATGCATCGTGATGTTGTTACACATGTTGTTGTTACTAAGTATGTATATACTATTTTGGATATTTATAGTATTATGTTGTAAGTTTACTTTAACATAATGTTCCTATACTTGATATGTTATGCTTTATCGTTCAAGAAGACATACTGCATTAAATGAACATAACCAGCTAATTGTAGCACATTATGGATATGTCCTGCTTTCATCTGAAAATAATTTATTTTTCTTATGTCAGCTTTTGTGTGGTGAAACTAGGCCATTAATATAATTTTGATGGTTACTAACAATGGACATGATATAATTTTAAATTATATAAAATTTTTTCACAACCAAAAGTTGTGTTTCTTTGACTAGATTGTATGGTGGCCGAAATAGTGATGAGGACAATAATATATATAATTTTCAATTTGTTTATCTGTAGTGTTTCATGTTGTTTGCAAATGTGCCTTTGTTTGACTGCTTCTTGCTATAAATTTGCTCAATTTTCAGGACAGATTTCATCGTTACTGCGAGCTGTGATGGTCACATAAAGTTCTGGAAAAAGATTGAGGAACTGATAGAATTTGTTAAACATTTTCGTAGTCATCTAGGTCCTGTGCAGGATCTGGCGACCAATTGCAGTGGTTCCCTTCTATGTTCAATTTCAACAGATAAATCATTGAAGGTGTTTGATGTTGTCAATTTTGGTAACTATATTTAATATTTGACCATTTTAGCTTTAATTTCATGCACTTACTCAAGAAAAGTTCCAAGTGAATTGATTTATCTTTACACATATCTGTAATAACCAATATTCATTTCTATATTAACCATGTCAAGAAATAGGTTTCAGCATCTATTCCACTTTTTGTGTGATGTTTCATTATGCATTGCCATGGGCTTCCTTTTTTGTTGTATTGGTTACTGAACTCGTGCTAAAACTATAATTTGTAATGTAATGATAGCCTTTGATAGCTCCTTGGATTCTGATTATTTGCAGTAGAATGAAACTCAGTTCCAAATTGCTTAGTTTAGGACGATAATTTAGGAACCAGCAACTCAGTCAAATAAGTGAGATAAAAATGTGGTGATGTATTTAAATTAATAGCTTGTGGATCCCAACATTATCAACACCATTAATGGCTGACAACTGTACAGAATCAACAGAAATATTAACGTGTGAAAATTGTGACAGTGCAGCCATTATAACTCTTTATTTTGGTGAATATTAAACTCAGTTATTGTCAGATGGTGTTCTCTGTCATAAACTGAAAAAAAAGTTGGTCAGCACTAGATGAACAAATTCTTCATAGTATGACTTCATTCACTGTGTTTGCTTCTGTGATTAATCATCAATTTGGACCAGAGGAGGTGTAATCCCATAGATATAAGAGTAACAATATACAGTGGAGATGATGAGTCACAGATAGGCACAA
This sequence comes from Schistocerca serialis cubense, assembly GCF_023864345.2. Classification (NCBI taxonomy): domain Eukaryota; kingdom Metazoa; phylum Arthropoda; class Insecta; order Orthoptera; family Acrididae; genus Schistocerca; species Schistocerca serialis. The sequence continues at coordinate 375,217,128 of NC_064643.1, read as the reverse complement.
CAAAAAGACTGTCAGAAAGTGAGCTTTTGGCCAACAAGGCTTTCATCAAAAATAGAAGAAACACACACACACATGCGCAAATGCAACTCACACACACAACCACAGTCTCTGGCTGCTGAGGCCAGACTTCAAGCAACAATGCATGATGGGACAGGCAACCAGGTTAAGGGGGAGGCTGGGCTGGGAAAGGGGAGGGATAGCAGGTTAGGGGTGGAGACATTAAAGTGCTGCTTGTGGGAGTGTGCAGGGACGACGCGGAGAGAGGGTAGGGCAGTTAGGTGCAGTTGGGAGGTTTTATCGAGGGCAGGCAGGCGAGGGAGGGGGGGGGGGGGGGGTTAGCGGAAAAGGAGAGAAGTAAAAAGATTGAGGGTGCACTGGTGAAATAGAGTGCTGAGAAGAGCTGGAATGGGGACAGGGAAGGGGCTGGATGGGTAAGGACAATGACTAACGAAGGTTGAGGCCAGGAGGGTTACGGGAATGTAGGATATCATGCAGGGAGTATTCCCACCTGTGCAGTTCAGATAAGCTGGTGTTCATGGGAAGGATCCAGATGGCAAAGACTGTGAAGCAGTCATTGAAATGAAGAACATTGTGTTGGGCGCCATGCTCAGTAACGGGGTGGCCCAGCTGTTTCGTGACCACAGTTTGTCAGTGGCCATTCATGCAGTCAGATAGCTTGTTGGTTGTCACACCTATGTAAAGTGCAGCACGGTGGCAGCAGCTTAGCTTGTAGATCACATGACCGGTTTCACAGGTAGCCCTGCCTTTGATGGGGTAGGTGATGCTTGTGACTGGACTGGGGTAGGTGGTGATGGGAGGATGTATGGGATACGTCTTGCATCTTGCCATAAGGCAATGGGTTGGGAGCAGGGGTTGTGCAAGGATAGATGAGGATACCGTGTAGGTTCAGTGGGCAGCAGAATACCACAGTGGGAGGGGAGGGAAGGATAGTGACATTCTTTATTTCAAGGCACGGCGAGAGATGGTCAAAACCCAGGTGCAGAATGTGATTCAGTTGTACCAGTCCTACTTGCTACTGAGTCATGGGAATGCTCCTCTGTGGCCGAACAGTGGGACTTTGGAAGGTGGTGGGTGACTGGAGAGATAAGACACGGAAGATCTGTTTTCATACAAGGTGAGGGGGTAATTACAGTCTGTGAAGGCCACAGTGAGACCCTCTGTATGTATTATAAGAGTAGATATTTGATGATAATTGCCTGGATCTGCCAGGGTAAGAGTTTACAGGGAATTAATGTCAATGTCACCTTTTGACCACTGGCACTATTGGGATGTGACACAATTGTTTTAAAATTTGTCACTTGTTATTATTATGGCTGGAACAGCTCAGAGGTTTTTGAGTAGTTTGTTTACATTGAGTGTTTGAAGAAACTGCTGTTAACCCTTCGAGTGTTGCAACGGCGCGTGCGGCTGGCCATGTCAAGCTGCCCTTGGGGCCGCCTAGTCCATGTACCTATGTACCTGCACTGGCAGCCACTTCTGCGGACTGTTTTGTGTGCCTGAGCTCTCTGCTCCGGCGTCCTCGCCCTGGCCTGAGTATTTCTGGAACCACAGCGGTCGTGACAGTCTCACAGTTAGTTTGATCGCCGATGTTACAAATAAACGCAGGATATCTGGATACTTATTCCATAGCTTTTAATCTGGAGATGAATTGCTCTATAGACCTAATGTACACTGAAACTGCTTATGATGCTAACATGTAACTCCTCATCAAAGGCTTTCTTTCATTTGCAATTAGTTCTTAAGAATCATCATAAGGTCTCAGTATGCATCTGTGTTTTATTTGGTATACTGATACTTAATTATCAGATTTTTGTATGCAACTTATGATGTAAATGCTGTAGAATCCGTAATGACCCAACGTTTGATGTTCTTCTGTACTAGCTAATTCGCCCGCAAACAACCGTCTGGATGCTGAGACACACTTTTGAAGCTAATCGCTATATTTTGAGAGCATTAACCCAATAAATTATCCCCAAGGAAACATTAAAATCAAAAATTCAACATTTCTGAATGCTTTTTGTATGGGACACAGTTGTTATTGTTCAGTAGAAATAAACAACTTTTGTTTAAGAATTAGATAAGAAATACTCAAGTTTCTAAACTACCTAACCTAACTAAATGTCACCTTTAATTCCTAATGACCTTTTGTGCTTCAGAAACAGGCGAGTGTGTGCAACTGACCAATGTGTGCCGAGACGCCCTTTCCTAGTGTAGGCCTAGAATTTTTCACAAATCCAGTGTCCTGGAAAAGATAGGACAGCAATCAGTTATTGAATATTAGCAGAAAATTGTAGCACGGATTGCGGTGAAAGATATTTATTTAAGCGGCGACTAGTTTCGAGCAAAGCCCATTTTCAAACAACCATGTCAAAAAGGAATGTGACAAACACATTATAGCTGTTAATAAAACTATAGAATATCGATAGCGATCCATCTGCTATGGTTTGATTAACGGCTATAATGTGGTTGTCACAATCTTTGTTTTACATGGTGGTTTGAAAACGGGCTTCACCCGAAACTAGTCGCCGCTTAAGTAAATATCTTTTACTGCAACCCAGGCTACAATTTTGTAGTGATAATAATGCTAGAATTTTTTGTTTAATTAAAGATATTTCCACTAAGTTTAAGGTTTAACTTCTACCAAGAAGTTATGGAAGAATACATAAATTTGTACTAAGTTTTTATTTTTGCACCTTATGTATGACCTTATTATGTATGAACTTTTGAAGCATCCAGCCTGTGTTTGTCAGCACAGACTGGATGTTTCACATGTTCATACATAAGGTGTTTGTCAGCAAAATAATTCATCTGGAGAGGCTCTTCAGGCTCAGATAATTCAGTGATTTTTTTGACTGTCAATGGCAAAGTTAAAAATATTTTTTTTAATTTTTGTATTTATTTTTTAAATTTTTAAGTAATTTTTTTCAGAAGTAAGGACTTTATTTCATCTTCCAGCTGTAGCAACTTGGCTAAAAGTTCTTTGTGTGGTATGTTTCAAAACGTGTCAATGCACAAAGGTACATTGCATGTTTTGCATTCATATTTCGTTTCTCAACGCACATTCTGTTTCGAGCAGACTGCACATCTACGCCATAGTCCGTGTTTCTTGGGCTAGTCACTTAGAATGACATGTGGAAAGTGCCTCCCAGTAAAGCGAAGAGGATTCTCATCATCAGGGCGTCATCCTTTCCTATCTCTTCTCCGTTCTGTAGCAAATTTTTCCACAAGTTCTCGTGCCAGACATAAATGAAAATCTGCTAATGATATTTTGCTCCCTGTCACTGATCTGTGAAGAGTGAGAGCAAAAAAAAAAAAAAAAAAAAAAAAAAAAAACAAAAAAAAAAAAAAAAAAAAAACCCTCACAGATGCAACAGAGCTTAACAGCATATCGGAGTGGTCTACTGCTCCCATATTTGTATTGCAATCAACAACACATTGTGGTTTCATTACTTTTTCGACAGTCATCGTGTTTGATTTTTACATGTCACGCATTTCTGTAGTGTTGCAGGTAGTCAGCATGAACACTTCTCTCTTGTCGCAACACTTGATGGCAAGCAGTGCGTCAGTTGACATAAACTCAACTTCTCCTTGTTTCAATTTCTTTTGTAATTTTGGAAAGTTGCGCCTGTTCCTATGTACAGTACCACATGCTACTGTTCTCTGGTTGTGAAGCCAGAGGAACAAGGCTGGACTTGTAAACCAATTGTCGACATACATGGTATGTCCACATTCAAGGGATAGCTCCATTAGTGTTGCCACAATATCACCAGATTTCCCCAAATTATGGGCTTCAATTTCTGTTGTTGTGCATGTGTATACAATGAAATCCAAGATGTATCTAGTTTTACAGTCGCACAACATGAATGTTTTGATTCCAAATCTACTTCGTTTCGAAGGAATGTATTGTTTAAAAGATAAGCGACCTTTGAACAATAATAGGCTATCATTGACACAGAGTCTTCTGTATGGATTAAATGCACTGCGGAAAGCCACACGAACTGTATCAGTTATTTTCCTAATTTTAAACAAACTGTCATCTCCACGATTGATCGAGTTGTCACTAAAATGCAGCATTCTCGAAAGTAACATAAAATGGTCACAGGGCATAACTTCGCCAAAAATTGGAGTAATCAGAAGTACATCTCTGGACCAATATTCCTTTATTCTCAACTTTGTAACACTAGCCATGAGAAGTCAAATATCAATGAAGCTATACATTTCCTCAAAACTTGTACCTTTCCAGGTGGAGAGTCAAGAACGAACTGATTCTGATGTATTTGCCTTGGTGAAAGTGAAAAATTGGTTCGTTTCAAGTGCTATAAATTTCAACAGATCTTCTGATAGAAATAGCATGAAAAAGGATAGAACGCTTGAATCAGGTGCTAGTTGGCAATTATGTCCTGAAGATGAGTCATCAAATGCAGGAAGTGCTGGACTGAAATCACATTTTTGCCGATCAAATGTCTCATTCTCACTAAGGCGTAGCATTTTACAGATCGATGCGTCTTCACTTTCAGAAGCAGAAGAAGCACTGTCCTGGCAAGCTCTACTAGATGAAGTATGTGGAGGTGTATTACTACGAGATTCTTCTGATGAATCTTCATCATCACTACATTCTTTGAAGATGCCACACTCACTGTCACTGTCACTCCTTGTCAGTATCTCAAGTATCTCTTTGTCAGTGCAACGACTCCGCTGTGCCATGAAACGGCAGGTGGCTAAACGACACCACAAAAGCAGAATGCAGAAGATCACATGAATCAGCTAGAACAAATGTCGAACAGAAACTGCGAAATCTGTAGCGGAGTGTTTCCCAGATAACAGGGACAGCAGCACAGAACAATAAATAGGTTACATCCATCCCAGGGAGTGCACGGCACAAAAGAATTTGCGACGGGCCGGAATGCAGCACTGAGCGGCTATTGACGTCCGCAGGCCCACAGGCAGTGGAACTGGCTGCGGTAAAAGCCTTCATTAGGACTCAGGTACTGGCTAGGCTGCGCAGCAAATGCCATTTGCAGGGCCCACGGGAAAGCCCACTTTATTGGCAAACAATGTCTGCAGGCCCCGCGGCAAGTACTCCAAGGGTTAAAAATATCAAATGTTATGTGGAGGTTTATGTTGGATGTTCTTTTGTAAAAGATTAACTTGACGACAAGCTTCAAATTGTTTCATTAAATATTTGGTTATCATCATCTTCAGAAAAATTACTACTCACCATGTAGCAGAGATGTTGAGTCATAAATAGGCACAACAAAAAGACTGCCAAACAAAGCTTCCAGCAAAATAGGCCTTCGTCAGAATAGACTTCTGTCATGTGTCAATATTATGAGAAGGAAATGTGTGTCGTGTGTGTTGTGGTTTGTGTGTGTTTGTGTTTGTGTGTGTGTGTGTGTGTGTTGTGTGTGTGTGTGTGTGTGTTCTGATAAAGACTGAAAACTTTGTTTCACAGTCTTTTTGTTGTGCCTAGCTGTGTCTCGGCATCTTCACTGCATATCCTTTTCGTAATATTGTTATTATTCGATCCTGGATTTTCCATTGTTTGATTTTATCTTCAGAAAAGACTATGTCAGAATTCCATTGTTGGCTTTCCATCAGCATTGGTTTTTTTTTAAGTTCAACCAGCAGTTACCAAAAAGTCTCTTAAATGGACTATGTAGGGGAGATCTTAGAGCAAGTGATCAACTGCCAACTGGTGTAGATACTGGTTATCAGGAATGTCCTAGCCACTCCCACTACGGCTTCACGGAGCATCAGTCTACCACCGGCAACCTAACCTTGCTCAAGGTGGTTTACAACAGCCTTTCCTACAAAAACAGTGATTAATAGGCATTTTTTTGCTGCCTAATTTTCTTTTTGAGTGAGTGGTATCATTCTGAGTTTTAAACATACTGAGAGATATGTGGGCCCTGAAAGGTGATCCTTACTTTTCTTACACTTGATGCAAAATGTAACTTAATACAGCCTCTTCAGCATATAAATTCTTTTGACCAGCATGTTTTTGTTTGTTCTCTTCCACTGTTAGTAAGGCACGAACACAGAAAAAAGCTGCACCTTTGCTTATCATGTGCAATACAGCTGCTTTTCCCCTTGTATAAGCTCACGACTACCCCTGCACAGGAAAGACTTATGTTATAAAGTGTATCAAAATGTATTGATAATTTAAAATTTCGAGGAGGTATAGTGGATGACCATTAGGTGAAATGCCATCACTGGGGTAAAAACACTTAAAACAGATAAAAACCCATTCCTGACTCTTGGAACTGTTAGTTCCTTTCTCAGGGAAGAAAGTGAAATAGACTGGGAAAATCTGACATGGAAGGGCAGCCGACTAAAACTAGTAGGACGAGAAGTACCCTCCAGTTTTGAGGACAAGGTGAGACAACCCTCAAATGCTAAGTCACCTATCTTGTAGAGAAGCCTAATGATGACATATTTTAGTCTGTCTACAAATGCACCTATACTCTACAAATCACTGTCAAGTGCATGGGTGAAGGTGCTTCTCAACAAACCCCATGTTAGGGTTTCTTAACGTTCCTGTCACATATGAGGTGTGTGACAAATACACTCCTGCAAATTGAAATAAGAACACCGTGAATTCATTGTCCCAGGAAGGGGAAACTTTATTGACACATTCCTGGGGTCAGATACATCACATGATCACACTGACAGAACCACAGGCACATAGACACAGGCAACAGAGCATGCACAATGTCGGCACTAGTACAGTGTATATCCACCTTTCGCAGCAATGCAGGCTGCTATTCTCCCATGGAGACGATCGTAGAGGTGCTGGATGTAGTCCTGTGGAACGGCTTGCCATGCCATTTCCACCTGGCACCTCAGTTGGACCAGTGTTCGTGCTGGACGTGCAAACCGCGTGAGACGACGCTTCATCCAGTCCCAAACATGCTCAATGGGGGACAGATCCGGAGATCTTGCTGGCCAGGGTAGTTGACTTACACCTTCTAGAGCACGTTGGGTGGCACGGGATACATGCGGACGTGCATTGTCCTGTTGGAACAGCAAGTTCCCTTGCCGGTCTAGGAATGGTAGAACGATGGGTTCGATGACGGTTTGGATGTACCGTGCACTATTCAGTGTCCCCTCGACGATCACCAGTGGTGTACGGCCAGTGTAGGAGATCGCTCCCCACACCATGATGCCGGGTGTTGGCCCTGTGTGCCTCGGTCGTATGCAGTCCTGATTGTGGCGCTCACCTGCACGGCGCCAAACACGCATACGACCATCATTGGCACCAAGGCAGAAGCGACTCTCATCGCTGAAGACGACACGTCTCCATTCGTCCCTCCATTCACGCCTGTCGCGACACCACTGGAGGCGGGCTGCACGATGTTGGGGCGTGAGCGGAAGACGGCCTAACGGTGTGCGGGACCGTAGCCCAGCTTAATGGAGACGGTTGCGAATGGTCCTCGCCAATACCCCAGGAGCAACAGTGTCCCTAATTTGCTGGGAAGTGGCGGTGCGGTCCCCTACGGCACTGCGTAGGATCCTACGGTCTTGGCGTGCATCCGTGCGTCGCTGCGGTCCGGTCCCAGGTCGACGGGCACATGCACCTTCCGCCGACCACTGGCGACAACATCGATGTACTGTGGAGACCTCATGCCTCACGTATTGAGCAATTCGGCGGTACGTCCACCCGGCCTCCCGCATGCCCACTATACACCCTCGCTCAAAGTCCGTCAACTGCACATACGGTTCACGTCCACGCTGTCGCGGCATGCTACCAGTGTTAAAGACTGCGATGGAGCTCCGTATGCCACGGCAAACTGGCTGACACTGATGGCGGCGGTGCACAAATGCTGCGCAGCTAGCGCCATTCGACGGCCAATACCGTGGTTCCTGGTGTGTCTGCTGTGCCGTGCGTGTGATCATTGCTTGTACAGCCCTCTCGCAGTGTCCGGAGCAAGTATGGTGGGTCTGACACACCGGTGTCAATGTGTTCTTTTTTCCATTTCCAGGAGTGTAGTTGCTTTAAATACCTCTGTGTGCACTTAGTGTAATCTTGTTTTCGCAGCCCATATAGAAGTGATATGTAGGTAGCTGAAGTATATTGCAGATTCTTCATATAATATTGGTTCTTGAAACTTTGTAAGAATGCTTTCAAGTTTTAATTGGTGTTGTAGTATATATCCCTGTTTATTGGGCCACCACACTTGCAGATATGCTTCACAGGCCAGGTACAGCCTCTGCATTAGCTCGGGCCTTTTTGTCTATAGAAGAGTCGCTGAGCTGTTTGCTGCCCAGCCTCCTGCAGCTGCCACAGTATCTGGAGGTGCAAGCCATATCAATTTGTGGCTTGCAGGTTGCCATAATCAACACTGCAGTCACAGGCACCTATTTTCACATGCTCGGGGCTCGTGTCCATGTGACACCACACTGGTATTCCTCAACTGGTGTACACTTAGGTTCTGATGGCATTTCGACCCCGGGCTTCAGACTTATCACCAGTTGCCTCGAGCCTATGCTTTTTACCACAATGCCTACCACTGCTGTTACCCATCACACAGTGTTTCTCATTCCTTTGACAGGAACGCAGCCACTGGACACATGTCAGCCACTCTGAGTGGGCTTGCTTCACTGGATCTGCTCCTTGACTGCCCACAAGTTCGTGGCCTTGTGGGACAGTGTCACCATGCCTCCTTAACACCTCCCTGCTTACTGCCACTACTGACAGTCAAAGATTTTGTCATAGTTGGCACTCACTACACATCATCTCCTGTTGTTCCAATGCGTGCTTATCAGTCACTACCTTGGTACGCCATTTGGTTAACATTACTTCTGGTGTCTGTCTTCAAGTGTCTGCCATTCCATCATGTTAAGTTAAAACAATTGTGTGAACATTCATGATATCCTTCTTTATTCATGTTCAGTATCTCCTGTTAGTCCTATTTGGTATGGATCCCACACACTTGGGCAAAATTCTAATATAAGATGCTCAAATTCAGTTTGACTTCTGAACTTGTTGCAGACCAGTTTTCTCAACTACTTGAGTTATCTCACATAACTGGTCTCGAATTGTGAGACGCGCCAAGAAGGTAGCTAAGAAGACATTGATTTCTGAAGGATTACAAGAGGAAGAGATGATCGTCTCTGACAGCTCCCTCACCAGTTCTGGGACTGAAGAAGAAGAAATCAGTGGTTTGAGAATAGCTTCAAATTGAACAAGAACAGGTGACCTTTATGAATGAAAGGAAGTGCAGCTGAACAAATAATGTTGGAGCTGGAATGAGGAATGAATGACCTCCCAAAGAAGAATTAGAGTGAGGCTGGAATAAAGAATGAGAGCAAATTGGGAAACAGATACAGCAGAAATGGAACAAGGACAAGACTGACCAAATGAAACTGCGGTAGGAATGAGACTGACCTGACGGAAATGGTGAATGGCCGTTCTTTCGAAGTCTTTCCAGAAGCTTTCCGATCACTTTAGGGAACTGTTCCTTTGGGCCCATTCCTTTCTGAATGACTGACTTCTGCTGTCTGAGATTGATGAGAATATCCTCCATACAATATTAATTTTACGTACATAATATCATGTATCCTTTGCCAGATTTGCATTATGCAACTCTTAGTTTGAAAATATGTGTCTTGGCAGTAATTTCAATATGGAGAACACATTATGCTGAAGGTGTCTTCCTCCCTCATTTACTTAGCATATGTAGATCCCCGACATTGATTTCATAAGACTGATTTTGATTTTTCTCGCCTCTCTTGTCTTTTGTGAGACAAACATGCAGCCAAATGTCTGATGATTGAAATATTGTATATCTTCATGAGGAAAAGTTTGTCTGAAATTAAACTGTAACTAAAATCAAATACACTGGTGGAAAAGAATTTTAACACCAAGAAAGAGTTGTACGACATAAATGAAAGCTGGTAGGCATGTTTGTACATCTGAAAGATGATTATTAAAATTTTGCACCAGTTGCATAAGAGTGCGCAAGTAGTACCACGAGGATTCAAATCATGTATGCTTTAAATACAGTCTGTAACAATTGTGAGCATTAGTTACCTTCTGAGATTGGACATGGTGAATTGATGTTTGTCAAGAATGCTTTTAAGCTGACAAAGATATCATTAACAACAACCCACAGAGTTTGAACGAGATCAGGACCATGAGAAGCTGGATGTTCTTCCCTCCATGATATTGGAGAAAGTACTTGCTGGAAAGTAACCACTGTGCATAACTGAAGGCAGCAGGGTTCATGAGAATGTACAGTCACAAGAAGACCGGGCTTCGGGTGGCCATGTGGCACTCAGTGTATCATACCACATCTGCAGCAGCAATGTGTGCAGCAGTTGGCACCACAGTGACCCAAAAAACTGTTACAAATCAGTTATTTCAAGGACAGCTCTGAGCCAGATGCCCTTTAGCATGCATTCCACTGACCCTAAACTACCACCATTTGTGACTTCAGTGGTGTCAAGCTAGGGCAGGGTGGAGGTCTGTCGTGTTTTCTGATGAAATCTGGTTCTCCCTTGATGCCAGTGATGGCCGTGTACTGGTTAGATGGAGGCCAATTGAGGGCCTCTGCAACCAGCCTGTCTGCATGCTGGACACACTGGATCTGCACTTGGGGTTACAGTCTGGGTGTGATTTTGTATCACAACAGGACCACTCTTGTGGTTATTCCGTGTACTGTGACTGAAAATTTGTACATCAGTCAGGTGGTTCGATCTGTTGTGGTGCCACTCACAAACAGCATTCCAGGGAGTGTTTTCCAACAGAGTAACGGCTGCCTGCATACTGCTGTTGTAACCCAACGTGATCTACTACAGAGTGTCAACATGTTGCCTTGGCCTGCTTGATCACTAGATCTGTCTACAGTGGAGCTCATATGGGACATTATCAGACAACAACTCCAGTCTCATCCACAAACAGCATTAATTGTCCCTGTGTTGACCGACCAAGTGCAACAGGCATGGAACTCCATCCCCCAAACTGACATCCAGCATCTGTACAAGCATGCACGTATATATGCTTGCATTCAACATTCTGATGGTTACACCAGTTATTAATGTACCAGTATTTCACATTTGCAGTGGCCTATTTTGTGCTTACATTAACCAGTGATCTTGCAATGCTAATCTCTTACATCTGTATTTATTTTTGGCCGTAATGGCTACATTTGTGAACTGTGACTCTGTGGGATAATTATTTATTTGTAAAAATAAATAAATAAAAAAGTGACTGGTAGCAGAAATTACAAATAAATAATTATCCCACACAGTCACGGTTCACAAATGTAGCTATTATGGGCGAAAATAATTATGATTCAACCATCCAAGTTGTAAAAGTATTTCATACATGTAGAAAAATGAAAAAGTGACTGGTAGCAGAAATTACAAATAAATAAAGATCTTACATATGTTATCTAGACAAATGTATTCCCAACATTTCATTACTTTATGTTAATTATTTTTTGGTGTTGTGATTTTTTTCCCATCAGTGTAGACAGAAAAATGTCAATTTATCATGTGACAGCAGCAGCCTTTTAGGCCAGAAAGGTGACATAAATGTTAAAATTTGGAACAAGAGCAGTCTTTTAACTTAGTGGAACGTGTTGTAAGAAACAAAACTATTTAGGTGCCTGTGTCTTTGCCTGCCCCTCTACCTATTTATAGTCTCATTCCCCACAATCTAATGTAAAAATCATTGTAAATTTTTGACATGTCTCCTGTACACAAACGAAATGAATTGCAAATGTATGTCATGAGATGAATAAAACACAATTCACAATTATCATTTGCTAGCTGAAGGAACCACAGTTTTAACAGATTAAGCATCTGTCTTTTTATTATTTGAACCATTGATTTCTGTCAATTTCTGAATAATTCTGTTGTGTCTACATATAATTTTGTTTTTATTTCCAAGAGGAATTTCATCACTGTTTTGGTAATGCCCCTCAATAGACTTGTAAAGCAGCAAGACTAGTCATTTTGACAAAGTATTATTGAGAGCATAATTAAACCACCATTATATTCCCACTCATTAAGTGTGACTGTAAAAGGAGTTAAATTAGTGCTCTTTTTTTTAATTAGATTTGGAGTCAGCCTATAGTAGATTCTAGTTCTGCATTAGATTACTCTTATTAGGCATAGACATCATTTGTGTGAAAAAACTGCATCAAAGTTCAGTAATGTGCCATCTTTTTAAGGATAAATTAGATTATAAGCTGAATATTACAAAGGGGTCACTATCATGCAGTTTTTAGATTTCTGTCCACATTAAGACTTCTCTGTTTAGATTTTTCACTCTCTGTATACTGTACTCTCATAAGGCTTATTTCTGTCTTTAAAACACAATATGTAGTATAACTGGTCATTCTTGTTGTTTTAGATATGATAAACATGATGCGTCTTGACTACACTCCACTGTGCTGTGAATGGATCCATTGCCCAGGTGATGCAATTTCAGCTCTTGCTGTGTGAGTGAAATCGTTTTTGTTCTTTTTTCTCATTTAGGACATGATGGTGTCTAGAAATGTTGAACTTTTATTGTTTCCTATTAGGTTAGTGGTAACTTAGCCTAAAACAGGCAGTTTAGTATTTAGAGAGTAACTGCATGACTTGTCGTGTAGTCATCAGGAGCTCATGCAATGCCTCTAGGTGCAACAAGTCAGAGAACACCAGAAAAAAACTCACACACACACACACACACACACACACACACACACACACACACACACACACACGAACAAACAAACAAACAAACAAACAAATAAATTGTATTGTATTCCATAAGTCACGAAGCCTTCAGGGACTTAGAATGAGTCAAGTTGTACATTAACAGAAGCAACCACTGCAAGCTATTTCATTAAAGTACACTAACAACACATGATAACTAATGCTAATCACCTCACATTTCTCCTTGTTTTATGCTACTCAGCTACTGTTTTTATCTAAGACATCAAACAAAACATTCATGTAACATCACACAGAATTCTGTTAGTTAACTATATACTTACATAGCCAAAATCTGTTTGGTACAAATGTTAAGAATTAATCAAAATTTACATTTGTGAATCCATAGCAGGAAACATTTCTCCAACAAGCTTGTCGCCAGTTTGCAGTGGGCTACTTATTAACAGCAAGCTGTGTAATACACAGGTATTCTCTGCCTTAAGAGGCAGTTATTTTGCATTTTAAATGTTTTTATAGATGACATATCAGGATACTCCGATTTTTAATGAGATTACCATTTGCTATATATGCCTACATATTATATGTTGAATTGACCTTCTTGGTTAATTTACCTGTGTGTAGGCTTCATGTCAATCTGTTGTCCAGTTGGCCCCAAGGTATTTTATTACACAGGGTGTTTCATTTAGTGTATGGCCACTAATGTCTACTGTTGCTAGCAGGCCATTTATCCTTGTTGCTTGTTTAAAATTGCATTGTATGAGTCTTTGTGAGGTCAAGACTTAAACTGTTAGCTGTGTACCAGTTGCAGGCCTGTTCAGCTGCCTCTTAGCTGTGTTTGGTAATACTGAGTGTTGACTCTTGGCTAGTATGCTTGTGTCACAGCAAACATTATAGCTTTTGAACCATCATTTGAAGTCATTGCAAGATCATTTTATTGCTCAAAGTTGATTTATTAATTTTCAGAGTAAGTTATGTGGGTGGCTGGTCACATTTTCACAGCACTTGCCATGCTGAGATAGTGACACACTGCAGTGAGTGACAGGGGCAGTCAAATTTAAATAACCAGTTCTGTTACTAATAAAAATATTCAATTTTTTGTTGCTCTTTTTTGTTGTGTGTTGAAGGCTCATTAAACATTTGCTTTCTGTGGGTTATCTTTCTATAATCATCTAGAGGATGATCGAGTTGCTGTTTCAATAATAATGAGAGATCTGGTGGACTATTATACATAAATTTTCAGTCATTTCACTTCACAACACAAATCAGTAAAACACACATAACACATTCTCTGTCCTTACACTGCAAACTTGTGCAGCAACTGCACAAAAGAACAAAGATTTACCTCTAAAAACATGTAGTAACAAATTACTACCACATATTGACCTGTTTATGCAAAACAATCTTTGGAACATAAATTTTATAAATAACATACAATTAACTGTGTATCTTCTTTGAAAAGTCCATAATCATCATTATAATTACATTAAGTGTTTATAGACATTGACATTTAAACATTTTCACATAGCTATGTAGCAGTGGGTATTTGGTTTTTATGTCTTTGGTGTGGTATCAAAATTAACATGGAGATGACACAGGTACTAATCCATTATATTTCACAAAGAAAGTTATATTAAGAACTGAATAAATGCTCAAAAATTCTAAACATTGAAAAATAACACTGTAAAAAAATAAACTAAGTACTTTTCACAAAAGAACAAAATAAAATACAAATCATGATTTATTTTCAACCAATAGAGAAGTAACACATCACAAGCAAAAATAAGAATTTACCACATTAAAAAAAGAAAAAAATGTCAAGAAGAACTGTAACTACAAAGTTCTTTACATATGGTAGAAATCATTTTGTTTCTGCAATATTCCAGTAAGAATCCTTTTCATTAGCTATCTTTACTTTTTTGTTTGTGTGGTTTCAATAGGCAACATTTCTTATCCCAAGAAGCCTATTAGATTTAGGATAAATCAATAGCCATTGGGATGTGGGTTCTCAGTGATCTCAAATGGACCAATATAGATATCAAAAAACTTTTTTAAATCAGATATTAACATTTTAGATTTCTCATGTGATTTGGCAAGAACATAATCTCTGATGTTGAACTTAGCAATTTTGACCCTATTATCATGTCTTTTATTTTTTATGTCTTCCTGCTTTTTCATGGTTTCTCTCACATCTGCTTCACATTCTTGAGCAAACATGACAGTACATAGTGGATAATCTACTAATTCAGGGATAAGATTTGCTGGTTTACTGTGAAACATAATGTTGAAAGGTGAAAATCCTGTGTAGCTGTGTTGCAAACTATTCATTACATCTTCAAAATCACTGATGTATTCACACCAAGTAGAGTGTATGTGCAATGTAAATGATTAATTTCGTGCATATATCTCTCTCTGCTGGATTGGATGAAGGATTATAAACTGAAATTAAAATGTGTCTAATTCCATATATTTCTGTGAATGGCTTCCAACACTTCGATACAAACCGTGATCGATTGCCTGACAGGATACTGTAGGTTTTCCAGTGTTTCTAAAGTAGTTTTTTCTGTTTTTGCAATAATCTCTGTACTTGCAGCTTTTCTGACAAGATGTAATTTATATACTTGGAGAAAACATCAGCCATAACAAAAATACAACAATAACCATTTTTACTTTTTGGTAAACTTCCATAAAAATCCATAGCAAGTAAGTGCATAGGTTTCTCAGGTGTTTTATTTTGCATCTCACCTTGACAAGTTCTGTTACTTACCTTGACTCTCTGGCACCTGTCACAAGTAGATAGTTCTTTCCTAACCTTTTTAGCCATATTATAGAAATAAACATTTTCTTGTAGCTTTTGTATACATTTGAATACCACAGTGTCATGTAACTCTCATGTATATACTTAACCAACTTTCCAGCTTCTTCCTCTGGCCAACAAAACTTCCACTCATCAGAAGCCACATGAGTTCTCCTGGAAAGTGTTCCTTTGTTACAATACCTGTCCAATTTTTCATAACCTCTTTTGCCTAAACAACTATTCACAAACCTCCAGTTTGAATCGTGGTTTTGGTTCCTTCTAATTTTGTTACACATTGCCCTAATAATATCCTCATCATGTATACCCTTCATATATCTGCTTTAAAACTCTTTTTCCTCATTTTGATCAACATTTTCATTACTGCCACCCAATGGCATCCTTGACAAGGCATCTGCAACAAAATTGTCTGCACCTTTAATATATACAGGGTGAAGCAAAGTTTGCACATTCGGGCTTCGCAGCGCAACTCCCCACATGCCAGTGATAAAAAATGTCTCTCCCAAAATTTCGTCTAGTGAGTACATTCGGCAGAAAAGGATGTTAAAGAGAGACAATCTGGTAACACTGTAACCACATGTACGGTGACTACCCCTATCAGCACATATTGGTTGTACTGTGCAGTTGGTCCTGTGTATAAAGTTTTGGGTTAGTATGCAGGAGGTCGAGGGTTCGATCCTGGGTTGGGGCGCATTTTTTCTTTATTTGCTAATTTCATTCTGACGTTTTATTCTTTAATATACAACATTTCTTAGGTCACTCGTAGCCTAAATTTACAACATTTTTAATGCTGACATAACTAATACGTGGTTAGACAAATAAGAAATAGACAGTTGAAACAAATGACGTGTCATAGGAGAGAATAACTACAAAAACAATATCAGTTTTGAAATGCTAGAGATCCCAGAACAGTACAATAACACAGCTTCTACTTATCATTTATACTACATGTAATATGAGCATTCAGACGTCACGCATTAGCTACCAGTGACAACAGTAATGTCCATATTAATGACTGCATGACCTTCACAACAGAATAAGTTGTCTTCAGAACAATAGGTGTTCAAAGCGACCTCCCTCCATGTCCAAACATTGTGCAATTCGCTGGTTCATACAGCTCTGTACCCTTCGCACCAAAGGTGCATCCACAGTAACAAGAGCAGCATGAATCCAGGGATTTAGGTCAGCTGAAAGTGAGGGCCATACAACTGGACCTCCACGCCCAAGCCATTTCCCTGGAAATGTTCTGTCCAAATACTGTTGCACATTAATTCCAGAGTGTAGAGGTGCACCATCACGTTGGAACAATATCCTCTGCCGAACATGCAGTGGAAAATCTTCCAGCACATCAGCCAAATAGTTCGAGAGGAATGCATGATACTTTCCTGCAGTCAACCTGTCAGGCAATATAAAGGGCCCAACCACCTGTCAAGATGGACTTGGACTACCCAACTGTCCAGTCCAGAAGAAATGGGGCCGCACCCAATATTCTGGCCCAGACATTGATACCAAAGCGAACTCTGTATCCCCGGTTGTGGGTGATGTGTGAGTTAACCTCACACCAATGGTGGGCATTGTGCATATTGAAGACACCCACATGAGTGAATCCTGATTCATCTGACCAAATTACGGTGTTCACAGAGTCATCGTTGGCTCCCTGTTGTTCTTGGAACCATTCACAGAATTGCATTCTCTGATGACCATGTGCAGGATGCAGGTGTTGCGTGAAAGCATGATGATAGACGTGCAGCCCATGCTCATGCAGTATGTTAACGACCGAGCTTTGCAAGACACGCAGCTGCCTTGCTACGCTACATGTACTTCGCTGAGGTTCTTGGTGTATGACCTCCAGAATAGCTTCCTCAGTAGCTGGGATACAGTAATTCCGTAGTCAACCTCTGTCACGCAGTGGTGGAAGTAGACGACCTGACTCCTTGAGGTGTAGCTCCATATGACAAAACACATTTTTTCTGGATGGCGTCGACGACGATATCTAGCAGCATATTCAAGAGTGGCAACACCAGCCCGGTTATCAGATGCACCAAGGACCAGAAGCTTATCCACATATACATCGTTTGTCTATGCCGTATGTCTGCCACACTGATTTAGAGCTTTACAATTAGAAAATTCGACATGTGTACGCATGTACATTGGAGTCTGTCATGGGTGCGTTACTCCTCTCACAACTAGTCCCTGTCTGGTGGACAGCACATACAGTATAAACACGCCGTCAGTCCTGTCCGCTGTTCCACCTAATGCACATTACCGTTCTGACAGATATTGTTCTGCATGATTCATCCTGACACCAGTAATTGTGAAATGTTTGGTTTCGAATTACACTGTTTCCCTAACGGTAATAGACGTAATGTTTCCACAATCCTATTGATAGAAAATAATAATAATAATAATAATAATGCATTGAGATATGTACTAAACAGCACGTGGTTACCAGACTTAATGTAGAAAGGCATAATTAGTGGGACCATGGTGATAACACATACAAATAGTATCCAAGTTTGGATGTTATTCGCAAATCAAGTTGCTAGTCCTACTGGTATTGTAAGGCCTTAACAAAATGTAATGGACCTGAACAAGGCAAGAATAATACTTGCTACTAGTCTATGGGGCTATTGGAGGAAGGTACAAAGAAAACATGTGTAGATGAAGTGGTGCAAATAAATTCATGCCCACGACGTGGAAAGGACTGCATTTCTATGATTGTAGTATGTAAGTGCAAATGTTTTCTAGAGGACCAGCTGCAATCATTATTGACGATTAAGGTGCCAGATACTGTACCACCTGGACTGCATTTACCAAACAAAAAACTTATGCCTCAACCCAGAATCGAACCCTCGACTTCCTGCATGCTAACCCGAAACTTTATACACTGCACCAACTTCACGGTACAACAAATATGTGCTGACAGAGGTAGTCACCATACATGTGGTTACAGTGTTCCAGATTGTCACTCTTAACATCTTTTTTCTGCCAGATGTACTCGCCAGACAAAATTTTGTGAGAGACATTTTTATATCGCTGGCATGCGAGGTGTCACACTGCGAAGCCCGAGTGCATGGATTTTGCTTCACCCTGTATAATTTCATAATCAAATTGTTGCAAATACATTTCCCATCTGGTAAGCCTCCTGTGATATAGTCTACATTCTTGTAGGTAGCTTAGTGCTTTCTGGTCTGAATATACAATTACTTTATGTCCTAACAAATAGGTTCTGAATTTAGTAAATGTCCATTAAAAAGCAAATAACTCCTTTTCTGTAACTGTGTAAGATTTCTCATGTTTTAACAGCATTCTACTTGCAGAGCCAATTGTGTCGCATGATTTCCCCATTAACTTCTTTTTCTTGAAATAGCTCTGCTCCCAAACCATAATCACTACTGTCTGTGTGTTAACAAAATGGTAGGCTAAAATATGGTCTGTGTAACAAATTTTGATTATTCAATTCTTTCTTAATGTTTTCAAATGCTTGCTTACGTTCTTGAGTCCAAACCGAATTAGTGTTCTTTTTAAGTAAATTGCTTACACAGGATGCTGTCAAACTTTATCCAGTCACAAATTTTCAATAAAATGTATATAAACTGTAAAAAGACATAAAGTGTTTCCTACTGTGTGGTACTGGAAAATCTGAGATTGCTTTAATTTTATCATGATCTGCCAAGATTCCTTCCCCAGTAGTCACATGACCTAAGAATTTTAGTTCAGGGACAGCAAATTTACATTTTTTGAGTTTCAGAATCATACCTCCTTGCCAAAATTTTTCACGTGCCTGCTTCAACAACTCCAAACGCTCTTCCCAACTTTGTCAAGTTTTCCAAAATATCATCCATATAAACAATAAGTTTTCCTACCAGATCTTGGCCAAGTACATAATCAAATGCTCTTTTAAAGTCAGTTACAGGTGAGCTCAAACCAAAAGGTGCTACACAGTATTGGTAACATCTGCCACTGTAAAGAAAGGCAGTATATTTGCGAGATTCAGGAGCTAAAGATACCTGATGAAATCCAGATGCTAAATTCGAACTCGATGTAATCTGAATATTTTTAAATTTGTGTAAAAAGTTCATCATTGTTTTCAGGTTGATCTGTTTCTCTGTACAAATACTTGTTTAAATTCATAGAATTGAGAACCGATCTCACTCTTCCATCTCTTTTGGAAACAGTGACTAATGGGTTGTTACATGGGCTAACACTTCCCTCGATGATATCACATGTTTCCATCTTATGGAACTCTTTCTCAACTGCCATTCTCTTAGCTATTGCTACAAAATATGGCTTTATGAAAAATGGTTGATGTGGTTTTAGCTGCAAAGTACACTGATAACCTCTCACTCTACCTGGAATATTACTTAACACATTACTATACTCCCATAACAAAGATTCCAATGCCTGTTTCTGATTATCAGTTAACCCTTTTGCTTCTGAAATCTTAGTTCTTTAAATTCTGGCATATATTTGAGTACAAATCCACTATATTTTAAACATTGTATGCTATTCACTTTATTCTCCTCAAAAGATATAGCTGACTTTGTAAAAACAGTACAAATAGAATCTCCATCAGGTGCATTGATAATCAACTTCTGCCCTACCCAATCAAAATCTGTATTCACACTAATTATCCAAGTCATGCCAAGGGTAAAATCCTCATAGAGATCTTGAATTATTAAACGTCCATGCATAAAAGTCACTCACTTAGTTGCAAAAGTTATTAAATCTGACTTTTAACCACTTTGCTATGTTTCCCAGTTGCATCAATAAACCATATCCTAATTACAGGTAATTCTACATAGTCCTCACTATGTTTTAATTTTTTACTTAAGGATTAAGATACTCCTGAAATTTGGCTGCCTGTGTCAACAAGACAACTGCCTTCCCATGATCGTTTTCTGACCTTTATGAAAGGACAACAAACTTCAGTACATTTATCAGTCTTAACATCCTTGTATGACAGGTCATCTTCCATCTCTTAAAAAGTAAAGCCTCTAAAATCATTATTGTTCTTACCATTTTCATTGCCTTGACACACTTCCATTAAATTAATTCAGACATCATTATCACTGTTACTGAGAATTTCATCAATCTATATACACTTACCTGCTTCACTTAGATCAGCACTGTGGTACTTGTCTTTAAGTTGTTTTACAGTAACATGTTTAATTTTATGCCATCAGTCTGGATATAAACCTAAACACAAATTTTTTATCATTATTCTAAAGCTATCATCTTTCTCAGTAGTATCTCTATTTAACTACATCTTCTTCTTCTTTCTTGGCTCTACAGCTCATGATGAGCCTTGGCCTCTTCTACAATTTCCTTCCATTTCTCTCGGTCCTTTTTCCAATACTTTGCAGTTTCTATAGCCAGTCTTCCTAAGATCTTCGATTACTCCATCTTCCCATCTAGCTCTTGGTCGACCACATCCTCTTTGCCCTCCTGGCATTCCTTGTAATATTCTTTTTGGTACTTCTGTATAATTCATGTGAGCCATGTGACCTGCCCACCTCAGTCTGGATGATTTCACTATCCTTCTGATGGGTTGGTCTTTATATATTATATACAACTCATGGTTGTATCTCCTCCTTCATCGTCCTCTTTCACAGATTGGGCCTATAATTCATCTAAGTACCTTTCTTTCAAATGCATCTGGTATTTCCATATCTTTAGTTGTTAATGTCCAGATTTCAGAGGCATATGTAAGCACTGGTCATGTAAGTGATTTATACATTGTTAATTTAGTGGTACGAGTCAGGAGCGTTGAGGATAGAAATCTTGTTAGGGCAAAATAGGCTCTATTGGCTAGTATTAATCTCTTCTTAATTTCATAGGAGGTATCATTTAGATGGGTAACTGTCAAGACCAGAACTCTCTCAAATGTATAATTGCCCATTGTTAATACAATTGGCATATTTTCTCTAAGTGCTTTTCCAGTTGCCAAATATTTTGTTTTTTATTCATTAATAATTAACCCTATGTTCCTACTAGCGTGTTAGAGAGCCGTAAATGTCTTCCATTGCTTTTTGGGTTCTTGCTACGATATCTGTCATCCACATAGGCCAGTATTTGCGCTGATCTATAGAAGATCATTCCCCTACTCAGAAGGTTTGCATCCGCATCACCCTCTCCAGGGCGGCATTAAAGAGAAGACATGCCAGTGCATCCCCTTGTTGCACTCCATTTTTAATACTCAATGTATATGACATCATTCCTCCTATTCTTATACTACCTTGTGTTTCGCTCATTGTCATTCTCGCCAGCCTTACCAACTTTCTCGAGATTCCCAGTTCATCTAGAGCTTTATATAACTATCATAAGCTGCTTTGAAATCAATAAAGAGGTGATGCGTGCCAACCCCATATTTGTTTGTTTTTTTCCAGGATTTGTCTTAAGGTGAATATTTGATCTATAGGTGACTTCCGGGGAAGAAATCCGCATTGGTACAGTCCCATCTCCCTCTGTAAGATTGGGAGGATTCTGTCGAATAGTGTATTAGAGAATATTTTACATCCCATATTAAGTAGTGTGATCCATCTGTAATTGCCACACTCCATCTGATCTCCTTTCTTATATATGGGACATATGATACCCTCTTTCCATTGTTGGGGCATTTTCTCCTCTTCCATTCTGGTGACCATTTTCAGAAGGCTTTGTTCCAGCTCTCTGCTTCCTTGCTTAAACAGTTCCGCTGGAATACCATCTGTCTCTGCCACCTTGTTGTTTTTCAATTTCTTCCTGGCAGACTTTACTTCTTCTATATTTGGTGGGGACAGTGTTGTCTGGGTCCTCTTCCCCATTAGTTTCTATTGGATTCCCTGGTATAGTTATTCTAGGGTTGAGGAGACTATCAAAATACCTGCACCATCTTTCACATATTCCCTTCTCTTCACTTATTATATTCCCTATCTCATCTTTTATTAAGCTTGTTTTACTACCAAAAGGCTTCCGTGCCGCATTCACCTCTCCATAGAATTTTCTTATTTCATTTTTGCTTCTCATGAGCTCCATTTCTTTGCCACTTGCTTTCATCCATTCTCTCTTTTTTCTTTGGTGAGTCCTCTTTTCAGTCCTCCATTTTTATTTGTATGCTTCTACTATTCTCCTCATACAGTGTGATCGCAGTCTCCTTCTGTATGCTTTGTTCTTTTCTTCAGTTGCTATTTCGCATTCAGTATCAATAAATAAATAAATTAAATAAATATCAAACTATGATGGTCTTACTTGTCTTGTCTCAGTTCCAAGTATCTCTCTTGCCGATGTCTCCGCTGTCTTTTTTATCACTTCCCACTGATCTTCGATGTTGTTATATTCTCCAATGTTTTCCAGAATCTGAGTTATCTTCTCCTGATACTGTTCTCTAACTTCCACTGATTCTAAAGCTGTTATGTTATGTTTCTGTGCCCTGGGTTGGACTCCTTTTGTTGCATGAGTTATCCTCGCCCTCACCCGTGCCCATACCAGAAAATGATCTATATCTATATTTGGGGCTCTGAGACTTCTCACATTCAACAGGTCCGATTTGTGTCTCACGTCTATCAACACATGGTGGATCTAGTTCACTGTGTTTCCATCCAGTGAGGTCCATGTTTCCTTATGTATTTCTTTATGTGGGAACAGTGTTGATCCTATTACCATATTTCTAGATGCTGTAAACAGTATAAGCCTTGTTCCGTTCTCATTACTTGTTGCATGTTTGCTGTGGGGGCCAATTATTGGTCTATAAATCTGTTCTTTCCCCACGTTAGTGTTTAGGTTTCCAGCTATTATTTTAATATCTTGCCCTTGGCACTCATCATATGCTCTTTCCAAAGATTCATTCATTCTCTTCTTCTTTGGATTCTTCTGGTGGTGCATGAGCATTAATTGTGGAATAGTTAAAGAATTTCCCCTTTTCCCTGAGTGTTGACAATCTTGCAATAATGGGTGTAAACCCTATTACCAGATCTTTAATTGATGATGTACAACAAATCCTGTCCCCAGCTCATGATTTCTTTCACTGCAGCTATAGAATATATTTCTTTTCTAAAACTCCATTTCCCATCCATCTAATTTCTTATAGTACTAGTATACTTTGCTTCAAATTCATTATTTGATCCATCATTACTTTCAGTGCTCCTGGGCGATATATCTACATCTACATGGATACTCTGCAAATCACATTTAAGTGCCTGGCAGAGGGTTCATTGAACCACCTTCACAATTCTCTATTATTCCAATCCCGTATAGCGCGTGGAAAGAATGAACACCTATATCTTTCTGTACGAGCTCTGATTTCCCTTATTTTATTGTGGTGATCATTCCGCCCTATGTAGGCCAGTGTCAACAAAATATTTTTGTATTCGGAGGAGAAAGTTGGTGATCGGAATTTCGTGAGAAGATTCCGTCACAACGAAAAATGCCTTTCTTTTAATGATTTCCAGCTCAAATCCTGTATCATTTCTGTGACACTCTCTCCCTTATTTCGCGATAATACAAAACATGCTGCTTTTCTTTGAACTTTTTCGATGTACTCCATCAGTCCTACCTGGTAAGGATACCACACCACGCAGCAGTATTTTAAAATAGGACGGACAAGCGTAGTGTAGGCAGTCTCCTTAGTAGGTCTGTTACATTTTCTAAGTGTCCTGCCAATAAAACAAAGCCTTTGATTAGCCTTCCCCACAACATTTTCTATGTGTTCTTTCCAATTTAAGTTGTTCGTAATTGTAATACCTAAGTATTTAGTTGAATTTATGACTTTTAGATTAGACTGATTTATCGTGTAACCGAAGTTTAACGAGTTCCTTTTAGTACTCATGTGGATGACCTCACACTTTTCGTTATTTAGGGTCAACTGCCATTTTTCGCACCATTCAGATATTTTTTCTAAATCATTTTGCAATTTGTTTGGATCTTCTGATGACTTTATTGGTTGATAAATGACAGTGTCATCTGCAAACAACGAAAGACGGCTGCTCAGATTGTCTCCCAAATCATTTATATAGACAAGGAACAGCAAAGGGCCTATAACATTACCTTGGGGAACGCCAGAAATCACTTCTGTTTTACTTGATGACTTTCCGTCAATTACTACGAACTGTGACCTCTCTGACAGGAAATTGCAAATCCAGTCACATAACTGAGATGATATTCCATACACACGCAAGTTTTACTATGAGCCACTTGTGTGGTACAGTGTCAAAAGCCTTCCAGAAATCCAGGAATACGGAGTCGATCTGAAATCCCTTGTCAATAGCACTCAGCACTTCATCTGAATAAAGAGCTAGTTGTGTTTCACAGGAACAATGTTTTCTAAACCCATGTTGACTGTGTGTCAATAGACCGTTTCCTTCAAGGTAATTCATAATGTTCGAACACAATATATGTTCTAAAATCCTGCTGCATATCGACGTTAATGATATGGGCCTGTAATTTAGTGGATTACTCCTACTACCTTCCTTGAATATTGGTGTGACCTGTGCAACTTTCCAGTCTTTGGGTACGGATCTTTCGTCGAGCAAACGGTTGTATATGGTTGTTAAGTATGAAGCTAATGCATCAGCATACTCCAAAAGGAACCTAATTGGTATACAGTCTGTACCAGAATACTTGCTTTTATTAAGTGATTTGAGTTGGTTCATTACTCCGAGGATATTTACTTCTACGTTACTCATGTTAGCAGCTGTTCTCAATTCAAATTCTATATAGGGATCTCACATTCCAGTACCAATATATAGATCTGATTTATGCCTTATATTTCTCTTCTTCCTTATTTTCCCTTCTTCATTTACTTGTATTCCCTCCTCATTGTCCTTTTCCATGCCAGGTCCATCTTCCTTCATCTATCCTGCTTTACTTCGTAGAAGTGTCACAACAATTTTTTTTTTTTTACAGAGCGGTATGTCAACCCTGCGTCCAATCCCTACTGGGGGATGGGTGGTTTTTAATCAGGGTTTTCTTCCCTTAGCCTTTGGAAACCCAACTCCCAACTGCAATGCACCAGTTGTCATTTTGCTAGTTTTGGTCCACCCCGGGTATTTTATTTCCCCGGTGTCCACCATATCTGGTGAACATTCCCCGATCCGCTACCTGGGGAGGTGCCTGATGGGAGACTAGAAACTCCACACAAGATTTAACTACATGTTATATAAAAAAGATTCAATCTCATTCACAACATCAAGCAGCTTACTGTCACTGTCATAACTGGTAACTGAATTAGTATCACCTTCTTGATACTGTCATTAACGTCCCTAATCCTTTACATTAGTGCCACAAAATTTTATGTTGTATGAATGAAAATTTGTAACAGGGCTGGGATTTGAGCTTGGGTCTCCTGCTCACTAAGCAGATGCACTAACCCCTCTGCTGTCCTGGCACAGTGGCTTTTCACAGCTGCACAGACTACCTCAGCATGCCTCCCTCACCGGGCGAGGTGGCGCAGTGGCTAGCACACTGGACTCGCATTCGGGAGGACGACGGTTCAATCCCGCGTCCGGCCATCCTGATTTAGGTTTTCCGTGATTTCCCTAAATCACTCCAGGCAAATGCCGGGATGATTCCTTTGAAAGGGCACGGCCTACTTCCTTCTCCGTCCTTCCCTAATCCGATGAGACCAATGACCTCGCTGTTTGGTCTCTTCCCCCAAACCAACCAACCAACCAACCAACCATGCCTCCCTCCTGTATCCAAATTCTCACTCATGCCTCAGCCCACTTGGTATTCCCCCCGCTCAAACAGCATTTCAGAAGTTCTCCAATTGTATTGGGTAGCACCTCAGCATTGAATGGAAGGGGAATCCTGCCTGAAACCTGGGCACAGTTGCTTTAATCAAATGAAACTGCGAAACCACTGTGGCATAATCGTTAGTCCATCTACCTAGTGAGCAGGAGACCCGGGTTTTTAATCCTGGCCTCGGTACAAATTTTCGTTCATCTCTTCAGTCTGCTTATATACATCATAGATGCTTTGGACTTGAGAAAGTCTCTAGAACCATATAGTTTCATTTGATCAGCACATTTTAGTTTGTAAAATAGAATTTTGTGATAGACACAATCACTTTGTCAGGATCACAAAATAGATCAACAGAATAATTTTTCTTCTTTAGCTTCTGTAGGACTTCATTTTTAGTGACCTGTGAATTTTAATGTCCTTGGGGTTTCCGTTTATGGAACTAATGTGTGTTGCTTGTGCATACAGTGTCCGCAGCAGTAAATCTAATCCACCTGTATTTGGTTGTTTGTGAATGCATTGTTTACAGTCACAGTGAGTATATTTTAGGAGGTTAACATTTGACCGCCATGGTCAAATAAACTGTTGACTACTTATTTTACATCTAAATCATTGAAAATTGGTTGGACTACAAATATAAGTGACCACTGCATTACATCCATTAATCATGATAGAAAATTTTATTGTGGAAAATAATTCAAATCCGGACGTCAAGATATCTAGATGACCTCAGTCAGTATTATGTGACAGAAAATAAACATTAAAATCTCCACAGACAATGATTCTTCATGCTGGTGACCTTGTAAACTGTCAGTACCACAATGTTGTGCATTTTCTGGACCACTGTTGTGGCACAGTATTCAAAGAGCTGTTCGACAAAGTATTCATTAACCTGAAGGGCCTGGGACTGAACTACATTATTTTGTGTATATAACCATTCCCCCTTTCTTCATACTGGTTCTACCAGAAAATGATATTAGTTTGTTGCCATGAAGATGAATCTGTTCAATTTTGCTGACTTCCACTTGAGTGATATGCTTACACATAACAATCCAGATGTACTGAATGGAAGTATGGTGGCAAATCCATTTGCAGGTCAATACCATGAGAGAGATTTCTGAGTGCAAAGCAGGCAGAAATGAGTTCTTTGGTTAACTTATCCATATACTGGTGCCACCTGGCTAGAGATACAAATAATTTTTGTGGGACAGAGTTGTGAAGATAGTTTTTCTAAACAGCCATTGATTGCTTTTGTTCTTTGGGGTCCACATTGCAAAATGTGCCCTCCAGTGGCAAGGTAATTGTGAATCTCCGCCAGCTACACTGCTCTTTAAATGATTTTTATTTTATAATTTTCTGAAATGGACTCATCATGATTGACTTGTAAAATAAAAATCATTTAAAGAGCAGTGTACCTGGCTGATATTCATAATGCGACATTGATTGATCCATGCTCCCCATCCTCTTTATAACAGATGTTTTTCTCATTAGGGTGTCTACTGATCAGAAAGGTCATGAAAAAGAAAAAGTGGTCATGAAAGAAATGAAACGAAATGAGTGATCAGGAATTTTGTTTTGTGTCTCAGTCAGGCGAGGTTCTAGAAGGGATTGACAACTTACTGCTACAGCCAGAAATTCCATTTTTATGCACATGAAAACTTGTGTATGTCAGCTGGGTAGGGGAGTAGGCTTTGGTTTAACCGGCACCCAGACCTGCGAACATTTTCTTTTAACTTCGTGCCTCCCAAGCCACTATATGATATATATATATATCAATAGCGTTGTCTCATTTATATTCTGTTCAGAGATACTGAATAGAAAAATCATCTCATGTATATGATGTCACATTTTCGTCACTGCTGTCCTTATACAGAGTGTGTTCGGAGGTTTCTGTATCTTTAATGTTATGTGTTTTTCATACCAAATGATTTTTTTTTTTCTGAAAGCAGGTTGGTTTTATTCAGGATTCCAATACACCATATTATTCCCCACCCTTTTGGCTACAAAACCCTATTTTTGAACATAATCTCCATTCAGTGTGTTGGTCCTATGCCATCTTATTGGGAGTGCCTGTACGCTTGCATGGTACCACTGTACTGGTTGATGTCAGAGACAGTGTCTTCCCACATCAATAACTTCCCCATCATCCACATATAGCTTCCTGTGGAGTGCATCCTTGATTTGACCAAACCAATGGAAGTTGGAAGGTGCAAGAGCTGAGCTGTAGGGTGGATGAGGAAGAACTGTACACTGAAGTTTTAAGAGCTCCTCTTGTGTGCACAGACTTGTGTGAGGCCTTGCATTGTCATTAAGGAGGAGTTTTGTGATGACGAACATGCTGAAAAAGTTGTTTCTTCAATTTCCGGAGGATAGCAGAATACACTTCTTAGTTGGTTGTTGCACCAAGAGGTAGGATATCAAACAGAATAACCATTCAGAATGCAGTTGTGCAGTGATGTGTTTGAATGTGATGACTCACTGTGCTTTTGTTCATAATCAGGTCCCTGTAGACATTCTGCAAGTGCCTATGAATGTCTATGCTCTGCTTTTCTGGCAAAAGAAACAGTGACTGCTCTCTCTTGGAACGCACCTTCATTACAGATGCCATTTTGAAGGGTATGTGTAGTGCCATCACCTGTGGGAACTTCATGAAATTTTGGGGCTAAAATGGGAATGTTCCATGATATCCCACAACAAATTCTGCATTCTTTTCAACAAAATTTGACGAAGAAAGAAAAAAGTGTTTATGTCACTTATTGAACGCTCCTCGTGGTAAGGGTCTCTTATATGTGAAAAATACTCCAGAGTGGATTGTGTAGTTATAGTTTAACCTTATATAAACTACACATACTCAGAATCCTTTTGTGTGCACCTCTGCGGGAAAAAAAAAGAAGATATTCCATTCTGCATTATCAGGGTTGCCACAATTTCTGGAAATTAGGGAATTTCAAACATCTCAGGGAAATTTGAATAAACACTGGAAAAATCTAGTTCCTGTCTCAGTAGATGAAATGGTTTGTTTACTGAGATGTCAGGCATAGTCGCTGGCTGGGTGCAGCTGAGTATGTGAGCTGCTTCCCTACTCCCTCATTCTTATTGCTTCTTCCCTTTCTGCCACTCCCCTCAGCTTTCAGTCAGTGCTGCCACCACTTCTTGCTGCTAGCCTGGCAGCTGCCGACGAGAGGCAGGGAGGTATGGAGAGAGGTTTGTTAGGATCTGATTCCCAGAGACTCTTGTTGCAGCAGCCAAAGACAGTGATCATGTGTGCATGTGTTGTGTCTGAATGGTAGTGTGAATGTGTGTGTGCTATCATGTTCTGACAGAGGCTATGGCCAAAAACTTATTTGTGAGAGTGTGATTGTCTTTTCTATGTGCCTGTCTGCAGCTCAGTGATCATCCTCATTAGTATTGATTTTCAGAGTATTCACGCAAGTTATCTGTTGCATGAATTGGTCACTGTGGTCTCATTTCACCAACATGGTGTCTGTGACATGTAAATAGGTGGCCACACCAGTGGACTTACATGACGGGCCAGAACTGCAGGCCATTTCTGTGGGTATCTCTAACAGATTGGGGCAGCCAATCTGAAGCCCATCATTTCTCACTAACGTGCAGGCCCTACCCGTCAGATCTAGTCTCACCGATCTGCCTGCAGGCCAGGTCTGTTTGTGTGTGGTGTAATGCGGCAGATTTTCATAGATCCACAGACTCAGGACTGCGATGCTCCTCGGCAGGCCAGAGGCCACAGGCAATGGATTTTAGGAATTGTGACTGTCTCACCACCAGAACATTGTACAGTGTGGCATTTTATAGATGTTTTATTTATTCTGGTATATTTTGGCACTTTGAAAGTATTTTATATATTAGAAATCATGGTTGATAAGAGGAAGAAAATAGTGGCAGTCACTGGCAGTTTCTGCACTATGTACTGACATATTTCATGAAAGAAAAACCACACAATACCTTTAAAATAATAGACAAAACACAGTGGGCAATAATCGACAATAACAAACATAATAGAACCAACATTTTATTGGCAGTCACCTAAAGTGTTGGTTTACACAGTTTTCCGTGCCTTATACACTTCTTTCAAGATGCCTACTTTTTTCTGAGGTTATTTCTGAAATCAGTGAAGATATTTTATATCTGTCTTGCGATTCCAATGAAATACGTATTTTTGTCATGAAATGTGTTTCACTTTATTGAAATAAAATAGCGTCTGTGGTCTTAATGAAACATACATAACATTTGACTTGCTTTCTCCATCTAAAAGCAGTTCATTGCAAAAGATGTTGATGTTAGTACTTAAGATTTTTGCTCCCATGTTTAGAAATACAGAAGTCCTTGCATTTTTTGTCAACTTAAGTCTTTACTTACCCTTGAGATCTCAAAATTTGTCCGTGCAGGGGCCAACAGCATACGTCTGTGGCACGCATGGGTTCCTGAGCTATTGCAGCCTTTATTCTTCTCTGGGCTGCTTCCACTTCCCCCTTCCCCTTCCTTCTCCTTCCCTGTCCTTCTTCCTTTCCCTTTGCCCCTTTCATTCCTTCTCTTGGTTTTCTTCTTTATGTCAGCCTGGGTATCCTCATGACTTTGCTTCGTCTTGCAGTTTTGATTGGTTGCTTTTCCTCCTCCTTTTTGGCTTTTCTGTTTTGGTCCCCCTCAGGCGTTTGACCTTCAACTATAAATCAGAAGTTCATAGTGCGAGCCAAATGAGGAAGAACTCCTTCCCTAGCATCTTAGGTATGGATTCCTCTCCTCCTCCTCCTCCTCCTCTCCCTCTCCCTCTCCCTCTCCCTCTCCCTCTCCCTCTCCCTCTCCCTCTCACTTGTCCCCCTTCCCCTCCCTCGCTGCCAAAGCCCTTTCGCCTCCTTGCTAGGTCTCCAGCT
This sequence comes from Schistocerca serialis cubense, assembly GCF_023864345.2. Taxonomy (NCBI): domain Eukaryota; kingdom Metazoa; phylum Arthropoda; class Insecta; order Orthoptera; family Acrididae; genus Schistocerca; species Schistocerca serialis. The sequence continues at coordinate 375,186,024 of NC_064643.1, read as the reverse complement.
CGGTAGGCAATCCATGTAGTGGGGCTTTTATGTACCCATCTGGCTAAGCCCCCCCCCCCCCCTCCAGTACCACAGGGATCACACTGCTGGTACCTCTCCTGTGAATGCCTTGTGCAAGCCTAGGAATGGTTGCCCATCTTTTTGGGGCATCGGAACTCCTGGCAGTGACCATCCTTCCAGGTGACCATTGCTGTGGCTGGGTGGTGCCCACAAGGCGAGCCCCTTTTCGGAGTGGGTGGTACCAAGGCATACATTTGGCACATGAAATGTGTTAAACTCTCTGGCTGCTCTACTGTGGCCGCATCACTTCCTTAACATACTTCTGGATCAGTTCCTGTTTCTGCCTTTCCAGCCTTACCCTCCTTGGATACATGCAGGGAGGAGGGCCAGACCCTCCTTGGGGTGAGACCCTTTTCACAGTTCCTAGTGTGTACCAGGACCAACAGGGAGACCTTTGCCTCCACCAAACCGCTTTTCTTTGTGGAATGTACTGAGGACAAGTTCGGCGAAGTCATTAAGCGAGATGATCTCTGGCTCTCTTCTTATAAAGACAACTTCTGCTAGTGAGCCAACCTCCCTCTGTGCATGCGACCGTTTAGGAGACAATCCTGTGGCTATTGCTCCTCGCAGGTCACTCAGTATGACACAGGAGTAATTTTCCATAGATACCTTCTCCTCGAGTTCGATGAACTTATGGCTAATCTGGAACGGCATTGCGTTCATTTCGTCTGGCATGTCCAGAAAGGCTCTAAGGACCATCGTGTAGACACCAGTGCTTTAATCATGGCATTTGAAGGGGATACCCTGCCCAAGAAGGTCAAGGTATGGCGCATGGATGTGATGTGAAACCGTACATTCCACATCCCATGGGTTGCTTCCATTGCCTCAAGTTTGGCCCCATGTCCTCACGATGCTGGTTGAACTGGTTCTCAGTTTCCTCTGTGAAAGTAGTTATTGCCAGATATAAGGTTTTGCTTTACTTTTGGAGCAGAGGCAGGGTGGTTGTGGTTGGGACCTCTCTTCACGTTTTCTCAGCCTGGGACCCCATGACCACTCCCCCATGGAAAGATCACTCTTTTTTCCCCATTTTTAGATTTGGTCTAACCTTTTATGCCTTTTACTGTGTGTGTTTTAACTTCCTTGTTTTATAGTTTGACTCCCCTGACTGGATCCATCCACTTTTAGCTGACCTGATTTCTTCTGAGAGTAACTTTGGGATCGCAAGACTGATGATGTTGCTGTTTGACCCCATAAACCCTTTCAATTAATCAATCAATAAATCTAAAAATTTTTCGGGGAAAAATGCTAAATGTGTCTGGAAATCAGGGAAATATCAGGCAATTTGACTTGGGAAACGTGTGGCAACCCTGATTATTCTTAGTATTTTTATGTGCACTCCCCATCTCTGTTTATGTGCCAAAACACTGACTCTGAATAAAATTACGGCCACCAGGATTATCTCAAGGTACTGTCTCCCTTGGGCATATATCTTGTGCTGGACTGTGGCAATTCTGTCAATCTCATGCAGAATTTTTGTAGCTCATTTGGAGACTGCTTTCATGTAGTTTTAGAAAAGTTGGATCAGCATTGAGACATCAACCAGGATACAAACAGACCTGTTGTGTATTGAGTGACGTGTTTTCTAGACTGAAGACTGTATTCCTTGTCCTAGACAATTTACTTGTCAGGAATATGTAAGTTGTGTTGTTTACTGTCAGCTTGTTGCCCAACATCAACTTTGCACCGAGGCTAACATTTCTTTACATTTCTTGTCCGTCTGTGGTCTGGAGTCCTCTGGAACAATAGCCAGCAAGCTATTTGCATATAGCACAAATCTTGCAGTTCCTTGACTTGCTTCCAGTAGTTCAAGGAGAGTCTGTGTTGCTATTTCCCAAAAAGTATACCCACAGACGGGTTCTTATGATCACCCCTTTGTGGTGTTTCTTCATGCTGCTGCAGGACATTTACATTGTGCATTGTAATTTTATGTAATGATCTTGCAGGCTCAGATAAAAGTCAATTTTGAACTTGCAGCTGAGCCTGGTGAAAGAGGAATACCACTATAAATGAGCAAGAGCTCCCTGGACATTAATCATCATTATTATGGCAAAGCCAAACCTCAGTTGTATGAGAAATTCTAGTATCTGATATATTGCATCCATGACAGATCTGGAAGCCATGTTGATTGCAATGTAGTCCTGTATGTCCCCTGTGGTATCCACAAGTAAATAAGCCTTTCGTGGACTTTTCCCAGAGTAATCAAAAGACATATTGGTCAGTAAGATTTCACAAAAGTAGCATCTCTGTCTTAACCGTTTTGAAAACTGCTGCATTAGTTGCCGTCAAACTGTTAGGCATCCTTGCCTTCATTAGATAATTACTCAAAAGCACTGTCATATAAGGCTCTGACGCGTCCTTTTGCAGAACTTCTGTGCAGATCCTTTCTGGGTGGGAGCTTTGCCTCTCATTAAAGACAGTATAGTATACTATGCAAATGGCACTACCGCTGATGGCAAATTGTATGCTACATTCATCAAGCTCCTAAGTTGCTGCTGTTGTTTGCTATCCTGTTCCATCATTCCCTGGTGCTAAAAGGTGTCCCAAAACTAACGAAAGAAGTAATTTTGATAGAAGATGTTTGTTTATTATTAAACATGGTAAATTTTCTATTGATTTATAGAATATACAGTGTAGGGCTATGCATTGAATGGAATACCAGTTAAATGGTTTCCTCAGCTTTGCTTGCATATACACACACTTTTGTTGGAATTCTCCATGACCTTTTTGCATTAATGTGGCTGAATTTTATCAGCATAGCATTCAGTTTCCTCCTTCACAGCATTGGTGGTCATGGTCTCATTGCCATAAATCTTAGAGTTCAAAGATCCCTAAGAGAAAAATCCAATGGCTTTAAATCACATGATCTGGATAGCCAATTCTTGTAAAACAAAAAGAAAACTGTATCTGTCAATCCGAAACATTTCCAATGTTGATGCTATAGCACATTATAAGAAATACTGCAAAATATTAAAGACTGTAATACGGATGTCAAAGCAAATATATTACAGGGAAAAGATAGTCATATCAGATAACAAAATAAAGACAATATGGGATATAGTGAAGGAGGAGACCGGTAGAACCAGACATGAAGAGGAACAAATAGCATTAAGAGTAAATGATGCATTGGTGACAGATGTGTATAGTGTTGCAGAACTTTTTAACAAACATTTTATAACTGTTACTGAAAAGATGGGGTTGTCAGGTTCGGTAGATGCTGCTATGGATTACCTTAGACCAGACATTTCAAGTAACTTCCATAATATGAATTTGACCATCACTACCCCAACAGAAATAATGTCCATCATAAAATCTTTAAAATCAAAAACATCTAGTGGGTATGATGAAATATCAACAAAGTTAATTAAAGAATGTGATTCTGAGCTAAGTAACATATTAAGCTATCTGTGTAACCAGTCGTTTATCAGTGGAATATTTCCCGAATGGCTGAAATATGCTGAAGTTAAGCCACTGTTTAAGAAGGGAGATAAAGAAATAGCATCAAATTTCCGTCCAATTTCACTGTTGCCAGCATTCTCAAAAATTTTCGAAAAAGTAATGTACAGTCGTCTTTATAACCATCTTATCTCAAATAATATACTGTCAAAGTCACAGTTTGGATTTCTAAAAGGTTCTGATATTGAGAAGGCTATCTACACTTACAGTGAAAATGTACTTAATTCATTAGACAAAAAATTGCAGGCAACTGGTATATTTTGTGATCTGTCAAAGGCATTTGACTGTGTAAATCACAATATCCTTTTAAGTAAACTAGAATATTATAGTGTAACAGGAAATGCTGCAAAATGGTTCAAATCTTATATCTCTGGCAGGAAACAAAGGGTGTTATTAGGAAAGAGACATGTATCAAGCTATCAGGCATCATCCAACTGGGAACTAATTACATGTGGGGTCCCACAAGGTTCCATTTTGGGGCCCTTACTTTTTCTTGTGTATATCAATGACCTTTCATCAGTAACATTACCAGATGCCAAGTTTGTTTTGTTTGCTGATGATACAAACATTGCAATAAATAGCAAATCAAGTGTAGTCTTAGAAAGATCAGCCAATAAAATATTTTTAGACATTAATCACTGGTTCCTAGCCAATTCTTTGTCACTAAACTTTGAAAAAACACACTACATGCAGTTCAGAACTTGTAAGGGGTGTCCCAAGAGTATATGTCTAACATATGATGACAAGAAGATAGAAGAAGTGGACGGTGTTAAATTCTTGGGATTACAGCTTGATAATAAATTCAACTGGGAGGAGCACACCACAGAACTGCTGAAGCGTCTTAACAAATCTCTGTTTGCAATGCGAATTTTGTCAGACATAGGGGATATAAAAATGAAAAAGCTGTCATACTATGCTTACTTTCATTCCATAATGTCATATGGGATTATTTTCTGGGGTAATTCATCAAGCCAAGCTAAAGTTTTCCGGGCACAAAAACGTGCAGTAAGAATTATATGTGGTGTGAACTCAAGAACATCCTGCAGAAGCCTGTTTAGGGAACTAGGGATACTAACTACTGCTTCCCAATATATTTATTCCTTAATGAAATTTGTCATTAAAAATATATCACTTTTTCAAACCAATAGCTCAATTCATGGAATCAATACTAGAAATAAGAATAATCTTCACAAGGATTTAAAGTCACTTAGTCTTGTACAAAAAGGTGTGCATTATTCAGGAACACACATTTTCAATAACTTGCCAGCAGCCATAAAAAGCTTAACAACCAATGAAATTCAGTTTAAGAGAAGCCTAAAGGATTTATTGGTGGCCAACTCCTTCTACTCCATTGATGAATTTCTGAGGAAAACCAACTGATTTGTATATAAGTACAACATATCTTCTGCACAATTTCTGTGCAGTAATGTGTTCACTGAAAATTTGTGTGTGTGTGTGTGTGTGTGTGTGTGTGTGTGTGTGTAAGTATAATCTAACTTCTGCACCATTTCAGTGCAGTAATGTGTTCATTGTAAATAAGTATTACAGTAGTTGTATTACATGTTTCTTACCTTATAAATAAATAAAAAACTTTTTTATTTTAAATTCAGTGCAATAGTATTTGTAAAATGACTCTTAGTGTTCATTAAAAAATGACGATCATTCCACTTGGGACCTGTGGAATGTTACATTAGCTTATTTGTTTTAGTTTAAATATTTGTCATGTATTGTTGTTTTTCTGACATGTTCCACATCCTGGAGGACCTCCTCACTACGGATCAATTGGAATGAAAGTAAATCTAATCTAATCTAATCTGATCATCAGAGCAGGAAAGTTCAGACTAGGAAATGACTTGTACACTAATTAGAGTTGTTTCTCTGGCTGAGTGGCATATAGCACCATCTTGTTGAAACTACTTGTCATCCACATCCATATCTTGTAATTTAGGCACAAAAAACTGGATTATCATCTAGTAATAGCAAGCATCTGTCGTTGCCTGACCAACTGCAAGTTTGAATAAGAGTCATCCTATGGTGTTTCCAATCCAAAAGCCACTTCAAAACAGTGATAGATTATGGATATATTGTTTCTCAACAGTCACTTGCAGATTTTCTGAACCCCAAATGCAACAATTTTGTCAGTTAACCAAACCATCAAAATGAAAGTGGGTCTAATCTCTGAAGATAGTTTTGTTTGAAAAATCAGCATCCACTTATTGTTGTTCTATAATCCATTCGCCAAACTTTATTCACTGTGCATAGTAAATAGGCTTGAATTCGTGAGTCAGTTGAATTTTGTGTTCATGAAGTTAGAAATCTTTCATGAGACAACCCCATATAGAGTGTCTCGAAATATCCAGTTCTTGTCTACACTGCTGAATTTCACTCACATGCAGCTCTTTGGGAGGTAGTACTAAAACCATTTCGTCCAGTTTCCATTTTATGTCACAGTTAACTTTTTGAAGATTAAGCAAGATGATGATATAATTGCTTGTAGTGAACCCATTTAGTACTTGCGATTTTGAGGTGGGTTAGCTGCACTCTTATTGGCCATAGTCGCATTTATGTTTGTTGTGGTTTCTGATTTTCCAGAATGTGTATGTGTTGGGTTGGGACTGTTCAGTTTGTAGAATCTTAATTCTTGTATCATGCCTGCTAGTTCAGTTCCCCTTTGGTTTGTTTCCCCTCATATGCACAACACAAACTTTGCATTGTCACCGAGAGGAAGGATGTGGCATCTGTACCACTAATACCAGCAGCATTCAAAGTCACAAAAATATTATCTATCTGTTAGTTCAACTGAAAATAGATGCTTATCAGCAGGCAACAGAAACCTAAAACCTGTGTTTCTGTACCTGACATAGTTTTCTGCCTGTAATGTTCCTTTTAAAAACAACAATGCCAGCCATTGATTTGGCTTCTTCCATCACTGTCCACGCTTGTGACAGTGAGACCACAAATTTACCATTTCTGATATACAGTATTTGGATACATACTACATCCAAGCCCACCATTCTTCTGCCATTTTACATATCTCATGTGTGCAGTTGTGCTTTGCATAGCATTTATTTGCACCACCTGTGCTGACTTGCTGTTTATCATGGCTACTTAGTGATTGTATCACATTTTTGGAAGGGTGGTTTTAATCGAAGAACAGTTTGCCATAACCTTTTACTAAATATCAGTACACTTTCTCAAAGTTCACAGATTCTGGATGACATGTAAACACTCTTCTCAGCAAATTACAGAGTTCTACGATAATTGTCGGTGAGCTATTGAGATAAAGATGCATATGATTTACTGTTTCTGATACTGCAGTACTCTCTTGGGCTGCACCAGTATACCAACCTCAAGGCAATAGGCAAATGGTTGAGTTCTTCCAGTTCAGCTTATCTCATTTAGTCCTCACATTTTCTGTGTATCTCTGCAGAAACTTATTAATAGTCACTGGACCTCTTCACATCTGGTGAGAGGTACCCATTAGTTACAGCTTTCTTTGTTACTACATACATCCAGTCAACACATGGAATTTGCTGTGATGGGATGCCTTGTGTACCTCAGTGATACAGATATCTGTACTGTAAATGCAACTCATCAGAGGGGTACCTGTGGAGAGGCCAGACTATATATTATTCTTGGACATCAGCTGCACCTTTTTCAGTAGTTGTAGGGAAAGCAGTGTGGATGATTGGCTGATCGTGTCTTGTAACATTAAACGAAATGACCTTGCTATATTGTTGATGGGAAAGGCTAAAAACAGTGGAAACTACCATCAGTATATTTCCTGAGGACATACAGTTGTGCTGTATGGTTAAATGATGATGCATCCTCTTAGGTAAGATATAATGGAGGTAATAACCCCCCCCCCCCCCCCCACCCCCATTTTGGACGACCAGGTGAGAACTGCTCAGCAGAATATTATCAACAGGAAAAACAAATTTGGTGTTGTAGAGGTGAGGGTGTAGAATGTTAGATCTCTTAATCTAGTAAGTAGTTTAGAGAATGTAAAACGGGCACTGGAGAAATTGTTGTTAAATATAGAGGGAATTACTGAAGTGCAGAGGGAGGAAGAACAGGATTTCTGGTGAGATGATTACAGGATTGTTAATACAAAATCAAATAGAAGTAACTCAAGAGTAAGCTTAATAATGAATAAGAGAATATAAATGTGGGTGAACTACTATGAACAATACAGTATAGTTAATGCATTATCATAGCCAAAATATAGACAAAGCTAATACTCACCACAGTAGTGCACATGCCTATATATGCCTACTAGCTCTGCAGATGGTGAAGACATTCAGAGACTGTAATGAAATGAGATAAATTATTCATTTCGTTAGGAAAGATGAAAATTTAACTGTTTAAGGGAGCCAGAATTCAGTATCAGGAAAAGGAAGATAAGGAAAAATAGTAGGAAAACATGGATTGAGGGAAAGGGATAAAAGGGGAAGATGCCTGGTAGAATTTTGCACAGAGCCATGATTAACTCATTGCAAACACTTGGTTTAAGAACCATGAAAGAGGGCTTTGTATGTGGAAGAGACCTTGGAGAGACAACAAGATTTCAGAAGTATTATATAATGGTAAGACAGAGAGCTCAAAACCAGGTTTTAAACTGCAAAACATTTCCTTGGGTACATCTAGACTTTGATCATAATTTATTGGTTATCAACTGCACATTATAACTGAATAAATTGCAGAATGATAGGAAATTAAGGAGATGGGGGTGTTGATTATTTCTCCCTTCATCCCGTTCCCCCATTCCACATTCTCCTACTATTTTTCCTTATATTCGTTTTTGTACTATTGAATTCCAGTCCCCTAACACAGTTAAAGTTTCCTTTGTTGACAAAATGAATAATTTCTTTTGTCTCATTACTCATTCTTTGAATCTCTTCTACATCAGAAGACCAGTAGATGAATGTACTTACCGTATATTACTGTTGTTGCTGAGAATTTGAAAGAGAGAAGTAGGTGATGACTGGAACAGAGGAAAAAAACACAATCAAACATAATAGAAGACAAATGCATATTTTCGAGAGATGAATAGTGAATACATTAGAGGAATAATTATGCAAAAAGACAAATCTTTGGATAACACACCGTGATAATTCTGTTGGATTTTCTGCTTGTTTTGTCAGTCAGCTGCAAGCACTAGATCTGCATCTAATCATTTACTTCACATGGAAGAACCTTTATTCATCACAATATAAATTTTAACAATATTATGAGAAGGAAAGTTGCTACTCACCATACTGTGGAGATGCTGAGTCGCAGATAGTCACAACAAAGAGACTCTCACAATTATAGCTCTGCAACTCAGCATCTCTGCTATATGGCAAGTAGCAACTTTCCTTCTCATAATATTTTTACATTCCATCCTGGATACAACTTAAATTTTCACATAATGACAATAAAAAATATTTGAATGTGTGCCATACAAGCCATTCAGAGCAAAATTTTCATAACTTTCAAGTAGTGACTACAATCTTGAAGTCAGTAGATGGAGATTGAGAAATTATACTAACCACATAGAAAATAAGTAGCATTACAGGGAATTGTACAGCAGTATTAGTGTGATGGGTTCTAGATGACTGCACGAAAATTCTGCTGATGACCATCTTTCAAACAGTAGATGTAAGTTTACAATTAATAGATCAGAGAACTTTTTAGTATGAGATTACAGAGGAGTAAATGAGCCAAAACATTATGATGATCTGCTTAATGATGTGTTGGTCTAACTTTGGAAAGCAATGTACCAGAATTCTGTGTGACATGGATTCAACAAGTCCTTGGTAAGATGCTGGAGTTGTGTGATACTACATGTTGTCTATGCGAAGGTCTTGCGATTCCTGTCAATAACTGGGTGATGGTTTGTGGGCATGGATCTTGTGCCTCTTAGCATCCCACATGTGTTCCATCAAGTTCAGATGAGGCAAATTTAGTAGCCGTCCGGGGTGGCCGAGCGGTTCTAGGCGCTACAGCCTGGAACCACACGACCGCTACGGTCGCAGGTTCGAATCCTGCCTCGGGCATGGATGTGTGTGATGTCCTTAGGTTAGTTAGGTTTAAGTAGTTCTAAGTTCTAGTGGACTGATGACCTCAGACGTTAAGTCCCATAGTGCTCAGAGCCATTTGAATTTTTGACGCAAATTTAGTGTCTAGGACATTAACATGAGTTAACTACCCTGTTTCTCAAACCAGTGTAGTATTTTTCTGACCGCGTGACACAGATAGTTATCCTGCTGAAAGATGCTATTACTGTAAGGAATGTAGCTGGTCCACAGTAATGTCCACATAGTCCACAGCTGTTCTGTTGCCTTCAGTTACTACCACAGGTTCCCTGGCTGCCTGGAGGAATTATTTCCATAGGATAATACTGATCCCACAGGTCTGCATCAATGGCACAATTCATGTTTTGAACAGCCATTTGCCTAAATGGTGGCATATGACCAAGGTACAACAAAACATAATTCATTCAATCAGGTGGTATGTTCATCAATGTGTACTGGATGGTGTTTTCCTAAATACTTGTCGTGCCTGCACCAGCATTGCAATCTGTCCTCAGATCTGCCATTTTTGGCCAGGAAATTACTCATATAATTATTCAAAAATATCAAGGTACAATGAGCATGAGCTGGAACAGTTACTGTTAAGTAATGCATTTTTCAGAAACTGCATTGTGTACATAACTGAATCAATCATTAGCCAATCATCTTAAGACTAGTAAAATTGTTGAACAACACAAATCTTCATTGTTAAACCAACTTGGGAGATTAATAATCAAAGACCCATTTTCCTTAAATCAGAAAAATATTGTGTGCAAACAAATGTATGGAATCCATTACTGTCTTAGCAAACCAGCTATATTTACTTATGTAATAATAGTGACATTTGGCTCTGATGCAGAATAAAATTCTCAGTTGGTGACTGAAAACATTACAGTCTCTCGATGAATAAATCTCTGTATACAAGGTGATTATAATTAAACTTTCAAACCACTGTAGAAATAACACCACTGGTCAGGATGACGTAAAATTTCAACAAATATTATCAGAGAATGGGGAAAGCTTATGGCAGAAGAAAAATAAATAGTTAAAAAATGTAGCAATAGATGGCGCTGGCGCTGTAAGCATCATAATTTAAAGAGTTGTTGACAACAAATGACAAAGGAATCATACAACATTGCCTAAGGTGTACATTTAACATTAAACAAACTGTACTACTCAGTGTGCATGGGTATACAGGTGTGATACTATTAGTTATGGAAGCCCATCCACCATGACAAGGTCATATCACATCAGATGGGAAAAATCGGTTTTTAATTGTCCTGAGGCCAAAAACTGCATAAAAACCATCAATCAAAATTTATGTGTGACTGGTGCAAAAGATGTTCAATATGCTGTCCACCATTTTCTGCAACAAGTTGAAATCGAGAAACAGCATGTTACACAAATGATAAAAGTGTTTCTGTGGTCATGTTCAGAATGTGTTGCGCAGTGCGTGCCTTCAATGCAGCTAAGTTGGCAGTCAGAACACTGAACACATCTTTCAGATAGCCCCACAGCCAGAAGTCAAACGGGTTAAGATCAGGTGATCGGGACAGCCAGCTCTAGGGAAATGGCGGCTGATAATTTCACCATTTCCAAAATGGCACTTTAACAGCTGCTTAACTGGGTTTGACATGTGCGGAGGTGCGCCATTTTGCATAAAAATGATCCCATCCACACATCCATGCTGTTGGAGAGTTGAAATGATGTGGTTGTGCAAAGGACACTCATAGCGCTTACCAGTGACAGTACAGGTAACAGGACTGAAAGCACATGTCTCTTCAAAAAAATATGGCCCTGTAATGAATGATGCCATAAACCCGCACCACACAGTGACCTATTCAGGATGAAGTGGTAATGGCTGATTTGCGTGTGGATTTTCTGTTGCCCATATTCGACAATTCTGTGTATTGACATATCCTGTCAGATGGAACTGGGCGTCCAGGGCCAGTCATTGTCCACATCTATGTGAGCAATAAATTCTAAAGCAAAGGTCTCTCTTGCTGGCAGGTCAACAGGAAGCAACTCATGGACATGGGTAATTTTGAGTGGATAGCAAAGAAGGGTGTTTCATAGGATTTTACACACTGTGCTCACAGGTATGCCCAATGTTCGGGCAATTCTCCATCCACTACACATTCGCACACCACCACTCATCTCCTTCCGCATTGCTGTGATCATTGCTTCCACTAACATTGAATCAATTCGCTTCCTCCCTCTACAAGATTGCACACCAATAGAACACGTCTTTTTGAATTTCTGAATCATTTTCTCCAGACCCATGGCAGTCGCCGGAACAACGCCTTTTTTCAAACCCTTCAGTGTTCAGTACCTGTGCAGAGTGGCGTGTGCACAGTCATCATTCTTGTAAAACAACTTTACAATCAAAGTGCGATCCTGCATTGAGACAGTCATGGCGAATGTCGCAGATGCGAATGAAAGCCATGTACCCAATGTGTTTATACCAACTTCACTGGTTCAGTGGGTCATGCACATGACAGGTGTTTTCATTTACGTATTCTGACTCATACAGCATCATTTATTGATCAATTTTCACACTATTTTTTTTTTCTTCTGCCATACATTTTCCCCCTTATTCAATAATATTCCATTGCAGTTTGATGTCAATCTGACCAGTGGTGTTATTTCTACAGTGTTTAGAAAGTTTAACTTTAATTGTAATCACCCTGTATAAAGAGCAAAGTACTGACTGACTGGCTGACTCATCACCACCCAACCCAGACTTTTCAAGGATAGAAACTTGTTTGGAGAAGGTGTGGGTCTTATACTGTAGACTTTTCTTCTTCTTCTTCTTCTTCGTTTTTGACTTCTTTGTTACAAATATAAAAATACTTGTTTCAATGTTTTTGGAAATTCAACCCCTAAGGGGGTGAAATAGGGGATGAATTTTTTTGAAAATATTTTATTTATGAAAGCCTTTTTAAAGCTAAAGCTATGAAAATTTAATTTTGGATTCTTAGTTAGAAATAAAAAAAAAAGTGTTTCACTGTTTTTGGAAATTCAATCCCTGTGGGGGTGAAACGGGGGATTAAGGTTGTTGTAGATTTATTTCATTTTACAAGCGTTTTCGAAGCTAAATCAATGAAAAATTGTATAATAATAATAATAATAATAATATGTAGGGTAGGTGGGAAATAAAATACCACCCGTGGACCAACACAGGACCAGAAATCCAAAGGTGACTGTCTCACATTGGGCGGTCTTTGGTCAGCGTCTGTTCCCCAGGTTAGGGGCAGCTGGGAAAAACCTCCAAGGCTAACAACCGTGGTTGTAAATTTGTGGCTCGAAGAGTCACCCCTTACATAATACTATCAATCATGGAAGAGTGTAATGTGAAACAAATTACCCCAGGTGGACAATCCACCGCACCAAGGTGCGCAAGTAGACTATCGGATTCTGGGGAGTCTGCAGCATTGCACAGAGATGAATCGGGACATGATAAGACATCAAGCAAATTGAAATGTAAAAAAACAAGTTACATAGCTACTTTCAATGTAAACTCGCTTTTAAAAACAGGAAAATTAAAACATCTTACAGATACCCTCAAACATCATAGAATACTCATAACATCACTACAAGAAACTCGATACATAGATGAAAACAATTTTGATTCCGGAGGTTTCAGAATATACAAAGGAAAGGTAGGCAAAAGAATAATGAAAAACACACCCCACCTCGGAACGGGCTTTATAATAGATAAAAGTATTTTAGACTCCATTATCAGCTTTCAATCACAATCGGAAAGACTCTCCACACTCACTTTTAAATCTGCTAATAGAGTATACACAATTGTGAATGCACATGCCCCCATAAATGAAGACAATAGGAAAAATAAGGAAAAGGTGGAACGTTTTTGGGAACAACTAGATGACGTGGTGCAAAAGATCCCAAACAAACACAACATCATACTTACGGGGGACTTCAATGCTCAAGTAGGAAAAGAGAAGAAATACAAAAATATTGTTGGAAACTACCCAGCACACAATAGAACTAACCAAAATGGAGTCAGATTAGTAGAACTCTGCCAAACGCATGGCTTGATCCTGAAATCCACAGCCTTTAAGAGACTACCCAGAAAACAGAAGACATGGACCTCACCAAACCCACACTTGGGTGAATTTCAACTTGATCATGTGGCGATAAAATGGAAACACCATACAGAAATACAAAATGTCAAAGTACTCAGAGGAGCAAACTTCGATTCTGATCACTATCTTTCTAAAATAAAACTCAAAATTATCCCCAAAAGGAAAGATAGAAACAGTAAACCCAAAAGCAGAAGATACGATCCAGAAAAGATAATGAATTCGAAGGAGTTTCCCCTCGCGACTCAAGATATAAGGAACCAAAATTGGGATCAAATGAAGGAAAGCCTACTAACCAAAGCTGAACAAATAGCACCTATAACCAAAATCAAAAAACACGCATCGTGGACAGAGGAATGTGACAAACTTATTGAGCAAAGAAAGAAAGCATGGCAACAGATGCAATCTCAGAAAAATGAATATAATAGGCAAAATTTCCTGAGTGTAAGAAAACTAGTGAGTAAAAACCTCAAAAGAATTAAAAAAGCACAAGAAGATCAACTACTTTTGCAGATCAACGAAGTCTTCAACAAAAACAAGACTAGGAGCTTTTACAGAACTTTTAAACAAAAAATAACCAAGTACAGCCCACCGACACTCCAATTACAAGATAAAAATGGTAATATTGCACACAACAACAGGGATAATTGCAAAATTTTGAGGGAATATTTCAGAAACCTTCTCAACTGTAAAGAACCAATTGAAAAAATGGATTTCAGCAACTCAACTTCAACAAGTCCTAACTCAGAACCACCCACCGTCGAGGAACTACAATCAATCATTTTGAATCTCAAAAACTATAAGGCTTCGGGAGAGAACCAAATTACAGCTGAACTGTGGAAAAATGTCAATAGAAATGCCATAGAATCTCTCCAAAACATATTTGAAGAAATATGGAAAACAGAAAGAATTCCGGATGAATGGAAGATGGCCCTCATTCACCCAATTCATAAGAGGGGATCCAGAACAGACCCCAACAATTACAGAGGGATTTCGCTCCTTGACGTAACATAAAAAATACTGTCTAAAGTCCTTTTGAACAGAGCAGAACCCCAGCTAGATTGTCAACTTGGAGAATACCAGGCAGGCTTCAGGAAGGGAAGATCCTGCCCAGAACAAATTCTAAACCTCAAAAATCTTATGGCCTACCAAAAATCGAGAGCAAAAGCGTATGTCATCACATTCATTGACTTTCAAAAGGCGTACGACTCCATAGACAGGGAATCTCTAATCTCCATATTAAAAGAATTGAACCTAGACAATAAAACTACAAACCTAATTAGAGAAACCATCACCAACACATACTCCAAAATTAAATTTATGGGAGAACTCTCAGACCTATTTGAGATAAAAACTGGAGTACGACAAGGTGATGGACTCTCTCCATTGTTATTTAACTGTGCCCTAGAAAACATAGTAAGAGAATGGAACAAGAAAATCAATAGTGGAATCCGACTAGGAACAAAAAACAAAGGCATCAAGGTTAATTGCCTAGCATTTGCAGATGATATGGCCCTACTAGCTGAAACATGGGAAGAAGCCAAAGAACAGATCCTCGAATTACAGAAACAAGCAGAGAAAATAGGCCTTAAAATTTCTTTTGAAAAAACCAAAATAATCACAAATATAAAAAAGCCAATGAAATATCTTAAAGTAAGAGACCAAAAGATCGAAATTGTTAAAGAATTCAAATATCTTGGTGAATGGATTAGCTGGAACGCCCTTGAGAAAAAAGCAATAGAATTAAGAAGAAACAAAGTTGAACTAGCCTTTCAGCTTACTAAAAATACTTATAATAAAAAGTCCCTCTCATGGAATTCAAAAATAAAACATTACAACACTGTCATTAAACCAGAAGCACTATATGCAGCTGAGACATTATCTATCACTAACCATGGCCCAATTGAAAGGCTAGAGATCAAAGAAAGAAAAATATTGAGAAAAATTTTAGGCCCCAAATTTCATAACGACAAACTAATTCATACCAAAAATGAAACACTCTACAAAACCACAGAAAAACTTTCGGATACAATGAGGAAAAGAAGAATTGAGTTTTATGGGCACATTCTCAGAATGAACCCAAATAGACTTACAAAAAGAATGTTTGACTACTTCAGGAATAAAAAATCCAAACCAAATTGGTTTATCCAAACAGAGAAAGACTTTAGAGAACTACACATTACAGAAAAAATGCTCACAGACACGACCGCAAAAATGATAAGCAAAGACAGAAAAGAGGGATTCCAGCTCCAAAATAGAAAGAAAAGAACGATTGTCATCTCTGATGAGGAAAGAAAAGCAAGATCAGAAAGAATGAAGCAGTACTGGGCGAAAAGAAAGGCACAGAACACACAGAAGTGATTGATTCAACGTACCCCAAAGTTGGGTGAGACGAAGAATAATAATAATAATAATAATAATAATAATAATAATAATAAGTGTTAGACATAAAGCAAATGCATGTCACTATTTTTGGAAATTCACTCCCCCCCCCCCCCCAACCCCAAGTAAGTGAAATAGGTGGTGAATTATTTTATGAAAATATTGCATTCTGAAAGCATTTTTAAAGCTAGATCTTTGAAAATTGGTGTTTGACTTCTTGGTTAGAGATGAAAAAATTAGTGTTCACTGTTTTTGGAAATTCAACCCCTAAGGGGGTGAGATAGGGTCAGACTGATTCACTGACTTATCATCACCAAGCCCAAACTGTTAAGTATAGAAACTTGAAGTTTGGAGAGGGTGTGAATTTTATACTGTAGGCATTGTTTAAAAAGGGATTGTCTAAAACTCCAGTACTAAGGGGGTGAAATATTAGATGAAAAGCTTTTTGAAAGTGTGTCACTATTAAGGAAATTTTGAAGCTTGGTTCCTCAATCAGAAAATAAAAATAAATACATGTTTCAGGATTTTTGGAGATTCAACCACTATGGGTGTGTAATAGTGGATGAAAGATTTTTTGAAAATAAGTAATTACTAAAGAACTGCTAAAGGATTTTAAGGCTACGTGGATGGAAACTGGTATTTGACTTCTCAGTTAGAAATAATAATAATAATAATAATAAGTGTTTCAGTGCTTCTGGAAATTCAGACCACAAGATAGTGCAGTAGGGGATGAAAATTTTTGAGGAAATATTTTGTTACAGTAAAAAAAAATTTAAAGCTAAGTTTATGAAAATTGGAATTTCACTTCTTGGTTAGATATAAAGAAATATTTGTTAGGGGATCAAAGTAGCTATGGAAATATCTCCACAAGAACACAAAAGCCTTTATTAATATAAACTCTGGACTCCAGCTACCAGAATTGCTTTTTGGTCAGAGGTACATTCAGATAATACTTTGCTTATATGGCCTCAGTCAGAGTAAAAACTTAGAAGGTGTTGCAGGTAGTGAACAACATAAGAATTTGATTAAATAAAAACAAAAAAATGTCTGCGGCCCATACAGTCTATGCGAGAGAAGCAGCGGATCCTAAGCTAGTATACATATAAGAAGTATTTTGCCTTCCTATATGCTATTTACTATTTGGTTTTTGAGCATGTCTCTTAATTTGTTGGTGACCATCAATTAAACCGAAGTAACAGCAACATTCATTTAACTGAGAGTTAGTGCTTTGTTTGGAGTGAATAAAGCTGTAAGTAAAGTGACAGTTAGGAGAGCTAGATGTTTTTTATATTGTTTTAGTAGTTCATTCTTACAGAAAAGGTCAGAGTACACTACAACAGAACCTTTGCTGATTGATGTATAGACATATACAGGGTGGTCCGTTGATCGTGACTGGGCCAAATATCTCGCGAAATAAGCGTCAAACGAAAAAACTACAAAGAATGAAACTTGTCTAGCTTGAAGGGGGAAACCAGATGGTGCTATGGTTGGCCCGCTAGATGGCACTGCCATAGGTCAAACGGATATCAACTGCGTTTTTTTAAATAGGAACCCCCATTTTTTATTACATATTCATGTAGTACGTAAAGAAATATGAATGTTTTAGTTGGACCACTTTTTTCGCTTTGTGATAGATGGCGCTGTAATAGTCACAAACAAATGGCTCACTATTTTAGATGAACAGTTGGTAACAGGTAGGTTTTTTAAATTAAAATACAGAACATAGGTACGTTTGAACATTTTAGTTTGGTTGTTCCAATGTGATACATATACCTTTGTGAACTTATCATTTCTGAGAACACATGCTGTTACAGTGTGATTACCTGTAAATACCACATTAATGCAATAAATGCTCAAAATTATCTCTGTCAACCTCAGTACATTTGGCAATACATGTAACGACATTCCTCTCAACAACGAGTAGTTCTCCTTCCGTAATGTTCACACATGCATTGACAGTGCGCTGACGCATGTTGTCAGGCATTGTCGGTGGATCACAATAGCAAATATCCTTCAACTTTCCTCCAGAAAGAAATCCGGGGATGTCAGAGCCAGTGAACGTGTGGGCCATGGTATGGTGTTTCGATGACCAATCCACCTGTCATGAAATATGCTATTCAATACCGCTTCAACCGCACGCGAGCTATGTGCTGGACATCCATCATGTTGGAAGTACATCGCCATTCTCTCATGCAGTGAAACATATTATAGTAACATCAGTAGAACATTATGTAGAAAATCAGCAAACATTGCACCATTTACATTGCCATCAATAAAATGGGGGCCAATTATCCTTCCTCCCATAATGCCGCACCATTTATTAACCCGCCGATGTCGCTGATGTTCCACTTGTCGCAGCCATCGTGGATTTTCCGTTGCCTAATAGTGCATATTATGCCGGTTTACGATACCGCTGTTGGTGAATGATGCTTCGTCTCGAAATAGAACGCGTGCAAAAAATCTGCCATCGTTCCGTAATTTCTCTTGTGCCCAGTGGCAGAACTGAACACAATGTTCAAAGTCATTGCCATGCAATTCCTGGTGCATAGAAATATGGTACAGGTGCAATCGATGTTGATGTAGCATTCTCAACACCGACGTTTTTGAGATTCCTGATTCTCACACAATTTGTCTGCTACTGATGTGCGGATTAACCGTGACAGCAGCTAAAACAACTACTTGGGCATCATCATTTGTTGCAGGTCGTGGTTAACGTTTCACATGTGGCTGAAAACTTCCTGTTTCCTTAAATAGCATAACTATCCAGTGAACGGTCCGGACACTTGGATGATCTCATCCAAGATACCGAGCAGCATATATAGTGCACACCCGTTGGGCATTTTGATCACAATAGCCATGCATCAACACAATATCAACCTTTTCTGCAATTGGTAAACGGTCCATTTTAACACAGGTAATGTATCACGGAGCAAATAACATCCGCACTGACGGACTGTTATGTGATACCACTTACTTATATGTTTGTGACTAATACAGCGCCATCTATCTCAAAGCGAAAAAAGTGGTCCAACTAAAACATTCATATTTCTTTACGTACTACAAGAATATGTAATAAAAAATGGGGGTTCCTATTTTAAAAACCCCAGTTGATATGCGTTTGACCTATGGCAGCCATTTAGTGGGCCAACCATAGCGCCATCTGGTTTCCCCCTTGAAGCTAGACAAGTTTCATTCTTTGTAGTTTTTTCGTTTGATGCTTATTTCGTGTGATATTTGGCCCGGTCACTATCAATGGAACACCCTGTATAATGTTTCTGTGTCACATTAATATTCAACTTTAAACTATGTTTGTTCTGTGGAAATACAGATTCCTCTTTGTGAAAAATGAACAAAATAAATTGGTACGTCAGTATTTTAGTTGCAATATGTTCCACAGCCATAACAATTGTCCTGAATGACAATAACTTGTCTCACTGACCACTGTACTTGGATTAAAACCTCCTCTCATTTTCTTTTCTTCACTACTGTATGTTTTCAGCTTTTTCTAGTTTATTGGACCAGTGTTTATTGAAGTTGTGACATAATTCTATTCAGCTCGCCACACTTTTGATAAATCCAAGACAATTTGTTACCAGTGGATCTATACCCAATCAATTACTTCAGATGGAAACTATTTTGTTCATCTTCAGATTATCTGTCCCTTTCCATGTCAAGCTTTT
Source organism: Schistocerca serialis cubense (assembly GCF_023864345.2). Classification (NCBI taxonomy): domain Eukaryota; kingdom Metazoa; phylum Arthropoda; class Insecta; order Orthoptera; family Acrididae; genus Schistocerca; species Schistocerca serialis. Next base: position 375,166,290 of record NC_064643.1, on the reverse strand, counting down.
TACTTATATTTACTTTATCAACTTTCTTCATGTTTTTCCAAGTTTTCATATTTGGTTTGTCTTTTAGAAATTATGCCAGCTTTACTAACATGTATTACAAGTCAGAACAACCTCTTATTCACAGTGACGTAATATGGTTTGTGGGTTCCATCAGCTAATCCTGCAAAACCTGGTGATATGAGAACGCCACTCATCTTAATTTGGATGCTTATTTAGAAAGGCTTTTGTAAGCAATTTTTGTATTTCAGTCAAAGCAAGAGGTCAAAATGCCTCACTTGGGACAGCTAGTTTGATGTAATAGGTGATGTTTTAGTTACTGTTAATTAATTAAAGCATCAAAAAGATATATCAACAGCGTTCGTAATACTTTGCCTAGATGAAGTCTAGCTACAGTTTAGCAATTCTTTGATCAAACATATTAGTTTGATACACACCATGATAACATTTTATTTAATTTTTAGTTTAGTAGTTTTCCAGAGATTTTTCGTTTTGATGCGTTTTTAGCCTTTTTAGTCCTTTCATTGCCTTTCAACCTGGTTCAATCAAAATGCTATAAACACAGCTGGCATGCAACCAGAACCAGCAGTTTCTGAGGGGCTCCTAGTGCCATTTGTATGCACTGAACTATCTCTATCATTAGTGAGCAACACGAAGTAAGTTTACACAATACTTATTTTGAATCATTAGACGTGCTGTGATCCTGATGAAAGGCTTGTCAGATACCATGGGAATGAACCCACCAGCCACTAGAATATAAACAGCAGCCTCGGCAACTTTTGACAGTAGCACTTGTGTGGGTGGTTGTTGTAATGAGAGTCTTTGCAGATGCTTTAGCAGAAGATAGATGTGCTTTGTTTTCAAGATGATGCTGCATTATTTTTCCCTAAGGTGAAGGTGGCAACACTGATTCACTGAAGCAGCAACTTACCTGAGTTGTTCAGAGCTTTGACCTCATGTTGTTTATGTACAGCACAATAATAAACTGAGATTATTCAAAGTGTTTGTTTTGCATTTATGAAGTTAAAGATCACTGCAAACATAAATATGAAGCTGTGGACCCACAACCCGTGACAAAAACAACTGCAAGATAAGTATATTCATGAAATTTGTGGATGTGTGAATCTACATTAATTAATTTCTCAGATTAATACCAATTAAATTATGCAATAAGTAGGTGTCAAAGTCGCCACATTCTGAGTCCATGTTGCTACAGAAGTTGTGATCCTTGTTAGATGTTTCTAATAAGTTACATACTACGTTGTATCATAACCTGTTTGGCACTTACACCATTGAGCAATAAACGTATTGAGCTAATCAATTTTTAACTTGGACAGTCAACTTCCGCTATATGGAAGAGGGATCTTTTGCCTTGTCCACCTGCTTGTATGTTTGTGCAGATGTTATACAGTATCAGCGCCAGCACTGATCCCAGAGTGAGACCATTTCCTTAATTCTGCAGTGTAGCAAGACATTGACTGTGAAATGTAATGACTTCAATAAACAGTGATCTTATGCCTTTGAAAATAGATACACAGGTGAAAATGTACAGTAGTGAAGAATACAAAATAAAAGGACATTTTAACCCGTAAGATAAAAGCCAGTGTGACAGAGTATTAATATTCAGACAATAAATTATTACCACCATTTGTCTTTGATATTTAGTAGGATTATGGTTTTTTTGTTCATAATATTTGTGATGAACTTCATATTATAAAATATTCCACTTTTCCACCTTTTTATGGTAACTTTGAAACATTTCTTCCAGGTCTGATGCAGCCACAAATAAAGTATATATATATGATGGACAGGGAACTAATGTACCTTTGCATGTGTTTGAGAAACTTCACACAAAACCTGTAGTCACAATAAAGGTAACTTTCGTGGGTTATTTTCCTTATTGCATGTAATAGTACTGCAGTTCTCGCAGTATTATCATAATAATAGCAACACTTATTTTTCTTGTTACTATGTGTATTTCAGTATAATCCAGCGTATGAAGTTGTAGTTTCTGTAGATCAGTCTGGCATTTTGGAGTATTGGACAGGTCCAAAAACTGAATACAAATTTCCTAAATGTGTTTCATTTGATTCCAAACTAGACACTGATCTGTATGAATTTGCAAAGCATAAAACATTTCCGACAGGACTCTGCTTTTCACCAGATGGAAAGAAGTTTGCGACACTATCATCTGACAGGAAGGTAAGAGGTATGATGTAAAACACTTCTCTGATAACCGTTGGTGTATACAAGCTCTCTATCACTGCTGTGAAGAAGTTCTGTGTCTCATCTGATATTTTACTGAAAATTGACTTTTGCCTCATTCTTCTCCTTAGGTTAGGGTATTCAACTTCTTATCTGGTAAACTGAGTCGTGTTTTTGATGAGTCATTGCAGAGATTTACAGAACTCCAACAGATGCGTCAGCAGCTTCCCAACATGGAATTTGGTCGAAGGTAAGTGCTACTGTAGGAGACAGAAGGCCTTATATGAGGCAACTTAAAACTAGTTTGAAAATAAAACTGAATTAAATGTGGACAATTTTCATTATTTCATCAGTGAGCAGCTTTGCACCATTTATTAATCCTTTGCAAAAACCTCTTTTCTCAAATGAGCACGCAGGTCTCTAATTGTTAATTATTTAGATTTTACCAGGTTGACATCTACCATACATTATACTTGCAGACCTCAGGTCTGTGGAGGAGGATATGTCATGTGCCATTATCATTATTATCATATACCCCTCATCTTTTCTGTTCCATCTGAGAATGCTGCATGGGGTAGTGACTATCAGAAAGCCTCTGAATGAGCTCCAGTTTCTTCTAAATGTACATTCATTGTCATTTCATGAAATGTATGTGAGATGAAGTAATAGGTTGCTTGACTCAACCTGGAATATATGTTACAGAAAACCACTCCATGACACATGACGCCTCTCATGTAGTGTCTGTCACTGGAGTAAAATGAGCATGTCTTGATGCTCTTGTGCTTGATAAATAAAGTTACAATGGAATGTCCATTTTCTCTGTGGACCCTCTCCATTTCCTTTATTTAGCCTCCCTGGTAAAGTAATGCTGAAGAGTTGGTCAAAGAATGATTTTGCACTTGCTTTGTGGATGAAATAAATTTCCTTGCAGTTCTTTGATAGAGTCTTATCTGGAATCGTCCTTTCCTACAACTGTTTTTATGTGAATGTTCCATGTATGAAGGATCTGAAGGAAGATTCATGATGATATTAAATATCATATATGAGGGTTGGAACTTTAACCCTTTAACTGCTCTGTATGTGTTAACGTGCACACCTTTTTACCTGTCCCTGTGTGCTCTGAATATGTTTACACGTGCCACCAGTCCTTCTACCTGGTACTCTGAATGTGTCTGCCTGTAGACACGTTGTAGCAGTTCTGAAGTGAATGCCGTGAAGTGTTTCCTTCAGTTTAGAAACTGAGTTGAACTTATAAGGGCTTAAGTCAGGGGAGTGCAGGAGGTGGTATATCACTTAGCAGCCCCATTAATCAAATAAATCAGTAACAGCTTGCACTGTACGTACTTGAGCATTGTCCTGCAAAATGATGATCAGGTCCTGCAGAAAATGTCATCACTTCTGTCTCTATGCTGTTTATTTTTGGAACACAACATATGACCAGCTTAGAGACAGAAGTTATGACACTTTCTGCAGGACTTGACCATCATTTTGCAGGACAATGCTCAAGCACATACAGTGCAAGTTGTTACTGATTTGTTTGACTAATGGGGCTGCTAAGTGCTATACCACCTACTGCACTCCCCTGTCTTAAGACCTTGTAAGTTCAACACAGTTTCTAAACTGAAGGAAACACTTCACGGCATTTGCTTCAGAACTGCTACAAATTCGTCGGGCAATAGACCGCACCACTTGAACTGTCAACACAACTGGCACTCCTAAGAGTATCCTACAACTTCTACATCATTGGCAACAGGTTATACACAATGCTGGTGACTACTTTGAAAGTCAGTAAAACTTTGAAACACGTATCTATTTTGTACAAGCTGTAAATAAATAGTTGCCACTATTAAAGTTCCAACCCTCGTAGTTCCATTTCTCATGACTCCAGTGCTATCACATGGTATTATCTTCATTTCTACAAAGCTTTTGTGTGATTCCAAGTTTATTATGGATACACACAGCATGGCTCAGCAAAACAACATTGATGATAATCATGCACAAACATTGGACTCTCATTACAGATTCCGGTAGACCTTCATGCTGATGCATTTGAACTAGCAGACTCTGTGCAATGGCAAACTTTTTACAGTGCACCAGCCATATAATCTCATTTGTTCCACTATAAACAGTACCCCACATTATTGATCACATGCTGCTGTAGAATAAATTTTCAAATTTTCTAATGAATACTAGAAACATTGAACTGTTGAATACATTATTAAACTAGCTGTTGTACTGCACTTTACACGGCAACTTGCCTGTGTGGCAGTATTCAGTTGTGGGTGGGTTGCTTTTACTTGACATTTTATCAATTTTACTGCGCAGTTGAATTCACTATTTTTGAACCAAAGTTATATATATGTGTCTGCTGTAATTTATTTATGGCATTTTGCCCAATCAGTGTATCTCGCCGTTGGAAATATCACCCTTTCCTTTTTCTCCTATGACTATGTTAACAGTGTGTGATGGTGAAGGGATCTGAGCAGGAAAGTAAGACCTTCATTGGACAACACACCATTGTACACAACATATTTAGAAATTTTAAGACCGTATTTGATTTCTGTGCTCCACGCTAAACTGCAGAAATGGAGAGGGTGTGAATGATGATAATGTTTGTTAAATAATTCTAAAAATGGCTCTTTACATCTTTTAAAAAAAATCCATGAATATTTCATATACTTCTTCTGATATTATACTCCTTCTCAGCGGCAAAAACTACTTAAAACTGTATTTCATTAAAAGGCTCATGTTGTCATTTGTTGATACAAACAGATAGAAACACATAGAAACACTATGTACCTACTTTGTGTTTTTATCTATTTTGGATGTGGGTTACATAGTACTGCACACATTCTGCAGATCTTGTCAAAATTATGTAATCTTTTTAGTTTTGTCAAAATTATATAACGTTTCTAATTCATTAAACATGAAAAGTCCAGGATGGAGTAACAACAATTGCAATTCATGTATGTACATTTGGCATTGTGTTCGGGCACTTGTTCTGAGTGAGTTAAGTCAATAGTGGCATTCACCGGATTTTTTTTTTTTTTTTTTTTTTTTTTTTTTTTTTTTTTTTTTTTTGCAGTAGTTCTGACAGTAGTTATATCAGTATTGGGTAAATTTTGATGTACAGGTAGGCTGTAATCTTTTTTGCTAAAAATGGAACATTTATAGAACATTATTTTTTTCACCGTTCTTTACCTTTTTGTCCCTATCACCCTTCTTGTATTTGTAATTTACTTGTCTGTCCAGACATTCAATTTTCTCAAAATGATTTCCCTCCACTTTATTTCATTTGTTGTCTGCATGTCTGCCGTTAAATTTGTTTTTCTCTTTTTGGACTTTCAGAATATTCCATAATTGCAGATTTATACGTACATAAACCAAAGCTGAAAAAAAAAAGCATTTTTTTAAGAACTGCAGAGTTATAGGGCCCGCATTTCAGTAAAATTGTGTGATGATAGTGAGAAATTAGATGAGAATTTTGTTTCTTTGCAGAATGGCTGCCGAACGTGACCTTGAGAAATCTGATGCAATCAATCTTGCTAACATTGTATTTGATGAAAGTGGATACTTTATAATGTATGCAACAATGCTGGGGGTAAAAGTTGTTAATTTATTTACTAACAGATGTGTCCGCATGATTGGTAAACCAGAAAACTTGAGACTCCTGAAGTTGGCATTGTTTCAGGTGTGTATTTACTTAAGTAATTTATATATTGTTTAAATGCCATGTCTTCTGAAACTCCCACAGCTTGGCTGCCCCACTAATGCTTAATCTTTGGTAATGCCTTCATCAAAAAATCGGCTTGCTACTTGTTAATGATAAAATTGACATTGAATTTCTTAATTTCATGACTCAGTGCAACAACACCGCTATTATCACAGAACATACTTATTGATTTTTCACTATGTTTTAACAGACCATCCATGGAGTACTCGTTGAACATATATTGCTTCTTGTGATGCATTTGATAAGGTGATATATTCTGCTTCTTTAGTTGACAGAACTACTGTTGGTAGCCATTTTGAATTATTCAAAATTGCTGCTCCCTGCTAACTTAAAAATTTTGCCCATTGTTGATTGAGATCTAGTGCATAATTGCCATAATTGAAGTCTTCAGTTTTGGAAAGTTGGTCCTATATTCACTGTGCCTATGATGGATTCATCGATAATGTTCAATGTCTGGTCTTGTACCTTGAACCATACAGACTTACTTATTTATCACATGGCATTTTTAAGTGCAGTATTAAATAAAATACAAACAATAACACATGTAATTTACAAACAGGCATTTAAATTTTTAAAGTAATCAGTTGCAACATTTGTTGCCATCATCAAATTGTTGAAAGTTCCATGATATGCCCTACTGGGACATTCTGTATCAGTGTGGCAAACTGTTTGCCTGGCTGCTCCCCAATCACCTTTTGGAAAAGGAGCCTCTCCTGTGTATGAAGAGAGTTGGCACTGTTGCTATGATTGGTGCATATTCTGTTAATTTCCACATTCTGTGTGACTGGTCTAAGACAAAGGGTTTCTTTCATGGCGATGTACAGGTAAATTGCAGTGTTAATGGCTCAGTCCTCTCTCTTATCAATATCAGTCTTGTCTTTTGAATGATTGTTTGGCTGAGGAATTCTATTACTCTATTTTGTTCTTGTGTATAAAGAATTTTCATCTCATGGTGAATTCCATTTGTCTTTAGGAATGCTTTCATATGCTGACTGACAAATCTTTTTCATTATCTGTACAAATTATTTTAGTTTTTCAGACAGTTTCATTTTCTACTTTTGCTTTGAAATCAATGAAAGTATCACAGAGTTTTTTCACGAATTACAGTATTTACCTGAGTATCAGGCAACCCTGAATATAAGATGACCCCCCTGTTTTTAAGAGGAAAATCTACTTTTTAACATATTCTGACTAATCAAAATCACATATTTTTATTGATGTAAGGTATCTGCCTAAGAAGTTGCCTTTACACCTATTCTGAACTTACGTAATTTATTCATTGTCTGCGTTTTGATAATACAAGCAGAAACAAAATAAACAAAAAATTGTTTACATTAATTTTTGCTTTCATTGCCTGTTTTGTTTAGCCTGTCATCTGTGGTAGCACTGTTTTTAATCATCATTGTCATCCTCCTAACAGGGCAGCTGTGAAACTTATATCTTCGTTGTTACAAATATTTGGTTGTTTCTTCCAAATGTGTTGTGATTTATTTATTTATTTATTTGTAGGGTCACACACCGGATTTCGCTTCTATACTGATGTGAGAATGTTACAATGTCTTTTTTTTGCTACAAAAACATATCATCTGCCCATCATTTTCTCGTTGGCTGCGTAGAACTAGCAGTTGACACACCCTCTATCGTTTGTGTCATACCTCATGGTGAACATCGACAACATTGCTGTACAAAACATGTAAATATGCCACTGGCCCCAGCCTAGACTTTTAGCGTCTTCTGCAGAAATGAATGCTTTTGTTGATTACTTGGTCGGGCGTAAAGTCAGTTCAATTCCGAGTACAAACACTCAGGTATTCTGCAGTTTAAACATGGTAGATTTTCATAAAAAGCCAAAGTACACAGTATATATTGTCAAGGTTGGCAGCAAGATGGAAATTTGGTGCCTGCTCACCACTACTCACCCCACACTCACAATCCTTAGGTAAGCTTGAGTCACTATGCCCCCTCCAAGCCTTCTGTAGTGCTGTGCTTGAGCAACAATGCAGCTTGGATGGCTACATCTTCTAGGGTGTAAGTCATGTGTAACAACAGTAACTAATGCATAAAAAAGGAGTATCAGAATCACGATTCAGTCCAATTCTAGAACTTTCTCTTGTCCCGTGATATAGTGTCATCTGTTGGTACTATCTCCATGAGTCTTTCTGCTATACTTTATTCTTGCAATGACAACTGCAGTCTGTTTAATATGATTTGTCTCATTTGTTAGACATTTAATTCTGGATTAATTTTCTTTCTTGTTCCATCTGAATATCTCATCACGTTCTAAAGCTGATTAATAGCTAGTAATGTACAGGAACAGAATTTTCATTTGCAATGCACTTCATAAATCATCAGTTTCTCATAACCAAATAAAACACTTGGGTTCAGAATCATGTAATGGTTTTTGAAGGACAAGATATTTGGCTTTGAATGGTACCTTTACTTAAAATTAGCATAAATACAGGTATGAGAACTTCTGATGCAAATCTATTGAAATACAAAAAAAGTTTGTGAGTTGATAGAATTTAATGTTATCTCCTGCTGTGTTTCACAAAACTGTCAGTTTTTAACTGGAGCATTAGATTGTTGTAGTACATAGTTCATGGTTTCTCATGTATCTGTCCATTGCATTAATGCTGTGAGTCAAATGTTATGTGATTGATCAAAGAAGATCACTACTGTATCAAGCACTTCTGTATATTGGGGAATCTTGAGCCTATTCGAACGAAAGTATTGTTTGCCAACTCATCAAAATGAATTTGTACGAAACCTCAATAGCCAAAGCTTCACCTATAAATGTAAGACAACTCCTATATTAATCTATTAAAAACTGCAAAAATGTCTACCTCAGCAGCAATAGTTTAATCTGCAAATATAAGGTGACCACGTAGTTTTCAAATGATGAATTTTGGAAAAAATGTTGTCTTATAATTGGGGTAAATATGGTATCACTTACTTTTCTCCATGAAGCCATGCTCATTGGTCCACAAACTTCAGAATGCACTATTTAACAAGACCTTTTGCATATCTGCTTGATGTTTGTAGAGCAGGCTTGAAGTGTTTTGAGAATTTCCACGTAAATTCTAGAACCACTCAGCCTTTGACCGTCTCGAACACACAATATATTAAATATAAGTGTGAGAGAGCCTATCTACTGCACGTTGCCTGTCTGTGTGTGCAGGTCCGAAGTGTGTAGTAAGAAGACTGTAGATACGGCGGTCGAACAGTACTGACAAGTGTTAGCCGGTCACGCCATGGAATTTAAATGAAAGAACACAGCATACTCAAGGAACTTCTGTGTTATTCCATGCTGTTTTATAACTTTGACTATTGTAGTGAAAAAAAGAAGAACAGTGGAAATATTATTAATTAATGCTCGTCTTGGACTTGGAGAGGATAAGACAAGTATTCAGATTCAGGATGAGAATGGACTTGCTTTTTAAGCCAGTTTTCTCTTATGTGTAAATGAACTTTATTTCTAACCTTTGGATATGCGAGGAGACTTACTTGACAGTGTTTGTTTATGTGGTGAATGAGATTTGTAAAAGTTTGATGTTTAAATATTGCTAGGAATATAATATATTCCTAGCAAATATACTTCGGAGAAGAAGAGAAAACAAGGTTGCAGCAGCAAGCTAGCCAGCAAGGAAAGTCAGCTGACAATCTCAAGTAAGTCGTATCATTAAAGAAGTGGGAGTTTACACACATACTTCACCACTTTAAGTCGTCCAAAGCATTAGAATGTGGTGACCTGTGTGAAAGGACAGAAGAGAACAGGAATTTTGAGATGAAAATGAGATAAGAAGATATTATGTGTTGCCATAGCAAACGAGTATAACAAAGCGAGAGAGCCATTACGAGAAACTGGACTAAGCCTAAAAATCAAATGGAGAGAATTTGTAAAGGCAAATAAGGGAGAAGACATAAGAAAGCCACAACATGAAACACTGGAGAGTAGATCTCGATGTATTAGACTAAGAAGGGATATGCCTAGAACGATTTGGCCAAGAAGATCCAGTGTGGGGAGTATACAGCTCTCACACGCATCGCAGGGATGCAGACGCAGTAACCAACCTACACCCACCACCGCCGGCACCAGCCTCTGTTCACCAGTTCTGACCTGCCGCCACATCCGCTCACCTATGCAGCGAGAATTCTATGCCCGGTGAGCGTGAAATAAAAACTTTATTACTCTAGTAAGAAGTGTTACAAAATACTGTGAGGTGAACTTTTACTGCATGACTGGTATAATTGAAATTAGTATTAAATGCTCACAAGAGCTAAAGCCTATAGAAGCATGTACAGTAAACAACAAATTGGAGAGACGTCAGAACCAGCCATGGCTATGAGGATTACTGAAGAAGGACCTGACTGGTCTGAGTTAGTAAATCTAATCCAAACTCAAAATGCTGCTCTAAGTAAGGAACTAAATGCAACTCTAAGTAAAGAACTAAGCTTCGTACATTCTAATTTAAATGCTCAGAATGAAACTTTAGGATTGTTAAATGCCAATGTCGACTCACAGAGCAAAGAATTTGGTAATCTATGTGAAGGCATGGATGCTTTAAAAACTGAATTTGACACCTTGAATAGTAAAGTAGAGGATTTGAAATTAGACTTAAAGAAAGAATTAACCAATTCATTGGACATTCATGTAAATCAACTGTTCATTGACTTTAGTCAGAAACAGAATGATCACTTACAAGATGTAGCAAAAATGTTAGAATTTGATATTGAGGAAAAGTTAGGATCATTTGAAAATGTATGCAATGTTAAGTTTGATGCTGTAAAGCAGGGGTTGCATACTTTAAAAGAGAGTGTTGAAAAGCAAGATAAGTTAATGCCAATAATCCAGTCGCAAATTACAGGTGTAAATATGTGAGTACATAGTGAAGAAAGAACTTTCCAAGAGAGGATAGCTAACTCTGATACAGTAACTATAAGTAGTTTGGAGGAACAATGTGAAAGGATTATAGATCGAAAAGTCACCGAGAGAATAACATCCGAGAACATGTCGCCTATTGTTTCTTCTGAACTTTTAGGTACCTGAAAGGTTATAGATGACTTGTGGAAAGAATTCAAACTTATCCAGGACAAAGTGGAAAAATGGACAACTTCACCCAATGTTGTGTTAACTAGTGAAGTAGTTACTGATTTACAATGGGGAGCAAATTCGAGGTTATTGGGACAATTTCTTAAGTTTAAGCTGGATGGGGATGTACATCTGACTCATATTTTGAAAAGATTCAACCAAGCTTTGCCAAAGAACTGGGAGGATTTTAAAAAGATTGAATTTGCTGTGGGTTACCTTCTAGGAGAAGCTTTCGAATGGGGAACAGTAAATATTGAGAACTCTTCCTCTTGGGAAGATTTTCAAAATAAATTTAAGGAGAAGTATTGGTTTGCAAGTGCCCAGGAGAAGTTAATATCAGGTTTGTGGGACCCAAAATACTACAATAATACTTGGGGTACCATGAGAAAATATTTCAACTGGCATCTAAGACAGGCAAAGTATTTAGATAAGCCGATATAGGAAGAGGGGTTGGTTTGAATTTTGATTAGGTGATTACCCATCTGTGCAAGAAAAGACTTCTTGTGTAGTGGCTGGAAAATGGTTGAAGAATTATTGTCCTTCATCAGTGCCCTAGATGCCCTACATAATGACCGTAATGAAACTTTACATCAAGGGGAAAATTCGAATTTCAAAAGGAGTAGTGGGAATAATTTCAAAAAGCACGAAGTTAACCTAGCTAGATTACACCAGTGCAATAGAAAAAATGGTAACGACAACTATCAGAAGAAGCATCCACCTTCGAATTTAGGTCCAGTAACTTTGCAGGAATTTGAACCAAGTAATAATAGAGCATCTCGATTCGGTAACCAACCTGTGATTACTAATAATGAGGAAAACGTGGTGCGATCTGGATCCAGGGCCAGGGCCCAGGTCGTAGAAATACACTAGGAGGCCTGGTTAATGATAAGTATATTAATTTCACGCACAGAATACTTAAAAAAGCAGGGACCATGGAAACTTCAGAAGTTAACATATTAATAGACTCAGGGAGTGAAGTATTCCTCATATCTAGCGCATTCTTTAATTTATTACAGACCAAACAGCACTTACCGCTATTGCCAGTAACTGGAGTTTACATAGACAGTATAACAGGAATGAAAAGTAAAGGTGTGGAACACGAAACCCAATGACTGCAGTGTTGTAAATTTCTTATTTTGTCATACACTTTTAATAGTAGAAAATATTAATAGAGATATATTATTTGGTTTAGATTGGTTATTAGAATTTAAAATCATCTTAAATTTTGAGGAAAATCTTCTTTGTTCTGGTAAAAGGAGCGGTAGATGCGGATACCATTTGTGACAGACAGCTACATTGGAAAACAAACAGTGGAATGTCAGTGTCTGCGATTAACAGCTCCAGCACAACTGTCACCAGAGGTCGATAATGTAGGCCGAGGAACACAATGAACTGACATACAAGTCAAAGTTAACGAGTCACTAATATTAACCAAACAAAATCAAGATTTATATAAAATTTTAGTGGAGTATGTAGTGTTCTCTGATTGTCTCAGTAACATCAGCGCCTATATTTGTAAATTCAAAATCGAAGATGACACTCCATTCTTCTGTAAGCTGTATCCAATACCGGCAAGTTTGAAAGAAGCAGTGAGGGAGGAAGTCAACAAAATGATTGATAAAAATATAATAGAACGTAGCTCCAGCATCATGAATAACCCTTTGGTCTTGGTGAAAAAAGCTACAGGTGGGGTACGATTAGTGTTAGACGCATGGACATTGAGTAAGTATATAGAGGCAGAAAGAGACAGACCAGTTAACATTGATGAATTGTTATCTAAATTTGAGAAAGCAAGATTTTTTATCATGATGAGCGTGACTGTGCGATATTGGCAAATTTGGTTACATTCAGAGTCAAAAAAGCATTTTTGTTTGATGGTAAATTGTATCAATTCAATGTATTGCCATTCGGACTTAATATTTCTGTACCCGTATTTAGAAGTGTGCTGGATGAAGCATTATGGAGAGATTTATTGAAGGATTTAATAATATATGTAGACGATGTCCTAATAATATAAGCTACTGGGGAAGAATATTGTCTAACCTTGAGTAAGACCCTGAAGAAATTTAAAGAGAAAGATATTATTTAACAGTGAAATTGTCTAAATCATATTTTGCGTGCCAGGAGCTTAAGTTTTTAGGGCATATTATAGGGGTGTAGGGAATTAGACTGGACCCGGAATGCATCAAAGCTATTATAGCACGTTCACACCCAAGAAAAGGAAGACAATTGAAGGGATTTATAGGAATGACTGGATACTATAGGCGGTACATACGAGGTCACGAACTAAATGACTCGAATATTTTATGTTTATTAAGCAAGTTAATACTGTGGGTTTGGGATCAAGAGGCAAATGAAGCAATTGAAAACATCAAAAGAGCACTTGTTGAATCACCCATATTACACCATCTTGTTATGGGTGAACCATTAAATTGTCAACAGATGCATCTGATTATGGTATTGCTGCAGTACTAGTCCAAGGAGAGTGGGATCTAAATAATGTAGATCGCTGAACCATAGCTTTTGCTAGCCACAGTCAAAATAAATATGAATTAAACTACTCGGCTACTGAAAAGGAACTATTAGCGATTGTAGGGAGTATCCAAAAATTTCAACCGCTAGTATGGGGGTCAGAAATACATGTTTATACAATTCATCAAGCTCTATCCTTTCTAATGAGCAGTCGATTGTTACACAGTAGATTAATGCGATGGCTGCTTTTCCTGCAGGAATATGATATTAGGATACAATATGTAAAAGGTTCCGAGAATATCGTATCAGATGCTTTGTCTGGGTTACCCATAGGAATGGAAGAATTAAAACATATGGAAGGACCCGGCGTTATTTTTGCAATTAATTTTATGTCAGTAGGATATCCAGACATCAGGGTACAAGAGATGGCTCAAAGACTAACGGAAAAGATCCATCATGATCTCTATTTTACAGAAATGTTCTCTATGTGTATCCGAAATTCCTTACCTCCTAATCAAGTGGGAAATGGAAAATTAGAGGTCATAATTTGTTTTGGAGAGACAGCGTAACATCGCTTATGCATTCCAACGGTAATGGAAAACGCACTTGTTTAGTATGTTCATACAGGATATGGACACTTTGGAATAAAAAAGTGTATAGCCCATATTAATAAGTTTTATTATTTTAAGAAACCTGGGCGTAAAGTAGCATCTTTGATAAGAACTTGTGAAATTTGACAGAAAGTGAAAGAGAATAATACTCATATGAAGTACAAAATGTATCTGATTATTCCTAAGTCTTTGCATGATCTCACAGCAGAAGATTTTTTTGGACCAGTTCCCAAAGGAAAAGGAGAAGTGTCATACATTTTGGTCACCATAGAGTGTTGGTCAAAATATGTTAAACTATATCCAATCAAAAGAGCCAATATGCAGACAGTTATACACTGTTTACAACAATACTTTCTGGAAGTAGGTAAACCAAAATGGCTTCTTACAGACAATGGCCCACAATTCGTGAATAACAATTTAAAGAATTTCTAGCGTGGGAAGGTATTCGTCAAGTGCTAATATCCAACTATAACCTGTCCTCGAATCTGTGTGAATGAGTAATGAAAGAAATTGGAAAACTATGCCGTACCTACTGCCATGAAAAACATACTTTATGGGCAACGAAAATTAAAGACTTTGAACTTATTCTAAATGAATTGCCACTTTTGTTGACAGGGTTGACATCTTTAGAAGTAATAGGCAAACCTGTTGTAGGAGAACCTCTCCTTTAATGTTTTAATTGGCCTGAACAACCTACTGTCGATTACAAACTAAATCAGGAAATAGTTTCTAAGAATTCAGTTGAAAAAGCATAACAAAGAGTGAGTAAACACAATGAAAAAGCTATTGAACTATCTTCAAAGCTCTGCCCTGAAGAACCAAACAGAAATATGAAGGACCATACTGAGTGCAAGCAGTAATCCATCCCAAGGGATTATTTTTAGTGGATCCTACTACTGGATCAGAAAAGGGAAAGTACAGTGTAAAAGATGTAAAGTTGTACATATCCCCCAGCAATGTTAAAATTCTGAGTTAATGGGCAGAGTGACGACAGTCAGGTCCCAAGTTGTTTTTAGTGTTTCTTCTGTAATAATTTTCCTGCACTGAATTCCCTCAAATTCTTAAACTATTCTATCATCCCCTACTTAGAGGTAATGGAAGAAACCATACCAGTGAGAATTTGTGATTATGTCGTCCAAAATTGCACTTGGTAAGAGATTTCCTTGTTCCAGTCAGTTAGACTTCTAACAACCTCTACCTCCATATATAATCTCTTGTGGTACTAAAGAAGTGTCTGCATAAGTGCTTCTGGTACCGCTCTTATGTCCCTGCAAGAGCATGCAGGAGGTAGGATTTTGCAAAGTGCATTCGCACCTACCTGTCCCCAATCCAGACTTGTCCCGACTTTGCTCAGGTGGAAATTAGCACACATATTGTCTCCGATCTCCATCATTTGGCACAGCCTTGGGACAAGATATATTAGGTGCACGTGGTCAGCTCTTATCTCCCTCGGTTTCGATTGGCGTGGTCTCCACGTATAATTAGGTCATATTTTTGCTTGGAATGATCCTAGTATGTAATCTCTTCACCAGTTTCTTTGCAAACCTGTGTGTAGAGGTCTGGGTGAAACCAACATTATCAATTTTGTATATAATGATGATACGAGGTGACATTACGATAACCTCAACACTGGTTTTCGTGAAGGCTGCCTGGTGATCCCTTTCTTTGTCAAATAATTTCAAAGTCATGGGAATAGTATTCTCATACTGAATGTATATAATGAAGCCAGCTTTTGCCCTTTTGCTCTACATGAGGTTTCTGTCCTTGCTGAGCTGGCCTTAGGACACCTGCGTTATTCTTTGACAAATGTACCGCCATAATCGGGCCAGAGTTACAGTTTATATTTCTTGATGCATATTTTTCTTAGTGAATTGAAGGAAATATTAAGTTAGCAGAACATATAATGTTTGATGACTAATTAAACAACTGTAATAACATAGTATGTAGATTTTCTGCTTTGTATAGAATATTTTATACCTTTTATGAGGTGTGATGTAGGTGGGAGGGTTAATATCAGTTTTGAAAAGGGTGGGTATTGTGGATAAAAGCATGTTTTACGAAAACATATAAATCATGACTAACACAAAACACACACCACACCTTTCAGATGACCCTCACAAACTAGTGTGTGTGTGATTCTCTATCACTTGCCGTTTCCATAAGGTTGCTAAGCTTTCCTTCAGGGACCTCAAGGGTGAAGGTGGGAATGTCCATTCTGTAGGAGACGATTTAACACCAAACCTCCTCCGGCATCTCACTCAAGTACCTGCGAGGTAGGGATCCTGGGGAAGGGGGGTGGGAAGGGTTTCCTGTCTTTGGGCTTATTCTCTTATGTCTAAATGAACTTTGTTTCTAACCTTTGGATACACGAGGAGACTTACTTGACAGTGTTTGTTTATGTGGAGAATGAGATTTGTAAAAGTTTGATGTTTAAATATACATTGTTAAGTGAAGCAAAAGAAACTGCATACGCCTGTTTATTTTTATAAGTGGAAAGAGCCTTGAGAAATTCATGTTCCTAGCACATATACTTCAGAGAAGAAGAGAAAAAGAGGTTGCAGCACCAAGCTAACCAGCTAGTAAAATTGGCTGACAATCTCAGGTAAGTCGTATTGTTGAAGAAGTTGGAGTTTACACACATACTTCACCACTTTAAGTTGTCCAAAGCATTAGAGGCTGCCAGGACTGCTTTCCTATTATGGAAGAAATACATGCTTCTTATTTTATGTTCATTGGGTTCAGTCCCTCTGTCATTTTTGTCTTTTAGTAAATGTGTGCTTACATGATTCAAACACATGTAGATGTCAATCTTTAATGCCCCAATTTGTAATTGTTTACAATATTTGCACGATGATGAACTAATCAATAAGTGACACCTACTTGAGATGCGGCCTCAGTTGATATTCCAGAAATGACTACGTAATTCTTATACTATTTTACCATGGAACACTAAACTTAAGCCACATCTAATTGTTTGACTAACCTACAGTTAATTTTATTCAAGACCTGGAACATTTGCAACTTTGTTAATTGTTATTTGTTTATTCTTGTCATAAGTGGTAACTTAAAGAAGAATGCGCCTTGTATGATCACTCCAAGGCCTGCTGCTCTTAACTTCTGTAATTGTGTACTGAACAAGTTGGCTCAGTGATGAGTACACTGCACTTACATTCAGGATGATGACAGTTCAAATCCCCATCTGGCCACCCAGATTTAGGTTTTCCGTGATTTCTCTAAATCAGTTAAGCCAAATGCCATGTTGGTCCCTTTGATTGGGCAATGCCAATTTTCCTCCCTATCCTTCTATAACACAAGCTTGTACTCTGTGTGTAATGATTTTGTTGTCAATGGGATATTAACCTATAATATTCCTTCCTTTTTGTTGTCAATGGGATATTAACCTCTAATCTTCCTTCATTCCTTCATAACTGTAGTTGATTCTAAATCATCGAGAGAGTATTATTTGTCATGTGTTCATGTCATCCAGAATCTACATACCTGCAATCACCATAATGTGAAGAGGCAGTAAGAGCCATCTATGCATTTGTATTTTCAGTTTTCATAGTACTTGCAACATTTGGTTTATTTTCAGTTTTACACTCATTCACTGTATGACCAATTTTCTGACATTTATAGCATTTTATCAACTTGAAATTTCATGCCTCATGATTATTCTTCAAATTTTGGTAGTTTTTGGTTTGCACAGGCCCTGTCATTATTAAAATCAATTGTGCTTTTTCAATGATCATGACTGAATGAATATCAAATAAGATACATGTGCTTCTTCCATAAATGGAAAACAGTGCTGACAACCTGTCCTGTACTCATCAAGCTAAAGTGCAAACTGAACAGCTTCGAAGCTGCCAATGCCAAAGTTAAAGCTCCATTTGTAGAAGGACTCTCACATTCTGTTGATTCTTGAAACAATCACCGATATAATAAATCACTGGCAATATTGTCACCTGCCTTCTCAATTGCCATAATCAGGATATGAAAATCTGATGGAAGTCCACTTAGCAAGGTTGCTACTACTAAGTCATTATATTTTTTCTTATCAGTGTTTGAAGTTGTGGAGTAAGCCTCAGTTTTTGACAAATACTCTTCCATATTTTTCTCAGAAGTCAATGGTATATACATCTAACTTTGTAGCAAGAAAATATAACTAGATAAACACTTATCTTTAAATGCTGCCTATAACTTGTGTCGTGCCCCTCTTGCAGTTGCTGCTCTATATAGTTTTGAAAACGCAGATGAATTTAAAGTTAAGCATAATTTCTATCATGCTTCCTGTACATTCTTCAGATCATTATCAGTAGCAGCAAGTGTGTCCCATGTCTCTCTGTTTCAGGTATATTTCAGTGGTAAATTTCCAGTTGTTGTAGTTAACCATACCCATCAACTTTTCAGAATTAAAGAGTGGTTGTCCACGGAAAGTCACCTTAGTTACATTCAATTAGTTCACACACACACACACCATTATTCTCGACTAATAATAACAACGATATATGATGCAGACAGAAGCGGTCTTGATTTTTTTCAGCTTCTGAGCACATGGTATCTCGTGAATGCGGAAACTTCATTATTCTCTCTTTGTAATTTCTTCTGGATACGTGACCTATTTGATATTGACTCTATAGTATCCCATTGTGAGAGGTGCACCCACAAGTAGAGAAGGGTGTTCAAGAAGCCACAACAGTAGAACTTTATTACTACAGAGAAAATGTAAAATAACCGTTAGCAACTGAAACAGCTTCCAAGTAAAAGCAATATTTAGACTGTCGTGATCTAATGAAGTTTTGTAACAAACATGAGAGCAGTTCCTGAATGTACAAACAGAGTACACTGTCAGTCAGCATTGAGAAACGCTGCCATAGGTATTGACTGTATACGTGGCACTGGCGATATTTCTGATGAGCGCTGCACTCTGTCAAGTAGACTGGCTTCACTTCTGATATAGCGTCGAGATATTGAGGTTGGGACTGGAATTTGCACTGACTGGCAAGCTGTCGGTGGTGTCCTATGAAAGTGCCTGGCAGAAGAATACCAGGAAGTTGTCTAGTGTGACACGGCTCGCGGACACAAGCTAGTGCTGGATGTATCCAGTGGATGTTGCAGCTTCGTATACTGGAGTGGCTGTCGCAGGCAAGGTGAGCTGCGATCAAGGTGCAGGGCATCTTCACAGGTCAGAAAAGCACTCTGTTGCGTAGAATGTGGCTGGACTGTACGGTGCCAGCTATATGCCACAACTCCTGTCAGTCTTTTTAAGAGAATATAAAGTCATTTTATTAATTAATCAAATGCACATACGCCTTATTGTTGGGAGCACAGATCACTCTATTCCAAGATAATTACATAGAAAAATTAGGGACTTTAAACAACAAATTACAACGGCATACCAACACAAAAATACAATTATTACCAACATGTAGCAGTCAGTTTTTAGTACTATGATGATTTTGAAAGGGAAGAATCCTCTCTAATTTTATCTGTATCCATCAGTAAGTTTAATTTGTCTTGTGTTATTGTGTTTCACAAGTAATTATCATAAGAAGTCTGTAAACTGTCATAACACTAGATATACTCTAGAGGATAATCCTAAAATATTTGTGACTATTGTTAGTGATACACCAACAATATAGACACTGGCAATTTCTCCTTGCTGATAGTCTGCCATGACAGCATCACCTTAACATCACATTAGTCACAGTCATTGTGACAGCTCATAACACTTCCATAGCCTGTGAAGTTCTAGAAAAGGCCATTCCATCTTGAAGCCGGCGTGCAGGCAGCTAGGTATCGATGGACGGGGTTGACAAGCAGCTGATGCCTTGACAGTTAGGGAGTTGGACTGTATCATACGTGATCGTATGCTTTGGCTGTGTGCTCATGGGCAGGGGTACAAGAAACCAGGCGTGAATGCAGTGAGCATGACCACCTGGCAAGCGACCTGAACACTTGCGGCTGCCCCTGAGTGAGATGATGGGTGCTTGCAGGTGACTATGCCCCATGGGCAGAGTTCAAACAAACTGTTCTAGGGAAAAAAATAGAAATTTTTATAGTAGATCAGACTAAGAGCTCCAGAAATTACTTGTTTACTACAGGTGTATGTAATGTTTTTTCTATCAGTAGTACATAAAACTGTCAAATTGGCATTAAGTTTCAGGAAATCATTAGGCAAACCAGAGATTGAATGGATTACCTTTGATTTTGTAGTCAACAAATAACATTTTTCAACATACACTATGTGATTAAAAGTATCTGGACACTTATAAGTTTGTGGCGGTAATGCTGGAATTCAATATGGTGTTGGCCCACCCTTAGCCTTGATGACAACTTCCACTCTTGCAGACATACATTCTATCAGGTGCTGGAAGGTTTCTTGGGGAATGGCAGCCCATTCTTCACGGAGTGCTACATTGAGGAGAGGTATCGATGTCGGTCGGTGAGGCCTAACATGATGTCGGCATTCCAAAACATCCCAAAGGTGTTCCATAGGATTCAGGTCAGGACTCGGTACAGGCTAATCCATTATAGGGATGTTATTGCTGTGTAACCTCTCTGCCACAGGCTGTGCATTATGTACAGGTGCCCGATCGTGTTGAAGGACGCAATTGCCATCCCTGAATTGCTCTTCAACAGTGGGAAGCAAGAAGGTGCGCAAAACATCAATGTAGGCCTATGCTGTGATAGTGCCATGCAAAACAACAAAGGGTGCAAGCCCCCTCCATGAAAAACACGACCACGCCATAACACCACTGCCTCCGAATTTTACTGTTGACACTACACACGCTGAGAGATGACGTTCACCGGGCATTCGCCATACCCATACCCTGCCATCAGATCACCACATTGTGTATCATGATTCATTACTCCACACAATGTTTTTTTCAGTCGTCCAATGTATATGCTCCTTACACTAAGTGAGGCATTGTTTGGCATTTACCAGTGTGATGTGTGGCTTACGAGCAGCCACTTGACCATGAAATCCAAGTTTTCTCACCTCCCACCTAACTGTCATAGTACTTGCAATGGATCCTGATGCAGCTTGGAATTCCTGTGTGATGGTCTGGATAGATGTCTGCCTGTTACGCATCATGACCCTCTTCAACTGTCCGCAGTCTCTGTTAGTCAACAGACGAGGTCAGCATGTATGCTTTTGTGCTGTACACGTCCCTTCACGTTTACCACTTCACTATCATATCAAAAACAGTGGACCTAGGGATGTTTAGGAGTGTAGAAATCTAGCATCTATGACAGAAGTGACACCCAATCACCTAATCACGTTCAAAGTCCAAGAGTTCCACAGAGTGCCCCATTCTGCTCTCTCACGGTGTCTAATGACTACTGAGGTCGCTGATATGGAGTACCTGCCAGTAGGTGGCAGCACAATGCACCTAATATGAAAAACATGTATGTTTGGGGGGTGTTCAGATACTTCTGATCACATAGTATAGTACAGAGGTTTTACTTACAAAACCATTTTCACAATTTATGGCAAACAAAATAAGTTAATGGAAAGTCTATGATAAAATATAAATAAATGGCTTAAAAAAGTTTTGCACTAGCCTAATACTTGTGTAGTTTGTGCTTTTATGGTTGGAAACCTCCTTCCCTATACTCTTTTGACACAAAGATATTGTTAATTACAGCCATGTGGTGTTGAGAAGGTAAAACTAAACTTAAAATCAGAATTAAGTTCAGAAGAACATGCTAAGCAGCAATGTTCCTTTCGCAATTAGAGGCACAGCATGTTCTTCCGGTCGCGAAATGGAAACGACTATGAAAATCCGATAAAGCTCTGCACAGATGTGTTGGGTAGTGTCTCTAGTATAACCCCAGTTAGCATCACGTCGCTCTTCTCATTTCTGAGCTCGCAGTGAGTGCATAAAGATGTCTAGAAAATAGTGTCTGCCGCCAAGTACGAGGACCTGGTGAGAAATTTCGCCTGAAGCTAAGCAGCTAACAGTACATAACTGTCGTGCTGTGTCGTCTTGACGACAATTCTCAGCCGCATTCTGCAGGGGCAATGAAGATGCTCCTGCATCGTTTTCAAATGGAAATGTTAGATTACCCACAATACAGTCCGCAATTGTCTCCCCCTGAGTTTCATCTCTGGTCACATGAACCGCTGTCTTTGAAGACAACATTTTGACACAGACAATGAGGTGTAGGCCAGCGTGGAGAATTGGCGGAAAGCACTGGCGGCTGCCTTCTATGATGAGGCTATTGAAAAGTTGGTACAATTCTATGACAAAAGTCTACGTCAGAACGGCGACTACGTAGAGAAGTAGCTGAAAGGTGTAGCTAATTGTTACAAGTAAAACATTTCTGATGTTCACTGTGGTTTCAATTTGGCAATCAATCGGAGCTTACTTTCTGAACAGGCCTCGTATATATATAAAAACAAAGATGATGTGACTTACCAAACGAAAGCACTGCCAGGTCGATAGACACACAAACATACACACAAAATTCAAGCTTTCGCAACAAACTGTTGCCTCATCGGGAAAGAGGGAAGGAGAGGGAAAGACGAAAGGATGTTGGTTTTAAGGGAGAGGGTAAGGAGTCATTCCAATACCGGGAGCGGAAAGACTTACCTTAGGGGGAAAAAAGGACGGGTATACACTCGCACACACACACATATCCATCCACACATATACAGACACAAGCTTGCTTGTGCAAGATGTCTGCTTGTGTCTGTATATGTGTGGATGGATATGTGTGTGTGTGTGCGCGCGAGAGTGTATACCCGTCCTTTTTTCCCCCTAAGGTAAGTCTTTCCGCTCCCAGGATTGGAATGACTCCTTACCCTCTCCTTTAAAACCCACATCCTTTCGTCTTTCCCTCTCCTTCCCTCTTTCCTGATGAGGCAACAGTTTGTTGCGAAAGCTTGAATTTTGTGTGTTTGTTTGTGTGTCTATCGACCTGCCAGCGCTTTCGTTTGGTAAGTCACATCATCTTTGTTTTTAGATATATTTTTCCCACGTGGAATGTTTCCATATATATATATGTTTCCCTCTATTATATATATATAATGTGGAATGTTTCCCTATATATATGTTTCCCTCTATTATATATATAATAGAGGGAAACATTCCACGTGGGAAAAATATATCTAAAAACAAAGATGATGTGACTTACCAAACGAAAGCACTGGCAGGTCGATAGACCCACAAACAAACACAAACATACACACAAAATTCAAGCTTTCGCAACAAACTGTTGCCTCATCAGGAAAGAGGGAAGGAGACGGAAAGACGAAAGGATGTGGGTTTTAAGGGAGAGGGTAAGGAGTCATTCCAATCCCGGGAGCGGAAAGACTTACCTTAGGGGGAAAAAAGGATGGGTATACACTCGCACACACACACATATCCATTCACACATATACAGACACAAGCAGACATATTTAAAGACCTATCAATGGTTACAAGGATGGTTTCCGGGGGTAGATTGGGTAAGGATTCCAGGTGTTCGAGAAAGTGGTTGGTGTCTTTGATGAAGGATGGGAGGCTGCATGTAATGGGTTGAAGGTGTTGATCTACGTAGGCAGAGATACGTTCTGTGGGGGCTTGGTAACCAGCTACAATGGGGCGGCCGGGATGATTGGGTTTGTGAATTTTAGGAAGAAGGTAGGGGTGCGGGGTGTCGGTGGGTTCAGGAGGTTGATGAAGTCAGGTGAAAGGTTTTGCGGGGGGCCTAAGGCTCTGAGGATTCCTTGAAGCTCCGCCTGAACATCGGGAATGGGATTACCTTGGCAAACTTTGTATGTGGTGTTGTCTGAAAGCTGACGCAGTCCCTCAGCCACATACTCCCGACGATCAAGTACCACGGTCGTGGAACCCTTGTCCGCCGGAAGAATGACGATGGATCGGTCAGCCTTCAGAACACGGATAGCCTGGGCTTCAGCAGTGGTGATGTTGGGAGTAGGATTAAGGTTTTTTAAGAAGGATTGAGATGCAAGTCTGGAAGTCAGAAATTCCTGGAAGGTTTGGAGAGGGTGATTTTGAGGAAGAGGAGGTGGGTCCCGCTGCGACGGAGGACAGAACTGTTCCAAGCAGGGTTCAATTTGGATAGTGTCCTGGGTGTTGGATCATTAGGAGTAGGAGTAGGATCATTTTTCTTCGTGGCAAAGTGATATTTCCAGCAGAGAGTATGAGAGTAGGACAGTAAATCTTTGATGAGGGCTGTTTGCTTGAATCTGGGAGTGGGGCTGAAGGTGAGGCCTTTGGATAGGACAGAGGTTTCGGATTGGGAGAGAGGTTTGGAGGAAAGGTTAACTACTGAATTAGGGTGTTGTGGTTCCAGATTGTGTTGATTGGAATTTTGAGGTTTTGGAGGGAGTGGAGCTGGAAGTGGGAGATTGAGAAGATGGGAGAGACTGGGTTTGTGTGCAATGAGAGGATGTAACTTACCAAACGAAAGCGTTGGCATGTTGATAGACACACAAACAAACACAAACACACACACAAAATTCAAGCTTTCGCAACCAACGGTTGCTTCGTCAGGAAAGAGGGACGGAGAGGGAAAGACGAAAGGATGTGGGTTTTAAGGGAGAGGGTAAGGAGTCATTCCAATCCCGGGAGTGGAAAGACTTACCTTAGGGGGAAAAAAAGGACAGGTATACACTCGCGCGCACAGACACACGTATCCATCTGCACGTATGCAGACACAAGCAGACATTTGGCCTCCGTACTTCTGCCTCGACTGACATCTCTGCCTAAACTCTTTGGCTTTACAAATGTCTGCTTGTGTCTGTGTATGTGCAGATGGATATGTTTGTGTGTGTGAGTGTATACCTGTCCTTTTTCCCCCTAAGGTAAGTCTTTCCACTCCCGGGATTGGAATGACTCCTTACCCTCTCCCTTAAAACCCACATCCTTTCGTCTTTCGCTCTCCTGCCCTCTTTCCTGATGAAGCAACCGTTGGTTGCGAAAGCTTGAATTTTGTGTGTATGTGTTTGTGTGTCTATCAACATGCCACAACTTTCGCTTGGTAAGTTACATCATCTTTGTTTTTAGATAAACAATACTGTATGCTCCCCTTGGAAGGGAAGCAATTGTGAGAGCTGTGTTGGCGCCACAAAGTATGCAGCCAACTCCGCACAATCAACTTGGCCTCCAGGTATTCCTTTCAAATGACAGTAAAAACCATGTGAAGAAGATGGAGAGGGGAATGCCTGCATTAGCACTTTGATCATGTTCTTCACCAAATAATGCTAAAACTGCTTGACATTTGATGAATGTTCTAAAACAGTGTGGAGGCTGCCAGGTACCTATACCTATCTCGAGCATACAGTCCATGGGATCAGAGAGGTGGTTTCAGTCATGTTTGGACCAGTATCATGTATGGATGTCAGGTGCTTCAACACACTATTATAATTTGAGGGCTGTGCAATATTGGGGCATGATCTTCACACCTATGGTAAAGTCTTATGTCAACATTTCAGCAATGATTTCATCTTTCAAATGCACAAACATGCAAGCCCTACTCTGTGAACATCTTTCCCCAGGAGGTATGATTCAACTGAATTTAATTAGTTCTACTGAAATTCACAGCATGTCATCACAGGAACCCTCCTCGTAAATTGTAAGACCTCAGGAGGGTGACTGTCAAAGAGTGGGAAAAGCTTAAGCAGCAATGTCTTGACTTCCTTGTGTACAGCATGCCATGGAGGGTCCAAGCATGTTACAGTGCACAGGATGGTGCAGCGTGGTATTCCATGTTATCGATTAGTGGATTTTTACTTGAAAAATATGCAAAGATGTGCTCTTTTGAATTGACAGTGTTTATTATGGTTATTGTTTCGTTTTTATTTACAGTGACGCTGTTTAGTGAGGCATTCTTTCATTCTGTGCTCCCCTTGAATCTAAGCACACACATGTTCACAGATATGCAGGTGGCGTAAAACTTTTTCTGAACAGATTACCTATGAGACTAAGAGTCATTGAATAAAGAAGATACTTTGTAGTAGACAATGTAGAAAAATTTGATTAGCAGCTGAGATTTCCTTGAGGGTGCAGCCCATTTAAGTGATTAACCAGATGAACCCTTCACCAAGAAGGTATCTTCAGAGGACAGAGTCATCATTCTGCAATGGAAAGGAACATGAGACAAAAGACGAGGGAGTAGACATTTCATCACTTGTCCCTTCATATTTATATGTGAGCTATACTGAAATATGTGTCATCACAGATGAAGCTATAAATTGTGCTTGCAAAGTCAACGGTAGTAAGACATCCTATTGTGAAAAGGTTTGTTTGAAAATTTGTTTATGTGAGGAATGTAATAGTAGAAAAGTGTGGTTCCGAAAAATCCTCTAGAATATAAACAGATGATTTGAAGAAGAAAGCTGAAAGAGAGACCACCACTTTTCATTTTTCAATCACAGAATTTCCAAATGGCCTATTTCCTTAAGCGCAGCATGTGTATTCTGATTGTAACTGTTGATTTTTCATCTTGATTTTTTAACTATTGTCTTTTGTATCAGATTAACTAGAAGCTGTGGCAAAACTTTTTATTTTCAAGAACTTATCAGATGCTAGATATGAAAATAGTATAAGACAATTATATTTTGTATTCGCTATGTTGGTAAAATATTCTGATTAGTAATGCACTTACTCACAGAATATTTATCTTATAAACATCTTTGCCATTTTCAGGGAAGAGGAAGAAAGTCTAAAGCTGCTGTTACAGTGGAAATGGAAGCATCAGAAAATCCAACCCTTGATTCCATACGAGCTGACCCGATACTCTTCTGCACTGCATTGAAGAAAAACCGATTTTATATGTTTACAAGGTACTACCCATTTATCACATGAATTATTTGATTTCTATTGGTGTAAGATGAGGCAGTAGTGGGTTAGTCTGGAGCAGGCCTGTTCACTGAACTGCTTGTAAGCTGGCTTGTACTTACACGATAGCAGTGAGCAACCAGCCGACTCACAGTGGCTAATGGTGATGGATGGAGTGATGAAAGGAGGGATGAGTCAGAACAATGTAGCTTCAGAAAAGAAACTTTTATCAACCGGTCTAATTCTGTGGCCAGTAATGTAATGTTCAATGGAGATGTATTGCTTCATAGTGACGCATTAATGTATTTAATAGCACATTTATTTCCTGAGGCTCTTGTATTAATGAGAAATGGCAGTGAAATAAAACTTGCATCTCTTTTACCACTCTAATGAAATGAAGGCCAAGGGGCAGCTAAATACAACACATGATATTTCTTGCAATTGATGCTGCCTAATGATGAATGCCATTTTAGGAAGAAATTTAAATTGACTTCTACTTACATTTTGTGGCCATTTTATTCAAACATTAAACATAAGCAGATTCAGAAAGAAGTAGGTGTGTAGTTATTCAGAGATGAGGAGACTTTCTCAGGACAGAGTAACTTGGAGATGGGCGTCAAACCAGTCTTTGGAATGAAGACCACAATTTAAAAAAAAATTTAGGATGATAGTTGCTACTCACCATATAGTGGAGATGCTGAGTCACAGAAAGGCACAACAAAAAGACTGTTGGAAAGATAGCTTTTGGCCAACAAGGCCTTTGTTAAAAATAGACAACATACACACATGTGCACGCGCGCGCGTGCACACACACATACACCCACCCACCCACACACACACACATACACACACACAGATGCAAATGCAACTCACATACAAATAACCATAGAGACTGTGGTCATATGTGTGTGTGAGTTGCGTGCGCATCTATGTATGTTGTCTATTTTTGACGAAGGCCTTGTTGGCCAAAAGCTAACTTTCTGACACTTTTTTGGTTGTGCCTTTTTGCGACTCAGCAGCTCCACTGTATAATGAGTAGCAACTATCCTTTTCATTATATTGTTACATTCCGTTGTGGATTTTCCACTGTTTAAATACTGGAATGAGTATTACTAATTTTGCTTTTCGCTTTAGCATCAATGTCTGATACCATTTTATGAGAGCTTTTGCTATAAATACAAGTTTTTAAGCTGAAGTGTGGTAGTGAACATCAGTAGGTAGGTTTTGTTCTCTTCATTGCAGAAAAAAATTGTTCACACATCAGCGTAGTTGAAGCTGCAGACTTGTGAAGTCATGGAAATTTATGTTGTGGAAAATTCTTAAAAAAGTTTATGAGAATAATTTTGTTATGAAGCTTATTATGCAACTGCCAGTCACACTTATAGGTCTATAAGTTCTAACTGTTGCTCAGTTTAGACATTGTCAACATCAACTAAAAAGAGAAATGAAAATATCTATTAAACTTTTCATGTAACTTTTCAAAATTCTGGAAAGAAGCCTCAGATTCCTGGAGAAGAGCAATGAGTATTATTTGATATTGTTCAAAATTCTATTCTACTCCCATCATTAAAGCTAACAGCTGTGGAGAAATCAGCAGTGTTCCCATTCCCTGGCTGTCTATTCCACAAAGAGTGTTTCAGCTTGAACCCCTGAATGCAGTCATACATCTCTGAAAGTAACATGTTTATACCCGGAACACATTGATGTGGTGTGTAATGTCACAGAGGAAGGCTAAATCTTCTATCCACCATTCATCTTTCATTTCTACAGTAGGCTTACCACTCATGACCATAAACATGAAGTTCAAAAAATCTCTCAAGGATTTTACTTTCACTCATCGAGCGTATTTTACTGTAATACAGCGCATCATCATAACTGCTTTCCATGCCTTCTTAAAAGTCTTGGAACTGGCGGTGTTTGAGAGTATGACTGCAGATGAAATTTGTTGTACGAGTCAGTACAGTCGTCACTTCCCTCATGTTCACACTCTTACCACATAAATGCTCTTGACAGAGAGTGTAGTGTATTGCAAAATCTCATGTGAAACAGGTAAATATTTTAGCATCTCATAAAAGTACCATGAAACTGATATTTCGGTTAACTTTAGGTGTTGTGCCATCTATAGCCATAGAAGCAAGATACTTCCATCACAGACAAATCGTCAACATGCTTTTGCATGCACACAAGAATTTCTGCCCCCATTTCGTATCTTTCATCAGAACCAAGTGTGAGGGTTTCTACCATATTGAAGTATGGTTCTACTTTATAACAGACAGAATCTCCAGAATCTTCCAACTGTTCTTCCCTTAAAACTGCTTTTACCATATAGAAGAGACTATATACTCTGGACACAATCTGGTTTCTTGACCAGACTATAAATCAGCTTCACAAGTACATTGCATCTGACAAATTTGTCATTAGATTCTTCTCTTTTCTTCATACTACATTCTGTGTCGACAAAAAAACATGGAACTTTGCCAGGGAGGAGTCCCATGGCAAAGCGGTGCAGACCCTGAGTGACTACTTGCGATAAATGAAACTTGTCAAAAGGGCATCTTTTGCCACTGCATGACACCCCAGGAGCACCTCAAACATAAAAATCCAACTCTAAAAAAACCAGATTCATCTCAATACCTTGTTGTTGTTGTGATATTCAGATAGACTTGTTTGATGCAGCTCTCCAGGCTACTCTATCCTGTGCAAGCCTCTTCATCTCCGAATAACTACTGCAACCTACATCCTCCTGAATCTGCTTAGTGTACTCATCTCTTGGTCTCCCTCTAAGATTTTTATCCTTCATCCTTCCCTCCAGTACTAAATTGGCAATCCCTTGATATCTCAGAATGTGTCCTGCCAACTGATCCCTTCTTCTTGTCAAGTTGTGCCACAAATTTCTCATCTCCTCAATTCTGTTCAGTACCTCCTCATTAGTTACATGATCTACCCATCTGATCTTAAGCATTCTTCTTTAGCACCAAATTTCGAAAGCTTCTTCTATTCTCTTCTTGTCTAAACTATTTATCATCCATGTTTCACTTTGATAGATGGCTACATTCCATACAAATACTTTCAGAAAAGACTTCCTGACACTTAAATCTATACTCAATGTTAAAAAATTTCTCCTCTTTATAAACACTTTCATTGCGATTGACAGTCTACATTTTATATCCTCTCTACTTCAACCATCATCAGTTATTTTACTCCCCAATTAGCAAAACTCATTTACTGCTTTAAGTGTCTCATTGTCTAATATAACTCCTTCAGCATCATCTGATTTAATTCGGCTACATTCCATTATCCTCATTTTGCTTTTCTTGATGCTCATCTTATATCCTCCTTTCAAGACATTGTCCATTCCATTCAGCTGCTCTTCCTGTTCCTTTGCTGTCTCTGACAGAATTTCATTGTTGTCGGCAAACATAAGTTTTTATTTCTTCTCTATGGATTTTAATTGCCACTCCTAATTTTTTGTTTTTCTCCTTTACTGCTTGCTCAATATAAAGACTGAATAACTTTGGGGATAGGCTACAACCCTGTCTCACTCCCTTCTCAACCACTGCTTCCTTTTGTGCCCCTCAATTCTTGCAACTGTCATCTGTTTTCTGTACAAATTGTAAATAGCTTTTCGCTCCCTGTATTTTACTCCTGCCATCTTCAGAATTTGAAAGAGAGTATTCCAGTCAACATTGTCAAAAGCTTCCTCTGAGTCCACAAATGCTAAAAACATAGCTTTGTCTTTTCTTAACCTATCTTCTGAGATAAGTCATAGGGTCAGTAGTGCTTTGCGTGTTCCAACATTTCTATGGAATACAAACTGATCTTCCCTGAGGTTGGCTTCTACCAGTTTTTCCATGTGTCTGTAAATAATTTGTGTTAGTATTTTGCACCCATGATTTATTAAACTGATAGTTTAGTAATTTTAACACCTGTCCACACTTGCTTACTTTGGGATTGGAATTATTATATTCTTCTTGAAGTCTGAGGGTATTTTGCCTGTCTCATACATCTTGCTCTCCAGGTAGAAGAGTTTTGTCATGACTGGCTCTCCCAAGGCTATCAGTAGTTCTATAGAATGTTGACTATTCCTGGAGCCTTGTTTTGACTTTGGTCTTTTAGTGCTCTGTCATATTCTTCATGCAGTATCGTATCTCCCATTTCATCTTCATCTATGCCCTCTTCTATATCCATAATACTACCCTCAAGTACATCATCCTTGTATAGACCGCCTATGTACTCCTTCCATCTTTCTGCTTTCTCTTCTTTGCTTAGAATTGGTTTTCCATCTGATCTCTTGATATTCATACAAGTGGCTCTCTTTTCTCCAAAGGTAACTTTAATTTTCCTGTAAGAAATATCTATCTTACCCCTAGTGATATATGCCTCTACCTCCTTACATTTGCAGTTGCTGTCAATCTAAATTTTGAGAGTGCTTCACTTACCGCATTTTTATATTTTCTCCTTTCATCAATTAAGTTCAGTATCTCTTCAGTTACCCAAGGATTTCTATTAGCCCTTGTCTTTTTACCTACTTGACCCTCTACAGCCTTCACTATTTCTCTTCTCAAAGCTACCCATTCTTCTTCTACTGTGTTTCTTTCCCATGTTCTTGCCGATCATTCCCTAATATTCTCTCTGAAACTCTCTACAACCTCTGATTTAGTCAGTTTATCCAGGTCCCATCTCCTTAAAATCCCACCTTTTTGCAGTTTCTTCATTTTTAATCTACAGTTCATAACCAATAAACTGTAGTCAGAGTCCACATCTGCCCCTGGAAATGTCTTACACATTAAAATTTGGTTCCTAAATATCTGTCTTACAATTACATAATATATCTGAAACCTTCCATTGTCTCCAGGTCTCCTCCACATATACAACCTTCTTTCATGATTATTAAACCAAGTGTTAGCTATGATTAAGTTGTACTCTGTGCAAAATTCTACCAGGTGGCTTCCTCTTTCATTCCTTGCCCCCGGCCCATAATCACCTACTACTTTTCCTTCTCTTCCTTTTCCTACTATCAAATTCCAGTCCCCCATGACTATTAAATTTTTGTCTCCTTTAACTATCTAAATAATTTCTTTTATCATGTCATACATTTCTGTGGAACTAGTTGGCATATAAACTCGTACTACTGTGTTGGCATGGGCTTCGTGTGCATCTTTGCTACAATAATGTGTTCACAATGCTGTTCATAGTAGTTATCTGCGTTCCTGGTTTTTTATTCATTGTTAAGCCTGCTTCTGCATTACCTTATCTGATTTTGTATTTATATCCTTGTATTCACTTGACCAGAAGTCTTGTTCCTCCTGCCACTGGACTTCGCTAATTTCCATTATATCTAACTTCAAACTATCCATTTGCCTTTCTAAATATTCTAACCTACATGCCCTACTAATGGATCTGACATTCCACACTCCGATCAGTAGAACACCAGTTTTGTTTCTCCTGATAACAATGTCCTGAGTAGTCCCTGCCCAGAGATCCAAATGGGGACTATTTTACCTCCAGAATATTTTACCCAAGAGGATACGATCATCATTTAACCATACAGTAAAGCTGCATGCCCTTGCGAAAAATTACGGCTGTAGTTTCCCTTTGCTATCAGCTGTTTGCAGGAACAGCACAGCAAGGCCGTTTTGATTGATGTCAGAAAGCCAGAGCAGTCAGTCATCCAGAGTGTCACTCCTACAGCTACTGAAGGAACCACAAATTTGTCTGGCCTCTCAACAGATACCTCCCTGTTGTAGTTGAACTTACGCCATGGCTATCTGTATAGCTGAGGCACGCAAGCCTCCCCACCAATGGCAAGGTCCATGGTTCCTGGGGGTGCTCAGTACCTTAATTAACAATAAGCAAAGCATTTAAAAGGAGAGAGGGAGAGAGAGAGAGAGAGAGAGAGAGAGAGAGATTAGTTAGTTAACATCAAAATACATTTAAGTATTAGGAATTCCTTTCTGAAAGTGTTTGTCTGGAGAAGCCTTTTATGGAAGTTAAATGAGTAGAGAATAGTAGCTTTTGAACTACGATGCTGCGGAAGAATGCTGAAGATTAGATGGATAGATCAAATAACTAGTGAGGAAGTACTTAATAAAACTGGGGGAGAAAGGAAAAACTGGGGGGAAAAGGAAATATATGGCATAACCTGACTAAAAGAATATCAGTTGATAGGACATGTCCTGAGCCATCAAAGAATTGTCAGTTTGGTAATGGAGAGATGTTTGTAGGACAGAAACTTGCAAGTAATAGACTAGCATGGAGAGCTGCATCAAACTGTTCTTTAAACTTTGAACTGAAGCACACAGCAACAATACAGACAGGGAGACTCACTAAAAGTTAACTCACCTGTTGCAGTCATAAATGATCCGGTAATGAAGAGCTACAATAGTGGAGGGAACAACTGAATGAAAACAGTAAATTCAGTCTGTCCCCGGAAAACAGTTGACACATTTGGTTGTAGTTTTACACGTCAGAAGGATTATTATTCATTCATTTCTTTTGAGTGAAACCAGTTTGTGGGAGCAAAAAAGTGATTCTCAAGATAAATTCAGTGCAATATCCTGTTCTGAAATGATGATTCACATTATGAAACTGTATTAATTAAAGAGATTCAAAGAAAATTACTGAATGATGATGACAAATATTTTCCCAACAAGTGACATTATATGTTTAAAAAGCAAGTGATTAAGTGACCAAACGATTTAAAAAAATTATGCCTTGTGTGCTTTCTATTCAGGTCACCTCGGCTATTACTGAAACAGATTCATCAGTAATTTGTATAAACCAGTAGGGGGACGGGGGGTTGGGGGGGGGGGGGGGGGTGAGAGAGAGAGCAGTCCAGCCCCCACCCAAAAAAGTCATGCTGTGGTCGTATCCTTCATCTGATTCTGTACATAGAAGATGGACACAAAAGAGGGCAAGTTATGGGAGTGTTATTCATAGATCAATCAGCAGCATGTGATACCATCAACCACAAGAAGTTGATTAGAAAGGTACATTCAGTTACAAAAGACTACTATTTAACACAGTTTATCCAATGTTTGCTGCAAAACATGAGGTTTTTTTTTCTTTTCTTTTCTTTTGTCATTTAGCGTGTTAAGAAGAGCCAACAGAGGATCTTGGAGAATGGTCTCCCTAAGGGCAGTGTATTGGCACCTCTGTTGTACAACATCTACACAAGTGACCAACCAGTCCACTGTGGAACAAGAAAATTTATTTGTGCAAACGACACAGCAACTGCAGTTCAAGGCAAAACATTTAAGGAAGTGAAGATGAAGCTTCCAATAGCCCTTGAAGATCGCGGCAAGTATTATGATGATAACCACCTAAAGCCAAATTCCAGAAAGATGCAGGTCTATACCTTGCATCTGAGAAACTGAGGAACCAGGATGGAGTTAAATATTATGTGGGGAGGACAACAACTACGCAACTACAATACTCCAAAAAAGTTGGGAATACAGTTAGATCATTGCTCACATTCAGAGATCACTGCCAAGAAACAAAGCTATATTAATATGGACTGGAACAGCAGATAGCCTGGAACAGCATTATCCGTAAACTTACTGGCACCAATGGTGCACAGAGTCTAGTGTCCCCCATACGTGTGCCCTGGCACTATGCTTCTCTGCAACAGAATCTGCAGCTCCAATTTGGCAAAATTCCCCACATGCCTAATGGGTGAATATAGCATTGAATGAGACTGGGTGCATCATGACTGTCTCCCTATGACTAACTGTTGTTACAAAAATTTATTAAATTATGGGTAATAGCACCAGTCACAGATATGGAGAAAAAGAAGCAGGAAATCAATCCCAGACACCTGCTGTTTGGGTAGGAACCATAAAAACCTAGGTTGAAGTCAAGGAGGAGGTTCATGCGCACAACACCAGCAATTCCATCAGCACCTGGAACTCGATGAACAGAGCTATGGCGAAATTCGTTAACTGAAAGAGACATACAAAAAATTTCTATTTAAGTACATAAATAAGAATATAATAGAGGGAAATATTCCACGTGGGAAAAATATATCTATCTATCTGATATAAGTACATAAGATATAAGTACATAAATATATATTTTTTAAGAATACTTCAGATTTATAAGTATATTTTTATTCACCTCTCCTTCAAAATAAGGTATCTCGTTTGTCTCTAAAAATTTTACAGCCTTAGTCTTGATTCATGCATAATCAAAGCTGAAAAAATATGTAAATGAAATTACTCAAATGCGCAGACTGCAAACATTCATGTAACTGTTGCAACTGTCAGAGACTTATGTCAGTTGGTTTTCTCATATTAAGTGAAACCACTCAGATCCAGAAAGTGAGTGAAAACATTTGTGTACCTGACATTGCTGCAGAGACTAGTTTCATACGGTTTTTCATTCAACTGAAAAAACAATCGACTGGCCAGTTGATTGTTAAGCAGTTGGTTGTCCCATCAGTAAGTTACAGATTCTTTTGTGTTTTTACTGTTGGCAGAAACACAAAAAGAAACTCTTGCGAGACTTCAGAATTAAATACAGGAAAACTAGTCTAACGTGTGTGTCCACCCAAAAATATTAGCCTTCATTCATACCATATAAGAATTGTCTGTCATGATCTGTGTGATTTGTAGTATTAGCCATTGAAACTTTTGGTTTTGCTTTTAACTATCATGATTTGCAGATGATGTTGTTAGTATTTGTTGCTAATTCATTTTAATATTTTTACTGCTAATGACATCTGAAAATGTGTGAAATATTTGGTCAGCAGTCAGAGTAAAGTTTGTTCAAATGGAATAATACTGGTACAACATGTTATGTATAGCAACTTGTGGTACAGCAGAGGTGATGCGCAGTGAGCAGGCATGTTATCGAGGAAAGGAATACAGTAATTAATATTATAAACTTGTGTTTTTGTTCACACACAAAATAATACCACCCTGTTGTTTCAGCTCTAATGGCTGACAGGATAATGTAGCTATGTGTTTACCTGTGTTTACCTGAGTGCTCTGGAGAATGAGAGTGATTTGTAAGCTGATGTGCTATGTTCCTATTCTTGTTTATGTGCCGGTCAGCTGCTCAACATATGCGCTATTGAGTTATTGTCTTTGTTTGTACTGCATTTACAGCTTGCCTGTTTTTGTGTTAAGTTGATGAAAGTTGACAGGTTTCTCAATTATAAGTACAGTTCTTGTTAATCAACATCTTGGTGGATAGAGAAATTATTTTGGAGTTTTATTTACTCACCAACTCCTCGTAATTGTGCTACCATAGATTGCACAAACTCATTAAGGATTATTGCAGTATTAAATATGACATGTTTCGATGTTGAGAACCCGTCCAACTGGCTGATAGATCACACATATTCTCTAGTTATTGGTTACTTAACAACACAGCTTTGCAGCTAAATTTCATTGACTAATAAGTGGAAAGTCAGGTTTTCAAAATTGTAAACATGTTGTATTTCTCTGTGACATTTTAGGCGTGAACCAGAAGACGCAAAGAGCCCAGATGCAGACAGGGATGTATTTAATGAAAAACCATCAAAGGAAGACATTATATCTGCAACAGAAGCCTCAGGTAATGCAGTAATGTAAATTATACATTAATTGTACCTATTAAGAGTGCAGATAGTAGTTTTGATCCTGATGTTGGAATTGAATTTTAGCCAACTATTAATTGGTAGAATTCAGTTCACAGTTAATGTTCTGAAGTCTGTTTCCTCCATCTAATCAACAATTATTTCACAACAAATGTAAACATGGTCCGTAATAGACTGTAACGTGATTTTTATTTAACCATGCGATTAGCTAATTTCGACTACTTGTCATTGTCAAGCACTTGTAAAGCCAACATGAAAAGCACTACATTGTCTGCATGCATCACATGTATAACTAACACTTTACACACCTCACATTAAGATAAGACATTACTGCACAAATTTCTTACAAACACATGGAAATTTGTTGTCACTGATTCATTCATCCAAAGACTTTAAGACTCTCCAGCCTACTATGTTACAGCCTACTAGGAACCATGTTTATGTTTTTTAAGCACAAATACAAAATTTTAAATTATTTTATAGTTGTTTTGGTATGCAGTATAGATGAAAATAAGCTGGTGATTATGCTGACAATTCTGTAAAATTTCTGAAGAAAGTAATAAGCACCATTAATTAACTTTTGTAGAAAACTTGGCAGTAGTTGAAATGTGCCACTTTCATCAGCCATAGTTTCATAAGTGTTTCTGATGCAACAAAAAAGTGGCACAGTGCATAAAACTGTGGGATTTTCATGATTTCAAATCACCATTTGGCCATCGTATTATGCAGAAATTTTTACTGCTTCATGAATGTGAAAATGACTGAAGAAAATGTGTTTGATTGAATATATTTCACAAAACACAGTCTTCATCTTAACAAACCATTTAACCAAAGTAAATTGTAATATTAATAAAAGAATAAGAAACAAGGTGCAGTCCAAAGCAACACCCTTAGATAGACAGCTCACTAAACATGAAATGAACTCACAAAATGCATTCCATGTACACAGACTACATTAGGAAAATGATTTGCAACTTCACAGAACAAGACTGCATCTCTGAATCCATCAGTAACTAGTATTTCCTTTTTTAGACAAAACACTGGAAAACATCAGCTGGAATTCTCCACCAGAATATTAGAGACTTGTGTATTAATCTAAATGAACTCTCAACCAATGTTTGTGACTATGCCCTTGTACTGTGCTTCACTGAGTACCACGTCTGCTGTGTGTAGAAAGACTTCTAATACCTGGTTACAATCTGACAACTTCATACTGCAGAAAATAAAGGGAAAGAGGTGATGTGGCTGTTTCTATTAAGAGCTGTATCAAGAGTAATGCAATTGGTGTAAGTGATTTTCATCTAAAACAAAATATGAAGCATTTGCCATTGAACTGCCTTTAAATAATTCTGCCTTATTAATTGCAGTGGTATAAAGGGTACTTTCAGAAATCGGGGCCTCTTTTTGAAGCTTCTCGACTCACTTCTACAGCACCTGATTAAATTTAAGATAGATATCATAGAACTTGGCGATTTCAATTTAGATTTTCTATCACACAGTAATAGGTTACACACCTGGTAAATTTAAACAATGGAAAGTCCTAGATGGAATAATGATGATATTTTGAAAAGGATAGATTATTACTCACCATATGGAGGAGATGGCGGGTCACAGTGCCTGTCTGTGACTCAAAAAGTTACAGAAGCTGGCCCAAAGAAACCACGACAAGTCATGGATCACATAGAGGATAAGGATATATTGTAAACAAATACGAGAATTCTACAATACATGAAAAAATTTAGGCAGCACTACCCAAATAAATCATTATAAAAAGTACTGTAAAATATTAACCAAAGAAATCAAACAATCAATAAGTATATATTTTAGCTCCAAAATTAACCAATCCTGTAATGAAACAGTCTGATGCATGATAAGTAGTGAGACAGGTACCAACAGTCCCTGCAAAACCAAAGACATTTTCTGAAATACTGATGATAACTAGAAATGAAGTAAGGAAATCCACTGACTCTTTAAAAAGCAGAGGAACACCAGGTGTAAGTAATATTTCCAGTAAACTTCTAAAATATTGTTCAGATCAATTGCACATTCCCAGATGAAATGAAGCTTGCTACAGTGAAGCCTCTTCACAGAGAGAGAGAGACATAACACAAGTCACAAACTATTGTCCTGTTTATTTCGTGACCACATTCATGAAAGTCCTCGAAAAAGTACTATATATTAGAATTGTGAGGTATCTCAAAAATTTTGACATCTTCAGTGAAAGACAGTTTGGTTTCTGAAAAGGTGTATCCACAACTGAAGCTGTATTTTCTTTCACAAATGATGTATTGGAATCCCTAGGAGAAAAATTAAGCCAATTGGAATATTTTGTTATTCTTTCTAAGACTATGTGGATCACAAAATACTTCTCAACTAGAGGGGCAGTTGGAGACTGGTTTAAATTCTATCTCCAAGACAGGAAGCAGAAGTTAGTTTTAGATGAGAATAGCAAAGCTGTTGAGAGGGAAGAGGCTGACTGGAGCACAGCACTCCATAGAGTGCCCCAGGGATCTGTCCTTGGTCCACAGTGGGTTCAAAGTAACTCACTGTCTACTGAGCGAAACTAATTACATCCAGTTCAGCTCCTATCATAAATTTCCACCAGAGTTGCCTATTGTACCTGACAGTCAGCAAGTTGAAAGGGTATACTGCACCAAATTCATAGGTCTCCACATAGATAGCAGGGTTAGCTGAGAACATTGTGTCATGCAGACCATGTAAAGGTTGTCCTTGGCTACTTTTGTCATTCGAACAACCTCATATTTGAGACATCTGTGTCACGAAGTTATGTGCTGTGGAATTATCTTCTGGGGCAATTCACCCACATCATAGACAATTTTCTTTCTGTAGAAAAAGGTAATCTGAACAATGTGCCTAGTTCCCTTGTTGTAATCTCTTTAAGAAACTTGGGATATTTACTGGAAAGATCCTGTGCACTATGAAACAAATGAAATATACCATGATCACAATGCAAGAAGAAAGGCTGACTTCCATTGTGATTTTAAAAATTAACTTGGGATGCAGAAAGATGTATAGTATTTCAGTATTAAAGTATGTAATTCATTGTCAAATAGTATGAAAGGTCTATGTGATAACAGTGCAGTATTTAAAAATAAAATACAGATATATTTTCTTGATAAAATATTTTATTCAGTTGGTGAATTTATCAACAGAGACACATAGCTTTTTTATGCATACTTTTTTTTTGTCTGAATTATATGAGATGTGCAAATCCTTGTAGGATGCCCTTTTTTTTTGCTTATGTTTTGTTCTAGTGTCATGTTGTTATTTTCCCTGCAACATTTTTGTCAATTGAGTGTACTTTCCCTTCTTGCACATTCTATGTGATTCACATTTATATATTCTTTAAACCAATCCACATCCTAGCATCTCACATGCATACAAGGGTCTGTAGAATACGTATATGGCTAAAATAAATAAACTGTGATTTAACTGTTTCACGGTTTTCCCTAATCAGGCCACAGCTATTCATTTACCACGCCTGTCTTACCAACTGATTTAGTGTTCTGTCTCTGGTGACTTCTGTGTTGACAGAACAGTGAACTACAACTGTCATTGCTCATTCAATTGAAAAATATTGTGGATTTCTCACTTAATTTTTTGTTTTATTTCTTTGCCTTTTTTACTTCTTTTTTTATCTCTGACGTTGACTTAGAACACTAAGTTTTCTCTCTTATCAGACACTGTCTGT
Organism: Schistocerca serialis cubense; assembly: GCF_023864345.2. Taxonomy (NCBI): domain Eukaryota; kingdom Metazoa; phylum Arthropoda; class Insecta; order Orthoptera; family Acrididae; genus Schistocerca; species Schistocerca serialis. The sequence goes on along the minus strand of NC_064643.1, from coordinate 375,126,100 downwards.
TTCACAGCCTGTTTTAAAGACTAAAAGTCCTCAGGGTGTGTGTCCAAATCATGAGGTAAAATGTCCTAATGTGTCAGTCACTATTTCTGTGACATCCATTGTTACAGTAATGGAGCCCACATACAGTAGCAGCTGGAACATTTTGCACTGTGACATGGTCACACACTCAAAAACCTTTTTATTGATATTAAAGTATGTACTTTTGTGTGTAAACTAAACATGACATTAAAAAAAATTGACTGGTTTCAAGTCAGTTAATTTTCAGTTTTTACTGTTATGCCTTTCTTCACAAAATACAAGCTACGTAATTTTTATTGTTGTGTGTGAATTCCTTACGTGTTGCTTAATACTGTGAAAAAAAATTTTTTTTATTATCTTTCATGAGATACTGTTTGACATTACGCAATTAGAGTAAGATATAATTTGCTAGTTTTTGATGCAGTATATTGCTTGGCAGCATAGTATAAAATTATTTTCTTTTTCTTAATCAGGTGTTCAGCGCATCTATGACAGTGCTATCATTCATACTGCAATGGGGGATATTCATGTGAAATTATTTTCAAAAGAATGTCCACGTGCTGTTGAAAACTTTTGTGTACACAGCAAGAATGGTTACTATAATGGACACATATTTCATAGGGTAATTAAAGGCTTCATGGTGCAGACTGGTGACCCCACAGGTAGTATAAGCTCTTTATTTGAATCACTTGTTTACCACATTTTTGCATGATGTTTTTTCAAAATACAAATTTATTATCAATATTATGATGTCAGTCTCTCACTGGAGTGAAAAAGTGGACTGAGAGAAGATTCCTAGTTGCCGTATAGTGGAGGCATTGAGTGATAATTCAGATGAGCTCTTTCTGATGCCAAATTCCTTTCCTTTCCATTTTCATCGCTCACTCTCCTCCACCCTACCCTCTTCTCTTCCTTGTTCTTTTCATCAGCTCTACCCAGAGAACATTGGTATCCACAAAGTCTTGGGTGGGGGGGGGGGGGGGGGGGTTGGATGGAATAGGGGCACTTGGCACCTCCCCATGCCCCAGTATCTGCAGTACAGACTTCTTAACCATTACATAATTGTTGCACATTTCAGAAGTTATTGCCAGTGATGCTGCTAAACAACAGACTATGCACTGCTGAGCACTACTGAAAACACTGTGGCTTCTGCAAGCACTATATAACTTGGGTTTGTTTGGCTCTCATCCTATCTCACAGTAAGTTTTGCTGTTTTGTTGGTGTAGTGGCAGTTGTGACACTATTTTTTAGTCATGGTTGTGAACTATACAAAATATTTGGCAAAATAGAATCCTCAGTCCTTTCTCTGTTTCTTCCTCATACAGTCCTTATTAAACTGCAGAAAGGGTTTATTCCAACACTGAGCAAAAAGTAAATATGGCTGCAATATATCTGCTTGATGTCTGCCCCCAATTCCCAAAAGCATATCTTCTTCCCCTACTACCCAACTTCATCACAAAAGTATTTTACTATTTGCTTCTATACAAAGATGAACTGTGAGGGCTAGCTGACTCTTCATTCATTTTTACATGGCAGAGCTATTGTAGTAGACATGGCAAAACACACGCCAGCCCGTATTGAAGGCAGTTTCATGTATGGATCCAGATGCACCAGTCACAAAGAAAAGTACTATTTTCACTGCTAGAAGAAAGGAAAAAATATGTGACATTTCAAGATTTGAATGATATACTCTTCAGGAGTTGAGACCTTCACAAAGGGTGCAACATGCAGTCATAAACTTACAAGTTCAACAGGCCAGTTGATGTGTCCACACAGTCTTCACTTTCAGGGATTAGGCTAGCAGTAAGTTCTGTCTTCAAAGGTTTTGTTGATCCCATCTGTTTTTGGGCCTACCAGGATTTCCTCTGCCTCTCAGACTTATCTCCACTGTTGTTTCATCATTCTTTTTTGTGGCATTCTAGTCACATGCCCTGTCCACCTTATTTCTCAATTCTTTTTTTATCCCTTCAGCATTTTATTCTCTAATTTATTGATTCTTTTTCCTGCCTGTATTTTACTCTTATTCCTCTTCAGGAGACTGATGACCTTCGCTGTGTAGTCCCCCTTAAACATCCCACCAACCACCATCACCACCTCTTCAGGAAAACCCAAGTGTTAGTCCCATACAGCAAAAATGTTGCCGCCATAGTTTTATAAAACTTTATTTTTGTTTCATCTCTAACTCTGTTCTTAAGGTTTTGCACAGTATTGTGTCAAACTGGTGCAACGGGGACTATTTTGGTTCTGTCCTAGGCTGTTTAAAGATTCAATTCTATTGGACAATTTGAGAGATGTTTTATAAAATTTATCACATTCACCTCATTGATTGCTGGTTCAGGGTAACATTTCGCCCAAACAGTGCAAAAAATGTAGCTTTAAAATCACATTTTGTTCAACTATTATTTTGTGCTAGTCAAAACTTAAAAATGGAAGGCTTGAAAATAACACAATAAATTCATCAAGATAATCAGATATGAGGTTTTTTAAACACAGAAAGTGTAATAGTTGGCAATTGTAATTCACTTTTTCTTTCCCTGTAGTCTTATTGATTCCCAGCTGGACTACTTCATTTCTTTCATATTTTAGATTTTTAATTTTTATTGTGAACCTAACCAATATTGTTATATGAATCAAAATGTCTGTTGTGAATATTTTCTAGTTGTATTTCCTAACTTGTTGGATTTCATTATATGAGACTAATTTTAGATCCTTAAATCAAAAAGGTGACATTCATACTCACATTAATAATATGAAAAGTTGTACTGAGAATATACAAATGAAATATGTTTATCTTTAGGTATCACAGAAATCTATCTTCGAAAGATGTTGGATGTATGACTATCAAACATTTGTGATAAAATAAAGTTTTGTGTACTTCCTGTCAAATTTAGTTCTTGGGACACAACACATTTTCAAACTCACTGTATTTGATATACCAAAAGTGGCAATCTTAGCAACTGCTTCCTCTTTGATATATTTCTTTGGACACCCATGCCAGAGAAAAAAAGATTATTTTCCTTTATTTTGGTGGCATGGGCAGGTGGTGGGAGGGACGTGGCTCACATTATGTACTCTGGAAACCTTCGTAAGGTGATTTGTATTGTTTCAATTCTTGTTTGATTCCCAGTATACTGCTCAGTGTCTATATTATGTCATGAGTAGTTACCTTTACTCATGCCATTGACTGATTGTGTTAAAAAAAAAAAAAAATGGTTCAAATGGCTCTGAGCACTATGGGACTCAACTGCTGAGGTCATTAGTCCCCTAGAACTTAGAACTAGTTAAACCTAACTAACCTAAGGACATCCCACACATCTATGCCTGAGGCAGGATTCGAACCTGCGACCGTAGCGGTCTCACGGTTCCAGACTGCAGCGCCAGAACCGCGCAGCCACTTCGGCCGGCGATTGATTGTGTTATTGTATGACTTGTTTACAGTGTATTGTCATGACCAGTTACCTGTTATTGCAACTCTGGAACCAAATATCTGTTTTAGGTACTGGAACTGGAGGGGAAAGCATATGGGGTGGTGAATTTGAAGATGAATTTCACCCTACTTTAAGACATGATCGACCATACACTTTAAGCATGGCAAATGCGGGGCCAAATACAAATGGAAGCCAATTCTTTATAACTGTGATTCCAACTGTAAGTGCTTACATTATGTTTAAAGACCGTTAGCATATTACAAGTAAATGTCTTTTAAAAGTTTATTTTTAGCTCTCATAATGTCTTATGTACATGGAAAATAATGTAAACTAAAATTATTTCTGAAAGTTATATTTTAGAGGGAATATGGCCTAACAGTATGCAGCACATGCATCATATTAAATTTTGGTATGTCTTATTTTAAGTGACTATATATTATGACAAGGTGTAAACCTATAATTTGGCATCTATTTTAGCTGATGATGAAATGAAAGTTAGAAACCTTTTAAGATTTTCTGCCCTCCCAAAATTAAAAGGGTACTATTAGCGTGTACTCCTGGATTATCCAGTTTTTATAATTGATCATCTACCTGTATTTGTAGTTTATAATTGTAAAACTTGTCTATTTATTTTACTCAAGATTAATTTTATACACAGATTAAACAGACATTTTTTTTAGTTTTGTTTGGTTGTGTGTCTAAACACCTGAGTGACCATAGGTAAGAAAGATAGATAAAAAGTTAGTTTAACAAAGATTTTACAGTCTTTATGTAATGTTTCAAAATCTCAGTCATCCCATAATATCTTAGTATGTATATTATTAACAGCCACTGACTGCCCATTTCTCCAGTTGTCAGATTACGTTAAGTACAATTGTTCTGTATTACTCTGGTGACACTAGTACAACCTTCATGGGTAATGTTCAGCCTGAATTTCCTCTATTTCTTAAAACCTATGGATGAGGGAAATACTTTCTTGAATTAATATTCCTTAATAGCATATGACTAAAATTATTTACTTTATTTATGAAATAATGGAAAGTCCAGGATGTTATGTTATTTACTTATTTGTTTATACAGCCTTGGTTGGATAATAAACATACAATATTTGGACGTGTAGTGAAAGGTATGGAAGTGGTTCAGAACATCAGTACTGTCAAAACCAACCCCATGACTGATAAGCCATATGATGATGTTCAAATAATCAGCATAACACTGAAGTAAATTGAATTATTTGAGGTAAGTTCTTAGCTTATAGTCTCAAGAATGAAACCTTATTCTCCACAGAAAATTTGTAATTTGTTAATAAATGAAAACTTTTGCTCTAGTGTATGTTTTTTTTCATTTTATCTTTATTTATATAATGGATGCTTTGCTTTTGAAATCAAAAGTTATGTTTCCTACTACAGTAGAGCTGGTTTTATTTGTGAGTAAATGCACTCCCTCCAGATATCTCCAGTACTACTATAGAAGGTGATGAGAAAGTCAGAGGCAGGCGGAAGAAACTTAGGTGGTTGTCATTTGGCTGCAGTAAAGCTGGCTAGTGGATGTGGAGTTACCAGCTCCGAATGGGTAATTCTGGTACTTCAGAGGAAGATGTGAGAAAACAGCAGACCCTGTTTTCAGTCTGCTTTTTCAACAACACAGATTTTATTAAGTACAATTATTTTCAATTAAATCATAGAAAGTAATGGTTCCTGACTATTCTGGAGTTACACAAAACAAAAGACTTCTGCTTGTGGCTACTTCATGGTCAGCTCAGTTCTCTGAAGTTTGTTGAATAACTCACACATCCATGTTGCAGAACACAGTTTGTAGATTTGACTAGGAAACATTTGGATACAAACCATGCTCTCAGTGCATCCATATACTATCAGTTCATTCGCCAAAAACACATCACTCAGTTGAACAGTGATCAAATACAGTCCCACATTAGGCAGAAAGGCTAGGCAAACACTGTTGGTAGATGACAACAAAGTCCAAATCACATTCTAGGAGGAAACCACATAATGTAGGGTCATTGCCAATAGATACACCGAAGAGCGAGCTGTGAATATTGGCTGAATGACAAGCGAGGCCATGGCAGCCTGCACCAAACCCTAAATATACCGTGAGCGTTTTGCCACATGACCTGATCACAGAGCCAGCAACCTGTCTAGATATATGCATAATTATATCCAGTGATCCATCGATGAGTCTAATGGGATTGCAAAGCATTAGTTATGTATCTTTAAAAAAAAAAAAATGATGTAATGGAAAGACATGTCCATTCATGTACTCTGTGGCCCTGTGATTGACAGCTGTGAAGAGGGAAGAGTACTGTAGCCAGCCAGTGTCCATTGTGAAAATATTGCCACATTCTGCTTCTTATCCATACATCATTATGGAAGAGAGAAAGCTGTGAGCACGTATTGTACTGGTATAAGCAGCTATTTTATCCACAACAGTTAGGTAGAGCTTCATAGCTGTTTATAAAACACACAACAACATCAATCATTTAGTAATCATGATTATGTGTAAGTCAAAGAGATGCATGCTCAGAACAGATTGACTGCTGAAAATGATGAGTTAACTGTAAAATAAGTGGACTTTGAATAATGGCATAGTCTAACATGTGAATCATCCAGTTGTTAATTACAAAATTATTGTAATTTAAGAACTACTAGTTCTGTCTATGTTGATAAGTGTTTAGCTAAAAGTAAATAAACAGTAATATTTACAAAAATGATGAAAAATGTGCCTGTGAGATATTTGTGAGAAAAGATCATACACACTGCAAGGAAAAAAAAATAATCATTTGAATTCATTTGCCATTTTCTGACATAACACATGTTCTTCCCGAGCAAGGTGGTGCAGTGGTTAGCACACTGGACTCACATTCAGTAGAACGATGGTTCAAACCCGAGTCTGGCCATCCAGATTTTGGTTTACCGTGATTTCCCTAAATCGCTCCAGGCAAATGCCACGATGGTTTCTTGAAAGGGCACAGCTAATTTCCTTCCCCATCCTTGACACAGTCCGAGCTTGTGTTCCATCTCTAATTATGTCAATGTCGAAGGGACATTAAACCCAATCTTCCTTTCCCATATGCTTTAACAACCTTGTCAGTATGTAGTCTGTCAGAAAGTTCTGAGAATGTGGTTTTTTTTTTTTTTTTTTTTTTTTTTTTTTTTTTTTTTTTTTTTTTTTTCTCTCTCCATTGCATGACCTCTAGCACCATAACTGAGCACTTGCAGATACTATATTCTGATGGTGTTGCTGAGCAGTTCTTAATTCACCAACAGCTTGAGGTCTGTTGTGAGGAGTGAAAAATGTTTTTCGTTGCTGTAATTTGTGTCTGTTGCTATCAGGAAATCTCCCACTATACTGCAATCAAGTTTTACCTCAGATTTGAGAAATTATATTTAGAAAACTTTTGAAGTGGTGTGTGTGGTGGTGATTGTTGGTCACACAAGTCTGTAAGTGTATCACAAGAGCGTGGTTTCACTAGAGATTCAAGCTGTGGATGAGCGTGTGCAAAATGTGTGGGATATTGTGTAGAATGGCCATTTAGATGTCAAATGACATCAGAGAAGTTTCAGATGAAGAAAACTACCATGCCCATGATTTATCACAACATCTAGTGAAAACGAGTAGTGTGCATGAAATATTCCACATTATCTGGACATTTCAGGGTGCAGCACAAGTCACAGTTAGAAATTGGACAACTGACCATAATTACTGTCTGGCCATATTGTTAATTTATTGCAACTGTTTTACAATGCTGTTGAGTAAAGAAAAAGCAGTAGCACTTGTACATTGAGGACTTGTGCATGCATACTGCCATGCAGGTTAATCTTGTAGACCATCATAATTTGTAACAGTCAGTCCTCACTTTTGAATCTCACTTTGTATTTATTTATTTTCTTCATTCTTTTTTTCTTCACATTACTGCTTCCTACATTTCAAAATGAATTAATTGTAGATGCTTTATCATATCCCACACCTACTTCTAAATAGTTTTATCTTATTGTAGAATATACACCAAGATGAACATTTATGACAAGTAAGAACTGTATGTTTAAATTTCATCCTGATGCACAGTTTTCAGTTATCACAAACATTCATCTCAGCATGTACTTGGGTTTAAAAAAGTAAATAAAACCTTCTCAAATCAGTATTGTCATTAGCCAGCTCCTCTTCAATCATTGTTCTGCACTTTACTTAGAGATATCACAATCTTTCTTCCCATTAGGAATTACAGTATTTGGCCAACAATGAGCCACACAGTTATCATATTGCAGAATAATTTACTTCCAAATTACCAGTTGGTGAATGTGTGAATGAAATTGATTCATGAACTTTCATTTACACTTTCTCCAATGAAACTTTTCTGGGTATCTAATCACACCGTTATATACCAGCATTTCTGCGACTTTTGGTGAACATGATATTGAGTTAGTGCCGCATTCAGATTTTATATAATTTTATTTCATCGGGCAGCTAGTGTCATACATTGGTGAGCACACACCTAATGTAACATGAGAGGCACATAAAGCTTGGATAATGCAGCAAGTCAGCAATGGCAGAGCATCATAATGAGAATGGAAAACCTATACAATTCCAACAAACTTGTGCACTACCAAGGTAGTGTCTTATCTTTAAAAAAAGGAACAAGAGCGGACTGAGAGTGTGAAGCAGCCTGCCAACATGAATCACAAAAGTATTTTTCTCCAGATGCCATCCTACCAGCTGACAGCCATTTGCGAGGCTAACCCATCATGCACAGCAGTATGCTGAAGGCAGTTAACACTTTTTGTTGTCTGAGCCTTCACCGGCCATTGCAGGAACAGTACTAGATCATTGTACAGGTTCTTTTGCCAGTTACAGCCAGTAGGAATTAAAATAATGACTAGCATCATTAAAGGATGTCAGTCCCCACCTCCCCACTAATCAAAAAATTTGCCAGTGATGTTCATGACTGCCACTACAAGCTGAATGAAATAACTCTATGCAAGATTTAAGTATTTATTAATTCTCCTCAGCTTACATATTTTCCTGCTGCTCTGTGTTCATTCTTGTGTTGTTTTGTACCTTGTTTATCTTATCTGCTCTGTTTCAGCCCTTGTGCTTTGCTTCAGACTTTTCCTGTTTTATTAAACAAGATGCTCTTTCACTGTAATAGGGTAGTCATTACATCTGTAATATTTTTAGTTTTGTGTTATCACTGTGTTTATGTTTCATCATCTTATAAAAAGCTTTGATATAATAGTATTACTGTTACTTTCATCTGTGACATTCATTGGAACATACTAATATATGAAATTCGTTCCTGAAATGAGTTTGCAATCACTGTAAGCGTCTGTAAGGATACTGTTTATGTTGCTTAACAGTCAAGCAATCTAGACAGTGTTATTTGGAGAAATTTTTCACCTTTAATTTTTTTTTTAAATACTTGTATTTCTGTTGCAGGTTACTTTGATTAAAGCATGGAGGCAAATTCCATGAAATGCTAAGAAAGCAATTGAGGCCTGTCTGTTAACAAGAAAAAATTTATTAGAAAAGTGATAACTGCATTTCAGAGAAGAGTGGAATCACAACATAAGTCATGTCAGAGCAAAATTACTTTGTATAATTTATATTACGTTTTAATTTGTGATGGATTATAGACAATTCAACCCATATTATGTGCTTCATATTTTTCTAGAAATACATTTGTTACAACAGTGAACAAATGATTGTAATTTCTATGAAATACAAAAAGTATTAAAAAAGGAAAGCTAATTTTGTTGGTAAAATACATGTCATTTCAGTGGTTCACAGTGACAAAGTGTGTGTAAAGTGTAAAAGTAACAACTTACTTACTCAGTATTTTAAACATAGCCACGCAACAGCAACGGTTCCACGTAATAGGATCAAAAACAGCCGACCAGTTGCAAAGGATAAAGTAATCTTTACCTAGGTTTCGATAGATTTAAATCTATCTTCTTCAGAAGGCGGCAGTATTACATTAACATGGAGTGATATGTCATTGTCGTTTTTACAAACACCTGCATAGCTCCATTAGTCCAAATAAAATATAGCCCTGAGAATAGGGTTCGTCAGACAAATAAAAATTTTTATTTGTCTGACAAACCCTATTCTCAGGGCTATATTTTATTTGGACTAATGGAGCTATGCAGGTGTTTGTAAAAACGACAATGACATATCACTCCATGTTAATGTAATACTGCCACCTTCTGAAGAAGATAGATTTAAATCTATCGAAACCTAGGTAAAGATTACTTTATCCTTTGCAACTGGTCGGCTGTTTTTAATCCTATAACTTACTTACTAGTAGAACCATTGAGTTGTCAACAGACACAAAACAAGACTGAAAACTTTGATAGCTTTTTCGAGCTAGAATAAACATACACACCTGTTCAGCTACAATGTGCCCGCTGAATATCCTGTGCTGGGACTGCAGTTCTGCACCTTGCCAGGGTGAGAGGTTGTGTCAGATGGAGTGGACAGAGTGAGAAATGAGATACAGAGTAAGAGAGACAGAGGGGTAGAGAAGGATGGCTGGTGACTATGACAGACACAGCAAGTGCACAGGATGGAAGATGGGAGTGAATCATAGCAGGTGTATGGAATAACTAAGTGACACAGGTGCCAGAACCGGTGAGTTCATGCAGCATGCAGTGATAAGGAGAGACTACGGGGAAGATGGAGTTGGTGCATGCTGAGTTAAGTGAGGGTCGCGGGACAGGGTAGAAGGTGGATGTAGGACAGTTGGTTAGAAGAGGTCCAGGCCAAGAGGATTATGGGAACAAACAGTATGTTCCAAGTAAAACTCCCATCTATGTAGTTCAGGGAAGCTGGTGTTATGGGAAACGCTTCAGATGGCAGTGGTTGTGAAGGAGCCATTGAAATCAAATGTTTTAAGCTCAACAACTGGGTGACCAACTCTGCTATTGGCCACAGATTGGCAGTTGCTTTTCATTCAGGTGGATAGTTGGTTCTTAGTCATGGGAAAATAAACTGCCTTGCTGAAATTGCAGCAGCACACCATACTTCAGTCTCGTCACGGGCTTGCTTTAGTCCACCATAAGCAGGGCCACCTGTGAAAGCAGCCATACATACCATCTCTGCAGTCCCAGCACAGTGTATTCAGCTAACACAATGTAGCTGTACAGGTACGTGTACATGAACTCTAGCTCGAAAAAGGATTCATCCAATACATATCAGTTCTTTTATTGGAAGTAAAACTAATGAAATTCATCCACACTTGGAACAATACCACTCTGTGGGTTTGAATGAAGACTGATTAAAGTCGTAAATATTCCTAAGTATATAAGATGAGAAAGGGAGAATAAAGATGGCTGGAAGCCTATGTGATGAAAAGACCATTGACAGAGGCAGACATAGCACCAATTAGAAGCTGTGACAGAGAGAGGGGGGGGGGGGGGATAAACCATTAAGTCTTGCTATCACTCAAAATAATGGTTACTCAGACTACAGCTAGAAACTCTTCAATTGGAAGACACGCATAAGTAACATGTAGAAAAATAAAAGGGAAACAGGCAGAATTTATAGGCATAACAAAATTAAACATTCGGTTTGAGAAAGCCAATCAGAAAAAAAGAAACAGGAAGAGAAGCAAGTTAAGTAAACACTTGTTCAAGGTGAGATGGAGAATAGTAACCTGAAGCTGCATAACAATGTTTATCTATATCTGAGCAGTATGTCTGCAGTATATTTGGCAACTGAAGCACACCTTTTTATACAAGAAACAACTAACTACCACATGAACTTTCACTGTGCAGTGTAGTGTGTGCTGATATGAAACTTCCTGGCAGATTAAAACCATGTGCTGATTGGGACTTGTATCAAGGCCATTTGCCTTTTGTAAGGAAGTGCTCTACCTCTTTTGAATGCAAAAGGCAGAGGTCCCAGTTTAGAGTCCCAGTATGACATACAGTTTTAATCTGCAAACCACTCTCTGCTGCAGAGTGAAAATTCATTGTGGGAACTTCTGTATCCCTAGGCTGTGGCCAAGCCATGTCTCTGCAATATCCTCTCTTCCAGGAGTGATGGCCTTAAGTTTTTCAGGAGAACTTATGTGAAGTGTGGAAGGTAGGAAATGAGGTACTGGTGGAAGTAAAGCTGTGAATTGTGTTCGGATAGCACAGTTAGTAGAGTACTTGCCTGCGAAAGACAATTGAGTCCCAGTCTTGAACAAAGTTTTAATCTGCCAGGAAGTTTCGACAACTAACTGATTATCACTGTAATAATGATAAAGCCTGTGCATATTAATTATATGAGTAGAAATATCTTCTGAGCACATGGAGGATACAATGATTGATCCACTTTCTCTCTCTCTCTCTCTCTCCCCCCCCCCCCCTCCTCCCCCTCCCTCCACCCCTCTGTGTGTGTGTTGGGGGCAGGGGGGGTGGGGGGGAAGGAGTCTATACGTGTGCTCGCACAGGTGGTTGTTGTTTTTAATTCTACCGAAGGTAATAACTCACCATACGATTGCCACATGGAGTGGTTGACAGCACCTAAACAAGGAACTTAGCAAAACTTGAAGTCTTCCTTTTGCACATGGTGCCTACTCAGCAGTTATTTTATATATATATATATATAAATTATGGTGAATTGTAGTAAGTGAAGTGGAGTGTCTGAGTTTAAGATAGTATGGGCTACCAGCAGCTTGAATGGTATTATCGGCAATGCTCAAGCTATTTATCACTTAAGAGATTGGATGAGTGTTTAGGTTTTGTGGGTCATGCCACACAGAAATGTGAAGTTGTAATGTAGGACGCAACTTCTCTGTTAAAATTCTCCGTAATATTGATTTATTTGGCATATATTTCTCAGTAATTGTTTGATAGTGTTAGCAGCACAGTACTGTTGTTGAAGGAGCTTGTATTAACTATTTGTAGGAAAAGTCCATAGGTTATTTGGAATCAGAAAAAGCCATGCAAGGCCATTTGATTATGCTCATTACAAGAAAATCTATTTTTTTCTGTTGCTCTTAACCAGAAAATCTTAAGATCAGTGTTATTGGATTTTTAAATTTTAGCTATTTTTAAAAGTGACTAGAAAAGAGCAAAAATATGCTGCTAATAATTATGCGAATGACTGTGTCATTGCTGTTGCCTTTCTAAGGCACAATATGATCTTGCTCAAGGCAAACACATCAGATTTTCCAAAATGCCACCCCTCTGCAAAGCCACAGCTGCCCTTCGGGTCTTACTGCCATTCTAATAATTCTCCATTTTAAAGAGATTTCCATGCATGACTATCTTCAAGCAATCTTTAAAAATGAAATAAAATAGCTGCACTCACCCATAATTATGATGATATATATGTGAATGACATTATGATGTGCGAAATGACACTTAAACTTCCAGGTTAAAGAACTTATTCTCACATGCTCAGAGGGAAGAAGTGAGAAAAATTAAAGGTATGAGTAAGCATGTAAAGCATAGGATGATGAAAAATGTAGATGTTTCCTGTACCATTAATGTTGCACTGTTATTATGTTGTAGAAATGATATCGTAGTTTGTAATAACAGAGTGAAATATCTAGCTGCTTGTAGAACGTGGATGTCAGAGTTGTTGTTACATCAGTCTAGAGTTTAATGTTCCAGCAAACTGTTCTTAGTACAAGAAGCTACCAGTGGAAGACATGAAGGATGACATGTAATTCATTACATACAAATCACAGTAACATTCTGAGGGTAATGTGAAAATTTGTTGATGTATTATAGAAATGGCCTTGATATATTTGTACTTTGAATTTCATTATGTCAGGTGATGTTACACAAAAATGTTAGGTCTTGATTTGATCTACTGAACAGTTCTTTTTATTTAGCTTTTAAAAGTAGCTGACGTATGAATATTTTTCAATAAAAACTTTTATGCAATCGCACTGGAAAATCTGGGATGGAATGTAACAACATTATGAAAATGATAGTTGCTACTTACCATATTGCAGAAATGCTGAGTCGCAGATAGGCATAACAAAAAGACTGTCACAAAATAAGCTTTCAGCCAACAAAGTCTTTTTGTTGTGCCTATCTGCGACTCAGCATCTCCGCTGTATGGTGAGTAGCAACTATCCTTTTCATAATATTCTTATGCCTTCACAATATTTTTCTTGTTGCGCAGTTTCTTACCAATCTTAAACTTTCATGCAAATCTGATAATAGTGAGCCTCTTGCTTCATTTCCAAAAGTAAAGGAAACAACAGCTTAATAAAGACATAATTTTACTTCTCTGCAGGGCACATGTGAATTATGTCCCAAATCTGCAATCATAGATGGAAACATAAAGAAACTGCCAGTACGATACTGGGTGAATGATGATGAAAAGTATATGATATATGGCAGTGTGGGTATATGAAGAAAGAGTACAGTACATTTTACATGAAGAATTATGCACAAGAAATCTCTTTGAAATGTGGGTATTGCATTTGTTGAATGCGCAAGGTGGGTATTGCATTTGCTGAATTCGTAACAAAAGCATAAGGGATACAACAGTGATCAGAACATGGACGCCATTGCTACTATGAGGCAAAGTCGATTTCATCTGCTGAAAAGGATATATTGGTCTTTCTTGAATTTAAAAGTGATTCTTCTTACTAATTACCATGCAAACTGCAAAACAATGGCTGGTAATCACTGTGCAAGTATTCTACACCCACAGAGTGAAAGAAAAATATACAATAATAAATCAAGATTGGAAAAGGGGGGAAGTTATCTTTCATCAAGACAAAGAAAATATATTATCTTGAATAATACTTTGTAGATGAAAAAAAAAAGGATTGAATGAATTAATATAAAGAGGGACCATGTCAATAAGTAATTGATTTTTGCTCTAAAATAAAGCTTTTTGATGCCTGGCCAAGTATTTTTCACAACACTCTCTTATTATCTCTGGCACTGAGTATTTGGCATTTACCTTGTTTCCTGTCTTATACTGGTTTTTACAAGCATCAAAGTGCCTGACCAGTCAGCAAATTACTAGTTTTATAGTTCACATCTGTGTAAGAGGCCAAGAATATTTCGCAATGTGTCACATCACCATAGGTTTTCGTAACGCTACCACATATTCTTTAGTTTTGCAATCTGCACAATTAACATAATAAGTTACTAGTAAACCCTTTTGAAATAAAATTAATATGAAGTGTGTGTTTCATAACAGGTGAAATTAGTTCATGTATCTAAGCCTTTGCAGATCTTTGGATTTGTCCATGTTGTTTGAGTACATTGGTCAACTCCCAATGATATTAATTTTAATGCACCATTAGGTGTTTACTAATAACTGTAATGTGTTAACTGGTGTTTTCAGAAAGTTAACGAATTCTACTCTGCAGAGAATTCTTTGTGAACCTGTTTAACTTACGGAATGTAAGTTAAGATCCTGTAATATATTGAACATAAGGTCAAGCAACAGACAAGTCAGTAGGTGCGTGTAAAGCTGGTACAGCTTCTAATATAATAAGTGATAAAGTTGAATTTAGCCACCTAAGTGTGATTTCTTATAGTGAAAGCAAGTAGTAGATTGGATATAATTACAAAGAATGGCACTAGGAATGAATTGAACATTTGTATATTAGGAAGTAAAATCCATGAAAATAGAACAAAATGGGAAAATCATAAAAGAAAACACGAAAGGAGAAGATAAATGAGATTGAGGGAAAGGTGGGAGTAGCTGTAGGCAAATGTCTATTTCTGAGGTGTAGAAAAGAAGCAGCTGTGACAGTAAAATTCAATTAGCTGAGTCACAACAGACACACTTTTTTTACTTTCATTTCTAGTCCTGTGTTGTTTCCCAGATGTGATAAAGCTGCTACGAGCTTTGGTCAGCTTGACATTTGCTTCTTTTGTGTGAATACGAAGGGAAAACAAAATGTGATCATCTCTCTTTCGTTTTAATGGATGATGCTTTTTACACATGGTTCTTTAACAAGTCTTTTTTGGTTAGTACTTGGTATACATTTAACTGAATTGATTATAAAGACACAAAACTTTTCAGTATTCTATTCTACTTGGTTTAACATCATTTTCATTTATTATGTGGATGGGTACAGTACTGGAGAATTTATGGGTTTCAAGATATTTGAAACATTTACTGTGTGTGTGTGTGTGTGTGTGTGTGTGTGTGTGTGTGTGTGTGTGTGTAGTGTAACTATGGACTCGGCTTTTAATGCAGGACAATGATTAATAGTGTCTTTCAGAACACCTGCTCTGCTATGACTCACACCCAGAATAGATATATTGAAGAATACTATACAACCTGTCAGCTTTATCCAGTGATGCTATGAGCCAATATAGCGACTGTCGTCACACAGCTACGTGTATCTTAACTACGAAGGTATTTGGGCTCCAGCAGGAGAACGGAGGTTTTGTGTGAGTGTTCCTTTTATTAACTTGCAAATTTCAAACCAAAATGGGAAAATAGAATTTTTTACCCAGAATGTTGATATGACTACAATATATTAACTTCAGTACACCCCACTGAATCTTACAAAACACACAGACATAAAATTCAATAAAAATTAATAGGCGATTGTTTCTAAAATTTGTATAGTGAGTTGCTAAGTCTTCTCCCAACTGTTAACATAATTCTCAAGTGTGAACGTTGCTCAAATAAAAATATACATTTTCCTTCATAATCATATTAGTCATATATAAGAGCGGAGTAAAAGAAAAAAAAATCGTTATTTTTACTTGCACCTGCACGACTTTGCCAACATCATGGTTGTGTTGTCATACTGATTGAGGCAGTGCTGTGATTTTCACTAGATTCAAATTTGTGAGAAGTAGGGTTAAAATCATTATCTGGCTTCAGGTTGTCTGTAGTTTCCATAAATCACTTGTGCCAAACACCTCAATAATTCCTTTGAAAATGATGCAGCCAGTTTCCTTGTTGGTCTAGCCCAAGACATTCCATCTCTAATGATATTGTCTTTGGCAGGATGTTAAACCATAATTATTGTGTTACAAATACAATTCTTAAACTACTACATACAAGACCTGTGTTTCACAGGTTACTGCTTCTGTTTTAATAGTTTGTCTTGAACATTGTACATGGTCACAGCAAAATGCAATTTCAAAAATCTCAATTGGACAAAAAATATAATTAATAATCCTTATCAGAAGAGTGAAATATGAATTGGTCATTGTCTTTTGATAAGACACCCACATAAAAATGTTTCCCTCAGACAAGGTGATTTGGAGACATGCACATCGGTTAGCTTTCACTGGCTCAGTTTTGCACATTGATTTCTTTTATTTGCTTGTCCTATAAGGAAAAACAAGAATTGTTCTGGTATGATTATGATATCACATTTCTGTGAGTGCATAATACTGTTCAGAGACTACTGTTTTATTAGTCCTTGGTACCATCTACTCTGTAGAGACCACAGCCACACCAAGGAATGTCAAGAAATGCAATTACGACATGTCCCAATTTTTCAGTTTCATTCTAGACGTTTTTTACGTGTTTCTTGATGAGAAATCATAAACTACATATATCACCATTACAATTATTTCTCCAGCTCTTGCAACAGACATGTCGAAGACTAGTAATATCTAAGTGAATTGAAATGCTGTGATTTTGCAAGGTGGACTATGTATTGACGTGCAGGTAATAAGATTTAACCTGAAATCAAAATATTTTCACTAGATGACAGAAAATGTTGAGATGATCTACATATGAATTCAAGAAATAATGAAGTTGAAACTGATGGTGCTACTACCTGTACTGTAGATAGTCTTTATGACTCCTTACACTGTACAGATTTTTCCCCACACACTCTGAGGCTGTTTGCTTCAAAGAAATCTGTTAGGCCTGATCTTATATAAACAGTTTGACTATATGCATGAGAAGTAACTCACAAATTTAACAGGTACTTACAACTTGATAAGGGAAATAAGAAAATAATGTTTAGCAATATACTGAATCAAATTTAAATGTTTGATTACCAATTTTCAGGCTGAAGGACACATATCAGTAATGTCCTGACAACTGAAGGAAAGAACAAATAAGCACACACACACACACATTTACACAAAAAACACATTCATCAGTGACTTTATTCTTTTAAAAACTGCTTAAATGACAGTGAACACTATAACATATTTTGGAGGAACAATGACAATTATCTTGTGTGTATTTATTCAGATAGTTCAGTAGAATTACACTTCATAATTTCCATGTCTACAGTTTATTGTGTTGCTGTTGTTGGCCAATTTGCGGGAGGGTGTTGAAAATACTTGTGACTGCATGACTATTTAATGTTAAGCTGTTGTTCCTGCAGCCATAGACAGGTGACTTCTTGGATGTTTATAGCTCAAAATTTTACATAACTTATACCACAGTAGTTACGCTGCTAGGTACAACTAATACTTTATTGGATAAAACGATTGTGGAATCATAAAGTTAGATTTTTGCAGGACAGAGACACGAATTTTTGGTCCAAGTTAATATGACAAGCAGGAAACTATTAAGCGAATTAAGTTCCACATTGCTGTCTTGTCGAATTATGTGAAAGAATGTACCTTTAATATACGTGTACAAAATTTGTATCACGAAAATGAAAATTTAGCAACAAATTAAATGTCGGAATGTGTAAAATTTTTTGACGTGTCGATATAAAGGCACTCATAACCTAAAGCGGAACGCTGATGCTGTTTTCTAGGCATAGAAGTCTGTAACGTGAAGAACTATCGTAGAATGGCTAATACACTTGAATCTACTCTTATATTCTAGTTCTTTTTTACATTACACAGTCACTAAAACAACGCGGCGCTTCACAATGTCAGCATCCGTAAATATAAGATTAAAACATTTATTTAATTCTCACTGCTGAAACAGACAGTACATTTAATTGTCTGGCGCGTGGAAGTCAAACACGTGATATACATAATATTCCAATATTTTGTATTTGCACTGCAGATTTCAATCATTCGATTTTAACGCGAAAATCGGGTGGTACTTGCACTGGCCTCTCTGTACGCATGCGCGCAGCCAGCGGGCAGCTACTATACTGAGTGGGGACACGACCAATGAGAAAGAAGCATTCGGTCATCACTGGCCAATGGCAGACGTGGAATGACGTCATCCTAAAAATAGAACGCATGAGTCACTTTTATAAGGCCTGAGACCTGTCTGTATGGCATATGCTTGTTGGCAAGTCTGAGGAGAAGACGTGCGTTAGTAGTTGCGCGTGTTGTGTAGTGGCCGTTCTCGTACGGCGCCAGTGTTGTATTGATCGTAGCGCGACGTCGGTAGTCCTGCAAGTGCGAGCGGTGAGTCACGCTCAGTTGTTGTCGTTCGGTGGAAGGCGGTAGATGGTTCGCAACTGCGCCGTTCCCAGGATGGAGACGACGTTCTATGAAGAGGCTGCGGCGTACCAGCAAAGGCTGGGCGATGTCAACCACCTGAAACGTAGCCTGACACTCGACTTGAACAGCGTGCGGTCAGCATCTAATGCAAAGAGGCCACGGTTCAACGCGTCTGTGACGAACGGGATGGTTGGTGGACCGCCAGTCCTGTCTTCGCCGGATCTGAATCTCCTGAAGATCGGGTCTCCCGAGCTGGAGAAATTGATCATCGCGCAGAGCGGCCTGGTGACTGCGGCGCCCACGCCAACCCCGTCCCAGATTCTCTTCCCGCCAACGGTCACGGAGGAACAGGAGATGTATGCGCGAGGTTTCGTCGACGCGCTGAACGAGTTGCACACCAGTGACTCGAGCCAAATGAGCGCGGGTCTCGATGTCCCTGTTACTTCGAGCAATGGTGTTACTTACACTACGCTTGAAAGCCACGCGGGCGGCGGCGGAGGCCATGTGATTCAGCAGACGACGTTCCCTCGCCTGTCATCGTATGGTGTTGTTATGTCACCTCCGGAAGTGGTGGTCAAGGACGAGCCACAGACTGTACCTAGCCTAGGCTCCTCCCCGCCTCTGTCGCCCATCAACATGGAATGTCAAGAGAAGATCAAGCTGGAGAGGAAGAGGCAACGTAATAGGATAGCTGCTTCAAAGTGTCGCCGAAGAAAACTCGAACGCATCTCGAGGTTGGAAGAGAAAGTAAAGCAGCTGAAAGGAGAAAATAGCGAGCTAGGCAGCGTCGTCCATAAGTTGAAGGAGCAGGTGTGCCATCTAAAAGAACAGGTTATGGATCACGTGCACAGCGGCTGCCAAATAATGGTATCTTCGCATTTCTGAACGACGCATCCTCAATATTATTTTTTGAGTCTGCACTTCGTCATACGGGTCGACGGAAGATACGGATGACTACGCCCGTCGCTGTTTGACAAGCTGATCCGACTTCCCACAGTCAGTGTGTCGTGCAATTTGTTTACATGTTGAGTGGGTGGGTTGCGCATGCGTGTGACCGTGAGGGAGGTGGCTCGCAGTTTTAACGTGCGAATGTGGGTGTATGCGCTCGTGCGAGCGATCGGCTGTGGGATGGGTCGGCCAGCTGTTTGGCTGTGAGTGTGTATGAGTGCGGCCAGCCTCGTTTGCGCAAGAGCAACGGGAATGTGTGGCCGAGCAGCATCTGGGAGAATGCGTTAAGTTTCTTCCAAGCCAGTGTATACTCCGTGAGTGAGTAATCATATAGTATTAATAATGAACTGTGAATAGACTAAGCTGTTTGTTTACAAATAGTAAATTCGGAGTTCATAAGCATTCCTAATCTGTAATGTAAAATCGGGACGTTCATTGCTTTGCGTAACTAAAGTCCCGCTTTGATACAGACACTTTATTTCTCGAACCAAGGCAAGTTCTACATCTAGTCACGACCGGTCAAGGTCATGAAAGTTCTTTGTATTAAGTGCTAGGTAATGTGATGTGATTTTGTTTGTATTCAGTGTGAAGGTATGCTAAGCTTTGATGCTACCAGACAGTTTTTCAAAGTTTTCAAGAAGTCATATTTTGTATCTTGTGAATGTTTGCAAATCTTGTGCCGACATTAGCTTTCTTATGGTCGAGCTTCATATTTAGCTGAAGAGATATAAATGATAACTCAATGTCTTTCCAATAATGCAACGTGCCTTTTTAGAAGTTTATTTTGGATCTGCTATCTGAATCCTCATATTCCCAAAGTGACCTGCAGCAATTTAAGCTTTTGTAAATACAAAGATTTTTAAATACCATTTTTATACTTCATTTCATCGAGCAATAAGCATATGATGAAAATGTGTGACCGAAATGTGATGTTAAAGTGAAGATAATTATTGTGAAAACCTTTTTTATGAATAATTTTATTTTTGACAAAATAAATTCATATGTATATATATGTGCTCATATTTTATTCCTTTTCAACTCCATTCCCTACCATTCCTTTTGGTATAATGAAATCATTTTATGGATGCGTAGGAAGTTTACGACTAGAATAAATTGGCAGTGCCAGCATATTTCATGGGCAATTGTAGTTCATTCGTAGTGGGTAAATTCAAAATATCTATTGCATTTGGGTATCTGGTATCTAAATTTTGTGAAGTCAGTTTTTTACAAACCTACGAGCATAAACGTGTTGTGAGCGTGTCACTGTTCAGAATATCCGAAATGTTTGTGTAGGCTACGAATAATTAAACTGATATTGATTTTCATACATAAGCAAAGTAACACACTTACGATGGCTGATTTTTTTTAAATAACATGCTTGCACAAAGCCAATAATATTCATTAAAAAAATTTAATATGCTTGACGTTTATTTGTATACCAATGAGATGACAACAAATGTTGAAAAAGCTTGATGGGTATAATTATGTATATATGTGGTACTGCTGTTTGCATTTAGTATATCTATTACACAACTTAAAAAAAAAAAAAAAAAATCACTCAAGGTGATATGTGCTAAGTACTGAAAATGAACCTACAGAGCCTTACAGCACCGGCTTCACCCAAAGTTATTTTTTTCATAAATTTCTTCTTGGTAATTACAAAAAAGTGAAATGTCTTATTAATGCTTCTCACTGTAAATCATTCTTTTACCCGTGAGTTATTATTTGCACTAATTTCATGACTGTGCTCTCGATATTTTGTTGTTCATTAATTATTGTGTGTCCTATATCAGCAGGGCTTATAGAAATTCAGTTTTTCAAGTAATACGCTTCTTCCTTTTCATCATTGCCGATTTGACAAACATACTAGGCACATTTGATAATATTTGCATAAGATAACTTTTTGTTTTCCTTGCTCAATGCTGAGTACTTTCGGCAACATTTTTTTAATCACAATACCGGTACGTCTTCCATTCACACTTTTGTATAACTCTTTATTTGCAAGAGGAAGTGCTGAATAAAATATGTGTGACTTTAGTGGATTACCTGCATTATATTTAGCTGTAAGCTAGCAGCTGCTTCTGCTGATATTTTTTCATCGAGTAAACTGCTGTTCACAGGAATGAGGTAAGTATATTGTTTACTGCTACTCTTCGGTCTCTCAGACTTATTTCTGCTGTAAAACGGGGCTACCAGCTTTGTATATGGAAGAATTAAAAATGTTCTTTACTTATTTCGCTTTGTCAGATACCGATTTGTCTTCGCGTTTGTTCTTGGCACGCTTCCAGAGGACGATTATAGACGTCAGAATAGAAAATAGAAGGCGACATATTGGAGCTTATTAACTTTTCTATATAGCGTCCTAAAGAAATAGTCCTTGTAGTTTTAAAGAAGGATAGCATTCACTCATCGTAAAGAGATCTGCGCGGGAAGGGAATGTGAGAGTTCAATCTGTAAGTCTTTTATCCACGGATATTAAAATTGTTGAACCACTTCAATCAGTTCGGTCATGCGCCGCCTGAGCTCAAATGGTAGGATTGCCTGTGCCTAAATTTTCGTCCTTTTGAAGTCGTACCTTGTAATTGACTAATGACACATTTTAATGCAATAATTAATACTCCTGACACGGAGCGGAAGTTAAGCTTTCTGTCGTAATTAATGACTTGCATTACGTGAAATTTTCGCAGATTCATTTCCTCAGCACTGGAAAATCAAATAAAGTTGTCACATGTTGCACACTGTTTTAAATTTGGTCATATATTCCATTTGCCAAATGTAAGTTAATTCGCCATAGCGTTGAATCATGTTAAGATGCTACACTTCTCAGTCTAATGTTTCCAGTACACTGCGGTTTGAAGCCAGTACAGTGGCACTCCATTACACTATCATCGATGGTTATGTAATGCAAATAGACATAAATATTAATATTTAAATCTGACATAATGACAGTGATAGAATCCAGAAAATTTGTAGATTTTTTAATATAACCGATTGCGACTGAAATTATCAGATTCATCTAGAAAAGGTAAAAGAGAATATGATTATTATTGGGAGGATTACACTAATTTAAAACAGTAGCCTGTAGGAATTAATATTTGTTATTGTTTATCATGCTGTTTTATTACGTTTAAGTCTTTTTTGGGTACATATTGTTATCGGTACTTTTCAATCCATCAAACTAATTTCTGCTGTACTGTACCAAGGCAGGGTTGGTCTCCAATATCAACTTCTGCTGCTTCTCATATCATTACATGAAGGTACGTCCAGTATTGTTGTATATGAATGTAATGCGCCCGTTGAAATAATTACCGACTTGCACATACTTTTGTCTTTTCTAGATGTGTGTGTTGAAGTTCATGTAGATCGAAACCGGTTATAAAATAAAACATTTTGCGATGGAAGACTTTTAAATTATACAAAAGAAAGTCGCAGTACTGAAACTATTGTTTTAACCCTTATCGTTACTGGGAATATATCAGCGGACATAAGCACCAGCACAAGCTTTTATCCGTAGATATGTTGTTATCGCGAATATCTACATCTGCGCAACCCTACGTATCTTGTACCGTAAATTCCATGATGAAGGGTGAATCCGTGATAATATTACAAAATTTCGGGGATGATGGAGAATATTAGGGGACTCTGGGCCAGAAACGACCTAGTCGAAGTTACAAGCGAAAACTGTTCTAATACCACTGACCGTGGAATACATGTACTGGTACCGTTGTTGCTAAGACAGTAGGGTAGGCAACTTTCAAACGTGGTAATACGGCCCAAAACAGGACAAAAAGTCTTGTAAACAAGGGCTGTAAAATATGTACCTTAAGAATTACGAGGACTTGTTGATCTTCAGTACTGTGAAAACTCTCTTCTACTGAACAAGTGCCTATAGCTCTTAAGATGTACGTTTTAGAGCCCGTATTTACCAGACTTTCTTTCTTGTTTTGGTCCATACTACCTCTTCCAAAAATATGGAAACGAAAGAGCTTGCATTAGTAGAGATTTGTTTCATAGTATCGAAAAAGAACATGTGCTCATAGCTATTAGGGTATGAATTTTAGAGCCTATGTTTACTGGATAATTTTCTCGTTTCAGTCCATACTACACTCCTGACAGTTGTCTTCCCTACAGTCATATCAACAACAGTACTGGTACATGTATTCTTCTGTCAAGGTTAGCTTACCTCAAATTGATGCATTAACCTTCTACGTCATCCCTGAAAGTTTGTAACAACTTTACAGAATCACCCTGTATATTAACAAGCAGCCACTGCAGACAGCCTGTGTAAAGTATAAAAACAAATTATGACTGTTGCAAATCTACTCGCGCTAATAATCACGAGTTATTTCTGTATTGCTTGCTTGTGTGCACTGTCACGGTTCAATACAATATTTAAAAAATCTTATGGTGGAGTTTGATTTTAATAGCTGTGTCCTTTTTTTTACTAATAGACTTTGTAAAGAGAACATATTCTACTTCTCGCCCTTTATGGTTACGAATTATACTACTGACAGAATTGACGTTTGTTGTATAGCAGCCGTTTTGCATTGAAAGTAAATCTCCGAAGTGTACTTCCTGGAATTCGAATATTTTCTTTGGCCTGCTGCTTTGTAGAGTGCTCCGTAGTAAATACGTTGTAAGTATTGTTCAGTATGTTTGTTATCTTTTTCCCTCGCCGTAATGCTTCGATCAGGGCCTACGCAAGTGAAGGTGCGTTGTACCATTTTGTTGTGGTTACTCTAGCGGCGTGCTACGGTAGTGTGAAAAGGGGTTTCAATCATTACCAGTTCAGACATATGCCTGGTAACGAACAAAGGATTAATTTCGTCACTTATTTCTTTTTCGCGGCGATGATTACAACTTTAATGATTGCACCTTGTAGTAGGCCTGATGGACAGTCTGTATTGTCTCGAACCGCGCGACTGCTACGGTCGCAGGTTCGAATCCTGCCTCGGGCATGGATGTGTGTGATGTCCTTAGGTTAGTTATGTTTAAGTAGTTCTAAGTTCTAGCAACAAAAGCAAAACGAGGATAATGGAATGTAGTCAAATTAAGTCGGGTGATGCTGAGGGAATTAGATTAGGAAATGAGACACTTAAAGTAGTAAAGGAGTTTTGCTATTTAGGGAGTAAAATAACTGATGATGGTCGAAGTAGAGAGGATATAAAATGTAGACTGGCAATGGCAAGGAAAGCGTTTCTGAAGAAGAGAAATTTGTTAACATCGAGTATAGACTTAAGTGTCAGGAAGTCATTTCTGAAAGTATTTGTATGGAGTGTAGCCATGTATGGAAGTGAAACATGGACGATAACCAGTTTGGACAAGAAGAGAATAGAAGCTTTCGAAATGTGGTGCTACAGAAGAATGCTGAAGATAAGGTGGGTAGATCATGTAACTAATGAGGAGGTATTGAATAGGATTGGGGAGAAGAGAAGTTTGTGGCACAACTTGACTAGAAGAAGGGATCGGTTGGTAGCACATGTTTTGAGGCATCAAGGGATCACAAATTTAGCATTGGAGGGCAGTGTGGAGGGTAAAAATCGTAGAGGGAGACCAAGAGATGAATACACTAAGCAGATTCAGAAGGATGTAGGTTGCAGTAGGTACTGGGAGATGAAGAAGCTTGCACAGGATAGAGTAGCATGGAGAGCTGCATCAAACCAGTCTCATGACTGAAGACCACAACAACAAGTTCTAGGGGACTGATGTCCACAGATGTTAAGTCCCATAGTGCTCAGAGCCATTTGCACCATTTTGTATTGTCTCGCATCCGTTCTTGCGGTAATTCGTATCTATTTCAGAGACATCTTCCTGGTGGGAAGCGGGCTTCGACTAACTCTGATATTAGAACATGAACTTTTATGTGAAGCAGATTACACTGTGGAAGGGAAAATTGTCTGAAATGTCATTTATGGTTAAGTGCAATGTGGACAGAGAAGGGGGAGGGCACAATTTCTCGCGCGCCTGTGCAGAGCTCGTTGGTGGCCTTGAGCGTCGCGGCGGCGCTGCGCGCACAAACAGCAGAAGGCCAGCCGTTGCGTTGCCCGCCCTGCCGCGTTACATTTGCTGTCTAGTGGGTGGGAGGCGGAGGCGGGCCCGCGCGCGCCATGACTGATGCGCTTATCGCGACTGAAACTATCGCTTGTTTTCAGCCTGAAGTGCTGCATTCCGACATTCACTCGCGTGTTCCTTTCCGCGCACTTGTAGTTCATGTAATCATTAAATAAACAATCCCACGTAAGTAACAGTGCGTTGATTAGCCGCGCAAGTGCAGGCACAGCAAATTGTTATTTGCTTGTTTATTTATCTCGCAGTGTTGGATGGCAGTTCTAGAGTCAAGGCTTCAGTTGATGGAAACGGACTCAGTTCCGCCAAAATTTTCGCTGAGAAAGAAATCGTTGCTCGCTTGAAAGTAAGGTATGAAAGCGGAGATTTCTTTTTGAGGATGGGTGACAGCCACTAGCCATTGCACCAGTCCTCGAACTTCTGCAGGTCCGCCTAAATTACGCTAGTCTTCCTGCGGTGCACCGTGCTGAGGTCGCTGTTATCGGTGGATTCCGCCGTCTACCGAGATCGGCCTATCTTTTCAGATTATGAGCGCGGTCACACTGTAGCGGATAGTCGGTGAAATTCAAATCAGTTTGTTATCTTCGGTTAAACCGGCCTACGTTCTCACAAATGGGGGGTGAGAAACAGATGATACATTGAGTTGTGGTATTCTGAGGTTAAAAATACGGTAATCGAGATATAGTTGGGAATCTTTGGACTGAAATCGCAGATTTATTGGAAAAAACAAGTAGGCAAAACCTGTATCGGAAATTTTAGATGTAAATTACAAGCTTAAAAATAATTTGTGCAAGTAAGAAGGATGGCGTATCTTGTGCTTAAAGTTAGTGCATTGGATCTTGTTTTTGCTTTGTGGTAGGTGGACATTAGCTGTCTACAAATTATTATTACTGCTTATGACGTTTTTATGCCTATAGGGTGGTGATTCTGTTACAGAAAATGGTTTGCAAATGTGGAACAATGTGTTCCCACTTTTCAGTGCTTTACGTGTCCAGAGTATCTTATTCTAAACTTTGTTTGTCTTTCACATGTATGCTAAATGACAGTCATTGAAGGATAATTAACAAATGTTTGCACAACTTAAAACAAATTCAGAAAAACATATGTTTGTAATCATGTTTTCTAGGGTCACAACCAATCATCTCGAGTATGTAAAGCCGAAGACTCGTACGTGACACACTTAAGCGGATAACGAAAGCTATTTCGGAGTACCGTACTTGTAGAGGTGTGATCGAACTTTGTTAAAAATCCGATAGTCAAATTAAAGATGCAGTTCTGGCTCAAGTTAAACTAGACGGAAACTTCAGTATTTGACATCTGGAGACTACACTTCCCAATATTCAGGCCTACACCAAGTTTTAAAAGCTAGTACCTTGACTCTTGCACGCCAGACAGTACAAAATGTTCGATTTATTCTAGACCGAATTCTGGAGCTGTGTTTTTTGCTATTGCACTAAAAAGACACTGTGATATAGCTGATTTCCTTTATTAAAAGCTGCACTCACTATGAAATAATACTGCCACTAATAGCCTTGTTACTTCCGTTCTCATATCCTCTGAGCAGGTGTTTAAAGAGCTTTGAAGTTTCCAGTACTAGAACTTGTTTATCTGAATATATTGCCAGTATTGCACTAATTTTCACCATTTTTAGAATAAAGCGAGCTGCTACGAAACCATAAATCTACCTTCGGTTAGTTAAATAATACTTGCTTACTCACACACACATTTTTCCTTGAGTCATATAAAAGAAACAGTACCGACTTTAAACAAGCAACTTAAGCATTATGTGTTCATAACCTCATTGGCAAAATCTTTATAAACCGAAGTTGCAATTCCTACCACTGCAGCATAATTAGCCGTAGCGGAGCAATGTTTTTTAGGAGGGATTCTTAGTGCGTTGTACCACTGAAACCACATATTTTCGTTTTTTTTAAATACTTCTAACTGGTCTGATGCAGCCTGCCACGAATTCTTCTCCTGTGCCAACCTCTTCGTCTCAGAGTAGCATTTGCAACCTACGCCCTCAATTATTAGCTGGATGTATTCCAATCTCTGTCTCCTTCTACAGTTTTCGCTCTCTGCAGCTCCCTCTAGTACCATGGAAGTTATTCCCTGACATCGTAACAGGTGTCCTACCACCCTGCCCCTTCTTAATGTCAGTGTTTTGTATATAATCTTTTCCTCTCCAATTCTGCGCAGAACCAGCATTCATTCCTCAAATTAAGGCCTAAGATTGATACTGGTAGAGTTCTCTTGGCTAGGAACGTCTTTTTTACCGGCTAATCTGCATTTGATGTCCTCCTTGCTCCGACTGTCATGGGTTGTTTTACTTCCTAGGAAGCAGAATTTATTCACTTCGTCTACTTCGTGACCGCCAGTCCTAGTGTTAAAGTTTCTTGCTATTCAACGAGATTCTGCTACGTCTCTTTACTTTCGTCTTTCTTCGATATACTCTCAATCCGTCTTCTGTAGTCAGTAGACTGTTCATTCCGTTCAGCAGATCTTGTAATTCTTCTTCACTTTGACTGAGGATAGCAATGTCACCAGCGAATCTTATCATTGATATGCTTTGACCTTGAATTTTAATTCCACTCTTGGAAAATTTGTGGTAAGTTCATATGGGACCAAACTGATGAGGTCATCGGTCCCTAGGCTTACACACTACTTAATCTAACTTACGCCAGGGACAACACACACACCCATGCCCGAGGGAGGACTCCAACCCCCGACGGGGCAATACGCCTAAGACCGCGTTGCTACCCCGCGTGGCCTCCACTCTTGAACCTGTCTTTTATTTCCATTATTGCTTCTTCGATGTATAGATTGAACAGTAGGGGCGAAAGACTACATCCTAGTCTTACACCCTCTTTAGTCTGAGCACTTCGCTTTTGATCTTCCACTCTTCTTATTCCCCCTTGGTTCTTGTACATGTTGTATGTTACCCGTCTTTCCCTACAGAGTACCCATATTTTCCACAGAATTTCGAATGTGTTGCACCATTTGACATTATCGAACGACTTCTCCAAGTCGAGAAATCCTATGAACGAGTCTTGATTTTTCTTTAGTCTTGCTTCCATTATTAACGGTAACACCAGAAATGCCTCTATGGTGCCTTTGCCTTTCCTAAAGCCAAACTGGTCGTCATCTAACACATCCTCAATTTTCTTTTCCGTTCTTCTGTATTTTATTGTTGT
This sequence comes from Schistocerca serialis cubense, assembly GCF_023864345.2. Taxonomy (NCBI): domain Eukaryota; kingdom Metazoa; phylum Arthropoda; class Insecta; order Orthoptera; family Acrididae; genus Schistocerca; species Schistocerca serialis. The sequence goes on along the minus strand of NC_064643.1, from coordinate 375,097,126 downwards.
CGCCAACGATGCATGAGCTGTTAAGGTGATTATGCAACAATTCACGCACTTGTGAGCTCTTGCAGTCTTCCGAATTGCGCGGACGATGTTTTTCCGAAAGTCTGATGGCATGTCGACAGACTCATGCATTCTACACACCAACGTGAATAGTAGTTTTGTTGCTACTTCCCTCAGTGGTGTTAGAAATTCTGATGGAATGTTATCGATCCCTTCTGCCTTACTTGAGCTTAAGTCTTCCGATGCTCTTTTAATTTCTGTTTCTAATATTGGATCCCCTATCCCTTCTATAACGATTCTTGTTTCTCCTTCAATCACATCAGACAAGTCTTCCCCCTCACAGAAGCCTTCAATGTACTTCGCTCTGAGGCGTGGCGGCTTTAATTTTGGCGGGCATGTCGCTCCGCTGGCGCCTCAACTCCTGGGCTGTCAGTATCGATCCTGATCATATGTCGGTAGCTAGAGTCTTTGGTCGAGGCATGTGCTGTTGGTTTGCGGGCCCTGGTACTGACAGTTGGAGGGCACGTGGCAGGCAAGTTGTTCGTTTTGGAGGACTCTTGCTGTCCGGTACGGGCCTAGAGAAGCCGCGAGTGGTTAAATCGGTCAGAGGCAAGCTTTGCCGGCTGGATTAAGGTTTCATAGCGGCAAAGTACGTGCATAGCAGCGGACGCCGCGTGCATCTTGGTCAGCAAGTCCCGGCCAACTCTGCAAGCTTAAATTTTACGCTACCTGGAAGATCACCAGTACGGACTGGAGGCAATAACACTCCTGCTTGGAATCCAGGAAGTCACGGTTCCTTCACACCTGAGTGTAGTTGAGTGTTGTTTTTATTGGTACGTATTATCGTAAGTCCACGTTTGTTTTAATATGAAATCAGGCCTGTCATATTAATGCAATACTCTCTTTCAAATTCTAAAGGTGGCAGGGGTAAAATACAGGGAGCGAAAGGCTATTTACAATTTGTTCAGAAACCAGATGGCAGTTATAAGACCCGAGGGGCATGAAAGGGAAGCAGCTATTGGGAAGGGAATGAGACAGGGTTGTAGCCTCTCCCCGATGCTATTCAATCTGTATATTGAGCAAGCAGTAAAGGAAATAAAAGAAAAATTCGGAGTAGGTATTAAATTCCATGGAGAAGAAATAAAAACGTTGAGGTTCGCCGATCACATTGCAATTCTGTCAGAGACAGCAAAGGACTTGGAAGAGTAGTTGAACGGAATGGACAGTGTCTTAAAAGAAGGATATAAGATGAACATCAACAAAAGCAAAATGAGGATAATGGAATGTAGTCGAATTAAGTCGAGTGATGCTGAGGGAATTAGATTAGGAAATGAGACACTTAAAGTAGTAAAGGAGTTTTGCTATTTGGGGAGCAAAATAACTGATAATGGTCGAAGTAGAGAGGATATAAAATGTAGACTGGCAATGGCAAGGAAAGCGTTTCTGAAGAAGAGAAATTTGTTAACATCGAGTATAGATTTAAGTTTCAGGAAGTCGTTTCTGAAAGTATTCGTATGGAGTGTAGCCATGTATGGAAGTGAAACATGGACGATAAATAGTTTGGACAAGAAGAGAATAGAAGCTTTCGAAATGTGGTGCTTCAGAAGAATGCTGAAGATTAGATGGGTAGATCACATAACTAATGAGGAGGTACTGAATGGAATTGGGGAGAAGAGGAGTGTGTGGCACAACTTGACAAGAAGAAGGGGCCGGTTGGTAGGACAAGTTCTGAGGCATCAAGGAATCACAAATTTAGCATTGGAGGGCAGCGTGGAGGGTAAAAATCGTAGAGGGAGACCAAGAGATGAATACACCAAGCAGATTCAGAAGGATGTAGGTTGCAGTAAGTACTGGGAGATGAAGAAGCTTGCACAGGATAGAGTAGCATGGAGAGCTGCATCAAACCAGTCTCAGGACTGAAGACAACAACAACATATTAATGCACCTCCAAATGATTGTGTGTAACTGATAACAGTTTGTTGTCCCAGCCCATAAGCCATGCAAGTGCACGAGTATTCTCTGTTATGAACTGAGTTGATGAAACCTAAATTGTAACGTAGTCTGTGTCGAAGGTAAGGCACCCTTTGTAGACGAGTAGCAAATGGATATGCAAGCGCTGATATTTTACCTTGTTAATTTTAAAGTAATTTTAAGGAGTGTTGAGCTCGTAACTTGTATGTGTAGCCACTACCAGACTAATTTAATATTGCCTACATCCTCGACATTCTCGCCTGCAGCCTTATTTGGGATGATTACTGTTCCCTTGTGATGTGTGTTGGCGATGTGGTTTTGGCAGCGGACGACACTTTCCTGTTTCCTGGGCCCACAACAGAGGCGTGTTTCCTTTCTGCTGCAGCGGCTCTTCCGCCTTCGCACGACGTCTAGGTTGGTCCGCAGTCTGGCTCCTCTACCAGCCGCCTCGTGTCGGCTCAAGTTCAATAAATTTGATCGTTTGATACGTGCCACGGCGGAGTGTTGCCAGTTTATTGGGAACTCTTGATCTATTCAATATTGTGAATTCAGCATGCACATAAACTTTGAAGTGTGTTCTGCAAGCCAGAAGTTTCTTGTCACTATACCTGCTCTTAACTATTCGTTTAAACCTCGCACCCTTATTGCTAGTTCTGGAGCATGTTAAGCTTAAAGCCCTTTACTTATTAGTATGAACTGTTGGGTTTTTCCTTTTTCATCCACAGTCATTAGCTAACTCCACTCAATGTAAAATTTGCCTGTTTGTTGCCTGCTGTATTTGCCAGATTATCTTATATTTTGGGGGATTGTACATTTATTTAAGGGTCATAGCCAATGTTTCTGGTGGTGTGTACCAGTTGGGAGTCACATTTAAATTGTATGCCTTCCCAGCTCATATTTTGGGGATTTGCATAATTATTAAAGCGTCATTTTCAATGTTTCTGCTCGTGTGTACCTGCTGGGGGCACATTTTAAATTGTGTGCCTTCCCAGCTTATCTTTTTTTTTTGGGGGGGGGGTTGTAGATTTATTTAAGGGTCATTGTCAATGTGTCTGCTGGTGTGTACCAGCTAGACGCACATTTTAAATTGTATGCCTTCCCAGATATTCTTGTATTTTATAGGATTGTGTATTTTATTTCTTAAGGGATTTTATTAAGGTGTGTAGATTGTTAAGGGCTTTACAACAACCACAATCAGTGGCGTGACTTTTTATCCATTCTGTAATTTGGGTGGGCGTTGTCGATCTGTTTCAGGTGTTATTCATGCGTAGGATTGTTAGTATCTTTAGTGGCACTCATGTGTACGAGGGTGAGTCAAATGAAAACCTTAAATTTGTAATAACAAATCGAAATTTCGCGGCATTATCCTGTAAGTTGATAAGTGTGCTACAAACAACGTGCAGAATGGTCTGTAGGTGGCAGCACAGTGCAGATGCACATACCCTCACAATATCAGTATGAAGATGGCCACCCCACTTTCGACTTGCACCAGGGAAGAACAGCGTTCTGTTATTCGGTTTTTGCGTAGTGAAGGAGTGAAACCTATTGAAATTCATCGACGAATTAAGGTTCAGTACGGCGATGCATGTTTGTCACAGTAGTAAGTCCCCGAATGGAGCAGGAAGTTCGCACATGGTGTGACTTCAGTGGAAGATGCTCCTCGTCCAGGTCAGACACAACGAGTTGTGACTCCACAGAACATTGCAGCAGTTGAAGCCATAGTGAAGGAAAACCGCCGAGTGACACTGCAATCAAATCAAAGGGACGTGGATTGCTGTCAGCAGGTGTCCTTTTGCAACATAACAATGCAAAGCCCCACACTGCCCGTACAACAGTTGCAACAATCACAGACCTGCATTTTGAGTGTCTTCGTCATCCACCATACTCACCAGACCTTGCCCCAAGTGATTTCCATATGTCTGGACCACTCAAAGACGCAATGGGAGGAAAGAAGTTCCGTTCTGATGAAGAGGTACGCCACGCGGTGCATGAGTGGTTGCGCGGACTACCAAAAGAATTTTTTTCTTAAGGAATTTACGCACTTTGTAAGCGCTGGAAGACTTGCATTGAGCGTGGGGGAGATTATGTTGAAAAGTGATACAGCTTTGTACCACTTCTGCACAATAAATAATATTTAAAAAATTATTTAAGGTTTTCATTTGACTCACCCTCGTAATTCATTTTGCTGGTAAAACTCAGTTTGTTGAACTAGCTTGCAGCCACACCTAGTTGTTGTGAGATCTTACTTGTATTTGGAGACCGTATATTCCTGGCATCAAGCCCTATTCTTAATGGCATAAATTGTCGAAGTTTGTTATTAAGGAATTGATCCTGTGCAAGTTCTTTAAATTATTGTGAGAATTGTTATTCTCTTCAAAAGATTTTTAATTTGTAATCATAGTAATTGTTGTTAAGCAATTAAGTATATTCCATGACACAACAAATCAAGAAACATGTGGTTTCACCTTCTACATGTTTTTCCTTAACATAATCCAAACCTTTTATTATGAGGTATTACAGTCTGTCCTCTGAATTTAACAGTGGACTCTTAATGTTACTACTCTTGCTTTTAATTTCACAGAAGGTTGTTTTGACTTTCCCATATGCTGAGTCAGTTCTTCCAACAGCCACTTCTTTTGCGATTTCTTCACATTTTTCATGCAGCCATTTCGTCTTAGCTTCACTGCAAATCCTATTTATTGCATTCCTAAGCGACTTGTATTTCTGTATTCCTGAATTTCCCTGAACATTTTTGTGTTTCCTTCTCTCATCAATGAACTGAAGTATTTCTTCTGTTACCCATGGTTTCTTCAGTTACCTTCTTTGTAAACATGTTTTTCTTTCCAACTTCTGTGATCGTCCTTTTCAGAGATGTCCATTCCTCATACTTCTTCTTTCATTAGTACTTCCGTATACCACTTCTATGCTTATTGATCCTTTCTTACTAGTGTCTTAACCTTCAGCTTACTCTTCACCACTACTAAATTGTGATCTCAGTCTATATCTGCTCCTGAGTACGCCTTACAACCCAGTACCTGATTTCGGAATATCTGCCCAATCTGACTGAAACCTTCCCGTAGCAACCGGTCTTTTCCAATTATACCTCATCCTCTTGTGACTCTTGAACAGAGTATTCCCTGTTACTAGCTGATACTTATTGCAGGACTCAATTAGTCTTTCTTCTCTCTCATTCCTAATGCCAAACCGAAACCCTTTCTTCTACTGCTTCCACTGCAACCACGTCCCAGTCCCCCATGACTATTAAATTTCCACCTTCCTTTACGTATTGAATTACCCGTTCATTATCGTCATATACTTTATCTCTCCATCTTCAGCTTGCGACGTCGGCATGTATATCTGAACTATTGTTTTCGGTGTTGGTTTTTGTCGATTCTGATGAGAAATGAACTGAACTCTTCACTGTAACACACTCTCTGCCCTACTCTCCTATTCATAACGAGTCCTACTCCCGTTATAACATTCTCTGCTGTATTTTAGTAATATATACGTATAAATATGAGAAACATCGAGTACTGCATGCTAGATTCAAAGGCATGGCTTCTTATGACGCTAATGGGAGAAAGAAAGTGGTGTTAGAAAATGAAAGCATTTTTTAAATTCTGTGGCATGGCGTTTCACCCATCATCTCATATATTCGTAAAACTTGTGTGGCAGTTCCAGTAACTGATGACGAAGTGTACAGTACTGGCTACGTTCTATTCAAGACAGATATAGCTCATTTACATGGATTCGGCAGCGTTTTAATAGGAAACACCGCGCTGTCTCCAAATGTAGAGGCGTCGTGACATCTGACCTACCTGCGAAGGTTAAAATCTAACATAACTTCCTTGAACACGCCACTAACTGACGAAGGATGTCGGACACACTATGACCGAGCTGTCGGCCACTGGGGCGACTTCTGGCGCGAGCGTCTGACGGGCGCTGTCGTTATCACTGTAAACGCAACCGTAGATTACCGTCTCGCGGAGTTTCCGACGCTGCAGTTACGCGGAATATACACTTTTTTTTAGCTTATTTGACTTGCGGTATTTTCTCAGTTTCATTTTGATTGTAAATAAAACATACCAACCTCGCGATAGCAGGAGGTGCGCAGAGTCAAGTATACCAACTAACCGAAAATCGGAAGAGTAAGTTACGCAGTATTATTTCTTCATCGACTATATGTTTTATACACAAAGGTATCCTACGCAAATTGGAAACCTTTTATATGTGTCGTAAACGGATCAGCATATCCATTCAAAGTTTCCAACTTCTGGCTTTTTTCATGTATTAGTAAGGCATATTTCAGTATACTCCTCATTTCCAGAGGTTTTGAATTGCTCTAAAATAAGAAGAGCAACCCATTAAGAAAAAGACTATTTTGCTAAAGCAGTACTTTTACAATTTGCTAACATCTAAACCCCTTATTGACTACTCTGTGAGTCACCAGTGTACATTGCCATATAGTAGTATGAAGTGAACATTCTGAAACGTAGAGCAGAATTTTTGTCGCTAACAAGCATTGTCCTCACAGTTAGCAATTTGCATTCGATATCTGGAATGAAACTGACTTAAAGCTTTGAATGCACGGGCATTTCCAATTTTTGGGACCTGTGCCGCAGGTCACATGTCGCTTTATACTCGGAGGTCAGAAACAGTCCGGAAAGCTTGTAAAGGTGTTGTTGAAAAATAATTGTTAAGAAAAATATTCGATACGTTGCGCTATTTCCGAGCTAATCAGCATTGAAGTTAACCAATTAGGCTGTTGCGCGCGAAAATTGAAGTGGCTCTCCAGGGACTGTCTCGCCAAACGAGTTCTTCGTTTGGTTTTCTAAAACCGAACAAGAGAGCGATACAAAAATAGGACATGGGACGGTAGTAAGGATCTAACAGAGCCAAAGGCTGAGCAGTCTCGTGCGCTATCATCTACGCCAGTGTTTTTCAGCCTATAGCTCGGCGTCCCCTGGGGGATCGCAAAGCCTTGCTCAGGCGGTCGCGGTCGCAGGAGAAAGAAGTTGCAGCAAGACTGGTAACGTATGTTTCATGGCGATCATCTGCTATGGTATAAACATCACACGGAAGTGACAGGGTTTTGTGAAAGCACCTTGCAAATTCGCTCACGTTCAGATCTGGTATTAATTTATAATAATGAATACGAATTTAATTTAAACCTGTAGAAGAGTACAAATACGCAAACACTAGCAGCAGTGAGAAGCAACACGATGTCTATCGATCTCTTCCCACTTTTGCGGAATGGAACTACGGCGGCGAGAGTCACTAAGTCTTGTACAGATAGATTTACCTCTGAGAGGTTTTCAGGGAGAGGGAAAGGACCACATTAACTTACAGGCTGGAACGGCGGTGCAGTGGCAGCGTCTTGTGTATTAGTGACAACTTAGTTTACGTGCCAATCATCTGCTGTGATAAAAATATCATACGGAATGAGAACACTGTATGAAAGTGCATTTAGAAGATGCTCACGTTCAAATGTGATACAAAATGGTTGCAACAACGTGCACACGGGACACGTGCAGGATTTGGCACAACCGTTACTAGAATTCATTTCAGTAACAAGCTTCGAACCAAACAGTGGACCGCTAGAATGAAATTTTCACTCTGCAGCAGAGTCTGCGCTGATATGAAACTTCTTGGCAGATTAAAACTGTGTGCCGGACCGAGACTCGAACTCGGTACTTCTGCCTTTCGCGGGCAAGTGCTCTACCATCTGAGCTACCCAAGCACGATTCACGACACTTCAGATTATTGTCGTCATAAGGTCTATTTTTCCGATTTTGATTCGCTTCCGCCACTGCCACTTTTACCAGACGTGGAGGGCTGCGCAGATCTTTCAAGAAACTTGTCCATTTTATACTCGCTCAGAGGGAAGCGCGAAGACAACCACTGCCGTACTTGCTGGCGTACTCGCACAACCGAGTGTAGTGACCGAAAACGCTCAACTATGCCCCCGCTGACCCCTTCTAATATCCACGCCTCTACCGCGGCAAAGAATACATGGTGTACATTATGTCCGGGAACACTTTCAATTATTTATTGAACAAGAACTAAACATTGTACAGATGACATACATATTGCATTTTCAAGAGAAACTCTGAAAGTTTTTTTTACAAACATTCGAAATGTGAATCATGAGTGACCCGGCAGACGTCAATACGGTAATTGAATTCTTGCCATATCCGTTCCAGCATGGCGTTGTCGACTGTGGCAATCATTTGCTGTATTCCCTCCCGGAGCTCTGCTACATCACGTGGTAGAGGCGGTACACACACCAGATCTTTAAAGTGTCCCCACAGAAAAAAGTCACACGGAGTGAGACCTGGTGATCGGGGAGGCCATTTCATGAAACAGCTGTCCCCTTGTGCAGCGCTGCCGGTCCATCGATGCGGCACCTCCGTGTTCAGGTACCCACGAACTTCACGATGAAAATGGGGTGGAGCCCCATCCTGCTGAAAAATGAACGGAGAGTCCGATTGCATTTGGGGCATCAGTCATTGCTGCAACATGTCGAAGTAGGAATATCTAGTGACAGTGCTCTCGGCGAAGAAGAACGGCGCTTACAGTTTTCGGCGTGACAAGGCACAAAAAAGATTTACCTTTGGGGCATCAGTCATTGCTGCAACATGTCGAAATAGGAATATCTAGCGACAGTGCCCTCGGCGAAGAAGAACGGCGCGTACAGTTTTCGGCGTGACAAGGCACAAAAAAGATTTACCTTTGGGGCATCAGTCATTGCTGCAACATGTCGAAGTAGTCATTTCAGTAATCGGGGAGGCCATTTCATGAAACAGCTGTCCCCTTGTGCAGCGCTGCCGGTCCATCGATGCGGCACCTCCGTGTTCAGGTACCCACGAACTTCACGATGAAAATGGGGTGGAGCCCCATCCTGCTGAAAGATGAACGGAGAGTCCGATTGCATTTGGGGCATCAGTCATTGCTGCAACATGCCGAAGCAGGAATATCTAGTGACAGTGCTCTCGGCGAAGAAGAACGGCGCTTACAGTTTTCGGCGTGACAAGGCACAAAAAAGATTTACCTTTGGGGCATCAGTCATTGCTGCAACATGTCGAAATAGGAATATCTAGCGACAGTGCTCTCGGCGAAGGAGAACGGCGCGTACAGTTTTCGGCGTGACAAGGCACAAAAAAGATTTACCTTTGGGGAATCACGCTCAAATTCAATGCATTCGTGTGGATGCTTTGTACCCCGGATTCGACGATTATGACTGTTCACTCTCCCATTAGTGTGAAAAGTAGCTTCGTCGCTAAAAATTAAGCGATCAACAATGCCATCCCTATCCTCATTCAATTGTTGCAACTGCGAACAAAACTCAGAACGCTTGCCTTTGTCGTCGTCATTGAGCTTCTGCACTAGCTCCAATTTGAATGGTTTCATAGACAGCTTCTGTCTCAGTACTTTCCACAGTCATTGGAACCATTTCGAGTTCACGGGATGCACGACGCACCGATTTCTTTGGACTCCTTATGAAGAGAAGTACGCGCTCCACATTCACTTCACTCACACTGGGACGTCTGCTTCTCTTTGCCGGGCACAAGCAACCCGTCGTAACGAATTTGTTGCGCCATTAGTCCGCCTCCGTAGCGTAGCGGTAGCGATACCGCTTACCACGCAGGGGCACGGGTTCGATTCCCGGCGGGGAACTGGGTGCTGTGTGCTCCTCTTCATCATCATCATCATTATCATCATTGACTCGCAAGTCGTCGATGTGGCGTTATCTAACAAGGACTTGCAATACGGCGGCTGAACTCCCCCGAATGGGGACTCCCGGCCAACAATGCCATACGATCATTTCCATTTTTTTGATGTGCCAGTGGTAATTGGCCTTCGTTGTCGGTGGCTTCTTACCATACTTGGTTCTAAACATCCGTTGAACAGCTGTAGCACACTTGTTTTTGTCGAACACACAGAAAGCTCGCTCCGCACCTGAACTCGCCAAATTTGCGACTAGCGCTGACTATCGGCAAATTACCAAACTACGCAGTGGCAGTATACATGGGAAAAAAAAAACCTTTCAGGGTTTCTCTTCAGAATGACATATGTATGATAGCTGTGCAATGTTTGGTTCTTTTGCAATAAATAATTGAGAGTGTTCCGAGACTTTATGTACACTCTGTATAGTTATATCTCTGCCCACAGAGCACTGCGACCTCCTTTCACATTGCACTCGAGTTCTCGGTCAGTATAGTATCAATAGAAAGAAAATTAAATACGTTGCGTTTGAAATCGCTGGTTCTGAGGGTCGCCAGAATATTTTTACTTGGAAAGGAGTCGCGTATTTAAAAAGGTTGAAAAATACTGATCTACGCTATGAGAACAATGGACACTAATTCTACCTGGCGGGCCGCTTGAATTTGCACGCGCAACGGCCTGACTAACTTCAACGCCAATTAATTCGGAAACGGCGCAACATATCGAATTTTGTTTCTTAACAACTACTTCTCACCACGTCCTACCCTGCAAAACTTTTACAAGATTTTCAGACCGATTCTGACCACCTTGTATGTAGTTATAGAATAGCTGCACGGATAGCTGCTGCTACTTTTTTTAGGTTTTTTACTGCACTTTATTGCATTACCGAGTCTCAGTTTTAATAAATTATGCTGTGACGACATTGCTAAACGATTTCCTAGAATGCCAAAGTGAAAGCGTCCTGAAAAATCACCAAATTTGGAGCTACTACATGCTGCAACTTGGCGATTCATCACACTTTGATAAAGTAGCTGAGACAAATTCTTCCATTTTTACTATCTGTTACTATCCTTATTCATTCTTAAAAAAAAAAAACTAAAATATTAAATGCACAGAGTCATTCTCCACGTCGTAGATTCTAGTAGTACAGTTTCCTACTGTGACTAATTTTAAAACGATCATAGTGTGTTGGGCACCTGAGTAATCCGGAGGAAATGACCCAACCTGTCATATCTGCAGGTAATCCGGTCTGTGTGGCCGAGCGGTTCTAGGCGCTTCAGTCTGGAACCGCGCGACTGCTACGGCCGCAGGTTCGAATCCTGCCTCGGGCATGGATGTGTGTGATGTCCTTAGGTTAGTCAGGTTTAACTAGTTCTAAGTTCTAGGGGACTGATGACCTCAGATGTTAAGTCCCATAGTGCTCAGAGCCATTTGAATCATTTTTATCTGCAGGTAAACATTATTCGAAATGTGTATACATTCAACGGACTAACTAGCAGGACACTACTGAGATTATCTGTCACTCGTTTCCCAAATATATGGCTACACAGTTACATAAATTAGCCCCACAGTATTAACTCTTTATTACGCCGTATCTCGATATTTTCAACACACAAGGCGCCTCGTACAAGTACACTAAAGGTAATAAGACATTTGTGTTACTCACCAATGAAAAAGAAAAGCTTTTACTCCTGTAAAGTATTTCGATTTGCACCTGTAGCGGGAACCATTATTCAGCAATGCTGTTACTAGCAAATGTGTGGAAAGAGAGCAGATAAGTGTAATATTCAAGTTCGGTCTTCACGCAAAACGTAAACACAGTGAGTTATGCGAAGTCGCTTAACAGTCTCAGTTTGATGTTAGAGACATGCGTAGTACTCTATGTTTGCTGTAAACTCTATATTGTGCTATTACATCCGATTGTTGTGGTGTGTGATAACCAAACTGTGCCTCCTAGTGATGTATTCTTGTAAAGTTTCACAAATGACATTCAGAAGAAAGAACTCTGTGTTTCTTCTATATACCAAGCGGTCTCATGGGGTCTCTCGCAGTTTCGTGAAATACACATGTAACACAAATGTGACCGTCTGATGATGGGACCCGATCCCAAAGGGTTATGGCCATGCGCAGATTTTATAAAGCCTTCTACCTGGTTGTAGTTTCAGTATCAACCATGGAGTGGAAAGGAAACCATCGACGATAAATCAGTTCACATTTTTCTTCGAGCATCCAGTCATTTCGTATACAAATATTTAAATGCTCATTATGAAACAATAATAAAATGATTGCTGATACAGATGGTATTAACATCACTTTAAGTACTGTAAAAATAGCGACAACTACACTCACGTGCATAATAAACAGAAGTGCATTTCTTTTCAAGATAAGCGTAAAAGCTCAATGTTCATAAAATTGCAAAGCACTATCGATAGTGTGGGAGCGGCATGCTTGTTATTGCTTCGTGTTGCCTATTTTTTGTGTTGCACTATGAATTGGGTATTCGTACAATGTTGAATGAGATATCTGTGGAGGTTATATAATTGAGGCATTTTCGAGGAGAAAGGCTCACAGGAGATGGGACAGTTTAAGTACTTACTTTTAATACATTTAAAAAACAAATCGATACTAATATACAAGTACATTTTAACAGTGCGTACTACTATTAAATAAATCTTCCAATATTAGTGGGTATTTTAGCCTATGTTTTTAATGTGAAAAATAATATTTCTGATAAAAATTTGTAGGTTCTTTTCCCATAAATCACTGTCAGTGGGTTATAATGGACAAACATTTCGTTCATCAAATGTTATTTTAACCCTCAGAACATATGAAAACATAACACTAATATTATTCTAAATAACACCTACGATCAGGAAACCCTCACAAGCCATAGGCCCAGGTCGTCAACAATGCACTGTGCAAGCCAATGGTGGCTCCATAATGGTGTGGGCTGTGTTTACACGGAATGGACTGGGTCGTCTGATCCGGCGAAACCGACCACTGACTGGAAACTGATATGTTCGGCCACACGGAGACCATTTGCATCCATTCATGGACTTCATGTTCACAGACAACGATGGAATTTATTATGGATGACAATGAGCCATGTCACCGGGCCGCAATTGTGCGCGACTGGTTTGAAGAACGTTGTGGACAGTTCGAGCGAATGATTTTGCCACCCAGACCGCCCAACATGAATCCCATCGAACATGTATGAGTTATAATCGAGAGGTCAGTTCGTGCACAACACCCTGCACCGACAGCACTTTCGTAGTTATGGACCGCTATAGAAGCACTATGGTTCAATATTTCTGCAGGGGACTTCCAACGACTTGTTGAGTCCATGCCACGTCGAGTTGCTGCACTACACCGAGCAAGAGGAGGTCCGATACGATATTAGGAGGTATGAAAACGACATCCGTCTCTTCTGAGTATTGCTCTATGTGGGGACATTTACCTGGGATTCCATGGGGCCTGTCGTGGTAATCAAAGACACCACGACAGCTGTGGACTAAGGAAAAATTATTGCGGACTATCAAGCGTGGTGGGATCATCGTGCTTGATGTTTCCCTGGCGGCGGTGGCATTTTGAAGCAAGATAATTGTGCGCGCTGCAAGCGGACCAATGCGATATTTAGAAGTGGTCGAAATGTTTTGGCTTATCAATGTATTTATCTGTTACAGCGTAAGTTACACTACATCGTTTGTCGTCAAACCTTTGTAAGGATAGATTTCTGTAGCTCTCGTTTTTGTCTGTCTACGTTTTAGGCAAATTTAGTCTTATACTTTCTATAAATCTGTTGCGTTAGAGACCGAAGTGGCCGTGCGGTTAAAGGCGCTGCAGTCTGGAACCGCAAGACCGCTACGGTCGCAGGTTCGAATCCTGCCTCGGGCATGGATGTTTGTGATGTCCTTAGGTTAGTTAGGTTTAACTAGTTTTAAGTTCTAGGGGACTAATGACCTCGGCAGTTGAGTCCCATAGTGCTCAGAGCCATTTGAACCATTTTTTTTGCGTTAGAGAATCATGATGACGCTTTCCTAAAAAAAAGCTTCGACTGTTGAGCAGAAGCACTTTTGAAATTTTGAGCTGTACGCTACTGACACACTGAGATTTGGAATTATTTTTCTGAACTGTCCAGTCCAGACAAAAAGAAGATCCTTTCTCCTATAGCCTTCCGCTAGCCTCTTACGACGCTTGGAGTTCGGTCGACACATTTCTGGCAGCTTTCGTGCTCTCTGCCCGGTTACGTAAAAGGAGAAAATCGCCTCGTCACAAGAGCGGCGACGTCTCTGTATCTGTCTGCACAGTCGACTCAACTACTGCTGGTTCTGACCAGTAGCGCTGTTAAGAAAATGACTGTAGTATGTACGATATTTCATTTATGTGTGACAACGCTGACCTGATTTTGTGTTTATCTTTTGATTATGCCATTATGGCTCCATTATGTTAGGACGTTTTTAAATCAGATCCGAAGATGGTCATTGCTAACCGAAACCGGTACACTTTGTGACCATAGAAGAAAATGAAGGAAATTATTCTACTCTTTCTGCACCACCGTTCGATTCGCGACCATGTCGCAGCTCGTGAGGCGTAAGTTTGTCATCAGGATGCGAGCTACCTCCGCGAACGGTCATATAACTGTCCCACCAGTTTACCTGTAGGCTGTACTCATGCCGCTGTGTAGTTGAGACGTAGATGTGCAACTCAAGGAGTTGCTCTGTGGAAAAAGTACAAACGTGAACTGCACCCTGAGCTGGCGTCGGTATAGTCCCGGTGAGATACGTACTACTCAGATTGTTAAGGCTTGTCGCTTGCAGTAGCAGCGCATACTGGCTGAAAAAAAGTTGGCCTATGGTGGAATTATCTTGAATAAAAAAGGTAGGCCATTAATAGATGTATATTCGATGTAGCCAAATGTACTGTACAAAACCCACTCATGTGGCATAATCCTCGAAAAGATCAGTGTGGCTTCTGGATAAAGGCAGGAGCATGTGAGACAACACTGACCCTACCATTAATCTTACAAGATAGACTGAAGAAAGCCAAGTATACACTGAAGCACCAAAGAAACTGGTATAGGTATGCGTATTCAAATACAGAGATTTGTAAACGGCGCTGCGGTCAGCAACGCCTATATAAAATAAGTGTCTGGAGCGGTAGTTCGATCGGTTACTGCTGCTACAAAGACGGGTTACCAAGATTTAAGTGAGTTTGAACGTGGTGTCATAGTCGGCGCTCGATCGATGCGACACAGCGTCTCCGAGGTAGCGATGAAATGGGGATTTTCCCATACGACCATTTCACGAATGCACCTTGAATATCAGGAACTCGGTAAAACATCAAATCTCCGACATCGCTGCGACCGGAAAAAGATCCTGCAAGTAGGGAACCAAGCCTACTGAAGAGAATCGTTGAACGTGACAGAAGAGCAACCATTCCTCAAATTGCTGCAGATTTCAACGCTGGGCCATCGCCACTGTCAGCGTGTGAACCATTCAACGAAGCATCACCGATATGGGCTTTCGGAACCGAAGGCCCACTCGTGTACCCTTGATGACTGCACGACACAAAGCTTTACGTCTCACCTGGGCCCGTCAACACCGACACTGTACCGTTGATGACTGAAAACATGTTACCTGGTCGGACGAGTCTCGTTTCAAATTTTGTCGAGCAGATGGACGTGTACAGGTATGGAGACAACCTCATGAATCCATCGACCCTGCATGTCAGCAGGGGACTGTTCAAGCTGGTGGTGGCTCAGTAATGGTGTGAGGCGTGTGCAGTTGGAGTGATATGGGCCCCTGATACGTCTAGATACGACTCTGATAGGTGACATGTACGTAAAAATCCTATCTGGTCACCTGCATCCATTCACGTCCATGGTGCATTGCGAAAGACTTTGGCAACTCCAGTAGGAATATGCGACGCCCCAAACGTCCAGAATTGCTACAGAGTGGCTCCAGGAACACTCTTCTGAGTTTAAACACTTCCGCTAGCCACTAACTCCTCAGACATGAACATTATTAAGCATATCTGGAATGCCTTGCAACGTGCTGTTCAGAAGAGATCTCCAACCCCTTTTACTCTTACGAATTTATGGACAGCCCTGCAGGATTCATGGTGTCAGTTCCTTCCAGCACTACTTCAGACATTAGTAGAATCCATGCCACGTCATGTTGCGGCACTTCTGCGTGCTCGCAGGGGCCCCACACGATATTAGGCAGGTATATCAGTTTCTTTGGCCCTTCAGTGTATGTTTATAGCGTACGCAGATTTACACAAAGCCGAAATTCTGAAATATGGAGGTCCGGACTTAATTCATCATCTTACGAAACTGTCCAGTACCTTTTGGAAAACAAGGCAAGCACCAGAAGAATGGAAGCGTGTCTTGTTAAATTATCGAATAAAGGAAATCTAATCGAATGTACAAATTGCAGAAATTTAACGCTTCTCTCGGTGCCAAGAAAAAGTCTTGTGCCTCATTCTCCTAAAAAGCATACAAGAAGCAGCAGACTGTCGACTACGAGAAGAACAGGTTGACTGTCGAATTGGGCGATCCTGGTCTGAACAAATATTTGTTCTGCGAAATTTGTAAGGGGAGGCCATACGTTCGGATCACAGATTTATTTCGTACTTTGTACACTTTTAGTTGTCCATTAGAACAACATGATGAGCAAGTATTAACACGTACTGCTTACGCGATTGAGGAAACTCGCTAGAGCAGTTTTACGCTTCATTGATGTACCGATGCGTTGCAACCCTGGGCATAAGCGAGCGGCGGTCATGCGATTAGCGGTCGAGCACCGTAGTCGTGGATCGCTGAATAGCTCATCTTTTTCATTAAATAATATTTTTTCAACACTAGTCATGTTATTTCGCACATATTATATTTGAAAGGTAATATGATGAAACGACACGTGTATTTGCATGAACTTTTATTGCATTTCCAATGTTATTTCGGTGTTTACTAATTTTTATTATTGCAAAAATATTACACGAATTTTATCTCTAAAGGCAAGTTAAAAACTTTACCAGCCGTCGTAAAACTTGTTCATATTTGATTGAGAAATTACGAGAAACTGCTTCTCCTGAAAATGCTATTAAAATACATACAATCGTATATCACCAATTTTCGTCACCGATATTTACGAAAATGTTGCGTTACGCTTGGTTTATATCCAAATTATCGGAAGGAAGAGAAATTTTTGAAGATATCAACGTATGAAAAATATCATCGTGCAACTTGTAGTGTCGAAAGCACATCTGACGATTAGTCGTACATTACCCTCATATTCTGGCATATATTAACTCACTGTATTACTGAATAAAGTTATTTAAACCTTTATTTATCTATGTTTGACTTGGACTTTCTAAGTCTGTCCCTTGTCTTTCAAACTTATGTATGTAGATCCAAGCGTCCAGGTGCAAAACAGTTCTCGCAACCTAACCCGACTGCAAGTGTAATGGATTTCGGAAATCACGACAGGCATACATGTCCAGAAAATCATTATGCATTTGGTCATTTATCTGTCGATACTTATAAACATAATATTTGTTGTGACAGCAAAAATTATAAACCAACCAAATAACATTGGAAATTTGATAAAAGTTCATGCAAATACACGTGACTGTTCATCATATTACCTTTCAAACGTAATATGTATGAAACAATATGACTAGTGCTGAAGAATATGAATTTAAAAAAACAAAAAAACAAAAAAAAAATCGTGAGTGGCACTCGATCCAGCGAACCACCGATTACGAAACTTGAACGCTAACCACATGATCGCTGCCATCTCATGCTAAGGGTTGCATCGCAGCGGTACATTACTGACAGGTAACACTTCTCTCGCGAATTTCTCGAAATTGCATAAACAGCACGCCTTACTACTTACACACTATGTTGTCGTAATAGACTAATAAAGGTGTACAGAGCGTGAAGTAAATCCTTGATCCGAAACAGTGCATAGAATTCAACTGTACAGTGTACCTAAAATTCGTTGAGTTTAAAAAAGCTTCTGACAGTATACACCGAGTATCGTTGTGGAATATTGTACGCCTATTTGAAATTCCTGATCAGCTTCTTGATGTTTTCAGAAACCTGTATCTAGACTCGAGTTGCTGTTTAAGAACAGGAGATGGCAACATCGCGTTCTTAGCATTCTGACAGGCATCGGACAAGGATGTACTTTGTCATCATATCTTTTCATATTAGTCGTAGTATTTCATAACGAGAAAAACTATGGACAACTCAGATATGGCCGTATTTTGGAATTACCAATCTAAGCTTATGGATCTAAATTTTGCTGGCGACATCCTTCTGGCAGAAACATGACTGCCAAGCTGGGTGGAATTGCCAGTTCTGTAGGGCTAAAAATTAATAGTGATAAGTCAAAATGTGGATAAAAAGTGAAAATATATGTATTGTATTGTATGTTAACCGGGGTCCTAGAAACGACGGAGAGGCTCCGTCCCCGCCGCAGCCGCAGTGGTCCACAACCCCACGACGACTACCGCAGTCCACTTCACCCTTCCGCCACCCCACACCGAACCCAGAGTTATTGTGCGGTTCGGTCCCCGGTGGACCCCCCCCCCCCCCCCCCCTCCCAGGGAACGTCTCACACCAGACGAGTGTAACCCCTATGTTTGCGTGCTAGAGTAATGGTGGTGTACGCGTACGTGGAGAACTTGTTTGCGCAGCAATCGCCGACATAGTGTAACTGAGGCGGAATAAGGGGAACCAGCACGCATTCGCCGAGGCAGATGGAAAACCGCCTAAAAACCACTCAAAGACTGGCCGGACATCGACACAAATCCGCCGGGCGGATTCGTGCCGGGGACCGGCGTTCCCGCCCGGAGAGCCGTGCGTTAGAAAATGGTTCAAATGGCTCTGACCACTATGGGACTTAACATCTCAGGTCATCAGTCCCCTAGAACTTAGAACTAGTTAAACCTAACTAGCCTAAGGACATCACACACATCCATGCCCGAGGCAGGATTCGAACCTGCGACCGTAGCGGTCGCGCGGTTCAAAACTGAAGCGCCTAGAACCGCTCGGCCACCAACAGCCGGCCGTGCGTTAGACCGCATGGCCAACCGGGCGGGCGAAAATATATGTATTCAGATTATAGTGCAACAGACGGTACTACAAAATGTTGACCAATTTCACATCTCAGCAACCTTAGCTGCAACAATGGGGACATAGATGCAGACACCAGCAGCAAAATTGGGAAAACTTTTGCAGTCTTCCAACGAATGCGGTCTATATGGAGTAGTTAGAAACTATAAGCAAGGACAGAAGGGTCCGACTACTCTCTCATGTGAGACCTGGAAAAGTCACCAAAATCAGCGCACACGTCCAATGTTTCTTACCAACGATGCTTGAGACGAATTCTGAAGATCAGTTAAGAGTTTGGAAATTTGTGGTACCAAACTGCTGAGGTCATCGATCTCTAAGTTTATGTACTACTTAATCCAGCTTAAAGTAATTTACGCTAAGGACAAAACACACACACATGCCCGAGGGAGGACTCGAACCTCCGACGGGGAGAGCCGCACGGACCGTGACAAGACGCCCTAGACCGCGCGGCTATCCCGCGCGGCTGAAGATAAGTTATCGTAACCATATTTCAAATGATGAAGTGCTGAGAGAAAGTGATCGACACAGCCAGGACAAAATCGTCGCTGAAAGAAGACTGAAGTTTGAGAGGCACGTTCTGCAGAAGAAAGATGGAAGAATCCCGAAAACAGCTGTTGAACTCGACGAATGGATCACAGAAACAGAGGAAGACCTCGTAACATCTCGAAAGGAAATTTTGCGAAAGATCGTCAGTGCATGAACATGAATTGGGAGGAAGCTGATAATCTGTCAGCTGATCGAGTTCGATGGAGGAAACTTGTTGCCCGAAATGCTACTTAGCATTAGAGGAGATAACTCGAAGTCTAAGTTTGACAATATTAGAACCAGGTCTTTGGGGTGGTACTGTGGTATAAACCATTCTCGGATTTCTTGCCGCGTCAGTTCAGGGTGAAACGTCGAGCTTTCGACGATATCCACTGTCGTCTTCGTCAGGAGCAACTGAGATTTTACCCCGAGTTGACGCGACAAGAAGTCCGAGAATGTTTTATATAAGTTTGCAATGATAACTAGGATGTAGTCTTTGAAATTCTGAAGGCACTTGCGATAAAACACAGGGAGCAAAAAGTATTCTAGAACTTTTACAGAAACCACACTGCGGTATGAAGGACGATGGACAAGAAAGCGAAGCAGTAGTTAAGAAGGGCGTGAGATGTAGCGTATTCCTGATGTTACCTGTTGAATGAACAAACGTGAAAAACATCAAGGAAAAAGTCGGAAGAAGAATTAGGTGTTGAGGGAGGAGAAATAAAAACTTTGAGGTTTGCTGATGACACCGAAATTCTGTCAAAGATGGTGAATGACTTGGAAGACCACAGATAAACGGAATTGATGGTGAACTGAAAGAGGTTGTAAGGTGAACATTAACAAAAGTAAAACAAGGGTAATAGTTAAATTAAATATGGCAGCGCTGAGAGAAAACAGTAGGAAATGAGACAGAAAAAGCAGTAAATGAGTTTCGCTATTCGGGAAACAAATTAACTTATAACTGGCTAAGTAGACAGGACGTCAAATGGAGATTGGCAACAGAAAGAACAGTGTGTCTGAAAAAAGATAAATTTGTTAGTCTCGAATATAAATGTGAGTCTTATGAAGTCTTTCCTGTAAGTGTTTTTTTGGAATGTAGCATTGTACGGAAGTGAAACATGGACAATAAACACTACAAACAAGAAGAGAATGAAAGTTTATGAAATTTGGTGCTGCAGAGGAATGCGGAAAGTTAGAAGAGTTGATCTAATAATTAAGGTAGAGCTACTCAATCGAGTTTAGGACAAAAGAAATTTATGGCACAGCTTGACTCAGGGGAGGGATCGGTTGACAGGATTCACATGTTGAGGCATCACGGAATCGTCAGTTTGACAATGGACGAAAGTGTGTTTTGCGGGGAGGGGGGTGGGGTGTAAAAATTGTAGAAGAACACCAGTTTTTGGATACAGTGAGCAAGTTGAAATGGATGTAGGTTGCAGTAACTAGGCGGACATGAAGGTGCTTGCGTAGGATAGAGAGGCGTGAGGAGCTGCAGCAAACTACTCTTCGGACTGAAAGCCTCAACAACAGCCTTATTGTTCCCTTGTTAACTTGCAGAATTGATGTGGCATTTCGATGGTGTCCAGTAAACGACGCAGGAGCGCACAAAACTGGGACCACTAGGCGCAGAAGTGTACCTCGCTGGCCGGCGGCGGAAACAAAGACGACCGGATGCTTTCATTCCGTACACCTGCAGCTTGCATAACGCCTCGGCAACCAAGCAGACACAGTGCTCTGTTGCCTCGTTAATTCCATTCCGCGGCTTTTCGCCTCTGCTGCGCGAATCTGCTGCTCAAGGCCGGAGGCAAGTTTCATGTGAATGTTGCTGTTCTAGTAGGCCTTTTGAAACTTCAATCCCCCAGAGATTCTCCTACACTCAGGACCGTATTACGTATGTCCTCACTCGACAGTCAGTGGTATTGAGCACATTTGGCACGTTATTGAACGGTTTGTGCACGCTCTTGGACCCAGCTCCGACCAACTTCCGTGAGGTGTGGGTGGCATTTGACGGTCATCCACTAAAATGGTTACTAGTGTTTCCAAACCCAACTAGCAGAAAATCGGAACATTTGGGACTGGTGCTTTAAAAACCGACGGCACAAGGGCCTCGAAGTCGGACTATTTTTTTGTTTTTTTAAAAAAGATAAATTTACGAAGAGTGACAAGGACAAGAAAAGCATTTCTTGAGAAGAAAAATTTGCTAACATCGAGTATAAATTTAAGATTAGAAATTATTTTCTGACAGGATTTGTCTGGAATGTACCTTCGTACTGTAGTGAAACGTGGACCAAAAACAGTTCAGACTAGAAGAGAATAGTAGCTTTTGGAATGTAGTACTACAGATGAATGGCGAAGATTAGATGGGTAGATCGAACGACAACTGAGGAGATACTGATTAGAATTGGGTGAAAAAGAAATTTGTAGCATAACTTGACTAATCTTCCTTTCAAATAGCAAAACTCATCTACTAGTTTTAGTGCCTCATTTCCGACTGTTATTCCCTCTGCATTGCCTTATTTAATTCAACTGTGCTCTGTTGTCCTTGTTTTATAGTCAAACTGAGCTATAAATTTCTTTTCTCCTAAATTCGATCCAGTAACTCTTCATTAATTATATCCAGCCTTCCAATATTCTTCATTCTTCTGTAGAACCACATGTCAAAAGCTTCTATTCTCTTCTTGTCTGAATTGTATACCGTCTACGTTTCACTTCTGCACAATGCTACATTCCATACAAATACTTTCAGAAAAGACTTAATAATACTTAAATTTATTCATCTCGGGTAATCATCCGAGTGGTGGCGTCGTCTTGTGGTAACGTTTCGATGACTTTCGTACCCATCATCTTCTGGCGACAAGACGACGCCACCACTCGGGTGATAACCCGAGAAGAATTCATCACTGGAATACGCCGAGAAAGACTGCAATCGCATACTTAAATTTATATTTGATGTCAGCAAATTTACATTTTTGACAAGAGCCGTCTTGCTATTGCCAGTATGCTTTTGATTTTCTATCTATTTTGACAATTATCAGTTAATTTACAGCTCAAATAGGAAAGCTCATCTGCTACTTTTAGGGTCTCATTCACTAATGTAGTTTCCTCAGCATCGCCTGATTTAATTCGACTATATTCTGATACTCTTACTTAAGAGTATCCGTTCATCTGATCTCCCTTCGTCACTTGCCATCTTCGACAGAATTAAAATGTCACCGCCAAAGCTCAAAGTTCTTATTACAACTTCCGGAAAGATAATTTTCTTTCGAATTTTTTCCTTAGTTTTATTTATCGTTTGCTCAATGTACAGACTGAATAACGCTTGGGATAGGCAGCAGTCCTGTCTCAACCAATGCTTCCCTTTCATGTCCTTCAACCCTTATAATGCATAAGTAGTAGATAACCTTTCGCTCCTTCTATTTTATCGGTTCTTCCTTCATAATTTCAAAGACTGTATTCGTGTCAACTTTGTCAAAAGGCTTCTGGAAATCTTCACATGCTATAAACATAGGTTTGCCTTTCGTCAGTCTTTCTAAGATGAGTTGTAGGGTCACAATTGCCTCGCATGTTTCTACTTTGCCGGAAAAAAATTAGTACATCCTTTTAGACGTTACCAGTTCACTCAAGATTTATTGTGCAACAGTGCAGATCAATAGCACAAGCGGTTCTGGGGTACCACGTATCGACCCATCCTGAAACACCCGTATTAGTACGTGGTGTAGCCTCCATGGGCAGCACTGACTACGCCATTCAGTCG
This sequence comes from Schistocerca serialis cubense, assembly GCF_023864345.2. Classification (NCBI taxonomy): domain Eukaryota; kingdom Metazoa; phylum Arthropoda; class Insecta; order Orthoptera; family Acrididae; genus Schistocerca; species Schistocerca serialis. Next base: position 375,074,015 of record NC_064643.1, on the reverse strand, counting down.
ATCGTGCAGATGGCGAATATGTCCTGGGATACCTTATTCCACGCCTGCTCGAACTATTCAGGTCGTTCTGTAAGAACTGTTGGTTGACGAGTCATTTTTCGTCACGTCATATGCCACACTTGCTCTATTGAAGACAAGTTCGGAGATCGTGCCGGCCAAGGAAACTGCTGAACGTCTTGCAGAGCACGTCGAGTTTCACGGACAGTGTGTGGGCGAACCTTATGCTGTTGGAACAATACAATACCTACCTGTTGCAAGAACGGCAAAAGAACGGATCTAAAGCTTTCTACACGTACCGAGTGCTGGTTAGCGTCCCCTCCGAAAACAGCAAACGTGAACGAGGGTTGTAGCTTATTGCGCCACAGACCATAAAGTCGGGATGGGGCCAGTGCGTCTTCGATGAGTGCACCCTACGAGACAGTGATCATCAAGTCTACGTCGTGCGCGCAAACGACCATCACTTGGGTACAGGCAGAATCTGCTTTCATCGCTGAAGACCACAGCATGCCATTCCATCTTCCAAGTGATCCTCTGACGACACCAGTCAAGCCCTGCACGTCGATGCTATGGCGAAAATGGAAAACGGGCTAGAGATCTGAGTCCTGTAGTCCCACTGCTAATAACTGGTTCGGGACAGTTCGTGTGGACACGTCTGGGCTCATAAGCAGTCTTATCTGCGCTGTGGTTGCTGTATGATCTGCCGCTGCTGCCCTTACAATATGACGATCGTGGCAGACGTCTGTGCTGCGTGGACGTCCAGAAACTCGCCTACCAGTGTGAGAATGTTCGCATGACCACTGATACCAGCATTGTTGCACAACTGATGTAGCAATCCAACTTGTGTGGCAATTCTCCGTAAGGACCATCCCGGCACTCAGAAGGCTACAATTTGACCCCTTTCAAAGGCGCTTAGCTGGCTGTAGGAAGCACGAGTGCGTCCCCATGGCATGGTTGCCTGCTTACTTCACACGTACGCATCACACTGAGCCTTCTGATTGTGAGCATTCCCTAATTAAAGGTTAGACACAGATGGTGCTCTAGTAAGGCATACGCCATCATCGGATCAAAATCGACGTCGTATTTCCAGGTGTACTGTCATCGCCCGCTGTACGGGACTACAAGTCCCACCGCCACACCTACACCTGCCCATGTTAGGCAAAATTTTTCTGCCTGACTCATGTAGTACTATCACCGTCAGAGGGTGGTACGGGACTACAAGTCCCACCGCCACACCTCCAAAGTGAATTGCAGTGACGCAGTCACTGCCCTGTGGAAATTTACTGCCTCACCAACACAGTTAGACCGCAATAGACCGGTGATGCTGTATTGTAACATATCACCCCGGACTACAAGTCCATTTAAAAAAAAAAAAAAAAAAAAAAAACCAGGTGTACTTTTCTTTTCAGCAGTGAATATTTCTCCACAGCCAAAAGTGATGTTAAAAGATTGTTAATGTAATGGAACTTCATTTTGTCATGAAACGTAGATTCGAAATAAGTGGGACGAACCGAAAGTATATCGTAACGATAGTGCTGTTTCTGGACACAGGTTAGCTTTCAATTAGAGTAAGTCACTCCTTTTGTGCCCTAACATGCTGGAAATGTATTTCTGAAACTGGCAGCGTGTGTTTTCAAGATATTATGAGCCATGGGTAAAACAGCTGATTATAGTTTTTCAAGCTTCATAACGTTGCAAATCATTGCCGGAGCATTATAGTCTTTAGTGAACAGGTTTCATAAAATGCCACTGTACTATCTTTACATTCTGCTCTTCTTTTCTGAATAATCTCAGCTGCACCGCTACTGTATTTAAAGCCACTGCTGTAGCAACACGGAAGACTTTGGTGATCTTAGCTCTGGTAGCGTCGGCAGCTGCCCGCTCCCCTTGTGCACTTGTGATGCGGCGCGCTTAATTGTATTGAGCTGCTGGCGGCGGCGCCTTTGTTCGCGTGGAAATGAAGCCATTACACGCGTCCTTGTGCGCTTTGTCCGTTCCCGGGCACTGTTCCTTCACTCACCACCTCTTCTGGCTTCCTGCTTCCACCGACAGCGGCTGGCTTTGTGGCAGGGGCACCAGGCGCACACACTTAACCTTTTCTTTTATTGACACCCAAACACCGTGTCATATCCTAGTCAAACTGTATGTACGAAACAACACAAAGCATGATTTGCGTTTTGCTAACAGATAATAACTGCAGTAACAGTGGTTTCTGTGGTTCTATAGCTCAGTAGTTTCTATCTAACTACACTACTGGCCATTAAAATTGCTACACCAGGAAAATGACGTGCTACAGACGCGAAATTTAACCGACAGGAGGAAGATGCTGTGATATGCAAATGATTAGCTTTTCAGAGCATTCACACAAGGTTGGCGTCGGTGGCGACACCTACAACGTACTGACATGAGGAAAGTTTACAACCCATTTCTCATACACAAGCAGCAGTTGACGGGCGTTGCCCGGTGAAACGTTGTTGTTATGCCTCGTGTACGGAGTAGAAATGCGTCCATCACATTTCCGACTTTGATAACGGTCGGATTGTAGCCTATCGCGATTGTGGTTTATCGTATAGCGAGATTGCTGCTTGCGTTGGTCGGGATCCAACGACTGTTAGCAGAATATGAATCGGTGGGTTCAGGGGGGTGATAAGGAACGCCGTGTTGGATCCCAACGGCCTCGTATTGCTAGCAGCCGAGATGACAGGCATCTTATCCGCATGATCGTGCAGCTACGTCTCGATCCCTGAGTCAACAGGTGGGGACGTTTGGAAGACAACAACCATCTGCACGAACAGTTCGACGACGTTTGCAGCAGCATGGACTATCAGCTCGGAGACTATGGCTGCGGTTACCCTTGACGCTGCATCACAGACAGGAGCGCCTGCGATGGTGTACTCAAAGACGAACCTGGGTGCACGAATGGCAAAACCTCATTTTTTTCGGATGAATCCAGGTTCTGTTTACAGCATCATGATGGTCGCATCCGTGTTTGGCGACATCGCGGTGAACGCACATGGGAAGCGTGATGGTATGCGGTGCCTCTGGTTATACGTCTCCGTCACCTCTTGTTCTTATTGAAGGCACTTTGAACAGTGGACGTTACATTTCAGATGTATTACGACCCGTGGCTCTACCCTTCATTCGATCGCTGCGAAACCCTTCATTTCAGCAAGATAGTGCACGACCGCATGTTGCAGGTCCTGTACGGGCGTTTCTGGATACAGAAAACTTCGACTGGTGCCCTAGCCAGCACATTCTCCAGATCTCTCACCAACTGAAACCGTCTGGTCAATGGTGGCCGAGCAACTGGCTCGTCACAATACGCCAGTCACTACTCTTGATGGACTGTGGTATCGTGTTGAAGCTGCGTGGGCAACTGTACCTGCACACGCTTCCAAGTTCTGTTTGACTCAATGCCCAGGCGTATCGAGGACGTTATTACGGCCGGATGTGGTTGTTCTGGGTACTGATTTCTCAGGATCTATGCACCCAAATTGCGTGAAAATGTAATCACATGTCAGTTCTAGTATAATATATTTGTCCAACGAATACCAGTTTATCACCTGCATTTCTTCTTGGTGTAGCAATTTTAATGGCCAGTAGTGTATAAGTGCTGCATGATAAGTAAGAGGATAGCTGAAAGAGTCGGACAACGAGGAAGACAACATGTAATGGTTAGAAGCCTTTCAAATGCGATATTGATGGAGACTGTCGAAGATCACATAGATTAATCGAGTAAGGAATAAAGAGTTCCTTATCGAGTCTACGGGAAAGTCAGACGAGGAAAGGACACAATGAATCGAAGAGTTAGAATGGTTAACATAACGTTTATAAAAATATCAGTCGTTGCTAAAACCTGTAGCTGAAGAACGGTGGAAAGAAGGGATCGTAGAAGCAAGTCTATTCACGGTGTAACTTAATTAACACCGAAAACTGACACGGATGAAAGTATTCCATTCAGTTCAATTCAAATTATTGTTATGAATTTCAGGCCTGTTATCTTGAACATCTAAACCAATCGTACGTATTCAGTAAGGATGATAACGATATATATAGTTACTAATTATGACAATAGCAACCGTTGCTAATACGCTCTAAGACAAAAAAAAAGAAAGACGGACCACGAAGAAATGACTACAATTTCAGAAACTTTGAATGCTTTATTCAAGAGAAAGTGCTTCATAAATTGAGCAAATCAATAACGTGTTGGTGCACCTCTGGCCCTTATGCAAGCAGTTATTCTGCTTGGCATTGAGTGACAGAGCTTTTGGATGCTCTCCTGATAAATATCGTGCCAAATTCTGTCCAGTTGGCACTTTAGATCGTCAAAATCCCAAGCTGGTTGGAGGGTCCTCCCCTTAATGCTACAAACATTCTCAACTGGGGAGACATCCGGCGACCATGCTGGCGAAGATGTAGTTTGGCAAGCTCGAAGACAAGCAGGAGAAACTCTCGTCGTGTGCGGCCGTGCATTATCCTGCTGAAATTTAAGCCCAAGGTGGCTTGCCATGAAGGACAACAAAATGGGGTGTAGAACATCGTCGACGTACCGCAATACTGTAAGGCTGTCGCGGACGGCACCCAAAGGGGTCCTGCTATGAAATGAAAAGGCACCCCAGACCATCACTCTTGGCTGCCGGGCCGTATGGTGGGAGACAGTCGGGATGGTAACTCGCCACTGTCTGGGGCGTCTCCAGAAACTTCGTACCGTCACATCGATAGCTGGGAACTGTTGAACCAAATGTGCTAAAAATAACCTTCACTTAAAAAAATTTACTTAGCAATGTGTGGTAGAAACATTGGCTACGAGAAAAATATGAGGAGTGAATTCAAAGTTTTGATGTAAACCATAGTTACGGTACGTCACTGAAGCAGTTTTAAGTGCAAATATCATATGCGATCCATTTTTTTCGCCCAATACATTTGTCCACCAGTATTTGGAACAAGAGGGGCACGTACAACATATTCATTACGCAGATTAATGCTAACCAAATGATAATGGAAAGTCAAAAATACCAGGATAATTTTGTCCATCTTTTTAATGAACACTAATGCTATATTAACAAACGTATCGTTACTTAACGTACCTCGTCTTTGTTTGATCAGTGTAGACTTCTTAAGTAACAGAACCCAGTACGTTGTCCTCGATGGTGAGTGTTCATCGGAGGTGAGGGTATCATCTGGAGTGCCAAGGGAAGTGTGGTAGGTTCGCTGTTGTTTTCTATCTACGTAAATGATCTTTTGGATAGGGTGGATAGCAATGTGCGGCTGTTTGCTGATGATGCTGTGGTGTACGGGAAGGTGTCGTCGTTGAGTGACTGTAGGAGGATACAAGATGATTTGGACAGGATTTGTGATTGGTGTAAAGAATGGCAGCTAACTCTAAATATAGATAAATGTAAATTAATGCAGATGAATAGGAAAAAGAATCCTGTAATGTTTGAATACCCCATTAGTAGTGTAGCGCTTGACACATTCACGTCGATTAAATATTTGGGCGTAACATTGCAGAGCGATATGAAGTGGGACAAGCATATAATGGCAGTTGTGGGGAAGGCAGATAGTCGTCTTCGGTTCATTGGCAGAATGTTGGGAAGATGTGGTTCATCTGTAAAGGAGACCGCTTATAAATCACTGATACGACCTATTCTTGAGTACTGCTCGAGCGTTTGGGATTCCTATCAGGTCGGATTGAGGGAGGACATAGAAGCAATTCAGAGCCGGGCTGCTAGATTTGTTACTGGTAGGTTTGATCATCGCGCGAGTGTTATGGAAATGCTTCAGGAACTCGAGTAGGAGTCTCTAGAGGATAGCAGGCGTTCTTTTCGTGAATCGCTACTGAGGAAATTTAGAGAACCAGCATTTGAGGCTGACTGCAGTACAATTTTGCTGCCGCCAACTTATATTTCGCGGAAAGACCACAAAGATAAGATAAGAGAGGCATATAGGCAGTCATTTTCCCTCGTTCTGTTTGAGAGTGGAACAGGGAGAGAAGATGCTAGTTGTGGTACGAGGTACCCTCCACCACGCAGAGTATGGTGAATTGCGGAGTATGTATGTATATGTAGATGTAGTGTCTCGTTACGCTGTCACCTCTACAACATACTGGAGAGGCTCATTTTTCAGAGAATGATTAGAAAGGTGGAGCCACTTCCAATACCACAGCAAGCAAGTATCAGAGAAGGGAAAAGTTGCACGTCTCAAATATTGAACTTAACACAACATATTGAATGTGGATACGAGAAACGTCGCATTACAGGTTGTCTTTATCGATCTATCCGCCGCTTACGATACGACCAACCATCAGCTCGTTCTGAATAAAGTTTATGATATAACTAAAGACTTCATACTCATGTGCAATATTAGAAACCTGCTCCAGAATCGCAGCTTTTTGTGGAATTTCAGGGAAGAAAAAGTAGATGGAGAACTCAGAAAATGGGCTATCACAAGGCAGCGTACTTACGCCGCTATTATTCAATTTCTATACTAACGATCAACCTATCCCTGAAGGAACTCGAAGCTTTACTTATGCTGATGACTGCGCTATCACTACTCAGGCTGACTGCTTTGAGACTGTAGAAGGTACGCTATCAAAATCTTGGGAAGTATTCACTGTTTACTATCATGCGAATTACTTGAGACCTAATCCTGCCAAGACTCATAACTGTGCTTTCCACCTGAAGAATAAACAGGCATATAGATCCTTAAATATATCCTGGGGAGGCATCGTACTCGAACATAATCCTACGCTCATATATCTTGGACTAACTCTGTATCGCGTGCTAACATATGAAAAGCATTGCCTAAGCACCAAACAGAAATAAAATAGTGCGAAAATTCACAGGTACATTAATCCATGCACTGTGAGCTCATGCGCGCTTGCTCTATGTTATTCCACTGCTGAATATGCATGTTCGGTATGGTACAAGTCCAGTCATGACAGGAACGTAGATGTGGCTCTAAATGAGTCTTGCCGGATTATCACGGGTTGCTTAAGACCTACTCCTGTGGACAAACTCCATTGCCTCGCTGGCATAGCTCCCCCTGAAATCAGACGTGAGGTAGCTGCGAGATATGAGAAAAGTAAGGCCACAGCGAAGGAAGCCGATGGTCGTTAGCCCGCACATCCTAGGCTGAAATCAAGAAAGAGCTTCTTGACAACTACTGAGGCTCTCATCGATAATCCACGTGCAGCAAGGATCTCGCGATGGCGGGAAAAATGTCGGTATTTGGGAGAATGAATGGCTCAAAAGGAAGAACCTCCCCTGGACATTCGGAGAAGTGGTCAATATGGAGGTCTCTCAATAGACTATGGTCAAACACAACGAGATGCAAGACCAATCTGTGGACTTTGGCTTTCTCTGTGGACTCAGTTCTTTGCCAGTGTGGCGCTGAGCAGACTAACAGCCATTTCCTTGTGTTCCTCACCACCAACCGTCTGCACTATGCAAGACCATATGAGAGCTACACCAAATGCACTTGAAGTGTCTAATTTTTGGTCTTCTTTTGTGTAAAATTATGTCAACACTTATATATATATATATATATATATATATATATATCCCCCCCCCCCCCCATGAACCATGGACCTTGACGTTGGCGGGGAGGCTTGCGTGCCTTAACGATACAGATAGCCGTGCCGTAGGTGTAACCACAACGGAGGGGTATCTGCTGAGAGGCCAAACGTGTGGTTCCTGAAGAGGGGCAGCAGCCTTTTCAGTACTTGCAGGGGCAACAGTCTGGATGATCGACTGATCTGGCCCTGTAACACTAACCAAAACGGCCTTGCTGTTGTGGTACTGCGAACGGCTGAAAGCAAGGGGAAACTACAGCCGTAATTTTTCCCAAGGGCATGCAGCTTTACTGTATGATTAAATGATGATGGCGTCCTCTTGGGTAAAATATTCCGGTGGTAAAATAGTCCCCCATTCGGATCTCCGGGCGGGGACTACTCAAGAGGACGTCGTTATCAGGAGAAAGAAAAGTAGCGTTCTACGGATCGGAGCGTGGAATGTCAGATCCCTTAATCGGGCAGGTAGGTTAGAAAATTTAAAAAAGGAAATGGATAGGTTAAAGTTAGATATAGTGAGAATTAGTTAAGTTCGGTGGCAGGAGGAACAAGACTTTTGGTCAGGTGAATACAGGGTTATAAATACAAATCCAAATAGGGGTAATGACGGAGTAGGTTTAATAATGAATAAAAAAATAGGAGGGCGGGTAAGGTACTACAAACAGCATAGTGAACGCATTATTGTGGCCAAGATAGACACGAAGCCCATACCTACTACAGTAGTACAAGGTTATACGCCAACTAGCTCTGCAGATGATGAAGAAATTGATGAAATGTATGATGAGATAAAAGAAATTGTTCAGGTAGTGAAGGGAAACGAAAATTTAATAGTCATGGGTGAGTGGAATTCGAGAGTAGGAAAAGGAAGAGAAGGAAACGTAGTAGGTAAATACGGACTGGGGCTAAGAAATGAAAGAGGAAGCCGCCTAGTAGAATTTTGCACAGAGCATAACTTAATCATAGCTAACACTTGGTTCAAGACTCATGAAAGAAGGTTGTATACGTGGAAGAATGCTGGAGATACTAGAAGGTTTCAGATAGATTATATAATGATAAGACAGAGATTTAGGAACCAGATTTTAAATTGTAAGACCACAATCTATTGGTTATGAACTGTAGATTAAAACTGAAGAAACTGCAAAAAGATGGGAATTTAAGGAGATGGGACATGGATAAACTGAAAGAACCAAAGGTTGTACAGAGTTTCAGGGAGAGAATAAGGGAACAATTGACAGGAATGGGGGAAAGAAATACAGTAGAAGAAGAATGGGTAGCTTTGAGGAATGAAATAGTGAAGGCAGCAGAGGATCAAGTAAGTAAAAAGACGAGGGCTAGTAGAAATCCTTGGGTAACAGAAGAGATATTTAATTTAATTGATGAAAGGAGAAAATATAAAAATGCAGTAAGTGAAGAAGGCAAAAAGGAATACAAACGTCTCAAAAATGAGATCGACAGGAAGTGCAAAACTGCTAAGCAGGGATGGCTAGAGGACAAATGTAAGGATGTTGAGGCTTATTTCACGAGGGGTAAGATACACTCCTGGAAATTGAAATAAGAACACCGTGAATTCATTGTCCCAGGAAGGGGAAACTTTATTGACACATTCCTGGGGTCAGATACATCACATGATCACACTGACAGAACCACAGGCACATTGACACAGGCAACAGAGCATGCACAATGTCGGCACTAGTACAGTGTATATCCACCTTTCGCAGCAATGCAGGCTGCTATTCTCCCATGGAGACGATCGTAGAGATGCTGGATGTAGTCCTGTGGAACGGCTTGCCATGCCATTTCCACCTGGCGCCTCAGTTGGACCAGCGTTCGTGCTGGACGTGCAGACCGCGTGAGACGACGCTTCATCCAGTCCCAAACATGCTCAATGGGGGACAGATCCGGAGATCTTGCTGGCCAGGGTAGTTGACTTACACCTTCTAGAGCACGTTGGGTGGCACGGGATACATGCGGACGTGCATTGTCCTGTTATAACAGCAAGTTCCCTTGCCGGTCTAGGAATGGTAGAACGATGGGTTCGATGACGGTTTGGATGTACCGTGCACTATTCAGTGTCCCCTCGACGATCACAAGTGGTGTACGGCCAGTGTAGGAGATCGCTCCCCACACCATGATGCCGGGTGTTGGCCCTGTGTGCCTCGGTCGTATGCAGTCCTGATTGCGGCGCTCACCTGCACGGCGCCAAACACGCATACGACCATCATTGGCACCAAGGCAGAAGCGACTCTCATCGCTGAAGACGACACGTCTCCATTCGTCCCTCCATTCACGCCTGTCGCGACACCACTGGAGGCGGGCTGCACGATGTTGGGGTGTGAGCGGAAGACGGCCTAACGGTGTGCGGGACCGTAGCCCAGCTTCATGGAGACGGTTGCGAATGGTCCTCGCCGATACCCCAGGAGCAACAGTGTCCCTAATTTGCTGGGAAGTGGCGGTGCGGTCCCCTACGGCACTGCGTAGGATCCTACGGTCTTGGCGTGCATCCGTGCGTCGCTGCGGTCCGGTCCCAGGTCGACGGGCACGTGCACCTTCCGCCGACCACTGGCGACAACATCGATGTACTGTGGAGACCTCACGCCCCACGTGTTGAGCAATTCGGCGGTACGTCCACCCGGCCTCCCGCATGCCCACTATACGCCCTCGCTCAAAGTCCGTCAACTGCACATACGGTTCACGTCCACGCTGTCGCGGCATGCTACCAGTGTTAAAGACTGCGATGGAGCTCCGTATGCCACGGCAAACTGGCTGACACTGACGGCGGCGGTGCACAAATGCTGCGCAGCTAGCGCCATTCGACGGCCAACACCGCGGTTCCTGGTGTGTCCGCTGTGCCGTGCGTGTGATCATTGCTTGTACAGCCCTCTCGCAGTGTCCGGAGCAAGTATGGTGGGTCTGACACACCGGTGTCAATGTGTTCTTTTTTCCATTTCCAGGAGTGTAGATACTGCCTACAAGAAAATTAAAGAGACCTTTGGAGAAAAGAGAACGACTTACATGAATATCAAGAGCTCAGATGGAAACCCAGTTATAAGCAAAGAAGGGAAAGCAGAAAGGTGGAAGGATTCTATAGAGGGTCTATACATGGGCGATGTTCTTGAGGACAATATTATGGAAATGGAAGAGGAGGTAGATGAAGATGAAATGGGAGATATGATACTGCGTGAAGAGTTTGACGGAGTACTGAAAGACGTAAGTCGAAACAAGGCCCCAGGAGTAGACAACATTCCATTAGAACTACTGACAGCCTTGGGAGAGCCAGTCCTGACAAAACTCTACCATCTGGTGAGCAAGATGTATGAGACAGGCGAAATTCCCTAAGACTTCAAGAAGAATATAATCATTCCAATCCCAAAGAAAGCAGGTGTTGACAGATGTGAAAATTACCGAACTATCAGTTTAATAAGTCACAGCTGCAAAATACTAACACAAATTCTTTACAGACGAATGGAAAAACTGGTAGAAGCCGACCTCGGCGAACATCAGTTCGGATTCCGTAGAAATGTTGGAACACGTGAGGCAATACTGACCCTACGACTTATCTTAGAAGATAGATTAAGGAAAGGCAAACCTACGTCTAGCATTTGTAGACTTAGAGAAAGCTTTTGACAATGTTGACTGGAATACTCTCTTTCAAATTCTGCAGGTGGCAGGGGTAAAATACAGGGAGCGAAAGGCTATTTACAATTTGTACAGAAACCAGATGGCAGTCATAAGAGTCGAGGGACATGAAAGGGAAGCAGTGGTTGGGAAGGGAGTGAGACAGGGCTGTAGCCTCTTCCCGATGCTATTCAATCTGTATATTGAGCAAGCAGTAAAGGAAACAAAAGAAAAATTCGGAGTAGGTATTAAAATCCATGGAGAAGAAATAAAACCTTTGAGGTTTGCTGATGACATTGTAATTCTGCCAGAGACAGCAAAGGACTTGGAAGAGCAGTTGAACGGAATGGACAGTGTCTTGAAAGGAGGGTATAAGATGTTCATCAATAAATGCAAAACGAAGATAATGGAATGTAGTCGAATTAAGTCGAGTGATGCTGAGGGAATTATATTAGGAAATGAGACACTTAAAGTAATGAAGGAGTTTTGCTATTTGGGCAGCAAAATAACTGATGATGGTCGAAGTAGAGAGGATATAAAATGTAGACTGCCAATGGCAAGGAAAGCGTTTCTGAAGAAGAGAAATTTGTTAACATCGAGTATAGATTTAAGTGTCAGGAAGTCGTTTCTGAAAGTATTTGTATGGAGAGTAGCCATGTATGGAAATGAAACATGGACGATAAATAGTTTGGACAAGAAGAGAATAGAAGCTTTCGAAATGTGGTGCTACAGAAGAATGCCGAAAATTAGATGGGTAGATCACATAACTAATGAGGAGGTATTGAATAGAATTGGGGAGAAGAGGAGTGTGTGGCACAACTTGACTAGAAGAAGGGGCCGGTTGGTAGGACATGTTCTGAGGCATCAAGGGATCACCAATTTAGTGCTGGTGGGCAACGTGGAGGGTAAAAATCGTAGGGGGAGACCAAGAGATGAATACACTAAGCAGATTCAGAAGGACGTAGGCTGCAGTAGGCACTGGGAGATGAAGAAGATTGCACAGAATAGAGTAGCTTGGAGAGCTGCATCAACCCAGTCTCAGGACTGAAGACCACAACAGCAACAACATATATATTTTTGACCTTCTGCCGGCCGGTGTGGCCGAGCGGTTCTAGGCGCTTCAGTCTGGAAACGCGCGACAGCTACGGTCGCAGGTTCGAATCCTGCCTCGGGCATGGATGTATGTGATGTCCTTAGATTAGTTAAATTTAAGTAGTTCTAAGTTCTAGGGGACTGATGACCTGAGATGTTAAGTCACATAGTCCTCAGGGCTATTTGAACCATTTTTTCTGTACTTTTGACACGATAAATAAATAGTGTCATTTTTAGTCTATCGTAATTTTTGCTGTATAATGTCTTTCGTTATTTTACGCTATGATACCAGAAGCAGTTAGGACCCAAGCATCGGGAAGGAGAAAGGTGGAAATGTAAGACGCACCCCAGTAAAAGAAATTCTACATTTACACCTGACGTGATGGTTTATTTCAGGCTACTGTAGGAATTTTGATACGGTTTTCACTAATAGCTCTTCACGAGAGAGGTTTGTGTACTTAACTTATGACCGCTGCGCCAGAACAAATCGTCCAGCCTTAGACATTTACGAAGAAAAATCCCCATCGCACCCCCTCAGATTTAGTGCTAAAATGGCTCGTGGCCACCCGTCAAAATCTGAACACAGATCAAGCATGAAAACAGGAAGAAGGAGTATTGAACTGTAATAATAATAATAATAATAATACTATACAATAACAAACGCCTATATCTAAAAACAGAGACTAGGGTAGTCTACACTAAATTTAGACAGTATATAACATACTTAATAACATAAAATTATCTTACTCTAGTGTCCTGGGCCTAATGTATTTTTTTACAAGAAAAATTGCAACATTCAATTGCTTGATGATGATGTTGATGGTGGATGGTTGAGTCTTTTTGATGACAACTTCCTTCTGTGGGATATATATCCTTCACGCTTCAAAAACCAACAGTAGTCACTTAACATTGAAGGTTTCTATCTACCTTTATAGCGGCTTTCCATTCGCAAAATGTCCTGATGGAACCTTTCACCGTGTTCGTCACTAACCGCTCCCAAATTGGTAGGGAAGAAATCTAAATGAGAATGAAGGAAGTGCATTTTTAGTGACATTCTGCATCCAAGATTTTTATAGTTCTCTAAAAGAGTTCCTACCAATATGTCACTGGTTTCTGCTCTTTTATCCCCTAGGAAACCTTCAAGGACATCCCTAAAAGAACGCCAGGCTGCAAGTTCTAACTCACTTAATTTTTCTTCGAAGTTCTTATCGTGCATTAAATTCCTAATTTGTGGCCCAACAAAAAATCCCCTCTTTCAATTTGGCGTCACTTAATTCAGGGAACTCTTCACGAAGATGCATGAAACCGTTAGCATTTTTGTCCATTCCTTGACAAAATTCTTCATAAGGCCGAGCTTAATATGCAGTGGGGGAAGGAAAACATTTTGATAATCCATCAAAAGTACATATTTCATATTTTCTCTCCCTGGAGCCAATTTCTCTCTTGGTGGCCACTGTTTTACTGTATAATGTTTGTATGTTGCACGGCTGTCCCAAAAACAAAGGAAACAGCAATACTTTGTTCAAATGGTTCAAATGGCTCTAAGCACTATGGGACTTAACATCTGAAGTCATCAGTCCCCTAGACTTGGATCTACTTAAACCTAACTGAAGCGTCTAGAACCGCTCGGCCACAGCGGCCGACAATGCTTTGTGAAACCACTTGGGGGACCACTTAGTAAACCAATCACCTTAAGATCACCACATATTTTCAAATTTTGTTCCTTATACTTAATAGCTTCAAGTATCTCTTTCAAATTTACGTAGTTCTCTTTCAGAGCCACAGAGCACCCTATAGGTACAGATGGAAACGTATTACCAGTATGCATTAGTATAGCCTTCAGACTTGTCTTGGAAGCGTCAATAAACAAGCGCCACTTAGCAGCATCTTATGGTATGTTTAACTGTTTCATTAATCCTACTACATCACTACAAGCACAAACAATGCCCACCATACGGTAACGTGTCATCAGATCTTTATTACGTTGCCTACAGTGAGTAATTCTTGTTTCTTCATGAAGTAAGTCCCGTTCCTTAAGACGTGAAGATAAAAATTTTGCGTGCTCCTTGGATAAGTATGAATCTCGAACTAGGTCATTCAAGTCTGCTTGTGTAATTAAATGTGGTCTTTTGTTCTGGAATGTGCTCCTCTCCACTTGATTGACATTGTGCTCCCTCAGCGTTTGTAGATTCATGATTAGTATTAGGAACTTCTTCCCACACTAGTGGAAGTGTTGGAACTGGCAGGTCTTCACCGTGGGGAACAGGTCTAATTGCTGAGGGCAGGTTAGGGTACTTAATATTCTTCTTATTCTTTGATGAAAAGCCAGTTAAATTAGTCAAACAGAAGTAGCAATCATCAACACGATTTTGAGACACTTGCGAGATCATTGGTATGCCAAATGGTAAGTGCTCTTTTTTTCCTTTCAGCCATGGTCTTAGTTTAGAATTGCACCTAGTGCAAGTCGTGTGAGGTGCCCAATCTTTATCCTGATCTCCCAGTTGGCAGTTGAAATATAAATGATACGACGTCTTCAGTAAATTAGAAAATGGTCGTCTTTGTTTCCTTGTGGTGAATTCACCACATATATAACAAAATGAAGGGGGATGATTTGTACATCCACGTTTTGATTTCTTCATGTTGTTTTTTCAATGCCTACAAAACACTTTTCTGTCGAGTTAAATTAGCCAGATCAAGTCCTGAAAAAGAAAAGAAAAATTCAGAGACTTGAGATAATATAGAAAGAAGAGTAAGCAAGTGTATGTGACTGGAGTGTTTAAATACACAATGTAAAATACACTAATGTTACATATTACACTTAAAAAGTAGTTCACATTAAAGTTAAGAACAAAAAAGGTCACCGCTCTAAGTTTTATCACACTTCTTTTAAACACAAAGCACTTAAAAATTATACAGTAAATTCAATTAGGTTATTTAAAGTTTTATATGTACTTTGTCTGTACCAAAACCACTGTTGACTAGTGTAATAGAAGCAGTGAGCTCTCCAAGCTCATGACATGCACCATCGACCGCACTGTAAGAATCCCGCCATCGTGGTTGTGTGGTCACCGTTTTGGAGCGCAAAGTGGGGGATCAGTGTTCAAATCTCATTCGTGCCTCCTTTTTTTTCACAAAATTATAACCTTTCTGTCCGGTCTTTGACGTGTGTATTCTCCTTATGTCATACTACACAATGGTTATGGAATATGAGTCATGTGGTAAGAATATATTACCGTCGCAAGTAAATGTGATGAATAGTGAGAGCAGGCGAGATGTTGCGTAGACCTGTCACGGAAATGAAAACAACAGATAAACGGGTGTGAACTATGTTACAAGAAGTAAACTCAAGAGTCAAAACTTCCAAAACGGACAAGAGTCGTAAGTGTGGTACTGGTGTAGAGCAAATAGGAGATATATACGTCTGGAGGTCCATTCCTTACACATCGCTGTTGCAAACGGACGTACACGACGACACAGAAACAAATTTGAATATAGCGAACAGGCACTTCAAAGACAAGACGGACAATTCAGAATTTTGTGAAAAAAAAAAAAGAAATGGGGAACGAGGGAGATCTGAACACGCAACTCTCCCTCCGCTGTCTAACGCCGTCACTGGACTGTTTATTGTTTCGATTTTGCTTCTATTTTGACAGTTCAGTACATCTTCTTCCTGTTGTCATGCTTGATCTGTATTGATGGACTATTCACTGGGCCACCTTACCACTAAATCTGGGGTGGGGTGGGGGGTGGGGGGGAGGTGCGATGGGGAGTTTCCCTTGTTAGAGCTCATTATGCGAAGTTGGACTGGGTCGCTAGTGTGGAGGACAGGTACGCAAACGTAGACTATTTATATTTATTTGCTGTTTCACATAACTGATGCTGTTCTGTTGTTTTCATGATCTTACGAAAACACAAAGAAGAATTTGTTTATTTAACGATGTAGAAGAAGAAGCGAGTTTTTGAAGAATATACTTACGAAAAAATAAATAGAAAATTAAACCGCGGGGAAGCCAAACGCTGAATACAGGCTATGCGTCGCCGTTGGTGCGAATTCAGAATACGTTTGTCATAGTGCTTAAAGCCTCAGGAGCCCCCACAACGCCGGCAAAAAGGTGTGCATTAAGGTGCTCTCGGTGACGTGCACGGAAAAGTGAAGGAGAACCTTAGCCCATACCTCGATCAACTGCAGAATTTCACGAATCTAATCATCTTTCTGGCAAGGTATTGACAGGGTACATTGACATAAAAATATTACTTTGCAAAAAGGGTGCATTTTGACCTGGATCACAAATCGTTTTGCTGACAAATCGAAGACGTTTCGTCATATATTCACAAGTGCAAATGTCCGCCTAACCACAGCGTACTGACGTTCAGCAAATACGTAGTGTCACTTGCAAGGAACATGCCACTAAATGGTAGATAGCTTGAATGTCACGCCCGGTTACATTTCAGCGGTCCTTGTCGGCGGCGGTCAGACATAAAGGGAAGCTGGCTGTGTGGGAGCCGTTATGGGCGTGTCCGGCAGCCTGGCTGCCACCAGTGAGTGGGGCGACATTTATTTGCGCCACTAATTGAGCCCACTACACTCTACGGGCCCTGCACGCGCCGCTGGTTGCTCAACGCTCCTGGGGTCAGGGACGCAGGAGAGGCGCGCTGTGCCGCGACACCGAGCCCTGCTTCACTGCCCACCTCCAGTCGCCAACAGCACACTCCGGCCCAATCACTCAAAACGACGGCGTCGGACCTCAATGTATCACCATAATTCCGAGGCAAAAATACGAGGTCTGTCAAAAAAATTCCGAAACTTTCTCCACAAAATTTTTCAACGCTTACCGTTTACTTATTGTGCATGGTCTCCTTCGAAATATTCTTCTCCGCAACTGATACACCGCTCCCAATGTAATTTCCAGCTCCGGAAGTTGGCTTGGTGCGCCTCTAGCTGCACCGCGCCAAGTGTCGTTTGCGAATTTTCTTTTATCTCGTCTATCGTTGCAAATCTTCGTGCTTTCAATGGGGTTTTCAACTTTGGAAATAAAAACAAAGTCCACAAGGGCCAGGTCTGGAGAGTACGGAGGATGAGGCAGCACAGCGACTTTTTTTTCTTTTTTTGGTACAATAGTCACGCACCAGCGTGCATTATAGTGACGCAAGAGAAATGAATTTTGTCACCACATTTCAGGCCGTTTCCTTCTCACATTTTCTCGTAAGCGTCGCAACACGTCCCGATAGTACACTACCGGCCATTAAAATTGATACACCACGAAGATGACGCGATACAGACGAGAAATTTAACCGACAGCAAGAAGATCCTGTGATATGCAAATGATTAGCTTTTCAGATACACAAACAGCAGTTGACCGGCGTTGCCTGGTGAAACGTTGTTATGATGCCTCGTGTAAGGAGCAGAAATGCGTACCATCACGTTTCCGACTTTGATAAAGATCAGATTGTAGCCTATCGCGATTGCGGTTTATCGTATCGCGACATTGCTGCTCGCGTTGGTCGAGATCCAATGACTGTTAGCAGAATATGGAATCGGTGGGTTCAGGAGGGTAATACGAAACGCCGTGCTGGATCCCAACGGCCTCGTATCACTAGCAGTCGACATGACAGGCATCTTATCTGCATAGCTGTAACGCATCGTGCAGCCACGTCTCGATCCCTGAGTCAACAGATGGAGACGTTTGCAAGACAACAACCATCTGCACGGACAGTTCGACGACGTTCGCAGCAGCATGGACTATCAGCTCGGAGACCGTGGCTGCGGTTACCCTTAACGCTGCATCACAGACAGGAGCGCCTGCGATGGTGTACTCAACGACGAACCTGGGTGCACGAATGGCAAAACGTCATTTTTTCAGTTGAATCCAGGTTCTGTTTACAGCATCATGATGGTCGCATCCGTGTTTGGCGACATCGCGGTGAACCCACATTGGAAGCGTGTATTCGTCATCGCCATACCGGCGTATCACCCGGCGTGATGGTACGGGGTGCCATTGGTTACACGTCTCGGTCACCTCTTGTTCGCATTGACGGCACTTTGAAAGTGGACCCGTGGCTCTACTCTTCATTCGATCCCTGCGAAACCCTACATTTCAGCAGGATAATGCACGACCACATGTTGCAGGTCCTGTACGGGCGTTTCTGGATACGGAAAATGTTCGACTGGTGCCCTAGCCAGCACATTCTCCAGATCTCTCACCAACTGAAAACGTCTGGTCAATGGTGGCCGAGCAACTGGCTCGTCACAATACGCTAGTCACTACTCTTGATGAACTGTGGTATCGTGTTGAAGCTGCATGGGCAGCTGTACCTGTACACGCTATCCAAGCTGTATGACTTAATGCCCATGCGTATCAAGACCGTTATTACGGCCAAAGGTGGTTGTTCTGGGAACTGATTCCTCAGGATCTATGCACCCAAATTGCGTAAAAATGTAATCACATGTCAGTTCTAGTATAATATATTTGTCCAATGAATACCCGTTTATCTTCTGCATTTCTTCTTGGTGTAGCAATTTTAATGGCCAGTAGTGTATAAGTGCTGCATGATAAGTAAGAGGATAGCTGAAGGCGTCGGACAACGAGGATGACAACATGTGATGGTTAGAAGCCTTTCAAATGCGATATTGATGGAGACTGTCGAAGATCACATAGATTAATCGAGTAAGGAATAAAGAGTTCCTTATCGAGTCTACGGGAAAGTCAGACGAGGAAAGGACACAATGAATCGAAGAGTTAGAATGGTTAACATAATGTTTATAAAAATATGAGTCGTTGCTAAAACCTGTAGCTGAAGAGCAAGTCTATTCATGGTGTAACTTAATTAACACCGAAAACTGACACGGATGAAAGTATTTCATTCAGTTCAATTCAAATTATTGTTATGAATTTCAGGCCTGTTATCTTGAACATCTAAACCAATCGTACGTATTCAGTAAGGATGATAACGATATATATAGTTACTAATTATGACAATAGCAACCGTTGCTAATACGCTCTAAGACAAAAAAAAGAAAGATGGACCACGAAGAAATGACTACAATTTCAGAAACTTTGAGTGCTTTATTCAAGAGAAAGTGCTTCATAGATTGAGCAAGTCAATAACGTGTTGGTGCACCTCTGGCCCTTATGCAAGCAGTTATTCTGCTTGGCATTGAGTGATAGAGCTTTTGGATGCTCTCCTGATGAATATCGGGCCAAATTCTGTCCAGTTGGCACTTTAGATCGTCAAAATCCCAAGCTGGTTGGAGGATCCTGCACATAATGCTACAAATATTCTCAACTGGGGAGACATCCGGCGACCATGCTGGCGAAGATGTAGTTTGGCAAGCTCGAAGACAAGCAGGAGAAACTCTCGTCGTGTGCGGCCGTGCATTATCCTGCTGAAATTTAAGCCCAAGGTGGCTTGCCATGAAGGACAACAAAATGGGGTGTAGAACATCGTCGACGTACCGCAATACTGTAAGGCTGTCGCGGACGGCACCCAAAGGGGTCCTGCTATGAAATGAAAAGGCACCCCAGACCATCACTCTTGGCTGCCGGGCCGTATGGTGGGAGACAGTCGGGATGGTAACTCGCCACTGTCTGGGGCGTCTCCAGAAACTTCGTACCGTCACATCGATAGCTGGGAACTGTTGAACCAAATGTGCTAAAAATAACCTTCACTTAAAAAAATTTACTTAGCAATGTGTGGTAGAAACATTGGCTACGAGAAAAATATGAGGAGTGGATTCAAAGTTTTGATGTAAACCATAGTTACGGTACGAAACTGAAGCAGTTTTCAGTGCAAATATCACATGCGATCCATTTTTTTCGCCCAATACATTTGTCCACCAGTATTTGGAACAAGAGGGGCACGTACAACATATGCATTACGGGGATTAATGCTAACCAAATGATAATGGAAAGTCAAAAATACCAGGATAATTTTGTCCGACTTTTTAATGAACACTAATGCTATATTAACAAACGTATCGTTACTTAACGTGCCTCGTCTTTGTTTGACCAGTGTAGACTTCTTAAGTAACAGAACCCAGTACGTTGTCCTCGATGGTGAGTGTTCATCGGAGGTGAGGATATCATCTGGAGTGCCCCAGGGAAGTGTGGTAGGTTCGCTGTTGTTTTCTATCTACGTAAATGATCTTTTGGATAGGGTGGATAGCAATGTGCGGCTGTTTGCTGATGATGCTGTGGTGTACGGGAATGTGTCGTCGTTGAGTGACTGTAGGAGGATACAAGATGACTTGGACAGGATTTGTGACTGGTGTAAAGAATGACAGCTAACTCTAAATATAGATAAATGTATATTAATGCAGATGAATAGGAAAAAGTATCCTGTAATGTTTGGATACTCCATTAGTAGTGTAGCGCTTGACACAGTCGCGTCGATTAAATATTTGGGCGTAACATTGCAGAGCGATATGAAGTGGGACATGCATGTAATGGCAGTTGTGGGGAAGGCGGATAGTCGTCTTCGGTTCATTGGTAGTGTTTTGGGAAGATGTGGTCAATCTGTAAAGGAGACAGCTTATAAAACACTGATACGACCTATTCTTGAGTACTGCTCGAGCGTTTGGGATTCCTATCAGGTCAGACTGAGGGAGGACATAGAAGCAATTCAGAGCCGGGCTGCTAGATTTGTTACTGGTAGGTTTGATCATCATGCGAGTGTTACGGAAATGCTTCAGGGACTCGGGTGGGAGTCTCTAGAGGAAAGCAGGCGTTCTTTTCGTGAATCGCTACTGAGAAAATTTAGAGAACCAGCATTTGAGGCTGACTGCAGTACAGTTTTACTGCCGCCAACTTATATTTCGCGGAACGACCACAAAGATAAGATAAGAGATATTAGGGCTCGTACAGAGGCATATAGGCAGTCATTTTTTCCTCGTTCTGTTTGGGAGTGGAACAGGGAGAGAAGATGCTAGTTGTCGTACGAGGTACCCTCCGCCACGCACTGTATGGTGGATTGCGGAGTAAGTAAGTAGATGTAGTGTCTCTTTAGGCCGTCACATCTACAAAATACTGGAGAGGCTCATTTTTCAGAGAATGATTAGAAAGGTGGAGCCACTTCCAATACCACAGCAAGCAAGTATCAGTGAAGGGAAAAGTTGCGCGTCTCAAATATTGAACTTAACACAACATATCGAATGTGGATCCGAGAAACGTCGTTGTCTTTATCGATCTATCCGCCGCTTACAATACGACCAACCATCAGCTCGTTCTGAATAAAGTTTATGATATAACTAAAGACTTCACCCTCATGTGCAATATCAGAAACCTGCTCCAGAACCGCAAATTTTTTGTGGAATTTCAGGGAAAGAAAAGTAAATGGAGAACTCAGAAAATGGGCTACCACAAGGCAGCGTGCTTGCGCCGCTATTATTCAATTTCTATACTAACGATCAACCTATCACTGAAGGAACTCGAAGCTTTACTTATGCTGACGACTGCGCTATCACTACTCAGGCTGACTGTTTTGAGACTGTAGAAGATATGCTATCAATATGTTTGGAAGGATTCACTGTTTACTATCATGGGGATTACTTGAAACCCAATCTTGCGAAGACTCAGACCTGCGTTTTCCACCTGAAGATTAAACAGGCAAATAGATCCTTAAATATATCCTGGGGAGGCACCCGCACTCGAACATAATCCTACTCCCAAATGTCTTGGAGTAACTGTGGATCGCTCGCTTGTGAAAAGCATTGCCTAAGCACCAAACAGAAATATCACAGTGCGAAAATTGACAGGTATATCATGGGGTGCTAATCCATGCACTTTGCGCTCGTGCGCGCTTGCTCTATGTTATTCCACTGCTGAATATGCATGTTCGGTATGGTACAAGTCCAGTCATGCCAGGAACGTAGATGTGACTATAAATGAATCTTGCCGGATTATCACGGGTTGCTTAAGGCCTACTTCTGTGGACAAACTCCATTGCCTCGCTGGCATAGCTCCCCCAGAAATCAGACGTGAGACAGCTGCGAGATATGAGAAAAATAAGGCCACAGCGAAGGAAGCTTCAAAAATGGTTCAAATGGCTCTGAGCACTGTGGGACTTTACATCTGTAGTCATCAGTCCCCTAGAACTTAGAACTACTTAAACCTAACTAACCTAAGGACATCACACACATCCATGCCCGAGGCAGAATTCGAACCTGCGACCGTAGCATTCGCGCGATTCCGGACTGAGCGCCTAGAACCGCTAGACCACCGCGGCCGACGCGAAGGAAGCCCATCCACTATAAGGTCGTCAGTCCGCACATCCTAGGCTTAAATCAAGAAAGAGCTTCTTGACAACTACTGAGGCTCTCATTGAGAATCCACATGCAGCAAGGATCTCGCGATGGTGAGAGAAATGTCGGTATTTGGAAGAATGGATGGCTCCAAAGGAAGAACTTTCCCCTGGACATTCGGAGAAGAGGTCAATGTGGAGGTCTCTCAATAGATTACGATCGAACAGAACGAAATTCAAGACCAATATGTGGACTTGGGTTTTTTCTCTGTGGACTCAGTTCTTTGCCAGCGTGGCGTTGAGCAGACTAACAGCCGTTTCCTTGTGTTCCTCATCACCAACCAGCTGCACCATGCAAGACCTTATGAGAGCTACACCAAATGCAATTGAAGTGTCCAATTTTTTGCCTTCTTTTGTGTAAAATTATGTGAAACGATTCTAGGCGCTTCAGTCTGAGAACGCGCGACCGCTACGGTCGCAGGTTCGATCCTGCCTCGGGCATGGATGTGTGTGATGTCCTTAGATTAGTTAGATTTAAGTAGTTCTAAGTTCTAGGGGACTGATGACCTCAGATGTTAAGTCACATAGTGCTCAGGGCCATTTGATCCATTTTTTTCTGTACTTTTGACACGATAAAATAATAGTGTCATTTTTAGTCTATTGTAATTTTTGCTGTATAATGTCTTTGGTTACTGTACGCTATGATACCAGAAGCAGTTAGGACCCAAGCATCGGGAAGGAAAGAGGTGGAAATGTAACACGCGCCCCAGTAAAAGAAAGTCTATATTTACATTCTGACGTGAAGGTTGATCTCAGGT
Source organism: Schistocerca serialis cubense (assembly GCF_023864345.2). Lineage (NCBI taxonomy): Eukaryota > Metazoa > Arthropoda > Insecta > Orthoptera > Acrididae > Schistocerca > Schistocerca serialis. The sequence goes on along the minus strand of NC_064643.1, from coordinate 375,050,687 downwards.
TACTGTAGGAATTTTGATATGGTTTTCACTAATAGCTCTTCAGGAGAGAGATTTGTGTACATAACTTATGACCGCTGCGCCAGACAAATCGTCCAGCTTTAGATACTTACGAAGAAAACTCCCCATCGCACTCCCTCAGATTTAGTGCTAAAATGGCACGTGGACAGCCCGTCAAAATCTGAACACAGACCTAGCATGAAAACAGGAAGGTGGAGTATTGAACTGTAATAATAATAATAATAATAACACTATACAACAAAAAAAATTTTTTCAGGTACAGAGATAAAACATGGTGGACCTAACTAATTTGGACTTGTTGAATCTGAAAATGCAGTTAGATTTTCGCCATCACCCTCCAATTTTTTTTGTTACGGAGGTTTTTAAACGCCTATATCTAAAACCAGAGTCTAGGGTGGTCTACACTAAATTTAGACAGTATACAACGTACTTAATGCCATAAAATTATTTTACTCTAGTCTCCTGGGCCTAATGTATTTTTTTACAAGAAAAACTGCAACATTCATTTGCTCGATGATGATGTTAATGATGGATGGTTGAGTCTCTTTGATGAAACTTCCTTCTGTGGGTTATATGTCCTTCACGCTTCAAAAACCAACAGTAGTCACTCAAAATTGAAGTGTGGCGATTTTAATGGCCAGTAGTGTACCATCGATTAACACTTTGTCGCTGAGGCAGGAATTCATGATAAACTAATCCTTGGAAGTCAAAGAAAATTATTAGCATGCTTTGACATTTGACCTGACCTGACGAGCTATTTTGGTCTTGGAGAACCTTTCCCGACTCATTGTGATTACTGAACGTTGTTCTCAAATCATAACCCTAGACCCACGTCTCATCACCAGTTACGATTCTCGATCTCATTTGCGCGGTCCAATAGCTCTTCACAGCTTGCGAGGCGAAGGTCTTTCTGGTCTTGACTTATGAGCCGTGGGACGAACTTGGCGTCAACACGATGCATTCCAAAATGCTGTGTCAGTATTTCATGAAATCATCCAACTGAAATGTTACGTTCTTCTCAATATCTCGGAAAGTCAGTCTTCGATTGGCACGCACTATTTCCTTGACGTTCCTGACAAAAGCGTCGTTGGTAGACTTCGAACGGCGTCCTGAACGAGAATCATCTTTGACCTCCGTTCTGCGAGTAAGGCTTAAGCATTGATCACCGTAGGCTTCCTACATCATTTCGTGTGTCTCTGCAAAGATTTCCTTGAATTTCAGGCAAAATTTAATGCAGATACGCCACACAACGTAAGGTGGCTCGCGGAGTATAGATGTAGATACGTTGCTCCTCTAACTCGAATTTCGAAAACTGTGAGACACCACGTTCTGCTCAATATAGCACTGAACAATAACTAACAGATATAAAGCAATGAAACTTCCGGGAGTTACACATTAAACACAGGTGTGTACAGGGACGCCAACCGCATTTCGCTCCAAAAACGCATCACTGACGCGAAATTGCGAATGTTCCGGAATTTTTTGATCAGATCTCGCACACAAGGTGCCTCAGGAGGAAAGATCAGTATTCGAGAATATGACAGAAACGATCATTTAATGCAGAAAACTTCAAATGGCCATATGCGCCATTCCTAACAATTTCCGAGATAGAACATTTTAATATACATTGTCATTTACTTTCTGTATTATTTAACACATCTCACGTTTACACATGTACAACAGTGGGTTTTACAAAGTATCAATCGAAAAATATGTATTATTAACACATTCATATCTCAGCACTGTCGTGCACGTCACATCACAGTCATTGTACAGTTCACAATAAACGTTCGAATATCCGACCGTCAACTTCATTGGATTTGTCCACTCTTGCGAGAGCATGTTGTTGTGCTTGTCTGACGGTGAGTGCCTCTGCACGTTCCCTAATGAAGGCAGCAGCGCCCATGATGCAGCCAAGCATTTCATCTTCATCTTCACCTTTCGTTTGTGCATCTCATACTTCGCCTCACCCCGTAAACAAAAGTCTAACGGCGTGCGGTCTGGCGAGCTTGCTGGCGACGTAACTGTACTGCCACGACCAATCGAGCGATTAGGTTAACTGCGACTAAGATGTTCCCTCACACATCTGGTAAAATTTGGAAGTGCCCTGTCATGCTGGAAGTACATTGCAGTCCTCGTGACCAAATGAACTTCCTCAAAGTCTTCAACAAACGAATTCCATAAAATGTAAATGAATCTGTCCCATAATTCGCTCTTCTGATATGACCGGACGCATCAACATGTTACCGATCATGTCGCACCACATATTGATCGAAAAACGAACTTGGAAATTAGTTTCCAATGTAGCGTCTGGATTTTTCTACAACCATCGATAATTGCTCCGTGTAAACGTGGCTTCATCACTGAACAGTATTAACGGAAGCAAATGACGTTTGTAGTTATTTTTCAATGCATCTGGCTTCTGGCTGGTTCGATGCAGCCCGCCACGAGTTCTCTCCTGTGCCAGCCTTTCCATCTCAGAGTAGCGCTTGCAACCTATGTTCTCAGTTATTTGCTGGATGTATCCCAGTCCTGTCCTCCTCTACCTTTTCTACCCTCTACAGCTCTCTCTAGTACCATGGAAGTCATTCCGTGATGTCTTAATAGATGCCCACCACCGTGTCCCTTTTTCTTGTCAGTGTATACCATATATTCCTTTCCTTGCCAATTCTGCGGAGAATCTCCTCGTTCCTTACCTTATCAGTCACCTAATTTTCAACATTCTTCTGTAGCACCACGTCTCAAATGCTTCGATTCTCTTTTTTTCCGATTTGTCCTCAGTCCATGTCTCACTACCATACAATACTACCGTCCAAACGTATATTATCAGAAAATTCTTCCTCAAATTAAGACCTATGTTTGATACTAGTAGATTTCTCTTGGTCAGTAATGCCCTTTTTACCAGTACTAGTCTACTTTTATGTCCTCATTGCTCCATGCGTCATGGGTTATTTCACTGGTTAGGTAACAGAGTTCCTAAACTTCGCCGGCCGGTGTGGCCGTGCGGTTAAAGGCGCTTCAATCTGGAACCGCGTGACCGCTACGGTCGCAGGTTCGAATCCTGCTTCGGGCATGGCTGTGTGTGATGTCCTTAGGTTAGTTAGGTTTAAGCAGTTCTAAGTTTTAGGGGATTGATGACCACAGAACTTAAGTCCCATAGTGCTCAGAGCCATTTGAACCATTTGAACCTAAACTTCATCTACTTCGTGATCAGCAATTATGATAAGTTTCTCGCTATTCTCATTTCTGCTACTTCTCATTGCTTTCGCCTTTCCTCGATTTACTCTTAATCCATACTCTGTACCCATTAGACTGTTCATTTCATTCAGCAAATTCTGTAATTCTTCTTCACTTTCACTATGGGTAGCAATGGCTTCAGCGAATCTTACCATTGATATCCTTTCGACTTGAATTTTAATTCCAGTCTAGAATCTTCCTTTTATTTCCGCCATTGCTCCTTCTATGTATAGATTGAACAGTAGGGGCGAAAGACTACATCCTTGTCTTACACCCTTTTTAATCCGAACACTTCGCTTTTTGTCTTCCACTCTTATTATACCCTCCTGGCTCTTGCGCATATTGTATATTACTCGTCTTTCCCTATAGCTTATCCCTATTTTTCTCAGAATTTCGGATATCTTGCATCATCTGGCACTCTCAAAAGCTTTTTCATGGTCGACAATCCTGTAAACGTGGCTTGATTTTTCTTTAGTCTTGCTTCCACTACCAATCGCAACACCAAAATTACCTCTCCAGTGCCTTTACCTTTCCTAAAGCCAAACTGATCGTCATCCAACACATCCACAATTTTCTTTTCCATTCTTCAGTATATTATTCTTATCAGCAACTTAGATACATGAGCTTTTAAGCTGATTGTTCAGCAATTCACGCATTTTTCGGCTCTTGCAGTTTTGCGAATTGTGTGAATGATGTTTTTCCGAAAGTTCGATGGTACATCGCCAGCCATATACATTACACACACCAACATGAATAGTCGTTTTGTTGCCACTCCCCCCACTGATTTTAGGAATTCTGATGGAATGTTATCGATGCCTACTGCCTTATTCGATCTTAAGTCTTCCAATACTCTTTTAAATTCTGATTCTAATACTGGATTCCCTGTCTCTTTTGTGTCGACTGCTGTTTCTTGTACTACCTCGTCATCAGACAAGTCTTCCCCGTCGTAGAGGCCTTCAATGTACTCTTTACATCTATTCGCTCCCTTCTCTGCATTTAACAGTGAAATTCCCATCGCACTCTTAATGTTAGCACCTACGCTTTTAATTTCGCCAAAGGTTGTTTTGATTTATAGGTATGCTGAGTCAGTCCTTCCAACAGTCATTTCTTTTTCGATTTCTTCACATTCTTCATGCAGCCATTTCGCCTGAGATTCCCTGTACTCCCTATTTAATTCATTGCTAAGTGATCTGTATTTCTGTATTCTTGAATTCCCCTGAACATTTTTGTACTTCCTTCTTCCCTGTACTTCCTATTTAATTCATTGCTAAGTGATCCGTATTTCTGTATTCTTGAATTCCCCTGAACATTTTTGTACTTCCTTCTTTCACAGATCAACTGAAGTATTTCTTCTGTTACTCATTGTTTCTTCGCAGTTACCTTCTTTGCATCTATGTTTTTCTTTCCAACTTCTGTGGTTGCCCTTTTTAGAGATTCCCATTCCTCTTCAATTGAACTGCCTACTGAGCTATTTATTATCGCAGTATCTATAGCCTCAGAGAACTTCAAGCGGATGTCTTCATTCGTTAGTACTTTCGTATCCCACTTCTTTGCACATTGATACTCTCTTCTAGTCTTTTATACTTCAATGTACTCTTCATCACTACTAAATTGTGGGCAGACTCTGTATCTGCTCCTTGTATGCCTTACAATCCAGTATCTGATTTCGAAATCTTTGCCTGATCATGATGTAATCTAACTGAAATTTTCCCGTATCTCCCGAACTTTTTCAAGTATATTTGTGGTTCTTGAACAGAGTATTCGCTGTTACTAGCTGAAATCACTGCAGAACTCAATTAGTCTTTCTTCTCTCTCACTCTTAATGTTACGCCCATATTCTCCCACAACCCTTTCGTCTAATCCTTCCCCCAAAAGCGCATTTCAGTCCTCATGACTATTGGATTTTCATCTCCCTTTACTTACTAAATTACCCCTTGAATAACTTCATATACTTTGTCTATATCTTCATCTTTGACTTACGACGTCGGCATGTATACTTCAACGATCGTTGGCGGTGTCGTCTTGCTGTCGATTCTGATGAGACTAACCACATCGCTGAACTGTTCACATTAACACACTCTCTGCCCTACTTTCCTATTCATAACGAACCCTACTTCCGTTATACTATTTTCTGCTGCTGTTGATGTTACCCCATACTCAGCTGACCAGAAATCCTTGTCTTCTTTCCATTTCTCTTCACTGGCTCCCACTATATCGAGAATGAGCATTTCCCTTTTCAGTTTTTCTAGCTTCCCTAACACGTATGTCATTTAACTAGTGACAAAATCCAAGTCGTCTAGCGTTATCGCCAATATGAAGATCATGAACACGCTGTATGTGAAATGGATATATATTTTTCTCATGTAATTTCGCCATACATGATGTCGTGGGACACTGATACCTGCAGAAAGTCGCTGTGTGCTAGTTGCACAACTACGCTGCACCATTTCGACAACGTGTTACTGTTCCTGAATAGATTGTTCAACTACGCTTTCAGAAGAGAAATGGGACTTTGGAAGAATACCTATTTCACACAGTACGCTGCAAACACTGGAAAATACTGTGCGATCAAGAATTTTGCATATAGGAAAGCGCCGACGGTATTCTTCGACAGCAGTAGGAGCACTACCATCACAGAAGCCGTAAACATGCACCACTTCTGCATATTCTTCATTGGAGCAGATGTGTGGCATTTTAGCTAGCACGTGTACAAACACAGTTAAACGGTATTCCTCTTTGATACTCTCTCAATTCCTCGCACTTATTTACTCTCAACAGCTCATGAACGACTGCGCCTTCTACTGGCTAGTTTAATGACAAAATGGTATCCCGAGAAAAGAGGATGAAAGAAACGAGTTAGGGTGGGCTAGAACAAAACGTCGAACTGGTTGGGTGGGTAAGACACATATGTGCGCTCCGCTAGCCCAAAAGCAAATGCACGTTATATGTGTCCTATCCCGGCAACCCTTCGGAAAGAATTTTTTTCTTCAGATGAGCTTTCCTGTCACATCCTTAAATATTGACCATTCCTCCTGGGACGCCACGTATAATTTCTTTTCTTCAGTTACTTCTCCCTTTTTTGAAAACATATGTACCCAGATTGTATGCAAGTTATTCTTAATCCACGGGCACCACCAGAAATTTATCCAAGATGTAGCAAGATTCCAAAAGTGTCATTTTTGATGTAACCAATTTGTTGACTTTGAGAACGTGTCGTTTCCCAAGCAATAAATTTGTTAGGAAGTACATACATCTTAAACGTTCCACATTCAATTCAGTCAATATGTTCTGAAGGCAGATTAGTGTCATATCTTGAGACATGCCTATGTCATTAGTATGTAAAAGGACATCTTTCTATATTATTAAAATGAATCTACATGTAGGAAACATTCGAAAACAACTTAGCAACCTGTCAGTAAAGGAAAAAGGTCCTTGTCTCCCTGGTTTGGCACGTTATTGTGTAACCATGGCAACTGGACTACAGAACTTGTAACACCATGGAGGATGTTGCATTTACTTGCACGCCATATGGGAACCATGCAATTTAAGAAGGTCCCAATACCTTTCTGACCTTTATGTCACATTTTTTCGTCGCTTCCTGAGCAGAAATTGCTATTTCCTCCGTATCTGAGTCCACAGATGAAGTATTGGTGAATACACTTGCTGTATAATATGACCGTGTCCTCATACTCTGCCACAATCTCGCTACCCTGTAAAACTAAATGAAGTCTTAGAAAGCCTTCACGGGTCAAACTCGAACCTACGGTTGAGATTAAGATGTCCAGCAGATGAAGGGCCTGTTCCTGGAACTGGGGACTGTTGTCGGGCAGGTACAGTGTAGCTGTGTTTGTACCGTGCGGGGGTTCGGACGGTCCCTTACTGTAGCTCATCAAGGAAGGAAGCGGCACAGTAAAGATCGTTTATTCTATTGTTCGGCAACGTTCTGTAAAGGTTCACAACGCCGAATCCGCAGCTACTATGAGAGGACAATATAATTTCCCGTGAACAACATGACAACGAAACAATGTAGTGTTTACTAAAGTAAAAATGTTTCCCATTGCATTCGGCAATACAAAATCTGCAGCTGTGTAGGATTAGAAACAATCATTTCTAGAAATACGCAGGAATCTTGTAATGAGTAAAAAAGTCTGTACTCTAGAGTTCAGCAGGAGGCAAGTGAATCCTCTTGTCCCCCTACCCCCTCAACACACACACACACACACACACACACACACACACACACACACACACACACTTGCCTATTCCTACGCCTTTATGTATCAGTTACCAGCAGTCATCCAGATGCAAGTGTAACATCGAGAGTAAGACTGTGAGACATAATTCATCACAATGTTGTGTTTGATCAGTACCTATGGGCGTTCATTTTGAACCGTTGTAATGACCACGATGTCGTGGGATCTTAAACTATAAGCTTACCTACTTCGTTTTATCAAGAGATTTAGTTTTTCCATGTTTTCATTATAGCATCGACGGTTGCTTCTTTTGCAGTGCCCGAACACCTCAGCTAACGTTCCTGTGATGCGACACCCTCACGGTGTGACGATTTCGAGAACATAGTCTATAATTTCACCGAGGCTAAAAGATATTGGAATATATATTACCTAGCGAAACTCGTAATGTTTTGCAATTGCTAAATATGTATGGCAATTGGATAAACGTCATAATTTCCTTCGCCCCCCCCCCCCCTCCAACTTGTTTCCCCCGCTCCCTGTTTATCTCTTATTACACGCTCTTTCTATTCATCTTCTCCTCCCACTTTTCTCTCTCCATATTATCCTTCCACTTCTTTATATTTGTTTTCTCTGTTCATCTCCTCTTCCCCCCTCTCTCAGACCTTATTTATTGTCATTGCAAACAGAACCTTGATTGGGAATAGAATTCAAAATGAATGAGTAAATTGGTTGAAACCATTAGTGTACTAAAAATGTTCAAATGTGTGTGAAATCTTATGGGACTTAACTGCTAAGGTCATCAGTCCCTATGCTTACACACTACTTATCCTAAATTATCCTAAGGACAAACACACACATCCATGCCCGAGGGAGGACTCGAACCTCCGCCGGGATCAGCTGCTCAGTCCATGACTGCAGCGCCTTAGACCGCTCGGCTATTAGTGCACTGATCCAGCTGCTGGATCAGTGAGGATAGTAGCTTTGATGACAGTATTTCGCTTTGTTTTAATCTACGAACGGCTAGCATTATAAAGTCAGCCATAAACACCATAAACACATCTTCCCTGTATTCCGTTAAAAATGCGAAAAGGAAAACAAAACCGCACATTTTCGCAGCACGGCTTAGCGTGTTTTTTCTCCCAGTCGGTTTAAGAGAAAGTGTTTACTGTAAAATTCGTATTCGATTTACCTCTAAAAGCTGTCTCCTATCTTCGTCAGTCTCATTGAATCTACAGTCACGTAGTTGGCTTGCGTTGCGCGTTCGCCGAACGACATTGCTGGTTGTTGGCACTTTTTTCCAAAGACATAAACCACGAAGTGAAATCAATTGAATGTTTGCAACACATCATATTACCGCTAGGGAACATCAAATCAATCTTTGAAAAACATCAACGATATGATCGTATTGCTTTCAAATGTATTCTTTTCCGAAAAATATCAATATTCATCGCGGAATTTGTTGTTTTTATTAAAAAAGTGCGACAGCAGACCTGTTAAACTGAAAGCCATTTTTTATGAATCGTCAAACCGACAGTCACATTTCTATCACTCAGATTTTCGTACAAAAATACCATCAAAATTTCCCACTTTTCCTGTGGATGTTCCCAACATTTTCTTTCATCCAAACCTTGTCCTGATGATTATGAACACACACACACACACACACACACACACACACAAAGAAATCGGTGATACCGGACGAGCCTTTCTGAAGTAATACTCTTTTTTATGTGCCACAGGTGCGGTAAATGATTTGTATTTATATAGATTAATTAATGCGAAAATTGGATTATCATATTTATGAGTTGGCGATTTATTTGTTTATAAATATGCAACCAGTCGCGCTTTTGAATTTTTGATACTATTTATTTTCTGTACCATTAACTAGTTTTCGAGGCAATGCAGGCTCATCATCAGATGTAGGAGTTAGAAACACTACTGTATTATGTTTATCTAGACGCTTTGGTCGTGGTGCTGCCAGAAGTGATGGAAATTGAGTTATTGATAGCTAAAAATTGATGAAACGAAAAGGTTGTTACGTTTTGGATACTTACAGTACTCTACTTCGTGGTATCCGTGGAAAATCCGTTCTGATAATGTACGTTTCAGTTTATATGCACACATTCACAGCATTTAGCTGCACTTTGTTTAACACTTACTCACAGTAAATAAATATTGAATGTAAGTACAAAGAATGCGAGTACGATATCACACTTTGAAACATCACAAACCTTGGCCTGAGACGCCAAATATTACAGAATAAAAACTTGAAAGTACAGATAATAGATGCAAGTGAATATTGTTAGCTACAGGTATTTTCTTACATTAAAAATCTTCTCAAAAGTTAAAAATATAGAGTGGAATATTTACTATGTAATTATATAGTGAATGAGTTGTTACCGATCTGCGATAGAGCTTTTCTTCATATGGGCATGGTAATACAAACAGTAAAGAAAAAATTACTTATGAGTAAACAGAGAGAACATCGTAGATGTTACATGCATAAGAGAATAGTAATGTATGCAGCAGGATGAAATATATCTTATAATTGGAGATTTCGATTTAAAAGCTACAATCACCTCCAAAAACCCTTAACGAACAAACCTTGTAAGTAGGCTGTTTAGGTTTTTTTATTGGTAACGCCACCTCTGTATGAAAATCACTGGCTGTGCTGTGTGCAGTCTGTGGCTGCTTTGCATTGTTGTAATACTCGCCATTGTAGTGTTAGGCAGCTGACTGTGAACAGCGCGTAGCGTTGCGCAGTTGGAGGTGAGCCGCCAGCAGTGGTGGATGTGCGGAGAGAGATGGCGAAGTTTTGTAATTTGTCATGAACTGCTACATATATTATGACTATTAAGGTAAATACATTGTTTGTTCTCTATTAATATCTTTCATTTGCTAACTATCCCTATCAGTAGTTAGTGCCTTCCGTAGTTTGAATCTTTTATTTAGCTGGCAGTAGTGGCGCTCGCTGTATTGCAGTAGTTCGAGTAATGAAGATTTTTGTGAGGTAAGTGATTTCTGAAAGGTATAGTTTAATGTTAGTCAGGGCCATTCTTTTGTAGGGATTTTTGAAAGTCAGATTGCATTGCGCTAAAAATATTCTATGTCAGTTTAAGCACAGTCATATATAATTTTTCTAAGAGGACGTTTCATATGTCGACCCTTAGCCGAGGATACCTCACTGGAATCTTCTGATTTTTTTCTTGTAGTTTGTGTAGTTAGTGTAGCTATTGTTTATTGCTAGCGCGTAATTGTAGAGAGAATCTCCTTTGTAGTTGCAGTCTTTCATTGTTGTACAGTAAAACAGTTGTGGCATGCATGTAGATTTGCACCAAGTATTTCGCAGCTGCGCTTGCAATTAAGTAGACATTATTTCCATTTCTATGTTATTTTATTTTGCTCTTCAAATTGTGCTTTTCTGTGTTATCGTGTGAAATATTGTGACAATTATGGCGTGTGAAAAACGTAATACTAGGCTCCAAAGTAAACTGAGAAATGACAGTGAAGACGAAAGCAGTGAGTTAGCGCCGCAGAGTAATGAATTAACTAATGTTCAAAGTAGTAATTTGGTAATTGTGCATAGGGAAATGGAGCGGGTTGCAAATAATGGTGTACACAGTGAAACAATTAGTGAACAGGGAAGCATTATCGATCGATCGGTCGGCAACAGCTCGCCTCAGGAATCCGAAATGACAGGAAACAATCTCGCAAATACTGTAGATTCAGGTTTTGGGTCCTCACCGTTTTCTCAAATAAGTCAAGACACATTTTCTGTTTGTCAAAATGTGAATGTTGCCGGTGCAAATGCACTGCCGAAAAGCATAGAGGAACAGATTCCAGACACTAATACATTATTATTGCAATTAATGAAACAAATGAAACAAAATCAGAGACAAACACAGCTACAGTTAGACACAATGGAACAAAAGCTTCAAAAGTTAGACACAGTGGAAGAAAATCTTAAAAAGTTAGACACAATGGAACAAAATCTTCAAAAGTTAGACACCACGCTTGAACACACACGTGAAGATTTAACTACTGAGTTACATAACATCGAATCGAAATGTCAAAAAGTCTGTAATGACGTAAAAACACAAATTTGTGAGCATTTCCAACCTATTTTTTCGCGTCATGAAAATGCATTACAGAATCACGAAGCAGCCATAAAAGAACTGCAAATTATTGTTCATGAAAATCACGACACCTTGCAAGCTAAAATTGACTAAGTTGCAACTACCGATTCGGTTACGCAACTTGCAAAAACTCAAGAAAACTTAAAGGACACAGTAGATTCGATTTCAACACAAATGGACACTCTGAAACTTGGTTCAGAAAAACACACTGAGGAAATGTGTTCACTATCGGAGAAAGTAGCAGAACTTTGGATCAGGTCACTAACTTATCTACAAAGGTAGATGATGATCTGAATGACACAAGACCTGTAGCCATCACTGACACAGAAGAGTATGAACAAATTAAGAAATTCAAACAAAATCAGAATCATATTAATACGCAATACAAAAGATAAATCCGGGAAGTACAAGATCAGTTGGCACAAGTAATACAAAAATTACATATTTCAGAGGACACTCGCGCTCCAACACGGGAAGAGGGAGATAGAAGTACGGAACAGCCACAAAATAATAACACAGCGCATTTCGGAAATTATGAAAGAAATTGGCAAGGTGCACCGAATTTTGAGATGGAACCGCCGACACGACGTAACAATGACCGATATGCGACTCGCCGACATGATGATTTTGACTATAAGCTGTTCATTACTACACGTAAATTCAAAACATTTAAGAATTCTGGCAACAACATTCATCCACAAGCGTGGCTCCATCAATTCTCTCATTGTTTTCCTCCCAACTGGTCATTAGAGCACAGATTAGAATTTATGTGTGGCTACTTAGAGAATGAACCAGCTGTAAGAATGCGATCGGTCATTCACGATTGCCACAGTGAAGGAGAGTTTTACCATGCCTTCCTCTCAGCACATTGGTCTCAAGCCACACAAGACCGAGTAAAACATGGCATCATAATGATGAAACATTTCGAACAATCTGAATTTTCCAGTTTTGTGAAATATTTTGAAGACATGTTGCACAAGAATCAGTACCTGTCAAACCCATACAGCCCCTCAGAACTCATCCGCATTTGCTTAATCAAATTACCTGAACATTTACGGCATATTATTTTGGCAGGACGTTGCAAGGACGACATTGAAGCTTTTCAGGGACTCTTACAAGAATTAGAAATTGACACATACAGTCGCGGGATGCGAAAACAGGAAAACAATCACTACAGGTCACATCCGTCACAATTCCGTGACGACAGAAACAATAACTGGACACGAGAGGTCTATTCTTACAACGCAAATCGTGACCAAAATAGACACCACCCGTACGACAACCGTTGGCAGAGTAGTAATAATTACAGGGAAAGATCACCTCTCCGCGGTAATGACTATCACAGAGACAATCAGAGAAACAGACAATATGGGAACCAAAATAATTATTATCAAGGGAGACAGAAAACTTTAGACGCAACGGTCCAGCACGCAGTTACGACTCAGGGAGAAATTCTCCACCACGTGACCGACAAGAAAGAAACTATGGAATCTACCGACATGACGACAGACGAGATAATCATAACGACAGACCTGAATTTCATCAGAACTGGCAGGATTCAAACAGAGCAGGGCACTTTCGGCAACGTGAATTTGTAGAAGCTAGGTCTCATAATCCCAATAACGACGCGCGCCAACAAAGGAACAGACAATGACTCGCACCGCAGGCAGCCGCTTGCGCCGGCTGGCTCAGAGAAAAATGACATAGACGCTAACCTTAAGAAAAATTCCAGTATTGTTTAACGACGTATACCGCATGATAATTGCGTTGAAGTTGAAACGCTGTGTACTAGGAAGAGTAAAGGTTTACACCACATTTCACATGTAAAACCATTTATTGAGAGATAATCTGTTTTTTAACTTTGTCTTTGCATAAAACTTTTCACTTCACATTTCTAGTATGCTTTGTCAGACTTAGAATCTGTTAACATGCAACAATGTTTGAAGTTAAATATCCAGTCAAGAACCAAGAGAACTTATTTAAACAGAAATTACGAATGCATTGTTATAGTGAACAGACGACACAGTGTTGTTATTTGTACATTCTTGCTTGTTAGTTGCACGATTACGTAACGACTATCAGGCTTACATACATAGAACATGTACTGGTACTGCTAATGAGATTTTAGTGCAACATTTTGGTTTACTTGAAAATACATTATGGATTCAAGGTGCTTTCTGTGAGATACCAGATGACACAGTGTTAGTTTATGTGACAGCTACACGATTTTATCACGACGCTACTAATGAGTGACAATATACAATGTTGCTTTTGCAGTGTTTCTGTTTTATTTCTGCACAGTTTTTCTGTATTATTCTGGAAAGTAAAACATGTTTTAGTAGTAACTTTTGTGGTATAGCTACAATGAGACAGCCTTTTTCGTAGCACAACAATACGTTACATTATAGTACTTTCTTGATCACGGTAAGGTACGTAATAACTACGATATCCATACGCAAAGCATTTACTTTCGTTTATGATGAGGTAAGTATATTGACTTCAGCAGAACTTTGCTTACAGAGGACGATAACTACGACACTTCCACAGAATTATCTTAGCGCTACAGGACACGCATTTGAGAGATTTTGTACTTAAGCCATTTATTTTTCAAGGTTTTTGAATTACAAAGAAAGTTTTCCATGATACATTTCATTCCATTGCTGTAATCTGTAACACCTGAGGGTATAATTACATTAATCCTCAGGGGGGTACACGCTTACTTTGTGTACCATGTGTTTGGCAAGCACAAGGAGCCCTAGCTAATATGGTATTTGCTTATACAACTTTATACATCGGTACCATATTTCTCTAACACACAAATTACACAGCTATCTGATCATTTAACTGAGAGATAAACATTTTTTTTACTACATCAGTGACACATGTTTACGCAATTACACAGTTGGGTAACTTCACACTTATGAACTTGTATTTTGCTGTACTTTGTGAACTGTTCATATTTTTTTGGAACCATTGTGATACTATGAGAGCTTTGAATGATGTCTTTGGTAAGGGAGCATGATTTTAAAGTACGTTTGAGGTAGATGACACTGTTATATTGATAAGATTTTGTTTCTACACATTTGCAACGCAAATTCTCGACCCGTGAAATTTTGTATATGAGACTGTCACTGTAGCGGAAACTGCTGTCGTAAATATTTCTGTAAGAAAGTTAAGTGACCACCTGCACGTAATGCGTCGTGGGCACCCAGCTGTGTGTCAGACGCCAGAAGAACAAGTCATTAGTGAGTGCCTTTCAGAGGCAGAGGTAGCAAAAAAAAAAAAAAGGAGGCCCTTATCCTCGCTATTGGCATTCCTTTGTAGAAAGCATCCCAAATACGACACTCTCAAACTTGAAAACATATGATTACACTGTGGAGCTCTTAATTTATGATTTACTGAAATGCCTAATGAAATGACGAGAAATATTTTATGTCTATACACCTGATTATGACTACTGTCTTTATAGTTGAGAGATTTTTCACTACCTTATGAAATGCCATGTGGCTAATGAATGATGTTTCATGCCTTCCTTGTACATATTTTCATTTTCTTTAATATCTAGTTTTTAGCTGCACTGTATCATTGGTTAAAATAAAATTTAATAGATGTACTAATATAAACATTTTATGCCTACAGATCCAGTAAATAATTTTATGATCTAATCAAAAAAAACGAAGGAGCATAAAAAGACATTTCCCTTCACAGGAATTGCATACGGAATTTTCTTTTCAACTACTTGATAATTTTTTTGGTAGAATAACTTCTTGTCGTGCACCACTTTCATTACATAGACATTAAGATGTGAATATACATTTCCCTTGTCTGCATTGTTGTCTTTAGTGTACTATTTTTTCTGCTTGAGCTTTGTCATGTTTAGGTACTAGTTATATCATTTGTTGCTGCTGTTTGCCAGGCATAGTGCTACTAAATTTCACTTTGCATTATTCTGTTAAGCCAGTTTACTACTGATTTATTTTTCTTGTTTGCTGCTCATTGCATTATATTAGTTGTAATTTATGTTGCTTGCTTTGTCTTTTGTATTTTTTATCATTGCTGTTTGTGTTAATTGTTTTGTGCTGCTGCATTGCCTCATCCTTAGTTTAGCATCTGAGCTCAGTAGATTTAAGTTAGCTTAAGAGGGGGTAGACTATATAAGAACCTAACTATGGAGAATAGGGAAAGAATGCATTGAGAAGTTATATGAAAACGATTTGGGTCAAAATGAGTATTGTACAATGAGCCATAATTATTTTGAAAGATATATGGTTAGAATACAGAAAAGAGGTATAGATAGGACTTTTTGGGAATAATGATGAATGAAGGGAGATCTCCAAGAAGTAAAGAAAGTTTTGTTTGCAAAATACTGCAGTACAACAAACCCTGTCCTTTCCTTTTGTATTATTCCGCTATATGTTTATGTACCCTTGTGTATTTGTCTTTTTCCTGTCTTTATGTGTTTAGCTAATAAGATTTATGTTGTAGAACTTTTCAAATACTATGTTATTTTCTTTGTAAAGATGTTTATACATTATTTATTCTGTTCTGTCTTAATGTTCATGTGTGAAGTTGGTGTTTCGAAAGTTATTCTGATCTTTTATGTATGTACTCATGTCATAATTCCTGGAACACTGACGTATATGCTATTTCGATTCTTTTGTAAAGCCTGTACTACAAATGTTCTCTGTATTGTTATGTTCTTTAATGATGTATTTTGTACCTTTGTTATTGTATTTTTATGTACTCAAATTGTAATTGTTACCAGTTCTTCAAATTAAGTATCATTTCACTGCACACGTTTCTGTTGGCATAATATATGCACAGTATGTGAGAAGTTGGGACTGTTAGTGTTTGCACTTGTGTTAATAATTCAGCAAGGGACTGGATAACAGCATTGCTGGTTCTAAGGACAATTTCAAAAACTTTGTGAGTGCACAAGTGGTGGTTTATGGACTTGCTATATTGTCCGCAAGACTCTTCGATGGTGATTGTGCACCTGCACAGTCGCAACAGATGGCTGCTGGCGTCTCTACAAGGACTGCAGTGGGTCTGCATCTTTGATGGCCCACCATTACCATTATTTCTACAAGGACTGCAGTGGGTCTGCACCTCTGGTGGCCCACCAATACCGTAATCTCTACCAGGACTACAGTGGGTCTGCTCTGTGATGACCTACCTACCAATATTCTTCAAAACTTCGAATGACTCTGCTGTGGGTTTGCTCTGTTGTGACCCATTACTTGTCTGCATGTCGAGAGTCAGCACTGTCTTTCCGTTGGAAGGACAACACTACTTCTTCAAGACTGCATGGAAATCCACTACTTCCGTGTGCATTTTCTTCTACTGCTCAGACTTTGAGAAAAACACTACTATTTTACCGTGATGAACGATCAGGACTGTCTTTATGGACTGTGAGAAAATTTGAGCTTTTGACCAACATTGTATCAATAAGTGTGTGCATTTGATTTCTTTGTTATTGTAATTATGAAAATTTTTTTCAAATCTGTATTGACCACTGCCCAAACCAATTTGTAAAATTTTTTGTGGGGCGCATGGGGGCTATGTAAGTAGGCTGTTTAGGTTTTTTTATTGGTAACGCCACCTCTGTATGAAAATCACTGGCTGTGCTGTGTGCAGTCTGTGGCTGCTTTGCATTGTTGTAATACTAGCCATTGTAGTGTTAGGCAGCTGGCTGTGAACAGCGCATAGCGTTGCGCTGTTGGAGGTGAGCCGCCAGCAGTGGTGGATGTGGGGAGAGAGATGGCGGAGTTTTGTAATTTGTCATGAACTGCTACATATATTATGACTATTAAGGTAAATACATTGTTTGTTCTCTATTAATATCTTTCATTTGCTAACTATCCCTATCAGTAGTTAGTGCTTTCCATAGTTTGAATCTGTTATTTAGCTGGCAGTAGTGGCGCTCGCTGTATTGCAGTAGTTCGAGTAATGAAGATTTTTGTGAGGTAAGTGATTTCTGAAAGGTATAGTTTAATGTTAGTCAGGGCCATTCTTTTGTAGGAATTTTTGAAAGTCAGATTGCGTTGCGCTAAAAATATTGTATGTCAGTTTAAGCACAGTCATATATAATTTTTCTAAGGGGACGTTTCAACCTACTCAACTCAGAACTTTTTCTTCCAGAATTTACAAGACATCCTGGTACCATAACACCATAAGAGACAATAATAAGATATATTCAGTCCTTCTGCATAAATTATTATTCTCTCATTCGTGTAACAACTATGGTTCAAATGGTTCAAATGGCTCTGAGCACTATGGGACTCAACTGCTGAGGTCATTAGTCCCCTAGAACCTAGAACTAGTTAAACCTAACTAACCTAAGGACATCACAAACATCCATGCCCGAGGCAGGATTCGAACCTGCGACCGTAGCGGTCGCGCGGTTCCAGACTGCAGCGCCTTTAACCGCACGGCCACTTCGGCCGGCTAACAACTATGGCATTCTGTCTGTTTTGCTCTTTATTATTTATACTAGTGAACCCAGTAATGCTTCGCAATTGCTAAATGTGTACAGGAATTAAATATACACGCATCAAAAAAAGTTTTGCATCACCCTGGTTCCCAGAACTCCTGAAGACAGACGCTGACTGTGGACATTGTATCACAGACACAGTCCCTTTGACTGTTCAGAGATGTCACTAAACCCGCCCAAAGATGTAAACAACCATGCACGAGCAGCGCCTATTAGACGGAGGAGGTCCGACAACCGATCAGTTCCAGTCATTCCACCAGGAAGGAGGCACACGGCTAGTGTTGTCTGTAGTTCAACCATGCCTAGACGATCAATACCGCAGTTCTATCGCGTCCGCATTGTTACTTTGTGCCAGGAAGGGCTCTCAACAAGGGAAGTGTCCAGGCGTCTCGGAGTGAACCAAAGCGATGTTGTTCGGACATGGAGGAGATATAAAGAGACAAGAACTGTTGATGACATGCCTCGCTTAGGCCGCCCAAGGGCTACTACTGCAGTGAATGACCGCTACCTACGGATTATGGCTCGGAGGAACCCTGACAGCAAAGCCACCATGTTGAATATTGCTTTTCGGCAGTCACAGCACTCGTGTTACGACTCACAATGTGCGCAATAGGCTGCATGATGCGGAACTTCACTCCCGACGTCCATGGCGAGGTCCATCTTTGCAACCACGACACCATGCAGTGCGGTAGAGATGGGCCTAACAACATTCCGAATGGACCGCTTAGGATTGTCATATTTCTCTTCACCGATGAGTGTCGCATATGCCTTCAACCAAAAAATCGTCGAAAACGTGTTTGGAGGCAACCTGGTCAGGCTAAACGCCTTAGACACAATGTCCAGCGAGTGCAACAAGGTGGAGGTTCCCTGCTGTTTTGGGGTGACATTATGTGGGGCCGACGTACGCCGCTGGTGAACATGGAAGGCGCCGTAATGGCTGTACGATACTTGAGTGCCATCCTCCGACCGATAGTGCAGCCATGTCGGCAGCATATTGGCAAACCATTTGTTTTCATGGAAGACAATTCGCGCCCCTATCGTGAATGACTTCCTTCAGGATAACGACATCTCTTGAATAGAGTGGCCAGCATGTTCTCCAGACATGAACCCTATCGAACATTCCTGGGATAGATTGAAAAGGGCTGTTTATGGACGATCCGACCCACCAATTACTCTGAGGGATCTACGCCGAATCGCCGGTGAGGAGTGGGACAATCTGGACCAACAGTGCCTTGACGAACTTGTGGATAGTATATCACGACGAATACAGGCATGCATCAATGCAGGAGGACGTGTTACTGGGTATTAGAGGTACCGGTGTGTACAGCAATCTGTACCACCACCTCTCGCTGTATGGTATTACAACATGCAATGTGTGGTTTTCATGAGCGATAAAAAGGGCTGAAATGATGTTTATGTTGATCTCTATTCCAATTTTCTGTACAGGTTCCGGAACTCTGGGAACCGAGGCAATTCAAAACTTTTTTTCATGTTTGTATGTCCTCATCTACTTCTCCTTCTCCCTCCTCTTTGTTCATCGCCTCCTCTTCCCCCCTCTATGTGGCCATCTCCACCTCCTCCCCCCCCCCCCCGTCTCTCACTGTCCATCTCCTCTCCTCCCCACAATGTCTCTCCAACTTCTCCTCATCCCTCTCTCCGTCCATTTTCTTCCCTCCCCTTTTCTATCCGCCTGTTCTTACCCTCTCTCTTTCCGATGTGGAGACTTGTTTAGTTATTCCAAACGAAACCTTGGTTGAGAAATTAAGTCACTTAAAATGAATGGGTAAATGTTTTGGGATCACTAACATAAGAGATACAGAGAGACCTGTCCAGCTGCTGCATCTGTGAGGATAGCAGCTTCAGTGACAGTATTTCTCATAGTTTTAATCCGTGAACGCGTAGGACTGCAAAGCTTTGGATGACTCATATTCCATAGAAGTATTCTAATCATAAGTCCATAAGCCATAAATGCAACTTTCATCTGCCGGCCTGTGTGGCCGAGCGGTTCTAGGCGCTTCAGTCTGGAACCGCGCGACCGCTACGGTCGCAGGTTCGAATCCTGCCTCGGACGTGGATGTGTGTGATGTCCTTAGGTTAGTTAGGTTTAAGTAGTTCTAAGTTCTAGGGAACTGATGACCTCAGATGTTAAGTCCCATAGTACGCAGAGCCATTTTGAACCAACTTTCCTCTGGAAACCGACTGTGAGGAAGAAATGAAAACAGCGTTGTGCATACAATTTTTTGTTTCAAATTATGTGTAATAAGAAAGAATATGGGTGAAGAAACAATTTGTCTAGTGGTTTAAATGCCTGGATATCTAGGTTAAAACTGACTTTGAGAAAGAAAACGAAGACATAAATTTTCACTACACAGGATTTTATTTCTCACAGTCAGTTTTTAACAGAAAGTCTGTACAGGATTGTTTGAATAAAATTATAGTCTGTTTCCTTGAATATTAGTAGAATGTCATGTAACAATATGAAGTAAAATGATCGAGAAATTTTAGAGTTTATTTACGAACAGCAGTACCCCTTTACATATTAATATATATTTATCTAATACACACATTAAAAAGACATTTTTGAGCATCATGTAAAAAAAATTTAAAATAAACTGGTAAAGAAATTTTCGAGATTTTCGCTAACAAAGTTTTCTCTTCATGCATTACATATATATTTCTGCGTCAAACATGTTTCAAAGGTATATAGCTTGCGTCCCTCCTAATGTTTATTAGAGTACACTGTAAAGAAACATAGAAAATAATGCAATTTGACTTTATGTATGCTATTAGTACCGATTACAATCGCCACAAGAAGAAAACATCTGTTACATGTGGAAGAAACTCATTCATTATTTAAGTAGGTAGAAATATTCCACTCAATATGTTTAAGTTTCGAGAAAGTTTTTAATCCGTACTACATATGGACTGTCAATGTAAGGACACACCTGCAGCTAACAGTATTAATTTGCGTCTATTATCTGTGCTTGCAAAGATTTATTCTGTAACACAATGCATATCAGGCCTAAGATCATGACGTGGCAAAGTGTGGTATCTCTCATATTGGTATCCTTTGTAAATACATTCATCGTTTACTTACTGCAAATAAGTGTTAAACCAAGTGCAGCTAAACACTGTGCATAGCCTGAAAAGTACATTATCAGACCGGATTTGCCATGGATACCATGAGGCAGGGTACTGTAAGTATCCAAAATGTATCAACTTTTCATAACCTATAACTCAATTTCCATCATTTCCGTCAACACCACAACCACAGCGTCTAGCTACACACTGTCCAGATAATTTTCCTGTAACGCCCCCATCATGGCACAAAAAATAAACCGGTTCAAAAATTCAAAAAACCGACTGGTTGCATATTTCTATACAAATAGATTGCCAATTTAAATCACAGTTGCAGTTCGTCATCCATAGTGGATATACTGAAATTTGGTATCCTTTGTAAATACATTCATCGTTTACTTACTGCAAATAAGTGTTCATTATTTAAGTAGGTAGAAATATTCCACTCAATATTTTAAGTTTTGAGAAAGTTTTTAATCCGTACTACATATTTACTGTCAATGTAAGGACACACCTGCAGCTAACAGTATTAATTTGCGTCTATTATCTGTGCTTGCAAATTGCACCAGACTTCGAGAGTGATGAAGTGTTTCGAGAATGACTAAGAAATAATAAAATAATAATGATTATCGGAATATTTTCCCTGGTTTTTGCGAATTGACACATAATGTCATTAGTAAGTTAGAAAGCATTAAGGTGGAGATTTCCCTTAAAACCAAGTCTCTGAGTGCTTTCAGGTGCAGCGATACAGCTGCTAGGTGAAGTCGGCGTTAAAAATTCGCCAGAACCTGGCAAACAAACTCTCATGGTGATGCTTTCAGACTTTACTGCAAATATCCAGTGTCCATAGGAATTATTTCAGCCATCCTATTGCTTGCCAGTCACAATAATGCGTTTAACTGAATCTAGCGATCCTCGCAGGCTCGCACGTGTTAGCATTAAGTTCAAAAATGGTTCAAATGGCTCTGAGCACTATGGGACTTAACATCTATGGTCATCAGTCCCCTAGAACTTAGAACTACTTAAACCTAACTAACCTAAGGACATCACACAATACCCAGCCATCACGAGGCAGAGAAAATCCCTGACCCCGCCGGGAATCGAACCCGGGAATAGCATTAAGTATCTAGTCTTCTGGCTACGCAGTAATAAATTATGCACACAAGCCTACTTAGTGAAAACCGTATTAAAATCGCTGCTCTAGTTCATGAGATTAGCCTTCACATTCAGACAGAAATATGGGGCGGTGTACTTCAATTCAACCAGTTTGCATGAAATATTTATAAATTATATTCGCATATTCGCAAACCTTCTTCACGAATCAGCCTGTCTATTAATGAAAACCGTATCAAAATCGCTACAGTAGTGTATCTGAGATTAGCCTGTACATACATGCAAAAAAAAGCGGCGGGAGATTCTAATTTATAATAGGCCTATGTACTGACAGATATGCATAAATTCAGGCGAAGCTTCACTGTTCTCTAGAGTTGTGGCGGCTGTTAACTGCTTTCTCCGTCTCTGTAGCTGAACAGCTCATAGCCCCCCCCCCCCAAACGGCAGGCCCTAAATATGAAACAAATAAGAATACATGTATTACACAGTCATCATTATTACGCTGGGCGTTCAATTAGTAATGCTACACATTTTTCTTTTCTGAACGGTTTATTTTATTCAAGAGTCGAATAGACCATATTATTTCCCACACTTTTGGCTACAAAATCCTGTTTTCAACATAATCCCCATTCAACGCGATGGCCTTCGCCACCTTACTGGGAGCGCTGCATCACTCTACTGGTCGATGCCGGAGCCAACATCTTCCTGCAACAATAACCTCCCCATCGTCCTCCTACTGCTTCCCGTGGAATGCATCCACTGGGCCAAACGGACGGAAGTCGGAAGGGGGAGAGATGGTGTGGCGCCACGCTACGGATTGCAGTTTTGTTTCCGGTTCGAAGTGACGAACCCATGTTTAACTGCCTGTGATGATGTTGGACAGAAAATTATCACGATGAGCCTCGTAAAGTGCAAACAATTCTGTACAGAGGTGGCGAGGAATCCAGCGAGTTCACACCTTTGAGGTGGTGGTGGTGCTGGTGGTAAGTTCCTATGGGACCAAACTGCTAAGGTCATCGGTCCCTAGGCTTGTATTGTATTGTATTGAACTGGGGACCTAGGAACGATGGAGATGCTTCGTCCCCGACGTAGCCCTCAGTGGTTCACAACCCAACAACAGGCTACAGCAGTCCACTCACCCCACCGCCACCCCACACCGAACCCAGGGTTATTGTGCGGTTCGGCACCCAGTGGACCGCCCCCCCACCCTCCCCCTCTCCGGGAACGTCTCACTCCAGAAGAGTGTAACCCTAAATGTCTGCGTGGTATAGTGATTATGGCGTAAGCATACGTGGAGACAGTGTTTGCGCAGCAATCGCCGACATAGTGTAACTGAGGCGTAATAAGGGGAACCAGCCCGCATTCGCCAAAGCTGATGGAAAACCGCCTTAAAAACCGTTCACAGGCTGGCCGGCACACCGGACCTCGACACTAATCCACCGGACGGATTCGTGCCGGGAACCGGAACGCCTTCCCGCTCGGAAAGCAGTGCGTTAGACCGTACGGCTAAGCGGTGGCGGCCCCTAGGCTTACACACTACTTTAATTTAAACTAACGTGCGCTAAGGACAACACACACACACTTATGCCCAAAGGAGGACTCGACGTGGGGAGCCGCCTGAGCCGTGGCCAAGGCGCCCTAGATCGCGCGATACCCCGCGCGGCACGCACCTTTGAGTACTTCCAATGTGAATGGCCTCACGCTGCAACACTGCAGGAGTCGCCGCTGTGTGCGTCCGGCTGGCACGCGGGAGATCGGACAGGTTTGCGCGACCTTGTTGGGTGATGACAGACGCGTCGACCAGCGACTCACCGTGCTTTTGTTCAGGGCCAGGTCTCCATAGACATTCTGCAAGTGCCTATGAATATCTGCAATGCTCACTTTTTCCACCAAAAGAAACTCAATGACAGCTCTCTGCTTGGAACGCACCCCTGTTAATGACGCCATTTTGAATACAGTGCTGCAACCAATATGAACTTCATGAAACTATAGGGGCTGAAGCACGAATATTCCACGATGTTCCGCAACATTTTTTCAACCGAAATTGGCCGAGAAAAAAAGTGTTGAATTCTTTATTGAACCCCCCCCTCATGTACTTATAAATTACCTTCACAAACCTTCCTTGTGAATCAGTCTATGCATCAATGAAAACTAGATCAAAATCTCTACAGTATTTCTTAAGATCGGCCTTCACATACACAGAGGAAAAAGCAGCAGAGGTTAATTTGTTAACCTCGTTGATAAGGCACTATCGTCGCCAAGCGACAAGGTCATCCGTGCTCCCACCAATCAGGTAACGCTAAATGTTCTACCACATTCTGGTTTCCTTCTTTATTTACTCTGATTTTTAGTCTCTAATTCGCTGAGCAATGACTGCAGGATGTTTATGTTGAACAGCTTAAAAATCCTTTGCTACATTTTTCAGCAGGATTGCATTTGGCCTCCAGTGAGTTTCTTTGTATATGTAATTGCAGATCAGTATACTTGTGTATGTGATCTGAATAGTCCTCACCTGCCCATTATTTCTAATAACAGCTGTAACCGTGTTAACTGTGATGAAGCAAAAATTTGGAATTAATTTTGCCTGCCGATATGAAGTAAAAGTCGATGCCAAGGTCACCGTCAGGACAGGTAAGACACCAGGCAGTTTCCATGTGTAGCAGGACTTGAACAACACAGAGGAGTGAGTACTGGCGTTTAGCGACCACAGTGAAACCCTAGACCTCACACTTTGGCCCTAGTGACCCAAAAGTTGACGTGATGTGAACCTTGATTAACGAGGTATTTTACTCTTTGGCTATGGTTGTAACGTGAAGAGCACTAATGGTATTATTGTTGTACCATCTATTTTAACCGGATACATCTAATAGAGTAACGATATTGAAGCAAATGTCCAAATGGCACATGTTGATCGCCTGCATTGGCGTTCGGAATCGCGTGGCACATACTGGACACAAAGTGTCGAGTAATGTGAGGATCGTGAAATAATCAGCCAGTCTGTACTTAAGTAATACATATATTCTCTACTTCCGTGGAGCGAAAGTGAAAGCCTGCCAGTCAACGCCCCTCTTGCAGCAGAAACCGGCCAAGCACGCGATTCTGTAGCGTCGTGCGGCTTCTGTGAGCTCACACACACATTCTCGCCAGATAGGTACACTGCACTCGTCTTACAAGTCATCGATATTATTCTATTGGGCACGCTAACAGATGCTGAAACACGAATGAGGCGTTCATATTTTTGACTGCGGTGTATTGTCTCAGTTACAAATTAAAAATAACTCGAATCCCGTAGCTCCGACGAAAGTTTTCTGGAGGTTTTTACTTGGTTGCAAGACAAACAACGTGATTTCATTTGTCGAAATTGACGTTTTTAGGAAGCTTGCAACTTTGTCATTCGTGATTTAAACAATAAAACATTGCGTGTTTTCACGCTTAGCAGGACCTTTTTCGAGAATTTGTGACATCATCAAGTGCAAATATTGATGGTTTTGAGACAGCAACCAGCCACAAATTTATTTTAAGTTCCTTTATTCAAAAGGTACCGTTACCGGTTTCGAATCATTACAATTCATCGTCAGACGGCTTTCATGCTTTCATTAGTACATGTGGTGCATTTTTACTGATTAGTTGTCCTAAAATATAAATAATACATAATTATAAGCACGTCACAAAGATGTTTGAGTTACAGATTTGCATTGGGGTGTGACTCACGTTTGCCAGTTTGGAGTACTTGTTTTCATGGTTTTCATCCAGCAGACGGCGTTCGTAGTTTTCACCACATTCCCATCATTGCACACATAAAATAGTATCATTGAGCGCTTCAGATTTGTCACTGAATACATTTCCACCATATTCCTACCGTTGCACACGTAAATTTGTGTCACTGAGCACTTCATATTAGTTACAGAACAGACTTCTAACAAGCACTGCATGTTTTGATAGATACAAAGTGTTTACAAACATATGACTGTCAGAGATGCTATGATGTATCGTAACATTATAAAGATAGTCCATGTTTGGAAAAAGATCATATATTCACTTATGTAACTGAAACGCCTTTTACACCAGTACAGATATATATATATATATATATATATATATATATATATATATATATATATATATATATGGGTAAGACAGTACATTATTTATTTACATTTAGCATCATGAGAATTGTAGTAACATATAAATTTGCTACTTGATCTGCAGATAGGTGAAGGAATACTATTTGCTTTGGAGAGTGGAAACTAATTTCTGGAAATTTTTCATGAAAAGGGTGTTAGCCAACACAGTTTGTTCATTAAGGATATAGTCTGGATTGCTGTTTTTGGGTGCTCGTATTTCTATTTCATTCAATATATTCATAGTGGCACCCTTTTCTGCTAGATGTAAAATTTTCAAGTTGTTCTCAAAGTTTCTCACTGAATGGCTTTCTTCAGCAATATGGGCTGCAAATACAGATTTGTTCAAGTTACCAAACCTTAAAGCATCAATGTGTTCTTTGTATAATTTCAAAACTTCTGCCTGTTTGTCCAATGTTGAATTTCGGGCATGCATCACATTTGAGCTTGTATATTCCTGACTTACTGTAGGGGCTCTTGGAGGTGTTTACGTCATGGATTATTTTTAGTTGTTATTTATTATTTGTGGAAAAGCTGATTGTGATATTTTTCTTTTAAATAAATTTGCTGTTTGGTATGATAGTGGGCCTATGTATGGGAGAGCAGCATGTTTATGTTTGGTTTCTGTGGCACACTGATTTGGTTTAGAGTGCATGTTGTGTGTATTGCTGTTAAGTGGATCTGTGGTTTTTGTTTGCATTTTGTTGTGGAGTTTTTCTATTATTGTGGGTTTATATCCACTATTATGAGCAGCTGTTTTAATTATATTGATTTCATGTTGTTGATCTGTGTCACTCATTGGTACTTTTTTAATTCGATGTACCATCACTCTGAAATATGTCATTTTTTGTTGGCGACATCTGTGGTGATAGGTTTTCTGCAAATACTAAATTGATGTTTGTGGTTACTATCATAAATCTTCAAGTCAAGAAAGTTAATTCTTTTATTAGTTTCACATTCAACTGTGAATTTAATATTTTTGTGCATTATCTTAGATCTACTGCTAATGTATCGATTTCATTTTTTGTACCAAATATTTTTTATGTCTTGTTCTGCCTCTCTTGCCCTGCAGTAAAACCACAAAAGAAAGACTGTAGGGCAAGAGAGGCAGAAAAATCCCCTCGCAAACATCGTATAAAATGCCTAAATATTTGCAGTTGATAATGAAAATAAATTCTCGAAACGCTTTACTATGCATGAAAAAGCGCAACTGATGCAGTGTTTTACTATTTAAATCGTATATGACAAATACTGGGACTGGAAATTCACTCCCAAGTATAACTGGAACCCCTTCTGCCCACCAATATCTCTCCTGGTGCTTGACTGAGAATAACTGGGCTGTACAACAGGTAGTATCCCGGACAGTCCGTTCGATCCTGCAAAGTAGAGCATGAAACTAATTTTTAAAAAACATCTACTAATTGTCAAACTAAACTTTCACTTAAAGAATGTTAAGTGTAGTGTTAAACATATACTACTACATGACAGAATTTTTCCTCTTCCTTAATATTCTGTAGGTACGCGGTTCAATAAAAGATATGATTCATTGTGCTGACCTTAAGTGTCGTACTGACAGTTGTTTTGCTTGTTTCGTATTGTTATAGTGCGTGCTTGACGTGCTTTGTCTTTGGTACCCATTTTAGACACTTATTTTATTGATGGCTGTAGAAAGGTTTACTCATGTTTCTTAATGGTCGGAGGTTTTCAACTTGAGGAAAAATTTAACACAGAATTTGCAATAAGGTTACGTGCATCACTACATCCGAAAGGTTGAATAATGTATGTAGCAAATATTAAATGACTAAAACAAGCTTTTACGAGT
This sequence comes from Schistocerca serialis cubense, assembly GCF_023864345.2. Lineage (NCBI taxonomy): Eukaryota > Metazoa > Arthropoda > Insecta > Orthoptera > Acrididae > Schistocerca > Schistocerca serialis. The sequence continues at coordinate 375,022,476 of NC_064643.1, read as the reverse complement.
AGTATAAACTCTTCGAATAGAGTCTTGAAAACTCTGATGATGACAAGCGATGTGGGCTCACTAGCAGTCTAGCTGATGACGAAATCGAGAAGGTGAAGAAAATGTTTTTTGGCAGTCGCTGGATTACAGCCAGAAAGGTTGCTCATGTTGGTACCACATGAACTAGCTCTTTTTCCAAAGTGATTTTTCAAGAAGACGGAAGGAAGGAAGTTAGGGCTTAACGTCCAGTCGATAACGATACCATTAGAGACGGAGCACACGCTCGGATTATCTGAAGAAAGGAGAAGGAAATGGGTAGAGGGTCCATTCGTAGCATTTCCCTGGAGAGATTCAGGGAAATCACGAAAAACCTGTATCTGGATGTGCCGAAGCGGATTTAAACCGTTGTTCTTCAGAATACGAATCCAATGCGCTAACCACTGAGCCACCTTGCTCAGTAAGTTTTACGGTTGTTTTGAGCGTGATGTGAATGTCAGAAAAATGTATTCCGAAATTATTTATTTTCGGCTAAAATCAACGGCGACTGAGCATTACTCGGCGGGTGAGATCCATTACATCAGCCATTTTTTATGGAGCCTGCGGATATTGCTCTCTGGGATGTGAAAAGACGTACATTTCATTCCAGTAGAATACAATGAAATGCTTTAACATTATGAAATATTATTCTGTTGCAGTTTTAATGTTAATTATAATATAACCTAAAATATTACTTTTAAGATTTGCTCTGTTGATATTCCTCAGTGAAGTGAAAGTTCCCCAAAGGAAAGTTCTTTAATTCAGTCTACCAGCACACCAAGTTACTCTTAAAAGATTGTATACTTAATGTGGCAGGTTGCTGAATGCATGTGTACCCACGTATCCTTCTCCTTTCTGTATTAATGAACGATAGGGTGAGAATTATTGAACTATATGAAAAAAAATCGTCATAAATTCTGAACGGTTTGCGTTAGGACTTTCAAAGTGCACGGTTGGCTGCAGGACTTGATGGGAATTAGTACGCGCATGCACGGTTTGGTTTAGCGACGAAGCCCACTTTCATTTAGATGGGTTCTTCAGTAAGCAAAATTGGCGCATTTGGAGGATTGAGAATCCGCATTTCGCGTTCGAGAAGTCTCTTCACCCTCAATTGGTGACTGTCTGGTGTGAAATGTCCAATCACGGGATAATCGGTGCGATATTCCTTGATGGCACGATGACTACCGAACGGTACGTGAAGGTTTTGGAAGATGATCTCATCCCCATTATCCAAAGTGACCCTGATTTCGACAAGATGTGGTTCATGCAAGACGGAGCTCAACCCCTTTCGAGAGAGGAGAGTGTTTGGTTCCGGATGAGTACTTTGGGGATCGCATTCTGGCTCTGGGGTAACCACAGACCAAAGGCATAGGACTCGATTGGCCGCCATATTCTCCGTATCTGAAAACATGCGACACCTTTTCATGGGGCTATATTATGGGGAGTTAGAACGGAAAATTTTTCTCACATGTTCGGATTTTTATATCATTACAAAATTTGCAATTTTCCGAATAAAATGATATATATATATCGCTTATAAACTCACATGGGAAGTATTTTATTTTTTTAAATATAATGTACACCGGTTAAAAATGCTAAAATTTTTACATGCTTTACTTCGTGATCTAATAAAATCGGCAATTTTTTGTATATAGAAGGTTGTGAATTGCTGTGTTATCAAGGTCATGTCGAGAAGAGGCTGGGCACCAGGCTGAGGAAGTTGAAACAAAGTTTGAGAAACAAGAAACTTCCTTATGGTAAAACCATAAGAGGCAGGCTGACAGACAAAATGATTGATGAACTACAGCAGTATTAGGGGATGGCCATTAGAAATAATACTGAGGATCTGTTGAAAAAGAAGCAGGCAGTATGGGATACCTTCTTCCACAGACTGTGAACTGATGAAAAACCAGTACACCACCTTTGCCCTCCTCGACCTGATTCATGGTGCAATTACCGCTATGCCCAGTACTCAAACAGTTCATACAGCCATAAACATTTAACACTGCCGACCGCTGTGGCTGAACGGTTTGAGGCGCTTCAGTCCGAACCGCGCTGCTGCTACGGTCACAGGTTCGAATCCTGCCTCGGGCATGGATGTGTGTGATGTCCTTAGGTTAGTTAGGTTTAAGTAGTTCTAAGTCTAGGGGACTGATGACCTCAGATATTAAGTCCCATAGTTCTTAGAGTCATTTCAACCATTTGATGGCAACACTGATAGGGTGAAAGTGCTACAACATATGGGAATTAATCCGGGAGTGAACTGCATCAGAGAACTTGCACGGATGGACAAGGTTCGCATTGATAAAGCAGAGTATGCAGCACAGTTGGCCACTAAGGAGTCCCGAAAGTAGAAAATAAGAAAAAAAAACTTGGAAAAAGACAAGAGGATGATATACAGTATGGCGCAGGGCAAAAAATAAAAAAATTAAGCATATATTTAGTCAGTTACAGTCTTTTGAAACTTTGGAAGCCGTTCCTTAAAATTTACATTCTTTGTTGCATTTTTCCGTAAATCTCAGAAACCACTTCGAGTAGAGTATTCAAATTTTCAGGAAGTAATAACATACATATCCTGAGTCCACTGAACTAAAAGAAGAACATAATGTTATATGCAATTAAAATTATTTAGGATAACGTACAAAAACGTACACAAATTTTAACCGCGTAATTAAAAAATTGTATTTCCAAAAACAGTGGCTGAAATGCAACTATTGTCGTTCAGCAGACTCAGAACATACAGTTTAATATCCTGTAAAAGTTTCATGCCAATGGCTACAGTGGTTCCTGAAATACAGGGAAGCCAAGTCACTGAATTTAACATTGTCTTGATAGGGCGTTCCAACTCCCCTTACAGACAAGGTGTGCAGCAACAAACCTGAACCACTGCTGAGCTGAAAACACCCATTTAGCAGGTCATCGACAGCATCGATGTTCCAACACATCAGTGGGTCGTGCAGAATTTCGCTATCCGTCTGTGCCACATCATCGCCAATGATGGCAGGCGTATCGAACGTATTATAACCTAAATCTGAATATTTGTCGTGACGTTTACATGTTGAATAAAGTGCGTGCACGCTGCAGTTTGTAACTAATTTACGTTTTTTTATATTGTTCAATAATTGTTACCCTGTCGTAATTTACAGAGCAGGGCTGGACGGGAATGACTCGAAGCTAAGGGCCAGTCACACCACTGAAAGCTTCCTGAACAGCAAAAAAAGGAAAAAAGCTCATAAGTCCCATCAACTGCGGATGCCTTGCTCAGTACATTCTTAAGTGCCAAAGACGTAGTACATCACAAGTTTTTACCGCCGCTCATACGAGTACTAAGAAGGGCTATTGTAACAGTCTTATAGTTCTTAACCTTCGTATTAGTAGCATATGCCTCACTGTGGCCTCACCCTGTCAACAAAGGTGAAAAGAATCATAAAAGGATAATATTCTGCTAATATTGGCGAGATAAAGACAGAATAGGTGAAACAGGTTAAAGCTATACCGGAAATTATGTTGCAGAAGTTCTTCAAAGATAGTAAAAAACACTGGCACCAATGTCATTGTATCACGTGGTGAGTTGTTTGCAGCAAATGAAATTAATATCGACATTAAATAGAGATTTTTGAGAAAAACTGATTTTCCCTTTTTTTTATCAAACTGTGTATGTCAAGTGTCAAATATGATAGTGCACGATAAAACGCTAGCACATAACCGGTGTTTTGTGCGATTTTTAGCACTGGCAATAAGAGCCTTCCTCAAGGCATGGCAGCGATGAGGTAGCGTGGTCCATGCGCATCACCAGCTACGCTCCTTAAACCTGAATTCACAGTTCGTTAGTGCATTGTTATGGACGACACTAAACTGCCAAGCCACCGTATACCGTACATGATCTTCAGATGTACATGTTCTCTTGACGACGTGTCAGGAGAAACTGCAGGACAAAGAAAAGCCGCTACTTTTTACACTTCCAGAAATATTTACATATTCCTGACCTTTAAATTGTTGGGATTCATGGAGAGAAGTTCACTAAAGCTAAGTTACGATATTTAATTTTTCACCTTCATTCTGGAGAGAACCTTCAGTTGCTAGTTTCTATTACATGGCCTCGATTGTGAAGCTAATTTCATTTCTGCTATTGCACAATATTTTCATCGTTCTTCGGTTTACTCTCAACTTATATTTGTTCTTAAATATCCATTGCTAAAAAAATAGAATAACTCATAGTGGAAATTAAATCTGTAAATATTCTCTTGTAAAAAAATTAAAGTGACTGAAAACAATGTCTTCCCTCTTTTGACTGGACAAGATTTTTTATTCATGAATTGTTGGAGGAATTGTCATATTTTGTTGCAGTTACAAGTGACGAAAATATCAGTAATGGTATAAGATACTATGTACTTGTCAGAATTTTAAAAAGTTAAAAATTGAAGAAGCCGACCTCGGGGAAGATCAGTTTGGATTCCGTAGAAATGTTGGAACACGTGAGGCAATACTGACCCTACGACTTATCTTAGAAGCTAGATTAAGGAAAGGCAAACCTACGTTTCTAGCATTTGTAGACTTAGAGAAAGCTTTTGACAATGTTAACTGGAATACACTGTTTCAAATTCTGGAGGTGGCAGGGGTAAAATACAGGGAGCGAAAGGCTATTTACAATTTGTACAGAAACCAGATGGCAGTTATAAGAGTCGAGGGAAGTGAAAGGGAGGCAGTGGTTGGGAAGGAAGTGAGACAGGGTTGTAGTCTCTCCCCGATGTTATTCAATCTGTATATTGAGCAAGCAGTGAAGGAAACAAAAGAAAAATTCGGAGTAGGTATTAAAATCCATGGAGAAGAAATAAAAACTTTGAGGTTCGCCGATGACATTGTAATTCTGGCAGAGACAGCAAAGGACTTGGAAGAGCAGTTGAACGGAATGGATAATGTCTTGAAAGGAGGGTAATGGAATGTAATCGAATTAAGTCGGGTGATGCTGAGGGAATTAGATTAGGAAATGAGACACTCAAAGTAGTAAAGGAGTTTTGCTATTTGGGGAGCAAAATAGCTGATGATGGTCGAAGTAGAGAGGATATAAAATGTAGACTGGGAATGGTAAGGAAAGCGTTTCTGAAGAAGAAAAATTTGTTAACATCGAGTATAGATTTAAGTGTCAGGAAGTCATTTCTGAAAGTATTTGTATGGAGTGTAGGCATGTATGGAAGCGAAACTTGGACGATAAATAGTTTGGACAAGATGAGAATAGAAGCTTTCGAAATGTGGTGCTACAGAAGAATGCTGAAGATTAGATGGGTAGATCACATAACTAATGAGGAAGTATTGATTAGGATTGGGGAGAAGAGAAGTTTGTGGCACAACTTGACTAGAAGAAGGGATCGGTTGGTAGAACATGTGTTGAGGCGTCAAGGGATCACCAATTTAGTATTGGAGGGCAACGTGGAGGGTAAAAATCGTAGAGGGAGACCAAGGATTCAGAAGGATGTAGGTTGCAATAGGTACTGGGAGATGAAGAACCTTGCACATGATAGAGTAGCATGGAGAGCTGCATCAAACCAGTCTCAGGACTGAAGACCACAACAACAACAATTCTTGTGAAAAGGCAATACCAGAATTAACAAGGTATTTAATCAGCAAGTACGGATACCATGACAGCAAAAAGTAAGAATTAATTGCAACTACTGCTTATGCAGAAGCAAAACTGGTTATATCACGTTCGTATGCCTAATGGGAGCATGGTTTCAGGTGGTGATTTAATTTGACTGGGTTTTCGTGCATGGAGCTTCTGAGTGCTGCACGCGCAGTGAGGGCTCTTTTAACTGACATCGGAGAACGTTGACCTGAGGCCGCCTATTCTCGACTGTCACTGCACTGAGTGCTTAGTGTTCGCCGGCTGCCTGGCGCATCCTTTGATGTTGTCAGCCGCCTCTTGTGTGACATTTCCCCAGCGCCGGGCTTATGGCGCCACGACACTTCGGTGTACGCTCGAAGTATTTCCGGGATGAGAATCTCGCTTAGAAAATACACGCTGTTAAAAAATATTCGTTGTTTTGAGAGGTGGACTAAAACAAGACAACAACAGCCAGTAAACACAAGTCCTAAAACGCAAACCTTAAGAGCTATGAGCTCCTGTTCGTCTTATCTTCGCTACTGTGAAACAAATCTCTTCTGCTGCAAATTCTTTGGCTTTGCGAACCACCTTCAGAAGGCAGTAAACAATTGAGTATGCATTCCTCCGGTATTGTTCATGCAGTAAATATCTGTTAGTGTTGTTGCTCTTAACCTTATAGGCCTACGCAGTTCTGTGTAAGCGCAGCACACACATTAGTTTGTGGTCTGATAAGTTAGTGAGATGGTTTTACGTTATAGTTTTACCTTTGCACTTGCCAGCATAATGGGAGCCTATTATTGCACACGGGAAATGGCAGACAGGATCTTTCGTTATGGTCTGGAAAACGGAAGTAGCCGTCGAGACCCTGTCGTGTATGCTGAAAAATATACCGAATGTCGGGTTCTCATTAGATTTCTGCATTCTGTAGGTCGTTCGTAATAGCAAAGAGCTTGCAGCTGAAGATACGTGTTTCACAGTAGCGAAGTGCTCTCAGCTCTTGAGGCATGCATTTTAGAGCCCACGTTTACTGGACACTTTATCCTTGTTGCCGGCCGGGATGGCTGAGCGGTTCTAGGCGATTCAGTCTGGACCCGCGCGACCGCAACGGTCGCAGGTTCGAATCCTGCCTCGGGCATGGATGTGTGTGATGTCCATACGTTAGTTAGGTTTAAGTAGTTCTAAGTTCTAGGGGACTGATGACCTCAGAAGTTAAGTCTCATAGTGGTCAGAGCCATTTGAACCATTTATCTTTGTTTTTGAGAATACTACTACCTCTCAAAGTATGATATCCTTATTTTTAATATCCTTGAGAAGCACAAGTTAGTTTGTTTCGCTTTGGATTCCTTTTAAAGGTAGATTTGACTGAGATGTAAATGGAATCATTGACTCATTACAGTCAGTCCCAGCAATTCCCAAATTTAACAGCTAGAGATTTTGAAATGTTGTGTTACACAAGAATTCTGAAGCTTAGATATGTGGATCGGGAAAGTGTAATGGGCAATCAAATGAAAAGGGAACATCCAGGAGAATAGGACCATGGAATGATCCCATTCAAAAGTAACCGCTATACAGGTTAAGAATTTATCCATCCGGGAGACGAGACGATCAATTCCACTTTACCAGAAACTGCCTTCCTCGTTCGACTGAAACCTACGTCCACGCATGTCTTTCTTCATGTCGCCCACTACGTGAAAATCACACGGTGAGCGATCCGTGCTGTACGGTGGATGTTGCAGTGTTTCCCAATCAAATCGCCAAAGCCTTCGTCCGACTGGCAGTGTAGGGGCGGGCATTCTCGTGTAGCAGGATGCTTCCTCTGCTCGTCGCTTTCCTCGAGCGTGGAACCACGATCAATGCGCAGCACTATGGAGACACTTTGCAGAAACTGCGGCACGCCATGAAAGCAAAACGCCCAGGAATTCTGTCAGACGGAATCATCCTGTTGCACGATAACGCCTCCCCCGCACTGGCAATCGGATGAAGTGTACGTTTCGGCGATTTGGTTCGGAAACACTGTAAGATCGTTCATATAGCTCGGATCTTTTATCGTGGGAAGAAAGACTTGAACGAACGTCGGTTTCAGTCAGACGAGGAAGGGCAAGAGTGAGTGCGGTTGTGGATCCATCACAGGCCGACCACGTTCTACGAAACAGGAATTGATCGTCTCGCCTACCTGTGATATATATGCCTTACCGCGTGTGGTGGTCACTTTCGAATGGACCCATTTCATGGTCCCGTTGTGGCTGGTGTTCAGTTTTCATTTGACTGCCCCTCAAAATAATGAGATATTGAATCAGATGGAGGAGAAAAGAAATTTTTGGCACAGCGTGACTAAGAGAAGATATCGGCAGATAGGATTCATTCTGAGGCATCAGGGAATTTTTAATTAATTTAATAATGGATATAAGTACGAGAATAAAAATTATGGAGGAAGACCAAGACTTGACTACAGGAAGCTACTTGAAGTAGATATAGGTTGCAGCAGTTATGCAAAGATGAGGAGCTTTGCACCGGATAGACAAGAGTGGAGACCTGCATAAAACCAGTCTTCGGACTGAAGCACAACAACAACAACTTCCCGAAAGGTTCAGGGGCTCAGGAGGGAGCAGAGCCGATGATTATGAATGTTATTGGACGTTGAACAACAGTCTCGCAGTGTAAGATTTTTAGCCCTCGCTTGACGCAAAACACTAATTGTTTTCACTTTAGTTGACGCCATAGTGGCATCATATTTATGAAATGAAAACATTACCAAATTTTGTTCTTTATGCAAACGAACTGAAGCAAAGCTTCGCCGTCGCCATTGGACTTTTATTTTCTTTCTTTTTCTGTCTGCCTTCCATTTTTGATTTCGGAGCAGACAATGTTCTTTTTAGATTAAAGACAGGTACGTCCCTAGCAGATATATTCGTTATATTATTTAATATTGAAGATTTATAATCGCAACATCTGAAAATGTTTTATATACTGTCAACTACACTGAACAGCCAAAAAAAGGTATACCTGTCTAATATCGTGTAGGGCCCCCGCGAGCACGCTGAAGTGCCGCAACACGATGTGGCATGGACTCGACTAACGTCTAAAGTAGTGCTATGGGGAATTGACACTATGAATCTTGCAGGACTGTCCATAAATCCATAAGAGTACGAGGGGGTGGAGATCTCTACTGAACGGCACGTTGCAAGCATCTCAGATACGCTCAGTAATGTTCATGTTTCGGGAGTTTGGTGACCAACGGAAGTGTTCAAACTCAGAAGAGTGTTCCTGGAGCCATTCTGTATCAATTGTGGACGTATGGGGTGTCGCATTGTCCTGCCGGAATTGCCCAAGTCCGTCGGAATGCACAATGGACATGAATGGATGCAATTGATAAGACAGGATGCTTACGTATGTGTCCCTGTCAGAGTCGTATCTTCACGTATCAGGGGTTCCATATCACTCTAACTGCATACACCCCACACCATTACAGAGCCTACACCATCTTGAACAGTTTCCTGCTGACATGCAAGGTCCATGGAATCATGAGGTTGTCGCAATACCCATACACGTCCATTCGCCCAATACAATTTGAAATGAGATTCGTCCGACCAGGCAACATGTTTCCACTCATCAACAGTCCAATGTCGGTGTTCACGGGCCCAGGCGAGGCGTAAAGCTTTGTGTCGCGCAGTCGTCAAGGGCATATGAGTGGGCCTTCGGATCCGAAAGCCCATATCTATGATGTTTCGTTGAATGGTTCGCACGCTGACACTGGCGACTGCCCAGCATTGAAATCTGCGACAGTTTGCGGAAGGGTTGCACTTCCGTCACGTTCAACGATTCTCTTCAGTTGTCGTTGGTCCCATTCTTGAAGGATCTTTTTCCGGCCGTAGCGATGTCGGTGATTTGATGTTTTACCAGATTCCTGATATTCGTGAAATCCTCACTTCATCGCTACCTCGGAGATGCTGTGTCCAATCGCTCGTGCACCGACTGTAACGTCATGTGCAAATTCACTTAAATCTTGATAACCTGCCGTTGTATCAGCAGTAACCGATCTAACAACTGCGCCAGACACTCGTTGTCTTATATAGGCGTTGGCGACCACAACGCCGTATCCTGTCTGTTTATATATCTCTGTATTTGAATATGTGTGCCTATACCAGTTTCTTTGCCGCTTCAGTGTAATTTCGTTTGTTTTATTCCAATTAGGCTGGGTAATCAGTTGGATGTCACGATTTAGATAATGTACGTGTGTGACCACTAACAAGCATTATCTACGTTTAGATCTATGGGCGATTTTGACAATTAGCAAGAACGCAGTTGACTAAACTGGTCGTTAACAGCTGTCTTTGTAGCAAAGTTTATGCTCTGTGATGGCTGTAAAATCTGAATAGCGAACAGCACAAATAAAATTTGTGGCTTCTAGCGTTACCTATAGAAGGAAGAGTCGCCTCCGTAGCTGAGTGGTCAGTGTGACTGACTCCATGAGGAAGGGTGCTGCCAAGGATTTTTCCTTGGTGGGGGAATCGAATGAGGTTCAGTCAGCCTCGTGAAGTCAGCTGAGAAGTTACTACAATCAGAAGTAGCGGCTCCAAGTTTTGGAAGCTGAAAACGGCCGGGAGAGCGGTTTGCTGAACCAACGCCTCTCCGTATTGCATACGAATTGTTGTAGACTGGCCAGACAGCCAATCCACTATGACCGGTAGCCGAAAGGCACGCGTTAAGCTCACGCAGGCTGGCGTGAGGTCTGGAACAGGACAATGTCTTGAGACTAGCAAAAAAGGTACGTAGCTTCTGGAATACTTAACTTTAATCCATAATTGGTGAACATCGGTCTGACGGTACATGCATCACAAGATAAATAGCAATTGATAATGGAGCCTTGCTAGGTCGTAGCAAATAACGTAGCTGAAAGCTATGCTAACTATCGTCTCGGCAAATGAGAGCGTAATTTGTCAGTGAACCATCGCTAGCAAAGTCGGCTGTACAACTGGGGCGAGTGCTAGGAAGTCTCTCTAGACCTGCCGTGTGGCGGCGCTCGGTCTGCAGTCACTGATAGTGGCGACACGTGGGTCCGACGTATACTACCGGACCGCGGCCGATTTAAAGGCTACCACCTAGCAAGTGTGGTGTCTGGCGGTGACACCACACGAATGATGTAATTGGCAGAGGACGACACGGCGGTCGGTCGACGTCACGCAGTCTTCTGGGCCTAGTAAACGAGTTACCGAAAGGAAGATTAGCATTAACGTTCCATCGAGATAATTTGAGACACGGCACAAACTCTGATCAGACGAAGACGAAGAAGAAAATCGGCAGTGACATAAAGGAAGAATTCCCGCATTTGCCTTAACGGATTTACAATTATCTAGGAAACCCGAAAGTTAAATGGCAGGACTGGAATTTGAATTCTGCTGCTTCCAAAGTCGAATCCAGCGGCCTAACTTCTAAATCAAGACGGTGACGCAGAAGTACAACAGAAACGATATAAAAATTCAGCGACGATGGCTAAACTGTCTCACCATCCACAGGTACTGAACAAATGGTGCTAGACATCAAACTCTACATAATTTATAGCAGATACAGTTGAATCAAGGTAAGATTTAAAATTATTTTGTAATATAGGAAGTTTCAAAAAAATTAATCCAATTTCACAAGATATCTTATACACGAGTGAAGATAGATAGAAACTTGGGGTAAATTTTATAGCAAGTATGGGACTAAAAACCTTTTATTTTTGAAAGAACCATCCCGTTTCACAAGGGTATATCTTTTATATGCAAGCACATTCAAACTTGTGGTACTCTCTACAATTTCCTTGAGCGTCTCTGGAGTTTTTGCATTCACTACCGTATACTTCGCTGCATTTTTTGGTAAGGGAGGCACTTAGACGGAGTTTCTCGCAAACTCCGAAAAATAAAAAAAATATCATTTACTGTAAAATCAGTAAACCCTCGGGGGCCAATGGTCGAATGTTCTCGCAATTGTGGAAAAAGCTAAATTTCCAATGTATCAAATACTTGATATCTGTAATTATTTTTTCCGTAACAACGGAAAGGGCCATAAGGCTTTTTTGAGTAACGGTGCAAAACAAATCAAGCTTTGGAGAGTGTCTGTAGAGCTTGACTGTATGTGACTGCTATGTTCCACATATTGTTAGGGAGTGGCGTTTCACTTTTCCACTTAAATGCAACATAGCTTCATTACTGGACGTTAAACTTGAAAGGAAAATATTTTCTTTCGTCTCCATGTTTAGAATGAATTTACAGTATCTACACTTTCTTGTTTCTCAATATGAAGGGCTTGTAATAGTTAAATCAGATATATGGAGAATGGCTAACTCTCTGTCGGTAGCCGGCCGAGGTGGCCGAGCGGTTCCAAGCGCTACAGTCTGGGACCGCGCGACCGCTACGGTCGCAGGTTCGAATCCTGCCTCGGGCATGAATGTGTGTGATGTCCTTAGGTTAGTTAGGTTTAAGTAGTTCTTAGTTCTAGGGGACTGATGATCTCAGACGTTAAGTCCCATAGTGCTCAGAGCCATTTGAACTATTTCTCTGTCGGTATGCCAAGTATATTTCTGTGGACTGCGTGCTAAACTCTACTTATGCTCTGTACATCTTGAACAAGAGTAAGGGGAAGCCATTTTTACCCATATTATTATTTCAATTCCTAGTGAAGCGGTGTGTTGGCAGGGGATAGAACCACTCTTCCGCCAATATTACAAAAATGTGAAAGATTTTCAAATTACGTAAGAACAGATGGTGATAAAATATGTGTTAAAAAAAAACATTTATGACTTCTAAACTTTCTAATTGACTTTATAATACATGTAAAATATAATTACTCATAATGGTGTGAATGCTATGGTGTAACGGTGATGCTGGTGATTCATGAAAATGATTAGTGTCATGGTTCTTATGGGGCCCTGTGTATGGTTGCCAGGTCCAAAAACGGAATAATCGGATCAGCTTTATATTTAGCCAGACATTTTGGCCTAAAAGCTAGACTACCTGTATTAAACAGAAATAGTCTGTTGGGTGTTTTCAGTTGTTTAATTATTATTAGTTACAGTTAGTTATTGTGCGAGTTACTTAAACTAAAGAAATATAATTTCGCAGTTATGATAGCAACGAAGTGTTCGAACTTCATAATCGCACAGATTTCTTCCTAAAAACAAACTTCTTCATTAAACAAAATAAACTATTATCTATTCTTCTGGAACAGAAAAGGGAAAGATATTCAATAACTTTGGTCATTTCAACTAGATTTACAAAGAAAATCAATAATCTGTAGTTAAGTATTAAATTTTTCAAGCTTTATCAAGTACGTTCTTTTTCTTGGAAATCATTTCATGGAGCTCTGGACAGGCTAATTTTGTATTACACGTCATCTTTGTGACGATGTCCTTAGTCCATTAGGTGCTTATAAAAGGGAACAGCCTTCCAACGTTGGAATTATGGCCTTGAATTGCAAAGCAATATTCTGCCAGTTTCAGTAACTCCGAATGGAGATCTCCATTATGCTGGGATATGGAAGAAGCTTTCCACTTTTCGAGTGGACACAGCGGGCTGGCAATGACTGATCGGCACATACCATTTTGCCTTGCTCGCTTTGCGCGTAGCCTGGTTGAGACATTGTGCGTCAGGCTCGTTCGACTTACGAAGAAAAACACGGCATACAGAAATAAGAATAGCGTATCTATATATCCTTATGGTACGTACCCTTATTCATCCTTGCATTTATTTGTCGCGCTTGTATCATTAGCTTGGAACGAGCCTTAGTTGTTTATTCTCTACTTCATCGCAAAATCCGGACAGGCCGGTCTCGAATATATATTCGGCCAGACACGACCATAAAAAGCCGGACTTGGCCAGCTAAAGACGAATATCCGGCAACCTTAACATTGTGGAACTGCAGGTAGCGACTAAAGGTCAGTAAGGTGGAGGAACGATGAGGGAGGATAGTGGAAGGATGGTGTGACGTGGTACGTTGTGACTAGGCTTGGGAAAAAGAGGACATATCTAGAGATGGATTTCGTCGTCGGGAGTAGAAGTTGGTTGAAATTACGGCGAGAGAGGATGGCTATGGTATGAAGGTGGATGAAAGACGGAATATGGATGTAGTGGCGCAGCAACATACTGCCAGGACTGGGTTTAACGATTAATGTAATGGATCGGAAAGTGCTCTAGGAAGAGAACAATCTATGAGAATGGAAAGAGTTGTAAAAAGAAGCGAGTTGGAGTGGGTAGGCGGATGCAGAAGGCGAGGCGGGATGCTTGTCGTTCTAGGATTTCAAGGAACTTGTAGAATTTGAAAGAGTCAGAGATCCAGACAACCCTGGATGGTTCAAATGGCTTTAAGCGCTATGGGACTTAACATCTGAGGTCATCAGTCCCCTAGACTTAGAACTACGTAAACCTAACTAAGCTAAGGACATCACACATCCATGCCCGAGGCAAGATTCGAACCTGCGACCGTAGCAGCAGCGCGTTTCCGGACAACACTGGAGACCTCAGGTGTGGTCTGATAGTACTTTCAGTCGATCTTGGGATTTGCGCTGGATGATAAACAGGTGTGCATTTCATGTCAGCTTTTTATCTAGATTAAGTTTTAAAAACTTAACTGTGTTATTGAGAGGGATAGGTTGGTTGTAGACGAAGATATGGAAACCAGAGTGACGGAAACGGCGATTGGTGTGATCAAAGATTGTGGCTTGGGTTTGTTGTGGATTTACTTGAAGTTTCCAGGTAGTACACCAGTTGACCAGTAGATTCAATTGACACTGGAGGGGGCATGGGAGAGTTGAAGGGTGTGGGGAATAGCTGCTAGGTAGGCGGTGTCGTCAGCATATTTCAGGAGGTTTGGGGGGAGGGGGGTTGGGCATGTTTGCAATGTACAGGAAGAAGGGGAATAGGATAGCACCTTGAAGCACACTTGCAGTGGTGTGAAATATGCAGGAGTAAGTGTGGCTGATTGTGACTTATGTAGGACGTGGTGAATGAAGTATGTTAAAAGACGGGCGTAGTTAATTGAGAGTGTATAGCTTTGTAGCTTGATGAGCGATACAGAATGCCATACCTGGTCACAGGCTTTTCGAATATGAGGGGAGACAAATATTGCGGATATCAGTTTATCTAATTGATGGAAGATAAGGTGGATAAGGTAAAGAAATGGGGGTGTCCTGCGGATTACTCTTGTCAGATAAACAACCAATGTTATGGAACTGTTGGTGCCATAATCGTATGGTTTCAGTTGCAGGAATTTCAGTGACGCACTCTCGATTAAATTCGTCAGACAGCTGTAACTTCATTGCACCTGTTGGAATGGAGAAAGTAAATGATTTTTGTTGCCGACGCACATTTTGTAATGAACGAGCGAGTTAGCTAGCTGTACCAGAGAAACATCTACTGTCAACCCCATGAACCGGAGACTTTCACGAACGGATGCTAAGGTAAACTTATAGTTTCGATGCGTACGTCAGAATACACCCCAGGTTTCTATTTTCATTCATGTAGATGATATAGCCTTCTAAAATCAGACTAATCTGCTTCAAACCACCTGTACTTTATTCTGTGCCTGGGAAACTACAATACAGTGCTCTTTTCAAAGGATATTAAATACTGTAGTTAGTATGGACATGCTGTTATGTTGGTGACGGCACCCTGTCTTTGATCAGTTATTCTACTTTTCTCACAAGGAAACAATTTGAGAACAAGGAGAAAAGAAGCACACAGTGAAGGTATCAGCCTCAGCAATCAATCCCGAGTGCAATTAAGGCCTTCTGAAAGTACAGCTTTCAAACTTCGCGAGCAGCAGTCGTTTGTCACTCGTTCCGCCGCACTAATGGCCGAGCGCAAAGTGCGGTACAGCGGAATGACAACCAGAGCCCTTGTAATCTTGGAATGTTGAAGGCGGGGGGAACAAGTGGTGAGACGTAGACACATCCTCCCAACGTGTTATGAACTCTTGTTATTCTATGTTATAACTTGTTATTCTACGGGAAAAATTGCAGGTAATATCAGTACGTAATATATCAACCTCAAGCACAGGTACGCTCAATATTATTTTCAAAAAATTCTCGCACTGATATTCTGCACCTGTATGTATTTCTCAAAATCAAAGAGAATAAACCTTAGCGACTAAAGAATTTATAATAAATGAAGTTTCTGGTTTTCGATTTACAATTTAATCAAGCGAATAACGTTGAAGAATAGCGCATCTCCAGCAAATCTACATCATTTAATAGTGTCGGTTTTAAAATAAAAAAACGGCGCACAACAGCGATATCACTAATGAAACAGTGCTGCAGTACTTCTGTGCGCTTTATTTACGAGAGTTGGAACTTAAATAGTGGCAACTATTTATTCACAACCGATACAAAAGAGTTACAAGTTTGCACCTGTTAGTGTCTTTCAAAGTAGTCACCAGCGTTGTGTAGAACCCGTTGCCAGCGACGTGGAAGGCGTAGTATACCGTTAGCAGAGCGTCTTCTGTTGATGGTGCGAATGGAACGGTCTACTGCCTGTCGAATCTCTGGAACAGTTCTGAAGCGAATGCCACGAAGTGGTTCCTTTTTGTTCAGAATCAAATTAGAGTCACAAGGACTTCAGTCCGGGGAGTATGGTGGATGGTACAGTACTTCCCAGTCGGTCGGAGTGGCCGTGCGGTTCTAGGCGCTACAGTCTGGAACCGAGCGACCGCTCCGGTCGCAGGTTCGAATCCTGCCTCGGGCATGGATGTGTGTGATGTCCTTAGGTTAGTTAGGTGTAAGTCGTTCTAAGTTCTAGGGAACTGATGACCTCAGATTTTAAGTCGCATAGTGCTCAGAGCCATTTGAACCATTTGAAGTACTTCCCAGTCCCATCGACCGAACGGAGTAGCACAGCTTGCGCTGTATGCGCCCGCGCTTTGTCGTGCAAAATTATAGGTGGGTTGCGCAGAAAGCGTCGCCGCTTCTTTCGCAGAGCTGGTCGCAAGTGATGCTTGAAAAACGAACAGTAATGCTGTGCGTTGACGGTCTGCCGTGGGGTAACGTAATGCGTTAGGATAACACCATCACAGTCGTACACGAGAATCAGTAAAACTTTCACCATAGTGGGGCTCTGACGAACTTTCGACTTTCGCGGCGACCCATAATGACGCCATTCGTTGGATTGGCGTTTCAGTTTTGGCTCTTACTATGTGGCCCATCTCTCATCCAGTGTTACGATACGGCGTAAGAAAGCCTCTCCTTCGCGCTCATAGCGCTCCAAGTGCGTCTGAGCAGCGTCGTAACGCATCCATTTCTGCATTTCCGTCAAGTCATGCGGAACCCATTGTGAGGCAATTTTTCGCATGCCCAGGCGTTCCTTCAGGATGCGGAGCACAGTCGTATGCGCTAATCCGCCGTTTCGTGGGCGAGCTCACGAATCGTATGGCGTCGATCACTGTCAACTAACGCGGCAACAGCATGAACTTCTTCAGAGACGCTAGGACGACCTACCCGATGCATGTCTGCCACAGTTTGCCGACCTTCGTTGAAGGCTTTACCCAACGTGCCACTGTTCTGTACGGCAATGCCGATTACCCGCACACCTCTTGAAGACCTTGATCACACTGCCGTGCTGTACGATCTCTGGGACATTCAATCTTCATCCAACTCTGTTGTTCCTGTTTCGAAAACACAATGACACCATTACGTTAGACCTCTCGCTCACAGGTGACTGTGTTTCCCTCGATTGTGCGCACGCCGGTGACGTGGGACGGGCGAGTCCATTTGCTCAGAAGTAACGTGGGCTATCAGCGACAATAGTAGATTCCATTGCATAGTGTCTCCACAGCAGTGTTGCCACTATTTAAGTTCCAACCTACATATTTACACTACCTTTGTGAATCGCTACATAAATGTGTTCAAAAATAATAAATCTGTGACACCAGCAGTGTGCTAGAAACCGCGCACTTTGATACAACGAACAGATACGTTACCAATGTCGGAGCAGATGTTCGCAAACTTGTTAATGACTCCGCTGTACAGTACTTGGCGCTCGGCCATTAGGCGGCTGCAATGGGCCAGAGCGAGCGACAAACAAACAGTGTGCGCAAAGTTTAAAAGCAGTGCTTTCAAAAGGACACAACTAGGTACTATCACAGTTTAGGCCCAAATTTTCGCGCGGGTTCGTTTTCTGGGGCTGATGTCTTTGAGGTGTAATTTTTTCTCCTTAAAATATGTGGCACGGTGGTCAGCACACTGGACGCGCATTCGGGAGGACGACGGTTCAAACACGCGTCCGGGCATCCTGATCTAGGTTTTCCGTGATTGTAGGCACATGCCGGGATGGTTCCTTTGAAAGGGCACGGCCGACTTCCTTCCCCATCCTTTCCCAATACGTCGGGACTGATGACCTCGCTATTTGGTCCCCTCCCCCAAATCAATCAACCAATCAAATAACATGTTCTTTATAAATTAGTCGCAAATGCTCCTTTACCGTTCGCCATACAGTTCCAAGCTGTATTTACACGTTGAATACATTCCCTTCGGTTAACGATTCGATTCACTGTTTCTGTGTAATAACATTCTTCTTATCAGTACTGCGAATCAATGCCGTACCGACAGAATGTAGTGACGTAACAAGACTGTTACGCCACTTGAGGTAGCCGGTTTAAAGAAAGGCACGCGTACACACACGCCGACGGGCGTGAATTCTGGAACAGGATAACTATTGAATGGTAGCAAGAAAAGTACGTAGCTGCTTTATACTTAACTTTTATTATGTGATGAATACAGCGTTCTTCTTGAGACATTTATACTATAACTCTCAAAGTAGGTAAGGCTAATGGCGCCTTGCTAGGTCGTAGCCATGGACTTAGCAGAAGGCTATTCTAACTGTCTGTCGGCAAATGAGAGGAAGCCTTCGTCCGTATTGTCTCTAGCAATGTCGTCGTACAACTGGGGCGAATGCTTGTTCGTATCACGAGACCTGCCTTGTGGTGGCGCTAGGTCTGCGATCACACAATGGCGACACGCGAGTCCGACATGTACTAAATGGACCGCGGCCGATTTAATCTACCACCTAGCAAGTGTGGTGTCTGGCGGTGACACCACACAGAAGAACATAGATTATATTTGGCCACAAGGGATCGCGGCCGTTTCCGTTAGAAGTAAGGGGGAGTCCTTAACCCGTCCATGTCTACAGTGTTGTCCTGAGTGAAATGTTATTTTTTGCTTTCACGTGGAAACAGATCAGCAGCAGTCTCAAACTGACTGAGTATCGCTATGAATATCGCACACTGATGTCTAGGTCAAGAACCTAGTGAGCGTACTGCATTTCTTGCTATTAGCTGAGAAATATTAGAAGTGTGTGTGTGTGTGTGTGTGTGTGTGTGTGTGTGTGTGTGTGTGTGTGTGTGTGTGTGTGTGTGTGTGTGTGTGACTCATGTGGCGCCGGCCGCGACGGCCGAGCTGTTCTAGGCGCTTCAGTCCGCAACAGCGCGACTGCTACGGTCGCAGGTTCGAATCCTGCCTCGGGCATGGATGTGTGTGATGTCCTTTGGTTAGTTAGGTTTAAGTAGTTCTAAGTTCTAGGGGACTGATGACCTCAGTAGTTAAGTCCCATAGTGCTCAGAGCCATTTGAACCATTTTTTTAACTCATGTGGCGATTGCAATGACTATCTGCGCTGGTAGCGTTGTTCATTCTGCACGACTAGAAGGAGAGGCAAATGGAGACCGAAACCTGGGAGGTAGCCCACACCCTTCGAATAGAGAAGGAGGCCGCTGAATTTAACGTCCTCGTTCGACCGACAGATAATTATCTTTGGTGTCACATGCCCTCATTGCGACAGACACAGATTTAGCCTTTAACCTGGATAATATGTTGATCAGAACTTGAACGTGACTGTCTCTCCCCCCGCTCAATTCTTAATTTTTTTCTTCTGTTTCTCTCTAGGTATTTCACGACTAGCAAATTTATTTACTTTAATTTCATGACCGAACGCTCTTCTTGCTGTCATAATACTTTCGTATCAAATACTGAGTACTTCCGAGCTGATCGCTATTTCGGTAACCAAGGATAAGAAGGCAGCCAAACAGCGCGGCAATGGAACGAAAATCGTACAAACAGAATACAGTCCAAAGGAAGTAAACAAAAATACTCGTTATCGCCTGTGTTTGAAACATCACTAGTGACATCCCATAATCAGTAAAAAAATCAGTGAGGATAAATTTCCACGGATTCCTATCTACGTCGCTGACGCAAGCACTAGGCGACGGTCAGTCACATTCAACTGGACTGAATAGATTTGAGCCCAGTTTGGAGGTCGAAAGAGCTGCAGAAAGAAAAATGCCCAACTGAAAATAAAAGCTAAAACAGGTCATCTGGTGATATTTTAAATTAGTACTGATAGAAAGGGGACGTTGTAGAAGGAATCAAAAACAAACTAACCTCAACAACAAACTAAACGCCCAAGTCGAAATCCGCTTCAATTCTTGACCTATGAATGCAACGTCATTTATCACGCTCTTTTTTTCCAACGAGCAAAGATTCTTCACCGAAATAGTATTGCAGAGGCAGCCCCTTTTTAGGACTGACAAGGACCAGAGACATGCATTATATTTTCTTGTTCGGACTTCTTTGCGCTTCCTTAAGCCTCTTATATGCGAGAGACTCTCTTATCTTAATCGGCTGGTTGTGACAAGTGCGTCGACGGCTAACGTCCATTGCGTGTTATTCCTGTACTGACAAGTGAGTCTCGTCTGTCACCCTTTTCCGTTTAGACGTCGAGGCTAAAATTGCGTGTTTGGTGAAAGCTATTTGCTATGCACGCGAACGGTGATTATGAGGTTGTGACGAAACGCTGTTGTTGTAAGATATTGAAGTACAGTAACCTAAATTATGGAACTAGCAATGATAATAGAGTTTACTAAAGACCAAAGACAAATTCTTAATTGATGTTCTCCACAAAGGTCGTATGGCAAATTCTCCATGTCGCTGAGAAAAGAATGGGGCAAACAGTAGTCCAAATATTTTAAAATATCAAAATTTGTTTATTGGACAAAATATATTATACATCAAAACACATCAAACAATAACTAGACCACAGTAAATAGCGCTCTTTCCACTTTATCTTTTGCTTCTTGTTTTCTTTCTATGTGGCAGATAGCATCGAAAACTATTTTTATCGTTCAGTAGAAATGACTTTTCAGCGTTGAAACAATTTTCATAAAAATGGTCTTGTTTTATTTACGTCCTTGTTTATGCACAACGTAGGCTTTTTCTTTGTTCAGGTATTCTAAAACCTTAAATACCGTCTTGCTTTCAGATTTTTAGCACCTCTTGTGCGAGAACACTATTAGGAAATACAGGCTGTCCATAAAAATTTAGCCTGATAACAAAACAATGTAATCTTTGTTGGATACAGCAAATGAATCATACGTTTTACCACATATGCCTCTACTCATTATGTTTTGAATTTTTACATAAATTTTAATACAGGTAATACACTTCAACATTTAAATCACTTCAACATTTGCACGTCTGGTAAAATATCAAGTCGGTATTCAATCTCTTGCTACTTATTCTGCAACATGTCTGATCTGGTTGTCTCCGTAGCATCCCTGATGCGTTGTTGCGATGTCACAATGTCAGGAACCGCTGTTTGCTGCACAGTGTCTTTCACTTACTCCCAAAGAAAAAATCTAAAAGGGTAATATTAGTTGATCTCAGGGACCATGGAATTGGACTGTCTCTGCCAATCCACCTGTTGGGGAATTGCTGAAAGAAGATAGTGTCTTGCATATCCTGTACTTGGGGAACGGCGTAATTCACCAACATGTCTAGGTAAACATATCCACTTACATTGCTTTCAAGGAAGAGAAATGGACCAGTCATTCGATCACGCATTAAGCCACACCACATATTAATCTTTGAACTGTCCCGAATGTGTTCTCATACGACATGAGGAGTTTCTGATCCACAGATCCGCACATTATGGCGGTCAATTGGGCCACAAATATGAAACGTAGCCTCATTGCAAAAACAGACACGTTTCAAGAAACATTGTCTTTATCCTAGCTCTTAAGCATGTCCGTTGCAAATTATTCATGTTTTCGGCGATCATCTGGTTGTTATGCCTGAACAATCTGGACCTTGTATGTATACAATTTAAGACGTTTGCGAACCACTTTAGGCACTGAACTCGATTTCTTTGGCGACCTCGTGAATGCGGTTTGAAATGTCTGCACTTTCTCCTCCAAAATGGATGATCTGCCGCTGCTTGTCCGTTTTTTAACCATCTCCGTCGCTGAAAAAGTTTCCAGCTATTTTCTGATTAACTTGACATCATATTCTTTCTTTCCATAAAAGGGCACAAACTTCCGCTGCATAGTAATCGGTGATTTGGTTTCTGGAAGCCACACAACACATTGGGCTTTCTCCCGGGTGGAAGCCATTTTTACGATATGGCTCACGCAGCTTTCCTTGTGGCGAAAATGTCGAATGAGACACAGCTGTACAGAAAGTTCATGAGTTCCCTAGTAGACCTGTAACAAAAGACAAAGGTTTCTACCATAAATATAATTAACATTTAATTCTGAAATGATGTTAAACATTTATGGACACGCTGTATATCAATTCATTAATGCAACCTTTTCAACATGTCACCAACATGTCACAACAAAGCAGGCAATGTGTTTAATGACACATAGTCAACACAGATTTAGAAAACATCGTTCTTTTGAAACGTAACTAGCTCTTTACTCACACGAACTGTTGAGCACTATCGACAAGGGATTTCAAATTCATTCCGTATTTCTAAATTTCCAGAAGGCTGTTGACACTATACATCACAAGCGACTTGTAATCAAATTGCGTGCTTATGGAATGTCGCCTCAGTTATGCGACTTGATTCGTGATTTCTTGTCAGAGATATCACAGTCCGTAGCAATTGATGGAGAGTCATCAAGTAAAACAGATTAGGCCCTCTGCTGTTCCTTATCTATACACAACGATTTAGGAGACAACCTCAGCAGCCGTCTTAGGTAGGTTTCAGATGATGCTGTCGTTTGTTATCTAGTAAAGTCATCAGAAGATCAAAACAAGTTGCAAAACGATTTAGAAAAGATATCTGTATGGTGCTAAAATTGGCAGTTGACCTAAAATAATGAAAAGAGTGAGGCCATTCACATGCGTGCTAAAAAAGAATCCGTTAAACTTCGGTTACACGATAATTCAATCAAATCTAGAGGCCGTAAATTCAGCTAAATACCTAGAAATTAAAATTACGATCAACTTAAATTGGAAAGAACACACAGAAAATGTTGTGGGAAAGGGGATCAAAAACTGTGTTTTATTGGCAGAATACTTAGATGCAACAGATCTTCTAAAGAGATTCAAATGGTTCAAATGGCTCTGAGCACTATGGGACTTAACATCTATGGTCATCAGTCCCCTAGAACTTAGAACTACTTAAACCTAACTAACCTAAGGACAGCACACGACACCCAGCCATCACGAGGCAGAGAAAATCCCTGACCCCGCCGGGAATCGAACCCGGGAACCCGGGCGTGGTTCTAAAGAGACTCACTACACTACGCTTATGAGTCCTCTTCTGCAATACTGTTGCCAAATAGGATTAACGGTGTACATCGAGAAAGTTTAACGTAGGGCAGCACCTTTTCTATTAGCGAGAAAAAGGGGAGTGAGTGAGAAGGACATGTTACAGGATTTGGGGTGCACGCCGGTGGTTCTCGTTGCGACGGGATCATCTCACGAAATTTCAATCAACAATTTTTTCCTCCGAATGAGAAAATATTTTGTTGATGTCGACCTGCAGAGGGAGAAACGATCATCGTAATAAAATAAGGGAAATCAGAGCTCGCATGGAAAGACACCCGTGTTCGTTTCTTCCGTCCGCTATTTGAGAGCGAAATCATAGAGAATTTTCTATGCTATGCACTGATTTGCAGAGCAGCCACGTAGATTCAGACGTAGATGAAAATAAAGATTAAGAGCACAGTAAACAGCAAAATCCACTACTATAACATAAGCAACCACCGCGAGAATTGGTTAACTTGTGTTATTAGACTACGCCACAGTCCATTGTTTTTTGCACATGCGCAGTGTGCTTCATATGCGACACAATCAGTTGATGACTGACGTCATGGACTCACTCGCAACGTAGTTGGCTGATGATTTATACGCAAGCGCGTGACGCTGTAATGGTACTTGAATTACGTAACCATTACGGCACCTCAACTCAACCTTTTGATACCAGTAACATTCTACTGTGTTTCCGTAAAGTAGTTAACATATTTCTGAGACAACGTTCAGATTTGATTTCATTAACGTAGAGGTACTTTGATACATCGATATGTTTATATTGCAATGATATTATTCTTATGTGTATTCTTTCTTTTGCCACTATGATCTTTGTCGTACTTGTAACTCTGATTTTTGGGCGCGTAAGCGATTATTAGTTAGTTGTTAGAGAGTCGGATCTTGAGAAAGTCAAGTGTTGGACGTCATGTTGGAAAGACGCATATTGTAGTCAGCTTATAAAATGTGAACTTTAACCGTGACTGTGAGGAAGATGTTTTCAAGTATGTTTTGTATTGTGAAGTGATGATTTGTGTGTTACGTGATATTGCAACAAAAGCAATAAAAAGGAAGTGTAACTTAAATTCGGAGTGCTGATTATTATTTTTTTTACATCACTATTGTGCTAACTTTGAAAGGTTTAATCTTCAAGAATGGTTTGTGAAGCGCATCTACAAAACTTTTGAATATAGCAGAATAAAACCTAGGCCTTTTTGCATCCGAGCTTGGAATCACCACCACCTAGATTTTCGACGATTGAGCCATGATTTTACAACGAGACCAGCGTGGGAAACACGAAAAGATGAGTGCCTAGTTTATTCATTATTACATGAAATGACTTTAATAACTGTGCTCTAATGACACCTGCCACATAATAACTTTGTTGTTGCCCGAAAATGCAGTATTTAGCAGCGTGAGCAACACCACGATCATTATTAAATTTTGACCTCTGTTGTGGTAGGGTTGTTAGAACGCGCACCCACCAGGAGTGGATCGATATTGATGTGGAAGTTGCTCGAGTAAAACGCGCTTTATTGGACGCTCGGGGAAAGGAAAATGTCGAAAGTATGCAGATCGAGACACTGATAGCTATTGGCGTCGCCGCACTTGAAAGCGCCGCCTGCAGTATCCTGCCTCTGCACGTGGTTTTATTTCTGAGAATTTCTAGACATGGAAGAGATATTAATTTTCTGTGAATTAGGCATTGCGTAGTTAGGGCTTTGCGGTGTTTCGGTCGTTGCTGGCCACTGTGGGAACAAAGCATGGCGGGAAGCAAGTGGAGGCAACGGAGCGGCTCGCATTGTTCCCGGTAGCGCGAATAATCGTGGTCGATGCTTATCGCAGGGCACATGCAAAAACGCAGTGCGCTACTGGCGGACGATACTGCACGTGATCTGCGGTTAATTCGTCGAGGCAAACTGAAATCGTACATCTGTCCTGATGGGAACAATTGTAGGACTTCAGCGACTACGATTGACTAGTAGTTTCTTGTACGTTTACGATTTTTTTTCCTTTTGTTTAGGGTTTGAAGACTTGGAATGGGAAATACATGGACTTACGAGGTTAGATGGTGTAGAAGAAATAAGCAGTGTCATTGCAGAAAACATCGAACTTATACCAGATCAAAACTTTAGTTATGTTCTTGTGTAATCACTCGTCAATGAACAGTATTGAGTGCTTGTGCAGATGCTGTGCGGAGAAGTGCCCGACAGACCTACAGCATTCTCACGCCATGCTTGCGTCAGCTGGCGTATCGCAGTGCGTGCGAGTGTAGGGTCTCTTAAATCATATACCAAACTGTGCCTTAACTTTCTTCGTTTCGGTACAGCGGTTGTAATAAATAATGTTGGCGTGTGAACAAGAGGCAGAACACCAATGACCACTGAAGATGCTGTGCAAATAAAAGCGAAACGCGTCTGGTGTAAAATTCTCTTTAATTAATTGCAGTAAGCTTAAGGTGTAGAAATTAATAATAATTGATTGTTATGTCGATTTTGATCCGATGACGATAAATGCCACATGGGGGATAGTTCAAATGGCTCTGAGCACTACGGCACTTAACATCTGAGGTCTTCAGTCCCCTAGAAGTTAGAACTACTTAAACCTAACCTAAGGACATCGCACACATCCGTGGCTGAGTCATGATTCGAACCCGCGACCGTAGCGGTCGTGCGGTTCCGGACTGAGGTGCCTAGAACTGCTCGGCCACACCGGCCGGCATGGGATTTGGGGGGGGGGGGGGTAGTAGATGTACTGTTAATGATTTCAGCGTCGTCCGCCAACAAAGAGTATAGTGGCATAGCTTCTCGAGCGTCATTTGTGTCTACCCTTAAACAGGGAATGCTCATAGCCAGAGAGAAAGGCACAGTGTGCTGCAAACGTGTGAAGCAAGCAGGCAACCATGCCACTGAGACGCACTTGTGCTTCCTACAGTCAACCGAGCGAGATTGAAAGAGGTCAAGTTGCCCTTCCGAATGGCGGGATGGGTCTTTCGGAGAATTGCCATACAAGTTGAACGTGCGGCATCGGTTGTGCAGTAGTCACCAGTGACGGCTGCTGTGTAAGAGCACAAGAACACCCTAACTTTCGATACCTTGCGGATTTATCGGTTATTTTGCTTTGAATGCTGTTAAACGTAACATAAGTACTATAATCTGAAAGATACGGCACGGGATTTACCGCCCTACTGTTCCTCTAGACTCTGTGAAACTTGGCAACAGGATCGTGAGTACACTTTCAGTTGTGCAAGTTGTAAGGAGCTTTTGCGCATGCGCAACTCGCGTGACGTAATTGCCTTACAGTCCAAATACATACGGATTTAATAAACGAAGTGCACGGTTCGTGATGTGCACAAGGTAGTCCTTGCCACTCATCTAGAAGTTTACGTCAGTGCCACCAGTCAGTGCAAACAGTGCTTCTTCAGGCTGCAGTTTCTCATTTCAGAGTTGCGCCGTTAGCGGAACTCTGCTGCCCACCCGTTGCCTTCCTTTTCAGTCGTTCCGTGTGTGGACGGCCTCAACTGTGCCCGCCGTTGGCTAAATAGTTACGCAATGGAGTGAAGAAGCGATAGGTGACAGTTACGAGAGTGCCTCGGCAGCGCGTTGATCACAATGGAATGCCGTTACCCTTGTCTGCAGGCTTTTCACTGATGGCGATAAAGCTCGCGTACCTGTTCCGTTACTGCCTCTAGGCCTAATAGGGCACGGGAGAAATCGGGAGCTTATTCAGGCCTTCCTAACTGAGGACTGTATCGCCGTTATTGTTAAGTGCACGTACAAGCAAGAGGAAAGACGCCTATTCACTGAAAAGCGGGCGATAAATCAGCTGAGGGGGCACAAACTAAAGATACCGGGTAATCAAAATGTCAGTATAAATTTGAAAAGTGAATAAATCACGGAATAATGTAGATAGAGAGGTACAATTGGCACAAATGCTTGGAATGACATGGGATTTTAATAGAACCAAAAAAATACAAAAGTTCAAAAATGACCGACAGGTGGCGCTTCATCTGATCAGAATAGCAATAATTAGCATAACAAAGTAAGACAAAGCAAAGATGATGTTCTTTACAGGGCGGTGGCCATGCGGTTCTAGGCGCTCCAGTCCGGAGCCGCACTGCTGCTACGGTCGCAGGTTCGAATCCTGCCTCGGGCATGGGTGTGTGTGATGTCCTTAGGTTAGTTAGGTTTAAGTAGTTCTAAGTTCTAGAGGACTGATGACCACAGCAGTTGAGTCCCATAGTGCTCAGAGCCATTTGAACCATTTTTTCTTTACAGGAAATGCTCAATATGTCCACCATCATTCCACAACAATAGTTGTAGTCGAGGAATAATGTTGTGAACAGCACTGTAAAGCATGTCCGGAGTTATGATGAGGCATTGGCATCGGATGTTGTCTTTCAGCATCCCTAGAGATGTCGGTCGATCACGATACATTTGCGACTTCAGGTAACCCCAAAGCCAATAATTGCACGGACTGAGGTCTGGGGACCTGGGAGGCCAAGCATGACGAAAGTGGCGGCTGAGCACAGGATCATCACCGAACGACGCGCGCAAGAGATCTTTCACGCGTCTAACAATACTTTTTTTTTGGTTCTAATAAAACCCCATGTCATTCCAAGCATGTTCAAATGGCTCTGAGCACTATGGGACTTAACTGCTGTGGTTATCAGTCCCCTAGAACTTAGAACTATTTAAACCTAACTAACCTAAGGACATCACACACATTCATGCCCCAGGCAGGATTCGAACCTGCGACCATAGCGGTCGCGCGGTTCCAGACTGTAGCGCCTAGAACCGCTCGGCAACCCTGGCCGGCTCCAAGCATGTGTGTCAATTTTTACCTCTATATCTACCGTGGTTTATTAAGTTATCAAATTTATACTGACTTTTTGACCACCCGGTATATCGTGAATAGGCTTCTGTGGGAGAGATACATCATCTACAAAAAAAGAGACAGTTTTATACCAATTGTTTCTATCACTGGTTCTCAAGTGTACTTTAGTACGTACCGTCACCTAAAGAACATAATACGTGATGAAATTTCAAAAGACATATGAGAGTGAATATTTCCTAGCAAATAGAACTTACGTATTTTCAAAAACATCTCGGGAAAAGCAGCGATCGATTTTCATAAACGTGCTTAGAAAAATAGTGCAGACCGCACAAATCACATTTATTGGCGACCGGTTTCAGTCTAAAGGTGGACCATCCTCAGACAGCTGGAGGCTTCTGCAGTTTCTTACTCCTTGGATCCATCTCTACACATCGATTTTTGAGTACGATCTGAAGATGGTCCTTTGGACTGAAACCGGTCTATGTGATCTAGACTATTTTTCTAAGTACAAATAGAACGTACTATGTTGATCTTGAAACACGTATGTAACGTAGCAGCGATGGTGAGGCATGATAAAATCTTTGACCAGAGAGCCTTTTATCGTGGTTAGTCTGCGCTTGACCGCGCGAGAGTTGCGTCCAGCACTCTGTCGGTAGCAGTAGCTCAGTTCAGTTGCGAGTTATAGTCGGTCGGTAGTAGTCGTGCAGTACAGTTGCGAGCAGTCTGTCAGTGGGCAGTCTGTGAGCAGTGCAGTATGTCGGTAGTAGCAGTCGAGTGCAGTTGTGTGTGAGGAGTCGGCGGGCGTCGACACGGCATTCTGGTCAAGATTCAGGATGAGGTATATTATTTTTAAATGCGCTCAGCTAATAATGCAAATCAACTGTAACTAATTTGTGCAATAATCGCCCCAATAATAATTTTGATTTCAAAGTAATTTAAAAAAAACCATTTAATTGAACCAATGATTTCCTTCCATTTCCCTTAAAGAAAAGTTTCAGTTAAATTTAAAAAAAAAAAATTTATTTGCAATGCATTTCCTCCAAGCCGTGGCCAACAATAAGAGCAGAAATTTGACATGCAGTTATACTGAGGTAAGAAATTAATTCTGATTTTTGCACAGGGCCAAAGATCGATATTTCGGTTTAATTGAAATTTCATTGTCACTGAAGTTTCATTAGCACTGAATTATCTTTTATTATATTTTTTGTGGGAGCTTACACCAGAGTCAGATTGCGAATTTCACATTTTTATTGCCTCTGTCAGTACATTTCATTGCAGGGAGGTTACGTTTGGCTTGATTTCTATTAAATATTATCTTTTAAAATTTCGGTGGAAAGGTTACAATCTTAATGGGGAGAACACGTCAGAAGCTGGGAGGTGTTCAGCGTACCTCAGGGAAGTGTGATAGGGCGAGTGCTCTCAAGATACGTATAAATGACTTTGCGGATAAGATCGTTAGCCCTATAGTGATGTTCGCAGATGGTAACGGGGAGGTTACATCGTTCGAAACTAATGACCAATTACAGACGAACTTCCATACGATAAACGCCTGGTGCAAATATTGCCGGCTGACTCTCAACGAAAATAATTATAATGTATTGTGACTGCGCAAAGACCCGATATCCTTTATCCTTTGACTATCAGAAACGGTTTAAGGTGGAATGAGCGCATAAAGCAAACCGTGACGAAGGCGGATGCCAGGCTCATATTCAACTGGAAGAACCCAAAGGATAATTCACGAATGAAAGAGGTCGCTTACAAAACAATCATTCGGAGTGCTGTTCGTCGATCCGAGATCGTTACCATTTTAAAAAAAAATGGTTCAAATGGCTCTGAGCACTATGGGACTCAACATCTGAGGTCATCAGTCCCCTAGAACTTAGAACTACTTAAACCTAACTAACCTAAGGACATCACACACATCCATGCCCGAGGCAGGATTTGAACCTGCGATCGTAGCAGTCACGCGGTTCCGGACTGAAGTGCCTAGAACCGCACGGCCACCATCGCCGGCGTTACCATTTCGATTAACGGTAGAACAGAAAAGGTTCGAACGAGAGCTGTACCGGTTTGTTTTGTCGGTGTGAGAATTTACAAGAGATGGTCAGCAAACTGGTGTTACACAGTTGCATAGTACATTGCGAAGAACATTAATGACAGAGTTTCGAAGAGCCCTATAGAAACGAGCCAGGAAATGCTGTTGTGTTGTTGTTAACTTCAGGCCAAAGTTTAGTTTGATGCAGTTCTCCTGCTAGTATATCCGATGTACGACTCTTCATCTCTGCAAACTACTGCAGTTTCTATTTCGACCTTCTTACTGTGTTCAAACCTTGGTCTCCATTTTAAATTTATAACCCCCCCCCCACACCTTCCACCCCCAGCAGCCGCCACTCTAATCCCTCCCCCCTCCTCCACCCACCCACGCACATTTACTCCCGTTACCGAGCGAGCGAGGTGGCGCAGTGGTTTGGACTTTCATTCGGCTAAAAAACTTTCGTTAGTACGATGCGTGCTGTGTTCTAGTTTTGGGCTTGCTGCAAGTTATAACATTATGACTTGTGAGCCTTTGTTTGCAAAATGATCGTTGCATCACTGCAGGACGTAGCGCAAGAGTATAAAAATCTTGCATCCCGTTGCAGTTTTCGTCTACACAGCATTAAGGTGCGGAATGACTGATCATCTATAAACTGTCATGACATATTGTTACCCGTTTCTGGCTTTGCTTCAGTTTACTGGTTTTAGTGTATTTTTCGTAATATTTGAAAGAAGTGTGGTTTCAATTATTAATGCAGTTTTCCAGGTTTGTGATTACGTATGAAAATTACGACTCAGTGAGTCGAAAGTACTAATATAACCTTTTTAAAATTTTATTGTTTTAGTGACTGTGGCTCGGCGACCGTTTGTGGTCTCAAATAAACACTTTAAATTACTTTTTATAAATGCAAGAACACGCGATTTCTATATTCAAGGAAGATTTTAGTCAAAACCTCGCGTAGCGCGCATGAGCTATAGCTTACTTGAGAATGTAGGCCAATCTGAGGCTGTTTACCTACTTGATAGAACGCAAATATATTAAGGTGTTCTTCTCGACTTCCCGTAAACCACTGTGGTACGTTCTAAACAGTTATCGTTTACTCCCTGTATATTGCTAATACACATACCATAGAAGTTCTAATGTCGACACACTGTCGGGTTAGATGTAAAAGATTACCTGAAGGTCCTAATCTTGCGCCGTTAATTAAGTGCGGAGCGTTCGGTATGACCTTTCTAGCTCTCCTTTTCGACTGTGCTGCCATTCTGAACGAGCTTTCAATGCGCCTTGTCAGTTAATACTAAAATAGTCAGTATTACTTGACGAATAACGTCCTTGGTAGCTCGCAAGTTTTTTATTAGACTTATATACGCGGGTTAGAAATTAACTGAACTAGGGGACACGTAGAAAGGCGACATTTATTTCGCGGAGTGATGTCGTCCTACGTGCCTCAGTTGGAGATACTCGGGACTCGGCGCGCAGCCAAGTCGGCTCATCTTAGCTTGTTGTATTGGGTGTCACTCTTCAGTCGCACAACGTTCAAACGAATCCCGGCGACGAGAGGCAAACAAATGACGAGTTCCCAGCCGCGGACGGTGAAATACGGCCGAAGCACAAAGTTTCTGTTTGCATGTATGAGGCACTTGCAGCTCGCGTTAGCGTGCAAAGTAGCAAAGCCAGCTGTGAACAGGCGCGGCGACTTGCATCAGCGGTCGAGGCGCAGGTGATTCTTACCTCTCTCAATTTCTCTCTCTCTCTCCGCCACGATTTCCTCGCCCCACACCGACATGCACAATTATTTGTCGCATTCAGGCTGAGTGCCAAACAAGAGGACAGCCTTCAAGTGATGTCTGACAAGGAAAGAAACGAGAAAGTTCATGTCAATATGTGACCGGAAATGGAGGGGGAGTCTGCCTTAAAGCAATGTGGTCTTCACCGTCGAAGCTATCTTTGGTAGACACGGCATCATGAATGCACATAATGGTCATCTACGGTTACAGAATTACAGAAAATCGACAGAGAGTGACTGAGTCGTCTCATCAGAAACTGTTTAGCACTAATGTTTGCGCGGGATTTAGGGTAGGCAGGTGTGTGTGTGTGTGTGTGTGTGTGTGTGTGTGTGTGTGTGTGGCGGGGAGGGGGTTGAAGCTCCGCGTGGGGTAAAACCCCACATCGAGTTTTTGAACTGGCTGCCATTGATTCAGGACCACCTGGTGGCAGGTTTGTCTTATAGCAACTTAATGTTCCACGAAATTTCGCTCTGCAGGTCGCCCTAGAGGTGAGAAAATTAACTAATGTGGGGTCTGAAAAGAAGAATCAACAAATTACTCGTTACACTACTGCATTTAAGTTTGACTTTCGCGAGGAAATATTGTTGGTTTGGTCCCCAAAATCAGCACTAGCGCATCTGCCAGAAAACAGCAAAATGGAGCAAATCCGCGCATGTTTTTGGGTAAATCCTCGCAGCTCCAAGAATAAACGTCAATTCTTCAATGATACTGCCGCAAAAGATGACATGAAACACACACTGCATGAGATTATCGCACCAGAAGATATTATTCCACTGCTTGAAATAAAGATTTAGGGGAAACTTTCTGGCAAATCATTAAATTTGTGCTTCTAAAGTGGACACGCAATAAACAACGAATGGAAGAAGAATGCCTCGAAAAGGAGAAGCTTGCTACATAGAAGGAAAGACATGCCGAAGAAATAAAAGAGCGCGCTACAGAAACCAAACGACTTAAGCTAGGTTTCATTATATCAATACTAACAAAAGGAAGAAAACAAATCAAACAGCCAGCTGATTATTCTTCAGAGTCAGATTCTGACTTCTTACGTCATCACACAAGCTCTGATATATTGGTATGGGTTTACTATTTGGCGAAGAAGTATACAAAGAAGAAGAACAAGAACAATAAAAAGATGACGAGCCTGGGACTTCAATGAAGAATCAGAGGATCTAACGAAGTACCCTATTTACTGGGTATCTAGATAGCTTAGCCTGAATAATTGAACTATTTCAGGTTACCCTAGGAAACTTTCTTTCTTGGAGAGGAAGTGTTATTTTTGTACAAGTATTTTTAAACATTACGTTCAAATTTACGAGACATATCAGTTCCATATTGCGTTCGGTATCTTGCAATCCATGTTTACCTCAAATAGTGCAAAGACTAGCACTGCAGGGCTTTACACCTTTTTATAGGGTAAAACTCTGCGATTTTTGTTTAAGCTAAATTGTAAATTCCTCTATAATTAATAATCAGATAGAGTTGGAATTTGGATGGTTTTAGGTCACAACCCAACCTATGACTTCAGTTTGAAATCGCGGGAAAATATACCCCGCATTGACCACAGTACATATTAGAAAAAACAGAAAACTGCGGGGCTTTATCCCACCTACTCTATTGATAACCATTTGGTTGGATTTTTGTTTAACCACAACACCCTAGTGTATACACGTAAGTGAAATTCCTCCAGAACAGTGTCTCTTTCGCTGGTGGATGAGCCTACATACTATAGCATACATCAGGTAATGTGTCTGATGGTTGACAGAGAATGGGCTAACTTCCGTATCATTGGTCGTTAACACGGGAACTACATCTTCCCCAGGAGATGGACAGTGCGAGGCATCCTTTTTACCTAGTCTCTTCTTCACCGGATTAAAACCATATACATTTGTTCCTTGTGGTGGCATATGAAAAGTGTTGCGTACGCCGAACCAGTTGCCTATCTTGAGGTCCTCGAATAGCGTGTCCGTGTAGCTTCGTGCCGCTGTTGGCTACAGCCTGGAACATGGGAAATAGTGACACGATTCGTGATGCTACGTTCCATCCCATGGCGGTCAGTTTAAATATATTTTATAACATGGAAGAAATTAAAACCATGTAATGTGTCAGAACCCTTCTGGAGAGCCGACGGCGGAAGCACGCCGCTTCTGGGATTCAGGGAGGCGCGCGCCGCCTCCGACCCGAAACTTCCCGGTGGATTAATGGCGAGTGCATGTATGCTGGCCGGCCTGGATGTGTGGATGTGGTTTTTTGGCTTATTTTTAAGAGGTGAATGTGCGGCTAGTACCCATGTCCTGAATCATTTACACAATTCGCAAATATCTAGAAAACGTTCGCACATTTTCACGTGGGATGACACTAGATACAGACAGTTGTGGTATACAAATTCCGTCACGGAGGGTGATAGGGTGGGGGTTGGGAGGGGGGGGGGGGAGTCAGGGAGCAATAGGAAGACAACCATCTACCAGTAATATTGCCAAATCGAAAAATTAACATGCTGACCCCATGGAGATACGGGATAAAGAGCAGGACTAATTGCTTCATTGCATACTCACTTTTTTTTCCCCGTACATAGACTATGCGATCAAAAGTATCCGAACAACCCATAAAACATACGTTTTTCATATTAGGTGCTTTGTGCTGCCACCTACTGCCAGGTACTCCATATCAGCGACCTCAGTAGTCATTAGACATCGTGAGAGAGCAGAATGGGGCGCTCCGCTGAACTCACGGACTTCGAACGTGGTCATACCTCTGTACGCGAATTTCCACACTTCCAAACATCCCTAGGTTCTCTGTTTCCGATGTGATATTGAAGAGGAAACGTGAAGGGACACGTACAGCATCTGTTGACTGACACAGACCGCCGACAGTTGAAGAGCGTCGTAATGTGCAATAGGCAGACACCTATCCAGACCATCGCACAGGAATTCCACTGCATCAGATCCACTGCAAGTACTATGACAGTTAGGCAGGAGGTAAGAAAACTTGGATTTCATGGTAGAGCGGCTGCTAATGAGCCACACAACACGCCGGTAAATGAAAACGTTTGGTGTGAGGAGCGTAAACATTGGATGGTTGAACAGTGGAAAAAGGTTGTGTGGATTGACGAATCACGGTACACAATGTGGCGATCCGATGGCAGGGTGTGGTTATGGCGAATGCCCGGTGAACGTCATCTGCCAGCGTGTGTAGTGCCATCAGTAAAATTCGGAGGCAGTGGTGTCATGGTGTGGTCGTGTTTCTCATGGTGAGGGCTTGCACCCCTTGTTGTTTTGCGTGGTACTATCACAGCACAGGCCTACATTGATGTTTCAAGCACCTTCTTGCTTCTCACATTTGAAGAGCAATTCGGGAATGGCGATTGCATCTTTCAACACGATCGAGCATCTGTTCATAATGCACGGCCTGTGGCGGAATGGTTACACGACAATAACATCCCTGTAATGGTCTATCCTGCGCAGAGTCCTGGCCTGAATCCTACAGAACATCTTTGGGATGTTTTGGAACGCCGACTTCGTGCCAGGGCGCACCGACCGACATCGATACCTCTCCTAAGTGCAGCACTCTGTGGAGAATGGGCTGCCATTCCCCAAGAAACCTTCCAGCATCTGATTAAACGTATGCCTGCCAGAGTGGAAGCTGTCATCAAGGTTAAGGGTGGGCCAACACCATATTGAGTTCAAGGATTACAGATGGAGGGCGCCACGAACTTGTAAGTTATTGTCGGACAGGTGTGCGGATACTTTTTATCACATAGTGTATATTGATACAGAATGTTTGGCTCCTTTTCCTGTCAGTTCACTTATTTTCAGCATCATTCTGCAGCACCACGTCTCAAACGCTTCGATTCTCTTCTTTTCCAGTTTTCCCATAATTTATGTTTTACTTCTATGCAATACTATTCTCGTGGCGTACGTTCTTCGGTATTTCTTTACCAAGTTAAGCCCCCCGTTTGGCATTAGTGGACTTCTTTTGGTGCGGCATTGACTACTACTGTGCTAGTCTTTCTTCATGGTTAGTCTGTCATGCCTTGTCTTGCTTCCAACTTAGTACTGTGGAATTCCTTCATCTACTATGCTATCCCCAATATTGATGTCAGTCATTTCTGCTGACCCTCAGTACTTCCGTATTTCTTTGGCTTACTCTCAGTGCATTTACGAGGGACGTTCAGTAAGCAATTCAACAATATTTCCTGAAAGCAGGTTGGCTTTACTCAGAGTTCCAATATACCACTCTTTTGGCTACACAACCCTATTTTTCAGCATAATCTCCGCCCAATGCGACAGCCTTATGCCACTTCCAGCCGCGCGGGGTAGCCGCACAGTCTTAGGCGTCTTGTAGCGGCCCGCGCGGCTACCCCCGTCGGAGGTTCGAGTCCTCCCTCGGACATGTGTATGTGTGTTGTCCTTAGCGTAAGTTAGGTTAAGTAATGTGTAAGCTTAGGGACTGATGACCTCAGCAGTTTGGTCCCATAAGCTCTTACCACAAATTTCCAAATTATTACTTCCTCTTGTTTCTTGTATATGGTGAATGCTCGTCTTACCCGCCTTTCCCTGTAGCGAATACCTATTTCCCTGAGAATTTCAGACGTCTTGCTCCGCTTTACGTTGCCGAACACAATTTCAGGGTCGACAGATCCTATGCATAAATCCTGAGTTTTATTCAGTATTATTTCTATAGCTAAGCATAACTTCGGGACTTTCATTCCATTCTTCTGTTTTTCTAGGCGGTAACATGGTTGCGTGAGCTGTGGCGTTGATTGTGCGATAATTATTGCATTTATACGCCCTTGCTGGGTCCGTTTAAAGAGTACTGGAATAAATCGTATCACTCTCCCTTCCGCTACACTAAAGGTGACTTTAAGGTACATTTACACAGGTTGTATTTTACAGTAATATGTGCCCGCAATAGTATTGCCGTCTCACCTGTGTAATGTGGTCCCAACTTACGTAATTTTATGCCTGGCCTTATCCTGTGTCTTCACAGGGTCGGTGTGTTAATATGGATGGCTCTGAGCACTATGCGACTTAACTTCTGAGGTCATCAGTCGCCTAGAACTTAGAACTACTTAAACCTAACTAACCTAAGGACATCACACACATCCATGCCCGAGGCAGGATTCGAACCTGCGACCGTAGCGGTCGCTCGGTTCCAGACTGTAGCGCCTAGAACCGCACGGCCACGCCGGCCGACTTGTTAATATGGATTGGGCAGTGTTAGTGGTGGAGGGTAACCGCCTACTTTCCCGTCGCCGCTGTCCACACCGAGTGTTATCCTATGCGAAAGTTTGTATTCGCCTAGTTGCATGTGGAAAACCGCCTAAAAACCACATCGAGGCTGTCGGCACACTGGCCCTCGTCGTTAATTCGCCGGGCGGATTCGATACGGAGCTGGCACGACTCCCTGAATCCCGGAAGCGGCTTGCTAACGAACACGGGTATTCGAGCGGGTCGTAATGTGATTGCAAATGTTGCAGTATTGATCGGCAGTATTGCTAAGGGAGCAGGCAGGCTCTTGCAAATAGTTGCCGACATGTGGCCGATGCGTTGCCGCCGCTGAATATTTTGTGTGGCCGAGCCATATTTATCTCTGTCCTTGTATAAATGCACCTCTCTCACTCCATATTTACCTCTGTCCTTGTATAAATGCACCTCTCTCACTCTCAACCGTGCTTCCTCTTTCTCACGCCGGCGGCGCCCAGTGCTAAATCACGTAACTGGAGCGGTGAAACAATATTATTTGGCTCCAGTTCAAGAGTTGGAGTTCACGTGCGCCTAGTTGATTTGTTTGTCATCTACAAAAATGCAAAGGACCTCGGTTTTAATAAATGAAATGTGATTCGTACATCTACGTCCAGATCTGCAGCTGTGAGCCATAATTATATTCTACATAGGTTATTAAAACTCCTAAACTTTTTGAAATTTCATCACGTGTAGTTCTTGGGCACTAGCTTGGCAACTGACCTCTGATTATGGCCTTTCTACACCTCGCTTTTCACGTCCCATATTACGAAATTAGTACGTATCTTACTTTACTGGTGTACCTCAATGAAATAAAGGGTGTCCAGGTTAAACAAAATATAAAATGTAATACCTCCAGAAGTAATTTAGGTATTTATTGACGGTATGTCCCTTTAGGTATGATAATTCAAAATGTGTTTTTACGCACTTAAAAAGACTCGGCATGTACACCGTTACTGGTGACACAGACATGTAAACTGTATTCCACATCTCTCCAAGCGTTTTGCAGCACTGCAGGTGTAACGTTTACGATGGTTGTGCGAATGCCACGGCGCTGATCTCTTACGTCACGGACTGGTGTCTGGTACACTTCTTCATAAGCCCCCATAGAAAAAAAAAAACATGTGGCGTAATGTCTGGGCTTCTAGGGGGCTAAGCAATCGATGGAATACCTCTCCCTATCCAGCGATCTGGGAACGCTTGATTCAAAAAAATCCCTCACAGTGTTCGCAGAATGGCCTGGGGCGTCATCTTGTTGAAAGGACACGTCATAGGGAAGTCGTGGCACAGCATACGTGTGTACGTACGTTGTTGCATTAACTGTAGGCTCCGCGAAGAAGACTGGACCTACGTTTAATCCTGTCCTTCAACAGTCCACAACCCACACCCACTTTTGGAGAGTCGCTACCATACTCTGTCACTACGTAGGGGGTTGGGGGTCAGTTACCCATATGCGGCAATTTTGTGTGTTTACCGTGCCGGAAGTATGGAGTGTAGCCCCGTTTGGGAAACAGACGAAATCGAGGAATGATTCGCTTTCATCCATTTTTGCCAGAAGTGACTCCGCAAATACCTTCCGTCGTGGCCTGTTCTCAGGCTCGATTTTGTGACGAAGCTGCAGTTAGTACGTCCTTAGACGCAACGTTTTATGGACATAGACGACATCGCGTACTGTCGAACGAGGTTAGCTGTAACTATCTACCTGCTTGTCGGAGTGGATTACGAGGGCTCCGATGGAAGGACGTACGGATTAATTCAACAGCAGCCTCTGGAACTGCTTGCTTGCCGTTAAGTCCGACATCGAAAGCAAACTCACAGCTTCCCTGAAGCGGCTTGTCCCATTTCTTGACTGTTACTTAATTGTCAGCTGATCGCAATCTCCACTCACGCTGAAAACGACGTTGTACCAGTGTAATAGACTTTAGCGCCTCGAGAGAAAGCGCAGAAAGCAACTTCTGCTGTGGAGTCCACAAATGACTACTGACGCGCGTCTACGTGAAAAAGAGCATGCTCATGCGGTACGAACTGCCGCAAGCAAACACAGAAAACATTTTGAGTTACCATAATTGTAGAAGTAAACCACTAATAAATATCTCAATTAAGTCTCAAGTTATTACAGTTTATGTTATTATATGTTTAACCTGGACAGCCGATATTAACATAAACGTCTTATTTTTATTTCAAATTTATCTTGATGAATACCTTGAGCTTTTCCGCCAAAGCGTTGCAAACAGCTGGTACTAAGATGCGTATCGATGAAAAGTGCGCGTATGAGTCACCTGTAGCCAAAGCTGAAGAATTATCGCCACTGTTGTTGTATACTGGTATACAGCTTTTCATACAAGTGTTGCTACTATCATTTCTCGGGGCATTTGTTTTACGATATGTTTCAAATCGTGTTTGAACATTCTGGAAGAGGCAAGTATCCGTCATCAGTTCACGGGTAAAAAGTTACGGAGGCAGTTCGCGAACTTAAAAAAACAACGCATCTAAAAACTCCAAACTCGAATTTCTCGTTTCCTTGCTAACATTTTTGCTTGTGGAATGCAAAAGCAGAGGTGACGCACTTTGTAGCTGCCATTCCGCGGCTATACTGTGTCCCATGCTAACACTTGTGGTCCTGAAATGTACTGCCACAAGCGTTGCCCGGCAACAACGACCGGAAGTGTTGCCGAACTTGTAGCTGCAACTCATGTGGATCGCAATGTTGCCGTGCTATACTGTCGGCAATATGCAACTTCTATGGTCCTTGTAAGCGTACCTTTCGTACGCCTTGTGAATGGTGTTAAAATGTATGCACTGAGTTCAGGCTTCTAAAAGAAAAGGAGTAGAGAAAGATATGTGAGACGCGGAAACGCTAAAAAGTTCCTGATGTCCCGCAAACTTTGCAGGACAGTGGAAGTATTTGCTATTTAAAATTATCATGTTCTGCCAAGCATCAACAAAAAATTCAGTTAATATTAGTAAACTTCCGAATTCAGCACTGATTAGCTTTTCTGTGCATTTTACTAGGAAACTATTTTTTCTGCATCAAAAGCTTAGAACAAGTGTTAATATACTTCAGTTGTAGCTTACTAGTAGCACGTACAGAAGTTATTCTCATAGATTACTGTCTTGTACAGAAGCAACTGTTTATTACAATAAAACTCCACTGGGAGCACCAGTATTCCTGTAAGATGTAAGATGCTCTTCTTTCCTTTGGAATATTGCTCTCGCTCTACAGGGAACAGAATGTTTGTCATAGAGAAAAGCACGCAATGAAAAGTGACACAAATAATCCCTAGAAAATTAAGGTACAATAACTATAAATATAATACAGGAATGAAATTCGACGTACAGACTACGGAAAACATTCATGTTGGCATGCTATAATTTCGTCACGTGATGGACACTTGTTTACTCATAAATAGGGGGAGATATAGCTCCTCCAAGTTTAAAAATAACTTCTAAGTGCTAGCTGTATTTCATGTACAGCAGTGCATGGTATCAGATGGATCTTAAAGCAAAAGAAAAATTTTTTAAGACGAGACATATGTGAATCGGTGTCCGCAGCACGACTTATGGAACGGAATCTTTAAAAAAAATTGAAAAACGCTCTCTCTGAGGATGCCTATGCTATTCCCTGATTCTAGGACCAATGCTTACGGCTGGACGTCGGGTTACGAAACAATTTAACTCCGGTTCCACTAAGTTAGGGGTTGAATTTTACAAAGTCCTTTCTACGTCACTTGAAGAGCCGGCCAGAGTGGCCGAGCGGCTCTAGGCGCTTCAGTCTGGAACCGCGTGACCGCTACGGTCGCAGGTTCGAATCCTGCCTCGGGCATGGATGTGTGTGATGTCCTTAGGTTAGTTAGGTTTAAATACTTCTAAGTTCTAGGGGACTGATGACCTCAGATGTTAAGTGCTACAGTGCTCAGAGCCATTTGAGCCATCACTTGAATGTTCGCTCAGAATTTTATGTTTATGGGACTCTTATTTTAGAGTGGGCCTCTGTATGACTACTATGACTTGAGCCTCAATTTAGCCCCTTGGGCAATGAATTTTGAATAATCCTTTCTGATTGGGCGTCTGCGTCTCACAAAGGATGCGCCTAACAAATTTCATGTTTCCAGGACCAATGATTTGGATTGGGAGATGATTTTTAAATTGGACCACATCGCTTCATCTGGAACATCATTATACATCTGAGCTCCTTAGGGGTTGAATTTTACAAAATAAATTTTCAGTGGAAGCCTATGGTAGATAATAAATACGTTAGGTAAAACATTTTCGACCATTTATTTCAAGCGACAAAAATATGTGTAGTTAGTTACATGTAAGTTTATGAATACTATTTTTGAAAGTGCGCATTCTACCTAATCAAATGAAGATTTGATCCATAGCGGATGTTGGTATTACTGGTCTTTAAATAGAATGTAAAATAATAATTGGGTGTGACAAGTTTCGTTATCGTTTTCGCTTCTCGAGAGTGATCTTTAGCTATCAAAGCACCTTACATTATAATAATTCCCATAAGTCCTTGGCTCTGAGTGTGGAGTAAGTATGAAGTGCGTACCTTCTGCCGTGCACCTTCCTCGTTCCTCGATAACCGCAACAGACCAGTGGGCTACAAGCAGAGCAGTGGGTATCGGCGTTCGAAGGCGCCCGCCCGTGACGTCACCGCCAGCCACCTGTTCGCAGCTGTCTGCCTGACCCGACCCTCGCAGACACGCCGCCGACAGCGCGACCTTCACCCAGTGAACCCGGGCCCCAACTGGGGCGCACGTCAACGCCGCCAGCTGCTTCTTGCGAGCCCTGTGTGTAGCTCCTACTGTGGACATTTCGACAAGCACTTTATCTGATACAGCCAGATGAAAGATGATGCTCGCACTGGCACAACGGAGTGTAATACAACTGATGGCGGCGGGCAGAAATCTGGGCGGTATTGAAATGCAATTCATTATATAAAAGTATTTTTTTATTTCGTTACACAGCTTTGATTTCGAAGAATTTGATTCCCCCCACTCGAAAAGTCGCATTTACACTGGCTATGTTTTCGGCAATACGTGGCCGCAATAGCGTTGCCGTCAATGCAATGTGGCTGCAACTAAGACAATTTTGCGGTATTGCTAGCTAATATTGTTGGTTTTGCATGCTGTTGCAGGTAGCTGCCGACGTATTGCCGAGGTGCTGCCTGTGTTCTCCGACAAGGGGGAAATTATTTCGTATTGCAGGCAGGATCTATTTTTGTCCGCTAATATACGTCCGTCTTGCACTCAGCTTTGTTTACTACATATCTCACCTCCAGCGCTGCATCACCTGTCTGACAAGTGAGCGAAAACAATATCGTTTCGCTTTATTCAAAAGTTTGCGCATGTGACCTATAGCCTCCTTTTGTTTGTTGTGTACATCAATGGAGAAGTGCACAAACGAGATAATTATGAATTTCTCAAATGCAATTTATTTACGACCAGAACTATGGGACGTAGAAAGTAATGCATTCAAAGAACGCAATCTGAAAATCGTAGTTGCGCCAACGGCAGTTGGCGAGCTGTTGCCGATAAAGACGTTTGTTTCCGTCTGATGATGAACGAATATAAAATGTAAATGAAAATTAGATTCCTACTTCAAACTTACGTTAATGATATCCTTCTCTTCTACCTAACCATTTGCATACTTCTGTGCCAACAGACTTCCTGATGAAGAGGTACGCTACATAAGATTTCTGAAAGAATCACCAATAACTAAAAATCGATAGCCGATCGCCAGTCAAATTGTAGCTGGTGTACACGCTATCATATTTGTATCGGTTTTAGTATTTGGGTTGGGTTGTTTGCGGGGAGGAGACCAGACAGCGAGGTCATCGGTCTCATCGGATTATGGAAGGACGGGGAAGGAAGTCGGCCGTGCCCTTCCACAGGAACCATCCCGGCATTTGCCTGGAGCGATTTAGGGAAATCACGGGAAACCTAAATCAGGATTCTCTGCCTCGTGATGACTGGGTGTTGTGTGATGTCCTTAGGTTAGTTAGGTTTAAGTAGTTCTAGGGGACTGATGACCATAGATGTTAAGTCCCATAGGGCTCAGAGCCATTTGAACCTAAATCAGGATGGCGGGACGCGGGATTGAACCGTCGTACTCCCGAATGCGATTTTAGTATTTCTCTAGTACGTTCGGCTCACCCCGTCGGAGGTTCGAGTACTCCCTCGGGCATGGGTGTGTCTGTGGTCCTTAGCGTAAGTTAGTTTAAGTTAGATTAAATAGTGTGTAAGCTTAGGGACCGATGACCTCAGCAGTTTGGTCCCACAAGACCTTGCCACAAATTTCCAAATTTTTTTCCAATACGAGATATTCGAAATCGTATTTCGACATTCTGATAGAAGTTTCTGGAAAAGGTACATACCCAACATCAGTACACAAGTTGAATTTTGTGAAGCACCGTGCTTACTTAAAAACAATTATAAGGATTCAGTTGCAAAAGGCAGAAACATATATTCTTATCTACAACGTAATCAGCATTGAGTTAGCAACTTAGAAAGATCGGTTGAAAATATTAACAATTACTCTGCTACGTCTACGAAGAAGATTTGTGGCATATTTTTGAACAGATCTTGAAAATTTTACCAACACTATCTGTGCTCCGCAGTTCCTACCTAAGGCAATGCTTCCTTTTATGCTTGTTTTCACTCGGGTTACCAGACAATAGGTAATACGACGAGAAAAGCGAATTGCCAACGAATTCCGCAATATACTTTAATTCAGCTTTAAGTATATACCCGATTATAAGTTACACCCATCTTTCTGCGGAAAGCGTAGAAATACGATCAAAAGCGTACAAGACGCGCTGTGGGGATGGAAACATTTTGTTTGGAGCGCGTTACTGTATTTTCGATTCACTCAATTTTTTTTATAGTACAGTAATTAGATTCCTGCAGTGATTTACTATTGCTAAGTGCACACCGTACATTGAAAATCTGTATTCAGTGCATTATTGATCTCTGGAAAAATATCTCCTATTGTTTATTGCATAGTCTTTTACAGCATCAAATTTTCGGCAAATTAGCAGATACCATCGATCGTTTTATTCCTTTCGCCATTTGAATACACAGTTAAATACCTGCGCATACTTTTTCAAGATGTTACTCATGTAGTGAAGACCGGAACTGCAACGTTTACTTCATTCTTAAATTTGTTGTCGTCGACAACATTGATTTGATCTTTTTATCTCTGAACGATATCAAAATGTCTTCGTCTGTTATAATCGACGCTGTTCATTCATATCATCATCATCATCATCACCATAGTCGTCGTCGTCGCCGTCACCTATCGTCGGTTTCGTGGTCGTCGTCGTAGTCGTCGTCGTGGACGTCGTCGTCGTCGTCATCTGCAACAGATTCATCAGTGAAGCTGTATGAGAACGTAATTACGTAGAAAATTTCCCATACATTACAATAAATGATAGTCTCAATACCTGCAAATCTTCAGGCTCCATAGAATCTAGCACCTTGGTGAATCTCACATGGAGAGAATAATTACGAAACGTCTTTGGCGTCATCAAATTCGTTGGAAAGTGCAACATATGAAACGCATCTTATAAACCTATGAAAAAATGTGGTTTACGTCAATTGTCAGTAAATATCTTTGGAGTAATTGCTTTGAATAGCGAAGTTTCAAGTTTTGTATAATGCCCTGCTCAGACGGTTGTACATCACTTGTGGTGTTCGGAGGTAAAAATATTGGCTTCATAGCTTTTAATTTAATAACATGGTATGCCAGACAGTTATTAATAAAACGTGCGACTTTACGCTTTTCTCGTAAAAATCGCTTATACAAATTGAGAATCCAATCAGTAAATATAATGGCCGACACTC
This sequence comes from Schistocerca serialis cubense, assembly GCF_023864345.2. Classification (NCBI taxonomy): domain Eukaryota; kingdom Metazoa; phylum Arthropoda; class Insecta; order Orthoptera; family Acrididae; genus Schistocerca; species Schistocerca serialis. The sequence continues at coordinate 374,977,564 of NC_064643.1, read as the reverse complement.
CTGCTTTTTCGTTTGCCGCATGTTATTTAGGAGTATTCTTACATTTTTAAAACACAGTTGTTTCAGATTCTTCCCATCACTAATAGGGTAGTTCCAGATCCATCCGAATTCCACTCTAGTCCTTTCCCTCCCCTCCCCACCGCCCTCCCCCCACCCACACCCCCGTACCAATGCTAACGGTCTGCAAACGGCAAAATTTCAGCGGTAAGCAACGGTAAAATAAGATAGTCTCATCTACGTTGAAAACAAATTTCGCGTTATATTGTTTTATTTTATTATTGAAGCCAACATAACGTGTATCCAATCAGTAGTCATGGCAAAACTTGGTTAGCTTTACCGCAAAAATTTAACACTTTGCTGTTCTTTTTCGTGAAAAGTTCCCAAAAGCCTACATTTGGAGAAAATTCAATATCCGTTTGGTTTCCAGCAATGTTACTTTTATTTTTACTGGCTTAATTAGTACAAATATCAATTAATAACAATATTTTGCTGTACTCCTATTACAGTCTGCCAAGCCTCTCTGTTAAGGGCACCCTCCTTGCGTACCCACGATGCCTCGTTCTTTCACTGTGTTGTCTTTCCAATAACATCGTGTCTTCGGCGTTTACATCTGTCAAGTGATTTCCATTCAAAAACTGCCCTTGACCACCGATGATATGACATTTTCAATAAATGTCCATACCACTTTAATGATTTTTTACGGTCCTATATATCACTGTTTAATTGGCCCTCATTCTAGCTCTTACCTCATCATTAGTTTTTTTTTTTTCGATTCTTGATATTCCGCTATTCCTTCGTAAATAATCAATTTCCACAGCTATTAGCCTCCTTATAAGGTCAGCATTTAACCATCATAGTTCAGATCCATAGAAAAGGACTGATTCGGCTATTAGCCTATCCAATCTTTTCTTACTGTTGTTAGAAATGTTCTTGTCCGACAGAATCGAATTCATACAACATATTAATTTTCTGCTTTGTCGCGTTCTGTATTTTACTTATGTATTACTCGATCTACTTTTGTCCATATTTGCCCCTAGATGTTCAAATTTTGCTGCCTGCATTAACTACCCAGACCCTGGAAAGAGAACAATTCGAAATTTAGTTTGTTTGAAGCAAACAAGCAATGCAGTCTCTACACCTTCTTTCTTAACTATTTTCATGCGTTTGCTCTCTGGCTTGAACATGCTGCACTCAAACTTTGCTTTAATTTGCTCTCTATTTTTAACTTTCGTTAACGGTGTAAGTTAGCAATTGCCAAACTCTCGGACTTCGATCTCCGTATGTCATCAGCTGCCTTAAGTGTCTCCATGTTCATTTAAAACGAGATTTCTACAACTGCAAGTAAAAAAAGAAAAAAACTGTACCTGTATGGGAAAAGAAGAAACACGAAACGATTTCGACACAAAATTCACTGATTTTTTAACACAGACATCAACGAATTCGTGTACTGTCTTTTGTGTTTGTATAGAGACAGTATCCGAAGACAAGCGGTAACATAGGAACAGAAATAACCATTATTTAATTTATTTGGTCTAACGAAAAAACAAGCCGTTAAATCTGGGTGACTCCACGGTCGCAGAAGTAGACATATTTGTTCGTCCAAGGAGAAAATATTTTCACGTTAGGTGCTTTTGTTCCGCGTTAAAAGAAAAAAAAATAATTAAACTACATAATATTTTATCCGAATCGCAGAATTATTTCGTGTTAACTGATTTTTCATGTTAAACGGTTTTCACTGTACTTGTTCAAAACTGCTACGAAGAATACTGCTATCATGACCAACGCCCATCTTTGGCTTCTGATGTACTACAGGTCTCTAGAAGGTCGTGCAACGCAGGAAACCGGTTACAAGGGACGGGATTATTAGGACATAATCTGGTTGGCAATGCTCCCAAGACAATTCTCCCGCGTGAAGCAATCTGCGATACTGCCGTGTTTGTTTACTGGCGAACTGATAGCCGGGCGCTGTTGCAACGCCGGGACGCGGGCCACTGGCACAGAAAATTATCTTCCGTGCTGCGTCTCTGCACGCCTCTCCCCGATTACAAGCCGTTTAGTTAGCAGCTAACGAAAGGGGGCTGACCAGTTTCTCTTTTGGCTTAATTCACTGATAACACGAAACTTTTAATGCAAGAAAATAACCGCTTACTGAAAACAAAAGCACACTCTCACCTGAACTAATAGCATTGCTTCCACGGCAATGCTGCTAATGTCAAGCAACTAATACAGCTGTTAGGACATAAAAAGTGATAAAATGGGAGTAGGTAGTGTTTATTCCCATAAGGATATGTCGCAAATTAGGGTGCCAGTATACTCAAATGGCTTTGGCTCAACACGACTAAGCGGCAGCGTCAATAGGTCTACATAAAATAATTTCAGAATTTGGCATTAATTAATTTGGAGAGCGATAATGATGTACATAATTTTTATATAATTGTCTTGATTGTACCATTTTTGAATGGAAATTACCGGTTTCGGCTGTGCCATAGCCATCTTCAGATTCTATCATAGAAGCAAAAGAAAGTACATTAGTAGCTAATAGAAGTTATAATAAAAAACAATACACATCTCATTGTGCTGCACTGCAACAATACATAACTCGTGAAAATAAGACGAGTCAGAACCGCCAAGCATGCATCAACCTGTCATATACAGGATGCAAAGCGATCCGAGAGGTCGTTGATGCATGTATAACGTACATGTGGTAAAAAGTAAATTAATTTGGAAGTACAATTCTTTCAAATATTCTCTGATGAATGTCAGAATGCAAGACTTTAAAATAAAAAAAATTATCCATACGAAAAATTTATTCGACTTCCGACAGTTTACACTGACTTGTTACAATGCGGCAGAATGAAAGGTATATTTTTCTATTGTAACTTCTTTTTTTCGTCTCTAAATCTATTAGCTAGTAATGTACTCGTATTTTCTTTTACTTCTATTGTAGAATCTGAAGTGACTACTGCATTTGCAAAACTCGTAGTTCTATTCAAAAACTGTGCGATTAAGATGCTTAAATAAAAATTAGAAAAAATTAAAATAAGTTAACTCTCGTCTCAAATACTACTCTAAGAAACGGGGTAACAACGTGTACTTGGGAAATTCTTTCTTCCTTTTGCTGCCGTAATGGGTTACAAAACATACCACTGTCGACACAAACTTGTGCGTCTGTAAATGGGTAGATATACGGTGTGTTTAATATCCGATGGTGACAGTCGCCGAAATAAGTCACGCGGAATAAAAAATTCTCCAGCGACCTAGACGAAAACTGTTTATTTGTGTCGTGAACCGCGTGGTTGCAAAATGCTGTGTAGAACTAGGAAATTGGCGTCAGCAGGAGACTATTGCAACACTGAAGGAAAGCTGACAGTATTTTGGGACCGGAGCACCTGCATAACGGGTTTATAGAGAGCACCGTTCGGACCATTAGAGGGTTCTGAAGGGATGCGATGTCACCATGTCACGCAGCCCCGCAGGTACCCCTTTATCGTTGTGATCGCACTTCATAGTTAGCTGGAGAATTTCTTGAGATTTTGATCAGCAACTAACAGCGTGGTATTCAAGGAATACCACTATTTATTACCGTACTCTCCTCTTCCAGGTGTCACTAATACGATCGGAACCATTCCCAGTAAAATCTCTCAGCGAACACTGGAACGGATAGTCGCTGCCATTATGAAACAGATTTCCCATAACTGTGGAGAAACTGTCAGTCCGAAAGGGAAGCGAGCACGAAAAAATACATGACTTATTTTATTTACAAACCCCGTGTGTCTGCACTCTGTCTTTAACTGATACACGGCTAATTTGAAACAAAAAAATTGTTATTTTGGAGTTCTGTCATCGCATTCAGTTTAGGAAAGGTTAAATGTATGTGTAATCAGCACATCGCTTGAACACGTCTTAAGAAACATCCGGTTGTGGTTCGACGGCTGGAAATCAAACTGATCTTTAAGGATAATTAATGTAAATATGTGTCTGTGTGTGTGTCTGTGTGTGTGTTTGTATGTGAATAATACAGCTACTGAAAAGCCCTCCGTACTTTATCATAAAATGAGACATACAGTTATCAAAACAAGCGTAGTCGTCAAGGTCCGTATCAAAATAGACCGCCCTGATGGACAACACTGGTGACTTTGAATACGTACGTCAGTTCATTTCCTCCCTATTGTATTCGTGCCTCAATGAATTTAGGAGAAACTACAAAATTCACAGTCACAATACCAAAAGTAAAAATGATTTCCATATCGACTTTACATCGCGATGTAACATTCAAAATCGAGTTTTATATTTCCTTGGAAAGGCCTTTAACATGTTGCCAGCAGACAACAGGCAGAAAATTCCCAGATATCCAAAAATAAAGTAAAAGATTACCTTATCAGTCATTTCTTCTATAATTTATCAGAATATTTTGATTTGGGGATGCAACCCGATTAGTACTGTTTGTATTATAGACATCGCCGCCTCGGAAATAGTTTCTGAAGTAAGTGCGCTGGTAAATACAACAAACACTGTGCGGTATTATTGGACTAGATTTCTATATTTTTAATATCGAGGATTATGTGCAGCTACTGAGATACACAAAAACACCATACTTAGCCGGCCGAGGTGGCCGAGCGGTTCTAGGCGCTACGGTCTGGAACCGCGCGGTCGCTACGGTCGCAGGTTCGTATCCTGCCTCGGCATGGATGTGTGTGATGTCCTTGGGTTAGCTAGGTTTAAGTAGTTCTAAGTTCTAGGGGACTGATGACCTCAGAAGTTAAGTCCCATAATGCTCAGAGCCATTTGAACACCATACTTATAAAATCACAGCTTCGACCTGGCATTCCTATTTTCTAAGCTCTTCGCAGGACAACTGTTTTTTGTCGGAGTCCGGACCAACAAATAATTGATGTGTGTTTGTTCTTATACACTCTTAGAAAAAAAAGCACCACGAAGGAGTTATCGGAATGGGACGGAAATCGGTAGATGATATGCACATGCATATACAAATAAATGATAACAATTTCAGAAAAAATTGGATGAGTTTTGGTTAAAAACAGTCTTGGTTGCAATTTTATTTTTTGATTTTTCAACTACGCGTTTCGCCTTATTTAGGCATCTTCAGGTTGTCTTAATTTGGTATTTATTAGCAGGATCCTTTAGTCAGTGTAGCCAAAGTGCATCGTCGAATATATCAGGCCAACATCTTTCCTGTGAACGGGAACGCGTTATGTAGGTCTTGGTGTCACTCGCGTCCATCTAGAAAAGTTTTTACTGAGTTTAACGAAGGCGATGTTGACCTGATATATTCGACGATGCCCTTTGGCTACACTGACTAAAGGATCCTTCTAAGAAATACCAAGTTAAGATAACCTGAAGATGGCTAAATAAGAAGAAATGCATAGTTGAAAACTAAAAAACTAAAAGGGCAACCAAGACTGTTTTTAACCAATACTTTTAAGCGCTGGCTTGCTGTATGCCACATGTGGTTTGCTGTCTGCCACATATGGACTGGAAAAATGGATGATTTATTCAAGAGAAAGAGCTTCACAAATTGAGCAAGTCAATAACGCCATGCTTCAGCTCTGGCCCTAAGGCAAGCAGTTATTCGGCTTGGTACTCGTAGACAGAATTGCTGGATGTCCTCGTGAGGGATATCTTATCAAATTCTGTCGAATTGTCACGTTACATCGTCATAATCCCGAGCTAGTTGGAGGGCCCTACCCATAATGCTACAAACATGCTTAATTAGGGAGAGATTCGGCGAGCTTGCTGGCCAAATAGCAAGCATGAAGAGAAGCAGTAAAAACACTCGCCCTGTATGGGCGGACATTTCCTTGCTGAAATGTAAGTCTAGGATGGTTTGCCATGAAGGGCAACAAAAGACGGCGTAGAATACCGTCGACGTACTGCTGTGGTGTAAGGCTGCCACCGATGACAACCAAAGGGGTCCTACTATGAAATGAAATGGCCTGGAATCTCATTAGCGGAAGCAGAATTGCCATCTTCCATGAGTCCCGCTTCGAAATGAGCCCTGACGACGAGCAAAGATGTGTCTGGAGACTCCCCAGACGGCGCTGGGATATCAACCTGTCGCCCGCCATACGGCTCGACAACCAGGAGTGATGATCTGGGGAGCTATTTCTTTCGCAACAGGACCCCTTTGATTGTCATCAATGGTACCCTTACAGCAAGCCTCGTTTTGTTGACCTTCTTGGAAAATTATCCTGAGCTTACGTTTCAGCAAGATTATGCCCGGCCGTACATTGCGAGAGTGTGTACCGCCTGTCTTCGTGCTTGCCAAATCCTACCTTAGCCAGCAAGGTCGCCTGACCTCTCCCCAACAGAGAAAGTCTGTAACATTATGAGCAGGCCCTCCAACCCCCTTTGGATTTTGGCGATGTAACGCGCCAATTGGACAGAATTTGACACGATATCCCTCAGTAGGACATCCAACTATTCTATCCATAAATGCCAAACCGAATATCTGCTTGCATAAGGGCCACTGGTGCACCAAGCTGTTAGTGACTGTCTCAATTTGTGAAGCTCTTTCTCTTGAATAAATCATACAGTTTTGCTGAAATTGTAATCGTTTGTTTGTCTGTAGGCTACATGAACATCACATGTAACGAATTTCGTCCCATTCGGTTAATTCCTTCGTGGTGCGTCGTTCTTTTTGCATTAGAATGAATAATTTTAAATGGAGGACTGGATTTCTGGACGGATGAAAAGTGACTTGGATATAGTAAATGGGGTATCTTCAGTTAAAATTTATTATTTACACTGGAAATAACAGGATAATGATAGAGGTGACAGTAACATGCGAAGATGTAAAACGGAAAGAATGTTTACTTATGAATTCGCTCAATGTCATTTGCGACTCTTGATGATGCCCTGCGACTTGCGTTTTACGTGCTCGTTCCGCGTTATCTTTCGGTTTGTTGTCTATTCTTCGAATGCAGGCATGCATTTGACATTGTAAGCTCACCGCATGAAATATTGTTAACCCCCTTAAAAGAGCACACTGATCGCATTGGTATCAGCTGGTCGTTTGACCCTGCACTGCTGACTTGGCAGAGAAGTGGAATGTATGAGCCAGTTGGTTGCATGGAATCAGCGCGGTAAGACCTGACTATCTGGACAGATTGGCAGAAAGCAGCTGTCGTGTCTGAACATGGCAATGATCACTCCGTGAATGTGGCTGCCCGATTTGTCGTTGTTCAGAGCGGACTCTCCAACGTTTCTACGGATAATGGTGTACGCCTTGCCGTCATGTAACACAATGTAAATTCAGTGATCTTAAAAAGTCCCTAAAGGGATCGGAGACCAGAGCATCGCAGTGTCAGCGGCAGCATATTTCAAACTCCACAGCAATTACTGCTCTGGTCGTGAACGCAGCTCCATCTCAACCATTATCCAGCGAACATTACGAAGCGAACTGAATGCACTGTACATTTGGAATCGGGTGCCTCGCAAAGGACAATTGAGGCGTTGAGATCAAAAAGGGGATATGTCATTTAACTGATGTTCTGACATATATTGAAAAAACTGTATAATTCTGAATAGCGTTATTCCCAAATCTAATAGCTAGTCTCACAGACTGGTGAGGAAGAATGCAATGTTATACCAGCAATCTGTAATCATAGGATGAAGGCAACTAATAGAAAATGGTAGTAGAAAATGACTGACATATCCCATTTTTTATTTAAACAACAGTTATTGTACTGAAGTATTGACTTAAGCGGCACAGTCTCTCCAGTCGGCGTTTTGATATGCCATGGAGTGCAATAATTAAGCTTTCTTGCATACCATAGTTTCCTTGAAACCAACTTTAGCCTGCAGATACAAGTGTATTAGTATCATAAAACAAAAATCTACATAATCGTAAAACTGTAACCCTATTAAATATATGCCTTAACGATTTGCCTTAAAGATTTTACAAAACGTAGACCAAAGATATACATAATACGGGAACGAAATGGTTAATAAAATAATATTACAGTTGTCATGCCAGTTACCTTATAATAATAATTTGCTGTCCTTCCACGATTGGTAATGGAATTTGGGCATGGTCTTCTTGCTTTCGGAAATAACGGAAGTATGTGAGCACTCAAGTACCCATCCTGTCCATCTTTGTTGGGCGTATTGCTGAATTCTGTCAACAATAGTTCCTTCTCAGCAAATGAGAACTTCTCAAAACATTTACGCCGGCATCTGTAAACAGATTTTAGCGTATTAATAACCTATATACTCGGCGAATAACGTATTTTTGCCGATTTCCTGTATTACAACTAAAACATAAGTTTAAACTTTACGTCCATGAAAGGAATTTATATTCATATTTTATACAATGTTTCTACACAACTTGCCTCTGCTACAGAATATTACATTGTATACAGAGAATTCAAACAATGAACATTGTATGACTGAACGTGCAGTCTGCACCTGTTTCCCTCCTAGGAACAATATTTCCTTTCCAGTTGGCATGATCCAAACCCTTGACCTTCTTTTATTTAATCACAATCCTCTTCCACAACTCGGGGCGTTTTTTCTTCCATCCAAATTCATGTAAATCGTCTTCGGACTCGTCTGACGGCTCCGTCGCCGAAGTCATTTGGAAATCTCCCAGATAATTACTGCAAACCGCTACAATGCTGCTCTCATGCCTCACGTTCTTTCGTGCAATACAGGGACTTTGCCAAGCAAAACAAACAGCTGGATGTCTTCAGTGGTCCATACAAATCAGATAGTAGCAGCAGACTGGAGGCTTTCTGTGTGGTTCGACGAGTGGCGATCGCCCCCCCCCCCCTCCCTTCCCCCCGCCCCCGCTCTTCAAATGATGCAAGCTGCAGAGCGCGCTGTCGTTGTGGTGGCGAGTCGGACTTTGGAACAGTCGATGGACCTCGAGTCCTTGAAGCTGATAGGGCGGCTTTAACGCGTCTGATGGGTGGGCTTCGGAAGGCGACCACTTCCTTCCTTTGTTTCCGAATAGGGACACGTTCAGGGCGACTAGCGGTGTCGGCAGTAAACAAGCCAATTACGAGTTAGATAAGCACCAGGAAACAGCTTCGCGCTACTGATAAGGGGCAACGGCTGTCCACTCTAGCGGCGTCTTGGAGTTACACAAATACACTTGTGAACTGGTTCCATAATCCCGTTGTTGATCTTCACTGCGTTCCTTTCCGCAAGCTTATCATAAAATTTGGTTTCATTTTCGGCGCTGGTGCAACTCTTGTCCTGCTACGGCCAAAGATTCTTTGTTGAAGGTCTACTGCAGTTGAATCAAATGAAGCAATCTCATGCGCAAAATGGAGTTTGTTTAGATACAAGTTGACAAGTATTCCTGCTTTATCATGATTCAGTGTGCCCGTACTCGAACGAGCTTTTCATTTATGGTTAGTTGCAGATCTGTTAAGTGAACTTCATTAACGATTTTTACGTAATCTTTTATGTTAGCTTTCTCATGTTGATTAGTAAATTGTAGTAATATATTATTCTGAAATATCAGATCGCTTGTAAATCTTTTTTTGATTACCGGTTTCGACAAATCTGTGCTGTTATCATCGGATCGGAAAGTTTGATAAACAAACACTTCAAGCCAAAGTGACTAACAGATACGTCATCTCATTTAAATGTTGGATATATTAATGACGCATTAGAACGTACCGCGCAACACATTAACAGAAGTTCATGATCTTTACAAATTTGCAGGTCACATAATGATATTGCGTCGTTTTACGATAAAAGGTAGCAAGGAAAATCAGCATGTCAAGCATACACCGTAAAATACCAGAAATATAAAACAAACATCATACTGTGCTGGTGTGTTAGCCACTCTGACTTGCAATGCTTGTTTATTAAACTTTCAGATCCGATGATGACGGCATAGATCTGTCGAAATCGACAATCGTTAAATAAAATACAAGAGATCTTAGCGTACCTGTTTATTACAGAATAATATAACTATTCAGATCGCCTTCAGTGTTGACACAATGTTAAACATGTATAAAAACACATGAATCTTTCAACTGAATACCGTACAAATCCTGAGTAATAATTGGTTGCATACAGTTACATTGTATGTGTCTATATTTATATAGACAATCCCCACAGCGCCTTGCGGAGTGCACTTGGCGCAAACATCGGCGGAATTCCGTCCTACTTAATTCACGCTCTGAGGGAGGGGAAAAATGACTGTTTATATGTTATCGGAACGTGCACTAACCCCTCTTATCTGATCGTCGCGATACCTATTCCAGACAAACGCGGGAGGTAGCAGGTCTCTCCCACGATCTTCCTCGTTTTCTACATTTACCCAATACAGTTTCTCGAAAATAATGTCATCTTTCTACTAAAGATACTCATTTAAGTTCCCTGAACATTTCTTTTACACTTTTTATGCCGGCCTGTAACGATACTTGGGGCGCATGTCTAAATTCGTTCGATGCCTGCTGCCACGCCTGTTGATAAGGACTTCAATAGCTGGAACAGTCCTCTAGAATTGGTCACACTATCGCTTTCTAAGATGATTCCTTTACAGATGCACTGAACCTCCCAGCAGAAGTCTTCATTTCGCCTTTCTTAATACTGATGTTACTTGTTTGTTTCGTTCCATATTGCTTCGTTATTACCTTGTATGAATCGGTCCACACAAAGCTAGTTTAGTTTCAGGTGCTGTGGTTGAGGTGAAAAATGATGTGAAGGCAGTTGCCAGAGTGACCTTGTGCACCTAAAAACTATTCCAGTCTGTCAGAAAACGGAGTCAATGAATCATAGCATCGCATTTCTATTTATTATAAAAACTAATTCCTCTACTTTGAACATATGACCAAAGAGGGTCCGCCTCCTATCGAGTCCTCTGGAAAAATTAATCACTTTTTCAAATCCGCCGTTATGACATTAAAAGCTAAGGTTTCGTGGAGGGATGTACCAGCGGCTGATTGGTTGGCATAGAAATTAATCGTGCAAGCCCTTCTGGAGACGATACCATTTGAAATGGACACTTCGTTCTGGATACTTGTGACCGGTGAATGCGCAATACTTCACCACCCGTGAGCTGGTTTGACTGTAGTAGTGTACAACCAACATTGGTGAGAGAAATGTTGTGGGTCAGTTGTCTTACTCCATTATCATTGGTTTTTCGTATCCAGCAACAGTTTGAGGACTGTCCACTTTGGGGCAAATAATTAACGTAATAGAAAAAGTACTTCCGAAAAATAAATAAATGATATATTGTAGCTGGGATGTGAACATTGTAATAAAAACAGTCTTAGCCTTAGCCTTAGCGTTTCGAACTTCGGGTTGGGAACCCAGTGGCGATCTAGGCGATTTTGTTAGTGCTTGTGCACAAGCTGTATGCAAAGTGTGCGATGTATCCATTGTGAGTCAGAGCATGCAGTTGAAGATATAAGTTGAGGTCAGCTGTGATTGGGCAGGAGAAAGCAGACGTCGATCCACAGAATTTCTCAGGCTACGGAATATGCACGCACAAGCACATACAACTACAGCATTTCAAATCCCTAATACGAGTACTCATCATTCACAACCCCTAAATATTTAAAAGTGATGGGCTGATCAGCCAGTATGAGTTTTTTCGTGCACTGACCATCGGATAGCGGTGTACCTTCTCCCATGCACCCTATGAGGTGCAGTGAGCAGAACTGCATGCGTAGGGTGGCAACTTCTGTATCCATACAGAGATGAGGTATTTACGGGTGGTGTGACTGTTCAACAGATGTTGTCCAAAACTGAAATGGCGAGGCGTTTCCTGCACTGTGACTAGTCTATCCCTCTCTCTATTTACCTATCTTTCCTTTTCCCTTAACGAGGCACGCTGTTTTCATGGTAAGTTTATTTAATCTTCGTGAACTGGTGCCCTTCCTGTCGCCATGGTCGTCAATTCGCCTAAGAGAGAGAAATCGATTGTCTGTGAATCGTGTAAACTTTTATACTGTCTGTTATTGTATTTTAAGTATTTGTGTAGTGTACGTATTTTTTACAGCGTCAGAGATTGGAAATTTGCCTAAATTCACTCTGAATGTGGCCGGTGGACCAGAGACTGACCATCGTCAATTCGCCAAGCGAATTCTGTCTGGATCTGTCGCACCACTGCGTCGCAAGCTAGCGCGCTGCGGCTGTTCTATCGACCATTACACTATCTGATCAGAAGCATCCGGACTCCTATTAGTCCTTGTGAGGCCTTGAACTCTACGCTGGACACTTTGAAAGGAACCAGAATCTCTGTGGTGGAATGGCAGCCAGTTCTTCTTCAAGAGCTGGGACCAGAGAAAGCGGTGATGTTGGACATTGGGGTCTGGTGCGAAGTCGCCGTTCTAAGTCGTCCCAAAGGTGTTCCGTTGGGGCAAGATTGGGACTCTGCGCAGGCCAGTCCATTTTAAGAATGTTATTGACAACAACCCATTGCCTCCCAGACATTGCTTTATGGCGGAGTACGTTGTCACGCTGACACAATTATCGTCCACGAAATGTTCCTCTTCTGTAGATACTACACAATACTGTAAATTGTGTTCATATCCTTCTACACTGAAAGCACACATGAGAACACATCATGCAGGAAGCCATGTTGTGTCTGTACAAGTGTTTTAGCATACCCAAGAGTACAGCTGGGACACCATCATGTAGCAGCCGCATTACCCTTCGTACATCCAAAAACACGTCTTCCAGCGGGGAAGCAGGATCACCCGCAGGAAGTGCAGATATGCCTCTGAGGCGCTGTGGAAGGATGACTGGTCGCAGGAGGTTGTCGCCAATAATCTCCGCTCACGCATTGAGACTGAACCGATCGTTTGCTGGCATCATACCATGGGGATTCTTCGTAGCCCACAGGTGGGTGCTAAAATGTGGAAGATGGATCCCCTCGTCTGTGAATAGGATGGATGACAAAGATCCCAGCACTGTAGTGGCCTGTGCGACGAACCAGGGATAAAACCGTCGGTGCGAAAGTAAGTCCGTAGGTAATAGTACCTGCACGCGTTTTAAATGATACAGATAGCTGCTACTGCCGTGTAGTATGTTCCACACGGTCTTCTGGCTTCCTCCATTCTGGCGGGCACCTGCCTGGCGCTGATCTTTTATCTCAACCTTTGTACCAACGCATTTGCGGCCATACGTCCATATGGCCCTTGTTACTCCTTGTCTTCTCACGAATAGTTCCTGCAGTTTTTTTTCCCATTCTGATAAATCACACTGCTTAGTTATCAGTCGGCGGGGGGTAACACTTAATAATAACACAGTGGCTCCTCATCCGGAGTTGGTTAAGTTTTTTATTAGTTTCGTAAGAAGGTGCAAAAAATTCAGGAAAAGAAAGGAATACAAAAATATAAGTCACTTAGGAATGAAATAAATGAGTGATGTAGGAAAGACAAGGTAAATGGTTCCAGTAAAAAAGGAAAGGAATCGAAAAAGAAATGATCGCCGGAAGGGCTGATATAGTGTATAGGAAAGTCAAAACATTTTTAGGTGACGTTAAAAGCAAGGGCGGCAACATTGAGAGTGCTGTGGGAATTCCAGTATTAAGCGCAGAGGATTGAGCGGATAGATGGAAAGAGTGCATTGGAGGCCTTCACGAGGGTGAAGAACTATCTGGTATCGTGATGGAAGAAGAAATGGGAGCCGAGACTATAGGGTGTGGTATTAGAAACAGAGTTTAATAGAGTGTTGGAAGACTTGCGATTAAATAAAGCGAACGGTGTCGATAACGTTCCTTCGGAATTCCTAAAATCGTTGGAGAAAATGGAAACCCAACGAATATTAAAGTTTGTTTGTAGAATGTATGAGTCTAAGGACATAACATCAAGCTTTCGGAAAAACGTCATCCACACAGGGCCAGATCATTCGCATAATCACCTTAACAGTTCATGCTTCCACGCTCTGGCGAGAATACTATACACAACAGTGGAAAGGGAGCTGAGGATCTGTTAGATGACGATCAGTTTGGTTTCGGGAAAGGTAAAGGCAACAGACAGGCATTCTGACGTATCGCTTGATAATGGAGGCATGACTTAACAAAATTTAAGACACGTTAATAGGGTTTATCGACTTAGAAAAAGGTTTCAACGTTGCAAAATGGTGGAAGATGTTCGAATTTCTAAGGAAAGTATAGGGAAAGGCGGGTAATATACAGTATGTGCAAGAAATTAGACGAAGCAATAATAATGGAAGACTAGCCACGAAGTACTCGGATTAAAAAGATTGTAAGGGAGTAAGGGCAGTCCTTGCCCCTATTGTTCAATCTGTACATCGAAGAAGCAATAACGAAAATAAAAGAAGGGCTCAAGAGTGGGACAAAATTCAGAGTGAAAAGGTATCAGTGATAAGATTCAATTAGAAAGTTCCTACGCTTAGTGAATTGAGGAGGAATTGCAGGAACTATTGAATGGAAATCACCGTCTAATGAGGACTGAGGGTAAACCGAAGAAAGACGAAAGTAATTAGGATTATCGGAAAAGGAATCATTGAAGACCTTGAAGTAGACGAAATTCGGGAATTTTTTTATCATTGACTCAAAATAACACATGATGGACGACGCAAGGGGATGGAGTCGGTGGATAAAAAGCAGACTAGAGCAAACAAAGAAGGTATTCCTGGCCAAAAGAAGTCTACTAATGTCAAACATCGGCTTTCATGTGAGGAAGAAGTACCTGATTATGTAGTTCTGGAGCAAATCGTTGCATGGAAATGAATCAAAGACTGGGGAAAATCTGGGAAGAACAGATTTGAAGCGCCTAAGATTTGGTGCTGGAGAAGGTTGGTGAATATTATCCGGAAATTTGAGGAGGTTCTTCGCATTATCGACGAGGAAAGGACACGTGGAAAACACTGACAAAAAAAAGGGCAGGATGACAGGATATGTGTTGAGGCGTCATAGTACGAGTACTTGAGGTAGCCACAGAGGGGAAAAACTGTAGGGGAAGACAGAGATTGAAGTACATCCAACAAATAATTAGGGACGGTGGCTGTAAGCGCTATTCTGAGACTAAGAGGTTTGCGCAGGAGAGGGAATCGAGGGGGCAACCCCAAACCAAACATAAGACTGGCACAAGAAAGATTAATTAAGATCCGTTTTGCGAGTTGTAGATTAACCGCTTTTGTTGTTATGCCTTATTTTGTATTTTGTATTACCGAAATTGGCCTGGTGACGGTTGTTATGTAACTGAAACCGGTAGCCGCCGGCGAGATTAAAATTAATGTTGGAGGTATGAATTAAACAACGCCTTCAGTCACAACTTTTTCGTGTTTCATTACCTACACGATGCATTTCGGACCCTGTGGGTCCATCGTCAGGTGTAATTTGTCCTCATACATGTTTTATTTGTTCCCTTGAATGAGGTGAAATGCATATTCCTGTCACGAAAAGGCCCTCATGGGAAAGTTTACCAGCAGAATCAGGGTCTTGCCATGGGCAGTAGCATTTCAAGTTTTCTGGCAGACATACTTCTCAATCATCTGGATAGTAGGTTCTTTAATGGAGACAGTAGACTGAAAAGTAAAATAATATATTACTGGAGTTATGTTGATGACACCTTGCTGCTATGATGGAACAAAAGAAGAGATCGAAGAACTACTAGCAGTATTCAGTTCTTTCCACGAAAACATAAAATTCACAATAGAACATGAGGACAACAAAAGCATAAACTTCCTGGATCTTAAAATCACCAACCACCAACAAAAACACAAGTTCAGCATACACAGAAAACGCACATACACAGACATAACACTGGACAACTCATCATGCCAACCCACCACACAGAAACATGCTGCATTTAGGTCCATGCTACACAGAGTACACTCCCTTGATTTAGAAGGAAACACTGTCAAGAATGAGATAGATACAATAAAGAGCATTGCCATAAGCAATGACTACACAGCCAAAACAAATGACAGTTTAAGCAGACAAATACACAAAAGCAAGACAACGAATGGACACACTGTGAAAGAAGAGAAAATATTCGCCAGTATCCCATACCTGGGCCCCATATCACAGAAAATCGCCAACCTTTTCAGAAAAACAAAAGTAACAGTTGCATTCTCAACCAGTAATAAGAAACTTACTCATCCATAACGTAAAATCAAATACGCAAACATACAACAACAGCGGAGTCTACGAAGTATCATGCCCCAGTTGTCCTTCCTATTATGTAGGGAAAACAGGCAGAAACTTCAAGATCCGTTTTCAAGAACATGTAAATGCTTTCAGGCTCAAGAATGTCGAAAAATCAGTCATTGCACAACGTATGTTGGAAACGAAACATGTCATCAACAGTCTAGAAAACAATTTGGTAATACTGCATAACGAAGCCAATGGTAAGACCCTAAATCTGTTAGAACAACTGGAGATATACCTCTACAAAATCAAAAAAATCAGAATCTATGTTAAATGAACAGATTTCGCAAGCCATAGTTATTTCAGTAATTTTAAAGACCTATTGTAAAGTTATTTCTTGCATATGTCAATTGTTTAATAGTTATATCTTTAGCACTACGAATAATTTCATCTTTGACAACACCATGTACAAAAACATCTGTGACGTGTTTGTAAACATGTGTGTGCAAATGTACCTCTTGAATGAAGTGACATGAACTAAAACGACGGAGGAAAGAATGTTTGCCGGTGCTAAAACGTTAAAAATGCTGTCCTTGGATGATGTGGTAAGTTTACACTGTTCATTTTCCACTATTTTACACATATTTTACGCGTTCGACTTACGAAATTCATAACCTAACATTAAACCTTTTCGTGGCAGGAATACGCATTTCACCTCATTCAAGAGAAGAAATAAAGCATGTGTTAGGACAAATTACACCTGACGATGGACCCACAGGGTCCGAAATGCCTCGTATGGTTAATAAAACACGAAAAACTTGTGACTGAAGGCGTTGTTTAATTCGTGCCTCCAATGTTTTGAATACAGTCACGTTTTAAGCTGAAAAATATGGATAAAAATAATTTAAAATTAATGTGGTTTGAACTGATGTTAATTAGCTAATGCGTTTTACCCCTATTAAGAATTACTGCCAGATAATTACGAAAATATTTTCTCAATCAAAAATGTTTTCGTAATGCGATTTTGTAAAGTTTGAAAGAGCTTTGCATGCGATTTTGTTACAGTGTCCGTGCTTTCAGTTCGCGTCTACTTTTTTGATCTATAGGAAAAGCACAGATAATTGTAGAGGTTTACTTGTGTGGCTGTGGTCAGTCTTCCCAGCGCGCGGAATTCCCGCTCTTATGTGGGGCATGGCCACACCCGTACCGTTACCTGGTACTCTGCCGCAACAGTTTATTTGGCAAAGTGCTCTGCAGCGTCTTACCACCGGTGCTACAGGGATGGGAAAATACAACCGAGAAGTGACGCCATGTGGTGCGTGGACTCTAGACTATAATCACAGTAACACAGCGCCAGTGGCTGTGATCGGAAGGCTATGATCGGAATTGCCTCAGAGAAAACGAGTGTGCTACAGCTGAGCATTATTTTCTTTGCTGGAAGACAAAAATCAAATGCTAGTCTCAGGGCAGAAACTAAAGTATGGTTCCGCGGAAGAAAATGCTAACCCACACGAACATACTCTGAGTTTCTGCGTGTTATGTATTTAGTTAAATTCAAAGTTAAAACATAAATATAATACGGGTTGCCAGCATATCGTGCATTCGAAAACACAACAGTAGTGTGATCAGATTAACACTTGCTGTGTTGATGGTTAGCACTTCCTTCTGCCACCCCTTCAATTATTTGTTTGGTTAATTGACCAAATAAATAATTATCTTGATTGTGTCGTCGTTGTATTGTTGTTATCATCTTCAGTCCGAAGATTGACTTCCTGCAGTTGATTCCAAGGTTTAGGGAAGACTTCATATGATCACTTGTACCAGTCTTCTAACAAGAATATTTTCGTTAATATATTCATACTGTCTTTGCAGCCTCTATACAAGTTAACATACTGAAACAGTTTCTTTTCTGAATTTCAATTTTCTGATGCCTCATTTCGCAATAGCGATAGAGTGTCAGTGAGACTGTCTTTCCCCAGTGGGACAGAAATTGTACAACAATTCTCCTCTATATTCCGAGGATACGCTCATAAAACTAAATCTTTTGTTCGTCTTAAAATTTGAAATGTCTTTGATCAATGCGTATAACTCCTCAATCTGCGTCCTCCGTCCAGGAACGGAAGTCATAAAATCTGTGTTTTGCACTTTTTTTTTTAATTGCTCTGAGCACTGTGGGACTTAACTTCCGAGGTCATCAGTCCCCTAGAACTTAGAACTACTTAAACATAACTAACCTAAGGACATCACACACATCCATGCCCGAGGCAGGATTCGAACCTGCGACCGTAGCGGTCGCGCGGTTCCATACTGTAGCGCCTAGAACCACTCGGCCACCCCGGCCGGCTGTTGCACGTATTGCTAGTGCGGTGTTCTTCAGATGCAAAAATTTTTTTTTTCTGTTGCCGAATTCTTCTGGCTAGATCACTGCAATGTTACGCATGAATTTAACTAGTGTGTCCGCTACTTTGTTAACTGTTCTGTCAGTCTATTCGTTCGGACGCTCGCTTTGCTTCCGTGCTTCTTTAAGTCGGTGTATTTGATAATCTTAATAGATATTTATAACCTTTGATGGTTACTTACAGAGATAATCATTTCCTCTATGTGAATAATCCATCAAATCATTCCAAATGTTCGACTGCCCTTTCAAAGAGATTTGTCGAAGCCTGTCCACATTGATTCCGGTGCAAAGAATAACAGTTAATGGGAGCTCCAAAGCCGGCGATGTTGTGGCTAATGGCTCCTCGATCAGGTTGTACGCTTTTACCTATGCAGCGTTCACCTAACAGGCCTGCAGGCGCTGTCACATATTGTGGCTTGTACTTTCCTCGCCAGATGTGCCCTGTGTTGTTGTAGGGCAGGGCTGTCCAAACCCGTGGCCCGCACACGATGCTATTCTTTGGTTAGTCCATCCCGATCCCGATCTCTCTTTTTTTTTTCACTCTCTCTCCCAGTCGCAGTAGTGTTAAATAAATTAAGTACGGTCCAAAAATAGTCGTCTTCTTCCAGCGTGACCCATGTAAGATAAAAGGTTGGGGACCCCTGTTATAGATACACTGTTCCAGACAAAATCTCTTCAGAATAGATAAGTGTGTGAACAGAAATAAAGATCGGCGTTTTCGATTGAAAATTAGAAAACTGATGGCAAATATTCAAAGGCCGCTAAGATGCGACGACATTTAGAAGATATGCTCCCCAATTGCAAAGACAAGAACGAAAAATTTTTTATATGTAAGAAAGATCAGTCATTAAGAAATCAAAAAACAATGAAGTAGGCGACCCAAACAGGGATGAAAAAGCCACGGAGGCATTGTATTTGGTCAGCTGTCGCATTGCACAATCGGGCGAAGCGCACACTATCGCTGACAATTTAATAAAATCATATGTGGCAGACATAACACCATGTATGCTCGATGAAAACTCTCCCAGGGATCTTTTTACAGTGCCGCTATCTTGCTGATAACTGTACGATATCCATGTAAACATTCATCGGAGAAGACTTGCTTATGTGTGCATCGTTGCCAACCAACGCTACAGGAAACGAAATTTTTGACGTGATTAACATTTTTTTTTAAATAAACGTTCTCGAGTGGAACGGTTGTTTCGATAGGTAGAACCAAGACAATGATTGACAAAATAACAGAATCGATATCGCTAATAAAAAGTAAAACGCCAAATTGTAGTTCCAGCGACTGAAACGTAAAACACTACTGCTCTACACCGAGGTTAGACGATTATCTTGGGCAAAGTCATTAAAAAGACTATTTGAACTAAGAACTGAATTACATGCTTTTACGACTGACACTCCTTTTAAATTAAAAGACCGCTTGAGCAATGTGTCCTGGTGGTTCACACTAGCTTTATTGGCGGTTATACTTCGAAAAATCAATGAAACAAATCTATTTTTACAAGGAAGACAATAGAGTAACAAAATAACCGTCTTCAAAAAAGATTAGGGACTCTTTGCGTTGGCAAAAGGGAACTAGGAAGCTTTTTAACACAGAATGTGGTGAGACAGCAGTTTTAACAAATGAAATATTTGAAGAATTGGACCAAAGTCTCCATAATATACGCGCATCTTTTAAGACGTATTTTCCTGAAGAGCCGAGTATAAAACTGAAAATGGATTTGTGGGTTCTGGATCCTTTTGTACCGAATTTGCAGATGCCATAAAATATAGCAAACGAAACCTTCGAATTTTTCTAGAAATGACATCAGATTGAAGCATAGCATCAGTTATTCAAAACAATATCACTTGATGATTTTTGGTGCAGAGTTTCGTGATGTCTATCCACAACTCGTCACATATGCTCTGACTGCTCTGCTCCTGTTCCCTACTTGTCTCAAACCGGACTCTCAGCATAAACTGCTTCAAAGACAAAATGCCGCAACAGACTGGATGCTGAACCTGACAAGCGTCCAACTCTCTTCTGTTAAAACTGACACGAAACCGTATGTGAAAAAAAGAAAAAAAAGTCATAGCTCCCATTAAATGGAAATAATTTTGTCAGTTTACAGTGGAATGAATACAGTATTATTTTGTGTATTGTATTATTGTGTATTGTTTTGTAAATTGTCGCTGAAGTTAGCAGTGTATAATGTACCTATTTTTATACGATTTTCATTACATATTTAATTAATTAATTAATTAAAGAATAAACATAAAACCGAGTTTTGCTTAATTTAGGTTTCCGTAAAATATTTAGTATTTCAAAAGGTTTGTGTCAGAAGAAAATGTCTAAGAACTACTGTCTAGGTGAAGGTTACAAATTAACTATATTTTCAATTACAGGTTTCGGGTTGTTACACCTTCGTCACTGGGAGATGTACATGTAATGCGCCCTTATACTCCCAAATGGTTACACCATGTTCGGAGGGTGCCACAGCAATATAATTTGTAATAGCTATCACTCGTAGTTTGATGACTCATCGGTTAATTTACAAAAGGAGCACTGCGATACAATTTAATCTGAAAAAGTGCTCAGAAAGAACTGCAGCTAGTTGCCTTTTATGGTGGTTCAATTTTTGAAGACGCTATTTATGACTGTTTCTAGCATCATGGGTATAGCAGTGGTGCACATATAACCCTGTAAAAGATAATTTATGTTTTCCAGTAATGTTAATTTCACAGCATTATACAAAGTTTGTGAATAATTGCACAGTTACACGTGGCAAGACCCCTTTATGTGCAAGAATAAGAAAGGAAGCCGCCTCATTTTATGATATGGGCCAAGATGTCAGACACGATACCTGTTCGAGCCATATTTCTTTGAAGGGTAGTGAATAGAAATACTTATTTGGACGAGCTATAAAACGCGTTTGAGCCTCAGCTCGAAGACTTGGGAACAGTGGACTATGTGTGCTTTCAACAGGACGGTGCTCCACCGCGCTTTGCTATTTGGGTGCGTGAGTTACTTGATTAACAGCATCGAGGCGAAGCCACTGAAGTGGAAGTTGTTCAGTGAGATTCCTAGTCCCACCGGAATGTCCGCCACGAAGTCCGGACCTTACGACCTTATTATGATGAATAATTAAGTCCCACGTGGCTCAACGCTGGTACAATGCTAATGAAGAATTGCGCAAAGGTTTTGCGGAAGCCTTTCTAATTGTAACTCCTGAGATGCTCCACAAGATTTCGAGGACATAGAGACGCTTAGATCTCTCTGGTGCACACACAGACCCGCTGGATACATAAGTTTTATACCAATATACAGTACAGGGTGATTCAGCTCAGCTGTTCGCTGCAGATATTTCCGGAACCAATGAAGAAATCGTAATTCTGTATTCACGCAGATGAACTGTGAGGAACTTCTCTTTGAATGACATAATCTTTTCATAGTTATATTAATGAGAGAATACCGGTACCAACTTTGTTTTTCAAGTGGAACTACAGTAATGTATGCTGCTAGTGTCATAGTTTTAAAAGAGACAATTTCAATGGCGTATATCTCTTCATAATTCAGTTACTAGTTTCAGAAAATTGCAATATTCAGAATTTTGAATTCATTTGTTTTGAATATTAAATCGCTTGCTGTCTTGTGAGGAAGTTAGTGATTTCATGCCCGAAGAAGGATGTATGAAATTGGATAAGAACGAAACAGTGTGTTGGACTGCTCCGATACCGGTATAAAAGGGGCATACACCAAATGCCGCTTTCATTCTGTCTGTGTCGTTCACGTGTGTTGAGTTCTGCATGGTTTGAGGAAATAAATATCTTTCACAAACCAAGAGAATCTAGTCATGCTATTTCTTAGCAAAGAACGCAGAAGGAATGCGGAGACAACAGCTGATTCGTACGCACAAAGGCGTCCCCATAAACTATGTCCAACAGCAATGACAATTGAGGGAACGTGCAAAAAATTGTTATTGGAAGGGTACTGGAGTTCTACGCCGGGTGTTGGGGCCAAGCCTGTAACGAGCGGAGCGGACGAAATACGAGGTGTGCGAGAGAAATAATGAGACTGACTTTTTATATATCAAGGTTTTTATTCTTTTTCAAACAACAATACTGTCCCCTTCAATGTTGTCTTCGGCAGCTACACACCGGCAGAGTCGTGGTTTCCGCTTTTGGCAGCAGCGCTGAAAGGCTTCAGCTCGTAGGGTCTTTAACAAATAGGTCACATCCTTTTGAACGTCCTCCATAGGCCAAAGATGACGCCCTCTTACGAAATTTTTCAATTTCGTCAAAAGAAAAAAGTTACGAAAACTCAGATAAGGTGAATAGGGGCTCTACGGAGCAACAGGAATACCTTTTGAGGTCAAAAATCCCCTAGTGGAAGTGGTCGTGTGTCTTGGGGCGTTGTCATGACGCTACGTCACTTGTCTGCAATGTCCGATCTCACTTGATTCACCCGTTTCATGAGCCTTTAAAGGACATCTTTTTAAAACACTTGGTTGACAGTTTGTCCTGGAGAAACAAATTCCTTATGCCCTATACACCTACTGTCAGAAATGCAAATCAGCAGCCGGCCGGAGTGGCCAAGCGGTTCTAGGCGCTACAGTCTGGAACCGCGCGACCGCTACGGTCGAAGGTTCGAATCCTGCCTCGGGCATGGATGTGTGTGATGTCCTTAGGTTAGTTAGGTTTAAGTAGTTCTAAGTTCTAGGGGACTGATGATCTCAGCAGTTAAGTCCCATAGTGCTGAGAGCCATTTGAACCATTTTTTGAGCAAATAAGCATTGTGTTGATCTCTGATTTCTTCATTCGAGCTTTTTCCTATCGAGGAGATGTCTCAACGACCCACACCTCACTTTGGCACTTTGCCTCAGGATCCTACTAAAAAAATCCAGGATTCATCAACTGTAATCACACGACTGAACCATTCGTGCTCACTGGTAATCCTCTCAATGGACAGGATTCTTCGGTTGTCCTTCCTCTCAGTTGTGAGGATTTTCCGCAGAATCACTTCGCATGTGCAAAACTTCGGTCAAAATTTGATGTACTATCAAAGCGTTTCTGAAGAAGAGAAATTTGTTAACATCCAGTATTGATTTAAGTGTCAGGAAGTCATTTCTGAAAGTCATTTCTGAAAGTATTCGTATGGACAATAAATAGTTTGGACAAGAAGAGAATAGAAGCTTTCGAAATGTGGTGCTACAGAAGAATGCTGAAGATTAGATGGGTAGATCACATAACTAATGAGGAAGTATTGAATAGGATTGGGGAGAAGAGAAGTTTGTGGCACAACTTGACCAGAAGAAGGGATCGGTTGGTAGGACATGTTCTGAGGCATCAAGGGATCACCAATTTAGTATTGGAGGGCAGCGTGGAGGGTAAAAATCGTAGAGGGAGACCAAGAGATGAATACACAAAGCAGATTCAGAAGGATGTAGGTTGCAGTAGGTACTGGGAGATGAAAAAGCTTGCACAGGATAGAGTAGCATGGAGAGCTGCATCAAACCAGTCTCAGGACTGAAGACCACAACAACAACATCAAAGCGTTTAAATTTAACAGGTCACCTATCATCCTTATTGTTAAACGTCGATCTGATCTCACAAGAGCCGCGCACATGTTCGTCATTTTCGTCGGTTTTTGAAGTTGAAGGCCTTCCAGAGCGAGGTTCATCTTTAAAGGGTTCTCAGCCTGCCAAAAATTACTTGTGCCAGCGGAAAACTTGTGCTCTTGACCAGAAATGTTCCCCGAAGGCCCGTTTCAACTTCTGAAAAGTCATACTCGCGAAATCCCGAAGTTTAACACAAAACCTGATGGCATAAACGTTGCTCTAAATTCCACTGCTCCATTTTCGTAACATACAACAAGAACACAACTTCACTGAAGGCGCTCCCAAAAGGGATGAACACCAGGGTGTACACAAGTAGAACAACACAGCGTTGCCAGCTAGTTCGCAATGTTGTCAGTCTCATTTCTTTTCTCAAATGCCTCATAGATATTCTGGCAGCTGGGATAAGTCAGCCCACAGTTGTCTGATATACGGTGAAAGCGTTTAATTCTATCCGCATCATGTGTCACTTCGCCAGCAGATTAACCAGCTTGTTGCAGAAGACGGAAGGAATTCTGTTGCTTGGTTCTCACGCGACATCAGGAAAATAGGTTCTTCCTTCAAAGAATTCTCTGTACGGATGAAACTACGATTACGAATAACGGAAAGCTGAATGTAAGATATACGAGCTACTTTGGCTTCTGAGAGTTTGCGCTGAGAGGATTGTGAACGTTTGATGCCGGGTTATGGAGACTAGGTAATGGCTCTTGCTTCATTGGAGAAACCTTAACGGGTAAAGGATAAGCATAATTCCTTACCACAATGTTATCGGCTCTTCTGGAGGAAGTACCACATGAAATACGTAAACGCCTATGGAACCAGGACAATGGGTGCTCGGCTCACTACTCACTTGTGGCTGGGAAATCGCTCACCTAGCTCTTTCCAAGTCGCTAGATAGGACGCGAAGGCTTTATCAATTGGCCGGGGCTTTCGCCTGACTAGAAGGCACTAAGCTTTATTCTGTGGGGTGAATTTAAAGAAGAAGTCTAGGCACGAATCCCGACGACTAAGGCATTTCTTTCGTCCTCTCTTATTTCTTTTGCTACCTTATGTGTGTCGTATAAACATTTCGTATTTTTTAAATTGTATTTGTCCTGTATGTATCACATAGTTATGTACCATGTCTCCTCTGACTTGGGACATGGAATACCATAACAATAAAATATTTCACTGGGTCTCTGTGTATATGGTTCTGATGACATAAAATTCTTTTGTTTCTATAAAACACAGAAAACACAGAATAACTTTTTAAATTACCTTAGCATTTTTATTTTCCTTGGTTCATGACATTATTCCGCTTATGCACTTGCGTTTAAATGCAATTCTTTTCTCATAGTAGAGTTAAGTATGCCGCCGCTTCCATATGCATTCTTATAATTGCGGATATCTGACAATGGCGGCCCGGTTAACAAAAAGCTTCTTATTGCTTTGATATAGAACTTCTCTGGCATAGTCCCGTCTTTTATATGAGGGAGACAAAAGAATGAACAGACAAGTTAGGTGAAATTTGGCCTTACTTTTTTTCAATTTATTGGCTTTCGCGACGTGTTCATTCAACCATCTCAATAGTGGAATGTTAATTACAACGATACGTACGTGTTGACAACACAACATTCCGTACCCGTGTGGAGAAAATTTTCGGCCGCTCAGGAATTCGAACTCGGGTCCCCATGCTTAGCGATCCGCGGCGTTGACCGCACTCTATCGAGGCTAACGTTCGCCTTACTTTATCGCAGACAATAAAATCTACTTGATAATTACATATCGACATGATTTATTATTACGTTTGGCGGCTTATGCAATGATACAGAAGGAATCTCTTCAGCCAGTACACAAATCCTTGCACCAGCGACACAAACGTCTATTGCAGTAGACGGCGACCATTTCGAACTTTTAATGGTATAAATGGGGTTTTAAGCAGTCTTGTAAGACCACATTATTTTGTCATTTTTTTGTTGCTGTTGCTGATGTAATTTTGCGATGTAGGTCTTTATCTTGAGATTAAACTCTGAGCACTATGGGACTTAACTGCTGAGGTCATCAGTCCCCTAGAACTTAGAACTACTTAAACCTAACCAACCTAAGGACATCACATACATCCATGCCCGAGGCAGGATTCGAACCTGCGACCGTAGCGGTCGCGCGGTTCCAGACTGTACCGCCTAGACCCTCTCGGTCACCCCGGCCGGCGTAGAAGGTATTATTTAAGAATATTTATACCTCAAATACCTGTTTTACAAATCCATATTAGTTTTGATGTTCACCTTTCTTTCAAAGCTCTAA
Source organism: Schistocerca serialis cubense (assembly GCF_023864345.2). Classification (NCBI taxonomy): domain Eukaryota; kingdom Metazoa; phylum Arthropoda; class Insecta; order Orthoptera; family Acrididae; genus Schistocerca; species Schistocerca serialis. Next base: position 374,951,238 of record NC_064643.1, on the reverse strand, counting down.
TAGAATCAAGTGCTGAATGGTTACTACACTTTATTGGTAAATCGTCATTCGCTCCCAGGTTCTTTGCTTCCAATTTGTGTGTTGGTCCAAACACATGTAGCCAAGTGTGATAAGTATCATTTTTCAAATTAAACTTTTCTCGACTGTTCTTCGTTTGTTAACAGACTCACTTTTAGCTGGAGCGCCCCATCAACCTAACGCGACAGTCCCTGTAACAACCTGAACACCGGCATATTAAGAAAGCAATAATTTTCATGCTCAAGACAGTTAACTCCTAAGTTTTAAATAATTTCTTACTCTGAAACTATTAACGGGATTTCAAAGACTGAAATGCCGTTGAATTTGTGTCTTTTACAATTACGATACTAGCAGCAGAAATTACCTCAGCTCCATATGAAAAAGCGAAGTTGATACTCGATATCTGTAATTATCATAGGTATAAAAGAATACTGTATATCATTTATTGATGAGTTATTGCCATTCGTTAGGGTAAGAGCTTAAATCGTTCAAGAAATGTATGAGCTGAACAGCTTAAGTAAAGCCGCCTGGGTACTAACATGTTTGTTTGCATGGCCATTTTGCGCAGCAGCTGTTATCATCAGACATTGGTAGCTTCTCAGTTTTAATCTTGCTGGAGATTAAGAGTATTTTTACCAGATGTATTTCACTTTTGTTTGTAAAGAGTCCTCTGCAGCCATTCAAGAAACGTGGATGCATAATATGACTCTGCATTTTGGTGTTTATGGATTAAAAACATTACAAACTTCCAAAGTGGACGTATAATTTACTTACCGTGTTTTTGTTTCTTCTTTACATGTTCTGCAAAACACTGCTTTTCTTTCGTTCTTAGCAGAGGTTGAAGTCGCAAGAAATTTGGTTGCACATTCAGTCTTGGCAATTTTTCGGCCTTTTTTGAACCTACTTTGTGCTAGTGCGTCGTCGCAACTGCAGTTCTATTTGTCTTGTGCAGTTTTAAAATGATGAGGTCAAGTTGGTTCAAATGGCCCTGAGCACTATGGGACTCAACTGCTGTGGTCATTAGTCCCCTAGAACTTAGAACTACTTAAACCTAACTAACCTAAGGACATCACACACACCCATGCCCGAGGCAGCATTCGAACCTGCGACCGTAGCAGCAGCGCGGCTCCGGACTGGAGCGCCTAGAACCGCACGGCCACCGCGGCCGGCAGGTCAAGTTGGAGTAACGCCAATACAGCATAGGAAAAAGCGGGTTAAAAAAAGCGCGAAATTGCCAAGAATGAATGTACAGCCGGCCGGTGCTGCCGAGCGGTTCTAAGCGCTTCAGCCTGGAACCGTGCGACCGCTACGGTCGCAGGTTCGAATCCTGTCTCGGGCATGGATGTGTCTGATGTCTTTAGATTAGTTAGGTTTAAGTAGTTCTAAGTTCTAGGGGACTGATGACTACAGATGTTAAGTCCCGTAGTGCTCAGAGCCATTTTTTTTTTTTTTTTTCAACTTCAGTCGCCGCTAACAGCGAAGGAAAAAGCAGAGTTTGCAGAATGTGTAAACAAGAGATAAAAGCACCGTTAGTAAATTATTTTCCAATTTTATAAGCAAATACTGTTTTTAATCTACAAGTACCAGAATATAGAGGCCCACACTAAGATGAAAGTCACGGGATAGCGATACGCACACATACAGACGGCGGAAGTATCATGTACACAAGGTATAAAAGTGCAGTGTACTGGCGGAGCTATCATTTGTATTCAGGTGATTCATGTGAAAAGGTTTCCTATGTGATTATGGCCGCACGACGGGATTTAACTGACTGTGAACAGAGTGGCAATTAAAGCCAAAGGCATGGAATATTCCATCTCTGAAATCGTCACGGAATCCAATATTCCGACATCCACAGTGTCAAAAGTGTGCCGAGAATATGAAATTTCAGACAATATCTCTCACCACAGACAAAGCAGTGGGTGACGGCCTTCACTTAACGACCTAGAGCAGCGGCGTTTGCGTAGAGTTGTGTTAACAGGCAAACAACACTGCCTGAAATAACCGCAGAAATCAAAGTATCCTTTAGGACCGTGCGGTGAAATGTGGCGTTAACGGGCTATGGCAGCAGATAACCCACACGAGTGCCTTTGCTAAGAGCACGATATCGCCTGCAGCGCCTCTTCTGACCTCGTGGCCATATCGGTTGGACCGTAGACATCTGGAAAACCGTGGCCTGGTGAGCTGAATCGCGATTTCAGTTGGTAAGACCTGATGGTAGGGTCGAGTGTAACGAAGACCCCACGAAGCCATTGGCCCAAGTTGTCAACAAGGCGCTGTGCAGTCTGGTGGCGACTCCATAATGATGAGGGCTTGTTCACATGGTCCAACTGAACAGCTCATTCACTGGAAATGATTGTTTTGGCTACTTGGAAACAATTTGCAGCCATTCACGGACGTAATATTCCCAAACAACGATGGAATTTTTATGGATGACAATGCACTAAGTCGCCTATCCACAATCGTTTGCGATTGGTTTGGAGTACATGTAAGGTGGCTATAATTTCACACCTTACAGCACTCATCCAAATACTTTGCCGTGAACTACAACCACAATTAGATATCATTTGATAGGCTGTACATCTTATATATGAATATTTAAAGGAGACTGACATTGTCACGTACACCTTGTAAATAATTGTTAACGCTTATTGCATGAAAGGTGACGGAGTGTCTTTATCATAAAAACGGCGTAATGAATGATTGCATATACTAGTAGAGGTTGGAACGCCAAAGGAAATGAAACGGAAGGCGGAACTCTTAAGCCCTGGGTGGAAGGCCCACACTGGTGTGTTGGTCCTGCTTAAACACAGGAAGTAGCAAGACGGACGTCATAGCACCTAAGCGCTGAAGCTCAATAGAGTCGCCGAACCGGAAGGATTATTTTTCAGAAAGTACGAAAATCTTGGACGCACGTGAGAGGAACGAAGAAGCGGCACCTCGGAAACCACGCAAGCTGGGTTATTTCCAAGGATTTTTACTCAGAAGCGTACCATTGTACGAGTATAGGTTCTCCTCGCAAACTTTCCACGCTGGACGACAAAAGTCTAAAATATGGTTGGTCGGCGTTCGGAGGAATCTGTAGAGAGGGAGAATACTCCGCGTTTTAGGGAATACGATTCGTTTTCGGAATTACGATGGTGGGGAGCTTAGCCTTGCAGGGAGACGAGGTCTTCTGTTGCGAGCGCTCGTGTGTGACGGTCGCTCGAAATCAGCTTTGTTGGTACAGATGGACTTGCTGTCTTTGCTCTCAGGAAAGTTTATAGTTAGAACAGTTAGGCACTGTACTGTTGCGAACCTGTACGATTCTGGACTTCACCTCCGGGTTGGAAGTCGTCGTTGAGTACGCAGGGTTCAGTAATTGAGAGCACTTCCTTTGCTGATACTTACGTTGAGACGTTATCTGAACTCCGTCCTTGTGGCTGGGAGTTCGCGTTTCTCGTCTGTAGAACACAGAGAGCAGACGACAGTATTAGAGTATATTAGTCAGAGGACCGCCTTCTGCGGTCCTAATGTTTGAAAGAGTTTTTATTTTGTGGCTGGAGTTCTTCCATCGACGCAGACGAGTACGAGAACCAGCACGCCGACGCACCAGACCCAGTACACAGGGTGATATCGCAAATAGCTTCTCCTTATTAGGGCTATAAAGCTAACAGCTGTGATCACTTTAGTTTATTTCCACTGAGGTTCCACAGCACTGTAGGTCATCTTTGAAAGTGGTGTCTTCTAGTGTTTGGTACATAGATGATGTCAGTCATTTCGCGTTATTGATATTAGACCGCGCACTCATAATATGGGACAGAGTAGGCAATTGGTTAGTAATTTTAGTTAGGAAATGTAAACTTCGTAATATAAAGGTTTCTTTTTAATCTACAATAAATATATAAGCAGGAACAACGTTTATCAAAATGATTCAAATGGCTCTGAGCACTATGGGACTTAACTTCTAAGGTCATCAGTCCCCTGGAACTACTAAAACCTAACTAACCTAAGGACATCACACACATCCATGCCCGAGACAGGATTCGAACCTGCGACCGTAGCGGTCGCGCGGTCAACGTTTACCATTTAGTAGGATTAGTTGCCTTCATCATTCATTTATGTTTAGATTGTAAATTATAGAATTAAAATATCCTAAGATCTGCTTCAGGGGGTAGTCAGACAGGGCCAAATCTTTATTTTAGCGTTTATTATTTTCCGTTGCACACATCCATTTACACCCGCCTGGAGTAGCATCATGGAAGCATTCTGGACAGTTAGAGTGAATAATCTGACCACCCAGATAGACCGACATGAATCCCATCGAACATTTATGGGACATAATCGAGAGGTCAGTTCGTACACAACATCCTTCACGGGGAACACTTTCGGAATTATGGATAGCTGTAGAGGCACCATGAATCAATATTTTTGCTGGCGACTTCCAACTAGTTGTTGTGTCCATGTCACGTCGAGTTGCTGAAGTACGCCTGGGAAAAGAAGGTCTGACACGATGTTAGGAGGTATCCCATGACTGTTGTCAACTCAGTATATTACGTATCCATGATTCTCGAATGGCCACTTAAGACCACTGGTGAAAACTATTCTTTATTTGCAGTATGCTCTGGACGGAAAAACCACTGATAACTGAGCCTGTGTACTGTTTTGCCCTAGTCCCGCAGCGATGTCTTGGACGCACGTGTACACGTTGAGAGGCGACTGCAGCCGCCGCCGCTGCCGCCACCGCCGCCCCAGGAAATGCCAGCCCGTCGCGAGGCGCGCCTACTGCGCCTCCTCCTCCGCCACCAGGAAGCCGCAGCGCCAGATTAAGGCCGCACTGCGCCGGCGCACACGCGTCGCCCCACTTAAAGAAGGCGCGCTGGGCGCCACCACTCACTGCGTACGACCTCTTCTGTACTCTCTGCCTGCCTGCGTTTAGGATGGAATACGAAGTACTGAACCACGGAGCCACAATCTTCTATCAGACTAAAGTGTCATCTCAAACTTTCTATTTCTACTGGTGTTTCCCATATAATTGCATCAGCCGTCCGCGGTGGTCGAGCGGTTCTAGGCGCTTCAGTCAGGTACCGCGCGACTGCTGCGGTCGCAGGTTCGAATCCTGCCTCGGGCATGGATGTGTGTGATGTCCTTAGGTTGGCTGGGTTTAAGTAGTTCTAAGTTCTAGGGGACTGATGACCTCAGACGTTAAGTCCCATAGTGCTCAGAGCCATTTGAACCATTTAATTGCATCAACGTGGCCCTCACCGGTCAAATTAATCACTGACGGGCTCGAAAACAAGAGAGGGCACAGGCTTTGCTCACTTCAGCGGGGATCCACTATCTTCGGTTATGTTTAAGCTACCGATGGAAGTCAGCATCTTCACTGCCGAATTCCTTCCTATTAAGGACGCTCAAAAATGGCTCTAAGCACTATTGGACTTAACATCCAAGGTCATCAGTCTCCTAGACTTAGATCTACTTAAACCTAACTAACCTAAGGACATCACACACATCCATGCCCGAGGCAGGATTCGAACCTGCGACCGTAGCAGCTATGGTAGAGCACTTGCCCGCGAAAGGCAAAGGTCCCGAGTTCGAGTCTCGGTCCGGCACACAATCTGACAGGAAGTTTCATATCAGCGCACACTCCGCTGCAGAGTGAAAATCTCATTCTGAAATGTTGTACACTTCCAGCCATTTTCTTAAATGTTTCCCTCTTGGATTTGCAATTTAAGCCCAATTAGATGCGGTCTTTGATCGAAAAATAATACCGGGTGATCAAAAAGTCAGCATAAATTTGAAAACTCAATAAAGCACGGAATAATGTAGATAGAGAGGTAGAAATTGACACACATGCTTGGAATGACATGGGGTTTTATTAGAACCAAAAAAATACAAAAGTTCAAAAAATGTGCGACAGATGGCGCTTCATCTGATCAGAATAGCAATAATTAGCATAACAAAGTATGACAAAGCAAAGATGACGTTCTTTACAGGAATTGCTTAATATATCCACCATCATTCCTCAACAATAGCTGTAGTCGAAGAATAATGTTGTGAACAGCACTGTAACGCATGTCCAGAGTTATGGTGAGGCATTGGCGTCGGATGTTGTCTTTCAGCAACCCTAGAGATGTCGGTCGATCACGATACACTTGCGACTTCAGGTAACCCCAAACCCAATAATCGCACGGACTGAGGTCTGGGGACCTGGGAGGCCAAGCATGACGAAAGTGGCGGCTGAGCACACGATCATCACCAACGACGCGCGCAAGAGATCTTTCACGTGTCTAGCAATATGGGGTGGAGCGCCATCCTGCATAAACGTCGTACGTTCCAGCAGGTGTTTATCAGCCAGGCTGGGGATGATGCGATTCTGTAACATATCGGCATACCTCTCACCCGTCACGGTAGCAGTTACAAAACCAGAATCACGCATTTACTCGAAGAAAAAAGACCCGATAACTTTATTTTTGGTTCTAATAAAAACCCATGTAATTCCAAGCATGTGTGTCAATTTTTACCTATCTATCTACATTATTCCGTGGTTTATTAAGTTTTCAAATTTATACTGACTTTTTGATCACCCGGTACATTTCAAATACATTTGTACTTAGTAGGACAATATTTCATACTGAAGTCAGTGGTGGCTCTTAACCTCACATTCGCAGGTATCTGACAAACGACTTGTTTGCTGGAACGTTTTTGCTTCTTCTACCGTACATTTTCACCTCTATCAATTTGCGCTACAACTTCTGATACACCCTGTCTAAGCACAGTTTGTTACATTCCTTTATGATGAGGATGAACTGCCAGTCCCTGTACCAGGTTTCGACTCTCTTTTGTATATAAAGTACGGAATTATCCGCCAACAGCTTTGAGAAACTTCTTACGTTATAGACTACATCATCGGTAACTGCCCCACAACGCTCTTTTGAACTACGACCGAAGCTAATTTAACATCCCACGGTTTCTCAATTGTCACCCGTATTGTTCACCTATGCCAGCCTCTTTTCCAGTATATGATGTATAATTCAATGACATATTTTATACCACTTAATGGTGCTCAGAGAGCGTATCTGGTTTTGCTGTTACAGGATTGGTAAATGGCAACAAACTTCCGAAACTGGTAATAAGAACACTGTAGTTATTAGCAGTTTTTCACAATAAATTATTATACAGGTTGATTCCGTGATGACGTTACAAACTTTCAGGGATTATGGAGAACGGTGAATGTATCAAACTTCCTGGCAGATTAAAACTGTGTGCCCGACCGAGACTCGAACTCGGGACCTTTGCCTTTCGCGGGCAAGTGCTCTACCATCTGAGCTACCGAAGCACGACTCACGCCCGGTACTCACAGCTTTACTTCTGCCAGTATCTCGTCTCCTACCTTCCAAACTTTACAGAAACTCTCCTGCGAACCTTGCAGAACTAGCACTCCTGAAAGAAAGGATATAGCAGAGACATGGCTTAGCCACAGCCTGGGGGATGTTTCCAGAATGAGATTTTCACTCTGCAGCGGAGTGTGCGCTGATATGAAACTTCCTGGCAGATTAAAACTGTGTGCCCGACCGAGACTCGAACTCGGGACCTTTGCCTTTTGCGGGCAAGGTTCGCAGGAGAGCTTCTGTAAAGTTTGGAAGGTAGGAGACGAGATACTGGCAGAAGTAAAGCTGTGAGTACCGGGCGTGAGTCGTGCTTCGGTAGCTCAGATGGTAGAGCACTTGCCCGCGAAAGGCAAAGGTCCCGAGTTCGAGTCTCGGTCGGGCACACAGTTTTAATCTGCCAGGAAGTTTCATATCGGCGCACACTCCGCTGCAGAGTGAAAATCTCATTCTGGGTGAATGTATCAGTTTGAGATAAGGGACACTGACCCGGAAACGACCGAGTCGAAAGTTATAAGCGAAAATTGTTCCGATACGTCTGATAGTGGAAAACATATACCGCCACTGTTGTTTGCTAACATTGTTGGGCAGGCAGCCTTAAGAGCTATGAGCACTTGCCCATCTTCACTACTGTGAAACAAATCTATGCTACTGAACAAATGCCCATAGCTCTTAATATATACATTTCAGGGCTCATATTTACTGGATGTTTTTCTCTTTTATTGTCCCGTACTATCTCCTTCAAAAAATGTGGAAACCAAAGCGCTTGCAGTAGTAGAAGAAATGTGTTTCACAGTATCAAACAAGTTCTCACACCTCTTAGGAAATGCATTTACAGCCCATGTTGCTTGACATTTCATTCTTGTTTTTGCCCATATCACCACCTCTGAAAGTTTCCTACCCTACAATCTTAGCAAGAACGATACTGGTACAGATATCGCTATCAGACGCACGAGGAGATTTTCGCTTTGAAGTTTCGACTCCGTCGTTTCTATTTCAGGGTCCATTATCTCAGATTGATACATTTACCCTACTTCGTCATCGCTGAAATTTGGAAACATCATCAGGATATTACCCTGTGAAATCTGTAATGGCACGGATATGGACTGAGCAGTTTTTCAATTTTTTTTAATTTAAATTTTTTTATTTACATCCTTCCAACTGAGGGCAGACTAGCTATGACAAGATTCCCGCTCTTCTGTCATTGTGTTATGTCACTTTCAAGCTAACTATAAAGTAGTTTAAGACGTTAAAATAGGTGCTGATGTCCATGAGAAGATGTGGTGACGTGATGTTCATTCTCTTCATTGTGACGACACTGTGACTTGGGCTCCTGGTAACCCAGGTTCAAAAATGGTTCAAATGGCTCTGAGCACTATGGGACTTAACTTCTGTGGTCATCAGTCCCCTAGAACTTAGATCTACTTAAACCTAACTAACCTAAAGACATCACACACATCCATGCCCGAGGCAGGATTCGAACCTGCGACTGTAGCAGTCGCGCGGTTCCGGACTGAGCGCCTTAACCGCGAGACCACCGCGGCCGGCGGTAACCCAAGCTACATGCTACTTTGGTATAGATAAGGATGAAAGACGGTTTTATATGTATAGACGATGGCCGTAAGATTTAATCCGCATGTTCGACCGGTTAGAAGTTTTAATACGCTGAAGACTTTCTCTGGGTAAGCTAAACGTTAACGTACTTCAGTTTCAAATGGTCTGCAGTACCACGTAACGTCTGCGCTCAACCATTAGTTTTCGTGAAGCACACACGCAACGATACACTCGCAGATGCTTAGGGCGTAGTTTAAGGCGAGCGAACGTGTAGAGCGCTTGGCAGAAGAAGAGGGTGTCGTTTGGTGTTACAGAGTTGCTCTAATGTTTCGAGACGGCCCGTCCTCAATTTATTGGCTCATTTGCGCCGCAGCTGCGCCGGTCGCGGACAAAAAGAAAGTCAGATGGTAATCTTGCGATAGCAGTGCCAGCCAGGGCGGCGGCGCGGTGGTGGGGGCGATTTCTTACCTCCTGCCAGGAGACATTTTTCACTTGGCTTAGCGGCTGCGTGGGGAGGCAATGACGGGCGCAGCTGAGCGGGCCGCTCACACGGATTAAGCTCAGTAGCATATTTCTCCCCTCGTGCAACTTACCAAAGCCATTAATTTATTCATGATAATGGTGACTGAACTCCACGGCTAAGGAGTTAGCTACCTGAAGTGATCCAGCAACCAGCCCCTTTTTATAAATCCATACTTACACTTAGACACATTTCGGGTTTTCGTCCATCTCTAGCTGGCGTTAAATTAATATCTTCATCAGTACTGCGTTTTCGTTGACATTATCTGCCATGTGCAAAATAACAATTTGTTTAGCTACCACATTTCCTGAATTGCTTATTTACGTTTAATTAATACTTACTTTTTTGTAATATAATCATATAGAGGCATGTATCATGTTTTAAGTATTATTAACTCAGTAAACACACGTGGCTTCATAAGTATTTTATGAATGCTTAAGATCCTTGTTAACTTCACTTTATGTGTCTTTCCGATATTAACTGGCACATAACTCGACCACGTGTATCAGTGCGCCAGTGAAATTAAAAGTGTGTGTGCTAGGCATATAAATGGGACAAAAGCAGCTGCAAGTTATAGAATGAAAATAAGTGCAGCTAACTATTAATTAAACACAAATACACAACTTAGGAAACGTATTGGGTAAATGTATCGTTATTTTGCACAGAGGAGTTGCATCTTTTCTTAAAGCGATCGACAAACTTTATGGATGAAACTATAATACATTACGTCAATTGAAGATGGTTAGAAACCCTAAACACGGTTTGGTATAAATAAAGGGATCTAGAAAGTGAATGGTTGTCATATTTCTTCAAGTAACTCTGTAGTTCTTCAGAGTCAGTTTGAAGCTGAGAGTGGCATTTACAGAGAGGAAAAAATTTGTGGTATTCGTTACTGAATATATGCACGAAACATTCGTTGATTGCCTGTCTCGTGGAATAAATGCCTTGCGGACGACTACCCTACGTTCTAAACAGGTTACTAGTACTTCTTCTTGGCTACTCTTCTATCGTGCGTCAAAGAGGGCATTCTTGGAAGAGTTTGGAATGAATCGCGAATGATGTTATATTTCTGAAACTGTCTATGCAATTTATCAATGTGTTTTAATTTATACTAAAAATCAAAATAGTTAATAAATGTATTATGATCACGCTCTAAATCAATGACAAAAAACAACAGATTAAAAAACGAACAGCTACACAGTCAGAACAAAAGTAAGAACACTATACAAACACATAAATTTTACAACAGAGATATCAGTCAGGCAGACAGCGTATTCATAGACAGAGAAAACAAGCTACTAAACAGAAGGCTGAAATATAATGTACAACCTGAACTAAGCCCCAAAATTGTGAAAGATATTATTGTTGCAACAAAAAATGCTGCATATATACCAAAGTTAAGCAATTACGAGAAGACAGTAATAGCTCAGAAAGTCTGTGAAAGCCATAAACAAAGTGCTAAACAAACAAGAAGTAAGTTACGGTGCTCACTGGGATGGCAGAAAAACACCCAAAAGATATAATGAAAAAGCGAAGTAACCATGAAGCCATAATCACCAAGGAGGCCAAAAGGTATTCTTTGTGTATAATGAAAGCAGAAGAATACATAAGAAAAATTTTTCAGACAAAATTCAAACCACAACTAAAAATGCACATTTCTTGCTGATTGTGAGAAGAAGTATAGCACAGTTCTGAATATTCGGGAACAAAAGCTAAGATCACAACCAAAAGTACACAACCAAAAGTACACAAAGAAGGTTGCCTGATTCACCCAGTTGTGAACTTAAGAAACAGCCCAGGTTATAAAATTACAAATAAACTTAACCAGGTACTAGCCAAGAGATTTTTACATCAAAAACTACTATATAAAAAACAGTCAGCAGGTAACAGAGGAAATTAAAAACATCTGTATCCCCATTCAGCCCTACTAATATCATGTGACATTACAAACCTGTACGCCAACACAATCGTCCCAGAAACACTTAAAGTCATCAAGTCAAACCTCGAGAAACTGTAACTGCTTTAAATTGTTGAATTCATAGATAATCTTGGACAGGTACCAAACTACAACTATTTTTCATATATAATAATAATAAAATTTACATGCAACATAAAGGTCTCGCAATAAGTTCAAATACAGCAGATACAATTGCTGTCACGTATATTAACCCTCTTGAGCAAAAAACTCTGTGGATAAAATTATTTACTATAAAAATTATGTTGATGATACTCTGCTCCTGGTACATGGCTACACAAACATAGTTGATATACACAATAAGCAGGATTAAAATATAAAATTCACATGTTTTGTTGTTGTTGTCTTCAGTCCTGAGACTGGTTTGATGCAGCTCTCCATGCTACTCTATCCTGTGCAAGCTTCTTCATCTCCCAGTACTTACTGCAACCTACATCCTTCTGAATCTGCTTAGTGTATTCATCTCTTGGTCTCCCTCTACGATTTTTACCCTCCACGCTGCCCTCCAATGCTAAATTTGTGATCCCAAGATGCCTCAAAACATGTCCTACCAGCCGGTCCCTTCTTCTTGTCAAGTTGTGCCACAAACTCCTCTTCTCCCCAATTCTATTCAATACCTCCTCATTAGTTATGTGATCTACCCATCTAACCTTCAGCATTCTTCTGTAGCACCACATTTCGAAAGCTTCTATTCTCTTCTTGTCCAAACTATTTATCGTCCATGTTTCACTTCCATACATGCCTACACTCCATACAAATACTTTCAGAAACGACTTCCTGACACTTAAATCTATACTCGATGTTAACAAATTTCTCTTCTTCAGAAACGCTTTCCTTGCCATTGCCAGTCTACATTTTATATCCTCTCTACTTCGACCATCATCAGTTATTTTGCTTCCCAAATAGCAAAACTCCTTTATTACTTTAAGCGTCTCAGTTCCTAATCTAATTTCCTCAGCATCACCAGACTTAATTCGACTACATTCCATTATCCTCGTTTTGCTTTTGTTGATGTTCATCTTATGTCCTCCTTTCAAGACACAGTCTATTCCGTTCAACTGCTCTTCCAAGTCCTTTGCTGTCTCTGACAGATTTACAATGTCATCGGCGAACCTCGAAGTTTTTATTTTTTCTCCATGGACTTTAATACCCACTCGGAATTTTTCTTTTGTTTCGTTTACTGCTTGCTCAATATACAGATTGAATAACATCGGGGACAGGCTACAACCCTGTCTCACTCCCTTCCCAACCGCTGCTTCCCTTTCATGCCCCTCGACTCTTATAACTGCCATCTGGTTTCTGTACAAATTGTAAATAGCCTTTCGCTCCCCGTATCCCACACCTGCCACCTTCAGAATCTGAAAGAGAGTATTCCAGTTAACATTGTCAAAAGCTTTCTCTAAGTCTACAAATGCTAGAAATGTAGGTTTGCCTTTCCTTAATCTATTTCCTAAGATAAGTCGTAGGGTCAGTATTGCCTCACGTGTTCCAACATTTCTGCGGAATCCAAACTGATCTTCACCGAGGTCGGCTTCTACCAGATTTCCCATTCGTCTGTAAAGAATACGCGTTAGTATTTTGCAGCTGTGACTTATTAAACTGATAGTTCGGTAATTTTCACATCTGTCAACACCTGCTTTCTTTGGGATTGGAATTATTATATTCTTCTTGAAGTCTGAGGGTGTTTCGCCCGTCTCATACATCTTGCTCACCAGATGGTAGAGTTTTGTCAGGACTGGCTCTCCCAAGGCTGTTAGTAGTTCCAATGGAATGTTGCCTACTCCCGGGGCCTTCTTTCGACTCAGGTCTTTCAGTGCTCTGTCAAACTCTTCACGCAGTATCGTATCTCCCATTTCATCTTCTTCTACATCCTCTTCCATTTCCATAATATTGTCCTCAAGTACATCGCCCTTGTATAGACCCTCTATATACTCCTTCCACCTTTCTGCTTTCTCTTCTTTGCTTAGAACTGGGTTTCCATCTGAGCTCTTGATATTCATACAAGTGGCTCTCTTTTCTCCAAAGGTCTGTTTAATTTTCCTGTAGGCAGTATCTATCTTACCCCTAGTGAGATAAGCCTCTACAGCCTTACATTTGTCCTCCAGCCATCCCTGCTTAGCCATTTTGCACTTCCTGTTGATCTCATTTTTGAGACGTTTGTATTCCCTTTTGCCTGCTTCATTTACTGCGTTTTTATATTTTCTCCGTTCATCAATTAAATTCAATATTTCTTCTGTTACCCAAGGATTTCTACTAGCCCTTGTCTTTTTACCTACTTGATCCTCTGCTGCCTTCACTAATTCATCCCTCAAAGCTACCCATTCTTCTTCTACTGTATTTCGTTCCCCCATTCCTGTCAATTGTTCCCTTATGCTCTCCCTGAAACTCTCTACAACCTCTGGTTTAGTCAGTTTATCCAGGTCCCATCTCCTTAAATTCCCACCTTTTTGCAGTTTCTTCAGTTGTAATCTAAAGGTCATAACAAATAGATTTTGGTCAGAATCCACATCTGCCCCTGGAAATGTCTTACAATTTAAAACCTGGTTCCTAAATCTCTGTCTTACCATTATATAATCTATCTGATACCTTCTAGTATCTCCAGGATTCTTCCACGTATACAACCTTCTTTTATGATGCTTGTACCAAGTGTTAGCTATAATTAAGTTATGTTCTGTGCAAAATTCTACCAGACGGCTTCCTCTTTCATTTCTCTCCCCCAATCCATATTCACCCACTATGTTTCCTTCTCTCCCTTTTCCTACTCTCGAATTCCAGTCACCCATGACTATTAAATTTTCGTCTCCCTTGACTACCTGAATAATTTCTTTTATCTCATGATACATTTCATCAATTTCTTCATCATCTGCAGAGCTAGTTGGCATATAAACTTGTAATACTGTAGTAGGCATGGGCTTCGTGTCTATCTTGGCCACAATAATGCGTTCACTATGCTGTTGATAGTAGCTTACCCGCACTCCTATTTTTTTATTCATTATTAAACCTACTCCTGCATTAACCCTATTTGATTTTGTATTTGCAACCCTGTATTCACCTGACCAAAAGTCTTGTTCCTCCTGCCACCGAACTTCACTAATTCCCACTATATCTAACTTCAACATATCCATTTCCCTTTTTAAATTTTCTAACCTACCTGCCCGGTTAAGGGATGTGACATTCCACGCTCCGATCCGTAGAACGCCAGTTTTCTTTCTCCTGATAACGACGTCCTCATGAGTAGTCCCCGCCCGGAGATCCGAATGGGGGACTATTTTACCTCCGGAATATTTTACCCAAGAGGACGCCATCATCATTTAACCAAACAGTAATGCTGCATGCCCTCGGGAAAAATTACGGCTGTAGTTTCCCCTTGCTTTCAGCCGTTCGCAGTACCAGCACAGCAAGGCCGTTTTGATTAGTGTTGCAAGGCCAGATCAGTCAATCATCCACACTGTTGCCTCTGCAACTACTGAAAAGGCTGCTGCCCCTCTTCAGGAACCTCACGTTTGTCTGGCCTCTCAACAGATACCCTCCGTTGTGGTTGCACCTACGATATGGTCATCTGTATCGCTGAGGCACGCAAGCCTCCCCACCAACGGCAAGGTCCATGGTTCATACAACCTTTGCTCCACATTTGAATGTGAAAACAATGGTAGCATCGACTTCCTAAACGTAAATATCAGTGAAGAAAATAATTTACATGCCTCCAAAGTCTGCAGGAAAACAACAGCCACAGACGCCACCATACACAGCTCATCTTGCCACTTCTTGGCCCACAAACATGTTGAATGCAGAGCACTAGTTAACATTAACAGAGCCAGCAGTATATCACTGGATAAATATGTGAAGTTTGACGGACTCAGCACAATCAAACAAATGGCTGCAGCAAATGGCTGTGATAACACGCTATTGACAACTTCACACAGAAAAGAAAAAAACAATAATAAACCATTTGCTTCACAGAAAATGCAAAAATGCAGAAGAAAATTGGAAATTTGGAAATATGTGATAAGGTCTTTTGGGACCAAAGTGCGGAGGTCATCGATCCCTAAGTTTACGCACTACTTAAACTAACTTACGCTAACGATAACACACACGCCCACGCCCGAGGGAGGATCGAACCTCCGACTGAGGGAGCCGCGCGGACCATAACAAGACGCCCCAGACCGCGCGGCTACCCCGCTCGGCAAAATGAAGAAGAAACAAACTGCTTGCTTACCATTCATAGGCAAACTCTCCTGCAAACTAGCAAACCTTTTCAGCCTGCACAACATTAGCATTGCCTTTGCAGCACATAACGAATTGCAACACATACTGAGACACAAAATAAACACACAGACAGGATCAGACATGTATAAAAACAGTAGGTAGAACATGAAAAACCCTCTACGTGAGACAAACCGGGAGATGTTTCCAGAAAAGATACGATGAACATATAAATGCCTACCACACAAACAATTAAATAAGTTAGCAATAGCCACCCATATAAAGGACACTGGCCAGTCACTCCATGATATTGTGGATGATCTTCATATATTACACAGAAAGGACAAGGGACACCAAACGGCCTTATATGAAGAATTAGAAATTTTCATTGAAGGCACAGTACAAAGTATCATGTTACTAACTGATAAGTTAGAAAATAACATTATTAATTTATTCAAAAATTTCTCCAATGCTGAATACTTATTTTATTGAGTATGTTCTCATTAACAATATTAGTTTTCTTTACCAGATAATCATATTATCTAATAAGTGCCACGGTATTGAAACATCTAGATAGAAATCTTCAATGTATATTACTGTCTTAACAACTAAAACTAGTTTATGTTAGCAGCTGAGACTGTTTGGAAAGTTGCAAACATCTGTATGTAAAAATGTTAATATGAGATGTGTTTGCCACTGTGCTCTGTGTGCCAGACAACTAAATTTCCAACAAAAGTGTAGGTAAATGCAGTAATGAAAAGATGTAAATATGCAAATTTCTTAGTGAATACTCCACAATGTATGTATCTTTCTGCACAGGATCGCATTTCGGCACATAACCTCACTGGCACGCGTAGCAAATGAACCTAATTACGCTTCAGATTAATGTAACGTTCATGTAACTGGAATGCACCTGAAGATGGCAGCATGCGTCGTGCTAGTTAAATATTAGTAAAAGATGACTGAAGCAGTAGAAATTATATCATAATAGTAACTACTTGGGCCTCGTTTTGTTTTCGAAGCGCGAACACAACCTTTGCGGTGACCTTGTGACTGTCTATATTTCTTACTGACATAATATAAAAAAATCTTCGAGGTATCCGATAATTTTTGTACTTCACTGTTGAAAAAAATGGGAAAGAATGTATCGCAACTTTTATTTTATTGTCTCAAGAGTGACATGTTTCAGTAATTACCATATTGAGATTGGCCGGCCATAAAAACCATCTTAGTAAGTTAAACAGCAGAAAACAGTTCCTCTATCCAGTTGTTGAACTATCTGTAACATGTTTCCAATTATGGTTTGCAGATAATACTAACAGAGGTTGTCCCGCGGTGTATGTGGCAACAGCACCACTGAGATCATGCAGTCGAAGGAGAGTGATGGCTTACCCTGCCACAAGGAATAAACACTTCTCTGCTCTTCGAACAACGCTGTTCCGGTCTTCTTGGATTTTTCTACATGCCAGCTGTCCAGACGCGAATTTTATTCCTAAAATTTTCTGTCTGATTATATGTTTTATCCCTGCTTCCTTCATGTTATCTTTTACAGCATCGATCCTTTTGACCCTTCTAAATTATAGCTTTACTGCAATATTTTTTAATGTGTCCATAAAACTTTAGCGTGTTCTTTGTCATAGCCGAATAAATGTTGGTATACTATTCAATTTGTCTGTACGTTCCTTCTTTAGTAAATTTGGACCTAAATTTTTCCTTATTTCTTTCCGTTCTCTCTTTTGGTTCCCTTCAGTCTCTCTCTCTCTCTGTTCAGAATACACTACTGACCATTAAAATTGCTACACCACGAACATAAAGTGATACAGACGCGAAATTTAACCTACGGGAAGAAGATGCTGTGATGTGAAAATGATTAGCTTTTCAGAGCATTCACACAAGGTTGGCGCCGGTGGCGACACATACAACGTGCTGACATAAGGAAAGTTCCCAACCGATTTCTCATACACAAACAGCAATTGACCGGCGTTGCCTGGTGAAACGTTGTCGTGATGCCTCGTGTAAGGAGGAGAAATGAGTACCACCACATTTGCGACTTTGATAAAGGTCGGATTGGAGCCTACCGCGATTGCGGTTTATCGTATCGCGACATTGCTGCTGACGTTGGTCGAGATCCAATGACTGTCAGCAGAATATGGAATCGGTGGGTTCAGGAGGGTACTACGGAACGCCTTGCTGGATACCAACGGCCTCGTGTCACTAGCAGTCGAGATGACAGGCATCTAATCCGCATGGCTGTAACGGATCGATCCCTGAGTCAACAGATGGGGATGTTTGCAAGACAACAACCATCTGCACGAACAGTTCGACGACGTTTGCAGCAGCATGGACTATCAGCTCGGAGACCATGGCTGCGGTTACGCTTGACGCTGCATCACAGACAGGAGCGCCTGCGATGGTGTATTTAACGACGAACCTGGGTGCACGAATGGCAAAACGTCATTTTTCGGATGAACCCAGGTTCTCTGTACAGCATCATCATGGTTGCATCCATGTTTTGCGACATCGCGGTGAACGCACATTGGCAGCGTGTATTCGTCATCCGGCGTGATGGTATGGGGTGCCATTGGTTACACGTCTCGGTCACCTCTTGTTCGCACTGACGGCACTTTGAACAGTGGACGTTACATTTCAGATGTGTTACGACCCGTGCCTCTACCCTTCATTCGATCCCAGCGAAACCCAACATTTCAGCAGGATAATGCAAGACCGCATGTTGCAGGTCCTTTACGGGCCTTTCTGCGTACAGAAAATGTTCGACTGCTGCCCTGGCTAGCACGTTCTCCAGATCTCTCACCAATTGAAAAGGTCTGGTCAATGGTGGCCGAGCAACTGGCTCGTCACGATATGCCAGTCACTACTCTTGATGAACTGTGGTATTGTGTTGAAGCTGCATGGGCAGCTGTACCTGTACACGCCATCCAAGCTCTGTTTGACTCGATGTCCAGGCGTATCAAGGCCGTTATTACAGCCAGAGGTGGTTGTTCTGGGTACTGATTTCTCAGGATCTATGCACCCAAATTACATGAAAATGTAATCACATGTCAGTTCTAGTATAATATATTTGTCCAATCAATACCCGTTTATCATCTGCATTTCTTCTTGGTTTAGCAATTTTAATGGCCAGTAGTGTAGTATACTGTTCGTGGCAGTTCCTGCTGCCAGTGTACAAAAATTTCCGAGTACTCGAACTGTTCCCTATAAATGACTTTTTTTGGTCACTATTGATTGGACTGTTACAGCACCAGTCGGCAACTTCGTTAACAATATTAATGTTATAGGTAGTATACATAGTTATAGTAACTGTCACACATGGCGTTTGTCCGCTGTGCCTCTCAACAACACAGTCTGCCCCGTCGCGTTCACAATGGCTACATCGAACGCGTATCCAGCCATCAGTGTAGGACAAGTTGAAGCGAGACTCGTCCGAATACAGTGCATTTTGCCACTTAGCAAGCCAGTAATCGGCGCCTACGTGTCCATTGCATTTGCGTTGGTGCGTTCTGGTCAGTAAAAGCAGACGTAGTGTCATGCGTGCCACCATTCCAGTCAACAGAGCAGAAGACAGCATCAAACCGTCGAAGCAAACATGTGCACACCTGTTGCAGTGCTCCAGCGTCTCGCAAAGGCGAGGACAAAGCTACTCTGACGGTTACGGCCAAGCGGACAAGATGGCGACATCTCGCTCTGTGGTCACGATGCGTCGTCCAGTATCGGGTCGGCACTATGCATGGCCCTCTTCTCTCCACTATTCCCACACACATCTCACTGTCGATGCAGCGTGCCCTGCACGAGCCGCAATGTCACGGAACGACACACCCGCCTCCCGGACATCAATCATTCTGCCCGTTCGAAGGCACTCACAAGCCGATATTCCAGCCTGTGAAGTCGGCGAGGTATGGTGGCACCCGGTTACACATTCTACTTCGTATGACAGCTCCGCACCAGATGAGCGTTACGTAACACAGACTTTTCCGGTCACCAAAAGCGGACGCTGTTCGGCCCACGTGTCATTTAAATCACTTATTACGGTTCTGCTGTTCTGCACATCCTCTTATCATGGCGTGTTCCAGACCATTGCTTGTAAGTGTTTCATTTCTTATGGTTCAAATGGCTCTGAGCACTATGGGACTTAACATCTGTGGTCATCAGTCCCCTAGAACTTAGAACTACTTAAACCTAACTAACCTAAGGACAGCACACAACACCCAGTCATAACCAGGCAGAGAAAATCCCTGACCTCGCCGGGAATCGAACCCGGGAACCCGGGCGCGAGAAGCGAGAACGCTACCGCACGACCACGAGCTGCTACCATTTCATTTCTTACAAACAGTATGAAATGATGGGTGGCTGAAAACTGTATGTGCCAGAGTGTCCAACCAAACCTTTTAAAACAATTAATAGTTTACTTTTGAATGCATTACGGGAACAGCAGTGATCAATGTCTTATAAATAATTACTATTAAAAACAGTCTTGATCACGATTTATTTAACAAGGTGACTGGTTTCGACCACTACTGTGGTCATCTTCAGACCTATAAGTTGTACATAAAGCTCTAATTAGAGGGCTACATACATTAAACAAAATACATAAAGTTATAAAGCTATAAAACGTCGAATTACCATTGAGTAGGAACCTCTTTCTGTTGGAGAATTACTACTGGAGAAACCAGTGCACGTCTTACTATATATAATGGAGGCTCCACCCACTTCTGACTGCATGATGTCATTATTAACCAATGAGTTATAAGTCGAATTACAATTTAAAATTTCTTAGTTAAAAGAACATTGTCAAGAATTAGAAATAAATACACACTAAACTTAGCTTATTAAACAGCTATTGTCAATTAAGAAGCGTTAAAAATATTTAAATATGTAGTAAAATGAACTTCGGTTTGGCAGTACATGGGTTGCCCTCTCAAAGCCTGTCAGTGAACCATTTGGAACCACTGGTTGCTATGGTGAAGTTAGACGCCGTTGTAAAGATGAAGCAGCAGGCTTTTTCCACTGAAGTTGTTGTAAAGTCGATAGTCGAACTAGTGGTTGCCATGGTGAGGACAAACGCCAGTGCAAAGATGTGGCAGCAGGCTTCTTTCCAACGAAGTTGATGCGAAGTAGAATGGCAAAGACTGTGGCGTTGGGCGATGTATTATTGAGCAGCAACTTGTCTTTATTGAAACGAAAAGAGTAAGCTACAATAATCTGTAGCTGACATGCATACTACATGCTGCCCAAATACGATACGAAGTAGTTGTCCGTATATATGAAATATTATCTATGAAGTTGATATGTAGGTTACATGAGCCTTTTTTTCATTTAAGGCATTGCTATTCCTCAAGTTATATGCCAGTCATATAAGCAAATAAAATGAAAGAATTTAAAATTATAAAATTATGAGACAGTGTCAAAAGTAAAACGATGTGAATTAGCAATATGCAGTCTAAAAGCATAAAAGCAAAAATTGTATAACAGATAGTCAATCATAAAATAATGTTTGGTAAAAGACAATTACAATGTAAAGATAAAATATTTGCTAAAAGTCTTTATAATTAATATATATATATATGTATATATAACCTTTTAAAACAAAGGACAGAAGAGTAAACATTCTAAAGCAGATCATCGAAAAGCTCAAAGAAATGTTTGTCTTTGAACTGAAGTTGTTCGTTTAAAACAGATAATGGATTACTTTTGTGAAGTGAAAAAATTTCAATTTCTTCTAAGGTATTTAGCAGTGGTCCTTTTGGCACAGTATGTAATATTTTCAAATTGCTAGAAATGCAACCCTCGGAATGATTGTATCCATCAAGATGTTGACCAAATATTGATTTGATACGTGCAGTACCAGTAGCATGTTCTTTGAAACCTGTTAAAAAGTTACAGCCAGTTTAGCCAATATACTGTTTCTCACAGTCATTACATATTATTTTAGAAACGCCTGACTTTTGGTATCTATTTGAGTCTCCAATTGTGTGTTTCAGTTTCATCTGTAGGGGGTTATTAGTTTTAAATGCTATTGTCACGCTTGTGTTCTTAAATAATTTATTTATTTTATCTGAGATAGATCCCATGTATGTCATTTGTGTAAATCTCTTCTTGGAATTTATAACAGCGTCATTTTTTTCTTGTAATTTTTGATATAACAGATCAACCTGAAGGGAATTATAATTGTTAGCAACTGCTATCTGTTTTAATGTATCAGTTTCCTTTTGGATTGCATCATGTTGGAGAGGTAATTTCAGTATCCTATGTATCATAGTTTTAAAAAATGCCATTTTGTATCTTAATGGATGGCATGATGTAGCATTTATTATTATTTCGGTTGATGTGGGTTTTCTATAAATAGAAATATTATGTTTTCCATTCTGATTTGTAATTGTGAGGTCAAGGAAATTAATACTATTGTTACTTTCGTGTTCTACTCTAAATACAAGTTTTGGATGTAAATTATTCAAGTTGTTTGCGAAAGTGTCAATTTCTTCCTTAGAGCCGTTATATAATAGCAGTGTGTCGTCAACATATCTTTTGTAGTATATAATTTTATTTGTTATTTCTGGATTATTTTTGAAAAATTGGATTTCAACGTAGTTGACGAAGATATCTGCTATGGTGCTAGCCAGGGAATTCCCCATTGCAAGTCCATCTTCCTGTATGTATATTTTATTATTAAATGAAAAATAATTAAAATCTGGAGTAATTCTTAACAGTTCGATGAATTCTGCTATTTCTTTGGGGCTCATGATTTTGTGATGCGTTAAGTTATCATTAATGATAGAAATAGTCTCTTGAATAGGTATATTCGTGTAAAGATTTGTAATGTCCAACGATGCAAACCTTGCGTTTTTTGGAATATCCACATCATAAATTAACTTAGTTAATTCAAAACTGTTTTTAATACTATAATTTCCTTCATAAACGTACAAGGATTTTAAGAACTGATTGAGCTTTTTGTTCAGGTTATAAGAGGGTCTGTTGGTATTGTTAACAATTGGACGAATTGGTAAATTTGGTTTGTGTAATTTTATTTGCGATCTCAACTTAGTTAAAGTGGGGTTCATAACTCTAAGTGTTATTTTATCTTTAGGTGAAAGTAAAGAGTCACTATCATCAATCAGCTTTTTAATTTTTGTTTGAAATCTTGAAGTCGGGTCTTTATTAACCTCAGTTATTCCATTAGCGTTAAAAAATTGTAAAATTTTAGAAACGTAATCATCTTCACTAACAATGACTAGAGTATTCCCTTTATCTGCCTTGATTGGAATAGCTTTATTAGTTATTAACTTCTGGTTGATTTGCTTTATAAGTTTTAATTCATTATTATGTTTATTTTTATCTTTTTCATTAGTAATGACATTCTTAGTACATTTCAAGATTTAATGTATCTTTTTCTTTATATGCATCTTTAATTTCAGATCTAATCCACAGAATGCTACTCTTCTGTCGAAAAAACTTTTCTATATTTGATCTTGTATAAAAACTAATTTTTACATAATTAGGAATCACATTATTCATTAGGCATTGTTTGTTAAAAGATATTTTGGAATTAAGTTTCATAATTGTAGTGCGTAACCCTCTAAACTTCTTGTAATCTCCCAATACCTGACTTAAAAATTAGCAGTCAGTTGTCACCATTAATATTTTCACAGCTACTTAACTTTACAGATGACAAAATTAATGCAGTGCGAGAAACTATTCTTAATAAGCATTATAATAAAATTGCAGCTCTTGTTAGTCACCAAAATGTGTGTTCACAAGATGTTTCACCAAACGTACAAAACTTTTATCCAAGAGTAACCAATCTAACCAAAATTTCTTTTACTCCTGCTGAGACAACACATTTAAACAAAGGCCTAAAATATAATTTAGCTCCACAATTCAGCAATGCAAATATTAAACGTGCGATTGCTTATGTGAAGATTGCTGCAAAACATGCACAATTTAGTAGGTCTGAAATATGTGACATTGCATGTAAAACTAAGAATGTCATTACTAATGAAAAAGATAAAAATAAACATAATAATGAATTAAAACTTGTAAAGCAAATCAACCAGAAGTTAATAACTAATAAAGCTATTACAATCAAGGCAGATAAAGGGAATACTCTAGTCATTGTTAGCGAAGATGATTACGTTTAATGGAATAACTGAGGTTAATAAAGACCCGACTTCAAGATTTCAAACAAAAATTAAAAAGCTGATTGATGATAGTGAATCTTTACTTTCACCTAAAGATAAAATAACACTTAGAGTTATGAACCCCACTTTAACTAAGTTGAGATCGCAAATAAAATTACACAAACCAAATTTACCAATTCATCCAATTGTTAACAATACCAACAGACCCTCTTATAACCTGAACAAAAAGCTCAATCAATTCTTAAAATCCTTGTACGTTTATGAAGGAAATTATAGTATTAAAAACAGTTTTGAATTAACTAAGTTAATTTATGATGTGGATATTCCAAAAAACGCAAGGTTTGCATCGTTGGACATTACAAATCTTTACACGAATATACCTATTCAAGAGACTATTTCTATCATTAATGATAACTTAACGCATCACAAAATCATGAGCCCCAAAGAAATAGCAGAATTCATCGAACTGTTAAGAATTACTCCAGATTTTAATTATTTTTCATTTAATAATAAAATATACATACAGGAAGATGGACTTGCAGTGGGGAATTCCCTGGCTAGCACCATAGCAGATATCTTCGTCAACTACGCTGAAATCCAATTTTTCAAAAATAATCCAGAAATAACAAATAAAATTATATACTACAAAAGATATGTTGACGACACACTGCTATTATATAACGGCTCTAAGGAAGAAATTGACACTTTCGCAAACAACTTGAATAATTTACATCCAAAACTTGTATTTAGAGTAGAACACGAAAGTAACAATAGTATTAATTTCCTTGACCTCACAATTACAAATCAGAATGGAAAACATAATATTTCTATTTATAGAAAACCCACATCAACCGAAATAATAATAAATGCTACATCATGCCATCCATTAAGATACAAAATGGCATTTTTTAAAACTATGATACATAGGATACTGAAATTACCTCTCCAACATGATGCAATCCAAAAGGAAACTGATACATTAAAACAGATAGCAGTTGCTAACAATTATAATTCCCTTCAGGTTGATCTGTTATATCAAAAATTACAAGAAAAAAATGACGCTGTTATAAATTCCAAGAAGAGATTTACACAAATGACATACATGGGATCTATCTCAGATAAAATAAATAAATTATTTAAGAACACAAGCGTGACAATAGCATTTAAAACTAATAACCCCCTACAGATGAAACTGAAACACACAATTGGAGACTCAAATAGATACCAAAAGTCAGGCGTTTCTAAAATAATATGTAATGACTGTGAGAAACAGTATATTGGCTAAACTGGCTGTAACTTTTTAACAGGTTTCAAAGAACATGCTACTGGTACTGCACGTATCAAATCAATATTTGGTCAACATCTTGATGGATACAATCATTCCGAGGGTTGCATTTCTAGCAATTTGAAAATATTACATACTGTGCCAAAAGGACCACTGCTAAATACCTTAGAAGAAATTGAAATTTTTTCACTTCACAAAAGTAATCCATTATCTGTTTTAAACGAACAACTTCAGTTCAAAGACAAACATTTCTTTGAGCTTTTCGATGATCTGCTTTAGAATGTTTACTCTTCTGTCCTTTGTTTTAAAAGGTTATATATACATATATATATATTAATTATAAAGACTTTTAGCAAATATTTTATCTTTACATTGTAATTGTCTTTTACCAAACATTATTTTATGATTGACTATCTGTTATACAATTTTTGCTTTTATGTTTTTAGACTGCATATTGCTAATTCACATCGTTTTATTTTTGACACTGTCTCATAATTTTATAATTTTAAATTCTTTAATTTTATTTGTTTATATGACTGGCATATAACTTGTGGAATAGCAATGCCTTAAATGAAAAAAAGGCTCATGTAATCTACATATCAACTTCATAGATAATATTTCATATATACGGACAACTACTTCGTATCGTATTTGGGCAGCATGTAGTATACATGTCAGCTACAGATTACTGTAGCTTACTCTTTTCGTTTCAATAAAGACAAGTTTCTGCTCAATAATACATCGTCCAACGCCACAGTCTTTGCCATTCTACTTCGCATCAACTTCGTTGGAAAGAAGCCTGCTGCCACATCTTGGCACTGGCGTTTGTCCTCACCATGGCAACCACTAGTTCGACTATCGACTTTACAACAACTTCAGTGGAAAAAGCCTGCTGCTTCATCTTTACAACGGCGTCTAACTTCACCATAGCAACCAGTGGTTCCAAATGGTTCACTGACAAGCCTTGAGAGGGCAACCCATGTACTGCCAAACCGAAGTTCATTTTACTACATATTTAAATATTTTTAACGCTTCTTAATTGACAATAGCTGTTTAATAAGCTAAGTTTAGTGTGTATTTATTTCTAATTCTTGACAATGTTCTTTTAACCAAGAAATTTTAAATTGTAATTCGACTTATAACTCATTGGTTAATAATGACATCATGCAGTCAGAAGTGGGTGGAGCCTCCATTATATATAGTAAGACGTGCACTGGTTTCTCCAGTAGTGATTCTCCAACAGAAAGAGGTTCCTACTCAATGGTAATTCGACGTTTTATAGCTTTATAACTTTATGTATTTTGTTTAATGTATGTAGCCCTCTAATTAGAGCTTTATATACAACTTATAGGTCTGAAGATGACCACAGTAGTGGTCGAAACCGTTCACCTTGTTAAATAAATCGTGATCAAGACTGTTTTTAATAGTAATTAATTAATAGTTTGCTTTTTGCTAATTTGTTGTTACATTGTTTGCTTGCCATGGTAAGAAGGGTTAATTTTGTGAATAATTGTAAAATTATATGCCAAAGTGAAACCACCTTTTAAAGAAAAATTGATTGTTTACCTTTTGGCAGCTTCTTGTTGCATACGTTGTGTACTATGATAATAAAGGTAAATTCTGTGAAATAAATTAAAATTTAATTTTTTTATGGTATTGGGATTCAAATGATTAAGATGAAGTTTTCGGGTAACTTTTAAACACTGTCGATAATACACTACTGGCCATTGAAATTTCTACACCACGAAGATGACGTGCTACAGACGCGAAATTTAACTGACAGGAAGAAGATGCTGTGATATGCAACTGATTAGCTTTTCAGAGCATTCACACAAGGTTGGCGCCTACAACGTGCTGACATGAGGAAAGTTTCAAACCGATTTCTCATACACAAACAGCAGTTGACCGGCGTTGCCTAGTGAAACGTTGTTGTGATGCTCGTGTAAGGAGGAGAAATGCGTACCATCACGTTTCCGACTTTGATAAAGGTCGGATTGTAGTCTATCGCGATTGCGGTTTATCGTATCGTGACATTGCTGGTCGCGTTGGTCGGTGGGCTCAGAAGGGTAATACGGAACGCCGTGCTGAATCCCAACGGCCTCGTATCACTAGCAGTCGAGATGACAGGCATCTTATCCGTATGGCTGTAACGGATCGTGCAGCCCCGTCTCGATCCCTGAGTCAACAGATGGGGACGATTGCAAGAAAACAACCATCTGCGCGAACAGTTCGACGACGTTTGCAGCAGCATGGACTATCATCTCGGAGACCATGGCTGCGGTTACCGTTGACGCTGCATCACAGACAGGAGCGCCTGCGATGGTGTACCCAACGACGAAGCTGGGTGTACGAATGGCAAAACGTCATTTTTCGGATGAATCCAGGTTCTGTTTACAGCATCATGATGGTCGCATCCGTGTTTGGCGGCATCGCGGTGAACGCACACTGGAAGCGTGTATTCGTCATCGCCATACTGGCATATCACCTGACGTGATGGTACGGGGTGCCATTGGTTACACGTCTCGGTTACCTCTTGTTCGCATTGACGGCACTTTGAAAAGTAGACGTTACATTTCGGATGTGTTACGAACCGTGGCTCTACCCTTCATTCGATCCCTGCGATACCCTACATTTCAGCAGGATAATGCGAGACCGCATGTTGTAAGTCTTGTACAGGCCTTTCTGGATACAGAAACTGTTCGACTGCTGCCCGCTGCGCGGGATTAGCCGAGCGGTGTAAGGCGCTGCAGTAATGGACTGTGCGGCTGGTCCCGGCGGAGGTTCGAGTCCTCTATCGGGGATGGGTGTGTGTCTTTGTCCTTAGGGTAATTTAGGTTACGTAGTGTGTAAACTTAGGGAGTGATGACCTTAGCAGTCAAGCCCCCCAAGATTTCACACACATTTGAACATTTGACTGCTGCCCTGGCCAGCACATTCTCCAGATCTCTCACCAATTGAAAACGTCTGATCAATGGTGGCCGAGCAACTGGTTCGTCACAATATACGTCAGTACTCTTGATGTACTGTGGTATTGTGTTGAAGCTGCATGGGCAGCTGTACCTGTAAACGCCATCCAAGCTCTGTTTGACTCGATGTCCAGGCGTATCAAGGCCGTTATTACAGCCAGAGGTGGTTGTTCTGGGTACTGATTTCTCAGGATCTATGCACCCAAATTGCATGAAAATGTAATCACATGTCAGTTCTAGTATAATATATTTGTCCAATGAATACCCGTTTATCATCTGCATTTCTTCTTAGTGTAGCAATTTTAATGGTAATTATCAGTTACCGTGATTCAGAGGTTCATAATAACGGTACCTATGCAAGTAAAATAAGCACGCAGTGTCCGGCATGAGGCGCAAGTGTGGTTTTAACTAACGTAGTGAACACGTGGAAAGGGTTTTGGGGTCATCACAAGGGTTCTGAGGTCGCCAAACTATGTTTTTAGTTGCCATTTTTTCGCCAATAAAACTTTATGACGTCCTGTCTCTGTATAATGGGCGCTCCACGCCTATACGGGTTGTCTTGACCTGGAGATTACTCCATGGTACAAATGGCGCCGTAAACAGCAAAAAAAAAAAAAAAAAAAAAACTGTTTTGCCATACGAAATTCTTTGTCCGTGGAAATCAAACACCACATTTTTTTGTTACACTTTAGATGTAACCTAAAAGTGTCGTGCAATTTAATGTAAAGTAGCGTAAAGTGAACATGATTTGTATAGGATACGATTTTGTTTTAACCTTATATTATGTACTTATTTGTTTGTTTATATGTGAGAATGTATGTAAACGTGTCGAAGCAAAAACTGTCAAAACTTCACTGGCCGACGGAGTTCATTTTATATAAGCAGCACATCCTGCTGTAACAAGGAAAAGAAAGAAACCAGCTGACAAATGCTCCTGTCAGAGCACAAAAAAGGGCAAACATGGCCCTTTTAAAAAGGATCTGACAGAAAGTTTCATTATGAGGACGCATCACGTCTTACTCCTTGTACTCATTAGCTATAACTATTTGGTTTAAAGTATTCAACCTGGCACGTATTTCTTCTATTGCTAAAGGTAACAGAAGTACTCTATGAATCATCTGAGCTAAAGAAGACCTTGCATTTGGATGGCTGGCAAGAACTTGTATTAATGAACACATCAGTATGTGTCGGCATCCTATATATTGCGAATGTATGCCTGATCCCGGCTATTGAGATAGTGGGATCCAAATAATTAATAGAACCTCCCTATTCCACTTCTTTGGCTCAATCCGTTTTCGAAAGCATGCTACTTGCCAGTTGCGAAAATTCGTTAACATCGGTATTACCGTATTTTATTAGAACAAGGGTATCGTCCATATACCACTTGTAATAGATGACTCTGTCTTCCAATTGTTGAAATTTTTCGTATTTCTGTTGAAGTTACGTGAACTGGCGCGCACCAGCGACATCTGGCTCGCTATAATGTAGGAAAGTTACTCGTCGCTGCACGGCTGTACACTTCGTTTCCTTGAAGTGTTAACATGTATGGCGTAATGACGTTCTTGGTATTCGAATTTTGTAGCTTTGTAACGGAGATTGTAGGGCTAATTAATGTGACTATACCATCAAAATACGTTGTGACGCGAATGTGTAGTATACTGCACTTACGCGGGTATGGAAGTGTGATATCTGAAAATAGTGCTTCCTGAGTCTGTGGAATTTGGAAACATTGTACGTCAAGCCAGCTCTATATACTAATTTCTGTCTGAAGATGGGTACCGTCGACCTTAACTGATAACCTGACTGATAAATATTTGTGGTTCGTTGTGGATTTATAATAAAATAAAATTAACTTCCACGGTACTCGACTGAACTATAATGGGTTCAAGTGCTACACTGAGATGGTGGAGTGTGTATATGAGAGGAACTCGTGGCAGAGCGTATCAAACCGGTCATGAAACTGGTAACTCCAAATCCCCTCCCCCCTTTTTTATGAAAAAGGAGGATGTTCGTATGCATATACTGAATCTCGGAGTATATTCGGTTGTTGCCAGCCGACCATGGCGTGGATTTAGCCTGAATGTTGTGGGCGATGCCTACAGCTTACTGCGCTGAGGTTAGCTTCCCGGCTGTAAGTTAGCAGCAACAGCGGACGCACTGCCGCACCCGACGCCAAGTAGGTCGCACAACAAACAGCCTGGGCGCCGCACCACACAACACACAGCTCGCCGATGAACGCTGCTCAGCCTATTCGCTCACTCCACACTCTACTCCCAACGCTCACTTTTCGGATCTATTCGCTAGCTCTGATGTAACGATATGAATTTAGAAAGGCGTCTTGTCGTCTATATAATTTCCTTACCGTTGTTGTTGCGGTCTTCAGTCCGAAGGCTGGTTCGATGCAGCTCTGCATGCTTCTCTGTCCTGTACGATCCTCTTCATCCCCGAACAGCTACTGCAGCCTACATCCTTCTGAATCTGCTTACTGTATTTCTCTCTTGCTCTTCCTCTACGATTTTTACCGCCCACACTTCCCTCCAATACGCATATGGTGATCCCTTGATGTTCAGAATGTCTCCTGTCAACTGATCCCTTCTTTTGGTCAAGTTGTGTCACAAATTTCATGTCTCACCAATTCTTTTCAGTATCTCCTCATTAGTTACTCACCGATACCTCTAATCTTTCACATTCTTCTATAGCACCACATTTCAAAGGCTTCTATTCTCTTCTTGTCTAAACAACTTATCGTCCATGTTTCACTTCCATACATGGCTACACTCCAGACAAATACCTTCATTAAAGAATTCCTAACACTTAAATCTATATTAGATGTCAACAACTTTCTCTTCTTCATAAATGCTTTTCTTGCTATTGACAAGCTGCATTTTATATTCTGTTTCGGCCAACATCAGTTATTTTGCTGCCAAAATCGCTTGATACGGGCAAAACTTCAGGTCCAGATTGTATACCGATTAGGTTCCTTTCAGATTACGCTGATACAATAGCTCCCTACTTAGCAATCATATACAACCGCTCGCTCACCGATAGATCTGTACCTACAGATTGGAAAATTGCGCAGGTCGCACCAGTGTTTAAGAAGGGTAGTAGGAGTAATCCATCGAACTACAGACCTATATCATTGACGTCGGTTTGCAGTAGGGTTTTGGTGCATATCCTGTATTCAAACATTATGAATCACCTCGAAGGTAACTATCTATTGATACGTAATCAGCATGGTTTCAGAAAACATCGTTCTTGTGCAACGCAGCTAGCTCTTTATTCGCACGAAGTAATGGCCGCTATCGACAGGGGATCTCAAGTTGATTCCGTATTTCTAGATTTCCGGAAAGCTTTTGACACCGTTCCTCACAAGCGACTTCTAATCAAGCTGCGGGCCTATGGGGTATCGTCTCAGTTGTGCGACTGGATTCGTGATTTCCTGTCAGGAAGGTCGAAGTTCGTAGTAATAGACGGCAAATCATCGAGTAAAACTGAAGTGATATCAGGTGTTCCCCAGGGAAGCGTCCTGGGACCTCTGCTGTTCCTGATCTGTATAAATGATCTGGGTGACAATCTGAGCAGTCCTCTTAGGTTGTTCGCAGATGATGCTGTAATTTACCGTCTAGTAAGGTCATCCGAAGACCAGTATCAGTTGCAAAGCGATTTAGAAAAGATTGCTGTATGGTGTGGCAGGTGGCAGTTGACGCTAAATAACGAAAAGTGTGAGGTGATCCACGTGAGTTCCAAAAGAAATCCATTGGAATTCGATTACCCGATAAATAGTACAATTCTCAAGGCTGTCAATTCAACTAAGTACCCGGGTGTTAAAATTACGAACAACTTTAGTTGGAAAGACCACATAGATAATATTGTGGGGAAGGCGAGCCAAAGGTTGCGTTTCATTGGCAGGACACTTAGAAGATACAACAAGTCCACTAAAGAGACAGCTTACACTACACTCGTTCGTCCTCTGTTAGAATATTGCTGCGCGGTGTGGGATCCTTACCAGGTGGGATTGACGGAGGACATCGAAAGGGTGCAAAAAAGGGCAGCTCGTGTGATATTATCACGTAATAGGGGAGAGAGTGTGGCAGATATGATACGCGAGATGGGATGGAAGTCATTAAAGCAAAGACGTTTTTCGTCGCGGCGAGATCTATTTACGAAATTTCAGTCACCAACTTTCTCTTCCGAATGCGAAAATATTTTGTTGAGCCCAACCTACATAGGTAGGAATGATCATCAAACTAAAATAAATCAGAGCTCGAACCGAAAGGTTTAGGTGTTCGTTTTTCCCGCGCGCTGTTCGCGAGTGGAATGGTAGAGAGATAGTATGATTGTGGTTCGATGAACCCTCTGCCAAGCACTTAAATGTGAATTGCAGAGTAATCATGTAGATGTAGATGCAGAAATAGCAGAACTCATCTGTTACTTCAAGTGTCTCGTTTCCTAATCTGATTCCCTTACCATCAACTGATTTATTCGACTATACTCCATTATCCTAGTTTCACTTTTTTATGTACATCTTATATTCTTCTTTCCACAGCGTTATGCTGTAAAAAATATATCATGGGGCAAAATAACTCGGTAAATTCATCTAGACCAGGAGCATCCTTTATACCTTTACCCGACTAATTTTTGTTCATGGAGTTGGAATCAGTTTTCACAGACAAATGGGACATCCATGTACTTTCTAATTACTTTTTTTCTCTCGGTTTCAAGTCAAAGTCGCAAGACAATGTCACGGCAAACTTTGACATCTCACCAAATACTTTCGCTTCAGTTCGGTTTCAGCCACTTTTCGGCTATTGTGTCAGAATTATACGTAACGAAAGAAAAATAAAAAAGTAAAGATCAACAGGATTATAGCAACAGAATGTTGTTTTGGAGAAATCGACAAAAAGGACAGAGATTTATTGATATATTTGTACAAAGCTTGTTTTCTTGATTAAGATGATTGTATCGCGGCAGATCCGCCTGTCGCTAGCGATCATTTTTGTTTAGACTTGGCACCAAAATTGCATGTGCTCTGTGACTGTGTGATGTGCAGTTTGGCGCGTAAATGGTGAAATTGAGGTTGTGGGGGACCGTTCTCCTTACAGAAAGTCGGAATATAATAACAGCATAAAGGAACTAGCATTGATAAGAGAGTCTGTTAATGAACGAAGTATAATTCATAGTGGATGTTCTTGACAAAAGTTGTTTGGCAAATTTTCCACACTGTTGTGAAGTGAAGCAATAGGCAAGTCGCGTCCAAACACTTCAAAATATGGACACTTGTTTCCTCGAGAATATATAACATAAAAGCACATTTCGGAAGCAGCATATAACGCCATTTTACTTTCTAATTGCGAAATAACATGCAAAACTATTTTTCTCGTTTACTGGACTTAATTTTTTCGCTCTTGAGACGATTTTAACTAAAACCGGTTTTTCATCTATTTATATTCTTATTCGTGTTGGTATTATGGAATATATGGCTCAGCAACTCAATATCTAAACCCACTGAAATCTAGGAATGGCTCTAGTTTCCTGAAAGCTATTCCATTAACATACGATGGAAGGACCACTTCTACGAACTCTTGAATAAACACCCAGAGCACGATGAAACAACGCTTCCAAAATTCCTCAAGAATCTACAAAACCTCATCTTGGTGAAGTTCCCTCTCTACAATAAGTGGAGAAAGCTATTAAGCAACTCAAAAACTAAAACGACACCGGATCGGATGGAATCCCTGCTGAATTTTTCAAGGATGTATCCTGGCTGAACATATGTTGTCAAAATATGGAGGACTGAAACCATTCCTCCTAATTTCAGAGATACACTGACAGCTACCATCTTAAAAAGGCGACAGAATTGACGGTAGGAAGTATCGTGAAATCTCCCTTCCATCTGCTGGTGGAAAAATACTTTCTCGGATTCCATCCAACCGCCTGATATCTCTCGCTGAAGATTGTTTGCCTGAAACACAGTGTGGATTCCGCCTAATCGCAGTACCACAGATATGGATTTCTGTGTCAGACATATGTAGGAGAAGCACAAAGAACAGCATCATCTGTACGCGGTATTCATAGAACTTGTCAAGGCCTTCGACTAAGTCAAAAGAAATGTCTTGTGAAAGATCTTAGCTAAAACAGGCTGTCCTGTGAAGTACATTTTCTTAGACTACTGCACGATAACATTAATGGCATGGCTCTTGTCAACAATAGCACTAGAGAGAATTTCGAAATCAGAACGGGTGTGAAGCAAGGTTGTGTGATAGCTCCAACTTTGTTTTCAATATTTGTTGGAACTATACTCCATCATGTCGACGGTAAGTTGCCAAAAGGCATGGAAGTACATTACTGGACTGATGGTGGTTTGTTCAATCTCAGTAAACTACAGGCCAAGACTAAAGTGTTCACTACAGCCGTCACTGAACTTGAATATGCAGATGATAATTTCGTCCTCGGCAACTCAGTTTTCTCCTCCGATTGCGAAAACATTCTGTTACCACCCACGTATATAGGGAGAAATGATCATCACAATAAAATAAGAGAAATCAGGGCTCGCACAGAAAAACTTAAGTGCTCGTTTTTCCCGCGTGCCGTTCGAGAGAGGAACGGTAGAGAGACAGCTTGAAGGTGGTTCATTGAACCATCTGCCAGGCACTTTATTGTGAATAGCAGAGTAATCAAATAGATCTAGATGTAGATATTCCCTTGTGTTTCCAGTTCGCAATCGCATCACCAAGGCAGTTTTAGAAGGGCTGAAACTTCGGTGATGGATTTGTTATGACTAGTCCACGCTAGCAGTCACTGACCGACCCATTCAACTCTTACTGCTTCTCCACCGACAGCTGAATACTCCACGCCTCCTTTTGTACTAGCGGGCTGGCGTGCCTTATGTGAAGTCTAAGTGTTTAATTCTCCCCTACATAGTGATCTCCATCCACTTTTTATCAGGTAGTGTACACCCCTTTATCGAAACGGCTAGTCTAGTCAGCCACTGAACGTAGCTCAGAGGGTACAACTAATACTCAGGATTTTAGAAGTCTAGACTCAGCACAGAAAAATGATGATTGACGTTACTGATCCACTCGCGTGGCCGATAAGATTTAAGGGCCGTGTTGGCGTACGTCACAGCACTTGGCACTACAGGTCTTACGAGTTGCATCTACAGCAGAGAGCGAGTTACTAGAGGGTGAACCACAAAGCCGGCCGTTGTGGCCGAGCGGTTCTAGGCGCCTCAATCCGGAACCACGCGGCTGCTACGTCGCAGGTTCGAATCCTGCCTCGGGCATGGATGTGGGTGATGTCCTTGGGTTAGTTAGGTTTAAGTAGTTCTAAGTTCTAGAGGACTGATGACCTCAGATGTTAAGTCCCATAGTGCTTAGAGCCATTTGAACCATTGTTGATCCAGAAAGAACGCCCCTTTTCAACTGTTTACAATACTTTTACTAACACAGGTGTTCATGATTTACAAATACAGACGTGTTATTGGGCTTCGTAGTTTCGTGTGGCATACAGCTCTCATTTCTTAAGGATCACATAACTGAGATGAGCACCAGTCTCATAGCTCGTCTACATGAGCGCACCTATGAAGTGTTTCCATGTACAGCGACAGGAATACCAGCGACTTCTCTAAGTATGTCGGCCTCCAGAGCCTCAAAGTTCGCGATTTTCGAACAGTTTGGACTTAAAGTATCCCCAGAGGAAGAAACTGGGAGCCATCAGATTGGGTGAACGGGCCGGCCGAGTCACTAGGACAGGTGAAAAACGTCCAGGAAACCATTCACGCAGTTCGTCCATTGACAGAAGGGCGACGTGTGCAATTTTTCCATCCTGTTGATACCATGTGATTGGACGGATATGCTGTTGTGGCGGAGATATGACGAAATTCCGAATCGTAGACACACATCACTCGAAAGTCACAGTAAACACTGCACAATTGCAGTCCTAAACGAAATGTGGACCGAAGATTCGAGCTTTAGTGAGTCCGCACCTCATAATTAATTACGGGCTGTGTAGCGTCTGTTCATGGACTTGCTGTGGGTTCTGAGTGCCCAAAAAGGACAGTTTTGCTTTTTAACTGCCCGTGACAATAATAAGTGTACCTAAACAGTTATCATCAAGCAGTTAACAGTTCCTAAATTAGCTGCCAACGCCTTCGGCGTTGCACTAGCTGTATCTTGTAGGATCGTGCATGCAAAATCTAGGTGTACGCAAAAAATGCACAGCACACTGCCGTAGCTCATGCTTAGCGTCTGTGATCTGCCGTGGAGCGGTCGTTGAGGGCTTGTTTGAATGCCCGTGTACAGTGGATGTTTTCCCGTGTCCTCACATTTCGGGGTCATCCATGTGGTTTGCTAATGTGCACTGACCCATCCCCGCGCCACTGAGCCATTCAACACTGTATGGTTTTGTCAACCGTTTCAAATGGCTCTGAGCACTATGGGACTTAAAATCTGAGGTCATCAAGTCCCCTAGACTTAGAACTACTTAAAGCTAACTAACCTAAAGACATTACACACATCCATGCCCGAGTTTATCATCCGGGACGTGTCTACGCTGTTTTAATCTGCGGAAATGTCATTGGGTAGCTACTGTTGGTTCGTTTCAATGTAAAGGTCTACCACATAGTCTTGCACAATCAAATGGTTTTGAGCACTATGGGATTTAACATCTGAGGCCATCAGTCCCCTAGAACTTAGAACTACTTAAACCTAACTACCCTAAGGACATCAACACATCCATGCCCGAGGCAGGATTCGAACCTGCGACCGTACCGGTCGCGCGGTTCCAGACTGAAGCGCCTAGAAGCGCTCGACCACAGCGGCCGGCTCTTGCACAATCATTTCCCCACAGTATCTGAAATTCCCACTCCTTTGCAATGCTGCTTGCATGTCACCGACCACCTACGCGTGCTCCTGCAGTCACAATAGCCAACTTAAAAGGGATGATCTTTCTGATTCACCCTGTATTTCAGAACAGTTAAATACTCTGTAGGTGGAGGTTTAAATACACTCAAGCCTTCACATACTGGTCCCCCCGGAGTCCCAGACGTGGTAGAACTTTCACGATGTATGTCGCGCAAGGCAGCTACTGTGACGTCACAAGTTCGTTGCGAGGCCCGTATTCCCCGTGGGCCCCTCCCACTCGCGATTTCATTAGCTCATGCTTTACACGCTAGAGTGCGACACGCACAGCCACGAGCAGTCGAGTTTCATGAGAAAGTCGCTCCTTACGAACAGCGACCGCCTGCGGCTTTTCCTGGTCTAGCGCAGGGCGGACGTGCTGGCTGAAGCGGCCGGACAATGCGCCGGCGGTTGCGCTGCGCGTGTAGCGTTTACGGCGCCGTAAAGCAGGCACGAGGCGGCGCCGTGGCCTTGCCGCCGCCGTCCGCTGCACGTCGTCCCGCACCAGCCGCAGGCAATAAAGGCCGAACACACCGTCTAGGCTAGGCGAACACTTCGAAATCGCCTAAACTCAACAGGCATTTACTCAGTTTCACTAATGTTTCTCATAATTAGAAATGACAAGGAGCGATTTTTATGTATTTAAAGAATTTCTTATAGACAAGATCGCGTCCAAAACTGTTTTTTATTCACCCGTTTCGACAGGTACGATTGTCATCTTCAGATCTTTAAAAACTTTAGTGGAAATCATATAGCACGCCGCCGGCCGGTGTGCTCGAGCGATTGTAGGCGCTACAGTCTGGAACCGCGCGACCGCTACGGTCGCAGGTTCGAATCCTGCCTCGGTCATGGATGTGTGTGCTGTCCTTAGGTTATTTAGGTTTAAGTGGTTCTAAGTTCTAAGGCACTGATGACCTCAGAAGTTAAGTCCCATAGAGCTCAGAGCCATTTGAACCATATAGCACGCCGCGCGGGATTAGCCAAGCGGTCTGGCGCTGCAGTCATGGACTGTGCGGCTGGTCCCGGCGGAGATTCGAGTCCTCCCTCGGGCATGGGTGTGCGTTTGTCCTTAGGATAATTTAGGTTAAGCAGTGTGTAAGCTTGGGGACTGATGACCTTAGCAGTTACGTCCCATAAGATTGCACACACATTTGAACATTTTTTTCATATAGCTCAATCCACACAAGTTTGTCAAAAATAAAACTACGAACAAGTTTGTCACAAGTGAAACGTCCCCTTAGAAAAATTATGAATTACTGTGCTTAAACTGACACACAACATTTTTAGCGCAACGCAATCTGACTTTCAAAAATCCCTACAAAAGAATGGCCCTGACTAACAATAACCTATACCTTTCATGAATCACTTACCTCACAAAAATCTTCGTTACTCGAACTACTGCAATACAGCGAGCGCCACTACTGCCAGCTAAATAAAAGATTCAAATTACTGAAGGCACTAACTACTGATAGGCATAGTTAGCAAATGAAAGATTTTGATAGAGAACAAACAATGTATTTACCTTAATAGTGTTCAAAAGTCGTAATATATATATATATATATATATATATATATATATATATATATATATATATATATATACATCTACATGGTTACTCTGCAATTCACACTTAAGTACCTGGCAGAGGTTCAAAAATGGTTCAAATGGCTCTAAGCACTATGGGACTTAACATCTGTGGTCATCAGTCCCCTAGAACTTAGAACTACTTAAACCTAACTAACCTAAGGACATCATACACATCCATGCCCGAGGCAGGATTCGAACCTGCGACCGTAGCGGTCACGCGGTTCCAGACTGAAGCGCCTAGAGCCGCACGGCCACACCGGCTGGCGCCTGGCAGAGGGTTCATCGAACAGCCTGTACAGGAACTGCAACATGCGCTCGTGCATTATCCTGCTGAAATGTAGGGTTTCGCAGGGATCGAATCAAGGGTAGAGCCACAAGTCGTAACACATCTGAAATGTAACGTCCACTGTTCAAAGTGCCGTCAATGCGAACAAGAAGAGATCGAGATTTGTAACCAGTGCCACCCCATACCATCACGCCAGGTGATACGCCAGTATGGCGATGACGAATACACGTTTCCAAGGTGCATTCACCGCGATGTCGCCAAACATGGATGCGACCATCTTGATGCTGTAAACAGAACCTGGATTCATCCGAAAAAATGACGTTTTGCCATTCGTGCACCCATGTTCGTCGTTGAGTACATAATCGCAGGCGCTCCTGTCTGTGATGCAGCGTCAACGGTAACCGCAGCCATGGTCTCCGAGATGATAGTCCATGCTGCTGCAAACGTCGTCGATCTGTTCGTGCAGATGGTTGTTGTCTTGCAAACGTCCCCATCTGTTGACTCAGGGATCGAGACGTGGCTGCACGATCCGTTACAGTCATGCGGATAAGATGCCTGTCATCTCGACTGCCAGTGATACGAGACCGTTGGGACCAGCACGGCGTTCCGTATTACCCTCCTGAACCCACCGATTCCATATTCTGCTGACAGTCTTTGGATCTCTCCCAACGCGAGCAGCAATGTCGCGATACGATAAACCGCGATCGCGATAGGCTACAACCCGACCTTTATCACAGTCAGAAACGTGATGGTAAGCATTTCTCCTCCTTACACGAGGCATCACAACAACGTTCACCAGGCAACGCCAGTCAACGGCTGTTTGTGTATGAGAAATCGGTTTGAAACTTACTCATGTTAGCACGTTGTAGGTGTCGCCGCCGGCGCTAACCTTGTGTGAATGCTCTGAAAAGCTAATCATTTGCATATCACAGCATCTTCTTCCTGTCGGTTAAATTTCGCTTCTGTAGCACGTCATCTTCGTGGTGTAGCAGTTTTAATGGCTAGTAGTGTATAAGCCTGTGGAGAAGATAAGTGACACGATTCGGAAAAGAAAAATTGCCTTTTGTGAGCACATGGCATGAATGAGCTCAAGAAGGATATCTAACAGACTATTAACCTACTTTCAAGATAAGGAAACAAAGGGAATGGTTCATAGAAGTTGAAAAAGATCTGCGGGAACTGAAGATTTGTCCTTAACATATCCAGGAGCGTGATCCACTTACGGAAAAGCTACGAAGACAAGAAGTTTTCCAAGAAAAGCCGAAGTGAAGACAGGGATGGCGTATACCGAAGAGAGAAAACAATAACACCGAAAACTAATGCAGGAACACTAGGAGGCAGTTAAAGGTCCAAAAAAGAGAAGGTTTAATTAACATGGCCACTCGTCGGCCGGAAATACGACATAAGAAGGAAGAAAAAATTGGCCAGGTGCGAGCAGGAGTCGCACACTGAGGTTTCCGTACAAACTTAATTATGTATATAGACAGTTCATCACTTCCAGAAATCGAGGAATTCGTCGATTTTTGCCTATTATCGACGCTGATGCTGGCAAGATATCGGTCCCCTGGTTTCCAAGACTTTCGAGAATGTTTTAATTCCGAGATAGAAGTCAGATAACAAATGATAAAAGAAAATTTTTTCGTGTGGTATAATTAGAAATTAAAATTTTTCTGATTTTTCCCTTTATTTGTGGAGTGAAACCTTTCTTCTCTGGAAATTTCACGATTCTACGTCAAGGGGAAGTACCGTATAGATTTTAATGAGTGAGCTTGCGAGTATCAAAATATGTGACGTATAATGGCCGCATCATACGTATAATGGCCGCATCATTTGATTGCACTGGCTTAGAAGCTTCACTTTTTTTACATCCAGGAGGGTGCTTTCCTTAATATTTGACATAATTTCGACTTGATATGTCTGCGCGATCCTGAAAAAAAGTGTTTTGAACAGTCGGACAGATAGACAGACTCACAGTAAACTGATCCTGTAAGGGTTCCGTTTTTGCCGATTGTACCATGTTCAGGGCACAAAGGTATTAGGCAAAC
The DNA here is from genome assembly GCF_023864345.2 of Schistocerca serialis cubense. Lineage (NCBI taxonomy): Eukaryota > Metazoa > Arthropoda > Insecta > Orthoptera > Acrididae > Schistocerca > Schistocerca serialis. Next base: position 374,910,384 of record NC_064643.1, on the reverse strand, counting down.
GCTTCAGAACTATAGTTTTACAGGATCGAAAGAGTCCCTTAAGTGAATGGAGTTTAGTTGAAAGAAACTATCTCTTTTTGATCTTTAATGGTTTAAGGGCATCACGGCAAACCTTAATGTGGATGGCCTCGGTTCTCCGCAGTTTATTAACCACTGCGATACAGGATTCCTCCTGTTTCCTCTGCTGTTGCATTTTTGAAGAACTTTCAGTTCAGTGATTAGCATCCGAAGTATTATATTCAGCAGGATAATAGAGTAAATTGAAGAAATTTTTTATAGCTAAGATAGCGTGCAAAACTGCTTTTTATTGACCGGTTCCGACAGTAATACGGTCATCTTCTGATGTTTAAAAACTTTTTTGGTTATACGTCGTGTTCCATTATGCCTTCATTACTCATGGCATGTTAACATTTTACTGGAGAGTTTATTGCGTACTCCACACAGGTCTGTCAAAAATGAAATTGCGAACAGGTTTGTCATAAGTAAAAATATACGGATCTAAAATGCACCTTGTGGAACTTGATATTTCTACCTGTGTAGCAGTCCTTTGATGCTTGGCAGTTATTAAAAGTAAGTAAAAATATACAGATCTAACATGCACCTTGTGGAACTTGGCATTTCTACCTGTGTAGCAGTCCTTTGATGCTTGTCAGCTATGAAAATCCACAGTGTATAGTGAACGTGCCCATTTTCGCGATTGTTTACATTTACATGGCGAGTGAAGCACATCTTGGAACCTCCTCAATCGAAATACATAATGCAACTCAGTATTACTACAAACGTAATACTTATAATTCTTTCAAGAAATACGAAATGTGAATTGACAATTAATTATATATAGCTCAGTGAAAGCGAACTTAATACTTCAATATTTTTATATATTGACTTAACCCTAGCAGCACCACCGCCTTATCAGTAATTTCGAGTGGGAAGATAAATTTAAGTGTAAACATTGGCGTAAATGTGCACTTTTACTATATGTTGTGGATTTTAACAACTGACAAGCATCAAAGGAGTACTACATACATACACATTCCAGGTTCCATTTCTTGTGACTAGTGGTGTAAAATGCTTGGGCATTTATAAGTTGGAGCAAATGCTCAGTATAAATGCATGGGCAAATGCCCAAAATTCATAAATGGCCGGGCATTTGTGCATTTTAAAGATTGATTAGTCTTATAAAAAAATTTGGCTGATATTTTGTATTGGAAAAGGTGTTTTGTAAAAGTAAAAAGTGTTTTGTGTTTTGCAACACTGCTTCTTTAGTGCTTTGGGAATCAAGTTTAGAAAAAGCTTCTTGAGAGTTAGGGGAAAGTTCTTAGGGGAAATAAATTGGACTTTTTACATCTTGTATGAGGTCAATTTTATCTTCACAGCGGTGGAAGCAGATAAAGAAAGGAGCAGAACAGAAAACTGCAGTCTGACTCAAATGTCGCTAAATCTGACAATAAAGCATTTTTTTCTTCACTGAAAACAGTTTAACATTAAAGGGAGGTTTACTATCTTTTCGTTCAAAAAACCGATTTTTTTAAGATTGCATTTTTGATCCATAAATGTGTTTAAAATCCACCCCTGAAACGGTTCTTCCGAATACGGAATGCAAATGTTTGTTATTCGCGGTTGAACAAAAAATGCATCTGCCTGAAATCGACCTTTTTCACGCACCAGTTTTTTTCGTTTGGAGGACGAGTTATTGTACCGGTGCTTTGAAGGGAACACAAAATTCAAATGAAAGTTCGAACGCGCATGTTTGGAAGTTAATCCCCAAGCATTTGCATTCTGGTGTGAAGACTGTGGAGATTGCGACTTTCCTGGCAGTGACCAGCTTCAACGAAAGGTATTCAGCAACTCTGAAGACCACGACAACGATGAACGTCACCCTGGGACTCTATTCGACGCAGTTCGCCAGGCATTCGGACGACCACCGATCCATCAAATGCTGCTACAATGTCTGTATTCTAAGACGGGGCTACTGCTTCTTCTGCTGCTCTTTTCATTGAATGTTCACTCACAACACATAAAGCATTATGCACTAATTTATTGTATCTGTCAAACCTTAGTGCCGATGCATACAAATCCATCACAGCACAAAAAATCTGTGCTGCACTCCTTCTCTTTTCAATACATCGCATTGCATAATCAAGCTGAATATTTACGCTTTAATGTCGACTATCAGTTACTGGCCATGTCATAGTGTCACTGTGCATCTTACACGAGTTACAGCCAATCACTAACCGACATGAAAGACCCTTCCTTGCTGAAATGTCCTCAGAGACGACAATACTATTTTCACAATTGCAGTACTTCTCACAGCACTCTTCAAAATTCTTGACAGTATATTTAGGTTCACAATAACATTTCCGTCGTTACTGCTGCTCACAATACTACTAGGGTTGTTGTTATTACATTCAGAAAGCGAAAGTTTACGTCTAGAAGTACTGCCTGTACTCACAGTTTTCGCAGGCGACTTTTGAAGCAACTGATGTGTATTTTTCGGTTGTGTTTGAAACTGGTTCCCGTGAAACATTCGTTTGGGGCTAAATTTCTTTACTCTCGGCATTTGTAGCACAGGAAACACACACATAGAAATAAAACAACACACAATAACTACAAAACCAGATGCGTATGAAATTCCGAAATCATATGTTCTCAGATATTTGTTTACATTCGAACCATAGCCTTCTAGACATGCCTGTACGTTGGTTCCAAGAGTCAGTGCCTTCTAGAATACACCTGTGTTAAGGATCTGTAACTAACGAAGGAAAAAAACAGAAGAATAAAATAATGCATCACTTATTCTGACACACTTCAAACTTAGGTACTCAAGGTACCCTCCGCCACACACCGCCAGGTGGCTTGCGGAGTATGGATGTAGATGTAGATGTAGATTCAAGGGGCCGAAAACCGCTTGTCACCGGCCGTACGAGCGGCTCTGGAGCAGCGCAGTATAGCCCAGATCGAGCAGAACGCCCTCTATGAGAAAGAGAAAGGACGAGTTTATGGACCCGGAATAGCAGATTGAACGTAAGTTGCATAATATTGCATTTATATGTAGTCAAAACTTCAAATGAGTTTTTCTCGTAATGAATTTTTTTTTTATCGCGTGGTATGGAAACTTCAAATCTAACGAACCGATCGGAATGATTCTTTGTTTCCGGCGAAGGTAACTAAATTGTCTAGGAGTTGTACCACTTTTATTCAGATCCATCAAATATAAATATTTTTACTTGGCCAACGAAGTCGAAAAATCGATGAAAAAACCCTATTTTTTTCAAGTGGCAGCCATTTTGTTTCCTATGGTCCAAATAACTTATGCGAGGTACAACTCCTAAAGAATCTCATATGCATCGCTAACGTCAACTCATTTTTGATTTCAGACGAGCCGGTTGATCAGTGACATACCGCGCGTAGAGGTCTACATCGAAATTTTGCTTCATGCCGAGGGCGCTTCCGCCTTTGCTCTTCGACATTTCCGGTCGAAAAAATTCCAGTTTGTAGAGAAAATATCAATAAACATTTTGACCAAATTTGACAATGATATCTATAACACATCCCGAGAAAAAAATTCTCAAAGAACATGCTTTTTTCGGGCCAAAGATAGTAAACCTCCCCTTAAGGAATAGAAACGTTAGGTACATTGACATAGGTTTCGACACCTACTAGGGGTGTCTTCATCAGCATGAACAGCTGATAACTCATAATATTACATTGCTAGAAAGCAACAGAATTGTGAGCAGCTGTTCTTACTATTGGTTTTTAGCAGTGTAGCTTTATGATTTAGCAACTGTTCATTCTGATGAAGACACCCTTAGCCGATGTCGAAACCTAGATCAATGTACCTAACGTTTATGTGCAATCAGTTGGCTGTTTAATTTTATACTGAAACTGGTATACGGTTGCTGAGTAACAGCCATGTTCAAAACTGTAAAATTTAAGAATACGTTCTTCATCAAGAAACACATGCCAGCTGTATAATGCATTCAGTTATAATTTTGCTATCATTAATCACTCTTCAATAATATTCCGAGATTTGACACAGATTGTATACTGTGTTACATTACAAAGTTATGACCTAAGGACAATTTTTTTTTACTGGCTATCACTACACAGCTGTTCAGCGCGGTGTGTGTGTGTGTGTGTGTGTGTGTGTGTGTGTGTGTCAGGGAATGGGAAGGGGGGAAGGGAGGGGGGGGAGAGGAGAGAGGAGGGGGAGAGGGAGAGGGAGAGAGAGAGAGAACTGGTAAGAAGAAAAAGGACGTTATAAATGATAAGAAACTATCAGCAACACAAGCCATTCTTCGGTACAGCAAGTTGGAATGCTAGAAAAAAACAAAAGGCTTATCACTTCTTTCCCTTCGTTCTTAGTAATAAAGGAAATAAATGAATACGTAGGTTAAAGTGTAAACATTTACTAACTTTCAATATCGGGAGTATCATCCAATCCCTTATTTCAATTGGTAAATTTCGCATTCTAGCAGTAAAAACTGTAAAAAGTACTTTTTTTATAAATGTCCACATTTTGGACATTTTAAACTGCTTTGGAAAGTTCCTGGGTGAACGCCCATTTATAAATGTCCTGCCCCCTGGACATTTGACCGACCCGCTCCATATGAAAATCACTGACTGTGCTGTGTGCAGTCTGTGGCTGGTTTGCATTGTTGGATTTTGATATTGTAGTGTTGGGCAGTTGGCTGTTAACAGCGCGTAGCGTTGCGCAGTTGGAGGTGAGCCGCCAGCAGTGGTGGATGTGGGGAGTGAGATGGCGGAGTTTTGAGAGCGGACGATCTGGACGTGTGTCCATTAGTGACAGTAAATTTGTAAGACTGGATGTCATGAACTGATATATATATATATATATATCAGTTCCTTCCCGCCCGCACGCACCTTTCCGTCGCGAAGTATGAGGGTCGTGTGGATAAGTGTATCTGTTAGGTGTAGGCGACCGTAATGTGTGTGTGTGTGTGTGTGTGTGTGTGTGTGTGTGTGTGTGTGTGTGTGCCCGTGTGTGTAGTATAGTGTAGTGTAGTGTCATGTTAATGTTGGAGATGATGAGAGAAGGGAGATGGTGAAGCTCTGAGCCTGCTCATAGCCTAATCTTCTCGAATAGCAGCAAGGGTGCCGCCGAGGTTAACGTTCACATCCGACGGACGGATCACCACCAACAGTGTCGATTGCCCTTATTTCATGAATCACTGGGGAGAGATTTGGAATTTAAACAAGGGACTTTTGCGCAAAGACTGGTGATCAAGGACATTTCACTACCGCTCCTCCTATCCCTTCTGGCGGAAGGCAAAGAGGAAATTGTCAACAGCACGCAACGTACCCGGACGGTCACCCATCCAAATAGTGGCGTCGCCCGACGTTGCTTAACTTCCGTCGTTGTTTGATGTGGCCGCATCTCGCTGGCATGCCACGTATGGTAGTGTTTCCGGATTGTCCGGTCGTCATTCATTCCCAACGACGCATTGATTTTCTTTTTGTCGATATCGAATTTTGGCAAGATTATGATAATGGGCATATCTGCACACGTCGATAACATGAAATTTTAACGCTGTTCCTAGAGCGTTCTGTAATTCTAACCATTTAGCTTTCACTGTGTCGTTTAAATTGTCTGAAATAATTTGTATGCTTCCTTCACCACATTACGGATTTCGCAACATCGGTGCTTCATGGAAAGCCTAAAAGTTATCACACGATTTCTCTATCGTCATAGAGTTCAAAGTTGTTACGAGATGGTGCGGTTAAAACCGTTCGATGTATTACATAGAGATAATAGACCGAACGTTTCAGCTCTGTAATCTTCGCAATTTTGCCTGTTATAAACACATACGTTCAACTTGCCATAAAAGTTTTATCACACATTATCTATTAGTGTTCCATGTGCGAGGCGAGATGATTACAAATGAAGTCTTGAAATAGGGTGTCCATTCAATAAAATCTTCTCCATTTTCTTGTCACTTAAGATCGCAATGTGAGAACGACGTTTTGGAAACGCGATTCTCTCTTTCCATCTACTGACGAACTGAAGATTTTACTGAAGATGTGTTGCAGATTAGATTCAGTTCAAAATTTCTTCCTACATTTTTAGTCATATATTTTAGTGGATTATAGTAGGGAACGAATAGGTATAATTTCGAAAAGGAAGTCATTTTTGAAAATGCGTCGTTTGCGTGGTATAATTTCGAAAAGGAAGTCATTTTTGAAAGTGCGTCGTTTGCGTGGTACGTTAGCGTGAAGTTTTATGCATCGACCACGGCCTATCAGCCCAGAAGTTTTAAGTGAAGTCAGTACCGGCCTTGAAAGCCTACACTGTGTGATCATACGTTACATTTGTTTATATTGAGTGTCAACTGCCAATCCCTGGATCAAGTGTTCATCCGCTGCAGGTCTTCTTGAATTCCGCCAAATGTTTCTAGTGTTGCGAGTTCTGCGTAGACAACACTACACTCCACCAGAGGCTTATGGCATTATTGTCTGTGTTTTATACTATGTAATGGGAATGTGTGGGAGCACCCTCTATACGCAGTAGCGACTAGGTAGAAGCGTATGTTATGTTTCTGTCAATTAAACTCATTATGCAGTGCACTTGCGCTGCTTTTGACGATCATAATTTGAGTAGCCTATATAAACCTTAGCACACCGGACTCGCTTTCGGGAGGACGACGGTTCAAACCCGCGTCCGGCCATCCTGATTTAGGTTTTCCATGATTTCCCTAAATAGCTTGAGGGTAATGCCGGGATGTTTCCTTCCCCTTCCTTCCCTAAACCGATGGGAGCGATGACCTCGCTGGTGGGTCCCCTCCCCAAATCAACCAACCAACCAACCAACTTCATAAATAAAACCATGCAGAAATATTGTTACAGGATTTAGCGGCATTTTCGTCACTGTCACGGTTACGAAAGTAATGTTGTGCCCTAAAAGCCAAAGCTGAGAATTGAGGCCGATCGTAGTGTTTCTCCGGAGTTTCACCTGAAAGAACAGTAAACACACAAGAACACGTATCTGGATTCCGTACTTGCCCGGTTCACAGTCTTAATCTGTCGCAGAAGTTCACAAGTAAAGATGCCGGTGCTCATCGCAGTAGCTGCGCGGTCAGCGTGACCGTTTGCTAACCGAAGGCGCCAGAGGTTCGATTCTCGGCCTGATCAGAGATTTTCTCTGCTCGGGGAGTGAGTGTTGTATTGCCTTTCGTATCTTTGTATTTGACATTCCAACACTGAGATGGCTGTACTGGCATGTCCCGAAAGCCAGAAAATTAAAAAAAAAGATATCGACAAAAACTTGTAATATATTTTGAAATTATCGGTAATCGAGAAGTTAATTCGCAAGTGAGTGTCTTAGTGTTTGTGAAGCGTAGGCCGGTAGCGTTATGGGGCAAAGTGGAGACGCCGCCCGGCTCACATGAACTCCCCAATTTTTACCTGCTCAACACAAGAGCTTCTCAACTTGCCCAGTGCTGTCCTGCCACCAATATACGAATTTCACAACTAGCAGCAGATCTACTATTTTCTCTTGGGCACCCCGCGAACATTTTTGTAATAAAAATTAAAAAATTAAAATTGTTATCGCAAATATACGAACTTTGAGAAGGATGACAAAAGACTGTTTAAAGGAAAAAGTATATAATAAAGAGTTTCAATTGTAAGGACTTTTACTCAAATGATAGTTTTTAACTGATGACAACGTTTTTGAACTATGTACTTCACAAAGTACAATATGATCTTTTCACCACTTTGCCATTGCACAATTTTGTTACCTGTATTTCTCTGGTCTTCTTGGCAGTTTTTGGCACGGAACTGGAGGCAACACTATATTGCCAAGTGTGAGAATGGAATGACTTCATGAAACTAATCGCAGTTGAGGAAGGTGCCAAAACTGGAACACTTGCTCGGACTGACACTTGCACGGAGCCCGGGGCTCTTGTCGGGCTAACCGGCTTTTCACAGGTACAGGCGCACTAACAAGTCTAGCAGTTCAGCACAGCTATTCGTGTGAGCTGGCCCGCGCTCTAACCACAGCAGTGAGCCAACCGTGTACCTTTTCAGGATGGCTCATTAACGTTTCGTGGCAAATTTGTTTTGAAGACTGTTGTATTAATGAGAACTTGCAATGAAATTCAACATAATGAGAAGTGTCAATGAAATTCATCATCTCTTGTAATATTTTGGCGATGCAAAGAACGGGCTTGGAGGGAGAGGGGGAGAGGGGTTGCAGCTAAGTAAGAAGCATGGTATTTCTTACGACTATTGTAGCCTTATGATGACTGCCGTTTAAGGACAAATTTAAATTGACAATCTTATATTGCATTGCCATTTTATTTAAACGTTAAACATAAAAACACAGAATGTCAATGAATACTACTTATTTTACTTTTCACTAACGAATCAACGTCTGGTACCATTTTTTGAATAAGGCTAATTCGAAGCCAAGCTAGTACATCTGCCAGTGAGCTTCCGTCGGCGGATTTCGTTCTCTTCAGTGCGTAATAAAGCAACATGTACTTGTAAGTTTAAATATCGACATAATCGTAGCTACAGACTTCTAAAGTCGCGAAAGCTAACATTGAAGAAACAGAAGGTGACGAGACTAATTTTGCTATGAAACTACAATCAACCCAAACGCCGCACTTTGGGTATACAGGGTGTAAATTTTAGGTTGACAAACCAGAATAACTTGAAAAATAAGCTTCACACGACAAATGTGTAGAATCCAAAGTTGATTATTTTCGAGGGTGACATCTGCTGGTGCTAAAATTAGCCCGCCACCCCAGCCCCCTGGGAACCCCCATTTTTATTGCAGAATCAGATTCTACATAAAAAAAACTACATACATTTTGTGTTAAACATTTGCTTTGATTCTTGGTAGTTGGCGCTGTAATTCAAGAAAATCCATGTTCTCATTTTTGCTTGGAAAATGGTTACGGATAAATAAGAAATACTTATTTACTTCGTAAATTTTCATTCGCTAAAACTAAAACTCTCCCTCTCTTCCCATAGGGTGGGGTTTGCGAGAGAGGAATAAGAGTTTTACAAATGTTGACCCAAATATTGATTTTTTCCGCAGATTCGGATAAGTTTTGTTTGTTTCGTGCTCAAAATTTGTACCATCCCATTTTACCGCGAGCAGGCCTACTGCAGTCTACATGTGTTACTAGAAACTAGTTTTAACATATGTTGAAAGACTGCAAAACTGCGATCAGTCACTATTTTATGATAATTTATTTTGTCTTTGGTATTTTCATGCTGGTTTGCTCATATTCTAACGGAGGGAGAAAGTATTTATTTCATTGCTTGACGTTTGCCTGCGTTTCCGCTGCATAGATTTTGTATTCGGTGTCCGCCCACACAGATTTTGATTCTAAGAACCTTGCAAAGCGAATGCGATTAATTCGCAGAAAAAGCTTGGCCTCTGAGATAGTCTTGTCAGTCTTCAATAGGGAATATTTTGCAAATTTCAAGAAACAGTTAGCCGATTTTTTGTCGTTTCCAAGAAACACCAGAAGGAGGTAGCCTCTTTCTATCCCCCATTAAATTTATTTACAATATTTACAACATTACCAATGACTATATTAAATTACTTTTCAATAATTACAAATGTTTCAATGATTCTGATGTTTTCTGCGTCATTGTAACTTCTGTGAGTAGGCCACGCAAGTCAGAAATGATTTGAAGCTTGGAGTTTCTTTAAAGTCCTTGCAATCGATTCGTCAGTGTTCACTACTGACTTCTTTTAAGCCTTTACAATCGTTTCGTCAGTCTTCATTGCTGACTTTTTTCTTCTGTTCCCATCAAGGTTTAGAATTAGTCGGTAAACTGGTGGCTGTGGTACTCTGCATCTTCTCGAATATTTCTCACTAAAGACTAAACATTCGGATGAACTTCTGATATTAATGTATTTATTCTTCGGTTCAATCCTTCTGAGACTTAATTAGTGCGATGGCGCCTTCCACTGCAATTACACATCCCTATTTGCATACGTTCGTTATCCGGCCGCTGGTCCACAAAATAGTCATAAAAGTCCTGAAGCTTTTGGTTTTCATGCGTGCTCTCCTGAATACACAGCTAACCATCATCCAACATTTCCAAGGGAAGATGGGCTAGGGCAGAACATATTCTTATGTGGCAGCTTCTTTCCTAGTTTTCCTTATAGGCTGGAACAAGGCCACACCACTGAACTTGTTTTCACAAACATTGATTAATATGACAATTGCTGCCAGTAATCTCTGTTCCAGGAAACAGAAACAAACTGTTAGTTGCTTGGACGTCGGCAATTTCGAAGTCCACCCTAAGATATACAGGGTTCCACCCAGGCACGTTAGTTTTAATAGCTTTAAAAAACCTTCATATCTTTCTAGCTTTTTATTTTTCAGCAAGGCGTAAACAACTGGTATGGGGTTTGTTTCCTCCAAAGAACTATTAAGGTCGGCGTGGTGATAAACAACTGTCCAAACTCGTTGCTCGAACTCTTGAACGTTCCATCCACAAAGAATGATTCTTAGTTTGATAAACATGGTTTTCCCTTTTTGCTGGCAAACACCAGTATTCTGTCATTCGGTCCCCTGCTCTCATCTGCAAGTAAAATATTGCATCATTCATCAGTAAATTATTTTCTTGAAAGACTTTAGCTCCAGAATCGGCGGAATCATGCTTATTGCCCATACATTTTCGCCTAATAAGCTGTTCCGCACTACAGTGTGATGGTAACGATGTTACTAAGTCATAACATCAATGGGCTTTGGCCTCTCCCAGAAAACGTCACAGGTAGCGGCGGACAGGCCGTTGTATTCCACTTCTGAAACACCCTGTCCACGATCTGCGAAGTCCTGGGCTCCGTGCAGACATCAACACATTCCCTCTCTATACAAGCGTTTCTCCGTAGAACTGTTACAAATTCGCAAAAATCAGATTACTGGAAGGATACCCAGGAAGTGTTGAACACCCACGAAGGAGATAGCTTACAAAATCCTCGTTCCATCACTAATTCAATATTTCTCGTCGGTATGGGACCTGTACCAGATAGACTTGTTAGAGGAAACAGAAGAGGTCCAAATAAGAGTAGCTCGTTTCATCACAGGTTCATTTAGTAAGCGCTCAAGCGTGGCGGGTATGCTCATCCCACTCCATTGGTAGACTCTACAAGAGGTGTTGTTAATTACGCTGCGGTTTGCTGTTAAAATCCTTTGTAGAAGAGTCACAAAGTGCAGGGCGTTTGACTATTACCGGTGCAAACGAAAGGGCCGAGTAGTAGTCAATGACACAAACAAATGATCCTAATAAACACAGGTCCAGAAACAAACAGTTTCCCCGACACGGTGTATTACGATCAAGTACATAAAAAACTTGTAACAGAATCGCTGAGCATCCACAATGCAGATGTGCAGTTGGAGACAAACAAATCACAAATGCTCCACATGGTAATCGTTCACGGGAAGGTCTTCAGCACGTGTCCTCATCGATGCCCATAGACCTTCAAAAATCCTAGACTTGTTCCGAACGCATCGATGACCACCCACAATGCTTTCCCGGAGTTCATCGACACTATCAACAGGGCCGCAGTACACGAAAGCTTTTAAATATCCCCCCCCCCCCTAACACACACACACACACACACACACACACACACACACACACATACAGAAATCCAGTGGGCTCAATTCTGTGTACCTGGGGGGCCACGGTATTTGCGAGCGACTTGTCGTCGAAACGCTATTTACCAGCACTTGGGTATCCGGAATGATGATAAAATTAAACCAGGGCAGTTTCCCGCTTTCTCATTCACGCCTCACTTGCGGTGTTCGGTATGAACGTAGCCACAGACATTAATAATGTAGTGACGACATAACTACATTTATGCATACGCCGTATTGGGGAACCCATTGGTTTCTAGACCTATGTTTATAGGGATTACTGTATTTACTTGTTTTATTGTCCTCTACTCACCCATTTCAGTTGTTCCTACTGGGTGATTCCGTACGGTGATAGGAACTTTCAGGAATAGTGAAGAGGGTAAATGTAACAATTTGAGGCAATGGACCTTGGTCCGTAAACGGCCGAGTCGAAAATCCTTCTGACAACCCTGGCGGTGGAATACATGTATTATGGTGGTGGAATCCTGTAATGGTACTGTTCTTGCAAACATTGGGCAGGCAACTTTCAGAGGTGATCGTATGGACCAAAAGAAGAAAAAAAGGTGCAATAAATTTGGGCTCTATAATCCACACGTTAAAAGCTATGAGCACTTGTCCGTCTTCGGTACTGTGAAACACAACTCTTCTACTGAACAAGTGCCTACAGGCCTTAAGGTGCGTATTTTAGAGCCCACATTTACTTCACATTTTTTTCCTGTTTTTGTCCCTATTACCTCTTCCAAAAATGAGCAAACCGAAAAGATTGCAATGGAAGAGACGTGTTTCACAGTATCGAAAACAAGTGCTCATGGCTCATGAGGTATGCGTTTTAGAGCTCATTTTTACTGGACACTTTTCACTTGTAGTCCATACTGCTACCTCTGAAACTTTCCTACCTCACAACCTAAGCAACAACAGTAGTATTCCACTGTCAGGGTAATCAGAACAGTTTCCGCCTATTACTTTCAACTCAGTCGTTTCCGAACCAGGACTCTTCGGACTGATACATTTACCCTTCTCCATCTTCCCGGGATGTTTGTAACATCATGACGGAATCGCTCTGTATAAAATCAATCATCATTTTTATTGGTTCAGGTTATGCCTATCTCGCGTAAATATCATGAAAGTAAACTTCGAGATCATAAATTTAGACAACATTGTCTATGGAGTGCAGCGATCTGATAGGTTACAATCAATAGTCGAGATTGCAATAACATTTGTTTATTTACCGGTTTCGGCTTATGTTAAAGCCATCTTCAGAATTTTTGGCGAGCACCAGCCATAGGAGACTAAAAATTGTGAAGATGGCTTTGAGATAAGCCGAAACCGGTAAATAAACACATGTTATTGCAATCTCGACTGTTGATTATAGCCTAAACTTAGAGAGGTTCGAGCTCACACGTAGACTTACCAGCAGTCGTTCTTACAGCGGATAGCAAGGATAGGAGAAAGTGAGAATTCTGCACAAAGTACTCTCCGCTGCACAGGATAAGGTGGTTTGCGGAGTATACATGAAGATGCAGATGTAAGGGTCTGCTTGTACTCTTTTCGAGTTACTCGCAAAAAATGTACATATTAGGCTGAGCTGATTCAAGCGAAGAGTTTAAAACGAAAATGGGATCTCTGGCGCTCATTGAACGTTGTGCAAAGCGCAGGGATTTCTTCCACCCAAGAATATGTGCACGCTCTTTTACCTGAAGGGAAAGTTGTGGAATTTCCTTAGGGTGATTAGTGGACCCTTGTGGACCCCTGTTGAAGTGCGGAACTCGTGTCCCCCACATTCCGTGCCATTAGGCATGTGGGAACGGGCTGCAACTGCGCTGTCCTTTGTTCCTAATCTTATCTGCGGCCGGGCACGGGCCGCCCGCGCCTTTGTACGTCGGAAACACAATCGGCCGCCTTTGGCCGCCCAATCACGTGACTTGTGACGCGCTTATCTCGGACATACTTTCAGAAGACAATATTTATGTGTTTGTACAGCCGTCTTCTCGACTGGTTGCTTACAACCTTCGTGTGTGGTAATATCTCTCAACGGGATTGCTATTGTTTTCCTCTTCCACTTACCGCGGGCTCGCTTCGCCTTGTAGTGAAGATTATTTTTAACACTACAGTCGTTTCAGTTGTCATAACTGAATCTGTTATTCCTTTTGTTAAGGCTTCGCTCCGGTGTCCTGTAAACAGCGCACAATGAAATTTGGCTTACAAATCCCTCTGTCTGAACTGCACTACATGCTGGCAAGCAGAGGACCGAAGGCGCTTACGAGATGTTTTATCATATAATAACTATTTGCAGCAGAAAAAAATTTAACAAACATTAAAGTGCACTGATATTTCTCAAAACAGATATTGGCCAAATAGGGAAGGCTGAAAAATTTATCAGGGGCGATCAAAAAGTATCCGTTTGATGGCTTTGCTGCAGCGCATATGCAACGTAGTGCGACTCCGTTGCGGGTATATGAACAACGACATGTGGGCAAGGGATTAGTATGGCATTCGTGTCTTTTTGACGTGCGTGTGGTAAATGCAGAAGCATAGACTATGGCAACCTTATTACCAAATGCGTCCAAACGGGACCAAAGCGCTGAGGACAACGCGCCAGCCAAGTCCCTAGCTTTTCTTCCCTTTGTTGGAAATATCTCCTTTAAGATAGCAAGGATTCTCGATCATTTAAAGTGAAAGTGCTGTTTCGTCCGCCTTCTAAGATTTCGGATTTGCTGGGATCGGTGAAGGATGATTTGCTACTGCGGAAGGCTGGAATTTGCAAAATACCGTGTCAATGCGGTATGGCATATATAGGACAGACAACGCGTACAGTGGAAGAGCGTTGTACAGAACATCAACGTTGCACTCGCCTACCGCAACCCAGTAAGTCTGCAGTTGCGGAACACTGTATTTGTAACGGACGTTCAATGGAGTACGACAAAACTTCGATTTTGGCCACTGCAACAACTTTTTAGGACTCGATTACCTAAGAATCAGTTGAAATACACATAGCGGGAAATCTAATGAACCGTGACAGTGGTTACCACTTGAATAACGCATGGAATCCTGTCATCTCTGAAATTTGCTCGAGACGAAGACGCCAGAAGACTTCGATAGCTGCGGCCAGCGACAATACCGACGGCAGCTGAGTACTGCAGTTCCACCAGCAAGGGCGCTGCCTCTGGGCGGTGTGGTCCTTCCGTCTCCGCAATTGCAACGCATGCGCGGCAGTACTATCAGCGCACTATATAAGCTGGAGCGGAGAACGTCTGCGTCAGTCCTCGTTCGGCTGGCAGTTGTCCAGCCGAAATATCGTGCAATGAAGTTTACGACGACCGGCTGCAAGCCCGAAATCTTTTTGAACAGCTCGATACAATTTGGAAAGAGACTCGTTCGACCAGGCAACATGTTTCCAATCATCAACAGTCCAATGTCGGTGTTGACGAGCCCAGGCGAGCGTAAAGCTTTGCGTCATGCAGTCATCAAGGATATACGAGTGGGCATTCGGCTCCGAAAGCCCATATCGATTATGTTTCGTTGAATGGTTGGCATGCTGACACTTGTTGATGGCCCACCATTTTCGGAAGGATTGCACTTCTATCACGCGGAACGACTCTCAGCAGTCGTCGTTCTTGCAGGATCTTCTTCCGGCCGCACCGATGTCGGAGATTCGATGTTTTACCGGATTCCTGATATTCACAGTACACTCGTGAAACTGTCGTACGGGAAAATCCCCATTTCATCGTTATCTCGTAGATGGTGTGTCCCATTGCTTGTGCGCCGACTATAACACCACGTTAAAACTCACTTAAATCTTGATAACCTGCCATTGTAGCAGCAGTAACCCATCTAACAACTGCGTCAGACACTTGATATCTTATACAGGCGTTGCTGACTGCAGCGCCGTATTCTATTTACATATCTCTGTATTCGAATACGCATGCCTATACCAGTTTCTTTGGCGCTTCAGTGTATATTTACGTAAAATGAACTACTGGGCAGCTGAAAATCCACGCTGGCTTTTTCAGGTACAACAACAATGAACCTGAAGCGTAAACCAATGGTTTCGAAAGTTCCATCGCGGGACTTTACTTGCTCCCAGGGATGTTAAATTGAAATACGCAAGCACATTTTCTTACGAACATTCTACCTGCCCTGCTAGAAGAGATACCACTGGATATCCGGCGGTGTATGTGGTTCCAATATGGCGGCTGTCCAGCTCACTCTTCCCGTGTTGCAAAGCAAAAGTTGAACGAAAAATTTCCTGGATGTTGGATAGGACGGAATGCTGAAATAGAACGGGTGGTCATGTCTCCCGAGTTTGACCCCTCTTGATTTCTTTCTATGGGGACCTCTGAAAGATGCAGCTATCACGAAGCCCCAATAGGCCAGACGATACGCGCCCGCGAATCGTCGTAGCGTGCAACGGCATATCATTCAATGTACTTAATCTGCTCATCTATCTCTCGAACAGTGATTGCAAATGTGCTTGGGTTGATGAGAAAAAAATTGCGCACATATTAAGTAAAGTGTAAAACTACTTTTTGCCAAGAAAAGTATTTATTTTGTGGGTGACACGTCGTCAGTCTTCCTAAATAGACTGTTCAGTTTATTCGCATTTCAATTTAAGTAGTATTTATAGACACATTTGTCCGACAGAAGTTGGTTTACTTTAAGAACCATTCAGGTGAGGCGTCTCCAGACAAATGTAGGTCAGGTATTATTATTATTTTCAAGTCTAAAAATGTTAATGCAGTACTTTCCTTTTTCCCTTGACTGAGCTGTTTATCATCACGAACTATGAATGACCAACGTTTCTGTTTCGACTTAGACAAATAAGTGACAACGGGGAGGGTTTAAATGGAAAACTGCCTGGCGATACTGTGGTTGTTTCCACAAAAACCTCGAAACGAATACACGTTTGACACCTTTTATAAGCCTCATCTGATGCGCCAGAAGCTAGCATATGCCGTAGTTCCACATTAAAAAATCGTAGTTGAGCCTGAATCTATGTCATATAGGAAATGAGGTTTTACTTTAGTAGCCTAGTCCCATTTTGCTGCATATAACGACGGAGCCTGGCTTGAGAGCTATGCTTGCGCTGTTGTCACCGCAATAGGTAACTCCGGTCATGTTGTTTTCTAAATTTTAGTACGCTTTTCGGATTCTTTTGTGAAGAAGTTCAAAAACATGAATACACAGTATATTCCTAGAATGAAATTTTCACTCTACAGCGGAGTGTGCGCTAATATGAAACTTCCTGGCAGATTAAAACTGTGTGCCGGACGAGACTCGAACTCGGGTCCTTTGCCTTTCGCGGGCAAGTGCTCTACCGACTGAGCTACCCAAGCACGACTCACGCCCCGTCCTCACAGCTTTACTTCTGCCAGTACCTCGTCTCCTACCTTCCAAACTTTACAGAAGCTCTCCTGCGAACCTTGCAGAACTAGCACTCCTGAAAGAAAGGATATTGCGGAGACCTGACTTAGCAGGAGAGCTTCTGTAAAGTTTGGAAGGTAGGAGACGAGGTACTGGCAGAAGTAAAGCTGTGAGGACGGGGCGTGAGTCGTGCTTGGGTAGCTCAATCGGTTCAGCATTTGCCCGCGAAAGGCAAAGGTCCTGAGTTCGAGTCTCGGTCCGGCACACAGTTTTAATCTGCCAGAAAGTTTCACACAGTATATTATTGCACTCGTCTTTTCAAGCGCTTTCAGGTGCCTTTAAAAATCAACATCACGATCGATACAAGAGTTAAGACATTTTATCACATGCCAAAGTACATGCCCATTAACGTATTATCATTTGCATATCACGATCGATGAGCTCCCCGTTGGCAGTTCAGTCTGGCTGCTTTCTTTAAATCTCTGTGTCATCTGTCCAGTTGTCTTCCGCTTGGTGTTTTTTGGTAAACTAGGCTCCAATCTAGTTCTCGGGTTTTGACCAGCTGCCATCTCTTTTTCGAGCGTCATGACCAGCCCCCAACCGTTTCAAGATATTCACACCTTCCTTTATGTCGTTGACCTATGTTGTGTGCTTGATACCAACTGGTTTCTTTCTTGAGGATGTTCAGTCCATTTGTCAATCGTGTGATTATTGCCACAACATGTTTTGGGACAACATTATTCCATTTTCAGGTGTTAAAAACAAGGAAATGAGATAAAACAATCCTTCTCATACCGACAGACATATGATTACAGACGTCCTGAGTTATAACCTTGTAACCTCCCCGCAGAAATAAAGGACAACGCTAATGAGCCAAATGTTGACTCCCCACAAAAATTAAGGAATGATGATTGCTCATTAAACCCACAATAATATTAATCAAATAACGAACCATGAACCATATGTAACATCTCAACAGCAATAATTAAACCTGATAAATCTTATAAGGGCAGCAACGCTGACCTTCGGCCCTGTGAAATAATTAAACCTGAATAGACAAACCAAAATTCTAACCTCAGTAAAACTGCATCTATATCTGCTCTTATTTTTCGGCACAGCTCCGTGCAATGCTGGCCCATATTTAATTTTGATTCTTGGAGAGAATGCATAGGAAGTATTATTTAACTTGAAACGAATTTTTTCTTTAAAACAGTTACTTTATAAAAAATTATTATTGGGGCAATTCTTGAACAAATTAATTACAGTTAACATATGTTATTAGCTGAGCGCAATGCTGCTTCATTACCTTCTATAACAATATACCTCGTCCCGAACCGTGACCAGAGATGCAAGGAGAGCACGCCGACGACGCATGCCGACGGCCGCTCAGTACAACCGTCCACTCGCTATACGCAACTGCACCAGACTACTACTGCCGACAGAGTGCAACTCGCAACTGACTACTCCCTCTGCCGACTCCACACACACTACTGAACTCTCGCGCGGTCAAGCGCAGACTAGCAACGATAAATAACTCTCTGGTCAGAGGTTCTGTCATGCCTCGCCATCGCTGGTAATGAATACATATGAAACGTACGCGTTTCAACCTGACTTTTAAAAAAATGCCATTAGGTCTCGTCTCAACTTAAAGCCAAGCTGCACCCGTGCACTGTCGACTCAAACCATATAACATAACACATCACAACCCGGCGCGTCCACCGTACCCGAGATACAATTGCAAACAAAGCCGCTGCCATCACCTTCCAGAGAAGATATTTACGTAAAGCCTAATGCTCAGCACCCATGATATTGCTGTCTGTCAAAAATATTTGAGAAATGCCTGTTTGGACGCAACCTATTCTAACTTAAAACTGCCTCTACGCTGCAATTTGAACGGAATAGCAAAAGTAAATCCTATGTCACTAGGTAAAATATGTCGGTGGCTGCTTCTTAAGGAGGATATCGCTAAAGTGTGCCCAGAAATGCCCTTTAGACACTTCCGTCCTCCCATTTAAAACGCCGACACACTCCTCTTCCAAGCCACAATAAATCTCTACCTCCTCTACATTTGATAACAACCACACTTTTTCTCCAACGTGCGACTCCCTCATGCCTTACATTATAGCAAAGCAATTCAAGAATGAGCAGCATTCGTTGGGGGGATAACGGAAAGTACGAGGATGTTGCACGTTGAAGAAAGAGGGTGGTTGCCATCAAATTTAGAGGAGGTAGTGATTTATTGTGGCTTGAAACAGGAACGTGTCGGCGTAGCCCAAAATTGTTCTTTCCTTTCCTCTTTGGGTTGCTATTAGTTTTCTGACGCTGAACTCATTTAATGCCCGTGTATCACAGCCATAAGTTATTATTGAAGTATATATTATTCAAAAACTGTTTTCTTCAGCTCATCCGACATCTTGAACTTCAAATCTGAGGAGTATCTTTCATAAGCTTGCCAGCCTAATTTAATATGTCGAAATATTTCTGGTTTTAGGTACACTTTCATATTTAGTAGTTGACCCAGATATATACTGTGACCCTTTTAAGCTGCGTACCTCCAACAGATATACAGTATTTCCCTCCGCTACCCATTCATTTATCATGATCTTCGTTTTATCAATATTCATTTTTAGGTCAACTTCAGAAAAGACTGATGCAAATTCACTAACCAGTATTTGAAGTTTATTCTTCTATATTATTTGCAAATAGTACGATATCATCAGCGAACCTCAGGTTACTTAACCTCTTTCCCATAATTTGGATTCCCTTTGTTTTTCACTCTAATTTAGACATGCTTTCTCGAGGACTGCTGAAAACAGCTTTGGAGATATAGTCACCAAGTTTTACACAATTTTCGATGGGAATTGACTGGTTTCGTCAACTACATTCACAAACAGTATGGAGGTTTTGTATAAAACTTTAATATAGACGTGTTCTACTTCTTCCTTTGTTATAACCTCAAACACAGCTGAGAGACTGATCGAATCGAATGCCTTTTCAAAATCTTTGGAGGCCAGGCAAAGAGGTAGATGGTACTCATTGGTTCTACTGATTGTTTCACGTAGACTGAGTATACGATCCATTGTACTAAATTCCACATGGAACCCTGCTTGCTCAGTGCGATGGGCTAGGTCAAGTGTACTGCTCAATCTTGTAGTCAAAATTCTAGTAAAAATCTGTACAGTGTAGACAGGAGGCTCATAGGATGATAGTTCTTTGTATCTTTAGTAATACCCTTCTTATGTATTATGATTATTTTGGCTTTTTTACAATCTTTTAGCAATTCTCCCCTGTGCAAACAATATGAAAAATTTTAGCTAAATGCTTTATAAATTCGTCGACCATCAGCATTAAAATATCGACTGAGAGGTCATAACTATCTGGAGCGGTTCCTTTTTTCATCTTGTCTATAGCATGTTTGATTTCTGACCGGAGTGCTTCTGGGATTTGGGAAACAGGGGCATCCAGTTCGTCTAGGGTTAAGACATCATCGTTGAGTTTACTGTACGGGTTTAGACTACAAAAATTCTCAGGACATTCGAGTATTTCTTTCTTATCTGTGTAATGATCTGTGTAATGCTGTTAGCTAATTCTTTCTAATCATAAGCTTCCGCTTGGCTATCTTTAAACTAGATTTATTTTAAAGATTGGATTTTAGCTTATCTTCTTCATACTTCTTGATGTCATCTTTCATGCTCTTTCTGAGAGACTTGCACAGTTCTGTATATTCCGACTTATCTTTGTCTGTTTCGACTTTCATTTTTCTTCTCTTGCTCATCAGACTTATCGTTCTGTTTGTCAGTTTCTTTGGTTGGTTTTTAGTTTACACAAACCATCCACGTGTTCAGCTGTTGTGATTAGTATCGTTATTACTGCTTCTGCTTCACATTCTTTTAATTTTCTCTCAATTCTTTTTTGAAATTTCTCTTTCCATTCTCAGATATATTTGAAATTTAAAATGTTGCTTTTTTCTGTAATTTGTTCCATTCTTTGATCTTTTGTATTCAATTCAAATCTTGCTCTTATTAATCGATTTTTACTGTTTGTATTGAACCTGTTCAGCATAGTAACATATTTAACATGGGGAGGCCTGTTAGTAAGAATGGAGTCTATTTCATTTTTCACTTTAAAGTTAGGACCCTGGAAGTCCATTTGCGACTAGGATGTTTCTTGAAGAACGTATTCATAATAGGTGTTTTCATGCATTCTGCAAATTGAACTAGTCATGTCTTTCATCTATTCCATGTTTGCCAATAACTGAATCAGCTTCCTAGTACTTTCTAACTTTGACACTGAAATCACTAATTATAAATTTATAAATTCAATCTCTCCCTTTTTCACAGGTTTCTTTCAGGCACTCATAGAAGGATTCTATTTCCTCCACTAAAAGCAGGTGCACATGTTTGAACTATTTTGATTTTATACCTTTCTGATATTTTGAGGACTAAAAGTGCAATTGTGCTTGAAGTTCCTTCTGATACTGCTATGTTGTCTAACGTGGTTTTATTTACTAAAAACGCGATTTAATTTAGTTTTCCAGTTGGTTCATCATAGTAATAGCAGAGATTTCCCGAATTCAGTGGAAGGCAGTTTTCACCTTTAAGACGTACTTCAGTTAACAATGCTCCAGTTAATTTTTTCTAATTCTTCTTCTATTTCTGTCAGTCTGTCGTCTCTCATTAACGTACAATTATATGTGCTTATTTGAAAGCATTGCTCCTCTCGCTTTGTAGACTTAAGGTTTGCCGGCGCTACAGTCTGGAGCCGCGCGACCACTACGGTCGCATGTTCGAATCCTGCCTCGGGCATGGATGTGTGCGACTGTCCTTAGGTTAGTTAAGTTTAAATAGTTCTAAGTTCTAGGGAACTGATGACCTCAGAAGTTAAGTTCCATAGTGCTCAGAGCCATTTGAACCATTTGAACTTAAGGTTTAGTAACACTAAAGCAGCTCCCACCCGGATATCCGAATGTGAGCTCATTTAACTCCGGAACATTTTACTTTACTGTCACATATTATGACTCAAAGGTGACAAGCATAGTCGTCACACTTGCTTCAGAACGGATTGGCCATCTGATTTTCAAGACAGCCCGAGGTGTTTTGGCTGGCCATTCCTCTGGAGTACAGACGCCGCCCATGTTGCTAGTTTTGGTCCACCGCGGATATTTTATTTCCCCGATGCCACCCATATCTGGGAGTCTTTCCCCGATCCGCCACCTGGGGAGGTGCCCGATGGGGGAGAAGCAAGCACGCTAACAGAGTTGTCACGCGGGTTGGCAACGAATGACCAAGCTTCACAAGTTCGTGTAAAAGGATTGCAGTAGTTCCTTGTCGTCTGTGACACTCAAAGGAAAGGTGACCTGCATCATCTTCTCTGCACGAGAGCAGAAAGGTGTCTCTACGTTGTGCAGCTATTTATGGAAATATCCGTGGATATATTTGGGTGGCTATTTAGCGAGGTAGCTATACAGCGACTGTGTACGGCATATCCTGGAGTAGGGGAGAGAAGGATGAATTATTGCTTACGTCGTACCTTTGTGTCTTGTCCTTCCCTCCCATTTCGTTGTCAGTCTTCTTCATGCATCCATGTAGTATGTATCGGTAAACCATACTTAGGATTACAGTCGAAGTAATGTGTCCTGTCAGAGAAGATTCTCTGCTTAAGCAGTAAACAGCTTCATTGGCACAGATCTTAAAGCGTGATTTCACTCAAGCGAAGTTAACGGTTTGGTTTTCTTCAAGCAATAACACTTCGCCAATCCTGTATAAAATGAGGTTTTCCGTGAAACTGGTGCTAAAATTTTGTGAGTACTATTAGAGCAGATGATGAGTTGTTAAGTAGATGATATAGAGCTGATGTCCGCGAGCAGTTGCGTAGCGCTTCTATACAGCAACACGAACTGCTGTTGTGACACTTGCCTCTGTTGATAATTTGAATAGCCGAGACTTCTGAAAACATAGTACTGTAGTAAGGGTTTCCAAAGGAGTCGCTGGTTTTGGAGCTTTCAGATACAGATATAGATTGCCTCTGGATCTAACTTTAAACCTGCACCTAAGTTTCATTACTAAAGAGAGCCTCATGCTCATAGGTATACCAGTTAATACATGCACCTGAGACAATTTTAATGGAAATTAGACGCTAAAACTTTTTAGGCTAGGTATTATAATAATCTTCCTTGAAATCTCCTGAGGCTATAAGCACACATGGACTAAGGAAGGAGAATTCTGATAATCCAGTAGCGTACATTTCAGCATTGTGTGGCTACACTTGAGGCGATCGATTGCAGATTGCTAGATTCATATTGTCTTTTTTTTTACAAATTTTACGCAGAGATATCTCCGGCGTGAATCGAAAAGAGATTCTTGCCTTTCAATCAAGAGATCATTTTGTACAGCTGGAGCGCATTCCTCAAACACAAGCATTCAACGCTTTGTATTGGCATTAATCTTGTTGAGGTAAGTGCCAGTGGTAGATCCATAACAACCACTTCCGTAATCCATGACTGGAGGTGCCATTGTATGGTCAAACGTAAAATCCGTGCCACTCGTGTCCCGTCATAGCTATCACTGTGTTGATTGCCAATCATCTTACATTTCTGAGCGCCATATTCCAGCTTAAATTATGGTCGATGAAGAGTTCCAGGTATTTGACGAATATCTGCTTAGGAAAGTGGGTCCAGTCTAGTGCATTTGCCGGAGATGTTACTCTGTACCTCGAAAATAATACTGCAATTGACTTAATTGTCGATACATGCAGTCTTTGATTTTGTAAGCCACTGCTTTAAGACGAACATTGCGGTAGTCACTAGTGTATTTCAATCTTCTAGAGCTGTGGTTTCCACGTAAAACACATATCGTTTGCGTATTGTAAAATTTTCACCTTATTTAGGAATAATTTTAAGTAGCTTTTGGTGATCTTCCGGAAATTATCGTGGAATAACTTTATCGCCAGCTGGCAGAGTGGGACTACGTAAAAAAATAACAAGGTACACGGAAAATAGAATTTGTAGCCTGGGTTCCTGAGAATGTTGGAGATAAGATATCCAGGACTGAAGGTTCCTGTCCGTGGTAAAAGGAAATTTAGAACAACATGAAACTGTGGATTAATTATCAACTACAAGATGATTTTTTAGATTTTTTTAGATTAATTATTCATTTTATAGAACCACAAAAAAAGGATCTTCCTGAGTGCGGAACATGTCAGATAAACAAATTACAAATATGTAATTAGAAAAACTTGAGTTTCATTAATTTTAATGATCCTCTGTCAATAAACAGTAAAATTATGTACATGAATTAAAATTAAACTTCTAATATTTACAGGTTTAATACTTACATCTGCTTTCATTAAATCCATCATTCACACAGTAGCTAGTTACTTGGCTATTACAATCATGCATTGTCAAAAAATAAAGTAAATTATTCATTTCAATGATCCTCAGTTAAGAACAGTCAAATTATGTACAAGATTTAAAATTAAACTTCCACTATTTACAGACTTAAGACTGACATCTGCTTTCCATATATCCATCATTCACACAGTAGGTAGTTACTTGGCTGTTACAACCAAGTATTGTCAAAAATTAAAGTATAATAAATTTTCATTAAAATTGTCTATTGCACATGTTGAGAAATTCATGTATGGAATAGAAGGAGTTGGCCACGAAAAATTCTTTTAAATTATGTTTAAATGGTGCCTTGTCTGAAACTAAACTCTTAATGGTTGCTGGTAACTTATTGAAAATATGCATTGCTGAATACTGGACTCCTTTCTAGGCAAGAGTAAGTGATTTTAAATCTTTGTCTATATTGTTCTTATTCCTATTATCTATTATTGGTACTGTGTGTTAAGCAGTTAGTTGGAAAAACAGAAATCACAAAGCATATTACGATATATATATATATATATATATATATATATATATATATATATAATCGTAGTTATAATTCTTCAATGAAGCACGAAATGGGAAACTGACAATTAATTACATTTAGTAGAATGAAAGTGAATATCGTACCTCGATGCTTTTGTATTCTGTGAAAATTGAGCGATGACATTTATTTAACAAGCTAAATTTTTTCCTCATTTTAGGTTATTATTGGGACTTTGAAGTCAGTGCTAAGGATCTGGGTCATAGCGCTGTTACGGAGCGTGCATTTTTCAACTGGCTTCTTAGGCAGAGGTCGTTAGCCGCGATTGTGAAAGGGGGAAATTCGTCACAAGACTGCTTGCGGAAATCGGCGCGCAATCCGCGGACGGGCGTCACTAACGCTCGGAGCGCGCTATGAATGGCCTGAAGTGTTGGTGAAACACAGGGGCGATCGTTAGGAGCGGCCCTCGTTGCGAAACGGGCACACCGGACGGAGCGAGCTTCTTGCTTCCTGCTTGCATGCCAGCAGGAATTTCCTCCACTGCAGGCGACGACGTGGGAGACGAATTGCTGAGCGATCTTTAGGGCCTGTCTCCAATACAATACGTGTGCTGTGTGGTTTTAATGAAAAGCTAATTTCTGCCAGATGATTCGCAAAAATCGTATATTTATGAAAATAGATGCAGAACTGATGTGCTCTGTTCACAGAACAGAAGTACAGACGCAGGCAGTCTCAAAGCTAACACATACATTGAATTCAAGGGTAACAGAAAATTTACTACTGGCCATTAAAATTGCTACACCAAGAAGAACTGCAGATGATAAACGGGTATTTATTGGACAAATATATTATAATAGAACTGATAGGTGATTACATTTTTAGGCAGTTTGGGTGCATAGATCCTGAGAAATCAGTACCCAGAACAACCACCACTGGCCGTAATAACGGCCGTGATACGCCTGGGCATTGAGTCAAACAGAGCTTGGAAGGCGTGTACAGGTACAGCTGCCCATGTAGCTTCAACACGATACCACAGTTCATCAAGAGTAGTGACTGGCATATCGTGACGAGCCAGTTGCTCGGCCACCTTTGACCAGCCGTTTTCAATTGGTGAGAGATCTGGAGAATGTGCTGGCCAGGGCAGCAGTCGAACAATTTCTGTACCCAGAAAGGCCCGTACAGGACCTGCAACATGCGGTCGTGCATTATCCTGCTGAAATGTAGGGTTTCGCAGGGATCGAATGATGAGTAGAGCCACGGGTCGTAAAACATCTGAAATGTGACGTCCACTGTTCAAAGTGCCGTCATTGCGAACAAGAGGTGACCGAGACGTGTAACCAATGGCACCCCATACCATCACGCCGGGTGATACGCCAGTATGGCGATGACGAATACACGCTTCCAATGTGCGTTCACTGCGTTGTCGCCAAACACGGATGCGACCATTATGATACTGTAAACAGAACCTGGATTCATCTGAAAAAATGACGTTTTCCCATTCGTACACCCATTTCGTCATTGAGTACACCATCGCAGGCACTCCTGGCTGTGATGCAGCGTCAAGGGTAACCGCAGCCATGGTATCCGAGCTGATACTACATGCTACTGCAAACGTCGTCGAACTGTTAGTGCAGATGGTTGTTGTCTTATAAACGTCCGCATCTGTTGACTCAGGGATAGAGACGTGGCTGCACGATCCGTTACAGCCATGCGGATAAGATGCCTGTCATCTCGACTGCTAGTGATACGAGGCCGTTGAGATCCAGCACGGCGTTCCGTATTACCCTCCTGAACTCACCGATTCAATATTCTGCTAACAGACTTTGGATCTCGACCAACGCGTGCAGCAATGTCGCGATATGATAAACCGAAATCGCGATAGGCTACAATCAGACCTTTATCAAAGTCAGAAACGTGATGGTACGCATTTCTCATCCTTACATGAGGCATCACAACAACGTTTCACCAGGCAACTCTGGTCAACTGCTGTTTGTGTATGAGAAATCGGTTGGAAACTTTCCTCATGTCAGCACGTTGTAGGTGTCGCCACCGGCGCCAACATTGTGTGAATGCTCTAAAAAGCTAATCATTTGCATATCACAGCATCTTCTTCCTGTCAGTTAAATTTCACGTCTTAGCACTTCATCTTCGTGGTGTAGTAATTTTAATGGCCAGTAGTGTATGTTTGACAGTACTACGTGTACCTTCTTCAAATAGAGCAATGCCTATTTTTGCAATGTAACTTGTGGCAAGGGTGATATGAATCATATTCTTTTTAGGGATCTAGTGCTAACAGGTCGCGAGGTATCATTATTACGTCCTGCAAGTGTTTTTCTCCGCTGTGTCCTCTGGTTTGCTGAAAAACAGCAGGCATCATCTCATAGTACTACTGAATGTCAACAACAATATGAACTTCGTACGTTAGTGTACCCTGTCGATGTTACAGTGAATTTCCGGACAGACAGAGGACAACTGGCTGTGCAGCTCATAGATTGGGTCACATTACGATATACTTTTCATTCCAGAGATCCATAGAGTGGAGATCCTGAAAGATGTAGTACATGTTATAAAACGAGAATACATAACACGTATTTACAAAAAAAAGAGTTATGCTAATCTCCCTTCCACATACTGTAGGTGAAATGGTCCCGATGGACGTGAATAAGTAAAAAAAAAAAAGAAGTCTTAAAATATTTCTAATTAAGAGGCAATGGTGTGGTATGCTTCGTCTGGAAGCGGTCTTAGAGAGGCGAGGGGGAAGTTTTTTTTAGACAAAACTTACGTTGTTTTATCGACAACATATAGCAATGTCATATATGGTCGTGATTTTAAATGTGTTATTAACAAAAAAAGACCAATAGCTAAATTTTAACAGATGCATGGAACTTGAATGTATGGTCAGAAATTTAAATATTATTGACAAGTGTAAGGCAACAAACGCAATCTCATTCATGCGCACCTACGTTACTAGTCAGTCTTTCGTGAATATAATATCGTTACGCCAATTATTCACAGATATAACGACGAAAGGAAACAAATTTTCGAAGCAGTTAAATATTGGTGAACTATATTGTTAGTAGGATTAAAAGTATTTTGGCGGCGCCTATGAAGTTCAGGTGGTAATCAACGTTAAAAATAGGGATTTTCCTCTCTCATGTTGTTAAATTTATCAGAGGAATGTAATATAGCTACTGTCGACCACAGCTTGAGAACGGTATTAATCGCTCATTTCTTTTAACTGCTTGAAAAAGTGACGTTTATAATTATCGCTAAATGTACGTGAATTTAATTTACCAAGACAAGTTACTGAAAAATGTAAACAGACCTCGAATGTAGAATAGCCTGTTAATTCCACTCTTTGTATCCTCGAAACTAAGACTTGATTCAACTGTTCATCCAACATAATAATTTCCAGTCAACCAGTACTACATCAGTTTAAAATATTATACAGCCCTTTGGTAAAAGTGTGTTCCGAAGCGTATATTACGTTGTAGTTACTATCCTCATTTCATATTTCGAGAATATGTCTGTTTAACATGAGCGACAGATGAGGCTGAGAGTATGGTCCGAGGAGAAGGTGGTTTGTGCAAGTAGCTCACACGAGCTTCTCGGAAGTTCATTGTTCTGCTAACTTGCCTGTTACTATTTTGTGCAACGCCAATCAGCCATTCATTTTTTTGATAGGGGAGCGTCCTATCACCTGACGTATTGTTGCGAAAGTTTATCTCCAAACTTTCCAGCTTTGCTTCTGGCTATGTTTTATCACTAAGTGCGGGTCAGATTTCTAAATTTTCGCAGCTTACAATCATCCGTTCCCTGAGAAATATAAGTTACTGCCATGGTAGATATTTTTAGTACTACTGGCGACGGCCTCTATGGACAATTAAAATAACAAAAAATATGGTTAGTTTTCTCTTAAGAAAGTAAGTAAAATTGACGAGCAGTAGGAAGGATGTCAATCAGAGTAGCTAACCTCAAAATCCTTTGTCTGTTGGCTGTTGTGGCGCCATTTATGCGACTCCACTACCGCTAGCTAGTGCTACATCGTAACTCTGGACAGTTCAGTACACACTGGGCCCTAGTGCCAAGTAGATTCATTGAGGGAGTGACGATGGCAGACTTCTGTCCGATGATTGCACTCCCGTAAGCTAAGTACTTACTACCTCGAAAAGATACGAAGCTAAACACCACTTTCTCCCAACGAATCACACTGTATTTCAAATTATTTCCAAAACATGGGCCGCGATAACTGGTTCAAATGGTTCAAATGGCTCTGAGCACTATGGGACTCAACTGCTGAGGTCATTAGTCCCCTAGAACTTAGAACTAGTTAAACCTAACTAACCTAAGAACATCACAAACATCCATGCCCGAGGCAGGATTCGAACCTGCGACCGTAGCGGTCTTGTGGTTCCAGACTGCCGCGATAACTGGAGACTGCATTACAATTTTATTTCTCTTACGTTCCGTGTCGCATGGTTATTAATCAGCTCTCAAGACAACAACGATAATGAATTTGATTTTTTTAAGGAAAACACATGGACTGAAGACCTTGGAATGGTCTGACTATTCGACGCTTATAGAAAATCAAGATATTTATCGGACATAGACGTATACCAGTACTGCTGTGATCGCTACTTACACTAGGAACAGCTGACGGTTCTATGTTCTCACGTCAATGTACGAGTAATTATATAATTTTAACTGTCTCCGCAAATCATTTTTTACAAAGAAAGCACGAACTTTATTCTATTGGGGGGTAATACGAAAAACAGAAAAATTATCAGCTCAAAGTGGACGAGGGCAGTGAAAATTAGTCCATTTATTGATTAGCAATGCTCCTGGATGATGACAGACGACAACCAAGGACGCCAAGGAGGCGTAGGCTGATCATCTCGTTATTTGCCGTTGCCGCCACTCGGTGCGTTTCGATAAAGGCGAGGAATCCAAATGTAAATAGAATCATTCTGTTATAAGGTTTTAATTCGTAACACATTTATAGAATATCACCTCCAAATTTGTGCCATCGGACGCAACACTCGTGTCCCAGCATTTAATCCATTAAAGTTACGCTACACAGCCCCCTAGCGATTTTTGTTTCGCCTCTTCTTAGCTTCTAACGTGCTTCTTGATAGGGTGGCATATATTATGAGCAGGCTACGTGCGTAGCGTTTTTTTTCTTTGCATTTAAAATGCCTGGCTTTCATTTAGCTCTTGAAGGTAGCAATGCTGGTTAAACATGCTATCTTGCTGCACTCTTTCTACCGCTATCATGTCGAAAAAACGAAACCAACATTGTTTTGGGATTAATTTTCACCTGTTTTCCATTTTTTTTCTTTTTGTGATAACGAAGCAATCTTCCACTAACACGATTATTACTTGATTTCTCGATTGTGCTTATGACGCCACGTCTTTCCGCCTGTAATGATTTTGTTGAGAACATAAATTGGAACCATCACATACAATATTTGTAGGGAAGGCGAACTAAAGACTGCGTTTCGTGACCAGAACATTTAGAAAATGCAACGAGTCTACTAAAGAGACTACCTACATTATACTTGCCTGTCCTTTTCTGGAATACTGGTGCGCAGAAATGTATCCTTAAGAGGAAGAACGGACAGAGGACAGCGAAAAAGTTCAAAGAAGAGGAGCTCGTTTTGCATTATCGCGAAATACAGGAGAGTGGCACGGATGTGGTGAGTGAGTTGAGGTAGCAATCAATAAAACAAAGATTTTTGTGGTGATATCTTTTCACGAAATTTCGATCGCCAACTGTGTCCTCTGGAAAAATATTTTGTTTACGCTCACCTACATAGCGAGAAATGACAATCGTTATAAAATAAATCAACCCTCGCGCTGAAAACTTTAGAAGCTGTATTTTTTCCGAGGTACTAGTTGAGGGAGAACCGGTCGATAGATGTATGTGTGTATTAAAGTAGCCCTCAGTGGTTCACAACTCCACAACAAGCCACAGCAGTCCACCCACTCCACCGAACCGCACCGCCGACCCCCAGAGAACCCAGGTGAGGTTTCGTGCCGGGGACCGGCACGCCTTCCCGCACGGGATGCAGTGCGTTTGACCGCGCGGCTAGCCGGGCGGGCGGTCGATAGATACTCTGGAAGTGTTTCCGTGAACCCTCTGCCAATCACTAAAGTGAGAATTGAAGAGTAATTATGTAGACTGTTTAATAAGAGGGTAACTAATTTTGAGCGGCTGATACCGGCGGAGGTTCGAGTCCTCCCTGGGGCATGGGTGTGTGTGTTTGTCCTTAGGATAATTTAGGTTAAGTAGTGTGTAAGCTTAGGACTGATGACCTTAGCAGTTAAGTCCCATAAGATTTCACACACATCTGAACATTTTTGAACTAGTTCTGATAGATATTTTGCCCATTCAAGGACATACAGCACTTCCAAAAAGTTTTAACGACAGGATGTTACGCGCTCCCTAAAATACGAGTCTTTGTCGACTGCCACCGGTTTCTTGATATCTCATCTCAAATTGCGAGGTTTCCCTGCCAACCGCGTATCGAAATAATTTGGGTCACATTGTAACCTAACCTTCAGCAGTGTTTTATAACAGAAATATGGAGCATCACAGAGAAGCCATAATCTTTTTTAATTTAAAAAAATAAATCTTCTACAGTTACGTACTTCATTACTGATTTACGAGCTGACAATCATGGCATCGCCCCGGTATTCATTTTGCCAATTCTGTATTAGGAATGAAAACAAGAAAAGGATCTGTATAGTGTAATATCCTTGACAGTTCCTGTACACTGGACGCAGCTGCTTCGCATGTCTATAACGCGATTTTGTAAACGTCTGTATGATATCGTCTTTTCATAGAGCTATGGACGGCGATTGTTTTCGCCCACAGCCGTTTGAGCTTTACAGTTGAAAACTGTCAAAAGTGCTGCCAGGCGTTAGAAATTTCCTTAAGTTGACTCGACCGCGGGAGTGTCTTGTAGTAAAGTATACATGTATTAAAACTTAATGCATGATGCGGCATTTTTTCAGGTACCTCTGTCTTTATGACATATCTCTTGAACTACGTGTCGTGCAATGAAATATTTGTGTAGGTATAACCTGCGGCATATGTGCGTACTGTAGGCAAAATGTGTTGCGAATTAAGGTAGTAGCAAAACAGTAATAAATTTAAGTGTCATGCACAATGCGGCAATTTCTCACGCATCTCAGTGTTTATGACGTCTTATCTGCTGAACTATGCGTTGAACTAAGATATAATTTTGTGGCTGTATTTAGTGGCATACGTAGATACTTTCTGCGAAATACGTTACCAAGTTTGGTTGAAATCGGTCCAGTGGTTTCATAAGATACTTACGTGGAACACATACAAGCCCACCCTCAAAGCCCACCCTCAAACCCAACCACACACCCACACCCGTACGCACAAACGCACGCACCCACCCACCCACCCACTCACCCACCCACCCACACACACACACACACACACACACACACACACACACACACACACACACACACACACACATTCATTTTTAAAATATGTATGGATTCTATCATAACCAGTTTCGGGGCGAAAACGTTGTTATCAGTACTCATCATCACCAAACAGCCTGAACAACTGTAAAGATCAGACAAAATCTGAGAACGAAGGCGGAAACTACATACACCCCTTGAAACTAAACCGCGATTTGCCTTCGTCTAGGCGGAGTAGATATGAGGGCATACGGCACTTTGGCCAACTTTTCCATATTTTGCCGTCTCTTTACAGTATTGTTCAGGGTGTTTGATGATGAGCTCTTTATAACGAGGTTTTGGCCTCTAAATGGTTATAATTAAATAAATAAAGAAGTGAGATGAAGCTCTAGGAGATTTATTTCCTGAAAGATGGCCCATAGTAATTTCCTCTACAAAAATGGATAATTTTCCTGAAAGCACACCAGGCTTCTCAACGGTGCAATACCCATTTTCACCGTACAATACCGTATTAGTTGGATGATCAAATTGTAGCCATTCCTTCAACAAACATACTCCGCAGCTTAAGAATCCATCACATTAAGAAAGCAAAAAAAGTGAAAAGTTTCGGCTGAGCATGGCTTCCGGGCAGAAAAATCGTACAAAAACATTATTCAGTTTCGTATCGGATATTATCACCCCTTTTCTCTTGAAGGTTGCGAGAGGAAGAATGAAAAACGAAATCAAAACAAAATTGGCCCGCAAATAACGACAATAAGCTTGATACAAAAGATTTCAGCAAGACACTAGTGAAGAGATACTGTATGTGAAGAGGTGTCAGCAACACCTACGTCACATAAAACTAAGAATTGCTTCGGGGAAAGAAAGACAAGACTGAAAAAATAAAGTGAATGAAGTAGGCTGCTGCCCCCCCCCCCCCCCCCCCAAGAGACGAAATTGGCTTCACTTGGTTACACGGTGTGTTCGTTCTTACGTAAACACTACTTCGCACGTCAACAGCAGATTTTCGTCGACTGCCCACCAGCTAACCTTCATGTTCGAGGGCGGATCTGACGTTCCGAAACTGTTTGCATCTTATTTGCATACACTCGACATTCAGTCTCTCACGCTCACCTCGGGCAAACAAGACGTGCTCTTTGCGTCCAGTCCGACGGCAGCGTATAATTACACAGCAGATAGGAGAAGCTTATTACTTCGTGTACACAGCGTTGCTTGAGAAAGAATTCCCAAGGCCTTACGAAACCATTGTCCCCATAAACAGCTCATACTATGCGGGAGAAAAAGAGAAGAAAACACATAAAACTTTCAATTGCATTGTTAGTGGAGTCACATACTAACTGCCGCAGCAAATATCGCTTCAAAAAAGAATGCACGATTAAGATAGCGCTGTCGCAGATATCAAAACGATGGAAACATCTGAACCAAGCGACGTAAAATGCGCATTTTTCTAAGCGTCTTCCCAGACTGTAGGAATCCATCCGTAGTGATGGTCCTGCATATTTCACTGTTCGATGCATCTGCGTCTTTGGCTAATTATAAGAGCGATCTGTTTCTGTTTCCAATTATAACTTACTAGTGGACGTTTTTGTTTCCCAGCCAGTAGTTTTCGCACAGTTTACGTCAAGAAAAATGAGATTTTTTTATGTGAAGGAATACTGTCTTGATACTTTTCTTTTGCCTTTATCCCCTACCTGCACAGGGTAGCTATTATCGAATGAACCCTTTGGTTCCAGAAACATTTTCAAGTATCCGCTCGTACTGACGATCCTGCATATTTCACTGTTTGATGCATCTGCACCTTTGGCTAACTATGAGTGATCTGTTTCTGTTTCCGATTACAACTTATCGATGGATGCTTTTGTTTCCCGGCCAGTAGTTTTCGCTCAGTTTACGTGAAAAAAAATGAGATTTTTTTTTTACTTCATATGAAGGAATACTGTCTTGATAGTTTTCTTTTGCCTTTACCCCTTACCTGCAGAGGGTAGGCATAGCTATTACCGAATGAAACCATTTTCAAGTATCAAACATATCTGATGTATACACGCAGACGGAAGTGATGAATGAAAAATTATATCAAGGCAGGGATTCGAACCCACGTCTCCTGCTCATTAGGCAGATGCACTCACCACAGTGGCTGTGCACAACTGTGCGGACTACCCTAGCACGACTCCCTCCTCAATCTAAATTCTCATTCACGCCTCACTCGAACAGCATTGCAGAAGTTCTCAAACTGTATTGAAATAGTACCTTAGCATTGAACGAAATGGCGGACCCTGCCTGAAACCTAGGGATAGGTGCTTTAATCAAATGAAACTATATAGTTTCAGAGACCTTTTCAAGTCTCAAACATCTATGATGCAGACTGAAGTGACGGATCAAAATTTTTACCAAGGCCAGGATTCGAATCCAAGACTCCTGCTCAATATGCGTGAATGAGAATTTAGAATGAGAAAAGAAACGTGCTTGGGCAGTTGGTGCAGTCGTGCAAAGGTTCTGTGCCAGGGTGGCATGGCGGTTAGCTCATCTATCTAGTAAGCAGGAAACCTTGGTTCGAATCCCGGACTTGGTACAGATTTTCATTTGACACTTCAGGTATCCACGTGAAAGTATGCGAATGGTGCAGCTGAGACGGGATGTGGATACCAGTCCTGTATTCGCCTAGTCGGACATGGGAAACCGCGTAAAAACCACATCCAAGCTGCCCCGCACACCGGTCATCGTCATTAATCCGCTGAACGGAATCGATCCAGCGCCGGCGCGCCTCTCTAAATCCCGGAAACGGTGTGCTTACGCACGCGGCTAGCCAGGTGGATATGAAGGATTACTTGATATGAAGGAACAATACTACAAACTAAGCTAAAAGTCTTCACATACTTGTTGATCTAGAGTAACGTTCCAGCATCTGGCAGGGGAAAACGCTAAGTGGAATTTTGAAAACAGAAATGAGGTATGAGGGAGGCTGCCCGTCAGAGTTTCGAGTCCTCCCTCGGGCAAGTGTGTGTGTGTGTGTGTGTGTGTGTCGTTCTTAGCATAAGTTAGTTTAAGTTAGATTAAAATAGTGTGTAAACTTAGGGACCGATGACCTCAGCAGTTTGGTCCCATAAGACCTTACACAAATTTCCAGTTTCGGAAGTCCGTATAAAAACAAACAGAAAATAAAAAAAAAAGAAGTAGAAAATAAGGATAAGTATTAAGATAGTAGGTCTAAAACATGGATGGAATGTCTCACAATTGTTACTTGTGTGCTGAAGAAACATTCGATGAAGGGAAATAAAAGTTTAGAACTAGAATGTGAAGTTAACGGTAGAGCCGTTAAAACTAGAGTCTGACAGGAGAAAGTAAATAAGAAGCATGTGAATGTAGATTTACTGGACAATGCGACAGGAACAGGATAGTTCGATCATTGTACAAAGAGAACACATATCGGCAAGGAGTTGCAGGAATAAGGGTGAGAAATGTTGCAAATGAAAAATACGAAAGAGAGGATAAAACTGAAGCAGACAGCACAAAGGGAGGGCGTGGCTGCATAAAAAATGGGCTACTGCAGCTGTTGCTGCAAATCAAGACTGAAGTCTCTGACAGCGTCTAGAAGACAAAGTATAGAAGAATGACATTGCGTAGTGGAAAACTTGGATAGTAGAACCTAGTAGCATTTGAAATATGGTGCTATACGGGGAAGTTACAAGTTAAATCCGTGAATAAGATTCGAAACAAACAGAATGTGTTAGGAAAGTTTCTTCTCGAGTAACTTATGGGACATACATTTGTGAAGGCATTTAACGCTAGGTAAATCGTCTAGGCAGATGTAAAAGGTAATGAAATTAAATAGAAACATAATTTATAAGTGACGCGCATTACAAAGGTTTTTTGAACGTAATTGTCGCCATTTGACTGTATATTTCAACATTCATTTATTTCACACTATCGCGATTTCAGCTTTATAGACATTGTCGAGCGCGAAGGTGAAATATCACAAAATGTCCGACATGCCTGAATGACATGTAATAGTCGAAATAATTCAAAGATATATCTGTGGTGGACTGGATAGTTACAGCGTTACAGGATACGAGTACAGATTAAAAGTAGCAAATACAGTGCGGCTGACACTGTGCACATCAGACAAACGCTTCTTTTGAGTAGGATGTTAACAAAGTTCAACTAGGGCTACACTACCATTCTTAATTTTCTCGTAGACGCGATTACAATATTGTCACAAACGCTAAAATATATTCGCGTCGCTCTCAACCTACAAGAAGACAAATTTACAGCTTTACAGCAACGGCTGCGCAGTGGGTGAGAGAAAAAAAAAAAAAAGAGAGAGAGCAGCGAAAAGGATCTGATTTGCAGCAACAAAACATCGCCAGTGGGTCGCATTTCGTCGCAGACCAACAAAGGCTTGGCGCTCGCAGACGGCGAAAAAGCGACGAAACATTGCGCCATTTAGCTGGGGTCGCTTTTTATACGTGACCCTCAGCCAACAGGTAGCCCAAATTCTCGTCTGACACTGTTTCTGAAACTCTCTCAGAAATTCAGAAGCTGTTACCATTCCCTGACTAATATTACTTATTCGCGCAATTACGATTGTCATGTAGCTGATGTTAGTATCGAAGACTAGCGCTGAGAGCTGCGTCGCACCATTCCTCGGAATGAATGTCAAACAGTCGAGGCATACATAATGCTAACCGTTGGGAATGTACGTATTAACTTCCTTTCATATGAGTAAGAACATGCAAGAAAAAGGGTAGAGGGAAGGGAAGCCAATTTTGCGGAAGGAAGAGAGGTAGAAGAAAAGAAGCACAGTTTCTTACAAAGTAAAACAGAATGCTTTTCCCGAACTGTGTTTATTAAGCATCAAACATTTTAATGCTACCGCTTTAATCAGGTATCCTGCTACCTCGTTTTGATGGTTTCTGACATTGGCCGGTAGCATGATTATAAAACAGCTCGAACTGAAAGTGCACCACTGCTGGATGCATCCTTCTGTCTCGTAAGAAAGTTTGCGAGCTCGCTTAGCAAAGAAGACCATAATTTATTTCTGGAGTGGCGGCGGGGGGGGGGGGGGGGGGGAGGGGGGGAGGGGGAAGCGGAGAAACGGAGGGGCAGTTGCCTCCTCTTGCCACTCCCTGGGATGCTCTTGTGAGAGTGTATGGACATACATTTTTCTTCTGGAACTTATGTGTGCCCCCAATCGACGATGTAGTTCTACTTATATCTCCAATCTTAAAGCGAGGTACACATATCGGTCGTTGAAAAAGTACATCTGCAGTTAGTATTCCTCAGTAAAATACTCTGTTTCCTCGTGCATTTTAGTTTCATCGTGTTCTGCCTACTGATGCAGTTAGATAACAATGACTGCTTTCTGAAGTTGTTCACAATAAAGTCAACAGAATAGGACAAACAGCTTGTTTCCAGAGTTTAGTTTTTTTCTCTTATCAGTAGTACACTAACGGAAATAGGATTTGTCACATCATGGTTCAAAATGGCTCTGAGCACTATGGGACTTAACTTCTGAGGTCATCAGTCCCCTATAACTTAGAACTACTTCAGCCTAACTAACCTAAGGACATCACACACATCCATCCCCGAGGCAGGATTCGAACCTACGACCGCAGCGGTCGCGCGGTTCCTGACTGCAGCGCCTAGAACCGCTGAGCCACTCAGGCCGGCGTGTCACACCATGAAACGTCAGTAAAATAGTTATCAAACTTTGTCGAGGTGTTCATCAAATAAAGGGTATTAAATGATTATACTTAAATTCCAGTCGCAGCTGACACCCATGATCAAAAATGGTTCAAATGGCTCTGAGCACTATGGGACTTAACTTCTGAGGTCATCAGTCCCCTAGTACTTAGAACTACTTAAACTTAACTCACCTAAGGACATCACACACACCCATGCCCGAGGCAGGATTCGAACCTGCGACCGTAGCGGTCGCGCGGTTTCAGACTGTAGCGCCTAGAACCGCTCGGCCACCCCAGCCGGCACACCCATCATCAACGCCAATCTGAAGTGTGACCCTCACTAGTACAAATGCAGTCTTGTTTTCGTTGGGGCATGGAGCCAGTCATCCTCCGAATCTATACACTTGAAGTGCGTGCTGTGCCATTTCATGAAACTGTTAGCTGGAGGTTACTATGAAAATGCGTCCTCCTGTTGCTTCCCAGGGATTATGTATGGCTAAGAACTCATAGAACTGGGCAGGCCAGTCGAGGACCCGTAATTTACTCAAAGCGTTTTTGTGTGGTCTATAGTATGGCGTCTGGAATATGTCGTTAATGACCGTTTTCATGACGTGTAAGCGTATGACAAGCTGATTTTCTGTTCTTTCCAGATACTGACGAGCTATCGGCCTTCATTCAAGAATTATCAAATCAGTCCTCTTATCACGTCTAATAGCCCCCGCACCATAATTCCTGTGGTTGGAGAGGTCTGTGACCCTTCACCACGGCGTCTACATAGACGTTGGCATCGATCTGATCGCAACGAAGAGAAGCGAGACTCGTCGTTCGAAACCAAAGAATGCCACCCAGTGTTCCAATTGACTCCGACACCACATAGTGCAAATCTCTTTTGTATGCATATGTTTCAGTGGTGTATGTTCTGTCGGACATGTCTCATGACGACGCGGTTGTTGCATACATTTACCAAGACATGAAGGAATTAAAGACATTAGCTCCCAGTTGGCACTGATTTATACCAATAGGGCAAGTTTAGAATTTGTGCCAGACCTGACTTTGAACCGGGGTCTCCTGCTTACTAGGCAGATACGCCGGCCACACACCATCCAGACAAAGCGGTCACCGCAACTGCATGGACTACCCTGACATGTCTCCAATCAGACCCAGATTCTCAACTTACACCCCACATTACAGATGTAATGCACCTGTTACCGCAAGAGTTCGAGCTTGGTGCGCATCTACTTTGAAGGGATCATTGGCCGTCCTCGTCTTAATTATACGAGTATATGTGGTGCCTTTTCTTTCGGACATGTCCGACAGAAAAGACACCGATTCGATCCTGCAGCCAGCCCAAAAGAACAGACACCACATATATAATTAAGACGATGGACACCAAGCTCGAACTCTTACGGGAATCGGCGAGATACAGCGAGTAATGAGGCTAATAAGCAGGTGCAGTACATCAGCAGTGTGCGGTATAAGTTGAGAATTTGGGTCTGACGAGAGGAGTGCTAGGGTGGTCCCAGTAGTTGCGGCGTCCACTGTGTCCGGATGACGTAGTGGTCAGCGCATCTGCCTAGTAAGCAGGAAACCCTGGTTCGAATCCTTGTCTGGCACAATTTTTCAACGTGCTCCGTTAATATAAATCACTGAACATTGGCAGCTAATGAATTGCTTACTGCCAGCCGGAGTGGCCGTGCGGTTCTAGGCGCTACAGTCTGGAACCGCGTGACCGCTACGGTCGCAGGTTCGAATCCTGCCTCGGGCATGGATGTCTGTGATGTCCTTAGGTTACTTAGGTTTACGTAGTTCTAAGTTATAGGGGACTGATGACCACAGCAGTTAAGTCCCATAGTGCTCAGAGCCATTTGAACCATTTGAATTACTTACTGTTTTGATTCGTAGTGGCTGTAGTATCGAACTGGTGTCTGATCTTTCGGACATGTCTGAAAGAACAGACGCCATACACACACATCAAAAAGGCTTTGCATAACCCTGGTTCCCAGAGCTCCTGAAGATAGACGTTGACTGGGGATATTATATCAGAGACAGAGTCCCTCTGAATGTTCAAAGATGTCACTAAACCTGCCCAAAGATGTAAACAACCATGCGTGAGCAGCTCCTGTTAGACGGAGGGGGTCCGACAGCCGATCAGTTCCAGTCATTCCACCAGGAAGGAGGTACACGGGTCGTGTTGTCTGTAGTTCAAATATGACTAGACGGTCAATACCACGGTTCAATCGCGTCCGCATTGTTACTTCGTGCCAAGAAGGGCTCTCAACAAGCGAAGTGTCCAGGCGTCTTGTAGTGGAACAAAGCGATGTTATTCGGATATGGAGGAGATACAGAGAGACAGGAACTGTCGATGACATGCCTAGCTCAGGCCGCCCAAGGGCTACTACTGCAGTGGATGACCGCTACCTACGGAATATGGCTCGGAGGTAATGCCATCATATTGAATAATGACTTTCGTGCAGCTACAGGACGTCGTGTTACGACTCAAACTGTGCCCAGCATCACTCCCGACGTCCATGGCGAGGTCCATCTTTGCAACTACGACACCATGCAGCGTGGTACAGATGGGCCCAACAGCTTGTCAAATGCACCCCTCAGGACTGGCATCACGTCCTCTTCAGCGAAGAGTGTCGTATATGGCTTCAACCAGACAATCGTCGGAGATGTGTTTGGAGACAACCCTGTCAAGACACACTGTCCAGCGAGTGCAGCAAGGTGGAGGTTCCCTGCTGTTTTGGGGAGGCATTATGTGGGGCCGACGTATGCCGCTGGTGGTCATGGAAGGCTCCATAACGGCTGTACGATACGTGAATGCCATCCTCAGACAGATAGTGGAACCATATCGGCAGCATATTGGCGACGCATTCGTCTCCATGGACGACAATTCGCACCCCCATCGTGCACATCTTGTGAATGACTTCCTTCAGGGTAACGACATCGCTCGACTAGAGTGGCCAGCATGTTCTCCAGACATGAACCCTATCGAACGTGCCTGGGATAGATTGGAAAGGTCTGTTTATGGACAATGTGACCCACCAATCACTCTGAGGGATCTACGCCGAATTGCCGTTGAGGAGTGGGATAATCTGGACAAACAATGCCTTGATGAACTTGTGGATAGTATGCCACAACGAATACAGGCATGCATCAATGCAGGAGAACGTGCTACTGGGTATTAGAGGTACCGGTGTGTACAGCAATCTGGATCAACACCTCTGAAGGTCTCGCTGTATGGTGGTACAAAATGCAATGTGTGGTTTTCACGAACAATAAAAAGGGCTGAAATGATGTTCGTGTTGTTCTCTATTCCAATTTTCTGTACGGGTTCCGGAACTCTCGGAGCCGAGGTGACGCAAAACCTTCTTTTATATGTGTACATAGCAAACATTTATATGAAACAGAGAGTGGATAAAGAAAGGGAAGGGATGGGTGGGATTTCGTGACTTCCAGCTACACAGGACATTGTAGTAACGCTATATGAGAGTTGAAACTTTGTGCCGGACTGGGACTCGAACACGGATTTATCGCTACTCAAAAACGTTTCTCTTAACTGCTTCGGCACCAACCATCACTTCCCTTTCCTACCCCATTCTCTGCTTCATGTAAATTTCTGTTGTATTTTGTACTGTGTCAGCACTAAACGGCGCATGACAAAAAATAGTTCAAATGGCTCTGAGCACTATGGGACTTAGCTTCCGAGGTCATCAGTCCCCTAGAACTTAGAACTACTTGAAACTAACTAACCTAAGGACATCACACACATCCATGCCCGAGGCAGGATTCGAACCTGCGACCGTAGCGCTCGCGCGGTTCCAGACTGTAGCGCCTAGAACCGCTCGGCCACTCCGACCGGCCGGTGCATGACAGCTCGAGATCTTAACCCAGCTTGCAGTAACTTAACACTCTGTCATCCATTGGTTAGAACCAGCTGAATGTTACGGTATGTTACTATCTTCTGGTGGTATAGTCCTTCTCAGAGGACCCGTGCCTCCTCTTCTTGTCATACTGCTGTCCTGAGTCGACTTCGTCACCACTTGTTCTGCAGTCGTTGCTTGACAGCCAACTATCTGCGTGATCTGTTTCTATGATGCTCTCATAACTGTGCCAGTGATTCGACCTTTCTCAAAGTCCGCAAAATGGAGATAAGCTACATGTGCAGGTGCTCCGCACATGCAATGCTGAAATTTTCTCCGGCAAAGGCCAAGCAACGTTAACACACCAAACAGCCGCAATGTAGTCACACCATTTTCCATCTAAAGCATTGGTCTGAAAATACTGCAATTAAGTTCGCATAAGGATAAAATTTTAATCAACATACTCCACGGGCATGGAAGCACTGGAATATACTGTGGTAGCAGTAGCTCGAGATGTTGATGGTGTAACACTTACATTTTCTTCGGTGGACGAGTGTATTGGCACTGTCTTTTGTTTCCCTGCTGTAGAAAAATACACAGCGGTAATTTTGGTGCAAATCTTCCAATCAAGTACCAGTTACAAACTTCTAAACATGCCCCTTACCTGGTGCATCCTTGTCAGTCGCATATCTGCCTGAGGGTATCTATAATTACTGTGTACAATTTGACAAGAGCGTGTGCAGTTCTTTCCAACACTATACAGGGTGATTCAGTTGCACCTACCACTGTCGTTTTATGCATCCTCAATGTTATAGCTGGCATTAATAA
This sequence comes from Schistocerca serialis cubense, assembly GCF_023864345.2. Taxonomy (NCBI): domain Eukaryota; kingdom Metazoa; phylum Arthropoda; class Insecta; order Orthoptera; family Acrididae; genus Schistocerca; species Schistocerca serialis. Next base: position 374,867,692 of record NC_064643.1, on the reverse strand, counting down.
ACTACGCGCGAGATTTTCATATTGTCTCCCTCACTATGCGCAGTCTGTTAGTCCTATGAAGAAAAAAAAAGTACTGCAGTACGTTTTCGCTTGAGGCCGCAGTTTTCAAGTTACACAAAAGAAACGAACGAAAGTGCCCTTCAAAAGTACCCCCACTCCCACACTCAGCCTCCACCGGTCGGGTTTTCTAATGTGTTGTTCATGGCACTCCCTCCTGCCACTGTATAAATATTTGCGACTGCAAGAACTATTTCTCACATTTGACATTTCTTGATCTTCATTGACTGGTATTATTATGCCACCAGCTTACTCGAGCACTTACAAATTGTGAAATTGATTTTTTTGTTTGAATGTTACCCAACAATTTTGTGAACTTTAACAGAGCAGTTAAATCGTTATATTCCTCAAGATTTCTGACTAGAAACTTCTGCGCTTGTAAGGGTTAAGTTCGTATCGAATTGTCAACTTAATTAGTTTTAGCGTAACATGTACAAAAGTCGTTTTCCGTTCATTATCCTCACGAGCACGTTTAAATTAATAATGGTAAGGAAGTTGCCGACTGGTGGCGTAATAGTCCAATCAACAGAGACCAAAAAAGGTCGAATATCGGGAACAGTTCGAGTACTCGGAAATTTTTGTACAGTGGCAGGAGGAACTGCCACCAACAATATACTAGAAATCCTGACTGCTGAGGGATGAACGTGCAATGGAGGCGCATTTGAAGGTCACTTTCGTACATCTTTCTTGAACACTTCGAAAACTGTGGCCTCCAGCGAAATCGTATTTCAGTACAAAATTTAACTACATTAAATTTCCTACAAAACGGTCCAGCTCATTTTCTTCTGTACGACCAGTAGTTTGCTCGTAGTGAGCGACAGAATACAAGAATCTCGTGAGCGATTTATGAAGACCACATGGTCCGCCTCGGTAGCTGTGCGGTCAGTGCGACGGCCTGCTAAATGAATGGGCCCGAGTTCGATTCCCGGCAGCGTCAGACTTTTTCTCCTCTCGGGGACTGGGTGTTGTGTTGTCCTTACGTTCGTATCATAACTGCCGTTACACTATTGAGTCGGCTGAACGGGTACGGTCTGAAAGTCATTAAACTAAAGAGAGAGAGAGAGAGAGAGAGAGAGAGAGAGAGAGAGAGAGACTAGTTATAACATTGCGGGTTGCATAAAATGACAGCAGTAGGCACAGCTGACTCACCTGTATAATCCCAACATTTGCATAACAACACTGCGTACGTGCGCGTAATACTAGCAGGACTGAATAGTAGACAGTGGAAGCCGGAGATGAAACAAGCACGAGTGTATTTAACTGCATTGTCGACCATAAGTATCACGAATAGATGGATCCGTTTTTTCATAAACACAATACGCATTCCGTTTCATATGCGTTTTCACCTGCTTGCTGGTAGTTACAGAGCAATACAGTCCCGAAGGTGACTGGGTAACGACTCTGGAGAACTGCTGTGTAACGAATACTGTGGAAGAAGGATTCAGTGTATCCCGATGCTCCTGAACAACTTCTGAAGGTTTGCTGGTGGAATTCAGCCTCCCCTGTACACTAGCTGTGGGAGCTGAAAGTGAAATTAGGCCTGGAAGAACGACCGATGCTTCAGAGCTCTGGTGCTCAGACTGTGGATACAAGTAGCAGATCCTTTATGAATATGCTATGGTGTTAAGACGATGTCGTGGGAGGCTTTACTCTCGAATAGGGCGTGATGCTGCGACAACTGGAAGGGGAGAGAAGAAATATATGTCAACGGTTGCCGTAAGCGGACACGGAGGATCAAAATATGGCAATATTCGTGAGTGATTTGCGTGAAGGAGTTGTACAGAGAAGGCGACCGAAAAGTCTGATCCCTCAAACGTGCCCGAGTTATTCAAGCGTGAAGAGACGAGCAAGAGACGAGTATGCGAGCTACAAATGAGTTCTAAATAGCTACCATGGGACATTTCACTCGAATCGAAAAAAAAAAAAAATTGCACGTACGGCCACGACAGGTCAAATGAGTGGAAGCTAAAGTAGTGACATCCAGTTATGTGTTTGAAGACGTGTGGTAACATAAGTATTGTGACAACGTACAATGTCATCTACCGAATATAACGTTAACCAGTTACTGCAGTATCCATGCTACCATGACTGCACTGTTGTTGTTTCGTATTTTTACCAGGGTTGTTTTATTAGAGTCTGGACGCCACGCATATGGAACCAAGCGTTTAAAGTACGGGCACAGTAAACGATGATTTTGCGCAGGGTCATGAGGCCTCTTTCGCAATATAATGCTCGAGTGAACGTTCGAGGACAGTTATTGTGTTGCCACCAAATCTGTCTCGAAGACATAATGGCGAGATAAGTAAATTAAGGTTCTTACAAGAGATGCAGACAACGGGTGGTTATAGTTAGTCACTCACAAAGGTCCAATGTGGGGTGTCATTAACGTCTGGTAGTGACACTTGGTGGATATTCTAATGCGTTAATGCGGAACTTACCTACACTGGGAAAAAAAAACTGGTCCCAGTTTTGGTCACCAGTTGCACTTCTGGCGCCGTGAGTGCAAGAAAGGCGTATAGAAATGTTTTCATATGAAATGGATTAGAAACGGGACGTGGGCAGAAAACTTTAAACACGTGAGAAAGGCATAATGTTGCTGTCATTATTAACGACTGCTTACACAATTTGTTCAAAATGAGCACCAGAGACGTCGACGAGATGCTGCATCCGTAAGACGACGTCATCAACAGTTGCTCGCAGCAGTTCCGGTGGAATATGAGCAACGTGTTCCTGTACACTGGCCTTCACATAAGATAAGACCGAAAGCATTCCTGGTAAACGCGTTTTTTTAGGTATCACCAGAGCCAAAAGTCACATGGATTCAGATCGGGTGATCTTGTAGGCTATGCATCCAGAAAAGCTCTGGCAATATGATGTGCTTGGAAGGTTACATTAAGCAGAAATTTCACTAGGAGAGCCCATAGGTGTTACCCCATCTTGCATGAAGACAGTGGCTTCCGCACAGTTGCGCTCTTCCGAAGCAGGTATCACATGCTGTGTGAGGAGGTCTCGGTGACGTGCAGACGTCACAGTACATCTGACAGGACTTCTCGGTGTATTCTCTTCAAAGAATAACAGGCTGAGAATAAAGGTGCTTGTGATTCCATACCACACAGTCACATAAGGAGTACAATGGGTCTTCGGGCACGACACGCGGTTTCACAGTACACCAAATTCAGCTGTTCTGTGTATTCACTGTAGCCTATTGTGTAAAATATGTCCCACCACTCTATAAAATATTGCCCGGCCACATGTTGTCGACTTCGATCCGTGCCAGAAACCGAAGAGCAAATTCAGAACGTTGCTGTGAATCATGAGGTTCCATTTACTGTACCATCTAGGTCTTGTATGGATACCAGTGTAAAATTGACCGATGAACTTCGTGTACGGTTGACAATGGGATGAAAAATTCTCGTGATACGTCACGAACGCTGGCGCTGCCCAGGGCACGTGCTAAATGTTCGGTTACAGCAACAGCTATGTCGTCAATAACTTCCACTGGTATAGCACGCCTTGCTCTTCCAGATACTATACCAAGCTCACCCATGTTTTTTCATTTTCATTATCAACTTCTTTAAACCATTTAATGATATTGGGTCTGAGGAGAGACCATTCAGTCGACGATACTCTCTCAGTGCTGCTCTGTAATTGCTGTCGTTCACATAAAACATTTTCACTAACGGCGCACTGTCTCTCTTCTCCATAGTTACACTATTCACTCGCATTATGGCTTTTAAAATGACAGCGTGGATGTCGTACAGTCATACAAACAGTGCACCGCGCCGGGTTTGCAGCTGGTGGCCAAAACTTGAACTATTTTTTTCAGCGAAGATCGGTTCTGGATTAACGCACCAGTATATCTGCCAAGTTTCGCTGCCATACAATGATTACAGCCCACATTAGGACGTCTGTGAGTAGAAGCACTTCAGTTATAACCACAAGATACTTGTTTTATATTGCAGAACTACCACACTCTTCTAACTCGTGCATTTATTGAGAAACTGGAGGGAGCATATTCTCCCCAAGTGGAAAGGCTACCATTGTTGTGAAACAAGGAAATGAAACTAATGTCGAGAACGAAGCCTGCAACCAATACACATCCTCTCTCATCAAGAAACGCCCAAGGAACCGGACAAGCTAATGTCTTCATCTGACAGGCGAGTCAGCATTAGTGTGTCTTATACCATTAAGTTACAAGACACTACGAGAAGCCTAGAGGCTGTACCAGGATGCCAGAGTAATACTGATCAGCAAGTAATCTCCACCCGCCCTACCTGGCACGTTTCCCTCTTATCTCACGATACCACATCGTTTTACGGATCTGGCTATCACCGTCCAGCTATTCGGATTTACGTAGCTCATGACTGATCTAAATCGGTTAAAGGCGAATGCCATGATTATGCCTTTGGAAGAGCGCTGTCAATTTTCTTCCCCGATCTACATTTCTGCTCTGAATCAGCTGACTTCCTCATCGATTGGACGTAGCGCCATACTCTTCCTTTCCACTTGTTCCTTTCGATCTTATGGTCCATCTCTAACGATCTCGTTGACGACTAGACGCCATCATCCGCCCTCATCCTTGCGTTCGTCGGTGCCAACCAGTGCCTGTACCACTGAACCACCGGCAAGGGCTTTAAATCTCTCGTTTTGCAACATTAAAAGCTGGCGAGGCAGCTGTTTGTATCTAATTCAAGGCGAGGAAGTATCTTCCAAAATAGATTACTCCCAGAGACTACACTAAGCTCACTATGATCCCGCTGTCTCTCATACACAGTAGGTGCCTATTGGAATCAACGGTTTCCTGTGTATGTTGCACGATTTCGGTTTTGGGCAAATATTGGTGGTCATTTACCGTGAGTGTTTACTTATTTTCTACGAGAGGCATTCAATAAGAAATGTAACACTTTGTTTACTGACGGCATGTTGGTTTTATTCAGCATTCCAATACAACATATTATTCCCCACTCTTCTGGCTACAAAACCCTACAATCTCCGTTAAATGCAACGGATAAAAGCCACCTTATGGGGTGGGGGGCTTTACGTCCGCGTGGTATCACTCTACTGATAGATGTCGGAGCCAACACGTTGGTGCTCATCATCCACACGTTGCTTCCCGTGGAGTGCACCCTCCATTGGACCAAACAGGTGGAAGTCGGAAGGTGCGCGATCCAGGCTGTTGGATGAATGAGGAGGAACAGTCCAACGAAGTTCTGAGAGTTCCTCCCAGGTGCGCGTACTTGTGTGATGCCCTGCGTTGTCATGGAGAAGTTCCTTTGCATTCTTATGACTACAAACACGCTGAAGTTGTTTCCTCCATTTCCCGAGGGGCAGTGCAGTACACTTCAGAGTTGATTGTTGCACCAAGCATCAAACAGAATAACCCCATCAGAGTCCCAGAAGATCGTCGGCATGATTAGCAACAGAAGGTACTGCTTTGAACTTTTCCTTCTGAGTATGGCGCTACTTCATAGATTGCCGTTTTGTTTCCAGTTCGAAGTGATAAACCCATGTTTCATCACCTGTGACGATGCTCGACAAAATATTGTCACGATCAGCTTCGTAATGCGCAAGCACTTCCACACAGGTAGTCCTTCATTGCTCTTAATGGTCTGTTAGGCGTCGAGGAAACCAGCGGTCACGTACATTTGAGTAGCAGAATAGGTGCACGAGTGTGTCAGCGCTACCAACAGAGACATCCAGTTGTACAGCGAGGTGTTTGATTGTGATTCGTCAGTCACCTCGAACGAGAGTGTCTGCACGTTGAAACTCTAGCAGTCACAGCTGTGTGCGGCCGGCTGGCACACGGGAGATCGGACAGGTTTACGCGGTCTTGTTGCGGTGATGACAGACGCCTCGCCAAACGACTCACCATACTTTTGTTCACTGCCAGGTCTCCGTAGACATTGTACAAGCGCCTATGAATACCTGCGTTGCTCAGGTTTTCCGCCAAAAGAAGCTCAATAACAGCTCTCTGCCTGGAATGCACCTTCATTACAGACGGAATTCTGGAGGCTACGTATAGTGCCACTACCTATCGTGCCGTCATGAAGGTGTAGGAGCTGAAGCGGGAACACTCCACGATGTCCCACTACAAGTTCCGCATTTTTTTCAACCGAAAATGGCCGAGAAAATGTGTTACATTACTTATTGAACGCCCCTCGCATTTTCAAATTTGCCGGATTATATTCAACTTTTGGTTGACGATATTGTTCCAGACGCTTACGTAAGGTGCTCAGCCTCTACGGAATTTCTCCTGACACTGTAAAATACTCGCTTTTTTGTAATGTTATCTTGGTTGGAGGCTGCTTTGCAAAGCTTAGCCAGTGCAAGAGATGCAGAGCACTGTAAATATCGTCGCACAGGTGGATGCCATGTTTCTCGAGGTCAGAAAGGTATTAGATACAGTTCCATACTGTCGTTTAGTGAACAAAGTACGAGCCTACCATCTTACCAGATCTGTCACTGGATTCAGGACTTCCTTGTGGACAGAACTTAACACGTAGCTCTTAACAGAACAAAATCGAGAGACGTAAAGGTAATTTCAAGACTACGCCAAGGATCTGTTCACAGTTCATACAAATGATCAGAACTTAACACGTAGCTCTTAACAGAACAAAATCGAGAGATGTAAAGGTAATTTCAGGACTACGCCAAGGATCTGTTCACAGCTCATACAAATGATGTAGTGCGTATTGTGGGAAGCTCCATAAGGCTGTTTGCAGATGATGTGTTTGTCTATAAGACGATAGCAGCTGGTAGCGAACAAAGAAAGTGGAGTTACGTGCTGTGGTTGAAAGCATTCTGATATAGGGCTCAGACTGTTGGACATCGAACGAGTGCCAGAGTGGGAAAATGAAGGTTGTCGAAATTGACGGGTTAACGTGGAGCACGAGGGCAACATAATTGGAACGACTGTGGAATGAATATGTAACAATGAAGATGGATACTGTGAAGCCAGTCACAGATTGGACTGATGTGCGAGTGCTGAGATGGTATGGACACGTCAAATGGCTGGAAGAACAATGATGTTCGCAGTGTTTGCTCAACTGGTCATCGCCAGGGAGCAGGAGTCGAGGGAGGCCGAGACCAGTGCGGAGGAGAATTGTAGCCAAAGCCATGGAAAGGAGAGGTCTATCGGAAGAAGACTGACAGGACAGAAATTTGTGGTCTCTGAGAACAATCAACTGTTGGTAAGTTAAAAAGCCAACTAAAGTAACGAAGCATGATCCTATTGGGAATGATACACCGTTGCCCTTCTCCGATCTTTGAACTGACTTACCCAGCTAGTTACAGGGGGGGAGGGGGGCTTACTTTAAGGGGAGACGGAAGGCAAGTGGGCTTCAAAAATTCGATTTTTAGATTTTAGCATATTTGAAATGCCTGATTTGTCCTGCGTGAAACAGTTTTTGTTTTATATAAATACGACAATTTTTTCGTGAGATATGATGGTTTTCCTGACGCTCTGTGCGATCTGGCATTTAAATGCCACGCCTTCCTTTTTGCACCATGCAGAGATAATGCACAGCATTTAATTAAATGAAAGGAAATTAAACCCATATTTAGAGACGTTTGTAAAGATAACTTGTTGAAGAAATGTCTTCATGGGAAAACCCAAAATTTAAATGAATGTGTGAATTCTGTTATTTGGAACCGGTTACCAAAAACTGTATTTGTTCGGCTTATAACCCACAAATTTGGTTCGAATGTTCAAATGTGTGTGAAATCCTATGGGACTTAATTGCTAAGGTCATCAGTCCCTAAGCTTACACACCACTTAACCTAAATTATGCTAAGGACAAACAGACACACCCATGCTCGACGGAGGACTCGAACCTCCGCCGGGAGCAGCCGCACAGTCCATCACTGCAGCGCCTAGACCGTTCGGCTAATCCCCTGCGGCTCCCAAATTTGGTGTTTATGATGCTATTTTATGCTTCAATGATGGTGTAATTAGAAAACTGGATGTTTTGGAATTAATGGGCATAAAATCTAGTGGAAATACTGCAAAATCTTTTGTGCAAATAGATAAAGAGAGAATCTGCAAAGCAGATATTGCTAATTTAAAATGCACAAAAGACAGAAAAGAAGAGGAACCAAGAGAAGAAAAGATGATTAGTATGATTCAGATGATGCTCAGTATGGTGCAGGAAAATATTAGTGGTAAGTAATTCTTATCAATAACTATATTAGAATTGCAATATTAAACTTTAAATGGATTTTTCTCAAAACTACATTTTTGTGCTTTCAGGTACCATTATTTTATAAACTGATGTGGTTAGAAACATTACCATCTGCAGTACAAATTGACCAACTTTCATAAGTTATTACAAATAAATTGAGAACCACCAAACAATCAGAAACTGTTTTATAATATTTAATGTACATAAAAAGTTAAATTTTACTAGTGAAAGAATAATTTTTTTTCTTCAAAACCATAAGACGTATTATGTTCATTTTACTTGTAAATTGAGGCAAATATATATATATGCAGTAAAAATTTCATTGTTTTATCACTTATAGTTCTTTTGAAAAGTGTACCTATTCAAAGGGTAAAATAGCATTGGCAGAATAGGGATAAAAATTGCCTTCCGTCTCCCCTTAACGTGGACTCCGAGCCACGCTGCAGCTCGTTATTTTTCACATCGAAAGACATTGCCAGAGGTGAAAAAAGTGATAAATGAGAGATAAATATCCTAGGAAGGGGTAGGTAGTGAACCCAAGACCTTTGGAAGTGTAGCTTGGCACATTATCATTTAGCCACCAAACCACACAAGCATAACGTTTTGCACATAAATAAGCAAAGGAATCCACTGCTTTTCGATTACACTTCTGGAGACAAATCACCGGAAGCTGTAACTACCGTAAAAGACCTGATAGTAACTGCCCAAAGCGATCTGAACTGGAATGACGACATAAAACAAATTTTAGTAAAAGCTGGTGCTAACATTAGGTTAATTGGAAGAATCTGAAGGAAATGTAATTCATCCACGAACGAAATAGCTTGGAAAAGACTTGGTTCGACCAATTCTTGAATACTGGTCATCAGTCAGTGACACTTATCAGGTTGGATTAATAGGGGAGATACAGAAGATTCGACGAAAAGCAGCATATTTCATTATGGAATCATATATCATTACAGAGATGGTCAAGAAACCTACAGTGGCATACGTTACGAGAGGGATGTTTTGCATCACGGAGAGGTTTACTATTGAAATTCCGGAATCGTTTCAGGAAGAGCCAGGCAACATACGCTATCTGATTAAAAGTATAGGGATTCCTATTAGCGAGCATTAATATGTGGTGTGTCCAACCTTCACCTTTATGACAGCTTGAACTCTGCTGGGTACTCTTTCCATGAGGTGTTAGAATGTCTGTCGTGGAATGGCGGCCCATTCTTCCGCAAGAGCTGAGACCAAAGATGATGGTGTTGGACGCTGGCATCTGGAGCGAAATTGATGTTTTAACTCATGTCAGAGATGTTCCATTGGATCCTGATCGGGACTCTGGGCAGGCCAATCCATTTCATGAATGTTGTTGTCCACAAATCATTGCTTCACAGGTGCTGTTTTATGACAGGGTGTATTGTCATGATGGTATAAGAAATCATCTCTGTGAACAATTCCTCTATAGTATGCAGTAAAACGTATTCATATCCTTCCACATTTTGCGTCTTCTTAAGCGCAGTAAGGGGATCAACCTTGATCACCAAAAATACTCCTGTATCGTAACACCATCTGCTCCATACTTCACTGTTGGCACTACAAATGTGGCAAGTGAAGTTCTCCAGGCCCGCACCCAACTCAAAACCCTCTGTCGGATTACAAGAGGGTATAAAGCGATTCTTTACTCCGAATCACCCGTTTCCAGTCATCCATTCTCCTGTGGAATCACTCTTTACGTCACCTCAAGTGTCGCTTAGCATTGACAACAGAAACGTGTGGCATATGAAAGAGCTGCTCGATCATAGTACCACATTATTTTTAACTCACTACGCAGTCATTGTGCTAGCTAGACTGCTGGTAGCATTTTGGAACACTATATGGGGGTGCTCAGATTATTTAAATCACGTAATGTATTACGAGACATACCAATATATGATCGTTAGGATAAGTATGACACGAAGTGTTGACCTCAGGTGTCAGGCTTATATAAATTTTGTAACAACCTTATTTCAAATGTATGGACACTTCGAATTCAATTTCTTATAGCTGCTGATTCAGAATGTGTCATTAAGTTTAAAAGTTTTTCCTTCGTTTTTGAACTCGTACTGGCTTGGTTGGTTGGTTGTAACTTGGCTGTTGTTTAGCTTTGGGCGACTTTGTGCATTTCCCACTGCGAGAGAAACCAAAAATATCTGCCTGCGAGCATAAAACATGAATTTGGCCCTGTTTCACAATCTTTCTCAAAATTAAATTCTGAACTTTAATCTCTTTAATTAAACAAAGTGGTCCCTGTGCGTTAAAGATCTGACAAATAATGCTGTTCTAAAATGGCCCCTTTGCGTTGATAATTTTCGTAGCAAACTGATCTTAAAAAGAAAATGTTACCTCGTAATGTAATTGCTTGGATACGTGGTGTTCGCTTCTCTGTGTTCGCCAGTTGTAAATTTGTAACTACCGTCGCTGAGAGCTTTCGCCAGCTGTAAATTTCTAACTACTGTTGCTGAGAGCTTGGTGCAATGCTCCAGACTACAAGTAAACTATTTTATACACATCATTGTGTGAGACACACTTTAAATAAAAATGACTTGGATCGACGGTGTGGACAATGCTCTTAGGTGAAATATTTCTTTAAAAAACTGTTTTTAAAGTAGCTGATATATCATTACTAGTACGAAATTTATGTTACAACGCTCATTAACACTGACAAAGGGCAACATCGATATCAAATTCTTACCCGCACAAATGTTAGACAAATAATTAATAAATACGAAAAATATCTTACAGTGAAAATCACTCAATCTTTAGCGAAAATCTAAAGTTCCTGATATGAATGTCTCAATCAACAACGGTTCCAAACTACGCACGACAACAACGTAACTAAATAAAAAAACCTTACCTCTATTCCTTTTCGTGTGCTTTTCTAATCTCATTACGTCTCATTTCATTCTAAATCACTAGTCGAATCTTTCGCCTCTGTTTCACAATGTTCATAAACAAATCATTTGACTTTTAAACACAGATGCATTTAACCTTACGTCTACATAGCCACGAGTCCTGTGCTCGGCGTCTGTCACTAACGATAGAACTTCGTGGTGACAAAAATAGCACATCTTCCAGCGACACAGCTACTCTGAAGAAAGACTGCGCACAAATAATAATTCAAAATAGTCGCTTAGCGTTTGAGACATGCAAAGTATCAATGAATTCCAGAAATGCAAAAACAAACTCCCAGTAGACCTGTTTGAATTTCATTCCGACTTTAGCAAGCATACATATATTTCTGCGTTGGTTGTGCCATTACTAATCGATACGTGAACATAAAATATCCTCATTACGTAATTGCAGGATATTTTTTGTAAGCACTGAAATTAGCATTCACTTTGTATTTGTGTTATAAACTCACATAAATGTTAGGAACATTTTTCAACTAATAATATTCTTGTTATAAGCAACTTCACATAAAAAATCGTCAGGTGACATATTCTATGAATTTCGATACTAAAAGCTAAAAGCCGTGTAAAACTTTTATGTTGCAAAAGAACGAATTAATGCGTAATTGAATGACGGTTGTCTGTGGACACTAGCAAGATTTTGATTCTAATCCATAAATTTTCTCTTTCTAATAATGGATGACGTAGACAGTAATTGTTACAAATATACAGAAGGAGTTGTGAATTAGCCATGTGGGTGTCAGCTTTCCGACAGTTTTTGTGAGCCAGTTCTGTTGCAGTGTTACACAATAAACACGTGATTCAGAAAGAGGACACCGTCTCAATCTGAATTTCATGACATTTTTCTGAGCACTACCAGATGTAGAGCTGTACTGCAAAGAACTCAGCAATTTGCAGTAAATTTTAGTGGAGCCGATCTTTTAAAACTGCTGCAGCATCGAAGGTTGCCAAGAAACGAAGATGAGTATTTGCTAATTTATTGTTATGCCCTGGTGTATTTCAGTTACTTCTTCTCATGTGCATCCCTCGAGAGGAACACGAGAAAATGTAAGAAATTAGAGCTAATGTGGAAGTTAACCATGGGGGTAAAAAAAGAGGGAGGTGGCACTACAGACTCACGCTGTACGTTGTTTTGAAGCTAGAGGGGGCGCCATTTTAAGCAGCTCAAAATATTAGCAGACTGCTGTTTACGAGTGTCATTATTTCCGTGGTGTGCGCGCAATAACTGTTTTAGATAGTAAAATTATAGAGCTCACATGAATAACATAGTGTCAGGAAGGCAATTTCGAACGTTTTTGTGTTCTTGAATGCTTATTTGCTCTAGTAATACGACATAGAGTAACGTCACAGGGAAGTGTCACCGCGGTGAACGATGGAGGCACGACTGTGGTGAACCTAATGCCGTGTGACTAGGGCCTCCCGTCGGGTAGACCGTTCCCCTGGTGCAAGTCTTTCGAGTTGACGCCACTCCGGCGACTTGCTTGTCGATGGGGATGAAATGATGATGATAAGGACAACACAACACCCAGTCCCTGAGCGGAGAAAATCTCGACCCAGCCGGGAATCGAACCCGGGCCGTTAAGCCGTCGGCACACAGACCGTGCTGTCGAACGTTAACGTTGAGCGTGCCAACTTCAACGTGGTGCTGAACGCTCAGGAACGATGCGACATGTGCGCACGGTACGTTGTCCCCCAACGTGGTATACGCGATCGCAACGCACTCCAGCGGCAGTTGAGGGATGTTTCTAGTTCGTAAGTCAGACTGTTTACTCAACGGGCGCGCGTAAAATTCCCACGTTAGCTCTATTAAAACGCACATTTCCTCCATCGTCCACGAAAAGGAAAGTACCATGTCCAATCAATAAGGACACAGGCTTATAAATATTCCATTACAAACAGTGCATTATAAATTTTGAATACTTCTCCGCATAAGATAAACATTTCACCAGGGCCGGCCTTAGCCATCCAGGTGCCCCGGGCGAGTAGTCAAGTTGGCGCCCTTTATTGTATAAATAGCGAACCTGGCAGTGCTTTGCAACACGGTATTTGACTGTTTTCTAGAAATCGTCTTAAGTGGTTAATGGCGTCATCTTATGATCATAACATGGTTTTTTCCATCGTAAATTTGAGTATTTTATTTTTTTAAATGGAAATGAAATCCAAATAATCTGAAAGCCCGCTAAGACGCTCCATGTGAGTCTTGTGTAGCCTGTGACGTCAGTCCAGCATGCTGCTGTCGCTGCCGTAACAGTCAGTATAGCAGTGATATATTGTTTGGGCATTCACGTTTTGGGAAATTGTCTAAAAATATTGCGTAGTACTGCACTGTACATCTACAACAACTCCAGAAAATTGTTTTTGCGTGTTCCAAACAAAGAAAAGATGCGTAAAATGTGGTTGAAACAGGCTCGTATATCCCAAATATTTCTTTTCTTTTCTGAAGCACCCCTGTACTAAAGCGAACAAAACAAAACAAAAATTATTCAATTTGGTCAAGCCATTTCTTTGTTTTGGTGAGACTAACACACAACAATTGATTTTTATATATAGGAGGTAATATGTATAACGAAAAAACACTAATTTTGAATTGGGTACCATATTTTTATTGAATTTAATACAACTGTAAGCCATAAACCTATATTTTCTGTCAGTCATCTGAACACATAACATATTACGCCTAATGAAAAACAATTATAAACGACTAAAATTTTACTTTTCTCGCTTTTCTGTCGGCAAAGTCTCTGATCAGATTAGCAAAGTCCAGGTTTTCTGCAACTTCATTTTCAATGGACAGTGAGGCCAAACTGGTTAGTCTTGTTTGAGAGATTGTAGACCGCAAGTACGTTTTTATCAACTTCAGTTTGGAAAAACTGCGTTCGCCGCTTGCGACAGTCACTGGTGTTGTTAGCAAAATACGTAACGTTATCCAGATGTTGGGATATAACTCTTGAAGATTATGCTTTTTTATGAAGTTTAAGGCTTCAATAGGCGTTGCCTGGCTGTCTTCGATATAGTGTTGCAGGCCTAAAATTTCGTCGCACAGCAAATTTCCATCAATATCTGACTTCATGTTGACAGTTAACTTTTCTTGTAATTTAGAACAGCATTGTATTAGTTCTTCTTTATTTTGATTTTTTTTAATGTCAAACAAGAAACTCCACGTCGCAGAAAATTCTTGCATCTGTTCAAATCTTTCTTTCATGGATATGTGCACGGTGTCCAACAGTGCATTGAAAAACTCTACTTTAAACTTCTTTTTTGGGTCAGTTATTTGATCATAAACAGCCTCTTCACCCGGCCTGCGTTTAATACGTCTTAATCGCATTTGTGGTTTAAATAATGGCTGCGTATCAAGATCCGAAGCCAGTTCAGTTGCTGTTACAATAGCTTGTTCGAAACCTGTTCGTCTATATGTTTCCAAATAAGAGCAACATTTGTCAAGGATTCCCATAAACTCGACAAAGTTGATTGTGGGTGACTGACTTGCTTTACTCACAACGTTAATTTGAAACAGAACATCATACCATGTCACGAGAGAAACAATGAAGCTGAAGTCTTTTAATTGTCCTCCTAGTGTTGTCGCTTCGTGTGACGCCGCAGCATCGCTTCATTCAGTAGCATCGGCCAAGGAAACCAAAGCGTCATGCATTTCGCATAATTGATAACGAACCGCTTTGACGCTATCAATTCGAGCTTCCCAGCGTGTGTCGCTTACATTTTTCAGGGTGTATATCTTCAAATGGTCGGTCAAAATTTTCCATCTATTTACCGATCCAGCAAATAGATTAAACATTTTTTTGTAACATTCCGAACAGTGTCACGAATTTTACTGATGATTTTGCCGCATCACACAATACCAAATTATAACTATGGCATCCACATGGCACAAAAAAAGCTAGTGGATTTAACTTCTTAATTCTGTTCTGGACGCCTTTATTTTTTCCCTTCATGTTCGCGCCGTTATCGTAGCCCTGTCCTCTGCAGTTATTAATGTTAAGGTCAAGATCACTCAATGTTTTTAAAATGCTTTCTGTGAGGCCTTCACCAGTTGTATCATCTATTTGCAGAAATGAGATGAAATGTTCTTTTACACTTACGCCATCCTCTGTTATGTCGGCGCATCTTAAAGTTATCGAAAGTTGTTCTTTGTGGCTTATATCTGAAGTACAGTCAGCTATGATTGCATAATACTTTGAACCCTTTATGCGGGATACGATTGTAGACATAACGTGTGATGCCATGAGTTCTATTAATTCATTTTGTATATTTTTGCCGCAATAATGGTCAGCCAAATCACCATTCAATGCCAGTCTGACGTGCTCTTCCATGATTGGATCAAACTTTGCCAATAAGTGTACAAGACCTAAGAATTTTCCATTATTTGGGGTAAATAATTTATCTGATAACCCTCTGAATGCCATATTATTTTCAGCCAAATACAAAGTAATGTGCATCAGTCTTTGAAGCACATTGCTCCATCGTAAACTTTCTTTAGAAATTAGCTTTTGTTCTTCCTTGTCAATAGTTAATCCAGCTTTAAACCTGATTTCAGCTTCAGTCCACTGAGTAAATGCTTTTTTGTGGTTAGGACTATTTTCATGCAGTTTCAGAGCTTCACTTAAATGTTTCCAATTTCTGAAACCCACAGTGGTAGTCAAATTAGTAGTTGACTTTAAATCAAACAGTCGACAACAAAAGCAAAAGACACTGTCGTTTGATACAGAATAAACTAGCCACCGTCGTCTGATAGTTTCTTCGTTTGATAGTTTTCTTGTGTAATGAGTTGAAGAGAAATGACGGCCATTTTCATCTTTTGGAAAGTTATTTAGACATACTTGTGAGGGTCCACATATTATAATGCGATCTATATCTCCAGCATTAAGTACTTTTGGCCACGTACCTACATCAGAAACATTGTATTCTTTTATTGCAAGAACGTTGATACTTTCATCGACCACAGATGTCATGTGTTGATTTTGACTTGGAGAAATATCAGAGGATTCATGCAAAGATGTACTGCGCTGGTCAATTTGATCACCTTCAATAGGTGGTTGTATATTTTTTGTGTATAATTATTCACAGTCTGAAGAAATATTTGCTGATACATGGACTTTTGATTCAATATCTGAAGTATTTGCCTTAGAATTTCCTTTAAGGTACTTATAAATATTCATGTGCTTTTTAGTTTCTTCAAGAACTTTTTCTTTTTCAGCTTTTCTTTTCCGATTTTCTGAACCAGAAAGCTTTTTTTAATCATTTCCTTCTCTTCTGGCATGATTTAATAATTTGACAAATTATTGCTTGGACACTGCTCTATTTCGCGACCACAATATTCGATAAAGAAATTCACCTATCAGTAGACGTAACTAGAAAAAAACCTGAACTGAAAGATAAAAATGTTTTTCGCACCTACCAGAAAATTAAAATGTTGACACAGTCACGACACTCGTTTCACTCACAATTATTCAGCCACGAAAACATGATCGCTGCCTCCGACTCTTACTGACAATTACTGACATGCGGGTGCAAATCGTAGCGCTGCCAACATATGCAATCTAACAAACATTGTGTGGCGCTGTATTATTTCAGTAAGTTAGGTGAGAATTCTTTATGAATGCAGTGCACGCATTGCATGATCTATTAATTAATGTACATGAGTCATTAAGTCACAAATATTCGATATAAATACATTCGTATTAATTAAATCATAATGTAATGTATATTTCACAGTCTGTATTTTCTTTTATTTGGAGCGACCGGTAGTTTCTGTTGTAAACGAGAGATGGTGCGGCTGCATGGGCTCGTCCTTGTTGCAGTTCTTGAAACAAATAAGAGAGGCGCTTTGGTAGAGCCCGTGCTAGCCCGCGTCAAACATGGATGGTTGCAGACAATACGAAGATTGCATTCAGCATGATTTCTCTTCTGCTACCCCGAATTCATCGCGCATTCGTGAGATTAGCGACGTATGTTGAATGAGACTGAATAATATTTTAGTTTCGCGAAATGGGTGATTGTAAATTGTATTTTTTTTTTACATGCGTTTAGTACGTGGCGCCCCTTGGGCCCCGGCGCCCTGAGCGACCGCCCGAGTCGCCCCACCCTAAAGCCGGCGCTGCATTTCACCATTCCCACTTTTTAGTAAAACTCCAAGGTCAGTCTTACTTGATCACTGTTCCTACCCAGTAGCAGTGTCTTTGCAACATGTGAATTACGAAGCGTAAAAGAAAAAGGAGCAAAATATCTTTATCAAGCAGCGCAACCTGTCCTGTAGATTATGCCAATCGAACAAAGTCACCCCACAAAAATAGGTGAACTTATGTTTACATAACATCAAATATTATAGTATATACTTATATTTACCCCCCCATGAACCATGGACCTTGCCGTTGGTGGGGAGGCTTGCGTGCCTCAGCGATACAGATAGCCGTACCGTAGGTGCAACCACAATGGAGGGGTATCTGTTGAGAGGCCAGACAAACGTGTGGTTCCTGAAGAGGGGCAGCAGCCTTTTCGGTAGTTGCAAGGGCAACAGTCTGGATGATTGACTGATCTGGCCTTGTAACAATAACCAAAACGGCCTTGCTGTGCTGGTACTGCGAACGGCTGAAAGCAAGGGGAAACTACAGCCGTAATTTTTCCCGACGGCATGCAGCTTTACTGTATGATTACATGATGATGGCGTCCTCTTGGGTAAAATATTCCGGAGGTAAAATAGTCCCCCATTCGGATATCCGGGCGGGGACTACTCAAGAGGATGTCGTTATCAGGAGAAAGAAAACTGGCGTTCTACGGATCGGAGCGTGGAATGTCAGATCCCTTAATCGGGCAGGTAGGTTAGAAAATTTAAAAAGGGAAATGGATAGGTTGAAGTTAGATATAGTGGGAATTAGTGAAGTTCGGTGGCAGGAGGAACAAGACTTCTGGTCAGGTGACTACAGGGTTATAAACACAAAATCAAATAGGGGTAATGCAGGAGTAGGTTTAATAATGAATAGGAAAATAGGAATGCGGGTAAGCTACTACAAACAGCATAGTGAACGCATTATTGTGGCCAAGATAGATACGAAGCCCACACCTACTACAGTAGTACAAGTTTATATGCCAACTAGCTCTGCAGATGACGAAGAAATTGAAGAAATGTATAATGAAATAAAAGAAATTATTCAGATTGTGAAAGGAGACGAAAATTTAATAGTCATGGGTGACTGGAATTCGAGTGTAGGAAAAGGGAGAGAAGGAAACATAGTAGGTGAATATGGATGGGGGGACAGAAATGAAAGAGGAAGCCGCCTTGTAGAATTTTGCACAGAGCACAACATAATCATAACTAACACTTGGTTTAAGAATCATGAAAGAAGGTTGTATACATGGAAGAACCCTGGAGATACTAAAAGGTATCAGATAGATTATATAATGGTAAGACAGAGATTTAGGAACCAGGTTTTAAATTGTAAGACATTTCCGGGGACAGATGTGGACTCTGACCACAATCTATTGGTTATGACCTGTAGATTAAAACTGAAGAAACTGCAAGAAGGTGGGAATTTAAGGAGATGGGACCTGGATAAACTAAAAGAACCAGAGGTTGTACAGAGATTCAGGGAGAGCATAAGGGAGCAATTGACAGGAATGGGGGAAATAAATACAGTAGAAGAAGAATGGGTAGCTTTGAGGGATGAAGTAGTGAAGGCAGCAGAGGATCAAGTAGGTAAAAAGACGAGGGCTAGTAGAAATCCTTGGGTAACAGAAGAAATACTGAATTTAATTGATGAAAGGAGAAAATATAAAAATGCAGTAAGTGAAACAGGCAAAAAGGAATACAAACGTCTCAAAAATGAGATCGACAGGAAGTGCAAAATGGCTAAGCAGGGATGGCTAGAGGACAAATGTAAGGATGTAGAGGCCTATCTCACTAGGGGTAAGATAGATACCGCCTACAGGAAAATTAAAGAGACCTTTGGAGATAAGAGAACGACTTGTATGAATATCAAGAGCTCAGATGGAAACCCAGTTCTAAGCAAAGAAGGGAAAGCAGAAAGGTGGAAGGAGTATATAGAGGGTCTATACAAGGGCGATGTACTTGAGGACAATATTATGGAAATGGAAGAGGATGTAGATGAAGATGAAATGGGAGATATGATACTGCGTGAAGAGTTTGACAGAGCACTGAAAGACCTGAGTCGAAACAAGGCCCCCGGAGTAGACAATATTCCATTGGAACTACTGACGGCCGTGGGAGAGCCAGTCCTGACAAAACTCTACCATCTGGTGAGCAAGATGTATGAAACAGGCGAAATACCCTCAGACTTCAAGAAAAATATAATAATTCCAATCCCAAAGAAAGCAGGTGTTGACAGATGTGAAAATTACCGAACTATCAGCTTAATAAGTCACAGCTGCAAAATACTAACACGAATTCTTTACAGACGAATGGAAAAACTAGTAGAAGCCAACCTCGGGGAAGATCAGTTTGGATTCCGTAGAAACACTGGAACACGTGAGGCAATACTGACCTTACAACTTGTCTTAGAAGAAAGATTAAGGAAAGGCAAACCTACGTTTCTGGCATTTGTAGACTTAGAGAAAGCTTTTGACAATGTTGACTGGAATACTCTCTTTCAAATTCTAAAGGTGGCAGGGGTAAAATACAGGGAGCGAAAGGCTATTTACAATTTGTACAGAAACCAGATGGCAGTTATAAGAGTCGAGGGGCATGAAAGGGAAGCAGTGGTTGGGAAGGGAGTGAGACAGGGTTGTAGCATTTCCCCGATGTTATTCAATCTGTATATTGAGCAAGCAGTAAAGGAAACAAAAGAAAAATTAGGAGTAGGTATTAAAATTCATGGAGAAGAAATAAAAACTTTGAGGTTCGCCGATGACATTGTAATTCTGTCAGAGACAGCAAAGGACTTGGAAGAGCAGTTGAATGGAATGGACAGTGTCTTGAAAGGAGGATATAAGATGAACATCAACAAAAGCAAAACAAGGATAATGGAATGTAGTCAAATTAAGTCGGGTGATGCTGAGGGAATTAGATTAGGAAATGAGGCACTTAAAGTAGTAAAGGAGTTTTGCTATTTGGGGAGCAAAATAACTGATGATGGTCGAAGTAGAGAGGATATAAAATGTAGGCTGGCAATGGCAAGGAAAGCGTTTATGAAGAAGAGAAATTTGCTAACATCCTGTATTGATTTAAGTGTCAGGAAGTCATTTCTGAAAGTATTCGTATGGAGTGTAGCCATGAATGGAAGTGAAACATGGACGATAAATAGTTTGGACAAGAAGAGAATAGAAGCTTTCGAAATGTGGTGCTACAGAAGAATGCTGAAGATTAGATGGGTAGATCACATAAATAATGAGGAAGTATTGAATAGGATTGGGGAGAAGAGAAGTTTGTGGCACAACTTGACCAGAAGAATGGATCGGTTGGTAGGACATGTTCTGAGGCATCAAGGGATCACCAATTTAGTATTGGAGGGCAGCGTGGAGGGTAAAAATCGTAGAGGGAGACCAAGAGATGAATACACTAAGGAGAATCAGAAGGATGTAGGTTGCAGTAGGTACTGGGAGATGAAAAAGCTTGCACAGGATAGAGTAGCATGGAGAGCTGCATCAAACCAGTCTCAGGACTGAAGACCACAACAACAACAACACTTATATTTAACAAGTAATAAAGTATCAGAACCTAATAAAAACGCGAATGTTAGGAAAAATATTTGGTAGTGTCAAAACGAGAACCAGCGCCCTACTAATCAACTGAATACAGGTCAGTTACGCTATTGATTACGCTAAACCAACATCGCGCCTCTGCTCAAGACCTTAATTGTAGATATGTGACTAATTGAAATTTAATTATAACAAATTGTACCAAGAACAATGCGTTTTGGGTGGATCTTCAGTGTGTCGCTGCTTTCAAACGGCCTACTCTCATAATACACAAGTTACAATAATTCCTACCGAGCGAGGTGGCGCAGTGGTTAGCACACTGGACTCGCATTCGGGAGGACGACGGTTCAATCCCGTCTCCGGCCATCCTGATTTAGGTTTTCCGTGATTTCCCTAAATCGTTTCAGGCAAATGCCGGGATGGTTCCTTTGAAAGGGCACGGCCGATTTCCTTCCCAATCCTTCCCTAACCCGAGCTTGCGCTCCGTCTCTAATGACCTCGTTGTCGACGGGACGTTAAACACGAACCACCACCACAATAATTCTTTTGCCACGCATATGATGTTTCTCATTATTTTATTGGAACGAATCACCAAGTAACAACGGGTTTTCCAGTGATTCTCAATTTGCTGGTGCTCAGAAACAACATATATACATATAGGCTTGAAATGAATGCCAATATGGAGCCTCACTACTCTGTACTGTAGGGAGACGGCATGCTTGTGACGTTGGGGGCGTTGTGCCATCTCATTGGTCAACGCTCAGACGCACGCCCAGAATATCTGGCATGCCAGATATTGCTCTGCACGTTCGGAAAGACTCCCTAACGTGCTATTCCACGCTATGACTTCAGAAAGTCGGCACCCTCAACGTTCTGATGCACGGTCCGTGTGCCGACGGCTTTAAGTATGACTGTCCGTCGCTCTGACCACTCAGCTACCAGGGGCGGACGGTGAACCTAATGATTTGGGTTAGTTGTGATGGCGGACATAGGCTTCAAGCTTGTGACGCCTCTCTGTTTTTACCTTCGTGAAGTTAACCGACACTCATTCAAGAAAGGAACATGGAAGGGAGGACATACAGTAGTATCGAAATACCCTCTACCACACACCGTAAGGTGGCTTAAGAAGGGTAGATGTAGATATAGATGAGCGCTCAGTATCACCTTCATTTATGTCTGTTCGCGACGATTACTGCACCAAGTACTACGGAGTTGTTAACTCTTTCAACCGAGCCTGCTGGACTGGGGACTACGTCACAACTTCGCTATCGAGGAGCGGTGCACTGTTAACCGCCTGTTGCTGCTGCTGTCGTCGCGTGGCTGGGTTGAGCGGCACGTTGTCCCTGCAGACTGCGTAATGAAACTGTTTACAGCTGCCCGGATTGAAAATACCGCGCGCTGAGTCACTCCTCGGCAGACAAACTGGCGGGCCATGTACGCCACCTGCTACTCTGCTGAGTCGTGGCGCGCTTGTCGCCTTTGCGCATGCGCGGAACGCAAAGTGCTTGTGGCTGTTTACACCGCCCAGTCAATTAGTAGTCGCCAGTAGTCGACGAACGAGTTACTTGAACGACAAATTTATGAACGAGTATGGGGGCTCGGTATGGTACTAGGCCGCAAAAGAGTGTTTCCCGAAAACATCTGTATTTCATTTGCTGACGCCTATCGGTTTTTGCCGTTGAAGGAACTAACTTGGCCATGTGCAAAGTCCAAAAGCATGTGTTATTATTTCACGGTATAAGTAAAAGAAGCCTTAATAGAACAATTCACTGATAGGCTGTTATTATTTCATAGTGGAAGTACAAGAAGCATTAATAGAACAGCTCAGTGATAGGCTTGACAACTAATGAGATAGCAAAAAAAAAAAAAAAAGTTCAAATGTGTATGAAATCTTATGGGACTTAACTGCTAAGGTCATCAGTCCCTAAGCTTACACACTACTTAACCTAAATTATCCTAAGGACAAACACACACATCCATGCCCTAGGGAGGACTCGAACCTCCGCCGGGACCAGCCGCACAGTCCATGACTGCAGTGCCTTAGATCGCTTTTTTTAAAAATCTCTTTTTGTTCTTCTTTGTTCTTTGTATCTGCTCGGTGCGGACGTCACAAGACACCCGTTTCATTTCGTCGTTGATCCATTAACTCAGTTTTTTTTTTATTACAGAGGGCAGCTAACCCTCTGACCGAACACACTGAGTTACCGTGCCGGCACCCCTCTGCTAATCCCGCGCAGATAGCTGAGCAGCTGAAGGACATGTAACAATCACTAATCTGAAAAAAAGGGCACTTTCAATTTTTCATGGCGTAATTAATGTTCCATAAAACTTAAGGCATGGTGTAGTTTCCAACTCTTCCAACGGTATTTCGGCCGCGTTATTTTCCGGCCATCCTCGGAGTGAACCAAGAGCCTGTCTCTCGACTCATTCCGACGGTGGCGGATGGAAGATACGTGACAGAAATATCAGTGGCAGAGTTGGAATTTGCAGTGTTGCATGCCCGAAATGTAATGGATAAAAATCGCTTGCTCCACCTACAATCAGAAGATAATATAGTAAACTGCTAATGGAGCGTCACGGAACGTGCTAGCGAGAGGAAAAATGATTTATTGATGATCTCCATAAACGTCCTGTTAGACAGCCGTTTCTCCACACTGTTAACAAATAAATAACTGTCAGGAAATACGACAGTGAGAGCAAAGAAGAAGAAAGGAATAATCAGGAAAATATTTCTGACTATGAGGTTTCGTTTTCAAAGATGCTAATTACAAACTTTTACAAAGCAATTCATACTGCTGCTTTTTAGATCACGAATTTACAGTACTTCACTTCTTGTTCCTAGCGATTTTTCCGTGGACACGGGCTACGTTTCTTGTTTTATTTAATGATTCGTCAATTATTTATTTATTTTAACTTTGTGTCGGATGTCTTTTCTGTCGCCATAGGCGTTACTTAACCTGTTGTTTTTGTTGTTGTTGTGGTCTCCAGTGCAAAGATTTGTTTGATGCAGCTCTCCATGCTCTTACCTAGGGATTACAATTAGGAACAACTTACATCGGAACGATCTCATAGAAAATGTTGTGGGGAAGGCGAAACAAAGACCGCGGTTTATGGCGGAGCACTTAGAAGATGCAACAGATCTACTAAAGAGATTCCCTACGCTACACTTGTCGGTCCTCTTCTGGAGTATCGCTGCATCGTGGTAATAGCAGTAGCGATAATAGTAGTAGTTTTATTCATCCGCACATCACTTTTGCAAGTATATTGGACAAGGCTTGGTATTACTATTTAAGAACAACAAAAATAACATATTTCGTATATACAGGCATTTACATACTTACGTGTCTAGTTGTCAGGCAGTCGGCCGTGGCCTTATACGAGTATTATGAACCATTCCGACATTTGCCTGAAGTAATTTAGGGAAACCACGGAAAACCTAAATCAGGCTGGCCGGATCAAGATTGTCTCCAGCCTCCCGACTAGAAGGCCAGTCTGTTGAAAACAATGCTACCTCATTCGCTTTGTGCCTGAAAGGCTACTGCTGAACTATTCATTCATTTCTCTCTGCTGCACACACCACACACGTTCTTTCGTACTGTTACACACTACACATTATCGGCTGATGTATAGGAACCTTGCCACAAAGAATGACGGAGGGCATCGAAAAACTTCAAAGAGCAGCTTGTCTTCTATTATAACGAAACAGGGAAGAGAGTTCAGGATATGATATGTGAATTAGTGTGCCATTCATTAAAAGAAAGCGGTTTTTAGTTGCAGCTAGATATTTTCACGAAATTTCAATCACTAAATTTCTGCCCCAATGCGAAAACATTTTGTTGAGGTCCGCCAACTCGGGAGAAGTGATCATCGTAATAAAATAAGAGACATCAGAGGTCCCACGGAAAGATTCTGGTGTTCATTTTTCCCGCGAGCCATTCGGTAAATAGTCTGAAGCTGGTTCGATGAACCCTCTGCCAGTCATTTTAGTGTGAATTGCGGAGCAGCCATGTAGATGTAGATCTGTGCAAGCCTCTTCATATCGGTATAGCTACCGCAAACTACATCTATTTGCGCCTGCGTACTATATTCCAGCCTTGGTCTTACTCTACAATTTTTAGCCCCACACACTTCCCTCTGTTACCAAAGTGATGACCCCTTGACACCAGAAGGCGTTTTAGTCAAGTTGTGCCATACATTTACATTTTCCCCAGTTCTATTTAGTACTTAACATACGGGTTGAAAGTTGTGTGCGTCATCTGTCAACTGTGCAAACTTCGTCGTATGCTACAGTATCTTATAACTGAAGAAAAGGTGCAACCAGTCGCAGTTTTCGAATGAATTATTTATTTCGCGATAATTAATTTTTGCTGTCGGCCCGCCATCAGGCGGCATCGACCATTCCTCGTAAAAGATCTTACACTTTTGTCCTCTGTCTGATGATGGACCTAGGCAGGCCGGAAACTGGTTACAGTGAAATGAGTCACTGAATCGAAATTTGTAGCCCTTCACATTAGGTTAAGATAATCTGTATATTTATTTGTGGTCCCGTAAGGTTGTTATTGCTATTATGGGGTGGGAAGATATTTTTCTGAAATATTATATCAAGTTGAGACATTTGGAAAATAGAGTGCTAACTCGTGGTCTGTTTTGTCTCTGGCATGCTCTCTGATTATTGTAGGATTCACACTGTTCATAAAAACACTGCTGTCCTTGTCGATACGTAGACAAGTGGAAACGTTCAGTAAATAAGCATGAATGGAATACTGCTTGCTACACATATAGAAGTGGGAATGGCAGTTTATATATTGTGAATTTACGTTACACATTTACAACTGTGTCAGTAATAGTTCTAATAAAAACACCAATTAATCGTGACAGTTGCTTTATGTTCTTGTAATAAGCAATGCACATTACACACTATCAACTTTGATGTGAGGATGCCGGTGAGTATATCTGTACATTAGTGGAACAAAGCTACTGCACACAGAAACGTGTACCGCAATAGCGATGAGATGCGAATTTTGATCATTGTCTCCAGATTGTGCAGATTGTAGAAAATGTTCAAATGTGTGTGAAATCTTATGGCACTTGACTGCTAAGGTCATCAGTCCCTAAGCTTACACACTACTTAACCTAAAGTATCCTAAGGACAAACACATACACCCATGCCCAAGGGAGGACTCGAATCTCCGCCGGGACCAGCCGCTCAGCCCATGACTGCAGCGCCTGAGACCGCTCGGCTATTCCCGCGCGGCGCAGATTGTAGAGATTCCGTCACACGAAGAACTCTAGAACTTGGTCACTCAGCGAAATAAATTACTAACTGTATGTGGCGCAGGATTTCGATGGGAGTGGAGTTTGGCGGGGGTGAGTTGGGGGGTGGGAGGAGGGGGCGGGCGGTGTGGAGGGGGGAATTTTTCCAAATGACTCCGGACTTGGTATGGTAACATAAAATTTCGGGAAAATATGCTCCCACCCCTAATAGCAATAACGCCCCTTACAGGGGCAAAAATGAATATACGATCAGATTACCTTAACTCAATGTACATACACCATCCAGTATAAATACTTCGCCCCACTGAGATTAACTTTACAAAATGGGTACACAGTGTAACCTGCAACAACACACACTACTCGACAAGGTAGCATAAGGACACCCCACTACGACCGACACCTTAGACAAACACAGAGAGACAACGTGGACGTCATATACAACCTACAATGACAAAATAACTCAGTGTACATCAGTTATCAAGGCACATGGAAAGGCAAATTGAACCATTAAAGGCTTATCACTAATATCTCATTTGTCAGATAATTCACTGCTTTGTAATATTCAGGCCACACTGTCATCAAAGTACTTCTCCTCAAACTACAGGCCCATTAGGGGCCACACTGCGTTTCATTATTTCAAAACCGTGAGGTGCACTAATGCCACCATAGTCTCGAAGGTCAGCACAACAAAGTGGCACAAGTTACGCTTACGCACGGATTTCCAATCGTCGTAACTGAAAAATTTCTTCTGCAGTGCTTCCGGGCTACCATATCATCTGAACGTACAGGGGCGCCGCGCAGAATTAGTCGAGCGGTCTCGGGCGCTGCAGTCATGGACTGTGCGGCTGGTCCCCGCGGAGGTTCGAGTCCTCCCTCGGGCATGAGTGTGTGTGTTTGTCCTTAGGATGATTTAGGTTAAGTAGTGTGTAAGCTTAGGGACTGATGACCTTAGCAGTTAAGTCCCATAAGATTTCACACACATTTGAACATTTTTTTTCGCACAGGGGCAAACACGTCTGCTGCCCCAGCCAAACGAGGCCTCGCGTTTACAGCAGGCCACAGCCAGTGTTGACGGTCCGGAACCTCAATGGCTTGCTGCCTACACGCTGTCCTCTCCCACTACATTTAGCACTCTTGAGCTTCCTGCAGGACGTGTTTGACCGCGGCAACTGCCAGTGATGCCAATACAAAACAAACTCGGCCGGCGCACCAAGCATGACCCGCGAGGCCTCGCCGAAGCCCTGCCAGCCACTGCGCACGACCCGGTGCTGCCTCCCTGTCCAAATTGCCACTCCATTTCCGTAACGCTTCCAACCGTCCTAAAAGGTCCCCCACAGATTCCAAAATGGTTTTAGACCGTCAATATATTGACCATATGCGAGTGCGTATTGATTTACTGTCAATACTAGAAACATTGACGAGCAGTATTCACGGCCCTCAAACTTTTTTTTTGAATTTTTATGGTAAGGTCATCGGTCGCTAAGCTTACGCACTACTTAATCTAACTTAAACTAACTTACGATAAGGACGACACACACACGCATTCACGAGGGAGGACTCGAACCTCCGACGGGGGAAACCAAACGGACAGCGATAAGACGCCTTAGAGCGATCGGCTACCCCGCGCGGCCTCCTCAAATTATTTCTGTATTGTCAACATGTACTGAACATAGTTAAGTATTGACTGCTTGACAATATTCTACAGTCACATGTCAACAGGCCTTCATGAACCAACCACACGGCTTTTGTGTGTACTGTTTATGTTTTCAAATCGCGTTTGTTGCATCTCATACCTCAGAGTCAATTTTTCAGGCAGTCTTTTAACACAAAACCATTTTAATAGGCCTATGCAAGGGTAGTCATTGTATATACCACTTCAGGATCGTCAACGGAGGATTGTCTACGACACTGATTATTTTATTAATTTGAAAATGTAGTATAGGTTGGTGAGGAAATAGTAGTTTGGAAATACTCTTCCTCTTGGAAAAAAACGTGGTGTATTTACAGTGAATAATAAGAAGTCTGCGAAATGCATGTCAATTTCATCAGATTAATACAAAACGTTAAAAACGTTTTACATTAATTGGGTATCTGAACACATACTTGCCGGGCAGATACAGTTGTTTCACAGGTTTCCATATATTTTGTGTTTATTGTTATTGCGGAACTAACCTCCAGGCAATAGAATTAGCTTCCTGTCGCCAGAAATGTAAAAGTTACTCCTAATTTCCGATTGCTACTGACCCTCACGGACTCCCAAAGTATGTTGTAGAAACTAAAATATATAGCGTTTGATAAACAGACTAACAAATATGTCTTGGAGGCCATAATAGAGGCGAGGACATTGGTCATTGACGTGCGCTTACTTTGGATAAAAGGGTATCAAGGCGTTATCCTTAATGAAACTGTTGACCGCTTCGCTAAGAGAGGCATTGCGGAAGGACAGTTCCGCCCAGCACCAGTCTCTCATACGAATTTCAACTCAACAGTCAAGAAAGCTGCTTATCACGAGTGGAATAGTGAACAGCACGTAGGGGAAAGTGGCGGAATTTCGCGCACCTAAGGCATTTTGACCATAACCTTAGTCTATACAACCATTTGAACCATCCAATTTTTCGTATAGCATTAGTCGCAAGTGTTTAATGTAACATATATTGAAACCATAGATATACAGCTAAACGTTTTAGAAAAAAACTGATAATTATGTCACTAATGCAGTAAGTGGGGTAAACTGGCACTGGGAATGCTATGAGATATTTAATTCCACAAATAATACAAAATATGTATATTGAATAATACGTTTATTACAAAGAACACTGAACAAAATAGTTTACAAAAAGAAAACAGTGAAAATATCAGCTTAATTAACTATGGAATATATACAAAACAATAATAATAGTTTTCTTATAAAATGCGACAAAAATGAAAAAGACCCAAATGTAACCGCATTCACTAACTTGGTCTCCTTCATATCTGTAAAACAACTAATGCTTCTTCAGACGGGAGTCGCAGCTATAGTTCTTAGGACTGTTCAACCCACTGCGTTCAGAATGAGACGAAGAAGCAGAAGAAATACACCAGCACCATTCCTCGCCATCTTTGCTCAATTCACCACATACTACACACAGGTCTTTGCCTTTGGTATGTTGTGATGGGTGCCCGCATCTCGTGGTCGTGCGGTAGCGTTCTCGCTTCCCACGCCCGGGTTCCCAGGTTCGATTCCCGGAGGGGTCAGGGATTTTCTCTGCCTCGTGATGGCTGGGTGTTGTGTGATGTCCTTAGGTTAGTTAGGTTTAAGTAGTTCTAAGTTCTAGGGGACTGATGACCATAGATGTTAAGTCCCATAGTGCTCAGAGCGATTTGAACCATTTTTTTTTTGTTGTGATGGGTGGCACTTTGTTTATTGGAAGTCCCATTATGAACAGCACTGATGGCATTTCTCAATTCGTCCGCAGTTCAGATATCTCGCTCTTTTTTTACGGGGGTACGTCCGCTGTATCTGAACAGAGGAATCCATTATTATAAAAATGATGCACAATGTTATTTTGACTTTCGTTAACTCTCATTTAGCTACCTACTTCCATTAGTGTGAAACTGATATGGGGTAAGATAAGATGCCCTGCTTCAGTGCGTCAAATTACCCAATAAGCGTGGCTTATATGAAACTATAGTTCCATACTCGCCTTTGCTAGAGAAATAATACTTATATAATCGAGAGTATTAATTTGCAGAGCAAGACATGACAGCAAAAAGTTGTATTTAACGTAACAGGAAATAACTTATCTCTTAGAAAATAGAGATCAAATATTAGAAGAAACAAAGACAAAACATATTGTCGCTTCTTGCGCCGACAATTGGCAAGTAACGAAAAAAAATGGCTCTGAGCACTATGGGACTTAACTACTGAGGTCATCAGTTCCCTAGAACTTAGAACTACTTAAACCTAACTAACATAAGGACATCACACACATCCATGCCCGAGGCAGGATTCGAACCTGCGACCGTAGCGGTCGTGTGGTTCCAGACTGTAGCGCCTAGAACCGTTCTGCCACCCCGGCCGGCCGGCAGGTAACGGTTCCCGCGTTCTGTGTTCTTATTTGTATAACAGAACACCAATTGGCAGCACCGATCAGATAAGACTAGCCCACACAGTCAGATATATTGACGTTTGTCATGTTACTCGCTGCGTCAAATTCCCCCAATCACAGCATTAGAAGGGCGGTCATTCAACCGATCGTCTATTCTCGGCCATGGTTCAACTCGGTGAACCTTAATACACGTCATGTGATATCTCTCATCCGCATGAGACTGAGACACGGATATAACCCCACCCACCTACACAGGTTGAAAATCATTACTTCCGGACGCTGTGATCGGGACACAACGACAGTGGCGGATGTGAACCACGTTATGTTGGAGTGTACCGTTTACTCGGCTGCAGAGGCGGTCTTGTATAAAAAATTGGTTGCGAGGGGCTACCCTCTCCCTGTAACTGTAACTGTTTTACTACACCTGTTTGGTACATATATAAGTATTATTTGCTCGCGAATTATTTAAAAGATGCCGGCATCCAGCTTTGTTCTATAAATTGTGTGGATCTTGTCTCCCCATGCAAACAACCCGGTTCAAAAACTTGGACGTTTGTTTGTGCTTTTACTTCACCTTAAGAACTTATCTTTGTAAGAGACGGCGTTGTCCAGTTTATAATTATAACTCGCTTTGGCTGTCACTGTCCTTTGGAACCAGACCGGTTCGAATCCTGTGTCGTAATATTGTGCTCTTTAATTTATATAAGGAACTTATCTTTATACTTCACACTTTAATGATTGTTCCAACGTGAAAGTTGCACTAATATTAACTTGGCGTTCTTCGTGTAGTCTTTTTTTTGCGTGAAGAGCTTATGTTTGCACATAGAACTTTTTTATTGTTCTACTGTGAAAATGACATGTTAATATGATATTTTTGTAGCTACTGTTGGCTGTATGGTCTTTGCTACCCAAAGTCAAAAATAAATAATTTTAAAAAAGTTACTTCTGATTTCTCGTCAACAGAGACTTATCTCTCATTCTCGTGCTTTCTTCTCTGTTTCTTCTCTATCTCTTATTATGTATCGGCAGTAACAATTTGTCTTACGGTGCAGATCTGATCTGGAAACAGTTTATGAAATCATTCGGGAACGTGACTGATTTCAGTCAGCAAAATAACATGCGATAAGTCCTCTTTTTCAGCTGTTTTCTGGCCAATGCCCTCTTTGTCGTTGCTTTCTGTTGTTATAGCTAATATAATTGCGGCACAAGCTTTTTCTTGGGCGTTCGACGTCTTAACCTTGTAAAATCGGGTTGCCAATTGACAATATTGACAGTAATATTGGGTGGTATTTGGGTTTCTTCAATATATTGGTTTCACAAATTACGAGGGTCGTTCAATAGGTAATGCCCCACATCTTTTTTTTCTTCTCAGAACATATTTATTGTTAAGAGTCAGAATTTGGTGACAATAGACAACATGTCTTGTCCATGTCCGGTTTTTCTACGTAATCTCCATCACGTTCTATGACCGTACGCCAAAGTTGTGGAAGAGCATGTATTCCGTGCTCGTAAAAGCTCTTGTCCTGTAGACGCAGCCATGTTTTCACTGTACGACAACATTCCTGTCATCTTCAAAGTGTGTTCCCCGTAGAGAATCTTTAATCGGCCCAAAGAGATGGAAACCCGAGGGTGCCAGGTCTGAACTGTAGGGTGGTTGAGGCAATGATGTCCAACCAAATTCGGCGATGTGTTCCCGGGTTTTCAGACGTGTGTGAGCGTGCATTGTCGTGTTGGAGTCCGCGGCTCGTGGTCTTGCGGTAGCGTTCTTGCTTCCCGCGCACGGGGTCCCGGGTTCTATTCTCGGCGGGGTCAGGGATTTTCTCTGCCTCGAGATGACTGGGTGTAGTGTGTCTTTCTTCATCATTTCGTCCTCATTCACTCGCAAGTCGCCGTAGTGGCGTTAAAGAACTTGTGGAGCGAGGGGTCTCCCGGCCACCAATGCCATATGCTCATAATAATAATAACCGTGTTGGAGCAAGATTTCTGCTGAATTCTTGCCCAATCGAACACGTCGGAAACGGTTCTTGAGTTTATTCAGAGTCTTCACGTATGCATCTGAATTGGTGGTTGACCCTCTTGGTATCACATCTACGAGAATGACGCCATCACAATCCCAGAAGACTGTCACCATGACTTTCTTCTTTTGTGGTAAATGAGGATAATACCACTCCATGGACTGATTTTTTGTTCGGCGCAAAGTGGTACACCCAGCTTTCGTCCCCCGTAACGATCCGTGACAGAAAAGCCTCTTCGTCGGTCTCAAAACGCTCCAACAATTCAGATGAAATGACCTTTCTTTGAATCTTGTGCTCCGCTGTGGGAATTCATGGAACCCAACGTGAGCACCTCTTTGAATATCCAAGAGTCTCAGTCATTGCAGACGCATCTACAATGCTGACCGACAACTGTAGAGACAATTTTCGAGTTGTGATGCACCGTTCGGCACGAATAATGGCATCCTCACGATTCAGCATGTCTGGACCAGTGGCTGTGGCAGGACGTTCCGAGCATGGCTGATTATGGAGCTCTGTTTCTGCATTTCCTGAGGCTGAAAATTTCTTTACTCATCGCCCAACTATACTCCTATCAACTGCACCATTGCCATGCACTGCACACAAACGTTCATGGACGTTCACCACGGTTGCTTTTTCTGCACACAAGAATTCAATAACAGCACGCTGCTTGCAGCGTGAATCGTATGTAGACGCCATTTTGACGCTGTACTACGGCTCTGGCTGCTGCCAGAACGATTCTAAACTTCACCGCCGCACAGAACAAACATCAAATGCGAAGCACCATCAAGGACGTTTGTCTATGTGTATTAATGGCGTTTAAAAAAAAAAGATGTGGGACATTACTTACTGAACAACGGTCGTAGTATTGTCAGTAAATACTGAAAGTGTGCAATCTCCCTTAGCTGTTTTGCTCCTCCACAGCAAATCTCTACGTATCTTAATTTTTGCTTTGGATGCAACTGTACGACGTTCATTGGAATGACACTGCAGATTCGACGATCAAACAAGGATAGGTTGATAATTAATTGGAACGTCTAATTTATTTTTACACAATGTAAAAACCCTACAATAGCATCTACGATATGGAGAATGTGTGAAAACAGCGACTAATAAAGGGTATTATGTGGTGATACGCACAAATATTTATACGAAGTCAAGTCGGCCATGGATGGGTACATCTTTATTATATTATTTTATTCTCAACTGTTCGTGTCTCAAAATAGATGTAGGTTGCATAGATCTGAGAGTTACAAATGACCATAATCGTGAAACCGATGCTGTATTGTACCCAATGACTTCGCAAGGACGTCTTTTTCTTAAACACTGCTTTCCATTCATATTTCTCGACATGGACTGAAGTATTCAGTGCAGATGTCAAACTCTCTGTGCAGGGCTCAATGTGCTCTGTGAAATATTATCGTTATCCAAGAACAATTAACCACAATATGTTTGAAGGGACTTTACTTCTCGTTGGCACTACGACGCGATGGTTTCCCAAGGAGAAAATTGTTGTTGTTGTTGTTCTTGTGGTCTTCAGTCCTGAGACTGGTTTGATGCAGCTCTCCATGCTAATCTATCCTGTGCAAGCTCCTTCATCTCCCAGTACCTACTGCAACCTATATCCTGAATCCGCTTAGTGTATTCATCTCTTGGTCTCCCTCTACGATTTTTACCCTCCACGCTGCCCTCCAATGCAAAATTTATGATCCCTTGATGCCTCAGGATATGTCCTACCAACCGATCCCTTCTTCTAGTCAAGTTGTACCACAAACTTCTCTTCTCTCCAATCCTATTCAATACCTCCTCGTTTGTTACGTGATCTACCCACCTAATCTTCAACATTCTTCTGTAGCACCACATTTCGAAAGCTTCTATTCTCTTCTTGTCCAAACTATTTATTGTCCATGTTTCACTTCCATACATGGCTACACTCCATACAAATACTTTCAGAAACGACTTCCTGATACTTAAATCTATACTCGATGTTAACAAATTTCTCTTCTTCAGAAACGCTTTCCTTGTCATTGCCAATCTACATTTTAAATCCTCTCTACTTCGACCATCATCAGTTATTTTGCTCCCCAAATAGCAAAACTCCTTTACTACTTTAAGTGTCTCATTTCCTAATCTAATTCCCTCAGCATCACCCGACTTAATTCGACTACATTACATTATTCTCGTTTTACTTTTGTTGATGTTCATCTTATATCCTCCTTTCGACACTGTCTGGTTAGCACACTGGACTCGCATTCGGGAGGACGACGGTTCAATCCCGTCTCCGGCCATCCTGATTTAGGTTTTCCGTGATTTCCCTAAATCGTTTCAGGCAAATGCCGGGATGGTTCCTTTGAAAGGGCACGGCCGATTTCCTTCCCAATCCTTCCCTAACCCGAGCTTGCGCTCCGTCTCTAATGACCTCGTTGTCGACGGGACGTTAAACACTAACCACCACCACTTCGACACTGTCCATTCCGTTCAACTGCTCTTCCAAGTCCTTTGGTGTCTCTGACAGAATTACAATGTCATCGGCAAACCTCAAAGTTTTTATTTCTTCTCCCTGGATTTTAATACCTACTCCAAATTTTTCTTTTGTTTTCTTTACTGCTTGCTCAATATACAGATTGAATAACAACGGGGAGAGGCTACAACCATGTCTCACTCCCTTCCCAACCACTGCTTCCCTTTCATGTCCCTCGACTCTTGTACGTGCTGAAATATTATAAAAGATATATTCTGTCTTTTATTCGTTGAATATGAAGGAGAAATCGTAACTTGAAATATGAAAAGAGTTTCAGAAGATGTACGTTTTGCAAAATTTTTAGTTTTAAGACCGCAATAATTCCGAGAAATCTCTGATCCTCTTAAAACATCCAAAGTCAATAAAGATAAAATTTTTCGACAGCCAGAAGGCGAATTATTGTCGTCACTAGACTACTCACAGACGAAGAATTAGTCCTTGGAATAACTTCACATCTATTATGTACGAGACTCAACCCTTGTGAGGCCAATTGAGGAGCTTCGTGACTGGAACGTAGTGGCTCCGGTCACGAGAACTGACAACGGCCCGGAGAGCGTCGTGCTGACGACATGTCCCTCCACATCCGCTCCAGTGATGCCTGTGGACTGAGCATAACACTGCGGACGGTCGATACCGTTGGGCCTTCACTGCCTGTTCGGACGGAGTTAAATTTACGCACGATGCTTTTCTCCCAGGCCTCGTCTTCTTGAAGACCATATGCTCTTTAAGAGACAGCGATCAACACACAGAGTTGTAGTACGTGTTTCTTTGTTGTTCAGGGCGTCATTCTCCATGGATTCCGATACTCAGCCGCATCATCGAGAGCGAACGGTAAGTTAGACGCTCCAGAAGCCAAAAGCAAAAAGAGACAGCGCAGTAGTCTGAAAGGGATCAGACATTACCACGACTGACGCCTCTTAGGTGACAAATCAGTTGAACGAATAATTATGGTGGTCCACAGTTCGCCAACTACAATATAGCTGCCATCTGCCGGCATCGAATTTCTTCTTTTGTCCAATTAAGCATAGTTTGCTAGCACAACGATTTGATGACAGAGATGATATGAAAGTGATCTTCAAGTAAGTGGATATCAGTTTCTATCAGCGAGGATTTGGGAAGTGGTTTCAATGATTGTGCAAATCTACTGCTTACAAGCAACATTAATTTGTACATGCAAAGAGCCACTTTAGCTGGAAGTGGAATCTGAACAATCTACATCTGTAATTATGCCCACTTTTACATTGCTTTCGCTACAGTCCTCACAGCAGGAACATGTGTCAAGAAAATAATTACGTGATAAGAGGATCTTACAGGTTGTCCTCTTACGTTTCTTTCATACTTGGAGAATTTGAAGATCATTTCCCTAAACTAGTACGACCCAAAAGTACTCGAAAAAGTGGCGCTCGAAGATTAGAAAACTTCCAAAACTTTCGAAAGCTGTTAACCGCGTAACATTTCGAAGCTTTTAAGAATATTGTTGGTAACTGCCTGCGTAACTTAAAAGTCTTATACAGTCACTGGTGCGAATCTCGCTTGCAGCAATCTTTTTTTTTACTTTTATTTACGGAATGGAAATATTAATTAATACTGAATCAATTTTTTAATGAAACCATATCTTTTTATTTTACGCATTAACAGCTTGAAAAAGCGAGTATTTATGGCAAATTAAAATTTCGTATAGAAATGCTGAACATCAAATATGAAATAATATACTGTTTGTTAATGTAGTGAGCAACGTTATTGAAGTACATAACTTTTATCATTTAACCATAAGGATTTTCATAGCGTGTAAAAATTTTCGATTTATTTTCGGTCGACCAGTAATTAAAAATAAATAAACGTTATTTTTATTAAAAATTATGGGTCAATAGTTGTTAGAATTTCCATCTGAAAATAAATGTACAATGGAAATAAAAGTAAAAAAAATTGCTCCTTATTAGTATCAAAGCAGCAACTTCTTGATTACAAGAGCTCTACACTATGCATTGCACTTCACAAAGTGGAGACCATAATATCAATGAGTACCTATTGGAATCCGTCAGTACAGATACCAGACAGTATCAGTTTCTGATGGGATGATGCATAGGCTAAGTCATAGGTAGACCGTTTCCCAGACTTTGGTTCATTGCTGGATGCTGGGAAAATGCAGTCAATCTACAATGTAGGAAGGATGATTCAGGTTTAATGTCCCGTCAACGACGAGATCATTGGAGATGGAGCATGAGCTTCGGTTGGGGGAAGGATGGAGAAGGAAGTCGACATTGCCGTCACCAAAGGAACCACACCAGCATTTGCCTTTAGAAATCAAGGAAAACCTGAATCACGATGGTCAGACAGGGATCTGAGGCTCTGCCATCTCGAATGTGAGTCCAGTGTGCTAACCTCTGCACGGCCATGCATTCTCGCACTCACCTAGTCGCGACTGTGTTAACTGTCCAGAAAAATTTTGTACTTAACAGTGCTCAAAAATCTTCAGATTTTCGAAGTAGAGTTTTTTATTTTATTTTATTTTATTTTTTTTGAGAATTGTGCAGTACTGCTTCACGAAACTGATGTCTATGCACTGACTGACTGACAGTATGAAAGAAGTTGAAAGGGCCAGCCTGTAAGTGCCCCTGGTGAGTCATTCTTTTCGCAGCTGTCTTATTCTATTTCTTTTTCTGTACCTTGTCCCGTTTCGAAAGGGCCAACCTGAAAAAGCTGCCCATCTAAAACCCAACTGATCCACCGACCCACTTGCCAAACACAGCTGCGAACTGTCTGACTGTATATGGACATCAGCAACCGCTTGGCGGACCCTACCTGCTCTACTGAAAGTGTGTGGGCTGGCAGGCAGCGGTAGGGCAAAGCAGAAAGAGGTCCATTGGTCAAACTGGTAGATGCAGACCACAGACTCGACTGTGGACCCGTCGTCCACGCACTGGCGAATGGGTTGGGGCAGACCTACTCGTCTGTTGGGTCAGTGGGCTTGTTTGCCTGTGTAAGGGGTGCTACCCATCAGACGAGCGGATCTGCTCCGACCCATACGCCTATGTTTGGACGATGGGTCAGCAGTTGGGTCCATGGTCTGGGTCCATTGGTTCGACCAGCACACCTCCACTGCTTGCTCCAACTCCTACCTGCAAGCCCACAATCCGTCAGTGCAGGCAGGTTGGGTCTGCCAAGCAGTCACTATTGTCCACACATAGTCAGATGGGTCGGTTGACTAGCTGGGCTGTGAATGTACACCTTACAATCCCATTGTGAGTCATTACTTTCTAGTTGCCATCTTCTCATACCTTGCATTTTCCTGTTTCTCTACATGGTCGGCATTGTTACATGGTTTGCTGCAATGTTAGTGACAGTGGGTGGCCTGATGCCCTACCTGACCCTGACGCCACCACTTCCATTCCCCCCCCCCCCTCTCCCTCCCGTCCACCCACCACCCCTCAACCCAGGATGGAATTTTTGTGTGCCTCATCTGTCTGTGTAAGAACATTTTCTAAATGTCTGCCTAGTGTATACCTGAGGCGCGACATGTTTACCAGCCCAGTGTTTACCTAGTTGGAAGTAACAAACTGCCTAAAGTCACATCAAGGCGGGCTGGCTCTTGATCTTAATAAATGAGGTGATGTTCTCCCGAAATCCTGTGAAAGGCAGATAAGCCTTTGGGTTCGCTTTCTTACATCTTTGTTAATTAAATAATTATTGCAAAGGCGTTATCTGGATCTCAGTTATGTAGTGACCAATCGTGGCAATGTAATAAATGTGTATTATGGAAGACAGAGTTTGTTTGCCGCTAGGTCTGAGAGTTGTAGGCGGTTGATAATTAGAGTGTGAATATTTATTCGTATCGGTGAGCCTGCGAGATGTTTCTAGCACGCTGTGCGAAAGGAAGTACAGCCGAGGTGAAAGCCGAGGGAGCCCGGGATTAGCAATTTCTCGGAAGGTCCGTCCGGCTCGCCCGGTGAGTTACAAAAGCAGTGACCGCTCTGTGGATAGGGTCGGCGTCCTGCGGCCTTTCATTGTTGACCGTCTGATCCCTGGGAGGGCCAGATGAGCGACCCGCAGGCCGCAGTGCATCGTCACAGAATAACATGTCTTTGTCTGTGGCATCGTCTTGGACCGTGCGTTAAGCTGCGGGGGGCGTATTATCCGGCTCGGACGGTGCTGGCCACTTACGAGGTCAGAATATAGCGTACGACACTCTGGCGCCTGTTTAAAGTATTGCTCCGGTGAGAAGAGTAATTTTTGAGTGACTCGATGGCGCTAGGCTAACATGGGAGCAATAAAGCCAGCCGAACCTTTACTGACGCGGTACGACCTCCGGGCGCGTGAAAAAATATTACAGCACAACAGAAGGACCTCGGTTCGCATCAGGGCATGTTGCGTAGGTGTATAACCTTTTTGGCGGCAAGCTTCCCTATTGGGAGACTGCCTTATTCTGTGTTCTGGTGCGGTGTGATAATTTCGCCAACGGCACGATTTATGCTCGTCAGTCGACGATTGGAGACAGGTTTTTGGCGACGCGCTCCTCGTGGAGCGACAGTGTTGAAGAGGTAAGCAAGGGAGAATTTTCTGGGCGTTTGGCGGGGGGTCCATCTGAGAGAACAGTTTTGGTTGTCGGCGGGCGCCAGCCAGGATTCTGCACTAAACTTGGTACAAGGATGCACTGGCTGCGGTTTTAGCCGTTACTCACCTATAAGCAGCCACCATACCACACGTTCAGCAGTACGTTGGTGAGCATATCTGCAACTCGTGCAAACTAGGTTTTTTTTTTTTTTTTTTCGAGGAGTTTAGTCTTTACTGCAACAAGTCCATTCGACTTAGCAGCGCTTTTGTTTGAGCCAATGTACGTCGTTTTGAGCAGCCTGCTGAAAGTTCTGTCAGTTTAAGATATAATAGATGGGGCTTACGTTGCGATTACTGCTTCAGACATGTCGTGTTAATGTGACCACTCCCTTCCTATTGGATAGCTTTACCAAGCGTCGGTATCAACCGTGACCATCAATTTTGATCCGTGTTTTTTTTTTTTTAATAATTTTGACCAATGTGATATTTGTGTGTTTAGACAGGTATTAAATTGTAGTACAAAATTTCTGATGAGAATAATTATTCGTTTCAGAATTGGTTCTTCCTGATCATTAATGAATTTATTAATTTTACTGTGAATTGAGGAGACGTTAAGAGAACAGAAACCCTATACTAAAATTCCCATGTTAAGCCACTGTCAGGGGGTCAGTTTGATCGTTGGCGTTATCAAGTCTGTTGCGCGAATACTATCAATGGTGAGCTTTAAGGGTGGTTCTGACGAGAGGAGGAGATTCCGAGTTAGGTATGCCAGTAATATAAATTGAACTTTGCCTCTTACTACTTGTACCCTGAAGTAACGCGCTCGGCTACCCAGGCGGATCATTATTTTGCAGCTGTGTCCCTCCACTAAGCCCAAAGTGCGTGACGGTCCACGAGCGCTTTCTCCCCTGCAGTTAACTAATCGAAATGAGTTTTGGAGTTGACATTCCATTGATGCAGCGCCATGAATTTGATCAAAAGAGTGTAGAAGTTGTATGAGCATTTGTTTCTTTCAGCAACCTGAGGTGCATGAGTGTAATGTGTGGCAAATATCCCTTGTGCTGAATCAGGACTGGCACTGTCGTTGGCTTGTAGTGTCCAAATTATGTACTATTCCTGCTACAGCGTGTGAAAAATAATTTCGTCTCACGATTGCCTTAAAAACAACTTCACATGGCTGATAATAATATCCGAAGTGCTGATAGTTATCTCTGACGAAATATGATAAAGATAAGAATGAATGTTAATAACACGATAATAACACGAGATATCGTCGTAGAAATGTTTGTCTCTCTGTGTAGCCCAAGCAGTGCGACAATGAGGAGGAATTATTTTTTTTTAACTACCAAGATCATCAGTCCGTAAGCTTACACACTACTTAATCTAAATTATCCTAAGGACAAACATTCACACCCATGCCGAGGGAGGACTCGAACCTCCGCCGGGACCAGGGAAGAATTATGCTCATAGATACTTTGCCGCCGGCCGGTGTGGCCGAGCGGTTCTAGGCGCTTCAGTCTGGAACAGCGCGACCGCTACGGTTGCAGGTTCGAATCCTGCCTCGGGCATGGATGTGTGTGATATCCTTAGGTTAGTTAGGTTTAAGTAGTTCTAAGTTCTAGGGGACTGATGACCTCAGATGTTAAGTCCCATAGTGCTCAGAGCCATTTGAACTATTTTTTGATACTTTGCCATCTTTCGTTGGCAACTGTAAAATGTGGAAGTATCACAGGTGAAATATTTCAAGTTAAATTGTCGTCACCAGGTTTACCATGTGCCGACTGTCAGCTCTAAAGTCTGGTAAATAGAAAGTGTTTCAAACTTATTGGGTTTATTTACTGATGAAAGTAATACGATGACTATGTGGTAACTGATGGAAACCCACCGAAATAGCTTCTTGCTTACGTACACGTAAGTTACATGAAATCCTTTAAAGAAAGAAGTCGTTTTGTCAGTGTACTTTCCTATTCAGATAAGAAAACTTTAATGTACAAAAATTCAGGATTTCGCTAGCAAATACTTCTCTTGTAATAACAATTGTTCTATCGCGGCGTTTTCAGAACGCGATTGCCACTATTTTTTAGAACGTAGACGTTCAAAAGCCTACGTTCCGTACAGTCCTAACTCAGTAGGGCAGTAATCCTTTCTTTTCTTCCGTTTTTGCACACTTGTCCGTACCAACATAGTGAAAATCCCTGAAGTTGGTAAGGTATGAAACTAGATACTGATTATGACGCCTGAGTCAAAGAAACAGTTTTAGAGCTCTATTTGTTAAAGAAACGTGTAGTTGCGACTGTGGCCAGCTACCACTGACATACAACTGACGCCCATAAATACTCACCATACGTGAAACAGAAACTGTACACTTCCCTGTTTTACAGTACGAACATTTTTTAACCCTTGGCAGATACCGGAACTAACCAATCCACTTGTCCTACGTAGACCGGTTAGGTATCGTCTGCATTTGTGTAGCGCAGCAGTTGTCCGCGTGCATTGCGGAATGTCTACTTCTATTTATTCGTTAAATAAGTGGAAAACAAGAGACCAGAAGCTTTTAAATATGTAGAAGTTATGCAGAGATGAAGAGAGTTGCAAAGGATAGACCAGCGAGGAGAGAGCCACTACACCTGTCTTCCGAGTGAAGACCACAACAACATTGTTCGTTACCTCAAGCTACGACATACTCCGCATACCATTCTACTTAGCATTCCAGAAGATATACCATTGCTTCATTTAAGGTCGAATTTTATTAATGCAACGATGGAAGAATGTCTTTGAAACTCCACAAATATCTTAATGTCCCACGTGTTGCTATTGCGCTCCTCGCGCGAAGTATGTAGTTGGGCTGTTAGAGGCTAAAATTTCGTAAACGGGAACCAAACGTAGGACTGAACGAGGATAGGAAAGGAAATTGGCATTAGCTTGTACTGATTTAAGGAAACCTCGGGAAGCCAAAAAACCGGGTGGCTGGCCTGGAATTTGAATCCCATACCTACACAACACAAGTTCGTTGTCTTAAAAATTATGTCACGTAAGATAAGCGTAAATTTGAATAAACTACTTTCGTTGTCCCGAAGAGGACGGCAGCAAAAATTATTGAAACGTCGATTTTGTTTTATAGTGGATTCACTATTCCAAAAGACACTGCCTGCCAGCTAGAGAAGCTATATTCAAATTACGTCACGTGACTCGGCATGTATCTGGAACAGTCATTCTCTAATGTACTCAACAGTTCTTCGCAGGAAGAGTTTCATCTTTATTATAATCGTCCACAGTTCTCTGATAATGATGTGTAAGGCAGAGTCGTGCAGTACCGGCTGGCTTACGTTTGACTTTACTGTGAAACTGTGGTGGTTAATCGGAATACTAATATACCATTCTCTTACCTCAAGACAAGTTCTCTGAATAGCACAGTGTAATGAATTTTATTTGTTATTTAGAGTATTTAGTTACATCGAAAGGAAAAGAGCTACAATTACGAGGCTTGTAGGCAGTGTCTTCCCCTATTGACTATTGTTTTTGCTGTGGTGATATTATTTGTAAATGATACGCTGCGCTGATACTTATTGAATAACAACATAACACATAAGCTTGGGAACCTATTGTTACTATTTGAGCTCAGTTCACCAATGTTCAGCTCACTGTTTTACAAAGGTCGCAAATTAAATACAAATTACTCTCCTGATCCACACAAACAATCTGCGACCACCCTCTACACTTAGTACTCTGCACCGAGTCTTCTTCAAAAGGCTCCAAAAACGTAATTCAGTCTTAAGTCTCTTCTGTTGACCCATTATTTCCAGTAAATCCAGTTTTCTTCGCCACTTTCGATGGCCACCTTCTGCGCGTTTGCTTTCTTTCAGAACACCCAACTCAAGTTCAGGTTCCTGCAAATCTCTTTTAGACTTCACTTTTTTTTTTTTTTTGCTTTTATAGCCTTCTCTTCTTTGACCATCTTTTTCTTTTCTAATTCTTGAAAACGCTTCATCTCCCTCCCTTGCGATCATTTTGTTAGACATCTTGCTCACAGCCATTTTCATGCACTCTTCATTCCATTTACCTCTCACATTTTTCTCATTTTCCGCAATTTCAATCTGAAAAGAAGTAAGAAGAAGAAAGTATAATTTAAAAATTAAAATTGCTGCTACCGATACAGGTCGAGTGGACGGTACTGCACGAAGAATACGTAGTAGGATCTAGTAATACTGTACGTATTTTTATAGAAGTTATCATGAAACGTTTGTTACACAGCCGAAAC
This sequence comes from Schistocerca serialis cubense, assembly GCF_023864345.2. Taxonomy (NCBI): domain Eukaryota; kingdom Metazoa; phylum Arthropoda; class Insecta; order Orthoptera; family Acrididae; genus Schistocerca; species Schistocerca serialis. Next base: position 374,824,152 of record NC_064643.1, on the reverse strand, counting down.
GTAGCAGCAAAATTAATCGCTTACCACAGGCCTCAAAATATCTTGTGTGCACTAAGAGCTGCAGCAATCACCATCAAGCACTCAGAACAGAGGAAGTACTGAAGAGAGGAAGGAGACATCTGACTCCAGTGGACATGGATAGGCAAGCTTGCGTCTGATTACGGTACACTTCTGTAATTTGGTGGCGGAAGGGGAATGGCAGTAGTGACCGGTACTGTAAGCCGGCCGATACTGCAAGAATCTCCTCTATAATGCTCTTGACTGACGAATTAGTAAGTTTCAAACATTGGCAGGCTCTTCCCTCCATCATTTGTTGATGCTCTTATGTCGAACCTTTTTTGCCATGCACCGGTGAAGGTAATAGTTGCGCGTATAGCGCTGTAATTTTTAACATTTGTGTTTGGAGAGGATCTGCCTTGAGCAAAACGCAACTTTTATGTTTACTTTTATTCCCTAGACATGTTTCTCTGGAGTTTCAGCATCGTCAGCGTTTTTTTTTTTTTAATATCATCCGTAAAACAGAAAAATGCTTCTTACTACTTGCGCACAAATAAATTTGAGTTTTTTTAGACATTATTTACATATTTGCAAAACAGACAAAATTTTGTATATGTACCATATATACCATGAAATCCTGTGGATTTCCTTGATTCTATGTTATTTAATGCAGTCGTTTTGTTTCACAGTTTGCCATCTGCAACCATGTAGAATTAACGTAGACACAGTTGCTTGCTTCGAAAATTTACGACTGGGCATTTTATGGTTATGGCTACATTTAACTAATTGGGAGACTGTGTGTGTGTGTGTGTGTGTTTGGAAGGGGGTTGGGGTGTTTATGGGCTGGGGCTGACTGGTAGCTCTTTGAGGGCAGCGAACAGAGTCCATTGCAGAGAACTGTGTACTTATTTATTACTTGTTTTCCTTCAATTATGGCTTTCTGTATTTGATAGTTTTCTGCAGTTATTAGTTTTTGTGGGGGGCTGTTGCTGCATTTGAGAATTTTCAGTTCAATGTTGATATTTGTTGGGCAGTGCTCCATATCCGTAAGGTGTTCAGTAAATTCAGAGTGACAGCTGTTACTTTTTAATGCCCTTCTGTGTTCTGTGTATTTCGTATTAAAGTTTCTGCTTGTCTGTCCTATATAAATTGATTTCCGGTCTTGACATGTCAGTTGGTAGACACCAAATGTGTTGTGTTTGTCTGCGCTTGTGTTGGTTACTCATAGTTTTTTCTTATTGAGTTGTCTGTCCTGTAGGCTATTTTTAGACCATGCTTTTTTGAACATGTTGCCTATTCTATGGGTCGCTTTGTTGTTGTAAGAGAGAGTGTACCATTTGCTTGTTGTTATGGGCGTTTCTCGTTCATGTGTGTCTGTGTTTGCAAGTCGGTGTCAGGTTGTTTGTTTTTGTGTGCTAGGTGTATCCTTTATTTTTGTTTTAATTTTGTGATTCAGTTTCTGTATAATGCTTGTATCGTATCCATTCTCTATAGCCATTTGCTTGATTGTTTGTAATTCATTTTTGTAGTTGTCTCCACTGAGTGAAGTATTGTTCAGTCTGTGCAGAAAATAACGGAAATTGGCTAGTTTTTGCGAATTCAGATTATTACTGTGTCTGTGTTTAGCTGTGCTGATGGTGGTGACTTTTGTGAATATGTAGAACTGGTGTTGGTTGTTGTCTCTGTATATTGTGAGGGCAAGGAAGTTCAGCGTTTTGTAATATTCCGTTTCTATGATAAATTTTTTTTTGGGGTGAACTTTGTTTATATTATTGGGGAGTTGTTGGATGTGACTGGGTGTTTCATCTAGAAGACACATGATTTCTTGTACTTAACGATACCAATATACTACCTGTAATGTTTGGGTCTTACTATTGTTTCAAATATTTTGTTTTCATTGTGATTGGGGAAGATGTTGGCTAAGAGACCCCTGACTGGTGATCCCATAGGAAGTCCACCCTGTTGTGAATGGAACTGGTTGTCAAATCAGAAACAGTTTTACTCTATGATTAGTTTTAGAATGCTTGCTATTACCTTTATATAGGGTTTGAGAACGAATTTTGTTATTCTAATTGTCGTCTGATGATTTTGATGGTTTCGGTGGTTGGGATATTCATGTCCATTGATGTGATGTCGAATGATGTGAGTACTACTGATGTAGGTACGTCGATGTTTTTGATTTTTTGTTTCAGTTCTTTGGTGTGGCATACGCTTCTTTTGTTTGTGTATGCATAATGTTTCTGTAGTATGTGTATATTCCTCTGGCTTGGATATATGTGGGTGCACTTCTGAAATTTATCTCTGGGTGTATCGGAGTGTCCTTATTGTGGAGCATTAGTAGGCTTTTCAGTTAAGGTGTCTTGGGGTTCTTTTGTTTTGTGAATATGTGTGATATCATTTTTAGAAATTTCTGTGTATTTTTCTGGTATATTTTTGTTGGTCACTGGTTAGCTTTGTTATATAGTTATCTTCTAGCAATTTTGATGTTTTGCTTTTGTATTCCTCCTGTTTCCTTACTATCTTGGTGTTGCCCTTGTCTGATCTCATGATGAGAAGCCCATTGTTTTTAAGTTTGTTTATTATTTCCTTGGAAGTTTTTTCTTCTTCAGTTTTGTTCCTGTCAATATGTTGTTTTTGTTTTCCTTTATTATGCATCTTATTTGTTTGCAACTAACTCTCTTGTCAGAACTGCTGTGAAGTTTGATTTATTGTTTCTTTCTTGTTGTTTTATTATGCACTCAATTTCCATGATAAAATTCTCTACTGCTTTGTGTGTAATGTGGGTGTTGGTGTTGTATTTAGGTACTTTTTCAAGCAGTGTTATTTCTTGGTTACTTATTTGTATATCAGTAAGGTTGACCAGACGTTGGTAGAATGTGTGGTTTGTTTGCCTTCTATTTTTATGGATCATGATTTTGTTTTATTTCAAAAGTGTGACTAGTTGTTGTTGTCGTTTCTCTCATTTTATTTTTATTAGTGTTTCTGTGTTTAGTTTGACTGTATTCAGCGTCATTTCATATTTCAGAGATTTTAATGTGATTTCCTAGTTCCATATGAATTTTGAAGTCTGACATTGAGTTCCTGCTTCTTTGTATGGACGTATCTAAATTTTTGTTGCAACCAACAAAAGTCGGCTTTCTGCTTGGCATGTTGGGATGCAGGTGACATACTGTTTAAACTGACATATATATAGTTAGGTATTAAATTATGTGAAAGACATATTCTGTTGAATTTTACGTTTAAAATAGTTTGATGTAATTTTACTCTGATATTCCAGAATTTGTTGTAGACCTTGCTTGAAAATGCCTGGCAGGGCGTTGAATAAGCATCTTGAGGATGGAGCTCTTCTGTCCGTGCTTGATTACAATAGATTTGTTTTTGGAGAGGGTCTGCCTTGAGCAAAACACAATTTTGATCTTTCTTTTTCTTTCTCAGACATGTTTCACTGAAGTTTCAGCGTAATCAGTGGGTTTTTTATACTGTCTATAAAACAGGAAAAATTCTTGTTACTACTTGTGCACATATAAATTTGAGTTTTAAAGACAGTATTTCCATATTTGAAAACACACACATACACACGCACGCACACACACACACACACACACACACACACACACACACACACACACACACACACACAATCTTCCACATGGTGTTAGTTAATGGCAGGTATGACCATAACATGACCAGTCGTAAATTTTCGAAGTAAATAACTGTTTTACATTAAGTTATAGGTGGCTGTAGATGACAAACTGGGAAACAAAACAACTGCATCAAATAATATATAAAACAGGAAATCCACAGCATGTGGGAACAGGTATATATTGAAACGTCCCCTTTTGAAGAATTATACATGACTGTGCTTAAACTGACACACAATATTTTGTTAGCGCAACGCAATCTGACTTTCAAAATTCCCTACAAAAGAATGGCCCTGACTAACATTAAACTATACCTTTCACAAATCACTTACCTCACAAAAATCTTCACTGCTCAAGCTACTGCAATACAGCGAGCGCCACTACTGCCAGCTAAATAAAAGATTCAAACTATGAAAGGCACTAACTACTGATAGGGATAGTTAGCAAATGAAAGATATTAATAGAGAACAAACAATGTATTTACCTTGATATCATCATGTATAAATATAGCAGTTCATGACAAATTTCAAAACTCCGCCATCTCTCTCCTCACATCCACCACTGCTGGCGGCTCACCTCCAACTGCGCAACGCTACGCGCTGTTCACAGCCAGCTGCCTAACACTACACTGGCGAGTATTACAACAATGCAATGCAGCCACAGACTGCACACAGCACAGCCAGTGATTTTCATATTGAGCGCTACGTAACGTTGCCAATAAGAAAACATAAACAGCCTACTTACATAGCCCCCATGCTCCCCACAAAAAATTTTTACAAATGGTGTTGGGCACTGGCCAATACAGATTTGTTAAAATTTTTTTCACAATTACAATAACAAAGAAATCAAAGGCACACAATTATTGATACAATGTTGGTCAAAAGCTAAAATTTTCTCACAGTCCATAAAGACAGTCCTGATCGTTCATCACGGTAAAATAGTAGTGTTTTTCTCAAAGTCTGAGCCGTAGAAGAAAATGCACACGGAAGTAGTGGATTTCCATGCAGTCTTGAAGAAGTAGCGTTGTCCTTCCAACGGAAAGACAGTGCTGACTCTTGACATGCTGACAGATAATGGGCCACAACAGAGCAAACCCACAGCGGAGTCAGTCGAAGTTTTGAAGAATATTGGTGGGTAGGTCATCACAGAGCAGACCCACTGGAGTCCTGGTAGAGATTGTGGTATTCGTGGGCCACCAGAGGTGCAGACCCACTGCAGTCCTTGTAGAAATAATGGTATTGGTGGGCCATCAAAGATGCAGACCTACTGTAGTCCTTGTAGAAATAATGGTATTGATGGATCATCAAAGATGTAGACCCACTGTAGTCCTTGAAGAGACAGCCAGCAGCCATCTGTTGCGACTGTGCAGGTGCACAATCACCATCAAAGAGTCTTGCGGAGAATATAGCAAGTCCATAAACCACCACTTGTGCACTCACAAAGTTTTTGAAATTGTCCTTAGAACCAGCAATGCTGTTATCCAGTCCCTTGCTGAATCATTAACACACGTGCAAACACTATCAGTCCCTACTTCTCACATATTGTCCATATACTATGACCAACAGAAACGTGTGCAGTGAAATGTAACTTACATGTTAATAATATCATGAACTGGTGACAATTACAATTTTATAACATAAGAATACAATAACAAAGGTACAAAATACATCATTAAAAACATAACTATACAGATAACATTTGTAGTACAGGCTTTACAAAAGAATCGAACTAACATATACATCAGTGGAATTATGACATGAGTACATACATAAAAGATCACAATAACTTTTGAAACATCAACTTCACACATGAGCATTAAACAGAACGGAATTAATAATGTCTAACATCTTTACAAAGTAAATAACATATTATTAATGCAAATTATATTTGAGGATAACAGTATTCCTCATCATAGTTCATGTAGCTGAGTATGAGAAAAATTCTACAACATAAGTCTGATGAGGTAAACATATAAAGACAGGAAGAACATATATACACAAGGGTACCCAAACACATAGTGGGATAACACAAAAGGAAAGGATAGGGTTTGTTTCATTGCAGTATTTTGCAAACAAAACTTTCTTTGCTTCTTGGAGATCTCCCTTCATTCATCATTATTCCCAAAAGTCCTATCTAAGCCTGCCTTCTGTATTTTGTTCACATCCTCTGTCAAAAATAGTTTTTCTCTCTGCTTTCTGTATTCTTTTTATTTTGCCAGACCATTTTCTGATAGCTTCTCAATGCATTTCTTATAAATTTATAATAGTTAGTTTCTTATATAGTCTCCTCTTAAGCTAACTTAAATCTACTGAGCTCAGATACTAAACTAAGGGACGAGGCAATGCAGCAGCACATAACAAATTAACACAAACAGCAATGCAAAAAAAATGGAAAATTGCAAAGCAAGCTACAGTAAATATAAATTACCAAGCAATGCAACATTACAACTAATATGAGCCAATGTACAGTAACAAGAAAAATAAGTCAGTAGTAAAACTAGCTTAACAGAGTAACACAATTTAAAATTCAGTAGCACTATGCCTGGCAAACAGCAGCAGCAAATATAAAAATATAAAAAATATAAAACTTATATCTATACATGACAAAGCTCAAGCAGAAAAGATATTACAGTAAAAACAGCAATGCAGATAAGGGAAGTGTATATTCACATCTTAATGTCTATGTAAATTAAAGTGGTGCACCACAACAACTTATTATAAAAAAAATATTACCATGAACTTGAAAAGAAAATTATGTGTCCAGTTACTGTTACTAGTCCCTTCTTATTGTTCTTTCCTTTCCAAGTGCTCCTTTTTTTAAAGAATGTGGATTACAAAATTATCATTTAATAGATCTGTTGACAGAAAGTGTTCACATTAGCAAATGCATTTTATTTTATAAAAGCAATGCTGCAACACAGCTGGAAACCAGATATCAAGTGAAATAAGCAACTACGAAAAGCAAAGCATAAAAATATCATTCAATAGTCATGTGGCATTTCGTAAGTCAGTAGCTCTCAACTCTCATAGAAAGACACTTGTCATAATCAGGTGTGCAGATGTACGAATATTTCCCATCAATTCATAAGCATTGCAGTAATTAGCACAAAGTACGAGTAATCATATTTTTTCAGGTAATGAGCGTGTAATATTTGCGATGCTTTCTACAAAGGAATGTCAATAGCAAGGTTAATGGAAGTAATGAGGGTGTCGCATTTGCAATATTTTCCCTAAAGGAATGTCAATGGCGAGGATAAAGGCCTGCCTTTTTTCTTTTTTTTTTTCTACCTGTGCTTCCGGAAAGGCACACCCTAATGGCTTGTTCTCCAGGTGTTTGACACAGCTGCGTGCAGGTGGTCACTTAACTTTCTTACGGAAATATTTACGACACCAGTTTCCGCTACAGTGGCAGTCTCACATAAAAATATTTCACAGGTCAAGAATTAGCGTTGCAAATCTGTAGAAAGAAAATCCTATGAATATAACGTTGTCTAAAAAATTTTCGCCGGCATTGTGATACATTCACGCATTTACACACATTTCATAACTCTTAAAGTACGATTCTTGGTTTCCAACATCCTTCTTATTCCTCATATACGGTAGCCTCATCTTATTGATCATAAACATATCTCAACAGCGTAGTACACATCGTCGTCGTAATAATAACATCATAACACCTCAGTCAAATCTCAAAAACGTCGTAGCTTTCTGTAATAATTTCAAAACCTAAAAAACATTCTCTGCTCATTTCAATAGTGTCATCTACCTCAAACGTACTTTAAAATCATGCTCCCTTACCAAATACATCATTCAAAGCTCTCATAGTATCACAATGATTCCGAAAAAATATGAACAGTTTACAAAGTACAGACAAAATACAGTTTCATAAGTGTGAAGTTACCCAACTGTGTATTGCGTAAACATGTGACACTGATGTAGTAAAAAAATGTTTATCTCTCAGTTAAATGATCAGATAGCTGTGTAATTTGTGTGTTAGAGAAATATGGTACCGAAGTGTAAGGTTGTATAAGCAAATACCATATTAGCTAGGGCTCTTTGTGCTTGCCAAACACATGGTACACAAAGTAAGCGTGTACCCCCCTGAGGATTATTGTAATTATACCCTCAGGTGTTACAGATTACAGCAATGGAATGAAATGTATCACGGAAAACTTTCTTTGTAATTCAAAAATCTTTAAAAATAAATGTTTTAACTACAAAATTAATCACTCAAATACGTGTACTGTAGCGCTAAATGTGCGTCTTGTTGCAACATAATCTGTGTGGAAGTGTCGTAGTTATCGTCCTCTGAAAGCTAAGTTCTGCAGAAGTCAATGTACTTACCTCATAATACACAAAAGTGAAATGCTTTGCGTATAAATGTCTTAGTTATTACGCTTATTGCCGTGATGAGGAAAGTACTGTGCTGTAACGTATTGTTGTGCTACGGAAAAGGCAGTCTCATTGTAGCTATACCACAAAAGTTACTAATAAAACATGTTTTGATTTCCAGAAGAATTCAGAAAAACTGTGCAGATATAAAACAGAAACACCGCAAAAGCAACATTGTATATTGTCACTCATTAGTAGCGTCGTGATAAAATCGTTTAGCTGTCACATAAACTAACCACTGTGTCATCTGGTATCTCACAGAAAGTACTTTAAATCCAGAATGTATTTTCAAGTAAACCAAAATGTTGCATTAAAATCTCATTAGCAGTACCAGATATAATGTTATTTTTCTCGGAGCCAGCCGGCGCACGTGTATGCCTGCGGTGCGAGTCATTGTCTGTCTCTTTGTTGCCGCGCGTCGTTACTGGGATTAGGAGGCCTAACTTCCACAAATTCGCCTTGCCGAGAGGGCCCAGCTCTGTTTAAAGCTCGCCAGTTCTGATGGAATTCAGGTCTGTCGTTTTGTCGGTAGTTTACACAGTTTCTTTCGTGTCGGTCACGTGGTGGAGAATTTCTCCCTGAATCGTAACTGCGCGCTGAACTGTTGCGTCTGAAATTATTCTGTCTCCCTTGATAATAATAGTTCTGATTACCATATTGTCTGTTTCTATGGTTATCTCTGTCATATTCATTACTACGGAAATGCGATCTTTCTCTGTAACTATTACTCTGCCAATGGTTGTCATATGGGTGGTGTCTGTTTTGGTCACGATTTGCGTTGTAAGAATGGGCTTGTCGTGTCCAGCTATTGCTTCTGTCGTCACAGAATTGTGACGCATGTGACCTGTAGTGATTGTTTTCCTGTTTTCGCATCCCGTGACTGTCTGTGTCAATTTCTAATTCCTGTAAGAGTCCTTGAAAAGCTTCAATGTCGTCTTTGCAACGTCCTGCTAAAATAATATGTCGTAAATGTTCAGGCAATTTCATTAAGCAAATGCGGATGAGTTCTGAAGGGCTGTATGGGTTTGAAAGATATTTATTCTTATGCAACATGTCTTCAAAATATTTGACAAGACTGGAAAATTCAGATTGTTCGAAACGTTTCATCATTATGATGCTATGTTTTACTCGGTCTTGTGTGGCTTGAGACCAATATGCTGAGAGGAAGGCATGGTAAAACTCTCCTTCACTGTGGCAATCGTGAATTACCGATCGCATTCTTACAGCTGGTTCATTCTCCAAGTAGCCACACATAAATTCTAATCTGTGCTCTAATGACCAGTTGGGAGGAAAACAATGAGAGAATTGATGGAGCCATGCTTGTGGATGAATGTCGTTGCCAGAATTCTTAAATGTTTTGAATTTACGTGTAGTAATGTACAGCTTATAGTCAAAATCATCATGTCAGCGAGTCGCATATCGGTCATTGTTAGGTCGTGTCGGCCGTTCCATCTCAAAATTCGGTGCACATTGCCAATTTCTTTCATAACTTCCGAAATGCCCTGTGTTATTATTTTCCGGCTTTTCCGTATTTCTAAGTCCCTCTTCCCGTGTTGGAGCGCGGGTGTCCTCTGAAATACGTAATTCTTGTATTACCTGCGTCAACTGATCTTGTACTTCCCGGATTTCTCTTTTGTACTGTGTATTGATTTGATTTTGATTTTGTTTGAATTTTCTAATTTGTTCATACTCTTCTGTGTCAGTGAAGGCTACGGGTCTTGTGTCATTCAGATCATCATCTACCTTTGTAGATAAGTTAGTGACCTGATCCGAAAGTTCGGCTACTTTCTCCGATAGTGTACTTATTTCCTCCATGTGTCTTTCTGAACCAATTTTCAGGGTATCTACTGCATCTTTTAAGTTTTCCTGAGTTCTTGCAAGTTGCGTAACCGAATCGGTAGATGCAACTGAGTCAATTTTAGCTTGCAAGGTCTCATGATTTTCATGAACAATAGTTTGCAGTTCTTTTATGGCTGCTTCGTGATTATGTAATACATTTTCATGACGCGAAAAAATAGGTTGGAAATGCTCACAAATTTGTGTTTTTACGTCATTACAGACCTTTTGACATTTCGATTCGATGTTATGTAACTCAGTGGTTAAATCTTCACGTGTTTGTTCAAGTGTAGTGTCTAACTTTTTGAGATTTTGTTCCACTGTGTCTAACTGTTGCTGTGTTTGTCTCTGGTGTTGTTCCATTGTGTCTAACTTTTCAAGCTTTTGTCCCATTTGTTGCATTAATTGTAATAACAATGCACTGGTGTCTGAAACATGTTCCTCAGTGCTTTTCGGCAGTGAAGTTGCACCGGCAACATTCACATTTTGACAAGCAGAAAATGTTTCTTGACTCATTTGAGAAAACGGTGAGAACCCAAAACCTGAGTCTACAGTATTTGCAAAATTGTGTCCTGTCATTCCTGATTCCTGAGGCAAGCTGTTGCCGACCGATCGATCGATAATGCGTCCCTCTTCACTAATTGTTTCACTGTCCACGCCATTGTTTGCCGCCCGCTCCATTTCCCTATGAACAGTTACCAAATTACTACTTTGAATGTCTGTTAATTTATTACTCTGCGGCGCTATCACACTGCTTTCGTCTTCACTGTCATTTCTCAGTTTACTTTGGAGCCTAGTATTACGTTTTTCACACGCCATTATTGTCACAATATTTCACACGACAACACAGAAAAGCACAATTTGAAGAGCAAAAATAAGAGAACACATTAACATAGCACTGAAAATAATATTTAGTTAATTGCAAGCGCAGCTGCGAAAAACTTGCTGCAAATCTACATGCATGCCACAACTGTTTTACTGTACAACAATGAAAAACTACAACTACAAAGGAAATTCTCTCTATAATTACGCACTAGCAATAAACAAAATCTACACTAAATACACAAACTTCAAGAAAAAATCAGAAGATTCCAGTGAGGTATCCTAGGCTAAGGGTCGACATATGAAACGTCCCCTTTAAACAATTATACATGACTGTGCTTAAACTGACACACAATATTTTGTTAGCGCAACGCAATCTGACTTTCAAAATTCCCTACAAAAGAATGGCCCTGACTAACATTAAACTATACCTTTCACAAATCACTTACCTCACAAAAATCTTCGCTGCTCAAGCTACTGCAATACAGCAAGCGCCACTACTGCCAGCTAAATAAAAGATTCAAACTATGGAAGGCACTAACTACTGATAGGGATAGTTAGCAAATGAAAGATATTAATAGAGAACAAACAATGTATTTACCTTGATATCATCATGTATAAATATAGCAGTTCATGACAAATTTCAAAACTCCGCCATCTCTCTCCTCACATCCACCACTGCTGGCGGCTCACCTCCAACTGCGCAACGCTACGCGCTGTTCACAGCCAGCTGCCTAACACTACACTGGCGAGTATTACAACAATGCAAAGCAGCCACAGACTGCACACAGCACAGCCAGTGATTTTCATATTGAGCGCTACGTAACGTTGCCAATAAGAAAACATAAACAGCCTACTTACAATATACAAAATTTTGTCTGTTTTTCAAATATGTAAATACTGTCTTAAAAACTCAAATTTATATGTGTACAAGTAGTAAAAAGTTCTTTTGCTGTTTTACAGCAGATATGAAAAAACCACTGACGATGCTGTAATTTCAGCGAAACATGTCTGGGGAATAAAAATAAAAATTTAGTTTTGCTCAAGACGGGCCCTCTCCAAAAATAGATCTATCTGTAAGTAAACACGGACAGAAGAGTTTCAGCCTCAAGATGATCTGTTGTTAAAGTGATTATCTGAGAAGAGAGAGGGTACTTTGTAACAACTTACTAATGTATGCCATTCCGCATTCGAGCGAGAGTTCCAGTATTTCGCAAGTAGACCTTGTAAGATATGTAGCTTAAACTTCAGCTGGGCGCGGGTGATCAGACTGACACACGTAGAAATGTTCTGTTAATCATTTGCCAGAAATCGACAACACTGCTAGTAGTAGCTTCCCCCTCCGAATGCTTTCTTCTTCAATATGGGGGCGACTGCTGACTGCTCAATTTGATACATTGAACCCGTTGTTGTTTCATTTCATCGGAACATTTATTGGATAATCAACACAACTTTGCAAGCAGTACAAAGGTACTTTAGAATGCAAAATGCTGTAATTATCTTTTTGGATTGCTTAAACACATTTCAAGCTGCCTAAGCAGGAAGCATTGCAATGATGCATTACGTCTGATTGCGTTAATACGTAGGAATTTAATTAGTTTAGGTGAGATATACTTAATCATTGGAGGCTGCAGTCAGAAGTATAGCCTCCTCTTTATGAAAAGGTTGAAATGTGATGTTGGGCAACGGGTTTACCAGTATTGGCTTCATAGAAGAGTTAGGAAGGAAAAAAAATCTTCCTTTTGTTGGGATGATGAAGAAAGACAAGCATGAGATTGCTCTGGCGTTCACCACCAGTAAAGTAAGGTCTGCCCATAGTTCACTTTTTGGGTTCAAGAAAAGCTGTTCCATAGGTTCCCACGTTCCTAAAAAGGAAAATGTTTACGCTTTGCAACAAGCTTGCATGTGAACAATTTAACAGATGCTAACAGTGACACAAGAGATAAACAGAAGCCATCCAATGTAGTATTTTGTAATGGGACCAAACTGGAGACGACACTTCAGGTATGTTAGCCTCTTCATACAAGATTACAAAAATGGGCGCCGTTCGTCCACGGATGTATCTGTTACATTGATCAATATGGGTGACATCAACAGCGAAGTTATTAATTTTTCAACAGTTAAAATTTTATCAGAAGAAAAGGATTCCTGAGCAACCATCTCATGCGTAGGGTGTGTCTCATTAGATCCGAAGAAGTTATTTCAGGAATTCATATGAAACTTCAGAAGAGCGTAATATGTTATATATCAACATGCGAAGAAGAAGGAGGCAACGACTTCAAAAATGATGTACATGCGACTAGTGTCAAAATAAAATGGTGTAATACCTATAGAGTAACGAAAAGGCACAAAAAGTTCAGTTGTTATAGTGTAAAAACCCTACCTGATACAAATTCTAACTTTTTGCTCGGACTGTGATAAAATTTCCCACTTGTTATCACAGCACACCAGTGATGATTAAACAACTGAATGATTCAAGACATAAAGGAATTAAAGACATAAGCTGTCAGTAGTATTGATTTATATGAATGGACCAAGTTGAAAATCTATATGAAGACAGTAACTCGTTCTCGAAAGAACAGTTACTGTTGAAGACCGTGCAGCTTTTCCCTGGAATAAATGATGACTACCTAACAACCTCAGCTGCCGACAGGTGTTGTTGATATACCTCGATGTGGACAGCTGAAAATGTGTACCCCGACCGAGACTCGAACCCGGTGGGCAAATGTCCATAAGGTACAATACATATGTAGAATTGTGGACAGTTGGGAATGTGAGTCTCACGGGAAGCGTGCAAGGGATAAGTCCTTGCAGTCGCGCTATTCATCTGTGTCCTCGGTGGCTCAGATGGATAGAGCGTCTGCCATGTAAGCAGGAGATCCCGGGTTCGAGTCCCGGTCGGGGTACACATTTTCAGCTGTCCACATCGAGGTATATCAACAACACCTGTCGGCAGCTGAGGTTGTTAGGTAGTCATCATTTGAAAATCTATGCCGGACTGGTGGGATTCGATACTGCGTCACCTGCTTACTGGGCAGATTCACTGATCATTACGCCATTCAGGCAAAGTGGTCACCACTTCCACACAAACTACCCGAGCATGCCTTCCGTCGGAATCAAATGCTCAACATACAGAACGCCTCTTTACTCATTAGCCTCGTTACTCGTGGCATCTCGCCGATTCCCGGAAGAGATTGAGCTTGGTGTGCATCTGCACTGAAGGGATCATTGGCCGTCATCGCCTAAACCATATGTATATGTAGTGTCTGTTTCTTTCCGACACACACACACACACACACACACACACACACACACACACACACATATATATATATATATATATATATATATATATATATATATATATATATATCTGAATGATTATTATTCCTGTTGGTGTTGTGTTCTTATGACATGACTGTATTTCTGTAAAGATATACGCCATTTGTGATGAGTTTAAATAGTGAATTAAAAAGAAAATAGCAAGTGAATAGGCGATATGATCAGTTTGATACTCGACGACCGATTTCTTTGCGGGGATTACCTTGTCCGAGTCCAACGGAAGGTTAATCTCCACAGTCGTAATATAGCACCGGAGAGCATATTTATTTGTATGAACAACGTAATTCGGTTGCTGTGTCAACAATTCAGGAACATACGAGGGCAAGTGGCATTGTTCCAGCATGACCTCTGTTACAGTTCTCATGTGTGAACTTTCTCGGACTGTTGTCTTGGTCTGGCACCCTCTTGTTTGTAAAAGTGCTAGAATCACTTCCTGTAGCGTGTTCCTTGTGAATATTCGTAGAACGTTTTGCTTTCCTCGTAAGCAGTTGTTTAGTGGCACACGATATGGAATTGAGTGGCACAAAAGTTTTAATAAAGACGAGTCTAGTTGTATTGCAGTGCTTCTGTTGTTAATTATCCAATGAAATTTTGACGACAGATACCACATATCATCTTGCTGTGGCACCCTCTGAATGTGATCTACATATAAGGAAGGATAACGAGGTGTTATAGTCTGTTGCAGTCGAGCCATCTGAACACTTTTCACACACTAGTCCGTCAGTGTCTTTAACAAAATGAATGAAAACTTAACGGTAAAAGGGTGAGAGTATACTTAATTTCAGATGAAGCATCACTCCGACTATTTTCTAACCGTGTACCACGATTATTCCGAGTGTTGATAGTAACAGAACCTTCATTTCACTTCCTCATTAGCCACCTTCTGAGCCATGTTTGCACTTGTCACACAAGTTAACTTGTCAAAAACAGCAGGAGCCGTACTGCTCGCTTGGATCTCTCGACTGTCGATTGTACCCATGGAGGTACCTCCATGATTGTACCGTTGTGTGGCCATCTTTGCCCGAGCCTGACCCTGCGAGAGCGGGGCCTCGGTTGTCTGAAGGTGGGCTCCAAGCACTAAGGGGCCGGAGGAAGGTCCACGGCAGGCAAGGCGTTCTACCAGGAATCGTTAGCGCTAGGATTTCACCCGGAACACGTCCCGCCCACTCACCCCCGGTTTGTTCGGCGCCTGGGCATCGTTTCACTTGACCCATGTGGTTTACCGCGTTCGGCTGTACTTGGAGTGAATGTTAAATTAATATCTTGCTAGGTCTTAAATTTTGCCAGACAGTTGAAAGACACGTTACAAAAAACCTGAACAATTGGCCTCAGCTGTGCCAGGCACTTCCACAGCAAACATAAGAGAAAACAATTTAGCACTGAATCCTTTAAATAAGAGAACTCAGTATTCAGATGAATAGCCTATGAAGAAACATACTTCTATGTGAGAAAAAGCACCCAAAGCTAAAACAGGTAAAACCTACCCTCAAAGAATAATCTGCTTGGAGAAAGAGGAACCACAGTATACTTGACACTTGGAGAACTCAGACAGTACATGTGCAACAAGCACTAATGTTCACTGTACTTCCAGATGGCATCAAAATTACTTTGTTCTTGGTAGATCGATCCAAGCTGTTTTTGCGTGTTATTCACTGAATACCTTTGCTGAAAAGTTTTAGGGGTGGAAGAAGAACTAGCACAGCATGAAGGACATTATACAGCCGTGAAACACTGCAGAATTTATTTCCTCCGTAACTGCTCTGTGACAAACATACACATCATCATTATTACTTTTAAAAAATTGTTTGAATGACATTTACTAAATTAGTAAATCTTTTGGTTAAAAACAGACAGGACAAAGAATAACGACAGATTATTTTCCTGAGACGTTTGCAACAGCATATGGGACACTAATAACACAGAAACAGCCACAATTCTTTATAACCTTGTTTATAATGCGCAGGTATGGCATTGGAAGAATTTACAAGTTAAAATTTACCCATTACCCATGCGAATACTAACGAAATATGACATATAAGCAAATGTCTTACTGCTTTCATTAGGCATTTCTACTTTATGGCATTCTTATATTCTTTAATTTTCGTGATCTACTATGAGGGCCTACATAAACAAAACGACTTGCACTTATTTCTATATAACGTTGATTTTAGACAACAGAGTTAGTCGACTGCATCTGTGGCTTTACTACCGACAGGACAGATTCAAGACCATTGTTTTCGCACTGTATGTTGGCTCTGCTGTTTCCCTCAAATAAACGTATTATAATAGTGAATTAGTTAATGAAAATTTGTCCTTATTGCCCTTAAATAACATCACGTTATTTTTTGTTTTCTATTGCTGGCGATGCTTTCAATTCACTATAAATGCTTTTATTTCTTTAATAATCCACATTCATATTATATTACTATCCAGAAAAACTTAAATTTTTTATCATTACTAAATCTCATCACAGTGTAACATGTGTTGGACTGTGACGATAACAACTTTGATGTAGCTTCCAGTTTAGGGAAATGGGTGCTGTTTAGGGGAGGGCCTTACACTATGGACAGGCGTGGAGGGGGGTGAATGGGCGGGACTTGTTCCGGGTGAAATCCTAGCGCTAAGGGCACGTCGTTCTACCAGAATAGATCAAGGGCTGTGCCTACTATCAACTGTACTATTGCCAAGTGAATTCGTGAGTTTACTATTCTGCTGTTTAATTGGTATTGCGGTACAAGCCGTAACGGCCGTCTTTTTTGGACTATTTGTAAGAGTCTTGAAATTCAAAATTCTTCACTTGTTAAGTGTAGAAGCACTTTTAAGTAGGCATATTGATTGAGTTTTGTGGCTGCTTGTTATATCGTGGGTTCATGGTTGTCAGTAAATTACAACCTGAGTTTGAGCAAGATGTTAATTTGGATTTCTAGTGGTCTACTGTTTACCCTTACCTAACGGCCATTACTTTCAGGCCGAATTATTCTAATTGCTTATTGCTAGCAACAGTTCCCTGAAAATTCACCCAGGATTCTGGTGCTAGGTGGCGAAATATTTAGACTACATTTAAGCCCCAGCCATTGTTTCCTGCCTGACTGCGTCACTGCGGGCGCGTACGGGGGCTTGGCCAATCAAGCAGTATGCTTAAACATTCTATTATCGTTGTACCTTATTTAATGTTGTTAGCTGTAATCATGGATATTTTTACCGAGCCACTTTATTCAGTTGTTGGAGCTAGCAGCTGATTTAAACCAAACTTCTTAAGACCTTGAATTTTGTTTGCCTTTACTTATGTTAAATTCATTAACTTATCAGCTGTAAATAATTTTGAATTTTAAGTAGAAGTTTCTACGATCCATGAGAAATATCAAAACAACTGTAATAAGATTTTCTTGCAATAATTCTTTACTGTCACCTCATTGACTCACTAAGCTACAGTGTCACATTTTGCTGCATGTTTCATTAAAGAAAGTGTTGTATTTGTTTGAACTGTGAATAATGCTCTTGTTATCCTCTTGAATCCACCATTCCACCCCACAGTCAAGTGTGCAGATTACTAATGTGGTTTGTTGAAGGAATGCAATGTGTTCTCACATTGCTTATCAACTTGTGCGGAAAAAAGAAAAACACCGCTGCTATGGCTAGTAAGCAAACGAAATCGAACATTATGGAAGTTGCTATTCTGTGCGAAAGTTACCCTTCTAACTAAATACTAATGTCATCTAACTAATAACCTGAGAACTTCTGATCTATGCTCATTGTAGAAACTGAATGTGCACTTGATTAATTATGCCATCGCGGTAAATGATCAAATATTGTCCACAAATGTATTGCGCAAGAAACTGAATTTCATTGTAATTCAGAAACAGAAACCAAGTTTGAGTTACGTTAAAAAAATTATCTGCTTTATTGTTAATGCGTAGCAGTTGCGCTTTTGCGGTCTAGTATTCTCTGGAAATACTGGCAGTGTGGAATTGCAGATAAACAGGAACGACCTTCAGAAATTTCCACTCTGCGGTGAATGGCAGCGTATCTTGCTAGAAGATAAACGGGCGATAAAATGTATCGAAACCAACAAAAGATCCGATAAGAGTCAGTTACGAATCAGACTTATTCCAGTTGCAATACTCAGGTCGACGGCGTACACAGTCAAGTCTGCACCATGTATAACCGTGCGTAAGTCCACTCGCACGGTTCCATTGAAGAAATGTTTGGAAGTACAACCGTGTAAAATCCACTCATAAATAGTGCAAGAAATGAGAAGCCTGTGGTAATCGAAAGACTGAGGGATCTATAATATTTAATGTTCCTTAATTTAATGTCTGAGGAACAGATCGCTTGTACCAAGAAGTCTCGAAGAAATGAATTCATCCCTGAAATCAGTGACTGAAAATTTGTGAAATTCTACGGATATTGACTTCCTCTCTCTCATAGGTACCATAAGGGAACTGAGATTACGACAATCCACTTTTCTATTAGGTAACATATTTTGGTCGATTAACAGGAAACGAAAAGACAATATGGATCATCTTTTGTTCAGCTGCCTATTGCAGTACGTACACTGCTTGGTTTTCCAACTCATGCAAAGATTTCTTCGTTTTCCAAGAACGTGTAAATTGAAAGCTGTGTTGTCCCGACTGAACGGATGATTGATTGTGGATTATGTCCACGCCGTGTCTGACGTGCATCGAGTCTTTGTCATATACTGCAGCTCGCATTTTCGCTTGTGAATTGTCACCTGTTGGTTGTTGTTATGTGCAAGTCAGGTCACTCCCAGGTGACAGTCAGTTGAAAATCGAAATTACAGCTGAATGAGGATAAGAACTTTGTCTAGAGGTGTGGAAAAAATCATTTTTCTTCTTTTTCGCCAGAATGCTTTGGATGTAAGCCATTACGTTTTCACTAAGTCTTTCTACATTTCTCCTAGTTTCTCCTCCTTTGAGATAATTCTAACATAACAAGTCATGTATTGTTCATCGTCTGCACGTGTTTGTACGAGAGTTTATTTGCTCTACATTTAATTCCTTCTTATTTTAGTTTTTTATATGGTCTACTCTTGAGGAATCTCTTGTTCTGAGAAATTTCTTTTCTCTGTTTCACATAAATGTTTATTTTGTAGGTTTATAATGAAGAAGTATCATGAGAGCCATACTTTTACGTAATTTTACCTTTAGTTCTTTCTCGCTTATATGCCGTAAATATAAGCAGTTTTGCGCCCGTATCTTAGATTCCTTGTTATGACTTTTATTTACTTCTTTTGATGTTCATAATTTTCCATTAGTGTGCAAAGTTTACTTCTGTTTACATTATTAAATAATTTTTCGACATGTATAATAACTATGATGCAAGTTGAATTCGCACCTTTTTTTCTAATAGCTGCGTTGGAATGAAAACACTGTCTGCAGGTAATCTTCCCTTTCTGTATCCATTCTGTTCTCCATGAGCGACAATTTCTGACATTATTTGAAGGCATGAAAAATTTTACTTGTTTGTCAATAAACGTAGATTACGTGTGGAAACTTACATACCTTCATATTTCAGTAATTATGTGTTTATTTTTATCCGTTGCAATTGCTTTTTTTGTACGAAGCCTTGATTTTCCTGTATTGTACAGTGATCAACTTCATCTAATTCGAATGTTTTCCGGAGTCCATGTGTTGCAGCTAATTAAGTGCATAGTGACGAAATTCTTAGTTTCCACTTAGTCGTGTCAACATTTTGTAATTCACATACAGATATGTTTCGGAAATTCATTCAGTTTTCAACAGTTATCGTATATAAACACCATTATGTGATTTACATATACGCAGGAAACTTAGAAATCGAATGTGTTAACACGTCATACATGTAAATGCTTACGTTCTGATACATTCGGTGTCCTTTGCGACGTTTGTCCCGTTTGCGCAGCTTAAAAGCAACCGAAAATGCCCTTCAAAAATGTCAAGTTCATCGTTTTCCTTTTCTAATTGGTCGTTCTAATATGGCCCTATAAGTACTTGTAGTTATTCACCCACTGCGCACTATGTATTACATCTAATGTTATTATGTCGTTCTCGCTCTTATACATAGATTTTAGAATTTTATAGATGCACTCCTGCTTCACATAGATAGCATTTTCCATTTGAGTTATTGAGTTGTTATGCTTCTGTTATTTATTCGTTTTTGCTACCTCCGGAAATTTTTTGTGCATCGTCTTCAGCTTCTTCAGTCTAGAAATGTTGTGTTTCATATTTTCTTGTCATCTCAAGGGCTTCTCTTACTGTCTTTATCGTGTAGCGGCGAACATTTTGCCGCTCCATAACCAAACTGACTCCAGTAGGTGTTTCCAATAGATATTCGTTCAATATTTTTCTTTACATTCAGCTATGTTACACATTTTTCTTGTAGCAACCCCAGTTTGTAGAGTTTATTTTGTGAAGGGTGTTCTCGAAATCTTAGTTTTCACTTTTTCGTCACGCTCTGCAGGTACTATATGGTGATTTGAACAAATATCGCATCCCCTGACGATTCACCAATTTCTGAATTGTGAGCTTCTCATATCTTAGTAAATAATTTGTTATTGACCAATAATACCGCCAAAACGGTATATATTCTTTAATATCGTTTTTCCTGCGGGGGTTATTTGTGGTTTTTAAAGTATTCATGTAGGGAACATTTTTAAGTTAATTCTGATTTTTTTGTGATGAACTTCTCCAATGGATCTAACTACACCTGATATTAACGCGTCATCTACATTTACATTAACATTGTTAAATAGTACTACATGGTCTTTTTTAGCAGTGCGCTTTAGCAGTTTTCGGTAAAAGTTTGCAGCTGCTTCTGTCTTTCTTCTTGGTGAGCACATACTCCTATTATTCCCACGTAACTTCTGGCTGTAAAACTACTTTTTTTCGTAAAATAAATGTGGCTTGCTTGGGTCATCAAGATGAAGAAGTAGAGGACAACTTTAAAAATAAGAGCCTTGAAAATCTTCACGTTCTCCATTTACTTGTCTGTACACAAAACACGAGAAAACTTACTTCGTGACATATTCCCAAGAATAGCCCCTCTTCTCAAATTACATTATATCTTAATTTCTAAAACAAATTAGTATCCCCATTACTACCGACATTTTGTGTCAGAATTCGTATAACGAACAACAACTTACACGAAATTCACAGGATTCGAAATACATCATATAAAATAAAATATAACAAGAATTTATTTGCGACTGCGTGGTTTCATGGCGTTGAACACTGATAAAAGGTTTTCGTGCTTCCATTCGAGTCAGGTTGTTTAAAATCCACGAGCTTTCGACCGAGTGCTCCTCGGCCATTGTCAAGCATTCGCTGTCGTGTTTGCTGCTGCCGTCCAAACAGCAGTGCTACCGCCTGTGACGTCACTAGTGTCCAGCGCCAAATCAGGTAATGTTTTCCATTATAAGATTGCCGCCCCCATATCACTGCTGTGATTACTGGGTCCCAAGCCGTGCTTAGCTGCAGACCACCGTCCGTATTGAGGATTTTTTCAGAAATTTTTATCCTGGTCCCTTCATTTATAACGCTATCCCAGAAATTAACTGTTCGTTTAATAATAGATGTCTCGCCGAATGCAGTTCATTGTCTGTTTTCCTCAACATTTTCTGATACCGATGATTTCTCAGGACACTGCAGGCAGAAACACCCCTCTTGTTTTATGCACCGCTGTTCAATAGTGCGCACAGTTAAGAATTTTTTCTGCATTCAGAGTTCTATCTTGGCTTTTACTTGCGTAACGCAGCCGTGAGTCAAACAAGAAGAATCGTATAAATTCGCGCTGGCGTGCTTTCTTCTGTGAACCAGTTTACTCTGATAGATCGTATTTCTAAGGACAGTTCCGTTTTCTTATCACGGTTGTCGCAGCAGGTGGGAAGATGAGCTCCCGAGCCTACAATGTGCGAGATTGAGAACAAACGGTGACCGCAGCAACGTTGCTGAGTATTACTGATTTCTGTGCAACTGCTGTATGCCAGATTAGCGTCGATTCTCAGAAAAGCAAGAGACGTTATCTCTGTCAGTGGCAACCACATGGAATGGTACCGAAAGTACAGATCTAATGTTGAAGTTACCATTCGTAAGCAACACGTTGATTTTACATTCATCAAGACAAGGAACAGAATTTCTAGTAAAACTGGTTGGTCTCTGTACAATGTCACTGTAAAATTGGTTAATCAAAGATTGTTCATGGCATAATAATTTTGTTCGTTTGCAGCATGTGCAAACTCCCTGGATGAGAGCAATTACTTAGCGGTGGAAAATATTCGTATTGAACAGATGTGATAAAACAGTTATGCGACATGAACGTAGATGATTGTCACCTATGAAAATGAACGTAAGCTCTTGCAGCAGTCAAGAATATAAAATTTCTGTCTGTGGTTTCTAGTTGGATGGATGAACACGTTAGTTCAGCATCAAGTTATTGTGACGTAAGTGCGTACTACAAATATTAGCCGAAACTTAAGTGTGGAGAAGATATACTCACCAAAATCACTGCATGGACTCCTTGAAGAGAGAAAACAGAAATTTCTGAGAAGAAACTGCGCGGAAAAGAATGCTTCACAGTAGTTACAAGTATTCGAAGACGCACCGTTAACAAGTGACACCATATTCTCGCGTTGTTAGTGTTGTGATCGTCAGTCCACAGACTAATTTGATGTATCTCCCTACACTAGTCTGTCCCGTGCAAGCCTCTTCATATCCACTTGAACGTACTCACACCAAGACTTGTTCTCCCTCTACGATTTTTAACCCACCCCCATCGCTCTCCCCTGCCCACCACCCCTTCCTTCCGTTGCCATATCAAGTATTCCTCGATGTCTCAGAATGTGTCCAGTCAATAGATTCTTTCTTTCAATCAAGTTACGCCATAAATTTCTTATCTTCCCGTTTTGATTCTGTATATCTTCATTAGTTAGGCAATCTACCTATCTAAATTTTTGCATTCTTTCACAGCACCATATTGCAAACACTTCTAGTCTCTTCTCTTCTGTGCTGTTTACCGTCCACGTTCCGCTTCCACACAGTGTTACACTCCAGCAATAGTTTCAGAGAAGACTTCCCAACACTTGAATTTATAATCATTGTTCAAATGTCTCTCGTTTCCACAATATCGTTTCTTGAGACTGAAAATCTACAACTTATATCTTCGATTCTGCCAGCATCAGTTACTTTTATTGCCCAGATAGCAAACTCATCTACTAATTTTAGTGTCTTTTTTCCTGATCGAATTGCCGTAGCGTCACCTGCTTTCATTTGACTGCATTACAGTAATCTTGTTTTGCTTTAGTTACAACCTGCTATTTCGTCGAAAACTGACATTTTGAGCCCGTGGCTGTGAACAAAATACAAGTTGGTTCTTCCAGAGAAGAAACCAGCAACGAGTCGCTCTTAATAATGCTATTTATTCGCATAAATAGCTCCTATGATAGTTGTGTTACAATTGCGATGTCGTAATCTTTACATATAACTTTCCATATGGGAAACCTTTGGTGTGTGTGAGTGGTGCTTTACGCTATATACGTACACATAATATCAGAAAAGTGCCTCATCACTATGTGAACAGCAGTCAGTGTTGCACAGTAATGACGCCGGATTTTCGTCATAAGCAACCAAAAATAATTGATGAAAACAGTTTCAATTTAATGATTTGTTTATATTGTTTCCAATCGTTATTGCGTACAACTAGAGTCAAATTGGCCGTTTTCTGACACCATGTTTTAGTTTTAGGAATTCTCACAATGGGGAATAAAAGTGTGAAAGCTAATGAAAACAACAAACATGTATCTTAATGTGAACAACCGTCTGATGATGGACCTGTAGGACGAAACCTGTAACGGTTCTATTTATGTGGATCAATAGCGCTATTAAAAGTAGTTGGTTGCTACTTTCTTCTCCGTATGAATCAGCCTGTACATTTACAAGTTATTCATTCTGTTCAACTGTTCTTTCAAGTCCTCTCTTGTCTACATCAGAACTACAAAGCCGTTGGCAAACCTTCAAAGTCATTTGTCCTTCATCCAATAGTTTAATTTCATTTCTGAATTTCTCTTTGGCCTCCTTTAGTGTTAACTCAGCGTACTGAGTGAATAATATGGAGGACAGGCTAGAATTCCGTCTTACTCATTTCTCAGCTACTGTCTCCCTTTCATAATCTTCGACTCCTATAACGTTAGTCTCGTGTCAGTGGAATGTATTTTATCCCTGCTACCTTCAGAACTTTAAAAATGCTAATTGATTCTTCTAAATTACTGTTATCTAAGGTAAGTTGTAGGGTCCACGTTTCCATGCATGTTCCTGACTTTCTCTGGAACCAACACTGATTTTCCTTGAGGTTGCCTTCATCAGTGTTTCTACTCTTCTCATAGGACTAGAACAATGCACAATGCGCACTGTTGTGGTTGCATAATGTTCCACAAACGCATGAAATGTCTCAAGGTTAACATGCAATCGAAGTTGCTCTTGTGTTATTGCTGTCGTTTGAATGCACAGTGATCCGGGGATAATAGTATCTTAACAGCAATTTGATGATTTCGTCCTGGGGGCGGTTTGCAATACACTCAGAGCGAATATCGTATAAATCAGTTCTTTTGCAATCTTTACCACATGTGGGAAACGATCAGGATCACTTTCGAACAGAAGTGGAATGATAACCGCATTTATGACTACAGAAGAAGTATCAGTACAACGGGAAGAAAAGAAGAGGTCAAATTGTCTATGAGTGATAATCCTTCAGTATAGATGAGACGAGACTGAGTGACAGACAGGATATTTCTTTGTGAAGTCCCAGTTTCGTTTGTTTTTGTAGGCCCTGAGTTACTCTGTTGTTGGCGTGTTCCTTTTTTCCTTCTACTAAAGAAAAGTCGCGTTGCAGGATGCAATAAGTTACAAATGCTAAACAGTTCTTTTGTTTAGTTTGACAAAGTTATTACCTGTAACAAAAGCGAATTTCCTTGCGAGGAAGCAGAATATCCTGTGCTGTGTAGGAGGCGTTGGCCAGCAACGCCTCCAAACGCAAAAACAATAATTCTGTTTGACAATAAATAGTTTCCAACAACGTCCCTTTATTGCAGGCGGATGCAATTCATTGACATTTATCGAAAGGTTACGAAGAGTTCTTGTTACATTTAAAAGATAATTTATTTTTCCTTCATTAACATGACAAGTTACATACAACGCAGAGTGTAGAACAAGACGAAGGGCGATTTATCTTGATAATTATCGCTTTAGGTTCGTCTGATTCTAACTGAACGAAACTAATTTTTCGTGCTATACGCATTTTGCATTTTTTATTTGAAAGACATCGTCACTGGCAAATTTCGTAGATGCTGCACTACATCTGTTTTTGTTCTGGTTTTATGCTGTTCTGCTTATAACCATTCGCAATTTCATTTGCACAACACTAGGAATGAACACTCATTTACTTCATGATGTTCTGGATGGGTTTGGCACGTGGATGTGGATCAGTTTACTGTAAACGTAGCCTGCTGCCGACCGTTGATGTGTCGATGTTGTGTGGCGTTATAGACACAGGTTTGTTGCACGTAGGGGCGGAGTCCTCGAATCGGTATTGCATTGAAAAACTGAACGCCATTCTTGCAGTCAAACGTTAATTTATTTATAGTTTCAACTCACCGCACGACTGGGTTCCCGACTTGTTCCACAATGGAAAGTTTAAATAACTTCGAAGTGATTTTTCATGTTCCTTATTCACATGACCTAACTCCAAACGACTTTTGTGTACTTCCGACGATGGAACACACGCTACGTAGTCGCACTTTCTGCAGTCACTCGTGCTACTGTTGCACTAGCAGTTTTCCAGGGGTCAAAACACACAAAGAAGCGTTCGCAGCAGCCATGGAAGCATGACGTCGACGAAATGAAAACTCTGTACGGTTGCAGGAAGACTGTTGAGAAATGATAGATGTTTTAAATTTTGTGTTGACTATTTACCCAAAATAACAAAATCGTTAACTTAAGAACTTGAACGCAACTCGTACAGTTGGCATGTCACTCTGTTCTCCATCGTCGTCGACGACACAATTAGGCAGATGGTGGTCGTTAAAGCAAACGACACCATAAAAGTGCTTCAATTAAAGAGATATTCTGTTACGAAGAGTGTGTACGTGATTTGGAAATATCTTATAGACTGGGAAAATGCAGAAAGAGCGTAACATTTAAAAATAAAAAGGGTTGATGAGGTACGAGCTCAATAAAATCACTTTTGAGTGTTAAGCCGCGTCATTATGAAATACTGAAACAACCATAAAACCGACGTTCCGATTATTTTTGCAGCTGTCCTCACCAGGACTACAGTTTAGTCGACTCGAAGAGTTCTGATGAAAAGATGGTTGGAACGTCGATTTTATTGTAGTTTTGGTGTTACAGGATGAAGCAGTGTAATGCTTAGCATGCAAGGTTAGGATATGGATAAGCTGAAATAACCAGAGAGCATTAGGCAACGATCGATTGAAACAGGGTTGAGAAACACAATAGGAGACAAATGGATATCCTTGAAACGTGAGATAGTGAAGGCAGCAGATGCCCAAATAGGCAAAAAAGACAAGGCCAGTGGAAATTCTAGGATAACATACCAGACATTCAGCCCAGTTAACGAAAGGAGAAAATATAAAATGCAGCATATGAAGCAAGGAAAAGGGAATACAGATGTCTAAAAATGTCATTGACAGACAGTCCAAACTGGCAAAATAGAGAAGGCTAGAGGAGAAATGCAAGGCTGTACAAGAATACATGACTAGGGGAAAGATGGATAAAGTGTATGGGCAAATTAAAGACTCCTGTGGAGAAAAGAGAAGCTTCTGTGTGAATATTAAGAGCAAGCTTGTAGTAAGCAAAGACGGGAACGCTAAGGTGGTAAGAATAGATAAATACATAGAGGGTCCTATATGAGGAGCACAAATTTAGATAATATTGTAGAAAGAGAGGAAGAAGTAAATGAAGATGAGACGGGAGATGTGGTACTGCGAGAAGAATGTGACAGGGCTCTCTAAGATTGAAGGTAGACTGAAGAAAGGCAAATGCAGTTTATCGATTTTGTACTTTGAGACATAGCCGTTGACAATGTTGCTCGAAATACATTCTCTGAAATTCTGAAGATAACACGGGAAAAATACAGGAAGCAAAAAGTTACCTACTTGTATAGAAATTTGACTGCAGTTACAAGTGTCCAAGAACACGAAAGGGAAGCAGTAGTTGAGAAGGAAGAGAGACAGTGGCTGTAACCTTTACGCGACGTTATTCAGTTTCCACATTGAGCAAACCGTGAGGGAAACCAAGGCGAATTTTGGAAAAGGAATTACCGTTAAGGGAGAAGCTTTAAGAACTTTGCGGTTTGGTGATGACATGGTACTTCTGTTAGAGACAGCAAAGGTCTTGGAAGAGCAGCCGAACGGAAGGGATAGTGTCTTTAAAAGAAGTTATAAGATGAATATTAGCAAAAGTAAACTGAAGTTAACGGAATGTGCGATATAAACAAAAGTTGGTAGGCGTGTTTCTACATCTGAAGGATGATGTGACATCGCGCCAGGCGCATAAGAGTGGAGTTAGTAGTGCCACTATGAGGACGCAGATCAGGTTTGCTTTAAATAAACGCCGTAACGGTCGTGAGCGTTAG
The DNA here is from genome assembly GCF_023864345.2 of Schistocerca serialis cubense. NCBI lineage: Eukaryota > Metazoa > Arthropoda > Insecta > Orthoptera > Acrididae > Schistocerca > Schistocerca serialis. Next base: position 374,796,482 of record NC_064643.1, on the reverse strand, counting down.
TTACCTTCGAGGTTGGACGCGCTGGGTCGGTGTTAGTCAAACACGCCTTTAAGGCGACAAAGACGCCATTATCAACACCTCAGAGAGTTTGAACGAAGACATGTTACATGCCAACGAGAAGCTGAATGTTCCTTCTGCGATACTGCAGAAAGACTTGGCAAGAATGTAGCAACTGCATATAGTCGCTGGCAACGGAGTTCACCAGAATGTACGGTCGCAAGAAGACCGGGCTCCGGACGTCCACGAAGCACTACCGGAAGGGAAGACCATAGTGATAGGCGTATGGCTCTGGCTGTTGTAACCCAACGTGCACTACAGAGTGTTGACAAGTTACTTTGGCCTGCTCGATCACCAGATCTGTCTCCAATCGAGCACGTATGGGACATCATCGGACGAGAACTCCAGCGTCATCTACAAAAAGCATTAACCGTCCCTATATTGACCGACCAAGTGCACAGGTATGGAAGTTCGCCCCAAAACTGTACTACACAATGCAAGCACGTTTACATGCCTGCATTCGACATTCTGACGGCTATACCAGTTATTAACGTACCAGCCTTTCACGTTTGCAATGGCTACCTCGCAATTACATTAATCCCTGATGAAGCAACGTTAATTACTTAAATTGTTACACAGAGAAAAGCATTCCAGAAATTTCATTATTCTACATTAATAATTATTTGGTGTTGCGATTTGTTTCCATCAGTGTAGATTAGGAAATTAGACACTTACAGTAGTCGAATTTTACTACACTCCTGGAAATTGAAATAAGAACACCGTGAATTCATTGTCCCAGGAAGGGGAAACTTTATTGACACATTCCTGGGGTCAGATACATCACATGATCACACTGACAGAACCACAGGCACATAGACACAGGCAACAGAGCATGCACAATGTCGGCACTAGTACAGTGTATATCCACCTTTCGCAGCAATGCAGGCTGCTATTCTCCCATGGGGACGATCGTAGAGATGCTGGATGTAGTCCTGTGGAACGGCTTGCCATGCCATTTCCACCTGGCGCCTCAGTTGGACCAGCGATCGTGCTGGACGTGCAGACCGCGTGAGACGACGCTTCATCCAGTACCAAACATGCTCAATGGGGGACAGATCCGGAGATCTTGCTGGCCAGGGTAGTTGACTTACACCTTCTAGAGCACGTTGGGTAGCACGGGATACATGCGGACATGCATTGTCCTGTTGGAACAGCAAGTTCCCTTGCCGGTCTAGGAATGGTAGAACGATGGGTTCGATGACGGTTTGGATGTACCGTGCACTATTCAGTGTCCCCTCGACGATCACCAGTGGTGTACGGCCAGTGTAGGAGATCGCTCCCCACACCATGATGCCGGGTGTTGGCCCTGTGTGCCTCGGTCGTATGCAGTCCTGATTGTGGCGCTCACCTGCACGGCGCCAAACACGCATACGACCATCATTGGCACCAAGGCAGAAGCGACTCTCATCGCTGAAGACGACACGTCTCCATTCGTCCCTCCATTCACGCCTGTCGCGACACCACTGGAGGCGGGCTGCACGATGTTGGGGCGTGAGCGGAAGACGGTCTAACGGTGTGCGGGACCGTAGCCCAGCTTCATGGAGACGGTTGCGAATGGTCCTCGCCGATACCCCAGGAGCAACAGTGTCCCTAATTTGCTGGGAAGTGGCGGTGCGGTCCCCTACGGCACTGCGTAGGATCCTACGGTCTTGGCGTGCATCCGTGCGTCGCTGCGGTCCGGTCCCAGGTCGACGGGCACGTGCACCTTCCGCCGACCACTGGCGACAACATCGATGTACTGTGGAGACCTCACGCCCCACGTGTTGAGCAATTCGGCGGTACGTCCACCCGGCCTCCCGCATGCCCACTATACGCCCTCGCTCAAAGTCCGTCAACTGCACATACGGTTCACGTCCACACTGTCGCGGCATGCTACCAGTGTTAAAGACTGCGATGGAGCTCCGTATGCCTCGGCAAACTGGCTGACACTGACGGCGGCAGTGCACAAATGCTGCGCAGCTAGCGCCATTCGTCGGCCAACACCGCGGTTCCTGGTGTGTCCGCTGTGCCGTGCGTGTGATCATTGCTTGTACAGCCCTCTCGCAGTGTCCGGAGCAAGTATGGTGGGTCTGACACACCGGTGTCAATGTGTTCTTTTTTCCATTTCCAGGAGTGTAATTGATCAGCAACATAACTGACAGTGGTCGAAGTAGAGAGGATACAGAATGCAGACTAGGAACAGCAAGAGAAGCTTTCCTGAAAAAGTGTAATTTGTTAACATCGAATATAAGGTTAAGTCTTAGGTGTTTTCCCTGAAGGTATCTTTCCGGAGTGCTGCTGTGTATGGTAGTGAAACGTGGATGATAAGCACTTCAGACAAGAAGACAAGGGAAGCTTTTGAAATGCGGTGCTACAGAAGAAAGCTGAGAGTTAAGTGGGTCGGACGAATGCTAAGAATTAAGTGGGTAGATTGAATAATTAATAAGGTGGTAGGAATAGAACTGGGGATAAGAAGAGAGTTGTGGCAAGATTTAACCAAACGAAGGGGCCGATTGACAGACACGTCGCGAAACATCAAGGAATCATGAATTTGGCAATGGGAGAAAGTGTGAGGGTAATAATTCTAGAGGGAGACCAAGGATTCAACACAGCAAGCAGGTGGAAATGGATGTTCGTCGCAGTAGCTATGCAGTGATGAAGGAAGTTGAACAAGATAGAATAGCATGGTGAGCTGCATCAAACCAGTCTTCGCATATAAGACCACAACAACAACAACAACAATAATAAGGGCTTTTATTCAAAATGAGCCTGGGTGTGAAAGGCTAGCACTTACAGTTTCTCTAGACAGAAGATGGACTTGGCGCCAGCAGCATGCGCAGGCAGGGAAGCTTGGCGTGCCGTGAGGAGGGCGGGACCGTGGCAGCTGTCCTCTTTGTGTGGGCGTGTCGGCCAGACAGGGGCGTGGCCGCCGTCGCCATGCCAACATCTCAACAAGCCGCGACACCGGGACACCTCGCTTCGCAAGGACAGCCCGCAAAAAGTGCGCAGCAAATAACACAAATTTGTACCGGGACGAGAAGCTAAACCCTGCAGCCTTACGTGTGTAAAGCGTGCACAGTGATTGGTATTGAGAAATGAATAAACATTGTAGCACAAACTTTTTGTGTCATGAAATAACTTCTTTGTAAGAATGTACAAGGTGACCCAGAAAGAACTTACGTTTTCAACCTTTAACAAATATATACAGGCTGATTATAATTAAAGGCCGGCCGTTGTGGCCGAGCGGTTCTAGGCGCTTCAGTCCGGAACCGCGCGACTGCTACGGCCGTAGGTTTAAATCCAGCCTCGGACATGGATGTGTGTGATGTCCTTAGGTTAGTTAGGTTAAAGTAGTTCTAAGTTCTAGGGGACTGATGACCTCAGATGTTAAGTCCCATAGTGCTCAGAGCCATTTGAACCATATAATTTAAGTTAAACTTACAGACCGCTGTAGGAATAACACCACTGGTCAGAATGACGTCAAATCGCAACGGAATTCTATCGAAGAAGGGGGGAAACGTATGGCAGAAGAAAAATAATTAGTTACAAAATGTAGCAATAGATGGCTCCAAAAAACGCATAAAAACCATCAATCAAAATCAAATCGGATTATTAATTTCCGTGAAACTGGTGCAAAACACGTTCAATATGCTATCCCCCGTTTTCTGCAACATGCTGAAATCGAGAAACAGCGTGTTCCACAACTGATCGAAGTGTTTCAGGAGTCATGTTCAGAATGTATTGCGCAATGATTGCCTTCAATGCAGCTACGTTTGCAGTCGGAACACTGAACACATCTTTCAGATAGCCCCACAGCCGGAAGTCACACGGATTAAGATCAGGTGATCGGGACGGCCCAGGCTGTAGGGAAATGGCGGCTGATAATTCCAGCATTTCCGAAATGGCGCTTCAGCAGCTGCTTAATTGTATTTGCCGTATGTGGAGGTGCGCCATCATGCATCAAAGTGACCACATCCACGCTGTTGGATAGCTGGAATGACATGGTTGAGCAAAAGACACTCATAGCGCTTACCAGTGACGGTACAGGTAACAGGACCGGAAGTACCTGTCTCTTTGAAAAAGTACGGCCCTATGACAAATGAGTCACCACACAGTGACCTTTTCAGCATGAAGTGATACTGGTTGATTTGCATATGGATTTTCCGTTGGCCATATTCGACTATTCTGTATATTGACATATCCTGTCAGATGGAAGTGGGCTTCGTCTGTCCACAAAATCTTGCACCGTCAATCATTGTCCACTTCGATGCGAGCAAGAAATTCTAAAGCAAAGATCTCTCTTGCTGGCAGGTGAACAGCAAGCAACACATGCACATAGGTAATTTTGAATGGATACCAAAGAAGGATGTTTCGTAGGATTTTACGCGCCATGCTCATGAGTATGTCCAATGTTCGGGCAATTCTCCGTGCACGACACGTTTGCACACAACCATTCATCTCCTCCTGTGTTGTGACCACTGCTTCCACTGATGTCGCATCAATTCGTTTCCTCCCTTTACCAGGTTGCACACCAAAAGAACTCGTCTTTTCGAGTTTCCGAATCATTTTCTCCAGACCCACAGCTGTCATCAGACCAACGCCTTTTTTCAATCCCTTCAGTGTCCGGAACTTCTGCACAGTCATCATTCTTGAAATACAGCTTTACAAGCAGAGCGCGGTCCTGCATTGAGACAGTCATGGTGAACGTCACAGACGCGAAAGGAGGAAAAGCCGTGCGTGTTTATACTAACTTCAATGGGTCGTGCGCATGACATGTTTTCATTTACGTATTCTGATACATACAGCGCCATCTATTGATCAATTTTCACTCTAATTTTTTTTTCTTCTGGCTTTGAAGCCAGCATTGCACCATTGTCGCCCCGTAAGAAATATGGACCGACGATCCCACCTGTAGTGAGCCTGCACCACACCTTTAATTTCTGACCCATTGGAATTTGACGTCATTCTGACCAGTGGTGTTATTTCTACAGCGTTTTGAAAGTTTAACTTTAATTATAATCCCCCTGTATATTAACCCAGGTCTTCATGATTTACAAATGCAGACTTTTTAGTGGTTCTTTAGAGTTTTATGCAGTACGTGGCACTCACGTCTTAAAAATCACATCACTCAGACGAGCACCGTCTTTGTCGGAGCACTCATGTAGACGAGCTATGAAGCTGCTACGCAAAGTGGGCTCCAGCACAACTACAGGAATATCAGCGACTTCTCTACCGATGTTGACCTCCGGCGCCTGGTGGTTTGTGAGGTGACTTCCGAGTACTTTGGAATCAGATACTGCTATAGGAAAAAATCGAGAGTCATCAGGTCGGGACGTGCCGGCCAAAACACATCACCAAATCGGGAGATGAGAGGTCCAAGAAAGAGTTCAAACAGTTCGTCCATGGCAGACGGGCGGTGTATGCAGTTGCACCATCCTGTTGATTCCACGTGACTGGACGCGGATGCCGTTGAAGCGCAGGGGCGACAAGATTCCGAATCGTGGAGACATATCGCTTTGAAGCCAGCATTGCACCATTGTCGCCCCGTAAGAAATATGGACCGACGATCCCATCTGTAGTGAGCCTGCACCACACCTTTAATTTCTGACTGTGTGGCGCCTGCTCATTGACTTGCTGTGGTATCTCAGTGTCCCAAAAATGGCCGTTTTGCTTGTTAACTGCCCTTCAATAAGAAGTCTGCCTCGCCAGTCATCATCAGCTGTCAACAATTCCTAGATTACCCACGCACATTCCTAAAAACGAGTCACAAAACCGAACTTGTGCGACCTTGTTCTTGAGCCGTAAGCATTGAATTACTTGTACGTTGTAGGAGCGTGCATGGAAATCTAGATGTAAAATGCGCTGTACATTGCTGCAGCTCATATTTAGTGTCTGCGATTTGCGGCGGAGCAATTTTCAAGGACTTATTGGAATTGTTGCCCGAACACGGTCGATGTTTCCCAGTGTTCTCACTGATCCATCCTTGCGCCATTTAGCTATCCAACACAGTAAGATATAGTCATCCGGGACGTGATTGCGGTGGTTTAATCTGGGGAGAGGTCGTTGGGTCGCTACAAGTGACTTCGTTTCAATGGAAAGCTCTGCCACATGGAGACCGTCGTGCACACTCCACTTCTCCATCGTAACTGAATTTCCTACTCCCTTGTAGTGCTGCTAGAGTGTCACCGACTATCTGTGCACGCACCTGCAGTCACAGTAGCCAACCGAAAAGGCTCATCGTTTTAAATTATTGATAAAAAGGAGCCCGCATCTCGTGGTCGTGCGGTAGCGTTCTCGCTTCCCACTCCCGCGTTCCCGGGTCCGATTCCCGGCGGGGTCAGGGATTTTCTCTGCCTCGTGATGGCTGGGTGTTGTGTGCTGTCCTTAGGTTAGTTAGGTTTAAGTAGTTCTAAGTTCTAGGGGACTTATGACCACAGCAGTTGAGTCCCATAGTGCTCAGAGCCATTTGAACCATTCTTGATAAAAAGGATAAGGTTAGGCTGTTATTAACAGACTGGCCTTGCATTCTCCATCCTTATTTAGTTTTTCCGAAGTTTCCCTAAATATCTGTAAACAAATACCATTACCGTTCCTCCTAAAAGGGCTCGGGTGACGAGCTGTCCCATAAGCAGACCTGTAAGTAAGTAAATGCCCTTTTGTAGGGGAAATCCGACTGACATTCCGATTACTGGGCAGGCAAAAATTTTGGTATGAGGGACACGTGGTCTCCAATGGCTCCTTACATAGAAATTGAATTTCTTTTGATTTCGTATTCCTGTATCCTTCTATCTGCGTCGAACTGAAAATATCTGCACAGCAGGTCAAATGTTGACGGTATGCGCCGTGTCCCTGGAAAGAAACGTGTTCTGTTCCCTCACGGTATTTGCTGTTCACAATACTAACAGCCACTTTACTCTTCGCCCTCAAGCTTGCATTCAGTATTGCTCGGTTCTGTCTCGGGTTTGTTTGTCCGGCAGTGATGGCTGGATATTAACTGTCTTCATTCAAGACCTTAAGAATGTCGTATGAGAAAATCGCTACTTGGGTTTCCCATGAAGGGGTCCACTTGGATGGTAAACGGTGAGAATGAAAAAATCTTGGCTAACAAATGAAGATACTATTATCTGAATGTCTTGTCTTGCAGCTGCTCAAAGTAGTCTATATACACTTGTCACGAAAAAGATTCGAATAGAACGAGTTTCAGAACAGTAGTTACAGGGGCTAGACAGTTACGCGGGGTAGCCGCGCCGTCTGACGAGCTTTGCCACAGTCCGAGTGGCTCCCCCCCTTCCCCCCCCCCCCCTCCTCCCGTCAGAGGTTCGAGTCTTACCTCGGGCATGGGTGTGTGTGTTGTCCTTAGCGTAAGTTAGTTTAAGTAGTGCGTAAGCTTAGGGACCGATGACCTCAGCAGTTTGGTCCCATAAGACCTTATCACAAATTTCCAAGAAAAGGGGTTGGACAAAAATATGGAAACACCAAAAACTACCACACATTACCCTGCCTAATACGGCGTAGGAAACCGGATGGCATTCAAAACAGCTTCTAGTCGCCTCGGAAAGGATAAATACAGGTCCTGTGTGGTTTTCAAGGGAATCTTATACTATACTTCCTGCAAAATAGCGCCACATTCAAGCTACGATGATGGAGGTGGATAGGGATCACGTATCCTTCTCTCCACCACACAGCCCACAAATGTTGAATAACAATAAGGTACGGTGACTGTCATGGCCACGGGAGATGCGATAAATCGTCCTCGGGCTCACAAAACCAGCCCTGGATGATGCGAGCTGTGTGAACAGAACCCTGTCGTCTTAGAACACAGCATCACCAATGGGAAACCAACATTGTGCCATGAGATGGACCTGATCAGCCAATATAGTCACATAGCTCTTGGCAGTAAAGAGATCCTTGGGGCCCATGGAATATCACGAATGGCTGCCCAGATCATTGCCGAACCCTCGTCATGTTACACTCTTGGAACAAAACGTGGATACAAGTTGGAAACATTGTGAAACAAGGCTCACCCGAATAAACTGCTCCCTTTCATTGCTTCATAGTCCAGGTTTATGGTTTCGGCACCACGTTTTCCTGTTACAGTCACTTGCGTTAGTGATGTGTAGTTTATCAATTTCAACTCGCCCTGTAATTCGTTTCATCTGGAGCTTGCCCTTGTTATTTTGATGCTGATAGGGTTTGCGAGTGCGATGTTCAGTTCTGCAATAACTTTTGGAGCTGTCTTCCTCTATTTTTCATTACAATCCTCTTCAGTGACCGTCCGTCACGTTCACTCAGCACACACTTTCCTCCGTTTTGTGACTTACCGGATGATATTTCTCTGCTTCCCCTGCATGCCGTATAAATCTCCCACACGGTGCCCCTTGACACACCAAACGCTTCGGCTCCCTTGGTTACGGTTACGAGTATCATCAATTTGCGCACGTTCGAATTCACTTACCCTGACATAAGGCACCCACAACTACACAGAACACTGTTATGGCCAGACTGGCACCCGTTACGTGTTGAGGACATTGTACAGGTGTGGCCGGCCGCTGTGGCCGAGCGTTTCTAGGCGCTTCAGTCCGGAACCACGCTGCTGCTACGGTCGCAGATTCGAATCCTCCCGCGGGTATGGATGTGTGTAATGTCCTTAGGTTAGTTAGGTTTAAGTAGTTCTAAGTCTAGGGGACTGATGATCTCAGATGTTAAGTCCCATAGTGCTTAGAGCCATTTGAACCATTTTGTGCACGTGTCGTTCACGGTCAAATCCAACAGCCCAACCTGCATGGGTGTCTAGCATCTCCATTTATGTTTGGAATGGTAGGAGGGGGAGGGGAGTTATAAGCTGCCAAGCCACTCTATAAAAATACTTGGAAAACAGATTTATTGTTAGTCTCTTCAAAACTTCAAACACTCGAACACAGATGGTCAGTTCAGAAAGCTTTAAACAAGCTCTGATAACCAGGATTAAAGAAAGTTGTTAACTTTACAACTCTGACTGCTGACAGTAAATAAAATATACAAAGATTTCCAAGGATCTTCAAGCATGATCTTTCCTATAATTACAACTCATAATTTCACAAACAGCTGACTCGAGAAATCACTCAAGACAATGAATTAAACAACAGATATAATCCTTGCGAATTCATTAACAACCAAGGGATACACAAAAGTACTGGGCCTATCGGGGGAAGCTTATGCTCCATAATATTGGTATTAGTTTTACAAAGGGTTGGGCGTTCAGTGCACTTACTGTCCTTTGTAAATACTTTCTTAAAAGCTCTAATTTATATGCGTAAGTAGTAAACAGCATTTTTACTGTTGGTTAACAGAAAAAAAAATGAAAGCCAACTGACGAGCTGAAACCTCAGCGAAACATGTCTGGGTAACAGAACAACAGAAAAATTGTGTTTCGTCCAAGGCTAATCCCACCCGAAAACAAATTTACACTTATTATATTTATTTTCACAGTAAGAGAAAAATTGTACATTATTTTCACACAAATGTGGAGTGAATTTTGTGCACTGAAATAATTGGTAGATTTCTTTTGACCCAGATTTGTTTGTCGTTTATTTGTAACACCATCACGCAGGCGTTTCCCATTAGTAGTAGTCCGGCCTGTCGTTTCAAACAAATCACGATTTTGTTCAGCGGAGTTCTTTTCTCGCCCTCTCTATCTTTGTGTGAGTGTGTGTATGATAATATCTTCAGATTGAGCGCCAACTTGTTCACATAATTCATCGTCACTGTCATCATTCCCTGCAGACCAACAAACGGCAATAATTTCGTCATACCGTACCTAGCATCAATGTCATTTCGCAGCCAATCATTTACCTCAATGTCATCTATGTCTAAGTATTCTTCAACGATATTCTTGTAATAAGACACTTTTCGTGAGTGCCAGCTCTTTTCTTTGCTGTCATTTCACAAGCTGGGTCGTGGAATACAGTATAAGTCAATATCAACTTGTTAACTAACATCTTACCAGGACGTATGTATCGCGTTTGACTGAATTCAAATTTAATGATTCTCGTCGTAGATTCTTGCTCTTATTAAGCCTAGTGTTTAAACACTGTACAGTTGTTACACAGACTCACACACCTACACAACCCTACTCCCCCCCTCCAAAAGGAACACAAAGCTAGAGAGAGAGAGAGAGAGAGAGACAGAGAGAAAAAGGGAGAGAGAAATAGATAGAGAGAGAAAAGAGTAGGACTTGCGTACTGAGGGTCCTGTACCAACTTCATTGTGATATAGATCGTTCATCCATCCCAGGAGTCGAGAATCTAGACCATTTTTGCCTGTTTCGATATTTATACTGGCAAGGTATCGGTCCTGGGAATTCCAAGACTGTATAAAAAAAAAAGGCTCTGAGCACTATGGGACTCAACATCTGTGGTCATAAGTCCCCTAGAACTTAGAACTACTTAAACCTAACTAACCTAAGGACATCACACACATCCATGGCCGAGGCAGGATTCGAACCTGCGACCGTAGCAGTCGCGCGGTTCCTGACTGAGCGCCTAGAACCGCTAGACCACCGCGGCCGGCAAGACTGTATCAATATCTTTATAGTAGTTCCTGATACTAAGAGGGACATACATAAAGAAGCGTGCAGAGGACTTCAGTTTATGTATGTAGAGAGAGAATACTTAATAAAATATTTTTATTTACTTACTAAAACATGACTACGCCTACAAGTTACATTTTATGTTTGTGTGCAGTGATATTTGTCTTTTATACTTCTGACAGATGATGAGTGAGGTGTTGCAAGTTCTAACAACAAAAAGATACTTTTTTGTGATATAACTACATTTCCATAATCTTCGGATTTTCTCCCTTTAAATTCTAGATCAACGGACAGAATCCTATAGGTTTTGATGAGTGGGTCTGCGAGTATCAAAATATGTGACTTATATGGCCCTATCATTTATCTACAATGACTTAGAAGCATAAAGTTTTAAAATTGCCAAGGCACTATAGACCTTAGTAAGTTACCGAAGTTTGAACTTCATATGTCTACCCGTTCCTATGAAAGTGGGGCTTACCAATCGAACAGACAGATAAACAGACGGACAACAAAGCGATCATATAAGGATTCCGTTTATATCGGTTGATGCACGGAACCCTAAGATGTATGATCTGAATGAACCGGATACCCAGATTAATACGGGCCAGATAAACGCGATCCACTATTTGTTCATTTTAAGTGTAATTCTTGTCCGCCCCCGGTAGCTGAGTGGTCTTCGGTCAGAGGGTTAGCTGCCCTCTGTAATAAAAAAAACTGGGTCAATGGATCGATAACGAACTTCAACGGGCGTCAGGTGACGTTCGCCACGAACAATTGAAACGAACAATAACGAACAAAATGAGATTAAAAACAAAACAAAAAAAAAGTGGTCAGCGCGACAGCATGTCATTCATAAGGGTCCGGGTTCCATTCCCAGCTGGGTCGGAGATTTTCTCCGCTCACGGACTGGGTGTTGCGTTGTCCTAATCATCATCATTTCATCCCCATCGACGCGCAAGCCGCCGAAGTGGCGTCTAATCGAAAGACTTGCACCTGGCGAACGGTCTACGTGACGGGAGGCCCTAATCACACGACATTTATTTACTGTAATTGTTTATTGTAAGGGTCCATTTTATCAACGACTATGGATTGATGACTACCGAATCGGTAACTGAAAAGGCTGTGAACCGTTCACACGCTGACCACAGATACAAATCAGCTACGGTATTTCCCTTCACTCTGGCTGTAGTGTACTTGTTGACTGCCTACACACGAAAGCTTTGTCTTCCGGCTAAGAGCGCGGTATACCAGTGGTGCGCGGATGGCCCGTTGTCTGTGTTGCGTTGTGGTGTGGTGCTGGCACAAGAGTGGACAAGGAACGGGCGAGTAGCGGCCGGCCGCAGCGTCAGCGATAGCGTTATCAGCGTGACGGGCTGAAGTACATCGCATCGCAGACCGGCTGGACTGGGCGCGCGGGACAGCTTGCCGACGTGCTCAACGTCTCACAAAGGGGCCCCAACTGCACAGCTAATAAGGCGACCGCATGAACTCGCCTCCACCGATCTGATTCATAGTGACAGGAAGTGCATGACTTGAATGTGCGTAAACAGGAAGACCCAACTCTAAACTGAAGCGTAGCAGCTGATTTCAACCGTATTGGCAGTCACATACATAATAAATATAATACACTGAAACGCCCAAGAAACTGGCATAGGCATGCATATTCAAATAACGAGATACGCAAACAGGCAGAATACGGCGCTGCGGTCGGCAACGCCTATGTAAGACAAGTGTCTGGCATAGTTGTTAAATCGGTTCCTGCTGCTATAATGGCAGTTTATTAAGATTTAAGTGAGTTTGAACGTGGTGTTATAGTTGGCGCACGAGCATGGCACAGAGCATCTTCAAGGTAGTGATAAAGCGGGGTTTCCCCGTACGATTATTTCACGAGTGTACCGTGAATATCAGGAATCCGATAAATCATCAAATCTCCGACATCGTGTCCGCCGGGAAAAGATCCTGCAAGAACGGGACCAACGACGACTGAAGAGAATCATTCACCGTGACAGAAGAGCAACCTTTCGCAAATTGCTGCAGATTTCAGTGCTGGGCCATCAATAAATGTCAGCGTGCGAACCATTCAACGAAACGGCATCGATATGGGCTTTCGGAGCCGCAGGCCCGCTCGCGTATCCTTGATGACCGCACGACACTAAACTTTACACCTCGCCTGGGCCCGTCAACACCGACAATGGACTATTGATGACTAGAAACATGTTGTGTGGTCGGACGAATCTGTTTCAAATTGTATTGAGCAGATGGACGTGTACGGGTATGGAGACAAACCCATGAATCCCTGGACCTTGTATGTCAGAAGGGGACTGTTCAAAATGTCGACCACTATGATCACGGCAAATTACACAGTCACGCACCATCGAATGTCTTACACGGCCAAGCATCCCAGGAGTTTAGCGTACTGCTTGTGCTGCTGTGACAGTATTTAGGAACCAGGTAGACGTGAATTACACCAGGAGGCTCATAAACTGGGCTCTTCACATGCCAACAGAAGGTGTCCATTTATCTCATGTCTGATGAGCGAGACGTCCATGGAACAGTACAGTCGCGACTCATCCATAGCTGTGCAAACTGTACTTCAGTTGGTTCCTATGTGTAAGGGATTGCAAAGAGTTCAAGCTGACGATTTCTCAGATGCAGCTCTTGTAGCAACTGCGAGAGCACATGTTAAAGGAATGATATGCACACGACTCCGTCCATTTTATCGGGAAGTACATTATGTCCAATCACATAATCTCTGACAACACCACTCCATAAATTCACAGCGAAAATGGTAAAAATAACACACCAGTGGCTGTGGAATCATTCCATATATGGCTGTTTCTGCTGTTGAACATATTCTCTCATACAGACACGGCTTCGTCTGTAAACAACACGAAAGAAGGAAAATTACGCTTTTCTGCAGATGGTTGTACGAACCAATTTGCCAATTCTGCATGTTATGGGACGCCCGCTAGCTGTGGATGATACGGGTTTTTAATTAAAGATTCTCAAAATAGTTGTGTGGCTTGTGTTAAAGAGCATGTGAAACTGATGGCACAATAATCACCAATCGCGACAACGCATTCTCTTCCAGAACGGATATTTTGGCATACCTCATGCGGCCAGTATCATCCACTTAAGGACCTGATTTCTCGCAGGCATCCACGTACAAATGTTAAAGTACTGTCGCGTAGTCGACGTTGGTGAGGAAACTGCTCAGTACAGAGCCGTTGTGCCGTTCTTCCACTGAATTCAGTGAACCCACATACGCTGCACTTCTTGGCCAGCTCATCAGTAAAGCTGTTCATACTGCTGGGTGTCGCTGTTAACGTAAAACTAAAATGGCAACAAACAAATCCGAAACAGAACCGAACAGTACTGAATACGACCTTGGTGGCGAAGGTAAAGTGGGCACTGATGTCAACAGCCAAGTACTATGAGTGAATGGAACAAGTTTGTTTCTAATCAAGATACACAGGGCGGATCGTCGAAAGTTGCAAAAATAAATTGGGGTAAGGAATCAAAAGAAATGTTACTAGTCTACGACGAGTCACCAGAGACCATAGGTCTCTAAAAAATATCACTGAACGAACTCAGAGATTTGTCAGTTTTGTTCAGGTTCATCCTGTGCGAAAGAAGTATTATAGGCATGAGTGGGAGGAAACCTTCTGTAGTTTTGAATTCGGCTACAGTGTTACTTTGCTTAAATAAGGAGGGGGAGGGAGGTGAAGGTAAAATTGCGAAGCGACGTGAAGACTGGTCAAAGCAGCCACTATACATCAATATCATTAGTCAATATTTCCAGTTGCGCAATGAAACTGGAATGGTACGGCTCAGAGTGAAATATCGTACAATATTATCGAATGGATCAAAACCATCCAAAATATACTGTCCAATACAAGAGGTATTGCGCCAGCAGTGTGCAATATTACGCAATATCCTGGCTCCTGCTCACGAGATTCGATGAGATCCGTTCACTGGGATCATCTACAAATATTCTTTTCCGTTCTTAATAGCGTCAGAAGATTAGTATCTTACGTTGCTATAATTACTGTGTTGATTGTAATATGTGTGCCAAAAATTCATCGAACAATACTTAGAGGCGAGCAAGATGTTACCAGCCCTATGGAATTTGAAGGTGAGTAAGTACACAAACAGACAGGAAATAAGGCGAAAGAAGTAACAAGATTCCAAGCATAGCAATAACGGCAGTGATGAAATTACCAGCAATATACACGGTGGTCCATAACTGTGGAACTACACTTCTAAAACAAAAACGGGTGGATCTGCCCTCACGCCAATTTTCATGACAACCATAGCACTTGACACTAAACTCTCTCTATTTATTTGCTCCGTTCTGTCAAAAGTTGGATGAACAGAAATTTAAAGCCGAGTAATATGAGATGGAGAGCTCGGAAAACCAGTGAGGGTATGTTACCATTCTTCTTCTTTCTTGGCTCTACAGCTCATGATGAGCCTTGGCCTCTTCTACAATTTCTTTCTATCTCTCTCGGTCCTTTGCCAATATTCTACAGTTTCTATAGCCCATCTTCCTAAGATCTTCGATTATTCCATCTTCCCATCTGGCTCTTGGTCGACCACGTCCTCTCTGCCCTCCTGGCTTTCCTTGTAATATTATTTTTGGTACTTCTGTATCAGTCATGCGAGCCACATGTCCCGCCCACCTCAGTCTGGATGATTTCACTATCCTTCTGATGGGTTGGTCTTTGTACATGATATACAACTCATGATGGTATCTCCTCCTCCATCTTCCTCTTTCACAGATTGGGCCGATAGTTTGTCTAAGTACCTTTCTTTCAAATGCATCCAGTGTTTCAATATATTTAGCTGTTAATGTCCAGGCTTCAGAGGCATATGTAAGCACTGGTCGTATGAGTAATTTATAGACAGTTAATTTAATGGTACGAGTCAGGAACCTTGAGGATAGAAGTCTCGTTAGGGCAAAATAGGCTCTGTTGGCCAGTATTAATCTCTGCTTAATTTCAAAGGAGGTATCATTTAGATGTGTAACTGTCGAGCCCAGATACATGAAATGTTCAACCCTCTCAAATGTATAACTGCCCATTGTTATTACATTTGGCATATTTTCTCTATGTGCTTTTCCAGCTGCCATATATTTTGTTTTTTGCTCATTAATAATTAACCTCATGTTCCTACTGGCCTGTTCAAGAGCTCTAAATGTCTCTTCCATTGCTTTTTGGGTTCTTGCTATTATGTCATCTGCGTAGGCCAGTATCTGCACCGATTTATAGAAGATCGTTCCTCTGTTCAGAAGGTTTGCGTTTCTCATCACCTTCTCCAGGGCGGCATTAAAGCGAAGGCATGCCAATGCATCCCCTTGTCGCACTCCTTTTTTAATACTCAATGTGTTGGACATCATTCCTCCTATTCTTACACTACCTTGTGTTTCGCTCATTGTCATTCTCACCAGCCTTACCAACTTTCTAGAGATACCCAGTTCATCTAGAGCTTGATATAACTGCTCTCTATTTATGCTATCATAAGCTGCTTTGAAATCTATAAAGAGGTCATGCGTGCCAACCCCGTATTCGTTTGTTTTTTTTCCAGGATTTGTCTTAAGGTGAATACTTGATCTATGGCTGACTTCCCAGGAAGGAATCCGCATTGGTACGGCCCCGTCTCCCTCTGTATGATTGGGAGTATTCTGTCGAATAGTGTATTAGAGAGTATTTTATATCCCAAATTACGTAGTGTGATCACTTTGTAATTGCCACACTCCATCTTATCTCCTTTCTTATATATGGGACATATGATACCCTCTTTCCATTGTTGGGGCATTTTCTCATCTTCCCATATTCTGGTGACCATTTTCATAAGGCTTTGTTCCAGCTCTCTGCCTCATTGCTTAAACAGTTCTGCTGGAATACCATCTGTCCCTGCCGGCCTGTTGTTTTTCAATTTCTTCATGGCAGTTTTCACTTCTTCTATATTTGGTGGGGTAGTGTTGTTGTCAGGGTCCTCTTCCCCATTCGTGCCTGCTGGGTTCTCTTCTATAGTTACCATTATGATGCCCATTTTGGAAGACGTCATCTTGGATGCAACTCGAAATTTTCATGTGGAAGGGAGGTCAAGCGACGTATCAAACAGACAGAGAATTGCGCGAGAAAAATAGTGGCGCATGTTTTCGTCTTAGAAGGGTGGCTCTCTACACCTATGGACCATCCTGTGATAAATGAAGAAGTATCGAAGTGTAAAACGTTCAAGTAATTAACTTTTTATGTGACAATTTTAGCAGCTCCTTATACCACTTTTGTCTTCTTCTTCCAACAACGTTGAGCAATTATGATACTTGCAGCACGTGTATCGCCAAATTTTTCGATCAAGACTAAATAAAAGCGCAATTTGGCTGTATTATCTAGAGAAACTTTAAATGATATCGTCCAATAATATTGTTCTTTTAGGATCGCTTAAGAAACAAGATATTTAAAAGGTAATGAAATAGGCGACTTTGATTTATTTGTACATTCCATAGATAGTTATCTCAGAAGCGAATGAAAGTGTCAGACACCAGCCCTACCTATTCTGAGCATTGTTCGTATATTTTCGATCTCCACCAGGTCATACTGAAATAAGGATGTCGAAGAAATTTGATGTATGCGGCTGCATTTGACTGTGTGAATCACAGTACGCTCCTATAGATAAACTGAAGTTTTTTGAACTGATTGTATAACCAGCCAAAAGATAATGCAATGTCATATGTAATGGAAAGAATACAGAAGCTGTACTTAAAAATTCAATCAGTGTAAGCAGGGGAGCTTCTTCTGATTAGGAATAAATCACTTATGGGGTTTCCCTGGGCTGAATCTTAGGTCCATTATTGTTTCTCGCATTTATAAACGACTTTCTGTATATGTATGACAAGTAGAACCAGTTCTTTTTTCAGATGACACTAATATTATAATAAATCCAAACATACATAGAGCAATAGAAGAAATAGTAAATAACATTCATTAAAGTATTATCGACTGATTTTCTACAAACGACTTCCTTCTCAGTTTCAAAAATACACAATATATTCAGTTATGGTTATTTAGGAGTACTACACCACTGATAAATTTCGCACATGATGAAGAAATAATAACCAGGAGGGAAATTCAAAAATTTTGGAAGTATCCATACTCACGAAAGTTCAAACTAAAAAAAAACACCCTTTGGAACTCTTAAAACAATTCAGTTTAGTTACATCTGCATTTCGAATAGTGGCAAATCTTAGGAAGTAACGAATCAGTAAGTTAACATATCTTGCGTATTTTCATTCAGTAACATCGTGTGGAATAATGTTGTGGGATATCTCAACTTTAAGGAGGAACGTTTCCATTGCTCAAAAGTGTGCTGCAAGAATGTGATGCTATCCCACGATCATCTTGAAGACATCTGTTTAAGGCGCGAGGCATTTTGACTACTGCTTCACAGTACATATACTCCCTCAAGATGTTTGTTGTGTATAACCCACTACAGCTCAAAAGGAAAAATAATTGTATAATTACGATACCAAAAAAAAAAAAAAAAAAAAAAAAAAAAACTGATGCACAATGCTGTCACCAAAACGATTATGTACTGGCTTTTGATGTCTTACAGCAAGCAAAGATAAATCTGAAAACAAACTGTATAAGTTTCTCCTTGAAAAAACACCTATTCCGTAGAGGCATTCCTGCTTACGTAATGGCTCTGAGCACTATGGGACTCAACTGCTGTGGTCATAAGTCCCCTAGAACTTAGAACTACTTAAACCTAACTAACCTAAGGACAGCACACAACACCCAGCCATCACGAGGCAGAGAAAATCCCTGACCCCGCCGGGAATCGAACCCGGGAACCCGGGCGTGGGAAGCGAGAACGCTACCGCACGACTACGAGATGCGGGCCTTGCTTACGTAATATGTAAAACGTAGTGGGTAAACATTACTAAATCACACCTGTATTTTGTTAAAACAAAACTTGTAAATGGTCAGGTTGTAATCAGATTTGAGGATGAATGTGTACATTAATGTGAAATGACTCGTTCCACATCATTAATTGTGCAAATGATCCTTGGAATATAAAACTAAATAACTCAATAACTATTGGTGTTTATACAAGGCTCAATTTGTTACTACCCTTCATCACAAGGCTAAGGGTTGCATTTCTCATTCTTTAATTGAAACGCCTTGCATTGTCGGGGACCGGTGTATAATACCTACGTATGTAGAGAGTGAGTTAGCACACTAGTTACCACATTGCCTTCTTATTCGGGATATGCAGATTTCAGATCTCCGCCTTGTCGTTCTGACTCGGCTTTTCTTTATTTTTGTTAAACTAACTTCAGACGAGTAGGGTTGCTTCCTTGTCCATAAGAGGTCAACGTCAACAGGAAGCAAAATTCGTTATTTTTCTTTTTTCGCGTCAAGTTCAGGTGGACGTAAACCGCAATATTAGCCGCAGCCTGTGTACTGGCTTCTGATTAACCACAACATTGTGGCAAGTTTCGTCCTTGTCCCACAAAGACACAGGAATTTCATGCCCAGAACAAGCACATCCGCACTCTTTGAGGAGAACTCGAGGAAGTGTTACACTTATCCAGCGAGATACGCAACAAAAAAGTCATGTATATACATTTAGATCTGGCAAAGGCCTTTGGAAAACTCTCTTTCCAGTTACGTCATATTTTCTATGCCTCCTCAAACATACCTGTCGTTTGTATCTATATGTAAAAATTTCACAACAAAAATGAACTGTGGCATTTTTCTGACATGAGTTTTGGAATTTGAAAGTATTTCATACAACAATAGTGTACAAAGAGAAGAATCTGGGTGAAACACTGTTTGAAAAACGCAGACTTTAATAGAATACGAAATAGTGTTACAGACTGAGAGAGTTCTTTACACAACAATGAAGATACTAGTCTGCCGTAATGTACGTAATTTTAGACAAACGTGTACGTTAAGCGTTTACTGAGGATCTAAACAGAATCACGTACAGACAAATGGTAAAGTTATTCTAAGGTGGAAGAAGTTATTGACACGTGCCATATTTGGTGTTCACTCTCTTGATATTATCAGTTGTCAATTAGAAAACCCGAAACTGAAGAGAAAGACGTGGAACACGAACAACACAATTACACAAGGGTAATTACAAGTTTTAATTATCACATCGAAAAAATAAACTTGTGACCGAGAAACTTGGTGAAGCTGTCATAGTCCACATTTTGATTGCTCATGAAACTTTAAAGTCACCGCTTCTACCGTAGAATGATTTCTTCATCCGAGAAAATTGGAAGTGGCAGGCGTATTCGGTAGGGGCCATAAGACAAAGTTTGATGGCCCGTAAAAGCAGATCTGTGATGGCGTCTTTTGCTGAACGAGCTGTGGCGTTCTCGTGGAGAAAACATACCCCCACGGACAACATGGCGCTATGCTTCGTCTTGATTACCTTCCGTAACCTCATCAGATTTTAGTATTATGCCTCTTACGAGCATAATCTCATACCATGGCAGCCCCGAAACACACAGCATCACATTGCCCGATGATTGTTGGGTGAATCCATATGTTGCTACTGTTTGCCTTGAGCTATTGCCTCGGGTCATGTCGATAAACCATCGTCCATGGTGATTAGGTGCTTAAAGATGTCATCATGATTGGCCTGACGCAACTTCAACATTCCCGTTGCTGCAATGATTCGAAAAAAATTACAACCTGACTTCAAATAATTAATACAAAAGAATAGCTCTGAATAAGAAGAAATCCTGACAATAACCTACACATTTCATTAAGCACTTACCCCACAAAAATCTTCATTACGCGAACTACTGCAATACAGTGAGCGTCAATACTGCCAGCTAAATAAAAGATTCTAACTACCAAAGCCACTAGCTACTAGTAGGCATGTGGTTAGCACAGGAAAGATTTTGTTGCAAAGCAAATAATGTATTTTTTACCTTAATAATGTGACATCCAGTTCAAACACGAATATAAATCGTCATTGACATCCAGTACAAAGATATATAATCATGAATAATTTTCAATCTCCAAGTCGGATACTTCCAGCCTACGCTTACACTTCAGACCATCAATTTTAACTTCTCACATTTCACATCCACCACTGCTGGCTGTTCACCTCCAACTGCCCAACAGTACTTCCATCACTCCTGGTGACTAACTTCCAACAGCCCACCACTACTGGCGATTAACTTCCAATGAGTCCGACCAGCCACAGAGTCTCTTACAAAAAAAGTGGAGTCAGAGATCCAATGCAAAGCGCTACACAGCGCTGCCAACACAGGAGCAGCCCACTTACAATAGATGTTAATGATGTTAAATCTCCCACTTTTGCAGTAGTGTTATAGATATTATCGCTGTCAAATGTAGAGACAAGCTTCACATTATCAATATTTGTCTTTGCATAGGTAGCGGTGCCATAGTTTGGGTGGTATGTTGCGCCAGTCAATTTGTACCCTGCGATTTTTCCTCTCGACTGGAGGTGTGCTTCATCTGCAGTGTGTGTTTCTTGTTTTAAAAGGATGTCAATGTCACGGTCTATAAGAAGCTTTGATAAGCATTCACTGTTTTGGTCTGCTTATGTTTTCTATATTAAACTGGCAGACGCGCAAGATTGGACCCGCGGTCTTTGTCCTAGGGCCTCAGGGAAGGCCACTCGCTTGCTTTGTGTCCGGTTATCCTGGAGATCGTAAGATAGTCCGGATTGCTAGGTTTCTAACTCTTTAGCCGCTTGACATCGTTGCCCGGGGTGTACCACGTGGAGGCGAGTTAGAAATTACACCCCGAAATCACGTAACTAGTGAGGAGGTACTGAAAAGATTTGGGAAGGAAAGGAATTTGTGGTACAACCTGACTAGAAGAAGGGCTGGTTGATAGGACACGTTCGGAGACATCGAGGGATCACGAATTTAGTGTTGGAGGGAAGTGTGGAGGGTAAAAATCGCAGAGGAAGATCAAGAGATGAACACAGTGAGCAGATTCAGAAAGATGAAAGCTGCATTAGTTATTCGGAGATGAAGAGGCTTGCACAGGATGGAGTTGCACGTGGACAGCTGCATCAAACCAGTCGCCGTACTGAAGACTACAAAAATGTAATTTTATTATACACGATTATTTCTTCTTAGAAAGTGTGTATTATCTCGTATTACGTGAGCAGCTTCTGCGGACACACGTACACAGTCGAACGTCTTGATAAACACCTGCAATCTCGTGCGAGAGCCGCACTTTGCATACACCCCAGTGACCGATCCGGCGCTCTTGCCTTTCAATTTCAGCGCATTTCCAGGGTACTTTTGCGAAAAGTCTCTGACAGGTACGAAGGTGCATCATCGATAGTATGTCTTATTGCATCTTTGCTTAACTTCCGAGAACCTGTTTACCTTCCATGACCACAGGGGCAGCAGGCGCTATCCGACATAAGCGGATCTGTAGTGCTCGCGGGTCAGTCATATGCTGGAATGAGTTGGGGCATAATCACCGGTGATATGCTATAGGTCCTGCACTGCCATATGATTCAGCGTTTTAGTCGAGTGGGAAACTTCTGCTTGGCGCCTTCTGATGCAGGTGCTCCTCCTGCAGTCCAGGCCTGACTTAATTTTGACAAGCGCCTTAAGAAGGAAGTTAGCCTAAGTCAGGGTCGGCCAGAAATTCTGCACACATACGGAGCTGGTACACATGTGCGGCAGCCGCACGGTTTAAGGCGTCTTGTCATGGTTCTCGCGTCTCCCAGAGTCGGAGGCTCGAGTCCTCCCTCGGTCATGCGTGTGTGTGTTGTCCTTAGCGTAAGTTAGTTTAAGTTACATTAAGCAGTGTACATATAAGCCTAGGGGCCGATGATCTCAGCAGTTTGGTCCCATATAACCTTACCACAAATTTCCGGTTTCCATGTGCGACTTACTGGTCACAGTGTGCACACTTATCAGACGTGTAAACAGGGAAACTGAACCGTCACCGCTCATTTAGTGTATGTCTCTAAGCATAAATGTCGCCGCTTTGCTTTACCCACTAGCTGGTATACACTGTACCTGGGGTAGCCTGGTGCTCTTTTCACAGGGTGAAATGCAATTAAGGGAAGGTATCGTATTATTCCATCGCCTTATCAACAAACGTCAGGGTCGTAAAATAAAACATAAAAACAAGTGGTGCATAAGTATGCCTGGATTGGTTTTAGACCCTTGTTGGGTACGTAAATACCCTTCACGGCTAGAATATCAAACGTGTCTCTGAACAATTAAACGATTACAATTTTGGTAAACATTTTTGGAATACAGTGATCAATAGATTATTATATTTTGACTAAAGTTCAGTCTTGATCACACCATTTATGTTTCAATGACATAGGTAACCGGTTTCGGTTATTTTTACATAACCATCATCAGACCTGTGGATTAATTTTAGGAAATACTAGAAACCAATCTTTAAATAAAATGAAAGTGTCTAATGACGTCAAAATTTAACAAGATAAAATAAAATTAATTATTCCCATAGCTCCCTTAGGATGGTAGGCGGAGCTCTCCTCAGCTGCTACGAAGTCAACTGATGGTTATGATTGCTGAGCACGAACTGATGATGGTTATGTAAAAATAACCGAAACCGGTTACCTATGTCATTGAAACATAAATGGTGTGATCAAGACTGAACTTTAGTTAAAATATAATTAAACGATTATTTTTAAACTTGTAAGTATACCTTGAAAGCTGGTTTAGTACCAAATT
Organism: Schistocerca serialis cubense; assembly: GCF_023864345.2. NCBI lineage: Eukaryota > Metazoa > Arthropoda > Insecta > Orthoptera > Acrididae > Schistocerca > Schistocerca serialis. The sequence goes on along the minus strand of NC_064643.1, from coordinate 374,773,152 downwards.
TTTCAGATAACAATGTTCACCTACGTAACGTAGATCAGGATGAGGATCGAGCGAGGTGGCGCAGTAGACTCAAATTCGGGAGGACGACGGTTCAAGCTCGTCTCCGGCCATCCTGATTTAGGTTTCCCGTGATTTCCCTAAATCGTTTCAGGCAAATGCAGGGACGGTTCCCATAGAAGGGCACGGCCGGTTTCCTTCCCCACACTTCCCTAATCCGAGCTTGTGCTCCGTCTCTAATGACCTCGATGTCTACGGCGCGTTAAACATTGACCTCCTCCTCTCCTCCTCCTCCTGAGAAAGTCACATGTGCTTACTATGAAAATGTTTGTAGCTTGTTGCGATTTGGTTAGCTTTTACTAGCAAATACGAGTTTAGTAGAACGATTACTTAAATACCTTTTTTATAAACGATCGGTAACGACAGTGAAAGGTCTTGCCAGTAGAGAATTATGCATAAATATCTTTAAGGAATTTAAAATAATGACACATTCACTTGTGATGTGATGTGATGTGTGTGTGTAATTCAACAGCTAATTTACACTGAGATGTATGCTGTATGACCCTAAAGAGTTGAAAAAGATGCTAATATCTCATTTTTTCAAGGCGTCGCGGGATGTATAAATAGTTAACATTGACACGCATTGAAGCATAATATCGCAAATCACCTAAAACTTTAAGATATCGAAACGAGGTTTTCGGCTAATGGTAGTAGGCAGAGGGGCACGTACTTTTGTAGCATAGGTAATAATCTTAACTCTTGTAACAACTGAGATATTGAACCAAGTACGGTTTTTATAAATCGAAAGGTATACTTTTTTAACGGCATTCGAAAGCTCTTGAAAAGGCGAGTACACTGATATAATGCTCGTTAACGTTTACGTTGTAGCTGACAGGAATGATTTGGACCAGCGTATAGCACAAAGTTTATTTAGCTTGGTCTTCTACGAAAATAGCAAACATGCAATTTACTGAAAAACATATCTCACACACTGTGACATGTCTCTATGACCGTAACCTTCGTTCCTTCCTTCACCTTTCCTGTTTAGACAGTACACTTGAACAAAACGGAAGTTAAAACCGTCCTTACGAAGAAACATCGCCAATTCCACCTTCTCTATTAAAGAGGAAAAAGCGCACTCCCAAGATACGTCCCAGTAATCGACCCCCGCGAAAATTAGGGCCATAATTCTGACAGTACGCAGTTATGACCTTCTGAAAGCAAAGCTTTTAAACTTGTGCAAGCACAGGTTCTTTGTCAATCACTTCGCAACCCCCCCCCCCCCACCCCTCCCCGCACCCTGTTGCCGCGTAATGCCCGAGCGCCGAGTACTGTGCAGCGGACTGAAAGCGGAGGAAGAGGAAGCGAAGGGGGACACATCTGCACAATGAGCTTTGAAATCTTTTTCGAGAACACATGTTATTCGACGCGAAAAATGATAGGTAATATGAGTATCTAAGAAGTGAACCTCATGCTCATGTACATTCAATATTATTTTAACATTATTGTCGTATTGATATTCTGCAGGGATATAAACGCCTCAGAATCAATATAAATCAAGCTAACCAACTGAATAATTATTATGCAATTAAGTTAATGATTTCCAATTTACAACTGAATCATAATCCGCCCAGACAGCTGTGCATATTAAAGCGTCGCTTCCGAAAAGGGAGATGTTCGGCGGATTATCGACGAGGGTCGGTGTGCTGGGAAGCCATGATGTGGTTTTTTGGCGGTTTCCCACATCCCCCTAGGTGAATTCAGGCCTTATACCCAAGTCCCGCCTTAGTTACACGATTCATGAACATTTAGCAACTTTCAAGCACTCTCACATGAATGACACTACACGCACACTGCGGGGTACTCTTATTACGTCCCGGGAGGAGGGGGTAATGGGATGGCGACAGAAAGCGCATCCGCTCACGCCTTAAATTAACCGTGCCACAGCCGACAGTAACCATGCGGAACAAAGGCGCAAGTAAAAGATGAAGAAGAAGATGTTGATGTTTTACAATTGAACCATGCCAATCACGTTGAAGAGCAGCGCATCTCCAGCAAATGAACTTCACTTTTAATAGTGCCAGCTATAAAATCCAAGTAAAATAACGCAGAACAACGATGTTAATAATTGAACAGCGCTACGCTACTCCTCTAATGACACATTCGTTCCTCTCATTCATTCACCTTGCATTTATGAATCGCAGTGTACACTACTGGCCATTAAAATTGCTACGCCACGAAGATGACGTGCTACCCGACGCGAAATTTAACCGACAGGAAGAAGATGCTGTGATATGCAAATGATTAGCTTTTCAGAGCATTCACACAAGGTTGGCGCCGGTGGCGACACCTACAACGTGCTGACGTGAGGAAAGTTTCCAACCGATTTCTCATACACAAACAGCAGTTGACCGGCGTTGCCTAGTGAAACGATGTGATTGCCTCGTGTAAGGAGGAGAAATGTGTACCATCACGTGTCCGACTTTGATAAAGGTCGGATTGTAGCCTATGGCGATTCCGGTTTATCATATCGCGACATTGCAGCTCGCGTTGGTAGAGATCCAACGACTGTTAGCAGAATATGGAATCGGTGGGTTCAGGAGGGTAACACGGAACGCCGGGCTGGATCCCAACGGCCTCGTATCACTAGCAGTCGAGATGACAGGCATCTTATCCGCATGGCTGTGACGGGTCGTGCAGCCACGTCTAGATCCCTGAGTCAACAGATGGGGACGTTTGCAAGACAAGAACCATCTGCACGAACAGTTTGACGACGTTTGCAAAGAGCATGGACTATCAGCTCGGAGACCATGGCTGCGGTTACCCTTCACGCTGCATCACAGATAGGAGCGCCTGCGATGGTGTACTCAACGACGAACCTGGGTGCACGAATGGCAAAACCTCATTTTTTCTGACGAATCCAGGTTCTGTTTACATCATCATGATGGTCGCATCCGTGTTAGGCGACACCGCCGTGAAAGCACATTGGAAGCGTGTATTCGTCATTGCCATACTGGCGTATCACCCGGCGAGATGGTATGGGGTGCGATTGGTTACACGTCTCGGTCGCCTCTTTTTCGCATTGACGGCACTTTTAACAGTGTACGTTACATTTCAGATGTGTTACGACTTGTGGCTCTACCTTTCATTCGATCCCTGCGAAAGCCTACATTTCAACAGGATAATGCACGACCGCATGTACAGGTCCTGTACGGGCGTTTCTGGATACAGAAAATGTTCGACTGCTGCCCTGGCCAGCACATTCTCCAGATCTCTCACCAATTGAAAACGTTTGGTCAATGGTGCACGAGCAACTGGCTCGTCACAATGCGCCAGTCACTACTCTTGATGAACTGTGGTATCGTGTTGAAGCTGCATGGGCAGTTGTACCTGTACACGCCATCCAAACTCTGCTTGACTCAATGCCCAGGGGCATCAAGGCCGTTATTACGGCCTGAGGTGGTTGTTCTGGGTACTGATTTCTCAGGATCTATGCACCCAAATTGCGTGAAAATGTAATCACATGTCAGCTCTAGTATAATATATTTGTCCAATGAATACCAGTTTCTTCTTGGTGTAGCAATTTTAATGACCAGTAGTGTAGAAACGTTAAAAGCAAATAGATTCCTGACACCAGCTACAGGTGTCCACTCACTCTACTGTACACTAATTGAAGCTAGCAGTGGTTCCCAAATTTTCTTAGACCATTACCCCTGAGTGCAATTAGGCATTAGTTAGTACCCCCGCTCACCCCGCTGCCGTCTTTTACCCCCTCCCCCATATTATCAACAAATTTGGCGCCTAACTACACTGTAGAATCCAAGACTTATCTTGGAACACTTTTATTTTTAAAACGATGAAGGATGAATATTTTGTGTGTGTGTGTGTGTGTGTGTGTGTGTGTGTGTGTGTGTGTGTGTGTGTGTGTGTTTGTGTGTGTGTTAGAATGAATGACGTGGGAATTCGTGGTGCATCGCATGTGCTACCCACAACTCCTTCACAGATAAGAAAGCTATCTGTCCACAGTAAGGGTAGGCACTTGTTACAAAACAAACTTCCCCTGCATTATTCCTCTGCATTACGGCACTTGATTGACCTGTACACTGCAACCCCATTTAAAATCAACCAAGTTAAAATGCGTGCACTATATTTACTGTCCGTAAATCAGTTGATTGCTGCACTCCTAACCTCTGAACTGGCAGAAATTGGAAAACTTCAGGCTGTTAATTCTTTTCTAATACTATGTACAACACTATAGTAGCCCTTATGTAGTTATTGCTGTGTTGTATTGTCAATTAATTCATTTATCTGTTTCGAATCGAGTACTGAACCAATTTCTGGACTATCGCGGGTACTAATTACAACTTCAAGACATTTTCTTGAGAGATTTAGCATTTGTTACGAATATGTTGCACTTTTATATCATTAGCGATGTGAGGGACAAAGCACACAAAATATTTGTTTAGTGGGTCGACTAAGTGAGTAACATATAACATCCATCTCATTGATGCTATTAATTGAGAAGATGTAATTATTGATGACTTATGTAAGTAATACACTCCTGGAAATTGAAATAAGAACACCGTGAATTCATTGTCCCAGGAAGGGGAAACTTTATTGACACATTCCTGGGGTCAGATACATCACATGATCACACTGACAGAACCACAGGCACATAGACACAGGCAACAGAGCATGCACAATGTCGGCACTAGTACAGTGTATATCCACCTTTCGCAGCAATGCAGGCTGCTATTCTCCCATGGAGACGATCGTAGAGATGCTGGATGTAGTCCTGTGGAACGGCTTGCCATGCCATTTCCACCTGGCGCCTCAGTTGGACCAGCGTTCGTGCTGGACGTGCAGACCGCGTGAGACGACGCTTCATCCAGTCCCAAACATGCTCAATGGGGGACAGATCCGGAGATCTTGCTGGCCAGGGTAGTTGACTTACACCTTCTAGAGCACGTTGGGTGGCACGGGATACATGCGGACGTGCATTGTCCTGTTGGAACAGCACGTTCCCTTGCCGGTCTAGGAATGGTAGAACGATGGGTTCGATGACGGTTTGGATGTACCGTGCACTATTCAGTGTCCCCTTGACGATCACCAGTGGTGTACGGCCAGTGTAGGAGATCGCTCCCCACACCATGATGCCGAGTGTTGGCCCTGTGTGCCTCGGTCGTATGCAGTCCTGATTGTGGCGCTCACCTGCACGGCGCCAAACACGCATACGACCATCATTGGCACCAAGGCAGAAGCGACTCTCATCGCTGAAGACGACACGTCTCCATTCGTCCCTCCATTCACGCCTGTTGCGACACCACTGGAGGCGGGCTGCACGATGTTGGGGCGTGAGCGGAAGACGGCCTAACGGTGTGCGGGACCGTAGCCCAGCTTCATGGAGACGGTTGCGAATGGTCCTCGCCGATACCCCAGGAGCAACAGTGTCCCTAATTTGCTGGGAAGTGGCGGTGCGGTCCCCTACGGCACTGCGTAGGATCCTACGGTCTTGGCGTGCATTCGTGCGTCGCTGCGGTCCGGTCCCAGGTCGACGGGCACGTGCACCTTCCGCCGACCACTGGCGACAACATAGATGTACTGTGGAGACCTCACGCCCCACGTGTTGAGCAATTCGGCGGTACGTCCACCCGGCCTCCCGCATGCCCACTATACGCCCTCGCTCAAAGTCCGTCAACTGCACATACGGTTCACGTCCACGCTGTCGCGGCATGCTACTAGTGTTAAAGACTGCGATGGAGCTCCGTATGCCACGGCAAACTGGCCGACACTGACGGCGGCGGTGCACAAATGCTGCGCAGCTAGCGCCATTCGACGGCCAACACCGCGGTTCCTGGTGTGTCCGCTGTGCCGTGCGTGTGATCATTGCTTCTACAGCCCTCTCGCAGTGTCCGGAGCAAGTATGGTGGGTCTGACACACCGGTGTCAATGTGTTCTTTTTTCCATTTCCAGGAGTGTATTACAGTCTTACAAAATTGTGGTAATAGTAATGATCTTTGAAAATAATTTAGTTTCGTCACTGAAACAGAATCGAATCCTGTAGTTCTTACCCTCAAAAAATTTCATTTTACCCTTCAGGGAGTAATTACCCCCATGTTGGGAGCCGCTAGCTAGGTATTAACCGCCAGCAGCAGGGCGGAGCGTCTGACAAGTGGTGCGCGTGCCTGTTTAAAAGCTGTATCTTCAGAAGGTAATAAGTGTGAAGTATCGTAATTATGGCCCAAATTTCCGCGCCGGATCGGCACGGTGTCTGCCAGATTGCTTTATTCTCCTTAAAATATGTGGTCAAGATAGTGATGTTTCCTTGTTAAGTCTTATTCAAGCATCCTAGTGACTACCCCTGAATTGCTTCAAGGTCGTCACGTAGACTTACACGAGGTTGGTTTGAACGTTGTTCTTCCACATACGCTCCTGACACCTATGCGCAGAACCGCTGCCATACGCCTTGCAGAATGCCATAAGCATTGCAGAATGTCCTCTTTGCTCTCCTGCGCGAACAATTACAGGAAAGTGAATGAGAAAGGAATGTCGGTCGTAAAGGCAGGCTTTCAGCGAGATGAAGCGCGCAGACTCGGTAGTCAGCAAAACAAAGCGTGCCGCGACTTGTCTTTTGCGGTGTGACGAAACTTGTGGGCAGCGCGTGTCTCGCCTCTTGCACCAGAGGATGCAACAGCCGCGGAATGCACGGATCCTCCCGGAAGCTGTCGCCGCTGGTCCTACGAACGGTTCCGGTCGCTTGCTTAAGTCTCGTTCCTACTTTTTATCACCCGTCTTCTAAGGGATTTGATGCCACCCACCACGACTGCCTCTGTTGTACCATCCTATTCACCACAGAGTACGAGTTAACACTAAATGTTCTCGTTTATTTGCTGTATATGTTCCATTCTCTTTCTTCACCTACTGTTTTTACTATCTATAGCTCATTCTAGTACAGTGGTTTCCAACCAGTGGCTAATTACCGCCTCCCCCGTAGGGTAAAATAAAATTCCGTGAGGAGTAGGAACCAAAAGGGTTCGACTGCATTTCAGTCATGAAACTAATATTTTTTGAAAAAAGTCATTAGCATTATCGCAATTTTATAACGATCTAATACTGATTATATAAATTGTAATAATATTTTTTCTCAATTACTACCATCAATGCGTGACACGAAGTGGTGGAGGATACAGCCTGTGAAACAAATGTATAAACAACATCTTCTTCACATAGTCTGCCCACTACACACAATTTCGTGATTTTTACCATGCATCTAAGGCAGGAAAAATGAGATAAATGGGCAATAAAAGCTAAATATCTCATGACAATGTCTTCTCCAAGTAGCAGATAATTCTTACAATGGACCAGAAATCGCTTTATTTTTCGATTCGAAGCAAATAAATGAACTAAGTGACGGCACGACACAGCAGTAACTACGCAAGGGCACTACAGTCCTGCGCACATTATTATTATTATTACTGTTATCATCATTTGTAGCAATATTTAAATTTACGCCAGTTCAGAAGCAGGGAGACCAGCAATCAAATGATCTGCAGACAGTAAGTATATGCACAAAAGTTACCTTTATGGACTTTAAATGGGGGCGGAGAGTACGGCTGAAGCAAGTGTCGTGACGAAGAGGGGTAACAAATGTCTACCCTCACTGTGGATAGTTAGCTTCTATTGTAAGGAGTTGCAGGTAGCTCTCGCGATGCACTGAGAATTATACTGAAGCGCCAGAGAAACTGGTATAGGCATGCGTATTCAAATAAAGAGATGCGTAAGCATCAGAATACGGCGCTGCGCTCGGCAACGCCTATATAAAACAGCAAGTGTCTAGTGCAATAGTTAGATCGGTTACTGCTATTACAATGGCAGGTTATCAAGATTTAAGTGAGTTTGAACGTGGTGTTATAGTCGACGCACGAACGACAGGACACAGCATCTCCGAGGTAGCGGTGAAGTGAGGATTTTCTGTACTATTTCACGAGTGTACTGTGAATATCACGAATCCGGTAAAACATCAAATCTCCGACATCGTTGCGACCGGAAAAGATCCTGCAGGAAACGGACCAACAACGACTGAAGAGAATCGTTCAACGTCACGGAAGTGCAACCCTTCCGCAAATTGCTGCAGATTTCAGTGCTGGGCCATCAACAAGAGTTATCGTGTGAATCATTCAACGAAACATCACCGATATGGGCTTTTGGAGCCGAAGGCCAACTCATGTACCCTTGATGACTGCACGAGACAAAGCTTTACGCCTCGCCTGGGCCCGTCAACACAGATTTTGGTCTGTTGATGATTGGAAATATATTGCTGGTCAGACGAGTCTTGTTTCAAATTGTATCGAGCGGATGGTCGTGTACGAGTATGGAGACAGCCTCATGAATCCATGGACTCCGCATGTCAGCAGGGGACTGTTCATGGTGGTTGAGGCTCTGTAATGGTGTGAAGGGTGTGCAGTTGGAGTGATATGGGGCCGCTGATATATCTAGATACGACTCTGACAGGTGACACGTATGTAAGCTTCCTGTCTGATCACCTGCAGCCATTCACGTCCATTGTACATTCCGACGGACATGGGCAATTCCAGCAGGACAATACGACAGCCCACGCGCCCAGAATTGCTACAGAGCGGCTCCAGAAACACTCTTCTGAGTTTAAACACTTCCGCTGGCCACCAAACTCCCCAGACATGAACATTACTGAGCCTATCTGGGACGCCTTGCAACGTGCTCTTCAGATGAGGTCTCCACCCCCTTGTACTCTTACGGATTTATGGACAGCCCTGCAGGACTCAAGGTGTCAGTTCCCTCTAGCACTACTTGAGACATTAGTCGTGTCTATGTCACGTCGTGTCGCGGCACTTCAGCGTGCTCGCGGGGGTCCTACACGATATTAGGCAGGTGTACCAGTTCCTTTGGTTCTTCAGTGTATTTCATCATTCATTCTAGGACGCATACACACACACACACACACACACACGCACACACACACACACACACACACACACACACACACACACATACACAGCACATAGGAAGGAAACGTGCCATTCAAGATTTATAGCTGGGGAAGTAGGCTGTTGAGTATGGTAGTAATAAAAGTAGAAACAAGGGACTGAATGAACTTGATGGCACATGTGTGATGGCACTGACTGAAAAAAAAACGAACATGAAAAAGGTTATTAGAAATAAGTAGCACAAGTTCTCTCTATGACTTATTAGTCCGTAGTTTAGTAACACACTTAAGAAAACTAAATATCTTTTATTTTTCATAGTCTTGAAGATAAGTGTTTAAAAACGTTCTTTTTTTCTGAAGTTTAGTTAGGCCCTAATTTTGGTGATGATGTGGTGGAGGGAGGGATTGGGCCGGCCGCGGTCGTCTAACGGTTCAGGCGCTCAGTCCGGAACCGCGCGACTACTACGGTCGCAGGTTCGAATCCTGCCTCGGGCATGGATGTGTGTGATGTCCTTAGGTTAGTTAGGTTTAAGTAGTTCTAAGTTCTAGGGGACTGATGACCACAGATGATAAGTCCCATAGTGCTCAGAGCCATTTGAACCATTTGAGGGAGGGATTGGCTATTATCTGACTGCACTCGAGAATAATAGCCTAACAAAGGCTGAGGACACTGTGCTAGTACTATGACCGTTACTTCCTGATGTCTTAACATCGTTTTCTTGCTTCCTGTCCAAGTTTTCTCCATACTCCTTTATTCCTTTCAACGCCGATTCTGAGAGTAATTCATCATTTATGATTTAATTAATCCACCTAATTTTCAACATCGCCTTGTAGTATCCCATCTAAAACGCATCGATTCTCTTGTTTCCTGCTATTCTCAGAGTCTAAGACTCTCAGTGCTGTGCTCCAGCCTTATGAGTACATTCTCAGAAATTTCTCTGTCGAATTATGGCCTATGGTCGATACTAGTAGACCACAGTAGACTTCTTTGCTGGTGGTAGTTTACTTCTGATATCCCCCATACTTCGACCGTCCAATGAACCAGACTTGGCTCTGAGCACTATGGGACTTAACTTCTGAAGTCATCAGTCCCCTAAAACTTAGAACTACTTAAATCTAACTAACCAAGGGACATCACACACATCCATGCCCGAGGCAGGATTCGAACCTGCGACCGTAGCGGTATGAACCAGACTTCATCTACTACGTGGTTCCCAATTTTGGTGTTATGTTCATCTCTAACCTTGCTTCCACTACTGATCATTACTTTCGTCTTTCTGTGCCTTGCTCTCAGTCCGTAGCTTGTGCGCACTAAACTGTTCATTCCGTTCAACAGATATGGTAATTCTTCTTCAAATTCACTGTGAATAGAAATGTGATTAACGAAACTTATCACTGATATTCTATCACCGTGAGTATTGCCGGCCAGAGTGGCCGAGCGGATCTAGGCGCTACAGTCTGGAACCGCACGACCGCTACGGTCGCAGGTTCGAATCCTACCTCGGGCATGGATGTGTGTGATGTCCTTAAGTTAGTTAGGTTTAAGTAGTTCTAAGTTCTAGGGGACTGATGACCTGATAACTTAGATCCCATAGAGCTCAGAGCCATTTTTTGAACCTCGAATATTCATCCCAACGCTGAATCGATTATTTCCATAATTGATTGTTTGATGTGAAGATTTCACAGTAGAGGAGAAAGACTGCCTCCCTGTCTCACACCATTTTTAATCAGAGCACTTCGCACTATTGTTCCCAGTACACTAAGATGCATAATAGCCACGAAACAGCGACTTTCTATTCTTTTTAACACAATTGGCTTTAGTGAGGACAGGGTAACAGTCTTACGCAACTGGCGACTGTGAAATGCAACTTGTCGTTTTATTATACGTGAACGTGCGTAATATATGATTAATTTTATGGACGCCTTTGAAATATTGAAGACCGCTCATTTCGAAACCTCTGAGAGGATAGAACAAGCAGCTAAAAGCGCAACCCACCAATTCGTTTTGCCTCAGCTTAGGATGTGTCGCAGTTTTTATTCCCCTGCTTATTTCGTCATACGTTTTATGAACTGCTTGACCACACAATTTTATCATTTCTGATTGAATGAGTTTGTGTTTGTTTGTACATCCGTGCTAGTAGTGTCAGACTAGCTAGCTAAAGATCACGGGTTCGATCCCTGACTGTTGTAGGACTTGTATTTGTCACCTACAGCTAGTTTCACTTCTCGCATTTTTTTTTTACTTGAAAAATGCCGAGCTGTACCGTGGTTTGGAGATTTCCTTAAACTGTAGGTCCCCTTAAAGCTAGCTGGGCAAGCCAGTCGAAAGGTCAGCTTTACCTTTGGTTATTTAACAGACAGAAATGTGTGACTGCTTTTGGAATAAGTGTATAGTCGTAATAGCAGTGAGTCATCAGGTACCGATGATATTATTCGCGAAACCTTTTTAAAGCCACGTTCTCGCCTTTAAGGTTTACACAATTTTTGTAACACTTTAAAAGCGACGGTCTGCAGGAGATATACACTCCTGGAAATTGAAATAAGAACACCGTGAATTCATTGTCCCAGGAAGGGGAAACTTTATTGACACATTCCTGGGGTCAGATACATCACATGATCGCACTGACAGAACCACAGGCACATAGACACAGGCAACAGAGCATGCACAATGTCGGCACTAGTACAGTGTATATCCACCTTTCGCAGCAATGCAGGCTGCTATTCTCCCATGGAGACGATCGTAGAGATGCTGGATGTAGTCCTGTGGAACGGCTTGCCATGCCATTTCCACCTGGCGCCTCAGTTGGACCAGCGTTTGTGCTGGACGTGCAGACCGCGTGAGACGACGCTTCATCCAGTCCCAAACATGCTCAATGGGGGACAGATCCGGAGATCTTGCTGGCCAGGGTAGTTGACTTACACCTTCTAGAGCACGTTGGGTGGCACGGGATACATGCAGACGTGCATTGTCCTGTTGGAACAGCAAGTTCCCTTGCCGGTCTAGGAATGGTAGAACGATGGGTTCGATGACGGTTTGGATGTACCGTGCACTATTCAGTGTCCCCTCGACGATCACCAATGGTGTACGGCCAGTGTAGGAGATCGCTCCCCACACCATGATCTACATCTACATCTACATTGATACTCCGCAAGCCACCCAACGGTGTGTGGCGGAGGGCACTTTACGTGCCACTGTCATTACCTCCCTTTCCTGTTCCAGTCGCGTATGGTTCGCGGGAAGAACGACTGTCTGAAAGCCTCCGTGCGCGCTCTAATCTCTCTAATTTTACATTCGTGATCTCCTCGGGAGGTATAAGTAGGGGGAAGCAATATATTCGATACCTCATCCAGAAACGCACCCTCTCGAAACCTGGCGAGCAAGCTACACCGCGATGCAGAGCGCCTCTCTTGCAGAGTCTGCCACTTGAGTTTATTAAACATCTCCGTAACGCTATCACGGTTACCAAATAACCCGGTGACGAAACGCGCCGCTCTTCTTTGGATCTTCTCTATCTCCTCCGTCAACCCGACCTGGTACGGATCCCACACTGATGAGCAATACTCAAGTATAGGTCGAACGAGTGTTTTGTAAGCCACCTCCTTTGTTGATGGACTACATTTTCTAAGCACTCTCCCAATGAATCTCAACCTGGTACCCGCCTTACCAACAATTAATTTTATATGATCATTCCACTTCAAATCGTTCCGTACGCACACTCCCAGATATTTTACAGAAGTAACTGCTACCAGTGTTTGTCCCGCTATCATATAATCATACAATAAAGGATCCTTCTTTCTATGTATTCGCAATACATTAGATTTGTCTATGTTAAGGGTCAGTTGCCACTCCCTGCACCAAGTGCCTATCCGCTGCAGATCTTCCTGTATTTCGCTACAATTTTCTAATGCTGCAACTTCTCTGTATACTACAGCATCATCCGCGAAAAGCCGCATGGAACTTCCGACACTATCTACTAGGTCATTTATATATATTGTGAAAAGCAATGGTCCCATAACACTCCCCTGTGGCACGCCAGAGGTTACTTTAACGTCTGTAGACGTCTCTCCATTGATAACAACATGCTGTGTTCTGTTTGCTAAAAACTCTTCAATCCAGCCACACAGCTGGTCTGATATTCCGTAGGCTCTTACTTTGTTTATCAGGCGACAGTGCGGAACTGTATCGAACGCCTTCCGGAAGTCAAGAAAAATAGCATCTACCTGGGAGCCTGTATCTAATATTTTCTGGGTCTCATGAACAAATAAGGCGAGTTGGGTCTCACACGATCGCTGTTTCCGGAATCCATGTTGATTCCTACATAGTAGATTCTGGGTTTCCAGAAATGACATGATACGCGAGCAAAAAACATGTTCTAAAATTCTACAAGAGATCGACGTAAGAGATATAGGTCTATAGTTTTGCGCATCTGCTCGACGACCCTTCTTGAAGACTGGGACTATCTGTGCTCTTTTCCAATCATTTGGAACCCTCCGTTCCTCTAGAGACTTGCGGTACACGGCTGTTGGAAGGGGGGCAAGTTCTTTCGCGTACTCTGTGTAGAATCGAATTGGTATCCCGTCAGGTCCAGTGGACTTTCCTCTATTGAGTGATTCCAGTTGCTTTTCTATTCCTTGGACACTTATTTGATGCCGGGTGTTGGCCCTGTGTGCCTCGGTCGTATGCAGTCCTGATTGTGGCGCTCACCTGCACGGCGCCAAACATGCATACGACCATCATTGACACCAAGGCAGAAGCGACTCTCATCGCTGAAGACGACACGTCTCCATTCGTCCCTCCATTCACGCCTGTCGCGACACCACTGGAGGCGGGCTGCACGATGTTGGGGCGTGAGCGGAAGACGGCCTAACGGTGTGCGGGACCGTAGCCCAGCTTCATGGAGACGGTTGCGAGTGGTCCTCGCCGATACCCCAGGAGCAACAGTGTCCCTAATTTGCTGGGAAGTGGCGGTGCGATCCCCTACGGCACTGCGTAGGATCCTACGGTCTTGGCGTGCATCCGTGCATCGCTGCGGTCCGGTCCCAGGTCGACGGGCACGTGCACCTTCCGCCGACCACTGGCGACAACATCGATGTACTGTGGAGACCTCACGCCCCACGTGTTGAGCAATTCGGCGGTACGTCCACCCGGCCTCCCGCATGCCCACTATACGCCCTCGCTCAAAGTCCGTCAACTGCACATACGGTTCACGTCCACGCTGTCGCGGCATGCTACCAGTGTTAAAGACTGCGATGGAGCTCCGTATGCCACGGCAAACTGGCTGACACTGACGGCGGCGGTGCACAAATGCTGCGCAGCTAGCGCCATTCGGCGGCCAACACCGCAGTTCCTGGTGTGTCCGCTGTGCCGTGCGTGTGATCATTGCTTGTACAGCCCTCTCGCAGTGTCCGGAGCAAGTATGGTGGGTCTGACACACCGGTGTCAATGTGTTCTTTTTTCCATTTCCAGGAGTGTAGATAGATGGATTTGTGATTAAATCAGAAACAGTAACCACTAGACTAATGTAAAGTTGTCAAAAACCGTAATGTTGGGCAGTATTTACAATTAGAAGTATTATCGCTTGGAGGTCGAGGCTTGAACCGAATTTTTTGCATGAATTGTACACTTAAATATCACCATTAAGGCCGCAGCAGCAGATCGAGGGGAGAAAGGTTACAGATAAAAGTACCGAATATAATTCTAATTAGTGTAACCTTAAACCGACCCGTGTCATCATCTGCTATTTGGTTACTCATTTCGCTCTGTCAGCAACTGATGACGGAGCGTCAAAAATTCAGGGCTACAGCCATGCACAAAGAGAGTACATTAATTTTTTTAAGATTACAAGACGTGTTAGTACGTTTACGGAAGAATGAAAAATAATTCGGATATCTGGGATGCAAATATCTAATGATTACAGGCAAGACACAGGACGTAAAATAAACTTAATTTCAAATGTCGGACAATTACGGAAAATGTAACAAACCACAAAAGGTAGCTTTACTGCGTCAATGAATTTGTCTGAGGCAATCCTTATCCTTCGAGCTCAGGTATAGGACTGAATATGAGTACTTAGTTCTTACTAAGAAACAAAACAAAATACTTGAAAACGTAAATAAAACTTTCTTTAACATTATTAACGGCTTCTCTGCAAATGGTATTTCACTGAACAATGATAAAACGTAATAGAAGCAAATCTGTACTACATCTGGCAAGCCTACAGATTTAGGAATAATGCATGAGGGAAAAATCAATAAAGGAAGCAGAATATTTTAATTCTTGAGTGCTTAAGTTGAGGATAACCTTAACTTCACAATACCAGCTGATTTTTCTTTTCTGATTCATGGGATATAATTTTAATAGATTAAACTGATGAAAGCAGTGCTACAATTGAGCCTTACGATGATTCATTAACGCATTTCCGAAACCCGAGCTTACTGAAAAGCGACAAACATCAGCAATAAAGAGAGACATTGCTATAGAGAGGCAACGCCACGACCAGAGTGAAGCAAACTGAACAACCCTCTGCTTTGTTTTTTGAAGGCAAAAGAAAGAATAGTGGTACGTGATAGTGTGTCAGGAAACTACGAAATGACTTTCAATTATTAGCGTTTTGCAATTATAGCCAGAAGCTATATCGCCTGTGTGCACAATGCACTAACATTTTGTATACCGGTACACCGTCTCTCAGCCGCAGAAAGCCTACAAAAAACATGGCAGGCGAGATCCGCCGCAGGGAGCGCTAAGTAACGTGCGACAGTCTCTCACTGCATATTCTATCTATTTGATCGGCACACTAGAAAATGGTGGTTCAATGTGACTCGCAGCATCTCGTGACACAGGCCCACACAGCAGATGATCTGGGATTCAGACTGGTTCGTCACCACTCCCACCCCCTTGTGATTTCTTTCTAACCTTAAATCTGGCATGGTGAGAAGAAATTTTCATCGAACGGCAAACACACACACACACACACACACACACACACACACACACAGACACAGACACAGACACAGACAGAGAGAGAGAGAGAGAGAGAGAGAGAATGGAAGATGGACGAAAAATATTGGTTGGGTAATAGTTAGGCTAATATATTGGCGGAATGGCGCGCACTCTCATTTTAAGGTGACGAGCAACACTACCAGGAGTGCTGTGCTAGCGGCCGGCCGCTGTGTTTGGTATCTCGGGCGGGGCACCGGGTGACCCAGTTGTTCCGCTGTCGGCGCCCTCTTTATCGGGCACTCATATCCCCACCTCCCAGCGATACAACAGCCCTTCTCTGCATGAATACTGGCGCTTTATACTTGCTCTGGAGGTTTTCGGCTCCCCACCCAAAATCAGCTTTGTAGCCCTAGGCGAGTAAACTGTTTCCTCCCCTCACCCTCTTCCCTCTCTTCACCGGCCAAAATTTTTTCCCTTTTGATTCGTCTATCTTCTGACTGCTTTGATGTGGTCCGTCACGAATCCCTCTCTTGTAGTCCGCATCTCGTCCTCTAGTGGAAGCCGGCACGGTAGCTCAGCGTGTTCGGTCGGAGCGTTAGCTGCTCTCTGTAATTAAAAAAAAAATAATAACAATAAAATAAAAAAGAAACTGAGTGAATGGATCTACTGCAGTAGTAGCCCTTGGGCGGCCTGAGCGAGGCATGTAATCGACAGTTCCTTTCTCTCTGTATCTCCTCATGTCCGAACAACATCGCTTTGGTTCTCCTGTTGAGAGCCCTTCCTGGCACAAAGTAACAGTGCGGACGCGATCGAACCGCGGTACTGACCGTCTAGGCATGGTTGAACTACAGACAACACGAGCCGTGTACCTCCTTCCTGGTGGAATGACTGGAACTGATCGGCTGTCGGACCCCCTCCGTCTAATAGGCGCTGCTCATGCATGGTTGTTTACATCTTTGGGCAGCTTTTGTGACATCTCTGAACAGTCAAAGGGACTGTGTCTGTGATACAATATCCACAGTGAACGTCTATCTCCAGGAGTTCTCGGAACCGGGTTGATGCAAAACTTATTTTTGATGTATGTATAAACAGTGCTTGGGGTGGTAAGTTCGTATGGGACCAAACTGCTGAGGTCATCGGTCTCTAGACTTACACTCTACTTAATCTAACCTAGGCTAATTTACGCTAATGACAACACACACACACACCCATGCCCAAGGGAGGACACGAACCTCCGACGGGGGCAGCCACGCGAACCGCAGCAAGGCGCCTGAAACCGCGCCTATAAGTATTAATAAATGCATCAGAAGTGAAGCACAATTATAAAAATTACTTAATTTTTCCTGGAGGACGCTAAAAATACTTTACTTTTCGTTTTGGTCCTTGTATGGATCCTTATGTAGCATGGCCTATGGCAAATTTTTGGGTCTGAAACAGGAAACAAGGCGACTTGAAAGGGTTTCAGCAGGTGAACTTGGATATACGACGCGTCATGTTGAGCTCTTATCCAGCGGCATTGCCAAGAATAATTGCACTTGCAACAGTCACACAATTCATAATCAAGTTTACAAGAACTAGGACTAACTGTCAAAACTGAACAGACTTTGAGATTTAAATTAAACTCATAGAACACCTACATTTAAATAAAACTCTTTGACTTAACAACAATTAAGTGGACTCCCTGCACCACCAAAAACTTTCTTTTATAGACCCAGGACTGCATTAATCTGTCAATATGCGACTTATGATTAAATATATGAGATAAAATAATGATATATTTTTTGCGAGAAATATGCACTGTAACAATTACAAATTGTGTATCATATGTCCATATTCAAGAAGAATATAATAATTCCAATCCCAAAGAAAGCAGGTGTTGCCAGATGTGAAAATTACCGAACTATCAGTTTAATAAGTCACAGCTGCAAAATACTAACACGAATTCTTTACAGACGAATGGAAAAACTAGTAGAAGCCAACCTCGGGGAAGATCAGTTTGGATTCCGTAGAAACACTGGAACACGTGAGGCAATACTGACCTTACGACTTATCTTAGAAGAAAGATTAAGGAAAGGCAAACCTACGTTTCCAGCATTTGTAGACTTAGAGAAAGCTTTTGACAATGTTGACTGGAATACTCTCTTTCAAATTCTAAAGGTGGCAGGGGTAAAATACAGGGAGCGAAAGGCTATTTACAATTTGTACAGAAACCAGATGGCAGTTATAAGAGTCGAGGGACATGAAAGGGAAGCAGTTGTTGGGAAGGGAGTAAGACAGGGTTGTAGCCTCTCCCCGATGTTGTTCAATCTGTATATTGAGCAAGCAGTAAAGGAAACAAAAGAAAAATTCGGAGTAGGTATTAAAATTCATGGAGAAGAAATAAAAACTTTGAGGTTCGCCGATGACATTGTAATTCTGTCAGAGACAGCAAAGGACTTGGAAGAGCAGTTGAATGGAATGGACAGTGTCTTGAAAGGAGGATATAAGATGAACATCAACAAAAGCAAAACAATGATAATGGAATGTAGTCTAATTAAGTCGGGTGATGCTGAGGGAATTAGATTAGGAAATGAGACACTTAAAGTAGTAAAGGAGTTTTGCTATTTGGGGAGCAAAATAACTGATGATGGTCGAAGTAGAGAGGATATAAAATGTAGACTAGCAATGGCAAGGAAAGCGTTTCTGAAGAAGAGAAATTTGTTAACATCGAGTATAGATTTAAGTGTCAGGAAGTCATTTCTGAAAGTATTTGTATGGAGTGTAGCCATGTATGGAAGTGAAACATGGACGATAAATAGTTTGGACAAGAAGAGAATAGAAGCTTTCGAAATGTGGTGCTACAGAAGAATGCTGAAGATTAGATGGGTAGATCACATAACTAATGAGGAAGTATTGAATAGGATTGGGGAGAAGAGGAGTTTGTGGCACAACTTGACCAGAAGAAGGGATCGATTGGTAGGACATGTTCTGAGGCATCAAGGGATCACCAAGTTAGTATTGGAGGGCAGCGTGGAGGGTAAAAATCGTAGAGGGAGACCAAGAGATGAATACACTAAGCAGATTCAGAAGGATGTAGGTTGCAGTAGGTACTGGGAGATGAAAAAGCTTGCACAGGATAGAGTAGCATGGAGAGCTGCATCGAACCAGTCTCAGGACTGAAGACCACAACAACAACAGCAACATGTCCATATTTCAGAATATGTAAACAGAATCGCAAAAAAATCACTGGCTCCACTGAACTCACTTTAGTTCAGGGGCAGCCAAGATATCGGCCTGCGGACCACGTCCGTGCACCATTCCAGATGATATCCCTGTAAAATACTATAAAGATTATAAGAATGAACTTGCTCCCTCATTTAGATGTTCATGAAAAGGACTTAATTCCTCTCTTCCATGTCTCCACAGCACAAACATATGAACTTTAGAACAAAACCTTATATTCGGTATTTTGTTGGCAGTTTTTAATGCATGTTCTTCGACTTTTCCGATGAAAGAAATTGCTATCACTGTGCTTAAGGGGCTCCCCATAGCCGCACCATCTGGCTGTTTATAGAAATCATCGTTGTATTTGAAGCACATGGTCATTAGACAACCTTTAAATAGTTATGGAATTCAGGCAGGAAAGACCTGATTCAGCTGTCACAACACCTCATTAAGCAGAACGTTGGTAAACATCGATACCACATCAAAAGTAACTAATATGTCTTACAGTTGGATCACTATGCCATTTAATTTACTGATAAAATGAGCCAAATTCAAGACTCCCAGAAGCCCGCACATAGTCGTAATAGTGTGTCAAGAATCGACTAAGTGGGCGAACCAGTTGCAGTTACCGTAGATCTTAGCGGAATGTTTTTTTCATGAATTTTTAACAATCTATGAAGTCTTGATGGTAGCACATATGAATTCAACAGACCTTTCGGAACGCTATGCTCGATTAAGGACTTTCTTTTATCAACAGTATAATGGTTCTGAGAAGTTCTCAGTGGTGTTCTTATGTCTCTGGACATAATAAGTCGTTAATTTTACTATTATAGTTGGCCTCATACATAGCTGCTGTTGCAGTTTCTTTGTCAATGAGAAGAATGACATTCAGGCGTTTTATAGCAGCCCTCTCACCCACACTTAAGTTACTGTCAGACACTTTCTGCGAGCTAATACTGTTATTGCTTCTATAGATTTCTTCGGCTCTTAGCCGGCCGGTGTGGCCGAGCGGTTTTAGGCTCTTCAGTCTGGAACCGCGCGACCGCTACGGTCACAGGTTCGAATCCTTCCTCGGGCACGGATGTGTATGATGTCCTTAGGTTAGTTAGGTTTAAGTAGTTATAAGTTCTAGGGGATTGATGGCATCAGATGTTAAGTCCCCTAGTGCTCAGAGCCATTTGAACCATATTCTTCGCCTCTTACCATGTCCTCACTAGGACACTAGGAACGCCTGCTTCTATAATCGCTACAATTTCCTCTGTGGGCACAACTCGCAGAATAATGGCAAAATCTTCGCCTCTGGCAAGCACAGATAACGAATTTTCGGATAGATACAATGTGCTGGATCGTATGATTACGTTGCAAATTATCCAATTTCTTCTTCTGTGTCCTGGACGTTGTCAACACATGCTCCCCCGTAGTACCATGCAATAATCTGTCAATTTTACCTCAGTCACAACTACACAGTTTATTACTGATGGTAGTATAGAGAATCATTAACTTACAGTTGTGCTTTCCTGGTCCCGACGGGTCTGTTGAATATGGACTCGTATAAAGCCTTCTCTATTAATTTGAAAATCCGCCGCGCGCAGACCGAGGCGAATACATGCCTTATCGGAAACTTTGGAATAACACCGACTGCTGTGTAGAGAGACAGCAACTTTTGGAAAAACAACAGCTCATGCTTTTCTTCTGGAATCTTTCCAGGCATCGCACGTTTCTTGACTTCTCATCCCCATAGAGGCGTCTACTAGTAAAATGAAAACTTTCACTCCTGGAAATATCATGCTTATTAAAATATTGCGGGCTGTTATGCCGTGGTCGGATGATGGGGACGAAACCTTGGGTTTCCGACCACAGCATAACAACCCGGAATACTTGAACGTGCAATTAAAATCTCCCGTCTTTCAATAGTTACAGTCAAAATCGTCTAAGTAATTCGGATGCTCGAGATACTGTGTGAAACTACAGTCGTATAAAGTTAAGGGTAGTCGAAGTGATGGCTCATCTATTTGTTACAACGTTCCAAATATTGTAATAGTTAGTATACATGTGACTGAAATATAAACTTTCCGAGATTAAGTTCCCACATAATTGGGCTCGAATTTCACGCATGGTCCACGGTTGATGGTTGTAGACGGTGCTTAAAGTGACACTCTGTAGGAATCAACATGGATTCCGGAAACAGCGATCCTGTGAGACCCAACTCGCTTTATTTGTTCATGAGACCCAGAAAATATTATATACAGGCTCCCAGGTAGATGCTATTTTCATTGACTTCCGGAAGGCGTTCGATACAGTTCCGCACTGTCGCCTGATAAACAAAGTAAGAGCTACGGAATATCAGACCAGCTGTGTGGCTGGATTAAAGAGATTTTAGCAAAGAGAACACAGCATGTTGTTCTCAATGGAGAGACGTCTACAGACGTTAAAGTAACCTCTGGCGTGCCACAGGGGAGTGTTATGGGACCACTGCTTTTCACAATATATATAAATGACCTAGCAGATAGTGTCGGAAGTTCCATGCGGCTTTTCGCGGATGATGCTGTAGTATACAGAGAAGCTGCAGCATTAGAAAATTGTAGCGAAATGCAGGAAGATCTGCAGCGGATAGGCACTTGGTGCAGGGAGTGGTAATTGACCCTTAACATAGACAAATGTAATGTATTGCGAATACATAGAAAGAAGGATCCTTTATTGTATGATTACATGATAGCGGAACAAACGCTGGTAGCAGTTACTTCTGTAAAATATATGGGAGTATGCGTGCGGAACGATTTGAAGTGGAATGATCATATAAAATTAATTGTTGGTAAGGCGGGTGCCAGGTTGAGATTCATTGCGAGAGTCCTTAGAAAATGTAGTATATCAACGAAGGAGGTGGCTTACAAAACACTCGTTCGACCTATACTTGAGTGTTGCTCGTCAGTGTGGGATCCGTACCAGGTCGGGTCGACAGAGGAGATAGAGAAGATCCAAAGAAGAGCGACGCGTTTCGTCACAGGGTTATTTGGTAAGCGTGATAGCGTTACGGAGATGTTTAGCAAACTCAAGTGGCAGACTCTGCAAGAGAGGCGCTCTGCATCGCGGTGTAGCTTGCTGTCCAGGTTTCGAGAGGGTGCGTTTCTGGATGAGGTATCGAATATATTGCTTCCCCCTACTTATACCTCCCGAGGAGATCACGAATGTAAAATTAGAGAGATTCGAGCGCGCACAGAGGCTTTCCGGCAGTCGTTCTTCCCGCGAACCATACGCGACTGGAACAGAAAAGGAAGGTAATGACAGTGGCACGTAAAGTACCATCCGCCACACACCGTTGGGTGGCTTGCGGAGTATAAATGTAGATGTAGATTTTGCTGCTGATTTAAGAGGACATCTGACGCTCCAGTATGGTCCAAGATGGATAAGTCGAGCAGGGCTTGTACTTTGACCTCCAAGATCACCTGTCCTCAATTCTCTCGATTTTTCTACGTGGGATTGTCTCAGAACTGTACAGCACTCTCGGTGATACAGTTAAAGAACTCGAGTAGCGAACTGTACAGTTTTATCGAGGTTTAGTAAATGATCTGAGGGTATTTGAAACAATTCATGACTTGCTGCAGTGGGGACAGCTGTATTTCATCCAAATGCGCGGGCGACACGCGGGACTCCTTTAATAGGCACCAATGTACACTGAATTGCAACATGTAACTTGATGAAGTAGTACAGGATGTCCCTTTCAAACCTCATAAGTTTCAGACACCGAGGAAAAGAAACTGCAGTAGATATGGTAATGAAATTGCACCATGTGCTACAGCAACAGAGAATTTGTATTCCCGCATCACACGTGCCATCTATTATAGCTAGATTGCAGCATGATCGCATGAAATGAAATTGGCGACTCCACAGCAGCGCGTGGTTTTCTGGAACAAAATCGTCGATTACTGTGCAGAGAAATTATCGTGGGTTGTTTGGATGTGATTCACCTGATGTCACAATAATTAAGTAAATGTATCGTTAAGTTTATGCAAAATGGAAGTGTTCTGAAATATTCTAGCTGAGCATGTCGTAGTGTTTCGGGAGAGACGGCGAACGACATAAGACAAGCGTTTCCCATACGCTCACGTTACACAATTCGGCAGGTATCTAGGCAGTGTAATGTACCCAGCACGGCATTGTGTAGTACATCAGCGTCTTCGTTTGTGTGCTTGTAAAGCGTAAATTCTGCAGCATCTGATGCCGAACGACAGACCATGCCGACAACAATTTCATACGGGTATGCTGCAACGTACTGATACGAATGCCAGCTTCCTGGAAAGATATTTATTCTCAGATGAGGCAGCGTTTCACGTATCAGGAACGGTTAATCGGCGTAACGTTCGCATCTGGGGCTCGCAACATCCACACGCTATCACTGAACTTGTTCCAGCTAGTTCTAAACTGAACTTCTGCTCTGGGACAGGACTGCTGGACCGTTCTTCGCAGAAAAGACAGTGAATGGGTCAGTGTATCTGGAAGTGTGGGAGCAGTTTGTATACCCTCAGATACAAGACCTGTAACCGACCATCTCCTTTAATAAGATGGAGCTCCACCGTATTGGTCAACGGCTGTTCACAAGTTCCTGGATAAGAAGTTTCCAAATCACTGGATTGGACGTGGAAGACCCACTGCCTGGCCACCACGGTCCCCTGACTTCCACTTGTAGGATTTCGTGATAAACCGCATGAATACGGCCGAAGTGGACGATATTCCCATGTTAAGACGTCTTATCAGTGATGCCGTTGCAACAGTGACGGGGCAAGCGTTACGAAGAACATGGCAAGCAATTAAGTATAGACTCGATATTCTTTGTGCTGCAAATGGTTCACATGAAGAGGTGTACTGGTGATTATTTAACACATACTGTCATATGCGCTGCCGTATGGTGCACCTTCATTATCATAACTATTGTAAACTTTTTTCCTGGTATTTTGAAATGTGGCAGGTTTGCAAAGGACATCTTGTATTGTACTTCGTGTTAAGATAGGGCATGGGGTCAAGTTTACATTTATATACATTTGTGCTAAACAAGATAATGTTTCAGTCGCGGGCCCATGTTGCCTGGAACGGTTTTTTCTTCTATTATCGCATACTTTCACCCGTGTCAGTTATAGCTTATTGGCATCATATATAAAGTATTTTAAATGCTTCGCATACCTTTCTACGTTTTCTTATTGATTTTACTCCTTATACGTAACCACAAACCTACGAATAGTGACGTGACGCCGAGAATGAATCGAAATCAAGCGGCCTCGATATTATTCAGTATCTCGCACTTATCGGATTTTCCGACGTGACTTCATCAAATCGATATAAATGAATTTATTATTTTCAGAATTTTATAAGCATTCCAACTATATATCATCTACTTATTTCCCTCATTTCACTAATGATAGTAACTAGCCTCCAGCGCAAGGGTGGGAGCGAGGGCTATTGATTTGGTCTCATATTACGTGGCGGCAGACCAGATTTCCAAAGGTTCTCTCCCACTAATTGTGTCGTCCCCTGCTCATATATCTCCTGGTCGATGCAGGGCGCAGAGTAGAAGGTATCCATTTCCTCTTTCCTTCCTTTCCTCCGTCAAAATGCCCGTCATTCTCTTCTCCTTCTCCTCCCTTCTTCATGTACTTAAAGTGGGTGCCCCTTGTTCATTTTATCAAATGACTGAAAGGTGATTTATCAAACATAAATGTCAAAGTGGATAAATTAGAAGCTGTTGCTACACTTGTTTAGCTCTGGCCGTTCGTCACCAGCAACAACATCTGTATGATGTTCACTGCAGTATATAGGCCTTCTCTAGTGTTTTCGGTGCATTATTGTTTATCATGTATGTTTTGTAATATCATACATTCACCTTTAATGAAGTTGTTATGTCGGTCTCTTCTTCTCCCTTGGACTCTTGCAAAGAATTTCCGTTGTCCATCTACCATCCAATCCCCTCGTTACGTGTACAACCCATCTCCATTTATGTTTCACTATACTCATAACTACATCTACCACTCAAGTCGGTTCCCTGGTCCATCTGCTATTTTTCCTCTCTTTCCTAATAATTCCCAACATGCGCCTCTCAGTTGGTCGTGGAGCAGTCGTTAATGTTTCCCGTTGTACGTCCATGCCTCTTTGCCGTAAATCGAAACCGGTCGCACTCGCTCTGTGTGTAACTCTCTGTCGTCAGACAAACCAGGAGCTTAGTTTTCGAAACCCTGTTTAGTTTACCAATAGCAGTCCAGCCTACATTCTGCTTTTATTCTTCCATGGATTTCTTTTCTTCGCCGTTTACTTTTTGTATTCAGCCACTCTAAATACAAAACCTTATCCACTAGTTCAATGACTTCATTCTCAACATTAATCATTTCTCTTTTATTATAGATGGTTTTTAACCCTACAATCAATTTTACTTTATTAAATTCTTCCCTTAGTTGTCGCACTTCTTTTTCGTTAAAGGTAAGCAGCACTTAACGTGAATGTAAATAAAAATTTTGAGCACTTCCATTATTTATGGCTTAGTAGTCCATCAGTTAGCACCAAATGACATCGTAAGGAAGGAAAAACATACAAAAACAAATAGCTTGCAGTTTGTCTGGTTTTCTTCAGGTTCGATTGTGGAATAATGTTCATAATTTTACATTTGCTGTGGATTATGTTGTGAGGACTGCGACCGTCAATTGAAACGAAAAAAGTGTATACCTCTGCGTCAGACACAACGACGTTACTTCAACTACGGCGCTTTTTGATGGTTACGCCTTCATCATCAAGTGGAACGCAACTTCCACATAGCTTTTCTAATGGCAAACGTCGAAGATTTCTTGCAGCGTAAAGTGATGTTGCATGTCGTAGTTCAATCTCTTGCCAAAACGGCGGCTACTTTCTAAGCCACTATCAAGAATACTACTCGTAGTTTTCAATAGAAAGATGATCATGCGGCATATCAGATACAGACAGTTTATGTTATTGAGCAAATGACCAAAAATTTTTTTGCTGCATATTGAACTCCTTTTTGAGCCATTGGCAGCTTTAACAATGGGTAATAAAAGTTATTTTTCCTTCTAGTGTTGTAGGGATGTACACCACTGTTATTCTCAAATTGTGATGGATTATTTATTTCATTTCCAAATATATGTATTGTGACGGCGCAGTTAAAATGCCTAGCTCCTTCTTGAAGAGGTACCTACATGAACCCCACACATTATTCTTACAGCATGCTTTTGTCCAATCAGTACTTCCTTCTTAAGTGATGAGTTATCCCAGAAAATTATTCCGTACGACGTTATTGAGTAGAAATACGCAAAATATGTCAGGAAGTTGGTTTGTGTGTTTCGAACATTAGCTATTATACGAAGAGCAAAAGTAGCTGAACTTAACTGTTTGAGAAGCTCAGTGGTATGCTTCGCCCAGTTCAAGTTTTCATCTGCATGTACACCCAAAATTTTCGAGTATTTACTGATTCCTGCTCGTGTGCTACGCAATTGTTAGTATGACGCTCTCTGTTATAATACTAATATTGTCTAAGAAAAGTGCCAGTTTTGCTAGTTGAATCTTAAAGTGGAAGCTCGTCCACATTTATAAGGAACAGGAGTGGACCCAAAACTGAACCTTGAGGGACTCCCTTTGTGATTTTTGCCCTTTCAGTTATGAATTACAAGATCCTCAGGATCGTGGTTGCTATGAGACAAACGGAACTGGCAGGGGGACTTAGATGAGAGATGTATGAGATTTCTCTGGGCAGTGATCTGGGTGCTGTTGGCGTGGAGGAAGACCTGCTGCGGACGGCTGGTGGCTACTCTGTAGGGGCGTGCAGTCAGCAGTCCAGGCGTGTCTCGCCACGGCTAGAACTGGATGTCACGCATTTCGGCGCGGCGGAAGGTGCTCAGCAACCAAGCGTCATCTGTCGACTCTCTCCAGGAAATCTTCTGTTTTCCATCTAGACCACAAGAGTCTTCTTACCTGGCTCAAGCACATGTTTCCTTTCAAGGCGATCTCTTTGCCTTCTACCGAGCGAGATGGCGCAGTGAGTGGACTCGCATTCGGGAGGACGCCATTTGAAGAGCTTATTGCAATAGTGGTACAAGTCCATTTTTGTTCATATGGAGATACAGAGTCCTAAAGTTAAATGAGCGCTAAAAATCTGCAGTTGAGATACCAGAAATATTCAAGCATATGGCTTCTTGCTAAAGACGAACCTTTCTTTCTGTTTGTTGGGATCATTAATTTCAGAAGCATTATAGGCAGAAAAGTGGAGGTAATGGACTTGTACCACTATTGAAATAAGCCCTTCATTTCAAACCTGCGTCCTGGCATCCTAAGTTAGGTTTTCGGTTATTTCCCTAAATCGTTTCAGGCAAATGCCGGGATGGTTCCTTTGAAAGGACACAGCTCACTCCATCCCTCCCCTTCCCTAATACAATGGAGCCGATGACCTTCATGTTTGGTCCCCTCCCTCAAATCAACCAACTGACAATCTTCGCGTTCTCAGGAGCATGGCCATACATTCGACTGACTAGCTTATGTTTCTCTTCTGGCCAATCAACCTATTGTTCACAATCGTTTTTAAACTTTTGTACCGCACAATTCCCGTAGCTGGACGACCACATGCAGACTTTACTGTGGGTGGAATTCCTTCACTGGACAAACTCCATGTTACTAGTTAATAACAGACATCCTATGTCCTGTTCATTTGCCACCACCACCTTCTCCTTTGCTACCATTTCCCTTTCACTTCAATGCGATCTTTCCCACATTTCCCTCGGCAGGGAAGCACCTGCAGGCGCTAAAAGGCATTCATAGAAAGCTTTCTTTTCTTTAGCAAACCGCATTTCGTCCATCTCACATTAGTCTCAAGTCCTGAAGAGACTTAGGTAACTGTAGAGACTTAGGGAAGGCAGGATTCGGAGTGGACAGGGTCTTACTCAGTTACCTAAGGTTGCTCAGTTTTTTTATTTTTAATCAGTACACTTTATTTGGAACCAATTGCACATAAGGTTGACACTAAGGAACAATTATCAAATTTGACTGTTAAGACACAATGTCTAATAAAAAATTCTTAAGCAAGTTGCACTCATGGCTGAAGGCCTTATTGACGAGAAATTCAAGTTATTTGTCAGCTGAAGGCCCCAATAGTAATAACTCAAAACAATTTGACTGCTGAAGACCTAGACAGAAAATAATTAAGAACAAGTTCACTTCTCCAAGAAATACTAAAATATTATAAAAATGACAATCATGAACTTTTCACTATTAAGAGACAATATCTAATTAAAGATTCTTAAGACAATTTGCATTCAAGGCTGAAAGCCCGATTGACAATTATCACAATCTGACCAAATCAAGAGAGAAGTGGGCCTCAGACAGTCCTCCATGGATCGACTTGGGAAAGTCGCTCAACTTCAGAAACGGTGAGACAGGCAGCCAAGAGTTGTATTCAGTTAACCGGATGGCAACTCAAACCGGTGACAGTTTAAAGGCAGGCCAACACTCTTGCAACATCTACCTAACATCTGATAGCCAACACAACGATGGAATAACCCAGGCAAGGCGGAACCGGCGGACAGCACTGCGCCTTCATAATCCGGTGTTTAGAACATCCAGAAGCAGAAGGACCCTCTACGACCAAGGTAGTCCAGAAGAAACAAATATCCGAACCAAAATCACGGAAGCTGTCGAACTGCACACCTTACCGGACAGCAGCGGCAAGGCGAGGAAAGGTACACTGCCGCGAAAATACGCTAACCTCCAGGGCAGGTAAATGGGGCGTTAGCGGCCACTAGGCAGAAAAATACCGCTGGTTGAACTTCATCAAGAAACACAAGGAATTCGATGATTAATAATAAAAGGTGGAGGACAGCCAATTAATTTCGCCAACTCCAAACACTCGACTCGTTGATCTTTGTGTCAGTGACTCTGCGAGCAGCAATGCACAAACAAATGGCGTGATCTCAGAATAGTGGAGGTTTCACTACTGGGCTAATGTTCACTCAACTCAAACGTCCTGGGTACGGTGGAGAACGAGGTTTCGGCCCTTGGAACTACAGCCTCTCAATCTGGCAGTGCCTGCAAGCCGCCAGTGGTCCCGGCGGTCCTCGCACAGCCGGACCTCACTGCTGCTCCGCCTCAACAGAACTACCCGACACACTCTGACCCGGAAAACACTTGACGCCCTTCCAAAGATAGTACTAGGGTACTGGACACAGATAACCGCTGCTGCTGCCACTCACGGGCAGACAACACTAGCAAACGTACTGACGCCAGTAAACACGAGAACAAAACGAGATGCCACTATCCCTATTACATGATACCAACCTACCAACGGCACCCATGCGAGCCGCAACACTGCTCAATAACGTGTGCGATTTCTGCCATTTTAGAAGGTGGTTGAGTCTATGCCCCTCCCACTCTTCTCAACATCACAGAAAAACGTTCTGGCATACAATAGGACTTCACGGAAGCAGCAGGGGGGGGGGGAGGGAGGGGGGGGGGTGGTTCCTCTTCTGTCGGTCCTGGGCGGAGAGGGCCAGGCCTCTACTCTCAGATCCATTGTGACGAATACATTCCAGTGTTGTTCAGCACATTGTAAGATTGTTATCATCAGTTTCACCCTTTCCTCAAGGACTTTAACCAACACCTGTACACGAATGCGAGCACAAAATCCACTTCTTGATGTGTGCAAGGTTTCTGATCTTCACTGCATACACAACTGCTTCGAAATGCCCCCACAGATAGAAATCTAATGGGCGTGGTGGGTATATCTCGAGACCTCTACTACTTATCCATCTCTGGAGGTATTGAATATCAAGATATGCCCATGCAGTTAGCCTGTAATGAGGGGGCACTCTCTTATTCAAGGAAACTTGGAAATGTCCTACATTCAGAAAACATCGATGGCAGTACACCTTCGTCTGACTACTGCAGAAGATGGGCTGCTGTTAGTGTATTCTAAATGAAGATTGGCCCAACAATACTAATCCTTTATCCTCCACCAAAACATCAGTTTCGATGTGCCAACCTTCTTCGACGGTCTCGTCCAGTAATGGATGACATCTGACCAATATCTGTGAATCTGTTTCATTACCTCTCAGTACACAGAGAAGCTAGCTTTATTCGGAAACAATATCTCGTAGGGAAATCGACGGCTTTTGTCCAGCTTGCTTGTCACCCATTCTGCAAACTGAATCTAGGCGCTCCAGTCCGGAGCCGCGCTGCTGCTGCGGTCGCAGGTTCGAATCCTGCCTCGGGCATGGGTGTGTGTGACGTCCTTAGGTTAGTTAGGTTTAAGTAGTTCTAGGTTCTAGGGGACTGATGACCACAGCAGTTGAGTCCGATAGTGCTCAGAGCCATTTGAACCATTTTTTTGCAAACTGAACTAGACGGTGTGGATATCGTCCTCTGCGAGGTGTAGCATTTGCATTTTGTAAGGTTACCAATTTACTGTAGCATTTGCATTTTGTAAGGTTACCAATTTACATATGTTATGTGTGGGCAAAATTCTCATTATTGATTTACGGCTGATTCCAGTTTCCTGCGAGATGCAGCGAGTACTGCGCGCTGGTCTCTCGCCGAATGATGCCAGAACAGCGACTGATGTAGCTGTTTTGATCGTTTAACTTTTATTTTGTCTACGACAGAGTCAGTTTCGTGAAATTTCGCAATCGGTTTCACCAACATACCTTGGGTAATCTGTTAACCCTCTGGGTGGTGTTGGTTGAAGTCCTCTGCAGTAAAATGGGTGCTCGTCTTTCCTGGTATTCGGACGATCGTAGTGCTTTCATTTTCCGATAACCCCATCAGCTCTGACTTCGCCTGTATAGGAAAACATCAGTCATAACTCTACAATAAATAAAGCTATACCCAAATTAAAGGTACCATTGTTTTTCTCGTGTAATTCTCTATATGTGTAAACGTCACCTGACCATATTTCCATTCGAAAATTATGAATTTCACAGAAGATGGCGGCTTCCAAAATGGCCAAAATGTTGGTAACGCATTCTCACATGTTTTTCTTCTCTCCTATTTCATACTAATTCACTTTAAACTTCTGTTTATACGCCTATTTTTGCCCTAAGAGGATGGATCCGCAACTGTGGGCCACACAGTAGAACTCTCCCCTAACAAAATATGTAACCATAAGACATGTAATTAACTGAGAAATTTTTAAAGAAAGACATCACGCAGATTTCCTAGTGTGCATTGTCACTTTAGATATGATCGTCGGAGAACTCCTAGATGCAAATAAGTTCAATGATCAACGTTCACTAATTCGCCTCGTCGTTAATAAATGTGAGAAATGCTCGTTAAACGGCTGTCAGAGAGCCGTTGTATAATTATGTGGGTCACTGGAACACAATCCATCTGTTGAACAACTTTTGGGAAATGTGTCCTGGAATACTCTTCTGGATAATTACTGACAGGGAGACCACGCGACAACCGAGAGTCACATTGAACAGGTTTGACTTGTACAAGCCAAAAATTATCGAGAAAGTCGACTTCGAAGTTTGCCGACCGTCTTTAATAAGCTAATGCTAGGTCGGTGTCCTGTGACGTCTGCCTAGAACAAATGATGAGAACAACGACAAACAAAATGAAGAAGAAGAAGGAAAAATAATAGTTCACGGCGGTTTCAAATTTTTAAAGAAACGTGTATGCTCTAAGGCAGATGAAAAAAAATTAAGTTGTAACGTTTTTCATTTTAAAAAAATCTTGATTAATGATCTTTAAAAGTAGATCAGTAATTTTACATTTGCAATGAAACTGAATTTTTGTGTGCGATATATAGTTAGAAAGAAGAAATTCATTTTACGTAAAAATGACAGATATGTTTTACTTAGTATATATTGATGAATTTTATATTTAAATGACGTAGGTATTCGATCTGAATGAGGAAAAAAAGAAAAAATAGTGACCGAAAATGGACTCAATCCGACGTTTATCAGTCTCTAGCACTACCGATTTTTTTCACACTTTACGGAAATGCTCGTAGGACATGTACGTTTGTTTAAATAATTTGAATCCACCAGTACACGAACCCAGGCCACCGTCGTGGCTGGTGAGCACTCTACCACGGAGCCATACTCTTTGTCGAAAAATCGCTCTTACTTTCGCGTATATGCCCGGAAAACTTAAAAGTCTATTTTCACGAAAAATTTCGAGGGTTGCATTAAAGTGCTTTGGGGTATTGAGACTTGCATTCTGTACATCACCTACCATAAATATGAAACAAATCACAAAAATCCGATTGCCGTGTTGTCTTCTTGTGAGAACAACGCCTGATAACATCTACCTCGTTAGACCAGAAGCTTTCGATACTGTATTAATAAATAAAGAAAAAAAATCAGAGATATGTCAATACTAGAAGTGTACGACAGGGTCGCTCTGATCCTGGTGTACAGTTCGTGTGACAGTTTCAGGGGTATACATTTCCAGGAGCAGATGTGGATTCTGACCACAATCTATTTGTAATGAACTGTAGATTAAAACTGAAAAAACTACAAAAACTTGGGAATTTAAGGAGATGGGACCTGGATAAACTGAAGGAACCAGAGGTTGTAGAGTGTTTCAGAGAGAGCATTAGGAAACGATTGACAAGTACAAGTAGAAGAAGAATGGGTAGATTTGAGATATGAAATAGTGAAGGCAGCGGAGGATCAACTAGGTGAGGGGTAGTAGAAATCCTTGGGTAACAGAAGATATATTGAATTCAGTTGATGAAAGGGGAAAATATTAAAATGCAGTAAGTGCAGCAGGTAGAAAGGAATATAAACGTCTCAAAAATGATATCGACAAGAAGTGCAAAATGGCTAAGCAGGGATGGCTACAGGACAAATGTAAGGCTGTAGAGGCATATATCACTAGGGGTAAGATAGATACTGTCTACAGGAAAATTAAAGAGACCTTTGGAGAAAAGAGAACCACTTGTATGAATATCAAGAGCTCAGATGGAAAACTAGTTCTAAGCAAAGAAGGGAAAGCAGAAAGGTGGAAGGAGTATATAAAGGGTCTAAACAATGGCGATGTACTAGAGGGCAATATTATGGAAATGGAAGAGCACGGCCGGCCGAAGTGGCCGTGCTGTTAAAGGCGCTGCAGTCTGGAACCGCAAGACCGCTACGGTCGCAGGTTCGAATCCTGCCTCGGGCATGGATGTTTGTGATGTCCTTAGGTTAGTTAGGTTTAACTAGTTCTAAGTTCTAGGGGACTAATGACCTCAGCAGTTGAGTCCCATAGTGCTCAGAGCCATTTTTTTTGGAAGAGCACGTAGGTGAAGATGAAATGGGAGATATACTACTGCGTGAAGAATATGACAGAGCACTGAAAGATCTAAGTCTAAACAAGGCCCGGGAGTAGACAACATTCCATTAGGACTACTAATAGCCTTGGGCGAGCCACCTCTGACAAAACTCTACCATCTGGTGAGCAAGATGTATGAGACATGCGAAATACCGTGAGACTTCAAGAAGAATATAATAATTCCAATGCCAAAGAAAGTAGGTGTTGACAGATGTGATAATTACCGAACACTCAGTTTAATAAGTCACGGCTGCAAAATACGAACGCGAATTATTTACAGGCGAATGGAAAAACTGGTAGAAGCCGACCTCGGGGAAGATCAGTGTGGATTCCGTAGAAATGTTGGAACATGTGAGGCAATACTGACCCTACGGCTTATCTTAGAAGAAGGCAAACCTACATTTCTAGCATTTGTAAACTTAGAGAAAGCTTTTGACAATGTTGACTGGAATATGCTCTTTCAAATTCTGAAGGTGGCAGGGGTAAAATACAGGGAGCGAAAGGCTATTTGCAATTTGTATAGAAACCAGATGGCAGTTATAAGAATCGAGGGGTATGAAAGGGAAGCAGTGGTTGGGAAGTGAGTGAGACAGGGTTGTAGACTATCCCCGATGTTATTCCATCTATACATTGAGCAAGCAGTAATGGAAACAAAAGAAAAATCTGGAGTAGGAATTAAATTCCATGGAGAAGAAATTAAAACTTTGAGGTTTGCTGATGACATTGTAATTCTGTCAGAGACAGCAAAGGACTTGGAAGAGCAGTTGAATGGAATCGACAGTGTCTTGAAAGGAGGATGTAACATGAACATCAACAAAAGCAAAATGGGGATAATGGAATGTAGTCGAATTAAGTCGGGTGATGCTGAGGGAACTAGATTAGGAAATGAGACACTTAAAGTAGTAAAGGAGTTTTGCTATTTGGGGAGCAAAATAACGGATGATGGTTGAAGTAGGGAGGATGTAAAATTTAGACTGGCAGTGGCAAGAAAAGCGTTTCTGAATAAGCGAAATTAAATCGAGTATATATTTATGTGTCAGGAAGTCTTTTCTGCAAGTATTTGTATGGAGTGTAGCCATGTATGGATGTGAAACGTGGACGATAAATAGTTTAGACAAGAAGAGAATAGAAGCTTTCGAAATGTGGTGCTACAGAAGAATGCTGAAGATTAGACGGGTAGATCACATAACTAA
The DNA here is from genome assembly GCF_023864345.2 of Schistocerca serialis cubense. Classification (NCBI taxonomy): domain Eukaryota; kingdom Metazoa; phylum Arthropoda; class Insecta; order Orthoptera; family Acrididae; genus Schistocerca; species Schistocerca serialis. The sequence continues at coordinate 374,738,561 of NC_064643.1, read as the reverse complement.
TGAGGAGGTATTGAACAGAATTGGGGAGAAATTTGTGGCACAACTTGACTAGAAGAAAGGATTGGTTGGTAGGACATGTTCTGAGGCATCGAGGGATCACAAATTTAGTACTGGAAGGCAGTGCGGAGGGTAAAAATCGTAGAGGGAGACCACGAGATGAATACACCAAGCAGATTCAGAAGGACGTAGGGTGCAGTAGTTACTTGGAAATGAAAAACGTTGCACAGGATAGAGTAGCATGGGGAGCTGCATCAAATCAGTCTCTGGACTGAAGACCACAACAACAACAACACTACTAGGGTCAAGTTGGTTATTCTAATGCTTTAGATGTTCTACATAGCCTCCCTCCACTTGAGTACAACACAAAGAATCTACATGCAACTACATCAAACTACCAGGAAAGTCCTTCTTTGGGATGTTATTTAACTCGCGCGTCACATTCGCGCCTTCTTCGATCTTGGCGAACCATCAGAGACCCAGTCTGCACTTTAATGTTACGTAGCAGCAGCCTACCGATAACACCACGTTTTGCCATGTTTTATTTCTTTCCAGAAAGGAATTATCCGCCTTTTTCATTTCAATCAAGTCGCGGCAGGCGTCCACGAGTCCTTATAGTTGTCCGTTAACCAAAATGTGCAGGACAAATTTCGTACAGATTTTTCTCCTCTTCAAACATTCTGGAGAAAATCTGGAACATTTAACTGAGAGATGTTCATTTTCTTTCCCCATTGCGATTTGTGGCCAATCAACGCTGACACACGACGGGCGCACACCCTTTACTTGAGAATGAGGGCTCAGTTTTGAGTGGTAGGATGCACATCTGCTCTTTACACTTGTTAGTTCAAGCTCGTACCGTAGTTACTGCGCTGACGTCGATTATACGTCACGAATAAAACCAGGTTCGGATCATTTTGGATGGACGGGATTCAGAAGCTTTCGTCATGATGGTTTCATGAATTTGGCTCTTCCTTCTGAGCTCAACTAGCATAAACATCAAGAGTTTATAAAATTTACGTTTATGATTACACTGTTGGAGAAATAACAGGGGAATACAAAGTCATGATAAAAGATGCTGTCAACAAAATACACGGACCTTGAATAATTTCGAAGTTCTTACGCTGTTAAGTCAATATCCTTATGACCCAATGAACCAAAACAAGAATCATAAAACACAACGTTATCAGTTTTTTTATTTACGACGTGGTTTGGAGGCTTTGGTCCATCATAAGGCGGCAGTTCTGTTGTTCAGCTCTTGTGCATTGCTTCTGAGGAACCAACGGTATCGCCGGCCGCTGTGGACGAGCGGTTCTAGGCGCTTCAGTGTGGAACCGCGCGACCGCTACGGTCGCGGGTTCGAATCCTGGTTCGGGTATGGATGTGTGTGATGTCAAATGTTCAAATGTGTGTGAAATCTTATGGGACTTAACTGCTAAGGTCATCAGTCCCTAAGCTTACACACTACTTAACCTAAATTATACCAAGGACAAACACACACACACCCATGCCCGAGGGAGGACTCGAACCTTCGCCGGGACCAGCCGCACAGTCCATGACTGCAGCGCCTAAGATCGCTCGGCTAATCCCGCGCGGCTGTGTGATGTCCTTAGGTTAGTTAGGTTTAAATAGTTCTACGTTCTAGGGGACTGATGACCTCAGATGTTAAGTCCCATAGTGCTTAGAGCCATTTTAACCAACCAACGGTACCGAAATGTTTAGAACGTTTTAAGTTCTAGACATCCCGACATCGTTAGTTCTCCTGATTACGGAGGAAAGCCACCAAAACACGCCGTAAATAAAAAATTTAAATGTTAGTCACTAGTTACTTTGTGGTTTTCCTTATTCTTGAAGTAGACATCACGCAAACAGCATATCAAACACGTGCGTGGGTAAATAATTATACATTTTTCAGCAGAAATTATTTAAGATAGTTCAGAGTTTATGGATTAATATAAACAGCCCCTGTGAAACTTTGTTATGTATCTGACATTAAAAATAAAACTTTCAGATTTGTCTAAGTTACTCTTAGAGGACGTTTACGTTGCCTTTCTTGCACGATAATGGTGCTGCAAATCTTACGATGGCACCGCCTTCATTTGCTGAAACGAAGGTCAGAAATTTCGCAGCCTGTTTTTTTAGACCGCATTCGCGTTTGCGGTCAGCGCTGTTTGTATGTAATATGCGGTATTTCTGTTGCATGGTATCCTGCTATTGCGCAATAACTTTTCTTTTTTTTTGGTCATCAGTCTACTGACTGGTTTGATGCGGCCCGCCACGAATTCCTTTCCTGTGCTAACCTCTTCATCTCAGAGTAGCACTTGCAACCTACGTCGTCAATTATTTGCTTGACGTATTCCAATCTCTGTCTTCCTCTACAGTTTTTGCCCTCTACAGCTCCCTCTAGTACCATGGAAGTCATTCCCTCATGTCTTAGCAGATGTCCTACCATCCTGTCGCTTCTCCTTATCAGTGTTTTCCACATATTCCTTTCCTCTCCGATTCTGCGTAGAATCTCCTCATTCCTTACCTTATCAGTCCACCTAATTTTCAACATTCGTCTATAGCACCACATCTCAAATGCTTCGATTCTCTTCTGTTATGGTTTTCCCACAGTCCATGTTTCACTACCATACAATGCTGTACTCCAGACGTACATCCTCAGAAATTTCTTCCTCAAAATAAGGCTGGTATTTGATATTAGTAGACTTCTCTTGTGCAGAAATGCCTTTTTTGCCATAGCGAGTCTGCTTTTGATGTCCTCATTGCTCCGTCCGTCATTGGTTATTTTACTGCCTAGGTAGCAGAATTCCTTAACTTCATTGACTTCGTGACCATCAATCCTGATGTTAAGTTTCTCGCTGTTCTCATTTCTACTACTTCTCATTACCTTCGTCTTTCTCCGATTTACTCTCAAACCATACTGTGTACTCATTAGACTGTCCATTCCGTTCAGCAGATCATTTAATTCTTCTTCACTTTCACTCAGGATAGCAATGTCATCAGCGTATCGTATCATTGATATCCTTTCACCTTGTATTTTAATTCCACTGCTGAACCTTTCTTTTATTTCCATCATTTCTTCCTCGATGTACAGATTGAAGAGTAGGGGCGAAAGGCTACAGCCTTGTCTTATACTCTTCTTAATACGAGCACTTCGTTCTTGATCGTCCACTCTTATTATTCCCTCTTGGTTGTTGTACATATTGTATATGACCCGTCTCTCCCTATAGCTTACCCCTACTTTTTTCAGAATCTCGAACAGCTTGTACAATTTTATATTGTCGAACGCTTTTTCCAGGTCGACAAATCCTATGAAAGTGTCTTGATTTTTCTTTAGCCTTGCTTCCATTATTAGCCGTAACGTCAGAATTGCCTCTCTCGTCCCTTTACTTTTCCTAAGCCAAACTGATCGTCACCTAGCGCATTCTCAATTTTCTTTTCCATTCTTCTGTATATTATTCTTGTAAGCAGCTTCGATGCATGAGCTGTTAAGCTGATTGTGCGATAATTCTCGCACTTGTCAGCTCTTGCCGTCTTCGGAATTGTGTCCATGATGCTTTTCCGAAAGTCAGATGGTATGTCGCCAGACTCATATATTCTACACACCAACGTGAATAGTCGTTTTGTTGCCATTTCCCCCAATGATTTTAGAAATTCTGATGGACTGTTATCTATCCCTTTTGCCTTATTTGACCGTAAGTCCTCCAAAGCTCTTTTAAATTCCGATTCTAATATTGGATCCCCTATCTCTTCCGAATCGACTCCTGTTTCTTCTTCTATCACATCAGACAAATCTTCACCCTCATAGAGGCTTTCAATGCATTCTTTCCACCTATCTGCTCTCTCCTCTGCATTTAACAGTGGAATTCCCGTTGCACTCTTAATGTTACCAACGTTGCTTTTAATGTCACCAAAGGTAGTTTTGACTTTCCTGTATGCTGAGTCTGTCCTTCCGACAATCATATCATTTTCGATGTCTTCACATTTTTCCTGCAGCCATTTCGTCTTAGCTTCCCTGCACTTCCTATTTACCATTTCGTCTTAGCTTCCCTGCACTTCCTATTTATTTCATTCCTCAGCGACTTGTATTTCTGTATTCCTGATTTTCCCGGAACATGTTTGTGCTTCCTCCTTTCATCAATCAACTGAAGTATTTCTTCTGTTACCCATGGTTTCTTCGCAGCTACCTTCTTTGTACCTATGTTTTCCTTCCCAACTTCTGTGATTGCCCTTTTTAGAGATGTCCATTCCTCTTCAACTGTACTGCCTACTGCGCTATTCCTTATTGTTGTATCTATAGCGTTAGAGAACTTCAAACGTATCTCGTCATTCCTTAGTACTTCCGTATCCCACTTCTTTGCGTATTGATTCTTCCTGACTAGCGTCTTGAACTTCAGCCTACCCTTCATCACTACTATATTGTGACCCGAGTCTATATCTGCTCCTGGGTACGCCTTACAATCCAGTATCTGATTTCGGAATCTCTGTCTGACCATGATGTAATCTAATTGAAATCTTCCCGTATCTCCCGGCCTTTTCCAAGTATACCTCCTCCTCTTGTGATTCTTGAACAGGGTATTCGCTATTACTAGCTGAAACTTGTTACAGAACTCAATTAGTCTTTCTCCTCTTTCATTCCTTGTCCCTAGCCCATATTCTCCTGTAACCTTTTCTTCTACTCCTTCCCCTACAACTGCATTCCAGTCGCCCATGACTATTAGATTTTCGTCCCCCTTTACATACTGCATTACCCTTTCAATATCCTCATACACTTTCTCTATCTGTTCATCTTCAGCTTGCGACGTCGGCATGTATACCTGAACTATCGTTGTCGGTGTTGGTCTGCTGTCGATTCTGATTAGAGCAACCAGGTCACTGAACTGTTCACAGTAACACACCCTCTGCCCAACCTTCCTATTCATAACGAATCCTACATCTGTTATACCATTTTCTGCTGCTGTTGATATTACCCGATACTCATCTGACCAGAAATCCTTGTCTTCCTTCCACTTCACTTCACTGACCCCTACTATATCTAGATTGAGCCTTTGCATTTCCCTTTTTTAGATTTTCTATTTTCCCTACCACATTCAAGCTTCTGACATTCCACGCCCCGACTCGTAGAACGTTATCCTTTCGTTGATTATTCAATCTTTTTCTCATGGTAACCTCCCCCTTGGCAGTCGCCTCCCAGAGATCCGAATGGGGGACTATTCTGGAATCTTTTGCCAATGGAGAGATCATCATGACACTTCTTCAAATACAGGCCACATGTCCTGTGGATACACGTTACGTGTCTTTAATGCAGTGGTTTCCATTGCCTTCTGCATCCTCATGACGTTGATCATTGCTGATTCTTGCGCCTTTGGGGGCTACTTCCCAGCCCTAGGACAAGAGAGTGCCCTGAACCTCTATCCGCTCCTCCGCCCTCTTTGACAAGGCCGTTGGCAGAATGAGGCTGACTTCTTATGCCGGAAGTCTTCGGCCGCCAATGCTGATTATTTATCAAAATTTAGGCAGTGGCGGGGTATCGAACCCGGGACCGAAGACGTTTTGATTATGAATCAAAGACGCTACCCCCTTTTTTTTTTCTTTAAATCTCATTTCGTTCGCTTTTGTTCGTTGCATCTGCTCGTGGCGGACGTCGTAAGACATCCGTTTAAATTCGTTGTTGATCGATTAGCTCAGTTTTTTTATTACAGAGGGCTGCTAACCCTCTGACCGAACACGCTGAGCTACCGTGCCGGGTACCCCTAGACCACGGCGCAATAACTACGACAACGCAAATAAAATCGTTTGAAATTTTTGAATGAGCCGGGAAGAGTTGAGATAAGCTCGAGTTCTGCAGATTTTGCTTGCAGTTTCAGGTTACCGAGTAGTAAAACCCAACAGCTTCTTGCAAAAATATGGATATAAAACGCGAGGCTACTGTAAAGCCAGGAAATATTATGAAACGCCAGCAGACTTGGCTGGAATTAAACTGCAGCTACCAACTGCCGTTCTCAGCGACGTAAAGTCTGGCGCTATAAAAGCAAACAAAAGGCTATAAAGATGATAAAGTACGGAGAGCGTCGAGGCTCGTGTCACGGTGCATTAATATCATTAAAGCTACCGCGCTCCAGCCGACAAGAATTTCCCAGGTCTGCAAAAACGAGGGATGTTTTTAAGTCTTTTATAAGATAATAACACCGGGTCTCTCTTGTACGATGTAAACAACCTTGGTTCTTATTCGCGACGGAGGTGATCACGGCATATTTATGTGTCTCTCCTTCGACGTTATGTGGCAACACTAACCCTAGTGTTCCGTATTTTCCATTTAGTTGTTCTTTATATTACCAAACTGGCTATCGTGGTTCTAGCACGTAGATCAACAGACTCCAGGCTTGGAGGTCTCGGGTTCAGTCCAGGATAGAGGCGAGGCTTTCTCCTCGTTGTATACCCTCCAGGAATGTTCTAAATCACTCAGCCTTCTTTCGAATGCCAGTGATCATTCTCGTAAGGTTAAAAACGGCCGGGGCGAGGAATACCTACACTCTCGCACCACCCATCCCTCCTAGTGCCTCGGCACTCCACCTGCAGTTAGCCCGAAGGTCCGCTCAAGGGTCGCGCCGCGGACTTTACTTTTTCTACTATCAAATATTCCGTCCTCCAGAAAAAAAACTTTGATGGATACCAAAATGGTACTACAGACAAGTCTACGGAATACACAGATTTACTCGTTTCCTTCTGCTAACTGGAGCTGGGTGAAGCTCATGATGGCATGGTTGCGTGACTAAGACAGCGACAAGCTTAATAAAGCGAGTTATCATCAGATCTGCATTGTGCTAGATTGTTAACCCTATAAAACATTGGGCAATAAGTAATACACAATCGAATCTAACTCAGTGACAGTCAACGCTGGTAAATTTTATTTTATATATATATATATATATATATATATATATATATATATATATGCTGTTGTTGTGGTCTTCAGTCCTGAGACTGTCACGGCTGCAAAATACTATCGCGAATTCTTTACAGACGAATGAAAAAACTAGTAGAAGCCAACCCCGAGGATGATCAGTTTGGATTCCATAGAAATATCGGAACACGTGAGGCAATACTGACCCTACGACTTATCTTAGAAGCTAGATTAAGGAAAGGCAAACCTACGTTTCTAGCATTTGTAGACTTAGAGAAAGCTTTTGACAATGTTGACTGGAATACTCTCTTTCAAATTCTGAAGGTGGCAGGGGTAAAATACAGGGAGCGAAAAGCTATTTACAATTTGTACAGAAACCAGATGGCAGTTATAAGAATCGAGGGGTATGAAAGGGAAGCAGTGGTTGGCATGGGAGTGAGACAGGGTTGTAGCCTCTCCCCGATGTTATTCAATCTCTATATTGAGCAAGCAGTGAAGGAAACAAAAGAAAAATTCGGAGTAGGTATTAAAATCCATGGTGAAGAAATAAAAACTTTGAGGTCCGCCGATGACTTTGAAATTATGTCAGAGACAGCAGAGGACTTGGAAGAGGAGTTGAACGGAATGGACAGTGTCTTGAAAGGAGGGTATAAGATGAACATCAACAAAAGCAAAACGAGGATAATGGAATGTAGTCGAATTAAATCGGGTGATGCTGAGGGAATTAGATTAGGAAATGAGACACATAATGTAGTAAAGGAGTTTTGCTATTTGGGGAGCAAAATAACTGATGATGGTCGAAGTAGAGAGGATATAAAATGTAGACTGGCAATGGCAAGGAAAGCGTTTCTGAAGAAGAGAAATTTGTTAACATCCAGTATTGATTTAAGTGTCAGGAAGTCGTTTCTGAAAGTATTTGTATGGAGTGTGGCCATGTATGGAAGTGAAACATGGACGATAAATATTTTGGACAAGAAGAGAATAGAATCTTTCGAAATGTGGTGCTACAGAAGAATGCTGATGATTAGATGGGTAGATCACATAACTAATGAGGAAGTATTGAATAGGATTGGGGAGAAGAGAAGTTTGTGGCACAACTTGACTAGAAGAAGGGGTCTGTTGGTAGGACATGTTCTGAGGCATCAAGGGATCACCAGTTTAGTATTGTAGGGCAGCGTGGAGGGTAAAAATCGTAGAGGGAGACCAAGAGATGAATACACTAAGCAGATACAGAAGGATGTAGGTTGCAGTAGATACTGGGAGATGAAGAAGCTTGCACAGGATAGAGTAGATGGAGAGCTGCATCAAACCAGTCTCTGGACTGAAGACCACAACAACAACATAAAACCTTTTAAGCCGTGCAAGTGTTATTAAGTACCGCGGTTCCAAATAGTTAAGTACCAAAAGTTTACTAATACTAGGGTATTCTAAATTGAGCACTTCAGGAACTAATGGTCGGAAATAACTTAACTCATAAACAGCTTATATACAAACCAATTGGCAGCATGGGCCAACGTATCAATATGACGTTGCGCTTCTCTGACTGGAAGCATGCACTGATATAGTCGTTAAGGATGTTTTGAGGCAAGCTGGACCACAGCTGTTGTAAATGATCCGTGATAGCCCAGACTCTTGCCCAAGAAGGTGCCACACCAGTTCCATTGGGGACAGATCGGGGGATCTCAGTGGCCTCGAGAGTACCTTAGCATCACACAGACACGTTCTATGTGTGGACGAGCATTGTCTTGTTGAAAAATGGTACCATGATATTATCGCACCAGAAGTTACGAGGACGGAGTATATCCGTGGCATATTGTTGTGTAGGCGGAATTCTCTTAATCAGTACCAGCCGTGACCTGGTCATATCCGACGGTCCCCTACGCCAAGACTTCATGTGGCTTACACCTTTCCAAAGCATTAGAAGATGGGGTCTCTTCCCAGGTCGCAACCCTACTCACTGACGATCGTCATCCGGGTTAGTGTAGAACCGCGATCCATAGCTGAATACAGCGCGACGTCATTCGTCAGCTGTCCATGTTACCTGCTCACGATACCACTCCCAAAGGAGCCGTTTGTGCTGTGGTACTTATATCAGGCCACACATGGGACTGTAATTCTCTATTCCGGCTGCTGCTAGTCTGCGACCAACGGATATTGCAGAGTCCATTACTTGTTCTTGGATGGCATGCGCAGGTGTCTAGGGGTTAATATAACGTACTGCGGTACGTTGATCCTTCCTTGCGATTGTCAGACGTGGTCGAGTAAACCTGCCCTCACGTTCCATTAAACTCAGGCCACTATTACATATAAAGTATCACAAATTTGGTTGCTGAACGATTCAACCAGCAGGCCAAATGGAGACCAAGAATGAGATCCTTTTAAAGTCTGTCCGGTGCTGGTATCTCCGTGTCCTTCACAGTGACTACTCAACATCTGACGCTGTTCATGCTCGTTATATACCCTATCAGGCCTGGTAGGAATAACGCAAGCAACATTAATGCAATCTGGTGATCCTCTGTATCTTACACTTTTTTGTCAGTGGATCGATTTCATAAAACAAAATTTTTCTGGCACCTGCCTGAGAAGAGTAGAGGAAAATTAATGAAAGGTTGAAGCTTATGTAAGAGTGATGATTTTAATCCTGTTCTTCGAGTTTCCTTCCGAAACAACTTCGTTCAATGTAAAAGGAATCTAGTTTTTATTTCAAATAATATTTGAAAATAAAGCATATTCTGAGATCTAAAGTAGACAAAAAAAGCAACGAAACGTTGGTAATGTTTTTTTAGCGACTCTTCCTACGACCTCCACTAATATTTCTAGAATCACGTTTATTTTTTATTTTATTTTTTAAGCACATACATTCATCATCATTCAGTGCGGTATCAGTCCCAGAATTTTGTTTTTCCGATAGCGGTAGTTGTACGTTAACAGTGATACACAGCAGCGTGGACAGATTTTCTGATGAGGAGTTTGCCCTTATGGACCTCTATACGGTTTCCCTGGTTGCAGTGGGAGAGTGGCACAACGGCGCTCCCCTGAGCCGTCTCTGCAGCGACGACGAGCTCATTACAGCACTTTTGCATCTGCAACTTTTGCAACTCTCCGTCACTAATCCTATCCATACTGCGGCGTGTCGCCGTTACCTTACAGTTAACACTGCCGGGAAAAACCAATCCGAGACAGGAGCGAGCTGTACTGAATACAAGCTGAAAGGCGAAGAACGGAGCGGTCATTACCGTTGTGAACAAGTACCGCGACACGCAGAGCGTATCGTCGACGTTTACACGGTAGCAAGGACTGGCAGCTGACCGTGAACGTTCCCTAAATGTAACATATTACGCAAACGTAGAAAAAGTAATCCGCAATTATACAACTACAATTACTCATGAAAAATTGCTGGAAATAGTAACTATCGTAAAATATCAACGAGTATCTACCTGGACCAACCTTGAGTGTAATCACCACTTAGAACTACACTCATGCTCATAAATTAAGGATAATTGCAGAATGTGGTGCCACACAACGTGGCACTACCCAGAACTGGCGCTAATAGCATAGGCACATAGGGAAGACACACGACACAGATATGTATTGGTGATAAGTCGAGAAAACCGTCCCGAAACACATGTGTTTCAAAACGCCACTGTTTCCTGCACATATAGCCCGACATTAATATGGGATATGATCACCATGCACACGTACACAGGCCGTACAACGGGTTGGCATTTTTTGGATCAAATGGTCGAGCAGCTGCTGGGGTATAGCCTTCCATTCTTACACCAGTGCCTGTCGGAGCTCCTGAAGTGTCGTAGGGGTTTGAAGACGTGCAGCGATTCGTGGACCGAGAGCATCGCAGACGAGCTCGATGGGGTTTAGGTCTGGAGAACAAGCAGACCACTCCATTCGCCTGATATCTTCTGTTTCAAGGTACTCCTCCACAATGGCAGCTCGGGCGGGGGGGTGGGGGTGGGGTGCGTTATCATCCATCAGGAGGAAGGTGGGACCTACTGCACCCCTGAAAAGACGGACATACTGATGCAAAATGACGTACCGATACACCTGACCTGTTACAGTTACTCTCTTAAAGACATGCAGGGGTGTAATTGCACCAATCATAATCCCACCCCACACCATCAATCCCTCCATACAGATCTCTTTCAAGGACATTAACGGGTTAGTATCTGGTTCCTGGTTCACGCCAGATGAAAACCCGGCGAGAGTCACTGTTCAGACTGTGGTGTCACCGCCAGACACCACACTTGCTAGGTGGTAGCCTTTAAATCGGCCGCGGTCCGTTAGTATACGTCGGACCCGCGTGTCGCCACAATCAGTGATTGCAGACCGAGCGCCGCCACACGGCAGGTCTAGAGAGATTTCCTAGCACGCGCCCCAGTTGTACAACCGACTTTGCTAGCGATGGTTCACTGACAAAATACGCTCTCATTTGCCGAGACGATAGTTAGCATAGCCTTCAGCTACGTCATTTGCTACGACCTAGCAAGGCGCCATGTTCAGTTACTATTGATATTGTGAATAATGTACAGTCAAGAGCGACGCTCATCATTAATGGATTAAAGTTAAGTATTCCACCAGCTAAGTCCGTTTTTCTAAAGTCTAATTTCCTTGTCCTGTTCCAGACCTGACGCCAGCCTGCATGAGCTAAAACGCGTGCCTTTCGGCTTCCTCTAATAATCACGGTGTTGGCTCTCCTGCCAACCAACAACACAGACTATACCTGGACTCGTCCGTGAATATAACCTGGGGCCACTGTTCCATTGACCATGCACTGCATTCTTTACGGGCTCTCCTGTGACCAGGGGTCAGTAGAATGCACCTTGCAGGTCTCTTGGCGAATAAACCATGTGTGTTCAGTCGTCTGTAGACTGTGTGTCTGGAGAAAACTGTGCTAGAGGCTGTGGTAAAGTCCCGAGCAAAGCTACCTGCAGTACTCTGTTGCCGTCTGCAGGCACTGATGGTGAGATATCGGTTTCTTGTGGTGTTGTTCACTGTGGACGTCCCGTACTGTATCGCCTGGATACGTTTCCTGTCTGCTGGAGTCGTTGTCAGAATCGTGAGATCATACTTTGTGGCACAAGGACGGCCTGTGCTACGACCTGCTGTGTTAGACCAGCCTCCAATCGCCCTAGTATTCTAACCCTCATAACGTCATCAATATGTGTTCTTTGAGCCATTTTCAACACACCGTCACCATTAGCACATCTGAAAATGTCTGCACAGTTACTCGCTGCACCGTACTCTGACATGCACCAATACACCTCTGCGTATGTGGACTACTGCCAGCGCCACCGTGCGAAGACCGCAGGTCGATTGCACCGCACGGGCATACCCCGAGGCGATTGAAGCCCGCAAATCGCCCACCAGAGAGTTGTTTCACCACGTATCCTTAATTTGTGAGCATGAGTGTAACAATAGGAAAGGCAGATGCCAGAATGACATTCATAGGAAGAATGTTACGGAAATGTAGTTCATCCACTAAGGAAATGGCTTACAAGGCATTAATATTTGAACCCTATCTGGTGGGACTGATACAAGAGATAGACGAAATACAGCAGAACGGTTTAGCTTGCGCGAGAGTGTTACAGAGATGCTCAACAAACTCCATTGGCACGACCCTACAGGAGTGGTGTTGTGCGTCACGGGGAGGTTTACTATTGAAGTTTCTAGAAAGTACTTCACGGGAAGAGTTGGACAAAATATTACTTCTTCCAACATACATCTCGCAAAATGATCATTATTGCTAGTACAGAGGCTTATTGACAATCATTCTTCCCAAGCATCATTTGCGAGTGGAACACGGAAGTCGGGGTATCAGATAGTGGTACCTGAAGTACTCTCCGTCACATACAGTCAGGTGGTGTGCGGAGTATTGAAGTACATGTAGATGTTGTTCCAAATATGTTGAGTTGAATATCGAATCAAAAATTAGTGGGAGTAACAAATCAAACGAAATGCAATTACTCTGCAATGAGCTGTCAGAGACCATGGGCGTCTTGTACCAAAATGAAAAGTATCGCTGAACGACCTCCGTAATTTTGCCTGTGGAGTTCGGGTTCGCCATGTACGAGGTGTGCGGGAAAGGTAATGAGATTGACAACACTGCGAGCGATCTGGCAACGCTGTGTTGTTCTACTTGAGTAGACTGGTGTGCTCATCCCTTCCAGGTGCTCAGTCTGAGTTTCAGCTACGTACAGCCATCACGTGAGTTTTGAGAGTGCTATTAATATTGTTGCAATTTTTCTTGTGTCTTACGAAAATGGAACAGTGGAATTTAGAGTATCGTTATGCAATCAAGTTTTGTGTTAAACCTGGGTAATCTGCGACTGTCGCAGTTGAAAAGCTGAAACAGCCCTATGGGTAACATTCCTTATCAAGACCACAAGTGTTTCGTTGGCACAGATATTTTTTTGACTGCAGAGACCTTCAACTTGAAAAACGGACGAAAACGTCAAACGTGTGCGTGCTCTTGGGAGATCGGACCAACATTTAATAATAAGGATGATGGGTGACTCACCGTACATCAAATTTCGACCGAAGATTTCCACATACGAAATGTTTGTGCCAACATGACACTGAAGAACCTCGCAATTGAGCAGAAGGACATTGAAGAATCGTATGCGTTGATATTCTTGAGAGAACTGTCAACGACTATGACTAGTTCAGTCGTGTGATGACAGATGATTTTTGAGTACGATCCTGAGGCAAAGTGGCAAAGTGAGAAGTAGCAGACTGAGAAGCCTCCTTGACTGAAAAAAGCTCGAATGACTAAACTAAAGATAAAAATAATACTGATTTGCATTTTTGGCTGTATGGGGCATTGTGTGTAAAGAATTTGTTCCTCCAGCACAAACTCTCAACCAAATGTTTTATAAAGATTTCCTTAAAAGGCTCAGGAAAAGGGTGAATCGAATGAGACCGGACATTTGCAAACAGGTGAATACTGCGTCATAACAAAGCCCCATGTCACATAGCCACTTCCATCACGGAATATTTGGCCCCAAAGGCATTCCTGTTGTTCTACTACCCCTTCCCATTGTTCACCTGATCCAAGTCCTTGTAAATTTGTTCTTTTCCTGAAACTGAAAAATAATGTCGTAAAAGGACGTCATTTGGGACTCTGGAGAATATTCAAAAGAATGTGACCGACATATTAAATGCCGTAACAGTTGAAGCCTTTTAACGCTGCTGCCAAGACAGAGAACAATGCCGAAGGAAACTGCTTTGGAGGGGACACTACTATTGTTTAATAAAAATAAAAAATACTTTGGTGGATAAAAAATGAGTCTCTTTACATTTCTCACAAACCTCGTAGAACGTCTGTCTCAGGAAGCTAAGTCCAGCACAGGACAGGTGAGTGTGGAAGACCACAGAAGGTTCAATGAGCATAGTGCGCCGCTTGTCGTCTCTGAACCCTGGCACACACCGCCACCGTACGGCCATCAAGAGCCGCGCAGTTAAAAAGCGTCACCAAATGTGGCGAATCGGGTTGCGTGCCCGTTGCCACTGGAATCGAGGGTCACGTGTACCTATCGATTTCGAAATCCGGGAAAGCATTCCTTTCGTAGGAACCTGTTTGCTTCGTAACGCGTTTTTCTCGGGAAGCATAGCTGGGAGCTCGCTGTAAAAGTCTCCGAACGGGTTCGCGGTCAGGTAATCTGCTGGCGTTTTTGTTTCGTATCTTTTTTGTGCAGTATATCTTCCAGTGTTCTGAGAATACATGTGCAATTCCGCGCTCACCTTCCGGAACCATTCCGCGCGTTTCGCGTAAGATATGGCGTAACCGGCGGTTCGTCGATACGCCCAGCACGGCAGTTTCGATCGTACAGAATTTTATGCGACTGCCTCAACAGCGGGCGGTTGACGTCCCACGGCGCCGAAGCTCCTCACAGCTGCTCGGGAATGCAGCACAACTGCGTAGATTCCCCCAAAGTTGGAAATATTTGCTTGGGGTAAGGTGATGGCAATATCAGTTTTTCTTTGCTACGTGTGGTCAGTCAAATGGCGAATAGTTATACCCTTTTATAAAACGATGAGTCAAAATGACAGAATGATACAACACTGGGGTGTTATGCGGGAGTAACTAGACCACTCATTATGAATTTTACGGCACAAAACTTCGTGCGCTAACTGTGTTTCGAATCCCATCAAGAACGAGAACCTTCTGGGATGTGGAATAAGTTAAGGCATATATTCGACTGTAATAACAACTCATTCATTTATTTGTAGTTACTCCATTTACTTCTCGCAGAAAATAAGAAAAACATAAAAATATGGAAACACCAAAAATCGCAGCGCACTACAATGCCTTATACGGTGTAGGAAAACCGTTGACATTCAGACAACTTCTAGTCGTCTCGGAATGGATAAATACGGGCCTTGTTTGGTCTTCAACAGAGTCTGATACAGTCCTTCCTGAAAAATAGTGGCAAGCTGAGTTAACGATGATGAAGGTGGATGCGATCATGCACCCTTCTCTCCAAAGTAGACATCAAAGGCTCAATAACACTGAAATCTAACGTCTGTGGTGACCAAGGGAGAGCCGCGCGGGATTAGCCGAGCGGTCTCAGGCGTTGCAGTCGTGGACTGTGCGGCTGATCCCGGCGGAGGTTCGAGTTCTCCCTCGGGCATAGGTGTGTGTTTGTCCTTCGGATAATTTAGGTTAAGTAGTGTGTCAGCTTAGGGACTGATGACCTTAGCAGTTAAGTCCCATAAAATTTCACACACATTTGAAAATTTTTTTTGAACCAAGGGAGATGCGACAGTTCATCCTCGTGCTCAGAAAAACGGTCCTGGATATCACCGGAACCCTGGCGTCTTGGAACACAGCATCAACTGTGTAAGTAGGCTGTTTAGGTTTTTATATTGGTAACGCCACGTAGCGCTCTGTATGAAAATCACTGGCTGTGCTGTGTGCAGTCTGTGACTGGTTTGCATTGTTGTCTGCCATTGTAGTGTTGGGCAGCTGGATGTCAATAGCGCGTAGCGCTGCGCAGTTGGAGGCGAGCCGCCAGCAGTGGTGGATGTGGGGAAGTGAGATGGCGGATTTTTGAGAATGGATAATCTGGAGGTGTGTCCATCAGAAACAGTACATTTGTAAGAATGGATGTCATGAACTGCTATATATATTATGACTTTTGAACACTATTAAGGTAAATACATTGTTTGTTCTCTATCAAAATCTTTCATTTGTTAACTATGACTATCAGTAGTTAGTGCCTTCAGTAGTTTGAATCTTTTATTTAGCTGGCAGTAGTGGCGCCCGCTGTATTGCAGTAGTTCGAATAACGAAGATTTTTGTGAGGTAAGTGATTTGTGAAACGTATAGGTTAATGTTAGTCAGGGCCATTCTTTTGTAGGGATTTTTGAAAGTTAGATTGTGTTGCGCTAAAAATATTGTGTGTCAGTTTAAGCACAGTCATGTATAATTTTTCTAAGGGGACGTTTCATATGTCGACCCTTAGCTGAGGATACCTCACTGGAATCTTCTGATATTTCTTGTAGTTTGTGTAATTAGTGCAGCCTTTGTTTATTGATAGCGCGTAATTGTAGAGAGAATTTCCTTTGTAGTTGTAGTTTTTCATTCTTGTACAGTAAAACAGTTGTGGCATGCATGTAGATTTGCACCAAGAATTTCGCAGCTGTGCTTGCAATTAATGAGGTATTATTTTCAATGCTATGTTAATGTGTTTTCTTATTTTGCTCTTCAAATTGCGGTTTTCTGTGTTGTCGTGTGAAATATTGCGACAATAACGGCGTGTGAAAACGTAATACGAGTACTAGGCTCCAAAGTAAACTGAGAAATGACAGTCAAGACGAAAGCATTGTGTTAGTGCCGCTGAGTAATGAATTAACTAATGTTCAAAGTAGTAATTTGGTAATTGTGCATAGGGAAATGGAGCGGGCTGCAAATAATGGTGTAGGCAGTGAAACAATTAGTGAACAGGGAAGCATTATCGATCGATCGGTCGGCAACAGCTCGCCTCAGGAATCCGAAATGACACGACACAATCTTGCAAATACTGTAGATTCAGGTTTTGCGTCCTCACCGTTTTCTCAAATAAGTCAAGACACATTTTCTGCTTGTCAAAATGTGAATGTTGCCGGTGCAAATGCACTGCCGAAAAGCATAGAGGAACAGATTCCAGACACTAATACATTATTATTGCAATTAATGCAACAAATGAAAAAAAATCAGAGACAAACACAGCAACAGTTAGACACAATGGAACAAAATCAGAGACAAACACAACAAAAGCTTCAAAAGTTAGACTCAGTGGAACATACGCTTGAACAAACACGTGAAGATTTAACTACTGAGTTACATAAAATCGAATCGAAATGTCAAAAAGTCTGTAATGACGTAAAAACACAAATTTGTGAGCATTTCCAACCTATATTTTCGCGGCATGAAAATACATTACAGAATCACGAATTAGCCATAAAAGAACTGCAAACTATTGTTCATGAAAATCATGAGACCTTCTCTTCTTCAGTAGCTCTACAGCCCTTGGTGAGCCTTTGCTTCTTCAACAATCTTCCTCCACACTTCTCGGTTATTTGCTGCTCTTTTCCACCCCCGGACTCCCATATTGCTGATATCCATTATTACCTCATCGATCCATCTTCTTCGCCTAACTGAATGGATCATACCTTTCATCATTTTCTTTAGAATTCTATCCTCTGCCATTCTCTCCAAGTGTCCTAGCCATCGTATTCGCTGTGATTTAACAAATTTTACTATGTCCCTGCCTTGTATTAACTCCTGTAATTCAGAATTGTAGCGTATTCTCCACCCTTCTTCCTCCCTTATTGGCCCATAGATTTTGCGTAGTATTTTCCGCTCAATGCTTCTTAGAGCATTTTTATCGTGTTCTGTCAACGTCCATACCTCTGAGCCGTATGTGATAACTGGACGGACTAGGGAATTAAATATTAGCAATTTAGTTTTTCTTGTAACAAGGCTGCTTTTGAAAAGCTGCATATTTGCAAAGTAAGCTCTGTTTCCTGCTTGTATTCTTTCCCTTATAGCCTTTCCAATACTGTTATCACTTGTTATTAGGGCTCCCAAGTAGTTAAAAGAGGACACTCCATTGAAGCATTTCCCACTGATGTTTAGGTTTTTAGGGGCTCTTCTGGCCTCAGATTGTGACATTACCATATATTTTGTTTTGTTTACATTTACTATGAGGCCAATTTTTAAGGCTTCTGTTTCCATTGCCCGGTATGTTTCTAGGAGTGTATTGGTATTTCTTCCTACTATAGCAATGTCATCAGCGTATGCACATATCTGGCTAGTTTTCATAAATATGGTGCCTCTTTTGTTGATTTTATTTACTGCACTATGCAGGGCAATGTTGAATAGGACAGTGGAGAGACTATCCCCTTGCTTCACACCTTTATTAAAGTCAAAGCTTTCACTTGTTCTGCTAAGGACCTTTACTTTTGCTCTTGTCTCTGTCATTGTCATTCCGATTAGTCTTATTAATTTAGCACATATACCAACTTCTTTCAGTACTCTGTATAGTTCTTGTCGATTTATGCTGTCAAAGGCTTGTTTGAAATCGATGAATAAGAAATGCAGATCT
This sequence comes from Schistocerca serialis cubense, assembly GCF_023864345.2. NCBI lineage: Eukaryota > Metazoa > Arthropoda > Insecta > Orthoptera > Acrididae > Schistocerca > Schistocerca serialis. The sequence goes on along the minus strand of NC_064643.1, from coordinate 374,720,057 downwards.
ATATCATATTCATAGAACTTTTCCATCATTTGCCTTATCACAAATATTTGATCAGTTGTTCCTCTGCCCAGTCGAAAGCCACACTGATATTCCCCTAGTATGCCTTCTGCACACTTCCGTATCCTTTCGTTTAATATACTTGTGAAGATCTTATAAGCTGTACTTAGGAGTGTTACACCTCTATAGTTTTCACATGCTGTTCTGTCCCCTTTCTTATAAATGGGGACTATTATTCCAATTTTCCAATTATCTGGCATAGTTTCTGTTTCCCATATATCTGATATTAATGTGTGCAGTTCCTTTATTACAGCCTCACCACCAGTTTTTATTAATTCAGCAATTATGCTGTCTTCCCCAGGGGCTCGATTGTTTTTTGACTTGTGAACAGCCTGGGAGACCTCTCGTAGTGTTGGTTTTCTTGCCTCATTGGTTTCATTGTCTACTTCCAGCTCCACTCTTTCCTCCTGTGCAGCTGTCTCTTCATCTTCTAGGCTGGTGCTTAGTGTATCTTTGAAATATTCTGCCCATCTTCCCACTATCTGTTCTTCCTCCCTTATCATTTTCCCATCTTTACTGGAGCAGGCCATTGTTTTTGCTTGGAATCTATTCTTCATTTTGCCTGTGGCATGATAGAACTTTCTTATTTCACTCTGTTCCTTTAGTTCTTCTAGTTCTTGAAATTTCTTCTTATTCCACTCTCTTTTCTTTCTCTTGCACAGTCTGTTAGCTATTCTCCTTAATTCTCTATATTGTTCCACATTATTTCTGGTTTCTCTCTGTAGCATTTTTGTTCTTGCCCTGTTCTTTTCCTCTATTGCTGACCTGCAATCTTCATCAAACCACTCCTGGGTTCTTCTGTTCCTTCTTATGCCTATTATTTCCTCTGCAGCATCCTTAATGGCTTTTTCAAACCTGTTCCACCTTTCATCTACTCCTACTGTGGTCTCTTCATTGCTCAACTTTCTGCTTAGTGTTACTTGGTATTTTTTTATTTCATCAGGGATGTTCAGTTTGTCTGTATTCCATTTCATCATCTTTCCCATTCTGTTGCCATTTGTTAGTGACAGTTTCTCTATCAAGACTGATTTTATCAGAAAGTGGTCTGAATCACAGTTTGGTCCTCTGCAGCTCCGTACATCCGTAACTGACATGGAGTGGCGTGCAATCAGTAAGATATGATCAATCTGATTGACTGCTCCATTGGCTGCAGACTTCCAAGTACCCAGATGGATCCTTTTATGTGGAAAGCAGGTACTTTTAATAATCATATTATTCCTTGCTGCGAATTGGCATAGTAAGTCTCCATTCTCATTGTTTTCTTCATGTAGTGAATATTTTCCAGAAACTCCATACAGATGTTTATTCCTCCCTATTTTTGCATTAAAATCTCCTATTACTAGCATCAGGTCATATTTAGGTACTGCACCGTATACTTTTTCCAAGTCTTCGTAGAACTGTTCTTTAACTATATCCTCTTTTTCCTCTGTTGGTGCATGTGCATTAACTATTGATATATTCCTAAATTTACCTTTTAGTCTGAGTCTGCACATCCTTTCATTTATGGGTTCAAATTCTAGAAGGCTTTTCCTAACTTCCCTAGTTATTATAAACCCTGTTCCAAGTTGGCCTGTTCTTTCTTCTGGTCCACTATATACCAATGAGTACTCAGGTTTATCTATCTGCCCATTCCCCTGCCATCTTATTTCCTGTAGCCCTACAATATCATATTTGAATTTTAAAATTTCATTGGCTATTTCTTTCATCTTTCCAGGCTGAAGCATTGTCCTCACATTCCATGATGCTACTGTTAGATCCTTTATCCGTTTCCTTTGCCGGGGTGGTGATACATGCTTTCCATCCAGTTTCCGAGGCTTCTGTTGAATTTCCGTAATATTCTTTTTTTTACAGTATGGGGTTATTAGCCCCATGCCCAACCCCCAACCTGGAGGACCAGGATTTGTATGAGGTTTACTCCTCTAGGGAAGCTGGCTTCACTGCGCCTCTTGAGCCCTCCCTGCCCTATATTGTGGGACACACTTTGTCTGGCTCCTCTGTCGGGACCAGTCCGGCTTGGGAGACCCTGCCAGTAGCTATGCTACCGCCGGCATAGCTCTCGACTTCACTGAAGCACGCAAACCCTCCTGCCCGGCACTGAAGGTGCCTACTATAAGGCGGTGTCCCCTGAGAGGGATCATGAGACCTTGCAAGCTAAAATTGACTCAGTTGCATCTACCGATTCGGTTACGCAACTTGCAAAAACTCAGGAAAACTTAAAGGACACAGTAGATATGATTTCAACACAAATGGACACTCTGAAATTTGGTTCAGAGAAACACACTGAGGAAATAAGTACACTATCGGAGAAAGTAGCCGAACTTTCGGATCAGTTCACTAACTTATCTCCAAAGGTAGATGATGATTTGAATGACACAAGACCTGTAGCCATCACTGACACAGAAGAGTATGAACAAATTAAGAAATTCAAACAAAATCAGAATCAAATTAATACGCAACACAAAAGAGAAATCCGGGAAGTACAAGATCAGTTGGCACAAGTAATACAAAAATTACATATTTCAGAGGACACTCGCGCTCCAACACGGAAAGAGGGACTTAGAAATACGGAAAAGCCACAAAATAATAACACAGGGCATTTCGGAAATTATGAAAGAAATTGGGAAGGTGCACCGAATTTCGAGATGGAACCGCCGACACGGCGTAACAATGACCGATATGCTACTCGCCGACATGATGATTTTGACTATAAGCTGTTTATTACTACACGTAAATTCAAAACATTCAAGAATTCTGGCAACGACATTCATCCACAAGCGTGGCTCCATCAATTCTCTCATTGTTTTCCTCCCAACTGGTCATTAGAGCACAGATTAGAATTTATGTGTGGCTACTTAGAGAATGAACCAGCTGAAAGAATGTGATCGGTCATTCACGATTGTCACAGTGAAGGAGAATTTTATCATGTCTTCCTCTCAGCATATTAGTCTCAAGCTACACAAGACCGAATAAAACATAGCATCATAATGATGAATCATTTCGAACAATCTGAATTTTCCAGTCTTGTGAAATATTTTGAAGACATGTTGCACAAGAATCAGTACCTGTCAAACCCATACAGCCCCTCAGAACTTATCCGCATCTGCTTAATCAAATTACCTGAACATTTACGACATACTATTTTGGCAGGACGTTGCAAAGACGACATTGAATCTTTTCAGGGACTCTTACAAGAATTAGAAATTGACACTGACAATCGCGGAACGCGGAAACAGGAACACAACAATTACAGGTCACATCCGCCACAATTCCGCGATGACAGAAATAATAAATGGACACGACAAGGCTATTCCTACAACGTAAATCGTGACCAAAACAGAAACCACCCATATGACAACCGTTGGCAGAGTAGTAATAATTACAGGGAAAGATCACCTCTCTGCAGTAATGACTATCACAGAGACAATCAGAGAAACAGACAATACGGGAACCAAAATAATTATTATCAAGGGAGACAGAATAACTTCAGACGCAACGGTCCAGCACGCAGTTACGATTCCGGGAGAAATTCTCCACCATGTGACCGACAAGAAAGAAACTATGGAATCTACCGACATGACGACAGACGATATGATCGTAACGACAGACCTGAATTGCATCAGAACTGGCGGGATTCAAACAGAGCAGAGCCCTCTCGACAAGGTGAATTTGTAGTAGTTAGGTCTCCTAATCCCAATAACGACGCGCGCCAACAAAGAGACAGACAATGATTCGCACCGCAGGTAACCACGTGCGCCGGCTGGCTCAGCGAAAAATAACATAGATGCTAACCTTGACAAAAATTTTAGCATTTCTTACCGACGTATACAACATGATAATTACTTTGAACTTGAAACTCTGCGTACTAGAAAGGGTAAAGGATTGCACCACATTTCACATGTAAACCCGTTTTTTGGGAGATAATCTGCTTTCTAACTTAGCCTCTGCCATAATATTTTTCGCTTCACGTTACTAGTACTCTTTGTCACACTTAGAAACTGTTAACATGCAACAATGTTTGAAGTTAACTATCCAGTCTAGAACCTATGGAACATATGTAGACAGTAATTACGAATCCATTGTTATAGTGAACAGACGACACAGTGTTATTGTGAGTGTACAATCTTGCTTGTTAGTTGCATGATTACGTAACGACTATAAGGCTTACATACTTAGAACATTTACCAGTACTGCTAATGAGATTTTAATGCAACATTTTGGTTTACTTGAAAATACATTCTGGATTTAAAGTACTTTCTGTGAGATACCAGATGACACAGTGGTTAGTTTATGTGACAGCTACACGATTTTATCACGACGCTACTAATGAGTGACAATTTACAATGTTGCTTTTGCGGTGTTTCTGTTTTATATCTGCACAGTTTTTCTGAATTTTTCTGGAAAGTAAAACATGTTTTAGTAGTAACTTTTGTGGTATAGTTACAATGAGACAGCCTTTTAAGTAGCACAACAATACGTTACAGCACAGTACTTTCTTCATCACGGCAATAAGCGTAATAACTAAGATATCTATACGCAAAGCATTTCACTTTTGTTTATCATGAGGTAAGTACATTGACTTCTACAGAACTTAGCTTTCGGAGCACGATAACTACGACACTTCCACAGAGATTATCTTACAATAAGACGCACAGTTTAGCGCTACAGTACACGTATTTCAGTGATTAATTTTGTACTTAAAACATGTATTTTTAAAGATATTTGAAGTAGAATGATACAAAGGTTTTCCGTGATACATTTCATTCCATTGCTGTAATCTGTAACACCTGAGGGTATAATTACATTAATCCTCAGGGGGGTAAACGCTTACTTTGTGTACCATGTGTTTGGCAAGCACAAGGAGCCCTAGCTAATATGGTATTTGCTTATACAACTTTACACATCGGTACCATATTTCTTTAACACATAAATTACACAGCTATCTGATCATTTAACTGAGAGAGACAAACATTTATTTTACTACATCACTGACAGATGTTTACGTAATTACACCGTTGGATAACTTCACACTTACGAAATTGTATTTTGTCTGTACTTTGTGAACTGTTCATATTTTTTCGGAACCATTGTGATGCTATGAGAGCTTTGAATGATGTATTTGGTATGGGATCATGATTTTTAAAGTACGTTTGAGGTAGATGACACTATTAAAGTGGCAGGGATTTTTTTTTAGGTTTTGAAATTATTGGAGGAAGCTACAACGATTTTGAGATTTGACTGAGGTGTTATGATGTTATTATTACGATGACGATGTGTATTATGCTGCTGAGGTATGTTTATGATCAATAAGCTGATGCTATATGAGGAATTTGATTATGATACGTATCTGTTATGATGAAAAATTGAAGAAGTGTTGACGGATATGTGTATGTGTAATAAGGTAAGGAATAATGAGTAGTGATAATGGATTCTGGTTTGTGAAAAAGGTTGTTGGAAACCAAGAATCATACTTTAAGAGTTATGAAATGTATGTACATGCGTGAATGTATCACAATGCCGGCGAAAATTTTTTGGACACTTATATTTATAGGATTTTGTTTCTACACATTTGCAACACAAATTCTCGACCTGTGAAATTTTTATATGAGACTGTCACTGTAGGGTAAACTGGTGTCGTAAATATTTCGGTAAGAAAGCTAAGTGATCTTGACGCAATGCGCTGCCTTTCAAAGGCACAAAAAAAAAGGGAGAGGCCATTAACCTCGCTATTGACATTCCTTTCTACAAAGCATCGCAAATACGACACGCTCATTACTTGGAAAGATACTTTCATCTGCACACCTGATTATGACAAGCGTCTTTCTATGAGAGTAGAGATAATTTCTACTAACTTATGAAATGCCGCATAACTATTGAATGATATTTTTGTGCTTTACTTTGTACATAGTTGCTTATTTCACTTGATATCTGGTTTCCAGCTGTGTTGCAGCATTGGTTTTATAAAATAAAATTAAATCATTTGCTAATGTGAACACTTTCTGTCAACAGATCTATTAAATAATAATTTTATGATCCACATTCTCCGAAAAAGGAGCACTTGGAAAGGAAAGAACAATAAGAAGGGATTAATAACAGGAATTGCTTAAATAATTTTTTAACGGTTTGGTAACGTGTGTGCTAGAGTAAGTCAAGGTGATGCATCACTCTAGTGTTGAGATGTGACATAGGTATTAGACATGGCCATCTTTAATGTAATATTTTTTCTGCTTGAGCTTTGTCATGTTTAGGTATAAGTTATTGCATTTGCTGCTGCTGTTTGCCAGGCATAGTGCTACTAAATTTCAGTTTGTATTACTCTGTTAAGCCAGATTCACTACTGATTTATTTTTCTTGTTGCTGCAGATTGGCTCATATTAGTGATAATGTTCCATTTGCTTTGCTAACTTAAATATATATTGCTGCTTGCTTTGCCAATTTGCATTTTTTGTCATTTCTGTTTTGTGTTAATTGTTTTGTGCTGCTGCATTGCCTCGTCCCTCAGTTTAGCATCTGAGCTCAGTAGATTTAAGTTACCTTAAGAGGGGGGAGACTATATAAGAAACTAACTATGATGAATTGGAAGAAATGCATTGAGAAGCTATAAGAAAACGGTTTGGACAAAAAGTATTTTGAAAGAGGATATGAACAAAAAAGTAGGGTTTAGGCACAACAGGTTTAGGTAGGATTTTCTTGGAAATAAATGATGAGGTAAGATAATGGAAAATAAATAATGAGGTAAGAAATATGTGAATATATAAATACAGAAAGCAAGCTTGGATTGGATTTTTTTGGTGGAAGCAAATGTTGAAATAAGACGAAAAATCTATGGAATGAAGTTTTGGGTTGGACTGCAGTAGCAAATGTTTGCCTGAAAACGAACTCTGTCTTTCCTTTTGTATTATTCCGCTATGTGTTTATGTATCCTTGTGTATTTGTCTTTTTCCTGTCTTTATGTGTTTAGCTAATAAGATTTATGTTGTAGAATTTTTCAAAGACTATGTTATTTTCTTTGTAAAGATGTTTAGACATTATTTATTCTGTTCTGTTTTAATGCTCATGTGTGAAACTAATGTTTCAAAAACTATTCTCATTATTTTATATATTCACTTATGTCATAATTCCTGTAACACTGATGTATCTTTTTATTTCTAGTCTTTTGTAAAGCCTGTACTACTACAAATTTATCTGTATTGTTATGTTCTTTAATAATGTATTTTGTACCTTTGTTATTGTATTCTCATGTTATAAAATTGTAATTGACACCAGTTCATCAAATTTCTGATGGTCATAGTATATGCAAAATATGTGAGAAGTTGAGACTGTTGGTGTTTGGACGTGTTAATAATTCAGCAAGGGACTGATTAACAGCATTGCTGGTTCTAAGAACAATTCCAAAAACTTTGTGGGTGCACAAGTGGTGGTTTATGGACTTGCTATATTGTCTGCAAGACTTCTAAGGACAATTCCAGAAACTTTGTGAGTGCAAAAGTGGTGGTTTATGGACTTGCTATATTGTCCGCAAGAATCTTCGATGGTGATTGTGCACCTGCACAGTCGCAGCAGATGGCTGCTGGCTATCTCTACAAGGACTACAGTGGGTCTACACCTTTGATGACTCACCAACACCATTATTTCTACAAGGACTGCACTAGGTCTGCACCTCTGGTGGCCCACCAATACCGTAATCTCTACCAGGACTACAGTGGTCTGCTCTGTGATGACCTGCCCACCAATATTCTTCAAAACTTTGACTGACTCTGCGGTGGGTTTGCTCTGTTGTGGCCCATTACCTGTCTGCATGTCAAGAGTCAGCACTGTCCTTCTGTTGGAAGGACAACACTACTTCTTCAAGACTGCATTGAAATCCACTACTTCCGTGCGCATTGTCTTTTACTGTTCAGACTTTGAGAAAAAAAAACTGCAGTTTTACTGTAATGAATGATCAGGACTGTCTTTGTGGACTGTGAGAAAATTTTAGCTTTTGACCAACATTGCATCAATAAGTGTGTGCATATGATTTCTTTGTTATTGTAATTGTGAAAAATACTTTAACAAATATGTATTGGCCAATGCCCAAAACAATTTGTAAAATTTTTTGTGGGGAGCATGGGGGCTATGTAAGTAGGCTGTTTAGGTTTTTATATTGGTAACGCCACGTAGCGCTCTGTATGAAAATCACTGGCTGTGCTGTGTGCAGTCTGTGGCTGGTTTGCATTGTTGTCTGCTATTGTAGTGTTGGGCAGCTGGATGTCAATAGCGCGTAGCGTTGCGCAGTTGGAGGTGAGCCGCCAGCAGTGGTGGATGTGGGGAAGTGAGATGGCGGATTTTTGAGAATGGATAATCTGGAGGTGTGTCCATCAGAAACAGTACATTTGTAAGAATGGATGTCATGAACTGCTATATATATTATGACTTTTGAACACTATTAAGGTAAATACATTGTTTGTTCTCTATCAAAATCTTTCATTTGCTAACTATGACTATCAGTAGTTAGTGCCTTCAGTAGTTTGAATCTTTTGTTTAGCTGGCAGTAGTGGCGCCCGCTGTATTGCAGTAGTTCGAGTAATCAAGATTTTTGTGAGGTAAGTGATTTGTGAAACGTATAGGTTAATGTTGGTCAGCGCCATTCTTTTGTAGGGATTTTTGAGTCAGATTGCGTTGCGCTAAAAATATTGTGTGTCAGTTTAAGCACAGCCATGTATAATTTTTTTAAGGGGACGTTTCAACTGTAACGTTACTTATTTAGAAAAAACGTGTGTTTGTTAATGGATATACAATGCGTAATGTTTGTGTTACGGAAATTTACTGTGTAATGTGTTGTTGAGCAAATGGTGTGCTTAATCAGTTTTACTGTAATCCAAAGAGAAATTAAACAACTTAATCTGGAAAACCAGTATGTAATGCCTATAATGAAATCAATCCCTCTGCAGTTTACTCAGTATCGTGAGCACCGAGTTCTATGGCCCTGTGCAATAAACTGTTAAAATTCCCTGTGCAAATAAACAATGAAATACATTTTCATTAGCTCTTTGAGTCGCTACGAATGTAATCTTGGTGTTCCATTCTCTCCACAGTAGGCGTAGAAAATATTCAGTGTTGGCACAGCGAAGTGCAATGCCGGCTGTATTAAAGCTGTTACAAACATTAATACTTTTGAGATTCTGGCACATTAAAATGTTTGTATGACATCATCATCATCATCAAATTGGCGTTCGACGACCCTGTAGATCATGCGCCGACCTCACAATGCTCCTCCTTAGATGGCGATCTTGTGCACTTTGGATCCAGTTGTCATTGACTCCTATGTGGCAAATGTCTTCCTGTACCTCATCCTCACATCCCTTCCTGAGAAACAAATAGGATTCTGAGAACAGAACAAATAAAGTTCATGAACAATATGATTGTTGTTGTTGTTGTTGTGGTCTTCAGTCCAGAGACTGGTTTGATGCAGCTCTCCATGCTACTCTATTCTGTGCAACGTTTTTCATTCCCAAGTAACTACTGCACCCTACATCCTTCTGAATCTGCTTAGTGTATTCATCTCTTGGTCTCCCTTCACGATTTTTACCCTCCACGCTGCCCTCCAATACTAAATTTGTGATCCCTTGATGCCTCAGAACATGTCCTACCAACCGATCCCTTCTTCTAGTCAAGTTGTGCCACAAAGTTCTCTTCTCCCCAATCCTATTCAATACTTCCTCATTAGTTATGTGATCTACCCATCTAATCTTCAGCATTCTTCTGTAGCACCATATTTCAAAAGCTTCTATTCTCTTCTTGTGCAAGGCATTTATCGTCCATGTTTCACTTCCATACATGGCAACACTCCATACAAATACTTTCAGAAATGACTTCCTGACACTTAAATCAATACTCGATGTTAACAAATTTCTCTTCTTCAGAAACGCTTTCCTTGCCATTGCCAGTCTACATTTTATATCCTCTCTACTTCGACTATCATCAGTTATTTTACTCCCCAAATAGCAAAACTCCTTTACTACTTTAAGTGTCTCATTTCCTAATCTAATTCCCTCAGCATCACTCGACTTAATTCGACTACATTCCATTATCCTCGTTTTGCTTTTGTTGATGTTCATCTTATATCCTCCTTTCAAGACACTATCCATTCTGTTCAACTGCTCTTCCAAGTCCTTTGGTGTCTCTGACAGAATTACAATGTCATCGGCGAACCTCAATGTTTTTATTTCTTCTCCATGGATTTTAATACCTACTCCGAATTTTTATTTTGTTTCCTTCATTCTGATTGTTGCCGGCATCATATTTAAAGTACCAGGGAAGCAGGTTGCTAGCCTTACTTGCCCCAGGTCCCATTGAGTTTTACCACTAACGGTTGAGGGACTAACCGGTGGATTTGGTAGTCTTTGCCGTCTGAGCACAAAAGTGGCCACGACTCGGAATATGTCCGAGGTGCCCACCCTTATTCCAAAGTAACTGGTATCCCGACTGTCAGGGCCACTTACTTGGCCACTCATACGTTCGCTACTTGCTCAATATACCGATTGAATAACATCGGGGAGAGACTAAAACCCTGTCTCACTCCTTTCCCAACCACTGATTCCCTTTCATGTCACTCGACTCTTATACTGCCATCTGCTTTCTGTACAAATTGTAAATAGCCTTTCTCTCCCTGTATTTTACCCCTGCCACCTTCAGAATTTGAAAGAGAGTATTCTAGTCAACATTGTCAAAAGCTTTCTCTAAGTCTACAAATGCTAGAAACGTAGGTTTGCCCTTCCGTAATCTAGCTTCTAAGATAAGTCGTAGGGTCAGTATTGCCTCATGTGTTCCAACATTTCTACGGAATCCAAACTGATCTTCCCCGAGGTCGGCTTCTATCAGTTTTTCCATTCGTCTGTAAAGAATTCGCGTTAGTATTTTGCAGCCGTGACTTATTAAACTGATAGTTCGGTAATTTTCACATCTGGCAACACCTTCTTTCTCTGGGATTGGAATTATTATATTCTTCTTGATGTCTGAGGGTATTTCGCCTGTCTCATACATCTTGCTCACCAGATGGTAGAGTTTTGTCAGGACTTGCTCTCCCAAGGTTGTCAGTAGTTCTAATGGAATGTTGTCTACTCTGGGGGCTTTGTTTCGACTCAGGTCTTTCATGCTCTGTCAAACTCTTCACGCAGTATTGTATCTCCCATTTCATCTTCATGTATATCCTCTTCCATTTCCATAATATGCTTGATGAAATCGAAAAGAGATATACAGCAGAAAATGTTTCAGATGTTGAACCATGTGAAGAATAGTCACAGAAACGAAGCTTTAGTTATTAATGATAAGGATGGAAATATGATAACAGACAAGAAAACAATTCTGAAAATGTGGAGAGAATATTTTGAAGAGCTATTAAATGCTGAAGTGTACCAGAAAGGCGACAAGCGACTTGCTAAGCATCCACATTAAGCTAGACGAAACGGGACAAGTGAAAGAATTGCGTTGTATAAGAAGAGAGGCAAACAGTCGAGGGAGGCATAAGAAGCTGATTAGTGTAAGAGCAAAAAGCTTTCTTCAGCAAGTTATGAAATGGTATCAACGATTGAGGTGGAATTGGGAGAGACGTTTCTTGAACTTTACCTATAGGGAGAGACGATTCTTGAAAATTATCTCTCGAGCATAGCACGTCATGAAGTGGCATCGTGTGAGAACGATAGAGGCCAAAATTGAAGCATTGAAATTTCAGTGCAAAAGTATGACAGTAAAAGTTAAGCGTAGCACGAGATTGAGAGGTGCTACAAAGAATGGGGAGCCTCAAAATACGAACAGGTGCCTTACCGTGATATCTTCTACGGTACGCAACAATACATTAAATCACTACTGGATACGGCAATTGCCGGCCGTTGTGGCCGAGCGGTTCTAGGCCCTTCAGTCTAGAACCGCGCGACCGCTACGGTCGCAGGTTCGAATCCTGCCTCTGGCATGGATGTGTGTGATGTCCTTAGGTTAGTTAGGTTTAAGTAGTTCTACGTTCTAGGGGACTGATGACCTCATATGTTAAGTCCCATAGTGCTCAGAGCCATTTGAACCATTTGATAAGGCACTTGAAAGAAAAACTATAGATATTGAAATGATTAGTGAGTGTGTTGAACGAAGCAACAATGCATATACGAAACGCTTATTACAAGACAGAAATAGATGGAGGATGACCACAAATTAATCGAAAAACTTGTGACTTAACAACAGCGATCTTCAAAATGCTGTGATATCACGGGAAGTGTGACAGACAACGTCTTCTGTCACAAATATTTATATTGTATTATGTTACATGTTGCATTCTGGTTGCAGTGACCCTTTCATCAGCTGTCATTTGTTTCTTACATTGCTTATCTTGATATTGAGCGACATGAAGCAGTATAAAAATTCGTTTCAGTTACAAGAAGGTATCTGTTACAGTTTCGAAAATCAATTTAGCGGGAAAACTGGAAAGGAACATTTCGTGGTGTTATATTAGCATAGGGGTACCCAATATGTTTGTTGTCTACAGGAAAGTGGAACTGGGTAAACGAGAGAACCACGAACTTTACAAATGTGATATGTTGATCTACGACCAAAAGTGTGGAACGTAGAAAGTAATACATACGAAGACCAAAATCTGAAAAAGGACAGTCTCACTGCTAATGTGGTAACAGAAACATACCTGCAGCAGTGAGTCATAATTTCATTCTGATTTTCTTGTTGTTGTAGTGGTCTTCAGTCCGAAGACTGGTTTGAAGCAGCTCTCGAAGCTACTCTATAATGTCCAAGACTCTTTACCTCCGAATAACTACTGCAGCCCACATCCTTCTGAATCTGCTTACTGTATTCGTCTCTTGGTCTCCCTCCACAATTTTTGCCCCCCACAGTTCCCTCCACTACTAAATTTGTGATCCCTTGATGTCTCAGGATGTGTCCTATTCCGGCCCCTTCTTTTAGTCATGTTATTTCACAAATTTCTTGTCTCCCCACTTCAGTAGCATCTCATTAGTTTAATCTCAAGCACGACAATTCAAACGCTCCTACTCCCTTCTTGACTAAACTTCTTATCGTCCACTCCCGTACATGGCTAAACTCCAGAGAATACCTTCAGAAAAGACTTCCTAACACTTAAATTCATATTCTTCAGAAACGCCTTGCAGTTGCCATCATCAATTCATCATATCAATTCTACTTCGCCCGTCATCTGTTATTTTGCTGCCCAAAAGCAAAACTAGTCTACTAATTTAAGTGTCTCGTTTTCTAATCTGATTCTTCAGCACCACCTGACTTCTAAATTTTTCATAATCTTGATCACGTGTGTTTCCGTGTTCATGGGCAGGAACGTGTCAACTGTCATTTTATTATTACAGTCATTGTGTACATTACTTTCCACGTCTTATGAATCTGATCGTAGTCGTACCGCGTTTATGATGTTCACAGTTCTGCCGGAGAACCACAATGAAATATTAAGGTAAAAATTCTAATGTTGTTTCAATATACCTTGGGTCCGTCAACCAAAGCGTTGTAAACTTCTGTCATCAAAAGATAGGTCTTGATATGTGCGCTTTGCAACTACATGAACCGATTGTACGAAACCTCAATAGCGAAAAATCGAAGGATGATTGCCAATTTGGCTGTAACTGGGATACAGTCTTTCCTATTGGTTTTGGTTTTATCAGTTCCGGAACATCTGCTTTCAGGACATATTCAAAATAGTCTTTCAACAGTCTGGAACTGGTACTGTGTGTATCAGTTCCAAAGTTAAAGTTTTGGGAAAAAAAGGGAACGTACCAACAAAGCTAGATTACCTTTGCTCTTGCTAATCTTATTATTTTATTATTTTATTGAATGAAAAAGAGAAGCGCTTACTTCTACGTTTACATCCATATTCCCCAAACGGCCGCGGGGGGTAGCCGCGCGATGTAGGGCGCCTTGCCACGGTTCGCACGGCTCTCCACGTCGGAGGTTCGAGTCCTCCCTTGGGCCTGGGTGTGCATGTTGTCCGTAGCGTAAGTTAGTTTAATTTAGATTAAGTAGTGTGTAAGTCTAGGGACCGATGACCTCAGCAGTTTGGTCCCATAGGAACTTACCATCAAATTCTGCAAACCACTGTGACGTGCATGGCAAGGGAAGTCCCACTGTACCAGTTATTACTTGTACTTGTTCCTTCAGATACGGAGCGCGGGAGGAATGACCTTCTAAATGCCTCTGTGCGCACTGTAATTAATCTAATTCTTTCCTCGCAATCGTTACGGGAGGGCGTGTATGGAGTTGTAGTATCTTCCTACATTCATGATTTAAATCTGGTTCTTGAAACTTTATAAGTAGTTTTTCTAATGATAGACTGAGTGTATCATCAAGTGTCTGCCAGTCTAGTTTCTTCAGCTTGTCTGCGACACTCACCCACGGGTCTAACAAACATGTGACCTTTCTTGCTGCCCTTCTCTTATACGTTCAATGGCAGCTGTTAGTCTTACTTGGTACAGGTTCCACATATTTAAACAATATTCCAGGATGTTTGAAAGAGTAATTTCCTTAATAGAATGTTTGCATTCCCCTAATATTCTACCAACGAATCGAAGTCTGCCGCCAGACTTTCCATTTCATGCACCCAGGTATTTTTATGAGTTGATCGATTTCAATGAGATATTTGATTATATTCTGGAAATCACCTTAAATGGTTAATTTTGTCATTTTATGCTCAGAACGCGCTTTCTTCCTGCTGAATTTCAGTATTTGAAAACAAAAAAGGAAATGAAATTCAAATAATATGAAAGCCTGCGAAACGTCCCATTTGAGTCACGTGACGCCTATGAAGTCATTGGCTCGCACGCTGTTCCTAACGTCCTAAATCTCATTCACAGTGATATCTTGTTTTGGAACTTACGTTTCGGAAAATGGGTCACAAGTAGTGTTTAGTACCACACTGTACAAATACATCCATGAAAACGTACGAAAAATTGTTCTTGAGTGCTCCAAAGAATGAGAAGATGCGTAAAATGTGGTTGCAACTCGTTCATAGAGAGCTAAATAAGATAGTGGTCACTACATATGTTAATTTCTGTGAGGATAATTTTGATGTAAGTAAGCACTCTGTCCACGTTGTCGCTTGTAGCGTAGAAGGTAGTTTGTTGGGATTGTCATGAGATCTTCGCAAGATCGATCCTCATTCGGGGCACTTTTTTTCCTTCCTGTTCTCTTGGCGTCTTCTTAAGTTTACTTTATTCGTAGTGTTGTTTAAATCCTATATCATATTACACTTTAAAAGATGTTTTTGTGGTGTCACCGCCAGACACCACACTTGCTAGGTGGTAGCCTTTAAATCGGCCGCGGTCTGGTAGTATACGTCGGACCCGCGTGTCGCCACTATCAGTGATTGCAGACCGAGCGCCGCCACACGGCAGGTCTAGAGAGACTTCCTAGCACTCGCCCCAGTTGTACAGCCGACTTTGCTAGCGATGGTTCACTGCCAAATTACGCTCTCATTTGCCGAGACGATAGTTAGCATAGCCTTCAGCTACGTCATTTGCTACGACCTAGCAAGGCGCCATTACCAGTCACTATTGATGCTGTAAAACATGTACCGTCACGAGCGATGTTCACCAATTGTGTATTAAAGTTAAGTATTCCAGCAGCTACGTACGTTATTGGCTATATTAATTACCTTGTTCTGTTCCAGACCTCACGCCAGCCTGCGTGAGCTTAAACGCGTGCCTTTCGGCTTCCTCATAGTGGCTTGGTTGTCTTGCCAAGCCACAACAGTTTACATTTATTAGCTTCATTTTATACCTGATCAAATTAAGATTCATCACAAAGATGATGTTAAGAAACTGTATTTCTTGCCTGATGGAGCTCTTATTCTGATGAATTTCAGAAACTGTTTAACGATTTCCAAGTACATTATTCTTCCCAAATAAGTCATTGAAGACAATAATTTGTCACTTCCAACTGTCTCCACTGAGCCTGTTGCTAAGTTGTATCGTCTTCACAAATAGAAAAAATTGAACAGTGCTTGTAACCTAATGAAAAAAGACCAGGGAATTACGATAAAATGGAAGTTGGTCCTGCTTAATCATTTTTAAATCATAGTGTTTCAGCAGCAGTTAACTGTGCAGTGGAAAAGCAGATACATCAAGGTTCTGCTGGGTCAACTGCATATTTTATGGACATAATTTTCCGGTGGTTTAAGTTAATGATGGAGGAACAGAAAAACTGCAATGTGTAAAGCTTTTTCAGGCAAACACAATGATGCTCTGTCGTTCCCCATGAGTGTTATTACGCTACGTGTAAAATTAAAAATCGAGGAAAGGGGTTCCTAGAAAACAGTAGTAGTTCTTGCAACAACCGCAGCAATTAACAATTAGAATTATGCTGTGAAGGAAAAAGTTTCCACTTTGCTTTACAACGCAAGCTTTCACAAGCTGCCCTGGAATGTCTTCTCAGCATGGTCTGAGTAAATAATCCAGAGCCAGATTCTCTCAGTTTTCCTGCTGTATCACAGTACTTCCGTTCCAGTCGCCATGCAATGGTGTTTTCACGTTTCTTATTGCCGGAACATAAAAATTTGGGCCGGTATTGAAGAACGAAGAGAACGTAAACGTATCAACTTTTGGAAAGTTTCCTCTATCAGCCTTCACAAAATTCATTTCCATTTCTCCTTAAAAGTTGTAGATGCGTTTTCCATCGTTAAATAACTAAAGTGTTTGTAGAAAAAGTACGGAAAATCGTTAGTGACTTAGGCTATCACTCCTACAGCAAACGGATAGCTTCCCTTACTCCTAGCCTTTGACATAACCAGAGCTGCAACCAATAGCAGAGCGTTTTCGATCAAGTGACCAGATCTTGAAATTTAATGATTTTTGAGCTTTAATTACATAAAAATAACAGATACTTTGAGAGAATACACTACTCTCCCAAAACATTATGATCACCGACCTATTATTGTTATAAACCATTCCAGGGGATAGCAGCGTCTCCTGGCAAGGAATGACTGCTAGTCAGACACACGCGCGGCTCATGTAATACCAGTGATCGTGCTGATCGTGTGTAGAATGGGGAAGGCGCGCGATCTATCTGAGTTCGACCGAGGGCAGATTGTGGTGGC
Source organism: Schistocerca serialis cubense (assembly GCF_023864345.2). Taxonomy (NCBI): domain Eukaryota; kingdom Metazoa; phylum Arthropoda; class Insecta; order Orthoptera; family Acrididae; genus Schistocerca; species Schistocerca serialis. The sequence continues at coordinate 374,702,917 of NC_064643.1, read as the reverse complement.
CTGGGGGCTCGGCAAGAGCATTTCGGAAACTGCGCGACTTGTCAAGTGTTCGAGGTGTGCTGTGGTGAGTGTCTTCAACACGTGGCGAAACCAAGGTGAAACCACGTACAGACGTCGTGGGGTTGGTCAGACATCCCTCATTACAGACATCGGACGCACATGCTGGGCAGGATGGTAAAACTAGACAGGCAGCGAACTGTGGCGGAACTAACACGAGACTTTAATGCTGGGCAGAGTACAAGTGTGTCTGAAAATGAAGTGCATCGAACACGGCTAATGATGGGCCTCCACAGCCGACGACCCATACGTGTGCCAATGTTGACACTACGACATCGGAAACTACAACTGAAATGGACACGTGACCATCGTCACTGGACGTTGGCGCAGTGGAACAGCGTTGTATGGTCTGATGAACCTCAATACTTTCTTAATTATGCCGGTGGGAGGGCGCGGAAACATCGTCTTCCAGGGGGACAGCTCCTTGACACCTGTACTGCGGGACGGAGACAAACTGTCAGCGGCCCCATTATGCTCTGGAAAACATTTTCGTGGGCAAAATGGTTCAAATGGCTCTGAGCACTATGGGACTTACCTGCTGAGGTCATCAGTCCCCTAGAACTTAGAACTACTTAAACCTAACTAACCTAAGGTCATCACACACATCCATGCCCGAGGCAGGATTCGAACCTGCGACCGTAGCGGTCTTTCGTGGGCATCTATGGTCCATTGGAATTCTTGCAAGACATCATGGCGGCCAACGGGTATTGTACACTGGTTGCAGATCACGCACATCCCTTCACGACGATCATGTTTCCCAACGACAATGGAATTTTCGACAAGATAATGCGCCACATCACAAGGCCAGGAGTCTGATGAAGAGGTCAGAGGAACACAATGGTGGGTTCCAACTGAAGTTCTGGCCTCCCAACTCACCAGATCTAAACCTCATCAAACACATCTGGGATGTGATTGAACGTGGCGTCAGAACTCATCGCTCCCCTCCCCGGAATTCGCAGAAAACGAGTGACTTCTGTGTGCAAAGGTGGCGCCAACTCCCTGCAGCGACCTGTCAAAGGCCTCACTGCTTCCAAGCCACGACACATCGACGCTGTTATCTGTGCCAGAGGTGGACATACCGGCTGTTATGCAGATGGTCATAATGTTCTGGCTCATGAATGTAAGCTATTTGAATGTTACAAGGATTCAGAATAACAACAATCCGAACCATATTTCTTATACAGAGAACTAGCCGATTGTGACTCGTCAGCTAGTCAACTCTTTCCCTTTTGTACATTTTGTGGCAATATTGTAGGCGTGTAAACACTTGTCACCCGGAAATTTATTGCAGCAAACGTTGATGGACAACATCGCCGAACAGCTGGCTACAATCCATGAGACTGGCAAGGCTGCCGGGCGACGTTACTGGGTCATATAGTCGGCATTATGTAATTTCTACGGCCCATGCAAACGTATATTTAGGAGCGAAGTGCTGACAAATGGCCCAGCCGCGCCCCTACCTGTGACGGTTGATTTCCTTAACTGCGTGAGAGGGAATGGGGGAAGCAGCGCACGCACCAGCCATGACCCGCGCCAGCGTGCGTGACACACCCACTGCCCGCCGCCCACCGCCTATCTCATCGTCACACCGGGGCGGCGGCACTATCGGTGCCACCATCGACGCGACCCTGCTCGCGCGCCCGTGCGAGGCCGTCGCGACCTGGCGAGCAGCCGAGGTCTCGAATGCTGCGGCACTGGTTCGTGTGCACATATGGGAAGAGTGTATTGGGGCAGCGTCCACTCATTCACCTTGCCTGCCCCTTGCAAACCACTGCCCAGAAGTTGGTGAAGCGTCCCTATATAAGATCCATAACAACTTCTGATTGATTATCAGATAGTAAGTTAAATGTTTCATGGATAGCACAGGCGACATATCGAAATGATACGCCGCCCATGCTCTAAATCGAAACTAGGCTCCAGGTGCAGATGACATTCCGTCCGAACTACTGACGGCCTTGGGAGAGCCAGCCGTGACAGAACTCTTCCATTCGTGTGCAAGATGTATAAGACAGGCGAAATACCCTGAGACTTCAAGAAGAATGTGATAATTCCAGTTGCAAAGAAAGCAGTTGCTGACAGGTGTTAAAATTACCGAACTATCACTTTAATAACCCATGGTTCCAAATATTATCACGAATGTTTTACAGAAGATTGGAAAACCTGTAAAGAGCAACCTCGGAGAAGGTCAGATTGACTCTGGAGAGATGTAGGAACACGCGAGACAATACTGACCCTACGCATGATATTACAATATAGGTTAAGTAAAGGCAAACCAACGTTTATGGCATTTATAGACCTAGAGAAAGCTTTTGACAATGTTAACTGGAATACTCTCTTCGAAATTTTGATGATGGCAAGGGTAAAATACAGGGACCGAAAGGCTATTTACAACTTGAATAGAAACCAGGTGGCAGTTTTAAGAAATGGTTCAAATGGCTCTGAGCACTATGCGACTTAACTTCTGAGGTCATCAGTCACCTAGAACTTAGAACTAATTAAACCTAACTAACCTAAGGACATCACACACATCCACGCCCGAGGCAGGATTCGAACCTGCGACCGTAGCGGTCTCGCGATTCCAAACTGTAGCGCTTAGAACCGCACGGCCACTCCGGCCGGCGCAGTTTTAAGAGTCGAGGGCTGAGAAGAAAGCGAGACAGGGTTGTAGCCTATCCCTGACGTCATCCAATCTGTACTGTGACCTAGCGGTAAACGAAACCAAAGAAAAATTTGGGGTAGGAATTAAAGTTCAGGGAGAAGAACTAAAAATTTTTATGTTTGTCGATGACACTGTATTCTGTCAGAGACAGCAAAGTTCTTGGAAGAACAGTTGAACTGAATGGACAGTGTTTTGGAAGGAGGATAAAAGGTGGACATCAACAAAAGCAAATCGGGGATAATGGAATGTAGTCGACTTAAATCAGGTGATACTGAGGGAATTGGATCAGGAGATGACACACTTAAAGGAGTAAATCAGTTTTTCTATTTAGGCAACAAGATAATTCACGATGGCCGAAGTAGAGAGGATGTGAAATGTACTCTGGCAATGGCAAGAAAGGAGTTTCTGAAGAAGAGAAATTTGTTAACATCGAGTATAGTCTTAAGTGTTATGAAGTGCTTTCTGAAGGTATTTTTCTGGAGTGTAGCCGTGTGGAAGTGAAACATACACGATGAACAGTGTAGACAAGAAGAGAATAGGATTCAAAATGTGTTGCTACAGAAGAATGCTGAGGATTAGGTGGGTAAATCACGTAACCGCGTAGGAGGTACTGAATAGAACTAGGGAGATAAAAAATTTGTTGCACAGCTTGAATTAAAGGAGGGATAGGTTGATAGGACACTTGGCAAGACATCAGGAGATTACCAATTTAGTATTGGAGGCGAGTGTGCAGGGTAAAAATTGTAGGCGGGGGACCAAGAGATGAATTCAGTAAGCAGATTCAGAAGGATGTAGGTTGCAGTTGTTATCTGGAGATGAATAGGCTTGCACAGGATAGAGTAGCATGGAGAGCTGCATCAAATCAGTGTTCGGACTGAAGAGCACAACAACATGTTCCTCAGTCTGCTCATAGACCATCAGTAAACGAAACCACGGAGACATGTGGAAACGATAAACTTCAGAGACAACAAACGAAAACTGTAAGGTTTGCTGATAACATAGTAATTCGGTCAGAGACGGCAAAAGACCTGGAACATCAGTTCAAATTAGTGGATAGTGTGTTGAAAAGAGGTTAGAAGATTAATATCAGGAAAAGTAAAACTTTGTAGTCGAATTAAGTCTTGTGAAGCTGAGGGAATCAGATCAGGGAATAAGGCAATGAAAGTAACGGATGAGTTTTGCTATTCTGACAGCAATATCGGTCTAACAGGGGATACTTAACACGTACAAAAGACAGTACGAATTGTCACAGTTCTGTTCCACTCAGACTGAACTGACAGACACTTGAAGATAGGCGCCAGCTGTCCCGCGAAAGGCTACTTTCCAAGCTTCAATAACCACTATCAAGCGAAGAATCGTCCAGCCCCTTACGTATAGCCCTGTATGTATATTCCTGACACAAGGCTAGAGTAATTGCAGTACGCTCAGAGGCATTTTGACAGTCGTTATTCCCGTGCTCCATACGTAAACCGAATGGGAAGAAACCGTAACATATGGTAAAATGGGAAGTACCCTCTGTCAACCACTTCAGTGCGCTTTTCAATTTATGTAGATGCAATAGTACTTGTACAAGTGAAGTGGAAAGGATAGGAACGGCTTGCTGAATATTAAAACTGGGAACGAAACAACAGTGGAAGAACCGCGTAGGGTAGCCGCGCGGTCTAGGGCACCTTGTCACGGTCTGCGCGGCTTCTCCCGTCGGAGGTTCGAGTCCTCCCTCGGGCAAGGGTGTGCGTGTTGTCCTTATCGTAAGTTAGGTTAAATTAGATTAAGTAGTGGGTAAGCTTAAGAACCGATGACCTCAGAAGTTTGGTCTCTCGGAAAACCTTACCACAAACTTAAATAAATAAAGACAGTGGAAGAAGTGATAGAATTTTCCTATCTAGGATGTCCGAAGGAAGGAAGGAAGGAAGGAAGATGTCAGAAGCAGGCTGGCACAGGCGAATAAAGCTTTTATCAACACCAGAGCTCCAACAACCTAATATGTCTTGAAGTTAGATTTAATAAATGAAAAATTGTACTTGTCGTCACAGGATTGCTCCTGGGCAAAGTAAAAGTCAAATTCTATCATTTAGAACTTGTAATGATTCACGAAAGTTTTAGAACATGTTCAAAGTGAATATTATTTATTTTAGAAAATAACGGAAATCCGTACAATATTCAGAAAATTAAATATTAAACTCCAAAAAATTATGAGAAAACTACCAACGGAATACGAAAGTAAAGGTGGCTGCCAAAAGTACACCCAGTGGCATATCATAGAGAGATTCGTTGTATTGTTGTGATGAAATGAACAATCAATTATTCACTAGTTGGGGTATATTAGCATATTACAACATATTCAGAACACGTTCTAGTTCAAAGTTACTAAAAACAAACAGAAATCACCTTTATTTCTCGAAGATATACTGACACTGTTAAACTTCTTTCTTCCAGCAGATGCTGCCACCTACTGGGACACGCAGAAACGAAAGTATGTGAGTGCAGAATGCACAGGGTGTAAAGTATACGCCACAATCAGCCACAGCGAGTTTGCTTTATCCTATGACATAGAGAAAATTCCTGAAGATGGCCCAGTAAGCCGAAAACTAATTTGAAATAAACAAATATCAGTAGAACAGAAACAATGTACTTGTTATTCAACCCCAAAAATTGGATTTGTTCTACCTAGAAGTAACGGAAGAATCCATAACTATAAAAAATAAAAGTTGGATGTAGCACGATATAAGGTCTGAGGAGAATAATATCAGACACTGATAAAGAATTGAGTGTACGTCTAAAGCGCACTATTGTAAGAGGGTAAGTCAATTATTATCCACAATTTAGTTATATATTGTTTATTTTGGTAGTACTTTCGTTTTACGTTGATGACGCAAGCTTTGTTTATTTGTTGTTATATCTTTGCAATTTTCAAGCTGCTAGGTTAGTTTCGACATCACTGCCGTGCTGTTAATCATGGCTGCTGCGCTGTCTATTTGGACCAAAGAAGAGCAACGTTCAGTGATCCGTTTTTTGTGGTCGGAAGACGTACAAGGGGCCGAAATTCATAGAAAACTTTCGGTACAGTACGGGAACAGTTTTTTTGCCACAACGGAGTGTCTACGCGTCACAAATGAAGAAACCATTGTGCGTTCACGTGAAGTGATTCTCTTGGACAGACGATTAACTATTGACGAAGTGGCACATCGTCTGCAAATTAGTCACGGTTCTGCCTACGAAATCATCCACAACAGATTTGGGTTCCATAAAGTTTGTGGAAGATGGGTCCCAAAACAAGTCACAGGTGCACAAAAAACGCACTTTGACATCTGCAAAAAAATTTGGTTCGCTATGGTAACGAAGGGGGCAACTTCTTAGACAGGATCTTCACTGGTGTCGAAATATGGATCCATTATTACTAGCCGGAGAGTAGACGGCAGAGTATGGAATGGAAACATCCAAATTCGCCGTGCAAGAAAAAGTTCAAGACCCAACCGTCCGCAGGAAAACTAATGCTTACGGTTTTTTGGGACGCACAAGGTCCAGTACTGGAACATTATTGGGAAAGGGTCACAACAATAAACAGTGTACGTTACAGTGAGATGCTTACTGCCAGGCTAAAGCCTGCAATTCGAAGCAAACGCCGAGGATTGCTGCCAAAAGGTGTTGTGTTGTTGCACGAGAACACCCGCCCGCATACTGCTGCCCACAGTGCTGAAGCGCTCGAGGAACTCAAATTTGAAGTACTGGATCATCCTCCTTATAGTCCCGATCTTGCCCCTTCTGACTATCACTTGTTTGGTCCACTCAAACAGGGATTAAGGGGCCGTCGATTTGCCTCGGACGAAGCAGTGAAAGAAGCGGTGCATTCCTGGCTCGCAGCTCAGCTGAGAACCTTCTTTTATGAGGGCATCAGGAAGCTTGTACAACGATGGATCAAGTGCGTTTAAATGCAGGGAGACGATGACGAAAAATTATGTTCTTGTAAGTTTCCTATCTGATTACAATAAAATGTTATAACTACTTTGCAGATAGTAATTGACTTACCCTCTCCGGAGCCGCGCGACTGCTACGGTCGCAGGTTCGAATCCTGCCTCGGGCATGGATGTGTGTGATGTCCTTAGGTTAGTTAGGTTTAAGTAGTTCTAAGTTCTAGGGGACTGATGACCATAGATGTTAAGTCCCATAGTGCTCAGAGCCATTTGAACCATTTGACTTACCCTCGTATGTAAGTGGAGTGTGGGATATCGGTAGTCCATAGAAGAAGAAATTTGAGACTTTGGGAATGTCATGTTATCGGAGGTTGCTGAAAATTATGTTGGTCGATAAAGCACGAAATGAAAATGTATTAAAATAACAGCTGACAGCAGTATATGCAGTATATGGAAGACCGTTTCCAGAAGACAGGACAGCGTAGTGGGACATGTGCTACGACAGCCAAGAATGGTCATTCTGTTGATGGAAGGAGCAGCAATTGGTAAAAGTGGAGCCACACCAAGAATATTAATATTAAGAATATGCAAAAGAGATTATTAGAGAATATTGGATGTTATACTTGTTTCTTCCCTTTATTTGCATTTGAGGTGTAATACTTGCCTAGCGTAAGGCAGAGAAACGTGTGGACAGCATCAAAACAGTCGAAAGTCCGATGACAAAAATTATCAAAATTATCACAGGCCAAATAAATTGTATTGAGTGCTCCACTACATTCCAGTGTGAAACAGATACATTTTTTTTTTCAAAGTAGCCACAAAGTCTCTATAAATACTAGTCGCAACGGCCCACCAATCGTTCAGTTCTTCGACGATAGAAATCGGCTCCTTGGTTCACGAAACCTTCGAGAACCACTGTGTGTATCTTCAGCGTTGAAAAATCGCTGCCTCCCCCCCTCCCTCCCTCCCCCCCCCCCCCCAAGATGTTCTTACAGCTTGCTGAAACAAGGGAAAGCGCTTAGTGCAAGAGCTGGACTTCTTGGTCACCGTAACCCACATCTGTGCGGCCTTGGCCAAACTGCTGACATCATTTCACTACGGCTGGACGGGACACTGCATATTTGGTCCGTACACCGCCAGAATTTCTCAGTGAATCTGTGTGTAATTTCGACGTATTGCCCACAAGGATCGTACTATCCCGCGTTCTTCCACTTTGGAGTATATTTCCAGTTAACTGCCATTGTAATCGCATTCTGTGATGCACCTGGTATCCGAAAAGCCGCAGAACTGTGCATGCAGGACACCGGAACATGTGCTCCAATCTGACAATGCGCCAGTCTTCTTGTGTAACCGTCTTACAAGGAAACATCACGAATTTGACGTTATATTTTAAGGAGAAAGAAGACCAGATGCGAGCTATTGGCCCCAGCAATCGATCCGGCACGTGTCCCGCCCCACTGCAGCCGCCTAAAGCCCGAGCGCCAAGCGCTGTGCTGCGAATTGACAACCAGGGCCCTCCTATTCACAGGATTTTGAAAGAGAGGGAAGACACGGAGGAAGGAGTCACGCCTGCCGAACGTGTTTTAAAACCTTGTTTGAGAAGACGATAGTGCACGCGAGAAGATTGCGTAATATGACAAACTCACGCACATATTTGTTCGGCCTAAAAATCAAAATGAATAAAACTAAGCAAATGAAAAATTGTTATGAATTGGAGAGTAATTCTGATTTAAATTTAATCAAGCCAGTTACGTAGAAGAACAGCGCAACTTCTGCAAATGTACTTCAGTTTAATAGTGTCAACTTTACGATCCAAAGACTATAACGTACAACAACATTACTAATAATCGAATAGCGCTACGCTACTTCTTTAATGACACGCTAATTCATTTCGTTAATTTACACTACATTTGTGAATCACAACATAAAAATGTACAAAGCAAATAGATCTCTGGCACCAGTGATAAATAGGAAACCGAGACAAAGGCAAATTACAGTATTTCGCGATCGGACATAGAGCAGCTGCAGTGGGGTAGAGCGGGTGACAAACAAACGGTGCGCGCACATGATTAATACCATAGCTGTACTTTCAGGAGGTTATAACTGTTTCTATCAGAATTGTGGCCGAAATTTTGGATCGACTGGTGGGGCTGATATCTTGCAAGTGTGCTTTTTTTTTCTCCGTGAAATATCTACAGCTCCATCTACAAACAAGCTCCGCAAGCCACAGTACGCTGGCTGAGGGTTCCCCTACCATAACTAGTCGTTTCATTTCCTGTTCCGCTCGCAGATACAGCGAGAGAAAAACGGCTATCTACACTCCTGGAAATGGAAAAAAGAACACATTGACACCGGTGTGTCAGACCCACCATACTTGCTCCTGACACTGCGAGAGGGCTGTACAAGCAATGATCACACGCACGGCACAGCGGACACACCAGGAACCGCGGTGTTGGCCGTCGAATGGCGCTAGCTGCGCAACATTTGTGCACCGCCGCCGTCAGTGTTAGCCAGTTTGCCGTGGCATACGGAGCTCCATCGCAGTCTTTAACACTGGTAGCATGCCGCAACAGCGTGGACGTGAACCGTATGTGCAGTTGACGGACTTTGAGCGAGGGCGTATAGTGGGCATGCGGGAGGCCGGGTGGACGTACCGCCGAATTGCTCAACACGTGGGGCGTGAGGTCTCCACAGTACATCGATGTTGTCGCCAGTGGTCGGCGGAAGGTGCACGTGCCCGTCGACCTGGGACCGGACCGCAGCGACGCACGGATGCACGCCAAGACCGTAGGATCCTACGCAGTGCCGTAGGGGACCGCACCGCCACTTCCCAGCAAATTAGGGACACTGTTGCTCCTGGGGTATCGGCGAGGACCATTCGCAACCGTCTCCATGAAGCTGGGCTACGGTCCCGCGCACCGTTAGGCCGTCTTCCGCTCACGCCCCAACATCGTGCAGCCCGCCTCCAGTGGTGTCGCGACAGGCGTGAATGGAGGGACGAATGGAGACGTGTCGTCTTCAGCGATGAGAGTCGCTTCTGCCTTGGTGCCAATGATGGTCGTATGCGTGTTTGGCGCCGTGCAGGTGAGCGCCACAATCAGGATTGCATACGACCGAGGCACACAGGGCCAACACCCGGCATCATGGTGTGGGGAGCGATCTCCTACACTGGCCGTACACCACTGGTGATCGTCGAGGGGACACTGAATAGTGCACGGTACATCCAAACCGTCATCGAACCCATCGTTCTACCATTCCTAGACCGGCAAGGGAACTTGCTGTTCCAACAGGACAATGCACGTCCGCATGTATCCTGTGCCACCCAACGTGCTCTAGAAGGTGTAAGTCAACTACCCTGGCCAGCAAGATCTCCGGACCTGTCCCCCATTGAGCATGTTTGGGACTGGATGAAGCGTCGTCTCACGCCGTCTGCACGTCCAGCACGAACGCTGGTCCAACTGAGGCGCCAGGTGGAAATGGCATGGCAAGCCGTTCCACAGGACTACATCCAGCATCTCTACGATCGTCTCCATGGGAGAATAGCAGCCTGCATTGTTACGAAAGGTGGATATACACTGTACTAGTGCCGACATTGTGCATGCTCTGTTGCCTGTGTCTATGTGCCTGTGATTCTGTCAGTGTGATCATGTGATGTATCTGACCCCAGGAATGTGTCAATAAAGTTTGCCCTTCCTGGGACAATGAATTCACGGTGTTCTTATTTCAATTTCCAGGAGTGTATATGCCCCGTATGAGCCATAATTTCTCGCAGCTTATCCTTGTGGTCCCTGCGGAAAATTTATGTTGCCGGCAGTAGAATCGTTCTGCACTCAGCTTCAAATGCCGCTTCTCTGAACTTTCTCAGTAGCGTTCCTCCAAGATAATGTCTTCCTCACTCCATGGATTCCACTCGACCTCCCGAAGCATATCCGTAGCAAGCTGATCGAACCTACCGGTAACAAATTTAGCTGCTCACCTCTGAACTGCTTCGATGTCTTCTTTCGATCCGAACTTGTGCGGATTCCAAACACTCGAGCAATGCTCAAGTACAGGTCGCACCAGCGTCCTATATGCGGTCTCCTTTACAGATGAACCACACTGTGCTAAAGTTCTCCCAATACACCGTCGATTACTCGCCTTCCCTACCACAATCTCACATGCTCGTTCCATTTCATGTCGCTTCGCAACGTTACGCCCAGATGTTTAAACGACGTGACTGTGTTAAGCGGGACACTGCTAATGCTGCCTCCGAACGTTACGGGTTTGTTTTTCCTATCCACTAACTTATATTTTTCTACATTAAGAGGAGCTGGCATTCATCGCACCAACTAGAAATTTTGTCTACATCATCTTGTATTAACCTACAGCCACTCATCTTCGAAAGCTCCCTGCACACCACAGCATCATCAACGAACAAGCGCAGATTGCTGCCCACCCTGTCTGCCAGATCACATATGTATACAGACAACAGCAACGGTCCCATCACACTTCCTTTCCTTTGGGCTCTCCTCATGTTACCCGTGTCTCCGATGAACATTCGCGTCGAGGACAACATACTGGGTTCTATTACTTAAGAAGTCTTTGTGCTAATCACATATCTGGGAGCCTATTCCGTATCCACGTATCTTAGTTAACAGTCTGCAGTAGGAGGGGGGGGGGGGGGGAGAAGGGGTCGAATGCTTTTCGGAAATCTAGATATATGGAGTCAGCCTCTTGCTCTTCATCCATAGTTCCCACCATATGTGAGAAAAGAGCTAGCTGGGTTCCTCACGAGCGATGCTTTCTAAAGCTATGCTGATTCGTGGACATGAAGTTTCCGGCCTCTAGGACATTTATAATATTCGAACTCAAAATATAGCCGGCCGGAGTGGCCGTGCGGTTCTAGGCGCTGCAGTCTGGAGCCGAGCGACCGCTACGGTCGCAGGTTCGAATCCTGCCTCGGGCATGGATGTGTGTGATGTCCTTAGGTTAGTTAGGTTTAATTAGTTCTAAGTTCTAGGCGACTGATGACCTCAGAAGTTAAGTCGCATAGTTCTCAGAGCCATTTGAACCATTTTTTGAACTCAAAATATGCTCTAGAATTCTGTAGCAGACCGATGTTAAAGATATTGGTCTGTAATTTCGCACGTTCGTTCTTTTACCCTTCTTATATACATGCGTCATCTGCGCTTTGTTCCAGTCTCTTGGCAATTTGCTGTGGTCGAGAGATTCGCAATAAATGTAAACTAAGTAGGGGACCAATAGCGTAGAGTACTCTTGGTAAAACCGAATTGCGATTCCATTCGGACCTGGCGACTTATTTGTTTTCAACTCTTTCAGTTGTTTCTCTACGTCAGTGATGCTTATTACTCTGCCATCCATCCGAGACTCTGTGCGATGGTCAAACGGTGATACGCTTGTACGATTCTCTTGCGTGACTGATTCCATAAACGAGCAACTTAAAACTTCGGCCTTCGTTCTGCTGTCCTCTATTGCCAAACCAGACTTGTCAACGAATGACTAGATGGAAGCCTTAGATCTGCTTAGCGATTTTACATAGGATCAGAATTTTTTCGGGTTCTCCGCTAGATCTTTAGTCAAGGTATTACGGTGGTAGCTGTTGAATGCTCCAGGCATAGATATTTTCACAGACTCATGAATCTCTACTAATCTTTGCTTGTCGTCATTTGCGCGTCCTCCTTTGAACCGAGAGCGCAACAGCCTTTGCTTTCTCAGCATTTTCCAAATTTCGTTATTAGATCACGGTGGTTGTTTTCCGTCCTGTATCCACTTACTAGGCACATATTTTGACCATAATTCCTCTACGACCATAGTTCCTCTACGTCCATAATTCTGGAACTAAATGATTTCATTTTACTGTCTAAGTGAGATGCTAACAACTGCTTATCTGCCCTTTCTAACAGAAACACGTTCCTAATCCTCTTGACTGATTTATTAACTTTCGTACCCATAGTCGCAATGATGACATCATGATCAGTAATCCCCGTTTCTAAACTAACGCCATCGACAAGGCACGGTCTGTTTGTAGCTACAAGGTGCAAGAAACTTCCACTGTGTGTGGGCTGCCGAACTAACTGCTCAAGATAGTTTTCGGAAAACGTGATCAAAAGTACTTCACAAGACTGTCTGCCTGTATCCCCTGCAATGAATACATAGACATCCCACTTTGTACTCGGTAAGTTAAAGTTGCATGATCTGGGTATTTATGCACAAATGACCACAGAATTTCTATGAATGACTCTAGAATTGTCACAGCGGAGTCGGGTGGTCAAGTGGTCAAGTTATACTCGAAGAGCCCTGGTGTTGCAGTTGTTAGTGGGCAAGTTGGTGATGTTCCCTTGTTAGCGTAGGAGGGTATGCGTAACTTACATTCTGAAGTCCCTATATATATTAGACGAACATTTAATTATGAAATCGAAACTCAAATAACCTTGCATGCTAACAAAAAATAAAGAGGTACGAACATAGCGTTGCAGCTGCCGTTGGGTTCAAATGTTCTTTTGCTTTAGGTCGGATCAATAGTAACGAGTCCAGAGGCAAAAAGCGTTTGTGTGTGATATGTTCCTTCGTGGTGGTTACCATTGTCAATACACAAAGGGGATGTAGGCCATCACTAAGGAAGTGTCTTCCGATTCATTCTAAATCTAGCGACGAAACTTATTAGCTTCAAAATCTCACGTTGTTTCCAGAAGACACTTGCGTCCAGTAATGCATTTTCCTCTAAGCAATCCCGTTTTCTCTTACTCCCAGGAAACGTGTAAAATTAATGGATTGTTAATAGATCGGAGAAGTATACTCTTTATATCCATGTTTCCGGACGCATGTTCACATAACATATTTTCTTTCTTTGTGTGTGAGGAATGTTTCCTGAAAGTTTGGCCGTACCTTTTCGTAACACCCTGTATATGTCTGCAAATAAATTTGCAAAATTATTTCCCTTTACCAATCCATCTCCTAGAACTTGTTGTCGAACAGGAAGTTTTGTTCTATGTTTTAGTATCTTGTCTTTTATTTATTGATTTTTTTTTGACAGATATATTGATATACAAGCTGACTGTGTCAAAGATTGCAGATTGAGGTGTGGCTGGAATTTGGATGACTTTTATGTTATTGACTAACTCACAACCATTCTTGATGCAGAAATTATTTGTAAATATTTATGTATTACAGATTATTTCATATTAAGTTTTCTGGTAACTTTATAATTTGGGCTATTGATGGAATTTATAGTGAGACTTATGTGACAGTTTGGTTTGTGGATTTTTAGCTTGTTATCTTAATTTTGGCGTCGATGGGTTTTGAACTTCAGTATACTTTGCTTCTGTTAGCGCCAGGAGAAAGTTCCAGTTTTTAAGTGGTGTCTTAATTTTATCTTGGAATTTGGACTTGGGTCATATTATATTTCTTTTGTGGAGCTAATTTTGAAGATTTTATCAGTTTTGTTAATATAATCTGATTTTTACATGATAACAACTGTGCTCTGCCCTTGCCTGTTTTAGCAACAAGAGCGTTGCCACTTGAAAGCTTGTTATTGACATTATGTAACATCCTGTACTTATTATTGAAACTATTGCACATCTTGTTCTGAATTATATTCCTCATAATAATGTTGTTTCCCTTAAGTGTGATTGCATTTTGTTCATGTGTTTTAGTTTGGGACTGTGCGTGCTACTTTTGGTCTCACTACTACGTTTTAAATATTGTTTGTATTTAGTGTGAGGGCAATATTGTGCTTAAGATCTTTGTTTAAGAGCTTTAGTTCATTTTTGTTGAAACATATTTCTTTAATATTAATAACTTTGTCAAAAACCTTGTGTTCTGTAAGAGAAGAGCTGATGAAAGACTGCACTGCATTATTTGAGATGAGAGCAATTATCTTTGTCTTATGTCTAAGTGAGACATTCAAATATTCTTTAATGATCTATATATTAACATTATCTAGAATCTGCGTGAAGACTTGAGCATTAAGGGTATGGCTTCATATATGTGCATGCTGTACAGCTGTGAATGGAGGAGATCTTTCTTCTTGTAAAGAGACCTGATTTCAGTTTTTAACTGTCAAAAATGTTCATCTAGATGTGCAAGATTCCTTTAGGCAAAAGGAACAAACCACCTTAACTCTTGCATTATCAGAACATAATATTAATTACCCATGTATGTAATATACTTCTCTAATTCTCTGTACGCTTCAAGTGAGGCTCCAACGATATGTTGGCAGATAATTTTCACATCAACATAAAAGCTAGACTATATCCTAGAAAAACATTAAATTATGGGAAAAGATTTATATCCGTTTGCCCCAATAAAATAACGAATATGTGGTTCATTAATTAAAGCCAGATTGAAGTCAAGTTTAATCTACAGTTTACATGAATTCCTCAGGGAGTAACCCATACAGATATTTAACGACGTCTAAAAACTTCATTTAATTTTAAGAATTTACCTCAAGCTGTGTAATGGCTATAAATTTTGGTGAGCTATTATGTATTTTGAAATATAGAAACCATAACTCTTTCTGGTATTAGTGAGTATAGAAATAACTTCAAGAAAACAGTCTGACATTATGTGGTGTAATAATATTTTAAACTCTCTCATGTTCTTTATGTACAAAACATATGTCCACAAAATCATCAAAAAATGTACCCATCATATCATTTGTCAACTGACTGCTGCCATATCTAATTTTACGTTGTACAAATCATGAAACAGGGCCAGTAAAGTGTGATACAACAAAATAGAATATCTTTGCTACAATAATTTTCAGTCATTCAACGCATATGCATTTTATTATGATTACTGTTTCTGGCATTAGCCATCCTCAGATCTGCTGCAGCAAATATAAAAGAAAAACTAAACTTAACAATTATAGTAGAACAAACGTAATGAACTACAATTTGCATTAGTATAGCATCTACTAGCAGTATAGGTACACTGTGCAAACATGCAACAATTCGCCCTGCTCAGTACAAAATGTGTCTTGCAAGTTTTGCTGTACAGTAGGTGCGCAGTTTGATAGTGAAGAAGCGCAAGGAGCGTCGGGAAGGTATATTCCTTCTCCATTCATTAATGTAAAGATTTTGATTGTGTGGATCACAACAAATTACTTCAAATCCTTAAGCGTTCTCTGCTCAGGACTGGGTGTTTTTTCGTCCTCACGGTCGAATCGTCGTAACTGGCAAGAAAATCGTCTCCAATACGCTATCGTATCGTCTTTCCATTGCTGGGATGGCTGAATGAGTAAGAGGTGAAAGCCAATAAACTGAAAAAAACTTGAAAAAATGTGTCACAGAATACACGATATTCCTGTTGAATGCATACAGTATTGGTAGGAAATGTGTTTTGCGTAAGTTCATAGTACCTTAACTTATCTACGTGATGACCCCATTTCAACTTACTGCCACTAGTGTTCCTCTGTTAACGGTCTGCGTGCCGCCACCTTGTAAACACGCGTGACCGTGCGTAGAGAAAGCGCGTGCGGGAGCCCGTCCTGCAATGGAGGCAGCTAGCTATAAATATCAGCCACGGCGCGGCGAGAGGCGAAACAATGGGACGGCACAGTGGCTGTGCAGGGCCACGCTATCCGCACATCAGCTCGGCAGCCGGCGATGCGCGCCGATGCTGCCGTCCATCAGAATGCGAACCGTCAACAGGGGGAAGCGATGAGATGGGCCCAAGGTCCATTGCTGTCGCCACTGAGCAGCTGCAGAGGGCCGACAAAAAAGGAAACACAACACATGTGTTTCTTCAAAATTATTCGTCTGTGCCACTGTCAGAAAACACATACACACACACAAATGCGACAAGGCCGAACGACTGTTACACAAACTAGCCATGGTAAACCCTGAACACATGCTAATCACATTTCGTACATACCGCTGCGTGATCTTTGCTTTGCTTTGTGGCCGGCACATGGACACACCACTTGTTACTAACAGGACAGCTGCTAGGCGTAGGCAAAGAAGTATGCTGCTTATGGTAACGAGGTCTTTCTGGACCACCTCGCTTGAAGCTTTGTGTATGATTTAGGGAATCTACCCAACAGACTACACCAATATTAGGAATAGGATAGTTGTAGACAGGCACAACGAAAAAACTGTTACACTGTAGCTATCGGCCAAAGCCTTCCTCAGCAAAGAAAAGACACATTACGATCGGAGCTGTTGGTTGTGGCGGCCGAGTGTGTGTGAGGTGTGCTTGCCTTTGCGAATGTGTGTATTTTTTCTTTTCTAATGAGGACTTTGCACATTAGCTGTGCCTATCTGCAAATCAACAGTTCATCTTTACAGTAGCGGCAATCTTATCCTATTCCTTACATTGTTCTTATTCCAAACTGTAGTTTCCATTGTTCAACGGACTACACCGTCAGATACTGGGCTCCAGCGTTTTGGGTCAAGATGAAGAGACATAACAAGATGACTGCCATTGCAGGGGAACCGATAAGAGACAAACGCCATTGAACGATATGCCCGTGAAATAACTGACAACGGGAATGGGATAGCAGTGGTAAGGGCTTGAGAGTTTATATCTTATTCCCAGACATCAGGGAACTGTTAGCAATGAGAGGCAAGCCAGGTAGAGGCATGCTTCACATCATGACTGGGCATGAATTTGAGCTGTGTGTGACTCAGTGAAAGAGCACAATTGTAAAATGTACGACCTGGTTTAAAATAATAGGCAACAAGTCTCTCTACACATGCAATAAATGAAATGAAAAAGATTATACATTTGTTTGCATGGTCGTCTTCCTCAGCAGCAGTTAAAATTACTAATCATTGGTTTTCCGTCTTCAGCTTACTGCAGTTTAATTGAAGAGAATTATACCAGACGCGTTTCGCTTTTATTTTTATAAAACATATTCCGTGGTTATTCTGCAAATTTGATACACGCGCTTGTAAATTTTTGGTTGTTTTAGGTTAAAAATAGCGTCGACAGACTTCGATTCACGTAAGCACTTGGCAGTTTTTCCCATTCTGCAGTACTTCTTGCACTGCATTATTTACACTTCATTCTTCTAAACTGAACAGAAGTTATGTGTGTTTCTGACTCTGCACGATAACAGTGTTTATGTCTGTTCGTTTGTTTTCGTCCAAATTGTGAGTGTTGCCAACCTGTAAAACTACATTTTTTTGTATAATTCGTCCATGCGCGAGCGTGTGTGTATGCGAATACGTGCGTGTATATGTGTGAGTTAGTGTAAATTTGTGAAAATGTCTTGTATGTTAGGCAGAGATGTGAAATGGAAGGGTTGATTGCAAGGTTTTTTTGCGAGGGGGGGGGGGGGGGCGATGATAGGCCTGGATAGTGATTATAGGACAGAACTGCCAAATTCATCTAATCATTTATGAATTTTCTGTTATGACTTTTGGAATGCGGTAGTATTCTTGTAAGGTGAGGAGGTGCTTTTTGTTGCTTTTTTATCCTTTTGGATAAAAAGCAACAAAAAGCACCTCCTCACCTTACAAGAATACTACCGCATTCCAAAAGTCATAACAGAAAATTCATAAATGATTAGATGAATTTGGCAGTTCTGTCCTATAATCACTATCCAGGCCTATCATCGCCCCCCCCCCCCCCCCTCGCAAAAAAACCTTGCAATCAACCCTTCCATTTCACATCTCTCTTGGATAAAAAGCAACAAAAAGCACCTCCTCACCTTACAAGAATACTACCACATTTTATCCTTTTGGCCTAACCCCATGAACCATGGACCTTGCCGTTGGTGGGGAGGCTTGCGTGCCTCAGCGATACAGATGGCCGTGCCGTAGGTGCAACCACAACGGAGGGGTATCTGTTGAGAGGCCAGACAAACGTGTGGTTCCTGAAGAGGGGCAGCAGCCTTTTCAGTAGTTGCAGGGGCAACAGTCTGGATGATTGACTGATCTGGCCTTGAAACACTAACCAATACGTCCTTGCTGTGCTGGTACTGCGAACGGCTGAAAGCAAGGGGAAACTAAAGCCGTAATTTTTCCCGAGGGCATGCATCTTTACTGTATGGTTAAATGATGATGGCGTCCTCTTAGGTAAAATATTCCGGAGGTAAAATAGTCCCCCATTCGGATCTCCGGGCGGGGACTACTCAAGAGGACATCGTTATCAGGAGAAAGAAAACTGGCGTTCTACGGATCGGAGCGTGGAATGTCAGATCCCTTAATCGGGCAGGTAGGTTAGAAAATTTAAATAGGGAAATGGATAAGTTGAAGTTAGATATAGTGGGAATTAGTGAAGTTCGGTGGCAGGAGGAACAAGACTTTTGGTCAGGTGAATACAGGGTTATAAATACAAAATCAAATAGGGGTAATGCAGGTGTAGGTTTAATAATGAATATTATTGTGGCCAAGATAGACACGAAGCCCATGCCTACTATAGTAGTACAAGTTTATATGCCAACTACCTCTGCAGATGATGAAAAAATTCATGAAATGTATGATGAGATAAAAGAAATTATTCAGGTAGAGAAGGGAGACGAAAATTTAATAGTCATGGGTGACTGGAATTCGAGAGTAGGAAAAGGGAGAGAAGGAAACATAGTGGGTGAATATGGATTGGGGGAGTGAAGTGAAAGAGAAAACCGTCTGGTAGAATTTTGCACAGAGCATAACTTAATCATAGCTAACACTTGGATCAAGAATCATAAAAGAAGGTTGTATACATGGAAGAAACCTGGAGATACTAGAAGGTGTCAGATAGATTATATAATGGTAAGACAGAGATTTAGGAACCAGGTTTTAAATTGTAAGACATTTCCAAGGGGAGATGTGGACTCTGACCACAATCTAATGGTTATGAACTGTAGATTAAAACTGAAGAAACTGCAAAAAGGTGGGAATTTAAGGAGATGGGACCTGGATAAACTGATTAAACCAGAGGTTGTAGAGAGTTTCAGGGAGAGCATAAGGGAACAATTGACAGGAATGGGGGAAAGAAATACAGTGGAAGAAGAATGGGTAGCTCTGAGGGATGAAGTAGTGAAGGCAGCAGAGAATCAAGTAGGTAAAAAGACGAGGGCTAGTAGAAATCCTTGGGTAACAGAAGAAATATTGAATTTAATTGATGAAAGGAGAAAATATGAAAACGCATTAAATGAAGCAGGCAAAAGGGAATACAAAGATCTCGAAAATGAGATCGACAGGAAGTGCAAAATGGGTAAGCAGGGATGGCTAGAGGACAAATGTAATGATGTAGAGGCTTTTCTCACTAGGGGTGAGATAGACACTGCCTACAGGAAAATTAAAGAGACCTTTGGAGAAAAGAGAACCACTTGTATGAACATCAAGAGCTCAGATGGAAACCCAGTTCTAAGCAAAGAAGGGAAAGCAGAAAGGTGGAAGGAGTATATAGAGGGCCTATACAAGGGCGATGTACTTGAGGACAATATTATGGAAATGGAAGAGGATGTCGATGAAGATGAAATGGGAGATACAATACTGCGTGAAGAGTTTGACAGAGCACTGAAAGACCTGAGTCGAAACAAGACCCCGGGAGTAGATAAATTTCCATTGGAACTACTGACGGCCTTGGGAGAGCCAGTCCTGACAAAACTCTACCATCTGGCGAGCAAGATGTATGAGACAGACGAAATACCCTCAGACTTCAAGAAGAATATAATAATTCCAATCCCAAAGAAAGCAGGTGTTGACAGATGTGAAAATTACCGAACTATTAGTTTAATAAGTCACAGCTGCAAAATACTAACGCGAATTCTTTACAGACGAATGGAAAAACTGGTAGAAGCCGATCTCGGCGAAGATCAGTTTGGATTCCGCAGAAATGTTGGAACACGTGAGGCAATACTGACCCTACGACTTATCTTAGAAAATAGATTAAGGAAAGGCAAACCTACCTTTCTAGCATTTGTGGACTTACAGAAAGCTTTTGACAATGTTAACTGGAATACTCTCTTTCAAATTCTAAAGGTGGCAGGGGTAAAATACAGGGAGCGAAAGGCTATTTACAATTTGTACAGAAACCAGATGGCAGTTATAAGAGTCGAGGGGCATGAAAGGGAAGCAGCGGTTGGGAAGGGAGTGGGACAGTGTTGTAGCCTGTCCCCGATGTTATTCAATCTGTATATTGAGCAAGCAATAAAGGAAACAAAAGAAAAATTCGGAGTAGGTATTAAAGTCCATGGAGAAGAAATAAAAACGTTGAGGTTTGCCGATGACATTGTAATTCTGTCAGAGACAACAACGAACTTGGAAGAGCAATTGAACGGAATGGACAGTGTCTTGAAAGGAGGATATAAGATGAACATCAACAAAAGCAAAACGAGGATAATGGAATGTAGTCGAATTAAGTCGGGTGATGCTGAGGGAATTAGATTAGGAAATGAGACACTTAAAGTAGTAAAGGAGTTTTGCTATTTGGGGTGCAAAATAACTGATGATGGTCGAAGTAGAGAGGATATAAACTGTAGACTGGCAATGGCAAGGAAAGCGTTTCTGAAGAAGAAAAATTTGTGAACATCGAGTATAGATTTAAGAGTCAGGAAGTCGTTTCTGAAAGTATTTGTATGGAGTGTAGCCGTGTATGGAAGTGAAACATGGACGATAAATAGTTTGGACAAGAAGAGAATAGAAACTTTCGAAATGTGGTGCTACAGAAGAATGCTGATGATTAGATGGGTAGATCACATAACTAATGAGGAGGTATTGAATAGAATTGGAGAGAAGAGGAGTTTGTGGCACAACTTGACAAGAAGAAGGAACAGGTTGGTAGGACATGTTCTGAGGCATCAAGGGATCACAAATTTAGCAGTTGAGGGCAGCGTGGAGGGTAAAAATCGTAGAGGGAGACCAAGAGATGAATACACTAAGTAGATCCAGAAGGATGTGGGTTGCAGTAAGTACTGGGAGATGAAGAAGCTTGCACAGGATAGAGTAGCATGGTGAACTGCATCAAACCAGTCTCAGGACTGAAGGCAACAACAACAACAACAACATATCCTTTTGGATTCCATGTCTGTTTCTGCTTCTAATTTTATGTTGCTGTTGGTGTAAGCGTTCTGCAAAGGTTGAACGTATAGGACGAATCATTCAGCTTTTCCAGAACACTTACACCAACACCGACATCAAATTACCATCAGAGACACAGACACGGAAATCATAAGGATAAACAAGAACAAAAAACAAAACGCTGTTTTTAACTGAAACAACCAAAAACTTGCAACGGTATGTATCCAATTTGCAGAATAATTACAGAAGATGCTTTACAAATAAAAGCGAAACGCTTCTGCTGTAATTCTTTTTTCCTCGACGCTCCACCTACCTCGAGAAACCCTCTTGAAGTTCGGTCCACATATTTGGATTTGCAGGTGGGAGGTTGCGGGATATATACTTCGTTTAATGGATGCTGATTTTGAACACCGCTGCTGTTTCTTTAAATACCACCGAGGAAAAACTGCTAGCAGCCACACTATTTTAATGACTGATTATTTCTGCATAACCACTTTCGGGTCTAGGTTCATCGTCAAGGGGCGGCGAGGATTTCTCGTGCAAAACTTCACATTTTTGTCGTCTTGTATGGCAGGATTAGATGGACAAAAAACAAACTTACGGAATACACGAAATGTATTCGCAGTTGTGAATATGGATAACCATCATCTGCATAATAGAATGACAACAATGAAAATCTGTCGACCGGTATGCGGATGCGGATTTCCCGCTTATCCCGAGCGGTCGCCTTACAGATGGGCTACCCGAGCAAGACTCACGGCCAGCCATAAAACTTTCGTATGTCGTCAACCATGTGTCGACAAACTGTAATTGTCCATCCATTATGTGTATTCCCATACAGGGGAGACATTTTATATGAAAATCGCTTGACCGGTGTCGGCGTATAAAAATGATACTTCAGTACCTGTGTTTTTCCGGATAACGAAGCAGAGCATGTCCGAAGCGACTTTCAAATAAAATGTTTCCCCTGTACTGGAATATACATAATGGATGTAAGATACAGGTGGTGGGCAAATGGTTGATGACATATGGAAGTTTCGGTCTGGCTGTGAATATGCTCGGATAGCCAAATGGTAAATGTTTACGAATCTTACGAACGATGGTACTCGGTTACGACGACCCACATAATGTTCCGATAAATGGTCGGCACCCAAAATATGGATGCCGCCCCAGTGGAGGGGATAATTTAGTTTATCCGGCTGAATGCAAGGTTTAACGATTCATCACCGCGTGCTTTCGGGAATGTGATGCGGATGATGGTATTTCTCGGATTGCAGCCAGTGACGAGGATTGTCACTTGTCTTTTCGTTGAACTAAAATAAAATAAAGTAGTATAAGGAGTCTATGTAAAAAACCGACCTTAGCTTCCTTCTTTTATTAATACTGAAATACTTTTAAAAAAGCTAAGAAAATGGCGAGGCGGCCGCTCGCGATCTGCGGGAAATCTGGGTTCGAGTCCCGGCGCAGCACAAATTTTCAGTGTTTCATTCCATTATATAGCTGACGCGAATACATTTCTTTCATTTCATGATGGCTGTAATCACTGTGCCCGAGCGGTTCTAGGCGCTACAGTCTGAACCGCGCGACCGCTACGGTCGCAGGTTCGAATCCTGCCTCGGGCTTGGATGTGTGTAATGTCCTTAGGTTAGTTAGGTTTAAGTAGTTCTAGGTTCTAGGGGACTGATGACCTCAGAAGTTAAGTCCCATAGTGCTCAGGGCCATTTGAACCATGTTGTAATCACCGCAGTGCATTGCATCGTAGTAGGGAATAACACAGGCACTGCAATATCGTGTCGTATAACGTTACGAAAGGATACTCTCTCGGCTGTAGGAGTGAGAGAGGAGAAAAACTGTGGTGTCACCGCCAGACACCACACTTGCTAGGTGGTAGCCTTTAAATCGGCCGCGGTCCACTAGTATATGTCGGACCCGCGTGTCGCCACTGTCAGTGATTGCAGACCGAGCGCCGCCACACGGCAGGTCTAGAGAGACGTCCTAGCACTCGCCCCAGTTGTACAGCCGACTTTGCTAGGAAAGGTTCACTGACAAATACGCTCTCATTTGCCGAGACGATAGTTAGCGTAGCCTTCAGCTACGTCATTTGCTACGACCTAGCAGGGCGCCATTACCAGTTAATATTGAGATTATAAAACATGTACCGTCAAGAGAGATGTACACCAATTATGGATTAAAGTTAAGTATTCCAAGAACTACGTTCTTTTCTTATTATACTCACTCCTTTAATTGTTCCAGACCTCACGCCAGTCTGCGTGAGCTTAAACGCGTGCCTTTCGGCTACCGGTCATAGTGGATTGGCTGTCTGGCCAGTCCACTACAAAAAGTAACTGACTTCTGCAATAAATTTCAGTTCGCAATAGCTAGAGCCGACATTTTATGTCCTATTCTGTTCCTTTGCACGCAATTACAAGAAAAATTAAAATGTTGACGAATCACACTGACATCGCATATTACACATATTTTTACTTATTTTGAGGCATAGTATATATTTCACATTATACTACATAAATTTACATATGTTAATGTTGTTGTAGAACTGTTTGTATTTTTCTTAATCCCATCCAACCTGCGTTACTTAGCAAGAAACGAGAAAAATCGTTTTAAGTTTTAGTACCGTGTTTCTCATATTGGTGTACTGTCGTGATGTTCGGTTGTGGGTCAGCAGAAACTACGCCACGTAATCGATACGGGACTCATAAGATTTTCCAGGAAATTGATTACAGATGGGACATTTGTCTTGTTAGAAAAGGTAGCCACATTGAAGATTTGGAAGTAAAACTTGAAGATACACTACAGTCAGTGCCGTATCAAACACTTCTATAATTTATTTACATTTTTCGCAGTTAAAAGTTACCTTGTATAACTAATTTATAAACAGCCTGTATTTAATTGACAGATCGGTATTCGGGCGTACAGTCCACCGTCAGTGCCGTATATTATGTATGTCTGTATCAAATGATGTGTGTGTGATGTACGAAGTCTCCATGATGTTAAAACTGGTGAGTATCTCTGTTTTACACAAGTAACTGTTTGTAAACGTTTCTTGCTGTTAAACGCTAAACGGCCATACTTCTTGGTCGTATTGTCAGGTTTTCCCGCAACCCATGAGTCACTTCCATAGAATGCTATGCACCAAACGAACACCCTCAGAAATTTCTTACTGAAATTAAGGCTAACATTTGATATTAATAGGCTTCTTTCGGCCGGAATGCTTTCACTGACAGTTCCAGTCCGGTTTTGACGTTCTCCTCGACTCGTGCGCCATATGTTTATCACAATTCCTTCACTTATCACAGTATTCTCGTTTCTGCCACTTCTCGTTACTTTCATCTTTCTTCGGTTCCTTCGCAATCTGTAGTGGGTGCTCAGCAGAATGTTCATTCCATTCAACACTCCGTCTTCAGATCACAAGTGGCCCATGGGGACCATCCGACCGCCGTGTCATCCTTAGCTGAGGATGCGGATGGGGGAGGGGGGGGGGGGTCTGCACACCGCTCTCCCAATCGTTACGATGGTTTTCTTTGACCGGAGCCGCTACTGTTCGGTCGAGTAGCTCCTTAATTGGCATCACGAGGCTCAGTACACCCAGAAAAATGGCAACAGCGCATGACGGCCTGGATTCACCCATCCAAGTGCCGGCCACGCCCGACAGCGCTTAACTTCGGTGATCTGACGGGAACCGGTGTATCCACTGCAGCAAGACCGTTGCCTCATTCCATTTACAATGTCCTGTAATTGTTCTACACTTTCACTCAGGATATCAGCGTCATCAGTGAATCTTATCATTGAGTTTCTTTCATTCTGAAGTTTAACTCCACCTACGTTTTATTTCCATGAAGGCTTCTTCGGTGTACAGACTGAACTGTAGAGGAGAATGACTGCATACTTGTCTTACACCCTTTTTAATGCGAACATTTCGTTCTTGCTCTTCCATTTTCCTTGTACAAATAGTAAGCAGCCAATCCGCTGAAAATTGGAAGGTTAATTAAAAACCCTTTACCATGGTTTCAACATCTATAAACACGTCTTCCTTAGATGTAAATATAGATAAATATATTACATAAAATTTCACCTCCATAATAAATTAACACCTGCATTCTCGTTTAATGTTTGTTTCTCTATAAGCTAGCTTTTTTTTCTATAAGCTAGCATTAAATCATAAGCGACCTGCTGGTACGACTTTATGCGCAGCGCAGCAAATGAGGGAGGCGAGGAAGACACGAGTCGAAAGCTCGCAGTAGATTAATAATCATTGGTCTACTATATCGGTGAGCCTGAGTGCGGTTTTTACGCGGTTTTCGTCGCTCCTTTATGAAACCGCTGGTCTGGTCTTCAATTGCCTCAGAAAATACGATACGCTACTATGATAACACCATACGAAAATATTGTATGGTTAGTGATTAGCAGCTTATAACAATTGATTAAAAGATATCTTGCTGAACACTATGAGTTGCATGTAAAAATACAAGGTGTTCTGTAAATTAGTTATACAGAAGTAACCTTTAATTGCGAAAAGGGAAAATAACATTAATGTTTGATACACCAGTGCATGCAATATATCCTCAAGTTTTATTCTCGCCTAACACTGTTAGCTCCCGACGTTCCCGCTAGGTGACATGAGTGAATGAAATATTTGCAGAGCGTGCGAATTATTGTTTATGGTTTGACGAATCTAAATCCGTTGCTTATGTTCAGAGTCTGTTCAGGATTAAATATCGCAAGCCACCACCTCGAATACAAACTGTTGTCAATTGGTAGAATCATTTTACCAAACTAACTGCATATCACATGAGTCGCCAGGTCAGGGTCGGTCTGCAGTCTTTGTCGCAGCAACTGAACAAGTTCGGCAGTCTTACATTCGTAGTCCAGATAAACGAGACGTGGCAGATTAGAATTCAGTACGCCTAGTCTTACAGTGTAGAAGGTGTTATGGAAACTTCTCTCATACAAGCCCTACAAAGTGTAACTGTTGCTACTTTAAGGGAAAGTGACAAAGGAAAACGAGATGAGTTTTGTAGAGAAATGTTTAACAAAATGCAGACTGATCACGATTCTTCCATACTTGCGATGAAGTGAATCGTCGTGATGTTCGGATATAGATGAGCAGAAACCACGTCTCGAACTCTTCACCATGAGTAATAGTCAGCTGCATTAAGTTAACGGTAGACCCGATGCGTCTTCTTTGTCACCAAAGCCAAAAACATAGATTTCTGATGACAGTGGTCTAACCAATGATTATAAAATAGTTCTCCATCAGCCTGGACGTTGGATGAAATCTCAGATTGAACAACATTAGCTAAGGAATCTCCATATTAAGAATAAACAACGGATTTCTTCAAAGAAAAAGTTTCTACTTACACAGTCACAGGGACAGCCTACATCATCTAATAATGACTTTTATAAAGGATTGTGTTTTGCATTGGTTGCGGTGAACATAGCCTGCAACAAACTCCAGGTACCTGAATTGAAACATGTGTTACAGAAATAGTGCAAGCGCAAAATTCCCGTCGAGTCCACTCTCAGGAAGAATTATCTGCATTCTTGCTACGTTGACATACCAGAAAGAACAAGGGCTGACATTGTCAAATCACCTATATGGATTTCTGCTGATGAGACGACGGACGCTGTGGGCCATTTCATTGCTAATTTAACTGGGGCATGTTGTACCCTGAGGCTGCATCTAAATCGTATGTAATCTATTGTAAATTTGTGGAAGTAACAAATACTTCAACAGCTGCTAGATTCATTAATGATGGACTTAAGGTACTGTGGCCAGATGGCGTAAAAGAAGAGAGTGGCCTGCTGATGTGCGCAGATACAGCTCCATACTTGTATTTTACCCAGACTCAGCACTCAGAGCTTTTGAGGCTAATTGAGGAGCTACTTGATGAGGAGTAACGGCACTGGTCACGGAAGCTGACAACAGCCAGAAAAACAGTTTGCTGATCATTTATCTCTCCGTGTACGCATCCGGTGACACCTAAGGACTAAGGATGACACGGCATCCGGGCGGTAGCTTGGGCCTTCAGGGCCTGTTCGAGAGGTGTTTCTTTTGTTTGTTTTTATGTTACTGTTGTCTTTCCTCATCAACGTACAGCTAGTGCTCTAGGTGTACATTGATGAGGAAATACCATATGACAATAACCGTGCTGTGCATGTTTTAATTTATTATGGAGATGAAATTTCATAAATGACTGACGCCTTCGGCTATATTTTAACTTACCTCTGGCACAACATGTAATCAAGTTGGAAATGGATTTACACTACTGGCCATTAAAATTGCTACACCAAGAAGAAATGCAGATGATAAACGGGTATTCATTGGACAAATATATTATACTAGAACTGACATGTGATTACATTTTCACGCAATTTGGGTGCATAGATCCTGAGAAATCAGTACCCAGAACAATCACCTCTGGCCGTAACAACAGCTTTGATACGCCTGGGCATTGAGTCAAACACAGCTTGGATGGCGTGTACAGGTACAGCTGCCCATGCACCTTCAGCACGATACCACAGTTCATCAGGAGTAGTGACTGGCGTATTGTAACGAGCCAGTTGCTCGGCCACCATTGACCAGACGTTTTCAATTGGTGAGAGATCTGGAGAATGTGCTCGCCAGGGCACCTGTCGAACATTTTCTGTATCCAGAAAGGCCCGTACAGGACCTGCAACATGCGGTCGTGCATTATCCTGCTGAAATGTAGCGTTTCGCAGTGATCGAATGAAGGGTAGAGCCACGGATCGTAACACATCTGAAATGTAACGTCCACTGTTCAAAGTGCCGTCAATGCGAACAATAGGTGACTGAGACCTGTAACCAATGGCACCCCATACCATCACGCCGGTTGATACGCCAGTATGGCGATGACGAATACACGCTTAAAATGTGCGTTCACCACGATGTCGCCAAACACGGATGCGACGATCATGATGCTGTAAACAGAACCGGGATTCATTCGAAAAATGACGTTTTGCCATTCGTGCACCCAGGTTCGTCGTTAAGTACACCATCGCAGGCGCTCCTATCTGTGATGCAGCGTCAAGGGTAACCGCAGCCATGGTCTCAGAGATGATATTCCATGCTGCTGGAAACGTCGTCGAACTGTTCGTGGAGATGGTTGTTGTCTTGCAAACTTCCCCATCTGTTGACTCAGGGATCGAGACGTGCCTACACGATACGTTACAGCCATGCGGATAAGATGCCTGTCACCTCGACTGCTAGTGATACAAGGCTATTGGGATCCAGTACGGCGTTCCGTATTACCCTCGTGAACCCAACCGATTCCATATTCTACTAACAGTCATTGGATCTCGACCAATGCGAGCATACGATAAACCGCAATCGCGATAGGCTACAATACGACCTTTATCAAAGTCGGAAACGTGATGGTACGCATTTCTCCTCCTTACACGAGGCATCATAACAACGTTTCACCAGCCAACGCCGGCCAACTACTGTTTGTGTATGACATATCGATTGGAAACTTTCCTCATGTCAGCACGTTGTAGGTGTCGCCACCGGCGCCAACCTTGTGTGAATGCACTGGAAATCTAATCATTTGCATATCACAGCATCTTATTCCTGTCGGTTAAATTTTGCGTCTGTAGCACGTCATTTTCGTGGTGTAGCAATTTTAATGGCCAGTAGTGTAGTTCTGCGTATAATGGAGACTGAACGGGATCTTTTGTGCTTCGCCGCGCTGATCAGATGGATGCGCTCTCTATATTATACATTCTCAAAAGATCCGATGTTGCCAATGATTTCTGTTGATACATCATAACAGAAATTATGTTCAAATTGTTGAATGCTTTAGGAGACCACTTATCTCTGTCAGTCAGTCGTTGTGATCACGTTGCATTACGAACAAGACACTCAGATATTTTAAATGGAAAATGAGAAAAAGCAAACAGTATTTGAAAGAAGAGTACGAAGATCATTTTTCGTTCTCGTCACAGTCGAGTTTCCAAAATTCAGGAGAAATAAATTAACAGCGCGGAACGAACTCTGAAATACCGGTGTTGATAAAGTAGCCCTAATGAAAACGAAAAGGCTACAAATGACTGCGAATGTAGCTAAGACGCAGCTTCCCCAGATGACTTAACAAAACCAGAAGAACGGGTAAACGTGGGATGAAATGTAATAGAATGATAAATCAGAATACGAGCCACAAATGGCTGGATGATACACAGAATAGGAGCCCTGAAAACAATTTAACGGTATGCGTATTCTTTTCCTTAGGAACAGTTTGGAAGCGGTATTTTTTTATTTATTAGTATCATTTCTATTTTTGTCCGCCTCCGTAGCTGAGCTGTGAGCGTGTCTGTCTGACACGTAGAGGATCCGGGTTCAGCTCCCGGTACTACCAGGGTAGTTTCCTTGGTGGGAGGCCTGGACAACTTACACTCAGATTTGGGACCAATTGATGTCCGGAAAGCGGGGTGGCGGTCAGAGGGAGGTGGTCAGATCGCATGCCCCCCATATCTCCAGAAAGCAGGGGATGACACGGCGACCGGTCGACAACACTTGGGCCTGAATACTTATATTTATAAGTTTAATTCTTAATACTACAGTGCGATCGAAAAGCCACGCTCACGGAAATAAATATGACTGTAAATAGGAGTTGCATTGCGTTCGTTCGATCATTCCCCGTGAGACAGCACTTCATGTATTACCGACAAGAAACAAAGACAGGTAGAGGTTACATGACGTCTGTAGTATTGCACAATCGATTGCTTGGTAAACGTGTCGTTTTCCCAAGAGCAACGAGTTTGTATCGTTGAACAGTACTTTGCCAAACGTTGGTGTTCACGTATTGTACACGCATTTCGAGGGGACTACCCAGATGTCGCAGTACCAAAAAATTCAACAATAACAAGATTAATCTCCCGTTTCCGGAAACATGGGTCAGTTGCAAACAAGATGAGAACCAAGAGACCATCCATTTTGATAGATATTATACTGGCTGAAGTGAGCGATGTGGTGCGATGCTGCGTTCGCTTTCTTCAAAACGGTTCAGGAGATTACCTGTCTAGTCTCAGATTTTTACGATAGTGCACAGAAAGCGATGCTGAAGTTAAAATTTCTTGCATATAATGTTCGCGATCTGCATCATGTTCGCAATCTGCAGAACCTGAAGGCGCCAGAATAAGAAAAGCGTCTTGTGTACTATACTTGCCTACGTGTGTGTGTGTGTGTGTGTGTGTGTGTGTGTGTGTGTGTGTGTGTGAACTAAACCGACGAATGAAAATTTGTGCCAATGCCAGGTTTCGAACCCAGGTCTCCAACTTGCTAGGAGACCTGCCACAGTGGCTTCGCACATCTGTACGGACTACCCAACTTTGCCGGCCGCTGTTGTCGAGCGCTTCTAAGCTCTTCAGTCTGGAACCGCGCGACCGCTACGGTCGCAGGTTCGAATCCTGCCTCGGGCATGGATGTGTGTGATGTCCTTAGTTTAGTTAGACTCAAATAGTTCTAAATCTAGGGGTCTGATGACCTCGGATGTTAAGTCCCATAGTGCTCAGAGCCATTTGAACCATTTGGACTATCCAAGCACGCCTCCCTCCTGAGTCCAAATTTCAATCATGCCTCAATCTACTCGAACGGCATTGCAGAGGCTCTCCATCAGTATTGGAGTAGCGCTCCATCATCGAAAGAAACGCAGGATCATGTCTGAAAGAGGTGTGCGAGTGTAGTTCGTGCAGTTGTGCGAAGCCACTGTGGGAATGTGACACAGTTGCTAGGCGTCTGCCTAGCGAGCAGGAAACCCAGGTTGGGAACCCGGCCTTGGTACAAATTTTCATTCGTCGCTTCCGTCCGCATATATACATAATATACAAACCCACAAGAACTTACTCCATCGAAAATCCTCTTGTCTGTGATAAAATTTTCAGTGTTGTGTGCCTTATCGCATCGTCGAAAAGTGGTCCTTATTTTCTTCGAAACCACAGCGAACGGTGTTGTGTACCAAGAGATCTTTAAATCATCTATTTCGCTTCTTGAGGCAGATTAACTTTATTCCTCGTCGCAGCAGTACTGCGTCACTTGTCGCACAGCTAATGAAACAAATCGTTTCTTAAGCGAATTTTTTGGTGAGCGAATCATCTCTAAATCAACGAGACACCCAAGTTTTTCCGATTTAAAGTCTCCGGATTTCTTTATTTGGTACAAAAGAGTGTATTCGCACTTGTGAATACGGGCAACATTCAACTGTGAAATGGACTGATGATATTGAAGATTTGTGCGGGATTTCCCGCTTCTCGCGAGCGGTCGCCTCCACCATTTCCGCTATCCTCCTACGTTCCACGGCCAGATCCAAAGTTGCATATTTCGTCACCCATGTGTCACTGACGTGCACTTGTACATAATCGAAAATCCCTAACCTGGAATTGGCGGATTTATACAATATAGCGGCACCTGTGTTTGTAAGAAGTACGGTGCAATGTTCCTTCCGACATGCGTTGCATCGCACTTCTTTACAAACACAAGCACTGCAATATCGTGTTCTTCCTATAAGGCTACTTTGAAGGAACTAAAGATTAACAAAGTCAGTGTCAACACGGCAATAGGAGTTCGTTCATGCGTTACTGTACAGGGCAACCGTTTGAGCATATGTTATAAAAGAGTGTGTGTGAGGTTAACAAATAAAATACACATTATGAATATTATTTCTTTTGATGTGTGCGACTTTTCGTTCACCATGTATTATATACCATTTATTACGTTGTTCACTTTGAATACTGCGAAATATTTCACACAATTCCATTTTTAGGATACCATAACGAAATACTTATAGGATCATTTCATTGCCCATCCGTCTAGCTGTCCGTCTGTCTTTCTGTCCGATTGTTAAGGACCCTTTTCCCAGGGACGGGTAGACGTATCAAGCTGAAATTTATGTCAATTGGAAGCTCTACGGTTCCTTGGCGGTATAAATAATTTAAGCTAGTAAGCCAACAAGATCTAAAGACACAGCCATATATGTCACATATTTTGATACTGGCAAACTCATTCATCAAAACCTATAGATGGATAAGTCCATGTTGGTCATGGTGGTTTAACGCTAAATCGCGTCTCTAGAATCCGAGAGGTCTGGGGATGGAATTTCGACTGGACCATAATTTTTTCACTTTTCCTTTTAAACTAGCCTTCACATCTCAACGATGTGAGGAGCCGCCAGAAACAACACGTGCTCCGCCTTCCCCAATTGGATAACTGGCGTAGGGTAGGGACACGCATGCCGCCAAAGTGGCGTCCAATAGAAAGACTTGCACTCTACCACTGAGGCACCCGAAATTTATTCCGCATACATAATTAAGTTTGCATGGAACTCACAGAGCGGGAGTCGTACTCGCACCAAGAATTTTTTCTTTTTTCTTTTTTGGTTGTAACTATAGTTACTTTCACTTTTGCAGCCGCTTGACAGTTCAACGGCGCTCACCTCTCCTTTTAGCTTTGTGCTAGCCACTCCACGTCTGGCTGCCGCGACCCAAGTGCATTCCTCAAGGCTTTGTTCCGTGTTGGTCGCTGACCCAGCGTCAGCTGTCGTCACTGAACTGATGGCTGCTGACCCTCGCAACACGTGACGCCTCACATTGTTCCACCTATGCAAGCTACGCAAAC
Source organism: Schistocerca serialis cubense (assembly GCF_023864345.2). NCBI lineage: Eukaryota > Metazoa > Arthropoda > Insecta > Orthoptera > Acrididae > Schistocerca > Schistocerca serialis. Next base: position 374,669,695 of record NC_064643.1, on the reverse strand, counting down.
TACGTGTGTCGTATTTCATGTATCCCGCAGAGCCGTGTGTGTGTGTGTGTGTGTGTGTGTGCGCGCAATACAATGGAGTAACTTAAAAGTATTACAGTGCTAAAATACCCACAATACTCACAACACGCTCTAGCATGTTATCGCATGCATATGTTCCCATGTATCTGACTGCTTTGTGCTAATATTAAAGTCTTCAGATCTCTATGAAAGATGTTCATCGTTCTATTATTATACTTTCTATTTGCACCATTTTTTTTTGGTAACGATGAACGACGTTAATGAATGTCTATATTACGAAACAATAAATTGTCAAAATACGAAGTTTCTTTAAAGACATCTCAGAAGGATTTTCCCGAACCAACACCAGATATTATACTTATCATAGGCTTTCGCATTCAGAAATAATATCCCTGAAAGTTGAGTTTCCCCTATGGCTTTGTGACTCATTAGCGAAACGAAATACACAAAGAATATCATTTCTACACTTTTAAATTGAATATAGCTGCAATTACACGTGCTACAACTTGAGCTAAATTAACTGTGCAGTCCGTATTTTTCAATTCAGATCTGTTGTCTTAGAAACCGAGAGGTCTAGGGATGGAATTTCGGCTCGGACCACGAATTTTTCAATTTCTACTGCTTGTATTACATTTTTTTGGGGTACACTATTTTTATACGCGGGTTGGAACTTAAATTGCGACAGCAGCTACAAAAGAGTTACATGTTTTCACCTGTTACTGTCCTACGAAGTAATCACTAGCGTTGTGTAGAACCCGTTGCCAGCTATGTGGAAGGCGTAGTATACAGTTAGCAGAGCCTGTTCTGTTGATGGTGCGAATGGAGTGGTCTATTTCCTGTCGAGTCTCTGGAACAATTCTGAACCGAATGCTACGAAGTGGTTCCTTCATCTTCGGAATCAAATCAAAGTCACAAGGACTTAAGTCCAGGGAGTATGATGGATGGTACAGTACTTCCCAGCCCCATCGACCGAACAGAGCAGCCACAGCATGCGCTGTATGCGCCCACGCATTGTCGTGCAAAATGATGGGTGGGTTGCGCAAAAAGTGTCGCCGCTTCTTTCGCAAAGCTGGTCGCAGGTGATGCTCCAAAACCGAACAGTAATACCGTGCACTGACTGTCTGCCATGGAGGAAAGTAATGCGTTAGGATAACACCATCAAAGTCGTACACCAGAATCACCATAACTTTAGACCGCACCATCCGCATCATCAACAGAACAGGCTCTGCTAACGGTATACTACGCCTTCCACATCGCTGGCAACGAGTTCTACACAACGCTGGTGACTGCTTTAGGGACAAATGGTTCAAATGGCTCTGAACACTATAGGGGTTAACATCTGAGGTCATCAGTTCCCTAGAACTTAGAACTACTTAAACCTAACTAACCTAAGGACATCACACACATCCATGCCCGAAGCAGGATTCGAACCTGCGACCGTAGCGGTCACGCGGTTCCCGACTGTAGCGCCTAGAACCGCTCGGCCACCCCGGCCGGTTTTGAAGGACACTAACAGGTGCAAACATGTAACTATTTTGTATCGGTTGTGAATAAATAGTTGCCACTATTTAAGTTCAAACCCTAGTAGCTTATGTTGCCTTCGAAACTTAAATTATTTATCTTTTCAGGAAGAGGACTAGCAATTTATTCCTAATCTTGTATCCCCTGGAAGAGGGCAAAATGTGTATCTTCTGACAATGCAAGTGGAAGATCATTTATGTACGATGTACAACGAAAGGCCAAAGAAACTGGTACACCTGCCTAATATCGTGTAGGGTCCCCGAGAGCACGCAGAAGTGCCGCAACACGACGTGGCATGGAGTCGGTTAATGTTTGAAGTAGTGCTGGAGGAAACTGACACCATGAATCCTGCACAGCTGTCCATAAATCCGTAAGAGTACGAGGGGGTGGAGATCTCTTCCGAAAGAGCGTTGCAAGGCATTCCAGATATGCTCAATAATGTTCATGTCTGGGGAGTCTGGTGGCCAGCGAAAGTGTTTAAACTCAGAAGAGTGTTCCTGGAATCACTCTGAAGCAATTATGGACATGTGGGGTGTCGCATGGTCCTGCTGGAATTGCCCAAGTCCGTCGGAATGCACAGTGGACATGAATGGATGAAGGTGATCAGACAGGATGCTTACGTACGTGTCACCTGTCCAAGTCGTATCTAGACGTATCGGGGGTCCCACATCACTCCAACTGCACACGTCCCACACCATTACAGAGCCTCCACCAGATTGAACAGACCCCTGCTCACACGCAGGGCCCACGGATTCATGACGTTGTCTCCATATCCGTACACGTCCATCCGCTCGATACAATTTGAAACGAGACTCGTCCGACCAGGCAGCATATTTTCAGTCATCACCAGTTCAATGTCGGTGTTGACGGGCCCAGGCGAGGCGTAAAGCTTTGTGTCGTGCAGGAATCAAGTGTGCACGAGTGGGCCTTCGCCCCTGACAGCCCACATCGGGGATGTTTCGTTGAATTGTTCGCACGCTGACACTTGTTGGTGGCTCAGAATTGAAATCTGCAACAAGGGTTGCACTTATGTCACGTTGAACGATTCTCTTTATTCGTCGTTGGTGACGTTCTTCCAGGATCCTTTTCCGGCCGCAGCGATGTCGGAGATTTCATATTTTACGGGATTCCTGGTATTCACTGTACACTCGTGAAATGGTCGTACGGGAAAATCCCCACTTGGTCACTACCTCGGAGATGTTGTGTCCCATCGCTCGTTCAACCTCACTTAAATCTCGATAACCAGCCATAGCAGCAGCAGTTACCGATCTAACAATTGCGCCTGACACTTGTATTATATATGCATAGCCTATCACAACGCCGTTTTCTGTCTGTTTACGTATCTCTACACGAAAAGAAATAATCTAATCAGCGAGCACACCTATGAAATACGTAATTATGAGCGCAATTGAAATGGAGGTTTATGGGACAAATGAATGATTCGTACAGCGGAGTTTAGTGTCCAGCTAGATTGCATCAATTTTTAAAATGACTGGTTTCGGTTCCACATAAATCATCCTCAAATCTGGTTGTATCAGTTACAAGCGTTCGACTTACCAGAAAAATTTTCATGATAAGTCACAGGGAGATATTGTACAACCGTAACGCATAGAAAAATTTAGCGGGAGGTGCAACAAGCATTGGTGTCTAATAGCTGATGATGTAAGTTATACAAATAATCCAACTGTGTAATTTGAGTACCAATCGGCACTTTTCCGACAGAATTAAAAAAACTGTTTTTTGTTGCAGTGGGGTCTTTTTACAAAGTTTCAAACACGAACTTTCTTCTCCAAATGCCAAAATATTTTAACTTTGACGTATATTTGGAGAAATGACCATATAAATAAGGGGAATCAGAGTTCACATGGAAAGATTTAGATGTTCATTTTTCCCACGTGATTTTCGGGAGTGGAACGGTATAGAAATGGTCCGGTAGGTTATCCATGAATCCTCTGTCAAATACGTCAGTGTGAAGTGCAGAATAGTCAAGTAGAGGGAGTGTAGTTGTAGATAAAGATTTTTCACAGGAACCGCTCGACAATTAGCACAGCTCGAAGTTAGTAGTGCAAATAAGAAAAAAGCAATTGCAGCTTTGGAGAATCGTAATCTGCGTCATACAATTTTAAAAATGATGAGGATATACGAAACGTTTTCAAGGTATTTTTATACTGTGCTTTTGAGAATCGCGAGAACAATTGTTGTGCTAATACTTGTGTATTTCGGCAGCGTTTTAAGATATTTGCTAACTTTGACGAAAAGATTTTCAATCGTCCTTCGCCTGTGTACTCCACACGACTGTTAGAAAAAGTGGCGGATGCTGGTGTCGACTAGCTACGTTTTTTTTTTTTGTTTTATAAGGTTTCCCCATTATTTCCTCCTGCTGTGCTTTCTAAGACACGTGTTTCAAAATAGAACGCCCTCTGTTCTGACGTAACATCGACTCTCCTATGTGAGTGACGCAAGCGGCAGGTAAATTTTACGAAACACAGCTACTAATGGCGACATTAGGCAACTGCTGACGTGAGATCAGATTGTCTAATTAGTGAGGCTATCCCATTTTACACCGTGAGCGGAGAATTCCATTATAAAAAAGATACCTATCAATCTATCTGATTATTCCGACAGCGTACACGTCGGATTAATTATTCTATATTCTGGAAAGTAGGACGCAACTAAACGCGACAGTTTTCGACGGCTAGTAAATTGTTTCGTCACGTGCCAGTGGCCGTGCACATTTTTCCACTGCCGCCAGTAAGGCTGTGTTTTAGAATTTTGATACCTGGGAGGTATTTACGTATGGTTGCACACTTATCTTTTACAGTTTATTTTAATCGAAGAAATACTGCACTTTATTTCTACATCTACATCCTTCTTGGCAAGCCATCTAATGGTGTGTGGCGGAGGGTACTTCATGCGCCACTAATTGACTCCACTACCCTGTTACACTAGCGAATGGCGCGTGGGAAGGATAATTGTAGATAAGCCTCTGCATTGGCCCTAATTTCTCGAATTTTCTAGTCGTGATCATTACGCGAGATGCACGTGGGAGGAAGTAATACGTTGTCCGACTCTTCCCGGAAATTGTTCTCACGAAATTTCAATAGTAAACCTCTCCGTGAGGCACAACAGCTATCTTGTAACGTCTGCCAATGGAATTTGTCGAGTGCCTTGGCAATTCTACCGTGCCGCCCGGGGTAGCCGCGTGGTCTAGGCGTCTTGTCACGGTCCTCGCGGCTCTCCCCGTCAGAGGTTCGAGTCTCCCTCGGGCGTGGGTTGTGCTTGTCGTCCTGAGCGAAAGTTAGTTTAAGTTAGATTAAACAGTGTGTAAGCTTAGAGCCCAAGGATGACCTCAGAAGTTTGGTCCCATAAGCCCTTCCCACAAATTTCCAGATCCCCTCGTGCAGCGTAAACGATCCCGTGACGAAACGCCCTTTTTTTCGTTGTATATTTTCTCTCTCTCTCTTCTATCTGCCCTTCCTAGTAAGGATACAATATTGATGAACAATACACACTAATCGGTCGAACAAGCACCTTATAAGCCACTTCCCTGAATCAGTTATATTTCGATAATATTCTACTCATGAATCTCAGTCTGGCAAATGCTTTCCCTACTGTTTGCTCAATGTGGTCATTCCACTTGACCGAGCGAGGTGGCGCAGTAGTTAACACACTGGACTCGCATTCGGGAGGACGACGGTTCAAACCCGCGTCCGGTCATCCTGATTCAGGTTTTCCCTCATTTCCCCAAATCGCTTGAGACAAATGCCAGAATGGTTCCTTTGAAAGGGCACGGCTGACTTCCTTCTGATCCTTCCCTAATCTGTTGGGACCGATGACGTCGCTGTTTGGTTCCCTCCCCCACATCAACACCATTCCACTTAAGGTCGCTCTGGATAGTTTATTCCTTGATGTTTTACGGTAGATATTGTTTCAGCACTTTCTCATCAATAGTACAGTTGTATAGTAGTGGATTTCTTTTCCTATGGATGCGCAATATGTTACATTTATTGGTGTTCGGTGTCGACTACCAGAGCTTGCACCGTTCGTCAATGCTCTGCAGGTCATTCTCCAAACGGGTACTGTCTTCTGGTGTTGCTACCTTGTTACAGATAACCCCTTCATCTGCGAGCATTTTAAAGAGCATCCGACGCATTCTACTACATCATTTATATACATTGTAAACAGTAATGGTCTTACCACACTTCCTTGGGGTATTCCGAAATTACATCTCTCCATTTTGTTCCGTTGAGAGCAACGTACTGAATTCTGTCTGCAAGGAAGTTTTGATCTAGTTGCAAATCCGGTTCGATATACGATAAGCTAATATTTTTTCACTAAACGACTGGGCGGGACGGAGTCAAATGCCTTCCTGAAGCCGAGGAATATGGCATCAACCTGACCGCTGTTGTCCACAGCGCTATGGATTTCATGGAGGAATAGAGCGAGCTGAGTTTCGCAAGATCTATGTTTGCAGAATCCACGTTGATTTTTATAGAGGAGATTTTCGTTCTCCGAAAACGTCATAATTCTTCAGCATAAAACATTTTCCATAATTCAACACTATACTGACGTCAATGAATTTGGTCTGTAATTGTGTGCTTCTGTCGTGTGGCCCTTCTCGAAAACGGGAATGACTCGTAATTTTTTTTTCCGATCGCTGGCTACCCTTCGTTGCTCCAGCGATCTACGATAAACTGCTGCTATAATCTGTTCATCATAAGAGTAAACCTGATGTAAACAAACACAAACGCGATGATTGGTCAGGAGCCATAGCATACGTACACTGGTGTTGTTACGCTTATTATTAAGTTACGTTAAATGAAACTTTAAGATATTGTAATGTATTAATAGCCATCATAGTTTTTCTTAATCACGCTTTACCTGTGTAGTTTTTAATTCAAAAATCGTGTACAGACATAGTCTCTGCAGGGTCGTGTTCTGATTGTCGCGCTGTTAATGCACGCTGTGAAAATCGCTGAGGTTGGTTCCTGTTTCATAATTGAACACGGTTAAAAAGTGGCGATAAATAGGTTGTTCTTAATGTTTTTCATAAATTTACAGAAAAAATCGCCTTTGAAGTTTTCCGAGGGACTGTATTTGATATATTTGTATTACAAATACACATTGGATGTATAGCGGAATCGGTAGCGTAGTACCATGATAAAGTAGTGCAGTTCGTGGTTCTCTGATTCAAGTGTCGCTCGCCTTAGTCATCTTTTTTGCGGTCAATTTGAAATACCTACATCTTGTAACTGTAAAACTCATCATTGTTTCTTTATGAATAATGCACGTCTTCTTGTTTTTACAAGTAACTACATACTACACGCGAAATTCCTATTTTCATTCCAAATATAAATTCATATAAGTAAATAACTATCGATATTTTACGAAAGGCTGATAATAAAAGTTGCTTAAATTAAGAAAACATAATTTAATTTTTAGGGCAAAAATAAAAAACCAAATACTCTTTATTTGGATTACGTCCATCTTTTTGTGCCACAGATGTAGTCTCACACGAACCAGAGTGATAAATGCCGTAGAGACATGAGAGACAATCATTTTGACAGCATCGAACACATCATACAAATGCTGCATTTTTACATTTGGCCCTGTATCTTTACAATATGAACCCAACAGAACTGATCTGGAGCCAAGTTAAGGGATCTGGCCCCAGAAGTAACAAGACTGTTAAGCTGCCAGGCGTAGTGGAACTAATACACGCAGTTTTTTCAGTCACTGCCGAACGCTGGCGGGATTTTTTTCCCTTTATTGTTATTTTCAAACCTTTAAATAAAGGTAGGCCGGCAGCGGCCTATCTACGCCGCTCTTCGGCCATAGAAAAACATACATTAAAAAGGAAGACATAAAAACAAACATACATGGAGGAGAAAAGCAGGAGACATACATATTAAAATAAAGGAAGGCGTTCACGGATCCACTGGTTGTCTAAAAAAGTTAGGCACTATACACAAACGGAGACAGTTGGCGGGATATAGAACGGCGTGTTATAAAAGAAGAGGGGAAAATGCGGCGGCTGGGTGGCTTCATGGATTCTGTTGTCGATCGACTCGTTATCAATTAGCAGATGACAGTTCCAGAATTGAAATGCATTTCTCGAATTCGGATAGGGAAGGAGCTGACAGATTAACAGATGACTGAAATTACTCAGTGGTTTCAGTATTCAACAGTACGGTGAAATTCGCGCAGTAAGCTTTTCATTCACACATAGCTCGCTCAGACAAATTACACTGTGTTTAAGTTAGGAATTTTCATCACTCTTGGTTGTAATTAGAACACTAAGTTAGGTAAGAACGAGAGCGTTTTCTGCCTCCCGTCTGGCCACCTAAGAAGCATGCAATAGTGCTGGAGTTTTGCCGTATGTTATTTCATTCTCTTTAAAAATTAAGTGAGGTTCTAAGCCATATTGTTTCTTTTTACGTTTGAAATGCAGCTGCTCACATCATTGCAGGTTAGTTGGACCGGATGGCTGGCCAGTGCTGCTCAAGTTTAATGCGCCGGTAAGGCATTATCGCTCAGTCTATGTGCGTGCAACACAGCATAAAACGTATCCTTGTGATCGTACTTGACTGTAGTGGACACGGCTTGGCTTCCGTTCCACGTGAAACGAAATCTAATGAGATTCAAGCAAACGCAGAAGAATACATGGCGTAATGTCCACATCAAGTTTGGTCTTATGATGAACGGAGTGTAGAAGGGGAGATAATTCTATCGCATAATCTATTTAGAACCTTACAGGTGTATGTCTTTCCACTACGAAGCGATTGTAGTTGCTTTTCTGTTCCGCGATCGGTTTTCTAAACATCTGCCATTTAAACGTTCGAACGATGATTGAAAGAAGGGACTGTGTTACAATTTTCCGCGGTGAAACAATTTCGGAATAGTGAATTCGTTATTTCGGCCTTCTTTCTGTTATCTTCCGTTTCGGCGCCAGTATGGTCATTGAGTGGATGAATATTGGATTTCGAACCGCTTACTGGTTTTACGTAAGACCAGAACCTCTTGGGGTCTCTATGCTGTGGTTGACAAGGCTTTGTCACTGAACGCTTCTCTCATTGCTTTCCCTAACGCTCATTTTCGCTTCGTTCATCTTTTGTTTGTCGGCTAGGTTTTGACTTGTCTTGGATCTGAGATGAAGCTCTCTTTGTTTACGGAGCAGTTTTCTATTTTTTCATAACGCATTTCGTCTTTTAGTTTATTTCCAGCTACCTAAGTGCAGTTACACATGTACGTGCAGCATTTTGAATTTTGTAGCTGACCTACTTGAGATAACTTACAGGGCTCCCTTGTGGCACGGACCATGTGTTAATCTTAACAGATTGGCTTGGTGGACCAGCAGGTACGATAGGTCTGCATTTCGACCCACAATAGTTTCTGTTTCTTTTCCTGTCATGTATCACGGAGTCCGTCAGTAAATGTGGTCTGTGTGCTCTTTGTTCAGCTGCGGCTTTTCTTATGCATTTCCGCTTCATAGTCACATGATGAGCGAAAGGTGTAGAAAATGCTGAGTTGCTCTGTGATTCAGAGTTCATGTTTAACTGTAGGCACCTCTATAACTGGCTGAGTCAGTCAATTCAAAAATCGGAGGAAGGTAACTGCGTACCACCGACAACAGGACCATGCTGGTAAGGCACCGTGATGTCTAAGCCGACCGTCGGGTTGACTACAGTTGCCTGAACAAAAGTATCCATACATCCCTGTGTAATGCGGGAGTGGCCACTAGATGTCACGAGAGACGACACACCACTCCAAAGGCGGACGCGGTACACTGTGTTTTCAGTAGAGGCAGAAACAGCGGAATGGATCGGCCAAGAGAACCCTTCGAACGTGGACTAGTCATGCGATGTCATCTAACAAATCCAACTCGGAATTTCACCCCTTCTAAAGCTGCTCAAATCGACTGTTGGTGATGTGACTGTGAAGTGAGAACGCTAAAGCCCTTATTGCAAGATGCACCTAAACCGTACACCTATGCACCAGCGCCCCTAACGTGCACACCTGTTACTACAGACTGATTCACTTCCGACCTATTATATCATCCACGCGGCATATACCTAGCGCGCTTGTGCAGCAGCAGACGATACGCGCGAAAAGAAAATAGAACTGTCTGATATCTTGTAAAGTCGTTCGCTCTACCGCGCATAACTCAAGGGGGACTGTATGATATACTGGAACGTCATACGTACAAATTATTTCTGTGAGATCAGGCTTCCTATTTAATAAGAAATTTTTTTGCCATTATTTATTGATTGTTTTTCTCTCGTGTAGGTTAGTACTGTTCTGAATTACAGACTCATCAGTTTTATATTACGACACTTGGTTACAAAGGTATATGTATATCGAAATTTACATTTATGCTGCTGCGCAAGCGCGCTAGGTGTATTCCGCGTGGATGGTATAATAGGTCGGAAGTGAACCAGTCTGTAGTTACAGGTGTGCACGTTAGGGGCGCTGGTGCATTGGTGTACGGTTTAGGCGCATCGTGTAATTTACATTTATATTCCACATAGAGGATCCACTTATTTTTGGAGCTATTGCCCTGGCAGTGACAGTAAATCTTGGGAGTAGAGCAGAACGGCGACGGAAACGAAAATTCAGACGTTGTTAGGTTCGACTCTGGCTGAAAAGAAGGGACGAAGGCAGAGAATTATATTCGCCGAGGCCCGAAGATCCGCCAACAATTTCGGAACTTCGTTAGGATGGACATCGCTTGATCGAGAAGCTGCTGCCTATGACAGAAGGTGGAATCAGAAAGTGTGACACAGTCATGAGGGAGGCTATCTCACCTTCTCAAAAGTAAGAATTATATGGTTATACGTTTTGAGATCATACCAGCCTAGAACACTGATAAAATACCGGTGAACGCCCTGTTATGTTGCAGGCTGGTTGTAACATTATGTTTCCTGACGAATGGGGAATCTTTTAACAGTCTGGCTTTTAGCCACGGAATAGCGCAGCCCACTATTTAGAAAGTTGCTGTGGATATATGCACTGCAATTTGAGACACTTTAAAGGACCAATATTTAAAGGTGAACTTGTGTTATTTTTCCAAGTTTGGAATGTGTGTGTGTGTGGTGTGTGTGTGTGTGTGTGTGTGTTACTCAGACTTCTGCAGTCCTCGTCTGTCGCACTGGGCCAAACTGCAAGGATTTCCTCCCTTTCACTGCCAGTTTCTCTTTTTTGGCATGCTGAAATCAAGCAAGAGATGCAATCAAATCAAACCTGTACTTTCGTAAACTAAGGCATTACAATACAAATCGAAAATCACCGTATAATGTTGTATGCATATTACTCAGAAAGAAACGATTTCCGACTACCTTATTATGATACAGTGAGTTATACATACACCTTTCCTCGCTGTATGCCTTATTTAAGGTGCTTAACGCCTCTTTGCTCCATTTCATTTCTAGAATACGAAGCTATCAATAGAAAAAATCCTTTTACAAACAGCATTAAGGAGTCTACAGCAAAAAAAAGTTTCTTTTCTGCATTTATGAAACCTGCTTACTGAAAAAAGGGTTGAATATCCCCTACGCGGAAAATTCCCAACACGAAAATCTAAAATTAGCCACTAGCCGCCTAACAATAACCAAACAACAAGCAGAAAACACTATGGTACACCCTTCTGCGCATGCAGGGATTGACGGCAGTTTATAACTGCTCTCTGTTCTGGCGCGCAGATAATGCGTCTGCTAATTTTCGTAGTTTCACCCGCTCTACCGCTAAATGGCTGTCGCGCTAGACCAGAATCGTTCGCAGCGGATCGTCGTGTAATACACGCTTGAGGAACAACAGCTAAACAAAAACCAGGCACACCCCATGTACTGACGGACAGCAACCGCTGAGCATCTCGTATGGTGGTTTTTAAAAAAAGGCCAGAAATCAAAAAATGGTTCAAATGGCTCTGAGCACATGGGACTCAACTGCTGAGGTCATTAGTCCCCTAGAACTTAGAACTAGTTAAACCTAACTAACCTAAGGACATCACACACATCCATGCCCGAGGCAGGATTCGAACCTGCGACCGTAGCGGTCTCGCGGTTCCAGACTGCAACGCCAGAACCGCGCGGCCACTTCGGCCGGCGCCAGAAATCAGCAGGAGTGAGTTCCAAAATAATACCAGCAGCCCACCTAACACTATTACTGTGCGTAGAGAGTTAAAAAGAAAGGTGAACTATGGTCGAGCAACTCCTCATATCCACACATTTTTATTGTCAGCGCTAAGCGATTCTTGAAGTCGCGGAAAGAATAACGTCACTGGACAGTGCAAGACGAAAAACGAGACGCGATACCCTGTAGCAGTCCTATGGAAGGAATTGGATTTGGCGAATGTTTGGAAAACGTTATTTGCCATCATGTAGAGCGGAGCTGATATTATGGTATGGGGGTGTTTGTAGTTGTTAGTGTATGGTTCCCTTATCGCACTTTACTGAATAAGGTAAAGGAACAGTTCGGCGAAGGTGGTTATAATAGCATGACAATACACCCTGTCAAACAGCAGCATATGTGACGCAATGGTTTGTGGACAACAACATTCCTGAACTGGGACGGCCTGCCCAGAGTCCTGACCTGAACTCAATGCAACACTTTTGTGATGAGTTAGAACTTCGTTCCAGACCCCAGTATCTGCCATCACTATTTTCTCTGGTTTCAGATCTGTAAGAAGAATGGCTGGCCAATGTGACCGAGCGGTTCTAGGCGCTTCAGTCTGGTACCGCGCGACCGCTATGTCGCAGGTTCGAATCCTGCCTCGGGCATGGATGTGTGTGATGTCCTTATGTTCGTTAGGTTTAAGTAGTTCGAAGTTCTAGGGGACTGATGGCCACAGCTGTTAAGTCCCATAGTGCTGTTAAGTCCCATAGTGCTCAGAGCCATAGTGGGCTGCCATTTCTCCACAGATCATGCAGACACCTGAATGAAAAGGTCCCCAACATTTGAAGCTGTCATAAACGCGAAGGGTGGACAAATCCAGTATTAGTATCCACTTACAGGAAGTCAGATACTTTTGATGAGATACTACACTTATTGCAGTTGAGGAGCAACTACATTAATGCTGCAAACAAATTTCTTCTTCCGCTATGGATAACAGGTTACTATAGTTCTTAAGACTGTTTAATCTTTAATCGTATTCTCACTCAGAGTTATCATGATTGATATAATGAATTCATTTTATCGGCCATAAATATTATTATTTTATGTTTCAGTGTTTCTTATTAATTGTTCCACGTGTGAAATTTCAGGCGTCATATTAATTGTGGCACACAAGCTTAACATGACAATGTAAAGAAAACTGGTTGTTCTAGTAAAAGTCTCTTTTTTACTATTTATCGAAATAATTACTGGCGATTTCATAAATTAGCCAGTTGCTAAAAGAAACTGAAGTAGGACAGTGAAAGCTTTGAATGCAGTTTCACTCGAATTCATGACCAACACATTAGCTCTCTCTCACCTTCCTCGCCAGTTAAGGAGTAACAAGTTCCTAACGAAATACGGTGCAGTGTTGTGAAATCAAATGGCACACTTCGGCCTTAATCTGAAAGAGAATTTTCTTGGAACGTACGTTCAGAGCACGGCACTGTGCTATAGTGAATTATGAACTCTGAGAAAACCAGAAGAGAAGAGAACTGAAGCGTTAGAGACGTGGTATTATAGAAGGCTGTTAAAAATTCCGTGGACTGTTAAGGCATGAGAAGGTTCTCGCAGAATTGGTGAGGAAAGGAATGTACGGAAAAGGGTGACAAGAAGAAGGGACTAGATGATAGAACATGTGTTAAAACATCAGGGAATAGTTTCCGCGGTACTAAAGGGACGTGTAGACAGTGAAGAGTTTGGGGGAAGACAGACCTTGGAATACATCCAACAGGTAATTGAGGATGTAAGGTGCAAGTGCTGCTCTGAGGTGAAGAAGTTGGCCCTAGAGAGAATTTCGTGACTGGCCACATCGAACCAGTCAGAAGGCTGATGGCCTGTTTGTCACATGGAGATCTAAGACATTACCTTCACGTGGCACTTCTCTAAATGCTCAAGGTAATTTTCAGGTAAATCATCTAGAACAGTTTCTCTAGACTTCTATAGTTGGTCGGCGAAATCTCTCCCACTAATATAACATGACCAATCTTCTCCCAGTTTTCTCTGGAATATTCAGCCACTGCTGCACCTGACACAGGGAGTCTATAAAAGCATCCGATTATCACAGTTGATCTTCCTTTAATATTTCGCATTCGCCATCTGTATTAACATCAATAGACGTTACCGCATTAATCACTGCTATATACACACTTTTAGCATCGACATTGAGCCTGTCTTTGAGATATATGCTCCAATTGGAATTTAGAATTTCGTTGCTGTTAATACCTGATTTCAACAAGTTTTCTATCCCTAGTACTACAAGGGTCCTCAGATAATTAAGAAGACAAATATCTGTAAGCAGAAACGGTGTATTAAATGAATGAAGGTTTTATATCCGTAATCCAAATCAACTTGTATGCACTTTTTTTCGCCTTATTAAGAGTTATCCCCATCAGCGAAGATTTCATTATTTTCATATACACAAGCACGCCTTTCCTGTCACGCGAAAATTTTGTCTCTTCCCCGGGCTTAAGTTTAATCTGAATCATGCCTGATTATAAAGTACTGATAGTGCGTTCCTACTTCAAAAAAACCACCGATGGTCGGACAATGGGTACTCCGAAAGATAGTGAACGTTACCTTAGGATCTTAGGTGGTTTCGTTTTCAGTTTCTAATGGACAGGTGATTCAGGGTGCTTATAACACAGACTTTTGACATTTAGACACTGGATGAAAATGATATATCCATCTTTCATAACAAAATTACTGTGAGCACTATGGGACTAGACAGCTTCAGTTTCAGTAGCCTGTTATGAAAGAGCGCCGGCCGATGTGGCCGAGCGGCTCTAGGCGCTTCAGTCTGGAACCGCGCGACCGCTACGGTCGCAGGTTCGAATCCTGCCTCGGGCATGGATGTGTGTGATGTCCTTAGGTTAGTTAGGTTTAAGTAGTTCTGTCTAGGGGACTGATGACATCAGATGTTAAGTCCCATAGTACTTAGAGCCATTTGAACCATTTTGAACAAATATTTTTCCTCGATGGAAACCTCATATACACATTCGTAGCTCAATATTTTCATTATGCACAAGTGCTCCCACCTGTTGGGCATCATTGTAAAACTATCAGAAAGTGAATGTAGCAGTGCACAGCAGCTTGTGACCGCCAGAATTCACGGAAGTTCTTAGTTATACTCCACAGTCTAATTGCATATTATTATTACTATTTCGCACGGTAATTATTAGATTATCGGTATATTTATTACAACAGTGAATATTTAAAAATTAATTATTTTAGTCTATAAAAAGAAGCAAGTGCACTAAGCATATATTGAAAATTGGTACATATATTTGTATAAATGGTGTATCTAACATTATTGTAAATCATCTAAGAGCAATGGATCGCAAAGAAACGATTTCCTTCCTCCAAAAAAAAATTCCAGGTCTGAAAGGGTTATCATATTAATTTATTTGTAAAGTATTCAGACATTTGAAGCTGTTTCATACATGTAAGCTCGATTCTTTAAAGATTGTCGTCTATCTAACAATTGAATGACCTTTGTTTGTGGCGTTTAAACACTCCAGCATCCATTCCTTCCATGCGTCCAATTTATTCTATCGGCCATAAATATTATTTTATGTTTAAGTGTTTCTTATTGATTGTTCTAGATATGAAATTTCAGGCGACATATTAACTGTCGTACACAAGCTTAACATGACATCTACATCTACATGATTACTCTGCAATACACATTTAAGTGCTTGGCAGAGGGTTCATCGAACCACAATCATACTATCTCTCTACCATTCCACTCCCGAACAGCGCGCGGGAAAAACGAACACATAAACCTTTCTGTTCGAGCTCTGATTTCTCTTTTTTTTTTTATGATCATTCCTACCTACGTAGGTTGGGGTCAACAAAATATTTTCGCATTCGGAAGAGAAAGTTGGTGACTGAAATTTCGTAAATAGATCTCGCCGCGACGAAAAACGTCTTTGCTTTAATGACTTCCACCCAACTCGCGTGTCATATCTGCCCCATTCTCTCCCTTATTACGTGATAATACAAAACTAGCTGCCCATTTTTTTGCACACTTTCGATGTCCTCCGTCAATCCCACCTGTAAATGTAAGGGAAACTGGTTTTGTTCTAGTGGAAGTCTCTTTTTTACTATTTATCGAAATAATTACTGAATAATTTGTAAATTAGCCAATTGCTAAAAGAAACTGAAGTAGGACAGAAAAAGCTTTGAACGCAGTCTTACTCGAATTCATGACCAGCACATTACCTCTCTCTCACCATCCTCGCCAATTAAGGAGTAACAAGTTCCTAACGAAATACGGTGCAGTGTTGTGAAATCAAACGGCACACTTCGGCCTTAATGTGAAAGAGAATTTTCTGGGAACGTACGTTGAGAGCAAGGCACTGTGTGATAGTGAATTATGAACTCTGAGAAAACCAGAAGAGAAGAGAACTGAAGCGTTAGAGACGTGGTATTATAGAAGGCTGTTAAAAATTCGGTTCTAGCAGAATTGATGAGGAAAGGAATGTACGGAAAAGAGTGACAAGAAGAAGGGAATTTTGGCTGCCTCGCTAGCGAGGATTAGTGAGTGTGACTGGTGGTTGCGGCTCAGCGGCGGAGTGGCGCTGATGAGGCGCAGCGCAGCCAACGTGCCGCGGGTGGTCCGGCCATCGATAAGCCGCCGCTGCGGCTGCCGGATGTCGGGAGCAGCGGCCTGGATCACGCGGCCCGCCAGATAGCGCCTCTGGGGCCCCGCAGGGGATCAAAGTGCGCGCCGACGCGCCAGACACGCCGGCTCTGCCCTTATCGCTCTTCAGACCAAGCAGGTATGTATACTACACCGCAGCGACGCTCTGGCAAACGAGGCCAGCTGTTGACGCCCTGTGTCACGGTCGCCAGATGCATTGTGTGCCCCAGCGAAAAGGCCATTAGCACAAAACTGACACGAAGGCAGCGGGGGATTATTTACACTATAGCCTATCGGTGAACTGAAGACCGACCGAGTCCACACTCTCTCCCTACACAGCTGCGTCCTCTTGGTGGTTCAACGGGCATACTGGCCCTTCCGCAGTGCGCCTTCTAAATAGCTGGCAACGCAGTGCTAAGACACGCCCTGGAGTGTTTATTTTTCACTAAATTAGTTAACTACAAGTGTTAGACAAAAATATGAAAGCACCGCGGGAAGTCTATACTTGAACGTAAATGATGCTAGCCGAGCCTGCAGGGTCCGTTATTGTATTTAACCACGAACGGCACTTGTGCAATATCCTCGATATGCTGCAAGTGTCATTCGCGGCCAGAAGAGTGTTCTCTGTGGCTGTGAGCGCTTGTTGTCGGAGATACGTGAATTGTGACGTGGGCAAAGTGGTGGAGTTCGTGTGGTGCGCCCGCATCTCGTGGTCGTGCGGTAGCGTTCTCGCTTCCCACGCCCAGGTTCCCGGGTTCGATTCCCGGCGGGGTCAGGGATTTTCTCTGCCTCGTGATGGCTGGGTGTTGTGTGCTGTCCTTAGGTCAGTTAGGTTTAAGTAGTTCTAAGTTCTAGGGGACTGATGACCATAGATGTTACGTCCCATAGTGCTCAGAGCCATTTGAACCATTTTTTTTTTTCGTGTGGTGCGTGCTTCCGTATCCAAGTGAGCTGACGAGTTGGTGTTCAAGAGGCACAATATCGAAGATTTATACCGCTTACAGGGAAATCAGGAAAACACCCGCTAAGCCACCAAGCGGATGAAAGTGTGTATTTACTTATATGGATATATGTCCTTTCGGACATGTCCGAAAGAACAGACACCATTGATGACCTGCAGGCGTCTAGAACGAAATTAGAATTATATATTAATACCTTCAGCTCCTGACAGGCGTTGATATATATCAACGGGGACAGGTGAAAATGTGTACCCCGACCGGGTCTCGAACCCGGAATTTCCTGCTTACATGGCAGATGTTCTATCCATCACAATGAGGGCACAGAGGATAGTGCGAGTGCAAGGACTATCTCGCGCACGCCCCCCACCCCCCTCGAGACCCACATTCTCACTTTATATGTCCACACACTACATTCGTACTGTCCCTACCCATCTCAGTCATTACTCGTGGAAGACATTCTTACCAAGTCCCGTAAGAGTTCGGGAAAGTGTGTGAATCTGCACAGAAGAGGAAAGCCATGGCCGCTATTGCCAGAGGTATATACTTATATGGATATGGTGTCTGTTCTTTCGGACATGTCCGAAAGAAAAGATCCCGTAAGAGTTCGAGTAATATGTGTGCATCTGCACAGAAGAGGAAGATCATGGCCGGTATTGCCAGAACTATATAAGTATACTGTACTGGCAATACTGGCCATGACCTTCCTCTTCTGTGCAGATGTAGACATATTACCCGAACTCTTACGGGACTTGGTAAGAATGTCTTCCACGAGAAATGAGTGCGCTGGGTAGGTACACTACGAATGTAGTATGTGGACATATAAGGTGAGAACGAGGGTCTTTGGGAGGCGTGCGCGAGATAGTCCCTGCAGTCGCACTATCCCCTCGGTGGCTCAGATGGATAGAGCGTCTGCCAAGTAAGCAGGAGATCCCAGGTTCGAGACCCGGTCGGGGCACACATTTTCACCTGTCCCCGTTGATATATATCAACGCGTGTCAGCAGCTGAAAGTATTGATATATAATTCTAAAGCGTGTATTGGATGATCGTGGCGGACAGTCACTGAGGAGGACCGTGAGGAAAAATAAGAGGACGACAGATGCTAAGTCACTGCACAAGTGAATGTCACACCCGCGATCACTGTCAGCAACAAAACACGAATGGAATTCCATAAGCTGGGATTTGCAGGGTCAGCTGATATTCCAAAATCATTCCCTATCAGAGAGGACACAGGTCAGACGTGATAGACATGGCCCTCATCAAGGGCATTACAGCGACACTCAACGTTGCCGTTGAAAACGATCTGCCCTCAAACCACCAACCTGTAATACTATACATTGAGGAAACACTGCAGCACACGGAACAACGCAAGATGTTGGACTACGGACGTGCGAATTGGACATTGTTCAAGCAAACGCTTAATAGCCACATCCCACCTATACACGAAATTAACGAAACAGCACAAATTGACGAGGCAGTAGAAACCCTCACTAACGCCGTCCGGGACGCAATGGTAGGCACCATACCTGATCGCACCTCACAACAACGCAGTGCGGCCCTGTCCCAGGAAATCCTGGGCCTAATCTCAATGAGGAATCGCCTCAGGAGACAATGACAGCGCACCAGGCGTCCGTACTTCAAACGGCACATTAACAGATTACAGGGCATCATACACGATAAAATACAAACACATAGAACACAACAGTGGAATCAAAAACTCGAAGGGCTGGACACCGCACGACCTGGCGTGTGGCAGCTAGCCCGACACTTCACCAGGGAGAAAATATACACCCCAACGCTTCAGGGGCCTGACGGACCTGCATACTCAGCGGAAGAGAAATCAGAACTAATGGCTCGAACACTCGCAGCGTCATTCACACCGAACCTGGTACCATCAGATCCAGTGTTCACACTTGCTACTGACCAAGAGGTTACACGCATTATAGCCCAACCATCACGCGACGACATTCGACATGCTAGCACAGCCGAAGTCTCCTGGGCTATAATGCATTCCGCTGCTCCTCCAGGAGTTCACGGATAAAGCAACTGAGTACCTAACACACATAACGAATGCCATACTAAAACACCAACACTTCCCCGCCTTTTGGAAGACGGCCAAGGTCCTGATGTTCAGGAAGCCGGGGAAAGACCACAGCCTTCCACAAAATTACCGACCCATCAGCCTTCTGAACTCGCTCAGTAAGATTGTTGAGAAGGTGATTCTCAAACGCATCATTAGGCACTGCATAACAAATGACATCCTGAGACCGGAGCAATTCGGCTTCAGGAATAACCACTCCACAACACAACAACTCCTACGGGTCGTTGAACATATAACACATGGCTTCAACATAAACAAAGCTACAGGGGCAGTGTTCCTGGACATCGAAAAGGCTTTCGACCGTCTATGGCACAACGGCCTCATCCGCAAACTCTGCGACGCGGGATTCCCCGACGGGCTGCTGCGTCTAATACACTCATACCTCACAGACAGGAGTTTCAACACCGACGTGCAGGGAAAACAATCAACACGACACGGTATACACGCGGGAGTACCCCAGGGGAGCATCCTAGGGCCCCTACTGTTTAACCTCTACATAAACAATCTCCCAACCACACACAACACAATGATGGCAATCTACGCGGATGACACACCCATCCTTGCGTAAGATTGGAAACCATCAAACATTACGTCACGCCTACAGACTGCACTCAGAGTGGCCGAACCTTGGTTGGAGAAATGGCGTGTTAGAGTAAACGTCGACAAGTGCAAAGCCGTTCTGTTCACTAGAAGACCGAAGCAACTGCGCAAACACCGGTACTGCAGACCAATAACTCTACATGCACGTCCAATACGTTTCCGCGAGAAAGTCAAATACCTCGGTGTCTGGCTGGACCGGAAATTACTCTGGGGGGACCACATACAACACATGACCAAACGAGGTAGCGCGAGGCTCAAACAGCTCTATCCTATGCTCAACAGGCGTAGCACACTGAACAGAAGGGTGTCGAGGTCCATGTACATGACACTTATCTGACCCCTGATGACGTACGCAGCTCCTGTCTGGGGATACGCTGCGCCTACACGCCTGCGCCGTCTGCAGCTCATACAAAACAAAGTACTCAAAATCATAAGCAATGCTCCACGATACACACGCAACGCGGACCTTCACCGGGAATACCGACTTGAGACTCTCACGGATGTAATCCACGAACTCACCACAAGACTATACAGAAACTCCAGACATTCGCAGAACCCGTTTATTCCGAATCTGGGGAACTACGACCACAACCATAGATGGAAACATAAAAGACCAAAAGACATACTTGTAAGGACATAACATCTATGGCCAAGCATACGCAAACATAACGGCACAGGCGATCCCCAGTTAATCAGACGCCATTACTGGATATCCAGCTGAAATACACTGTCGAATAACTGGCACCACACAGGGAAGCCGTACAGCACACTGCATGCAAACAAGCTCCACACATCCCCCACTCAGTGAGATGATCTATGGCCGATCTCCCACTACTGTATAACGATCTTGATTGTTCCAGGAATGTAGCAGCTGCAGCAACTGGGACACATCGCCATCGCTTGTCACGGTAATGATGCATGATACCTGTACTAACTAATCCAACCTTGCATGAGCTATCGCAGCTAATAAGCCACTACTGCTCTTACTACCCATCCCACTGTCGCAGAGGTTTTTTTCCCACGGCACGAGCCATGGCACTTTTTTCCCTCTGCTCTTCAAATCGCTACCCTCACTCGCGTTTCGTCCACTATCTATCACCTGATGGACCGTGTTAATGTGTAACCTTACCCAGACGCACGGACAACATCACAGCCCAGCATCCTGTGATCCACTTACTAGACAACTAACATGTTTACGGAGGTGACAGTAGAACTTTTGGTTTGGTCACCACGTTGGTGCGGGCGTAGGGGTCCCATCTCTTTTTTACTCATCAGTGATGCAAATTCCATAACAGGAAAGGGTGGTGCCGAAGGCATATAATCTTTACTATGGAAAAATGGAAGAAAGTCGTTTGGTCGGATGAGTCTCATTTCAGATTGTTTCCAATTTCTGGCCGAATTTCCGTCCCAAGAGTGAAACGTGCCGCGGTTTCGAGCAGCCGTGTCAAATGTTCAAATTTGTGTGAATTCCTAAGGGACCAAACCGCTTAGGTCATCGGTCCCAAGACTTAAACTCTACTTAAACTAACTTAGGCTAAGAACAACGTACATCCATGCCCGAGGGCGGACTCGAACCTCCGGCGGAAGGGGCTGCGCAGTCCCTGCACAGTCCTCAAACCGCGCGGCCACTCCGCGCGGCGCAGCCGTATCGTAGATTCCCTGGGCCACATTACTGTTCTGCAACGTCGCATTACTGCCAAGAAGTAGGAGAACTCTTTCGCAGATCAGGTCCATTCCATGATACAATGTTTGTGCTTCAATGGTGATGCTGCTTTCCAAGACGAAAGCTGGGCCCCTCTCATACAGCTCGCATCGTCCAGAACTGGTTTATAGAGCATAAGGATAAATTGTCGCATCTTCCCTGGCGACCAAAGTCACCAGATTTCACTATATTGAGTCTTTGTGACATACGCAGCGGAGATGGATGGAGGGAGAGGGTTGTATGGGCGCACGACGACAAGATCTTCAGCGCCCGCTCAGTAACAGATTGAGACGGGTGTCAAGAAAATACTCAGAACAGTAAGTTAAAACAGAACGTAAAATACAGGTAACAAAGTTGGAAAAATATGTGCCTACCCCCACCGAAACGTGGGACGAAGCATGCCGTCAGCAGTAAAACATGGAAAACACAAGAAGAAAGTGGTAGAGGGAGCTAAAACAATATAGCAGATGGAAGTGGCTGGCTCACCGCAGGGAAAAAGGGAGGAGCCAGCCACTGTGAAATACACTAAAACCTCCAGACTAAAGGTTTAACACTGGACTCGCATTCGGGAGGACGACGGTTCAATCCCGCGTCCGGCCATCCCGATTTAGGTTTTCCGTGATTTCCCTAAATCGCTCCAGGCAAATGCTGGGATGGTTCCTTTGAAAGGGCACGGCAGACTTCCTTCCCCATTCTTCCCTAATCCGATGAGACCGATGCCCTCGCTGTTCGGTCTCTTCCCCCAAACAATCCAATCCTAAAAGTTTAGGCCAGAGTCCAGACGCATCACAAAACTTTAAAACCCTAGACACACACGCCTCATCATTAGCTAAAACACAGGGCAGATCCCCATCAACTTGTGCTTCTGCCCTTGCATTACGGTATAAAATGCAGTCTGTTAAAATGTGGCGGGCAGAGATGTGTACACCACAAGCATCACAAAACGGGGGATCCTCCCGCCGTAATAGAAAGCTATGTGTGAGAGGACAGTGCCCAGTCCGAAGACGCGTGAGGGTCACTTCTTCCCGCCTGAGCAACCGGCAGGAGGAACGACACGGCCGAGTTGTTTTCACCAGCCGCAGTTTATTGCCCATCACCGCCAGCCATTCTTCTCCCACAACTCCATGCACTTCTTGTGGAGTGCAGAAATGACAGACTGCAAGAGAATAGGACAGGGTGCATGATCGATGTGCACCTCCAGCATTGTTACCTGAACTTACCACTATTTTGCGGTAAGAACTGTATAAGAATCCTGCCCATGAAAACTGTACGGACCTGTATTTATCCATTCCGAGACGACTAAGCTGCTTTGAATGCCAATCGTTTTCCACGCTGATATTATGCATGGTAAAGCGTTGAGTTTTTGGTGTTTTTGTGTATTTTTCCACCCCTGGTACATATGGAACACAGAAATAAGCGACTAAAAGAAATCACGTAATAAATGCGCACCAACAGAAGCTATTTACATCAATGCTTCACTGCACTGCCAGACGGGAAACTGTTTTTTGCGGTACGAACGGCAGGTACGGCATTTTTCCGGGAAGGGTCACTCCCCAACCACAAACGTGGCTCGCACTTCAGTTTAGTGACACACAGTTGCAAGACCACTGTTAAACTGTTTATAACGATCTTTGTGGTAGAGTGGTAAATACACTGGCTTCGTAGGGCTCAAATCTCCACAGGTATAATAAACTGCCACTGCAGACCTTTCGGTAACACTTCAAGAACCCACGATAAAAACAAGCCGAGAAACACTGTTCCGAATACTGGTTTAGTGCAGCTCCGTCTCTGCACGACTTCAAACCTGCTCATACATGAACCCGCTTACTGTACATCAAACCTTGGTCTCAAATGTTCAAATGTGAGTGATTTCCTAAAGGACCAAACTGCTAAGGTCATCGGCTGGTCCCGGTGGAGGTTCGAGTCCTCCCTCGGGCATGGGTGTATGTGTTTGTTCTTAGGATAATTTAGGTTAAGTACTGTGTAAGCTTAGGGACTGATGACCTTAGCAGTTAAGTCCCATAAGATTTCACACACATTTGAACATTTTTGCTAAGGTCATCGGTCCCGAGACTTACACACTACTTAAACTAATTTAAACTAACTTCCGCTAAGGCAACACACACACCCCTTCCCGAGGCGGGACTCGAACCTCCTGGCCGGAGGGGCCACGCAATTCCTGACATGGCACCTCTAACCGCGCGGCCACTCCACGTGGCCCCTTGGTCTCACTCCATATTTTTTGCATCACAAAATCTCTCCATCACGAGATTAACGACTCCGTGATGCCTTAGGATGTGTTCTGTAAACGGATTCTTTCTCTCAGTCAAGGTGTGCCACAGAGACCAACTATCTTAATAATAATGACAGTAAAATATAACGTGTGTCGAGTACATCATGAATCTTAATTATGTTCTCTCTTACCAGAAACGTAGAAGTAAGAAGTTCGTAGTGACCTCCACAGAGTTCAAAAAGGCTTGCGTTTCAATTGATCAAATATTTCCTGTCGAAACCCTGAAAGAACTTCACTTGGATAACAAAATGGTTCAAATGGCTCTAAGCACTATGGGACTTAACATCTGAGGTCATCAGTCCCCTAGACCTAGAACTACTTAAACCTAACTAACCTAAGGACATCACACATATCCATGATCGAGGCAGGATTCGAACCTGCGACCGCAGTAGCAGCACGGTTCCGGACTGAAGCGCCTAGAACCGCTCGGCCACAGCGGCCGGCGTGGATAAAAAAGGGGGCTATTTTCCAACAGATCTCCACTGATACCACCTTTAAAATAAGGTTTATGGGAGAGATTCCAATTGCTTTTGAAGTCAGGTCGAGAGTCACACAAGCATATGGACTCTCGCCTCTGCCTTTCTACAGCCGCATAACAGCCGCATTAGTGACAAATGGCTCTAAATAATGAAAAATGTGAAGTCATACACATGAGTACTAAAAGGAATCCACCAAATTTCGGTTACACGTTAAATCACAGATATCTAAAGATTGTGAATTCAACTAAATATTTAAGGATTTCAACTACGAATAACTTAAATTGAAACTATCATATAGATAATACTGTGAGGAAGGCGAGCCACAATTGTGATTTATTGGCAGAACACTTAAAAAACGCAACAGGTCTCCCAGAGAGACTGCCTACACTACGCTTGTCCGCCCTCTCCTGAAGTATTGCTACGCGGTGTGGGATCCGCATCAAATAGGATTGGCGGAGGACATTGAAAAAGTTCAAGGAAGGGCTGCTCGTTGTGTATTATCGAAAAATAGGGGAGACAGGACCACGGATATGATAAGCGAATTGGGGTTGCGATCATTAAAACAAGGGCATTTTTCATTGCAGCAGGTCCTTTTCATGAAATTTCAATCACCAACTTTCTCCTCCGAATGCGAAAATATTTTTGTTGGCACCCACTCACACAGGGGGAAATGATGATCATAATAAAATGAGAGAAATCATAGTTTGTGCGGAAAGGTTTAACTGTTAGTTTTTCCCGCGCGTTGTTCTAGAGTGGCATGCTAGAGAAATAACTTAAGTGGTTCGATGAACTCTCTTCCAGGCACTCAGTTGTGAACTGCAGAGTAATCGTGTAGACGCAGATGTAACACTGGCCCTCCGTAAGCCAAATTACAGTATATGGGGAACGTTAGTTTGTGTTTCACTGTCATTTCCCCCTTCGTCGTGGTCTGTTCGCATCACATGCGTAACGGAAAGCAAAGTATTGGTTGCCTCTTCCAGGAACGGACACTCTCGGAATTTTAAAAGCAGACCATACCTTGATGGAGAACGCCTCCCTTCCAGCGTCTGCCACTGGAGTTGACTAAGCGTTTCCGTGACGCTTTCGCTCTTACTAAACGAATCTGTAACGAAAGGCGCAGCTGTTTTTTGGATCTTCTCTCACAGCTCTATCACTCCTATCTGATGCGAATCCCAGAGTGACGAGCAACAATGATGTTCTGGTCGAACGAGTGTTTTGTGTGCTACATCCTTTGCTGATGGACTACATTATCTTACGATTCTTCTGATAAATATCGGTCAGACGTCTCTCTTGCCGGAGATTAAGTTTATGTTGTCGTTTCACTTCAAATCGCTCCTTACGCATACTCATGGATATTTCATGATAGTAGCTGCTTCCAGTGACTGTTCTGCAATCGTGTAGTCATACATGTCTTCGCAGTACATCTGTTTATGTAGAAGGTCAGTTGCCACTTTCTATATCAAGCATCGATCCTCAGAGGATCTTCCCCCATTTCGGTACAATTTTCTAGCGTTGCGACTTCTCTGTATACAACAGCACCAGCCGGGAAAAGCCTCATGGCACTCTCGACGTTATCTATTAGGTTATTTATACGGGGTGTTCAAAAAGTCTCTCCGCAGTGCCGTGTGATTGTTAGCCGCGCGTGCCGTATGATTGTTCGCCTGCCTGGGGTACTTCCCTTCAAGTGGTCTCTCCCAACATTACACTGTTTCGTTTATCTCAGCCAGCGTCAGTAGTATCGTTGGTGTGTGTCGTTACGTGTTGACGTGAACGTTTAAGTTTAGTTCCTCTGTTCGTTTGTTTCGTTTTTGTCATTCTTAAAATGCTAACCATTGAAGAACGTCTGTTTTTAGTCGAACAAGTGTTCAAAGCTGGCGGTAAATGCACAGTTTCGTCAAACATTTAATTCAGTTTTCCCGGAGACAACACTCCCACATCGCGATACTGTACGAGATTTAACAAATTTAGAAAAAGAAAAGTTCAAATGTGTGTGAAATCTTATGGGACTTAACTGCTAAGGTCATCAGTCCCTAAGCTTACCCAGTACCTAACCTAAATTATCCTTAAGGACAAACACACACACCCATGCCCGAGGGAGGACTCGAACCTCCATGGGACCAGCTGCACAGTCCATGACTGCACCGCCTAAGAGCGCTCGGCTAATCCCAACAAATTTAGAAGTGTGTGTTCAGTGACAGATGCACCGAGATGTGGTCGTCCTAGCGTTTTGTCTGAAGATAAACTATTGGGTATTTCCGATAAAATGTCCATGAGTCCGAACAAGCTAGTGAGAAAACTCGCCCATTACATTGATGTTACGTATCGGAACGGCCCACACAGCTGTAAGGTAAAAATTAGTACTTTTCCCGTACAAAGTGACAATCGTGCAAGAACTGAAAAATACTGATCATGGCAAGAGACTGCATTATTGTCAATGGTTCAAAAATTTCGTTCAACAAAATGGAAGGGATATTCTGAATCAAACGTTTTACACTGATGAGGCGTGGTTTCATTTATCCGGGTGCATGAACTCGTAAAATTATCGTATGTGGAGTACTGCAAATCCATTGTGTACTCATGAGGAGTCACTTCATTCTGTGAAAATAGGAGTTTGGATTACAATTTCTAGACGTCGGATTGTGGGTCCCATATTTTTCAACGAAACAATAAACGCACAACGATACTGCAGTGATATTCCGTACCCATTCATAGGAGAATTTGTGTTAATTGAAATACTGAACGGTTATTTTCAACGAGATGGTGCAACCGCGCATACAGCTCGCGTTTCAAAGTCACTGCTTGCTGATGTTTTTGATGATCGCATAATTTCACAGGAACTTTGGCCTCCACGATCGCTTGACCTAACACCACCTGAATTTTTCTTCTGGGGTGCAGCGAAGGAAATTGTCTATAAAAACCGTTCAAAATCCATCGATGAATTGAAAACTGCAATATCAACGTTCACTGCTTCTGTTACAGAAGAAATGTTCCAGCTTGTGTTTGGAAACATGATTAGACGAATTGAATTGTGTATTCAACAACTTTCAATATTTAATGTGAAAATTTGTAAGTAAAATTAAATATTCAAGAAATAAGTAACTTGTATTTCACTGAGTTTCATTTCGGTATATTCACTGCGGCATATGCCACGCGTGGCTAACAATCATACGGCACTGCGGACAGACTTTTTGAACACCCCGTATATACTGTGAAAAGTCATGGTCTTACAACTCTCCATTGGGGAACATCCAAAGTCCGAAGACTTCTCTCCGTTGAGAAGGACATACTGTGTTCTGCTTACTATCAGCTCTTCAGTCCATCACACAGTTGGTCTGATATTTCGTACGCCGGTATTTTGTTCATTAGGCGGCAGTGCGCAGCTGTATCGAACTTCTCCCGGAAGTCAAGGGACACGGCATCTACCCGAGCGCCTCTATCTACTGCTTTCTCAGTCTCGTGGACGAAGAGAGTGAACTGGGTTTCACATTATCGTTGTTTTCGGAACCCATGTTGATACCTAGAGCAAAAAACACATAGCGTCGTCAGAGGTATAGGTCTATAGTTTTGTGGGTCTGTTCGAAGACCCTTCTTATAATCGGAAATGACTTGGTCTTCTTTCCAATCATTAGGAACGCTTCGTTCCTCTAGTGTCATATGGTACACTGTTGCCGGAAGAGGGGCAACATCTTTCGTATACTCTGTGTTCTCGCAAGTGGCGAAAAGGAACATGTGACAGAGGTTCAAATGGTTCAAATGGCTCTAAGCACTATGGGACTTAACATCTGAGGTCATCAGTCCCCTACTTAAAGCTAACTAGCCTAAGGACATCACACACATCCACGCCCGAGGAAGGATTCGAACCTGCGACCGTAGCGGTAGCGCGGTTCCAGACTGAAGCGCCTAGAACCGCTCGGCCACTGCAAGCGGCACTGACAGAGGTTTTTGAAGGCGTCAGGCTTGGCTATAAAAACGTGGTTTCAACTGTTTACTGCGTGGCGTTTGCAGATGATAGACAGAGCTGCAAAATAACAAAACTGACCAGCAAAGACTCCGCATCTCCTTTGAGAAAACTTGATTGATTACGAAGTCATCATCCGAAGTACTAGAAGTAGAGGAAGGTAAAATCAAACAAATTGAGAAGTGTAAATATCAAAGAGAGTGGACAGAATTATACTGCTCTGAGAGAAGACGCTTCTACATAACGAGCCAGAAAAACAGAAAAAGCATACCAACTAACCTAAGTGCCCACAAGAAGAAATCAATATCTGTTAACGCCACGATATGTCATTACTGCACAGTAATATGACTGAAGGGAAAGAGCGCCTGATCCCCGGCACGAATCCGCCAGGCGGACTTGTACCGAGGTCCGGTGAGCCGGCCAGTCTGTGGATGGTTTTTAGGCGGTTTTCCATCTGCCTCGGCGAATGCGGGCTGGTTCCCCTTATTCCGCTTCAGCTACACTATGTCGGCGATTGCTGCGCAAACAAGTTCTCCACGTACGCATACACCACCATTACTCTACCACGCAAACATAGGGGTTACACACGTCTGGTGTGAGACGTTCCCTGGAGGGGTCCACCGGGGGCCGAACCGCACAATAACCCTGGGTACGATGTGGGGTGGCGGAGGGGTGAAGTGGACTGCGGTAGTCGTCGTGGGGTTGTGGACCATTATGGCTGCGACGGGAACGGAGCCTCTACGTCGTTTCTAGGTCACCGGTTAACATACAACATACACATACACACAATATGACTGAAAGCTTTGTAAGCCACAGAATAGAAAACGTATGATCAAGGAACTGTAAATAAGAGAACGACAGATGTTGATCATAAACCCAATCAAAGAAAATGGTGAATTCTGGAGACGACACAAACATTAACTCTATACGCATGTGGAAAAGAACACAGGCCCCATTGGTAGGAGGAGGTTTGTTTCTCATGCCCGCATTGCCCGTGTGAGTCCTTCAAGGTTGAGCAGTCGAACCTTTCTCCACTTATTTCTCATATGTACACATGAATATATTTATGCGTATTTGTTGACGTTAGTGTATATTATCCATTCACTAAATAATACTGTATAGTGGAGAGAGAGAGAGAGAGAGAGAGAGAGAGAGAGAGAGAAGATTCGATGAAGAGCAGCACATTTCATGACGGGATCATACATTCTATAGTAAGCGATAGCGCGTGAAAAAAATGCCGTTCATGTTCTTGTGGTAGGCGCCATGCATTAAGGATACGTTACTGTTAAAATTCTAAGAGCTTACTTACTGAAAAAGTCTGACACTGTATTTAATTTGCCGTGTTCTATCATTAGCGTCTAATCTCAAAGCACATACTTTAGCAATTAATGTTCTCTGTTCAGTTTCTAGCCCGAAATTTTGGATCATCTTGTATGTAGTACGGAAGAAAGTATTCTGTGCCATACATCTTACTGTGATGCCGGAATACAGATGTATATGCAGAAGTCAGATACGAGCTAAGGAAGAAAAACACTAGAACAAGATTGTATTTAGCACATTGTATGTAACACTTTGGTGGAAGAGAAAGAAATAACATTCTGTACGCACAGAGCTAGTACTGGATGTTGAGCGCAGGCGCTGTGGCAGGGAAGCTGGCCAGGGTCCAGACATTATGTCGGGCCAGAGTGGGTGCGGCCGTTGGCAGCATTGATTGGTCGCAGATGCGCCCCGCGATGCGGCGAGCGGGGTTTCCCCGAACTCCGCTGAACCTTATCTACTCGGAGAACATTGAGAGCGTTAGCCTAGAGGACCACGTGCCCAGAGTGAAGTCCCATCGTTTCAGCGGTTACGTTCCCCGATACTACTGATAATGGAATTGTTGGTAGAGCGTTGTCAGAGAGTTCAAATGGTTCAAATGGCTCTGAGCACTGTGGGACTTAACATCTGAGAGCATCGGTCCCCTAGAACTGAAAACTACTTAAACCTAACTAACCTAAGGAAATCACACACAACTTCCGGCAAACATAAATAGTGTACATCAAACAATTCAATTCACCATGGAAAAAGAAACACAGAGGCAAATACATTCCTTGGATATAACAATAAAAAGAGGCACAATAAGCACACACTTAACAGCTTTAGAAAGCCCACAACAGACACAATTACACGTGCCATATGTAACCATACACAAAATCAAAAATTAGCGGCCCGTCAACAAGTGCTACACAGACTAAATAATATCTCACTCAGTGAAGAAAACTATGAAAAAGAATTACGAACAATACAACTTATAGCCAAAAACAATGGTTACAGCACTCATATAGTGCAAAGACTCAGCCACAAAATCGAAATAAACCTAAATAAAGATGAGAACAAGCAGATAACAAAAACACTACAGGACCCCACGAATAACACATACACTACAGTATAAACAGAACCACAAAACAGTAACGCTCATGACATGATTAACAGAAAGAAATCATGCATTTTAACATTCAAACACAAACCAGCATACAGAATTGCAAGTATACCAAAGAAACAACGATTACACATTGCTTACGGAACAATAAACACAATCCAGTGATATTTAAAAACAGCAACAGACAAGCCATTTAAACACCAAGAAGCAGATAGAGCAGGTGTATACCATTTAGAATGTCAAGAATGTGAATCATCGTATGTGGGAATGACAGCAGGCATGCGAAAATTAGATGTAAAGCACACGTAAGAAGCTGGAAATGGAAACAGCCACTCTACCTTTGACGAAAACCTAACAAAATATGGACATAAACCATCCAAGATGGAACAGGGCATGAAAATTTTTAGAATGAACAATTACAACAAGAAACTCCTGACGCTGCAGGAAAACTTTCATATACAAAGAGACCTTGTCATGAAAAAAAAAGTAATTAATGACCAAATCAGTATAAGGAATAACTCGTTGGTGGTTCGAGTCCTCCCTCGGGCAGCGGTGTGTGTGTTGTCCTTAGCGTAAGTTAGTTAAAGTTAGATTAAGTAGTGTGTAAACTTAGTGATCGATCACCTCAGAAGTTTGGTCCCATAAGAACTTACCACCAATTTTCAATTTCATGTTAGCCACTAAAACAATAACAAAGGTTTCAAACAAAATCAGATTAAATAATAAATTAATCTCTCTGTGTATGTCTGTCTCTGTCTCTCTCTCTCTCTCTCTCTCTCGCGTACACACACATACATACATATAGCAAATAAACAAATATCAAACCGCACATACACACCAAAACACAAACAAAAACCGAAGCACACAGCGACAGTTGGCAATACTACACACTGTAAACAAAAACATTTAATACACATTCAAAAGTTCAAGTGAGGTACTGAAATAAATATGGTTGAAAAAACGCCGAAACTCGACCATCTGGAGCGAGCAGACCGAGTAAATATATCTACAGGACGACACGCATGAATTAACAACATCGAAAATCGTAAATAAGACCAAACGATAATTTGACATCACGAAACTTGTGCTTGAAAAAGTTGTTTTTAACCAGAAGGCCGAGAGAATAACAAGAGAAAACGTAACATAGTAACGTACTTGTAACTGCTTTATTATACAAGGTGTTACCGTAAGAGCGATAAAAAATGTGACAGGACATAGGGAATGCTCCACTGATCAATTTGAAGTACGGACCTGGGGTCGGAGAAGACAGCTTAAGGAGGTATGGAAGTAAACTTGTCTACCACTTTGTCTAGCATTGCTGTTTCCCAGCTTATTTA
The DNA here is from genome assembly GCF_023864345.2 of Schistocerca serialis cubense. NCBI lineage: Eukaryota > Metazoa > Arthropoda > Insecta > Orthoptera > Acrididae > Schistocerca > Schistocerca serialis. The sequence continues at coordinate 374,637,519 of NC_064643.1, read as the reverse complement.
CAACTAATATGGATTCAAGTCTACTCGTACTGTGCTGTTTATTTAGATGTACATTCTTTGTTTCCTGCAAGAAAACGAGGAGGACGAGCCTGATTACTAGGAAGTATTCCCTGGTCTTTAGTTTGGAAGGGCAGGTCTTATTCCATGGCCTGCAAGGTCACCTGACCTGAATCCCCTTGCTTATTTCATATGGACATATCTCAGTGAGTGGATACGGAGATGGAATTAGTGGCCAGAATTGCAGCTGCCTGTGATGTGACTCGAACCGCACCAGGGATATTTGTCAGCGTGCGTCATAAACTTGTTCACTGATGAATGGTGGGCTCCATATTGTTCCCAAATTGTACAGCGACCGAATCCATAAAATTACCAAATAAGCAGCAACCAGTCGCAAAATCATGTTTTCTTTGTTTACTTTTGCAAATCGATTTCAACTGATTAACAGCCATCATCGGTGCTGTCTTAAGCAAACATAAAGTTTGACCTCTGCTTAAGACGGTGTTACTACTCAGGGAACATATACGTCGAAAGCACCGATGATGGCTGTTAATCAGTTGAAATCTTTTGCAAAAGTAAATAAAGAAACAATGATTTTGCGACTGGTTGCTGCTTATTTGGTAATTTTTTGTTCACTGATGTCATGCTTGCATTGAGATTGAAATCCGTCAGTTTCAGCACATATTGTAAGATACAGTACAAATGGTACGTTCATTGTTTCAGTTATAGTATTTGCGGTTGACTGTAAGTAACGTAAATACAGAAGTACACAGTAATGTGATTTTATTTCTATTATCTCCTTAAACTGGTTTCTCCGATCCCAAGTTCCCTACCTCAAATTGTTTAATGGAGTTTCCTCTATGTTCTGTTGAATTTTTGCACGCTCTTACGGAAACATCCTGCACGCAATAAAGAAATATGTATTACTGTCCACTGAAGATGCTTCACAAATAAAAGAAGCGAAACGTGTATGGCAAAAAACAAACTGTATTTCACTAAGTTGCAAAGATGGAATGTATTCCATGAATGATATATAGCTTGAATTTTTGATAAATTTCATCTTCGACAGTTCAAAATATGGCCAAAAAAGCGATTTTGCCGTGGTTTTGCCAAATCGCTTAATGCAGATTCCGGGGTGGTTCTTTTGATTAAGAAATGGTTGATTTTAACCCGATTTTCCCGCCAGTCCCAGCTTGAACCCTATTTCTAATTATTTCACTAAATCGATTTGCCATGAAAAGTAACTACGATTACCAGAAAATGGTTTTCACATTTATTCTGGAGTCAGTGTGCTTCCTATTGTCGTAGTTGTCTATCTAAAGGAGAAAGGCGAATGACACATGTTTGAGAATTATGTGAACGTTGTTTTGTGGGTATTTGTGTTTTCACTGTTTATATACCCAGTTTCTGAGGTGAAAATGGGCAGGGAAAACCCCCTAAGATCCAATCTGGTCGGAGTACCAGCGGAACGATCGTCTACTCGCCGCGTCGATCTGATGCAGGTCCAGCTGAGCCGCCATGTCGCGAGCTATCATGCTGCTCTTTAAGCTATGCCAACAGGTGTACAATTTTGCGCGTAGGAAACAAATTGTTGAAATTTTTCTAAGAAGACTTTTCCTGAGTTATTGGGCGTCTCATTTCCAGTGTCTGAGATTTTTCGTTTCAACTGTCCTCTTGCCGGTAAGATAGGATTGTGACAAATAGCGTTTCTCTAGTTCACACGCCGCATCTTGTTAATGCTAATTTATACACTATACACGAGACCAGTATCCTTGTATGGGTCTTACGGTGCGTCTACACGTTGTCTTTTTCCTGTTCAACTTAACGCATGCGGTTGCATTTCCAACAGGGCAAGCATCTATGGGTATTTGTGTATGCGTAATTTCTTCAACCCGGAAGGTGTGCGCCATAGCGTTGGCTTTCCAGGGTATGTGACAATCTCTTACGCTGTATGTCAGAAGTTAACCTGCTGGGAGCCGAGTGTATTTCGTTGCGTCCGCAGAGGACTGAATTTTTATACAAATGAATCGATCAGTTTCGAAACATGTCGTGCCACAAAAGCTAAATTTTATAAGTGGCACAAAAAACTCATTATATCCCAGAGAACTGACGGCTATCCACTCACTTCCGGACTATGAGAATTTTTTAATGAACAAAAATTCTATACTCCAGATTCCATGTTCTTTATATTATTTTAAATAAGCATTAACAACTGTACACCAATAAGACTGTAACAATGATAAGTTTTTGGTAGTAGATTCAGAAGCATCCAACCCACCTTACATTTCAAGACGGTGGGTTACTCTGTACTGGTAATGAAATAAATAAATAAATGAAGCTCCAGATTCTACGGGGAAGGGGTTGGCATGTGTCGTTCTTCTGCCCCTTTGCGACCGCATATGGTGTAATGTATTGAAGTTATGCTTAAAGGCGATTTGTGTGCAGTTACGTCTGTTGACTCCAAAGAAAGCTCGCTGTAATTTTAACATGATTACAAACAAAAAGAAGTCACATGGTAGGCCTAAAGATTATGTGAATAAAAATGCTAATGTCAAGTATTAGCTTGAACTTGGTGGGAGCTAAAAATAAGAAAAAAGTTTCATATCATGTGCTGTAAGAATGAGATAAGCCTCGAAGCAGAAAAACAAGGAAGAAGAAGCTATGAAGTTCTGAAAAATGCGCGTTCGTGTTATTCTGACTTAATAGCATAATAACTGAGGGGCCTGACATCTGAACAAAAGAAAAGATCGGATTGGTAGAGCTCCTCAAAAGACTACTAGAAACTGAAATGGACTTTTATGCAAGAATGCAGCATTGGAAAACACAAGCTCAGTTCTAGTAGATTCTGGGGTTTATGACATATCCGAATTTGTCGTATCCGAGGATGTTAATCTACATACAAGATGTCCCAGGAGGAATGGACACTATTTAGGATACGACAGTAACGATCATTCGAAGCAAAAAGGTCGAGTAAACATAGGCTGTATAAAGTAAACCTTAAGAGCTGAGCTTCTTTGTCTTCTACACTGTGAAACAAATCTATTCTACTACAACCTCTTTGCTTTCCATGTGTTGGAAGGAGGCAAAATGGACCAAAACAAGAAAAAATTATCTGGAAAACTTGGGCTCTAAAATGTATGCCTTAAGAGGTATGAGCACTGGTTTATCTACGCTACTGTGAAACACATTTCTTCTACTGCACAACAGAGCTCATCGATGAACAGGAAGCGACCCCAGTGCCACCGTTCCAAGGCTCGTCACACTCGCGGAAGTGCAGCGGGAACGAAGGAAGCCGGTAGAACCATGACTTGGCAGCGGCGCCTTGATTTCTGGTGTATGCAATGCTCAACATTAGACCCGTGTCTCTCCATTTCTGATCTCTAGCATCCTTTTTAAGGTGCATTTCCACTGTGACAACATCTGGGAAATATGTGGTATGCGACAATGTCGAATGCTACACGGAGCAGGTCGACCAGCCCTACACTGACAAGGGGAACTCTCCAACGCAGCACCCTCAGATTTAGTAGTAAGATGGCCCAGCGGATAACCCGTCAAAAACTGAACACAGATCAAGCATGAAAACAGAAGGAAAGTGTACTGAACTGTGAAAACAGAAACAAAATCGAACCAGTGAACGGTCCAAGCTCATGATGTGTAACACCGAGCGACCTGAAATGGCAGTGGCGTTTTCGTTATGTGGTCACGGTGTTGCACTGCGGGGAAGGGGTAAGATCTGTGTTCGAATCTCCCTCATTCCCTATATATATATTTTTTCACAAAATTATGAACTGTCTATCCGGACATTAACGTGACTGTTCGCTGTATTCTAATTTGTGGCTGTGTTTTGGAGCGAAGTCCGTTTGCAACAACGAGTTGTAAGGAAGGGACCTCCAGACGTACGTACCTCCCATTTGTTCTACACAAGTAACACATGTTATGACTCTTGCGTTCCGTTTTATAAGTTTTGACGCTTGAATTCCTTTATCGTAATATATTTCACATCCGTTTATTTATTGTTTTCATTTCTGTGAGAGGTCTATGCGGTTTTTCGCCTGCTCTTACTATTCATCACATTTACTTGCGCTGGTAATTTATTCTTACACACGACTCCTATTCTGCAACCAGTGTATAGTATGACAATTGCCAAGACTACAGCCGCGCGGGATTAGCCCAGCGGTCTAGGGTGCTGCAGTCATGGACTGTGCGGCTGGTCCCTGCGGAGGTTCGAGTCCTCCCTCGGGCATGGGTGTGTGTGTGTGTGTTTGCCCTTAGGATAATTTAGGTTAAGTAGTATGTAAGCTTAGGGACTGATGACCTTAGCAGTTAAGTCCCATAAGATTGCACACACATCTAAACATTTTTCAAGACTACAGAAGGATAACAAGCACTCAATGACGAAACAGAAAGCTCATAACTTTGAGAAAAATTATATACACATAGGGAGTGAGGGAGATTTGAACATGGATCTTACCTCGCCTCCACCACCTCAGTCCAATATCGTGACCACATAACCACAACGCCATTGCCTTTCGAAGTGTTACACATCTTGAGATAGGACCTTCACTGGTTCAGTTTTGCTTCTTTTTCACAGTTCGATACACCTTCTTCCTGTTTTCATGCTCGATCACATAGATAATATTGTGGGTAGGGCAAACCAAAGACTGCGATTCATTGGCAGAACACTTAGAAGGTGCAACAGGTCTACTAAAGAGACTGCTTACACCACGCTTGTCCGCCCTATTCTGGAGTATTGCTGTGCGGTGTGGGATCCGCATCAGGTGAGACTGACGGATGACATCGAAAAAGTACAAAGAAGGGCAACTCGTTTTGTATTATCGCGAAATAGGGGAGATAGTGTGACAGGCATGATACGTGAATTGGAGTGGCAACCATTAAAACAAAGGCGTTTTTCGTTGCGACGGGATCTTCTCATGAAATTTCTCCTCCGATTGCAAAAACATTCTGTTGGCACCCACTTACATAGGGAGAAATGATCATCACAATAAAATAAGAGAAATCAGGGTTCGCACAGAAAAATTTAAGTGCTCCTTTTTCCCGAGAGTGACTTGTCATACAACATAAAAAAAATAAAATAAAAAAATAATAAAAAAAACCCAACTCGTTGCGAGGTTCTTCAACTCCAACAGATTATTCACCTTCCCCATTCCGTTTCTACTTCTTTTCCTTCCGTAACTTGAGATTACGAGAAAGGAAGTAGTTGATGGTAACGTTTGCAAAGACGTGATTTACTACGAGAAGAAAGAGCTAACATTTAAGTTTTAAACATGGTTGCGTTGTCAGAGACGGTTACAAGGTAAAATTAAAGTAATAACAGCCCTCAGTCGCAAAAATGTAGTCTTTTTGACCGAGGTTTAGGCCACTACTAAAAGTGCCTTCATCAGAAGTAAAGCATTTAAACTGGCCTGTAACATAAGTACAATCTTTTAGGAAAAAATATTTTTTTAAGTGGAAGTACTATGGAAATGGAAATTTCGTGTGGGTAGGACTTCCCATCGGGTAGACCGTTCGCCTGCTGCAAGTCTTTCGAGTTGACGCCACTTCGGCGACTTGCGTGTCGACGCGGATGTAATGATGATGATATGGACAACACAACACCCAGCCATTGAGCAGAGAAAACCTCCGATGCAGCCGGGAAACGAACCCGGGCCGTTAGGTATGACATACCATCGCCCTGACCACATTTTTTTGTTTTTTTGTTTTCTTTTTTTGTTTGGTTCGATATAGTTCATTGCGTTTGGTCTGGGCGGACGACACAAGACATCCGTTCAAGTTGATTGTTGATTCCGTGACTTAGTTTTTTTATTTCAGAGAGCACGCAGCCCGCTGACCGAACACGCTGAGCTACCCTGCCGGCAGCATTTAAGTTTTAAATATGGCTGCGTTGTCAGCGACCGTTACAATGTAAAATTAAAGCAATAACAGCCCTCGGTCGCAAAAATGAAGTCTTTTTGACCTAGGTTTCAGCCACTACTAAGAGTGCCTTCATCAGAAATAAAACATTTAGACTGGCCCGTAACATAAGTACAATCTTTTAGGAAATTTCGTGTGGCTAGGACTTCCCGTCGGGTAGACCGTTCGTCTGGTGCAAGTCTTTCGAGTTGACGCCACTTCAGCGACTTTCGTGTCGAAGCGGATGTAATAATCGTGATAAGGACAACACAACATCCAGTCCTTGAGCAGAGAAAATCTCCGACGCAGCCGGGAATCGAACCCGGCCGTTAGGTATGACATTCCATCGCGCTGACCCCTCAGCTGCCAGGGGCGCGCAGTGGAAGTATTGACTAGCAGTTTGAAAAGGAAAGGCATACTACTTACATGTCACGTATAAAATAAATATCAAGCGATACAACTTTAGTCACAAAATTTTAAAATAGAAAACATAGAAGGCAAGCCACTACGGGCTGCTCACACATGTAGAGCTGCGGTTGCATCAGACTGAGGCGTCCGCGTTAGAAACTGCAGCCAGGTGAACATTACAACAAAAATGCCATCTAGTAGCCGCAAATCCAAACAGGCTACTTAACATTCAAAATATAGACAGACGAATATTTTTATGAACATTATTTAATACATGAAGTAAGACGCAATATTTTATCTGACAGTAGCAGACATGGTAACAGTTTGTCTACATAAGAGCTTAGAAGTACAGTTTAAAGGCTGAAAACGCCATTACAGAATTAAAAAGAGAGCTGAATAACTCAGCGAGTAGAAAAACGATATAACATGAAATGTAGTTAATATAAACCATTTAATGAGCAAAAATTATGAATCGACTTAGATAGAAAAAATATTTGGTTAACTGCACGAGCAAACACGAAATCAAATATCAAGTAACAGCTTTGTGCCGTTGAAGAAGCTTTTATTACGTAATTGTAGCTGCTCACTAAGAATGAGGCCATCGCTTCGAGAAATATGTTTAATAATTTCTAATTCTTGGAGAACATCTAATCTACACCCTTTCTTCTCAGTGTGCAAAATGTTGATATCGTAAACAGCTTCAGGCGCGTAACCTGTAATCAGAAGGCGGTCGGTAAAAGACGAATTTTGGGTGCTAGTACCATTTTTTCTTAAAAGATATTCTTTGTATCTGACTGCAAAGGCGCGTCCTGTTTGTCCTATGTAGTAAGAAGAGCACGTGTCGCAAACAATCTTATAGATACAAGAGTTTTTCAACGGGGAACGGGTTGATTTTAAATTATGAATAAATTTTTTTCAAACTATTATTGGCTGAAAAGGCGACAGTGAAGTTGTATTTATTACGAAGAAGGCGTTGAATCTGATAGGAGATGGGCCCATGAAAGGAATAGAAAAACTTCTTCTTTAGGCTGGACTCAATGATAGAGGTACCGAATGTAATAACTCTTTTAACAGTTTTCTTTTTAAGGATGTTATCCGCTATGGCAGGTTCGTATTCGTTATTAACTGCTATCGTTTTGATTAATTTGGCTAAATCATGGTACGCGCTTGGCAGGAAGGGCTATACGAACCGCTGTTATAAACAGTTCTTCGTGCGGTAAAAATTAGTAACTCTTCTTAAAAAAACACTTGCTGTGCGCCTTAGCAGCTAAAATTTTGACAGTGCATTTATTTTGGTGTGTTCTTTCCGTGCCAAAAAATTCAGGGTAGGTTTCGACATGTTGGATTGGACCATTCCCTTGTTAGAACCTTAAATGTAAGATCATTAATTTTATTGCTATCTTGTCACATCTTAAGAAGCCACTACTAGTCGGGCACTTTGGTCGACAGAATAGAGTCAACAGATTACTGATTACTAGCAAGCACTTCAGTTGTCATTATAGCTTCAAGCCCAACCTTATTTCATTTGTTTCATGACATTTTCTGACCGTCGGGTGGCGACCCGGTTGTGTTACCACAAACAAACGTGTTTGGTTTTTCAGACTATCTTTGTGCGAAACATTGCGTATATTAGAGGCCAGTTCGTGTGATGGTGGATGAGGTGGCGTATCTGTAGCCAACAACTCACGTACTAAACTACCAACAGTCACAAGACTTGCTGCGAGTATCATGACGTTTCCGTACTGGAACTCACAGAGGCGGATACAACACACAGAGGCAACTGGCGTGTGAGACGGAGCAACACATTTTCCTGGGCAAAAGCAACTTTGTAGCACCGTTTCACGTCGCACGCCAAAACTTGGCAACACTAGACGTGTAGCATGAGACTTGCGGCAACGTGCGGGATGCCGCAGTGGAATTTCGTCTTTACGCGCGTTTTGTAAGCAGCCTTTCTCAGTCAGAAACGATAAACGGTAGATATTGAACCTGGTCGGAGGGGTCGTTGTCCGCAGCTCGTGGTCGTGCGGTAGCGTTCTCGCTTCTCGCGCTCCGCAGCTCGTGGTCGTGCGGTAGCGTTCTCGCTTCCCGCGCCCGGGTTCCCGGGTTCGATTCCCCGCGGGTTCAGGGATTTTCTCTGCCTCGTGATGACTGGGTATTGTGTGGTGTCCTTAGGTTAGTTAGGTTTAAGTAGTTCTAAGTTCTAGGGGACTGATGACCTCAGATGTTAGGTCCCATAGTGCTCAGAGCCATTTGAACCATTTTTGGAGAGGTCGTTACCTCATTGTGTTCGTGCGTGCCGTCAGTTTCCGCATTGAGTAACATGTGGCGAACGAAGCCTTTGGGTTGCCTCTACCAGAAATTGTTGCTGGCTAAAGTTAAGCGTTGTTCAGAAATGCCGCAAGTCCTCTTCAAACAGTCTGACCTTGTACTGCCACTGAGGAACTGCGTCGCAGCAACGCCGAACGGCGACCACAATCGCTGAAGCTTGAAAGGGCCCATCCTGGTGCGCAGTCGGTGATAAAACGCCGTTGTCTGATAGGGAAGAAAGGCGGGCCGCGAGCTAGCGTGCACGTAGCGCCGAATGGGGTTTGCGAAATGCCACTTACCGGTTTTGTTGGTGCAGAGCTCTGCATTATGATTATGAAAGCAGTGCTCTGCATTCGGCATCATGTGGGGCAATGAAATAGAGAGATGAAAGAGAATTCATCCTAGTTGGAAGGTTAACACGAAGAATAGATTTTTTAAAAGGACCATAACGCAGACCTATGTGTATCAACATGCCATGAGTTTAAGAGATGGAGAAAGGAAGACAAGAGGGTCCTGCCAAGACGCACTGCAGGTTTTTAACGCTCCCGAGCATGTTCAGTCACTTTATATCAACGGATATCGAAGTCCATTGCATTTCGGTTGATTTTTATTTGCGTCCAGGAGAATTTCAAGGGTGTGAGGGATAGCCTCCCCCCTCCCCCCAGCAAGAGCTCAGACACAGAAGGGGCGCAAAAGCTGACCTAGAAAGCAAAACAAGAAAGAAATACAGCTTAAGAATTAACATCTCGCCACTCGTGTCCCTATCTCCTGCTTACGAGATCAAGCCTTTCCCTCAGCTGGTGACTGTAAATAAACGCTCATGTCAAAGTTTAATTTTATCCTAGTAGCATAATAAGAAAACGTCTAATACCAAACACGATCTGTGATGAGAAACTGTTTTAGCTAGTGTGCTTCAGAGTATTTGACGGAGTAAATGAAATGGAAAACAGATCTCACATCTATCACACCCTTCACGTGACTTTAACTTCCCGTGAGGAGATGCCTTAAATGAAAGCCCTGAGTCTTATCTTAAAGACTGCGCAGCTCACTTTGGTGCCACATATAGCAGAGACATAGATACAGCGCAACTAGTTAATGAAATGATTGTTTGCTTATTCCAGGTGAAGGAGGTTGCACTGTGCAGGAAATGTTGCCTACGAGTGTCCAAGTATCTAGCCCTGATAAAACGTTCAGGCGTCATCCTAACATAGTAACAGGGGAAACCGCCCGCGGTGCCCGAGCGGTTCTAGGCGCTTCAGTCCGGAACCGCGCTGCTGCTACGGTCGCGGGTTCGAATCCTGCCTCTGGCATGGATGTGTGTGATGTCCTTAGGTTAGTTAGGTTTAAGTAGTTCTAAGTCTACGGGACTGATGACCTCAGATGTTAAGTCCCATAGTGCTTAGAGCTATTAGAACCATTTTTGAACCACAGGAAATCGAGAAAAGAAAACTATGATGCAATAAATTGCTAATAATTCGTGGATAGGTGCATCAGATCCCAATCTAACCTATCCGAAATAACAGGTCCTTTGAAACATTGTGTGAGCAATTCTGAAAACAATCAAACCTGATGGAATTAGTAAATAAGCTTTCCAACACGATAATATTATACGGATCTTTTTGAGTTAAGCTCATAAATAATTGTAGAGAACATCAACACACCACAAACGAATGTACGGAACAAATTACTATTAATGATAATTATACTTGACAGTCGTACTCACCACATAATATTAACTCGTTACTCAGATAATAATAACAACAACGTTGCGCTTCGCATTAAATTATTTCAGTTGATTAATCCTAATTCTTAATTATAGCACTTACGCATTCCAAAATGTATAAAAAGGTTCTAGATTTAATTATTTTTATAAAGTAGTTGAAGTATCACGCCAAAGATGTATCTGTTACTATGGAAATAAACAACAATTATTTACATCCTCTGATTAGCGATACCTCTGCTAGTGAAGTTGAAAAATAGTCTTTTGTACTAAATCAGAATTCTTTCGTAAGTACATCTTTGCATGTTGGTTTATAGTTGTAAACTAAAATATTTTTTAACCGTAACTCCAATGTTACTTTTCAACAAATTACCCAAATAGTAAATTTTGCGTCGTTAAGCTTTGATAAAATACTTCTCTGCTTTCTTTTTAAAGACTCGTGATTCATTTATTTTCATTATATCGTTGACTTGAGTGAGCTTGCACTACGTGTTATAAGCATAGAGTAAATATCTCTGGAGTGAGCATTCACATGCGCAGAAGAGATTTTGTGTTGTCAACATACATTGCCGGCCGGTCACGTGTTCTCGGGACGTCGTGTGTTTGTCCGTATAGCTCCCTGTATATTTCGAATGTCACTACATCCCTAGTGCAGACGGATTCTTTTCGTACGTGTAGTGGATTATATATATATATGTTGAGCAGACATTTTAACAGTATCCATTTGATACCGGGAATAAACCAGCTACGTAACTTTTAAGGGCAAGTGATATTGCATTCCGCTTCTTTGCGATAGGTGTCACAGTTCAGATGCACTCGATTTTTGGTAGTTTTCGGTATGATACGTATAGTATTACAGAGCCTGACGTACGTTTTTGCAGTGATAGTCTTGCAAAACGACTTGACAGTACGCTAGTACTTTTGTAAGTGTCCGAAAAACACCGAACTTGCCACACAATAGCGATTATATCCCTGCTAATTCGTCCTTTTTTCTGCTATTTCTGCGTATTTATTTTCTCGTTTTTGCGACCTAAAGCACAAATTTTCTTACAGGTGACACTTTGAAGTGTTTATTTAACGCATTTTACGTACTTGCTGGGGGAAAAAAGGCTATCGGAGAATAAATGTACTGTAAAGCAAATACAGTTGGTCATGTAACAGTCAACCCATGTAACACCATTAAGGGAAGTGGAAAGTGACACAAATGAAAGAGTTGGGGACATGTTTAGTATTATTTTACTCTTCTTAATCAAACGGTGAAGAAAATAAATTGAAGGCAAAATACACCAAAGGAGATGAATGTGTACTTTGATTAGCTACACTATTGTGTTTTTTTATTTGTGCAGAAAATGTATTTAAACTGAATGCAGAAATTGGTAGTAGGTGCTGTGGAAAATTAAAAATAGCTGGTATAGCATGTACCTTCAGCCACACACGTCCAAATTTTTCTCTGTCTAAACATTCCTCTTCAAAGTGTTTTGAACATACTTCGGAATATTTTGTGGGGACAAAATTACTCCTCCTTCTATTCTGGAGCCACATCTTTATTCGTCGTTCATCTTTCGGGAAACTAAAATATAAATCACACATAATCATTCTCCATGTCCTAGACACACTTAACATGGTCTCCTACTGTAACTTTATAGTAAACAAAAAGGTTTGGACACACATGTTATACGAAGACAATTACAGACTCCCACTCTATTGAATTTATCTGTCTCCCGTCTTTCAAATCTATATACATAATCGACAAGTCACTGATAAATGCATGAAGGATAGTATTTGCTGAAACAACTAACCATTCCCTTTCCTGTTCCACTAGCAAATTTACGAGAGGAAGCGATTGTTTGTAAGCTTTTATACGAGTCGCAATGCCTATTACGTAGTCATAAAATCATAGAAAAATAGGTCTACAGAATCAAGCCTTAATTATAATGCGTTTCGAAATTTTTAAACATAGTACCCACGAAAAGTTACTATCTCTCCTTTCACATATTTTTCTTTGCATCCGTAGCAACAACAGTAATTCACCATAGCTATTACACTATCACCATGCGGTGAAAACACAACAAAAACTCTTGATATTATAAACTTCAAACTTTGCGGAAAGCACACACGCACAGCGAAGTCCCGAAAACACGTGACAATCCTGGTTTAATGTTGACAACATGCGCAGAACGCAATGCTCACTCCAGAGATATTTTCTCTATGGTTATAAGTCGAACCACTACAATTTCAACTTTTCTTTTCTTTTTTACTTCCCTTTTCAAAGTTCATTATTGGACTATTCTCTTACACTTTGTTTAGAATAGTGGGTAAAATGATAATACAGGGACTTGGTTTTAATTTTAACAAATCAGAGTTTATTTTCGGTCTTTAAACTGAATCAGATTTTTGCATAGGCAACATTGATGTGAACGAGTTACCACTAATTTAAGACCCACACTGTACGAGATAAAAATAAGAAGAACACAACATAGAACCTACGCTTTGCCACCACTTTCAATCTCAGCTTAAAATCAGATTTACAAAAACTCAGCCACTTCAGGTGTTGGCTTCTCGTGTATCCATTACAAATCTACTTGAACGTCACTCGTCATGTACTACTAGAATAATGGTAGCAGTTGGATTTTCCGCTTTCAAATGGTTCAGTTAGGGCAAGGGAATCTTTGTAATTGCGTCACTAACAATGAGTACGGGCTAAATACACTGGTTATCACAATTCACTTTCGGTCAGTTTGATCCTGTACTTGATTCTACGATCAAGAAGAACTCGAGAACGACACCCGATTGTCAAATACTCCACAGCATGCAAGTCGCTACCTCGTAGTAGCGCTATCCTCTACAAATCTACACAAATAGCCAACACTCGACTGCCTTGGAGTGGGCTTAATCCAATATCTCCGAACTATTCGTAACACCCAAATCCTTGGCGTATGCAACAAACTATCACAGGCAACAAAACCGGACATCATCATACACAATTACAGACATTAAAACTTTCATTTACGGTCGCACCTACGACACATAAATACCAATAAACTAACACAGAGTACCGGCAACGCTACTCTGAGCTCGTCACTCAAAAATCGCTTGACAACAGCTCAAGTATAAAACACAATTACAAGGAGCAACTTTCAAATAAAATTTATCAAACAATTCCACTGATTGTGCTTTAGTATCGTTACTGCATTACCCAATCTTGCATTTAAAAATGTAAATCCACTCATTACACGTTTCCGAAACCTTTTCAACAAAATTCATGGGAAATCTCCAACTGTCTTGATAAAAGATATCGATTCTCCTAGAAAAGTATAGATAGCGGCACACGTAAACGCCTCTCGACCCACATGCAGCAACACAACAGTCGTCTTACCGACTCAAGCTCACGCACTCTTCGGCTCTTCGGTACTGGCTAACTGCTTCTTTCCACAATACCACAGCTGAGCCATAAATCTAGACAAAAGTAGAGCGCTACCAGTACTCTTTCACGATCAATATATACTCACTGCGGTTATCGTTTCGATGTATAGCGGCCAGCTCGCCCAGGATTATCGCTGTTTTCAGCCTCCGCCGCATAGGTAGTCTTTGTCATTTCTGGGTGAACACTTGTACAGCTGGTTACAAAACTGGCTTTTCTAGAACGTATACATGCACAATGACTTTAGTTACAAGAAATAAAGTATTTTAACACACTTTATCTGCTTTACGACGTTTTGGTGCTGTCATAATAGATACAAACGATCACATTATTTACGTAACGACACGAAACTGTTCAAAATAAATTTTGACTCGTTACAAGCCGATGAGCATCCATTGACACGGCTTCCCATTTGAATGCTTCCAAAAGTTTTTGAAAGTATAGGCTGAAAGATGCTTACCCAAACATTGAAACTATGGAGAGGTAGGATGGTTTAAAGAGTTTTTAGTTTTTGTTCTGGCGTATTGTCCACCCACACAGCAAGGGCCTGTAAACTATTGAGCTACGTAATGTGAAATAGTCTTAAGTACGTAACCCGTAGTCAGCATTCTGCTTGCCATCATATCCAGCTCTGCATAGCTGAAAAACGCGTAATCCGTAGTGTGAGGAAATATCTCCTGAAACTATTTAACTACTGTTTTGGGAGACAATTCACATATTCAAATTCTGTTTCTTTCGCGCGCTCAAAATATTAATATTTCATGTAAACTCTGTTCATTTCCGAGCACTCCGCACAGCTCAGGTTCGAAATCCTATTCAGATTTGCAGTTACTACAGTTTTCCTCTACGTGAAACATCAGACTGGACTAGTCGGAGGTAGTTCTTCCAAGGCTAGTGCTCCATTAGCCACATGGATTTTAAATACGGGCGGTCCGCCAAAACTCGCGTAACCGAAACAAAAGAGGCAAATAACTGATGTTCACATGAAAGATGAATTTTATACAATGCCAATCAGGTACGACCACAGTCTCTCTCGCGATATCATAACATTTTTTCACATACAGCCACACGACGCTCGTGCTCACGGTCGCCGCCGACACATTATGCATGCGCTTAAGGCGTTGCTTATATGCCCTCGATGCGGATTTCTCGACCGAAAGCGCACCCGCCTCTGTGCTTCAAGAGCAGTTTCTCATAACTCTTCCAGTTGTTGTTATATATGCTCCCTGATTTTTCTGCAGTAGACAAATGTTTAAAGAATATACTGTTTAAATTTTGGTTCTTTATTCCAATAAGTACGCTGTTACAATTTTTCACTAGAAATTTGAGTGGCCTTTGTCCTGCGAACTGTACTTTCTGTCTTCGCTGTATCATTTAATAACACAGTAATTCCTTTAATTTTTGGTGAATCTTCTACATTTTCTGCCCAGGATATGGTGCTGAAATATCTAGATCTTAACTTACGTAGAGGAAAGGTGCCTATTATGCGATAGTTCCTTAATATGGGACACCCCAACTGTGCTCATGTTAGTGGTTGCACTCTGGTGGAGAGTTTCTCAAAGACGTCTTTTGCATGCCAGACGACGACACAGCGAGTAGGATGCCATAGTTGAGCCGGACACAGTACGTAGAGGTTGATACAAAATTACTTTTGTTTGGAGTTTTTGCGATATCCGTGTTCAGACAATATTTCAGCTTAAAGGTGAGTTGATATTACTGCACTCTTTTATTGATGTTATTTGTGACGGTATTACCTATAATAATTGACAATTAGGTTCATTTTCCAACAAACATTGTTAGCAAGTGAGTGATACTTGGGGTAAGATGGCGAAATTCCTAATATGCGACAGTATGGGGATCCAAGTACGCGACAGTGTCGCATATTACGGTATCTATCGCAAATGGGGGGACCCCGTTGTCTAACGATTTGTTATGTGTAATTTACGCAATACTATGAGATAACAGTATTTTATCATTTATTGTAGTAAAATTTTGGCAAGTGAAATACTGCCTTGTAATGGAAGAGCGATTTTATGCTCTTAAATGTAAGGACATACGAAGCATGGCCTTCCAGTTAGCTGTCAGGAATAGGCTGAAGAATCCCTTCAATTCACAAAAGGCTTCAGCAGGAAAGTAATGGCTTCGAGCTTTCCTTAAGAGACATCCCATTTTATCAATGAGAACTCCTCAGGGTCTTGCAGCAGCAAGAGTGAAAGCTTTAACTCCAGAAAATGTCGGGAGATTTTTATGATATTTACGTATCTGTGCTATCTAAAGTCAACTATAACCAATATCGAGTCTTCAATGTTGATGAAACTGGGGTGACGTCTGTGCAGCAGAAACACAGCAAGGTTATTGCTATGAAAGCGAAGAGACAAGTTGCTGCCTTGACTTCAGCAGAAAGGGGAAATCTCATCACAGTTGTAACGTGTATGAACGCAGCTGGCACTTACGTTCCACCACTAATCGTGTTTCCAAGGAAGAATATGAAGCAGGAATTGATGGACGGTGCACCTGCAGGATCAATATCAGCTTGTCATCCAAGTGGCTGTATACAAACTCACATTTTTCTCAGTGGTTTGATAATTTTGTGAGTCATATAAAGCCATCTTCAAGTGACCCTGTCATTTTGATTCTTGATGGGCATTATTCCCACACAAAGAATCTCGATGTGTTAGATAAAGCATGTGAAAACAATGTTCATACTGTACGTTTCCCACCTCACTCAAAGCATAAAATGCAGCCACTTGACGTCGGATTTATGGGGCCTTTGAAAACCTACTATGCCCAAGAGATAGAAACGTGGTTGGCAAGTAACCCAGGTCGTATTATCACCTCATTATTAATAGCCAGGTTATTTGGGGCAGCCTACAACCGAACAGCAGCAATGGAAGCATCTGTGAATACCTTCAGAAAAACAGGTCTCATCTCATGCAACAGTAACATCTTTACGGAACATGAATTTTCAATTCATCGCCATGCTGCCGCTCTTCAAGAAAGAGATGCCAAAAACGAAAATGAAACTACTGATGGTGATGGTCAAGCTGTCAGCCCAGCAGACATCAGACCTCTCCCACACATCGCAAAAACCACCTGGAGATAGTCAAATATAACTTCAACTCCTTATGTGAAGCAATTTCAAGAATCTAAACAGAAGAAATCAGAGGCTGAAGCTAAGAAAGCAGCCAGAAAGTTATTTGGGGCGAAGAGCGGAAAATCTTCCAATCGTAGACCTAAAGCAGAAGAATCGTCTAGTGACTCGGCATCCGATGTCCATCTTGATGACAGTGGGGATTCGGACAGCAGTGATGACGATGACGCAGAGTGCCTGTTCTGTACTGGGCGCTTTTCTGAAGGCAAACACGGGGAGAAATGGGCACAGTGCACGAAATGTTATCGCTGGGCCCATGAAGATTGCGGTGTCACAGAAGACAATTTTGTTTGCCCCGGATGTCGTAAATATAAACCTAAGTAGTGTGAAATGAATGAATGATAACAGAAATGAATGAACATGTAAAAATTGTATATTCATATGTCATTATTCTGTAATAAAATAATTAAAGCAAAATATTATTACTGTCTCATATTAGGAAACCTTGATCTCATTTCTACGAAATGCCTTGTTTGTAAAGATTTAATAACTACTCTAAAAGATTGTTTATTATTGCAAATACGATAATTGTATGATAAAATTAAATAATGCAAGATATTATTACCATCATAAAAATACAATTGCACTTACTTTTAGGTCTTTCAAATGGGTTTACAAAAGTGTGTCTCATATTAGGCACTTTCCCTCTATATCTAATTGGTATTCAAAATGTGATATTACACTTCGTTCCCAATGTTTTTCATCAAATTATCATTTTTGGAGGAAGGTGTTCACGAGATGGACACGATGTTCTCGTCCGTTAGGGCTAAAACAGTAGCCTGCAGAATCCTGTGCCGATACTGCTCAGCCCTCAAATTGCTCTCGATAGCGATGACGGGAGGTTGGACATTCGCACACCGTACCGGCTTGAAACATGTCTGACCCACCTGTCTTCACAACTTCCACTGATATCATGCGTCAATTGGTACCTGGCCAGCCGTCTCCACCCTTCTACCGCCCCTAACCAGGCGCCAGACAAATCCTGAAGGCATCATTGAAGAGTAGCCTACGACACTGTTCTAAATTAAATCCCACGTTAAAAGTTGGATGTTAAACGGACACTTTCACTTTTCAATAAATTGCTTTAGCTAACTTGTCTTGCTGTTGCAAAGCAAAGCCGTTGTGTAACCAGTATCGATAAACACCGTAGAGATTCTTTGAGTTGTCTCCCTCTAAGATGTCGCGGATCACTTAAATCAGGTCGGACAAACGATTATCCTCCTGCTGAATGCTTGTCTTTGCCAGTGCGCCACATTGCTTAGTAATAAATTTGTGACTGGAAGGCGTTGTTTGTATGGAGATCTCAAACTGTGAAATTCATAAGGGGAGAAGGTCACGTCTTGGGACCCCACGATTAAAATACCAGTAGCCATGATGAAATTTGGATTTATCTATTGCCTGAAGACGACTAGGGCCGGCCGCGGTGGCCGTGCGGTTCTAGGCGCTACAGTCCGGAACCGCAGGACTGCTACGGTCGCAGGTTCGAATCCTGCCTCGGGCATGGATGTGTGTGATGTCCTTAGGTTAGTTAGGTCTAAGTAGTTCTAAGTTCTAGGGGACTGATGACCTAAGATGTTAATCCCATAGTGCTCAGAGCCATTTGAACCATTTTGAAGACGACTAGGAAAAAAAAAAATAAGAAAGTGTTGTAAATAGTTTGTACGTCCCCTCAAAATGGTTCCTGACTCTGAATTCACTTGTTCGTCCCGTTTAGTATTGCTTCGTCGTGTTGGTAATCGTCATCGGCTCTGTGGCATTCACTGCTGGACAAGAGCCTCCTCTAGAATTTCCCACGCATTATGATCTTCAGTATACGCATCTCCAATGTTCCTGCATGTTTTCTAACGACATGCCACCATCTTTCTTCATATCCAGCCGATTCACATTTCATCTGAGCTGGAATATTTACAGCCAGCTAAATTTTCCTTAAGACCCTACAAACATAACAAATTACATTATGCATTATTAACTTATTATTAATAAATTACATATCTGTAAGTCTTACACACACACACACACACACACACACACACACACACACACACACACACACACACACACACACACACACTCCTTTTTTCCAAGCCCCAGGTGCCAGAGGTGTCTACCGACAACATAAAAGTGTTGACTGAAAAGTGATGCCTCCACCTTCGTAACTCTTCAACAGTTGGCATCATTGGTATGCGGTAGGAACTGGCTTGTACCGTGGCTCTTCTCTGCAGCTCCAGTTGGCGGTTGTGTTGTTAGAGCGTAAAGTATAGCACCCTGCGCAGACGGTCGGTCAATTACATTTAAACAACGTGCAGTCATTGAATTCTTGACAGTGAAGGTGTCACCCCAAAGGAGATTCATCAGAGAATGAAAGCAGTTTATGATGATTGTGTTGATGTGAGCACTGTGCGTCGTTGGGCGAGTAAGTTTAAAGGCGTTGAGGCGGAAACATCTGACCTGCGTCACAAAGTGTTGGACGTCCTGTGACAGCAACCACTAAGTTTCACAAGCAAAATGTTGACAGATTGAATCCACTCAGAGAGAAACTGCAAGCACATTTGACATTTCACACGAATGTGTGGGTCACATTATTGCTTTACTTGGCTATCGGAAGATCTGTGCACGACTCACCACCGTATGGCATCCTCCATACAGCCCAGAGGTCTGACTTCCACCTGTTCCCGATAATGAGAGACGATCTGTGGGGGCATCATTATGCTTCTGATGAAGATGTTGAGAGAACTGTGAGACTGTGGTTGCAGAAAAAGAGTGTCGACATCTTCCGTGACGGCTTCAGAAAACTTGTTCATCGTTGGCAGAAATGTATCCAATTGGCTGGTGATTATGTGGAAAAGTGAATATTGGTCATTAAAGATCACATTCTAAGGATTATTTCTGCGTTTGATTTATTAAAATATTCCCATCCAAACCCAATTAACGAAGGTGGAGATACTACTTTTCATTCAACCCTCGTTCATTGATTTTAACAAATGAGACTGGCGAAGTGGTGCCACCACTAGAGCAGGTAAGCCTATTTAAAACATTTTGAGAGTTTATTGAACCATGACAGCCCAAACGCGTTGACGGCTCAGATACGGGTCCAGTTTGATAAAGAGGAAATCCCTGAACCATCAGAGGAAGAAATCCGTGTTGCGCTAAAGGCCCTCAACAACAACAAGGCTCCAGGTGGTAATGGAATCACAGTTGAGATGCTACGCCTGGTGGAGGTGAAGCATTGATGGAGGAGTTGAGGCGGTTAATATCTACCATCTGGACAGTGCAAAAAATTCCTGAAGAATGGAAGGGTGCTATTATATGTCCCATCTTCAAGAAGAAGATGCCACACAAGCATCCAACTACCGCGGGATTTCATTATTTGAGATTGGGTACTAAGTATTTATAATGCCGCTCCTAAACCGCTTGAAACCATTCGCTGAAGTAATTATTGGCCCTTATCAATGTCAGTGTGGCTTCATCTCTGGATGGTCGACTCTTGCTCACATATTTACCTTGTGGCAGCTAACAGAAAAATTTTACGAGTTTGATCGGGAACTACACCTTATCATAATTGATTTTAGACAAGCACTGACTGCTACATTCTATGGAAAACGTTAGAAGATCTCGACATTTCACCTAAATACATCCGAATAATAGAAGCTTGTTACTCTGAATCAACTGCCAAGTAAGGTTCGGCAGCCAACAGTCATCATCATTCGCTATTCAAAATAGATTGCGACAAGGAGATTTATTGGCGCCAATACTATTCAACTTGGCCTTGGAAAACGTAAGCCACGACTCTGGTCGAAACAGAGAAATGGAGATGGTGGGAACAGACACAATCCTGGCGTTTGCTGACGATGTTGTGATCCTTGGTGGCACCTAGGAGCAAGTAAGTGCTAACATTTCATGATTCCTCCGCAACGCGAAACAAATAGGGCTGGTAGTGGACGAGAGTAAAACGAAATATCTCTTTGTCTCGCGACATCAAGCTCCTCTGCCATCCATTATTGTTGACGGCATGCCTTCGCACGAGTAACAGAATTTGGATATCTGGGATCCATACTGACCAATAAAAGTGGAGTGTCGAAAGAGGTGCAGCAACGATTAACAAACGCTAATCGCGTTTTCTTCAGGCTAAACAATCTTTTCAACTCCCGGCAGATATCGTTAAAAAACAATATTCGGCTGTACTTGACATTAGTGCGGCCGGTACTTTTATATGGTTATGAAACTTGGGCGATTTCAGCAACAACTGAAGAAGCAATTCGTGCGTCCGAGAGGAAGGTACTTCGAAACATATGTGGACCCGTCTACATACCATGGAAGGTAAATGGGAACGAAGAACAAAAGAAGACCTATACCAGCTGTATGGAAAGCCGCAAATCGGTCGAATATTGGGGCAGAAGAGGCTACAGTGGTTTTGCCACATCTTCCGAGCCGGTGGATCCCTCTCTAACCTTGTTGTCCGTTCCCAAACTGCTGGGAGACGCCCAAAGGGACGACCGAAGTGGAGCCGACAGCGGTAGAAGATGAGGCTGGGGACCGGCAGCGAGCCGGCCAGTGTGGCCGTGCGGTTCTAAGCGCTTCAGTTTGGAACCGCGTGACCGCTACGGTCGCAGGTTCGAATCCTGCCTCGGGCATGGGTGTGTGTGACGTCCTTAGGTTAGTTAGGTTTAAGTAGTTCTAAGTTCTAGGGGACTGATGACCTTATAAGTTAAGTCCCATAGTGCTCAGAGCCATTTGAACCATTTGAACCGGCAGCGATGGACCGCCATTTGGAATAAATGTCTCCTATATTGAAATTGTGATTGGCTGGTGTTTTTTTTCCTTTTTGTAATGTGTACCTTCGCAAGTTTTTTATAATGTGCAGTTTGTTGTATTCTTTTTATATTGTGGTTTGTATCCTTTTTTATTCTGCGGTTGGCCTTAAAGGCCCGTAAATGCAATAAATGATGATGAAATATAGACATATTAGCGCTGTTGCATCGTTAATATTAACGATAAACCTGAGCATGAAGTCTTATCCTGACTAAACATTTATTTCTAAGGAACTAAGCTAGATACAGCTGTTCGACTAGATACAGCTTTTCGAATTGTTGCAAGTGACAGCTTATCCCATGAAGTTTTTTCTGGCTACAGCTGCACATCTGCTTCATGTGTTTCCCATAGATCGCCTATTCGATACTCAACTTCTGTCCACGTCTTTTCCAACATCTCTCCTGTCACTTCTTTTGCACCATCTCCTATTCGTGCCATAAAAGTTTGCGTCTCATGAACTGGAGAACTGAACGCTTTATCCGTAACGTGATCCCACTAAAAAGTGAAGAATGGTTTACATCTAGTGAACGTGGAGCTGCGACGATGGATCGTCTCTACCGATCCATCTCTTTCGAAAGGTTTCATCCAAAAACTGGCTAACAGACAACCCCCAGCGTCGTGGTATATCACCTAGCCGAAACACTACGCATGTTTGAAATTCCTGTATGTGATGCTGTCAGAACGCATGTAGAAGTATGTCCAAAAAAACTTCATGAATTAAGCTACCATTTACAAAAGCTACAGAGACGAGGAAGTGTGTCCATGAACAACTTCTTTTGCAAAAATCGCATAGGTGTATTACCACAGTTCCGTAGAAATAAATTTTTGTAAGCAGCGAACGACTATATGTTCACCATATATGTCACCCGCTTAACAGTATAATTCTGTTGTGATAGCAATGTTTGTGCGGAATTTGGCAATCAAAGGCGTAGTTTCAACAACTTCGTTAAAGGCCTTGGTCTTAAAGCGACAAGTTTGTCTGACATTAACACCCAAGCAGAAAATCGCCAGTCCAAAGGCTAGTCTAGCGATTCTCCCCTTCACTGTGACCACTAAAACGTCCTGTTTTAACTTACGACACTATTGCCTCATGTTATTTCACTAAGTTGTCCCAGATGACATAGTTCACACAGCTGGCGACTTCATCTTTGGCGTCATCATTCTGTTCAAATGATTCAGATGGCTCTGAGCACTATGGGACTTAACATCTTAGGTCATCAGTCCCCTAGAAGTTAGAACTACTTAAACCTAACTAACCTAAACACATCATATACATCAAAACATGAGTCAGGATTCGAACCTGCGGCTGTAGCGGTCGCGCGTTTCCAGACTGAAGCGCCTAAAACCGCTCGGCCACAACGGCCGGCCATCATTCTGCCTTCACGTGTAGAGAAACATAATCGCGGACTGTATATCCTTTGCGATTTTTTATTTTCACGCATATGACAATCAACCGCCGCAAAAAAATGAATTAGCTGTTGACCGGTGTCAGTCGGGAACTTGAGGAGCCTCTGACAGCCCTGAGCCAGTAGATATACCGGGTGATCAAAAAGTCCGTACAAATTTGAAAACTGAATAAATCACGGAATAATGTAGACAGAGAGGTACAAATTGACACACATGCTTGGAATAACATGCAGTTTTATTAGAACCAAAAAAATACAAAAGTTCAAAAAATGTCCGACAGATGGCGCTTCATCTGATCAGAATAGCAATAATTAGCATAACAAAGTAAGACAAAGCAAAGACGATGTTCTTTACAGGAAATGCTCAGTATGTCCAGCATCATTCCTCAACAATAGCTGTAGTCGAGGAATAATGTTGTGAACACCACTGTAAAGCATGTCCGGAGTTATGGTGAGGCATTGGCGTCGGATGTTGTCTTTCAGCATCCCTAGAGATGTCGGTCGATCACGATGCACTTGCGACTTCAGGTAACCCCAAAGCCAATAATCGCACGGACTGAGGTCTGGGGACCTGGTATGCCAAGTATGACGAAAGTGGCGACTGAGCACACAATCATCACCAAACGACGCGCGCAAGAGATCTTTCACGCGTCTAGCAATATGGGGTGGAGCGCCATCCTGCATAAACATCGTGCGTTCCAGCAAGTGTTTATCAGCCAGGCTGGGGATGATGCGATTCTGTAACATATCGGCGTACCTCTCACCCGTCACGGTAGCAGTTACAAAACCAGAATCACGCATTTCCTCGAAGAAAAAAGGCCCGTTAACTTTGTTTTTTTGTTCTAATAAAACCCCATGTCATGGAAGCATGAGCGTCAATTTTTACCTCTGTACGTTATTCCGTGGTTTATTAAGTTTCAAATTTATACTGACTTTTTGATCACTGGGTATACTTCTGGGGTTACTTAATGAGTTTAAAAATCGTGCAGAGCACGTTTTCTGAAGAGGGAGGATGAAGGATACAACCATCATCGCCTGATGCAATAATGCAGGGAAACGGTGCTGATTTAAAAAATGTATAGTACTTAGTTAATTGCTGTAACCTGCAAGACTGACTCCGTATTTCATGACTTGCGATAGAAAGGAACAACGCTGAATCGAATTCGACCTTATCGCTCAGTAGCATGATATGAATCGCCATCAGTAGAACATGATCTGGCTGGCAGCTGTTTACGCTGCCGCCTGTCGCAGCTGAGTAAACAGAACGCATACAAGGACGCCACGCCGCACCGCTGCAGCCAGGCACGGGTTCCAGGAACAGCACGTGACTGGAACACGACACGGCGCGCCACTGCCGCTGCATATCGACGTGAGCGAATTTTCGCGGGCGCTATCGGAACGCAACATCCTTTGTATTCGAGATATATGTATATTTGTCTACGACGGAACTTACCGTAGGAGGGCGGTTACTCGGTTATCCATATTTACTACACTAGCAATGGAACAGTTTACCTGTGTTTCTGCCGGCCGAAGTGGCCGTCCGGTTCTAGGCGCTGCAGTCAGGAACCGCGAGACCGCTACGGTCGCAGGTTCGAATCCTGCCTCGGGCATGGATGTGTGTGATGTCCTTAGGTTAGTTAGGTTTAACTAGTTCTATATTCTAGGGGACTAATGACCTCAGAAGTTGAGTCCCGTGGTGCTCAGAGCCATAGCCAACCCGTGTTTCTGAATATTTGTGACAAACATAGGAGAGAAAAAGGGGAAGGGAGGAAAGGCAGGGGATTCCTAAGGTCGCAACAAAACAAAGTGGTTGCAATGCCCCGAACATTATGACGTTACTGGATAAAAGGAAACTTTTCTGAAAGAATGAGCACAGAATCGAAAAAACTCGCTCGTGTGAAACACAATATTCGGGAATAGCAGACAGAAAAGAACAGAGTCTTCCCAGAATTTTCGTAAGATGTTTGATAGTGAAACACGATGTCGACTGATAACCAACATACGACCAAACGATGTGCTATCTCCACAAACATTTAACTGATAATATCTCACTGCAAACAAACCTATTTCCTGACACAAAACATGTATGTAAGCCTTTCACACTATTTTCGTAACACACAACTGACGCAAATCTATCTGCATCCTATACAGGCTGTGATATCATACATAGTCAACCACAAGGAAGAAAACCAGCAGAAGCCATCACTGATTTCAATTTCTGGCCATCCACTGCCCCCCTCCTCCCCTCTCCACCCCCACCCCCCCCCCCCCCCCCGTCCCCCGACAAATGCCACACCAGCCGCTACAGTAACAAACAATGGACAAAGAGTTCTAAACTACTGGCCATTAAAATTGCTACACCACGAAGATGACGTGCTACAGATGCGAAATTTAACCGACAGGAAGAAGATGCTGTGATATGCAAATGATTAGCTTTTCAGAGCATTCACACAAGGTTGCCGCCGGTGGCGACACCTACAACGTGCTGACATGAGGAAAGTTTCCAACCGATTTCTCACAGTAGTTGACCGGCGTTGCCCGGTGAAACGTTGTTGTGATGCCTCGTGTAAGGAGGATAAATGCGTACCATCACGTTTCCGACTTTGATAAAGGTCGGATTGTAGCCTATCGTGATCGAGGTTTATCGTTTCGGGACATTGCTGCTCGCATTGGTCGAGATCAGATGACTGTTAGCAGCATATGGAATCGGTGGGTTCACGAGGGTAATACGGAACCCCGTGCTGGATCCCAACGGCCTCGTATCACTAGCAGTCGAGATGACAGGCATCTTAGCCGCATGGCTGTAACGGATCGTGCAGCCACGTCTCCATCCCTGAGTCAACAGATGGGGACGTTTGCAAGACAACAGCCGGCCGGGGTGGCCGAGCGGTTCTAGGCGATACAGTCTGGATCTGCGCGACCGCTACGGTCGCAGGTTCGAATCCTGCCTCGGGCATGGTTGTGTGTGATGTCCTTAGGTTAGATAGGATTCAAGAGGTTCGGTTAGGATAGGTTAGAATCTATTCTACGTGTGAAGGAGGTTAGATTTTCGCGTCCAAGGACGGGTTGGATACCACGATGCCTCTGTGCTTGGAGACGAGTGCTGCAGTGCCACGTTTGCTATTAAAAAGATTAAGATATTTTTATCCTCAGGATGCCATAAACTCATTCTTTCTCGGAATAAACATCGCCTTGTCAGAGCTCATATGTGAGAACATAGGTCGATTTGACCGAAGAAAACAAACTGATTATAATTTCACCGATTGTCGTCCGAAGCCTATACGTTCGAGTGATGAAATCGGCTACAGTGTGACAGCGCTCACAGTGGCTTACTGATTTGGAAAGATCCGTCGTCTTCGGCCGATGTTGGTCGCCAGCGGAATTCGCCGATATCGGTGCCACTATGACTGCAGCCTAAGTCTCCTTCCTAGGAGTCCTGGATCGCAAACCTTTTTCGCAAAGTTTCAGTCCGATGGTTCAAACAGAAACTTCAACCCCTGCAGTCTTCAAGATGTCTTTCGCGGTACGCCGACGATCTTGATTAGTCAATACTGGTTTCCTGCCGGTTCTTGGAGCATTTTTCATTGATCCACTTTCTTCACACCAGTCGAAACCTTTCCTCACACCCTACTTTGTAGCGCCTACACCGAACCTTTCTGCGTACGTACAGCCTTCTTCGCGGAATGTTACTCCGTTTACTTAGTGACCAATCAGCACGTTTTGGTTCAGGAGACATCGGTTTCATTCCGTCATCCGTCTCAGCTCACGCTGAAGAAACATTACACTTCAACAACAACAATATATGCAGCTACTGGAGTTACAACAATTGTCAGAAAGGCTTATCTCATTGTATAATGCAATAATAAGACGCTTCCATTGATTAATAATAATGAACGTATGGCATTGGCCACTACGGCGACTTGCTAGTGAAAGAGGATGAAATGACGATGGAAGACACACAACACCCCGTCATCTCGAGGCAGAGAAAATCCCTGACCCGCCGGGAATCGAACCCAGGACCCCGTGCGCGGGAAGGGAGAACGCTACCACAAGACCACGAGCCGCGGACTTCCATTGATTGATTCATCAGAACAGAAAAAATCAGAAACGGCTGTAAAAGCAGGTAAACAATGAAGTTCTTTGGTCGTTTTCAGTTAAATCTATGCATACATTTTTAATTACGCTACTGGCCATTAAAATTGCTACACCAAGAGGAAATGCAGATGATAAACGGGTATTCATTGGACAAATATATTATACTACAACTGACACGACCAAACTGTCGATGTTATCGGGAAACCTTTAGCGACAGCGTCTGACGACCGTCGTCGGTGCCGCTGTGAACGCAGCCTTTTCTAAAAAAAATGCAGAAGCAGAAAACTTGTGCAATGAGCATTAGCACACAGGGAATGGACGCAAGCAGGCTGGAACAGAGCCATTTGGAGCGACGAGAGTAAGATCAGCATCTTTGGAAGTAATAGAGTCAAGGTCGTCGTCGACCAGGCGAAGACTTATTGCCTCAGTGTTCCACTGCCACTATGAAGCATCCCATCAGCGTCATGGCGTGGGGCTGCATGACAAGTCATGGCATTGGCCATATCACAGGGAACATTACCGCAAAAGTACCAAGTACCAGTACCAAGACGAAGACTTAATATTCACATTGCTGCCCTCTATTTGCGATTTATTTGAACAACCTTCAGAGCACTTTCAGCAAGACACTGCGCCATCTCATACCGAGAAAATAAATAAGGAATATTTCGATGACCATCAGATTAATGTGACGCTTTGGCCTGGCAACAGTCCCGACCCCAACCCAAAAATGGTTCAAATGGCTCTAAGCACTATGGGACTTTACATCTGAGGTCATCAGTCCCCTAGAACATAGAACTACTTAAACCTAAGTAACCTAAGGACATCACACACATCCATGTCTGAGGCAGGACTCGAACCTGCGACCGTAGCAGCGGCGCGGTTCCGGACTGAAGCGCCTAGAACCACTGGGCCACAGCGGCTGGCCACCCGAACCCAAATGTGAACTTGTGGACAAGGCTTAAAATCATAGTGTCAAGACGGAATCCCAGTAACAAGAGGGAGCTCCTGGAGGGCATTGTCAGTTTGTGGTTCAGAGTGATCAGACCAGGAGATCTTCGGTATTTAGTGGACTCGATGCCGTTCACAATTGAGGGAGTGATTAAATCAAAAGGATGTCCCACAAAATACTAAGAAATATTCCAACAGCTTTTGTGCTAAGTAATTTGTAACTTTCTGAAATAGTTGGGGTTGTGAGCATTATGTTAGATTTTTGAAATTTGTAATTAAATTTTTATATTTTAATTTTAATTTTCGAGTAATGAGCGTTAAGGCATGTTTTCTGATAATATATATTGAATTATATAGTATATTTCAACTAAAATAAACCCCTGAGTGCAATATTCAATGAATCTCCACAACGTGTCTAAAATTAATGCCATTACTGTACATGGTCTTGCAACTCTAAAGGTCAGCAGTGTAGTTTTGTTTCTATTTCTGTCTCTGCAACTTACATTTGACATCCAGAATGAATTTTCTCTTTGCAGTGGAGTATGCACTGATATGAAAATTTCCGACAGATTAAAAATATGTACCGGACCAGGACTCGGAACTGGGACCTGTTTGGAACGTAGGAGACGAGGTACTGGCGGAAGTGAAGGTGTGAGGATAGAACGTGAGTCGATCTTGGGAAGGTCAGTTGGTAGCGCATTTGCCCGCGAAAGGCAGAGGAAGTTTTATTTGACATGCTTTCTTTCTCTTTTCTGTATGACTGTTGTCTGCTATCTGGTTATAGCTGAGGTTTGACAGAGATACGCGTTAAGGTGGTTGTAAATAAAATTCTTTAGATTGCTTTTTAAGCAAGGAGACGTTCCGAAACGACCAGTGAGGTGGTCGTGTTGTAATCACTAGGTTTGTGTGCTCAGGAAATAGTACAAGGTTCGCTCGATTGCTAACAAGTGCCGTTTATCTCTATGCCCGAAGTTTTCCCGAGTGTCTAAAGGGAACTGATAAACAGTCTAGGGATAGGGCTAGTAGTGGCGAAATCGATCGTGACAGAGTACAAAGAAATTGAAGATTATTTCTGCTGTCAAAGGCAAGTTTATTCCTAATGCCAACTTACCACACGACTGGTTTTCCGCGTTTCATCACTTTGGAATGTTTAAATGTAGGAAAAACATAACTCATCTCACTTATATACATACTGACGGAAAAAAGTAATTAATGTACAGTATAGAAATTTCGTGAGTACATTTGTCTGGGTAACGCATTTAACTGATTAACATTGCAAGATCACAGGTTAATGTAAGCGCGAGATAAGCAGTTGCAAATGTGAAATGCTGGCACATTAATAACCAATGTAACCACTAGAATGATAAATGCAAGAGTGCAGACGTGCATGCTTTGTGGTGTACAGGTGCCAGATGTCAGTTTGTGGGACGGAGTTCCATGCCTGTTGCACTTCCTCAGTCAGTACTCGGACGGTTAATGCTGTTTGAGGATGACGCGAGAGTTGTCGTCCGATGATGTTCCATACACGCTCGACTGGAGACAGACCTGGTGATCGAGTATGTCAAGGCAACATATCGACACATTGTAGAGCATGTTGGGTTACAACAGCGGCATGTGGGCGAGCATTTCGTCTTGGAAAACACCCCATGGAATGCTGTTCAGGAATGGCAGCACAAAAGGTCGAATCATCAGAGAGGAGTACAAATTTGCGGCCAGGGTGCGTGTGATAAACACGAGAGTACTGTCTTACGAAATCGCACCCCAGACCGTAACACCAGGTGTATGTCCAGAGTGACTAGCACGCAGGCAGGCTGGTTGCAGGCCCTCAACTGGCCTCCTAACTAACGTACGGCCATCACTGCCACCGAGGCAGAACCAGTTTTCATCAGAAAATATAACAGACCTTCCTTCATCCTGCCTTCCAATGAGCTCTTGTCTGACACCACTGAAGTCATAAATGGCGGTGATTCTGGTCCCCCGCACCTGGTGTCTGGCTAGAAGCTGTCCTCGAAGTAACCGATTTGTAACAGTTCGTTGTGTCGCGAGACCCCAACTGCTGCTCAATTTCCGTTGTAGATGCAGTAAAATGCGCCAAAGCCATAAGACGGTAATCTTCCCTCTCGGCAGTGGCAGGTGGCCGTCCTGAGACCGGTCTTCGTGCGACCGTACATTCTCGTGAACCACAGCTCCCAGCAATCACGTACAGTGGCTACATTCCTGCCATGTCTTTCTGCAACACCGCTTAAGGAAGCTGATAATATGGGACAGACTTTTTAACCAAGAACTTATTTTATTTAGTGGCTTCAATCAGACCTGGCACAATGAACCCTCATTCAATTCATACTACAGAATTTATGGAGTTTGCAGCTCGTCATTTAAAAAGTTTTTCTATGTTCAAACACATTATATGCTTCTTCATAGCAGGCCATGGTTCTAATGAGTTTACCCGCGCTCTCGAATGTGTAACAAGGAACACGGGAACCATAAACGCAGGCCATTAGGGAGCGTGAATTGTCGTTGATCGGCTACTTGTTCTCAGGTAGACACGCGACCACCTCTTTGCATTAGGAATACGTTAGTAGTAGTGCCAAATAGGTCTGAGAACACAAAGGACCCGGTAACAACGTTCCGATCACATGCGCAGAGTAAAGCAAGTACCTTCCTATCGCAGCTACTCCAGC
Organism: Schistocerca serialis cubense; assembly: GCF_023864345.2. Classification (NCBI taxonomy): domain Eukaryota; kingdom Metazoa; phylum Arthropoda; class Insecta; order Orthoptera; family Acrididae; genus Schistocerca; species Schistocerca serialis. Next base: position 374,606,666 of record NC_064643.1, on the reverse strand, counting down.
TATCACTTAGAATTCTTCGGGGAAGTGGGGCTGAATTCCCAAACCACTCCTGCCCCCCACCCCCGCTTCTTTCTTACGCCAACGTTTAAGCGCTTCTCTACAAGTGCAAGACGACTCATAACCTCCCTGCCACACAGCGCTATCTGCCAGACAAACAACACATGTCAGTTAGTTACATATCCCATAGATCATTTGAAAGATTTTTTTATCGAAATGATGTGCAACGAGGCAGTTTACAGGATATGTAAACATGATTAATGCAGCACTAACGAACACATTGTTATTTTAGTCCTACTCGTGCAACAACACTTGAAAACAAGTTTATTTGTTTATATAAGTGAACAACCTTTTTCCTGTCTACAACGAGACTGAAGCAGTATTTTATGAATTTTAATTTCTCACTCAATTTTTGCAAGAAAGCAAGAGATATTAAACACTTCCTCCAATCCCTCAATACGTTATATGTATATTCTTATAATATCTTTTTACCTTCTGAGATCTGCGTTTCTTTTTCTTCTTTATTAAAGAGGCTCGTCAACGAAATCGTTTTTAATTTCAAATATATCGTTTATTGCTCGCCCGTTCAGCTTATTTGTCAGAAAATGTATTCAGATGTTTTTCTTACTTATTTGTATTCTCTACTAGCAGCCACTTTGATTTGTGTTATGTTTAACATATTGCAACGCCTTTCGAGCATTTTCTGCTCAGCTTAAGGCGTTTACTCATACAGAAAATTGTTACTTGAAAATAAAATATCTTAAACTAAATTACATAGGACTTTTAGTTTATTGTTCGCATCTGGTGTGCGGCTGTTGGGGTACGTGGAGGGCAGGAGGGGGGGGGGCAGTAGTTGGCCAGAAATTGATGTCCAGTGACAGCTTCTGCTGGTGTGGAGCTGTATGTTGTTGTTTGTTATGATTGACAAGACAGCCTGTGTGGAATGCACAGTTTTGCTTTAGTTGTTATAGTGTGAAAATCACGTGACAAACTTTTTTATTTGACAGTTGTTCACTTGCGATTTTGGAATACTAAAGCTTCGTTTGCATCATTGGTACACTGGCGGAGCTGTTGTGAAACATTAAACTATTGCACTATTTATTTTGGCACTGTTTCTGATGTAATTCACTGCACAAGTTCTCTCTACGAATTTGCAAACATTCTACACTTAATACGGTATGGCGGCCTTCCAGGGTGTGAATGAGTACTGTCTATCGCATTTTAACATCGATATTCGCGATAATGACAGTCTGGTAGACGTTTGTTTCACATTGGCATGTCTTAAATCTATCGCATTAGAACTGGCTCAGGACTATTCAAGAATCTGAGTCCTTGAATTCTCGTTAAGAATAAAAAAATTTCAAAGGATGGCCTCTGTCTTTAATGTATGTTGCTAACGCTGATCTTTTACACGTATCCAGTCTGTAGCAGTCTAAATGGCGAATAGGCTTTCACATGTATTTTGAATTCTGTCCAGCAGCAAAGCAAATAAAACAGAAAAATACCTTCATCTCTTTCTCTCTGGTTCCCATGTCAACGTATATGGCATACAGTTGTTTGAACTGCTCCGAACAGTTGTCACATATCCCGTCCATAAGAAAAGTTCCATTTTCATACAGCATTTTCTCCGCTTCTCACAACCTTTTGTCAGGAGCAGAACAATCGTCAATTTTCCAAAACTAGTAACTTCAGTTAATTTCAAAATGTTTCCGCTCGCTTGAATCTTCGAACTAGTGTTCAGGTTCTGGGTCATCTCAGGAGCTTCCCTTCTTGCTTTACGTAATAAAGTTTTGGAGTTCTCGTAATGTGTGGCCGGCCGGAGTGGCCGTGCGGTTCTAGGAGCTACAGTCTGGCACCGAGGGACCGCTACGGTCGCAGGTTCGAATCCTGCCTCGGGCATGGATGTGTGTGATGTCCTTAGGTTAGTTAGGTTTAATTAGTTCTAAGTTCTAGGCGACTGGTGACCTCAGAAGTTAAGTCGCATAGTGCTCAGAGCCATTTGAACCATTTTTTTCTCGTAATGTGGTATATTTGCGACGAAATATAAACTTTTGTCTTTCAAATCTTGAGATTCCTCTTAAAAATTTGGGAAACGTACGTTCCCTTTCTTTGTGGACTCTTTTCCTGCAGATACGCATTCGTTTGTTAATCTGCACATTTGCTTTGTCAGGTGGCCAGGTGTGCAAGAATCAGTCATAACTCACCCATTTGAAATTTTTAAATAGGCGCGGTACTTCCATCGTTCGGAATTCACGCACAACCGGTTCGTATAATCAGCATATTTTCTGTGCATCCGGTAGCGATGCCCACCCTTTAGAATACAAGGCTTCCCTTTGGTTGTTGCAATTACATCCATTACTCGCAGTGTATAGAACTCAGTGTGGGTTAGACCGTCAGCGAGAGCGCATCTCTAGTTCCTGCTACTAGTAAGGCGACTACACCGTTCGCTTGTTACATATTTTACGAGCTTCAAACAGAAGCAACGTTTTTCAGTTATCAGGGTAGTTACTAGTTTATTTTTGTAATTTCTTGCGTGTTTGAGTGCTTGCTAGGCACAACCTTTTATTTGAATAAGTGTAGTGTACAGTTCCGTCGTTGCTATCGACCCTCATATCGCACAGACTTTTGTTTGTTTGGTTAGAACAACTCAGTGTCGGTTAGACCATCAGTGAGAGAGCATCGCGAGTTCTCGCTGCTAATAAGGCGAGTACACCATTCGTTTGTTGCATATTTTTATGAGCTTCAAACAGGGGCGACTGCAGTAATGGATAGGAACTGTGATTGTTGTGTACAGATGCGAGCTGAGTTGGCGCTCCTTCGCTCACAGCTCCAGGCTGCTTTGGCTTCCATCACACAGCTTGAGGCTGCTGCCAAGGGGCGTCACTGTGAGGGATCGAACGTGGGGATGCGAGGGACATCGAGCACGTCCCATGTGTCCCCCGATCGGTCCACTCCTGTGGCCGCCCCGGGTACTGCCTGCACTGAGGTTGACCTCTCACCCACGGTCGACTGGGAGATCATTCCAAAGTCTGGCAGGCAGCGAAAAACTTTATGAGGGGCCAATCGTAGGGCCTCCCTGGTTCGTTTGACGAACAGGTTTCAGGCGTTATCTGCGGCTGACGATGTCTCTGAGCTGGATGCAGCCGTCCACCCTGTTCCAGAGGAAGCTTCTCGGCCACAAGGTCTATGCATTCACAGAGGGTGGGTTTGCTGGTAGTTGGGAGCTCCAACGTTAGGCACGTTATGGGGCCCCTTAGGAACATGGCTGCCAAGGAAGGAAGCCGTGTGCATTTTGGGGGGAGTCATTCTGGATGTGGAAGGGTGCTTCCGGATGCTATGAAGAGTACAGGGTGCAGCCAACTGCAGGTGGTGGCTCATGTCGGTACCAATGACGAGTGTCGCTTTGGATCAGAGCAGATTCTGACTGGTTTCGGGCGGCTAGCGGAAATGGTAAAGACTGCCAGTCTTGCTTCTGAGATTAAGGTGGAGCTCACCATCTGCAGCATCGTCGATAGAACCGACTGTGGTCCTTTGGTGCAGAGCCGAGTGGAGAGTCTGAATCAGGGGCTCAGGCGGTTCTGCGACCATGTAGGCTGCAGATTCCATGACTTGCGCCATTGGGTGGTGGGTTTCCGGATTCTGCTTAAAGGGTAAGGAGTCCACTACACACAGGGGGCGGCTACACGGGATGCGGGGGCTGTGTGGAAGGGACTGGGTGGTTTTTTAGGTTAGAGGATCTCAAGGAACCACAGAAGGGACGTCTGTCTAAAAGTGGGCAGGTAAAACACAGTAAGGTAGTTGTAGAAACGATTGGTATCGTAGTTATAAATTGTCGTTGCTGTGTTGGGAAAGAACCAGAGCTCCAAGCCCTAATAGTAAGCACTGAAGCTCAAATAGTTGTAGGTACAGAGAGCTGGCTAAAACCGGAAATAAGTTCAGCCGAAATTTTTTCAAACCATCTAACAGTGTTCAGAAAGGATAGATTAAATACAGTTAGTGGTGGAGTATTTATTGCTGTCAGAGGTAGTTTGCCTTGTAGCGAAACTGATGTAGATAGTTTGTGTGAAGTAGTATGGGTAGAAGTTGTACCTGACAATCGGACTAAAACAATCCAATTAATAGTTTAGTAATGCATTTCTAGTTGCACGCTTGATGGTAGCAGACAAGCCTGCAGACGCAGAAATCTGAAAAATCGATCCGCGAGCTAGGCGAACAAATAGACGAAAAACTAATCCAGCAGACAAATAAAGTCGACAAGTCGATGCAGAGAGTGTCCGATGATATCTCACAAAGAATAAACAATCTGGCAAGTGAAATAAAAAGTGATATTATGAAAGAATTAGGCCGTACATTTGAACAAATCGATGATCGTCTGCAAGCCTTAGAACAGGTCAAGCAGATTCGTGATGCGGAATCGAAAGAGAGCAAGGAACAGCTACTTAGTAATTTCCAAGCTCTGAGAGAAGAATGCCAAAGGGAATACCAGCAGGTACCCTCCAGGGTCCAGGAGGTGGAAACGCATTGTCCCGCATCCGTTAGCAACACAGTAGTGGACAACAGTCAAGCGATTCACGCACTCGAACAGCAAGTAGAACAATTGAAGCAGACTGGGGCGGAGGACAACAGACAAATACGTGATAAGATTGCGGCATTAGCGGACATCGTAGGCACGATGCAGGTGACGGAGAGCGACAACAATACTACACCAGTAGCGGTCGCAGAGACCGAAGAAATGCATTCGCTTCTTAGATTTCAGAAGGGACACTTTGAAGTGAACAGGTGGCACAAAGCTGTAACAGGCGAATTACAAGAACGCGTGGCGCATCTGGAAAGCTGCATGGGGTGTGATTCCGAACTCGCCAATAGCACTAAAAATAGCTGTATGAACAGTGCAGAGAGGGACTGCGGCCACGATGAAGATTTTGACGACAGGGAAGAATGTATTTTGAGGGGCAGACATGAGAAAAATAGAAACATTCAAGGGCCTCGCCGGGAGGAAATGCGGGGATTTGATTTCAAACATTTCCTTATGGTGAGAAAATTTGAGATATTTCGAAATTCGCAAAAAGGAATTCATCCACAAGCATGGCTCGAGCAATTTGAGTTCTGTCTTCCCCCCGACTGGGCAAGTTCACATAAGAAAGAATATATGTGTTTCTATTTGGAAGGCAAACCAGTGATTCGCATGAGGTCGGCAGCCCGTCACTGCGACTCCACTCGGGAGTTTCGATGAGCCTTTCTGTCCGCCTATTGGTCGGAAGCGGCACAAGATAGGGTCAAGCATGGCATAATTATGCTGCCAAATTTGAACTAGTCTGGTTTCGGCAGCCCGGTACGCCTATTCGACCATATGCTGCAGGCAAATCAATTTCTATACGACACATACGGGCCTGCAGAACTAATTAGGATATGCATCACCAAATTGCTGTTGCACTTGCGCCACGTCATTCTTGCGGGACGATGCAAAGAGGACGTGGAAACATTTAAGACACTTCTCCAAGAGTTGGAATATAATACAGGAGAATGCCCGCCTAATCAAGCACAAAGTTATTATGGGGCACAGCAGTGCGTCAGCAGTCGTGGCCGTAGTACTAATCAACGGCGTCACTGGTTGTCGCGACGCGAACGGAACAATAATCGGGACCGGCCGTATAGAAACTGGGGTAACAGTCGCGAACACAGGTGGAACAACGGAAATGATCGAGGACGTGGACAAGATCGTGAACGCAACAGGTACGGCAACCAGAATCGATACTACAATGAACACGTAGGGAATAGGACTGTAGGCGGAGCACCACATGGTGTTGAAATTCGGCCGGCTAACCCTAGACATAACTCAGCAAACGGAAATGAACAAAACCGGGAATGACAAATGATCAGCGCAGAAGGCGCCCAATTGGAACATATGAATGACATGGCAAATGAGTACATAGGGTGTATAGAGAGGAGAATGAATTGATTGGTTTACATTTGTGACATATGCATTTTGAATAATATGTTGGTAAAAATAATGATAAAGATGTTTTTATGTGATTGATTGAAGTGATGTTTTTAGTTTTTTTTTCCTTGTGCAATTAGGATTTAGGTTGGTTCAAATCTGAAGATAAAAGGTTTCTTTGTGAAAGAGTGAAATGCTGTTTATGGTTTTTTTGTGTAAATTGGAAAGAGTCGCTCCTGAGAGAAGCAAGATCAGTGTTGAATTAATGCAAAACTCAGGGGAATATCCGATCTGTGGGTATTATGGGTCTGGCAAACCCAGGTCCCCATCTGTTAGTAGCCTTATTTCCGATTTTCTGCTTTCAGTGCTACTATCTTATCTATTACTATTCTATATCTGTCAGTATAAATGAGGATCTCTTACTATAGCATGCGTGCTGTATGAATATTTTAAGGTAGGAGAACTATGAGAAAGGCATGAGTAAGTTTGGAATCTTGAAAACAAGATGCGATAATATGATTGTTTAACCAATGGCTTCCCAATATGCGCTAATATGTTAATATTGATGATATATGCTTTTTGTTCTTCATAGCTGAGTACATAAAGTGCTGTCTGTGGATTTCGTAAGTAGATTGATTCCCTTCAAGGTGAAAGAAGAGTTGTGGTTTGTGTAATTTACGTGGCCCTGAAATAGTATTATGGCAGTCAAATGACGAGCAGTTTTCCAGCAAATGGAGAATGGAACGGAAATATGGATCCTTTTTGTAGTCTTGGCTGATGTTGAGCCAGAGCCTAAAAAATTATTCTGCTTTGATACTTGTCCTAGAAAAGTGACGTTTATGTGTTTTGCTGATGCTGTGAGCGTTACAGCTTACTGTTTTCGCTGGTGCCGGATGCACTGCAGACTATATGAGTTGAACTGAAGAAATGTCCCTCTTGAAGGTAGAGGAAGATTAAATAATTTTGATTATGGGACTGAAGGAAAGCTTGGTTTAATGTAATAAGGATGAAGCAAAACATTTGTCATTTAAACTACAGGAGGATTCGGATCTTTTGTGTCTGTTGTAAGTTCAATATGTTAAGATGAAACTGTTTTACAGAATAGTGAAGACCAGAATTTTGCATTCACGAGAAATGAATAAGGAATAACCACCACAGGCGAAATAACTGATTTGGAAGCGAAAGGTAACTTAAAGAAGGAACGAAATTGGAGCAAAATGGGTAAGAAAATGTAGTATAACCTGTATGATGAAAATATTTTTACCCTTCTCAGAGTCATCTGTGTGATTAATTCTTGTGATAACGTAATCTTAGATGAAATTGTCTTACTGTTTTATGTATGAACATATGAGTGTAATAAATGTATAACTGCGAGTCTCTTATCAGGTGTGTCAACTGGTATAAATGTTTTGGCGCGTAAATAACCATTGTTCTTTTTACTATGTATGTTTAAGGAAAGTATCTCCATATTTATCATGTGACAAGACATATCCCACGAGCGTCAGGAAGAGGACGAATTAGAACAGTGTTGTAGTGGTATAAACACTGTGTTGAAGTAGCATTGAAGTAGCTTGTTCGATTAACTAGTAGCGGATTGAAGTAAAATTTTGAATAATTCATGTTTATGGGTAGTTAGTTTGTAGAATAGACAACAGGTGTGCATGTGTGTGTGTAAATAACATGTGAACCCTATGCTGTCCTGTCCTATACTTGCACAAGGCATAATCCTATTTATTTTAGTGAATTAATAAGTAGCATTTGATTTATTAAAACGCAACTGAACCACATTAGTGATGTGGATTTAGATATTATATTGTCAGTTCATTTAATTTTTATTTTTATACTGTCAAGTCATTTCACTTTTATTTTTTTATATTGTCAAGTCATTAAACTTTTATTTTTATATTGTCGATTCATCTAACTTTTTATGTTAAAAAAATTAAGTTTCATTTTTGTTCTTAAAAATTGTGAAAGACAATACTAAGTGGTATTATGTATAACATTTTGTATTCACATAACTATGATGAACAATTTCTGTGAATGCAGTTGAGAACGTGAAAGCGAACCGGCTAAACTCTTACGAGACAGCGGGAGCAGTGCGGAGGAGGACTAGTTGTAAACAGGTGGGTTTCCCTGCAGGACACACTGTCAACCGGGCCACTTCGGGAGCGCAGTCGACAACAAAAGAAGGGTATGGGACAAACACTTTCCCTTGCACCCGGAGCTAATGGCCGGCCACACCAGTGCGAAACTTAGTGGAGGCGATGACCTGAGATGGCCGAGCGGTCCACTGCATGGAAATCCATCTGCTGGCAATGCACCACATGCATGCAATCATGATGAGATGGCCGCGGTGAAACGAAAGAAGACAGGGGATAAAGGGGCATGGAGCCTTTTGACAGGTACTGTCCAGTGAAACTTGCAGGCGTCAACGACGACTATCAACATTTCTTAGCGGAAGCCCATTGTCAAGCGACAGTAAATCATGGTTCGGTGTTCTCTGGTTGCTAAGGGTGGCACAAAGAAGAGCCATTAAGTGTCATCCTTGCCCAGGAATATCAAACCGGCGAGCCAATTGAGGATAACACAAGAATTTGACAACACAAGGGGCGTGGAGCCTTTTGACAGGTACTGTCCAGAGAAACTTGCAGACGTAAACGACGACTATCAACGTTTCTCAGTGGAAGCCCATTGTCAAGAGATGGTAAATCATGGTTCGGAGTTCTCTGGTTGCTAAGGATGGCCCAAAGAAGAGCCACTAAGTGTCATCCTTGCCCAGAAATATCAAACCGGCGAGCGAATTGAGGATAACTCAAGACTTTAACAACACAAGGGGCGTGGAACCTTTTGAAACATACTGTCCAGAGAAATTGGCAGACTTCAAGGACACCTATCAACATTTCCTGACGGATGCCCACTGTCAAGCGACAGTAAATCATATTTCGATGTTCTCTGGTTGCTAAGGGTGGCACAAAGAAGATCCATTAAGTGTCATCCTTGCCCAGGAATATCAAACCGGCGAGCCAATTGAGGATAACTCAAGAATGTAACAACACAAGGGGCGTGGAGCCTTTTGACACATACTGTCCAGAGAAACTGGCAGACTTCAACGACGCCTATCAACATTTCCTGGCGGATGCCCACTGTCAAGCGACAGTAAATCATAGTTCGATGTTCTCTGGTAGCTAAGGGTGGCACAAAGAAGAGCCATTAAGTGTCATCCTTGCCCAGGAATGCCAACCTGGCGTGTCAAACGAGGATACTGCACAAATTTGACAACACAAACATGGGACCAAATCGAGATGCACGTGACACGGGCCACCAAGAGAAACTTCATGAGAGGGCAGAGACGGCGGGATTGCACGCAACAGATGGACAAAAATCCCTACTGACAACTGCGACAACCCCCCCCCCCCCCTTCTTATACTGTGCCTCGGAACAGTGGAACTACTGAGTGTGTCAGTGAACAGTGATTATACGTTTCTTAGTCCAATGCATATACGCGTGTTTCTGTCAGAGAAACTTGTGTGTTTTGCAGGGGTTCGATTTATTGGTGTTTGTTAGACTGACTCTTGTATTTTCCAGTTGTTTTATTTATTGGTGTTTTTTTAGACGTTGACTATTGTACTTTCAGAGCTGTTTTATTGATCAATGTTTGTTCTTGTGTGATGTATTAGATTTGTGACATTTTTTTTGTAAATTCATTCCTGTGGCATTGCTTCGTTTATCAGCCAGATAGCTATTCATTCTCATTGGACTGTGATCGATTAGCCTTTGCATGGGGCATATTTATAGTGAGGAACCCCATAAGGGGAACAATCACATAATTAATTGTAGTTTCAGTATAATGACACAGTGATCATTGTTTGCTAACTAACTGAAATATAGTAGAGTGATTAAATTAGTGCCACAAAGTTATTTTAATTCTACAAATTATTAGTTTTATAAGATATAGAATTTTTTTGGGATAACCACTTTGTAAAACATGTTTTTTTCTCTTATCATTTTTTTTTGCTTTTGCGGATTGTGCATTGTAACGTGCTGCTGTATAATACTGATATTATTTTCATGTTTTTTTAATTGCTGTGGCACTTTTGCTATTTTCATAAATTTTACTTGTTAATAAACAGTCATAAATTTTCCTGTGATGAGTTGGCTCTTGCAATGAGCAAATACTGGTGAACTCCATAAGGGTAACAACCAGAAGTAGTTTTCATATTAATGACACAGGAACCATTGTTTTTACTTGCTGACCGAATTAGGTCTACAATATCTTTTAAATAGGTGTCACAGATATTTTTTTTCTCCTTGAAATTGGTAGATTCTAAAGATGTGTTGAAATTATTGTGTTTTAGCAAGTAGCTGGTGACCTTTTACCTTTTCTTTACATTTTTGGTTTAAGTTGGGTGTGAGAAGCCTGCATGGGAATGTCCTAGCATGGCCAGAAAATTCCTGCACAGTCTTTTCTCGGAGCGATGGGGTTATGAAAGGTCTCTGTTGGATTCCTTGCATGTTACTTTCTTAAATCTGTTGTCATTTACAGCGTAAATTTATATGTAATTCATGTCACACAGTCTCATACGGAACTACATCTGCTTTCTTTTATATACTGTATATGATAAGATACTGTCATCCCCCTTCCTTTTTGTGTGAGAGGATGAATGAGCAAATGTATTTCTAGTTGCATACTTGATGGTAGCAGACAAGCCTGTCTGCTAGAGAGCAGTAGGACCAACGTCGGAACAGGTAGCTACGCTTTGTAAGAGCAGAGAAGTTTCTATTCTTAGTGTGGTCCTGTTCGTCCCTTGTCATGTTGGTATAGGAAGCTGCCTCTCTAGTCACTTCCATTTATATCTGTGAGGCACCCTCAGGAAAGGAACCACGGCAGTCTGTCTGCGGCAAGTGCCTGAAGTGGTAAGATCTCTGGCTAAGCGCGTGTCTGCTAAGTCCGTAGGACAATGGATTTCTTAAGTTCAGCCCAACTGAAAATTTAATGACCTTTATTTCAGGTTTAGCTCTAAAATATCTAATGTTATCTTAAATTGCAACACAGTGTAATTCGAGTGTGAAGTTCAGAATATCTTCCGGTAATTGCTTTGTCACTACTTTGTGAGTAAAGTGGAACCACATGTTGATCAGTAACTCTAACTAAGATCATCAGTCTTAAATGCGAATGTGTGTGAGATTATAACGTCTCATCTTGACAATATATTTCAATATAGCAACTTTTCTTTATGTTCAACCTACGTGGGGTGTACTTTGTGAGACCAGGACCATGTGCTTATACAATTGTTTGACCCATCAGGTTAATAGTAAGACGATAGTAACCAGTTTGAGGTTTTTCTTTTGTAAATTGCGTTTCGATGTAATGTATTTTAATTATCAAAATTCTTGTGGAGTTACACTCTTTGTTTAAACCAAGTTGACCACGTGAAGCATGTGGTGTAATCATCAAAGTAGCCCTCAGCTATTCTTTTCGGGAAGATTTCACAGAGAGTTAGTATGAATTTAGTATACCAGTGTGTGGTAATTTCATGACGAACATGATTGCGCTACGAACATAACTTCTTTGGGTGAAAATTGAATCGGTTGGTTGCGGTTAATTTCCTCTTGGATCCTAAATAAGACACCAGTTTAGTTATGAATCAAGTTTTATATGCTGAAACTTTAACAGAACAATGATCAATGTTAAAATAAATGTCCAAATATAAACTGATTTATTTCTTTTTATTTAAATTGTCTTTTTATATATACATCACCAGTTATCGTAAGATGAGTACTAAAAGATTATAATTAATATTAGTCTGGTTGGGAATTTGGTAAGCTAGACTGGATACCTGGTGAAACAGTTGCGCAGTAATGCAAGGTTAACTTCCTCAGATAGCTCACAGCTTTTAATCCGCTTTTATTATCTTGAATACAGCACCGCTTTCAGAACGAATTAATGTAACAATATTACAATGTTACAAAAGAAATAAAAAAGAAAGTGGCTGGGGAAGGTTAATCACTGTCTTTCTGGAGGAATGGCTAATTGTTATCTCATTGGACAAAATACATTGAGTTTAATGGGATTTAGCTTGAGATATAGGTTTTCGTTAAGGAAAAATCTTATTTACTGTGTTTTTTCCCCATTTATAAATCCAACCGCAAGCACAGCACAGGCATTTTCTGAATTGTGTCCGTCCGCGTCGGTATATAGGCGCTTCCCTGACAAGCATATCGAGCTCATGCTTATCTGCCGTCACGGGCGACCACCGAGCCTCCTATCAGTCAAGGAGGGAACATATTTTGTAAAGATAAGACGAACAAGCGTACAGTTGCTAATAGTTCAAGAATTGCTCAGCTGTGTCAAAGTAATTTGGAATAAGTGAAAGTTGGGTTCCCGTTCTGGATCAGAGTGGAGGAGAGTAAGTGAAATGCTCATTACAAAACAAATCTTTGATCACACAAGACGAGGCGGTGCAATGACCGCTCTTTTCTCTGAATTCTTAATATAACTGGCTATTGAGTTTAGCTACTGTGCACAACAATAAGGCCCTCACAGCGAGAACAACAACTTAAGGTGTGCAACAAGTTGTATTAACCGTGAGTTTCAAAACGGACTTTAAATATTCACATAAATGTATTGAAGGAAGACATAGAGCTGTTTTTTTTTAGGGAAACACTACAAGGTTTTTTTTACCTCAGACTAAAGATGTATTTGGGTTCCATTGGTTATGCTGCACACATCCCACCGAAAGTCAATTTCTTCCCAAACCCGCTGTGGCAATGGAGGCGTAACTTGCTCAGTGGCGGCGAAAATTCTTGCTCTAAGTTCAGGTAGAGAAGCCAGCATAGGAAGTACAAACACGATATCCTCGATGAATCCCCATAAGAAAATGAATGTTGTCAAGTCTGGGGAACGTGGGGGCCATGCAATTGGTGCATCAAAGCCAGTCCATTGACCTGGATAGTGGTCACTGAGAAAATCGCAGATGTAAGCCAGGTATTGGGCTGGTGCACCAACTCTCATGAAATAAATCTGTGGCATCAAAAATTGTTGTAACATATCCAGGTATACTAACCTATTGATGGTTTTCTCACGGAAAAAGAGGCAATACACTTTGTTCTTGCTCAATGCACAAAGAAATTCAGTTTGGTGCTATCATATACATGTTGCAATGTTTGATGTGGGTTTTCACTGCCCCAAATCCTACAGTTATATATGTTAATCTTCCCACTTAAGTGAAAAGTCGACTCGTCAAAAAGATGATTTTGTCCAAGAAATGTTCATCCTCATGTAATCGATTTAACATATCCACACAGAAGTTCTTGCGAGCAATTTTAACAGTGCCTTTTATTACTTGTACGATCGTCAATCTGTACGGTTTCAAATGCAAACGGTTTCTCAACACACGCCAAACAGATGCGGGATTTGCAGTTCGCGAGATGCACGCCGAGTCGATTTCGTAGGGCTGTTGACAAAGTGTTGTCTCACTCGCTCAACGAGGTTGTCAGATGTGCTTGGACGACCTGATGATTTTCCACGGCCTACCGAGCACGCTGTTTGTACATAACATTTATGCCATTCATAAAATGTAGGCCTAATAGGACGATCTTTAGCGTACTTGGCACGGAATTTACGCTGAACTATTGTCGCGAACTTCTATTCTTCTAACCAAAAGACACAGCTAACACGCTCGGGTTCAGTGAAGGCAGCCATCTTTAACGCAACTGCCGCTAGCGCTCCTTACGGTGCGATTCGGCACTAGCGAACTACCCGAGACAAAAGGTGATTATTTCCCTACAAATTGACACCACAAATAACCTCTGTAGGTACTATGAATAAATTTATATGAATTTTCGAAGTTGTAAAGTTCTTTTTTAAACACACTGTATTAATAGTGGCTCGCCTGACCACGAAAAAGCTATAGGACAATGTAAAGGATCTGCAGATCTAAGTAAAGAACAAAATTAAAAAACATTTATTTGCTATAATGATTGACAAAAAAGCGCAATAAAATTAACAGGAAATAAAGTCCTCTAAAACTCAAATCAAATTGAAAAATCACGCTGACACTATGGGGAGGTACCAAGAAGTGTGGAAGACTGTATGGAGAAAACGCAAAACATCTGCTCATCTGGACAGCTTATGAAATCAAAGATAATGATACAACAAGATCCCACATATTATAACCAACTTACACAACACAAATTATGTGGTAAAGAAAGCAAGTAACGAGCTCCTCAGAGTATGGACTGCGCTACCACAATCGCGACACTTACATTTCCGCGAAATCTGCAAACCGTGTCCCTATGAGCACCAAACGGCGCCCGTGTGACGAGTGGGCCTCATTCACGGTGGGCGGCGATCGAATGACCACGAAACACAGATTTCCCTCCAGAGCGCTTTACTTAAAAGAAAATCTCTATGAGGGAATGACAATTCAGTGTTGGTGCTAATATGACGGGAGAAAATATCGCGTATTTCATGAAAAAAAAAAGCAGGAGAACGCGGCAGAAACTTGCCACTCTTTGTACAGAAAACACACCTTAACAAATAAGAGGTCGGAGATGTGATGTAGCAGTGTCCCATCTATTGGTCGGCTTCTTCGCGCCAAGCACAGTGGCCCCGAGTCAATTCAGCTGGGTCCGCCAAATTTTTGAGCGAAATCAATGGAACTTCCCACATTGATCGGGCAGCGTCTTGGTGCTTCTTCCATTGATGTCCGAACAGAACCGGCAAAAATATCATGCTCATTTATTCTCTGGGGATGGCAGTGTCAGCATGGCGCCTTCCGGTCAGATCTAGGAAAGGCTCCATCTCTACCGATAAAGGCTTGAAGTACGCCATGGCCTTACATCCGTGAAGATTGTCCAGCTCCTAGGGGACCTTCACCCTCCAAATGAGATTCACTGACCGCCTCCTGCGACGAATAGAACCCAGAGACCACACCAGAGGGACACTTTCCTAGTGAAAAAAAAAAAAAAAACGCAAAGGTTTCCTCCCGGCAAATGGTGGCAAAAGAGTCAATGTAGAGTTGCGATAAGAGACAGTAATGTCACAGAACAAAGCACGGAGGTTCTGAATTCACCACTGTTCAAGGCAGCAAATGAACGGGCACGGTTATTGAAGCCTCAAAAATTGTTACGTGGATGGAATCCATATCGCAGAATACGCCATTTCAGTCAAATATTGATAAACGAAGTGCAGTGTCTGTGTTATTCTGCCTCGTGATGACTGGGTGTTGTGTGACGTCCTTAGGTTAGTTAGGTTTAAGTAGTTCTAAGTTCTAGGGGACTGATGACCATAGATGTTAAGTCCCATAGTGCTCAGAGCCATTTGAACCATTTATTTTGTGTTATTCTGATTACGATGCAAAGTTCCTTTGGACATGAATGCAATACTGATATGGCGATAAGGAATAAATTTCTTAGCACAGCAATGAATGAAAATGAAACAGCGACTGTGGCAAAAACGTGGATCACAAAATATAATTTTTTTTCGTGTCTCTGAGTAGAGCATGCTGTTCGAATAATGACTCAGGAACTTTTCAGCTGAACATGAGGCGGGCTGGTACAGAGGCTGAGGGAAACCAGTTGGAATATTCCCAGTTCAGGCATTCTCCTTACAACCAAGGGTAACTTAAGGAGCCTCCGGCCAGAATCTGGAGTTGGCATCTGTTTTTTTTTTTCAATTTAATTCTGGTACAATATGTCCCAGATAAAAAAATTATGAATGTTCGGGACGGGATTTACAACTGCAGGATTCGTCTTATAACAGAGGGAAACCTACTGAAAAGCTTATTCGGACTGGGGGATTGGAAATATTTTAATTTAGTTCTGTAACAATGTTCTGCGTTGATACAGATTGGACTTGTGCCATGAAATTGAAATTACGTGGCACATTTGTCTTCTCATTCGTCCAACCAGTCTCACTAGCAAGGGTCACGTGCCCTGGCCTCTCCAGAGACCGCGTGTGACAGCGAATTGGCAGCAGGAACGTCACGCTGAGCGTTCCTGTGCTGGCACGACACAGTGTTTGGCAGTTGGAAGGACGGAGCTGAGTCGGCCACATCGTCTGGAAGACAGCACGGCAGAAGCGGCTGACAACTCCACGTTGTGTTGCTAGGGACAATGCTTTGGTGCGACGGCCGAGATTGTTGGTGCGCTGGTCCAGCTGTAACACCCCACCCGTCACTTATCTGGTTTTGGTGTGTGTTCACCCCAGGTAATTGACTAACAGATCAAAAGAGAGTGCAAAACTGCCGCAATGTCGCATAATGCAAAGAAAGTAATAGGGCCCTGTGACTCCTGATTGAACTGCAGTAGCAGTGTTGACATTAATTGATTCAGAATTGATCCCTTTTAATTAAAAAGGGATGCACATTGATGTTATATTCAGCTATTGAAAACCAGATGCAAATGTTGAACATAAAATTAATTAAGAAAGTGACTTGGAATTTCAACTACTTGATTGAAAACAGATGCAGTCGGTTAGCACAGATTTATTTTAACTCACGACCTTCAATCATCACATTACATGACTCTCCTAACAGGCAGTGGTAATAAACTGCGTTTGCAGGGAGTAAAGTGCGATGAATCAAAAGTAATTCCTATCGACTGACCCAGGTGTAATGCGAAGTGCAAGCAGAAATCCCCAATACACGGCCCATGAAACCCTCGTGGAAACTTTGCCGACGTGATCCAACAAATTAATCAGTGGCTGGAGGGGACGCAATATCACCGATTCAGCGTGGCAGAGTGGGATCGTTGTGAGGGCATCGACCGGCCTCGTGGTGGTGCAAGGCTGCGCTCGTCTATTCACTCTTAGCTATCTTGCTCAGTACATAGCTGAACCAAAGCTTTCTACCTCCAAGCTCAATCGTTCCATTTGCTAAGTCCTAAATTGCAGAGATGCTCACTCTTTCTCAGGCAAGCTGAGTAAAGAACGCCACGTCCGCACTCTAGGCAAGCTGGGAATGGAAGACCTCTACGGGGACTTCTTCCAGTCCACTCTTCGCCTCGGTTTCCCCTCCAGCCAAATCACTTACACCAATTGCAGCGCAGGTCGCATTAATTATGCGTCGCTTCCCAACGCCGACCAATGCCTGCTCGGGGAAGTGAACAAATTCCCACAAAATTTCCCTTCCTTTCAACTTCTGCTATTTAGCTCCTGCCAGGCCATCCACCAAGGTTAGCATCTGCACAAAACACCAATTTTTCCAGAATTCTGACTCCCAGGAGAGTACTTCAGATTCCTTGGTCCTACATTCCCATCGGAGGCCGGCATATTTCATTCTGTCGCTCTTCACCTGATTTACTTCAGACTCTGCGGACCATGATTTCAGCATGAAGTTGCTATAGTCACGAACACGCATATTTTGGCCTCTGTTGACTGCTCCACCAAAGCTTTGCGTGGCTTTCTCGCATGTTTCACTGAAAACGGGACGACGGACATTTATCAACAGGCATACAATTTCTCCGTCTGCTTCCCAGTACACCAGCATGGAGTCAACCACACCCTCACTGTCACTCATCTTAAGGCAGCTGGAGGCTGCGCCCCGTTACCGCTTTCTCAGTGCTTGAGCCACCCTAAGCTGCCTATTGTCGCTTCCCTTCGCCACTCCCCAGCCTGCCACGATCACTCGAATACTTCCCTGGGATAAACTAGCCTCCAGTAAAGTTTTCATATCGTGTGAATTACTTTAAAACCATCACCCGACATTAATTATTCCAAAACGTCCATACTATACCCTCTACAAGATGCATTGTGCCTTGTCAGTCATTTTTGTTCAGGCCTACTGTTCGCTCAACGTGAGTTAGGTGATCTTTAATGACTTCATGTAAGGGGCATAGTTCTTGCCATCTTACACAGCATGCGACAGGTCAAGGGTCGGCAGTATGGAGTCAGGCAGCAACAGCCGGCCGAGACACAAGCAGCAACAGGGAGGTAGCCGATTTTGTGACTTTTACGAATTCCTAACCAGGAGCTAGTTTTATAATATCATCTGTGTGCTTTAGTAGTTTAGTTTCTGCGTGTTAATTTAATATGTAATAGCCACAGTTCTCGCGTTTTCGTTAGCGTCGGAAAGTAAACCGATTTTGTGACGTATTACAATTTCCTAATCAGGGGCGAATTATTTAGTTTCACCTGAGTGTTCCAGTAATCAGTTTTAAATTCTCTGCGTATTAATCTAATTTTTTGTAGACACAGTTCCTGAGTTTTCATCAGTGTCTGCAGTAGAGTTCCTCAGCACATGCTGATAGTCCACTTATCTGGCTAGTTTAGTTTTCCACGGTCTTTAGTGTGGATAGGGACTGTGATTGTTGTGTGTGGATGCGAGCTGAGTTGATGACACTTCTCTCTCAGTTCCAGGGTGTGATGGGTTCAGTTAAACAGCCTGAGGCTGCAGTGGATGGGCACCACTACTGGGCTGGCCATGGGGATCCAATGGACTTCCAAAGATCGGTCCTCACTGGTCGCCAGCCCAGTTTCTGCTCGCACTGTGGTTGAGTGGGAGGTCGCTCCGGCGCGTAGCCTGCATGATCCGGACAATCACAGAGGGTGGGATTATTGTTAGTTGGGAACTCCAACGTTAGGCGCTTTATGGGGACCCTTAGGGACATGACTGCCAAGAAGGGTAAGAAAGCCAATGTGCACTTTGTGTGCATACTGGGTGGAGTCATTCCTGATATGGAATGGATCCTCCCGGATACCATGAAGAGCACAGGGTGCAGCCAACTGCAGGTGGTGGCTCACATCGGTACCAATGATTTGTGTCACTTTGGATTAGAAGAGATTCTCTCTGGTTTCGAGCAGAAAACAGGAGTGGTAAAGGCTGCTAGCCTTGTTTGCAAGATGAAACCAGAGCTGACCATTTGCAGCATTGTCGACAGGACCGATTGCGGACCTCTGGTACAGAACCGAGTGGAGGGTCTGCATCAGAGGCTCAGACGGTTCTGCGACCGTGCAGACTGTAGATTCCTCGACTTGCGCCAAAGGGTGGCTAGTTTCGGGTTCCGCTGAATAGATCAGGAGTCCACTATACGCAGGAGCCGGCTACACGGGTAGCAGGGGCTGTGTGGCGTGGCCTGGGCGGTTTATAGGTTAGACGGTCCCGGGAAAACACAAAAAGGGTTTCAGTCACAAAGGGTGCAGACCGAACACAGGAAGAACGTAGACACACGAACCATCGCTGTAACAGTTGTAAATTGTCGTAACAGTGTTGGGAAGTACCAGAGCTCCAATCGCTAATAGAAAGCGCTGATGCTCAAGTCGTTATAGGCACTGAAAGGTGGCTAAAGCCGGAGACAAGCTCCGCCGAAATTTTTTCGAAGAACCAAACTGTGTTCCGAAAGGATAAGCTAAACACTGTTGACGTGGCGATTTTGTTGCTGTTAGAAGTAGTTTATATTGTCGCGAAATTGAAGTAGATACTTCCTGTGAGTTAGTATAGGCAGATGGCATTGTTGACAACCGGAATAAATTAATAATTGGATCCTTTTACCGACCTCCCAATTCAGATAATACAAATGCTGAAAGGTTCAAAGAAAACTTGAACTTGATTTTAAACACGTACCCGACTCATATGATTAGAGTTGGTGGTGACTTTCATTTACCCCCGATATGTTGGCAAAAATATATATTTAATTTCGGAGGAACGTATAAAACATCATCCGAAATTGTGCTGCCTGTATCTTTTAAGAAATCTACACTGAAATCTGGAGAAACTACTAACTGTTTCTTCTTGTCTGACAGGTAGTTCAGTAATACATCTAAACTTCTCATAAATAGCTGAAGTTTTCTAGGGGTTCAAATCGTTCAAATGGCTCTGTGCGCCAGCTGGGTTGGTCGAGCGGTTCTAGGCGCTACAGTCTGGAACCGCGCGACCGCTACGGTCGCAGGTACAGGGGACTGATGACCTCAGAAGTTAAGTCCCATAGTGCTCAGAGCCATTTTTTTTGGCTCTGTGCTCTATGGGACTTAACAGCTGAGCTCATCAGTCCCCTAGAACTTAGAAGTACTTAAACCTAACTAACCTAAGGACATCACACTCACCCATGCCCGAGGCAGGATTCGAGCCTGCGACCGTAGCAGTCGCGCGGTTCCGGACTGAAGCGCCTAGAACCGCTCGGCCGCCACGGCAGGCTTTTTGTAAGGGGGGGGGGGGGAGGAATCTGTTAAATTATCAGAGAAATATTCTCCAGTAACGTCTCACAAGCACATGATTGTAATTTCTGATCAACACAAAAACTATTTGTTTCAATATTTTTGTGCTTGTGTCCAACTTTAACATATGCTGCAGCTCCTCCTTTTTCCATGTTAACTCTTCGCGAAACTGTCACAAGTTCATAATACCTGGTGTTTAACTTCTCCATCCCTGATGTTACAGCCGGCCGCGTTGGTCGTGCGGTTCTAGGCGCTCCAGTCCGGAGCCGCCCTGCTGCTACGGTCGCAGGTTCGAATCCTGCCTCGGGCATGGATGTGTGTCATGTCCTTAGGTTAATTAGGTTTAATTAGTTCTAAGTTCTAGGGGACTGATGACCACAGCAGTTGAGTCTCATATTGCTCAGAGCCATTTTTTGAACCTGATGTTACATGTTGTTCCACATCTCCCAGGCAAACAATTAGCTCATCTATCTTGTTTTTCAACGCTCTAATTTCTCATGAAACAAATTAATTTTATATTTCTGGAAAGCTGTAATGCATCCAAAAAGACTTTAAAATTTCTCTATAAGATCAAGGTTTATGAATACTGTATTGGACAGTGATAATTCTCAGTTTTATCATTTTTCCCAAACATGAAATGTAATGCCATGAAAACAAAGGAAGGATATGACTGATTAGTATCAGTGAACTCTAGAATATCATTGATGGACGATAAAATGCGACTTATTCCTTTCGGTATCTTGAGCCAAGCATGTGATTTCATTCACTAGTGTAATTTCATTAATTGAATAATAATTAATTCAGATAATAACTTGGTTTATTTCCAGAAGTTTGACACTGTACTCTATTGATAAGTATTAACAAGAAACTCTTTGCAGCTCATTAGAATTTGGTAGCATTACATTGACCACGACACTTGATGAGACGCCAACACACAGATCGAATCTTCTGAAAGCATCAACCTTGTTTTAAGTAAATTCACTTTTCGTGCTACAGATCCTTTATAAGTCAATGTTCATTCAGCGGGGCAGTTTCAATTTCCTCCGCGTAGTTAATTATTGACGTACTGCTAACGATGTATTTTACGCCCGGGCAGGAATGGCTGGATAAAAAATTATACAGAGTTTCCATTCTAACTTTCAGTGAAAATAATCAGATGAGAAATAATTTTATATTTTAGTAGTACTGTGCCTAACTGGAGCCAAATTACGTACTTTGAACTGTGGCCGCCAGTTATAACGTTTCTGCCGTCAGATATATCAGACTTTAATCAGAGAAAATTTTGCTTCCCCATTTTCCTATTTACGGAAACGTTATAAAGTGTTGCACGTATTATGGTCTTGTACTGCTCTGGTTTCTTTCAACAGTGTCTGTTTGTAACCCGACTCTAACCTAAAAGAACAAAATGTGCCCCTTTGGTTCCAGTAAGCACAGGGATTTTGTCAAGAACATAACAAACTCTTATAGGTTACTGTGCAACTATGAAATAATCTTTCTTTTTAAATTTAATATTGCACTAGGAAGTCTTTCAGGAGAACATAACCACAGAGCTTGTTGCTACTAGCAACACGAGGATAAACAGGAGATGGGGACAGACCAATACGTCTGACGTTTTTGAGGTTCGCTTCGCTCAGCCTGGCAGTGATTTTCTCGCAGAATAGGGCTTCTCGTTAGACATACGTGGTGATAACCAAACGTAATGCATTAGTGTGAAATTGTCGAGGCTTTCGTGGCCTGTTGTTGACATGTTGCCGCTTGCGCTCGTCTCAGGATTTTCGGTCGACGATCGTTTGGTTTTTTTCTGACGTTTCGCCAGCAAGACTGGCTGTTAAAATTCGCCTTCCACTTAGCAGCAACTGGGGTAGGGGGGGGGGGGGGACATATGACAAGCACTCTTCCTGGTGAAACGTCAGGAGAAACACTAAATGACCGTTCATCGGCGACACCGAGAGAGCGCCAGTTAGCAACATGTTAGTGAGTATTGCTTGTAAGTGCATAATTCATACTGTGGTAGCGAGTGACAATGCATGGTTCAAGCCCAGTAGATCTGCACCACCATCCACCAGTTTATTAATGAACCTACTTCATTGTCAATGAAGTTTTACCATCGCTTCATAGAGCTCTGCGATAGGAAAGGAATTTGACGGCGCCTGAGGTCGTGGCACGGCATGGCATTCCTGGGCACACTGCTTGACGTAGAGATAATGGTACTGATAAATTGTGGAATGCAGTAGACACGCGGAAAGCGGAAGGTGGCGTGTCACAACACTTGTGTGTGAAAATGAACGAGAGATGCAGAAACAGCAACTGGCGGGGGGGGGGGGGGGAGGGGAGGGGGAATCGAATTCCTTTCAGTGAGATGATAAGTGATAGAGAAGCTACAAGCTGAGTACTTTAGAGGAATTAAACTATCTTAATAAGAATGTCCTTTCTTCCACGAGTGCTGGTTCTGCAAGGTTCGCAGAAGAGCTTCTGTGAAGTTTGGAAAGTAGGAGACGAGGTACTGGCGGAATTAAAGCTGTGAGGACGGGACGTGAGTCGTGCTTGGGTAGCTCAGTTGGTAGAGCACTTGCCCGCGAAAGGCAAAGGTCCCGAGTTCGAGTCTCGGTCCGGCACACAGTTTTAATCTTCCAAGAAGTTTCATATCTTAATAAGGCCCGTGATCTCTTCGCTTGGTTAGTTTCGAGTTTTCTGCAGCAATATAATAATTCGTCTGAAGAAAGATTCGAACAAAACTTTGCTGCCGTGTTGCTGCGTTCAGTCCCAACGACTTACCTACTCAGCAACCAAGCAATTGCACTGCTGAATCCAGAAAACAAGTACTTCTTACAACTGTTCCATCCTTGACTCGTCCTCACCTTAGCAAATGCCTGTTCTCAGTCTTCGATCGTAGGAATGAAACGCAGATTTTCTAGTTTCTTTGTCCTCAACGCTGATTGTCACGAAGGTGCAGTTTCTTCAACGAGACAATCAGAATCAGAAGCTGTCGTCACTGTTACCAGTAATAGTGTTGGCTCTATAATGTGATTAGCGTATCTACAACAAATAAGTTATTAAAATTTCTGCTCCGGTTAATTCCTGTGATCTCAAGTGTATGCTTTATGTGAGAACGAGGCTTTTTGGCACATTACACATGTCTCCGTCATAATTAGTATGGTAGCAAATTACGCTTTTTCAAAAGCGCTTTTCACCAATTGCCCGTCCATATTTAATATCCTCTCATTCTCGACCATCGTCACTTATGTAGCTGCAGAAATACCAGAACTCGTCTAATACATTTAGCTTGTCTTTACAGAATCTAATTCCCTCGTCATCGTCTAATTTAATTCGACTACATTCCATTACTCTAATTTTATTGTAGTTATGTTTATCTCAGAACCCTTTCTGAGACACTACCCATTCCACTCAACGAATCTTTCAAGTCCATTGCTATCTCTGATACCATTACAATGTCATCGCCAAACTTAAAAATTTTATTTACTCTAGTTGAACTATCATACCGTTTCCAAAGTCCTCCTTAGTATCCTTTAGCGCTTGCTCGACGTACAGACTGAATGACATCGGGAAGAGGCTTTTATTACCTGTATCACTCCCTTCTCAATTACTGCTTTCTTTTCAAGCCGCTAGGTTCTTACAATGGCAGTCTGGTCCCTGTGCTAGTTGCAGATAACCTTTCACTCCCTGTAGTTAATCAAAAAATTACAAGCGTTAATGAATCCGACACAGTATATCCAACGATGGCTTTCGAAGCAGATCAAAACCAACAACAAAACTAAGCATTATTTTGCTGTCTGCAGTGAATTCCTGATGGTCGCTGTCTCCCCCTCATTCAAATGATGTCTACAACTCAGAAATCATCTTTAAGTTCGTGTCCTGTATGTTCGTAGGCTGGTGAAGGTAAACACAGGCGTAAAAGCGTTGTCGCACAGACGCCACTACACTATATTCTATTTAATTTTATCCATATTTCTCAGCTTCAAACGTGACTGTACTCAATACAGTCGAGGTATGAATTAAAAACGCCTTCAGTCACTATTTTTCGTGTTTTATTCAGTGCATGACGCATTACGGGCCCTGTGGGTCCATCTTCAGGTGTAATTCGTCTTAATACATGATTTATTTGTTCTCTTGAATGAGATGAAATACATATTCCTCTCCCGGAAAGGTTTGATGTTAGGTTACGAATTTCGTAAGTCAGACGCGGAACATATGTGTGAAATAGTGGAACAGATGAAGAGTGTAAACTTACCAAATAAGCCAAGAAAAACGTTTAGTGACAGTATAAATTCTTTTCAAACTAACGTTTTAATAACAATATAAGTTTTTTTAAACTAAAACGTTAAAAAGGCTTTTCTTGGATTATTTGGTAAGTTTACACCATTCATCTTTTCCACTATTTCACACATATTTTCCGCGTCTGACTTACAAAATTCGTAACCTAACATCAAACTTTTCCGTGAGAGGAATATGCATTTCATCTCATTCAAGAGAACAAATAAATCATGTATTAATGCGAATTACACCCGAAGATGGACCCACAGGGTCCGAAATGCATCATGTATTGAATAAGACACGAAAAATTGTGACTGAAGGCTTTTTTCTTAATTTATACCTCAAGTACACTATATTCTACTTTTTATCTTCACACAAAGTAACTGTGTTCTGCTGTCTGCTCTACAGTAGTCGGCTACTGGCGACACTGCCTCTGCCAACCGTTACGTCGACCCATGCGCGCTTTTGCATCGTCCAGGAATGTCGACCCGTTACTCGCTGTTTGCGAGATGCGCGCCGGGAGATACGGAAGTCACCGGAATCTGGGATCTCTTGCGCAACGTCCTATTGTCTACCACTCGAGTCAGGACTCGCAAATCTTACCACCGTACATTGTCCGTGTGTCGTTAACCTTTATTTTGTGATCGTTTGTATTTCTCTCGGGGGGGGGGGGGGGGGAGGGGTTCAGTCAGGTGTAGTCTTGGCGAGACACCATGTTTCGACAGCGTATGTTACCGTCATCTTCGGGTGATTGCTGCAGAATGAGCTTCTTTGCTACATCACTCCTCATTTGTACTTTTATCATACCCTACGATCCACGTAGTGTTGATCCGACTATGGGCTGCAGTGCGAGTTAGAATGAGCTAAATCGGTGATAATGAAGTAGTTCTTACAACGTAGGAAGGCGGAAGAGAACGTCGTCATAGGAATCTACAACACCTTAATTCTTTTCGTGATACGTATATTGGTGATCTCAAACATTATGACCACCTTTTAAAGGCGTGTCGGTCACATTTGAAATGCAATATGCCAACAACTCTTCTATCTGTGATCTCCGATCTGGGCCGTATGAATGTGACAAGTCTCTGGTAGCATCCAGAGCTATGTGACAGCAGATGCCTACTCATTTCAGAAAACTACGTGTCAGTGGTTTGTGGGCGCGGAGTTGATGCCCCATAGTGATCCAGATGTGATCCTTTGGGTTCATATTAG
This sequence comes from Schistocerca serialis cubense, assembly GCF_023864345.2. Classification (NCBI taxonomy): domain Eukaryota; kingdom Metazoa; phylum Arthropoda; class Insecta; order Orthoptera; family Acrididae; genus Schistocerca; species Schistocerca serialis. The sequence goes on along the minus strand of NC_064643.1, from coordinate 374,581,095 downwards.
GTGAATCTGGTGACTAGGACACCAGCATGAGTTCACAGTCGTGCTACTCAAATCACTGTAGCACAATTCTGACTTTGTGTCACAGACAGTTATCCTATTGGAAGATTCCACTGGGGAAACAATCAAGTATGAAAATATTCAGGTGGTCTACAGTAAAGTTCACGTAGTCTACAGGTGCCATGCTGCCTTCGGTTACTTCTACAGGTCCCATGAATTCCCATGTGTAAGTTACCTATAGCATAATACTTGACGAGGCCTGGTGCATTGATGCGCAGTCCAATCTCAATGATCTCGTACCCACTCCAAATGTGATGGACTATTTCCTTGTGTCAACATGACAAACGCGTATGGTTCGTCAGTAGTAGGGTCCCATTTCCAAACATGTGTTCTCAATGACGTGCTCCAAAACGTCTCTGCATGCACCATTATTGTGATCTGTCATCAGGTCAATCACAGATCGCCACCTATCCCGCTTGACAGAGTGGGCAAGCCTCCGACCTCCACATTCAGTGCTGAAGCGTGGGCGTCCAACACCTGGCCGCCTACTCATGTTTCGCCACCCTTCAGTCACTTTCACTGGTAATCACGGCAGCATCACGCAAACAGCCGAGCAGTTTCGCCGTTTTAGATATGCTTATTCTCAGGCTCTGGACCATAACAATATGCTCTTTACCAGTGTCACGTATGGCACTGGATTCTCCAGTTCGCCTCCAGTATTGTCGCTGTAATGATTCCTCATTCGTCTCTGTCGGATGAATATATTTTCCTTACGGTACACTATAATGTGCCCTCAGCATCAGAAATTGACATTCAATCTCGCGGTGGCCAGTGATCAAAATGTTTTGGCTCCTCACTGTAGGAAGTCAACGTAATTTGGACCTGGAGAACTTCAGATACGGAGTATGACAGGTGCAGAAATTGGCCACGCCTATATTAAGGGAGTCTATCTCTGTAGATAAGTGGTCAACGTGACAGATACTTATACTAGGGACCCGGGCTCGACTCTTGGTACTGACAGGGACTTTTACTTAGTGGGAGGAATAGACCGGTGTTTGCTCAGCCTCCCGGTGCCAACTGAGGAGCTACCTGATTGAGAGGTGGTGGCTTCAAGGTTGCAACGTCGACAACGGCAGGGAGTGTGGTGAGCTGGCACCATGCCTTTTCATTCGATGGTTTATAGCCGAGGATGGCAAGGTGGTCTGTCGACTATAGCGTGGCCTTCACGACATTGCTTTGTGCTTTAAGGAAAATACGTTTGCATTCAATTCAAATGATTTAAATCAAGCCGTTTCGTGTAGCAGTTTTTGCACTGGACATTGCGGTACACTAGGAATCTTCCAGTGTTACTGATATGAATAACTATAATAATTTTTTTCTTTGATATCTGCGAAATCGAGAAAAGGGGGATGGATGTATGACAGACTATCCGTAGTCTGCCATACGGCACCTCCCTATCTCCTGACACCTACGAACGGTATTTTGGAACCAATGAAATCTGAGAACTCTGATGTCGGTTGTCTTATGAGCCGGTTAAAAATGTGACACGTTGAAGCATCTGATACCCTGATAAATTAGTGTGCGCTCTGGGAAATGCCGCTGCAATACGGCCTAAAACTAAGGTATTTTAGTATTTTATTTCATAAGATGCCGCTGTAGTACACCCACAGGGATTTTAATGACAACCAAACTGTACAACCTTCTACCCACAGTTTTCGTTATTTTAATCCATTTCATTTCAAGAGGTCTCGCTCTTATTATCCTCGCTCTGAAAAGCGAAAGGATGACCCAGTAGCAGAATAACGAGAAATGGAGACGCTCATGCAGGTTGCTCGTTTTAGAGTGTATTGGGCAGGCGACGCATTTAGATAGCAGGAGGTCGTGCCACGCCGTGGGGTAGATAAAACGAATTAAGTATTCACCAACTGCGACATAATCGCGTACACAAACAGTCATCCAATACTGTCAAATGTTTTTTATTCTAGTTTCTGATCACAATATCAATTCTTTAGACGATGACCCGTTTCAGTCCGTAATGACCATCCTCAGATCTAAAATATATAAATATATACATCTAGTGAGCAGTGTGTCTTTCAACATAAAACAGCAATATGTATCACAATATACTGTCATACAACCAGAGAAATGTACAGATAAAATATGGTATAACGTACCTTTTTTACACCATGTCCTAAAGTGAACGACTTAGAATTTAAGTTCTTTGCTAAGTTTCCACGGCTAAAAGACAAGACCATATATTATAAACGTTATGTCATGACATCTTGTTACAGTTAGAGGGGGACGAGAATGAGGTTACCGCATTTGCTCAAGCCATAGGCAACATGCACCAAAAAATAGCGTTTACTACAGAAATACAAGACGCGGACTCCATTAACTATTTAGACCTTACCATTAAGAAGGTTGATAACAGACATAAATTTTCGATTTTCAGAAAGCCTACATGTACAGATACTATTATCCGAGCCGGTTCATGCCATACGCCTCGATATAAAACAGCTTTTTACACCTCTGTGATCCACAGACTTCTTAGCTTACCATTGGCCGACAGTGAAATACACCAAGAACTTAGTATGTTAAAGCAAATTGCAGTAGCCAACGGTTTTTCAGCTAAAGATGTTATGCGCCCATACAATGGGATAAAAAAACAGAAAGTAAATAATAGGCAGACCCACAATCATCTAGAAAAAAGAAAGAATAAAGAAAACCTGAAAACTATTCCAATCAAATTTTACGGGAAAATATCCCATCAAATAGAAAAGTGTTTGAATAAATGTAAGATTAGATGTAGTTTTCAAGTTAACGACACTCTGAAACTCCATTTAAATATAGTTTGAGTAAAGACTCTGATAAATTTGACGGTTCTGGGGTTTACAAAATCATTTGTAGTAGTTGTGACAAATTTTACATCGGTCAAACTGGTCGCTCTTTTAAAATTAGATTCAGGGAACATTTGCAAGCTCATAAAAACTGCATCAAGAATGCACTTAGCAGAAACCGGCCACACTGTAGGCAATATCGAGAGTTGTATGCGTATTTTACACAGGGCACAGAAGGGTCGCGCTCTCGACTTGTTGGAGGTGTTAGAGATATACAAAGCCAAAAACCATGAGCCCACTAGGGTTATCAAGGGACAAAGCAATTTTGTGCCCAACGCCTACTTTACTTTATTTGATAACGTACTGCGATAACCAAATAATGCCTCGGGTATTTATACCTAGCCTTGCTTGAGTAGTTATGTTGAGAACAGTAGGCATTTGCCTTACTTGCGTATATTATTCGCTCTAATCCTGTAACTGATTATTTCCTACCCATTCATGAAATGTATAGCCAAACTATATAATTTTATTTATTGATTGCTTATATGTTATTTAAACGTTTTCTGTGGGAGACATGTCACGATTTACGTAAAGCCCTCTAGTGGTTAAATTCTTACGATCGGTGTGCGCCTACATAACATCCTAGCGGCCGACCCAATAGATGGCGCTGATCATTGAGCTGTCTCTCTTTCAGCTGTCATATAGACATTTTATCTTCCATAAGCAATTTATAGGTTACGTATATTAATTGTTGACCGTAAATTCACCATAAAAAAGGGTCGGACCTATTCTCTTCATATATTTCCTTTTAATAATTTTATATGGGTAACTGTATTCATCTCTTAATGTATCACAATTGGTTTCTATGATAGTCATCAATTTTAATGCCTAATGTGTTTTTATCAGATTATGTTTTTTGCGTAAATGATGACTACATCTAAGTAAGCCCACAGTAGCGACATCTAGGGAGGATGTAGGCAAACAGGTTTCTGGTTGCTACTGTACTTCAGTAGCCAGTTGCAATAATCAGTATGTGGACAATGTGGCCTATTCTACTCCTTATTTTAGATCCATGTGACGATGCTGTGCTGATTTTATTTATATGTTTTGACGATGCCATTATGGCCTTATCACTTTAGGGCACGGTGTAAAAAAAGTACGTTATACCATATTTTATCTGTACATTTCCTTGGTTGTATGACAGTATATTTGATACATATTGCTGTTTTATGTTGAAAGACACACTGCTCACTAGATGTATATATTTATATATTTTAGATCTGAGGATGGTCATTACGGGCTGAAATCGGTCATCGTCTAAAGAATTGATATTGTGATCAGAGACTGGAATAAAAAACATTTGGAATTAAGTGTTCGTGAGGCGCACGGATGTCTCGTATTTTATAATAATATGCATCTAGCAACTAAAAGCCGCATCCAAAAAGTCAACTAACTTTAAGAGCATCTTAAGACTGTAGTTTGAGACTGTAGTTTTCCAGCTCAGTAACGAACGTCACTGCTTATAGAGGTAGTGGATGTGAGAGGGAGAAAGTTTTATTGTTTGTCTTCAAGTACAAATAATGCACGGACGCATGCGACACGTACCGATCAGCTGCTATAGCACAAATTTTGACTCGGAAGTAGCGTGGGTTCGTGAATGCGCATTACAGAGACGGTCGTCTTCAAATGCAGTACTTATTTTTATAAAGGGATATAAAATTCAGCTGCAGTGCAAGCGTTTTGGTGTCACTGGAATCTTGACTTTCGAAGCAATGCTTTCCGCAGTATCCTTCCTGCCAGGAAAGATACCGCGAAATTCGGAAGGAGGCAGAAGAGATACTGACAGAAGTAAAACTATTATGAGGGAGGGGGGGGGGGGGGGCGGAGGAGAGTAATGCGTCTCCTTCGTGGAGCTACGATCCGTGTACTCTACAATGGCCGCCTTTCTCCCTCCATCTTGATCCGCCGTTCGGTGCGTCAAGACTGCCTCCTATCTGTACTGTTGTAAGCTTTCGCCGTGGAACTATTGCTCTGCGGCCCCGTCAGCGACTACTTGGGATGTCTCTTGGTGGTCATGTATTCAGTTGCACTGCTTACGCGGGCAATCTCATCATCTTTCTTCGTAGTGGTGCTGAGATCAGGGAGCCATTGGCATGGGATTCTGGTAGCTGCCTTAATGTCCGAAAATCGAGAGTGATGACTATAGGTGCGGGGCTTCCTGCGGACAGCGCTGCTCCATTGTGTGTAGTTGCTACTATCTGATGCTTAGGGCTCGATTTCCCAAGTGATCTGCGGCGCACAATTGCCCAAACTGCCGGAACCTACAGTCTCTTCTAGGAGCTGGGCTCTTTCATCACCGTTTACGAGCCCTTGATCTTCTGCAGAGGATACAATATGTAAACGTATACTTGGCGTCACGCATCCCCCACGTTGCACAGGCACTTCCTACTCCGCCGTCCACAAGCCATTGCATGCTAGCGGCATTAGGTTTATGTGTTTGACACAGCTTGCTGTTCAAGATAAGGTACGAGATCCTACCCTCCCCCACTGCAGGGGTGGTTTAGGTCTGCATCATGTGCCTGGCGGAGCGATAGCCCTTTTCGTCAGCTCCACGTGATGTGGCGCCGTAGTCCTCCGTGCTTTACCAGCCTATTGCTGGAGGCCATTGCAGTACGCTCTCTCTCAGCACCTATCCAGCTTTCGGAACGTCCCTCCGCCCTTCTTTTAATTCCGCCACTTTTTCCTCGAACTGCGCTACGTCCATGCAGTGCCAACGCACTTGATATCCACGAAGGCGATCGATGGTTTCCTTAAGTAGCAGAGTCGTTGAGGGAAACCATCCCCAAGTCTCCTGCCGAGCCCTCTGGCGATCGGTGTTCGCTCCTTATCTTGACACTGACGTCCAGTTTGCATGATACCTTACTGCCAATGGGGAGCAAGTATGCCGGTGACGCCTTCACGAGATTCACCTCGTAGACACCTCGCTTTGTGTCGCCTGTGCTGTTTTGGACAAGGACGAGCATCGCCTGGTGTGGGGACCGGCGAGAGGTGTTTGGTTCTTGGTGCGACAGATGCTGGCCCTAATTATCCGTACGACTCCTCCAGAGATATCTACTCAACTGCTCCTCTTTCCGGACGCGGGATACTTCCCACAAGCGAGGACGAACCCTGTGAAGTGTATTTGTGGACGCGGGGTTCACTACTTGTTTTATGAAGGCGATAAAAATATTCTTGATTTGGCACTTCCTTAATGAACTCTTTTGTGCAGTAGCTTGCGGCCCGATATGCAGACAATTTTTCTCCAATTTCCTTTCTAGTGTCTTTCCTAACTCACTTCAGAGTTAGGGTGGTAGTGCCATGAGGAACTGAGCCACACCTTTTCCTCTCATAGAACCGGTTATCTTCTGTCTGTCGGAATGTTCTCTGCAAAACATTGTGCCGATAGTCTCACGAAATCTGGCAACTTGCCACTCCCTCATCCTCGACGTCACCTTCCTGGTAGTCTCGGTGGTATTAATATTGATTTACAAAAAAAGAAGTAAATAAATAAATGATTGATGTTCTTTGTACCTCTATTCCATGTTCTGTTCACTTTTCTTGGTCCCTGGGCTGGGGGCAAGGGACGTGGAGGTCAGGTGACCCCTGCTCATTTTGTGGCGCCAGCTGCAGAACGAACGATTCATTGTGAATCACTAATATATGGCGCACATACAATTGATGTAGCGCATCGCCGCAGTTTCACATAAAAAGCGTCTTTTTTATATTTTTGTTGTAAACCACAATGGTTATTATGTGGCATAAAGCGAGTGTATGTGTAGCTGCCTAATGTTGTCTCCAAATGGAATTCTCACGCCCGCAAATAATTAAAATCAACCCAGGGATTTCCCTAAAACGAAGTATCGTATTGTGGTTTTAATTCAGTTTACCCCATGAAACCAATCATTCTTATCGGGATGCTACTAGAATGAATCGCAATGGTATGCTGTAACTTGATTATTCTCAACAGAAAGCATGTACAGTGCAAAAAAATATGAAATATACAATATCGGATTCTACACTACATGTCATTTAGAGATTGGCGGATGTATGTTTGACTTTAGATTGCGCCTCCGTGCCCACCATATCCGCATCCAGTGATGCCTGTGGGTTGAAGATGAGACGGCGGCCGGTCGGTACCGTTGGCGCTTCATGACCTGTTTGGGCGGAGTGTAGTTTTTTTCCGGTATTAGCCGGACACAAAGTTGGGTGATACTGATTAGCGGTGAGAAACAGAAGACCTACACCCTGAATGACGCTTGCAGAAAAAGCTCAGTGGACAAGAAAATGGAATTCATAACATTTACCGTGAATGTCTCCCTATCCGCCGAACCAGAATTCGCATATCACCAATTGGGGTACGGACAGCAGTTATACTGCACCAGTGATCTGCTCGATGGGTCATTGGCTGCTGTGCAGGTGATGTTCGTGGTGTACCCTCAGTTCTCTGCACATTCAGTGGGGCAATATGCCGTCCGCAAACTCTTAGGGATGGCATAACCTCCGTACAAGAAAGAACATGAGTCAACATTTCTGTTCGCTCATTAGCCACGAACAGAAATTCGACACAAATATTCTCACATTAAGAAACACTTAATTGTGTGTCAAACTCCACAGAGAGCTAAAGAATCGTCACTTGAGGAAGTGCAATAAAAAATTTTTCACAGAGAAACGACTTCATGTGCTCTTTGTGTCAAAAGTCACACTTCTCAAAATTTAACTGCTAGGTTCTCCATTGTGGCTCTCGCCGGCGATGTGCCTTCAATGGATGCCCAGAAGGAATTGCCTTCTCTTGCCATATGCTGCTCCCTGCTGGAGACGTGTCGTCTATGTTTGTACTCAGGCGGCGAATGCCAGCAGCCGTTAAAAAAACATTACCTTCCACTACATTGGTCATCAATCAGCCAGCCAATCTCCCCGAGTTCATACTCCTTTCAGAAGATTTTCTCCAAGCTTCCATTTTCCCTTCTTCATCCTTAGCACTCCACCAGACAAAAATACGTCTCTGCTTTTTGTCGGGAAGTGTGGCCCCCGTATCCCGTGAGTACATTCTTCAGAGGACAGCTGGCGACCATCGTTTGTGACCCCTCACGTTCCTTTGCGCTAAAAGAATGTCCTTTCGCCTTCTTCCAACCCCAACGTTCTTTCTTCAGGTGCACTATATTGATTTTTTTTCTTCTCACCAGAGAGCAACCTCCTGCCTGCATTATCCTTTCTACGAGGATTTTGCTGCCGCTAGCATCATAAACCACTGCTGTCATGCTCTGTTCTCTTTCAGGACAGTAAATGTTTACACCTGCAGAACACAAGGAGACGCTTCCCAGCCACTTTTTAGCTGATACCGTGATCTGAGGAACGTAAGGCCATTTGGCCTTTTCTTTAAGTGTTCATCCCTAATTAACCGCCAGGCATGCAGCACCACAGAAATTGTTAGTATGTGGTGTGGTGCTAGTTAGTAACAACCAATGAAATCATTAATAGTACGATTGTGCTTCGCAAATACGATATAATGTAAACATAAATCTACAAGAATGTTAAATATATGGTGGAAAAATCTTGGCATCTTATAATTGTTTTTTTGGAGCTTGTGTAAGCTTCTGGTCAGACAGAACGAGTATGACTTAACCTTCCTTCGATGACGAGATCATTAGAGATGAAGTTCGAAATGGGAGAATACTCAGCACCGAATTCGTATGTCTGATCTTCATATGAACCAATCTGGCATTTGCCCTAAATGATTTTGGGAACCCACAGAAGAACCAAATCTACGAGGTCGGATGCAAGTACAGTGCTGATGTACCTTGTCGTAACTGGGTCCTGTCTTGCAGACATCACAATATTTTCTCGAACAGTATGTTATGGAGCTCGAAACTAGTGGGAAGTTGTTTCCAGGAATGGAGACAGTATGTATAGCGTATGAAACGGTGCTTGTAGCAATTCAGTGGCGTGAAGGGCAGTTCGCTACGTGAGACAACATCTTCTATGCTGACATATAGATCAGGAATAACCGGAAGTTCAGTTATAAATGTTAGTAACAATGATTCACTTTAAGTAGAGAAAATATCGGGGAATTCTCTGTGGCACTGACCATTTCAATGCAATAAACTTCTAGTTCTGATAGGCAGAGGACAGTGTCAGTCACCCAAGAACATACAAGTAGGTACGAAATAGTAGATTTCGTAGGACGTCTAATCAGCCAGCTCCTTGAAACTATCTAGGTGAGATTTACATGCAGGTCACGACATTAATTTTCTATAATTTTCGAGTTAATTATGCTCATTAATATCAACAGTGTCGCACTGTAAATTTCATGGTAATTAATTTCAATAAACACACTATGAAGGGATTTTTCATTTCTTAACAGTAGCTACCTGCAGTGATATCAGAAGCCACACTCTTATACACTGAAGAACCAAAGAAACTGCTACACCTGCCTAATATCGTGTACGGCCCTCGCGAGCACGCTGAAGTGCCGCAGCACGTAGTGGCATGGACTCGACTAAGTAGTACTGGAGGGAACTGGCACCATGAATCCTGCAGGGCTGTCCATAGATCGGTGATAGTACGGGGTGGTGGGTGGAGATCTCTTCTCAGCAGCACGCTGCAAGGCATCCCAGATATGCTCAATAATGTTCATGTCTGGAGAGTTTGGGGGCCAGCGGAAGCGTTTAAACTCAGAATGTTCCTGGAGAAACTCTGTAGCAATTCTGGACGTGTGGGGTGTCACATTGTCCTGCTGGAATTGCCCAAGTACGACGGAATGCACCAATGTCATGAATGGATGCAGGTGACCAGACAGGATGCTTACGCCACCTGTCGGTGTCATATCTAGACGTATCAGGGGTCCCATATCACTCCTACTGCACACGCCCCACACCATCACAGAGCCTCCACCAGCTTGAACACTTCCCTGCTGACATGCAGGGTCCATGGATTAATGAGGTTGTCTCCAAAACCGTACACGTCCATCCGCTCGATACAGTTTGAAACAAGACTCGTCCGACCAGGCAACATGTTTCCAGTCATCAGCAGTCCAATGTCGGTGTTGAAAGGCCCAAGGGAGGCATAAAGCTTTGTGTCATGCAGTCATCAGGGGTACGAGTTGGCCTTCGGCTCCGAAGGCCCATAACGATGATGTTGCGTTGAATGGTACGCAAGCTGACACTTGTTGATGGCCCAGCTTTGAAATCTGTAGCAATCAGCGGAAGGGTTGCACTTCTGTCACGTTGAATGATTCTCTTCAGTCGTTGTTGGTCCCGTTCTTGTAGGATCTTTTTCTGGCCGCAGCGATGTTCGGATATTTGGTGTTTTACCGGATTCCTGATATTCACGGCACACGTAAAATGGTCGTACGGGAAAATCCCCACTTCATCGCTACCTCAGAGATGCTGTGTCCCATCGCTCGTGCGCCCACTATAACACAATGTTCAAACTGACTTAAATTTTTGATAACCTGCCATTGTAGCAGCAGTAAACGATTTAACAATTGCGACAGACACTTGTTGCCTTATACAGGGTGTTACAAAAAGGTACGGCCAAACTTTCAGGAAACATTCCTCACACACAAAGAAAGAAAATATGTTATGTGGACATGTGTCCGGAAACGCCTACTTTCCATGTTAGAGCTCATTTTATTACATCCCTTCAAATCACATTCATCATGGAATGGAAACACACAGCAACAGAACGTACCAGCGTGAGTTCAAACACTTTGATATAGGAAATGTTCAAAATGTCCTCCGTTAGCGAGGATACATGCATCCACCCTCCGTCGCATGGAATCCCTGATGCGCTGATGCAGCCCTGGAGAATGGCGTATTGTATCACAGCCGTCCACAATACGAGCACTAAGAGTCTCTACATTTGGTACCGGGGTTGCGTAGACAAGAGCTTTAAAATGCCCCCATAAATGAAAGTCAAGAGGGTTGAGGTCAGGAGAGCGTGGAGGCCATGGAATTGGTCCGCCTCTACCAATCCATCGGTCACCGAATATGTTGTTGAGAAGCGTACGAACACTTCGACTGAAATGTGCAGGAGTTCCGTCGTGCATGAACCACATGTTGTGTCGTACTTGTAAAGGCACATGTTCTAGCAGCACAGGTAGAGTATCCCGTATGAAGTCATGATAACGTGCTCCATTGAGCGTAGGTGGAAGAACATGGGGCCCAATCAAGACATCACCAACAATGCCTGCCCAAACGTTCACAGAAAATCTGTGTTGATGACGTGATTGGACAATTGCGTGCGGATTCTCGTCAGCCCAAACATGTTGACTGTGAAAATTTACAGTTTGATCACGTTGGAATGAAGCCTCCTCCGTAAACAGAACATTTGCACTGACATGAGGATTGACACATTGTTGGATGAACCATTCGCAGAAGTGTACCCGTGGAGGCCAATCAGCTGCTGATAGTGCCTGCACACGCTGTACATGGCACGGAAACAACTGGTTCTCCCGTAGCACTCTCCATACAGTGACGTGGTCAACGTTATCTTGTATAGCAGCAACTTCTCTGACGCTGACATTAGGGTTATCGTCAACTGCACGAAGAATTGCCTCGTCCATTGCAGGTGTCCTCGTCGCTCTAGGTCTTCCCCAGTCGCGAGTCATAGGCTGGAATGTTCCGTGCTCCCTAAGACGCCGACCAATTGCTTCGAACGTCTTCCTGTCGGGACACCTTCGTTCTGGAAATCTGTCTCGATACAAACGTACCGCGCCACGGCTATTGCCCCGTGCTAATCCATACATCAAATGGGCATCTGCCAACTCCGCATTTGTAAACATTGCACTGACTGCAAAACCACGTTCGTGATGAACACTAACCTGTTAATGCTACGTACTGTTGTGCTTGATGCTAGTACTCTTCAAATGGGCCAACTGGCGGTGAATCGAGGAAGTACAGTACATATTGACGAAACTAAAATGAGCTCTAACATGGAAATTAAGAGTTTACGGACACATGTCCACATAACATCATTTCTTTATTTGTGTGTGAGAAATGTTTCCTGAAAGTTTGGCAGTATCTTTTTGTAACACCCTGTATAGGCGTTGCCGACCGCAGCACCGTATTCTGCCTGTTTACATATCTCTGTATTTGAATAGGCATACCTATACCAGATTCTTTGGCGTATCAGTGTAATTTCACATTACGATCCCTTTACCGACCGCACGGGGGACATCATCAGAAGAAATACGCCAGGCACGGGATTAATTCATTTCCGAGTTAACTTCATCTTGCCTTCCTTTGCACAGGATATCTATTCCAAGTTCACTGCCTACGGCGAAGTGTCTGCTTCTGATTAACAGTGTTAGGCATAGGTATGAGAGGCATGTAGTGGTGTACGCTATCTCGAGAGACAAGGGCGCTGCCATGTTAGATGTGCAATTGTGCAGAAATCAGTGAGTTACGCAAGCAATCGTTTGCTGCGATGTCGCCACGGTCACCTAGGCGGTACACGAGTTAAGCGTAAAGCGCTCTCCCGGCTGAGTTATGCCGCGACTGTCTGGCGCTGGAAGCTGTCCCATCCGTCAGCGGCGAGACAGCTGGCAGCCACCGTAAACGGCTCAGCCGGCAGCTCTTAAGGGCAGCGCGGAAACCTGTCATCCCTGGCTGATCCGACGCGCTGTTTTTACTTCCATTTTGATGTTAATCGCCCACTACGCAGTCCATTACCGACTTGTAGAGATTTGAGTTCCAAGATGACCATATGTATCCTCACTTTGATGTATTTGCCGTAGAAAACACATAAACCTGTATTACTCAACTACATACTGATAACCGCATAAATTTGTGCAACCTCACTGAACGAGAGAGGTTGACGAATTTGCAAAATATGTCGTCACAATCAGCCATATTAAATGACTGTGAACTGTTCAAAAACTGCGAAAAGATGGCAGTGTTCGATCTACTCGAAACCAATAGAGTGATAGTTGTAACTTCCTGGCATATTAAAACTGTGTTCCGGACCGAGACTCGAACTCGGAACCTTTGCCTTTCGCGGACAAGTGCTCTACCAACTGAGCTACCTAAGCACGAGTCACGAGCCGTCCTCACAACTGTGAAGTTTGGAAGGTAGGAGGCGGGGTGCTGGCGGAAGTAAAGCTGTGAGGACGGGGCGGGAGTCGCACTTGGGTAGCTTAGTTGGGTTGCCGGCACGGTAACTCAGCGTGTTCGGTCATAGGGTTAGCTGCTCTCTGTAATAAAAAAAAACTGAGTTAATGGATCAACGACGAACTGAAATGGGTGTCTTAAGACGTCCGCCCTGAGCAGATACAACGATCAAAAACGAACAAAATGAGATTAAAAAAAAAGTTGGTAGAGCACTTGTCCGCGAAAGGCAAAGCTCCCGAGTTCGAGTCTCGGTCCGGCACACAGTTTTAATCTGCCAGGAAATTTCATATCAGCGCACACTCCGCTGCAGAGTGAAAATCTCATTCTGGAGAATGATAGTTTCTTGTCACGAGTTACATCTTACGCAGCGTGTTTTGGCTACATGGTACTTCCAATACTCCATAATCATTCACCACATGCAAATGAGGCAAGTAATAGTATTCACGTCATTTACTGTGTGATTTCTTTTCGAATTATTTTGATTACGACAGTATTTAATCGTTACAATTATTAAATAAAACGATTTAATATTTTGCTGGGAATCGAAAGCTCTCGATGGTATTTCAATGTTTCGAAAAAAATGTATGTAACTGTGAAAGAAGTGCGTATGCTTTTGATGATAGTGAACAGAGTAAACGATGGCACGCGCGCGTGTTTAAGAAGTATATTGATAAATTGAAGGCCGGCCGGAGTGGCCGAGCGGTTCTCGGCGCTTATGTCTGGAACCGCGGGACCACTGCGGCCGCAGGTTCGAATCCTGCCTCGGGCATGGATGTGTGTGATGTCCTTAGGTTACTTAGGTTTCAGTAGTTCTAAGTTCTAGGGGACTAATGCCCTCATATGTTAAGTCCCATAGTGCCCAGAGCCATTTTTTTTTGATAAATTGAAGAAAATATATACCAACAGCCATAATTTTATTTCATGATTTTATTTAGGTACGAGTTTCGGTGCCTCATTGTCACCATCTTCAGGCTCCTATAAACGAAACTAGGTAATTCATCCAGTTGTTTGTGTTATTATAGGGACCACCATATAGTATAATTATGTTGCAGCACAAGATTACATTCCCTTCATTCTTTTCTGTACAGCATCGACAAAACACAACAGGTGAGAAAGACCCATCACAGTCAGCCTTCCGATACAAATTCGCAAATCATGCAGACAAAATAAGATGGACTGTGCCTTATTCATACCTGCCAACTTTTGAAAAAGGCTATCAGTAAAAATAACGCGCGACAGAAAATTCTAACGATTTTCGGCGTACCCCGGCTTGATGAAAATAATAATACTTCTGGGCTACAAAATACAATCATTCATACTTTAAAAAGGATACGTAAATGAAATGATATCTACTTACATCATAGGCCAATTATTTGTAGATGAACATAAAGATCAAGAAGAAATCCATGTTAAACAACCGCTGGCGTGGTGAAATTTGACATAACAAGACGTCCTTGATAAATTAAGCAAATATGCAATAATTGGAAAACGCTTTACACAATAAAACTTGTTTAACGTAACACAGGCAAGAAATAATATAATACACACTGCAAATCACATGCTAGTTCGTCTTAAAAGTTATATTTGTGACCTTTTCAGTTTCCTACAAAAAGTCTTGAGAAACTTTTTTGTCATAACAGGGACCACAACTCCTGGTCTTCAAAACAGAAATAGTTTCATTGACCATGGATGATCTGAACTCTGTTCTGTTTTTCTTCCCAAGACTGAAACGCGTTCACATCCTGGTGAGAATAGAGAGCATTACTCTAGAAATTCAGTTATACTTAAGAAGTGCATCGGCTCCACGAATTCGTGATATTTGTGCCCAACTGGAATCATTGCAGCATCTTGATTTGCAGCCAAAGTGTCATCTACTTGAAGAGCTGTTAACTTCCTCTGAAGCTCACTCACCACCTCATCTGTATAACATGATAGGAAACTTTAACAAAAAAAGGAAGGAAACTGTGCATCTTAAATTTTGTCCAACCAAGCAATCTGAGAATACTTTAACACCTCATGTTTGAGTGGAAGCTTGTTAATGATGTAGGCAGTACAAAAGTAATTTCTGGCTGATGAAAAGAAAAGGGATTTATTTGTAAGTTGGAGGCCATTGACTACGTTCGAAGTCTGAATGCCAAATACTAACTCATCATAACTTCTTTGATTTTGAATCAAGTTGTATTTAACTTCAAGCACTGAGGAGTTTTTGACAATTTTGGGCTTAAGAAACCTGATGAACAACTGCTTTACCAAATACATTAGAAGTTCAAACAAAAAGTGAACTTGTGGAGAAGTAGTCTAATGGGCGACATTCAGTTTGTCAAATTCAGGAATAGTCACATGATGGAAAGTGGAAAAGATTTTGCTCAAATTTGAGGACAGGAAAATAAACAATTTGCTCTCACATGTTATAGCAGAAGTCTTACTTTTTATGATGGGTTTGTCACATCTGGAAGACTATGCTATTGTTTTAGGGGCATGTCTTGTAGCAGAATCAAGATTTCTCTTTTTCTGATACTCTTTGGATCCACTTTGTTCAGCTCTAGGTATTCTAAAAGATGTCAAGCTGTGAAAATGTTTTGGGTGCATAATATCACTTCCTCCTTGAAGAAAAAATGAGGAGGATCCCACTGGTTCAGCAGTCCATCCAAACATCTACCTAAAGATAACCACCTAGTACATACATGTTCAGAATTTTCTTTGCCTCTATATTGTGAAAGTTCTGAAATTTCTAAAGGCGCTCTTTTCTTTTGACACTCTTCTCTAAGAAAAAAAGTATATCAACAAGGAACTCATCCACTTTAGGTGATAATCTTTCACCACCTTTTTCAGCTGCTGGGTTAATCACGTGGAAAATTCAACCTATGACGGAATACCTGGCTAAACTTCCTTCAGAACAGCTGAAACCATTTTTGTGTTCTGTCATAACAGGAACATTGTTGGAGCAGAAAGCTATACAGTTTTCAATTGGTACGTTATGAGAATTCAACTGTAATAACATCAGGTTAGCTATGTTTCGCCCAGTTGAGTCCCCGTCTAACGCTGGTATGGACAGCACAGCGCTCGCTACTTTTTCCCGTGGAATATCACAGAATGTAACAACAGGACACAACATGGCATTCGTATCACTGCTTCCATCCATTGCCAGAGAAACTGGTCCTTTCTGAAGCACTTAACAACATCAGATGATGCATTTTTTGCCAATTTATTTACGTTGCATGTCGTTTTCGTGCGACCACAGCTATAGTCCTTTGTAACTTCTGATGTGGGAAACGTCTTCTTAAATAAAGCACTTGTATGATCAGCCGCACTTAAAGGCACAATGTGCTCCACCAAAAAGAAAGTAAATAGACACTCGGCCCTAATTATGGCACTGTCAACGATTCCTGACTTGGCAAGAAAGGTGTTCATTTTCCTGTTATCTTCCTTCGATTTAACATAAGTTACATGTTTACTGCACTTCACATCAGTACTTAAATCGTCTCTTCCGCCGTATTCTATATTAATATCACATCCACATGCTGTGCAAAAGGCAAATTTTTCACCCATCTTGATTTTAGTATGCACGGAAAATCAACAGAATATGATTCTTCAAGTGTCGGGACGTGCTGTTTCTTGTTGGATTTATTCATGGATCCTATAATAGGAATATAGCTTATCAAAATGTCCGAGAACAAATTTCTTGATATGTAATGAAACATCGAAAGGAACCTGGATCACTGCACGTTACATAAAATTGTAACATATACACTCAAGGCAGTCAAACACTTCATTGAAACATGTCAAAACACACGAAGTATTAAACCATTAAATGAACACGACGTCAACCTCGTGAAGAAAGGATAAGCACATTGTAAAAAGCACACATGCACACGTGAAAGGAATGTAATTACATCAAATGAATTCGCAATTGCGAATAACGACTACCATCAGCTGTAGAATGGAATAAAGACAATGAAAATTTGTGCTGGACTGTGGCTCGAACCCGGATTTCCCGCATATCGACCGAGCGGGGTGGCGCAGTGGTTAGACACTGGACTCGCATTCGGGAGGACTACGGTTCAATCCCGCGTCCGGCCATCCTGATTTAGGTTTTCCGTGATTTCCCTAAATCACTCCAGGCAACTGCCGGGATGGTTCCTCTGAAAGGGCACGGCCGACTTCCTTCCCAATCCTTCCCTAATCCGATGAGACCGATGACCACGCTGTCTGGTCTCCTTCCCCAAACCAACCAACCAACCCGCATATCGTGAGCGGTCGCCTTACCATTTTTTTTTGGTTCTCATTTCTCAATTTGTTCGCGGCGGACGTCCTATGACACTCGTTCAGGTTGTTCGTTGATCCTTTACTCACTTTTATATTACAGAGGGTAGCTAAACTCTCTGACCGAACGCGCCGAGCTACTGTGCCGGCCTACCATTTGGTTATCCGTGCATGACTCACGGCCAGACCCAAACTTCCACATGTCGTCAACCAAGTGTCTACTACCTGAACTCGTACATCCATTACGTATATTCCCATGCCGGCCGGAGTGGCCGAGGGGTTCTCGGCGCTACAGTCTGGAACCGCGCGATCGCTACGGTCGCAGGTTCGAATACTGCCTCGGGCATGGATGTGTGTGATGTCCTTAGGTTAGTTGGGTTTAAGTAGTTCTAAGTTCTAGGGGACTAATGACCTCAGATGTTAAGTTCCATAGTGCTCAGAGCCATTTTATATTCCCGTACAGGTCAGACGTTGTATTTGAAAGTCGCTCGCCCGGTATCGGCAGATAAATACAATATTGCAGTGCCTGTGTTGTTCTGATTACGATGCAAAGCTCCTTTGGACACGGATGCTTATCCAAGGGAACAGGCACTGCGGCGACCACAGCCGTTACGAAACACATCAAATGAATTCACAGTTGCGAATAAGGACTACCATCAGCTGTAGAATGAAATGATGACGGTGAAAATTCGTGACGGGCCGGGACCCGAAACTGAATTTCTCGCTTATCTCGAGATGTCGCCTTACCATTTTTTTGTTTTTTTTTGTTTTTGTGTTTGATCTCATTTTGTTCTATATTGTTCGTAGAATTTGTTCGGGGCGGCCGTCCGATGACACCCGTTTAGGTTCTTCGTTGATCCGCTTGCTCAGTTTTTTTTTTGTTTTGTTTCAGAGGGTAGCTTACCCCTCCGACCGAACACGCTGAGCTACCGTGCCGGCATGGCTATCAGGTCGTAGACGCATAGTTGACGACATTTTGTTCGCGAAGTCGTAAAATGACACCGTCCATCCGTAAAACCACAAAATGCTGTAATTTCCGCAAATTTTACGGGTAAGCAGTGAAAGTTGGCAGGTTTGCTCGTTTAATTCTTGCAAGCATGTTATACAAGAAACTATTCTTATGTATTCTCGTATGACGGATCATAACTTAATTAGCATTCATTTTTTCCCACCACATCATTTGGTCACTAATAACAACAGTTAACGTGTTGTCAAAATGTTTATTTCTTACGTGTTACAGACATACCTCATCATCAGAGGATCACGTAAAAGTGCTTAATATATGGTATGACACATTAGGGTGGCACTGATTTTTAAGTTCAGTTTTTTCTTTGTGCAATTCTTGTATCTGCCTGAATAACGTCGTCGATTTTGCTACGGAATGTATCAGCGTTATCAAGTCAGAGTGTGTTGTGCCCGGCAGCTTAGTCTATGTGGTGCGCCTGGCAAAGCACCTGGACCCGCCACCTACAGGCCACAACGCCATATAAGCAGCGGCTGGAGCTTCACGGTGATATCATTCACCGCGTGAAGACTATACACATCATCCTCGTGGTTCGCTATTGGAACCTGGCTGCCTAGTGCTGGTCTGTACTGCGGATTGCAATAAAGGCTATTAATTTCTGTACTGATAATGACTTTGCAAGGAGTTATAGTCTTACAGTTTCTTCCATCACAAATTTGCTCACTAACGTTTGGTGGGGTTTTTGTGAACTGTAGCTTGTTGTTGAACTGAGTATCAAACAGGCTGTACGCATTGTCGCACAGGAACCGAACGACCATGGACAAAATTGGCGAAGGGGATAGGTTCAAAATGGTTCAAATGGCTCGGAGCACTATGGGACTTAGCTTCTAAGGTCATCAGTCACCTAGAACTTAGATCCACTTAAACCTAACTAACCTAAGGATACCACACACATCCATGCCCGAGGCAGGATTCGAACCTGCGACCGTAGCGGTCGCGCGGTTCCAGACTGTAGCGTCTAGAACCGCTCGACCACCCCGGCCGGCCCAGGGAGATAGGATCCTGTCCAGAGTCAAAGGTCACAGGACTCGATTCAGCACGCATTCACCAAAGTTTCCCAAACTTAGGCAGCAGAAATTAATGCTACAACTGCAACAATATCAATAGTAACAGCAATAATATGGACATCAACAGTAATAACATCAACAGCCCTGCTTGGTCGATGGTGCCACAAGCTGAGCTGATACAGCAACCCCTGCTACGAACATTGAAGTTGGTACACCGGCAGTCACCCTCAGCCAGAAGTGCCTGGAAATAGAAACCATTGACTGCAATGTGCATTTGAAACGTCCATGTTCCTGCAGTTCACATGTCGAAGTGCAATTAGCTGCATTCTTTGTTGACTCTTGAACTGAGGTATCCACTGTTTGGGCGACATCCTCTTTGGCGACAGAACAATGGAAGCATATCTACCTAATCTTTGCATTCTTTTTCAAAACTTACGAAGGTGTCTACTACCTGGGACGATCGTTAGTGTGGACTTTTACAGGAACAATGGCATCCTACAAATGTTTTCTGGTCCCTTCATCCCACCTCTAACAGTGAAGCTGAGCGTTTTGTGCGCACATTCAAAATGCAAGCGATGAAAGCCATCACTACCACCAATAAGGAAGATGTGCTGATTAGCCTACAGGAACACACCAGTCCAGGACCGACCACTAGGTGAAATTTTACTTGGCTTTCAGCAGCACACAGTACTGAACATCCTGCTGCCGGTACAGCAACATCTGACGTCTGGCAGCCACCCTCACAAGACAGTGCACAATACTGTTTGGTCCTGCACCTTAGTCTAGCTCCTACTTTGAATCTTGGTCGTCCTAACAGTCAGTTGGAACCGCATGAAGCGTAGAAGCAAATGGGTCGTGCTTAGTGTGGCACGAAAATCCGCTCACCCCTTATTTGCTGTCCACTGAGGCGGTAACAGTTTGGCACCTTCCAGCACAGGCCCCAGCTCAACACCACTTTCTTCGTCTTCCCATTGCACGCTAATAAGGTACATGACGGCACGACGTTCCCCGAACTCCTTTCACCACTCAGACGTCTCAGGCCATATGCACCCCACCACATTTGGAGGTGGGGATGGATGAAGCACCACAGACCTATCCACTGAGGTCACTTTCAAAATTGCTAGATATGCATCGACCTCCCAGAACGGTTTGCTCTATTCGAACGCAATAAATAATGTAACATTACAATATTTCAATTGGGAAATTACAGCTGGCACTATGTTCTAGCTTTTTCCCATTTGTTGTTGATGATGATTCATGTGACAAAAATCATTCCTCTTCCTTCTATTTTATCCTAATTAGTTCCAATATATTTCTCCATACAATTTTCTCGTTGGAATTTGACATGCCGAACTTTTGTTTTTATCTGTTGGTTCAAAAATGGTTCAAATTGCTCTGAGCACTATGGGACTTAACATTTGAGGTCATCAGTCTCCTAGACTTAGAACTACTTTAACCTAACTAACCTAAGGACAGCATACACATCCATGCTCGAAGCAGGATTTGAACCTGCGACCGTAGCAGCAGCGCGGTTCCGGACTGAAGCGCCTAGAACCGCTCGGCCACAACGGCCGGCTTTTATCTATTGATAATATATCATCTGATAGGTTTCACTCACTTCACTGGAAGTCTAGTGTACGTCTGGAATTTTTCGCAAAGGAAGACTCTCTTCTGCAATTATGAAAACCACATACATGAAGGATGTTGTTGGCCTTGGTTGCAACGAGTATTAACCTCACTTTCTGCACCATCAAGCATTTGCTCATTGCTGGGTTTTCCATCATGTATGGCTTCCCTTCCAAAATGGAAACAGTGAGTCCCTGACCTCTACCAAACTCTCCGCCCTACAGTGAGGTCTCTGCTCTCAAATTAAAATGACATTGTTATTTTAAGAAAAAGAAAGTGACTGCTCAAAGCGAAAACGGTATATCAATTTTATTATATTGCGTAGTTCCCAGCTGAAATCAGTCGGACGTTGCAGAAGCTAGTAAATAAAACCGGTGACATGTTATTGTGCAGAGACGATTATTATGACTGGCGACGTTTGAATAATATTCTGGTATTTGAAGTTTGTTCAAATCGCCTGAAGTGGCATCATTATTCACATACATATTAACAAAGGTTTTCACTAATCCTTAGGATTTAAATTTAACAGACGGCAGACAATCCTTATGGAAGCAACTTTCGGAAGCTGATACTTCAAGCAGTACGAGCTAATATGTAGGGTAAGCGGTTGAGGTAACTGATGCTTTTGTAAACTGCGTCATCGACGTTGGCAGCGCTTCTAACCTGTGATGTCTGCCGTGGATTTTATGGTGTTACATAAAGTCATTGGTGTTTGGAACAAGTAACGAAAGGGGTGCGAGCGACTGTGACAACATTTTATGCACTGTTGCAATGGAGGCGTTGAAAGCGGCATTAGTCTTTTGAGCAGTTTCAGTTGTTGCTGTAAGTTGTAAGTCCTCTACGTCAGACAAATGCTTAACGTTTATTTCTGCTGATTACTTCCTTCTCTCAAAGGAATGAGTTTAGGATCTTCTGCTATAGTTAAATCTTACTGTAAGTGTTTGGTTTAACCTTGAAATATTCACAGGATATGATTGTTGATTTGTTCCAATCGGTTTTGCTTGGCCCCCATCGTTTCTGGGGACATCGCTGGTAGGCGACTTGCGGATACGTGGCCCATGGTGAAGGTTTATTTTAAGCAGCGCGGCAGAGCGTTCTGTACCAGCATCGAACGATAGTTAATATGGTGAGCTGAACAATGAACTCCTGGCGATTGTTCTGGGGCTGCGGTTCATCACAAATGTGATATAGTGTCTTCGCTGCAGCCGTAGAATTTTGGATTTGTGTCCTTCTGGACATTCCGAGACTCTAACTGACAGTGTTAATCTCACCTTACGGCCGGTTCAAGTGGTCAAAGGTACATTTCTGTGCTAAGTTTTTAAATTCATAAAGAAGTTGTTTTAACAGCCGTGACATATTTAGCCGCCAAATTTGTAAAAATAATTATAAGACTATTCTGGTTCTGTGTATTATTGTCCACTGGGCACAGAGTAGCCAATGACAACTGCTTGTGTGGAAATGTATGTCATTTCAGTTAACTAATTTCACTTCGCTGTTTGTTGTAGAAGCCTGATTATACTCTGTGCATTGGTTCCCGTGCTAGCACGGGATTGTTTATAATTGCGAACAGCCTGGGGTGGGTTTGACCATTCTCATCCAGGTGATGGAATGGTGCATTTTCTGGCAGCGGTTCTGTAATGGTGGTACCCGAATTTTCCAGAATTAAAACTTCTCACAATGATTTTTTTCTGCTTTGTATTTATTTAATGTTATTGGAACTATTTGTCAATGATTAGAAGTTTTTATTAATGCCAATATATAATTCTTAGATCGCTGTTTATGTGTTTTGTAAACTCTAATGTAAGGTATTACTTAAGAGATGATCGATGCTTATCTCGCAACGTGGTTCAAATGGTTCAAATGGCTCTGAGCACTGTGGGACTTAACTTCTGTGGTCATCAGTCCCCTAGAACTTAGAACTACTTAAACCTAACTAACCTAAGGACATCACACACATCCATGCCCGAGGCAGGATTCGAACCTGCGACCGTAGCAGTCCCGCGTTTCCGGACTGCGCGCCTAGGACCACTAGACTACCGCGGCCGGCCGCAACGTGGTTTGTGGATGTTTGTTGACAATAAAAATTTGCGGTCAACGCCTTGATTTTCTGGCAGTAATATCATATTCTGGACAGAGGTACCATGAAAGTTGTTTAATGTTAATATGTTATATGTGCTTTGATGTACAAGGAGGTAAACGAAATCATCCATGTTTATTAAGAAAAGAGGAAAAGGTAGCCGTAGGCTAATAGTTTTCTCTGATTACTTTATTTCCTTTTACATTATTGTTAATATTACTGGGATTTGGTCCAGTTTGTTTCCTTTACATGAATGTTGTTACTGAGCTGAAGTTGTATTAATGTGTATCTCAAGTACCAAGGAATGAATGCTTTATTGAAATAAAAACACTCCGTCTTCAGGCCACAAGTGGCCCATCGGGACCATCCGACCGCCGTGTCATCCTCAGTGGAGGATGCGGATAGGAGGGGCGTGTGGTCAGCACACCGCTCTCCCGGTCGTTATGATGGTTTTCTTTGACCGGAGCCGGTACTATTCGGTCGAGTAGCTCCTCAATTTGCATCACGAGGCTGATTGCACCCCTAAAAATGACAACAGTGCGTGGTGGTTGGATGGTCACAGCGCTTAACTTCGGTGATCTCACGGGAACCGGTGTATCCACTGCGGCAAGGTCGTTGCCTTTATTGAAATATAGGTTCTGTTAATAAATATAATATATAGGAAAAAAGGTTCAGCAGCGTTGTTCACCAGAGGAAACCTGTTTCCTGACCAACCTGCTCAAGTGGCCTAAAGGTTTGAACGTGTTTGTTACAACTGTGTGTTCTGTGAACCTGTTTTTCGTGTACTTTCGTGTCCGCGGTTAACCTGTACAAATCTACACTGCCGGAAACAAATATTAGTGCACTCATTTAGACGCTTTGCAATTCACTCAAGATTTATTGCTGCAACAGTGCATACGGAGTACATGAAATGATTACATTTACAGGTCAACAGAACAAGCGGGCCGGCCGTTGTGGCCGAGCGGCTCTAAGCGCTTCAGTCTGGAACAGCGCGACTGCCACGGTCGCAGGTTCGAATCCTGCCTCGGGCATGGATGTGTGTGCTGTCCTTAGGTTAGTTAGATTTAAGTAGTTATAAGCTCTAGGGGACTGATGATCTCAGATGTTACGCCCCATAGTGCTCAGAGCCATTTGAACCATTTGAAGAACAAGCGGTTCAGAGGTACAGGGTATCGTCCTATTCTCGAACACCCGTGCCAGTTCGTGAAGTAGCCTCCGCGGACGGCATTCCAGGCTCTGACTCTGGGATCCAGTCGATCATACAGATGGCGAATACTGTGCTGTGATACGTTATGCCACGCCTACTCGACCTGTTCACTAGTTCTGTAAGAGTTGTCGGCTGACGAAGGGCAAGAGTCACTTCTCAGCCCACCATATTCCACACGCGCTCGATTGGAGATGGTGCTGGCCAGGGAAGTGCAGCACGTTTTGCTGATCACGTTGAGTTTTACGGGCAGTTTGTGGGCGAGTAGCGTCCTGTTGGAACAACATATCACCTTTTCTGTTGTTAGAACGCAAAAGAATGAGTAAAACAATATTCTGCACGTACTGAGCGCTGGTTAGCGTCCCTCCAGAAACATCAAAGATGAATGACCATAAGGCCTGGGGTGGCGCCAGTGTGTCTTGGACGAATGCACTCTGCAAGACAGTGCTCACGATTTCTAAGTTGTACGTCCAAACGATCATCACTTGCGTGCAGGTAGAATCTGCTTTTATCGCTGAAGACCACAGCACATCATTCCATTTGGGTAGTCCTCTGACGGGGCCAGTCGAGCCGTGCGGGTCGATGCTGTGGCGTGAATGGAAGACGGCTAGAGGTGTACATGCTTGCAGTCCCTCTGCTAGTAACTAGTTCACAACAGTTCTTGTTGACAAGTCTGGGCTGACAAGCGCTGTTATCTGTGCTGTACGATCTGCCACTGCTGACCTTAGTCCGCAGCTCGTGGTCGTGCGGGTAGCGTTCTCGCTTCCCACGCCCGGGTTCCCGGGTTCGATTCCCGGCGGAGTCAGGGATTTTCTCTGCCTCGTGATGACTGGGTGTTGTGTGCTGTCCTTAGGTTAGTTAGGTTTAAGTAGTTCTAAGTTCTAGGGGACTGATGACCATAGATGTTAAGTCCCATAGTGCTCTGAACCATTTGAACCATTTTTTTTGCTGACCTTACAATGCGACGATCCTGGCGGGCGTTTGTGCTGCGTGGACATCCAGAACCTCGTCTACGGTTGTGAGGATGTCCACGTGATCAACGATACCAGCATCGTTGCACAACTGAAGCAGCACTTGCAATTCTCAGAAAGGACCATCCCGCCACTCAGAAGGCCACGCTCTGACCCTTTTCAGGCTCCCTCATTTTGCTATAGGAAGCACGAATGCGTCTCTGTGTCATTGTTGCCTGCTTGCTTCACACTATTCCACCACATTAGGCCTCAGGCTGTGAGCATTCCCTATTAGAAGGTAGAGACAGACGGCGCCCTGGTAGCTATACCACGACGCTACCTGTTGGCGGGCGGCGTCGAGACCATTATCAGTGCACCTACTATTCATCTGGTCATTCGACCAAAACCTACGTTGTCTTTCCAGGTGCACCAACTGTTTTTCCAGGAGCGTAATTTATAGTCATTGTTGTGGTCTTTAGTCCGGAGACTGGTGTGGTACAGATCTCGATGGTACGCTATTCTGCGTAAGCCTCATCTCTGCACAATTCTAAAACTTGCCTCGAATGAAAAGCAGCCCGCAGTTGCACTAAATTATGTTTATTTTAAACCTCGACCATGGTTTCAGCTATAATAATATAGCCTTCTTCAGAAGTCATACACTAATAAATGTAAAATGTCTTAGCCCAGCGGCTGCGTCACATTCAATCAAATTACTTCAACAGACATAAGCCTGTTTCGAACATCAGTAAAATTACATATGTATGTCCTCCGCCACTATCTCTGTTATACGATATATTATAACAGTATATATACAGGGTGAGTCGCGTAAGACGTAAGCGAAGTTTGAATCAAAATAGGAACATGCGTTACATCATTATGCGCGTCTTTTCCAGAGCGTTCGAATAATGGTAAAAAAAAGTATAGCGTCACATTTGAAAAACATGTACTTGCCTCATTATCTCGGTCAATATAAACGTTGTGATTATTGTGCATGCACCAAAGTATGTGCCCCATAGTCGACTATAATTCGCCGAACACCGCTTGTCGATACGTGCAATCGCCCCCCGAATAATGGGGGTGTTACGCCTTACTCGACTCACCCTGTATACTATATATATAGTATATATATACTTTTATACTATATAGTATAACAGAGATACTATATATCGAGTATAATAATGGCTCTGAGCGCTATGGGACTTAACTTTTAAGGTCATCAGTCCCCTAGAACTACTTAAGCCTAACTAACCTAAGGACATCACACACATCCATGCCCGAGGCAGGATTCGAACCTGCGACCGTAGCAGTCGCGCGGTTCCAGACTGTAGCGCCTAGAACCGCTCGGCCACATCGGCCGGCTATATAGTATATATATATTGTCATACTAAATAGTATAACAGAGACAGTGACGGACGACATACGGTGCCATATGTAATTTTACTTATGTTCAAACAGGCTTATGTCTTATGTCTGTTGAAGTTATTTTATTGGTCTTGGCGCAGCCGCTGGAGTAAGACACTTTTCATTTATTAGTGTGTATGACTTCTGAAGAAGGCTATATTATTTTAGCTGAAACTATGGTCGAGGTTTAAAATGAACATAATTTAGTGCAACTGTGGGCTGTTTTTATTCGAGACAATTTCGTAACGGTTGCTGTTGTCGTTGCCATGATGAAAATTATAAAACTTGCATACTGTATTCAAGCCTTATCTCTCCCTTTACAGTTTTCACCTCGATATTTTTATTGCAAACTGATAACTTCTCGATCCCTCAGGATGTGTCCTGTCAATCGATCCCTTCTTTTATCTGTATTTCTAAACGGCTATAAACGATCACCCTAACCCAGTTGCAGGCTGCCTGTCCAACCGTTTCCAGGGGCTAGAAAAATTTTACTTTCAGTATTTTATAAAATTATTAACCGAATTAAAAAAAATAAAATGCTGTTGTAAACTACTGATAACCAGATACAATCAAAGCTGTAGGTTTAACGCTGTAAGACAAGTATTCAAAAAATGTTCAAATGTGTGTGAATTCCTAAGGGACCAAACTGCGAGATCATCGGTCCCTAGACTTACACACTACTTAAACTAACTTATGCTAAGAACAATACACACATCCATGCCCGAGGGAGGACTCGAACCTTCGGCGGGAGGGGACGCGCGGTCCGTGACATGACACCTCAAACAGCGCGGCCACTCCGCGCGGCTAGACAAGTATTAAAGTTGGAAACATTGTATATGTCTTGAGGTAGCATAAATCACAGCACGCAAATTACCCAGACATCATTCATTCAGAATTTGAAAATGGGAGCACTTACCGACTTCCAAAAAATTTTAGACATGATTGCAAAGCTTCCCAAAACTTTTTCTCATTGACAAGTCACACAAAATAATCAAAGGAAAAAGGTTTATCAAATTCAAATGGCTGTAAGCACTATGGGACTTAACATCTGAGGTCATCAGCCCTCTAGACTGAGAACTACTTAAACCTAACTAATCTAAGGACATCATACACATCCATGTCCGAGGCAGGATTCGAACCTGCGACTGTAGCAGCAGCGCGGTTTCGGACTGAAGCATCTAGAACCGCTCGGTCATAGCGGCCGGCAAAGGTTTATCGCTTACTACATTTTCGCCGTTGATACAATAAAGCTTCATGATAAGGCGTGCTTGCTACTAACTATCCGCAATACACCTTACAAACACTAGCCACATCTGCTACTGAATGTACCTGCAAATACGGTTCATAGTCCCGAGAATATGACATGGTCAACAATGAAGTGTGTGAAAAACTAGCTTTTGCTCATAGTGGAGTTGAAGAACGGGATGAGTTCACCTCGTTGCGAGGTACAAGCGCCAAGTGTTGACCGATTGGTATCACTTAAACAAACATAACTAAGGTTTTGTGTGTCCTATCATATTGCTTTTATTCGCTTAATGTCAAATATTTAACACGTTATCTCATTTTTAAAGTAATCAGACGTCTGAAGCTGTTTTGTATAGCAGAGTTCGAGTGTTTAAAGAAGTGGGAGTAGAGGCGGGGTTTACTGGTATAATTTCTGAGAGGACAACTATTTATAGCTGGTTTTTACCTTCAGGTTCGGTCTGAACGCAAATCTCATTTTACCGCCGTTGTCTTTTTGCCAGATCCCGAATTTTTCACGAGATACACTGTCTGATCAAAAGTATCCAGACACCTGTTAGTGGATATTAATTCGGGATGTGTCCGCCCTTCGCCTTTATGTTGGCTTGAACTCTGCTGGGGACACTTTCAAAGAGGTGTCTGAATGTCTTCCGAGGAATGGTAGACCATTTTTCCTCAAGAGCCGAAACCAGAGGCGGAAGTGATGTTGAGTGCTTGAATGCTGGATTCTGAAGCAAATTATTACATTATAACTCATCCCGTAAGTGTTCCGTGGCATTCAGGTTGGTACTCTATGCGGGCCAGTCCATTCAGGAATGTTATTGTCCACAAATAATTGCCTTACAAATGTTCCTTTGTGATAGGGTGCATTGTCTCCGAACTGTTGCTCTTCTGTACACGCTATAAAGTGTTGTATAATATGTTAATACCCTTCCGCATTTAGCATTTTCTTTAGCGCAATAAGGGGACCACACTACAACCACGAAACACACTCCTCTTACAGCGACAGCAAGTAGTCCGTACTTCACTGTTGGCACTACATACGGTGAAAGGTAACATTCTCAGAACATTAGCCAAACCAAGCTTTTCCATCGGATTTCCAAAGTATATAGTGTGACTCATCACTGCAAATTATACGTTTCCAGTCGTCCACTTTCCAGTGGTGTCGCTATTTACGACACCTCAAGAGTCGCCTAGTAATGACTACAGAAGTGGGTGGCTTATGAGGAACCGCTTGATCACTGTACCCCATTCTTTGTCACCCCCTACGCACACTCATCGTGCTAGTTGGACTGCAATTACCGCTTTCAAGCTCACAAGTGACTCCTACCTCCGATTTCATGCAGTTTTTTACAGACACACTTCAAAGTGGTTGGCGGTCCCTGTCCTCAGTACAGGAGGTCTGTATGGTCTTGGTTTAGCTCTGGTTGTTCCCTCGCCTTTCCACTTTACAGTCACATCACCAAGAATTGACAAGGGCAGCTCTAGTAGGGTTATACGTCTGTGACGTATCTGCTATTCAGATAGCTTATAATGACTAGTCCACGTTCGAAGTCTCTGAGCCCTCCTAACAGAGCTATTCTACAGTTACTATTTCTCTACTCTGAACACAGTACTCCCCGCCCACTTTTATACGCATGAGTCCTATTCTTGTCACATCTAACGGTCAATTACGCATTATAAAGTGATGTCAGAATGCTTTTGCTGACATAGTGTACGTGAAAAAGGCAGCAATATGTTGGTTGTCTCTTTTAGGGAAGGAAGTTATGGGAATTCTGACAGTAAACATCTCCGCGACGCACAAAGGCCCTATTGGAGCGTCTGCCAATGGAGTCAGAGGAACATCGCAGTGACGCTTCAACTCAATATTTTATTGAATTTCCAAGCAAAACTTATTGTTTCTGTTGTGGCGTAACAAGACAGCTACGCCACACTGAAGTAGCCGAAAGGCACGCGTTAATCTCACGTAGGCTAGACAGAGGTCTGAAACAGGATACGTAATGAATGGTAGCAAGAAAAGTACGTAGCTGCTATAATTGCTATAATACTTAACTTTTAATCCATCATTGGTATACAGCATTCCTTGATGATATAAGTGAGACTCTATCTTAAAATGGTTAATGGCGCCTTTGCTAGGTCATAGCCATAGACTTAGCTGAAGGCTATTCTAACTATCTCTCGGCAAATGAGAGAAAGGCTTCGTCAGTGTAGTCGGTAGCAAAGTCGTCGTACAACTGGGGCGAGTGCTATTCCGTATCTCGAGACCTGCCTTGTGGTGGCGCTCGGTCTGCGATCACACAGTGGCGACACGCGGGTCCGACATGTACTAAATGGACTGCGGCCGATTTAAAGCTACCACCTAGCAAGTGTGGTGTCTGGCGGTGACACCACAGTTTCATTCGAATTTCAATGTTCCCAGTTTACATATCTTTTGTGTATTTTTTTTATACAAGATTGGACTGAAATACACAGAATGACAAATGGCTCTATCGTAGCACAAAAAAGGCAGATATGTCCTGGGCAGAGTTAGGGATCTAATAGAGGGCAACTAGCTTTTCGACTTATCTGGCAGCTTAAAAGACATTTAAATGAAAACATTTTTACATATTCGCGCTTATGTTTTGTTAGTGGCAGTATCTGTGACATGTAATATAAAGCATTGTGACAAATTAAAGCAACATGACACACTGCATCATGTCATTATGGCATTTGTCATGCCCTACAATATGACATAACGTTTCATTAAAGTTTAGGATGTATGCATCCCAACTGTGCGATACTTCCTGTCACAGGTGCACCACAACTCTCTCTACTAGCAAATAAATTTGTGTCCACTTGTTCTTACTCGTAAATATGTTTGTCCTGCCAATATTCGTAGAAAAACTTAACTTTGATGTACATGTACGTCCGATCTTAACACGGTTTGGGTACTGTTACGGAATGTACCATTTCGTGTGCATGGATTATTTGAAAATTGGTTCAGGTAACCTCAAAATAGTATTGAATTAAATACGAGGGTGGTTCAGAAAGTAACCTCCGATCGGTCACAGTGCGGGTTGTGGGGGGAGTAGCGACGCCATCTGTGCGTTCACGCACTCAACAGGTCAGTCGGCATCAAGCCGTGGTCGAGTGAACGTCGTACCTGCGCTAGTTTAGTTTTTGTGGCAGTTTGAAATGTGTGCTGCAATAGAAAACCCCGCCAAATGTGAAGTGCGTGCTGTCATAAGGTTTTTTACAGCCAAAGGATATTCTGCAGCAGCTATTCATCGTGAGCTTTGTGCCGTGTACGGACCAAGAGTTATGAGTGAAGGAGTTGTCCGTGAATGGGTACGTTTATTTAAAAGTGGACGAGAAAACGTTCATGATGAAGAGAGGAGTGGTAGACCATCATTGGTGACTGACGAACTCGTTCAGACAGTTGATGCAAAAGTTCGTGAAAATCGACGTTTCTCAATGTCAGAGTTGTCTACTGGTTTTCCACAGATTTCTAAGACTCTCTTGTACGAGATAGTAACAGCAAGATTGGGTTACCGTAAGTTCTGTGCACGATGGGTGCCCAAAATTCTTACCGACCACCACAAAACTCAAAGAATGGCCTCTGCATTAGACTTTCTGTCACGTTATGGGGACGAAGGAGAACCATTGTTAAACAGAATCGTGACCGGTGACGAAACCTGGATTAAGTACGTGAACCCTGAGACAAAAGAACAATCAAAGATGTGGGCACATTCAAATTCGCCTACCAAACCAAGAAAAGCCTCGCTAGATTTTTCTGCCAGAAAACTGATGGCAACGGTGTTTTGGGATGCCAAAGGGGTGTTGTTGGTTGAATTCATGGAATGTGGTACGACCATTAATCAAGACGTGTACTGTGAAACAATAAAAAAGTTACGACGGGCTATACAGAACAAACGCCGTGGTATGCTGACTTCCGGTATCGTTTTTTTGCACGATAACGCCCGTCCTCACTCTGCTCGCAGAACAACTGCCCTTCTTGAGTCCTTCAAGTGGGACGTTATCAACCATCCACCTTACAGCCCAGACCTGGCGCCAAGTGAATATCACCTCTTCATGCATTTGAAGAAATGGCTCGGGTCACAGCGGTTTGATGACGACAAAGAGCTCAAAGATGCGGTCACAGGCTGGCTCCAGGCACAAGCGGGTGATTTTTATGCAGAAGGAATTTCAAAGCTTGTGAAGAGATACGATAAGTGCCTCAATCGCTATGGAGACTATGTAGAAAAATAGTGCAAAGATGTAGTTGTAAGATGTATATATTAAAATATTTTTATTTAACTTGGTGTATTTTTTTAAATCAACCGGAGGTTACTTTCTGAACGGCCCTCGTATAAGAAACTAACTCTTCCATCTTTGACTGTTTTCTATATCAAACCGATTCGTACAAGTATAAATTGTAGAAGTGGCGCGTTTCAAAAACGTCCTAAAAAAACGTGTTTTTGCATGTATAATCCAAAGGAAACAAGATTTTTTCAAACGATTGAAGCTTGTCTTCTACCACGGTCCGACACAGCGGTGGACCAAATTTGAACATTCAGTCTCGTTCCAGTCTGGACTTCTTTGAGGGTGACTTGCATGTAAAATCCGAATGGTGACATTAGCAGAGCATTAACGTCAGCCCAATTAAAATCTTTTGCAAAAGGAATTATGGTTCAAATGGCTCTGAGCACTATGGGACTTAACATCTAAGGTCATTAGTCCCCTAGAACTTAGAACTACTTAAACCTAACTAACGTAAGGACATCACACACATCCATGCCCGAGGCAGGATTCGAACCTGCGACCGTAGCGGTCGCACGGTTCCCGACTGAAGCGCCTAGAACCGCTCAGCCACACCGGCCTGCAGGAATTATGGATTGGCGCAATTTGCCTGGGCGCCAGTTCCGGTGCGTCGTACAAAACTTGCTTGATATACTGTAACATAGCTACAGTACGATAAATGTTCGAGTAGCTGTACAAACAGCCGCTGGTCCGGGCTAAACCAAAAACCTTTTGCCCTACGTTCCTAGCTCAAATACGAACCGTGCACTAAGACTACCAACACCAAACCGCGATTCTGCACTCGGCTTTTCCACACATACTTGTTACAAAACTTCGGCGATGTAACGATAACACGAAATTACTTGGGTGACATTAGCGCGCGATGTAATACGGTCACGAGCATTGTGGTGGTCACTCCGGGTGCGGATTGTGTTGTTGTTTTGTGTTGGCAGAATTGGCACAAGGCTGCGGCGTCGGTTGAATGGGAGGCCGGACGAGGGCGTCGGAGGTGGGTGTCCGGCGACCACGGGCGCGGCGGCGTGGGCGGCAGGTGGGCCGCGCCGGCCCAGAGCTCGCTATGGCGACAACGATGCCATACGGCCGGACTGCTCTCAGCACCCACCACCGAGTCGAGACAGCACACCATGTAGGAGAATGTCGCTCTGAGCCGCAACGCAATGAATTCAACTGAACAAGAGGAAGATGGCAGGGAAAGAACGAAACGCTGTTACCTTAGTAGTTACTTGTAAACTCCCTCAACATACGGTAAAAAATGCGTCTCAAGTCGATTGCGTACATAAATAGTGTTCGCAGACTTTCCAAATGGTGCATTAAATTTGGAAACATGTGGTAAGTTCCTATGGAACCAAACTGCTGAGGACATCGGTCCTTAGACTTACACACTACTTAATTTAACTCTAACTTACGCTAAGGACAACATACACACACACACACACACGCCCATGCCCGAGGGAGGCACGTGGCGGTGCGTTAAAAGCGGAGAATTTATTTGAGATGTATCTGACTACTTCTGACGGGAAATCGACACATTCTGTATACTATCTGCTTTCCATTAAATCTGGAACACCAAGAAGGATGACAAATAACTATGGGACAAATAACTTTCGGACATGTCCGAAAGACCAGACACCATATCCTTGTAAGTATATAGTTCTGACAATACCGGCCATGACCTTCTTCTTCTGTGAGGATGCACACATATTCCCCGAACTCTTACGGGACTTGGTAAGAATGTCTTCCACGAGTAATGAGTGTCGTGGGGTGGGACACTACGAATGTAGTGTGTGGACATACAACGTGAGAATGTGGGTCTCGCGGGAGGCGTGCGCGAGATAGTCCCTGCAGTCGCGCAATCCTCTATGCCCTCGGTGGCTCAGATGGACACCGGCACGGTAGCTTTGCGTGTTCGGTGAGACGGATAGCTGTTCTCTGTAACAAAAAATTTGTAGGCACGGTAGCAAAGCGTGTTCGGTCAGAGAGCTGGTTGGCCTCTGTAATAATAATAATAATAAAAATAAAAAAAACTGAGTGAAACGATCAACAACGAACTTGAACGGATATCATGTGACGTCCGCAACGAAATTTCATTTTTGCATCCAAAACAGGTGAAATCTGCAGTATGTGTTTGCGGCGACGAGAGATACACATGAATGTCAATTCAGCGCATGCGCGTATCACGGGCGCCACTAGTCCCATCTACAAGCGCTGTATTAAGGGTAAACAAACGGTCTTGTGGAGGGAGGTAATAGAACTGTTCTTTCATTCAAAAATGGCTCTGAGCACTATGGGACTTAACATCTATGGTCATCAGTCCCCTAGAACCTAGAACTACTGAAACCTATCTAACCTAAGGACGTCACACACATCTATCCTCGAGGCAGGATTCGAACCTGCGACCGTAGCGGTCACGCGGTTCCAGACTGAAGCGCCTAGAACCGCACGGCCACAGGGGCCGGCTGTTCTTTCGTGCGGTTGTTTTGCGTAAGCTCGTAGGAGTTAGACGGAGGAAGAATAGTTGCCTATAGGGATTGCTGATTATCCTTAAGAGAAATCGGTAGTTGTGTCGGCCGGAACCAAGCAACTGTGATGCGGATCTGTAACGGCTGGATGCAGGGGGGACCGAAGGGACGGAATGCACCCACCTCGTTGCACCACGACACGTAATGACAGGCATGTCAGTGAGATGATAGATAAACTCCAGTGGAAGACTCTGCAGGAGAGACGCTCAGTAGCTCGGTACGGGCTTTTGTCAAAGTTTCGAGAACATACCTTCACCGAAGAGTCAAGCAGTATATTGCTCCCTCCTACGTATATCTCGCGAAGAGACCATGAGGATAAAATCAGAGAGATTAGAGCCCACACAGAGGCATACCGACAATCCTTCTTTCTACGAACAATACGAGACTGGAATAGAAGGGAGAACCGATAGAGGTACTCAAGGTACCCTCCGCCACACACCGTCAGGTGGCTTGCGGAGTATGGATGTAGATGTAGATGTAGATGGATCGCTCTGCCACTTCACGGACCATATCACAACAAATGCGGTCTGTTGTGCAACAGGCAGTGTCAAAAAGCAGTGTCAACACATAACATTCGACGTTTTAGCAGAGTGGACTGTCTGCAAGGCGTCCATTGCTGCGCTTAACAGTGAGTCAGCGCCACAGCTGTTTGCACCAGCAGTGGCGCGATGAGCGGCGGACATGGACAACCGAATGGAACGACGTTGTTTTTAACAACGAATCCCGATTCTACCTGCACCATCTGTACGTAGGCTGTTTAGGTTTTCTTATTGGTAACGTCACGTAGCGCTCTGTATGAAAATCACTGGCTGTGCTGTTTGCAATCTGTGGCTAGTTTGCATTGTTGTCTGCCATTGTAGCGTTGGGCAGTTGGCTGTTAACAGCGCGTAGCGTTGCGCAGTTGGAGATGAGCCGCCAGCAGTGGTAGATGTGGGGAGAGAGATGGTGGAGTTTTGAAATTTGTAAGACTGGATGTCATGAACTGCTATATATATTATGACTATTAAGGTAAATACATCATTTGTTCTCTATCAAAATCTTTCATTTGCTAACTATGCCTATCAGTAGTTAGTGCCCTCAGTAGTTAGAATCTTTTATTTAGCTGGCAGTAGTGGCGCTCGCTATATTGCAGTAGTTCGAGTAACGAAGATTTTTGTGAGGTAAGTGATTTGTGAAAGGTATAGGTTAATGTTAGTCAGGGCCATTCTTTTGTAGGGATTATTGAAAGTCAGATTGCGTTGCGCTAAAAATATTGCGTGACAGTTTAAGCACAGTCGTATATAATTTTTCAAAAGGGGACGTTTCACATCACAATGGTCGGATTAGAGGTTGGTGGCACCCTGACGAGAGATTGTTGAACTGTTGCGTTATGCATCGCCATACTGGTCTTGCATCTGGTATTATGGTTTGGGATGGTATTGGATTCCACTCCTGCACCCCCCCCCCCTACCCTCCCCCTCCTAGCCGCATAGCCGGTACAATGGCCAGCCAGCGTTACACCTCTGGAGTGTTGTCTTCCCATACCGGAGCCTGCCGACGGCCATATTCCAACAGGATACGGCGCGACCACACGTGGCATGCAGTTTTCGAGACCTTCTTGCCGCCCATCGGATCGCATTGCTGCCTTGGCAATGCGTAAAGTAACACATTCAGAGCGTCTTTGGTTCAATGCCGAGGCGTGTAGCAGCGGTTATAGCTAGCAATGGCGGGCAATACTCAATACTGATTCCGTTATTTCCCTCACTTCACATGGGGCTGTATTTTCAATCACGTGTTCTTTGTACAGTATGTTATCTCCCAAATCAGTATCTCCTGTCGTTCTTGGTGTTGCTTTTTTGGAAGGCCAGTAGTACTCATTTACATCTACATCTGTGCTATTCCGACATTGTGAAGTGCTTGGCAGACGGTACGTCCAATTGTCCAAACTATTATAGTTTTTTTCCCATTCCAATCGATTACGGAGCACGGAAAAAGTGTTAAAGTGCCCCTGGGAGTGCTGTAATTAGTTCTATCCTGTCCTCGAGATTTCTGTGGAAGCGATACGAAGGGGGTTGCAGTAAATTTCTAGAGTCATCATTTAAAGCCGGTTCTTGAAACTTCATAAGTAGGGTTTCCCTGGGTAGTTTACGCCTGTCTCCAAGGGTGTGACAGCTCAGTTCCTTCAACATGTGGCACTCTCGCACGGATCAAAGAAAACGTGCGACCATTCGTACTGACCTTCTCTTTATACGTTCAACATCCTCTGTTAGCACTGTTTCGTAGGAGTTCCACAATCTTGAGCAATATTCCAGGAACGCTAGCACCAGTAATTTGTACGTAATGTCCTTTTTAGATTGACTGCATTTCGCTTGTGGTCTACCAGTAATCTGCAGTCTGATACCTGCTTTATCCCTGAATGAGCCTGTGTGTCCCATCCAATTTCATGTCCTACACAATGTTAAAACCTGTTATTTGTATAAGCTGACTGATTCCAACTGTGACCCACTAATATTGTATTCATAGGATACTATGATTTGTTTTGTAAATTGCACAATTTTACATTCCTTAACATTTAAAGAAAATTGCCGTTCTGTGCATCACTTTGTATTTTTATTAAGATCTGTCTTCTTTCACACTCTGCTTTATTGTAGACAATTCAAATCAAAAATGTTCAAATGTGTGTGCATTCCTAAGGGACCAAACTGCTTAGGTCATCGGTCTCTAGACTTCCACACGATTTAAACTAACTTATGCTAAGAACAGCACACACATCCATGCCCGAGGGAGGACTCGAACCTCCGGCAGGAGGGGCCGCGCAATCCATGACATGAAGCCTCAAACGGCGCGGCCACTCCTCACGACCGTAGACAACTGTATTGTCTGCGAAAAGTCTGAGGTTACTGTTAACATTGTCTGCAAGGTCAATAATACGAAACACGAACAGCAAGGGTCCGAAAACACTTCCCTGGGATACACCTGAAGTTACTTCTACATCTGACGATGACACTACATCCAAGATAACATGCTGCGTCGTCCCTAACACAAAAAGTCCTCAACCCAGTCACAATCTGCTTAGGTAAACGCTACGCTATCTGTGAAAGGCGTCGCCATATCCACCTGAAACTGCGTAACTGTATTCCAGTCAACTTTTACTTAAAACAATTAGAGAGCCTAAAACTGTACACTAAAGGAGCTGTCGTGTGAATGTATTGTGCAGTGTAGTGAGCAGTGCTACAATGCGTGACGTCACACTACGCATCTTGCAGTTCTAACACACAAAACTAACAGAGTAAATATTCTGCATAAAATTATAAACTGAACTTTGACAAAATAAATGCCTATAATGTTTTTGTCAAAATGCCCTGCAAATTTACGTACCAAAACTAAGTAAAATTTCGAACTCAATGACACACACGTGAACATGTAAAACTGCGCTGTAAGAGTAAGAATGTCTGACAAAAGAAATGCGATCTCAACTGAAGTGACACTGACGAAAATTTGAAATTCAGTGCATGACTGTAGATAATCTGTGTCCTAACACTGAAGTTAAACTTGCACTAACAAACCATCGTAACTTACCTTGTGGCAACGGAAACTCGGTACGGGTCGAAACTGGAGAACGCTAGAATGCAGCGCAGCAGCAAACCAGCTAAAGAAAACCTCACCCAAGCTCAATGCAAGAGAAAGCAGCTATGCTAAGCACGTTACACTTTGAGCTGAGTAACTGTGTTCCGTTAAGTGGAATGCGGTGACACTTGATTACAAAACAAAACTTTGGTAAAGGGACGGTGGAAGGAACTAAACCTACTGAATGATATAAAAGAGAATAGCATTTAAAACAGTATTATGAAATTGCCTTTTAACGATTACAACAATATTTACAAAATTCACTTCTTATAAAAAATTCAGCCATTTACGTCGTTAATGAAACGGCAAATGAGTGATGAATCTATGACTCTGAGTCCAAGCCATGTGAGCAGATAATTTGAAACGTCCCCTTGGTTCTTGACTGGATAGTTAACTTTAGAACAATATTGTCTGACAACAGTTTCTAAGTGTGACAAAGAGTACTAGTAATGTGAAGTGACAAATTTTATAGCAAAGACTAAATTAAAAAAACAGATTATCTCTCAATAAACGGTTTTACATGTGAAATGTGATGCAATCCTTTACTCTTTCTAGTACGCAGAGTTTCAACTTCAACGCATTTATCATGTGGTATACGTAGGATTCTGTAAGGTCTATTGTAAATCAGAAAGAATCTGTGACTCAAGTGTTTCTTCTTATGTGACAATGAATGAGCTTTAATGAGAACTTTCTGCCCAATACAAAATTTCTTTGCATATGCTTTACCGTGTAGTTTTCTCCTTTTGTTTGCTGCAGAATTTATATTTTTAATAACCAAATCAAT
This sequence comes from Schistocerca serialis cubense, assembly GCF_023864345.2. Taxonomy (NCBI): domain Eukaryota; kingdom Metazoa; phylum Arthropoda; class Insecta; order Orthoptera; family Acrididae; genus Schistocerca; species Schistocerca serialis. Next base: position 374,542,111 of record NC_064643.1, on the reverse strand, counting down.
TATGTCTTTGTGTCGAAGTTTACGTGTATTCGGGAAAGGCACAAGCTCTCTGATTCTGTCGGTGGTTCTTCATTCTTCAGTACAAGAATAGGTGGTAAAGCAGTGGAGTCATGAGGCATTTCATTCACCACGTTTTGAAATAAGTGTAAATATCTGTCCCAATACTGATGCTTTCTGTGACAATAAAGTCTGCAAAGCTTATTGATTTCTTTCATAATGCGTTCAGACGGGTTGCAATGTGGTGAGTACAATGAAATAAAAACAGGTTTGATTTTATGGTTCCGAAGCATGCGTAACCAAACAGCAGATCTGAATTGCGGTCCGTTATCTGAAATGACTTTACTAACGTGTCCAACTTCACGTAAGAAGTTTTTAACAAAGGCGTTGGATACAGACCGTCCAGTGGGATGATCTGGACAGAGACAGTAAATTTGTAAGACTGGATGTCATGAACTGATATGTATATTATGACTTTTGAACACTATTAAGGTAAATACATTGTTTGTTCTCTATCAAAATCTTTCATTTGCTAACTATGCCTACCAGTAGTTAGTGCCTTCCGTAGTTTGAATCTTTTATTTAGCTGGCAGTATTGGCGCTCGCTATATTGCAGTAGTTCGAGTAACGAAGATTTTTGTGAGGTAAGAATTCATGAAAGGTATAGGTTATTGTTAGTCAGGGCCATTCTTTTGTAGGGATTACTGAAAGTCAGATTGCGTTGCGCTAAAAATATTGTGTGTCAGCTTAAGCACAGTCATTTATAATTTTTCCAAGGGGACGTTTCAAATTTTCTTTAATATCCTAGTTCGACAATCGAGCTAATCGACTCGAATCAATAAAAAAAATCATATAAAATTTTGCCTTTCTCGAACTTATCCTAAATTATGCGTGAGAAAACAATTCCACGACAGCATTACCTGAATATCTTCAAAGTTATAGAATCAGTCTTTACAAAACCGTATCTCCAGAAACCAACACCTTCTGCACCTGTTTCTGTGTTCTGCTAGTTATACCCAAACCGCTCAGCACCGAGACCAGCACCAGACTCTCTCATTCCGTGCTCTGGAATGCTACTTTGGCAATGAAAATACTACAGACAACGAAAGATTACATTGCTTGTACTCAGCAGCTCTGTGGTGTAACGTATCGACTATTAAAGACTTCTGTCTGAACTGTATCCAAGTATGAAGTATGACACATCGAATAAAAAGAGAACTGCATCACTCACGTCAAATATCAAAAATTTAGTAAGCTAGAGACCTAACATCATATTATAACACACGTCGAAAAATGACATTGTCGCTTACGGACAACATTCAAACGCTTTTTTCTAAATGGTGCAGTGCAGTTGCGTATCGAAGAATGCCTATTCGACATCTGTTGCATGTCACCTTCAAAGTGTTGCAATTTTAATTGCCAACAGTGTATTAAAAACAATCTTCAGTACAACCCAAAATGTAACCAGCTGGCGGAGATGAGGCTTGGCTTGATACAGAGCCTCTCAAACCTGCACACCAACATTAAGCTGATGTCAGAGACTCCTAAACTAAGAGCTTCAAAGAACAAATGATAGCAAATGAATATTTAGTTTATTACTCACATATGGTAAACAACTTACACATTACAGCAACGACTTAAACTTATAGTATCTGTTCAAAGTGACGAGCGCCAATCTCACCATATGTTTTCCAATGGCGCCGCATATAATTCCGTCACACTCTCTTGTGTATGTTGTACCATGAGAGTGGCAGCTACAGCCCTAGCAGGCAGTCCATCTCCAATTTCTACTGGGCTGCTGTACATCAACGACTTTGTGTGTACGATTAGTCTGCCATGGGCTATATAATTTTAGACGATTCACGGGTAATTATGATGGGATTATCACTATTTGTGTCATAGATGGTGGAAAAAAACAACGTATACGAATTTCTTGCGTTGTCAAAGGAGATGAACAGAAATGTCGAGGTGCACAGTCTCCCCCGTTGGGGTCCCTGAAGGGTTTGTTGGTGGAAATTCCTTAGACCAATGTTCACAGTTGTTTGGACTGCTTGGAATGCAACAGATTGACACTGGAATTCGATATGCAACATAATTACTCCTTAATGCTAGGAAGGGTAACTTTTCATTACTGCTAGCAATCACACATTATTACTGTTTATATTGTGTTCACATGACAATATCTGTTGATGTTTACAGGTTCTTGAAGGTTGATTACAATGTAATTGAGTTAGCTGACATTCATCTCATTTATCGAGATGCAAAGTGCAACAACCGAACAACTAGGTACCTGTATGCAGAACGATACTCAGGGAGGAGGTACCAAATCGTGTCGCATTTCAGATGCTTGACGGCTATCTTTGCGCAACAGGATCCCTTCGATCAAACATACGGGAAACTGCTTTCACAGGGGAAGAGATATTCAACACTCAGAAAAGCCGTTTCTGGAGGTTGTGAAGTCCTACGGAAATTCTTGTGTTCCACCATTAACAGAGATTAAGCATCAATGTGTGGACTGGACTTGATCATGACTGTTTAACTGGACCGTGTCTTCTGCTTAACACACTCGGGGGAGGAAATTACTTTGTGTTTCTCAGTGAAGTATTATCGGAAAATCTGGAGAACTGGCAGTCAGGTAATGATTATGGTTTCAGCACGATGGGAGCTCAATACGCTTTGCGTCTGATGTCTGAGAACGTTTAGACAAAGTTTACCCAGTTGCTGGACTGGAAAACGTGGGCCGGTACCGTAGCCATAATATCCTCCCGATCTCGCTCCCACGGATTTTCTTTTTGTGGACGGGGGCGGGGGGATGTACTAGACATCGACAGACACCCCATAAGAGCTAGTTTCCCGTTTGCCTGAAGTTGCAACCATTATTCATCAAACTTCTAGTTGTTTCTAAGGTGTTAGACAATCATTAGTACGAAGATGCCAGTTTTGCATTAATGTAAACGGAAGACATTTTCAGCAACACCTCTAAAGCAATATTCATCATACGACAGTTTTAACACCGTCCCTGAACACCACGAGCGTCAAAACCGTCACGGACCGCTAGTAACGAGAAGGCGCGCCTGTCACATTTTTGTCATAAAAAAAGGTTTTTCTTGTTGTCTCCTCTAAAAGCTCTAAAATTATGTAAGCGAAGTTTTCGTACACACTTTGTAATAATAACTAGGAGAAAGCCAGGAAAAAGAATGAAACTTTTGGAGGAAAGAGAAGGAGCTGTAAAGCTATGAAGAGCTTACTTGGCAAGCCTACGTTCATCAAAGAGGGGACGTTGAAAACGGAAATAATATATGTATGGAAAATGAATCTGAAGACAACATAACAGAAAGCGAAGATTATAGTACTTGTGGATTCAGAGCAAAGTTTTGACAACGTTCACTGGACTAAACTCTTTGAAATTCTGGAGGTAGCAGCGATAAAATTCAAGGAACGAAGGCTAATTAACTACATGTACAGAAAACAGACTGAAGTTATGACAGCCGAAGGACAAGAAAGGGTAGCAGGAGGGATTGAGACATGGTTACAACTTTTTTCCTCTATATTCTGTCTGTACACTGAGCAAGCTGTAAGGGAAATTATGGGGAAATTTGGAAAGGGAAGAACGTTCAGAGAGAAGAGATAAAAAGTTTATGGTTGACTGATGACACTGTAATTCCGTTAAGAGGCGGAGAGAAACTTGGAAGATCAGTTGAATGGAACGGATAGTGTACTGAAAAGAGTTTATAAGGTGAACATCAACAACAAAAGAGTAATAGAATGCAGTAGAACCAAATAAAACAATTTTGAAGGAATTATATTAGAAAATGAGACACTAAATGTAGCGGATAATTTTTGCTTTTTGGACAGGAAAATAACTGATGATCGAATTGGGCAGGATATAAAATGGAGATTCGCAAAAGCAAGAAAAGCGTGTCTGGAAAAGAGACATTTTTCTAACAATGAATATGAATTTAACTGCTGGTAAATTCTTGCTGAGGATATTTCTGTGGAGTGTAGCATGTACGGAAGCGAAAGGAGGACGATAAACCGAGAGACTAGAAGTTTTTGAAAAGTGATGCTACAGAAGAAAACTGATGATTGGATGGCTAGATCGCGTAACTAATGAAGAGGTACTGATTCAAACTGAGGAAATAACAAATTTAATATACAATCAGACTAAGCGAAAGGATTGGTTGATAGGAACGTCCTGAAGCATCCAAGAATCGTCGTTTTGGTAATGGAGGAAAGCATGTAGGGTTAAAACTGTAGACCAAGACTCGAATACGGTAAGAGGATTAAAGTGAATGTAGACTGCAGTATTTGTTCAGAGATGAAAGAAGCCTTGCACAGGACAGAGTATCGTCCTCGAACTGTACATCACAACAACAACAACAACAGCAACAGCAACATTAGTGGTTTAACAGATACTGTTACTTGTGGCGAACGAGTTGGTTCACAAAGAACAGTCAGATCTTGACAAGTCATCGCTGAAGCTTGGAGAATAGACTCTTGGTGTGAAGTCGTCAGTAATTGCTTCTGTAGCTGAGTTAAATTTTCACTTGGTTTCAGTCTCCCGATGCCGCCAAACTACAGTGTTGCGGGTCGGTTTCTAAGGGGTCTGGAAGCGTTGGAGAGAAACCAGTACTAAGCTGAAGCTGTTGAGCCGAACGTTAGATGCAAAGGGTTAGCGCCAACAGTACCGAATTTTCTGCGAAGGCCGAGTGCTCGAGTCCTGCCTGCCGATACGACAGGAAGCGACAGAGAAACAAAAGATTACCTTACATGTCTTCTCAACTGCGAATATGAACAGCCAAAGCTATAGAACGGAATGACGACAATGAAAATTTGTGCCTGACCGGCAGTCGAACCCGGATTTCCCGCTTACCGCGAGCGGTCGCCCTACCATTTGGCTATCCTAGTTCGAATCTCAGTCCGGCACAAATTTTCATTGTTGTCATCCCGTTATACAGCTGATGGTTCTCCATATTCGCAATTGCAAATACATTTAATTAAGGTATTTCATAATGAATGTCGTCGCCGTAGTGCCTGTTCCTTTGCACATACATGCCTGTCCAAAGAGACTTTGCCTTGTCATTCAGAATAACACATACGCTGCAATATCGTATAAAATAAAGACTGTCGTATCAGTCGTAGTGTCGCCCTCTTCATGGGTGTCAAACTACTCTCGGCGCTTCAGATTTAAGTTAATTACAGATAAACAAATCATTGCGACTTGAAGTGATATTCTTATATGCAATAATTAATTTTAATTATAATATGATTTTCAATTTTCAGTGTAATGCGAGGGAAGACGAGAGAAAAAAAGAGATAATAATGATGTCGAGGTATCGAGGTATAGTTAATTCCGTCAGGACGGCCTTTTCCATTGTAAGGGAGCACTTTGAGCTAAGACTGAACGGTCCTTCGCACATTAATACGCCAGAGAGGCGCCAAAGAAGCGGTGCTGGCCGTTAGAAGAACTCAAAGGCTGGAAAACTAAGGTCAGTTAGCAACCTGTCCAAAACTGTGCAAATTTGCGCTGTTAGGTTGGCTTTGAAAAGTATAGCCCTCTCCCAAATCAGACGTTTTCTTCGAAACCCTCCAGAAGAGCATCGTTTCAATGGGACCCGACTTCTTCTGCAGTCAAGACTTGTTTCTGTGCCTGGTACAGTCCGTCTGCAGCGTGCATGATCCCACCCTTAGGCGCCATGAGGTCGATGAAAGATTGCCTGTTGCCAGAGAAACAGTTAATGATCTTGTTCCTCGCTCCTTATGACAGTCAGATGGTCTGGAATTACTATGGAAACTTGTAACTACACTCGGATCCTAATCACCGATGCCTCCAGGCCGCCGCTAAGGTAATTTCCTAGGTTCCACTGCCATACGCCATTATTCTCTCTCTTGCTCGCTCTCAGTCGCATGGTTTATTTCTTCATTTTGTACGTGTTATTTGAGTGCTTAAGTCTATGGTTTTTATTTATTGAACGGACGTTGTCTCCCAGTTCAGTAATAACTACTTTGTACCCACACCTATTTCGTGTGAGCTTCATTATTAACATATTTATATGTCTTTCCTAAAATTATAGAAATTAAATTGAATATATCGGGCGAATTTGAGTGCCGTTTCCGTAATATCACGCTGCTTTAATATGTGGTACAATCACATTAATGTGATCATCGCCTACATTCGACATCAACGCGCAGTAACCAATCACAGACGGCACATAGCAGCACTAGCGCTAGAGGGGGTATGCAGCGTGTCGGGGGAACGTGGAAAACAATGCAGTCGTAGTCGTATTGAGAAAACGGGGCGATTTATATGACTTCCAACAAGGCATGATCATTGGCTTTCTGCTCAAGGGTGGAAGCATGTACGAAAATGTTTGCTTGCCGCCGGCATGGCAAATAGGCGCTGTCAAAAACCGGCCCCGAGGCACCTGTAATGCACAACGGGCCATAATGACACAGGTGAATGTGTTGTGTCTAGACAAGACAGCCTAGACACAATGAGAGGAATCCGAAAGGCACGCGCTAAGTTAAAGCAGGATGGCATGGGGTCTGAAACAGGATACGTAATGAATGCTATAAAGAAAAGTACGTAGCTTCTGGAATACTTAACTTTAATCCATCCTTTTGGTACATCTGGAGATTGTGGCGATACAAGTGAGACTCTTTAGATACATGCAATGTTACTAATGGCGCCTTGCTAGGTCGTAGCCATTGACTTAGCTGAAGGCTATTCTAACTATTGGCTCGGCTAATGAGCAATGCTTCGTCCATGTAGTCGCTAGCAAAGTCTTCCGTACAACCGGGGCGAGTGCTAGTCCGTATCTCGAGACCTGCCTTGTGGTGGCGCTCGGTCTGCGATCACACAGTGGCGACACGCGGGTCCGGCATGTACTAATGGACCGCGGCCGATTTAAAGCTACCACCTAGCAAGTGTGGTGTCTGGCGGTGACACCACAGAATGACCGTTGCGGAGATGTGTACAGGCGAATAGCCGTGCAACTGTTGGGAAACTGACCGCCCAGATGAACCAAGGGGCTACCAGCAGGGTCTCCTAAACGATCGTTCATCGAACGTTGTTGCGTACAAGCCTTTGCAGCAAGGGCCCGGTTCATGGATCCATGCTCACTGCTGTTAATCGCCAACGAAGGCTGGAATTTGCACGCCAATACCGCATCTGGACGTTCAGATGAATTACGTTTTACCCTCAGTCTGAAAGATGGCCGTTAGTGTGTTCGGTGTAAAACGTCTGAAAGCAAACAACTTGCATGCGTTGTGGTCTGGGGAATGTTTTCGTGGTATTCCCTGGGTGATCTCGTCATTCTGGAAGGCGTAGTACATCAACACAAGTATACATTTATCCTTGGGGACCGTGCCCATCTCTACATGCAATTTGTTTTTTCTCGGCACGATGGCATCTATCAGTTGGACAATGTGGTTCCAGGATGAGCTTACTGTACTCCTCTGTCCATCAAACTTCCCGGGTTTAAACCCAATCGAGAATCTTTGAGACCACCTCGCTACGGCCGTTTGCGCCAGCGATCCTTAATCGAGAAACCTAGCGCAGCTGTACACGGCACTGCAATCGGCATGGCTCCACGTTCCTGTCGGTACATTCCAGAAGCTCATTTGCTCTCTTCTTGTATGTGTCGCAGCTGTCAGCCATGAGAAAGGTCGTTATTCAGGCTTCTGACAAATGGTCAAGTTAATGTGTCTGTACAGTACATTACGTCACAGCTTCTTAGTGTGGCCTACCTCGTCCGTTATATTACGAGATTAGCAATCCTCACTAAGATGTTGCACCAGTAATATCATGGACATAGCATTGTTTCCATCATTGTAAACAACAATTACAGCCATGACACTCAGAGTGTTAATTAGAGTTGTGCTACCCCTTACTGTCGTTAATCTATCATCACGCCTCATCTACTCCACTGTGGTTGTGAAGAGGAGGTTGAATCATGCCTTCAGTAGGAGATGAATTCGATGTTTTACGCGCGATCAGGGCAGAGTGTAGCATAGTGGGCGCTCGCTTCCGCGCCACACGTCTGGAAATGCAAACGTCTTGACAGAGTTCACTCGTAGGGAATGTCAAAGAATCCTATAACAATTCATGGTCGCTTCTAACGTCTCAGAAAACAAATCTCTTACAATGAAAGGCAAGTAAATAGCTGTTAGCTGTAAAGCTGCAGAAAGCAGGCGACGAGAGGTACTCTTCCAAGGACAGAGTGCTGGATACGTACTGATGAAGACATGCCGCCGGTATGAACGACCGTGACGAACGCAAGCCAGATACGTGGGGGAAGGTCGCGCAGACTCGGGAAGGCCGACTTCGTAGAAAAGCGACCATAAATCTTGGAATCGTGCTGGAGATTACACGCCAAGGTGCTGCTGCTCCAGGGTGAAGTTTTCATCAGCTGCGCGTCTTTAATTGCGTATTTCTCGACGTACTGACCCGATAGGACTGTATTTCGTATCTGTAGCCACATAAACACTATTATTAATATTTTGTGTCGGTCGTCTGGCTGTATTCATTATTCATGCGGAACAACACAAATTTCTCTCCTCTGCCAACCTTTTCATTTCAAAGTAGAACTTACACCCACATCTTCCATTATTCGTTGCACTGATTCCCATCTCTGTATCTCCCAACAATTTTTGCCTTGTACTGCTCCCTCCGCTACTATGGAAGCTATTTCCTGACGTTTCAGCTAGTGTCGTATTATTATCTTCCTTCTTCTATTGTGTACCATACAGTCCTTTTCTCGCCAATACTGCGGAGAATCTCAAGTCTTTTGAATCGACTTAATTTTTACTACCTTTCTCAAACATCACAATTCAAATACTTCGATTCTCTTGCCGTCCCGTTACCCCACTGTCCATTATTGTGTGCTCCAGACGTACATTCTTAGAAATTTCTTCCTGAAATTAAGGCCTATATTAGATACTAGTAGACTTCTGTTTGCGAGGAATGCTCTTTTTACCTGAGCTAGTCTGCTTCTTATGTCCCTCTTATTTCGCTCGTCATGTTTTATTTTGCTTTCAAAGCAGCAAAATACCTTGACTTTGTCTACTTCGCGGTGCCTAGTTTTATTTCTTCTACTCCTCATTACTGTTCAATACTTATTCTGCGCTCTGTAGGGGTTAACTCCATTCAACAGGTCCTGTACTCCCCCCCCCCTCCTCCTTCCAACCCACTTTCACAGAAGATAGCAATGTCGTCGTCTAATCGTATTGATATCCTTTCACCCTGGATTTTAATGCCATTTCTGAGCCTTTATTATACAGTTGATCCTCCACTGCTTCTTCGATATACGGATTGAAAAACAGCGGAAAACGCATACCGGGTTACCCCCTTTTTAAACCGAACACTTCGTTCTCGGTCTTCCATTCCTTTTTTTCCCCCTCTCGTTTCCTCTACGTAATATGTATTACCCATCTTTCCCAACATCATACACGAATTTTTCTGAGAATTACAAACCTTTTTCACACCCTACTCTAGAGTTAAAATTCATTCTGGACGTTTACTAGTTCGACACACCCAATTAAAGGCACTTTCATTTTTTATTCATAGGTGAATGACATTTTATAAGAGCTGTTGAATGCCTCCTACTTCACCATTATAACTCTTTTGATATGCAACTACCTGAGTACCCGGTGTTGCCCGGGTATGTATTTATCGCCATCTTTTGTTGTAGGCCAGCCACTCCCTGACACCACTGCTGCTGCATCAGAGTGCTGAGGTCGCGTTGTGATCAGGAGATCCAGTGTAGCGTGTGAGTGGTCCAGCGCACGTCTACAGGCGCTTGTGACGCAGTGATATCTGTAATAACATTCACTGGTGGAGCAGAGTTGTTGTACCAGACGAAAATACTCTCGTCGGTGCACTAGTGGGTTCCTTACTTTACTCTGAGAGGAGACCGAGTGGAAACTATAGCACATAAAATATTAGTTCACTTTATTACAACACAGATAGTAAGAATTACTTAACTTCGTGCAATCCATTTCCATAGGAACGCCATGATTATTTACAACTGTGCCTGAACATTCACGTATCACTTGACACAGACAAAATACAAGTCTCTCACTCAGAGTGCATTTAACAGCAGCTTTTACGTATAGTTGTGTCTAATACATAGAGCACACAGCTGGCCTACTAGAAGACGATGCTGTCTTAGTCAATGATCACAGACGCTGGCTGTGCGGTTCTGTGGTCGGACGTAAGTAAAAGAGCGGCTGCTGCGGCGTAGCGAAACGTTTCTGGGCGTGTCTACGCCGACATCGCTCATTCGTCATGTAGCTTGCAGCGACTGTCTTCTCTTGTAGTTGCTTTGCGAGGTGCCAACCTTTCTTTGGCACTTCGCTCTTCGGACGACACCACAAGAGTTTACAAAGGTTTAAGGGGGTAGGACGTCAAACGGGCCGACTTGGAGCAGGAGAGGCACCACAGGACATTTTAATTTCCACTGTCTATACTTTTACAAATAAATTCATAAAACTTTAACAGCATGACCAGTAAGGATTCAGTATTAATACTCAAAAACGAAACAAAACAAATTTTTTTTGCATGTGAAATTTCACCATTTTTCCACATACTACTGGTTGCATATGTTGCTATAGGTACACTTTTCTTCCTAAGTAAGAGAGATTGTTCGATGACTTTTGCACAGAATACAAACCATAGTTGCAGGTGTATGAAACTCTTGAAGGTATTTAATTTATGAAAAAATGAATGAACTGTTACATTTTAAACTTCATGTTTAGAAAAAATTCAAGTTTTATACTTAATTGTCTCAATTTTTTCCACAGTTTCTTAATAGATTTGGGAATTCTAGAGTTTCATACACCTGTAACTACTGTTTGTATGCTATGAAAAATTCATCGAAGAATCTCTCTTACTTAGGAAGAAAAATGTACCTATAGCAACAAATGCAGCCAGTAATAAGTGAAAAAATGATGAAATTCCACATGTAAAAAAAGGTATTTTGCTACGTTTTTGAACTTCCACTGCGATGAGTGTGAGTCCTCAATCCTTCCTGGTCATGGTGACAAAGTTGTATGAATACATTTGTAAAAGTATAGATAGTAGAAATTAAAATGTCCTGTGGTGACTCTCGTGCTCCAAGTCGGCCCGTTTGACGTCCTACCCCCCTCAACTGTCTTCAGAGCTCCAGTTAGGCGGCCGGGCGCGAACGCAAGTGCTGCGAAGCATCGCTGATACCTCGTCAGCTTGTCGTGACGTCGTCGCCGTAGGTCAGTGCCACGGCTCCATGCCGTTGCTTGCGTTGGTCCTGCCCACCCAGCGCTCTCGTAGACAGCTCGTCGTAAGCTCAGGTGGAGACTGCCGACTACAGTCCAGGATGCCGGTTGTCGTGAAGACTAGGCCCTACTCACCCACCGTGAATGGACGAAAGCTGCAGCAGATGCTGATGAGTCGGCCAGAAAGTTGTGCAGAAGCGGCTTGCCTGGACGGTGCGAAGACACCAGTTTGCAGATCATCAACGATGACCAGAAGTGGAGGATGGCTGGCCGCTGACCCCTGGTGACCTAATAGGCAGCAGTGACAGACCGCGACTGTGGTATGCACCATGTTGGCAGCCTCTCGGCTTTGGAGTCAGCAAGCGAGTAGCAGGCTGGCGTGTCGTGGTTTCACTGCAACTCAATAGACAAACTGTCGTTCACTGTGATTGTACTAACGTGCACACACTTGTAACATGGCAGAATGGTTATAGGTCTCTCTAGTTAATAGGTCAAGCCCGTTGCTAGAGCGTGCCGGACGTGTGTGTGGCCATGTCGCCTCATTGACATGTGCTTGCCCACTTGATACATTGCTCGGAGGGATTGAATTTAAGGGGCTGGCCCGACGTTTAGTTAAATGATCTGATGATTATTATGTTAATATCGCGCAACAGATAACGCGGGGGAGGGCTCAAACAACCAAGTGGGCAAGTCAGTAAAGGCAACGCTCTATCATGATCTATAAGGACACCACTTTGTTGGTAACATTGCTCTCTACACAGGACTGGGGTTTGTAATGATCATTAAATTCATGACATTGCTCTCGACACAGGACTGGGGTTTGTAATGACCACTAAATCCATGACAACCAGTTTTTAGGTCATTTATTGTCTAGATCCCAGAAATTTTACAAACTTAATATGGCATTTATTATCTATATTCCCCAAAACTTTCCAAATTTAATAACTGCAGCAAACAAAGTCAAGTCAAATATCTTCTAGTTTTGTCTCGCACTGAAGGTGCTGAAACTAACAGGCATCTCGTTTCTACTTAAGCACTGGGAAAGAGGATGGGACTACGTTGCTGCCCTTGTGGTCCGTCTGCTGGGACAGTGATCGAAATTCGTACCCAAGATTACTACTAGGACCGAATATCAAAAATCCTCTTTGGCGGAAAAACGGGGGAACAAAGCAGACACAAACATCTCCCATATTCACAAAAGAAAGCAAATTCTTAAATAAAACATCCTGTGAAATACGGCACGCGCAGATAATCAGTTAACAGCACACATAAGCATCCTCACCTTAACTAATTTGCAGTAACGAACTGGTAGCTCGCTGGTAGTGCAATTCGGCACCACGTTGGTGATCGATACCAACAACTAATTTCTTTGTACTCACCCCTCTGTTCGTTCTTGCTTTCCATACTATACAATCATCCACACGCTCAACCTACTCTTTATCAAAGTAGTTAGGACTTACTGCTTGCAAATGGGGGTTAAAAAGGAACTGTGAACAAAATTTATGGGATGGCCTAGAAAAATTTTACGTCACACGCTTAGAACCTTAAGTATGTCACACACGTATCTCCTACCAGGTTTCACACGGAATCGTCATCCAAATTACTCATCAGCCGTTACGACCACGTGTTAACTAGGAGGGGTGAGAGGCCCCAGGTTACTTTAACATTGCCAAAAAAAAAAAAAAAAAAAAAAAAAAAAAAACAAAAAAAAACACGCTGCTTCTAAAAGTGAAATTATACGATTCTTTTTCAGAGCTATTGCTGCTATCGTGTGCTGAAGGCACCAAGTGATTGCAGCAATATAAATGAAATACGCTAGCCCCCATGCTCGCCTCTGAAAAAGAAACCCTAACTGAAAACTTTAATTGTAAAGACAAAATTTCTAAAAAAAAAAAATGAATGAATGGCCGTAACGACACACTAACTATTTCAATCCTGAAAAAGAGCGGATTAGTAACAGTGTAAAACATAATACCTCATCCCACAATGAAATTGGCGGCGAAGACGGAGATTGCCCTCGATTCCGTCCGCTCAGTTCAGCCGCTACCCCAAGAGTGACTATCATGGCGGCCCTCAACGGCCGTTCCCTTGCATGGAGTGGAGGGGGACCTGTTACCAACCCCGGAATACCCCCTGGCAAACAGGTGCATCATCTCTGTCTTTACTCCAGGCTTAGGTTAGCACTAACCGATTTACAGGGTGACCACATCTCTGCCTTGGCACTACCAGCAGACGAACTCTTAATACAAACCCCAAACTTAATCAACCCAAGGCAACGTAGTGGGGTTAGGGAAAGGAAGTGCATTTATGTAATTACGAATTGAAATAAACATGTAGTCCACCTCTTCACTCGAGATATCCAACTATTTAAACTAAAAAAAAATGTTGTAAGTATATTCAGTATAATGCAACAAAAAACTAATTGTAATGAGATGGAACAAACTGTTCCCTCTCACCGTTTCTATGACATAGTGGCTCTGGGTGTACAAGCACATTTGTCTTCATTTATCAGCGTTCCTTGCCTCCCTGTGATAATTTTAGTAATCATTCTGGGTCGCTGAGCTTGGCCCTTTCTATGTTTGATTTTGTTGTGGCTTTGGGACAGTGAAGTTACAACGTGTTTCCTCACAGTTCCTTTTCGGGTCTGCTACAACAGCTGCACAGCTTGTTGACATTACGACTGGTACACCAGTCCAATGGCTAACTTGCTCGTTTCTGAGCTTACGTGGTTCAAATGACTCTAAGCACTATGGGACTTAACATCTGAGGTCATCACTCCCCTGGACTTAGAATTACTTAAACGTGCCCGAGGCAGGATTAGAACCTGCGACCGTAGCAGCAGCGCGGTTCCAAACTGAAGCGCCTACAACTTCTCGGTCACAGGGGCCGGCTTCTGGGCTAACCTGGTAGCAATTTAACAAAATTTTAAGCGTGCACAATAAAATCAGCCTGTTGTGAAACATTTCTGTTAGTCCATCTTGTCCTTCCCGTTTCTCTGTCAGTCTCCTCCTCCCCCTATGTCAGTTACCTCCTCCCCTCTCCCTGTTCATTCCTCCCCTCCTTCTCCATCTACCTCCTCCTCTCCCATCTCTCTGTCCATCTCCTCTCCCCTCTCTCTACCGATCTCCTCCTCTCCCCTCTCTCTGACCATCTCCTCCTCTCCCCTCTCTCTGACCATCTCATCTTCCTTCTCTCTCTGTTTCCACCTCCTTCTCCCTCTGCTGATCTCTTCCTCTCCCTCTCTCTCCTCTTCTTTCCCTTCTCTGTCCATTTCCTCCTCTTCTCTCTGTCCACCCCCTCCTCTTTCCTTTCCCGGCCCCTGCCCTCTCCCTGACACTCCCCCCCCCCCCCCCCCACCCGCCCTCTCCATCTGTGCTCTTCTCTTTCTTCCTCCTCTGTATCTGTCCATCCTCTCCTCACCCCTTCTCTCTCCATGTCATCACTCGAATACGAAGTTGCTGGTTCTTACCCCCACAATATTTCTTTCCAGATAATACATAGCATCTGTCCCAAATTTGGTTGAACTCAATCCAAGGATTTAGGGGAAGCTTTTTACTCGTGGCTTTGCCCATGTATGGAAATGTTACACGTATTTCACACGTATTTAACGTATTTTACACACATATGTATGCGTAATTTAATTGTATCTCTAGCGAATTTCACGCTGTAGTCTCATTTTCTCGCAGCTCAATGTTTATGACCTCGCATCTCCTGAACTATATGTCGTACAATGATATAATTTTGCAGGTACGTTAAGAGGTGTATTTGAATACTGTCGGCAAAATGCGCAGCGAATAAAGTTGACAGTAAAGAGGAAATAAATTAAAACATCATGCCTACTACGGCAGGTTTACTGCATGAACAACGAAAATTTATCAAGCGATAAATTTTTTTCATCATTCTGCAAGGATTGTCAGCGAGGAAATGTTTCGCAAAGATTTGAAATTGTTTG
This sequence comes from Schistocerca serialis cubense, assembly GCF_023864345.2. NCBI lineage: Eukaryota > Metazoa > Arthropoda > Insecta > Orthoptera > Acrididae > Schistocerca > Schistocerca serialis. Next base: position 374,526,909 of record NC_064643.1, on the reverse strand, counting down.
TAAAGTTTGTTGAAAGTCACTTAGTGCTCTCTTTCTCAAGTACTAGATGAATAAAATCTAGGTATTCGCTCGTCTTGGGCCACTCTCCTGTTTCACTCCTACCCCCACCTATTCGATAGATAGACTGTTCTCAGACCCGGAGCGATTCTTTCCAGATGATAAGTGATTTGTGTACCATATTTGGCTGAATACGGTCCAGTGGTTTAGGAGGAGATGTGGAACATACATGCAGACATTTTTTGTAATACTTATGGATTCCAGAAGACGGAAAAGTCCTATTATTGCGGTCTCCAAATAAATCGATCTTACGGGATTAGTCGGAATAGCACAGCATGGTCCGCTGTATATCTTGGGATTGTCTACGATTTAATGTGTCTCGTATAAGAATGCAGCCATTACTTACATTGTGTTAATGTGTCTGATTTTTAATTTAAAGGACTCCCGTTCGACTAACTGTCTTTGACTCAATAAGTTGCCCTCATTACATCAACCCTTGTGCTCGGGATGGAAAAGATTCCTTAAATGCAGAAGAATCAATAGAAGTGGGCTGGTAAAGCAATAGGCAACAGGCAACTCCACTGAACGTAAATACTTGTAAGTAACTCAGATAACTAAACTTAACTCCGTTCGAACAGGCCGTGGAAGGCCCAACGGCTCCGACCGGCCGCCATGTCATCCGCAGCCCTCAGGCGTCACTGGATGCGGATATGGAGGGGCATGTGGTCAGCATACCATTCTCCTGGCCGTATGTCAGTTTACGAGACCGGAACCGCTACTTCTCTATCAAGTAGCTCCTCAGTTTGCCTCACAAGGGCTGAGTGCATCATGCTTGCCAACAGCACTCGGCAGACTGGATGGTCACCCATCTAAGTGCTAGCCCAGCTCGACGCGCTTAACTTCGGGGATTTGACGGGAACCGGTGTTACCACTGCGGTAAGGCCGTTGGCAAGTAACTCAGATACCGACTCAAAACAAAAATAAAAAAAAAAATAAAAAATGAATAGTAGCCATACGGTTTGTTTTCGGAGTGGAATTTGCTCGGGAAGGATTTACCAGAACGAAAATGGGAAAGATAGTGAGTTAGAAGTTCTGCCATTATGCAGGTGTTGCCTTTTAGGAGACAGAGGCGTAGGTATCTGTACAAAACAGGCAAAGTGACTGTGATGTAATAGCATTATTCCCGCATTTCATTACCTTTTTTTTTAATTTTTTGCATGTGAAAGAGAAATAAAAGTTCGAGTTCACAGTTATTTCACCATTTTCGTCATCTGAAGTGGAACGCTGGAGCTAAGAGGCGTCAGTTTTTGAACAAAAAAGGGCAGCGTTCAACAAGAATTACTGGAAACGTAAAACTGAAATCATGAAGTCTTTCTCGCTGTGAGACGACAGAACTGAATTACGACAGAATATGTACTGACAGTCGAGCAATACAAAACTGCCTTACAACAACGAGGAAGAGGTAACGTTAGTTTACGGTCTTTGCTGGTAATAAAGTTGTGGTATTGTTATGAGCGCGCAGCTAATTATTAGGGCCCGTAAATATCTATTTACGAGCAGGGTGGCAGCTGCGTATCTAAAATTACTGTCGTCCTTTAATAAATCGAGCCAACAGAGGGCAACAAAGAAGTTGCAGAACTGGTCTTCATTATTTTATCCATGCAGACCATACGGCGTCGGAATACGAAGTTGTCGCCTCTTCACCGTTAGTAGATATATACGATATTGCAGTGCCTGTGTTATTCAGAATTACGATGCAAAGGTCCTTCGGACATTCCTGCATGTGCAGAGGTGCAGGCACTGCAGCGACTACAGCCCTTGTGGAATACATTAAATATAATCGCAGTTGTGAATATGGACAACCATCAGCTGTATAATGGGATGACGAGAGTAAAAATTTGTGCCGATCGGGACTCAAACCCGGCTTTACCGCTTATCGGGAGCGGTCGCCTTATCATCTGGCTATGCGAGTGCTCGAAAGAACTTTGTGTCGTAATTCGGAATAACAAAGGCACTGTAATACTGTATTTATACGCCGACACCGGGCAAGTGACTTTCAAGTAAAATGTCTCACCTGTATGGGAATATACACTACTGGCCATTAAAATTGCTACTTTACTTTACTTTACTTTACTTTACTTTACACGTGGCTAAGGCCTTATCGACCATACACCTGCTCTACGAGCCTCTTCCAATAATTTCTATCCAGGGAAATTGTTGTCCAATCAGAGTTGATGCCCATCCTAGCTGCATCTTCCCGGATATTCTCCTTCCACCTAATTCGAGGTCTTCCTCTTCTTCTCTTTCCTTCTAATTTCTTAGTGGATGCTATTTTGGGTAGTCTGTTCTCCGGCATCCTTGCTACATGACCAGCCCAGTTCAGTCTTCTCTTCTTTAACATTTCCACAATGGTACTATGTTTGTACAGCTCCCGTAGTTCTTCATTTTTCCTTATCCTCCACTCCATGACATTTTCATCGAAGATTGGTCCAAATATTTTTCTTAGTATTGTTCTTTCAAATATCAACAGTTTTTCTTCATCTTTTTTCCTGAATTGCTACACCAAGAAATAATTCAGATGATAAACGGGTATTCATTGGACATATATATTATACTAGAACTGATATGTGATTACATTTTCACGCAATTTGGGTGCATACATCCTGAGAAATCAGTACCCAGAACAACCACCTCTGGCCGTAATAACGGCCTTGATACGCCTGGGCATTGAGTCAAATAGAGCTTGGATGGCGTGTACAGGTACAGCTGCCCCTGCAGCTTCAAAACGATACCACAGTTATCAAGAGTAGTGACTGGCGTATTGTGACAAGTCACTTGTTCGGCCACCATTGACCAGACGTTTTCAGTTGGTGAGAGATCTGGAGAATGTGCTGGCCAGGGCAGCAGTCGAACATTTTCTGTATCCAGAAAGGCCCGTACAGGACCTGCAACATGCGGTCGTGCATTATCCTCCTGAAATGTAGGGTTTCGCGGGCATCGAATGAAGGGTAGAGCCACGGGTCGCAACACATCTGAAATGTAACGTCCACTGTTCAAAGCGCCATCAATGCGAACAAGAGGCGACCGAGACGTGTAACCAATGACACCCCATACCATAACGCCGGGTGATACGCCAGTATGGCGATGACGAATACACGCTTCCAATGTGCGTTCACTGCGATGTCGCCAAACACGGGTGCGACCATTATGATGCTGTAAACAGAACCTGGATTCATCCGAAAAAAAATGGCGTTTTGCCATTAGTGCACCCAGGTTCGTCGTTGAGCACACCATCGCAGGCGCTCCTGTCTGTGATGCAGCGTCAAGGGTAACCGCAGCCATGGTCTCCGAGCTGATAGTCGATGCTGCTGCAAACGTCGTCGAACTGTTCGTGCACATCGTTGTTGCCTTGCAAACGTCCCCATCTGTAGACTCAGGGATCGGCACGTGGCTGCACGATCCGTTACAGCCATGAGGATAAGATACCTGTCATCTCGACTGCTAGTGATACGAGGGCGTTGGGATCCAGCACGGGGTTCCGTATTACCCTCCTGAACCCACCGATTCCATATTCTGCTAACAGTCATTGGATCACGACCAACATGAGCAGCAATATCGCGATACGATAAACCGCAATCGCGATAGGCTACAATCCGACCTTTATCAAAGTCGGAAACGTGATGGTACGCATTTCTCCTCCGTACACGAGGCATCACAACAACGTTTCACCAGGCAACGTAGGTCAACTGCTGCTTGTGTATGAGAAATCGGTTGGATACTTTCCTCATGTCAGCACGCTGTATGTGTCGCCACCGGCGCCAACCTTGTTTGAATGCTCTGAAAAGCTAATCATTTGCATATCTGAGCATCTTCTTCCCGTCGGTTAAATTTCGCATTTGTAGCACGTCATCTTCGTGGTGTAGCAAGTTTAATGGCCAGTAGTATACATAATGGATGTACGAGAACAGGTTGTAGACACGTGGTTGATGACATATGGAAGTTTGGTTATGGCCATGAGTCATGCTCGGACAGCCGAACGGTAGGTCGACTGCCCGCGATACGCGGGTAATCCAGATTCGCGTCCTGGTCACTATAGACATTGCATTATACGGCTGATGGTTATCCATATTCGCAACTGCGAGTACATTTAACGTATTTCGTAACGACTGTAGTCGCCACAGCGCCTGTTCTTTCGGGCATGCATCCATCAAGTGCTGCGGTAAACGAGCCATAGCACTCAGTGGCTCACTACCACTGAGCTTACGAAAATTTGTTAGAAATTAAGTCTTATGCTAAAAAATTTGAAGCGCTCTGAAAGGGACGAAAAAAGGAAGCTGTGGCTTTAACGTCCCGCCTACGACAAGCCCGGAAAAGGACTATTCCGGTTTCCACATGGACCTATTTAGGGAAGCCGTGGAAAACGTAAATCTAAATCGCGAGACGGAGTTTGGAATCTCGCTCCTCGTGACTGCGACCTCAGTTTATCGATTGGTAAATGAGACGGATATTTCCATTTGTTTGTTTGCTGCCGCTAAAAACAAAAGAGTATTAAAAACAAAGTTGGGTACAACTTTTGCCCAAGTTTGTAAATCAAACGAATCACACATTGACGTGAGAAAAGTATTAGCATAGCGACATGCACATATACAGATGGTGGTAGTATAGCGAACACAAGGTATGAAAGAGCAGTGCATTGGCGGAGCTTCCGTTTGTACTCCGTTTGTGATTCCGACGTGATTATGGCCTCAAGATGGGAATTAACAGACTTTTAACGCGGAATGGTAGCTGGAGCTACACACGCATGGAACATTTTATTTCGGGTATTGTTTGGGAATGCAGTATTCCGAGATCCACAGTGTCAAGAGTGTGCCGAGAGTTCCAAATTTCGGCGATTACCTTTCACCACGGACAGCGCAGCGGCCGACGGTCTTCAGTTAACGACCAAGAGCTGAGGTGTTGACATAGAGTTGTCAGTGCTGACAGACAAGCAATACTGCGTGAAATAACAGCAGAAATCGATTTGCGAGGTACGACGAACGTATCTGGCAAAGCAGTGTGGCGAAATATGGCGTTAATAGGATATGGCAGCAGCCGACCAACGCGAGTGCCTTTGCTAACAGCACGAAATCGCCTGCAGCACCTGTCTTGGGCACGCGACCGTACCGGCTGGACTCTAGACGACTGGAAAACCGTGATCTGAAACTTCCTGGCAGATTAAAACTGTGTGCCGGACCGAGACTCGAACTCGGGACATAGCACTTGCCCGTGAAAGGCAAAGGTCCCGAGTTCGAGTCTCAGTCCGGCACACAGTTTTAATCTGCCAGGAAGTTTCATATCAGCGCACACTCCGCTGCAGAGTGAAAATCTCATTCTGGAACCATGATCTGGTTAGATGAGTCCCGATTTCAATAGGTATGAGCTGACGGTAGGGTTCGAGTGTGGCAGCGGCTCCACGAAGCCATGGACTCAAGTTGACGACGAGATACTATAGAAGCTGGTGGTGGCTCCATAACAGTGTGGGCTGCGTTTACATGGAATGGACTAGGTCCTCTGGTGCAACAGAAGCGATCATTGACTCGAAATGGTTAAGTTCGGCTGTCTGGAGACCGTTTGCACCTATTCATAGACTTCATGTTCCCGACGATGGAATTTTTATGAATGACAATGCGCCATGTCACCAGGCCACAATTGTTCGCGGTTGGTTGGAAGGACACTCTGCACAATTCGAGCGAATGATTTGGCCATCCAGGTCTCCCCTCATGAATCCCATCGAACATTTATGGGACTTACTCGAGAGGTCAGTTCGTGCACAAAATCCTGCACCGGCAACACTTTCGCAAATATGGGCGGCTATAGAGGAGGCACGACTCACTGTTTTTGGAGGGGATTTCCAAAGACTTGTTGAGTCCATGCCACGTCGAGATGCTGCAATACGCCGGGAAGAAGGAGATCCGACAGGATGTTAGGAGGTGTCCTATGACTTTTGTCGCTTCAGTGCATGACGCGCCTTTGAATGATGCTCGAAATCATGTCCAGTAAATGAGATGCCGATTGGGAATTTCAGGCTCAACGTGTAAGTCAGAATTTTATAGGATATTTGTCTGCCGGATTTTGTAGGCCAAGGGGTTTACTGTTGGTGGCCTTGAGGTCACTGAAAGGTGCACCAAATGTTTTTCTAATCTATTTTATTTTTTAGTTTTAGACAAATTATTTCACAACGCGTTTGACCGTTTATTTTCTCTTTTTAATTTCCAATTTTGTTCACAAGGTAGAATACCTCATTTGTCCATTTCCCACGCTTCATTTGACTGTGACAATTCGGGCAAAACTTTCCCCTTAGATCACTAATTCACTTCTTCTTAATTGCCGTGATTATTTTCAAATAATGGCTATTTCTTTGGAGAAGGACATTTTACGCTGGTCAATCTCAAATCACTTTTGTCCAGATGAAAATTCGGATAAAAATCCATTGTTTAATTTCTAGGAAATCTTGTTTTCGCTCCACTCAAACATTTGACGAAAAGCAAGCTGGAATTGAGTCGTTTTGGTCGGTCGAGTAATATTTAGGGTAAAAACTTTCTGGCAGATTACGATATCCTTTCTTGCAGACATGCTAGGCACACAAGGTATGCGAGAGAACTTCTGTGAAGTTTGGGAGGTAGGAGAGAGGTACTACTGGGAGTAATGTTGTCAGGGTGGGTCGTGAGTCGTACGTGGGTAGCTCAGTCAGTGGAGTTTTTGCCTACGGAAGGGAAAGTTTCGAGATACGAGTCTCGGTCAGGCACACAGTTTTAATTTGACAGGCAGTTTCAAATCGGCGAACTTTGTTGAACGCTATTCTTATAGCTTATGCAGTTTGTAATGGTACTTGAATTACGGCACCTCACCTCAACCTCTCGATATCAGCAATATTCTACTGAGTTTCTGTAAAATAGTTAACATATTTCTGTGACAACATTCAGATTACGTTTCAATAATGTAGAGGTACTTCGATACATCGATATGTATATATTACAATGATATTATTCTTATGTGTATTTCTTTTGTCACTATGATCTTTAACGTACTTGTAACTCTAATTTTGGGCGGGTAAGCGGTTATTAGAGAGTCAAGTCTTGGTCGTCATGTTGAAAAGACGCAAATTGTAGTCAGTTTATGAAATGTGAACTTTAACAGTGAGGTAGATATTTTCAAGTATGTTTTATATTGTGAAGTGATGTTGCAACAAAAGTAATAAAAAAGAAGTGTAACTTAAATTCGGAGTACTAAATATTTTTTTATATCACCATTGCGCTAAGTTGCGAAAGTTTAATCTTCAAGAATGGTTTATGAAACACATCTATAAAACTTTTGAATATCACAGAATAACACCTAGGCCTCTTTGCATCCGAGCTTGGAATCATCACTACCTAGATTTTCGACGATTGAGCCATGAGTTCACAACGAGACCACGAGACCAGCGTGGCAAACACGAAAAGATGAGTGTCTAGTTTATCTATTATTTCATGAAATGACGTTATTAACTGTGCTCTAATGGCACCTGCTACATAATATAACTTTGTTGTTGCCCAAAAATGCAATATTTAGCAGCGTGAGCAACACTACAATCATAATTAATTTTTGACCTTTGTTGTGGTAGGGTTGTTAGAAGTTGCACCAGATTCTACAAGTCTCTTAAGTGGAGAACTGAAGCATAATTTCCATATCGAAGTATTAAAGGAAAATAAACAATTAATTTATTGAAACACTGTATAAGAGCGGTTATCGTAATAGGCCGAAAGAAACTATGGAGCAGTAATCGCTTCTTTAAGAGGCTAAATGACTGCTCTGGTCGCCAGTAACCGAATGTAATAACTGAGTTAATTTTAGTATGTAAGGAATTAAAAACAAGATAAATAAATTAAAAAGAAAAAAGAAATGATTAGACCTTCAGATACATGTATATTATTCTTATATTAACAAATTGTGCCTTATAGTACAAAATGGTAACCCTATAATAATTCGACAAGATTTCCTCCCCGATTTCAAGGACCCAGGAGATAAAAACCACAGTAGATACGACAGTGAAAAATGCACCACGTTGTGGAGCATCTCAGAGAATTTATATTCCCGCGTCAGAAGTGCCAAGTACCGTCACCAGAGTGCAGCATGGTCGCATGAAGCGAAAGTGGTGACTCCACAGCAGCGCGCGCAAGCAGTAGTGTGGTTTGCAGAAACAAAATCGCCGATTACTGTGCAAAGAAGTTATCGTCGTGTGTATGAATGTGATCCACCTGATGTGAAAACAATTGAGGAATGTTATAGGAAGTTTCTGGGAACAGGAAGTGTTCTGAAACATTCTGACAGTGCACATTACGAAGAGACATTGGAGGATATCAGACAAATATTTCTCAGAAGCCCACGTAAGTCAATTCGTCAAACATCTAGGCAACTTGATGTACCTCGATCAACATTGCATCGTGTAGTTCACCAGCGTCTTCGTATGTGTGCTTACAAAGTGTAAATTCTGCATCTGACGCTGAACGACAGACCACGCCGACAACAATTTGCTGCAGATATGCTGCAGCGTCTTGACATGGTTGCCATCTTCCTGGTAAGATGTTTATTCTCAGATGAGGCAACCTTTCATCTATCAGCAAGGTTTAACAGGCATAATGTTCGGATTTGGGATTCGCAAAATCCGCACATTTTCATTGAACATGTTCGTGATAGCCCTAAACTAAAGGTCTGGTGCGGGCTAATGCACGACAGGAATGTTGGACCGTTCTTCTTTGCGGAACAAACGGTGAATGGGTCAATGTATCTGGACATGTAGGAGCAGTTTGTGTACCCTCAGATATAAGACTTGCAAGCCAACAAAATTTTTCAACAAGATGAGGTTCTGCCGCATTGGTTAACGGAATTTCGCAAGTTCCTGGATAGGAAATTTCCCAATCGTTGGATCGGATGCGGAGGACCCATTGCCTGGCCACCACGTTCACCCGACATTACGCCGCTTGATTTCTTCATGTGGAGATTCGTGAAGGACAGCGTTTATGCGACCAAAGTGGACGATATTCCTACGTTGCGACATCTTATCAGTAATGCTATTGCAACAATAACAGAGGAAATGTTACAAAGAACTTGGCAATAAATTGAATATAGACTCGATATTCTACGTGCTTCAAATGGTTCACATGTCGAGGTGTATTGATGATAAATAAATAAATTATTTGAGATGCTCTACAATGTGGTGCATTTTTCATTGTGCGTATCTACTGTGTTTTTTTTCTGCGTCTTTGAAATTGGGGAGGTTTGAGTGGGACACCCTGTATAATAGATGCGCAAATGAAACTACGTTCATGTCTTTGAAAGTCAATAGCTATTGGTCTGCGACCTCATTGAAGAATAGGGAAACTTACTTTTCACTTGCGCATGCTTTAAGTCGACAGGCATCAATGATGCAAAGAATCTATAATGAAATTAATGTCAACTGCAAACTGAAATCTTACCTGCCTGATAACTCCTTTTATTCCATATTTGTGAATGTGTTATAATGCGTATAATACGTGTGTGTGTGTGTGTTTGTGTGTGAGAGAGAGAGAGAGAGAGAGAGATCAACAAATCACTAACATATTATATAAATTCAAGATGGAGGGAGAAGAAAAAAAGGAAAGGGAAGGAGTTAATGATATCAGATGCATGGAGACTTCATGCGGAATCAGCAGCGACGAGCGAAAAGTGTGTACCGGACGGAGAATTGCGTTAACGACTGCGCGACTGGGACCCAGTGTCTATCGCAAAAGCGCGGACTGTCTGGGCGCCCTCCCCCGCCGACTCACATTCTCACCTAGCGCCACCTGTACCACAGTTCTCCGCGATGTCGTCTATGCTCGCTAATTTTAGATTGCCGCTGGACGTTGAACGTAACTGTGTATCTGCACTGAACTGTGGATTCATTGTCCATCGAGGTGCGAAACAACAGACGCATTCATATACATGAATCACAAACAGTTGGCACGTGACATTGAATCTTAGAAAAGGAAGCTGTGTTAGTGCATAGATGGTCGCGTCAATGTCGACTTGCATTGTGTTGGAGCAACGAACTGTGTTGCGTTTTTTGGACAGATAAGCTTTTAAACTTGTGAAAATGCATTGCAGGATGAAAGTGCAGTGAGGTGGTTGGTACGTGTCTCTAAAGCAACTATACGAGTGGCGCAGAAAGCTTAAAAGATGTGTAACTTCACTTGAAGACGTTTCGCGCCAGGGCCAGGCACACCACGCACTGACAAACGATAATATTGCCGCGATGGAAGAGCTTGTGAAGGAAATCAAGCGTATTACTGCAAACGAAATGGTAAATGCTTTGAACATGAGGATTGATTCAGCACACAGTATTGTCTATCACATGCTGAGATAGAATAAAGTATCCGCAAAATGAGTGACTCGTAGGTTGTCTGGCTATGAGTCGTGCCTGTGAGGAATGTTTGCGTCGTTTCTAAGTTAAGGTAACGGTTTTTTTCGTCAGAACTTTTATAGGAAATCAAACGTGGCTGCACTATCACCAACTTGAAACGACAAGATGGAACAAGGAATGCTGCTATAGCATTTCGCTGAAAACGGAACATTCCACGCACCTGACCATTGGCATTCAAGCTCAAATGCCTACTCGAATCTGCTAGAAAATCACATTCGCCCTCTAACAGGAGTAAACGACAAGGACTCCTGACTGCAGGTGTTTTGTTGCAACACGACGCTGCTCATCTCCATACTACCACACACAGCAAGAACCGTCGATAAGACATATGAATGTGTCCAGCATCCACCTTAATCACTAGATATCGCACCGAGTGACCTTCATGTGTTCAAATGACTAAAAGAAGCAATTGGAGGCGAGCATATCAGAAGCAATGAAAAGAAGACAACCCCGCTCAACGAGTGGCAACACTAGCAACCAAATTAATGCTTCTCACGAGATATCGATGCAGTTCCGAAACGACTGTATTCGTGCGTTATACGTAAGGGAATTACGTCGAGAAACGGCATATCTGTAGTTTTTCTGCTTTATTTAATTTCTATAGTAGTAAATAATTAAGCTTTTAATCTGAATGATCCTCCTAAAACGCAGTATTTAATAAATTAAAGGTAGCTTTAGAATAATGTGAAAGACAATCATTTAAAGGGTCAGAATGTTACGAATTTTTACATTTGGAAAGTAATTTACACACTTATACTTTCCACATCATAATAAATGCAAATCACTAACCACTGTATAAGAGTTATCTGCCTAAGAAAGTAGCGGCGAGGAGTGATCTCAAGACCATCATCAGTACTAGCGGAGACTCAAAAGGACAAAGAACCTGAAACCAGCTGAGAATACAGAGAGTTCCTCTACTCCGTAGACGTAGCGTGCTTCAGAAATTTCTGAAGCTATACATTTAAGGAGTCATCGCACCTGTTGCCAAATGAAAAGGAGGCCACGCTAGCGAACATTATCGACGACGGATGTCCTTGGCCCGTCCCTGCCGGCCGTCTCGGCTGGAGTCGACGTTTTGTGTCCACTAATGACGTGCGTTCCCCTACCGCCGTGCACCCTCTTAATGGAGCTACACTGATATCTGAGCCGTTTATCTGAAAGCCTCTAGGGAAGGCGCAGCAGCGCAATCAGTAACCCTTCTCGTCAAACAATCCTAGCACCCCTCCCGCAAATCCGGGGTTATACTGCACCCCTGTGACTTCACCCCTATTCTGATATAGCACCTTACTTTCTGTCGTCTGTTATGGTTAATAATTGCCACTGAAAATTACCCTTGAATAATTGACATTGTGAGTCTGTTGTCTGTTAATGGTTCACAAGAGACTCGGTGAGAGTCAACTGATATAGTGCTCCCTTTTGCAGATGACGCGTTTCTTCGACCGTAGAATGATTGTTAATTTGAGATGTCGTGGTCCACGATATACATACACTACATGATCAAAAGTATCTGGGCATCTGTTAGTGGACATTAATGTAAGGTTTATCCGCCCTTTAATCTTCATGACAGCTTGACAACTCTGCTGCCGACACGTTCAATGTGGTGTCTGAGTGTCTGTGGAGGAATATCGACCCATTCTTCCTCAAGAGCCGAAACCACCAGAGAAGGTAATCATGTTGCACGCTGGGGTCTGGAGCGAAGTCGGCATTCTAACTCATTCCAAAGGTGTTCTACTGGGCAGATCAGCCCCTTTCAAGAATGTTATACTCCACAAAGGATTGTCATACACATGCTGCATTACGACACGGAGCGTAGTCATACTGATAAAATATCTCCGAGCTGTTCCTCTACTGTGTATGGTACACAGTGTAGCAAAATGTGTTCTTAGCCCTCAACAGTTATACCGTTTGCTAAAGCACAATAAGGGGACCAGACTTTACCCATGAAAACTACACTGGAGATCCAAAGAAACTGGTACACCTGCCTAATATTGTGTAGGGCCCTCGCGAGGACGCACAAGTGCCGCAACACTACGTGGCATGGACTCGGCTAATGTCTGAAGTAGTACTGAAAGGAATTGACACCATGAATCCTACAGGACTGTTCATAAATCCGTAAGAGTACGAGGAGTGGAGAGCTCCTCTGAACAGCCCATTGCAAGGCATCCCGTATATTCTCAATAATGATCGTGTATGGGAAGTTTCGTAGCCAGCGGAAGTGCTTAAACTCGTAAGAGCGTTCCTGAAGCCACTCTGTAGCAATTCTGGACGTGTGGGGTATCGCATTGCCCTGCTGGAATTGCACGTCCGTCGGAATGCACAGTGGACATGAATAGATGCAGGTGATCAGACACGATGCTTACGTACATATTGTAAGTGGGCTGCTTATGATTTGGCAGCGCTGTGTAGCGCTTTGCATTGGATCTCTGACTGCGCTTTCTTTGTAAGAGACTCTGTGGCTGGTTGGACTCGATGTTGGAAATTAATCGTCAGTAGTGTTGGGCAGTTGGAAGTTAGTCACCAGCAGCGATGGAAGTACTGTTGGGCAGTTGGAGGTGAACAGCCAGCAGTGATGGATGTTAAATGTGAGAAGTTAGCATTGATGGAGGGTAGAGGTCTGAACTGTTAGCCCTGGCTAACGATCTGGAAGTATCCGACTTGGAAATTGAAAATTATTCATGATTATATATCTTTGTACTGGATGTCAATGACGATTTATATTCGTGTGTTAACTGAGTGACACATTATTAAGGTAAAAAAATACATTATTTGGTTTGTAACAAAATCTTTCCTTTGGTAATCACATGCCTATTAGTAGTTAGGGGCTTTACTAAATTAGAATCTTTTATTTAGCTGGCAGTATTGACGCTCGCTGTATTGCATTAGTTCGCGTAATGAAGATTTTTATGAGGTAAGTGCTTAATGAAATGTATCGGTTATTGTCAGGATTGCTTCTTATTCAGGGCCATTCTTTTGTATTAATTATTTGAAGTCAGGTTGTAGCTCTTAAGACATGCGTTTTAGAGCCCATAGTTATTGGACTTTTTTTATGAGCTGTGAGAACTTCACTTTAATTTTAGTGCATAATACCACCTCTCAAAATATGGAAAGGTAATAACATGCGTAGAAGAGATCTCTTCTAACATTACCAAGGAATCACTGTCTAAAGTACCCTGTATATAGCCCTGTAAAACACCGATGGGGTACTCCAGAAATTATCTTTAAAAAAATGGCTCTGAGCACTATGGGACTTAACAGCTGTGGTCATCAGTCCCCTAGAACTTAGAACTACTTAAACCTAACTAACCTAACGACATCACACACATCCATGCCCGAGGCAGGATTCGAACCTGCGACCGTAGCAGTCTCGCGGTTCCGGACTGAAGCGCCTAGAATCGCACGGCCACCGCGGCCGGCGAAGTTATCTTTACGGTCGTCGATTGTCCCTTTAAAAACAACGCACTGAGTTCTATCTTTTAGAAAATCCTGAATCCAGTCACAAACCTGGGCGATACTCGGTAGGCATTCAGCTTTGCAGTGAGGCAGCATCAGCCTTTACAGTTATCGAAGACTTACTGAGATCTCTAAGCAGGCAAGTCTGTCGCACACACATACATGCAGTGGTGGAATTATTTATTGCATCACCTTCTATAGTTCAATACTTTTGTTATAATCATTCAATAAGTTAGGTAATTTGTCTTGATTTCCCTTGGTTTCTATAGGAAGCAAAACACAATAATTTGCATCAATTTTATTTTATTCTCTGATTTCTAAAAAATTAGTTATTTAAATTTCAACTTTTTCTTCAGGATCCGGGTAGTAGTGCAATCGTCCTCTCATCTGTTTTTTTCTGTTGAACTACGAGTGTTAATCTCGGAAGAAACACTGAATATTAGTTTTACGACGTAATACTAGTAGTTTTTATTGTTTTTACAGACACATTTACTTCATTTGAATCTACTGTCGCCACTTAATACTTGGTCGGTCCTCCACATACTTTACTCATAGCTTTACATCGTGTAGGCACTGAGAGAATTAACTTTTTAATGTATTCCTCACTCAGTTCATGAAACAACACATGCACAAGAATCCCCAACAGTAACCTGTCTATTCTGTGGCTACTTTTTTAACACAGCTTGTAAGGTGTCAGGCAAATCCAACACCTTCCATGAAAACCCTGACATGATAAGCAAATCCAGCAGTATGTCACATAGCTCCGAATAAATCGTGACATTAAATTAACCAAAGTAATACGAGTAACGAGGGAGCAAATGGAATACCACAGACTACCACAAGAATGCCTAAATGCATGTCATACCTTCCCAACGTGAGACAGACCCAGTTCCGAGGGGAGAAACGAGAACAGAAGCCGAGAGCAGAACCGTGTTAAGCTGGAAGGCCCTACGATAAGGGACGGACACCCACGTCGCCAGCTAACCGCTAGGACCACTCCAGCGTGAGACTTTTTCGCGTCTCTGTTATGTCAGGACCCCCCCCCCCCCGCCCCCAGCCCATGTTAAAAGCTAGAGCCCTCCAGAAGAACAGTATAGATCTTACGATAACACTAAAAGGACCACACCAGCTGCAAGTTTTAGCGTGAGACTTTTTCGCGTCTCTGTTACGTTGCAAACTTTAAAAACATTGCCCCACCACGAAAAATATAACGTTTCTCATTTGATAGACAGAATTTTTGTAGGCGGAGCTTAAGGTTAACATTGAGACCCTGATTGGTCAGATGAAAACACAGCCAGATAGTTTTTTTAAACCAACTTCGGTAAATTGTAGTAAGGAGAAGTTAGGAGAGAGCTGCTTGCAAGACGGCGAGCTGGACAGAGCTGCGCCGGCCGCCGCCCCCTGACGAACACCGACAAGGTAATGAACGCACGCGATGCCGCATAACAGCGCATAAAGCTTCACTCAGAACTGCAGAAGTCTCATCTATTACACCCCCTTTTTGCGTAATACTAGTGTCAATCGTCAATTAAAGCTCATGGTGTTCACATTTGCCACTTGAAGTAAAAATCTGAAACGCGATGATTTTTCTGTTATATAGTTATTGAGAAGCCACATCAGCCACTGTAATTTACGACAAGTTAGATAAGTAATTAAAGATAATTGAGGGTCACTGTAGACCATTTTGATAGTTTTCTCTCTTGTGAAACTTAATTTAAACCTAGATTATAGATGTGATATGGCATAGGTCATTCTTCGATCCATTGTAGAACTTGGAAACCCACTCAGGGAATATTCGTTCACATTTTTGTTGAACGCAGTTGGTTTTTACCATCCTGTATTAAAACATCTCCTTTTATCAATAGTGCAATTTATAAACAATGTTTTGTGAGTAGAATAAAATTTCCAATGGTAAACTTAACTGCTTTTTCGACGTTATTTTACCAGCTAACTAAAAATAGGAAAGCCTTGAACCCCTTCCACTAAATTTAGTTAGTATTAAGATTCTTTTACAGGGAGTGCAGTGGAGCTGACGCTGAAATCATTAAGTATTTGGTTATATCATCGCTAGTCTCACTGAAGTCCTCTGAACTCTACATGTCATGTGTGGTCTGGCGTCTCCTTACCAGCAACAGGTCCCAGGTTCAAACTAGTCAATTCCCCAAAAAACACGCTCAGAGCGTCGTTGCGGGAAAGTGGTAGGGAGACACGATATAGAACAAACAGACACCACGCAGAACGTTAGAAGCTTTCCCATAACATTCCAACAGTTCTCAATAGGATTGAGATTGGGTCTATTTTCAGCCCATTATAACGTTTGAAGTCCGTTCTGTCTAAAGAAAGTTTTTACGTGAAACTTAGAAACGCGTAACAAGTTCGAACACCATCTGCTTCATACTTGATACAAACATTGATCGCAGGACTTATCTTACGAAGCTCTCTTGCAAGGAGGAGAGTCATCGCAGAAAATACAACTGGAAACATCTTCAAACTGGTCTCTTATTGTGTTGTTAAGTTTCCTTTCAAGGGTGCTGATGGATACATTTGCAATGACTGTCATTTATGAAGTCCAGACGACATACTCTGTGGGTAGAAATGCATCCCTAGACCATTATCCTACTGGAAGCTTGTCTGTGATATACAGGAAGGCAGAAGTTCTTCCTCTAATATTGGACACGCGAACATTTTGCCATCAGACCCATGCAGATTAAATTTATACTCATCTGAAAAGATTACTCTGTTCCACATCTCTGACGCCCATCTCACATCTGCTTTTTCCCATTTTAGCTGCTGTCGTCGCACTGTTTTTACCAATAATGGCTTCTTTCTAAGTCGACGGGCAACGAGTCCAGCTTCCAGTAGCTTCTAGCAGTTCTACTGGTCACCGATACATAACAGATTTCTTCTAAATCTCGCTTTAGTTCATTTGGTGACAGACGACGATCTATGAGGGAAAGTCTTTTCAATATCAAATCTTGTTTGACCCCAGACATACTTTTTCTACATTTTTCCCTTTCCCCCTGCATTTTTCCAGTGCCCACGAAATTGTAGACTGATTAAAAGATTAAAACCTATCTTAAGGGCTGTCTCTCTTACCCTGAGACTAACTGTCACATAAGGAAGGGTAGCAGCTTTCTTCATGGGCGTCAATTCCACTGACCTGCCCATCTTTTCAGTTCAGTATGTTCAACACAAAATGACTATATGGTTTCATTGTGACAAAAGTGGTAACAAGAAGTTGGATATTGTTGGAAAAATGGTGATAGGAAGTGAAGCAATAAGGGAAAGAACATGTAACCGACGATTTAACAACAATGAAGTGGTATAACCTTAAGCAAACAGCCGCCAAAGACAAAATTATGAAGTAATATTTGTTGATGCAATAAATAATTTCACCACCGCGCTACCACACCTAAACTAACTGCCACAGTTTTCGTACCGCAAGCGTCCTGGATGAAATACTCTTGCCCCAGCTAGTTAGTGAGATAAATACTGATAGGCCATCGGAATCTCTTGCTCTTATTCTACCCAGTATCAGACCGTGGGACTACGACCCAACTTGCAGGAGGCCACTGATTTGAATGGATACTGGGGGAAGGTGGTAGAAATCGTAACACAAATAAAATATTTAGAAACTAGCTGAAAGAGATGTATTCTGAAATTAGCACAGAACCACGTACCCTTAACCGAGGGCAGCCTCCACTGACATGGGCACATTCACAGAATAACATACAGAAATAGCATTCACCTATAGTTACACAAATTTAACTGAGCTCTCTTCAGAGAGAACACTGAATCATGAGAACTAGATTTCAGCAACAAAAATGGGTTGGTTGACAGAATTCTGTAAACCTTTCGCATGGCTGGCGTTGCTGCTCTGCGAAATACTCGCGACCGACAAGCGACCGAAACGGTGACCGAATCCGAGCATCATTATTATACTGTGCCCGAAGTCACGAACCATTAAGATCTGCCGTCGTACGGAGGCCGTGGACGAGACGGTGGCTATTGGACCTTCCAAAAAGACGTTCCAGAATGGGCTGGAGCGGCGGTGCTCAGAGCTTTTGTGAGCTGGTCTACACATCACATGAGTGTGTCTGTACTGAAGAAAGTAGTGCCGGTGCCAACTTGCTGGATGGTCAAGCGGCTAGCTATCGCCTGCTGGACCACAGACCTGGCTGCTCCCTTTTTGCCCGACAAGTTTCCTAACCTGGCGCGGCCTCGTCCGTTGGGACGGCGGATGTTCGGTAATCGTGCGCGCCTCAAGACGAAGAAGTCGTTCACTTTAAACTTGAAACTTTTTAACTGCCGCCGCCATTTTGAACAACCCATTAATTCCTCTCAAAAAGACGGCAGCGGAGATCGGTTTACAGATTTCGGTTCCTCTATAGCCTACGTAGGTAATTACACTACTGGCCATTAAAAGTGCTACACCAAGAAGAAATGCAGATGATAAACTGGTATTCACTGGACAAATATATTATACTAGAACTGACACGTGATTACATTTTCACGCAATTTGGGTGCATAGATCCTGAGAAATCAGTACCCAGAACAACCACCTCTGGCCGTAATAACGACCTTGATACGCCTGGGCATTGAGTCAAACAGAGCTTGGATGGCGTGTACAGATACAGTTTCCCAAGCAGCTTCAACACGATACCACAGTTCATCAAGAGTAGTGACTGGCGTATTGTGACGAGCCAGTTGCTCGGCCACCATTGACCAGACGTTTTCAGTTGGTGAGAGATCTGGAGAATGTGCTGGCCAGGGCAGCAGTCGAACATTTTCTGTATCCAGAAAGGCCCGTACAGGATCTGCAACATGCGGTCGTGCATTATCCTGCTGGAATGTAGGGTTACGCAGCGATCGAATGAAGGGTAGAGCCACGGGTCGTAACACATCTGAAATGTAACGTCCACTGTTCAAAGTGCCGTCAATGCGAATAAGAGGTGACCGAGACGTGTATCCAATGGCACCCCATACCATCACGCCGGGTGATACGCCAGTATGGCGATGACGAATACACGCTTCCAATGTTCGTTCACCACGATGTCGCCAAACACGGATGCGACCATCATGATGCTGTAAACAGAACCTAGATTCATCCGAAAAAATGACGTTTTACCATTCGTGCACCCAGGTTTGTCGTTGAGTACACCATCGCAGGCGCTCCTGTCTGTGATGCAGCGTCAACGGTAACCGCAGCCATGGTCTCCTAGGTGATAGTCCATGCTGCTGCAAACGTCGTCGAACTGTTCGTGCAGATGGTTGTTGTCTTGCAAACGTTCCTATCTTATGACTCAGGGATCGAGGCGTGGCTGCACGATCCATTACAGACATGCGGATAAGATGCCTGTCATCTCGACTGCTAGTGATACGAGGTCGTCGGGATCCAGCACGGCGTTCCGTATTACCCTCCTTAACGCACCGATTCCATATTCTGCTAACAGTCATTGGATCTCGACCAACGCGAGCAGCAATGTCGCGATACGATAAACCGCAATTGCGATAGGCTACAATCCGACCTTTATCAAAGTCGGAAACGTGATGGTACGCATTTGTCCTCCTTACACGAGGCATCACAACAACGTTTCACTAGGCAACGCCGGTCAACTGCTGTTTGTGTATGAGAAATCGGTCGGAAACTTCCCTCATGTCAGGACGTTGTAGGCGTCGCCACCGGCGCCAACCTTGTGTGAATGCTCTGAGAAGTTAATCATTTGCATATCACAGCATCTTCTTCCTGTCGGTTAAATTTCGCGTCTGTAGCACGTCATCTTCGTGGTGTAGCTATTTTAATGGCCAGTAGTGTGGTATTAGAAGGTTCTTTTCGTTGCTGTGATTATTTAGATGCTTCAATTCGCAGTTGAATCATTAGGTACTTCCAAATAAAATTGATACTCACATTATGGATAGAGCCAGCGGTTTGTTCCTCGTCAATATGTCCCGAAACTGTCATCTGTTTTCATATCCTTTAATTAGTCTCCACTCATTCCTTGTTCCCGGCCTTTTCACGTCTGCCCACGCTTTCGTCACTGCACGTAGTGCTCTTGGGAGAATTTGTAGCACGATATGTTACATTACACACTTTACCCTCACTCTCTCTCTCTCTCTCTCTCTCTCGAACACACACACACACACACACACACACACACACACACACACACACACACAGGGTAAGTGAAAATGAAATTCTAAAATCTGAAATGAGGCATAAGAGAGGTATGGAGGGAACGTTCTGGGCGCTGGGGACTGCAGTCAGCTGAACGGTGGGTGACATGTTGCAGGGCAGCGAGGAGCTGCCACGTGGGCGCCGTGGCCAGTAAATCTCAGCGAAGGCTGCGGTGGGCGAGGGCAAAGCAAAGGCAGAGAAGGGCAGCGGCTGCGGCTGCGGCTGCGGCTGCGGCTGGGCTGCAGTGGTGGGCGCGCGCTTTGGCTGCGGCGGCGCCGTCCGCGAGCGGGGCCGCGCCGGTCCCTGTCCGTTGCCACTCGACGCCTACACCCACCACAGTTCTTAGACAGATTCCATCGTTCCGCTGACGTGCAAACCACACAATGCCAGCCGAGTGTGTGAAACATTAATCTGTGTTTGAGAAGGGTATCAGGTAACGAGATCGCAGGAAATGCTCGGAGTAGTCTGGCGAGGACAATTTCCGGCCGACCACCGACCAGTGCATTCCAGAGGCGTCTTTCCCGAAAAAGCCGTCGCTGGACGGGCAGCCACTTCCTTTCGCTCGCTTCCCGTCGAGAGCAGAGAGATATTCAAACGGACAGCGTAACCGTGGGACAGGACCACGGCGCGAAAGCAGTACAAAGTAATTAGCACAGTGTGCGTTATGGTTTAATGAGGGAACAAAGAGAAGAGGTCTGGCTTGTGGTGGGGGAATGTCGCGATCGCGTACCGGCTCAGTTCGAAATCGAGCAGTGAGTGCTGTACGAACACCAGCCTCCTAAATAAAGTACTTCACTCTTGGCTACGACTTGGTGCAATGTGTCGTGTAACAAGTCGCAGCCAAGAGTGAAATCTTGTCTCTCCTTCCTATAATTTACTGATCAGTCAGAACATTATATAAACCCGTCCAGGCGATAGGAGCGTCACCTGGCGAGGAAAGACCCCTAGTCACACGCACGCACGGCGCACGTAGTATCAGTGAGCGTGCTGCCCGTAGAATGGTTCAAATGGCTCTGAGCACTATGGGACTTAACATCTGAGGTCGTCAGTCCCCTTGAAGTTAGAACTACTTAAACCTAACTAACCTGAGGACATCACACACATCCATGCCCGAGGCAGGATTCGAACCTGCGACCGGAGCAGCAGCGCGGTTCCGGACTGAAGCGCCTCGGCTACAAAGGTCGGCCCGTAGAATGGTTACGGCGCGCCATCTGCCTGAGTTTAACAAGCTGCGACGTGGCCGCGAATCGAACAGTGACCCGAGTATAGAATAAATTTCCTTTACTTCAAGTCTATGGTCACAAATTTCCAGTCATCAGATTACCGGTTTAGGTCTGTAATGATCATTTTCAGATCTGTTTTATAAAAACATGTCCTACGGCTCCAGTCCATTAGGACATGTGTTTATAAAACAGATCTGAAGATGGTCATTACAGACCGGAACCGGTAGTCTGACGACAAAAAAATTGTGACCATAGACGTGAAGTAAATGAATTTTTTTTTTCTACTTGAATTTGGCCGAGGGCAGATTGTTATGACCTGGAGGCTCGGCACGAGCATTTCGGGGACTGTGCGATCTGTCCGTTGTTCGAGGAGTGCTGTGGTGAACGACTTCAACACATGGCGAAACCAAAGTGAAACCGTGTCCCGATGTCATTATGCATGACGGACGTCGTAGTCAGTGCAGACTGGTAAACAGGACAGGCGGCGAACTGCGGCGGAACTAACATCAGACTTTAATGATGGGCAGAGCATAAGTGTGTCTGAACATACAGTGCACCGAACACTGCTAGCGATGGGCCTCCGCAGCCGACGACCCTTACATGTGCCTATGTTGACATCGCGACATCGTGACTTCGGCTGAAATGGGCATGTGGCCATCGGCAGTGTACATCGACGCAGTGGTTGCACGCTCTGATAAATCCCGATATCTTCTTTACGATGCCGATGGGAGGGCGCGAACCCGTCCAGGGGAACAGCATCTTGACACGTGTACTGCGGGACGGAGACAAGCTGTCGACAGCTTCATTATGCCCTAGGAAACATTCACTTGGGCATCCATGGGTGCTGTGGAGCTGGTGCAAGGCACCATGACGACCAAGGAGTACCGTACACTGGCTGCAGACTACGTACACCCTTCATGACGGTCATGTTTCCCGATAACAGTGACATTTTTCAACAAGATAAAGCGCCAAGTCACAAGGCCAGGAGCAGTGCTTTGGAGTGATTCGAGGAACACAGAGGCGAGTTCCAATTGATGTGCTGGCTTCCCAACTTGCCAGAAACGAACCCGATCGAACACATCTAGGATGGGATTGAACGTCACGTAAGAGTTCATTGCCCCTCCCCGGAATTTGCGGAAATTAGGTGACATGTGTGCAGATGTGGTGCCACCTCCAGCGACATACCAAGGCCTCATTGCTTACGTGACAAGATACGTCGCCGCTGTCATCCGTGCCAAATGTGGTCATACCGGCTGTTAGGTAGGTAAGATACAGGGTGTTACAAAAAGGCACGGCCAAACTTTCAGGAAACATTCCTCACACACGAAGAAAGAAAATATGTTATGTGGACATGTGTCCGGAAACGCTTACTTTCCATGTAAGAGCTCATTTTATTACTTCTCTTCAAACCACATTAATCATGGAATGGAAACATACAGCAACAGAACGTACAGCGTGACACAGAAAATGTTCAAAATGTCCTCCGTTAGCGAGGATACATGCATCCACCCTCCGTCGCATGGAATCCCTGATGCGCTGATGCAGCCCTGGAGAATGGCGTATTGTATCACAGCCGTCCACAATACGAGCACGAAGAGTCTCTACATTTGGTACCGGGGTTGCGTAGACAAGAGCTTTCAAATGCCCCCATAAATGAAAGTCAAGAGGGGTGAGGTCAGGAGAGCGTGGAGGCCATGGAATTGGTCCGCCTCTACCAATCCATCGGTCACCGAATCTGTTGTTGAGAAGCGTACGAACACTTCGACTGAAATGTGCAGGAACTCCATCGTGCATGAACCACATGTTGTGTCGTACTTGTAAAGGCACATGTTCCAGCAGCACAGGTAGAGTATCCCGTATGAAATCGTGATAACGTGCTCCATTGAGCGTAGGTGGAAGAACATGGGGCCCAATCAAGACATCACCATCAATGCCTGCCCAAACGTTCACAGAAAATCTGTGTTGATGACGTGATTGCACAATTGCGTGCGGATTCTCGTCAGCCCTCACATGTTGATTGTGAAAATTTACAATTTGATCACGTTGAAATGAAGCCTCATCCGTAAAGAGAACATTTGCACTGAAATGAGAATCGACACATTATTGGATGAACCATTCGCAGAAGTGTACCCGTGGAGGCCAATTAGCTGCTGATAGTGCCTGCACACGCTGTGCATGGTATGGAAACAACTGGTTCTCCCGTAGCGCTCTCCATACAGTGACGTGGTCAACGTTACCTTGTACAGCAGCAACTTCTCTGACATTAGGGTTATCGTCAACTGCACAAAGAATTAGCTCGTCCATTGCAGGTGTCCTCGTCGTTTTAGGTCTTCCCCAGTCGCGAGTCATAGGCTGGAATGTTCCGTGCTCCCTAAGACGCCGATCAATTGCTTCGAACGTCTTCCTGTCGGGACACCTTCGTTCTGGAAATCTGTCTCGATACAAACGTACCGCGCCACGGCTATTGGCCCGTGCTAATCCATACATCAAATGGGCATCTGCCAACCCCGCATTTGTAAACATTGCACTGACTGCAAAACCACGTTCGTGGTGAACACTAACCTGTTGATGTTACGTACTGATGTGCTTGATGCTAGTACTCTGCAAATGGGCCAACTGCCGGTGAATCGAGGAAGTACAGTACATATTGACGAAACTAAAATGAGCTGTAACATGGAAATTAAGCGTTTCCGGACACATGTCCACATAACATCTTTTCTTTATTTGTGTGTGAGGAATGTTTCCTGAATGTTAGGCCGTACCTTTTTGTAACATCCTGTATATGGGGACTGTGTTAATGGAAGAAGCTAAGGAGGTAGGTCTAAGTATAAATGAAAGTAAAACGAAGTTCATGGTAGTAGGAAGAAGAGCTCATTTAGGACCAAACCATCTAAAAATCAGAAATCTAACAATACAGAAGACAGACACATTCACGTACCTCGGTGTCAACATCAGCCAACAAAAACTTGTAGAACAAGAGATAGTAACAAGAATTAAAGCTGGGGGAAGATGTCTAGGAGCTATGCACATCATAAGATCAAAGTTACTAGCTAGGAAGGCAAAAATAAGAAATATCAGACCATCATCAAGCAAATAGTGTGCTATGCAACTGAGACGTGGACCCTGACAAACAAAACAGAGAAAAAACTCATCTCTTTTGAAAATAAAGTACTGAGAAAAATATATAGACCAGTGAAAGAAAATGAACAGTGGAGAATAAGGAAAAACAGATAACTCAGACAATTGTACACACTGCCTGACGTCGTAGCGAGTGTGAAAATTAAGAGGCTAAGGCGGTACGGACATGTGAGGAGGAGAGGGGAGAACACGGTAATAAAGGCTGTAATGGATGGAGAAGCTGAAAGAAAGAAACCACTGGGACGGCCGAGAATGAGATGGAAGGATAGTACCATGGCAGACATGCAGATACTGGGTCTGGGAGATGAAGATGCAGATGACAGGAAAGTGTGGAAGTCTGAGGTGAGGTCAAGGACCGGCTTCGGTTTGCGTGGCCAGTATACGTAAGTAAGTAAAACGTTGTATAAATTAAGGACGGTAGTACCTGACAAATTTGTAACTCTCCTTTAGTCTGCTCTAATTATTTCCTTTTGAGTGGAATTTTGCCGCATAACAATAGAATGTTTGCCCCAGGCCTGGGGCAAAGATCAATTTTCTTTATTTGTGACATTTTGTTAAATATAACTTTAAGCATAATACAAGCAATCTTGAACTTGTGGAACGTGTCAAGTATGATCCTAGCTGTGTTGTATACAACTTTGATTGTCATGTAACCAGAAAAACCGAATCGAAAAACGGAAATGTGTTAAGTGTGCATCTTAGCCCCCAACCTACCAGAGGCCTCAAAATATCTTCCGTTCGCTAAGAACTACAGCTACACCATTAGTCACTGACGGCAGGAGAGACGATATCCGACTCAAGTGCACATGAATACACGGACTTGCTTCTACTTTCTGTACACTTCTGCCAATTGAAGACGGAAAGGGAAATCGCAGTAGTCGCTGGTGCTGTAAGCCGGCCAATACTGCACGACTCTCCTCTTGGTATCCCACAAGGCCTGTTAACAACATTAAACTTCAACAAAACTAATGCACTCTGGCCGTACAACTTGTCGTAAAGAGCTGGAACTGTATAATCATTTACATGCCCGCCGATAGTGACACGTCGACATCTAACCATGTCATCTGGGTGCTTCATTTCTTTTGTCAGCCATTGTAATTTTCCGTACTTCTCCAATCCGTAGGTTACAGTAGACTTGTTCGCCCACTGCTTGAGTATTGCTCACCAGTGTGGGATCCGTACCAGATAGGGTTGATAGAAGAGGTAGAGAAGATCCAACGGCGAGCAGCGCGCTTCGTTAGAGGATCATTTAGTAATCGCAAAAGCGTTGCGGAGATGACAGATAAACTCCAGTGGAAGACTCTGCAGGAGAGACGCTCAGTAGCTCGATACGGGCTTTTGTTGAAGTTTCGAGAACATACCTCCACCGAAGAGTCAAGCAGTATATTGCTCCCTCCTACGTATATCTCGCGAAGAAACCATGAGGATAAAATCAGAGAGATTAGAGCCCACACAGAGGCATACCGACAATCTTTCTTTTCACGAACAATACGAGACTTGAATAGAAGGGAGAACCGATAGAGGGACTCAAAGTACCCTCCGCCACACACCGCCAGGTGGCTTGCGGAGTATGGATGAGATGTAGATGCGCACGAAACGCTTTTCTGTAAAGAGGGCAGTGCGCTGAGAGAGAGCCATCAGCGAGCAGCGGTGGCAGAAGCGTAGAGCGTGGCGCAAGCGGAACGCAGTGGAGAGGAGTGCAGGCGGCGCTCGTAAACGCCGCGAGGAAATACGGCCGCGCCTCTGCCAGCTGCCGGCGGACGGTGGCGGCAGGAAGCCGAGCGTGGGCTGCCTGCCGGTCGCGAATTCCGCCCCTCCCCTTCCCCGTCCCTGACTAACGGCTTGCAGCAGTCCAACAGCCAAGTAGCAGCACCCTAACCTGAAGGTTCGAAGCATACAGAGAAATTTCAATAAAATAAAAAAAGAGAACATCGCTGATTGACTTCCTATATAGAAAAAGAGATAGAACTGACGGCAATAGTCATTGACGCCTTTATATCTTTCCATAAACTTACAAGCTCCAGAATGTATAGGAACCGTGATTGATCTATTCAGATGTAAGCTCAGTTGGTGACTCTTCACTTAACCCTTCACTCACAGCTCCAGGCGGTGTTGGCTTCGGTCACACAGCTTGAGGCTGTTGCCAATGGGCATCTCTGAATGGCTGCGTGGGGCGATCAGAGGGACATCCAGCACGACACAGGCATAGCCTGATTAGTCCACTTGTGTGGTCACCTCCAGAATTGCCTGCACTGAGATTGATCTCCCACCCATGGTCAGGTGGGAGGTCAGTCCAAGGTGTAGCTGGCAGTGAAAGACTTTCCGAGGAGCCGATCACAGGTCCTCCCTAGTTCATCTCCCGAAGAGGTTCCCAGCGCTTTTTGTGACTGTCAAAGTGTCTGAGCCAGATGAATTCGCTCATCCTGTTCCAGAGGAATCCTCTCGGTCTGCAAGGTCTGCATATTCACAGTGGGTGGTATTACTGGTAGTATGGAGCTCCAACATTAGGCACGAAACTGGGCATCTTAGGCACGTGGCTGGAAAGGAGGGGAAAGCATCCAGCATGCACTCTGTATGCATGTCGGGCGGAGTCAAAAATGGTTCAAATGGCTCTGAGCACTATGGGACTTAACTGTTGAGGTCATCAGTCCCCTAGAACTTAGAACTACTTAAACCTAACTAACCTAAGGACATCACACACATCCATGCCCGAGGCAGGATTCGAACCTGCGACCGTAGCGGTCGCGCACTTCCAGACTGTAGCGCCTAGAACCGCTCGGTCACTCCGGCCGGCTCGGGAGGAGTCATTCCAAATGTGGAACGGGTGCTAGCCAACTGCAGGTGGTGAGTCAGTACTAACGATGTGTATCGCTTTGGATTGGAAGACACAGTCTCTGCTTTCAGGAGGATAACTGAATTAGTAACGAGTGCCAGTCTTGCTTGCAAGATGAAGGCGGAGCTCACCACCTCTAGCATCATCAGCAGAACCGAATGTGGTCCTTTGGTACAGAGCCGAGTGTAGGTTCTGAATCAGAGACTCAGACGGTTCTGCAACCATGTAGGTTGTGATTCCTCGACTTGCGGCATAGGATGGTGGTTCCGCTAAATAGGTCAGGAGTCCACTTCAGTTTAAAAGAGTGTGAAACGATAACAGGAAGATGGTAGACACAGGAACCATCAATACTATAGTTATCAACTGTTGTAGCTGCATTGGAGAAGAGCCAGAGCTCCAAGCGCTAATAGAAAGCACTGAATCTCAAATCGTCGTAGATATGAAAAAGTGGCTAAAGCCGGAAATAAGTTCAGCCGAAATTTTTACAAAGGACGTAACCATGTTCAGATGGCTCTGAGCAGTATGGGACTTAACTAAATAGAGTTGGTGGTAGAGTTTTTATTGCTATTGGAAGTAGTTTATCTTGTAGTGAATTTGAAGTAGATAATTCCTGTGTGTTAGTATGGGTAGATGTCATACTTGACAACTGGAGTAAATTAATAATTGACTCCTTTTACCGATCCTCCGACTCAGATCATACTGTTGCTGAACAGTTCAAAGAAAACTTGCGTGTCATTTCAAACAGGTACTCCGTTCATACAAATATAGTTGGCTGTGACTTCAACACACCCTCGACATGTTGGCGAAAATATATTTTTAAAGCTGGTGGTAGGCATAAAATGTCGTCCGAAATCGTAATTAACACGCTATGCGTGACGGAATATGTGAAACATTTAGACGGCCAACTCAAAACAAGTAAGTACACCCACGCATCACTCGTTGTGTGCATGATACTAGAAGCAGTACCTCTGATGGTTTAGATGTTGACTGGCACAGGATCTAAGTAGCACACTAGCGAAGGACACAAGTCGCACCGTTTAGGTAAAGACCTGCAGTTCTTTACTAGCGAAGTGCCAGTACAAGAGTGTTCTCTTCTCTTTCTGTCAACTTTCCTCGCCAGCTCGGTAGCCTAGCAAATTTACATCTTAGACTTCTCCCACTTTAGCCCAAGTCAATCACGAGCTGGAGCGCAGAATTCGAAGATGTGATACTGCCCCTTGTTCTGCATACACAGATTTGACCAACCAGCGACTTCAAAAATTAATTGGGAGAAAAGGAAAAAAGATTGAGCTTTGCGCCCACTTTCCCACACGTTTACGCCATGTCTTTGCTAAAAGCATGACCTCAATGGAACCACAGCCCTCCGTAAAATGATCGTTATCTTCCCTGTTGCGTCCATTTTGAACTACCCGAAGAACAGCCATAAACTCCCTAAAAGCCTCATGCCTTCACAAATATGTTTTGTAGCAGAGTATGGACGTCTGAGCGCCACTGACCTGTTCCACGGTTATTCACAGAAACACACAGTCATCTCATTGGGTTCCTGACTAACAAGGGCCCATCCTCTGCTTTATTGCTGGTCATCAATGCTCTGTCCGTAGCAGCGGCGACTCCTCGGCGCTAGTCAGTCTACCTGGATGTGGCCACCGACCGACCGGCGCCATCCAACGTGCCCGCACAATGAGACTGAGAAACTCAGCAGTTCGCATTGTTTTCACCTAGGTTCCACAGAAAAAAACACTCCCCTCGGCCCTCAGCTGCCGTACACTTTTCCTGCAATCCTTTAATTCAGCACCCTCTTCCTTCCAGGTAAAGCTTACGGCTATTCCTTCAGTAGAGCACACAAGCAAGAGCATTATCTAGCGCCAACCATTTCATCATATGAATGAAGCCAGGTCGGATACAGGTATAGCAACCAAGTAATAAATATCAACTTCCCTAAGAACATTACGCAGCATAACACCATATCAGAAGTGAGAGTGCCCAGCAATCTCTCATGCCCTTCCATCACCCTTTAAATTAGCTTCCAGCCAAAACTCATGCTGTAATATGTGACCAACCAATGATTTATTCCATCCCTTAGGTTTTTTTTATTTTGTGTTTCCACTCGTTGACTCGTTTTTATTCGTTACTCTATCAGTCAGTTTGATTTGGAACAGTGTCCTGTAATACCAGTCATTCAAGAATTCAAAGGGTTTCATTTTTGTCTTCCCATAGTCGTTGAGTTATCTACTATATTTCATAGAAAGAAGAAGGACAAACTCACTTTAACAGATCTCTTGGCTGGGCCCAAAAACCTCAAAAAATTTGAAGGAGGACACTTTTCTATCAGGTTGTGTTTTAAATTATTTTATTTGCGCTACTGTTAGGGTACTGCTCATTCTCAAGTGCGCCCGGAGCTAGCAGTTTAAATAAAATAATTTAAAACACAGCCCTGTGGAATAATGTTCTCTTACCACATTTACAGCATTTGTAGATTAAGTAAAAAAGCATATGATAATTTTAACTGGAATACTCTTTGAGAATACTCTTTGAAATTATGAAGTTATCATGGATGAAATACGGGAAGTGTCTCGTTATCTACAACAAATGGTTCAAATGGCTCTGAGCACTATGGGACATGACTTCTGAGGTCATCAGTCCCCTAGAACTTAGAACTAATTAAACCTAACTAACCTAAGGACATCACACACATCCATGCTCGAGGCAGGATTCGAACCTGCGACCGTAGCGATCGCGCGGTTTCAGACTGAAGCGCCTAGAAAGTCTTTTTCTAAAAATAATCGTGTAGACTGATTCCCTACGTGAAAGTGATACGAGAACTATGGTACAGGGTGAAATATAATAGAAAGATTTAAAATGTGGCGTTACAGGAGAATGCTGATTAGATGCTTAACTAATGGAAAGGTGCTGCTTGAATTCGGAACTCTTGAGCTGCATGGCACAGCTTGATTACATCAAGGGACAGATTGCTATGACGCAATGTGACGCATAACGGAGTAGTTAATTTGGTAGTTTGAGGAAGTGGAAGGGAGTGGTTAATAACTGTAGAGAGAGAAAGAGAGAAATTAAGTCTTGGATGTAGAATGCAGTAGTTAAGCAGAAATGTACACTTGAGATCACTAACAGTCTCAATTGTTTTTCAATACGAGAAGTAGTTGTCTCAATTGGCACACAGCAACACGGATTTAGAAAACATCGTTATTGTGAAACACAAGTAGCTCTTTACTCACATGAAGTGCTTATGGAACATAGTCTCAGTTATGTGATTGGATTCGTGATTTCCTGTCAGAGAGGTCACAGTTCGAGTTACAGCCCTTTGCTGTCCCTTATTTACATAAACGATTTAGGTTGTTTGCAGATGATGCTGTCGTTTAGTACCTAGTAAGTTCATCATAAGATCAAAACAGACAGCAAAACGATTCAGAAAAGGTATCTGGATGGTTCGAAAATTGGCAATTGATCCTAAATAATGAAAAGTGTGAGGTCATCCACATGAGTGCCAAAAGAAATCCGTTAAACTTCAGTTACACGATAAATCAAATGTAAAGGTCGTAACTTCAATTACATTCCAATGAATAACAATTACGAAGGACTTAATTTGGAAAGAACACACAGAAAATGTTGTGAGGAAGACGAACCAAAGACTGCGTTTTATTGGCAGAACACTTAGAGTCTTAGACGAAAGTACTAAAGAGACTGCCTACACTATGCTTGTCCGTCCTCTTTTGGAGTACTGCTGCACGGTGTGGGATCGTTGTCAGATAGGTTTAACGGGGTACATCGAGAAAGTTCAAAGAATAGAACATATTGTATTATCGCGAAGTAGGGGACAGAATGTCACGAACATGATACAGGATTAGGGGTGGACATAATTAAAACAAAGGCGTTTCTCGTTATGGCGGGATCTAGATAGGTTGACGGAGGCCACCGAGAAAGTTCAAAGAAGAGCAGCACATTTATTACAGCGAAATAGGGGAGAGAATGTCACAGACATGATACAGGATTAGGGGCGAACATCACTAAAACAAAGGCGTTTCTCATTACCGTGGGATCTTCTCATAAAATTTCAGTCACCAAATTTCCCCTCTGAACGCGAAAATATTTTGTTGACGCCGACCTACATAGTCAGGAACGATCATCATAATAAAAGAAGGGAAAGCAGAGCTCGCACGGAAAGTAATGTGTTCGTTCTTTCCGCGCGCATTTAGAGAGTGGAATTATTGCGAAAGTGATGCGATGAACCCTCTGCCAGACACTTAACTGCGTTTTTCCGAGTATCCGTGTAGATGTAGATGTACCCAGTTGTGAATTTGGGCTTCGGGCAAACATTGGTTCGGTAGTACGAAAGTCGTGCTTACATGCTTTTTTTAAAAGCAGAATCTGATATTGCGTTCTTTTTCTGTTGTCCTCAGTGCACTCTCAAGCGTCTGGGTGCGCCACCTCCATTCAATTACCTTAATTCCACGAAGCAACGTTGCGGTCGGTCTCACGGTTCGGTTGACCTTTCCGCGGGAATTCAGCTAATCGCATGCACAATGACTTCCAGGAGGCGAGCGTCCATTCATGAAGCGGCGTTCCAGCACTCCGTTGACCGCTGATGTACGAGCCTGTGGGAACGAACGAAAACATGTTAGGAATTAGAGAGATCGGAATGAGATGTGCTGTATAACGATGCTATTTCGCTGTGAAGTACAGCTTTCAGCCTTTCCGGTAGCTCTCGTGAACGTTAGTATTAAGTATAATTGTTCCGGATTTGCCGTGGGTCGGAATGTGATCAGTTTCTTCAAGTGTAACAAACAAAAGAAAGCTTCTTAAGATTTGCTGCCGTCTATGAACTCTTTATTGTTATGTTCCTTGTACCTTGGTTTAAAGTTTCTTCCTATCTGACCCACGTTCTTCATTTCACTGTCTTGACATTTCATTTCCTTTACTCCTACTTTTCCCATTCAATTTTCATCCGTGCCAGTCTTATGTTTCAGCTTTGCCTGCAGTTTCTTATCTGTCCGAATTTCAGTCTTAACTTCTTTGTTGTTGAATAATGTAATTCTGCAACGTATAATCTTTGTAATCCTGTGGGCCTGCTGCCTAATAAATGTCTTTCAAGTACGTAATAAATTTGTATAACCAGTTATGCTACTATGAGTATTACTTTTATTTGAACCCTGACCCTATTCCAAGTATACAGAGATTGTCTGTAACAGTATATCCTATAAATTTTGGTAAATTTGTTGTATCACATGTGAGTTACTTGCGAATAATATGATTTTACATACGTTTTCAAGTCCTGACTTCAATGCAGTGTCATTGTTTCTGTTACTGTATATTTGTTACTAATTATGTTTCACTTTAATGTAGTAGTAATTATCATTTTAGTAGCATGTTATGACTATTCATTTAGTAGTGCTCAGAAATTAACCTTAGTCTGTAGTTGATCGACGATCATAGATTTTGTTATTTCCGTTGCTGTTATTTGTTTACTGATTTTTTGTTGTTATTGTAGCAGTGATCAAGTATGTGTTATGTATTGGAAAACTCAGGTATATATAAAATTCACAGCAAAGGCCATGAAAAATTCTACACAGGACTGACAGGCAGAAACTTCGCCACTAGATCTTGAGAACTTGTTAGACTAAGTGACGACAACCCAGCCACCTTTTTCCATCAAATTATAAATGAATGACACACAACAGATTGATTGGAAAATACTGTCGATATTTTACACATAATGATGAATATATTTGAGGAAATTGAGATATACTTACACACAAGAAATTATCCACATTTAATACTCAGGGAACAAATTGACCTAAAAATATAAACAATTTATCGAGAATTTAATTAACACTAGCCATCAAGATCCTGAATAAACAATAATACAACCAGAGACAAAATTTAACTTAAGTAACACAATAGATATTCTCTCAGTATAACTCAATAACATCGCAGATAGAATTGTCAACAAAGCAGATGTAAGAATACAATATTACTGATCATCTAACATAATTACTGCCACGAAATTTCAACTGCAAATTAAGTTTATTTCTGACAATTATGAATGAAACTTCAGATCATAACACACACCAGACTTACACAGAAAAAAATAGACAGCTACCTAGATAACAAAACCGGTGATCAGCTGTCACAAATGCTATCACTATATGTTAACAACAGACTAAAATTTATTTCTGCGCACTACTGAACGAAGTCAGAATATTCTACAAAACTGATTATTATTCTTACATTAACGTAGAATATAATCGGTAACAAATAGACAGCAACAGAAACAATGATAGTGTATGTAAGTCAGGACGTGAAAACGTATGTAAAATCATATTATTCACAAGTGACTCACATATGGTACAATAAATTTACCAAAATTTACAAGATTTTCTAGATAACCCTACGATGGATGTATAGTTGGAAGAGGCCCACAGTTCAAATAAAAGTAATACTCGTAGCAGCCTGAATGGTTATACAAATTTATTATATCCTTTGGTATGAGGTTGACAGTTAACTTTATTTAGTAAAGAGAGTTCTTTGCGAGTGTTGAGCACCATCGACAATTACGAACGTAATACCATTACGAACAGAGTGTTCAAATGGTTCAAATGGCTCTGAGCACTATGGGACTTAACTTCTAAGGTCATCAGTCCCCTAGAACTTAGAACTACTTAAACCTAACTAACCTAAGGACATCACACACATCCATGCCCGAGGCAGGATTCGAACCTGCGACCGTAGCAGTCGCGCGGTTCCAGACTTTAGCGCCTAGAACCGCTCGACCACCCCGGCCGGCTAACAGAGCGTCTTATATGTTTGCCAGTGCGTGTCTGCTGCTTCCTTATTTCGACTATGCCTAACGGCAAATTAATTTCAAGGTTTATAATACAGTATGGCACTACTGATGGGTTTCCGTTACATTTGTATTGGTATGTGTAACAGTGCGAAGAATATATTTGTATTTTCCTTTTCATGTAGAACGTGATAATGGGATAACGTTGTCCCAAAATATGTCATGTTAAATAAATCATCCATTTAGACAACTGGTGGATAATAATCTCCTTACTGATAATTTAGTGATATAACTAGTTTGTAGTTCTGACAATGAGTTACTTAGTAAAAACAGAATATGTGGATTTCCGTGCCTTATTGCGGGCTCCTGAATGGAATGTCGACAGGATACTCCCACTCTCCACTCAACGTTGAGAGAAGCGTATACATCACCTATCGCTTGCCTCGTTGGCGGTATATCCGTGAAGAGTTGCGTAAACTTCCAGCTGGTGCGCCATTCAAACGGCTACAGAAGCAGCACAGCAATTCTTTATATTCACTGTACGTTTACTTTGTAATTCTTCATCGTACCTGCAGAGGAGCTATATCACTGAATTTGTTTCATAGAAAACTGATATTTTGGTGCAAATAATATAGTTTCGTTAAAAAAGAGTTGGTTATCAGTGAAATTACGAAAATGTTTTGATCTACGGTCCATGAGTACTCTGATCACTATTTGCCAAGCTGAAAAGAAATTACAAATATCTTTACCAAGCCAGACGTTACTTGGGAGGGGGGGAGGAGGGGGGGGATTACTGACAATATTTCTGTCGTTATTATTTCAGGGCTATTTTTCATGTATTTTGGTATGAGGGACCCGTGGTCTCTGGTGACTCGTTACCCCATTTATCTACGTATTCATCCTGGAATGAAAATATCTGCACTTTGTATCTTCTCTGGAAACTAACTTGTTCTCTTCACTCATGGTAACCTGTTCGTAACAACGGTAATGCCTGCTTTGCTCTTCGTCCACAAGTTTGAATTCAGTAGTCTTCGCATCTATTTCTTACAGTGTTCATTATGCATTGACGATAATAAATCCCCGGTACGGATATTATCCCTGATGAAGTGTTGGCCGACATGCAGCCTGCTTATGGGTTCACTGACTGCAATGGAAGAGCGGGACAATGACGCTATGTTGAACTGTTTATTTTAGACGCATTCACATGGTGTGATACAATCGTAACCAGCTGGGCCAACAATGGCAATCGTCAGACGACTTCGACGTTTCTCTTTTTCCCTACTGCAGCATCTGAAGGTTGCCATTGTAAGTCGAAAATGGTTATGATTGTATCATATAACGTGATTGTAGGTTTTCTTATTTTTTCCTTCTGTTACAACTGTAGGCAGAAACTGCTTATGAATGTATGACAGACTGTCGTAATCTCTAAACTGAACAGACGTGTTCATAAACAGCCAGTCACCGATCTCCTTCAACAGACTGTCTTTTTTTCACTTCAGAGTGGTTTTGAACGTGTGCGAGTTGTTGCATCTCGTGACGGACGGCTTCGTGATAGCATACTACAGTCTCTCACACTGTTACTAAGATATTTTCACAGAAACAGATGTAGCTGGGGTAAAAAACCACATAAATCATAATTACATTATTATTCTGTAACGATCCACAGAAGACCACGAGTATCTTATATGAAAATACTCAAGAATATCCCTGAAAAAACGAAACGCAGTCCTGGGCGAGTGAATGTGGAGTTCCGCCGAAGCTTCATCAAGAGAGTTGCTGACTGATAGTCGCCTCTGAAACCTGTCTACTACTGTCTCCGTACGTCCAAGGGAATAAGTGTAATAGAGTTCTTGGCATAAGCCACTGTTACCGAGCGAGGTGGGCGCTGGACTCGCATTCGGGAGGACGACGGTCCAAACCCACGTCCGGTATCCAGATTTAGGTTTTCCATAATCTCCCTAAATAGCTCCAGGCGAATGCCGGGACTGTTCCTTTGAAACGGCAGGGCCGATTTCCTTCCCTATCTTTGACACAATCCGAGCTTGTGCACCATTTCTAATGACCTCGAGATCCGGGACGTTCCTTCCTTCATGAGCCACTGTTGATAGTGATCCTTAGATTACTGTGCTATCACAGTTGCAGCGTTGTAACGTTTCCACTATATTTTATTTCTGCACGGAATTTAGCCTAACTTTGCCTCCCAATCCGTAAAAGTGTATGTATTACCAAAACTATGTCCACACTAACTGTTATCCAACATAAACTCGTGTACTAACTTTTGACTAAACAGAACTTAAATGGTTCACATGGCTCTAAGCACTAATGGACTTAACATCTGAAGTCATCAGTCCCCTAGACTTAGAACTACTTAAACCTAACTAACCGAAGGACTTCACACACATCCATGCCCGAGGCAGGATTCGAAGCTGCGACCGTAGCAGCAGCGCGGTTCCGGACGGAAGCGCCTGTAGCCGCTCGGTCACAGCGGCCGACAAACAGAACTTGATTTGAACTGAAATGTAAGTGATATGAATGTAACTTTTTCTTTACATTAAATGCGTAACTGAAGTAAAACAGTTATCTGGCCCTAATCAAAATTTCCACTTACTTGCGTCTTGACAACATTATTGCAGATTTCAAAAAAATGGTTCAAATGGCTCCGAGCACTATGGGACTCAACTGCTGAGGTCATAAGTCCCCTAGAACTTAGAACTACTTAAACCTAGCTAACCTAAGGACAACACACACATCCATGCTCGAGGCAGGATTCGAACCTGCGACTGTAGCGGTCGCGCGGTTCCAGACTGTAGCGCCAGAACCGCTCGGCCACCAGCGGCCAGCTTGCAGATTTCTCGAAAGCACAACAGCAAACAGCAAGCAGTGAACGGATAAGCTAGATTTCTATTTCTAAATACGTACGCAAACTGTTGCATGTGGTAATGCGTAATGACAAACAGTGGCATGAGGAGAATAACGATACCTATGAAATGATATCCCAAGACAACAATTTCAGAATGAAGAATATATTCAAAAAGACGGAGTAAATTTAATTTTGTCCATATTTTGCAGCTTAAAACGTGACTGTATTCAAAACATTGGAGGTATGAACTTAACAACTACTTCAGTCACAACTTTTTCGTGTTTTATTAACTATACGTTGCATTTCGGACCTTGTGGGTCCATCGTCAGGTGTAGTTTGTCTTAATACATGTTTTATTTCTTCTCTTGAATGAGGTGAAATGCATATTCCTGTCACAAAAAGGTTTAATGTTAGGTTATGAAATTCGTAAGTGGAACGCGGAAAATATGTGGAAAATAGTGAAAAATGAACACCGTAAACTTACCACATAATCTAAGGAATGCGTTTTTAACGTTTTGGCACCGGCAAACATTCTTTTCTCCGTCGTTTTAGTACATGTCACTTCATTCAACCGGTACATTTGCACACACATGTTTATAAACACCTCACAGATGTTTTTGTACATGGTGTTGTCAAAGATGAAACTTCGTGTGATCTTCACGCACAACATAGGTCTGAACAGTACTGTGCTTAACAAAGTAAGCAATGACTTAAAGAGGGTTCAATGTTAACAGAGAATTTCTATTTAAATCAAACAGCTTAATCAATTAATATGTTATTGTTTGACTTAGGGAAGTGGGTGGTGTTTTCCTCAGCTCTGAGCAAGTTAACTAGCTGACAATAATCATTCCTGGCAGCGCAGTGCTGCAGTCTCAACATAATAACATTTTCCAAAATTTATCTCCTTTTCGCCTTCCAATGTACAGGGTGTTACAAAAAGGTACGGCCAAACTTTCAGGAAACATTCCTCACACACAAATAAAGAAAAGATGTTATGTGGACATGTGTCCGGAAACGCTTAATTTCCATGTTAGAGCTCATTTTAGTTTCGTCGGTATGTACTGTACTTCCTCGATTCACCGCCAGTTGGCCCAATTGAAGGAAGGTAATGTTGACTTCGGTGCTTGTGTTGACATGCGACTCATTGCTCTACAGTACTAGCATCAAGCACATCAGTACGTAACATCAACAGGGTAGTGTTCATCACGAACGTGGTTTTGCAGTCAGTGCAATGTTTACAAATGCGGAGTTGGCAGATGCCCATTTGATGTATGGATTAGCACGGGCCAATAGCCGTGGCGCGGTACGTTTGTATCGAGACAGATTTCCGGAACGAAGGTGTCCCAACAGGAAGACGTTCGAAGCAATTGATCGGCGTCTTAGGGAGCACGGAACATTCCAGCCTATGACTCGCGACTGGGGAAGACCTAGAACGACGAGGACACCTGCAATGGACGAGGCAATTCTTCGTGCAGTTGACGATAACCCAAATGTCAGCGTCAGAGAAGTTGCTGCTATACAAGATAACGTTGACCACGTCACTGTATGGAGAGTGCTACGGGAGAACCAGTTGTTTCCGTGCCATGTACAGCGTGTGCAGGCACTATCATCAGCTGATTGGCCTCCACGGGTACACTTCTGCGAATGGTTCATCCAACAATGTGTCAATCCTCATTTCAGTGCAAATGTTCTCTTTACGGATGAGGCTTCATTCCAACGTGATCAAATTGTAAATTTTCACAGTCAACATGTTTGGGCTGACGAGAATCCGCACGCAATTGTCCAATCACGTCATCAACACAGATTTTCTGTGAATGTTTGGGCAGGCATTGTTGGTGATGTCTTTATTGGGCGCCATGTTCTTCCACCTACGCTCAATGGAGCACGTTATCATGATTTCATACGGGATACTCTACCTGTGCTGCTAGAACATGTGCCTTTACAAGTACGACACAACATGTGGTTCATGCACGACGGAACTCCTGCACATTTCAGTCGAAGTGTTCGTACGCTTCTCAACAACAGATTCGGTGACCGATGGATTGGTAGAGGCGGACCAATTCCATGGCCTCCACGCTCTCCTGACCTCACCCCTCTTGACTTTCATTTATGGGGGCATTTGAAAGCTCTTGTCTACGCAACCCCGGTACCAAATGTAGAGACTCTTCGTGCTCGTATTGTGGACGGCTGTGATACAATACGCCATTCTCCAGGGCTGCATCAGCGCATCAGGGGTTCCATGCGACGGAGGGTGGATGCATGTATCCTCGCTAACGGAGGACATATTGAACATTTCCTGTAACAAAGTGTTTGAAGTCACGATGGTACGTTCTGTTGCTGTGTGTTTCCATTCCATGATGAATGTGATTTGAAGAGAAGTAATAAAATGAGCTCTAACATGGAAAGTAAGCATTTCCGGACACATGTCCACATAACATATTTTCTTTCTTTGTGTGTGAGGAATGTTTCCTGAAAGTTTGGCCGTACCTTTTTGTAACACCCTGTATACTTCATATTATTCCTTGCTGTCCATTATAATAAATCTTTCTTCACCTGACAGATACCATTACAAGGCAACACGGCTCTACTGAATACGTCCAGTAGCTACAAAACTTCGACTAAGAATGTATCAGACTGCGCAGAGGCAAAGACTCTGCCACGACGAGACCGAAGATTGTTTAACAGTAACGTAACTTGCTCTCTATCTGACGTGCAAATCGATAACATGCAAGAACGATAATGACCACCTGACAGCGTATTTGGGAAGAGGTACGACGTGTTTGGTTTAAGGGAGCAGCTTACAGAAGCAGCGAGTGCGTCGCGAGAGCCGTGCTGGGCGCATCGGGCGGTCCCGGCCGCGCCGTGGGCGGCGGATGTCGCTGGCCGCTGCCCGGCGCCGCTCTTGCAACCACTGGCTGCGGTTTTCCGCATCTCGTCTCACGCAGAGGCGCTCCTCGGCTCCGAGGCGCTCTGCACTGTGCAGAGCCCGTATCGCTTTAACGAATTCAGAACGTTTGTTCAGAACAAGTAATGTTAGGTGAAGTTATAATGAAAACGGAAATGACGCAGCTCTGTAGCTTGCCTGCCCCGTGCCTGTCTCTACACCTTTTCGCAACTACTGTGCCACACATCCATTTGAACCTGCATGCTGTAGGCGGACCTCGGTCTCCATACATATTTTTGGCTCCACTCTGCCTCCCCCCCTCCCGCCCACACACACACACACACACACACACACACACACACACACACACACACACACATACGAACACCTCACTCAGTAACCAAACTGACTATTACCTGATCAGAATCCGTCCTATCATCCGATTCCTTCTTTTAGTCAAATTGTGCGATAAATTCCTTTTCTCACCAATTCGATTCAGTACCTCATCAAACTTAGTCGATCTTATCGTCTGATCTTCAACATTATTTTGTAGCACCACATTTCAAATTACCGTGTTTAACAATTACAATACAAAAACGCTGTAAAATTTAGTGATAGAGCGGGATGTTATGAGCTATGTAAACATTTGAGTACAAAATGAAAAGGTCATAGAAAGAACTGAACAACTAAAAAGACTCAGGTATACCGAGAATCAGGAATATGGGGACAGATATGGAGGCAGTTTCAAAGAAGAAGCGGTGAAGGAAAATAACATTAAAGTATGTGAAATAGAGCATCAAGAATGAGTAATAAGTTAACAGAGATGAGAAGGTGTCTTAAGTTTGCAAGAGGTGTATGATACCATCAAACAATTCAACTCACTGATGGAGATAAGAAGAAAAAATGATTTATATTATCTACAACTTGTTATTTAGTGAATATCTTGTTTTTATTTGTGTGGCAGACGGCATGGTTGTACATATTTGATGATTCTAAAAGTATTAACTTACGTCACATTAATTTTGCAAGCAATTCGTTTTATTTCATTTATAGACATGAAAAAGTAATTTGACAAGGTTTTTTCGTTGCTGTATAAGTTTTCCACAGCGACACTTTCAAGAATGAATATGCTACGTTTTTCTTGAAATATAGACGTATATTAAAGGTGATTAGTGATTCATACATTAATTCAGTTCAAACTGTACGAAATTTAAATTGTCGTTAAGACAACATCTGAAGTGCTATCCTGTTAGCAGGTTCCTGTGTAGGGTTGGGTTGGGTTGATTTGGGGGAAGAGACCAAACTGCGAGGTCATCGGTCTCACCGGATTAGGGAAGGATGGGGAAGGAAGTCGGTCGTGCCCTTTCAAAGGAACCATCCCGGCATTTGCCTCAAGCGATTTAGGGAAATCACGGAAAACCTAAATCACGATGACCAGACGCGGGATTGAACCGTCGTCCTCCCGAATGCGAGTCCAGTGTACTAACCATCCTGTTAGCAGGAATGCACACTATTCCGTGTAAGATGGATATTTCTGATAGGAATATCCACACAAGAATTTAGGCAATTTGCACTACAGGAGGTATCGAATATAGGATGTTACAGCTAAGCTCGTAACACTTTTGCGCACTGGGATAGGTAAGAAGCTGTATTCTTTTCATTGAACTATGAACTTTTTAACGGCAGTCGAAAACCCTTGAAAAGAGAA
The DNA here is from genome assembly GCF_023864345.2 of Schistocerca serialis cubense. Lineage (NCBI taxonomy): Eukaryota > Metazoa > Arthropoda > Insecta > Orthoptera > Acrididae > Schistocerca > Schistocerca serialis. Next base: position 374,485,389 of record NC_064643.1, on the reverse strand, counting down.
GTGTGAAGAGGACTTTGGTTTACGGTGCAAATCTGCGAGAAAATATGACGGAAATGTACTAAATGTGTACGCCAGTACTGCATACACAGAACAGCTCCCACTTTCTACACTCGGTTTGCTTTGCAAAGCAAACTAAATTGCCATATGGTGTCAGCGCATTCCCTTCTTCTTCCAGCGAAAGAACTGTTGCACTGCTATACTCTTCCTGTCAAAGGAGCTAGACTTTGGTTCGAAGTAAACTGGGCAGGTTCTGCCTCATCTAAATGTTTCATCTATTTTTGCCCCCACATGTTTCAGTAACGTTTCATCATGATCAAAGGGGTTTCCTTTATTTTTCCGTCGAATGAAAAGTAAAATGTTACATGAGAATAACTATAGTTTTGGGACATTCGACCCAAAAAGCTTTAAAATAATATATAACTTAATAGTACATACTATTGTTTATCTATCTGTCCCTTATCTGCAGTACAGTCGATATTTCAGCTCAGTTTCTCTTTTGTAAATAACAACAATTTCTCAACAGTATATTGCTCTAAGCGGAACAAGAAATTTCAGCCAAAATTAAACTTCTGTTGCTTGGGTTATTTTGGATTTTGTTGTTGTTATTATTTATTATCAAGCTACATTTTTCTCTAAAAGTTTTGAACACAATCACTACATACCTAAAACCATGTCCGATCTCATGTAAAACCTCACGTTATCTACTTCGACACACATAACCCGCAAGCAAATTTACAGCCCCTGGCGGAAGGAACAGCGTACGAATATTATTGATTTCCTTGTCTAAACCATTTGCGCATTGAACGAGACAAAAATTACGGCTTATATGGCTCAGTCGGAGCTCTTTGTCGTAGTCTCTATACGAGATATACTATGGTGACAAAATGACCTTGGAATAGTTTCCTTCGATAACGAGTTCTCTAAATTTACCCACCATGATTTCACGAAAACTACGTCGTCTTTCTTCTAAGGATATTAGAGTTCCCCGAGCACTTCTATCATATTTTACATTGATGAACCAAAACATTATGATCACCGGCTTGATAGCTTGTTTGACCGTCCTTGGAAAGTAATATATGATTGATTCTGCGTAACAGGGACCCGACAGTTTGTTGGCAGGTTTGTTGTGGCATGTGCCATTAGATGTCTCGCACAGCTCATGTAAGTCCCTTAATTAACGGGCAGCTTATTTGCATATGCAGTGATGGCGCCAGACAGCGACTCAGATGGGTTCCACAGAATTTATATCATGCAAATTCAGTGGCCGAGGCATCAACGTGAGTTCTCTACAATGCTCCACAAACCACCGTAGCGCTGTTCTGGCTGCGAGACACGGACAGCTGTACTGCTAAAAGATGTCACCGCCGTAGGGGAAAACATCAAGCATGAGTGGATGCAGGTTGTTCGCAGCTGTCAGCATGTCTTCCATTACAAGTGCAGGAGAATGTCTCCCATGGCTTAATACTGATCCGATCAGCCAGCGTCTGTGGCGCGCTGTACATTTCGATCGCTGATGGCATTTCTGGAGAGACCAGCGCCATAGTGTAGCAAAAATGTGATTCACACGAAGAGCCTGCATGGGGGCTTAATTATTTAAAATGAGAATATTTTTAGTAGCTGTAAGTCCGATTACGCTGTTTCGTAAACGGTTGGCCCTGAGTAGTATTATTACGCTATCTGACTGCAAAGAACAACAACAAAGAATGAAATGAAAATTTTCGTTAACACAATTAATTAAGTCCCCAGCAACTATGAAACCTACGAAACCAAAGCACAAGTATAACTGTTCTGTATGTGGAAGTATGACTCAACGCACATCTGGCACGGTTCTTCTTCAACAAGACAAGAATTTTTAAATACCAATTTTACTGACGTGATAAAAGAAAATTAGAAATACTATAATTGCGCAAGAAAACCAGAATTACACTCTAATACAAGAACACACGCCAGATGCTTTGTTGACTGAACCTGTAATGACGCATTATTTAGGACACTGAAATAATGAGAAAAAAAAGAAAAGTAGTTTGTTACCTTAATTTATATTGATGAAAAGCACTCTAAACATTACAATCTCTCCACACCGACTCGCTACTACCACATCTCAACCAGAACTCTCCAATATCACATCTCAGCAAGCACTGCCTACAAACACTCTCTGCTACGAGTTCTTAACAAGTACTGACTGCTACGAGTTCTTAACAGGCACTGACCTCTACGAGTTCTCTCCAAGCACTGTGTAGGTGGCTGAATAATACTCTTTGGCGCAATCTCTGGCGCAGTGGCTCAGTGTAGCCACCTTTCAAGCCGACACGTTTCCGTTGATCGACGGTCGAATTTCAATGGTCTACCGCAATCATAATTGACGATGTCGTTGGGTCACATGTCAGCACGTAGGGGTGGTCTGCTGCGGAGCTCCGTGTTCAACAATGTACAATGAACGGTATGCTCCGAAACACTTGTGCGTGCACCAGCATTGTGCTCTTGCGGCTGAGAGGCAACAGATCACCATCTATCCTACTTTACAGAACTGACGAGCCTCCGAACCCCATGCTCCGTGAAGAGTCGTGGACGTCCAACCATTTAGCGTATAGTGGTAGTTTCATTGTCCTTCCACCTCTTAGCATGGGTGCTCACGACAGTAGCACGTGGACATTCGACCAGCTTCACCGTTTTCGAGATAATCGTTTAGAAACTCTGCGTAATAATAATCTGCCCTTTGTTAAAGCCGTTTATCTCAACGAATTTCCCCGTTTGTAGCCCATGTATTCGCTAGGGTGATTCCCCTTCCGTATCTGCTCCGCTTACATTCTTTAGTTAACGCGTCACGTGCTCACAACGCCACCAGCCAGCATCCAACTTTGCACTGGACAGTGGTCATTATGTTTTGGCTTATCAATGTGTATGGGTTTAACCGCTTTGTTACGAGCCTAGTCGCGCGTATGAATTCATACGTTGTATGCTGCCAGACGTACTTGATAAGGACGCCAAACACTGGAAGAATACTCTAGAATTTGTCACAGTAGCTTCTCATATACATTTTCCTTTACAAATGCATTGCGTTTGCCCAGAACGCTAACCAACAAATCCAAGCCTTCCATTTCCATTCACAAATACTGATTTTCAACAATAGTCCCATTTGATACCCCTAAGTACACTACTGGCCATTAAAATTGCTACACCATGAAGATGACGTGCTACAGACGTGAAATTTAACCGACAGGAAGAAGATGCTGTCATATGCAAATGATTACCTTTTCAGAGCATTCACACAAGGTTGGCGCCGGTGGCGACACCTACAACGTGCTGACATAAGCAAAGTTTCCAACCGATTTCTCACACACAAACTGCAGTTGACCGGCGTTGCCTGGTGAAACGTTGTTGTGATGCCTCGTGTAAGCAGGAGAAATGCGTACCATCACGTTTCCGACTTCGATAAAGGTCGGATTTTAGCCTATCGCGATTGCGGTTTATCGTATCGCGATATTGCTGCTCGCGTTGGTCGAGATCCAATGACTGTTAGCAGAATATGGAATCAGTGCGTTAAGGAGGGTAATACGGATCGCCGTGTTGGATCCCAACGGCGCCGTATCACTAGTAGTCGAGATGACAAGCATCTTATCCGCATCGCTGTAACGGATCGTGCAGCCACGTCTCGATCCCTGAGTCAACAGATGAGGACGTCTGCAAGACAACCACCAACTGCACGAACAGTTCGACGACGTTTGCAGCAGCATGGACTAACAGCTTGGAGACCATGGCTGCGGCTGCCCTTGACGCTGCATCACAGACAGGAGCGCCTGCGATGAATCCAGGTTCTGTTTACAGCATCATGATGGTCGCATCCGTGTTTGGCGACATCGCGTTGAACGCACATTGGAAGCGTGTATTCGTCATCGCCATACTGGCGTATCACCCGGTGTGACGGTATGGGGTGCCATTGGTTACACGTGTCGGTCACCTCTTGTTCGCATTGACGGCACATTGAACAGTCGACGTTACATTTCAGATGTGTTACGACCCGTGGCTCTACGCTTCATTCGATCCCTGCGAAACCCTACATTTCAGCAGGATAATGCACGACCGCATGTTGCAGGTCCTGTACGGGCCTTTCTGGATACAGAAAATGTTTGACTGCTGCCCTGGCCAGCACATTCCCCAGATCTCTCATCAACTGAAAACGTCTGGTCAATGGTGGCCGAGCAACTGGATCGTCACAATACGCCAGTCAGTTCTCTTGATGAACTGTGGTATCGTGTTGAAGCTGCATGGGCAGCTGTACCTGTACACGCCATTCAAGCACTGTTTGACTCAATGCCCAGGCGTATGAAGGCCGTTATTACGGCCAGAGGTGGTTGTTCTGGGTACTGATTTCTCAGGATCTATGCACCCAAATTGCGTGAAAATGTAATCACATATCAGTACTACTATAATATATTTCTCCAATGAATACCCGTTTATCATCTGCATTTCTTCTTGGTGTAGCAGTTTTAATGGCCAGTTGTGTATTTATATGATGTGATATGCTCAATAGGTTCATTACTAACCATGTATTTAGATAATTTCGTGTTCTCTCTCTCTTTTTTTTATAAACATTATCTTACGTTTCTTCACATTAAAAAGAGCTGCTGTTCATTACAAAATGAATTTTTTTTCGACAGAATGATAAACGGAACCGATCTGGCGATGGTGAAACAATACTGAAATATATTTGGACGAGAAAAGAAGGTTGAAAAAGTGCTTTCCAACGTCGGTAGCGAAATACTCGCTCCCTTGCATGTCAGCGTAGCGAAAACATTTTGTTCGGGCCTTGAACCGTTCACTAAATATCCGGGCTGTGCACTTCAGGTGTTTAATCAGTGGCCGTGTACTTGTAAGCTTAACAGCAAACAGCTTCTCTTATTACTGCTTACTCTCTCCGCTGTGAAACTCTACAGGTGTCGACGTTTCGTAATGGCTCTTGGCTTCTGCAACGCGACGTTACGTTTACGACTTGCAAGTTACGCAATCCCGGCTACCTTCCTCGTCGCTTCGCTAAAGTGATGTCCCTTTTTCTGACCGAATTAAGTGCATTTTTTTGCTTTAGCTGTTGCAGTTTACACTATCTTCCATTATGTTGTAATTAATTCTACGAAGTCGCAAAACAGCAGCTCGGTAATGCTCTCCACCATTTTACCTCTTGGCCTTTACGGCAGCAAAGAAGCGACAATGCATTGAGTGTCCTTCAAGCAATGAACAAGCTAATGCTAGTGTGTCCTCACTATCAAGGTCCTCTGTGCTAGCGTGCAGACGCAGCGCATCATGAAGAAGTGTTACCTAGTTCTCGCTGCCAACGCCCATATCTGCCCAACACTTGCCGGCCTACACGTTCTCGTGTACCTTAACATTATGTTGTCTTCCTTCTGCATTTCGGATATGTCTGCTGAGCCCATTTCTTAACCTCCTTATCTATTTGCAGTACTTGTGAAGTGCCAAGCCACTTGAAATTGGCCTCTTTTGCAGCGCTATACTTGCTGTTAATAAATTATCGTTTTCGCAGTCTAATTATTTCAGTTTTGGATCATTATTTGTCATTGGTCGCTTGATGATAGCTTGTTTAATGTTGCAGTACCAGCCTTAAATGATTAAATAAACCGAAAATTTCAGCGTAATTAAAGGCACAAAAAGACACGTAAAGCTAGAAAGCAAAAACCACCTATCAAGAAAAGAAGCATAAAATACAAGATTTTCGTTCATTGTTTAAAAGAATAGGAAACAAAAAATTTTTTCCACAAGTAAAGTTTTTGCCAAACAAGGATCTGAAACAATACTAAGACTTTTTCTCAACCAAAATGAAAGTAAAAACCTGATATGTTCATCCAAAAGTGCAGTTGACATGGGTCAACTAAATCATGGTTGTGGAAGTGTAGAGCAGATCTACGGAAGATCAGCGAATTCTCTATAATTAATTAGATAATGAAGGTTCCAATATAAGAATAGTCATACTTAGGATCACGAGCAGTATTTAATCATCCAGCGCCGAAACAAGTTACACAAAATTCACAAAACAGCGTGATTTTTTTCAGCTTGTGCAAACTCTCGGGATTGATCGACGAGAGGATACAGAACAAAAAAGGTCTAATGAATTTATGCCTGGAAATGCATTGTTTCCATGTTAGAGAACATTTATTCAGTGAATACTTTGTTACAGAGACTGCGGTCTAATACGTGCTGTACCACAGTTACACTATCCGTGATTTCCTCCTAGAGGGTGGTACTGTTCGTCTTACTTCATGCTTAGCGCCCTCACTTGCCATAGTAACTGTTAATGTTGTGTCCGATTCACTTCTCTTGCAGACGGATCTTGTAGTGGATGTGATACAACGTTGTACACAATGGTTCTGTATTCGAATCGAGATCTTGCCGACGTATTATGAAGGGCAAACCCGAAATGTTCGGACACCAGACTTGGAGGAAAACGTCATTAACATTGTGGAAGGCGATCGCCGTGTCATTACCAGGCAGTTGACCCGGCAGTACATGGAAGCCAGAGGACAGTATGGAACATTCTCCATGATAGTTGTTACTCTCCACATCACATACGACCTGTGAATCGTATAGTATCGACAGACTTGCAAGTTTTGTCACTGGTTTCTTCAACAGGCAACCACGATTCCGGAATTTTTGTCATCCACCCTATTCACATATGAGGCCAACTTTATGCGCAGTGGTATCTTCAACTTTCGTAACTGTCATCTGTGGGATAATATGCAGAACCCCAACGGTGTGATGACAGCGAATCATCAGCATCGGTGCAGCCGGAGTGTGTGGACCGGGATAATTGGCGACTGTATTTTGAGACCATTCTTCCTTACACGTAGAGTAACAGACCAGAACTACCAGCGTTTCTTGCGGGTGGCTTTGCCTCTACTGTTGGAAGAAGTGCCATTGATGATTCGAAGGATTATGTGGCTGCTACATGATGGTGTTCGAGCCCACTTCGCCGTTAACCTCCGGACGCATCTCAGTCGTGTCTTCCCTGGTCGATGAAACGGACGAAGGAGTCCACATGCAAGGCCTGCTAGTTCAGCACGTATCGTGTATGCAGAGCCCATTCCCGATGTGGAGACTCTGGAGCAGCGTATTCAACCTGCCTTTGACAATGAGTGAATAAATGGTGCCTAGCATGGAAACCGTGCATTTCTAGACATAAGATCATTAGACATTTTTGTTCTGTATCCTCTATTCGATCAATCCCTAGAGTTTGTACACTGTGCAAAAAATCATTCTGTATACTGCATGCCAAAACTTTTCGCGCTAAGATTCTAGACCCCATGTAGACATGTGATTTCGTTTTGCAATTCAATTCGCTCACACTCTGTTAAATCATCAAAACTACATTTCTTGCAAAATGGCTCTGTGGTTGACAGTGGAGTACAGTAAATGCATACACTGCTTCTCTATAGCCTAGTGTTATCGATGAGCGATACACTTTCCATATTCTACTGTGACACTACCGTCACATATCACGAAGCGATATTGTCTCAATTTCTGCTACTTTTTTGTTGTTATTTTATAAAGAGCACTGGATACGTGTGTAGCGGGATGTGTGACTGACAAGTCTCAGAATAGGACCACTGCAAGGCCTTCAGTACAGCAAGTGGCAGTGTTGGTCGTAAAGAGACGTGCAGCGATTAACTGCTACTTAGAGTTTCGACGAATGGCATGTGCCATACATGGGTGCCGACTGCAATGTTTCGCTCGTTAAGGAGCGTGCCACACTCGGGCTCCGTGCCGCCATTAAGACGAGACCTCCGCAGTCCGCTGTCTCTGTTTGTTAAGGCGTGCGCGCACATGTTTTACGAGCTCGTCCTTGCGTCTGGCTACGCCCACTTCCCTCACGTGTCTACCATCAAGCCTGGCCCGAGCGACTCTGGTATGTTGTCTGTTCGGGTGAATATAGCCTATACGGCGTTTTAACCCTTTAAGTGACACTGGTAAATACATTAACCAGTCTTAAATGCTGCTTATTACTTTATTTTTCGACAGAGAATAGATTTTACTGGTATTAATAAATTCACAGTAGTTTCTGTGATACTTGTGAATACAATTTGCCTATTTCTAAATCGGCAGGCTTGATATCAGCGAACCAGGGAGTAATGATATGAATATTTCGACCTTCAGAGATGGTTATGTATTCAGCTAGCATTTGTCCCCTGTGAACTTAACTGTTCTGACATTTTCTGATGTAACTAAGGCACTTTTAATTCACTGTAACATTACCTGCATTACAAAGAATAAAATCAATACGCTCGTGTTGCGCAAACATATTTACAACTGGTTTTCTTCCTTGTCGTACATGGAAGCAAATGAATTGTAGTGAATTCAGTTCCTAGTGACATCCAATTGTACTGATTATACGCTACGATGTTTCTAATTACGTCGAAAATGTTAGCCGCTGACAATGCACACGTAAGACGGTTACTGAAAATATACAACAAGACGAAACACACATTTATGTATGCACCTGAATATAATGGACATATTATTTACTCATTTTTGGTAGGTTTTTATAGTTAGAGGACATAATGACATTCGCGTTTCTTTTAGATCTACAGTGTGTCCCACGATTAGTGGTGGGTATTCAGGCATGTGACAGGAATGATCATTCGAAGTAAAAATGTCAAGTAAATATGGGCTGTAAAATGCATACTTCAAGAGCTATAAGCACTTGTTAATTTTCCATACTCTGAATCAAATTCCCTCTACTGCAAGCTCTTTGCTTTCCATATTCTGCGAGGAGGTAGTATGGACCAAAACAAGAAAACCGTATCCAGCAAACATGTGCTCTAGAACGCATACCTTTAGAGCTATGAGCATTTTGTCAGTAGAAAACATACTTATCACAGTAGCGGAAATGAACAAATGCTCATTGCCTTTAACACCTTAACGTACACACTATAGAGCCCCTCCCTATTGGATATTTTTCTTGTTTTGGTTCATACTACCGCCTCTCAAAATACGGACAGCAAAGACCTTGCAGCAGAAGAAATTTGCTTCACAGTATAGAAAATGAAGAAATGCTCATAGCTCTTGACGTATCCGTTTTAGAATCGATGTTTATTAGACTTTTCTTATTTCGAGTGATCACTCCGTCATGTCGGTGAATATGGAGCATTCCTCCTGGGACACCCTGTAGAAGAATGCTATCATGGAGGTGGCATAGGTCAGGTCCATGGAAAATGAAGTCCCGGCTGAACTTGTAATAAACAACTAGGAAGGGGTTACAGAAGTTCACGCAGAACATTCAGAATTTGGAGGAGACTCTGATGCAGGTGATGCAGCTACTGTCTCTACTTCAAGCACTACTACAGCAACGTAGTAGTCCAGGTAACACGGTGTCAAGTCGACCAGTGTCTGAAACGTTTAATAAAGATACAGCACATAGAGCAGACTGTTTGCCTGAGCTTGAAGAAGCATTTTAGGAATGTAGTGAAACTGACTTTGATACTGAAGTGGCTGCAAAATTAGATTTATATGCATGGTCTAAAATTGGTTGTGAACCCCTGACCTTTGGGAAATATGTTCCTCCTGAGAGCAGAACAAAATCTGACAATGCTAATATCCTGTGATTTTTTTTCAGTATAGATTTTGTGGTCTTGGTTCATAACAACTGAGCTGACTACTATTCCCAAATAATACATATTGACATGTATTTCACTGTTATGCTAGGTGCCCCGCGTGGTCGCTCAAGCAACGGGGTGTCATAATATAAATTGTTTTTAACTTTTGTTTCCAATTCGAATTCAGGTGTTGACGCCTTACTGGGAATCTGCTCCTTCTTCTGCAACCGTTAAGGAATAGCTGACAGATTTCAAATGCCACCGTATTTCTTCTGAAGACCAAAACGCCGTGAAAATGCATAATACGGATTTGGACCACCGGGATTAAGACTGTGTGTAACAGCTGTCACTATAGGCTTACTTGATGTGCGAGTCTTTCAATGTAGTAACGGTAAGTCAATTTTCCCTCGCGCTCTGGTACAAAGTGGGGACTGGATATATTTTAACACCTTTAGGTACTGCCGTTTGCTACGGAGGACACTGCTGATAGAATGTGCTTCTGGTCTACCAAATTTACACTGAAGGGCATTTATCATCCTGTAATGTGCAACTCATTTACCTACTATCATCACTGAGACAGGTTGTCACAGTCGAAGAAATTACTTTTAGCAACAGCGGTAAAAGATTGCTGTTGCCTAAGATGGAGATAAACTGACATAAAGAGCCATAAACTTCATATAATGATCATATTCGCTATCACTTGGAACTCAGCATGAGCCATAAACTCTGTGGAGCGATAGATACTGTTGATATAGATTAGGTTCGTGCGTAAGTTCCAGGGTTTTAGTTTTGTGTGTTGGTATTCCTGTTGCTATGGGTTCACTTATCAATTGTTATTTTTTATTTGTAGTTCACTGTTTATATTTGTGTTTACATCTTGTCATTTTGTCAGTTGGAGAAAGTTAGTGGAGCCGTGGACGCTAGAAAATGGAATGCCAAGTGGAGAAATAGGAACATTTCTGTGTATGGGGATAATACCATTGAGTGGAGCCGTGGACGCTAGAGAATGGAATGCCAAGTGGAGAAATAGTAACATGGGGATAATACCATTGACAGAGCAGGGCAAGAAAATGGTTTTTTCCTTTTAAGGAGGATCGTTTTGACATTAGTAACTATCAACGTACAGGAAGACTCTTGGGGTTTGGCGAAGATCATTTAAACGCATTATCCACAAAGATCCACGTCAGTGTACTCGAGACCTGGCAATTGCGATGAAATGTGATCATTCCACCATCGTTCGACATTTGCATGCATGTATGGGTACCGCATGTTCTAAGCCAAAATCATAAAAAGCAGTGGGTGGACATATGTGCATGTCTACTTGCTCGTTATCAATTGGCTCGTGAACAAGACCGACCATTCCTATCCCGTAGCGTTACTGTTAACGAGAAATGGTGTCTTCATGCTAACATATAGAAAAGAAAGGAATAGTTGAGCCCGAAGAAAGCAGTAACTCCTCGTACAAAGAGCTGCGCGCATCCACGAAATATACCGTTGTGCACCAGGTGAAACAGCTACGGTGTGGTGTACTACGAATTGCTTCCGCGAGGTGTAACCATCACTCTTGGCATTTATTGTCAACCGAGACGTCTAGAAGATGCAATCCAAGAACAACGACCAGGAAGTCTACATGAAGCGATGCTACTCCACGATAACGTCCGACCACATTCTGCTAGACTCACAAAAGACACTAAACAGGTTTGGGAAGTCATTCCTCGCCTAGCTTATTTACCTGATCTTGCTCCCTTAGATTTTCATCTTTTCCGCTCTCTATCGAACAACCTTCATGGGACCTCCTTTCCGGATGAAAATGCACTCCGAACATGGCTCAATGAGATCTTCTCCCCAAACCACGTGATTTCTGCAGACGCGGAGTTGAAAAATTACACCAGCGTTGGCAGATAGTTGTAAACAGTGAAGAAGAATACATTGATGACTAAAGTCTCTTTTACGTGTATCTGTTGTGTTTATTAAACTTATGGAAAAATGCTACGAAGTTACGCACCAATCATCGAAATAAACTTCATAACACTTCGTCTAGTCACAAAAAGTGTCACAGTCAATAGAGTTCCGCTTAATAATTTCAAACAAAAAATTCCTTCTTAATAAAACAATGCTTTATAGAATTAAAAACTATATAAATCCATGTTTTATCTCAGGGAAGTATTTAAACTGAAGAATATGGAGAAGCTATCCACATTTAAACCACTTTTAGATTTTTTAAAGTACATCTCCCGCAAAACAAAATATAGTTCTTTTTATATTCATTTTAACATGTTTCTGCACCTATGTGTCGTCCAGTGTGTGTCTCGACTTATTTATAAACGTATTGTACAAAGTTCATGTTATTTTTCCATATTTAGGTCTATTACTATTTTGATTACTCATCTGAAACATCACTAAGTGTAGAGATAGGTTTGTATAAGTTTTACTAGTTTTCATGCCTTCTTATAATTTCATGGCATGTAATTCGCAATGTAGTCAGAAGAATTTATTTACAGAGTTACTATTGTGAATAGTTTTTCCGAGAGGAGTAGTGGCGTATGTTCTGTACCTATACTATCTGTCGAATGTACATCTTTGATGAGTTTATTTTGTTGGTTATAATTACATAACTTGTTTAACCTCTTTTAACTTTCTCTAACCTACTTGACGAAGGTAGGGACATCTCCAGCACACCATCACGCTGGTGTCACCTTCTTTGTCAAGTCTAGTATTTGCAAGCGCCTGTTCACCTGACTGTGCAAATCACATCGGATCCACCTCAGATTTCTTGATCGGTGTCACTCTTTCTAAGAGATGCCACCATTATCACAAGTCAGATCAGGCTAATGTAGTTTTTCTCTCCTGTGTCATAGTTGTACTCTAATATATTCTTCCTGACCTATAACGTACGTTTTTGATGCTATTTACACCGAAAATTATACTGCTAATTTATTTATTCTTTCAGTTGAAAACCAAGAATTCTAAAAGGTAAGCAGAAGTCGAAAAATATTTATTTAAAGCACGTTGGAAAGAAAAAGATGAAGTTCTTAAAAAAAAGGAACACTGCATTTTCATTTAAAATCTGAAGAAAAATGGTTTCAGGGAAAGGAAGCGTTGGGCTTTCTGTAGGGTTGAAGGATGTGTGTATAAATACAGGGGCCGTTGACTGATTTCTAAGCAAATGAAGGCAGGTGTGGGGTGGTGGATAGCGGAAAGGCAGAGAGGGAACAGAAGCTCTTGGTTCGGGTGGGTCTGGTTTTGGGGTGTGGGGGGGGGGGGGGGGGGAGGTGTAAAGTTGGAGGATAGTTGGTAGCAAAATAGAGCACTCAGGAAACATACAGCTAGGATGGACACCAGATCAAGGTTACGAGGAAGGTAGAAAAGGGAGGGAAGGGACCTCTCTAATTGAAAAGAAACAGGGAAGGACAGGTTAAATCTAATAGGAGGGAGGCGTGTCAGGACAGAAAGGGTATCTGTCAGAATTGTGCTTGGAGAGGCAAAGAGGAGTGTAAGTGTAGAGTGCGTGGGATGTGTTGATACATGTGCGGGAGCACACCAGAATTCATTGGTGTTTCCAACAGAGTGCTAAAGATTTGTTCGCATATGCTATGCCCCAAGTTATTTGACATATGTAATGGATCACTGATTCAAGCCATTTATCCAGAGAGACTGAAATATGCCATTATTAAACCCCTCTGAAAGAAAGGTGATAGGAGAAGTGTAAGTAATTACCGACCTATTTCACTACTTCCACTAGTTTCCAAGATTTTTGTAAAATTGTATATTGCAGAATAGTATGTACTAGAGCAGCAATAACATCCTCAGGAAATGGAATGTCATTTACACTTTAACTCACCAAATTTTACAAGCATTAAATAACAAAACAGCACCGGTTGGTATTCTCTGCGATCTATCTTGACTATGTTAATCACAATATTTTCCAAGATAGATTGACGTTTTATGGGGTTGATGGTACGTATAACCAATGGATACCAACATATCTAACCAGAAGTATTTCAGCTAATTCAATCAGGGGTTATTCTTCTGAATGTGACAAAACAGTAGACACCATTCACGGATCAGGCCTTAGGCCTGTTCAGACTGGTCGACTGCTGCCTTCAAGGCGTGATCAGCACGCCAGCAAACCCTCCAGCCGTTGCGGCCAGCAGATGAATCCTGATGAAGCCACGACTTTTTTATTCAAGCAGCACCTCGTGTGGCCTCACAAGAGCTGAGTGTCCATAATTACTGCAATGCGTAACATGGGGAGCCGTGGTCTAGGGGTGCGCCGGCACGGTAGCTCAGCGTGTTCGGTCAGAATGTTAGCTGTTCTCTGGAAAAAAAAAAGAACTGAGTGAACGGGTATCATGGGAGGGACGTCTGCTCCGAACAAATGCAACGAACAATAACGAATAAAATGAGATTTAAAAAAAGCGGGTCGCGTCTTTGGTGGGGAATCAAAACGTACTCGATCTTGGGTTCGAACCCACCCAAGGCTTAACTTTTGAATAATAATCAGCATTGGCGGCCCCAGACTTCCGTTATAAGAAGTCAGCCTCATTCTGCCAACCGCCTTGTCAAAGAGGTTGGAGGAGCTGACAGAGGTTCAGGACACTCTCTTAGCCTTGGGGTGGGAAACTGGCCCTAAAGGCAGAACAATCAACAATGATCAACGGCAAGAGGTTGCAGAAGGCAATAGAAACCACTGAATTAAAGATACATAATGACAGAATGTGTATCCACCGAACACGCGGCCTGTAATTGGAAAAGTGTCATGATCATCTTTCCACTGGTAAAAGATTCCGTAATAGTCACCCATTTGGATCTCTGGTAGGGGACTGCCAAGGGGGAGGCGACCATGAGAAAATGATTGAATAACCAACGAAATGATAATGTCCTACGAGTAGGGGCGTAGAATGTCAGAAGCTTGAACGTGGTAGGAAAACTAGAAAATCTGAAAAGGGAAATGAAAAGGCTCAGTCTAGATATAGTAGGGGTCAGTGAAGTGAAATGGAAAGAAGATAAGTATAGGGTATTATCAACAGCAGCAGAAAATGGTATAACGGGAGTAAGATTTGTTACGAATAAGAGGGAAGGGCAGAGAATGTGTTATTGATCAGTTCAGTGATATCGTTGTTCTTATCAGAATCGACAGCAAACCAACACCGGCAACCATAGTTCAGATATACATGCCGACGTCGCAAGCTGCAGAGGAACAGGCAAAGAAAATATATGAGGATACTGAATGGGTAATGCAGTACATAAAGGAATATGAAAATCTAATAGCCATGGCGAACTCGAATGCGGTTATAGGGGAAGGAGTAGAAGAAAGGGTTAAGGGAGAATTTGGGCTTGGTACTAGAAATGAGACAGGAGAAATACTAATTGAGTTATGCCACAAATTTCAGCTAGTAATAGCGAATACTCTGTTTAAGAATCGCAAGAGACGGAGGTACATGAGGCAGAGGTACACTTGAAAAACACCGAGAGGTTCGGAGGATTCCAGTTAGATTAAATCATGGTCTGGCGGAGATTCCCAAATTACATACTGAATTGTAAGATGTACGCTGGAGCAGAAATAGACGCAGATCACGATTTAGTAATGATGAAGAGTAGGCTGAAATTTAAGAATTAGTCAGGAAGAATCGATGCGCAAAGAAGCGAGATAGGGAAATATTAAAGAATAGAGAAATACGCTTGAAATTCTCTGAGGCTATATAGAGACTGCGATAATGAATAGCCTAGTAGGCAGTTCAGTTGAAGACGAACAGAGATGTCTAAATAGGGCAATCACAGAAGTCGGAAAGAAAAACATAGGTACAAAAAAGGTAACTGCGAAGAAACTGTGGGTAACAGAATCAATACTTCAGTTGATCAAAAAAAAAAAAAAAAAAAGGAAGTACAAAAATGTTCAGTGAAATTCACGAAAACGGAAATACAAGTCGCTGAGAAATGAAGGAATTAGGGAGTGCAGGGAAGCTAAGACGAAATGGCTGCATGAAAAATGTGAAGAAATCGAAAAAGAAGTGATTGTCGAAAGGACTGACTCAACATATAGGAAAGTCAAAACAAACTTTCGTAAAATTAAAAGCAAGGATGGTGACATTAAGAGTGCATCGGGAATTCCATGTTAAATGCAGAGGAGGGAGTTGATCGATGGAAAGAGTACATTGGAGGCCTCCGTGAGGTGGAAGATTTGTTTGCTGTGATAGCAGAAGAAAAAAGAGTAGATTTAGAAGAGACAGAGGATCCAGTATTAGAATCAGAATTTATGAGAGCGTTGGAGGACTTAAGATCAAATAAGACAGAAAGGATAGATAACATTCCATCAGAATTTCTGAAATCATTGTGTGAAGTGGCAACAAAAGACTATTCAGCTTAGTATACAGTCTATGATGAACCATCTGACTTTCGGAGAAAATCATCCACACAATTCTGAAGACTGCAAGAGCTGACAAGTGCGAGAATTATCGCACAATCAGCTTGACAGTTCATGGATCCAAGTTGCTGACAAAAATAAAGAAAATTGAAAATGTGTTAGATGACGATTAGTCTGGCTTTAGGAAAGGTAAAGGCACCAGAGGGGCAAATCTGATGTTGCGGTTGACTATAGGAGCAAGACTAAAGAAGAATCAAGACACGTTCATGAGATTTGTCGACCTGGAAAGAAGTTCGACAATGTCAAATGGTGTAAGATGTTCGAAATTCTGAGGAAAACAGGGGTAAGCTATGAGGAGAGATAGGTAATGAATAGTATGTACAAGGACTAAGGGGAACAATGAGTGGACGAGCAAGGACGAAGTGCTCGGATTAAAAAGTGTGTAAGACAGGGATGTAGGCTTTCGGCCCTACTATTCAGTCTATATATCAAAGAAGCAATTATGGAAACAAAAGAAACATTCAGGAGGGGAATGAAAATTCAAGGCGAAAGGATATGAATGATACGATTCGCTGATGATATTGCTATCCTCAGTGAAAACGAAGAAGAATTACATGATCTGTTACACTATGTAATCAAAAGTATCCGGACACCTGGCGGAAAATGACATAAGTTCGTGGTGCTCTCCATCGGTGATGCCGGTATTCAATATGGTGTTGGCGCATCCTTAACCTTGATGACAGCTTCCCCTCTCGCAAGCATACGTTCAGTCAGGTGCTGGAAGGTTTCTTGGGGAATGGCAGCCCACTCTTCACGGAGTGCTGCACTGAGGAGAGGTACCGATGTCGGTCGGTGAGGCCTGGCGCGATGTCGGCGTTCCAAAACATCCGAAAAGTGTTCTATAGGATTCAGGTCAGGACTCTGTGGAGGCCAGTCCATCACAGGGATGTTACTGTCGTGTAACCACTCCGCCACAGGCTGTGCATTATGAACAGGTGTTCGATCGTGTTGAAAGATGCAGTCGCCATCCCCGAATTGCTCCTTAACAGTGGGAAGCAAGAAAGTGCTTAAAACATCAGTGTAGGCTTGTGCTGTGATAGTGCCACGCAAAACAACAAGGGGTGCAAGCCCCCTCCATGAAAAACACAACCACACTATAACGCCACCACATCCGAATTTTACTGTTGGCACTACACACGCTGGCAGATGACGTTCACCGGGCATTCGCCATACCCATTCCCTGTCGTCGAATCGACACATTGTGTACCGTGATTCGTCACTCCACACAACGTTTTTTCACTGTTCAATCGTCCCGTGTCCACGTTCCTTACACCAAGCGAGGCGTCGTTTGGGAGTTACCGGCGTGATGTGTGGCTTATGAGCAGCCGCTCGACAATGAAATCACCTCCTGCCTAATTGTCATAGTACTTGCAGTGGATCCTGATGCAGTTTGTAATTCCTGTGTGATGGTCTGGATAGAGTTCTGCCTACTACACATTACGACCCTCTTCAATCGTCGGCGTTGTGTGTGAATTCCTAAGGAACCAAATTGCTGAGGTCATCGGTCCCTAGACTTACACAGTACTTAAACTAACTTACGCTAAGAACAACACACACACCCATGCCCGAGGGAGGACTCGAACCTCCGGTGGGAGGGGCCGCGCAGTCCGTGACATGGCGTCTCAAACTGCGCGGCCACTCCGCGCGGCATGTCGGCTGTCTCTGTCAGTCAGAAGAGGTCGGCCTGTACGCTTTTGTGCTGTACGTGTCCCTTCACTTTTCCACTTCACTAACACATCGAAAACAGTGGACATAGTAGGGATGTTCAGAAGTGTAAAAATCTCACGTACAAGTGACACCCAATCACCCGACCACGTTCGAAGTCCGTGAGTGCCACGGAGCGCCCCATTCTGCTCTCTCAAGGTGTCTATGACTACTGAGGTCGCTGATATAGATAGCACTAGATGGCAGCACAATGCACCTAATGTGAGAAAGGTTTGTTTTTTTCGGGGGGGGGGGGGGGGGTGCGAATACTTTTGATCACAACAAAGTATAAATGGAATGAATAGTCTAATGAGTACAGAACATGCATTGAGAGTAGATCGAAGTAAGACCAAAATAATGAGAAATAGCAGAAATGCGAACAGCGAGAAACTTAACATCAGGATTGATGGTCACGATATTGATGAAGTTACGGAATTCTGCTATCTAGGCAGCAAAATAACCAATGACTGGCTTAGCAAGGAGGACATCAAAAGCAGATTAGCACTGGCAAAAAGGGCATCCCAGGCCACAAGCAGTCTACTAGTATCAAATATAGGGCTTAATTTGAGGAAGAAATTTCTGAGAATGTATGCTTGGAGCACAGCATTGTATGGTAGTGAAACATGGACTGTGGAAAAACCGGACCAGGAGCGAATCCAAGCATTTTCCGTGCGGTGCTACAGACAAATGTCGAAAATTAGGTAGGGTGATAATGTAAGTAATGAGGAGGTATTGCAAAGAATCGGAGAAGAAAGGAATATGTGGGAAACACTGACAGAAGAACGGACAGGATGATAGGACATATGTTGTTAAGACATCACGGAATAACTTCCATGGTACTACAGGGAGCTGTAGAGGGTAGAAACTGGAGAGGAAGACAGAGGTTGAAATAAATCCAGCAGATAATTGAGGACATGGTTTGCAAGTGCAGCTCTGAGATGAAGAAGTTGGCACAGGAGAGGAATTCGTGGCGGGCCGTGTGAAACCAGTCAGGAGACTGATGACTAAAATAAAAATAAAGGTGGAGGGTGGGAATTAGTAACTTCTTGCATCTTTATACTTAAAAAATGTAAAATGTCAGCAAGTTGACGTATTTACAAAATAATTTACGATGTGAGTATAAAATGACTCGTTCCACGTCACTACGGATTATCGTGGTAATGATCCGTGGAACATGAAACTAACTGACCAGCATTTGTACTACGAAGGAAATAAGAGGTTGCTGGAGTCGAGTTTACGAGAAGCATATGTTTACGGAGGTGTTCAATGTGGGCGAGGAGATGGGGAAAACACAAGTGTTGATACAGGGTTCATGTAGCGGAAGGTAAATCTAAAGAAAGCACTGGTTGCACTAGGAAATGACCTGGTTAAAATAGATCTCGGGGAAGCGATGAAATTTCCGGAAGGTGATGTAGAAGGCTAAGCTGGTGGCGTCATCGTCGTACTGGAGGAGATGGTTAGGAGACGCTGATTTAGGCAAGTCGGTCGTGTAAAGGATATACTGGGTGTTTCCGAGGTGATGGTCAATATTCAGGCATGTGACAGGAATGATATTGCGAACCAAAACGTCAAGTAAACATGGGCTCTAAAACGCATACCTTACGAGCTACAATTCTTGATTTTCGATACTGTGAAAGAAATCTCTTCTACTGAAGGCTCATTGCTTTCCATGTTGTGGGGAGTAGTAGTAAGGGCCAAAACAGGAAAATAATGTCCAGGAACATGGGATGTAAAATACATACTTTAAAAATTATGAGCACTTGTTCATCAGATGAGTTGTGTTTCAAAGTAGCGAAGATGAATACATGCTCATAGCTCTTAAGGTATGCATTTTGGAGAACATGTTTACCAGACATATTTTTCTTGTTTTGGCCCATACTACCACTTCCCAAAACATGGAAAGGAAAGAGCTTGCAGTAGAAGAGATTTGTTTCACGTCATCAAAGATCAAGAATTGCTCATAGCTGTTAAGGTATGCGTTTTAGAGCTATGTTTACTTGACTTTCTTGTTTTGAATCAAGATTCCTGTACACACTCGAATATTGACCTTCACTTATGAAACACCCTGTATAGCAATGAAGGTACGGGAATTGGTATTGTTAATAGCGACAAACATCGACGGCTATTGAGGGTGATTCTTATTAAGGCTGAAAAACCTCCAAAGCGATGTTGATGACGCTGAAACAAGTAATTTGATATAAGACATACGGGGCGGCAAATGTTGCAAAATGCGCCGAAAGTGGATGAGAAACTTTGAATATGAGACGTCAGCAGATGATGTACAGTCTTAGACATAAAAACTGACCACCTGCCAGCCGCGACAGAGACAAAGTCCGAGTCGTTCACTTAAGGTGGTCAATAAAACCGACCGCCCTTGACAACGGCAAGTCCGGCCATCTGCACGATCTGACAACAAGATGCGGAAGTGTCAGGAGAAAGTGTTATGTACTTCCGAGATGTTCTCGCCTTGCGTGAGCCCGTGGTCGAGTGGTAACCGTCGTGCACTGTGAACTTATAGTCACGTGTTCGAGTCCAACCATATCGCCTTTTTCTTTTTTTTTTTTTTTTTTCCTTACTGCATATAGGCCCTCATCTAAAGTTATGAGTCTGACTGAACATCGAAGATTATTCGCTTCACATTCTACCCACCAGTAATAATAAATCCTTTCAGAAACGATTCAGCAGGATTGCTCGTGGCTTCGTCGCTATCATAACAGCTTACGCTCGAGCGTTTCCTCGCTCTGCAGCGGCTACCGGTCACAGGCCAGACGCCACCCGCCGCCTGAAATCGGGCGCCGCCCAGGTGAACGCGACGCGACGCTGTCAGTGTATGTATCAAACATCATTTTCGAATTTGAAGTCCTAGTTATCATCTTGCAGTTAAGCATTGGATTTTGCATACTTGAAAATCATGAACTACGGTTGAGTCCACGTATTGTCTCGAGTTCTTGCTGTTTGATATGAATGGTTTCACACTAATGGGTTCTTTTGGCTATCGTAATACTCATATGGGAATTATCAAAGTGAAATTGCTAGAACACTCAACTGCCTTAATAACACCTCATTTTGAATTGAATATAACTCGAAAAGCGACTTTAATTTGACGTTTCCGTCCGTCTCCTGACGACTTACTGAATGAAGTCTGAAGTACACGCACAGTTGTGTTGCCTGCCGTATGAACTCTGTGAAGTGTTGTGACAGCTGGCAGTCATTGCTGAATACAGACATGTGCAAATATCCTCGCTGCTCTAGGGGATCTAGTCTTTGTTGCATTTTTTCCATACCGTATTTAGCACAGTAACAAAAGGCTCATTCTGCTGAAGAACTTGATGCCAGCAAGTCCTTAAACAAGAATCTGCGAGCGGTAGTAATGCATGAAAGGAAACAGACTGCTGGAGCAAAGAATGGAGAGCTCCATTCTTTTTGCGTTTCCGATAGGGCCTACGATAAGTATCTGGTTTCATATTATGCTTCAGAACCCTAAACTGTTTATTTTTTCACTTCATACTAAAACAAAAGCTATAATATGAGTAGAGGAAATGACTATATACTTCTCAGAAACTTCGGCTTTTTGTGTTTATTTTCTCACTTCATACTAAAACAAAGGCGTTGATAAGAGAGGAGGATATGAAGTATACGCTTCCAAGACATAATATTTCCTTGTGTGCTACTACTCCGTGCATGAAAGCTCTGCAGTTAACTTTTGTGTGTCGGATAAATTTTGATATCACCTGACGTTACTTTGAGAGAAGGTTCCTATTTTCTTGAGATTCAAACAGAGTGGACATTTCATCACTGGTTAATATTCTGATGACTAACGACATGATGCCCGTTCTAATTGCTCCATGGCACCTGTGAGTAGAGTCTCACGTTGGTTACTATAAGAACACGCGGGCAGTGATGTCTGCTCACTGCAGTCAGATCCAAGGTGATTTCTTTCTGTTTGTGGCGAAGCTTCTGTTGCAGTGTCCACGCTCAGCCAACATAAACAAATCGCGACGCCACTGGGCACTGCTAATCGCTTCACTTGTCGCGAGCCGCGACAGCAAGAGCACACTGGCTCTCCTAACGATATTATGGAGTTAAATACATCTTGCTTACTTAACATAATATGCAGGACGTGGGTTGGGTAAAAATTCAGTTTGTGGTAACCAGCCAATGCATTAAATACTTTACAGTTATACACTCCTGGAAATTGAAATAAGAACACCGTGAATTCATTGTCCCAGGAAGGGGAAACTTTATTGACACATTCCTGGGGTCAGATACATCACATGATCACACTGACAGAACCACAGGCACATAGACACAGGCAACAGAGCATGCACAATGTCGGCACTAGTACAGTGTATATCCACCTTTCGCAGCAATGCAGGCTGCTATTCTCCCATGGAGACGATCGTAGAGATGCTGGATGTAGTCCTGTGGAACGGCTTGCCATGCCATTTCCACCTGGCGCCTCAGTTGGACCAGCGTTCGTGCTGGACGTGCAGATCGCGTGAGACGCCGCTTCATCCAGTCCCAAACATGCTCAATGGGGGACAGATCCGGAGATCTTGCTGGCCAGGGTAGTTGACTTACACCTTGTAGAGCACGTTGGGTGGCACGGGATACATGCGGACGTGCATTGTCCTGTTGGAACAGCAAGTTCCCTTGCCGGTCTAGGAATGGTAGAACGATGGGTTCAATGACGGTTTGGATGTACCGTGCACTATTCAGTGTCCCCTCGACGATCACCAGTGGTGTACGGCCAGTGTAGGAGATCGCTCCCCACACCATGATGCCGGGTGTTGGCCCTGTGTGCCTCGGTCGTATGCAGTCCTGATTGTGGCGCTCACCTGCACGGCGCCAAACACGCATACGACCATCATTGGCACCAAGGCAGAAGCGACTCTCATCGCTGAAGACGACACGTCTCCATTCGTCCCTCCATTCACGCCTGTCGCGACACCACTGGAGGCGGGCTGCACGATGTTGGGGCGTGAGCAGAAGACGGCCTAACGGTGTGCGGGACCGTAGCCCAGCTTCATGGAGACGGTTGCGAATGGTCCTCGCCGATACCCCAGCAGCAACAGTGTCCCTAATTTGCTGGGAAGTGGCGGTGCGGTCCCCTACGGCACTGCGTAGGATCCTACGGTCTTGGCGTGCATCCGTGCGTCGCTGCGGTCCGGTCCCAGGTCGACGGGCACGTGCACCTTCCGCCGACCACTGGCGACAACATCGATGTACTGTGGAGACCTCACGCCCCACGTGTTGAGCAATTCGGCGGTACGTCCACCCGGCCTCCCGCATGCCCACTATACGCCCTCGCTCAAAGTCCGTCAACTGCACATACGGTTCACGTCCACGCTGTCGCGGCATGCTACCAGTGTTAAAGACTGCGATGGAGCTCCGTATGCCACGGCAAACTGGCTGACACTGACGGCGGCGGTGCACAAATGTTGCGCAGCTAGCGCCATTCGACGGCCAACACGGCGGTTCCTGGTGTGTCCGCTGTGCCGTGCGTGTGATCATTGCTTGTACAGCCCTCTCGCAGTGTCCGGAGCAAGTATGGTGGGTCTGACACACCGGTGTCAATGTGTTCTTTTTTCCATTTCCAGGAGTGTATTTGATGCAGTATTTATTGTTGTTTGTCTCTCTAATGTTAGTAGTATTGATTCAGATTGTGCGTGAACACGAAAACACACGCACACGCGCGCACACACACACACACACACACACACACGCACACACAGTCATTGATTCCAGTGAGAGTGACAACTTATGTATGTTGAACAACACACGTGCCAGTCAATTACGCAGATACACTGCGACCGAAAGGTGTCTCGATTGTTGGCAACAAATTCCAGCTGTGATGGACCCACCCCTGGGGAAGAATTCGTAGTGCAAAACACACTTTTGGAACTATCAGATTGAAAATATTATGTTTACACTACTCTTTGCTCGAGTTTACTTCTTTTGGTAGGGCTCAGCCTTTCATTTCTACCTAGGAAGTTAACGATAAAAGTATCATAACTCGTCACGAGCCACAGTATTGCATAGGAATGCTGAATGAGCAAACTGATGACGTTCAAGCAAAACTGCAATAATAGTCACTTCGTCGATTTTTGTTGTTTCGAATTATAGCATGCAGTAGTCCTACACTAGACTGCCTGTTGAATGCAAATGTCGCATGATACTTAAATGGTAATCCATCATTTATTTCAGCAGTCGAGACTTCCTTAATGTGAAAAATCATTCACACCAGTATGATCTTTGTTGAAACAAGAATATCTTTTTCTGGCGTATTTTCCCCAAAAGCACTCCCTCCACACACAGTTCAAATCTTTCGAGTTGCTTCCTCTGCATTCACCCCTCTATTATACCAAAAGTAAATAATGTGTTGCAGATGTTACACCTTTCTACACTTGTGACCCAATTTTACAATGGTGATTTTCAAGTATGCAAAATCCAGTGCTTAACTGCAAGATGATAACTAAAACTTCAAATTTGAAAATGACATTCGATACATACACTGACAGCGTCGCGTCGCGTTCACTTGGGCGGCGCCAGATTTCAGGCGGCGGGTGGCGTCTGCCGGTGGCCGGTTGCCGCTGCAGAGCGAAGAAACTCTGGAGCGTAAGCTGTTCTGATCACGACGAAGCCACGAGCTGTCCTGCGGAATTATTTCTGGAAGTATTTGTTATTACTGCTGGGTAGAATGTGAAGCGAATAGTCTTCGATGTTCAATCAGACTTATGGCTGAAATGTGGTGAAAAAAAAAAAAAAGAACAGTTGGACGAGAACACGCGACTATAGGTTCAGAATGCGCGACAAAATTAGCACTAGACCACAGGCTCAGCCGACCGCTGTGACCGAGCGGTTCTAGGCGCTTCAGTCCAGAACCGCGCTGCTGCTACAGTCGCAGGTTCGAAACCTGTCTCGGGCATACATGTGTGTGATGTCCTTAGGTTAGTTAGGTTTAAGTAGTTCTAAGTCTAGGGGACTGATGACCTCAGATGTTAAGTCCCATAGTGCTTGGAGCCATCTGAACCACAGGCTCACACATAACGACAACATCTCGGATGTAAATTACTCTTCCTCCTGACACTTCCGCATCTTACAGTGTTGTCAGATTGTGCAGATGGCCGGACTTAGTGTTGTCAGCGGCTGTCGGTTTTATTGGCCACCTTAAGTGAACGACTCGGAGCTTAGTGTCTGTGGCGGCCGACCGGCGGTCAGTTTTAAGTCTAAGACTGTACATCCCGCACGTGCACCGGTTCAGCCTCTCGGTCTGTTGCGTCTGACATCACAACCCGAGTGCTCTGGGCCCACGTGCGTGATATTAGCGCGTGGAGCTCAGACTTCGAGTCTTCCTTCTGGCAGCGAGTATTTTTTTCATTGCGTTAGACAACTATGTGTTTAAATTGAGATAAGATTTATTACTTCTTTTACTGGTCTCGAGGTCTCCGCAGGTTTATTGCAAAGTACAGTACGACGTAAACCTACCGTATTGCGTCACTAGTCAATAAGCGTTCTTAACAGTAAATACCCTACGTTTTCCTTACTAAATAATGTCTGCAAATGAAAAAGAAGGGACAAAAGGAAAGAACCGGAAAATAGGAGCAATTCTAACTTGGTTAGAGTGGTGACAATAATTTTATAACTTCTATGTGTACAAAAGATCAGCTTTACAAAATATTCTCGAAATTTGCACCATTTGCTCGAATCCGAGTATTACATCACTCAATCATCCCTTCACACCCAAGCGCAACCACTGTACTCGCGGCGATATACAGCACGTCATCTGGTGACATCACACGTTCAACGTTTCTCATCCATTTTTGGTGTAATTCCCGACACTTGCGACCCTTGTGTCTTGTTACTTGTGTCAATGTTACATACGTCGCATCGGGAATTTTTAAACATTGGTAAGAATAACCTTCTATAGAAAGGAAGTTGAGCGGACGTAGGTAACTGGAAGTGCGTAGGTCTGGAGTTTGAAGAGGAGACCAGAGTGTGTATAATGGTGGAAGGCTTGTTTTAGATCAACGGCTACAAAAATGGCGGATTTGCGGATATTAAGCTGATGGGATGGGAGACGGAATAATTAGGGTTCACACGCAGAGATATTGGAGTTACTTCTTCTCACGTGCTGTTCGAGAGTGGAAGTGTAGAGAGCCTGAATATGATTCTATGTACCCTCTACCAAACACTGCAGAGTACTCATGTAGATGTAGGATGCTTTCTAGAATTACTCCGCTCGTGCGAGCTGCTCATCAGCCGCGCTGCGGGCGGCAGCGCGACACGAGCGCCCTCTAGGGTTTCCGCGTGGGGCAGTGCGCAACGTCCCGACGGTCCGCGAGCGTCGCGGCGCGCCGAATGGTGTGTGGCCTTGGCATTTGTCGAGCGGCGGCGGACGTGCGCGGGAAGGCGTGCGCGCGCACTCACACCTGTTGCGCAGGAAGCCGCGCGGGTGGACGATGCCCACGCGCCGGCAAAGCACCGCCGCTAACTGGCACCGACGCTCGCCTGTGTGTGCAGATGCTAATCCGTTCGTTGTGACCGGCATCAAAAGAGTAACATTGTCATGCCGTCACAGTTTTACAATTAGCATTACTGTGGTGCTACACTGTACGCTGTTGGCCATTAAAATGGCAACAGCATGATGATGGCATGCAGGGGCGAGGCTGCTGTAATCGCCTAATACAGTTACACAGTTACAGATAAGATACTTTTTTTTTACTTTTAAAATTCTACAATTCGAGTTGCGGGCATATTTCATATTTGTAAAAAGCACTGTTGACCCGTGAGTATTTAAGACAGAAACGTCTGTCAGGACACAGAGGCTGCCTAGCTTTATGCTGTACTCACGTAACTTCCCAGCTACAGCGATTAACGGTGCGCGCTCATCAAGACCATTCCATCTGTCGCTTCCGCTATAGAAAGCGCAGTGAGGGGGAGAGGGGGGGGGGGGGAGGGCGGTGGAGCTGTTAAAGGCTGTTGAGAAACGATTCTCTAGCTCTTATAAAAACACGCGTGTTATTGTTCCGAGCGCTGCAGTGGTGAAAGTGTTCGGATATAAATCGGGGAACATATTTTAGTGTTTCATGTGTTTTGGAAATGAACTCCCACGCTTCTTGACAGAGCGTAGGGGAACGATGCGGGAAACCCGCACCACCGTACTAGGCAAGGTCCTAACCGAGGTGGTTTGCCGTTGCCTTCCTCCGACCGTTCTGGGGATGAATGATGATGATGAAGACGACACAACAACACCCAGTCATCTGCGGGCAGGTGAAAATCCCTGACCCCGCCGGGAATCGAACCAGAGACCCCGTACTCGGGAGGCGAGAACGCTACCGCGAGACCACGAACTGCGGACTTCATATGTTTTAATGCATATTATTTATTCGTTATAGTTTTAGTAAACAGATGATTATTAATGATTTAAAATTAGATTCTGCTTAAGTTGGAGTGCTGACGCAACACGGACAAAGTAGCGGCCTCCTCAAAAGATACAAACGTATCATATTGTAAATGTGTGCTGGAAAGTCTGTGGTAACATCCATTTGGAGGACTTGGCTTCGAGGGTAAAAGTGACGTGACCAACTACCGACAGTCAACAGTACACCAAATCTTCTACATTTAAATACAGTAACTAAAAATTATGTCAAACGTTTTCAAGTGTCCTCTTACAAATTGTTATGTGGCTGTATAGAGACACAAAAATTGTACTGTTGGCCATGTGTTTTGTTTACTTCCGATATGCTGTGGACAAAAAATTGCGCGAATGACATGAACAGTTTCAAAAACTTGAGGAAACGGCACGAAAATTCCAAGGATAGTATTATATATCTGTGTAGACACTCTTTAAATTTTGGAGTACAAGGATTGATTTTTATTTGAACAATGTATTCATATTAAATGTTCAGAGGCACAACGAATCTTCGAAATAACACAGTCACGAACTACACTTTCCCAACTTGTCCGCTGAGCCGGCCGCGGTGGTCTAGCGGTTCTAGGCGCTCAGTCCGGAACCGCGCGAACGCTACGGTCGCAGGTTCCTATCCTGCTTCGGGCATGGATGTGTGTGATGTCCTTAGGTTAGTTAGGTTTAAGTAGTTCTAAGTTCTAGGGAACTGATGACCACAGATGTTAAGTCCCATAGTGCTCAGAACCATTTGAACCATTTTGTTGTCCGCTGAAAAACGGACAAGTATCAATCAACGACTCCATGCTCGAAGTTTCCGACATGAAGCATCGCGGAACTGACCTCAAATATGAATAAAACGGTGAGTGTCGGGACATTTAAAGTCACCCTTATCCATGTAGATGCAATAATAGGTGTTTTCCGGGTATCCGGTATCGCTCAGTAGGCCCAGTCTTTACGAGATTCGGCCTCCTTTTTTTAGTAGACGGCATACGACGTTATTCAGCGTATTACTTGGGCGTAATGGGACGCAATAACGGCTAATCGTAAACAGTAACATAATAATAGCGGCAGTAATAATAATAATTACAACTACAATGGCCTCCCGGCGTGGCCAAGCGGTTCTAGGCGCTTCAGTCAGGAACCGCGCGACCGCTACGGTCGCAGGTTCGAATCCTGCCTCAGGCATAGATGTGTGTGATCTCCTTATGTTAGTTAGGTTTAAGTAGTTCTAAGTTCTAGGGGACTGATGACCTCAGATGTTAAGTCCCATAGTGCTCAGAGTCATTCGAACCATTTGAACAACAATGTGACTAGGATAATCGTGAAGAATAACATAACAGTGACACTAATAATAATAATAACAATAATAATTATCTCAGTACTGTTACCTACAAATTTTTTAAAAGCGATTATAGTATCGAATACCTCACGTCTCGGCAGTGGTGGCATGCCACAAACGTCAAATTGTCATTACGTGTACTTCATGCTTGGATAAGAAAATATTAGCATTTGAGCGTAACGCAATCTGTATTCTTTTTATACGGAAAATTCCTCGCACAGCAGGGTTCTCAGTCTGAAATTCCATATATATGTGCTATACTTCGTGTGGGAACGAGAAACGAGTAGCAGATCATGTCGGAATTCGACAGCTAGAAGACTGGCGCCTATCGAGAATGTGGCTTAATGTTCCACGATATTGCTGGCCACATTGTTCGGGATACCACGACTGACATGAGGATATGAAATCGATAAGCTGAGAAGGAGCAGGCTAGACGCCATGTAAAATCACAGCGGTCTATACACGACTAGCGCTCCGAGGACAGCAGTCTTTTTCGCTCGACGGTATAGGAAGCTACAGGCACGTCACGTGCACGTAGATCTATATAAGTTATCTGCAATTCATACTTGCTTGACAGGAGATTCATCGAACCACTCTCAGACTATTTCTCTGCCGTTCGCTCTCGAATAGCACGTGAGAAAAAACTTTCAGATTGTTTTCTTAACTCCTGGCTGTAATTCTTAAGCCCGGCCAAACCACGCTCTACTTCTAATATTGTGTGACGTAGACAACTATACTGACTGTAACCGGTAACATGAGTTCGCGTACTCTGCACTCGAGTTTGTTGTTAGGAATTCATACATTTCTGCAAAAAACCGCAAATCAGGACCTTCTGCTGCGGCAGCTTGCACAGTGACTGAAATACCCCGCTTAACAAATAAAGTGAAGCACCCAGAACGGGTGGAACAAACGAAACAAAACTTCATTGTTGGGGACGCTGTGTGATGTTATTTAACTCACTACAGGATGGAGACAAAGAACTTAGCATTATGAGCGCAGTTACCGGGTGGTTAAAATTAAAGTGCAGCTACTCACAGATGTGAAGCGTGGCAGCGAACGATTTACGCTGAACAAAAAAAAACCTATATATATATATATATATATATATATATATATATATATATATATATAGTTCCAGTTTTGGCCACCAGGTGTAAATGTGACGTAGTGAATGAAAGAAAGACGTATAGAAATATTTACATATATAATGTATTAGGAACGGGACGTGCGCAGAAAAGATCGAACAAGTGAGGAAGTCATAATGCTGATTTTATTATTAACCGCCACTTACACAATTTGTTCAGCACGAGCACCAGAGATGCCGACGAGGTGCTGTACAGCGCCAGATTTTCACCTGGTGGCCAAAATTGGAACTAATTTTTTCAGGTGTATATCAGTTCCACATTAACGCATTAGCCTATCTAGCTAGTTTCGCTGCCATACGATAATTAGCGCTGCAATTTAATTACAGCCACCTGGTATTTGTACGATGTTACACCCATTCTGGCCTGAATGCACTCACTGACTCCGTCGGAAAGCCTCTCAATAGCCGTTGTGTTTGGCCCACGACCGTCGTAACTGCTCCTCGGCATCCTAGATAATGGCACTGGGACAGATTTGATGTCCGGGCTGGTTCCGCACATGTTCTATTGGGGGAAAATCTGGACATCTCTCTGGCCACGGGAGAACCTTAACATCACGCCGGAATTTCATTGAGATACATGCCATGTGTGGAAGAGCATTGTCCTGTTGAGTGAGTGCACCACGATGCTATCGAATTAGAGCTTACACATGAGGAGTCAGCACGTCCATGACGAACTGCCGTGCCGTCAAAGTTCCGTTAACCACTACCAACCGTCACATGAGGTCGTACCCGATGGCTCCCCAACCATGATGTCAGAAGTAACATCGCTGTCCTCTCCAAAACATTGCAAGATGGAACCGTCCACGAGGTAACAGCCATGTTCGCCAACGATGGTTAGCCAAGGAGGTGCAGAACTGCGATCGATCGCTGAACACACAGAGCAGCCAGTACTTCCCAGTCACGGACTACTCCAGTGTTAACTCAGCCTACACACGGCGCAGTAATTCCCTAATCCGGCTGCTACTAGTCTCCGACTAGTGCTGCAGCATTACACAGGATGTTCGCAGGGAGTCCGTTACTCATTCTCGGATGGTAGACACAGATATAAAGACGTGCTTTGGGGCACAAAACGGTGATCCTCATCTGTGGCAACAAGACGAGTATAGGGAGGTTGCAAACTGCAAGTGCTACATTAGCGGATAACCTTACAAAGTCTTGCAGGAGTAACTGATTACCTTGAAAGCGACGTGCTAGTGTAAAGATGACTGAATTTAGAGCTTGAAGCTCTAGGTAGGATAACTGTAATTGTTCTGTAGTTAGTTAATTAGTTACTTAATACCCAGAAGAAAGCATTAATTTTTTCCCCGTTGGTGAGTACATTTAAAGCATATGACACCTGAATGATTTTGAAACAGAGGGCTATCAAAAAGGAAGGAACAGATTTCAAACATGTATTGCCTCCAAATTACAAAAGATAGAAACATAATTCCAGCGTTCCGGGAAAGAGAAAGTTCAAATTTTTATGCATTCAGTGTGAGCACCATGTATTACACCACAAATACGATGGTTGTCCAGAAAGTAAGGTCCGATCAGTCGCGAAATGTAAACCACAGTGAAAACCAGAAACATTTTATTTGCAACAGTTAGGTACACCTTCCACCTACTTATCTACATTGTCGCCGCTCCAACTTCGAGTGTTGTCGTAGTGTTGTATCGACTTTCCAATGTCCTCGTCACAGAAAGCAGCCGCCTGTTCTTTCGGCCAGTTATCTGCTCCGGTCTGCAGCTCGTTTTCTGTGGAAAAATTTTGTCTTCATAACCTACGGTTCTTGTGAGCAGAGATGAGACTCATGGGGAGCCAATTGCGGACTGTATTGTGGGTGATGAAACACTTCTCATAGGAAACGCTGCAGGAGCGTCTTCATTGCCCCTGGAGTGTGCGGCCGAGAATTGGCACGAAGAAGGAACTGCTCGACAGTTGTGTCATGTGGGCTGCATGACACAGGCGAAATCTCTAACCAGGCCCTCATACTTGGCGGAAGACGCTATCGCTACGAATCTGTACGTGCTCACTGTTCACTCAGAACTGAAAACAGCGACGCGACACGATCGACGGGCATACTAGAGACGCTACCCAACACATCTTGTAAGTAGGCAGTTTATGTTTTCTCTATGTAAGTAGGCTGTTTATGTTTTCTTATTGGCAACGTTACGTAGCGCTCAATATGAAAATCACTGGCTGTGCTGTGTGCAGTCTGTGGCTAGTTTGCATTGTTGTCTGCCATTGTAGTGTTGGGCAGCGGCAGCTGGATGTGAACAGCGCGTAGCGTTGCGCAGTTGGAGGTGAGCCGCCAGCAGTGGTGGATGTGGGGAGAGAGATGGCGGAGATTTGTAATGAACTGATATATATATTATGACTTGTGATGATATTAAGGTAAATACATTGTTTGTTCTCTATTAATATCTTTCATTTGCTAACTATCCCTATCAGTAGTTAGTGCCTTCCATAGTTTGAATCTTTTATTTAGTTGGCAGTAGTGGCGCTCGCTGTATTGCAGTAGCTTGAGCAGCGAAGTTTTTTGTGAGGTAAGTGATTTGTGAAAGGTATAGTTTAATGTTAGTCAGGGCCATTCTTTTGTAGGGAATTTTGAAAGTCAGATTGCGTTGCGCTAACAAAATATTATGTGTCAGGTTAAGCACAGTCTTGTATAAATTGTTCAAAGGGGACGTTTCAATCTGTGAAAAGCTTTACCGGATTTTCCCCGTGGTTTCCATTTCACGATCGATGGGAACTTACTTTCTGGACAACCCTCGTATCAAAACGCTGCTACACACGAAGCAGCTGGTCTCTCGTTATCGAAATCACAGCCTCAGCAATGCGATGTCGCACACTTTCAATAGTTTCAGTCATAGGGGGAATAAAAACGCGGTCTTTTACGTAACTCCACGAGTGAAAGTCACAAGGTGTAAGGTCTGGAGACCTGCTAGGTCACCGGTGATGAAGTTCATCATCTGCTCCACTTCTTAGAGAATTTCTCTGAGCACGTCCAAAGTTACCTAAATGACACTAGGACATTGGATTGGAAGGGGAGGAACAGAAGATGAACTTCATCGCCGGTGGCCTCCCAGGTCTCCAGGCCTCACGCCTTGTCACTTTTATCTGTGGGGTTACGAAAAAAACCGCGTTTTTACCCTCTCTATGCCTGACACTCTAAAAGTCAGCGACATCGCATTGGCGAAGCTGTGAATTTCGTAACGAGAGATCAGCTGCTTCGTGTGTGGCAGAAAATGAGCCACTGTACTGATATGTGTCGTGTAAAAGATGGTGCTCACATTGAATGCATAAAAACTTGAACTTTTCTCTTTCCAGGAATATTGGAATTGTATTTCTGTCTTTTCTAGTTTGGAAGCAATAAATGTTTGAAATCTGTTTCTTCTTTCTGAATAGCCCTGGGCTGCAACACGACCACAGCTATTGCTCTTTAATGCACACACCTGGACGAAAAGTTAAGCAATATTCAGTGAAGGCTAACTGACTGTTATCTCGACGACATTCAACAGCCGGAGAAGTTGACCTAAAGTGCTTGTTATGAAGGAAGGGCCGTGCCAGCTGATCATAATCAGCGTCTCTCAATGTTTTAATTTTGAGGGCCTGTCAACTGGCCGATGTGTTTAGTTTCCTCTCCTAAAGCTATGCTGAAAACCCTGACTGCTCCCTAGCCTGACACTGTATCATGTATCTTACTGGCTTCTAATTTTATTCGGGCGCTGTAGAATTTCTGCACAGCTTCTGAACACATGCTGTTGAAAACTAACGACGTCACTCTATCCCTGAAATTACACATATTGCTTAACTTGCAGCATATGTGAATGGCGTAATTACACTGGTCTCCGTCAGTAACACAGTCACGAATTACATTCACTTTGTTCAACAGCGTCGATTACTAACGGTTTCACAATTGAATTGGATATAACCTTAGCTTCAATTTTACATTTCTCGTAATATATGAAAAGTGGCACACTCATCCTCTTCAACCTTTTCAAATAGCTCTTGTTTATTAAGAGATTGCTGATTCTTTGTTGCAAATTTAACAGTGTGCGTGGTCTTTTTGCCTCGAAATATTTCTTCAGCCATTTCGCGTTATTAGTGCAAGCTGCAACGAGAACGACCAGCATTTTCCCGCTGTTGTAAAACGGTAGGTTTAGAAAAGTCTCTGTCGCAATTAATGGAGCAGCACATTGCAGCAATACATTTACAGCCTCCCAACAGGCCTGCTTTACGTTGACGTTAACCTCGGATCACCTTTCTGACACTGTCTATTTGAGAAAAGTGAGATACTTCACATGCCTCTTATTAACGTTATGCATATAACATTCTCATATGACACAAATACAATAAGCATATTTACGCAGCTAACTTCGATTTTAAGCGCATAAGTTTGTGAGTCATAGTAGTTTATCTTAAACAATTGTCGAACGCTGCC
The DNA here is from genome assembly GCF_023864345.2 of Schistocerca serialis cubense. Lineage (NCBI taxonomy): Eukaryota > Metazoa > Arthropoda > Insecta > Orthoptera > Acrididae > Schistocerca > Schistocerca serialis. The sequence goes on along the minus strand of NC_064643.1, from coordinate 374,451,343 downwards.
TCTCCCAATATTTTTGAAGGTCTGTGGCTTTCTTTGTAGTGAAAGACTTGAAGTACGACGAGTCCCAAATTACTTTCTGAAAGGAAACATAAATTGGTATTGGACGAGATAACCGAGACATGCACTATAATACAGCTGACCTCTCGGTCACTCATTCGTAATGTTTTGCTCTCATGCTGCTAGGGGCGCTCACAGTAAAAAAAAAAAAAAAAAAAAAAAAGAAAAAAAAAAAAAAAAAAAAGACTGCACTCGCACGCTCCCATGTGTAGGGTTGCGAAACGTCCCCCTTTTTACAGTCGTTTTCGGCAGAATGTACAAAAGTCTCGCCTGTCTGGCGTTTGCTGGACTTTTTAGCTGTGAACTAGAGAGAATTTCACTTTCAAGGAAAATTTTTCTGTACAAATCAAGATATCTTGATTATTAATTACGTCATTTTAAATTTTTGTTTATTTTATGATTTAACAGAAATAATTTTATCGCAATGTTATTGTCTTAGAACAAATTGTAGAATTGATTTTTTATATTATAGTTTTTGATAATAATTATGAAATATTAATTTAAATTTATTATAGTAAATTTAATTTGTTGTACAGCCCGTTCCAAGCTAATGACGTAACCACTAGGATAATGTACAAAGAGGAATGAAGAGATATAGTAACCGATACTGTTCTTTGCTTCCTGTGTCTTTATTCGTGGGCCGAAAGAGTCTGAAACACAGTGTGACAAGCACGCTAAGCTAGAGCAAGCGTGGCAAATGAGACTGTGGCTAGCAGCCAACCGGCTCAACCACGCTCGAGCGTCGCCCCTACCCGTTTTGAGGCACGCAAGTGCGCTGTGCCTTTGCCAGGAAAACGTGCGTTTCAACATGATGCTCTACTGTTCATAGACGGTAGCCTCATTACCCAGCTATACAGAGTGTTCCTGTAAGAGCGCGCAAAAATTTAACAGGACATGGAGGATGTTCCTGTGAACAATTTGAGATAGGGAACCTGAGGTCGGGGAAGCCAGTTTAAGGAGATTATAGGAATACTTTTTTTATTTACGTTAGTTACAGTTAACTGCAAGTACCATCATCGACACAATAAAAGTACAAATTGTATTGCATCTTACAAAATGTGCTGAAACTGATGGCCATCAGCATCAATACAAGAATGGCATCGGCGAGCAAGATTCTGACGCACACTGACAAATGTGACTGGAGTGTTTCGAATCACATCACAGGCAGCTACAATTCTGGCAACTAATTCCATCTCCGTATCCACTGGGGTCTCAAACACAAGTCAGCTTAGATGTCCCCATAGTAAGTAATCAAGGGAGTTCAGGTCAGTTGACCTCGCAGGCCATGGGGTAGGATCTCCCCTTCTATCGATCAGGAAATACAGCTTTGACATTTTTGTGGACATCCACATTAAAGTGAGGCGGTACACCGTCATGTTGTATCCACATCCACTCACGAACAGCCAAGGATACGTTCTCCAACAACTCAGGTAGAACTCTTTCCACGAACTCAAGTATGGTAAACAACACCTGCTTCATGACTTCCTCGTAATGAGGTCCGTCCTCCTTGTCTACTTGCAGGAAATAAGGAATGTACATGTAAATAAACAGCACAGTATGTGTGAACTTGCACGCATGTTACTTGTAAATAAGCTGGAAAACAGTAATGCTAGACAAAGCGGTAGATAAGTTTACTTCCATATCTACTTAAGCTGACTTCTCTGACCCAGGGTTCGCAAACTCAAATTGTTCAGTGGAGCATTCACAATGTCCTGTTACGTTCTTGCACGGTCTTACGGAAACGATCTGATGAAAGACTTTTGCAAATGTACGAACCATTAAAGGCACACTTTCTTTCGTTATCTAGCCAACATAGAATGCCGAAAGACTTTTTCGAAGACAATTTCTCTAAGTGTTATTTACGGCTGTTGCTCTTTTTTATGGGTATATACCAAAGCCGAATTAAAAACACTGGAACTTCTGATATTTCTGTCAATGGAGTAATCGCCCAGTGTTCACAAATCGTGGATGACATAACTGCAAGACTGGAGTATACTTTTGTCCAATCAGGTTCTAGATATTTTAAGGCGATTATCAGAGACGAATTAAATTAAGGTGGAAGGGCTTAGAACTACGATGAATAATATGCACATAATTCTCGAAGACTACTTAAAATCGTAGACGTATGGGTTTGGCTTCAAGTGCTTTTGGTGGAAGGCATTAGCTAATCTTCCAACCTGGGTACAAGTAGCTGAAACTATAGATAATTTGTCAGAGAAAGTTTAAAGTAGAGTGAGAGCATATTACTTCATCAGTGGTTAATTTTTCGAAAGTCATGCAAAAAAGGGATTCTACATTTGAAAAGTCTTTGGCACATGAAAAGTAGAGAGCTTATTTCAATCACAGCATTTTGGAACTGGCAGAATATTACTTTGCAATTCCAGGTCGGAAGGGTGTTCTCTTTGATAAACGCCAGCGGACAATGAAATGCAATAAACTGCAAACCAAGACAATGACAAAAATAATGCTGTTGTTATACACTCCTGGAAATTGAAATAAGAACACCGTGAATTCATTGTCCCAGGAAGGGGAAACTTTATTGACACATTCCTGGGGTCAGATACATCACATGATCACACTGACAGAACCACAGGCACATAGACACAGGCAACAGAGCATGCACAATGTCGGCACTAGTACAGTGTATATCCACCTTTCGCAGCAATGCAGGCTGCTATTCTCCCATGGAGACGATCGTAGAGATGCTGGATGTAGTCCTGTGGAACGGCTTGCCATGCCGTTTCCACCTGGCGCCTCAGTTGGACCAGCGTTCGTGCTGGACGTGCAGACCGCGTGAGACGACGCTTCATCCAGTCCCAAACATGCTCAATGGGGGACAGATCCGGAGATCTTGCTGGCCAGGGTAGTTGACTTACACCTTGTAGAGCACGTTGGGTGGCACGGGATACATGCGGACGTGCATTGTCCTGTTGGAACAGCAAGTTCCCTTGCCGATCTAGGAATGGTAGAACGATGGGTTCGATGACGGTTTGGATGTACCGTGGACTATTCAGTGTCCCCTCGACGATCACCAGTGGTGTACGGCCAGTGTAGGAGATCGCTCCCCACACCATGATGCCGGGTGTTGGCCCTGTGTGCCTCGGTCGTATGCAGTCCTGATTGTGGCGCTCACCTGCACGGCGCCAAACACGCATACGACCATCATTGGCACCAAGGCAGAAGCGACTCTCATCGCTGAAGACGACACGTCTCCATTCGTCCCTCCATTCACGCCTGTCGCGACACCACTGGAGGCGGGCTGCACGATGTTGGGGCGTGAGCGGAAGACGGCCTAACGGTGTGCGGGACCGTAGCCCAGCTTCATGGAGACGGTTGCGAATGGTCCTCGCCGATACCCCAGGAGCAACAGTGTCCCTAATTTGCTGGGAAGTGGCGGTGCGGTCCCCTACGGCACTGCGTAGGATCCTACGGTCTTGGCGTGCATCCGTGCGTCGCTGCGGTCCGGTCCCAGGACGACGGGCACGTGCACCTTCCGCCGACCACTGGCGACAACATCGATGTACTGTGGAGACCTCACGCCCCACGTGTTGAGCAATTCGGCGGTACGTCCACCCGGCCTCCCGCATGCCCACTATACGCCCTCGCTCAAAGTCCGTCAACTGCACATACGGTTCACGTCCACGCTGTCGCGGCATGCTACCAGTGTTAAAGACTGCGATGAAGCTCCGTATGCCACGGCAAACTGGCTGACACTGACGGCGGCGGTGCACAAATGCTGCGCAGCTAGCGCCATTCGACGGCCAACACGGCGGTTCCTGGTGTGTCCGCTGTGCCGTGCGTGTGATCATTGCTTGTACAGCCCTCTCGCAGTGTCCGCAGCAAGTATGGTGGGTCTGACACACCGGTGTCAATGTGTTATTTTTTCCATTTCCAGAAGTGTATAATTTAAAATTATGCTTTCTTTTCGTTTTACGTACCAGAAGAATAGATGACTGTTTATTTTTTTAAATAAAGGATTTTTAGTTTATTTTGTCATAAGATTATCTTAGGATGGAGAATGAAGATTTCAAAAGTCTGAGGTACGATAATTGCCAATTTGTAAGGCTGTTTGCTATTTGTTTTTATTTTGCTTTAAGAACGTTTAACGCTAACATCTCAGAAAGTAACTGTGGCTGATTATTAAAAAAGACTGAAGATACCGAACTGACTCTGTTTCTATTTTTAAAAAGTAATCAGGCTTTTGGAGTAAAATGTCCGGCTAAATGTAACGCAGAGTCCGGTTTTTCTATCTTTGGGCCTGGCAACCCTACCCATGCTGTCCAGCATCGGGCAACTGTCACATCCGAATGTCAGCAAATGTAGCTATTACACGATTCGACCGACGGTCCACACGGAGACTCGCAATAGCGTCCTTTTCAAAGTCTGTCAGGTACGGATAACGCTGCTTACACGTCTCCATGTCCTTCATAGTGATTGCTCAACATCTGACACTGTTTACGCCTCGTATATACCCTACCAAACCTGGTAAGAAAACTAAACACCAACAACACTAAATGCACTTCGGTGGCTGCTCTATCTGCCGCAGGGAATTTCAACTCTAACGATATGCATACCTACCAACGGTGTGTACATGTACGAAGTTACGTTGACATCCAAACATAGCTTCTGGGTGCTTCTTTTTTTTTAGCAGGCTGTGTAGTATTTTAGAACTGTTTTGAAGTGAGGGGACTGCGTGGGGGAGCCGCGCGGTGTAGGACGTCTTGCCACGGTCCGCGCGGCTCACCTCGTCGGAGGTTCGAGTCCTCCCTCGGGCATGTGTGTGTCGTCCTTAGCGTAAGTTAGTTTAAGTTAGATTACATAGTGTGTAAGCTTCGGGGCCGATGACCTCAGCAGTTTGGTTCCATAAGACCTTACACAAATTTCCAAAATTTTTGAGGTGAGGGGGTTTGACTGTAACAACTGAGGCAATGATAAGCAGAACGGCCCAAAGTACAGATACTAAGTTCTGAAAAACATAGATGTTTATGGAAAGCAAATATTTAGGCAAATCACCAGTATCAGTGGTTTGATTTGTTTTTAAACCAAGTCTCAACATCCCATATTTCCCATAGAGAGCCACTTACCCACTTTATGTCATGAAATGTTATTTAATATTTAGGATTATAACTATTAATGTTAATCAATAACATTTTCAAATATGGGCTAGTGGTAAAGCTGTCTTTTTGACTGTTGTATAGTTTATAATCAATTTGAAACTAGAGTAAGGTCATAAAAAAAGATACTAAATGTACCTCACACACAATCATGACCTATCTCAACACTTCATGGTCCTCGTTATCATAATTTTCATCAAGTATATTCTTTGGCTTGAGGTTTAGACAGAACGGTCTGTTCACTTTAGGCACGAAATCTTGCAGTTTTGTCAAATCTATGTATTTCAATATGATCAATACTTGCGTTAAGTCGCTATGTTTCAGGGTTGATACTTGCTTTCCATCTACGTATTTAGGCATCAGATTTTGCAAGGCATCTGCAAACTGTGGAGAAATAACAAACAGTTGTCTCCCTCGATGTGAGTGGAAGAAAATGGTGGCCTCCCATGACTTCAATGAAGAATACATTAGTTTAAACAACAGTTCAAGGCGACCTGTTGAAATTTCATCACTGTAAAACTTCTGATATGTATACTGGTGCTACGAATATCAGCTTTTGGTTTGGTAGTGATGTCAGTAACACACTTAAAGGTTTTGAATTTGGTTGATTAATTCGTGGCAGGCGACCAAACAGAGAGATCATCGGTCCCGTCGGATTAGGGAAGAATGGGGAAGGAAGTCGGCCGCTGCCTTTCAAAGAACCATCCCGGCGGCTTTAGCCTGGTTTAGGGAAATCACGGAAAACCTAAATCAGGATGGCCTGGCGCAGGTTTGAACCGCCGTGTGCCAGCCACTGCGCCACCTCGCCTAATGGTTCAGAAGTCCTCACCTTTAGTTTTACAGACAGGAAAGCTGAAACCATATAACAGGAGGTTATGATGGGGGCACTCCATCAACAGCTTCCAGCTTTTATGAAGAAATGGACGTCAGTGTGGCCAGCGAGCGTTCTTTCAGCAATAGAAATCTGTGCTTGGGACCTTGTGGGAGTGAATATCAGAGAATTCGGTGAGTCAGCTTTCCACAATTGCTGATACATTTCAAAAATGGCTCTGAGCACTATGGGACTCAACATCTTAGGTCATAAGTCCCCTAGAACTTAGAACTACTTAAACCTAACTAACCTAAGGACATCACACACATCCATGCCCGAGGCAGGATTCGAACCTGCGACCGTAGCAGTCCCGCGGTTCCGGACTGCAGCGCCAGAACCGCTAGACCACCGCGGCCAGCGCTGATACACTACTAGCCATTAAAACTGCTACACCAAGAAGAAATGCAGATGATGAACGGGTATTCATTGGACAAATATATTATACTAGAACTGACATGTGGTTACATTTTCACGCAATTTGGGTGCATAGAGCCTGACAAATCAGTAGCCTGAAAAACCACCTCTGGCCGTAATAACGGCCTTAATATGTCTGGGCATTCAGTCAAACAGAGTTTGGATGGCGTGTACAGGTACAGCTGCCCATGCAGCCTCAACAAGATACCACAGTTTGTAAGTAGGCTGTTTATGTTTTCTCTATGTAAGTAGGCTGCTTAGGTTTTTTTATTGGCAACGTTACGTAGCGCTCAATATGAAAATCACTGGCTGTGCTGTGTGCAGTCTGTGGCTGCTTTGCATTGTTGTCTGCCATTGTAGTGTTGGGCAGCGGCAGCTGGATGTGAACAGCGCGTAGCGTTGCGCAGTTGGAGGTGAGCCGCCAGCAGTGGTGGATGTGGGGAGAGAGATGGCGGAGGTTTGCAATTTGTCATGAACTGATATATATATTATGACTTATGATGATATCAAGGTAAATACATTGTTTGCTCTCTATTAATATCTTTCATTTTCTAACTACCCCTATCAGTAGTTAGTGCCTTCAGTAGTTTGAATCTTTTATTTAGCTGGCAGTAGTGGCGCTCGCTGTATTGCAGTAGCTTGAGCAGCGAAGATTTTTGTGAGGTAAGTGATTTGTGAAAGGTATAGTTTAATGTTTGTCAGGGCCATTCTTTAGTAGGGAGTTTTGAAAGTCAGATTGCGTTGCGCTAAAAATATTGTGTGTCAGGTTAAGCACAGTCATGTATAAATTGTTCAAAGGGGAAGTTTCATATGGCGACCCTGCCAGGATACGAACCTGGAATCTTTACCAGGACTACAGTGGGTCTGCACCTCTGGTGGCCCACCAATACCATTATCTCTACAAGGACTACAGTGGGTCTACATCTTTGATGATCCATCAGTACCATTATTTCTACAAGGACTGCAGTGGGTCTGCGCCTCTGATGGCCCACCAATACCGTAATCTCTACCAGGACTACAGTGGGTCTGCTCTGTGATGACCTACCTACCAATACTCTTCAAAATTTCTACTGACTCTGCTGTGGGTTTGCTCTGTTGTGGCCCATTACCTGTATGCATATCAAGAGTCAGCACTGTCTTTCCATTGGAAGGACAACACTACTTCTTCAAGACTGCATGGAAATCCACTACTTCCGTGTGCATTTTCTTTTACTGCTCAGACTTTGAGAAAAACACTGCTATTCTCCTGTTATGTACGATTAGGACTGTCTTTATGGACTGTGAGAAATTTTGATCTTTTGACCAACATAATATTAATAAGTGTGTGCATTTTATATCTTTGTTACTGTAATTGTGAAAAATTTTTGTCAAATCTGTATTGGCCAGTGCCCAACACCATTTGTAAAAATTTTTGTGGGGAGCATGGGGGCTATGTAAGTAGGCTGTTTATGTTTTCTCTATGTAAGTAGGCTGCTTAGGTTTTTTTATTGGCAACGTTACGTAGCGCTCAATATGAAAATCACTGGCTGTGCTGTGTGCAGTCTGTGGCTGCTTTGCATTGTTGTCTGCCATTGTAGTGTTGGGCAGCGGCAGCTGGATGTGAACAGCGCGTAGCGTTGCGCAGTTGGAGGTGAGCCGCCAGCAGTGGTGGATGTGGGGAGAGAGATGGCGGAGGTTTGCAATTTGTCATGAACTGATATATATATTATGACTTATGATGATATCAAGGTAAATACATTGTTTGCTCTCTATTAATATCTTTCATTTGCTAACTACCCCTATCAGTAGTTAGTGCCTTCAGTAGTTTGAATCTTTTATTTAGCTGGCAGTAGTGGCGCTCGCTGTATTGCAGTAGCTTGAGCAGCGAAGATTTTTGTGAGGTAAGTGATTTGTGAAAGGTATAGTTTAATGTTTGTCAGGGCCATTCTTTAGTAGGGAGTTTTGAAAGTCAGATTGCGTTGCGCTAAAAATATTGTGTGTCAGGTTAAGCACAGTCATGTATAAATTGTTCAAAGGGGAAGTTTCATATGCATCAAGAGTAGTGACTGGTGTATTGTGACGAGCCAGTTGTTCGGCCACCATTGACCAGACATTTTCAATTGGTGAGAGATCTGGAGAATGTGCTGGCCAGGAAAGCAGTCGAACATTTTCTGTATCCAGAAAGGCCCGTACAGGACCTGCAACATGCGATCGTGCATTATCTTGCTGAAATGTAGGGTTTCGCAGGAATCGAATGAAGGGTAGAGTCACGGGTCGTAACACATCTGAAATGTAACGTCCACTGTTCAAAGAGCCGTCAATGCGAACAAGAGGTGACCGAGACGTGTATCAAATGGGACCCCATACCATCGCTCCCGGTGATACGCCAGTATGGCGCCCGGTGATACGTCAGTATGGCGATGACGAATACACGCTTCCAATGTGCGTTCACCGCGATGTCACCAAACACGAATGCGACCATCATGATGCTGTAAACAGAACATGGATACATCCGAAGAAATGACGTTTTGCCATTCGTGCACCCAGGTTCGTCGTTGAGTACACCATCGCAGGTGCTCCTGTCTGTGATGCAGTGTCAAGGGTAACCACAGCCATGGTCTCCGAGCTGATAGTCCATGCTGCTGCAAACGTCGTCGAACTGTTCGTGCAGATGGTTGTTGTCTTGCAAACGTCCCCATCTGTTGAGTCAGGGATCGAGACGTGGCTGCACGATCCGTTACAGCCATGCGGATAAGATGCTTGTCATCTCCACTGCTAGTGATACGTGGCCGTTGGGATCCAGCACGGCGTTCCGTATTACCCTCCTGAACCCACCGATTTTATATTCTGCTAACAGTCATTGGATCTCGACCAACGCGAGCAGCAATGTCCCGATACGATAAACCGTAGTCACGATAGGCTACAATCAGACCTTTATCAAAGTCGGAAACGTGATGGTACGCATTTCTCCTCCTTACACGAGGCATCACAACAATGTTTCACCAGGCAACGTCGGTCAACTTCTGTTTGTGTATGAGAAATCGGTTGGAAACTTTCCTCATGTCAGCACGTTGTAGGTGTCGCCACTGGCGACAACCTTGTGTGGATGCTCTGAAAAGCTAATCATTTGCATATCACAGCATCTTCTTCCTGTCGGTTAAATTTCACGCCTGTAGCACGTCATCTTCGTGGTGTAGCAATTTAAATGGCCAGTAGTGTATATACAGTGTAGGGGTACAGCACTAATAAAGGTGGTTTACTTTTAAGATCAACAGATGTCAGAAGCGTGTGTATGTCCTACAATCTCGAGTTCGACGACGGTGTGCTTTAGGCCGTTATGTTTGTTAGCGCCTCAGTTGTTCCTTGACAGCAGCAGTGTGGGACAGGATTGTGAGTAGGTTTGTAATCTTCGGTGACTGCAGAAAGTCGCCGGCTGTTTATACGGGCTCCTGATCTGACATGAGCTTGCCCGCGACGCCTCCACGGATATAGGCATAAGTGCGCGACGTAAACCTCGGCGCCCGTTTCGACAGGCGGGCTCCTTTCCTGGTGGGGAGGAATACCGGTTGCTGTTGACGGCTCGTTACGGCGGAGCTGTTGTCTGCGCCGTGATAACAGCCAGCGAACTGGGTCGCACCTGTGTCGTCAGCGGATACGCCTCTTTTGACCCAGAGTCCACAGCCAGCAGGTGACCGATCGGGAAGAACACCGCAGTTCAGCTCATACTCTCCCCTTCAGTCGCGGCAAGGGTGAGCGGGCAGAGGTAATGATTCTCCACTCTCGAGCCTGAAGAATTTGCGCACTTCCGAAAATGTATTTGCAAAGGGCGAATACAGTTGTATCACGGCTATACAAGTTACTAGTAACATATGAAAATCTGTGTCGGCCGAGATTTCCCGCTTTATGTGAGCGGTCGTCCTAATCGCTATGGCCATCCGCCCACAACTCACGACCAGACATAAACTTCCATATGTGCTAGTGTCTACGTCCCATAGTGCTCGCACAAAATGTGTGATTGCCACACAGGAAGAGACACTGTTTTGCTCGTCAGACTATCTTGCTGTGGCAAGAAATACAGTAGCGCAGTGTCTGTATTTTACAGTGTCTGTATAGCTCGATGCAGTGTTTCTTCGGAAATGCCAGACCAAGCCAGTCTGACTGGTAAGAAATGTCTCTTCCCGTTTGGGTATCATACGATTTGCACTCGAGCTCTATGGGACGTAGACACTGGGACACATGGAAGCTCGGTCGGTCCTGGAAGCGTGCCCGGATGGCCGGCACAGTTAAGGCGACCGCTCGCATAAAGTTGGAAAGCCAGTTTCGGGTTTCGGTCAGGCACAAATTTTCATATGTTACTAATGAATGGTATAACCATTGCATAATCGTATTCGTAGTTTGCGACTGTATTTCATAATTTAATACCGCTGTCAGTAGTCAGCAGTATCTGTTCCTTTGGAGACGTATGCATGTCCGAAGGAACATTACATCGAACTATACATACATTGTGAAATAGAGACACAGTCCCATTGAAAAGTAGGATTTTTGGTGCCATGTTGCTGAAAACCACTTAATTTTTTGTAACTAATACATCTGATCAAAAGTATCCGGACACCTCTTTGTAATGCGGAACTGACCACTAAGTATCGCAAGAGGCGGGTCTGACAATATAAAAGCAAGCGAGGAGTATTGTGTTGTCATAGAGAAGTGCTAACAGCACACTTGAGTCGGTCGAGAGAGCTCAGTGAATTTGAATTTGGACAAGTCACTGGACGTTAGCCGAATAAGAAGTATATCAGGGTCATTACAGCCCTTCTAAAGATGCCCAGATTCGTGGGGTAGGGATAGAGTCTTTGACGACTAATCAAACCGTCCTTGACCCCGGCGTCGAATTTCGCCACTGCTTAAATTTTGAATAAAAGTAAGCAGCAATGGTGGCCGAAGACTTCCGACATAAGAAGTCAACTTCATTATGCCAGCATCTTTGCCAAAGAGCGTGGAGCGGACAAAGATTCAGAGCACTCTCATACTGTGGGGGGGAGGGGGGGGGGGAGTGCCCCTAAAAGGCGGAAGAATTAGCAATGTGTTGAAAATGGTTTCCATGTGCCTCAACGCAAGCGTGTATGCGTCATAGCACGTTCTGTCTCAAACGTTCACGTCGGCCAGGCTGCATCCGAACAGTGTCAAAGGAAACTTGAGCACCCTGCTCCAGTGTCTCCACGTCTGTAAACGGCTCTGCGCACACGATACTTTAAGATGGCTCCCTAACCAGAAATCGCACGGGATGAGATCCAGTGAACGAGTAGGCCATGCAAGTGGATCGCCACGTCCGATCCACCGACCAGGAAAGACACGATTGAGATGCGTCCGGACGTTAACGGCCAAGCGGGTTGGAGTACCATTATGTAGCAGCCACATAACCCTTCGAATCATGAATGTCACTTCTTCCAGGAGGGGACGCAATGTCAACCGCAAGAAACTACGATAGTTCCGGCTTGTTAGGAGACGTGGAAGGAAGACTAGTCCCACAATAGTAGGCAACACATTCCGGCTACACCGGTGCTGTTGGCCGCTGTGGCCGAGCCGTTCTAGGCGCTTCAGTCCGGAACCACGCTGCTGGGACGGTCGCAGGTTCGTAATCTGCCTCGGTCATGGATGTGTGTGATGTCCTTAGGTTAGTTAGGTTTAAGTTCAAAAATGTTCAAATGTGTTTGAAATCTTATGAGACTTAACATCTATGGTCATCAGTCCCTAAGCTTACACACTACTTAACCTAAATTATCCTAAGGACAAACACACACACCCAAGCCCGAGGGAGGAATTGAACCTCCGCCGGGACCAGCCGCACAGTCAATGACTGCAGCGCCTAAGGCCGCTCAGCTAATCCCGCGCGGCTAGGTTTAAGTAGGTCTAAGTCTAGGGGACTGATGACCTCAGATGTTAAGTCCCATAGTGCTTGGAGCCATGTGAACCATTTTTGTACGCCGGTGCTGATGATTCGCTGTCACCGCACGTGGGGGGTTTTGCATACTATCCCACAAACGTGTGTTATGAAAGTTGAAGATACCATTCCGCGTAAAGGTGGCCTCATCTGTGATCAGGATGGATGACACAAATCCCGGAACCGTGTTTGCCTGCTGAAGAAACCAGTGAGAAAATTGCTCCCGTTGTGGGGAGTCTGCCGCTAGTAAGCCCTGCAAACGCCATAAGTGATAAGGGCAGTAACAGTCTAAACATTCTGCGTGGTGTCTGTTTGTTCCATATCGTGTCTCCCTACCACTTTCGCGCAACGACGCTTGAAGCGTGTTTTTTTAGGGAATTGACTAGTTTGAACCTGGGACCTGTTGCTGGTAAGGAGACGTCAGACCACACATGACATGTAGAATTCAGAAGAGTTCAGTGAGACTAGCGATGATATAACCAAATACTTAATTATTTCAGCGTCAGCTCCACTGCACTCCCTGTAAAGGAATCTTATTACTAACTAAATTTAGTGGAAGGGGTTCAAGGCTTTCCTATTTTTAGTTAGCTGGTAAAATAAGGTCGAAAAAGCAGTTAAGTTTACCATTGGAAATTTTATTCTACTCACAAAACATTGTTTATAAATTGCACTGTTGATAAAAGGAAATGTTTTACTACAGGATGGTAAAAACCGATTGCGTTCAGCAAAAATGTGAACGAATATTCCCTCAGTGGGTTTCCAAGTTCTACAATGGATCGAAGGATGACCTACGCCATATCACATCTATAATTTAGGTTTAAATTAAGTTTCACAAGAGAGAAAACTATCAAAATGGTCTACAGTGACCCTCAATTATCCTTAATTACTTATCTAACTTGTCGTAAATTACAGTGGCTGATGTGGCTTCTCAATAACTATGTAACAGAAAAATCATCGCGTTTCAAATTTTTACTTCAAGTGGCAAATGTGAACACCATGAGCTTTAATTGACGACCGACACTAGTATTATGTAAAGGGAATGTAACAGATGAGACTTATGCAGTTCTGAGTGAAGCCTTATGCGCTCAAAAATGCGGCATCGCGTGCGTTCATTACCTTGTCGGTGTTCGTCAGGGGGCGACCGGCAGCACAGCTCCGCTCACCTCACCGTCTCGGAAGCAACTCCCTCTCCTAGCTTCTCCTTACTACAATTTACCGAAGTTGGTTTAAAAAAAAAAATCTGGCTGTGTTTTCATCTGACCAATCAGGGTCTCAATGTTAACCTTAAGCTCCCCCTACAAAAATTCTGTCTATCAAATGAGAAACGTTATACTTTACGTGGTAGGACAATTTTTTTAAAGTTTGCAACGTAACAGAGACGCGAAAAAGTCTCATGCTAAAACTTGCAGCTGGTGTGGTTCTTTTAGTGTTATCGTAAGATCTATACTGTTTTTCTGGAGGGCTCTAGCTTTTAACATGGGCTGGGGGGGCGGGGGGGGGGGGGGGGTGGTCCTGACGTAACAGAGACGCGAAAAAGTCTCACGCTAAAACTTGCGGCTGGGGTGGTCCTAGTGGTTAGCTGGCGACGTGGGTGTCCGTCCCTTATCGTAGGGCCTTCCAGCTTAACACGGTTCTGCTCTCGGCTTCTGTTCTCGTTTCTCCCCTCAGAACTGCGTCTGTCTCACGGTGGGAAGGTATGACATGCATTTAGGCATTCTTGTGTTAGTCTGTGGTATTCCATTTGCTCACTCGTTACTCGTATTACTTTGGATAATTTAATGTCACGATTTATTCGGAGCTATGTAACATACTGCCGGATTTGCTTATCATGTCAGGGTTTTCATGGAAGGTGTTGGATTTGCCTGACACCTTACAATAGCTTCATGAAGAACGTCCCACACGGTCGTCTGGCTTACCCTGTACCGGCGGACCAACTGCCTGGTACTGACACGGCCGTCGCCTTCCACAGTGTTAATCACCTTTACATCCAAGCCTGGTGTCCGAGCATTTCTCGTACCTCCTTCATGTTTTGCTGCTTCCTGAAACGACCCTGTGTCAGACAAATGGCGCAACACTGTTGCAAACATTGAATGCTGCGGTTGTTGTCGCCGGGGATAGGTCTCCTGATAAAACCTTGCTGCCTGCTGCCAGTTGCCATCTGCCTTTCCGTAAGTAAACACCATGTCGGCAAGCTCTCGGTTCGAATACGGAACCAATGTGCACTTTCACTAAAAAGTGATCCTGCAAGAGAAGTCAATCGGATATAAAATTACTAATTACTACGGCAGGAGAGAGCGCGAGGGCATGACGTATGAGGATCAGTATCAGCTTCTAGGAGGAAACCATTCTTAATGTAACTGTGGGCCGCGCGGGATTAGCCGAGCGGTCGGCCGGCCGGAGTGGCCGTGCGGTTCTAGGCGCTACAGTCTGGAGCCGAGCGACCGCTACGGTCGCAGGTTTGAATCCTGCCTCCGGCATGGATGTGTGTGATGTCCTTAGGTTAGTTAGGTTTAAGTAGTTCTAAGTTCTAGGGGACTGATGACCTCAGAAGTTAAGTCGCATAGTGCTCAGAGCCATTTGAACCATTTAAAAAAAAAGCCGGCACGGTAGCTCAGGGTGTTCGGTCAGAGGGTTAGCAGCCCTCTGTAATAAAAAAATGAGCTAATCGATCAACAACGAACTTAAAAGGATGTCTTACGACGTCCGCGCCGAGCAGATGCAACGAACAAAAGCGAACAAAATGAGATTAAAAAAAAAAAAAGCGGTCTAAAGGCGCTGCAGTCATGGACTGTGCGGCTCATCTCGGCGGAGGTTCGAGTCCTCCCTCGCGCATGGGTGTGTGTATTTGTCCTTAGGATAATTTAGGTTAAGTAGTGTGTAAGCTTAGGGACTGATGACCTTAGTAGTTAAGTCCATTAAGATTTCACACACATTTGAAAATATTTGTTTTTGGTAACTGTGGCTGCATGGTACAGCGCGTATTAGACAGCAGTCTCTCTAACAAAGTAGACTGAAAAAATGGTCTCTAGCATGGCATGCATTTCCGGACATATGTTTATTACACCTTTTTTGTTCCGTATCCTCTCATCGATCAATCCCTAGAGTTTATACAAGATGGAAAAAATCGCACTGTATAGCTAGCGTGTACGCCGATAACGGCAAAACAGCATTGCTCTAGGCTGCTTACACGAAATGCGAAATTGTCAGTCATCAAGTTCTCGATCACAAAAGCAAGTAAATTTACTGCCAATTTTCTTTGGTTCATCTTTTGTCATTATTGTTATCAACGATGTAAAGAAAATGGTTATCTGGCGCTATGTCAGTCACGTGCGCGAACGTTGTTGTTGTCAACGCTGCAAACAATATCGATAGCTCGCGCCGTGACAGTCGCACGCTCAATATATATCGCTTACAACGGATCTTGCAAATTACAAAAGGCGTTAATAACAAGAACATCCTCCCATTCCCCACCCAATCCTTCATATTTCCATGGCGACCTCGACAAATGGTACTTGAGATACGTCTGATTTTATGACGTCATAGGCTCCATAGTGGTTGATAACGTCACAGAGCAAAGCTGTCGGGTTCTTTCATGTGCTGCAAATTATTTAGCTCCCTGTCTCAAGTCTTGTGCTGTTACCTGTGCTCACACGGACACATTGCAACTAATGAAAAAATTGTATTTCGTAACTACACAGCCCTCCGCCACACACCGTTGGGTGGCTTGCGGAGTATCAATGTAGATGTATTTCAGAGAGACATTTATTGACGTACGGAAACGATGTAGTGTGGCAAATGTGGTAGAGGTTAATATCATTATGACGTAGATATTAAACGAACGCAATACCGTTTTGGGAAGAACGAGAATGTAAGTTACTGGTTTAGAATCCAGTTCATCGGTGTATTGGAAAAGGAGATGGACTGCCTTTATTTTCAGTGCAATAAATATCTTGACGACTATGAAGATCTTTTTGACATGGTAAATACATTTAGCAGCAAATTTTGGCGCTAGCCATTTATGTCTGACTGAGCGAAATACGCAGATTTGCCGATACTGTCAGAAATGACGGTTAAGACCGTTTTAAACGCCTACAGTATGACCTAACTGTGTTTTAGGAACCGGACTCATTGCAGCCCGGGGTAGGCTCATTTCTAGCGATTGGGCTTGCCTAGAATGGAAATATTAATTACAGTCCGAACTGACTTGACAGCCAGTTGGCATGTCCATGAGATAACTTGGCGTGATTCGAGCAGTTATCCTTGTAGCATTACTAAGCGCGTTTGAAAGCGCGATGACGAGCTGAAGAATGGAGTATCGCGCCGACAAAGCTCCGCCATTACGATGGTGCTAGTGAAGAGCCCATTATGTGCAAATGATGCTCAGTGACTATCGCTGCCCTTCGCCCGGTGGTCGGCTCCTCTCGACGGCCGCGAAATCAGCAGCAGACTCGGGAAACTTCTCTCCCTTCTTGCTAAGGCCGCATTTCCAATCTCTGCAGGTTAAGGCTGGTCCCAGATGTGGTAAGATCTACCGAATAGTTAATAATAACCATAATCATCATTCAGTCGTATCGTAGGCCTGGGAGGCTTGCTACCGTCTGAGACAAAAGCTTTCCTCTAATTTCTTCATGGAATGTCCCATCCTGTCCACCTCATCTGCAGTTGCGTTGGGCATCCGGGTGACATGTTGCAGCGACTTTTCTAGATACCGATGTGTGTACGGTAGACACGGTTATCTTGACGATGTTGGTCGTTAATAAATTTTAAGGAATTCAGTTTTGGAGAGAGTGTTTCTTTGCACATACTTATCAAATTGTCTTTTATTGTACTAACCTAGTGATATAGATTTTTATTTTAGAACAATCACTATTATTTTTTCAATTTTAGAAGCTACTGCTACGGTGTCATCTTGCCCCAGTACTGATGACAGTTCTGATAAAAGTTGCATGTATTTTTATTCTTAGAGAGTAAAAACACAACATTAATTAAACATTGCTATTTATTTCTTATTGAATGCTTGTTAATGAAAGCATTATTATGTTGAAAATTTGTATAACCTTAGATCAGTGTCTAACATTAACAAAAATCAGACGAAAATTTTACTTCTTCAATGTTTCAGCAGTCTTCATCTCACCTTGTGCAGCATTTGGAATACGGTATCCAGTCTTCTGATGGAGGGTCAACAGATTTATCATCACGAGCAGAATACTTCACCACATCTTCTTTGGAATTCTCTGTTTTTTTAAATATTCCTGTTCCACTTTATGTGGTTTCTTATCAACCAACATCAGATTTTTATGCATGAGTTCATTTAAAAACTTGCACTTTGTATACTATGACTCAACCGTAGTTTTTTTTTTTTACCCATGATATTTCTTTAGACAGTGATTTAAGATGGAAAATACTTCGGCACTATGCGAGACACCGTGTGTGAGTGAAGTTAACTATATCAAAACTAATTATGATGCAGACACATCCTTAAAACCCACTGCTTGAGTAAATGTACGCAGCAAAATGATGAATGCCTTGAAAGAACGCAGCCCTAGCAGTGAATGTTAAGGTCGGAATATGCATTTTATAGCTGAAAATATTAGATATTACCTGGGAGAGACTACTTTAATCGAGGATATGTTATAAGTAAACCCTTTAGTTTATTACAAAAGGGCATGAGAATGAAAAAGCATCTAAATCACGAAAGCATGAAATCACGAAAATTACAAACATAAAATATTATCTATGAGAAATAGATAAGTGAACTATCGGTTAGCAAAGTTACTCGGGGGGTCAGAATTGGCTCATGATCACATATGCGAGTTTGTTAAATGATCACATATGTGAGTTTGTCAAATTTAACTCGACATGCCTACAAATCAGTTTCTGTAATGTTTGACCGGAGAAACTAAGAAGCCCATGCAACCGAAAATGCTCTGACGAAAGTGTAAAAGTGAAACCAAACACGGTTCTAAGTTTCTAGTGCATGATTGTCCAAATATGCCAAAGTTACAAGTTACACTCACCATTACCGACCGGGCGATATGAGTAGATCAGTGTCTGCCTGCTGTCAAGTATGTCACTAGAACCACTGTCCCGAGGACTGGAATGCTGGACCCCTTTCGGCTAATGGAGTCTGCTGTTCCAATTGAGACTGAAGACTGCAGGGTACTGATGCGTTCAGTGCCAGTTCGGGGGACAAATTCCCAAATTTCTGGTCAGTAAAGAACTGACTGCTTACTTATTCCCATCAAGAATCTCAGCCATCAATCCTCTTCAGTTATATCGGTCTGCCAATGACGTAATTGCTTCCTGGTGACAAAGTCTCCTTCCAGAAGAGGCTTATTTCCTAGCCGCTTTTGCTAAAAATGTTACACAACGTGTTACTTCTTCTGACATTGCACCAATTTCACCAATTTGAGCCCTCTCAAGCAGCACCTAGCCTCGCGTCGCAGACCTTGGGAAAAGCTAAAAAACTGCACTCGAGGCTTCCCATAATATGTCGGAGATGTTTTGCCCATTTTTGGACAGCCAAGAGATATGTCAGTTGAGTGTACTTTTCTTAGCATAGCCGAGTTGCCTACTCCCTCTGTCATCTGGAGCAAACGGTCGAATTACTTATCAACTATGAATGAAAAGAGGCGAGCAGAACTGCTTGTCAGTTTTCAACAGTTTCGACTTAATGAGCAGCATTTATTGTAGGTTCTGGTTCTTCATTCACTCTACTTAATGCTCATCAGGAGCTACATCTGGAGTCTCTGTGAGTTGGCCTTTAGGTGCTGCAGACTGCTCAGCAACATTCGCAGTTACGGCATATGCTGAGAAAAAAAATAAATATATACATACATACACAAAAAAATAAAAAAACACGACTTACGCTTTCCGCTGCAGCAAAAGGATGCTCATTAACCACAAGGGGATTATGGGTATCGATCGCATGTTCTTTGAACCCATTAACTGCTTTACCGACTGTAACTGCTTTGAAACAGAGTATGCAGTGCTCAAAATATGTCGAGGTCACCAAGTTTTCCCAGTCGGCTGTGTTAAAAGTCTTTGATTTTTGTTGTAGGATTAACGAAAAATCGGACGATAGAGGGCAACAGCTATCAACTAAGCTACCTGAAAACGTAAGTGAGAAGAGGCATGGATTGCGAAAGAAATAAGGGCGTGCAATACACCTGTTCACGAAGCAGCTTCAATGATGGGAAAACACGAGCATTTGAAGCTCAATCTCTTGCAACGCCTCATGTGCCCACTACATCTGGCACCCTCTGATTTCTGCCTGTTCCTATATATAAGGACGCTTTAGGAGGGAAATGTTCTAAACTCCAATCAAGAGTTAATGCCACCCATAGCAGGGCATTTGGTAGGTCTCCCAAAATCTCACTTTACGTATGGAATTTATTCACTGGAAAAGTGTTGGCCACCTGTTTATCAAGGGATGGAAATGGAAATGAGCGTTGGGCGTCATTGGCCGGGAGGCCTCTTGTGAGGCAGGTCCAGCCGCGTTGGTGCAGGTCTTATTACATTCGACACCACACTGGGCGACCTGCGCGCCGGGTGGGGATGAAATGATGATGAAGACAACACAACACCCAGTCCCTAAGCGGAGAAAATCTCCGACCCAGCCGGGAATCGAACCCGGGCCCGTAGGACGGCTATCCGTCACACTGGCCACTCAGCTATCGGGGCGGACAACAAGGGATGGTGTTTACCAAGTCTTCGGCTCAGAATGGGTCGCAGTTACTTCACAGACATTGACACCTCATTGAAAGTGACCCCAACAGAGTTTTGGCTCAAAATGGCGCAAATGGCTCTGAGCACTGTGCGACTTAACTTCTGAGGTCATCAGTCACCTAGAACTTATAACTAATTAAACCTAACTAACCTAATGACATCACACACATCCAAGCCCGAGGCAGGATTCGAACCTGCGACCGTAGCGGTCGCTCGGTTCCAGACTGTAGCGCCTAGAACCGCACGGCGGCTCCGGCCGGCCAATAGAGTTTTCACGTCACAAAAGCGAAGGGTGGACACGTGTCATATTAATGTCCTCTGGTAGGTGTAATGTTGCTTTTGATTAGATACGGTGTAGGTGTATTCTTACAAGCTGTTCCCGCAAACGCTCCCTGCTACTGGAGAGCCGCTAAGAACCACACAGATGAGCGGGCTGCTCAGTATTCCTGCGGCAGTGGCGCGGTCACCGCCCACGCAGCGTCGCGCGCGTCCGCCGGCGTCGCGTGGCCCGGCGCTGCGTCACCTGTTGCGGCGGCGGCGCCCCCGGTAGCTGATGACAGGCGCGGCCCCCAAGGACGCTTCCCTACTCTTCGCTTCCCTTCCCGTTCTCTCGCCGGATGCGGTTACCCATTAGAGCGCTAGCGCGGCTGCCGCCGGTTTCTCCATATTCTTCTGCCGGCCTTGGGCTGTCGCACACGCGGACCGTATGACCGTACGACCTTGTTCAAGGTCGTTCACGAGTGAGCTCTTTCGCTCACCACTACTTACGCTGTCGAGTCGAAGTAGCATCCACTAGTACCCAACACACGCCAACTGGCGGCTGCAAGGTGCTGACAGATATCCACTGGCAGCACCCCAACCGGTAAAACGTTAAAATGCCATGTCTTAGTATAGTGTCTAATAAATCAGCTAAATTATTCGTGACTTGAATGTAAAAGCCAGCCTCAGCATCACTAACCACCAAAGGAGGAAATTATTCGCAACATAAAATCGTCAGATACGAGTCTTTACAAATCTGACATTTACAAAGTTTCTTGCAGCCAGTGCAACAAATACGAGGGTTATTTCAAAACTTCTGCTCACTGTAAGACAGAATGGAAGAAAATAATTTATTTTACAAAATATCTTTACAGTTCTTTAACATAATCTCCATACTTGTTTAAGACAGCTTCCCAAGTACTTGGCAACTTCTGTATTCAGGATGGAGCACCTTCATTGTTGAGCTGTCTGATTAATCGAGTCACTTCAAGAGAATACAAGTGAAAGAGTTTCTGCGTCAGTTACTGGCGTAGGAATTGTTTTATTTGTCTTTACCATCAGCCGCAGCCGTCATAAGGCCGTTTCTTATGGACGAAATACTTTCCTCACTGGAAGCTTCATCAATTGCGTCAAAATGTTCTCCATGTAGTTGTTACTTCAATTTGGGAAACAAATCAAAGTCAGGTGGGCTCATTCTGGGCTGTGTGGTTGGCGGAAGTATTCCCCATTCATGTTTGTCGAATATTTCTGTCACTGGCACGCAATATGCGGTCTTACATTGTCGTGCAAAGTAAGGACATACGCCGCAGGCTCCTTTGACGAATTTTTGGGTGCAAAACATTTTGCAGAAATAGTTGTTGTGCGCTCCTGTTACAGACGTCCCCTGGGGCACTCTATTAGCAGCTATGACTCCACTTATGTCATACGCAAATATCATCATCAGTTTCACTTTGATTGCTCTCGGCGGTATTTTTTCGGGCGTGCAGAGTCGAAAATTTTCCATTATGACTATTAAGACTTCAGTTCTGGCTCAAAATCTCGTATCCAGCTTTCATCATGTGCAACAATCCTTTTCAGAAACTGTTCTCCTTCTCTTCGATAACTCCGAAGCAATGCTTCTGCAATTCTTTTGCCTACTGCTTTCAGCTCTCCACTCAGATCACGCGGAACCCATCTGGCAGCAACTTTTCTCATCTTTAACTTTTCAGTTAAGATTCTGTATACTGAAATGACAAACAGTCTGGCTTCATATGCAATTTCCTCGCATTTTTCGATGAGCCTCTCTCAAAACGTCATTAATCATTAACAATAACCAGAAAGGTGTAGTATGCTGCAGTTGATGGCCTTCCGTTTCTTGGGTTGTCGTCAGTGCTTACCCGACCTTCACGGAAACGAGGAGATTACCGACCCGCTACACTACTCACACACACACACACACACACACACACACCTCTCTCAAAGAGTTGCCACTTTCTGTGACGTTCTTTTCACGTAGTGATTCGCTTTTGATGTAGGAACGCTGTTCACTAGATGCAATCCAACCTGACTCGGTTACAGTTTCTATTTTAAAACTGAATTACTCACGACGTAGCCATGCTTAACAGCGTATACAATCGTCATACCTCAGGTCTAGCTCACAAATGACACAACTTTCAACTTGACCCCGCCACCATAACGGTCGCGCATGCGCAATTTGTGGGACTTTCGAAATGACTCTTGTATTGTTTAGAGCAGAGTCGCATAAAATTCACAACTAGATTTAATGAACATTTAGACTGATACAGACTAGACAAACGTAACAAATTCGCAATAGCAGAACACACTAAAAACACAGGCCGCTCTTGGAACATCGGAGACAGCCTTGTAATGTTGCACAAAACCGGAAAAGTAAAAGAATGGATAAAATGAATTGAGAGTATGGCATTGTTGTTCGGGAGGTCCAACCGGGGAAGTTCGGCCGCCGAGTGCAAGTCTTATTTCAGTCGTTGGCACATTAGGCGACTTGTGTGCCGATGATAATTATTAAGTGATGATGAGGACAAAACAACACACAACCCAGCCGGGAATCGAGTTCGGACCCGCTGCATGGGAGGCAAGCACGGTGCCAACCAGCTAATCAGGCGACAAAGAATGGATATTATGGAAGAAATGGAAATATTCATTCACAATACAAAATCACCGGATAAATGCTAGTAAGATCGCGCTCTGAGGTTCTTTATAAACGTAGTTATGCTTATAGATAGACCATCTATTGAAGAGTCTGTGAGTATCAATATGCGAGACGTAAATGCCCGCACTACCTTCCAAACTTAAATTATTTACACCGCCAAGGGGTCGTAGTTCTTACTATTTGACACATATTTCAATTTGACGCCTCTACCCATTCCTGAGAAAAAGATGTCTTAACATTCGAACAGAGGCACAGACAACAATGAGATCCTATAAGGGATCCGTTTTTACCGAACGGAACCCTAAAGATGGAGATAATTAAAAAACTCAAATTTCTTCACTAGTCATAAACCAATTCTGATGTGATGTGTTTAACACATCCCAGTGTAGACAAATGACTACGAAACTTCAGTACTGCGAATATCGCTGTATTATTATTTTTTTATTTTTTATTATTTGGTATGCATATTCCATGGATCCGTACATGCGAGTGATTCGCCTGGATGTGGAACGTGTCAATACAATTATACAAATACGATTAATGCTACAGAATAGTAATATAATACAATGATGTAGATATTAATAAGTATCACTTTTTCTCATTTAACTAGTATAGAATTCACACTATAACATTATAACTATAACATTAACACTATAATATTAACATGATATTGTATCGTCCATCTAATAACTAAGAGACTAAATACATTTATTATTAAGGGAGGGCACTTCTTCTGGAAAAGAATTCATCTAAGGAGTACAGTGGATGGTCAAGCAGGTATTTTTAAGTTACCTTTGAACAGCGTTTCATTTTCTCTTGTACATTTAATATAATTAGGCACTGCATTAAAAGTCTTTATAGCAGCATACTTTACTCCCTTCTGTACAAGTGATAAATTTTTTAGTTCAACATGTAGATCATCTTTACCTCTAGTATTGTCGTTATGGTATGAACAATTTGTTTCATACTGAGCATAGTCTTTATTAACTACATTCATCAGAGAGTGCATGTACTGACATGTTGTGGTCAGAATACCTAACTGTGTGAAAAGTTTTCTACATGAGGGTCGTGGAGGGACCCCACACATGAGTCTGACTGCTCTCTTCTGAGCAGTTAAGATTTTTTTGAGGCTGGTGAATTACCCCAGAATATTATTCCATAACTCATTAATGAGTGAAAGTACCCAAAGTAAGCTGATTTTAAAATGTTGATGTCCCCAAAATGAGTAATGATTCTTAGAGCAAAAGTTGCTGATGGAAAAGCCTTTTTAGAGCAAGGGACACATGCTGTTCCCAGTTGAGCCTACAGTCAATGTGAACCCCCAGGAATTTAGTGGAGTGCACCTGAAAATAAGCGATAGTCGATACTCATCCACACACAGCAAGGCCGCCATATTGTATTACGTGTATTAAACGCGCAAACGAAGTTGACATTCGGCGCCCTGGCTAATGGGCGCGGCTGTAAATGGGAAATGCCTTTGCAGTCGCTCCCATTAGCCACCGCGCCAAGTGCCAACTTTGTTTGCGCGTACAATATGTTGTTTACGTCGCCGGAAAAACGTTTGCGCAGTGAAGTACTTCGAAATCATTGTCAGACTAAGCAGTCCAAGAGTGTAACGTTACACATCAGCTGTGCCAGTGTGCCGACGATGTGAATGAAGCTTTGAGACGCTGTAATCCTAAGTGAACGAGTGACATTAAAAGTGTATCACGAGATTATTGCCATAGTAAGTTATGCCCAAATGCCTGATGATAAGCAAAACATGCTTGAAATCCGTTACAATACGTTAAATTAAACATTAAATAACCAAACGTCACTGGTAGCAGAAAAACACGAATAATTAAAAGTACGCACCTGCATATGGGGCCTTGATATCTGTGAAACATCGAAAACTTGATGAAGTGAAAATTTTATGTAGGTACTGCTCCATTACTTATCAATACTTAAACAGCTTCACGATCGTCAGGTTGTGCTGTTCCTCGAATAAAAACATTTTATTGACTTTCAGTATCAATCACACACATTATCATCAAAAAATCAGGTCAGTCCACTGCAATTAACATAGTACAGAATCAGGACAAAATCTGAAACCAGGATCGTCAGTGAAGTAGAAAATTTAACACTGAAAGCACGTTTGTTGTGAATACCAGCTTACAGCCAAAAAAGAACTGAACCCTTAGAGAGAGAGACAGTTGTTATTTATACAGCCATCGATTATTCCAGAATATGCAAATGTTAAAACACAAGAAATTTCCAAAGCCTTCCAGAAATGATAAATACTAAATAAATAAATGGTGCTGATCGGATCTCTATTGGCGACCATCAACGTGCCAGCCAGAGACTCTAAACGCTACGCCACACCATATGCAGCACTGCTCGCAGCAGTATTGACGTTATGGTACTAAATGTAAATACAATTATCTAGCTAACATGGTAATCGAAAGCATCGGCACGCGGCTCTTAGAGAGCAGATTAACGCTAAACTGCAACAAAATGCAATGCGTACAATTTCTGACATGAATCTTTTGTAAAAGCGAACTTTAGCTGTCCCAAGGCGATCCAACAGTAATTTACGTATGAAGTACAACATATCAAGTTCTTAAAATGGAACGGTCCAATCCGCCGTGTCGAAACCTGGCCTGAAATTTTTTATGCAGGACGAATACACGGCAAGAAACACTATATTATAGTTTTAGCTGCTAAGACGCAGTGCAACTATTAAAAAAAGTTGAAAATTACCAAATTCGAAGGTTGTCAGGCGGCTGGAGAATGTAATCGGAATCACGTTCTTCTCGTCAAGACCTACGTACGCGTTATACACTCCTGGAAATGGAAAAAAGAACACATTGACACCGGTGTGTCAGACCCACCATACTTGCTCCGGACATTGCGAGAGGGCTGTACAAGCAATGATCACACGCACGGCACAGCGGACACACCAGGAACCGCAGTGTTGGCCGTCGAATGGCGCTACCTGCGCAGCATTTGTGCACCGCCGCCGTCAGTGTCAGCCAGTTTGCCGTGGCATACGGAGCTCCATCGCAGTCTTTAACACTGGTAGCATGCCGCGACAGCGTGGACGTGAACCGTATGTGCAGTTGACGGACTTGGAGCGAGGGCGTATAGTGGGCATGCGGGAGGCCGGGTGGACATACCGCCGAATTGCTCACACGTGGGGCGTGAGGTCTCCACAGTACATCGATGTTGTCGCCAGTGGTCGGCGGAAGGTGCACGTGCCCGTCGACCTGGGACCGGACCGCAGCGACGCACGGATGCACGCCAAGACCGTAGGATCCTACGCAGTGCCGTAGGGGACCGCACCGCCACTTCCCAGCAAATTAGGGACACTGTTGCTCCTGGAGTATCGGCGAGGACCATTCGCAACCGTCTCCATGAATCTGGGCTACGGTCCCGCACACCGTTAGGTCGTGTTCCGCTCACGCCCCAACATCGTGCAGCCCGCCTCCAGTGGTGTCGCGACAGGCGTGAATGGAGGGACGAATGGAGACGTGTCGTCTTCAGCGATGAGAGTCGCTTCTGCCTTGGTGCCAATGATGGTCGTATGCGTGTTTGGCGCCGTGCAGGTGAGCGCCACAATCAGGACTGCATACGACCGAGGCACACAGGGCCAACACCCGGCATCATGGTGTGGGGAGCGATCTCCTATACTGGCCGTACACCACTGGTGATCGTCGAGGGGACACTGAATAGTGCACGGTACATCCAAACCGTCATCGAACCCATCGTTCTACCATTCCTAGACCGGCAAGGGAACTTGCTGTTCCAACAGGACAATGCACGTCCGCATGTATCCCGTGCCACCCAACGTGCTCTAGAAGGTGTAAGTCAACTACCCTGGCCAGCAAGATCTCCGGATCTGTCCCCCATTGAGCATGTTTGGGACTGGATGAAGCGTCGTCTCACGCGGTCTGCACGTCCAGCACGAACGCTGGTCCAACTGAGGCGCCAGGTGGAAATGGCATGGCAAGCCGTTCCACAGGACTACATCCAGCATCTCTACGATCGTCTCCATGGGAGAATAGCAGCCTGCATTGCTGCGAAAGGTGGATATATACTGTACTAGTGCCGACATTGTGCATGCTCTGTTGCCCGTGTCTATGTGCCTGTGGTTCTGTCAGTGTGATCATGTGATGTATCTGACCCCAGGAATGTGTCAATAAAGTTTCCCCTTCCTGGGACAATGAATTCACGGTGTTCTTATTTCAATTTCCAGGAGTGTATGTTAGTTAACTTCTTGGCCATCCATTCGAAAGATGTCGACATTTCGTTAGAAATTGTGGAACCATCGTAGAACTGGGAAATAACTCTGACGATTCTGTGCATTGTGGTTCCTACGATGAATGTTAAAGTTCAGAACAAAAAGCAGTACCTTCCTACCCCAAGGAAAACATGTTCAGTAACAGCTTTCAGTGACAAAGAAAAGACTCTAAATTTTTGATTAAATGAAGGGGCCACAAACCGCTGAAAGTAAAGCAGTGTGCAAAGCCGTTTACATTTCGTAAAATGTGAACGTGAATTGTATAAATGGAAGAATGATTCACACGAAGAACGAAATATCCGCCACAATGAAACTCGCGAAAATGTGAAAGAAAAACTGTTTGAAAGATTTAGAACTGCTTGTGAGAGTCAATGCACCTTTAGTGAGGAAGGTCTGGGGCATTGGCCCTCTGAAATGTGTAGAGGAGATGTCATTAATAGAGAATTCGTAGGTGACGTGACGGCAAAGTTTCTTGTTATCCCATAAAATGCTGTGTATAACGCCAATCGGTCAGGTTTCCTGCAAGAACTGCACTTTACCATTTCGAGTGAGGAGAAGACAGTGTCACTTGTGCAGTCGATGAATGCTACGACAGATTCGTAAATAATAACGCCAGTGGTTTGGTTTCTAGTTTCCATAGCTTTGTATCTGTCTTCAGTAGCCTCAAAGTAAGTTAGGACCAAAACATATTTAAAAAAGACTGTTTAGTTGCAAAAATCTTGTAACCGACGTAGTAAAATACGGAAAAATGGGAGAAAATAATTTCCGAAGTGGCATCCGAATCGTCTTTTTATCAGCTGCAGAAAATTATTCATTACTTTTGTTGGACTCTTGGCTTGGACGTAACGACACCTCTGAGGATGACGGAAAGACTTGATTAATTCGGGTTTCTCTAGAAAAAAAATGTTTGTTCTCGTCATCCAGTACTACACATTTTTGTGATGACTACAAGGAATAAACAAGGAATTGCTTCAGTGTTCGTAAATTATCATCAGAACTGTGTTACAAGAAATGTTCATGTCGGGAAACTGAAGTATCAACCGATGGAAGTCGTCTAAAATATAACCTAATACACTGCCTTGATGTTCTTCGCTCTACTAGTCACTTTTATAACAATTACATCTGCATCTTCACGGTACGCGGGGCTACCTTCTTTCGTCACCGCTGCGTCTGCTTATTCGCCGATTTGCGGGCTAGGCATGAACCGCTCTACAAAAAGCTCTAATAAGTCGTTATTCGTGCGGCAAGAACAAGTAACGTTAACATTTTTTAAAAGAACTTGCAGCGCGCCTTAACAGCTAAAATTTTGACACAGCTTTTACTTCGATATATTCTTCCTGTGTGAAAAGTTTCACGATAGGTTTTGACATGTCAGGTTGGATCATTCCCTCGTTAGGACTGGAGGTAGACGAAAAGCGTTCTTAAAAACATCACATTTAAGACGTCGTGCAGAAACTGAAAGCTGGTATCTTCACTACAAGAATGATCTCCACTGTCTCTGACGCTGAAACGCGAAGTTTAGTTTACTTTTCTAATTTTCACTCCGTTACCTCCTACTGCAGATTTTGAGGCAACTTCGGTCACTTGCCGAGAACATACATAATCCAGAAAGAGGGCCGTGAGTCTGATATGCGATGTCAGTTCTCGATCTTCATGCAGGACGTAGCTTCAGCTGTTCTAACTCTGTTATCTCTGTACGTGGACTCCTTCACGGCATTTGTTTTTGACAATATTGTCTCACTCAGAACAAACTTCAAAACCATTCTGTGAACGTTAGACGGAAGAAGAATATGCATTAGGGTAAAGTTTCCTTCAGAGCAGTACTATTCACTAGGTTTTATTTTCCGTAGGCTTCCAGAAGAGCAGAAAAAACCACCAGTATTGACATCTCATATGAAAGGTTCCTTGTGCAACACTCGTTCTATTCTCTACAGGAGTTTTTGTAATGTGTTATTTGATCGTATATTCTCAAACTCAACAGATGTAGTCGTACTAGAGCATGTATAACAACTCCGAAATATTGCACTGATAATGAATGACTAGTTTGTAATAAATGTAGAAAGAAAATGACGACTGATTGCTACACTCTACCATTTTGAAAGTTATATCGCAGTCATGGAGCGTACGCCGCTTTTCTAGCGAAAAGTAATTTAGTACATACAACCGTCACGCCTAAAATTTCGCTCACAACTTGAAATTCATGCAAGTTGATTACCCCACCGTAACGGTCGCGCACGTGCATTGTGCGGGACTTTTGAAACAACCCTCGTAGTGTGAAATGTCGCAGTAATTAACTGCAGACAACGAACTTCGTGAGGGAGTCAGTGAACTGTGGTGCCAGGAGCTACGCGTCTTCCACAACAGCTGAACCTGTCCGACTGCGTATATTTTGATTACTCGCTGTAAACATTAATGAAAGAATAAATAATTTGAAACAAAGCTGTGACGGCGCAACGGAAACTCTGCTATAAAGACATAGTAACGTTCGCTGAAGGCTGCTCTGGTATTTCCCTGCAATCCGATAACAGACAGCACACGACCCACTCGCATTTTGAAGGAAACCGCTTATCCCACGCGCATCCGTTTGCCTGTTGAGCGGCAGAAAATCTCTTTCGCAAATGCCCGGAAAGAAAGTTTGATACTGCGGGTGGAACTCTCAAAGCAATAAATACGGAGAACAGTGAGATATTCTTACGTGAAACAGAATAATAATTAAAGATAAGTAACTCCATATGAGGGAAACGTATGAAACAGACAGCTGTTGATCAAATATTTCACAAGCCTTGTTCACAATTTACGCTTGAGGTCACAGCGAAACATCTAAAGGAAATGTTTCCTGGTTGCATGCAGAATGATAGATGCCAAACAGACCATCTGACATTTATACGCTTTTACATTATGTTGCGTATCCGCGTCTTGAGTGTGTTAGTTGAATGAATCACGAAAGCTCGGCTTATTTAATCGTCAACGAATAGCCTGAGCCAGACGCATCTTCGAAACCGTGCAGGCTACTGATCAGACTATTGGATCGGAAACAATACTTGGCGAACAGTCTCCACTTAACATCTACACTTCATCCTTGCAGTGTCGTGGAAATCTTACGAAGTCACAGTGAATCAAACACTTCTGTTCACATTGCTGCGTAGAGATCTTTCCTCCTTAACGAGACTAATCAGCTCAGTTTTTCCGGGCAAGGCGTCCTACTCGTAGTTATTAGCTCAACAACTTAATACAAAAAACTTATAGTACCAACCGTTTGGGCAAAACCAAAACGGACTCTCCTTCTAAAATCGAACTGCTGATACAACTCCAAACCTGTGTAACGCCATTTTCACAACTCATCGCTCTTATGATTCTTAGGATCTGGCAAAGTTATGTTACAGTTTTCATCTTACAAAAATTGAAATTGTTGACAATGAGCGCCATGCTCCTCATTCTATAGGACCTACCCACTACCCTGCGCAAGAAGTCACCAATTATTCGCACACAATAAATGTACCAAAAATGTTTAACATTTAGTTTTTATTTTTCAACCATTCAGCACTGTGACTACAGACTGGTTAGATTTCGTCTCAGTCGTGGACATTCCCATTATTTCTGCCACGTCTTCCACTAAAGGCAACCTTCTGTTTATATATGGATCAGAATAAGAGAGTAACCACCACTCACAGTACACACTTCGTAGCCCACATCCTGGTAGGACCTAGCGTATGATATTCTAACTCTTCATGTACAGTGAAATTTGCCAGACATTGCTTGATGCCCTCCAGTTAATTAGGCCAGTCGAGAAAGTTTGCAAGAGTACCCAGTGAGCGGGTAAACCTTACTCTAGGTCGAAAGGCCGGGTTATAGACGACGGCACCGTAGGCCAGAGACTTTTGCTCCCCCCACCCCCCCCCCCCTTCCACCCTTTCGCCGCTGGTTTGTTTTACGAGTTTCAGTTTTGATTCAGCACTGTCACTACCGTTTCACCGACATAAATGATTTCATTAAACTGTACTAGGATCTCTCCTTGGCCGTTGCTGTTACTACCGGAGAACGGGTGGTTCAAATTTGCATTTTCAGGCCTAGAAAAATATTTCTCAAATCTCTTGATTTGAACGACTTCTTCCGTATTTCGTGCAATAGTTCATTTCCTATTTTGTGCATCACTTGTCCTCAAGCCGTTCATCATTTCTTTTTAAAAAAGTGCGGCAGGTAACAAGCGCAATGACAACTGACAAGCAATGCGAAGTCAACTTGTATGTGAAGCGATGAAACAACATCAACGACGCAGCTGTTGCAGTCAGCGTTACCAAATGCCTAAGAGAAAATCTCGCTGAAAGGTGTTCGAAAATAAGCTATTATGCGTTGATATAAAGCCATATTATACGGGTATTGTATAATATTTATAGGAGTAAAGAAAAAGAAGACATGGACTTGAACATTACTAATTTATGCTGGACGATATTTTTTTTATTTTTATTTTTTTAAACGTAGTTCACAAGGTCACTGTGCTTGGCGTGAAAAAAATATGAAATTAACATTTTCCCTTAGGTCCCACTTTCGCCATTAACCTCTATTAGCCATTCTTTAGAGAAAGGATAATTTATCCGTTCCTTCCGAAATTTATGCTGCTATTTTGGAGGCATTTTAAATTAACACTTAAGTATTTTCTGCTTATGTATGTACATTACAAAATAAAACCAAATAAATTAGCCGGAAGCTCACGATGGCGTTTTGAGGCTAGAAAAACATGGCATTGAATGCATAGGGATTGTTTACATTTACTAGTATATTTGACTCTTGCCTTTACTGACTTGGCACACGTCAGATGCGGATAGAAATTCATGATGCATTTAATGATGCAAAAAATAACCCACCACAAAAACCTAATAAGCTAGTATACTCCGTAGAACACGTAGACCCTCAGTGTGGTGAGAGAGCGTCTGTGGTATTTATCTAGTATAGAGAAGTACTGGGTAGTTGGAACTTTGAGAGACGTATATATTGGGCCTTTTTGGAATACCGCCGCCTGCTAAAGGCAGATTCTTCGGTAGGACCTCAGATCCAGTATACTGTCTTCCTTTTCACAAAAGAGCTTTTGTCTCATGATGTTTATCGCCAAACATTCTATTTTCTTACAGATAGTATGTTCCATTTACTAACTGATTTTTTTAAAAAATGTTGCGTGAGGTCTTAGAAAAATAGCTGTTTGCTGTGCTTAAAGTGACACGTCCGTAGATGAAGGAATAAATCTAGATTATTCTTCAACAGTACGCTACATATGGCAATATCGAAGCCTTATTTTTCACTAACTAAATATGTGGTCTGTCTGTACACTTCGTTTAAGAGTTAGGAATGAAACGATTTTCTTAGAATCTAGGTGTCTTTCAGGCTTCACGTTCGCTACTGACAGTCGTCATGAACACTATGTTTCTTGCAAACCCGGTAATTACATAACAGTATAATAGAGTTTGCTTCACATTCGTGATCTTTTCTTTATTTGTAGCACTGCCATTCTCACCAGCCCAGATAGAGAGCGCTAACGTGACCGCTTCCGGAATACGACCATCCCCGGATCGAATTCGTCTTGCTGTTTAAAGACGAGGGTTGGTGGGCCAGAAAACCAACGTTCTCCGCAACCATCTAGATGAATACCGGGCTGGTATCCACGTCCTACCTCTCAGATACACGCTACACGAACCGAAATGACAAATGGCAAAATCTGATATTATACCGCCGACCCCATAGAGAAATGAGAAAAACATAAAGAAGAAAGGTATCTATTGCCATTGCGACACACCAGGAAACATTCTGCCGCAGGTTCTACGTATTCTTTCTGCAACCGCGGCTGCCATTTCTGGCAGTCACCAATGAGACATTTAACATTCCTCTAGCTACAGAAGCTGAATAGTGATTTGCTAATAAATGCAGAAAAAAACTCTCAGTTCTGAAACAAAGCACCATGTTTCAACGTCACGTTATATCATTTTGACTTCAAATTAATGAGCCCGTATTCACGGTTTTACTGGATGTATATGATTTTATGATGCACGAATCGACAGCTTAGTTGATAAATGTTAAACATTTTACTCAACAATTTTTGTTGTTCTAGGAACCGCATTAGTTAGTGATAATCCTTTATTCCAAGATTATACACGAGCGTTTCCGTGACACTGTAACCGCATCTTCAGGTGAAAAAAATAAAGCTAATTTAACAGTAGGCCACTGAAACAGTACGGTCTCCCATCGTTTGTATGACACTTTCTATTAGCATTGCTATTTAAAACAAATGGTGAGTAATCCAGACAGAAAACCAAGAATTAATGGTTGTAGTCCGTGCAACTGAGCACTGCAAGTCGTGTTTATAAACAATTAGAAGCCACATACATATTGTGAGCGTGGCTATGTCTGCAGCATTAGGATCGTATTACGGAAGCCAAGTATTTGGGAAAACTGAGGTTGGGCAACGCGCCGTGAGGAAAATAGTCGAATATGCCGCTAGAGGGCGCGAAGGTGGGTACGAAGTAACATTAGTACGTTTTTAAAACGAAGGTCGGAAACTGTTACATAAACAGGAATGTCTAGATAGAAGAAATACGGCCTAGGTAACATAGCAACACAACCGTTGTATATAAAATGGTTAAATTACAGCAATGCTGTAACAACTGCTAAGAAAAATTTGTTTAAAATTCTTTGATGAAACCCCAATACGTCAAATTTATAGAGCAACCTTAAAAATAGCGTTGGTTAAAATTATTAAACAGGCATTAAAAAATTTTAATTGTTGTTAGGAACCTCAATAGGGATTATTAGAAAAGCGTGCTGAAAGGGGACAAATAAATGTTCCAACAGCATAAAATAACAATTAGAAGTAAAAAGTACATTTTATTTAAAATTTAACGCGAGGACTACCTCTTCAGTAAAATTAGAGAAATAAGACGTTCAGGCAAGTTGTAAACAGATGGCCAACTTCTTTCCGACAACGGAATCGTCTAGAAAGCTTTTTAAGATTTTTTCGGCAAAAGCAATGCTTCTCGAGATGTCACTGAAAGACTTAACCGGTGAAACTTATCATTTCTTCGCCAGAAACTATGGGCTTTCATAGCACTTTGTTGTCTGATAATTGCTATTTCTTGCACATTTGGAACTCGCTCAGTTTATTAACTGAATGCGGCTTTTTTTAATTGATTGATTGATTGTGTGAACATTAGGACGGCTGTAGCTGGGACGAGATTTTTCCAGCCAGTGAAACTTGGCGCGCCATTAGGGATGTCTCCTTAGCATGCATCCAACGGATCACAAGCCTAGCCAATGTACCTGGGGTGCCCGCAGGTTTAGGGAGACGAGAGGAAAGAGAGCGACGAGAGATGTCGGTCGGTGCTTGTACATTTGGTAGATCTGCTAGAGACAGAGAGAGAGAGAAATGCATTTTAGGCAAGCCAGCAGCACTGGTACTAGCCTAGTGTTCGGTCCATTGTTGAATTTGGTTGCAGAGCGATTTTTACAGTCGCTGGTCGAACCAGGGTCGCCAATTTAGCTTTCTTCTAGGTGTCGCTTATTTGGAAAAATGATTAATTTCGCTAGGCGAGAATATACTCTGGCCGAGCATATGTTTGGACATGCGTGAACTGAAAAGGAGAAACTGCTAATTGGAACTGTAAGGGACCACTAAAGATTAGGCAAATTTGGAACAAATTCTCGAGGATGTTAAGAGAATCAAGAAATGCAATATGAACCGATGACCACATTATGACAAGAACGAAGAAGGTAGATCCAAGTTGAGTATCCTCTCCACGGATGCAGATATGACGGGATGGTGAAGGGGATTGCCAGTATCCTTTCCAAAGGAACTACTCTAGCATTCGTCTTAAACGAGTCAGGGGAAACGCGTGAAATCTAAATCTGGATGGCTGGAAGGGCATTTGAACCCCGGTCCTTCAGTGAGCGTGTCCTATTGTAAGGGACCAGTATCAATACCCTTAGTAAAGACCGAAATGAAGAACTTATTTAAGATGGCTACGATATCGTTGATGTTCTAGAAGTTTCTGGAAGTTACAGTTGCAGGGCAGCGGTGGAGGAATCCCAAGTAGAATGCTCACCCTTTCGAATTGTTGGAGTGAGTCAGTTGGTGGGTGATGATCGGAGTCTGACGAAAGCCTAATTTTGAAGTAGATATAGCTTCAAACTAATAAAGAAAGGCATTTGAGTAGTGATAGTGATTGAATACTCATGGCAAATGGTTTTTTGAAGCTAATTGAGAGGAATCGCGAACCTTTTCATATGACGTAATGCGCAGCACGTTAACTTGCGAAACAGGAAGGTGAGCCACAACAGGATCGAATCGGCACAGCAGGTGAACGACCGTGATTGGTGCTACGGCTAGCCTGACCGTGGGTTTTAGGCGGTATCCCACACTTGGTTAGATGAATGCTGGGCTTGTCCTCAATTTCCTCCTCAGAAGTTACAATACACAATCAGTTAAAATACGATCACGCACAGAAGAAAGTTTACACGATTCACAGACAGGTGACGGCACGACTTCCCTGCCTGAGATAACTGATGACTGTGGCGGGTGGGGGGGGGGGGGCATCCGGTCACAAAGTTAAATAATAAATAAATTTGAGAAAACTTGAATATAGCAGACGCGATTAATAATAGGCCTACGTAAAAGAATAAGAAGAAGAGCTGTGAAGAATCATGAATAACTGGAAGATTGTAGAGTGACACATGTATAGGAGCCCTTAGAAACACTTAGCGACAACTGTCTTTATAGGCGACTGTGCGTAAAAACTGGATATCGGGAGTAGTCGGTAATAGGTTGCTGGCGATGTTGCCGCAATTTTGATATCAAATTGATATTACCTCCTCCCCCCCCTCCCTAACAGCCCCCCATCACCCACACCCATCCCAACCCCCACACCTGGAAGACGGGGTAGAGTAAAGAATTATAACAAACTTATATGTCAAATCACAATTACAGGAGTAAAAGTTATCGGTAACCATCTTATAGATTTAAGTGTCCAGACACGAAACTCCGAGAAACTTTTACGTCTTCTTTGGCTAAGGAGGATGGTATTACCAGGCTGGAGGTTACAATATACAACTACAGAATGGATCATGTGTTTGACCCAGTGCAAGGGTATTTAAGTTTGTTCGACACCAACAAGCAGTGTTTACCATCTGCTCCACTTTACTCTGTGCCAATTGCGTCCATGTTTTATCAGCTAATTAACAATTTACAGAACAGCTGCTTTGTGTTGTTTAACATTGTTCTGTAATTTGTCTACTGGGATAACAAGAACACCCGAAAACTGACTGGTGTGCAAGGCACACGGCTATAACATGAGTTATACACTGATGAGGCTAACCATTACGACTATTGCCCAACGTGCTACTGGATGCGTTGAGGGCATGTGACACGGTAAGCAAAGTGAATAAGCGCAGCAGAGAGGGATGGGTAATCATTCTGTGACGGTACGGGCCGCAAATGGTGAAATATTCTGGCATAAGCGACTTTGACAGATGGTAGATGGTTATGGGCCGGCACTCGGGAGCAGGTACAGCATAAATGGCAATGCTGGTTTGCTGATCGCATACTACTATCGTAACCGTATACGGGAAGTGACTGAAGGACTGTAAAGCCACGAGGTGGTGGACGTTCATGGCTCATTGGAGAACGTGGAGGTCAAAGGCTTGGCCGCTCTGTAAAGCAGGGTAGCTGGCGATCTCCGCCAGGTCTGGCGACAGAGTGCAATCGCTGGTGCAGGCACAAGAGGTTCGGAATACACCGTCCAGCGCACGTTGTTCAGCATAACAACCCTTGTGTGTTTCCATGTTCACCCAGAGACATCGTCAACTATGAATGCATTGGACACAGGATTATCGAGATAGGACCATGGATGGATGGAAACGTGTCGCATAGTCGGATGAATGACGTTTCTTGTTAAGCCGGTCGATGGTCACATCTGGATATGCCGCTATTGGATGCAGGCCAGGGGTGAGGGGCTTTCACCTGGGCGTCCACGTGGCAATAATTAATGGCACTATACTAACTGTGGACTTTTTTTTTTTTTTTTTTTTTTTTTTGAGTTTGATGTGGCCCGCCACTAATTCCTTTCCTGTGCCAACCTCTTCGTTTCAGACTAGCACCTGCAACCTACAGCCTCAGTTATTTGCTGGATGCATTCTAATCTCTGTCTTCACTACAGTTTTTGCCCTCTACAGCTCCCCATTAGTACAATGGAAGTTATTCCCTGATCCCCTGACAAATGTCCTCTTATTCTATCCCTTCTCGTTGTCAGTGTTTTCCATATATTCCTTTGCTCGCCGATTGTCCAGAGAATCTCTTCATTTATTAATCATTCCACCTTATTTTCAACATTATAGCTTCGATTCTCTTCTGTTCTGGTTTTCCCAAAGTCCATGTTTCAGCATCACACAATTCTGTGCTACAAACGTGCATTCTCAAAAATTTCTTTCGCAAAAAAAATGGTTCAAATGGCTCTGAGCACTATGGGACTTAACTTCTGAGGTCATCAGTCCCCTAGAACTTAGAACTACTTAAACCTAACTAACCTAAGCACATCACACACATCCATGCCCGAGGCAGGATTCGAACCTGCGACCGTAGCGGTCACGCGGTTCCAGACTGTAGCGCCTAGAACGGCTCGGCCACTCTGGCCTGCAATTCTTTCGCAAATTAAGGGATATGCTTGATACTAGCAGAACTCTCTTGGCCCAGAAATGCCCTTTTCGCCAGTTCCAGTCTGCTTTTTATGTCCTTCTTGCCCTGTCCATCTTGGGTTATTTTGCTTCCTAGGTTGCAGAATTCCGTAACTTGATCTACTTCGTGTTTACCAATCCTGATGTTAAGTTTCTCACTGTTCTCATTGCTGCTACATCCCGTTTCCTTCAATGTACTCTCAATCCATATTCTGTTTTCATTAGACTGTCCGTTCCATTCAGCAGATCATGTAATTCTTCTTCACTTTTAATGCGGATAGGAATGTCATCGACTAGTGTTATCAGTGGTATCCTTTCAAAAAAAAAATGGTTCAAATGGCTCTGAGCACTATGGGACTTAACTTCTGAGGTCATCAGTCCCCTAGAACTTAGAACTACTTAAACCTAACTAACCTAAGGACATCACACAACACCCAGCCATCACGAGGCAGAGAAAATCCCTGACCCCGCCGGGAATCGAACCTGGGAACCCGGGCGTGGGAAGCGAGAACGCTACCGCACGACCACGAGATGCGGGCGGTATCCTTTCACCTTGAATTTCAATCTCACTCTTTAATCTTTCTTTTGTTTTCGTCATTGCTTCTTCGATGTATAGATTGAACAGCAGGGACGAAAGACTACACTTCTGTCTTACACCTTTTTTAATCTGAGCACTTCGTTCTTGGTCTTCCATTCGTATTGTTCCCTCTTGGCTCTTATACGTATTGTATATCATCCGTCTCTCACTATAGCTTACCCCTATTTCCATCATCAACAGCGCTGCTCTTTAGATCATAGTTGCAGATGGGTGGCTTTGGGGCTGTCACGCTGAAAGCTATAGGCCATGTGTTATATGAAGTGAAGCGTAGCACGTGTTATGATACCGTGCCAACAAACGATTTCTGCATGCCTTACACGCCGGGGAAGACGTAAATTTCCTATATTAACGACTTCATTGGTTACTTAGTTCCATGTTATATAGATCATATTCGCGATAAATGTTATAATGTCGAACAGCTGAAAAAAAGTTTACAGAGACATTTAAAAATATATACTTTTATCTGGCTACATTTCGATCATTTTTGGATGTAACTACTTATTCCCGTTCAAGAATTCCTCAATGGTTTTCAAGAAGACAGACATTTAATCTACATTTGAAAACACATTTGTGGCCTGTCAGATATTTTATTTTCATGAGCAGATCGTCAAACTGTTGTCTAGCTGTGTACTTTGCTCTTTTCTGTGTCAAAGATTAGATTTCCTAGAGGGAATGCACATTATGTTTTCTGCAAGTACTATATTGGTGAATGTCTCCTCTATTATGTAACTGCAGTGAATTATTGACAATAAATTTCATCAGCAAATAAATGTACTGTGAGACTGTGATTAATATCACTGTTTCTGAAACACATACCTACACGATGTATGTGTATGAACGCTACAAGTAACTCTTAAAAATTTCTGTTACGGAATGAATACTTCTTGACTAAGAGAAGAGTTATCCCAAAATATTACTCCACAGAGCATCAGTGGATGAAAATATGGAAAACATGTTAACTTACTGATTTCTTTATTCTCAAAGTTGACAATTAGAGTAATGGAAAAAGTAGTTAACGCTAAATATTTTTGTTAACCTAATGTAAGAATTGTCCATTTAAGTTTTCGTCAATACGTGCATGCATGAACTTTCTGCACAATATTTCTTGTTCATTACAGCAACAGAAGATGGTGTATTTTTGCAGTAAAGCTGCAATTTTTTTTAAGTTTAAGGCTAATCCATTTGGCAAAATGCAAATAGAAATTTTAGCAAAACATTTACTTTTTCCCTTTTGGACACATGGTTCGAGATTAATCCTTGAATCTCCTGCAAAATGGACTAATTCTGTCTCCTGATTTAAATAAAACCGCATATAATTGGTATTATGAAAGGATATAAGGTAAATCCTGGCTATGGTTTGAAATATATGAAGGAATACTGGAGTTGGGTGGGGCGGCAAAACCTGTCCAGTGTCGTTATATCTAAAGGAATATGGGAGGCAGGTGGTATTGTTGGTTGTAATTCGGTGACCCAGGCCTGCTAGTGCCTGCGGAATACCGTCAGCGACCAAGATCTGCTTTATAATGCCACAGCACAGCTGTTCCCGAGCCAAAATTTGATCTGTGTGCCGTGTCGCACATCGGCCACACTCTGCACTCTGCATCAGCATGGAGTATTAATACGTCTACATATAGCAACCCGGAAACGATTAACTAGAAAGTTATGTTAACTAGATTTTTACTGCAATAAGGAAACCGCGTTTTCATTTACCTTGGGGAATCTCACTTAAAGATCCTATTCTAATAATTCAGGATAAGGTAACTACCATGTTAATCACTTAACCCAGCTAAACCACTGGAA
Source organism: Schistocerca serialis cubense (assembly GCF_023864345.2). Classification (NCBI taxonomy): domain Eukaryota; kingdom Metazoa; phylum Arthropoda; class Insecta; order Orthoptera; family Acrididae; genus Schistocerca; species Schistocerca serialis. The sequence continues at coordinate 374,410,929 of NC_064643.1, read as the reverse complement.
GGCCGTCAAGAAACAGAAGTTCTCCGAGTACTAATCTGTTCCTTTAAAATTAACTATGCCTCAAATTGATGGTTGAGAGGACGACACAACGCCAAAGGAGGAAGGTATTGGTTGTGCCATATCTTACGACTGTTGCATATCACTTAAATATACCGTCGTCTTTGCACATCTTAACCTTGCCAGGGCCCAGCAACAAGTGTAGTTTCAACTCCTCCTCTCCAGACAGGCTCATACAACTTAAGGTTGTATCAGAAAGTCAGAAGCCGGCACCTCACTCCGCCATACTCAAGCTTTTACTATTGTTGTTATGTTTTTGTTGTTGTGGTCTTCAGTCCAGAGACTGGTTTGATGCAGCTTTCCATGCTACTCTATTTTTCTCTGCCTCGTGATGACTGGGTGTTGTGTGATGTCCTTAGGTTAGTTAGTTTTAAGTACTTCTAAGTTCTAGGGGGCTGATGACCATAGATGTTAAGTCCCATAGTGCTCAGAGCCATTTGAACCATGCTACTCTATCCTGTGCAAGCTTCTTCATCTCCCAGTACCTACTGCAACCTACATCCTTCTGAATCTGCTTAGTGTATTCATGTCTTGGCCTCTACGATTTTTACCCTCCACGCTGCCCTCCAGTACTAAATTGGTGATCCCTTGATGCCTCAGAACATGTCCTACCAACCGATCCCTTCTTCTAGTCAACTTGTGCCACAAACTCCTAACCAATTCTATTCAATAACTCCTCATTAGTTATGTGATCTACCCATCTAATTTTCAGCATTCTTCTTTAGCACCACATTTCGAAAGATTCTATTCTCTTCTTGACCAAACTATTTATCGTCCACGTTTCACTTCCATACATGGCTACACTCCATACAAATACTTTCAGAAAGGACTTCCTGCCACTTAAATCTATATTCGATGTTAACAAATTTCTCTTCTTCAGAAACGCTTTCCTTGCCATTGCCAGTCCACATTATATATCCTCTCTACTTCGACCATCATTAGTTATTTTGCTCCCCAAATAGCAAAACTCATTTACTGCATTAAGTGTCTCATGTCCTAATTTAATACCCTCAGCATCACCCGATTTAATTCGACTACATTCCTTTACCCTCGTTTTGCTTTTGATGATGTTCATCTTATATCCTCCTTTCAAGACACTGTCCATTCCGTTCAACTACTCTTCCAAGTCCTTAGCTGTCGCTGACAGAATTACAATGTCATCGCCGAACCTCAAAGTTTTTATTTCTTCTCTATGGATTTGAATATCTACTCCCGATTTTTTCTTTTGTTTCCTTTACTGCCTGCTCAATATACAGACTGAATAACATCGGGGAAAGTCTACAACCCTTTCTCACTGCCTTCCCAACCACTACTTCCCTTTCATGTCCCTCGACTCTTATAACTGCCATCTGGTTTCTGTACAAATTGTAAATAGCCTTTCGCTCCCTGTATTTTACCCCTGCCACCTTCAGAATTTGAGAGAGAGTATTCCAGTCAACATTGTGAAATCTTTCTCTAAGTCTACAAATGCTAGAAACGTAGGTTTACCTTTTCTTAATCTTTCTTCTAAGATAAGTCGTAGGGTCAGTATTGCCTCATATGTTCCAACATTTCTACGGAATCCAAACTGATCTTCCCCGAGGTCGGCTTCTACCAGTTTTTCCATTCGTCTGTAAAGAATTCGTGTTAGTATTTTGCAGCCGTGACTTATTAAACTGATAGTTGGGTAATTTTCACATTTGTCAACACCTGCTTCCTTTGGAATTGGAATTATTATATTCCTCTTGAAGTCTGAGGGCATTTCTCTTGTCTCATACACCTGTCTTACCAGATGGTAGTTTTGTCAGGGCTGGCTCTCCCAAGGCTATCAGTAGTTCTAATGGAATGTTGCCTATTCCTGAGGCCTTGTTACGACTTAGCTCTTTTAGTGCTCTGTCCAACTCTTCACGCAGTATCATATCTCCGATTTCATCTTCATCTACATCCTCTTCCTTTTCCATAATACTGTCCGAAAGTACATCACCCTTCTATAGACCCTCTATATACTCCTTCCACCTTTCTGCTTTCTCTTCTTTGCTCAGAACTGGGTTTACATCTGAGCTCTTGATATTCATACAAGTGGTTCTCTTTTCTCCAAAAGTCTCTTTAATTTTCCTGTAGGCAGCATCTATCTTACCCCTAGTGAGATATGCCTCTGCATCCTTACATTTGTCCTCTAGCCATCCCTGCTTAGCCATTTTACACTTCCTGTCGATCTCATTTTTGAGACGTTTGTATTCCTTTTTGCCTGCTTCATTTACCGAATTTTTATATTTTCTTCTTTCATCAATTAAATTGAATATCTCTCCTGTTACCCACGGATTTCTATTCGTTCTCGTCTTTTTGCCTACTTGATCCTCTGCTGCCTTCACTATTTCGTCCCTCAAAGCTACCCATTCTTCTTCCACTGTATTTCTTTCGTCCATTCTGGTCAATTGTCCCCTTATGCTCTTCCTGAAACTCTCTACAACCTCTGATTCTGTCAGTTTATCCAGATCCCATCTCCTTAAATTCCCACCTTTTTGCAGTTTCTTCAGTTTTAATCTGCAGTTCATAACCAATAGATTGTGGTCAGAGTCCACATCTGCCCCTGGAAATGTCATACAATTTAAAACCTGGTTCCTAAATCTCTGTTTTACCATTATATAATGTATCTAAAACCTGCGAGTATCTCCAGGCCTCTTCCATGTATACAACCTTCTTTTATGATTCTTTAACTAAGTGTTAGCTATGATTACGTTATGCTCTGTGCAAAATTTTACCAGACGGCTTCCTGTTTCATTCCTTACCCCGATCCCATATTCACCTACTACGTTTCCTTCTCTTCCTTTACCTACTACCGAATTCCAGTCACCCATGACTATTAAATTTTGGTCTCCCTTTACTATCTGAATAATTTCTTTTATCTCATCATACATTTCATCAATTTCTTCATCATGTGCAGAGCTAGTTGGCATATAAACTTGTACTACTGTAGTAGGCGTGGGCTTCGTGTCTATCTTGGCCACAATAATGCGTTCACTATGCTATTTGTAGTAGCTTACCCGCACTCCTATTTTTTATTCATTATTAAACCTACTCCTGCGTTACCCCTATTTGATTTTGTATTTATAACCCTGTATTCACCTGACCAAAAGTCTTGTTCGTCCTGCCACCGAACTTCACTAATTCCCACTATATCTAACTTCAATCTACCCACTGCCGTTTTTAAATTTTCTAACCTACCTGCCCGATTAAGGGATCTGACATTCTCCGCTCCGATCCGTAGAACAACAGTTTTCTTTCTCCTGATAACGATGTCCTCCTGAGTAGTCCCCGCCCGGAGATCCGAATGGGGGACTACTTTACCTCCGGAATATTTTACCCAAGAGGACGCCATCATCATTTAACCATACAGTAAAGCTGCATGCCCTCGGGAAAAATTACGACCGTAGTTTCCCCTTGCTTTCAGCCGTTCGCAGTACTAGCACAGAAAGGCCGTTTTGGTTAGTGTTACAAGGCCAGATCAGTCAATCATCCAGACTGTTGCTCCTGCATCTACTGAAAAGGCTGCTGCCCCTCTTCAGGAACTACACGTTTGTCTGGCCTCTCAAGAGATACCCCTCCGTTGCGGTTGCACCTACGGTACTGCTATCTGTAGCGCTAAGGCACGCAAACCTACCCACCAAGGTCCATGGTTCATGGGCAAGGGGGGGATTGTTATTATATCTGTATGTTGGATAAAAGTAAAGTCTCCCCAGAAGACATGTTCTTTTTAATGGTTCTGACAACCCTCTTTATACTGAAGAGGAGATAACACAATTCAAGTGCCGAGCTGGCATTCGTCCATTTTGTTTCAGATGGGTACAAGCGCACTCTCCGTAATTTAGGTCAGTTACCAATTTTCGCGCCATACAGATATCTTTTCTAAATCGTTCTGCAATTTTTTTTGAGCTTCTGATGACTTTACTAGTCGATAAAAGACAGCTTCATCTGCAAACAACGTGAGGCAGCTGCTCAAATTGTCTGCCAAATCTTTTACATAGGTGAGGAACAGAAAAGGGCCTATAACACTACCTTGGGGAACTCCAGAAATCACTTCTGTTTTACTCGATGACTTGCCGTCAGTTACTACGAACTGTGACCTCTCTGACAGGAAATCACGAATCCAGTCACATAACTGAGACGATATTCGATAAGCACGCAATTTCACTACAAGCCGCTTGTGTGGTACAGTGTCAAAAGCCTTCCAGAAATCCAGAAATACGGGATCAATTTGAGGTCCCTTGTCAACAGCACTCAACACTTCATGCGGGTAAAGAGCTAGTTGTGCTTTACAATAACGATGTTTTATAAACCCGTGTTGACTGTGTGTCGATAGACCGTTTTCTTCGAGGCGATTCATAATGTTCGAACACAATATATGTTGCAAAATCCTTCTGCGTATCGACGTTAATAATATGGGCCTGTAATTTTGTGGATTACTCCTACTACCTTTCTTGAATATTGATGTGACCTGTGCAACTTTCCAGTCTTTGGGTATGGATCTTTCGTCGAGCGAACGGCTGTATATGATCGTTAAGTGTGGACCCATTGCATCAGTATACTCTGAAAGGAACCTAATTGGTATACAGTGTGGACCAGAAGACTTGATTGTATTAAGTGATTAAAGTTGCTTCACTACTCCGAGGATATTTACTTCTACGTTACTCATGTTAGCAGCTGTTATTGATTCGAATTCTGGAATATTTACTTCGTCTTATTTTGTGGAGGCACTTCGGAAAGCTGTATTTAGTAACTCTGCTTTGACAGCGCGATAGCAACACAAGGCACCGTACGCCACCTGAACACACCCATCGTATTCGTCATAAACTTACATTTTGATGATAAAGTGTGAAATAATCGCAATAATGGATTTTCGCTGCAAACTTAAAATATGAAACTTCTCCTTATTTGGAGCGCTTATTTGGAAACGTATCGCTGCATATTCGTTGCACATTCGGCTCGCTAAATGGGATCAGCTATTAGAGATGTACGAAATTGCTGACGCAACAGGTATATCAGAAGGAATATCATTTTACACTAGCTATGAATAAGATGAGCGACAGAGTATTATATTCCACGAGCTATGAGCAAGATAAGCGCCATATTCGTTGAATATTGTTCAAAAAGAAATTAAAAAACGAAACTTTCAGCAAAATTTTAACCGAGGTACAAAGAGTTGCACCGAAAACGGCGAAGTCGATTTCATCTTTCGTAACAATGCTTTCTGGTATGTAAAACGGTGTCTTGTTGCTGAGTACTTTACACGAAATAAAACAAGAATCCCACGCAATAACGGAACTCTTCTGGAGGAATAGTGTGGGGAAAAAACAGGCTGGATTAGGAAAGTGGAAGAAACGTCATCTTTTTTTAGGACAAGGTATATGCGCTCAGAGGTCTTTTAGCGATAAAAAACGTGAGGGACTTTTAGTACAAACTATAGCAATGTTAATCCCATTCACCAGATCAGTCACTGCATGACTTCCACTTACCCGAACTACTAAATAAAGAGTCTGGAAAAGATTTTAAGATCCACTCAAGTGGTTGTTACAGTCATATATGGTTATTTTACAGACCTTGCAGAGTCACACTTCAGAATTTGGAGCTACTCTGAATAAAGTGCATTGAGTTAAACGCGTACAAGGTCGAAAGAGAACACTTCGTACAGCATCCTTCTGTCCGTAAGTTGTAGATCTTATAACAATGCTACACCGTATGAATGGAAGCGTATATTAGCGTGGGTCCAAGGCTTCATCAGTGTTAAGACCCCCCTCCCAAACCATGTCACTTAAAGCAGTATATTTTTATGAACGTATATCAGTTTCTATATTTCTCAACTAATTTTAGAAGAAAAAAGTAGCATAAAAATTGTCTCGTAAATGGGAAGAAATTCAAGGAAAGTAAAAGCTATGTTTAACACATGATGCATTTCATGTGTTTGCCTGAAAGCAATCCCAGATGGATAAGCTTGCAGACATACCGGGTGCCTGCAGGAAACATTCTAGACAGGTAAAGTCGCCCGTTCAAATGCTGACAGTACCTGCTGTCAACAACAAATCAAACACGGTTTGCGAGCGTACAGACAAAACCAGCAAACCATAGGAACTTGTGTGAAGAAGGCAGAAAGGGAAAGATTATCGGCAAAGAAAACAGTAACAACAAAACTGACTTTCTTTCGTTTATACATTAGTACAGCTATAGTCTCAATACCTGTGTTCACAATTGTAGCTTTAAGTGAAACTATATGCTTAACTTTATTACATTCTGGGGCTGATCTAGATTAATATGAAAAATAGAAGGAACAAACCTGAAAATGCCATGATCGGTTTTCTAGAGCTCTGTGTATGATATTTTATGTAATGATTACTTTATTTTCTACACGCCAATATACTGTGCCTTCCACGTCCTTGAATTATCTGTTTATTATGTGACACAAAGTATTCTACGTACAGAATAAATTCTTTTATGTGTAGTGCACAATGTGCGTTATAGATCCATAACACGTTAACAGTCTTATGTAAATATCCCATACCCAGTTTTGTGCTTACTCGGTTTATGCTTCAAAGATCCGAAGATTGCAATATCGTTTGCCGAAACAGGTAAGTGATACGCTAGTAGTAGTAAGTGAACGCTTCGATTTTATTTCGTGGAAATTTTGGCGTTGTAAAAGCTGTAAGAGTTTGTTGCTATTACAGTTGCATGATTCGTGAACATGTCAAATTTTCGGACGAAAGCCTTCAAAATAATGTAATTTTGTGAATGCAGTTCCTTACAAAGTGATACTAAAACGGCGTGCTGCACACTGAGGTAAGCAGATTTTTATTAATGTTAAAAAGGAAGACAGTTCCAAATGTTCTGCGAAATTATATTTATTTGGTCAGGAACCAGCTTTCGGCTTCTCAAGCCATACTCAGGTAACCACTGAATGTCGCAAACACAGATAAACATGATGTGCGACTTACACAGATATTATTTGTATAGAAGGTTCAAAAATGATAAAAGTGTTAACAGATGAAAGTGTTACAATAATTACATTAACTAAAAAAGGATAAACAATTTTTTTTATGGGGAGGTACATTTATCAAATGCTGAGAAATAAGATGAATTTACAGTTTGAGTCTAATATTTGTAACTAAAACTTAGTTTAACAATGGGGAAAATGGAAACTCAGTCTTAATACTAGACTGGCAGTGTGAAAAAGTGTGTATTGGTCAGTCAGACAGAGCTGTGTCAATTAGGCTGTGTGAACATGACAGAAAAGTGGCTATTAAGGAAGAAAGATTCGACCTCTGCTGACCATCTTTGAGCAGTAAACTATTCATATGAGGCAGAACGTGAAGTTTTACATTCCGTCAAGGAAAGCAGAGAGATGAACCTGCTGGAAATGTTGGAATTCAATGATCAGATTAGTATTCAATGATCAGATTCAATATCCATTTCCCTCTTTGTTAAATTAAGTTTTCGTTACAAATACAAATTCAAATTGTAAATTTATATTTTTCTCATCATTTGTTAAATGTATCTCCACGTAAAAACGTATTTTTACCCCTTTTGAGCTAATATAATTATTGAAATGTAATCCCATGTAAGGACCTCATCATTTTTGTATCTTCCGTACAAATAATACCTGTATAAGTCACACTTCACATTTATCAATGTTCGCGACATTCAGTTATCACCTGCCGATGGTCTGAGAAGCCGAAAGACGGTTCGTGACCACATAAATATAATTTTGCAGAACATTAGGAAGTGTTTTCCTGTTTGATCTGATTATAATGTTCCGCCAAGTACAGTCGGAAAATTCAGTTATTAAAATTGTTATTATAAAATTTACCGCATTTTACTGTGTTTTTTAAAAGCCTAGGTATATGTGGCAGTTTAAGTGGGAGCGACAACAACAACAAATTAAATGGATACCCTCGCCGCAAACAGGCGTTTATATTCTTCATTGGGGACATGTTGGAAACGTGTGCCCCGACCGGGACTAGAACACGGGATCTCCTGCTTACATGACAGACACTATCCATCTGAGCCACCGAGGGCATAGAGGATAGTGCGCCTGCAGGGACTTATGCTTTGCACGCTCCCCGTGAGACCCACATTCCCAACATGTCCACACCATTACATTCGTAGTGCGCCTAATAAATGTTTGCCCATCATACTCATTTCTCGTGGCAGATTAATCTACCAAGTCCCATACGAGTTCGGGCATAGCGTGTGCGTTCGCACACTGCCACATATACCTAGGCTTTTAAAAAACACAGTAAAATGCGTTAAATTTTATAATAACAATTTTAATAACTGAATTTTCCGACTGTGGTTGGCGGAACATGATAACCAGATCAAAAAGGCAATGTAGTGGTGTGGACATGTTAGGAATGTGGGTCTCACGGGGAGCGTGGCTCAGATGGATAGAGTATCTGCCATGTAAGCAGGAGATCCCGGGTTCGAGTCCCGGTGGGGGCACACACTTTCAACATGTCCCCAATGAAGTATATAAACGCCTGTTTGCAGCGAAGGTGTCCGTTTAATTATCATTTCATTCTAGCAAAAGCTGCATGGTCATTAATGGTAACTGTTCTTTCGGGAGCAGATACTACCGACATATATAATACCAAATTATATTTGGAGGGGTAGGGAGGAATTAACAAACTGTCACTCCCTGTCCCACCTCCCCCTCCCTCCGGACCCCAAAACACAACCCTCGACTCGCGGCATGAGCGCACAATAAGAAGAATAGCTCATGTACTCGTTCAGTGTTATAATGATGACGTTTTCTTCTGTTCACATTTTATTTGGGGAAGGGAGTCTGGACCTCTGCTTTTCACCTGCAGCAAATGCCAGAAATAGCGTGCTGGTTGTGTAACGGTGATCCGTCGCAGCGTGTCACAGACAGAGTGCTCGGCCGGCCCAGTAGTTTTGGCGCCGGTGGGAAGCACACGACAGGGCGCACCCCACTCCACCCCCGGGAGGCTGATGCACGCGCTAATACCGGAGCTGACGGCACCAGGCGCACAGCCAGGGGACCCCAGGACCCCCACGCTGCAGTCATCGCGTAACCAGTCTCTTCCCTGAAAACTGCTCCAGTTCTAAGAGAAGAGCGATGTGACGTTCCATGCTTTCCTGATGTGTTGGATATCTGGCGCGTTCCCTCGAACTCAATAGCTATGTTATCCGTCAGTGAGTTATAGGACAGTATTAGTCGAAATCTCGCAAAATGACGTAGATGTCTGTGTATAATATAAATGATGGGTTTCCACGTATTACCCAACTGGTAACCGATATCACGGCCCATCACATTTTCCACCATGTGTATTTCCACGGACTCTTTATAATAGAAACTGATGTTGATATCGCTTAAGGGGGGTAGGACGTGATACGGGCCGACTTGGAGCAGGAGAGGCACCGCAGGACATTTTAATTTACACTGTCTATACTTTTACAAATAAATTCATAAAACTTTGTTAGCATGACCAGGAAGGATTCAGGATTCACACTCATAGCAGAGGAAGTTAAAAAAAAAAAAAAAAAAACAATTTTTTTCTTTCATGTAAAATTTCATCATATTTTCACTTGGTATTGGCTGCATTTGTTGCTGTAGGTACACTTTTCTTCATAAGTAAGAGAGATTCCTCGATGAATTTTGCACAGCATACAAACCATACTTACAGGTGTATGAAACTCTAGAATTTTCCAAATCTGTTAACAACTGTGGTAAAAATTGAGATAATTAACTATAAAATTCGAGTTTTCTCTAAACACAAAGTTTAAAACGTAACAGCCCATTCGTTTTTTCCATAGATTAAATAAATTCTAGAGTTTCATACACCTGTAAGTATGGTTTGTAAGCTGTGCAAAACTCATCGAAGAATCTCTCTTACTTATGAAGAGAAGTGTACCTATAGCAACAAATACAGCCAACAGAAAGTGAAAAAAATCATGAAATTTCACATTTAAAAAATATTATTTTTTCGTGTTTTTGAACTTCCACTGCTATGGGTGTGAATCCTGATTCCTTCCTGGTCATGCTGACAAAGTTTTATGAATTTCTTTGTAAAAGTATAGACAGTGCAAATTAAATTGTCCTGTGGTGTCTCTCCATCTCGAAGTCGGCGCGTTTGACGTCCTACCACCCTTAAACTATTGCTTTATCATATGGCATTGAATGTGCAGTGGAGATGCAATGTTCTACAACATCAGACTTGTTTGGTTGCATAAGGTGAGAGCAGCGCTGATGTTTGGTGCGGTGTTCTTCCACTCTGCCAGTGGTCTGGTCTGTGTAAACCCATACCACACGGGCAAGGTATTTTGTAGATTCCGACCTTCCGCAATAACAAATCGTCCTTTTCTGACACTAGGAGGTATGAAATTTTAGATGGTGGGCGGTAAAACACTTTGAAAGGTATCTGTTAGATCTTTGTCTTGGTGTTTAACCTGTCTGTGGTGTCGTTTCTGCCCCTCGCACCTCAGTTGGGTCAGTAGCAGACCTCAAGGAAGGAGGACTGTGTCTGTTTGTTCATTTCACGATACAAAAAGAAATGTTTCAGCATTATTCCTATCTTCCCTATGAGAGTTGGCAATACTCTCTTAGGATTTAAAGGTTTGGCTACAGCGCGCATACACAAGCTCTGGAATCTAAGATATTGTTGTCGCGCTTCGCAGCGCACGGATTAATTAGTGGTAGTTTGGAAGCCAGTGTAGGAGCCCGCCTGTTGTGGTGCGCACGTGTGTTAGGCGAGGGGTCGTCGCCGAGCTGCCGTTCTGCCTTGTCCGCCAGCAGCGACACAGGATTTGGTATTTAGTTGATATTTTTTATAATTTGCAGCGCTCTTATTAATTTAAAGAAAGGGTTTGTGTATGTGCGCAGCAGCAGACGGTAATTTTGATAATGATAGGAGTTGAATTCTTAAGGGAAACCATTGTTAGGTGAATAGATTAAGTATTGATTTTTGTGATTGATTTCTTCTGTAATTGTCAGGGAATTATTTCACTATGTATTTAATTGAGAAGTATTTCAGTCCGTCTCAAGAGAGTGATTAATTTGTAATATTGCTTTAATGCCGCTGAAGGCAGATTTACATACGAAGCAATTGTTCAAAGAGCTTCTAGCGTTTTGTTAATTTAATGAGAAAGAATCGCTTTCAGAATATAGTTTTTGAAAAAAAGGAATTACTTGTTTGGGTTATCATTTATCGAGTTTAGATTTGACCAAACCCTTTCTCTTGAATTATATGTATTTGTAGTAAGCAGCAGCAGCCGCAGCAACAGCAGGAGCCGCCATACAGAACATTCATTGCACTCAGCATGAATAATAGGTTTTTTATGTTTTTGTTAAATAATGGAATGCAGCACATCAAGCAGTGGCAGCAGATGATGATGTAGTGTGACGAGGGCCTCCCGTCGGGTAGACCGCTCGCCTGTTGCAAGTCTTTCGATTTGACGCCGCTGGAGCGGCTTGCGTGTCGATGGTGATGAAATGATGATGATTAGGACAACACAACACCCAATCCCTGAGCGGAGAAAATCTCCGACCCAGCCGGGAATCGAACTCGGGCCCTTAGGATTGACAGCCTGTCGCGCTGACCACTCAGCTACCGCGGGAGGACAGTGGCAGCAGAAAGACCAAGTAAGTTTTTTGTTGTGCACAGGACCAATAAAAGAAAATAAAGTTTAGGCGATCTCTGTAATAGTAAAGTTAACAAGAGAACAAGCACGAGATTTTCGGTAAAAAACACGAGATAAGGGATAGAGCTCGCGACATTCACCTATTCTGAATGTACGTAAATACACTTATGAGCCAAAACATTATGCCCTATGCCCACCGCTTGGCGTTGAGGACACCTTACGTGGTAAGGCAGGTATTATGAGTGGAGCACAGACGAACGGGGAATCAGTATAGCGACGATAAGTGGTGAAAATGAGGAATACTGCTGGCTTAAGCAACTTTGACCAAAGCCAGATTGTAGTAGCCCAGTGCCTGGGAGCGAGCATTTCGGAAACAGCAAGGCTGGTCGGCCGGTGTACCGATGTCGGCCAGGTATGTGTTAATTATAGTCTTCTATTAGCCAATCTCCACCTTCGCCATCCTTGGTTCACTTCTTCCTTCCCCCCTCTCTGTCCATCTGCTCCACCCAACTCTCTGCCCACCACCCACTCCCTCCACACTCTCTCCTCTTCCCCCTCTCACTCTTCATGTATTCCTGCCCCCTCTGTCCAACTGCTCCTTCTCTGTCTCCCCCCTCTAATTCTGTCTCGTCCTCCACACTTTCCTCATCCACCTTCCCCCCACCTTTTCTCTATCCATCTCCTCCTCTCCCTTTTTCTGCCCATTTCGCCGTCCCCCTGTGTTCATCTCCTCCTGGCCACTTTGTCAGTCTCCTCCACTCTGTGCCTCAGTCCATCTCCTCCTCTTTCCTTTCTCTATCTTCTCCTCTCCCCTCCCCTCCTCTCTCTGTCCATGTCCTCCCTCCCTCCCTATCTGTGTCAGTCCCCTCATTGCCCCCTCACTGTCTATCTCCTCCTCCCCCTTCCACACTGTCATGTTCACTCGAATACGAGACTGGTGGTTCTCTCTCATACAGTAATTCGTTCCAGATCGTAACTAACTGTGTACCAAATTTCGTTGAAATCGTTCTAAGGCTTTAGGATGAACTTTTTACCAGCTTCTTTGCCCATGTAGACATATGTAAAATAGAATGAGATTTTCACGCTGCAGCGGAGTGTGCGCTGATATGAAACTTCCTGGCAGACTGTGTGCCGGACCGAGAATCGAACTCGGGACCTTTGCCTTTCGCGGGCAAGTGCTCTAATTGCGGAGACGCGGAGACATGGCTTAGCCACACCCTAGGGGATGTTTCCAGAATGAGATTTTCTCCAGTCCGGCACACAGTTTTAATCTGCCAGGAAGTTTCATATCAACGCACACTCCGCTGCAGAGTGAAAATCTCATTCCGGAAACATCCCCTAGGCTGTGGATAAGCCATGTCTCCGCAATATCCTTTATTTCAGGAGTGCTAGTTCTGCATGGTTCGCAGGAGAGCTTCTGAAAAGTTTGGAAGGTGGGAGACGAGGTACTGGCATAAGTCCAGCTGTGAGGATGGGGCGTGAGTCGTGCTTGGGTAGCTCAGTTGGTAGAGCACTTGCCCGCGACTGGCAAAGGTCCCAAATTCGAGTATCGTCCGGCACACAGTTTTAATCTGCCAGGAAGTTTCATATGTCAAATATATTTCACATTTATTTTATTTCATCCGTATTTGTACACGTATTTAGCCAGTCTCGCTAGCGAATTTTGCCCTGCAATTTCACTGTCACGCAGCTCACTGTTTATGACGTCATATCCCCTGAATTATATGCTGTACAATTATATAATTTAGCAGGTATTCTCTGTGAAATATACTGTGAATAGGGCCGCTCGTAGCATCCGCACCTGCTCATGCTCGGTGATGGCCGAAGACGAGACTCGCTTCCAGGTCGCAATGGTTAGTCCTCTATCGGCCGTATCGAAGTCTGGCCAGCCGGCGAGTCTTCCCGGCACGCTGTGCCTTTGGCGATTCGTCCGATATCCTAGGTCCGCTGCCCGAACGTTCTCATTTCTGGCTACGACGTGGGCAGTGACAGCCACCACTCTTTCGAATGAAGTTAAGATGCTGTAAGAAATCTATTAATTACCGTACCTTTGAGACCACACTACCACACTACGAAAGCTTCGTGAAGGTGAAGGTGACGAAAGAGTGAAGAGTGCGCAATTAAATCGAGCGAAGCCCTGGCGAGTGCTAAACAAAGCAGCGGCCGCCACGTCAGAGTGTCCGGTTTCTGCACAACACGGTGGGAGTCGTCGCGTCGCGACTCCACAGCAGAGCGGGGGCCGGTCCAGCTGGCAGCCGCGACGGCCTTCCCAGAAGCGCGGGCAGCCGCCCAATCTCACAGGCTATTAACCTGCGCGCCGCCGCCGGGAACCGGGCCGCGCCGACAAAGGACGCCTTTCTCTGCGCTAGCACCGAGAGCAAGCGGCCGCTGCTGGCGGCTCTAAGTAACAGGGGCGTCCCGTATTGATTTACAGCTTTTCCCCCCACCAGTCATGGTGCGCCATCGGACTCATCATTACAGTTGCAAGTACACTACTGGCTATTAAAATTGCTACACCACGAAGATGACGTGCTACAGACGCGAAATATAACCGACAGGAAGAAGATGCTGTCATATGCAAATGATTAGCTTTTCAGAGCATTCACACAAGGTTGGCGCCGGTGGCGACACCTACAACGTGCTGACATGAGCAAAGTTTCCAACCGATTCCTCATACACAATCAGCAGTTGACCGGCGTTGCCTGGTGAAACGCTGTTGTGATGCCTCGCCTAAGGAGGAGAAATGCGTACCATCACGTTTCCGACTTTGATAAAGTTCGGATTGCAGCTTATCGCGATAGCGGTTTATCGTATCGCGACATTGCTGCTCGCGTTGGTCGACATCCAATGACTGTCAGCAGAAGGTGGAATCGGTGGGTTCAGGAGGATAATACGGAACGCCGTGCTGGATCCCAACGGCCTCGTATCACTAGCAGTCGAGATGACAGCCATCTCATCCGCATGGCTGTAACGGATCGTGCAGCCACGTCTCGATCCCTGAGTCAACAGATTGGGACGTTTGCAAGACAACAACCATCTGCACGAACAGTTCGACGACGTTTGCAGCAGCATGGAATATCAGCTCGGAGACCACGGCTGCGGTTACCCTTGACGCTGCATCACAGACAGGAGCGCCTGTGATGGTGTACTCAACGACGAACCTGGGTGCACGAATGGCAAAACGCCATTTTTTCGGATGAATCCAGGTTCTGATTACAGCATCATGATGGTCGCATCCGTGTTTGGCGACATCACGGTGAACGCACATTGGAAGCGTGTATTCGTCATCGCCATACTGGCGTATCACCCGGCGTGATGGTATGGGGTGCCATTGGTTCTTGTTCGCATTGATGGCAGTTTGAACAGTGGATTTTACATTTCAGATGTGTTAGGAGCCGTGGCTCTACCCTTCATTCGATCCCTGCGAAACCCTACATTTCAGCAGGATAATGCACGACCGCATGTTGCAGGTCCTGTGCGGGCCTTTCTGGATACAGAAAATGTTCGACTGCTGCCCTGGCCAGCACATTCTCCAGATCTCTCACCAATTGAAAACGTCTGGTCAATGGTGGTCGAGCAACTGGCTCGTCACAATACGCGTCACTACTCATGATGAACTGTGGTATCGTATTGAAGCTGCATGGGCAGCTGTACCTGTACACGCCATCCAAGCTCTGTTTGATTCAATGCCCAGGCGTATCAAGGCCGTTATTACGGCCAGAGGTGGTTGTTCTGGGTACTGATTTCTCAGGATCTGTGCACCTAAATTGCGTGAAAACGTAATCACACGTCAGTTCTAGTATAATATATTTGTTCAATGAATACCCGTTTATCGTCTGCATTTCTTCTTGGTGTAATAATTTTAATGGCCAGTAGTCCATGTTGTACCGGATGGTTATAATTAAAGTGCAGCTACACACAGAGATCCAGTGCGGGCTGTACTTATCGTATGGCAGCGGAACTTGGTAGATACTCTAATGCTTTAATGCGGTACCAGTTTAAGCTGGGAAAAAATTAGTTCCAAGTTTGGCCACCAGGTGTAAATCTAGTGCTATGCATTCAAGAAATACTTATAGAAATGTTTCCATATCTAATGTATTAGGAAGGGTACGTGGGCACAAAAGATCTCATACGTGAGAAAGACATAATGTTGATTGTGTTATTAACTGCCGCTTACACTGCTTTCTCAGTATGAGCACTGGAGATGCCGACGAGATACTGCATCAGTAAAACGACGTCATCAACAGTTGTTCGCAGCAGTTTCGGTGGAATCTGAGCAACGGTTTCCTGTATACTGGTCTTCAGATCAAGTAGAGATCGAACATGTTTCTGGTAAATCCTTTCTTTTAGATATCTCCAGAGCCAAAAGTCACATGGATTCAGATCAGGTGATCTTGCAGGCCGTGTATCTGGATAACCTCTGGAGATAACATTTTCGTGGAAGGTTGCATTAAGCAGATCTTTCACTGTGCGAGCAACAAGACGTGATGCTCCATCCTACATGAAAACAGTGGTTCCCACGCAGTTGTGCTCTTCCAAAGCAGGTATCACATATTGTACAAAGATGTTTCTACAACTTGGAGACGAGACGGCTTGTATGGCAGGCGTTCTGGGTGTATTCTCTTCAAAGAAGAACGCACCGAGAATAAAGGGGCTCGTCACTCCACACCACACAGTCACATACGGCGAGTTCTTCGTGCACGACACGCCAGTTTTAACAGTATCCTAGCTTCGACAGTTCAGTGTATTCATTTTGCCCTGTAGCGTAAAATTTGCCAAGTCACTACATAGAATATTGCCCGGCCCTTGCAAGAAACCGAAGAGAATTCAGAACATTGTTGCGGATCATGAGATTTTAGCCGCTGCACCGTCTGGATATTTTATGGTTCTTACTTTTTTCTTGTCATCAGTCTTCTGACTGGTTTAACGCGGCCCATCACGAATTCCTCTGTTGCACCAACCTTTTCATCTCAGAGCAACTACAACCTACGTCCTCAGTTATTTGGTGGATGTATTCCAATTTCTGTCTTCTTCTATAGTTTTACCGTCTACAGCTCCCTCTAGTACTATGGAAGTTATTCTCTAATGTCCCACCATTCTGTCCCTTCTTTCTGTTAGTGTTTTCCATACATTTCTTTCCTCGCGGATTCTGCGGAGAACCTCCTCATTCCTTACCTTATCAGTATACCTATTCCACATTCGTCTGCAACAGCGCATATCAAAAGTTTCGATTCTATTCCTTCCGGTTTTCCCACAGCCCATATTTCGCTGTGGTTGCACTTGTTGAAATTTTTCCGCCTTGGCTCTTCATGGAGTCGCCATTGGGACGATTGGGCCTTGGTTTCGACAACATACCCTTACACTCATGCTTTGCCACCTGTTATAACCTTCTTTAGAAGTTCGTTGTCGACTTCATTCAGCAAAACCTGAGGGATGTCTACACGATGTCGGTTTTGGTCGAAATTCAACAATTTGAGAACAGACTTTGGTGCTACACGTTTCATGCACAAAACTTTCGAAAAAATTGCTTTGTGCGACATAAAGAGTACGCCGACATCATCAGCAACCTCTCTGATGGTATCTTGGCGATTTTTCGGAACCATTTTCTTTATTTCTTCCACATTGTATTCAGTAATTGATGGGCTAGGGCGTCCAAGGCGGTGTGGCAATGGGGAGTCCTCTGTCCCCTATTGTTGCCGATCTTTTTATGGAAGAGTTTGAAGATATCGCACTCAGGACTACTTCTCTTCAACCTTCATGTATTTGGAGATACGTAGATGATATTTTCATTGTTTGGCCACATGTAACGGAAGCTCTTAATCGGTTTTTAGATCATTTTAACTGTCTTCATCCATGCATCAAATTTTCGATGGAAATTAAAAAAGATGGCAAATTACCTTTTTTGGATGTTCTAGTACACAAAAACGTAAATGGTACCTTGGGACATGGTGTTTACTATAAACGCACTGCTATCTTCATTCTACGAGTTGTCATCCATCACATCAGCGCGTGGGAGTTCAACGTACATTGGTGAAGAGAGCTTATGCCATTTCTGATTCCGAAAATTTGATACAGGAACTTAAAGTTGTCTTCAATCTCAACGAATATACCGATCATCAAATTAATCGTGCTTTCCAGTTTAAACCATCAAGTGAACCAGCGCGGACACTAGTAAATCAATTGCTTTTCTACCCTTCGCTGGTAGTATTTCTCCAAAAATTTCTAGAATTCTCAGGAAATATGATATTAAAAGTGTTGTTTTGCCTTTGGCCAAGACTAGAGCCCTGTTTGGATCTGTTAAACATGATTTGGGATTGAGAAAGCGTGGACTTTATAAAATTCCCTGTCATTATGGAAAGGCCTATGTTGAACAGACTATTCGCACTGTTTATGACCGACGTGTGGAACATCAGCGTCACGTACGTTTTCTCGAGCCTGGAAAATCCACCGACGCCGAACATTGTCACAATGAAGGGCATAACATGTCTTTTAAAGAGACGCAGATTACTGCTCCCGCTTCTCGTCACTGGGATTGTGTGCTCAAAGAATCCATCGAAATAGATATGATGGCATTATTAATAGAGATGAAGGTTTTCCCCTAAACAAGATACGGAACCCTATTTTATCTGATATAAATTAACAACGGTTTGGCTTTCGACCCGCTACATCTCAATTTGCGGTTTATCACTTTCTCCAGTTTCTACCGCCGGCGGCGCTGCAATTCTTCACTTCGCAGGGGGCAGCTCTTCCGCTTTTCGCGAAGGCACGTTGGCCTGGACCCGGAGTATAAATGAGCCCCCATTTCTGATGTTCATTCGGTTCCGGCGTGATTGTGCACTCAGCGATCGGACCTGAATATGGCGGCCAGATGGATCGCCGAAATATCGTGTAGTGAAGACGATCATACCCGGCAGCATACCCGTGAAGAGAATAAACATGTAAGACGCCGGGAAAACCTACGGAATCACAAAATTCGTGGATGTTGGTGCATGTGCAGAGGGAAGAACACTGGTCGATCACGCACGTCTGATGAAAACGTCGATCGTATCCGAGATGCAGTCACACGGAGCTCTCTGAAGTCCACAAAACGGGAAGGACGGAACTTAAGCTTCCTCAAACAGCGTGGCGTGTTCTGAAACGACGCCTGCATATGAAGCCTTGCAAGTTGCAGCAATTGCGCCCCGGCGGCGTTAACAGAAAGTACTGCGTGGAGAGTTTGACAGAAGGTTCTGTAGAATATGACGTCTTCGGACGACCTATACCAGCCATGAACCATGGACGTCGCCTTTGGTGGGGAGGCTAGGATGCCTCAGCGATGCAGGTAGCCGTACCGTAGGTGCAACCATAACGGAGGGGTATCTGTTGAGAGGCCAGACAAACGTGTGGTTCCTGAAGAGGGGCAGCAGCCTTTTCGGTAGTTGCAGGGGCAACAGTCTTGTGGATTGACTGATCTGGCCTTGTAACACTAGCCAAAACGGCCTTGCTGTGCTGGTACTGCGAACGGCTGAAAGCAAGGGGAAACTACAGCCGTAATTTTTCCCGAGGACATGCAGCTTTACTGTATGGTTAAATGATGATGGCGTTCTCTTGGATAAAATATTCCGGAGGTAAAATAGTCCCCCATTCGGATCTACGGGCGGGAACTACTCAAAAGGACGTCGTTATCAGGAGAAAGAAAACTGGCGTTCTACGGATCGGAGCGGGGAATGTCAGATCCCTCAGTCGGGCAGGTAGGGGAAATGGATAGGTTAAAGTTAGATATAGTGGGAATTAGCGAAGTCAGGTGGCAGGAGGAACAAGACTTCTGGTCAGGTGAATACAGGGTTATAAACACAAAATCAAATAAGTGTAATGCAGGAGTAGGTTTAATAATGAATAAAAAATAGGAGTGCGGGTAAACTACTACAAACAGCATAGTGAACGCATTATTGTGGCCAAGATAGTCATGGGTGACTGGAATTCGATAGTAGGAAAAGGAAGAGAAGGGAACGTAGTAGGTGAATACGGACTGGGGGTAAGGAATGAGAGAGGAAGCCGCCTGGTAGAATTTTGCACAGAAAATAACTTAATCATAGCTAACAATTGGTTCAAGAAATTGAAAGAAGGCTGTATACATGGAAGAAGCGTGGAGATACTAGAAGGCATCAGATAGATTATATAATGGTAACACAGAGATTTAGGAACCAGGTTTTAAACTGTAGGACATTTCCAGTGGCAGATGTGGACTCTGACCACAATCTATTGGTTATGGACTATAGATTAAAACTGAAGAAACTGCAAAAAGGTGGGAATTTAAGGAGATGGGACCTGGATAAACTGACTAAACCAGAGGTTGTACATAGTTTCAGAGAGAGCATAAGGGGACAATTGACAAGAATGGGGGAAAGAAATACAGTAGAAGAAGAATGGGTAGCTTTGAGGGGTGAAGTGGTGATGGCAGCAGAGGATCAAGCAGGTAAAAAGACGAGGGCTAGTAGAAATCCTTGGGTAACAGAAGAAATATTGAATTTAATTGATGCAAGGAGAAAATATAAAAATGCAGTAAAAGAAGCAGGCAAAAAGGAATAAAAACGTCTCAGAAATGAGATCGACAGAAAGTGTAAAATGGCTAAACAGGGATGGCTAGAGGATAAATGTAAGGATATAGAAGCTTACCACATTAGGGGTAAGATAGATACTGCCTACAGGAAAATGAAAGAGACCATTGGAGAAAACAGAACCACTTGTATGAATATCAAGAGCTCAGATGGAAAACCAGTTCTAAGCAAAGATGGGAAAGCAGAAAGGTGGAATGAGTATATAGAGGGTCTGTACAAGGGTGATGTACTTGAGGACAATATTATGGAAATGGAAAGGGGGTAGATGAAGATGAAATAGGAGATATACTGCGTGGAGAGTTTGACAGAGCACTGAAAGTCCTAAGGCGAAACAAGGCCCCGGGAGTAGACAACATTCCATTAGAACTACTGACAGCCTCGGGAGAGACAGCCCTGACAAAACTCTACCATCTGGTGAGCAAAATGTGTGAGACAGGCGAAATACCCTCAGACTTCAAGAAGAATATAATAATTCCAACCCCAAAGAAAGCAGGTGTTGACAGATGTGAAAATTACCGAACTATCAGTTTAATAAGTCACGGCTGCAAAATACTAACGCGAATTCTTTACAGACGTGTGGTAAAACTGGTAGAAGCCGGCCTCGGGGATGATCAGTTCGGATTCCGTAGAAATACTGGAACACGTGAGGCAATACTGACCTTACGACTTATCTTAGAAGAAAGTGTAGCCATGTATGGAAGTGAAACATGGACGATAAATAGTTTGAACAAGAAGAGAATAGAAGCTTTCGAAATGTGGTGCTACAGAGAATGCTGATGATTAGATGAGTAGATCACATAACTAATTTGGAGGTATTGAATATAATTGGGGAGAAGAGGAGTTTGTGGCACAACTTGACTAGAAGAAGGGATCGGTTGGTAGGACATGTTCTGAGGCATCAAGGGATCACCAATTTAGTACTAGAGGGCAGCGTGGAGGGTAAAAATCGTAGAGGGAGACCAAGAGATGAATACACTAAGCAGATTCAGAAGGATGTTGGCTGCAGTACGTACTGGGAGATTAAGCAGCTTCCACAGGATGTAACCTCCCCCTCACTTATCAACCTTAATGACAGTGAAAAATTAAACCGCGTGTACCTAAAGGGAATTTGGTAAAAGCAGTCGTCACCGAAATTTATCTGTCAGTAAAGAGCGAGGAAAGTGTTACATCTAAATGAAAAGAGAAATGCAAATGAAACTGGAGGAAATTAATTTTGAAAAGGGGTAAATTTAATAAAGAAAGTAAATGTGCGGCCGTTACGTTAACAATTAATTGGCGGTAATTAGATATTTGAGATTTAGGGCAAATTACGGTCGCCAGTCCTATGGACAATTACTATAGTAACTAAAAAGAAAGGTTATTACACATATAATTAGCACTAGAAGCGTGGCACCTGAAGTGAAAACTGAAAGTTTGTCAGAAGTAATAAATTTCGCTACACTCTGACTTAATTTAGCAAAAGAATTAATAAAACCGGAAAATTGAAAGTTAATTTAGTGACTGAAATTAATAGTGAGCTTTGTTTCTGAAGCACATCGAAATCCAGTAAAATACGGTTAGTCTTGGGCTACGTCAACAATCGTTTCAAAAGCTACTTGAATCTCCGCAATTTAGAAAGAAGAGATTTAACTTTGAACTTGAATTAAATGATTCTGAACAATTAACAATAGTAAAATTTAGTACGTACCAAGCTGAACTGCAGTCACAGGTAAGCTAAAATACGGTAACAAAACTCGCACTCTTAATTTGTGCTTGTGTAATCTAAATATTGTAGGCAGCTATGAATACCTTAACTGAACTTTGAAATTAAAGCAGTGAAATCGAATGATATTACTTTAATGCTGGCGTTTGAATTTCAACGACACTCGGGTTCATTCCGGAAAAGGAAGGGACTCTGCTTGGTAATGCAATTGGGACAATGAGCAACAAAGGTTCATGCTACGTTGCTGTAATTTTGTGAATGGAACAATATTAAAAGCTGAGGTCTGCCATACAGTTCTAAAACTTTACGTGCTTCCAGTCTTCCTTGTTGGTTGATTGAAGGTTTGCAATCGTCGGTCGAGCGGGTGACGACAGTCACTCATTGTCGGCCTTCGCTGTTGCAGAAGCTGGATGTTGGCGCGCCCCCTTCTGACACCGTGTCAGAAACTATCATAGCAAGTCGATCGCAATTACATGCTGCCAAACCCCGAAAGCGCGGCAACTTGCGGGGGCGTCACACAAAACACCTGCTCCACTGCACTACTCCAGCCAGACTCCCCCTGCCCGCGCTCCATGCGGCAGAGTTAACACTACCAAAGATCCTAAACACTTTTGTTCTCCACACGACCTATCGATGTAATGGTTCGATAGCATAGTTTTCTCTAGGCCAGACCCAGCGTAAAAATACAAATAATCTTTACACAACAAACCAATTATACCTCGACCTAAATGCATATATATACAAATAGTAAAATAATTACAATATACAAAGACAAAGAAACGTCATATATTCAGGTAACAAAACAAGAAAAAAATTATAGTACAATAGATGGAAATACGAGGATATGCATTTCCGGCGTTACAAGGATATAGTAGTATGGAGAGCTGCATCAAACCAGTCTCAGGACTGAAGACCAGAACGACGACAACATACCAGCAATGTGTCAAGACCTGAGGAATCGAATTGCTGAAGCTGTTGATTCAATAAACAGGGATATGTTGCTTCGTGTGTGGAATGAAAGGGAGTACCGTTTCGCTGTTCCTCAAAAAAATGGTTCAAATGGCTCTGAGCACTATGGGACTCAACTGCTGAGGTCATTAGTCCCCTAGAACTTAGAACTAGTTAAACCTAACTAACCTAAGGACATCACAAACATCCATGCCCGAGGCAGGATTCGAACCTGCGACCGTAGCGGTCTTGCGGTTCCAGACTGCAGCGCCTTTAACCGCACGGCCACTTCGGCCGGCGCTGTTCCTCGAGCAACCCCTAGTGCTTAAGTTGAGTGTGTGGTGTACTGTCTGTGAGAACATAAAACTTTGACCCTTCTCTATCTAGTGACATACGAATTGTGGTTCATTTTTCATAGTTTGTCTTAATAAACAGTTGAAATCGATCTTTCTTTTTGAATCACCCTGTACCATACAGTTCTCACCAAAAATATCGCGGCCAGGTAACTGAAGAATGCCACTCACGCAGTACTGTAGCAGATTAATCTACTGCTCAATTCGGCGGTTAAAATCGTTTGGCTAGAGTTAGAAGAGCTGCACAAATTTTCACGATCGAGAAGAGAGATTTTGTTCCATTATTTGGATTGTGTGCGAGGCCGAATAAGGCTTCAGTTGACTGTCACACTTAAAAGCACTGAAAATTCTCCTGAAACCAGCAAATCGATGAAATAAGTGTAAACACTTGTCCATTTCTGCGCTGACTTGAAGTGAAACTTAGATGATAACTGCAAGAAATTTGTAGCGTGTGTAATGTTGCCAGTAACTCTCGCATAAGAACATCAAAAGACTTCATCGTCATTGAGAATACTCCATCTTAGTCGAAGGATCTCATCCATTCTCGTTTATTTTCGTTTGCAAATCCAGTGAAACACTTTTCTTGCTGTGTGATATATACATGCACTGGTCGGCGGAGACAGTGGCGTTGCTTCGCCAAGACTTAGCAGTCAAACACGCCTGAGTTATGGGAGCACTCGCTCACGATCAGGCGACGAGTATTTGAGAACGTGCCAAATCGTTGTGGTCTTCTTTTCCGTTCTGTTATCCTGCGTATATCTGTCAACGTATTTAAACCAAACAGAAAACGTTTTAGCAATCAATGGCTTGCATGGACAAGAAGCGTATCTTTCCTTCTGTCACAAATTTCCTTCTTATTTTGCGTTTCCCGGATACTGTTAACAGTCGGACGGGGGCTACTTTGTCACCTCGTGGTTTGGAAGTTAGTTAGCGCTGGTGATTCCAGTTCGCTTTTTCTTCTGCATGTTGCCATGTAACGGGTCCCTATCGTACATGAAAGGTGATGAGGAGTATGTTTTATGATATTCCCACCGCGTGTGATGTCCAGTAACCACTACAACTGTCTCATACTTGACATTATACCGTTATTATAATACACTGCTCCTTTCACAATAATAAATTTTAACTTGACTTCGATTGGGCATCACGGCGTTGCCTAGGTCGTAATAATAAAGGTTCAATCCTTTGTTCTCAGTAAATAATACCTTTGGCTGTATGTCGTTAATTTATTCTATATCTGCAGATTCACTTCATTTGAGGGAGAAAAAAGTAAAAAGAGGAAGGTTATTTTAACTAGGATCAGTTTCAGAAACTGTCGTAACATTCCATTACTGATTGTCTTCGTTACCCAGACAACGAACGATACTGTTTAAACAAACACTGAGTAAAATCGGTGAATCTCTGCCTGTTGAACTTGCAATTACTATTTAAACTACACTACTGGCCATTAAAATTGCTACACCAAGAAGAAATGCAGATAATAAACGGGTATTCATTGGACAAATATATTATACTAGAACTGACAAGTGATTACATTTTCACGCAATTTGGGTGCATAGATCCTGAGAAATCAGTACCCAGAACAACCACTTCTGGCCGTAATAACGGCCTTGGTACGCCTGGGCATTGAGTCAAACAGAGCTTGGATGGCGTGTACAGGTACAGCTGCCCATCCAGTTTCAACACGATACCACAGTTCATCAAGAGAAGTGACTGGCGTATTGTGACGAGCCAGTTGCTCGGCCACCATTGACCAGACCTTTTAAATTGGTGAGAGATCTGGAGATTGTACTGGCCAGGGCAGCAGTCGAACATTTTCTGCATCCAGAAAGGCCCGTACTGGACCTGAAACATGCGGTCGTGCATTATCCTGCTGAAATGTAGGGTTTCACATGGATCGAATGAAGGGTAGAGCCACGGGTCGTAACACATCTGAAATGTAACGTGCACTGTTCAAAGTGCCGTCAATGCGAACAAGAGGTGACCGAGACGTGTAGCCAATGGCACCCCATACCATCACGCCGGGTGATACGCCAGTATGGCGATGACGAATACACGCTTCCAATGTGCGTTCACCGCGATGTCGCCAAACACGGATGCGACCATCATGATGCAGTAAACAGAACCTAGATTCATCCGAAAAAACGACGTTTGACCATTAGTGCACCCAGGTTCGTCGTTGAGTACACCATCGCAGGCGCTCCTGTCTGTGATGCAGCGTCAAGGGTAACCGCAGCTATAGTCTCCGAGCTGATAGTCCATGCTGCTGCAAACGTCGTCGAACTGTTCGTGCAGATGGTTGCTGTCTTGCAAACGTCTCAATCTGTTGACTCAGGGATCGAGACGTGGCTGCACGATCCGTTACAGCCATGCGGATAAGATGCCTGTCACCTCGACTGTTAGTGATACGAGGCCGTTGGGATCCAGCACGGGGTTCCGTATTACCCCCCTGGACCCACCGATTCCATATTCTGCTGACAGTCATTGGATGTCGACCAACGCGAGCATCAATGTCGCGATACGATAAACCGCAATCGCGATAGGCTACAATCCGACCTTTATCAAAGTCGGAAACGTGATGGTACGCATTTCTTCTCCTTACACGAGGTATCACAACAACGTTTCACCAGGCAACGCCGGTCAATTGCTGTTTGTGTATGAGAAATCGGTTGGAAACTTTACTCATGTCAGCAGGTTGTAGGTGTCGCCACCGGCGACAACCCTGTGTGAATGCTCTGAAAAGCTGATCATTTGCATATGACAGCATCTTCTTCCTGTCGGTTATATTTCGCGTCTGTAGCACGTCATCTTCGTGGTGTAGCAATTTTAATGGCCAGTAGTGTATTATTTTTCAACATTAATATCGCATTGGACTAATTACAAGATAACTTGGTTACGTGCTTTTCATTAACATGTAGTTTGTACCTCTTATTCTCCTTGGAACATCAATATTTTGTGTCATAAATTCACATCTTCGAGGTGTTACAAGCAGATGTACTGCTGAATTTCAGCACCTTTCAAATTAGATATATTATTCATATTCATTTGGTTAAAATTTCATAATAAATACGACTGACATTTTCTTCATTTTTGATAAAAAAGTGTATCATTCAGTGGCTATTCTTTTACTCCACAAAGCACTTTCACTTCTTTTATTCACTCAGGTTACCCCCAAACAAACTTATTCCCCTCTTTAAAACAGTTGCGCACAAGCTTGTTGAGGGAGTTTTTAGGACATGTATGGCCCTTCTGGCATGTGTGGCCCCACAGGAAAAGCAGCTGAATGTATGGAAACTTCAGCAGACTGATGTTCTTGCCGCAGAGTTAGAGTTTATTGACGCGTGGGTAGATTGCTCGTTTTCCTGCGTTTAATGTTGGTTTGTTTGACGCAACAGAGGTATGACGTAGCTGCAGCACCAACAAACCAGTTATTTATAGCTTTTACTCCTGCACGTTTAAGTGATTCACGTATATATGAATTGCAATAAACGATCAGTTTAAATGAATGCGTCAGCTTTTCCAGAACGAGTGTGTGCTTTGAATGGATAACGTTAAAATCACCTCTTACGGCAATTTCGGCCGGGGCATAATATTTATTCTGTATTTGCAACTGAACCCGTTACCTAGGGGTTAACGTCTGTGTGTAGTAATCAAAACGTTCTCGGTCCCGGTTTCAAGCCTAGCCCCTGCTTAAATACTGAATAAAAAGCATCAGCAATGGCGGCCAACGATTTCCGACATAAGAAGGCCTTGTCAAAGAGGGCGGAAAAGCGGACGGAAGTTCAGGGCACTTTCTTGTCGTTGGGGCGGGAAACTACTTCTAAAAGGCGGAAGAATCAGCAATGATCAACGGCATGAGGATGCACAAGTCAATGGAGACCCCCGCACGTAAGACATATAATCTGTATCCACAGGACATGTGGTCTGTAATTAAAAAGTCTCATAATGATCTCTCCATTGGCAAAATATTCCGAATTAGTCACCCATTCGGATCCCTGGAAGGGGACTGCAAAGGGGAGGTGACCATAAGAAAATGAGTGAATAACAAAAATAGCCAACGAAAGGGTAACGTTCTGTGAGTCGGGGTGTGGAATGTTGGAAGTTTGAACGTGGTGGGGAAAGTAGAAAATTTAAAAAGGAAAATGGCTCTGAGCACTATGGGACTTAACATCTATCGTCATCAGTCCCCTAGAACTTAGAACTACTTAAACCTAACTAACCTAAGGACATCACTCAACACCCAGTCATCACGAGGCAGAGAAAATCCCTGACCCCGCCGGGAATCGAACCCGGGAATCCGGGCGTGGGAAGCGAGAACGCTACCGCACGACCACGAGCTGCGGAAAACGAAAATGCTAAGGCTCAATCTAGATACAGTGGGGTCAATGAAGTGAAATAGAAAGAAACATTGCCGGTCAGGAGAATATAGAGTGATATCAACACCAGCAGAAAATCGTATAATTGGTGAAGGATTCATTATAAATAGGAAGGTAGGGCAGAGAATGATGTACTATTAATAGTTCAATGCCGACAACTATAGTTGACATATACAAGCCGATCCCGCAAGCAGGAATAAAGAGATAGAAGACGTATATGAAGAAACTAAACGGGTGATTCGGCATGTAAGGGAGCTAATTAATCTAATAGTCATGGGGGGTTGGAATGCAGTTGTAGGAGTAGGTGTAAAAGACAGAGTTTTGGAGGAATTCGGGATTCGTAATAGGAGTGAGAGGGGAGGGAGACTAATCGAGTGCTGCAAGAAATTTCAAGTAATAATATCGAATACTCTGTTCAAGAAACACAAGAGGGGAGGTACTCTTGGACAAGACACGGTGACACTGGAAGATTGTAGCTGGATTACGTCATGGTGAGACAGAGATTCCGAAAATAGATATATTGTAAGGTGTTCCCAAGAGCAGATATAGACTGATCACAATTTAGTAATGATGAACGTAAACTGAAGTTTGAGGGAACGTCTAGAAGAACCAGTGTGGCATACTGAAGTCCTGAGAAATGAGAAGTCTCGTTTGAAGATCGCTAAGGACGTGAACACTGCGATAAGGAATACCACAGTAGGCAGTTCAGTTGATGTGGAATGGACATCTCTAAAAAGGGTCATTATAGATGCTGGACAGACAGACATAGGCAAAAGGAACATAACTGCGAAGAAGCCTTGGGTAACAAATGAAATACTGCAATTGATCGGCGAAAGAACAAAGTACAAAAATGTTCAGGGAAAGATAGGGATACAGAAATACAAATCACTTAGGAATGAAACAAACGGTAAGCGCAGATAAGCCAAGGCGAAGTTCTTACAGGAAAAGTTGTGAAGAAATCGAAAAAGAAATGACCATCGGAAGGACTAATTCAGGATAGAGAAAAGTCAAAACAACCTTCCGTGAAACGATGGGGAAATTGGCAACATCAAGAGTGCAATAAGAATGCCACTATAAAACTCAGAGGAGAGAGTGGATAGGTAGGAAGAATACACTGAAGGATGGGAAGAATTTGTCTGATGACCTTATAGAGGAATAATTTGGAGCTGATATGGGAGCCGGAATTTAAAAGTACTATGGAAGATGCTAGACGAAATAAGGCGTAGATAACATTCCATCAGAGTTCCTAAAATAACTGGGCGAAATAGCGACAAAACGAATATTCACTTTGGTGTGTAGAATATATGAGTCTGGGGATATACCATCTGACTTTCGGAAAAATAGCATCAACACAATTCCGAAGACCGCAAGGGCTGACAAGCGCGAGAATTATCGCACAATCAGCTTAACAGCCCATGCATCTAAGACGCTGACAAGAACAATATACAGAAGAATGAAAAATAAAATAGATGGCATAAGGAAAGGTAAAGACACCAGAGAGGCATATGAGACTGCAGGCTTTCTCTGCAAATCTCGATGATAAAATCTTCTCGGGTTGACAGCCGAGTCAAAGCACTGACTCGGCTGTCAACCCGAGAAGATTTTATCACCAGAGAGGCAGTGTCAAATGGTGCAAGGTGTTCGAAATTCTAAGAAAAATAGGGGTAGTAAGCTATAGAGGGAGACGGGTAATATACACCATGTACAAGAGACAAGAGGGAGCAATAAAAGTGGAAGACCAAGAACGAATTGCTCGGATTAAAGAGGGCTTAAGACAGGGAAGTAGTCTATCGTCCCTACTGTTCAATCTAGACATCGAAGACGCAATAATGGAAATAAAAGAAAGGTTCAAGAGTGAAATTAAAATTCAAGTTGAAAAGATATCAGCGATAACATTCACTGATGAACATTGCTGCCCTCAGTGAAAGTGAAGAAGAATTACGGATTTGTTGTATGGAATGAACAGTTCATTGAATACAGCATATGGAATTAGAGTAAATCGAAGGAAGACGAAAGTAATGAGAAGTAGAAGAAATGAGAACAGTGTGAAACCAGTTGCAGGTGAAGATGAGGGTGTGACCTTAGAGCTGCATCGTTCAAATGGCTTTAAGCACATGGGACTTAACATCTAAGGTCATCAGTCCCCTAGAATTAGAACTACTTAAACCTAACTTAACCTAAGGACATCACACACATCCACGCCCGAGGCACGATTCGAGCTAGTGACCGTAGCAGTCGCGCGGTTCCACACTGAAGCCCCTAAAACCGCTCGGCCACAGCGGCCGGCGGAGCTGCATGATTTCACAACTGTGGCACTAAACTGGAAGTCACATGTCCTTTGCAGATCGGGGTGTTGAGAGAGCTTTACTATAATTGCCAAGCTTTGGTGCTAGCCAACATTTTCCGAGCACTTTCCTTCGCATGGATCTCCTGAACGGTTGTCTCATTCAGGTAGATTGGACAGTCACAGGAACAAGCAGCATGGTACCTTTGCAGTTGATACAGTGAGGGGAAGGAGATGGATACCCACACTCATGAGTGCCCCTGCCGCAGGTTATGCATTTGGCTGCATTTTCACTAGATTCAGGGGTTGGTTGTAGCGCTGACATAGCAACGCGTGGGATTCAGAATATATCATCTGACAGTATTAGCTTTGTAGCCAGCTTTAATTTTTTATGGAAGTACCACACGGTGGAATGTCAGGAATAGAGTGCGGTTTGGCACTAATTCTTTATCAACCCTTTCTAGGATGTGGGAACGAAGCTTTTCGCGATGGCACTTATATGTAAAACATTCTCGGTATTCTTTCCGCGTCAGTTCTGGATAAAATCTCGAGCTTTCGACGATTACCTCCATCGTCATCGTCAGGAACAACTGGCTGTCTTAACTGCTGCTGTGGTAGCCTTTTTATAGCCCGTGGACGGCTTCTGATTGGTCGGCTTATGATTGGTCGGCGGTTACGTGCTGCTGTCGCAGACGGTGTCACTGTGTGCGCCGGTGGCGCCACCGCTTCCGTTGGAACGTAAGCCTTGGAAGGAACGTCTCTGCTGCTTTTCTGCATCAAGCTCTCGTTTCCATGCTCAGTTCCTTTGGCTCACTCTTTCCATGATACGGTGAACTACATTCACTCAGTGCTCAGTAATATAGCCTATTATTTCAGCCTCGGCCAGGGTATTTGGCAGCCGAATGTATATGAAACCACGGGAGGAATTCAGCGTGTGGCGGGCCTCTACATTAAAACGATAGCTGTGGAGAAGTGTTGCATTAAGCAGCTTCTGTGTTTGGAAAGCACTACCCGTCTCCAAAAGCAAGATCTCATTATCAAACCGAAAGCAGGACTTCACAGGACCGGCAATGGTGTCGACACCCTCCTGAATGACAAATGCATTAAGTGTATGACATTGCGACCATCTTCCGTGCGTGACACCACGAGATATTGGGTTGCAGCCGGGAGAGGCACCGATTCTTTCATCTCAATCCATGTACGTTTTTGAGCTGAGGAACTCATCACAGAGAAATCCTCTTTGATGGCCACTGTCTCCAATGACACTCTCCTTGGTGCTGGGGGCCCTACTCTGCGGCTCACCCGCCTCAGATGAGATTGCACACTTCAGGTGACAGAGAGACCAACTGGCATAGAGGAAGACACCACCTCAGGCCACAGTGGGCCTGGTCTTTACCAGGGGGCACGTACCAACCCTACTTATCGACCCGGGGCTGGGAATTACGCGTTACCCAGTCACCTTTTACGCATCAAACGCGTGGGACGACCTTCAGAAATCAACATGGAGGAAGAAGTAGAAAAGGAAAAAGAGAGACCTCAAACGCCAAAGCGGAGGAAGGGTAAGAAAAGTGAAACCTGGTTCCGCAGGATAGAGTGGATCAGGTTATGGTTGTGGAGGGGGCCGTAATCAGTTACTGTTAGTTGCACAAAACACAGAAACCTTTATTTTCCTTAAAAGGATCAAATTAAAATGATACAGCTGAAGGACTAGATAAGAAAACTTGCAATACCTCCTGGGCTGAAGGCCCAAAACCACACCAAAAACAAGAACGACTGAAGGCCTGAATACAAGCTATAAAAATTGTTTTAAAGAAGGCCTTATATAAAAAAAAATATTTCACGTAAATACTCGGCTAAAGGCCACACACAAGACAGAACAACTCAGGGCTTAGGGCCTCGATAACAAGAATTTCAGATAGAACAAACTTTCAAAATTTTAGCTATTAAACAAATCAATCTTCAAACTTTAAGTTGGCTGAAGGCCTTATTTTAAAATTAAAACAAACTAAATTAATAGTCGTCTGAAGGCCTCGCACAGTACACCAGACTAAAATGAAAATCACAATGTAAAACCAACAGAACAGTGGTGCTCAAAAGTTCCAAGGGTCGGCCTGAGGAGGTAGCTCTAACGTAAGGTGAGGTGAGACAGGCAGCCAAGAGTAAGGTTAAATAATCAGATGGCAAACCGACCCAGGGACAGCTGAAGGACAGACCAACAACCTAATCAATTCCCTTCTGCCCGACCAATGGTATGACAACGGAAAATATCAGCTGAGGACGAAAATACCAGCTGCACTACGTCTTCAAAATCGGCGTCTAAAAACAGCGAAGGCACAATAACCACTCTCAAGGAAAAAATACGAACAAACAACTAAAAGGCTGTCGGACTATACGCCATGCCGGACAGCATCAACACGGCGAGGAAACACACACTGCCGGAAAACAACGCTAACGAGCAGGGCAGGTAACTAGGGCGTTAACGGCCACAAGGCAGAAAATACCGCCGGTGCACTTCACTGATAAGTCACAATCAATTTAACAGTTAACGATCATAAAGGGAGGACGGCTGCAAAATTTCGCCGACTCCAACACACCATATGTTGCTGCTAGCTGGAATGGTCCAGGAAGCAACAACCGGCTATGAACTAAGATATGTCATAGCACTTGAGGTTTCGTAACAGGTTAACTGATCACTCAACTTCATTGTCCAGGTTCGGTGGGCAACGAACTTTTTAGCCCTCACAGCTAGCACCTCACAATACGACCATGCGTGCACGCCGCCAACGATCCCGGCCTGACCTGGCGCCGTGGAGACTTCCTCGCTACTCTGTCCCAACCGACTGTCTGTATCCAACACGCAGACAGCGTTACAATAACTGGTCAGTCAAAACCACAAGCTACACACGGTTCCACGGAAACACTTCCACAAACAACTCGAACGATACTACAATCAGTCACTGAGGAACAACTAGGAGGAATCACAAGTCGACACACACAGAGAACCCAAAAGCGGTCGGCGACCAAATACACGTCGTCCGATGAGACGACCGACCAAACGACCAATCAAGGTCGTCCCCGCTGAAGTCGTGTGTGTCGGCAACGATCGGGGGAGTCATCGCTGTCCGGACCCCACTGTTGCTCCGTCCCGACTCAACCCCCGACACACGACGACCCGGAAATACTAGCGGTCGCTCCAAAGATAATACTTCAGTGCTCTTATCGATAAGCGCTGCTGCTGCCACTCACGGGCAGGCAAGAAACGAGGCGGCAGTACCGTAAAGGCAAGATGACAAGCAATAAACGGCATGAACACTAACTGCGCATGGCTGAAAAAGGAAGGACAGGGACAGAAAGATGAGTGGACAGGATGTATCCACATAGTTTTACTAAGAACTTAGGTTTCCCGAAGGAGGCATACGACTCGGTCCCAAGGGAAGGGAAAAAATAGCAGGGGGATAGACATGCACCACGGAAAGGGAAGTAGCGTCGCAAGGTCTGTGGCTCCTCGGTAGCCATGCACATACTCACCAAAGAATGGTGAACCCACTGATGGAGATCAGGATTGGTGATTACGAAGTTCTGCTTCCTACGCAGGAAACTAGCCCATGACGGACTGAGTAAAGAGGCCATAAAAAAACAGACTAGCAGTGGCAAAAAAAGGCAATCCTGGCCAAGAGAAGTCCACAAGTATCAAACACAGGCCTTAATTTGACGAAGAAATTTCTGAGAATGTACGTTTAAAGCACAGTATTATATGGTAGGACATCTGTTAAGACATCGGGGAGTAACTTCCATGGTACTAAAGGGGGCTATAGAGGGTAAAAATGTACAGAAATACAGAGATTGGAATACATCTAGCAAATAATTGAGGACGTTGGTCACAAGTCAGAGTGGAAGACTGGAATATATCCAGCAAATAATTGAGGACCTAGGTTGCAAGTACTGCTCTGAGATGAAGAGGTTGGCACACGAAAAGAATTCGTGGCGGGTAGCCGCATCAAACCAGTCAGGAGACTGACGAAACGCGAAGTAGCGCAGAGAGAGAGAGAGAGAGAGAGAGAGAGAGAGAGAGAGAGAGAGAATGAAGACTCGAGATTCGATAGGCCAGAAGGGATAGATAATGTTTCATCGGAATTTCTGAAATCAATGAGAGAAATGGAAACAAAATGTCTGTTGAAGTCAGTGTGCAGAACCTTTGTGACAGAAGACATAGCATCGGACTTTCGGAAAAATATTGTCCACACAATTCTGAAGATAGCAACAGAAGGTAAGTGCGAGAACTACACTACTGGCCATTAAAATTGCTACACCAAGAAGAAATGAAGATGATAAACGGGTATTCATTGGACAAATGTATTATACTAGAACTGACATGTGATTACATTTTCACACAATTTGGGTGCATAGATCCTAGGAAATCAGTACCCAGAAAAACCACCTCTGGCCGTAATAACGGCCTTGATACGACTGGGCATTGAGTCAGACAGAGCTTGGATGGCGTGCACAGGTACAGCTGCCCATGCAGCTTCAACACGTTACCACAGTTCATCAAGAGTAGAGACTGGCGTATTGTGACGAGCCAGTTGCTCGGCCACCATTGACCAGACGTTTTCAATTGGTGAGAGATTTGGAGAATGTGCTGCCCAGGGCAGCAGTCGAACATTTTCTGTATCCAGAAAGGCCCGTACAGGACCTGCAACATGCGGTCGTGCATTATCCTGCTCAAATGTAGGGTTTCGCAGTGATCGAATGAAGGGTAGAGCCACAAGTCGTAACACATCTGAAATATAACGTCCACTGTTCAAAGTGCCGTCAATGCGAACAAGAGGTGACGGAGACGTGAAACCAGTGGCACCCCGTACCATCACGTCGGGTGATACGCCAGTATGGCGATGACGAATACACGCTTCCAATGTGCGTTCACCGCGATGTCGCCAAACACAGACGCGACCATCATGATGCTGTAAACAGAACTTGGATGACGTTTTGCCATTCGTGCACCCAGGTTCGTCGTTGAGTACACCATCGCAGGCGCTCCTGTCTGTGATGCAGCGTCAAGGGTAATCGCAGCCATGATCTCCGAGCTGATAATCCATGCTGCTGCAAACGTCGTCGAACTGTTCGTGCAGATGGTTGTTGTCTTGCAAACGTCCCCATCTGTTGACTCAGGGATCGAGACGTGGCTGCACGATCCGTTACAGCCATGCGGATAAGATGCCTGTCATCTCGACTGCTAGTGATCCAGCACGGCGTTCCGTATTACCCTGCTGAACCCACCGATTCCATATTCTGCTAACAGTCGTTGGATCTCGACCAACGCGAGCAGCAATGTCGCGATACGATAAATCGCATTCGCGGTAGGCTACAATCAGAGGTTTATCAAAGTCGGAAACGTGTTGGTACGCATTTCTCCTCCTTACATGAGGCATCACAACAACGTTTCACCAGGCAACGCCGGTCAACTGCTGTTTGTGTATGAGAAATCGGTTGGAAACTTTTCTCATGTCAGCACGTCGTAAGTGAATGCTCTGTAAAGCTAATCATTTGCATATCACAGCATCTTCTTCCTGTCGGTTAAATTTCGCTTATGCAGCACGTCATCTTCGTGGGGTAGCAACTATAATGGCAAGTAGTGTAACTTACAATCAGCTTAACAGCTCATGCATCCAAGACGCTGCAAGAATGATATGCAGAAGAATGTGGAAAAGAAAATTAAGAAAACTGGAGATTTGTTACATGACAATCATTTTGGCGTCAGGAAATGTGAAGGGACCAGAGAGACAGTGCTGAAAATGGAATCAATACTGAAGAAAAACTAAGACACGTCCATAGGATTCTTCGACCCGGAGAAAGCGATCGAAAATGTAAAATAGTGCAATATGTTCGAAATAAGAGAAAAATTGGAGCAGGCCTATGCAGCAGGGGACAACCGCCAGTATACACAATACTGCATATACGAGGGTTGGAACATTAATAGTGGCAACTATTTATTTACAGTTCGTACAAATTAGATACGTCTTTCAAAGTGTTACTGACCTTCAAAGTAGTTACCAGCATTGTGTACAACTCGTAGCCAGCGATGTGGAAGTCGTAGGATACTCTTAGCAGTGCCAGTTGTGTTGACAGTTCTAGCGGCGCGGTCTATTGCCCGACAAATTTGTAGCAGTTCTGAAGCGAATGCCGTGAAGTGTTTCCTTCAGTTTAGAAATCGAGTTGAACTCACGAGGGCTTGAGTCAGGGGAATGCACTGTCAACACAACTGGCACTGCTAAGAGTATCCTACGACTTCCACATCGCTGGCTACGGGTTGTACACAATGCTGGTAACTACTTTGAAGGTCAATAAAACTTTGAAACACGTATCTATTTTGTACAAACTGTAAGTAAATAGTTGCCACTATTAAAGTTCCAACCCTCTTACAAGAACCAAGGAGGGACAATAAGACTGGAAGATCATGAAAAAAGTGCTCGGATTAAAAGGGGTACAAGAGAGGAAGGCAGTCTTTTGCCGCTACTCTTTATTGGTGGAAATAAAGGTTCAAGAGTAGGATTAAAATTGAGGGTGCAAGTATGTTAATGATAATATTCGCTGATAACATTATTATCCGTTGTGAAGGCGAATCTGTTGAATGAACAGTCTAATGAGTACGGAATAAGGATTGAGAATAAATCGATGAAAAACGAAAGTAGAGGGAAGCAACAGAAATGAGAATAGCGAGAAGATTAACATCGCAAATGGTGATCACCAAGTAGGCGAAATACATGTGTATCGTGCAGCGACATGGTAAAACCGGAATGCACGCTTACCTATGCCTCAGAATAGAGTGTATGCAGAATGGAAACTCTGCTGCAATCCGTGTACCAAAATGTAGTGCGTATGTGCGAAGTCTGCCAAACTGAAAGCGAGTAAACAGCTGTGTCTGAAGCTAAATTTTATAAATTTAGCTGTTAGGCTTACCTAAAAATAAACAGCTATTTGGTGTACTGTTAAAGTTAGAAAAATATAATGAGCAGTAGTGAGAGAAAAGACCTCACAAGAAATTAAAAAGCGGTTCCCACAAAGCAGCTGATGGCAGTACACTAGAAAAATGAGTCTTCTGATTTTCTTGCTGTAAAGTGTAAACAATGAAAGGTTGTTCGACTGTAATAAATAATGTACCAGGTGATCAAAAGGTCAGTATAAATTTGAAAACTTAATAAACCACGGAATAATGTAGATGGAGAGGTAAAAATTGACACACATGCTTGGAATGACATGAGGTTTTATTAGAACCAAAAATAAAAAAAAAAATAAAGTTCACAAAATGTCCGACAGATGGCGATGGACAGCAAAACGTCAGTGACTGCGCATGACAATCGTGTATAAAAGGCGCTGTAATGAAAGAGAGAATCAGATGCGCCAGCAGTCGCAGCGTGTTGACGTTACCTGAAAAGGCGCTTTTAGTGAAGCTGTATTATCAGAATGGGGAATGTGCTAGTTCAGCGTTACGATCCTATCGCCATAGGAAGGTGATTCGAACGGGTAAAGGTCCATTGACAAATGCAGCTGTGGCGAGAATGATTTCGAAGTTCGAAGCCACGGGTTGTTTAGACGATAGACCCCGTAGTGGCCGACCGAGCACAAGGCGTAATGCTGCTGAGACAGTTCAGGAAGAAATGGAGACTGTAGCGGGTTCGTCTATGCACGGGGAAGTCATCGCTCGTGCAGTCGCACGTCGCACTGGCATTCCATACCCTACTGTTTGGTTGGCACTGAGGCGTACCCTCCGATGCTATCCGTACAAAATCCATCGGCATCATGAACTGTTACCTGGCGCTTTAGTGAAGCGGAAGGCATTTGCGGTGTGGGCGTTTCAAAAGATGGCGGAAGTTGACAATTGGTTGAGTAACGTGTTGTAGACCGACGGAGCTCATTACACGCTCCGAGGGTCTGTCAACGCCCACAACTGCAGAATTTGGGCTACCAAAAATCCTAGAACTGTCATGGAAACTCCTCTGCACGACGAGAAGGTCGCGGTATGGGTTGGATTTACCACATCTACCGTTATCGGGCCTTTTTTCTTCGAGGAAATTCGTGATTCTGGTTTTGTAACTGCTACCGTGAAGGGTGAGAGGTACGCCGATATGTTACAGAATCGCATCATCCCCAGCCTGGCTGACAAACACCTGCTGGAATGTACGATGTTTATGCAGGATGGCGCTCCACCCCATATTGCTAGACGCGTGAAAGATCTCTTGCGCGCGTCGTTTGGTGATGATCGTGTGCTCAGCCGTCACTTTCGTCATGCTTGGCCTCCCAGGTCCCCAGACCTCAGTCCGTGCGGTTATTGGCTTTGGGGTTACCTGAAGTCGCAAGTGAATCGTGATCGACCGACATCTCTAGGGATGCTGAAAGGCCGGCCGGGGTGGCCGAGCGGTTCTAGGCGCTACAGTCTGGAACCGCGCAACCGCTACGGTCGCAGGTTCGATTCCTGCCTCGGGCATGGATGTGTATGATGTCCTTAGGTTAGTTAGGTTTAATTAATTCTAAGTTCTAGGGGACTGATGACCTCTGAAGTTAAGTCGCATAGTGCTCAGAGCCATTTGAACCATTTTTATCTACATTATTCCGTGATTTATTCAGTTTTCAAATTTATACTGACTTTTTGATCACCCGGTATGTTAATGAAGCAAGGCCAGATCAACTTCTGGAGTTAGTTTACCGGTAGAGATTCTCCCTTTCCTTCAAAAAAAACGAAAACGACTTGTTTCGCATTTGCGTGTTTTCTTCACAAGCGTAGATAATACCTCTCAATCGATTCTGAGGAAACGAACTGGCGTACAGGAGTGACTACTTTCGTATATTATAGTTTCATATCACAGCTCGTTGACGAAATGTCTGTTTTAACGATATTGGTCATAATTACTGTGATACTTAATTTCGTAGTACTGTGCAGCGTAAAATTTGTAGGGTTTGCGGTGAGTAATGTGGTCGCTGGCTTGGTTCATCTACAGTTCATTGTTTCGCTTCGCTTTTGGGCAGTAGGAGTAAAGCTGCCTGACAAGGTCTACAAGTCTTCTTCATTTTGTAATCTATAACAATCGGTCTTACCAACAGCAAAATTATCCACAAGAACATATTCTCATGAATGAACCCGACAGTAGGTATCATCCAGAGCGTAATACGTCTGGAAGAAATAATAGAACAGTTCAAATAGTCGAAATGCCACAACATCATCCAGAAAATAACAACACGCCAGATAGAATCTGACTAGATACTGTACAGGTCGCATCTTCCAGTAACACAAGCACTACTTTAGACACGCAGAAAGTTGTTCACGAAAATGTTATTACTTTTGACGACATCCGAGACACTCTTTTACAGGAAAGATCAGTTGTTCAGAAAACCATTTCACACCCTGTCATCGAAATTAAAATTGGATCATCGAAATTTTCAGCAGTAATCGATTCTGGATCACCTAGGTCTGTTATAAATGAGGAGACGTTCACCGAGTGTAATAAAGAGAATACCTATCCTACATTACCATTAGGCAAAACGAAAGTAAAAGGAGCAGTATCGAGCAAAGGAGTGGATGTAAAATTACAGACACATTTATCATTTTGTATTGCAGGTCACACATTTCACTCAAATTTTTGGATTATTCCTTTATTGACAACAGACATTATTTTAGGTACGAATTTTCTGGTACAACACGACGCAGTTATTGATTTTCAAAATTCCTATTTAATGTTAAAGGACGAAAATGTACAACTAGCTTTAGAATTTCAGCACTCATTATCTGCGGAAGAACAAACAATTAATCGCACAGAGGTCATTTCCGCATCACGTAACATAGACTGTAATTCCACATTGTTCACAGATATGTACGTACATAACAATAATACTCCAGACGAAGCTGACTACGACGTAATGCAGATGATTTCTGGCAAAGTTAAACAAAGCAGTGCAAATACAGACGACGAACGCACGCAACTACACAAAATTCTTTTACAGCAAGCTCCAGTTTTTGACAACATTCCCGGTACTATGTCCGGATTTATGTATGAATTTCAAGTCAAACAGCACGACACATTTAAAGCCAAGCATTATCCCATTCCGTATATTCATAGAGAACAGGTTAAGGAAGAATTGTAGGATATGCTTGACCAAGGAATTATTGAACCAGCAGTTAGTCCGTACATAAGCCCGCTACATATTGTTAAGAAAAAAGATGGCTCACTTCGCCTCGTACTTGATTCACGTCACATGGATGACATAATTATTAATGAAACAGATCGACCACAGACACTAGAAGAACTTCTACAAAAATTTCATGGTACTGCTATTTATTCTACATTAGATTTAAAATCGGGATTTTGGCAAATTCAGCTTCATCCAAATTGCAGAAAGTACACAGCATTTCTCTGTTTTGGCGACTGTTATCAATTTTGCAAATTACCATTCGGTTTAACTATTTCTTCTGCAGCTTTTATTCGCGGTTTGAATACAATACTTCCGACAGAACTTAGAGACAGAATCACGACGTACGTAGATGACATTCTTATTGCAGAAGCTAACTGGACTGAACACAATCTGATTCTAGAACAACTGTTGCAAACTTTTCGTGCACAAGGACTCACAGTTAATCTCAGTAAATCGCATTTTGGTAAAACTTCTATAAAATTTCTTGGACACGTAATTTCAGCAGAAGGCATTGCGCCTGATCCGTAAAAACTTCAAGCTTTACGTGACATTACTGTTCCTACGACGAAAAAACAACTACGCAGTTTTTTGGGCTTAATTAACTTCTTTCGTAAATTTAGTCATCACTCTGCTTTAGACACACCTAGATTATGCCAATTGACAGGTAAAAACACTATTTGGTCCTGGGATAAGCAAGCACATTCTGAATTTATGAACCTGAAACATGCTTTGTTGAATGCTCCACTTTTATCGCATCCAGATCTTACTAGAAATTTTTCCATCGCCACCGACAGTTCAAACACCGCTTTAGGCGTACATATTTTCCAGGAAATTGAAGAAGATGGTTCTACAGTAATTAAAAACATCGCATTTGCAAGTCGCATTCTGTCACCTGCTGAACGAAATTATTCCGTTACAGAATTGGAAACATTATGTGTTGTATGGGCTTTTACGAGATTTCGGCACTTTCTTTATGGCAGAGATACCACCGTTTACACAGATCACAGAGAGATACAATTTTTACTTTCGGCTAAATTCACACACGACAGGTTAAGCAGATGGAAGCTTTATTTACAGGAATTTAATTTCACAATTATTCACATTCCCGGCACGCAAAATATTGTAGCAGATGCACTATCTCTTTCTCTCAGCAACAATTAGCAAGACATCGCAACCAACTTCTGCAAAGCAAATTTCAGCGTTATGTACATTCAACAAGTTGCATTTGAAAATTTTATTTCGTCGTCATTACAGGACATAGCACAAGAGCAGAATAAAGACAACGTGTGGAAAGAGATAAAACACCTCTGACAAGATAGAAATAATGTTACGATTAGAAACCATTACACTATACGCAATGAC
Organism: Schistocerca serialis cubense; assembly: GCF_023864345.2. Lineage (NCBI taxonomy): Eukaryota > Metazoa > Arthropoda > Insecta > Orthoptera > Acrididae > Schistocerca > Schistocerca serialis. The sequence goes on along the minus strand of NC_064643.1, from coordinate 374,369,443 downwards.
ATTCTGTTTCGCCGCTCTCATCCTGACAGCAACAATTGGTTATTATGCATTCCTGATGCACTGGTTAACAAATTAATATGGTATACTCATTTAAGTTACGCACATTACGGAGCTAGAAAATGTTTTCTTATACTGAGACAGAACTGTTATTTTACCAACATGGAAAAACGTATACGACGAGTTTTAGCGTCATGTAAAATCTGCCAGAAAGCTAAGTCAGACACAGCTTCACATATTCCTCCATTATATCCAATTGTACCTGTTAAATTGAGACATATGGCCGCTGTAGACATTTTTGGTCCAATTCCGAGAACTAATAGAGGTTTCTGTTACATCTTTGTCGCTGTTGAACTCACTTCAAAATTTGTTACCTTCACTCCGTTACGCAAAGCTACTGCTAAAACCGTTTCGAAAGCATTTGTAAAGCATTTCTTATTTCATGTAGGGCATGTGTTGAAAGTAATTTCTGACAATGGATCACAATTTCGTTCTGCTATATGGACACGCATGTAACGAACTAGAAACATTTCTCCGATCTATATATCCAGGTACCATGCTTCTTCGAACCCTTGTGAAAGATTAATGAAAGAAATTGGTAAACGGTGTAGGATATACTGCCACAAAAGACATATTGATTGGGACACACACATATTCTCATTCCAAGATGTAATTAATTCCATACCAAATGAATCCACGATGCTCTCTCCGTCTGTTATACTGAAAAATGTTGAACTGCCTAACAAAATTACAGAATTAGTAAACTTTCCTACATCTCGTCGACTACGACACCATGAAATAATTGACATTGCGCTGAACAACATCAAACGTGCCGCAGAGCGCCGGAGAAGACAGCAATAACAGGTTTGTATACGCCGTGACTTTCACGTTGGACAGAAGATATTAGTACGTACACACTATTTATCCAGCAGAATAAAAGGTAAGTGCAGTAAATTTGAACTTCTATACTCAGGTCCATATCGGATTCGCAGCATTCCTCACGCCAATGTTGTACACGTCGAAACTCTGAGAACCAGAAAAAGTAAAGGCAACCACCATGTCTCCAATATTAAACCCTTTATTGAATGAAGACACTTTACGATTTAAACATGCTATAATGCCATTTTGCTAATTTTATGATCACTTATGCAATTATATTCACATGACTAATTACCAATGATTATCGTATTTTTTCTTGGCAAGTGCCCGGCAAGGTAAGTTTAGCAGGTCGCTCTTCTTGTCGTTACATATCAGACTGTGCACATTTTTCCAGATAAACTTACGTATCTTATGAATAATTATGCAATGTTATCTAGTGACATATTAATTTTTATGAAATTTTCTCTCCATTAAAGTCTTTAATTCTCGCCTCTATTAACTACACAACATACAAGCTGAACACAACGAACGTCACATTTTTTTGTCTTTCTTAGGTATATAAGATTGTTTCATGTTTTGTTTGCATGCACTATGAAATGGTTAAGATATAGCAAACACCAGTTAACTTTGACATTTTGCCTTATGATATCTCAACATCGTGACTACTTTACTGTTACATTGTGATACACTGAGTACATTTTTGCCTCTGAACACTGTATAAGTTTTTCACATATTACGTTTTCTGTCATGTTATGCTGTATGCTTAATTATGTTACCATAAACCAGTCATTATTTAATGAGTATATGAAATAAATGCAAGACATTAATCTCTGTTCATCAATTTCAGAAAGAAATGATGCGTGAAAGAAATAAATTAAACAGAAATGGGAATTTCACCTTCGGAATGATCGAAAGAAGATGCAAACCTCGTGAGGAAGAGTAAATGGATCAGGATTAACAAGCATTAACAAGAATATACTATACAGATCTTAGAATAGCAGTCTTAACTAATTTTTTTCTTTCAGAATACAAGGCGATTGATGCAGGCTGTCAGACAGAACTACACATCTTAGTTTTAGTGGTGGAATATGCTAGAGATAAGGAATAGTTATGTAATGAGTAATGAAGTGATTCTTTTGCAGATGATAATGAATGCTGATGAATAATGATGAAGAATATGCTACTATGGATAATGAAGTTTTTCTTTACAGGTGATGATAATAATGGAGTTATGATAATGAAGTGATGGATAATGAAGTTTTTTCTTTACAGATGAGGATATTGTTGAAGTTATGTATTTATGCTATGTAGTTATTTAAGTATTTGTTGCAGTTTGCTTTGACAGCAGGTGTTATATTGCATAGTATAATGATGGAAGATTTTGGAAAGGACAGCTATGGAACACATTTTTATACACATCTCACTACCTGTTAATTCGAAGTTCACTACTTTTCAGCATAAAATGCATTTCTTCTTTCAGCTTAATAATCCATTTTTTATATATTTTTGCAGGAGAAATTATTTATGAAATTAATGTGCTATAAGCAGTTGTTCATTAAATCTATGTCATTTATGAATGTGATTACATATACTCTACTTGTTTCATAATCTTGCCACAGCTGACTCATGACGAATGATGTTACATATTTTCATTTACACCAACAACCCAGAAGCAAATTTTTCTCTCTTGCTTTCCCCTATAATTACCCAATGCAATGCATTGCTAACAAAAAATGTATTACCAGTCCCAAATAATGATACCAGTTTAAGAGTTTTCTGAGTAATGCTGATCAGCTATGAATAATATGCCACTTGAATAATGAATGCTACTGATTATGCTTTGTAACTGGGAAAAGAATGCTACTGATTACTGTATTGGGATGATTACTGTATTTAAATGACCAATGATTAATTAATAATGGTTTGTAACTAGGAAATGAATGGTACTAATTATGCTTTGCAACTAGGAAATGAATGCTACTGATTACTGTATTGAAATGATTACTGTATTGAGATGAACAATGATTAACTAATAATGCTTTGTAACTAGGAAATGAATGATACTGATTATGCTTTGTAACTAGGAAATGAATGCTACTGATTATGCTTTGTAACTGGAAAAAGAATGCTACTGATTACTGTATTGAGATGATTACTGTATTTAAATGACCAATGATTAATTAATAATGGTTTGTAACTAGGAAATGAATGGTACTAATTATGCTTTGTAACTAGGAAATGAATGCTACTGATTATGCTTTGTAACTAGGAAATGAATGCTACTGATTACTGTATTGAAATGACCAATGCCAAGGTTGTCTGTAAAACAATTAATGAACATTTTTCTGTAATACTACATACATGGTACAGAAATGTTCAATAACTGGGCTATGAATGCCGCAAACTACTAATGTAATTCCCAATGAAGACTAGTATGTGACTTAATGTCCTTCACCTTCTGACCTAACTACCCTGAATAACTGCAATATCCATTTGTCCTATATATCCTCTTGATCATGGAGCACTATATTTGGTTTTTGCACTAATTCTACGTTGGTGTGCCTTGTAAGAGCGTGGTGTTGACACGACATGCTGTCCACCACCGTGAGCGATGGAGACGTTATTATGGTCCCACTGTTTGGTATACCTGATGTACTGCCAAAATGATAACATGGAATATTACTACGACATTTCAGTGTCTTGGGTACGCTGATAAATACTTCTGGGAAAAGAACTTCAGATTGTCTCACTTGGTGTTGTACTTCTGTGGAAAGATATGGACTTTCAGTGCAGCTACGTGCAACCTAAAGTGCTACAACCATGATGCAATCCTTCCCTTTCCTATCCTAATTCTTGTAACATAGTGAAAATCTTTTTTTGCTAACATGATTTATATTCATGGCCTATACATTTTTTCGATTTGCTGAAATATTCTGAACTTTAGTGCGTGTGCACTTTTGTCATTTTTCTAACATGATTTCTACTTATTGTATACACATTTTGTGATTTGCTGATATATTCTGAACTGCAGTGCATGTGCACTTATGTCACTTGTCAACATGATTTTTTGCCATTATGTTTATTTGTTGTGAAAATGCAAAAGAGTTTTTCAGTGCGTGTGCACTTATGTCATTTGTTTTGTACTCATTGTATATATATTTTGTACTCGGTGCATGTGCACCACATTTACTTCATGATCTACATCTGAATATTCTGTGATTGTAAAGTTAATTAGTTAAGAAAAAATTTGTTGCTCATGGCGAGTCCAAATGACTCACCATCGCTGCCTGAAACACGTATGTATTCAGTAGCAGCGATGGCGAGGCATGACAGAATCTCTGACCAGAGAGTTATTTATCGTTGCTAGTCTGCGATTGACCGCGCGAGTGTTCAGTGGCGAGTTGGATTCAGTTGCGAGAAGGTTGTTGTACGAAGCGAGTCGCGAGAGCATGTAGTTGCAGTTGCGAGTTGTACTCAGTCGGAGTTGTGTGTGAGGAGTCGGCGGGCGTCGACATGGGTCTCTGGTCAAGGTTCGCGACGAGGTATATTGTTAAATAAGGTAATGAAGCAGCACTGCGCACATCTGATAATGTAATGTATGTTAATTGTAATTAATTTGTTCAAGACATGCCCCAATAATAATTTTGTTTTCAAAGCAATCTTTTTTTTTTTTTTAAAAAAAAGGAATCATTCCAATTGAAACAATATTTCCTATGCTTTTCCTCCCTGAATCAATTTATCAGATTAATTATTGCACAGGGCCTAAGGTCAGCGCAGCTGCCCTTATAATATTTATCAGGTTGATCTTAACGTTAATTTTGTGGGGACTTAACATTTTTGCACATTTTTATTATCATTGAGTTTTATTACTGCAGGAAGCTAACATTTGGGACTATTTGGAATTCTATTCAATTCTTTTCATTTTTCATATTTTCACGGGGAGGTTACAATTAGCACGATGTCCATTTGCATTTAATTATTGTATTTTCAAAATTTTGCGGGGAGGTTACACGGTTCTAGGCGCGTCGGTCCGGAACCGCGCTGCTGCTACGGTCGCAGGTTTGAATCCTGCCTCGGCATGGATGTGTGTTCTGTCCTTAGGTTCATTAGGTTTAAGTAGTTCTAAGTCTAGGGGACTGATGACCTCAGATGTTAAGTCCCATAGTGCTCAGAGCCATTTGAACCATTTGAACCTGTGCTCGTCAACACCGACATGGACTGTTGATGCCTGGAAACATGTTGCCTAATTGGACGAGTCTTGTTTAAAATTGTCTCGAGCGGATGGATGTATACGGGTATGGAGACAACCTCACGAATCCATGAACCCTGCATGTCATCAGGGGACTGTTCAAGCTGGTGGAGGCTCTGTAATTGTGCAGGACGTGTGCAGTTGCAGTGATATGGAGCCCCTGATACGTCTAGATACGACTCTGACAGGTGACACATATGTAAGCATCCTGCATCCATTCATGTCCATTGTGCCTTTTGACGGACGTGGGCAATTCCAGCAGGACAATGCGACACCCCACACGTCCTGAATTGCTACAGAGTGGCTCCGGGAACACTCTTCTGAGTTTAAACGCTTCCGCTGCCCACCAAACTGCCCAGACATGAACATTATTGAGTACACCTGGGACGCCTTGCAACGTGCTGCTCAGAAGTGATCTCCACCCCCTTGTACTTTTACGGAGATACGGACAGTCCTACAGGGTTCATGGTGTCAATTCCCTCCAGCACCATGTCAGACGTTCAATCCCTGTTGGTCCATTATGGCCAGGAGACATCGGCTGTTACGTACCTTTCAATTCAATAAATTCTACCACTTATTAGTCGAGTCCATGCCACGTAGTGTTGCGGCACTTCTGCGTGCTCGCGGAGGCCCTACGCGATATTAGACAGATGTACCAGTTTCTTTGGCTCTTCAAATGGTTCAAATGGCTCTGAGCACCTAAGGACATCACACAGATCCAAGCCTGAGGCAGGATTCGAACCTGCGACCGTAGCGGTCACGCTGTTCCAGACTGTAGCCCCTACAACCGCTCGGCCACCTTTGGCTCTTCAGTGTAGCTAGTCGCGTCTGCCACCAGCTGTCAGCAGTGAAGCAGTTCTTGCGCACATGTTGAGTAACTTATTTTGATTGAAAGTGCACCTGCGTCAACTGATATTTTGCTTGCCTGTCCAGAAACCTGCGGCGACAGATCCCTTCGGCTACCTTCCACCAATTTATCATTAGCAACGTGGACATAACATTTTGCTCCTCGGAATATAGCGGTTGCCGACTCGCGTAACACTGTAATTTTATGGAGAGGCAGTATACGAAGTTTATTTTTCCATCTGGGTGCTGGACCAAGATCCTTGTTCTTCATGACAGGTCTGACAGCTAGTGTCTGACGTTCCTACAACATATTCAGTAAAGGCACACTTGTGACTCCCGCCGCATCTAGTGGACAAAATATGAGGTGTTACGGCTATCCTACAACCGGTAGTCCTGCAGCGTGCGGGAAATTGCATTTCAGCAGATGCGGAAGTTGCCCTCGTAAGAGATACGGGCGTCATCCACACGGCAGGTACAAGCTGGCGCGTATGGTGTACGAGCGCAGTTTTGAATGGTAACTCATAAGACGACAGCGAAAAATGGTTTCCAAAATTCATTTTCGTGCTCTAAAAGTTGCCATTCGTGTAAACGTAGCGATTGTGTTGTGGCGTGCTGAAGGAAGATGAGCAGGAACAGCAACAAGTGCAGTACGCATGCGCGGCGCGGAGTGTCGGCTGGCGCAACACAGTCGCAACACGACGAGTCCGGGCCTGCATCGGCGGGCCCCTGCCGGCAGAAAGGGGAGCGGGCGCGCTGGCGTTGGGAGGAGAGGGCCGAGCGACTGGCCGCTGGCCAGGCAGGAGCTGGCCACAGGCAGCGCCCCAGGCAGGCTAGGTTTCCGGTGTGTGCCGGCCGGCTCTCTGCCGGGGGCGCGCGAGCTAATGGACGCACCATACCGCACTCATTACGCGGAGGCGGCCGCCGTTGCGCAACACGCATTACGTAATCCAAAACATCCACAAGGTGAATGCGCAAAGCTTCTACCTTCCCAATCACTCTTTCTCTCTGCAACAGCGTGGCGTCTGGCAAATTACGAATGAGGGCCGCACCGGCTTTCGAACCAGTAACCTGGCCGTTCGCGGACAATACTGCTATAGTTGGAATCACAAACGATGGCGGTCGAATTTAGGCACGCATTCTCCAACAGCCAATGACAGTTCTGAGTGCTTTGCTGTGAATGTCATAGTCAATGCGAGCATTAAACGCGAACGGTGCGAGTTACTTAGTGACTTTTTATTCCATTTGTTGCGAGTTACCACCGCTGATGACGGTGGTAAACGACAAATTCTCCATAAGCAAACGAAAGACAACATTTGAAGGATACACGCTTTCTTCAACTGTGTTAACACGAGTATGCAAGCACCGCAACCATCGTTTGTAACCTGCAACAATGCAGTCCCAACACGTCCCTCGACATGCGCGAACTGCCATCGTTCCTGAATCAGACTATAACGTTGTTAACAAACTTCCTGGCAGATTAAAACGGTGTGCCGGACCGAGACTCGAACTCGGGACCTTTGCCTTTCGCGGGCAAGAGCTCTACCATATTTTTAAAAAATTTTTTTAAATCTCAACCATCTGAGCTACCCATGCACGACTCACGGCCCGTGCTCACAGCTTTACTTCTGCCAGTATCTTGTCTCCTGCCCTCTAAACGTTACAGAAGCTCACCTGCGAACCATCAGGACGGGCGTGAGTCGTGCATGGTAGCTCAGCTACACGGCACGGTATCTCAGCGTGCTTGGTCAGAGGGTTAGCTACCCTCTGTAACAAAAAACTGAGTGAACGGATCAACAAAGAACCTGAACGGGTGTCATCGGACGTCCGCCGCGAACAAATCCAACGAACAATATAGAACAAAATGAGATAAAAAAAAGATGGTAGAGCACTTGCCTGCGAAAGGCAAAGGTCCCGAGTTCGAGTCTCGGTCCGGCACACAATTTTAATCTGCCAGGAAGTTTCATTTCAGAGCACACTCCGCTGCAGAGTGAAAATCTCATTCTATATCGTTGTTGATGCGGTCTACACTTGAAAGACAAGTTTGATACAGCTCTCCGCGCAAATATGTTCTGCCTAACCATTGCAACCTGCATCCAGTCGAGCGTGGTTACTGTAGTGCTCTCCTACCCCCTCCCAACCCCAACATACATATTCACTCCCTGATCAAAAGGATCCGGACGCAGATATGTAAGGCGCTAGTGACCGGTACATGTCACCACAGGCGGGCCTGCCAGTTGGTTCGTCGGTTAGTTAGTTGATTTGGGGGGAGGGGGGGGGGAGCTCACCAGTCCCATGGTATTAGGGAAGGATGGGGAAAGAAGTCGGCCGTTCCCTTTCAAAGGAACCATCCCAGCATTTGCCTGAAGCGATTTAGGGAAATTAGGATGGCCTGAAGCGAATTTGAACAGTCATCCTCCCGAATGCGAGCCCAGTACGCTAACCACTGCGCAGCCTTGCTCGGTGCCTGCTAGTATAAAAGGAGGCGGGAATTACTGTGTTGCCAATAGACGAGCAGTAACAAGAGAGTGCGTCGAACAGCAGAGCTCAGTGAGTTCCACCGTAGGCTACTCATTGGAAGTAACGTGAGTAACAAATCCAAAATGTTCAAATGTGTGTGAATTTCCGAGGGACCAAACTAGACTTACACACTACTTAAACTAACTTGAAGTAACTTACGCTAAGAACAGCACACACACACCCATGCTCGAGGGACGACTCGAACCTCCGGCGGGAGGGGCCGCACAGTCAGTGACATGACATATCCATCAGTGACAAATTTTAAGTGGAGGGAGAAGGTGGGAGGGAAAGTAACCGAAAGAGAAGTAAATCTTGATGTCACCTGCATCAGAAGTTTATGCAGAATCAGCGACGACGAGTGAAAATGTGTGCCGACTGGAATTCGAACTCGGGATCTCCTACTTCCTGTGCAGCTGCATTACCCACTGAACCACCAGGGACACAGTTGTCGCAAATGCGCGGACTACCTCGGTATGTCCCTCGGTCGACCCACACTGGAGGTGGTGGATTCATTGCCCATCGAGACGAATCAATTATGAATGCGTGGCATCTACGCTTTCGGACATGTCCGAAAGGACACCACTTGGAATCCGCAGCTGTGATACATATTATGTAAACTGAAGTTGGCAAGGGGAGTAAGAAAAGGAGAGGGGGCTGCATCGGACAGGTAGCGCTAGGTGGGTATGTGGGGACCGAGACAGTCTGCGCTTTTGCAATAAACACGTTCGAAAGAACAGACAGTGACGTTTCAGCTCTGCCATATTTGGCCAAGTCGACTGTTAGTGATGTGACTGTGAAGTGGAAAAGCGAAGGAACAAACATAGCTACTAGAGCAAGGCCATAAATAAAATGGCTCCAAGCACTATGGGACTTAACATCTGAGGTCATCAGTCCTCTAGACTCAGAACTACTTAAACCTAAGTAACCTAAGGACATCACACACATCCATGCCCGAGGCAGGATTCGAACCTGCGACCGCAGCAGCCGCGTGATTCCAGACTGAAGCGCCTAGAACCGCTCGGCCACACCGGTCGGCTGATCAAGGCCAGGCAGACCTCACGTACTGACGGACAGGGATAGTGCAGCACTCCAGACTGTGGTTGTAAAAAATCACTTGAAATCAACAGAAGGAAACACTCGAGAATTCCAAAGTGCTACCATCACTTCAGCTAACACAATCACTGTACATAAAGGGAATGGCCGAGCACCTCTTCATAAGCCATCCATTTTTGAAGTCAATGCTAAGCGACCTTCGAAGTTGCGTAGAGTGACGCCATTGGACAGTGGATGACTGGATGAATTAGAGTGACGAATACCCACTGGTAATCCAGCGGAAGGTTCTGTAATTGGAGAATACCTCGACAACGTTACCTTTCATCAAGTGCCACTTAAGTACGGTGGAAGTGGTGTTACGGTACCTTGTATATCGTCGTTAGGGTGTTGTTAGGTTATTGTGCTTAAGAAGACACTATATACGGAAGGATGCTATCACATTTTACAGCACTGTGCACCGCGTACATTGGGGGAGCAGCCCGGAGACGAAAATTTCTTGTACCAGCGCGACAGCGCACCCTGCCACAAAGCAGCGTCTCTGAGTCCATCGTTAGTGGACAACATAGTTCCTGAAATGGACTGGCCTGCCTAGAGTCCCGACCAAGCCTCCAGCTACCGCCTCTGGTTTCCGCCCTTCGTGACGAATTCTTCCACATACTCAGACAACTCACTGAAAGTGTCCCCAGCAAAGTTCAAGCCATCGTAAAGCCTAAACGTGGAAATACACCACATTAATATCCGGTTATGTATAGGTGTTCGGATACTTATGATTGGTTAGTGTACTCCCCTCCACAGCAGTATCGAATATTCATTGATGCCTCCTTAATATGTCTTATGAACTGACCCCTTCTTTTATCCTGGTTCTTTCACAATGCTCATTTCTTCTCAGATTTTTCGCAGATGGTGAATTTATCTATAATGTATTATCTGATAAAAGCTGCAATAATCTGTGAATGTAGGCTTTGCTGGTGTATACTGCTGATGAAATCTTCTCGGGCCTCCATCCGGGTAGCTGCGTCGAAAATCCGCCGGATTTTCGATGCAACTACCCGGATGGAAGCCCGAGAAGATTTCATCAGCAGCTGCAGTAATATTCCTTCAAACCTTGATAATATTTGGAAGTCGCGTAAAGTTTAGCATCCTGCTTAAAACGTACACAAAAATAAAATTCTATACTTCACAAAACGAAAAACTGTAGTGTTCTAGAACTACAAATGTTAGTGATTTACAGTTACAGTCAATCTATTCAAATACATGCGTGTAACAGTTTGTAGCGATAGTCGGTGTTGTTGAGCAGACAACACACAAAAGTGAGGAATATTATCCACAGCTATGTGTTTCGGAAATCAAGCTCCCAGCATCTGGCTGTCCGCATTCAACGAATCGCACAAAACACTTTAAAAAAAGCGCGAAATAAGTATGAAATGAAATAAAATAGATACTCGGGCAGAAAGACCTAGTCTTACTTTAAAATTGCTTTGAGACTGGGAAATTGTGGTAAATCTGTGGTAGCCATATACAAATACGACAGGTCACCCGCTAAGAGGGACGAAGAACATTTAGAGGTGGCGAACGTAGCGAACTAGAAATATCAGTTCTCAGAGGTACATTTGATAATTTGCTTAATGTACACTAGGTAGAGCGGTAACAATTCTTCAGCAGGTTCATCGGCCTTTTTTTGAATTCAGTAGCATTACAATACGATTTATGTGAGCAGTCCGCATAGGTAACATTTGGCTACGTTGCTTCTCCATGTCCGCTGTCACACCTCTGGGCGGGTTTGTGGCTCAGTACAGTCAGTTGGAGCCGTATGCTTGGAGCAGAACGAGACAGTCTACGGGAAGCAGTTGGTTCAAAATGGCTCTGAGCACTATGGGACTTAACATCTGAGATCATCAGTCCCCTAGACTTACAATTAGACCTACTTAAACCTAACTAACCTAAGGACATCACACACATCCATGTCCGAGGCAGCATTCGAGCCTGCGACCGTAACAGCAGCGCGGTTCCGGACTGAAGCGCCTAGAACCGCTCGGCCACAGCGGATGGCGGAAGCAGTTCGTGTGACGTTGAAGACATGCGGTCGATGTTATCACTATAGGAAAGTTCACTTTGACTAACAGACGCTAGTATGAAGAAGCAAAACAGAGAATCAGGCAAGCGCCGATTTTAAAGTGACACGAGAGCTTTATGCCCGAATACTTTTATTTTATGACTATTTTGTGCTTCTTTAAGTGCGTGTGTGTGAAGATTTGAACGAAGCCAGATCATGTCAGTTTGATTCCCGAAATGGGTACTTGCGGATAATATTCCTCACATCTGTGTAGTGTATGCTAAATAACGACAACGAAAATCTTCGCAATCGTTACCTCCTGTACTTAAAATGGATAATGTTAGAAATTTGTAGGGATATGCAATGTTATCATCACACAGGCTCAGTCGTAGGTAAGGCAGGTGGCAGATGCGATTCATTGTTGAGATACATGGAAAACAGAGACTACTTACAAATCACTTGTGCCTCCCACCTTAGAATATCACTCAAGTGTGTAGTATCTATGCCAGATACACAGGACTTGCAAGGAAGGTATACAAAGAAGGACAGGACGGATGTTCACAGGTTTGTTTGACCCATGGGAGAGCGTCACCGACTGAATTGGCTGACACTTTACGACGACAGACCCTATACCATGGAAATCTACTTCCAGAGTTTCAGGAAACAGTTTCAGTGATGACTCTGTGGATATATTACAACCACCTGCGTATCACTCTCATGGTACAGCGAAGGCACGGTTAGACTAATTGCACTGTGCACAGAGAGATTTAAACAGTCATTCTCCCACGCTCCACTGTCGTATGTCACGTGGTACAATGGGAAGCATACTCTGCCTTGCACTCGACAGTGCTTTGCTGAGTACCCGTCTGAAAAACCTAGTGCCAAAGACAACCAAGTCCATTTTTTTGATTTTCTGATGTCAATGTCTTATTATAGGCTTTTCCGCACTGAATCGAATAGTAGCCTCACTGAGTGTCAAAAACGGACGAAAACGGATTAAAAAGCCGCTTAAAAGTGTGACTTTCCTTCTAAAAGGGCCAATTCCAAGCAGATGTTGTTTCAACTCCATCAGTAGCCAATTATAACAGAGTACTCGGTACGCGGCATCCATCTTTTTCTGTTTACTTGTGTGTGTGTGTGTGTGTGTGTGTGTGTGTGTGTGTATGTGTGTGCGTAACATTGAACGACATGCGGAGTTTCCATGCAAAAATTATAGTAAACCCTAACCTGAGAAGTATGTGGATACAAATCCAGTAGTTAGTACCAAAGCCGGCCAAGTCCAGCTCTTAAGCTCTTTGTACGACTTAACCATTGATTTTTGCCACGTTATCCTTATTGAAAATTATTTCTTTGCGTAAAAGAGAGCAACCAAAACAATTCAGAAGCGTGGGTACTTTGCTAATATGCTTTTAAGTTTTCTACCTCTCCTGTTAAAAAAAAAAAAAAAAAAAAAAAAAAAACGGAGGTGGACTTGGCCGTCTTTGATATTAGGCTCCTCTTGTAGATGTAGACGTACTGTTCCATGTTTTGCTTTTAAAAAACGCTACACTTCAGACAAATATTTTCGAAACGCCCTCCTAACATTTAAATTTATATTCTGTGTTAACATATTTCTGTTCGTCAGAATTCTTCTTTTTTTGTTTTGGCTAGTTTTATATTCTGTACGTGAGCATAGTCATTTATGATTCGAACTTACAACAAAATAAAGTGACGTCTTTGGTGCTGTAAGTGATTTCAACTTTATTTGCTGTAAATATTTACAGACTTTGCAAACCCATTCATCCGTTTGCTTTTCCACTTTTCCCCCCATTCAGAGACTAGTTCGCAGTTAAGAAACACTGAAGTTCAGGTTAGCCACAGAATCAAAGGTCTTCACGCTCTAAAAGCAATTCCGTAAATCGGGTCGAGAAGTGTAGAGTTATTTGCTAGAGTCAGAGAATATTCTTTACATATCAGTAATCTACACAGTGTGTCGGTTGTCATAGACATTATGCTATTATTTCTGAAGAGGTCTGCAGCTTTCTTATTGCATGGAAAATGATATTGATTAAGGTAAAGTGATCGAAAATCGAACGTGACCTACATTCCTTTATTAATCAGATAAAGGTAATCTATATTTGCAAGGTTCTCATTATAAACCTGAGAATTATATATTTTATTACCATTCTTCATGATAAATTTATCTTATGAGTACTGCTCGTAATAAACGAAGAAGTCATACAGTAGGAACACTGCTGTTCATTAAATAAGAACTTCATTGGTTATAATGACTAAAAATAAATCTGATAAACATCGAATCAAGATTTGACAGTCATGTATGACGGCACAGTTTGCAAGACAGCAGTAGATCGATCTTGAGGAGCAATCAGATATGTTACGAAATCAAATTTGTTGAAGTACAGATAGGAAAGTAAATGCCACATTACCTCTCAACAGTCTTGATCTTTATAAATAGTTCGTTTCCGTGAAGCCGAAGTTCTACGTAGAGCCGCCAGAGTGGGCAGTGCCAAGTTTACGGCGTGGGATCTATTTCGTTGACTCACTCAAGGGCGGCGTGTTCACTCTGACAAACAAACAGCGGCTGCTCACAAATTAATAGTCTCCGTTTCTTAAGAGCTGCTACTGCACGTATCCAGCACTTGTCCCAACTCCTGAGTTAGAATAATTATTTGCAAAGAGAAGTGGATACTGTTGCAACATTTGGAACACCTGTTAGATCTCAGTCCTGCTGATATAATGTGTTTCTTTATTCATCAAGTATTGACGATATTTTCGAACACATTTCAACTATAAAAGACCTTACGTTGAGTTATTCTGGGGAAAATGTGTGCAACAAATGGGAGGCGCCTGAATAAATAGTAGTGAAGGGGATATATCGGTTGACTGGCCTTTAGTATATACATCTTTGTGAAAAATTTGAAGGCATGGTAATCAATGGATCTAACTGCACTTAGCCTACCAATCAGTTTATTAGTTCATAAACACGGAAAACCGACCAAAATTCGTAAGGATAGACGATTTGGCAAATAGATCAATAATTCAGCATGAAGTAGTTATTAATTACTTCGTCTCGGGTTCTTCGGCCGACGTTTGTTTGACGATTTTTCTGACGTTTCGCCAACACGAGTGTCTGGCATTGTCAAAGCTTCACCCTCCATTGCCAACAAGCAATTTGTCAACAAGTGGCCACAAAAACCTTAACAATTCCGTAATGTTTCGTTTATCACTCCTAGGCTCGAAAATCCTGGATGTAGTAGATGCGGATGTCCATCAACAGTATGCGTGTCACATGTAATTAATTTTTCGAAATTTAGGATATAGACGCAGTTATTATAATGTGAAGATGAATTGGTGCTCGATACACTCGACGTTTTTAAGAGTCAAACACATACACTGCCAGAAAAGAAAAGATTAGTATGCCTGGAAAGACGACGTCGATTTTTAACTGATGACGGCATTAAGCCACCTAGAAGATAGTGGATGTACTGACAACAGTCCGCCAACAGAGAGCGTAGTGGAATGGCTATCAGAGCGCCATCTGCGTCTACTCTCTAACAGGGAATGCTCACAGTCAGAAGGCTCAGTGCGATGCAAACGTGTGAATCAAGCACGCAATCATGCCACGCAGACGCACTCGTGCTTCCCACAGCCAACTAAGCGAGTTTGAAAGGGATCAAATTGTAGCCTTCCGAATGGCGGGATGATCCTTTGGGAGAAGTGCCACATAAGTTGGACGTGCTGGGACATTTGTGCAACGATGCTGGTATCAGTGGTCACGTGAACATTCCCACACCCGTAGAAGAGGTTCTGGACGTCCCTACAGCACAGACGCCCGCCAGGATCATCGTTTTGTAAGGGCAGCAGTGGCAGATCCCACAGCCACCTCAGTACTGATAAGAAGGCTTCTGAGCCCAGACATGTCAATACGATCTGTTGCGAACTGGTTATTAGCGGTGGGACTACTGGCACGCACACCTCTAGCCCGTCTTCCACTCGCGCCACAGCATCGACATGCACGGCCAGCTGGTGCCATCAGGGGATAATTTGGAAGATTAAATGGCGCTCCATGGTCTTCAGGGAGGAAAGCAGATTCTTGCCTGAACGCAAGTGATGGTCGCTCGCACGTTCGGGGTAGGCCTGCTGAACGCTGTGTCGTAGAGTGCATTCGTCCAACATACACTACTGGCCATTAATAGTGCTACACCACGAAGATGACGTGCGACAGACGCGAAATTTAACCGACAGAAAGAAGATGCTGTGATACGCAAATGATTAGCTTTTCAGAGCATTCACACAAGGTTCGCGCCGGTGGTGACACCTACAACGTGCTGACATGAGAAAAGTTTCCAACCGATTTCTCATACGCAAACAGCAGTTGACCGGCGTTGCCTGGTGAAACGTTGTTGTGATGCCTCGTGCAAGGAGGAGAAATGCGAACCATCATGTTTCCCACTTTGATAAAGGTCGGATTGTAGCTTATCGCGATTGCGGTTTATCGTATCGCGACATTGCTGCTCGCTTTGGTCGAGATCCAATGACTGTTAGCAGAATATGGAATAGGTGGGTTCAGGAGACTAATACGGAACGCCGTGCTGGATCCCAACAGCCTCGTATTACTAGCAATCGAGACGACAGGCATCTTATCCGCATGACTGTAACGGATCGTGCAGCCACGTCCCGATCCCTGAGTCAACAGATGGGGACGTTTGCAAGACAACAACCATCTGCACGAACAGTTCGATGACGTTTGCAGCAGCATGGACTATCAGCTCGGAGACCACGGCTGCGGTTACCCTTGACGCTGCATCACAGAGAGGAGCGCCTGCGATGGTGTACTCAACGACGAACTTGGGTGCACGAATGGCAAAACGTCACTTTTTCGGATGAATCCAGGTTCTGTTTACAGCATCATGATGGTCACATCCGTGTTTGGCGACATCGCGGTGATCGCACATCGGAAGCGTGTATTCGTCATCGCAATACTGGCGTATCGCCCGGCGTGATGGTATGGGGTGCCACTGGTTACACGTCTCGGTCACCTCTTGTTCGCGTTGACGGTACTTTGAACAGTGCACTTTACATTTCAGATGTTTTACGACCCTTGGCTCTACCCTTCATTCGATCCATGCGAAACCCTACATTTCAGCAGGATAATGCATGACCGCTTGTTGTAGATCCTGTACGGGTCTATATGGATACAGAAAATGTTCGACTGTTGCCTTGGCCAGCACATTCTCCATATCTCTCACCAATTGAAAACGTCTGGTCAATGGTGGCCGAGCAACTGGCTCGTCACAATACGCCAGTCACTACTCTTGATGAACTGTGGTATCGTGTTGAAGTTGCATGGGCAGCTGTACCTGTACACGCCATCCAAGCTCTGTCTGACTCAATGCCCAGGCGTATCAAGGCCGTTATTACGGCCAGAGGTGGTTGTTCTGGGTACTGATTTCTCAGTACCTATGCACCCAAATTGAGTGAAAATGTAATCACGTGTCAGTTCTAGTATAATATATTTGTCCAATGAATACCCACTTATCATCTGCATTTTTTCTTGGTGTAGCAATTTTAATGGCCAGTAGTGTACACTGGCCCAACACCAGGCCTTATAGTCTGGGATGCGATAATCTACGTCACCTGTTCACCTTTGGTGTTTCTGGAGGAGACACTAAGCAGCGTTGGGTAGGTGCAGGATGCTGTTGGACTCCTTTTTCCGTTCTTACAACAGGAAGGTGATGTTACTTTTCCAACAGGTTAATCCTTGCCCACACACTGCCCGCAAAACTCAACGTGCTCAGAAACACGTACAGCAATTTCGCTGGCCAGCACCATCTCTGCACTTGTCTCCGATAAAGCACATGTGGCGTATGATGGGACGATAAGTAACTAGTGAGAGTCGTCAACCAATAACAGGTCGAGTAGGCGTGGAATAACGTTTCCCAGAACAGCATTCGCCATCTATACGATAGACTGGATGTCTTAGTCAGCACATGTATTGCCGCCCATATTACTATGAGTGTTTCAGCATGGGTCGATACCTGGTACCTTAGAACCGCTTGTGTTATTGGTCTGTAAATGTAATCATTTCATGCACTCCACATGGATTGTTGCAATAATTAATCTTGAGTGAATTCAAAAGCTCTAAAAAAGTGTACTAACTTTTCCGGCAGTGTGTTATACAAAGGAAGATAACGGTAAAGGTGTCTTCAACCCAATGGTACGGCCTTGTTGGAGGTGGCATTCACTTTCGTTCCTAAAGCTTCTGAACTGATTTGCTCAGTCCGTTATTGGTGGAACCTGTTGTTTAACTTGGTTCCCGATGTGCATGTAATAGTCTCTGGTACCAGCATCACAAATCCCGAAAGATCCCAAATCCTGAAAAACATAACAATTCTTGAGGCTCTGCTTTCTCAAGAATTAAGCTAATATTGCTTCCCATTCTTCCTAAGTTGAGATGTTTCCAGAAATCGATAGTTGTGTTTCATAGATAACCTTATAGCGAGAAATAATCCAAAAAGATAAATTGTACGCAGTCGTAATTGTGGTGGCTTTTCAACCGCATTCATGTCGTTGACGGTCAGTGACGACTTGTTCTGCGATCACCTTCTGCATCAGGATTGGAGAAGGACTGTTAATACATTTCATCACAACTTCTGCCTCCAATTGGCCCGTTTAATGCATCAGTCTTGTCGTTGTGTACGAAAGTGCAGAGTCAAAAGCAAGCATCATAGTACATGACGTGCGTAGAGATTGGACTTTTTATTTTTTATTTGTAATCGTTGTATACTCAAGGAAAATCCGCCTGCTAGCTAAATCCTTAGGGAGTACTGAAAACAGCGAACGGTTTCCTCACGTAAAAGTCAGAAGAAACGTTTATATCGACATCGGTTTGCAAGCGTTTATCTTCTGAAAGATATGAAGGGCTTATTTCAATAGTGGTACAAGTCCATTACCTCCACTTTTCTGCCTATAATGCTTCTGAAATTAATGATCCAAACAAACAGAAAGAAAGGTTCGTCTCTAGCAAGAAGCCATATGCTTGAATATTTCAGGTATCTCACAGATTTTTCAGCGCTCATTTTACTTTAGGACTCTGTATCTCACAATGAACAAAAACGGACTTGTACCACTATTGAAATAAGCCCTTCATATAGACATCAGGTGAAGCGATCTTTCGTTAAAGTTCGAGACAGGATCATAACAATGCGCAAGAAGTGTTCAGCTCTCCACCTCACGCATGAATATAGGTTTCTTCTTGGCACAACAGTCAGTTACAAACAAGGTTGAACACACCTGTCTCTCTCTTCCACAACACGGATAAAAAGAAATTGTTCCTCGCTGCAGGTTTATCGAGTCTGGACAGAGAATGCATTAATTGGTGATTTGTCTCAATGCAGATTGAGAATCAAATTCTTTCAATACCGTCACTATCAGTTTAGCGCAGGAATTATGCACTCAGTTGGCTGTACATACATTGTTTCGTTAGTGACTTCGCTGTAAACTTACTTTCTATTGTTAGTTTCGTGTTTCGTGGATCATTTGTACGACTAACCGTAATGATGTGGAACGAATCATTTTACATTCACATTACACATTAATATTAATATGTATGGGGGGGGGGGCGATTTTCGTGGCTCGAGTATTGAGTGACGGAGAACCTCGGGCAAACCAGCCTAACGTGAGCAAGTCCAGAACCGGAGCACTTGGGCCAAAATTC
The DNA here is from genome assembly GCF_023864345.2 of Schistocerca serialis cubense. Taxonomy (NCBI): domain Eukaryota; kingdom Metazoa; phylum Arthropoda; class Insecta; order Orthoptera; family Acrididae; genus Schistocerca; species Schistocerca serialis. The sequence continues at coordinate 374,350,132 of NC_064643.1, read as the reverse complement.
ATGAAACAGACTACCTTGCCCAAAAATTACGTATAGCGGGCGATTGCCAGAGAAAATCAACGTGATCACGACGGCCACATCAGCAGACGCTCACTCCGAAATCCTGGTAGACAATCGGGCGCAACAGCGTAGACCCCAACACTTCACGCCAACACGACCCTGTACAAATAGCCGCCCACTCGGGCGAGCAACCGCCGATCAGGCCTCGTAACGGCACGCTCACTGTTCGTTGTAAGTTCCTCTCCGTCATCGTCCCACCGTCCGTCAATAAACTGCCTCCAATTCCCTCTAATCAAAGACCGAGGCGCCACCTGGTAGCGTAACACGAAAACGGATTGCGCCAGTAAGCAAAGATATCACAGCTCGGAAAACGACCCGACGCGGCTCGCATTCTTTCTGCGTATTCGTGTATTTAACATGAAAGGGCGGAGGGGGGGCGGCGTTGGTACACAAAATATTCCCGGTCACACTCTGTATGTTGCCCAGAGGATTTTAGGTAGAGATGATTTTGATGTTAGCGTTTTACCTTGAATCTACACTGACAAGACAATGGTCACGCGGTAGCAATACACACGTATACGGATGGCGGTAGCATCGCATACAAGAGGTATAAAAGGGCAGTGAACTGGCGGGGCTGTCATTTGTACTCAAGTGACTCACGTGACAAGGTTTCGACGTCATTAAGGCCGCACGACGGGAATGGTAGTTGGAGCTACACGTATAGGACATTCCATTTCGAAAGTCGTTAGAGAATTCAATATTCCGGATACATAGGCAGGAGTGTGCCGAGAATGCCAAATTTCGGACGTTACCTCTCACCTCGGACAACGCAGTGTTTGACGCCTTCCTTAACGACCGAGAGCGGTGGCGTCTACGTAGAGTTATCAGTGCGATCTGACAAGCAACACTGCCTGAAATAATCGCAGAAATCAACGTGAGACGTACGACGAACGTTTCCGTCACGACATTGAGGCGAAAATGTGGCGTTAGTGGGTTATGGCAGCAGACGACCGACGCGAGTGCCTTTGCCAGCAGTACGACATGGCCTGCAGCGCCTCTACTGTGCGCATATCCGTTTCGGTTGGATCCTAGACGAGTCTACATCTACATATCTACATATATAGCTACTCCGCTAGCCACCAAGCGGTGTGTGGCGGAGGGCACAATTCGCGCCAAAGTCATATTTTCCCCCCTCTGTTCCACTCGGGGATCGCACGAGAGAAAAACGACTGTCTGAACGCCTCAGTACGAGCTCTTATTTCCCTTATCTTTGAATGATGATCATTACGCGATTTGAAAGTTGGTGGTAATAATATATGCTCTACATCCTCGGTGAAGATTGGATTTCGGAATTTAGTGAGCACCCCCTTCTGTTTAGCGCGTCGTCTATCTACGAGTGTGTCCCACTTCAAACTTTCTATCAGATTTGTAACGCTCTCGCGATGTACCAGTCACGAATCTTGCCACACTTGTTTGGACCTTCTCAATCTCTTGAATCAGACGCAACTGGTAAGGGTCCCATACAGACGAACAATAATACTGGACGAACTAACGGACCTTGGAACTAACGTATTGTAAGCTATTTCCTTTGTTGAAGGACTGCATCGCTTCAGGATTCTAACATTAAACCGCAATCTAGAATTCGCCTTACCCGTTACTTGTGTAATCTGATCATTCCATTTGAGATCATTCCGAATAGTCACACCCAGATACTTGACTGATGTTACCGCTTCCAAAGACTGATCATTTATTTTGTGCTCATACATTAATGGGGATTTTCGCCTTGTTACACGGAGTGGGTTACACTTACTAATATTGAGAGATAACTGCCAGCCATTACACCACGCATTTATTTTCTGCAAAACCTCATTGATTTGTTCACAACTTTCGTGAGATTCTACTTTCCTGTAGACTACAGCATCATCGGCGAACAGTCTAAGGTCGCTGTCAATACCATCAAACAGATCGTTTGTGTAAATCGTAAAAAGCAGAGGACCTATTACGCTGCGCTGGGGCACACCTGAACTTACGCTTGTTTCTGTTGAAGTCACCCCGTTCAGGACGACATACTGCTCCCTGACTGTTAGAAAACTTTCTATCCAACCGCATATGTCACTGGATAGACCGTAAGCGCGCACTTTTTGTAGCAAGCGACACTGTGGAACTGAGTCGAACGCCTTTCGAAGGTTGAGAAACATGCCATCAACCTGGGAGCCGGTATCTAGAGCCTGTTGTGTATCATGCTCAAAGAGGGCCAGCTGTGTCTCGCATGACCGCTGTTTCCTAAAACCGTGCTGGTTTCTGCAGATGAGCTTCTCAGAGTTTACATAGGTCATTATGTCTGAACACAAAATCATAGCCTGGTCAGATGAGTCCAGATTCCAGTTGGTAAGAGCTGATGGCAGGGTTCGAACCCACGAAGTCATGGATCCAATTGTCAACAAGGCACTATGGAAGCTGGTGGTGGGCCCATAATGGTGTGTCCTGTGATTACATGGAATGAATGGGATCTCTGGTCCAACTGAACCGATCATTGACTGTATCTTGTTATGTTCGGCTACTTGGAGACCATTTGCAGCCATTCACAGGCTTCAAGGTCGCAAACAACGAGGAACATTCTGGGCAATTCGAGAGAATGATTTGGCACCCAGATCCCCGACTTGAATCCGATCGAACATTTATGGGACGTAAACGAGAGTTCAGTTGGTACGCAAAATCCTGCACCGGCAACACCAACGCATTCGGCTGCGTGCGTGCTGACAACATGACCTTTTTAAAACGTGCACAGCTGTTGGTAATCCTGTGGAGTAACGCGCCGCAAACTAATGAGTCGCGAGCCACACGCAGCACTCACTCGCACGCAGCAGAGACACACGCACTCACTGCATTCTACGTTGTGGCGAACCAGCTATGATGTTTTACTTCCTATAAATGAGATCGCCTTGTCCTTCCGAGGAGGCCGGTGATATATGAGTAAAATGTGTAATTCGTGATCTCAGTAACATTTGAATTTGTTTGAACAGATAATCAGTTTCGGCATCAGATCTAATGAAGGCAGCAACAGTGAGAACTTATAGTCGTTGACGACGAAGCGTCCTCTGTGCCGCCGCCTATTTGAGATCTGATAATGGCTGTAAAACCGATACGCGTTATCTGTAGAAATCAGTTAAAATGTAATATTACAGCGAACTATAGAGAGTGTTTATTTACGTACAATTTTTATCTCCTCGTAGGTGTGGCGGTTTGTTCTGATCACGGTGAGAGCAGATACTCGTTATGCGCTTCCGGATTTCCAACACCAGGCACTTGTTACTTAAACGCACTTCTTTTTTTCAATTTGCACTCCAAGCGTTTTCGACAACAGGAATACAATAGGCCATGCAAAAATAGTTCAAATGGCTCTGAGCACTGTGGGACTTAACTTCTGAGGTCATCAGTCCCCTATAACTTAGAACTACTTAAACCTAACTAACCTAAGGACATCAAACACATCCATGCCCGAGGCAGGATTTGTAACTGCGACCGTAGCTGTAGCGCGGTTCCAGACTGTAGCGACTAGAACCGCTCGGCCATCCCGGCCGACCGGCCATGCAGAAAAAGTGATTTTAATGTAAGTAGCTTGTTCTTGTTCTTTTTGGTCTGCTGAATCATAATATGATAAAAAGCTGTATCGCCCATTATTTTTTTAATTAACACGCAGTTTTTAAGAATAACATTAATTTTTAACAATTTTAATGATATATATTTCACATACCATTTGAACTGAAAACTACTGCAGTATAACTAGCTCCTTGGCTCTTTTTTTCGCAAAATAACGTCCGAGCCATACTTTGAACGGAAAATTACTATGAATGAGAAGCAACTTGTTTATCACCCAAGGATATTTTACAAAGTTCTTAGGTAACATGCTAGAAAAGTTAAAGAATTGATGCGCCTTAAGGTTTTGAACAATCATGTCATTAAAATTTAGATATCAGTGAGGAAATAGGTGAGCGCTTTCATCAATGCATCAAGGTGACGAAGAGACGGTATCTTAGGCGCAAGACGATGCGAGAATACAGTTAGCCGCATCACCGAGACTTAGACCAGGCAATTTTTCGAATGGATGCTTCACTACACTTCCAAGTGACACAGGTATAGGACATTATTTTTTTAACATAGTCACCAAGTCGTTGAGTTCCTCGACAGTAGAAATCCGCTCCTTGGTCACCGAGCCAGATGTTCTTTCACCTTACCGACAAGATGGAAACAAAGTGGCGCGCTATTTGGACTTGTCAGTCAGCATCACGGACTTCCGTGCGGCATGGTCAGCTTGTGGGCACCATTTCACTACGGGTGGACACGACATTGTATTTGGTCCGTACACCGCCAGAATTTCGTCAAGGACACATTCGTTTAAGTCATCAATTATGCTGCAAATATGTGCTACGAAAATCTGAATTCGAGAAAAGGGCGGCAGTTCTGGCTATTAAGTGTACGGGTATCATGTCTGCCGACTGCCTGGCGCCGGAGGTATAGCACACGAGCCGCGTCCAGTGATTTCAGCACTGTGTGGTCACGTCTTGCCAACTAAGGGAGAACTTGGCCTTGGCTTATGCAGGGCGACGGGGTTGGCTGCGTCAGTCACCCCACCTGAGTTAGTATCCTCCCACTTGGTGGGAGCCACAGCGAAATGTTGCCAATAATTTAGCCAAGCCCACTGATACGTACGTGACGTTGATAGAGATGGAAGAACGAGTGGTAGAAAGTTCCGGTCGTTCCTAGCACAGACTTGGTGACTGTGTTAAAAAATAGTCTCACTTTGAAGTGTAGCGAGGCATCCAGTAAAAGTTACTTGGCTTGCCACAATAATGGGTAATTTAATTTTCGAACGCCGCTCGTGAAGTAGGGTACATCTTAGTGGGTGAGTAGCTGTTCTGCAAATTTACAATCACAACGTTAAATTGGCCGATTCAGGTTTGGTACTTCAGGATAAGCCATTTTTTATTAATCATTTCACATGGATACATTCGTTATACAGGGTGTAAATTTTAAGTTGACAGACCAGAATAACTCGAAAAGTAAGCTTCACACGAAAAAATGTGGAAAATCCGAAGTTGATTGTTTTCGAGGGGGACCTCTGCTGGTGCTAAAATTAGCCCGCCACCCCAGCCCCCTGAGAGTGGGGCGGGAGGCAACTTTAAAATTTCAAATGGGAACCCCCATTTTTTATTGCAGAATCAGATTCTACACAAAAAAACTAAGTACATTTTATCTTAAACATTTGTTTTGATTCTTGGTAGTTGGCGTTGTAATTCAAGAAAATCCATGTTCTCATTTTTGCGTCGAAAATGGTTACCGATAGATAAAAAATACTTATTTACTTCGTAAGTAGGATGTTTGGTTAGTTAGTTAGCTTGTCAGATGATTTGTTGGATAATTAAAAGTTGAAACAAACAAAACTTATCCGAATATGCGGGAAAAATTAACATTTGGGTTAACTGTGTAAAACCCTAATTCCTCCCTCTCAAACCCCACCTTATGGGGAGGGAGGGAGACTTTTAGTTTTTGCGAATCAAAATTTACAAAGTAAATAAGTATTTTTTATTCATCCGTAACATTTTCGACGCAAAAATGAGAACATGGATTTTCTTGAATTACAGCGCCAACTACCAAGAATCAAAACAAATGTTTAAGACAAAAGATACGTAGTTTTTTTATGTAGAATCTGATTCTGCAATAAAAAATGGGGGTTCCCATTTGAAATTTTAAAGTTGCCTCCGGTCCCACCCCCAGGGGGCTGGGGTGGCGGGCTAATTTTAGCACCAGCAGATGTCCCTCTCGAAAATAATCAACTTTGGATTCTACACATTTTTTCGTGTGAAGCTTATTGTACGAGCTATTCTGGTTTGTCAACTTAAAATTTACACCCTGTATACCACGTATTCATTCCTCCGATTGGCTATGTCCTACTAACTTTATTATTTTTGTTATGTTTCTTGAAAGAATGGAGGTAGCTACAGCCTCTCGCATCCTGTTTGGAAATGAAGTGGTATACATTTTTGCGGTTGTCATCGGTTGATCCATTCGTATATCCAAGGCTATTTGTGAGTTTTAGAACCCCCTAGCTACATTACGAATGTTGCGCAGCTTCATTCATGCGATGCAAAGAATTCGAAAGGATTAAGATGACCTCCAAAGATCAGTTTACCCGATGAAATGAATATGCTAGAAATACGTATTAAATGTTTCTAGCAAGAAAATAAAACTAATGGCATTCTGAGGGAAATATCCTGTCCGATCAAAAATTGTTTTAGGTAACTTAGTTTCAGAAAAACTCTCTCAAATCTCTCATTTGGGCTGTGCTAACTTTCATATTTAAAATAAAATTTACCATTCCAAGCTGTATGTTGTGCTTTTACATGAACACTGAGAGAATGTACAAAGAAAGACCACCATGAAAATCTATAAAGTGATGGCGATTCGTGTGTTATCATATTGTAGTGGAAGCTAGATTCCCACAAAAAAAACAAGAAAATAAAATTCAGACACAGCAGATATGAGGTCCCTACGGCGGACGAAGGGGTGCCCGAGAAGCGACTTGATTAGAAATTACGATATTAGAACAGAAGTAAATATTTTCATCATGAATGAAAAACTGAAGAGTATCGCCATTATTGGAGACACGACCACATGAGAATGCCAGGTCACAGAACTCCCCGTAAGATTCTGAACTACAAGCCGAATGGGAGAAGAGATACTGGAAGACGTCGGAAAAGTGAGAATGATTTTATTTCTGTGTTCGGAACAGACAGTAGCATCATCGTTCAGAGGAAGATGATTATATTGGTTGTTGTTGTTGCTGTTGTTGTTGTTGTGATCTTAAGTCCTGACACTGGTTTGATGCAGCTCTCCATGCTACTCTATCCTGTGCAAGCTTCTTCATCTCCCAGTACCTACTGCAACCTACATTCTTCTGAATCTGCTTAGTGTACTCATCTCTTGGTCTCCCTCTACGATTTTTACCGTCCACGCTGCCATCCAATACTAAACTGGTGATCGCTTGATGCCTCAGAACATGTCCCACCAAGCGATCCCTTCATGTACACAAGTTGTGCCACAAACTCCTCTTCTCCCCTAATTCTATTCAATACCTCCTCATTAGTTATGTGATCTACCATCTAATCTTCAGCATTCTTCTGTAGCACCACATTTCGAAAGCTTCTATTCTCTTCTTGTCCAAACTATTTATCGTCCATGTTTCACTTCCATACATGGCTACACTCCATACAAATACTTCCAGAAACGACTTCCTGACACTTAAATCCATACTCGATGTTAACAAATTTCTCTTCTTCAGAAAAGCTTTCCTTGCCATTGCCAGTCTACATTTTATATCCTCTCTAATTCGACCATCATCAGTTATTTGGCTCCCCAAATAGCGAAACTCCTTTACTACTTTAAGTGTCTCATTTCCTAATGTAATTCCCTCCGCACCACCCGACTTAATTCGACTACATTTCAGTATCCTAGTTTTGCTTTTGTTGATGTTCATCTTATATCCTCCTTTCAAGACACTGTCCACTCCTTTCAACTGCTCTTCCAGGTCCTTTGCTATCTCTGACAGAATTACAATGTCATCGGCGAACCTCAACGTTTTTATTTCTTCTCCATGGATTTTAATACCTACTCCGAATTTTTTGTTTTGTTTCCTTTACTGCTTACTCAATATACAGATTGAATAACGTCGGGGAGATGCTACAACCCTGTCTCACTCCCTTCCCAACCACTGCTTCCCTTTCATGCCCCTCGACTCTTATAACTGCCATCTGGTTTCTGTACAAATTGTAAATAGCCTTTCGCTCCCTGTATTTTACCCCTGCCACCTTCAGAATTTGAAAGAGAGTATTCCAGTCATCATTGTCAAAAGATTTCTCTAAGTCTACAAATGCTAGAAACGTAGGTTTGCCTTTCCTTAATCGTTCTTCTAAGATAAGTCGTAGGGTCAGTATTGCTTCACGTGTTCCATCATTTATACGGAATCCAAACTGATCTTCCCCGATGTCGGCTTCTACCAGTTTTTGCATTCGTCTGTAAAGAATTCGCGATAGTATTTTGCAGCCGCGACTTATTAAGCTGATAGTTCGGTAATTTTCGCATCTGTCAATACCTGCTTTCTTTGCGATTGGAATTATTATATTCTTCTTGAATTATGTTGGTAACGATGACAATGATGCTGAAGTGTTACTAGGTGGCAAAGCCTCACCGTAGTGGCAGGTCGTAATTCCCCACTAGTTTTCACTTTGCGCAAATATCGATACGATTCCGTTGACAGTGCCGCAGTGGGTCCCCAACCACATCTTAGTCCAATTACAGCCAGTGATCCGTCTCCTACGGCTTCGAGGTCGATTGGATGTTAATCGCTTACCTTCCGCTTTCCGTTACGGCGAGGAAGGGTCCACGTCGGGCTACGGAGATGTGCCAACTGTTTGCCGGTGGGGGCCGGGCGGTAAGCGTGTGTGTCGGCTTTAAATAAGCGCGAGTGTTTGCCTGGCCGGCGTCCAGCGCACAGAGGCAGGAGTAGAGGCACAGGCAGAGGCAGAGGAGTCCACCGCGTCCCGGGGAGGACCGCGGCTGACTCACAGCGGGCCGGCGCCGCCACCGCTCCCCGCTCCGGCTAAAACCGACCGTCCGGGCCCGCGCGCTCCAATTAACGCCATTACCGCTGTCCGTTCCGCATCGCGGCTCGCACATATAGCGTGGCACCCTGTGACATTAACTATGACGTGTGGCGAGGGGGAGGGGGGATACAGTCTGAGCGCCATTCACTACTGCATGCTACAAATCCAACTCGTAGATTTAATCAATGTAACATGACGATTTGATGGCTTCAGTAGATTCCACGTCTGTGGTCCCGAAGTTGATTTGTGCTGCCAGGTTTCTGTAACTCTGCAGAATATAATTAATGATAAATGAAAACGAGTCTTCTTAGCTCAGTATTTATTTTGAAAACATCTCACAAAAGGCCATCGTGGGTGACATCGCACATTCTTGCACACTGTCGACAACCTACAATTCATCGGCCTTCAGGAAAATTAAAAGCACTGCAGGTCTACGCGACCTACCATAACAGCGAGTGGGAAGTTTGGCGTCTGTCCAAAATGTATTTAAAGACATCCCTCTCCTCACCAGCTTAAGGGGTGTGATGTCACTAAAGGAAGTATATTTAATTATAGAACAAAGATGCCTGAAGAATGAGATTTTCACTCTGCAGCGGAGTGTGCGCTGATATGAAACTTGCTGGCAGATTAAAACTGTGTACCGGACCGAGACTCGAACTCGGGACCTTTGCCTTTCGCGGACAAGTGCTCTCTTGGTAGAGCACTTGCCCGCGAAAGGCAAGTGCTCTCTTGGTAGAGCACTTGCCCGCGAAAGGCAAAGGTCCCGAGTTCGAATCTCGGTCCGGCACACAGTTTTAATTTGCCAGGAAATTTTAAGATGCATGCAGGCTATCTCATTTATATTAATATTAATTCAAAGAGTTTTTCGTTGCATATTTATTTTGTCTGAATGTGTATTAATGTTTTAGCAATCCATACTAGAGTCCATTATTATTTCCATCAATATGAATGCCATCTTGGCAAACTATTAGGTCTATAACTTTGCTTCCGCCGTTTTGCAATAGACGGCAGTAGCGGCAAGTGGGGCTCGCGTGGTTGCTCATAGGTTTAATACAATAAGCTTAGCCATCTGTAAAAATAATGCCATAAAAATATTAGTCGGTTTGTGACTGCATCATAAGGTTATTCTCGATTAAGTACGTCAACTTACGTACCCACTTCTCGCCATTTGCGGGAAGTTTTAATTTTCTGCTTTAACCTGAAGAAATCTGCGGCTGTGGGTCTTAAAATGCTGGGTAAGACCAATGGTGAGGGAACTATTAGTAGAAGAACGTGCAGAGAATGTTTTCAACGCCTCAAGAACGGTGATTTTGATGTCGAAGACCGGAATGGCGGGGGAAGACAGAACGTTTACGTAGCTACTTAAACAGACCAAGACAGTCACAGGACATCATTATCGAAAGCAATTGATGCGTTCGAGCCCAGAACTGTGACACAAACGGCCACAATACAGCGATAGACACGTAAAGGTAATTTTTCAGCAGTTCAGTGCTCGACCCCATGTCACAAAACCCGTCAAAATATACATGGAAACGTTGAAATAAGTCCTGTTCCTCCCGCCGAATGTAGTGGTCAGCGATGGTCAATACCATGAATCATAATTTTTTTGTAAGTTTTTCACAATAAAGCCTCGAACTTCGAGAAAAAACGGCGAAGCAAAGTTTTAGACCTAGTAAAATAAGTGAAATTTAGAAAAAAAATGTAAACGGCAGATAACGTAGTTAAAAAAGGCCACACTTTGCAGTAATTTGCACGCTAATTTCTAAATTGATCTTTGATATTGAGAGTCTTTAATGTTTCTGAAGTTACGGATGATTTAATATTTTGATTTAATGTATATTAAAGTAATAGTAATTCACTTGGAAAGCTTGTATATCTATAACTTGATCTTCGGTATTTCAGCATCTGCTGAATAATGCTAAATAAATATGACTTTTCAAAACACTAGAAAATGAATCTAAATGTTACGCAACATCTTCCTTTGTTTACCTGTGATACAACTTGGGAATTACGCAAATAAGTTGATCCGCCATGAATCCTATTACGGCCTTCAGAACCAAAATATAAGGTTACGTATTAAACTGATTTCAACCGTTCGGAACATGGATTTCTTGGAGGATCCTAAAATACAGTTAAAGTTGACTGTATTGGATCAGCAAGCAACCAGCAGCAGTGCTCTGTCGGCATAAATGTGTTGTATGTATAGAGAAAATGAAATACGATTGATATAAATTTAGTTACGTTCAAAGAGTTTGTTTTTGTGGGCCATGAATGACGTTCCTTTGATAATGGATAATCGATTATGAAACTATATCATAATCTACACCTGACACTTGTAACATGCACATAACGCACAACCGTACAAATCTTACACTAACCAGGAGAAACTAATCAACGCCCCCATCTCGAGGTCGTGCGGTAGCGTCCTCGCTTCCCACGCCCGGGTTCCCGGGTTCGATTCCCGGCGGGGTCAGGGATTTTCTCTGCCTCGTGATTTGGGTGTTGTGTGCTGTCCTTAGGTTAGTTAGGTTTAAGTAGTTCTGAGTTCTAGGGGACTGATGACCATAGATGTTAAGTCCCATAGTGCTCAGAACCATTTTTTTGAAACTAATCAACGGAAAGAGTTTTAGTGTTCCGCCAGATTAAAATCCAAAAAAATTGTGGCCTTGTATGAAGTCAGTAAGTGGAAAGAAATCATCAGTCAATCGCTCAGTGACCATAATAGCACCTAAACGAGAGATAACAGAGAGAAGACCGAAATACTGCATTCACTATTCCGAAACTATATCACCGCCGAAGACCGTAATACGGCTCCTTCTTTCAGCAATCGCACGAACTTCGAAGTGGCGGATGCAGAGATTAATGATTGCGGAATAAAGGCGTCTGGTTCGGCTGAAACATCTACGAGATTCTACAAAAACTATGTGGAAGAACATGCTCCCCTTCTAGCAGTTGTCTATTATCGATCCCTGGAACAACAAAGGATACCAATTGACTAACGAAAGCACGGGTCATTCCCCATTTCCAAAAGAGTCGTCGAGATGATACACATAACTGAAAGCCTATAGGCTGACGTCATATAGTCATGCTTTACAGCGTTTCTGTAGAACTAAAATCTTCTCTATAAAAACCAAAATAGATTCTGTAAACAGAGATCTTACGAAATACTGCTCTGAGTCGTGTGAGGACTTGCTAGGAGACAGAACTCAATGCGTTTTTCTTAAAGGGACAAAATCGGCGAGTGCAAAGGTACGAGGAGCATTAATTTTTTTGCTCGTTCAGTATCGGTTGAACGCAGAATTTGCTGTGGGACGTCGTGGAATATTCCCTCTTCAGCCCCTAGAGTTTCATGAAGTTCCAATACGTGGCGACTCTATATGTAGCTGGCGTCCACAACGGAGGTGCGTTCCAAGCAGAGAGATGTCATTAAGTTTCTTTTGGCGGAAAATCAGAGCATCGCAGATATTCACAGCCACTTGCAGAATGTCTCTGTAGACATTTGGTAGACATTTGGTTTTCCGCCAAAAGAAACTCACAGGCACTTGCAGAATGCATACGGAGAATGCCGGCCAGCGGCACACAGCTGTGACTCTTGCAATACTGGAACGTGTGGACACTCTCAACTAAGGTGATCGACACATCACAATCAAGCACCTCGCTTCTCAACTGGACGTCTGTTGGTAATGCTCTTCCACCAGCTGGACTATAAACGGCAACGAAGGATCATCTGTGCGGAATTGCTTGAGCGTTACGAGGCTGAAGGGGAGGTTTTTGATTCAGCATACGTTGGCTCCGATCTCAACCAGTAGAAAGGTACTACGCAGGCGTACAGTGTGTCCCAGTAAGATGGCGTAAGTCGGTCGCGTTGAACGGAGATTATGTTGAAAAATAGGCATTTTTAGCTAAAAGTGCGAGCAACAATATGTGTACTGGAATCCTGAATGAAACCAACTTGCTTCCAGAGAAAATGTGTTGCATTACTTAATGAATGCCCCTCGTAACTTCTGGAGTACCCTAAGGGACTACTGTAGAATCATTAATATTTGCGTTGTTTATAAATGACCTAGTGGGTACCTCTCGAAGCCCCGTGAGATTGATCACAGACAGTGTTGTCCATAACAAAGTTGCAACGCCAGAAGATTGTTGCGAAATGCAGGAAGACCTGCTGAGAGTCGACTTTTGGCTCAGGGACTAGCAGCGGATTCTAAACGTAAGTAAATGTAAGATACGGCTCGTAAAAAATCGAAGAGATCCATTACTGCTGGATTACGTTACTGGTGAAAAACTATTGCAAACAGCAACTACCGTAAGATACCCAGGCGATGCGACCTAAAGTGGAATGGCCACCTACAAAAACTGTAAGCAAAGCAGATGCCAGGATCAGATTGGAAGAATGTAAGTGATCCACGAAGTCAGTCTGGCATCCTCACCAGTTTGGGTTAATGGTGGTGAGTCGCATTCGTCGCGGGACCGCTAAGGCCGCGCACTGCGTGAGCGACAGCGTACGACGTCTGGAAATGGGACATTCGTGTTACAAGCAGTAACACGTGTGCCAGGGGCTTGAGGAGTATACTTGTAGCTGTAGGGCGATGGTTCACAGCCTTTCTGAGACACGTAACCATCCTCCCCCCCCCCCCCCTCCCCCAAGTGCAATAAGGAAATGCCTAGCACCCGTAAATGATATTTAGTTTTTGTGTATGTTTCATTAAAACAGGAACCAGTGAGACAATTGGCACAATTTATTTGCAACATATTTTTTACAGAATTATGAGACAATTCACAACACACTGAATGCTACCTGCAACTGCTTCTCAGAATAGAAAGCTAATTGTTAACATTGAGGCAGGACATGGCTTACAAAGCATGGTTCATCAGCACATCTCGTGTCCCTAGCGACCTTGCTTAACCTACACGCTGTAGCTTCATTTAAAATTAATCAAGATAAAATGTCTACACTATTCACACAGTTTGTAAATTAGCTTTGTTGCTGTACTCTTTACTTCTGAAAAGACAAAAATTGGAAAACCTAAAGCTGCCAATTCTTCTAGTCTGACCATTGCCAATTAAGGCAATAGTAATACTGCGGTAGGACCACAGCAGTGTAGTACCCATTACAGAGATACTGTTGTGGTGTCAGTATGCCCATTTACTACACCAAAGTGAATAACGAAGCACTTTCCGGCCCACTGTGGGATTTGCCACAGGTGGGATAAGGCCTTTTTATGAGATACTTAAGAATAAATGATATACACCGAAGAGCCAAAGAAACTGTCACACCTGCCTAATTTCGTGTAGGGCCACCCGGGAGAACACAGAAGTGCTGCAACACGACGCGGCATGGATTCGACTAATGTGTGACCTTGTGCTGGAGGGAACTGACACCATGAATCCTGTAGGGCTGTCCATAAATCCGTAAGAGTACGAAAGGTGGAGATCTCATCTGAACAGCACACTGCAAGGCATCCCAGATATGCTCGATAATGTTCATGTCTGGGGAGTTTGGTGGGCAGCGGAAGTGTCTAAAGAATGTTCCTGGAGCCACTCTATAGCAATTCTGGACGTGTGGGGTGTCGCATTTTCCTGCCAGAATTGCCCTAGTCCGTCGGAATGCACAATGGACGTGAATGGATGCAGGTGATCAGACAGAATGCTTACGTACGTGTCACCTGTCAGAGTCGTATCTAGACGTATCAGGTGTCCCATATCACTACCACACCATACGCCCCACACCATTACAGAGCCATCACCACCTTGAACAGTCCCCTACTGACATGCAGGGTCCATGGGTTCATGAGGATGTCTCCATACCCGTACACGTCCATCCGCTCGATACAACTTGAAACTAGACTCGTCCGACTAGGCAACATGTTTCCAGCTATCAACATTCCAAAGTCGGTGTTGACGGGCCCAGACGAGGTGTAAAGCTGTGTGTCGTGCAATCATGTAGGGCAGCCAAATGGGCCTTCGTCTCCAAAAGCCCATATCGATGATGTTTCGTTGAATGGTTCACATGCTGGCACTTCTTGTAGGCCCAGCATTGAAATTTGCAGCAGTTTGCTGAAGGGTTGCACTTCTGTTACGTTGAACGATTCTCTTCAGTCATCGTTGCTCCCGTTCTTGCAGGATCTTTTTCCAGCTGCAGCGATGTCAGAGATTTGATGTTTTACAGGATTCCTGGTATTCACGGTACACTCGTGAAATGGCCATACGGGAAAGTCCCCACTTCATCGCCACCTCGGAAATGCTGCGTCCCATTGCACGTGCGCTGATTATAACACCGCGTTCAAACTCACTCAGATCTTGGTAATCTGTCATTGTAGCAGCAGTAACCGATCTAACTACTGCGCTAGAAACTTATTGTCTTATATAGGCGTTGTCGACCGCAGCGCCGTGTTCTTCCTGTATACTTATCTCTGTATTTGAATACGCATGCTTACACCAGTTTCTTCGGCGATCCAGTGTATATTCCTAAATTATATATAAGACCATTTATAATTGTAGCTTTTTGTTAATTGTGGTCATTAAATTGTACATAATTGATGTTCCTTATTGAATTATATTAATTTTCATAAAGCATAAGTTTGCATTTCTTATTTTTCTAATAAAGCAATTTTAACTTGTTTTTATTTTTCATTCTAACTTAAAAACTACTTCTGTCTGATGGAGGTTCGAATGTTGTATATTACGGTAAGTAAATGTATATTATTTGGGGTAGAAAAGAGAAAAGTACTACAGAGGCGTCAAAATAAAAATCAGAAATGAAGAAAACAAGAAGTGACACAACAATAGAAGTAATTAATAATTACCTAATAACAACTCACGTTCGAAGGGAACAGACCACGTGCCGATATTACTATTGTATAGAATATAATGGAATTTACTGCGAAAAAAAACTTATTTGAATTTAAAGGCAGCTTATGCTATTTCAATTTAAGTCTTATAGAATTCTTTCGGTTGATTTTTCTCAAGTGTTGCATTTTTAAGTTGTGTCTCTGTTCTTGACTGGGTGCGATATAACATGAACCGTGCCTCTACATCTGCTATAAGATAAAAATCCCTCGTGGTATGGAACCCAGCGAACAATTTACGCGTAGTTTTCATATTTTCACGACTGTCACCCCACAAAATGCTCTGTTGCATGATCCGGCGCCCTAAACTGACTTGTACGTTACGCTTCGTGGTAACACCGCCTGCGTCTGGTCTATGGCCCAACCAAAGACTTTTCGGGATCAGCGGGAAAGGCTTTTCCCATATCCATGATCTCCTACACGCAGACGGTCTGCTCTGACGGAATGTCGTTGCTGCCTTTGTCAGTAATCGTCCGACTGTTGGCAACCGCTACGACTGTACCGCAGTGAGGACACACACACACGTCAACATATATCAGCGTCTTCAGTCAGTGAGAGCACAGGTAGAGCCGGCGAAAACGAGACGTTAGACCCGACCGCCGAAACACACGCTCACACAGGCGGGTGGTCATGGCCGTACGCAAAGACGAGTCTGTCGCTTATGAATGGGCTCCTCTATATCTGGGAGCAGTAATGGGATGCGGAGGTCATCTGGGACTAGCTGCCTGTCATAAGAACAGTGCCTCGTGGTTTAAGGCTAGAGAAGAATGCCAGGCTGACAACTTCCTAGCAATTTATTCTATTCACAGTCAATTTCTCTAGGACATGGATACAATACCTAATTTAGCTGTCCATACTAAAGTTATGATGTTACGCGTATACATTCACGTGGCAAATCACTATTTAAACAGAAAAAAAGTGTTCACTACACAACAGTTCATTAGAATGTCGTCTCATCTAAGATAAACGGTGTTTCACAATGTTTTGACGATTTGAAATTTGAATAACACTCAAACTAATGGCGAGTCGAAGTTGATAGTATTACGCAAGGTACAATATTTATTCAAGTTTACTTCTGAAATACTGTATCGGACACATGACGACCATTCGCGGCTACACACTACTCGAGGCGTTTCACACAGTTTTTGAAAACATCTTGTGGTGTCACCGCCAGGCACCACACTTGCTAGGTGGTGGTTTTAAATCGGCCGCGGTCCATTAGTACATGTCGGACCCGCGTGTCGCCACTGTGTGATCGCAGACCGAGCGCCACCACAAGGCAGGTCTCGAGATACGGAATAGCACTCGCCCCAGTTGTACGGACGACTTTGCTAGCGACTACACTGACGAAGCCTCGCTCCTTTGCCGAGCAGATAGTTAGAATAGCCTTCAGCTAAGTCCATGGCTACGACCTAGCAAGGCGCCATTAGCTTTACATAGCAATTGATACTTATCGTATAAAGCATGTCTCATCAAGAACGATGTATACAACAAGGATGGATTAAAGTTAAGTATTCCAAAAGCTACGTACTTTTCTTTATAGCATTCATTACGTATCCTGTTTCAGACCTCACGCCGTCCTTCGTGTGTTTATAGCGTGCATTGCGGTCCCCTCAAATCACACTGTGTCGCCACTTCTGTCGACACATCACATCTTTCGTAACTGCTGGAGAAATTCTGGAAATTTCATCGTGAATTTGCTCTTTTAACTGTTGCAAGCTTTTCGGCCGGTCGGAGTACACTCTCGCCTTCAAATAACACCGCAGCTAAAAGTCTGGCATGGAGTTCGGCCGGCTTTCCGAGGGGCGATTAACTTATTGTCGACTTACGGTTTATAATGTCTTGACCTGCTGAAGCAGACAATGACCATTCCGGCGCCTATTATATTGTAAAACAACTGTGCACCTTCTGATAGTTGCGTCGTTGTAGCATATTATGGACATGGTAAAAGATGATATTTGGCAGTGTTAATTTACTGTGTAACTGGTTTTTTTTATACCGGTCTCCCATTCTAAATTTTCTTCTTTATATGTATTGTGCTGTGGACATTCTGTCAGCTGAACAATGCAAGTGGTATGCATACGAAAATGCTATCTGATGAAATGAGCCGCCAAAACTGTCTGGAAGCGTGTATCTGTATTCCAGCTAACTTTCACTAAATTTATTAGAAAATTTAAAGTTGTATACTCAGGAAACTGAGTACTATGCGGTGCAGTGAACAATGCTACAATGCGTTTCTTGCAATACTGACACACAGAACTAACAGACAAAAAATTCTGCATAAAGTTACAAACTGATCTTTGCAGGTAAAACGCTCAAAATGTTTCTGCTGAAACGCTCCGTAAAGTAACAAGACTGACCATAAGAAACACTGAATGAAACACACGCAGACATGTAACACTGCAGTGTCAGAATAAGAATGTCTTAGAAGGAAATGAAATCTGAATTAAACTTCAACTGAACTGACACTGATGATAATTCTGAAACGCGATGCTTGACTGCAAATAATTTTATTGCGTCCTAACGGCGATGTTAAAGTGCCCTAACAAACTTCCGTGACTTACTTTGTGGCATCGACAATTCGGTACTGTTCGAAAGGAGTGAATGTTAAAACGCAGTGCAGCAGCAAAGTAGCTAAAGAAAATCTTGTATAAATGCAATGCAAGGAAAGCCACTACGCTAAGGACATCATACTTTAAGCTCGATCGACTGTGTTCCATTAATTACAATTCGGTGACACACGATTATAAAATAAAACTGTAGTGAGGGGACGATGAAAGAAACTGAATTTACTGAATGATATGGGAGCGAGTAGCATTTCAAAACTATATTCTGGAACTCACTTTTATCAGTTACAACAGTCTTTACAAAACTTTGCCATGTAGTTCGTGAATGATATGGTAAAGAAATGATGAATCTACAACTCTGAGTCTAAGCCACATAAGCAGACAATTCTGTTTAATCTCGTATCGATAGTCAAACTAACCCGAGCAGTAAAGGAAAATTGTAATGAAAATTAGCCTTTCAGAAATTCATAATAAATTACGCGTGAGCAAGTAATGCAGCGGCAACATTACCTGAATATCTTTTAACTTCTAAAAGCAACCTTTAAGAGACCTTCTTTCCAAAAGTCACTATCCTCTGTGTTTGCCTCTCCGTGTTCTGCTACTTATTCTCAAACCGCTCATCGGCGTGACCGACACCAGACTCTCCAACTTATCTCGAATACTACACAGGCAACGACAATATCACTGGCAACCAAAGATCATGTTGCTTGCACTCAGAACCCCTGCGGCGTAACATATCGACTATTAAAGACTTCTGTCGGAGAAAGTCATGTCTCTGTGTGAAGATCTTTGTAACATGTAACAGTTATTTAGCACATTCTAAATGCTGGCAAAGTTTCATTATCATAGCTTATATGCATACATATCCTGTAAAAGCGAGTGATGCGGTACCAACTGGCCATCACAATCGAAGCAGAGAGATGGATATTAACAACAAAAACCGTGTATACTGTCATAGTGAGTACAAAACTAAATTTTGGATCCAAATCGGCAGATAAACAATACTCACGGCGATGCATTAAAGCATGTTCCATCATTTTGTCACAGACGCCCTCTGAAAATGAGCTTGAAACGCTTCGAAAGCCCGTTCATGAAACGAATAAATAACAATTTCAAAAAAGTGACTGGTTTCAGTTTTATGTAACAGTCATCCTTCACCTGCTCCATACATGAATGGAATAGTTAGGAACCCTAATAACTGGTACAAGGGGACATACTATCTGCCTTGTATCTCGCAGTCGTTTGCAGCATATAAATGTAGATGTAGGTGTAGAATCTAGCGGCTTCGTTGTAGTAGTTGATAAATCTTGAGTCTGTTGCTTTTGGTGATAAATCTTGAGTCTGTTGCTTTTGGTGTGAGCATCAATGAAACTGCAATTGAAATGGCTAACGATTGTTTACGGTGAAATAATGAGTTCCATAGTGTATAGGGATGCCACCTATTTTCAGACAGAAAAAAACAAACGAACTGTAGACTACGTTGCGTAATCATGCCTCCCCAAAACTACAGTTAATTATTATTGTTGAAAATACAGTTGTTTCTCACTTTTGAGTATCAAGTATTACTTTCATATCACAAGCCAAATTACACTTTCCTAAACTCAAAACTTATGTGCACTGCTCGTAGATTTGCAATCTGTCATACGTCCAACCTTTGTATCTGCACAGCGAGCGTACTGATGTGTGCAAACTTAGCTTACCACTTCGTGCGCAAATGGACAAAACATCTGAGCTGTCTTCTCAAGCCCAGAACAGATATTCTAAATAAATATGAACTGGGACCTGTAAGGTAGCTAATATCCGGTGCGGATTGTAACAAAAATCATTACAATTGCTGCTGTCACGTAACTAGAACGCATGAATTAATAATAGTGATAGTTTGGGGTCGATTCTAGAAAGACACAACAACTATTCCTTTTTTATTCTACATATAATTTATCAACTCTGCTTTCAGGGGTCAAGTGATACACAAAAATCATGTTCAATTACTTTTGACACTCACTAACAAAATATTTAATTCTTGGACGTATTGAAATGACGCTTATTAAAATTGTTATCTCTACACATGAAAAAAAATTTTATCACAGGAAGGAATGATTATTAAAATCCTCATCAGCTCATTTAAATCCATGTTGTTGTAATTGAGTTGGTGGAGATTAAATTTACTTTTTGAACCCTGAAAAAAGACCTATCATGTAAGCAATGTGAGGGTAGGTTAGTATCCAAGCTTTTGATATTTGATGGTCAAAGCATACGCAAGTTGAAGTGAGCAAAATCTAGACTCAACGTTTACTATGGCCTAATGCGCGATGGTACTTTACTAAGAGGCATCTGCAACTGCGTTGTCTCTGTGCTGGTTCTGAAACGCTTAATTCCCTACTCTGGCCTTGACTGAACTCACTCAGTCGCAACTTCACTGCATTCCATGGAACGTTAATCTTTCCCTAGTTGAAATAATGGCTGTTGCACACTCGCTATGTGTTGGAGCGACATGCACAATTTCTTTGCCCGCAAAAATTCCCGGGGGAATAATTAACTACCGCTTTGCTATCTGTGGCCACGATAAGTGAAGCGTGTCGTCCTGACTTTGGAGAAAGCAAAGGTATCAACATCCTTGCTTATTTCCACACACTTGTGCGGTCTGCCAAGAGACGAGAGAGAGATAGAGATTTTAGGTCTCAAAATGCTTTTATATAATGGGGATCTCTCCACCGTGTCGAGTCTGCATCGCCAAGTATGGCTTCAGCCAATCACTGTCTCGCTAGAGGTGAATAAATTTTTGTTTTTCTTGCTGGGTTGCAGCCTAGCCCTGTTAATGACGTGCTGCCACTTACCCTCAGTCCCGGCCATTTTTACATTAAAAGGAATAATGTATTGTTCTTGCCTTATCCCTTTCTGTGCTGAAGCTTGCCGTTCTCTTGCTAAATGAGAGTTTTACGATATCATTAATCACTTGCTCGGTTCATCTCCAAAATACTTTTCACTTTAACTTGTTTGTTCATGGCAGTCCATATATTGGTAGATATTGTTTTGCTAGTTTACGGTACATAAAATTAACTGAAATTGCCTTTTGTTGACATAAAATAATTATTATTTTCTGAGGCTCTCATACTGTATCACCCCGTCATTATGGATCAAGCTCATGTAAGCTCTGTAAAATCTGGACGCCTTACAAATCTTAAACGCGATCTGCGTTCGATCCAACTTAGCAACTGAACTGTACTTTCTTCGACTTAACACTAAACTGATTAATGCCAATAACTTCCCTAGGCTGTCGTTCAGCACAAAACTGATGACACACGAAGTGATTCACCTCTTTGAACTTATTAAATTGTCTGCTAAAAGGTAATAATGAACTAATGTTTTGATTACATAGTGATACAACATTATTAAGAGTTTCTTCGATAACGTTATGAATAAAATCTGAATCTTAATTTTGTAACAATTAATAATAGAAAAGAAAAATTTTTGTGAGCAGTCCCTCCATCTATTATTACAATAGCCAACCAAAACACAAATCGATTCAGTTGACACAATTTCTAACGATAGCAGCAGTGTCGTTTCTTCCACACTCCACCTTCTGACGTCACACGCCAACTACTGACGTTCGCTCAACTGATATGTGATTCATGGGAATCAAGATGTGGCTTTAAGAGCCAGAGTTAGTACACTTTGTGTCTGCGTTAACTCTCGAGATCCCCTTCTTTCTGAAACCCGGCAATACTGATATAATCCACCGTAAATAGCTGCCGACATCTATTACGCATGTTAATTAGGGAATTCCTACTGTTATCAAGTGATTTAGGACTTTAGGCCGTTGTCTTTCGTATCGCAAACACCCTAATATCACATGGTTGAGATCTGTGATCGCATTTGGATGTTTTCCGCAGCACACCCCTGCTGGTTTACTGGCGTGAGTTACATTGTAACGTACTTATACAAAAAGCATGGATTGGAATGTTGTTGTCTAAAACTGAACTGAACTACTTTCCTATTCTTTAACTTTCATGTATGTCTGTGTTGTGATCCTGAACAATGTAAGTGGTGTACTTACGTAAACGCTATCTGATAAAATCAATCGCCAGAACTGTTTGAATCTGAATAACTGTATTTGAATTAACTTTTGCCAAATTAATTAGAAAACCAAAAACTGTATACTAAATAAGCTGCCCTGTGAAAGTCTGTATTATGCAGTCCAGTGAACAGTGCTACGATGCTTAACGTCACAGTATGAGATATGCACTACCAACACTCAACACTAACAAAACAAAAATTCTACGTAAAATTGCAAATCGAGTTGTGAAAGAATAGCTGTCAAAAATGATTATATTAAAATCTTCTGTAAATTTGGATACCAAACGGAGTAAAAAAATAGTATTGGTTTGCTGTATGCCACATATGGATTGGAAGAATTTCTGGAGTAAATAAAATCTCAAACTTTGAATATCGCTTTCACGAATGTAATACTGTACTGCGAGAATAAGACTGTCTGTACAAGAAATGAAATCTGTCCTGAGCTTTACCTAATCTTAACCTGATAATTCTGAAATGCAGAGCTTAACTGTGAATGATCTTGTTGTCCAGACTGTAATGTAGAACTCTACTCACAAATTTTCATGTCTTATCGGTAGCAACGAAAACTTGGTGCTGCTCGAAAGTGACGAACGTTAAAATACAGCGCAGAAGCAAAGCAGCTAAAGAAAAAGGAAATCCCTGAGCAGTGTGATGGAAGGACATGGAGTTATCCTAAGCACGTTAACCTTAAGCTATAGTTTTGTGCAACTGCGTTCTGCTTAGTGCAATGCGGCGACACACTCTTAGAAAACCAAATTCTTTGTGACGAGACGGTGGAAGATACTGCGTTTACTAAGTGCTAGAATTCAAAAATTATGTTGAAACTCTGATTTTCTAACAGTTGTAATCCTCTCCACAAAAATAACTTACACACAATACATTGTATGTTGTATGTTAACCAGGGACCTAGAAACGATGGAGAGGCTCCGTCCCCACTGCAGCCACAGTTGTCCACAACCCCACGACGGCTACCGCAGTCCACTTCACCCCTCCGCCGCCCCACACAGAACCCAGGGTTACTGTGCGGTTCGGCCCCCAGTGGACCCCCTAGTTAACTTCTCACACCAGACAAGTGTAACCCCTATGTTTTCGTGGCAGAGTAATGGTGGCGTACGCGTACGTGGAGTCAGTGTTTGCGCAGCAATCGCCTACATAGAGTAGCTGAGGCGGAATAAGGGGAACCAGCCCTCAATCGCCGAGGCAGACGGAAAACCGCCTAAAAACCATCCACAGACTGGCCGGCTCACCAGAGCTCGACACAAGTTCGACGGGCAGATTCGTGTTGGGGACCACGGGCTCCTTCCCATTCCGGAAAGCCGTGCGTTAGACCTCTCGGCTAACCAGGCGGGCACACAATACATTACTCTGTCTTGAGATTAGTTGCTGAACTGGTAAGGAGCACGATACTGTAGTGCCTGAGCTATTCTGAATGACGATGGAAAGCTCCTTTGGACATGCATGTATATCCAGAGGAACAGGCACTGCGGCGACTAAAGCCGTTATGAAGTACGTTGAATGTCTTCGCAATTGCGAATGTGGACAACCATCGGCTGTAGAATGGAATGACGACAGTGAAAATTTCCCACTTACCGCGAGCGGTCGCCTAACCATGTGGCTACCCGTGCACGACTCACGGCCAGACCCAAAACTCCGTATGCCATCAACCATGCGTCTACAACCTGTACTCTTACATCTATTATGTATATTCCCGTACAGGTGAAACATTTTACTTGAAAGTCGATTGCCCAGTGTCGGCGGACAAGCACAATATTGCAGTGCCTGTATTATTCTGAATTAC
The DNA here is from genome assembly GCF_023864345.2 of Schistocerca serialis cubense. Lineage (NCBI taxonomy): Eukaryota > Metazoa > Arthropoda > Insecta > Orthoptera > Acrididae > Schistocerca > Schistocerca serialis. Next base: position 374,326,185 of record NC_064643.1, on the reverse strand, counting down.
GATGCAAAGTTGCTTTGGATATGCATGTTTGCCGACACCGGGCAAGCGACTTTCAAGTAAAGTATCTCACCTATACGGGAGTAGGGGAATATACGTAATGGATATAAAAGGTTGTATTAGCATGGTTGGCGACATATGGGAGTTTAAGTGGAGTAGTGGGTCGCACACTGATAGCCACATGATGCCGCGCGGAGTGGCCGCGCGCTTTGAGCGGCCTCTCCCGCCGGAGGTTCGAGTCCTCCCTCGGGCATGGGTGTGTGTGTTGATGATAGAATAAGTTAGTTTATAGCCGGCAAGGTAGCTCAGCGTGTTCGGTCAGAGAGCTGGCTGGCCTCTGTAAAAAAAAAAAAAAAAAAAAAAAAAAAAAAAAAAAAAAAAAAAAAAAAAAAACTGAGTGAAGGGACCAACAACGAACTTCAGAGGATGTCATCTGACACGGCAAGGCGACTGCTCGTGACAATTCCGAGTTCGAGGTCCGGTCCACCTCAAACTTTTATTTTCGTCATTCCATTCTACAGTTGATGTTGTCCATATCCGCAATTGCGAATACATTTCATGGTAAAGGAGTGGCGCATTTAAAACTGTTAGTGCAAGCTATGTGAACAGATAACTTTGTTTCAACACGTCTGAACAATTTAACTCACCCAAACCAACAAAGAGAAAATCCTGAACATTAGCTTTTCAAAAACTCGTCATAATGGAGTGTGAGTCAGCTTTGCAGCAAAATATTATTTGAAAATCTTCACACTTCTCAAATCAGTCTTTGCAGAATCATATTTCCAAAGTTTAAGATCCTTTGCATTTGTATCTCTCTGCTCTGCTACCTATTTCCGGACTGCTCGGCAGTGTGACAAACACCCAGCTCACTCACTTCTCACACAACGCTTCTGGCAACGACAATGCTGCTGACAACCAAAGATAACATTGCTTGTACACAGAACCTCTGTGACGTAACATATCGGCTATTGAAAACTTGTCATGTCCAGTGAACAGATATGAAGTATGACACACCGAATAAAAAGAGAACTCACGTTACTTTCACTGAATACCAAAAATAAGCTAAAATCTTACAACTTAGAGAGTCTGCAAACGCCCCTTCCAGGTATGTGGCTGTGCAAGTGTGCATGCAGCTGACAACCACAATGGAGGACCTGTTTACAAGACGTGTTTACAGAACTCTGTGAAGCAAAAGGCGTTTGAATGACACAGAAGGGGTGTGCGTCGGTTAAGACGCTGGATTTGTGTTAGAGGGGGAATGAGGGTCACGAAATCGTCGTGATTTAGGTTTCGCGTAGCCTCCTTTAGCCAGTTTCCTTTTGAGAAGCATCGTTTCAAGATGTATTAAATGGAGCTGAGGTCAAAATACAGTTTGCTGCGTTTTCACTCTAATTGTGGTATGTTCCTTAGCGCTGGTGAGCTAGTTTTCTTTCCCATAGTAATTTAGTGCTAAACACAAGAATCGTATGCCGGCCGCGGTGGTCTAGCGGTTCTAGGCGCTCAGTCCGGAGCCGCGCGACTGCTACGGTCGCAGGTTCGAATCCTGCCTCGGGCCTGGATGTGTGTGATGTCCTTAGGTTAGTTAGGTTTAAGTAGTTCTAAGTTCTAGGGGACTGATGACCGTAGATGTTAAGTCCCATAGTGCTCAGAGCCACAAGAATCGTATTATGTGCACCGCAGCCGAGGTTCAATATGTATTATGTTCGAAACATATTTCATAGGCTGCGTTATTAACCCGCTCTTTTGTTGGCTGATCCCACTGTTATGATTTTACAGCTCACTGTGTGGTGTTGATTGCATGACTGTGCTCATTCGATCACCACGAGGGGGGAGGGGGGAGGGGAGGTGAGGGGTGGGATGTACACGTGGGAGATTTACGAATGGTCATTTTCAGTGAAATTTGTAATTTCGATGCACTATTATTCTATTCGTGTGAGGAAGATTGCAAAAATGCGTGTTTGTATATTTTGATTGAGCTTTACTATCTGTAGGAATGATGTGACGTATTCCGCTTTAGCTACTTCAACCGAGGTCCATATTTAAGTAATTTTGAGCCGCCTTGTAATCATAAAGAAGACAGATTCAAATGTGGAAGCATCCCAGTATTTTACCTTGGGAAAGTAAAAAATAAAATTTACAGCGTACCAAAGAAAGTGGAACAAGATTGCAGGCTCAGTTAAGTGATGGAAGTGACACCTCCAAAACCATGAAGAACTGCGAAGCATTATGCAAGACGTCGCAGTCGATATTACATTGTTGTGTCGTATGAGGTAGATTACTGTGTTGTTTATGATACAGCTACAAAAGCGTTACACTGTTTTACTGTTTTTCAGACATTATCATTCTGCAGTAAAGAGCTGAGTAGCTCATTACTGCACAACAATAAGAGTCTGACACCGTTTCTCCTGCACGAGGAAGAAGGATTAAACGCAAGACTGTAACACATCGACCTGCTGTCAATAAAACGTTAATAAATTTACTTTATTACGTCAAGGCCTGTGTCCAACAATAAAGTCAACAAAAAACTGTAATCAGTGTTTCAAACTATGTTAGTTAAAACATGTTTGAATATAACTTATTTTGTTCAGTGTATTGGTTCCACATGTGTTAAGCAGAATTTAAAAATTAAAATGGCGCCTTCATGCATTGGCAAACAATTTCAATCGCGACTAATTCTGGAACATAATCTAAATACATAGGTCCTGCCGTCGAGAATTTTGGCATATTGCCTTTCGTTAGGAAGCAGAACCTTTTTTTCGCTTCCTGTAAAATTATGATGTGGGCACGTGATACGATTTGAAACGATGCTCCTTATTTCACTTCTCAGTTTTCCATTTCATCTCCCAGTTTTCAGTTGAGCCAGTGCTCCATGTCTAATGACATCTGAAACGTTCCTTTGGTCCCTAATTCGGAGCTTCCCTGGCGCCACGTGAAAACACGCTCAAGATCGCGGCCAAAACCACCCACTCGTGGTGACGTACAGCGAGCGAGACAATTTACGCGACGAATTGCTCCTCGGATTTAGTTCTATACGTTTATTGACGGACTCAGATTAGTTGTCTGCACTACTGCAATACCAAATCAATGTAATTAAGCGTTACCAGCCTTGCTTTGATCCTAGAGACAGCGTTAAACTTCACAATTGATTCGAAAGAGAATAATTAAGAGCGTTGTGACAGTCTGCTTTCGGACAAGATTCCAACGTCCGAGCACTGGACCGGAATACACTGATAAGCCAAAACTTTATGACCACTGGCCACTGCGACGTTGATAGCGGCCTGGTGGCGTTGCGTGCCCGTGATGTGGTAACAAAAGTATGTAAACAGAGCAGACACGAACGGGGGATCACCCCAGCGGAGATATGGGCCGCAAATAGTGAACTCCACTGAGATAGATGACTTCGACGAAGAGCCTGTGAACATCTCGCAAACGACGAAGCTGGTCGAATATTCACGTGCTACTGTCGTAAACGTCTGCGGAAAGAGGCAGAAATTACCACTAGGCACTAAATGGTTGGGCCGGCCTCTGTGGCCGAGCGGTTCTAGGCGCTTCAGTCCAGAACCGCGCTGCTGCTACGGTCGCAGGTTCGAATCCTGCCTTGGGCATGGATGTGTGTGATGTCTTTAGGTCAGTTAGGTTTAAGTAGTTCTACGTCTAGGGGACTGATGACCACAGATTTTAAGTTCCATAGTGCTTAGAGCCATTTGAACCACGGCCACGACTCTTCACGGAACGTGGGGTTGGCTTGTCTGATCTCTAATGCAGGATCGAAGGTGATCTGTCGCATGTCTGCCGAAAGAGCGCAAACTGATGCAAGCACACACAAGTGTTGCGGAGCATACCGTTCATTGTGTACGATGGAGCTCCGCAGCAGGTCACCACTAGGTGTTCACATGTTGACCCGACGACATCGTCAATTACGACTGCATCGACCACAGGACCATCGGGATTCGATCGACGTTCGATGGGAAAATGTCGGCTCCTCGGGAGAATCACATTTTTGCTACATTATGTCGCTGGTGGTCTCCACAATGGCGCCTCAAAACGTTCAGCGGGCCACGGACGCAGGCTGGTGGGAGACATTCTCCTGCCCTTGCGTGGGACCTGTCATAGTAATCGAAGACATGCTGACAGCCAAGGGCGTAGCCAGGATCTGAACTAGGGGGGGGGGGGGGGGGGCAGGTCATACTAGTCTCAGGAAACAAGGACTCGAGACAACATACAGCACTTCTCATTAAATAAAACAGTAAACCAGTGAAAAACTGTGAATATCTTCTACGGGGGGGGGGGGGGGGGGGGGCAGCTGTCCCCCCGCCCCTGCCCCTCGCTGGGTACGCCCATGCTGACAGCTGCGAACCACCTGCACTCCTTCATGCTTGATGTCTTCCCCGTGGCCACGTAATCTTTCAGCAGTGTAATTGTCTGTGTCACAGAGTCAGAATCAGGCTACAGTGGCTTGAGGAACGTTATAGTGAACTCACTTTTATGTCTCGGTGACCAAATTCGCCTGACGTAAATCCTATGGAGCCCATCTGGGTCGCTACCGGGCGGCAATACCGCGTACGCAAATCAGCAGCTCGTTATTTACGCAAATTACATGACCTCCACAAACCTACCAACAAAGTATCGGATCCGTGATACTCACAATCAGTGATGCATTTCGTTCCAAAGACGGTCAAACAAGCTATTAAGCAGGTGGCCATAATGTTTTGGCTACTCAGTATATGTCTGCTGCTAACAATTCAACACACTACCTCCAGCTGGCTATAAACAATAGTTGGTGATAATTACCATAACAACAGAACAGGAATATACTTCAAAGTCAACAATCAAAAGGTAGCTCAAAAACACCGCGCTCAAATATTCAACGAAACAAATTTATTTGTATCACTTAACCCTGGCCAAGTCCGTCACTTTTATCCCACACCAATTCCAGCTAACTGATATCTCCACACTCTGATCTGAGGCCTCGTTTGAGCGAATAAGTTCACTCTCACTAACCTACAAGACTCCCAAAGGTAAACAGGAAAGTATCTAACTGGAACTCGCCGCCCGCACACGGGAACGCACTTACGAATGCTTTGTAAGCGTTCCGAGAGGTAAAAGTAACCTCGTTGATAACGGTGGATCATTTAACACTAGAACTCTGAGTGATAATCACTGTAAAACACGAACTCCATCCCAGACGGCCCATCTACTTCCGCTTCAACTCTGCTACGGCTGCCGACTTCTCGACTTCGCGAGCTCCAAACCGCCACACGAAATTATTTAACATTCTGGCCTGTGGTGTCATGGAATCAGTTCAGTTGGTTGTTCCCCGTTCGAGCTAACAGCACTTCTGTAAGCTGCTGCTTCATGCTAGGACTTTTAGAGCGTTCCCTGTGAGTATTGGAAAACACAGATCGTTACAGGAATTACTCGCCCTTTAGATGTGCCTGGTCCTCCCTGACCATCACTCATTTAGGGAGATTAGGAAAGCCCTCCCCCCAGCCGGAAACTGGCAACTGTAAAAGCGAACAGGGCACCACACATGGCCGTCCAGGAAATTATATGTTACACACATCGACTTCAACGAGACTGAAATCTTTGTCTTAGCCGGAACGATGTGAACTGTACGTTGTTATCATTCGTTAACTGAAGTATAAAACCTTGCCACTGACTGAGGTGTGCAGAAGTATAGTTCGGATCGCGGAATAGAATGAGCGAACCCACTTGGCAGCCGGCTTAGACAGCTGGCCGCTGGGACAACAGACCGGGGGCGTGGGAGAAATGACGGCCCAGTCTCAGACGTAACCGGTGCTGCGCCAGCCCTTCTATTTCCGTGACTTCTCGCCCGTGACGTCACTGCCGCCTCTATCTTGGCTGCTCTCGCCGCCTAATGCAACTTCTACGGAAACTGCCCACTTTCTAAGAAGCCAAGTTAAAGTGACCGGATTGGCAACGAATTTCATCCTTCTGAGCGACAGTTTGCGAGATGATAGGAAATTGAATCAAACCTTCTAGTCTTTACTGTGACAATCTACATGAGCGTGGTGATAGAAAATCTAAAATGAATGAAGTCATTACCACTTGGAAGGGAGGAAGGAAGATTTGAATTTAACGACCTGTCGACATGGAGATCTTTAGAGACGGTGCACAAGCACGAAATACAGGGTGATTCACGAAGATACGTAAATAAAACTAAAGAAAAAAGTTCAGATAAACATAGGTCCGCAAATATTTAATTACGGAGTTACGGCTAATAAAATGGTTCAAATGGCTCTGAGCATTATGCGACTTAACTTCTGAGGTCATCAGTCGCCTAGAACTTAGAACTAATTAAACCTAATTAACATAAGGACATCACACACACCCATGCCCGAGGCAGGATTCGAACCTGCGACCGTAGCGGGCGCTCGGCTCCAGACTGTAGCGCCTAGAACCGCACGACTACTCTGGCCGGCGCGTGCCACAGATTTGCTGCCCCCCGAATGCGAGTCCAGCTGGTAACCATTGCCCCACATCGCACGGTTGACTGATTCCGACCACGAGACTGGAGGCTTTGAGGCACGTGACGCGATAAGTAAAGTATGGGGGCTGGACAAAAATAAGAATACACCTCTAGAAACGCATGGTCGAACATAAATGCGGTTCCTAGTCAAGCCTGCAGGCTGCGCTGTTATGTTTGACCACTAACGGCATCTGTGCAATGTCCTCAGTATGTTGCTTCAGTCGTGGTCAGGGAAGCGTTCTGCGTAGTTGTGCGTGCATTATGTCGGAACTAAGTGAATTCGAACGCGGGAAAATTGTTGGTGTTCGTATTGTGGGTGCTTCTGAAACCAAGGCAGTCAAAGTGATGTCTCAAGAGGCACCGTATTGGGGGTTTATAATGCGTACAGGGAAAGCGGAAAAACATCGTGCGTTAAGTCTCAACGAGAACGAAAGAGTGTGTCGAGTGGTCATAATAGACGCTCATTGAAGAGGATTGTGGCGAAAAATAAGGAAACAACAGCTACGAAAGTCACTGCAGAATTGAATGTCGCACTCGCGAACCCTGCAGAAAGCAAAGCAACACGAAGGGAGCTCCATAAGCAGAGACTTGCAGAGTGAGATGGGATTCCAAAGCCATTCATCAGTGATGCAACGGCGGAGGTTCGAGTCCTCCCTCGGGCATGGATGTGTGTGTTTGTCCTTGGGTAATTTAGGTTAAGTAGTGTATAGGCTTAGGGACTGATGACCTTAGCAGTTAAGTCCCATAAGGTTTCACACACACACACATCAGTGATGCAAATGTCCATAACAGGAAAGCGGGTGCTGAAGCAATAAAACGTGGACAGTGGAACAATGGAAAAATTACATTTACTCAGATGAGTCTTGTTTTAAACTGTTTCCAACTTCTAGCCGAGCTTATGCTCCAGGAGTGAAACATGGCTGGGGTGATTACATGGGCAGCTGTATCATGGTATTTCACGCGCTTCGTGATTACTCTGCAAGGTCGCATTAGTGAGAAGGATTGTGCGACCATTTTGGATGATCAGGGCCATCCCCTTGTACAGTTTTTGTTCCCGACTGATGATGCTGTTTTACAATACGAAAAGCCTATTCACACAGCCCACACCGCCCAGGACTGATTTTCGGAGCGCAAGAATTAATAGAGGCATCTCTCCTGGCCACCTTAGTCACCATATCTTACCATAGTTAGCATATCATAATATTATTAAACGTGTGTCATCTGCACTACTGGCCATTAAAGTTGCTACACCAAGATGAAATGCAGATGATAAGCGGGTATTCATTGGACAAATATATTATACTAGAACTGACATGTGAGTACATTTTCACGCAGTTTGGGTGCATAGATCCTGAGAAATCAGTACCCAGAATAACCATCTCTGGCCGCAATAACGGCCTTCATACGCCTGGGCATTCAGTCAAACAGAGCTTGGATGGCGTGTACAGGTACAGTTGCCCATGCAGCTTCAACACGATACTACAGTTCATCAAGAGTAGTGACTGGCGTATTGTGACGAGCCAGTTGCTCGGCCACCATTGACCAGACGTTTTCAATTGGTGATAGATCTGGAGAACGTGCTGGCCAGGGCAGCAGTCGAACATTTTCTGTATCCAGAAAGGCCCGTACAGGACCTGCAACATGCGGTCGTGCATTATCCTGCTGAAATGTAGGGTTTCGCAGGGATCGAATGAAGGGTAGAGGCAGGGGTCGTAACACATCTGAAACGTAACGTCACGCCGGATGATTCCATATTTTGCTAACAGTCATTGGATCTCGACCAATGCGAGCAGCAATGTCGCGATACGATACACCGCAGTCACAATAGGCTACAACCCAACCTTTATCAAAGTCGGAAACGTGATGGTACGCATTTCTCCTCCTTACACGAGGCATCACAACAACGTTTCACCAGGCAACGCCGGTCAACTGCTGTTGGCGTATGAGAAATCGGTTGGAAACTTTCCTCATGTCAGCACGTTGTAGGTGTCGCCACCGGCGCCACCCTCGTGTGAATGCTCTGAAAAGCTAATCCTTTGCATATCACAGCATCTTATTCGTGTCGGTTAAATTTCGCGTCTTTTGCACGTCATCTTCGTGGTGTAGCAATTTTAATGGCCAGTAGTGTGTTTTGGAGAGAAGGGTGTGTGATCGCTGTCCGCCTCTATCATCGTTACCTGAACCTGCCACTATTTTGCAAGAAGAATGGTCTAAGATTTCCTTGAAGACCAGACAGGACCTGTATTTATCCATTCCGGGACAATTGGAAACTGTTTCTAATGCCAACTGGCTTCTAACGCCGCATTAATCAAGTAATGTGTTGTATGTTTGGTATTTCCCTGTTTTTGCCCGAGCTCTGTATACAAGTAGAGGAGAGGCGAATAGGAGATGATGCTATCCAGGATAGGGACCGCTGATGGGGAAATCCTCTGGTATGTGGGAATAAATTGACGAAGTAGACTGTAATGACCCGGTGCCTGGGAACGAGTATCTCGAAAACGATGAATCTGGTCAGCTCTTCATTTGCTACTGCCGTGAGCATCTATGGAAAGCGGTTGAAGGACAGTGAAGCCACGAGTAGACAACATGGTGTTGTATTTTCACACTTTGCAAAATCTTGTCCATTGTGTAAAGCAAGACAGACGTCGGTCTGTGGCAAATCTGACAACACATCCCTGGTGAAGGCACAAGTGTTTCGAAGCATAGTGTTCAGTATACATTGTTCATCGTCGGGCTCAGCAGCAGACTATCACTACATTTTCCCACGTCGACACAACGACATCATCATTTATGATTGCAGTGGGAATGGGAGCATCGAAACTGGACCAGTGATCGATTAAAACGTATGAAGTGATTCGATGAATGACGTGTCTTAATACAGGTCTACGGCTATGCCTGGATAAGCAGTCATGACGATATGCTACTGCTTGAATCGACACAAGCCGATGGGGACAGTATTATACTATGAGGGTATTCATTTGCACTTCCATGTAAATGTCGTGTGTAGGGCCTCCCGTCGGGTAGACTGTTCACCGGGTGCAAGTCTTTCGATTTGACACCACTTCGGCGACTTGCGCGTCGATGAGGATGAAATGCTGATGATTAGGGCAACACAACACCCAGTCCCTGAGCGGAGAAAATCTCCGACTTAGCCGGGAATCGAACCCAGGCCCTTAGGATTGACATTCTGTCGCGCTGACCACTCAGCTACCGTGGGCGGACTGCTCTTCCATGGGATGTGTGGTATTAATTGAAGGCACTGACAGCTGTGGACCACTTGAACATTATTGCTTGATATCTTTCCCAGCTACGATGGCATTTTCCAGCAGGATAGCTGTCCATCTCACGAAGCCAGAATCCTGGTACAGTTGTCTGAGAACCATGAGGTGAACTGATTCAAACCCGAAAGAACACATCTGGGACACCATCGGGCGCCAATTCCACGCCCAAAAACCACCAGCCCATAATTAACTGAAGGCAACGTCTTTGGCACTTCTTAGGTGGGGTTACATGCCCTCAGGCGCTAGAGGAGCTGCGAGACACCAAACAGCTGAATGGGTGTCAAAGTCTCCGACAAAGGTGCGTCGGTTGCACCAAGTATGTTGACGAACTGGGAGACTTGGAGTGATCCCTTGCCGTTTTATTCATGCACTTATTAACGTTACACCCCCTCCGTGACCACGCCACAGGTGGTGGCGAAACAGTGAAACTTCTTTATGTAAATGAGTGCGTCTGTACTTAAATTGCTGAATGACTGAGAAGATGAAACTTCTACGATATTTGATTCTGAAACAGCTGAGTAAAATTGAACGTACTGAGCTTACTTTCTCTTTACTTTTTCTTATCATGTCAATACTGACGCACAATATTCTAGCGCAACGCAATCTGACTGCTCAAAAAAATTACAACCTGACTTCAAATAATTAATTCAAAAGAATGGCCCTGAATAAGAGGCAATCCTGACAATAACCAATACATTTCATTAAGCACTTACCTAACAAAAATCTTTACGCGAACTACTGCAATACAGTGAGCGTCAATACTGCCAGCTAAATAAAAGATTCTAACTACTAAAGCCAGTAACTACTAATAGGCATGTGGTTAGCAAAGGAAAGATTTTGTTGCAAACCAAATAATGTATTTTTTACCTTGATAATGTGACATCCAGTTGAAACACGAATATAAATCGTCATTGACATCCAGTACAAAGATATATAATCATGAATAATTTTAAGTCTCCAAGTCGGATACTTCCAGATCGTTAGCGTACGGTAACACTTCAGACCTCTACCCTCCATCAATGCTAATTTCACACATTTAACATCCATCACTGCTGGCTGTTCACCTCCAACTGCCCAGCAGTACTTCCGTCACTGCTGGCGACTAACTTCCAACTGCCCGACAGTACTGGCGGTTAACTACCAACAACGAGTCCTACTAGCCACAGAGTCTCTTACAAAGAAAGCGCAGTCAGAGATCGAATGCAAAGCGCTACACAGCGCTGCCAACACAGAAGCAGCCCACTTACAACAGCAGGACTGAAAAAGCATAAACATCCTTTGCTGCTTCAGATCACACTGCAATTCGTCGAACGGGTTTGAACGGTGCCTAGTGGTTCCAGTCTGTATACTAGAGGAAAATTGTGCCGTGCGTCCGCGTTTAATTACGCGTAATTCCCGCGGGTTTGGAATCTCTCTGGCCGCAAGACCGCGTAGAGGGCAAGTGGGAGGAGCAGGTTGTTCAGGGCTGCGACGACCTGGAGAAGAGGAGAGTGTGACACGGGCGACGAAGAGCGCAAGTGAAGCAGCGTCTTGGTGTGGGCAAGTGTCTGCCATGGTCCCCCGGCAATAGTGGTGCCTTTGCTGACGGCGGGTTTGGCGGGGCCGAGTGTTGGTCGCAGCTGTGATCATTGCTACTTCTAAGCTACTTAGGCAATACGTACTTTTTTGTCGCGTGTCCTTTTCTACTGAAGTTGCAAGCAGTTTGTGTCCATTGTGGTGCCGGGTTGGAGTCCGGTCTTACCTTTGCAAGTACTGGACGCGGTGGCGCCTGCTGGATGATACCCGTGGGTTTCCGGTTACGAGTAACCTTCGTTACATCCTGCTCCCGGAGCTCTCTAAGCAAGCGTTGGTCAGTGGGCCCTGGATTTTACGAGAAACCGCGGTGAGCATCCGATTAGTGTGCACGTCGCTTGGTGTCGCGTGGTGGCTATTTTGACTCCGTACCCTGGCTGCCCGATGGTATGTAGATCAATGAAGGTTTTGCCTGGTACTACGTGAGTCCTCCTCTGTCAATGCGTGTGGGCTTGTGGCTGTCACTACCCCAAAATGATTTTACAATCTAAGGGTATAGAATGCAGACGTAATTTTTATGATTTAGAAATTGTACTTTATAGTCAGTGAAAATAGTTGAATGTAGCTTATTCCAGAGGCATGTCTGTAGTTAACTGTTGGCTAGTATCAAGAGCTCGAGCTGTATACTAAATTGTGTGCATCTACAAAATGACTAAAGAAGAATTTGTGCATTTCTGGTATGTTAATTTTTACGAAATAATTAACGAGTTGTCTCTGTGTTACAGGATAGGTCATTGTATCTCTTGTTAACTGTGATCTTGTTAAAGATGCCTGAGTACCATGATTGAAATTGTTAATGAAGCTTTCTAGTACTGTGGTAGCGGCAACCGCCGTCCTATGTTAGTACAGAAGGATTATTGCTACTGCCGTCGCCTCTGCCACCGCCTCTATCATCATGAATCTGAACCACTTTTGTCAGTCGTTTTGATAATTGCTGGCAATAGCCGATGTTTAATATTTGTGACATAATCATTTGATCATATGTTTTGCTGTTTGTAATGTAAAAGTGTTTTTTTAATAAGGTCACAAAAAGGAAGTGATTTTATACAGTTGCCATTTTGAGATGTTTCCCGTCAGTTGGTTGTTGAAATTTAGTCTTTTCATTCAAGGTTATTCTTGGATTTTAGCTTTAAAAGTAAATTCAGCAGTGTTTTCAGAAACGTTAGTAAATTCATAATGGCTCAGTACCTTTCCACTCAACACCAGCTCCTTACCGCATTTCAATCACGCACAGTGCGGTTGCAGTCCTACAGCGTCCTTAGAGTTGGGCTGAAACGTCCGGATGTCAGCAGTCTGGGGGTCAGCAGAGTGAAACTTTTGTCAAGAACGTGATCCTGTTCCTGACCGCACTGCGAACTGTCGTTTTCGACCGCGAAATGTGTGGGACTCAACCCCCTCCCCCCCCCCCCCCAAGGGAAAGGGAAGGGGTGGTTTCATCGACGCCCTCCATGCCAACCCTCAGCCTTTTTCGTGTCGTTCTGAGTGGCGGTGTGTCTGAAATGTTTTCCTCGGTCACCCATAACAAAACCGCGTGATTTCAACGCTGGGAGCCGCAGTTCTAATCTCTTCGGAGGGGGGAAATGTGGGCAAGAGGGGGTTTAACTAGCTTCCCACCGTGCCACACGTCCATTGTAGCAAAATTGTGATGAAATTTGGTGTCAATGAGACATCATGAACCCATCTTACAGCTCACATGAACTTCTGAACTGTAGGCTTTTTTTTCGCATTTGATGTAATCAAAGCGTAGAGTGAAAGTACAGGGGGATTTCTCACAAGCGTTTGAAGTAAAAACAGGAGTGAGACAGGGAGATATTATATCACCAACCCTGTTAAATTTGGCCCTCAACAACACCCTGAGGAAAGTAACAGGTGAAATTGCAGGAGTCAGCATAGGAAAAAAGATAAATGTCCTGGCTTTTGCGGATGATACTGTGCTGTAGGGAAGAACATGGAAGACATGGGGAAAATGGGGATTGTGCTAATGGAAGAAGCTAAGAAAGTAGGTGCAAGTATAAATGAAGGTGAAACAAAGTTCATGGTAGTAGCAGAAAGAGTTCTTTTAGGACCAAAACATCTAAAAATCGAAAATCTAACAATACAGAAGACAGACACCTTCACGTACCTCGGTGTCAACATCAACCAACAAAACCTTATAGAACAAGAGGTAGAAACAAGAATTCAAGCTGGGGGCAGGTGCCTAGGAGCTATGCACAACATCGTAAGATCGAAGTTACTATCTAGGCAGGCAAAAATAAGAATACATCAGACCATCATCAAACCAGTGTGCTATGCAAGTGAGACATGCACCTTGACAAAAAAAGAAAACAGAGAAGTATCTCGTCACTTTTTAAAATAAAGTACTGAGAAAAATATATGGACCAGTGACAGAAAATGAACAGTGGAGAATAAGGAAAAACAGAGAACTCAGACAATTGTACACACTGCCTGATATCTACATCTACATCTACATACATACTCCGCAATCCACCATACGGTGGGTGGCGGAGGGTACCTCGTACCACAACTAGCATCTTCTCTCCTTGTTCCATTCCCAAACAGAACGAGGGAAAAATGACTGCCTATATGCCTCTGCACGAGCGCTAATGTCTCTTATCTTTGTGGTCTTTCCGCGAAATGTAAGTTGGCGGCACTAAAATTGTACTGCAGTCAGCCTCAAACGCTGGTTCTCTAATTTTCCTCGGTAGTGATTCACGAAAAAACGCCTCCTTTCCTCTAGAGACTCCCACCCGAGTTCCTGAAGCATTTCCGTAACACTCGCGTGATGATCAAACCTACCAGTAACAAATCTAGCAGCCCGCCTCTGAATTACTTCTATGTCCTCCCTCAATCTGACCTGATAGGGATCCCAATCGTAGCGAGTGTGAAAATTAAGAGGCTAACATGGTACGGACATGTGAGGAGGAGAGGGGAGAACACTGTAATAGAGGCTGCAATGGATGGAGAAGCTGAAGGAAAGAGACCACTGGGGCGGCCGAGAATGAGATGGAAGGATAACACCACGGGGGACATGCAGATACTGGGTCTGGGAGATGAAGATGCAGATGACAAGGAAGTGTGGGAGGCTGGACTGAGTGAGGCCAAGGACCGGCTGCGGTTTCCGTGGCCAGTATAAGTAAGTAAGTGTCGATACCTCGCTCAGTCTGGAACCGCACGACCGCTACGGTCGCAGGTTCGAATCCTGCCTAGGGCATGGATGTGTGTGATGTCCTTGGGTTAGTTAAGTTTAAGTAGTTCTAAGTTCTAGGGGACTGATGACCTCAGATGCTAAGTCCCGCCGGCCGGAGTGGCCGAGCGGTTCTAGGCGCTACAGTCTGGAACCACGCGACCACTACGGTCGCAGGTTCGAATCATGCCTCGGGCATGGATGTGTGTGATGTCCTTAGGTTAGTTAGTTTAAGTAGTTCTAACTTCTAGGGGACTGATGACCTCAGATGACACGTGAGATGTGTTGTCCCGTAGTGCTCAGAGCCATTTTTTTTGCTAAGTCCCATAGTGCTCAGAACCATTTGAACCATTTGATACCTCGCTGTTTGAATCGTCGCCGAGCCCGAATCTGACGTCACATTGCTCCATTACAGAGAGAGGTTGTAGGCACCTCTGAGCCACATTTCAAACTTAAGCATCGCAATGGGAGACAGTTACCGGTTTTCGAAAAAGTGATAATATTTTTGCGCAGTGTAGTTACGCCCAAGTGAGTTGACTCATTTCAGTTGTGTTCATAGTATACTACGGTTTTGCTTTTTGTGAAGTTCATTTTTTTCTTAACATTTAAAGTAAGTTACCAGTCCCTGTACCACTTTAAGATATCGAGAACTGACTATTTGAGAAGGTTTTTCCGAGGCAGAATCAGCTGAAGAGAAAGTCGACAAGTCTGGGCCCAAGATAACGTGCTGCACCTCCCTGGCAAAGCCTCTGTCCGGTTACGTGAAGAGAACGAGTTGGGTATCACAAAAACGATGTTTTCGGAACCCACATTGTTCAGATACCTGGAGCGATGTGACGTGGAACGAACACGTGAGATGTGAAGTCGGCCAATGGAAGATTCGTTGAGGGAATACTGGGGGAAATGTAAGAAACGACTTACTGACAAGCAAACCACGTAGAAAAGACAAGTGCTATCTTTTCTAAATATTGCTCCCGTGCTTGAAGTTCTTATCTAGCGGGCCTGAAGGAAGACGTCAAAGGAATTCAGAGGGGCGCCGCTACGAACGGAAAATATCGATTCATTTTCACGAAAGTGTAAGATAGGTGCTCGGGAAATTCGGATGGGCGTCGTAGGAAAAAGGTTGACGCTATTTTCGCGAAAGCCTGTTGTGCGAATGTAGAGGTATTCAAGATGGACGGTGCAAACACTTCTACCACCTCCAGCCTGTATCTCGCGTACAGTGATAACAGAGATTAGGCGCGTATAGAGACACAATGCCAGTATTTTTTTCGCGATCTATAAGCGAATGGGAGTGACTAATAATGGTTCGAAGTATCTTGTGCATGTATTCAAATTGGTACAGATAAGGTGTTTTTAATTGTGCGCTGAACCGCCAATCCTGTCGCAGCAACTCAGCAACGATGTCTGCAGCAGGGGAAAGAAAGGCAATCTGCAAACCAACAGCTTCATAACAGTCTAACCGTGTACCCAATATCGACGGTCCGCCGCAGATCAAATTATAAGTTCTTTTCCCAGTTACTTGACAAATCCATAAAGAAAAACATTAAGCTGTAGCAGATTCAACCTAGAAGATAAGGATAGACGCAGCTAAATTCACCAGTCCCTACTGTAGAAACGTTTTATCGTAAAAATAAATTTTGACAGTTCAACAAAGACCCAGAGTTTCTATATGTTCGTTGTGCGGTCTGACACTCTTTCATATCCTTTGCCAGAATAAATTGAAATTCTCCTAATTTTTTCTTAAATAATTAATTAATGTCACTAAAGAATCAATATTGTTCTCATTAACGAAATATTCCACTTTAAACCGATCTTCTTGACCACAATCGCCGATAATGTTATAAAACAGAATTTTAATATACTTCACAGTATCGATTATTTTCAAAATGTCAATACGTGTCGACTTCGCATCAATAAAACTTTAAACTAGTTAATTATCGAAGATCGTCCACACTCCTGATAAAGTTCTACCAGAACCTCTTCAAGAAATCTGAATTTTAATAAAACTTGCAAATTTCACACATAAGTAATATTTACGATGTATGTCGTAACAACAGAGTCAACTGACTGTTTTAACTCGAAGTTTATTTAACAGTTGATAACCAATGAACATCCAGTTACAAACTTTATCATTCCACATTCAACATTGAACTCCCTTTTCATTTTATAAAAAAAAACATAAAACATATTTTAATAATGGCCAGCATGATGTTTCAACGGTTCTTCCAGCCGCCGGTCGTCGACTACGATGCAATAGTGGTTAGCTCTCGTCGTCCGCCGCGTCTGGAGTCCCGACTGGATCATCTTGCTGCCAAAGAAAAAAAAAATCTTTTTAAATAACAGGTCTCCTCTTAACATACTACAAATAAATAAATGTATATATTAACATTTCTTACCTGGCGTCGCTCAAGCGGTAAAGAAACGCGATGTTTCCTGATTAGACTTTTGAAACACCACAATTGTAACGTACAAAATAAGAATTGAAAGGAATATTTATTTAGGTAGAAAAGCATAAGAAACGTTAGTGTGTCCGCGGAGTTATGAACATAGTAAATGATTACAGTTTCAGAAAAATTGGGTGATTTATTTAGGAGAAAGAGCTTCACAAAATAAGCAAGTCAATAATGCATTGGTCCACCTCTGGCCCTTACGCAAGCAGTTATTCGGTTTGGCATTGATTGATAAAGTTGTTGGATGTTCACCTGAGGGATATAGTGTCGAATTTTTCCAGTTGGCGCTTTAGATCGTCAAACTCCCAAGCTGGTTGGAGTGCGCTACTCATAATGCTCCAAACGTTCTTAATTGGGAAGCGATCGGGCGACAGGCCCAGGATGGCTTATCGTGAAGGGCAGCAAAACAGCGAGTAGAATATCGTCGACGTACCGCTGTGCTATAACGGTGCCGCGGATTACAACCAAAGGGGTCCTGATATGAAATGAAATGTCATCGGGTCGTGTGGCTGGTATCCCATCACTGTCTGGGGTCTCTCCAGACACATCTTCGCTCGTCACTGGGGCACAATTCAAAGTGGGGTTCATCACTGGAGACAGTTGTGCTCCAGTCTGTGAGATTCGTGGCCAAATGTACCCGACACCGGTGCAAACGGGTTTGTTGCTGTACGGAGGTCAATGGCAATCGGCGCAAAAGGCGGCGTCAGCTCAGTTGCCTTTCTGTGAGCTGCCTGTTAATGATCCTTAGGTCACTGATGCACCAGTTGCACATGGGATTGATGATACCGATGAATCCGGGGCTCTGAGTGCCTCTCTGATTCTCTCTGGGTTGACCGCTTCCTTCTTGACGCTGTGTTCGGCCGTGGTTCACCCATTCCTGCCAACATCGTCGAACAGTGGCATCGCTCCTCTTCAGATGTTGAGCTATTCGCCAATTACTCCAAGCGGCTTCTTTGAGCCCAACTAAATGCTTAGTGTATTGTCCACACGCCTGTCTGCGGCGCATAGTTACTCTGCAACTCAGAACACGGAACGGAAATTCACAAAAACTTGACGTCCTGGTATCTACAGCTTCCCTTTTTACTATCCTTGCCAGCTGCGCGGTGAAATTGTGTTGCAGCGTCACGTATTCATCCATCGGCAACCAAAGTTTACAATTTTTGCATTTTTTCAATCGATACCCGTATGAATATCAAATAGTGACCAAGGTGCGTAACTCCTTCGTGGTACGTCGTTTTTTGGTCTTAGAGTGCATATAAAACTACTTTGTAAAAATCAGTTTGAATCAGGTTGTATAAGTCTCTGCCCATATTCTCAGTTTAAGTGTCTTCTTTGCGAACAAGATAAGGGGCGCGGGATTAGCCGAGCGGTCTAGGGCGTTGCAGTCATGGACTGTGCGGCTGCTCCCGGCGGAAGTTCGAGTCCTCCCTTGGGGATGCGTGTGTGTGCTTGTCCTTAGGATAGTTTAGGTTAAGTAGTGTGTAAGCTTAGGGACTGATGACCTTAGCAGTCAAGTCCCATAAGATTTCACACACTTTTTTTTTGAACAAGTTAATTTCTTGAGCGTGTTATCATCGATCAGACGAGAAACCAGATCGCAGGCTCCAGTCTAATGCTGAAAGGATTCGTAGAATTGTAAGAGGCCACGTATGAAATAACTGATGCGAAGATGATCAAATAATAAAAGATTATCAGATAAAAATAACATTTCGTGAAGCGCAAAATTATTTAACTCACGTTTTGAAATTTGCGTCCACTAATAATATTTCCAGTCTCTGGCTTGGTGCTGGAGTTTTATAATTCCCTATCGCACTAAATAGTAAAGAAATCAAACAATGGAACGTCCAGGTTGGAATGTAACAATATTGTTGTTGTTATGGTCTTCAGTCCTGAGACTGGTTTGATGCAGCTCTCCATGCTACTCTATCCTGTGCAAGCTTCTTCATCTCCCGGTACCTACTGCAACCTACATCCTTTTGAATCTGCTTAGTGTATTCATCTCTTGGTCTCCCTCTACGATTTTTACCCTCCACACTGCCCTCCATTACTAAATTGGTGATCCCTTGACGCCTCAGAATATGTCCTACCAACCGAGCCCTTCTTCTAGTCAAGTTGTGTCGCAAACTTCTCTTCTCCCCAGTCCTATTCAGTACCTCCTCATTAGTTATGTGATCTACCCATCTAATCTTCAGCATTCTTCTGTAGCACCACATTTCGAAAGCTTCTATTCTCTTCTTGTCCAAACTATTTATCGTCCATGTTTCACTTCCATACATGGCTACACTCCGTACAAATACTTTCAGAAATTACTTCCTGACACATCTATACACGATGTTAACAAATTTCTGTTCTTCAGAAACGCTTTCCTCGCCATTGCCAGTCTACATTTTATATCCTCTCTACTTCGACCATCATCAGTTATTTTGCTCCCCAAATAGCAAAACCCCTTTACTACTTTAAGTGTCTCATTTCCTAATCTAATTTCCTCAGCATCACCCGGCTTAATTGGACTACATTCCATTATCCTCGTTTTGCTTTTGTTGATGTTCATCTTATATCCTTATATCCTTTCAAGACACTATCCATTCCATTCAACTGCTCTTCCAAGTCCTTTGCTGTCTCTGACAGAAAGGAAAGTTGCTACTCACCATATAGCGGAGATGCTGAGTCGCAGATAGGCACAACAAAAAGATTTTCCTTTAAATCTTATGGGACTTAACTGCTAAGGTCATCAGTCCCTAAGCTTACACCCTATTTAACCTAAATTATCCTAAGGAGAAACACACACACCCATGCCCGAGGGAGGACTCGAACCTCTGCCGGGAACAAAAAGATTGTCACCGTCTTTTTGTTGTGCCTATCTGCGGCTCAGCATCTCCGCTATATGGTGAGTGGCAACTTTCTTTTTCATAGTATTGTTAAATATTAAATAAATGGTGCTTAAAGGAAGAAAAGACATTAAGATGAAGTAAGAAACTGAAATAAGGATTATATGCGCACCGATACGCGTCATCTCCACTGCACATTTATGGGTAGACCTTGTACGGTTACCCAGGGGCTTTGTCGTGGCCCAGAAGGGCTCATGGATACCAGTGACATGCCCGACATGAGTCG
Source organism: Schistocerca serialis cubense (assembly GCF_023864345.2). Lineage (NCBI taxonomy): Eukaryota > Metazoa > Arthropoda > Insecta > Orthoptera > Acrididae > Schistocerca > Schistocerca serialis. Next base: position 374,306,094 of record NC_064643.1, on the reverse strand, counting down.
CTCGACGCCTCAAACTACTACTGTTACACCGCAACTGCTCCAGAAACAACTGCCACAATCAAAACCTACCAGACACAGCAAGCAACAGCGGTTTAGAAACTACGGCCTTCTAAACAGGAGAAACTGCAACGAGAAACTGTATGCTGTAGTTGGTCACAACTGAGCCATTGGAGAAACTGAACTACGTATACATCTTTGTTGCCAGGACGAGAGTTCACGTAAGTAACTGCAGTTTATCTAAAACACTGCCTGATCGAAAGTGTCCGGATCCCCATATGCAATGTGCAATTAACGATCACATGTCTCGAGGTGAGGACGCGCAGTGTAAGAGGAGGCGGTGAGTATACTGTGTTGTCAGTAGGGAAGCTGTAGCACAGAATGGGTCGGTCAGGAGAACTCATTCACTTCGAACGTGCGTTAGTCTTTGTATGAGTATCAAATACGTCAAGGACATTTCAGCCCTTCAAAAGCTACCCAAGTTGACTGTTCGCGACGTGATTGTGAAGTGGGAAGGGGAAGGGACAGCCGCAGCTGAACCGAAACCAGGCATACCTCATGGAGTGACAGACAGGGACCTTCGAGCATTGCGGAATGTGGTTGTGAAACATGGCATGAAATCAGCGGAAGGAATAATTCGTGAGTCCCAAAGTACTACCAGCAGGGTAGCTAACGCAACATCTGTGCATAGGGAGTGGAAAAGAATAGGGTACAAGTGGCAAGCACCTCCTCATAAGTCCCACATTTCTGTAATCAAATACAAGCGAGGTGGTGTGAACAGCAACCTCACTGGACGGCGGATGACTAGAAATGAGTGGTTTGGAGTGATGTATCTGAGCCGTGGTAAAAACTGCTGTTTTGAAGAGCGCGCCGCAGCGCGTAGTGTGAAGCAGTCGCCCTCCGTTTCTGGCGGTGGCGCCGCTGTGGCAATCGCAGCTTTGGTGTCTCTCTCTGGTGGGAAAGGGGAAAGGTTGCCTGTTCACCTGCATTTAAGGGGCGCTATGAGCTCGCCAAAGGGGCTGTATGGGTCAGTCTCTCGTCCCCAGGTTGCTAGTCTCTCCCTCGTCCGCATTTGTTAGGAAGTTAGTGTATGTCTGTCGTTCGGAGTGCTAGTATGTCGGGTCGTTCGGATCAACCTTTAAAGCCGGCAAAATGAGAGTCATTCCACTCCGCCAGTAAGAGAACTCAGCGAGTGGTCGCCCGGTCGGAGCTTAGTTCCTGCACCTGAATCTGCGCGTTAGGCCGCCAATCTACTCGAGTTTGCTCAGGCAATGGTCATTGGCGGTTGGATCGATCGGTTGGTCGGTCGCGCGCTGAGACACAAGATGACTTGTCCGTCTTCAGCGTCGGCGCATGTGATGTCGCCACGTGAGTCCAGTGGGCCGCGGCGTATAGCGAGGGGTAGTGACTTCGCGGTCGACACGAGAGCAACAGGAGTCAACCCACGACATCAGTCTGGCCGGTGTGAGCTGCGACGCCGTGAGACGGGAGATCGGCGCGCCTTCCTGCGTCCGTTGAAGCGGCTGGCACCGGACAGTTTGGGAGAGAGATTTGGGGGTGCTGCGCCAGGTCTTCTCGAGAAATCGCAGTTTATTAAAAGTTAAGTGATTGGTGATATGTTGTTTGATTTACTCTTGTTAAATTCTACTTGTTTTCTTGGTGAGGTCACCAGCCCTTTTGCTTTGGGATTTTCCAACCATTCTTCTCCGTTTGCCCACCCACGGGAAGGTGGTTGTTTATAAATTGGGTGGTCCGTTTTTCCCTTGTGGAGCAGGGGCGGGTTAGTTCGACCTGCGGTTCGGGTTGTTCGGTAATCTCCCTATCAATCTACCGTACGTAGCTGCCTCTGTCATGTTTTTATCGGATTTGGTGTGTTAACGAATTTATTGCTTGTAGTGTAACGGTCTAATACTTGAAATATGTTTTGATCTTGGAAACTTTGATATTATTGCCTATGATCTTAAGAGGCGGTATCTGTGTACTGTAGAGCATCTTAACTATTGTTTGGCCAGCCTTGTAGAATTTTATATAAGATTGCATTTCATGCGCTTTTACTTAAATGATCATTTTGCTATATAAAGTGGCCACCCTTCCACTGTAAGACTTTTCTTAGAAGTGAAAATCAAGCTGCACCTTCGGTGGCAAGGTTAATATTTTAATTGTTGCTGTTTTGTACCATTTCCATCCCTCCTACGGGGGGTGCACAGTTTGTGTGCTTGTGTAAATTGTTAAAACTCTTAGTTTAAAGTTATCTGGTGTGTTGCAGATTTGCACCAGTGTAGTCCTTCAGAGGCTGTTGTGAGCGGTCGTACTACGACCGTGTCAAAAGGGAGCGGCAAGGTTCTCTGCCCGAAAGCTCATACAGTCAAAACTTGTTTCTTTCTGCCTCTGATAAATTGTAACTTTGGTATTTTAGGGAGTGCTTTCTGGTTATAATTTTAAATCTGTTTCTTTTTTAAAAAAGCTTTTAGGCACTATTAAACTGAATAAAATTCTCATTTGTTAAAAGGAATTTGGTTATGGTTTCATCAGTCACTCCCTGGCAACCACTTCCATGCTTACACAGTGTGATTGCCGGCCGGTGTGGCCGAGCAGTTCTAGGCGCTTCAGTCTGGAACCGCGCGACCGCTACGGTCGCAGGTTCGAATCCTGCCTCGGGCATGGATGTATGTGATGTCCTTAGGTTAGTAAGGTTTAAGTAGTTCTAGTTCCAGGGGACTGATGACCTCAGATGTTAAGTCCCATAGTGCTCAGAGCCATTCGAACCATTCTTACATAGTGTGATTAAATGTGTTAATGTTCTTGATGAATCGCTAGTAAATAAAATTAATTCTTAAGAATATTCTTTGAAAATAAACCACGGTTCAGTATCACGCTATGCCCTCTGTGAATCCGATGTCTAAATGGTTGAAATGGCTCGAAGCACTATGGGACTTAACATCTGAGCTCATCAGTCCCCTAGACTTAGATCTACTTATACCTAAGTAACCTAACACACATCCATGCCCGAGGCTGGATTCGAACCTGCGATCGTTGCAGCAGCGCGGTTCCGGACTGAAGCGCCTATAACCACTCGACCACAGCGGTCGGCTCCGATGTCTAGTCCCAACACTGAAGTATGGAAAAGGTGGTGTTACGGTATGGAGGTGTTTATCGTCATTAGGGTGTGGTCCCCTCTCTACGCGGAAGGATATGAACAGATCTTACAGCATTGTGTACACCTTACAGTAGAGGATCAGTTCGGATACGATCATCGTATAAGCATGACAATGAACTTTGTCGTAAAGCAGCAGCGATGGGATAGTGTTTCTAGTAGAGAATGACCTGTCCAGAGACTCGACATGTACCCCATAAAAAGCCTGTGGGATGAGTTAGAACGTCGACTTCGCCCCAAATCCAACATCATACTATCTTCTCTATCTTCGGTTCTTGAGGAAAAATGGGCTGCCGTTCTGCCGTAGATATTTAGCCATCTCATTAAAAGCGTCCCCAACAGAGTTCAACCCGTCGTAAAGAGGAAGGTGGACACGCCCGTATTAATGTCCATCAATAGGTGTCCGGATACTTTTGACCAGATAGTGTATGATCTTTATGGTGAAGAAACAAGTCGTTAACATCTTACAGACTGTTCAGAACGCCCTGACGAAAGTTAGGAATAATATTAATGCAAGCTGATATGGATTAGATGTGGCCAAATGCTAAATAACTTACATTTGTTTACTTTTGTACTTTGTGACACGTATATATTTTATCCTTTTCTGATTATTAGGTTGGTGCAAAAGTTCGTAGTGTTTTCGTTTTTCGTGTTGATATTCTAGTTGCTACGAATGTGCTTATCACGTTTCGCTTTTTATTTGCAGTTCACTGTTGCTATTTGAGTTTACATATTATCGCTTTGTTATTTGAAGATAGTAAGTGGAGCTGTGGACTCTAGAAAATGGAGTGCCAAGTGGAGAAGTCTGAACATTTCCGATATACTCTTCTGTTTGACAACAGTCTAGGGATGACAGCAGGGAGCCGTGTGTGGGGATAACGCCTTTTCTCGTTTTAAGTAGGATCGTTTTGACATTAGTGTGCCGGCCGCAGTGGTCTCGCGGTTCTAGGCGCGCAGTCCGAAACCGCGCGACTGCTACGGTCGCAGGTTCGAATCCTGCCTCGGGCATGGATGTGTCTGATGTCCTTAGGTTAGTTTGAAAGGGTACAGTACCGCCCGACATTGAAAATAGGTACAACATACTTCATTATTTCTGTCAGAACAACACATTTTTTTTGTAAAATAACTCAATTTCAATTAATACAGCGAAGCCGGATACCAGTGTGGGAAAGAATGACTATTTATTTAATTGATCACATGTGCACTCCCTCAAAATAAATCCCTACATCCAGTTTCGTGAGATCTGTGAAATGAATGAATGTATGGTCGTCTGCTAACCGCAGATAGTGAATGTGAATATATGATCATCTTTGAGACGATCCTTTGGCCACCTTTGGTGGGACCAAAGAGATGAAATTTACCTGAGCTTTGAGCGCCTGAAATGTGGCTGACCAATACGGTAGCAAGGTGCTCCCCCACTTCGACAGAGGTGCGAGAGAACCTGAAGAACGGCCATGTTTCAGCACTCTGCCGCTGGATCTTGTGCTGTTAAGACCTGTCTTAGTTGTGCTCCGTAGAGACAACAGAGTGGAGACATGGTATGCATGTGGAATATTTAAGAGTAGTTTGAAATAATAATTTCTCTATTTCAGGAACTTTTGTGGGGAGAATTAAATGTCAGGCAGGTAATATTAATGGGATCGTAGTAATCTTCGGAAGTGACCAACGGTCACAATGAAACCACATGTAGCAATAAGTTGAAATACTTCCATGTGGTTAAGTTAAGCTGAATTACTAGTGTGTGTACTATAAGTTGAAATATTTAAGAAATAGCGTGTGCAGGACTTGAAATTAGAGGCGAGTACTTCCATGTGGTGAGTACTGTAAGTCTCAATCTGTGTATGAGATAAAGGATAAAGAGAAGTACTCGTCCATGGTATCAGTTGAGGACTCGTGTGTGTGATGAATATGTTCTTAATATTACTTTGCGAGATATGTTTCCGTGTGACGCTTGATTCAAACTATAACACTCTGAGAGAGAAACAAGGTGAGTCAGCCGTCTATCCAGCAACGCCACTTGGCTTGCATTGCACAGGAAGACGTGCATATATCTCCAGAGTTCATAGTAGGAAAGTAGAATTACGAAGTGGGGCAGTGTCGTGTGAAACTGGGATAAATATTAATTGAAGTGGGAAAGCTGAAAGTGATAATGTTGTGACTATTCCCTGTTTTGTATTTCATGTTGCAGTGTGGTGTATGTCATGTAATTTATGTATGTGTGGTTTGCATGGGAGAGTAGCAAGGTAGTTTCAGAGGTAGTGGGTTGTGCGTGTTCCTTTTGTACCGCTCGGTCTGGAGGAAAGTTTCGAGAGGATGATTGTGAGAGTCGAAGTGTGAGATATAATAAAAGAGCCACCATCCTATCCAGAAAGTGCACCGTAGCGTTGAATAATTACGAGACCATAAGATAGAGAATCACCAATGTAAAGCCATGCCCACTGGGCGGAATTTCTCATGTGTTATTGTTGTAGGTTATAGAATTTGTGTGTTTAGGCTATAGAATTTATCGGAATAAATAAGATAGTGAAAAGAAAAAGATTGGTGGCCTTTTCCTTCGAATTGTATGTTGTCATGATATCCAGAATTTATAATGTGTGCGCCACTCATATTCAGTGCGATGGCCACGTGTTGATAAAAGCCGTTAAATAAAAAAACAAAAGAAAATGTGGTATTGCCAGTGCATAGTGAACAGTCAGAGTTCTGTAAATTACTGATAGTCAGATGTGCGTTCCGTTGCGTATTATTCATACAGGAGGTTGATTAGTGACTTAATTGTGAGTACGAGAGTTCATGTTACTCGATAAATAAGAATGAATCCACTCGCTTGGCAGACCACTCATCTTGCAGGCCTGACTGCTTGATGCCACAGTATGAGCAAGGCATGTGGGTGCCTCTCAAGTTAGGTTTAAGTAGTTCTAAGTTCTAGGGGACTGATGACCGCAGCTATTAAGTTCCACAGTGCTCAGAGCCATCTGAACCATTTTTTTGACATTAGTGATTCTCCACGTTGAGGAAGACCTTCGGGGCTTTATTAATATCCTTTAAACGCATTAATCCACAATGATTCACGTCAGTGTACTCGAGAACTGGCAAATGTGATGAACTGTGATCATTCCACCACCTTGGGACATGTTCAAAAATCGAGTGTATGGGTACCTCATGCTCTAAGCCAAAATCACAAAAATCAGAGGGTGGCCATATGTGGTGCATCTCTGCTAGTTTGTTATCAACTGGCTCGTGAGCAGCGTCGACCATTCCTATCCTGTATTGTTACTGGTGACGAGAAATGGTGTTTTATGCTAATATCAGATAAAGAAAGGAATGGTTGAGCCAAAACGAAGCAGCAACTCTCGGTACATACGCAGAAGATAATGTCAGGCATCTGGTGGAACAGCGACGATTTGGTGTACTACGAATTGCATCCCCGAGGTGTAACCATCACTGCCTACATTTATTGTCAACAACTGAGACGTCTTGCAGATGCAGTCCAAGAACAACAACCAGTAAGATTGCGTGAATTGGTGGTACTCCACGATGACGCCCGCCCCCATTCAGCTGTAGTGACAATAAACACTGTTCAGATGTTGGGTTGGGAAGTAATTCCGGAGCCACCTTGTTCACCTGATATTGGGCCCTCGGGTTTTCACCTTTTCCACTCTCTATCAGGATGAAAATATGCTCCGAACGTGGCTCGACGAGTTCTCGCCTCAAAACTACGTGATTTCTACAGACGCAGAATCGAAAAGTTACCCCAGCGTTGGCAGAATTGAGCCGTGCTGCGGTTCGCGTTGGTGCTGTTCGTAGGTTTCCGCCCCCTGTTGGAGGCCAGACGGTATCGTTTAGTTGGCATAGTTGCGGTTGTTTGTCTTCTTCTCGTGTTGACTGGCGCCATTTGGTTTCGCAACCGTTGCCTGTCCGCTAGTGGCAGCAGCGGCGGTTATCGATATGTAGTAACTGTTTCCCTATCCTTGGGGCGACGTCGTTGTTTTTCGGGGTCGTGTGAGTGCGCCAATTTGGTTCCGACTCAGGAGGAGCCCGGCGCGCAGTGCCAGAACACGCCAGGACCGCTGGCGGCACGCATGGACTGCCGGATGGAAGGGCTGTGGTCACGAGGGTGGACTACCTCGTCGTAAACCGGATCCAGCAAGCTTTAAGATGAGTGCATTTCAATCCAAGCAGAGAAACCTCCACCATTGTGATATGTCGATATTTTCCAGTGACATGGTTTCGTGTTGTTGCTCTTAGTGTCACCGAGGCGAAGAGCAGAGAGTGGAGTGCTTTCAACTCTGGTGGCAGTGGTTCCTTTCTCGTTCCGGGCGCTCTAAAGACAGTATTCTGGGGACGTAGTGCAGACCGCCGGTTTCGGCTATGGTGTATCGTTCCATCGTTGCATTTGGTTTATCGCACGTCTAATAGCTTCAGCAAGATTATCATTAGTCATTCGTTAGGCTGCCACTAGTCTGAGTTACCATCTTGTGAAGTGAATGCAGGTCTTGGCTGCCTGTCTCATCGCTCGCGAAAGTGTTTGTTGCCGTATCTTCTCAGAGGAGCACCGTCTGTGGTCATTTGCCTTAAAACTCTAATTTGGTTCAAAATGGTTCAAATGGCTCTGAGCACTAAGGGACTTAAAATCCGTGGTCATCAGTCCGCTAGAACTTAGAACTATTTAAACCTAACTAACCTAAGGACATCACACACATCCATGCCCGAGACAGGATTCGAACCTGCGACCCGCGGTCACGCGGTTCCAGACTGAAGCGCCTAGAGCCGCACTTTAATTTGGTATTTGTATTTTAGACGTAAGCCTTAAAACCTTATTTACTGCCATTCCTGTCGTATGATGCCTTCTGCTGTGTTTGAGACGACTTACCTTTAATATTTCAGTACCTGTAAGTTGTAAATTGCAGTGAGTACTTAAAAAATTCTTAATTTATTGCCATTCTTGGCGTGTAAGACCTTCATCCGTGATTGTGCTCACTTGCCTTAAAATTCTTATTTGGTATTTGTATTTACGAGGTAAGCCTTGAAAATCTTATTTACTGCCATTCCTGGCGTCTGATACCTTCTGCTGAGTTTGTGGCGAAATGGTTCAAATGGCTCTGAGCAATATGGGACTTAACTTCTGAGGTCATCAATCCCCTAGAACTTAGAATTACTTAAACCTAACTAACCGAAGGACATCACACACACCCATGCCCGAGGCAGGATTCGAACCTGCGATCGTAGCGGTCGCGCGGTTGCAGACTGTAGCGCCTAGAACCGCTCGGCCACCTCGGCCGGCAGTTTATGGCGACTTGCCTTTAATGTTTCAGTACCGGTAATTTGTAAGTTGCAGCGAGTTTTAAACAATTCTTAATTTATTGCCATTCCTGGCGTGTAAGGCCTTCTGCCCAGATCACAGTGGCTTGCTTTTAAAACATTACATGCTGTATCTGTATTTAAAGGTGATTTGGTAAATTGTAACTCACTGAAAACACTATTATTTACACAGTTGTTTATTCCTTCATTAATAACGCGTGGAATTTTTATTTGTTGTTGAGTCTGGAATAACTGGTTTAAAATAAATTGTGTGTAACTGTAAAAGGCAACCAATAGTAATTGATAAGGCCCCGTCCACAATCGAAACCGAATCCTGCCTTTAGAAACTGTTGTAAATAATGATGGAGAATACATTATTGATGACTAAGGTCTCTGTTATGCATATCTGTGGTATTGACTAAACTTACGAGAAATCGCTACCAGCTTATGCACCAACCCAATATTTTATGTCTCTTTCTTTCGCTCAGATAGGGCAAGACGTGTCCTTGTACTAGTGCATCACTAGTGAAGTATTGCGGAATGAGCCTGAGACAAAGAAGTTTGTTCCAGGTGGGGCCGCAGCTGACGGACGGTATCTGCTGTGGCCTTCCCGAGGCGCACAGCTGCAGCGCATTGGAGGCAGCCGCAGTCAGCTGCACGTGTGCCAAGGACGTGTGCAATCTCTTATACGTGCGTCCCGACAGCCGATACTGCAACAGCTCTCGTGTCACATGCACAGTGAAGTCTCCGCCCGCGCGCACACATCCAACAATTACTGTCCACACAAAATAAACGTCGCTGACCGCTTGCTACAGTATTCGTCGTGTCGTGTTTTTACGTGTATGTTTTCGACTTCGAACTATATCTTCACGCAGTGAGAAGTATCATGTAAATAGATGAACTCAAAAGGAAGGTACGGCAGGGGCAGACTGGAAATGCACGTAAGCTCTGTACTTAACAAAAAAAACTATAATCTGGAAACTATTAAAGCATTGAAATTTGTTGTAAAACGTTTAGAGCTCTCAAAGCTTTTTCTGTCTTATGCCATAATTTCAATGTGTTCCTCATATCAAGGCGATATTCGAGTTCTGCCCACGTGCCGATCAGTTCTGATTTATTCATTGATTCGTGCACGTCATTGGTATTGTCTACATGCGAGCCCTGACCTAACCCCGTAAAAACAGGTGCAATGGCGTGACATCGGGAGGGCTCGGATAGCATTCGGTGGGACCACCAGGACGCAGCCATCTCTCGGGAAATCAGTTATTCAGCCTTTCCCGCTCATTCATACTCGCAGCCCTTCGCATGCATGCCCAGAATATTTCCTGTTATGGTTTTCCCTGCAAAACCATGCGCTTGTCGTTCTATCGTGATGTGGCCGAAGTGGCAGAGCGGTTCTAGGGGCTTCAGCCCGGAACCGCGCGACTCAAAAAAATGGTTCTGAGCACTATGGTCATCAGTCCCCTAGAACTTAGAACTACTTAAACCTAACTAACCTAAGGACATCACACACATCCATGCCCGAGGCAGGATTCGAACCTGCGACGGTAACAGTCGCGCGGTTCCGAACTGAAGCTCCTAGAACCGCTCGGCCACATCGGCCGGCGAACGCGCGACTGCTACGGTCGCAGGTTCGAACCATGCCTCGGGCATGGATGTGTGTGATGTGCTTAGGTTGGTTAGGTTTAAGTGGTTCTAAGTTGTAGGGGACTGATGACTTCAGATGTTAAATCCCATAGTGATCAGAGCCATTTGAACCATTTTTGAACCATCCTATCGTGTACCGGGGCACACCAAACATTGGTCTCCGAGCTATGAAGGGTATGTTCAAGTGTATTGTACGGGTTTTCAGATCCCGGAACCCTAATGTTGCTGCGATACCCAGAAGTATGGAACGTTTCTTCTTCTGAAAACAGGCACTTTTTCGGGTAGTCTTTGTCAGCATTTATGGTGACCTGCAAGAAATACGCGAATGTATGCTACCGAGCACGATCGTTTGGCTGCAATGCTTGGATCATTTGCATTGTCCACTCGAGAGGCTTTGTATAGGTCTTTCTGGATAGTTGATCTTGCTTTCTGCAGTTCGTGTGATACACAAAGAATTGTCTTCAGGGGGCTGCGTTGAAATGCAGTTTGCACTCTATTGACGTGCGATTGAGACGCAGTCAGACGTTCACTTCGAGGTTGTTCTTTGCTACCGCCTGTTTCTTTAAGTTTTTGAATCACCTCACTATTCTTATTTTTGCCAGTGGTGTCTGCCAACACCGGCGTCGGTAATTCCGCAGTACCGTTGTCATGGAGTTGAATTCTGCTTCTCGTTGTCTATCGCCGTTTTGATGCATTCGAAATCAAATCTGCAACAAATGACAAAGGAAAAATAACTTCGAGAGCTGCTAAATGACGATTCTGTGTTCCTACTAATGATTTACTGAAACGATGGCGGGACTTTATGAACACCCTGTATAGCACTTACCTGTTTCATTAATCTACTAAACTAGGTATAATCCAGCAAAAAGTAAACATTTACTTGAAACATTGTACGTTAACCAGATGCAGAATTTACGGAGTCATATTTCCCGGTATAGAAGTTGGTATGTCGTTGTACTTCCATCCATTAGTCGCTTCAAGATACAAATATGAAGTTCCACTGTAGACGTTGGCACACAGAGGAATGGAATAGTATGTTCACTTGACAAGTATCACATGTGGACGGGCTACGTCATTTCCGATGTACCTGCACTGCTGTACGTAGTCTAGTATCAAAAGCAACACTTATCACGTTATCAAATGAAGCAGCATAAATATCAGCTATGCGTGTTAACGTAACTGTGTATCTTAATGTAGAAAGTTCAATGTAGAAAACAGCGAAAGCAGACGCTAAAATGTTGATCTTGTGACTTGACTAGCTGTTTGTGAAATTTTTCACCGACGACAGAATGTAAAAGGCAAGTATTGATAGTCATTTTCCACCTTCACTCCATTCGTTCCGTTCACACATCTCTACAACACTGAAGCGCCAACGACACTGGTATAGGCAAGTGTAGTCAAATACAGAGATATGTAAAGGTGCAGAATACGACGCTGCAGTCGGCAACGCCTATATTAGACATTAAGTGTCTGGCGCAATTGTCAGATCGGTTACTGCTGCTACAGTGGCAGGTTGTCAACATTTAAGTGAGTTTGAACGTGGTATTATAGTCGGCACACGAGCGATGGGACACAGCATCACCGACGTAGCGATTAAATGGGGATTTTCCCGCACACCATTTCAGGGCTGTACCGTGAATTTCAGGAATGCGAACCATTCAACGAAACATCATCGATATGGGCTTTCGGAGTCGAAGGCCCACTCGTGTACCCTTGATGACTGCACGACACAATGCTTTAAGCGTCGCCTGGGCCCGTCAACATCGACTTTGGACTGTTGATGACTGGAAACATGTTGCCTGGTCGGACGAGTCTCTATTCAAATTGTATCAAGCGGGTGGACGTGTACTGGTATGGAGACAATCTCATTACTCCATGGACCCTGCATATCAGCAGAGGACTGTTCAAGCATTCATGCCCATTGTGCATTTCGACGGACGAGTCTCTATTCAAATTGTATCAAGCGGGTGGACGTGTACTGGTATGGAGACAATCTCATTAATCCATGGACCCTGCATATCAGCAGAGGACTGTTCAAGCTGGTGGAGGCTCCGTAATGGTTCAGATGGCTCTGAGCACTATGTGACTTAACTTCTGTGGTCATCAGTCGCCTAGAACTTAGAACTAATTAAACCTAACTAACCTAAGGACATCACACACATCCATGCCCGAGGCAGGATTCGAACCTGCGACCGGAGGCTCCGTAATGGTTGGAGTGATATGGGACATGTAAGACGTGTAGATGCGACTCTGGCAGGTGACACGGACGCAAGCCTCCTGTCTGACCACCTGCATCCATTCATGTCCATTGTGCATTTCGACGGACTTGGGCAATTCCAGCAGAACAGTGCGACACCCCATAGGTCGAGAATTGCTACGGAGTGGCTACAGGAACGCTCTTCTGAGTTTAAACACTTACGCTGTCCGCAAAACTCCGTAGATATGAACATTATTGAGAATATCTGGGACGCCTTGCAACGTGCTGTTCAGAAATGATCTCCACTCCCTCGTACTATGACGGATTTATGGACAGCCCAGCAGAATTTGTGTCAGTTCCCTCCAGCGCTACGTCAGACATTAGTCGACTCCATGCTGCGTCGCGTTCCGGCATTTCTGCATGCTCGCGGGGGCCCTACACGATATTAGGCAGGTGTACCTGTTTTTTTTTTTTTTTTTTTGGCTCTTCAGTGTAGTTTCATTACAACCTATAGATCAAACATTCCCTGTGTTTCCTGTAAAACTAATATAATATTTTCTCGCTAATCCACCTGAAATGGACTCAGCCACATCTCTTGTGTAATCGTTGACCTATAAACATACTGTCCCACACGAGCTGTTGTCTTTTTAAATGTTTTTTTATTCCAGTCTTTGATCACAATATCAGTTCTTTAGATGATGACCGGTTTCAGTCCGTAATGATCATCCTCAGATGTTATCACTTTAGGACATGGTGTAAAAAAGATCTGAGGATGGTCATTACCGACTGAAACAGATCATCGTCTGAAGAATTGATATTGTGATCAAAGACTGGAATAAAAAACATTTGACAGTATTGGATCACTGTTTGTATACGCGACTATGTCGCAATTGGTGTTGTCTTTTTCTTCGCTGTGTGGTAGCGCTGAAGAGGACGATAGTTCAAAGTCTGGCACTGGTCACTTACGTTCTCGTGTGTAATGACTAAGGTGCCGCCACCGTAATATGGTCTTCTTCCATGTCTTTGGGTGTCATGACCATAATAATTTCCCTGGGTGAAATTTTACATTCTTCTTTGAAGGCACTGACGAAATACAAAGAAGAGAACGTGCTCGGGCTTCCAGCGCGTCGATTCTCCTAGGAGATGAGATACTGGCTGAAATAAAGGTGTTTGGGAGGATTATGAGTTGTTTTTGGGTAGCTCAGTCGGTAGATGTGTAACAAACGCCTGTCGTTTTTATATTAACGGTTACAGATCTGATGAGGGGAGCAGCCAAAACAACGTAATAAAAATAAGAAATATATGCAACTATCCACACGATCTTTTTTTACAAAATATTCACAATGATCACGGCCGCATACAGGGAATTTATTTCCTTTAATAATACGGAGAGGTTTATAGTAATTCGTACGGGTGTTGCAGAGAGTCGTTCTGTTAGATAGCTTGTGTATTATAGATGTTGATGTAGAGACACCGTTGCGTAGTTACTAATTAAAACGGCGGCGTGATTAAGACGCTGGACTCGCATTAGAAAGGAATGTCGTTCAAATCCGTCTGGCGATGCAAATTTAGGTTCTGTGGGTTCCTTAATAGCTTCAGACGATTGCCGGGATTGTTAAGGTCACGGTCTTCTACCTCTTACAAAGTTGCCCAATTGAGTAGGCGCTCCGTCTCCAATGACCTCGTTGTCGACGGGGGGTTAAACTGTAACCTTTCTTAATTTCGTCACGTCGTTCGCGGAGGGTATCGCCGCGGAGAGACAGCCGCCGTTGACGACGTGCGAAGTGGCGAAGGCCGGATCCGACGGGCCAGGCGAGAGGCAGCGGAGGCGGCATTAAGGCCACTCAGCATGCGTGCCTGCCTGCGTATGTGCGTGCCGCGCCGGCCGCGCCCCTGGGACCTCACACGCAGGCGGCGGCTGCGCCCACCAAGCGTCATGGCGCGCACGCACTCTGCGACGGAGCTTCGAGGAGGCACTGCTGGGCCTCGAGGATCATTTCTTACGTAGCACACGCGTAGGTGATCAGTCGACAGCTGGGTAGGAATTTTCTGTATTGGAATGCAATAGAGCAAGTGAATAAAGAGACAGACAGTTTAAGTCCAGATGCTGTGAAATCAGCCCTGTGTGGAGGCGAATCCCTTGCCCAACGTAAAGTCCCGAGCGACTGGAAAAAAGCGCAGGTGACGCCTGTGTATAAGAAGGGTAGAAAGATGGATCCTCAAAATTACAGATCAATATCCTTAATATCGGTTTGTTGCAGGATTCACGAACATATTCTCAGTTCGAATATAATGTATTTCCTTGAGACAGAGAAGTTGCTTGCTGTCCATGCATCAGCACGGCTTTAGAAAGCATCGCTCCTGCGAAACGCAACTCGCCCTTTTTTCACATGATATCTTGCGAACCATGGATGAAGGTTATCAGACAGATGCCATATTCCTTGACTTCCGGAAAGCGTTTGACTCGGTGCCCGCCTAACTAAGGCACGGGCATATGGGATTGGTTACCAAGTATGTGAGTGGATCGAAGACTTCTTAAGTAATAGAACCCAGTACGTTGTCCTCGATGGTGAGTGTTCATCGGAGGTGAGGGTATCATCTGGAGTGCCCCAGGGAAGTGTGATAGGTCCGCTGTTGTTTTCTATCTACATAAATGATCTTTTGGATAGGGTGGATAGCAATGTGCGGCTGTTTGCTGATGATGCTGTGGTGTACGGGAAGGTGTCGTCTTTGAGTGACTGTAGGAGGATACAAGATGACTTGGACAGGATTTGTGATTGGTGTAAAGAATGGCAGCTAACTATAAATATAGATAAATGTAAATTAATGCAGATGAATAGGAAAAAGAATCCTGTAATGTTTGAAATGTGATTGGCGTAAAGAATGTCAGCTAACTCTGAATATAGATAAATGTAAATTAATGCAGATGAATAGGAAAAAGAATCCTGTAATGTTTGAATACTCCATTAGTAGTGTAGCGCTTGACACAGTCACGTCTATTAAATATTTGAGCGTAACATTGCAGAGCGACATGAAGTGGGACAAGCATGTAATGGCAGTTGTGAGGAAGGCGGATAGTCGTCTTCGGTAAATTGGTAGAATTTTCGGGAGATGTGGTTCGTCTGTAAAGGAGACCGCTTATAAAACACTAACACGACCTATTCTTGAGTACTGCTCGAGCGTTTGGGATCCCTGTCAGGTCGGATTGAGGGAGGACATAGAAGCAATTTGGGCTGCTAGATTTGTTACTGGTAGGTCTGATCATCATGCGAGTGTTACGGAAATGCTTCAGGAACTCGGGTGGGAGTCTCTAGAGGAAAGGAGGCGTTCTTTTCGTGAATCGCTAGTGAGGAAATTTGGAGAACCACCATTTGAGGCTGACTGCAGTACAAAGACCACAAAGATAAGAGAGATTAGGGCTCGTACAGACGTATATCGGCAGTCATTTTTCCCTCGTTCTGTTTAGGAGTGGAACAGGGAGAGAAGATGCTAGTTGAGGTACGAGGTACCTTCCGCCACGCACCGTATGGTGGATTGCGGAGTATGTATGTAGATGTAGAGGCGGTTAGAAAGAGACCGCCAGGCTGGGCAGGGGAACGGGAGACAACAGATCTTTAAATAAATGTCGTGTGACTAGGGCCTCCCGTCGGGTAGACCGTTCGCCGGGTGCAAGTCTTTTGATTTGGCGCCACTTCGGCGACTTCAGCGTCGATGGGGATGAAATGATTATGATTAGAACAACACAACACCCAATCCCTGAGCGGAGAAAATCTCCGATCCAGCCGTGAATCGAACCCGGCTCCTTGGGATTGACATTCTGTCGCGCTGACCACATTTTTTTTTTTTAAATTTGTATCTGCCTGCTTGTCGTCTGGCTTTCAGCGAGTCTCTCTCTCTTTTTTTTCGCGGGCAAGTGCTCTGCCGACTTTTTTTTTTTTTTGGGGGGGGGGGGGCAAAGTGGGCAGGGTCGAAACCCGAGGCCTGGCCACAATGTCCCCTTCACCACCACCGAGCCTGTAGTGCTTAAGGAAGTGGGAGACACAGGAATCAACAGTAGTGGAAGGCGTTGTTGTTTTTATTTATTTGCGTGTGTTTTTGTAATATTCACTATTATCATGAAATTATGTGAACACATCGGCGAAAGAGAAAAAAAATATAAATTATGGTTAAAGAAAAATAAAAGAAATATAAATTCTGGGTAAAGAAAAAGAAATGAAAAAGAAAAAGCAAAAAGAAATAAAATCCGCGCAATCTGCGGCGCGCTCTCCCATCCGCGGAGGTCAGAAGTAGAATCGATCGTAGGCGGAGTGGTAGGTGCCGTCTGGGCCAGGCACCGCCCAACCACTCAGCTACCGGGGACGGACAACAGATCTTTGCAAAAACGGCAAAGTGCAGGCGACGTGCCTGAAGTTGGTAGGGCCACGCAATGTTTGAGAGCACCGACCGTCTGCGAACCGTCTTCCATACCGCCCAACGGAGCAAGGAGGACGTAAAAAGCAGACTAGCACTGCCAAAAAGGGTATTCCTGGCCAAGAGAAGCCTACTACTATCAAAGGTGGGTCTTAATTTGAGAAGTAGGTTTCAGAGAATGTACGGTCAACACTACCACACAGCGAAGAAAAAGTCAACAGCTCATGTGGGACAGTATGTTTATAGACCACACGGTTACGCAGTAGATGCGGTTGCGTCCAATGGCGGTGGATTAACAATAAAATATTATATTCTGTTTGCAGGAAACACAGGGAACGTTTGATCCAAGGGTGCACTGCATTGTATAGTAGTGAAGCGTGGTCCGCGGGTGAGCCGTGCTTGGCTCGTGTTCGTGCCATATCTCATTTGACATCCTGTTTTTACTGCACTACCACCTCATTATGTTAACTTCGATTACTGGTGTCACTGAGTTACCACCTTGCCTGCCCCTGAGCGGCAACAGCGGCGCTTATCGATATAAGCCTTGGCGTATTATCTTGCTGACTCCTCCACTACTGGCCATTAAAATTGCTACACCACGAAGATGACGTGCTGCAGACGCGAAATTTAACCGACAGGAAGAAGATGCTGTGATATGCAAGTGATTAGCTTTTCAAAGCATTAACACAAGGCTGACGCCGGTGGCGACACCTACAACGTGCTGACATGAGGAAAGTTTCCAACCGATTTCTCATACACAAACAGCAGTTGACCGGCGTTGCCTGGTGAAACGTTGTTGTGATACCTCGTGTAAGGAGGAGATATGCGTTCCATCACGTTCCCGACTTTGACAAAGGTCGGATTGTAGCCTATCGCGATTACGGTTTATCGTACGGCGACATTGCTGCTCGCGTTGGTCGAGATCCAATGACTGTAAGCAGAACATGGAATCGGTGTGTTCAGGGGCGTAATGCGGAACGCCGTGCTGGATTCCAACGGCCTCGTATCACTAGCAGTCGAGATAACAAGCATCTTATCCGGATGGCTGTAACGGATCGTGCAGCCACGTCTCGATCCCTGAGTCAATAGATGGGGACGTTTGCAAGACAACAACTATTTGCACGAACAGTTCGACAACGTTTTGCAACAGCATGGACCATCATCTCGGAGACCGTGGCTGCGGATACTTTTGACGCTGCATCACAGACAGGAGCGCCTGCGATGATGTACTCAACGACGACCCTGGGTACACGAATGGGAAAACGTCATTTTTTCGGATGAATCCAGGTTCTGTTTACAGCATTATGATGGTCGCATCCGTGTTTGGCGACATCGCGGTGATCGCACATTGGAAGCGTGTATTCGTCATCGCCATACTGGCATATCACCCGGCGTGATGCTATGGGATGCCATTGGTTACACATCTCCGTCACCTCTTGTTCGCATTGACGGCACTTTGAACAGTGGACGTTATATTTCAGATGTGCCACGACCCGTGGCTCTACCCTTCATTCGATCCCTGTGAAACCCTACATTTCAGCAGGATAATGCACGATCGCATGTTGCAGGTCCTGTACGGGTCTTTCTGGATAAAGAAAATGTTCGACTGCTGTCCTGGCCTGTACATTCTCCAGATGTCTCACCAACTGAAAACGTCTGGTCATTGGTGGCCGAGGTGGCCAGAGGTGGTTGTTCTGGGTACTGATTTCTCAGGATCTATGCACCCAAATTGCGTGAAATTGTAATCACACGTCAGTTCTAGTATAATATATTTGTTCAATGAATACCGGTTTATCATCTGCATTTCTTCTTGGTGTAGCAATTTTAATGGCCAGTAGTGTATTACTTCCCGGCCGTTGTGTGTTCGGAGTTAGTTCGGATCTGCCAGTGAGTTGGGGGGCGCTAGCAGTGCAGTTCTGACCTGGCAGTGTTTGACTTAGGACGCGGCAGAAGTTCAGTCGGGGCGCGGCTACAATGAGGTCCGGACAGCCATGACTCGCTCGACGGTTGCCGATACATGTCACTTGAGTGCGGACCACCTTGGTTGGTCGTCGGTCGGTCGTCGTGTCGGACGACGTGTATGTTGGCCTGCGATATCTTGTGGGTTGCCTGCGTGTGCCGACTGGTGATTCGTCCTTGTTATTGCACAGTCGCTGCCGTTAGTATTGTCTAGTCCTGCGTGCAAGTGTTCGTGAAACTGTATGTAGCCTGTGATGTCGACTGCTCAGTCATTTTAGTGCTGCTGTCTCCGTGCTGATGTGTGCGGGCAGTCGGTCGGCTGGCATGGAGCAGCGAGGAAATATCCACGGGGCGTAGTTTGACCGGGCCGCTGTCGGTCTCTACGCAGTGTCGGAGTGTGTGGGGCTGTTCCCATTGCTACGAGGTCCGTGGCTCATCGACCCTGGACACGAACGTTGAGTCTGGGTTTAAATTATGAGCATGTCAAGACTGTTCACATTGTGCCGTCTGGATCTCGTTGTTGGCTGTTGGGACATTCCCGCGAGCAACATCGGGTGTGTCAGGGTTGGCGAAGGTTTAGCCACCGTCCGGAGGAGTCTAACTGTATTTGGTTATTTGCAATTGAAGAGCACCAACGGAATTTTCTGCCTTGTGGCCGTTACCTGCCCTGGGCGTTGACGTAAATTTAAGCATTGTCCTTTCCTCACTGTGTTGTCGCTGTCCAGCACGGTGTGTAGTTCGACAGCTTAATGTATGCTTGGTTGTGGGCGTCCATGCCTTTTACGTCTGCATTGAACTTCCGGTTGTGTGCTTGTCGAGTGGAGCGCAAGTTATCTTGTCGGTGGGTCCGTTGACTGTCTGTTGGTTGGGTTGTCGTCAGATCGAGAATGGTTGGGCCGACTGCCTGTCTCACCTAAGTGATCGTTAGTATTTCAAGTGCTGACCGACCCCCGAAATTTCTGAGCGCCGTAGGCTGCACTGCCCTTTCTTATTTTCTGTTGTGTGTATTTGTATGGCTCATAGCCGATGGTTTTGAATTAAAGTTGAATTGTTTTTAGTGGTGTTTTAAGTCATATGCCTTCAGCCACTTTAGAATTAAAGTTCCTTGCTTGTCAAGTGTTAGATTGTTTGGGCCTTCAGCCTGATTAATATATTGTTTAAAGATAAAGCCTTGGGCCTTCTGCCTACAAAAAATTATTTTTAGTTATGTTTGAAGTCATGGGCATTCAGCCATTTTAAAATTAAGGATCTTTATCTTTCGAGCATCAGGCTGTTTGGGACCTTCAGCCTAATTGAAGATAAGGCCTTCTACCTTGTGTTTTTTATTTAATTTTACCTTGAGTCTTAAATCATGGGCCTTCAGCCGCCTTTAAATTAAGGTTGTTGCTTTTCAAGTGTTAGATTTTTGGGCCTTCAGCCAAATTATAGAACTTACTTAAAGTGAGGCCTTTTGCCTTCTAAATATTCTCTTTGGCGTCTGAATTTTGAGTTAATGGCTTTTAGCCTTTTTTTAAAAATTAAATTGGTTGCGCCCTTTAGGCACATGATAGTGTGGCGTTGTGGGCGTGTGGATGCTATTCTGTCATTCTGCACAATGGATTAATTTTACCCTGTGGCTCCTGCAAGATGCAATTTCCACCGCCACACTACTACGGAAGTCAGACAGACACTCCTAACGTTCTAAAGAGAAATGCCTGAAAAACTTTCAGCAATAAATATCTTCTGGAGTCGTCCGCTGTAAGAAAATGACATAACAATTCACAAAATTTCTTACCTAACTAGTGGGATACTTGGGTACTGGAGTAGTGCTAGTTAGTGTAAGAAAAACATGAAACTAACGAAAGTTATTATTTATTTTGCAAAAATACTGAGAAAACACAATGGCACTTTTAGTTATGAACTGAACAAGTTATTTCCAGGTTCTTTTAGGAATGTGAAGTTACCTCTTAAGGATAGGATTCGCTAATGAAATTTCCATACAAAGTTTAGGAGTGTTACTGACTTGGCAGAATGGCTGAGAGCCGTGCCTACTTAACTTGAATAATTATCCTTTAGAATGTTGCTAGGTACGGTCGAGGCTGTCACGTGTGAAATGCAGTGAAGTGTACTGTTGTGGAGGAAATATGGGGCTCACAAGAGCTGTAGCGCACAATACCGTAAGCTGCGATGACTGCTGTCTGCGCCGCTTGCTGATGACAAATAAGATAACTCTTGTTCTATCTCGATTGACCTTCGCCAATCAAACTCTCCCTACGCCTTGATGAAGTCAAGGACTCCTATTCGCCCCTAGTCTAACTATTGGCGTGGTACACCGGTCAGATAACCAGTCCACCGCGATGTCACTCAAAAATTTGCTCGCAGGCGTTTAACTATAACTCTGTCCGTTCACCCCGCACAATAAGTGTTTCGGCCAACACAGTGAACAACACTTAATCGCAAGGACTCAATATAGAGTCGCACTCCGATTCGCTCTCGACAGAGGTGCTCTCCCGGTGAAGTACTGAGGAGAGACTTGTTCCTCACTCTTTCGAGTACACGTACGAGCGCGCACGCTCTCGTTACGTGTTCTCGCTCCAAGAGCGACAACGGAACAGCCCCTCTCCACGCCAGACGTGAAGGGGTATATCTTTCGGTCTCTTCCATTACTCCTTCAGCTCAAGGCATCAGAAATATCGTCTGCCAATCAGCATTGCTCTTCTAAAACGGGAAAATGACGTTTCGTTTAAGGTGACCAATCCGGAAATCTGTAGCATCAGCGTTTGGCGTTTGCTGTCTTCCTGCGAAAATCTCTGAAACTGCATGCTATATTTGTAAAGAATGCGTAGGCTGGGCGCTCCCACACAGTGTAGCGGAATTTGCTTTTAAGTCGAACGCAGGTCGTTCTTCCTTTCACTCGGGCAAACGCTGTCTGCTCTATGGGTGGTCGCGCGCCGAGATAGATAGGTTGAGTCGTCCACTGAAGGGACCGGCCCCCCGGCGTGGGGTTTGCGTCTCCCGAACTAAAAGCCCCTGCGACCATCGTGTCTTGAATGTGTGTGTGTGTGTACGCCAGCCTCGAGTATTTCAATCTCTCGGAGAGCATTTGCGATTTACTAGTTATTTGCATATCGTTTGCATGAATTCATACAAAATTGTATCGAGTCTGGGTTCGAATGAAGCGTCTTGATGTGCGGAATATGATTGTGAGGGCGGAATATGTAAGCAATGAAGGTCAGGAGACCACGACGTCTTATAGCGTATTCAGCCGATAACTAATTTCAAGAATTTGTACTGTAATGTTTGGTCAAATAAATAAAGTTATATGTATTCAAGTGTAACTGTCAGCCGCTCATTTTGGCCCCTTTCCACAATTCCAACTACCTGTCCTCTGTCCTGCGGATTTAGCAGGGCGTTCCAGTGGGAAAACCGGTAAAGAAGAGGATCGAAGCATTTGAGGTGTGGTGCTACTATGTAAATTTGAAAAGTAAGTGTAATGATAAGGAATACATGGAGAAGACTGACAAGAAGAAGGGACAGGACGGTAGGACATTTGTTAAGACGTCATGGAATAGCTTCTGTGGTATTAGAGGGACATGTAGGGCTTAAAAAACTGAAGAGGAAAACAGAGGTTGGAAAATATCCAACAAGTAATTGAAGATGTAGGTTGCAAGGGTGCTACTCTGAGATGAAGAGGTTGGCATAGGAGAGGAATTTGTGGTGGGCCACATCACACCAGTCAGAAATAAAAGAAAAAAAAAATCGCACCTCATACCTAAGGGTGAAGTCCTCAAACTCTGTGGGCAAATGCATCAACGCTTACACAATGCAGCATGACTAAAGGAAGGGGTCGGTTGATAAGACGCGTTCTTTTGGGTCAGGGAAGCGTAAATTTGTAACTGGGGAGATGTGTAGGAGGCCAAAGTTATAGAGAGAGAGTTGACTACAGTAATCAGGTTCAAATGGATGTACAATGCAGTAGTAATGTAGAGATGAAGAGGCCTGCACCATTACTACGGATTGCTGCATCAAAGAAGCCTTTAGACTGAAGAGGGCAACAACAAAACCAACATAAAGTACTGTCGCAGATGACAGCCACGAACCTCTATGAAAAGAAAAAAAAAATGGCTCAATTAAGCGTCCGTTCCCGTACCTCCGAATGCCAGACGGACTCTTATTCTTCCAGGCACCAAGTCAGACGCATATTTACATGTGCACTAATCTGGGCGTAAATTGAACCAATATGACCAAAAATCAAAGAGATATGTGCCCAGGGCGTGCAAGAAGCGTGCCTTTGCTATGGTTAGCCAGTCGAAAATGCAGTGAGCAAAGCAATTATTCTCATGTAGTTTTGTAGAACATTTATAATTAGAAGGGCGTTCGAGAGTAAGGCTGACAAAGCTCGTGTCAAATACGTGCGTACATTATGTGGGAAGAAGTAATGCATGGCATTTCTCGCTGCGAACAACGGCGTGAATTGAAAGGTCATGCAAACAGTAAACACAGCATGCGATAGCGTGACGGTGTTATCGCGCCTCGTACTGCGGTCTTATCTGTTACTCGGCACATGAACACGGCTCCACTGTGTCATTCCGGCGAACATTCCATCAACCAGACGATGCAGGAGAATTCCAAACAATGGTAGAAAAAGGGGGGAAGTACAAAGAGAAGAATATATACGATACAGAGAATGAAAGATGCTTCTGCAGTCATTCAAGAAACGTAGTGTCAGATCTTTCTTGAATCAGTGCATGCAATGTTAGGATATTAGAATTGATTGATTAGGGATGTTATTTCAGAAGTACAGCGGACATGCACTGAAGCGGCAAAGAAACTGGTATAGGCATGCGTATTCAAATACAGAGTTATGTAAACAGGCAGAATACAGCGCAGCGGTCGGCAACGCCTATATAAGACCACACCTGTCTGGCGCAGTTGTTAAATCGCTTACCGCTGCTACAATAGCAGGTTATCAAAATTTAAGTGAGTTTGGACGTGGTGTTATAGTCGGCACACGAGCTATGGGACACACCACCTCAGAGGAAGCAATAAAATGGGATTTTCCCGTCAGAGCATTTCACACGTGTACCGTGAATATCAGGAATACGGTAATACGCCAAATGCCGGCCGGTGTGGCCGACCGATTCTAGGCGCTTCAGTCTGGAACGCGCGACTGATACGGTCGCAGGTTCGAATCCTGCCTCGGGCATGGATGTGTGTGATGTCCTTAGGTTTAAGTAGTTCTAAGTTCTAGGGGACTGATGACCTCAGATGCCAAGTCCCATTATGCTCAGAGCCATTTGAACCAATACGTCAAATCTCTGACATCGCTGCGGCAGGAAAAAGATCCTGCGAGAACGAGACCAATGACGACTGAAGAGAAACGTTCAACGTGACAGAAGTGCAACCATTCCACGAATTTCTGCAGATTGCAATGCAGAGCCATCAACAAGTGTCAGCATGCGAACCATTCAACGAAACATCACCGATATGGGCTTTCGGAACCGAAGGCCCACTCCTGTGCGATTGATGATAGCACGACTCAAAGCTTCACACCTCACCTGGGCCCGTCAGAATCGACATTGGACTGTTAATAACTGGAAACATGTTACCTGGTCGGACGAGTCTCGTTTAAAATTGTATCGAGTGGATGGACGTGTACGGGTATGGAGACAACCTCATGAACTCATGGGCTCTACATGTCAGCAGGGGACTGTTCAAGCAGGTGGAGGATCTGAAATAGTGTGGGGAGTGTGCAGCTAGAGTCATATGGGGCCCCTGATACGACTAATTACGACACGTACTTAAGCATCCTGTCTGATCACCAGCATCCATTCATGTCCATTGTGCACTCCGACATACTTGGCCAATTGCAGCAGGACTACGTGGCACCCCACACATGCAAAATTGCTACAGAGTGGCTCCAGGAAAACTCTTTATACACTTCCGCTCGCCACCAGACTCCCCAGACATGAACATTACTGAGCACATCTGTGAAGCCTTGTAACGTGCTGTTGAGAAGAGACCTCCACTCCCTCATACTCATAAGGATTTATGGACATCCCTGCAGGATTCATGGGGTCAGTTCCCTCCAGCACTACTTCAGACGTTAGCCGAGTCCATGCCACATCGTGTTGCGGTATTTCTGCATGCTCGCGGGGACCCTAAACGATATTTGGTTCAAATGGCTCTGAGCACTATAGGACTTAACATCTGAGGTCATCAGTCCCCTAGAACTTAGAACTACTTAAACCTAACTAACCTAAGAACATCACACACACCCATGCCCGAGGGAGGATTCGAACATGTGACCGTAGCGGTCGCGCGGCTTCAGACTGAAGCGCCTAGAACCGCTCGGCCACACCGGCCGGCAACGATATTAGGCAAGGTGTATCAGTTTCTTTGGCTCTTCAGTGAATTTGTCACGAGATAATTCAGCAACCGTGTTGATTTTAAAACGAAATTGTGAAGATGTTTCTCAGTGTCAGTTGTACGTTTTTTGTTTTTTTGTTTTTGTTTTTTTTTTTCAGTATAACTAGTCCCGATATCTCTGAAGCATCTTCAGATCTATGTATGCATCTTCATAGAACTCAAGATGGATCACGGAAATCCTAATTACTCACACTGTAAAAAATGTGCAACTGAAACTGTAAACTAGACTATACGTAGCATGTATCAAAAGGTTTGGTTACTGGTATCGGCTATATTGATGATGTTTACTGAGGGGTTCGTAATTACCCAGAATCCAGATTCATGCCTAACGAAATTGTCACTACGGCAGTGGAGGATCTCTGAAAACTGTTTCATTTTTTCCCTACACATGGTTCACGAAAAAAAATTGAACACAGACGTTAACATTTTTGCGACTGGAACATGAAATTTCAGCAGGAGGTAAACAGAAATACTGAGAGAAAGGAAGAGAAGGGTTTCTTATTATTCGGTCTAAAACAGCAGTAAACAGAGTCAACATCAGCGCTTAGAATATTTTAATAAAAATTCACGTTTATTTAATGTTATGTGACATTTGGCCGCTGCAACTCTGTTGTGTTTATGTTTATTAAATATGGACGAATTATGACGGCATAACCATCAGAATGTTTCCAGCATTTTATTCTACACTAAACTAGATGACCAATGACAGTGCAGAAAATTGGTGGTGGTGCTTTCGGAGGAAGTCTACTGGCATTAAAATATTTTGCGTGAGGAGTAGAGCGTAAGTTCAGTGTATTACAAAAAAAAAGTGATTGTACTCCGCCAAAAGCTGCTGCATCGTCTACTTTACTTGTTGAAACTGGTTTCAGTCACATGATCATCTTTAGTCGACGAAGTTTCACATCAGCAGCGAAGCTTACAAGTCAGAATCTTTGGAGTTAAAAAGTATGATAATCTTACTGTTACACTGCTGAGAGTTTGTTATGTAACTTCTACAAACTGCGTTCTCGCAACAGCTGTGCTGGCATTCGTCAGTACTGCTACTAAATGAGTACTGACAGTGATATCACTGGTAGCGGTAAGGTAGATTGTAAGCAGTGATGATGTGGCACTTTATAAACTCGAGGAAGGTAATTATGCAAAAGATTCTTCCAGTTGAAGAATAATTTAAAACCACACATCCCAGATCGGAATCAGCCTCTTACAGCATACATCACGACGTCGTTCCAGCAGCTGCTAAAAATTTAAGGTGGCACTTATGCTATAGAATCTTTCAGATTGTTAAGAACCCTCTGGACAGCACAAATCTTTCACTACGTAATATTGTCTTGTTACCGCTGACGAAAACTCGAATTGAAACAGAGCAGTTCACCATAAACTTGAATCTCCGGGACAGTCTGCGCCAGGAACGAGTGGTGACTTTTGTGTAGGAGGCGTTGTGAACACATAATGAGTACGCTAGAATGTGTGGGCCGGAAGCCCAAATGCTTCCAGATAAGGGCCCATTGTCTTTGCAGCAGTACCTCCTCGCTCGGTTGACACTTTGAAAGACCTGCTATTTTTCATCCCAGTGTTACACTGCTATAGAATATTCACCACACGTAACGTACTTTTTCTCTTTTTTTTGGAGGCACCAGCAGTAACACACTCTCTGTAGTGGCATTTAAAAGACCTTTGTGGTTGATATTGTGCCCTGAATCTGTAGTTATCTGTTTAAACAGTCAGAAGGTTCACGAAGCACAATCTAGATTGGGCTATTTAAAAATCTTTTCTAAGGCTTTTTTTCTGTCATTGGATATCACTGAACAATACATTTCAAATGGCCGAATATACATATCAAGGTGTGTCGAGAAGAAAGTTTTGACTTGGACGTTGACGTAGGCGGGGCGAAAACGGGGCGAAAACGGGGGGGTGGGGGTGGGGGTGGGGGTGGGGGTGGGGGTGGGGGTGGGGGTGGGGGTGGGGGTGGGGGTGGGGGTGGGGGTGGGGGTGGGGGTGGGGGTGGGGGGGGGCAGATGGCATTTTTTGCAGTCCTCGGAAGTTAACCGAATCTCTCCGCGCTCACTGCAGTTATAATCATAGACTTTGTATCTTCTTACGCTTATTGATTGCTGATCTTTCGTGTCACGTTCTTGTTGAGGTTACACAAAGACTTGCATAGTTCAGATTCGTAATACCTAGACAAAAGAAAAGCCTACGCTGTGTATAAATTACAACACAAATAGGTAAACAAATTCCATTAAAAATATCTTATTTTAATATTGAAGAAGACAGTTATGTTGAAGGAAAAAAATACGATGTGTTTGACGACATTTTTAATTTAGAAAGAAAACAAAACACACGACATGAATAAAAACCTTCCAAATATTGTTTGATGTGTTTGTATTTATGCACGAGGGTGAACAAAAGTATTCAGTACTTTGAGAGGTGGTAATATGGACCAAAATAAGACAAAAATTACCTGTAAACATGTGCTCCAAAATGCATACGTCAAGAGCAATTAGCACTTGTTCATCTAAGCTACCGTGAAACACATCTGTTCTACTGAGCAAGTGCTCATAGCTCTTAAGGTATTCCTCTTAGAGTCCATATTCACTGGACATTTTTTCTTGTTTTGGTCAGTATTATCACTTCCAAAATATGGGATACTTTTTGAATATTCTGTATATTTTCTAGAAGCATTGAAATATTTCGACGACATTTTTCCTGATATTCCTGTTGTCAGACGGGTGGAAAATATATCATATGACCTTTGTCAAGAGCACTCACGTTTTTACTTTGGTCATTAATAAACTGTCTATCGCATACGTCCGCAGCCGAATGATTTGAACCTGGACCAGCAGGTGGCTTGTTTTCTGTCGTCCAGGATACCCCATCTGACTAAAGTCCTCCCGGTGCCGAGACAATAGCACGCAGTCTACAGGCTGTCTTTGGTTATACAATGTTACTTATAATCCATCTTGATTGCAAAAATGTTTATTCACATGACCGGTTTCGGTTCCTCTAGAACCATCTTCAGATCTGCAATTTCGGTTACATGAATAACCCGTTCGCACACAGCAACCTTCAAATGCTGCGTGACCTGTCATGTGAATAAACATTTTTGCAATCAAGACGGATTATAAGTAACATTGTAAAACCAGTGATTGCGGTATCCCATCATACATTATGTCTGTTTTAGCAAAGTCTTTAGTTACTTCGGGATGGTCTCGGAATAGTCAATATGCGGGTTAGAGCAGCTGCTTTATATCTCGCTGCGATGATGAAGATGTGGAATCGCCGCCAGAGCACCTCCAAGCGAACTCCGATCGAAGAGCAAGGCCCTGGCTCTCACGAACAACCAGTTGCTGCGGTGCGTATTTCCCCGACGCTATCTCACCTTGCGGAGTTTTTTGTAGTCTTCAGTAATGTCAACGCCGACCTGTCCAGTGAGCCGCTGCAGAGAGCCCGTTGCGTTTATTGGCGGACGATGCGGGACATAAGGGAAAACCGATTGAAAGCCGTCTTCCCTCGGTTACTTGGCCGGTGTTCTGCCGTTCAGTGAACCCGATTCGGACGCCAAGGCAGCCTGGTATTTGGTGGTCAACCACAAATATGTGAATCGTCAGAGACTCCATTCCATACGTGTGGCAGACTCTCCATTATGTCTCCAGCTACCTGATACTGATGGACACCGCCTGGAATGTGGGCCTGCCGTCAGGGTTGACGAGACTGATGTTGGCCCTCATTCAGCGTACGACCCTAACGCCAATAACTGCGACATAACTTCTTATTCTCGTATGTGACGTTTTACCCACATATGAAGATGCTTGCAGTGATATCGATCAAGGGTTTGATCATACTGTTTCTTTACTTGGTGGTGACAAGTACTTTCTCGAATTTTGGACCTTCCCTTTGGAACGATTCACTCGTCTACGACGCCACCCGCGCTACCGCCAATATTTTGCTAAAAGTCTGGGTAGTGTCCACTTGGACCCTCCCTGCAGTTGGGTGTGCTGGATAAGTGAAGTTAACCCTACGTGCGTGTCAATTTCGTGGATCGGAACAAGTGACAGAATCATACGTACCTGGCGCGTTAGAAGGATCCGCGGACGTCTGTCTAATATTTGTGCCGCCGGAAAGGCTGCCTTTATATTGCACTTGTCCTTTAATTTTGTTTTTGATGTTTGGATACCTTCTTTGCCCCTAGAAGGGCACAATTTTCCGAAAAAAGATGTTTTGTTCAACCTGCAAACCTGTTAAACAAAAGATGGTTAGCGTCTTTGCTAAAGAAAAGATGGTTAGTGTCTTTGCTTTCGGTGAGGAAGAACGAGCGTTCGATTCCTCGTATCTCCCCAGATTTTTCTGGTGTAGGAAGGTCTGATCGGGGGTCTACTCAGCCCTTGTGAGCCCTTGAATAAAGAAGCAATAACGGGTGGATTGATTGGAGTCATGCCGATCCCATGTCCCACGATCACAGATCGCTCCACGTACAGCCTCGTAGACAGCAGTCGGCCAGTCGGAACAGGTCTAAGGCCTGATCCGTAAGTGATGTTTATCACCGCCACTTGCTTGATGCCGAAACTATAATCCGAATTTTTGCATCGCGGGTGATCTTTCACAATCTCACTTTCACATTTTTTTTTTTGGTCATCAGTCTACTGACTGGTTTGATGCGGCCCGCCACGAATTCCTTTCCTGTGCTAACCTCTTCATCTCAGAGTAGCACTTGCAACCTACGTCCTCAATTATTTGCTTGACGTATTCCAATCTCTGTCTTCCTCTACAGTTTTTGCCCTCTACAGCTCCCTCTATTACCATGGAAGTCATTCCCTCATGTCTTAGCAGATGTCCTATCATCCTGTCCCTTCTCCTTATCAGTGTTTTCCACATATTCCTTTCCTCTCCGATTCTGCGTAGAACCTCCTCATTCCTTACCTTATCAGTCCACCTAATTTTCAACATTCGTCTATAGCACCACATCTCAAATGCTTCGATTCTCTTCTGTTCCGGTTTTCCCACAGTCCATGTATCACTACCATACAATGCTGTACTCCAGACGTACATCCTCAGAAATTTCTTCCTCAAATTAAGGCCGGTATTTGATATTAGTAGACTTCTCTTGGCCAGAAATGCCTTTTTTGCCATAGCGAGTCTGCTTTTGATGTCCTCCTTGCTCCGTCCGCCATTGGTTATTTTACTGCCTAGGTAGCAGAATTCCTTAACTTCATTGACTTCGTGACCACCAATCCTGATGTTAAGTTTCTCGCTGTTCTCATTTCTACTACTTCTCATTATCTTCGTCTTTCTCCGATTTACTCTCAAACCATACTGTGTACTCATTAGACTGTTCATTCTGTTCAGCAGATCATTTAATTCTTCTTCACTTTCACTCAGGATATCAAGGTCATCAGCGAATCGTATCATTGATATCCTTTCACCTTGTATTTTAATTCCACTCCTGAACCTTTCTTTTATTTCCATCATTGCTTCCTCGATGTACAGATTGAAGAGTAGTGGCGAAAGGCTACAGCCTTGTCTTACACCCTTCTTAATACGAGCACTTCGTTCTTGATCGTCCACTCTTATTATTCCCTCTTGGTTGTTGTACGTATTGTATATGACCCGTCTCTCCCTATAGCTTGCCCCTACTTTTTTCGGAATCTCGAACAGCTTGCACCATTTTATATTGTCGAACGCTTTTCCCAGGTCGACAAATCGCATGAAAGTGTCTTGATTTTTCTTTAGCCTTGCTTCCATTATTAGCCGTAACGTCAGAATTGCCTCTCTCGTCCCTTTACTTTTCCTAAAGCCAAACTGATCGTCACCTAGCGCATTCTCAATTTCCTTTTCCATTCTTCTGTATATTATTCTTGTAAGTAGCTTCGATGCATGATCTGTTAAGCTGATTGTGCGATAATCCTCGCACTTGTCAGCTCTTGCCGTCTTCGGAATTGTGTGGATGATGCTTTTCCGAAGGTCAGATGGTATATCGCCAGACTCACGTATTCTACACACCAACGTGAATAGTCGTTTTGTTGCCACTTCCCATAATGATTTTATAAATTCTGATGGAATGTTATCTATCCCTTCTGCCTTATTTGACCGTAAAAGTCCTCCAAAGCTCTTTTAAATTCAGATTCTAATACTGGATCCCCTATCTCTTCTAAATCGACTCCTGTTTCTTCTTCTATCACATCAGACAAATCTTCACCCACATAGAGGATTTCAACGTATTCTTTCCACCTATCTGCTCTCTCCTCTGCATTTAACAGTGGAATTCCCGTTGCACTCTTAATGTTACCACCGTTGCTTTTAATGTCACCAAAGGTTGTTTTGACTTTCCTGTATGCTGAGTCTGTCCTTCCGACAATCATATCTTTTTCGATGTCTTCACATTTTTCCTGCAGCCATTTCGTCTTAGCTTCCCTGCACTTCCTATTTATTTCATTTCTCAGCGACTTGTATTTCTGTATTCCTGATTTTCCCGGAACATGTTTGTACTTCCTCCTTTCATCAATCAACTGAAGTATTTCTTCTGTTACCCATGGAGATGTCCATTCCTCTTCAACTGTACTGCCTACTGCGCTATTCCTTATTGCTGTATCTATAGCGTTAGAGAACTTCAAACGTATCTCATCATTCCTTAGTACTTCCGTATCCCACTTCTTTGCGTATTGATTCTTCCTGACTAACGTCTTGAACTTCAGCCTACTCTTCATCACTACTATATTGTGATCTGAGTCTATATCTGCTCCTGGGTACGCCTTACAATCCAGTATCTGATTTCGGAATCTCTGTCTGACCATGATGTAATCTAATTGAAATCTTCCCGTATCTCCCGGCCATTTCCAAGTATACCTCCTCCTCTTGTGATTCTTGAACAGGGTATTCGCTATTACTAGCTGAAACTTGTTACAGAGCTCAATTAGTCTTTCTCCTCTTTCATTCCTTGTCCGGTCCGCTCCGGTAGCTGAGTGGTCAGCGTGACAGACTGTCAATCCTAAGGGCCCGGGTTCGATTCCCGGCTGGGTCGGAGATTTTCTCCGCTCAGGGACTGGGTGTTGTGTTGTCCTAATCATCATCATTTCATCCTCATCGACACGCAGGTCGCAGTCCGCCTTTCGCCGCGGAGCAGCTCGGACTTATTTACGTCTCGGCTGCGAACGGTCGCGGAAGAAGCGGTGTTTACACCGTCGTCACTCGCGTGTGTTACTGTTTAAATCGAACGCAATGGCACACAATTTCCTAAAAACCACGATACAGTTCACGTTCTGTAACGAGTATGCAAGACCAAAGACTTTCGAAATAGAACGTTTCTTGAGGGACGAAGTGCATCTTAATTACACGGAGATTATTGGAATTCATTTATCAATCGTGAGCAGCACTCTTTACGTAAAGATGATTGACGACGCAGCATGTGATAGGATCATTGAAGCCGCCAAACGAGGATTCCAGTTCCGACACTCCGATGGTCATATTGGCGAAGTTTTAGTCGCTCATTCGGGCCTGGGCGTGCGTACGATTCGAATCTTCGAGCTGCCTTTCGAGGTACCCGAATCATTGGTCACTGAATCACTCCAGCCATATGGCAGAGTTATTAGTCATACGGCCGAACGCTGGGCAAGTTTTAGCACGTATCCAGTGCTCAATGGTGTCCGACAGGTGCGAATTGCCCTTACAAAACATGTGCCATCGTACTTAAACATCGGCGGCTGTAGAGCTATTGTCATCTATGATGGTCAGCCCAGGACATGCTCCGGGTGTGGTGGTGAAGGACATCTTCGATCAGCGTGTATGCAGAGGAGACTCGTGCAACTCCCCAGCGGAGACTTCCAGAATCCGACCACACCAACGTCACTGCCGATGACTTACGTGACGGCACTTCGCGGGGAGGTGACGCCGAGGTCGGAGCGCACCATCGAACCGACGCCGCAGTTGATTGAGGCGCCTTCGGACGCCACTGACGAAGGAATGGCTCCGATCAACCTCCAATCTCAGACACAACAGGTGGCGCAGAAAGAGGATGAGAGCATCACAATAGGCATGGAAGCTGAAGTGGAACGGCCCCAGGGGATTGTGGCGGCGGCGGGAACGCAGGAGATGCAAGATGCGCCAACACCAGAGGCCGAGGTTAGGGCCCGCAAACAACGCTCGCCAAAGCGCCGCAAGAAGCGCCGACTAAACTCTGCGGAGACGCTCCCTTCTCTTCTAGGGAGCCCAGACGAGTCTAACACTATGGACCTGTCTGACATGGAACCACAAGCTTCGGATGTCGCAGATCATATGAATTCGGACAGTGAAATGATGTCATATCGTTCAGACGACGCATCCGCTCAGGGGCCTGCTACCCCTTCGGCGGTGGAGTCTACAGCTGCGAAAGAACAACAGATGTCACACATCAATGCCGCACAGGAAAATTTGGAGCACACCAATAGTATCAGCTGGTATGAGCAGGACGACGACATCACCGATGCGGACCATTCTATTGGTGGGGCCTTGCATCCGTCCGCATCTCAAGAAACCTAATGCCGCAGGGACACGTTCCTCGGGCGACCCTCGGCGGATGTGCAACGGGACTATCGACACGGTGAAACTTTGTCATTTTAACATCATGTGGAGATGACAGCCAATCGACCCCAGGCATACAGCATAGGGACAGTGAATGTAAATACCATTAGATCGCCCGTGAAACAGCAGTTGTTTAGGGACATGATATACGCGTCGGATGTGGATATACTGATGGTGCAGGAAATTTACATTCCTGAGTTCCAGGACGTACATGGATACATCTCCTACACCTCGCCGCACTCGAACAACGACAGTGGAACGGCGATATTGGTCCGGGACGGGATTCCGGTCCGAGACCTGGCTTATCTACCTTCGGCACGAGGACTGGCGATAACTGTTAATGGAATTCGCATTCTCAATGTTTATGCCCCTTCCGGCACAGACAACAGACGGGCGCGTGCGAAATATTATTCGGAAGAGATTGTGGCCTTATTTACCGGCAGAGTCGATCATTTCATTATAGGTGGTGGCTTCAATTGTGTTTTAGCCCAAAAAGACCAGACACCACATTACAATACCTGTCGTGAATTGCATGTGCTATGCCGGGATCTGGAGTTAAGCGACACCTGGGACATGATTCATAGGAACCGTGAGGGATATACTTTTTTTACCAGTCACTCGGCGAGCAGACTCGATCGAATATATGTTTCGGTTGGCCTACAGGATAAGGTGGTCGACGCGGAACGATGGCCTGCGGCATTTACTGATCATCTGGCTTACATTTGTACCATGTCACTCCCTAGGCAAAGTGTGTGGAGAAGCCGTGGGACATGGAAGCTCAATTAGTCCCTTTTGGCGGACCCCGAATGTCGTCAGAGAGTCGAGGAGGTATGGACCACATGTCAACGCCGTCTACCAACGTATACCTCCGTGCTTCAATGGTGGCTCGAGTGCACTAAGCCGACAATAAGAAGAGCTCTAATGCAGTATGGTCGGGATAAGGCGAGATGGCAGAGAGACACTCTTGATTATTATTACACCATGCTTCGTGAGCTGTCCTTCCAGGTGCCGTCTGCAGAACATCATGCGGAAGTTCATCGTGTCAAGGCACAAATCCTATCGATCACGCGACGACGACTGGGTGGCATCCCAATACGGGCAAGATGTCTCGACACCATCACTGGGGAACGTACCTCGATGCACCATGTGTCGCGGGAACATAAGCGTTACCGCCGGGCATTGGTAACAGTGCTCCACGGTTTAGATGGCCGTCAACTGACAACACAACAGGACATGGCAAATGAATTTTTAGAGCATTTCCGCCATCTCTATGCCGGTACACCGACGGACCGTCAGGTAGGGGAAGAGATACTGCAACATCTGCAAACGACACTGACAGAGACGGATAAGGCAGCGCTTATGGAGCCACTCACAGAAGACGATATAAAGGTGGCACTCACAAAAGGAGCGGCCCATAAATCACCGGGGCCAGAGTGGGATTACGCTAGAGTTTTATCGAGAATTCGTGGACATGATGATGCCACAGTTGGTGTCGATGTACAACGAGGCGATGAGTCCGAACATGCGCCTACCGTCGGATTTTGTGACGGGCTTTCTTCTTCCCATCCCGAAGATGGAGAGGAGTCGTAGTGTTACTCAATATCGGCCTCTCACTATGCTAAACACCGATTATAAAATTTTTGCACGGCTACTAGCGTCTCGTCTCAAGCTGGCGATATCCAGGACAATATCCCCTGATCAGGCTTGCCTAGGGGTGCGAAGCAACATCTCCTCGGCGTTAAGTGAATACCGTGACGTTATCGCCCTTGCGGAAACTTGTAAAATGCGAGCAGCGATGATATCTGTGGACTTCGACCGTGCGTTCGACAGGATAAACCATGACTTCTTGGCGTCAGTCATGAGCCGAATGGAGATTCCACCTGTTTTCATCTCCATCATTATGAGGCTAATACGAGGGGCTACATCGAAGGTGATTGTAAACGGTCGGGAAGCGGGCTCGGTTCCTATTAACAGCTCCGTCCGACAAGGGTGCCCACTCTCCATGATGCTGTTTGCGATAGCGCTTGAGCCGCTGATGTGTGTTATGAGGCGCTCACTTACTGGGATAGCGCTTAATGAGAACTCTTTCGTTTGTCGCGCATATGCGGACGACCTGATCCTTCTTGTCAGATCAGGTCATGAAGTGCATCAGGCTGTTGAATATCTAGACTCTTACGGGACGGCAGCAGGCAGTGTCATTAACATGACGAAATCCAAATTTATGAACATTGGACGGGGTCTGGAAGACATACCGGGACCGTTTCAGACGGTGGAATCGCTGAGATGTCTGGGGATCACATTTACCCGCTCACTACGGCGGTCAGCGGCGGCGAGTTCTCGGCGGCTTCTGCAAAATGTTCGTCTGGCGATACGGAACAACTCACTGAGAGCCTTTGACATGATCCAGCGTGTGGCATACACTAACGTTCACATAGCGTCACGTCTGCCCCATTTAGCGCAGATCCTACCAATACCGAAGGGTATTGCAGACCGCCTCATGGCTGCCTTTGGTTACTATGTTAGTACTGGGATGTTGTTTAAGATCACATATGACACGTTAACGCTACACTTCCGGAACGGTGGCCTCAACCTCACAAACGTGCGAAACAAAGCTCTGGCGCCTTACATGCGAGCGATGATACGAAATTGGCAACAACGAAAGCACACCATTACGTCAGCTCTGGTAGCAGTACTTGTTCCGCCTTCGTACGAACCCCCTATTGCGGTGGGCAATATTTCGCCTTCTCTTGCACACGTTGCCTCATTTCTGGTTGATTACAGTTATGTTCGTCTGAAAGTACCTTCGACGAGACTACCCACGACTCGGGAGATCTATAGGTGCTTGATGGATCACCATGCCCGCAACGTAATGGACTTCAAATACCCGTCGTGATCGTGGAACCACATTTGGTGTGCAGTGCATACTCCATTACTGTCAACAGCAGCAAGATCGATGTGGTACATTCTTATAAACCGTAAACTTGTGACCAGGAGTCGATTACATACAATTCATATGGTCGATTCTCCTCTTTGCACAAACTGTGGCCTGTTAGCAACGGAAGAACATGGTTTAGTGTGTGGCGCAGCGAGGGACGTCTGGATGCTGACGCGTCGAATATTGGCCTTCCTTCGGCTCACTAACTACACAGAAATCACATCGGATGTACTTTTTCTACCGGACAAGACCTTTTTTCCCAAACAAAAGACGTATGCGGTCAATTGGATCGCTGGACATGCGACGAAATATTTGTATTCGTACGATATTAAGTCCGTGATGGATTATTGGATGTATTTACAAGAACAACACGAGCTCATACGGAGTCATACGAAATACAGGACTTACTTTTCCAATTTTTTAGGAAGTGTTTTTCACAATCCGCCCGACAGCTGGGGTGTCCCAGAACTGAGAAGACTCCTGCAGCAGAACGACTAGAGACAATACTGCGCGGTTCAGTTATATTGGCATACAGCACACTGAGAAGACAACGGGCCCCTACATGGTCGACGCCGGAGAAATACATGAATATATGTCGCCCACAAAGGCAGAAATGGTCAAGATTATATGGCTGTCTGCCAGATTTATGATGCGACACCGCGTGCTGCAGGGATTGTGATGCAGATGATAACTTCATTTTCACTCCCGCCCGTGACTAGGATTGTCATTTACTTTCTTCATGTTACACAAAAAAAAGGGCGGCCTTTACGTTGATTTTCTGGTTTCCAAATTGTTTTTGCTTTGTTTTTGCTGTCTCGATCCTTTTCTTATCCCTAAGATAGTACAATTGTACGAATAAAGATTGTTTGTTTACCCTGCCTTCCTGCTCCCAAAAAAAAAGATAAAAACATCCGATTGGAATACGGATTTTTATTTTTTATTTTCACTTTCATTTAAGTTGTATGTAAATCTTATTTATGTATTTGTATAGATGTATGACATTAAAGTAATAAAAAAAAAGCGGTAAAAAAAAAAGTGGTTAACGTTCGAGCTCCGTAATCGCTGGATCGCTGGGTAGAGTCCTGTTCGTCAGTATTTTTTATTTCTAACACAGTCATTTTCTTTACTATTTATATTAAAGTTGATATAATGGGAAAAATACGTGTATTCGGATTGGCTTTTTTTTTAAATTTACAATGTTATTTGGAAAAAAAATAAAAAAATAAAAAAAAAGTGGCGTCAAATCGAAAGACCTGCACCAGGCGAACGGTCTACCCGACGGGAGGCCCTAGCCACACGACATTTCCATTCCTTGTCCCAAGCCCATATTCTCCTGTAACCTTTTCTTCTACTCCTTCCCCTACAACTGCATTCGAGTCGCCCATGACTATTAAATTTTCGTCCCCCTTTACATACTGCATTACCCTTTCAATATCCTCATACTCTTTATCTATCTGTTCATCTTCAGCTTGCGACGTCGGCATGTATACCTGAACTATTGTTGTCGGTGTTGGTCTGCTGTCGATTCTGATTAGAACAACCAGGTCACTGAACTGTTCACAGTAACGCACCCTCCCCCCTACCTTCCTATTCATAACGAATCCTACACCTGTTATACCATTTTCTGCTGTTGTTGATATTACCCGATATTCATCTGACCAGAAATCCTTGTCTTCCTTCCACTTCACTTCACTGACCCCTACTATATCTAGATTGAGCCTTTGCATTTTCCTTTTCAGATTTTCTAGCTTCCCTACCACCTTCAAGCTTGTGACATTCTACGCCCCGCCTCGTAGAACGTTATCCTTTCGTAGATTATTCAATCTTTTTCTCATGGTAACCTCCCCTTTGGCAGTCCCCTCCGGGAGATCCGAATGGGGGACTATTCCGGAATCTTTTGCCAATGGAGAGATCATCATGACACTTCTTCAATTACAGACCACATGTCCTGTAGATACACGTTTCATGCAGTGGTTTCCATTGCCTTCTGCATCCTCATGTCGTTGATCATTGCTGATTCTTCCGCCTTTAGGGGCAATTTCCCACCCCTAGGACAAGAGAGTGCCCTGAACCTCTATCCGCTCCTCCGCTCTCTTTGACAAGGCCGTTGGCAGAATGAGGCTGACTTCTTATGCCGGAAGTCTTCGGCCGCCAATGCTGATTATTTATCAAAATTTAGGCAGTGGCGGGGATCGAACCCGGGATCGAAGACGTTTTGATTATGAATCAAGGACGCTACCCCTAGACCACAGGTACCACATTATAGTGCGCTTCTATTAGAAGTGACGATGTATTGACTTTCCGCCTAGTGCGAACTCGCCACCATTTGACGGTGACGTTCACTTGCGTTCTGTTAACGTTCAGTGTGAGTCGACCTCTGGGTAAATTTTATTTCTTTTTCTCAAATGATATGAGCGCTGATTCTGCCCGGGTAACTGCAGATGTTATCCAACAATACATGTTTTGCTTATGGGCTTTGTTATCCAAAGGACCTCTTCTTGGACGTAAATAAGTTGATTTAGGTTGCAGGAACACCACTTTCTGGGCGAC
Organism: Schistocerca serialis cubense; assembly: GCF_023864345.2. Taxonomy (NCBI): domain Eukaryota; kingdom Metazoa; phylum Arthropoda; class Insecta; order Orthoptera; family Acrididae; genus Schistocerca; species Schistocerca serialis. Next base: position 374,266,989 of record NC_064643.1, on the reverse strand, counting down.
AGAAAGCATGTACTTATATCAATGTTTCCACTTGGGATCAATCCGTTACATGACAGCCTCAGGTCGCAACCATTCTGAGCGAGTACGTTGGTGCAGTGTTAAGACTGTGGACTCTCATTCGAAAAAAAGGCAAATAAACTCCTCGTTTGGTCATCTAGGCATAGGTTTTCCATGGATTCACTAAAGCACTAAAAACAAATGCCAGGATGTTTACTATTAAGACATTGGCGATTCTTCTCCTCTGCTCATCCCAATCTGAGCTTGTGATCCGACTATAATCACCTCGTCGACGACGGGACGTTAAAACCTTTTTTCGTTACCATTTGGTGCCTACTGTTAACACCTTAGGTGTACCTCTCTTACGGAAAGGTTGTCAGCTTTTGAAACAAGTAAAATAGGCTGAAGCATAAAGTCTCCGTTAGCTACGAGATTCCTTCATGGCCTCGGCGTCACTTTGTCTGGTTCGATTTCCAGTGTTGCGTCAAATATGTGCGGAAGTCTGAATCACATTTCCGTCTTCCGCAGGAACAGATAGAAGCGTTATTTCAACATGAGGTTTCATTGCGTAGCTTGTACGCTGGCAAATGGCGACACGGGTTAATTCACTATCTCCCTCTCCACAAACACAAGTAATTAAATTGGCCGGTAGTGCACATACAAAAGAAAATGATTTACACTTTAGGATGTTTTGACAAAGGTACTACTGATGATTAAGAATGTAACACAATGAAGGCGGCATGCAACGAACGTCAAATTATGGCGGAGAGAACTATAGGCTTCGGTACACGTATGATAAGCATTTCAGCGCAACCGCACGAAGCAGATAAGAGTAACGACATTCTGTATACAAGGAAAGATTGTGCAGCATGTTTCTCAATCAGAAATAGCATTTGAATGCTGGTTCTTCATGAGAAGATCGTCATAAATGTTTACGAACTGAAGGTAGAATTGCATTGATTGACTGTTCCGTCGGTTCTTAGTTGAATATTTTATAGTATCAGTTGAAAACAGTCTTGGTTGCAATTTTAGTTTTTTATTATTTATCAACTACGCGTTTCACCTTATTTAGGCTCTTCATGCTGATCTTAATTTGGTATTTCTTAAAACGATCCTTTAGACAGTGTAGCTAAAGGGCATCGTCGAGTACATTAGGCCAACATAGCCTTCGTTAACCTCAGTAAATGCTTTCTAGATGGACGTGAGTGACTCCAAGACGTCCATCTAGAAAGTATTTACTGAGGTTAACGAAGGAGATGTTGGCCTGATGTACTCGACGATGCCCTTCAGCTACACTTTCTAAAGGATCGTCCTAAGAAATACTAAATTAAGATCAGCCTGAAGATGCCTAAACAAGGTGTAGTTGATAAATAAAAAAAACTAAAATTGCAACCAATACTGTTTTCAACGGATGCTATTAAATACTGGTTTGCTGATTCATGCCACAGATTTTATACGTTATGAATGAAACACATAACGCAGGCGTAATATTCTACAATATTCATTATTTATTTCACAAACCGGTTTTCATCTGTTACAGCATCATCAGGTACAAATATAAATATGTGGTCCAGTGAAATTTTGTTGGATCAAACATTTTAACTAGTGCTTAACAGAGTATCTCCATTTCCGGACATGAAAAATGTTAGCGTTAGGTTTACAGGGATTATGTCAGTGTAAATGCGATATGAGATTATTTAACTAAAAATATGTGACATATTTACCAACGAAGTATATACAAATTACAACAGTTGTTCATAGAAGAAAATAAATTGGACAATACATTTTGGTGACATTTTCGAAAGGTATGGCTGAGCAAAACAGTATTGTCTTTACAGGCCCTAAATTACAAACTGGTAAGATATACTAGTGAGATTAAGCAGCTAAGTAAGGCAGCTGTGATTATAGAAAGTAATATTTTTTAACAAAACAAGAGTAATTATAGCAACTAGTTAAGTGTTTTTCGTTTCCTGTGTTTTCCTTGTTGTATGTTTCTAAAATTTCGTGTTTCCGTTGAAGAGGTGTAAGCTCGCATTTTGTAAGTGTAAAGTCGGGCAGTCTGTAAAGAAGTCATTGAGGCATCAGCGTCCACTGGTCACACACCAGGATTGTACAAATCTGCTTTTCTAGTTACTTTTTCGGGTAGCCTTGCTAGGACGGCTAGGACGCGTGTATGCTTCGTGTGGGTGCAGGAGGAGCTGGCCGCAGTTAGCGAGCTGCTGAACGCGATTTTGCCCAGTCAGTCACCTCCAGTCTGCTGCCTCGGGGTGCAGCGGTAGTGAAGAATTTGGCACATCGCTTGGCACATCTCAGTCGTCGCTTGTTTCGCCCGGGCTCTGCTGCCGAGGCACTTCCTAGTGTACTCGATGCGGTGGATCCGCCACAACAGTGAGTGACGGGTGGTAACGCGTTCGCATCGCTGGAAGCGAGGAGTATATACTGATGTTACCAAAAAACGACACTGCATTAACTACACTGAAGAGCTAAAGAAACTGGTACACCTGCCTAATATCGTACAGGACCCCCGCGAGCAAGCAGAAGTGCCGCAACACGATGTGGCACGGACTCGACTAATGTCTGAAGTAGTGCTGGAGGGAACTGACACCATGAATCCTGCAGGGATGTCCATAACAGTAATATGGCAGAAACGGCCTCTATCCTTATCGTTCATAGTTCCAAGAAGGACTGGAACTTTGACGTTGGCTGACTGTAAATCGCTTAATAATTCTACTAATACTGCTTCCTGATGGAGACACTTCCACTGGTGATAGAGTCAATGACAGTCGTAATTTACTTCCGTGGTACAACGAAGACACACGTGCCTCTGTGGACACACATTTTCACGAGCTCTTCTGTGTAAACGACAAGTGTGATATGACAAACAATCATTTGACTGGTGGTGTTGCGTTTCAGGGGGCCCCATTATCAAGACTTTCTCGAAATGCGAGCTTCCAGCATTATTAGAAGACTTCCCTTTGGTTGCAGGGATGTTTATGTTATTCTTGCATGACGGGGCCCCTACAAATTCTAGTCTGCAGTTGACACCACGTCTTAAACTAACATCCCCCGGAAGATGGATTGATATAAATGGTCACGTTTCTTGGCTACCAACGTCCCCAGACAGTACTATTTTAGATTTTTTCCATTGGGGATAGTTGAAATAACAAGTAAATACAAGAGACGAGTTGATGTTTATGGTACACGCCTTAAATGAACGCCAAAGCGACCTCAAAGAAGATACACGTGGGTTTGTCACGACGATTCCGAAGTTCATTCAAATCGGAATGTATGAAAATCAAATTTTAGGTTAATCATTTGCCTTTGCTTAGCCTTTCTTGGGTTACATTCTAAGAGCTGTTTCTCAATAACCGATAAAAGTTGGACACATATTACACGGAATGATTCATGCATAGATACTAATCTTCCTACTTTATTACTCCTGAAGCTTCCTGTATTTTGCGCAGCAGAATGTCTGAAGCGGAAGTGACGGAAAAGTGATACGGCTGTTACGATAACGCAACGCAAACCCTGTATTGCATGTTAGCGTAAAGCGTGTGAACCGATCAATCACTCAGTCGCACAGCTGTGGCTGTCATTGCCATATTACGCGCCTGGGTAACACGGGGCTGATATTACCCCGTTCCATGGCTAGCTGTCTATGACTGTTATTGCGATGCAAGTCTGTGCATGACTGTTAGCTAGCAAACGCGAGTGACTAAAAATCGGAAGTGACTGTGGTATTCTGCCGAAATTGGAAAGCCGACACATGACGTATATCACTCGTGTGGTGCGATCTTTGTCTTGGCCGACGAATTTGCGAAAGCTTTGTTAAGGATTCGAACGCAGCTAAATCTTTATGACAAGTCTACAACTATGATTGCCTCTCGTTTTCCTCGTAATTATTTAAGCTATACCCTTCGTTTTTGGCCTAACAACGTCATAGGAAATCGCATGTTCGAAAATAAACAGCCAAATATTTGTGATAGGCAAGAAAAGTCATACTTTTACTTGCAACAGTTCATCCTGTGGGGACGTAGAACCACTGGCACTACCCCCCCTCCTCCCCCCCCCAATAATGTCTCTGCCCGACCGCAGCAAGAACAATTGTATCTCTGCCAGATGAGTTCTCTGTAGTACGCGCTCTATGCTACACGCATTGTATATACGCTGCGAGAATGAATTTATAGTAATTGACCGGAGTGATTATTTATCGTCGTAATTACCACGCCCTCTCACCACTATCTACACGTCTTTCGTTTTTTAATCAGACTGAAGTCACAAGATGGAAGGAACTCATTATATGCACTTACCTCTTCCAATATCTCCCACCACAGGACCACACCCCCGGAGTAGTGCTTGAAAACTGTTTATTCTAAATTTTCTTAAGTTTTCTACAGACGATCTGTTATTAATTGACATTTAATTATAACAAATCGCACACAGAGTGATAAATCTTCATTGCGCCTTTGCCTTAAATCGGCATACTGTCATAACACGCAAGTTATGATATGGAAACAGCCGAAATATAATGAACCCAATACGGCGTCTCATACGTAGCGAGCTTTCCGACTTCAGTCGAGTGCCACATGCACTTCCGAATTTTAGTGATTCGCCTAGCAGATTTTCTCTGCCTCGTGATGACTGGGTGTTGTGTGATGTCCTTAGGTTAGTTAGGTTTAAGTAGTTCTAAGTTCTAGGGGACTTATGACCATAGATGTTAAGTCCCATAGTGCTTAGAGCCAAGCCAAGCCTAGCAGATAGCGGGGACGGCAAGCGCACCATCCAAGCTGTCGCATCATGTAAGGTCGTTTAGTGGCAAAATGTCTGTATCAGGTGGCGACGTTCGGATGAAACTAATGGTCAAAGAAAGAGGGTTGGAAACATGGTCAAGAATATCGATAAGTACCATACTTCATTCGAAACAACGTTATAAGCACTTCAACGATCATTGTAACATACGAAATTTTTGCGTAGCACAGAACATGTATTTTTCCTTACGATATACACAGAATTCGAAACTCTTGCCAGAGTTTCATCACTTATGTTTGTTGAAATTGCTGCGAGTTTTCACAGCATGTTAGCACGGTTCTTCCCACTAATAAGAGCGATGTTTGCCTTCGTCCACTGTAGAGCCATTCGCGGCAATGCCCAGAAAACAGCAAGTCATTTTTAAGGAAGAGAAATCTTAAGTCGTAAAAGTAACTTCGGGAGTGCCTCAAGGGAGTGTAATAGGACCATTTCTACTCACAGTATGTGCCAACGACCTGGCAAATTACCCCGGTAGATCCGTGAGGCTGTCCGTGGTTGATACAGGGCGACATGCACAGTATCGTCGTCGCCGCTTTGTACAGGAATTGCCAGTTGACCCTCAACGTAAGCAGATGTAACGTATTGCGCATAAACAGTTGGAATTCCCCACTGTTGTGTGATTACACGACTGCTGAACCATCACTGAAAGAAGTCACATCGCATAACTATCTGGGAGCAAATGTAAGGAAGGATTTACAGTGTGAGAGCCACAGAAAACTAATCGTACGAAAGGCAGATAACATACAGATTCATTGGAAAAAAATTACACTGTGCAATATTTTAAAATCTGGGGATTATTTTTTTCTTAGAGTAGCTCTTAATTCCACGGACAGGTCTGTTGCCAAGCGTATATGCCAATTTCATCCACTTGAAAATTTTTCCAGCTGTGTGATATTGTGTGTGAATTCACGTAATGTTTAACTAAAAAAATCCTACATAACGGATAACCTTTGATCTGTGGCTGAGAGAGAGAGGCTATCCGCTCTGTGGCGCACAGCGGTTCTCTCTGGACTTCGCGATTACGCAATTAATTACTCTGGCGTTAGTTCTCAGATTGACATGTTTTGAGTAACTGTCCGAAGCTATTTTAGTGTATTGTTGAAAGTGAGCCACCTTGTACAATTTGGAATTATGAGCGATAATTATGGCTATATCTGAAATATATGTAGGAGAAGGCATCATTTTTTAATGTGAAATGGCAACTATGATTTTTTGTTTCAAGTGACAGAGCATATACGAGGTGTTCAAAAAGTCTCTCCGCAGTGCCATATGATTGTTCAAACGGTTCAAATGGCTCTGAGCACTATGGGACTTAACATCTATGGTCATCAGCCCCCTAGAGCTCAGAACTACTTAAACCTTACTAACCTAAGGACATCACACAACACCCAGTCATCACGAGGCAGAGAAAATCCCTGACCCCGCCGGGAATCGAACCCGGGAACCCGGGCGTGGGAAGCGAGAACGCTACCCATATGATTGTTAGCCGCGCGTGCCGTATGATTGTTAGCCTGCCTGGGTTACTTCCCTTCAAGCGGACTCTGCCAACATCCCACTGTTTCGTTTATCTCAACCAGCGTCAGTAGTATCGTTGGTATGTGTCGTTACGTGTTGACGTGAACTTTTAAGTTTAGACCCTTTGTTCGTTTGTATCGTTTTTGTCACTGTTAAAATGCTAACCATTGAAGAACGAGTGTTTTTAGTCGAACAAGTGTTCAAAGCTGGCGGTAAATACACAGTTTCAGTTCGTCAAACATTTAATTCAGTTTTCCCGGAGACAACACTCCCACATCGCGATACTGTGCAAAATTTGATTAATAAATTTCGGAGTACGGTGTTCAGTGACAGATGCACCGAGAAGTGGTCGTCCTAGTGTTTCGTCTGAGGATAAACTACTCGACATTTCCGATAAAATGTCCTTGAGTCCGAACAAGTCAGTAAGAAAACTCGCCCAGAAAATCGATGTTAGTGTCGGAACGGCCCACACAGTTGTAAGGAAAAATAACTTTTCCCATACAACGTGACAGTCGTGCAAGAACTGAAAAATATTGATCATGGTAATGGACTGCATTACTGTCAATGGTTCAAAAATTTCGTTCAACAAAATGGAAGGGATCCTCTTAATGAAACGTTTTTCACTGATGAGGCGTGGTTTCATTAATTCGGGCACATGAACTCGTAAAATTCTCGTATGTGGAGTACTGCAAATCCATTGTGTATTCATGAGCAACCACTTCATTCTGTGAAAATAGGAGTTTGGATTGCAATTTCTAGACGTCGGATTGTGGGTCCCATATTTGTCAACGAAACAATAAACGCACAACGATACTGCAGTGATATTCTGTACCCATTCATAGGAGAACTTGAGTTAACTGAAATACTGAACGGTTATTTTCAACAAGATGGTGCAACCGCGCATGCAGCTCGCATTTCAATGTCACTGCTTGCTGATGTCTTTGGTGATCGCATAATTTCACAGGGACTTTGGCCTCCACGATCACCTGACCTAACACCACCTAGCTTTTTCTTCTGGGGTGCAGCGAAAGCAACTGTCTATAAAAACCGTCCAAAATCCATCGATGAATTGAGAACTGCAATATCCACTTTCACTGCTTCTGTTACAGAAGAAATTTCTAGCTTGTGTTTGGAAACATGATTAGACGAACTGAATTGTGTATTCAACAACAGAGGGGACACTTACAACATTTAATGTGAAAATCTGTAAGTAAAAATGAATATTTAATAAATTAATAACTTGTATTTCACTGAGTTTCATTTCGCTATATTCACTGCGGCATACGGCACGCGCGGCTAACGATCATAGAGCACTACGGAGAGACTTTTTGAACACCCCGTATGAATCCCAAAGCGTTGCATGTCAGAATAGATTGTCAGACGGATGGACTTTGGAAGAAATCCTAGAGCCTGCGCAGGGACAGAAACTTTCTGGGAGAGTTTTTATTCGCCAAAAAAGCATTTTCCTTCTTTCGTGGTTCTCCTAGGTTCTCTCTAGACTCTAGTCATTGCGGAGACAACTTCCAAATGGTCTATTGCGAACAGTCTAAATCCGCCGAACTGCAGAAATCCAAACGAGAAAGGAGTGCCACCTAATAAGTGAGCTGCTACATGGAACAAACATTACATATACATTTATGACATTATCCATCAAGGAGGACATGTGAAGTTCGCTGCGTGTAAGCAGCCTAGCAGTCAAAGGCGCCTGTTACGGAGTCGTCGCGTGAGCCGTCTGGTAAACTCCAACTGCAAAATCTCACAGTGACTGACGCAGGTGGGTGCGAGATCAGCCTCCACTATTGCCGCACTGGCGCAGGCGGATCTTCTGCGGCAGAGAGCCTGTATTCGCAAAGAGTCGCCCAGCGTCATGCCGCCGTCATGTTTTTCCAGACTTCGCGTGGGATGTACCATTTGGTAGCGCTGCAACATGTAATGTGATCGCCTATCGATTGTAAAAAGAATTGAATCTGGCAAGTGACAACGAAGCAGCACTTCTGCCTTATTATTTCGTACTTGTCTTACGCGAATGCCATTTTTATATGGCTACACATTTAATGTGGAGTGTACTGAACAGTCTGGTGCAATACACTGTATACGGCGAACGAACACTAAGCCCTGTGAATCGTGTGAACTTTGTTATGTGGTGTTCGTACTGTAATTGCTTGTGTATCGCGCTTTATAAGACAGTAACTGGGAACAAGGCTAGCACTTGCCTAAACAAACGTGGGAAACCGCCTAAAAACTACATTCAGGCTGCCCAGAACACCAGCTATGGCCGTTAATCCGCCATAGGGATTCAGTCCGGGTCTGTCTTGCAAGCTAGAGCGCTAAAATTAACACTACAGAAGCAGGTGTCGAACAAAGGCAAAGAAAAGTGAAATATTAGCTTTTTATAACACTTTTCTTGACACTGTTGAGATAATGGCAATCGACCAGATAGAATTTCATTTGTTTTATTTCAAATTCTCCCACAAGATTTCACTTCATCATTGTTGTTAGTAGCCTTTAAACTTTCATCATCTTCTTTTCGTCTTCGCATGATAAACTCAAGAGTATATCATGTGAAGACGAGTACAAGGTGATTCACCTGCCCTATCTATGGGCTTTACCCAACATTCAATGCCTTCAGAAACCACGAATGAGATTTTCATATTCCCTCACCAGCTACATGCAAATTATCAGTCCCACAGAAAAAAAATTAACACTACATTCGTGTAGGAAATTCAATGTCGTTTAAATTTTGTACTGGGGTATGTTTCCGCTGGTGGCCACGGTTTTCGAGTTATTCAAGTTCAAGTTCGTAGGTTTTTCTTGAATAATTCTAAAACTGCAGCATTTAGCAAAAATTTATCCAAGTAGAAAATCTAACTACATTTCGTACAAAAGTGTGTGACTAATACTTTGCACGTAGCGAGCGAGTGAATATGAAAATCTCACAGGTAGTTTTTGAAGGCATTGTGGGTTGCTTAAAAGGGATAGGTCGGGGCAACTTAATCACCATGTATTTTCAATTAGTCATTGTGGACTTAATATTTTTCTCTTATTCTAGAGAAAGCCAGAAAATGTTTCCCTACCCTGTCATCTAGAAAGGCTAAAACATAAACAACCGGAGAAACAATTTCACAGTACCTGAATTTCGTAAGCGAAACATTGGAAAAAAAAGAAAAACAAACTGGAACTGTCCAAGGGTTGAACCCAATGTTCTTGGATTTTTAGTTACACACTGTATCTTGAACCCATCAAGATACAGGCACCGAAATACAGAGATAAAGACGAAATCTGTGGCGCACAGACCGTGGTCAGGTTACAAGCCCGACTTCAGGTGCAGCAAAACCACCCTTCGCCACAGCACTAGGAGGGGGAGGGCGCGCCGGCCGGTATGGCCGAGCGGTTCTAGGCGCTTCAGTCTGGAACCGCGCGACCGCTACGGTCGTAGGTTCGAATCCTGCCTCAGGCACGGATGTGTGTGATGTCCTTATGTTAGTTAGGTTTAAGTAGTTCTAAGATGTAGGGGACTGATGACCTCAGATGTAAAGTTCCATAGTGCTCAGAGCCATTTTTTAGCCACAGGAAAGATCCTCGGTACTAATTTGATAGTAGGCTGAGCGTACCTGGGACCGTCCTGAAGGGACTGGAGCATGGAAACGCTCCCGCCCCCATCCAAGAGAGAACCTGGCACCTTTAGGGCTGGAGTCCAGTGCCCTACCCACTAGACCACCACGGACGCTATGTACTGAAATATGGCATTAAACACATACAAGACACTGTGTCTTATCCACAAAATGAATAATTTTGTGGGCCAAGTATTAAAATTATCGACTGACAGCTGTTGGCAGTCTGTTCGTTATTGTACTGATAAGATACGAACTTTACATTGTAACGCTTAAAAGTGTTACAATACTAGTACATAAAACAAAATGAAGTTCCTTAAACATTTCTGCTGCCATATTACAGCACAAAATATGTACTTCATAAAGAAAAGAAGCAATTGGTCGGTTCCCACAAATCGCCTCTACGATTACAGTCTTGATTTTAACTGCCCACTGATTGTATCTTTCTTCATTTTTCGGAAGTACTAGCATCAAGAAGTCACTTTCACCTCAATTTTTACTGTCAGCAACGGAACAGTCTAGACTTTCTGTCCATTGTCTTTGAAAGTCACATAAAACATTTTACTTACATGCATTAAATACCCTATCAACTAAAATTTAGTTTACGAAAATTGGAGTGAAAATACAGTGCGAGAATCATCGGTGCAGATTCGACTTCCAACACGATTCTTTTCTCGATGTTAAATTGCTTAAAATGAACCGACAAAGGACGTGCAGAACTGCACCAAGACCTGCAGTATTTCTGCCTGGAAGTAATGAAAATGCAGCTACTCACAGGTATCCAGTTGGGCTGTAATCATCGTATGGCAGCGAAACTTGGTAGATACACTAATGCTTTAATCTACGCTGAAGAAAAGTTCCAGTTTTGGCCATCAAGTGCAAATCTTGCGATGTATAGCGTCATGTCGACATATTCGGTGCTCACACCGAACAAATGGTGTAATTGACAGTCAATAATAAAATCAAGATGAAGCCTTTTTAACTTGCTTGACCTTTTCCACCTACGTCCCCTTCCCATTCCTTTACATATGAAAACATTTCTGTACGTCTTTCTTGCATTCACAGTGCCAGATTTGCATCTGATGGCCAATACTGGAACTAATTTTTTCCAGCGTAAATCAGTTCCGCATTAGCGCATTAAAGTACCTAACATGTTTCGTTCCCATACGATAATTACAGCCCACACAGGGTCTCTCTGTGTAACTGCACTTGTATTATAACCGCCGGCCAGGGTGGCCGAGCGGTTCTAGCGCTACAGTCTGGAACTGCGCGACCGCTGCGGTCGCAGGTTCGAATACTGCCTCGGGCATGGATGTGTGTGATGTCCTTAAGTTAGTTAGGTTTAAGTAGTTCTAAGTTCTAGGGGACTGATGACCCCAGAAGTTAAGTCCCCTAGTGCTGAGAGCCATTTGAACCATTATTGAATTATAACCACCCGTTAGTCATGCCACCAAATACGCACTCCAAGCATTAAAATCGGCCTACAGCAACACTGTGCACACTGCTCCAGCTACAATAAATACACGACAGGTGAGCTCTCATTCAATCAGCGTCGATATCACCATTGGCTACTTCCTCCCTAGATAGACTCTCTATTCCAGACGAGCGGCAAGAAGGCTCGCTAGTCGGCGACGCGCGCCGTGTTTACAGGAGGCGCCGCAGGGTCAACGACCCCTCGCCAGCGCAGGCGGCGCGGCGGCGGGAGCGTTGTGGCGGCCGAGTCTTAGTCCAGCGCGCACGCTGCAGTCACCTGTTGCCTGCCACACAGCCTGCCGGCAGACGGTATGCAAGTATACGATATGATACAAAATTACAAAACGCCATCCTGTAACTCCTAAATCGCAGGATGATCAAATATCTGAGGAAACATTTACAATACAACGAATTTTTTGCCCACGTCTGTCACATCATCTTGGCAAGACATGGTGACAGAAACAGTACTGACACACAAAAAAAAATTAATTAAAAAAAATTAAAAAAATAAAAAATAAAAATAAAAATTCATATTACTAGCACAGGAGCCACTCTGCAGTCAGAGCAAAGTAATGGCTTCCATCGTTCATCTCTTCTTATGAAAAGAATGTACATTTACATCTACATCCATACTCCACAAGCCACCTGACGGTGTGTTGCGGAGGGTACTTTGAGTGCCTCTATCGATTCTCCCTTCAGTTCCAGTATTGTATTGTTCATGGAAAGAAAGATTGTCGGTATGCCTCTGTGTGGGCTCTAATCTCGCTCTAATCTCTCTGATTTTATCCTCATGGTCTCTTCGCGAGATATACGTAGGAGGGAGCTATATACTGTTGAGACTTCGACTGAACGCGGGAAAAGTTGGCAACGAAAAATAAGAACAACATATTCTGTATAGATAGTACCGCACAGCTCGTAAATATTTGAAGAAAGTCGTATTTAAGAACCACCAACAGACGCTGACGAAATAAAACTGTATTCACGTTTCCATTTCGGATCAACCGATCATCGTGTATACTAGCTTCACAGTAAAATGTTCGCTCTTCAAGCGGAAAAGTGTGATTGTTTTCGGTATTAATCTTCCTGGAGACAGAATTTTCACCTCTTCTGTGAAGGATCCACTAGCAGACAGTAAAGAAATACAAAGACGATTTCTCCCACGTGAGTTTTATCTCTATCTTGATTCCGTACCGAGTAAATCTAAAGGTGCAAAACTTGAACTGCATGTTTGTTAGTACCTGCTCTTTCCGCTTCTATCAAATGTATTGACATAATTGTGGCACTGAATGACTTGTTAACAGGGTTGTGTTACGTATGTATGCTACGTCTGCATACTGCCGTAGTAGCCCTGTAACGCTACTTCAGTGTGACTGTGGACTGATCGTAGAGACAGACCGTTTCGAAGTCGAAAGTGTGTATTATCCTGATAATTCGTGACAATTTGGGAAAACTTGTTTTATTAAAAAAAGACTATTCTCGTAATGTTATCATGATAAGTTGTAATTCATTTGTATTAGTAAAGAGCGTACTAAATAGTGCGTTTGGTTCGTTTATTGAGTACAGTAGATAAACATACGAGATAAATAATCAGCAGCAATATTGTCTCCCACTTTATCTAAAACGGCCTGACAATGGTCGGGTAGTTTTTCAACTTCACGTCTGTAGACAGTATGTTGGTAGCACTTCGTCTCCTTGCATGTTACTCTGTGTTAACAGACAGTAGAGCTGTACAGTTCAGCGTAACGATGAGGCGAGGGATCTCTCTAACTCTGTCCCCACTTCCAGGGAACGAGATGCACAACAGTTCTGATGCAGATTACGAAGTCAAGGACTGGCATGAAACACAACTGTTTCCACAATACGAACTGTACGGTTTTACCAGACACTTGTCACTCCTAAAAGGCGCTCCACAGCTGTTAACCTCTAGACTGCAAGAAAAGAACTTGTTAGCCTCCAGACCTTGTTTCTCTCGATTGACTTCTCGTCGTCGGGGTGGGCTGTCATGTAAAATTTCGTGAATGACACCACAGATGCCTTTTACTGTAAAAGTTATTTATTTACTTATTATCAGTGATATAATTACACTTTAACGAACGTCAGAATATAAAAACCTTCTGACATGTGTACATGTCGTCGTCGTATCCATATGTTGGGTCTTTTAACGTTGTTAACATCTTTAACGTGAATCACACCAAATCACTACTCCCACACACCGTCATGTAGTTAGCGATTTATGCCATTGCATTAGTCTCAAGAACATAATAGGTCATGTTAATGTTAAGAGTGTATAATTTTTTTGGATCTTCGTCATTATTTGGTGAAAAGGCCGTAAGTGATAAAGTGAGGGACTTGCCAGTTAGGAACTTAGTACTTAGGATAACCTGAAGTGGTTAAGAAAAAATTACAAAGAATAAATTTGTAGCCCTATCTTATTTAACAACATTAATGGATTTTACTATTGGCTGTATTAATACATTTAATCCCTGACGCCATTTTTTGACGCCACAAGCACGAATGCTACGTAAATAATTTTATGATACCTATTGATCATTAGCTCATCGAAACTGATAGTAAAGATTTATCTCATCAGTAGCTCTTGGTTCTTAAATATGACCTTCTTCGAAAAATACATCACCTCAAATGATATCAGTAACAAAGGTTTTCCAATTGTATTGGAATTTATTTCAGAATCGTAAACGAAACAGCACATGCTGGCTCATTGGTGCTTCATTAAATTAATTTTAAACATGCCCAGTTTCATGCAGTGCACGTTGAGGACTCGCCTTCGAAACAACACCGATAGATACGGACTGAGCTGCAAGTAAGTACAATAAAAGAAAGTATTCGAAACTTCCTTCGTTTTACATTGTACAGAGTGGCAGCCAGGCATGGAATATTTTGGGGAACTCATTTAAAAAATTTTATTTCAAAGGTGCCAGTCAGATCTTTACTAGTTTTATGAAGATTGTATCTGTTCTTTCGGGCATGTCCGAAAGAACAAATACCATCTTCATATAATTAAGGCTAACCGGCCGTTGACCTTCTTCTTCTGTGCGGACGCACACCCATTGCCCGAACTCGTACGGGACTCGGTAAGATTGTCTGCCGCGAGTAACGAGTGTAATGGGCAGGGACACTACGAATATAGTGTGTGTACATTAAGTTGGGTATGTGGGTCTCGCGGGAGGCGTGCAAGAGATAAGTCCCTGCAGTCGCACTATCCTCTGTGCCCTCGGTGGCTCAGATAAAGCCGGCACGGTAGCTCAGCGTGTTGGGTCAGAGGATTAGCTACCCTCTGTAACATAAAATTGAGTGGACAGATCAACGGAGAAGCTAAATGGGTGTCATCGGACGTCCGCCCCGACCAAATTCAGCGAACAATATAGAACAAAATGTGATAAAAAAGATGGATTGCCATGTAAGCAGGAGATTCCGGTCGGGGCATACATTTTTAACTGTCCCCGTTGATGTATATCAACGCCTGTCGAAAGCTTATGGTCTTGATTTAATTATTATTTTACAAGATTTCTCCCAGAGGAGCTTCGGCTGTGCCTACGTGACAAGTTGCCTACCTTTCAGAACCGAGGCAGTTCTGTCCAGTTAAAGCTGCTGACAAGAGACGCCTAAACCCCCTGCAGAAACTGCTAGCAAATTCACGCCATCGGCTTTAACCGATAACATGCGTGCAGAACACAGTTGCCTCTCTCTCTTGTGATCCAGATCTCGAGCAGAACAGACCTGTTTCGTGGGAGGCAGAGCCTCCGGGTCTGCGTTTCACTGCCGGCCTCCGACATGAATTAACATGAACCGCCTCCCCTTCCGTTGCACATTTCAATTAGTTGTTGACCTCATAGACTAGCCTAAACAGGATAACTTCCGACCATAGGCGTGGCCTTTGTGTACCGTACACTGAAATGTATTGTCTTTATTTTACCTAATTTCCTGTTCTGTCATTTAACGGCAGCCTGGTGCTCAGCGCTCGACCTCCTGTACATAATATTCCCCCCTTCCCTGCCCATGTGCAATATGCAAACGAACCGCATTAAGAAAGAAATGAGGATTTGATTTACTCCTTAAAATTTTCATTTTAATACTACCGAAAAACTTATTTAGCAAAAAAAGCCAATGACACAACTTGAATTTCTCTTACTTGTCATTTCGTTTCATGTACAAACAAGACCAAAAATTTCATTCTTTGTAAAGAAGGAAAAAAGCTTGTTTCTATAAATGTACAACATTTTTTATATTAGACGAGGAAAATTCGTTGCGTTTTTAGAAAGGTGCAAGATCTTCAGTTATTTTTTGTTTTTTTCCTTTTTTTATAAACGAATGTTTTATTGTGAGAAGCCTTAATGGGTTGTACAGGGCAAAACAGGGCCCGCCTATTCCGCCCCTTAACATTTTGGAGCAGTTTGTTTACGACAAATGGTACGAAATCAGATTAAATACCGTTCAGGACTCATAAATATCGATCACCCAAGGAATTTGATTGTTTCCGAATCCCAATATAGCACTACAAGACAGTGAGTGAGCCTTCAAATTATTTGCCTTATTTCTGTTTGATTGTCAGCGAGTCTTTCATTTCACAATTAATTTAGGCATTTAAGGATGTAGTAGTACCTTACTCATCATCTGAGACTTATGTAGTACGAATCACTTGCCTACTCATCCTTGCGTCTTGATGTGAGCTGACTGGGGCTGAAGAATATGGGACAGGCCTTCACGCAGAAGGGTACGTGGTTTGGCTAGAGGCCGTACTTTGTGTGGGCCTGCCCAGTCAGGGCTAGTGGGAATAGCTGTGGAATTGCGTCGCTGCCAGAAACTAGATTACCGCTTTCCTCAGCAGGACAAGGAATTTAGCTGGCGATCACTCTCATCGTTAATTACGGGAGATTAATATTCTGTTGGCCTAGACGAGAAATCAAGCCGACTGGCTACTTAGGAGCTGGTTAAAATGAAACAAAAACGTCCCTGGAGAGTCTGATATTCTTGATTACGGTAAACATACACATTTCCAGCTTATACATGTTTCCTTTTTGTTTTTAGCCCTCTTTTCCGCAGTCGAAGTTGCACAAGTAATATTGGTTCTATATTGTTTTTTCTGACTGTAATAAAAGTCACGTTTAGACCATGCCCATTTCGCTTTATCTTAAAAGATCTTCAGCAGTTAATGTAATTTTGTGATTTTTCTTACAAATCTGTTTTCCATGATCGTAAACAGTTCTCATGCTTTAAATTTTACTAAACTGCAAGTGGTTTTCCTTAAAAATGTGTTTGCCATGATCGTAAACAGTTCTCGTGTTTCAAATTAATACTCCTTTACACGATTAATTTACTATTATCAATCACCATTTTTATTGTATATATTGTGTGTGTGAATGTTTATTTAGTTTATGAATCTAAGAGAAAATGGATTTTCAGCCACTGTACTTGTTTACAGATATACGCTAAAGTAAATGAAACTCGTGTTTCAAATCACTGAAATAACGTCGCATACCCTCCTCAGATCGTGAAATTTCATTTCGCTTCCGCCTTCCCTTCTTCTGAGTGCTTCACTTTTACCCAAAAGGGGGTGTGGCTGGTGCAGCTCTGTGGAGGAGTGGTCTCTGCAGCCCTGGCGGCGGCACTCCCCCTGGGTCAGCGACCGGTCAGCCGCTGTGACACGGGGCGGCAGCGCGCCCCACCACGACGGCCGTCCGTCTTTTCGGACACGGGGCGCGGCCGGTGCCTTATTGCGAGCGCATTTGCATAAGTATGGGCCGCGCCGCCGCCATTACTGGCTGCGTGCCGGCAGGCGCGGGCGCGGGCGCAGACGAGGCCCACCACCCTGCCGCAGGTGCCGCTTCCAAGCCACGGTCCGCGCACACAAAAGCGCTCTCAGATTGTCCGTGGAGCAGCGATTCCGTAATACTTCGTGGCGAACGAATGAAGCTTCGGAAGCCGGGAAATCTCACTCATTCGTACCGAGATGATCCTGTGAATCTGGCAGAAATGAGGAGGCTGCCCCCCCCCCCCCCTGCTCTTCTTTCACATATAATTAAGCTGAAGACCCCAAGAAACTGATATACCTATCTAACATAGTGTAGGGCAACCGCGACCACGCAGAAAGCCGCAACACGACGTGGCATGGACTAACGTCTGAGGTAGCGCTGGAGGCGACTGACACCATAAACCCTGCAGGGCTGTCCATAAATCCGCAAGAGTACGAGGGGGTGGAGACCTCTTCTGAACAGCACGTTGCAAGGCAGATCTGGGGAGTCTGGTGGCCAGCGGAAGTGTTTAAACTCAGAAGAGTGTTCCTGAGCCACTCTGTAGCAATTCTGGACGGGTGTAGTGACGCATTGTCCTGCTTGAATGTCGGAATGCACAATGGACGTGAATGGCTACAAGTGATCAGACCAGATCCTCACGTACGTTTCAGCTGTCAGAGTCGTATCCAGACGTATCAGGGGTCCCATATCACTCGAACTGCACACGTCCCACACCATTACAGAGCCTCCACCAGCTTGAACAGTCCCCTGCTGACATACAGAATCATGGATTCGTGAGGTTGTCTCCATACACGGACACGTACATCCGCCAGATGCAATTTGAAGCCAGACGCGTCCGACGAGGCAACATGGTTCCTGTTATCAACAGTCCAATGTCGGTGTCGACGGGCCCATGTGTGGCGTACAGAACAGATACCATCTTTATATATATAAAGTTAAGGCTCACCGACCATTTGACCATCTTCTTCTGTACGGATGCACAAACAGTGCCCGAACTCTTACGGGAATCAGCAGTAAAGCCGCGAGTAATGAGTATAATGGGCTGGGGCTCTATGAATATAGTGCGGGACAACAAGTTGCGAATGTGGGTCTCACGGGAGGCGTGTCAGAGATACGTCCCTGCGGTCGCACTGTCCTTTGTGTCCTCGGTGACTCAGATGGATAGAGCGTCTGCCATGTAAGCAGGAGCTCCCGATTTCGAGCCCCACTCGGGGCACACATTTTCAACTGTCCCTGTTGAAGTGGTTCAAATGGCCCTGAGCACTATGGGACTCAACTGCTGAGGTCATTAGTCCCCTAGAACTTAGAACTAGTTAAACCTAACTAACCTAAGGACATCACACACGTCCATGCCCGAGGCAGGATTCGAACCTGCGACCGCAGCGGTCTCGCGGCTCCAGACTGCAGCGCCTAGAACCGCACGGCCACTTCGGCCGGCTGTCCCTGTTGACTTATATCAACGCCTGTATGCTGCTAAGGGTGTTCATTTCATTGTACTTTCATTATAACGACCTGCATGGTCACCGATGGTATCTTTTCTTTCGGATATGTCCAAAAGAAAGATACCATCTTGATATATGTAAAGTTTTGTGTCGTGCAATCACCAACGGAACACGAGTGCGCCTTCCGTTCCGAAGGCCCATATCGATGATGTTTCGTTGAATGGCTCGCACGCTGACACTTGATAATGGCCCAGCATTGAAATCTGCAGCAATTTGCGGAAGGGTTGTACTTCTGTCACTTTGAACGCTTCTCTTCAGTCGTCGTTGGTCCCGTTCTTGCAAAATCCTTTTCTGGCCCCAGCGATGTCGGAGATATGATGTTTTACCTGTTTCCTCATATTGATGGTACTCTCATGAAATGGTCGTACGGGAAAATCCCCACTCCATCGCTCCCTCGGAGATGCTGTGTCCCATTGCTCGTGCGCCGATTGTAACACCACGCCCAGACTCACTTAAATCGTGATAACCTGCCATTATCGCAGCAGTAACCGATTTAACAACTGTGCCAGACACTTGTTGTCTTATATATGTGTTTCCGACCGCAATGTCGTATTCTGCCTGTTTATACAAGCATCAAAAATAGTTTTGTATCACCTCGGTTCCGGGAGTTCCGGAACCTGTACAGAAAATTGCAATAGACATCAATATAAACACCATTGCCGCCCTTTTTATTGCTCATGAAAACCACACATTGCATGTTGTACCACAGCGAGACCTTCAGAGGTGGTGGTCCAGATTCCTGTACACACCGGTACCTCTAATAGCCAATAGCACGTCCTCTTGCTTGCTGCATGCCTGTATTCGTCATGGCATACTATCCACAAGTTCATCAAGGCATTGTTGGTCCAGATTGTCCGACGCCTCAACGGTGATTCGGCGTAGATCCCTCAGAGTAGTTGGTGGGTCACGTCGTCCATAAACAATCCTTTTCAGTCCATCCCAGGCATGTTCGATAGGGTTCATGTCTGGAGAACATACTGGCCACACTAGTCGAGCGACGTCGTTATCCTGAAGGAAGTCATTTACAAGATGTGTACAATGGGGGCGCGAATTGTCGTCCATGAAGACGAATGCCTGGCCAATATGCTGCCGATTTGCTTGCACTATCGGTCGGAGGATGGCATTCACGTATCGTACAGCCGTTACGGTGCTTTCCATGACCACCAGCGGCGTACGTCGGCCGCACATAACGCCACCCCAAAACAGCAGGAAACCTCCACCTTGCTACACTCTCTGGACAGTGTGTCTAAGGCGTTCAGCCTGACCGGGTTGCCTCCAAACACGTCTCCGACGATTGTCTGGTTGAAGACATATGCGACTGTCACCGACGAAGAGAAGGTGGTGCCAATCCTGAGCGGTCCATTCGACATGTTGTTGGGCCCATCTGTACCGCGCTACATGGTGTCGTGGTTGCAAAGATGGACCTCGCCATGGACTTCGGGAGTGAAGTTGCGCATCATACAGCCTATGTAATAAATGAAATAACAGAATCACTTAGGTGAATCCAGATTTTTGGCAACAACTTAAAATAAAAAAGAACTGTTATATAATAAAAGGGAATTTTCTAATTTTTAAATTTTTTGATAGATCGTGTAACTGTCTAGCTGTTATTAGTTTACATCAATCACGAAAAGAAATGTTACATGAGCGTGACCAACTGTAATCATTACACTAGTCGAACAAACAATGGATGACATACAGTATAACCATTTAGGTAAGCCTAGACGAATGGCAGAATTTGAAATAAAATATTACATTTTTTCCTTATTTTATATTAAAAAAGTAAAGATATAATATCAAAAATGTATAACAGCTATGCTTGAAGAAGATGTGTGAGGATACCCAAATAACGTCATAGCATATTGTGGTTGAGGATGTAAATTTAAGATAATTGGTTGACAAAAAACTGATGCCTAGGCAATCATAATGCTGAAGTAGTGGTCATACTATTTCGATATTGATGGATTCCGTTTGGACTTACACGGAATATAGTGCGAATGTGTGCAATAGTATGGAATAGGAGAGCTATATATAACAAAATAAGCTCGTTGAATTGCTAGCGACACCCAAACATTCAACTTTCGTGAGGTTAAGAACAATGTAATATACATGTAATTTAATTATATTCGATGCAAGAAGTTAAATTTACTGTGCCCATAATAGAGAATGCATGATGGGGAAGCATGCGCGTGCTGCGAAAAAATTTTAAAGTAAATCAAACGAATTGCATGAAATACTAATATCTGCAAAATGCAACATACCGATGCATTACCCATCGTCTGTAATTAAAGGAGCTACAGAGCGAGGTAGGTACATCTTGGGTGCAGCCTGCGAGAACAGTGGCTCCTTCTCTTAGGGTCGATTGAATCTATAGAGGAAGCCTGGCAAGACAGTCACATCAGATTGACCATGAAAACGGTGGCACCATCTACAGGGTAGAAGATACTAACGTATATTCAGCTATAAAGGTTGCATCGTATATAACTCACTAAATCGCATATGACATATTTTTGTAAGTACATTAAATACTGGATGGTCATAATAAAAGTGGAAATACCCACTGAGGTCCAGTATGGGCTTTAATTATCGTATGGCAATTATCGTATGGTAGATACTCTAATGCCTTAATGTGGAGCCGATATTCTGGAAAAGAATTAGTTCCAATTTTGACCACCAGCTGCAAATCAGCCGCTGTGAATGCAAGAAATATAGAAATGTTTCCCTAGGTAGGCATAATGGATTAGGAACGAGACACGGGCTGAAAAGATCAAGCAAATGAGAAAGGCATAATGTTGATTTCATTATTAACGTCGCTTACACAATATGTTCAATATAATCACCGGAGACGTCGGTGAGATGTTGTACAACGCCAGATTTGGACCTGGTGGCTGAAACTGGAACTAGTTTTCTTCCGGAGTAAACGATTCCTCATTAACGCATTAATATTCCCACCAAGTTTTGCTGCTATACGATAATTACAGCCCACACTGGGCCTCCGTGAGTAGCTGCGCTTCAATTACAACCAACTGGTGCAAATGATTATTGTTTTAAAATGATACTTAAGTGAAACACACTCATGAAAATATTGCACACAAGACGTTAAACGTATCTTTGTAGTAAATAAATTACAAATTGTATAAAATTCCGAAAAAAAACTGGAAGGAGAGCTAAACCTGTCTCTTGTTGACTGTAGCAGCTGCTGCACATTCGTACACATGTAGTAACAAAAATCAGTTTTACTATGCTCATCAGTTTTACTATGCTCCTCATGAAATATTAATAGTGCAAAATTTATTAATTAGAAATAAAAGAAAAAGCGCTTTAAATAAGGAATCGTGTTTTTATTAGAATTTTACTTTGCATTTCCTTGATTTGAGTGAAGCAGGTTCAATGATTATGTCGCTGAACTCAAGTTTAGTAACTGTGCCGTATTTTATCGCCAATTTACATTTCATTCCTTTCGCCCACACTCAGCCCTTAATACCTTTTTATCGACTTTAATCTGCTGAAACTGCGTTGCAATATGTTCAGGCGACAGCCGTTGTGGCACTTTCGTATATACAATCAATGCTACCTCGATGTTGGGATAAGCATCTCTTAACCCATCATCTGAAAAGAACAACAACTCCAGCTGGAAAGCCGTGTCAGTGCTCTTTCACCTGTAATTTTTTTTTTTAATTTATTGGCCTCGAGTCGTGGCCATTCAGCCATCTCAAGAGTAAATTGTGTATTATGGCCATACAAACGTAAGGACAACACAACACCCAGTCTTCAAGCGAAGCAAAGTCTCCGATCCGGTCGGGCATCGAAACCTGGCCCCTTCGCTTTGTAATCCGTCGGAGTGGCCGCGCAGCTACCGAGGCAGACACCTGGAATTTGAAAGCAAAGTATAGCTTTCCGTAGGTACAATGAGTAAGAACTCGCGTAATATTGTCAGACACAGAATGAATTAATATTAGAGTTCAAAGGTCCATCGACAGTGCGGCCACTGGAGACGGAGCACTGCCTTGTATTATGAAAGAATGGGGAAGAAAATTGGCAGTTCGCTTTTCAAAGAACCATTCCCGTATTTGCCTGGGGCGATTTAGGGAATTTAAATGACGGAAGGTGTATATCCGGATGTCCGGACGGGGATCTGAACCTACGTCCTCCGGAATGTTGGTCCAGTCAGCAGACCAATGCGCCACCTTGCCCGGACAACAGCCGGAGACTTGTTAGTGAATTCCTTTTTATTTACGCTGCAGATCGTAGCAACTGACATTTGGAAGCAGCAAAAGTACTGGCTGGAGGGGCAACTAAATTACGTATGTCCTCCACCTACTTCCGTTATTTCCTTCGTTGCTACATCTCCTTCCAGTACTCAGTCGGTTGAATTTGGGACAAATCGGAAACCTTCTGTCGAATATGATATTAGCTACAACGCCCACACGCAGATTTTGAAATACTACAACACCGCAGCAAAGCAAGAGCAACATCTCGCTCCGTTTCTGTGCGGCAGCTGTGTGAACCAAGCGTACTATGATCGCACGCACTGAGGTGACGAAAGTCGCGGGGTACCTGCTAATATCGCGTCGGAACTTCTTTTGCCCGGTCTCGTGCAGCAGTTCGATGTAGCATGGACTCAACAAGTTGTTGGAAGTCCCAAGCAGAATAATGACCTGCGCTGCCTCTGTAGCTGTCCGTATTTGCGAAAATGTTGGCAGTGCAGGATTTCGTGCACGAACTGACCTCTACATTATGTCCCATAAATGCTCGATGGGATTCATTTCGGGTGATTACGGTGCCCAAATCATTTGCTTGAATTGTCCAGAACGTTCTTCAAACCAGTCGCGAACAATTGTGGCCCCCCGACATGGCGCATTGTCATCCATAAAAATTCCACCCTTGTTTGGGAGCGAATGGCTGCAAATGGTCTTCAGTTAGCCGAACATAACCATTTCCAATCAATGATCCGTTCAGTTGGACAAGAAGACCCATTCGATTCCACGTAAACATCGTTGTGGAACCACCACCAGCTTGCACAGTGTCTTGTTGACAACTTGGCTCCATGGCTTCACGGGGCAGCGCCGCACTCGAACCCTACCATTAGCTCTCACCAACTGAAATCGGGACTCGTGTGATCAGACCACGGTTTCCCACTCGTCTTGTTTCCAACCGATATGATCACGAACCCAGCAGAGGCACCTCAGGCGATGTCGTGCTGTTAGCAAAGGCACTCGCATCGTTCGTAAGCTACCGTAGTTCAATAACGCCAATTTTCGCTGCGCTTTCCTAATGGTCGTTAAGTGAAGGCTGTCGGCCACTGCGGTGTCCATAGTGAAAGGTAATGCCTCAAATTTAGTGTCCTCGGCACACTCTTGACACTGTGAATAACGAAATATTGAATTCTCTAAAGATTTCCGAAATGGAATGTCCCACGCGTCTAACTCCAACCATCATTCCGCGTTCCAAGTCTGCTAATTCCCGTAGTGTGGCCATAATCACATCGGAAACGTTTTCACATGAATCACCTGAACACAAATGACAGCTCCGCCAATGCACTGCCCTCTTATATCGTGTGTACGCGACAATACTCACATCAGTATACGTGGGGCGTTTGAAAAGTCCGTGCAAAAATAAAAACTACTTACCTTTTTTATTTTTCGACATAGTCTCCTTTTAGACTTATACACTTCGTCCAGCGCTGTTCTAATTTGTTGATCCCTTCCGTATAGTAGGAATTGTCCAAGTCTGCAAAATAGCTATTAGTTGCTGCAATCACCTCCTCATTTGAATAAAATCTTTGTCCCGCCAGCCATTTCTTCAAACTAGGGAACAAATAATAGTCCGAGGGAGCCAAGTTTGGAGATTAGGGGGGGATGTGAAACGAGTTGGAATTCTGTTTCCAATAATTTTGCGACCACAACTGCTGAGGTGTGTGCTGGTGCATTGTCGTGATGGAAAAGGACTTTTTTGCGGTCCAATAGCCGGCGTTTTTCTTGCAGCTCGGTTTTCAGATGGTCCAATTACGATGAATAATATGCACGTGTAATAGTTTTACCCTTTTCCAAATACCCGATGATTATCCCTTGCGAATCCCAAAAGACAGTCGCCATAAACTTTCTGGCCAAAGGAATGGTCTTCGCCTTTTTTGGTGCAGATTCTCCCTTGGTAACCCATTGTTTAGATTGTTGTTCGGTCTCAGGAGTATAGTAATGTATCCGTGTTTCACCCACAGTGACGAAACGACGCTTAAAGTCCTGCGGATTCTTCCTGAACAGCTGCAAACCATCCTTGCAACACTTCACACGATTCAGTTTTTGGTCGAGCGTGAGTAATCGCGGAACCCATCTTGCGGATAGCTTTCTCATGTCCAAATGTTTATGCAAAATATTATGTACCCGTTCATTCGAGATGCTCACAGCACTAGCAATCTCACGCACCTTAACTCTTCTGTCATTCATCACCATATCATGGATTTTATTAATGATTTCTGGAGTCATAACCTCCACAGGGCGTCCAGAACGTTCAGCATCACTTGTGCCCAAATGGCCACTCCGAAAATTTTGAAACCACTTATAAACCTGTTCTACTCGAAGGTGCAGAGTCACCGTAATGTTTATCAAGTTTCTCTTTAGTCTCCTGAGGCGTTTTGCCTTTCATAAAGTAATGTTTAATCACCACAGGAAATCCTTTTTCGTCCATTTTTTGACAATCATTCGACTTCCTTGATTCACACGAATGCCAAACATAAAGACCAATATGGCTGAAACTTTGTGTGCGTTCTTTCCAAAGATGCCACCAACTAAATATGACCTCGATACGCGCCGGTGGTGTCATCTCTCGGACTTTGCACGGACTTTTCAAAGGCCCGTCGTATGTGCTCATCGCTATCCCACGCCTTTAGCCACCTCAGTGTAGACGGTGTCAGCGATACACCTCCCTTCGGTAAAAGGCGTTTCTTTATGATGCGTCTTGAACGAAATACGTTGTAGAAGTGGCACAGTAACATCAGACTGCTTTTACCGTCGTAGGCTGGGGTAAAGACACCTCATCGGAGGCAGAAGGTAGGACACGAGGAGAAATCATCCACTTCTCCCAGTGTATTCTTATACCATATTTCTTTTTTTTCGGACAGTTTTAGCGCCCCTTGCGTGCCTGCTCTCTTAGTTGGGACCTATCTCTTCACCATCTCGGTGCGGCCATGTTTCAGAAGTGCAGAAGACAAGCTTGGTCATGATGCGGACTCTGGTAACTTCTTGAGACATAAATGCATTGGTACACTGCCACATTAAATTGGTTGAAAAGTCCTTTTCCTGCATGAGTCTGTTGTTGCTTATTGTCGTATAAGTCATCTACTGAGTGCACCAAATCAACTGCTCTTTTTCTGCTCCTTGTGCGCTGGGCTTTAGCCCAGTATTCCTGCAATGGTTTCCTTTGCTGTTCCTCGCTTCAGTTCACATTTTGCCAGTTTATAGTTTTGGCATTACTTGGAGCTCTTGCAGTTTCTTCTTGAGCTAAATGCGTTTCTAGATATCGGCCTGTGATATCCCCATTTTGCAGGTTTTTTTTCTTTCTTCAACCACTCTCCATGGTTTTCTTGTTGGGGAATATTAAGAGCAATGTGGCAGCAGAAAACAAACCTGTTAAAAAGAATGGTGTCTGTGATCTTTTCTTCGTAGTTACAGCGTTCATGGTTGTGTAGCCTTCTGAATTTACAATTATCTTTCACTTGACATAGGGTTCTCTTCAAGATCTCCCTTTCTCTTATTTCTAATTTGTCAATCAGACCTTTTCTACACATAAGAAGGCATTCGTGGATTTTGGTCATTTTATTGTGCAGTAAAGTCGTACTTCGGTGCTAATTGTATGTTGATTTCTTGTTGTAGACATTTTTACTTACTTGATCCACCATTTCCGTTTTCCTGATTTGTGAAACAATGGCACCTTTCTCGGTGGTGTTTTAACCTGTCCAGTTTTCAAAGTATTTAAATTTCTCCGCAGCTTTGATTTCCCCTTCTTGTAGCCCGGGTAATCTGGGTACTGAGCTGATGTTGGTTGTAAATTCTATTTTTTCGAAAAAGTTTTGGAGTCCTGCCTTAGGTGCTTTGTCTTGAGATAATTGATTGGTTCTGCAGCTGTGCCTAGTGAATCGGGAAAAACTGCGAACTCACCTGTAAAGGGTAGACAGTCAACTGTCAAATTCATGATTATGCAGCCAAAAGTGACTCCATTTTCAAAACATTTATTACTCAGACCTTTTCGCCACTCGCAGATTACTTATTCGAGCACACAGTTTCAAAATTAGAGGTAGGTGTCCACAGAGAACGTTTGTAATTAAAATAAACACATAATTTTACTTATGATCAGTTAACTTCACACTCCATGGGCACTGTCAAATACTATCACATAAAACTTATACTTTATTCTTGCTGTTCAAGTGCGACATGGCCACAACAAGGATACAGTGATCCCAGTGTTTGAAATTCTGCTGCTTGTAACAGTCTTTGATCGCAACGCTTTTTTTAAAATAATGTTTCAACCAGTAACAACTATTTCCTGCCGGCCGGTGTGGCCGTGCGGTTAAAGGCGCTTCAGTCTGGAACCGCGTGACCGCTACGGTCGCAGGTTCGAATCCTGCCTCGGGCATGGATGTGTGTGCTGTCCTTAGGTTAGTTAGGTTTAAGTAGTTCTAAGTTCTAGGGGACTGATGACCACAGAAGTTAAGTCCCATAGTGCTCAGAGCCATTTGAACCATTTTTTTGACTATTTCCTTACAGTTGTGCGTTAATAGAATTTTCGCATAGCTAGCATGACTTTTCAGTCCTTGAATTCATATAATTTACAATAGAGGTCTATTTTTAATTGGTAGGATTCGAAATTTAATAAATGAAATGATGGTGCGGCATTGATGGCCGGGAGACCTCATCCAGGGGAGTTCGGCCGCCGGGTTGCAGGTCTTATTTTAGGTGACGCTGGACGACTTGCGAGTCGGGGATGATGAGATGGTGATGAGGACAACACAACGCCCAACCCTCGAGCGGAGAAAAATCCCCAACCCGGCCGGTAATCGAACCTGGCACGCTGCATGCTACGCAAACAGGGTACCACTCAGATAAGCAGGCGGGCTCCAAATTTAATATTTTATGCGAGATGGAAGCTTGCTGCTCTTTCTTGATGATGCCCATGGGTGCCAAATTAGCTTAACGCAAATGAAAAAAGTTTATTTTTATTTTCCAAAAGAGTCTCAAGCAGGAAAATTTCCTTGTGTCATATAGGGAATAATGTGTCAATTTAACAGAAGTATCCTGTGTCTGAGCGTAAACGACAGTCAGAAGACAATAACAAACTGCAGATCATGTGCTCTCTAACTCTCCTTCCCCGGACATTAAAAAAATAAATTGGATATTGTGGACAGTAATGGTCTTACAACACTCCCTTGGGGTGTGCCCGAAGATAAAGTACTGGCCATTAAAATTGCTACACCAAAAAGATGACGTGCTACAGACGCGAAATTTAACCGACAGGGAGAAGATGCTGTGATATGCAGAAAGGAGCGCCTGCGATGGTGTACTCAACGACGAACCTGAGTGCATGAATGGCAAAACGTCATTTTTTCGGATCAATCCAGGTTCTGTTTACAGCATCATGATGGTCGCATCCGTGTTTGGCGACATCGCGGTGCACGCACACTGGAAGCGTGTATTCGTCATCGCCATACTGGCGTGTGACCCGGCGTGATGGTATGGAGTGCCATTGGTTACACGTCTCGGTCACCTCTTGTTCGCATTGACGCTACTTTGAACAGTGGACGCTACATTTCAGATGTGTTACGACCCGTGGCTCTACCCTTCATTCGATCCCTGCGAAACCCTACATTTCAGCAGGATAATGCACGACCGCATGTTGCAGGTCCTGTACGGGCATTTCTGAATACAGAAAATGTTCGACTGCTGCCCTGGCCAGCACATTCTCCAGATCTCTTACCAATTAAAAACGCTTGGTCAATGGTGGCCGAGCAACTGGCTCGTCACAATACGCCAGTCACTACTCTTGATGAACTGTGGTATCGTGTTGAAGCTGCATGGGCAGCTGTATCTGTACACACCATCCACACTCTGTTTGACTCAATGCCCAGGCGTGTCAAGGCCGTTATTACGGCCAGGGTTGGTTCTTCTGGGTACTGATTTCTCAGGATCTCTGCACCCAAATTGCGTGAAAATGTAATCACGTGTCAGTTCTAGTATAATATATTTGTCCAATGAATACCCGTTTATCATCTGCATTTCTTCTTGGTGTAGCAATTTTAATGGCCAGTAGTGTAGATGCAAAAGGAAGTCCGTTGCCTAATAGTTGCAAGGTTGAATTAACGCAGTACTCGTACAGACGAATAGGAGTAGCGTCGTCGGCGAAAATTTGTAATCGATATCTCGCACGCACGGAGAGTTCAAAACAAAACGAAGTTCTCCATGGATAGTTAAGGTGACAAGTTGTTCGTCGAGTCAGTTTGGCGTTGCTCGTATGTTTATTATAAAGAAGTTGCTGGTCGTGGCATACTTACGTGACAATGCGTGGCTGTACAATGTAGGGATCGTTTCTAGCAGTGCCACAGTGCTTCGAGATGGTGGCGCTGCTTGGCTTCCAGGGCCCGTGGGCGTGTGCAGTCGTTTCGCAACTGCTGGCGGCTTCCCGCGCGCGGGTTTTGCCCAGAAGCGCGCGGAGCGACACAGGATGCGGTGGGCGTGTGTTTACTGGGCGAACGCCGCCGGCGTGCTGCGGACCACCGCGTAGCGCGAGCCGCAGCAGTTCGAGGAGTCTCCCGTAGCCAACCCTGCCAGGGCCAGGGCATAGCGCTATTTTCCGTGAGCGGACTCGTAATCAATATCCAGGATATCGACTAAGAAAGAGAATAGCACGGCCGTCAAACGTCAGGTAGCGTTTCTGCTGCCTGCGCCGCTCGCTGTATGTTCGTATCCGGGGAAGCGATGATAAAGCTCAAACGACAAGTTTATAAAAACGTATGAAATGCATTTGCAGCTGCGACTACGAAGAACCGTCATCTGTATAAAGGAATGACGACAATGAAAATTTGTGCCGGGGTGGGACTCGAACCTGGATTTCTCGCTTTACGCGAGCGGTCGCCTAACTGATTTGGTATCCGTGCACGACTCCCGGCCACACACAGACTTCCATACGTCGTCGTTCCTTCGTCATAACCTTATTACATAACATTATCACATTACATAACATTATCACTTTACGTATTTCCTGCACAGGGGGAGACGTTTTCAATGAATGTCGCTGCATGGTATCGAAGGACAAATATGATATCCAGTGCTTGAGTCGTTATGACGAACAATAGCCAAATCGCGACATCTGGGTTCGAGTACCGGTCCGACACAAATTTTCTTTGTAGGCTTGGGTTGGGTTGTTTGGGGGATGAGACCAAACAGCGAGGTTATCGGTCTCATCGGATTAAGGAAGGATGGGGAAGGAAGTCGGCAGTGCCCTTTCAAAGGAACGATCCCGTCGTTTGCCTGGAATGATTTAGGGATATCACGGAAAATGCAGAATCGAACCGTCGTCGCCGGCCGCGGTGGCCGTGCGGTTCTAGGCGCTACAGTCCGGAACCGCGGGACTGCTACGGTCGCAGGTTCGAATCCTGCCTCGGGCATGGATGTGTGTGATATACTTAGGTTAGTTCTGTTTAAGTAGTTCTAAGTTCTGGGGGACTGACGACCTAAGATGTTAAGTCCCATAGTGCTCAGAGCCATTTTTGAACCGTCGTCCTCCCGAATGCGAGTCCAGTATGCTAACCACTACGCCACCTCGCTCGGTTTTTCTTTGCCGTCATTCCATTAATCAGCTGATGGTTGTTCGTAAATGCAACTGTGAATACATTTCATGTATCTCATACGACTGTAGTCTCCGTAGTGCCATTTCGCTTCAGACACGTATGAATGTCCGATGACTGAGCGAGGTGTCGCAGTAGTTAGCACACTGGACTCGCATGCGGGATAACGACTTTTCAAACCTTCGTACTTACATCCTGATTAGACTCTCCGTTATTTCCCTAAATCACTTCAGGCAAATTCTGGGATGATTCATTTGAAAGGGCACTGCCGACTTCCTTTCTCATCCTTCCCTAATCCCATGGGAACGATGACCTCGCTATTTGGTCCCCTCCCCCAAATCAACCAACCATCGATGTCCGATGGAACATTGAATCTTTCCACTTAGCGACAGAGGCACTGCAATATCGTAAAATTCATTTGGTTTGAAGCGGAAACAAACCGCTGCTTCCCGTCGACACGGGGCGTCACATGAAAGACTGCGCTCTTTGTTTGAACTGAGTCCAACTTCTTTTTCTTTTTTAGTCGTCAGTCTTCTCACTGCTCTGACGCGGCCCGCCACGAATTTCTCTCCTGTGCCAATCTTTTCATCTCATAGTAACAACTGCGACACACGTCCTTAATTATTTTCTGTTTGTATTCCAATCTCTGTCCTCCTCTAGTACTATGGAAGTTATTCTCAGATGTCCTACCATCCTGACCCTTCTTCTTCTCAGTGTTCTCCACACATTCCTTTCCTCGCCGATTCTTCGAAGAACTTCCTCATTCCTTATGTTATCAGTCCACATAATTTGTAAAATTCGTCTGAAGCACCATATCCTATGTGCTTCGATTGTTTTCTGCTCCGGTTTTATCACAGTTCACTTTTCACTACCATCCAATGCTGTGCGCCGTAATTTCTTCCTCAAATTAAGGCCTATGTTTGATACTAGTAGACTTCTTTTGGCCAGGAATGCCCTTTTTGCCAATGACAGTCTGCCCTTTATGCCCTCCTTGCTCCATCTACCACGAGTTATTTTGCTGCCTATGTAGCAGAACTCTTTAACTTCGTCTACTTCTTGGTCCCCAGGTGTGATGTTAAGTTTCTCGCTGGTCTCATTTCTGCTACTTATCGCCTTTCTTTGTTTTACACAATGCAAAAATGAAATTGCAAATATCTGCTGAAACACCAGAGAAAATGTTCCTGACAACTCCTACAAGAGATACCGTGCGCAAGAAAGCAGAGCCGGCCGGGGTGGCCGAGCGGTTCTATGCCCTTCAGTCTGGAATCGCGCGACGTTAGCAGGTTCGAATCCTGCCTCGGGCATGGATGTGTTTGATGTCCTCAGAAGTTAAGACCCATAGTGCTCAGAGCCATTTGAACCAAGACAGCAGAGTAACAACAATATTTTGATTACGGTGATCTTTCTACTAAGGTGCGTCTCTGCGACTAAATAAAATGAGCTTTGCTTCTTTTCTTTATGAATCTAGGATAGTTTCGTGTTGGTTTTTCTTCACGTTTGTGCATACCACTTAAAATCGCCATTGATGACATTTCATAAACAAACGAACCAAAAAAGCTGCATTTTTTCAAAATAACTTTGTGAATCACGAACTATCACAATATCTCGACTCGAAAAACTTTAAAACAACTACTTTGCCCTAAAGGGCAGACGACGTGCCACTTCTGTCCCCGAGAGATACCGGCCGAGTCCTCGATTCTGCCAACTCCAAACCTCTCCACCAAAGTGACATTTATCAATTTCAACCAATCCGTCTCAGAAGCGGAATTCAGGTATTTACATTGACCATTTCCTGCTAGTTGAACCTTTCTAGAAGGTTTTGCTTCCTGCCTGTACCATCAGAAGCTTATTTCCATCATGAGCTGGGAAAAAAAAACTGGCCGTCATGAGAAAATTACCCGCCTCTACGATAGCCTGATGGCTCAGACCACGGTCCATTCAAGAGAATTAGGAAAAGAGAGGCCCATTAACAAAACCACCTCACCTCTGCCTACTGCTACAGAAAATATACCTGGAGCCGACAATAGTCATCAGAGCGAGCACGCAGGCGCCGCTAGGACTTGATACGTCACACAGTATTGCAGCCTGTGGATTCTGCAGCGAGAGTAACAGCTGGTGGTTACGGCCGTCGTGTAATTAGCTCTCCAGGCGTTGTTGGAACGCAAGAAACGCCGGCACATGAACTGTTGCGGCATACGTGGGGTAACTGCGAGCAGACAAACAGCTGCAGCAGAGCCCTGCCTTCAGAGAGGATCGCGGACAGCGGCAGCAGCAGCAGAGCCCGCGGGCGGCCCTGACCCACATGTGGCGGGCGTATCCTCCCACGCGGCACCGAGCCAGCGCTGCCAGTCTGCGAAGCGAAACATCCGGCGTTATTCCAGCGCTAAGGCAGTTACGCGCGTTACGGCCTACTGTGACATATAAAAGTCGTACGCCTCGTTTTATAACGTCGTGTTCCATTGTGATTGCAGCGTTTTGTGGAATAGCTCACTCATCAGAAGAGGCAACAAAAAGATTATACGCTGGCCTAAATCACTCTGCAGTAGTTTTGAGGTTTATTGCGGAGGTCGAACAGTTGAATGGCTCTGGCTTGCTGGATTGCACAAGGTGGTCAAGGAAATCGTCGAAGGCTGCCCTCAGGCGTCAGGTTGCGGTCTTTCATTGAGAGACCTAACACCTCAAGACACAAAAGTATCTGTAGACAGCCATGCTTTGACCACATTTATAAAGCGTAATCTGATTTACACTTGGTAACGACAGTTTTGTGGCCAATGTTGTTCATAGTTACTGACTCTTTAGAAAGCGTGATTTGAAGATACTTAATGAACCGAATCCGGTTATAAGCAAATTGTACTTTTATATTTTTGCCGCGATCAAGAATTTAAGACATGAAATAAGTTCTGCAGAAATTTTTACGAAGTCTCAGACGGTGTTCAGGACAGATAGATTAGGCAGAATTGGTGGTGGAGTGTTTGTGTCTGTCAGTAGTGGTTTATCTCGTAGTGAAGTCGAAGTAGATACTCCGTGCGAATTGGTGTGGGTGGAGGTTATACTTAACAGCCGAACTAAGTTAATAATTGGCTACTTTTACCGACCCCCAGACTCCGATGATATAGTTGCTGAACAGTTCAGAGAAAATTTGAGTCTCGTAACAAATAAATACCCCACTCATACGGTTATAGTTGGTGGGGACTTCAACTTTCCCTCGATATGATGGCAAAAATACTTGTTCAAACCCGGTGGTTGGCAGAAAACATCTTCCGAGATTGTCCTAAATGCTTTCTCCGAAAATTATTTCGAGCAGTTAGTCCACGAACCCACGCGAATTGTAAATGGTTGCGAAAACATACTTGACCTCTTAGCCACAAACAATCCACAGCTAATAGAGAGCATCATGACTGATACAGGGATTAGTGATCACAAGGTCGTTGTAGCTAGACTCAATACCGTTTCTTCCAAATCCACTAGAAACAAACGCAAAATAATTTTATTTAAAAAAGCGGATAAAGTGTCACTAGAAGCCTTCCTAAGAGACAATCTCCATTCCTTCCGAACTGACTATGCAAATGTAGAGGAGATGTGGCTCAAATTCAAAGATATAGTAGCAAGAGCAATTGAGAGATTCATACCTCATAAACTGGCAAGAGATGGAACTGATCCCCCATGGTACACAAAACAGGTCCGAACGCTGTTGCAGAGGCAACGGAAAAAGCATGCGAAGTTCAGAAGAACGCGAAATCCCGAAGATTGGCTAAAATTTACAGACGCGCGAAATTTGGCACGGACTTCAAAGCGAGATGCCTTTAATAGGTTCCACAACGAAACATTGTCTCGAAATCTGGTAGAAAATCCGAAGAAATTCTGGTCGTATGTAAAGTACACAAGCGGCAAGACGCAGTCAATACCTTCGCTGCGCAGTGCCGATGGTACTGTTACCGACGACTGTGCCGCTAAAGCGGAGTTATTGAACGCAGTTTTCCGAAATTCCTTGACCAGGGAAGACGAATGGAATATTCCAAAATTTGAAACACAAACAGCTGCTAGCATATACCTTAGGGGTTGCGAAGCAACTCAAATCGCTTGATACGGGCAAGTCTTCAGGTCCAGATTGTATACCGATTAGGTTCCTTTCAGATTACGCTGATACAATAGCTCCCTACTTAGCAATCATATACAACCGCTCGCTCACCGATAGATCTGTACCTACAGATTGGAAAATTACGCAGGTCGCACCAGTGTTTAAGAAGGGTAGTAGGAGTAATCCATCGAACTACAGACCTATATCATTGACGTAGGCTTGCAGTAGGGTTTTGGAGCATATATTGTATTCAAACATTATTAATCACCTCGAAGGGAACGATCTATTGATACGTAATCAGCATGGTTTCAGAAAACATCGTTCTTGTGCAACGCAGCTAGCTCTTTATTCGCACGAAGTAATCGCCGCTATTCCGTATTTCTAAATTTCCGGAAAGCTTTTGACACCGTTCCTCACAAGCGTCTTCTAATCAAGCTGTGGGCCTATGGGGTATCGTCTCAGTTGTGCGGCTGGATTCGTGATTTCCTGTCAGGAAGGTAGCAGTTCGTAGTAATAGACGGCAAATCATAGAGTAAAATTGAAGTGATATCAGGTGTTCGCCAGGGAAGCGTCCTGGGACCTCTGCTGTTCCTGATCTATAGAAATGACCTGGGTGACAATCTGAGCAGCTCTTAGGTTGTTCGCAGATGCTGTAATTTACCGTCTAGTAAGGTCATCCGAAGACCAGTACCAGTTGCAAAGCGATTTAGAAAAGATTGCTGTATGGTGTGGCAGGTGGCAGTTGACGCTAAATAACGAAAAGTGTGAGGTGATCCACATGAGTTCCAAAAGAAATCCGTTGGAATTCGATTACTCGATAAATAGTACAATTCTCGAGGCTGTCAATTCAACTAAGTTCCTGGGTGTTAAAATTACGAACAACTTCAGTTGGAAAGACCACATAGACAATATTGTGGGGAAGGCGTGCCAAATGTTGCGTTTCATTGGCAAGACACTTAGAAGATGCGACAAGTCCACTAAAGAGACAGCTTACACTACACTCGTTCGTCCTCTGTTAGAATATTGCTGCGAGGTGTGGGATCCTTACCAGGTGGAATTGACGGAAGGACATCGAAAGGGTGCAAAAAAGGACAGCTCGTGTGGTATTAGCACGTAATAGGGGAGAGAGTGTGGCAGACATGATACGCGAGTTGGGATGGAAGTCATTAAATCAAAGACGTTTTTCGTCGCTGCGAGATCTATTTACGAAATTTCAGTCACCAACTTTCTCTTCCGAATGCGAAAATATTTTGTTGAGCCCAACCTACATAGGTAAGAATGATCATCAAAATAAAATAAGAGATATCAGAACTCGAACAGAAAGGTTTAGGTGTTCGTTTTTCCCGCGCGCTGTTCGGGAGTGGAATGGTAGAGAGATGGTATGATTGTGGTTCGATGAACCCTCTGCCAAGCACTTAAACGTGAATTGCAGAGTAATCATGTAGATGTAGATGTAGATGTAAGGGGCAACCAAATGAAAACCGAACATCCGCCATGCAAATGTCCAGTAACGTAAACATCCTCCTGCCGGAAGAAGAGCACTGCACAATGGCCGACAAAACATTCAGCGATATCCCTTCTTCTGGTTCTAGATGTTTTAAAGATTAAACCTGATGTTATTTCTTCTACGTCGTATACTCTGCCCCAATATGAAAAATCATGTCACGCACTGCATCTTTAAAAAAAATTTCTTTGTTATTACGTAAGTTATTTTGTGATCCACACTTTGTCCTTTTTAACGTATGTCTTACTTAATACACTATTTCATAATGCTCATATACCTTCCTTTTGACAGTACTAGTAATGATGATGATGTTTGGTTTGTGAGGCGCTCAACTGCGCGGTCATCAGCGGCCGTACAAAGTCCCAATTTTTTCACAGTCCATTTTTTTTTCACAATCCAATCTAGTCACTATTACGAATGATGAGGATGATGATGATGAAATGATGAGGACAACACAAACACCCAGTCCCCAGGCAGAGAATATCCCCAACCCGGCCGGGATTCGAAGCCGGGACCCCGTGATCCAGAGGTAGTAACGGCACTAGCAATGATACGTGAATTTAAATTACAAATAAAATTGTTTTTCCTGCTTTGAAATCATAAATAGGAGGCGCTCGCTTGTCGTGCCAGGAGTGAGAGGAGAAGATGTGTGCAATTTATTTCATCTACGTTTATGTGGTAAGTGCATACTCCTGGACGTTTTGTTAGTATCACAACGCATTTTATGTACACTACATGTACCATAAGCCGATCCATTGGTGTTGGTTGGTTGGTTGATTTGGGGGAGCGGACCATACAGCGAGACCATACGTTCCATCGGATTAGGGAAGGATGGGGAAGGAAATCGGCCGTGCTCTTTGGCTGGAACCATTCCGGCATTTGCCTGAAGCGATTTAGGGAAATCACGGGAAATCTAAGTCAGGATGCCCCTACACGGGTTTGAACCGTCGTCCTCCCGAATGCGAGTCCGGTGTGCTAAGCAGTGTGCCACCTTGCTCGGTAATCCACGAGTGTGGACCATATTTTGTGTTATGTTCATTTTAAAGTGTGCTTTGTCAGGTGTGAAGGGCAGTCAAATGAAAATCGAACACCCGCCATAACGGGACTATGGAATGCTTCCATTCAAAAGTAATCCCCATTCACGCTGAGACGTTTAGCTCACTGGGAGACGAGAGGATCGGTTCCTGTTTCGTAGAACGCGGTCGGCCGCTGACTCATCTAAGCCGCACCCACTTTTGGCTTCCTCGTCCGACTGAAACTGTCGTCCACCAATGTCTTTCTTGATGTTACCAAAGATGTGAAAATTATATGGTGAACGATCCGGGCTTTACACAGGGTATTTCAGTGTTTCTCGGCCAAATCGCTGCGGTATAGTCTTCGTGCGATTGGCAGTGTAGGGATGGGCGTTATCATGCAACTTACCACAACTTATGTCTTTTGTGAACAGCTTAGGAATTCTTTGAGGGGGGGAGGGGGAGGTGGAAGATGTTTCCACTGTTGGCGTTGCCGTTTGCCCGCGGACTCGAAATGGGTACATCATGTAAGGTCAAGATGATATTCTTCTTCGACTGTAGGAGCCCTCTGCTCGTAGAATTCCACGAGCGTGGAAAAACAATCAATGCGCAGCGCTTTGAAGACATTTTGCAGAAACTATGACTTGCCAAATGTCAGAGCGCCCAGGAATGCTTCCGGACGGAATTAATCCGCTGCACGATAATGCCAGCCCTCACACTGTCGATCGGACGAAGGCTGCGCTTCAGTAATTGGTTGGGAAAAACAACATTCTCTTTACAGCTCGTGTGCTTTTCATATCCTTGACGACCTGGAGACTGTCATGCGTGGGCGTCGGTTTCAGTTGGACGAGGACGTGCAAGAGGGGGTAGGGTCGTGGGCCCGTCAGCGGGCGATCGCATTCTACGAAACAGGAATTGATCATATCGTCTTGCTATCGGATAAACGTCTTAACGTGTGTGGTGATTACTTTTGTATGGAACCATTCTATGATCCCATTGTGGTGGGTGTTGGGTTTTCATTTGACCGCCCCTCATGCAAAAGTACACTACTGGCCATTAAAATTGCTACACCACGAAGATGACGTGCTACAGACGCCAAATTTAACCGACAGGAAGAAGATGCTGTGATATGCAAATGATTAGCTTTTCAGCATTCTCACAAGGTTGGCGCCGGTGGCGACACCTACAACGCGCTGCCATGAGGAAAGTTACCAATCGATTTCTCATACACAAACAGCAGTTGACCGGTGTTGCCTGGTGAAACGTTGTTGTGATGCCTCGTGTAAAGAGGAGGAATTCGTACCATCACGATTCCGACATTGATAAAGGTCGGGTTGTAGAATATCGCGATTGCGGTTTATCGTATCGCGACATTGCTGGTCGCGTTGGTCGAGATCCAATGACTGTTAGCAGAATATCGAATCGGTGGCTTCAGGAGTGTAATACGGAACGCCGTACTGCATCCCAACGGCCTCGTATCACTAGCAGTCGACATGACAGGCATCTTATCCGCGTGGCTGTAACGGATCGTGCAGCCACGTCTCGATCCCTGAGTCAATTGCAAGACAACTACCATCTGCACGAACAGTTCGACAACGTTTTGCAACAGCATGAACCATCATCTCGGAGACCGTGACTGCGGTTACCTTTGACGCTGCATCATAGACAGGAGTGCCTGCGATGGTGTACTCAACGACGAACCTGGGTGCACGAATGGCAAAACGTCATTTTTTCGGATGAATCCAGGTTTTGTTTAAAGCATCGTGATGGTCGCATCCGTGTTTGGCGATATCGCGGTGAACGCACATTGGAAGCGTGTATTCGTCATCGCCATACTGGCGTATCACCCGGAGTGATGATATGGGGTGCCATTGGTTACACGTCTCGGTCACCTCTTGTTCGCATTGACGGTACTTTGAACAGTGGACGTTACATTTCAGATGTGTTACGACCCGTGGCTCTACCCTTCATTCGATCTCTGCGAAACCCTACATTTCAGCAGGATAATGCACGACCCTATGTTGCAGGTCCTGTACGGACCTTTCTGGATAGGGAAAATGTTCGACTGCTGCCCTGGCCAGCACATTCTCCAGATGTCTCACCAATTGAAAACGCCTGGTCAATGGTGGCTGAGCAAATGGCTCGTCAAAATACGCCAGTCACTACTCTTGATGAACTGTGGTATCGTGTTGAAGCTGGATGGGCAACTGTACCTGTACACGCCATCCAAGCACTGTTTGACTCAATGCCCAGGCCTATCAAGGCCGTTATTACGGCCAGAGGTGGTTGTTCTGGGTACTCGTTTCTCAGGATCCATGCACCCAAATTGTGTGAAAATGTAATCACGTGTCAGTTCTAGCATAATATATTTGTCCAATGAATACCCGTTTATCATCTGCATTTCTTCTTGGTGTAGCAATTTTAATGGCCAGTAGTGTATTTTAACTTTCAGTGAGAAACTGAACATGAAGGCTGGTAATGTGTATCAACGCATTTTCCCTGTAGACCCAGTATTACACAGCACAGCGCGAAGAATCAATGGCTTAAGTCAGCAACTGGCGCGGAGCGTATAATGATTCCAGAGTGTATCAGGAATCTCGACCTCTGAGTGCCTAATGAGTACCAGTTGTTCTGGCCTGGAGTGAACTGCAGGAGAGAAATGAAAAGACGGTAATTCACGGCAGCAGAGTCTACAATGGCAGACAAAGCAGGGGGCGTTACTGACGGCAGGTGGAGGACGCAGCACGTGCTAAAAACGCTGTCAACGTGAACGTCTGACGGGATGGAGCAGGCCTCTTTTTCCGAGTCCAAGGCTGAGTCCTGAGGCGCTGCAGAGCTCCGAACACGGAGTCATGTAGTGTGATTATTGGATGGGCCTTCATCAAGAGCAGGTGAAACGCTCACAGAATTATGATCAGTTACTATCTAGCATTATCTGACTAGCTTGCTTACTTTTTTACCAATACTACTAATCTCTTTTCATTATTTCTAGCGTTTGTTTTTTCCTCCCCGAAGGACCTCGGACCTTGCCGTTGGTGGGGAGGCTTGCGTGCCTCAGCGATACAGATAGCCGTACCGTAGGTGCAACCACAACGGAGGGGTATCTGTTGAGAGGCCAGACAAACTTGTGGTTCCTGAAGAGGGGCAGCAGCCTTTTCAGTAGTTGCAAGGGCAACAGTCTGGATGATTGACTGATCTGGCCGTGTAACAATAACCAAAACAGCCTTGCTGTGCTGGTACTGCGAACGGCTGAAAGCAAGGGGAAACTACGGCCGTAATTTTTCCCCAGGGCATGCAGCTTTACTGTACGATTAAATGATGATGGCGTCCTCTTGGGTAAAATATTCCGGAGGTAAAATAGTCCCCCATTCGGATCTCCGGGCGTGGACTACTCAAGAGGATGTGGTTATCAGGAGAAAGAAAACTGGCGTTTTACGGATCGGAGCGTGGAATGTCAGGTCACTTAATCGGGCAGGTAGGTTAGAAAATTTAAAAAGGGAAATGGATAGGTTAAAGTTAGATATAGTGGGAATTAGTGAAGTTCGGTGGCAGGAGGAACAAGACTTCTGGTCGGGTGACTACAGGGTTATAAACACAAAATCAAATAGGGGTAATGCAGGAGTAGGTTTAATAATGAATAGGAAAATAGGAATGCGGGTAAGCAACTACAAACAGCATAGTGAACGCTTTATTGTGGCCAAGATAGATACGAAGCCCACACCTGCTACAGTAGTACAAGTTTAGATGCCAACTAGCTCTGCAGATGACGAAGAAATTGAAGAAATGTATGATGAAATAAAAGAAATTATTCAGATAGTGATGGGTGACGAAAATTTAATAGTCATGGGTGACTGGAATTCGGTAGTAGGACAAGGGAGAGAAGGAAACGTAGTAGGTGAATATGGATTGGGGCTAAGAAACGAAAGAGGAAGCCGCCTGGTAGAATTTCGCACAGAGCACAACTTAATCATAACTAACACTTGGTTTAAGAATCATGAAAGAAGGTTGTATACATGGAAGAACCCTGGAGATACTAAAAGGTATCAGATAGATAATATAATGGTAAGAAAGAGATTTAGGAATCAGGTTTTAAATTGTAAGACATTTCCAGGGGCAGATGTGGACTCTGACCACAATCTATTGGTTATGACCTGTAGATTAAAACTGAAGAAACTGCAAAAAGGTGGGATCTTAAGGAGGTGGGACCTGGATAAACTGAAAGACCCAGAGGTTGTACAGAGTTTCAGGGAGAGCATAAGGGCACAATTGACAGGAATGGGGGAAAGAAATACAGTAGAAGAAGAATGGGTACCTTTGAGGGATCAAGTAGGTAAAAAGACGAGGGCTA
This sequence comes from Schistocerca serialis cubense, assembly GCF_023864345.2. Lineage (NCBI taxonomy): Eukaryota > Metazoa > Arthropoda > Insecta > Orthoptera > Acrididae > Schistocerca > Schistocerca serialis. The sequence continues at coordinate 374,225,535 of NC_064643.1, read as the reverse complement.
GTAGAAATCCTTGGGTAACAGAAGAAATATTGAATTTAATTGATGAAAGGAGAAAATATAAAAATGCAGTAAATGAAGCAGGCAAAAAGGAATACAAACGTCTCAAAAATGAGATCGACAGGAAGTGCAAAATGGCTAAGCAGGGATGGCTAGAGGACAAATGTAAAGATGTAGAGGCTTATCTCACTAGGGGTAAGATAGATACTGCCTACAGGAAAATTAGAGAGACCTTTGGAGATAAGAGAACCACTTGTATGAACATCAAGAGCTCAGATGGAAACCCAGTTCTAAGCAAAGAAGGGAAAGCAGAAAGGTGGAAGGAGTATATAGAGGGTCTATACAACGGCGATGTACTTGAGGACAATATTATGGAAATGGAAGAGGATGTAGATGAAAATGAAATGGGAGATACGATACTGCGTGAAGAGTTTGACAAAGCACTGAAAGACCTGAGTCGAAACGAGGCCCCGGGAGTAGACAACATTCCATTGGAACTACTGACGGCCTTGGGAGAGCCAGTCCTGACAAAACTCTACCATCTGGTGAGCAAGATGTATGAAACAGGCGAAATACCCTCAGACTTCAAGAAGAATATAATAATTCCAATCCCAAAGAAAGCAGGTGTTGACAGATGTGAAAATTACCGAACAATCAGTTTAATAAGCCACAACTGCAAAATACTAACACGAATTCTTTACAGACGAATGGAAAAACTGGTAGAAGCCGACCTCGGGGAAGATCAGTTTGGAATCCGTAGAAATACTGGAACACGTGAGGCAATACTGACCTTACGACTTATCTTAGAAGAAAGATTAAGGAAAGGTAAACCTACGTTTCTAGCATTTGTAGACTTAGAGAAAGATTTTGACAATGTTGACTGGAATACTATCTTTCAAATTGTAAACGTGGCAGGGGTAAAATACAGGGAGCGAAAGGCTATTTACAATTTGTACAGAAACCAGATGGCAGTTATAAGAGTCGAGGGACTTGAAAGGGAAGCAGTTGTTGGGAAGGGATTAAGACATGGTTGTAGCCTCTCCCCAATGTTATTCAATCTGTATATTGAGCAAGCAGTAAAGGAAACAAAAGAAAAATTCAGAGTAGGTATTAAAATCCATGGAGAAGAAATAAAAACTTTGAGGTTCGCCGATGACATTGTAATTCTGTCAGAGACAGCAAAGGACTTGGAAGAGCAGTTGAATGGAATGGATAGCGTCTTGAAAGGAGGATATAAGATGAACATCAACAAAACCAAAACGCGGATAATGGAATGTAGTCGAATTATGTCGGGTGATGCTGATGGAATTAGATTAGGAAATGATACACTTAAAGTAGTAAAGGAGTTTTGCTATTTGGGGAGCAAAATAACTGATTATGGTCGAAGTAGAGAGGATATAAAATGTAGACTGGCAATGGGAAAGAAAGCGTTTCTGAAGAAGAGAAATTTGTTAACATCGAGTATAGATTTAAGTGTCAGGGAGTTATATCTGAAAGTATTTGTATGGAGTGTAGCCATGTATGGAAGTGAAACATGGACAATAAACAGTTTGGACAAGAAGAGAATAGAAGCTTTCGAAGTGTGGTGCTACAGAAGAATGCTGAAGATTAGATGGGTAGATCACATAACTGATGAGGAAGTATTGAATAGGATTGGGGAGAAGAGAAGTTTGTGGCACAGCTTGACCAGAAGAAGGGATCGGTTGGTAGGACACGTTCTGAGGCATCAAGGGATCACCAATTTAGTATTGGAGGGCAGCGTGGAGGGTAAAAGTCGTAGAGGGAGACGAAGAGATGAATACACTAAGCAGATTCAGAAGGATGTAGGTTGCAGTAGGTACTGGGAGATGAAGAAGCTTGCACAGGATAGAGTAGCATGGAGAGCTGCATCAAACCAGTCTCAGGACTGAAGACCACAACAACAACAACAGCGTTTGTTTTAACTTGGTGGTAACTTGCTTTTCTTAGTCTACTAATCTCTTTTCATTATTTCTAGCGTTTATTTGTAACTTGCTAGTAACTTGCTCTTCTCAGTATCTTTCTCTGATTCGTTCTATGTTTCCTCCTTCCTTACACAGCTTGCTTTTTATTAACTCCTTTTCATCTTTTTAAGAAATTATGCAGTGTAACGTAAATGAGCTCCTCGTCCAGACTCTCGCGTGTTTTATTTTTCGAGAGGGTATTTATACTAGAGTTTCAAGATTTACGTACACCACTGTTTCACTTATTATTGTGCATGTTGTACTTTTCGGCAGTGTTACATAATGTGTTCATGTATTTTCACTTTTTCAGTAGTGTTTTTAGGATTTCTTGTTTATAGATTTAATTGTTGTGCATGTTGCACTTACACTACAGACAAAGTATTTTGTGATTCACCTTTCAATCACGTACCGAGCGAAGTGACTGCACCAGTCTTAATGTACTGGACTCGCATTCGGGAGGACCTTGGTTTATTCAGCTGACTTGGATTTTAAATTGTTGCCCCTTGTTCTTGAGGTGAACACTGGGATCGTTGCTCTGATTAAGCCATGGTCGACTTCCTGCCCTGTCCTCACTTTATCCTCTCCTACTTCGTAAATGTTTATATATTATTTCTGTGCTGTTTCTGATATGTCCGATACTATTGTACTTAATGGTCTAGGAAAAGTCCTTGGCGTCAGAGATAATCGAACCTGGCTCCTCTGCAGGGCAGCCATCTACACCGACCTCTCAGCTACTTTTTTCGGCGTCCTCTCCTTTACCCCCATCTTAAGCTCATGATAAAAGAGCCTCAGTCGGCTTGAGTTTGTGGCTCGTAATTATGTATTCGTTGTGGAAACTGTCCTGAGGAGTCTTCCAGACTCTTTTAGGAGCTCGTTGCGGTAGAGGACGGCAAATATAGATATAACTTCATGAAAATGAATAAAATTATCCTCTTCGTGGAGAGAAAAATAAATAAATCATCTCTAGCAAAAATAGGAAACGTCAACATGGGAAGAGGAGACGTTATGACAAATTACTCTAAAAGATAACAGGAACGAAAACTCTTCTGCAAAAAATGGTCATTCCTCTTGAAGAAACAATCAAAACATCATGGGAAAAAACACAGGGCAAAGACTCTTTATGAGATGTGGCACTTTTCTTGAGAGAAAAAGATAGCTCTCTCCTCGAAGAGTCAGGACAAAATATTGCATAAGAACTTAAGTGTAGTTTATTGAGAGAGATTTCCAAAAAATTGCAGAAAAATTCCTTGTGTTTCTGTTGTAACTTGTTCTTTAATAGCCAATGTTGCTGAATTAAATAGTCTGTAATGCTTATTGGTTCTGGCATTACAGTCAAGAGCACGTACTAAGTCAGCCACGTACGGTACTGTAAGGCTACTATATCAAGTTTTTCTTTTTCTGTTTTCTATATGCAAAGTTTAAAGTGTGTGGCATGAGAGAGAGGTACAAAGAGTCCGCTAGTTATATGTATCTTACTATAATAGGATCGCTTAGAAATAAAGGGAGGCGTAGCCTTCGCTTTTTTCTGCGAGCAGCGAGAAGAAGATAATTTGCTTCGCGCTGTCTTTTCTGTTCCAGCTAACATCGTGTAAGCATCAACAGATAAGTCTCACATTAACTAATATTAACCTGAATTCATTGAACTTTCATATGGTCTACTTAGTTCAAAGCCAGACCATATCTTTGCATATTAATGCTATGTAATTGTCAGTTTTTCTTTTACATACGTGTGTCACTTGAAAGGAGACACAAAATTTCAGACGTGGAACTTCTTCATTATTGGCGTAGTATGAAATGCTAATTTATCAGATCATTTATTTTATTGTGGAGCAATGAACCTCAGTCTCTCAGAAACGGAGTTCGACATTTAATTAATCATACAGTACAACGTGACTGACCGATCGCGTTGTGCACTTTTCAAAATTTCGACAGCTCACGTCTTCAACTAAGTGAAACCTTCCACTGAAAGTATTAGGTAAACTACAGCTTCAGTATTAGCATTCTTTGTGAATAATGTTCTTCGCAGAGCGAAACTTTTCCAGGAAAATTAAGTGATCCCCTGAAGAGGCGAAAGTAATTAAAATTATTATTTTTTACGTCCTTTATCTTCCTTCTGTCTTCCCAGGTAGCTGTTAACTCACGGCATCACACTAAGTTGTTCCCCTATGGAGCCGGGTAGAAGTGCTAATCTGATCGTAATGTTTTTTTGTGGTAATATTGCTGAAGGTGCTGTGCGGATAATATGGCCCAGCATTTTATGAACTCACGACCACGTTTTGTTGGCGTACATGAAACGGTGTTCTAGTGTGTCTTTTTGTCTACTGAGACGAATGCAATGTTGTGTTTAGGTTTGGAGCTGAATTCATACAAGATGGAAACAATTTTAGCAATGTACAGCGAATTGTAGTGACATAATAATAACTGCGAAACACGGCCTGCAATTGGTCTTTGAGTGCAGGTCATACCTGAAAGTGGAAAGCAACACGTAGCCATTGCGCGTCATGGGATTGTCAAATGCGGTGAAGATGGGGGATGGAGACTTTGCCTACGCTTCTGTCGAATTCTTCACAATAGTCAAAACGAATTGGAGCGAAGTATTAGCAGCAAGCTCAGTGCCTTCCATATAACGCAATTTACGTTACGTATCACACTGTCTTTCTTAGAACATTAGCCCTGAATACAATCACACATTAGCTAGAACCACCGCACTCCCCTACCCCTTCTCCTTGCCCCTCCCTTCTCTCATATTATCACCAAATTTAGCACCTAACTTAACTGTAGAATGAACGACTTTCCTTGGAACACTTGTATTTTTAAAATGGTGAAAGATGAATGATATGTATGTGTGTGTGTGTGTGTGTGTGTGTGTGTGTGTGTGTGTGTGTGTGTGTGTGTGCGTGTGTGTGTTATGCTGAATGACGAAGGAGTTCTTGGTGCAACTCAAGTGCTACCTACAATTCATTCTCAGAAAAGATAGCTAACTAACCTCAGTGAGGGTACACACTTGTTACGAAACATAGTTCCCCTGCATTACTCCTTTCCATTGTAGCACTTGCTTGACCTTCACACAGCAAGCCCATTTAAAATCAAACAAGTTCAGATGTGTGTACTATTCTTAGTGTTAGTAAATCGCTTCATTGCTGCACTCCTTACTTCTGAACTGGCTGAAATTGGGCGACTACAGGCTGTTAATGTTCAGTGTCCAACCACACTGATAATAATAATAAAACTGTGTACAGCACTATAGTAGCCTTTTGTAGTTACTTTTGTGTCGTGCTGTCAATTAACTCATGTAGCAGTTTCGAAGCGAGTAATGAAGCAATTGTTGGAGTACTGCAGGTGCTATTTACAACTTGGAGAAGACATTTTGTTGAGATATGTAGCGTTTGTTATGTACACGTCACACTTTTGTCATCAGCGACGTGCGGGACAAAGCACGACATATTTGTGTAGGGGGTGGACTATGTGAGGAACCCCTAAATTCCACCGCATTAATGCTACTAACTGAGAAAAAGTAATTATTGATAACTTATGTAATCAATATTAGAGTCTTACGAAATTGTGATAATAATAATGATCTTTTGTAAATAATTTGGTTTTGTGACCAAAACAGAATAGAATAGTTTAGTTTTTAGCTTTCAGAAATTTCATTTTACCGCTGAGGTGTTAATTACCCACAGGCTGGGAACTACTGAGCTGCTTAATACGATTCCCGATACACCCTGGTTGTCTTGTGTCCGTGTTGGCGACAATGACTAGCTCCAGCGATCACGCCTCAAATCTAATTACAAAGGCAGGCTCGATACTTAAACGATAAAATATTGCCTAAGGTGGGATGACAGAACACTCGGAAAATGAAGCTGTTACTGAGAATTATTTCTCAAAGAGAAACCGAATACGAAAACGGGTTTCATTCAAAGAAAGCTGATGAAAATATCGATACGGGAGGAGGTAGAAACTTTCAAGTAGTTTTATGCACTAGCCAAAGTGTCTGTTATCTTACATCAGAACCAACTTGTCTTTCTTTCTTTCGCTGACGCCATAGTCACGCAGCGATCGCAGGGTCGGCGTGGTTACAACGGATTTGGCAATGTTAGTGTTAGGGATGGCCGGATGCCCTTCCTGCCGCCATCCCCTAACCCCCAGGACGGAATCAGTGTACCCCAACTGTCTGCATCGAGTGTAAATCGTGAAACAGGGCGGACGTGTTTCACATGTCTGCGACGCGTGCAACTGAGGCGGAACGTGGGGACCAGCCCGGTATTCACCTAGCGCGATGTGGAAAACCGCCTAAAAACCACATTCAGGCAGGCTGGCTGGCACACCGGCCCTCGTCGTTAATCCGCCGGGCGGATTCGATCCGGGGCCGGCGCGCCTACCCGAGTCCAGGAAGCAGCGCGTTAGCGCTCTCGGCTACCCTGGCGGGTACATCATAAGCAACTTCTATCGTGCGATAATTCAGGTAATGATGAACAGAGGGCGGTCCTTCTGAAGCGATCGATTACGAACAGACTGAGTGGTCGCAATAGATATTTGATTTATGGCTGGTTCAAATGGCTCTGAGCACTATACGACTTAACTTCTGAGGTCATCAGTCGCCTAGAACTTAGAACTAATTGAACCTAACTAACCTAAGGACATCACACACATCCATGCCTGAGGCAGGATTCTAACCTGCGACCGTAGCTTTGTTTTATGAAAAAAGAGTGGAAAATTCAGTAGAATTATACCACAAGATGTTTCGCTAACAAATAAGGAACGTCAAAAAATGAAGGTGTCGTACAGGAAGAGGAATTTTAATTCGTGTTTATTATTTCCAAACCGCAAGAAGACAACCCTACTAGTTTCGATGATGACTGTCATAAATATACTTTAAAAGTCGTGTCGAATTTGTGACTGTGTGATGCGAAGCACTCTGGCTTCCCATTTATTTCGTTGTGTCGCCGATGTTACTTGAGGACGCGCGTATAAGAATATCTCATTTAGCCGAGGCTGGTCTAAAAGCAAGATAAGTCTATTTTCGCGCAGCGGGCGGAAATCCTGGCGGCGTGTGTGAAGGCAGTTGAGAATGGTCGCCTGCTTGTGCAGTTATCACTGGCCGGCTATTCGCGCCGCTCGTGATGAAACATCCGCATCAGAAATAGGCGGGCGCTAACGGCCGCCCCTGACGGCTCGCCACGCCTGCTCCACGGCGTTCCAGTTGCGTGGGCCAGCCGTCAATCAAACTGCCGACCGCGGACGCAGACTTGGAAAACCCTGGACATTTGTGTCAAATACGATCATGTTCCCGTACATATACAGTCTCTCACGATAAGTTGGCCGACGGCCACAGTGTCCTGCGGAGATCGGTGACATGGTTCAAATGGCTTTGAGCACTATGGGACTCAACTTCTGAGGTAATAAGTCCCCTAGAATTTAGAACTACTTAAACCTAACTAACCTAAGGACATCACACACACCCATGCCCGAGGCAGGCTTCGAACCTGCGACCGTAGTGGTCTCGCAGTTCCAGACTGTAGCGCCTAAAATAGCTCGTCCACCCCGGCCGGCTCGGTGGTATGAGAGGGAGAATGTTTCCTCCGTTTTCTTTCCGTGCTGACAACGCCAACGTGTCGAAGCCTCGTACCGATCAGCAGCTATGTTATATAGAGTGTCTCAAACCTTTTGGGTCATACTGAAATAGGTAATAGCGGATCCACATCCGATTGTATTGAGATAAAGAACGAATGGCCGAAAATGCATATTTAATGTATTACTGACATACACAGTTTATAAGGAAAAGCAACAAGGTAGCACAGAGCAGTTGTTCAAAGTGACGACAGCCACCCTCATTGTGTGCGTGGCAACGACGCATGTTCTCCCGCACTGCGTGCAATGTGGGTCCACAGGATAGAGCGGATCAGGTTGTGGAAAGGGGCCAAGATCAGTTACTGTTAGTTACACCAGAACACACAACTTTATTCCTCGAAAACGAATGCACAGTTTTCTCTTTAAAACAACAAGGATCAATTCACTGCTGAGGGCTCAAGCAGCTTCTCAATACTAAAGTTTAAACAATTCCTTTTAAAACACAAGGATTTACTAAAACGGCAGAAGGTCTTACTTAAGTAAAATTAAAATATCTTCTCGGCTAAAGGCCCAAATAATATTTCAGATCAGCAAAGGAAATTCTATAAAAGGCAAGCCATATTAAGGAAAATTTAAATTAATTCCTCGGCTGAAAGCCCAATAATATTTCAACATAATAAAAGGCAACCTTTAAAGACAAGTACAACAGAAAACCATCTTGAGAAAATCTGAAATATCTTGACGGTGGAAGGCCCAAACAATTATTCAAAATAATTAAAGACAAAGCTTACGGTAAGCATTTACACAGTACGGCTGATGGCCATTTTAAGAATTCAAGATAATTAAAGAGAAACCTTACAGACAGGAATTTACACATTACGGCTGAAAGCCACAGATTTTAAAACAAACGCGGCTGAAGGCCTAAATACAGAGCAAACAAGAATTTTAAATAAAACACGGCTGATGACCTAATCTTAAAATACTTCACGTAAAGTACTGAACACACAACGGACAAAATTAATACACGGCTAAAGGCCCGGCACGGTACTTGTGACAAAAGAAAATCACAATCACAAGAAACAGAACAGTGGTGCACAGAAGTGTTCCAAGGGTCGGCCTGGGGAGGAAACTCTAACAGCAGTTTAGGTGAGACAGGCAGCCAAGCGTAACACTGAATAATCGGTTGGGAGCACGACCTAGGGACGGCTGAAGAACCAACCAACAACCTAAACAATTCCAGCTCTGTCGCAACCGACCGACTGGCTGCTCCAGTACGCAGACAGCATTCATCTGCTCAGACGAAAACACAGAAGCTACACACAGTTCCACGTAAACTCTTGCACCAAGAACTCCAACAAGCCTAAAACCAATCACCGTGGAACAAAAAGAAGAAATGACAAGTCACACACACACAGAGCGTTTCCATGAGCGGTCGGCGACCAAATACTCATCGTCTGATGAGATGACCGACCGAACGACCAACCAAGATCGTTCCCACTCAAGTTATGAGTTTCGGCAACGGTCGGGCGAGCCTTGCCTGTCCGCAGCTGCCGGCCGGAGTGGCCGTGCGGTTCTAGGCGCTACAGTCTGGAACCGAACGACCGCTACGGTCGCAGGTTCGAATCCTGCCTCTGGCATGGATGTGTGTGATGTCCTTAGGTTAGTTAGGTTTAAGTAGTTGTAAGTTCTAGGCGACTGGTGACCTCAGAAGTTAAGTCGCATAGTGCTCAGAGCCATTTGTCCGTAGCTCACTGCGGTTCCATCCCGACTCAACTCGATGTCCGTTCGGACCTCGGAGTCACGGCGACCCGGGCACACTGGCTCGGACCCACCTATGCAGAGGTAACTCTGGCCCATTGACCACGACATCTGTGCACGAGGAAGGAACCACGTCCGGCAATATGACCAACTGACGAGGCCCAGAGCAAATACACGTCGCCCAATGAGACGACCAACCGAACGACCAAGAGGCGGTTGTTCCCGCTCCGATCTCCTTCCGTCGGACTGTTCATGTGTGTGGCCAGCGGTCGGTAAGTACTGGCTGTCCGCGCCTCACTGGTGCTCCGTCCCCGACTAAACTCCCGACACACGACAAGCCGGAACTACTAGCAGTCGCTTCAAAGATAATACAACAGTGCTCTTACCGATACATGGTGCTGATGCCACTCACGGGCATGCAAGCCAGCAACTTAGTGACACCAGTAAATCTAATAAGAAACGAGGCGACAGTTCCGTAAAGAGAAGCTGTCAAGCAAGAAGCGGCATAAACACAGAGCCGCGCACGGCTCACTCCGGGTGTCTGTTGTACCAGGAGACAGGCAGCTTGTACCCCAGCAAGCAGGTCTTTGTCTGTTTCTAAGAGGATTTCATACACCAACGTGTTGATACAGCACCAGAGGAAAAAGTCCAGAGGTGCGATCACGCTGGCTATGGGACGGGACCTCCCCTTCCAATCCGACGATGGGGTTACGTGTTGTTCAGGAGCTCACGGACATTAATATCGAAGTGGACTGCCGCACCGTCGTGTCGAAACCACATCCTTTCGCAGACAACAAGGGGTACAGTAACCAAGAACCGTGGCAGCACATCTCGCAGGAACACAGAACAACGTGGGTCAGTCAGACGAGGAGCCAGCAAATAAGGTACCATCAGTTGATCTTGGACAATGCTTGCTTATATGTTAACAGAGTTGCTGGCGGAGACCGATATGGTTGGCATGGGGATTGCCTCACTCCAGACATGGCCGTTGCAGCCGCTGAAAACATAATCTTGGATGAAAATGGCTTCACCCGTGAACAATATAGGTTGTACGAGGTTCGGCTCTACAACACTGTAGTGTATAATCCATTGACACAATCGAACGCGGGGCACAAAATCCGTTGGTTCCAGTGGTTACAAATGTTCTTTATGATAGGGGTATAATACCTGTTCCATCAGTAGTCTCCATGCTGTATCCTTCGAAGTGTGCGTTTCACAGGGACGTTGATGGGTGCTTATTGCGGGTAGTCAGCCACGCGATCTAACACCATCTCGAAGTCGGACACATCTTTAGAGAGAACTTTGCCCGGCTCTCTGCGGTGTGAACGACCCCGTCTCTCGTAGGTTGGTATCAACGGAGACAAAATTATTCCAGTTAGGCTGACGCCTGTTGAGAAAGCGTTCACTGTACACTTGCGCTGCTTTACGGGCACTACATCCTGCCCCACCGCACGTTAAATGCAAGTCTGCCAGCTCTCGTGACAATTGAAGTTCCAACTTTCACTACTTGTGAATAACACACGTCACATTGCAAGCAGCAGAAACTGTCTGATTCAACATACACTGACACTTGTCATTCTGCACACGTGATATGAGGTAAGTTGTGTACGGTATGTCTGGTTGGTGGTCGAGGGCGTACACTGTTTATCGCCTGCTGCCTGTTCCAGTGTACAACAGCAACCCGAGACCTTTGCGTGTGTGTGGCGGAACTGCATGCATTGAGACTGGCGGTCGTCACCTTGAGCAATTACTATGACTACGATATTGTTGTGTGGTGTTCGTTATATGTCCATAACACTTTAAATATGCATTTCGAACCATTGGTTCATTATCTCAGTAGAATCGGTGTTGACCCAGTATCACGTCTTCCAATTTGAACCAATAGGTTTGAGAAACGTTGTATAAGGGGCAGTTAAATGAAAATGAGATACACAGAAAAAGTAAGTAAACCGTTTATTATTACAAATGTAGTCGCCATATCAGTTAATATATTTATTCCACTGTGAGACAAGACAGTCAGTGCCTTCATGGGAAGATGTTTACAGTTACCTACGGAACCAAGTTTGCACTCACGCGTGCACATCTTCGTCCGAAGCAAGTCGACGCAACGAATGTCTTTCTTCAGGGCTACAAAAAATGGAAATCGCATGGGATAAGATTGGAGCCATATGGAGGATGTGTAAGGTCCTCCCAGTGAAACTTCTGCAGCGTGCTGTAAGCAGCCTTAGCAAAAATGGTTCAAATGGCTATGAGCACTATGGGACTTAACATCTGAAGTCATCAGTCCCCTATAACTTATAACTACTGAAACCTAACTAACCTAGGGACATCACACACATCCATGCCCGAGGCAGGATTCGAACCTGCGACCGTAGCGGTCGCGCGATTCCAAACTGAAGCGCCTAGAACAGCTCGGCCACACCGGCCGGCCCTTAGCAAATGTGGGCGTATTTCACTGGAAACATTATTCGTGTTAAGGAGTTGCACAATTTGTGCAATCCAAAGACTTTTACGGCAAGTGCTGCAAAACAAACCGCTGTTAAATATGTCTTTACGTCTTGGAATTTTGCAACTGGAAACAAGAAACAGGCTGTTTTTATTAGGGTCTCGTGGTGCTTAACAGCGTGATTATTAGCATGCCCCTACGATTAAAAGAAACAGCTAAGAGATACAAGTAAAGTTACGACGACTTAAGAAATCATAACGAATATAAATGATACCAACTTACGTAAGTCGTTGTGCTGCAGTATTGAGATTTAATGTTTGCGGCACTGACGTGTGCATAGTTGGCTTGCTTGCGAGCGGGGTGGCAGCGTTATGCATGCGACCGCCGATTGTCGGCGAGTTCACATTGTTCTCAACATAGGCGCATGAAAGATATGTGTATCGTAGAGTGTTTAAGCGTGCTTGCCCCCGGTTTTTCGATATAAAACGAACGAAGCTATCTGTGCGGCAGTCCTCCTTTTGTGAACTTTAACTAAGGCCTATTGAACTTTATTTATTTCCAGTCAATCGAATTTCTCCAGACACAAAAAAGCTTGGGGCTTACCTCCCACACTTGTGTAGAACATCTCAGGACGCTACCGTACGCTCGTAAAACTAGGACATGCGGACTTACAAGACAATCCTGTTCTTGGACTAAAGGCCGGCCGGAGTGACCGAGCGGTTCTAGGCGCTACAGTCTGGAACCGCGCAACCGCTACGATCACAGGTTCGAATCCTGCCTCGGGCATGGATGTGTGTCATGTCCTTAGGTTAGTTAGGTTTAAGTGGTTCTAACTTCTAGGGGATTGATGACCACAGCAGTTAAGCCCCATAGTACTCAGAGCCATTTGAACCATTTTTTTGTTCTTGGACACGTTGCATTGGCGAGACGAGCAGCAATCGTAGCTGACCAACAGCGAGCCTCGCCGCAAAAGGTCAAACGCCCTGTACCTCGGAAAAAGAAGCAAGAAATTGCTAATCGATTAGCAGCGGGACGCATTAAGGTTTTGTCAGTATAGTGACACTTCTTGAGTTTCCTTTCTCTGAGCTGCCTAACAAGTTCACTGCACTATGGTCGTGGAACACCACTACGTTAATTCAAAGTTATTTGAATGAAATAAATAATCCGCACGAGACACTTTTAACGCAGGGGAGGTTGTAGCTTAGACTTTCGCCTGCAGTCACTCAGTAATAGAAGTTTGATATACATTGCCGGAAAAAAGTTGCAACATTAAAAAGGAGTTGTGCGGCACAAACGAGAGGTGGTAGGCATGTCTCTACATTTGAAGGATGATAGCATAATTAGTAGTTTCACTTACATTCAAAATTATTGGAGTCTGATTCAATCCACCGGGCTGTTATCACATCCTTATTTGCCACATTTTTAATATTTTATCCAACTCACCTTGAGGGTCAAATATGTAAGTATTAGTAGTTCTGATTCTTTCTGTTCTACAATAATAAGTTTGTTACACATGCCTGTAAGCATTAGTTATGAGATTTTGTTTTGTATCTTATAGGTGCACTCGATGATAATATTGCGATGAGTCACAGACTGAATCATGGACTCGCAGTTTTTGACTAGACTGCATTTCATACACTCCTATCACAGTAACGTCGTTGAAAATTCCTACGAGAAACAGAAAAAGCATTACAATAGACAGATATATTATTCACACACAAACATAGAGCGAGAGAGAATATAAAAAACGAGTACTTACATTCACAAAATTTACCTGGAGCCAACGAGCAAACCACCATCAATGAACACAATCAAATCCTTTAGCATACTATCATTCACTAGGAGAAACTCATCATCAGACTGCAGGTACATATACATAATAATCATATTAAATACAGACCTGCAGGATCACTGATATCAACTTGGGACCCCTGATAATCCATCATTATACCTATATTCATTATACCACTTCACTTTCGGTACTAGACTGACACCACTGATACTGTTACTCCCAGGTCTCAGATTGGAATAACTTTTTGTGCCACAGCACCTCACGTTGTAGCTTAAAACTGCTTCCATCCAGAAACCTTCGTTTATTACAACCAATAGGAACCGAGCTCACCCCTCCCCCGTCATGTTGTTTTAGATAGGATGGTACCTGCTTGCGATTATACACAGGCTACACCACCTTACCGCACTTCCATGGGTTTTCTTATCATATAGTATTATATTTCGGTGTAGGTTTCCAATGTTCTGGTAGCTGTCATGGCATCCACTGCTTCCGTAATAACTTTAATGGGAGACAGTGAGAATAATTTTTTTGCCCCTCCAGCGAGAGTACACATTAGAGCGGCACAGCATCCAGCATCGAGCAGCCGCTACTGCATCCACCCTGCCTATGGCTCTGCGCATACTGCTTGCTACCTAAAGACAGAAGCACACATCTGTATAATGACATTTATAGCCTCGGCCGTGTTAAAATATGATACAAAACCTGAATGTTTCACCAACAGCACTCTGTGAGGAATAAAAAGTGATACCTTTTTTACACTACAAAAGAACGTCCACATAAAAAAATGAAAGAAATTGCTATGCATTTATCTTAAGAAGTGATACATCTAGATACTACCTACCTCTGTATGGTATATCGATGTTTGAGTTGTCTGTAATTATACAGAGTTATTTGCTAACTCCATAGTAGCATCTCTAATACAATGTAAACTATACTGAATATCAAGTATTTACATTTAACCTCCAGATATTTTCAAAAATGGAAGACTGTTGGGATTATTTTTGGAAAAAAAGTCTGGATGTTAAATGGACATACTGAATATTCTGTATAGTTTACAATGTTTAGAGATCTTGTTGTCAGCAAATAACGCTATTTGACTCTCCAACTTTTATGATTGCCCTTTTTAGAGAGGTTCGTGGTGGCCACTGGAAGAGGAGTTGGGTGTGAAACCTTGTAAATAATGTATGGTCTACTAAGTGTAATGTGGGCGCTTGTATCGATGTCTTCAATTAACTGTATATTTATGTTCTGCAGTTTAGTGGTGGTGCAACAACGTAGACTCTAAATAGCAAGTTGACACACTGATGGATGTGCAGGTAAGAGTTTGATACATTCATTTTCAGAAAAAAAACAGAAATCATAGTCATGTTAAACATGTGCACGTGTTTAACTTGACGACTACTTATATCAGAATATTTTAACGATCTGAAGATGGCGATGAGACGAAACCGGTCATGAATTGTAAAAAAAATCTATGTGATCAAGACGGACTTGTGAAAATAAATGTGCTAAAAATAAAATGATCGCGGACTCATATAAAACCTTCATGTCTTCAATTGATAAGACTAGAGACAGGACGTTCGATTCACAGGACGTGTAAATTAGTATGTTCTGCAGAAATGATCAGCATTTTAGTCACCTCGGTTGACGCGGCCTAACAAACCAGAAGATATTTAACTTTTGCTAGTGTTCTAGCAATAGTGGACACCGAAACATCCTGAAGAAGATTCCAGCAGAGGGGTCTATACCTCGATTATTTTCGAAAGAAATATGACGCGGCTTAACAAACCAGAAGATTTTAACTTTAGCGACAACGGCCACGAAAGCGTGCAGACTTACACAGAACCTGGATTCGTCCGAAAACACTATTTGATGCCATTCCTGTTCCCAATCACGTCGTTGCATATACACTACCGACCATTAAAATTGCTACACCAAGAAGAAATGCAGATGATAAACGGGTATTCATTGGACAAATATGTTATACTAGAACTGACATGTGATTACATTTTCACGCAATTTGGGGACATAGATCCTGAGGAATTAGTACCCAGAACAAACACCTCTGGTCGTAGTAACGGCCTTGATACGCCTGGGCATTGAGTCAAACAGAGCTTGGATGGCGTGTACAGATACAGCTGCCCATGCAGCTTCAACACGATACCACAGTTCATCAAGAGTTTTGACTGGCGTATTGTGACGAGCCAGTTACTCGGCCACCATTGACCAGACGTTTTCAATTGGTGAGAGATCTGGAGAAAGTGCTGGCCAGGGCAGCAATCGAACATTTTCTGTATCCAGAAAGGCCCGTACAGGACTTACAACATGCGGTCATGCATTATCTTGCTGAAATGTAGGGTTTCGCAGGGATCGAATGAAGGGTAGAGTCACTGGTCGTAACACATCTGAAATGTAACGTCCACTGTTCAAAGTGCCGTCAATGCGAACAGGAGGTGACCGAGACGTGTAACCAATGGCACCTCATACCATCACGCCGGGTGATACGCCAGTATGGTGATGACGAATACACACTTCCAGTGTGTGTTCACCACGATGTCGCCAAACACGGATGCGACCTTCATGATGCTGTGCACAGAACCTGGATTCATCCGAAAAAATGACGTTTTGCCATTCGTGTACCCAGGTTCGTCGTTGAGTACACCATCGCAGGCGCTCCTGTCTATGATACAGCGTCAAGGGTAACCGCAGCCATAGTCTCCGAGCTGATAGTGCATGCTGCTGCAAACGTCTTCGAACTGTTCGTGCAGATGGTTGTTGTCTTGCAAACGTCCCCATCTGTTGACTCAGGGATCGAGACGTGGTTGCACGATCCGTTACAGCCATGCGGATAAGATGCCTGTCATCTCGACTGCTATTGATACGAGGCCGTTGGCATCCAGCACGGCGTTCCGTATTACCCTCCTGAACCCACCGATTCGATATTCTGCTAACCGTCATTGGATCTCGACCAACGCGACCAGCAATGTCGCGATACGATAAACCGCAATCGCGATATTCTACAATCCGACCTTTATCAATGTCGGAATCGTCATGGTACGCATTTCTCGTCCTTACACGACGCATCACAACAACGTTTCACCAGGGAACGCCAGTCAACTGCTGCTTGTGTATGAGAAATCGGTTGGAAACTTCCCTCATGTGAGCACGTTGTAGGTGTTATCACCGGCGCCATCCTTGTGTGAATGCTCTGAAAAGCTAATCATTTGCGTATCACAGCATCTTCATCCTGTTGGTTAAATTTCGCGTCTGTAGCACGTTATCTTCGTGGTGTAGAAATTTTAATGGCAGTAGTGTATCACTGTCGTCTAGCATGTTTCTGCACGTTCGTCAAAGGTAGGCGGAGAAGTGGACGACGCGCACGTAACCCATGCCGTAATAAACGGCGAGTCTGTAGCCCCTGCTAGCGTACCATCTGTTCCACTGTTCCACTGTTGCGCCAGAGCCGAGGAGGACGCAGATCTGTTCTGCAATGCCATTTGGATGAGGTGTCGATCTTCTTGCGGGGAGAGGGGGGGGGGGGGGTGTCTGGCCGGTGCAACCTGACCCACTCGTCTTGTTCTACGTTCTTTCGTGAACAATTCTGCAGACATCCTTTGCACTGCCGAAACACTTCGTCCCACAAGAGCAGTAACTTTCGGGAAGGATGCATCACACTCTCTCGCGCCAATCATTCGCGTGGTGTGTGCTCAGGTCACACTGATCCATTACCTTCGGTTTATAGCGACAACGGGAGCCGCAAGCACATTTTACGGGTTGGTGGTGTTGCGCCGCGATATCGATGTCGACATTGAACCCGCGGGCCGACACGATTCAAATAGTAGTCATTTCTGGAGAACATATTAATGTACATGTCCTGTGTGAATATGAACGTCTTATCTCTAATCGTTTAAAGTGTTCTGTTTTTCCTGAACGTGAGTGTATAAATCATCTATAAATTGTTAAGGAGTTAACCAGAACCACCTGAATCGAAAGAGCAAATAGTCAAGTGTTGGGTAAGCAGTCAGTCGTTCCAGATGGAATACTTTTACGTATTGAACTCTATAATAAATCCGGAAACTTTGAATGTATTGGGATACCTTGAAAAAAGTCCAACTAAATCGCTCAGAAAGTTAACTGGGGTAGCTGTTAGCCAAAGACAAGTTCTCCAGGAGCACTCAGGGCAATCCCTTCATCCCTTCAGGGTCAGAATACTGAAGAGTTTGTGCAGGAATGATAGGTATCGATGACAATATGTTTGCGTACGATTTCACCACACTTGAGTTCACCCAATATTTTTGATCGAAGAACGATGTTTCACGCAAATGGTCCAGTCAAGCGTTATTTATTGGGCTAACTCACAGTCTTTGCATCGCAATGTCGTAGCGTGGATTATGAGACAAGCTCATTGTTCTTCATGTTGGAGACTAATGTAACATGCGAAAAATGGCTGCTTTGCTCTGAACTTTCTTCGGGATTTTTTTATGATATACTTTCAGCAAAATGTTACAATGTGCTAGACTTTCTACTATTTATTAACAAATGGACTAAAGGATGAATATTTTAATGTCGAAGGATCTCGGACGCCTTACGCTTCTTGCAGAGGGGATGCTGGAATGACTCCTATAGCAACCAAAAATCACATCCAAGAAAATCCGACAATTTGCCTGACTCATTGGCTAACTCTGTAAGACTCAAACAGTAAGTAAAAAAGACCAGGGCTCAATCTTCAGCCGGTGATGGCAATTTTTCGCCACTTATCGTTTCTTTCAATTCTCGCGGTGGTTAGTTTATGTGGAAGATGCCGAGTCGCACCGTCGTTGCAAAAAAAAAAAAAAAAAAAAAAAAAAAAAAAAAAAAAAAAAAAAAAAAAAAAAAAATCAAATGGCTCTGAGCACTATGGGACTTAACATCTGAGGTCGTCAGTCCCCTAGAACTTAGAACTACTTAAACCTAACTAAGAATATCACACATACCCATGCCTGAAGCAGGATTCGAACCTGATACCGTAGCGGTCGCGCGGTTCCAGACTGAAGCGCCTAGAACCCCTCGGCCACACCGACCGGCCCGTCGTTGCACCTCGGTAAATTACGACTACAGGTTGCTCCACAAATGACAGGGTAATTTAGTTCATACGAGAGAGGAAGGCAAAGACAAAGTACGTCCAAGAACAAAATTCTGCAAAGTTCAAACCAACTTTCATGCTGAAGACAGCTTTAGAGTATCGGAAGAATAACTGTGGCACACCAGTGGTACTTGTCTGGTTGCGGTAAAAAGGCTTTTTCCTTGTGTAGGGACACCCTCGTGTATTAAAGTAACATTAATGTACCTAACTTTCAATAAATGCGTAGTAATTCCTACTAAAGTATGTGTTTAACCTGTGCGGTAAGCAATTAGTATAAGTCGGCAACTATAACAAAGGTGCAGCTCAAATACAACTGACAACGTTCGGTGACATACAGGTCATTTAGAGATGTAGTAATGGCCGGAAAGGATAAAGACAGAGAATGGAATCGACTGCAGCCTTATTAAATACCATTAGTCTTACCCTCTTTACGATAACTACGGGTAGCCCGCAAAATCAAAGCCGAACGAGGATTCCAGTATTTCCTGCTTGGTTAGTTTTACGCGCCTTTTGGTCTGAGAAAAGAGGTGTTATATTTTAAGTGCAGCACCTGTGTTTACCTAGATGTGTGTTTTCGAAACACATTACGTGATACTGTACGTAGATCAAAGACTTACGAGTACTCAGTACTGGTCATAGATAACGTAACACCGTATTTAGACAAGAAAAGAACATAATTAAATGGGAAATACGTAAGTTATAAGTTAGTACTACTAGTTTGATTTACATTATTTTGGGAACAATGCCATCTCGTATGATAAAAATATAATAAAATAAAATAAGAACGGTCGTTGCGACCAACGTTCAAGGATCTTCTTAAGGTTATCAAAGCTGTAGCGGCACTGCATTGTGGGCAGCACACAAGACGTACTATTCGTTAAATATTGCACACGTGTGTCGCTGTGCCTGATCTAGCGGATAAGAAAAAGAGCGAATCCATATGTGAGTCATTGCCTCGTGTTGTTGCAAGGGATCTAGCCAGGAGGAATTGCGGTCATTCGCCTTGACCTCTGCGTAATCCCAATAGCGACTCGAGACTGGCAGGTCACATAGGGTAAGTGAGCGGTAGAGTAAAACTCGCTAGACGGAAAAGATGGAGACTCTAGAAAAAGTAGGTGGATTCGATTTATGAGCCGTTCCACAGACAAAATGCTAATGATATTTCCTGTCGCACTTTCGCAACCTACCATATATGTAACTGCAGCCACAGCTCGGTGACTCAAGTCCTTAGTCGATAATGTGCTATATCCTGGACTGGCTGGAAACAGATATCTCCTTCGCACTTGAATATAAAGAAGCCAAGTAACAAATGAGGAAAAGCTGTTGGTGTTGTGAAATACCTCTCTTCAGATTAGATTACGAAGAGAAAGTCGTGGGATTCCCCTGTTAGTTCGATGGGCGATAAGTACGTCTTTCGGGGAGTCAGCAAGTACTGTTCTGAGTTTCTGATCTATCAGGCTGTTATATCGCCCAGCTGGAATGCCTCAGTCACGGGTTGTTCGAAAAAGCTGCGTGTGAGCAATTCGTTTTCACTGGGCCTAAAAGATGAAATCCACAAGAACGACAAAACTTGCGCTCTTAAGAAGACGAAAAAAAAAAAGGTTCTGAGCGCTATGGGACTTAACATCTGAGGTCATCAGTCCCCTAGAACTTAGAACTACTTAAACCGAACTAACCTAAGGACATCACACACATCCATGCCCGAGGCGGGATTCGAACCTGCGACCGTAGCGGTCGCGCGGTTCCAGACTGAAGCACCTCGAACCGCTTGGCCACACCGGGCGGCTAAGAAGACGAGTAGTGGTTTTAAACAAAAAGTTTTAGTTTTGGCGGCAGTGTACTGTTTCAGTTTGTGCACAAGAAATGTGTTTCGAGGAAAAGATAAAAATTTCAATAGCGACTTAGCACAGAGCTTAACACACTTTATTCGTATTCTAAATGAGCGTATAACGCTACCGGCTACTACTAAATTAGCAGTACAGCGACAGTGTGACTCCTGTGAAAGGATGCTTTTTGGCCGTGATTTCTATTGAAAGGAAGCGGTAACAGAATCGAACCAAAGTTTTATTAGTAATCAAGTAAACTGTAATTACGTAAAAGCGAGCGGTCTTCACCCTAATTATGCATAAGTTGTACCAAGTACTAGTATACTTCATAAAGAAGTATACTTGACTGACTGACTTTAATTGATACTAAAATTCTGTTTTGCTGATAAGATACAAGGCAGTAACGCGATTGAACAAGCAATAAAAAGAGGTTGACATGAACTATAAAAGAGGAGTATTCATACGTTTACGCAACAGCTGGCTCTCAATAACATTTACCATCTGTACATTACAGCAGTAAGCTAATGATAATTACAGGTAAATTATTACTAAAGATGGAGCTCTACTAACTTGGACAAGAAGTTCTTTTGTCAGTTTAATTGTTGGAAATTATTACCATTGAAATAGTTTTCAAGTAATTGCATCATTTTTACTAATTATTATTTGTATTTTCAAGCCGGCCGCTGTGGAAGAGCAGTTCTAGGCGCTTCTGTCCGGAATCACGCGCCTGCTGCGGTCGCAGGTTCGAATCCTGCCTCGTGCATGGATGTGTGTGATGTCTTTAGGTTAGTTTGGTTTAAGTAGTTCTAAGTTCTAGGGGACTTATGACCTCCGATGTTAAGTCCCATAGTGCTCAGAGCCTTTTGAACCATTTGTAATTTCTAGGAGCATTCACTTCAATATACTATTTAACTCGGATGGGACGCGTGACATCTGAATCTAGTATAGTATGAATAGTTGTAGCTATTTGCTTAATGTAGTGCACACAAGTTCTAAAAATGGAAATTCTGCTTCTTGAGTACTGTTATTGTCATCTGAAATTTAAATCTGTCTCAGCTATTAGCATGGGTACCCAGAAACAAGTCTATCAGCAGACTCGGAGCTGGGTTGAACATTTTACTCACAATACAGTATTATCAACACTGTTAAATAAGTAACACATGAAATTATAAACACTGTTATTTCAATACCTGCACAGCAATGGGTCCTTATGCTAGCCCTTTACTTCTATTAGCACGTGACTATAATGAATCAATACAGTTTTTGCAGGTAACTGTGATACTGTACTGTGATTCCAATAAGAAGGATCTTTGAACTGAATACTTTAAATCTCCTCTTAGCAATTGTACTTTGATAAAACTCGAGCTACCCTTTTATGAAAATTACGTGGAATACTTCAAAACGTACGCCCACTACATAATTATGAGATTTACTACAACACAAAATTTATTAACTGTATTGAAAGTTCATTAAAATGACTTTTCAGCTCAATATAACAGGATACTCGGAAATATCGTAGCACTCGGGATAGAACACCGACTAGGTAAACGTCTAAGGAGAAAAAATTCGAGGGCTCAACACAAAGTTTACAGAACACAAACTTGTTACTGAAAAAGAAACCAAGTAACTGGTCCATGCAATTACACAATAATCAACAGATAATTGGAGATGAAGATGGTGGCAGTGTCGATCTCCTGTGCTTTTGAAAAATGGCGCCAAAAGTATCCATGGCTCTTCCTGTGTGACAAGCTCTGAAAATTCTCTTCTTAGCGTCGGATTTTCGTAGTACAGAGCTAACCAAGGTATGATATGAATAATAAACTAAATTACGTCCACATCCGATGCTATATTATATAATCTTGCAGTTCTTCTTGCCTCGTTCAGTTCACAAGATGCAAACACTTTGCCTGCTAGTCACCGAATGACTTTTGCCAGAAAAGGAGCCTCGCGGTTCGACTCTTTATCTGGGATGGAATGACTGACAGGCAGCATCGTTGGGAGCGACTTTTGAAAGCAGCCCCGCCTGAATTAGCTTAGCTTCTGTATCTGCATTCCACAGTTATAAAACTACTTCGGAAAAACGAGTCACACATTGAAGGGGGAATATGAAATTCAGATTCAGATCCTTTATTGCCGTTGACCACATACAGTAGAATAGGCTTTCACAGGGTTAGTAAGGTACAGGTGTTGATCACGTTACATGTAAAAATTAAATATCTTATTTGCAGCTATAATCTTAATTATTGATATCAATATTGTCATTGTCATGGAACTCCTTTATATGATAACATGGTTTTTTTGTTAGCCAGTCATATAATTTTATTCTGAACGTTTTAAAAGGCAAGGATCGAGCGGCAAGAGGAAATTTGTTAAAAATTTTGAGGGTGTTTACTTTATGGGAGTTTCCTGTTGTTGCTAGCCTGTGCCTTGGAATGTCAATGTTTGCCTTATTTCTAGTATCGTGTTTGTGAATTGTTTCCGTGACGATACATTCTTTAATGTTATTCCTGACAAAGAGTGCAACCTCATAGATATACAGATTCACCACTGTTAGTATCCTAAGCCTCGTAAAAAGAGGGCGACAGTGTTTTATAGGACCAGCATTACACATTATTCGAACAATTTCTTTTTTACTTCTAAGATGTTACTGATATGAGGAGAATGTCCCCACATGAGCAGGCAACATGATGTATGTGATTGAAAGAGTCCAAAATATGCTATACGGAGATAATTGTTATTGACCATACCTCTCAGTTTTGACATGAGGTAGGTCACTCTTGAGATTTTTTTGCAGATTTGGCTTATATGCTCTCCCCAAGTTAGTTAGGCATCAATACGTATTCCTAAGAGCTTGACACTTTTATTTTCTATACTCTTAGATAACCTTAACATAAGCTTTTGTGTTTTGTCTGGATTACACACAAGTTTATTGGCTGCAACCAATTTAACGCAAGGTCAAGAGTTTCTTGTGTAATCTTATAAAGGGTTGGTGTGAAGTAAGCAGAGTTGTATCATCTGCATGGCAGATTACAGATTGTGATACTGAATGAGGCAGGACATTGATAGCCACAATGAAACAGAAGGGGCCAAGGACAGAGCCCTGTGCCACACCTGTACTAATTTCTACTAAGGAGGAATGCTTATTTCTAATTGAGACAAACTGTCTTCTGTTGGTCAAATAGGAAGAAATTATTGCTAATGTAGATTTTGGTACACTGTAATACTCCAGTTTTGTTAATCATGTGTCCAAAGGAATGCAATCAAAAGCTTTACTTAGATCACATAATACAAGTGACACCATCTTCTTATTTTCGATAGCTGATCAACAATTTCCAGAACAGCTGCAGTGGTACTTTTACCTGGTCTAAATGCATATTGTTTGTTGCAAAGCAGATCATGCTTTTCGAAATAATTGCTTAATTGTAAGTACATGAGCATTTCAATTATTTTTGAAAATAATGGCACAATAGATACTGCTCGGTAGTTATGGGGGAGTTGTTTATCACCCTTTTTGGATATGGGGATAATTTTGGAGATTTTTCGCAAATCTGGAAAAACTCTACTCTCTAAACATATGTTAAAAACAAAGCTTAGTGGCTTACTTATGAGGTGGACTGTTCTTTTGACAGCGTAGTTGGACGTCCAGTAGCAGTCTATACATTTGGAATTCGATAATTTAGCAACAGTTTTACAAGCTTGATCGGTCCTTCAGATAGCTGGGGACCAAGCAGTTCTCTTGCAGATGTGTCTGTGGCCTTAATTTTGTCTTCGAGTTCTCTGACTGATGCGACGAAGTAGTCATTCAGTTCTCCTGGATCAAGCAGAGTTTGACATACTTGACTGGAAGAATTATCTTGTCTAATAACTTCCCATGCCGCCTTACGCTTATTTGGAGCACCTTCTATACACCTTTCACAAGCTGCTTTTTTGGCTCCTCTGAGCTTAGCTTTGTAATACTTTTTATTTCTAAGGTAAGCATTGTAGACCATATCCCTCTGTTCAGACCCTTCATTGTCCTTGCTAATATATGTTCGATAGAGTATGAGCAGTTCTTTTGTTTACCAGTTTATTTTTGTATTTTTACGTTTAACTGAGGACCTACCGTTTATTAATGGGGGACAGGAGTACCATATGCCTTTTTTTTTTTTTTTTTTAGAAAAAAAGAAAGTTTCAAAATCATTTTCAACTCCTGTTTTTCCTGGATGACACTCATAAAAAGAGTCCAAGACTGACACCGGTAACACGTTTAATGGTTCAATCGATCTTGTTTGCCTTTTCTTTTTCAGAGGTGATAATTAAAACTCTACCATTACCCCTTGCTAAGTTCTAAACTTTTATTCGTGAAATTGTAGATTCCTATCTCCTCCTGTAGCTTGTACTCCTTCCAGTACTTTTAGACGTGAATACAATACAGTATGAAGAGACACTTACTAGCGGACCTCGTAGCCCATGGCTTGCTGCTCGCTGAAACTCCGGTGCTACACAAGCAGGCAGCGGAAGTGCGTCACCACAACTGCTACTGCGCGACTGTCCTCCGCTCGTTTACGGTTGTTGCTGTCGTAAACAGTTTTGGCAGTCAGAGTTTACTGAGCCACCATTTCATTATACGTAAATAAACGTCTCGAGGAAAGGCCGTCGCGTCGGTAGGTACAACACCTAGACTTTGTGTTCTCTAGGAGCTCGTGTTTCTGTCTCCCCTTAGCCTACATTGGACAGTTAACCTTGCAGCAATTAGCAGGTCTCACAATGAACGGTGTATAACTACAGTCAGGCACACATTCACTGAAATCTGGGGGCGTGTTACATCGTGTGTTGTTTCCTGCAGTGACGTTGAGAAACGGCTGAAATAGCTAAAATTAAATAATGGTCCAGTGGCCCGGTGAAATCTCTGTCCCATTCTACACAGAACCTGCACCTTAGTTATCACTGTGTTACCCACAAAATCCCGTAGATCCCTTAAACAAAATCTGGCCCCATTGATTGGAATGAAGTACAGGTCGTGTCCGTTAACAAGAAAGGCAGCGGAACGAATCTACGATTCATTGACATCCATCTATTATAGGATATTCTGATTTCAAACATGGTGACGTATCTCGAACAGAATGACCTCATTCCGGTCAACTAGCATGGATTCCGAAAGCATAGTTCAAGTGACTGAATTCACGTTTATCTCTCACGATACCGTGAAAACCATAGTTCAAGGCAATCAGGTGAATGCAGTATTTCTTGACTACCGAAAAGAATTTGACTCGGTACAAAATCAACATTCACTAATAAAAGTAGGATTAAATAGGGCGTCAAACAAAATTTGTGGCACTAGTGAAGATTTCTTGGTAGAGAGGATAAAGTATGTTATATTGCATGGAGGAGTCATCGTCAGAAGCCGGCTGGAGTGGCCGAGCGGTTCTAGGCGCTACAATCTGGAACCGCGCTGCTGCTACGGTCGCAGGTTCGTATCCTGCCGGGGGCATGGATGTGTGTGATGTCCTTAAGCTTGTTAGGTTTAAGTAGTTCTAAGTTCTAGGGGACTGATGACCTTAGCAGTTAAGTCCCATAGTGCTCAGAGCCATTTTCATCGTCAGAAGAAGTAACTGTACATGTGTCCCGGATAAATTTGTTCGGGCCCTTGTTGTCCATATTGTGTATAATGACTCTACGGACATTATTAATACCAAACCTCAGAATGTTACACCAGTAGTGTGTGTTTTCATTCATTAAGTAACATCAGACTTTGCAGATGATGCAGTTATCTAATATAAAGAATTATCTGAGAAAGGCTTCGCAAATCTTCAGTTACTTCTTGAGTTCAGCTTGCCATTTTCTCACATGATATACTGCGAACTATGGCTGAAGGGAAACAGGCAAACTACATACTTCAGGATTTCCGAAAAGCTTTTGACACGGTACTCCGCTGCAGACTGTTGACAAAGGTACGTGAGTGTGGAGTAGTTTCCCAGATATTGAGAGGCACCCACATGCCTTGCTCATACTGTGGCATCAAGCAGTCAGGCCTGCAAGATGAGTGGTCTGCCAAACGAGTGGATTCATTCTTACTTATAAAGGAACATGAACTCTAGTATTCACACTTAAGTTACAAGTTATCCTCCTATATGATTAATACGCAACGGAAACACGCATCTGACTATCAGTAATTTACAGAACTCTGACTGTACACTACGCACTGGCAATACCACATTTTCTTTTTGTCTTTTATTTAACGCCTTTTGTCAACACGTGGCCACCGCACTGAATATGAATGGCGCACACACTATAAATTCGCGACATTATGACAACATACACTTCGAAGGAAAAATCCACCAATATTTTACTTTTCAATATCTTATTTATTCCGATAAATTCTCTAACCTAAACACACAAATTCTATAACTTACAACAATAACACATGAGAAATTCCGCCCAGTGGGCATTGCTTTACATTGGTGATTCTCTACCTTATGGTCTCGTAATTATTTAACGCTACAGTGCACTTTCTGGATAGGATGGTGGATCTTTTATTATATCTCACACTTCGACTCTCACAATCATCATCAAGAAACTTTCCTCCAGATCGAGCGATACAGAAGGAACAAGCATAACCCACTAATCTTTTGAAACTACCTCGCTACTCTCCCATGCAAACCACACATACCCAAATTACATGACATACACCACACTACAATAGGAAATACTACACAGAGAATGGTCACAACATTATCACTTTCAGCTTTCCCACTCCAATTAATATTTATCCCAGTTTCACACGACACTGCCCCACTTCATAGTTCTACTTTCCTACTATGAACTCTGGAGATATTTGCACGTCTTCCTGTGCAATGCAAGCCAAGTGGCGTTGCTGGATAGACGGCCGACTCACCTTGCTTCTCTCTCAGAGTTTGAATCTAGCGTCACACGGCATCATATCACGCAAAGTAATATTAAGAACGTATTCATCACACACGCGAGTCCTCAACTGATACCATGGACGAGTACTTCTCTTTATCTTTTGTCTCATACACAGTTTGAGACTCACGCAGTACTCACCACGTGGAAGTACTCGTCTCTAATTTCAAGTCCTGCACACGCCATTTCTTAAATTTCAACTTATGGTACACACGCTATTTCTTAAATATTTCAACTTATTGTACACAGGCTAGTAATTCAGCTTAACTTAAGCACACAGAAGTATTTCAACTTAATGCTACACGTGGTTTCATTGTGAACGTTGGTCACTTCCGAAGATTCCTACAATCCCATTAATATTACCTGCCTGACATTTAATTCTCCCCACAAAAGTTCCTGAAATAGATAAATTATTATTTCAAACTACTCTTAAATATTCCACATGCATACCATGTCTCCACTCTTTCGTCATTACGGAGCACAACTAAAACAGGTCTTAACAGCACAAGATCCAGCGGCAGAGTGCTGAAACATGGCCGTTCTTGAGGTTCTCTCCCACCTCTGTCGAAGTGGGGGAGCACCTGGCTACCGCATTGGTCAGCCACATTTCAGGCGCTCAAACCTCAGGCAAATTTCATCTCTTTGGTCCCACCAAAGGTGGCCAAAGGATCGACTCAAAGATGATCATATATTCACATTCACTATCTGCGGTTAGCAGACGACCATACATTCATTCATTTCACAGATTTCACCAAACTGGATGTAGGGATTTACTTTGTGGGAGTGCACATGTGATCAATTAAATAAATAAATTGTCATTCTTTCCCACACTGGTATCCGGCTTCGCTGTATTAATTGAAATTGAGTTATTTTACAAAAAAAATGTGTTGTTCTGACAAAAATAATGAAGTATGTTGTACCCATTTTTAATGTCGGGCGGTACTGTACCCTTTCAATATATAGGAGTGGCTTGAAGACTACTTAAGTAATTGAACCCAGATGTTGTCTTCGACGGCGAGTGCTCCTTAGAGACAAGGGTATCGTCAGGAATGCCCCAGGAAAGTGTGATAGGACGCTATTGTTTTCTATTAACATAAATGATATGCAGACACGGAGGGTGCAAGCTGCGGTGTACGGCAAGTGACGCAGTTGTGGGACTGTAGATGAATTAACAGAATTTATAGTTGGTGCGATGAATGACAGCTGGCTCTAAAAACAGAAAAATGCAGGGAACGCAAACCCTTAATGTTCGGATACAACATTGGCAGTGTCCTGCTTGAAGCAGCACGTCGTTGTAATATCTGGATGTAACGCTGCAAAGCGATGTGAAATGGAACGAACTGGTGAGGACTGTGGCAGGTGTGCAGCGGGGAAGTTCGATTCCCGGCGGGGTCGGAGATTTTCGTCGCTCGTGGATATTTCATTTCACTAGATTTGTTACCGGTAGGTTCGAAGGTGGGAATTTAAGGAGATGGGACCTGGATAAACTAAAAGAACCAGAGGTTGTACAGAGATTCAGGGAGAGCATAAGGAAGCAATTGACAGGAATGGGGGAAATAAATACAGTAGAAGAAGAATGGGTAGCTTTGAGGGATGAAGTAGTGAAGGCAGCAGAGGATCAAGTAGGTAAAAAGACGAGGGCTAGTAGAAATCCTTGGGTAACAGTAGAAATATTGAATTTAATTGATGAAAGGAGAAAATACAAAAATGCAGTAAGAGAAACAGGCAAAAAGGAATACAAACGTCTCAAAAATGAGATCGACAGGAAGTGCAAAATGGCTAAGCAGGGATGGCTAGAGGACAAATGTAAGGATGTAGAGGCCTATCTCACTAGGGGTAAGATAGATACCGCCTACAGGAAAATTAAAGAGACCTTTGGAGATAAGAGAACAACTTGTATGAATATCAAGAGCTCAGATTGAAACCCAGTTCTAAGCAAAGAAGGGAAAGCAGAAAGGTGGAAGGAGTATATAGAGGGCCTATACAAGGGCGATGTACTTGAGGACAATATTATGGAAATGGAAGAGGATGTAGATGAATATGAAATGGGAGATACGATACTGCGTGAAGAGTTTGACAGAGCACTGAAAGACCTGAGTCGAAACAAGGCCCCTGGAGTAGACAATATTCAATTGGAACTACTGACGGCCGTGGGAGAGCCAGTCCTGACAAAACTCTACCATCTGGTGAGCAAGATGCATGAAACAGGCGAAATACCCTCAGACTTCAAGAAGAATATAATAATTCCAATCCCAAAGAAAGCAGGTGTTGACAGATGTGAAATTTACCGAACTATCAGCTTAATAAGTCACAGCTGCAAAATACTAACACGAATTCTTTACAGACGAATGGAAAAACTAGTAGAAGCCAACCTCGGGGAAGATCAGTTTGGATTCCGTAGAAACACTGGAACACGTGAGGCAATACTGACCTTACGACTTATCTTAGAAGAAAGATTAAGGAAAGGCAAACCTACGTTTCTAGCATTTGTAGACTTAGAGAAAGCTTTTGACAATGTTGACTGGAATATTCTCTTTCAAATTCTGAAGGTGGCAGGGGTAAAATACAGGGAGCGAAAGGCTGTTTACAATTTGTACAGAAACCAGATGGCAGTTATAAGAGTCGAGGGACATGAAAGGGAAGCAGTGGTTGGGAAGGGAGTAAGACAGGGTTGTAGCCTCTCCCCGATGTTGTTCAATCTGTATATTGAGCAAGCAGTAAAGGAAACAAAAGAAAAATTCGGAGTAGGTATTAAAATTCATGGAGAAGAAATAAAAACTTTGAGGTTCGCCGATGACATTGTAATTCTGTCAGAGACAGCAAGGGACTTGGAAGAGCAGTTGAATGGAATGGACAGTGTCTTGAAAGGAGGATATGAGATGAACATCAACAAAAGCAAAACAAGGATAATGGAATGTAGTCTGATTAAGTCGGGTGATGCTGAGGGAATTAGATTAGGAAATGAGGCACTTAAAGTAGTAAAGGAGTTTTGCTATTTGGGGAGCAAAATAACTGATGATGGTCGAAGTAGAGAGGATATAAAATGTAGGCTGGCAATGGCAAGGAAAGCGTTTCTGAAGAAGAGAAATTTGTTAACATCCAGTATTGATTTAAGTGTCAGGAAGTCATTTCTGAAAGTATTCGTATGGAGTATAGCCATGTATGGAAGTGAAACATGGACGATAAATAGTTTGGACAAGAAGAGAATAGAAGCTTTCGAAATGTGGTGCTACAGAAGAATGCTGAAGATTAGATGGGTAGATCACATAACTAATGAGGAAGTATTGAATAGGATTGGGTAGAAGAGAAGTTTGTGGCACAACTTGACCAGAAGAAGGGATCGGTTGGTAGGACATGTTCTGAGGCATCAAGGGATCACCAATTTAGTATTGGAGGGCAGCGTGGAGGGTAAAAATCGTAGGGGGAGACCAAGAGATGAATACACTAAGCAGATTCAGAAGGATGTAGGTTGCAGTAGATACTGGGAGATGAAAAAGCTTGCACAGGATAGAGTAGCATGCAGAGCTGCATCAAACCAGTCTCAGGACTGAAGACCACAACAACAACAACAGGTTCGAACAAAACGCAAGTATTGCGGAGATGCTTTGGGTACACAAATGGGAATCCCTAGGGGGAAGGCGACGTTCATTTCGAGGAACACTATTGAGGAAATTTAGAGCTCATTGCAGAATGATTCTACTGCCGTGAACATACATTTCACATAAGGGCCGAGAAGATAAGAGAAATTAGGGCTCGTACGGAGGCATATAGACTGTCGTTTTTCCCTCCCTCTTCTTGCGAATGGAACAGGAAAGGAAATGGCTAGTAGAGTTAGAGGGTACCCTCTGTCACACACTGCACCGTACGGTGGCTTGCGGTGTGTGTGTGTGTGTAGATGTAGAGAAGCTTTCAAAGTGGCGCAATAATTGGCAACTTATTTTAAATGTTCAGAAAAGTAAAATTCTGCTGTTCGCAAAGCACAGGAACGAAGTTTAATATAGCATCAATGAGCCACACTTGTAATTAGTCAACTGATAGAATTACCCAGGTGTAACCATTTGTAGGGATATCAAACAGAATGTTACGTAGGCTCAGTCGCATGCAATGAAGGTGGAAAACTTCGGTTCATGGGTAAAATACTTGGAAAATGCAGTTAGTCTACCACGGAGACTGATTACAAATCATTCGTGCAGCCCATGTGAGAATATTGGACAAGCTTTTGGGAACCATACCAGATAGGTAGAAAAGGGAGTACTGAAAGTAGAAAATGAAGGCCACCAAGGATAGTCACAGGTTTGTTGGACTTACGGGAATGCGTCACGTAAACGATGCAAAAACAAAATTGGCATGTTCCAGAAGACGTGTGTCAATTATCCTCCGAAAGCCTACTAAAATTATTTCAATAATGCGCTTTAGGTGAAGGAAACAAAAATACTCTTCAGACCACTAAAAATAATTACTTAGACCCATTAGGAGAAGATCTGGCTAATTGCTGAACGCACAGAGACATTTAAGCACGCTATTTTTAGAGGAGTGCAATTCTACAGTGATAAAATTCGATCAGAGACGCACGATTAGGGAAGTTCTGAAAAATACCGAGCTGCAGCTGATATTATACTGCAAAATTTTCCAGATACAAATTTCCTTATCTGCAGGGATATAGTAAATCGCTAAACTAAAAATATAGTGAACTGCTTGCACTCCGGACATTAGAGCCATGAATTTTCCTGTCAAAGCGCATTTGTGTACTGGGTCATTGTCCCACAGATTTTTTTTTTTTCAACCAAGGATCCCTGTCACTTATCTTCTCCATTCAGTGGTCCAGAACGCTTCCGTAATAATATTCAGTTATTGCTTTAGCCTTTCGAGGTTGACAATAGCAGGAATATCTTTTGAACTGATCATAATCTAAAACTTCCTAGCAGATTAAAACTGTGCACCATATCGGCACTCGAAACTGGGACCTTTGCCTTTTGCCTACAAGTACTCTACCAAAGAAGCTATCAAAGCACGACTCACGACTCGCCGTCACAGCTTTGCCATCTCCATTACCTCCTATCTTCCAAACTTCACAGAAGTACGAGGGTTGACCAGAAAGTAAGTTCCGATCGGTCACTAAATGGAAACCACAGTGAAAATCAACACTGTTTTATTTGCAACAGTTAGCTACAGCTTCCAGCTACTTATCTCCATAGTCACCGATACGACTTGGGCGTTTGTTGTAGCGTTGTACCAACTTTCCAGTACCATCGTTATAGAAGGCAGCCGATAGTTCATTCTCTACGCAGGCCTACCTACACCTCGTTGTCTGTGCTAAAATGTTGTCTTCATAGCCAGCGGTTCATGTGAACAGAGATGAAACTCAGAGGGAGACAATAACGGGCTGTATTGTGGGTAATTCAACATTTCAATTGAAAACGATGCAGAAGCATCTGCATTGCTCCTGCAGAATGCGTCTGAGAATTGTCTTGAAGAAGAAAACGCAAGACAGTTATGTAATGTTGGCTGCATAGCTCAGGTGAAATTTCTCACCAGGCCCTCCTATTTGGCGGGAGACACTATTGTTCTAGGTATCTTTATGTGCTCCCTGTGTGCTCAGAATTAAAAAGAACGACGTAACGCGATCGACGGGCATACTAAACCAGCACAGCTGTGCGAAAGTTCATCGGTTTTGCACTGTGGTTTCAATTTAGCGACCGATTGGAACATACTTTCTGGACAACCCGCGTATATCTTGCGAGACTGGAAGAAATGGTGTTGCGAAAACATAGTTTAACTACAGTCTGGGGCGGGGGGGAGGAGGGGGGAGGGTTCTACAACGAATTTTCACTCTGCACTGAAGTGTAAGCCGAAACAAAACTTCCGGAGCGATTTGTGATGTACCAACAGAGATATCCAAGCACAGCTCATGCATCGTTCTGATAGCTTTACTTCCGCCAGCAGTTCAGAGCACTGACGTTCTCCTCTATATCTCGCGGGACTAGCACTTATGGAAGAAAGGATATTGCGGAGAGACATCCTTTCGTCCAGGAACGCCAGCCCCGCAAGATAGGCAGGAGAAATTCTGTGAAGTTTCGAGAGTAGGAGATGAGGTGCTGGCGGAAGTAAAGCTGACAGGACGAGCCATGAATAGTTTTTGATAGCTCCGTCGGTAGAGCACTTGCTGCCGAAAGGCAAAGGTCTCAGTTTCGAGTGCCGTTGCGGCGCACAGTTTTATGTTTCATAGCAGCGCACAATCCGCTATGGAGTGGATACTCATTCTAGTCATAATTTTTCCGCAATGTGAAACAGCCTTGACCTTCTTTGGTGGATGATCGTCTAATTCCACGCATTAGTTTGACCGCTGCTTCGTTTCTGAAATCGAGTAGCTACCTCATGTCTCACTAACACTATCATATCGATACATTACATCAGTTTCGCTCTCTTCTGAACGGGCTATACGTTGCTGACAAATTCGTTTTCACATTTCCAAGCCATAGTAAGTACGTGGTACTCTTTAGAACGGACACTCAGCTGCTACGAAACAAGGACTCATATAACAGCGCCAGCGGCTCGGCTATTTGGTGGCCTGATGCAACTAAAAATCCGAATGTACGTAATGCTTATGACAGGAGGTATCGAAAACACTTTTATGAACTATGGGGCGGATTTCTCACAATAAAAGGAGAAAAAAGTGATTTTCTGAACACACACACACACTACTGGCCATTAAAATTGCTATACCACGAAGATGACGTGCTACAGACGCAAAATTTAGCCGACGAGAAGAAGATGCTGTGATATGCAAATGATCAGTTTTTCAGAGCATTCACACAAGGTTGGCGCCAGTGGCGACACCTACAACGTGCTGATATGAGGAAAGTTTCCAAACGATTTCTCATACACAAACTGCAGTTGACCGGCTTTGTCTGGTGAAATGTTGTTGTGATGCCTCGTGTAAGGAGGAGAAATTCGTACCATCACGTTTCCGACTTTGATAAAGGTCGGATTGTAGCCTATCACTAATGCGGTTTATCTTATCGCGACACTGCTGCTCACGTTGGTCGAGATCCAACGACTGTTAGCAGAATATGGTATCGGTGGGTTCAGGAGGGTAATACGGAACGCCGTGCTGGATTCCAACGGCCTCGTATCACTAGCAGTCGAGATGACAGGCACCTTATCCGCATGGCTGCAACGGTTCGTGCAGCCACGTCTCGATCCCTGAGTCAACAGATGGGGACGTTTGCAAGACAATAACCATCTGCACGAACAGTTCGACGATGTTTGCAGCAGCACGCACTATCAGCTCGGAGACCATGGCTGTGGTTACACTTGACGCTGCATCACAGACAGGAGCGCCTGAGATGGTGTACTCAACGACGAACCTGGGTGCACGAATGACAAAACGTCATTTTTTCGGATGAATCCAGGTTCTGTTTACAGCATCATGATGGTCGCATTCGTGTTTGACATCGCGGTGAACGCACATGGGAAGCGTGTATTCGTCATCGCCATACTGGCGTATCAACCGGCGTGCTGGTATGGGGTGCCATTGGTTACACGTCTCGGTCACCTCTTGTTCGCATTGACGGCACTTTGAACAGTGGACGTTACATTTCAGATGTGTTACGACCCGTGTCTCTACCCTTCATTCGATCCCTGCGAAACCCTACATTTCAGCAGGATAATGCACGACCGCATATTGCAGGTCCTGTACAGGCCTTTCTGGATACAGAAAATGTTCGATTGCTGCCCCGGCCAGCCCATTCTCCAGATGTCTCACCGATTGAAAACGTCTGGTCAATGGTGGCCGAGCAACTGGCTCGTCACAATACGCCAGCCACTACTCTTGATGAACTGTGGTATCGTGTTGCAGCTGCATGGGCAGCTGTACCTCTACACGCCATCCAAGTTCTGTTTGACTCAATGCCCAGGCGTATCAAGGCCGTTATTACGGCCAGGGGTGGTTGTTCTGGGTACTCATTTCTCAGGATCTGTGCACCCAAATTGCGTGAAAATGTAATCACATGTCAGTTCTAGTATAATATATTTGTCCAATGAATACTCGTTTATCATCTGCATTTCTTCTTGGTGTAGCAATTTTAATGGTCAGTATTGTATATAGCATCCTCACATGACGATGGTGCACAAGTTCGTAGGGTTTGCCATAAATTTAATGCATAAAATAGATACACATGACAGAGACTTTAGTTATCAATAGCACATTCTCCTTCACCGTTTACAGTACCGCGACTGTAGAAATCACGTAGTTTTGAGGCTAAGAACTCGTCGAGCCGTGTCTGAATTTTCATCCGGAACTGAAGTTATTTGAAGGTAGTTCAACAGAGAGCGGAAAAGGTGAAAACCTCAGGGCGCAAGGTCAGGTGAATGTGGTGGGTGCGGAATGACTTCCGAGCGCAACCCCTCTATAGCGTCATTTGTCAGTCTAGCAGAATGCGGGCAGGCGTTATCGTGGAGTAGCTTCACACGCAGTGTTCCTGGTCGTTCTTCTTGGATTGCGTCTGCAAGACGTCTCAGTTGTTGATAATAAATGTCAGCAATGTGGGTTACACCTCGGGGAAGAAATTCGTAGTGCACCGAACCGTCGCTGTTCCGCCAGACGAACAACATTATTTTTTGACGACGAGGAGGTTTTCGTACGGCCGCGCGAGATTAGCCGAGCGGTCTAGGGCGCTGCAGTCATGGACCTTGCGGCTGATCCCGGCGGAGGTTCGAGTCCTCCCTCGGCCATGGTTGTATGTGTTTATCCTTAGGGTAATTTAGGTTAAGTAGAGTGTAAGGTTAGGGACTGATGACCTTAGCAGTTAAGTCTCATAAGATTTCACACACAGTTTTCTTCGTACGAGAAGTTGCTGCTTTTTTCGGTCTCAGCCATTCCATTCTCTTCTTTATGTTAGCATAAAGACACCATTTATCGTCACTACTAACGATGCAGGATAGGAATGGTCAGGAGGCAATTGCAGACGAGCAAGCAGAGATGCATATACGGCCACCCGAGGACTTTCATTATTTCGGCTTAGAGCATGCGGTATCCATACGCACGTTTTTTGAACCTTCCCCGCTGCATGAAAATGTCGCACGACGGTGGAATGATCGCGGTTCATCAATCTGCCATTTATCGAGTACAATGACGTGGATCACTGTACATTAATGCCTTTAAACGATGTCACTCAAATCCCTAAGGTCTTCCTCAAGTGGAGAGTCGCTAATGCCCAAACGATTTTAAAAATGAGAAAACCATAGTCTTGCCTTGCTCTATCTGATGGCATTATCCTCAGACACGGAGCCAGAGTTTCTGTCTATCTCCGCTGCTGTCACTCCTGTACTGAAGTCAAACGGAAGAGTATGTCGGAAATGCCCTGATGTCTCCACATGGCACCAGATATTGTAGCTTCCACAGCTCCATTCAGTAACTCCAAATGTCACAGTAACTGTATGTAAACTCAAATAGCAACAGTGAAATACAAATAAAAATGACAATCGATAAATAAACCAATAGCAACCGGAATACCAACGTGAAAAACAAAAAGATAAAAAGTAAAAAAAAATCCTTCGTTTTTGATTTATAAGTGAAAGAACATATTACACGATTCTCAAGTCAGAAACTCGTAGCAAATCTTCAAAATGTTCCCCACTCGTTTCTACACACACGTGCACACTCACAACAAATGTGGGCGAATGAGTGCCCAAAGATATGATTCAGAGTAAAAGCGTGCAGCAGTTTCAAATGAATCAGTGAGATGGAATTGTCGGTGTTTTTATTCGCGCTCCGCGGGCCGCTGTTGCAGAGCGGTTCTAGGCGCTTCAGTCCGGTACTGCGCTGCTGCTACGGTCGCACTTTCGAACCCTGCATCGGGCATGGATGTGTGTGATGTCTTTAGGTTAGTTAGGTTTAAGTAGTTCTATGTTCTAGGGGACTGATGATCTCGGATGTTAAGTCCCCTAGTGCTTACAGCAATTTCAACCGTATTTTATTCTCGCTACGTCAGCAGTCACACCTTTCATTTGTCAACAGACACCAAGGATTTCACTGCTTAGAGGTAACGGCGTGATACAGTTGCTTGCCGGCGGCGTCCAGTAACGAAAGTATCGAGTAATGAACATCTTGTAATGAGCATATGCCGTGACAATACCGAAAACAAACGATGCGAACATCATAACCTTTACAGTCCTAGTAGCACATTAAGGTAACTTAATATCATGGTGATTTAACGTACATATGATAAACGGACTAAATTTTAAACTTTGACAGTACGTGCTATGTGACTACTGGCAAGGACTTGGTTTGACCTAACAAATGTTGTGGAATAAATACAAAATCGGTGTATCTGTTTCAGTAATTACCATAGAAACCTACACAGCGTTCGGAAATTCCCGTTGCAAACTTCTATGACATGTAGAAGGCAGTGACTACACAACAATCTGAAAGTATTCTGAATAAGAACGTTCCCACGTGCGTAAATGTCATCCAACGACGCTACAGACCGTCAAAGTTATCGCCCCTGGCGTCGATATACACTCCTGGAAATGGAAAAAAGAACACATTGACACCGGTGTGTCAGACCCACCATACTTGCTCCGGACACTGCGAGAGGGCTGTACAAGCAATGATCACACGCACGGCACAGCGGACACACCAGGAACCGCGGTGTTGGCCGTCGAATGGCGCTAGCTGCGCAGCATTTGTGTACCGCCGCCGTCAGTGTCAGCCAGTTTGCCGTGGCATACGGAGCTCCATCGCAGTCTTTAACACTGGTAGCATGTCGCGACAGCGTGGACGTGAACCGTATGTGCAGTTGACGGACTTTGAGCGAGGGCGTATAGTGGGCATGCGGGAGGCCGGGTGGACGTACCGCCGAATTGCTCAACACGTGGGGCGTGAGGTCTCCACAGTACATCGATGTTGTCGCCAGTGGTCGGCGGAAGGTGCACGTGCCCGTCGACCTGGGACCGGACCGCAGCGACGCACGGATGCACGCCAAGACCGTAGGATCCTATGCAGTGCCGTAGGGGACTGCACCGCCACTTCCCAGCAAATTAGGGACACTGTTGCTCCTGGGGTATCGGCGAGGACCATTCGCAACCGTCTCCATGAAGCTGGGCTACGGTCCCGCACACCGTTAGGCCGTCTTCCGCTCACGCCCCAACATCGTGCAGCCCGCCTCCAGTGGTGTCGCGACAGGCGTGAATGGAGGGACGAATGGAGACGTGTCGTCTTCAGCGATGAGAGTCGCTTCTGCCTTGGTGCCAATGATGGTCGTATGCGTGTTTGGCGCCGTGCAGGTGAGCGCCACAATCAGGACTGCATACGACCGAGGCACACAGGGCCAACACCCGGCATCATGGTGTGGGGAGCGATCTCCTACACTGGCCGTACGCCACTGGTGATCGTCGAGGGGACACTGAATAGTGCACGGTACATCCAAACCGTCATCGAACCCATCGTTCTACCATTCCTAGACCGGCAAGGGAACTTGCTGTTCCAACAGGACAATCCACGTCCGCATGTATCCCGTGCCACCCAACGTGCTCTAGAAGGTGTAAGTCAACTACCCTGGCCAGCAAGATCTCCGGATCCGTCTCCCATTGAGCATGTTTGGGACTGGATGAAGCGTCGTCTCACGCGGTCTGCACGTCCAGCACGAACGCTGGTCCAACTGAGGCGCCAGGTGGAAATGGCATGGCAAGCCGTTCCACAGGACTACATCCAGCATCTCTACGATCGTCTCCATGGGAGAATAGCAGCCTGCATTGCTGCGAAAGGTGGATATACGCTGTACTAGTGCCGACATTGTGCATGCTCTGTTGCCTGTGTCTATGTGCCTGTGGTTCTGTCAGTGTGATCATGTGATGTATCTGACCCCAGGAATGTGTCAATAAAGTTTCCCCTTCCTGGGACAATGAATTCACGGTGTTCTTATTTCAATTTCCAGGAGTGTATATATATATGGTGGCTCAGTAATGATGTCACAAACCTTCTAGGGTGATGGAGAAAGATAAATGTATCAATCGGAGGTAAAGGTCGCTCTACCAGAAACGAAAGAGTTGAAAGTACCTCTGACAGAGGAATACAAGTATAGACACTGTTGTTGCTACGAGGCGGTAGTATAGGCCAAAACGAGGAAAAAATGTCCAGTAAACATAGGATCTAAAATGCATATCTGAGGAGATATGGGCACTTGTTTATCTTCCCAACTGTGAAACACATCTCCTTTATTCAACAAGTACTCATAGCCCTTAAGTATACATTTTAGACACTGTGTTTACTAGAAATTTTTTTCTTTTTAGTCCATATTACCATCTCTGAGAATTGCCTACCTTACAATCTTAGCAAAACCAGTACCAATTTCTCGATATGCGTTCCTGTTCAAAATATCATGTACTCACTCCCCTCTAAAAGTCCTAGAAGTTTGTAACGGGAATTTCCGAACGCCCTTTACAACTTATTTACGGTATCAAGAATATTGCAGGCTATATTGTATTAAAATGTGGCCATGACCAGCCTCTATGTTATTAGCCAGTGGAAAGTAAGTTACGAGGTCCACCTGGAGCAGGTTAACACTTCGGCAACCATGCACTTGGAGGAATATTGGGCCTTGGAAAACGGACATTTCTGCCGTTACCTAAAGCGTTGCTGGCTCGCGTGTAATTGATGAATCTTAAAGAGTAATACATATTAAAAAGGGGCTAAGCTTCAACATTTACTTTTCGTATTTACTTTAGTTCTTCGATAGGTCACAATGAAAGAAGGTATAATTATTTTCCCAAGACGAAAATGGGAAGCGAGTTACTTAGCAATTTTTGTTGGCCGCTGTGGCCGAGCGGTTCGAGGTGCTTCAGTCTGGAACCACGCTGCTGCTACGGTCGCAGGTTCGAATCCTGCCTCGGGCATGGATGTGTGTGATGTCCTTAGGTTAGTTAGGTTTACGTAGTTCTAACTCTAGGGGACTGAGGACCTCATATGTCAAGTCCCATAGTGCTTAGAGCCATTTTACTGAGAAAATTTCTTCCCCTTGAGCTTTCAAAATTACTTGCTCACTCAACAAATATGAGATATTTGTAGCAGAATTACAGAGAACTGCGGAACCTGTCGAGTAAAAATTATGTCAGTGATCATATTGGCTCAGACATAACGATAGTGGCTATTAGTTTCACTGTTTCTTTCGACATTATTAAAGAAATGGACAAAACAAGGCAGCACCAGTCAAGAGGCGGGTTGTGAGAATTCTGAACGTCGTTGTAATATGAAATGAGTACAGTTTTAGAGCGGCTGGTGGCTCGCTCGTCGAGAAAATCGCAGCCCGACCTCTACTCGGGCACGGTCTTTGTAACACAGTCGCGGCTCGAGCCGTGCTCGGGATTGGTCTGCAAAGTGTTAAGTACAATACAAGCCTGCCGTCAGAGCTCCGGCGTACCGAACGGATTAAACTGATTTACAAACTTGTAACATCCACAGATGAGGATGCGAATAAGAGACTTGTGGAAGCGAACATTACCCTTATCCGTGCAAACCTTTATTCATACGCCTTGATGAGATCCAATAAAGCATCACGATTTTAGAGTAGTTGTTCTGACGTATGTGATGCAGTGGTGGAGTGCAACTGTAGACCATGCCAGAGTAGCTCATGGAGCCACCGCAGAGCGTGGGTGATACGTGTCGCCGCGCACGTGGCGTCCGTCAGCTATCAGGCCAGCCAGCAGCGATAAGACTGCCCCGCCCTATCGCGGCGTGCGACACGCGCTGCGACAGGTGGCCGAGGCGCTGCACCGCCGCTCCTCGCTCGCGTCACAGCACAGCGATGCAGGCCTGCTCCATCACGAACTGTGGCAGGAAGAAAGCGGCTGAGTGGTGCATTCTCCACACACAGAGGGGCACGGCCAGAGTGCTCTCTGTCTCCCCCACGACTCATTCTACAGCCATTTCCTTCTTGGAAACTCGAAATACTGGGGTAAACACCACTGTAGGCCCTGTTTCTGTTTCTCACTCTGCCTAGAACAAGTTATACGATCGAAAAACTAGCACTGTCGTTATGCCTGTCACGTCTGCTGCATGCTATCCACAACTAACACCGGCTAAGTCCTTCACCATAGCTGAACTAACATAAAAAACTACGCTGAATGTTCTACACCCAAAACAAAAACTAATACAGACGCGGCAAAAAGATGTTACTGACCGGTACGTCAAATTGTTATATTACGTCCCGCTACTGTTCATAGCCCCTTACCTTCGCAACTGCGTATCGTTATACTCGATCCAGTCACATTAATGCGACCACCGTCTACAACCACTCACAGACTGCAGCACTAGCAGTGGAGGAACAAAAAGTGTCGGGGGACGTGGAAAACAATGAAGTCGTTGTCGTAGTGTGGGAACGAAGCGATTTACCTAATGTCCAAAAGAGCAAGATCATTGTCTTTCAGAGCGAGGATGTAAGTGTGATGTCACCGCAAGGCAAAACGCTGGCTAACTTGTAGGCTTCAAATCTGCCGCGGTCCATCAGTACACATCGGACCCGCGAGCCGCCACTGTCGACGCTAGCAGACCGAGTGCCGCCACTCGGCTGGTCTTACGAGACAAGCTAGCGCACTGGCCAGTTCTACAGCCGACTTTAATATGAGTGGTTCACTTTTTATGGTTTCAGAGATCTCGTTTGCAGAGACGCTAGTTAGCATAGCCTCAGCTAAGTCAGTAGCTACGACCTATCCAGGCGCCACATATGGATTGCCAATTGATCTATATGTGCGAAGCAATCAGAATTGTAAAGCAGTATGCGCAGTTCAGTCTATAACTGCACTTGTAAATATTATTGTGCAAAGTCAAGATCGACGTTCATAGCTAATGCTGAATTCAAGCTAAATATTTAATTTTATTCCTGTCTACTAACTTCGAATCACCTAAGATGTTTCAGATACATCCCGTCAAGCATAGTTCATTGATCCTCACGTGAGGCTACGTGATCAACGCGTGCAATACTGGCCACCCCTTGTGATCAGACTAAGAGGTAAATTGCGTGAAACTGCCGGGTCACCCTTTTTCCATGAGGCTCATAGTTCCGGCTTATACACAAGAGGAAGCATTTGCGAAACTTCTAAGTTGATATACTGTTCGCATGCCGCCGTTATTAAAGTACGCCGTGCACGGCAAAATGGCGCTCTCCAAAACTTTTCAGATGAATCACCTTTTATGTACCATCGGACAGATACCTGCTTTCGTGTACGGAAGGATCAGGCGGCAGGAAGGAGCCTTAAGGTCTGGAGTATGTTTTCGTCGCCTTCCCTCTGTCATCGCTTTAGTTTGGAAGCTACAATGGATAAGCAGCAAAAGTATGCAACTATCCTTGGGAACCATGTCCACCGCTAGATGCAGTTTGTTTTTTCCTCGGCAGAATGGCATCTACCAGTAGAACAAATGCAGCATGTTACACAGCTCGTATTGTACGTGCGAGGCTCGAAGGAGACCAGAATGAGGTTACCATTCTACACTGGCCAGCAAACTCTCCGGGTTGAAACCCATTTGCGAATCTGTGGGACCAGCTCGACCGGAGTGTTCGCGCCTTGGAAACCTGACGCAGGTGGCCACTTCCCGGGAGCCGACGTGACTCCACACCACTGCCCGTACCTTCCAGAACCCCGCTGCTCTCTTCTTCCACGTCCGCGCTGTTAAAGGTGATTATTCAGGCTTGCGACACTTAGTCACATTAATGTGACTGGACCGTGTAGTTGTCGTTGTCCTCCCCCCTCCCCCCTCCGGGAGCTGATTGGTCAGCGCGACAGAACGTCAATCCGAAGGGCCCGGGTTCGATTCCCGGCTGAGTCGGAGATTTTTCTCTTCTCAGGGACTGGGTGTTGTGTTGTCATAATCATCTTCATTTCATCCCCATCGATGAGCAAGTCGCCGAAGTGGTGTCAAACCGGAAGACTTGCACCCGGTCACACTACATTTACATTTTATTTACCCTGTAGTTGTGATCTTTAGTCTGATCTGATGTATGCTAGTCTATTCTCCGCAAGTCTCATCAGCTCTGTGTAACTACTGAAATCTGCATCCACTTGAATCTTCCTACTACAGTCAAGATTTGGTCTCCCTCTACAGCTTTTACTTGCACACATCCTCAACCTCACGAAACCGATTATTCCTTGATGCCTGGGGATGTTTCCTATCGACCAGCCCCTTCTGTTTGTCAAGTTGTACCGTAAATTTGTGTCTGCCCATTTAGGTGCAGTACGTCTTTATTAGTTGTCTGATTTTCAGTATTCTTCTGTAGCACCACATTCAGAAAACTACTATTCTCTTCTTGTCGGTACTGTCCATCGCACACGTTTCTCTTCTGTACAGTGTTATAGTCCAGGAAAATGCCACAAAAAAGAAAACTAAAATTAATGAACGAATCCTAACACGTAAGTTTGTATTAAATTTAAAATTTTTCTTTTTTTCAGGAAAGCTTCTCCCATTACGAATCTGCATTTTATATCCTCCGTATTCGTGTCATCAATTAGTTTGCTTCTCAAACAGCAAAACTCCTCTACTACCTACAGTGTCTTATTTCACAATCTAATTCAGTCATCGCCACCTGATTTAATTCGACTACGTGCCATTACTCTTATTCCATTTTAGTTAACGTTCATCTTACAACCTTTTTCCATGCACTACACATTCCGTTCAACTGATCTTCCAAGTTCTTTGCTGTCTCTGACAGAATTACAGTGAGACTGGCAAATATTTTCTTCCTTCTTCTCCCTCAGCTTTAATTCCCTTACCAAATTTCGTTTCCGTAGCATCTTGCTCAGTATACGGATTGAGTAACATAAGCTACAACACTGTGTCCCTGCCATTTCAACTACTGTCTCCTTTTCCCTTTCATTTCGGAATGTATACAACCATCAGCAGTATCCATCCTGATGAGAAAAGAATACCGCAGCAGTTGCGCAAGAACCGTAAGAGTTTTTACGCGTGACTATAAAAGCTTGAGAACCCGGAAAACCTTAACCGCTCTGGGCGCTCAATTACAGTATCGCCCTCGGAGTTGCGATATCGTATTGATTCAGTTATTGAACGAGACAGATGAGTTACTGTTGTACAAATTACTGAAAAATGTCGAATAGTTGTTGGTCCTGGACATTCCCTCATTCAAACAAACTGAACAATCGTGAGGCTTGTGCGAGGTGAGAGCTTAACCTTCATGACGAAGAACAGAGATTTCGCATTAGCACAAAGCACAAAAAGCGTTTCAGTTTCGAAGGTGATGCATTTTTATAGGATTTTTACCTGCGATGAAAGCTGAACGCATCGTTTTGAGCCGGAGACTAAGTGTCAAAGAATACAGTGGAAACATCCTGAATCGCCTGTCCAGAAGAAATTCAAAATGTAACCATCGTTTGTAATGCCAAAGAATCGATTTTCTGTGATTTTTAGAGGAGCAACACAA
This sequence comes from Schistocerca serialis cubense, assembly GCF_023864345.2. Lineage (NCBI taxonomy): Eukaryota > Metazoa > Arthropoda > Insecta > Orthoptera > Acrididae > Schistocerca > Schistocerca serialis. The sequence continues at coordinate 374,180,715 of NC_064643.1, read as the reverse complement.
TATCAACAGCCTATGCTACACACGCACGACTGAGAAGAAAGTCAAGGTCGTACTGAAGAGGAAATTTTCAGGATGGCAGAGGAAAGGTGTGCTTGTGCAAGACGCGGCTCGGACTCACGCGACACAACTGACGCTGGAAGCTACTGGCAAAGTCATTTGGAAGCTGCTGCCTCACCCTCCTTACAACCCTGACCTTGCCTCTTGGGATTTTTATCTACTTGGCCCGATGCATTGCGTGACATCACGTTAAACAACGAAGGGCAAAGAAGAAAGTAGAAAAGTTTCGACATGAAGGTAAAGAGTTCTTCTTCGAGGGGACAACAAGTCTCGTAAGAAAATGGGACAACTCCACAGAAGTCTGTTGTGGTTGCCTGGAGAAACAGACAAAAAACTGTACTGATTTAATAAACAATTTTTTATGTACAGCTACTTTTTTAATTATTGAATGACCTTTATACTCGTATAGAGTTTAGTTTAGGCACAGTTTAAACATATTATAAAAGAATTTTTGGTGGCCAACTCCTTCTATTCCATCCATGGGTTTCTCAACATGTGCAGTAGACCTTTTTAATGAAAATTTACTATACTTTAATTTTTGACAATACTTGGTTGCAGCAGCCAAGTAACTACCTGCTGTGTGCATGATGGATGTACGGAAAGCAGATGTAAGTCTTAAGTTTGTGAATAGTGGAAGTTTAATTTTAAATCTTGTACATAATCTGACTGTTCTTAACTGAGGATCGCTGAAAGGAATAATTTACTTTAATTTTTGACAATACTTGGTTGTAATAGCCACGAAACTAGCAAATGTCTGAATGATGGATTTAATGAAAGCAGATGTAAGTATTAAACCTGTAAATATTAGAAGTTTAAATTTAGTTCGTGTACATAATTTTACTGTTTATTGACTGAGGATCATTAAAATTAATGAAACTCAAGTTTTTCTAATTACATTTTTGTAATGTGTTTATCTGGCATGTTCCACACCCAGGAGGATTCCCTCTTTTATGGGCCTATGGAATGAATAATTAATCTAATCTAATCTGATCTATGTAATGTATTATAGTGCAATGGAAGTTTACAAGCAGATAAGAAACAACGCGGCTCTCTGTTACAAAAGGTGTTTCAACATGCAACATATGTCAGGATACATGTCTGGGTTCTGCCACCGTTAAGTTTACAGCGGTATTGCTCGTCGCGCCTTGACGAAGACGTCTGCGGAGGAGCCAGAGTTTTTTTTTGTCGGTGCTGCAACCAGACAAACAGCTCACAGAGCCGCAAACGAGAAGTTGTTTTCCGCACACTGCGTGACATCGCGTGTTCACCCGTTCCACCAGCACGCAACACACTGGCTAATGGGCGGCCATTGTACACCGCTCCTGTGTAAGACACACGAATCATTTCAAGCAGTCAATGGAAACAGTAATGTTGCCGCTTGTCTTATTCGAATTGGATTTACTCGCATAGAATTTCCTCCTACTACGCTAAATTCTTTTCACTGATTGTGTACGCACATGGCGAGTGTTATACGATATCCTGCAATCACAGTTTAAAGAGTAGGTGAATAAGTGCACACAGTTTATTTAGGTGTTCGCTGATACAATCCGAAAATACAGTGTCTTCTTTTATAGATTCACAACATTCCAAGAATAACGATAATTAAAAAATAATAGTAAATACCTCTCAATTAGGCCTTAGTCTGTTCCGACTGCTACCTACAAAGTAGTACGAGGAGCGATATACGATCGTGTGACATGTGATCACCATATCGCCAATCTCTCCAGCCGTTACAGACTGTAGATGAATCCCGATGATGCAGCCGCTTCTTTATTCAGGCAGCTTCTTATTTGGCCTCACAAAAGCTCAGAGAACCCGTATCTCAGAATCAATCTGAAGAGGTTCCGGGAATCTAACACAGGTTCTTCCGCACCGAAGGCAGCAACACCAATTACTTCTTTTTCCGTTCGATCTTTTCCTTCTGTGTTACATCATCAGTGTTCGTTTGCGGATGTCGCTTGGTGTCTTTCACATTCTGTGGACGAGAGTTACCCTCATTTTTTTTTTAGTTCTAAAGTTGGCCAGTCCCCTGACCGAACACGCTGGGCTACCGTGCCGGCGCCACTTGGCTATGGAGATGTCTTTATTTTTTTAAAAAAAACGAGGCGAGAAAGTGATGAAACACAGTGAAATTGCTTAACACAAGAAGTGGTACAAACAAAACACAAAATCTGGATTCCAGAAGCATAAAAACTCTTGACGGGATATGTCACACTGATGGCCGAAGAGCAACCACTCGAAAGATTTTGGGCTTTTAACTACATGACGCAGCTGGTAGCTCAAGTGAATTTTATCATCATACATTGAAGAGCCAAAGAAACTAGTACACCTGCCTAATATCGAGTAGGGCCCCTGCGAGCGCGCAGAAGTGCCACAACACGACGTGGCATGGACTCAACTAATGCCTGACGTAGGGCTGGAGGGAACTGACGCCATGAATACTGCAGGGCTGTCAATAAATTAGTAAGAGTACGAAGGAGTGGATATCTCTTCTGAACAGCACGTTCCAAGGCATCCCAGATATGCTTAATAATGTTCATGTCTGGGTAGTTTGGTGGCCAGCGAAAGTGTTTAAACTCAGAAGAGTGTTCCTGGAGCCACTCCGTAGGAATTCTGGACGCGTGGGGAGGGGAGGAGGGGGGGGGGGGTCACATTGTCCTGCTGCAATTGCCCAAGTCCGTCGGAATGCACAATGGACATGAATGGATGCAGGTGATCTGACAGAATTGTTACGTACGTGTCACCAGTCAGAGTCGTATGTAGACGTACCAGGGGTCCTATATTACTCCAACCGCACACGCCCCACATTATTACAGAGCCTCCACCAGTTTGAACAGTCCCCTGCTGACATGCAGGATCCATGGATTCACGAGTTGCTCCATGTCCGAATACGTCCATGCGCTCAGTACAATTTGAAACGAATGCCGGTGTTGACTTGCCCAGACGAGGCGTAAAGTTTTGTGTCCTGCAATCATCAAGGGTACACGAGTGAGCCTTCGGCTCAGATAGCCCATATCGAGTACTGAAATCTGCAGCCATTTGCGGAAGGGATGCAATTCTGTCACTTTGAACGATTCATTCAGCCGTCGTTGATCCCGTTCTTGCAGGATCTTCTTCCGGCCTCAGCGATGTCGGAGATTTGTTGTTTTATCGGATTCCTGATATGGACATTACACTCGTGAAATGGTTGTACAGTAAAAATCACCACTTCATCGCTAATTCGGAGACGCTGTGTCCCATGGCTCGTGCGCCGACTATAACACCACGTTCAAACTCACTTAAATCTTGATAACCTGCCACTGTAGCAGCAGTAACCGATCTAACAGCTGCACCCGACACTTGTTGTCTTATGGAGAAGTCGCCGACCGCAGCGCCATATTCTGCCTGCTTACATGTCTCTGTACTTGAATACGCACGCCTATACCAATATCTTTGGCGCTTCAGTGTATATGGCCGTGATGTCGTAAATCTTTGATGAATGTGATGATGATATGTGGAGCGGCAACGTGCTGTCCTTGAACATCCTGAACATGCTTGACAGTTAAGTTCGAAAAATCAAGCTTATTACTGCCTGTGCTGATTTCCTAAACTCCTCGGATGTATTAGTCATCTTCCTAAAGGAGGTGTCTGGTCACTTAGAAACATTGTAGATAGTTGCGATGCTACATTTATTTCATTACTGAATTAAGCTGTAGATTAAAATAAAAAAAGCCCTGCCTCCCGTTTTCCTGTTCGACCCCGAATAGATAGTGAAACGGAAATTGCTTATTATTTTTCTCCCTGTAAAGGAATAAGTTTGGGCCAGGTTAATTTTAACGAAACGCCTTTCAAACAACAACTGTTGGTGGCCACTCTGACCGCGGTGACCGTTAGGGAAGCTCTTTGATCAAAGAAGGACGCCAGGAACACAGGATACATTCCTTGGAGGCAGTCTCCTGTGATGATCAGCTGGATTATGGTAACACAACAGATGTGGAGAGTTTCCTCTGAACTCGCTATTAAGACAGACATAGCCTTTAGTAAGAATGGCTGTTTAGAGTGGTAACCGAAAATAGTGCCTACCATGGCAGTCTGTAGTTTAGTTGCTCAAATGGAGTTTATAGATAAGACTGGTCTCACTTTTGGTGACTGAGTCTCACTTGTCTCGCCAGTGAGCACATAGCGTCTGGATCTATGACAGAGGACCTCGTGGACAACTGCCAGCCGCTGTAGGGACAACATGGCGAGATGCTGCGACCTACAAGATAGGCAACGTGCCAGCATGCTCCAATACTGCTCCTTGTTGTTAGCATTTGTCTCTCTCTCTCGTTTCTCTCTCTCTTGCAGGGGTTTCACTGGACCGACACGATGTTAGGAGATATCCCATGAGTATTGTCACCTCAGTGCATATCCCTTGTGGCAGGGTAAGCTACACTGTTCGATAGTGTCGAGCCAGCAACGTTTGTTTTGAAATAATAGGAAGAAAACAGTGACGATGAAAATTCTACTGTAGTGGCCATTTAAATTGCTACACCAAGACGAAATGCAGACGATAAATGGGTATTCATTCGACAAATATATTATACTAGAATTGACAAGTGATTACACTTTCACGCAATTTGGGTGTATAGATCCTGAGAAATCAGCATCCAGAACAACAACCTCTGGCCGTAATAACGGCCTTGATACGCCTGGGCATCGAGTCAAACAGAGCTTGGATGGCGTGTACAGATACAGCTGCCAATGCAGCTTCAGCACGATACCACAGTTTATCAAGAGTAGTGACTGGCGTATTGTAACGAGCCAGTTGCTCGCCCACCATTGACCAGATGTTTTCAGTTGGTGAGAGATCTGGAGAATGTGCTGGCCAGGGCAGCAGTCGAACATTTTCTGTATCCAGAAAAGCCCGTACAGGACCTGCAACATGCGGTCGTGCATTATCCTGCTGAAATGTAGGGTTTCGCAGGGATCGAATGAAGGGTACAGCTACGGGTAGTAACACATCTGAAATGTAACGTCCACTGTTCAAAGTGCCGTCAGTGCGAACAAGAGGTGATCGAGACGTTTAGCCAATGGCACCTCATACCATCACGCCGGGTGATACGCCAGTATGGCGATGACGAATACACGCTTCCAATGTGCGTTCACCGCGATGTCGCCGAACACGGATGCGACCATCGTGATGCTGTAAACAGAACCTGGATTCATCCGAAAAAATGAGGTTTTGACATTCGTGCACCCAGGTTCGTCACTGAGTACACCATCACAGGCGCTCCTGTCTGTGATGCAGCGTCAAGGGTAACTGCAGCCATGGTCTCCGAGCTGATAGTCCATGCTGCTGCAAACGTCGTGGAACTGTAGGTGCAGATGATTGTTGTCTTGCAAACGTCCTCATCTGTTGACTCAGGGATCGAGACGTGGCTGCACGATCCGTTACGGCCATGCGGATAAGATGCCTGTCATCTCGACTGCTAGTGATACGAGGCCGTTGGAATCCAGCACGGCGTTCCGCACTACCCCCCATGTTCTGCTAATAGTCATTGGATCTCGACCAACGCGAGCAGCGATGTCGCGATACGATAAACCGCAATCGCGATAGGCTACAATCCGACCTTTATCAAAGTTGGAAACGTGATGGTACGCGTTTCTGCTCCTTACACGACGCATCACAACAACGTTTCACCGGGCAAAGCCGGTCAACTGCAGTTTGTGTATGAGAAATCGGTTGGAAACTTTCCTCGTGTGAGCACGTTGTAAGTGTCGCCACCGGCGCTAACCTTGTGTGAATGCTCTGAAAAGCTAATCATTTGCATATCACAGAATCTTCTTCCTGTCGGTTAAATTTCGCGTCTGTAGCACGTCATACTCGTGGTGTAGCAATTTTAATGGCCAGTAGTGTATTTACTCGTATTTGGAGCCGTGCCCAGACAGACTACTGATTAAAGCGAGTGCTCGCGAAATGTAGGAAACCCGTATTCGAATTCTCAACCGGCACAAATTCTCAGTTGCGACAATATATTCGTTGCACGGCATCTCTGAACCTCACTTCACTGAGACATTTCTTGTCATTGCACCTTTACGAATTTCATCCATTTGATGTTACCGAAGTTGTTGCGTCCGATATCGTCGTTTGGACGACGGAAGAGCGTTTCAGACTTTGTACGCGGCCAGCATAGCGGCGGGGCAGTCATCTGTGGCGCCTCTGGGCCGCGTGGCTGCGCCTGGCGCCAGCTGAGCCACCGCGGTCTGTCTCTGGGTCTGGGAGTGGGCAGGCGCTGTTTGCGTGTGGTCGGCGCCCAGACCGCAGCCTCCTTCCGACGCCGTGCGTCACGACGCCCGTACCCAGAACCACTCCAGTGAGTCGCACGCACCGCTCAAGGCCGACAGTTATCGGGCGCATGGCACAACAGACGGTGTCGGCAGCCTGTGTGCAAGAGTACTTCTAAGGGGACGTCCATTAAGGGGACGTTGTATGTCCTATACTGCCAATGTTAAATTATAGAATTTTGTGACCCATTATCTTGGAAAATTTTTAAGACACCAAATTACAATTTTCCATAATTATTGTATGCACCTTTCTAGATGCACTGAACTAGAATTATTACTAAAATTATATTGTGGGGCATGTTATCTATTTTTTTGTTCAAACACTCAATTTTCTGGCAAAATTTTGTAGATAAATGAACATAAAAACAAAACAACTCAGGATATTTCAATTATTCTAGGTCCATATACAGGGTGAAAAGTGTTTAAACCGACAAACTCTGGGAGGTTGTAGGGGACATCAAAACAAATATTTTTCCTTAATGTCATTTTTTCCTACGAGGAATATTTAAACCGGTAGAGGAAGATTTCTCTGGTTGCAAATTAATTAAACCAACAAACACTTTTGTATTTTTATGACCAAGAGACGACACATTAACACAACCCAATTTCAGTTACAGTAGATTTTCAAAAATGCCTCCATTGACACGTAAACGAAGGTTACACCGTCGGATCATGTTCTGTCTGACACGGGCAAAAACCCCAGGAGTATCGTGAATTATTGCTGCTACTATCCGGGCAACCAGATCCTCTTCTGTAGCAACAGGAGTTACGTAAACAAGGTTGCGCATCTCTCCCCACACAAAAAAGTCCAGAGGGGACATATGTGGGGATCGAGCAGGCCATGGTACAGGACCACCTCTGCTAATCCACATTTCTGGGAACCGTCGGTCCAGGAATCGACGCACACGACGACCGAAATGTGCTGGCGCCCCGTCATGTTGGAACCACATGCGTTATCTTGTAGGGAGCGGGACGTCTTCCAGCAATTCTGGCAAAGCTCTGGCAAGAAAATTGTAATAGTGCCTGCCATTTAATGGCCTAGGTAGCAGATACGGCCCAATTAAACGGTCCCCAACAACACCGACCCACACATTAACGAAGAACCACACTGATTGAAGAAACCCGCTCACATACTGCAAGACAGCTTCCTCAAATTGCAGCGTTCTTACCGTCCGACGGCGTCCCTGTCCAAGTAATCTGCTAAATGACCCGGTCTCACGCAGACGTTGGTACACAGCAGCAAAGGTCGTATGATCCGGGTAGGGCGATTAGGATATTGTTGTTGATAAACCCGCTGTGCAGCTCGGCCGTTGTGGTGTGCTACGTAGTACGCACCAACAGTATCAGTGTACTCACTCCAGGTGTATCGCTCCATTAGTGAATAGAGACAATGCACTACTACACTGGTGGACAGCAGTTGCCTACAACTGAAGAGCGTAATACGCCCTCTAACAACTGAAGGTCGTAATACGGCTTCTAAAAACTGACGAACGTAGTACGGCAGCCACCGGTTTAAATAATCCTCATATGAAAAAATGACATTAGGGAAAAATATTTGTTTTGATGTCCCCTACAACCTCCCAGAGTTTGTCGGTTTAAATACTTTTCACCCTGTATGTAGAATCTCACACTTGGCGTGTTGTGAAAATTTCCTGTCTCTACCATCAGTACGTTTTCAGAAAACGGGTCATTTATTGAAAAATATGTACTTCAGACATATTGAGATTTAAAACCTTGTTATTACAAGTTCTTACATAGACTTACATTTCTGCGTCTTTTATGCACTAGAATTGCCCTGGCCCATAGTCTGTGTCTTTTTCAGTGTCACAACAGCCCAGTGCTTCCCTCTTCCTTTTCTTTCTTGCTTCTTTTGTCATTTGCTGAGCAGCTAACTCTGCTTCACGTACACGAAGCTCATACATTTCCCGCAGTCCTTTAGCTGTCTTCTGTCCTAATCTTACCCCTAAGATCTCCAGAACCTTAAGTCTTTCATACTTCCCACCATTAAAAATTATTACAGCATCAGACTCTGCTAACATTAGAGTCATGAGGTCAACAAATACGTTTTTACGCACACGGCACCACACAACATTATTGAAGGACTCATTCACATTCTGGGTCGACCCATGTAAACACTTCTTTAGTACCTCAGGATTTGCCAAATCTATGTAAATAGGTTTGATTGCCTCCATTACTGCCAAAGGACGAGAACGTTTATGTGTAAATTCATGTAGGGTGCCAAAATATTCAGCTTGCTTATATTTACGCCAAGCGTTTGTTGGAGGTGGACACAAAGCATGAAATGGCTTTTCATAGGTTGATATTCGATGAAGGAAAGTTCTCCACACAGCTCTTTTCTTCTTCTATAAATTGTCACAGTTATCTCTAATGGCCATCCCAAAATATTCCTTTAATTCATCGATTACTTTGTCCGTTAGTCTTCCAGCACATTTTATTGTCTTGCCTTTTTGCGTTACCCAGCTTGGTTTTTAGCTTATGCAGACGTGTTCCCTTCCTTTTCTTGACATGCCCTACACAAAACAAAGCAACTGACACCCTTCTAGGCTGTGTCGTTCCCCAGATATGGCTGCTCAACTGTGGTAGTACATGCGTATCCACGAAATTTGACAGTCACACGTCAACATTCGAAATATTATTTGAAGGTCTCACAGTTGTCTGATTTTAATGGATTCGAAACGTTCAGGAAAGTCCAAAATATATTATGGAGCAGAAAACAGCAAATGTCAAATTTCAACGAATTTCACGTACAATGTCCCTTTAATTAAGTGAGGGTTTTTTCTTCTTTTTTAAAATTTGGACCCTCCCTCCCCCCTCCGTGAGATGTGGTGAGATTTCGTCCCTCTCCCTCACCGTCTTACGTGAGGTTTACCCTGTAAATTTAAATAACTGAATTAAATAAATGTCGTGTGACTAGGGCCTCCCGTCGGGTAGACCATTCGCCGGGTGCGACCGCTACGGTCGCACGTTCGAATCCTGCCTCGTGCATGGATTTGTGTGATGTCCTTAATGGAGAGAAGTCTTCCGAAGTAAGAGTGATTTCAAGTGTGGCGCAGGGGAGTGTCGTAGGACCGTTGCTATTCACAATATATAAATGACCTTGTGGATGACATCGGAAGTTCACTGAGGCTTTTTGCGGATGATGCTGTGGTATATCGAGAGGTTGTAACAATGGAAAATTGTAGTGAAATGCAGGAGGATCTGCAGCGAATTGACGCATGGTGCAGGGAATGGCAATTGAATCTCAATGCAGACAAGTGTAATGTGCTGCGAATACATAGAAAGAAAGATTCCTTATCATTTAGCTACAATATAGCAGGTCAGCAACTGGAAGCAGTTAATGCCATAAATTATCTGGGAGTACGCATTAGGAGTGATTTAAAATGGATTGATCATATAAAGTTGATCGTCGGTAAAGCAGATGCCAGACTGAGATTCATTGGGAGAATCCTAAGGAAATGCAATCCGAAAACAAAGGAAGTAGGTTACAGTACGCTTGATCGCCCGCTGCTTGAATACTGCTCAGCAGTGTGGGGTCCGTACCACATAGAGTTGATAGAAGAGATAGAGAAGATCCAACGGAGAGCAGCGCGCTTCGTTTCAGGATCATTTAGTAATCGCGAAAGTGTTACGGAGATGATAGATAAACTCCAGTGGAAGACTCTGCAGGAGAGACGCTCAGTAGCTCGGTACGGGCTTTTGTTGAAGTTTCGAGAACATACCTTCACCGAAGAGTCAAGCAGTATATTGCTCCCTCCGACGTATATCTCGCTAAGAGCCCATGAGGATAAAATCAGAGAGATTAGAGCCCACACAGAGGCATACCGACAATCCTTCTTTCCACGAACAATACGAGACTGGAATAGAAGGGCGAACCGATAGAGGTACTCAAGGTACCCTCCGCCACACACCATCAGGTGGCTTGCGGAGTATGGATGTAGGTGTAGATGTAGAAGTTCTAGGGGACTGATGACCTCAGAAGTTAAGTCCCATAGTGCTCAGAGCCATTTTTTTATGCCACTTTGGCGACTTGCGCGTCGATGGGGATGAAATAATGATGATGATTAAGACAACACAACATCCAGTCACTGAGCGGAGAAAATCTCCGACCCAGCCGGGAATCATTTTGCTCATTTTCGTTCGTTGCATCTGATCAGGACGGACATCGTAAGACACCCTTTTAAGTTCGTTATTGATCTATTAACTCAGTTTTTTTTATTACAAAGGGCAGCTAACACTGACCGAACACGCTGAGCTACCATGCCGGCAACCACTCAGCTACCGGGGGGGACAATAACTGAATTTATTTGATATGCTCATGTTTTTGCTGCATACCGCTAAAAATATCTAGAGCATATCTCCTACGTATTCCATTTATTTTAAACTTCCAAGCATAGACAGGCAGACAGAAAGGCAGCTTCATGAAAATGCTGTTAACCATTTTGATGGACCTCTAGAAATTGAACTTTCATCAACGTATTTTGTATATTAAATGTCATTGAATCATTACTTACTGTGCATATAAAAGAAAACATTCTTTGTATCTTACTTTGAACCGCATGATTATCTAGATTTTCAGTCTCTTTATTTATATGAACACCAAGAGAATTATTTTCGGTGAACTTTAGCTTAGCTTCCTTCCACAAACGATTAACTTCTTGCTGACACGTTTGTTTCGACTTGTCCGCATTCCACTTAAAATACACATTGTAAAAGTCTTGATGCAGATTCGTGTTGAACACAACAACATAACATCGAACTTATATCTGTTGTAGAATATCGAGGCTGACTGCATGACACGCAACGATTACGACCGGAGGGTAACTCCCCGAATGAAACCTGACACTTGTGCGGCTCTTGTTTGAAATCGAGGAATCCAGCGCATGTACATGTGTAAAGCATTCAGTTCACTTCAGTTCGGCCATAAAACTGGTGGCAACTTTAATAATGCCTGTTTTTAATTTTGTTAAACAAAATTTTATCCATTATAGTAATGTATGTTTTCTGAATTAAAAAACTGACGTGAGATTTTCATCCTGAACCCCCCCCCCCTCACACCCACCCTTTAAATGAGGTCGTGAGATTTCACCGGACCCCCTCCCCCCTCCCCCTCTTTCCCCATTCTGAGCGCATGTAATTACTGGAGGTAACTGTTTCGGGTGAACAAATAATATCTTCAAGATTAAAAATATCAGATTTAGCTTAACCTCCTCAGTTCTTATGTGACGTACATGCTACATTCAGCTTTTATTTTTTGCAGCTCAGGGAATAAAGTAAACTCACTGTGCCCGGTCCGTAGCACATCCTTTACACCGTGTGGTGTCTGTGCATCACTTGTTTTCGTTCCCGCCTGTTCCCTGTAGATGGCAGCATGTGCTTGAAGCAAAGGGTTTATAGCAGTGTGTATTTCTTCAAGAAATAAATTTTGTACTGTAATGTGTTTAAAATATCCGGTAAAATCCTAATATACCCAACTCTATCACATAGGCGTTTGTTTATTTCATCACAACAATGCAGCGAATTTATTTCGTCGTCGCACTGGGTCTGCATTCGACAGCGATCTATAATTTTACAGTCCAGTGGCGCTGTTTTCATAATTTTTTGGCATTCGAAACTGGGTTTTCTGAAGATTCCACATATTTCAGTTATTTTCTAACACAAATATTATTCACTTTGAACACGTCCTAAATTTTTGATTAATCACACCAGTTTTTTTTTAAAAAAAATAATATTTTAGTCTTATTTTGTTTCAGAACAATGCACTGACCACCAAAATAATACATTCACAAAATCTAAGCTCAGGACTGAGGAGGTGTTTTTAAATCTCTGAGGGAAATGGCGGGCTGCAGAAAGGCCAGTAGTTGCAGTTTATTCTGTGGTGTCACAATTTACTTAGGGGAATTTGGATACTTATTTAATTTCTATTAGTTTTTTTGCAGATAGACTGGAGGACGTCGTTCTTATTTTTAAAGAGGGAAAGGGGGGGGGGGGAGGTGGGAACGAAGGAGAACGGTAGGTAATCAGTCTGAGTTAAGGAACGCTGGTCCGGAAACGACGGAGTCGAAAGTTGTCAGCGAAAACAGTCCTGATACCTCTGACAGCACCTGTACTGTCGTTGGTAAAATGGTTGAGTAGGCAACTTTCAGAGGTGGTAGTATGGACCAAAACAAGAAAAAAATATGGAGTAAATATAGGCTCTAAAAGGCATATCTTAAGAGGTATGAGCACTTTTTCACCTTTGCTACCGTGAAACCCCGCGCCCGGGTTCCCGGGTTCGATTCCCGGCGGGGTCAGGGATTTTCTCTGCCTCGTGATGACTGGGTGTTGTGTGATGTCCTTAGGTTAATTAGGTTTAAGTAGTTCTAAGTTCTAGGGGACTGATGACCATAGATGTTAAGTCCCATAGTGCTCAGAGCCATACCGTGAAACACAACACTTCTACTGAATAGTTGCCCATTACTCTTAAGGTATGCGTTTTGGAGCCCATATTTATGGCACATTTTTTTCTTATTTTGATCCATACTACCTTGTCTAAGCTTGTAGCAGAAGAATTGTGTTTCACAGCGTCGAAGATGGACAAGTGGTCGTAGATATTAAGGTATGCATTTTAGAGCCCTTCTTTCCTAGACTTTTTTTTCTTTTTTCGGGCCATACAACACCTCTGAAAGTTGCCTACCCTACAATCTTAGCAACTACAGTACCGTACTGTCAGAGATGTCGGAAGAACTTTCGCTTATAACTTTCGACTCGGTTGTTTACGGAGCAGAGTCCCTTACCTTAAACTGATACATTTACCCTTCTCCATCATCCTTGAAGTTCTGTAATATCGTCACGCTATAACCCTGTATATGCCTCCGTACGGGCTCTAATTTCTCTTATCTTCTCGGCCCTTACGCGAATGTACATTGGCGGCAGCTGAGTCGTTAACTGTGCTTCTACAATGGACAGCTGTTTGCTGATCACATGATCAGAGTATGACAGACAGGTGGAGATTCTGTACTAAAAAACGACAGGGGGCAGTAGGAAGTTGCTGATAAAGGACGACGGAACAGAAAGAGACGAGTTGGAGAGGCAATAGCGAATGGTGTGATGTCATGATCGGGAGTGTGTTCGCAGAAATGACAGAAGTCAACGAGCCTAAAAAGATGTCGAGGTCCAAAAAAGGCGCAAGAAAGACGAGTGTCTTGGTAGCTTTATGAAGGTGTGTGGCATCATAAAGCTACGCAAGGGTCAGGCAACTCCGATGGGTCTGTGATTTGTGATGCCCGAGCTGGCGTCCGACAACGTCCCAGGTGTTTCATATGATGAGGAGAATTTGGTGGCTCAGACAATACCGTGTGTTCACTATAACACTCCTCAAACGCTGTACCACAGTCCTGGCCTTTCAACGCAGTCAGTTATTCTGGTGGAAGTTACCATCGCCTTCAGGGAACCCATCAAGCACTATGAGATGCAGAGGGGAGTAATGATGTCCGAGGAGGCCACGGATGTTATGGTGCCTTCGATTACTACCACAGATCCTAAGGAAGCACAGGTGAGTGCGCCCCGTGCATAATTCTGCCCCGACCGGTATGCGTTCGTAGCACAATATGTTTGGAGCAGCCGTCGCCTGGATGACTGCTTATCTGGACGCGACCATAGAACTAGTGTAATTAAGAAATTTGATTCTTGCGACCAGGCGACACGTCCACATTGGTCCACGGTCCATTTCTGATAGTTACGTTCCCACGTTGCCCCAACAGCATCGTCAGTTACGATTACACTGGGAATAGGATGATTCAGATTGGACTGTGGATCAGTGGAAACATATTCCTGATTGGATGAATCACGTTCTTGGTTACGCCGACGTCCATGTGAACGGCTGCTGGAGATATTTACCGCGCTACGGACACTACAACAGGGGGGGGGGGGGGGCAGGCATAGAAAGCAGTAACAGAATAATCTCACAGTGTTAACAGATGACGGTTTATCTATAAAGTAGGAGTGTTTTAGAAGAACTGCACAAATGTTTAGTCAGATCACGATGGGGTTCTGGGTTGGTGCACAGTGGCAATTTGCTTAAATGTTCCGAAAAGCAGAACTGTGACTTCACAAACGAAAAAAATATTTAATACGCTATTATTACAACGTCAGTGAGTCACAGATGTAATTACTAAACTCATACAAATTGCTAGGGGTAACGATTTGTAGAGTAATCAAAAGGAATTATCATATAGGTAAAAAATGTGGCAGGTATCGATTCATTGGCGGTATACTGGGTAATAGGAATCGGTCTACAAAGGTGACACTCATGTTACTCATCCTAGAATACTTGGCTCTGAGCACTATGGGACGTAGCTTCTGAGGTCATCAGTGCCCTAGAACTGAGAACTACTTAAACCTAACTAACCTAAGGACATCACACACATCCATGCCCGAGGCAGGATTCGAACCTGCGACCGTAGCGGTCGCGTGGTTCCAGACTGAAGCGCCTAGAACCGCTCGGCCATCCCGGCCGGCCATCCTAGAATACTGCTCAGCTGTTTGGGACCTATGTCAGATAGAATTAATAAGAACGTATACGAATGTTTTCCGGTTTATTTGACGCATATGAGTGCGTTGCAGAGATGCTGAAAAACCTGAACGGGCAGACGCTTGAAAATAGCCGCTAATAGCTTACTTACCAAGTTTCAAGAACCAATATTAAGAGAAGACTGTAGATATTTTTCACCCTCCCTACTTATCATTCCAGTATGGAGCGTGAAGAGAAGATTACATAAATTAGGTCATTTCTTATGTGCCAGAATGGCACCCGTGTCTACATCCCTCGCTGCGAACTTCATAGCGGTGCGTTATGAGGAACTGTAGTTTCTACTTCCGTTTGTGCTTCTCTGTAGTTCGTTTCTATGATGACATTTGTTGGGAAACAGCAGCTGTGTTGACCTAATCACAGTCCAAGACTGTGAGCGTCCTTGATAATTTCAGATGCAGAACACGCTCGTTCACATTCAGCTGCTTCCCGGGGAAAATTTTTAATTTTTGACTTGAGCATGACTTCTCCAAACATGACAATTGGTTTCTTGCAATGTACCTTGACGAGTTCCAAATTTCATGATGAAGACATCCTCCGAGGTGTCGAAACCTACGTCAATGTACTAAACAATTATTTGCTGCCGATTGGCTATGTTATTTCTTATATACTGTTGCTGAAAGACAACCATGTTCAAAACTGGTTGATATGGTTAAGATGTCATTGTCAGCGGTCTTAACAGATGGCGTTCTATAGCTCACCTAAGTGCGGGATCAAACGATCGCGAGATTCAAGCAAGCCCATCGAACGCGGAGTCAAGGTGTGGCCACGCAGGGAGATACTGCGGACACGAGTGACCTCATGTCTGGCAGCTAGAGTACCTGCCGTCACACAAATAAAATTTTGAGACTCGATTAATCAAATAGTTCAAATGGCTCTGAGCACTATGGGACTTAACATCTGAGGTCGTCAGTCCCCTAGACTTAGAACTACTTGAACCTAACTAACGTAAGGATAGCATATACATCCATGCCAGCGGCGGGATTCGAACCTCCGACCGTAGCAGCAGCGAAGTTCCGGAGTGAAGCGCATAGAACCGCTAGGCCACACCGGCCGGCTCGATTAATAACAAATAGAGTGAAGTTGAAGTGGTGGTTTTAATGCTTCAGATGTCTACATAACTTGAATACAGCGCGCAGAACTTCATACAACATGTAAACATTCAGCAAAGGCCTTCTCCTGGGTGTTGTTTAACATCTGTGTCATACTGATTTGAATGTCGGTTATGTCGTCAAAGTGTTGACCTTCATATGAATCGGTGCGCTTTGTCGTTTTTTTCAGAAAAAAGAAAATCTTTCCAAGTCTTGCATTTCAGGCAAGTCGGGGCAGGCAACCACTCGTCGTTGCTCTTGCTCGGGAGTCATTATGTGGGACAAATATTGCACACACTTTTCTTCTAAACATTCTGGAGAAAAAAAATATTTTAAAGCTGGTACTACCTGTATTGCACAAGAGTGTACATTTGATTTTCTTCCCTGCAAGATAATTTGAAAATTGGTCCCGGTCCGAAACTAGTCATCGAGTGAATAAAAGAAGTGAAATTTGCAACTTCGGCTGGTTTTTCCTTGTACTGATTCTGGAGAACGTCCACTTCATTTAGAGATGTTTTTCCATAGCGATTTGTGGCAGAACGATCGTAATACACTACAGCCACAAGTCCACTACTTAACACTGCCTGCTCACTCCTGACTGGTCCAAGGCACATCTGTTGTTTGCAGTTGTTAGCTCAAGCTGCCACTGTAGTTACTGCGTTGAGGTTGCTTGTATGCAAGGAATAAAATTAAGCTCGGAATTTTTTGGACAGACGGTGTATTAGGGCGTACCAGCAGCCCACAGAAGTCATTCCACGTGATAACGGCCAAAGAGTGCTCGGTTGAAAGGTTGTGGCATGTTAACCAATAGACGCTTCTGGAAGACCGAGAACATTTTATTAGGTGGAGATTGGTGGATCATCCCGCCGGAGTAGGAAACTGTGTGTCAAGTGGAGTGTATACTATTCTTAACATGATGACCATATCATTTTCACACGCATTTTTTTTCCACAGGCATAAAAGTAGAAAGCAGCAACGGTCGAGTAACTTAGCTACCCGCAAGTGGAGGATCAGCGGAAGACGATCGCTGCAGGACACTTTTGCCAGCGAGGCTGGCCACCCTTCCCAGGGCGGACTCGGTGAACAGTAAAGATGGGTAGTTCGCAAACGAACGGGTGCAAAGGAACGATTCACTAAGATGAACGAAAGGACCGAGGAACGAATTAAAGGAACGATCGGTTCATAGTTCACTTCGGTCGCGGCGGTCTACTTATGGTTCCCGGGAACGAGGAACGATCGGTTCATAGTTCACTTCGGTCGCGGCAGTCACTTCGGCAGTTCTCGTTCCAGCCTCGGTCCCGTGCTCATCTCAGTCTCGGTCTCCCTCGGCCGCACTCGTCGTTCTTCGCGTGACCACCTGTCTCAGTTCCACAGCCGACTGCTCCTAGTTAGTTCAGTATCCAGTTGTTCGTTTCGTTCACTGCGCTCGCCTATTTTACATGTGTTCCAAACTGTTCTTGCACTTGGTTCTGGCTATTCAGCGTCCACGACCGGTAATGAAAAAGTATTTTATAGTTACGTAAATTATATAAAAATTATGTTGTATATAATAGGTACGTCTTTTCAGGTAACAAAAGGGCATATCAGCTCACTTCATTATATCGATGAACAGCAGAAGACATACTTATAACAAGGCAGGTTTTTTTGTTATTCATATATTTTTTGGTTTCATCGACTTGATTTAGCAGCTAACTTTCAATAACTTGCTTAATTTTTAGCGTAAGAAAGTTCATATAAAACGATTTTCGTGTATCTTTCACATACAAAACATTACATTTAGGAAGGCTCTAATTATTTTTAAGTTTGGTTGTTTCCAATTTACATTACCAGCTACTTTGATTTCTTTGAAAAAAAAATGGGTTGTGGGACATTTTGGCTCAGTAGGAAAAGCGGTGCCTCTCCATTTGAAAAGACATAGATTGCCATAAAATCATATTTACTTATTATCTCAAAAACATTTGTTCAGAAGGAGCTTTCAAACCAAAAACTTTACTAATGCGAACTTAATTATTATTATTATTGCTGCATTAACTTTAATAATGCAACATAAAAATCTAATTTTTACTAAGCGTGTAATGCAAGAATGAGAAAACCACATTTTATTTTATGCTTCCATAAAGTCTGTACTTCGCCTACGAACTCAGAGACAACGTGAAGTATATATAGGGTGTAAACGATTATTGTTTACAACGTAGCATAGCTATGCAGTGGAAGTCGAAACGAAGAATTTTATACAAGACACTTGTGGTCTATTAAGTTGGGAAACAGCCACCAACAGGTTTACAAGACTACATGAGCTATAGCCCATGCGCGTCGCGTGAGATTTTCATGTTTTCTTCTCCAGCTCTCTACACATCGTCATCGATTGTTTCGCAATTGTAGCTTGCATTACCTTGTTATTTCTTCACTGCCTAATTATTACATGTTTGTCTGTTTGTTGTATCTACTCGTAACGGGCAACACATCGTCCGTAATTGGCGAGCAGTCTGTACTCGGGGCCGGTTTTCCGTGCGCCACCCTATATTATTTCCCTGCGATCAGCCACACAAGGCTACAGTTGGCTAAACGACAGGTTCTGCAGAATCACAGAAATTACTTCTAAAAGTGTGTAAGAATTCAGTAATGAATAAAAACTCTATACTCCATGGGGGAGGCAAGTGCCCCCTCTTGGTGCCCTCCATCCTCAGTCACCTACACTACTAGCTTTCAGTTTTTCATAAGAACCGTATACCAAGTACAAATGAACGGTGAACGAGTAAAAATGAACGGTTCCCAAAAAAGAACGATCAACAGTGAACTAGTTCCCAAGGATGAACGAGTTTGCCCATTTCTAGCGAGCAGGAACTGTGGCGGAAGAGCGCGGAAGCCGGCCGGGTGCACACGTGTCGGAGGTGTGGCGGCTCTGGCTCCGTGACGACAGCTGGGCCCGTCCTGTAATTAGCCGCTCTCGCCGACAAGGCGCGCCGCACCCGCGACGCCGCCTGCCCGCACCTGCCGCCGCCGCCGCCGCCGCCGCCGCCGCCGACCTCTAGCAGCGCGCTGCCCCAGGGCCCGCGGGGAGCGCCGCTGTCGTGTGCGCCCGCCGAAACTGGGGAGGGGTCAGTCTGATGTCTCACGGTGACCGCAAAGATACACTGAAGAACAGAAAGACAAACTGAACAGTTACTGGTCACATAAAAGGTTTGCTTCATTAAAGGCAAAGCCACAGGAAAATCTGTTATTATTATTGTTATTTGTATTATTATTCGAACTGGACAAACTCAGGACCACGGGAAACAGCTGATTTATAAAGTAATATTCTTTAACTACTTTTTTTAATGAACTTCCAAAATTCTTCATTCTTGGTTTGTGTAGTTCTCTTCTTTCTTCTGTCCATGTTCCTCTCCCTTCTTTTGTGTTTTTTTCTGGGAACCCTTGACTTTTATGTCTGTGATCTGTGTCTTTGCCTGTCACACCCAAATTCTGTAGGTCTTTCTGAACTTCTATAAACCAAGAAATTAGGTTTTTTTTATTTGTGTCGAAAAAGTTGAATAGCTTTTTTGTCAGCTTCTTGTAATCGATTCCTTTCAAGTCGCCACAAAGTGTAATCTCACCCTACCTCATTGTTTCTATTATACATGGTGTTACAAAAAGGTACGGCCAAACTTTCAGGAAACATTCCTCACTCACAAATAAAGAAAAGATGTTATGTGGACATGTGCTCGGAAACGCTTAATTTCCATGTTACAGCTCATTTTAGTATCGTCGGTATGTACTGTACTTCCTCGATTCACCGCCAGTTCGCCCAATTGAAGGAAGGTAATATTGACTTCCGTGCTTGTGTTGAGATGCGACTCATTGCTCTACAGTACTAGCATCAAGCACATCAGTACGTAGCATCAACAGGTTAGTGTTCGTCACGAACGTGGTTTTGCATTCAGTGCAATGTTTACAAATGCGGGGTCGGCAGATGCCCATCTGATGTATGGATTAGCACGGGGCAATAGCCGTGGCGCGGTACGTTTGTATCGAGACAGATTTCCAGAACGAAGGTGTCCAGACAGGAAGACGTTCGAAGCAATTGATCAGCGTTTTAGGGAGCACGGAACATTCCAGCCTATGACTCGCGACTGGGGAAGACCTAGAACGACGAGGACACCTGCAATGGAAGAGGCAATTCTTCGTGCAGTTGACGTTAACCCTAATGTCAGCGTGAGAGAAGTTGCTGCTGTACAAGGTAACGTTGACCACGTCACTGTATGGAGAGTGCTACGAGAGAACCACTTGTTTCCGTACCATGTGCAGCGTGTGCAGGCACTATCAGCAGCTGATTGGCCTCCACGGGCACACTTCTGCGAATGGTTCATCCAACAATGTGTCAACCTCATTTCAGTGCAAGTGTCCTCTTTACGGATGAGGCTTCATTCCAACGTGATCAAATTGTAAATTTTCACAATTAACATGTGTGGGCTGACGAGAATCCGCACGCAATTGTGCAATCACGTCATCAACACAGATTTTCTGTGAACGTTTGGGCAGGTATTGTTGGTGATGTCTTGACTGGGCACCATGTTCTTCCACCTACGCTCAATGGAGCACGTTATCATGATTTCATACGGGATACTCTACCTGTGCTGTTAGAACATGTGCCTTTACAAGTACGACACAACATGTGGCTCATGCACGATGGAGCTCCTGCACATTTCAGTCGAAGTGTTCGTACGCTTCCCAATAACAGATTGGGTGGCCGATGGATTGGTAGAGGCGGACCAATTCCATGGCCTCCAAGCTCTCCTGACCTCAACCCTCTTGACTTTCATTTATGGGGGCATTTGAAAGCTCTTGTCTACGCAACCCCGGTACCAAATGTAGAGACTCTTCGTACTCGTATTGTGGACGGCTGTGATACAATACGCCATTCTCCAGGGCTGCATCAGCAAATCAGGGATTCCATGCATGTATGTATGTATCCTCGCTAACGGAGGACATTTTGGACATTTCCTGCAACAAAGTGTTTGAAGTCACGTTGGTACGTTCTGTTGTTGTGTGTTGTGTGTTTCCATTCCATGATTAATGTGATTTGAAGAGAAGTAATAGAATGAGCTCTAACATGGAAAGTAAGCGTTTCCGGACACATGTCCACATAACATATTTTCTTTCTTTGTGTGTGAGGAATGTTTCCTGAAAGTTTGGCCGTACGTTTTTGTAACACCCTGTATTATCAGTTTTTTCGTACACCTTCTTGTTGCTTATCAATTTCCAATCCCATTTTCTTACTATGGACCCCTATTTTCCGACTTATGCATCTTTCTTCTGTAATTTATTTAACTGTTTTAATGGTTTTAACCACCACATTGTAATGATTCAATTTTATAATAACTAAGAAGGATATACTATTGTACGTGTTCTTTGTTAAGTGAAATGGCATTTCCACTTTTCTGAGGCTATGAGAAGTTCGTTCTTCAAACTATTTAACAGGATTATTTCTCCCAAGTATTTAAATTTATTATTTTTCCGTATTTTGATTCTAGCTATACCGGGTGTCTCTCTTGTGTTTCGTCAGGCGCATTTTCTCTGTTGTTTCGCCAGGTATTTGAAATTTCACAAGCTGCGACACTGTCGCGAATAAAACAGTGACCCGTATGTACAATAAGTTTCCTTTAATTTACGTCTATGGTCACAAACGTTTTGTTAACAGATTACCGGCTTCGGTCTATAATGACCAACATCAGATCTGTTCTGTAAAAACAAAGTCCTAATGTACTCAAATGTTAAATGCAAGATCAGCACCAGCATCGTCAAATGTACATCATATGCACGAGTGATGTTGAGTGCTGCTGATAATATGTCTCGTAAATATGATGTTATTTATATACATTTGACTATGCTGGTGCTGCTCTTGCATTTAACATTTGACGATGCCACTATGGTTACAGCACATTACGACTTTGTTTTTATAAAACAGATCTGATGGTGGTCATTATAGACCGAAACCGGTAATCTGTTAGCAAAAAGTTTGTGACCATAGGCGTAAATTAAAGGAAACGTATTTAAAATTTCGTTTTAGCAACGTGTAGCTGAAGTCAGCCCAAACGAATCCTGCTCATCAAGTCTCACGTGCGATGCCAGTGTAGACGGAAAGTGTCTGTGTGTTTCCCATTAGAAATAAAATTATTTTTAAACCGTAATTTTATGTGCCCATTCGATAATGCTATGGGAAATTTGTCCAGTGTGTTATTCGTTTTATCTGTATGTAATAACAGGAGCAGTGAAAGCGAAGAATAATCGTTATTCCTGCGGCGACCGTGCAGCGCTGCTGCGTGCTGGTAGAAGTGAGCGCGTGCCATGGTGGTGCCGTGGGTATGTGCAAACTACACCCAGTGAGATTTGCACCCAAACAGTAATCTGTGAAATTTGCACCCAGTGCTGCTGGAAGCTACCTGCTCACGGTTACGGCCGACCTGAACTTCAAGAGCCCTCGTGCACCGGAAACGATACCTATGTGGTACAGTCCACCTGCACTATGTTAGTCGTCCCAGCAGTGTTCTTCGGCAACATGAATTGCAGCCACATGTACAGTAATATTGCCAGCCACTGTTGCTCCTAAATCTTTGCGGCAAACCATTTCCAGGCCAGGATGTTTACATTATCCGCATATGGCCACGAGATGAACGAAAGCGAGATACCGGAAGTCTGTGTGAACCTCGTGCACTTTCATTCCACAAGGAAAGAAGTTACCAAGAAGACGAGAAGTCTGGTTTCTTGGAATGTGTTCCTTTTTAAGTAAACTTTAATCGTAAACTGTTATTGGATGCAGAACGCTGAAAAACAACGTTGATTATATAGTTTAAAAGTAATTCGTCTGAAAACTGCTAAAATCAATACCAATATGAATGACTGTATACGAGTTACGAATCCTTCAGATCTTGCCTAGAGACAAGAGGCAAATACACGATCGATCACACAAGATGCTTTGTAAGCAAAATAGAAATGCATCGGTGTAAAATACACTTTATTTGCAATAACACGGATAAATATTTATATCTACATGACTACTCTGAAATTCACAGAGCTTCCATCGAACGAATTTCAAGCTATTGCTCTACCGTTACACTCTCGGACACTGCGCGGGAAAAACAAACGCTTAAATATTTCCATTTGAGCTCTGATATCTCTTATTACGATGATCATTTCTCCCATTATAGATGGGCCCCAACAAAACATTTTCACATTCAGAGAAGAAAGTTGAAGATTAAAATTTCGTTAAAAGATCTATTCGCAAGGAAAAACACCTTTAATTTAATGATTGCCACACCAACTCGCGTATCATGTCCGTGACATCCCCTCTCCTTTTTTACGAGAGCACAAAACGATCTGCTCTTCTTTTAACTTATTCAGCGTCCTCCATCAATAGAATCGGTAAGGATACCGTACCGCACAGCAATACTCTGTAAGGACGGACAATCGTTGTGTAGGCGGTTTCATTAGCGGGTTTTTGCATCTCCTAAACGTTCTGCCGATAAAGTCCGTGGTTCGAATGCACAACGACATTATCTATGTGGTCGTTTCTATTTAAGCCGGTCGTAATTGTTATCCCTAGGTGTTTAATTGAATCGACAGCCTTTCGACTTGTGTTTTATCGTGTAATTGAAATTTAACGGATTCCTTTTAGTCCTCATGTGGATGATCTCGCTATTTTCATTATTTAGAGCCAACTATCACTTTTTTGCACCGTAAGAGATCGTGTTTAAATAATTTTGCAATTGGTGTTGATCTGTTGATCCTCTGATGTCTTTAAAAGACGATAAATGACAGCATCGTCTACTATCAGTCTAAAGTGGCTGCCCGATTGTCTCCTAAATCATCTATTTAGAGTATCAACAGAGGAAGACCTACAACAGTTCCTTGGGGAACGCCAGATTTCCGTTCTACTAGAAGATTTTGCAACGAACTGTGCCATTTCTGACAGGAAATAACGAATCCAGTCGCATGTATAACTGAGGCGATACTCCACATCTACGCAATTTGATTAGAAGCCGCTTGCGACGAGCGCTGGCAAAAATCTTTTGGAAACCTAGAAACATGGAATAAATCTGATTTCCTCTTTCGATAGCTCTCACAATTCTATGGGAATAAAGAGCTATTAATAACTGACTGTAACAGCTGCTGCGGAGAGTGGCCATAACACGTAATGAAGCTTCAAAATAGTTTAGGCGTCTTAAGAACCTATTGAGAATAAAATTATGGTCCATTACAGTAGATCTTGTACCAAGACGGTAGCAGTAAGAATGTCCTTCAGATTTCCGTCCTCGTATATATTATTTTCTGTGTTCCGTAGCTCTGGTCGTTGATATGCGAGTCACATTCATGAATTTTATGGTTGTCTTCTTTGCCCACTTCTGTATTCATGCAGACATCAAACATGTCGAGTACCTCTACGTACGCGCACCAACTTTCGAACGGAAGTGAAATAATACTGTACCACATGATATAGCACTGCAGCACTATCGGCGAGAGATAGAGGAAGCAAGGATGAAAGTGAGGGAGAAGCATATACAGACAAGGACAGAGACAGATATGGTCCGGACGTACGAAATATTCTCCAATCTTTTATCGACAATTCTGGCAAAACCTCGGTAGGACGACGGTAACTACCTGCACACCTTTAAGTTTGTCTTTAAACCGTCATTTTATTCGCTGTTTGTAATCCAGTTTTTTCTGTAGCCTGTTGGAGCGTGTTCATGCGTTCCGTCGCATCTTGTAGGTTCTCTGATAAGACTGCTAAATCCCAGCAAAAGGAAAGCCGCCAGTTTCATGATTCTCTGTCTTTCTTTCAAGTTTATCTTTATTTATTTACTCTTCTATTGTTTTTTCTTGATTCTTTTATTACTTTCTTGAAGAGGCTATTGAATAATAATAGAGACAGTGCATCACACTGCTTCACGCCTGTTTTAATTTCAGAAGATTTCAGTATTTCACCAGAAATTTTACTTTGAAAATTGTGTTGTGACTGTTTTATTGTCAACTCGAAATTCTTCTAGGACATTGCATAAAGTATCTCTATCGACGTAATCACAGGCTTTTTTTAAAATCAGAAAATGGTACATTAAGATTTTGGGCTCGTACTTTTACCTGATCAAGAGCTTTATTGTTAATACCTGTTAAAGTCATAATCTTCCTTCTCTAGTTACGCTTTGACATAATTTGCTACTGCGGTATAAACGAAGGAGGGAAAAGACCTTCACAAATTGAGGTCAATAATGCGTTGTTCCAACTCTGGGCCTTATGCAAGCAGTTATTCGGATTGGTACTGGTAGAGCTGTTGGATTCCTCATGAGGGAGATCGTGCCAAATTATGTCCAATTGGCGCGTTAGATCGTCTGAATCGTGAGCTGGTTGGAGGATCCTGCCCATCATGCTCCAAATGCTATGAATTGGAGAGAGATCCGGCGACCTTGCTGACCAAGGTAGGGTTTGGAAAGCACCAAGCCAAGCAGCAGCAATCCTCGCCGTGTGCGGGCGGGCGTTATCTTGCCGAAAAGCAAACCTAGGGCGGCTTGCCATGAAGGGCAACAAGACGGGGCGTAGAATATAGTCGACGTACCGCTGTGCTGTAAGGGTGTTGCGGATGACAACCAAAGGGGTCCTGATATGAACGGAAATGGTGTCCCAGACTTATCACACCCTGTTGTATGGTGAGCGACAGTCAGGTTGGTATCCCATCGCTGCCCGCGGCGTCTCCATACACGTTTTGCTGGTCACTGGAGCTCAGTTCGAACTCGGACTCACCATAGACAATTACAGTCCAGTCAGTTAGATTCCAGGCCAAAGACGTCACTGGAAACGCCCAGGACAGCATTGGGGTGCCAATCAGACTGTCGCCCACAATACCTCTTTCTAACCGCGAATAATGGTCTGGGTTGCCATTTCTTTTCATACCAGGACCGCTTTGGTTGTCATCCGCGACACCCTTACAGCACAGCGGTGCGTCGACGATATCCTACGCCCCGTTTTGTTGCCCTTCATGGCCAGCCATGCTGGGCTTACATTTCAGCAAGATAATGCACGCGCGCACACGGCGAGAGTTCTATTGCTTGTCTTCGTGTTTGCCAAATTTTACCTTAACCAGCAAGATCTCCGAATATCAGTATCGTATTTTAAATATTGTTTGATTGAGACGTTCAGCATTGTAAGTAGTATAAGCATTATAGTCAGGGATCTCCAACCAGCTCGGGAATTTGATGATCTAAAGTACCAATTGGACAGAATTTGGTATGGTATCCGCCAGGAGGGCATCCAACAATACTATCAGTCATACTAAGCCGCATAACGGCCAGAGGTGGGAAGACGGGTTATTGACTTTGTTCAAGTTGTGAAGTTCTTTCTCTAGAATAAATCATCCAGTTTTTCTGAAATTGTAATTATCTGTTTGTACATATACATCTCATCTATCGATTTCCCTCCCATTCGGATAATTCCTTCGTTGAACGTCCTTTTTCTTAGAGTGCATTACGATTTGTTTAGAAAGCTGCATCATATTTATTACGCATGTTGCCAGCGTATTCATTGAAAACACTAAAAAAGTATGTCTTGGACAATATAATACGAGGATCAAAAAGTATGTCACACTTTATTATGGCAGGTCAAGTAATTTTTATTAAACGCTGCACTACACTTCAGAGTGACACAGACACATGATACTATTTTTCAACATAGTCAGCAAGTTTATGTAAATAACGATCGCAACGTCCTACCAATCGTTTAATTCCTCAACGATAGAAATCTGCTCCTTGGCCACGGAGTCATTTGCGAACCGCTGTCTGAACATCCTCATCGCTGGAAAGTCTCTGTCCCGCCCCCTCCCCCAGATGTTCTTTCTCCCCAGATGTTCTTTCAGACTAAAATCATATGGTGCAAGGTCCCATCAACATCACCCACGCCTGTGCGGTCTTGGGGAAATTGTTGGCGCCATTTCACTACGGCTGGTCACGTCATTGCATTTGTTCCACGTACCGCCAGAATTCCACATAGAATCTGTGTCTAATTTAGACGTTTTGTCCCCTGGTACTGTTGGTATTATGCTTACTACAACTTCGGAGTACGTTTTCAACTGGCACGCGAATCCAATCGCACGCTACGGTGCACCTGTTACCTGTACCGCAGCATAACTGTCTCTGCAGGAAATTCGGAACTCAGCTCCCGCCTTACACTGTGACACTGCAGTTGCGCAGTGGCCTTGGCGTTGGTCGACACGTGTAGCTTACTACCCTAAGTGCAGCTTAATAAGGTCAGTGCTTTTCGAATTAATCATCGGAATATGTCATTTTTTTATTGTCTTCCTACACAAACTGGCGACTTAATCACGCATAATAAATGTTCGCGTCTTGTCAGTATAATAGTGCAAAAGACAATAAAGTTAACCTTAGTATTCCTCTACAACTTCGAAGTCAGCGTGGAGAAGTATATGTGATGGCAGAGATTTAAATTACCCGCACTGGTGTAACAAGAATAGGCTGATAACCAGAGAGAGAGAATTTACTTTCTCCTAAAGTATCGTATTTTAAATATTGTTTGATTGAGACGTTCAGCATTGTAAGTAGTATAAGATTTCATATACAAATGAATATTCATTTCAACTAGTGGACTAAGCTAGAATACTTTATTCCATAAAGTGGGTTATCGCCATAACATTACTTGAACCAAACGAAGTTATAGTACAAAATTTAAATCTGTATATCCACCTCTTTTAAATATTCTGCTAGCTAATTACACTTGTTTTGTAAATAAAAACCACCCCTTCTAGCTGCACTATATTTTATTTTTCCCAGACGCGTTTCGCGTTTTTTACTTTACAGCATCGTCAGTGAGATAGTTCTTCGCGTTGATGGTTAGCATCTGCGTTTCCTCTCTTCTGGCCACAAGATGAAAGTCGCACTGAACATAAGCACTTTTTTATATGCTGAAATTTTTCTTCACAGTTTTCATGTTGTTTGCCCTTATTGGTGTGGTGCACTATTAGGCCTCTGTCACTAGTTGAAGATAATTTGACCGAAAACAGTGGTTTGAAGGCGTAAGTACTGCGACATCGCTATGTGTGTCAAGTTTTCGATCAAGTGTCTTCTACTAGTGACGGAAGTCTAATAGTGCATCACAGCAATAGGGGCAAACAATACGAAATGTATGAAGAAAAAAGTTTGGAACATAGCAAAGTGCTTAAGTTTCGTAAATGAAGCTGTAGTGCGAGCTGCAGCATGTTATCAGATGAGAGGAAACGCAGATGTCAACCAAAAATGCGAAGTACTACCCCGCTGAGGATATCTTGGAGTAAAAAAGCCGAAACACGTCTGGGAGAAATAAAATACAGTGCAACAAGCAAAGGCGGTTTTTATTTACAAATCAAATATTTCTGTACTTGCTGCGGAGGATGGCCACGCAAACAAAGGAATTATTTACATGGAATCTGCAGAGTAAGGAGGCAACATTAGCAAGTAAGGGAAATACCCCTTGCATCCAGTTACCGATACAGTACTTCCCGTGCTTCTTTGTATTTCTAATCCTACTAAATCGGTTGTGGTCCGCACCTGCTATGTCACTGTACTTTGTGGCTAAAGGCGAATACTTATCCCATGATGGAAGATTTTTTTCCAAAACCTGATGGAAATAAACCCCAGAAAGCTCTGGCGAGTAGAAGTTCTTTGCTTAAAGAGTGCTATCAGCGGGAGCGGAAAATGGCCAGTTGGAATACCTGTATTTCTGCAGCTGCTTGGAGCTCGTAAAGTCGGGGAATTTGTCGTTGGCTCTCTCCGGAGCTGGATGCGTGGTCGGCTTTTAGACTCGGAAATCTCAGTGACAGTTATAAACCAAGTTACTTTTCAAATATGGAAAGCCTACAAAAAATCCTTCAAAAGTGCGTTACTCTTAATTGGTGTTGGGCCATTGGCGATTTCCTTGGGAGTGCTGCTGTTTAGTGAGCGAGCACACTCTCAGGAAGCAGTGACCAGAAAGCAGCTCGTGGAGCCGAGTAATCAGCTGGACGGTTGTGTTTGGTGAGCGAAGCGGACTTAAATGAAAGCCAATGAATTACAATTGTTTCCGTGGAAACTTGAAGTTTTTTTATGTGACTTCGTAACCTCCCCACTAACTAATCGGTTAATGCTATAATGTGACCGTGATAGCGCGTGCCTAATGAAGTGGATTTTGGATAAGACTATAGTCTCCGTAGAAATTTTTGACCGGTTAGTGGAGAGAAGTGTACAATAAGTTGTTCTAATGAACAACCTATACTTTCTCCTGAGCTTTCTACTTGTTTGAATTTGTTTTTAATACTTAAAAAAGTGCCATTACTCACAATAAAATACGAAAGGAAAAGGGGTACCACATGATTCAAAGAGTACACAAGAAATCGAGTTGGAATAATGCAGAAATTAAGCAATACGCTCGCCAGCCCAATTGAGCACAGTCTATCCAATATAGGATCAATAATGCGAACAGCAATGAATACGTAACAGTTTGGCATACGTGTGGCAACCGGAGGTTTCTGACAACACAACACGTTACGAGATAATAATGGATAACGAAAGCAGTTGTTTTGCACCGTTAGTGCTCAGATATGTTAATTTGGAAAAGGTATCTAAACCCGTTATTTAAAAGTGAATTATGACTGGAGGTAGGTCTTTTGTTAGGCCAGTAATATACGTAACTTCAGATTAATGTTTACTTACGTGCGCTAGACTCCCGGAATGGCAAGCTATGTAGTTTGAATAGATGGTAATTACTAAAAATTTACTGCATCAAATAAGCAACTGTTGGCTTTGAACAGATCGATAGCACTGAAATACAAATCAAGCCAGTACCCAAAAGCTTTATTACTATAGACACAGATATGAAACGTGTGAACTTAATTTATTCTTTTCTTTGATTTGACATTGCCAGTATTACTTTAATTTTAAGTTACTTTACTTTTCTTTGTCTTCACTCAAATAGCAGATATGACGTTACCTCTGAATATTATTGAACGACACTGTTTACTTACTGCGGCATTATTATCAATTATTTTCAATTATCTTTTGAACAAACAAAGAAAACTGGCAATAACAGTTTTTTGTGACTTTTCTTTTAGCTATTTAAGGAACGACACGTAGATATTCAATACCTGCAAAGGAATGGGACCCTAAGTAGGGTAATCACAAGATCATATATACCTTGTGGCAATGCGATGCAAGGTTTTGGGTTTGGCGAATACCTGTAAAATGTTAGCTGCCATTACATGCAATGCCAACAGTGAATACAGAGGATATGGTGTTAGGGTAGGGGGCTGTCTCCCATGGTTAGTGCATGGTTCCCATACGCTTAAGAAAAGACTGCATGTGGAAGGATATGAACACGTTTTACAGTGTTCTGTGCTGCGGAAAGTACAGAAAACAGTTCGGAGACGACGACTGTGTCAGCATGACAAAACACCCCGTCATAAAGCAGCAGCTGAGACTCAGTGATTTCTGCAAAATGTCATTCCTGAAATGGACTAGCCTGCTAAGGTGTCCGACCTGAATGTAATGGAATACCTTTGGAATAAGCCAGAACGTCGACTTCGCTTCAAACCGCAGCGTCCAGCTTCATTACAGTCTCTGGTTTCGTCTCTTGAGGAATAATGGGCTGCCATGCGTCCAGAGACTTACAGACACCTTGTAGGGTGGTCACGTCATTTTGATTTTTGTATGTCATCGATGTGCGCGTCAGAGAGGGAATAAGTTGCTTTAGTGTTAAACAATCTTTGATCTTGTCGTGGCACACTCTGCTTCTGCGCAGTCTGATAACATGGTTAGTTGAAGTGTGGTAGGTGATGGACGTATTCAGTAGTGTTGTGTGGACATGTGATGGTACCTGTTAGATGAAGAAAGGACAGAAAGGATGATTGACGAGAGATACATTGAAAGGTGAGAGGAATATAAATTTTGAATAATGTCATTGTTTTTGAAGAGAAGAAGTTTGAGGTAAGACTGCAGCACTGCGCAGCTCTCAGAGCCGAGAGAAAGACCACTCCATTTCCCTGAGTCATAGATTTACATATTAATTGATTAAGCCGTTTGTTTTTATAGAAATATTCTGTTAACCCTTTAAAAATCACTGTTCACTTTGTTAACGATAGTATAGTTCAGAACGATGGTATGTGTGAGGATTAGCCGGCCGGAGTGGCTGTGCGGTTCTAGGCGCTGCAGTCTGGAACCGAGCGACCGCTGCGGTCGCAGCTTCGAATCCTGCCTCGGGCATGGATGTGTGTGATATCCTTAGGTTAGTTAGGTTTAATTAGTTCTAAGTTCTAGGCGACTGATGACCTCAGAAGTTAAGTTGCATAGTGCTCAGAGCCATTTTTTGTGAAGATCACCCGACGTTTTACTCTGTCTTTTGAATACGTACCTCATTGTAAAACAGTTATCTTGGAATATCAATTCATAGGAATAGTTACTCTCCCTACCGCACTGTTCGTCATTACGCATTACCACATGCAACAGTTCGAACATGTATTTAGAAGTAGAAATCTAGCTGAACCGTTGCCTACTGCTGTTTGCTGTTGTGCTTCCAAGAAATCTGCAACAATGTTGTTAAGGCGCGAGCTAAGTGGAAATTTTGATTAGGGTCAGATAATTGTTTTACTTCAGTTACATTCAGATTAGTTACAGTTCAGTTCATATTAGGTTCTGTTTAGACAAAGTTTAGCATACGAGTTTAAGTCGAATGACAGTTTCTGGGTACATTGTTTTGGTAGTACGCAGACTTTTATAGAGTGGTAGGTAAAGTTGGGGTACATTTAAGACAGAAAGAAAATATAGTGCGGAACTTACAAACTCACTGTATGTATCCTCGGGGGAGTTCAAATCATCATAAAGGCGGAGGGTGGACACACCACATTTTAATGTCCGCCTATTGGTGTCCCGTCGCTTTCGATCTGATAGCATATTCCCTTACCTTTCTTTGTGCTTTGGTATGCTTTACCCAGTCACTTACACACAGACTGCAGCATAACGTGGACTCCGAACCGCGATGCGGCTTGACATTTTAGACAGTAATCACTGCTGAAGGGAAACTAGCGATGAGGCGGGAAAAAGTCCCAGACGGCCTGGGGAGAGAGCGCTAGTCTTTTGACTGTGTTGCCTGGCATTTATCAAGTGGTTCAAATGGCTCTGAGCACTAAGGGACTTACCAGCTATGGTCATCAGTCCCCTAGAACTTAGAACTACTGAAACCTAACTAACCTAAGGACATCACACAACACCCAGTCATCACGAGGCAGGCAAAATCCCTGACCCCGCCGGGAATCGAACCCGGGAACCCGGGCGCGGGAAGCGAGAACGCTACCGCACGACCACGAGCTGCGGACTGGCATTTATCCCCTGAGCCGCCGCGCCATACTTCCTTTTCTTCCCCAACGAATGCTTGCGCTTTGTTTCTAATGGCCTCGTCGTCTACGAGACGTTAAACTATAATGAACTTTCCTGCCTCCTTCTTTCACCAATGAAGGACAATGACGGTTCTATTAGAGGCCGTGTTTAGCTCGAGGTAAACGAGCGCCACATGTTAATACCTCTACCACCTGCCTCGGCGTTTCATCTTTCCAGCTGTCGATTTTCTTTAAAAAGAATTGCTTCATTACCTCTCTGCGTAAAAGGTTGCTAGCATTAACTGTACTGTAAAATAGCTGCCCTTTGTGTACTAGGACATAAAAAAA
This sequence comes from Schistocerca serialis cubense, assembly GCF_023864345.2. Lineage (NCBI taxonomy): Eukaryota > Metazoa > Arthropoda > Insecta > Orthoptera > Acrididae > Schistocerca > Schistocerca serialis. The sequence continues at coordinate 374,147,972 of NC_064643.1, read as the reverse complement.
ACAGTTTCGATGGTTAGAACTATGTTGAGGTCCCACTTTTAGCTGACGAGAATAGTAATAATAACGTATCTTATACACTGCCACACGATAGATTATTCACGATACGACTGTGCCTGTTATGATCGATATGTTAAGCTTTTCCTCTAATAATTTTCGTTGGCGTCCTGTTCTACGTGTTTCATAACATCAGATTACGTGGTTATTTCTCTCACTAATGCGTTTGTTACGAATAATTATAGCGGCGCGTTTCGTCCTAGGGTTATTTGGTAAGCGTGATAGCGCTACGGAGATGTTTAGCAAACTCAAGTGGTACACTCTGCAAGAGAGGCGCTCTGCATCGCGGTGTAGCTTGCTGTCCAGGTTTCGAGAGGGTGCGTTTCTGGATGAGGTATCGAATATATTGCTTCCCCGTACTTACACCTCCCGAAGAGATCACGAATGTAAAATTAGAGAGATTCGAGCGCGAACGGAGGCTTTCCGGCAGTCGTTCTTCCCGCGAACCATATGCGACTGGAACAGGAAAGGGAGCTAATGACAGTGGCACGTAAAGTGCCCTCCGCCACACACCGTTGGGTGGCTTGTGGAGTATAAATGTAGATGTAGACATTTATGATATTTTTCCCCCTCAAGCGTACCGTTGCCGCTCACTGCACTCGTTTGGTTTAGGTGTCGCCATTTACAGTTGAAGCAAAAATAAACATTAATGTAAAATGGGGGTGTGTAAACTGTAATAACTTGTTGGATTTCTTCAAATACTCACTGAACTACAGTCACGTAATGTTTATTAACGCCAGTTGATGGTTTTATGAATCCTACGTCAAAGGGCGTAATTTCTCTTATTACCGTATTTTTATATGATTTATATTCCTGATTCTTGTGTTAGAAAGACAGTGTTTTCAATTTTTAATTAGTTCTCACTCTTGTTCTGTATAAAATCTTGGTCCCCCTGTCTTCAATATCACACATACTGTGTAATGTGTTATTTGAACAAAGAGGGCTCAAATGGTTCAAATGGCTCTGAGCACTATGGGACTCAACTGCTGAGGTCATTAGTCCCCTAGAACTTAGAACTAGTTAAACCTAACTAACCTAAGGACATCACAAACATCCATGCCCGAGGCAGGATTCGAACCTGCGATCGTAGCGGTCTTGCGGTTCCAGACTGCAGCGCCTTTAACCGCACGGCCACTTCGGCCGGCAACAAAGAGGGCACTGCCGCATGTGATTATAAGTTGCAAGCTCGGTTCAGAATGTGTTCGTCAACTGCTATATTTTTCTGTATTGATGTCATGATGAAGTCGTAATATGTGCTTTTATTACATGAGTCTGCAAAGCTCTAATATTCAGTATGTATTGTACACTATATTTGTAATCTACTATGTTTGATAAAATGATTTTCATGTCTGATTTTATGTGTCATGCTTTTTTGCACAGAAGAATATCAAATAGTGACAGAAATCGATTGTAATAAATGGTTCCCAACCTTTTATGACCGATGCTACATTTTTTTTTAAAGTAGAGACAGATTCGATCGCTGAGAAACGCCATAGCAACTCCTCTCCAGTCAGTATGTTTCTCCCTTCCTCCTGCGTTGCTTGAATTAATTAGCATCAGCTTTTTCGCAGTTGTTTTGTTGTGAATTGGCAGGAGCCAATTCACGGGGGTTGGAGGAAGCCGAAAGGCACGCGTTTAAGCTCACGCAGGCTGGCGTGAGGTCTGGAACAGGTAAAGTAATTATACTATCAAGAAAAGTACGTAGCTGCTGGAATATTTAACTTTAATCCATAACTGGTGAACATCGGTCTGACTGTACATGCATCCCAAGATAAATAACAAATGATAATGGCGCCTTGCTAGGTCGTAGCAAATGACATAGCTGAAGGCTATGCTAACTATCGTCTCGGCAAATGAGAGCGTAATTTGTCAGTGAACCATCGCTAGCAAAGTCGGCTGTACAACTGGGGCGAGTGCTAGGACGTCTCTCTAGACCTGCCGTGTGGCGGCGCTCGGTCTGCAATCACTGACAGTGGCGACACGCGGGTCCGACGTACACTACCGGACCGCGGCCGATTTAAAGGCTACCACCTAGCAAGTGTAGTGTCTGGCGGTGACACCACATTCCTCCCCCGCAAATCGGCGCACGGTTGTGTGATAAGGCTTCCGCCCGCCGTGGGGAGGACCCCATGTTGACGTATGCGACGAGGTGGGGAGCCTAACAACAGGCGAGGCTGTGCCACCCGCACCCTGCCATTCGGTCCGAGGGGAGCTAGGAAACGCCTGAAAACCTAGTCCAGGGTGCACTCCAACATGCGGTGTATGCGCCCGCAAAGAGACAGGCGGGGCCGAAGGGTCGACCTCCATCTGGTCGGGGCACCCGACGGGCGAAGACGCCATGTGGTCCGGAGCGGGCAAGAGTTCCATGTCGGAGGACAGCTGGTCACGGGAAGCGATCGGCGGCGCGTGACCCAGGCAGGCGCCCGGCGGTTGCAGCGACGCGTCCACTGCGGGCGTCGCCGGCGGGAGAACAGGCGGCGGCGGCAGCGGTGGCGGCGCTTCGCCATGGGGCAAAATGGAAGGCAGCGTCGGTAACACCTGGGGCTGAGGCGAGCCAGTAGATGGGTCCCCAGGGCGCTGACCGGACGGCACCGTCGCTGAGAGCAGACGGGGAGCGGCAGATCCCGTGCGACGACAGAGGCGCAGCTGATTGAGATGCCGACGCACCTCACCAGAGGCCCCCAAAACCAGATACATAGCGCGGCCGAGGCAGCGAAGAATGCGCCCTGCGAGCCAACGCCGTGAACCTCGATAGTTGCGATAGTATACAACGTCGCCTGGGGCAAAAGCAGGTGTCTGCCGCTGCACAGGAACCTGGTGCGGCGGATGTAGCAAAGACATCAAGGTGCGATGAGGTCGACCGTGAAGCAACTCAGCCGGCGAGCGACCATCTCGGGGCTGGGAGCGATACGATGACAAAAAGAGCAACAACGCGTCCTCCCGAGAATGCGATTCTTTCAACTTCAACATCTGTGACTTGAAAGTCCTGACCAATCGTTCAGCGGCACCGTTAGACTGAGGCGAAAACGGCGCAGATGTCAGATGTTGAATACCATTGGCCTTGCAGAATGACTGAAACTCTGCGGACATGAATTGTGGGCCATTGTCGGAAACAATAGTCTGTGGAAGACCTTCAAGGCAAAAGATAGCGGATAACGCTTGGATGGTGGCAGAAGACGTCGTGGAAGACATCCGGACAACAAAAGGAAAATGACTGAATGAATCTACCACAACCAACCATCGAGCATTCCAGAATGGACCAGCAAAATCGATGTGTAAGCGTTGCCAAGGGGTAGTGGCTTTCGGCCATGCAAAGAATTTCCGCGGTAATGCGAATTGTTGTTCAGCACACGCCATGCAAGAAGAGCACATATTCGTAATCGCAGCATCGATTCCGAACCAAGTACAGTGCTGACGAGCAAGTTGTTTCGTGCGCACTATACCCCAATGACCGTGGTGGAGAAGCCGTAAGACAGAGGACTGTAACGAACGTGGGACCACGACCCTGGACTGATATTATCTGAACGCAACAGCAAAACACCACGTCGTACAAAAAGTCTCTCCTTGTGAGCAAAAAATCGGCGAACCAACGGATCCTCGATCCGGGACTTTGACAAGGGCCATTGCGTAGCAACAAAACGCAGAACGGTAGCAAGGACAGGGTCGGCAGCTGTGGCTGTAGCTACACGACGAAAATCAATAGGAAACGATTCGACCACGTCATCGGTTTCCGAATCAATGAACATGCAACCAAGTTCGGAGGAATCGAATGCTCTATCTTCAGCAACAGGCAAACGGGACAACGCATCGGCGTTTCCGTGCGTAGCAGTGGACCGATACAAGTTATCGTAGCGGTACTGCGAGAGGAAAATTGACCAGCGAATGAATTTCTGCGCTGTACGTGGAGGTACAGGCTTGTTCGGATGAAAAAGCGATGTCAAAGGTTTGTGGTCTGTGATGATGGTAAAGTGACGACCATACAAGAAATCATGAAACTAGTAACACCAAATACGAGAGCCAATGCTTCTTTCTCGATCTGTGAATAATTTCTTTGCGCAGACGAGAGCAATTTGGGCGCAAAGGCAATAGGGCGATCGTGCGATCCATCTTTGTGCGCAAGCACAGCACCGATCCCGAAATCCGATGCATCCACCATCAACAAAAGGGGTTTCTGGGGATCGAATGGCGTAAGGCAAGTATGGGAAAGCAACGCCGATTTCAACTGGCGAAAGGCGCGTTCGCATTCCGTCGTCCAGACGAACGGAACACCTTTACGGCGTAAGCGATGAAGCGGAGCTGAAATGGATTGTGCGTGGCGCACATAGCGATGATAATAATTGATTTTTCCCAGCACACTCTGTAGCTGCTTCAAATTCTGCGGCGAAGGCAAGTCTTGTATGGCACGGAGGTGCTCTGGACTGGGATGTATGCCTTGGGCATTGAGTACGTGGCCCAGATAGGGTAAGTCACGAGCAAAAAACACACATTTGTCCTTCCGCAAGCGAAGACCATTTTGTCGCAAGACCTGAAATAATGTTCTGAGATTGGCTAAATGTTCTTCTTCTGTCTTTCCGGAGATCACAATATCGTCCAGATAGTTTGCTGCAGTAGGGACCGACGCACAAACAGTTTGCAGATATTGCTGAAACAATGCAGGGGCAGATGCACACCCGAATGGCAGTCGTATGAATCGGTACAAACCAAGATGTGTGTTAACCACCAAAACGCGCTGGGATTCCTCGTCCACCGGTATTTGCAAGTACGCATCTGCTAGGTCCAACTTCGAAAAATATTTACCCGGGCACAGTTTGTCAAAAAGATCTTCCGGGCGGGGTAAAGGAAAAGTTGCAATCACTAGTTGTGGATTCACTGTTGCCTTGAAGTCCACGCAAAGTCTCAATTTTCCGGAAGGGTTTTGCAAAATTACTAAGGGTGATGCCCAGAGAGAAGCCTGCACACGTTCAATTACACCTTGTGAGTCCAAATCGTTTAATGTTCTTGCAACCTCATCACGCAATGCGTGGGGAACATTGCGCGCTCTTAAAAATTTCGGTTGCGTGTTTACTTTCAGTTCCAAATGTGCTTTATAGTTCTTAGCGCAACCAAGGCCCGGTGCAAAAATGTCTGCAAACTTCACATAGACGAGAAACACTGTCTGAAGGCATAGCCTGGTTCACTGATAGGACCTGAGTGACTATAGACAAGTTAAACAACTGAAATAAATCGAAACCAAACAAGTTCACTGCAGAAGAAGAACGAAGGACGTAAAATGACACAAGTTTTGTTTGTCCCTTGTATGTTGCAAGAAGGCTGCACTGTCCTAACACAGGGAGCCCATGACCTGCATATGTAGTTAGCTTAACATTTGCGGCACGCAACGGAGGTGTGCCCAGCTGTTTGTACGTGTCGTGATTGATCAGTGAAACTGCAGCTCCGGTATCGAGCTGGAATGGTATCATGTTGTCGTGAATGTCCAAGTCTACAAAAAGTTTATTGTCCTGCTGACGACAAGAGCGACTGTCTCGTGCAATGTGAACTGACACTGGTACAGAATCACTTGCGACTCGACGGGATTCCCGTCGACGTCGACGCACAGTATTTGTGGGACGAACACTGTCACTGTTAGAGAGAGTGGCACTGGACGGAGTGGAATGAACTGCATGAATTTCCATGGGCGAAGGTTCACGAGCCTGAGTATTCTTGGTTCGATTCCGATTCCGGCGCGAAGCAAAGGGCCTGGAATGGTTGTGAGTGTCCGATCGGAGCTTTTTCTGGCAAACACTCTGAACATGTCCTTTTTTATTACAGAAAAAGCAAATAGCTTGGCGTGACGGGCAATTCTCACGCGAATGTCTAGTAGCACACCACAGGCATGATTTTAGCACTGCATTCGCTTGCTTGCGCGGGACACATGGTGGAGAGCTTGGCGGCAGCTGCGCGGACGGGCGTGAGGGCTGTTTACTGTTGCGTGCAGCGCGCCCAGTGTGCCGGTTAACCTGACACACGGGTGACGAAGTTTCAAATGATTCCTGAGCAAAGTCCAGTATGTCCTGCCGATCCAATATGTCCATCACTTGTTAAAGGGAGGGATTGACTAGTTTCAAAATCTGTTCCCATATACGAACATCAGAAACGTTCTGTGCAATTGCATCACGTACCATAGTATCTATATAAGGGAGTCCACATTGACACTCAAAAGCACAATCCCTAGTAAGGCCTTGCAAGGTTGCAACCCACTCCGTATTAGTCTGACCGGCCGTACGTTTTGTACGAAAGAAGGTATGCCGTTTGGCAACTACATTGACTGATTCTTTGAAATATGCATCTAATGCAGACAAAATTTCTTCGTAGGACAGCGTTGCCACGTCGCGTTGCGGAAATAATTTCACTATCACATGGTAGGTGGACACTCCGACACAAGAAAGCGAAAAAGGCAGCTGCTCATTACCTTGATTTCTGTAGGCGGCGAGATGGAATCCAAATTGGCGTGACCACTCCGTCCAGCTTTCCAGTGCCGCTTAAAAAGTACGAAAAGCTGGTGCAACTGCGTGTTGTGACTGCAGGAGCGGTGGAGCGGCGGCTGCCGCATCGTTTTGCATCGCACGTTGACCCTGGACGAGCTGTCCAAGGGCATCCAATAAGGCCTGCGTCTGCTGATTCTGCAAGCGATAAAATTCGGACAGTACATCTGGAGATTGTGGCGAAGCCATGACACAAGTAAATCAGGGCAAATACGAACGCAAAATCCTCGTCGTCATACGTTGTGAATTGGCACGAGCCAATTCACGGGATTTGGAGGAAGCCGAAAGGCACGCGTTTAAGCTCACACAGGCTGGCGTGAGGTCTGGAACAGGTAAAGTAATTATACTATCAAGAAAAGTACGTAGCTGCTGGATTACTTAACTTTAATCCATAATTGGTGAACATCGGTCTGACTGTACATGCATCCCAAGATAAATAACAAATGATAATGGCGCCTTGCTAGGTCGTAGCAAATGACATAGCTGAAGGCTATGCTAACTATCGTCTCGGCAAATGAGAGCGTAATTTGTCAGTGAACCATCGCTAGCAAAGTCGGCTGTACAACTGGGGCGAGTGCTAGGACGTCTCTCTAGACCTGCCGTGTGGCGGCGCTCGGTCTGCAATCACTGACAGTGCCGACACACGGGTCCGACGTACACTACCGGACAGCGGCCGATTTAAAGGCTACCACCTAGCAAGTGTAGTGTCTGGCGGTGACACCACATGTTTCTTCAATTTAATGCAAGTGAGTTGCTTTTAAGACGCTGACAGCACAGAATTTTAGCGGAATGGAGAGGATTATCACGATTAAGTTTTGACGTTATTGTGTTCTAAAACAATCTGTATACCCCCGTCCCCGATTGTTTAAAGAATCGATCTCGCACGTATAAAACATAATTCTCCCAAACTTACTTATTGTCAATGATATAATTTTGTGGGTATTTTCAGTAGTAAATGTGGATAATGTGTGAAAAACGTGTTACGAACAGATTTAGTAGTAAAGAAGTAATAACTTGCATTAAAAAGTCATTCTCGATGCAGCCGTTTCACTAAATGAACAGAAGATATGCAGTGAGGGATAAAATTCTTTCCTTTCATCATTTTGTTGGAGTTGTCAGCGAAAAATACGGTTTCGTAGACGGTTAAGTTTGTTGGAAGTCGCTAATCGCACTCATTATCAAATACTATCTATCTATCGCTTGAGCCTTGTCCCGCAGTTCGCAGGGTCAGCCATCGTTAATCGGATTTGGCAAGTTAATGGTTAAGGGGTGCCCTGATGCCCTTCCTGCCGCCATCTCGTACCCCCCAGGACGGAATTAGGGTACCCCAACTGTCTGCGTCGACCGTAATCCGTGGAATAGTGCGAAAGTTCAAAATGGTTCAAATGGCCCTGAGCACTATGGGACTTAACTTCTGAGGTCATCAGTCCTAGAACTTAGAACTACTTAAACCTAACTAACCTAAGGACATCACACACATCCATGCCCGAGGGAGGATTCGAATCTGCGACTGTAGCCGTCGCGCGGTTCCAGACTGTAGCGCATAGAACCGCTCGGCCACTCCGGCCGGCAGTGCGAATGTGTTCAGATTGAAACGTCCCCTTTGATCAATTATACATGACTGTCCTTAAACGGACACCCAATATTTTTAGCGCAACGCAATCTGACTTTCAATAATTCCTACAAAATAATGGCCCTGACTAACATTAACCTATACCTTTCACAAACCACTTACCTCACCAAAAATCTTCGTTACTCGCACTGCTGCAATACAGCGAGTGCCACTACTGCCAGCTAAATAAAAGATTCAAACTACTGAAGGCACTAACTACTGATAGGCATAGTTAGCAAATAAAAGATTTTGATAGAGAACAAACAATGTATTTACCTTAATAGTCATAATATATATAGCAGTTCATGACATCCAGTCTTACAAATTTCAAAACTCCGCCATCTCTCTCCCCACATCCACCACTGCTGGCGGCTCACCTCCAACTGTGCAACGCTACGCACTGCTCACATCCAGCTGCTCAACACTACAACGGCAGACAACAATGCAAACCAACCACAGACTGCACACAGCACAGCCAGTGATTTTCATACAGAGCGCTACGAGGCGTTACCAACATAAAAACCTAAACAGCCTAATTACATAGCCCCCATGCTCCCCACAAAAAATTTTACAAATTATTTTGGGCAGTGGCCAATAATGATTTGATAAAATTTTTCATAATTACAATAACAAAGATATCAAATGCACACACTTATTGATACAGTGTTGGTCAAAAGGTAAAATTTTCTCACAGTCCATAAAGACAGTCCTGATCATTCACCACAGTAAAATTGCAGTGTTTTTCTCAAAGTCTGAGCAGTAAAAGAAAATGCACACAGAAGTAGTGGATTTCCATGCAGTCTTGAAGAAGTAGTGTTGTCCTTCCAACGGATAGACAGTGCTGACTCTCGACGTGTAGAGAGGTAATGGGCCACAACAGAGCAAACCCACAGCAGAGGCATTCGAAGTTTTGAAGAATATTGGTAGGTAGGTCATCACAGAGTAGACCCACTGTAGTCCTAGTAGAGATTATGGTATTGGTGGGCCACCAGAGGTGCAGACCCAGTGCAGTCCTTGTAGAAATAATGGTATTGGTGGGCCATCAAAGATGCAGGCCCACTGTAGTCCATGTAGAGCCGGCCAGCAGCCATCTGTTGCGACTGTGCATGTGCACAACCACCATCGAAGAGTCTTGCAAGTCCATAAACCACCACTTGGGTACTCACAAAACTTTTTGGAATATCCTTAGAACCAGCAATGCTGTTAATCAGTCCATTGCTGAATTATCAACACACATGCAAACACTATCAGTCCCTACTTCTCACATATTGTCCATATACTATGACCAACAGAAACGTGAAATGGAACTTACAAGTTACTTAATTTGAAGAACTGGTGTCAATTACAATTTTATAACATATGAATACAATTACAAACGTACAAAATACATCATTAAAAAACATAACAATACAGATAACATTTGTAGTACAGGCTTTACAAAAGAATTGAAATAACATATACATCAGTGTTACAGGAATTATGACATAAGTTCATACTTAAAAGATCAGAATAATTTTTAAAACATCAACTTCACACATGAGCATTAAAACAAAACAGAATAAATAATGTCTAAATATCTTTACAAAGAAAATAACATATTATTAGAAAAATTCCACAACATAACTCATATCAGCTAAACACATAAAGACAAGAAAAACACAAATATTCAAAGTACACAAACACATAGCAGAATAACAGAAGAGGAAAGGGCAGGGTTTGTTTTCAGCGTAACATTTGGTACTGCAGTCCAACCTAAAACTTCATACCATAGATCTTTCGTCTTATTTCAACATTTGTTTCCACCAAAAAAATCCTATCCAAGCATGCTTTCTGTATTTTTATGTTCACATATTTCTCACCTCATTATTCATTTTCCATTATCTTACCTCATCATTTATTTCCAAGAAAATCCTACCTAAACCTGTTGCCCCTAAACCCTACTTTTTTGCTCATATCCTCTTTCAAAATACTTTTTTTGGCCAAACCATTTTCTTATAGCTTCTCAATGCATTTCTTCCAATTCATCACAACTCGTTCTCTTATATAGCCTGCCCCATCTTAAGCTAACTTAAATCTACTGAGCTTAGATGCTAAACTAAGGAACGAGGCAATGCAGCAGCACAAAACAATTAACACAAACAGCAATGATAAAAAATACAAATGGCAAAGCAAGCAGCATAAATTAGTAAAGCAAATGCAATATTACAACTAATATAAGGCAATGCGCAGCAAACAAGAAAAATAAATTCGTAGTAAAAGTGGCTTAACAGAGTAATGTAAAGTGAAATTTAGTAGCACTATGCCTGGCAAACAGCAGCAGCAAATGCAATAACTTATATCTAAACATGACATAGCTCAAGCAGTAAAAATAGTACACTAAAGACAACAATGCAGATAAGGGAAATGTATAATCACATCTTAATGTCTATGTAATTAAAGTGGTGCACCACAAAAACTAATTCTACAAAAAATTACCAAGTACTTGAAAAGAAAATTATATATGCAGTTACTGTTATTAGTCCCTTCTTATTGTTCTTTCCATTCCAAGAGCTCCTTTTTCGAAGAATGTGGATCAGAAAATAATTATTTAATAGATCTGTTGACAGAAAGTGTTCACATTAGCAAATGCATTTAAGTTTATTTTATAAAACCAATGCTGCAACACACTGGAAAACAGATATCAAATGAAATAAGCAATTACGCAAACCAAAGCATAAAAACATCATTCAATAGCTACATGGCATTTCGTAAGTCAGTAGCTCTCAACTCTCATAGAAAGACACTTATCATAATCAGGTTTGCAGATGTAAAGAATATTTCCCATCAATTCATAAGCATTTCATTAAGTAGCACAAAGTACGATATGTTTCCAAGTAATGAGCATGTCGTATTTGCGATGCTTTCTACAATGGAATGTCAATAGCGAGGATAATGGCCTTCTTTTTTCTCCCCCGTGCGTCTGAAAGGCACACACAAATGGCTTTTTTCCAGGCGATTGTCGCGCAGCTGGGTGCCCACGACGCATTACGTGCAGGTGGTCACTTAACTTTCTTACCGAAATATTTACGACACCAGTTTGCACTACAGTGACAGTCTCATACACAAATAAAATTTCACAAGTCGAGAAATTACAGTAGAAAAGTGTAGAAACAAAATCCTATAAATATAACAGTGTCCAAAAAATTTTCGACAGCATTGTAATACATTCACGCATGTACACACATTTCATAATTCTTAAAGTACGATTCTTGGTTTCCAACATCCTTTTTCACATATCAGGGACCCTAACCACTACTCATTATTCATATACGTATTCGTCGACACTTCTTCAATATTTCATGAAAATAAATACGTAGCATAATCAAATTCCTCATATATGGTAGCATCATCTTATTGATCATTAACATACCTCAACAGCATAATACACATCGTCGTCGTAATAATAAAATCATAACACCTCAGTCAAATCTTGAAATCGTCGTAGCTTTCTGCAATAATTTCAAAACCTAAAGAAAATTCTCTGCTCATTTAAATAGTGTCATCTACCTCAAATGTACTATAAAAATCATGATCCCATATCAAATATATCATTCAAAGCTCTCATAGTATCACAATGGTTCCGAAAAAATATGAACAGTTCACAAAGTACAGATAAAATACAATTTCATAAGTATGAAACTATCCAACTGTGTAATTGCGTAAACATGTGTCACTGATGTAGTAAAAAAAATGTTTGTCTCTCAGTTAAATGATCAGATAGCTGTGTAATTTATGTGTTAGAGAAATATGGTACTGAAGTGTAAAGTTGTATAAGCAAATACCATATTAGCTAGGGCTCCTTGTGCTTGCCAAACACATGGTACACAAAGTAAGCGTGTACCCCCCTGAGGATTAATGTAATTATACCCTCAGGTGTTACAGATTACAGCAATGGAATGAAATGTATCACGGAAAACTTCTTTGTAATTGAAAAATCTTGAAAAATAAATGGTTTAAGTACAAAATGAATCACTCAAATGCGTGTCCTGTAGCGCTAAATGTGCATCTTGCTGTAAGATAATTCTGTAGAAGTGTCGTAGTTATCGTCCTCTGTAAGCAAAGTTCTGCTGAAGTCAATGTACTTACCCCAACATAAACGAAAGTTAAATGCTTTGCGCATAGATATCGTAGTTATTACGTACCTTACGGTGATCAAGAAAGTACCATAATGTAACGTACTGTTGTGCTACGGAAAAGGCTATCTCATTGTAGCTATACCACAAAAGTTACTACTAAAAAAATGTTTTACTTTCCAGAATAATACAGAAAAACTGTGCAGATATAAAACAGAAACACTGCAAAAGCAACATTGTAAATTGTCACTCATTAGTAGCGTCGTGATAAAATCGTGTAGCTGTCACATAAACTAATCACTGTCTCATCTGGTATCTCACAGAAAGTACTTTAAATCCAGAATGTATTTTCAATTAAACCAAAATGTTGCATTAAAATCTCATTAGCAGTACCAGTATATGTTCTAAGTATGTAAGCCTTATAGTCGTTACGTAATCGTGCAACTAACAAGCAAGAATGTACACACACAATAACACTGTGACGTCTGTTCACTATAACAATGCATTCGTAATTTCTGTTTAAATAAGTTCTCTTGGTTCTTGATTGGATATTTAACTTCAAACATTGTTGCATGGTAACAGTTTCTAAGTCTGACAATGCATACTAGAAATGTGAAGTGAAAAGTTTTATGGCAAAGACAAAGTTAAAAAGCAGATTATCTTTCAATAAACGGTTTTACATGTGAAATGTGGTGTAAACCTTTACTCTTCCTAGTACACAGAGTTTCAACTTCAACGCAATTATCATGTGGTATACGTCGGATTCTATAAGGTCCATTGTAAATCAGAAAGAATTTGTGACTCAAGTGTTTCTTCTTATGTGACAATGAATGAGCTTTAATGAGAACTTTCTGACCAACATATAATTTCTTTGCATTTGCTTTACCGTGTAGTTTTCTCCTTTTGTCTGCTGCAGATTTTATATTTATAATAGCCAAATCAATTATGTCTTTGTGTCGAAGTTTACGTGTATTCGGGAAAGGTACAAGCTCTCTGATTCTGTTCGGTGGTTCTTCATTCGTCAGTACAAGAGTAGGTGGTAAAGCAGTGGAGTCGTGAGGCATTTCATTCAGCACGTTTTGAAATAAGTGTAAATATCTGTCCCAATGCTGATGCTTTCTGTGACAATAAAGTCTGCAAAGCTTATTGATTTCTTTCATAATCCGTTCAGAGGGGTTGCAATGTGGTGAGTACAATGAAATAAAAACAGGTTTGATTTTATGATTCCGAAGCATGCGTGACCAAGCAGCAGATCTGAATTGCGGTCCGTTATCTGAAATGACTTTAGCAACGTGGCCAACTTCACGTAAGAAATTTTTAACAAAGGCGTTAGATACAGACTGTCCAGTGGCTTTACGTAACGGAGTGAAAGAAACAAATTTTGAAGTAAGTTCAACAGCGACTAGAACGTACGAAAATCCATTACATGTTCTGACAAGCGGTCCCAAGAGATCAACAGCAGCAAATTCTTTTAATTTAGAAGGAATAATAGGAAACAGCGGAGCACGATGGGAGATAGTAGATGGTTTCGCCTTTTGACAAAGTTTACAAATAGACAAGACTCTTCGAATTCTCTTTTCCATATTGTTAAAATAACAAGTCGTTCGAAGAACATGATAACATTTTCGTGGGCCAAAATGTGCATAGCTGAAATGAATGTACCAAATGAGCTTATTAACAAAATCGTCTGGAATGCAAAGTACCCATAGCTTGTCATCAACAGTGCAGCGTTTGAAGAGTATGTTGTTTCTAACCAGGTAATAATGCCGAATCTGTGTGTCTTTTCATGCCATTTACTTTTGATGTCTTTCCAAATCGGATCTTTATCTTGTTCATGAGCAATGTCCTTTAAAGATGTGGTGATGAAGTTTTCAAAGGCGACTTTCTGAATGTAAAGAATACTGAAATTTTTCTCGAGGTTGCCTTCTGTGTTACTTTTCTCAAGCCCAGCCGGTGCGCGTGACAGTGCGTCCGCAACAATGTTCTCCTTGCCGGGAATGTAGACTATTGTGAAGTGGAATTCTTGCAGAAACAATGCCCAACGTTTTAACCTGTCATGATTTAATTTTGAAGACATAAGAAATTGTAATGCGCGATGATCACTGTATACTTTTACGTGCTTACCAGAAAGAAAGAAATGGAATTTGTTAAATGCCCAAACGATAGCTAAAGCTTCTAATTCAGTAACGGAATAATTTTTTTTTTCAGATTTTGTTAGCACTCGGCTAGCAAAAGCAATGGTTTTCTGAACAGTAGTGTCATTTTCTATGGCATCTTGAAATAAATGGGCACCAAGCCCGACTTTAGAAGAATCCGTGCTAAGGCAGAAATCTTGTGACAGATCTGTATAAGCTAGTATTGGCGTGTTAAGTAGCGATTCTTTCAAAGAATTGAATTCCAACTGTGCTTGTTCGTTCCAGTTTCAAATAGTATTTTTTCCAGTGAGAGAACAAAGTTTTGGTGTAACTAGAATAACTAGAATTTGCATATTTAGAAAACGACGGTAAAAATTTACGAGACCTAGAAAACTGCGGACTTGTTTTTTTGTGGATGGAACTGGAATGGCTCTGATTGCTTCTAACTTTTCAGGATCTGGCTGAATGCCTTCAGAAGAAATAATATGTCCCAAAAACCTCACCTTTGACCTACCGAATTCAGACTTTTCCATGTTAACTGTAATTCCAGATTCTGCAAAAATACGTAACAAACTGTTAAGGATGCGATTATGTTGTTCCCATGAAGCTTCTGCTATTAGAATATCGTCCACATATAAGGTGATGTTACGTTTTAAGAACTCAGGTAATATGGAATTTAGCCCGCGAATGAATGCTGCCGAAGAAATGTTCAAACCAAAAGGAAGTTTCCGAAACTGATAACAAACACCGAAAAAAAGCTGTGTATTTTCTACATTCTGGATGAAGTTCGATTTGATAAAAGCTGGATCTGAGATCAATGGAAGACAACACTTTTACACCATTAAAATTTTGAAGAAGTTCTTCCAACGTTTGCGGTCTGTCTGTTTCAGGAATGATGATAGTATTGATTTGTCTCGAATCTAAGACAAGCCTGATCGATCCATTTTTCTTCTCAACAACATGTAATGGATTGTTGTATGAGCTTACTGCAGGCTCAATAATGCCCTCGTCAAGCATAGACTGTATTTCTGTTCTAACACGGTCCCTATAATGTGCTGGAATTACATATGGTCTAACACAAAATTTAGTATGCTCACGAACACGAAATTGGTATTGAAATCTCTTGATTGTTTCTGTTTTGTGAGTAAAAACTGTGGAATGTGCTTGTAAAATCTCGAAAAGGTCCTGCCTATCACTGTCACTACAATTGTCAATTGTTTGAATTTTATTCTGAATTAACTCATTAGTTTCAAATATGCCGTCGATATCATCCCTGTCAGTACTTGCACAGGGATTGTTAGTGTCTAGTTCCGTAGAAAATTCCCAACTGTTGTCTAATAGAAGGTAAAGCCGATTAATATCCCCGTCATGGATTCAGAGCCAATCTTCAAGTTTCAAAGCTATTGACTTACCTTCTTTCTCTTAACTTATTTCAGCATCGTGAAAGTTTAAGATTGCTTTGTACTCATTAAAAAAGTCTACTCCCAGTATAATTTCCGTCGACAATAATGGGACAATAAGAAAGTTCATAGAGAAGCTGTGGCTTAGACAACAGAATTCTAAGTTGGTTTGTTGGCGTACATCTAGACTTTTTCGAATAACTGCACTTTGTAATTTAATCTTACGTAACGGAAGTGTGGGGCAATCGTTCGATTTGTTGCATTTGCTAAAAGCTGTTTCACTAATTACTGAAATGGGACTGCCAGAGTCAAGTACTGCAGTAAATTTTACCTCATTTACTGTAATGTGAATCACAGGATATGCAATGTTGTTATGTTTTACGTTGTGTTCCTGGAGTAAGATGTCCCTAATGTCTTCCATTTTTACGTAATTACTAGCTACGGCAGCTGCGTCATCAGTATCATAAGTACGTTTTGTGGCTGCCAGCGGTATGAGTCATTGCCTATTGTGTCTTTGTTGGCGCGCGTCGTTATTGGGATTCGTAGACCTAACTTCTACAAATTCACCTTGTCGAGAGGGCCCTGCTCTGTTTGAATCCCGCCAGTTCTGATGCAATTCAGGGCTGTCGTTACGATCATATCGTCTATCGTCATGTCGGTAGATTCCATATCTTTCTTGACGGTCACGTGGTGGAGAATTTCTCCCTGAATCGTAACTGCACGCTGGACTGTTGCGTCTAAAGTTATTCTGTCTCCCTTGATAATAATTATTTTGGTTCCCAAATTGTCTGTTTCTCTGATTGTCTCTGTGATAGTTACTACCGCGGAGAGGTGATCTTTCCCTGTAATTATTACTACTCTGCCAACGGTTGTCATATGGGTGGTGTCTGTTTTGGTCACGATTTGTGTTGTGAGAATAGCCTTGTCGTGTATTATTTCTGTCATCGCGGAATTGTAACAGATGTGACCTGTAATTGTTGTGCTCCTGTTTTCGCGTTCCGCGATTCTCAGTGTCAATTTCCAGTTCTTGTAACAGTCCCTGAAAAGCTTCAATGTCGTCTTTGCAACGTCCTGCCAAAATAATATGTCGTAAATGTTCAGGCAATTTGATTAAGCAAATGCGGAAGAGTTCTGAGTGGCTGTATGGGTTTGAAAGATACTGATTCTTATGCAACATGTCTTCAAAATATTTCATAAGACTGGAAAATTCAGATTGTTCGAAATGTTTCATCATTATGATGCTATGTTTTACTCGGTCTTGTGTAGCTTGAGACCAATACGCTGAGAGGAAGGCATGATAAAATTCTCCTTCACTGTGGCAATCGTGAATGACCGTTCGCATTCTTACAGCTTGTTCATCCTCTAAATAGCCACACATAAATTCTAACCTGTGCTCCAATGACCAATTGGAAGGAAAACAATGAGAGAATTGATGAAGCCATGCTTGTGGATGAATGTCATTGTCAGAATTCTTAAATGTTTTGAATTTACGTGTAGTAATGAACAGCTTATAGCCAAAATCATCGTGTCGGCGAGTCGCACATCGCTCATTGTTACTTCGTTTCGGCGGTTCCATCTGAAAATCCAATGCGCCGTGCCAATTTCTTTCATAATTTCCGAAGTGTCCTGTGTTATTATTTTGTGGTTGTTCCGTATTTCTATGTCCCTCTTCCCGTACTGGAGTGCGAGTGTCCTCTGAAATATGTAATTCTTGTATTACTTGTGCCAACTGATCTTGTACTTCCCGGATTTCTCTTTTGTACTGTGTATTGATTTGATTTTGATTTTGTTTGAATTTTTTAATTTGTTCATACTCTTCAGTGTCCGTGAAGGCTACAGGTCTTGTGTCATTCAGATCATCATCTACCTTTGTAGATAAGTTAGTGAACTGATCTGCAAGTTCGGCTACTTTATCCGTTAGTGAAATTATTTCCTCTGTGTGTTTTTCTGAACCAAGTTTCAGAGTGTCCATTTGTGTTGAAATCGTATCTACTGTGTCTTTTAAGTTTTCCTGAGTTTTTGCAAGTTGCGTAACTGAATCGGTAGATGCAAATGAGTCAATTTTAGCTTGCAAGGCGTCGTGATTTTCATGAACAATAGTTTGCAGTTCTTTTATGGCTGCTTCGTGATTCTGTAATGCATTTTCATGACGCGAAAAAATGGGTTGGAAATGCTCACAAATTTGTGTTTTTACGTCGTTACAGACTTTTTGACATTTCGATTCGATTTTATGTAACTAGTAGTTAAATCTTCACGTGTTTGTTCAAGCATGGTGTGAAGATTTTGTTCCATTGGGTCTAACTGTTGCTGTGTTTGTCTGTGGTGCTGTTCCATTGTGTCTAACTTTTGAAGACTTTGTTCCGTTGTGTCTAACTTTTGAAGATTTTGTCCCATTTGTTTCTGATTTTGTTCAAGCATTGTGTCTAACTTTTTAAGATTTTGTTCCATTGTGTCTAACTTTTGTAGCCTTTGTCCCATTTGATGCATTAACTGTAATAACAATGCACTGCTGTCTGAAACATGTTCCTCAGTGCTATTCGGCAGTGCATTTGAACCGGCAATATTCGCATTTTGGAAAGCAGAAAATGTGTCTTGATTTATTTGATAAAACGGTGAGGACGTAAAACCTGAATCTACAGTATTTGCAAGATTGTGTCCTGTCATTTCGGAATCCTGAGGCGAGCTGTTGCCGACCGATCGATCGATAATGCTTCCCTGTTCACTAATTGTTTCACTGTCTACACCATTATTTGCCGCCCGCTCCATTTTCCTATGCACAATTACCAAATTACTACTTTGAATGTCTGTTAATTCATTACACAGTGGTGCTGGCAAGCTACGCTCGTCGTCACTATTATTTCTCAGTTTACTTTGGAACCTAGTGTTACGTTTTTCACATGCCATTATTGTCACAATATTTCACACGATAACACAGAAAAGCACATCTTGAAGGGCAAAATAAGAAAACACATTCACATAGCACTGAAAATAATATCTAGTTAATTGCAAGCGCAGCTGCGAAATACTTTGTGCAAATCTACATGCATGCCACAACAAAAATGAAAGACTGCAACTACAAAGGAGATTCTCTCTACAATTACGCGCTAGCAATAAACAATAGCTACATAAATTACACAAACTACAAGAAAAAAATCAGAAGATTCCAGTGAGGTATCCTCGGCTAAGGGTCGACATATGAAACGTCCCCTTTGATCAATTATACATGACTGTCCTTAAACCGACACTCAATATTTTTAGCGCAACGCAATCTGACTTTCAATAATCCCTACAAAAGAATAGCCCGGACTAATATTAACCTATACCTTTCACAAACCACTTACCTCACCAAAAATCTTCGTTACTCGCACTACTGCAATACAGCGAGCGCCACTACTCGCCAGCTAAATAAAAGATTCAAACTACTGAAGGCACTAACTACTGATAGGCATAGTTAGCAAATGAAAGATTTTGATAGAGAACAAACAATGTATTTACCTTAATAGTCATAATATATATAGCAGTTCATGACATCCAGTCTTACAAATTTCAAAACTCCGCCATCTCTATCCCCACATCCACCACTGCTGGCGGCTCACCTCCAACTGCGCAACGCTACGCGCTGCTCACATCCAGCTGCCCAACACTACAACGGCAGACAACAATGCAAACCAACCACAGACTGCACACATCACAGCCAGTGATTTTCATACAGAGCGCTACGAGGTGTTACCAATATAAAAACCTAAATAGCCTACTTACAAGATGTCTGCGAGCTGTGTAACTGAGTCGGAACATGGGGACCACCCCAGTATTCAGCTAGAGGGATGTGGAAAACCGCCTAAAAACCACGTCCCGGCTGGCCCTCGTCGTTAATGCGCCGGGCGGATTCGACCCGGGGCTGGCGTCTACCCGACTCCAGGAAGCAGCACGTTAGCGCTCTCAGCTACCCTGTCGGATACTCATTATCAAATACTGTATGATACAGTTCCCTACAGTTTGATGAACAAAGTAAGAGCATATGGATTATCAGACCAATTGTGTGATTGGATTGAAGATTTCCTAGATAACAGAACGCAGCATGTCATTCTCAATGGAGAGAAGTCTTCCGAAGTAAGAGTGATTTCAGGTGCGCCGCAGGGGAGTGTCATGGGACCGTTGCTATTCACAATATACATAAATGACCTTGTGGATGATATCAGAAGTTCACTGAGGCTTTTTGGGGATGATACTGTGGTATATCGAGAGGTTTTAACAATTGAAAATTGTACTGAAATGCAAGAGGATCTTCAGCGAATTGACGCATAGTGCAGGGAATGGCAATTGAATCTCAATGTAGACAAGTGTAATGTGCTGCGAATACATAGAAAGAAAGATCCTATATCATTTAGCTACAATATAGCAGATCAGCAACTGGAAGCAGTTAATTCCATAAATTATCTGGGTGTATGCATTAGGAGTGATTTAAAATGGAATGATCATATAAAGTTGACCGTCGGTAAAGCAGATGCCAGACTGAGATTCATTGGAAGAATCCTAAGGAAATGCAATCTGAAAACAAAGGAAGTAGGTTACAGTACGCTTGTTCGCCCACTGCTTGAATACTGCTCAGCAGTGTGGCATCCGTACCAGATAGGGTTGATAGAAGAGATAGAGAAGATCCAACGGAGAGCAGCGCGCTTCGTTACAGGATCATTTAGTAATCGCGAAAGCGTTACCGAGGTGATAGATAAACTCCAGTGGAAGACTCTGCAGGAGAGACGCTCAGTAGCTCGGTACGGGCTTTTGTTGAAGTTTCGAGAACATACCTTCACCGAAGAGTCAAGCAGTATATTGCTCCCTCCGACGTATATCTCGGGAAGAGCCCATGAGGATAAAATCAGAGAGATTAGAGCCCACACAGAGGCATACCGACAATCCTTCTTTCCACGAACAATACGAGAATGGAATAGAAGGAGAACCGATAGAGGTACTCAAGGTACCCTCCGCCACACACCGTCAGGTGGCTTGCGGAGTATGGATGTAGATGTAGATGTAGATGTAGAATATAATCTGGGTAATATGCACGTCGTGGATTACGCTGCCTCTAGACACATACACACGGTTTCTGACCGTAATCCTTGATTTATGTTGTTAAACGCGTAACGTAAGATTATACACTACTAACAGTCTGGTTTAACTCGAAAGGCTGTGTGTGGCCCTCTCACGTTGGCGGTCGCGTGCCGGCCGGAGCGCGCGCCGCGCCTGCCGTTCGTTCACCTCTCGGCCGCCTCTATCGCTGTGTCTCGCGGCGCCGCGCGGCATCGACCGGAAGCAAGGGCGCCGCGTCAAGGAATGTGACCCTAGGTCGCTGATTACGGCCGCGCTGCTGCCGTCTCTGCCCCACTCTCTGCAGCCCTATGTCGTACTGGTGATAGGGAGCCGGCATTAAACCGCTAATAACTAGCCTAACACCAGGGAGGTTTCCAACGTTTGAGCAAGGAACAATCTCTAGAGCTTGTGTTCGATTTGCGGGGTGACAATTATCGAACTACACTACTGGCCATTAAAATTGCTACATCAAGAAGAAATGCAGATGACAAACGGGTATTCATTCGACAAATATATTATACTAGAACTGACATGTGATTACATTTTCACGCAATTTCGGTGCATAAATCCTGAGAAATCAGTACTCAGAACAACCACCTCTGGCCGTAATAACGGCCTTGATACGCCTGGGCATTGACTCAAACAGAGCTTGGATGGCGTGTACAGGTACAGCTGCCCATGCAACTTCAACACGGTACCACAGTTCATCATGAGTAGTGACTGGCGTATTGTGACGAGCCAGTTGCTCGGTCTCCATTGACCAGACATTTTCAATTAGTGAGAGATCTGGAGAATGTGCTGGCCAGGGAAGCAGTGGAACATTTTCTGTATCCAGAAAGGCACGTACAGGACCTGAAACATGCGGTCGTGCATTATCCTGCTGAAATGTAGGGTTTCGCAGGGATCGAATGAAAGGTAGAGCCACGGGTCGTAACACATCTGAAATGTAACGTCCACTGTTCAAAGTGCCGTCAATGCGAACAAGACGTGACCGACACGTATAACCAATGGCACCCCATACCATCACGCCGGGTGATACGCCAGTATGGCGATGACGAATACACGCTTCCAATGTGCGTTCACCGCGATGTCGCCAATCACGGATGCGACCATCATGATGCTGTAAACAGAACCTGGATTCATCCGAAAAAATGACGTTTTGTCATTCGTGCACCCAGGTTCATCGTTGAGAACACCATCGCAGGCGCTCCTGTCAGTGATGCAGCGTCAAGGGTAACCGCAACCATGGTCTCCGAGATGATAGTCCATGCTGCTGCAAACGTCGTCGAACTGTTCGTCCAGTTGGTTGTTGTCTTGCAAACGTCCCCATCTGTTGACTCAGGGATCGAGACGTGGCTGCACATGCGGATAAGATGCCTGTCATCTCGACTGCTAGTGATACGAGGCCGTTGGAACCCAGCGCGGCGTTCCGTATTACCCTCATGAACCCACCGATTTCATATTCTGCTAACAGTCATTGGATCTCGACCAACGCGAGCAGCAATGTCTCGATACGATAAACCGCAATCGCGATAGGCTACAATCCGACCTTTATTAAAGTCGGAAACGTGATGGTACGCATTTCTGCTCCTTGCACGAGGCATCACAACAACGTTTCACCAGGCAACACCGGTCAACTGCTGCTTGTGTATGAGAAATCGCTTGGAAACTTTCCTCATGTCAGCACGTTGTAAGTGTCGCCACCGACGCCAACCTGCTCTGAAAAGCTAATCATTTGCATATCACAGCATCTTCTTCCTGTCTGTAGCACGTCATCTTCGTGGTGTAGCAATTTTAATGACCAGTAGCGTATATGAAATAAAATCGTCATAGCTTCTGAACGGTTTGCGTTAGGGCGTTCAAACTGCGCGGTTGGCCGCGGGGCGTGTTTGGAATTAGTATTGTTCATTCGATTTGGTTTAGCGACGAAGCCCACTTTCGTTTGGATGCGTTCGTCAGTAAGCAAAAGTGGCGCATTTGCGGCACTGAGAATCCACTTTTCGCTCTCGAGAAGTCTCTTGACCCTCATCTGGTGACTTTGTGGTTTGCAATGTCCAGTCACGGAATAATCGGTGCGATATTCTTTGATGGCAAGATGACTACCGAACGGTAAGTGATGTTTTTGGAAGATAATTTGATCCTCATTATCCAAAGTGACCTTGATTTTGACAGGATGTGGTTCATGCAAGACGGAAATGGACCTCATCGAAGCAGGATAGTGATGTCCTCGGGGAGCACTTTCGGGACCGTATTCTGGCTCTGGGGTCCCCACAGGTCATTGGCATGGGCCTTGATTGGCCGTCATATTCTTCGGATCAGAACACCTGCGACTCCTTTTTGTGGGACTGTATCAAAGACCAGATGTACCGCAATAACCCCAAAACCATTGTTGAGTTGTTTAGCTGAAAACAGCCATTCAGGAGGTCATCGACGCATCGATATTCCGACACTCCAGCGGGTCATGTAGAATTTCTCAATTCGTCTGCGCCAATGACGGCAGGCGTATCAAACATGTCGTAACCTACATCCGAATAACTGTAGCGACGTTTACATGCTGAATAAAGTGTTCGCATGACTTAATTTGTAACTAATTTACATTTTTTATATGGTCCAATAACTGTCGCGCTGTATCTACACTATGCAACAGAATTAGAGGTTCACTTTCTCGAAACCCCATAACTCGCATTCCGAAGAAAAAATTCGAAATTTGGCTCGAAGATACTTATAAGCTACCCCTATGGTGGCGCAAAAACATGGCGGCCAGCGACATCATCCTCGGGTTCAGCGACGCTTCAAACAGAAATCTGTCGACAAATGCGGTAGAATGGAAACAGCTCAGAAGCTCATGCCAGCTTTAAGGTGGGTTAATGATGTCACACTGGCATCAAGTTTCACCGCAA
This sequence comes from Schistocerca serialis cubense, assembly GCF_023864345.2. Taxonomy (NCBI): domain Eukaryota; kingdom Metazoa; phylum Arthropoda; class Insecta; order Orthoptera; family Acrididae; genus Schistocerca; species Schistocerca serialis. The sequence continues at coordinate 374,124,150 of NC_064643.1, read as the reverse complement.
TTCTGCCCAGCTCCACCTTGGACGTGTCATACGATGAAAAGACCATCACAGTCCGTCTTACCAAAATTTCACACTTTGTTTTGCCGCCTCTGCGATGGAGGGCAGAACCGCGACACCCGGCGATCAAAGTCCGTGCTTTTCTTATGGGTGGCGGACGGAAATAATTCAGAGATACCGTCACTCAAAATCGACACGAAAAGGCCTCAGGGGGTGTTATACAGGGCATCAACGAAACCACTCCTTCACTTGGAGCGTTGCTTTTCACACATTTCGCCGTCGAAATCGACAGTTTGCAATGCGATAAGCAACAGGATGAATACTTGACGACGTTCGACACTGCTGACACCATACAGCTGATTCAACCTCACTCCAGGGACATTGTGGGGCTGCAACCCCTTTCAACGTGATCTGACCCTTTGGAGTGTAGTGGAACCGCAATTTTTGCTCTGGCATACAGGATGGGACTACTAGGGACCGTTGAGAGCCATTCGACGAAATATAAACAGGATCGGAAGCAGAGAAGTCGTTTTATACTTTCTGAGCGCTCCTGTTTCACGGTCTTCTTTGGCGTGATCACGTGCGAATGGATTGATGCTACATTGTGATGATTTGCGTGAATAAGACAAAGTGTCCCTCTAAGACCCCTCTTCCCCGCCAGTTCGGCAACACACTTTTGTTGAGCACTTTAAAAATGTACCTGTCGGAACGTTTGACAAAGTTCAGTCTCGGGTTAGATTCCCGGCCGGGTTGGGGATTTTCTCTGCCAGGGGACTAGCTATTTGTGTTGTCCTCGCCCTTCCATAATCATTCGAAAAGTGGCTAGATTGGGCTGCGTACAGCTTGGGAATCTGTATGGGCGCTGATAACCGCGCAGTTGAGCGCCCCAAAAACCAAACATCACCGCCAATTCATTCTAGCGGCTGCTATAGCGGCTGAAGGTAGGCAAACCGCATCTAAGTGATGTCGAAGGGATTTCCTCACTCTTAGGCGTTAGAGAAGCCGCGGGACTATACTGGTGTCGGGCAGGTACGTTTTTAAAGTGGTCAGCAAAGGTGCGTGGGTGGCACTGAGTGTGTTGACGAACTGGGAGGTGTTAGAGGGACCCTTTGCTCTTTTATTCATGCACAGGAGCCACAGGAGAGAGCGAGGCAGAAGCATTGAAAAGGCACAAAACCCCTTCGCTGCTTCCGACCACGTTTAAATTTCGTCGAATATTTATGAACGGTCCCTAATGGTTCCATCTGTATAACGCGGCAAAAATTGCGATCGCGCTACGTTCCAAAAGGCTCAGATGGCGAGCAATGGGGTAGCAGCCCCACGATGTCCTTAGAGTATGGCTGAAACGCTCAAAGGGAGGCTGCAATGTTGAACGATGTCGAGAATGTCGTCCTGTTGCTCTTCGCACCACAAACTGTCGTTTTTCTATCGCGAAACGTGTGAGGATCAACGCCCCAAGGGAAGTAATGGTTTCACTGACGCCTTTTAACTAGCCTACAGAGGCCTTTTCGCGTCGATTCCGGGCGACAGTGACTTTGAAATGTTACCCTCGGCCACCCATAAAAAAGATGCGCGATTTCAACACCATGTGTCGCAGGTCTACCCTCCATCGCAGAAGCGGCAAAAGAATGGGTGAAATGTGGGTATGAGGAGATGTGATGACCTTACTATCATGTGAAACGTAGGTACCTTTGAGCCAAGTTTCAGACTTATTCCTTGGAATGGGAAAAAATTATGGGGTTTCGAAAAAGTGATCCTTTAATTTTGTTGCTCAGTTTTTCTTTGCTTTCGCCACATTCATTCATTCATATCATTTTTACCATTATGGACAGTGTTTGAACTCAAATATCTCATGATGCCACAATTTTCACTTCATTCCTATCTTCGTTTTCTCTTCCCAAAATCTCATCCTTTGACTATGCTCTTGTTTCCTTTGTTCCGTCCATAATGGTCCCGTCTTCCGCTTCTCATTTACCATAAATTTTGCGTTCCTAATTTTGTTCCTGAATTCCTTTCTGTCTTTTATCATTTGTTTGTTGACCCCCAGCTGCCTTATGTCTTCCTCTATTTCATGATGCCAGTTTGTTTTAAGGCTTGAATGTTTTACTACATCAAAGATTCTCTTTGTAAATCTGATGTCGTCTTCTCTGTATGTGTCCATAGAAATTTAGTCTGCGTTTTCTGTTCATGTATGTGAGTCTATCAGTGTGTTGGTATAACTCATTGGTAGGTCTTTTCATCCATATGCCATATTTGTGTATTGGTCCGAATATTTTCCTGAGAATTTTGCGTTCTATTTTTTTCTGTCTATATAATGCCTGATGCTCTAATTGTGGTCGTTTCTGACGCATATAGTGCTTCCGGTAAACAACTTTTTTGTAGTGTCTAGTTTGGCCTGTCTTGATATGCTTTTCTTATTGTAATGTGACCATGTGAGTTTCTATGCTTTCTGGAGTCTTTCTGTTTCGCCATAATGTTGTAGAAGTGGTCTCTGATACTGCGCGTTTATGATCGTGTTGTTGTATTGAAATTTATAGACTTCACACAAAAGTAAAAAATCGTTGCCCACATAATTGGTGTATTCTTAGGAACAGTCTGAAACCTGCTGGCGGTGTAGAACTACCACCATATTATTGTTGTGGTCTTCAGTATGAAGCTCTCCACTCTAGTCTGTCCTCAATAAGCCTCTTCATCCCTTCATAACCGCTACACCTTGCATCCCCGTGTGGACCTGCAACTGTACTGAAGCCTTTGTCTCTCTCTACAATATTTAGGCACCACACTTCTCTCTATAACAAAATTCACGATTCGTTGAGGTCTCAGGACGAGTCTCGTCAATCGAGACCACATTTTGTTCAAACTGTGCCACAAATTCATTTTCTCCGAAATTCGATTCAGCAGCTCCTCATTCGATGTTCGATATACCCATCTAATTTTCAACATTCTTCTGCAGCGCCACATTTTAAAAGCGCCTTTTCTCTTCTTCTTTGATTTGCTAACCGTCCACGTTTCACGTATGTGCAAAGGGTATACTGTATACAAATACCTCCAGAAAACACTTTCTAACAATTAAATTTATTGAAATGTCAATGGACGCCGCAGAATAAAGGAACAACTAAATGGGCATGGAAAAGTACAGGGTATTTATCACAAGTCTTTTGTCACTTCACAAGAGTTCAATAATATATTAATGCACAGATAACTCTTATGATTCAGCTGCCTGGCAAAAAACACATTTCTTCTGAATTCTCTTCCTCGTCTTACCACCATACATATAGAGCATTTTTCAAGCATACGTTAAAAAAGGAAACTCTTCAACTCAGATTTACAGCTAAACAGAACACAAATAGATTCAGTATAAATAAATAAAAGCTAAATTTTTTATAACACTGGCCAAAGTTGAATCAAATAATTCTTAAAACTTATTTGTTCAATCAGAGAAGACTCTTGGGCATATTCAAGTCACTGACGCGGAAAAATAATAAAATACCGTTTAACAATTGAGCATTACATCAATATTAAAACTACTACGTTAAAAATCAAACTTCAGGCAGGATAACTACGGATGGGGCAGGCAGGGCAGGTTAGGTCTGAATAAGATGGTTTAGAATAACGGGCACAGCTCGTTAAATTAACGCCCGATTGCTAAGACATAGAAACACAACTTATGAGTGATGCCACAGCAAGGCAGGAGGCCGGAATGTCTCAGAGGCAACGGTGAGATGAGAAGCGGCGCGCCACCCGTGCGCACGTATACAGCCGAAACCGACAAGCTACGCCCGATGAACCGTCGGATAACAGATAACACTCCGGAGCAGCGCCTCCAAACGCTACGAACAACTCGGAAGGCAGAGAGAAAACAAACAAATATATAATTCATGCATAATAATAACAGATCACGTGAAAGTGCTCAGATCAAGATAGAAAGCTCAATGTGAGCGTGGCCCCAAACTCCAGCCGAACCTTAAGTGTAACAATAAGAATTATACAAAAAGAATTACTAAAGGATTAACCGATTAATCTAACAATAAAATATTACAAGTTACCGTAATAACCAGAAAATCATATGGTCCGCAGATACATTAACTTAAGTGTTTTAAAGGTAACAGGCAAATCTTGAGGACTAATACTCAAATTGCAATAGTAATTATATTTGAAAGAATAAATATTAATTTTCTTGAAAGGAGCAAAGTCTCACCAGAGTTATGGAACTCAATGACCCACACAAGTCGAGATTAACAAGGCCCCTAGCGTTTGCTTACCACAGCCACAGGCAATTTTATTGTCGCTACATCAGTCAGGGAAGCAACTACTTCCAACTTGTAATTAAAAGAAATTTTAAAACACAGAAATATGGCAATCAAATAATAAAGTATAAATTCAAGTCTTCAAACGGGCAATAGAGCGTAGCGGCAGCAACTTCAACACAGGCATACATGCGTCAATCAAGTAACAAGTACCTTACCCCCAAAGGGCAGAACAGATGGCACCAGAAAATGAACAGCACTCCAACACCCACATCAGAAATTACGTCACGTTAATGTAGGGTAAATCGGTTGCGTCGATATTAGGCCCAAGTACTGGTAACTAACTCAACTCTAGCAACGACCGGGCGCCTAGACAATCGTGCGCCCATAAACTCCATGAACAGCCCACCGTACGTCACTCGTGCCTCTTATACACTCCTGGAAATTGAAATAAGAACACCGTGAATTCATTGTACCAGGAAGGGGAAACTTTATTGACACATTCCTGGGGTCAGATACATCACATGATCACACTGACAGAACCACAGGCACATAGACACAGGCAACAGAGCATGCACAATGTCGGCACTAGTACAGTGTATATCCACCTTTCGCAGCAATGCAGGCTGCTATTCTCCCATGGAGACGATCGTAGAGATGTTGGATGTAGTCCTGTGGAACGGCTTGCCATGCCATTTCCACCTAGCACCTCAGTTGGACCAGCGTTCGTGCTGGACGTGCAGACCGCGTGAGGCGACGCTTCATCCAGTCCCAAACATGCTCAATGGGGGACAGATCCGGAGATCTTGCTGGCCAGGGAAGTTGTCTTACACCTTCTAGAGCACGTTGGGTGGCACGGGATACATGCGGACGTGCATTGTCCTGTTGGAACAGCAAGTTCCCTTGCCGGTCTAGGAATGGTAGAACGATGGGTTCGATGACGGTTTGGATGTACCGCGCACTATTCAGTGTCCCCTCGACGATCACCAGTGGTGTACGGCCAGTGTAGGAGTAGGAGATCGCTCCCCACACCATGATGCCGGGTGTTGGCCCTGTGTGCCTCGGTCGTATGCAGTCCTGATTATGGCGCTCACCTGCACGGCGCCAAACACGCATACGACCATCATTGGCACCAAGGCAGAAGCGACTCTCATCGCTGAAGACGACACGTCTCCATTCGTCCCTCCATTCACGCCTGTCGCGACCCCACTGGAGGCGGGCTGCACGATGTTGAGGCGTGAGCGGAAGACAGCCTAACGGTGTGCGGGACCGTAGCCCAGCTTCATGGAGACGGTTGCGAATGGTCCTCGCCGATACCCCAGGAGCAACAGTGTCCCTAATTTGCTGGGAAGTGGCGGTGCGGTCCCCTACGGCACTGCGTAGGATCCTACGGTCTTGGCGTGCATCCGTGCGTCGCTGCAGTCCGGTCCCAGGTCGACGGGCACGTGCACCTTCCGCCGACCACTGGCGACAACATCGATGTACTGTGGAGACCTCACGCCCCACGTGTTGAGCAATTCGGCGGTACGTCCACCCGGCCTCCCGCATGCCCACTATACGCCCTCGCTCAAAGTCTGTCAACTGCACATACGGTTCACGTCCACGCTGTCGCGGCATGCTACCAGTGTTAAAGACTGCGATGGAGCTCCGTATGCCACGGCAAACTGGCTGACACTGACGGCGGCGGTGCACAAATGCTGCGCAGCTAGCGCCATTCGACGGCCAACACCGCGGTTCCTGGTGTGTCCGCTGTGCCGTGCGTGTGATCATTGCTTGTACAGCCCTCTCGCAGTGTCCGGAGCAAGTATGGTGGGTCTGACACACCGGTGTCAATGTGTTCTTTTTTCCATTTCCAGGAGTGTATATCTCTCTCTGTCTATGTCTCTCTCTCTCTCTCTCTCTCTCTCTCTCTCTCTCTCTTTCTCTCTCCGCACCCGACAGCTACCGGTTGCCTGCCGATGTGGTCAACAAGCTGCTCCAAGGAACTACAACCAACAAGCGATCAAACGGCTAGCAGTAGGAATATGGCGGTATCAGCTCAATTTTGATATAAAATTGATATAGAAATTAATTGAACTGATCAATTAATTACACCCCCGACCACACCCACCCACACTCCCGACCACGCCCACCCCCAGTCTCCCGATGACGTCATGTGTTTTCCTGACACTGCATGTGGGCCTCAGCCCCACCCCCTCCCCCCTCTCCCACCCTCCCTATTGCATGAAATTTCGAATTTTGGCGGGAATTTTGAATTTTGACGGGAATTCTTAATTTTGTTGGGAATTTCTTTGGCCCAGGGCTGTGCTTGTATCCTAACCCACCCCCACCCAGGAATTGGCACGAAATTAAAAATGGCAGTGCCCTTTCTTGAACTCGAATCTTGGTCCTTCTAGACAGAAAACCCATATGCACCCCGCTAACACAATTATACCACCAGAGGCACTTGGAAGTGACGGGAAATTAAGAATGGCGATGCCCTTTCAGGGACTCGAACCCTGGTTCTACTGGATGGAAAGCCCAAGTGTACAACCCAACACACAGAAACTGTCCAGATGCAGGAGCGGAAGGTTAGGTTAGTGTACTTTTTCTACTTTGGTCGGGAAAATGAAATACAGATAGATCCCAATTACGCAATTTATCATAGAAATCGGACCTAATTACACAACTATATGCGTAGTGCTACACAAGGACGGCCTAAAATCGCAAAACAGGTCAAAAACTGACGATATCATATCACTGGTGTTATCCTGCTTGGAAAAAAAATTCTCAATACCACTCAAAACTAGTGACAGACACATTCACACTTGATCGCTCACCCACAAACTGGCGCGAAAAAGGCAGGGGTGTAAGGTACTATTGTATTCTTTTTGACTGTAAATATGTTCTACTGACGAGATGCTGGTATTGGGCAGAGAGGAGTTTAAGAAATGTATTACCTGCAAGCATACAGCTGAGGGCAGTATCTATCGTTGTTCAACGTCAAAGTTCGCTACAGACGCCTGCTCAAAAACCACCAGCCAGCCCAGGTAACCGAAGCCAGCACACACTACCACAACTGATGGAAAAAATTCAACACACTTCTAATCACACTTCAAAATTGTCGTGAAAAAACCAGCACTCATAATGAAGGGTCATAATGCAACATATGTACTGGGGAAAATCGCTGTCCCAAAAGACTGAAAACTGTTAATATTTTTTTAAAAGGAGGTAAGGAAAGGAGATAAGGATCTTTATTGTCTGTAAGATCAATGGAGACTGTATGTTATATTACAGACAATAAAGACCCTTATCTCCTTTCCTTATCTCTACAGACCATAGTCTGCATGATTGCCCCAAACAACAGCCAAGGTAAGCCATGTTGAACCTCCAAACACAGCTTGTACATCAAAAGTGAAGTTAAGACGCAGTCCACGAAAAACACTTGGTCCTCCAATCAATTGGTGTTTGTTAAATTGCCCAGCCAGGTCAATATCAATGGCCTTCAACGACCTGTACACAGGTACACTGCGTCGCCAGCAATGTCTCTGCGACGTCTACGTTACCGTCGTCGCAGGCGACGCAGTGTACCTGTGTACAGGTCGTTGAAGGCCATTGATATTGACCTGGCTGGACAATTTAACAAACGCCAATTGATTGGAGGACCAAGTGTTTTTCGTGGACTGCGTCTTAACTTCACTTGTGATGTACAAGCTGTGTTTCGCTCGAGAGGCGTCCACAAACTGCTGAAAAATCGAGGCCTTCTTACCTCCCTTTATCCCTCCCCCCCTCCCTCTCTCCTTTCACCTATGGGGAGGACAAACGTTTTTTCAAATGGTCAGCTGCTTCATCGTATTTTGCGTGGTTGATAACCACCTTGAGGTGACGCTCCTTCGCCCAACACCAACCAAACGATAGGAGATAGAAGGACGGCCGCCCAAAGTACAACCTGTTCATCTAATATATAGCGACAGAGTCCCCACGCTTCACCCCCAAGGTCAGAGCGTAGCTGTGTCCGGCGACTACCACAGCAGACACGCCCCCTCCCCCACCCCTCCTCTTCCCCTCGCCACCAGCAGCTCGCAGTTCTGCGATGGAGAGCAATTGTATTTATCGTCAATGATTCTCTTCCTTGCGCTCTGTTAAACGTATTCCTCGAAAAGACTGGATCGCTCTGGAACAGCAACGAAATTCCGGAGAACGCTTCAGACCGCTTTTTAAATCGATTTAATTTTTTAATTGATCAATTTAATTAATTTGTGTATCAATTTGATATCAAAATTGCGATGATGCCACCACCTCTATACTACTGCCGCCACCCGGCGACTAGACAGAGACGAATCGCGCCAGTAGACAAGGATGTAAAAACACACAACGAGCCAACACGGCTCATTTATATTGGATGATAACAAATTTCTCTTTCCAGAATCGCTTTTCTTGCCGTAATCAGCCCACATTTTATAATGTCATTGGCAAAACACATAGTTTTTAATTCTTTTACCTGAACTTTAATTCACTTTCCAAATTTCTCCTGATTACTCAGGGTACAGACTGAATAACATAGGCGAGAGGCTGTAACTCCGTCTCACTTCTTTGTCAACTGCTGCTTCCATTTCCTGTCCTTTGCCTCTTATAATTACAGTCTGCTTTCTGGACAAACTGTAGATAACTATTTGATCCCTGTATATTATTCCTGCTACCTTCAGAATTTCGAAGAATATATTCCAATCACACTACCAACAGCCTTCTCTAAATCTACAAATTCTGTAAATACAGGTTTGTCGTTCTTAAATCTAATCAGTCTACTAAGATAAGTCGTAGGATCAATATGACCATGCGTGTTCCTACATCTCTCCGGAACGCAAAATGATCTTCCCTGAGGTCGGCTTCCACCAGTCTTACCCATTTTTCTGTAAGAAATTTGTGTCAGTATATCGCATTAAACTTATAAACTGATTGTTTGATAATATCACACTTGCCAGCACCTGCCTTCTTTGAAACCAAAATTATTACATTCTTCTTTAAACCAGAGGATATTTCGCCTCTGGTATATTTTGGATGCGAGAGAATTACTTCTTCTAATATTATAAAAAATTTAACTCCGCTCGAACAGGCCTTGAAGACCCAACAATACCGATCGTCCGCTGCGTCAACCTCAGCTCATGGGTGTCACTGGATGCGCACATGAGGGGGATGTGGGCAGCACACCCCTCTCCCAGGCGTATGTCAGTTTATGAGACCGGAGCCGCTACTTCTCAATCAAGTAGTTCCTCAGTTTGCCTCACAAGGGCTGAGTACACCCTGCTTGCCAACAGTGCTTGGCAGACAGGATGGTCACCCATCCAAGTGCTAGCCCAGCCCGACAGCGCTTTACTTCGGTGATCTGACGGCAAGCGGTGTTACCACTGCGGCAAGGCTGTTGGCATCTAGTACTATAAAAATAAATAGAATTCGTTGGAAACTTTGTCAGTTAAATAAAATGTGAGAACAAAGCCGTAACTTACTGAATGAGAGAAGATAGATACTGATAACAAGGCAAATACTGCCACTCAAAGTAGTACTGAATAAGAAATTAGAGAACGTAATAGCGACGAATACCCTGTGACGGGAATTATACATCCGTATCATTTACATCATATTTGAGTCAAAAGGAGGGCATCAGTGATGCAAGTGGCGCAAAAGCTAAACATCACCATGTGAATTGGCGGAGTGATTAATACGCTGCGCTTCCATTCGAGAGGAGCGGCCTTCGAAACCTCGCCCGGCCGTCCAAATTTAGGTTTCCTGTGGTTTCCCTATATTAATTATGTTTGCTTGGAAAATGTCACACTTGATTTCTTTCCCTATCTCTGCGCTGTCCGATAGTGTGCATCATACACAATGAGCTCGTCTCCTAGGGAACGAATTAACCCTGATATTTCTTCATTAAAACCTGCGCGTGTGATCTACAGAAACATGTAATGTGGCTCGGCGAGTCAACTTTTCAGCTTGGTTTCCCGCTGTTGCACGCTGTACTCTGCAGAAAACCATCCCCAACGAACCATCCAGGCTGTCGTTTGTAAGTAAGAAATCACTTTGGAGATTCCGAAATGAATTTTGTAGTCAGATTATTGTTTCCTGTGGGATTTGTGATAACACTGAAAGGAAGGACACCTGGTTAGGTGTGTGATAACCATTTTAAGTGACCATGTTCATTGACTGGCTCGGGCAGTGTTCACAGCGGGGTATTCCATCTGCAGCATACGATGATGTCCCCACTAAAACAGCTCTAAAGTCCAAGACTGGTTTCACGAACATGAGGACAGAATAAGGACTCTGTAAACTGTGTGTTGTGAATATAGTTAACGGCCCATTACGCACAAATCTACAACCATATTTAAGCATTCTATCACGTGACCATTACACAACTCAATACATGTGTTTACAAATGACCACCATTCAAGTTTAAACGTAAACTTCACGTATATACACGTACTAGAACACAGAGTAAAGTCTCATGGTCAGTTTGCCACCTCACATCAAAACTCTTGTATATTTCGTCAACAAATGTGAACAAATTTACAGCCACTTCACCACACCCGACGCCTTCGGTCAACCTTCCCCATTATCCACTTGTAATCTGCAAGAGAATTACAGTCAAACTTTATACAAGGAAAAATAACGGACCCGGTGTGAGCGACTGAAGGGGATGCAGTTTACGAGACTCTGTTCTTCATCTTGGTAAAACAATAATTTTTGAAGCACACATTTAAATGAAACGGTTTGGTTATAAACATTAACGTTACACCTTACTATCCAGTAACACGTATATGTTGAAAGGTGATTAGGAAGTAGTCGTACAATATAATATCAGATATTTCTCCCGTTTTTCCGGCCGGGATGGCCGAGTGGTTCTAGGCGCTACAGTCTGGAACCTCGCGACCGCTACGGTCGCAGGTTCGAATCCTGCCTCGGGCATGGATGTGTGTGATGTGCTTAGGTTAGTTAGGTTTAAGTAGTTCTAAGTTCTAGGGCACTGATGACCTCAAATGTTAAGTCCCATAGTGCTCAGAGCCATTTGAACCAACCATTTGATGAAATTCCCGTAGCGTTCTCGCTCTAGGTAACGACATGCTCTCTCACCAAAGTTGCTCATGCTCCCGCTTATTCAGGGGTTCGAGCGTTTATAGAGAATGCATATAATGCGTGCGGCAAAAATGAGTAACAATAACAGTATTTTTAAATTACTAGCAATATTCCTTTGCAGCTAGAATTCTGATGTTGCTTTACTTTCGGTGTATTCACATGTAACAAACTGCAAGGCAAATTTTGACGTCGGGTTGGACCATCCCCTGGTGAGTACTGGCCATTCTCGACACAAATAGAATCCCTTAAGAATAAGCATTTGTATCTAGACATATATTTATGGCAGATTTTTGTTTTAGTTTTGACCAGTAGAGTTTTCTATAGGAATATGGACCTCACTTGGTTTTAGAGGCCCCAAATAAATTTCATTATGACGCTGTTACAGAAAACTAATATCGTCTATATTAAATTATCATTGTTCCATCTCTAATGCCTTGTTGTCGACGGCACCTTAAACACTCACCTTTCTTCCTTTCTTTTGACTTAATCATCCGCTGGCGATGTTAACATAGCGGTTCCGACCCGTCTGGACTCCCTTCAACCAGTCAGATCTTTGATACAAAATTACATCTAAATCTGAGTATATGCTCCGCAAGTCAACTTATGTTCCTTGGCGGAGTGTAATTTGTGTACCACAGTCATTTACCCCATTTCGTGTTCCAAGCGCGAATGGTCTGCGGGAAGAACAGTTGTCGTTAAGCCAGCGTGTGAGCTCGAATCTCCCTGATTTTACTTTTGTGGTCTTTTCGCGAGATTAGCGTAAGTGGGGTACAATATATTTGTTGACTCTTCTAGGAAGTGCGCTCTCAAAATCATAACGCCTCTCTTTTATCGTCTGGCCTGAGATGACTGAGCATCTCTGAGACGTTTTCGCGATTACTAAATGAAACTGAAACGCTGCTCTTCTTTGGATCTTCTCTTTTCACTCTATCAATCCTATCTGGTACGGATCCCAGATTACTTCCCTCGTGGATGGACTGTACTTCTTGAGGATTCTTCCAATGGATCATTTTCGATTGGTTTTATGTGGTAGTTCCAATTTAAATCGCTCCATACGAATACTCCTAGATACTTAATGGATGTCACTGCTTCCAGTGGATGTTTTGCAATCGTGCAATCATACAATAATATGAGCATTTGGGTCGACCGTCAATCCCCGCATCAAGTGACGAACCTCTGCAGGTCTTCCTGTATTTCTAACGTTGTGACTTCTCTATATGCAACACCGTCATTCGCAAAAAGCCTCTTGGAACCTCCTATGCTATTCACTAGGTCTTTTATAGACATTGAGAAAAGTAATGGTATCTTTGAGGTATGTCCGAAGTTTCTTTTACGTCCCACACAGCAGGTCTGATATTGCACACCCTTGTATTTTGTTCATTGGGCGGCAGTGCGGAACTGTATAGAACATTTTCTGGATGTCAAAGAACACTGCATCAACCTTGGTACCGCTATCTGCTCCTTTCTGGGTCTCGGAAATGAGCAGAGCGACATGGGTTTGTTTGTAAATAATATTTCTGCTACCAGTCACGGTATTATTTTATTAATATTTTACGCGACGCGTTTCCGGAAATGATTCCCGTTTTCAAAAGCATTTTCTCTGCGTACTATGCAATTTTTTCAAACACAGGGAAAAACGCACGTGAAAATGGGAATCATTTCCGGAAACGTGTATGGTAAAAAAAAAAAAAAAAAAAAAAAGTGACTGGTAGCAGAAAAGTTGTTTTCACAGTTGCAGGCTTTCACAAACAGTTTCTGAAGGATCAAATCAGAGTGAAGTGGCTATTACGCGACATTGTAGTGCAGCTTATAACGCTTTTAGGAAATACAGGCTGTGTGTGTGTGTGTGTGTGTGTGTTGGTTCCACGTGATAGGCTCAATCAGCGAGCCGGTACAGCTGTCCGCGAAGCTGTGTCAGCTGTGTCAAATGTCGCCCTGGGAGAATCATCCGAGGCGGCTTCTGCTGATGGCTGCTGTCGTGCAGATGGTGGTAACAGGAGGACACCGCCGGCAGCTGACGAGCGACAAAGATCACGTTCCTTCCGCGTGCCTTGTTCGCGCGCTTAATTCTCAGCAATGATGGGGAGGGCACCACTGACGGCCGAGGCAAGGGCCCTGGAAACACATTTACATCTGCATCTACATAAAGATGTCTCTAGCCGCCATATGGCGTGCGGAGCTTGGTATCTTCTACCATTACCAGTCATTCCCAGTATTGTACCGATCGCAGGTAGAGCTGGGGAAGAACGATTGTTCTACACTGATGTAATTACAATGGAATGAATACCCTTAGCTGCATTCAGGCGTTGATAAACGTCAACGGGGACAGTTGAAAATGTGGACCCCGATCGGGACTCGCACCCGGGATCTCCTGCTTACATGGCAGACGCTCTATCCATCTGAGCCACCGAGGACACAGAGGATAGTGCGACCGCAGGGACTTATCTCTGGCACGCCTCCCGTGAGACCTACATTTGCAACTTACTGTCCCGCACTATATTCATAGTGCCACTGCATCATACTATACTGCCGTTTCCCGTAAGAGTTCGGGCACTGTTTGTGCATCCGCACAGAATAAGATGGCCAAATGGAATAGTAGCTGGAGACAGAAGCATGGAACATTCCATGTCGGAACTGGTTGTTGTTGTTGTTGTGGTCTTCAGTCCTGAGACTGGTTTGACGCAGCTCTCTATGCTACTCTATCCTGTGCAAGCTTCTTCATCTCCCAGTACCTACTGCAGCCTACATCCTTCTGAATCTGCTTAGTGTATTCATCTCTTGGTCTCCCTCTACGGTTTTTACCCTCCACGCTGCTCTCCAGTACTAAATTGGTGATCCCTTGATGCCTCAGAACATGTCCTACCAACCGATCCCTTCTTCTAGTCAAGTTGCGCCACAAACTCCTCCCCAATTCTATTCAATACCTCCTCATTAGCTATGTGATCTACCCATCTAATCTTCAGCATTCTTCTGTAGCACCACATTTCGAAAGCTTCTATTCTTTTCTTGTCTAAACTATTTATCGTCCATGTTTCACTTCCATACATGGATACTCTCCACACAAATACTTTCAGAAACGACTTCCTGACACTTAAATCAATACTCGATGTTAACAAAGTTCTCTTGTTCAGAAACGCTTTCCTTGCCATTGCCAGTCTACATTTTATATCCTCTCTACTTCGACCATCATCAGTTATTTTGCTCCCCAAATAGCAAAACATAATCACTATTTCGGTCGATGCATTTTTGTAGACGCTGTGGTAGTTTTTGTATGCCCATGTCATACCAGCTCGCCGCCATGCTGGTCAGAAAGTTATGAACCTCTTCTTTCACCTCGTCGTCGGAGCTGAATCGCTTTCCGGCCAAATGTTCTTTTAACCTAGGGAACAGGTGATTGTCACTGGGCGCCAAGTCAAGACAATAGTGTGGTTGGTTGATTGTGTCCCACTGAAACTGTTGCAGGAGAGCAACGGTTTGCCGAGCGATGTGTGGGCGAGCGTTGTCATGGAGAATGTGTACGCCCTTGCTCAACATTCCTCTTCTCCGGTTCTGAATTGCCCGTTTGAGTTTTTACAGAGTCTCACAGTACATGTAAGGATTAATTACGGTTCCAGCGATTCTGCTCCGACGACGAGGTGAAAGAAGAGGCTCATAACTTTCTAAACAGCATGGCAGCGAGTTGGTATGACATGGGCGTACAAAAACTGCCACAGCGCCTGCAAAAATGCATCGACAAAAATGGTGATTATGTCGAAAAATAGCTAAATGTTCAACTGTAAACTGATGTAAACCTCTGTAAAAATAAATGGGTCTATGTACTTACAAAAAAATAAGAGACCTTACTTTTGGGATTACCCTCGTAAATCCATCGAGATGCGCTTTTGCTTTTCGCTAAGTGACATATACTCTAAAAATAATAATAATAAATACCAAGCTGCACCAGCTAGTTGTCTGAATGGTATGGAAATCGGTAGTTACAATGTAATGTGTACAGAGAGACTAATGATTACAACTACAGAAAAATTGGATGATTTATTCGAGAGAAAGAGTTTCACAAATTGAGCAAGTCAATTACGCATTGGATCACCTCTGGCCCTTATGCGAGCAGTTATTCGGCTTGGCGTTGATTGATAGAGTTGTTGTATGAGCTCCTGCCGGATATTGTGCACAAATTCTAATTGGCGCGTTAGATCGACAAAACTCGGAGCTGGCTGGAGGGCCTCGTTTCGTTGTCTTTCACGGCGAGCCATCCCGGTTTTCTATTCCAGCAAGATAATACGCACCAGCAGACGGCGAGAGTTTCTACTGCTTGTCTTCGTGCTTGCCAAACACTACCTTAACCAGCGAGGTTGCCGGATCTCTCCCCAAATGAATCGCGTGCAAAAAAAACATGTGGGAACCATTTCTGAGCACTGCTTGTGTTTGTAATCCCCGTTAGGTCGGATTATACGAAGACGTCGAAGCAATTCAGATGTGTGCTACTTGATTTGTGACCGGTAGAATCGATCAACACGCAAGAATTACTGAAATGCTCCGTGGAGTCAAATGGGAATTCCTGGAATAAAAAGGCGGTGCTTTCGCGGAACACAATCGCGAGAATTTAGAGAGCCAGCGTTTGCAAGAGACTCTAGAAATATTCTAACGCCGCCAACTTACATCTCGGGTGAGGTCAGTGCGGACAAGAGGAAAGAGAAATGAGAGCTCGAACGGAAGCTAATACACTGAGGCAACAAAAGTCATGGGATACTCCTAATATCGTATCGGACCTCCTTTTGCATGGCGTGGTGCAGAAATTCGATGTGGCATGCGGTTTATATCGGGCGATCTGGGTGGGCAAATGATTCTGAATTGACCAGAATGTTTTTCAAACCGGTCAGGAATAATTGTGTCCCGGTGACATGGAGCATTGTTATCCACAAAATTTCTTCGTTGTTTGGGAACATGTAATCCATGAATGGCTGCAAATGGTCTCCAAGTAGCCAGACATAACCATTTCCAGTCAAAGATCGTTTCAGTTGGACCAGAGGACCCAGCCCACTGCATGTAAAAACGGCCCCACCATTATGGAGCCACCAGCATCTTGCACAGAGCCTTGTTGACAGCTTGGGTCCATGGCATTGCAAGCAACATGACTTAGACAGGATTTTTCGCCCATACAGTTATATAGCGCCTTGAAGTAACCAGTGTTGGCTGGTATATGTGACAAATGCCGAGAGTGATGGTTTGTAGCTCCTTTTTCTACAGGAACCGTAACCGGCTTCTGTGTATTGAGGGAAATCTGAACACCAATCGCTACATCAGGGGGTTTTTAGAGACCGAGGCTCTGCCATTCCTACAGACAGCTCTACATGCAATATTTCAGCAGGACAGTGCCTGGCTACTTATGGCCAGGGATGTCCAAGCCTTCCTCTCCAAGCCCTGGTCTGCTCGTTCGCTTGACATGCCTCCCACTGGACATGTCTGAGTCGCTCGGTCGGTAGCTTGTTTGCTCTGGCACTCCTACAAACACTGTCGATGCTTTTTGGACGACGAACCTACAAACCACGTGGCACTGTATTCCACTGCAGCATATCATGGGCCTCTCTGACTCCATGCTACGATATCTGGAGGTTCTGATTGCAGCACGTCATGGAGTCATACTCACGGACAAAATCCATGAATAGTTATTTGTGTATTGTCATATCCCTAAGGGTGAGGAACGAAACTCATTGTAATAGCATGTATCTTTACCAATGTTGCAATTTTCACGAATGGTAATGTATGTACTATGGCCAGAGTGGTCACCTGACAGACATCAGGATCTGCGCTCCCAGTGCCTGCATCAGACTGGTGCGTTTACAGAGACAACTTTCGCGGTGTGGAACACGTACAGTTTCCCGGAAATCAGATACTTTCGAAAAAGTGGCCTCTAGCAACTCACCTGGGCTGCCTACCCCGCTATGAAACAACGTGAGTGCGTGAAGTCGAGAGCGCGAAACCGACGCACGCCTGTATCCCTCGCGTGACCTGCCACAGCGGCGCGTGTTCTCACTAATGCGCTCTGCACGTAACACGTCACATTCTGGCAGCTGGCTGTAGAGACACAAACGCGTCATTTTGGCGAGCATGACCTCGTTCCCTCGCGCGTGATAACGCTATCACGGTATTTACCGAAGTTATTTCTTTCACTTTTCAGCGCGAGTGTATGTTCTGTTGGATTTTGTTACCATTTGTTTTTACGATATGACCATTTACGGAGACATTATCGTTACGTTACGATCCACGTTTGTGTAGAAACAAAACTTCGGATGCAGAAAATAAGTCCGGTTGCTGCTTGTAATTCACCTATCCAGTGACAGTTACGTGTAAAGTTCAGTTGCACCTACAACGTCAAATATGGCCGATTCCCGGGTGTTAGACGAAACTTGAATTCACATTGTTTTCCGAGTCAGACACCGGTGGTGTATAACATGATTTCTGATAACAGCGTATCATCTGCTTTCCTAGTACAAGGTCCGGCAAAAAGACGTCCTGTGTTTTGGAAAGTAAATACAAACAATCGAACGAAGATAAAGAGAAAATACTTTTATTCGTGGACAACAAATACTATGACATGTTACATTAGCTGGCTGTTAAAATTATATCTGGTAAATGACGCCCTCCGTTGTTGACCTATTAACAAAGCCTTTCCCGGAAGTTGTTCATAGTTCTTCGTGTCATTTCCGGCGGAACGGTAGCTGCTTCCTGGGTGATTGCTTCTTTAAGTGATTGCAGGGTTGTGTGGCGATGTTTGTTCACTTGAGCCTTTAAGTCTCCCAAAGGAAAAAAATGACAAGGTGTTAAATTGTGTGACTTTGGTGACCAGATGATGTCTCCTCGCGAAGAGAGAAGACGTCTACGAAAAAAAAAATCTCTCCAGATTTCTAGAGAATGGTGAGAAGCGTGAGATGTGGCTCTGTATTGTTGGAACCACATTTCTCCATCTTCATGGTCCCCAACAAACTGGTTTAACTTAGGTCTCTACCATGTGACAGTAGAAATTTGAATCAACAGTTATCGTTACGCAACCTTCTTCGAAAAATTCAGCAACGGCTATGAAGTGGTCGCTGGTGAACTTCCTGAGGCTATCTGCTGCCCTGTAGCGAAAATCCTGTTTATTTACGGCACCTGACAAGTGCAAGTGGGCCTCATCAGAAGAAAGGAAAACAGTGCCAGGTGAAGAATTTCCTCACACACAACTCTGCGAGTTTCAAGTCACTTAATTCTTGGGTAGCTATTATTTGTATCGGTGTTTCTTAAGATCTCTATGCAGGATTCTTCTTACACTCCGACCAGACAGTCCGGGGGCAGATGCATGTTTAAGTGCTGAACATTTTGAACATTGCTGGACGTGCGCTCTCACATGCGCCACATTTTCCAGAGTTGTTACAGTCCGATGTCGGCCAGTAAATTTTCTTTTCTGTGCAGAACCCGTTACTCTAAAGTCTGATCGTCGAATTCGAATAGTTTTAAGTCAAACAGTTTTTCTGTCAGGAACAGAATGCGAAATGCTCGCTGAGTAGCAGTCATAGAACCATCATTAAGAATATACCCCTCCACAACGAAAGCACGGTGCTCACACAGCTAAGCTCCTGCGCCTTTTGAAACTAGCAGGAGTATCGCTATCAATCAATACCCCCTCAACATCAGTATCCGCACCACAACTCAACCGAGCGAGGTGGCGCAGTGCTTAGACACTGGACTCGCATTCGGGAGGACGAAGGTTCAATCCCGCGTCCGGCCATCCTGATTTAGGTTTTCCGTGATTTCCCTAAATCGCTCCAGGCAAATACCGGGATGGTTCCTTTCAAAGGGCACGGCCGACTTCCTTCCCTAATCCGATGAGACCGATGACCTCGCTGTCTCCTTACCCCAAAACCAACCAACCAACCACAACTCACCTTTCCAACTAAGGGAAGTCTTTTTGTAGGACGCTGTAATTGTTGTAGCAGTAATAGCAGCAGCAGCAATAACTGGCTTAAAGGCCCGAGTTCAAGTCTTTTCGGTTGGACGCCATTTCCGCGAGGTACACGACCCCAACCTACCCAAGTAATCTAATCGGGGAAAGGCGACCTACGGTTTAACGTGGAACACAAAGCACGCTTCGTTCCTGGTGACTTCCCACATCGTTCAGAGGTTAAGGTTGTGTTACCGGCAAGCCGAAAGTTTCCCTGGTCCTGCCTGGCTTCAATGCTGCGACCTCTCCGTTTCCAGGCACTCGTTCTTCGCCGCTAGATCACCAGGCCCGGCAGAATTAGTAGCAGTAACATAAGTTTTTATTCATCTAAGGATCACTTTTCCGAGGATATGTTATGGTACGAGGGGCGTCAATAAGTAACTCAACACATTCTTTTCTCGGGCATTTCAGGTTGAAAAAATGTTGAATTTGTTGTGGTACATCGTGGACTATTTCCGCTTCAGCCCCTATAGTTTCATAAAGTTCTTTCATGAAGTTCCGATAGGTGGTGGCGCTATACGTAGTCTTCAAAATGGCGTTCGTAACGGATGTGCCTTCCAAGCAAAGAACTGTCACTGAGTTTCTTTCGGCGGAAAGACAGAGCATCGCAGATATTCATAGGCGTTTGCAGAATTTCCACGGATATCTGGCAGTGAACATAAGCACGATGAGTCGTTGGTTGAGGCGTCTGTTTATCATTGCGAGGCGGTCGCCCAAACCTGTCCGCTCTCCCTTGTGCCGGCCGACTGCACAGAGCTGTGACTCCCGCAATGCTGGAAAGTGCGGTATGTAAGAGGTTTACTGTTCACTACCCTAGTGGAGCAAACGTAATTTCGATGTATTGCTCACGCCACGCGCTGCCTGCGATATAAAACATCTCTACTGCAATCGAATCGCAGGTCAGAGCAGTGTCGGTAGTAGTAATCGGTCGCTCCTACAGAGCAGAAGTCGTAGTAGCTCACCGCTTCAGTACAGCTGCTAGCCATGTAAGAGCAATAGCAGTCGCCGCTGGTGCAGCGCAGTTGATTGCCATGTAGAGTAAGGCAAACTTTATAGTCTTCATCGCCATGCGCGTACTTAAATTTGTTGTCTGAGGTGTCAATATGAATGTTGTTTCAATCTTTTTTGCGGTTTGTCAGCAGTAATTAAGTCAGACTTGTAATGCTCAATTTTTTTTATGTAATGGTTTGCAGAAATGTTTTCAATAATAACGTTTTTCAGAACATAATTTTTTACCAGTCATTTACTTGAATATAAATATTTTACAAATTTTCCCAGATCATAGTCATGTGTTGTTTAATAATCAGAGGACCAGCTATGCAGCTGTGCCATGACGTAGCGCTGCTTACGTCCAAAATGTATCAGTTTCAATTCTCAGTCAAATTTTCTACCAGAAATTATTTTATATACGGGAAGGTTACACACTCTCATTCGAGATGATCGACTGTCACGCTCAGACACCTCACTGCACAACTGGACGACTGTGTCGGTAGTGCAGACACACTCGTCCACCAGTTGGGCTACTCAAAGGCGTGTGTCCGCTAGGTTCCTCGCTGCCCAACTGACGACCATAGAGAGGAACGACGGACCATCTGTATGGAATTGCTTGCGCGTTATGAGGCTCATCTTGACAGTTTTTTGTGTAACATCGTTACAGACGATGAAAGATGGTTTCATCACAACGAAGCGGCAGTCAGTGGAGTGGCGCCAAACTACATCTCCGCCGAAGAAAAAGTTCAAAGCCACCCTTGGTCGGTAGAGTCATGGCGACGGTCTTCGGAGAGTTTGAAGGCGTTATTCTGTCTGACGTCCACCCTCATCGTACAACGATCAATTCTGAAGTCTATTGTACTGCCCTCCCGAAATTGAAGATACAGCTTCAGAGTGTTCGTCGTCACAAAAATGAAAACGAACTTCTCCTTCTACATGACAGTCCAAGGCCTCACGCAAGTCTGCGCAACCGAGAGCAGCTCACAGAACTTCATTGGGCCATCCTTCCTCATCCACCCCATAGCCTCGATTTCGCACCTGCCGACTTACAACTGTTTAATCCAATGAAAGATGCAGTCCACGGGACGCAGTACGTGGATGATGGGGAGGTTATTGATGCAGCGAAACGTTGGTTTCTGTGTCATGTGGGGATACAGGCCTTCCCAGTAATGTGGCTAAAGCCGTCGTATTGAACGGAGGTTATGTTGAAAAACAGAGTTTTGTAGCCCAAAGAGTGGGGAACAACATTGTACTGGAATCCTGAATAAAACCAGCCTGTTTTCAGAAAAAAAATGTTTTGCATTACTTATTGAATGGAAAAACTGGGAGAAGCCGACCTCGGGGAAGATCAGTTTGGATTCCGTAGAAATATTGGAACACGTGAGGCAATACTGACCCTATGACTTATCTTAGAAAATAGATTGAGAAAAGGCATACCTACGTTTCTAGCATTTGTAGACCTAGAGAAAGCTTTTGACGATGTTGACTGGAATACTCTCTTTCAAATTCTGAAGGTGACAGGGGTAAAATACAGGGAGCGAAAGGCTATTTACAATTTGTACAGAAACCAGACGGCAGTTATAAGAGTCGAGGGACGTGAACGGGAAGCAGTGGTTGGGAAGGGAGTGAGACAGGGTTCTAGCCTCTCCCCGATATTACTCAATCTGTATATTTAGCAAGCAATAAAGGAAACAAAAGAAAAGTTCGGAGTAGGTATTAAAATCCATGGCGAAGAAATAAAAACTTTATGGTTCGCCGATGACATTGTAATTCTGTCAGAGACAGCAAAGGACTTGGAAGAGCAGTTGAACGGAATGGACAGTGTCGTGAAAGGAGGATATAAGATGAACATAAAAAAATGCAAAACGAGGATAATGGAATGTAGTCGAGTTAACTCGGGTGATGCTGAAGGAATTAGATTAGGGAATGAGACACTTAAAGTAGTAAAGGAGTTTTGCTATTTGGGGAGCAAGATAACTGATGATGGTCGAAGTAGAGAGGATATAAGACGTAGACTGGCAATGGCAAGGAAAGCGTCCTGAAGAAGAGAAATTTGTTAACATCGAGTATTGATTTATGTGTCAGGAAGTCGTTTCTGAGAGTATTTGTATGGAGTGTAGCCATGTATGGAAGTCAAACATGGACGATAAATAGTTTGGACAAGAAGAGAATAGAAGCTTTCGAAATGTGGTGCTACAGAAGAATGCTGAAGATTAGATGTGTAGATTACATAACTAATGAGGAAGTATTGAACAGAATTGGGGAGAAGAGGAGTTTGTGGCACAAGTTGACTAGAAGAAGGGATCGGTTGGTAGGACATGTTCTGAGACATCAAGGGATCACCAATTTAGTATTGGAGGGCAGCGTGGAGGGTAAAAATCGTAGAGGGAGACCAAGAGATGGATACACTAAGCAGATTCAGAAGGACGTAGGCTGCAGTAAGTACTGGGAGATGAAGCAGCTTGCTCAGGATAGAGTAGCATGGAGAGCTGCATCAAACCAGTGTCAGGACTGGAGACCACAACAACAACAACAACAACAACATTGAACGCGCCTCGAATTATAACGTTTGGACAACAGAAATAGAGATGCATTTGCATGCTTACAGCTTGACAAGTACGGAACAGCTGGTCGGCCGGGGCATTATAGTAAGCACTATCCCAGCGTTTGCCTGAAATAACCTGGGAGAACCACAGAAAAATTAAACACCGGATATCTCCATTCTGTTTACAGAAGTGCTGCTTCATTCGGTTTATCCCTAGTGTATCTCAGTTGTGTGACTGGATTCGTGATTTCCTCTCAGAGAGGTCACTGTTCGTAGTGAAAGACCGTAAATCATGGAGTAGAACAGAAGTGATATCTGGCGATCTGCAAGGTAGTGTCATAGGCGCTCTGCTGTTCCTGATTTGCATAAATGATCTGGGTGATAATCTGAGTAGCCTACTCAGATTGTTTGCAGACGACGCTGTAATTTACCGTCCAGTAAAATCATCAGACGATCAACTCCAATTACAAAAAGATCTAGAGAGAATTTCTGTATGATCTGAAAAGTGGCAATTGGCACTAAACAAAAAAAGTGCGGGGTCATTCACATCGGTACTGAAAGAAATCCTATAAATTTTGGGTATACAGCCTACATTACACTTGTCCGTCTTCTGCTTGAATACTGCTGCGCGTTATGGGATCCTTACCAGGTAGGATTCACGGAGGACATCGAAAAAGTGCAAAGAACGGCAGCTCGTTTCCAGCTATCGCGCAATAGGAATGAGAGTGTCACTGATATGATACTCGAGTTGGGGTGGCACTCACTGAAACAAAGCCGGTTTTCTTTGCGGGTAGACCTATTTGCGAAATTTCAATCACCAACTTTCTCTTCCGAATGTGAAAATATTTTGTTGACACCCACCTACGTACGGAGAAATGATCATCATAATAAAATAAGAGAAATCAGATCTCGAACGGAAAGATTTACGTGTTCCTTTTTCCCACGTACCATTCCACATTGGAATGGTAGAGAAGTAGTATGAAAATAGTTCGATGAACCCTCTGCCAGGCACTTAAGTATGACTTGCAGAGTAACCATGTAAATGTAGATGAGTCGGACAACTGATTTTCAAAGAAGTTATATGAGACTGTAAAACACAAGTTTTACCCTGTTCATTAATTTCTCACTGCATACACTACACACGTTATGCAATCGTTATTTCTTAACCTAACACTACACACACATTCTTTCATAAAACAGCACAACACATACTATCAGCTGCCCCCGTGACCAGAGCGACGATATTAGATTTTCATTATGTATAGTGCAGCTTCCCATTTGTGAACCTGAAAAATTTAGTCAGAATCCTTTCATAATGAGTGTGGTGTTGAGTTCAGAAAGATGAAAGGTGTTAGTACTATGCATCTCGTAGTTTTAAGACTAAGGTTTTACTAAAAAGAAAAAAAAGGAAATAAGAAGAACAAAAACATAGGGTGAAAATGTTATGATAGATAACATGGTAATACAGGAGGCGTATGAGCATTAAACACAGCAAACATATCTGAAGAATTCTGACGTAATGCATGCCGTTCATAGGGTGAAAACATTAGATTCGCCCACTTTATTGGGGATATTCAATCATTAGCACTACGTTGAACCCACTATCTGAGGTCATACCTGCAACCAAACGTTTACTACCAGTCACATTTAGATTCTTAAGTGCATAACATCACTTCAACAGGCGAGGTATGCCAAAAAGCAGCCTGACGAGTGGTATCGCTGACGGTGATAACGGAACATGAGTGTGCGGGAACAACTGTTGTACACTCTAAGACAAAACAAAAGACGCACCAGGAAGAAATTATCCGAATGAAATCGGTAGATGTGAAGTACATGTACAAACAAACAAGTGATTAGGATTTCAGAAAATTTGAATGATTTATTTATGAAAAGAAGCTTCACAAATTGAACAAGATGACACGAGGGTCAACATCTGGCCCTTATATGAGCAGTTATTCGGCGTGGTGTTAACTGAAAGGGTTTGTTGTAGAGCCTGTGTTATCCTGAGGAATGTCATGCCCAATTATGTCCAATTGGCGGGTTAGATCGTCAAAATCCCGAGCTGGTTATTATCTTTTTCACAATTAAAGATTACTTTTGTATAATAATTTATAAAGACCCTGTACAACCTATCCACTGGCAATCTACATCTACATCTACATCTATACTCCGCGAGCCACCTTACGGTGTGTGGCGGAGGGTACTTATTGTACCACTATCTGATCCCCCCTTCCCTGTTCCATTCACGAATTGTGCGTGGGAAGAACGACTGCTTGTAAGTCTCCGTATTTGCTCTAATTTCTCGGATCTTTTCGTTGTGATCATTACGCGAGATATATGTGGGCGGTAGTAATATGTTGCCCATCTCTTCCCGGAATGTGCTCTCTCGTAATTTCGATAATAAACCTCTCCGTATTGCGTAACGCCTTTCTTGAAGTGTCCGCCACTGGAGCTTGTTCAGCATCTCCGTAACGCTCTCGCGCTGACTAAATGTCCCCATGACGAATCGCGCTGCTTTTCGCTGGATCATGTCTATCTCTTCTATTAATCCAACCTGGTAAGGGTCCCATACTGATGAGCAATACTCAAGAATCGGACGAACAAGCGTTTTGTAAGCTACTTCTTTCGTCGATGAGTCACATTTTCTTAGAATTCTTCCTATGAATCTCAACCTGGCGCCTGCTTTTCCCACTATTTGTTTTATGTGATCATTCCACTTCAGATCGCTCCGGATAGTAACTCCTAAGTATTTTACGGTCGTTACCGCTTCCAATGATTTACCACCTATGGCATAATCGTACTGGAATGGATTTCTGCCCCTATGTATGCGCATTATATTACATTTATCTACGTTTAGGGAAAGCTGCCAGCTGTCGCACCATGCATTAATCCTCTGCAGGTCCTCCTGGAGTACGTACGAGTCTTCTGATGTTGCTACTTTCTTGTAGACAACCGTGTCATCTGCAAATAGCCTCACGGAGCTACCGATGTTGTCAAGCTTTGCTGCATCCACAACATAGGGATATGACAGACGCCAGTCAGAATGACAGACGCCAGTCATCATTTACATTGTTTTCGTAGTTAGATACTAATGGCATGTATCATAGATTTCTGATAACGACTTATTTTTGTTCCTTTTCTTGGAGTTGTCACGTACCATACATTTCGAACAAACTGCTTTAAAAAAGCTCGGAAGCATTCACTGACAGCAGCAATTTCTGTCGGTTTTGAAACACCCTGCCACTGACAAGGAGTCATACTCTCTCCCGTCCCTGCCGGTTAAGATCTTTTAACGACCACTGTTTTTACTCGCTGTTTCATTACTGTAGTTGGTACCCCATTTCTCGCGGACACGTTGAGCAGGTCGCGTTGATATGCCAAGAAATCGGGCAACTTTATACACGATAGCATCTCCAAACACGCGTCTGTCACTTTTCCATGTCGACCCAATTTAATGCGTTGATACCACACCACAGACTGGGACATACGGAACAAGTCCATCTGCTACCAGTTCTAGACAATACACAGCTCTGCAAAGTAACCAATATGCTCTTTTAAGGGTGTGACTAATACATCGCCGGAAAAAAATGTTACAAACTCTAGGACAGGGCCATTTTATTGACAACTGAGATGACATGAGTGACATCACTGTTGTCATATAACAAAATCACACGAAATAAAACACACATGTCACAGTAAAGGCTGGCCAGATAGTCGCGTCAGTACACCGTGTAGGGCCAACGTAGGCGTGTATTCCCGCATGCGAACCATCATCAAGATGCCGAATGGCATCTTGTGATAGACTCTCCTAACGTCTTGCACCTTTTGTTGGAATTCAGCAATCGTTCTGGCAGGTACTGGAGAATAAGAGAGTTCCCGCTTCATCATGTCCCATACGTGGTCAGTTGGCGAGAGATCTGGTGATCATGTTGGCCAGGGTAGTTGTTGAACATCACGAAGAGCACGTTGCGTCGCAGCAGTCGTATGTGGACGTGCATTGTCCAGCTGAAAAAGTGCATCGCCTTTCTGTCGAACAAATTTTATTTTAATTTTATTTATTAAACCTGATCTGCTTACGGCCATCAGGCCCTATCTTACATTGGACCATGGTTTCACACATACAGTACCTTCTTTATATCATAGATACATAAGAAATAATTTTAATATGACAAATACTATTAAAATATGCATCTTCATGTTTCCACGGTGTAAAAACTGTTCCATGAAATTTCTAGTGTGCAGCCGCATACATTCAGTTTCCTCTTCTAATATTTCGGCCGAATACAGTTCAGCCATCTTCAGAGTGAGCCGAGGTCACTAACGCTCCAGCACTTGCTCCGTCCTTTTAAACTGGAGGACCGAACCACTGCGTATGCGGCCAAAGATACACAAGGCGCCTGAGACGTTGATAGGCGGCAAATAGGTGTAACATTTGCATGGAAATTCAATCTATTGCTGCGCAGACGATCCGCACGGTGACATCGATGTGTCACGGAGAGCTGTACCGTCCCGACGTCTTTGTGATTTAATTACAGAAATTGCCGGATTCCATGGTTTGTTCAATCTGAAGCCGCTATCTCTATTAATTAAATTCGTCGTCAACCGAATTTCCATTGCTTATTTCACTACTGAGTTCCAGAAAGATGCAGTCGAGGATAAAATTTCGACATTATCGTGTACCATAGAGAGCCCAGTTTTTCGACTTCATCTTTCTGGTACTCAGTAGTGAAAGAAGCTATGGAAATTCGGTTGAATTGAAATTCGGTTGGCGACGAATTTCATTAATAAAGATAGCGGCTTCAGCTTGGACAAATCAACGAATCCGGCAATTTCTGTAGTTAAATCAAAAAGACGTCGCGACGGTACAGCTCTCCGCGACACATCGATATCACCGTGCGGATCGACTGCGCAGCCATAGATTTAATTTCCATGCAAATGTTACACCTCTTTGCCGCCTATCAACATCTCTGGCGCGTTGTGTGTCTTTGGCCGCATGCGCAGTGGTTCGGCCCTCCAGTTTAAAAGGACGGAGCAAGTGCTGGAGCGTTAGTGACCTCGGCTCACTCTGAAGATGGCTGAACGGTATTCGGCCGAAGTATTAGAAGAAGGAACTGAATTTATGCGGCTGCACGCCCGAAATTTTATGGAGCACTATTAAAATGATTTAAGTGTCTATAGTGACAATGTGAAAAAGTAAAACTGACTATGAACTGTTAAGGTAATACTGCCAGTAGTTGTATTACTGCTCCTGCTGCCGCCACTACAACGATAATACTACTACTAATATTAATAATAATGTGAATAACAATGACAATAATAACAATAATGTTAGTGGCAGATATAAAAAGAATTTATAGGTGTACAAAGTAGATGTTTTCTAATATAGCGTGTTCTGGGTTAAGGAACGCTAAGGAGACCTCACCAGCTTAGAATACTGGGAAAAGGTGCAGATCTAGTTGGGAAGAAGAATGTACAAGAGTAACGAATGCGTATAGGGACAATGGTAATCCTTGTTGTTGCTTTAGTACATATGTCGTTAGCTGAAGCTGGAGATGTTATTAACTTCCCTAATACACCTTGGGAGGTTATTCCAGTGTCAGGTTCCTGCTTCTGAGAAGGCTTCTAGAAAGTGGCTGTATGATGGAGGACGGACAGAAGGGATTTTGCTCTGATGGGAAGAGGTGTTCTGCCACGTTGTTCGCAAAAGAGCATTGATCTCGAGGAGAATTGATAAGATAGCAGAGAAGACGCAGGGCCGGCCGGAGTGGCCGAGCGGTCCTAGGAGCTACAGTTTGCAACCGCGCGACAGCTACGGTCGCAGGATCGAATCCTGCCTCGGGCATGGACGTGTGTGTTGTCCTTAGGTTAGTTAGGTTTAAGTAGTTCTACGTCTAGGGGACTGATGACCACAGCAGTTAAGTACCATAGTGCTCATAGCCATTTGAACCATTTTTTTGAAGACGCAGGGCTGAAAACCTCTGCGCTTGTCCGAAAGCAGCCAGGATAGCTGTTTATATGGGAATGTGTCACAAAGATGCTGAAGAAACTGAACTGGCAGACTCTTGAAGATAAACGTATGCTATCCTGAAGAGGCCTGCTAACAAAGTTTGAAGTCCTGATTTAAAAGATGACTCTAGGAATATACTACAACTCCTGCGCATGACTCTAGGAATATACTACAATTCCTGTGTATCGCTCACATAGGGATTGTGGGGACAAGATTAGAAAAATTACAGCAGGCACAGAGGCATTCAGACAATCATTCTTCCTGCACTCCATACACGAACGGAACGGGAAGACACTCTAATATCTGGTACAGTGGAACGTACCTCTGCCATGCACTTTACGGTGCTTTGCAGACTATAGATATGATGGTGAAGCATGATCGAAGAGTCTAACATCACAGATACCACGAGCACAGGCATTTATAACCATTTCCAAGCACCGTGAGCTTTCCTGAGAAAGGCCTTGCAGGATAACATTGCTGTAATCAATAAATGGACACCTCAGGAAGAATGTAAGTAGGTAGTTAGTCAGAGGGTGTTGTGACAACGTCATTTTTAAGTTTTGGCTAAACCTAGGAAGTAGGGGTGGAATAACAGCTTGCACAATGTAGCGGGCACTGGTTACTTTACGCT
Organism: Schistocerca serialis cubense; assembly: GCF_023864345.2. Taxonomy (NCBI): domain Eukaryota; kingdom Metazoa; phylum Arthropoda; class Insecta; order Orthoptera; family Acrididae; genus Schistocerca; species Schistocerca serialis. Next base: position 374,094,654 of record NC_064643.1, on the reverse strand, counting down.
ATGGAAACACCGTATGTGACGGTGAGTTGTAACTGATGCGTCCCGCACACCACAAAGCTTTGGATGGGATTTGTGTATCATGGGCAAGTGCACTGTGGAACAGGCAGCTCACCTGGTCTACGCCATACATGTGTACGTCCATCTCTCGGTTACAGACAGAACCTACTCTCATTGTTGAAGACAACAAAGTGCCTTTCCGCTCTCGTGTCAAGTTAGCCTGGCCAAGGGCAATCTTGCTCCATGAAGACGGTTCCCAATGCTCGCTGGAGGCCCAGCAGGTACGACCTGTGCCCAGATTTCGTCCCTGGATGACGTTCAGCCTCCGCTGCTCGCACAAAGCGTCTATCTTGAAGTGCGTCTGTACTACGCGGACATCCAGAAACTTGCCAACAGGATTGGGAATGTTCCGCAGATCACTGTTGAAAGTAGCGATACACCACAGATACAGTGTGCCCAACATGTGCAGAAATCCGTTGGTACGTCCATCCGGCTTCCCGCAGGCCCACAATGTGACTGCGTTGAAATGGCTGAAACTGTTCAACAGGAGCACGCTGGGCATGTTTGTACCCCAGGGCGAATGCTGCAAAAACTGTTCATCTCTTAACTCAGCAAAGCTACTGCCGGCACAGTCAAAACAGATGCTGAACCAGACAGGCTTCTTGAGCGCCTTCTGGTCGCTAACGTCAGTGATAAAATGAATCACCAACACTACAACCCTCAGTATGCGCAAGTTATGCCATGGTGCAACTGAGCATGGTCCTTCGGGATAGGATAAGTCTTCGTGTAGTTTAATACATCATTTGCTAGGCATAAGATAGATTCATTGCAGAAGAATTCCAAAATCAATTGGAGATACGTCAAACTGACAAGTTTCGGAGAAGAGAGGTAAGAGAAAAGCGTTGTAGGAAAAGTTTATGTATATAGGATGTCGCATATGGTTAAATTTATGTTTGAATTAAACTGTATGGTACGTGGACTACATGCGGAAATTCGGACTTACGGACAAGAGACATTATGTCCAAATGCACCTATTCCGTCGAATACACATCATAGTTGTTGGGTGATCGTAATACTTGAGATTCTACGTAGCTTTCTCCTGAATTAGTTTATCATGTTCGTTATACAGATCCATACTTTGCAAAATGGCTACCCATGTACAAAAAGATACCAAGATTGTATTTCGTAGATTAATTCATTTTTTTTTTTTGCTTACGAAAGGACTGCTATTCAAACTTGAAGTTATAATTTAAAATTAGTAACTTTAGGCTCATAGAAAATTGAAGGTCCTTCTGTTTGTAATCCGTATTTCTAATGTGGCAACATACTTCATTAGATTTAGAGAAAACAACAAAAGCAATTAGTGGAACAATGCCTGTAGCAACTTTTCCGAAACCGAATCACTTTCTTTATAGTACTCATAGAAAAAAGTACTTCCTAGCTTGGTCCTGCTCAAGCACCTTCCTTGTTGCGGCACGGTTCTACTATCCCCTTCATTTTAACCATGTACTACCGCTTCTAACGCGCTTTTTCTTTATATACGTAAATGACGGGGAGTGGCTCTAAGGCAGGTACCTTGACTCTGTTGCCTGTTAAAAAAATCCCTATCGCCTGAGGATGCGTCTTCAATTGACGCGAAACCGGTCGCGACTTTTCATAAAAAGTAATTTACAGCCTGTGAGGATCGTATCATTCAAAATATGGAAATTTGCCTGCAGTTTATCGGAGTTTAAAATAACATGCTCATAGAAAAAAAAGATGTAATATATCATACCTTTCACCCAGCAAGAAAAGTTCCAGTCACAACAAAAGCTGACGACCTTATGCTGCTGAGGTTTCGGAAATGTTAAAGTACAGAGCAAGCTGTTGTCGGGAATCTCCACCGTCACAAAGTTCTCGGAATACTATATGGCTTAAGACATATGGCAAAAACTTGAATTAAACAAGCTTCATTGCACAAGTAAACAATAGCATCAAAGTGTCCAAAACAAAGCACATCTACACAACATATATGTTCCTATACAGGGTGTTACAAAAAGGTACGGCCAAACTTTCAGGAAACATTCCTCACACACAAATAAAGAAAAGATGTTATGTGGACATGTGTCCGGAAACGCTTAATTTCCATGTTAGAGCTCATTTTAGTTTCGTCAGTAAGTTCTTCCACCTACGCTCAATGGAGCACGTTATCATGATTTCATACGGGATACTTTACCTGTGCTGCTAGAACATGTGCCTTTACAAGTACGACACAACATGTGGTTCATGGACGATGGAGCTCCTGCAGATTTCAGTCGAAATGTTCGTACGCTTCTCAACAACAGATTCGGTGACCGATGGATTGGCAGAGGCGGACCAATTCCATGGCCTCCACGCTCTCCTGACCTCAACCCTCTTGACTTTCATTTATGGGGGCATTTGAAAGCTCTTGTCTACGCAACCCCGGTACCAAATGTAGAGACTCTTCGTGCTCGTATTGTGGACGGCTGTGATACAATACGCCATTCTCCAGGGCTACATCAGCGCATCAGGGATTCCATGCGACGGAGGGTGGATGCATGTATCCTCGCTAACGGAGAGTATTTTGAACATTTCCTGTAACAAAGTGTTTGAAGTCACGCTGGTACGTTCTGTTGCTGTGTGTTTCCATTCCATGATTAATGTGGATTGAAGAGAAGTAATATAATGAGCTCTAACATGGAAAGTAAGCGTTTCCGGACACATGTCCACATAACATCTTTTCTTTATTTGTGTGTGAGGAATGTTTCCTGAAAGTTTGGCCGTACCTTTTTGTAACACCCTGTATATACCTACACCAATAATTCACGAGATAAGTGCGTGTATTCATACCCTGAGCAAGTACGATTCCGAAAAGAGATTCAGCAATTGGATCCAGCAACCGCGTAACTCTTTGGTTGACATTTATCATAAGTGACATTGCAATTTTTGTGGCTACCAGTAGTAGGATTCCACAAATGTAATTTTTGTTGATAAAGTTCGAAAAGCTAAACAGTTTGCATGTAACTCCACTGTTCCTGAGACAACCTGGAAGTACACTGTTCAACAGGAGTACGCTGGGCATGGTTGTACCCCAGGGCGAATGCTGCAAAAACTGTTCACCTCTTAGCACAGTTACTGCCAGCACAGTCAAAACAGATGTTGAACAGACAGGCTTCCTGAGCGCCTTCTGATCGCTGATGTCAGTGAAAAATGAATCACCAACACTACAACCCAGAGTATGCACATCTTATACCCTGGTGCCACTGAGCAGAGTCCTTGAGGTTTCGCATTTTTTCCCAGCAGTGTATTTTGTTCGATAAGCTTACATTTGTTCTACAGATTGCAGGGCAGGTGGCAGTCCACGAACCCACGCGAATTGTAAATGGTTGCGAAAACACACTTGACCTCTTAGCCACAAACAATCCAGAGCTAATAGAGAGCATCATGACTGTTACAGGGATTAGTGATCACAATGTCGTTGTAGCTACGCTCAATACTGTTTCTTGCAAATCCACCAGAAACAAACGCAAAATAATTTTATCTAAAAAAGCGGATAGAGTGTCACTAGAAGCCTTCCTAAGAGACAATCTTCACTCCTTCCGAACTGAGAATGCAAATGTAGACGAGATGTGGCTCAAATTCGAAGACATAGTAGCAACACCAATTGAGAGATTCATACCTCATAAATTGGTAAGAGATGGAACTGATCCCCCAAGGTACACAAAACAGGTCCGACCGCTGTTGCAGAGGCAACGGAAAAAGCATGCGAAGTTCAGAAGAACTCGAAATTCCGAAGATTGGCTAAAATTTACAGATACGCGAAATTTGGCACGGACTCCAAAGCGAGATGCCTTTAATAGGTTCCACAACGAAACATTGTCTCGAAATTTGGTAGAAAATCCGAAGAAATTCTGGTCGTATGTAAAGTACACAAGCGGCAAGACGCAGTCAATACCTTCGCTGCGCAGTGCCGATGGTACTGTTACCGACGACTGTGCCGCTAAAGCGGAGTTATTGAACGCAGTTTTCCGAAATTCCTTCACCAGGGAAGACGAATGGAATATTCCAGCATTTGAAACACGAACAGCTGCTAGAAGTGGATACCTTAGGGGTTGCGAAGCAACTCAAATCGCTTGATACGGGGAAGTCTTCAGGTCCAGATTGTATACCGATTAGGTTCCTTTCAGATTACGCTGGTACAATAGCTCCCTACTTAGCAATCATATACAACCTCTCGCTCACCGATAGATCTGTACCTACAGATTGGAAAATTGCGCAGGTCGCACCAATGTTTAAGAACGGTGGTAGGAGTAATCCATCGAACTACAGACCTATATCATTGACGTCGGTTTGCAGTAGAGTTTTGGAGCATATACTGTATTCAAACATTATGAATCACCTCGAAGGGAACGATCTATTGATACGTAGTCAGCATGGTTTCAGAAAACATCGTTCTTGTGCAACCCAGCTAGCTCTTTATTCGCACGAAGTAATGGCCGCTATCGACATGGGATCACAAGTTGATTCCGTATTTCTAGATTTCCGGAAAGCTTTTGACACCGTTCCTCACAAGCGACTTCTAATCAAGCTGTGGGCCTATGTGGTATCGTCTCAGTTGTGCGGCTGGATTCGTGATTTCCTGTCAGGAAGGTCGCAGGTCGCAGTTCTTAGTAATAGACGGCAAATCATCGAGTACAACTGAAGTGATATCAGGTGTTCCCCAGGGAAGCGTCCTGAGATCTCTGCTGTTCCTGATCTATATAAATGACCTGGGTGACAATCTGAGCAGTTCTCTTAGGTTGTTCGCAGATGATGCTGTAATTTACCGTCTAGTAAGGTCATCCGATGACCAGTATCAGTTGCAAAGCGATTTAGAAAAGATTGCTGTATGGTGTGGCAGGTGGCAGTTGACGCTAAATAACGAAAAGTGTGAGGTGATCCACATGAGTTCCAAAGGAATCCGTTGGAATTCGATTACTCGATAAATAGTACAATTCTCAAGGCTGTCAATTCAACTAAGTACCTGGGTGTTAAAGTTACGAACAACTTCAGTTGGAAAGACCAATAGATAATATTGTGGGGAAGGCGAGCCAAAGGTTGCGTTTCATTGGCAGGACACTTAGAAGATGCAACAAGTCCACTAAAGAGACAGCTTACACTACACTCGTTCGTCCACTGTTGGAATATTGCTGCGCGGTGTGGGATCCTTACCAGGTGGGATTGACGGAGGACATCGAAAGGGTGCAAAAAAGGGCAGCTCGTGTGGTATTATCACGTAATAGGGGAGAGAGTGTGGCAGATGTGATACGTGAGTTGGGATGGAAGTCATTAAAGCAGAGACGTTTTTCGTCGCGGCGAGAACTGTTTACGAAATTTCAGTCACCAACTTTCTCTTCTGAATGCGAAAATATTTTGTTGAGCCCAACCTACATAAGTAGGAATGATCATCAAAATAAAATAAGAGAAATCAGAGCTCGAACAGAAAGGTTTAGGTGTTCGTTTTTCTCGCGCGCTGTTCGGGAGTAGAATGGTGGAGAGATAGTATGTTTGTGGTTCGATGAACCCTCTGCCAAGCACTTAAATGTGAATTGCAGAGTAATCATGTAGATGTAGATGTAGATGTAGACTTTCTCTTGCTTGCGATGACTTCTCTCTTGCCCCTGTGCTACAGTTTCCACAAATGTCTGTTTATTTATGAACTATCAACAGCAGAGGAGATAAGAATACGTGAGGCGTTGTCAGCAACCGGGCGCAACTGTCTCCTCAGGCGGAGAAAACGCAGAGAAATGCTCCTGTACTTGGCGAAGCGAACAAATGGAGCGTAATAACGTAGCTGCGAAAGGACTGGAGGCGTAGGTTTCAGCGAAATCGCGTGCCGCTAAAGGTGGGTCTCGCGAATTACCGCCTGTCGGCGCCACGCTCCAGCCGCTGCAGCGCCTTCTAAGGAAATACCCGGTGTGGCGCCGCCCGGTCCAGACGGCGCACCGCACCGAGGAACTGGGTTACGTCCCGCCCGCGCAGATGCTCTTTTGTTTTCACTCCGCACTCGCCGCCACGGCGCCAGCACTCTCAAGAGAAAAAAAGAGAATCTACCGTGGCGCCGGCTCAATTCCTGACATTCTGTCGTTTCTTTAATCTTCCTAGAACGCCGGAAACGCTACTAGGAAACTTCCTGACACATTAAATCTGTGAACCACGCCAAGACTCGAACTCAAAAGCTTGCCTATCGCATAACATTCTGGTTTTCAATATCTTTTTGCAATATATGCCAGAACACCGCTGCATCGCTTCCGTAGACTGTGTGCTCTGCACAGATTTTTGTTTTATTTTTTCTTTAATCGAATTTTTATTTTGTTCAAAAATTCAAGAGCTTCTAAATTTTTCACTGTAATTAAGTCACGGTCTTTTCTGAATGTACTTCTGAAAGAAAATTGTTTCTGGTAGATGGAGTGCAAGGCTTTTGTTAATCATGCCTTTTACGTTCTTGTGGTTGTATTTCCACAGAAACTTTCATTTCCTAACACAATTTTTATTACATCCAACCGAGGAGTGAAATACCAGTGTTCACAGATTTAGCTTTGAATATGGTTTCATAAAAAATTATTTCATAAAAACGATATTGCAGCGCCTGTGTAATTCTGAACTACGACGAAAGCTTGCATCGTGATCGAGAATAACACAGGGACTGCAATATCCTATTTATTCGCCGACACAGGGCAAGCAGCTTTCAAGTAAAACGTTTTACTTGTACGGGAATACACATAATGGATGTACAAGTACAGGTTGGAGACGCATGGTTGACGACCTTTGAAAGTTTGGGTGTGGCCATGAGTCGTGCACGGATAGCCAAATGGCAAGGCGACTGCTCACGGTAAGCGGGAAATCCGGGTTTGAATCCCGATCCGTTCATTGTTGTCACTCCATTCTACGGCTGATGGTTGTCCATATTCGCAATTGCGAATACATTTAATGAATTTCATGAAACGTCTCGTCCCCTATTTCACTACTATGGGGGCTGAATTTCCAAAAAAGCATTTTTTTATTTCCAACCGAGAAGTGAAACGCCAGTTTTCATAGACGTAGCTTTAGTAGCCCTTTAATCATGATTTATTTTTAAGAAAGCTTATTTTTTATTTCTAATAGAGAAGGCATCCACAAATTTTCAACGATTTGGCTTAGAAATTTTCAAATAACTTACGGGTTTGTTGCCAGGTGACGTCGTCGAACACCGCCGATATTTCGACAGGAGCACACCCTGCTATTCTCAAGGCACAAATGCAAGGAAGGAAAAATTTACAGGCAAATTTAATACCTCGGTTCATAGAGGAGAACAAGGAAGACACCACACACAGAACAAGTGTCAACACAACCAAAGATAACCAACATCAGAAATATCGATGGTTACTATTAATCAACAGGTGAGGTAGCACTAATTCTGTCCCTCTGTTTTTTGATGAGAGACATAATAGCAATATATAGTACACTTTCCAGTTACATTAATGAGAACACCTGTCAAACGCCTTTTGCGGGCGAGACGTGAAGGAAGAGAGACAGTGAGTTTCCGGAAGGTGCCGACAGGGATGTGGAACCATGGCGACTCTAGAGCCCTAGTCAGCTGCTCCAGGTTCCTCAGCAGAGGATTTACAGCGCGAACAGCCCGATTGAAGAAGTCCCACAGATTCTCTATCGGTTTAAATTTGGTGAATTTGGTGGCCATGGAAGTACGGTAAACTCATCCTAGAGCTTTTGAAGCCACGTACGTAAACTGCGAGTTACGCGACAGTTTGCATTTTTCTTCTGGTAGGTGCCATCGTGCCGAGGAAAAACAAAGCGTATGAGGGGTAGGAATGGTCCCCAAGCACAGATGCATAATTCAGTTGATCCATTATGCCTTCCAGAATGACTGGTTCACTCAGGGAATGCCACGAAAACATTTGCACAGACCATGACGGTCCCACTTCCGGCGTGGACTCTTCCGAGTATCATTACTGGGTGTTTCCTTTCAGACGTTTCACATTGCACATGCCAACGACCATCTGTTCGATAGAGCATAAAACGTGATTCATCTGAAAAGGCCACCTATCGCCGCGCAGTGTACAGCCAGCCAGACAGCATAGGTACGTGGACAGGCGCTCGCTGCGGAGACCCATACGCAGCAAAGTTCACTGAATGGCCGTTGAGGAGACACTGTTGATGGCCTCTTGGTTCATCTGCGCTGTCAGTTACACAACAGTCATATGTCTATTTGGCCGTAGACATTTCCGCAGCCGTCGTTCACCCCTGTCATCAATGGCCTGTGGTGCACCACAGTTGCCTCGCGCCGATTTTGGATGGCGTCTTTTTGGCATGCACGGTATACTTTAATCATGCCTGCACGCGAACAGTTTACAGACTTAGCCGATTCGGAAATGCTTCCACCCTTGGCCCGAAAGCCAATAATCACTTCCTTTTGGACGTCAGGTAAATCGCCCCGTTTCCGCATTAGCGCAACGACTGCACCGTTTGCCTCATCCCCCCCCCCCCCCCCTTCCCACGTGTTTTATACAGGGTGGTCCATTGATCGTGACCGGTCCAAATATCTCACGAAATAAGCGTCAAACGAAAAAACTATAAAGAACGAAACTTGTCTAGCTTGAAGGTGGAAACCAGATGGCGCTATGGTTGGCCCGCTAGATGGCGCTGCCATAGGGCAATCGGATATCAACTGCGTTTTTTTTAAAAATGGGAACCCCCATTTTTTATTACGTATTCGTGTAGTACGTAAAGAAATATGAATGTTTTAGTTGGACCACTTTTTTCGCTTTGTGATAGATGGCGCTGTACTAGTCACAAACATATCGCTCACAATTTTAGACGAACACCTGGTAACAGGTAGAGTTTTTAAATTAAAATACAGAACGTAGGTACGTTTGAACATTTTATTTCGGTTGTTCCAATGTGATACATCTACCTTTGTGAGCTTATCATTTCTGAGAACGCATGCTGTTACAGCATGGTTACCTGTAAATACTACATTAATGCAATAAATGCTCAAAACGATGTCCGTCAACCTCAATGCATTTGGCAATACATGTAACGACATTCCTCTCAACAGCGAGTAGTTCGCCTTCCGTAATGTTCGCACATGCGTTGACAATGCTCTGACTCATGTTGTCAGGGGTTGCCGGTGGAACACGATAGCAAATTTCCTTCAACTTTCCCCACAGAAGCAAATTCGGGGACGTCAGATCCGGTGAACGTGTGGGCCATGGTATGGTGCTTCGACGACCAATCCACCTGTCATGAAATATGCTATTCAATATCGCTTCAACTACATGCGAGCTATGTGCCGGACATCCATCATGTTGGAAGTACATCGCCATTCTGTACTACAGTGAAACATCTTGTAGTAACATCGTTAGAACATTAAGTAGGAAATCAGCATACCTTGCACCATTTAGATTACCATCGATAAAATGGGGGCAATTATCCTTCCTCCCATAATGCCGCACCATACATTAACCCGCCAAGGTCGCTGATGTTCCACTTGTCGCAGCCATCGTAGATTTTCCGTTGCCCAATAGTGCATATTACGCCGGTTTACGTTACCACTGTTGGTGAATGACGCTACGTCGCTATTCTCTCGTGCCCAGTGGCAGAACTGAACACGACGTTCAAAGTCGTCACCATGCAATCCCTGGTGCATAGAAATATGGTAAGGGTGCAATCGATGTTGATGTAGCATTCTCAAAACCGACGTTTTTGATTCCCGATTCTCGCGCAATTTGTCTGCTACCGATGTGCGGATTAACCGCGACAGCAGCAAAACCACCTACTTGGGCGTCGTCATTTGTTGCAGGTCGTTGTTGGCGTTTCACATGTGGCTGAGCACTTCCTGTTTCCTTAAATATCCGGCGAACGGTCCGGACACTTGGATGATTTCGTCCAGGATACCGAGCAGCACACATAGCACACGCCGGTTGGGCATTTCGATCACAATAGCCATACGTCAACACGATATCGATCTTTTCCGCAATTGGTAAACGGTCCATTTTAACACGGGTAATGTATAACGAATCAAATACCGCCCACACTAGCGGAATGTTACGTGATAGCACGTACTTATACGTTTGTGACTATTACAGCGCCGCCGGCCGGGGTGGCCGAGCGGTTCTAGGCGCAACAGTCTGAAACTGCCCGACCACTACGGTCGCAGGTTCGAATCCTACATCGGGCCTGGATGTGTATGATGTCCTTAGGTTAGTTAGGTTTAAGTAGTTCTGTTCTAGGGGACTGATGACCGCAGAACTTAAGTCCCATAGTGCTCAGAGCCATTTGAACCATTTATTACAGCGCCATCGATCACAAAGCGAAAAAAGCGGTTCAACTAAAACATTCATATTTCTTTACGTGCTACACGAATATGCAATAAAAAATGGGGGGTCCTACTTAAAAAAAAACGCAGTTGATATCCGTTTGACCTATGGCAGCGCCATCTAGCGGGCCAACCATAGCGCCATCTGACTTCCCCCTTCAAGCTAAACGAGTTTCGTTCTTTGTAGTTTTTTCGTTTGATGCTTATTTAGAGCGATATTTGGCCCGGCCACTGATAGTGACCGGCCAAATTTCTCTCTGAATAAGCATCTAAATAAGTATGACTATCAGTGGCCACCCTGTATACCCTACACTGTTATTACATACACCTGCCGTCTTTGAGTGGTTATTGCACACTGACGTCGAACGTAGGTGTTAGTCACGCTAATGCGACTGGACTATGTATTACGAAACAAGACTGATTTAATAAAAGTTAAGTTGTTCAGTAAGCTAAAATATTATGGTGTTTGCTTTTGAAATAAATCGTAAATATTACTATTGCAGAGCAGATTAGCCCCTATATAGTCCAATACATTGTACGGGTGGCTAACGTTTCACAGCAACGACTTCGGCTGTGCGCAAAGGAAGCGTAATAGGATCTCTAAATTACTAAATATTCGTAAACGCTTTATCTGATGCAATCAACAGCATTGTGCGTTGATTATGCTGGTGCCTACAGTAAAGAATTATCATGGACGAAAGTAAGGAAATGCTGGAATCATGGACAAAATTTCTACTTATTGTAATGAATATCAGTTCTCCTTAAACGTGGATAAATGTAAGATAATGATAAGAAAGAACATGATATTATCTGATTATAAAATTAGTGGCGTAGATCCTGAACCGGTCACATCGTACAGGCATTCAGGGATAACACTAATAAATGATGTGAAATGGACAGTTCGTGTAAAATTATAATGAAAGAGGCCGAATTGGAGACTTAGTTTTGCTTGAAGGATTCTGAGAAAGTGTAGCGTACGTTTAAAGAAAATTGCACACAAGACGCTAGAGCGGTAAATTCTAGATTTTTAGAGTCCTTATCAATTACTCAAAACATAAAAATTGAACAAATCCGATGTTCCATTGATAGATTGTAACAGATCGATATAACCCACATGAATTCCTTAGAGAAGTGTTCGGTGACCTTAAATGGGAATAGTTGGAAGAAAGGCGACGTCGAAACTCTGTCGGTTAAATTTAGAGAACTTTTTGCCACCATTATACATGGTCGTCCATGCCTGTAGAACCGCCCTTCTAAAGGGAAAAAAAATAGCTGGATAATGGGTAAACAGGAAGTTCAATTCAAGTAGTACGAGATGGAAGAGAGGGAATACTTGTGAGACTACGTTATCAACATTGTGGCCGTTCTGGAAGCCACCATCTTGATCTGCAACTCGAAATTTTCAAATGGAAAGGGGATCATGTAACATACTGTAGCAGACATATAGAGACTTACAGATGAAAATCGATTGCGCCTTTCAGCTGTACTAAGCTTTATTCATTCCCGACTTTAGACTGGTGTTTTTTCCTTACAGGTGACGTGAAAGCTGATGGCGTCAACGCAAGCCGAATGCACTGAGATCGTTCTGAAATCAGGAAAGATGAGCACCTGCGCTACCGCAGAGGATTTCAACCAGTGCTACTCATTACACACAGGGCGGTGATGAAACTGGTCTCGAAATTCCGTGAAGCTGGCTCTGTGGCAGAAAGTGAAAGCTGGACACTCGAATACGGCTGTGGATGAAGCAACATCAACCGCTGTTCATGGATCGCTTACAAGGGGACCATACGAACTTGCCCTTACCGATCTGATTCATGTGGACATGGTGTGTAGGGCACTATTAGGCATTCACCACAGCTTTCGAGCGTTTTGAAGAAAACCCAGTCTGAAAATTTGGTATGTTCGTCACTATTCAAGGAGTCCGTAGCTGAGCGAGTAAGCGCTTAGTTTCGTAAGACAGTGGTTTCTGGATCGAATCTCGCTGCAGCTAATATCTTTCATTGCCACGTAATTCTAACGAAAGATTTACTACGACTATGCGAATTATCAATATTTAACAATTTATAATCTTTAACCTGAAAAGAGGAGAAATTTTTTTTTTCGTAAGGTGATTGGAAATAGAAAGAGGTTACAAGACAATTTTCAATCAATTCAGTATAGACATTTTATTTGTATTATTGTATCTACATTTGTGACTAGTTTAATGTGTAACTTATGGAAGATTGCACTGTTCAGAATGATACTGATGGTAGAAACACAGAAATGTGAACCTACTTCCGAAATTTTAGAGAAAAATCGGGTTTTTCAGGATAAAGATTATGAAAATAATAAATGATCCATAATTTGCAAGTCTTAACAAATCTGCTGTTAGAATTATATGGGAATTAAAAAAGTACCGGTAGCGAGATTCGATCCAGAGACCTTGCGCATATGAAACTAAGCGCTTGCTCGCTTTATTATTGTTTTTTTCCTTTAAGTTTGACTTTATTGTTCAAATGGTTCAAATGGCTCTGAGCACTATGGGACTTAACTGCTGTGGTCATCAGCCCCCTAGAACTTAGAACTTCTTAAACCTAACTAACCTAAGGACATCACATGGCGCGGTTCCAGACTGTAGCGCCTAGAACCGCTCGGCCATTCCGGCCGGCCGTTATTGTTCGAGGCATTTGGTCTGAGCGGCCGTCACATGACACCTGTTCACACTTCACTCAGATTGTTATCTTTCTTTTCTTTTTCTTCAGAGAGCAACCACCCCTCTGACCGAACACACTAAGCAACCATGCCGGCACTCTCGGCTACGAATTCCTTGCGTACTAGCGACCATACGAAGTACGTAACCATACCCAAAATTTTCAAACACGATTTTCTCCAAAACGCTTGAGATTTGCGTCTTCCTGGTTACATATATTGAAGTCCTAGTCGTGTCCTACACACCATGCCAACATGAATCAAGTCGGTGAGGAGAAGTTCGTACAGTCTCCTTGTCAGTAAGAGTCTTGAGCGCACAGTAACTCGAGGCATCTGGCAGGAAACTGGAGTATGTCGTACAGCAATAATAATTTTGGTCACATGCAAATGGCACCCTTAGGAACAGCAAATGCTGTGACATCTCACTGAGGACGATCCAGATCGTTGGTCTGTTTGAAGAATGGGTGACTCGGAAGCTAGACGAAAACGTCGTTTTCGCTGAGGCATATTGTTTACGGATGAAGCTAAATTCTGTGGAAAAGGTGAGGTAAATAAACATGCTCATAGGTACTGGTCAGCTGTCTATCCACTCATGGTAGCCCGTCGAACGTTTCGAAACTGATGGTCTCGTGTGGAGTATGCCTCTCTCGTACTGTTAGGTCCCTCTTTATTCAAAGATACACTAACAGCAATCCATTATCTGCGGTTGTTACACAAAGATGTGCTGCCATCGCTGCTGTCTGAAGACAGCATATTCCAGCTTTTTTTCAGGACGATGTTGCCCCACTTCATTACGAGTTAGTTTGCCCCAGAGGCGGATGGATCATAAAGGCTCGATGGAGTAACCACCACATACCCAAATGCAAGTCCATTGGGCTTCTATCTATGACGACATGTGGAAGAAATTATACATGCGGTAATTGTACATGCAGGTAAAATCAGAAAGTTTGCGCACTTCAGGGAGCGGATTATTGATGCTTGTGATTGCACTGCGGTATTTGTGAGTGGTTAAAGTCCATGATAACTGAGTGAAGAGGATAACAATAACTTTATACCGTGCTGGATAACACGTAGAGCACAACCTGAAATTTTAATGTTTTATCACCAGCATTGCCCATATTTTCCACCAAATTTGACATAACTCGGTAAGGAAAAGGCTCTGGTGAAATGAAAGGCACCGTCGTTTTTCTCGTGTAATTCTCTATCTGCGTGATATATACAGTCTTCTGACTGTTTCGATGCGGCTCGCCACGAATCACGAATTCCTCTCTTGTACCAACCTCTTCATCTCTTCATCTCAGAGTAGCGCTTGCAACCTATGTCCTCAATCATTTGCTGGATGTATTCCATTCTCTGTCTTCCTCTACAGTTTTTGCCCTCTACAGCTCCGTTTAGTACCATGGAAGTCATTCCCTCATGTCTTGACAGATGTTCTACCATCCTGTCCTTTCTCCTTGTCAGTGTTTACCACATATTCCTTTCCTCTCCAATTCTGCGCAGAACCTCCTCATTCCTTACCTTATTAGTCTACCCAATTTTCAGTAGTCGTCTACAGCACCACATCTCAAGTGCTTCGATTCCCTTCTGTTCCGGTTTCCCCACATGCCATGTTTCACTACAATACAATGCTGTGCTCTAAACATACATTCTCTGAAATTTCTTCCACAAATTAAAGCCTATGTTTGACACTAGTAGACTTCTCTTGGTCAGGAATGCCCTCTTTGGCAGTGCTGATCTGCTTTTGATATCCTCCTTGCTCCGTTCGTCATTGATTATTTTGCTGCCTACGTAGTGGAATTCCGTAACTTCATCTAGTACGTGACCATCAATCCTGATGTTAAGTTTCTCGCTGTTCTGAATTCTGCTACTTCTCATTACTTTCGTCTTTCTTCAATGTACTCTCAATCCATATTCTGTGCTCATTCGCCTGTTCACGCAGTTCAACAGATCCTATAATTTTTCTTCACTCTCACTCAGGATAGCAATGTCGTCAGAGAATCATATCATTGATATCCTTTCATCTTGAATTCTGATTCCATTATTGACCCTTTCTTTTGTTTCCATCATTGCTTCTTCGATATACAGATTGAACAATAGGGGCGAAAGACTACATCCCTGTCTTACACCCCTTTCTAATCTGAGCTCTTCATTCTTGGTCGTCCATTCTTATTATTCCCTTTTGGCTCTTGTACGTATTGTGTGTTGCCCGTCTCTCCCTATAGCTTACCGCTATTTTTCTCAGAATTTCGAACATCTTGCACCATTTTACATTATCGAACGTGTAAGACGTGTATATTTCTATTGTCTATTGTCAAATCACAATTTATGAAAGATGTTTATATTTTATTAATAGGATTATGTAGGAATAATTAATATTTGTCATGTTGGAAATAAGTATGGTAGCAGGGAATGTCTGCACCAAAGTATTGTTGGCATGAGAGACCTTACATTGATAGAATTTTAGAAAGGGCGGGAGAGACAGCGTATGGATACATTTTAAGAAAAGAGCGGGAAAGACCGCGCATTGATACATTTTGTAATGGTAATAGGAATTGTCTGCACAAGAAATCATTGTTGGCAGGAGAGACCACACTTTAGCGTTCGTAGGAAGTCAGTAGTAAGCGAGATGTGAAGCGAGTTGGTAGCAGATCTGAAGCGAGAGGTTGAGAGGAGCAGTGTGCCTGCCAGCCACCAGCTATGATTTTACAAGAGATTATAAACGGATGTACAGGGACATCAGCTAACTATTATCATAAGAGGAACTAATATTATTGAATTATTTTCTTTGCGAAACTCAAGACTACTGAAGGTATGTTTGCGCAATGCTAGTTGTAAGATTACTGTAAAAAGTAAGTCCCATTTGAACGTTTGTAAAATCATTTCATTACCAGCAGTAAATATTTGAAGAAACGTTTTCAGAATATAATTAATTTTTGCCAGCAATGTTGCATTACTGATTACAATTCATCCCAAAAACCATCAACGTAAAACTTAGCAAAAAGTTTATTGTTGTCAAGAAAAAGTGTAACTATGAATTACGTAACTTCAGTCAAATTAATTAAAGAATAACGTCAGCTTTGCTATTAAAGAATAACGTCAGCTTTGGTAATTAATACAGCCACTTATTATGACAGCCCACCAGCAGTTAATAGAGTATAGTAAACCAGAGTAAGTATATTCATGTTGCAGTTTGATGTAGCAGTCAGATGGCGATCCAGTAATAGTAAAAAAGGTAACGAACAGTTTTGGGTTATTGCAGATAACGACTGAGAGCCACGACGACGACACATTCTATGTTTCGTCGAAATAATCAGAAAATCACTTTTAATAAGCAACAATTAAATTTGTATGCGAAGATTGAGAAAGAGAATAAATTTCAAAGGGAAGATTTCATTTGTTATTATTAAGCAAGAGGAAGAAATACAAAGGGAAGGTTTCATAGGTTATTGTAGAAGGAAAAGTTGCGCAAAAAAAGAGAGATATAGAGAAGACGGGAAGGTTTCAAACGCTTTTCCCTCGTCGACAAACCCTATGAAATTGTCTTGATTTTTCTTTAGTGCAACTTCCGTTACCACCCGGATCGTGAGAAGTCTCTCTGGTATCTTTACCTTTGCTAAAGCCTAACTGGTCGCCATCTAACACATTCTCTATTTTCTTTTCCTTTCTTCAGTACATTATTCTTGTAAGTAGCTTTGACGCATGAGCTGTTCTGGTGATTGTGCACTAATTCTCACACTTGTCAGATCTTGCAGTCTTCGGAATTGTGTAGATGATGTTTTTCCGAAAGCCACATAGTATGTCGCCAGACTCATACATTCTACTCATCAAAGTGAATAGTCGTTTTGTTGCCATTTCTTCCAATGATTTTAGAAATTTTGATGGAATATTATCTATCTCATCCACCTTATTTAATCTTAACTCCTCCAAACCTCTCTATAATTCTGAATCTAATACTGGATCCTCTCTCTCTTCTAAATCGACTCCTCTTTCTTTTTCTATCACATCAGACAAATCTTCCCCCTCATAGAGGCTTTCAATGCACTCTTCCCATCATCCCGCTCTCTCCTCTGCGTTTAACAGTTTAATTCCCGTTGCACTCTTAATGTTACAACGCTGGCTTTTAATGTCACCGAAGGTTGTTTTGACTTTCCTATACGCAGCATCAGTCCTTCCGACAATCATTTCTTTTACAATTTCTTCACATTTTTCATGCAGCCATTTCGTCTTAGCTTTCCTGCACTTCCTATTTATTTCGTTCCTCAGCGACTTGTATTTCTGTATTCTTTAATTTCCCTGAATATTTTTGTACTTCCTTCTTCCATCGATCAACTGACGTATTTCTTCTGTTACCCTTGGTTTCCTCGCAGTTACCTTCTTTTTCTTTCCAACTTCTGTGATTGCCCTTTTTAGAGATGCCCATTTCTTTTCAATTGTACTGCCTACTGGGCTACTCCTTATTGCTGCATCTATAGCCTTAGAGAACTTCAAGCATATCTCATCCTTCCATAGTACTTCCGTATCCGACTTCTTTGCGTATTGATTCTTCCTGACTAATCTCTTAAACTTGAACCTATTCTTCATCACTACTACATTGTGATCTGAGTCTATGTCTGATCCTGGGTAAGCCTTACAATCCAGTATCTGATTTCCGAATCTCTGTGTGCCATTATGCAATCTAACTGAAATTTTCCTGTATCACCCGCTCTTTTCCTTGTTTAACTCCTCCTATTGTAGGTCCTGAACATAGCATTCGAAATTACTAGCTGAAATTTATTACAGAACGCAATTAGTTTTCTCCTCTTTCATTCCTTGTTCCAAGCCCATATTATCCTGTAATCCTTTCTTCTACTCAAAAATGGTTCAAATGGCTCTGAGCACTATGGGACTTAACTTCTGAGGTCATCAGTCCCCTAGAACTTAGAACTACTTAAACCTAACTAACCTAAGGACATCACATGGCGCGGTTCCAGACTGTAGCGCCTAGAACCGCTCGGCCATTCCGGCCGGCCGTTATTGTTCGAGGCATTTGGTCTGAGCGGCCGTCACATGACACCTGTTCACACTTCACTCAGATTGTTATCTTTCTTTTCTTTTTCTTCAGAGAGCAACCACCCCTCTGACCGAACACACTAAGCAACCATGCCGGCACTCTCGGCTACGAATTCCTTGCGTACTAGCGACCATACGAAGTACGTAACCATACCCAAAATTTTCAAACACGATTTTCTCCAAAACGCTTGAGATTTGCGTCTTCCTGGTTACATATATTGAAGTCCTAGTCGTGTCCTACACACCATGCCAACATGAATCAAGTCGGTGAGGAGAAGTTCGTACAGTCTCCTTGTCAGTAAGAGTCTTGAGCGCACAGTAACTCGAGGCATCTGGCAGGAAACTGGAGTATGTCGTACAGCAATAATAATTTTGGTCACATGCAAATGGCACCCTTAGGAACAGCAAATGCTGTGACGTCTCACTGAGGACGATCCAGATCGTTGGTCTGTTTGAAGAATTGGTGACTCGGAAGCTAGACGAAAACGTCGTTTTCGCTGAGGCATATTGTTTACGGATGAAGCTAAATTCTGTGGAAAAGGTGAGGTAAATAAACATGCTCATAGGTACTGGTCAGCTGTCTATCCACTCATGGTAGCCCGTCGAACGTTTCGAAACTGATGGTCTCGTGTGGAGTATGCCTCTCTCGTACTGTTAGGTCCCTCTTTATTCAAAGATACACTAACAGCAATCCATTATCTGCGGTTGTTACACAAAGATGTGCTGCCATCGCTGCTGTCTGAAGACAGCATATTCCAGCTTTTTTTCAGGACGATGTTGCCCCACTTCATTACGAGTTAGTTTGCCCCAGAGGCGGATGGATCATAAAGGCTCGATGGAGTAACCACCACATACCCAAATGCAAGTCCATTGGGCTTCTATCTATGACGACATGTGGAAGAAATTATACATGCGGTAATTGTACATGCAGGTAAAATCAGAAAGTTTGCGCACTTCAGGGAGCGGATTATTGATGCTTGTGATTGCACTGCGGTATTTGTGAGTGGTTAAAGTCCATGATAACTGAGTGAAGAGGATAACAATAACTTTATACCGTGCTGGATAACACGTAGAGCACAACCTGAAATTTTAATGTTTTATCACCAGCATTGCCCATATTTTCCGCCAAATTTGACATAACTCGGTAAGGAAAAGGCTCTGGTGAAATGAAAGGCACCGTCGTTTTTCTCGTGTAATTCTCTATCTGCGTGATATATACAGTCTTCTGACTGTTTCGATGCGGCTCGCCACGAATCACGAATTCCTCTCTTGTACCAACCTCTTCATCTCTTCATCTCAGAGTAGCGCTTGCAACCTATGTCCTCAATCATTTGCTGGATGTATTCCATTCCCTGTCTTCCTCTACAGTTTTTGCCCTCTACAGCTCCGTTTAGTACCATGGAAGTCATTCCCTCATGTCTTGACAGATGTTCTACCATCCTGTCCTTTCTCCTTGTCAGTGTTTACCACATATTCCTTTCCTCTCCAATTCTGCGCAGAACCTCCTCATTCCTTACCTTATTAGTCTACCCAATTTTCAGTAGTCGTCTACAGCACCACATCTCAAGTGCTTCGATTCCCTTCTGTTCCGGTTTCCCCACATGCCATGTTTCACTACAATACAATGCTGTGCTCTAAACATACATTCTCTGAAATTTCTTCCACAAATTAAAGCCTATGTTTGACACTAGTAGACTTCTCTTGGTCAGGAATGCCCTCTTTGGCAGTGCTGATCTGCTTTTGATATCCTCCTTGCTCCGTTCGTCATTGATTATTTTGCTGCCTACGTAGTGGAATTCCGTAACTTCATCTAGTACGTGACCATCAATCCTGATGTTAAGTTTCTCGCTGTTCTGAATTCTGCTACTTCTCATTACTTTCGTCTTTCTTCAATGTACTCTCAATCCATATTCTGTGCTCATTCGCCTGTTCACGCAGTTCAACAGATCCTATAATTTTTCTTCACTCTCACTCAGGATAGCAATGTCGTCAGAGAATCATATCATTGATATCCTTTCATCTTGAATTCTGATTCCATTATTGACCCTTTCTTTTGTTTCCATCATTGCTTCTTCGATATACAGATTGAACAATAGGGGCGAAAGACTACATCCCTGTCTTACACCCCTTTCTAATCTGAGCTCTTCATTCTTGGTCGTCCATTCTTATTATTCCCTTTTGGCTCTTGTACGTATTGTGTGTTGCCCGTCTCTCCCTATAGCTTACCGCTATTTTTCTCAGAATTTCGAACATCTTGCACCATTTTACATTATCGAACGTGTAAGACGTGTATATTTCTATTGTCTATTGTCAAATCACAATTTATGAAAGATGTTTATATTTTATTAATAGGATTATGTAGGAATAATTAATATTTGTCATGTTGGAAATAAGTATGGTAGCAGGGAATGTCTGCACCAAAGTATTGTTGGCATGAGAGACCTTACATTGATAGAATTTTAGAAAGGGCGGGAGAGACAGCGTATGGATACATTTTAAGAAAAGAGCGGGAAAGACCGCGCATTGATACATTTTGTAATGGTAATAGGAATTGTCTGCACAAGAAATCATTGTTGGCAGGAGAGACCACACTTTAGCGTTCGTAGGAAGTCAGTAGTAAGCGAGATGTGAAGCGAGTTGGTAGCAGATCTGAAGCGAGAGGTTGAGAGGAGCAGTGTGCCTGCCAGCCACCAGCTATGATTTTACAAGAGATTATAAACGGATGTACAGGGACATCAGCTAACTATTATCATAAGAGGAACTAATATTATTGAATTATTTTCTTTGCGAAACTCAAGACTACTGAAGGTATGTTTGCGCAATGCTAGTTGTAAGATTACTGTAAAAAGTAAGTCCCATTTGAACGTTTGTAAAATCATTTCATTACCAGCAGTAAATATTTGAAGAAACGTTTTCAGAATATAATTAATTTTTGCCAGCAATGTTGCATTACTGATTACAATTCATCCCAAAAACCATCAACGTAAAACTTAGCAAAAAGTTTATTGTTGTCAAGAAAAAGTGTAACTATGAATTACGTAACTTCAGTCAAATTAATTAAAGAATAACGTCAGCTTTGCTATTAAAGAATAACGTCAGCTTTGGTAATTAATACAGCCACTTATTATGACAGCCCACCAGCAGTTAATAGAGTATAGTAAACCAGAGTAAGTATATTCATGTTGCAGTTTGATGTAGCAGTCAGATGGCGATCCAGTAATAGTAAAAAAGGTAACGAACAGTTTTGGGTTATTGCAGATAACGACTGAGAGCCACGACGACGACACATTCTATGTTTCGTCGAAATAATCAGAAAATCACTTTTAATAAGCAACAATTAAATTTGTATGCGAAGATTGAGAAAGAGAATAAATTTCAAAGGGAAGATTTCATTTGTTATTATTAAGCAAGAGGAAGAAATACAAAGGGAAGGTTTCATAGGTTATTGTAGAAGGAAAAGTTGCGCAAAAAAAGAGAGATATAGAGAAGACGGGAAGGTTTCAAACGCTTTTCCCTCGTCGACAAACCCTATGAAATTGTCTTGATTTTTCTTTAGTGCAACTTCCGTTACCACCCGGATCGTGAGAAGTCTCTCTGGTATCTTTACCTTTGCTAAAGCCTAACTGGTCGCCATCTAACACATTCTCTATTTTCTTTTCCTTTCTTCAGTACATTATTCTTGTAAGTAGCTTTGACGCATGAGCTGTTCTGGTGATTGTGCACTAATTCTCACCCTTGTCAGATCTTGCAGTCTTCGGAATTGTGTAGATGATGTTTTTCCGAAAGCCACATAGTATGTCGCCAGACTCATACATTCTACTCATCAAAGTGAATAGTCGTTTTGTTGCCATTTCTTCCAATGATTTTAGAAATTTTGATGGAATATTATCTATCTCATCCACCTTATTTAATCTTAACTCCTCCAAACCTCTCTATAATTCTGAATCTAATACTGGATCCTCTCTCTCTTCTAAATCGACTCCTCTTTCTTTTTCTATCACATCAGACAAATCTTCCCCCTCATAGAGGCTTTCAATGCACTCTTCCCATCATCCCGCTCTCTCCTCTGCGTTTAACAGTTTAATTCCCGTTGCACTCTTAATGTTACAACGCTGGCTTTTAATGTCACCGAAGGTTGTTTTGACTTTCCTATACGCAGCATCAGTCCTTCCGACAATCATTTCTTTTACAATTTCTTCACATTTTTCATGCAGCCATTTCGTCTTAGCTTTCCTGCACTTCCTATTTATTTCGTTCCTCAGCGACTTGTATTTCTGTATTCTTTAATTTCCCTGAATATTTTTGTACTTCCTTCTTCCATCGATCAACTGACGTATTTCTTCTGTTACCCTTGGTTTCCTCGCAGTTACCTTCTTTTTCTTTTCAACTTCTGTGATTGCCCTTTTTAGAGATGCCCATTTCTTTTCAATTGTACTGCCTACTGGGCTACTCCTTATTGCTGCATCTATAGCCTTAGAGAACTTCAAGCATATCTCATCCTTCCATAGTACTTCCGTATCCGACTTCTTTGCGTATTGATTCTTCCTGACTAATCTCTTAAACTTGAACCTATTCTTCATCACTACTACATTGTGATCTGAGTCTATGTCTGATCCTGGGTAAGCCTTACAATCCAGTATCTGATTTCCGAATCTCTGTGTGCCATTATGCAATCTAACTGAAATTTTCCTGTATCACCCGCTCTTTTCCTTGTTTAACTCCTCCTATTGTAGGTCCTGAACATAGCATTCGAAATTACTAGCTGAAATTTATTACAGAACGCAATTAGTTTTCTCCTCTTTCATTCCTTGTTCCAAGCCCATATTATCCTGTAATCCTTTCTTCTACTCAAAAATGGTTCAAATGGCTCTGAGCACTATGGGACTTAACTTCTGAGGTCATCAGTCCCATAGAACTTAGAACTACTTAAACCTAACTAACCTAAGGACAGCACACACATCCATGCCCGAGGCAGGATTCGAACCTGCGACCGTAACGGTCGCGCCGTTCCAGACTGTAGCGCCTAGAACCGCTCTGCCACTACGGCCGGCTTTCTTCTACTCCTTCACCAACAACAGCATTCCAGTCTCCCATGACTATTAGATTTTCATCCCCCTTTACGTTTTGTATTACCCTTTCAATATCCTCATATACTTTCTCTCTCTCTTCATCTTCAGCCTGCAAGGTCGGCATGTATGCTTGACCTATCGTTGTCGGTATTGGTTTGCTGTCGATTCTGATCATAACAACACTATCACTGAACTGTTCAGAAAAATGGTTCAAATGGCTCTGAGCACTATGGGACTTAACTTCTGAGGTCATCAGCCCCATAGAACTTAGAACTACTTAAACCTAACTAACCTAAGGACATCACACAACACCCAGTCATCACGAGGCAGAGAAAATTCCTGACCCCGCCGGGAATCGAACCCGGGAACCCGGGCGCGGGAAGCGAGAACGCTACCTCACGGCCACGAGCTGCGGACACTTCACTGACTCCTAATATATCTAGATTGAGCCTTTGCATTTTCCTTTTCACATTTTCTAGCTTCCCTACTACGTTCAGCGTCTGTCATTTCACACCCCGTCTCGTAGGACGTTATGCTTCTGTTGGTTATTCCATAATTTTCTTATAATCACCTCGCACTTTGCGGACCCCTCTCGAAGAACTGAATGGGGGAGTACTCCGGAATCTTTTGCCAATGGAGCGATTATCATGACACTTTTTCAGTGACGGGCCACATCTGTGGATACACGTTAACTATGTTTAATGTAGTTGTTTTTCATTGCCTTCTGCATCCTCGTGCCGAGATCATTGCTGATTTTTGTACCTTTGAGCGTGGGTTTGATCACTCTTTTTTTTTATCTCTGTAGGAAGTATCTTGAATTGCGCACGCGTTTCCTTGCAATGCTTAAGAATGTGTTACCCAAATGTATGTCGTTTACCGTAAATTTTTAACTGAATGCCCGGCAAGTGATGCCACATCAGGAGCTACTCAAGCCATTGTTAGTACTGTTGCACGGGCCGTTATTGTTCAAATTCAATGCCCCATTTTTCATTTGCGCCTATACAGCATCTCGCCATCAGTACTGAAAAACTTCAGGCATCTGAAATTGCAACACTTCACAAATGCAAAAATATTTCAAACGTGGCCCAGGGTCGCCACTGTAGGGTGAACAATAAGTCACACGATGTGTACCTACAGATTTGTTTCATAAATATTTATGGAGCGTGATCAGAGGGTACTAGAGAATTCTTCCAACTAATTTTTTTCAGACAAAGAATCAAACTTCCTGGTACCGCCGGACCGGGACTCGAAATTGGGACCTTTGCCTTTCGTGTGCAAGTGCTAACTGGCTGACCTATCCAAACACGACTCACAAGTACATATTCCTTCTGAAATGCATACGGTATTTGAACTTTTTAAAAGTGAATAAAACATTTGTTTCCATTTCGGAAGGTACCAAAATCTTGGCAGAACCTTACCACGTCTTTTAGGTAAACTCGCGTATGCTGTGAAACGTCTACTAATTTTACGACAACCACACAGTAACACCGAAGTCTGACAGTGAACGCCAGGTGGGGAGACACATCCGGGTAACTTTCCATTGTGGAAGTTAGTCGTACGTTCAGCATAACTTCGCGCACAGTTAGCGGAATTGAGAGCATCATCTTTCACAGCCCACGGTACAGAGACCTGTGACGCCATCGCCGTCGTTTCTGCTGTCGTCTGAACAGAATCGTGTATGCTGAGAGACGAGCAACGCACTGTTCAGATGGCCACCACGTCGAATGAGCGACGTGCAAAGGACGGCCCGATAAGATCAGCTGAATGACACAGTGTAAACGGAACACGTAGGTATAACAAGAGAATTCCATTACCGACAGCCTGTCATTGGAAACAGAGTCTCATGAAGGCATTAGATGCTCATTGTATCCTATACACACTAGTGGAAAACGAAAACCGATAGCTTCTCTTAGAGCGTGATGTAGAAATATTGCAGTTACCTGGGGCACCGCAGGGGCAGTAAAGGCAAAGATTCAAACTATGTGCAATAACGGGGGGTGAAAGCTCTCTGTTGGATTCCTTTCACGTTAATTTCTTAAAACTGTTGTCATTTACAGCAAACATTCCACTTCCTAATTTACAGTGGTGTTTCTGACTATCTGGGAGGAGACTGAGCAGTGGAACGTTTCACTTTTACACATAATCAAGAACGATCTGTCGCACTACTACACTTTAAAACACAGTTGATATGTAATTCATGTCACACAGTCTCATATGGAACCTACATCCGCGTTCTTTTATACACTGTATATGATAAGATACTGTCATCCCCCTTCCCTTCTGTGTGAAAGGATGAATGAGCAAATGTATTTCTAGTTGCATGCTTGATGGTAGCAGACAAGCCTGTCTGCCAGAGAACAGTAGGACCAACGTCGGAACAGGTAGCTACGCTTTATAAAAGCAAAGAGGTTTCTATTCTTAGTATGGTCCTGTCCGTCCCTTGTCATGTTGGTATAGGAAGCCGCCTCTCTGGTCACTTCCGTTTTGTATCTGGAAGCACCCTAGGTAGGGGCCCACGGGCAGTCTGTCTGCGGCGAACGTCTGAAGTGGTAAGATCTCTGGCTAAGCGCGTCTGTGCTAAGTCCGTAGGACAATGGATTTCTTAAGTTCAGCATAACTGAAAATTTAATCACCTTTATTTCAGGATAGATCTAAAATATCTAATGTTGGCTTACATTGCAACGCAGTGTAATTCGCGTGTGAAGTTCAGAATATCTTCCAGTAGTTGCTTTGTCACTACTTTGTGAGTAAAGTGGAACCACGTGTGGATGAATCGTAACTCTAACTAAGATCATCAATCTTAAATGCGAATGTGCGTGAGATTATAACGTATCGTCTTGACAATATTTTTCAATATAGCAACTTTTCTTTATGTTCAACCCACGTTGGGTGTACTTTGTGAGACCAGTACCACGTGCTTATACAATTGGTTGACCCATCAGGTTAACGATAGTAACAAGTTCGAGGTTTTTCTTTTGTAATTTGTGTTTCGATGTAGTTTATTTTAATTATCAAAATTATTGTGGATTTGCACTCTTTGTGTAAACCAAGTTTACCAAGTGAAGCATGTGGTGTAATCATCAAAAAAGCCCTCACCTATTCTTTTCGGGAAGATTCCACAGAGAGTTAGTATGAATTTAGTATACCAGTGTGTGGTAATTTCATGACGGACACGATTGCGCTACGAACGTAACTTCTTTGGGTGAAAATTGAATCGGTTGGTTGTGCTTAATTTCCTCTTGCATACGTTTCAACGTTCTTCATGTGTTATTTTATGAATGCAGTGTTGTATGCAGTCTCCCAATCTTGGCTCCATATTTGATGTGTTCCATAAGATTACAAACTCACATTTTCACAATACTAAGTAAGGCACCAGTTTAGTTATGATTCAAGTTTAATATTCAGAAATTTTAACGGAACAATGATCAATGTTAAAATAAAAGTCCAAATATAAACTGATTTATTTCTTTTTATTTAAATTCTCTTTTTATATATATATCACCGGTTCTAAGATGATTACTAAAAGATTATAATTAATGTTAGTCTGGTTGGGAATTTGGTAAGCTAGACTGGATACCTGGTGAAACAGTTGCTCAGTAATGCAAGGTTAACTTCCCCAGATAGCTCACAGCTTTTAACCCACTTTTATTGTCTTGAATATCAGCATCGCTTTCAGAACACCTTAAAGCATCAACATTACACATGGCGACCCTCTTCTGTGATTCCGCTAGATTCTGGAATTTCTGAAACGTTAGATTGCGAGTGTTGTATAATCTTAATTCTTTTGGTTTATAATTTATATAAAAAACAGCTACCAGCCACATCTATGGTTTAAAAAGGTTTATTATCTTTAGACCATGACCAGTTTCGGATTTTTCTTTACAAATCGATCTTCAGATGGCAGATTACAACCATTCTTAGTTGGACCTAGTTTTGTTTGTGTTATTCGTTTGCTGCACTGGGAAAGGAAAGAAATATTTTTGTTGTCATATCGGTAATGGTATTTTTACGAAAGATTTACTTCTTTCACAAGATCTAATTGCTCATGAGATGGTTTTTATAAACATTAGTAAACTTGCAAGTTAGTGTACTTACGAGTTGAGTAGTTCTGCCTGACGAAATATTCGTGCGTTTTTGTTTTCGAACGCAAGCTTAATACACTTTTCAATATGCACTATGTGAGTGCTATTCCAGTCAATGGACGTCACTTTCCACCTCATCATCTTAATTACACACGCAGCACACACGAATAACGTTTACAAAACGTGGCCCAGCTTCACATTACAAACAAGAACAATATTTGCAAAGAGCTTACAGTCATAACGATGTTAACTTACAGATGCTTTATAGTCGATATGGGTACAGTAAAATATCTCTTTGCTATTGTATGAAATTAATCTAAAACGGAATAAATAAAATTACATATAAATAAGATTACAAACATTATATGTGGTACAGTATTACTGTGTGTTACTAATTAGTTGTTACAATAGTAGGAGATAAATTCTAATATATGACATAATATGCAATGCATATGTTTTCATTATGCAATTTTTCAATGACATATAAGCAGTTTTAGGGGCCTGTATACTGAATGTTTTTGATGGAGTATTAGGCTTAAGTTATTTTAACAAAGTGAAAGCTTCTTCAAAGTTATTTAGGAAGGGGGTGTTAACTGACTCTGTCTGTTCATTCAAAATGAGATCAGGGAACCTGTTTTTATGTGTATGAATCTCAATCTCCTCTAGGAGATTCAATGTGACACCTTTGTCTTTGAGGTGTAATATCTGCAGATTGTTTTCTATATTCTCAACTGTATGATTGTTTTCTGCAAGATGGGTGGCAAAAGCAGATTAGCTTAGGTTTTTCAGACGTAGGGCATCAAGGTGTTCCTTGAATCTTGTTTCAAAAGCTCTACCTGTTTGGCCAATGTAGAATTTAGGACAGTTGTTACACTTGAGTTTATAAATTCCAGAGCTTTTATGGGGTATGCTATTGTGTGGGAGTGAGTGTATGACTCTTTGTTGGAGTTTGTTATTGGTAGAGAAACTGATTTTGACATTCTTCTTCTTAAATAAGACTTATTGCTAGCAATTTTTACTTTTGTTTTTTGAGAGAGTGTGTCTATGATTGAAGCATCATAGCCTTTATTTTGGGCAATTGATTTGATTATGCTGATTTCTTTGCGCTGTTCAGTGGGGGTGAGGGGGACTTTATGCATACGATGTAGCATTGACCGGAAATTAGCCATCTTATGTTGGTTCGGGTGGCAGGATGTGTTACTGATGGTAACATCTGTGGTTGATGGTTTTTGAAAGATACCAAAATGGTGTTTGTTATGTATGTTTGATATTTTGAGATCCAGAAAATTGATGCTATTATTTATTTCATGCTCCATTGTAAATTTGATGTTGTTGTGTAATTTGCTCAGGTCTTCAGCTAAGGCATCAATTTCGCTGCTGTTACCATCAAAAAGTAATAGAGTGTCATCTACGTATCTCTTGTAGTAAATTATTTCACTGTTCATTTGGTTATTGGATGAGAAGAACTTTTGCTCAAGATGGTTAATGTAAATATCGGCTAATAATCCAGCAAGACTGCTACCCATTGCAAGGCCATCATTTTGTTTATAGACTTTATTATTGAAGGTGAAGTAATTATTAGACAAAATGAGTGTGAGGATCGCTTTTAACTCATATATTTCTGGTATATTGATCTTTTTGTGTTTTAAAAGGTTACTTTTTATTATGTTAATTGTTTCATCTACTGGGATGTTAGTGTATAGGTTTACAATATCTAGTGAGGCAAATCTAGCTGTTGGTGGTATGTGGATGTCTTTGATATGTTCTATAAGGTCCACTGTGTTTTTAACTGTATAACTACGTTCGAACATGTAGTAAGTGGTAAGGAGATCCTTCAATTTTCTGCTTGTGTAGCACAAAGAAATCAGCATAATCAAATCAATTGCCCAAAATAATGGCTATGATGCTTCAATCATAGACACACTCTCTCAAAACACAAAAGTAAAAATTGCTAGCAATAAGTCTTTGCAATAAACAACAGCCACAATAACTATGAAAGACAAAAAATCAGTAAAATATGTAGCTCTACCATATACAGGCCCACTTTCATATAAAATTTCCAACTTATTTAAGAAGAAGAATGTCAAAATCAGTTAATCTACTAATAACAAACTCCAACAAAGAGTCATACACTCACTCCCACACAATAGCATACCCCATAAAAGCTCTGGAATTTATAAACTCAAGTGTAACAACTGTCCTAAATTCTACATTGGCCAAACAGGTAGAGCTTTTGAAACAAGATTCAAGGAACACCTTGATGCCCCACGTCTGAAAAACCTAAGCTAATCTGCTTTTGCCACCCATCTTGCAGAAAACAATCATACAGTTGAGAATATAGAAAACAATCTGCAGATATTACACCTCAAAGACAAAGGTGTCACATTGAATCTCCTAGAGGAGATTGAGATTTATACACATAAAAACAGGTTCCCTGATCTCATTTTGAATGAACAGACAGAGTCAGTTAACACCCCCTTCCTAAATAACTTTGAAGAAGCTTTCACTTTGTTAAAATAACTTAAGCCTAATACTCCATCAAAAACATTCAGTATACAGGCCCCTAAAACTGCTTATATGTCATTGAAAAATTGCATAATGAAAACATATGCATTGCATATTATGTCATATATTAGAATTTATCTCCTACTATTGTAACAACTAATTAGTAACACACAGTAATACTGTACCACATATAATGTTTGTAATCTTATTTATATGTAATTTTATTTATTCCGTTTTAGATTAATTTCATACAATAGCAAAGAGATATTTTACTGTACCCATATAGACTATACAGCATCTGTAAGTTAACATCGTTATGACTGTAAGCTCTTTGCAAATATTGTTCTTGTTTGTAATGTGAAGCTAGGCCACGTTTTGTAAACGTTATTCGCATGTGCTGCGTGTGTAATTAAGATGATGAGGTGGAAAGTGTCGTCCATTGACTGGAATAGCACTCACATAGTGCATATTGAAAAGTGTATTAAGCTTGCGTTCGAAAACAAAAACGCACGAATATTTCGTCAGGCAGAACTACTCAGCTCGTAAGTACACTAACCTGCAAGTTTACTAATGTTTATAAAAACCATCTCATGAGCAATTAGATCTTGTAAAAGAAGTAAATCTTTCGTAAAAATACCATTACCGATATGACAACAAAAATATTTCTTTCCTTTCCCAGTGCAGCAAACGAATAACACAAACAAAACTGGGTCCAACTAAGAATGGTTGTAATCTGCCATCTGAAGATCGATTTGTAAAGAAAAATCCGAAACTGGTCATGGTCTAAAGATAATAAACCTTTTTAAACCATAGATGTGGCTGGTAGCTGTTTTTTATATAAATTTTAAACCTTAAGTACAACAGCCACATTTCTCAACATGTCGACTTTCGACAAAATAGCCTTAATTCTTTTTCCCTGCAGCGCTCAAATAACTTCTGTGTTGTTTCTGAGCAGACTTTCAAACGATTCACGGCGTTGTTGAACGGCGTTTTGTTGCTTGTCTTGTTGTTTTGTTTTCTATATTTGTGTGTTTTATATGTGTGTGTGTTTTTTTTCTCGCTTGTAAATTGCATTGAGTTCGATCAAAGATATAAAATTGTTTTGCGTGTGAAAAAGTGTGTACTAGGTTGGGTACCTTTCGTGTGACTGTCGTAATTTTTGGGGGATACATTTATTGTGATTAGTGTGTTGCGTACCAGATATAAATTGAACTAATGCAGACACGTAACCAAGCTAAAAGTAGGCGATCCAACAACTTAAGCAACATGGACCAAGCTGATAATTTGATTTCCAATATTAACACGTCGGACGGTTCCGAAAATGCAATGGGGAATACTTCAGAGGAAATGCAAAACATGACGAAAGGGCTCACAGTAGAGCCAGAAATTAATTTGCCTCCAACTAACCAAATTGATTTGGCAGAACTCATAAAAGCCTTATTGCATCAAAATAAAGAAAACGCAGAGAAATCAGAAAAGTCGTTCCGAGAACAAAAAGAATATCCGAACAATCGATCTGAGAGCTAGGCGAACAAATGACGCAGAAATCTGAAAAATCGATCTGCGAGCTAGACGAACAAATAGACGAAAAACTAATCCAGCAAACAAATAAACTCGACAAGTCGATGCAGAGAGTGTCCGATGATATCTCACAAATAATAAACAATCTGGCAAGTGAAATAAAAAGTGATATTATGAAAGAATTAGGCCATACATTTGAACAAATCGATGATCGTTTGCAAGCCTTAGAACAGGGTAAGTGGAGTCGCGATGCGGAATCGAAAGAGAGCGAGGAACAGCTACTTAGGAATTTCCTAGCGCTGAGACAAGAATGCCAAAGGGAACACCAGCAGGTAGTCTCCAGTGTCCAGGAGGCGGAAACTCATTGTCCTGCGTCCGTTAGCAACACAGTAGCGGACAACAGTCAAGCGATTCACGCACTCGAACAGCAAGTAGAACAATTGAAGCAGACTGGGGGGGAGGACAACAGACAAATACATGATAAGTTTGAGGCATTAGTGGACATCGTAGGCACGATGAAGGTGATGGAGAGCGATAACAATACTACACCGGTAGCGGTTGCAGAGACTGAAGTAGTGCGTTCGCTTTTTAGATTTCAGAAGGGACAGTTCGAAGTGAACAGGCGGCACAAAACTGTAACAGGCGAATTACAAGAACGCGTGGCGCATCTGGAAAGCTGCATGGGGTGTGATTCCGAACTCGTGAATAGCACTAAAAAGAGTCGTACGAATAGTGCAGAGGGGGACTCCGGCCATGAGGGAGATTTTGACGACAGGGAAGAATCTATTTTGAGGGGCAGACATGAGAAAAATAGAAACATTCAAGGGCCTCGCAGGAAGGAAATGCGAGGATTTGATTTCAAACATTTCCTTACGGTGAGAGAGTTTGAGATATTTCCAAATTCGCAAAAAGGATACACCCACAAGCATAGCTCAAGTAATTTGAATTCTGTCTTCCCCCTGACTGGGCAAGTTCACAGAATATATGTGTGGCTATTTGGAAGGCGAACCGGCGATTTGCATGAGGTCGGCAGCGCGTCAGTGCAACTCCACTCGGGAGTTTCGACAAGCCTTTCTGTCCGTCTATTGGTCGGAAGCGGTACAAGATAGGGTCAAACATGGCATAATTACGCTGCCAAATTTGAACCAGTCTGGTTTCGGCAGCCCAGCACTCCTATTCGACACATGCTGCAGGCGAATCAATTTCTATACGATCCATACGGACCTGCGGGACTAATTAGGATATGCATCACCAAATTGCCGATGCACTTGCGCCACGTCATTCTTGCGGGACGATGCAAAGAGGACGTGGAAACGTTTAAGACACTTCTCCAAGAGTTGGAATATAATACAGGAGAATGCCGCCTAATCAGGCACAAAGCTATTACGGAGCACAGCAGGGCGATCACAGTGCTAATCAACGGCGTGACTGATCGTCGCGACGCGAACGGAACAACAATCGGGACCGGCCGTATAGAAACTGGGGTAACAGTCGCGAGCACAGGTGGAACAACGGAAATGATCGAGGACGTGGACAAGACCGTGAACGAACAGGTACGGCAACCAGAATCGATACTACGATGAACATGGTGGGAATAGGATTGTAGGCAGAGAACCACATGATGTTGAAATTCGGCCGGTCAACCCTAGACATAATCCAGCAAATGGAAATGAACAAAACCGGCAATGACAAATGATCAGCGCAGAAGGCGTCCAATCGGAACAAATGAGCGACATGGCAAATGAGTACATAGGGTATATAGAGAGGACAGTGAGGAGTAGAGAGGACGGCGAGGAGAAAGAATTGATTAGTTTACATTTGTGACATATGCATTTTGAGTAATATGTTGGTAAAAATAATGATAAAGATTTTTATATGTGATTGATTGAAGTGATGTTTGTGGTTTTTTTTTTCTTTCCTTGTGCAATTAGGATTTAGGTTGGTCCAAATGTGAAGGTAAAAGGTTTCTTTGCGAACGAGTGAAATGCTGTTTACGGTTTTTTTTTTTTTGCAAATTGAAAAGATTCGCTTCTGAGGGAAGCTAGATCTGTGTTGAATTAATGCAAAACTCAGGGGAATATCCGATCTGTGGGAATTATGGGTCTGGCAAACCCAGGTCCCCAGCTGTTAGTTGCCTTGTTTCCGATTTTCTGCTTTCAGTGCTACTATCTATCTATTACTATTCTATATCTGTCAGCATAAATGAGGATCTCTTACTATAGTATGCATGCTGTATGAATATTTTAAGACAGGAGAACTCTGACAAAGGAATGAGTAAGTTTAGAATCTCGAAAACAGGATGCGATAGTATAATTGTTTAACAGTTGGCTTCCCAATATGCGATGATATGTTAATATTGATGATATATGTCTTTTTTGTTCTTTATAGCTGAGTATGTAAAGTGCTGTCTATGGATTTCGTCAGTATGTTGATCCCCTTCAAGGTGAAAGAAAAATTGTGGTTTGTGTAATTTACGTGGCCCTGAAATATTATTGTGGTAGTCAAATACGAGCAGTTTTTCAGCAAATGGAGAATGGAACAGATATATGGATCCTTTCTGTAGTCTTGATTGATGTTGAGCCAGAGCATGAAAAATTATTCTGCGTTAATACTTGTCCTAGAAAAGCGACGTTTATGTGTTTTGCTATGCTATGAGCATTACAGCTTACTGTTTTGGCTCGTGCGGGATGCACTGCAGCCTATATGAGTTGAACTGAAGAAATTTCCCTCTTGAAGGCAGAGGAAGATTAAATAATTTTGATTATGGGACCGAAGGAAAGCTTGGTTTAATGTAATAAGGATGATGCAAAACATTTGTTATTTAAACTACAGGAGGATTCGGATCTTTTGTGTCAGTTGTAAGTTCAATGGATGTTAAGATGAAACTGTTTTACAGAATGGAGGAGACCGCAATTTTGCCATTCATGAGAAATGAATCCTGAATAACTACCACAGGCGAAATAACTGATTTGGAAGCGAATGGTACCCTAAAGAAGGAACAAAATTGGAGCAAAATGGGTAAGAAAATGTAGTGTAACCTGTATAATGAATATATTTTTACCCTTCTCATAGTCATCTGTGTGATTAATTCTTCTGATAACGTAATTCTAGATGAAATTGTCTTACTGTTTTATGTATAGACATATGAGTATGATAAATGTATAATTGCGAGTCTCTTATCAGGTGTGTCAACTGGTACAAATGTTTTTGCCTGTAAATAACCATTGTTCTTTTTACTATGTATGTTTAAGGAAAGTTTCTCCATATTTATCATGTGTCAAGACATATGCCACGAGCTCCAAGAAGAGGACGAATTAGAACAATGTTGTAATGGTATAAACACTGTGTTGAAGTAGCACTGAAGTAGCTTGTTGGATTAACTAGTAGTGGATTGAAGTAAAATTTTGAGTAATTCATGTTTATGGGTTTGTAGACTAGACAACAGGTGTGTATGTGTGTGTGTAAATAACATGTGAACCCTATGCTGTCCTAACCTATACAGGGCTATTACAAATGATTGAAGCGATTTCGTAAATTCACTGTAGCTCTATTCATTGACATATGGTCACGACACACTACAGATACGTAGAAAAACTCATAAAGTTTTGTTCGGCTGAAGCCGCACTTCACGTTTCTGCCGCCAGAGCGCTCGAGAGCGCAGTGAGACAAAATGGCGACAGGAACCGAGAAAGCGTATGTCGTGCTTGAAATGCACTCACATCAGTCAGTCATAACAGCGCAACGACACTTCAGGACGAAGTTCAACAAAGATCCAATAATTGCTAACTCCATTCAGCAATGGTATGCACAGTTTAAAGCTTCTGGATGCCTCTGTAAGTGGAAATTAACGGGTCGGCCTGCAGTGAGTGAAGAAACGTTTGAACGCGTGCGGGTAAGTTTCACGCGTAGCCCGCGGAAAATTGGCTCATGCCACAACTGGAGACCGACAGCGCCGACTTCATCTTTCAACAGGATGGTGCTCCACCACACTTCCATCATGATGTTCGGCATTTCTTAAACAGGAAATTGGAAAACCGATGGATCGGTCGTGGTGGAGATCATGATCAGTAATTCATGTCATGGCCTCCACGCTCTCCCAACTTAACCCCATGCGTTTTCTTTCTGTGGGGTTATGTGAAAGATTCAGTGTTTAAACCTCCTCTACCAAGAAACGTGCCAGAACTGCGAGCTCGCATCAACGAAGCTTTCGAACTCATTGATGGGGACATGCTGCGCCAAGTGTGCGAGGAACTTGATTATCGGCTTGATGTCTGCCGAATCACTAAAGGAGTACATTGCCTAAAAAAACTTTTTGAGTTATTGTATGTGTGTGCAAAGCATTGTGAAAATATCTCAAATAATAAAGTTACTGTAGAGCTGTGAAATCGCTTCAATCATTTGTAATAACCCTGTACTTGCACAAAGCATAATCCTATTCATTTTAGTGAATTAATAAGTAGCATTTGATTTATTAAAACGCAAGTGAACCACATTAGTGATGTGGATTTAGATATTATATTGTCAGTTCATTTAATTTTTATTTTTATACTGTCAAGTCATTTCACTTTAATTTTTTCTATATTTTCAAGTCTTTTAAC
This sequence comes from Schistocerca serialis cubense, assembly GCF_023864345.2. Lineage (NCBI taxonomy): Eukaryota > Metazoa > Arthropoda > Insecta > Orthoptera > Acrididae > Schistocerca > Schistocerca serialis. Next base: position 374,058,791 of record NC_064643.1, on the reverse strand, counting down.
TTTTATTTTTATATTGTCGATTCATGTAACTTTTTTATATAAAAAAAATTAAGTCTCACTTTTGTTCTTAAAAATTGTGGTATTATGTGTGACATTTTGTAATCACATAACTATGATGAACAATTTCTGTGAATGCAGTTGAGAACGTGAAAGCGAACCAGCTAAACTCTTACGAGACAGCGGGAGCAGCGAGGAGGACTAGTTGTAAACAGGTGGGTTTCCCAGCAGGACACACTGTCAGCCGGGCCACTTCCGGAGCACGCTCGACAACAAAAGAAGAGTGCGGGGCAAACACTTTCCCTTGCACCTGGAGCTAATGGGCGGCTGCACCAGTGCGAACCTTCGTGGAGGCGATGACCTGAGAAGGCCGAGCGGTCCACTGCGCGGAAATCCATCTACTGTCAACGCACCACACGCACGAGACCGTGACGAGACGGCCGCGGTGAAACGACAGAAGACAGGGGATAAAGAGGCGTGGAGCCTTTTGACAGGTACTGTCAACGACGCCTATCAATATTTCCTGGCGGAAGCCCATTGTCAAGCGACAGTAAATCATGGTTCGGTGTTCTTTGGTTGCTAAGGGTGGCAGAAAGAAGAGCCACTAAGTGTCATCCTTGCCCAGGAGTATCAAACCAGTGAGCCAATTGAGGATAACTCAAGAATTTAACAACACAAGGGGCATGGAGCCATTTGACACATACTGTCCAGAGAAACTGGCAGACTTCTACAACGCCTATCAACATTTCCTGGCGGATGTTCACTGTCAAGCGACAGTAAATCATAGTTCGATGTTCTCTGGTCGCTAAGGGTGGCACAAAGAAGAGCCATTAAGTGTCATCCTTGCCCAGGAATATCAACCTTGCGAGTCAAATGAGGATACCTTACGAATTTGACAACACAAACATGGAACCAAATCGAGATGTATCTGACTCGGGCCACTAAGAGAAGCTTCATGAGAGGGCAGAGATTGCTGGATTGCATGCAACAGATGGACAAAAATCCCTACTGACAGCTGTGGCAACGAGCCCCCCCCCCCCCTTCTTATATTGCGCCTCGGAACAGTGGAACTACTGAGTGTGCCAGTGAACAGTGATTATACGGTTCTTAGTCCAATGCAGTGTGTTCTTTCAGAGAAACTTTGATCGTGTATTTTGCAGGGGTTAGATTTACTGGTGTTTTTTTAGACGTGACTATTGAACTTCCAGAGCTGTTTTATTTATCAATGTTTGTTTTTGTGTGATGTATTAGATTTGTGATATTTTGTTTCGTAAATTCATTCCTGTGGCATTGCTTCGTGTATCAGTCAGATAGCTTTTCATTCTCATTGGACTGTGATGGATTAGCCTTTGCATAGGTCATATTTATAGTGAGGAACCCTATAAGGGTAACAATCACATAATTAATTGTACTTTCAGTATAACAACACAGTAATCATTGTTTACAAACTAACTGAAATATAGTAGAGTGATTAAATTAGTGCCAAAAAGTTATTTTAATTCTACAGATTATTAGTTTTATAAGATATAGAATTTTTTATGATAACCACTTTGTAAAACATGTTTTTTCTGTTATTATCTTTTTTTTTTTTGCTTTTGCGGATTGTGCATTGCAATGTTCTGCTATATAATACTGATGTTATTTTCATGTTTCTTTTAAAGCCTGTGGCACCTTTGCTATTTTCATAAATTTTACTTGTTAATAAACAGTCATAAATTTTCCTGTGATCAGTTGGCTCTTGCAATGAGCAAATACTGGTGAACTCCATAAGGGTAACAACCAGAAATTGTTTTCATATTAATGACACAGGGACCATTGTTTTTACTTGCTGATCGAATTAGGCCCACACTATCTTTTAAATAGGTGTCACAGGTTTTTTTTTCTCTTTGAAATTGGTAGGTTCTAAAGATGTGTTGAAATGATTGTGTTTTAGCGAATAGCTGGTGACCTTTTGCTTTTTCTTTACATTTTTCTGGTTTAAGTTGAGTGCGAGAAGCCTGCTTGGGAATGTCCTAGCAGGGCCAGAAAATTCCCTGCACAGTCTTTTCCCGGAGCGTTGGGGTTATGAAAGGTCTCTCTTGGATTCCTTTGATGTTAATTTCTTAAAACTGTTGACATTTACGGCAAACATTCCACTTTTAAATTTACTGTGGTGTTTCTGACTATCTGGGAGGAGACTGAGCAGTGGAACGTTTTACTTTTACACATAATCAAGAACGATCTGTCACACTACTACACTTTAAAACACAGTTTATACGTAATTCATGTCACACAGTCTCATACAGAACCTACATCCGCTTTCTTTTATATACTGTATATGATAAGATACTGTCATCCCCCTTCCCTTCTGTGTGAAAGGATGAATGAGCAAATGTATTTCTAGTTGCATGCTTGATGGTAGCAGACAAGCCTGTCTGCCAGAGAACAGTAGGACCAACGTCGGAACAGGTAGCTACGCTTTATAAAAGCAAAGAGGTTTCTATTCTTAGTATGGTCGTGTTCGTCCCTTGTCATGTTGGTATAGGAAGCTGCCTCTCTGGTCACTTCCGTTTTGTATCTGGAAGCACCCTTGGTATGGGCCCACGGGCTGTCTGTCCGCGGCGAGCGTCTGAAGTGGTAAGATCTCCGGCTAAGCGCGTGTCTGCTAAGTCCGTAGGACAATGGATTTCTTAAGTTCAGCCTAACTGAAAATTTAATCACCTTTATTTCAGGTTTAGATCTAAAATATCTAATGTTATCTTAAATTGCAACGCAGTGTAATTCGCGTGTGAAGTTCAGAATATCTTCCAGTAGTTGCTTTGTCACTACTTTGTGAGTAAAGTGGAACGGCATGTGGATGATCTGTAACTCTAACTAAGATCATCAATCTTAAATGCGAATGTGCGTAAGATTATAACGTATCGTCTTAACAATATTTTTCAATATAGCAACTTTTCTTTATGTTCAACCCATGTGAGGAGTACTTTGTGAGACCAGTACCACGTGCTTATACAAATGGTTGACCCATCAGGTTAACGATAGTAACAAGTTCGAGGTTTTTCTTTTGTAATTTGTGTTTCGATGTAGTTTATTTTAATTATCAAAATTATTGTGGAGTTACACTCTTTGTGTAAACCAAGTTGACCACGTAAAGCATGTGGTGTAATCATCAAAGTAGCCCTCACCTATTCTTTTCGGGAAGATTTCACAGAGAGTTAGTATGAATTTAGTATACCAGTGTGTGGTAATTTCATGACGGACACGATTGCGCTACGAACGTAACTTCTTTGGGTGAAAATTGAATCGGTTGGTTGTGGTTAATTTCCTCTTGCATATGTTTCAACGTTCTTCGTGTGTTATTTTATGAGTGCAGTGTTGTATGCAGCCTCCCAATCTTGGCTCCATATTTGATGTGTTCCATAAGATTACAAACTCACATTTTCACAATCCTAAGTAAGGCACCAGTTTAGTTATGAATCAAGTTTAATATTCAGAAATTTTAACGGAACAATGATCAATGTTAAAATAAATGTCCAAATATAAACTGATTTATTTCTTTTTATTTAAATTCTCTTTTTATATACATATCACCGGTTCTAAGATGATTACTAAAAGATTATAATTAATGTTAGTCTGGTTGGGAGTAAGCTAGACTGGATACCTGGTGAAACAGTTGCTCACAAGGGAACCTCCCCATCGCACACCCCTCAGATTTGAAAAACTAAACACAGATCAATCGAGAAAACAGGAAGAAGTTGTGTGGAACTATGAAAAAAAAGCAAAATATACAAACTGAGTAGTCCATGCTCAGGACAGGCAACATCAAGGTAAACCTGGGGTCAGGAGCGACGGGGTCTCGTGGTTAGCGTGAGCAACTCCGGAACGACAGGTCTTTGGTTCAAGTCTTCCCTCTGGTGAAAAGTTTAATTTTTTATTTTCAGACAATTATTATCTGTCCGTTCGATGCGATCACTTTTTTTGGGAATGATTATCACATCCACAAGAAAACCTAAATCATGCAAGGTAGAAGAATCTTTTTACCCATTCGCCAAGTGTACAAGTTAGGTGGGTCGACAAAATATTCCTGTCATGTGACGCACATGCCGTTACCAGTGTCGAATAGAATACATCACACGTGTTTTCCTGTGGAGGAATCGGTTGACTTATGACCTTGCGATCAAATGTTTTCGGTTCCCATTGGAGAGGTACGTCCTTTCGTCTACTAATCGCACGGTTTTGCGGTGCGGTCGCAAAACACAGACACTAAACTTATTACAGTGAACATAGACGTCAATGAACGAACGGCCAGATCATAACTTTGCGAAAATAAAAAAAGTAAAATTTTCAGTCGAGGGAAGACTTGAACCAAGGACCTCGCATTCCACAGCTGCTCACGCTAACCACGGGGCCATGGCGATCCTGAGCTCGCACTTCCCTTGATGTTGCATATCTTGCGCATGGGCTACTCAGTTTGTATATTTTGCTTATTTTTTTCATAGTTCCACACAACTTCTTCCTGTTTTCTCGATTGATCTGTGTTCAGTTTTTCAAGATCTATCCACTGTGCCAACTTATAACTAAATCTGAGGGGGGTGCGATGGGGAGGTTCCCTTGTCAGTAATGCAAGGTTAGCTTCACCAGATAGCTCACAGCTTTTAATCCGCTTTATTGTCTTGAATATCAGCTCCACTTTCAGAACAAATTAATGCAACAACGCTACAAGGGTTTACTATCTTTTAGTTCAAAAAATCGATTTTTTAAAAATTGCATTTTTGGATCCATAAAAGTGTTAGAACCCACCCCTGAAATGGTTTTTCCGAATACGCAACGGAAATGTCTGTTATTCGCGATTGAACAAAAAATGCACCTGCCTGAAATCGGCCTTTTTCACACACCAGTTTTTTTTCTCTCGGACGACAGGTTATTGTACCGGTGCTTGGGAGGAAACACACAAAATTCAAATGAAAGTTTGAACGTGTTTGTTTGGAAGTGAGCCGCCAAGCATTTGCATTCTGGTGCGAAGACTGAGGAGATTGAGACTTCCCTGGTAGTCAGCAGCTTCAACGATGGGTATTCAGCAATTCTGAAGACCAAGACAACGATGGACGTCACCCTGGGACTCTATTCGACGCAGTTCGCCAAGCATTCGGACGACCACCGGATTCAAGCGGCCGAAAACCGCTTGTCACCGGCCGTACGAGCGGCTCTGGAGCAGCGCAGGATGGTCCAGATCGAGCAGAACGCCCTCTGTGAGGAAGGACCAGTTTATGGACCTGGAATAGCAGATTGAACGTAATATGCATAATATTACATTTATATGTAGTCAAAACTTCAAACGCGTTTTTCTCGAAATGACGCGGTACGGTAACTTCAAATCTACTGAACCGATTGGCATGATTCTTTGTTTCCGACGAAGCTACCTAAATTGTCTAGGTGTTGTACCACTTTCATTCCGATCCATCAACTATAAATATTTTTACTTGGCGGACGAAGTCGAAAAATCGATGAAAAAAACCCTGTCTTTTTCAAATTTCCGCCATTTTGTTTCCTGTTCTCAAATTAACTTAAGCGAGGTCCAACTCCTAAAGAATCTTATATACTTCGCTAACGTCAACTCAATTTTGATTTCAGACGCGCCGGCTGACTTGTGACATACCGCGCGTTGAGGTTTACATCGAAATTTCGTTTCGTTCCGACGGCACTTCCGCCTTTGCTCTTTGACATTTCCGGTCGAGAAAATTCCAGTTTGTAGAGCAAATATCAATAAACGTTTTGACAAAATCTGACATTGATATCTATAAGACATTCCGAGAAAAAAATTATCAAAGAACATTCCTTTTTGGGCCAAAGATAGGAAAACTCCCCTCAAGTGGTGTACAAATGACGTACTGAGTACGGACACGCTAGGAGCAAAACAGCTGTATTTGACTTGCGAAAAGAGGTGCTGTTGAACTGATTACTATTTTCAGCATAATCACAACTGATAACACAGGAAAAAAGAGGCACATGGGGTAACAACGCCTCAATAACTTAAGATCTGGTAACTGTGGTGGCATGGGCAGATAAGACAACTCATCTTCGTCCTCACAGACCGGTCCTGGACCAAGTGAGTTGTTTGAATAAGGACCCTGTCGTCTTGAAACATAGTATCACCACTGGGGAACAAACATTGTACCGTGGGATGCATTTGATCAGCCAAAATGGTCACGTAACCCTTGGCAGTAATTTGATCTTGCAGAGTAACCGGTGGGGCCCATGGAATACCGCGATATGGCTGCCCAAACCCGAATCATCGCTGAACCCCCGCCATGTTTCACTGTTGGAACGTAAACTCGGCCAGAAGTTGGAAAAGTGAAACAAGACGCCCCGACCAAATGATATTCTTTCATTGCTCCATACTCCACGTTTTATGAGTTCGCCAACACGTTTTCCTGCTACAGGCATTTTCATCTCTGATGAGTGATTTTGGGATTCCAACTCGCCCGGCAAAACCCAGGCTATTGCACTCCCTTCGTGTTGTTTTGGTGCCGACAGGCTTCACGAGTGCGACATTCAGTTCTGCAGTGACTTTTGCATCTGACCTCTTATTTTTCGTCGCAGTCCTCTTCAAAGACGGTCTTTCACGGTCACTCGACACACACTTTCGCCCGCGTTTTGACTAAGCGGACGATATTTTTCCGCTTTCCTGTATGCGTTGTAAGCCTTCGATACGGTGCCTCTCGAAACACCAAACACTTCCTCTACCTTGGTTACGGAAGTAAGAACCATACGAGCACAGACAATTTGCTGACGTTCGAATTCATATAGCTCCGAGTTAACATACTCGCAACTACACAGAATATTGTCTCCCCGACCGACATTTGCAACGTATTGAGGGCATTGTACCCATGTCGTTCGTGTTCAGATACAACAGCTCAACTTGCATCTTCTTTTCTGTTCACGCATACATTTCTGGAGGTGTTTCCGTATTTCTGCCCCACCCCTATAAGTCCACTTTCGTGTCAGTGTCGTTCTATTACCCATTCTTGTAGCCAAGTTCTGTATACCGCAGTGTACAGATGCTTAAGGGGAACAAGAGGCTAGTCTCAGAAATATTCACTGTTTTAATATACGTGTACTGAGAAATAAAGAGGCAAGTAACAGAAATGTTCACTGGTTTAGTATACATGTACGGAGGAAAAAAGAGGCTGGTCACAGAAATGTTAGCTACTATTTTGCAATGCCTGTGTTATTCCGAATTCCGATGCAATGCGGCGAGTATTTCCGTTATGAAACACAACTGTTTTAATGTATATTAGAACAAATACGCCCTCGGTCACAAATATTAAGTCAAAATTGAGCAGGTTTCGACGCTACTATGAGCGTCGTCTTCAGAATTAGACTAACTGTTCTGAAACATATTAGGTATATAATACATTAATAAAAGTAAGGTTTGTACTGACTGGAAAAACGTTTTTTTCCATTCCCTTCATATGACACATTTCCTATCATATTCAGCGCATGCTTCGCAACAAATACAACTGCAATGTTGCCTTCTCTACTAATAATAATCTAAAGAGAAACTTCATTCATAATTTGAAATCCATTCGCTACCCTACAGAAAGTTCTGGCGTTTATAAGATCATCTGCGATACCTGCTCCTCCTATTATATAGGGCAAACTGGACGTTCTTTCACCATCAGATATAAAGAACATCTTTTGAGAAAGAACGGCACGAGTCCCCTAAATTCATCCTTTGCCGATCATCTCTTAATTACTGGGCACGTGTCTAAAGCCGTAGGCGATAACAATGTTCTGCATACCGAAAAGAAGGGGCGTAGGTTAGATGTTTTAGAGAAATTGGAGATTTTCAAACATCTCTGTCGTCATGTTGGCGTCATTCTCAACGAACAGCTGCAGCTGCGAAATAAAAACTTTTTCGACTGTATAAAGCCATTGCTTGATCTTTGATTCAGATTTCCTCATGCAGTTTACCGAAATGTTGTTTTCCTGTTACATCTTTGTTGTTTTCTTGTATGTCATAACTAACGGTTTTTTTTACGTTACAAAATGTATCTCTGTTTAAAGCAGATAAATATGTAACTTCATCCTATTATCATTAGTGCTTACGTTATGCCTGAATCAGCTGCATCACAATTTCATGTGTCTAATTTTGAATGTACAGTAGCCTAATTGTTTCTGCGGCTACTAGATGGCGCTCGTAGCAACACCATGTTTACTTGCCCACACTTTCTAACGTGGGCACCTCAGTCTTGTTGCAACCCTTGTTCACTGAAGTGCGAGCAGCCTTTAGCGGCTCGCCATCTTACTTACAACAATTCATGACGTCGCCTTTCCGGCTTAGATCTTTTTTGGTATGTGACTTGTAAGTACTGCATCTTTTTCCAGTCAGTACAAACTTTAATTTTATTAATGTGTTATATACCTAATATGTTTTAGAACAGTCAGTCTAATTCTGAGGACGACGCTCATAGTAGCGTCGAAACCTGGTCAATTTTGACTTAATATTTGTGACCGAGGGCTTATTTGTTCTAATATAATTCTGCCACGGTCACTGAACCTTAGCAGCTATGTTCAAAGTTTTATGTTTTAATATACATATACTGAGAAAGAAAGGGGCTGGGCACAGAGATATTCACTGTTTTCATATACATGTACAGTGGAAATACAAGACAAGTCTAACATCTGCTAAGAAGAAAAATGGGGCTTGTCCACAGCATCATCCTACAAGAGAAAATTATTTTGATCTTGAGCTGACCAACTTACACTTGCTTAAACGGACAACTGTTTAGTCCTCTACTTCTGCCCTAATTTTTATTGTTTTCAGTACAATGTGGCTTTGTGGTCGATGGTAGATTTTTCCTTCCAATACTTTTTTATGCAATATGGAGGAGAACAGTTTAACTCTGACTCACGTTAAATATTGACATCCTTACACCTACAAATTGTACACAAGTGACATGAAAAGCTAAAAGATGCCTACGAGAAACTTTGGGCTCAGTCAGATGAAAAATGGAACCCACGCAGCCAGAATATTTAGGAACCAGAGAGCTCAAAAATAATTACAGATTTTAATAGTATTGCCTTCCGAAGCCCAGGACTCACTGCAATATTAGTGAAGGATTGTTATTTTCAAAAAATTAAATAATATTAAACGGCTTACAATAAACGAAAAAATTAATGCTTTCATGTTTTTGTTAACACTTGAAACTCCAGAACGAACAAAATTTGTTTTTGCACATAGAATTTGTAATTACGTCTTTAAGCGCTTGATTAGGTTCATATCACGCATGCTTTTATTTATAAAAATCTTGCGTAACATATAAAAGACGACAATTGATCCCACAAATATATAAAGGACGGTTTCAGCAATACAGTGTTGATGTATTAATCATTATGTTTTCTGGTAAAGTTATTCATATGGATTAACGCCATTTTTACCATGTAGTCTTCAGTTATGTTTTCAGATAGGCAGTTTCGACGGCCAAAACGGCTATCGTCAATTGTAATAAATAAAAATTAAAGCATTATATGTCGTACCACACATACACTACTGGCCATTAAAATTGCCACACCACGAAGATGACCTGCTACAGACGCGAAATTTAACCGGCAGGAAGAAGATGCTGTGATATGCAAATGTTTAGCTTTTCAGAGCATTCAACAAGATTGGCGCCGGTAGCGACACCTACAACGTGCTGACATGAGGAAAGTTTCCAACCGATTTCTCATACACAAACAGCAGTTGACCGGCGTTGCCTGGTGAAACGTTGTTGTGATACCTCGTGTAAGGAGGAGATATGCGTTCCATCACGTTTCCGACTTTGATAAAGATCGGATTGTAGCCTATCGCGATTGCGGTTTATCGTATCGCGACATTGCTGCTCGCGTTGGTCGAGGTCCAATAACTGTTAGCAGATTATGGAATCGGTGGCTTCAGGAGGGTAATACGGAACGCCGTGCTGCTTCCCAACGGCCTCGAATCACTAGCATTCGAGATGACAGGCATCTTATCCGCATGGCTGTAACGGATCGTGCAGCGACGTCTCGATCCCTGAGTCAACAGATGGGAACGTTTGCAAGACAACTACCATCTGCACGAACAGTTAGACGACGTTTGCAGCAGCATGGACTATCAGCTCGGAGACCATGGCTTCAATTACCCTTGACGCTGCATCACAGACAGGAGCACCTGCGATGGTGTACTCAACGACGAACCTGGGTGCACGAATGGAAAAAAGTCATTTTTTCGGATGAATCCAGGTTCTGTTTACAGCATCATGTTGGTCGCATCCGTGTTTGGGTCATCGCGGTGAACGCACATTGGAAGCGTGTGTTCGTCATCGCCATAGTGGCGTATCACCCTACGTGATGGTATGGGGTGCCATTGGTTACACGTCTCGGTCACCTCTTGTTCGCACTGACGGATCTTTAAACAGTGGACTTTACATTTCAGGTGTGTTACGATCCGTGGCGCAACCCTTCATTCGATCCCTGCGAAACCCTACATTTCAGCAGGATAATGCACGACCGCAGGTTGCTGGTCCCGTACGGGCCTTTCTGAATACAGAAAATGTTCGATTGCTGCCCTGGCCATCAGATTCTCCAGATCTCTCACCAACTGAAAATGTCTGGTCAATGGTGGCCGAGCAACTGGCTCGTCACAATACGCCAGTCACTACTCTTGATGGTCTGTGGTATCGTGTTGAAGCTGCATGGGCAGCTGTACCTGTACACACCATCCAAGTTTTGTATGACTCAATGCCCAGGCGTATCAAGGCCGTTATTACGGCCAGAGTTAGTTGTTCTGGGTACTGATTCTCAGGATCTATGCATACGAATTGCGTGAAAACGTAATCACATGTCAGTTCTAGTATAATGTATTTGTCCAATGAATGCCCGTTTATCATCTGCATTCCTTCCTGGTGAAGCAATTTTAATGGCCAGTAGTGTATCTTCATTGTGGTTCGATGAACCTTCTGCCAGTCTCTTAATTGTGAACTGGAGGTAATCACTAGACATAGATGTCGATGTATACGACGCAGAGTTGCCTAGTCCCACTATAGGGTGTTTCGACTGCTGGTTTGTTTACATTCTTGCACTCGTACATTACCCCACGTGTTAGCAGCAGGAAGAGGGGCACACTGGAACACGTACTGTTGTGGACAGCTTCCTAAAGGAGGAGGTCATCGTATATATTTAAATACGCTCAATGAACTAAATGAATGCAATGTTGTTGTTTTGTTCTCCAGTCGGAAAACTGGTTTCATGCGTCTCTGCATAAGCACTTCGGCCTACATCCACTTCACTACGTTCACTTCGTGATCCTCAACAACTGTTGCCCCCACCACCCCCTGACACACACACACACACACACACACACACACACACACACACACACACACACACACACACACACTTCCCGCCATTACGAAACTGACTAATCTCTAATAACTTAGTTTGTATCCTACCAAGCAATCAGTTCTTTTAGTGTAGTTGTGCCATAAATTGCTTGTCTCCTCGGTTACGATATTTCAGTGTGTACGGTTACCTCCTGCTCCAGTTCATTTCACAACGCTTTAATGTTTGTTCGTTTACCTTCTGGTTCCACCTGCAACATGTAAGACGGAAAGGAAGCGCCCTCTACTAGATCTTAACAATTTTTACGATGTATTTAAAAGGAAGAGTTACCTGTCTACCAACTGTATAATGAAATTAGCTTGAATTTTAACGGACTACATTTTTTATCCTTTTTTTAACCACTATTAGATTTCAGTAGTTAATGGTTTTGATTTTTATCTTTAATTGTCTTATAGGGTGTCTAACAGAACACCTTTTGAGTTAGTGACAACGATTTGTCATGTGCAGCACATTGTTTTGAGAATTTCATTTTCTTAATATTTTCTAATGGTGAATGTATTTTATGACAAAAAGTTTCATTTTTCACCTTTAGGTCTTCGAAAGGTCGCTTGAAACGTTTGAAATCGGTAATTGTGATTTGGGCAGAAACTCATTTTAACAATTATAGCAATTACCATCGCGTAATGACAATAAAATTTCGTCCTTTATAGAACGTTGGCTGTTAAGAGCGCCGTATATAAAATAGATGGGATGACGTCGGAAAGCGCAATTCTTGTAATTATGTGAATTGCATCCATGTCTTGAGCGTGCTGTGCGTCTGGGTAGTTCTTCCGAAAAACTGCCCACAGGTTTGAGCTTAAGGTGTCCATGCAGGCTGCAGATGGTTTTGGATGGAAATGGCATCCAGATTCACAGCAATTCCGCCCCATGTTTATGTGTTTACGTCCGCCCGCTATTCAGAAGTTAGCTACGCAACTCATCAGAAGATAAGCATCCACTAGATCTCACTTTATAGCAGTTTAAGTGTGCGTTAAGAGGTTTCCAATTTACTGCAAAAGCTGCGTCACATCTGATAAACATGGATGTTGCCGTAGGTTAGTTAGTCTGTGAGAAACATGCCAGGACTGTAGGATTGTGTCTCATAGAGGCGATTGTAGTCGAGAGGTCGATAAAGTTCCTGGTACGTCTCTGCCATGGAACTAAAGATTATGCAGTGAATCTTGAATCAGGAAACAAAGATATGTGACCTTTAGGCGTGCTTTTATGAGGGTCGTTTGAAAAGTCCGTGCAAAGTCCGAGAGATGGCACCACCGGCGGATATCGAGGTCATGTTTAGTTAGTAGCATCTTTCGTAAGAACGCACACCAAGTTTCAGCCAGGTTGGTCTATTTCTTTGTTTTTGGCATTCATGTGAATCAAGAAAGACGAGTGATTCTCAAAAAATGAACGAAAAAGAATTTCGTGTTGTGATTAAACATTACTTTATGTAAGGCAAAACGCCTCAGGAGACTAAAGAGAAACTTGATAAACCTTACGGTGACTCTGAACCTTCGATTAGAACAGATTATAAGTGGTTTCAAAATTTTCGGAGTGGCCACATGGGCACAAGTGATGCTGACCGTTCTGGACCCCTGTGGAGGTTACAACTCCAGAAATCATTGATAAAATCCATAATATGTTGATGGATGACAGAAGAGTTAATGTGCGTGAGATTGCTAGTGCTCTGAGTATCTCGAATGAACGGGTCCATAATAATTTGCATAAACATTTGGGCATGAGAAAGCTATCTGCAAGATGGGTTCCGCGATTGCTCACGTTGACCAAAAACGGAATCATGTTAAGTGTTGCAAGGATGGTTTGCAGCTGTTCAGGAAGAATCAGCAGGACTTTAAGCGTCGTTTCGTCACTCTGGATGAAATATGGGTACATTACTATACTCCAAAGACCAAAGAACAATCTAAACAATGGATTAGCAAGGGAGAATCTGCACCAAAAGGCGAAGACCATTCCTTCGGCCAGAAAGTTTATGGCGATTGTCTTTTGGGTTTCGCAAGGGATAATCCTCATCGACTATCTGGAAAAGGATAAAACTATTACCGGTGCAGATTATCCATCGTCATTGGACTGTTTGAAAACCGAGCTGCAAGAAAAACCCCGGCGATTGGACCGCAGAAAAGTCCTTTTCCATCACGATAATGCACCGGCACACACCGCAGCAGTTGTGACCGCAGAATTAATGGAAATAGGATTCCAGCTCGTTTCACATTCCCCCTATTCTCCAGACTTGGCTCCCTCGCTCTACTATTTATTTCCCAACTCGAAGAAATGGCTGGTGGGACAAAGATGTTATTCAAACGAATAACTGATACTCATGAACAGAAATCTTGAATGCTTAGCGCTCCGCAGCTTTAGGAGATTTGTTAAACTACATCTTCTGTACACTGCGACCGCACTAGAAATGTTATGGGCCAAAACTAGTTTTCGGGTATACAACCCACCATCAGTACCTTCCAATACAGAGGAATGAGTAACTGTATGTACATCGATTTCTACAAAATGACAACTGCATTCAGAATACCCGAAATATAAGTCTACTTACATTACGTACCTCTATAACAGTGAGGTGTGAGTGTGTCGATTAATACAATAGCATATGAAATCTGTTCTGTCACATAGTATGCAAGTTGTCATGTATGTTACATTAGGCAGTGATAGTTACTGATAGCGTTGTAACTGTCACATCGTGTAAACATGGAACTGAGAGGTCAAAGAGCATACATTATCCATTCTTTGTCATTTCTAAGATCATATTTATATATATCTCTGAAATGCATTCGTATATGTAAATTACATTCGTATATGAAGGTGGAATATACGAGAGGTATAAAATTGCAAACTAATTCAACATACCATGCCAAAATAGACAATGTTACATGCAGGACACAGATACCAAACAAAAATTATTCGATTCAGAGAATATATTAATGTTAGTGAAGCCAATCTCTCACCATTCAGTGCTCATTTAATGGCATATAAACATCTCCTAACGACATTAACAAAAACATCACCATTATTCATGAAGCAGAAACAGGCAGATTATTAAATATTCTACAAAAAATTGAGAAATACTACCATACGACAAAACAACTTGAAAACATACTTAAATGACAAACAGGGTCACAAAAAAAGATTTATATGTACAATTTCAATAGTGTTTTAACAGAATAATTTTCGTTTATTGTCTATGTCTCGCATGTAAAATTATACAATTTGACGTGATATGTTGCATTGTTTTGCAATTTTATACCTTCATATGCGAATTGTTGAAAGATCGTAATTTATAAATATGAATGCATGTCACAGATGTATATAAATATGATCTTAGAAATAACAAATGTCACGTAATGTAGGCTCTTTGGCCTCTTACTTCCATGGTTACACTATATGACAGTTGTAACTGCAGTGTCAGCCCTTATCCGGTCGGCGGCACTTTCAAATGCCGCTGCCAATGAGATGCAAGAATCCCCTCTCCGGAATTCTAGCGGCACGTGCACTTCGAACATTCATGCACTGACCTCATTTTGTGAGTTTGCCAGTTGAATAACATTTACAGACTGTCATACCGGCCATGGCTCGATATGTTCTGGATAGACACTGTATTGCGGAGTGACAGATTTATAAATCTTTTGCATCTGTATATACTTCTACATTCAGATCTAATGTTAGCAACTGACGTTGCAACTTCAGCAACAAAGCTATGCATTATTTTTGCTATTTTGTGTAGAATAAATTAATATCTGCATTCTCTGTTCATGAACAGCATCTGTTCCTCGCTCTTCTATTCACTAGAGAACAATACAACATGCAGTGGATGTGCCGGGCGGTGTGGCCGAGCGGTTCTAGACGCTTCAGTCTGGAACCGCGCGACCGCTACGGTCGCAGATTCGAATCCTGCCTCGGGCATGGGTGTGTGTGATGTCCTTAGGTTAGTTAGGTTTAAGTAGTTCTAAGTTCTAGGGGACTGATGACCTCAGATGTTAAGTCCCATAGTGCTCAGAGCCATTTGAACCATTTTTTTTCAGTGGAAGTCATAACAACAACGTGATCAATAACTGTCAGTGCCTAATACTTGACAGCAGTAACATACATGACAACCTGTATACTATGTCATAGAACAGATTTCATATCATATCGCATTAACTGACTCACATGTCACTGTTACGAAGGTACACTTTATAAGTAACTTTATATTTCCGCTACTATTTATACAGTTGGCATGTTGCAGAAATCTATGTACAAGCAAAAATTTGCTTCTTTGTATTAGAAACCACTGATGATGGATTATAAACCCGAAAACCGGTTTTGTGAGATAAACATTTCTGATGCAGCTCGTGGTGCATAGAAGACATCCTTTAATAAAAATTAACAGAAGTCAGTAAACAGCGTAGAATGCTCAAAATTTTTGTGTGACTGTACTGATGAAAACTTGAACTGAAAGAAGCGTGTTACTGAGCTGCTCAAACAATTAAGTTCAGCTACTGTTGCTCTTCGTACAATTGCTCGTATTGGGAACAAACGAATCAACCTCCTGACATTTCCACTCGATTGTGGGGAATAATTTTATGGGGCAGCTCATGACTTAAAAAGGAGGTACTGACTGTTCAGAGGAAGGCCGGAAGGATTCAGGAACAACACAACTTGTTATACCAGACACAAACATTTTTAGGCAGAAAACTCACGACCGGACAGTTGGCCCGAAAGCAAAGCCCAAGAACTCCGGAAGAGCTTGGTTTGACGTGAGGAAAAGAGCCCATTCTGAGGGAATGAAAGTAATATATGCACAAAAAAGCTAAGACAATACCCTGAAAATGATTATTGTTTTACATTGTGTGCACCAGTAGGACCCAAACGTGAATAATACGTAATTAACAGATGATAAATAAAAATAAAAAAACTCGTTTGTAAACGGTCAGGGTGTAGCCATATTTACGTATGATTGTGTAATGTGAATTCCAAATCATTGCTATTAATAGCAAAAACGATCAGTGCAACATAAAATTAATTAAATAACTATTTGGGGAGTGCTGGTTGTGTAGCTGATTATAATAACCACGTGAAAAGGAAAGAAAACAATCGTTCAGTAACGAATCCAGTTGTTCTAGGAATATCCCATCGAAACATGCAGTATTTCCACTTCTGAGACAGTTTAAGCCGTCCCGCACTTCCGAAAATGTAAATGATTGAGCATATAAATCACATCTCTTAGCCGCCCGTTTCGCCTTACCCAGTTCACTTTTGATCCTTTTACTGAATTTCTTATCGGCTGTTCACCCAGAAGTCGAGACAACGCGGTTTGCTACTAATCCTACACCAACTGTTGCTCGAATTCTGAATGGTGTTGGCGAGGAATCGAGTTTATGAACGAGGCATCAGATTTTCCTGATAGAATGACTGAAATTCATAGTCTCGCCATTTTTTATCCATTTGTTTTTCCTGGATACTGTAATGTTGTTCAATAGGACACAAATAGCGAAAACTCCAGACAGCTGGAGCTGTTATTGTTATTGTTGTTATTATTATTTGCTCCAGTCAGGAACAGATAAAATACATGGTTATTACCGTTAAAAGCACATGAAAGAAATAATTGTAAGGGTAACACTACTGTTGACCAACTTGTAACTTCAGTTGTTCCCGGAGTCGCAAGAAGATATTCTGTGTAAGATGCAGGGTGCAATTGTCAGCACAGTATGTGCTCCAGATCTTTGGTTCTCTGCATTCATAGTTGGTGGTATCCACAGGGTTGTACCACTCTTGAGGTTATTCCTGGTTTTTCTAACTACAGAACGAACACGGTTGAGTGATCTCCACTCGGTCCAATTCTGTTCATGCCCACGTCGTTAGGTTTCTGAAGGGAGACGCCAGGTAGATTCAATATCAAGTCAAGGAATCCACAATCGTTTCCTTGCTGTAGGTGGTGCCGTCTGCAAGACTGATGTGGTCTTGAGGAAACTTCTTCTGGACCTCATCGACCGAAGTGGCGCATTGGTGAGCACGCTAGACTCGCTTTAGGGAGGACGACGGTTCAGATCCGCGTCCGGCCAACTAGGTTTTCAGTGAATTCTCTAAATCGCTGCAGCCAAATACCGGGATGACTCCTTTGAAAGGGCACGGCCTTCCTCATGCTTAAAGCATTCCGAACGTGTGCTTCCTCTCTAATGACCTCGATGTCAACGGATGTAAAACACCGATCTTCCTTCTTTCCATCTTCGGGGCCTCAACCTAGGGACTGTTGGACGTTTCCATGTAATTGATAGTTTTTCTGCTGCGCTGATTTGTTCTCTCCGCGCAGGCAGCTATTTTATGACGAATATCTGGTGGTGCTTTGCTAGTGAGTTGGTAGGGTTTGCAACTAGCGTAAGTTTAAAAAACCTGTAATAAGCCTACACGTTTCCTTTAGCACCTTCCCAGCTGTGTTTGGGTAAGTAGAATTGTATCATACTGGGCGAGCATACTCTGCAGCTCTATAACATGTTACTCGTGCCGACCATCTCAGGCTTTATGGTCGAGAGACCCACGTGCTACCAGTAATCTTGCAAATGATATTATTTATCGCTTCCACCTTGATTCTCGTATTCTTGCAGTGCTGCTTGTACATCAGAGTACGATCCAAAGTGACTCCCAGATATTTCAATGGGGCGTCCTTACTAACTGCATACCCTGTCATGTCATGTATAAGACCTGAGTTTCTCCTGGCGTATACAACTTTCAAATAACTTCCGGGAATTCAGCCAGGTAACCTGGCTGAATTCCCGGAAGTTATTTGAAAAATGTCATGTATAGTTTGCAACGTGTCGGACTGCGCTTAAGATGAAACGCATGCGGTTGCGTTTTAGCTGAGGTTGGACAGAGTTGATTGTCTGAGTAATAGACATTTCACTCCCTTAATGCATTTGTCGATCTTCAGAAGATTTCTCTTAACTTGCTAATGTCAGACCGTCGGCGTAGACGAAACTCTTTGTTTTCACAGGAAATGGTCGTTGGTACAGATGTTATATAGCATTTATAAAGGAACAGTTCCGTAAAACATGTGTTTATCATTCGGTTGTTTGCTTACGTTAGTCCTACTTAATCTCGGTGAGGATGGATGTGATCAGATAGACGATGTGGGTTTCACACTCACGGTTTTCTTCTTCGATTTCTCAGTCAGTCGTGTCGTCAATAGTTTTCCTATCACATGAAGTACGTATGATGATTTCATAGCTGTAATTCTGTGTGTGATAGGTCCAGGATTTGGCTGTACACACACATTTCCGTCTACTTTTCAGACATGCGTCTCTGTGACAAACAACCCAGTCACCCGCCTCGGATTCAAAATTACGTCGCTTTCAAGATGTGATTGAACCTTTTGCTGCTGCCATTGGCGTGGCTTCCCTCTCAGCACATCCTAGAAGGCTTCCTCCTGAGCAACAATGACAAGAATATCTCTCACATTGTCAATGCTTTCCCAGCTTTCGTCATCCCTAGCTATTTCTTCCATGCCAGCTTCTACTGTCTATACACATATTTAGATCCCACTACTGCGTTTTTCTATTTTTATGCGAAGGCTAATCACGGCAACTACTATAGGGGTGTTGATACGGTTTTCAATAATAAACAGACTGATTCACGAGGATGGTTTGTCCACATAATTTATTACCGCTACACAAGGCAAAGCGTCCGGCCACAGATACTCAGAGTTACCCGTGCGAAGCCGAGGAAGGCCGCTAGCTCCCGTATAATTTCTCGTTTATTCCTCGGACTATTTAATTCTTTCTCAAGATCTGATTGCTTCTGCATCGCTGTGATGCATTGAAGTTAGCATGCGATTTATCCCCACCCGACAGGAGCTATACTTCATGAACAATTTGGTCACCCGACAGGAACTGTACTTCATGAACAATTTGGTTGAGATAATATTAATGGCCGGCCGGAGTGGCCGCTACGGTCGCAGGTTCGAATGCTGCCTCGGGCATGGATGTGTGTGATGTCCTTGGGTTTGGTTGAGATAATATTGATGGCCGGCCGGAGTGGCCATGCGGTTCTGGGCGCTACGGTCGCAGGTTCGAATGCTGCCTCGGGCATGGATGTGTGTGATGTCCTTGGGTTTAATTAGTTCAAGGTTCTGGGCGACTTACGATCCCTGAAGTTAGGTCGCATCAGGAACTGTACTTCATGAACAATTTGGTTGAGATAATATTAATGGCCGGCCGGAGTGGCCGCTACGGTCGCAGGTTCGAATGCTGCCTCGGGCATGGATGTGTGTGATGTCCTTGGGTTTAATTAGTTCAAGGTTCTGGGCGACTTACGATCCCTGAAGTTAGGTCGTGATGTCCTTGGGTTTAATTAGTTCAAGGTTCTGGGCGACTTACGATCCCTGAAGTTAGGTCGCATAGTGCTCAGAGCCATTTAATATTAATAAGGCTGCTCATACAGGCTGACTCTGCTGCCCCTACCGATATCGTTTCATGCAACCCGCAATATATCTGGCCTTCTAAAACCACCTGCGAGATATTTATATTCTTTCGATCGCTAAAAAGAACGGGCCTTTTTGTAGGAAGTTTAATTTTGTTGTGGGATGCATTTGCGCTGGAAGCCACGGTTTTCGAGTTATTCAAGAAAAACAAAAAGCGACCTTCAAACGCACCTCCACCCCCACACTCATCCCTCACCAGTCAAGATTTCTAAGCTGTTGTATGGGGCACTCGCTCCTACCACTGTCCAAAAATTTTCCTGGTATTTGATCTTTTTTGGTCCCTATTGATTGGGCTATTACACTGCATAGTCGGCTGTTTCGTTAACATTATTAATTTAAACGTGACCGTGAAGTTAATGAACGAAAAAAGACTTTCATAAACTTGGAAGAATGAATGATACCCAATATGCTGTCTTACAATACATTTATTCGTACATAAATATAAGACAGCTCAGTGTGTATCACACATTTCTACAGGTATATCAATGCTGTTGACAGTCGCCTGAAATATTTTTTTTACTTTTGTAAACATGACCCTCATAAGCACAGTAGTTACGTAGTCAGAAGACCCTGACGAATACACCGCCTTTAAAATTCACAAAATTGTTAGGCAATGTTTTACAATTTGTAAGTGCTCAACAAATTCGGTGGCATAATAAGGGCAGTCAATGAAGACCATAAAAGTCGAATGGGGGAAATGATTCATACAATCACATACTTTAGTACAGTGGTAGGAGAGAGTGCCATGAACAACATACTAGAAATCCTGACTGGTGGGGGCTGAATATGGAAGTGGGAATGCGTTTGAAGGTCACGTTTTTCTCGAATAACTCGAAAACGGCGGCCTCCAGCGAAAACGTATCCCAGTACAAAGTTCACCTACGTTACATTTACTACAATAAAGTTCCGTTCATTTTTCGGTAGGATGAATAGTTTTCGGAGGCCAGGAATAACATTGCGGGCTGCATAAAACGACATCGCCCTAGGGACAGGTGAATCAGTCCGTATACTTGCATATAACAACATTAATTGCAAACAAACTTTCTTAGGATGTATCCTCTACTCCTGCCAGATAAATAAACTACTTTTTGTGATACTGTCTCCAAATTTATGTGGTAACAACAACAACAACAACAACAAAAAAAGCGCACAGCTTTGATGTGACGGCGAGCTGGCATTGTAACTTGTGTGACGACCGGTAGTATCTTATCACAACATGTGCGACGTCAATCGTTTAGTCACGCCACCTGCAGCTGTGACGTCTCGCGCTCCGTTGCGTAACACGTCCGGAGGTTTCCGTTGCCGCTACGTTGGAAAACATCCGTCATTCACAGATTCTGGCACACTCACACGGAATTACGTAACTCTTCCCGCGTTACGTTGAACTCTGTGCTAACAGTACGCCGGTAAACGATCAACTAATTCGCATTTCATAAAATCCCGTTTGCTCGGTCACTGGCCGAGAAATTTGCAGATGTACAATATGGGACTTTCAGAAAGCCACCAACAAACTGATTCATACAAAGCGGACCACCATCCACTATACTTTTGTACTGCATAATTTATTAGTTCGGAGAGAATAATCTATTCTGTCTCCATACATCTACGGAAAACAACATTTCGCAGTAGCTGAGCAACATCACCTCATCATAACCAGGGTCAGGGCTTAAACAATCCCTGACTTCTTCCGTTCTGAATGTTCTGCACTGTCCATATTTTCTTTGGTCCATATATCTTCCTTCGTCTTCGTTTATGGTGCAACAATGACTCTTTTTATTTGTTTACTTTGTCTTTAGGTAACATTGGCCATATAGCCAGCAATAGTTAGAACAGTAGAAAGTTAACATAATTTAAAATTTTACAATGGAACGATAAATGGAGTTTTTATGTACAAAGACTATAGGTGGGGCAAAATCCCATGTGAGTAGAATGGGGTAGAAACCTGCACCAAGTTTTTGAACTGACTGCCACCAATTTAGGAGTTCACCACCAGGTGGCAACTTTCCCTTATTGTAATTTATTATTCCATGATATAAAGTTCGTCCCATAAGTCGTTCCAGAGGTAAGAAAATGACGTAAGTCTAATTTCTACCATTTACACGTAACGCTTCTGATCTTTTACTTGACCATTGTATACTGTAGAGTTTGAAAAGGGGAATCAGATTACTGCACTTAAATTTTACTTTCGCGTGGAAACAACTGTTCAAGTTGGTCCCCAAAATCAATAATGGTGCATTTGACAAAATTGCCAAACGGGACAAATCCCTGCAGGTGTTTTGGGATAAATACCCGTAACTCCAACAATGTGACGACAGTTTTTCAGTGACATTCCCCGCAAAAGATGACATTCAACACGCAAACACTGCGCTCGATTATCTCACCCGAAGACTTAATTATGCAGCTTAAAATAAAGGTTTAGGGGGAACTTCCTGGCAAAGAATAAAAATGTTGTACGCCTAACGAAGATACCCAATAAAAAAAAAGAATGGAGGGGGAGAAGGAAAGACGCACAAAAAAAGAAAAGAGAATACTACAGAAACAGAACTAAGCTAGCTGGATTTTGTTACATCAATATCAGATCAGACAGACAGCTGATTGTTCTTCAGAGTCAGATTCAGACTTCCCACATCATGACGACAGCTCAGGTACAGGTAACGAGTTATTATCTGTCGAAGAAGTATCCGAAGAAGAAGAAGAAGAAGAAGAAGAAAAATAAGAGCCTAGGACTTCAAGGAAGAATAAGAGAACCTAACAATGTACTCTATTTGCTATGTGTCTAGATAGGTAAGCTTCGGTAACTGAACTCCTTCAAGTAACCCGACTAATTCTCCTTCCATAGAGAAGAAAGTATTATTTGTGTACAAGTACTTCTAAACATCAACTAAACATTTCAGTTCAATACTGTGTTGGGTATAACAATGTCACTCAGAGTTATTCCAAGTGTTTTTATAATACAGTCATTCATTTTTTATGTGTTTCAAATGGAGGAAATTGGGGGGGTAAAACTCTGCAATTTTTATTTTAGCTAAATTTTAAATTTCTCTATAATTAATAATCAGACTAAAATGGAATTTGGATGGGTTGTAGGTAGCAGACTGACCTATGATTTAAATTTGAAATCGCGGAAAAATCTACTCTTTGTTAATCACAGTGTTAGAAAAACTAAAAATTGCTTGGCATTACCTCCACAAATCCTACAAATTCTTAATTTAAAATAAATGCACAAGGTTACAATGCATTTTCCATTCGGTCTGATTCCATAAGAGTACTTGGGCCACATCCGCTTACAGCTGAAATCAGCATATCAGATTTTTTAAATATTTCATTCTCATATTGTATTTATTTGCGTGGAATTGGTAAAGAGGTAACACTTGTAGGTATGGGAACACCCTCTTGCAAACCAGTTTCTTTGTATTTGGAGCATGTCAATGTTAAATGATTCAGATGTACAACATCAGCTTGATGGTCATCGCAACTTCTAGAATCTAGAATTTTTAATCGGTATGAATGTTTTGGGTAACTAACATCCGTGTCCCAGCCTCATTCGAATGAAAGAAGCCACATTATGTCTACTAAGCTTCACACAGTCTGGCCAACGTCTAGGAGGGATGTCCGGTTGTAAGGCCGCTAGGTGTCCGCCATTATGATACAAGACATTCACAGTAGCAGTCACTGCAAGCAGCTTTCTTTGTTGTAGGTTTGAGATCAGTATGAGGGAATGGTGATAGACGGGATTCTCCTACAGTAATTCTCCTCTTTGTTGCAGTGGAGTCGGCGTTAAGTTGATCCACGGCAGTTGCAGTGTGCTGGGGCGGCAGCTTCGAGGGCCTACCTCAGCCAGTAACGTAACACGATATTGTAAACATCTCTATGGCAACGCCCACAGTAGTGTTACTGCACTGTGGAAAGCTTGTTTTCGCCGACAACTGTTAGCGCTTCGGTATTGAAGGCTGGCAACAGTGCTGCGAGCTGTCAGACGCCGTCTCGATTACAGGCGGTCGACCGTTTCGTTATGTAAAACACTACATTGTCTTTTTTCCGTAGCAAGATGGCAATCGTTCTTGACAATCTGTTCGGCAATGTTGCCTAAAAATAAAACCTCCTTCTCCTGGGTGCTTCCGAAGTAGTGAAGACTTGGAAGGTCCTTTAACTATGCCTTATTCTCTTTATTGAGCGACTGGTCTAGCTGGTAGTTCCTGCAGTTTTGAACTAGATTTCTGCTTAATCGTTTGCCTCTACCGATAAAAATATAATGGCGTTGCATATACTCACACATATCTTACCATGAAGAACTTACCCTGCAGGTAATGTCTGTGAAGACTTCTGTGCCTCTCTATGCAGCTAGGAGATGGCTAACCATTTCGGCTAGGCACAACTCACTCATGGGACGAATTAGGATGGTCATAAAAATTAAACGCGACAACTGGACTTGGAATGTAAATGAAGGATATGACAGTGATTGCATTGGCAGTACTAACTCTCTGTGCTTTTATATTCTGACTGGATTTCCTAGATGTTGTAAAAATGATATTTAGAGGCAGACAGGAAGCTGTCAGGGGAGAGTGAACGCTGGAGGGAGATACCTGGTCTTTGGGTTTTCTGCTAAGTTTCGCAACGAAGTTGTGGAAACTATCGTAAGCATCTCGCATTGAAGTCTGCGCAAAATTTAGAGTTTCTGTAAAAGATCGCCAACCTTAGGGGTTTAGCATTCATTTAACTTT
This sequence comes from Schistocerca serialis cubense, assembly GCF_023864345.2. Lineage (NCBI taxonomy): Eukaryota > Metazoa > Arthropoda > Insecta > Orthoptera > Acrididae > Schistocerca > Schistocerca serialis. Next base: position 374,034,221 of record NC_064643.1, on the reverse strand, counting down.
GGCATGCTTTCTTCGTCGTGTTGTGCAAGAGTGTTATGACCTGCTTCGTGTGCCATGAGGCATCAGCTACGTCGTTTGTAATTTATTTGGTATAACTCTCTCTATTACTATCGATATTATTTCTCTGAATTCAAGCCACATCTGGCCTACACTTACATTGTTAATTTGGAAAGAGTGGAGATTGTCTCTAAATAAGGCGTCAGGCGAATGTTTATCTGCTTTTCTGAATAGATATATTTTTAATTTATTTGTAATGGATTTGAGAGTTACAGCATTCTGTCTCGATGCGACAACCTGTAGTTCACTGATCTCTATATCCTTTTTAATGTTCGTTATTGCCTCAAGATTATTTGTTGCTAAGCTGTCAGGTGAGTTTTCACAACTGTTTGCTATTCGGGTGGGCTCATGAACTAACTGCTCCAAATAAATTTCAGAGAATGCGCTTAGCACAATTTGGGATGACGTTTTGTGTCTCCTCCGGATATAAACGTGTGTTTTCGCCAACATATCGAAGGTAAAGTGAACTCAGCGCCAATTATAACTGTATGACTATGGTACGTCGTTGAAATTAAATTATCCTTTAAACCTTTCAGTAATTATATCGTCTGAGTTGGGAGGCCGATAAAAGGACCCAATTATTACTTTATTCCCGTTGCCTAGAATAACCTCTAACCGTTCTAGCTAACAGGAACTATCTACTTCTCTACTTCAGTTTCGTTACACGACAAACTACTTCTTTTTTTTTTTTTTTTTGGTCATCAGTCTACTGACTGGTTTGATAGGGCCCGCCACGAATTCCTGTCCTGTGCTAACCTCTTCATCTCAGAGTAGCACTTGCAACCTACGTCCTCAATTATTTGCTTGACGTATTCCAATCTCTGCCTTCCTCTACAGTTTTTGCCCTCTACTGCTCCCTCTAGTACCATGGAAGTTATTCCCTCATGTCTTAGCAGATGTCCTACATCCTGTCCCTTCTCCTTATCAGTGTTTTCCACATATTCCTTTCCTCTCTGATTCTGCGTAGAACTTCCTCATTACTTACCTTATCAGTCCACCTAATTTTCAACATTCGCCTATAGCACCACATCTCAAATGCTTCGATTCTCTTCTGTTCCGGTTTTCCCACAGTCCGTGTTTCACTACCATACAATGCTGTACTCCAGATGTACATCCTCAGAAATTTCTTCCTCAAATTAAGGCCGGTATTTGATATTAGTAGACTTCTCTTGGCCAGAAATGCCTTTTTTGCCATAGCGAGTCTGCTTTTGATGTCCTCTTTGCTCCGTCCGTCATTGGTTATTTTACTGCCTAGGTAGCAGAATTCCTTAGCTTCATTGACTTCGTGACCATCAATCCTGATGTTAAGTTTCTCGCTGTTCTCATTTCTACTACTTCTCATTACCTTCGTCTTTCTAAGATTTACTCTCAAACCATACTGTGTACTCATTAGACTGTTCATTCCGTTCAGCAGATCATTTAATTCTCCTTCACTTTCACTCAGGATAGCAATGTCATCAGCGAATCGTATCATTGATATCCTTTCACCATGTATTTTAATTCCACTCCTGAACCTTTCTTTTATTTCCATCATTGCTTCCTCAATGTACAGATTGAAGAGTAGGGGCGAAAGACTACAGCCTTGTCTTACACCCTTCTTAATACGAGCACTTCGTTCTTGATCGTCCACTCTTATTATTCCCTCTTGGTTGTTGTACATATTGTATATGACCCGTCTCTCCCTATAGCTTACCCCTACTTTATTCAGAATCTCGAACAGCTTGCACAATTTTATATTGTCGAACGCTTTTTCCAGGTCGACAAATCCTATGAAAGTGTCTTGATTTTTCTTTAGCCTTGCTTCCATTATTAGCCGTAACGTCAGAATTGCCTCTCTCGTCCCTTTACTTTTCCTAAAGCCAAACTGATCGTCACCTAGCGCATTCTCAATTTTCTTTTCCATTCTTCTGTATATTATTCTTGTAAGCAGCTTCGATGCATGAGCTGTTAAGCTGATTGTGCCATAATTCTCGCACTTGTCAGCTCTTGCCGTCTTCGGAATTGTGTGGATGATGCTTTTCCGAAAGTCAGATGGTATGTCGCCAGACTCATATATTCTACACACCAACGTGAATAGTCGTTTTGTTGCCACTTCCCCCAATGATTTTAGAAATTCTGATGGAATGTTATCTATCCCTTCTGCCTTATTTGACCGTAAGTCCTCCAAAGCTCTTTTAAATTCCGATTCTAATAAAGGATCCCCTATCTCTTCTAAATCGACTCCTGTTTCTTCTTCTATCACATAAGACAAATCTCCACCCTCATAGAGGCTTTCAGTGTATTCTTTCCACCTATCTGCTCTCTCCTCTGCATTTAACAGTGGAATTCCCGTTGCACTCTTAATGTTACCACCGTTGCTTTTAATGTCACTGAAGGTTGTTTTGACTTTCTTGTATGCTGAGTCTGTCCTTCCGACAATCATATCTTTTTCGATGTCTTCACATTTTTCCTGCAGCCATTTCATCTTAGCTTCCCTGCACTTCCCGTTTATTTCATTCCTCAGCGACTTGTGGTTCTGTATTCCTGATTTTCCCGGAACATGTTTGTACTTCCTCCTTTCATCAATCAACTGAAGTATTTCTTCTGTTAGTCATGGTTTCTTCGCAGCTACCTTCTTTGTACCTATGTTTTCCTTCCCAACTTCTGTGATGGCCCTTTTTAGAGATGTCCATTCCTCTCCAACTGTACTGCCTACTGCGCTATTCCTTATTGCTGTATCTATAGCGTTAGAGAACTTCAAACGTATCTCGTCATTCCTTAGTACTTCCGTATCCCACTTCTTTGCGTATTGATTCTTCCTGACTAATGTCTTGAACTTCAGCCTACTCTTCATCACTACTATATTGTGATCTGAGTCTATATCTGCTCCTGGGTACGCCTTACAATCCAGTATCTGATTTCGGAATCTCTGTCTGACCATGATGTAATCTAATAGAAATCTTCCCGTATCTCCCGGCCTTTTCCAAGTATACCTCCTCCTCTTGTGATTCTTGAACAGGGTATTCGCTATTACTAGCTGAAACTTGTTACAGAACTCAATTAGTGTTTCTCCTCTTTCATTCCTTGTCCCAAGCCCATATTCTCCTGTAACCTTTTCTTCTACTCCTTCCCCTACAAATGCATTCCAGTCGCCCATGACTATTAGATTTTCGTCCCCCTTTACATACTGCATTACCCTTTCAATATCCTCATACACTTTCTCTATCTGTTCATCTTCAGCTTGCGACGTCGGCGTGTATACCTGAACTATCGTGGTCGGTGTTGGTCTGCTGTCGATTCTGATTAGAACAACCCGGTCACTGAACTGTTCACAGTAACACACCCTCTGCCCTACCTTCCTATTCATAACGAATCCTACACCTGTTATACCATTTTCTGCTGCTGTTGATATTACCCGATACTCATCTGACCAGAAATGCTTGTCTTCCTTCCACTTCACTTCACTGACCCCTACTATATCTAGATTGAGCCTTTGAATTTCCCTTTTCAGATTTTCTAGCTTCCCTACCACGTTCAAGCTTGTGACATTCCACGCCCCGACTCGTAGAACGTTATCCTTTCGTTGATTATTCAATCTTTTTCTCATGGTAACCTCCCCCTTGGCCGTCCCCTCCCGGAGATCCGAATGGGGGACTATTCCGGAATCTTTTGCCAATGGAGAGATCATCATGACACTTCTTCAATTACAGACCACATGTCCTGTGGATACACGTTACGTGTCTTTGATGCAGTGGTTTCCATTGCCTTCTGCATCCTCATGTCGTTGATCATTGCTGATTCTTCCGGCTTTAGGGGCAATTTCCCACCCCTAGGACAAGAGAGTGCCCTGAACCTCTATCCACTCCTCCGCCCTCTTTGACAAGGCCGTGGCAGAATGAGGCTGACTTCTTATGCCGGAAGTCTTCGGCCGCTAATGCTGATTATTTATCAAAATTTAGGCAGTGGCGGAGATCGAACCCGGGACCGAAGACGTTTTTGATTATGTATCAAAGACGCTACCCCTAGACCAAGGGTCCTAGACCTAGTCCACGGGTCCTTCTACACCACTAAACACGCCAATGTCAACTGTATTTAGCTTACACTTCCTGAACACCTTTTAGGTCCTTCGCAAAAATTTCGGTTGAACTTATCTCCAGGCTTTAGGCAGGTTTCAGCGCGTATAACGATTAGAACATCAGTGCTTGGAGTTCTGGTACCTTCCCAACGCAACTACGACAGTTTGTAACTATTATACCGATGGGTTCTAGATCTACGTTCTTCCTGTGTCCGATCTGCACCTTTCGAGACTGATGCCCTTTCCATGTGTCCCCGAGACCCTCTAGCCCGAAATGCTGCCCAGTCCACGCCACACAGTCCCCGCAACCCGTATAGCTGCCTCCTGCGTGTAGTGGACTCCTGACCTATCCAGCGGAACCCGAAACCCCACCACCGCAGTTCGAGGAATCTGCAGTCTAGCTCTAAGGACCTCAATGTCGACCGGACCTTTAATCCCGCTGCAGTCTACACGGTGGCAGAATCGTCTCAGCCTATGATACAGACTCGCCCCTCGGCTCTGTACCAGAGGTTCGTAATCGGTCCTGTCGACTGTGTCGATACATCGTACTCTTTCCCCACATCTGTATCAGCGATGCACAAGCTAGCGTACGGTATGAAGGGCACGGTGCATCATGTATTGTACAATAATAATCATTGCCCTTCTGTCATACGCCGGCATTTCTCTCCTTTTACCCGTGTGGTCATTAAATGAGATGTAAATAGGGAGAGACAATACATTTCATAACACATCTTTCAACTTGGAGCAAATTTTCATCAGAAAGAGCTCCACGATGCACAGGGCCATCCCATTAGAGCAGAGCGTTTCCCTGACGGGTCTGTGCCGATTAAACAGCCCTGTAACTGAGTGCCCAGTTCTTATTTGAATCTCTCTCCCTCTCCCTCTCTCTGCCTCCCTCTTACCAACTCAATTAAGCTTCCAAACTGATAAAGGTATACGAGAATTGGTCGAATGACGGAATTACATGCGATATCCTTCGTGGTGAATTACCCTTTCTGATGATGCTTCCTAAAAACGTCGATCTCGCGTATGTGTTACGCAGGGAACTTGTATATCACCTAAAATCACTCCGAGAAGATGCCCCAAGATAACATCAATGATTGATCGCCGATGGTGTAGTCAAACGATATTGACTAGAACTGTCTAGTTTTGTTTATTTATGCTGAGGCTCTGATGGCAATATTTCCACCAAGTGGTGTCCATCAACAGATCTTCCTGCGTTTCGTAACAATTTTCTAATGACGTGGTGACTCTACATACAACTGCATCGCCTCAGAGAGCCAAACCATTGCCTACCACGTCGTTTATACAGGGTAGTCAATTGACAATGACCGGGTCAAATATCTCATGCAACAAGCATCAAACGAAAAACCTACAAAGAACGAAACTTGTCTACCTTGAAGGGGGAAACCAGATGGCACTATGGTTGGCCCGCTAGATGGCGCAGCCATAGGTCAAACGGATATCAACTGCATTTTTTAAAATAGGAACCCCCATTTTTTATTACATATTCGTGTATTTCGTAAAGCAATATGAATGTTTTAGTTGGACCACTTCTTTCGCTTTGTGATAGATGACGCTGTAATAGTCACAAACATATGGCTCACAATTTTAGACGAACAGTTGGTAACAGGTAGGTTTTTTAAATTAAAATACAGAACGTAGGTACGTGATACCACGTACTTATACGTTTGGGACTATTACAGCGTCATCTATCACAAAGCGAAAGAAGTGGTCCAACTAAAACATTCATATTGCTTTACGAAATACACGAATATATAATAAAAATGTGGGTTCCTATTTTAAAAAATGCAGTTGATATCCGTTTGACCTATGGCTGCGCCATCTAGCGGGCCAACCATAGTGCCATCTGGTTTCCCCCTTCAAGGTAGACAAGTTTCGTTCTTTGTAGTTTTTTCGTTTGACGCTTATTTCGTGAGATATTTGGCCCGGTCACGATCAATTGACCATCCTGTATACACTGCGTGCAGTAGCGGTCCTAATAAATTTCAATTGAGGTACACAGGACGCTGCCTTCTCACAAGGCGGATTCTGTCTATTAAGAATAGGGAGAAGTAAATGTTTTCTGCAGTGTCCCATATACCATACTGGCTAATGTCACATCAGAAGTTGGTAGATATACATCCGCTTGGTGGAGCAGCGCCCACGTTCTCCTATTACACATGGAGGAGAAGAAACCAACAGAGCGTCTGTATTGTGGCAATATTTTGATGCGAATTTTACGAAGTCTGAGTTATTCGGCGGCTATACGATGTGCAGAGATGAGTATCTCTATATTAATAAAACGAGGAGGAGGCAAAACATCAGTCCTACAAGTAACAGACGACGCACTTGAATGTGGTTTTCTAATGGCGCAATACTTTGGCATCTGACTATTTACTCGATCTTTGAATTACGTCCAATTTGAGTTTTCACTGGTGTGCTAGATAACATTCCTATTCTTCCATTGTGTTACGACTACTACTGACTGCGAAGGCTCTGTAGATAAGGAATTTACTGACAATGATAAATGAAACTATCTGTGGATTACCGCCGAGAGCTTACCATCGCTCGCGTTCGATAGACAATTGATCGAACAAAATAAAGGAACCGAAATTAGAGTCTAACCTTCTGGTGACTATGTAGTCTGTACAGTGCGTTGATAAGCTAAGCAGGACAAGAGTGAAGAAGCAAACCGGCCGCGTCCTTTTCGAAACAGCAATCTCTTAATACGACCTCGCCAATTTTGGGAAACTTTGGAATATCTGAATGTGGAAGGCTAACCGTGGAGTTGAACCCCAGTCCTCCAAATGCGAGCCCATTGCCTTAACCACTGTCTAGCTTCGCCCAACAGGAGCTCAATCGAAATTTTGTGGAGCGTAGTGCAGTGATCTTTTCTGGACAAAGATACTCCACTTACCACCAGAACATGCGATATGTTCGAGGAAGCACTGGACAGTTACTAGCAGGTAATGTGCCCAGCCACAATGCTGTAAAGGCCCAATGACCCCGGGGATGAAATAGTGTGTCTTTCCTGATCTTCTCAATCACCGGATGTGAATATTCTCATTCCTAGCTTGTAAAGTTATAATATTTCACTGATTACCAATCACTATTTACAACCCTCGATCTCCACGAAATTTCTGGAGGCCCTGTATCAAGTTTGGCATAGGACCACACTATTTTGCTTCGTCAGACTGGACATGTTTCGTCGTATTGGACAAAGATAGAGAAAAAAGTTGGCTGTCGTCTTCTATGGAGAATTACTCTGGATTCATATAATGTGGTTTAGGGACACCTTGCAAACTTCAGTCAGCATTATCTGTTGGGTACCTGAACTACATTTCTCGCGCAGAAGATTAATAGCCGCCGATCCACCACGCGCGGATATTTTCTTCATCACTAGCAACTGATTTGAAATTCGTGCGCTTGTCTGAGTGGATAATATGCCAGAGCCTGATGCAAGACAGTACCCGATTAGCGGAGCTGGTGGAGACATTGTATTATCAGCGAAAACTAAAGCTGTTTGATACCCTGGAAGGCTGTTATCAAGTGCTTCCACTGAAATAAGCTACGTAGAGAAACCGTGGGAAACCCTATCACGTGAAATGTGTGAGGACCGCTCCAATACACAAGTTGATAAGCGTTTCCTCTTCGGTTTTTCAATTCCCAGCCGCTTACGTTTTAATAAATTCAAAATTTAGTGTTCGATCCCAATTTTGCAACTGTATTAAAAGATTATTTTTGTGAAGCGGAAATTAATTTTTAATAAAACAACACAGATAACGTTTTGTGTGGGACATGCTCCCATTCCATTAAGAATATTCAGTTTTTTCAAAAAATTAAATTAGAATTTAGCGGCTCCTCTACAGCGCGGTCATTAGAGATAGAGCAGAATCTCGGATTACGAAAGGCTGGGGTGACGGTTTCTTAGGAACACCCCGTCATATACCTGGAGCGATTTAGGGAAATCACGGAAAACCTAAATCTGGGTAGCCGGACGAGTATTTGGACCGTCGCCCTCTCGAATGCGAGTTCAGTGTGTTGACAACGGTCGGTATTATTCGGAATCCTACTTGCTATTAGCTGTTAATGTGTTCATAATTAATGTGAAATAATGGATTTGGATTTGTAAATATCATATGTTAGATAATTCTGATCGATTGAGAACTATCCGCTGTATTACACATACGTACAGCGATTAGATGCACGCTACTAACCACGATAATTTAAAACAGGGAGAACAATAAGCTATTCTTTATCCTGCGATCTCACTAGTAACTTGTTGTAGACCCACTTGTTGGTGTGAAATCGATTTAGGATCTATAGGTACTCGGAAGAGGTTACTATTACTCACACAGTGCAAAAGACAGCCGGCCGTTGTGGCCGAGCGGTTCTTGGCGCTTCAGTCTGGAACCGCGCGACCACTACGGTCGCAGGTTCGAATCCTGCCTCGGGCATGGATGTGTGTGATGTCCTTAGGTTAGGTTTGAACCAATAAAAAGTGTGATATCATCCACATGAATTCTAAGAGGAATCCGTTACACGATAAATCACACACATCTAAGGCTATCAATTTAATTGAATAGCTAGGGACAATTGGGACAATCACACAGTTAATGCTGTTGGGAATGCAAACCAAATACTGGCAGAACATTTAGAAGATGCAACAGATTTACTAAAGTGTTTGCCTACAATATGCTTCTCCGTCCTTTTCTTGAGTAATGCTGCGCAGTATAGGATTGACGGTGGACGTCGAAAAGATCAAATAAGGGCAGCTTGTTTTGTATTGTGCCGTCCGTGGAAATTTAACGTACTCTTGAATTAACCGGCAAAAAGATTCATAGTGACATTTATCTGATTAATTAAAATCACAAATTGGATTCATAACTTTCAAATATTATAAAACACTGGCTCTTTGGATAATTTGTTCAAAAAATGGTTCAAATGGCTCTGAGCACTATGGGACTTAATATCTATGGTTATCAGTCCCCTAGAACTTACAACTACTTTAACCTAACTAACCTAAGGACATCACACAAAACCCAGTCATCACGAGGCAGAGAAAATCCGTGATCCCGCCGGGAATCGAACCCGGGAACCCGGGCGTGGGAAGCGAGAACGCTACCGCACGACCACGAGCTGCGGACGATAATTTGTTCCTCCGTGGTAACCACCAGCACATAAAAGGGCCAAGAGAAAGTTACACATGCGTTTCTGAGAATACCTGACCCAATATATTGGAATTGGTAACGTAAATTTCCCCATAGCATCTATTTTGAAGACACATCCCCAACAACTACCCCCCCCCCCCCGCCCCCCCCCCCCCCCCCCCCCGAAGTTAAAATTACTACACTGCAAGAGGTGATTCTGCCGTAAAATGAGGAACAATTACCTTATTTCATATTACTAAAACATCTCTTGACCATGAACCACCCGTGGTCTAGGGGTAGCGTCTTTGATTCATAATCAAAACGACTTCGGTCCCGGGTTCGATCGTCCGCCTTTCGCCGCGGAGCAGCTCGGACTTGTTTACGTCTCGGCTGCGAACGGTCGCGGAAGAAGCGGTGTTTACACCGTCGTCACTCGCGTGTGTTACTGTTTGAATCGAACGCAATGGCACACAATTTCCGAAAAACCACGATACAGTTCACGTTCTGTAACGAGTATGCAAGACCGAAGGTTTTCGAAATCGAACGTTTCTTGAGGGACGAAGTGCATCTTAATTACACGGAGATTATTGGAATTCATTTATCAATCGTGAGCAGCACTCTTTACGTAAAGATGATTGACGACACAGCATGTGATAGGATCACTGAAGCCGCCAAACAAGGATTCCAGTTCCGACACTCCGATGGTCATATTGGCGAACTTTTAGTCGCTCATTCGGGCCTGGGCGTGCGAACGATTCGAATCTTCGAGCTGCCTTTCGAGGTACCCGAATCATTGCTCACTGAATCACTCCAGCCATATGGCAGAGTTATTAGTCATACGGCCGAACGCTGGGCAAGTTTTAGCACGTATCCAGTGCTCAATGGTGTCCGACAGATGCGAATTGCCCTTACCGAAACATGTGCCATCGTACATAAACATCGGCGGCTGTAGAGCTATTGTCATTTATGATGGACAGCCCCGGACATGCTCCGGGTGTGGTGGTGAAGGACATCTTCGATCAGCGTGTATGCAGAGGAGACTCGTGCAACTCCCCAGCGGAGACTTCCAGAATCCGACTACACCAACGTCACTACCGATGACTTACGTGACGGCGCTTCGCGGGGAGGTGACACCGAGATCGGAGCGCACTATCGAACAGACGCCGCAGTTGATTGAGGCGCCTTCGGACCCCACTGAAGAAGGAATAGCTCCGACCAACCTCCAATCTCAGACACTACAGGCGGTGCAGAAAGAGGATGACAGCATCACCATAGGCATGGAAGCTGAAGTGGAACGGCCCCAGGGCATTGTGGCGGCGGCGGAAACGCAGGAGATGCAAGATGCGCCAACACCAGAGGCCGAGGTTAGGGCCTGCAAACAACGCTCGCCAAAGCGCCGCAAGAAGCGCCGACTAAACTCTGCGGAGACGCTCCCTTCTCTTCTAGGGAGCCCAGACGAGTCTAACACTATGGACCTGTCTGACATGGAACCACAAGCTTCGGATGTCGCAGATCGTATGAATTCGGACAGTGAAATGATGTCACATCGTTCAGACGACGCATCCGCTCCGGGGCCTGCTACCCCTTCGGCGGTGGAGTCTACAGCTGCGAAAGAACAACAGATGTCAAACATCAGTGCCGCACAGGAAAATTTGGAGCACACCAATAGTATCAGCTGGTATGAGCAGGACGACGACATCACCGATGCGGACCATTCTATTGGTGGGGCCTTGCATCCGTCCGCATCTCAAGAAACCTAATGCCGCAGGGACACGTTCCTCGGGCGACCCTCGGCGGATGTGCAAAGGGACTATCGACACGGTGAAACTTTGTCATTATAACATCATGTGGAGATGACAGCTACTCGACCCCAGGCATACAGAATAGGGACAGTGAATGTAAATACCATTAGATCGCCCGTGAAACAGCAGTTGTTTAGGGACATGATATACGCGTCGGATGTGGATATACTGATGGTGCAGGATATTTACATTCCTGAGTTCCAGGAAGTACATGGATACATCACCTACACCTCGCCGCACTCGAACAACGACAGTGGAACGGCGATATTGGTCCGGGACGGGATTCCGGTCCGAGACCTGGCTTATCTACCTTCGGCACGAGGACTGGCGATAACTGTTAATGGAATTCGCATTCTCAATGTTTATGCCCCTTCCGGCACAGACAACAGACGGGCGCGTGCGAGATATTATTCGGAAGAGATTGTGCCCTTATTTACCGGCAGATTCGATCATTTCATTATAGGTGATGACTTCAATTGTGTTTTAGCCCAAAAAGACCAGACACCACATTACAATACCTGTCGTGAATTGCATGTGCTATGCCGGGATCTGGAGTTAAGCGACACCTGATACATGATTCATAGGAACCGTGAGGGATATACTTTTTTTACCAGTCACTCGGCGAGCAGACTCGATCGAATATATGTTTCGGTTGGCCTACAGGATAAGGTGGTCGACGCGGAACGATGGCCTGCGGCATTTACTGATCATCTGGCTTACATTTGTACCATGTCACTCCCTAGGCAAAGTGTGTGGAGAAGCCGCGGGACATGGAAGCTCAATTCGTCCCTTTTGGCGGACCCCGAATGTCGTCAGAGAGTCGTGGAGGTATGGGCCACATGTCAACGCCGTCTACCAACGTATACCTCCGTGCTTCAATGGTGGCTCGAGTGTACTAAGCCGGCAATAAGAAGAGCTCTCATACAATATGGTCGCGATAAGACGAGATGGCAAAGAGACACTCTTGATTATTATTACACCATGCTTCGTGAGCTGTCCTTCCAGGTGCCGTCGGCAGAACATCATGCGGAAGTTCATCGTGTCAAGGCACAAATCCTATCGATCACGCGACGACGACTGGGTGGCATCCCAATACGGGCAAGATGTCTCGACACCATCACTGGGGAACGTACCTCGATGCACCATGTGTCGCGGGAACATAAGCGTTACCGCCGGGCGTTGGTAACAGTGCTCCACGGTTTAGATGGCCGTCAACTGACAACACAACAGGACATTGCAAATGAATTTTTAGAGCATTTCCGCCATCTCTATGCCGGTACACCGACGGACCGTCAGGTAGGGGAAGAGATACTGCAACATCTGCAAACGACACTGACAGAGACGGATAAGGTAGCGCTTATGAAGCCACTCACAGAAGACGATATAAAGGTGGCACTCACAAAAGGAGCGGCCCATAAATCACCGGGGCCAGATGGGATTACGCTAGAGTTTTATCGAGAATTTGTGGACATGATGATGCCACAGTTGGTGTCGATGTACACTGAGGTGATGAGTCCGAACATGCACCTACCGTCGGATTTTGTGACGGGCTTTCTTCTTCCCATCCCGAAGATGGCGGGGAGTCGCAGTGTTAATCAATATCGGCCTCTCACTATGCTAAACACCGATTATAAAATTATTGCACGGCTACTAGCGTCTCGTCTCAAGCTGGCGATATCCAGGACAATATCCCCTGATCAGGCTTGCCTAGGGGTGCGAAGCAACATCTCCTCGGCGTTAAGTGAATACCGTGACGTTATCGCCCTTGCGGAAACTTGTAAAATGCGAGCAGCGATGATATCTGTGGACTTCGATCGTGCGTTCGACAGGATAAACCATGACTTCTTGGCGTCAGTCATGAGGCGAATGGAGATCCCACCGGTTTTCATCTCCATCATTATGAGGCTAATACGAGGGACTACATCGAAGGTGATTGTAAACGGTCGGGAAGCGGGTTCGGTTCCTATTAACAGCTCCGTTCGACAAGGGTGCCCACTCTCCATGATGCTGTTTGCGATAGCGCTTGAGCCGCTGATGTGTGTTATGAGGCGCTCACTTACTGGGATTGCGCTTAATGAGACCTCTTTCGTTTGTCGCGCATATGCGGACGACCTGATCCTTCTTGTCAGATCAGGTCATGAAGTGCATCAGGCTGTTGAATATCTAGACTCTTACGGGACGGCAGCAGGCAGTGTCATTAACATGACGAAATCCAAAATTGTGCACATTGGACGGGGTCTGGTACAGGGACCGTTTCAGGCGGTGGAATCGCTGAGATGTCTGGGGATCACATTTACCCGTTCACTACGGCGGTCAGCGGCGGCGAGTTCTCGGCGGCTTCTGCAAAATGTTCGCCTGGCGATACGGAACAACTCACTGAGAGCCTTTGGCATGATCCAGCGTGTGCCATACACTAACGTTCACATAGCGTCACGACTGCCCCATTTAGCGCAGATCCTACCAATAAAAAAAATGGCTCTGAGCACTATGGGACTCAACTTCTGAGGTCATTAGTCCCCTAGAACTTAGAACTAGTTAAACCTAACTAACCTAAGGACACCACACACATCCATGCCCGAGGCAGGATTCGAACCTGCGACCGTAGCGGCCTTGCGGTTCCAGACTGCAGCGCCTTTAACCGCACGGCCACTTCGGCCGGCATCCTACCAATACCGAAGGGTATTGCAGACCGCCTTATGGCTGCCTTTGGTTACTATGTTAGTACTGGGATGTTATTTAAGATCACATATGACACGTTAACGCTACAATTTCGGAACGGTGGCCTCAACCTCACAAACGTGCGAAACAAAGCTCTGGCGCTTTACATGCGAGCGATGATACGAAATTGGCAACAACGAAAGCACACCATAACGTCAGCTCTGATAGAAGTACTTGTTCCGCCTTCGTACGGGCCCCCTATTGCGGTGGGCAATATTTCGCCTTCTCTTGCACACATTGCCTCATTTCTTGTTGATTACAGTTATGTTCGTCTGGAAGTACCTTCGACGAGAATACCCACGACTCGGGAGATCTATAGGTGCTTGATGGATCACCATGCCCGCAACGTAAAGGAAGTCAAATACCCGCCGCGAACGTGGAACCACATTTGGTGTGCAGTGCATACTCCATTACTGTCAACAGCAGCGAGATCGATGTGGTGCATTCTTATAAACCGTAAGCTTGTGACCAGGAGTCGATTACATACAATTCATATGGTCGATTCTCCTCTTTGCACAAACTGTGGCATGTTAGCAACGGAAGAACATGGTTTAGTGTGTGGCGCAGCGAGGGACGTCTGGATGCTGACGCGTCGAATATTGGCCTTCCTTCGGCGCACTAACTACACAGAAATCACATCGGATGTACTTTTTTCTACCGGACAAGACCTTTTTTCCCTAACAAAAGACGTATGCGGTCAATTGGATCGCTGGACATGCGACGAAATATTTGTATTCGTACGATATTAAGTCCGTGATGGATTATTGGATGTATTTACAAGAACAACACGAGCTCATACGGAGTCATACGAAATACAGGACTTACTTTTCCAATTTTTTAGGAAGTGTTTTTCACAATCCGCCCGACAGCTGGGGTGTCCCAGAACTGAGAAGACTCCTGCAGCAGAACGACTAGAGACAATACTGCGCGGTTCAGTTATATTGGCATACAGCACACTGAGAAGAAAACTGGCCCCTACATGGTCGACGCAGGAGAAATACATAAATATATGCCGCCCACAAAGGCAGAAATGGTCAAGATTATATGGCTGTCTGCCAGATTTATGATGCGACACCGTGTGCTGCAGGGATTGTGATGCAGATGAGAACTTCATTTTCACTCCCGCCCGTGACTAGGATTGTCATTTACTTTATTCATGTTACACAAAAAAAAGGCGGCCTTTACGTTGATTTTCTGGTTTCCAAATTGTTTTTGCTTTGTTTCTGCTGTCTCGATACTTTTCTTATCCCTAAGATAGTACAATTGTACGAATAAAGATTGTTTGTTTACCCTGCCTTCCTGCTCCCAAAAACAAGATAAAAAAATCCGCTTGGAATACGAATTTTTATTTTTTATTATCACTTTCATTTAACTTGTATGTAAATCTTATTTATGTATTTGTATAGATGTATGACAAAAAAAAGGGGGGGTAGCGTCTTTGATTCATAATCAAAACGTCTTCGGTCCCGGGTTCGATCCCCGCCACTGCCTAAATTTTGATAAATAATCAGCATTGGCGGCCGAAGACTTCCGGCATAAGAAGTCAGCCTCATTCTGTCAACGGCCTTGTCAAAGAGGGCGGATGAGCGGATAGAGGTTCAGGGCACTCTCTTGTCCTAGGGGTGGGAAATTGCCCCTAAAGGCGTAAGAATCAGCAGTGATCAACGACATGAGGATGCAGAAGGCAATGGAAACCACTGCATTAAAGACACGTAACGTGTATCCACAGGACATGTGGCCTGTAATTGAAGAAGTGTCATGATGATCTCTCCATTGGCAAAAGATTCCGGAATAGTCCACCATTCGGATCTCCGGGAGGGGACTGCCAAGGGGGAGGTTACCATGAGAAAAAGATTGAATAATCAACGAAAGGATAACGTTCTACGAGTCGGGGCGTGGAATGTCACAAGCTTGAACGTGGTAGGGAAACTAGAAAATCTGAAAAGGGAAATGCAAAGGCTCAATCTAGATATAGTAGGGGTCAGTGAAGTGAAGTGGAAGGAAGACAAGGATTTCTGGTCAGATGAGTAACGGGTAATATCAACAGCAGCAGAAAATGGTATAACAGGTGTAGGATTCGTTATGAATAGGAAGGTAGGGCAGAGGGTGTGTTACTGTGAACAGTTCAGTGACCGGGTTGTTCTAATCAGAATCGACAGCAGACCAACACCGACAACGATAGTTCAGGTATACATGCCGACGTCGCAAGCTGAAGATGAACAGATAGAGAAAGTGTATGAGGATATTGAAAGGGTAATGCAGTATGTAAAGGGGGACGAAAATCTAATAGTCATGGGCGACTGGAATGCAGTTGTAGGGGAAGGAGTAGAAGAAAAGGTTACAGGAGAATATGGGCTTGGGACAAGGAATGAAAGAGGAGAAAGACTAATTGAGTTCTGTAACAAGTTTCAGCTAGTCATAGCGAATACCCTGTTCAAGAATCACAAGAGGAGGAGGTATACTTGGAAAAGGCCGGGAGATACGGGAAGATTTCTATTAGATTACATCATGGTCAGACAGAGATTCCGAAATCAGATACTGGATTGTAAGGCGTACCCAGGAGCAGATATAGGCTCAGATCACAATATAGTAGTGATGAAGAGTAGGCTGAAGTTCAAGACATTAGTCAGGAAGAATCAATACGCAAAGAAGTGGGATACGGAAGTACTAAGGAATGACGAGATACGTTTGAAGTTCTCTAACGCTATAGATACAGCAATAAGGAATAGCGCAGTAGGCAGTACAGTTGGAGAGGAATGGACATCTCTAAAAAGGGCCATCACAGAAGTTGGGAAGGAAAACATAGGTACAAAGAAGGTAGCTGCGAAGAAACCATGACTAACAGAAGAAATACTTCAGTTGATTGACGAAAGGAGGAAGTACAAACATGTTCCGGGAAAATCAGGAATACAGAACCACAATTCGCTGAGGAATGAAATAAATAGGAAGTGCAGGGAAGCTAAGATGAAATGGCTGCAGGAAGAATGTGAAGACATCTAAAAAGATATGATTGTCGGAAGGACAGACTCAGCATACAAGAAAGTCAAAACAACCTTCAGTGACATTAAAAGCAACGGTGGTAACATTAAGAGTGCAACGGGAATTCCACTGTTAAATGTAGAGGAGAGAGCAGATAGGTGGAAAGAATACATTGAAAGCCTCTATGAGGGTGGAGATTTGTCTTATGTGATAGAAGAAGAAACAGGAGTCGATTTAGAAGAGATAGGGGATCCAGTATTAGAATCGGAATTTAAAAGAGCTTTGGAGGACTTACGGTCAAATAAGGCAGAAGGGATAGATAACATTCCATCAGAATTTCTAAAATCATTGGGGGAAGTGGCAACAAAACGACTATTCACGTTGGTGTGTAGAATATATGAGTCTGGCGACATACCATCTGACTTTCGGAAAAGCATCATCCACACAATTCCGAAGACGGCAAGAGCTGACAAGTGCGAGAATTATGGCACAATCAGCTTAACAGCTCATGCATCGAAGCTGCTTACAAGAATAATATACAGAAGAATGGAAAAGAAAATTGAGAATGCGCTAGGTGACGATCAGTTTGGCTTTAGGAAAAGTAAAGGGACGAGAGAGGCAATTCTGACGTTACGGCTAATAATGGAAGCAAGGCTAAAGAAAAATCAAGACACTTTCATATGATTTGTCGATCTGGAAAAAGCGTTGGACAATATAAAATGGTGCAAGCTGTTCGAGATTCTGAAAAAAGTAGGGGTAAGCTATAGGGAGAGACGGGTCATATACAATATGTACAACAACCAAGAGGGAATAATAAGAGTGGACGATCAAGAACGAAGTGCTCGTATTAAGAAGGGTGTAAGACAAGGCTGTAGTCTTTCGCCCCTACTCTTCAATCTGTACATCGAGGAAGCAATGATGGAAATAAAAGAAAGGTTCAGGAGTGGAATTAAAATGCAAGGCGAAAGGATATCAATGATACGATTCGCTGATGACATTGCTATCCTGAGTGAAAGTGAAGAAGAATTAAATGATATGCTGAGCGGAATGAACAGTCTAATGAGTACACAGTATGGTTTGAGAGTAAATGGCTCTGAGCACTATGGGACTCAACTGCTGAGGTCATTAGTCCCCTAGAACCTAGAACTAGTTAAACCCAACTAACCTAAGGACATCACAAACATCCATGCCCGAGGCAGGATTCGAACCTGCGACCGTAGCGGTCTTGCGGTTGCAGACTGCAGCGCCTTTAATCGCACGGCCACTTCGGCCGGCTTTGAGAGTAAATCTTAGAAAGACGAAGGTAATGAGAAGTAGTAGAAATGAGAACAGCGAGAAACTTAACATCAGGATTGATGGTCACGAAGTCAATGAAGTTAAGGAATTCTGCTACCTAGGCAGTAAAATAACCAATGACGGACGGAGCAAAGAGAACATCAAAAGCAGACTCGCTATGGCAAAAAAGGCATTTCTGGCCAAGAGAAGTCTACTAATATCAAATACCGGCCTTAATTTGAGGAAGAAATTTCTGAGGATGTACATCTGGAGTACAGCATTGTGAAACACGGACTGTGGGAAAACCGGAACAGAAGAGAATCGATGCATTTGAGATGTGGTGCTATAGGCAAATGTTGAAAATTAGGTGGACTGATAAGGTAAGGAATGAGGAGGTTCTACGCAGAATCGGAGAGGAAAGGAATATGTGGAAAACACTGATAAGGAGAAGGGACAGGATGATAGGACATCTGCTAAGACATGAGGGAATGACTTCCATGGTACTAGAGGGAGCAGTAGAGGGCAAAAACTGTAGAGGAAGACAGAGATTGGAATACGTCAAGCAAATAATTGAGGACGTAGGTTGCAAGTGCTGCTCTGCTACTCTGAGATGAAGAGGTTAGCACAGGAAAGGAATTCGTGGCGGGCCGCATCAAACCAGTGAGTAGACTGATGACAAAAAAAACATCTATTAACGAATACAATTAACGTATACAAACATAAGATAACAATATAACAGAGTGTGATTTACTGAACGTATCTTTAACTGATGAGAGTGTGCGTCAGGTAGAATTGCATAATCGTGTGAACATTTCCAAATCGTGAGAAGATTTCTAAACATGCCGTGCATCCATCTGATCAAGAACCAATAGTCCTTCACTCGTAATACTGAGATTTTCGTCCTCCCAGTTCGCTGTTCCAGTAGGGCAGATAGAAGATTCATACACAAGAACTTATACGACGCGTGCTGAGTACAGCACTGAATTGTAGCACATCACTTGCATTGTCATTAGCAGAGCTTCAGAAGCCGTGAAACTGCCCGGCACTGCCCCTCAGGACAGAGTTCTAAAAAAACGTTGCAACAGGGTGCACATCATCACAAGTCAGGTCAACCGCTGGTCACAACTGGAGGTATCCATTCTAGTGCCGATTAATCTTCGTATCACTTTTCTGAAATCCACATATCAGATTACTTCAAACAATTTAGGTTCTGTAATATAAGTACACGCGATTACGCTCAACTGCTTACGGCAACACATCAACATGATTTCACTTAGCGAACTGAACACCTTCCTCCAGATCGTGGTTCCTCGCCAAAGCGCGGCAGACAAGCTTTCCGCGACTCCTTTCCCAACTGCCAAACCGCCTCGCGGCTCCATCCTTGAAGAAAAAGACGCTAGCTACTAATCGATAGCAAAACCTCAGTCGGTTCCAGACTCGGCACAGTATTACCGCGAAGTAGAGGAGAGAATATCATGGGTATGATACTCGAGATGGGGTGGCAATCATTAAAACAAAGGCCTTTTTCCTTAGACACTTACGTGTGAATTGGGAAGTCAAGTAGATGTAGATGCGAATTTAGGCTAAGGGCATTAACTGCAATGGATGTGTGAGGAAGGGGAGGGGGGGGGGGGGAGGGAGAGAGAGAGAAATAGGAATGTGATAGAAACACAAGTAATGACCTACAAATGTCTGCACCTTTCCGATGACGCTTCTAGAAAACAGGAATGACTAGCGCATTTCTTCAGTCGCTTGGAATGCTTCGTTCCTCTTGCGATCTGCTATAGTCTGCTGCCAGAAAGAGAGCAAATGTGACTGAAAGTAAAGTTGTTTTATAACTGCTAACAATCGCTTATGCTCTGCAAGCAAATGGCTGATTTATATATTAGCTAATTGTTTTCTATGAAAAGGTGAAGGTAAGAGTGCCGCCTTTTATCACACGTTGTGCGTTTGTTTGTCGGCACGCACGCCCTTATCGGTGCGACAGTGCCATTGAAAAGCTATCTTATCGCCTTCATGGAGCTGCCGCAGTACTTAGCATCCGCTGATAAAAGGCAGTGACGACACGTCGCCTGACCGTCGTATCTCATATGTCGCCTGCCCACGAATGTCCAGCAAGTGAAAGTCACCCTACGTCACTTTGATTGGTCACTTTGTCTTCATACTGTACACGATAGAAGTCAGTCTGCTACCAGTAATAGCTCATCTGATGATCGGCAAACTGTGGCCTAACAATGAGTTATCAATCACATGTAAATTACTTTTTTTTTGTTCAGACGGTAAGACTTAGTACCCGAATGCAGATATGATCTCAGCGCACCTGGTTGTGTGTGATCTTCTTATCGCCGTTTGTTCTTTATATCGGAAATCGAATTCATTTGTTTCATTTATCTTTCTTATTTCATGGCCTGTCACCATATTATGCTAAAGGGGGCTACACGTATCAGAGATTCGTACGCAAATAAATACATCAGTAGTGGGCTAAACGGACATGAGTTCATATTTAGTTCGCCTTTGCTTTCCCTAAAACACGCAAGGTGAATGTTGGAATGGTTTCATCGATTACGCCACAGTGAATTTTACATCTGTGCTTCCGAGACAAACCAAGGCCTCTACTAACCTTACAGTCGAAGAAATATTACATTCCGATCTTGCTTCTCTTTTGTATACGCATCATTCTAGTTACTGTAAATAAAATTCTCTCAAAAGCACGGCAAAAGACAATCGAATCCAATTAAAAGACACCGAAACTGAAAAGAGAAACAAAGTATATTCTTCAACTCATGAAACCATCTATTTACGTGGACTAAACGCCTTTAATTATCTCAGACGTGCTCTCCTCGTGCCAAATCGTTGCCATCTGTTACTATATCTCTGCGCTTCTTTCCATCTTACCACACTGAATGCTACCCACAGGTATTGCTTGCCTCTACCATTCTCTATTCTTCTCGTTCACGTTTGGATAGCCAGTGCCATTTTGTGGTTAATAGTAGGGGACTTCAAAAAGTAAACATGGCAACCCAAGTAAATTTTATTGAATGTAGCATTTCAAAGTGAGACAGATACACGAAACTATTTTTCAACGTAACCATCATGTTTCTGTAAACAACAGTCGAAAGTTTGTACCAATCGTTCAATTCTTCGACAATAGAAATCGATTTCTTGCTCACGGAGCCATACGAGAACAGCTATGTGAACGTCCTCGGTGCTGGATAATCTCTTTCCCTCCCAGACGTTCTTTCAGGATACCAAAGGAGATGTAAATCACGTGGTACAATATCTGGATACCCCGAGTGAGGTGGCGCCGTGGCTAGCAGACTGGACTCGCATTCGGGAGGACGACGGTTCAATCCCGTGTCCGGCCATCCTGATTTAGGTATTCCGTCATTTCCCTAAATCGCTTCAGGCAAATGCCGGGATGGTTCCTTTGAAAAAGCACGCCCGACTTCCTTTCCCGTCCTTCCCTAGTCCGATGAGACCGGTGATCTCGCTGTCTGGTCTCCTCCCCCAAACAACCCAACTCAATATCTGGATACGCGATCAACATTATCCAGGTCTGTTCGGTTTTGGTCGAAGTGCTGGCACCATTTCACTAGGCTGAACGCTACGCTGCATTTGGTCCACATGCCGCCAGCTTTTGACAGTTAAACTGCGTGCAATTTAGACGTTTTAACGACAAGAATCATACTGACCCTGTATTATGGAGTACGGTTCTGCCATGTCATTCGCATACTGTGATGCAACCGTTATCAATACCGCAACCGACTTTCTCTGTAGGAAACCCAGAACATGTACTCGACTATGCGCCAATCTTGTTGCGTAATGGTCTTAGCGTGTAACGAAGTGTATAATTTGCTTTATGAAGTACTTCCATTGTTTTGCCTAAAAATGTTTTTGAAAACGATCGTAGCAGATTAAGGTTATCCATTATGGATAGTCCAGAACCCGAACCTTGCTGAATATTCGAGGCGCGTTCAATAAGTAATGAAACTTTTTTTTTTAATCGACGAATTTCAGTTGAACAAAGTGCGACTTCGAGGAATATTCCCGCTGCAGTCTCTACAATTTCATGTAGTTCTAATAAGTGGCGGTTCCATACGTAGCCTTCAAAATGGCGTCTGCAGCGGAGGCCCGTTCCAAGCAGAGAACTGTCATTGAGTTTCTTTTGGCGGAAAACCAGAGTATCGCGGAGATTCATAGGCGCTTTCAGAATGTCTACGGAGACCTGGCAGTGAACAAAAGCACAGTGAGTCGTTGGGAGAGGCGCCTGGCATCATCGCAACGAGGTCGCGCAAATTTGTCCGATCTCCCGCGTGCCAACGACCGCACATTGTTTTGACACCCGCAGTCTTGGAGCGTGCGAACACTCTGAGATGATCGACGGATCATAAACAAACATCTCGCTGCACGACTAGACGTTTCTGTCGGCAGTGTGTGACACTCTCGTCAGGGGTACTCGAAGGTTTGTGCCCGCTCGGTTGCTCGCCGCCTAAGAGAAGACCATAAAGAGCAATGAAGGTCTATCTGCGCGGAACTGCATCCACGTTACGACGCTGATCGTGACAACATTTTGTCGATAGTGAAAAATTGGTTGATCACTTCAAACCGGAAACAAAACGGCAATCCATGGTGTGGCGCAACATGACCTCTCCTCCGCCGAAAAAGTTCAAAGCCGCACCCTCAGCCGGTAAAGTCATGTCGGTCTTGTAGACTCTGAAGAAGTTTTGTCAAAAATAAAAAAAAAATTAAGACCAAGCTCTGCAGTAGAGAGCTGCTACTTTTAAACCATATATTTTAAATAATGATTAAGTGGATGACACGCAAATCTACTAGACAGTCAATGACTCCCACTCTGGCTATAGATGTGATACTAGCTACAATACTTTCTGAGAAAGACGGTTTTAAAATTGTGGGGCCAAGGGTTAATAAACCTGCATTTTACAACTGGTTGGCTGTTATTTACAATGAATTGAAGCTCTCGCATGGACAGTTGCTGAAGCGTTACTATGCTCAAAATCTTAAAAATCTTAAGGCTTTTTAAATGAAACAAACGTTATTAAGATTATGCGTCTTCATTCCCTTTGAAACCCTCTGCCGCTAAAGGGCCCCGACTTGTAGCTTGCAACATGGCTGTGCGTAACGCACGACGTCAGTGCTTGAGAGATAGTGTGCTGTAATTGAGTTTCGAATTCGAAGAGTTCATCCACACATGGACCATCCTCTTCGTCAGTATTATAATGCCAGACTGCGCACGAGCACTGTGACATCTGCAACTATCCGACACCTTGGATTCACTGTCATAGATCGTCTTCCATACAGTCCCGTCTTGCCCTCATACGATTTTTATGTTTCCAAAACTTAAAAAATATCTTCGAGGACTCCACTCTGATACTGATGTAATGGTGCAAACAAAGGAGAGGTTTTGGCTCCGTCAACAAGGTCAAACAAATGTTCTACAGTGACAAGATCAACAAAATGGTCTCCCGTTGGGAGAAATGAGATCGTCGGCAGGGTGACTATGTTGAGAAATAAATATGTTGACATTAAAAATAGAGGTGTAGGATATTAATGACGTTTGATTTAATTAAAAAGCCTTAAGAATTTTCAAATAAAAATTTGGAGGCTTACCTTTCATCACGCCCTCGTACATTGTCGGCAGGTTGATGCTTTCGTACAATATGATTCGTGTGATAAATAAAGAAAAAAAGCGTCTGGCATCAAAAATTAGAATCTGATAGATTATTTCGTAGAGCTGACGGCCTTAGTAATGTCACTAGTTTCTTACTGCCGCACCCCAAGAACAACACATTCACAACCTTCGACCTGCGCTGGGACAAGTGCATCTTTAGAAGACGAGAGTTTGGTGAATCATTACAGAATCTCGTTGCTCTATCCAGATGTTTCAGAATACACATAGACCCCTCCCATGTCTTGCATTTCCAGTACAAATGGGAACACTTATATGTTATCTGTGGTAACACAGACGAGGGGAAGAATGAATGAATGAATGAATGTGGAGCAGCTTTCGTCACATTAGTTTGCCAGTTCAGTTTCGCTCACTGTGACTGCCTTTCCCCCTTTTCTTCAATCCATAATAACGTCGTAATTTTCTGAACCTGTAATTGGTGTGACACTATTTTTCGAAGTTCATGTTAACTCTTGCATGGATCAATCCATTTGATTATATGTCGATTGTATTATATGCACAAAAACCAAAGTATGTTATACCTTTGAGTGAATATCTTTGTAATAAATATTAGTTCTACTGCACACGTTATTGCCGACCGGTGTGGCCGAGCGGTTCTAGGCGCTTCAGTCTGGAACCGCGCGACCGCTACGGTCGCAGGTTCGAATTCTGCCTCGGGCATGGATGTGTGTGATGTCCTTAGGTTAGTTAGGTTTAAGTAATTCTAAGTTCTAGGGGACTGATGACCTCAAATGTTAAGTCCCATAGTGCTCAGAGCCATTTGAACCATTTGCACACGTTATTTACTGGCGATTTGTGGTAACGATCAGTATTTATATTTCTAGCGAAAAATAGTGTGTTGCCAACAGCTAGTTAAAACAGAAGCTGCTAGATGGATATTAGCTATAGACCCACCCATACCGCCGCAGCTTGCAATGTAACTATCACTCATGGTGACACAATAAATATTCTCCTGTTTTTCCGTCACAGAGCCAGTACCCACCAACACGCTATACATCTGAAGATGTATTTCATGTGTGCCCCATCTGAAGATGAGACTCAAAAGGCCCGAAATCTGAGAATAAACAAATGTTTCAAAAAGTGGCTGCTCTCAGTTTTCTATATTTAGATTCGTAACAGGGTTTGTTGCTTCGGTCTTGAGTGCGAAGACTGTTTCGATGCAGCACTCTACACTAGTTAATCCTATGCATTCTCCTCTTCTCGGCATAACTACTGCAGGCTGCATCCAGTTGACACTGCTTACTGTATTCAAGCTTAGCTTTCTTCTACTGTTTTAAACCCATTGTATATCTTTCCATTCTTCTGACGACGTCCCCTTGAGTAGTCCCGCCGAGAGATTCACCAGGGTCAAGGAGATTTGTTGATATTACCACACAATCGATGTATTATATCACAAAGCTTTTCAGTTGATTTGTTCAGCTCTGCTCAAATATACTAACTTTATACCATCTTCCCATAAGACGCTACTTCGTAAGCTCTAATATCCAGCTGATATACATTACAGGACGTTAAGTTTTCAGTTATTTCTTAAAGGTTTCCCTAAAATGTATTTCAATTCCGCCCCCTGCCCCTCCCCCTCCCCGATTCATTTCACTCCTCACATTACCAGTGTCTCACCTCGCACAGTTTGTCACTCACCCACAGTATTATAATTGATTTTGTCTGTATCTTCCTTTAACCCGTACCTTCACGCAGTCGGCATGTTAATTTTTGGATTTGCAAATGTTAGTGGGTACACTCCCTTCCTTTCCCAGATCCCTTCCTCAGCCTCCTCCCGCCTCTCAAATCCTGCCCCTCCCTCCATCATCCCCCCAACTTCTCCCTCCAGTGTACCCACCTGTCTGCGAGTATGTTATCCCATGTGACAGTGGCCTTGCCTGATTGAGTACACGGGCTCTCGTCAAGCCGGGCTTGGCCGGTACTTTGATGGGTAAACGCCGGGGTACACCACCTGTTGTTGCCTAATTTCTGCTTTCCCTTCGCCTTTGCTGCAGGGGGAAGAACAGGTGGTGGCGTGAAGTCCCAGATCACCAGTCTTTTGCGCCGATGTCCTGGATATTCTTTCAAACCTCTCTCATGAATTGAGGGCATGTGACACTTTCGAGGCTAATCTGTTCGTCGGATGGAGCGTTAAGATTGGCGGACCCCTTGGTGCTATTCGAAAGCAGTAGGTTTCGCCTTTCTCTGATACTCATATACGATACAGGTCTTATAGTCATCCGCACTTACCACAGACACTTAAATAAACACATTATAAGAGGATAAGGTACCATTGTGCGCGAATCGTAGAAAATAATGTTTTCGATGGGGGTCTCCCAGCCAACAATCCCATACGACTGTGCTTTTACCTAGTTGAATGTTGGAATGTTGACAACCACATCCACACTGGCCAACACGCCGGCCCTCGTCGGTAATCGATACGAGACCGGCTCGCCTTCTCGAATCCCCGAAGGTGGCTGCTAACTTCATCTGAGCTTAATTTTGTCTACATGTGTAAAAAAAAAAAAAAAAAAAAAAAAAAAAAAGGTCGTACTTTCATAACATCCATAAACGATTAACAGCGTACTTCCAGACATTTTGCCGAGTTGTTGTTTCCATTTTCTACACAGTACTTCTTCAGGTGCTGGGAATTTTGCTGTTAATTGTACTCGCTACGGCCATTTCAACTAGACCGTGAGCTATTGTTGTCCTCACGCAGCTACTTATAGCCGAGTTCGACTACCGACGTCCGCTGTGCCCTTTGGTCACCGCCAGACACCACACTTGCTAGGTGGTAGCCTTTAAATCGGCCGCGGTCCGTTAGTATACGTCGGACCCGCGTGTCGCCACTGTCAGTGATTGCAGACCGAGCGCCGCCACACGGCAGGTCTAGTGAGACGTTCTAGCACTCGCCCCAGTGGTACAGCCGACTTTGCTAGCGATGCCACACTGACGAATACGCTCTCATTTGCCGAGACGATAGTTAGCATAGCCTTCAGCTACGTCATTTGCTACGACCTTGCAAGGCGCCATTACCAGTTTGTATTAAGATTATTATTGATGTATCCAAGAAGAGCGATGTACACCAATTATGGATTAAAGTTAAGTATTACATCAACTACGTACTTTGTTGGCTACTATAATTCCTTGTCATTTTCCAGACCTCACGCCAGCCTGCGTGAGCTTAAAAGCGTGCATTTCGGCCTCCTCTAGCAACACGGTGTTGGCTCTTCTGCCAACACTTCACACGCTTTATTGCAGTAGTTTGAGTAACGAAGATTTTTGTGAGGTAAGTGATTCATGAAAGGTAAAAAAAAAAAGACAATGTGTGTCAGTTTAGTGATGATCAGAATCAGTAAAGAGAAAAAAGTCTCAGTTCGTTCAGTTTTGCTCAGCTTTTTGAAAATCAAATACGTAAGAGTTTTACCAGCACAGTCTTTCTTAGTTTTTCTAAGGGGATGTTTAAACTGGATGAAGTTAATCATTGTAAGTTATATTTACAAGTTCTGTGTTAAGTTCCCACGTGCTTTACGTTATCACAAAATTGAGATCCAATTTAATTCGTCAAGTTCTGAAACTTCTTGTGATTGGTACTATTTATTTTTTAATAAAAAAAGTTTAACCCAGTGAGTGGAACAGCTGGTAAACAATGTGAGAAACAAAGAACCTGTGAGCTAGGCGTGCAAGGACTCCGTGAGGAGACGCCGAAGCCAGCAATCTGTTCTGAAAGCCAGCACACAGAGAGGAAGGCCGGCGATCAATCACGTTTCGTGTGAAGTCAGCTGCAGCTAACACGCGACGACTCCGGCCTTAACTGCTTATGCATGAGCGAGCTCCGCGAGAAGATGGCAGCGGAACGGCACAGAAACAATGGCAATTGGGCGTAATGGAATTTCCGGCGGCGTCGGAACGGCGGTCACAGGCGGCGACCTCCCGCGCCTTCCACCCGCGCGAGCTGAATGTCGCGCCGAGCCACGAGGAAACGCCCGCGGGCGCCAGGAGTAAATGGCGGCGTGCGAGGGTGGCCGTCGGCCGGTCGTTAATTATACTTGTAAAGCGCGCTCTGATGGAGACATCAGCGACGGGGCGGACGTCGCAGCCTCACAGGGGCCATCACCATTGTAGATGAGTGCCCCGCCACGTGATCTCGCGGTCACACCAGATTCCGACGGGTACGCCTTCCACATCGCGATTGAGGACGCACGCCCTTACATCTTCCTTACGACGTGACGTCCTCCCGGTAAGCGCACAGCGAGAGGCAGGCGACGCAGCGCACAACATTACTGCGCCTGCTCCATCCAGCGCTCACCCTACCTAATCACATCTACCATAGCTACAACCAGTCATCTACATATACATTTATACTCCGCAAGCCACCCAACGGTGTGTGGCGGAGGGCACTTAACGTGCCACTGTCATTACTTCCCTTTCGTGTTCCAGTCGCGTGTGGCTCTCGGGAAGAACGACTGCCGGAAAGCCTCCGTGCGCGCTCTAATCTCTCTAATTTTACATTCGTGATCACCTCGGGAGGTATAAGTAGGGGGAAGCAATATATTCGATACCTTATCCAGAAACGCACCCTCTCGCAACCTGGACAGCAAGCCACACCGCCTTGCAGAGCGCCCCTCTTGCAGAGTCTGCCACTTGACTTTGCTAAACATCTCCGTAACGCTATCACGCTTACCAAATAACCCTAGGACGAAACGCGCCGCTCTTCTTTGGATCTTCTCTATCTCCTCTGTGAACCCGACCTGGTATGGATCCCACACTGATACTCAAGTATAGGTCGAACGAGTGTTTTGTAAACCGGACTATATTTTCTAAGAACTCTCCCAATGACTCTCAACCTGGCACCCGCCTTACCAACAATTAATTTTATATGATCATTCCACTACAAATCGTTCCGTATGCATACTCCCAGGTATTTTACAGAAGTAACTGCTACAAGTGTTTGTTGCGCTATCATATAATCAAACAATAAAGGATCCTTTTTTCTATGTATTCGCAATAGATTACATTTGTCGATGTTAAGGGTCAGTTGCTACTCCCTGCATCAAGTGCCTGTCCGCTGCAGATGTTCCTGCATTTTGCTCCAATTTTCTAATGCTGCAACTTCTCTGTATACTGCAGCATCATCCGCGAAAAGCCGCATGAAGCTTCCGACACTATGTACTAGGTCATTTATATACAGGGTGAGTCACCTAACATTACCGCTGGATATATTCTGTAAACCACATCAAATACTGACGAATCGATTCCACAGACCGAACGTGAGGAGAGGGGCTGGTGTAATTGGTTACTACAAACCATAAAAAAATGCACGGAAGTATGTATTTTAACACAAACCTACGTTTTTTTAAATGGAAACCCGTTAGTTTTGTTAGCACATCTGAACATATAAACAAATACGTAATCAGTGCCGTTTGTTGCATTGTAAAATGTTAATTACATCCGGAGATATTGTAACCTAAAGTTGACGCTTGAGTACCACTCCTCCGCTGTTCGATCGTGTGTATCGGAGAGCACCGAATTACGTAGGGATCCAAAGGGAACGGTGATGGTCCTTAGGTACAGAAGAGACTGGAACAGCACATTACGTCCACATGCTAACACCTCTTTATTGGTATTTTTCACTGACGCACATGTACGTTACCATGAGGGGTGAGGTACACGTACACACGTGCTTTCCGTTTTCAATTACGGAGTGGAATAGAGTGTGTCCCGACATGTCAGGCCAATAGATGTTCAATGTGGTGGCCATCATTTGCTGCACACAATTGCAATCTCTGGCGTAATGAATGTCGTATACGCCGCAGTACATCTGGTGTAATGTTGCCGCAGGCTGCCACAATACGTTGTTTCATATCCTCTGGGGTTGTAGGCACATCACGGTACACATTCTCCTTTAACGTACCCCACAGAAAGAAGTCCAGAGGTGTAAGATCAGGAGAAAGGGCTGGCCAATTTATGCGTCCTCCACGTCCTATGAAACGCCCGTCGAACATCCTGTCAAGGGTCAGCCTAGTGTTAATTGCGGAATGTGCAGGTGCACCATCATGCTGATAAAACATACGTCGACGCGTTTCCAGTGGGACATTTTCGAGCAACGTTGGCAGATCATTCTGTAGAAACGCGCTGTATGTTGCAGCTGTTTGGGCCCCTGCAATGAAGTGAGGACAATGTTTCAAGCGTCAACTTTAGGTTACAATATCTCCGGATGTAATTAACATTTTACAATGCAACAAACGGCACTGATTACGTATATGTTTATATGTTCAGATGTGCTAACAAAACTAACGTGGTTCCATTTTAAAAAAACGTAAGTTTGTGTTAAAAAACATACTTCCGTGCATTTTTGTATGGTTTGTATTAAACAGTTACACTAGCCCCTCTCCTCACATTCGGTCTGTGGAATCGGTTCGTCAGTATTTGATGTGGTTTACGAAATATATCCAGCGGTAACGTTAGGTGACTCACCCTGTATATTGTGAAAAGCAATGGTCCTATAATACTCCCCTGTGGCACGCAAGAGGTTACTTTAACGTCTGTAGACGTCTCTCCATTGAGAACAAAATGCTGTGTTCTGTTTGCTAAAAACTCTTCAATCCAGTCACACAGCTCTTCTGATATTCTGTAGCCTCTCACTTTGTTTATCAGACGACAGTGCGGAACTGTACCGAACGCCTTCCGGAAGTCAAGAAAAATGGCATCTACCTGGGAGCCTGTATCTAATATTTTATGGGTCTCATGAACAGATAAAGCGAGTTGGGTTTCACACGATCGCTGTTTCCGGAATCCATGTTGATTCCTACAGAGTAGATTCTGGGTTTCCAGAAATGACACGATACGCGTGCAACAAACATGTTCTAAAATTCTACAACAGATCGATGTCAGAGATATAGGCCTAGTGTTTTGCGCATCTGCTCGACGACCCTTCTTGAAAACTGGAACTACCTGTGCTCTTTTCCAATCATTTGGGACCTTCCGTTCCTCTAGAGACTTGCGGTACGCGGCTGTTAGAAGGGGGACAAGTTGTTTCGCGTACTATGTGTAGAATCGAATTGGTATCCCGTCAGGTCCAGTGGACTTTCCTCTGTTGAGTGATTTCAGTTGCTTTTCTATTCCTTGAACACTTATTTCGATGTCAGCCATTTTTTCGTTCGTGCGAGGATTTAGAGATGGAACTGCAGTGCGGTCTTCCTCTGTGAAACAGCTTTGTAAAAAGATGTTTAGTATTTCAGCTTTACGCCTGTAATCCTCTGTTTCAATGCCATTATCATCCCAGAGTGTCTGGGTATGCTGTTTCGATCCACTTACTGATTTAACCTAAGACCAGAACTTCCTAGGATTTTTTGTCAAGTCGGTACATAGAATTTTACTTTCGAATTCACTGAACGCTTCACGCATAGTCCTCCTTACGCTAACTTTGACATCGTTTAGCTTCTGCTTGTCTTCTGTTCTGCTCACCCTAGCCGTATCATTCTGCCAGTTGTCACAGTTGCGTCAGATGATGTTTACGGCCAGTGACGTAAAAATCGTGATTCGTTTTCGTTGTTTGGATTGGTTCTCTATGCAGGGCGTTTATTCTACGCCTCAGAATGTCCTGAACTATTTCATATAGGTTCGCAACAGAGTATAAAAGTTATGTTATTATTACCATCACGTTAAGTAAACCCAATACTGCACGTGTGAATGTGTCCATACGGAAAATAGACAGCTGTTTTTGCCGTGAACCTATAACATCTCCCTCTCCCATGTTTGACTATCACTTGCTTCGTTATTCTGATCGAGGTATAACGTACTGGCCGCGCGTCATGTATATTGCATTGAAAATCGAAGAAACAGATCGCCAAATTTACTGTTTTAGACGATGGCTTTCCGTCAATTACTACGAACTGTGACGTCTCTGACAGGAAATCACGAATCCAGTCACATAACTGAGACAATATCCCATAAGCACGCAATTTCACTTCGCGCCGCTTCTGTGGTACAGTGTCAAAAGCTTTCCGGAAATCCAGAAATACGGAATCAATCTGACATCCCTTGGCGATAGCGCTTAACAATTCATGCGAGTAAAGAGATAGTTGTGTTTCACAAGAACGATGTTTTCTAAATCCATGTTGACTGTGTGTCAATAGACCGTTTTCTACGAGGTAATACATAATGTTCGAACACAGGACATGTTCCAAAATCCTGCTGCATATCGACGTCAATGATATGGGCCTGTAATTTAGCGGATTACTCGTACTACCTTCCTTGAATGTTGGTGTGACCTGTGCAACTTTCCAATCCTTGGGTACGGGTCTTTCGTCGAGCGAATGATTGTATATGATTGTTAAGTATGGAGCTATTGCGTCAGATTACTCCGAAAGGAACCTAATTGATACACGGATTTTCTCTGCCTCGTGATGGCTGGGTGTTGTGTGCTGTCCTTAGGTTAGTTAGGTTTAAGTAGTTCTAAGTTCTAGGGGACTTATGACCACAGCAGTTGAGTCCCATAGTGCTCAGAGCCATTTGAACTAATTGATACACAGTCTGGACCAGAAGACTTGCTTTTATTAAGAAAATTTAGTTGCTTGAGGTATATTTACTTCTACGTTACTCATGTTAGCAACTGTTCTTGATTCGAATTCTGGAGTATTTACTTCGTCTTCTTTGATGATGGTAGTTCGGAAGGCTGTGTTCATTAACTCTGCTTTCGCAGCACTATCTTCGATAGTATCTCCATTGCTATCACGCAGAGAAAGCATTGATTGTGTCTGGCCACTAGCATACTTCACATACGACCAGAATCTCTTTGGATTACCTGACAGTTTTCGAGAGAAAGTTTCGTTGTGGAAACTGTTATAAGCATCTCGCGTTGAAGTTCGCGCTACATTTCGAGCTTCTGTAAAATATCGCCAATCTTGGATATTTTGCGTCTGTTTAAATTCCTCATGTTTGTTTAGTTGTTTCTGACGTGTTTTGTGTACCAGCTCCGTTGTTTTCGTTTATTTTTGGAGGATTTTGGGGTTACAGTATTCAATCTTGCTACAAAAACCCTGTTTTCACTGATACATTTTTCCCTTTTGATGCTCGTTAATAACTCAGGATTATTTGTTGCTAAGAGGTCAAGTGTGTTTTCACAACCGTTCCTCTTGTTCATGTACCGTTGTTGGATGAATATATCGGAAAATCGTAAGAAATGCAAGCTTGAATGTGAATTCAGATGCTGTCTGACTAAGAACGGAACTTTTGCAGTGCCCTCAATACGGTACAAGTGTCAGTCGCGGTCAGAACAGTGTTCTGTGCAGTTTCGAGGGCATTATGTCGTAGCTAAGTGAATTCGAAAGTGGGCAAATTGTTGGTGCTCGTATGGCTAATGTTTGAGGTAACCAAGTTAGGCGAAGTAGTTGATGTTTCAAGAGGCACCATACCAAATAGAGACATCAAAAAAAGTCTTGCATCACCTCGCTTCCGGGAGTTCCGGAACCTGTACAGAAAATTGGAATAGAGATCAACATAAACATCATTTCCGCCCTTTTTATTGCTCATGCAAACCACACATTTCAAGTTGTACCACCATACAGCGAGACATTCAGAGGTGGTGGTCCAGATTGCTTTACCAATATATATAATACGCAGTACCACGTCCTCTTGCCTTGATGCATGCCTGTATTTGTCGTGGCACACTATCCACAAGTTCATCAAGGCACTATAGGTCTAGATTGTCCCACTCCTCAACGGTGATTCGGCGTAGATCCCTCAGAGTGGTTGGTGGGTCACGTCGTCCATAAACAGCCCCTTGCAATCTATCCCAGCCATGTTCGATAGGGTTCATGTCTGGAGAACATGCTGGCCACTCTAGTCGAGCGATGACGTTATCCTGAAGGAAGTCATTCACAAGATGTGCACGTTGGGGGCGCGAATTGTCGTCCATGAAGACGAATGCCTCGCCAATATGCTACCGATATTGTTGCACTATCAGTCGGGGGTTGGCATTCGCGTATCGTACAGCTTGCCATGACCACCAGCGGCGTACGTCGGCCCCACATAATTCCACCCCAAAACATCAAGGAACCTCCACCTTGCTGCACTCGCTGGACAGTGTGTATGAGCCGTTCAGCCTGTTCGGGTTGCCTACAAACACGTCTCCGACAATTGTTTGGTTGAAGGCATATGCGATACTCATCGGTGAAGAGAACGTGATGCCAATCCTGAGCGGTCCATTGGGCATGTTGTTGGGCCCATACGCATCGCGCTGCATGGTGTCGTGGTTGCAAAGATGGACCTCGCCATGGACATCGGAAGTGAAGTTGAGCATCATGCATCCTACTGCGCACATTTTGAGTTGTAACATGACGTTCTATGACTGCACGAAAGGTATTATTCAAAGTGGTGGCGTTGCTGTCAGGGTTCCTCCGAGTCATAATCCGTAGGTAGCGATCATCCACGCAGTAGTAGTAGCCCTTTGGCGGCATGAGCGAGGCATGTCATCGTCAGTTCCTGTCTTTCTGTATCTCCTCCATGTACGAACAACATCTCTTTGGTTCACTCCGAGACGCCTGAACACTTCCCTTGTTGAGAGCCCTTCCTGGCACAAAGTAACAAATGGTTCAAATGGCTCTGAGGACTATGGGACTTAACTGCTACGGTCATCAGTCCCCTAGAACTTAGAACTACTTAAACCTAACTAACCTAAGGACAGCACACAACACCCACCCATCACGAGGCAGAGAAAATCCCTGACCCCGCCGGGAATCGAACCCGGGAACCCGGGCGTGGGAAGCGAGAACGCTACCGCACGACCACGAGATGCGGGCACAAAGTAACAATTCGGACGCTACCGAACGGTGGTACTGACCGTCTAGGCAAGGTTGAACTACAGACAACACGAGCCGTGTACCTCCTTCCTGGTGGAATGACTGGAACTGATCTGCTGTCGGACCCCCTCCGTCTAATAGGCGCTGCTCATGCATGGTTTTTTGCGTCTTTGGGCGGTTTAGTGACATCTCTGAACAGTGAAAGGGACTGTGTCTGTGATACAATGTCCACAGTCAGCGTTTGTCTTCAGGAGTTCAGGGAACCGGGGTGATGCAAAACTTTTTTTGATGTGTATATTTACGCCGCATACAGGGAAAGAGGAAAAAAAATCTCCTGCTAAGTCATAACTCTAATTGTGTGTTCAGTGATTGTGAGAGACGGTCATTGAAGAGGATTGTGACGAAAAGTAAGAGGACGTCAGGTGCAAAGTTATTGTAGAACTGAATGTCTCACTCGCGAATTCTGCCACCACCAAAGAAACACGAAGGGGGTTCCAGAAGCAGGAAACTACATAACAAACAGGAGTTCCGAACCACTCATCAGTGATGCAAACGCCAATAACAGTGAAACGTGATGCCGAACCCATAAGGCCTACAGTATGAAGCAATGGAAGAAAGTCATTTGGTCGTATGAGTCTTGTTTCACGCTGATATAAGTTCGTTTCAACCGTTTTTAACTACTGGCCGAATTTAGATCCAACGAGTGAATCGTAGGGGAGGGTTCGGTGATGATTTGGGCAGCCGTGTTGTGGTATTATTCGGGCTCCATGTTACTCTTCAAGGATTATGTGACTTTTGGCTGATCAGGTCCTTCCCAGGTAAAATGTATGTTCTCCAACGGTGATGCTGTACTCCAAGGCGACAGAGCTCCTCTTCACACAGCTCGGATCACCCAGAACTGGTTTCGCGAGCACGAGGATAAATTTTCACATCTCCTGTGGCCACCACTCTTATCAGATCTGAATACTGTTGAGCCGTAGTGGCCTACTTTGGCGAGTAAGTAGCGTGCTGCTGACCTCCATTATCTTCGCCTGTACACTATTTTGTAGGAAAAATGGTGTAAGATTCCCTCGAAAACCTCACGGGACCTGTTTTATTCCATTCCGGACGATTGGAACCTTGAATCCTAACAGGTTTCCTACATCATATTACGCATGACAATGTGTTGTTTTTTGGTGTTTCCATGTTTTCGTCCAGCCTCTGTATCTGCTTATCCATTGTGATTTCTTCC
This sequence comes from Schistocerca serialis cubense, assembly GCF_023864345.2. NCBI lineage: Eukaryota > Metazoa > Arthropoda > Insecta > Orthoptera > Acrididae > Schistocerca > Schistocerca serialis. The sequence goes on along the minus strand of NC_064643.1, from coordinate 373,998,464 downwards.
GTTTTAAAGTGTGATCCAATAATATCAGCATACACATTTCCTCATCGACGACGCTGAAATAAGATCCCTGAGTTCACCCATTGCTTCACGATGAAACACTAAGCTATAATGACTAAGAAACTATGTCCCAATATGCGCTGTGTCACGTAGAATTTCCTGTCCGACGCTGCACTGTCTTACCTGCGTCCAAACGTGCGGCTTATCTGATGACCAACAGAATTGGCTGTTCTCATGGCATGCGTACTCTCTTTGATTGAGGACATGTAGTAATTCTTGTGACTAGGAAAGCAGGAAAGAAAGACTGTGGCTGAATATCACGTCGACGAAGATGTCATTACAGACGAAGCGCAGTGTTATATGAGGGAAGGATCGGAAAGCCGGCCGGAGTGGCCGAGCGGTTAAAGGCGCTACAGTCTGGAACCGCACGACCGCTACGGTCGCAGGTTCGAATCCTGCCTCGGGCATGGATGTGTGTCATGTCCTTAGGTTAGTTAGGTTTAAGTAGTTCTAAGTTCTAGGGGACTTATGACCACAGCAGTTGAGTCCCATAGTGGTCAGAGCCATTTGAACCATTTTTTTTGATCGGAAAGGAAACCGAATAAAACCAATTTTCTTGTCACAGACGTCTCGCTTTAGTATTTGAAAGGCATCATTAGTGGCCTGAAGTATATGCATATTTATGAGTATACTATTTTGTTTCACACGCCAGATCTTGTTCTTTCACCTTAGAAACAGTTGTGGCACTTTTTTCTGTAACGTGGTAATTGGTTCGTAGGCGTTGCTCTCCATGTGTACTTGCTTTCTTTTTTTTAAACTGACTTTTGCTTTTGTCTTTCGCATATTCACTAGCACAGCAATGAAAAAATTAACACAACTTTTCTATATGTTCTGTTTTGTGTTGTTGTCAGCCACTGAATGTGTGTGAATTTGTGTATATTTCTGATAAACGATCAAATACAGATTCACAGCAGCTCTTTTACTAATCTTGGTAAAATAAATGGAATTGTACAAAAAAAACCAGAAACATAAAGAAGTGGTATAACTACACTCCTGGAAATGGAAAAAAGAACACATTGACACCGGTGTGTCAGACCCACCATACTTGCTCCGGACACTGCGAGAGGGCTGTACAAGCAATGATCACACGCACGGCACAGCGGACACACCAGGAACCGCGGTGTTGGCCGTCGAATGGCGCTAGCTGCGCAGCATTTGTGCACCGCCGCCGTCAGTGTCAGCCAGTTTGCGTGGCATACGGAGCTCCATCGCAGTCTTTAACACTGGTAGCATGCCGCGACAGCGTGGACGTGAACCGTATGTGCAGTTGACGGACTTTGAGCGAGGGCGTATAGTGGGCATGCGGGAGGCCGGGTGGACGTACCGCCGAATTGCTCAACACGTGGGGCGTGAAGTCTCCACAGTACATCGATGTTGTCGCCAGTGGTCGGCGGAAGGTGCACGTGCCCGTCGACCTGGGACCGGACCGCAGTGACGCACGGATGCACGCCAAGACCGTAGGATCCTACGCAGTGCCGTAGGGGACCGCACCGCCACTTCCCAGCAAATTAGGGACACTGTTGCTCCTGGGGTATCGGCGAGGACCATTCGCAACCGTCTCCATGAAGCTGGGCTACGGTCCCGCACACCGCTCACGCCCCAACATCGTGCAGCCCGCCTCCAGTGGTGTCGCGACAGGCGTGAATGGAGGGACGAATGGAGACGTGTCGTCTTCAGCGATGAGAGTCGCTTCTGCCTTGGTGCCAATGGTGGTCGTATGCGTGTTTGGCGCCGTGCAGGTGAGCGCCACAATCAGGACTGCATACGACCGAGGCACACAGGGCCAACACCCGGCATCATGGTGTGGGGAGCGATCTCCTGCACTGGGCGTACACCACTGGTGATCGTCGAGGGGACACTGAATAGTGTACGGTACATCCAAACCGTCATCGAACCCATCGTTCTACCATTCCTAGACCGGCAAGGGAACTTGCTGTTCCAACAGGACAATGCACGTCCGCATGTATCCCGTGCCACCCAACGTGCTCTAGAAGGTGTAAGTCAACTACCCTGACCAGCAAGATCTCCGGATCTGTCCCCCATTGAGCATGTTTGGGACTGGATGAAGCGTCGTCTCAAGCGGTCTGCACGTCCAGCACGAACGCTGGTCCAACTGAGGCGCCAGGTGGAAATGGCATGGCAAGCCGTTCCACAGGACTACATCCAGCATCTCTACGATCGTCTCTATGGGTGAATAGCAGCCTGCATTGCTGCGAAAGGTGGATATACACTGTACTAGTGCCGACATTGTGCATGCTCTGTTGCCTGTGTCTATGTGCCTGTGGTTCTGTCAGTGTGATCATGTGATGTATCTGACCCCAGGAATGTGTCAATAAAGTTTCCCCTTCCTGGGACAATGATTTCACGGTGTTCTTATTTCAATTTCCAGGAGTGTATATACTCGTACATCTAACTATACAGATACATACAGAAATTCACTGACTCACTCTCTCACACACACACACACACACACACACACACACACACACAAACACGCACACACACACTTCCAAGAGTTGGCAGCAACATTCAGTAGTTGGTAACCGTGATTATATTTCAGAAAATCAGAAAATGCAAGAACAGTTTCTAAACTCAACGTACGGTTTCTAATATATAAAGTAAAATAGTGCACACACGAACATATAGATATGTGAGGCAACTGCCGATGCCTTTCAAAAATAAAGCGAAACGCGTATGGCGTGATAAAACTGGTTTTATTCAGTTGCATGTAGACGAGCCAAACCTAAAAACAGCTGTCCCCGTTAGTCTCTGTGATGTGTAAGTACCATCCCCGCATATCCGTCTCGCTCTCCCAACCCCCTCCCCCCTCCACCGTACCAATTCCTATCCTTGCCAAATGGAAATTTCCTTGATGCCTAAGGACGTATTCTATCAACCGATCCCTTCTTTGTCAAGCTACACCATTAATTTCTTTTCTCTACAGTTCAGTTCAGCACTTCCTAATTAGTTATTCGACCATTCAGCTAACCTTCAGCAGTCTCCTGTAGCACCACATTTCAAAAGCTTCTACTCTCATCTTGTCTGAACATTTTATCTTTCACGCTTCACTTCCGTGCAGGGTACACTCAAGGAAAATACTATGAGAAAAAAACTTTGTAATATTTAAACTTATTTTCAGTGTTAATGAATTTCCCTTTTTCGAAAACGCTTTTCTTGCTATTGCCCATCCACACTTTATATCCCTTCTATCTCTGCCAATGTCAGTAATTTTACGCCCCAAATAGCAAAACACGTGCACTGTTATCAATGTCTCGCTCCCTAATCTAATACAACATCAGTTGACTCACTATTTTTATTTTGTTGATTTTCATCTTACAACGTCTTTTGAAGCCACTATCCTTCCCGTGCAACTGATCTTTCAACTCCTTTGGCATCTTTGACATAATTACTATGTCATCCGCAAACATCAAAATTTTTAATTATTCTCCTCGAACTTTAATTCCCTTTCCAAAAGATCCCTAGGTTCCCTTTAGTGCTTGATCAGTGTAAAGACAGGTCATAACACTGTTTCACTCGCTTCTCGATTACTCTTCCCTTACACGTTCATCGATTCTTACAATTGCAGTACGGTTTCTGTACAAGCTGTATGTAGCCCTTCTCTTCCTCTATTTTCTCCGAGCTACTTTTAGAATTTCAATGAGAATATCCCTGTCAATAGTGTCAACAGCTTTCTCTAAGAATACAAAACTGCATATTACCCTTCTTCAACCTACTATTTTCGAGGGCGTGATGAGAAGTAATACTTTTTAAAATAAAACAAATGTCATTAACGTTCTACGTCATTATTGTTCATGCCTACATATTTACAGTCCACTTGAACTGTAGCGTGTAACATGGTTGTGTGTAGCGCAACTGTGTCGGTGCGCGAGACACATCGTGATGCTACTGAGCTTCGGATTCGAAAAGTTCGCCCGCACGTGGTGCACCCTCTCCTTCACCGTGACAATGCCAGACCAAACCCAAGTCCTGCAACATCTGCAATAATACGACGCCGTCGGTTCACTGTCATCGATCATCCTCCACAAAGTCCCGGCTTGGTCCCATCCGATTTTCATCTGTTTGCAAAACTCAAAAAATACCTTACAGGGCTTCAGTTTGATAGTGACGAAGCAGTGCAAGCAGAGGTGAGTTTGTGGTTCCGTCAACAACGTCAAACATTCCGCAGTAACGGTACCCACAAATTGGTGTCTCGATGGGAGAAATGTCTTCCTCGCCACGGTGATTATGTTGAGTCAGTATGGCCTCACGTGTTCCTTCGTTTCTCCGGAACCCATTCCAATCTTCTCCGAGATCGTCTTCTATGAGTTCTTATGTAAATAATTCGTGTCACTTATTTTGCAACCATTTTTAATTAAACTACTGGTTCGGTAACATTCAAATGTCAGTACCCGTCTTCTTTGGAGTTAGTGTCATCTTCTGTGGGTCATTTTCCAAGATAAACCGTACTGATGTGGAACGAGTATTTTGAATCTCATAGCAATTAATTTGTAAATATGGCTACTTTTTTCTGAATAGACAGATGTTAGTAATTCTTATTCATACCTTTCACGCACGACCTTAATAAGAAGTGTTCTACAGAAAAGAAGGAGTTACAAGGATAAACGTTTTTAGTTTGTTTTTAAATTTTACTTTGCTGTCTGTCAGACCTTTTGTATCACTGAGTAAGGGATAAAAAATTTTAGTTGCAGCGTTGTGCACCACATTTTGTGCTAAAACTAACATTAATGTGAAGTAATGAATGTCATTTGTACTTCTGGTATTGTAATTATGTACACCATCGTTCCTTTCGACACGAGGGAATAAATATACCGTGAACCAGTAGTCAGAATGTCCAACTTCTGAAACAGATGTCTGCAAGATGATCGTTGGCGAACACCACACATTATCCTTACGTCTAGTTTTTGAGCTCCTTAGAGATGAATTATTACCGCAGAGCATTAATCCATATGACGTTATAAGATGAAACAATGCAAAATATATCACCTTACTGATTTGTCTCTTCCCAAGATTTGCAATGCTTCTAAGTGCAAATGCAACTGAACTGTTTTAGGATTTTTTCCAGCTTAAATTCTCATCAATAGGGACGCCTAAGAATTTTGATGTTTCCACCCTATTTGTTATTATTTCATCATGTGTTACATTTATCATTGGTATAGTGGCTCTAGATCTGCAGAACAGAATTAGTTGTGTCTTTTCAAAACTGAAGGTGAGACTATTCGCAGAAAACCAGTCAGTGATAAACATTATTTACCATTTCTTCTGTTTCGGTATGTAAGTTTGGATTGAATACAATTCTAGTGTCATCTGTAAAAAGAACTAAACCTGCCTGTTGCTAGGTTACATATTGAGGAACAACACTGGAACTAAAACTGAGCCTTGAGAAATCACGCACACGGTTTCTCCCTACTCAGAAAAATGTCCACGATCTACATTTATTGAATTACTAAGTACAATTTTCCGCATTCTTTTGGTTAGCTATAACATTATCCATTGTTTGGCTATACGATCAAACTCATAAAACTTCAATTTATCTTGGAGTTATTAAATTCTTCTCGAAGTCTTCTATCTGATCAAGTGTATCCAGACACCCCTATTTAATGCAGCATTGGCCACTAGACGTCACGAAACGCCGGACCGTCCAGTATGAAAGGTGGCGGGGAGTATTCTGTTGTTAGTAGAGAAACTGTAACAGCACAAGGGGTCGATCAGGAGAGCTCACCAACTTCGAACGTGGACTAGTCATGAGATGTCACTTGAGTAACAAACTCATCAGAGGCTTTTCAGCCCTTGTAAAGTTGCCCAGGTCGGACTGTTGATGATGCGGTTGTAAAGTTGAAATGCAGAGGAACAACCACAGCTAAGCTCATACACTGCAGGACAGGGACCGTCGAATATCGCGGAGAGTGTGAGCCGTGCACGGCTCGTATCCATGCCATTTATTGTTTGTCATCTTCTACTACGGTACTGCAGCCTCGTTTTCTTATCCCATCTACTGGAGTCACTAACTTCCTGCCTTACTTGCCCGTGAGCGACAGCAGCAGCGCGTATCGATAACTGCACTGTCGTACCATCTCTGGAGCGACCGATAGAATTTCCGGGTCGCCGTGTGTCTGGCAGTCAGTTGAAGATGGACCAGCAGTGCAGTCGGGACGCAGCAGCAGTGAAGTCGGGGACGGAGCGCCAGTGAGGTGACGACAGCCAGTGCTCGCCGACCGCTGGCGACATACAAACTGTCCGACGGAGGGAGATTGGTCGTTCGGTTGGTCCTTTCACCATTTCTGGGCCTGGGAGTCGCTCGGTTGGAGTGGAGCAGCGAGGAATTTTCCGCGGGACGTAGTTTGGTCAGGGCCGCTGGCGGTCTCTACGCGATGTTGGAATGTGTGGGGCTGTTCCCGTTGATATGAGGTCAGTGGCTCACAGACCCTGGACACGAAAGTTGAGTTTTGATTTAATCTACCAGCATGTCAAGACTGTTCACACTGTGTCCTTTTCAGTTCGTTGTCGGCTGTTGGGATATTCCCGCGAGCAACCACGTGGTTTTCAAGTTGGAAAATTCTAGACACCCTCCGGTGGAGTTTCACTGTATTTGGTTAGTTGAACTGCACCAACGGAATTTTCTGCCTTGTGGCCGTTAACGTTCCGGTTACCTGCGCTGGCCGTGTAGGCAGTGTAGTTTCCTCATCGTGTTGTTGCTGTCCAGCCAATATCTTCTACGTTGTATTGTTGAACTGATGACCTCAGATGTTAAGTCCCATAGTGCTCAGAGCCATTTGAACCATTAGAATTCAAATTGTTTGGTCCGAAAATCTCAGATTCTTTGGGCTTTCAGCCTAAATAAAGAACTGTTGTAAGATAAGGCTTGCCTTTTAAATTTCTGATTACGCTTGCGTTTTGAGTTATTGGCCTTCATCCGTTTTTAAATTAAAGTGGCTTTCAGCCAGTAATTAAGTCCCAAAGATTAAAACTGTGTGTTGAAAAAAATTTTTTTTGGCTCTTGTAATATTTGATCAAATAATAAAGTGCTATGTTCGAGTGTAACTGACAGCCCCTTATTTGGCCTCTTTCCACAACTTAAGCTACCTGTCCTGTCCTGCGGGTTTAACAGGGCGTCTCAGAGTGGATGTAAAAAATCACTTGAAATCAGTGGAAGGAACGACTCTTGAATTCCAAAGTGCTACCGTCAGTCCACCAAGCATAATGACCGTGCGTTATGAGTTACAAAGAATGAGGTACAGCAGTCGATTAGATCCTCACAAACCTCGAATTTCTGTAGTCAGTGCTAAGCGATGCTTTGAGTGATGCAAACAGCGGCGCCACTGGACAGTGGACGAGTGAAAAAGCGTGATTTGGAGTCTTAAACCATGCTACACCTTGTGATAATATCTGATGGAAGGATTATGATTTGGCAAATACGTGAAGAACTTCAACTGATGTCATGTGCAGCGCCAACAGTGAAGTACGTCGGAGGCGGCGCTACAGTATAGAGTCGGTTTTGGTGGTTAGGGTGTGATCCTTGTGCTTAAGAAAACACTAACTGCAGAAAGAAGTGGACCCACTTTAAAGCATTGTGTACTGAATCACAATAGTTGAACAGTCCGTAACAATGATAGTTTATCAGCACGGCAATACACCTAGTTACAAAGCAGCATTTGTGAGATGATGATTTGCGGACAATACCATTTTTGAAACGGACTGAACTACCCAGAGTCATGACCTGCACGAAATATCATGACCTAATGTATGTCCGAAGGACTACTGCATCATACTTCTTAATAACAGAGGCACTGCTATTTCGTATTTATTCACCAATAGAAGGCCCTCGACTCTCGATAAATCTCTCGTGTACGGGAATATACGTAACTTACGAGTGCGGGTTGTGACGCATGGACGACGACATATGGAATTTGGGTCTGGCCGTGATTCGCGCACCGATAGCCGCAGAGATTAAGGCGAGCGTTGGCGTAAAGTGGGAAATTCCGTTTCGAGTCCACGTCCGGCACCATTGTAGCTATTTAAATATACAACCGATGGTTCATTTTCACAATTGCGAAGACATTTCCTGATGCTAGCATGTGTCGTCCTCTGAGCTTTACTCACGCAGTGTTGATTCAGCGCCGGCCGGAGTGGTCGTGCGGTTCTGGGCGCTACAGTCTGGAGCCGTGCCACCGCAACGGTCGCAGGTTCGAATCCTGCCTCGGGCATGGATGTGTGTGATGTCCTTAGGTTAGTTAGGTTTAATTAGTTCTATGTTCTAGGCGACTGATGACCTCAGAAGTTAAGTCGCATAGTGCTCAGAGCCATTTGAACCATTTTTTTTTTGTTGATTCAGAAGGTTCTAATCGATGGAGGTGGTGTGCAAACATTTTAAGAGTGAATCGGAGACGGAACATAACCAAGAAGAAGTTCTTAGCGCAAGCTACGGAGTTACGTGATGGAATGTTTAGGAGTATTTACACGTATTGTCACCACTCATATCGCCGGCCGCGGTGGTCTCGCGGTTCTAGGCGTTCAGTCCGGAACTGCGCGAGTGCTACGGTCGCAGGTTCGAATCCTGCCTCGGGCATGGATGTGTGTGATGTCCTTAGGTTAGTTAGGTTTAAGTAGTTCTAAGTCCTATGGGACTGATGACCACAGATGTTAAGTCCCATAGTGCTCAGAGCCATTTGAACCGTTTGAACCACATCAACTTGAAATACACATACAGATGTTACAACTGGTTCTACGTTGCAATCACACATGCTAGAGTAGGTGTACCTGTGGAACTTGGTCTTGACTTTGCCCACAGCGTGCTGCCTCCTTCTCAAGACTGCCGACAAGCGACATCTTCCGTCTTGCATCATAGAGCCCATTCACCCACACTGTAATCGTATTTTTGCAACGACAATGTAATTCTGGCATCTTGATGTACCATGTAATTGCTGATGTTGTCGATTAACGACACTTTAATTGTATAAATGCAACACGAGGCTGACAGGATTCTTGTTGTGTATTAGTATATATATATATATATATATATATATATATTCAGCATATTTATGTCCTGCTGTTTCGTATGTACACAATTGGTTCGATGTGTGAAGACGTAATACGCTTCCTACGTTATCTTAGAGGTGCAGTAGTAACAAAAAATTACAATAATTCTGCAGTTACGTTGTTCGGTCTTTAGAAATCATTGGCGCCCAGGTTGATACAGCGTTCCTTGACATCGGGTAGGAGTTGGATGCAGTCTGCAGTGTCGCCTAACGAACAGATCAGATCAGAGTTTTGATTGAAGAGTTCATTGCAAACAGAACATGTCACTTCATACTTAATGGAGAGAAATTTCAGGCGTAAAAATGACTTGATATGTATGCTAAGGGAGTGTTATATGGCCATTGATATTACCTAGTGGATAACGTCGGAAGTTTCTTGAGTCTGTTCAGAGATAATGCTGTTGTTTGCCGAAAGCTCGCACGCTAGAAGATTGTAAAACTGTAGCGAAATGCAGGAAGACCTGTTGAGGACTTGAGGACTGATGCTTAGAGCAGGAATCGGTAGCTGGCCTTCAACATAATGTTCCGCAATGCCCATCAGCAGACAGGGAGACCAATTGTGACATGATTGGTTCTAGGCGCGCAGTCCGGAACCGCGCGACTGCTACGGTCGCAGGTTCAAAAAAATGGCTCTGAGCACTATGGGACTTAACAGCTGTGGTCATCAGTCCCCTAGAATTTAGAACTACTTAAACCTAACTAACCTAAGGACATCACACACATCCATGCCCGTGGCAGGATTCGAACCTGCGACCGTAGCAGTCGCGCGGTTCCGGACTGCGCGCCTAGAACCGCGAGACCACTGCGGCCGGCAGGTCGCAGGTTCGAATCCTGCCTCGGGCATGGATGTGTGTGATGTCCTTAGGTTAGTTAGGTTTAAGTAGTTCTAAGTTCTAGGGGACTGATGACCACAGTAGTTAAGTCCCATAGTGCTCAGAGCCATTTGAACCATTTTTTTGTGACATGACTACACGATTGCTGGACAAGCACTGGTAGCAGCGACATCTATTAAATACGTGAGAATATTCATACAGGCCATGTTAAAGTGAAACGACCACATACAAGTAATCGTAGAAAAGGTATATACCAAAAGGAGAAATCTCAGCAAGTATTGCCTAACTACGAAGGAAGTAGCTTACTTGCATGTTGCTCGTTAATATGGGACCTGTAACGGAAGACTGACCGAGGGAACAGAGAAGCTCCAAAGAAGAGCAGTGAATGTCGACACAGTTTCGCCTAGAAAGCGCGAAAGCACCATGGAGACGGTCAGCTAGTTCCAGCGGCAGGCGTAACAAGAAAAGCGATGTACATTACGGGATGGTCTGCTGCTAAAATTCTGTGAGCATAGTTTCCTAGAAGAGTTAACCAATATACTCCACTTTCCTGGAACATGAAGTAAAATTAGAGGCCCGGCCGGGGTGGCCGAGCGGTTCTAGGCGCTGCAGTCTGCAACCGCGCGACCGCTACGGTCGCAGGTTTGAATCCTGCGTCGGGCATGGATGTGTGTGATGTCCTTAGGTTAGTCTGGTTTAAGTAGTTCTAAGTTCTAGGGGACTGATGACCTCAGAAGTTAAGTCCCATAGTGCTCAGAGCCATTTGAACCATTTTTTAAAATTAGAGGTCACACGGAGGTTGAAACACGTATGTAACATAGCAGCGATGGCGAGGCATTGTAGCATCTGTGACCAGAGAGTATGCGCTTGACCGCGCGAGTGTTGCGAGCGGTTCTCAGTCTGTCAGTTAGTCGTTGCGAGTCTGTAGCTCTGTTTAGTTGCGTGCTGTACTCTGTCAGTAGCCGTTGCGAGTCAGTAGCTCTGTTCAGTTGCGTGCAGTACGCTAGTAGTCGTCATGCAGAGCGGTCGGTCAGTAGTAGCAGCCCAGTGCGGTTGTGTGATGTAGTCTGTCGGCATTCTGGTCAAGAGGCTGAATGAGGTATATTATTAATTAAGGTAATGATCAGATAATGTAAAGTTTAATTATTGTAACTAATTTTCAACAAGTGCCCCCAATAATAACTTTGATTTCAAAAGCAATTTTACATAAAATTTTCATTTAATTGAAGTAACTATTTCGTTCCACTTCCCCTAAACAAAAGTTTCAGTTTTCAATTAGATTATAAAAAAAAAAAAAAGGAATATTATTATTTGCAATGCAGTTCCTCCAAGCGGTGCGCAACAACAAGAGCAGAAATTTGACTAGGTGTTGCAATGAGGTAAGAATTTAATTTTGATTTTTGCACAGGGCCAAAGACCGATATTTCGGTTTAATTGAATCATTATTATCACTGAGATTTTCTTATCACTGAATGGACTTTAATTTTTTATGAAGAACTTATACTTGAGTCAGATTGCGATTCTCACTTTTATTGTCATTAAATTTAATTGCAGGGAGGTTACGTTTGGACGTTTGGCTCCTATTCATTTATTATTTCTGTCTTTAAAATTTCAGTGGAGAGGTTACACTTAGCGCAATGTCCATTGGCATTCCTAAATAATATTTCTGTCTTGTAAATTTTTGTGGGGAGGTTACACTTGGCGACACCCAGTCCAGGATCGAATTTCGTTGAGAGTCTTTTGAACAACAGTCAGATATCTGCTCTTATTTGCTTAGATATAATTAGGATTTGGCGCAACGCTTTTACTAATCTTATGACTTTCTTTCTACAGGTCAACGGCAATTCGTTGCTCTGTTGTATTTGTGTGTTGCTTTTGCATTGTGCTTATTTATTTTGTGAAAAATTTTGACTATTGTAAAAATGCCGCGAAAGACTGTGAATAGTGTATCGCGAGGTATTATGAATGAAATTACCGACTCAAACAACTTTACCGATAGGACATATGGCACGCAGTGTAATGAGGACAATCCTGCGTTCACTAACAATCAGTGCATTCCAACCACTAGTGATGACTTTTACCCTGATGATGAACAAACGAACCCAATTGTCTCGTCTGTTAATTTGACGACAATTGATGACGCGGGACGCTCTATTGTAATGAGCGCTGCCGAGCTTAACCCACCCGATTTGGAAAACTCAAGTAACGTACAGACAAATTTGTGTAATGAAAATGAACAGAATACACAAAGTACGACGGATTTATTTAATTCCGAAATAGTGAGTGACAGTGTAGGTCCGACTGATAAACCTTTCTGTAAATTACAGAATGACCAAATGGTCACGCAAAACGAGAAAATTCCAGATCCACCACTAAACAGCACAGAGAATATAAACGCTAGTTTTGACTTGGTACGAATTATGAGAAGTTTGCTACAACAGCAAAGTGAGAAAATAGACAACAGTAGTAAAGATCTCAAACAACAACTTAGTGCAGATATCAAACAACAGAGTGAGAAAACAGACAACAATTTCAGACAACTTAGGGAAGATAACAAACACTTAAATGAGAAACTTGACAATAATGACGAAAATCTCAAACAACTTAGTGAACAGGTCAGACAACAGAATGAAAAATTAGACGACAATTCCAGACAGCTTAGTGAACAAATTAGAGCCGTTGCCGCGCAGTGCCATGACACTAAGGAACAGTTGCGCGTGGAAATTGAGGCTTGTTCACAAAAAAATAGCGAAGAAATTTAGTCTGTTGCGCAAGAATTAAGGGAAATGCAGACAGCCGCAACAGAAACACTCAGAGACGAAATTAGCGGAGTCGCTAAACAATGCTCTGAAAAAGCTACACAATTACGGGACGAGTTTAAAGCAATGACGGTAGAACTTTCGCGCACAATGGACGCAAAGATAGACGCGAAATTCGAACAGCAGAACATTCAGATTAACGAGCGCTTTAATCAACACATACAAAACAGTGATACGCGTTTCCGCAAATTTATTCAGGATCAAAATAAAGTCAAACGTCAGGTTATGGAAACAATCACTGCACAAAGACAAGAAGACAAACGTAAAATGTTCGCGAAAGCGAAGACGTATGTAGACAATAATATTACTACAGTGTCCGACAAAATTAATACCATAGAACAGTTGAACGCGGAATTACGGGATGAAATTTCTGATCTTAAATCAAAAACAGATACACACACAGTAAATATTCAAACAGTGACAGACAGATTCGAACAATTAGAACTATCACAGGATTGCGATGTCATCAAAGCTGATGTTAAAAAACTGAGCGAAACTACGCGTAAGTTGCAAAAACAGATTAATGCGTCTGATTCTAAAACCGATGATCAGGTTAAAATACTGACTGAAAAATGTGATGAATTGGCCAGTCGTATTGATGTTATCGAAAATACTAATGACAATAAATCAGACGATACTGCACCGGTTTCATTTATCCAAACACCTGAATTTCAAAATTTACAGCAGACAATTAATGAGATCGATTCATCTAACAACACGTTACGTAGGAAGTTATCAAATTTACAACAAGAAGTAACAGAGATGAAAAACATTTCGGTTAATAACACATCACAGCAGACGCCACTTTGCGAACATTTGTCAGACTTACGCAGCGTGTATAATGTGAGCAATTTACAGCAACTACGCGATTTAAAATCCGAAAAGCCACGCGACTTAAAATCTGAAAAGCTACGCAACTTGAAGTACGAAACGACACAGACAAACAGATTCACACACAAACCCGAACGTGTTTTCAAATTCAATGACGAGAACGTAGATTACGAGCAATTTTTATCCGCCAGAAAATGTAAAAAATTTAATAATGGCAGAACACAGATACACGATTTGCACTGTATACGACAATTTGTTTTTGTACTTTCACCGCTATTACCTGTAATGCAGAAGCGAGCTTTGAACCTGTTACGACAATTTGCTATCGCATTTTCATCAGCATTGCCTGTAATGCAGAAATTGGAATTAACAAGAATACAACAATTTGCTTTTGGAATTTTACCGCCATTGCCTGCAACGCAAAAGCTAAAATTGATTTGTAGTGCGTAAAAGACCTCAGGGGATTCATTACGCTTTAATGAATATGTGCCGTAGCGAGCATAGGGCCCCGAGCTGTAGTAGTGCTGTTTCATCTTTAGTTTTCTGCACTGCTGCCTTCTCTTCTACTATCCTTTATATCTATCAAAACAGCTCTTTAACTATTGCTCTATCTAGGATTAAGAATATGTAATGAAAACCGGATATGACAAATCTTTACCGAATGTGACAATTTTCAGTAGGCACTCCCGTAATGACAACTACCGCCGTAATTTTAATAACAGATAAAATCGTAATCATCAGTATGTGTAAAATTATTAGTAACAGGAACCACATTTTGGTAACAATAGACCTTTTCACCACAACAGCATGAAAGTCAGCCGCTTAGCATACCCAACCAACAATGCAGTCTACAAGGTCAACCTAACTTTAATGTTTCGCCGCGTGCACGTATAGTCCCAGCTCCAACAAATAGTAACGCGTGGCAGCGAAGAAATAACTACGTACAGATAACACACTATTTCAACTCGTATCGCAATGCGCCGTATAGAAATTACTATCATGACAGACGCAAAAAAAAAAAAAAAAAAAAAAAAATGATGAGCACAATTTTCAGCGTACATTTAATAACAGTCGATCTCATGAGCAACAACAACATCAGCAACAACAAATAATCATGAATGAAACAGACAATAGGTGTCATCCATAGCGTAATACGTCAGTAAGAAATAACAGAACAGTTCATATAATGGATATGCCACAGCATCCTCCCGTAAATAATAACACGTACGATAGATTTTAACCAGATACAGCACAGATTGCATATTACAGTAACGCAAACATTACTTTTGACACGCAGAATTTTGTTCACGAGAATGTTATTTGAAGCATGCTTTGTTGAATGCTCCACTTTTATCGCACCCAGATCTTACCAGAAATTTTTCCATTGCCACCGACAGTTCTAACACCGCTTTAGGCGTACATATTTTCCAGGAAATTGAAGAAGATGGTTCAATAGTAATTAAAAACATCGCATTTGCAAGCCGCATTTTGTCTCCTGCTGAACGAAATTATTCTGTTACAGAACTGGAAACATTATGTGTTGTATGGGCTTTTTCGAGATTTAGGCACTTTCTTTATGGCAGACATACCACCGTTTACACAGACCACAGAGCGATACAATTTTTACTTTCGGCTAAATTCACTCACGACAGGTTAAGTAGATGGAAACTATATTTACAAGAATTTAATTTTACAGTAGTTCACATTCCCGGTACACAAAATGTTATAGCAGACGCACTATCGCGTTCTCTCGGCAACAATCAGCAAGACGTAGCAACCAACTTCTGCAAAGCAAATTTCAATGTCATGTACATTCAGCAAGTTGCATTTGAAAATTTTATTTCATCGTCATTACAGGACATAGCACAAGAACAAAATAAAGACAACGTGTGGAAAGAAATTAAACACCTTTGGCAAGATAAGAAAAATGTTACGATTAGGAACCATTACACTGTACGCAATGACATTCTGTTTCGCCGCTCTCATCCTGACAGCAACAATTGGTTATTATGCATTCCTGACGAACTGGTTAACATATTAATCTGGTACACTCATTTAAGTTACGCACATTACGGAGCACGAAAATGTTTTCTTATACTGAGACAGAACTGTTATTTTACTAACATGGAGAAACGTATACGACGAGTTTTAGCGTCTTGTAAAATTTGCCAGAAAGCTAAATCAGACGCCACTTCACATATTCCTCCTTTATATCCCATTGTACCTGTTAAATTAAGACATATGGCCGCAGTAGATATTTTTGGTCCGATTCCCAGAACTAACAGAGGTTTTTGCTACATCTTTGTCGCTGTTGAGCTCACTTCAAAATTTGTTACTTTCACTCCATTACGCAAAGCTACTGCTAAAACTGTTTCGAAAGCATTTGTAAAACATTTTCTATCTCATGTAGGGCATGTGATGAAGGTAATTTCTGACAATGGATCTCAATTTCGTAGTGCCATATGGATACGCATGTTACGAGCCAGAAACATTTCTCCGATCTATATATCCAAGTACCATGCTTCTTCGAACCCTTGTGAACGGTTAATGAAAGAAATTGGTAAGCTGTGCCGAATATACTGCCACAAAAGACATATTGATTGGGATACACACATACTCTCATTCCAAGATGTCATTAATTCCATTCCAAATGAATCCACTATGCTTTCTCCGTCTGTTATACTGAAAAACGTAGAACCACCAAACAAAATTAAAGAATTAGTAAACTTCCCTAAATGTCGTCGACTAAGACACCACGAAATAATTGACATTGCGCTGAACAACATCAAACGTGCCGCAGAGCGCCGGAGAAGACAGCAAAAACAGGTTTGTAGACGCCGAGACTTTCACGTTGGACAGAAAATATTAGTACGTACACACTATTTATCCAGCAAATTAAAAGGTAAGTGCAGTAAATTTGAACTTCTATACGCAGGTCCATATCGGATTCGCAGCATCCCTCACCCCAATGTTGTACACGTCGAAACTTTGAGAACCAGAAAATCGAAAGGCAACCACCATATCTCAAACATTAAACCGTTTATTGAATGAAGACACTTTATGATTCAACACACTATGATGCCATTTACTAATGCAATTATATTCACCTGACTAATTACTGATGATTATCGTATTTTTTCTTGGCAAGTGCCCGGCAAGGTAAGGTTAGCAGGTCGCTTTTCTTGTCGTTACACATCAGACCGTGCATATTTTCCATTTTTTTTGTGTGTATGATTGTACTCCAGTTTTGTTTATATGCACTGTGAAATAGTTAAGATATAACACACAGCAGTTGACTTTGACATTTTTTGCCTCATGACATCTCAACATCGTGACTGTTTTACATTTTTTGCTGCTGCATTGTATTATACTGTGTACATTTTTGCATCTGAACACTGTCAATGTCTTTGACACATTACGTTTTCTGTCATGTTATGCTGTATGGTTAATTATGTTACCTTAAACCAGTCATTATTTAATGGGTATATGATTTAAATGTAAGACATTAATCTTTGTTCATCAATTTCAGAAAGAAATGATGCGTGTAAGATATAAATTCAACAGAAATGGGAATTTCGCCTACGGAATAAATGAAAGAAGATGCAATAACTTTATGAGGAAGAGTAAATGGATCAGGATTAACAAACATTAACAAGAATATACTATACTCATCGTAGAATAGCAGTCTTAACTAATTTTTTCTTTCAGAATACAATGTGATTGATGCAGGCTGTCAGACAGAACTACACATCTTAGTTTTAGTGATGAAATATGCTAGAGATGAGGAATAGTTGTATAATGAGTAATGAAGTGACTTTTTTTTGCAGATGATAATGAATGCTGATGAATAATGATGAAGGATATGGTATTATGAATAATGAAGTTTTTCTTTACAGGTGATAATAGTGAAGTTATGATGATATGGATAATGAAGTTTTTTTTTTTTTACAGATGAGGATAATGTTGAAGTTATGTATTTATGCTATGTAGTTATTTAAGTATTTGTTGCAGTTTGTTTTGACAGCAGGTGTTATATTGCATAGTAGGATGACGGAAAGTTTTGGAAAGGACAGCTATGGAACACATTTTTATACACATTTCACTACCTGTTAATTCGAAGTTCACTACTTTTCAGCATAGTGTGCGTTTCTTCTTTCAGGTCAATAATCCATTTTGTATTTTTTCCAGGAGAAGCTTGTCATGATACTTACTAAAACTGTTACTTGTTATACCTGTTCTAGTACTTGCATTTTTATTTTTTTTTTACCCATTTGTGTTTACCATTTATAAATGTAATCACATATACTGCCTTGTTACATAACCTTGCTACAGCTGACTCATGACGAATGACGTTACCTATCCTCATTTGCAGCAATAGGTCAAAAGCAAAAAGTGTTATGCCTCAGCAATTAATTATCGATCCCAACGCAATGCATTGCTAACAAAAAAGAAAATGTATTAACAGTCCCAAATAGTGATACCAGTTTGAGAAAATTCTGAATAATACTGATTAGCTCTGAATAGTATGTCACTTGAGTAATGACTTCTTAATGAGACAACAAAAATACACATATATATAAAATAATGCTTAGTAACTGGCTAGTAATTGCCACTGTTATTGTAATGAGACTACTTATAATCCCCATGATTATTAATGTTATGACTATAATTAACTGATTTTTAATAATGACTTCGTAATGATCTGAATAATACTGAATGAGGAACAATGCTTTATACTATTCGATACCTGATGGCCACTGAGTGCCAATAATTAGTGTCACTTAATGAATTGTTATTAATTATGCCATTAATTAGCTCTTGTTTTCAATGTTCATACTTTGTAATTGGAAATGAATGTGACTGTTTAATAATGCTTTGTAATTAGAAGAAGGCTAATGATTCTTACTAGATTGGAATGACACATAATTAATTAACTATGCTATTGTTTCATAATGCTTTGTGATTAGGAGAAGGCTAATAATTCTTACTATGTTGGAATGACAAATAATTAATTAACTATGCCATACTTTGTAACTGGAAAAGAATGTGACTGTTTAATAATACTTTGTAATTAGGAGAAGGCTAATGATTCTTACTATATTAGAATGACAAATGATTAATTAACTGTAATTAGGAAAAAGCTAATGATTATTACTATTGAAATGACAAATGATTAATTAACTGACACATAATTAATTAACTATGCTATACTTTGTAACTGGAAAAGAATATGATTCTTACTATATTGAAATGACAAATGATGCTATGCTTTGTAATTAGAAGGCTAATGAATCTTAATTACTGTTTAATAATGCTTTGTAATTAGGAGAAGGCTAATAATTCTTACTATATTGGAATGACAAATAATTAATTAACGATGCCATACTTTGTAACTGGAAAGGAATGTGACTGTTTAATAATGCTTTGTAATTAGGAAAAGGCTAATGATTAATACTATTGGAATGACAAATGATTAATTAACCATGCTATACTTTGTAACTAGGAAAAGAAGGTTACTGATTCTATGTAAAACAATTAATGAACATTTTTCTGTAATACTACATACTTGGTACAGAAATGTTCAATAACTGGGCTATGAATGCCACAAACTACTAATGAAGACTGTAATTGTCAATATTATGTGACATAATGTCCTTCTCCTCATAAGCTAACTACCCTGAATTACTGCAATGTCCATTTGTCCTGTTTATCCTAGTGATCATGGAGCACTATCTTTGGTTTTGCACTAATTCTACGTTGGTGTGCCCTGTAAGAGCGTGGTGTTGACACGACATGCTGTCCACCACCGTGAGCGATGAAGACGTTATTATGGTCCCACTGTTTGGTGTACCTAATGTACTGCCAAAATGAAAACATGAAACATTAATACGACAGTTCAGTGTCTTGGCTACACTGATAAATTCTGAGGGGAAAAGAACTTCAAGTTGTGTCACTTGGTGTTGTACTTCTGTGGAAAGATATGGACTTTCAAAACAGCTGTGTGCAATCTAAAGTGCTACAACCATGATGCGATCCTTCCCTTTCCTATCCTAATTCTTGTCACATAGTGAAAATCATTTTTGCTAACATTATTTATGTTCATGGCTATACATTTTTTCAATTCGCTAAACTCCAGTGCGAGTACACTTATGTCACTGGTCGACATGATTTTTTTTGCTATTATGTTTATTTGTTGCCAAAATGCTAAAGACATTTTTTTTTTATTTGTTCTGAAGTACAGTATATGTGCACTTTTGTCTTTTATATTGTATATACATTTTTTATTTTCTGAACTACAGTGCATGTGCACTTCTGTTAGGTGTTAATATGTTTTCTACTGAACTTCAGTGCCTGTACACTTTTCTCATTTTTCAATATGTTTTCTACTATTCTGTATATTCAATACTTTAATGCGAATGCACTTATGCCATTTGTTACTAATTGTACATACATTTCATCAATTACTGATATGTTCTCAACTGCAGTGCATGTGCACTCATGTCACATGTCAACATAATATTTTTTGCCAGTCTGTTTATTTGTTCTGAATATGCTAAAGAATTTTTTCAGTGCCTGTGCACTTTGTTATCTGTCAAATAATTTGTATATACATTTTTCTGATTTGCTACTGTGTTTTGTACTCACATTTTGTCTTTGTCTGATATATTTTGTACTTAGTGCGTGTGCACAACATTTAAATATTCTGTAAGTTGTAGGATTTTGTTAATTAAAGAAAAATTTTGCCGCGCTTGGCAAGTCCAAGTGACTCACCATCGCTGCCAAATTTTTGCCCCCCCCAGTGGAGGGTTATGAAACACGTATGTAACATAGCAGCGATGGCGAGGCATTGTAGCATCTGTGACCAGAGAGTATGCGCTTGACCGCGCGAGTGTTGCGAGCGGTTCTCAGTCTGTCAGTTAGTCGTTGCGAGTCTGTAGCTCTGTTTAGTTGCGTGCTGTACTCTGTCAGTAGCCGTTGCGAGTCAGTAGCTCTGTTCAGTTGCGTGCAGTACGCTAGTAGTCGTCATGCAGAGCGGTCGGTCAGTAGTAGCAGCCCAGTGCGGTTGTGTGATGTAGTCTGTCGGCATTCTGGTCAAGAGGCTGAATGAGGTATATTATTAATTAAGGTAATGATCAGATAATGTAAAGTTTAATTATTGTAACTAATTTTCAACAAGTGCCCCCAATAATAACTTTGATTTCAAAAGCAATTTTACATAAAATTTTCATTTAATTGAAGTAACTATTTCGTTCCACTTCCCCTAAACAAAAGTTTCAGTTTTCAATTAGATTATAAAAAAAAAAAAAGGAATATTATTATTTGCAATGCAGTTCCTCCAAGCGGTGCGCAACAACAAGAGCAGAAATTTGACTAGGTGTTGCAATGAGGTAAGAATTTAATTTTGATTTTTGCACAGGGCCAAAGACCGATATTTCGGTTTAATTGAATCATTATTATCACTGAGATTTTCTTATCACTGAATGGACTTTAATTTTTTATGAAGAACTTATACTTGAGTCAGATTGCGATTCTCACTTTTATTGTCATTAAATTTAATTGCAGGGAGGTTACGTTTGGACGTTTGGCTCCTATTCATTTATTATTTCTGTCATTAAAATTTCAGTGGAGAGGTTACACTTAGCGCAATGTCCATTGGAATTCATAAATAATATTTCTGTCATGTAAATTTTTGTGGGGAGGTTACAAGGTGCACCAAAAATCATTCTTCCCGCCCAACATTCGCTACTGAAACAGGAGAGGGAGGCAAGTGACAATGGTGCACACACCATAAGATGGTTTGTCGAGGAGAGATTTAGACGGAAATGCAAATGAAAATTATAGGTGGTATAACGGAAGTGCAAAACACAAACACTAGTGACTGAGTACCGGTTGCTGCAATTATATCAAGTTCCGCGCAACAAACAGACAAACGTAATATAATTTGCAACTAGACAGAAGAGACAGCCGCAGGTGGTATGAGACCAGACCCCACAAGGACAAAGGAAATGGTCGCCACCTTGACATGTGCGGCAGTAATTAGACGCCTTGCCGGTTTAACAGCGGCAGATAGTAAACCGCGGGCGACACTTTTACTGCGTAGCGGAAAGAAATGGGAGCCAGCTGGTGTGCCATTCCCGGAGGAAGTCGGGGCCTTATTTAAGAAGCTGCCTTCAAGGCAGAGACCTTACATAACATATTCCCCTTAAGCAATGTTCCTATTTTATCTGAGGTTTGTTTATCTCTCGCAAAATGGCATCCACGAGGTCTATTCATAAAGGGTTTCACTTTATCATCATCATCGTCGTCATCAACCATTCGACCACCTGGTGATTTGATCTTTTGATTCCGCGTGCGAAATAGGCTCCCAACAGGTTCTTGCATTTCTGCCGGCCTTAGGCTTCCTGTTGTCAATACGGCTGCTGTCTTTCTTAAGGCTTGATCCCATCTATCTGGCGGCCTTCCCATTGGTCTTTTTTGGTAAACTGGGCTCCAATCTAGCACTTGTTTTGACCATCTCCCATCTTTTCCTCGAGCAACATGACCAGCCTACTGCCGTGGGTAGTACTCAGCTTTTCCATTTTATGACTGACTTTTGTTGTCCATCTAGTATCAACTGTTTTCTTTCTTCCATTGTGTAGGTTTTTAATATCGAACTGCGACCATATGGATTGCTGATGATGTTAGTGCTCCTCTCGGTACTCACCCTTAAATGCGACCCATTTTTTGAACTATGAACAACTTGGCGGAGACCTAGGTAGTATGGGTTTGCATTCTGACGTTCAGGGAACATTCTACCTCAGAAACTACCTAGTCCTTCCTCATACGGACAGTGCCTGTCGCGCAGCGATTTCTTCGTCCGCAGAAAGAGGAAAAAAGCGCTGGTGCGACATCAGGGCATTACGTGGAAGATATAAAATGTGGCAGCCCAAAGAAGCAATAAGTGTGATGGTGGGTGATGTCATAGAGCGAAAGCACCTCCGTCGACAACTTCGCTCGACACTTCATCTTGGCGGCCTTCTTAAACTTCGTTGGAGATTCTGGCAGTATACTGCTTTGACGGTTTGCCTTGTAAGAGCACAGTCTGTTAGCACACTACTAACGCAGTCTCAAAAGAAAGCTCAGTCACTATGCCCCATGATGATTCATGTCAACATCTTTTTCGGTAGTGGTCATACCACATATTTCTTCCTCTTGCTCCGTTTTTTGTCTCGGTGTCACAGTAACACATCCAGAAATCGTCCATGGTGATTACGCGGCTAAGGAAGTCATCTGGATTTCCCTGACGTAACTGCAACACGTCCTCTGCTTCTTCAGTTCAGTGCACTTTTCCAGTGGTTGTGAGCCGGCGCAGAAAACAGCGGATGAATTGTTGCCATGTTGAAAGTCTTGTGCAAGACGTTGTAAACTGTTCGCGACTGATTTTCACTCTTTCGCCATCGTTTGGATAGCGGTACACCGGTCTTAGAACATCAGACCTTCACATCTCTCGCTTTCCGCGGTACTTTACAAAGACACGGGGTGACATTTCGGTCTTCGTAATTCAGACTTGTTTAATCATTGTCATACAATGGTGCATCGCTGTCATATACTCCCGCCAACGTAGCATGGATTGTTGCCGAAAACGAATTACACGTATTTTCTTTTGGATCGTCTAGCGATATGTAACTGTAATGTGGCGACGAGGATTCAAAGCGTACAAGAGCTGCACATTTGTACTTGTAAATGAACGAAGAATTAAGTTTTTAGGTGATATTTAAAAATGTATGACTACCGTTCGTGACGCACACCTCTTGCAGTGGCCGGGACATCCGCTGGTCAGTGTCAACAACCAACTGCTGGTGTGAAGACCTTGTTAGCAACAAATGGCATGGTGCTATAAAGACGCATATTAATAATTTTTCGTCCTTGGGTAAGTAAATCCGAATCCTCAGCGGCCATACTAAAAACTATTACTGGAAGAGTTTGGTTACGAGAGGTAAAGCAGTAAAATTCAGCAATAACTGAAATATATGACACATTAGAATTTTGCAGAAACATACACACACACACACACACACACACACACACACACACGCACACACAAATAAACACATTACATTTAAAATTTTCAAAAGTTAAGACTGTCCTCTTCTGTTCTTTGAAAAACTTGTTGTTATACGTTCTGTTACTTATGACTGTATCACACATATCATTTTGACGTTATACTGGATAGTATGTAGCACAGAACGTATAACAAATAGTTTTTTTAAAGATCAAAAGATGAGAGTCTTAATTATTAAATGCAATCAAGCCCATTAAATTTGCTTCGAGGCAATTACTAAACGCTCCTTCTTATCTCTAATTATGAGTAATTTCAATTTCATAATAAAATTCCCGTAACTAAGAATAAAATAAATGTTGCTTCAGTATGAAAAAACTACACATCATAGAAGAACTCATCGAACAGTTCTGAAATCAGCATAAATATTATTTAAGAACACACATTTATTTCCAGTCACCAGTTAGTTATTGCGAGGACTGATGTGATAATGTATGCATGTATGTATGTATGTATGTATGTATGTATTGAACTGGGGACCTGGAAACGACGGAGAGTCTTCGTCCCCGCTGTAGCCCTCAGTGGTACAGAACCCCGCAACAGGCTACACCAGTCCACTCACCTCACCGAAGCCCCTGCAGCCCCCCCCCCCCCCAAAAAAAAGGGTTCAAATGGCTCTGAGCGCTATGGGACTTAACATCTTAGGTCATCAGTTCCCTAGAACTTAGAACTACTTAAACCTAACTAACCTAATGACATCACACTCATCCACGCCCCAGGCAGGATTCGAACCTGCGACCGTAGCAGTCGCGCGGTGCCGGACTGTAGCGCCTAGAACCGCTCGGCCACAGCGGCCGGTAAATGCAGCCCCACCCCCAGCCCAGGGTTATTGTGCGTTTCGGTCCCAGTGGACCCCCCCTCCCCCCCCCCCCTCCCCCCAGGAACGTCTCATTCCACGCAAGAGTAACCCCTATGTTTGCGTGGCAGAGTAATTATAGTGTACGCGTACATGGAGACAGTGTTTGCGCAGCAATCGCCGACATAGTCTAACTGAGGCAGAATAAAGGGAACCAGCCCGCATTCGCCAAGGAAGATGGGAAATCGCCTTAAAAACCATCCACAGGCAGGTCGTCACACCGGACCTCGACGTTAATCCGTTGGGCCGATTCGTGCCGGGGACCGGCACGCCTTCCAGCTCGGGAAGCAGTGCTTTAGAGCGCGCGGCTAACCGGGCGGACTGACGTGATAATAGTAGTGATAATGATCGTCGCGAAGCTACTCATTTTGCTGATGTCGTGCGTTACAAAATTCCGTGCATCACTTAAGGCGCACTTCAATACGACTAAATTTAATCTGAGGTGACAAAGGTCGTAGGATAGCGGAATGCGCATACACAGATGGCGGTAGTACCGCGTATACAGGGTATAAAAGACTAGTGCGATGGCTGAGCTGTCATCTGTACTCAGGCGATTCATGTGAAAAGCTTTCCGACGTGGTTATTGACGCACGACGCGAATTAACAGAATGAAAGCTCAATAGCAGTTGGAGTAGATGCATGGGGCATTCGGTTTCGGAAATCTCTAGGGAATGCTAACAGCACGACATCGCCCGCAGCGCCTCTCTTCGGCTCGTGACTATATCGGTTGGACTCTAGACGACTGGAAAACCGTGACCTGGTCAGATGAGTCTCAAATTCACTTGGTAAAAGCTGATGGCATTGTTCGTGTGTGACGCTGATCCCACGAAGTTAACAGGACACTGTGCAAGTTGGTGGCGGACCCATCTTGGTGTGGGCTGTGTTTACATGGAATGGAGTGAATCCTCTTGTCCAAGTGGACGGATCATTGACTGGAAATGCTTATGTTCAGCTAATCGGAGACCACTTTCAACCATTCATCAGCTTCACGTTCCCAAACGACAATGGAATTTTTATGGATGACAATGTGCCATGTCACTGGGCAACAATTGTTTGCCACTGCACATTTCGACCAAAAGATTCGGCCACCCGTATCGCCGGACATGAATCACATCGAACAATTATGCGACATATTAGAGAGGTCAGCTCGTTCACAAAATCCTGCATCGGCAACACTTTCGCAGTTATGGACGGCTATAGAGGCAGCATGGCTCAATATTTCTGCTGGATACTTCCAGTGCGTTGTTGAGTCCATGCCACGTCGAATTGCTGCACTACGCCAGGCAAAAAGAGATTCGACGGTATGTTGGGAGGTAGTCCATGACTTTTGTCACCTCAGTGTAATGTGCCACTGCTGACTTTCTCTTCCCTCTTCGTCCTATTCGAACTTCTGTAACAATTTTGTCCCTAATCTTCCTTCGTTAAGTCGCTGCCGAAGTTCTTCGCTATAGTTGCCCAGCAGACCAAGTAGTCCACCTCATAATGACCTCGACGTCGACGGGACGTTGCCCTCTAATCCTACTTCCTTAGCCTCTTCTTGAAAGGAAAGCCTCAGTGCCCCGATGGAACTTCCGAGCATCAAAATTATCTCGTGTGCTGTATTAGTGGCACCGTTTCTGGTGCGCTTGCTGTGCGTTTTAGCTCGCAGGACTAAGACTGTCGCTTTATCTATAGGCGCGGTCTCCAGGGTAAACAGCGTAAATAGAGCTGCGGCTATTTTTAAGTAAAATGAGAGACTGTATATTTACGCTCCGCGCTATGGAGTCTTCCGAGGCGAAGCCACAGGAGAATTATTTTTGTTGTGTCGGAAGATGTGTTCTTGCGGAACAGAGAATGCAGAAGAAGCGATACGGCAACGAGAAGGCACGAACCGCAAGAAGCGAATGAAAACACAGCACGCTGCCTGAGAATACACGCCTTGTTTGTTCACATGCAGAGTCCGTCCCAGAGTTGTGAGAATCATAAGAGGACGTTAACTCCTCGACGAGGAGATAAACACAAATCGTTGCCGTGGCATTTCCAGCGCGTCGTTACGTGCAACCATTAAACGCATCGAGAGTAGCCTACGTCGGATATTAGTTTCTCTTTTGCCGAAATCAGATGATTCTGTAAAAACTACGTGTACGAAAATTGAACAAAAAAGGATTCGAAGTCTACTTTTAGGCTTCCACAAGTAGATTAGGGCTGTTTTCTGTTTTTATGTAATAAATTTATAGTCCACAGTTTGTTGATGCAATTACCGTCACGACTGTATTGCACTGAGAACACGGACCGACCGAAAGGCGAGTAAGCAGGTATGTAAGTTTCAAGGGTGCAGTATTTACCTTTACCATGAGTGTATTGAACATTCAACTCAACATTAACAGATCACGAAATGTCCATCGTAATCTGACATTCCTGTCCTCTACCAGCCTTCTCATCCGAGAGTGGCACTTGCAACCCAACATCCTGCGTCATTTTGTTAGGTGTATTCCAATTTTTGTCCTCCCCTGTTTTTGTTACCCTCTACAGTTCTCCCAAGTACTATGGATGTTATTCCTTGATGTATTAACACAAGTCGTATTATCCTATCCCATCTTATTTTCCATGTTTTCCATATGTTCCTCTCTTCGTCGATTCTGAGCAGAACCTCCTAATTCCTTATCAGTTCAACTAATTTTTAACCATCAAATCTCAGTCTCTTCGATTCTCTTCTTTCCCGTAGTCCATTATTCACTATCATACAATATACCAAACACTCTCAGAAATTTCTTCCTCAAGTTAAGGCCTATGTTTGCTACCAGCAGATTTACTTTCTGTCAGGAATGTCTTATTTGCCTCTGCTAGTATGCTTTCTATGTCTTCCTTTCGTCGATTTACTCTCAGTATAGTGTGTGCAAGCCGTGGCGGCTGGCGCTAGGGTGTTCTACTTGCATCTTATATCGATATTCGGCTGTCTTGCTATCTTTGATTGCTCCTCCCGGCGGTTTTCCGGGTGAACGTGTGACGGAAGAGTCTCCGGTCGGCGTTCAACGAGCTAACTTGTGTTGAAAACAAGCCGGTGTCCCAAACCGTGGTGCATGGGCCTCGCCGTGCTCGCCGCTCTTGTCTTTTGTAGCTCCGGATGTATGGTGCCGATCACTGGGCGCATTGACGTGCAAAATTGTGGCCGGTTCATCGTATCATGCAGAACAGCTTCCCACCTCGTAATTTGCAAGCTCAAAGTTACGTATTACTTTTATTCTGTGTTTAACTAAGAAGATTGTTGACACTTATTGTGGCACGGGTAGCTGCCGGAGATGGTTCTGAACTTGGTTCCACAGTGGCTATTTTGAGGAGGCTGATGTTCATTTCGTTGACGAGGCTGATGTTCATTTCGCTTTCTCATCATCTGTGGAGTGTGTGTTTTAAGTAGTTTTCGTGCACGTTTTAACTTGTTTTGGGACATATTGACCGCTTGGAGACTGGTTGCCGTTGTGTACGCGCCCGGCAGCCGTAGAGTTAATGGTTTAATCATTTGTCACGGCAGCATTGTTTATTTAATGTTGAAAGTGCCTGAAGGCAACTGGAAGTGATCTCTAAGTTTCATGCTAATTTACTGGGAGACGGGTAACGTTAGAGTATTGCTCCAGAAGAATTTGGGGGCATGCTTGTAATATATTCCAGTTGGCTGTGATTTGACCTTGTTTTCATTGTAATCTATTTGTGCTGCAGGCCATTTGTTAAGTCTGCTCGTTTCCTGGCGTCGGTACGGTTATGGATTCTTGTCCGGACCGCTCATTGTGAGGCCGGTCGGACTATATATTAATATATACCGCCTGCTATGTGACCCTGTGCACGAGCCGTGAGGAGTGAACGGTCGTATTGCCTGCCGGCCGTAGCGTCATGGCTTCCAAATACTGCTGTGGGCCTTAACGCTGTTCTCTAGAGTTAAGTGAGGCCATTTGTTAATATCAGCATTTCTGTAAGTTATTTTTGTGGTTGGGTTGTTACTAGACATTCTTACTTAACACTTATGTTAATCATTTGTGTATTTTTAATGAATGTGCAACTTGTTATTTTTCCTGTGAGCCAGTTTTGCGACCTTGGTTGGCCCACTTTGCATTTTTAGTATAAGCATGTTTCACTGTGGACCTTTATGGGGGCAGTTCAGTTTTATTAACCTTTAAGAGCTTTGTTTTTTAATGAAGTTGTGGTATTATGAGGCTCTGTAACTTTGGGGTGGAAGTGTATAGTGTTACTAGTCTTTGAGATACGGTTAAACAAGAACGATTCTTTATGATTGATTATTTACCGAGCCTACTATCTATGATTTTGGTTACGGACGCAAAATATGATTCTTATTCGTGTTTATGTAATTGAATTAAAGTGAAGATTTGTATATTGCATCAGTAAGACTGCAAATGTCCGAATTGAAGTTTATAATAAAGTCTGTTTTGAGTCAAAATTGTAAAACAATCGCAAGCTTGTCCAACGCCAGTGATCCAGGACTTCCTATTAAATAACTGTGGTGAGACTGTAATTTTTGATTTTCTAAAGAACTGAGTAGTACCAAGGTCCAGTGTACTCTTTAGAATTCATTCCATCCAATCCGCACACAAATTCTTCTCCATTTTCACTGCGGACAGAAATGTCTTCAGCGAATAGTATTGAGAACCACTCCTAAACCTTCCTTTTATTTCCGTCACTGCTTCTTAGATGTCTAGATTGAACAGTAGCAGAGAAAAACTACATCCGTGTCTTACAACATTACAAATCAGAACACCGTTCTTGGTCTTGTATTCTTATTTTTCTCTCCTGGCTTTTGTTCGTATTGTATATTATCCGATTTTTCCAACAGTTTATTTCAGAGAATTTCGTACGTCGTGCTCCATTTTACATCGGATCTTGGACCAGGACGTAAAGCGTATAAAACAAAATTTAACAAGGACGCAAGTAGCAGCCTGAAATCTTGTGCTCTGTGGTGCAACAGTTATTGAGATGACACTGGAATTTTTATCGAGTCAGCGTCGTTATCTCGTGTCACGTTCTTCACATGAAAGCTAAAAGCATACGTTTTATTATAAATATTGATTAGCTACATTTTCGTTAAAATCAGAATGATTCTTGATTTCTAACGCTTTACCATCTCTATGCACCGCGTGCTGCTCGCGCGGTCGCGCGTTGGATGACGGGAGCATACTGGGTGTCGGCCAAAGATACTACTTGATGAGAAGAACTCAGTTGTTGATGATTATAATCGTCTGCGTTCCGAAAAGCGTTTACTATCACAATGCATCATATACCAATTGTAAGAAACAGTCTGTCTGTTTACATTAGTACTCCATCAGAGCTACATTTTGTATTTTTTATTATATTAATTTAGTTCTGCAGTATTAGTGTACGTCATGGCTTATTTTCAGACAGTACCTGTACTGTTGTGTGATCCAGGACTCTATGGCTCAACGGCGCCACTTCGGCGTCTTGTGTGTCTGTAAAGTATGTGTTTGTAAAGAATGTCAGTCACCCAGTCGGCTAAAGGCCGCCTACAGTTCAACGTGGAATTCGAATTACGTGTCGTTCCTGGCGACTCTTCACATCATTGAGAGGTGAAGCTTAGATTAAGGGCACACTGAAAATTTCCGTGTTTCGACCGGGATTCGACCCCACAATCTCTCGGTTTCCAGGCACGCACTTCACGATTAGACCAATAGGTTGTACGGTACTCGCAAAAAATCAAGCCAATATAAATAACTTTTTTTTATTTTTCCGCTCGAAACTAGCAGCGGAAAAATAAAATACCATAAAAAAGAACAAATTGTGGTTCAGGTGGAATGTGCATATAGAAATGCAGTTCCGTCAATTTATTGAAGCATATAAAAACAGTTGAAAGAGTATATTAACAATTACTAAACGTAGACGAAATTAGGCAACAGTGACAAATGATACGAAACTTTATTCAAATAAGACACTCTCAGTGCATCCATGACGCATTTGTCGCTTATCTGAGGGTAGTGGATCAACAAATATGGAAACAATTGGTATTCCGCTTCATGAAAAGAAACGCTACGAGTTACCACTAAACAAACTGTACATCACTTTTCCCAGGTTGAATTACACCGAAGAGCCAAAGAAACTGGTACACCTGCCAAATATCGTGTAGGCTCCCCGCGAGCACGCAGTACTGCCGCAGCACGACGTGGTATGGACTCGAAAAAAGTCTGGAGTTGTGGTGGACGGAATTGACACCATTAATTCTGCACGGCTGTCCATAAATCCGTGAGAGTACGAGGGGTGGATATCTCATCTGAACAGCACGTTGCAAGGCATCCCAGATATGCTCAATAATGTTCATGTCTGGGGAGTTTGGCGGCCAGCGGAAATGTTTAAACTCAGAAGATTGTTCCTGAAGCAACTCTGTAGCAATTCTGGACGCGTGGTGTGTCGCACTGTCCTGCTGGAATTTCCCAAGTCCGTAGGAGTGCACATTGGACATTAATGGATGCAGGTGATCAGGCAGGATGCTTACCTATGTGTCACCTGTCAGAGCCGTATCTAGACGTATCAGGAGTCCCATATCACTCCAACTGCACACGCCCCACTCCATTACAGACCCTCCACCAGCGTGAACAGTCTCTGCTGACTTGCAGGGTCCATGTATTCATGAGGTTGTCTCCATAGCCGTACACGTCCATCCGCTCGACACAATCTGAAGCGAGACTAGTCCGATCAGCCAATATGTTTCCAGTCATCAACAGTCCAATTTCGGTGTTGACGAGTCCAGGAGAGAAGTACAGCTTTGTGTCGTGCAGTCATCAAGGGAACAGGAGTCGTCCATCGACTCCGAAAGCCCATATCGATGGTGTTTCGTTGAATGGTTCGCACGCTGGTACTTGTTGATGCCCCAGCATGGAAGTCTGCACCAATCTGCGGAAGGGATGCACTTCTGTCACACTGAATGATTCTCTTCAGTCACCGTTGGTCTCGTTATTGCACGATACTTTTCCGGCCATAGTGATGTCGGAGATTTGATGTTTTACCGAATTCCTGATATTCACGGTACACATTCAAGGTACATTCGTGAAATGATCGTACAGGAAAATGCCCACCTCATTGGTACCTCGAAGATGCTGTGTCTCATCGCTCGTGTGCCGACTGTAACACCACGTTCAAACCCACTTAAATGTTGATAACCTGCTATGTAGCAGTAGTAACCGATCTAACAACTGCGTCAGATACTTGTTATCTTATATAGTCGTTGCCGGGCGCAGCACCGTATTCTGCCTGTTTAATATCTATTCTTAGAGAGTACATAATTCGCACAAGCTGCCTTGCTGATTGCACACTGCCCTATTTCTCCACATTTGCTGGAGGTTTCCTTCAATTACTTCATCCGTACAAGAGGTGGCTGAAGACGGCTCAGTGCAGCCAGAGTGGGGTCACGGGCAGTCTGCCGGAGCGACTCACAGCCCGCCATGCGCAGCCGTTTGGTTTTTTAATTACGGAGCTCGGCGACTGGAATTAGGCCGTCGCCTGACGTCCAGATGACTATCGGGCGGAAGCCGCCAACGTCGGCCTACCAGGGCCTGATGCGGGCGCTCACTTCTCTGCAGCTGTCCCCCGCCTCTCGGCACTGTTACGTACCAGCTTCACAGGCCCGACCACGTCTTACCGACACATTTTCGTGCACATACGCCGATAAGCCAAAAATTTAAGGACCACTGCCTAACGAGAGGTTGAATGCCGCCTGGTGGCGTTGCATCGACGTGACGCAATAACAAGTGTACACTCAAAAAAAGGGACGATGCACCACGAAGCAATAATTCGCCAATGGGACGGAAATAGGTAAATAAGATGTACATGTACAGACATACAAATTGTTACAATTTCAGGAAAATTTGGATGATTTATCAAGAGAAAGAGTTTTACGAATCGAGCGAGCCAATAACGCGTTGGTCCACCTCTGACCATTACGCAAGCAGTCATTCGGCTTAGCATTCATTGGTAAAGTAACAGGATGTTCTCCTGAGGGATATCGTGCCAAATTTTGTCCAACTGGCGCGTTCGATCCAGAGCTGGTTAGAGGGGCCTGGCCATAATGCTCCAAAGGTTCTCAATTTAGGACAGATTCGGGTAACTTGCTAGCCAAGGGAGGGTTTGGCAAGAGAAGTAGTAGAAACTCTCGCCATCTGCGGGCGGGCGTTATGTTGCTGAAATGTAAGCCAGCATGGCTTGCCATGGAGGGCAACAAAACGCGGTGCAGAATATCGTCGACGTAGCGCTGCGCTGTAAGGGTTGATGTTGTTGTCGTCTTCAGTCCTGAGACTGGTTTGGTGCAGCTCTCCATGCTACTCTATCCTGTGCAAGCTTCTTCATCTCCCAGTACTTACTGCAACCTACATCCTACTGAATCTGCCTAGTGTATTCATCTCTTGGTCTCCCTCTACGATTTTTACCCTCCACACTGCCCTCCATTACTAAATTGGTGATCCCTTGATGCCTCAGAATATGTCCTATCAACCGATCCCTTCTTCTTGTCAGGTCGTGCCACAAACTTCTCTTCTCCCCAATCCTATTCAATACCTCCTCATTAGTTACATGATCTATCCACCTAATCTTCAACATTCTTCTGTAGCACCACATTTCGAAAGCTTCTATTCTCTTCTTGTCCAAACTATTTATTGTCCATGTTTCACTTCCATACATGGCTACACTCCATACAAATACTTTCAGAAACGACTTCCTGACACTGAAATCTATACTCGATGTTAATAAATTTCTCTTCTTCAGAAACGCTTTCCTTGCCATTGCCAGTCTACATTTTATATCCTCTCTACTTCGACCGTCATCAGTTATTTTGCTCCCCAAACAGCAAAACTCCTTTACTACTTTAAGTACCTCATTTCCTAATCTAATTCCCTCAGCTTCACCCGACTTATTTCGACTACATTCCATTATCATCGTTTTGCTTTTGTTGATGTTCATCTTATATCCTCCTTTCAAGACACTGTCCATTCCGTTCAACTGCTC
Organism: Schistocerca serialis cubense; assembly: GCF_023864345.2. Classification (NCBI taxonomy): domain Eukaryota; kingdom Metazoa; phylum Arthropoda; class Insecta; order Orthoptera; family Acrididae; genus Schistocerca; species Schistocerca serialis. Next base: position 373,964,928 of record NC_064643.1, on the reverse strand, counting down.
TTCCAAGTCATTACAATGTCATCGGCGAACCTCAAATTTTTATTTCTTCTCCATGGATTTTAATACCTACTCCGAATTTTTCTTTTGTTTCCTTTACTGCTTGCTCAATATACAGATTTAATAACATCGAGGACGGGCTACAACACTGTCTCACTCCCTTCCCAACCGCTGCTTCCCTTTCATGCCCCTCGACTCTCATAACTGCCGTCTGGTTTCTGTACAAATTGTAAATAGCCTTTCGCTCCCGGTATTTTACTCCTGCCACCTTTAGAATTCGAAGAGAGTATTCCAGTCAACATTGTCAAAAGCTTTCTCTAAGTCTACAAATGCCAGAAATGTAGGATTGCCTTTCCTTTATCTATTTTCTAAGATAAGTCGTAGGGTCAGTATTGCCTCACGTGTTCCAACATTTCTGCGGAATCCAAACTGATCTTCGCCGAGGTCGGCTTCTACCAGTTTTTCCATTCGTCTATAAAGAATTCGCTTTAGTATTTTGCAGCTGTGACTTATTAAACTGATAGTTCGGTAATTTTCACATCTGTCAACACCTGCTTTCCTTGTGATTGGAATTATTATATTCTTCTTGAAGTCTGAGGGTATTTTGCCTGTCTCATACATCTTGCTCACCAGATGGTAGAGTTTTGTCAGGACTGGCTCTCCCAAGGCCGTCAGTAGCTCCAATGGAATGTTGTCTACTCCCGGGGCCTTGTTTCGACTCAGGTCTTTCAGTGCTCTGTCAAACTCTACACGCAGTATTGTATCTCCCATTTCGTCTTCATCTACATCCTCTTCCACTTCCATAATATTGTCCTCAAGTACATCGCCCTTGTAATGACCCTCTATATACTCCTTCCACCTTTCTGCTATCCCTTCGTTGCTTAGAACTGGGTTTCCATCTGAGCTCTTGATATTCATACAAGTGGCTCTCTTTTCTCCAAAGGTCTCTTTAATTTTCCTGTAGGCAGTATCTGTCTTACCCCTAGTGAGATAAGCCTCTACATTCTTACATTTGTCCTCTAGCCATGCCTGCTTAGCCATTTTGCACTTCCTATCGATCTCATTTTTGAGACGTTCGTATTCCTTTTTTGCCTGCTTCATTTACTGTGTTTTCATATTTTCTCCGTTCATAAATTAAATTCAATATTTCTTCTGTTACCCAAGGATTTCTACTAGCCCTCGTCTTTTTACCTACTTGATCCTCTGCTGCCTTCACTACTTCATCCCTCAGAGCTACCCATTCTTCTTCTACTGTATTTCTTTCCCCCATTCCTGTCAATTGTTCCCTTATGCTCTCCCTGAAACTCTGTACAAGCTCTGATTTAGTCAGTTTATCCAGGTCCCATCTTCTTAAATTCCCACCTTTTTGCAGTTTCTTTAGTTTTAATCTACAGTTCATAGCCAATAGATTGTGGTCAGAGTCCACATCTGCCCCTGGAAATGTCTTATAATTTAAAACCTGGTTCCTAAATCTCTGTCTTGCCATTATATAATCTATCTGATACCTTCTAGTATCTCCAGGATTCTTCCATGTATACAACCTTCTTTCATGATTCTTGACCCAAGTGTTAGCTATGATTAAGTTATACTCTGTGCAAAATTCTACCAGACGGCTTCCTCTTTCATTTCTCTCCCCCAATCCATATTCACCTACTACGCTTCTTTCTCTCCCTTTTCCTACTCTTGAATTCCAGTCACCCATCACTATTAAAATTTCGTCTCCCTTCACTACCTGAATAATTTCTCTTATCTCGTCATACATTTCATCAATTTCTTCATCATCTGCAGAGCTAGTTGGCATATAAGCTTGTACTACTGTAGTAGGCATGGGCTTCGTGTCTATCTTGGCCACAATAATGCGTTTACTATGCTGTTTGTAGTAGCTTACCCACACTGCTATTTTTTTATTCATTATTAAACCTACTCCTGCATTACCCCTATTTGATTTTGTATATATAACCCTGTATTCACCCGATCAGAAGTCTTGTTCCTCCTGCCACCGAACTTCACTAATTCCCAATATATCTAACTTCAACCTATCCATTTCCCTTTTTAAATTTTCTAACCTACCTGCCCGATTAAGGGATCTGACATTCCACGCTCCGATCCGTAGAACGCCAGTTTTCTTTCTCCTGATAACGACGTCCTCCTGAGTAGTCCCCGCCCGGAGATCCGAATGGGGGACTATTTTACCTCCGGAATATTTTATCCAAGAGGACGCCATCGCCATTTAACCATACAGTAAAGCTGCATGCCCTCGGAAAAAATTACGGCTGTAGTTTCCCCTTGCTTTCAGCCGTTCGCAGTACCAGCGCAGCAAGGCCATTTTGGTTAGTGTTACAAGGCCAGATCAGTCATTCAACCAGACAGTTGCCCCTGCAACTACTAAAAAGGCTGCTGCCCCTCTTCAGGAACCACACGTTTGTCTGGCCTCTCAACAGATACCCCTCCGTTGTGGTTGCACCTACGGTACGGCCATCTGTATCGCTGAGGCACGTAAGCCTCCCCACCAACGGCAAGGTCCATGGTTCATGGGGAAGGCTGTAAGGGTAACCCGGATGAAAACCAAAGGGGTCCTGCTGTCAAAGGAAATCGCATCTCAGACCATTACTCGTGGTTGTAGGGCCGCATGGCGGGCGACATTTGGGTTGTTATCCTCCTGCTGTTCTGGGCGTCTCCAGTTACATTTTCGGCTGGAATGTCATTGACTGGTATACAATTGTATTCAGTGATGAGTTCCGTTTCGAATAGAGCCCAAATGACCAGAAAATATACTTCTTGAGATGCCCCGGACGTCGTTGGGATACCAAACTGCATATTAGCCGCCATAAGGGCCGACAGCCAGGAGTGATGATCTGGGCTGTCATTTCCTTACATAACAGGGCCTGTTTGATTGTCTTTCGCCGCACGCGGTACCCTTACAGCACAGCGCTACGTAGACGATATTCTAAATCCTGTTTTGTTGCTCTTCACGACAAGTCATCCTGGGTTTACATGTGAGCAAGACACTGCTCACCCGCACACGGAGATAGTAGTTTCTACTGCTTGCATTCGTGCTTGCCAAACGCCACCTTGGCCAACAAAGTCGTCTGAGTCCTACGAAATGGAGAACATTTGGAGCATTATGGCACGTCCCTGCAACCAGTTGGGGATTTTGACGGTCTTACGAACCAGTTGCACAGAATTTGGAACAACATCCCACATGAGGACATCCAAGATGTCTGTCAGCAAATGCTAAGCCGAATAAAAGGTTCTAGAGGTCGATTAATGATTTAATTACTTGTTCAAGTTGTGAAGCTCGTTCTGTAAAATAAACCATCCAATTTTTCTGAAATTATAAGCATCTGTTTGTCTGTGCGTCATATCTACCGATTCCTGCCCCACTCTAACAATTCCTTTGTTTATGAGCACACAGCACAGCGCACATTGTTGAACAAGGGGCTCCACAGCAGACGATAACATTGTTGACCCAACAAAATCGTCAGTTACGATTGCTGTACATGATCATCGAGATTCAGTCGTGGATGAATCACTTTTTTTGCTTCACCAGGTAGAGTCCGAACACGCCGTCATCTGGGAGAACGTTTGTTCGAAACAAAAACCACACCCCTGACATAGGGCAGTGGATTGGGGGACTATAATGCTTTGTACGAGGTGCATTCAAGTTCTAAGGCCTCCGATTTTTTTTCTAATTAATTATTCACCCGAAATCGATGAAACTGACGTTACTTCTCGACGTAATCGCCCTGCAGACGTACACATTTTTCACAACGCTGACGCCATGATTCCATGGCAGCGGCGAAGGCTTCTTTAGGAGTCTGTTTTGACCACTGGATAATCGCTGAGGCAATAGCAGAGGCTGGTGAATGTGCGGCCACAGAGAGTGACTTTCATTGTTGGAAAAAGCCAAGTCACTAGGAGCCAGGTCAGGTGAGTAGGGAGCATGAGGAATCACTTCAAAGTTGTTATCACGAAGGAACTGTTGCGTAACGTTAGCTCGATGTGCGGGTACGTTGTCTTGGTGAAACAGCACACGCGCAGCCCATCCCGGACGTTTTTGTTGCAGTGCAGGAAGGAATTTGTTCTTCAAAACATTTTCGTAGGATGCACCTGTTACCGTAGTGCCCTTTGGAACGCAATGGGTAAGGATTACGCCCTCGCTGTCCCAGAACATGGACACCATCATTTTTTCAGCACTGGCGGTTACCCGAAATTTTTTTGGTGGCGGTGAATCTGTGCTCTTTTATTGAGCTGACTGGCGCTTTGTTTCTGGATTGAAAAATGCCATCCACGTCTCATCCATTGTCACAACCGACGAAAAGAAAGTCCCATTCATGCTGTCATTGTGCGTCAACATTGCTTGGTAACATGCCACACGGGCAGCCATGTGGTTGTCCGTCAGCACTCGTGGCACCCACCTGGAGGACACTTTTCGCATTTTCAGGTCGCCATGCAGGATTGTGTGCGCAGAAACCACAGAAATGCCAACTCTGGAGGCGATCTGTTCAACAGTCATTCGGCGATCCCCCAAAACAATTCTCTCCACTTTCTCGATCATGTCGTCAGACTGGCTTGTGCGAGCCCGAGGTTGTTTCGGTTTGTTGTCACACGATGTTCTGCCTTCATTAAACTGTCGCACCCACGAACGCACTTTAGACACATCCCTAACTCCATCACCACATGTCTCCTTCAACTGTCGATGAATTTCTATTGGTTTCACACCACGCAAATTCAGAAAACGAATGATTGCACGCTGTTCAAGTAAGGACAACGTCGCCAATTCAAGTATTTAAAACAGTTCTCATTCTCGCCGCTGGCGGTAAAATTCCATCTGCCGTATGGTGCTGCCATCTCTGGGACGTATTGACAATGAACGCGGCCTCATTTTAAAACAATGTGCATGTTTGTATCTCTTTCCAGTCCGGAGAAAAAAAATCGGAGGCCTTAGAACTTGAATGCACCTCGTAGGACACTATCCTGAAATTCCACCGGTCCTGTGGTAGTAATCGACACCATGACACCTGTGGATTACCTGTGCATTACTGCGACCAGCAGTAGGATAACTGTCCGTGTCACGAGACAAGAGTGTAGCTGCAGTGATCTGAGTAGCGTGGTTGTCCCATGTCACCCAGATTCGCCGCTATGTGGAGTTCTAAATGCGGACTAATATGCATTTAAACAGCTGCCCGTAGTGATTTAGATCATCAGTCCGTGTTAATTTAATCACTGTGAAAATGAAATGAAATAAGAGCCTTTTTTGCGGCAGAGTAATTGAATATCAGGCGAAACTTCGACTTTTGTTCCCTTATACTGTAACTTTACGAGCAGATGTTAGATCTCAAAAGATTATAAACAAATCCTTAGCTTTCCCGCTGGGAACTGGGGGCCCAGAATACCTAGTACATATTTTCAGTATAGTTTCATTTTAACACAATAATGCACTCCACAGCCATTTGAACCGTCTTACTGTGTTAAAGCCTTGGTCATCAGTTTTTACCGCAAAGACTTGAGCTATTCCCCGTATTCCGTAACGGTCCTACTACTGGAACAATATTTTGTATCAAAACTATCAAACACCTTAGTTCAATCAAAAACTGCCTAGCGTTCTAGACCTTTTGTTCAGTCCATCCAGTACCTCAGAGAGAAAAGAGAATATAAAATTTTCTAAAACCAAACTGTACATTTGACAGCAAATTATGTGAAATGAAATGACCAGTTATCCTTAGATACTCAGCCCTTTCAGAAACTTCAACAAATACTTATAGAAATAGATCTAAAATTGTCTACATTATCCCTTTCTCCCTTTTTATAAAGTGGCTTCACTACTGACCACTTTAGTCGTTCACGAAGCTGACCGTTCCTAAAGGAAAAATTACAGATATGGCTAAGAACGGGGCTAACATGTGCAGCACAGTATTTTATTATTCTGCTAGACACTCCATCATATTCCTGAGAGTCCTTAGTCTTCAGTGATTTAATTATTGATTCAATCTGCCCTTGTCAGTATTACAGAAGAATATTTCACATATAAGTCTCGGAAAGGCATTTTCCGTTATATGATTCCCTGTATAAACTAAGGTTTTATTTAATTTACCAGCTATGTTCAAAGTGACTGTTAAATATTGTACGTATCTCATTTAACAGTAACAGAAACATTTTTACTACGTTCTGACTTTATATCCTCGGCCTTGTGCTGCTAACCAGAGACTTACTTCACGAGTGACCATGTGGTTTCTTAATTTTAGCGTGTGAGTAAGCTATTTTATTTGCGTACTACATAATCTTTGCCTTCCTAATAACATTTGTGAACACTTCGTAATACTATTTGCAACGGGCTACTGTAGCTCGATTGTGAGTACTTCTAACTCTTTAGTGGCACGTCAATGCTGGAGTCTACGCAGAGGAGAAGTACTTCATTTATCAAGCTGAAAGCTGTCTGAGAGTAATAATACATGAGGCGTATACAGGGAGTGATCAGCCCTCATTGGGCGGTGATTGCTCATAATTTTAAATATTTTACTTAGTGACATGGTGAAATTTTATACCACAACAGGTCTTTTTTTTTTAAAAAATAGAGTAATGGGTTAAAATCCAGCATAAGGTGGCTGAATAACAAGATATATTCAGTAATAAGATAATGCACTCTCAATCAAGGCAAAATACAAGGACGATTATAGTTAATTAAAATCCAAAAACCAGGTAACAGGCTCCAAATATACCAACCATAATATCAATAACAATAACCCACGGTATGAGAACAATTTAAAAACACGTACCAGATTCAGATATGAATTGACTGCGCTGCACTGAATACAAACTTACAGTGCTATCTTATACGCTGAAGACCCAAGAAACTGGTACATCTGCCTAATATCGTGCAGGGCCTTCGCGAGTACGCAAGAGTGCCGCAACATGACGTGGCATGGACTAGACTAATGTCTGATGTAGTGCTGGGCGGAATTGACACCATTAATTCTGCAGGGTTGTCCATAAATCCGTGAGAGTACGAGGGGTAGAGATCTCTTCTGAACAGCACGTTGCAAGGCATCCCAGATATGCTCAATAATGTTCATGTCTGGGGAGTTTGGTGGCCAGCGGAAGTGTTAAATCTCAGAAGAGTGATCCTGGAGCCACTCTGTACCAATTTTAAACGCGTGGTGTGTCGCATTGGCCTGCTGGAATTGCCCTAGTCCGTCGGAAAGCACACTGGACATGAAAGGATGCAGGTCATCAGGCGGGATGCTTACGTAGTTGACACTTGTCAGAGTCGTATCTCGACGTATCGGGGTCCCGTATCACTCCAACTGCACACGCCCCCATTACAGAGCCTCCATCAGCTTGAACAGTCCCGTGCTGACATGCAGGGTCCTTGGATTCATGAGATTGTCTCCATACTCGTACACGCCCATCCGCTCGATACAATTTGAAACGAGACTCGTCCGACCAGGCAACATGTTTCCAGTCATCAACAGTCGGATGTCGTTGTTGACGGACAGGCGGAGCGTAAAGCTTTGTGTCGTGCAGTCATCAAGTGTACACGAGTGGGCCTTCAGCTCCAAAAGCACATATCCATCACGTTTCGTTGAGTGGTTGGCACGGTGACACTTGTTGATGGCCCAGCACTGAAATCTCGAACAATTCACGGAAGGGTTGCACCTCTGTCACGTTGAACAATTCTCTTCAGTCGTCGTCGGATCTGTTCTTGCAGGATCTTTTACCGGCCGGAACGATGTCGGAGATTTGATGTTTTACCTGATTCCTGATATCTGCGGTACACTCGTGAAATGGTCGTACGGGTAAATCTCCACTTCATCTCTACTCGGAGATGCTGTGTCCCATCACTGGTCCGCCGACTGTAATACCACATTCAGACTCACTTGAATCATGACAACCTGCCATTGTAGCAGCAGTAACAATTGCGCCAGACACATCTTGTCTTATATAGGTGTTGCCGACTGCAGCCCCATATTCTGTCTGTTTACATGTCTTTGTATTTGAATACGCAGGCCTGTATCAGTTTTTTAGCGCTTCAGTGTATATGAAAGCCTGCTCTGAATGCCTCTGGCTCTGAGCACTATGGGACTTAACATCTGAGGTCATCAGTTCCCTAGAACTTACCGAGCGGGGTGGCGCAGTGGTTAGACACTGGACTCGCATTCGGGAGGACGACGGTTCAATCCCGCGTCCGGCCATCCTGATATAGGTTTTCTGTGATTTCCCTAAATCGCTCCAGGAAAATGCCGGGATGGTTCCTCTGAAAGGGCACGGCCGACTTCCTTCCCCATCCTTCCCTAATCCGATGAGACCGATCACCACGCTGTCTGGTCTCCTTCCCCAAACCAACCAACCAACCAACCCTAGAACTTAGAACTACTTAAACCTAACTAACCTAAGGACAACACATACATCCATGTCTGAGGCAGCATTCGAACCTGCGACCGTAGCGGTCGCGCGGTTCCAGACTGAAGCGCCTAGAACCGCTCGGCCACAGCGACCGCCTGTTGTGAATAATCGTGCCCACAGTCTGTGCCAAATAACACAGAGATGAGAATTCATAAATATAACAACTCGTAAGGAGATTCGTTACAATTCAGAATTGCAACACTAAGAGAAAATTACTTTTGAATACATTGTGGGAGTGAACAGTGATCAATGTGTTACAGATATTTACTATCAAGAACAGTCTTGATCACAATTTATTTATTACGGTGACCGGCTCCGACCACTATTGTGGTCATCTTCAGACCTACAAGTAGTATACAAAGCTTTAATTAGAGGGCTACATACATTAAAGAAAATACATAAAGTGTGCTGTAATTGACCTGGTCTTGTCCTTACGATCGGTATGTGAGCGATACATATGGGCTGTAGTATATTCCTAGAGTCATCAGTTACTGATGATGTTTGAAACTTTGTAAATAAGCTTTTTCGGGATAGTTTACGTCTACCATAAGTTTTCCAGTTCAGTTTCTTCATCATCTCTGCTACACTTTCCCACTGGCCAAACAAACCTGTGTTCATTTGTACTGCCCTTCTCAGTATACGTTCAGTATTACCTATTAGCTCCATTTATATGGTTCAAAAATGACCCTGAGCACTATGGGACTTAACATCTGTGGTCATCAGTCCCCTAGAACTTAGAACTACTTAAACCTAACTAACCTAAGGACATCACACACATCCATGCCCGAGGCAGGATTCGAACCTGCGACCGTAGCAGTCGCGCAGTTCCGGACTGAGCGCCTTAACCGCAAGACCACCGCGGCCGGCCATTTATATGGGATTCGCACACATGAACAATAGTTTTCTAGAATGGGTCGCACTCGTGATTCGTAACCACTCTCCTTTGTAAACTGATTGCATTTCCCCAGTATTCTACAGGGCGTCACTGATCATTGCCACCTAGAATAACTCCGAAAGTATGCTAGTAGCTGAAAAGTTTGTGGGACAAACGTTGCATGGGGAAACGGGGGCCATAATATGACGTTCGTTTTTTGTTGCTAGGTGGGGTCGCGTCAGAGATATGAAGGGCAACTTTGTTTTCTTGTTTATATGGGATGCTATAGTTTGGTACTTATTTTCTGACAGCGGCTGTCGAGACAAATCCAACGATGTGTAACAGTAAGGTCTTTGAAAGTCAACGAAGGTCAAAAAGAAGGCATGAACGTCCATTTACAGAAGGTGTTCGAAGTGATAACCATTGGTATCAATTCAGTGCTGCAATCTTCTTATCATGGATTGAGTGGTATTCCTTATCACTTCGGCACTTATCGAAGCACTTGCTCTGACAATTCTCTCTCGTATATCGTGCAAATAGGAAATATTCGGCGAATACTGCGTATCCATCTAACGTGACACTGACATGTAAACACCATTCGACTGTTTCGCAATGCAACTCTAATAGGAACGGTAAGACTAGTATCATCGAATCAAGCGAATGTGACTGATGTATTCCTTCGAAGAAAAAGTCGATATGTTTCTCTTTTACGGAGAATGCCAACGAAATTCAGTGAGAGCTAGAGATTTATACGCTGAATGATATGTCAACGTACTCATCCTACACGTCGTACATTTAAATATGTGTATGATAAATCGGGAATAACTTTATCTTTAACGCATCGGAGACCTATCCGGCAAAGAAAAGTTACTAACGAGGAAACGGAAATTGGTGCTCTTGCCACTGTGGTATGAAATCCTTGAGTTAGTTCGCGTCAAATCGCAAGGGAATCAGGCATGAACCAGAGTAGTGTTGTTCGTGTTCTTGATCGCCATAAATATCATCCTTACCACATCATTCTCCACCAAGAATTAACTGGTAGATATTGTGTGCGTTGCATTGAATTCTGCCGATGAGCTCAACTTCAGATTCTTAGGGATGGCACATTTATTAATTTTATTTTATTTACTAACGAGGCTACATTCACGAACCATGGAGATGTTAATTTATATAACATGCATTATTGGGCAACTGAAAATCCATGTTGGCTGCGGCAAGTTGCACACCAAAAACCGAGATCCGTGAATGTATGGTGTGGGATTCTGGAGGACAGAATTACAGGCCCCTATTTCGTCGAAGGAAATCTTAATGGTAGAAAGTACACCACATTCCTGCAAGAAACTGTGGTGTCACCGCCAGACACCACACTTGCTAGGTGGTAGCCTTTAAATCGGCCGCGGTCCGTTAGTATACGTCGGACCCGCGTGTCGCCACTATCAGTGATTGCAGACCGAGCGCCGCCACACGGCAGGTCTAGTCTAGAAAGACTCCCTAGCACTCGCCCCAGTTGTACAGCCGACTTTGCTAGCAATGGTTCACTGGCTACATACATTCTCATTTGCAGAGACGACAGTTTAGCATAGCCTTCAGCTACGTCATTTGCTACGACCTAGCAAGGCGCCATATTCATTTACTGTAATCTGAACAGATAATATTGTGAATCATGTACCGTCAAGAGAGACGTTCATCATTAATGGATTAAAGTTAAGTATCAACTAATTTTGTCCGCTTTCTAAATTCTAATTCCTTGTCATGTTCCAGACCTCACGCCAGTATAGTTCTTCCCTCCTCACGCCAGCCTGCGTGAGCTAAAACGCGTGCATTTCGGCCTCCTCTAGTAACACAGAAACAGTAGGTCTGTTGTTGGAAGAAATATCTTTAGGAACAAGGAACAGAATGTGGTATCAACACGATGGGTGTCCGGCACATTTTTCGCTGATGGCTGGAAATGAGTTACAGAGACAATTCCAGTTCGTTGGATTGCAAGAGATGGCTCGTTCGCCTCACTTGACACCTCTGGATTTTTTATTGTATGGATTCGTAAAAGGCATTGCTTATAAAGACGTTCCAATTACACCTGAAGATATCTATTGACACCGTCCGCCGAGAACTCCATAAAGCGACGACTCATGGACGAGGTGTTATACTGAAACCATAAGTTGCGACAATCAATGCAAAGAAGCGTAAAATAAAACAAGGTGTCAGGATCAAAAATCCTGGGCGGCTGATCAGTGTAAACACGTCATATGGTCCGACGATCAAAGTTTTCGTTATTTCCAACATCGGTTCGGGTTTACGCCTGGAGAACGTCAAAAGAAGCCTAGAATCCTGATTGCTTGATTACAACTGTTACGCACGTTGGTGGAAGTGTGATGGTGTGGGCAGCCATATCATGGTATTCTGCTGGTCCCATATTACTCTCAAAGACCGCGTTACAGCCAACGATTATGTGAACATTTTAGGTGATCAGGTGCACACTATGATTCAAATGTTCTTCCCCAACAATTATGCCATTTTTCAGGACGGTAATACACCAATTCACACAGCCAGAACAGTACAATCGTGGTATGATGATCATGCAACTAAACTGCAGCGTCTTCCCTGGCCAACAGAGTCCCCGGACTTGGACATTATCGAACCCTTGTGGGCGATATTGGAGCACAGACTCCAGAGCAGACTTCCGCCTCCATTGTCTCTACAAGAGATAGAAAAGGGTCTGATGGAAGAGTGGCGTAACGTTCCACTGGGATTCGAACCCAGCTCTCCTGCTCACTAGGCAGATGTACTAACCACTAAACACCCTGGCACAGTGGCTTTGCACAGCTACACAGACTACCCTAGCACACCTCGCTCAGTCCAAATTCCCATTCTCGCCTCAGCCCACTTGGTACTCCCCGCCAACTCAAACAGCACTGCACAGACTCTCCAACTGTGTCAACTTGATTAAAGCACCTATGCCTGGAATTCAACCAGGATCCCCCGTTTCATTCGATTCTGAGGTGCTATTCCAATACAGCTGGTGAGCTTCTGCAATGCTGTTTGAATTTAGGGGGAATATGAAGTGGGCTGAGGGGTGTATCGGAATTTGGATTGAGAAGGGAGGCGTCCTAGGGTAGTCCGTGCAGTTGTGTCATGCCACTGTGGTAGGGTGGTGGGCAAGAGGCCCAGGTTCAGATTTCGATCGTGATACAAATTTTCATTCTTCGCCTCAGTTTACATGTATATAGCGTTGCGTATCTGCTTCCTCTTTGTGGTGTCTAGTGTGTTAGCTGATGCGTATAGTGTATATGTTTATAAAAATACGATTTTGGTCCTTTCAGAGTAATTTCCTCTTTTATGGTCTTTAGTGTGGCAGCTGATATGTACGCTGTATATACATAATTTACTTCAATAGTTCCGTTCATGATTTCTCAAGTACCTTGTCCGTACCTTTACGTGTCTTACACCTTTTTGCGGTGTTTGCTTATCGAGTAAGTGTTTCTTTCTGTTTTTCCGCCGCACGAGGCCGATAATCAAATCGTACACGACTTTTACATTAAGCTAATTACGAACTTAAAAATCTGCTTAGAAACATTCGTTTCCTTCCTGAAAGAACTGTAAAGCAGCTTCTAAGAGATAGCAGCCCCACGGTATCTTTAAGTACCTACTTAATCTCGTGGTCACAATCCTTTCGTGGAACACAAGCAAGAAACCAGAACGCCTTATCTCTCCTTCTCTGAATGTGTTTACGCCTTATCAAGTTTCTTCGAAACGTCTCTCTTTCGAAAGACTTCTTGAGTTAAGTACACGTTTAAGTCAAACAACACTTGAGAAAATGGTCATAAGTTGCGTGAATGATATTTTTTCAAATAACAGATCTGAAGTAAATTTTTCTATTATACGACATAATTTACTACGGTGCCAAAACTTTCTACGGAAACCGGATAGCAGTTATAAGACTCTAAGGACATGAAAGGGAAGCAGTCGTTGAGAGGGAATTGAGACAGTGTTGCAGCCTGATCCTCGTGTTATCTGTATTTTGATCAAATAGTAAAGAAAACGAAGGAGAAATTTGGAAACGCAATAAAAGTTCAAGGAGAAGAAATGACAACTTTGGAACTTGCCGATAGCATTTTAATTTTGTCTAAGATGGCAAAGGAAAATCGTTGAATGTTGGATAATCTCTTTAAAAAAGATTATAGGAGGAACAAAAGTAAAATTATTGTCAATATCAATGAAATTCGCGAACAGTCGTGTAACTAAGATGTTATTTTATTTAATTTTAACGACAACCAGTTTCGTCATTCCACTATCTTCAGGCCTCATTGGAATCTCTCAGAATTAACGAAAATGCCATACAGTGCAATATATCCCCAGATTTCGTGAACTCAAACCGTTTCACAAGAGTTTCATTCAAAGAATTGCTACCAAGAATGTGGGAAGATACGAATTAACGTATGTTATAAAGAAGGACATGTCAAAAGTAATTAAAGTGCAGTATGGCACAGTGGTATGAGATAGGACCAGTATTCGCGGGGGACGGTGGTTCAGATTGTTGTTAGGCTTTCCAGATCTAGGTTTTTTGTGATTTTTTAAAATCACTTAGGTAAATACCGGGATGGTTCCTATGGAAGCGACCGGCAGATTTCCTTTCCCAGATCGAGCTTGTGCTGCAGCAGTGGAGAAGGACACTTTCTGTGACAGATAATGATCTAATCTCAACGTCAAGGTGTAACCCCGCTGCCCACCCACGCCTCTCAGGTAACTGCGTGTCCTATATTCAAGGTCGCTATGTAGCGTCAAATGGCTCTGAGCACAATGGGACTTAACATCTTAGGTCATCAGTCCCCTTATGTAGCGTCATATCAATAGCGTGTCAAATAAGGCCCCCCTCCCCCTTTCGCTGCCCACGCCTGTGGCTAAATAGTATGACATTAAAATGATGCAAAAATGGTCACCCATACTATATGCCGTTTCTGGCACCAAAATAAAGATCACCCTCTCCCCATTGATCTAGGATAATAGGATGCCTTAAAAATGGCGAGGAAAGAAAGTGCCCCCTTCCCCTTCTCTGCCTAGTCCAATAGCGGAAAAAAATAAGTCCATCCCCTCCTCTTTCCCCCTCCTCTCAATAGTCCAGTTGTGAGATCCACATTACTGTATGTCTGAACATATTAGTGGAGTGATCATCATCATGAAGGGCGAGCAGAAATCAGCCCCTGCCTACAGACAAACTAAAAAGAATAAGAAGACTGCCACATCCGAACGTAAGTTTAAATCCGTCCACTCCAGCAGCAGCAGAAGCAGCTATCTGACATACAAGGTGCAGTCAAACGAAAACGAGAAGGATGGAATAAAAGTAAGTAAACTGTTTATTATTTCAAAAGCAATCACGGTAACTGTTAATGCCTTTATCCCACTGTGAGACAAGTTGCCTACAGCGCCACGATTGTACTCAGGTGCGCACCTCTTCATTCAAAGCAAATCGACGGCCACTAATGTTTTTTTTTTTTTTCAGGGCGCCAAAAAACTGGAAGTCGCATAAAGAGAGATTGGGACTGTATGGTAGACGTGTAAGGGCGTCCCAGCGTAACTTCTTCTGCATCGTAGTAGGAACAACCTACCAACAAAATGCCTGCCCGCATGTTGCGGAGGTTGTTCCGATAACGCTGCAGACGTCTCACCCAACATGCGCCAGTGGTGGTGGCATACGTTTACAACGTAAGTTCACCAATGTAGTGCGTGTGAAAATACTTGGACTTTTTTTGTGCTGTCATTTTCAAAGTCTGTCATAATCTTACAGTGTCAGGCGCTCTAAGGCACTCTTACAGCGACGTCATTGTTTTTTAACTCACTATGAAGTCGTTTTTATACCTTTGGTGGTGGTTAGCCGTGTGTGGGCGTGTGTGTGTGTGTGTGTGTGTGTGTGTGTGTGTGTGTGTGTGTGTAACTATGTACATACATCGATTTTGCGCCGTTATTTGCAAGTGTACTGTAATGCTATAGTGTCACAATCATCTCAAGCAGTCTTATAGTGACCCCATTGCTTTTTAACACGCTATGATGCAATTCCTTATGGTGGAACATACATTTGGAAGGCAACAAGAGCTTTCTTGTTATATTAACATATTGTAGAAACTGTTTAACATTTCAAGCCCTGTATTCACCTGTGTCTTAGGATGATAGTCTTGAAAGGGGGGAAATTGGTCAAAAATTACCATCAAGTTGTAAATAGCAATGTGAGGTGCTCATGTGTTAAAGTGATTACACGAAATGTCAATCTTTTTAAACACACTATGACGTCACACATTAATAATGCAGAGATATCACAAGGGGGTAATTTTCGAATTGCCTACTATTCCGTTGTTATTTTCCATTACCATTAAGCCCTTTCCATAACTACGAAATTGGTGGGTTCCTGTGATTTTCACATGACAATGAAGAACAGCTAACAACTATGATGATATCATTAAATTTGCATTTCTTTACATTTATATTGGTAAACAATGATCGCTGTATGTAATGAGCTGTCCAATGACCATGCTGCTGATCGTGTATTGCATGTTCTTGCACAATAAGCATCCTCACCTTGACTCCTACAAGGTATAGTCAAATCTTGAAACCTTGCAAATAGAAGTTGCGGTCACGTGTTAGGTAGTCATACGTATCCATTTTGTTAAAATCGTTACCAAAATCTTCCTTTACACTCAAATTCATAAGCTACTTGTCGGCTACGTGAAGCTGTTACAATGTCCAGATAGCTTGTTTATTTCACAGTAAACAAAAGTCATGGGATACCTCCTAACAATGTGTCGGACCTCCTTTTGTGGGGCGTAGTGCCTCTATAGCCGTCCATAATTACGAAAGTGTTGCCGGTCTAGGATTTTGTGCACGAAGTGACCTTTAGATTATGTCCCATAAATATTCGATGGGATTCATGCAGGAGATATGGGTGGCCAAAACATTCGCTTGTCCAGAATGTTTTTCAAATCAATCGTGGACAATTGTGGTCCGGTGACATGGCGCATTGTCATCAACAAAAAATTCCACCTTTGTTTGGGAACATGAAGTCCATGAATGGCTGCAAATGGCCTCCAAGTAGCCGGACATAACTATTTCCAGTCAATGACTGTTTCAGTTGAATCGGAGGACCCGGGCTATGAAACCATGGAGCTACCACTAGCTGGCAAAGAGCCTTGTTGACAACCTGGGTCTGCGCAGCACTCGAATCCTACTATCAGCTCTTACCAATTGGAATCGAGACTCATCTGACCAGGTCTGGGTTCTCCAGTCGTCTAGGGTGCTACCAATATCGTCATGAGCCCAGGTGAGGCGCTGCAGGAGCTGTCGTGCTATTAACAAAGGCACTCGCGCGAGTCGGTTGTCTGCTGCCATAGCCCATTAACGCCATATTTCGCTGCACTGCCCTAAAGGATATGTTCGCCGTAATTTGCAAATTGATTTCTGCAGTTATTTCACGCAAACTTGCTTGTCTTTTAGCGACTGACAACTCTATGCAATCTTCGCTGCTCTCGGCCGTTAAGTGAAAGCCATCAACCTCTGCGTTGTCCGTATTTGGTATTCGCGGCACACTCTTGATACTGTGGATCTCCAAATACAGAATTCCCTAACGATTTCCGTAATGTAATGTCCCACGCGTCTAGCTCCAACTAGCATTCCGCGTTCAAAATCTTTTAGTTGCCGTCGTGCGGCCATAATCTCGTCGGAAACCGTTACACTTGAATCACCTGAGTACAAATGACAGCTCTTTCAATTCAGTGCCCTTTTGTACGTAGTGTATGCGATACTAACGCCATCTGTATATGGGCATATCGCTATCCCATGACTTTTGTCACCTCGGTGTAGGGATTTGTTATATTTCCTTGTAATGTTTTCCAGAGCTTCCTTGTCAATTTCCCCAATATCCCCCGCGAAGTCACAGTACTGCTCGTGTATGTAAGAAATGGTACTTTCGTCATGACACCATGTCCCTAAAATGTCTAGTCTTCCACCTATGAAAGTAGAAATATATGGCATCGTCCTTCTCGTATATCTAATGCTTACATTAAAACACCGCAGCTTCCGCAGCAAATTCCAGTTACTTCCACTATACAATACTTTTTCTAAATGTACCAATAAAAAGTGTGTAGCATTGCTAAAGTAATACTTTGTTTAATCGAAGCAACAGCTCAACATTATCAAGAGGCTACTCCTGGTATGCACACTGTGGACGTCTTCTTACGGAGACTCCATTCCAACGTTGTTCACACGAATTCCAGTTGCTTCCAGACACATGGCGACAACTTCTCCAGGAGCTCCCTACTGGGGACCAAAGGGGTGATCTTCCATAGATGCTGTAGGTGCAAAGTGTGACTGTGTCCAGGAGTTGATAGCGAGCAGCTTGTGCCACAAATTACAATTAAATCAATGGTATAATGATTTTTTTAACTATAACTATAGAAGCCGTGTAATATTACTAAACTAATATAAGATGTGGCAGTAGGCTATGAATTATAATTGGTATGCTGTAGATGGTTTACTTGGTAACATAATCAGATATTTTTCCATGCAGTACGCCCCCGAAACAGCATCGAGTGTCTAATAGCTTAGTGAAGAGTGGGTGTTATCTCTGGAGTTCTAAAATATATTATCCAGCATTTTGTATCTAACAAAGAATTGCAGAGGATGGATGGTTGCTACAGGAATCTTGACGCAGGTAAATGCAACGTATTTCAAATAAATAGATGAATAGACTAATGTGCTATTACACAATTGGTGATAAATTATTGGATGTTTGGTGCTGGGACATTGATACTCATGTTGCACATGCACGCAGATCACTGGACTCCTCTCATACCACTACACCCATCTACCAGCGGAATGCTCGTGAATCTATCAGTAGTAGTGTCAATGTGTGATCCATATATATCGCTTTTTTTCCTGCATTTCGTTTTATGAAATCATTCCACTTCAGATTGTTTAGGATGGCTACTTTACGATTTCAAATGCGTATGACTCACAGCTGGCAGGAACTGGGAAGGAAAATCTTAGCGTTCAGAATCCAAATAAAAAGTATCTGACAAATCATACTCCATTAATCTAACATCAGTAAGAAAACGACTCAAGGAAAGAGGACTTAGCAAATATGAGCAGCTTTTATTCCTGTATTCTTATGTTTCTAGCACATTAGTAAACGGATGCATGCTTACCAGTTTACACCAGCACAATAGAGGAATATAGCAAGGGAAGTATCGTAAATACTGCTAGGTAATAAGAAAAATACACTGCACACTTTCTCTATAATACTTGTCTGTGTTAACAATCTCCTCTTGTTTTGTAGGTATGTAATTAAAACTTTAGACAGACAGAGAATAGTTCACATCGCTTCCTCAGTCTTGATTGTCAGGAAGGTGTACTTCTACACCAGTAGACAGTACCAGATAGAATTGTCCAACAAAATGAAGAAGAAAAGCAGTGCATTTAATTAAAAGTTCACTCAGTAAGCACAAAAGCATCATGGAGATCATCTTGTTAAAACACCACGTAAGTAAAATTTGAGAGATTGGAGCTCATAAGGAGGCTTGCCAGTAATTGCTCTCCTCGTAAACTATACGCAGCTGAACAAGGATAGAAGGAAGTGACAGTGGTACAGGTGTACATGAGCCTGGGTGGCTGAGTTTGGGGGATCACCCATCTTGCTGTCTTTCCATTGCGTGCTTCTTTGGGTCCTTAACCTTCTGGCCCTCTGGTGCAGTTGAGGTGTGTCTCGGAGCCAAAGGCGAGTTGAGAACACACACCGGCGAGCAGTGGACCCTTCCTTCTTCCGGGCGGTGTTCAAAAAATGGTTCAAATGGCCCTAAGCACTGTGGGACTTAACATCTGAGGTCATCAGACCCTTAGACTTAGAACTACTTAAACCTAACTAACCTAAGGTCATCACACACATCCATGCCCGAGGCAGGATTCGAACCTGCGACCGTAGCAGTCGCTCGGTTCCGGACTGAAGCGCCTAGAACCGCTCGGTCACAGCGGCCGGCCTCCGGGCGGTGTCTGGTGTTTATTCTGCCCGGGTTCGCGACGAGAACCACTAAAGCGAGAGAGGCCCTCGCGCCGAAGGGAGGTCCGGTGTGCCGTGCGGCAGTGTTTTCTACAGGGTGGCTAGTGCGTTTCGTTGTCAGCGTATATTTCTTACCCCTGTAGCTGCTGGATGCTCATTCAGTCGATTAAGTGATGGTAAGGGCTTCATGTTGAGTGCTGCAACCCCTCAGTTGTGTACTGTGGGTCAAAATTCATTGTTCGATCTCTGACGGGGTACTTAGCTCAGAGACTGTAAGGCTCTGTTGGGTCTTGTAGCGTAACATTGACTTTAGAGGAGACAGTTGCAAGTATGTTATTGCTCGGCTTTGAACATTGACCGCATGGGGTGTTGCTTATTTCCGTATCTGATTGTAAACTGTACGCACGGGGTGAGGACATGGTGGTGGGCTAGTGGCTCTTTGTGTGAGTGAATATTTTGATGCTTCGCTGGCCACTCCTGTTTGGGCTAATTTGATTATCTGTTTCTTTCGCAACGCATTATACTTCAGGTGAATTGAATTGTATGATTACAGTGGCCCACATGAGTGAGATTCGCAAATTAGTTATTCATTTCTTTTTTTAAAACTTATTTATTTGTTTCTTATATTAAGCATTTTATAGTTTTTTGCCGGTTTAGAGCAGTTGCTCGTCATTGATTTCGGCATGTCATGCAAATGTTAAATTTAGCTGTTTATATGTGTGTGTCTTTTTAATCAAGTGTCATAGTATTCTTTTGCATTTAAATTTGATGTTGAGTGTATTACTTACATTTAGCGCCAGTTCTTATGTTTTGGCCTGCGCTGGGTTGGATACATCCATCACTGTAACTGGTTTTCAGTGGGCCTTTCTAATTTCGGCCAACACAGGTTGGTACTGTGCGCACTCTTGTGTCTCGATCATAAGGATCTCCCCAGGTTGTTTGTGTGTTTGCCTGTTGCCTGTGTCACGGACGTACTCACTGACGCTTGTGTCCGATCCGTTCTTGGCCTTGTCTGCTTTCGTCCAGTGCCCTAAGACAGTTGATGTGAAATCATATATGTGTATTTTGGTGTTGTACATTGGCCATTAATGGTCCCTTATTGGCAACCTTAGTTTGTTATAGATGTGGCCCCTCTTTGTGTTTTCCCACTGCCATTAGTCTAACTAGGACGGGGCCGTGAGGTGTCTCGTCTTGGTGCCGAACTGTTTAGTCCACCTTCGGATGGAACCGTTGGTTTGATTACATCCATTTATTGTAGTACTGTTATCAGATGACTTTGCTTAGTCATTGCCTACACTTAAGATTAATCATTTGATTTGAGAGAGGGGACCAAACAGCGAGGTCATCGGTCCCATCGGATTACGAAAAGATGGGAAAGGAAGTTGGCCGAGTCCTTTCAACGGAACCATCCGGGCATTCACCTGAAGCGAGTTAGGAAAATCGCGGAGAACACAAATCAGGATGGCCGCACGCGGGTTTCAACTTTTTTTTTTTTTTTAATAAATCTTATGGGACTTAACTGCTAAGGTCGTAAGTCCCTAAGCTTACACACTACTTAATCTAAATTATCCTAAGGACACACACACACACACACTCATGCCCGAGGGAGGACTCGAACCTCCGCCGGAACCAGCCGCACAGTCCATGACTGCAGCGGCCAGACCGCTCGGCTAATCCCGCGTGGCTGAACCGTCGTCCTCCCGAATGCGAGTCCAGTGTGCTAACCACTGCGCCACCTCGCTCAGTCCTACAGTTAATTCTTTAAGAGATGTGGAGTTAACTATTTAGGACAGCTTGTTTTAAGAAAAAAAATTTCTTACCATTATTATCATCGCCATTCTGGACAAAAGAAAGTTACAACAAAATTTAATTGCCTTGGAGATGTAAATTTAACTGTTAAAGATTTTATTGTTTTGAGTAAAGTTTTCTTATTATTACTATTTTTGCCATTTTGGGCATAATATACTTACAGTCAGAATCTGACAAATTTGGAATTAAAATTTAAGCTTGTAAGATCCTATTGTTTTGAGTGGAAATTTCTTGTCATTAGTGCTGTCGCCGTTCTGGGCGAAGGAGGTCATTTGGTTATAGTTGTATTAATTTATTGCACTGTCGGTTATTAATCAGATTTGGAATTTCAGTGCCTGTAGCTTGAATTTCAATTACTTTCATATTAATTCTTTCAACTGTATAATTAAATTTTTCCGAGCGGGGGAGGGGGGGGGGGAGTTGTTGTCCTTTAAGGGTGTGTTCCTATTTATCAAACGATATTTGGCCCGAAATAAAATTACTATATGTAACTATAAATGCTGCTGCCCTTGCATATTTGCCAGGTCGAACCCTCCACGCCATAGACATGTGTGCTGCTCCTTGTGTCCTTTTTCTTTTTTTTTTACCAACATTTACGCATCATTAGCTAGACTTCTTTTCTGTCGCACCCTGTTCTACATTTTTTTTAGTAGCACTCCTTCATGTAGCACTCCGATGAAGGTGTGAACTCAAGGATTCCTTATCCTTAATACTAGCAGCTGATGAAACAGCAGTTGTACTGGGTTTTTTATGGATCCCTAACCATCGTGGAAAGGAAGCCTCTCGCAGCATGCTAAGCCCTGGGAAAGACTCCAATGCACCACCCATTCACTAACCTGATTTCTTCTCTGACGTTATCTTACTGTTTTTAACCTTTTCGCTTTCTCATTTACCATTAAGGATCTCCTTTCCATCCACCTAGCAGGATTTATTTGTTCCGTTACTGTCTTTCAACTGCGTCAGGCCGGCAAGAATTCAGCTGTGAGTGAGGTGTTTCCAGCCAGGTGAGAGGGCGGGGTGAAAGGGGCTCGTCTGCTTCCTGGCTTGCAGACGGGTCCGAACCACACACTTTTATCTTCTTCTCTTTCCTACTCCTCAAGCATCGGAGCAGGTGGTACGCTGCATTTTCTTGAGCCATTCATATCTTCTCTTGGGTCTACCAATGCGATATGCTGTAAGAGTTATTTTGCAATGGTTTCATTTACCTTTCTATCTACATATTCTCTCGCTTCTTTTCTGTATTCCTTAATCTTTTCTTTTAAGGTACAAATTCCTACATTCTTCTAGACACTCATTTCTTAATCTGCCTTTTCTTGTTAGTCCCTGAACTTTTCTCAAAAATCTCATCTCGGCTGCTTGTATTCTAGTGTTCAGCCAGTTTTCACCTCCATGTGATCAACAGGGAACCTACGTAACCTTATAGAATTTTATCATTGTGTTCTTGTGTACCTTTCCCGTGAACATTCTTTTAATGGTGCCGCGCATCAAACCGACTCACTATATCTTTTTTTCCCAATATCCACTTCACCAAGATGCGACGTGTCGGCCCTACAATCTGGATGTGTTAAGTTACGCAGTTGTTTCGTTTTCTAATATGAATTTACATCTTATGGGTTGTGAGCCTTGGAATGCCATGGACATGGTTTTCATTTTCGATACGCTTAATTTATGTTGCTGTGCTACTTTATGTAATTCATATAGCGTTCTCTGTAAGTTACCTTCGTTACACGTAACTAGAATATGATCGTCAACAAACATAAGAAATTTTGATAAAATTTCTTCATTTGAAGTTACCCTCTACAGTAAATTTTATTGAGATGGTGGATAAACTCGTAGCGGTTTTCCATAATGTTAATAAACGCAACATACACATAACAGAGACTTATAAATATTATATTCTCCTTCACTATTTACAACAGTCTGCCAATGTTGGGGTAGCTTTTCCATTCTGTGGCTGTAGAAATCAGGTGGATTTGAGGCGAAGAACTCGTTGAGCCATATTCGGAGGGCATTTTCGACTGGTTAGGAAGTTCCTTGAAGGTTATTCGGCAGAGAGCAGAAAAGGTGAAAACCTCAGGACGCAAGATCAGGTGAACGAGGTGGGTGCGTATTGACTTCCCGACACATCTCCTGTATAGTGTTTTTGGCAGTCTAGCAGAACAAGGACAGGCGTTATCATGAATTAGCGTCATCTCACGCAGTCTTCCCGGCCATTGCTCTCGAATTGCGTCTGCATCACATCTCAGTTGTTGACAATAAATGTGAGCAGTAATGGTTACACCTCGAGGAAACAATTCGTAGAACACCACACCGTCGCTGTTCCACTAGGTGCACAACATTATCTTTTGCGGATGCGTGCAGGTCTTTGTACGGAGAATTGTTGCTCTTACTGGGCTCACCCATACCTTTCTTTTCGTTACGTTAGCTGCTCTGTCCATTGACTTTACCCCATTCACCGCAAAAACGTTTCTGGCTGCCTCCGTCTCTCTCACCCCTCTATTGAACTCAGACAGAATAATATGTCGGAAATGTTCCGATTTCTCCACTTGGCACTCCATTTTATATCGTCCGTAGCTCCATTCACTATTTCCAAAGAACAATATGACAAAATGTAAACTCAAATAGCAACAGTGAACTACGAAGAACAGAAAAATTACAGTCAGTAAATAAACCCATAACAATCGGAATACCAACATGCAAAACAAAAACGCTACGAACTTATGCATCAACCTAATATTATCTGGTGTTTCCATTCCCTCCCAACATTGTCTGTGTAAATTAAAAAGTATCGTTGACACCAATATTAATATTTCCTTGGGCGGTATTTTCAGAGTTTAACTTGACAGTTATCTGTGCTTCTCTATACAGGGGTCCGCCGCTCGTGGTCTCGCGGTAGCGTTCTCGCTTCCCGAGCACGGGGTCCCGGGTTCGATTCCCGGCGGGGTCAGGGATTTTCACCTGCCTCGTGATGACTGGGTGTTTGTGTTGTCCTCATCATTTCATCATCATCCAGGAAAGTGGCGAAATTGGACTGAGCAAAGATTGGATAATTGTACGGGCGCTGATAACCACGCAGTTGAGCGCCCCACAAACCAAACATCATCATCATCATCATCTATACAGGGTGATTACGGAGTAACTGTACGCACTTCGTGGGCTTAACGTATGCATCAAAATAAGAGTAGAACATTAAATACAGTTTTGTCTGAAATTGCTTTGTTTCAGAGTTATTTTATTAGAGTAGGGATCAAAAGTGCAACACACTCAACACAAAACTGAAGGGATCCGAAATTCAACGCCACTACGTATTGTACGTTTACCCCAGGACATGTTCAAAATGACGGCTATGTAGACAAACACCGTGAGGTGTTCGGCGTCTCACCGCTCTAGAGTGTTGCAGTCTCCCATCAGCTTATTCTGCACAGTTTTAAAGCTATTTTCAATTCCCTGCTGTAGTTGTGTTACATTCTCAGTTGCTTCACCAAACAGGAGCTCCTTGAGAGAGCCCCAAAGGGGTTAAGATCCGGAGATGTAGCGGCGCAAGCAACTGGTCCAGCAAGATCTGTCCTCTCTTGCCTCCTGACCAAAATGTGCAGGGACACCGTCGTCAAAGCAACATGCAGGCAATATGCAGGCGAACACGACGCGCCAAAAGCCTGTACTAGGCAACGATGAAGTGTCTACTACAAATGACATTACGTATGATAACTCGGAAATTAAGCTGTTTCAGATAACACTGTTTTACATTATACTATTATTTTGATCCATACATTACACCAACGAAGTGTGTACAGTTCCTTTTCAATCACCCTGTGTATACTTCCGATACCTTCGATCAGATGTAGTGGTACCCCACTTTTTTCCATAATATTCTGTAATTTTCCCCTTCGAATAACAAATTTTCCTATAGCCTCAAAAATAGTTTGAAATTTGATGCAATAGTTTTCCATTTCTGGCATAAATTCAGCTTTCAGTGCCTCGATTTTGCCACTTCTAAATATTATCACAGTGAGATATGATTTCTGGCTGACCTCGCAAACTACAGATGGAACGAGAGCCTGATGACTTCGCTGTTTATTCCCTTAACACTCCAAGGTACCTACACTATATTTCTTTACGTTCAAAGTCAACGGCCAATAGTTTCACCAGGCACTGGTCGTTTTAAAGACTTACCTGCACCTCTTAACAGTATACTGCTGAATCGTCTGTAGACAGTCTCACAGGGCAAGAATGTAATCCACCAAGTGACCTATAAATCTTCTATTCTATACCAAAAATAAAAGTGTAAAACTGTCGTGTCTGTCTGCTTATCTGAACACACGTTAATTTCCAAAACCACTGGGCGAATTTTCATGGGGATTTCAAAGGTAGTTTGAGAGAAGCTTGGGGCAACGTAAAGGCTTTGTTCCATCAAAATCTGAACAAGACAAAAAAGTTTCGTAATTTAGAAGTTTTATCTCAATATTTCTGCTTAGCTGAATATTTTGGTGTAGGAAAACAACTCAATAGATGGCACTGTTCGTTCCGTAGTAAACCAGAGAACCAATAGAAGGGACTGTTTTTTTTTATCTCAGTGACGTATGTATTTTCGGAAGTTTGAGCCAGTGACAGAATTAAGGACCACAATCTTATCTTAACCAATAAAACAGCAAATTTATGTGACTGGGACGTAAAGATTTCGCTTGTCTATTAAAACCTTTGCTTTGCTTTTTTCGATAGGTTTCATTTTGACTTTATTAGATTTGGTTTGTGACTTTGGTGCCTAATCACTACATTTTGATTTCGTTCTGCATACGAATCAAAATGCCTAAAAACGGTTGAGTCTTCCTGAATATACCAGAACGACTAAAAGACTGAGGACTATGCGATCTCAAGAATTCAGTGAAGGTTGTCAGGCGAGATATGCTGTAGTTCGCTCTTTCGAAACTCCTTCTGAAAGCGAGACGGAATGTAACTCTCATCAAGAGCGTCAGGCATTATGTCGCTCCTCAGAACCCTTAATTCACAGAGGTTTAAAGTTACTTGTCTCTAAAGCAACATCATGGAAGTGGAAATTTTGGTGGGAAGTGATCAGGCAAGCCAGTTATTATGCTCT
Source organism: Schistocerca serialis cubense (assembly GCF_023864345.2). Taxonomy (NCBI): domain Eukaryota; kingdom Metazoa; phylum Arthropoda; class Insecta; order Orthoptera; family Acrididae; genus Schistocerca; species Schistocerca serialis. Next base: position 373,938,714 of record NC_064643.1, on the reverse strand, counting down.
AAATTCCACTTATTCCTAACAACTTACTAATGCGTTTTAAAAATGTACAGTTCCCAGTGAGCTTATGTTATACAATGATCAGAAACAAACAAGGCCAAATACTGAGTGCTGCACTCATTTGCTTTTTGCACGGCCAGGTCTCTGTGGCTCTTTCCCAAGCAAACAAGCTCTTCATTCATGTCCCCAATCGTATTGCTTCAAATGTTGTGTACAAAGGAACTTTATAAGTCAAAAATAAATTCTATGCGTATGAAGTTTCGCCCGCGTATTTATATGCACGGGCAACGCCCGCTTTCTCAGTGCAGTTTCATATATGACCGGTGAAGCTTGAAGTTGATTGTTCTGTCGATGGCTGGTGTGTCACTTACTAGTCGAAGATCTGCAGAGTTGTTTATCAGTCAAGTGTCTGATGCGTCACTTATCAGTTTGGAGATGTTGATAACAGAGTAATGGATCAGCTGAAACGGCGTTCATGCGCGCGTGTGTTCTGTCTGTAAAGCATGCAGAGAAAGCATAGAGAAGAGAGAAGTGAAGTTGTCGGCGAAAGAAAGTGATAACCCACAAGAGTATTTTCGATTATTGCATGCTACATCTTTGGTTGAATCCAAATATACGGGAGAAAACAATTTGTATGCAATACAGTGGTTACTAGGGGTGCGTACGGAACTATCAACATGTTGTGTATTCAAAAATACAACAGATAAAATTATCAGACAAATATTTACTAAATTGAGGATTAGCATCATTTCCCGTCCCCCTTCCCAACCCCCCCCCCCCCCCTCCTCCTCCCTGACTCCTTCAAATCGGCTATGCCGACAATTATCTACACAGGAAGTTATTTTGACAGAGAAATCAACATTTGTACTCAGTAGAAGCAACACTCTGCATACTCCTTACTGGGCCTATCAGACTATAATACCTGATCCAAAGTATTTGGACATCACTAGATGTTACGAGCTGTAGATTGGCCAGTATAAAAGGAAGCGGGGAGTATTGTGTCGCCAGTAGTGAAGCAATAACAGCAGAATGAGTAGGTCAGGAGAGGTCAGAGATCTAGAATGTTTACTGTGCATCAGTCCATCAGAGAATTTTCAGCACTTGTAAAGCTACCCAAATCGACTGTTCGTGACGTGACTGTGAAGTGGAAAAGCGAGTGAGTAACCCTAGCTAAACCAGGACCAGGCAGAATTCATACATTGACGGACAGGGACCATCGGACGTTTTGGAGGTCGGTTGTGCAAAATCACCTGAAATTAGCGAAAGGAGTCGCTTGAGAACACTAGTTCTATCAGCTATCTAGCTAGTACAATGACAGTGCGTAGGGAGTTCCTCGTAAGCCACACATTTCTGTAGTGCCAAGGGCCGCTCGATGTGGCGAAAGAGAGACCTCATTGAACAATAGATGACCGAAAACGAGCAATTTGGAGTGACGAACCGCGCTATACGCTTAGGCAGTCTCATAGGAGCCTTGAGTACGTTACCTGATGTCATGTGTAATGCCGACAGTGAAGTATGGAAACGGTGGTGTCACGGCATAGGGATGTTTTCCGTGATTAGGGTGTGGTCCGCTTATTGGGCTTAGAAGACGCTAAATGCGGAAAGATATGAACACATTTTGTAGCATTGTGTACTACGTAAAGTACAGGAAAAATTGAGAAACAATTTTTGTATCAGCGTGAAAATGTATTAAAGCAACGCCTAGCAACGGTTTGCGGCCAGTAACATTCTTGAACTTGACTGGCCTGAAATCAATGGAACACTTTTTTGGGATGAGTTAGAAGGTAGACATCGGCGTCGATTTCGCTCAAGACATCATCGTCCAGTGCCACTACCTTCTCTGGTTTCGGTTCTTGAGAAAGAATGGGCTTACATGCCACTACAGACTTTCAAACACCTCACTGAAAAAGTCCCCAGCAGAGGTCAAGCCGTTACAAAGCCGAAGGGGGGCACATCCCATATTAATGTCCACTAATATGTGACCGGATACTTTTGATCAGATAGAATATAAGTGAGTCTGGGAACTTGTCTCTTATGCTACCTACTTCTGCACTGTGCAGTGAAAATTGTATTGCTAATGAACTGCCAGAATCTGTATGTCCTAATCTTGTCACAGCAGTTATTTGATCAGAATTCCTGGATTCTGCATCACCTTAATAGCTCTACAACAGACGACTGATGGCGCTACGAACTATTTGCGCTGTGACGTCATGGATATAATTTCTAGATAATACTCTGCAAAATGAAAGGTACATGTGGTGTTCCAAGGTCGTTTCACAAAACAACAACTACTCAGTTCAAAACAGCACTACTAGTTTTGAGACTGACGCTCTAGTCGATCAACAGTTACGTCAGTGATCCCACGGGCACCGTTACCGCTGCCTCTCGGGATTTCATTCATATGTGCTCGCGGTTTTGTCTCTCCAACACAAGAACTAATTCCCATGTTGGAAACATCTCCATGAAAAGAGAAGGCTGGCTCTGAGCACTATGGGACTTAACAGCTGTGGTCATCAGTCCCCTAGGACTTAGAACTACTTAAACCTAACTAACCTAAGGACATCACACACATCCATACCCGAGGCAGGATTCGAACCTGCGACCGTAGCAGTCGCACGGTTCCGGACTGCGCGCCTAGAACCGCGAGACCACCGCGGCCGGCGAAAAGAGAAGGTATGGCTATTTCGGAACAAAGTGATTCAAATCTAAGCGTGGTTTTTTCTCTAATGATCCAGGTGAACGCTGTTACGGCTTAAAGCCGGTGCCGGCATGCCAGTCGGGAACGATAGAGAACAGACGGCTGTGAGGTCAATCGCACGCTGACCGGCCTCCTTCCAGGACGACAATGCGACATCAGCGGCCCCTTTGTGAAGAGGACACAAGCGCCGCGCCCGACTGGTGGCAGCCCACTTCGGTAGCAGCTTCAACGTTAGCCACTTCGTTAGCCGACGCATCGTAGCCTCTGTCATTAGCATTCTCTACTTAGCACAGACTTGTGATTGTTCCTTTGCTTGCGACACAGCTATCAAAGTTAAGTATTTGTACTTACGAGTTGTTTGATTGTTTGTCTAGCAAACCGAGTATGCAGGATTCCTAGACACAACAAAAGGCGCCATAGCTTCTTCAGCAGGAACATTGTCAATTTTTTACCATCCGCTTCAAACATAACTAGTGATGCATTTCTAATGATGTCGATATGAGCGAGGTGAGATTACGTTCAAAAAGAGAGGATGAATGAACTCATATCCGTTTACCTTACTTTTTTAATTATTTTGATGAAAATGTTGTGCAGGTATGCTACTTAGTTGATCAGTTCATTTGAGATGTACAACAGGAAAGAAATGATTCAAGCTATTACGGAGGCAGTGAAAACATACGTAGATTTCAGTCTGCACAGATCAGAAGAGTCCATGAGAACCTGCAGTACCTGCGTCAAGAGCAACTGCTTCACGTACAGGCTTTAAACCTTAAGCAAATTCGACTTGCATGAACAACTGATGCTAAGTGCGCACAATGCAGTCGGCCTGCAACAAAGTAGTGACTTCCAGAAGCACGCCTTTATCACTAATTGGTCAAGACTATCTGACCTTATCTTTCAGTCTGATCTTGTTGATAATCGAGGTAGTCTCTCGCACTTCGAAGTTATACTCGTTTGCGAAAGAGATACGAGGTATTAAGAATGCCTGATTGATCCGTAAGAAACATCTTTCTTTCCCAGGTAAAACGTGTAGAGTTTTTTGGGAAGTGCCGGAATTAATTAATAGACTGAAGAGTGTCCGCTTTTCGATGCTGCAGTGTGTCGTTGCCTGACAAGTGATCGCACTATCACATATTTTTCACTGAGACGCAAAGGGATGTCGTCTGGCCACTGCTTACTCGTCACAAAACTTGATTCATTTCATCTACAGCTACACAGATACTCCGCAAGCCACCTTAAGGTGCGTGACGGAGGGTACCCTGTACCACTACTTGTCAATTCCCCTCTTGTTCCACTTGTAAATAGAGCGAGGAAAAAACTACTGTCTATACGCCTCCGTATGAACCCTAATTTCTCGTATCTTACCTTCGTTGTCCTTACTGGCGATGTATGTTGGCGGCAGCAGAATCGTTCGGCGGTCAGCTTCAAATGCTGTTTCTCTAAATTTTGTCAATAATGTTTCCCAAAAAGAACAACACCTTCCCTCCAAGAATTTCAATTTGAATTTCTGAAGCATCTCCGTAACACTTAAGTTTCGTTCGAACCTACCGGTAAGACACCTAGCTGCAAGCCTCTGAATTGCTTCGATGCCTTCTTTCAATCCGACCTGCTTCTGATCCCAAACATACAAGCAGTACTCAAGAATAGGTCACATCAGCGTCCTATATGCGGTTTCCTACACGGGTGAACTGCTCCTTCCTAAATTCTCCCAACAAACCGAAGTCGATCATTTGCCTTTCCTACCGCAGTTCTTACATGCTCGCTCCACCTCATATTACTTTGCAACGTTGCGTCCAGATTTTAAACAACCTGACTGGGTCAAACTGGGCTCTAGTAATACTGTATCCGAACGTCACAGGATTGTTCTTCCTACTCATCCGCATTACCTTACATTTTTCCACATTTAGGGCTAGCTACCATATATCAGACCAACTGGAAATTTTGTCTAAGTCTTCTTGCATCTCCCAACAGTCAGTCAACTTCGACACCTTACCGTACACTTTAGCAACATCAACAAACAACCGCAGACTGCCGCCCACCCTGTCTGCCAAATCATTTATGTATACAGGGTGTCCCATTTATCTTGACCAGCCTCAATAACTCTTTGTCCAGATGCAAATTACAAAATGTTTCAAGCAAATGCTCTTTAGCCATCAGGGGGGCATCAATCAGCATGATTGCCTTCGTTGTAGCTTTCTTTTCTACAAAGATATGAACAGCGGTATGACTTTTTTAAACCCTGTACTTTTTATTTGGTAATTCATTTCCTCTCCCAAAGACCTATTCAAAAATGTATAGCAGTGTACCATTCACTGAAACACGACGTTATTAATTACATAACACAATACTGACATTGACGCTCCTAGCACGTAGTGCAGGTAGTCGGTGTAATGGAACACATCCACGTGCTGACGTTGACAAAGGTCACATGTAAAAATAAGTAGAATGCACACCCGTCATTCCGTCAACAATTGTCAGTTGAAGAGTTGTGTGAGTAGAATGTATTCCAACGAAGAGAAGGTAGAAAAGCTACTCATCTACGGGGAATGTAAGCAGAACAGTAACTCCATACTGTTTTCTTACATATGGGTACATGTAGTCCTTTTAAATACTGAGTAGGCTTACAGTAAAAGTCGTCCTTCCTACAAACTGCATCGACATAACGTTTCTTTTATTGTTGTTGTTGTTGTTGTTGTTGAAGGTAGGCGAAATGCTACGCAGGCAGCGGAACTGTACAGAGAGCGATATTCTGACAAGAACACACCTTTCCGGCGGATGTTTTCTCGTATTGTTGCGACGCTTCAAGAAACGGGAAGTTTCAACCCACTACAACTCAATCGTCGTAGCACTCCCACAGACGAAGCTGCCGAAGTTACTGTTCTCGCTTCCGTTGCTATCCACATGTGAACAGACGACAGCTTGAACACGAGATTGGCATGCCTAAAACCAGTGTACATCTTATTCTTACACGTCACCGGTTCAGAATTGCATGGGAATAATTTCCAGAATCGTGTACAGTTCTGTCAGTGAGCACAGCAGCAAACCTTCTCCAACCCAAACTTCTCCAATGTTCTATTTACCGATGAATGTTCCTTCTCAAACAAAGGACAGGTAAATACAAGGAACATGCATGATTGGTGCAGCGACAACCCACGATGGCTTAGACAGGTGGAACATCAGCTTCAATGGAGAGTTAACGTCTGGTGTGGGATGCTTGGTACTACAATTATTGGCCCTTATTTCATCAATGGTAGTCTAAACGGCACAGCGTATGCCAACTTCCTCAGACTAATTCTTCCTCCTCTTCCGAATGAAGTGCCGCTAAGAAACAGAATGATTATGTGGTATCAACACGATGAATATTCAATACATAATGCCTTGCGTGCTCGTTGTGTTTTGAACCGAAGGTATCCTGCCAGATGGATTGGTCGAAGAGGAACAGTTACTTGGCCTGCTGGGTCTCCTGGTTTAAGTCCTCTGGACTTTTTTCTTTGGGGATACATTAAAGACATTGTCTATCGCGATATTCCAACAACTCCAGAGGACATGCAGGAACGTATCGTGCTTGCTTGTAATTATCTTTAGCAGGCAACACTAGAAGCAGTAAATAATTCTTTCATTCAACGAGTGCACCAGTGTATCGGTGTCCAGGGTCACCACTTTGAGCACCTTTGAATGTTATACTCCTGGGCGATGGTACAGAAGACTTAAAGTAAATTTTGTGTTATGGTCTTCCTTGGTTTTCATTTGTTTTCTGGCAACTCCAGCACGTGGACAAGTTTGTCATCCTGAGCCCAAAGTCAGTGTTGTGTTATGTAATTAATATCGTTGTGTTTCAGTGAATGGTACACTGTGATACATTTTTGAATAGGTCTGTAGGAGAGGAAATGAATTACCAAATAGAAAATACAGGGTGCCATTTAAAAAAGTCATACCGCTGTTCATGTCTTTGTAAAAGACTAAGCTACAACAAAGGCAATCATGCTGACTGATGTTCCCCTGACGGCTAAAGAATATTTGCTTGAAACATTTTGTAATTTGCATCTGGACAAACAGTTATTTAGGCTGGTCAAGATAAATGGGACACCCTGTATAGAGAACGACAGCGGTCCCATCACACTTCCCTGAGGCACTCCTGACGATACCCTTCTCTCTGATGAAACCTGACCTTCGAGGACAACATACTGGATTCTACTTCATGTGGCTGGGTGGTCTACTTGTATAAAATGTTGAAAATGTTCAAAATATGCGAATGGGCCTGGAACGTACCAAGGCTGGTCACCTTGAGGCATTGCATCACTTCCTGCAGTGTATTAGTAGCTGTTTTCCTTAATTTTGGTTTGCAATGGGACAGGAATTGCAATTTTTTATAGTCCGCGTTGCGTAAATTTTAGTAATTTTATTCATACTATCTCTCTGTCATAGACTCTCTGCTCCTAGTAACGTAACATTTGACATTCCAGAACTAATTTTCACTTTGCAGCGAGGTTTACGTTGATTTAAACTTCCTGGCAGATTATAAGTATGTGCCGAACCGGGATTCGATCCTGGACCTTTGTCTTTCGAAAGTAAGCGCTCTAATGACTGAGTGACCCAAGCCCGATTCACGAACCACCCTCACAGCTTTACTTCCGCCAGTGCCTCATCTCTAACCTTCCAAATTTCGCAGAAGTTCTTCTGCGTACCTTGTCCGCAGCTCGTGGTCGTGCGGTAGTGTTGTCGCTTCCCGCGCCCAGGTTCCCGGGTTCGATTCCCGGCGGGGTCAGGGATTTTCTCTGCGTCGTGATGACTGGGTGTTGTGTGATGTCCTTAGGTTAGTTAGGTTTAAGTAGTTTTAAGTTCTAGGGGACTGGTGACCATAGATGTTAAGTCCCATAATGCTCAGAGCCATTTGAACCATTTTTTCTGCGTACCTTGCGGGACTAGCACTTCTGGAAGAAAAGGATATTGCGGAGGCACAGCTTAGACACCGTTTCAACATTTGCGTTTTTTCTGTATTATTAACTTTATAGCTGTAGTAATGAGAAGTTCTTAAGAGAATATTTTTTTTAATGTTTAACACCCTAGCTGCCATTTATTTCCTGGCCGACTAGCATGGCCTTGCCCGCTTTCACAAGCTACGTATTCATTTATTTTGTATCTAGAATACGTTTCTTCTTGACTGCTCCATACATGTCGTCACACTTAACGTCTCTTAGATCATTACAATCCAGGATGATGTGATTCACGTGACAACGATATTTCACGTACGATGGAGAATTTGTTCTCATTGGATGACGCTTGGTCTCTCGCTAGCTTATTTATTGTAGGTGTTCTCGGAACCATAACACAAAACCCGAAACTATTCAGCCAGCAAATAAATAGCAGCTATGGTGTTACACATTCGTTTTGCGAATAAAAAGCGCCTTTTCTTGTTGCAGTATATTTTATTTCTTCCAGCCCCTTTTCGCTATTTACCTTAAGGCGTCTTCAGTGGTACCTAGAATGATAAAGTTTTGTTTTGATATGTGATATTTGTAGATATAAAACACTTCACATTTCGTTTTTACGTAAATAAGTGATTACTTACAGTTATTGAAGTTTATGGTTGGTGTGGTCTCGTCTCTTATAGGTTGCCTAAAGGATGCTGCTTTCTCGGATAGCTATACAACAATTCAAGCAAATCACATCAATGGCTTTTATTACAAGAAAGAAGATTGACAATACTTAACTCTGGGTCGCTTGCAAATGGCGACATTCAAATAATCAATGTCTTTCGCTATATAAAATATCAATACAAGTAATTCACACAAGTTCACATGGATCACTAATCACGGCCCTTCTAGTGCCTCTCTTCTAGTGCGTGGTTTCTAGTACAGGTATGCTAGTGCCTCTGCTAATGCGTGTTCTACTGCCCAGGCGAGGCTGGCCGGGGCGGCGCTTATATTCTCTTCGGATAGAGGCCGCTCCTGTCGTAGTAGCGTACTATAGGCTGACGTCATCTCACAGCCCTCTCTGCTCCTGCGTTCTTCATCTTCGTTACGCCGGAACAGTTGGCATCTGGGTTTCCTCTCAGCTGATCACATACTGGGGGTTGCACTATAGCTTCACTTACGAAACATTTATACATTTTCTCATGTTCCGAACATTTTTCTTCACCATTTTCATGTTGTTTGCCCTTATTACTTAATACTAAAATTGTGAAGAAAAAGTTTCAGAACATGAAAACATGGTTACGTTTCGTAAGTGTAGTTATTGTGCGACCTCCAGTATGTGACCAGCTGAGAGGAGACGCATATCCCAACCATATTTGAATTACTGTACGTAATCACTTATTTTCAAAAAACCAGCCGTGAACTCTTTTATAATCTCTTAATATCACATATCAAAATAAAACTATGTCATCTAGATACCACTGAAGATGCCTTAAAGTAAAAGGCGGAACGCGTCTGGAAAAAAAAGGAAAAAGAAAAAAGGTTTTCATTTGAAAACCGAATATTTCCGTGCTTGCTGCGGATGACGGCTACGCAAACAAACTTGTTGTTAAACGTTTAAAAATGCCTTTTCTTCAAAATTTGACAGCTGCAAGACGCGACGTATTGAAAACGTTTATAGTGAGAAATTCTTTTCGTTTTTGCTTTTTAAATTATTATCGCCTCAGTACAACTTAACTGAAATTCATATTATGTTGATTGGAACGAATGTATCGTGAAGCAGAGAGAAAATACAGATTCTGTTACTCCAGTGATCGTTACTTTAAACTGTGTGATCTGCCAGGAAATCGTTGATGCTAATGCGCAGTCACATTTGTTATGGACAAAACTGAAGGATTATCTACGAAGAGCTTTCAGTCACAGATCGATACCAGGTTCCAACATTTCTCACTTATTTTCGCGTAGCAATTCACTAGTATTAGCACTAACATTAGCAGACAAACCAAAATATCGCAAGCCTTTTGTATGCTTGTATGTGTCTGACCTCGCCGGCTGTACGAAGTGAGTCTGGCCGCTGACCTTGGGTTTGGTGGTAGTTTTATAGGAACGGCTTCTAGTATTCCATCTGCTCTTCAGAAAAGTAACAAAATTAAAATACTAAAACATGAGTTTATCTGATTCGTAGACAGAAATAACTTATATTCTTAATGACGAAACTGTTATATCATTTGCAGCCCTACTTGTGTGCCGTGACTTTTAGTACAGTTGTAGGCTTGACCTTAGGAAACTGCAGCCTAACTTTCTTCAGCATTTGTTCGACTACCACTCCCCGATTATGAGTAATATATTCTATCCATACACTGTATATTAAAATGGTGAATCCCACGAAAAGTTATAAATACAAAATACCGCCGGTCAAAGTCTCAGCACACAGTGAAAGATAGTACGTTATAACGTTCAAAATGCCCTCCGCTAGCGCCCGAAAAGTGCTGATATACGATTACCAGAATGCAGCACTAACAAGGAACCCCTTGAGTGGCGCGGTCGAAAAGATCATTCGATGCCCCACATTTTGGCTATCATAGAAACACAATATTGGCTGCTAATGGCATCAGGGGCCTGGACTGGAGGTGTCCAATGGCGGGCACAGATTGAGGCTACGGAGCTAGTTGGACTGTTTAGTCGACGACTAAGTCGCAACAGTGCTACAATACTAGCGGTGTTGATACAAAGCAGAGCAATGACAATGACAAACAACGCAAACGTTGCATTATATCCACAAAAGCAGTTCCCAAAGTCGACATTTCGTGAGAAATGAACCCAAGGAATTTCGCAGAGTGAGAAGTGGCAGATGAAATATTAACATTTCTGCAAAATGAGTCATTGAAATGCGTGGTGTCGTTACGCTCGACTGTGTGAACAATGCACATGAGGAGTACAATGATAACGACACGTGCTTAAAAAGTGAAAGTGACGTTGAAATAGGTGTGAACCATATAGTTCATCATCCTTTTCAGATAGGGAGCCACAAATCCCGTTCCAGTGCAGCTTAGTATGGGACAATCGTTGCCCAAGGAGCGAGTACTTACATAAACACGTACAACACGTACACGGAAGATAATACGCAGTATAACAAAAAATAAAAAAATAAAAATTAAATAAAATACAATTATGAACAGATTTAGAATAAGTCCGCAGCAGTATGACCGTGTAGTGTATAAGAGCGTATAAGAAATACTACGGATATTCAAGTGCAGACAAGGTGCACTTGTTATAAAAACTGGTATTTGGGCGTTTCAAGGATGCTTGATACAATTCACATGAAGTGCATGATAGTGACCTTCTATGTCAATCACATCAAACTGCGGGCAACGTAGATAACAGTGATTTCAAGCGAAGCAGTTCTAGAGAATTAGATGTAAGATAACGAAGTTTCAAACAAAGCGTCAAATTGATGACGCACATAAAACTGCGGAATCGGCCGAAAATTTGTAGATGAGATAAACAAACTTATCCCCCCTTTCAATAACGAATTTGTTTTCAACTTCGATCAATCGGGATTTGAAGAGGAAATGGATATGAAAGCAGTTCAAATGGTTCAAATGGCTCTGAGCACTATGGGACTTAACATCTGTGGTCATTAGTCCCCTAGAACTTAGAACTACTTAAACCTAACTAACCTAAGGACATCACACACATCCATGCCCGAGGCAGGATTCGAACCTGCGACCGTAGCGGTCGCGCGGCTCCGGACTTAGCGCCTAGAACCGCTAGACCACCGCGGCCGGCTGAAAGCAATTGTATCAAGATCAGCTACGATAATTTCCTTAACGCATTCTTATGCAATCATGCCGGCTGTTAATCTGGACGGTAGATTGACCGGAAAGTTAGTAATTCTGTTGAGAGAAGTTGGAGGTGGTCTACCCCCTACGGTTCTTTCTCTTGTGCTTGATCTTGCAAGGACAGTAGGGAATATTTACGTCACAGCAAGCAAGAGTGGAAAATGGGGATAAGATAACTAAAACTATGGTACGAGCACTGCTTTCGGCCAGTAGCTGGTCAAAATAACTTGCTTTTGCTTGATTCCTAATCTGGGTATAAAAGTCATACTCCCTTAGAGCAAACTAACCCTCCTGAAAAGTGCATGACATTGCAGTCCCTACCACCTGGAACCACTGGACAAATTCAGCCTCTGGATGTTTGTTTTTTCCGTGCTTATGAAACATATTATCCCACTACGTGCAGCTAAGCCTTGAAGGATAGCGAGTTCCTCGATAAGCTCCAAGACAGATTGTATGGCATTCAGTTGCAGGCCATCACACTCCAACTGTTCTCATCGTACCGTTACACTAATATGATTCTACGTACATTCTTTACGAGTGTCTATCTAGCTGAACGTCCTGGACGGTTTGTAACTCCCAGGAAGCTCGTCTTCGATCTTGAGGTGTGAACTCTGGGATCACTGTGGCATGCTATTTTTCATTCTGTGTTCATGGCGCCAGTTGACGGTTTGTTTTGGACATTTCTTGAAGATCGTTGATGCCCATTTTGTGAAGTGTGATACAAACATCCCATAGAATATCGATCTCTGCCTCCTGATGCACGTGGTGAGCCATTAGGAACTAATGTTTTTCCTGTGATAATTGTTAACGCAAGACTTTCGCATGAGCCTCAAGGCGTTCCTTATAAGTGTCTACACATCCAGTACCAGGATTAGATGCATTAGCGCTTTCAAATGCGTCCACAAACACAAGCCGATTGGGATTGGGTCTGAAGGACTTGGACGTCCGGAAATTGGCCCACATCGTCCTATAAGTCTTTCACGAAATATATTATTTACAAGCGGACGGCAATTATCGAATACATGGGTTGGAATTTCATCGTGTACAAAGAACACGTTGCGTCGCAGCGATGAAGGCATATCTGTTAGCAGATCATGTAGAGCATTCTCTAAGAAAGAATTGCAAGTATATCCGTTGTGGCTGGATGGAAAAAACATAAAACGCTAGCACTCACTCATCAACAATAGCGGCGTAAATATTAATAGAAAATCTTCGTCGATAACGTGTATCAATATGTGCGTGAAGGTATGTTACTCCACAAGGACGGATTGGGAAACATTACTGTTTCATCAAGTTGATCCCATTACTATTGTGGAGCTTTTAAGACTTGAGGAAAATGAGTTCTGACGTAGCCTCATCTTGATATATATTTCGCGATCGTATGTGTGAGAAAAGCGTCCTCAAAATTTGTCCATACTTACATTATCTAATCAAAAAGTATGAGGATATCCCTATGTAATGCAGAATTGACTACTTGACGTCACACAAGAGGCGGGCACGCCAGTACAAAAGGAGGCGAGAGGTACGAGGTGAGTGACGAAAGCAATTAGACTGATTTATTATCTGTCAAAGTTCGCTCGTATTGTTGTGAGTCTCTTTACTTTTTTCACACATCTTGCATTGTGTTGTCAGTGAAAAATCAGTAACAGTAGACTGTGTCGGTCAGTAGCATTCAGTTACATCGAATGTAGTCTAGTAATTCGATGTCACCTGAGTATCAAATTCATAAGGGAGATCTGAACTCTTCTAACGCTGACCAAGGCGACTGCTGGTGCTGTGACTGAAATGGAAACGTGAAGGAACGATCACAGCCAAATCAAGACTAGGTAGACCTCATACGCTGCTGGTAAACAACATTCGAGCATTGCAGAGGGTGCTTGTACAAAATAGGATGAAATCAGCGGGAGGAGTCATTTGAGAGTACCAGCTAACACAATGGCTGTGCGTAGGAGGTTAAGATGAATGAGGTGCAATTGTGAAGAGCCGGCCGGGGTAGCCGAGCGGTTCTAGGCGCTGCAGTCTGGAACCGCGTGGCCGCTACTGTCGCAGGTTCGAATCCTGCCTCGGGCATGGATGTGTGTGATGTCCTTAGGTTAGTTAGGTTTAAGTAGTTCTAAGTTCTACGGGACTGATGACCTCAGACGTTAAGTCCCATAGTGCTCAGAGCCATTTGAACCATTTGAACAATTGTGAAGGTTCTCCTCATATGCGGCACACTCCAGGACTCTCGAGGAGTTGTAAAGAGCGCCGCGACTGGACAGTTGATGACTGCAAACCAGGAATCTGGAGTGATGGATCACGCTCAAGTGACAGTCGGAAGAAAAGGGTTGGGTTTGAAGAAAGCCTGTAGACATCTGCCATCACGTGTAGTCCCAACAGTGAAGTACGTCGGAGGTGGTTTTAGGATATGGGAACACTTTTCGTGGTTAGTGTCGTCCCCTTACTGTGCTTAAAGAAACGCCAAAAGCGGAAGGATATGAACACATTTTAGAGCATTGTGCACAATAGAGAAACAGTTCGGACGTGAAGATTGTTTATATCAGCAGGACAAAGGACGCTGGCATAAAGGAGCATTTGTGAGGCAATGGCTTGTGAACAGTAACATCTATTAAATGGACTGGCCTCCGCAGAGTCCCGACCTAAACCCAATGGAACACAAATGGGACCCGTTAGAACGTCGACTTCTCTCCAGATCATAGCGTCCCAAATCATTACTTTCTCTGGCTTCGGCCCTTGAGGAAGAAGGGAGGAATAATTTAGAACATCTTACACCATTTCACCTCGTGGAATGTTTTTCTAGGTCGACAACTCATGCGAACTTATCTTGATTTTTGTTAAATCTCGCTTCCATCGTCAAGCGCAACGTCGAACTATCTCCCTGATGCCTTTTTATTTCCAAAAGCGTAACTGATCGTAATGTAAAAATTTTCATTACGTCTATCGCATCTCCTCCCTCTTGTCTTCCAAATTTTGATCACGAAAATATATCCCACAACCGGGGCTGGAAACAGCTACCTCTGAATGAGCACAGCCGACCAGTTGTGGCTATACAGGCAGATTTGTGAAGAGATTACACTAATCTTAGTTTGGTGTATTTCAGGCCTTCCAGAATCGTAAGCATTGTATGGTGTTGGGTTGGTTGGGTTGTTTTGGGGGAGGAGGCCAGACAGCGAGGTCATCGGCTCAAATGGTTCAAACGGCTCTGAGCACTATTGGACTTAACATCTGAGGTCATCAGTCCCCTAGAACTTAGAACTACTTAAACCTAACTAGCCTAAGGACATCACACACATGCATGCCCGAAGCAGGATCCGAACCTGCGACCGTAGCAGTCGCGCGGTTCCGGACTGAAGCGCCTAGAACCGCTCGGCCACCTCGGCCGGCTGGTTATCGGTCTCATCGGATTAGGGAAGGATGTCGGCCGTGCCCTTTGAAAGGAACCATCACGGAATTTGCCTGGAGCGATTTAGGGAAATCATGGAAAACCTAAATCAGGATAGCCGGACGCGGTATTGAACCGTCCTCCTCCCGAATGCGAGTCCAGTGTGCTAACCACAACGCCACCTCACCCGGTTTGTATGGTGTCTTCACTAGAAAAATTGTGAGCAGACTCAGTCTACCTGAAGGAGGACTACGTTGAAACATAAGTGCACGTCTTCTTAGTCTTCTTCTTTGCCCCTCAATCATGTTTGCCTAATGTTTTTGTGGCTCCTGTTGTTGAGCTCGTTTCTTACTTTGTCGTTCGATGCTTATCTTCCCAGGAATGGTTCAAATGGCCTTGAGCACTATGGGACTCAACTGCTGTGGTCATAAGTCCCCTAGAACTTAGAACTACTTAAACCTAACTAACCTAAGGACATCACACACATCCATGCCCGAGGCAGCATTAGAACCTGCGACCGTAGCGGTCGTGCGGTTACAGACTGTAGCGCCTTTAACCGCTCGGCCACTCCGGCCGGCCAATATCTTCCCAGGAAACTAAGAGTTTAAAAGTGCGAGGAAATGCTGAAAAATGCCCCAGAAAACTGTAAAAGCTTTTTAGATAAAAACAAACGTTATTAACACTCTACACATTTATTCCTGATGCCTATATATTTATTTTTCGATATAGCCAGCCCTGGATACGAACACATTTCTTCCAACGAGAACGTTTGTTGATACCTCACTGGAGAATGTTTGACTTTGTTGACGGAGTCACAGCCTCAAATGGTTCAAATGGCTCTGAGCACTATCGGACTTAACATCTGAGGTCATCAGTCCCCTAGAACTTAGAACTACTTAAACCTAACTAACCTAAGGACATCACACACATCCATGCCCGAGGCAGGATTCGAACCTGCGACCGTAGCGGTCATGCGGTTCCAGACTGAGGCGCCTAGAACCGCACGGCCACACTGGCCGGCACCACAGCCTCATCTCTGCTTGCCATCGCTTCATTACTATCCAAGTGAAGTCCTCGAACGAGTTCTTTAAATGTTGGAAATAAACGAAAATCGGATGGGGCCAAGTCGGTACTCTATGGAGGATGATTGCTGACAGTGAACCCATGGTGTCGGATTGTTGAAGATGTTTTAGAGGTCGTGTGTGGTCTGACATTGTCATGCTGAAGGAGAGCATGTGTGGACGAACTCTTCTAATCAGACTCAATTATAGCAGGCTGTTTCTCTCGCACCAACATAGTTACGTTACACACTACCATATTACACACTAAGATTCGGAGCCTTCCAGTAGCGGAGGCCTAAAAATACGTAGACTTGAAGAATAAAGATGCAGAATGTTAATATCGTTTGTTTTATTTAAAAAGCTTTAAGAGTTTTCACATAAAAGATTTTCCAGCGCGCCCTCTTATTCTGAGAAGACTGCTGTCATTCATCCCTTGTACGTAGCTTACCCGTTTATGCCGGTACGGCGAGCAAGAGAGAAACGAAAGGACAAGAGATTTCAGTTGTAGAACCTGTGAGAAATACAACATGGAATGTTCATGGTTATAGCCATGAGGATGACAAATATATTCATAAGCCTTTACATACGTTTTGTTTTGGAACACCTACATTCCTGGCGAAGGGCGGCCGACCGGTAGCAGGGGCAGACGGGATAAGTCCATGCTTCCCCATGAGCGCCTATCCTCTCTCCCACCCCCCTCACTCCCTCCCTTTCAATGAAAGGTAATACGAAGTTTGCTGTTCTGAAACCTGGAAGAGTGTCTATGTCATGTAGGAGGAAATTAACGGTCACCCTGGGACTTTGTTCGGGCCAAGAGGAATGTGCTGCAGGCCCTTCTTGCAGGCAACCACTGTGTTGTTTACGTTCGCAGGTGCGCGCGACACAAAACACGGTGCGCCCCAGCGCAACAGCCGCACTCGAAGTGGCTTTTTGTCAGTCGCTGCGAGCCGGAGGAGCCGTAAGGTACAGTACAACTGCAGCTCCCTCTATGCGGCAAGCGGTGAACTTGCAGGCCTTTTACAGGCAGACAACGGCGCCGCTGCATTCCGCTCGTAACTCATATTCCTATACACGTCGCGAAGGACAATAGCTAGACCGTGTGATCTGCATGCGATGACCTCGCATTTCCCTTTGCTACAGCTCTACGCGCCGGCTTATACACAAGGCGCTTCACGACAACTATCTGGCGCTTAGTTTAGTTTTAATTTTTTTATGTTCATAGTTACACAAATATCCATATTTCCGAGAAAGTAACTACAGGCAAAGGTACTGCTGGATCTTCTTCTACCCCCTCATTTAGACTGTGTAGGTCGTTACATTTTCAGTCTCGTATCGCCGGAATTATGTACTCCGTCTTTCCTGTGGTCGTAGCAAGTGACGAGACCAGCGGTTAACAGATTTCATTCACTTTCGGAAAGAGCAGACATAATCCTCACCCTGCTATCCAGACTTACATTCTTTGTCAACTCAGTTATAGCAAATGCTGGATGGTTTCTTTGGAAACGATGCAGAGAATTTTCTTCCCCTTTCGTATCCAGTCCGAGCTTATGTTTCGTCTCTAATAATTTCGTTTTCAGCGGGACCTTAAACCTTACACTTCAGTCTCTTTTTCCTCTTCCTAGTAGTCGCAGTTTCTTTGTTCAAAACGTATGAGCAGGTGCTAGGAAAAAATGCAATTATGAGCACAGCAAGATAGTCTACATGCGCACCATTTAACATTTGAACAGGGGAAAATGTGACACTCCTAGAATACCGCAAAGAGGGCACTTGACACATAATGAGATAAGCAGTAGAAATCCATATTATGATTAAAGTTAGGTCTATATATAGCGTGGTTCGCTACTCGAGCCAGTGCAGACGGAAAACTACGGTATGGTTACGCAATGATCTTCAGGCTGCGCGCTGCAGTATTTCCGTTGTTATTAGTGTCATGACTTGCCCTTAGCGCCGGTACTGGTACAGCAACGTAGGGTTGAAACACAATCATCCGTGTGCGTTACAGTCGCAGAGTCAACATGGGTCTTGACAGGATGAGCAGGGCTTCCCTGGATAAGCTGTTTTGATAAAACAGCAAGAGTAGTGCGGCTGCTCTCCACGAATATCGATGCATTGTATGAGTACGGAGAGGTTCTCTTTCCGCACCGAGATTGAACGGTATGATTCGGAGGTTCGAATTAACTAGTGACTGGGGAATTGCTCCTCGAAGAGGCCGACAGCCAACTGCACCAGAAATTGTTGAAGAAGTTATGTTTGCCATGGGTGAGAATACTGGACGTATTGTGCTATCTTAAAGCAGTGCGCGAGCTGTGTCACGACAGCTGAACATATTTCATGGGCGACACTTCGGAAAGTGCTGCGAACAATAATGAATAATGGTGTACCTGGTGCGGTTCCAGGCTGTCGTGGGTGCAGATGGTGCCGGCCGGGGTGGCCGAGCGGTTCTAGGCACTACAGTCTGGAACCGCGCGACCGCTACGGTCGCAGGTTCGAATCCTGCTTCGGGCATGGATGTGTGTGATGTCCTTAGGTTAGTTAGGTTTAATTAGTTCTAAGTTCTAGGAGACTGATGACCTCAGAAGTTAAGTCCCATAGTGCTCAGAGCTATTTTTTGCAGATGGTCGTCACAATGAGCAACGTTTGTAACCTGGAAGATAAACATGGTATGAAATTAACAAATGTTACCCTGATACGTGGAAACTAAAGTGTGTTTCTTTCCATGGTTTACTCGTTATTTCTCCTCCACGTGTCCTTAAAAATGTTTCCAGAATGTTTCATTGTCCTACGATGATTCGTTTTTCATTGGGACTCTCACAAACAGCGGAAGTTTGATTATAACCACCTAGTATTTTCCATTTATCTAGCCAGAAGTGTGACTCATCTGTAAAGTTTCTACCATTAGTTGATTTATTTCACTAGTTTATTTCCAAATATTGTGATTAAACTTTGAGCATTGGTGCTTTTCATCCACATTTTCTGCAGACGGCTGTTTTTGATTTGTCTCAGATTTCGTTGGTCTTTATGCCTTTGCACACACAACTGACACTGCTTCCACTTTTTATTTATTTTTATGGTCGTTCAACCACTTCTTTGTTGTTCCTGTCTTCCGCTCCATAGGGACGCAGGATTCATATCAGGCCAACACAAACCAATGTAGAACGAGTCTAGCCTTGTGACACGGACAGTTATCCAACTGGACTAAGCGTCGTCGTCGGGAAAGACATCAAGCCTGAAGAGGTGCAGGTGGTCCGTAATAATGTACACGTAGTTCGCAGCTGTCTTGGTGCCTTCGATTACTACCGTAGTTCCCACGGGAGTCCAGGTGAACGTCCCTCGTGGCGTAACACTGCCGACGTCGGACTACGTCCGTGGTGAGATGTGTGTTTCGAGCAGCCACGCTTCTGCATGACGGCGTATCTGTACGACCATCGACGTGAAGTGACGAGAAACGTGATTAATCCCAACAGACATACGTTCACACTGATCCAAGCTTCCATCCTGATGATGTTGCTCTCTTTGTGATCGCACACGATAATGTTGTTATGACAGCATAGGAACGTATCCTAACACAAATACACACTACATACTTTTTACACATACGATACGTTTTGTTTTTTCTTGTTTTTAGTAATATAACCACCATTAATTTTAAATGTTTGTGTGAAGTATTTCATGTTATTAACTTATTTACTTTAAAAAATCTAATTGCAAATATCTTGTTGCACTGGTGCCTCGCCAACATTAGGCAGTTCAAACTTGTATCATGTAGCTAATCTCTGAAAGACAGAATTGGCAGACAGTGGAAGGTTGGGAAGGCGTGGCAAGGAGGCAGGGGTGTGGAGAGGAAGTGTGATGACAGCACTTGCAACTAGTGGCTGGTTCAAATGGCTCTGAGCACTATGGGACTTAACTTCTGAGGTCATCAGTCCCCTAGAACTTAGAACTACTTAAACCTAACTAACCTAAGGACATCACACCCATCCATGCCCGAGGCAGGATTCGAACCTGCGACCGTAGCGGTCGTGCGGTTCCAGACTGTAACGCCTAGATCCGCTCGGCCACGCCGGCCGGCACTTGCAACTAGTGAAAGTGTGTGGAACTCCCAAGCGTGCCGAAATTAGTACGAAGACTCATGGGAGGACATAGTGTTTAAGCACAACGGATGCCCTATGGTTGGAAGGGTGTTGCCACTACAAAGTGTCGTTGACTTCGCCAACTATATCTGTGTGTGTGAGCGAATGGCAAATACTACAATCGCATCTCAGCGTCGAGAAGACTTACTACTGCCGACCGCGCTGTGTCGTCATTAATTTTGTGCAACATCTTAATCTGTAAATCTACGTTAATACACTGATTAACTGAACTTCTACGAATCAGTTCTTATCTTAATGTTTCCGATGGAAGATATATATTTCAAACAATTTAGCAATAATAATAATTGCTATTCCGAAATTAAGTCACTTGGTAAGTGAAATATTGAATATCTAATAAACTGATGCTTTCATATACTTCTATTTTGTATTAACTATATGTAAATGTACGTTGGTCAAATCTGTCTTATCTGGAGTGAAACGACGGTGTATCGGCGTTGTTTGTCCTTGATAGTGTTAGCATTGAATGAATATAGCCTCAATGTAGTTCATGAAAAAGGGTGTGTAAGCTCTCTGCAAACAGTGTAGGTTATTGTGAGGTGTCATGGACCTGATTAGCGATTCAGTTTAAAAATAACGTTGCAATCAAAATTAAGCACTTGTTACAAATCGATGAAAAACATTTTGTTTCTGTGATTTTTTTGTGTCATTAACGCAATATTATTATTCGTTAATGTTTACTTCCTTATAAAAGAGTTATGTTCTTACAGTAAAGTTCAATAACATTGATTTCAGTTACAAAATCTAATTGTCCATTAGTTTCGACTGGCGACCAGTCATTTTACATTGAGATTGTGTAAAATATATCTACGAATTTATATATTGTTTATGATAGAGTTCTGCTTTCCATCTTTATAGTACTCGCCTGTAGCATTGATGTAGCCATATATTTTGGTACTCTCACAAATATCAGCACAGTCCGGTTAAACAGAAAGAGTAATGAGCATTACAATGCAAGTCCCGTCTGCTGCTGAACCTCATGATGAATAATGTGTGTTGAACAGTGTGTTGCGAAACACTTGTGCCTACGCCAATAGTGTGTCATATGCTGCTTTACAGAGCCTCTACTTTCTTTGATGAAATGCCGACGTCTAGCACCCTGTCACGTGCCGTGATTTTGCCGTCCTTCAACCACTTTCCATGCTCACGACGGTACCACACAAACAGCCGAACAGCTTCGCCATTCCCGACATGCTCGTTCATGGACAGATTGGCATAACTATCTCCCCTTTGCCAAATTCGCTTTGCCGTTTGCCGGCCGGAGTGGCCGAGCGGTTCTAGGCGCTGCAGTCTGGAACCGCGCGACCGCTCCGGTCGCAGGTTCGACACCTGCCTCGGGCATGGATGTGTGTGATGTCCTTAGGTTAGTTAGGTTTAAGTAGTTCTAAGTTCTAGGGGACTGATGACCTCAGAAAAGTCTCATAGTGCTCAGAGCCATTTGAACCATTTGAACCAAATTCGCTTTTGTCGATGCAATTCCCCATTTTCGGCCCACGTCATCGGCAGAATGATTCTCCTTTCGTCTTTGTTCCGCTCATTTACATCTACATTCACACAGTTACTCCGCAGGCCACCATACGGTGCGTGGCGGAGGGTACCCTATACCACTACTTGTCATTTCCCCTCCTGTTCCACTCGCAAATAGAGCGAGGGAAAAACGACTGTCTGTTCGCCTCCGTATGAGCCCTAATTTCTCGTATCTTATCTTCGTGGTCCATACGCGCGATGCATATTGGTAGCAGTAGAATCGTTCGGCAGTCAGCTTCAGATTCCGGTTCTCTAAGTTTTCTCAATAGTGTTTCTTAAGCAGCTCCGTAACACTTTTTCTTCGAACCTGCTGGTAAGAAATCTAGCAGCCCGCCTCTGAATTGTCTCTATGTCTTCCTTCAATCTGACCTGGTACGGATCCAAAGCACTGGAGCAGTACTCAAGAATAGGTTGTACCAGCGTCCTATATGCGGTCTCCTTTACAGGTCCCGGATTCGATTCCCGGCGGGGTCAGGGATTTGTGTTGTCATCATTTCATCATCATTCATGAATGCGGCGAGACTGGGCTGAGCAAAGGTCGGGAATTTGTACGGGCGCTGATAACCGCGCAGTTGAGCGCCTCACAAACCAATCATCATCATCATTATCATCCTCTACAGGTGAACCACTCCTTAGCAAAAGCCCCAATAAACCTAAGTCGACCATTCGCATCCCTACCAAAGTGTTCACATGTTTATTCCACCTCATATCGCTTTGCAGAGTCTCCACTTCCTGAGATGAAGTACCGACGTCCAGCACCCTGTCACCTGTCGTGATTTTGCCGTCCTTCAACCACTTTCCGTGCTCACGACGGTACAACGCGAACAGTTTCCCCATTCCTTACATAGATGTGTCTAAGAGTCGTCTGGTGTTTCGGCAGATATTTGCAATTTTGTTTTTGCAACGTGTACCTGGAGTAAACGAAAAAAAGGGTTCTCATCACGTCTTTCATGCTACGCCCAGCGAGTATGAAAAGCGTCGATTTGTTTCTTACCACAAACATATTTTACATGTCCGTTAGACAGAGCGGTCCTAAATTAATCCAGTGCGATATTAGTTTTGCCAATAAGTGTTGAAAGGGACAAGAAAATATGGGGGATAACGAGTCCTCCATCAGCGACAGCACCACACCAGCCCGTGCTGGCTTCTACCGTCATGCAAAAGCGCGCTGCTCAGTCCCTGCTGGAGTACTCATTATTCTTCTTGTTTTACTGTTCCTGTTACTACACACCAGTGAAACGAATATCGGGCTAGACTAGTCTGGTAGCGTTCTATCCAATGGGAGCGTAAACTTCCGATTTAAAAATAATTTTGTTTGAAACGGGAAACAAACCGACACATTCCATCGACGCTGGGCGTCGTATAAAAGACTTGACGAACGACATTTGTCTGACTTGACACAAGCTACACGTTGTACGAGGGTCACTCTAAAAGAAATTCACATTATTTTTTTAAAAATCTTTTATTCTACATGTTCGAAAGTTTTACAGTGTGTAGATACATCCTTTAGGAACAATATTTTCATTTCTCCACATAATTTCCATCCCTCTCAACTGGCTTACGCCATCTTGGAATCAGCGCCTGTATACCCGCATGGTAAAATTCTGGACCTACCTGTTGGAGCCACTGTTTGGCAGCGTGCACAAGGGAGTCATCATCTTCAAACCTTGTTCCATGAAGAGAGTCTTTGAGTTTCCCAAAGAGATGATAGTCACATGGAGCCAGGTCAGCACTGTAAGGCAGGTGTTTCAGTGTTTCATCCGAGTTTTGTGATCGTTTCCATGGTTTTTTTGACTGACATGTGGCCGTGCATTATCTCTGGTGAAAAATGATGGAGCCATGTTTCATCACCTGTCACAATTCTTCCAAGAAATTCATCTCCACCATTCCCGTACTGTTCCAAAAGTTCGCTGCATACCGTTTTTCTTGTTTCTTTGTGAGCCACTGTCAACATCCTGGAAACCCACCTGGCACAAACCTTTTTTAAAGCCAACACTATCAGTATTCTGCAAACACTTCCTTACCCTATCCCAACGTAGCGTGACAATTCGTTCACAGCGAGGAGTCTGTCAGCAGTCACCAATTCGTTAACTCTCTGCACCTTGTCTGGAGTGTGTACAGTACGAGGCCTGCCGCTGCGAGGACAATCCTCAATATTGTCGTGCCCGCTTTCATGACGTAACCTGCTTGCCCACCGACTAACTGTACTGCGATCGACAGTAGCATCTCCGTACACCTTTTTCAACCTCTTGTGGATGTTTCGCACTGTCTCGTTTTCACAGCACAGGAATTCTATGACAGCACGTTGCTTCTGGCGAACGTCAAGTGTAGCAGCCATCTTGAAGACATGCTGTGACGGCGCCACTCACGGGAACAGTTTGAACTAAGTTTGAAAACAAGTGGGAAGGATGTATCTACGCACTGTAAAACTTTCACACATGCTGAATACTGTATTTTTACAATAATAGTGTGCATTTATTTTGGAGTGACCCACGTACGAACTAGACTGCGTTTATATACCGAAACACTGTTCTTTGTTTCTTTCTACCGCGCCGTGTGGCCGCGGAACCAACAGGTGGAGTCACATTTCAAGGTGAGCAGTGGTCACAATGTTTATCGCATCATTTTCTTGCTAATATATAAGGCATTTAAAATTTACGTAGTAAAAGTATTTCGACAACGTACGAGGTACTACACATCAGACCACCATTACAAGCAAATCATAATGATGAAGATAACTGGATGAGGTAATTTTCTTTAGTTTTACTGTGTGCTAGGATAAGTTTCTATATTGAAGTCACACTCTTAAGACGGCCCTACTAGAGATTTCCGTAAAGAGACAGTAATGGTCAAGAATTGATTGAGCCAGCGTCATACTGTTGTTAGGAGAGTTGAACATCTATTCAATGTCTTCACTATGAGACCAAACCGTTGAACTGTATAATAAACTCATACGTAGCTTCACAACGAGACAGCTATAAGTTTTGCACACAGCAACTAGAAAGAGTCTAATGAGGTATATGAACTTCACTTCTTCATATTTGTCACAGCAGTTTCAGTTACTTTCAAGCTTACAGCCATCAGTGCAAATGCATCGTCTGAAAGGCTGTAAAAACTACTTCCAAGGGAATGGATTCACCAAGAGTATCAATCACGCCTCTCTCATGATTATCTATTATCTACGACTTCCGCCTTTTCGATTATACACGGATAGAATTATAGACCTTGAGCACTGCTACGTCACTCCATCCATCTCCCTGTGAATCTTTCACACAGGAGTGATCACACGTATCGACGGTATTGTAGTGGCGCTAGAAAAAGTAGTCTTCATGTGGGTAGAGGCGTGTCCGACTGGAACATGCCTGCCTGTACCATTTCGAGTTACAGTCCAGCTATCACACTTGTTTCGAAGAAATATGGCTCTGCGTTTGACAGACATACTACGTGCTCCTTTAGCACAGAAGATTAACTGCATGTTCAGCTGCAGTGTGAGCGTTTCCATTGGTCCATTACGCCTCCTTTCGACTGTTAACGTCTCCAACGCAGTTAAAAAAATTGCCTCGCCAGATCAACAAATCCGGTCAGATAAGCGTTACTTACCGTTTCCCATGTTCACAACCCACTCACGTAAACAACTCGCCTTTGTAATGGACAGTGTTGATTCAGGGCGTGAAGTAATATGTGAATGTAATGTTTCCATTTACATTGGTTTAAAATACGACGGACGCTTGATTTACTGGCACATGAGCCAAGCGATGTTCGCCGTACAGACATTCAGTTGTCGGGTGAACGCCGCCTTCAGCGTTTCTTCGTTTGTTTCTGTTTTCTTTCCGTCAAACCATCCTTTATTTAGCTGCAAACAAATCAGCCCCAGGGCGACTTGTCGGATTAGCTTTAACTGCCTCAATTGTCACGCCTCGTCGAATTCCGAAAAATGGCTCTCCACTTCGTTGGGATACCGACTCAGAAATCTTGAAGAAAAAACGCGCATGCGTTAAATTTGTTAGGAAGAGTAGGTTTTGCCGAATTGTGTTCGAGTTTGGCTGATATGAAACAAGAAATATTTGCTGATAAAATTAAATGCCTTCTGTAATTACGGTGCATTCGTTTTATCTGACGCAGATATTAGCGCTACTGAACGACCAAACAGCCTACCTAGTCATCAGAGATGGTAAACCTGGCCACTAACTGCACTTTAGGCGACCGTCGTCTGTCTACAGAATCATGATAAAACGCAGTTAGAAATGTTTAATAATACGAATTAATGAAAGTGCTTTAATACGATGAAAATAAAATCTTGATACGATAACAAAAATTACTGAAAGTGTTTTAAAATGATTAAAATGAGATCTTAAAACGTTACGTTATGCTTTTCGAAAGGTAAATTTAGTCTACTGTCTTTGTGATGCACATGTAAAAAGAACTATATTTTATAGGTAATGATGAAAAAAAGCTAACGGTATACAGTACCTTAAGTGTAAAAGAGAACTACAATACTTCATTCAACTTCATGTCTGGGTGCGCGGGTGATTTCTCCAATTATCCGTTTCGAGATTTTATCTCGTTTTCAAGTAGGTTCACGTAGCATAAGACTTCAGAAACAAAACATTCAGTACATATGCAATAATGTAATGTAACAGAGCATGCAAATTAAACTTGGCCAGTGAGCGTGTAAAAGTTAGTCTGTATGGTTGTCTTCCGTTTTTTGTAGGCTGGCTATTGCGTCTCCTGCATAGCATTCTTCTCCTGTTCTTCGGTTTCTCACGTTGTATGCGGTATGCTGTATTACTGATTTCATACATGATATCAAATCTTGAAGACAGTAGAGGGATCACTCAATATACTGAATGCGGCTAATTTGCATCATTACGACTTCGTAACTTCTTATACTGAAAAATCATTTAATTAAAATTACGGTCTTAGTCATAGGGTTACCTGGAGCGACAAAATTTGAGATGTGATGTACGGAATATTAAAATCTAAGATCAATGAGAGCTATTTATTGCCCAGAAAACTGATCAGGAGTGCTAGTCTTCCAAGGTATGCAGCAGAAATCGTGTAAAGTTTGAAAGGTAAGAGAAGAGGTGCTGGTCAAAGTGAAACTCTGAGGGTGAATCGCGAGTCGTTCTAGGATAGCTCAGATGGTACAGCACTTACCCAAGAGAAAGCAAATATCAGAGCCGCACAGCGCACAGTTATAACCTGCCAGGAAATTTCAAATCAGCGTACATTTGACTTCAGAGAAAACTCGGTATGGAAACAGGTATAAATGTTGGAAGGAAAGAAAAAGATTAATTAGGCAGATGTGAAAGTAGTTTCAGGTATTACTTATGAAGTGTTACAGGACAACTACAGTTCACAATATACAACTAGAGACGTAACACGCCTTTATTTCGTATTTTAAGATATCGATAAGAGGTTTCTGGCGTTGTAGTACCCAGAGGGGGACGTAGTTTTATTGAACGTACAATCTGTTCAAGAATCACAAGCGGATGAGGTACACTCTGAAGACGCCGGGAGATACGGGAATATTCCAGTTAGATCACGTCATGGCCAGGCAGAGATTCAGAAATCAGATATTGGATTGTAAGTCGCACGCAAGAGCATATATAGACTCAGATCACAGTTTAGTTGTGACGAAGACATGGCTGAAGTTTAAGAGACTAGTCAGGAAGAATCAATATGCAAAGAAGCAGGATACAGAATTACTAAGAAATGAAGAGACATGCTTGAAGATTTCTGAGGCTATATAGGGTGGTTATTTCCACCGTGTACAAACTCTAGGGTCTGATCGATGAGAGAATACGGAACAAAAGAGGTGTAATGAACTTTTGTCCATAAATGTATGGTTTCCATGTTAGAGACCGTTTATTCAATCACACTTTGTTACAAAGACTGCGGGTTAATATGTGTCGTGTCATGCAGCCACAGTTATAGTATGCATGATTCCTCCTAGACGGTGGTACTGTTCCTCATACGTCATGCACTAGCGCCTTCTCCTGCACTTTTAATTGGTAATGATGTGTCCGATTCACTTCTCTTGCTGACTGATCTTGTACTGGATGTGATACATCGTTGTACACAATGGTTCCGTAGTCGAATCGAGAACTTAATGGCAACGGGCGATGGGCAGCAGGGTTGTACAGAAGACCTACCCCCCCCCCCCCCCCCGACAACAATCACAGCATATGTCTCCAACAGAGTTTCGTCTTTTTCTGAGGCAGGGTCGCTTATTTTGGAAGCAATAAATCCTGAAGGGCGTACTCAAAATGTTCGGACATCAGAGTTGGAGGAAAATGTGATTAACACTGTGGAAGGAGACCGCCATGTCAGTACCACACAATTGGCCTTCCAGTACAGGGTAAGCAAGACGACCGTGTGGAACATTCTCCATGACAACTGTTACTACACATATCACTTGCAGGGTGTGCAAGGCTTACTAGCGACAGACTTTCCACGTCTTGAGCAGTTTTTCACTGGTTTCTTCACCAGGGAACAACGATTCCGGGATTTGTGCCTTCCATCCTATGTAGATGAGGCCACATTTACGCGGAGTGGTATCTTCAACTTTCATAACTGTAATCTCTGGCATAGTATGCATGGTAACAACGAATCAACAGCATCGGTGCAGCCGAATGTGTGGGCCGGCATAATTGGCGACTGTACTTTGGGACCAGTCTTCCTTCCACCTCGCCTAACAGGCGTTTCTTGCAGGTGACATTGATTCCCCTGCTGGAGGAAGTGCCATTGATGATTCGAAGGGTTATGTGGCTGCAACAATACAAGATGATGCTCCAGCACACTTCGCTTTTAACGTCCAGACACATCTCAACCATGTCTTCCCTGATCGATGGATCGGACGAGGGGCTGAAGTCGCATGATCTGCTTGGTCACCAGATCTCAACCCGTGCGATTTCTGTATATGGGGCCGCCATCGCAAAAGTATTGTGTATACACCATATCGGATATGGAGACACTGAAACAGACTATTCATGCTGATACAGCCTGGCTGATGTGAATGTGTGAGACAGAAAATGGTACGGAGTGTACAAGAATGCGTTGAGGCACATGGAAACCATTTTCAGCACATACTGTAACCGTGGCTAAGCATTAGATTTCAGTCACTGTAACTATGGTTCAAATGGCTCTGAGCACTATGGGACTTAACTTCTAAGGCCATCAGTCCCATAGAACTTAGAACTACTTAAACCTAACTAACCTAAGGACACCACAAACATCCATGCCCGAGGCAGGATTCGAACCTGCGACCGTAGCAGTCGCGCGGTTCCGGGCTAAGCACCTAGAACCGCTAGACCACCGCGGCCGGCGCTGTAACTATGTATGATTGACCAAATGGTCTCTTGCATGGAAATCATGCATTTCCAGACATAAGTTCATTATACCTTTTTTGTCCACCACCGGTAGCTGAGTGGTCAGTGCGACATAATGTCAGTCCCAATAGCCTGGGTTCGATTCCCAGCAGGGGTCAGAGATTTTCTCCGCTGAGGGACTAGGTGTTCTGTTGTCCTAATCATCATCATTTCATACCCATCGTCGCGCAAGTAACCGAAGTGTCGTCAAATCGAAACATTTCCACCCGGCGAATGGTCTACCCGATGCGAGGCCCTAGTCACATGACATTTACATTTACATAACTTTTTTGTTCCGTATCCTCTCGCTGATCATTCCCTAGAGTTTGTGCATGGTCGAAAAAATCTCCCTGTAGATGTGATAAGGAATAGCTACGTAGGCAGTTCAGTTGAAGAAGAATGGACATCTCTAACGAGGTTAATCACAGAAGTTAAAAAAACATAGATAAAAAGAGCATAACTGCAAATTAGAGACACTACCAGCATCCAGAGTGGTCGCCAAGCGGTTCGGAGTCCAACTAACCTAGTACACAGAACCACCACCAGGGGCCACTCTCATCCCTCCTGTGACGTAATACAAGATGGTGGGGGAAATGGCGGGTAACAGTGTGGTCGCTATGGGGTCAGGACTCCAACTGACATAGTACACAGTACCTCTGCCCAGAGGGTGCTCTCATCTGTGATGTAATCCAAGATAGCTCCCATGATGTCAGCTGATGATGCAAGTACCATTATCCAAGATGGTGGGAAACAGTGTGTTCACCACAAGGTCTAGGTCTAGTACGCCGTACCACCACCAGAGTGCACTGTCGCCCGTTCCATGACATAATCCAAGATGGCGGTCTGGGGTGGGGTGAACATGGCAGGAAAGGACTCTGCCTGTGCTGGATGTAAGTCTTTATTTTGCTGGCAGTGACCTAGTACACGCCACTGCCACCAGAGGGTGCTGTCATCCCTCCTGTGATATAATCGAAGTTGGTGGTCTGGAGGGAGAAAATGGTGCGAAAATGACACAGCCTGCGCTGGGATGCTGGAGAGAGAAAGGAAGGAGTGTACTTTATTTGTTTTGGAACAATTTATTTAGGGATGGCGTATATTTATGACACTGATATAGAACTCTCACTCTGACATGCTTGGGATCATGCCACACAGCCCACAGATCTGTAAACTACTACTAAATAACCCTATGCAGACACCTAAACAACTCCTAATTACAGAAATAGTTTCAGTACAGACATGCAATCTCCTCCTAAATATTGCAGTACATAGATGTGCAGACACGAAATCAACTGGTAAACTGTTCAAATAGGACATAGCATGGCCTACAGACCTGCTTGCAAAATAATGCAACAGACATGCAATCAACATGC
This sequence comes from Schistocerca serialis cubense, assembly GCF_023864345.2. Taxonomy (NCBI): domain Eukaryota; kingdom Metazoa; phylum Arthropoda; class Insecta; order Orthoptera; family Acrididae; genus Schistocerca; species Schistocerca serialis. Next base: position 373,908,406 of record NC_064643.1, on the reverse strand, counting down.
ACAAGCACCGTCCGCCACCCCCTGTTCAGTAGACCGCACATGAGGCTACCTGCAGCCCAGTGAATTGATGTGGGCGTCAGGTGTCAAACCATGCACAGGTGCCCATTTGGGTCCCGCAAGCACGAGGCATTGACATCCCTTTCATACTTTATACCTGACCAATTCCTCTCGAAATATGTGTTCACCTAGGCACCTTTGCTGATGCGACCAGGTGGGAGCAAAGACATACAGCTGACAGCCGCATCACTTCGCAGGGCTTTAGTTAGCCTCCTGTGTGGTCTACTGTACACAGTGTGGCGGACAGTGCTTGTATATGTAGACTGCGTGTCTGTTGCATTATTTTGCAAGCAGGTCTGTAGGCCATGCTATGTACTATTTGGACAGTTTATGGGTTGATTTCGTGTCTGCACATCTGTGTACTGCATTATTTAGCAAGAGATTGCATGTCTGTACTGAAATTATTTCGGTAATTCAGGAGTTATTTACGTGTCTGCATAGCATTATTTAGGAGTAGTTTACAGGTCTGTGGGCTGTGTGGCGTGAGCCCAAGCATGTCATCTGTATCAGTGTGATAAATATACTCCATCCCTAAATAAATTGTTCCAAAATAAATAAAGTACACTCCTTCCTTACTCTCTACAGCGGCCCAGCGCAGGCTGTGTCATTTTCGCGCCATTTTCCCCCTCCAGACCACTAACTTCGATTACATCATGGGGGATGACGGCACCCTCTGGTGGCAGTACTGTGTACTAGGTCAGTATGACTCTAGATCTCATGGTGGAGACACTGCCTGTGAGACAAATGTCCAGCACAGGCAGAGTCCTTTTCCCACCATATTTCCCCATCCTGGACCGCCATCTTGGATTACATCACAGAACTGATGACAGTGCTCTCTGGTGGTGGTACTGTGTACTAGACCTGGACCTCGTGGGGAACACACTGTTTCCCACCATCTTGGATAATGGTACTTGCATCATCAGCTGATGCCATAGGAGCCATCTTGGATTACATCACAGATGAGAGTGTCCTCTGGTGGTGGTACTGTGTACTAGGTCACTTGGAGTCCGGACCCCATGGTGACCACACTGTTTCCCACTGTTTCACCTCACCATGTTGGATTACATCACAGGAGGGATGATAGCACCCTCTGGTGGTGGTACTGTGTACTAGGTCAGCTGGAGTCTGGACCCTGTGGTGACTACACTGTTTCCTGACATTTCCCTCGACCATGTTGGATTATGTCACAGGAGGGATGACAGTGCTCTCTGGTGGTGGTACTGTGTACTAGGTCAGTTGGAGTCTAGACCCTGTGGGGACCGCACTGTTTCCCACCATTTCGCACCACCATGTTGGATTACATCACAGGAGGGATGATAGCACCCTCTCGTGGTAGTACTGTTTACTACTCAGTTGGACTCTGAACCCCTTGGCGACCACCTTGGATAGTAGTGCCTTTAATTGTTTAAATAAAATAGTGGATGCAAAATAATAAAGACTTATGTCCAGCACAGGTTGAGTCCTAAGCCTGCCAATCCATAGGAGAAGGTGATGGTCGTGTGACTTAGGTTAGTAGAGGTAGCTCAAGTGACTTATCTTCCCGTGATTTTCTTAGGTTAGTAATGATAATCATGGTGTGATGCATTATCCTGTGGAATTTTAACTTCCCACCAATTTTCTGTGGGGAGGGGAAGGAGGGGGCTGAGGTTAGTGGAGGTTTTCCAATTGACCTATCTTCCTGCCAAAATCCGCCAACTTGGATGATGTTACAGCCACTATTTTGGATGACATCATGCGCTGTACCAAGTCCACATCCCATCCTTTTTGTAGGACGTCATCGCCGCCATCTTGGATACATCTGGCAACAATGTTATGCCAGAAACCGCTTTGCCCAATACTATTATGGGTTTTATTGTTCAGACAATTGATTTCATTTTAATTTATCGTGGCACCTGAAGATGGGGCTAAAATCCCAAAACTGGAATGTGTAAAAAGCTTCAGTCATAAAAATTAATAAAACCTTTGTGGTGTTTTCAATCATGAACAGTTTACAGCATAGTTTTGGATATCCCAGTAGCAAAAATTTATGTCACATTGTCATCCACTCGTGGGTTGCACCGTCGTTCAACCACTTTCGGTAGAAGCTCGCGACCGTGGTATATCAATGGCCGACTATCTATGTCACCATTTTCGAGATGATCTTTCCCTGGCGCCAGACCATAAAATGTGCCCATCATCGGTGTCACTTATGAGATGTACTTTGCTGCCAGTAACATCTATAGATTTCACTTCTGCTCCTGTTGTACAGACTGACCTAATTAGCACTGAAGTTAGCCATTCAGGTCGTCCCGTGCGCAAATTCAAGCGTCGCACCAGAGACTGTGTCGCCAGACGTGTTCTTTGTTTTTCTAAACCTAACAAGAGAGCGATAGAGATTGGACAGGTGAAGGTGGTTGGAATACGAGCCAAAGGCTGAGCAATCTCGTGCGCCATCATCTACGCTAATGAGAGGAACGGACGCTAATTGTGTATAGCGGGCAGCTTCGATGTGCGCGAGCAATGGTCTGATTTGATAACTTCAATGCCAGTTAACTCGGAAATGGAGCAACGGATCGAGTTTTTTTCTTAACAGTTATTTCTCAGCACAATTTACCCTGCGGCACCCCTACAAACCTTTCAGACTGTTTCTAACCACTCTGTATATATCCGTTACCGCCTCATGTGCCCACATCTCGAGGCACCATTCTGTCTGACGTCGGACAGTTGTCATGATGATTTGGACCATCAGTATGTAGTCTTGTGAAAAATGGATTAATTATTTTGAACTACCCTGTACATCTCACACAATTACCACAACGGTAAAAGTCGCGAAATTATAGTTCATACGGGGTCATTCTTTCTGTGCACCATTCGCGGATGTAGTTAGAAAGGAATGTGAAGATAGCGACGAAGAATCCTCAGCTTCGCAATGTAGATGTGAAAGATTTAAGTGCGGCAACGGATTCATTTTCATGCCATCAACGGCAGGTGACTGTCATTTCATCTTACTTCTTCTCCTGTCTGCGACGGCGATCATTTTTCCACTTTAATTTCTGGGAAGGCTACCTTGCAGGTTTCGTAACGAGGCGAAATTAAAATGATAGCAACTCGTTAAACACAGTGACTGCGCACCGCGTTGCTTGGGTTGCCATTACAATGGGATTACCTAAACTGATAAATATGGCTCTCCTTGAACGGTATAAAAGATGTGGGAAAGAAAGGGTAATTGCATATAATTACTGACTTTTGTATGTACATCTTGTTGTCCGTACGATCAAATGCATCCAGTTCACTTAGCTCGTAAGAGAATGCATTACGCGCCACCCCAGTAGGCAAAGCAAAAAAAACTTGCAGCATATAATTACTGGTGAAGGCAAGGCATTACATGAAACGTTTGAGTTAACTATAAATATCAACCAGTTTATACCTGCACTCTCTTGAAATGTTTTGGAATGAGAAGGGAACATTTTTTATTTTATTGTAAGAAACAACTTTAAATGGCACTCGTCACTGTTGAGATTATTTTACAGTTACCGCACGTCACTGACATATCTTAGAAGCTACTCTGTATGCTCGGACCATCAGTAACAGTTTGCCGTGGGACACTGAGTCGAGCACTCTCCGGAAATCTGGAAATAAACACTTACCAACGGAAAAATGTTCCTATCAGCCCATAAAAAAGGCGAATACGCTCCCGTTTAAAAGATTCTGACTGAAAAGTGCGGTGCCTACTGCGAGCTGCCAGCACACTTTTCAACATAAAACTCGCCTCTCAGTCCCAAAAGCTTCCCTAATTGTTACTCTCAGACCCACTAGTCCATACTGCAAGTTGCTCATACCCAGCCACCCCCACCTGGCTATTTTCACTCACTCATCCCAGATCATTGTCATTATCTCTTCGTGTCTGTGTAACTGTCAATGCCCCCTGTTCCACAGCCACAGTCCCCTTCGTTCTGTCCTAGTACTACTGTCTCCTCTCAGTGTCGCGTTCTACCTCCTGCTCCCTCTTGCTGCTACTATACCATTCACTCCTTTCCACTGCTGCTGTCTCTTTTCACTGTTTCTCTCTCTCTCTTCCTTTTTGTCACTGTCGTAGACTCAGTCACTCATTATCATTGGCTCTTACCCATTTACACTTTCGCCACTGTCTCCTTGTCTCTCACTGTAAAGAGCGCGAATATGCTCTCATGCCAAAATTTTTGGGAAAATTTTTGAAGGTAAAATAAGGCAGCTGGCACCCCACTCTTCGGCCAGAGACTTTTAAATAGGAGCATATTCGCCTCCAATCGGAGCATTTTTCCACCGGTTTCAGCCGGTATCCTGCCACAGCAGGATATGTCATATGAAAAGAACTTTATCGGCCAGTAAAATTTTGATAATTTACTTATATGAAATTGAAATAACGCCAAACTGCCTTTTACGTGGACAAAAATTTTGCAGGTGCTTCAGTACTACATCATGGCGTTCTCAGAACCTTTCTTAATCATAAGACACTTTACATCACATTTCTTCATGGTACACCACTTTATAAACTACGTTTTCGCCTCATACCGTATTTTACGTGTACAGGGAGATCAACTTTGAAACTCTGAATTTGGGTAATGAATAAAGATATAAAGAAAATTTTCAAAGTTGTTCGCCATCGGGATATCGTAAAAATTGCACCCATCCGCCGTGCATAGCCGCCTCGGTTTTGGTACCCAAAAACCACGTCTTTGGTGTTTTTCTCGATAACGGATAAAGATTTTTGAAAACCGGAAGAGGACATTTATGGCTAAATGCCTAGAGAACGTGTCAAAATTTGAGTAATTTGGTGCGGTTGTTTATTATTTGGATTTAGCTTCGCACCGGATTTTACGTGCTTATTTTACCTGTACATCAAAGTAATTTTGGACCTCTGTATCACGGAAATCGATCAAGATATGAAGAAAATTTTCAAGATTGTTCAAGATCGGAATTCTAGAAATATATCGTAAAAATTTCAGCCATTTGCTGTGCATGGCCATCTTGGAGTCCGCAGCTCGGCTTTGTTACGAAATATGGTTAAAAAAAGATTTTTAGTGGTTTCCTAAGGAACTGACAATAAATACACTCCTGGAAATTGAAATAAGAACACCGTGAATTCGTTGTCCCAGGAAGGGGAAACTTTATTGACACATTCCTGGGGTCAGATACATCACATGATCACACTGACAGAACCACAGGCACATAGACACAGGCAACAGAGCATGCACAATGTCGGCACTAGTACAGTGTATATCCACCTTTCGCAGCAATGCAGGCTGCTATTCTCCCATGGAGACGATCGTAGAGATGCTGGATGTAGTCCTGTGGAACGGCTTGCCATGCCATTTCCACCTGGCACCTCAGTTGGACCAGCGTTCGTGCTGGACGTGCAGACCGCGTGAGACGACGCTTCATCCAGTCCCAAACATGCTCAATGGGGGACAGATCCGGAGATCTTGCTGGCCAGGGTAGTTGACTTACACCTTCTAGAGCACGTTGGGTGGCACGGGATACATGCGGACGTGCATTGTCCTGTTGGAACAGCAAGTTCCCTTGCCGGTCTAGGAATGGTAGAACGATGGGTTCGATGACGGTTTGGATGTCTCATCGCTGAAGACGACACGTCTCCATTCGTCCCTCCATTCACGCCTGTCGCGACACCACTGGAGGCGGGCTGCACGATGTTGGGGCGTGAGCGGAAGACGGCCTAACGGTGTGCGGGACCGTAGCCCAGCTTCATGGAGACGGTTGCGAATGGTCCTCGCCGATACCCCAGGAGCAACAGTGTCCCTAATTTGCTGGAAAGTGGCGGTGCGGTCCCCTACGGCACTGCGTAGGATCCTACGGTCTTGGCGTGCATCCGTGCGTCGCTGCGGTCCGGTTCCAGGTCGACGGGCACGTGCACCTTCCGCCGACCACTGGCGACCACAGTACATCGATGTACTGTGGAGACCTCACGCCCCGGCCTCCCGCATGCCCACTATACGCCCTCGCTCAAAGTCCGTCAACTGCACATACGGTTCACGTCCACGCTGTCGCGGCATGCTACCAGTGTTAAAGACTGCGATGGAGCTCCGTATGCCACGGCAAACTGGCTGACACTGACGGCGGCAGTGCACAAATGCTGCGCAGCTAGCGCCATTCGACGGCCAACACCGCGGTTCCTGGTATGTCCGCTGTGCCGTGCGTGTGATCATTGCTTGTACAGCCCTCTCGCAGTGTCAGGAGCAAGTATGGTGGGTCTGACACACCGGTGTCAATGTGTTCTTTTTTCCATTTCCAGGAGTGTAGATGGTGCCTCCATAAGCCCCTTAAGGCCCATCGCAGACCACATCAAATGAAAACAAAAAAAACAAATGATTTGTTTTATTTTCCCAAGCGGGAGGAATTGTGTAATATTCATACTTTGACCCTGTACTGTATGATAGTGAGACTAAGACGATGCTTCTGTTGGGTGCAAAAATGGCCCCTAGCCCAAGGGCCATCCAAAACACTTGACCCTATCTTTCTACCAGCAATAGAATCCGGTTATGAGGCCCCGAAGATATCCTTTGTGTGTGGCGTTTTGGATGATATTATTAGGCAGCGCATTCTGTCGCATGCGTACCGGTAGTTTGTACACACACTTACATAAATTACCTAGATTTTTTTGGTGTTAGCATATAATAACCTTGGAGCACTGTATACCAGGTGTATCAGTAACATTCAGTGCGTAATTTACTGCTGTGGTGTTCCCTGTGGGACAGCCCATTTATATTAATTAGGCACTTCACCAAATGTGAGTGGGCCTGTAGGAGCGTGCGCATGCGTGTTTGTGTGCCGAAGGCAGTGAAGGGCCCGGCGCCCGCTGCCTGCCGGCTGGTGCCTGCCCCCTGACCCGGGATCGCCTTGGCCGAGTATCGCCCAATTACGGCGCAGCCACGGGCGACCCACTTGCAGGCTGTGGCCGGCTTTCACATGCGCGGCACGCTACAGTCTACACTGCCTAGCTAGCTAGCGCCCGCCCCGATCCGGCGCTAATTCCCGCGCCGGCCATTAAAACCGCGCAGCGCGTGTTGTGGCATAAAGGAGCCGTGACCCCAGCGCCGGTGAGGAAACTGGCAGCTGCATAAATTGGCTGGCTCCTAATTTACCTCTCCCGGGGTACTCCGAGCGAGACAAGGGAGACTGTGCAGCTCCACGTGCTTTGCATAATCTGTGGGCGGACATCGCGAGTCGTAAAGAAGCAGGGCACCTTGGAAAAACAGGCAGGCTTACAGTGGTCAGTCTGCACATCGAAGCTGCAACGACGGAAATAAAAAAAAAGGTTAATGGGTGGGATTGCTGACGGCTTTGCTGTTCAAAATGGCACTGAGCACTATGGGACTTAACATCTGTGGTCATCAGTCCCCTAGAACTTAGAACTACTTAAACCTAACCAACCTAAGGACATCACACACATCCATGCCCGAGGCAGGATTCGAACCTGCGACCTTAGCGGTCACGCGGTTCCAGACTGAAGCGCCTAGAACCGCACAGCCACACAGGCCGGCGGCTTTGCTGTCCTCTGTTGAATGCAATGAACAGTGTAATGAGCACAGAACGCGTGCTATGCGTGAAGCGTTCAGTGAATTCGAAAGTATAATTCTATGTACCGATTTGACAGAAAATCCTAGAAAGTTCTGGTCTTACGTTAAATCAGTAAGTGGATCGAAACAGCATATCCAGATACACTGGAATGATAATGGCATTGAAACAGAGGATGACACGCGTGAAGCTGAAATACTAAACACCCTTTTCTAAAGCTGTTTCACAGAGGAAGACCGCACTGCAGTCCCTTCTCTAAATCATCACACGAACGAAAAAATGACTGACATCGAAATAAGTGTCCAAGGAATAGAAAAGCAACTGAAATCTCTCAACAGAGTAAAGTCCACTGGACCTGACGGGATACCAATTTGATTCTACACAGAGTACGCGAAAGAACTTGCCCCCCTTCTAACAGCCGTGTACCGCAAGTCTCTAGAGGAACGGAAGGTTCCAAATGATTGGAAAAGAGCACAGGTAGTCCCAGTCTTCAAGAAGGGTCGTCGAGCAGATGCGCAAAACTATAGACCTATATCTCTGACGTCGATCTGTTGTAGAATTTTAGAACATGTTTTTTGCTCGCGTATCATGTCGTTTTTGGAAACCCAGAATCTACTCTGTAGGAATCAACATGGATTTCGGAACCAGATATCGTGTGGGACCGAACTCGGTTTATTTGTTCATGAGACCCAGAAAATATTAGATACAGGCTCCCAGGTAGATGCCATTTTCCTTGACTTCCGGAAGGCGTTCGATACAGTTTCGCACTGTCGCCTGATAAACAAAGTAAGAGCCTACGGAATATCAAACCAACTCTGTGGCTGGATTGAAGAGTTTTTAGCAAACAGAACACAGCATGTTGTTCTCAATGGAGAGACTTCTACAGGCGTTAAAGTAACCTCTGGCGTGCCACAGGGGAGTGTTATGGGACCATTGCTTTTCACAATATACAGGGTGTTACAAAAAGGTACAGCCAAACTTTCAGGAAACATTCCTCACACACAAATAAAGAAAAGATGTTATGTGGACATGTGTCCGGAAACGCTTAATTTCCATGTTAGAGCTCATTTTAGTTTCGTCAGTATGTTCTGTACTTCCTCGATTCACCGCCAGTTGACCCAATTGAAGTAAGGTAATGTTGACTTCGGTGCTTGTATTGACATGCGACTCATTGTTTGGGCAGACATTGTTGGTGATGTGTTAATTGGGCCCCATATTCTTCCACCTGCGCTCAATGGAGCACGTTATCATGATTTCATGCGGGATACTCTACCTGTGCTGCTAGAGCACGTGTCTTTACAATACGACACAACATGTGGCTCATGCACGATGGAGCTCCTGCACATTTCAGTCGAAGTGTTCGTGCGCTTCTCAACAACAGATTCGGTGACTGATGGATTGGTAGAGGCGAACCAATTCCATGGCCTCCACGCTCTCCTGACCTCAACCCTCTTGACTTTCATTTATGGCGGCATTTGAAAGCTCTTGTCTACGCAACCCCGGTACCAAATGTAAGGACTCTTCGTGCTCGTATTGTGGACGGCTGTGATACAATACGCCATTCTCCAGGGCTGCATCAGCGCATCAGGGATTCCATGCGAGAGAGGGTGGATGCATGTATCCTCGCTAACGGAGGACATTTTGAACATTTCCTGTAACAAAGTGTTTGAAGTCACGCTGGTATGTTCTGTTGCTGGTGGTTTCTATTCCATGATTAATGTGATTTGAAGAGAAGTAATAAAATGAGCTCTAACATGGAAAGTACGCGTTTCCGGACACATGTCCACATAACATATTTTCTTTCTTTGTGTGTCAGGAATGTTTCCTGAAAGTTTGGCCGTACCTTTTTGTAACACCCTGTATATAAATGACCTAGTACATAGTGTCAGAAGTTCCATGCGGCTTTTCGCGGATGATGCTGTAGTATACAGAGAAGTTGCAGCACTAGAAAATTGCAGCGAAATGCAGGAAGATCTGCAGCGGATAGGCACTTGGTGCAGGGAGTGGCAACTGACCCTTAACATAGACAAATGTAATGTATTGCGAATACATAGAAAGAAGGATCCTTTGCTGTATGATTATATGATAGCGGAACAAACACTGGTAGCAGTTACTTCTGTAAAATATCTAGGAGTAGGCGTGCGGAACGCTCTGAAGTGGAATGATCATATAAAATTAATTGTTGGTAAGGCGGGTGCCAGATTGATATTCATTGGGAGAGTCCTTAGAAAACGTAGTCCATCATCAAAGGAGGTGGCTTACAAAACACTCGGTCGACCTATACTTGAGTATTGCTCATCAGTGTGGGATCCGTACCAGGTCGGGTTGACAGGGAAGATAGAGAAGATCCTAAGAAGAGCGGCGCGTTTCGTCACAGGGTTATATGGTAAGCGTGATAGCGTTGTTGTATGATTATATGATAGCGGAACAAACACTGGTAGCAGTTACTTCTGTAAAATATCTAGGAGTAGACGTGAGGAACGATCTGAATTCTAATGGTTATATAAAATTAATTGTTGGTAAGGCGGGTGCCAGGTTGAGATTCATTGGGAGAGACCTTAGAAAATGTAGTCCATCAACAAAGGAGGTGGCTTACAAAACACTCGTTCGACCTATACTTGAGTATTGCTCATCAGTGTGGGATCCGTACTAGGTCGGGTTGACAGGGAAGATAGAGAAGATCCTAAGAAGAGCGGCGCGTTTCGTCACAGCGTTATATGGTAAGCGTGATAGCGTTACGGAGATGTTTAGCAAACTCAAGTGGCAGACTCTGAAAGGGAGGCGCCCTGCATCGCAGTGTAGTTTGCTATCCAGGTTTCGAGAGGGTCCGTTTCTGGATGAGGTATCGAATATATTGCTTCCCCCTACTTATACCTCCCGAGGAGATCACGAATGTAAAATTAGAGAGATTGGAGCGCGCACGGAGGCTTTCCGGCAGTCGTTCTTCAAGTGAACCATACGCGACTGGAACAGGAAAGGGAGGTAATGACAGTGGCACGTAAAGTGCCCTCCGTCACACACCGTTGGGTGGCTTGCGGAGTATAATGTAGATTGAGAATAAAGAAATTCGACAATAATAAAGAGTAGCAGAAATGAGATCAGCTATAGCGAAGCATATAGGCATCGTGTAAATTGTGCCGCTCATCTCGGAAAGCCTCCGGACACGATAAAACAATTTGCCAAAGTTTACTTTGCATGCCAAATATTTGACAGTATAATGTGCTGTTTCAATTGTTTGTCAAACATGGAGCCGTACTGACGTGTTTGCCAGAATTTTTGACTGACAGATTATTGGAGAAGATGGCGGACGTTGTTAGCGTCGATATTTCGACGCACATGTTTAGTGTAAAATAGTTTTATTACGATATATCTTACTGCATCGTGTGTTTCCACAACTATGGAAGCTAAGATCAAGGATAAAAACAATATTGCTCTGGCTATTATCAAAATGGTAGCGGTGTCACATCTTTCCCAGCTATATACAGGGTGGATTCAACTGCCCCTACCTACAAATTTTATGCAACCCATACCGACTTCAAATACCGCGCGCAAATTTTTATATTGTCTTGACTCGCTACACACAAACTGCTAATCCCCTAGAAAAGAGAACAATACTTTTGGAATAAAATTTAATGAAGTTAAATTTTATGCAGGTATACGTTTCGCTAGGGTCTGTAATTTTCGAATTATTCAAGGAAAACGTACAAAAGTGACCTTCAAACGCGTTTTATTGTGTAACTCTAAAACCGTGGCCTCCAACGAAAACGTATCGCAGTACAAAATTTAACTACCGTACATTAAATTTCCTGCAAAAGTGGCCTGCTCATTTTTTCTGTAGGACTAATAGCTTGCGTGTAGCGAGCGAGAGAATACGAAAATCTCGAGCGTCGTTTTTAAAGGCGTTCCAAGTTGCATAAAACGCATAGCTAGGGGCAATTGAATCAGCCTCTATTAAGCAGAAGAGGTTTAGAAGAAAATCAGTATTCTACGCATAACATACAAGTCGGAGTGCAATCAATCTCCAGTTCTTCCACAGATGATGGGGGCTATATGCTTCCACGTTGTGGTACATTAATTGTCATTAGAGGACGAAGCAAAAGAGAATAAATTTTCGCACATGGTACCTGTCCTTGTCTCTGCTTTTTCAATATGAGGACGAAGTAACTCTAAACAAGTTGGTAAAAGTGTCACTATCGATCTGCAATAGTTGACGTAATTACCAGGTTCCGAGTATTACATTTCCTTTCTCTCATTTTAAACTATTCCCTGGACTAGTGTCTTGTTTTCGTCTTCTTTAAACACGGTACCAAAGCCAATGCCAGAAATACTACGTCTGCATTTGTGACCATTCTCATTATTGTAAAAATACTAAAGCGAACAGCGTCAGCTTTAAAGTGAAGTTAACTGACAAATTTGTTTGTACGTGTACGGTCTTGTTTGACAAATCCACTGGTAGGTAAGGGAGAAGTTTACAAACGTGCAAATGGTTCAAATGGCTCTGAGCACTATGGGACTTAACTGCTAAGGTCATCAGTCTTGACAAACGTGTTTGATCGTTTACAGGGAGGGATCTTAAGAGTGCGCGTGTTCTGGCTGCGGCTCCGTGTGGAGGAGATGGAAGCAACATACGGTTACACGATAAATCAGTCAAATCTAATGTGCGTAAATTCCACTAAACACCTAGGAATTACAATTACGAACAATTTAAATTGGAAGTAACATGTAGAAAATGTTATGGGGAAGGCAAACCAGAGGCTGCGTTTTATTGGAAGAATAGTTAGAAAATGTATTCTTTTGGAGTAGGTCTGGTATCCTTATCAGATAGGATTAACGTAGTACATAGAGAAAGTTCAAAGAAGAGCAGAACGTTTTGGTTATCGAGAAATAAGATGAGATGATACAAGATTTGTGGTCGACAACATTAAAACAAAGCCGTTTCAGACACAAAATTTCTCATCCGAATGCGATGCGAAATTATTTTGTTGACGCCGACCTACATTGGGAGAAACGATCATCATAACAAAATAAGGGAAGTCAGAGCTCGCACGGAAAGATATAGGTGTTCGTTTCATTCGCGCGCTATTCGAGATTGTAATAACAGAGAATTATTGTGAAGATGGTTCGATGAACCCTCTGCCAGGCTCTTCAGTGTGATTTGCAGAGTATCACTGTAGATATGGATGTAGATGAAATGGCGCGTAACGTGTTGCCGCACTCTTCCAAATATCTGTGTGCAGAGGATAACGACAGGTAGATGAGAAGCTGCGAATCAGTTTCTCTGGAGTTTTATTGGAGTTCCATACACCAACGACATCACTTAACCTCTAGAGAAAAATTCCAGAGAAATGATAAACGGCGATCGCGGTGGGCCTAAGACAAGTCCTCCCATTGAAATCTCTCCTTTCGGACGTCGAAATGGATTGATCATCGTCGTGTCGAAAACACATCCTCTCGTGGACAACACTATGTACAGTCCCCAATACATGTGGCACAACATATGGATTGAACAACGGGTAACGTGCGCCATTTAAATTGGTGACGACAAATAAGGCCATGTTAATTGAACTTGCACAAGACCCCAGCGCACAATTTGACAAGCAACCGTTGCTGTCGACCCGTAGTGAGCGTGGCGTACAGTCTATACGCTGCTGTTCTAGCGCTTGAAAACAGTTGAAAGAGAACTCACACTTGAACAGTAGCCTACACGCTGACAGAACTCAACTGTGGAATAATTGGACTCTAAAGGTTTGCGGCACCCAGTCCATTGCATCATAATTATTAGATGCGTTAAAAATATGTAATAATGGATTGGTAGTTAAATGGTAAAGTGTGTTCGAAGTTCATGCAAATGAGCATGCGCATAGATGAACTTCGAGAAGAGGCACGTCATTCCGCCCACATAAAACTTCAACAGATTATCTACTGTGGCTTGTAGTGTGAAGACTCTGCGCAGAGTCCAAGGTGAACATTATTTTCACCAAGCTATTTGATTAAATTATGACGGACAATACCAAGAAAAGCGTTTCCGAAGAAGAGAAATTTGTTAAGGTGTAAGGTGAATACAACTGTTACGCAGTTTCTGAGCAGGTATTTGTTTGGAGTCTAGTCTTCAATAAAAGTAAAACATGACAGTTTACCATTGAGACAAGGAGAAAATATTCGGCCGACCCACACCTCACCCAGCGCCATGTATCCACAGTCCCTTTCCGCGTCCTCGATGCTCGCTTCTTAGAGATTCCCACCGGAGGTCGCACATAATTGTGCAACCGCATTGAATGTGGCGGATCCATTTCCCATGGAGGCGAATCATTTATATGATGCGTGGTGTGACGTGGAATCCTCAGTGGAAACATATTATGCAAATTGGAGAGGACGGGGACGTGTCCGAAAGAATAGACACCGCGCATCATATAATTGATTCCCCTTAATGGTCAATGGATCGACAACATTCAGTGCGGATGCACTCTTACGCCTTACCTCCAGTGGTAGTCCCTAAGAAGTGAGCATGAAGGACGTGGACAGGGTCTGTGGATAGGTGGCACTGGGTGGGGATGTGGGTCGATCGACATGCGTGCCGAGATAGTCCGCACAGTCACGATAAACATTGTGTTGGATGGTTACCGCAAATGCCTTGCAGGAGATCCCGGGTGCGAATCCCGGTCTGGCACACATTTTCGCTTTTCGCCGCTGATGCCGCCCAAATTCATGAAGCAGCTGATATCAATAATCCATTGCCTTTCCTTACCTTTCTCCCCTCTCCTCCTCCAGTTTGCATGTGTTACATAGCTGCGGATTCCGCTTGGTGTCTTTTCTTACGGAAATGTCCGAGAGAACAGACACCACGCATCATAAGAGAAGAGAAAAGCTTTTCGAATGCGCTGTTACTGAAGAACGTCGAAGATTAGACTGGTAGACGGCTAACTAATAAGATCCTCAACCGGAGATATAGGAACTGATTAAAAGAAGGTATCAGTTGGTACGACACATCTTGATCCAACAAGTAATCGTCTATTTAGTAATGGAGGCAAGTGTGGCGGTGGTCGGTGAGGGAGGCGGGGGGGGAGGGGGGGGGCAGGTTAAAATTGTGCAGCTCGACCAACGTTCAAATACAAGAAGCAATATCAGATGAATTCATTGTGGTAGTTACGTAGAGACTTATCAAGAGATTTGTACAAGATAAAGGGGAAAGCTGCATCAAACCAACCTTCGGACTGAAGACCACACCAGGAAGAAGCTCCATATTTACAAGGGAACCTCCCCACGCACCCCTCTCAGATTTAGTTATAAGTTGGCACAGTGGATAGGCCTTGAAAAACTGAACACAGATCAATTAAGAAAACAGGAAGAAGTTGTGTGATGAAAAAATAAGCAAAATATACAAATTGAGTAGTCCATGCGTAAGATAGGCAACATCAAGGAGAATATGAGGGCAGGATTGCCATGGTCCCGTGGTTAGCGTGAGCAGCTGTGGAACGAGAGGTCCTGGGCTCAAGTCTTCCCTCGAGTGAAAAGTTTACTTTCATTATTTTCGCAAAGTTATGCTCTGTCTGTTCGTTTATTGACGTCTCTGTTCACTGTGATAAATTTAGTGTCTGTGTTTTGCGACCGCACCGCAACACCGTGCGATTAGTAGACGAAAGGGCGTGCCTCTCCAATGGGAACCGAAAACATTTGATCGCAAGGTCATAGATCAACCGATTCCTCCACAGGAATACACGTCTGGTATATTCTATACGACACTGGTGTCGGCATGTGCGTCACATGACAGGAATATGTTGTCGACCCTCCTAACTTGTACACTTGGCGAATGGGTAGAAAGATTCTTCTACCTTGCCCGATTCAGGTTCTCTTGTGGATGTGATAATCACTCCCAAAAAAGTGATGAAAACATAAGAGTTTGTCACATAAACTGCAACAAATGAATGCAACAGTTTCACAGTAGCACAGTTTTCCCTGTGCCCAGTCAAAACATATGTTTTTAACGTTTTCAAAATTTTCCGTGTGTAGAGCGTCAAATCCTGCGTATGTCCATGCAAATCTGACCATGTCCTGGAATTTTGGGGAGCGAAGTTGATTATGTGTGAGTGTCTGAACTTTGATAATTGTCTGAAAATAAAAAATTAAACTTTTCACTCGAGGGAAGACTTGAACCAAGGACCTCTCATTCCGCAGCTGCTTACGCTAACCACGGGACCACGGCGCTCCTCAGCTCACATTTTTCTTGATGTTGCCTATCTTCCACATGGACTACTCAGTTTGTATATTTTGCTTATTTTTTTCATAGTTCCACACAACTTCTTCCGTTTTCTCAATTGGTCTGTGTTCAGTTTTTCAAGGCCTATCCACTGTGCCAACTTATAACTAAATCTGAGGGGGGTGCGGTGGGGAGGTTCCCTCGTTAGCAATACTGACCAGTTTATAGCTTTCGCTCCCTTTCAAGCGCACAAGTGCATGTGGACGTATCCTTCTAGCAACTTGTCATGTTCATTCAAACAAGGCGAGGCGGTCGATAGACGTAGCACCGGGAAGACTAATCCCTGAGTTAAAGCGCGGGATAGGCCAGCAGTGCGAAATAATGTGCGGTACTTACTTTACACAAACAACATGACGTCTTTCTTTGTATTTATAGAGGCTGCAGTGCCCATTCGGAAGAAATCAGCCACATGATAGTGCAGTGCAGCAGGAGGGGGAATGGATAGACGTCAAGTTTGTTATAGGTTGTGACACATAACGAAGCAGACAAATGCAGTAAGTTTACAGAACAGAAGCTGGGGGCAGGGAAGTGTTTTCGACTGGCGCATTTGGTCTGGGAACTGAAAGGAAGCTGCTGATGACGCACAACCTTCGTGAATCCCCGACATACGTAACGACAGGCAACAACGAGCAAACACGGCAGACACTGGCACAAAATCGGCCACTGTCACTGAGACTAATGTCCTAGAAACTAAGTTAACCTCAACAACAACAAATTTGTAGGAAGGAGGACGATCTGTTCTCGATTTATGCTGCATAAGTTGACCAACGAGTAGAACTAAAAATGGGTGTCAGCATCGCATTTTGATGGACATCCGAAGCGTCAGCACGTCCATAAATTATGCCAGAAATCTCATATGAAAATTTCAAGCGGATTTATAGACGCCTCGAATCAATTTTTTTCCACATCCAGATTTTTCTTCCCTAGCACCGTCCAGTCCAAACCAGTGCTCCGTCTGTAATGATCTCGTAGTCGAATGGACGTCAAACCCATCTAAGTCTGGTCTCTTAGTGAGTCTGGAAAGTATGGGAAACATGCTGTAGAGGACGATGTCAGTACTAGGCTTATGAATACACCGTAGTAAGATTGAGAAGCATTGTGTAGTACGAGCACGTAAGCATGTGGGTGTATCCAAGAAGGCGCGCGGAGAGAGAGAGAGAGAGAGAGAGAGAGAGAGAGAGAGAGAGAGACAGCGACAGGGAGAGGGTGCCTAATGAACCCTCCGCAGCGAATCGATAATTAGGAGATTCACTACTTAGGCAAGGACTACTTTCGCCACGGGAGGAAAGTACCTCTGAAGTCAACAAAGCATTACATAACACAAACAGTGGAGGGATATCTGCTTTCATTCTGCGAGAAGATGACAAAAAATCGACATTTTTATGTTGGGGCAATGCAGACGTTATTTAGGGGTAAGAAATATAGTAAGCGAGACGAAACATACATTTCCTCTCAAATCGCTGAATCCATATGACAGGACAACTTTAAATGGAGGAAGCACACGAATGTATGTACTTTAGAAAGACAGGCTGGGACTGGACACAGAAAGTTTAAATGAGTAGAAAAGTTCAGATACGTGGAAGATGGACTCAAATGTGTGAGAAGCCAACAAAGAAAGTTGCAGAAACGTAAAATAAACGGCTGCATTCTTAGTATAAGCCCATATGAGACATTACGTAGTGCAAGCAGCGCATCATCTGGGTCGGGAAACCTTGTAACGGGAGTTGTAAGGATCAATGTAAGTAAGCAGATTTTGATGATCAGAGGAAAGGGGGTGGAAAGAACAAGCACCTATACAAGTGTTCCAATTATACAAATAGCGCGGTAAGAAGACAATGATTTATATTCTGTGAAGATTTTATAAGAATTAATGAAAAAATTAGGCAAATCACGCTACCAACGCACAGTAGACACTCACAGTGTACTGAGCTCTGAGTCCGTCGCTGAACAAAACTACAACTCGATTATACTGAAACTCAGGACATTCGAAGAATCCACTAACTCTGAACCTGGGAAACTACGGTCATAAAACATTGTTTCTTGGGGGAAACTAACCACCTATGCCAAATTCGAAGCCTCGTAGCGCAGACAAAATGAATCAGACGATATACTGATCATCAGCAAAAATGTGTGGTTGTGTAAGCTACTTTACTGGAGCCTAGCATGTGGTTACAAAAAGAAAATTTAGGCACTTCAGCCCGGAACTGCGCAGCTGCTACGGTCGCAGGTTGGAATCCTGCTTCGGGCATGGATGTGTGTGATGTCCTTAGGTTAGTTAGGTTTAAGTAGTTCTAAGTGTAGGGGACTGATGACCTCAGTTGTTACGTCACGTAGTGCTCAGGGCCATTTGAACCATTTGAAGGAAAATTTATAACTCCAAACTCACAGACAAAACATACTCAACAATTATAATGGGAGGTCTATTTTATAATGGAAATTATCTTTCTGATATCTTACCTCTGTGACAGGAAAGAGGGAGTTGGTAGTTACCCAGGAGATATCGTCGGCTTCCAGCAGTAACGACAACTGCCCAGGCTCCTCGCATCCAATTGTGGAATACTGTAACTGGCAAACATAGCTCACTTGCCACCCTACTACCCATCCAGACAGTCGCAGATGTTCTTTTCCTACAGTTCTCTATGATGTCAATAATTTCTCTTTCTTTTAAATCGCCATCCTTCTAATCTTTAGTCTACATCTACTATATTAAACAGAACCCACGCTTATGGCCAACATCATAGCAACCATCCCTTTCGCATATATGACATTAGTACTTGTTGTAATGGTTGCCATTAGAGGGCTAATGAGAGTATGTACCCAGACGTTTGGGCAACGTCACATAACACTTCCCCTGACTTCTCAATAACAAACACACCTTTCGGGGAGACAGCAGGGTGGTTAGGATGCAAAGGCTAAAGTGTGAATGGGCCCAGGCGTATGACCACCATCCCAGCACCCCATCACGTGATTGCTCAACTGCAAATGTCACCTTCACAGAGGCGACAACGGAACATTTTGTAATAGATCTAGGTATAAGGTTACATTTGTAGTGCGCTGTTCTCCTATATTGCAGAAAGTAGCCATGTTGTCGTTCTGCTGTCAGTTGGTCCTTAAGAAATGGATTCCAGATTTACTGATAATAATATTTCAGGATGCCCATTATACATGTTTTCTGTTATCGATCTTCCATCTCAGTGATGTCCTTGATCCTGTCTGACAATGCGAGATTTCTGCACCTGTAAATATCTAGTATATACAGGGTGTTAAAAAATATGTCGAACGTTTTTAGAGGTGGTAGTACTCATCGAAAGAAGAAAAAATAAGTTCAATAAACATGGATCCGAAAATGCTTACTTCCTGCGATAAAAACGTTTTTACAGGAAGTGTTCAACGTGGCTTCCATTCATGACGAAGCACCACCCTACCCTCCAGCGTAAGGAATGACGCACCGTTGGAAGTGTACCCTGTTGTTTTTGTACCTGCTAGCACGTATTGAAGAGGAGAACTTGTAGTGTTTGTACATCGTTGATTGGCGTGGCGTGGACAAATTCCTTCAGGCATTTTTCATAACCAAAAATCTAGGAGATTGAGGAGGTTTGGGAAACGGGTGGGCCAACGTGTGCGCCCCCCCCCCCCCCCCCCCACCACCACCACCACAATTCAGCAGTCCTGAGATGTTTGTGTTAATGTTCACGCACATTTGTAACGAAAGTGTGCTGGTGCGCCACATCATGCATGAACTACATTTGTATTCGTTGCTACAATGGCACAGCCTCCAGCAACGTAGACAATACATTAATTGGAAAGTTCAAATAATGCACCTCAGCTCTCCTTTGTGGTAGCACGTATGCCCCTATTAATTTATCGCCAAATACGCCTGCCCAGACGTTGATTGAGAATCGGTGTTGGTGCCCTCTTTCCTGAATTGCTTGGGGATGTACATTTGTACATACAAACAGGTTGTGGAAATTCACAACTCCATCTCTTGTGAACCCTGTCGCATCAATTAATAAAGTCTTGGATGTGAACAGTGAATCTACGGCACACTTCTGCAACAGGAACTGCCAGACCTGCCGTCTGCCATGATGGTCCTTTGGCCTTAGAGCCTGAACGCGCTGTAGATTATATGGGTACAGCATCTGCTCATGAAGTACCGCCCCCCCCCCCCCCCCCCCCCCCCCGGATAAGAGAGTGAGACACGCCTTTATCTGCTGCTAATTGTCGCGAACTGTATGGGTCCTTCAACTGTCAGAAGTGCAAAAGGTACCTATGCCCTCAGACGTTGGAAAAGTTTGCTGAACAGCTTGTCAGAGGGGACTATGCGCTGTGGATATTTTTCAGCGTATAGGACACGGACTCGCAAGCTAAGGACTCGAAGGGTTGCAGGCTAAACCACAGAAGAATCATATCCGCCACTTCACTTGTAGAGCAGTGGGTTTCCATTGCTAACAAGTGGTGGAAGAGAAAAAAATGTGGATGCACTAAGCCATTTGTACGTACAAACAGCGCAATAACAGTAAATAAGTAAGAGAGTCAGCGTTGGGAAGAAGGTAAAACACCATTATACGTACCCAGGGCTGACTGTACTGTACAATAAGGCACACAAATACGACGAAAATTAACGTAGCCTACAACACGACTCGAACCACACCACAGATGCAGATCACCTAATGGTAGTTGGAGTACTGTGAATAAGATATCGTAATATCCTGCCGACACGTTTGACGGAGCGACAATGCAACGACTGTGCTAATATCGGCAACCAAGCGTCACCCATACTTTCCTATAAACACGTGTTTATCTCGGAAATCATGCTTTTCCGGACCCATATTTATTGGACTTATTTTTCTTGTATCGATGAGTAATACCACCTCTCAAAATATTAGACATTTTTTTGAACACCCTGTATGTAGTCTTCAAGAATCTGTCCTTTATCTGTCCCTAAAGCTTTCTTCTTCTATTACACCTTCCAGAGCCTAATTTACTAATTTTATTTTGTAAAATGCATGACATTCAGCAGTCTACAAGTTCTGTGTTATCGCTACCGGTTTCAGTTAGTAACAGTAAAAAGTTAGTAACAGTAGAAATGTTTATATGCAACTTACGAATTCCCGTTTCAGTTTTCCAACCATCTTTCGTATGGATCATCAGATGTCATGACTAGTTGATAAACGCAGGAGGATCGTGCAAACATACCGTCGTTTAACTGTCGCGCAAACTCACGTCTGGAAGACATAGTAATAGGCAGTACTGGTGTACAGCACTAATTAAAAGAGTTGAAAACAAATAAGTCGCCACGTCTGAATGGAATCCCAGTATGGTTTTACAGAGAGTGCCCTAAGGCACGGACTCCTTACTTAGTCTGAATTTAACACGAATCATTCATCCAGGGAAAAGTCCCAAGCGAATGGAAAAAAGCGCAGGTGACTCGTCTATACAAGAAGGGTAAAAAGACGGACTGGCAAAATTACTGACAAATACCCTTAACACTGGTTTGTTGCAGACCTTGACCATATTCTCTGTGGGAATATAACAAACTTCCTTGAGACCGAAAAGCTTCTGTCCATGAATCAACACGGTTTTAGAAAGCGTCGTTCGTGCGAAACTCAGCGTGCATGCCCTTTTCTCACATGACGTCCTCCGCATTGTAAATGAAGTGCAAAAGGCAGATTCCATATTCATAGACACGGTGCCCACTGCAGATGTTGACGAAGGTCCGAGCACACGCAATAGATTCTGAGCTGTGTGAGAGACTCGAAGACTTTTCAAGTAATAGAAGCCGGTACGCTCTCCTCGACAGCGAGTGTTCATCAGAGAGAAGGGTATCGTCATGAGTGCCCCTGGGAAGTACGATAGAATCTAAAATGTATTGTATTGCATTTTATAGTTTTAGCTGTTTGTGTGTCTGTGAAATATAATGTGATATTCTGACCGAAGTTGTCGCTGTCTGATTGGTTGCAGGTTCGTGAAATTAGCAGCATTACTCACTTAAAACCTTTCTCATAGGTTCTAATAATGAATGGGAATAATGATATTTAGTGGAGTCTCACCTAATAAATGTTCATCGGCGAAAACCCACTTATTTTTTCTTTGATGAATTAATGCTTCCCTGCTAATACAATGACGATGAACATATCCTTTGTTTAATTAATCGCCGATCAACCTTTTGTTTTCTATCCTGACCAAGCCCACAACAGAAGAACCTCTAATCATCTAATCATGCTCTCTCAGAGAAAATAGTTAACCATTGTCCAATAATGTGAATGCAGTCACAGAGTAATGCTTTACTTTCCACTCTCGCTACACAGTTTTTACACACAAACACATAGAACAGAAATGATAAGTATGTATAAACGAACTGTGGATAGCGAGATCAGCATTCTGCCACTGTTTGCTGATGCCTCTGAAGTAAACGGAAAAGTATCGTCGTCGAGTGGACTGTTGAACGATTACGGGATGGCTTGTGGTGTGACGAATCGCACCTTGCTCTAAATGCAGAAAAATTTAGCTAATACCGCTCAGTAGAAAAAACAATCCTGTAATGTACGAAGACAATAACAGTTACGTGCTGCTTGACACAGTCACAATCACTTCAAATGGTTCAAATGGCTCTGAGCACTATGCAGCTTAACTTCTGAGGTCATCAGTCGCCTAGAACTTAGAGCCGTTGAGGGCTTTTTTTGTGTTATATTACATGTGGTGTTGCAGGATTCACTATTCAACAAGTCACAAAGATAAGTAAACCTTTTTAACTCATTTGTGTGGCTTCTTTACTACAGTGTAGTAGAGCCTTCGTTCTCCTATACTGTTACCTGACGCCAGCCGGGGTGGCCCAGCGGTTCTAGGCGCCACAGTTTGGAACCGCGCAACCGCTACGGTCGCAGGTTCGAATCCTGCCTCGGGCATGGATGTGTGTGATGTCCTTAGGTTAGTTACGTTTAAGTAGTTCTGAGTTCTAGGGCACTGATGACCTCAGAAATTAAGTCTCATAGTGCTCGAAGCCATTTGAACCATTTTTTGTTACCTGACACTGAAGCATAGCTGTGTAATCGTGGCAAGGAGAAATTGTCTTAGCGAACCATTTTTCGTTACCTGACACTGAGGCATATCTGTGTAATAGTGGCTGGGAGAAATTGTCTTAGCGGTGTGTACTGCACCAGAAACAGTTCCAGCAACTCAGATTTTGCCTGCCGTAACCACAGTGGCAACTCGGCCCTCCACAGCAGTAGCGACGAGGCCTTTACCCAAGCTGGCGACGAGGCTTACAAAAATTTGTAAAGAGACCTATAGGACTAGTGCTGCGACCCATTTCTCGATTAGTGTTCGAGTGTTTGAGATCCTTGCCGGATCGCAGAATAAAGGGAAACGTCGAAGTCATTCAGAAATGCGGTGCTAGATCAACACGCGAGTATTACGGAGCTACTTCGTGGGCTCAAATGTGAATCGCTGGAAGACGATGTTTGTTTCACGAAACTCTATTAAAGAAAGTAGAAAACCGGTATTTGAAGTTGTCTGCAGAATGATTCTTCTGCCGTAAACGTACCTTTCCGCAGTAAAAGGCCACGAAGATAAGAGGTTTGTTGGTTGCTTGGTTGGTTGATATGTCGGAGGAGACCAGACAGCGAGGTTCAAAATAGTTCAAATGGCTCTGAGCACTATGGGACTTAACTTCTGAAGTCATCAGTCGCCTAAAACTTAGAACTAATTACACCTAACCTAAGGACATCACACACATCCATGCCCGAGGCAGGATTCGAACCTGCGACCGTAGCGGTCCTCGGTTCCAGACTGTAAGCGCCTAGAACCGCACTGCCACTTCTGCCGGCGACAGCGAGGTCATCGGTCCCACCGGATTAGGGAAGGACGAGGAAGGAAGTCGGCCGTGCCCTTTCGGAGAACCATCGCAGCATTTGCCTGAAGCGATTTAGGGAAATCACGGAAAACCTGAATCAGGATGATCGGACGCGGGTTTTGAACTGTCGTCCTCCCGATGCGAGTCCAGTGTGAAGGTAAGAGAAATTAGGGCTCGTGCGGAGGCACATAGGATTGTTCCGTTGCTCCTTTTGCCACTGGAAGAGGAAAGGAAATGCCTAGTACAAGTAAAAGGTGTTCTCCACCATGCACGTTGCTGTAGCTTGCCCATTATAAATGTAGATACTGGAGCAGTGCCCGAGAATTGTTCGCACTGACGCACTGCGTGCAATTTCCTTTACTGATGCGATGCTCTTGCCACGAATCTAAGACTTCCCCATTCAGTTACGGGTGGGGCAGAGCGCTCTCCCGGCGTTCAGCTGTCCCGTTAAGTGTCGGCTGAGCGGCAGTGACCGTGGACCAGTGAGTGGGTAACTGGCGAGCCAGTGGAGTGCGACGGCCGTGACTGCTGCGTTCGTTCCAGCCGGGTGGCCAGACGGACTGCCTTGCGACACCGGCTGACTGACTGCGGTCGACGGGGTGCCACGCGGCCGACGAACGGCGGTAGGTGACGGTCTTGACCCCGGCCAGACAGACACACGCCAGCTGCGGCGATCCGCAGCCTCCGGGCGGCCAGCGGGAGCGCTCCCTGCTCAACCCGACTCTGCAGGCGCTCTCCGAATCTGGTTCCGTAAGCAAATAACGATATAAGACGACAAATGTTGCAACAAACACTGACTGAGACTACGGCAAGAAAAAAAAGGAATAAAAGTGAGATAGTTTTTAAACATTCATCCTTCTTTACCTCCTCTGCATTACTGCAGATGACGTGTCACGGAACACATTTGTACTATACATGCAGTACACGTGAGGTGCCTAGTTGTTCCCACTGCCCTGTGTGGAATACATAAGTTCTTGTACACTTCACTAACCTGCTGTCTTCATGATGATGATGTCCCCAGCACAGGTCGTGGATTCTTTTCCTTGAGGCTGAAATTAACTTCGCAAGGAACTGCTGCTACGAATAAACTATAACTCATTTGGGATGCCATTCGGGTTTTTGTTGATATAGACACGAGAAACTGTTCTTGATCACAACGTATTGAACATATCTTTCCGCAGTCATTATATCTGGCTAAAATAACATGAAATACATCCTGCCATAGACAACATGTCTGTCTACTCGAACCGTTAGAACTGGAGGATAAAATTACATGAATCAAATACTACAATTACAGACAACATGTCTGTACCTAGCGACGGTCGGAACTGTAGTAAATAAAATTGCATGAAACAAATACTGCTATAACAGACAACATGTCTGTCTACTCGAACTGTCAGAACTGGAGAGCCGGACTGCCTGAGACACGCGCGCCAATCCAGCAAGGCGTGACCCGAACGCCACCGAAGTGCATCGGCAGTAATATCGTCAGTCTATTGTTTCAGTAATACTTTGAGTTTAATAATTTTGAAATGACTGATTGATAGCTGGCTGTTGACAGATGTTTATTTTAAAAAATGAAGTAATTTGGATGACAGGTTTAATTAATAATAG
This sequence comes from Schistocerca serialis cubense, assembly GCF_023864345.2. NCBI lineage: Eukaryota > Metazoa > Arthropoda > Insecta > Orthoptera > Acrididae > Schistocerca > Schistocerca serialis. The sequence continues at coordinate 373,883,078 of NC_064643.1, read as the reverse complement.
CAACTAAAGTTTAACGTTTTGGCGCCCTACCGCCGAACACAGCAGCCAATCACAGAGCAGCAGCCTCACGCAGGCGGTCTTCCTCACGGGAATGGTACCGAATCTAACATCTGTCACCGGTACCTCATCCCACACTGCGTCATCTTTATGCTTCTTGCATCTCCATTGCCCTGGAAATAGCTTCCTTGAGCCTAATATGATGGCTGAATAACCCAGAAATATTACGATACAGTGGTGAAGACCGTGGACTGTGAAATACCTAGCAGTAACCATCCGGAGCGACCTTAAATACACTGAAGCGCCAAGCAAACTGGTATAGGCATGCGTATTTCAAATACAGAGATATTTTAACGGGCGGAATACGGCGCTGCAGTCGGCAACGCCTACCTGAGACAACAAGTATCTGGCGCACTTGTTAGATTGGTTACTGCTGCTACAATGGCAGGTTATCAAGATTTAAGTGAGTTTGGACATGGTGTTATAGTCGGAGCACGAGCGTTGGGGCACAGCATGTTCGAGGTAACGATGAAGTGGGGATTTTTCCCGTACACCCATTTCACGAGCGTGGCGTGAGTATCAAGAATCCAGTAAAATATGAACTCTCCTACATTGCTGTGGCTGGAAAAAGATCCTGCAAGAACGGAACCAACAACGAGTCAAGAGAATCATTCAAAGTGACACAAGTGCAACCCTTTCCTATATTGCATAGATTTCAATCATGAGCCATCAATAAGCATCATTCAAGGAAACATCATCCATATGTGCTTTCGGAGCCGAATGGCCACTCGTGTACCGTTGATGACTGCACGACACAAAGCTTTACGCCTTGCATGGGCCCGTCAACACCGACATTGGACTGTTGATGACTGGACACATGTTGCCTAGTCGAACAAGTCTCGTTTCAAAGTGTATCGAGAAGATGGACGTGAGCACGTATGGAGACAACCTTGGTGACTGCACGACACAGAGCTTTACCTCTCGCATTGGTCCATCAACACCGACATTGGACTGAGTGATAACTGGAAACATGTTGTCTGGTCGGACGATTCTCGTTTCAAATTGTGTCGAGCGGATGGTCGCGTGCGCGTATGGAGACAACCATGATGACTGCACGACACAAAGCTTTGCGCCTCGCGTGGGCCCGTCAACACCGACATTGGACTGTTGATAACTGGAAACATGTCTGGTCGCACGACTCTCGTTTCAAATTGTAGCGAGCGGATGGTCGCGTGCGGGTATGGAATCCAAGGACCCTGTATGTCAGCAGGGGACTGTTCAAGCCGATAGAGGCTCTGTAATTGTGTGTGGCGCGTGAAGTTGGAGTGATATGGGACCCCTGATACGTCTATCAGGTCAATGCGACATCCCACACATACAAAATTGCTACAGAGTGGCTCCAGGAATACTCTTCTGAGTTTGAACACTTCCGCTGGCCACCAAACTCCCCATATATTAACATTATTGGACATGCATGGGATGCCTTGCAACGTGCTGTTCAGAAGAGCTCTCCAACCCTCGTACTCTTACGGATGTATGGACAGCCCTGCAAGATTCATGGTGTCAATTCCCTCTAGCACTACCTCAGGCATTAGTTGAGTCCATGCCACGTCATGTTGCGGCACTCCTTAGTGCTCACGGGGGCCTCCTGATATTAGGCAGGGGACCGGTTTCTTTGGCCCTTCAGTGTATATTCAATATGCAGGTCCAAGGCACTCTTGTTATTACGTATTTTACGAACAAACGATATTATATTAAGTTATGTGAATTGCAACACTGAAACTGAATCTGTTTTCGCAGGACAGAGCGTATCAGGTTGTGGAAAGGGCCAAGGTCAGTTACTGTTAGTTATACAAGAACACTTTGTTCCTCAAACCGATGCACGGTTTTCTCTTTAAAACAACAAAGATCAATTCACGGCTGAGGGCCCAAGTAAGTTCTCCAGAATAAGCTTAAATCATTTCTTTTAAAACACCAGGATTTAGAGTAACGGCTGAGGGCCTTACTTAATTAAAATTACAATATCTTCTCGGCTAAAGGCCGAAATAATATTTCAGATCAGCTAAGGATATTCTTTAAAAGGCAAGCATTTACAAATTCCGGCTAAAGGCCATATTAAGAAAAATTTAAGTTAATTCTTCGGCTGAAAGCCCAGTTAAAAAAATTATCTTCACGTAAAACAAAGAAAGACTAGATATAAGCCTTTACACAGTACAATAGAAAAACATCTTAAGAAAATTTGAATTATCTTGTCGGCTGAAGGCCCAAACAATTACTCAAGAATAATTAAAGACAACCTTAAGATAAACATTTACAGAACACGGCTTTAGGGCCATTTCAAGAATTCAAGATAATTAAAGAGAAACTTTATAGACAAAATTTAAAGCCACAGATTCTGGAAAAAAGCGGTCGAAGGCCTAAGTACAGAGCAACAAGAATTTTAAACGAAACACGGCTGAAGGCCTTATCTTAAAGTTGCTATGAAATTCGCCTGAACGCCATATGCTAAACATAAAACAGACAATATTAATAGACGGCTGAAGGCCTGGCACAGCACATCCGACCAAATAAAATGACAATCACAAACAACGAACAGTGGTGCTCAGAAGTGTTTCAAGGGTCGGCCTGGGGAGGAAACTAACAACAGTCTCACCAACCAACAACCCAATCAGTTCCCTTCCACCAGAGCAACGGCATGACAACCAATAATATCAGCGAGGACGATGATCGCAGCAGGACAATGTCTTAATAATTGACGTCTAAACACAGTCAAAGCACAATAACCGCTCACGGGCAAGCAAACCAGCAACCTAGTGACGCCGGCAAATCGAATTAAAAGAAAAACGAGGCGACAGAACCACAAAAACAAGATGACGACCAATAAACGGCATGACCACGAGCCATGCACGGCTCAGAAACTAATACGATTAACTTACGTAACTTTATCATTTTCCCATTTTACTTACTGAACAACCAGCAGAATTCAAGAAATACAGCGTTCACTCAGGCACATTTGTATTCACCTTTCTGATTTCGTATATGAGAAGAGGTACCTGTGTTCACGCTATTGGTGCTTCTGAAATCCGTTACTCCAGAAAATCACTTGTTCGGTTTGCTCATGCAATCATCATACGCAAACACAACTCATGATTAGACAAAAAAAAAGTCTGTTAGGTAGTTCTGTAGTTCTGCGCATCTGTCTAGCGACAGCTCTTAAGAAGACAAATCACAAAAGCAAACCTGAATTATGATAAAAAAAAAGGTAATCGAAGTAAAGGCAACAGTGGAACTTAATGCCGTACAGGTACCGGTATGGGTATGGCTGACCCTTTCCAACGGAGACGCCGCCGTCGTGGGTTTCCTGTTTACAGCTGTGGCTTAGCGCCAAGTAGCAAGCTGCACATAAAATTCTGTCCTTATTACCTTCAGGGCTTCCTTAGTGTTCTCTCGTTTTACTTCATGCCTCTGCAGGAGAAAATAAAGCATTAACATTACTACACTATAATTTACCCACGCTGTTTCGCAGAGTCTATTTTTTAATTCATCAGACCAGCTCTGATAATAACTGAAGGCTAACTGGTGTTAATACCCCACTCAGGTGTTACTCCGTAAAAGTTGCGTTTGGAAAGGTACCTTAATTTCCATAGCAATAAGTAGTTCTGCAGGCATATTTAGCTGTTTAGTATGCGGAATTTCTTCCCCTGTAATTGTGTGTGTTGGGGGGGGGGGGGGGGGAGAATGTCAGTCTTAGTGTGTATTTGTAACTCATCAGTTAGCTCCGAGAACAGAAGGCCAGATGCAGTAACACTGAAATCGAAGACCTAATTTATATATCGACGCTATCATAGCCTCCGTTTTGTAACGACGACTACACGAGATTGAAGTATCTGGTACTGCATAAATATCTCCCACTGCAGGTGAAACTGCTTAACGACTGGAAGCGGAAATATCGCAATATTTTACTACTTAATAATTGCTAAACAACACTCTTGTCCTGCTTTTCGTTGTAGTTCTAACCAACGTGGGTGTCGGGACATTAGAATACATGTAAGCGTATAAATATTGTAACGGCTCTATTGACATATGATAGTGATAGGAATAGTCTCTGGACGAACACAGGCCTACAAAAAACAAGGAGCTATGCTCGGGTCAGCATCGTCCAATGACTTAAGTACAGCAATTCATCCACGCTGAACAGCATTGCTAGTTCCAGGGGATTTTCAGAACCTACGGACAATAGTGCGCCAGCAACCTCTCAGTGCGACCTGTAGGTCTGTGGTGGTCGCTAGAACAGACAGGGATTCGTTTTACATAGAGCCGTAAAATACCGTTGGCTGCAGGTGACTATCATAAGTAAGCAGTGGCATTGGTCACTTAAAATCATAACCGCGTTACCTGTGCATTAAGCGAGTTGCAGCATATCAGGCGCTGCCTCATTTCTATTACTTCTTTTGCGTATGCGATCAGAGTGTTACTTGTTTCCCCTAGAAACCGGAAGCGCCGAACCGTCTAGAAACTGAGTGTTGGATGTATAAAAGACTGCATGATCTCTGCATAGCTATTTTCCTACCTGTTACCTGAGAACGGCACTTATACCAAAATTGAAATTCTCAATGTGTAATTCAGATTTTATTCTAAAATCGTTGATTTGTAACGTGAAGGGGGAATGTTGTAGTAAAAGAAATACAGATTTATCATATAGCACCAGAAAACACCATTTCCTGAGAAAAAGGTAAAATTAAAAAAAAAGAAACAAAAACATAGCAAACATCGCATCAATACTTGGCCAACCTCATATAAAATATGTTTTTGTTATTCATAAAGAACTTCCACACTTGTCATTGACAGTAACTTCTTGCCTTTTATCATGATGACGAACATCAATAATTATATAATTTCTTTGTATTTGTGCATGTAAACTGTAGTTGAATCAAAAGTAATTGCTTGTCAGAAAAACGCAGAAGTTAACGCAATCATGTACTTCTTATTATTTATAAAATGCAATTTATATTTTAAGGACGTAAAATACACAATGTACTAACACTGAACGATGTGCGATTCCACTTATATCCAAAACAAATAAACAAAAATAAAGAGAAATTGTGGCTCCCAGTTTCACATAGATTCAGTTATGTTTCCTTCCCTACCAGTGCCACCAAAACTACCGGTAATCCTACCGTTTAGTAAGTCATTTTGTGTGCTGTACCAGAACTACTGAACCGTAATTTGATAGAGCGCAAATTTAATTTCACAGAGCCGCGCTGCGTCGCTGCCATGAGTCGCAATTGTGATGAACAGTGCACTGGTGCAGGAGTACCAGCGAACTTACCGTGACGCGTGTTAGCAGTACTCTCGAAACGTGACCTCACCATTCAGTTATTCTAACTCTGTTACTTCAGTAAATAAGACGGAGCCTTAAATCTACACATCAGTTGTCGGCATGTTAAAACGTATTTATTATTTTGACTAACTGTTTTTCTACTTCTACTGCTCATAGAAGACCCTAAAGACTCTAAAAGTTGTTGAAGAGATTAGCTAATTACGAAGCAAGATTACTAACAATGGTTGAAGTGGAGGGGATATAAAATGCACTGTGGCAACAGGAAGAAATGTTTCTGAAAAAGATAAATCTCTTAAAGTAAGTGTAAATTTTAATGTTACGAAATCTTCTCTGGTGGCATTTATATGGAATGTAGCATTATACGGAAGTGAAACATGGATGATGAGCAGTACGGGCGAGAAGAGAACGGAAGCTTTCGAAATTCGGCGCTGCAGATGCAACTCAAAATTACATATGCTAATCAAAATAAGTAACGAAGAGGTACTGAAACGAATTGGAGGCCATTACAACAAATTTGACTAAATGAAGGGACCCACTGACAGGATACGTCCTGACGTACCAAGGAATATTCAATTTGATAATGAAGAGAAGTTTGGTGAGTAAAATTGTAGTAACGGACGATGGATGACTAATGTAAGCAGATTCAAGTGGATGTGCATTACATTTGTTATGCTGAAAAAGAGGAAGGATTAGTATCTAGTGTCATGACGATTAGTTCGTTGGACTCGGACTGTAAACTCAGAATGGGGAAAGATGGGAGGAATCGTACTAGCATTCGTCTTAACTGGTTAAAGGGAAACACGTAAAACCTAAATCTGGATATTCAGTTGGGGATTTGGACAATAGTCCTAGTTATTTAGAGATTAATACATTTGCACAGGATAGACTGGCATGGAGAGCTGTAGCAAACCAGCCTTCGGGCTGCAGACAACAGAAATCTTAGTAAAAGAAATATCGGTGATGGTGGCGTGGGTGGTGATGGTGGTGTTGGTGTCGCTGGTCGTAAGGCTTGTGTCACATACACATGACAAAAATAGCAGTAGTGGTAGTATACGTAGTGTTAGTAGCAGGAGAGTAATCCATGATTTGCTGGTAATATTATATTAGGGTTTCGAACCATTGTAGACAGTAACTTTTGATTTACGGAATTAGATCCGAAAAAGTAATAGTATTTGAGAGTAAGAACATACGTTTATACGTGGAAAAGTGCCCTTCTCCGAGAGAAACTGATGCCATGTAAAACTCATAGTATTTTAAAAGAAGCGGTTGTACCAACAGTAGAGCTAACTATTCATATTTTGGACCTGCAAAAGACACTGATGATGGCACAGAGGTGCCGAAACCGAAACTTATTTTCGTAACAAGAAGTTGTTACCAAAACATGTTTCGGCACCTCTGTGCCATCATCAGTGTGTTTTGCTTATTGAAAACTGTAGAAAGTAAACGTTGTAACTGGTCTAACAAAGTGAGACCTAAAGAAAGTTTTTCTTACCGTGATTTTACAATACATGGTTTTGCAGGACCGTCTGTATGGTATCCTGCACTGATAGCTTGTCATCTGCAAACTAAACGATGTATATGTCAGTTTCATTGGGGAGTTAACACATCCCCTGATTTTTTTTAAAAAAACGTGATTTTCTTGTGGCAAAATGTTTTGCGTATATGTTTGTTATTACTCACGTTTTGTTGTGACTGCTCCTTCTTTTACGTTCTGAGGGCGCTGCATACACATATTAATGTACTTTGTGTAATTCCGTGTTTACAAACGCCTTTCCACTTCACAAAACGCGGTGAACACTATGTTGCTGTGTTTCCTAACACCGTCGGCGTTCATTTGTTCCCGAGAGACTTGGGCACCGAATTTGAATTTTGTTTACTTTTTTCTCTCTCTTTGTGTGTGTGTGTGTGTGTGTGTTTACTACTTCAGCTGTTTGTGTCGCCTATTCTGTAAAGTTCATTTAGTGCATTAAATTATGTACTTTTACAGTGTGTAGTGTTTCCATTTAAAACTCGTTTGCCTTCTGCTATTACCTTCTGTATGTGGAAGTTCTCTTCTAGTGTCAATTCGTGGTATAGGCAGTGGATGGATTTCTGTGGTTTTTAAACCTGTTGCTGTTGTAGTTGGGTTGTAGTTATGAGCTATTGGATGGTCAGGAAGTGGGCTCTGGCTGCTGTTACTTTTTAAGGCCCTGAGGTATTCTGAGTATTTTCTTTTAAATTTCCTGCAATTTTGTCCTATGTATACTGATTGGCATGCGTTGCATGTGAGTTCATATATTACAGATGTGTTGAATTTATCTGTGGATATCTCCTGTGTTCTGGGTTTTTAATGTGCTGTGCTGTCTGTCCTGTGTCCTATTTGAAGTTCCTGTTTGTTCAATATGTTGCCTATTCTGCGAAAAATTTTGTTATTGCAGGTGACTATGTGCCATTTTCTTTCTTGTTTGGGTTCTTGCGCGTGCTCATTGTTCGTACGTTGTATTTTTTTGTGTTGTGTAAGTTTTTGTGCATGTGTTTTTTATTCATTCCTTTTTAGTTTGCAAATTTGTTGGTTTAGTGTCTCTATCGTAGGGGGTTTCTAATCATTTTCCTCTGCTATCTGTTTTATTGTTTTTATCTCCTGCTAATGGGTGTTCTGTTGAATCTGTGGAGCATGAATTTGAAGCTTATGTGCTTGTGAATGGTGATGCTCGCTGTTGTCGGTTTCCTGAATACTGTGAAGTCATAGATGTTGTCCGTTTTTCGTATGGCGAGATCAAGAAAATTTAGTTTGTTGTCTGTTTCTAATGTGAAGTGAATTTTTGGGTATAAGTGGTTTATTTCATTGTGTAATTGTTCTATATAAGTGTGTGTGTGTGTGGTTCATCATTCAGGCATATTATGTGATCGACGTAACAGTACCAGTATATAACTCCATATTTTTATGGTCTTATTATGTATTTGAAGATCCTATTCTCTAAGTTGTTCATGAATATCTTGGCTAGGACTCCAATAGTAGGTATCTCATTGGCAGCCCTTCATGTTGTGAATAAAATTTTATGTTGAAGTTAAATTTGTGCTGTTATGGTCTTGAGTATGGTTGCTATTTCATTAATGTGTGAGACTGGTGTGTTTCTTTGTTGTTCTAGTCTTTTTATGATAATACTAATTGTTTTATTTATTGGAATACAAGTCTACATTGATGTGATATCAAATGATATGAGGCTTCCTGTGTCTGGTACGTATATGTTCCTGATTCCCTCTACTAGTTCCAATGAGTTTCCTAGGTTCCTGTTGTTTTCAAAAGTGTACATTTTCTTTAGTAATGTGTGTGTATGTTGGGCTAGGGGGCAAGGAGCATTTCTGGAGTTGATGACTGGTCTTGTAGGGGCATGTTCTTTGTGTACCTTTGTTAGGGATTTTAGAGTCGATGACTTTGTAATTTTTTGTGTCAATCGTTTTATCTGGCGTTTTGAAAATTTATTTGTGATGTTTTTTACTGTTTGTTGGGTGTTTCTCTGTATCTTGCTGTTGGGCCATTGGTCAGTTGCGTGGTGCTGTTGTTATGGTTCAGAGACACTAATGTTTTTTTCTATGTATTCCTTTTCATTCATTCATAATCACAATAATGTTTCCTTTCTGTGCCCTTGTTAGTAGAAATCAGTAGATATCAGCCCTAAAAAGTAACAGCAACCATTGCACATTTGCTGCCCACCTAATAGCCCATAACCACCACATAACTACATCAGCCACAGCCTATACTACAAACTGCCAATAACTTCCACACACAGAAGGCAATAGCAGAAGGCAAACAAGTTTTAAATGAAAACACTACACTCTGTAAAGGCACATTATTTAACACAATAAATGAACTTGACACACACACACACACACACACACACACACACACACACACACACACAGAGAGAGAGAGAGAGAGAGAGAGAGAGAGAGAGAGAGAGAGAGAGAGAGAGAGACACAGAGAGAGAGAGAGAGAAAGAGAGGGAAAAAGTAAACAAAATTCAAATTCGGCGCCCAGCTCTCTCGGGAACAAATGAACGCCGTCGGGGTTAGGAAACACAGCTACATAGTGCTCACCGCGTTTTGTGAAGTGGAAAGGCGTTTGTAAAAGCGGAATTAGACAAAGTACATTAATATGTGTATGCAGCGCCCTCAGAACGCAAAAGAACAAGGAGCTGTCACAACAAAACGTGAGTAATAATGAACATATACGCAAAAAGAAAATCACGTTTTTTTAAAAAAATCAAGGGATGTGTTAACTCGCCGATGAAATTCACATTTACGTTGTTTGGTTCTTGTCTTACGGTACTGCCACGTCGTTTTTTTATTCAATTTTCTGGCGTCACCAACTTCCTGCCTTATCTGTCGTGAGTGGCAGCAGCAGCGCTTATCGATAAGTGCACTGTCGTACCATCTCTGGAGCGACCGATAGTATTTCCGGGTCGTCGAGTGTCTCGAGTTAAGTCAGGACCCAGCAGTAGTGAAGTCGGGGACGGAGCGCCGGTGAGGCGCGGACAGCCAGTGCTCGCCGACCGCTGGCGACACACTTGAACTGTCCGACGGAAGGAGACTGGAGCGGAAACGACCTGTGTTTGGTCGTTCGGTCGGTCGTCTCATCGGCCGACTTTTATATGGTCCTTTGACCGTTTCCGGGCTTAGGCAGTCGGTCGGTTGGGGCAGAGCAGCGAAGAAGTCTCCGTGGCGCGTAGTCAGGTCGGAGCCGCTGGCGGCGTGCACGCGCGGTTTTTTTTTCGTACATTCAACCATGATGCGTTGTTAAACATATTCACGTTTGTCGGGCTCAACTGAAGCAGAAACGCGAGGCATCCGAATTAACGAAAAGAAATGATCAGCCACTGTAGAGTGCTTTATACTCTTAAGTTATTGGATTGTTTTAATTGTGTACTTCTTTTTGATTGCTCTTTACCGACATCCATTCAATTTTGGGTATCTTCATTGTGCATTTTAGCGTATTTGATATCTCTGGCCCCAATTGTATTTAATTTGTTTGTATGTTATCGACTCCCAGACATGGCCGTCAACCACCTTACTATTAAAGAACCTTAAAATAGTTAGGAATTTCGCTTCACAGTTGTGAACACACAACATCAAAATTTTATCAACCTGTTCGGATTAAGGTTATGAATTATATGTCATAAAGTCATACCTACAGTAAAATATAAGCCTGAATAACGAAAATATAAGATTTCTGTTAGCGATAACATTTCCTATATAGGGAGTGTAGTGAAACCGACATTGAGATCGTTGTCTGATTACGTCAGTCCGTACTGCTGCACTCTTCTGAACTCTGCATGGTGAGCTGGTGTCTTCCTACCTTGCAAGCCGTAGGTTCAACACAGATTCCTTAAACAAACACTGAGTGCCCTTGCGCAGCTGTTGTAGGAAGATAGAGCAGAACCAGTGTCACACGTGTTAGAAATGTTCCTTCAGCCTTGCATGCTTGTGCGAAGGATCATTGCATCGTCCATATTAACAACACAGATACTGCAATATCGAAATAAATTTTCTATGAAAAATTTGTTTGAATTTTTTCTGCTCTGTAAAACCTGGAGAGGAGTTTATTGGACATAAAACAAAAGAGAAGGCAAGAGAGAAGACTTTAATACATAATTTTTGAATTCTATACAGAACTCTTTTGACGAGAGATTTATTAGAGCATGTCAGTCATCATCCCTACGCTACATATGCTACTATCTTCCCTTTATCACGTTGTACAAAGCCAAACCTGCAATCTGAAAATTTTATCAGTTAGTGTAGAATTTCGGTACACAGAAGACAACATACAACTTCGATTGAGGTCTTTGCTATCGGCCTTTTAAGGTGGCGTGCAACAATCTTGGAAGAGATAAATCCACTCACATTATAAAAATGTGTGTGTGTGTGTGTGTGTGTGTGTGTGTGTGTGTGTGTGTGTGTGTGTCATATCTCCTTGTAAACCACCGGACCGATTTCAACCAAACTTAGTACACATATCTTTTACTGTCACGCAACAATCGCTGTAGGGGTAATAATTATCTACCTATTATAGTTCAGGAAGCATGACGCCCCAAACAGTGAGATGTGTGAAAAACTGCAGCATCATGCATGACATTGAAATTTACTTCTCTTAGTATTTGCTATAAATTTTGCAGGCAATATCCACAAATGCCATTAAATGCACATACATATGTGCATCAGGGTACCACATATGCTCAGCAGTTATGACGTCAAAAACTCTGAGGTGTGCAAAACTGACGCAGTGCGCATGACGTCTAAATATAATACTTCTTTTCTGCTAACACTGTTTGCAACTCAATTTGCAGACAGTAGCCTCATATGCCATCGAATGTAACTGCAGAATTATATCATTGTATGACACATATATCAGTAGATATGAAGTCATAAACGCTGAAGCGCGTGAAAAAATACCGCCTCATGCAGGACTTTTAATACATTTATTCTTCAGTATTACGACACTCCTACAGTCGAGTCAACTTAAGGAGATTCCTGAAATCTGGCAGTGCTGTTGACAGCTTTCAGCTGCGAAGTGCAAACGGCTATAGGCGAAAACGATAGACGTCTGCAGAGCTAGATGAGTAGTCATAGAGATGTCTATCAAACCCCATTGTTGACAGGCCAAGCAGCTGCGCCCAGCATACAAAAGCTGTCTGTGATCATTTGTACATGATGCATATTTCTTTGCATGACTGTTTCATAATTTCGCAGGTGCTTTCACAAATACGTGGAAATTAAATTATTTAGATATTTCACTACAACTTCGTTTTTAGGGTTCCACACCTCAATTAGTAAAAACGGAACCCCTATAGAATCACTTTGTTCTACGTCTGTCTGTCTGTCAGACTGTTGGAAACCCTTTTTCTGAGAAACAGACGTATCAAGCTGAAATTTATGTCAATTACTGAGGTCTACGGTCTGTTGGCGGTGTAAAAAAATTGAAGCTTCTATGTCGACGCAGTTCAAAGATACGGTCATTCATGTCACATGTTTTGATAATGGCAAACTCACCTATTGAAACCTACAGGGCTCTTCCCGTTGCCGTATAATTAGGAAATTTGTCGAGATGCGAAATTTCACAGTACAAGCAAAGGAAAGAAGTTTTTAATTTGTAAATATATCACACGAAAAAAATATTTGTTTTGTCATTTGTTATCCGTCTTCAGACTTGAAATTGTACCAGGTGTACCGGTATGAAATGAGCGTTTTTTTGTGAAAATGAAACACTAAATTTGAATTGAAAAGTAAAAACATTTTATTCAAAGTACTTACCATTGCTTTCGATACATTTTGACCACCTTTCTGGCAATTTGTGGACACCACGCCAATAGAAATGTTCGTCTTTTGAAGGAAACCAATCAGACACCCAATTTTCGACTTCTTCGTAGGAATCGAAGTGTTCCTCAGCCAATGCGTATCCCATTGATGAAAACAAATGGTAGTCGGAAGCGACAAGTCTGGTGAATACGGCGGATGGGGTAGCAGCTCCCAGCCAAGTGTTTTGATTGTATCCTGAACCAGTTTTCCTTTGTGTGCAGGCGCATTTCGCGTAAAAAAATTACTTTTCCATGTCTCCTGGCCCATTCTGGTCTTTTTTCGATCAATGCATAGTTCAAGTTGATCATTTGTTGTCTGTAGCGATTAGTATTCACAGTTTCACCGGGTTTTAGAAGCTCATGATACACCACTCCTTTCTGAGCCCACCAAACACAGAGCATTGTCTTTTTGCCGAATCGATTTGGTTTTGCAGTCGAAATTGATGCAAAACCAGATTAACCTAAGATTTTTCCCGTTTAGGATTTTTAAAATAAATCCATTTTTTATCGCCAGTAACAATTCTGTGCAAAATTGATTTTCTTTCATGTCTTCGGAGCAAAATTTGACAAATGGTTTTTCGGATTTCCATCTGTCTTTCATTCAATTCATGTGGCACCCATTTTCCACACTTTTGGATCTTTCCCATAGCTTACAAACGGTCAGAAATTGTTTGTTGTGCAACATTTAGCATTGCTGCCATTTGCTTCTGACTCAAAGTATCATCTTCATCCAATATTGCTTGCAATTCGACGTCTTCGAACTTTTTTGGTGGTCTTCCACGTTCTTCATTTCTTACATCAAAATCATTATTTCTGAACCGTTGAAACCATCTTTTGCATGTTGCTTCTGATAGAGCATGATCACCATATGCCTCGACAAGCATTCGATGCGACTCTGCAGCACTTTTTTCAAATGAAAACAAAAAATTAATGCTTTCCGCAAATCATCACTTTCTGGTACAAAATTCGACATTGTTAACACGATGAAAACATATGATGTTGTTTGGTCCATGACTTGATGTATACTAAATATCTTTGACAGATTTCATACCAACCAAACAAAAAAAAAAATTAAGGCTCGTTAACAACAAATGTTCCCTATCAACACATTTGTATCTTAACGCTCATTTCATACCGGTACACCTGGTAAACGTTCTTGAAATTCTTGAAATCCTTGAGACCAGTATCTTGCGAGTAACAATGTCAATAGCAGAAAAAATATCGACTTTGGGAGTGGTTGAACTGTCTACATGCATAATTTACTTTATACGGAACCTTAGTGTGCGAGTCCTAATCATATTTTTGTTTTCGTTTCTAACTGACAAATAGAAAAATTTATCAGCTTGAAACGACAGGTTTGTCAGCTTGTAACAATAATATAATAAGTAAAAAAATTACGACAAAAGTCAAGAAACTACGACACGCCATAATGAGTGTATGTCAGTGTTTGGGAGGGGGCGGGGGGGGGGGGCAGGGGGGAGTAAAACTTGTGTAGGGAGACCGAAAACTTCAGCATTCAGGTTCAGTCGGATGTGGGTTGCAGAGATGAAGAGGTTTGCATACGAGAGATTAGCGTGGAGAGCTGCATCAGACCAGTCTTCGGGCCGAAAACCATGACGGCAGCGACGCGGACTGAGTGGACGTGCACAATGAGCCGTCCCCGAGGCGCACAGTGAGCGGCAGGTGCCGCCGTGGTGGAGGCCTGCGCGGCGCAGCTTGTGACGGCGGGTCGCGACCCTGCAGATTGACACAATTGGTCGGCCAGCACGTGGCCCGCGCAGCGCAGGCGGCCGGCGCCGCGCCGTCACGGATACCACGCCGCAGTACGGCCACGCCGATCGCCTCTCTCCCTCCCCCCCCCCCCCCCCCCCCACTACCTAACCCCAACCCTGCCACGTGCTCACTGCTCTCTAATTAGTCGGTAGCCGCCTGTCTGCCGCTGTTTCCGCGCAGCCAAACGACGCCGGCCAGAAACATGATACGTCATTTTGTCTGGGTGACAGTTGGGAGCCGAGCAATTACGAGGGTCACTCCAAAAGAAATGCACACTATTTTTTTTAAAAATCCATCTTTCAGTCTACATATTTGAAAGTTTTACAGTGTGTAGATACATCCTTTAGGAACAATATATTCATTTCTCCACATAATCTCCATCCCTCTCAACTGCCTTACGCCATCTTGGAACCAGCGCCTGTATACCCGCACGATAAAATGCTGCACCAACCTGTTGGAGCCACTGTTTGGCAACGTGCACAAGGGAGACATCATCTTCAAACCTTGTCCCAGGAAGAGAGTCTTTCAGTTTCCCAAAGAGATGATAGTCACATGGAGCCAGGTCAGGACTGTAAGGCGGGTGTTTCACTGTTGTCCATCCGAGTTTTGTGATCGCTCCCGTGGTTTTTTGACTGACATGTGGCCGTGCATTGTCGTGCAACAGCAAAACGTCCTGCTTTTACCAATGTGGTCGAACACGACTCAGTCGAGCTCGAAGTTTCTTCAGTGTCGTCACATATGCATCAGAATTTATGATGGCTCCACTTGGCATGATGTCCACAAGCAAGAGTCCTTCGGAATCGAAAAACACCGTAGCCATAACTTTTCCAGCAGAAGGTCTGGTTTTGAATTTTTTTTCTTGGGTGAATTTGCATGATGCCACTCCATTGATTGCCTCTTCGTCTCTGGTGAAAAATGATGGAGCCATGTTTCATCACCTGCCACAATTCTTCCAAGAAATTCATCTCCACCATTCATGTACTGTTACAAAAGTTCGCTGCATACCGTTTGTCTTGTTTCTTTGTGAGCCACTATCAACATCCTGGGAACCCACCTGGCACAAACCTTTTTTAACGCCAACACTTTCAGTATTCTGCAAACACATCCTTCCCGTATCCCAACCTAGCGTGACAATTCGTTCATTGTGATGCGTCTGCCAGCAGTCACCAATTCGTTAACTCCCTGCACATTGTATGGAGTGTGTGCAGTACGAGGCCTGCCGCTGTGAGGACAATCCTCAATATTGCCGTGCCCGCTTTCATCACGCAACCTGCTTGCCCACCGACTAACCGTACTGCGATCGACAGCAGCATCTTCGTACACTTTTTTCAATCTCTTGTGGATGTTTCCCACTGTTTCGTTTTCACAGCAGAGGAATTCTATGACAGCACGTTGCTTCTGACGAACGTCAGATGTGGCAGCCATCTTGAAGACATGCTGTGACGGCGCCACTCACGGGAACAGGTTGAACTAAGTTTGAAAACAAGCGGGAAGGATGTATCTACACGCTGTAAATCCTTCACACATGCAGAATGAAAACTGTATTTTTACAAAAATAGTGTACACTTCTTTTGGAGTGACCCTTGTACTTCATTTACATTCGAATATACGAGGGGAGTTCAATAAGAAATGCAACACATTTTTCCTGAAAGCGAGTTGCTTATGTTCTAATTCCAGTACACCATATTATTACCCACTCTTTTCGCTTCAAATCCCTATTTTCCAACATAATCTCAGTTCAATGTGAGGGGCTGCGAATCTTTACTGGGAGGACCTGAATGCCCACACGGTACCACTCTATTGGTCGACGTCGGAGCCAACGTCTTGCTGTATCAGTAACCTCCCCATCGTCCATGTTCTCCTTCTGGTGGAGTACATCCTTCACTGGGCCAAAGAAATGGAAGTCAGAAGGCGAGGAAACCAGCGGGCATGCACATCTTTGAGTACTCCAACAGGTGGACGAGTGTGGCAGCACTGCCAACAGACACATCTAATTGTGTATCGAGATGTCTGATTGTGATCCGTCTGTCACCTCGAATGAGAGTGTCTGCACGTTCCAACATTGCAGGAGTCACAACTGTGAGGGGCCGGCCAGTATGCGGGGGATCGGACTGGTTCGCGTGACCTTGTTGCGGCGATGACATACACCTCGCCCAAAGGCTCACTGTGCTTTTGTTCACTGCCAGTTCTCCATAGACATTTTTCAAGTGCCTGTGAAATCTGGGATGGTCACGGTGAGCATGGTAATGCATTTTGTCTGTAGTCGATATTATACTGCCAATACTTCATTGTCAGAGCCCCGTCTGCTCGTCGGGGTATACCGCGGGCAGAAAAGTTTAACAGTTCGATGAGACAAGCTGTAAATTTGCGTTGTCATCTCATTAGCATACAACTAGTAAGCTCAAAAGTAGCCCTGAATAATAAAACGTTGGTCCAAGTTAAACGTTTTAAATATCTAGAATGATACGAATGTAGCCACGACGTGGACCAAAAACTTCACTCCTGGAAATGGAAAAAAGAACACATTGACACCGGTGTGTCAGACCCACCATACTTGCTCCGGACACTGCGAGAGGGCTGTACAAGCAATGATCACACGCACGGCACAGCGGACACACCAGGAACCGCGGTGTTGGCCGTCGAATGGCGCTATCTGCGCAGCATTTGTGCACCGCCGCCGTCAGTGTCAGCCACTTTGCCGTGGCATACGGAGCTCCATCGCAGTCTTTAACACTGGTAGCATGCCGCGACAGCGTGGACGTGAACCGTATGTGCAGTTGACGCACTTTGAGCGAGGGCGTATAGTGGGCATGCGGGAGGCCGGGTGGACGTACCGCCGAATTGCTCAACACGTGGGGCGTGAGGTCTCCACAGTACATCGATGTTGTCGCCAGTGGTCGGCGGAAGGTGCATGTGCCCGTCGACCTGGGACAGGACCGCAGCGACGCACGGATGCACGCCAAGACCGTAGGATCCTACGCAGTGCCATAGGGGACCGCACCGCCACATCCCAGCAAATTAGGGACACTGTTGCTCCTGGGGTATCGGCGAGGACCTTTCGCAACCGTCTCCATGAAGCTGGGCTACGGTCCCGCACACCGTTAGGCCGTCTTCCGCTCACGCCCCAACATCGTGCAGCCCGCCTCCAGTGGCGTCGCGACAGGCGTGAATGGAGGGACGAATGGAGACGTGTCGTCTTCAGCGATGAGAGTCACTTCTGCCTTGGTGCCAATGATGGTCGTATGCGTGTTTGGCGCCGTGCAGGTGAGCGCCACAATCAGGACTGCATACGACCGAGGCACACAGGGCCAACACCCGGCATCATGGTGTGGGGAGCGATCTCCTACACTGGCCGTACACCACTGGTGATCGTCGAGGGGACACTGAATAGTGCACGGTACATCCAAACCGTCATCGAACCCATCGTTCTACCATTCCTAGACCGGCAAGGGAACTTGCTGTTCCAACAGGACAATGCACGTCCGCATGTATCCCGTGCCACCCAACGTGCTCTAGAAGGTGTAAGTCAACTACCCTGGCCAGCAATATCTCCGGATCTGTCCCCCATTGAGCATGTTTGGGACTGGATGAAGCGTCGTCTCACGCGGTCTGCACGTCCAGCGCGAACGCTGGTCCAACTGAGGCGTCAGGTGAAAATGGCATGGCAAGCCGTTCCACAGGACTACATCCAGCATCTCTACGATCGTCTCCATGGGAGAATAGCAGCCTGCATTGCTGCGAAAGGTGGATATACACTGTACTAGTGCCGACATTGTGCATGCTCTGTTGCCTGTGTCTATGTGCCTGTGGTTCTGTCAGTGTGATCATGTGATGTATCTGACCCCAGGAATGTGTCAATAAAGTTTCCCCTTCCTGGGACAATGAATTCACGGTGTTCTTATTTCAATTTCCAGGAGTGTAAATAAACTTACTTCTGTATGTGCGACGACTGAAAAATTTGAAGTGTAAAGCCTCGGGCAAAATGCAGCTTAAATTTTCACAAAAAGCGGTACTAACCCGTGCTTACGGAAGTGAAGCATGAATGATAAAAAGATACCAAGAAAGCAGAATACTCGGTCTGATAGGCCTAAAAAAGCCCAACGGTTCCGACCGAACGCCGTGTCATCCTTAGATGATAGGGGTCACTCGAGGCTGATATGGAGGGGCCTGTGGTCAGTACACTCCTCGCCTCGCCCGACCGTTGTCAGTTTTCGGGACCGCAGCCGCTGCTTCTGAATTAAGTATCTCCTAAACTGGCCTCATATGGGCTGCGTACACCCCGTTTACCGACAACGTTCGGCAGACCCGAATGGTCACCTATCCAAGTGCTAGCCAAGCCCGGCAGCTCTTAACTCCGATGATCTGACGGGAACCGATATTACCACTGCGGTAACGCCATTGACAAGGAAAGAGAATACAGGCTGAGGGAATGAGAATTCTAAGAAGATCGTAAAAGAAATAGGGCTATAAGGAAAGATTTAGGAATATACAACCTACGCGTAAATAAAAGAAAATAAAAGAAACGGAAGAAATCTGAGGGCTGTATAGATGGAGAAAGACTCCCGGTAAAGGCTTTCAATTATATGTCAAAAACCATTCAGTAGCCAAGATCACACAATTTTTTTTTTTTTTTAATTTAAGACAACCGGTTTCAACAGATTAAGCTGTCATCTTGACGTCTTAAAATCTTTTGTTGTAAAACACGATCATTTTACGCTGATTTCACGCACATGATGCCAGGTGGATAAAGATAGCACACTATAAAAGTTTTCTCATTGCCAAAATATTTAAAAACATGAAGCATCTCTCAATTATAAATGCAGTGGAGGAAGTAATGTAGAAAGGCCATGCAAGAGATGCAGTAGTGTAGCAGGGAGTTTGCCTGGTATAGGAAGTAAAAAAAAAAAAAAAAAAAAAAAAAATCTCCTAATACATAAAATAAAAAAGAGGCAGAATTTCTGATGTCAGACAGGACAGAATGTTCAAAAGTAGTGCGTCATTCGAAGCAACGATGTTTACTTCGATAATCTGCGCATTGCGTTATCAGTGTGTTGAAATTCGATTAACAGAGTCCGCTTCCTAGAGAGACACAGTTCTATTTAACTCATAAACCACACAATCTAGGCCACGTTGAACTGTAACGACTGTAACTTATCAATAGGAACCAGCCAAATGTATTTCATAAGTTAAATGACGGCCATTACCAGTTTCGCATTATTTACAATCGATCTTCAAATAGCTCTTACAGACTTCCATGCTGGAGTCTTTTTTTAACTAGACTCTGACTAAACTACCTAAAACACTCCAGGCTACAAGTCGCCCATCGGGACCATCCGACCGCCGTGTCATCCTCATTTGAGGATGCGAATAGGAGGGGCGTGTGGTCAGCACCCCGCTCTCCCGGTCGTTATGATGCGCTACTATTCGGTCGAGTAGCTCCTCGATTGGCATCACGAGGCTGAGTGCACCCCGGAAAATGACAACAGCCCATCGAGGCCCGGATAGTCACCCATCCAAGTGTCGGCCACGCCCGACAGCGCTTAACTTCCGTGATCTTACGGGAACCGGTGTATCCACTGCGGCAAAGCCGTTGCCCTGACTAAAACTAACATTAACTAAAACTCTAGCCTCAAAAGAAGAAAAGGCTGCTCTGGGCTACAAAAAATGTAAACAGAGGTCTTGTTACACCAAATGCAAGTGGAGACCATAAAGTGAGGCTGTTGGTGATTGGGAAGTTTGCTAAGCCTACAGTTTTAAAAAAATATCACTGCTTCTGAACTGCCTGTTCCATATGTCCACCAAAATCAGCTAGTAGAAAAAAAGTTTTAGCAACTGGTTTCTCGAAGATTTTGTTCCAGAGACCAAAATTTACCTAAAGAAAAAGTCCTTGCCTTCCAGAGCAACCTTAACGCTTGATAATGCTGGTTCACACCCTGATGAGGAAGAATTACAATGTGACGGTTTCGTGCATTGCTCTTATCCCCTAACGTGACGAGTTTAATACAGCCTATGGACCAAGGTGTTTTACAATGCTTGAAATACAGCTATCGTCGTCGTTTGCTTCAGACACTGTTCAAACAACAAAAGATGAAGAAACCATCAAAGAATAAAAAAACTGCGATAAAAGACATGGTATAATGGATAGCCGATTCATGGCCTGAAGTAAAGACAGAGACAGTAAAAAGTCTTGGAACCAGATTTTACGGAATGAAACGGATGCCTACGGACAGATAGAGATGACCTACCGTTGGCAGAACTGAAGGAAAACCTGGGTGGATATGAAATTGCTAATGCGAGTGATATATCAGAATGGATGAACAGTGATGAACAGTTCGAAGAGCAATTGGTTAGTTAACCCGCTGAAGACAGTGACGACGAGGAATTGCCTGAAGAAATTGTACCAGTGATCACTCCCACCGAGGGTTCGGCGGCGCTAGATGTGGTATTGTGTTATATCGAGCAGCAAGCACAAGCGGAAACTGCTCTGACACCATGCTTCTTAGAAGATGGCGCGACATTGCTGCTAAAAAGCGAGGTTCTATTTTAAAACAAAGGGCTGGGGACAATTTCTTTTAAATGCCGATAATATTTTTGCAACTTTGAAATATATAACACAGGTATGCACTAGACTTTTTTTAAATTTTTTAATCATTATTGTGCTCGTTAAACATTTATTCATGATTTACCCATTGATTCCCTTGACTTCCGGAAGGCGTTCGATATAGTTCCGCACTGTCGCCTGAGAAACAAAGTAAAGAGCCTACCTAATGTCAGACCAGCTGTGTGGCTGGATTGAAGAGTTTTTAGCAAACAGAACACAGCATGTTGTTCTCAATGGAGAGACGTCTACAGACGTTAAAGTAACCTCTGGCGTGCCACAGGGGAGTGTTATGGGACCATTACTTTTCACAATATATATAAATGTCATAGTTGATAGTGTCGGAAGTTCCATGCGGCTTTTCGCAGAAGAAGCTGTAGCATACAGAGAAGTTGCAGCATTAGAAAATTGCACCGAAATGCAGGAAGATCTGCAGCGGATAGGCACTTGGTGCAGGGAGTGGCAACTGACCCTTAACATAGACAAATGTAATGTATTGCGAATACATAGAAAGAAGGATCCTTTACTCTATGATTATATGATATCGGAACAAACACTGGTAGCAGTTGCTTCGGTAAAATATCTGGGAGTATGCGTACGGAACGATTTGAAGTGGAATGATCATATAAAATTAATTGTTGGTAAGGCGGGTGCCAGGTTGAGATTCATTGGTAGAGTTCTTAGAAAATGTAGTCCATCAACAAAGGAGGTGGCTTACAAAACTCTCGTTCGATCTATACTTGAGTATGGCTCATCAGTGTGGGATCCGTAACAGGTCGGGTTGACGGAGGAGGTAGAGAAGATCCAAAGAAGAGCGGCGCGTTTCGTCACAGGGTTATTTGGTAACCGTGATAGCGTTACGGAGATGTTTAGCAAACTCAAGTGGCAGACTCTGCAAGAGAGGCGCTGTACATCGCGGTGTAGCTTGCTGTCCAGGTTTCGAGAGGGTGCGTTTCTGGATGTATCGAATATATTGCTTCCCCAACTTATACCTCCCGAGGAGATCACGAATGTAAAATGAGAGAGATTCGAGCGCGCACGGAGGCTTTCCGGCAGTCGTTCTTCCCGCGAACCATACGACACTGGAACAGGAAAGGGAGGTAATGACAGTGGCACGTAAAGTGTCCTCCGCCACACACCGTTGGGTGGCTTGTGGAGTATAAATGTAGATGTAGATATTTCCGTATTATCCGAGTTTTTTTAATTCGAGGTAGCCTCAGTCCCAATTAGCTCGAAATTGTAGGGACTCTACTATAATGAAACTCACTGAACGAGGCAAAACTTGCGGCCAGAACGCATACATATAATAACAGAAAACGTAAGGTGAAAAGCTACATGCAAGAGAATATTGCTACATATTTCAAACTATAAATCGCCAATTTTTACGCCTCAGCTAATCCAAGCGAAATGCGAATGGCGAAGCACTAACTGAGTTTATCTTGTTGCGCGCAGACACAACCTTCCAATGTTAAATATGAGGCTGCTGCTGCTTGGAAACATGAGACTAGTCCACTCTACGAAGCGGTCTGGCAAGTCTAGTGGATGAGCAGCGGAACTGACGTTACGTAAAGCGTAGGAAAGGCTACCTACGGTGTAAAACAGCGTGGAACTAGAGACGAGGTAACTGAAGTGACCTACCGACGGTCACAGTGAACTAAACAATCCCGGGTCAGTGGCAAGCGCCGAATACCTTTCAGCCGAATGTGGGGCATGCACCTTGTGAAGTCGTGCCGGAAGAGTAGCGTGGGGTGTCAAGCACTTCAAAAAGTGGAGCGGAATTAACTGCAATTAGGTGGGCAGCTGACTTGACCAGCGATGACATGTGTGGTGTAAGGGGAGCCTATTGAACAGGAGTAGTTCATGAAGAGTATTTATACGATATCCCGACCATGTCCTGAGGTGTAACCACCAAGTGTCAGATACCGTTATTTCGTCACTGTCCCTTTCAGGCTAACAGATTTTAACCACGACGTCGACTGAACTTCCACGTTGGAGCCGATATCTTAAACATAAATAACTCTTCTATTTCCCATGAATAATTTCATTTACTGTACGTGGTTAATTTCTTGTACACCTATATCTACACGGCTACACTGCAATTCAGAGCGAGCTGACGCAGTGGTTAGAACACTGGACTCGCATTCGGGAGGACGACGGTTCAATCCCACGTCCGGCCATCCTGATTTAGGTTTTCCGTGATTTCCGTAAATCGCTCCAGGAAAATGCCGGGATGATTCCTGTGAAAGGGCACTGCCGACTTACTTCCCCATCCTTCTCTAATCCGATGACGTCGCTGTTTGATCTCTTCCCCCACACAACCCAACCCAACATTGCAATTCACGCTTTCGTGCTCGGTAGAGGATTCATCGAACCACATTCAGACTATTGCTCTACAGTTCTACTCTAGTAACATACGGGAAAAACTCTTAATTCTATCCAGTTGCTCTTATTTTATTATGATGATCCATTCTCCCTATGGCCGGCCGAAGTGGCCGTGCGGTTAAAGGCGCTGCAGTCTGGAACCGCAAGACCGCTACGGTCGCAGGTTCGAATCCTGCCTCGGGCATGGATGTTTGTGATGTCCTTAGGTTAGTTAGGTTTAACTAGTTCTAAGTTCTAGGGGACTAATGACCTCAGCAGTTGAGTCCCATAGTGCTCAGAGCCATTTGAACCATTTGAACCATTCTCCCTATGTAAATGGGTGCAATCAACATATCTTCGGATTCGGAGAAGAAAGTCGGTGACCGAAATTTCGTGAATATATCTCGATCCAAAGAAGACAGCTTTTGTATTATTTATTGCCGTTCCAACTCGAATATCATATCTCTTCCCTTTTACACGATAATACGAAACGAGCTGCCTTTCTTTGAACTTTTTCGACGTCCTTTCTCAGTTCTATCTGGTAAGGGTCCCGTACCACACAGCTATACTCCACATCGGGACGGACACGTGTAGTGTAGGCAGTCTTATTTAATAGATCTGTTACAGCTTCTAAGTGTTCTGCCAATAAAACATACCAGTAGTTCATACTGTCACCCTCACAACACTGTCTATGTGATCATTGAAATGCAATTGTTCACCTCATTTCAGGAATAATAAGGTAAAGAACGGAGGACTCTTCCATACGATCACTTCCAGAAATCGTCGTAAAATTCAATTACTGATTGTCTTCGATGCCCAGGGAGCCAGAGATGCTCTTAAAACGGGCATTCTCATAAAATAGGCGAATCCTTTCCCCCAGTACTCGCAGTTACACTTGAAAATAATGTTTTTCAACATTAATATTCCATGGGACTCATTACCAGGGAACTGGCCTGTGTACTGCACACCACACTGAAGTTTTAGCTTTTTTCTGTATCTGTAACACCAGAGAACTCTTCTGCAAATTCATGTCGTCGAAATATTATAAGACTTTCGACTTTTAGCACTTCTCAAAAGCACATTAGTTGGTCACAGACGTTTAACCAGTTAAATGAAGTTCCACAGTAAATATAACTGAAATTATGTTTCTCTTTATTAAATAATGTAGTAAGTATCGTTCAATGAATATCCATTACTTTTCATAAAACAGTTTCACATGGTTTATTCGCACCATTGAACACAAAGAGCGGCCACGTAATAAAATGTTTTAGCTCATTCTGTAACAGTAAACGTCATTCCAGGAAGGCCAAGAGCAGACTGTATATATATATATATATATATATATATATATATATATATACACTCCTGGAAATTGAAATAAGAACACCGTGAATTCATTGTCCCAGGAAGGGGAAACTTTATTGACACATTCCTGGGGTCAGATACATCACATGATCACACTGACAGAACCACAGGCACATAGACACAGGCAACAGAGCATGCACAATGTCGGCACTAGTACAGTGTATATTCACCTTTCGCAGCAATGCAGGCTGCTATTCTCCCATGGAGACGATCGTAGAGATGCTGGATGTAGTCCTGTGGAACGGCTTGCCATGCCATTTCCACCTGGCGCCTCAGTTGGACCAGCGTTCGTGCTGGACGTGCAGACCGCGTGAGACGACGCTTCATCCAGTCCCAAACATGCTCAACGGGGGACAGATCCGGAGATCTTGCTGGCCAGGGTAGTTGACTTACACCTTCTAGAGCACGTTGGGTGGCACGGGATACATGCGGACGTGCATTGTCCTGTTGGAACAGCAAGTTCCCTTGCCGGTCTAGGAATAGTAGAACGATGGGTTCGATGATGGTTTGGATGTACCGTGCACTATTCAGTGTCACCTCGACGATCACCAGTGGTGTACGGCCAGTTTTTTTTTTTTTTTTTTTGTTTGTGGTTTTAGGGCGCAAAACTTCTATGGTCATTAGCGCCCAGCCCGTGACGTAGAAAACAGGAAAAAAACGAAATTTAAAATCAGCAGCAATGGAAACATAGTCAGAAAATTGGAGAAACTAAAGGCAGAAGGAATGCTTAAAAGTCCACTATAGAAAGGGGTTGGTTGTCCACAAAAAAAAAAGCTTCAAATGACTGACGTCATTTCACTGTCACTAATAAACTGTAGAACGCGGTCAGCTGAGCGCGTGTCATCTGCTAAAATCGACGATAGATCAGGCGATAGCTGTAGACGGGAGCGTAACGGATTAAAATAGGGGCATTCAATTAAAAGGTGTCTGACCGTCCACAGCTGAGAGCAGTGGGGACAGAGTGGGGGAGGATCACCGCTTAAAAGATGTCGATGACTAAAAAGACAATGCCCTATCCGGAGTCGAGCTAAAAGTACCTCCTCCCGACGACGCGTTCGGGAGGAAAAGGTCCAAGCGCAAGGAACGGCTTTCACTTCCCGCAATTTATTGTGGGGAAGTGTTGACCAATGCGCATGCCATAAATGAGTAACTTGGCGACATAAACCGCTCCGTAGATCGGTAAACGGAAGAGACTGAAGAGCTGGCCGAGGAAGAGAGACTGCAGCCTTGGCCGCTATATCGGCCGCCTCATTTCCACAGATACCAGCGTGTCCCGGGAGCCAGAGGAACGCCACTGAGACGCCCCCCAGGTGGAGCAAGCGCAGACAGTCCTGAATCCGGTGGACCAGAGGGTGCACAGGGTAAAGAGCTTGGAGACTTAGGAGAGAGCTGAGAGAATCTGAGCAGATTACGTACTGTATCCGCTGATGGCGGCGGATGTAGTGGACAGCCTGGAGAACAGCGTAAAGCTCTGCAGTATAAACCGAACACTGGTCGGGAAGCCGAAAGTGATTTGGGGTGTCGCCAACAATATAGGCACTCCCTACACCTAACGATGTTTTCGAGCCATCGGTGTAAATAAATGTGGCTTCCGTCATTTGTGCACATAGAGCAGCAAATGCCCGACGGTAAACAAGTGTAGGGGTACCATCTTTGGGAAATTGACATAGGTCTCTGAGCAAGTCGATCCGGGGACGGTGCCAAGGCGGTGCTGTACCCCAAGTTGTCAAGAAGGTTTTAGGAAAGCGGAAGGAAAGAGAATGGAGCAGTTGACGGAAGCGGACTCCCGGGGGTAGTAGGGAGGAGGAGCGGCCTGCATACCCGACATCAAAGGAGGCGTCGAAAAAAAGGTTATGGGCTGGATTAGCAGGCATGGAAGACAGATGGCTAGCATAACGACTCAGAAGGACTGCCCGCCGATTGGACAGCGGAGGTTCAGCAGTCTCAGCATAAAGGCTTTCCACAGGGCTGGTGTAAAAAGCTCCAGACACTAAACGTAATCCACGGTGGTGGATAGAGTCGAGACGCCGAAGAATAGACGGCCGAGCAGAGGAGTAGACTATGCTTCCATAATCCAATTTCGAGCGCACTAAGGCGCGATAGAGGCGGAGAAGGACCACCCGGTCCGCTCCCCAAGAGGTACCATTCAGGACACGGAGGGTGTTAAGGGAACGCAGACAGCGAGCCGAAAGATAGGAAACGTGGGAGGACCAGCACAGTTTTCTGTCAAACATAAGACCCAAGAATTTAGCGACGTCGGAAAACGGAAGGTTGACAGGACCTAGATGTAAGGAGGGCGGAAGAAACTCCTTACGTCGCCAAAAATTAACACAAACGGTCTTACTGGGTGAGAAACGGAAGCCGGTTTCGATGCTCCACGAGTAGAGGCGATCGAGACATCCTTGAAGACGTCTTTCAAGAAGGCTGGTCCTTTGAGAACTGTAGTAGATCGCAAAATCGTCCACAAAGAGGGAGCCCGAGACATCAGGAAGGAGACAATCCATAATTGGATTAATGGCGATGGCAAACAGTACAACACTCAGCACGGAGCCCTGGGGTACCCCGTTTTCTTGGGAGAAAGTACGGGAGAGAGTAGTGTTCACCCGCACCCTAAATGTGCGCTCTGCCATAAATTCGCGAAGAAAAAGGGGCAGCCGGCCTCGAAAGCCCCAAGAGAACAGTGTGCGGAGGATGCCTGTCCTCCAACAGGTATCGTACGCTCTCTCCAGATCAAAAAATATTGCTACCGTTTGGCGTTTCCGGAGAAAATTGTTCATGATATAAGTGGAGAGAGCAACAAGATGGTCAACAGCAGAACGATGCTTTCGGGATCCGCATTGGGCTGGTGTTAAAAGACTGCGGGACTCCAGCCACCAAGCTAAACGGTAATTCACCATACGCTCCAAAACCTTACAGACACTACTCGTGAGAGAAATGGGGCGATACCTAGAGGGGAGATGTTTGTCCTTTCCAGGTTTCGGAACGGGAACGACAATAGCTTCCCGCCATCGCCTGGGAAAGGTACTGTCGGTCCAAATTCGATTATAAAGGCGAAGGAGGTGACGCAGGCTATGGGTTGATAAATGCAGCAACATTTGGACATGGATACCATCCGGTCCTGGGGCGGAGGAGCGAGAAGTAGAGAGTGCATGTTGGAGTTTGCGCATGGAGAAAACAGTATTGTAGCTTTCGCGATTTTGAGAGGAGAAAGCAAGATGCCGCACTTCTGCTGCACGTTTCTTCGGGAGAAACGCTGGCGGGTAATTTGAAGAGCTCGAAATCTCAGCAAAGTGCTGACCCAATGAGTTAGAAATTGCGACGGGGTCCACTAAGGTATCATGCGCGACAGTGAGCCCAGAGACCGGGGAGAAACTAGGCGCGCCTGAGAACCGTCGAAGCCGGCTCCAAACTTCCGAGGAGGGAGTGAAGTTGTTAAATGAGCTAGTAAAGAATTTCCAGCTTGCCTTCTTGCTATCGCGGATGACGCGACGGCATCGCGCACGGAGCTGCTTATATCGGATACAGTTGGCCAAAGTTGGATGGTGACGGAAAATGCGAAGAGCACGTCGCCGCTCACGTATTGCGTCACGGCAGGCCTCGTTCCACCAAGGAACTGGAGGGCGCCGGGGCAATTCGGAGGTGCGTGGTATTGAACGTTCCGCAGCTGTGAGAATAACGTCGGTAAAATGTGTGACCTCATCGTCGACGCTGGGAAAGCGACGGTCATCGAATGTCGCTAGAGACGAAAAAAGTGTCCAATCGGCTTGGGCAAACTTCCAGCCGCGCAAGCGCATATATGGCAGTTGAGGCTGCAGTCGAAGAACACATGGAAAGTGGTCACTCGAGTGTGTATCATCAAGGGCGAACCATTCGAAGCGCCGAGCTAGCGGAACAGTACCGACCGCAAGGTCCAAATGGGATAAATTTGCCGTGGAGGCAGACAAAAATGTAGGGACCCCAGTGTTGAGGCAGACTAGATCCGCTTGGTGGAAGACGTCTAGCAATAGTGAGCCACGTGGACAAGGATGTGGAGATCCCCAAAGCGGGTGGTGGGCATTGAAGTCCCCAACCAGCAAATAGGGGGGTGGAAGCTGATCAAGAAGATGAAGGAGATCAGCTCGTGCCATTGGTGTAGACGATGGAATGTATACCGTACAAAGAGAGAACGTGTATCCAGAAAGGGAAAGACGGACGGCGACAGCTTGGAAGGAAGTGTTTAAGGGGATTGGGTGATAATGGAGAGTATCATGGAGCAGAATCATGAGTCCTCCATGGGCTGGAGTGCCTTCAACTGAGGGGAGGTCATATCGGACGGACTGAAAATGAGGGAGAACAAAGCGGTCATGGGGACGCAGCTTTGTTTCCTGAAGACAGAAGATGACCGGCGAGTAGGATTGTAAGAGGATCGACAATTCCTCCCGATTGGCGCGAATGCCGCGGATATTCCAGTGGATAAGGGACATAGGGTGAACAGAAAATGGAGGAACGGCACCAAGGGTGCTGTCAACTCAACGACTGCTCAGAGCTTGCGACCGACAGCATGGAATGGCATTCAGTCGAAGGCAGAAGATCCTGATCCATAGGTTGGTCAGGAGCAGCTCCTGCCACCAACGATCGGCCAGTTGACCGGCCACCAACAGTGCGCCTCGGCGACACAGAAGATGGCCGAGGGCGATTTCCGCCAGGTGGTGCTGTAGATGGGACACGCCTTGGCGGAGAAGGAGAGGAACTGTGTTTCTTCGTAGCCTTCTTGGAGGTATGTTTAGATGAAGGAGGAACCGATGGTTGTGAAGTTGCAGTACGTAAAAACTCTTCACGAGAATGCTCTTTTTTTGTAGACTTGGCGTCTGACTTTTGGGCTCGAGATTTAGCAGAACCCGACGAAGGGTGAGCCATAGAGTGGGCAGGCGAAAGAGGTGAGGTTGAACGGGCGATCTTTGCGCTGGCCGATCTGACGACCGTGGTACTAAATGTGAGGTCGCAAGTCTGCGTGGCCGCCTCCTTTGTTGGCCGAGAAGAAGCAAGGACAGCGCTGTATTTTCCTTTCTGAGGCACGGTGGGCTGTCGACTGGCGAGTAACTTTCGAGCAGCAAAGGTCGACACCTTTTCCTTCACTCTTATTTCCTGGATCAGCTTTTTGTCCTTAAAAACAGGGCAATCTCGAGAGGAAGCAGCGTGGTCACCCATACAGTTGATGCAGCGAGGGGATGGAGGTGGACAAGCACCCTCATGGGCATCCCTGCCACACGTAACACATTTGGCCGGATTGGAACAGGACTGGCTGGTGTGATTAAACCGCTGACATCGATAGCAACGCGTAGGGTTTGGGACATAAGGGCGAACGGAAATTATCTCATAGCCTGCTTTGATTTTTGATGGGAGTTGAACTTTGTCAAAAGTCAAGAAGACAGTGCGGGTTGGAATGATGTTCGAGTCAACCCTTTTCATAACCCGATGAACAGCGGTGACGCCCTGGTCAGACAGGTAGTGCTGAATTTCTTCGTCAGACAATCCATCGAGGGAGCGTGTATAAACGACTCCACGCGAGGAATTTAAGGTACGGTGCGGTTCCACCCGGACAGGGAAGGTGTGGAGCAGAGAAGTACGCAGCAATTTTTGAGCCTGGAGGGCACTGTGTGTTTCTAACAACAGGGTACCATTCCGTAATCTGGAACAAGACTTTACAGGACCCGCAATTGCGTCGACACCTTTCTAAATAATGAAAGGGTTGACCGTGGAAAAGTCGTGACCTTCGTCAGACCGAGAAACAACAAGGAACTGTGGCAACGATGGAAGAACCGTCTGTGGCTGAGACTCAGTGAACTTACGTTTGTGAGCAGACATAGTGGAAGGTGAGGAAACCATTGCGGAAGAATCCCCCATGATTACCGGCGTCTCCGATGGCGCGCTCCTCCCTTGTGGGGGCCCTCACCGAGGGCACACCCGCCTTAGGTGATTGTTCACACCTCAGGTCACACCTCCCGACATACGGACGGAGGGACCAATCGGCACTTTCGGAAGGTATCAGCTCGGGTAATCACCCCTCCCTGGGCCTGGCCTTTACCAGGGGGTACGTACGTGTCCTACCTGTCTACCCGGGGCGGGGAATTACGCGTTACCCCGTCACCGGCTACGCATGGAAGTGCGTGGGTCAGCCTTCAGACACGCACAGGGAGGAAGAAAGAGAAAGGGAAAGGAAAGAAGAGGGGGTCTCAAACGCCGCAGCGGAGAAAAGGGTAAAGAGAAGAGGTAAGGAAAGGAGATGGACAAAGGAAGGAAGAAGACATACAAGCAAGGAAGAAGAAGAATGCGGTACATTTACAAGCGTCCGTCTCCGGACGTAGGCGCAAACCATACTCCCAGAGGGGGAGAAAGTGAAGGAAAGAGCAAGAGGTGAGGGGGGGGGGGGTGAAGACAGGGGATGGGGAAGGATGCGGAAAGGGAAGGTATGCAGCCCGGAAAGGAAGGAAGGCCACATTAGCTCGGGGCCCCGTGCTCGCTACGCACGTATCCACAAAAGAGTTGTGGATCCCCTGGGGGGGTGTACGGCCAGTGTAGGAGATCGCTCCCCACACCATGATGCCGGGTGTTGGCCCTGTGTGGCTCGGTCGTATGCAGTCCTGATTGTGGCGCTCACCTGCACGGCGCCAAACGCGCATACGACCATCATTGGCACCAAGGCAGAAGCGACTCTCATCGCTGAAGACGACACGTCTCCATTCGTCCCTCCATTCACGCCTGTCGCGACACCACTGGAGGCGGGCTGCACGATGTTGGGGCGTGAGCGGAAGACGGCCTAACGGTGGGCGGGACCGTAGCCCAGCTTCATGGAGACGGTTGCGAATGGTCCTCGCCGATACCCCAGGAGCAACAGTGTCCCTAATTTGCTGGGAAGTGGCGGTGCGGTCCCCTACGGCACTGCGTAGGATCCTACGGTCTTGGCGTGCATCCGTGCGTCGCTGCGGTCCGGTCCCAGGTCGACGGGCACGTGCACCTTCCACCGACCACTGGCAACAACATCGATGTACTGTGGAGACCTCACGCCCCACGTGTTGAGCAATTCGGCGGTACGTCCACCCGGCCTCCCGCATGCCCACTATACGCCCTCGCTCAAAGTGCGTCAACTGCACATACGGTTCACGTCCACGCTGTCGCGGCATGCTACCAGTGTTAAAGACTGCGATGGAGCTCCGTATGCCACGGCAAACTGGCTGACACTGACGGCGGCGGTGCACAAATGCTGCGCAGCTAGCGCCATTCGACGGCCAACACCGCGGTTCCTGGTGTGTCCGCTGTGCCGTGCGTGTGATCATTGCTTGTACAGCTCTCTCGCAGTCTCCGGAGCAAGTATGGTGGGTCTGACACACCGGTGTCAATGTGTTCTTTTTTCCATTTCCAGGAGTATATATATATATTCGAGTCCTCCCTCGGGCATGGGTGTGTGTGTTTGTCCTTAGGATAATTTAGGTTAACTAGTGTGTAAGCTTTGGGACTGATGACCTTAGCAGCTAAGTTCCATAAGATTTCATAAACATTTTTGGTCGGTCGATACCGGGATGGTTAACACGGTTTTTGGATGACGCCGGAGTTGTCGTCCGATGATGTTCCACATGTGCTCCATTGGAGACAGATTTCGACACTCTGTAGAGCATGTTGGGTTACAACAGCGGTACGTGTGCGAGCGCATTCCTGTCAGAAAGCAGTTCATGAATGACAGCACAACAGGTCGTATCAGCAGACTGAAGTGCGAGTTTGCAGTCAGCGCATAACGTTGCTCTAAATTCCGCTGTTCCATTTTCGTAACACACAACAGAAACACCACTAAAGACGATCTCAAAAATCACGTGATGGCTGTACGGAGCAGAAATTCGAATTGAGCATCTGGAATGGTCTACTACACAAGTAGAAAAACACAGCGTTAATGTATTACATTAACTGTTTACCGTACCTTACATGGTGTACACGGCAAAGTTCCCCGTGATGCGTCGCAACCTACGTATCAGTGCATATCTCACAGCGCTCCGCAACGACATAGGTCACAACGTGAAACTATTGGGAGTGGAGGACGGGGAGGGTTTAAACCACGGAACGACGAATATGTGCATAAAGTAATACGTTCCTTCAGTTACAGAAAAATTAGTGTACACTCACTGATCGCATTAAAAAAAGTTGAATAAGCCCAAATTGAAACCATTTACAGGCTTCTACAGGCGAAACCTAAAAATAGTCTTCAGTATGCTCTGGAAAGTGTTACGTACTATGATCTGGTTGACATAGTAACAGGTATTGAATTTCCCGCGGCGTAAACCATCACGGAATCGAAAAATAAGCGAGAGAAGAAACCTGACGGCCGCTAGCAGACAAACAACTCCAGGTGAGTCCAAAGAAGCCAGTAATTTTTTTAGGTGGAAATGGGTCATGGATCCTGAGACGCAGGAGCGGCCGAACAGCTCGCAAGATAATGGCGTGTCAGGCGTTTCACGCAGCGCACGGAATTAATAGCCGTCAGGTGGACAGGTGCCTTGACCCGGCGCAGCTGACGAAAGCGGGAGGCACCAACAGCAGCAGTCGAAGTCTGCAGCTGACGAAAGAGTTGGCCCACCTCCACGGTCCGCCAGCAAACGCTCACTTGACCGGCAGACACCCACTGCAGCATGTGACGGCACCTGTTTCAGTCTCTCCCAATGGAGCAACAGCCGTTGCTTCGAATGGTGACAGCTTAGCTTTCTATTAACCAACTCTGGAGATGTGTCACTAAGTCTGCGTCTTATCATAAGTTATTAAACATCCGATGCTATCAGAATGAAACAGTATGATAGTCTTAACTGTCACAGTTCGTCAGTCTTGGATTTATCACAGATAGAACCAGACAAAATCTGCTAAATACAAAGTACAACAACGGTGTGTTATACCTACGCGTGATAAAACGAGTCTTCGATCTGGGAATTAACCCACGCCACAATTAAATATCTGGTGTGAAGTCCTTGTACATCTTCCACGTATCTCCTTGAGCTTTGCTCATCAGACTGGGATCCTATCAGGTTGGATTAATAAAAGATACATAGAAGATCCAAAGAAGAGCGACGTGTTTTCTCACGGAATCGTTTGGAAGGCGAAAAAATGTTACACAGAAGCTCAACAATTCCAGTGAGAGACGCCTCAAGAGAGGTGTTGTCTTTTTATTTATTTATTTATTTTTTGACATTGTCAGTGGAGAGATACGCGATCTGTTGGCTTAAAATGAGTGTGGATAAAATCCTACGTCAAGATCGCAAATATTCTTTATTGCTTACCTGTTTCGGCTCACCGACGAGCAATATTCAGATCATCTATGACAGTCATTGTACATCGTCGTATCTTAGAGCTAAGTCACCCTAAAATGAAAAGTCGTTGTTGCTTAATTAAACTGACAACATTAACCACTAATCGAATATTGTTACAGTGTCCATATTGCCATACAGCAGTGATAGATGCATCGACCATGAGTAGATATAAATAAGATATCACTTCTAACATTCGTAACATGAATATTAGAAGTGATATCATGTTTCTTACAAATTGTGCACAAACGATCGTCGACAATGATAGTTTCCGCCGATCGTTTGTCCACCTGTGTGATGATACGGGCACTGTAACAATATTTGGATAGTGATTAGCATTGATAATTTACATAACCAACTAAGATTTTTCACTATGGGGACACTTAGCTCTAAGAATACGACGATGTATAGTGATTGTCATATACTGATCAGCATTTTAGATTGATCTGAAGATGGCTTGTCAGTGAGTCGAAACCGGCAATCAATAGCGAAAATATGCGATCTTGACATAGGATTTTTATCGACATATGCTGTGTTTCTGATGAAATTGTAACAGTGTACGTTCTAAGATGAGGCAGAGAGCAAATTATTAGTCCCATATACGTCTTGTGAAACATGTCCCGAGAGCCGCGCACCTTACAACGCCGCTTCCGGGATTCGGGAAGACACTCCGATCGCGGATCAAATCTGCAAGGAGGGCTAACGACGAAGCCCGATGTGGCGACCAAACTGGATGTGGTTATTAGGCGGTTTTCAGACTAGGTGAATACCGGGTTTGTATCCACGACAATCCTCAGTTACACAATTCGCAAAAATTTCGAAAACGTACCCACAGCCTCACATGGATAACATTGTGCGCAGATAGATGTAGTACACACAAATTCCGTTCGGGGGGGGGGGGGGGGTGGAAGATCGCTTGTCTCCAATGTTGCTAATGTCAATAAACTTGATCCTGTATGATTAGTCACAGCAACAAAGGGAGTCTGCTATTGTGGAGAAAGATTCAAAATTCGTTTATGATGACTCCCTCCTGCTTCGACTGCATTACGGTGTTATATTGTTGATTTGCATATTGTTAAAGCTCTGTTTATCAGTCTACTCGAAATGTCATGTTTACGAACGATAGGTTCAACATCCAAATGCATTCGCGTTTTTTCCCCTTTGCAAAAAAGTAGAAATGTTCGAGACAAGCGTTATGAATGTTGCCTCGTTAGCGGTCTGCAGCTGCTGCAGCACAAATTACCTGCTGTGCAGCTGGACTTGACACATTGACTATAGTCATTTCCTGCGGGGCAACAGTTGGTCAAGGGGCGACTCTTCCCGCCGATAATTGGTAGAGGTTCGCACAATGCAAAGTGTACGTTACTGATGAGACGAACTGTGCGCATATTACTTGCGTGTACGTTCCTGCCAGTCGATCTATGCTGAACTTCTGGGCACCAAGGACACGCTAAGATCACTTCTTTTCGGGAAATACAATCGACATTGGGAATGCGAAAATTGTCAAAGACCATTTTTATTCTATTCCTGCTCCTCTTTTCTGCATCCTTCTTTTGTCACCAGTATGAGCAAGGATGGCAGGTGCTGAAACTAATACAATATGCTAACCAGTTTTCTGAGGCCAGCCATATAAAATTTTTTGGTTTTCTTCATAAAAGTTTACAACGATGTTAATCCAGTATTTCGTATAATGCAATACCACATCTTCCAGTATTATTTTGTATTATGTGGGAAATGAGTCAGGAATATATTATTATTTCTACTACTACTATTATTATTAATAATAATCTTAGAGATGTGGTCCTTCTATGCAACCAAATAAAGACTGCTTGTTTTTACACCATCCGCGTTTAATATGTACACATATATGGAGCGGTCACAGGCCCTGCAGACCACGCGATGCCTCCACAAACTGCCTCCATTCCCTTCTGTTCAGGACTCAATTCCTCCAGGTGTCTTCGGTACCCAGAGCAGCCCATTCCTTCGCTAGGTCGTCCCTCAAGCGCCGCTTTGGTCGACTTGTGGGCGTCTCGTGTTTGATTTCCCCTCAGGTGCTTTCTTCACCTGTCTGTCTTCTGGCACACGGGCTACATGGCCCACCCACTAGATTCTTTTGCTATTCAGCTCCTTTAGTATTGTTAGTTGTAGCATCGGGGATAGATTTCCTCAATCTTCCTCCTTCGCCATTCTCCTTTATCTAAGATCAGTCCCCATATCTTCCTCATTATTCATCTTCCAGATATTTATAGTTTTTCCTTCTCTCGTTTAATCATACTCCAGGTTTCCGAACCATGCATGCCTGCTGGGCGTATCACTGTACTATATATTCTCATCTTGCTACTCGCTGATATTCATTTGGAACGGAGCATTTTTCTGAGGGAATGCATGCATTTCATCCCCATTGTTATTCTTTTCTTGATGTCCACTTCTAAGCTGTTGTTGCTGGTAAACCAAGATCCTAAATATTTGCTGCACTTGTCTTCTTCCAAGCTGCGTGAATTTCGTTTTGTCTTGAATCACATTTAGCCCTACTGAAACGTCCTCTTAGAAAAATTATGAATTACTGTGCTGGTAAGCCGGGCGCTGTGGCCGAGAGGTTCTAGGCTCTTCAGTGCGGAACAGCGCTGCTGCTACGGTCGCAGGTTCGAATCCTGCCTCGCGCATGGATGTGTGTGACGTCCCTAGGTTAGTTAGGTTTAAGTAGGTCTAAGTCTAGGGGATTGATGATCTCAGATGTTAAGTCCCATAGTGCTCAGAGCCATTTGAACCATTTGAACTGTGCTGGTAAACCTCTTACGTTATTTGATTTACCAACAGCTGAGCAAAACTCAACGTACTCAAACAGTTTTCTCTTTACTTATTCCGATCATCACTAAACTGACACACAATATTTTCAGCTCAACGCAATCTGACTCTCAATGACCCCTACAAAAGAATGGCCCTGACTAACAATAACCTATACCTTTCATGAAACACTTACCTCACAAAAATCTTCGTTACTCGAACTACTACAATACAGCGAGCGCCAATACTGACAGCTAAATAAAAGATTCAGACTACTGAAGGCACTAACTACTGATAGACTGATAGGCATAGTTAGCAAATGAAAGACTTTGATAGAGAACAAACAATGTATTCACCTTAATAATGTTCAAAAGTTATCATTGTATATGTAATGATGACCTCTGAATATATATATATATATATATATATATATATATATATATAGGGTGAGTCACCTAACATTACCGCTGAATATATTTCGTAAACCACATCAAATACTGACGAATCGGTTCCACAGACCGAACGTGAGGAGAGGGGCTGTGTAATTGGTTGATATAAACCATAAAAAAATGCACGGAAGTATGTTTTTTTAACACAAACCTACGTTTTTTTAAATGGAAACCCGTTAGTTTTGTTAGCACATCTGAACATATAAACAAATACGTAATCAGTGCCGTTTGTTGCATTGTAAAATGTTAATTACATCCGGAGATATTGTAACCTAAAGTTGACACTTGAGTACCACTCCTCCGCTGTTCGATCGTGTGTATCGGAGAGCACCGAATTACGTAGGGATCCAAAGGGAACGGTGATGGACCTTAGGTACAGAAGAGACTGGAACAGCACATTACGTCCACATGCTAACACCTTTCTACTGGTCTTTTTCACTGACGCACATGTACATTACCATGTGGGGTGAGGTACACGTACATACGTGGTTTCCGTTTTCAATTACGAAGTGGAATAGAGTGTGTCCCGACATGTCAGGCCAATAGATGTTCAATGTGGTGGCCATCATTTGCTGCACACAATTGCAATCTCTGGCGTAATGTCGCCGCAGGCTGCCACAATACGTTGTTTCATATCCTCTGGGGTTGTAGGCACATCACGGTACACATTCTCCTTTAACGTACCCCACAGAAAGAAGTCCAGAGGTGTAAGATCAGGAGAACGGGCTGGCCAATTTATGCGTCCTCCACGTCCTATGAAACGCCCATCGAACATCCTGTCAAGGGTCAGCCTAGCGTTAATTGCGGAATGTGCATGTGCACCATCATGCTGATACCACATACGTCGACGCGTTTCCAGTGGGACATTTTCGAGCAACGTTGGCAGATCATTCTGTAGAAACGCGATGTATGTTGCAGCTGTTTGGGCCCCTGCAATGAAGTGAGGACCAATGAGGTGGTCGCCAATGATTCCGCACCATACATTTACAGTCTACGGTCGCTGTCGCTCCACCTGTCTGTGCCAGCGAGGATTGTCCACGGACCAGTAATGCATGTTCCGTATATTCACTGCCCCGTGGTTTGTGAAACCCGCTTCATCGGTAAACAGGTAGAACTGCAACGCATTCTCTGTT
The DNA here is from genome assembly GCF_023864345.2 of Schistocerca serialis cubense. Lineage (NCBI taxonomy): Eukaryota > Metazoa > Arthropoda > Insecta > Orthoptera > Acrididae > Schistocerca > Schistocerca serialis. Next base: position 373,844,626 of record NC_064643.1, on the reverse strand, counting down.
AATGCCCATTGACAGAATTGCACTCGATGATTAAAGTCCTCACCATGTCATTGCTGATGTAGCGACACATGAAACGGGTGAAAGCGGTGACGATGCAGTATGCGCATGACACTACTTTGACTCAGTCCACCGGCTCTCGCAATGTCCCGTGTACTCATGTGTGGGTTCATGGCAACAGCAGCTAACACACCAACTGCACCCGCTTCTCCTGTGCGATGCAGTATGCGCATGACACTACTTTGACTCAGTCCACCGGCTCTCGCAATGTCCCGTGTACTCATGTGTGGGTTCATGGCAACAGCAGCTAACACACCAACTGCACCCGCTTCTCCTGTGACGGGCCTCTTACGGACCCGTTTGCGTGCTACGACCATACCTGTTGCATACAGTTGGTGGTACATGTTTTGCAATGTGCGGCACGTTGGATGCTCTGTCCGGGTACCGTTCTGCATACACCCTGCAGGCTTCAGCTGCATTTCGTCGACACTCACCATAGATGAGTATCATCTCTGTCTTTTCAGAGTTCGAATACACCATGGTCACAGTTCCTACAACACTACACTATCACAGACGTCTGGTAACACGGTGTACTACAGTTAGTCTTCGCGCGGAGACGAATGCAGAATAACAATAGCAGCAAGCGCTACATGCGGACACTGCGACAGCTAGACCAAACCACAACAGTGCGCTACAGCCACACTCGTAAACACGGTCGTCATCGTAAACATGTCCCTGCAGATGCTGCTCGCCGACCGTGGCCCGTGTTTGCTACAGCACGCAACTGAACGTCGGACGTTTCAAGCGTCAACTTTAGGTTACAATATCTCCGGATGTAATTAGCGTTTTACAATGCAACAAACGGCACTGATTACGTATTTGTTTATATGTTCACTTCTGCTAACAAAACTAACGTGGTTCAATTTAAAAAAACGTAGGTTTGTGTTAAAAAATATACTTCCGTGCATTTTTGTATGGTTTGTATTAAACAATTACACTAGCCCCTCTCCTCACGTTCGGTCTGTGGAATCGGTTCGTCAGTATTTGATGTGGTTTACGAAATATATCCAGCGGTAAGTTTAGGTGACTCACCCTTTATATATATATATATATATATATATATATATATATATATATATATATATATATATATATATATATACTCCTGGAAATGGAAAAAAGAACACATTGACACCGGTGTGTCAGACCCACCATACTTGCTCCGGACACTGCGAGAGGGCTGTACAAGCAATGATCACACGCACGGCACAGCGGACACATCAGGAACCGCGGTGTTGGCCGTCGAATGGCGCTAGCTGCGCAGCATTTGTGCACCGTCGCCGTCAGTGTCAGCCAGTTTGCCGTGGCATACGGAGCTCCATCGCAGTCTTTAACACTGGTAGCATGCCGCGACAGCGTGGACGTGAACCGTATGTGCAGTTGACGCACTTTGAGCGAGGGCGTATAGTGGGCATGCGGGAGGCCGGGTGGACGTACCGCCGAATTGCTCAACACGTGGGGCGTGAGGTCTCCACAGTACATCGATGTTGTCGCCAGTGGTCGGCGGAAGGTGCACGTGCCCGTCGACCTGGGACCGGACCGCAGCGACGCACGGATGCACCCCAAGACCGTAGGATCCTACGCAGTGCCGTAGGGGACCGCACCGCCACTTCCCAGCAAATTAGGGACACTGTTGCTCCTGGGGTATCGGCGAGGACCATTCGCAACCGTCTCCATGAAGCTGGGCTACGGTCCCGCACACCGTTAGGCCGTCTTCCGCTCACGCCCCAACATCGTGCAGCCCGCCTCCAGTGGTGTCGCGACAGGCGTGAATGGAGGGACGAATGGAGACGTGTCTTCTTCAGCGATGAGAGTCGCTTCTGCTTTGGTGCCAATGATGGTCGTATGCGTGTTTGGCGCCGTGCAGGTGAGCGCCACAATCAGGACTGCATACGACCGAAGCACACAGGGCCAACACCCGGCATCATGGTGTGGGGAGCGATCTCCTACACTGGCGATCTCCTATCGTCGAGGGGACACTGAATAGTGCACGGTACATCCAAACCGTCATCGAACCCATCGTTCTACCATTCCTAGACCGGCAAGGGAACTTGCTGTTCCAACAGGACAATGCACGTCCGCATGTATCCCGTGCCACCCAACGTGCTCTAGAAGGTGTAAGTCAACTACCCTGGCCAGCAAGATCTCCGGATCTGTCCCCCATTGAGCATGTTTGGGACTGGATGAAGCGTCGTCTCACGCGGTCTGCACGTCCAGCACGAACGCTGGTCCAACTGAGGCGCCAGGTGGAAATGGCATGGCAAGCCGTTCCACAGGGCTACATCCAGCATCTCTACGATCGTCTCCATGGGAGAATAGCAGCCTGCATTGCTGCGAAAGGTGGATATACACTGTACTAGTGCCGACATTGTGCATGCTCTGTTGCCTGTGTCTATGTGCCTGTGGTTCTGTCAGCGTGATCACGTGATGTATCTGACCCCAGGAATGTGTCAATAAAGTTTCCCCTTCCTGGGACAGTGAAATCACGGTGTTCTTTTTTCAATTTCCAGGAGTATATATATATATATATATATATATATATATATATATATATATATATATATATATATATATGACCTCTCAAAACTCCGGCGCATTTCCCATCAACTGCCAACACTACACCGGCGAATATTCCAACAGTAAGTCCAACCAGCCACAGACTGCACACAGCACAGTCAGTGATTTTCATACAGAGCGCTACGTGGCGTTACCAACATAAAAACCTAAACAGGCTACTTGCGCTACCTTCTGTGCATAGTCGCTCATTTTATGATACATTTCTTCGAACTCACGGTTTGATTCACGTAGCAATACTATATAATCTACATATGCAGGGCAACTGAAAATTGGGTCGTATCTTCGCCCAACACGCTCAGTGCGGGAAATTATCGGGAAGTACAAGCGCAAATGTTGGAGAAAGTCTCCCTACCAGTCAGGCGACGATTATGGTTCCATCACACTTTACCGTTGATGTCAGAGAACATTTAGACGATGTTTTCTCCAGTTGGGAATTGGAGGGGTAGGCCAGAACCGCGCTCACCACGATCTCTCCCGATCTCATTCCTATGGATTCTTTTTCAAGGGTGAGATGAACCGTTTGGTGCACGAGACGCCGGCAGATACTCCAGAAGTACTGCTTCCCCGTCTGTCTGAAGCTGTAGCCGTTATTGGTGGAACCTCTGGGCGATTTGAGCGTACTGGACAATCATTAGCACGGAGATGCCAGTGATGCGTTAATGTAAGCGGACGACATTTTCAGCGACATCTCTAAAACAATGTTCATCTTTTTCGTTTTCTAACATCACTGGCGTCAAAATCTTCACGGGCCCCCTAGCAAGGAAACGGTGTACTTATGACATTTTTTTCACATGAAAAAGTACTTCTTTTTATCTTCTCTAAACACCTTAAAATTCTGTATATGTGTGTTTGGGCAAAATTATAGGATTTTATTTTTTGCTTTATATTTGGGTTTAGTCATTTCTTTCTCGATTTTCGCTCTTTTATTATTATTGCACTGAGCTGTAAAAAATCTTGGAATTTCTCGGTATAGTGCCGCACAAAGTAAACTGAAAAATACATTTGTACGATCTACTGGAGGCAAAAGGCCAATTTTATTTTAATGCTGTCTAGAATGAGAAATAATGTATTAATTTTTAATATTTCTATAACTGAAAGGTTTCAGATCAGTTTTTCCTCATCACAGATACAGATGAAGTCAGCAGTAAAACGGATTTTCCTAAGACATGCGGATATAGATAATGGCATGAGACTGAAAAAGACAATACGGCGTAGGTTTCAGCTAAAGCTTTCCACTTACGTATTGATCTCATGTATTGGGGGGAACAAGAGGACAGAAGGCAAAGGGCAACGGACAGACTAAACCCCATAATTTTAGATTGGCTGCAATGACTTTTTTTTTTTTTTTTTAGTAAGAAACTGTGAGGATGATTATTGCCTTACATTAACTACAGCTATAAACCGTGCTTCATAAGAATAAACTGATATAAAAAAAACACAAAGGCGATGATTTGTCACAAGGCGTACAACTTGTACACTGGTGTTGTCACGCTCTTGGAGCAGGTCCTACTTATGTATCAGATATCTTATTAATAAGTTACGTTAAATGAAACGTTAAGATATTCAAATGTATTAACAGCCATCAACGTTTCTCCTAATCACGCTTTAGCCACGTAGTTTTTATTTCAAAAATCGTGTAAAGTCACAGCCTCTGCAGCGTTGTGTTCTGATTCTCGCGCTGTTCAAATGGCTCTGAGCACTATGGGACTTAACATCTATGGTCATCAGTCCCCTAGAACTTAGAACAACTTAAATCTAACTAACCTAAGGACAGCACACAACACCCAGCCATCACGAGGCAGAGAAAATCCCTGACCCCGCCGGGAATCGAACCCGGGAACCCGGGCGTGGGAAGCGAGAACGCTACCGCACGACCACGAGATGCGGGCTCTCGCGCTGTTAATGCGCAGTATGAAAATGGCTGAAGCTGCTTTCTGTGCCGCAGAGAAACACGCGGGTGAAATACGGTTAAAAAGTGCCGAGAAATAGGCCGTTCTTAATGTTTTTCAAAAATATACTGAGATAATCGGCTTTGATGTTTTCCTAGCGCTGTATATACTGCAGTTGTTAGACAAACTCACATTGAACGTGTAGCGCAGTCCTTTGCGTAATGGAATGTAAAGCAAATTCCCCCAGTATCATTTTTTTCTTCTCGTTTGATTTGAAATACTTACATCTCGTACTTATGAAACTCATCTTCATTTTTTGTGAATAATGCACGTCTTATTGCTTCTAATTACATATTTGACGCGAAATTCCTTTTTCTATTTCAAATACAAATTCTTGATTTTTTATAAAAGACTGTTCATAAAAGTTCTTTAAATTAAGGAAACATAACAATTTAATTTTTAAGGGAAAAATGAAAAACCACATCCTCTTTATTTGGACTATGTCCATCGTTTAATAACACAGAGGTAGATAAGTATCGTAGAAACATGAAAAAAAAATCATTTTCACAGCATCGAACACATCATACAAATGCTGCATTTTTGCATTTGCTATTATGCCATTACAATACGAACCCAACAGAACTTATCTGGAGCCAAGGTGCAGGATTTGGCCCGAGAAGTAACAAGACTGTTAAGCTGCCAGACGTAGTGGAACTAACGCACGCAGCTTTTTCACGTGCCACTGCCGAACAGTGGAGGGATATAGAACGGCTCGTCATAGGAGAAGAGAAAATGCTGCGTCTGGTTGGCTTCGTGAACTCTGTTGTTGATAGCCGTTATCCACGTAGCAGGTGACACTTCCAGAATTGAAACGTATTTCTCTGATGCAGATAAGGAAGGAGCTAAGAGATTACCGGACGACGGACAGCAAGTAATACCTTCAGGGGCTTCAATATTTAACTATACGGCGAAGCCCTTGAATACTCCCTTACGTTACACACAGCTTATGCAGAAAAATTACCCTGTGTTTAAGTCAGGAATTTTCATTATTCTCGTTTTAAGTTACAATAGTACTTTAGCTAAAAACGATAACGTGTTGCGGTTTTTGTCTAGTCGTCTAAGGAGCGCATTGTGGGAGATTTGCAGTGTATTATTTCATCCTGCTTATAAATTAAATGACTTTCAAAGTTTATCGCTCCTATTCTTGTCTCGTTTTATGTGTGAACTGCAGCTGGCTACGTCACTGCAGGTTAGCTGTATCAGCTGACAGGCCAGTGCTAAATTAAAAATGCGCCGGTAAAGCTGTTGTCCCCTATTATCGCTAAGTCGATGTGCGCGTTGACGCACAGCACAAAACGTAGCCTTATTATCGTACTTGACAGTACCTGCGGCAGCTTGGCTGCAGTCCCACGTGAAACTGAAATCCAATGACGTTCCAGCAAACGCGGAAGAATACATAGTGCAATGTTTACATCAGGTTTATTCTTATGATGAACGGATTATAGAAGCTAGTTTGGGCTGCTGCATTTTCTTCAGGGAAGTAATCCCTTTACTTTCTTCGTGTTCAGGTGGACACAATTGATGCTATATAATTCCTATTTTCTACTATTTGTCATAAAGTGATGCCACATTGCTTCAGGACACCGTAACTGGTGGATCAAGAGCTGTGTCTTGTAAAAATTCTCGCCTTCGTGGAGTTTGTTTCTACCAACCTCCGTAATCGTTAATGCGTGCTTGTTGAGTATTACTCAATAAGATGTTAGCATCGTCGTTGTGGGTGAAGTTTTCGTCGTCAGTATTTTGGCCAGCAACAGATGAAGTGGTGCTGGTATATAGATCTTGATCACTCAGCTGCCCACTAATTTACTGCCTTCTGAAGTGAGGGCGTCTGATACTGTTGATAGCGATGCATTCCTCGGATGTGGAATCTGCGGTTCCATTTATGCCATTCGAGGAGTAGGCTATTCCTTGCTACCGAATACTACCGTCTCGTTTCGTTTCATTCCATTTAATCGTACTGAACGAGGGTGTCGCAGTGGTCAAGATACTGAACTCGCATTCCGAGAACTGGTGTTCAGATCTCTGTATGGCCAGGAACATCTGGGTTCGGTGTGAAAAGAACGCGGCCAATTACCTGCTTCGTCCTTGAACTATCCGTAGTTGAGCTCCGTCTAATGATATCGTTTTCAACGGGCCATTAAACGCTAATATTCATTTTCCTCCTGCACCCATGGTCTATGGATAGCGTCTTGGTCAATAATCAAGACGTTCACGGTCCCGGATTCGACCCCTAACCCCGTTTAAATTTTGGTTGAAAATCATCAGCAATGGCTGCCGAAAGACTTCCGGCAAAAGAAGTCACCCTCAGTTAGCCAACAGCCATATCAAAGAGGGCGGGTGAGCGCACAGAGGTTCAGGCACTCTCTTGTCCTTGGAGTGGGAAACCGTCCCTAACTGCGGGAGATCAGCATTAAATTTTTACTGGCTACCTGTTTTTAAGTAGAAATCAGTTACTGGAATAGAAGGAGCTGTCGAGGAGAAATGATTTTAAATCAGATTTAAAGCTTGCTTCACTACCTGCCAAACATTGGACAAATGATCAAAAATTTTTATTGCTACATATTGAACTCCTCTCCGAGCTACTGACAGCTTTAACAATGGCTCATTTTGCCCTCTAGTGTTGTAGGTATGACCATCACTGTTCTTCTCAAATTGTGATGGATTATTTAGGACGAATTTCATTAGCGGAAACGTGTATTGTGAAGGCACGGTTAAAACGTCTAGCTCCTTGAAGAGGCCCCTACATGACGTCTGTGGGTGAACACCACATATGATTCTTGCTGCTCGCTTTTGTGCAGTCAATACTTTCTTTCTTAGTGATGAGTTACCCAGAAAATTAATCCGTATGACGTTAGGGAGTGGAAATATGCAAAATTCGTAAGAGGTCTGATAGTCTCTTTCCAGGATTATCAATTACACGAAGAGCAAAAGTAGCTGAACTGATACGTCTCTTTCCAAGATTATCAATTATACGAAGAGCAAAAGTAGCTGAACTTAATTGCTTGAAAAGCTCATTAATATGCTTTTTCCAGTTCAATTTTCCGTCAATATGCACACAAAAAAAATTGGAGGATTCTATCCTACTTACTGACTCCTGCTCATGTGCTACATTAATTGTTGATATTGCCAACTTCTGTCACATTTACCTACTGTTGTAGCTCATTACGCTATTTGGCCCTTATTTTAGTACATCCTTACAGTACCGAAAGCGTATGAGCCATCTTAAACTCAGACTGCTCCCAACCGATAGATCTGCGTAACTGGGGCGTCTTCAACGCGGGGTGGAGTTATTGTGTTGCAACGCCTTTCTGCTCATGGCTCACTTGCGTTAGTAAGCTTCACGAATGTCAGATCTGCCTGGTATAGGACGACGAAAAACATAGTTCATTAAAGAATACCGCTGATAAAATTAGTCGTTTCCCTAAAGTGTACTCTGTTGCCTGTTTATGTAACGTATGTTTGTTCCACACTACAAGCCTAGGTTCACTAACTACATCTACACCTATATGGATTCTCTGCAAATCACATTTGGCAGAGGGTTCATCGAACCACCTTCACAATTCTCTATTATTCCAATCACGTATATCGCGTGGGAAGAACGAACACTTGTATCTTTCCGAAAGAGCTTTGATTTCCCTTATTTTACCATGGTGATCGTTTCTCCCTCCGTAGGTCGGTGTCAGTAAAATATTTTCGTATTCGAAGCTGGTGATTGGAATTTCCTGGGAATATCCCGCTGCACTGAAAAACGGCTTTTTTAAAATGATGTCCACCCCGAATCCTGTATCATATCAGTGACACTCCCTCCCTGTTTCGCTATAATACGAAGCGTACTGCCCTTCTTTGAACTTTTTCGATGTACTCCGTCAATCCTATCTGGTTAACATCCCACACCGCGTAGGAGTTTTCTAAAAGAGGACGACAAGTAGTCTCCTTAGTAGGCCTGTTACATTTTGTAAGTGTCCTGCCAATAAAGCGCAATCTTCGGTTAGCCTTCCCCACAACATTTTCTGTGTGTTCCTTCCAATTTAAGTTGTTCGTAATTGTAATTACTAGGTATTTAGTTGAATTTACGCTCTGTAGATTTGACTGATTTATCGTGTAACCGTAGTTTAACGGATTCCTTTTAGCACTTATGTGGGTGAACTCACACTTTTCGTTATTTAGGGTCAATTGCCAATTTTCTCACCTTACAGATATCTTTTCTAAATAGTTTTGCAGTTTGTTTTGATCTTCTGATGACTTTATTAGTCGATAAACGTCAGCGTCATCTGCAAACAACCTAAGACAGCAGCTCAGATTGTCTCCCAAATCGTCTGCGTGACAGATTGCCGTCCTACGGGCCCGGGTTCGATTCCCGGCTGGGTCGGGGATTTTTCTCAGTTCAGGGAGTGGATGTCGTGCTGTCTTCATCATCATTTCATCCCCATCCGGCACGCAGGTCGCCCAATGTTGCGCAGAATGTAATGAGACCTGCACCATGGCCACGCCAAACGCTCATTTCCATTTTCCATAGATAAGGAACAGCAAAGGGCCTATAACACTATCTTGTGGAACGCCAGAAATCACTTCTGTTTTACTCAATTACTACGCCCTGTGACCTCTCTGACAGGAAATCACGAATCCAGTCACATAACTGTGACGATATTCGATAAGCACTCAATTTCAGTAGAAGTCGCTTGTGTGGTACAGTGTCAAAAGCCTTCGGGAAATCCAGGAATACGGAATCAATCTGGAATCCCTTGTCAATAGCACTCAACACTTCATGCGAATAAAGAGCTATTTGTGTTTCACAAGAACGATGTTTTCTAAATCCATGTTGACTGTGTGTCAACAGACCGTTTTCTTGGAGGTAACTCATAATGTTCGGACACAGTATATGTTCCAAAATCCTGCTGCATATCGACGTTAATGATATGGGCCTGTAATTTAGTGGATTACTCCTACTACCTTTCTTGAATATTGGTGTGACCTGTGCAACTTTCCAGTGTTTGGGTACGGATCTTTCGTCGAGTAAACGGTTGTATATGATTGTTAAGACGGGAGCCATTGCATCAGCATTTTTTTTTTTTTTTTTTTTTTAGGGCGCAAAACTGCTATGGTCATTAGCGCCCGGTCCGTGACTTAGGAAACAGTAAAAACCGAAAATGGAAACCAGCAGCAATGGGAACGAAACTCAAAAAATTGGAGAAACTAAAAGCAGAAGGAAGGCTTAAAAATCCACTACAGAAAGGGGTTGGTTGTCCCCAAAAAAAAGCTTCAAATGACTGACGTCATTTCACTGCACTAATGAACTCGAGAACGCGATCGGCCGAGCGCGTGTCATCTGCTAAAAGTGACGATATATCAGGCGACAGCTGTAGACGGGCGCGTATCGGAGTAAAATAGGGGCACTCAATTAAAAGGTGTCTTACCGTCCACAGCTGAGAGCAGTGGGGACAGAGTGGGGGAGGATTGTCGCTTAAAAGATATCGATGGCTAAAAAGACAGTGCCCTATCCGGAGTCTAGTTAAAATTACCTTCTCTCGACGACGCGTTCGGGAGGAAGAGGTCCAAGCACGTCCCGCAATTTATTATGGGGAAGTGTCGATCAACGTGCGTGCCATAAAAGAACAACACGACGACATAAAACGCTCCGTAGATCGGCGAAGGGAATCGATTGAATAGCTGGCCGAAGAAGAGAGACTGCAGCCTTGGCCGCAATATCAGCATATTCTGAAAGGAGCCTAATAGACATACAATATAGACCAGAAGACTTGCTTTTCTTAAGTGATTTAAGTTGCTTCACTACTTCGAGGATATTTACTTCCATGTTACTCATGTTGGCAGCTGTTCTTGATTCGAATTCCATTTACTTCATCTTCTTTTGTGAAGGCGTTTCGGAAGGCTGTGTTTAGTAACTCTGCTTTCGCAGCACTATCTTCAGTAATATCTCCATTGCTATCGTGCAGAGAAGGCATTGTTTGTGTCTTGCCGCTAGCGTACTTCACATACGACCAGAATCTCTTTGGATTTTCTGCCAGGTTTCGAGACAAAGTTTTGTTGTGGAAACTATTATGAGCATCTCGCATTGAAGTCCACGCTAAATTTCGATATTCCGTAAAAGACCACCAATCTTGGGGATTTTGCGTCTGTTTGAATTTGGTATGTTTGTTTCATTGTTTCTGTAACAGTGTCCAGACTCGTTTTGTGTACCAAGGAGGATCAGCTTCGCTGTTTGTTAATTTATTTGGTATAAAGCTCTCAACTGCTGCCGATACCATTTCTTTGAATTCAAGCCACATCTGATCTACACTTATGTCATTAATTTGGAAGGAGTGGAGATTGTCTTTCAGAAAGGCGCCTGGTGAATTTTTATCTGCATTTTTCAGTAGGTATATTTTTCGTTTATTTTTGGAGCATTTGGGGGTTACAATATTCAATCTCGCTACGGCTAAGTGAGGTAAGCTCTCTAACAAATTTCTGTATTGGGTTTTCATGTTGAAAAATCTGAAATACTGCCACCAAGCCCGTACGAAACATCAAGTAGACATTACTGATTCCTATTTCTTGGTAAGAATGACAATGTTTATCAATGTATTTTACTATTCATTTTACTCACACCACCAATTATCACTCCGAGCATCCATATCGAACCATGTATCTTCCGAGCAACAGCCGCAACAAAATTCAGGCCGCTCTCAGTCAAATGCTCACACAGAATTCAATGATTTGTGTGTTTTTTTTTTTTTTTTTTTTTTTTTTGCCGAAGTATTACCTATTTAATTTTATTCTCAACGAGCTAGTGTATCTAAGCAAAGGCTGTGTAGTACGCCACACGGTGCAATGACTTATGGAGAGAAAGGCAACTTTCAATTTTAACGAAATTGCTGTAAGTATCATCCATGATATCAGTTATAATATCCAATGTATACTGTCCGCTATGACACTTTATCACCTGCATTACTGAACATAGTACCAAAATTTTCAGAGCAACTGGAGACTCATCCACGATCTATGAAAACTAAATTCTGAGGGCCCCCGATACCTCAGTCCATGCAGTCAGTTTACTTGATCCAGAACGCGGGACCTCTCCATTCTCTGAAAGGCTGCAGCATATCATGGCCAATGAGCGTTGTAGCTGCCCTCGTATAATTACTGTACCTAGCTGAACCAGATAAACTTGAAATAACAATATCGTTACTTGTTTGAAGGACTGTAGTAAAGATATTACTGTAGGTCGTGTTGCTAAGTCCGTAGACGCTTGGCGGGATTTATATGAGAGGTTCTGTCTCTCACCGTTTCCTCTGTCAAAAGATAATAAAGATCTCATCTGCTAATCTTCTGTTCCCTGGACTGGGGAGATATCAGGCTACGTTACCCAAGGCAGGTAATTATTTTGCCTAGGTAAATGATTTGATTAATGAAGGGAACAGGGTAGACCTACGGACCAGTAACAGACAGAGAACTGTCCGTTCTGTAATTAAAGCTAATGTATTCTGGAAAAAAACACATAAATGCGAAGCAGTCAGGTCAGAAAAAATGAGCTCTACCCAGTCCACAATATGAGCTATTTGGTGTACCAACGGCTTGCTCTACTCGTAGATCAAGCATAAAACATACACACATAACTCGCCCAGTACCTAGAGAGAGTCATAAACGAAAGCAGTTAGCCATGAAGAGTCACGTAATAGAAGCACACAGAGAGAGGCAGCGTGACAAAGCTTACCGTCCTAATATCGGTGGAACCGTAATGCTGGTTGCTTCCAGTGCCAATCGTGTATCTGCATCTTAGTCACGGACATGTAAACACGATTAGGCCTAACAGTAATGAACATATCATCTTATTGCTATACGTGCAACTGCTCCTAAAAAAGCTTTTTTTTTTAGTTTTTACTGGCCACCTGTTTTTAGGCAGAAACTCGCCACGACTATTTTCCTGCGAAACGCCTTGACTAAAGCTGTCTAAATCTACAAAGGGTTAGTTCCAAGTTGATGACAAGTTATACAGATATCGTCAAATGGGAACAACTAGCGCACTACAGCTAATCACGAAGTGAAACGGACTACCAAACTGGTATGCAGGACAGCAGGGTGCATCCCTCCGCAGAACAAGGTCTCCGTTGCCAGCTTCACTAGTGGCGGCAATGCAAACCGTTCCTGCTGCTTTCAGCCGAGATGTAACTCGGCCGTCTGATGCTCAAGTTGGAGACACGGTAGTATCACCGGTTATCTGAATGTGGTTGGGGTCAGTGTTCCTACTCGCCTGCATCGCTGTGGCTTGAATTTCAAAGTAACGATTTTCGCCGCCTTATGTATTGTACAAATTACATGATTGCCAAATCTGAAAAATGCTCCGTCCCTACCATCTTCTACTCGGGCACGCTAATGATGCTTTCAGTTGGTGAGGGAAAGTTGGTTTTAATGCACAAACAGGCAGATTAATTTCATTGACTTTGTTGTTAACTGATTTATAGTGCCATGCCTACTACCACTAAACTCGTGATTACTTAACAATGTGGACCTGCGATTGCAAACACGATTATAATTTTAATCAACGCTCTTTCTTTGTAAAGGGGCTGGGTTGGACAGCTTCTGAAAATTACTCACGTGCTCTATACTGTAGGCCTTATAAAAGTGTCCTAGTTACAGTATTTTCTTGATACAAATACCACCTGCTTTTCAAGCTGTCATTGATATAATGTACGTGATACATAACATGATCGTATAACATTAGACAGATGCTTGTAAACAATTGATCATCAATACCCCGCCGGCCGGAGTGGCCGAGCGGCTCTAGGCGCTACAGTCTGGAACCGCGCAACCGCTACGGTCGCAGGTTCGAGTCCTGCCTCCGGCATGGATGTGTGTGATGTCCTTAGGTTAGTTAGGTTTAAGTAGTTCTAAGTTCTGGGGGACTGATGACCTCAGAAGTTAAGTCCCACAGTGCTCAGATTTTTTTTTTTAAGATTAATTGTTCAGATACTCTCTTCATTGACTAGAGCATATATTTAGACAACACGGTAACTGTATATGATTAACCTAAAATAACGTGAAATAAAAAAAAATTAAAATAGTTCCGGTAACATACTTATTACTTTTGTTTGTTATGACTATTTGACAATGCAATATCATATCAGTGTATCAGGAAGTTATTCTGTATTCAATGATATTCTGAGTACCATCATTTCCGTTTCCGCCACATATATTTCGTAGCTGTGTTTGACACACCACTCATCCATATGGTTTGCCGCTTCTTGTGACGTTTCAGTGTCGTTTGCGCCTATTACAATATCGTCTGCATATGCATATGAGATTACAACCTCCCTTTGGGGTATTCTTACAATTTCTTCCTCTGCAAGGATAAATAACACAGGACTCATTGGATCTCCCTGTAGTACTCCGTTTGACTGGAGTATTGGCACTGATAAGGAGCCATTGTCTGAGATCCTTATTTCGTTTCATATCAGTATTGCGCTTATGATTCGTGTCCATATATTGTTCTTCTCCTATGCCCCCCCCCCCCCCTCCAACTACTCCTTATAGAATCGAACTCACATGTATAAAACAGCTAGTTTTTCACGGTTCTCAATGTCATATCTCCTGAACTATGCGTCGTACAATAACATAATTCGCAAGTGAATTCAGTATTATATATGGATACCGCCTGCAAAATGTTTTACGGATACACTTAATGGCAAAGAAGTAGTTAATAAAAACGTTACGTCCGATGAAGTAGTACTGCACGAACAGCGACAAGGTAGTGCGATGAATCTTTTTCCTTACATTATTTTGTGGAGGGTGTCAACGAGAAAAGGTTTCAAAAAGGTTCAGAATTGTGTGTAAAGTTTGCAGAAAGTCGATACTTGCACTGGATGAATAGAATTTGGGTACAAATAATTTGCGGAAATGCAGCCGGGTGACGTCGTCGACAACAGCCGATATTTCGACAGGAGAACTACCAGCCATTTTTAAGGTAAAACTGCAGCAAATAATTTTCACAGAAGCTCCGTAAAGATAAGACACACACACACACACACGCACTTTAAATAATAGCGCCATCACAAACCAAAGGTTACCGACGTCAGAAGTTATCGATAGTGAAATTAATAATCAACTGGTGAGGCGGCATAAACTCTGTCCCTCTGTTTCTCGACATGTGAGAGAACAGAATTCCATCCAAACTTTAAACTAAAACCACCACCTCTTTTTTATAACGTTACTTGCTAATTTAATTTCAACAACTTCCTTAATAACGCTATCCCAGTAGCTGGAATAGCGTACCACGGTCTCCGTGTTGTTGTATTCCATTGGGTAACCGGTGCCAAGACAATGATCTGAAATGGCAAATTTACTCGGCTATTGTAAGCACGTGTGCGGCTTATGCTCAGTACACCGGTCCTCTGCAGTCCTGATAGTCTGACCAATATGTGACATGCCACAAGTACAAGGAATACGGTAGTGACCTGCATTACGAAAACTAACATCATCCTTGATTGAGATTAAAAGAACTAATTTTAGATGCTGGTCGAAAAACACACTTCACGTCATATTTCCGCAAAATACACGACCAATTCTGTTCGAAATGCTCCCGGTGTAAGGCAAAAAGGCCGCAGACTTTGGTGCCAACTAGGTTTTATCATCACTCACCCGGTGCACAATTGGTCGATAGCGCAGCGCACGTCTAATCTGTCTTCCACAATAACAATTCTGATGAAAGGTGACATCGACATGGGCTAATGCAGCTGATAAACTCTCAGAGTCCGAGATGAGATGGGCCCTGTGCGCAAGCTACGAAGTACCCCTCCGCGTTGAGGTGGTTGGTGACAACTGTCAGCTTCCAGATACATCCACCATCCTCCTGATGAACACTTCAAGGAAGGGAAGACAACTATCCTTTTCCACCTCGATTGTGAAACGAGTATTAAGGTGGACTGAATTTAGGTGTTCTAAAAGTCGTTGAAATTCTCACTGTGATGAGGCAAAAAACTAATTTATCGTCTACATATCTGAAAAAAAAACATGTAGGTTTGAAAGCCGCTGACTCCAAGGGACGTTTCTCGAAATGTTCCATAAATAATAGGTGACAACGGGCTTCCCATCGCAACTTCGTTTGTAGCTCACGCTACACGATGAGAGCCGGCCAGTGTGGCCGATCGGTTCTAGGCGCTTCAGTCTGGAGACCGCTACTGTCGCAGGTTCGCATCCTGCACGGGCATGGATGTGTGTGATGTCCTAATGTTAGTTAGGTTCAGATAGTTCTAAGTTCAAGGGACTGATGACCTCAGATGTTAAGTCCCATAATGCTCAATCAACCGTAACGAATCAGACAGAGGAACACGAGTGAAGAGAGATACCACATCAGAACTCAGAAGAATATCAGAGTTATTCAAACGCTTTCCCTCTAATCGATGCAAGAAATCCACCGAGTTTTTAATGTGGTGCTCACACAGACCTGCTATGGGGGTCAACAGGGTGCCAAGATATTTTGGTACACGATACGACGCAGCATCGATGTTACAATCGGACGAGGAGGATTCTCTTCCCTGTGGATCTTAGGGAGGACATATAACATACGGTAGCAGCACTATAAGAACTCGGACTCTTGATGGTCTCCTGAGATAACGAACTTTTCTTCAGGAGACCGTTAGTCTTTTGTCAACTCTTATTGTGGTGTCAGCAACGATCCTGTTGAATCAGACAGTAAGTACTGCATCTTTTGATCGTAATCCCGCTTGTCCAAAACAACAGTAACATTGTCGTTGTCCGCAGGTAAATTAACAATATCCGGATCAACTCTAAATGAACGTAAAGCAGCCTCTCAGCCGCTGTGACGTTACTCTTGGGTGGACGTGACCCAGTCAGCACATGACATGTCTCCCTCCTAGCCTCCTCTGCAACATCAGGAGGTAGTTTAAAGACAACCTGTTCAACAGAACTAATACACTGAACTAATGGCAAACACCTGAAAGTCGGTGCAAAATTTAAACCTCTCCCTAGCACGAACAAAGCTGCGGTGTGAAAAGATTTCGCCGTGAGACTTATGACAGAACGTCGGGATGTACTGTTAGACTCCGAGCCAAGAAATGGTTCAAATTTCGCCAAATGCTGGGCAGTTACACAATGAAATTCCCAGTCTAACTGTGACCATGGAGCACCGTCCAGCCAATCCCAAGAAAAAGCCGAAATTTTTGAAGCCATTATCAAATGAAGACGAAACAATTCATTGGAAACAAAATCCAACTGTCGACGAGTGTAAAGGATCCTCTCACGAACACGAGCTAGGCCACCACGTTGCTTGATGCGACTGGCGGCACCAGAATTAATATGGTGAACAGTCTTGCCAAACGTTGGAATAATATTTTGACCATGACGCCTCAGCAGAAACGACACACGCACATTGTATTGTCGGGAACTTTATCCAACCTCCGCAGGCAACGATACATTTCCTCCTCGAAGAGGTAAACGATGTGACCTAAGGTTTCTCATGATAAAGTACAAACGGTCGAGAGTAGTAATGTTTTCTTCAAAGCTTTTCTTTTATCTTTTATAAGGTTGGCGTTAGTGCGGTAAAAGTGAGCGGTTTCACACAGATAACTATGCTGTCTCTTCGTGTCCCATTTAACATCTAAGGGATTCTGCAGAATGGCTGATGACTCAGCGCAGTCTGTTGGAGACACATATGAGGATCACTCCAAAAGAAATGCACACTATTTTTGTAAAAACACAGTTTTCATTCTGCATGTGTGAAAGTTTTACAGTGTGTGGATACATCCTTCCCGCTTGTTTTCAAACTTGGTTCAGCCTGTTCCCGTGAGTGGCGCCGTCACAGCATGTCTTCAAGATGGCTGCTACACTTGACGTTCGTCAGAAGCAGCGTGCTCTCACAGAATTCCTGTGCTGTGAAAACGAGACAGTGGGAAACATCCACAAGAGGTTGAAAAAGGTGTATGGAGATGCTGCTGCCGATCGCAGTACAGTTAGTCGGTGGCCAAGCAGGTTACGTGATGAAATGAGGCACAGAAATATTGAGGATTGTCCTCGCAGCGGCAGGCCTCGTACTGCACATACTCCAGACAATGTGCAGAGAGTTAATGAATTGGTGACTGCTGACAGACGCATCCCAGTGAACGAATTGTCACACTACATTGGGATAGGGGAAGGAAGTGTTTGCAGAATACCGAAAGTGTTGGCGTTAAAAAAGGTTTGTGCCAGGTGGGTTTCCAGGATGTTGACAGTGGCTATAAAGAAACAAGAAGAACGGTATTCAGCGAACTTTTGGAACAGTACGAGAATGGTGGAGATGAATTTCTTGGAAGAATTGTGACACGTGATGAAACACGGCTCCATCATTTTTCACAACAGACGAAGAGGCAATCAATGGAGTGGCATCATGCAAATTCACCCAAGGAAAATAAAATTCAAAACCACACCTTCAGCTGGAAAAGTTATGGCTATGTTGTTTTTCGATTCCGAATGGTTCTTGCTTGTGGACATCATGCCAAGTGGAACCACCATAAATTCTGATGCATATGTGACGACACTGAAGAAACTTCGACCACATCGGCAAAAGCAGGATGTTTTGCTGTTGCACGACAATGCACGGCCACATGTCAGTCAAAAAACCATGGAAGCGATCACAAAACTCGGATGGACAACACTGAAACACCCACCTTACAGTCCTAACTGGCTCCATGTGACTATCATCTTTTTGCGAAACTGAAAGACTCCCTTCGTGGGACAAGGTTTGAAGATGATGACTCCCTTGTGCACGCTGCCAAACAGTGGCTCGAACACGTTGGTCCAGAATTTTACTGTGCGCGTATACAGGCGCTGGTTCCAAGATGGCGTAAGACAGTTGAGAGAGATGGAAATTGCGTGGAGAAATGAAAATATTGTTCCTAAAGGATGTATCTACACACTGTAAAACTTTCAAACATGTAGAATAAAAGATGGATTTAAAAAATAAATTATGTGCATTTCTTTTGGAGTGACCCTCGTATACGTTTACTGAACAAGCCGGTGCACAGCGAGGCAGCTGATGTAACCTGTGGCTGGTGTGGCTTGTTTGTCGCTACACGGTAACATGTATAATATGAGCAGAGAAACATGTGCTGCAGTTTTTAAATACATTTGAGGCACCGAGAACCACAGGGACCGAAAGCACAGACACAAAATTCTGAGAAAAATAGACGTTTGTGAAAATCAATTTTGTACGCAAACCGCCAGTCTCATAGGTTTTAACTGTTTTTTATCCTATAAAAATAATGAACCGACTTTATATTATTATATTTTATTTAATATTTAGGATTTTTAATATTAATGTTAATTCAAAAAGTTTTCATATAGAGGTTAGTGGCAATAATCTCTTTTTTACTGTTGTGTAGCTTCTAATTATTCTGAAACAAGCATCAGAACATAAAGAGCAGATACTAAATGTATCACACACACACACACACACACACACACACACACACACACACATACACACACACACAATTATGACCTATCCCAACCCTTCATGCTCCTCGTTATTATCGTTTTCATTAAGCACATTCTCTAACTTGAGGTTCAGATGAAACTGACATCACTTGAGGCATAAAATCAAGTTGTTTTGTTAAGCTATATGTTTCAAGCTTTATCTAGTTCTGTTGAGTCTTCATATTTCAACTTTGATATCTGCCTTCCACGGACGTATTTAGGCCCAGATTTTGAAAGACATTTACAAACTGTGGGGAAATAATCAATTGTGGTTTCCCTCCAAGCGACTGCAGGACAATGGTGGGCTTCTACGACTTCTATGAATAATATTTTACTTAATACGACAGTTCTTGTCAGCCTGTTGAACACTTCATCATTGTAAAATTTCTCAAATGTTCATTGTTACCAAGCACATAAACTTTTGATTTGGTAGCGATGCCGGTAACACTCTAAAAGAGTTCTTAAATCCTCAGCGTCCATCTTACAGACTGGAGTGCTGAAACTTGGTACGTGAGGTTACTGTGGGGCATTTCTTCAAGAGCTTCCAGCTTTTATGAAGAAATGGGACTGAGGCTAGCAGCAACCGTTCCTACAGGAATGAAAATTTGTGCTTCGGGCCCTTATGGAAGTGAATGTAAGAACTGGGATAGATTGTCGCAAATGTTCATACATTCAGTGCAGGTGACCAGCAGTGATAAAGCTGGTTCAACTTCTAACAGATGCCAGGATCAGGCATACATACTACAATCACAAAATCGACGACGGTGTGCTTTAGATCTTCTTTACTTTTTACTTTGTTTACTTATGTGCATATTTATGTAAGGATAACACAGACACCCAGATGATTGGAGCTTGGCTCCCTAAATGCGTTGCTGAGAATTATACTACTGGCCATTAAAATTGCTACATCACGAAGATGACGTTCTACAGGCGCGAAATTTAACCGACAGCAAGAAGATGCTGTGATATGTAAATGATTAGCTTTTCAGAGCATTCACACAAGGTTGGCGCCTGTGGCGACACCTACAACGTGCTAACGTGAGGAAAGTTTCCAGCCAACTTCTCATACACAAACAGCAGTTGATTGGCGTTGCCTGGTGAAACGTTGTTGTGATGCCTCGTGTAAGGAGGAGAAATGCGTACCATCACGTTTCCGACTTTGATAAATGGCGGATCGTAGCCTATCGCGATTGCGGTTTATCGTATCACGACATTGCTGCTCGCGTTCGTCGAGATCCAATGACTGCTAGCAGAATATGGATTCGTTGGGTTCAGGAGGGTAAAACGGAACGCCGTGCTGGATCCCAACGGCCTCGTATCACTAGCAGTCGAGTTGACAGGCATCTTAGCCGCATGGCTGTAACGGATCAAGCAGTCACGCCTCGATGCCAGAGTCAACAGATGGGGACGTTTGCAAGACAGCAACCATCTGCACGAACAGTTCGACGACGTTTGCAGCAGCATGGACTATCAGCTGGGAGACCATGGCTGCGGTTACCCTTGACGCTGCATCACAGACAGGAGCGCCTGCGATGGTGTACTCAACGACGAACCTGGGTGCACGAATGGCAAATCGCGGTGAATGCACATTTGGAAGCGTGTACTCGTCATCGCCATACTGGCGTATCACCTGGCGTGACGTTACATTTCAGATGTGTTACGGCCCGTGGTTCTACCCGTCATTCGATCCCTGCGAAACCCTATATTTCAGCAGGATAATGCACGACCGCATGTTCCAGGTCCTGTACGGGCCTTTCTGGATACAGAAAATGTTCGACTGTTGCCCTGGCCAGCACATTCTCCAGAACTCTCACCAATTGAAAACGTCTGGTCAAGGGTGGCCGAGCAAATGGCTCGTCGCAATACGCCAGTCACTACTCTTGATGAACTGTGGTATCGTGTTGAAGTTGCATGGGCAGCTGTACCTGTACAAGCCATCCAAGCTCTGTTTGATTCAATGCCCAGGCGTATCAAGGCCGTTATTACGGCCAGAGGTGGTTGTTCTGGGTACTAATTTCTCAGGATGCATGCACCCAAATTTCGTGAAAATGTAATCACATGTCAGTTCTAGTATAATACTTTTTGTCCAATGAATACCCGTTTATCATCTGCATTTATTCTTGGTGCAGCAGTTATAATGGCCAGTAGTGTATGTTCCTAACATTAGTAGTTGTATACTAATTGTAATTATGACAGGTGTATTCCATCGGCTTGTCAGGAACCATCTTTGCAGGGCAGAGAGAGGGATATTTTGTTTTAGAGACGCATTTTGAACAGATAAGACGATCTATGCCTTGTAGAGACGTAAAGATTCCTGTCGACTCGTGAGATGTACGCGCAACACTTAGAGACGGGAGTGTAATGGATGGTGGTAGGAAGGCCTCGGCCCTGAAGACGCTGCCGCCACCACGGGCCTTGGCTGGTAAGTGGCTGCGCAAGGCCGCAGCGAATCGCTTCCGTCCATTTGTCGAAATGCCTTCTGGCCAACGGAAGTACGTCTGCTGTGCAACGTACTGGCCAATTAATTTGCGTCAGCTGCGACGCTTCGTAGTTTCCTCATGATGGCTTCATGGCCTAGACATGAAAAACTTGATGCTGTAGTGGGAAGTTGTAAATCAAGTGAATGGTTAAATTGTGAAATGAAGAGGTGCTAGAGGGCAGGGCATTTTTACGAGAAGGGATAAGTCTACTCAGTCTTTCAAAATTGTTCATTTGGCTCTGAAGGAATTTAGTATGGCTGAGGAGATGAAAGGAGTAGCGCAGAAGGTGCACTGAAGGACCAAATCAGTAGAATAACTGATGACAAGAAAAGAAAATTACTATCATATTATTTGGTTCACAGGAAGTAGATTACATTCACTGCTCACATTATATTTATCTTTTTTACCTGGAGCGTTTTGTAAAAAAAATGAACGCTAGTAAAGGTCTTGTACAGAGACGGACAACGAGAGAAAGAAAAGTTTCGTAAATTACAAAAAGATTGGTACATTTGGAGTGACAAAATTTAAATGAAAATAAGGTTGAGAAGGTTTTCAAAAGTACATGCCTCTGTAATAGCTGATGGTATCAAGAATAACCAGTTTACGACACGTTAATTATCTTCTTCTTCTAAGTATTATATTTCGGCAGATATCTAAACGAACAATTTTCATACATTGAATGATGCACCGAGGGTTACAGTGTTCTGAAAATGAAGTCTACACTTGACGAGAAAAAATTCTACGTGCACTGTATACCCGAGGCGCTGCAGCGCAACTAATACTTTATTTTTACCTATGGTTTGAAAATGAAAGTCCTAACGAAGCTTATGGGTTGATATCTGGCGGTAAGAATTCAGTGTAGCGCCCTTTCGCTGGTTGCTAAATAAAAAATGTTTATTTGTTGTGAACTAAATCTGGACTGGATCCCCATCTTAAACTTCGTGTGCCTTTCTTGTCGTCCTGAACAGTGCAAGTGGTGCAATTAAGAAACGCTATCTGGTAAAGATGAGTGCAACTGTATACCCGTACTGCAGTTAGCCTCTATTAAATAAATTAGAAAACCAAAACTCTAAACTAAAGAAACGATTTTACTTAATTATGTATTATGTCGTGCTGTGAACAGTTTGCAATTTCAAGGCACAAAACTAAGAGAATAACAACACTACGTAAAATTAGCAATCGACCTTTGAAAGAATAAATAACTAAATTGCTGCTCTTAAAATGATCTGTGAATTTACAAGCGCAAACTGACTAAATAGAATTCCAAATATTAAGTAATAGACAGGCAAGAGTAACATTGCACTACAAGAATAAAACTGTCTGCACAAGAAATGTAATCTGAATTGAACTTTACCTAAACTAAACCTGATAACAATTTTGAAATGAAAAGCTAACTGTAAATGATCCTGCAGTGATCTGATTGTGATGTTGAAGTGACCCTAACTATTTTCCATGGCTTACCAATGCCAACGGGAGCTCAGTACTGCTCGAAGTGATGAACATAAACAATACAGCGCATCAAGAAACTAGCCAAATGAAAGAAAGCCTTGAGCAGTGCAATGCGAGGGCAGGCAACTATGCTAAGCAGATCATTCAGTCTCACCAAATGCGTCCCACTCACTGCAGTGCAGCGGCGCACATTACCAGAAAATAAACTTTCATGAGTAGATGGTGGTAGAATTTAAATCTGCTAAATGACTGAAATAGACTAACCTCTTTTAAAGAAATATGTTGTGAATTAGTGATTACGTGTCTCATTTCGAAGCTTCCCTTTGTCCATGTTCGATGAATCAAGGCGCCTGTGCTGTAGAATTCTGGTGTACGTCATCCCTTTTTCCCTTCAATATTTGATGTAGACTTTCCAAAGTGCTGCTGTTGGGTAGTATCGGGTTTGTCTGTAGGTCTTCAATGAGGGAGGGTTCCCTCGCCAGCAGGTATACAAGTTTGGATTACGTTGTTTTGGACACTCGTATTGCTTTCTTTGTATAGGTGGTCTTCACTCCTTGTAGTGTCGTTAGGTTTTTCACTGCAAGATGTGGTCCGATAATTTCTACACCGTATGTCAGTACTGGGAAGATTTTGGCTCTGAATAATGCCACTGCTGTCTCTAGGCTAAGAGATCTGATGTATTGTACTCCATTGATTGCCGTTATTGCTTGTATTGCTTTCTCTGTTACATGTTTTCTGAACCATTTTGCATTGTTTGTATTGTGACCCCTAGATACTTTAAGTCTGGTACAATCTTCAGTTTTCTCTCCCGTATGAAGATAGCTTATGCAGGTGATCTTCCTGAGTACCATCCACTCCGTTTATCGCTTCTCGTAACTTCAATGTCCTTTGCATCTATCACAATATCGTCTGCATATGCATATGAGATTACACCCTCCCTTTGGGGTATTCTTACAGTTTCTTCCACTGCAAGGATAAATAACAGAGGACTCGGTGAGTCTCCCTGTAGTACTCCGTTTGATTGGAGTAATGGTTCCGGTAGGGAGAGGTTGTCTGAGATCCTTATTTCGTTCCATTGCAGTATTGCGCTTATGATTCGTGTCCACATATTGTTTTGTCCTAGAGTTTCCTCTAGTTTTTTGGTCATTAAGTTTCTGTTTATAAAGTCAAAGGCTCTTGTGAAGTCTACAAATACTACATAGAACTTTTATCTGTCTTCAGGGGCTTCCCATACTCTCTTTAGCAGGAGTTCTATTGCAGTCAGAATTTGCTTCGTGCAGCGATGTAGCTTGCAGCTGCGAGATATGCACCTGTGAATCGATTGCGGCCACGAAAGATATGCAAAATCTCACGGTCTAGCGATCACGCAGACGGATCGCAATTTGCTCTCTACCAGAGTCCTAAAGTCATGATAGATTTCAGTGTGTGACTCACCCATTTGCTGGACGGACCAATTTGGCTCACTTATACGACAAAACGCACAAGGATACCAAACGTCAAGACTGGTAAACCAAAAACGAATAAATGTGTCCTTGGCAAACGAGTAGCCCGAGACGTTTGAAGTCACACTGTCAGTACAGTAAGAACTTCACCACAGGCTCCCCAGTCTAAGTACTCGCAAGTGAAGTCAGGACAGCGTCCAAGTACCAACCACACATGCCAAAGCTTTGACCAGAAGATGCTTCCAGAGCGAAGTCTAGTACCTGAGTGCCTCGCACCTCTCCAGATAAAAAAAATATTCGTTTTCCCGTAGAGTGCACAAACAACACCGCCTTCACCCCATCTTGAACCAATCACAGGGCTTTAGAGGCGCTAAATCTCCCTTCCTACACGACAGCACAAACTCATGTCGAATCAGTGCAAGAGTTAAGAAACCTGCATCTCTGAAAAAAAAAAGAAAACTGCCAGTTACTGGCCTTTATATGTTTTGGTGGAGGGAGAAAATGTTTTTCTCCAAAGTCGCGTCGCTTCCCATGGCAACAAGCGAACAGATACAATCTTAAAGATCTTTATCTAAATCGCCTGTGCCTTGGAGCATGTTAGTCCTAGCTATGAGGTGTCATAAAGTTTCTGTCTCTAAACGCTTCTCAAACACCAGAATTTCTTACACGACTAAGGCGGCCGATGAAAGTGGGGTCTCAGGCCTATTTGCAGTATTGGTGAACACGAAAACTTGTGAATTTTTATTAGGCGTGGCACTACACACAATGCCTGGTTTATGGCTCCACTGTGTAGACGCATCCCTTCAGTCCATCACCCCTAGCCCAGCCTTCGGATGGCGCCAATGTAGGTATAGCGGCATTGTCCTGCTGGAGACCTGTCACGACTAGGGGCTGCTCTGTCTGCCCTGTGTGGCTGTAGGCCTGTCCGGCAAGATTTACTGAGGGATGGGCTCGCCACCAATTGCTTTCAACTCCCAATATGCTGTTTCTACGAGCTAAGAACCATAAAAATACCACATGCTTTTAGCGCCCTACCAGGCTCCATCAACGCCTGCCCAGGTCGTTAACTTTCTAGAGTCTTGCTTAAGTTGCGTAACGTAACAAATCTTTATCAGAAATAGGTGTGAGAGTAACTTGTCCTCTCTCAATACATCTATCGTCACGTCAGTTAAAATGCAAATTGTTTCAACATACTAATTAGTAGAAATGTATAATTTGCATTAAATTATGAGGGTACAAAATTTATGTCAGATGTTAAACTTCACAGTAACAGATTCAGTATTGAAGTTTCTCAGCTAAATTTGAAATTTTAACGTCTAAAACTTCAGTTTCTTCTTTTACCTTTTCTATAATCATTCTTTTTTTTATTTTTGAGCTCTTAGTTCTTGAAATGTTGTTCTTTCAAGATTGTCCACTTCAGTTTTCTTCTTTTTTAAGGCTTCTAACATTTCTGGCGAAGTGTTCTTGACAGCTAATACAACTGACTTCGTAATGTCCACATTCAGTTGCTCCTCAGTATTAAGTAAAACACGTAATGTTTGTCTTACTTGGTAGATACTTCTTTCTCCGACACTTTTATCTTCTTCGACGTTTTCAGCTAAAACGTCTTTGTTAATGGAAAAGCCTCTTTACATTTCAGCATTTGCATGGAACATGCAAACATCGTCTGTACGAACTTGATGAAGTCATTGTTTGCACCTTGAAGTAAGTTCATCAGAAAGTGATAAAGCTTGATCTTCTTAGAACTTAATCGTTTCAGTTATTTTTCAGAATATTCAAAAAATTTAAAATATTCTCTCGTCACAACTTCAGCTGTTGATGGAGTCATCAGTTTTTGGACACAAATTTTCCAGTGCAATTTTCGCTCGAGAATTTCTCAAAATAGAGCTCTGCATAACTTGGTGATAAACATGAGCCACGTTTGACCATTTTTAATTTCAAAGGACTCTTCTCAGCACTTTTTAGATACAAACTTTGCAAGGTACTTGTACAGTCATTTCTCTGAAAATAAGGATATCCTTTCCCATGTAGTCCTTGCTAGCAGCAGTGGCATCAACTTCAGTACCTACATAACGAATTGTTTTTTGATTACATGATTTTATAACATCAGTAGCAAGTAATTTGCTGGAGTTGGTAGCCATTTCGATAAAAGTTTTCTTCATGAAACAATGTTATATAGTAAACTGAACAAATCTTTGTACAAAAAGGGGAAGAGAGAGTCATTTAACAAATACTTAGTTAACAACTCTTCACGTTCAATTGATATATAACAAACCGACGTTGCACAAGGGAATTTTGTCCTCTCGGTGATGTTTGATTTGTTCAAAGTTTCAACTTTCATTTGGTCTTTTATGTGCTTCAGCAACATACTTCTTCAAATGTGGAATAAGTTCAAGCGCTCTCTAATGGCTTCAATATTTCCATTCCATCTTACAGAACAAAATATGAGAGGAAACATGGAAAATCCAGGAGAATCCTTCATAACGTACCAGATTACCTTACGAAGTTCGTTACTATGAGCAGTTTTCAAAGCTCCAATCACTACATGAAGTGAACAAGTGCCGTAATGAAACATTGTGGTCGATTATTTTCTTCGCTGATTAGAAATGTTTCCGAGTCACGCAATATCTTCAAAATGACATTTGGCTCATCCACAGAAATTTGAATTATATTCTTAGGTGACAAATTCAAATGATTCAGACTCTCCAGGAAATTTGACTGTGAATCACAGGATGTGTCAGAATTCAAAAACGCAGACGTTAAATATCCTGTAGAGACATACAGATTTTGTTCATACCAGAAACGAACCGTCAAATCCATCTGTCTCTTTCGGACAACTTTGTTTGACAGCGAAAATAGTGAGACAGACGCAAGACTTGCTTAAGAGTTCTAGAATCGAAGTCAACACAGTTAAGGGGCTCACGTCGAATGTTCCAGTGCCACCAAGAATGTACAGAGCACCTAAAGTCCAGAAGCACTGCTGTCCTTTAAGAACGATTGTCAATGGTATCAACTTGCCGACATACTATCTGGCAAAATATCTGGCCAACAAATTACGCAGCCTGGTTGGCCTTCTTGTGTTGAGGATTCTACACATTTCATCCAGCTTCAACGGTAACTGCAAGTAATATCTACGGACCTTATTCTCAGTCATGACACAAAATCTTTGCTTCGTGTTTTGTAGTTCAGTTGGCAGGGCAAATTTTATGAGAAAACAGACAGAATGGTTATGGGCTCCCCCCCTCCCTCCCTTTCTTCTGTAGCAGCTGACATATTCATTGAATCCTTCGAACGAACCGCACTAAATTCTACGTCATTGCACCCATACTGCTGGCTGAGGGGTACATGCACGACACGTTTGTCTTACAGCCGCATGGGGAAGCAGAACTACGTAGATATCATGAGCATCTCAACAGCTTACACACGAACATACATTTCACGCTATAAATGGAAAACAATGGAGTGATTCCTTTTCCGGATGTCGACGTTTACAAAACATCTAGCGGGAAACTAGGTCATAAGCTCTACAGGAAGCCGACTCACACCAACAGATACTTAAGCGCGGATTTGCACCACCATCCAGCACAAACAAACGCTGTGCGACGTACATTCACAGCCCGACCTCGCCGGATTAGTGACACACAACAGGGACTGAACGAGCTCAAGACAACACTCCGTGTGAAAAGACACAACAGACACATACAACGAGCTGTGAGGTACAGATACAGAAGATACTCTTCTTATTGCTCGCCTACCTTATGTGAGAGGCGTCAGCGACCCTGTAGGCAAGATCTTTATTTCAAAGTGGCCTTAAGAATCGAGATTTGCGGAAGTTCACTAAGGATCTCGTGAATGCTCTCCACACTGCCGTTGCTACGAACGTCGGAGTGAATGCGGCGAACTCTATGTTGGTGAAATTAGGAGACCCATTAACACTCGGTTTTCTGAGCATGAGTGTTACGAATAACTGGGACAGAACAACAAGTGGGCTATTGCAGAACACCTTGCTTGCTCTGTAGCCGTGGATGTAGCAACGGAAAATATGAGAGGCTATTGAAATAATTAAAATCCCTAACAAATGAACAGGGAGAGTGGCTACAAGTTACCTATGGCCTGGCTGACAACTATTCCACCATGGCGGACCGCGTGTGCTCGCCAGCCAGCTGCACCACTCGACCGGGGTTTAAGAGGATAAACAGCAGCCGCGAGAGAACTGCCATGCGGCCTTAACGCATCACAGCAGGAAAACACTACCTCGTGGCTGATATCCTATTGCTTTCCAATCACCAACGAGAGTTTTCCTACCAGTCGCTTATCTGAGTGGTACAGGCAACACACAGCCAATACGCTATTTTCTTCCAATCACCTACTAGAGTTGCCTTCCAATCAGCCACCAAGGTAGCACACGCAGTAGCGTACTATACAGCCACCACTCCATAACAACCTCTTCAAATTGTCCAATGACGTCTTAGGAACGTGACGTTGCCACCAGAGAAGTGAAAATGAGAGTATACAAAGGAGGTGTACAGCAATGAACCGCCCTGAAGAGAACCACAGCAAATCATTCCATACGTCTGCAGTTTAGTTGTTTTAGTAGTTTACAATGACATGTTCCAACACCCAAAATTATTTTATCAAACAAAATGGTTCAAACGGCTCTGAGCACTATGGGACTCAACTGCTGAGGTCATTAGTCCCCTAGAACTTAGAACTAGTTAAACCTAACTAACCTAAGGACATCACAAACATCCATGCCCAAGGCAGGATTCGAACCTGCGACCGTAGCGGTCTTGCGGTTCCAGGCTGCAGCGCCTTTAACCGCACGGCCACTTCGGCCGGCTTTTATCAAACAGAAAGAGAAAAAAAACTTTCTCTCATCATATGACACACGAAAGGAACCAACTTCCCTGAAGAGAACCACAGCAAGTCGTTCGAAACGTCTGCAATGTAGTAGTTTACAATGACGTGTTCCAACGCAAAAAATTATTATATCAAACGGAAAAAGAAAAAAAACTTTCTTCTTATGACACACGAAGGGAGCCAACTTCCCCGACTTTGTTAGCTAGGAAATTCTGGAAATGAGGCCCAAATCCATAACTAACTATATTTGACAACGTATCCTAGTGTAATTTGACTGTTTTGGTAATCAAGTTGCTGGAAAATATAATTTGGAGTACGAGTGCTATGTTTTCAGAACTTCTCAGTGAAGAGTGTGACGAGACTTTAGTCATAGTCCATATCATTTCAGATTTTACTATCTTATCAGTAACTGAAAATGTTTCAATGACTTTGTTTTGGAACTGTCTTCAGGTGAAGTTGTAGAGGTTGTAGCAGGAGCAAGTGATGATAACTCGTTACTGCCTGTCAAACCCTGTTCAGAACAAACTAGTGCCTGTGCTGGCACTGCTTTTACTACAGCAAAAGGCAACTTGTTTTGTTTCCCTGTAACTAGAGAATTAACCAATGCTGAACGTCTCTTTTCTCTTTCTTTACACACAGGATGCTACTGGCACTAACGTCAGAGTCATATTTGTATAAAATAACCTTGCTGTAAAGTTATTACTTACTACTGGTCAAATGCGACACTTTTCAGCCCTTTGATTTGTCATGATGTAGCAATCTGTCATTGCAACTGCACTTCTCAGATATCTTGAAAAATTTATGAAGCAATTACTTCAGGTTTCAGTATCTGAAACTAAAAGTAAGGCCATCATCAACAAGTTGCTGGGAGAATATATACATAGAAACATGTTAATTACACTGCATATAGATGATCAGTGTGCAATTAAAGAAGAGGGTGGGGGAGCTGAGGTTCAATTTTTCACCACTTAAACATTTAACAATGAAAACTACCACAGATCCCGATTCAATTTAGAAAGGTAAACCTTTCCCTGAAATAAAAAATTATACTGAAGACCCAAAGAAACTGGTACACCTGTCTAATATTGTGTAGGCCGCCCTTGAGCAAGCAGAAGTGCCGCAACACCACGTGGCATGGACTGGACTAATGTCTGAAGTAGTGCTGGAGGGAACTGACACCATGAATCCTGCAGAGATGTTCATAAATCCGTAAGAGTGCGAGGGAGTGGAGATCTCTTCTGAACAGCACGTTGGAAGGCTTCCCAGACACGCTCAATAATGTTCATGTCTGGCGGATTTCGTGGTCAGCGGAAGTGTTCAAACTCAGAAGAGTGTCCCTGGAGCCACTTCTGGACGTGTGGGACGTCGCATTGTCCTGCCCAAGTCCGTCGGAATGCACAATGGACATGAATGGATGCAGGTGATTAGACAGGATGCTTACGTACGTGTCACCTGTCACAGTCTTATCCAGACGTATCAAGGGTCCCCATATCACTCCAAGTGCAACGCCCCACACCATTACAGATCCTCCAACAGCTTGCACAGTACACTGTTGACACTCAGGGTGCATGGATTCATGAGTTTGTCTCCATACCCGTGTACGTCCATCCGCTCGATACAATTTGAAACGAGACTCTTTCGACCAGGCAACATGTTTCTAGTTATCAACAGTCCAATGTCGGTGTTGATGGGCCCAGACTAGGAGTAAAGCTTTGTGTCGTGCAGTCATTTAGGGTACACTGCTATGAAAGCCCATACCGAAGATGGTTCGCACGCTGACACTTACTGACGGCCCAGGATTGAAATCTGCAGCAGTTTGCGGAAGGGTTGTACTTCTGTCACGTTGAACGATTCTCTTCAGTCGCTGTTGGTCCCGTTCTTGTGACATCTTCTTCCGGCCGCAGCGATGTCGGAGATTTGATGTTTTACCGGATTCCTGATATTCACGGTACACTCGTGAAATGGTCGTACAGGAAAATCTCCACTTCATCGCTACCTCGGAGATGCTGTGTCTCATCGCTCGTGCGGCAACTATAACCCACGTTCAAACGCACTTAAATCTTGATAACCTGTCATTGTAGCAGCAGTAACCGATATAACAACTATTTATCGTCTTATATAGGCGCTGCCCACCGCAGCGCCGTTTTCTGTTTGTTTACATATCTCCGTATTTGAATATGCATACCTACACCAGTTTCTTTGGCGCTTGAGTGTATGATTCTCTTCACGTTGCATTCTTAGTGGATTCCTAACTTAAATATGGGAAGGTTGCAAACCACAGTAGCAAAGGTTACTGATAACAAATACTTTTAAGGGTCTTTGCGAATCTTTTATAAAAACTTTTATAAAATGGACTGCTAGATACAACAGTTTCGGGGTTAGCGCTAACTTGCTTCTCCTTTCTACAAGCGCACTTGACTGACACACAAAACAAAACTCGTAACTACTCACTCAATTTCATTATATTTTTATGAGTTTCATAATCATCTGTTCATTTTAATTACTTTTTCAAGATTTTCATGACTTTAATACTCTGTAGACACCCTGGATTAGAGAGGAAAAGATACAACAGGTAACTTCATTTACATATTTGGTTTTACTTGTAGGTGTTACCAAATCTGTCACGCAGATGACAATATCCAAAAATACAACAAAATGAATGGATACATTAACACTTAGCCGTCCGCACGTCTCGTACACATTTATTCGCTTGGTACCGGCAGCGCTAATTTGGATTACTTGGATTGTTGTCGGCCGTTCTTGAGATTATCAGGAGATTATAAATTGTTACGTTTTACTAATCTCATCGTTGGTTCCCATAAGTTCTCACCCCTGTAAATTCATTTATTTATATTGTCTCTGGTACTTAGAATTTCTCTTTCACATGATATGCAGAAAAACAGTCTCCAAGATGTAACTCAACTCCACAAGACCTGCACATTAAGTTTGTTGTTCTTTTTTATTTTATTTTTTTCTTTTTTTCTTGAAACATACATGGCAGTTTCTTCGTTTTACTTTATTCATTTCGAAAAAGGTGTAGGCCTATCAGTTGGTGTTGCTTTATGTGAGCGGAATGTCTGGTAACTGGATCATAATGAGACGTACGCGATGTAGTGGCAACCTCCAAGTTTTGCTCCGCGCATTCGTCGTAAATAATCGTATCGTCTCTTTCGTCTGCCATGGTGAAAGAGCACAGGTACTTATAAAAACAAAGAACTTGTGGACGTGTGTAACTTATTGTTACCTAAACGAAGCACCAATAGAATGCAAAAGATACCAAAGTGCTGTCACCGGCCACTGCGCGATACTATGCACACGACACCACTGTGGTGTCGCTGGCCGTTGACCGCTGTTTCCCGCACGACACTACTGTGGTGTCGCCGGACGGCAAAGTGTTAGTATGCACTTCAGGCAACACGTGGAGAATGGTCTTCAAATCAGAATTAATGTCATCTCTAAACCTGCTCTGTTTTATGGAAGTGAGTCATGGACATTAAGGCACCAAGATAAGAGAAGGATATAAAAACGATAAATGAGATTTTTACGACAGAGAAGAGATTGGGTTAAAGATGATGTTTCAGGTACAAACAAAATGTTGGCTGTGTCAGGCGCAACGCGGCAACCAACGTTGGGCAAACAGGCAGCGAGCGTCGCTTACGCTGTAGCCCGTACTTCGGACATTCGCGAGTGGCGTGTTGGCTTTAGCTGGACTGGGCGGGTTAGGAGCGGCCTTGGAATCAAGTCCGAGTGCTTGACGTTAGCATTACAACTGATTCTGGCAGTCTGTGCATTACGGAGGTTCCCTTCAGAGTACGCTGATACAATAGCTACATACATAGCAGTCATTTATAACCGCTCGCTAGACGAAAACTCTGTACCTAAAGGCTGGAAAGTTGCACAGGTCACACCAATGCTCAAAAAAGGGAACAGCAGTAATCGACTGAATTACAGACTACATATAATCAAATTGCATGACTACAGAGTATCATTTCAAAGTGGAATCGCGATTCCCTGTCAGGAAGGTCATAGTTCGTAGTAACTGACGGAAAGTCGTCGAATTAAGCAGAAGTGATTTCTGACGTTCCCCAAGAAAGTTTTGTAGGCCCACAGCGGTTCCTAATCTATATAAACGATTTAGGAGACAATCTGAGCAGCAAATGGTTCAAATGGCTCTGAGCACTATGGGACTTAACATCTGTGGTCATCAGTCCCCTAGAACTTAGAACTACTTAAACCTAACTAACCTAAGGACATCACACACATCCATGCCCGAGGCAGGATTCGAACCTGCGACCGTAGCAGTCGCGCGATTCCTGACTGAGCGCCTAGAACCGCTAGACCACCGCGGCCGGCTCTGAGCAGCAGATGATGCTGTGATTTACCATCTCGTAAACTCATCATATGATCAAAACTAAGTACAAAATGATTTAGATAACATTCTTATATGGTGCGAGAAGTGGCAGTTGACTCTGAAGAATGAAAAGTATGAAGTTATGCAGACGAGAACTGAAAAACGTCCGCTACATTCCGTTTACACGTTACATCACACAAATTTAAAGACTGAAGTGAACCAAACGCTTTGGGATTACAATTAAGAATAACTTAAACTGGAACTATCATATTGATAGGCCTAATCCTGTAGGGAAAGCTAACCAAATACTTCGATTTACTGGCAGCTCACTGTGGTTATTTCATGCAGAACAATACAAGAACACACATCGCCAATGCGTCTATGACATTCTTACAAGGTGTTGTTGATGATGGGATCTTTCGCCATATATGCATGTTCTCCAGACCAGAGTCCATAACCATAGTGATAAGTGACGTATTGACAGCTGTGAATACACACATTTTATATTGTGTAAATTTTGAGAGTTTGTTAAAATTATAGTTCTTAAATCAATTGTGCGACGCATGTACCTCTTAAAGTCTTGGACGAATGCTTCTAACATGCTACAGTTTTCGCAAATGGGATTGGACGTTATGCTGAAGCGATGTACTCGCTGATGTGAACAAGTAAACAAATTATTATTAAATTAAAATATTTTATTGTCTTTATTTTGTCTTTATTATAAGAGTACCTATTTGTAGCATGTCACAAGTGGTGGTAAAGGCAAGTTACACGTGGGAGGCTGGAGTAGAGACTGTAACAAACTGACAAACCGTGCTGCCTCCCCCCCCCCCCCCCTCTCATCTCCCACCATCCTCCCAGAAGCCCCTGTCACTGGACGGCTACTGGGCACTGTGAAATTTGCGCCCATGCTGAAACCTGTCAACCTTGAACCCAGTATTCCTAAAACTTAACTGCTCACGATGTCACAGTTTACCTTCATCCTGAGTCGTCCTCCAGCGGAAACATACCGTATGTTCTCACTGAAATGCTGTGCCGTCCTGTCCGAGCCGCATCAACGCCATCACGCAGATGACCAGGAACATAAACATCCTGCTGCCGGAGTAAGCGGACCACCAGCAGTCGACATAACATTCCACGATATGCCTCCTTACGTACCGCATACATTACTGGTTGTAGTTATTTTGAAGTTTAAAACCAATTTTTCTTTCTTTCACGGTGTACACTCTGTACTAATATGAAAAATTATCTTGCTCTGTCATTATAAAAAAGTTACTGTTTTTTATTTCGTAAATATTTTAGACTACATACCCCATCCTATTAAATATATCTTAGTTTACAAACAATTCTATAATATATACGCAAATCCTCCAGATAACAATAATGACGATGGTATGCAGAATTGTAAATGTATAGAAAATTATTCTTGTGTTTTTAAGTCATGCAAAAGTCAGTTATAGTTTCTCAAGATCCAGTCATCAGCAAAATATTTTATGACTGCGTCCGACGAAAATAAAGTATTAACGTGCACTTCCGATCGTAAAAATTTTGGCTTCACAGTTCTTGTTCGAGTACACCCTCGGCTCTTATACCTGCTGGGCAAGTTGTGGAGTTCGGACACGCATACTGGTATTGGTGGACCTACCCTCGTCATTTACGGGGCGCAAATGTCACTGGTCAAAGTTTTACAAGACACACAGCAGGACATACTTCGACCGCAAGTAAAAGGGTAAGAAGCAGCAGTCTATCGAACTCTGAAGCAACGAAGAACACTTAGCGACTGGAAAAAAGCTCAGGTTATTCCAGTTTTCAGGAAGGATCGTAGGACAGATGTACGTAATTATAGGCCTGCCCTGACGAGCTAAAACATCAGGACCACCTACTTAATAACTTGTTTGTCCGTCCTTGGAACGAAGTGCATCACTCATTCTGCGTATCAGGGATCCTACAGTTTATTGATAGGTCGGTGGAGGTGTGTGGCATAGGACGTCTAAGCACAGGTCACGTAGTTCGTGTAAATTACAAGCCACTGATTTGCGTTCTTGATGACAGCGTCAGATAGCGACCCACATGGGTTGCATAGGATTTACATTTGGTGAATTTAGTCGCCCAGACATCAACGTGAGTTTACTGTAATGCTCTTCAAACAACTGAAGCACTGTGCTGGCTCCGAGACACGGATAGTCATACTGCTTGAATGATGTAGCCGTTGTGGAAGAGATCAAGCATGAATGGATGCACGTGGTTCTCAGCTGTCAGTTTATCTTCGATTAACCACCACAGGTCCCATGCAAGCTCAGGAGAACGTCTCTACATCTACATCTACGTCTACATCTACATCTACATCCATACTCCGCAAGCCACCTGACGGTATGTGGCGGAGGGTACCTTGAGTACCTCTATCGGTTCTCCCTTCTATTCCAGTCTCGTATTGTTCGTGGAAAGAAGGATTGTCGGTATGCTTCTGTGTGGGCTCTAATCTTTCTGATTTTATCCTCATGGTCTCTGCTCTCACCAGCCTGCGTCCATGGCATGCTCCACGTTTCCAGTCGCCGTTCACTTCGATGATGGCGTTTGTGAAGACGACCATCGACCTAACGTAGCAAAAATGTGATTCACCAGAAGAGTCGACAATAGTGGTGGTCTGCTACTGAGCTCCATTTTCAACAAAATACGATGAACGGTGTGCTCCGAAACACTTATGCGTGCATTAGCACTGTGCTTTTCGGCAGAGATCAGACAGATCACAATCTATCCTACTTTACGGAGCAGTGAAGTCTCCGAACCCCGCGTTCTGTGAAGCAGGAGGAGATGGGTATTTAATGTCCCCTAAACAACGAGGTCATTAAAGACAGAGGACAATCTCGGATTAGGGAAGGATGGACAAGGAAAGCGACCGTGCCCTTTCGAAGGAACCATCCTGGCATTTGCCTAAAGGGAAATCGCGGAAAACCTAAATGAGGACTCGGGTTCGAACCGTCGCCCTCCCGAATGCGAGTCCAGCGTGCTAACCACTGCGCTACCCCGTTCAGTCCGTTCTGTGGAGTCGTGGATGTCCAACCATTTAGCGCCTAGTGGTAGTTTCACTGTCCTTCAACCTCTTTCAGCAGATGCTCACGACAGTTGGAGAAGTCATCAACAAAGATTTTCTGTAATGTTTGGGCCGGCATTGTTGATGACTGGAAGATTCTCACTTCCTTCCACTCAGGCACATCCGACGAAGTTATAAATTCCCAGAGAATGTTCTACCTGATGTATTAGCAGATGTGCGTTTAGTTGTGAGACAAAATATGTTGAGATCCCCTGCTATACCCTCAGGACAGAACAGATAGTTTAATTTGTGGAAAGTGGTCAAAATGAGTGGCTGTCAGTTGCACTTGAGCGTACTACTTTATTCATTTGACAAACATTACAAGAGCAAAGAAAACATTAAAAAAAGAGAAAGCCAAACATTAATTTTAGAACTTAATTCCCGGCTAAATGCGCCATTCAATCAAGGGCAAAACAACTTCAATTTAAAATCGGCTAGAAGGCATACATAAACAAACAACAAGGACAAATAAGAAAAGTCAGCACATGAAACGGCACTCAGTAATTTCCAAGGGTCGGCCTGGAATTCAAACACTAACGCTCGCTTAGTTGAGACAGGCAGTCGGCCTTACAATTCTCAATCCGACGGCAACCCAACCGACAGACTGTCAACGGATCAAGCGACAGGATAACTTCCTCTCCACCCGACCAGCACACAACAGGGAGTTCAATGGAACAAAGCAGAAGGTATGGGCGCCCACAACGAATTACACATCACCTGTCAAATTACATGCCGTGCTGGACAGCCACAACACGACGACGAAAATACAATGCCAGAATTTACGTCAACGGCCAGGGCAGGTAACCGGAACGTTAACGGCCACAAGGCAGAAGATTCCGCTGGTGCACTTCAATCGAAAAGTAATCAAGTTAGGTTAAACTCCACAGGAGGGTGGCTAGAATTTCGCCAACTTGAAAACACACGTTATTGCTCGCGTGAATGTCCCAACAGCCGACAACGAAATTCAAACGACACAATGTGAACAGTTGGGGCTGGCTGGTAGATTAAGTAAAGACTCAACTTTCGTGTGTGGGATCGCTGAGCCACGGACCTCGTAGCAATGGAAACAGCCCCGCACACTCCGACTGCGGGTGGATGCTGCCAGCGGCCCCGGCCGGAAACGCGCCACGGAGACTTCCTCACTGCTCCACGCCAATCGACCAAATGTCCGCACACGGCACAGCCGGAAACTATAAGCGCGAAGCCAAAGATAGTACAAGGGTGCGAATATCGATACATACTACTGCTGCGACTCGCGGAGAGAGAGGAAAACAGCATAATCGCGATAACCGCGGGAGACTAATGACAGAATAGCAACCAAGGTTTAATGCAAAGCATAACACGAGCCAGCCACGGCTCGCATGTACTCCATGAATGATAGAACACCCCCTCATTTTAGTATTAATGTCCGTCGGCTTCTAAATAACAGATTAGTTTACAGATTGATGGGTAGAGATGAACCAGTTGCCTGTTCTCCACATTCCGGACATAAACCCACTGGTCTTTTGTTTGTGGGGACATTTGAAAGCTCTTGTGTATGAACCTCAATACAGCATGTTCAAAGCCTCCGTGCCCGTATTACGGAAGGCTTCGAAACCATCCGCAATCCCCCATGGATACATCAGTGCATCCGAGATTATGACTGCGGATTGATGTATGTATCAACGCCCATGGAGAGTATACTGAACACCTCCTGTCAGAAAGAGTTGCATGTCGCGTGCTGGTAGGTTCTGATCGTGCGTTTGCCATGGTTAATGACTTGCAGATAATGAATTATAAGATGGAAACAATGCGTTTCCAGACCCATTTTCATGTAACATAATCTCTTCTACGTGTGAGGAATGTGTTCTACATTTTGTGCTGCACATTTTTCTTGCACCCTGTACAAATGATCTAGTAGAAATCGTCGGAAGTTCTATGAGAAAGTAGCATCTCCAGAAGTCAGTATCGATCCACAAGGCGACTTGCAGAGCGTTGACGAACGTTGTAGGCTCCGGCAGTTGATGATGATGATTGGTTGATTGATTTGAGGGGAGGGGACCTAAATCAGGATGGCCGGACGCGGGTTGAACCGTCGTCCTCCCGAATGCGAGTCCCGTGAGATACCCATTGCGCCACCTAGCGCGGTCATTATTGATGATAATTTGCTGGAAACAGTATCTACTGAAAAATATCTGGGACTACTATCCACAGTGATCTTAAGTGGAGTGGTCGCATAAAACAAACAGTAGGAGAAGCAGATGCCAGACTGAGGTTCGTAGGAGGAATCTTAAAGAAATGTAAATTGTCCACAAAGGAAGGGAATTACAAGGCGTTTGTCAGACCGATTCTTGAGTATTGTTCATTATCTTGGATCCTTACCAGGTAGGACTGACAGAAGAGAGAAAAGATCCAAGGAAGAGTGACAAGTTGCGGCATGGAGTCCTATAGTCGGCGCGAGAGAGTTACGGGGATGCTCAACAAACTCATTTGTGCAGACGCGACAAGAGAGGCGTTGTTCTTCAGGGAGAGGTTTACTGTTGAAATTTCGAGAGAGCACTTTCCGGGATGAGTGGGACAGCATATTACTTCCCCTCACATACGTCTCGCGAAATGATCAAGACGAGAAAACTCGAGAAATTAGTGATAATGCAGAGGCGTACCGGCAATCATTCTTCCCACGCGCCATTCACGAGTAGATGTAGATATAGATGTCATGCACCCTCTATTTTAAATGTTTCATTTTACCTGACTTTGCCTGGTAGGAAAAGGAGAACAGACTAAGAAGAACTGTTTCTTAATTCATAGTGCGCCATTCCTACCTCTTTGTGTAGAGCAAAATAAATACAGCGAGCCCTTCGCTAGAAAAATGCAGCGAAAGGAGCGATTTCTTTTCGTTTGTTAACCATTTGTAGCTTTCAGAGAACCGTCATGAGTGGCGAATTATGAGCAGAACCTACGTTTCTGTTGCTCCCATACAAAAATTTGCTTCTTTTGCCAAAACATAGCTCAGTTTACACAGTGTCACCTCACTAACATGTTGTGCAGACGAAGGAGTTCTAAAACAGTACCTGATTAAGTTTATTAAATGAGGAACTGAGGACAAGTAAGGTCAATAGCTTATGAAAAAGCGCATTCTCAGTGCAAAAATAAACGTGTTACGTCTTCAATTAAAGTATGTTTTTCCAAAACCGGCATCATTTCTCGCTATCGATGGCCCTTAAAAACTACATTCTTTCATCAAAAAGTCATAATTAAGTTTTGCATAATAACCGTACTTCAAGCAACCTCCTCTTCGCGTGCTGTCGTGTGCCAAAATCTCATTTTGATAACTCAAACCGTTTATGAAATATGAGGAATGTTGCGGATATTTCATTCTGGCTTTATGGCTAGCGCTCGCGATTGCAAATGAGACTGCTACGTCAGATCAGTTTTCTCGAGATCAGAGGCAGATAGAGACCTCCAAGCCGGTCTGAGTGGCCGTGCGGTTCTAGGCGCTACGGTCTGAAGCCGAGCGACCGCTACGGTCGCAGGTTCGAATTCTGCCTCGGGCATGGATGTGTGTGCTGTCTTTAGATTAGTTACGTTTAAGTAGTTCTAAATTCTAGGGGACTGATAACCTCAGAAGTTAAGTCGCATAGTGCTCAGAGCCATTTGAACCATTTTTTGATGCCTCCAACCAAGTCAAAAGAAAAATTCAAAAAGTCAGCTAAATTTCATGTAGAGCAGCATATTATGTAACATGCATCAAAAGCTATTTTTCAAAGCAAACCTTTTCTAATTTTGCCCAGTGTCTTACTTCCGTCCCGACATCACAATAACGATGAGCATTAACGTAATGGTGGGCACGTCATAAGTATATACATTCAGGTTCATAAATTAATGATAATGCTGACACATGGTGAAACAACGCTCTGGTGGGCGGTTTGCGGTTTTAAATCACATCGGGGTATGACCATGCGGTGCATTTGACCTGCGGTCGTCGATCGGTGGCGCTGGCAGCAGTCCACACACGCAGAAATGTGTTGGTGTGTTGGTGTATGTCAGAGTACGGTGCAGCGAGTAAGTATGCAGACGTTTACAGATGTGCTAATGGTGACTATGTGTTGAAAATGGCTCAAAGAACACATATTGATGACGTTAAGAGGGGTAGAATACTAGGGCAACTGGAGGCTGGTCAAACACAGCCGGTTGTAGCACGGACCCTCCGTGTGCCGCAAAGTGTGATCTCAAGATCATGACAACGATTTCAGCAGACAGGAAACGTGTCCAGGTGCTACACTGCGGGACGTCCACAGTGCACAACACCACAAGAAGACCGATATCTCACCATCAGTGCCCGCAGACGGCCACGGAGTACTGCAGGTAGCCTTGCTCAGGACCTTACCGCAGCCACTGGAACGTTGTCTCAAGACACACAGTCTACAGACGACTGAACAGACATGGTTTATTCGCCCAGAGACCTGCAAGGTGCATTCCACTGACCCCTGGTCACAGGAGATCCCGAAAAGCCTGGTGTCAAGAACTCAGTACATGGTCATTGGAACAGTGGTCCCAGGTTATGTTCACGGATTGGTTTAGGTATATCAGAACACTGACTCTCGCCGGGTTTTTATCTGGCGTGAACCAGGAACTAGATACCAACCCCTTAATATCCTTGAAAGGGACCTGTATGGAGGTCGTGGTTTGATGCTGGGGGGTGGGATTATGACTGGTGCACGTACACCCCTGCATGTCTCTGTTAGAGGAACTGTAACAGGTCAGGTGTATCGGGAGGTCATTTTGCACCAGTATGTCCGCCCTTCAGGGTGGCAGTGGATCCCACCTTCCTCCTGATGGATGATAAAGCACCGCCCCACCGAGCTGCCATCGTGGAGGAGAACCTTGAAACAAAAGATATCAGGCCAATGGAGTGACCTGCCTGCTCTCCAGACCTAAACCCCATCGAGCACGTCTGGGATGCTTTCGGTCGAGGTATCGCTGCACGTCTTTAAACCCCTAGGACACTTCAGGAGCTCCGACAGGCACTGGTGCAAGAGTGGGAGACTATACCCCAGTAGCTGCTCGACCACCTGATCCAGAGTATGCCAACCCGTTGTGCGGCCTGTGTACGTGTGTATTGATATCAGGGTACATGCGCAGGAAACAGGGGTGTTTTGTAGCACATGTGTTTCTGGACGGTTTTCTCAACTTATCACCAACACCGTGGACTTCAGATCTGTGTCGTGTGTGTTCCCTACGTGCATATGCTATTAGCGCCAGTTTTGTGTAGTGCCACGATGTGTGGCACCACATTCTGAATTATCCTTAATTTATGAGCATGAGTGTAGTAATGCAAAAATATTTTTTGTTTTTTTTGTTTTTTTGTTTACTTCTGTATAATCGTTTGAGAAAGACTACAGGGCGGGCATCTCTGTTCTGTGATTATCGACCGGCTGACAGCGGGCAGACACTGTCCGCCTACTCTTCTGAACAAACAAATGAACTTGCCCAACACTCGCATCGGCCACCGTATCCCTCTTCGACTGTACGCGGCGGCAGAGTGGCCTGCAGCGCGGACGTCGTGCCGCCAGCCGGCGGCGCCACGCTCCCCCCCCCCCCCTTTACCCCCTCCCTATCCACCCAGTTTTCCCCCTCTTTTTGCCTTTGCCGCCGCCGCCGCCGCCCACGCGTCCTCCTTGACCTGCCCTGGCGCCGCCGCTGCGCTCCCGTACCGATTATCGCGCTTGGCCGACTGCCCGCCAGTCTGCGGAAACAGACTGCCGTCGTTCCTGGAAACACTTTGCGGCCTGCTGCTAACCGGCGATTTACCACTGGAAACAAGTTCTTGCGCGCACTGCTGGTGACCTTCTCGCATCTACACCGCTGCCCACTACAACTGCAACACCTGGAAGGTTAAGGGGAAAAACAGGAAATTTTACTTATTTTCGTGCACACCACTACAGACCCATGACGGCTTCTCACGGGTAGCACTAAATAGATGCAGCCGGACAACTTCTCTCACGTAATGAATCAAACTTCATACAGTACATCCTGAGATTAGCCTTCACATATAGGCAGAAAAACACAGCAGGAGACTGCAATTGATAGCATCTACAGATAGAAGGAACAGTACTTGGCCACACAGTCGATTTCTGAGCTCGCCAATCAGCCTCCTCCATCTTACTCGGTCCATGTAGCCCTCCCAGTTCCATCATCTTCTCTGATCTCGTCAATTCATCTCAGCCGTGGCCTTCCTGACTTGTTGAATTTTTCTTTTGACTTGGTTGGAGGTCTCAAAAAATGGTTCAAATGGCTCTCTGATTGCTTGGATCTTCTTGGGACTGATTTCCACCTGCCAGGCAGTGCACCACTGGGTGATTTTGTATAGTTATACCTGGATGTGCGTCGAGAATAGAGTTTCGGAAACGACAACAATCTAATAGGACAGTGTCATCAATACATATGGCGATTTTTCCTCGCATCTACTTGGTGTATACGTTACTGCACAGGTTCCACAACCGATCCCTGTAGTACCCCAGCTATTTCTGGTTTTACGCTGCTGCCCTGATTGCTGCTGATGAAATGTCTCCTTACTCTCGTCAATGAATCAGACACCTGGAGCAGATGTTCTGGATAATCTAAGGAATCTACTTGAATTACCAAGCCTTCGTATAGCAGAATACAGCTCCAGTGCTTTCTCCGCAATTCTTTGCTGCACAAATATTCTCAACCACGTGCAAGTACTTGTGGATTGTAGAAAGCGTGTTTCGGAATCCAAACTGTTCTGAGAGGAGAATATTGAGATAAGTAAGAAATTTCTGGAGCGTCTACAGCACACTGTGCTCCTGAATTTTGACTAGAACTCACTGCATCCTAGTGTGAAGCTACTTGTACTATCCTCGTAGTTGGCCTGGCGTCCGGCGGGAGTGGCCGTGCGGTTCTAGGCGCTACAGTCTGGAACCGAGCGACCGCTACGGTCGCAGGGTCGAATCCTGCCTCGGGCATGGATGTGTGTGATGTCCTTAGGATAGTTAGGTTTAAGTGGTTCTAAGTTCTACGGGTCTGATGACCTCAGAAGTTAAGTCGCATAGTGCTCAGAGCCATTTGAACCTGTTTTTTTTTTTTTTTTTTTTTTTTTTTTTTTTTTTTTTTTTTTTTTTTTTTTGCGTCCGACTTGCGTAGACAACGGTCACGCGGCGCAGTTCCCTCTACCTGCTGCAGAGCCGCTACTTCTGTAATGACCCATGATCTCTGCCATTGAGGGATCTTCGTCCATCGATGCCAACGATATACGAATTAGCATAGACTAGTTGCAGAAATGCAGAGGGCATTTAACAGCAATGCAGCACATTTTTCTCGGCCAATTTCGGTTGAAAAAATGCAATATTGTTGAGGGACATTGTGGAACATTACCGCTTCAGTCCCTTTCGTTTCATGAAGTTCCGAGATGTAGGCGCGACATTCGGGATCTTCAAAAGGTGTTGTAATGGAGGTGCGTTCCAATTTCAGTTCACAGATATTCATAGGCGCATGCAAAATGTCTAGGGAGACCTGGCCATGGAGGGTCGCCGGCGTGAGGCGTCTTATATCTTCGCAAACCAGTCGGATCTCCATCGTGCTGCCAGGCCGCACACAGATGCAATGTTGGAACGTGCAGACACTCTCATTCGAGATGATCCGCGGATCACAATCAAACACCTCACTGCACGTCTGAACGTCTCTGTCGGTTGTGCTGATACACTCGTCTACCACTTGGGGTACTCTAAGGTGTGTTCCTGCAGGGTTCCTTACCGCCTAACAGGAGACCATGAAGAGCAACGAAGTATCACCTGTGCGAAATTGCCTGCACGTTACGAGGCTGCCCGCATCTCGTGGTCGTGCGGTAGCGTTCTCGCTTCCCACGCCCGGGTTCCCGGGTTCGATTCCCGGCGGGGTCAGGGATTTTCTCTGCCTCGTGATGGCTGGGTGTTGTGTGCTGTCCTTAGGTTAGTTAGGTTTAAGTAGTTCTAAGTTCTAGGGGACTTATGACCACAGCAGTTGAGTCCCATAGTGCTCAGAGCCATTTGAACCATTCGTTACGAGGCTAATTGTGAACATTTTTTGTCAAATTTCGTACCAGGCGATGAAACACGGTTTCATCACTTCGAGCCAGAAACAAAATGGCAACCCATGAAGTGGCGCCACACAACCTTCCTCCGGATAAAAAGTTCAAAGCCGCACCCTCAGTGGGTAAAGTCATGGCGAA
Organism: Schistocerca serialis cubense; assembly: GCF_023864345.2. Taxonomy (NCBI): domain Eukaryota; kingdom Metazoa; phylum Arthropoda; class Insecta; order Orthoptera; family Acrididae; genus Schistocerca; species Schistocerca serialis. The sequence goes on along the minus strand of NC_064643.1, from coordinate 373,799,704 downwards.
GATATTCTGGGACTCTGAAGGGGTTACTCTGATATGCTCTTTCATCGTGCATCGATCAGCTCTGAAGTGTATTGCGCTACCCTCAGGAAAATGAAGAAACGACTCCATGTGTTCATCATCAAATAAATGCAAACGAACTTCTCTTCCCTATGACAATGCAAGGTCTCAGACAAGAGGAGCTCACAAAACTTTATTCGACTGTTCTTCCTCGTCCATCATGCAGCTCGCACCTTCCAGTTTACATCTATTTGGCCCAATGAAGGATACACTCCATGAGAAGCAGTACGTGGATGATATCGGAGAATACTGACGCAGCAAGTTGGCTCCGAAGCTGACTAGTACAGTGGTACCATATGGACATACAGGCGCTTCCAGAATGATAGCGTAAGACTATTGCATTCAACGGAGATTATGTTGGAAAATAGGATTTTGTAGGGAAAAGAGTGGAGATAATGTGGTGTATTCCAATCATAAATAAACCAAACCTGCTTCATTGATTCACGGGAGTCGTGTCGGATCATGTTTTGGAAGCTGCACAATATTTCGAGGAGAGAGCTGCGCGCCATCTTCAGGTGCTTACTGACGTGTTGCTGCAATGGATCGCCAATATATATGCTGACACCCCAGAAATGCGCAGGCGCCAAGTATTGAGGCAATAATACCATCGCAGACCGATCATAGAGCACGGCGATCTCCACTGCCCCCTGTCGGACAAACGGGCCACGGGCTTCTCATTCGCGGCGCGGGTAAAGCGCGGCCGCAGTAGCGGCCCAGCGCGCGTGCGGGCAGTGTTGGCGCCCAGTTTAAGTGTGCTGAGTTTGATTGCACGTCTGTGTTGGCTCGGATTCGTTCGTCTGCCGCCGACGATGGCTTAGAACCGCCAGTGCTGGTTCCCATGCCTTGCTGAGTTGAAATACCGTGTCTCTATTGATCAGGTCGTACTTACAAGAATTTCGACTGCTTCATTAATGACTGAGTCCCAATACAGGAGGCTGACGAAAGGATCTTCGTCTCCCAGTAGGTCATGCTGTTGGTGACATTAAAAGCAACGGTGGTAACATTAAGAGTGCAACGGGAATTCCACTGTTAAATGCAGAGGAGAGAGCAGATAGGTGGAAAGAATACATTGAAAGCCTCTATGAGGGTGAAGATTTGTCTGATGTGATAGAAGAAGAAACAGGAGTCGATTTAGAAGAGATAGGGGATCCAGTATTAGAATCGGAATTTAAAAGAGCTTTGGAGGACTTACGGTCAAATAAGGCAGAAGGGATAGATAACATTCCATCAGAATTTCTAAAATCATTGGGGGAAGTGGCAACAAAACGACTATTCGCGTTGGTGTGTAGAATATATGAGTCTGGCGATATACCATCTGACTTTCGGAAAAGCATCATCCACACAATTCCGAAGACGGCAAGAGCTGACAAGTGCGAGAATTGTCGCACAATCAGCTTAACAGCTCATGCATCGAAGCTGCTTACAAGAATAATATACAGAAGAATGGAAAAGAAAATTGAGAATGCGCTAGGTGACGATCAGTTTGGCTTTAGGAAAAGTAAAGGGACGAGAGAGGCAATTCTGACGTTACGGCTAATAATGGAAGCAAGGCTAAAGAAAAATCAAGACACTTTCATAGGATTTGTCGACCTGGAAAAAGCGTTGGACAATATAAAATGGTGCAAGCTGTTCGAGATTCTGAAAAAAGTAGGGGTAAGCTATAGGGAGAGACGGGTCATATACAATATGTACAACGACCAAGAGGGAATAATAAGAGTGGACGATCAAGAACGAAGTGCTCGTATTAAGAAGGGTGTAAGACAAGGCTGTAGCCTTTCGCCCCTACTCTTCAATCTGTACATCGAGGAAGCAATGATGGAAATAAAAGAAAGGTTCAGGAGTGGAATTAAAATGCAAGGCGAAAGGATATCAATGATACGATTCGCTTATGACATTGATATCCTGAGTGAAAGTGAAGAAGAATTAAATGATCCGCTGAACGGAATGAACAGTCTAATGAGTACACAGTATGGTTTGAGAGTAAATCGGAGAAAGACGAAGGTAATGAGAAGTAGTAGAAATGAGAACAGCGAGAAACTTAAACTTCAGGATAGATGGTCACGAAGTCAATGAAGTTAAGGAATTCTGCTACCTAGGCAGTAAAATAACCAATGACGGACGGAGCAAGGAGGACATCAAAAGCTGACTCGCTATGGCAAAAAAGGCATTTCTGGCCAAGAGAAGTCTACTAATATCAAATACCGGCCTTAATTTAAAGAATAAATTTCTGAGGATGTACGTCTGGAGTACAGCATTGTATGGTAGTGAAACATGGACTGTGGGAAAACCGGAACAGAAGAGAATCGAAGCATTTGTGATGTGGTGCTATAGACGAATGTTGAAAATTAGGTGGACTGATAAGGTAAGGAATGTGGAGGTTCTACGCAGAATCGGAGAGGAAAGGAATATGTGGAAAACACTGATAAGGAGAAGGAACAGGATGATACGACATCTGCTAAGACATGAGGGAATGACTTCCATGGTACTAGAGGGAGCTGTAGAGGGCAAAAACTGTAGAGGAAGACAGAGATTGGAATACGTCAAGCAAATAATTGAGGACGTAGGTTGCAAGTGCTGTGTCCCGTGTCAAGACAGTGTTTCGCCACAGCAGACTTTTCTGGATGACCCACTCTGGGGTGACGTCTGTGTTCGGCACATCGATCGTTAACAGTGCTACACGTGCAGCCAATGTTTGATTTTCCACACTGGCACGGGATTTTATAGATCCCTGGTCTCCTTAGACCTAGGTCGTCTTAAACAGAACCCAGCATAGATAGCACCCGAACTATCGAAAGCTGGAAGACATATTTTATTTGATGCTTTCTGAGCAGCCTGCCAATCTTAAAGGACACGCCACCAACATAGGGTAGAAAAACCATTCTCGTAGAGTCCTCTGTTTCTTCTGGCTGTTCTTGAGCTTTAGTGCGTGCTGGTTTAAATGCATTACAGATCTGTTTATCAGTTTACCCGTTTTGAACAAACACAGAGCGAAGATGGCTAAGCTCTGCTGATAAGCTCCCTGAATCTGAGATAACTCTAGCCCTATGAACGAGAGTCTGCAACACGCCACTGTGCCAACCTACTTTCAGAGAAAAGTCTATTACATTACTTATTGAACGCCAGTACCTTCGGCTGCGATTGTCTGCAACACTGACGTCGTAAGACAGAGAAGTAATACCACTTGTTGCCTGTCATACGGAAGGAACTTTTATTCTCATCACCAATATAAGCTTTTCGTTGTCCTCACAAACAGGTCTGGTGAACTAAAGCTTGCAAGTTTTCCGCCACTGCAAGTAAACTCTTAAGATGAGCTGAGCTCCGCGCAGGCATTTCGCCAAGTGTGCCAGAGTAGCCAAGACGAGTGTCTGGCCGACACGCGCTGCCTCGGCACGTGCGATGTGAGTATAGCACATCCGCACGTGTCGCTGGCCTGTGTCTGGGCCGGCGTTGTAATCGTCCGGCATTACCAGCCATTACGGCGGCGGCACGAGGCGCGAGTAGTGAAAGGGGAATGTGCACGCAAGACAGCCGCGCGTGGGGTCCGCGCAGTTAAATGCGGGAATCCGCCGTGCGTACACAGCCTTAAATTGGGGCTCACGATAAATACGCCCCCCCCCCCCCCCTCCCCGCAACGAACTTGTGACGTCACGCTAGTCGGCTTGTCCGCCACACTTCGCGAACGCTCGGCTCCTTGCAGAGCCCATGGGAAATCAGTATGTAATTGAAAAGGTACCCCCAAAAGTCTTACCTTTGTTGTGTGTTATCGAGAGCTAGCATGCATTAAATTCACAGTCAAGAATTATTAAAGTCATCTGAAATAGTTACTCGCTTCCTGCCAGAGACAGCTACTGGCACTCGTTCGACCTGCAATGACGGTTCTGTGACGTACGTGCCACACTGCCTGTCATTCCCGTGGGACTCACCTTAAACTGAAGTCATGCACTACCACCGGCAAACGGCGAATGTTCGCGTTTCTTGCCAGTGTCCAGTATACAGATAGATTGGTTTCTAATTCTTGCGAAGCTGACTCTATATCTCATTTAATCGTTTTCATGTGGTACACATATACTCTACATGTAACTATGTAGTGTATGGCGGATAGTACTATGTGTGCCCGCATCTCGTGGTCGTGCGGTAGCGTTCTCGTTTCCCACGCCCGGGTTCCCGGGTTCGATTCCCGGCGGGGTCAGGAATTTTCTCTGCCTCGTGATGGTTGGGTGTTGTGTGCTGTCCTTAGGTTAGTTAGGTTTAAGTAGTTCTAAGTTCTAGGGGACTTATGACCACAGCAGTTGAGTCCCATAGTGCTCAGAGCCATTTGAACCATTTTGAGTACTATGTGTCTATATTTGCGATTTTCTGTCTTATTTAATCCAGCCAGGGAAAAAGACTGTCTTAATGGCTCTGTAGGTGCTCTAACCCTCACGATCCCTGTGTGACATACAAGATGGTGGCAGCTGAATGGTCTACTCAGCTGCCGGTTTAAATTTTACAAATGAAAAGTGTATGTTGCTGGTGAATCCATTGTTGTGTGGCAAAATACGACTAAAACTCTGAATTTCAAAAGATGTTGTGGTTAATCAAAATACAGTCTAAGGAAGAAAAAACAATCACCACAAAGGAATAATCGGAATAGGACGAAATCGGTAGATGTGATGTACATTTACAGGCAATCAAATGATTAGAATTTCAGAAAAAATTGAATCATTTATTCAAGAGAAAGAGCTTTGCCGATTGAGCAAGTCAATAATGCACTGGTCCACCTCTGACCCTATTGCTGGTCACTATTCAGCTACCGAGCGAGGTGGCACAGTGGTTAGACACTGGACTCGCATTCGGGAGGACGACGGTTCAATCCCGCGTCCGGCCATCCTGATTTAGGTTTTCCGTGATTTCCTAAAATCACTCCAGGCAAATGCCGGGATGGTTCCTCTGAAAGGGCACGGCCGACTTCCTTCCACATCCTTCCCTAAACCGATGAGACCAATGACCACGCTGTCTGGTCTCCTTCCCCAAAACAACCCAACCCCCCAACTCCCACGGATTGAGAAATTTCAAAGTTTAAGAGAGCGAAGTGGTACTTGCGACTTCCACCGCGATCTCTAAACGACAGAAGTCTGCTAACAAGGGAAGGCCACGACGTTGGACTTGCGGATCTACTTCAGACTTTGTACACCTTTAGTTAGCCTTTAAAACAACATAATGTGAAAGTAGTCAGGTGCACTACCCTGGCAATTCCGAGAAAATCGAACGAGTCTCCTTGCCCAAACAACCAACCAACCAACCAACTATTCAGCTTGGCATTGATTGATAGAATTGCTGGGTGTTAAAGGATATCATGCCAACTTCTGTCCAGCTGGAGAATTAGATCCTCAAAATCCTCAGCTGGTTGGAGACACTCTCAATTGGGAAGATCTGGTGACCTTGCTGGCCAAGGAAGGGTTCAGCAAGAATGAAGAAAAGCAGTAGAAACTCTCGCTGTGTGCGGGTGGGTATAATATTGCTGAAATGTAACCTCAGAATGACAGTATTGGAACAACGTTCATTCTACCCCATTCTCCACTGTTGCCAGATGTATCCAAGATAGCGGCGATGACGCCATGCACTGTTGCCAAGTCTACACGCCGCCATCTTGGATGATGTCATCGCCACCATCCTTGATACATCTGGCAACAATGGAGAGTGGGGTAGAATGAATGTTATTCCAATACTAATGACTTGCCATAAAGGGCACAGATTATCATCGACATACTGCTGTGCTGTTAGGCTGCTGAGAATAACAACTAAAGGGGCCCTAGTCTGGAATCACACCCCAGACCATCACTACTGCTTGGGCTGTACTGCAGGCGTCAGTCAAGTTGGTATCCCTCCACTCTCTGGGGCATCTCTGGATACATCTTTGCTGGTCATCGGAGTTCAGTTTGAAGCGGTACTCATCATTGCAGACAATTCTTCTACAGTCTATGAGAGGTAGCCCGAATATGTGGCATTTATGGTACATCAAAACTCAAATGTGTTTTCTGTTCTAGTAATAAAATGTTTTCAGGGATTCCTTCGACGCACAACTGATATGCATAAAATACATTTTCGAAACTACCACGAAATTTTATTTTATCTTTTGTGTGAAGATACAATCAGAAAATTTTTCGTAATTCTGTTATTTTTACAGAAGTGGAAAAAAAGTTCTTTTTCCCTGTGAAGCAGACACGTATTTTGGGATCTGCATTACAGAGATGTCATACCTTTGCAGTCTGGCATTGTACATCTGCAATGACTTTCCTGGATTTTATTCATCATCTCGCATCTTGCTGCTGGTGAAGGCACTGCGTTTGATGTTGTGGGGCGCGTTCCCAATAGAGCTGCATCAACTTTGCATTAAATTCCTCTTCTTCTTCTTCACTGTCTTCCTCCTACTTTATTCTCTCTTGTGAATTTGAATGTATAGGTTATTGCCGAATGTAGAGCTGATGCTACATCGAAAAAAATGTATTGCCGTATTGTTACAATACACATATTTGATAGTGTAGGGTATGTTAACATATTACAGGATATTATAAACACATTCTGGTCCAAAATTACCCAAAATAAACAAAACCTACCTTCAGTTTTCGAAGACATGCTGCCGCTGTGATAAACACTTTCGTTAAAGCAGATGATGTCACCTATAGGTAATTTGTAGAATCAAAAACAAATGATGCACAGAACGAACAAGGTGTTAAGTATACGCTACACTCAGGTACAGCAAGTTTACTTAATAGTCTGAGCTAGAAAATAAAAACAAAAGCTGGGTGTAGCATATTTCCCACGCTAGGACTGAGGAGGATACATGATCCCTACACTTACCAAATAGTGTTTTGCGAGAACTACACACCATTATTTCAAGTATTCACATTTATCTACTCCGAGTATCTTTTCCACACGCTCATATGCACTTTATCCGTGACGACCGTAGCAGCGAGTCCCTAAATTCGATCTATGGCTCTTTCATGTCTATTTGGCAAGGACTCCAAGTGTGCAGTAATACTCCACAATCATTCACACTAGCATACCCTTTACAGATGCACTGCACTTCCCCATAACCCTTCCAACAAATTTGTCTTCCATTAACCTTCTTTAACTCTGATTTTACGTCTTCTTCTTAATTCCTATGGCATCTTGATTGCTCCTACACACTTACACGTTGTGAAGTGCTCAAAATGTTTGTTGATAATCTAGTAATCTGATACTGCCGAATTCTTTTCCTCTGATGTAGATATTGTCCTACATTTATCAAGTTTTTAAGAGAGCTGCCAGTCATTAAATTAATACAAATTTTCATCATTTAAAAATTCCGGGCTGATAGGCCGTGGTCGATGTATAAAACTCTCCCCTGACGTTTCGTCTCCGACTCCGGGAGACATCCTACGAGATAAAGTGGCGAACTGCAAAGAGAACTCGAGGAAGCGCTGATTATATAGGCAGTGCAAAGGGCGCCACTGTCGATCACGTGGCGTCGGCTATGAGACTCTCTGGTAATGCCAACATTCTCGATTGAAAGTAATCTATAGTCACGCTTCCGATCAACGATGACATCCAAATTTTATGCAGTTTAACACCTTCCACCTTCCTGTTAAAATTATTTCGGTGTTTATCAATCTCGATAGCCTCTCTATAAATGCGCACACAATAATGCGAGGTTTCTGCTACGGCTGACTTATCCGTGTGACGCAGGTGGCAATTGCTCTTATGTTCAACAAGACGGGTGTTCGCTTTTCTCTTTGTGGTACCGATATAAACCTGTCCACAACTACAAGGAATTTTATATATCCCCGGTGTAGCCAAAGGATGTCGTGCATCTTTGGCCACTTTTAAATATTCTTTTATTTTCCTGGTGCGTCTGAAAATAGTTTCCACCCCATTCTTGCTTAACACTTTCCCAATCCGTTCGGTGACCTTGCTAATCAACGGAAGAAAAACTTTGCCATTGGATGGCTGTTGTTCGTCGTTGCTCCTGATTCTCTGCCTAGAGCGAAGTGCTCTATCTCTCTCCTTGCCAGAAAAGCCATTGTTCACGAAAGTCGACAGCATATGTTCAGTCTCATCTTTTAAATAAACTGGCTCACAAATTCTGTACGCCCTGTCTACTGAGGTTTTTCTTACACCTCTTTTTTGCCTAGGGTGATGGTTAGACTTTTTATGCAGATAACGATCAGTATGTGTGTCCTTTCTAATACACCTTATGGCCCAACGTTCCGTCCCATCGTTTAATCACAGACACATTCAGGAAATTCAGGTGCCCATTATTCTCCGTCTCCATAGTAAATTGGATTTTCGGATTATTGCCGATTAGATATTTCAGGAAGGCATCCAACTCTTCTGCTCCGTGTGTCCATAATACGAAAGTGTCATCGACATAGCAATACCATCTGGCTGGTCTCTTTCTGGTAGTCTGCAGCGCCCGTTGTTCAAAAGTCTTGATAAACAATTTAGCCCCCACAGGACTAACAGGACTGCCCATAGCCACTCCATCCATCTGTTCATAAAAGTCACTATTGTATTGAAAGAAGGTTGGGGTGAGGCAGTGTCAGAATAAGGCCACAATATCGGTAGCAAAAATATCCGCCATGCATGAGATAGCGTTGTTTACTGGAATCATTGTAAATAACATCAAAACTAATGAGGATATCATGCGGGCCCACGCTCATTTCCATTAACTTGTCAATGAAATGAGCTGAATTTTTAATATTTCTGTCAGTCCTACCAACATAAGGTTGCAGCAATGGGGCAAGGACCGCCGACAGCGCTGACAACTGGCCTCAAGGGAACATCAGGTTTATGCACTTTGGGTAATCCATAGAGTCTAAGTGGGTACGCTTCTGTTTTACAAAGCTGCTTCTTATCGTCGGAGGAGAATGAAGAGGCTTTCATCAGCCGGCTGATCATTTTCAAAATCTTCATAGTCGGATCCTTCGGAAGTTTTTTGTAATTGGAGGAAACTAAAATATCACTGATCTTTCCATGATAGTCTTCACTATTCAATATGACGGTGGCATTACCCTTATCCGCAGTAAGAACAGTAATGTTTTTATCTGCGTTAATATCCCTCAGCGCCTTTCTTCGTGCCTGCGACAAACTGCTGTAATATGGCTTACATGGTACGATTACCGCTTTACCTCGGAGGATGTCTCCCGCAGTCGGAGACGAAACGTCAGGGGAGGGTTTTATACATCGACCACGGCCTATCAGCCCGATAGTTTTAAGTGACGACAATACCGGCTGTGAAAGCCTACCTTATATACACTCCTGGAAATGGAAAAAAGAACACATTGACACCGGTGTGTCAGACCCACCATACTTGCTCCGGACACTGCGAGAGGGCTGTACAAGCAATAATCACACGCACGGCACAGCGGACACACCAGGAACCGCGGTGTTGGCCGTCGAATGGCGCTAGCTGCGCAGCATTTGTGCACCGCCGCCGTCAGTGTCAGCCAGTTTGCCGTGGCATACGGAGCTCCATCGCAGTCTTTAACACTGGTAGCATGCCGCGACAGCGTGGACGTGAACCGTATGTGCAGTTGACGGACTTTGAGCGAGGGCGTATAGTGGGCATGCGGGAGGCCGGGTGGACGTACCGCCGAATTGCTCAACACGTGGGGCGTGAGGTCTCCACAGTACATCGATGTTGTCGCCAGTGGTCGGCGGAAGGTGCACGTGCCCGTCGACCTGGGACCGGACCGCAGCGACGCACGGATGCACGCCAAGACCGTAGGATCCTACGCAGTGCCGTAGGGGACCGCACCGCCACTTCCCAGCAAATTAGGGACACTGTTGCTCCTGGGGTATCGGCGAGGACCATTCGCAACCGTCTCCATGAAGCTGGGCTACGGTCCCGCACACCGTTAGGCCGTCTTCCGCTGACGCCCCAACATCGTGCAGCCCGCCTCCAGTGGTGTCGCGACAGGCGTGAATGGAGGGACGAATGGAGACGTGTCGTCTTCAGCGATGAGAGTCGCTTCTGCCTTGGTGCCAATGATGGTCGTATGCGTGTTTGGCGCCGTGCAGGTGAGCGCCACAATCAGGACTGCATACGACCGAGGCACACAGGGCCAACACCCGGCATCATGGTGTGGGGAGCGATCTCCTACACTGGCCGTAGACCACTGGTGATCGTCGAGGGGACGCTGAATAGTGCACGGTACATCCAAACCGTCATCGAACCCATCGTTCTACCATTCCTAGACCGGCAAGGGAACTTGCTGTTCCAACAGGACAATGCACGTCCGCATGTATCCCGTGCCACCCAACGTGCTCTAGAAGGTGTAAGTCAACTACCCTGGCCAGCAAGATCTCCGGATCTGTCCCCCATTGAGCATGTTTGGGACTGGATGAAGCGTCGTCTCACGCGGTCTGCACGTCCAGCACGAACGCTGGTCCAACTGAGGCGCCAGGTGGAAATGGCATGGCAAGCCGTTCCACAGGACTACATCCAGCATATCTACGATCGTCTCCATGGGAGAATAGCAGCCTGCATTGCTGCGAAAGGTGGATATACACTGTACTAGTGCCGACATTGTGCATGCTCTGTTGCCTGTGTCTATGTGCCTGTGGTTCTGTCAGTGTGATCATGTGATGTATCTGACCCCAGCAATGTGTCAATAAAGTTTCCCCCTCCTGGGACAATGAATTCACGGTGTTCTTATTTCAATTTCCAGGAGTGTAATATTTATTTTGTTTGTAATTGCCTGCGTTTCCTTGCGATCGTCCAAGGATGACAGTTTCCTGCATAATCATCGTCAGTGGACGGAGTTTACCGATTCTGTGTGATAAATCGTTACGAGTTTTGAGAACATGAGAGGTCTTACTACGCTTACTTGGGGAACACCCGCTTTTACTTTCGTCTGTCGAACATTCGCCGGCCAGTAAGGCGTACAGCGTTCTACGCATATACACTGTACAGTCACGTTAGTGTGTCAGCTGTCAAAAGCCTGAATAAGCACCTTGTGCAGCATTTACAGAGACTGTGAGATTCTGGCGGGTACCCATAGGGACGTACAGCCATGCTGACCCTTGTGCGGTGGTTACTCGGTTGAGAATGCATGGTGCGAACAGCCCGATGCAGATAGTCTCGCAGCCGCGTGGTTTGAGGCGTCGTGTTACGGACTACGCGGCCCCTCCCGCCAGAGGTTCGAGTCCTCCCTCAGGCATGAGTGTGTGTGTTCCTCTAAGTTAGTTTAAGTAGTGTGTAAGTCTAGGGAACGATGACCTCAGCAGTTTGGTCTCTTAGGAATTCACAGACATTTGAAGAGGAAGTCCAGCAGATTATGGGCTGCATCTAAATCCGGAGTGTTTGCTGGCCACGGGAATACGGTAGACTCATCGTGGTGCTCTTCGAACCAAGCACGTACACTGCGAGCTGTGTGACACTTCGCACTGCTCTGTTGGTGGATGCATTGTGCCGAGGAAAACAAACTTCACGTGGGGGTGGACATGAGACGCAAGGCTAGATGCGTACCTGTGTTGATCCACTGAGACTTCCAGATTGGTGAGATCGCCCAGGGAGTGCCACGAAAACATTTCCCAGACTATAACGCTCCCCCCTCCCACCTGGAGCCTTCCGATGACTGTTGCAGGATGTTTGCTTTCAGACGTTTCACGCCGATGGAGGATAAAACGTGATTGACCTGAAAAGGCCACCTGTCGCCACAAGGAGCCCCTTGAGTGCTACGTTGCAGGTTCAATCTTTATTAAGGCTTATTGAAATGATAGTGATGTGTTAACAATTACGACAGAAAAAGTATTAGCCCCTAATGACCCAACATGCGCATCAGGACGGCGACAGGAAATGAATGCCCCGGGGGCGCAGAATCAAACTTCTGTGGGATGTTTGTATTACACTTCACGAAACGGACGTCGTCGACATTCGAGAAATGTACGAAAGAATCCATAAACCATGAACACGGAGTGAAAAATGGTGCCATCAAGATCGAAGGCGAAGTCCTTGGGAGCTACAGACCGTGCACGACATTCAGTTAGGTACCTGTTCTCAAACGATACATGCAGAATTATATTCGTGTAATGGGGTGATGAGAACTGATGGAATGTGATAACACACAGCCGAATGCTACACAGTCTGTCGTGGAGCTTACTGCGAAACTGTCTATCCTTTATGGCGTAATTGCAGATAGTGCCGTAATATACTTTATAGGTACGGAAAAAACAAACATCCAGAGGCTGAATTTGTGCAATGGTTCCAGGTTGTATGATCTGCAACGTCAGCCACTTTTCGGGCGGAATAGTTTAAAGAAATATGACTTTTATACCGAGACCGGGGGATCGAGCAAAAGTAAAATACTACAGTCGCAGGTTCGAATCCTGCCTCGGGAATGGATGTGTGTGATGTCCTTAGTTTAGTTAGGTTTAAGTAGTTCTAAGTTCTATGGGACTGTTGACCACAGATGTTAAGTCCCATAGTGCTCAGAGCCATTTGAACCATTTTGAAAAGTAAAATATTTTGATCAGCTATTGACCAAAAGCAGTGCTCTTACCATAGTCGTAGTTCTCTTATGCCCATTTTCCCACTCTTGCTTGCTGTGAAGTAAATATCACATGAGAAAGAGTCGCAGGTGCAGAACACCTCCAGCTTTTCGCGGCACAGTAAATAAGTTTCCATCCAGTTTACCGTCTAGATTAACAGTCTAAACGAATGCATTAAGGCATTGATGTTAGTCGATCATGATACAATTCTTTTGGTACCTCTAATTTCCCAGGTTCCTCTCATGTGCATTTCCTCTTCAAATCCGGTTAGTCCTTACTGAACGATGGGATAAGTTTCTTTATCTCATCTACAAATTTTCGGACCGATTCCGCAGTTTGCTGTCCATCGTCAGGTTGACGCTTTGTTTGAAATTTCGTTACCTTATGTCTTTAAATTCTGTAGCAGTGTTTGAGGTTAGCCACCATCCACTTCTTCCCTCGAAATTACTGTAATCTACGTCGCGCGCAGTATATATGTATATAACGTAGTCGGTCACTATGATGCACAACCTGTAAATTGTATCGAGCATCCTTGAAACGCGCGAACACCAGGTTTTGTAACAAGTGTGCCTTTCTTCCTTCGTAGTTTTTCTTATACACTACATGGTCATTGCTGTGTACTTATTCGAGATATGTTTTCCTTCTTCTTTTTTTCCTATGCTGCAGATGATCTTCCATGTAGGTAATATTGTTTAGTACCCGCTCTTTGGACAACGACTGTCCTTCACTACGTTCCACTGCAGACGGAATTTGTGGCTCCGTGTAGGACAAGGATGACAAACTAGATGGCTCTATATGAGATTCAGTATCGCTTTCACTTGTTAAGCACAAATCGTCATCACTGTATTCCTCATATACTTTGTCCCCACAGTCGAGGGTATATGACACCAAACATTCCACTGACTCATCTTGAAGAAATGCTAATATTTCATCTGTCACTTCTTTCTCACTCTGCGAAATTGTTTCGATGTCAGCTTGGGTAAGTGTTGCTGTAGATGTAATGCAATGTTTGTATTGTTTATCGTTGCCATTGTTCTGCTTAGTATCAACAGTACTAAACATGTGGCAATGTTGCGAGTTTCTCGCCCACTAAGCAGTTCAACTACGTTCCGTAGGCTCGTGCTGTGCTCACCATTCTCGCCATTGGAAACCCCCAGTCCCGCCCCCTGTTGCCATTAGCAGCCAATGTTGTGATTGCATGGTTTTTTTTTGTTTTGTTTTGGTTTTAGGGCGCAAAACTGCTATGGTCATTAGCGCCCGGTCCGTGACTTAGGAAACAGTAAAAAACCGAAAATGGAAACCAGCAGCAGTGGGAACGAAAGTCATAAAATTGGAGAAGCTAAAAGCAGAAGGAGTGCTTAAAAATCCACTACAGAAAGGGGTTGGTTGTCCCCAAAAAAAGCTTCAAATGACTGACGTCATTTGACTGGCACTAATAAACTCGAGAACGCGATCGGCTGAGCGCGTGTCATCTGCTAAAATCGACGATATATCAGGCGACAGCTGTAGACGGGAGCGTAACGGATTAAAATAGGGGCACTCAATTAAAAGGTGTCTTACCGTCCACAGCTGAGAGTAGTGGGGACAGAGTGGGGTAGGATCGCCGCTTAAAAGATGTCGATGGCTAAAAAGACAGTGCCCTATCCGGAGTCTAGTTAAAATTACCTCCTCCCGACGACGCGTTCGGGAGGAAGAGGTCCAAGCACAAGGAAGAGCTTTCCGTCCCGCAATTTATTATGGGGAAGTGTCGACCAATGGGCGTGCCATAAAAGAACAACTCGACGACATAAAACGCTCCGTCGATCGGCGAAGGGAATCGATTGAATAGCTGGCCGAAGAAGAGAGACTGCAGCCTTGGCTGCAATATCGGCCGCCTCATTTCCACAGATACCAACGTGTCCCGGGAGCCAGAGGAACGCCACCGAGACGCCCCCCAGGTGGAGTAAGCGCAGACAGTCCTGAATCCGGTGGACCAGAGGGTGCACAGGGTAAAGAGCTTGGAGACTGAGGAGAGAGCTGAGAGAATCTGAGCAGATAACGTACTGTATCCGCTGATGGCGGTAGATGTAATGGACAGCCTGGAGAACAGCGTAAAGCTCCGCAGTATAAACCGAACACTGGTCGGGAAGCCGAAAGTGATTTGGGGTGTCGCCAACAATATAGGCACTCCCTACACCTAACGATGTTTTCGAGCCATCGGTGTAAATAAATGTGGCTTCCGTCATTTGTGCACATAGAGCAGCAAATGCCCGACGATAAACAAGTGAAGGGGTACCATCCTTGGGAAATTGACAAAGGTCACGGAGCAGGCAGATCTGGGGACGGAGCCAAGGCGGTGCTGTACCCCAAGTCGTCAAGAAGATTTTAGGAAAGCGGAAGGAAAGAGAATGGAGCAGTTGACGGAAGCGGACTCCCGGTGGTAGTAGGGAGGAGGGGCGGCCTGCATACCATACATCAAAGGAGGCGTCGAGAAAAGTGTCATGGGCTGGATTAGCAGGCATGGAAGACAGATGGCTAGCATAACGACTCAGAAGGACTGCTCGCCGATTGGACAGCGGAGGTTCAGCCGTCTCAGCATACAAGGCTTTCCACAGGGCTGGTGTAAAAAGCTCCAGACACTAAACGTAATCCACGGTGGTGGATAGAGTCGAGACGCCGAAGAATAGACGGCCGAGCAGAGGAGTAGACTATGCTTCCATAGTCCAATTTCGAGCGCACTAAGGCGCGATAGGGGCGGAGAAGGACCACTCGGTCCGCTCCCCAGGTGGTACCATTCAGGACACGGAGGGTGTTGAGGGATCGCAGACAGCGAGCTGAAAGATAGGAAACGTGGGAGGACCAGCACAGTTTTCTGTCAAACTTAAGACCCAAGAATTTAGCGACGTCTGAAAACGGAAGGTTGACAGGTCCTACTTGTAAGGAGGGTGGAAGAAACTCCTTACGTCGCCAAAAATTAACACAAACGGTCTTACTGGGAGAAAAACGGAAGCCGGTTTCGATGCTCCAAGAGTGGAGGCGATCGAGACATCCTTGAAGACGTCGTTCAAGAAGGCTGGTCCGTTGAGAGCTGTAGTAGATCGCAAAATTGTCCACAAAGAGGGAGCCCGAGACATCAGGAAGGAGACAATCCATAATTGGATTTATGGCAATGGCAAACAGTACAACACTCAGCACGGAGCCCTGGGGTACCCCGTTTTCTTGGGAGAAGGTACGGGAGAGAGTAGTGTTCACCCGCACCCTAAATGTGCGCTCTGCCATAAATTAGCGAAGAAAAAGGGGTAGCCGACCTCGAAAGCCCCAAGAGAACAGTGTGCAGAGGATGCCTGTCCTCCAACAGGTATCGTATGCTCTCTCCAGATCAAAAAATATTGCTATTGTTTGGCGTTTACGGAGAAAATTATTCATGATATAAGTGGAGAGAGCAACAAGATGGTCAACTGCAGAACGATGCTTTCGGAATCCGCATTGGGCAGGTGTTAAGAGACTGCGGGATTCCAGCCACCAAGCTAAACGGTAATTCACCATACGCTTCAAAATCTTACAGACACTACTCGTGAGAGAAATGGGGCGATAGCTAGAGGGGAGATGTTTGTCCTTTCCAGGTTTCGGGACAGGAACGACGATAGCTTCCCGCCATCGTCTGGGAAAAGTACTGTCGGTCCAAATTCGATTATAAAGGCGAAGGAGGTAACGCAGAATATGGGTTGATAAATGCAACAACATTTGGACGTGGATACCATCCGGTCCTCGGGCGGAGGAGCGAGAAGAAGAGAGTGCATGTTGGAGTTCCCGCATGGAGGAAACAGTATTGTAGCTTTCGCGATTTTGAGAGGAGAAAGCAAGATGTCGCACTTCCGCTGCACGTTTCTTCGGGAGAAACGCTGGCGGGTAAGAGCTCGAAATCTCAGCAAAGTGCTGACCCAATGAGATAGAAATTTTGACGGGGTCCACTAATGTATCATGCGCGACAGTGAACCCAGAGACCGGGGAGAAACTAGGCGCGCCTGAGAACCGTCGAAGCCGACTCCGAACTTACGAGGAGGGAGTGAAGGTGTTAAATGAGCTAATAAAGAATTTCCAGCTTGCCTTCTTGCTATCGCGGATGACACGACGGCATCGCGCACGGAACTGCTTATAGCGGATACAGTTGGCCAAAGTAGGATGGTGGCGGAAAACGCGAAGATCACGTCGCCGCTCACCTATTGCGTCACGGCATACCTCGTTCCACCAAGGAACTGGGGGGCGCCGGGACAATTCGAAGGTGCGTGGTATTGAACGTTCCGCAGCTGTAAGAATAACGTCGGTAATATGTGTGACCTCATCGTCGACGCTGGGAAAGTGACGGTCATCGAACGTCGCTAGAGACGAAAAAAGTGTCCAATCGGCGTGGGCAAACTTCCAGCGTCGCGGGCGCATATATGGCAGTTGAGACTGCAGTCTAAGGACACATGGAAAGTGTTCACTCGAGTGTGTATCATCAAGGGCGAACCATTCGGAGCGCCGAGCTAGCGGAACAGTACCGACCGTAAGGTCCAAATGAGATAAATTTGTCGTGGAGGCAGACAAAAATGTAGGGACCCCAGTGTTGAGGCAAACTAGATCCGCTTGGTGGAAGACGTCTAACAATAGTGAGCCACGTGGACAAGGATGTGGAGATCCCCAAAGCAGGCGGTGGGCATTGAAGTCCCCAACCAGCAAATAGGGGGGGGGGGGTGGAAGCTGACCAAGAAGATGAAGGAGATCAGCTCGTGCCATTGGTGTGGACGATGGAATGTATACAGTACAAAGAGAGAACGTGTATCCAGAAAGGGAAAGACGGACGGCGACAACTTGGAAGGAAGTGTTTAAGTGGATTGAGTGATAATGGAGAGTATCATGGAGAAGAATCATGAGTCCTCCACGGGCTGGAGTGCCTTCAACAGAGGGGAGATCATATCGGACGGACTGAAAATGAGGGAGAACAAAGCGGTCATGGGGACACAGCTTTGTTTCCTGAAGACAGAAGATGACCGGCGAGTAGGATCGTAAGAGGATCGACAATTCATCCCGATTGGCTCGAATGCCGCTGATATTCCAGTGGATAATGGACATAGGGTGAACAGAAAATGGAGGAATGTGACCAAGGTTGCTGTCAACTCGTCGACTGCTCAGAGCTTGCGACCGACAGCATGGAATGGCATTCAGCCGAAGCCAGAAGATCCTGATCCATAGGTTGCTCAGGAGCAGCTCCTGCCACCAGCGACCGGCCGGTTGATCGGCCGCCAGCATTGCGCCTCGGCGACACAGAAGATGGCCGAGGGCGATTTCCGCCAGGTGGTGCTGTAGGTGAGACACGCCTTGGCGGAGAAGGAGATGAACTGGGTTTCTTATTAGCCTTCTTGGAAATATGATGTTTAGATGAAGGAGGAACCGATGGTTGTGAAGTTGGGGTATGTAAAAAATCTTCACGAGTATGCTCTTTTTTCGAAGTCTTGGTGTCTGACTTTTGGGCTCGAGATTTAGCAGAACCCGATGAAGGGTGAGCCAGAGAGTGGGCAGGCGAAAGTGGTGAGGTTGAACGGGTGATCTTTGGGCTGGCCGATCTGACGACCGTGGCACTAAAGGTGAGGTCGCAAGTCTGCGTGGCCGCCTCCTTTGTTGGCCGAGGAGAAGCAAGGACAGTGCTTTATTTTCCAGTCTGAGGCACGGTGGGCTGTCGACTGGCGAATAATTTTCGAGCAGCAAAGGTCGACACCTTTTCCTTCACTCTGATTTCCTGGATGAGCTTTTCGTCCTTAAAAACGGGGCAATCTCGAGAGGAAGCAGCGTGGTCACCCATACAGTTGATGCAGCGAGGGGATGGAGGTGGACAGGCACCCTCATGGGCATCCTTGCCACACGTAACACATTTGGCCGGATTGGAACAGGACTGGCTGGTGTGATTGAACCGCTGACACCAATAGCAACGCGTAGGGTTTGGGATGTAAGGGCGAACGGAAATTATCTCATAGCCTGCTTTGATTTTCGATGGGAGTTGAACTTTGTCAAATGTCAAGAAGACAGTGCAGGTTGGAATGATGTTCGTGTCAACTCTTTTCATAACTCTATGAACAGCCTTTACGCCCTGGTCAGACAGGTAGTGCTGAATTTCTTCGTCAGACAATCCATTGAGGGAGCGTGTATAAACGACTCCATGCAAGGAATTTAAAGTGCGGTGTGCTTCAACCCGGACAGGGAAGGTGTGGAGCAGTGAAGTACGCAGCAATTTTTGTGCCTGGAGGGCACTGACTATTTCTAACAACAGGGTGCCATTCCGTAATCTGGAACAAGACTTTACAGGACCTGCTATTGCGTCGACACCTTTCTGAATAATGAAAGGGTTGACTGTGGAGAAGTCGTGACCTTCGTCAGACCGAGAAACACCAAGGAACTGTGGCAACGATGGAAGAACTGTCTGTGGCTGAGACTCAGTGACTTACACTTTTGAGCAGACATAGTGGAAGGTGAGGAAACCATTGCGGAAGAATCCCCCATGATTACCGGCGTCTCCGATGGCGCGCTCCTCCCTTGTGGGGGCCCTCTCTGAGGGCACTCCCGCCTTAGGTGATTGTTCACACCTCAGGTCACACCTTCCGACGAACGGACGGAGGGACCAATCGGCACTTTCGGAAGGTATCAGCTCGGGTAATCACCCCTCACTGGGCCTGGCCGTTACCAGGGGGTACATACGTGTCCTACCTGTCTACCCGGGGCAGGGAATTACGCGTTACCCCGTCACCGGCTACGCACAAAAATGTGTGGGTCGGCCTTCAGACACGCACAGGGAGGAAGAAAGAGAAAGGGAAAAACAAAGAAAGGGAAAGGAAAGAGGTGATGTCTCAAACGCCACAGCGGAGAAAAGGATAAAGAGAAGAGGTAAGGAAAAGAGAAGGACAAAGGAAGGATGAAGACATACCAGCAGAGAAGGCGAAGAATGTGGTACATTTACGAACGTCCGTCTCCGGACGTAGGCACAAACCATACTCCCAGAGGGGGAGAAAGGGAAGGAAAGAGCCAGAGGTGAGGGGAGGAGGGGCGAAGATGGGGGAGAGGGAAGGATGCGGAAAAGGAAGGTATGCAGCCCGTAAAGGGAGGAGGGCCACATTAGCTCGTGGTCCCGTGCTCGCTACGCACGTATCCACAAAAGAGTTGTGGACCCCCTGGGGGGTGATTGCATGGTGAAAGATATGTGGGAGGTCGACTGCCATAAACGTCATTGGCCTCTTGCCACCTGACACTAGAGGGTTTGCTTGTCAGTGGACGTCTAGTTACGGTACTGGCGTGCAAATTCCAGCCTCCATCGCCGATGAACAGCAGTAAAAAAAAAAAAGGTTCAAATGTGTGTGAAATCTTATGGGACTTAACTGCTAAGGTCATCAGTCCCTAAGCTTACACACTACTTAACCTAAATTATCCTAAGGACAAACACACACACACATGCCCGAGGGAGGACTCGAACCTCCGCCGGGACCAGAACAGCAGTCAGCATGGGTGCATCAATCAGGCGCCTGCTGTACATGCCCATACGCAGCAACGTTCTCTGAACTGTCGTTGAGGAGACACTGTTGGTGTTCCCTCGATTCATTTGGGACATTCGTTGCCCAACAGTTGCACGTCTATTCACCCGTACACATCTCCATAGAAGTTGTTCACCAGTGGCATCTACGTCCAGTGGTGTCTCGGCGCCGGGCTTGGATAGCGCCATTTTGCAATGCACGGTATATTGGAACTGCGGCGGCACGCCAACAGTTGACAAACTGTTTCAGAAATGCTTCCACCGATTTGCACCTCTGATAACTCAGCCTGTTTCCGCATTACAACATCGACTGCACTTTTTCGCGTCCTCCCTTCTCTGCCAGCGATTCTTGCACGCTGACGCCGAACATAGGTGGTGGTCATATCAATGTGACTGGAACGTGTAATAATCCAGCGATATTGGTCCGTAATTCTGCACATACGGTCCTTTCCCCTTTTCGTAACCAATGGTGATTCGTGCTCTTTTCTTTCCTTTATGTGGCAGAGGCCTTATCCAAAATACGCCTCCTCCATATGTCTCTTCAGTTTCTTTCTCTAGTGCGTTGAATGTCGATTCAGTATTATAATTCATCCTTTTCACGTCATCTCGGACGTTGCCGTCTTCCTAGCGTTTCTTCTATTCTTCTAGAGAATGCTGTGTTATGTAATTATTCCCCTCCATTCTTACTATATGACCACTACCTTCTCTTTTTTGGTATTGTCAAGACATCGTCGTGTTTGTAGAGCTCCCGTGTTCCTTATTTTCTTCTAGTCCTTCATTCTCTTGGCATTCGTGTAAATGTTCGTATGTTGTCATACTTCTCACTGAGAAAGTGTACTGCAATTGTCAAACTGATTCGTTCCACGTCTTAGTAAGAGATTCTAATTATGTTCCATAGAATATGATAATAACTGAACTCTGGTGTCTTCAGAGATTACATGTTGAAAAAGTTACTTGTAACCATATGTTACAGAAAGGACGAGATAAAAACATGTTTGAAAAAGAAAAAATACAATCTAGTTTTCACGAAATAGCAGAGTAACTTACTCAAGATAAAAGGCAAACGAAATGTGTTTACGTTTCAAGATCCCTGCATATGGCGTTCTTGATGTCGGAAACCTAAACCTGAATGATCTGGCGGGGATATAATGCAATGTTCTAACCACTCTTTCACCTATCTCAGTACCAGTCACAAACTCGAACACAGTTTCAAAAGTACTTTCCCCACAAAAGCTAAGCTAGAAACATGATCACTACGTAACACAACACAAACATTCGTATGTAAAAACTATAAGTTTCATGATACAGTAAAAAGTTTCATAATAATTACAGATCAGTAGATAAGATTCAACATGATATTTTGAACAGTTAACGAAAGTCTTTAAAAAAAATTATGGAAATAAAGCCAGTTGAAATTTGGTAACATATTTGCACTTCTACATTGCTGCAAGCAAATGAGCTAAGGGCTTTAAATGAAATGAACCAAGGAAACGAATCTAGTGCAACACAAACACGCAGTTCCCGAACAGAAAAAATTGCAGATCCGGTTGGGAGTCGAACCCGGAACCCCACGATCTGGAGGCAGCACACTTGGCGCATGAACTACTCCGGACGGGGTCTTGTGGCCAATAATCCCATACAAGCATTTCACTTCACTGCAGGCATTAAACTTTTAAGGGATGTAAATAGCGAGCTGAAATTAGAAAAGAATTGGAAATTTGCTCAAAACAAAATTGGACCACAATAAGACGAACTGAAAAGAATATTTACAAGGAATGAACTAAGAAAGATAATCAATTCAAACAGACAAATTTTAAATGAAAATGGAAAAGGGACTTTCATATAGCAATAAAAAAATGAGGATTGTAATTGGCTACAGATGCTTTATACGGAAAGACAAGGAAAAGAGGAGTTAAATGTTGTCTTGGCATATCTGCAGCGTAAGATCCATAAGTATACTTCTGAAACTAAACACCGCACGCTATCATGCCAGCCACAATAGGTACATAAATTTTAATGCTAAAAATGAAATTCCACTAGAGAATGATTTAGACGAGTCTCTTTTTAACGCGGACTACAATGGAAGTTGCATATGGATGAAGATTGAGGGAAGAGTGCCCGTTTTAGTCATTTATTCTGTACGGAGAAGCGGGAGATCCTTGCTGAACGCGAGTTCCAGAACAATACAAGTACGTATATGAATGTCAAGACAGGGAAAGCCTTTCCTAAGTAGTTTGAGAATGCTTCTTTACGAAAGAGACAACTGGACATTGACTGAGGGAATATAGACAGCAGCTAGGGGCAATGGAAACATGGAAACAGTATCTTTGGCTCTGCGGTCGTGCACAGTCAGGGATCCGCTTTATGAAGCCTATCAGAGCGTTTATAATGACATAGTTTCAGTTTATTTTTCATTAATATTCTTATCATATTTGGATGCCACATACAAGTGTACCCCAGTAGGCGCCTTTCATCCTTTTCTGATTTTCTAGCTTCCCTACCACGTTCAGACACCTCGTAGAACGTTACCCTTTCTCCTTTCTTTGGTTATTCAATCTGTTTCTCATGCTCGCCTCTCCCTTGGCAGTCTTTTACCGGAGATCCGCATGGAGGACAAGTCCGGAACCTTTTGCCAATGGAGAGATCATGTTGACATTTTTCAATTACGAGCCACATGTCCTGTGTCTATATATTATGTGTCTTTAATGCAGTGATTTCCATTGACTTCTGTAGCACCGTACCGTTGATCACTGCTGATTACTGATTCTTCCGCCTGTTTCCCCTATGGAAATAGGAAAGAGAAGGCCAAACTTGTAGGTCATACAGTGAGACTTAACGAATAAATAATTTTTTTAAACAAATTGTTGGATAAAAGCGATAGCTGTAGATTTTGAAAACAGTTATTCGAGGATCTGAAGAAGTGCATTGATCATACGATCAATCAGATAATAAAAAGTGAAGTAAGAGATCGGAGAACGTAGTGGTAGAACAAGGCCTAGAGTTTGGGACATGGTGACGATGATGGTGATGATGATGATGATGATGATGACGATGATGATGATATTGACTGTACCAACGACGAATTTCATCTTCTACGGTGCCATTCGACGTCCTTAGCTTTCAAGCCTGCTACGAGTTGCAGATAATATTATTTTTCCTTGATTTTCAGCAATCATTATGGTAGCTATTACTGCAGCCTGTAGCTTCATAGTAACACCTAATTTTCTCTTATTGTTGCTCTGAAGAAAATTAATCACTTGTATTCTACTTCGTTTTGTTGATTCGTCGGTTGCTGCGTTGTTCGAAGTTATCTCTCTCTCTCTCTCTCTCGAATCTGCTTGTGTTTCTCGAGCATAATTATTTCTTCCTTCACGAACGATGTCCACTACACAGTGCGATGTCTGCTGAAATAAGATTCCAGGCATATGATATTTTTTAGCCTTACTTGAATTCATACGTAATTGTTTGCTTTTTGCGAACAACGTTCTAGCAATTGGGCCTTCCAAGCGTAAATCACGAAACTCGAATTTTCCGGCAAATGTTCTCACACTTTGCCGTGGACAGAGGCCCTCAGGCGCACTGCTGTGGCGCAAATGGCAACCGCAGCAGGGATGCAATTAAATTGTTGCATAAGATAGTGCAGGGGAAGTACTCACGAAAAATATCATCTTAACTGATTGTGATACACAAATTCTTTTCTTATTGGTGTCCAGGAATATCACCTTAAACGGAAACCAGGTAGTGTAAGCATTTTGTTGGTGCTTAAGTTCGTAGCGTTTTTGCTTTGCATGTTGGTACTCCGGTCTCCGGTTGCTATGGGTTTAATTATCGATAGTCATCTTCTATTTGTAGTTCACTGTTTCTATTTGAGTTTAGATACCGTCACTGTGACATCTGGAGTTAGTGAGTGGACCTGTGGACGTTAGGAAGGAGAGTGTTAAGTAGAGAAATCGCAGCATTTTCGACGTATCCTTTTGTCTGAGTTCATTTGAGAGGTGACAGCAGCGGAGGCAGACATAAACATTAGCGCCGTTTATGGGGATAACACGAATGGTTAAAGGACGGCAAGAAAATGGTTTTCTGCTTTTAAGAAGGACCGTTTCGACATTAGTGACGCTGCACGTTCGGGAAGCTCTCCGGGGTTTGGTGAGGTTCGCATTAACCCACTCTCATCCGCGTCAGTGTCCTTACTATCTGGCAAATATGATGAACAGTGATTATTCTACCATCGAGGGACATTTTTATGCAATGGGGAAGGTTCAAAAATGAGGTATCGGGTACTGCATGCTCTAAGTCAAAATCACAAAAATCAGCGGATGACCATGTATGCATCTCTGTTTGCTCGTTATGAGTTGGCTCCGAAACAACGCCGACCATTCCTATCCTGTGTCGTTACTGATGATGAGACGTGGTGTCTTTCTGCTAAGTAAGGAAAAGAAAGGAATGTTTGGGCCCAAACAGAGCAGTAACCACTGTATAAAGACCTGCGTGCATCCACAACAGACAGTCTTACGCATCTGGTGGAACAGCGACGGTGTTCTGTGCTACGAATTGCTTGCCCAAGGTGTAACAGTTCCTGTCAATAACTGAGCCGTCTTACAGACGCAATCCAAGAACAACGAACGAGAAGACTGCGTGAATTATGCTACTTGATGATAACACGCGTCCGCATTCTGCTATACGCAAAAAAAAAACACTATACGTGTTGGGTTGGGAATTCATTCCGCACTTACCTTATTCACCTGATTTTTCACCCTCAGATTTTGATGTTTTCCACTCTCCATCGAACAGCCTTCAAGGAACTCCTTTTCCGGATGAAAATGCGCTGCAAACATGGCTTGACGAGTTCTTCGCCTCAAAACTACGTGATTTCTACGGTCGCGGAATCGAAGTGTTACCCTAGCGTTGGCAGACTGTTGTAAATAGTGAGGTAGAATATATTTTTGATATATAAAGTCTCTGTTATGTGTGCCTATTGTGTTTAACAAACCTATGGAAAAACGCTGCGAACTTAAGCACCAACCCAATACATATAGCGTAGAAAACTGTCGATTAGTAATGGTTCTTTTCGCATAATACTGCTCTCTCCTTTAGCTGAATAGTGCAGATTGTGACGTTATACGCTACGGTCGTAGGTTCGAATCCTGCCTCGGGCATGAATGTGTGTCATGTCCTTAGGTTAGGTAGGTTGTTAGTTAGGTTTAAGTAGTTCTAAGTTCTAGGGGACTGATGACCTCAGATGTTAAGTCCCATAGTGCTCAGAGCCATTTGAACCATTTTTGTGACGTTATAATGCCAACAACTCACACACAACACGTTAGATTATTCTTTTACTTCCAGAATTCAGCTTGCGAAGGAAATGGTTGTTATTGTTTCAGTAGGCCTGTTGTTAACGGCCAGCGAATCGGGGAGGAGAAACATTGCTAATATTAACTTACTTAAGAGTGGAAAAGTGCCACTGGGATACATTAAGAGCCGGCAGCTGTGGTCGAGCAGTCGTAGGTTGTGTTCCAAAACTGAACAGCATAGAAACAGAAGTTATGACACTCTCTGCAGGACCTGACCATCATTTTGCAGGATAATGCTGAAGCACGTACAGTGCAAGCTGTTACTTATTTGTTTGACTGATGGGGCTTCTAAGTGCTATAACACTCACTGCACTCCATTGACTTAAGCCCTCGTGAGTTCAGCTCGATTTCTAAACTGAAGGAAACACTTCACGGTATTCGATTCAGAACTGCTACAAATTCGTCGGGCAATAGACCGCGCTGCTCGAACTGTGAACACAACTGGCACTGATAAGAGTATCCTACGACTTCCACATCGCTGGCAAAACTTTGAAACACGTATCTATTTTGTACGAGCCACTATTAAAGTTCCAACCCTCGTACAATGTGATTTGGCGGGTGAGTCGGACTGCTATAGGGACGTGAGTGTCCGTCAAACCCAAAACGTATGTCTGCAGTGTTTGAAGAAGCTTGAAAACCAAATGTGTCCGCAGCATACCGATCATGAAGATGCAGAAGTAAAGACAACGCCTAAGTTCATGTCCTCGGTAACATGAATGAATGGGCTCAAGTAAAGTTACGAAAACACGCCTCTAAAACCTCACCACTTTCGATGTAAACAAAATTCTCCACACAGTACGCGATAAACGTCTCATCGGTTCGTCTGTGTACTCGGCGCCTTGCATAATTTGAAAAGATGCAAAATCCGAACTACTCGGACCACAGGATCACTTATAGTCAGCTACTGTCCAGTTTCTCTATTGTTTAGGCCATTGATGACGTACCACTTTAGGTGTCGCCAAGAGCATTGTCCCCTTGCGATGTACCCGACACCAGATGTCCAGTGCACGCAGTGTTGGTTCGGAAACTGGTTGAAAGTTCCTCAATTCACTGACAGCAACAAAAAATCTTACCTGTAGGGCTTGAAACCGACTGTCACCGACGTGGTTAGGATACTTCTACGACCTCTGTCCCTTTACTTACGGAGCTGCGAGTGATATACCATTTCATGTAGACATATTGGACAGTCCGGTTTGGTACACTAACGAATCGGACAACTTCATTCACGGTGTGATCACGGGCACGTCCAGAAACAAATTTTCCTTTCCGACGTTCAGTCACTTCTCCACGTCGACCTATCTGACTGCGCTGATTTCATACAAGTGACCGGCACATGCATACTACTTCATTTGCTTTGGTGGTCGAGGGCCACATGACGGCCTAGTACCAATTTTACACCACCAAAGCTATCAGGGTGCAATTTTAAAGGGGTGGTTATATTTTGTTCAGTGAGTTTAGCTAAATTCTAAATGTAGCTACAGTCCTACCATATCATTTTCGGGCTGCGATGATTGTCCAGTGAGTCTACACCCAAACCTACAGATTTCAGATACTCAGATCGGTACCAAACGTTGTATGTCGATAGAGTATGAACCAAAACTTCGATTTAGTTCTTGGTGTATGGTGTCGTCCAGTAGAACATGTGTAAACGGTAATTAAAGTTAACAACAGAGCTACGGAGCGTTATCTCTGAGTGTTTCGATTGTAGATCTCGCATAGATCAGAAAGTAGATTGTTCGGTCACAATCTACATCTACATGATTACTCTGCAATTCACATTTAAGTGCTTGGCAGAGGCTTCATCGAACCACAATCATACTATCTCTCTACCATTCCACTCCCGAACAGCGCGCGGGAAAAACGAACACCTAAACCTTTCTGTTCGAGCTCTGATTTCTCTTATTTTATTTTGATGATCATTCCCTTCTACGTAGGATGGGCTCAACAACATATTTTCGCATTCGGAAGAGAAAGTTGGTGAGTGAAATTTCGTAAATAGATCTCGCCGCGACGAAAAACGTCTTTGCTTTAATGACTTCCATCCCAACTCGCGTATCATATCTGCGACACTCTCTCCCCTATTACGTGATAATACAAAACGAGCTGCCCTTTTTTGCACCCTTTCGATGTCCTCCGTCAATCCCACCTGGTAAGGATCCCACACCTCGCAGCAATATTCTAACAGAGGACGAACGAGTGTAGTGTAAGCTGTCTCTTTAGTGGATTTGTTGCATCTTCTAAGTGTCCTGCCAATGAAACGCAACCTTTGGCTCGCCTTCACCACAATATTATCTATGTGGTCTTTCCAACTGAAGTTGTTCGTAATTTTAACTCTCAGGTACTTAGTTGAATTGACAGCCTTGAGAACTGTACTGTTTATCGAGTAATCGAAATCCAACGGATGAAACTGTTACATGGGAGAACATTTTCCTGACATGTAAAAGGACTTTTCGTAGTTTGTAGGAATGTTCTTTAGGCAGTCTGTTTTCGCTTCGTAGGCTGAACGTTATGTACTTATTATTGATCTTATTATTTTGTTTATTATTAATTATTATTATTACTATTACTTTCGCATGTGTGATGAAATTGTTTCTTTATTTTTCTGTTCTGACTGTATATTCTGTGAAACTGCAGATATACTCTATAGGTTTTCTGCTTTCAAAGAAACGAAGCGAAAGCTGAATGCTAAGAGAACACTGCTGTAAACTAAAAATAGCCCTTCTATATGTCATAAATACGTAGTCCCATATAATACTTTCACGCATAATACAGTAAAAAAACTTGGGGTTCGAACCCAAAACCATTTGCACGACGGATCAATGTTCTACTAACTTCCACACGGATGCAACCCGACTAAGTTGTTCACAGTTATTCCTCTGCTGTGCTCCTTAGTCCTGGTGTTACATTTAATAAACGTTTACGCCCATTCTGCTGGACGAAAGTGTGAATTAAATAGGAGTTTTGATTGATATCTATCGGCTTACAACCTTTGGTACCGATCTGACTGTCTGACTTTTGGATGTTTGGATGTTGGCTAAATTCTAAACGTACTACTGTCACACCATCTATCTTTTGGACTGTAATGAGAGTCCAGTAAGCTTAGCGAAATTTATAGGGTAACTACAACCACATCGTCTCATTTTCGAGCTACAGTGAGTGTCCAACGAGCTTAGCTAAGTACTAAATGTAACTACAGTCACACCATCTCATTTTCGGCCTGCATGAGAGCACATATTTACACTCTAGAGCGCAGGAACTACACAGTAAATCCTGCGATTCTACAGGTCTTCCCCTCTGAACAGCAGAAAAACGCTTAAAATTAGTCAGTCAACAGGTAGACCTACAGTTCGTGTAGACTATAAATCCTGAGATTTAGTTCATAAACAAGCTACAATTTAGAGAAATCGAGGTTAACATCCCATACTGCTGATCTAGAGTTGCGAGAGTCGAGTTTCGTCCATCGTGATCTAATGCCTTATATTTATTATTAAAAGCGCTACGTTGACTCCAATCTTTTACCTAGACACAGTGATCCAAGACAGTTGTGTTCGAACAAGGCGTCCTTCCAAGGAAGATGAAAGTTCGTCGGCATCTGAAAATGTGCACTCTTTTCACGTAACAAGCTGTTTGCTACTCAAAGATTCGTTCGAATAGTTCAAACGGCTCTAAACACTATGGGACTTAATATCTGAGGTCATCAGTCCGCTAGACTTGAAACTACTTCCGGACGGAACCGCGTAGAACCAATCGACCACAGCGGTTGGCGATTCGTTCGAATATCGCAGTTCCTTATTAGGCGTGGTGATGTTGTAGGTGGTGCACTCTTGGATTTCTCCTTCCTTTGAACTGACAAACGCAGCAACGTGTAGCGTGAAGCCGGACGGTGTGGCCGAGCGGTTCTAGGCGCTTCAGTCAGGAACCGTGCGACCACTACGGTCGCAGGTTCGAATCCTGCCACGGGCATGGATGTGTGTGATGTCCTTAGGCTAGTTAGGCTTAAGTAGTTCTAAATTCTAGGGGACTATTGACCTCAGATGTTAAGTCCCATAGTGCTCAGAGCCAATGGAACCATTTGTAGCGTGAATTGCAATTTAACGTAGAATCCGAACCATGCTGCGACTTAGCATTTTTCAAAATGGTTCAAATTGCTCTGAGCAATATGGGACTTAACAGCTGAGGTCATCAGTCCCCTAGAACATAGAACTAGTTAAACCTAACTAACCTAAGGACACCACACACATCCATGCCCGAGGCAGGATTCGAACCTGCGACCGTAGCGGTCGCGCGGTTCCATACTGAAGCGCCTAGAAACGCTCGGTCACAGCATTTTTCACGTTACCCATGTCACCGGTGCAAAAGATCGACGTGACAGAAAAAATCCTAAGATCGTTAACCCTCTTCACATCAACACGATTTTCATCCACTAGACATAAGAACAATTTCACTTCCGCCGGCCCTTACTGAGATCTGCAGAACATACTGTTACTCGAGTAAATTATTCTGGCAGATAAGAGTTACCTGTGATGGGTCACAAGATCATTACTGAATACGCTGTTTACTCTCCGCAGCTTTCTTAATTTTCATTGACTATGGAAGTGCTGGACGTCATTAAAAAGGATTTTATATAGAATTAACTGGGTTTATTTTGTAAGTTCTTTTGCCTACGCACTTATATCCTTTAAAACACAATATGAACTTTTCGCGATTTTTGGCTCTTTCTTTACGGCAAATAACCTGAATGTATTGATTTAAATTGATTGTTTTAATAAAGATTCAAACAAAGCTGTGAATCATATCTCATGAAATCCTCGGAATTGCGTCGAAGGAACGTACTTCGAACGAACAACAAAGTAGAACTCTAAGCAAGACAGCTTGCTGATGCGTGGATGATGTCCTCCCCAGAAAACTGGCGCCAGGCAGTCTCAAGCCGCCACAAACGTGTTTTGTTTTTGTTTTGTTTTGTTCCACCGCCTGCTCGCTGGGCGAGGACACGTGGGGAGCGCTTGGCGGTCTGCGCTGACGCACGCGAGTGACACGCACTTGCTCGCACCTGGGAATGCGTGTAGCTGCTGCCGCCGCAAGAACTGCCTGCCTCCTCGAACCGGTCTCGCTAATGCGCCTTCACTGACAACCAGAAACCAACTGCTCAAGTTCCACTGCGCAGTTGTCGCCGCTGAGCACGAGGCAGCTTACCGCGTCAGTTGCTCCATTTTACATGTGCTCGTGGGCGTCGGCAGAAATTTTCCCAAGACAGCAAAAATCTAAATCTGCCACTTTTCATATAACTGTTTCGGTTAGATTGGAAACATGTCAATCCTCAGGAATTAAATTTGAAGAGAAGTACGTAAAACTTACTGTATCTCAAACGATTCACAATCCCCTTGGTGTGTTGTCATAGAAAACTTCGTGTCAAGGTGAGAAACCACAAGGGCAGGGAAAAATTCCCTGTGGACAACGTGACAACCAAAAAACGCAACATAAACACTGACTGCTGAAGTTGCGGTATTTCCTGTCGCGCTCGGCAATGTTAGATCTTGAATTTAGTGGAGTCGCAGACAGTCACTGACATAAACTCGGGAGATTTCTATGATGAATAAAAAGCCTGTACCGAGATTCCAGGAGGTGTAAAGTGTCCCCTTTTGCTTCCCACTATGGACGCCTACGCACGTGCAGAGTGTCGTGCTAAAAATGCACTAGTCGACAGTAGACAGTTTATCACAACCATGATCGTATCCTCTGTCACAGTTTCAAATTTTTCGTGACGTATCACAACATCAGTATCGCTGATCTCTCTTCCTCATATTTTGAAGGTACTCTCACTGTTCCAAATCACCGAATCTTCGATACCTCAGTGGTTTCCTTAGTCCACCCATTTTCCATTATCTCTTTCGTCCAGCTCACAATTCCTACACATAACGCCATCATTTAAATTAAGCTCGTCCATCTTTACAGAAGGCATTAAATTCCGTTTTGGGGAACACATAGACAGTACACCTTGTTACAACTTCATTAACTATGCTGAGAGAGTCCCTTGTCACTTTTAAAACTGACATTGGTTTCTGCGTGAAGGCGTTGAAGGTCAATAGAATACCCCACTTTTTAAGCCGTACGAACATCTCATCTTTTCTATAAATTTTAAATAATGTGAATAGAAAAATGCTGTCGAATATTATGCTGAATGTGGTTATCAATATCACATCATAAAATTAAGAGTATATGCACAAACACCGAAATGCTTATAGATGGGGGAAATACAACAGAAAAGGCAATGAACTTAAACAAAGGGTACGACAAGAATGCTGTACTTCTCCAAAAAGTTTGATTTACCGGAGTTTCTCATGGCTTATACAATTTTCAAACAACTTACGGGTATTCAGCCAGGTAATATTTTCAGCCACCGCCGATATTTCGGCGGGAGTACATCGCCTGTCCGTTGCATTTTGGCTTGAAAATGGTGGGGTGTACTCCCACCGAAATATCGGCGGTCGCTGAAAATATTACCTGGCTGAAAACCCGTAAGTTGCTTGAAAATGATTTAAGTAATGAGTTGGTGTAATAAGCTTTTCGGAAGTTTGTTTCCTTTATGTGCGAGTATTCGGGAGTTAATGTATGGCCTTAGCACAAATGCAAGCTGAGAGGAATGCACTAATCTCACCAACGTTCAGCGGCAGCTGCAAACTGGGCGGTTTATTCCGGGTTGTCGGGTCTTGCGCTGGAGACCTGGGGTGAGCCATGACAATCGCAATGTCGTCACGGGATTGAGAGAAAAACTGTTGCCTGTCAGTTTCAGTTCGATTCTGTTAGCTGGATCTCACAGTTTTTGAGGACGCCCGTTTTGATGAAAAGAATGAGAATTTGTTATGAACGGTCATTGTAAAAGGAGAGTGCAATATACGTCACGTTATTTCTGACAAGCGTCATATTTATTTGGAGAATCTGAGTACTGGACTACACTCTGGACTTCCAGTTTTAACTACAGCACTTTGAAAAACAAAGTCCGCCAGAGATATTATGTAGAGTGTAAAGAAATAAACAGGTGAGCAAATCAGTAACACGGAATAGTAACTCCAGAGTAAATTAACAGAACATAGCACAATACGGCACTAATGTCATTTTAAATCGTTGTTCTCGCTCGTGATTACGACGGTAGCGGCTACGTAGTATAATGACAGATGTAGATTTATGTAGCCCCCCAACGGTTGACGGTATAAATTTGCTAGTATTGGACTATGGACTTGAAAATGGCAAACAGCTGAAGTCAGCTGATAGCGGTATAAATGGTGATGGCTGTATAAAAGCTACTGCGGAAAATGGACTGTTTTTCAAATTCGTATCTCATCACATCTGCAACCTGATCAAATGATGTTTGGTGCGACTGAATTTCCCGAGACCGTTCCGCGCGAAATCCGAAGAATGACTCTCCTCCTCGCATTCTGGCGAGTGACCCGTAGCGGTTGGGCGCTGTCGGTCCGAACACCAGGACAATGCCCCTGCCGAAAAAAAGAAAAGTGAGCGCTCGGCTCTGGAAGTTCCACAGAACCAGCGATGCGTCATGGGTGTGATTCACTACGTCATACCCGTTACAAGTCGTTCAAAGTAACGCACACCAGATTCCACAAGGACTTCGTCTGAGTACCTGGGACGGAAACTAGACTGGGTATTTGTAGTGCATAGCTACTGGTACATTTGCTGGGGAATATCTTGGGTGGGTCGAATTCAAAGACCTCGCTGAAGTCTAGAGTGATATAACGATACATCGATATTTTTATATTTCTTCTTCTTCCTCCATGTTGTTGCTGTGGTATTCAGTCCTGAGACTGGTTTGATGCAGCTCACCATGCTACTCTATCCTGTGCAAGCTTCTTCATCTCCCAGTACCTATTGCAGCCTACATCCTTCTGAATCTGCTTAGTGTATTCATCTCTTGGTCTCCCTCTACGATTTTTACCCTCCACGCTGCCCTCCAGTACTAAATTGGTGATCCGTTGATGCCTCAGAACATGTCCTACCAACCGACGCCTTCTTCTAGTCAAGTTGTGCCACAAACTCCTCTTCTCCCCAATTCCACTCAATACCTCTTCATTAGTTATGTGTTCTACCCATCTAATCTTCAGCATTCTTCTGTAGCACCACATTTCGAAAGCTTCTATTCTCTTCTTCTCTAAACTACTTATCGTCCATGTTTCACTTCCATACATGGCTACACTCCATACAAATACTTTCAGAAACGACTTCCTGACACTTAAATATATACTCGATGTTAACAAAATCCTCTTCTTCAGAAATGCTTTCCTTGCCATTGCCAGTCTACATTTTATATCCCCTCTACTTTGACTATCATCAGTCATTTTGCTCCCCAAATAGCAAAACTCCTTTACTACTTTAAGTGTCTTATTTCCTAATCTAGTTCCCTCACCATCACCCGACTTAATTCGACTACAGTACATTATCCTTGTTTTGCTTTTGTTGATGTTCATCTTATACCCTCCTTTCAAGACACTGTCCATTCCGTTCAACTGCTCTTCCAAGTCCTTTGCTGTCTCTGACAGAATTACAATGTCACCGACGAACCTCAAAGTTTTTATTTCTTCTCCATGGATTTTAATACCTACTCCGAATTTTTCTTTTGTTTCCTTTACTGCTTGCTCAATATACAGACTGAATAACATCGGGGAGAGGCTACAACCCTGTCTCAATCCCTTCCCAACCACTGCTTCCCTTTCATGTCCCTCGACTCTTAGAACTGCCATCTGCTTTCTGTACAAATTGTAAACAGCCTTTCGCTCCCTGTATTTTTCCCTTGCCACCTTCAGAATTTGCAAGAGAGTATTCCAGTCAACATTGTCAAAAGCTTTCTCTAAGTCTACAAATGCTAGAAACTTAGGTTTGCCTTTCCTTAATCTTTCTTCTAAGATAAGTCGTAGGGTCAGTATTGCCTCACGTGTTCCAACATTTCTACGGAATCCAAACTGATCTTCCCCGAGGTCGGCTTCTACCAGTTTTTCCATTCGTCTGTAAATAATTCGTGTTAGTATTTTGCAGCTGTGACTTATTAAACTGATAGTTAGGTAATTTTCACATCTGTCAACACCTTCTTTCTTTGGGATTGGAAATATTATATTCTTCTTGAAGTCTGAGGGAATTTCGCCTGTCTCATACATCTTGCTCACCAGATGGTATAGTTTTATCAGGACTGGCTCTCCCAAGGCTGTCAGTAGTTCTAATGGAATGTTGTCTACTCCCGTGGCCTTGTTTCGACTTAGGTCTTTCAGTGCTCTGTCAAACTCTTCACGCAGTATCGTATCTCCCATTTCATCTTCATCTACCTCCTCTTCCATTTCCGTAATACAGTCCTCAAGAACATCTCCCCTGTATAGACCCTCTATAGACTCCTTCCACCTTTCTGCTTTCCCTTCTTTGCTTAGAACTGGGTTTCCATCTGAGCTCTTGATATTCATGTAAGTGGTTCTCTTTTCTCCAAACGTCTCTTTAATTTTCCTGTAGGCAGTATCTATATTACCCCTAGTGAGATAAGCCTCTACATCCTTACATTTGTCCTCTGGCCATCCCTGCGTAGCCATTTTGCACTTCTTGTCGATCTCATTTTTGAGACGTTTGTATTCCTTTTTGCCTGCTTCACTTACTGCATTTTTGTATTTTCTCCTTTCATCAATTAAATTCAATATCTCTTCTGTTACCCAAGGATTTCTACTAGCCCTCGTCTTTTTACCTTCTTGATCCTCTGCTGCCTTCACTATTTCATTCCTGAAAGCTATCCATTCTTCTTCTACTGTATTTCTTTCCCCCATTCCTGTCAATTGTTTACTTATGCTCTCCCTGAAACTCTGTACAACCTCTGGTTCTTTCAGTTTATCCAGGTCCCATCTTCTTAAATTCCCACCTTTTTGTTGTTTCTTCAGTTTTAATCTACAGTTCATAACCAATAGATTGTGGTCAGAGTCCACATCTGTCCCTGGAAATGTCTTACAATTTAAAATCTGGTTCCTAAATCTCTGTCTTACCATTATTTAATCTATCTGAAACCTTCTTCTTCTGGAACCTTCTTCCATTGCGTTTATAATTGACAGTCTTTACCGGAAATCTTTCTCCACCCAAGCGGCCTACATGCTCCGTTCTTCCATTTTCCTTTATTTTTTTTTCTTTTTAGGCTATACGTTCCAAAATCTTTCCCTGTATCTTCACTTCTTTTTATCTTGTCCCTCGTACACTCTTGCACTCTTCTTAGAAACCTCATTTCTTGTGCCTGTATTCTACATTCTTGTTGTCTTTTTGTTGACCATGCTTCACTTTCATAAGTAAGGGTTGGTACTGCCATTGTTTTATAAAACTTTAGCTGGGTTTCCTTCCTGGCTTTATTCTGAAAACTTTTTATGATAGTTCCACATACGGAAATAAATTTATTTACTTTTTGGTCCACGGTTGTATTCTTAAGTGATGTCACATCCTAGATATTTAAACAGTTTCACTTGCTCCAAGATTTTATTATCCAGGACAACCTTAGGTCTTACTGCTTGTCTGCCCTGAAATGCCATCACTTTCGTTTTATCTACCGACAACGTTAGTTTGTAATCCAAGGCTTGCCGCTGCAACTTATAGACTCCCATTTGAAGGTCATCTTCATTCTCTGCAATCAGAGTGCGGTGATCTGCATATGAAACTACATTAGTAGGCAAGTGGAAAAATATTTGAAGCTTCGGTCACTCGACATTAATTAAGATGACACTAGAATTCAGTGCAGACGTGTTATCTCGCGGGAAAGTGAAAGACTCATTCTATTCCATCAGATATCGGAATACAAGAACTAAATTCTTAAAAACAAGTAGTAGAACAGGAACACTTACCATTCGAGATATTTCGAACTCCTCCACAGGGGACTGGAATCGTGCGTATTTGCGTCTTGGATAGATTTATCACGGGACAAGTTTGTTGCTGATGATTGGCTTTTACTATGGAGTAAATCATAAGAAGAAAGTGATCTGAGACGCCAGGCTATGCACAATATGGATCCCTTTTGGTACTCTAGATTGTCAATAATTTTCAACATTTTTTGTCGAGCTCCATAGGAATCTGACAGAATAGCTGGATCTTCTGCCAAACTGAACACGATGGAGAATTTCTTAAGAATTTAGGGAAAAAAAACCTTCTTCACAGTGCTTCCGTGTGTGAATATTGCACCAGAAACCAATGGCGCTATTACTCGTAGAAATAAGCAATCATGCCGACTATAGAGTACTAGTAGTATTTGTATTGTGCCCATTGGTAAGAATGTCTAAGGCGTACACGGAACCTGAGATAATGTTGCTTTATTCTTTGTCTTTTTTCGGTCGACAGTCGCATACGTGTCTACATCTACGTTATTACTCAGCTATTCACAATAAAGTGCCTGGCAGAGGGTTCAATGAACCACCTTCAAGCTGTGTCTCTACGGTTCCACTCTCGAACGGCACCCGGGAAAAACGAGCATTTAAATTTTTCTGTGCGAGCCCTAATTTCTCTTATTTTATCGTGATGATCATTTCTCCCTATGTAGGTGGGTGCCAACAGAATGTTTCCGCAATCGGAGGAGGAAACTGGTGATTGAAATTTCATGAGAAAATCCCGTCGCAACGAAAAACGCCTTTGTTTTAATGATTGCTACTCCAGTTCACGTATAATGTCTGTGACACTGTCTCCCCTATTTCGCGATAATACAAAACGAGCTGCCCTTCTTTGTACTTTTTCGATGTCATCCGTCAGTCCCACTTGATGCGGATCCCACACCGCGTAGCAATACTCCAGAATACGGCGGACAAGCGTGGTGTAAGCAGTCCCTTTAGTAGAACTGTTGCACCTTCTAAGTGTTCTGCCAATGAATCGCAGTCTTTGGTTGGCTCTACCCACAACGTTATCTATGTGATCGTTCCAATTTAGGTTATTTGTAATTGTAATCCCTAAGTATTTAGTTGAATTTGACAGCCTTCAGATTTGTGTGACTCATTGCGTAATCGAAAATTAGCTGATTTCTTTTAGTAGTCATGTGAATAACTTCACACTTTTCTTTATTCGGGGCCAATTGCCACTTTTCACACCATACATATATCTTATCTAAATCATTTTGCAAGTCGGTTTGATCATCTGATGACTTTACAAGACGGTAAATGACAGCATCATCTGCAAACAATCTAAGACGGCTACTCAGATTGTCTCCTACGTCGTTAATATAGATCAGGAACAATAGAGGGCCTATAACACTTCCTTGGGGAACGCCGGATATTAGTTCTGTTTTACTCGATGACTTTCCGTCTATTACTGCGAACTGTGACCTTTCTGACAGGAAATCACGAATCCAGTCGCACAACTAAAGCGATACTACGTAGGCTCGCGTTTGGTTAGAAGACGCTTGTGAAGAACAGTGTCGAAAGCCTTCTGGAAATCTATAAATGTGGAATCAATTTGACATCTTCTGTCGGCAGCACTTATTACTTCATGAGTATAAAGAGCGAGTTGTGTTTCACAAGAACGATATTTTCTGAATCCGTGCTGAATATGTGTCAATAAATCGTTTTCTTCGAGGTACTTCATGATCTAATACAGTATACGCCCTAAAACCCTACAGTGTTTGGCCAAAAGAGGGGTAAAATTCCTAGAACAGCCCATCGCATACCCTTCCTCACATTTATCTTATTTAGCTCCAGCAGGCTTCATGTTGTTTCTCAAACTCAGGTCTGCCCGCAAGGGGCAACATTTTGAGAATAATGAATCGGTCCAGCGGAATGTGACGGCAGTTGTGGACACCATTCCAAACGAAACTTATACCAAGATGTCCTAGAGCCTCCACGATCGGTGCTATGAGCACTTGGTACGGGAAGGGATGCACGTTGAACGATAACACGATTGTAATTTTTTAAACATCGTTTTGTATCTTATTTCGAGCTAGCGCCGGAACGTATTGAACTTACGTGTACAGCATATTACACTAGGATACTATACCTTTTCACAAGAGACTGACTTCAAGCTGTGTCGGTGCGTGCATATTCTAAACTCGAAGGTGCAGCTATGTGAAATGGTAAACACACACTACTGGCCATTAAAATTGGTACATCACGAAGATGACGTCCTGCAGACCCCAAACTTAACCGATGGCAAGAAGATGCTGTGATATGCAAATGATTAGCTTTTCAGAGCATTCACACAAGGTTGGCGCCGGTGGCGACACCTACAACGTACTGACATGAGGAAAGGTTCCAACCGATTCCTCATACACAAACAGCAGTTGACCGGCGTTGCCTGGTGAAACGTTGTTGTGATGCCTCATGTAAGAAGGAGAAATGCGTACCATCACGTTTCCGACTTTGATAAAGGTCGGATTGTAGCCTATCGCGATTGCGCTTTATTGTATCGCGACATTGCTCCTCGTGTTGGTCGAGATCCAATGACTATTGGCAGAATATGGAATGGCTGGGTTCAGGAGGGTAATACGGAACGTCGTGCTGGATCCCAATCGGATACGGATCCTCTACACCTCCCGTAAACTCGATCCTCCTTACCCACTTGTCTCACCCATTCTCTCCCACCCCCACCTTCTGCCGCGCCTGTATCTCCACGTCCCACCTGCTCTCCATCTCTCCACCCTCCTTACCCTCTCCCTAGGTGGCTTCCTCCAGCTCCCCCTCCCTGACGATGCCCTCCTCCCCTCCATCTACCCCTCTTACCATCTTTGATCCTCCCACTTCCTGTGTTTTTTCCTTTGGGCACCCACCCTCCCTTCTCTCTCTTTTTCCCTCCATCCCTCCTTCCTCCACCCCTCTTCCCCCCAGGCTTCCCCTACCCCCCTCCTCCCTTCCTTCCTCACCCTATCTCCCCTGCCCTTGGCGTCTCTGCTCTCCCCTCTCCATCCCCCACCCCCTCCCTCCTCTCTTGGCAGGTCCCCGGGCTCGTACACGCTTAGTAGACTTTCGCGCGCCGGAGATCATCGCCTCGTGTTTCTGTGTGTGACGTCGTTCATGCTCAAGTGTTCCAGTGTTATTCGTTTTGTGCTCCAACGTTCGCATGTGACAATTATCGTCTCTGGGTGTGTCCACGTGTCTGTACAATTTTATCTTGGGCTCTACACCCGTGAATGGCTCCATGTATTTTAAAAGTGTCTGTCTCCCTCTATGTATCCACCCTGTTTATTCTTTGATTGTCTTCATTTGTATCTTTCGTTTTCTCTATGGCCAAAGAGCGGAGTACTGTGCCACTGAAGGCCTACCTGTAACAGGTCTAAAAATAACAATAAAGAAAAAAAAAAGAAGGTGGATCCCAATGGCCTCATATGACTAGCAGTTGAGATGACAGGCATCTTATCTGCATGGCTGTAACGGATCGTGCAGCCACGTCTCGATCCCTGAGTCAACAGATGGGGACGTTTGCAAGGCAATAACCGTCTGCACGAACAATTCGACGACGTTCGCAGCAGCATGGACTATCAGCTCGGAGACCATAGCTGTGGTTACCCTTGACGCCGCATCACAGGCAGGAGCGCCTGCGATGGTGTACTCAACGACGAACCTGGGTACACGAATGGTAAAACGTAATTTTTTCGGATGAATCTTGGTCCTGTTTACAGCATCATGATGGTCGCATTCGTGTTTGGTGACATCGCGGTGAACGCACATTGGAAGCATGTATTTGTCATCGCCATACTGGCGTATCACCCAGCGTGATGGTATGGTGTGCCATTTGTTACACGTCTCGGTCACCTCATGTTCACATTGATGGCACTGTGAACAGTGGACGTTACATTTCAGATGTGTTACGACCCGTGGCTCCACCCTTCATTTGAGCCCTGCAAACCCTACATTTCAGCAGGATAATGCACGACCGTATGTTGCAGGTCCTGTATGGGCCTTTCTGGATACAGAAAATGTTCGACTGCTGCCCTGGCCAGCACATTCTCCAGATCTCTCACCAATTGAAAACGTGTGGTCAATGGTGGCCGAGCAACTGGCTCGTCACAAGACGCCAGTCACTACTCTTGATGGTTCGATTCCCGGCGGGGTCAGGGATTTTCTCTGCCTCGTGATGGCTGGGTGTTGTGTGATGTCCTTAGGTTAGTTAGGTTTAAGTAGTTCTAAGTTCTAGGTGACTGATGACCTAAGATGTAAGTCCCATAGTGCTCAGAGCCATTTGAACTACTCTTGATGAACTGTGGTATCGCGTTGAAGCTGCATGGACAGTTGTACCTGTACACGCCATCCAAGCTATGTTTGACTCAATGCCCAGGCGAATCAAGGCCGTTATTACGGCCAGAGGTGGTTTTCTGGGTACTGATTTCTCAGGATCTATGCACTCAAATTGCGTGAAAATGTAAACAGATGTCAGTTCTAGTATAATATATTTGTCCAATGAATACCCGTTTATCGTCTGCATTTCTTCTTGGTGTAGCAATTTTAATGGCCAGTATTGTATTTGTCCATGCTGAAACATAGTACTACATTAATTCCTGGAGTAGCCTTCCCATTGCAGAGTTTACGACATGGCCAGTTCCTGGGTTTTGGCGACGTATGGAAAGTCCTACGTGACGTTAACGACTCGTCCCAGGACGTTTCTCCTGCTGGGCTGCTGGTACACACTACCGCAGTGGAGGCTGATGCCTCCTGGGCGCGCCGCCGGCTTGTAACGCGCTCTGCAATTTCGCCACAGCAGGGAGTGGCGGAACCTCGGTCGGCTTCCTCGTCAGCAACGGAGATGTAATTTGGATCGTAATTTGTCCACTATCTTGTTTCTCCATCGCTGCAAACAGGGCAGTGCAAATGATGGCAGCAGTCCACATTATCCCTGAAACATTTAAACTTGCAATTGCCCGTGCCGATTTCCCCTCTTCATAACACAGACAGGACTGTGAGGAGGAAGTAGTCCGCACTCTAACGCCGTGGTGTTGCGGATGATGGTACCTCCTTCATAATGACACTGGGTATTTATTAGAGAACAAAGACGCTGCCTCAGTAGCTCCGACAACCCATCTACATCTACATGGAGACTCTGCAAATCATATTTAAGTGCCTGGCAGGGGGTTCACCGAACCACCTTCACAATTCCCTATTACTCCAAGCTCGTATAGCGCGCGGGAAGAATGAACACCTATATCTTTCTATACGAGCTCTGATTTCCCTTATTTTATTTTGGTGATCATTACTCCCTGTGTAAGTCGGTGTCAACAAAATATTTTCGCATTCGGAGGACAAAGTTGGTGATTGGAATTTCGTCAGAACATTCCGTCGCAACGAAAAACGCCTTTCTTTTAATGTTGTCCATCCCAAATCCTATATCATTTCTGTCACACTCTCTCCCATATTTCGCGATAATACAAGACGTGCTGTCTTTCTTTGAAATTTTTCGATGTACTCAGTCAGTCCTATCTGGTAAGGATCCCACACCGTGCAACAGTATTCTACAAGTGGACGGACAAGCGTAGTGTAGGCAGTCTCCTTAGTAGGAGTGGAAGAACCCACTACAGTCGGCGGAGTCGTCGGCATCTTGTTCGTAGTTCTTATTTAATGTCACAGTGATAGTGCTTCTCGGGGATAATGCGTTTCGCTCATAACTGCAGTGATATTATCTGCAAGTGTAGCCTCTCGAATAAATTTGAGATCGGCGGTAGCAGGCTTAATAGTCGATACACCTTTTCCACTCTATGAAGGTACCGGTATAAGGAGAGCGGGAGATCTGGACTCCGTGCCAATAATAACTGATTTATTAAACATTAAACAACACAAAAATAGTTAAAATATATATACCAGCTAGTCTTGTTTGGTAAAAACTGGGAGTTCAACCTTTTAAAAAATCAAAATGTGTAACCCTGAGAGAATAAAAATACGACTTTAACAATAACGAACTCTAGGACCTAAAAAAACCCTGCCCGACAAATATAGAGAAGCATTCAGGAAACTTGGATATGAGTGTAGCTTCATACAGCCGTCGAAGGCCACAGCCTGACGGTATGAATTGTGAACTGGGGAAGTTCTGTACGAGTAATCCGTTCAGAGAGGCCACGGCGGCCGCCAGCCTCTGAGGGACGTGCGGCTGCAGGTGTTCGAGTGTTTACCAAAACAGAGCAGTGGATAGCTGGATGGGCTTTCCTGTGCGTGCTCTCTCCTGTTGTTGTTGTTGTGGTCTTCAGTCCTGAGACTCGTTTGATGCAGCTCTCCATGCTACTCTATCCTGTGCAAGCTTCTTCATCTCCCAGTAACTACTGCAACCTACATCCTTCTGAATCTGCTTAGTGTATTCATCTCTTGGTCTCCCTCTACGATTTTTACTCTCCACGCTGCCCTCCAATACGAAATTGGTGATCCCTTGATGCCTCAGAACAAGTCCTACCAACCGATCCCTTCTTCCAGTCAAGTTGTGCCACAAACTTCTCTTCTCCCCAATCCTATTCAATACCTCATTAGTTATGTGATCTACCCATCTAATCTTCAGCATTTTCTGTAGCTCTCTCCTATGTCCCATTAATTTTACGCCTTCGAGTAACTCAAGTGGGGCAGGCCAGGAGTTCCTAATAACAAAACTTTCAATGCAGGAGTCTGTGTTCGCTACTACGGGGAATCTTGCCGGGAAAATTTCGAGTGGTCTCTTGGGAGAAAACTTCCAGTAAACGTGTTATTGCCCACAGCTATGGTTCTTCCCAGCCGGCGTGGACGGAGTTTACTTGTGAAATTTTGTAGAAAGCGAAGAATTGTGGAAAAGAGTTCTATTCCCAGGGCGTACATTGATCGGCACTGGCAAACTGGTTATTTTGAGAGCCCTAGTGATGTGATTCGCTCGGTAAAAGTGGAGGTGGGAAAACAGAGGTGAAGAGTGATCTTGCTCGACTCTCGGTAGAGGTCTTCAGTTCTGGGCTCTCGTACTGAGAGGACGTTAGCCAAGTCGTCTCCCCTCTTGGTCTTTCGTTCTGAAAGGACGTTAGCCGCGCCAGCTCATTGCTGACGGAAACATTGTCGCAATCAGAGAAGCTTACGGACAGCAGTCTGTTGTTCGAATACTGTAGGATTGCACTTTCCGAGACACCACACGCCGACCGCATGGCCGCGCCGTCGCCGTCGGAGACCGCCGCTAAACAGGAATATTACGGTGAGATCGCTCCCGCTTCGGCCTGTGTTAGGAGCAACGTTAAACAATTGGATCAATTGCAGTTGCTGTTTCCACAGAGGTTTCACGATACTTTGTGGTTT
The DNA here is from genome assembly GCF_023864345.2 of Schistocerca serialis cubense. Classification (NCBI taxonomy): domain Eukaryota; kingdom Metazoa; phylum Arthropoda; class Insecta; order Orthoptera; family Acrididae; genus Schistocerca; species Schistocerca serialis. Next base: position 373,756,037 of record NC_064643.1, on the reverse strand, counting down.
AGTGGTTCCTCATATTTTATGTGTGTGTCGATGTCAGTTGGTCGGCAAGTTTGTAAGAGATCCCGTCTTGTACCGATTTTGTCATAGTTCACTGCCAGTGCCAGTTAGGAGGGTAATTTGTAAATTGTTCATTGCGTTTTTTCAGCATTGATCTGAAAGTTATAATAAAATTATTGAGATTCAGTAGAACCTTTACTTTCAGTAGTTGATCCTGAATTTACCCTTATGCATATTTTTTATATTTGTGTATGTGTTTGATGTCATTGAACACCCTAAGAGTTCGTGATCGTTCATGTTTGGAAGGAAAAATATGTGTGATTTATCGTCAACACTACCACCGCAGATTAATTAGGGGTGACAGGGCCACGTTTAAATCTAGCGTTAACCATTTTTGCGTACAGTTCCACTCCCAATTTCTCTGTAACTTGTTTGTCTCACTTAAAATCGGACAAGCAACGAGTGGGGTGTTACAATGTAAATGAATGGAGTTGCATTTCTCTTTGACAAATAGAGTTGTCACCACAATGGTTCAAATGGTTCAAATGGCTCTGAGCACTATGGGACTTAACATCTGAGGTCATCAGTCTCCTAGAACTTAGAACTACTGAAACTTAACTAACCTAAGGACATCACAACATCCATGCTCGAGGCAGGATTCGAAGCTGCTACCGTAGCGGTCGCGCGGTTCCAGACTGAAGCGCCTAGAACCATTCGGCCACACCGGCCAGCCCACCTGAGTGCATTGGTGTTTTTACCAGACCTGGTGGCGTACAGAGGGGGCATGTCTGAAGGACACGGAAATGTCGCGTGAGACAGCGTTACCAGAGCTCGAAACAAGCCTCACGGTGGATCTCCATTTGGTCGGCTGGTCGAATCGTGTACTGCTTGTGAGGCACTGGGATGTGACAGTTGCCCAGTGTTGGAGTGCTTGGGAACGTGAGGGCAGGTATGCTCGTCGTCAAGGTTCAGCTCGACCACGTCTGATCACTACAAAGAAAAACAAGTAATGAGCTCCCTGCAACATTCTGTGTCGTTGGCTGGACGCTAGCAGCAGACAGAATGGGGAATTACCGTCCCATGCACAGTCTCCCGTTAACACCACGACACAACACAAACGGTTGGAGTTGTGCCGTGCCTCAGGAGCCTGGACTGCTGATGAATAGCGTCGCATTGTGTCCAGCGACGAATCGCAGTTCTACACTATCCCCGATGACCATCCTCAGGGAGTATGGCGGCAATCTAGGGGGCTCATTCATACAACGTTTTGGAGAGGGGCCACGGTGTTTCACCCAGGTTCATGGTGTGGGGATCCATCTGGTTTGACTTCAGATCGCAGTGTCTGACGGAACTCTGACGGTACAATGGTGCGCCATGGACATTCTTCGTCCCAGTGTGTTACCTCTCATGTGACAATATCGTGACGTCATTTTTCAACAGGATAAGGCTCGTCCACACATGTCGGGACTCTGTAACCTGCTTTCTGATGTTTAGATACACTCGTGCCCAGAAATATCAACAGGTTTGTCCCCGGTAGAACGTGTGGATCCATCTCGGATGACAAACCTTTCCCGTTACCAATATGAATTATATCAACGACCGAGAGTGAAATTCTCTCTCTGCAGCGGAGTGTGTGCTGATATGAAACTTCATGGCAAATTAAAACTGTGTGCCGTACCGAGACTCCAATTCGGGACCTTTGCCTTTCGCGGGCAAGTGTTCGATCAACTAAGCTACCCAAGCACGACTTATGATCCATCCTCATAGCTGCCAAGTCAAATGTCCCGAGTTAGAGTCTCTGTCCGGCAAACAGTTTTACTCTGCCAGGAAGTGTCAACGACCGGTTTCCGAAGTTGTGTGCAAGATTGCCTCAAGGCTTTATGCCATCATTCACAGCCGAATCATTGTATGCATTCAGGCCAGAGTGTGTAACGTCATACTGGTAGGTTGGTTCAAACTGTGAAATCCTTTTAAATATGATTCCATTTAAATCTGATTCCATTTTGAAATCATTTATTTATGTTGTGTGACTAGGACCTCCCGTCGGGTAGACCGTTCGCCAGGTGCAAGTCTTTCGATTTGACGCCACTTCGGCGACTTGTGCGTCGATGGGGAGGAAATGATGATGATTAGGACACTTTTTTTCACTTTCTGGCCTGATTTTACGACCCACCACCCAACTGCTTAAGGTGGGTCTTTATTGACCACTTAGCCGCTGCGATCGGTGTATGGGCGCTGATACGGCTGAACCTCCACACCAGTTCCCGCATCCGATCGCACCGTTGCCCCTGCCCCGCCACGTGGAGGCGGGTCATAGTTGATCGTGTTTTGCTTTTGTCTCTTATTTTGTTTTCTTTTACTTGGTTATCTTTGTTTGCTGTTTATCTTTTCTTTTCTTTGTGGCAGCTTTCACAAACAGTTTAGCAAAAATTTACATCAAGTTGAAATTTTGAAAAAGAAATACAAAAATATAGTTTAGAACGATGAAGTGGAAAGAAGATAGGAAAGGAAGAAGTTTATAGTCCCTCCACCCTGTGGAACTGAGGATGAAAGCTTTGTAATTTGTCGTGAAGCCATTGATCCTCAGTCTCCAATCCTTTGCTTACCTTTAACTAAGAAGATCTATGCTAATCTATAATTTCTATGCTAATTACTGAAGCTGTTACTAAGATAATTACCCTATTAACAGGTTTAAAGTGCCGTGTTTGCCTGTGGCAATTGCGACGGTGCGCCAACACTGTTTACATCTCTTCATGTTGAGCTTTAGTTATGTGTAATCTATTGTGATATCTGTACATTATGTTTAGACTAATGCAATTCTGTCGGTCTTTTTTCTGTCTCGGTTTTCATCCTCCACACTATGGCGTCTATGTAGGTGCTGCATCAACGTTCGTCGTCTGTACGGTCTCTCGCACCTGTACTCTTTATGGCATTCATCGGAAATTTTTTCTGTCAGTACGTTTAGTTCGTCCCATAATTCTGATGTTCTGATTTCATCGTATATGTGTCGTTCAATTTGTAAGTGTTGTATTCCTGGTGTGTTCCTGTGTTGTCTGTATTTCCCGCAGAATAGGACTGTGTGTTCGGGGGTTCGCATACCTCCGCATGTACATGTAGATGTGTCTCTTAGATTCACGCGGTTTAAGTGCGTGGGATAAGGTCCGTGCCCAGTCAAGAAATGGTTAGGACAACACAACACCTAGTTCCTGAGCGGAGAAAGTCTCCGACCCAGCCGGGAATCGTACCCGGGCCCTTAGGATTGACATTCTGTCGCACTGACCACTCAACTACCGAGGGCGGACTTGAAATCACTGAAATAACATGACATACCCTCTCAATCTGTGAAGTTTCATTTCCTCTTCCTCCTTTGGATGCTTCACCTTTTTGTGAGGTAGTGTATTCTGAAAATAAGGGAGTAACAATGGCAGCTCTAAATTCAGAATTACATCTCTGCTTAAATATTACGACTAGCACCACTAACTAGCGACTCTAAATTTTACTGTTTCACAACAGCAAAATAACTTTATGCACAATATTGACTAGGGTGAAACCTTAATCAGAGATATTATTTTAAAAAATCAGCGAAGATATCGATAAAATTTCTCCAACAGAATATTAAAGCAAGCAACTGGTACCTAATGCTGACCTGTAACTGATGACTGCAGTGACACTACGGAAATGACTTAATAAATACGATTAGTTCAAACAACAACCGACCCGAAAAAAAAATGGTTCAAATGGCTCTGAGCACTATGGGACTTAACATCTATGGTCATCAGTCCCCTAGAACTTAGAACTACTTAAACCTAACTAACCTAAGGACAGCACACAACACCCAGCCATCACGAGGCAGAGAAAATCCCTGACCCCGCCGGGAATCGAACCCGGGAACCCGTGCGTGGGAAGCGAGAACGCTACCGCACGACCACGAGATGCGGGCCGACCCGAAAAACGTGACACTTCTGTGAGACGAACCCAACATTCTATGGCCACATCCCCGACACATGGTGGTCCACAACGCCAAGTCAGTCAGCTTCCCGCGCACCAACGCACTAACGCCCAGTGGGGACGGCGACCTGCTGGTTGGTGTCCACTGCAGCTCCCGAAGAAGGAAACTTAACCATGGGAACACCTATCCGCCAACCACGGTCAATGTAAGGACAACATCGCCCTCTGTATTGCCCTTTTGTCTCCCTCGACAACGTCGCCGGAATATTTTAGTTGAACAGCGCTTTAAAAGTTGGTTGGTTGGTCGACCACGTCCTGAAAACTTTTTGGGGTTATGTCGGAAACGGTGTTCCACCTCTTCGGGGCCAACTGTGTCGTCAGTGTCCCGTACAGCAAGGAAATGTGGCAATCGCTACACGTCTAACGTTATGTCGTCTGTGTCCACTGTTTGACGATGGGGATGAGTTCTCCACATCTGGCTCGTTTACAAAATCTCCAACTTGAAGCTGTGGTGTCTTGTAGCGAGTTTCTGGCAATCGAACACATTAGAGCAGCTGAAGAAGACTACGAAGACATTCGTTGAAATATTGTGCGCAAAATGGATCTACAAGTTGATCACAAAGAACCCGTACCTTCAACTTCGGAACTGCATTCAGGTGTTGTTGATGTTTTGTTAAACATCTTTCATTGTGCTTGAGAGCTCGCATAGATTTTCGAAGGATTTAAAATATAAGACAACACGTTAAAGTGACTGCCTCCCGCCTGCAACTGTTAGTTTTTCTTTATTCCTTGTGCTATTGTATAATTCCGGCCGAAACTGTACAACAGAACAACAAATAAAGTAACACTGACAGTTGCAGGCAGATTGCAATCATTTAAACCAATTGTCGCACCTGTGGGCCTAATTGTCATCATAGTCTTTATGTCAGATGAAAGTATGTAAACATGGGTGTGTGCAGGGCATGCAACGTTTTCATTCATGCAGTGACTAGAAGTGAAATACTAATACAAAAATAGTTTAACCTTTGGCTACGAGGATATATAATAAATGGCCAGAAAACTAATTTTAGAACGTATGAGTGGGATCTAAATTGAAACATAAGTAAAATGACAAACATTGTAGCTGGTGAAACAAAAGAAAACTTAGTATTCGAAGAGGAGATGGAAAAATTAGCAGCTACTGACGAATATGAACACCTAGGAGTGAAAATTACAAACGATGGGAAAAGAGACGAAGAAATTAGATCAACGATAGGTCTGGGAAGGATGTCAAGTGGCAACAAGATTCAGTATTACCAGCTGCAGTGATAAATTTTTTGGAGACTATCAATAAGGAAATCAAGGAAAGAAAAAAAAGTGGAATAAAGTAATCAGGGATAGAATGAATGTTGAGAAGTCAATTATTGATATTTTTCGAGAGAAAGAAGTACAGTGGCAATGGCAAGTCAAAAGAATGTAAGAGCAATGGCTTCTGAAGCGTATAAAAGTCTGGACACCAAAATGAAGGAGAGAAAAAAAGGGCATATCCTTGAAAAATTATGGACGAATAGAAAGGAGTGGATTGAAGAAAATCAGTTAGCAATCCATGGCGGTCGTAATGTGTGTAACAATTGCAAACTATAAACATATACACTTGATTTGGATGGTATCTTCGAACTAGTTTGCGACTATTAATACATTCAATACTTAAATAACAGGTAAGATACACTTGTAAATAATTATTGAACATGTATCATTATATGCCTATTAGTATAAAGTAGTTATAATTATGTATTCTCTTTTGTATGTTTTTTTCCTTAGTCTTCTGGCTGGTTTGATATGACCCCTATGACTTACAGTCTTACGACAATCTCTTCACTTCACAAAACTACTTACACCCAGCTACCTGGTAGTAGATGAAAAGGGTAGTTCATGGAAACTGGAGGAGTTCATGAACAGTGGCTATGGACAGAAACTATAAAAAATGCAACTGCAAGGCATCTGGACTTCTGCAGAGATGGGAATACCCTTCCTGTACTCTGAAAGTTTCTGTCGTCACTGCTCGTCAGGAAATTTAAGCCTGCATTCATTACCAAGAGGTGCTACATATTTCAGCCTGCGTTAGAATCAAAATATTAAACTGCCAGTTCACTGTTACGTACACAATCACTGACACTATATTGTCGACCCAGTTTCATTGGTGTCACATCAACAGTGACAGTGACATTGCCGGCCGGTGTGGTCGTGCGGTTCTCAGCGCGTCAGTTTGGAACCGCGTGACCGCTACGGTCGCAGGTTCGAATCCTGCCTCGGGCATGGATGTGTGTGATGTCATTAGGTTAGTTAGGTTTAACTAGTTCTAAGTTCTAGTGGACTGATGACCTCAGTAGTTAAGTCCCATACTGCTCAGAGCCATTTGAGCCATTTTTGAACAGTGACATTCTTCAGGTAGCAGCAGTAACAGCAACAGCATTAGCAAGAGGTATCTGTAGATTTTTTTTTCTTTTTTAGTAATCAACCTTTCAACTAGTTTGATGATTTATTGTTTTATGCTGGTCTCTTCACCACTGTGTAATTACTGCAACCAACTTTTCTGTAACCTATTTTGCAAATCTCAGTATTTGTCTGTCCTACTACAATGAACAGCCAAAGAAACTAGTATATCTGCCTATTATCGTGTAGGGCATCCGCAAGCACGCAGAAGTGCCTCAACACGACGTGGCATGGACGCAACTAATGTCTGAAGTAGTGCTGGAGGAAGCTGACACCATGAATCCTGCAGGGCTGTCCATAAATCCGTAAGAGTACGAGGGGGTGGTGATCTCTTCTGAATAGCACGTTGCAAGGCAACCCAGATATGATCAATAATGTTCATGTCTGGGGAGTTTGGTGGTCAACGGAAGTGTTTAAACTCAGAAGAGTGATCCTGGAGCCACTCCATAGCAATTCTGGACGTGGAGACTGTGGCATTGTCCTGCCGGAATTTCCCACGTCCGTCGGAATGCACAATGGACAATAATGGATGCAGTTGATCAGACAGGGTGCTTACGTACGTTTCACCTGTCAGAGTCACATTTAGACTTATCAGGGGTCCCATATCACTCCAACTGCATACGCCCCACACCGTAACAGAGCCTCCACCAGCTTCAACGTCCCCTGATGACATGCAGGGTCCATGAATTCTGAGGTTGTCCGAGCAGGCAACATGTTCCCAGTCATCAACAATCCAATCTCGGTGTTGACGGGCCCAGGTGAGGCGTAAAGTTTTGTGTTGTTCAGTCACCAAGGGTACACGAGGGGGCCTTCGGCTCCGAAAGCCCATATCGATGATGTTTCGTTAAATGGTTGGCACGCTGACTCTTGTTGATGGCCCAGCATTGAAATCTGCAGCAACTTGCTAAGGGTTGCTATTCAGTCACTTTGAACGATTCTCTTCAGCCGTCGTTGGTCCCAGTCTTGCAGGATCTTTTTCCGGCCGCAGCGATGCTGGGGATCTGATATTTTACCGGATTACTGATGTTCACGGTACACTCGTGAAATGTTCGTACGGGAAAATCCCCACTTCATCGCTACCTCGGAGATGCTCTGTCCCATTGCTCGTGCGCCGACTGTAACACCACGTTCAAACTCACTTAAATCTTGATTACCTGCCATTGTAACAGCAGTAACAGATCTAATAACTGCGCCAGACACTCGTTGCTTTTTATAGGCGTTGCCGACAGCAGCGCCGTATTCTGGCTGTTTACATCTCTCTGTATTTGACTACGCATGCCTATACCAGTTTCTTTGGCGCTTCAGTGTAGGTTTATAAGTTTTTTAAGTTTAAAATTTTTAATTTTTTGTAAAATTAAATTCGTAAGCGGAAAAGTTATAAGGAGTTGAACACTGGTATACGTGCTAATTGTATCTTTAATTTAAGCTAGTAATTAATGCTTTTTGACTCACAAGACTCTATATTTCTGCATCTTTGAATTGGGCTCTTTATGTTGTTTTTTCGTGTTTCTTGACCATGTAAATTTGAAACTGTATATTGATGAATCTCAGAGTTCTTTGTAAGCACCTTTATTAATGAATAAAACTATTGTAATCCTAGTCATGTTACGTTAACAAGTGCAAGTTGTAGCGGAATGTCAAAACAGACACCTGGTTACACCTAGCAGACCAAGGTGTATTGTAAACACTGATCCACTTGAACATGTACGTTTAAGCCCTCCAAACGCGTCGTGGAAGGAAACAAAATGTGATCGACACAGATAATTGTTTTAATTTATCTTTTATTTCCCTTTTTCCTACCATACCCATTACTAACTTGACCATTTCCTGATGCCTCGAGACATGTCCTTTCAATGAATTCTTTTTTTATTGTTTTAGTCAGTTTGTGCCATTCTTTTGATCAAGTATTCAGTCTACCCAACTGATCTTCAACATTCTTCTGTAGAAGTACTTTCGTAAAACTCCCATTCACTTCGTGTCTGATGTGATTATCGTTCCCGTTTCACATCCGTATAAGGCTACCTACAGATGAATATCTTCAGAAAACATTTTTATTAACACTCAGCTTTATATTCGATGTTAATAAGTTTCCCTCTTTTAAGCAATGCTTTTCATGCTATTGCCAGTCTACATTTTATATACTCTTTCATTCAGTTATCATCAGTTATTTTGCTGCCCAAATAGCGAAGTTGATTTACTGCTTTTAGTGTCTTCTTTCCTAATCTAATTCTCTCATCTTGGATTAATTCGATTTCTTTCCATTATCCTTATTTTACTTTCGTTGATGTTCGTTTTATAACGTCTTTCCAAGAATTATTAAAGACGTTAAAAATGTGGCAAGGTTTCTCAAAATATTTACTATTTTTTGTGAATTTCTTTATTGCTTCTTGTCACGACGCAATTCGTAATCATCCCATCATCTAATGCCCAGAGAGTACTTAAGTACAACACGACATTGACATACTATTCGTGTATCGTCAATTGAAGCTTAGGCTTCATCAAGTAAAAACTTATTGCCAACAAGAAACCTAATAAGTATAAGGCTTATTTCTAGTACTATGTCTGTTAGGTTTATTGTTGGCATTAAGTTTTTAACTGATGAAGTTTGAGTTTCAATCGACGATATACGACTGATATGTCAATGTCGTGTTGTACATACATATTCTATGGTCATCAACTGATGTAATAATCGCCAAGTGCGCAATGACAAAAAGGAATAAAGAAATCCTCAGAAAGCAGTGAATATTTTTGAGCAATCTTGCAGCATTTTTAAAGTCAATTTCATAATTACTGTGGCAGTGTTTGCAGTCCTCTTTATGGATTTTCAATCCAATTTAGGTCTCTTTTACAGCAACTATCGATTCCATTCAATCGCTCTTCCAAGTTTTTTGCCGCTTTACAGAATTACAGTGTCATCAGTAAACATCAAAGTTATTATTTCCTGCCACTGAAATTAAATTTCCTTTCCAGATTTCTCTCCAGTTTCCTTTATTGCTTACATATGAACAAATTGAATAACTGTGGGGATAGGCTAGAGCCCTGTTTCACTCCCTTCTCAACCACTGCCTCCCTTTCATGTCCTTGGACACTTAAAACTATCGTGTGGTTTCTGTACAAGTTGCAGGTAACTTTTCGCTCCCTGTATTTTACCCTTACTACCTTCACAATTCTGAAGAATGTATTCTGGTCAGCATTGCCATAAACTTTCTCCAAATCTATGAATAGTAAAATTTATTACCTTTTTCTAAAGTATATTCTAACTCGTAGGCTCTTTACTGCCTTGCGGGTTGCTACATTTCTCCGGAACCTAAACTGATTTGCCCGGAGGCCAGCTTCTGACAGTTTTTCTATTCTTCTGTAAATAATTCGCATCCGTATTTTGCAGTCATGACTTATTAAATTTATAGTGCGATAATATTCGCACCTGTCAGCACTTGACTTCAAAGACCTTGTTTCGACTTCGTTCGTTCAGTGTGCTGTCAAATTCTTGTCGTAGTATCGTATTGGAACGTCCCCTTAGAATTATGCATGACTGTGCTTAAACTGACACACAATATTTTTAGCGCAATCTGACTTTCAAAAAGCATGACATCCAGTCTTACAAATTTAAAAACTCCGCCATTTCTCTCCCCACATCCACCACTGCTGGCGGCTCACCTCCAACTGCGCAACGCTACGCGCTGTTCACATCCAGCTGCCCAACACTACAATAGCAGACAACAATGCAAACTAGCCACAGACTGCACACAGCACAGCCAGTGATTTTCATACAGAGCGCTACGTGGCGTTACCAACAAAAAAACCTAAACAGCCTACTTACATAGCCCCCACGCTCCCCACAAAAAATTTTACAAATTGTTTTGGGCACTGACCAATACAGATTTGAAAAAATTTTTCATAATTATAATTACAATAACAAAGAAATCAATTGATACAATGTTGATCAAAAGCTAAAATTTTCTCACAGTCCATAAAGACAGTCGTGATCGTTCATCACAGTAAAATTGCAGTGTTTTTCTCAAAGTCTGAGCAGTAAAAGAAAATGCACACAGAAGTAGTGGATTTCCATGCAGTCTTGAAGAAGTAGTGTTGTCTTTCCAACGGAAAGACAGTGCTGACTGTTGACATGAGGACAGGTAATGGGCCACAACCGAGTAAACCCACATCATAGTCAGTCCAAGTTCAAGAATATTGGTAGGTAGGTCATCACAGAGCAGACCCATTGTAGTCCTGGTAGAGAGTATGGTATTGGTGGGCCACCAGAGGTGCAGACCCACTGCATTCCTTGTAGAGATGACCAGCAGCCATCTGTTGCGACTGTGCAGGTGCACAATCACCATCGAAGAGTCTTGCAGAGAATATAGCAAGTCCATAAACCACCATTTGTGCACTCACAAAGTTTTTGGAATTGTCCTTAGAACCAGCAATGCTGTTATCCAGTCCCTCGCTGAATTATTAACACATGTGCAAACACTAAAAGTCCCTACTTCTCACATACTGACCATATACTATGACCAACAGAAACGTGTACAGTGCAATGGAACTTACAAGTTAATAATATGATGAACTGGTGTCAATTACAATTTTATAATATAAGAATACAATTACAAAGGTACAAAATTCATCATTAAAGAACATAACAATACAGATAACATTTGTAGTACAAGCTTTACAAAAGAATCGAAATAACATATACATCAGTGTTACAGGAATTATGACATAAGTAAATACATAAAAGATCAGAAAAACTTCTGAAACATCAAATTCATACATGAGCATTAAAACAAAACAGAACAAATAATGTTTAAACATGTTTACAAAGTAAATAACATAGTATTAGAAAAATTCTACAACATAACAACATCAGCTAAACACATAAAGAGAGGAAAAACACAAATACACAAGGGAACACAAACACATAGTGGGATAACACAATGAAAGGACAGGGTTTCTTTTACTGCAGCATTTTGCAAACAAAACTTTCTGTGCTTCTTGGAGATCTCCCTTCATTCTTCATTATTTCCAAAAAGTCCTATCTATACCTGCTTTCTGTACTTTTTTCGTATGACTTCTCAATGCATTTCTTCCAATTCATCGCAACTCATTCTCTTATATAGTCTACCCCCTCTTAAGCTAACTTAAATCTACTGAGCTCAGATGCTAAACTAAGGGATGAGGCAATGCAGCGGCACAGAACAATTAAGACAAACAGCAATGAAAAAAAAATGGAAATTGGCAAAGCAAGCAGCAGCAAATGCAGTAACTTATATTTAAACATGACAAACCTCAAGCAGAAAAAATATTACAGTAAAATGGCCATGTATAATACCTACGTCACATCTTAACACTAGAGTGATGCATCACAAGAACTTACACTAGCACATAAGTTACCAAATCGTAAAAAAATTATTTATGCAATTCCTGTGAAGGGAAATGTCTATTTATGTGCCCTCGTTTTCTCTGAAGTAGATCATAATTTTTTTATTGACTGGATCTGTAGGCATAAAATAACTATATTAGTACATCTATTAAATTTTATTTTAACCAATGCTGCAGTGCAGCTAGAAACTAGATATTAAACAAAATGAGTAAATAAATACATAAAGCAAGCCGTATGGCTTTTCTCTCAACTAGCAAGACAATAGCCATGAAATGTTTCTCATTGTTTCATTAGGCATTTTAGTAAATATCATAAATTAAGAGCTCCACAGTATAATCATATGTTTTCAAGTTTGAGCATGTCGTATTTGCGATGCTTTCTACAAAGGAATGTCAATAGCGACGATAATGGTCTCCTTTTTTTTTCTCCACCTGTGCCTCTGAAAGGCACACACTAATGGCTTTTTCCCAGGCGACTATCATGCAGCTGGGTGCCCACCACACATTACGTGAAGGTCACTTAACTTTCCTACCGAAATATTTACGACAGCAGTTTCTGCTACAGTGGCAGTCCCATATAAAAAATTTCACAGGTCGAGAATTTGCGTTACAAATGTGTAGAAACAAAATCTATAAATACAACAGTGTCCAAAAATTTTTCAGTGGCATTGTGATACATTCACACATGTACACACATTTCATAATTCTAAAGTACGATTCTTGGTTTCCAGCATCCTTTTCCACAAATCAGAGTCCCTAACCACTACTCATTATTCCTTACCTTATTATACATATACATATTCGTCGACACTTCTTCAATATTTCATCATAAGAAATATGTAGCATAATCAAATTCCTCATATACGGTATCATCATTTTATTGATCATAAACATACCTCAACAGCATAATACATATCGCCGTCGTAATAATATCATAACATCTCAGTCAATTCTCAAAATCATCGTAGCTTCCTCCAATAATTTCAAAACCTAAAAAAAAATTCTCTGCTCATTTCAATAGTGTCATCTACCTCAAACGTACTTTAAAATCATGATCCCATACGAAATACATCATTCAAAGCTCTCATAGTATCACAATGGTTCCGAAAAAATATGAACAGTTCACAAAGTACAGACAAAATACAATTTCGTAGGCGTGAAGTTATCCAACTGTGTAATTACGTAAACATCTGTCACTGATGTAGTAAAATACATATTTGTCTCTCTCAGTTAAATGATCAGATATCTGTGTAATTCTGTGTTAGAGAAATATGGTACCAATGTGTAAAGTTGTATAAGCAAATACCATATTAGCTAGGGCTCCTTGTGGTTGCCACACACATGGTACACAAAGTAGGCGTGTACCCCCCTGAGGATTAATGTAATTGTACCCTCAGGTGTTACGGATTACAGCAATGGAATGAAATGTATCACGGAAAACTTTCTTTGTAATTCAAAAATCTTGAAAAATAAATGGTTTGAGTACAAAATTAATAACTCAAATGCGTGTCCTGTAGTGCTAAATGTGCGTCTTGCTGTAAGATAATTCTGTGGAACTGTCGTAGTTATCGTCCTCTGTAAGCAAAGTTCTGCTGAAGTCAGTGTACTTACCTCATCATAAACGAAAGTGAAGTGCTTTGCGTATGGATACCGTAGTTATTACATACCTTATCGTGATCAAGAAAGTACTATAATGTAACGTATTGTTGTGCAACGAAAAAGGCTGTCTCATTGTAGCTATACCACAAAAGTTACTACTAAAACATGTTTTACTTTCCAGAATAATACAGAAAAACTGTGCAGATATAAAACAGATACAGCGCAAAAGCAATAATATGAATTGTGTCACTCATTAGTAGCATCGTGATATAATCGTGTAGCTGTCAAAGAAACCAAATACTATGTCATCGGTAATCTCACATGAAGTACTTTAAATAAAGAACGTCTTTTCAAGTAAACCGAAATGTTGCATTAAAATCTCATTAACAGTATGTGTTCTAAGTATGTAAGCAGTATATTCGTTACGTAATTGTGCAACTAACAAGGAAGAATGTACAAAGAACAACACTGTGTCGTCTGTTCACTATAACAATGCATTCGTAATTACTTGTCTAAGTTCCCTAGGTTCTTGAATGGATAGCTAACTTTAAAACATAGTTGCATGTTAACAGTTTGTAAGTGAGACAAAGACTACAAGTAACGTGAAGTGAAAAATTTTATGCAAAGACTAAGTTAAAAGGCAGATTATCTCTCAGTAATTGGTTTTACACGTGAAATATGGTGTAAACCTTTACTCTTCCTAGTATGCAGAGTATAAGTTTCAACGCAATTATGTGGTATACGTCGGTAAGGAATACTGGAATTTATCTGAAGGTTAGCTTATGTTATTTTTCTGAAGCCCAGCCGGCGCATGTGGCTGCCTGCGGTGCGAGTCATTGTCTGTTTCTTTGTTGGCGCGCGTCGTTATTGGGACTTGGAGACCTAACTTCTACAAATTCACCTTGTCGAGAGGGCCCTGCTCTGTTTGAATCCCGCCAGTTCTGATGCAATTCAGGTCTGTCGTTATGATCATATCGTCTGTTGTCATGTCGGTAGATTCCACAGTTTCTTTCTTGTCGGTCACGTGGTGGAGGATTTCTCCCTGAATCGTAACTGTGGGCTGAACTGTTGCGTCTGAAGTTAGTCTGTCTCCCATGATAATAATAGTTCTAGTTGCCATATATTCTGTTTCTATGATTGTCTCTGTCATATTCATTACTACGGAAATGCAATCTTTCTCTGTAATTATTACTACTCCGCCAACGGTTATCATACGGGTGGTGTCTGCTTTGGTCACGATTTGTGTTGTGAGAATAGCCTTGTCGTGTCCAGTTATTATTTCTTTCATCGCGGAATTGCGATGGATGTGAGCTGTAATTGTTGTGCTCCTGTTTTCGCGTTCCGCGATTGTCAGTGTCAATTTCCAATTCTTGTAACAGTCCCTGAAAAGATTCAATGTCGTCTTTGCAACGTCCTGCCAAAACAATATGTCGTAAATGTTGAGGTAATTTGATTAAGCAAATGCGGATGAGTTCTGAGGTGCTGTATGGGTTTGACAGGTACTGATTCTTGTGCAACATGTCTTCAAAATATTTCACAAGACTGGAGAATTCAGAGTGTTCGAAATGTTTCATCACTATGATGCTATGTTTTACTCGGTCTTGTGTAGCTTGAGACCAATATGCTGAGAGGAAGATACGATAAAATTCTCCTTCACTGTGACAATCGTGAATGACCGATCGCATTCTTACAGCTGGCTCATTCTCCAAGTAGCCACACATAAATTCTAACCTGTGCTCCAATGACCATTTGGGAGGAAAACAATGAGAGAATTGATGAAGCCATGCTTGTGGATGAATGTCGTCGTCAGAATTCTTAAATGTTTTGAATTTACGTGTAGTAACGAACAGCTTATAGTCAAAATCATCGTCTCGGCAAGTCGCACATCGCTCATTGTTACTTCGTTTCGGCGGTTCCATCTCAAAATCCAATACGCCTTGCCAATTTCTTTCACAATTTCCGAAGTGTCCTGTGTTATTATTTTGTGGTTGTTCCGTATTTCTATGTCCCTCTTCCCGTACTGGAGCGCGAGTGTCCTCTGAAATATGTAATTCTTGTATTACTTGTGCCAACTGATCTTGTACTTCCCGGATTTCTCTTTTGTACTGTGTATTTATTTGATTTTGATTTCGTTTGAATTTTCTAATTTGTTCATACTCTTCAGTGCCCGTGAAGGCTACAGATCTTGTGTCATTCAGATCATCATCTACCTTTGTAGATAAGTTAGTGAACTGATCTGAAAGTTCGGCTACTTTATCCGATAGTGAACTTATTTCCACAGTATGTTTTCCTGAACCAAGTTTCAGAGTGTCCATTTGTGTTGAAATCGTATCTACTGTGTCCTTTAAGTTTTCCTGAGTTTTTGCAAGTTGCATAACCGTATCAGTAGATGCAACTGAGTCAAATTTTGCTTGCAAGGTCTCATGATTTTCATGAACAATAGTTTGCAGTTCTTTTATGGCTGCTTCGTGATTCTGTAGTGCATTTTCATGACGCGAAAAAATAGGTTGGAAATGCCCACAAATTTGTGTTTTTACGTCATTACAGACTTTTTGACATTTTGATTCAATGTTATGTAACTCAGTAGTTAAATCTTCACGTGTTTGTTCAAGTGTGGTGTCTAACTTTTGAAGCTTTTGCTGTGTTTGTCTCTGGTGTTGTTCCATTGTGTCTAACTTTTGAAGATTTTGTTCCATTTGTTTCTGATTTTGTTCAAGCGTTGTGTCTATCTTTTGTAGCCTTTGTCCCATTTGTTGCATTAGCTGTAATAACAATGCACTGGTGTCTGAAACATGTTCCTCAGTGCTTTTCGGCATTGAATTTGCACCGGCAACATTCTCATTTTGACAAGCGTAAATTGTGTCTTGACTCATTTGAGAAAACGGTGAGGACCCAAAACCTGAATCTACAGTATTTGCAAGATTGTGTCCCGTCATTTCGGATTCCTGAGGCGAACTGTTGCTGACCGATCGATCGATAATGCTTCCCTGTTCACTAATTGTTTCACTGTCTACACCATTATTTGCCGCCCGCTCCATCTCCGTATGCACAATTACCAAACTACTACTTTGAACATTAGTTAATTCATTACTCGGTGGCGCTAACACACTGCTTTCGTCTTCACTGTCATTTCTCAATTTACTTTGGAGCTTAGTATTACGTTTTTCACACGGCAATATTGCCACAATAACACAGAAAAGCACAATTGGAAGAGTAAAATAAGAAAACACATAAACATAGCACTGAAAATAATATCTAGTTAATTGCAAGCGCAGCTGCGAAATACTTGATGCAAATCTACATGCATGCCACAACTGTTTTACTGTACAAGAATGAAAAACTGCAACTACAATGTAAATTCTCTCTGCAATTACGCACTAGCAATAAACAAAAGCTACACTAATTTCACAAACTACAAGAAAATGTCAGAAGATTCCAGTGAGGTATCCTCGGCTAAGGGTCGACATATGAAACGTCCCCTTATAAAAATTATACATGACTGTACTTAAACTGACACACAATATTTTTAGCGCAACGCAATCTGACTTTCAAAAATCCCTACAAAAGAATGGCCCTGACTAACATTAACCTATACGTTTCACAAATCACTTACCTCACAAAAATCTTGGTTACTCGAACTACTGCAATACAGCAAGCGCCACTACTGCCAGCTAAATAAAAGATTCAAACTACTGAAGGCACTAACTACTGAGAGGGATAGTTAGCAAATGAAAGATTTTAATAGAGAACAAACAATGTATTTACCCTAATAGTGTTGAAAAATCATAATATACATAGCAGTTCATGACATCCAGTTTTACAAATTTCAAAACTCCATTTCTCTCCCCACATCCACCACTGCTGGCGGCTCACCTCCAACTGCGCAACGCTACGCGCTGTTCACATCCAGCTGCCCAACACTACAATGGCAGACAACAATGCAAACTAGCCACAGACTGCATACAGCACAGCCAGTGATTTTCATACAGAGCGCTACGTGGCGTTACCAATAAAAAACCTAAACAGCCTACTTACAGTATTTCTCAACTCATCTTCAGCTACTTCCTTTTTCCTAATAGTGCCTTCGTTTTCCTTGTATAACCCGTCTATATAATTCTTCCACATTTCGAATTTGCTTTCTTTGCCTGCAAAGACATCCTCTTGCTGTTCTACAGAATAATGTATCGTACTAATGTTATACACGTTGATGTTTTTAAATTTGCCGCTATGGAAAGTGCTAAGGTACAGCAACGTGATATAATTGCAGGTGTATCTAATTACGATACCGGTGCCAAAGTACCTGAAGTCTGCAAATAAACTGTACAACAAACACAATTGCGTGGGAAATCAGTATGAATATAGTGTGTATACTCCAAAACGAAGTAATTTACTTCAGTGGACTGGAATTACAGACAACCAGTTGCAGAATACGGGTTTATTAAGCCTTGACCATGATGTCGATAATTTTAAGACTGTGTTCTTTGGAAGGCATTGTACCTATTGACAAATATTCATATGGATCATATTGCTCTGAGCACTACGGGACTTAACATCTGAGGTCATCAGTCCACTATAACTTAGAACTAGTTAAACCTAACTAACCTAATGACATCACACACATCCATGCCCGAGGCAGGATTCGAACCTGCGACCGTAGCGGTCGCGCGATTCCAGACTGAAGCGCCTAGAGCCGCTCTGCCACACCGGCCGGCTGAAAAATATTACGACGTTATATGTAGAACAGATATGGTATCATTACATTAAACAAAATTACAGGAAATGTTCACAAATAATTTCAGTGAAGAATATTCACGTAGAGCGCATTTACCTACATCCGATGTAGGAGTCGTTAACTTTCTAGTAAATGTGCGTGAGTGTCATCCACGTGTCACCATTTAAAATATATGATTTAAAAGTAATAGTTCTCTATTATAGAGCTTTGTTTTAAAACTTTCTAAAAATACCACACGTTTGACAGTGGATGAAGCAATGGATAAGTTCGAAGACAAAGTTCTTCATTGGAGAGCTACTACTTTTAAATCAAGTATTTTAAATGGTGATTAATGTGACGATACGCATATTTACTAGACAGTCAAAGCCTCCCATATCGGATTTAGATAAGATGTGATTCTATGTAAGTATGCTTCACTAAAATTGTTTGTAAAACTTTCTTGTAATTTTTTTGTTGTAATGATGCTATAGATCTTCTACACACAATATCGTAATATTTGTTAACAGGTACAATAACTGCTGAAGAAAGTTTTAAAACTGTCGAAAGTAAGGTTTAATAAACCTGTATTTTGCAAGTGGTTGGCTGTTATTTCATATCTGTTGTATCTCTTGTATGCACAGTTGCGGAAGCGCAACCATGTTCAAAATCGTAAAACAACATGTAAATGAAATTTTATGATTTTTTAATCAAATAAAACTATATCTGTGTAGTGTGCAGGGGACCAGATTCGAGTCTCGACCTGGGTACAAATTCTCATTCATCGATTCAGTCTGCATATATACAAAGTACACTACTGGCCATTAAATTTACTACACCACGAAGATGACGTGCTACAGACGCGAAATTTAACCGACAGGAGGAAGATGCTGTGATATGCAAATAATTAGCTTTTCAGAGCATTCACACAAGGTTGGCGACACCTACAACGAGCTCACATGAGGAAGGTTTCCAACCGATTTCTCATACACAAACAGCAGTTGACCGGCGTTACCTGGTGAAATGTTGTTGTGATGCCTCATGTAAGGAGGAGAAATGCGTACCATCACATTTCCGACTTTGATAATGGTCGGACTGTAGCCTATCGCGATTGCGGTTTATCGTATCGCGGCATTGCTGCTCGCGTTGGTCGAGATCCAATGACTGTTAGCAGAATATGGAATCGGTGGGTATAGGAGGGTAATACAGAACGCCGTCATGGACCCCAACGGCCTCGTATCACTGGCAGTCGAGATGACAGGCATCTTAACCGCATGGCTGTAACGGATCGTGCAGCCACGTCTCGATCCCTGAGTCAACAGATGGGGACGTTTGCAAGACAATAACCATCTGCACGAACAGTTCGACGACGTTTGCAGCAGCATGGACTATCAGCTCGGAGACCATGACTGCGGTTACCCTTGACGCTGCATCGCAGACAGGAGCGCCTGCGATGGTGTACTCAACGACGAACCTGGGTGCACGAATGGCAAAACGTCATTTTTTCGGATGAATCCAGGTTCTGTTTACAGCATCACGATGGTCGCATCCGTGTTTGGTGACATCGCGGTGAACGCACATTGGAAGCGTGTATTCTTCATCGCCATACTGGCGTATCATCCAGCGTGATTGTATGGAGTGCCATTGGTTACACGTCTCGGTCACCCCTTGTTCGCATTGACGGCATTTTGAAAGTGGACGTTACATTTCAGATGTGTTACGGCCCGTGGCTCTACCCTTCATTCGATCCCTGTGAATTCCTACATTTCAGCAGGACAATGCACAACCGCATGTTGCACGTCCTGTACGGGCCTTCTGGATACAGAAAATGTTCGACTGCTGCCCTGGCCAGCACATTCTCCAGATCTCTCACCAACTGAAAACGTCTGGTCAATGGTGGCCGACCAAGTGGCTCGTCACAATATGCCAGTCACTACTGTTGATGAACTGTGGTATCGTGTTGAAGCTGCATGGGCAGCTGTACCTGTACACGCCATCCAAGCTCTGTTTGACTCAATGCCCAGGCGTATCAAGGCCGTTATTACGGCCAGAGGTGGTTGTTCTGGGTATTGATTTCTCAGGATCTATGCACCCAAATTGCGTGAAAATGTAATCACATGTCAGTTCTAGTATACTATATTTGTCCAATGAATACCCGTTTATAATCTGCATTTCTTCTTGGTGTAGCAATTTTAATGGCCAGTAGTGTAATTTACAGCAGGAGTCGTTATTATCCTCTGACATGGAAGCGACGGACGTTCATTTTTTCATACGTGTTGAATTCTTTGTGTTGTTGAAATTTTGTGAAAACAGTCGGACGCTGCTGTCTCCTTTTGCGGGACTCGCGTTCTCAGTGCTGTGCGTCGTTCTCGGTTGCACGCGGCGACGGGAAAGTGTGGCTGTCGGCCGTGTTCCCCGCGTGCGTGACGCGCAGCCCAACTGCCCACCAGAAGGCGTCAGATACCCGGGACCACCAGCGGCGCCCAGTCCGGAAGTTCCCTGAGGGCAGCTGGACGGCTTACCGGAAGCAGTATCCACTCTCCACTCTGACTTACGGCCTGGTACAGTGTTACCTCCTGCAGTGACTGGAAATGAGCGCACCGTCACTCGTTTTCACTGACAGGATAATGCATCGTATGCACTGGACACAAGTCACACATGACACATGTCAATAAATAAATAAAATAAAATAAAGGTAGCATAAGTGATGCACTAATGAAACTGAATGATCTTACGGCATTACTGGGCGTGAAACTCCGTTATGGGATTGTTCGGTCGCTTGCTGAATGGTGTTTCTGCGATGGTCATTCATTAAGTAATATCCCACATTTTTCTTTCTTCTCAGAACATATTTATCGTTAAGAGTCACAATTTGGTGACAATATACATCAACATTTCTTGTCCATGTCCTGATTTTCTAAGTAGTCTCCATCACTTTCTATGGCCGTTCGCCAACGATGTGGAAGAGCTGGTAGAAGCTCTTGTCCTGTAGGCGTAGCCATGTTTTGACTACATGACTGACACTCTCGTCATCTTCAAAGTGTGTTCCCCGTACAGAACCTTTAAGCAGCTCAAAGAGATGGAAGTCCGAGAGTGCCAGGTCTGGACTATAGGGTGGACGAGGCAGTGATGTGCAACCCTATTTGGCGATGTGTTCCCGGGTTCTCAGACTTGTGTGTGGGCATGCATTATCGTGTTGGAGCAAGATTGCTGGAGTCTTGTCCGATCGAATACGTCGGAAACGGTTCTTCAGTACATTCAGAGTCATCAGCTTTGCCTCTGAATTGATGGTTGACCATCTTGGCATCACATACACGATAATGACGCCATCACAATCCCGGAAGACTCTCACCATGACTTTTCCAGCAGAGCGGGTTGTGTTGAATTTCTTCTTTTGTGGTGAATGAGGATGATGCCACTCCATTGACTGCCTTTTTGTTTCCAGCGCAAAGTGGTGCACCCAGCTTTCGTCCAATTTAACGATCCGTGACAGAAAGGATTCTTGGTGTGTTTCAAAACGATCCGACAATTTAGATGAAATTGCCTTTCTCTGAATCTTGTGGTCCGCTGTGAGCATTCGTGGAACCCATCGTGATCACCTCTTTGAATATCCGAGAGTCTCGATCATTGCAGACGCACCTCCAATGCTGACCGACAACTGTAGAGCTAATTATAGAGTTGTGATGCGCCGGTCGGCACGAATAACGGCATCCGCACGATTCAGCATGTCTGGAGCAGTGGCTGTAACAGGACGTCCGGATCGTGGCTGATCATGGAGCTCGGTTTCTGCATGTCCTGAGGCTGTAAATTTCTTTACGCATCGCCCAACTGTACTCCTATCGACTGCAGCATCGTCATATACTGCACGCAAATATTTATGGATGTTCACCACGGTTTCTTTTTCTGCACACAAGAATTCAATGATAGCACGCTGCTTGTAACGTGAGTCGTATGTAGACACCGTTTTGACGCTGTACTACGGCTCTGCCAACTGCCAGAACGGTCCGAAACTTCGCCGGCGCACAGAACAAACATCAAATGTGAGGTATCAACAAGGACGTTTGTATATGTATATTAATTGCTTTTCTTTTAAAATGTGTGGCATTACTTATTGAACGACCCTCGTACTTTACGCCAATTTGGCGACTCGTAAGTCGATGAAGATGAGATGAAATTGTGAAGACAAATCGAACATCCGGTCCCCGAGCGAAGAAAATGTTTTTCGTTATTTTATTAACTGACAAATATGAATTTTATAAAACTTTCGCAACGCTTTATTCTCATCATTTTAGAGAACCGAGCCACAAAATTATATACCTTGATTCATATGTAGCACTGATAGTCTGCAATGTTGCAAGGTCAACAGGAAAACTTCGTCATCCTAGATTTCCAAAAGATGTTCAACCCTCTTCTGCAGTAACAATAAAAACTCTTAGTTTTAAATTATAGTCTTACACGATTTATGGCACACTCAAATTTTTACAAATGCGGCCATTGTTGAATTGATATTAGTTTTGTTTGTATTCAAATTGGTAATACGTTTCAATATCATTGCTTTGAAGTAACGTTTCTCTAAGACCATACCAAGAAATACAAAAAATTTTAATAGTATAAACACTATCTTCAGTACAGAACAACTCTTAGCGCTTTGATATCTACTTTAATATCGGTTTGGTGTAATTAACTACCTCCATAAATTCTCTTTAACTTAAAAATAATGGAAATGTTAAAATATCTTCAGCAACAATTAGACTTATTTGAGATCAACAATGAGACAACTCGTGAGTAAAAAACGTACATGACAATAGTATCCTGTTTCAAACCTAACAAACTTTTTTTCAGATGAGAACCGCTCTTTTTGTTTTATGAAAAACGCGTCGTATCAAAAACATCGGCTTTTCACATTTGATTTTCGTCAACGTAGATATCAGTCAGACAGTTTATCGAAAAGTCGATAAATCGATCAGAAAATCCTTTGTGCAATTCGGGACTAGTAGACTCTCCACCGGTATCAGGTTTCACTCTCTACCGTTTCTCGCTTTTTTGTATCCCGCCTGGTAGGCGGCGCGTGGGTCTGCTCCTGTAAACTGAAGGGTAGGCCGAATGTAGGAAGTGAGTAGGAGCAGCAAAAGGTGAAATGCTTCGGTACTCTGTATAGGTTATAACTCTTTTTTTTTCTTTTTTTTTTCTTTATTGTATTTCAATTCCCCATCGGGGCGGGCTGGCAGCAGCATATGCGCTGCTCTTCAGCCGAAAGACATAGAACAAAACAATAGAAGACATTTAAAAACAGCAAAGGAGAGAAGAAGGCGAACATAGATATAAAAAGGGAGAACATCATGGAAGGCAATATACAAAAAACGGGGTGACTGTAAAATGGAGATAAAAAACTGTTTAAAAGTAGCACACACAAAAAGCCACACACTGCGACGATTAAAAGAACACAAGGCACAGTATGACTGGAGCATAAAGGTGTTGACGGATGGCATAGCACACAGCGTAACACCGACGGCGAACCTCAAGGCAGTACACAATTAAAATCACACCTCTTGACGCACACGAGAAACAGCACGAAACACAACACTGACGTGGCACATTGATGATGAGCAATACAGAGGATCTGCCAGGTTCAAGGAGATGAGGGAGACCTGAAGAAGGGAGGGAGGGGAAGAGATGGGGGAGGGGAATGGGGGGCGCTCGGAAGAGGGCCAGGTAGGGAGTGATGTGGGAAGGAGAGAGGCAAGTATGGGGTGCAGGGTCTCAGGGGAGGGGGGGATGGAGGAAAATCCGCTCTGGGAGAAGGAAGAAAGAGGAGAAGGGGGCCCTGGGGAGGGGGGGGGGGAACAAGGCCGGGTTATAGTTGGAAGGAAGGGTATATGTCACGGCGAAGTTCGTCATCCGGGAGGGGGAGGCGTTGGAAATTGCCCTGATGAAGGAGATGGAGGGTGTGGAGGTGGAGAGAGGGAGGGATACAGCGATAGAGGCGCGGCAACGGGCGGGGGGTGGAGAGGAAGGAGGAAACCAGAGGGTGGGGGGGATCAAGCCTGCGAACAATGTAAAGGATGCGGAGATGTTGGAGGAACAAGAGGAGGTGGGGGAAGGGGATCAGTTCATACAGGAGCCGTGTGGGGGAAGGAAGGCGGATACGGAAGGCAAGGCGGAGCGCATGGCGTTCAAGGATTTGGAGAGCCTTGTAAAAGCGGGTGGGGGCGGAGATCCAGGCGACGCTGGCATAACAGAGGATAGGACGGATGAGGGATTTGTAGGTGTGGAGGATGGTAGAAGGATGCAATCCCCATGTCCGGCCGGACAGGAGTTTCAGCAGGCGGAGGCGGGAATGGGCTTTCTGCTGGATGGTCAGGAGATGAGGGGTCCAGGTGAGGTGTCGGTCAAGGGTGAGGCCAAGGTATTTCAGGGTGGGGGTGAGTTGGATAGGACGACCATAAAGGGTGAGGTAGAAATCTTGGAGGCGAAAGGAGCGAGTGGTACGGCCTATGATGATTGCCTGGGTTTTGGAGGGGTTGAGACGGAGGAGCCACTGATTACACCAAGTGGTGAACTGGTTAAGGTGGGTTTGTTATAACTCTTTTAGTGGTATATGAACATATACAACTGATAATACTTAACTTTGGATGAGATGAGCACGTAAGAGCGAAGCAGTACATCAGTCAACACCAACAGCTACTAATAGTTGGACAAACTATCATTGAAGTAACAAAGTCTGTAATGGCTAGCCCCCTACGAAGTAGAAGCTAAGTTGCTTGGTCGTCGGCTCGGAATCAAAAGGGCTGAATCTGGAGCGGCGCTCGTAGAGCTGCACAGCGCCGGCTAGAGGGCGCTGTCGTCGGTGTCGGTTTAGTGCCAACCTACGAACTTGCACCTACGCCGTTGCATCGTAACTATCGATACCACACGCTTCATCATCGACAACAGAAAAAGTTATTCGGGTAAAAACAAAACAACCAATCAGCGGCAAAAGGCGAATAACATTTGCTCTTATCCACATGATAAACATAATCAGCAAAAACTAGACATTAAACTTCGACACTTGCTCGTCACAGTCAGCTACAATCAAAATGTACATTTACGGCACTAATATCACATTTTACGAAGGAAGCTGCCAACTTGCTCGTAGAAAGCAACCTTTCATGGTAGGAAGCTGAACCTACGCCTTGCGTTCACCCAATCAAACATCCTAAGCCATTTTTTAGCTTAATATTGAGTTTGTATTGCCACGGATGATCATGGAATGGAAATTAGAAGTGCGGATAGAAACTATAGTTCACGAATTATGAATTCATCTAGATTAGTACTCAGAGCGCCGTCTAGCAGTAAGTATACAAATGAAGGACAGATCCTCACCAGCATTGCCAAATGACCTCTGTGCAAAGATATTTTAGGATTATTCTAAGAAACTTGTGCCCAAACTGCTGATCAGGAACCTGCGATCGAAATACTAGATGAAACTTCTTTCTACTCCCTGCGTGCAACAGACAACCTCTCAAGATTTGATAATGGTGATGGACCTTAACCAAGCTAACTTAATAACGAGTATAGGTAAATAACACTCTTTCACTAATGGCGAACAGACTAACATTCTACGAGATCTACGAGATCGTGAGCGGAAGAACGTTAGAGAATTGGGAAATTATTGGTTCAAATGGCTCTGAGCACTATGGGACTTAACATCTATGGTCATCAGTCCCCTAGAACTTAGAACTACTTAAACCTAACTAACCTAAGGACAGCACACAACACCCAGCCATCACGAGGCAGAGAAAATCCCTGACCCCGCCGGGAATCGAACCCGGGAACCCGGGCGTGGGAAGCGAGAACGCTACCGCACGACCACGAGATGCGGGCGGGAAATTATTCAACTGTGGTCTGTTATCTGTAGACAGAAACAGGAAAAAATAACGACGATACCGAAACACGGAGAAAATTATATTCGACATCTCGAGGAGACACAACACAACGACAGGTGTAGATTGAAGCTGAGTGCTTTCCGCAGCCTTGAAAACACTGCGAGCTAAATGTCGGAAATGGCACTGCAACTTTTGCCTGACTCGTAAAACACCTTCCGGCAGCTCTTGCAAACGCTGTTCACGTGCTAACGAAACGCCAGGAAGTAACACCTGCTTGCGGTAGAATTGCTGTTACTTTATAATAATTATCCTTTCTTAAACTTCAAGCATCTTATTACCAACTTCAAGTATCTTATTACCACCTTTATTGGTCGCCCAGCAGAGTAACTTCACGTTCCACGTTATGGTATTAAGACACACGGTACTGCAACTTCAGCCAGTCCATTTCATGATAACGAACTAGTCTCCTACACACCTGCTTTCAACGTTATAAATTACACGAAACCGATTCCAATTTTTGTTCCCCTTGTTTGTTTTGCTTCATCCTCGTCCAACATCGCCCACTGAAATTTGCAAATGCAGCTCCGGAGACTACCTCAACCTCTGCGACGTGAATAATGTTTGTCCCATCCGTTTACGAACTCTACACGATCCTCGATTGTTTTACGTTAAACGTTACTGCAGCATGTATTGGCGAAGGAAACGGAAAGTGTGAGCGGGGGCGTAAAAATTCACAATGTTCACATCAGCAGCACTCACGTGCTAATCCGCCGATCTTCAGCCTCCTTAGTGACTTTTAAATGGCCATTGGTCAGTTTCCCTTATTGAGACACCAAGAAAAATTAAGTGAACTTGCCTCTCCTAGAGAATAATCCGTATCATAGAAGTTCATCGTTTTCTCTTGCTAACTGAATCATCACGTTACTAATTTATAATGTCTAAAATAATTCCTTAAATGAACAAAGTGAAAAAGGAAGTAGATCCACTAAAAATATCTCCAGCTTCAGAGCAAACAGTTAATGAGCTAGTTTTAGAAATGGATCTAGTGCAATGGATTATTTTCAACTCTGAACGAAATTATAGGTCAAAGGAATTACCACTTTGTCTTGAATTAATAGATTTTAAGAAAGTTTTGACTTAATTTCAGTAAAATCAGTAGTTACAACTTTTTTAAAATAAGGTAATCAGTGAACCCATATTAGAATGCTGAAGAATATAAACGACAGTGCTACAGATTCCATTAGCCTTTATCAGAGTACAAGGAAATTATGAACTGGAAGAGGGAACAGGAAGGAGATCTCATATCATCAACAGTATTCTCATGTACCCTAGATTGCGTTTTCAGATCCTTATACTGAGAAACAGTCGAAGGGTTGTGTGTTAAGGGAAACACTTCCTTTCATCTTGTGACACTGTATCGTTTGCCTCTTCTGATGAACTTCAACAACTAATCAAAGCACGTAGCAGAGCAAATTCCATGGTACACCGGAAAAATAATTACAATGCGGCTGAAATGGTGTATAAACACAGATCACCACCATCGCCTTCACAGCTAGGGCCTTTGGCCTGTTCCACATTAGGAAGTGTTGTCGAACGTTTCTCTTTCCTACTGTGTCACGTAGTATTGCAGATTTAGCTAACATACGTTGGATATGGTGTTTACAGTTCAATCAGTATTTTTCAGTTATATTTGCAAACGGTTTTACATTTAGTTTTGTAAGTAGGCTGTATAGGTTTTCTTATTGGTAACGCCACGTAGCGCTCTGTATGAAAATCACTGGCTGTGCTGGGTGCAGTCTGTGGCTAGTTTGCATTGTTGTCTGCCATTGTAGTGTTGGGCAGCTGGATGTTAACAAAAAGGAGGTGAGCCGCCAGCGGTGGTGGATGTGGGGAGAGAAATGGCGGAGTTTTGAAATTTGTAAGACTGGATGTCATGAACCGCTATATATATTACGACTTTTGAACAATATTAAGGTAAATACATTGTTTTTTCTCTATCAAAATCTTTCATTTGCTAACTATGCCAATCAGTAGTTAGTGCCTTCAGTAGTTTGAATCTTTTATTTAGCTGGCAGTAGTGGCGCTCGCTGTATTGCAGTAGCTTGAGTAACGAAGATTTTGTGAGGTAAGTGATTTAGTCGGGGCCATTCTCTTGTAGGGATTATTGAAAGTCAGATGGCGTTGCGCCAAAAATATTGTGTGTCACTTTAAGCACAGTCACGTATAATTTTTCTAGGGGGACGTTTCAGTTTTTATCTATTATCGGCGCTGGAGGAGTATCATCTCTGATGATTCGATTTTTCGTAACTGCGCCGATATTAGGGCCCAACATTCACTACCATGCAGCAGCAAAGGCAGGACTATTACCTTCCAAAGTTTAGTTAGTATTTCTTTCCACTTATTCTGTTCTAATGTGTGTCGATGGTTCCACAGAAATGTCTGAATGTGCCTACTTTTAGCTCTACATCCCTGTAAAATTTAAAACTGCATCATAGATATTTATATTCTCTTATTTGGTCAGTTATTTGTCCATATATAACACTCTTGGATCTTATAGGTTCCAATCCTTGAAATGCCATCACTTTTTTTTTATCTGTCTAGATTCTCATTCCGTATTTACTGCAATTCGGTTCAACTTATGTGCTTCATGTACTGCGTAAGAACTTTTTCATCGGCAAACAGCAGCGTCTTGATACTAAACTATTCGCTTCTTTGTACGTCATATAATATAATCAACCACTAATGAATGACATCGTCAACATAAATATTAAGGAGGGGTGATTAATATCGGCAAATTCTGTTCCATTCCTTATAGTATGGAATTTTATTTTATTATTTTTGTGTAATGACTGTATTGTCGTAATGTGCTGTAACTCCTTTAGCCATCCCCATAGCATTTCTAGTTTTATCTTGTGAAATGACTTTTCGTAATCATTAAAAACATGGTAAGTCCGAAATATAAACCCTCTTCCTTTCTCAGTTACTTACGCCAAAGTGAAAAACTATCAGAAAATGATGTACCTATCCTAAAACCAAGTTGTACCTCCAACATACGCGCTTCCACTAATGGTATTAATCACTTATTTATAATTTTAGCGGACAGCTTGTAACAGGAATTTTGCAGACTTATTCCTCGATAGTTTTCGGGTTTACCTCGTTTCTTTTAAATAGGACCTATAAACACAGATAATGATATAAACCACCCATGAAATCATAGAATACGCTGATGAACGTTTATACTTACGGCTATTAACTTGATGGAGGACACAAGGAATAGATAAAAGAAAAGATGCCACGAAAGTTTTAAAAACTAAGTCTGAAATTTGTTTGAAAAGCAGTGCTTACAGTAGTTGAATATTTCCAGTTTGACTTGAATACTGAAGCATCGGCTGTAATGGGGAAGAAAGGACAATGAGATTACTACTAGCAGAAGTAAGAAATCTAATCGTTCAGGTAGAAGACTAGAGTAAGAGACATTGTTATGTCTTTATTGAAAATGGAATGGTATTTAGAGGCACATGCATCATGGCAAGCACATGGCTGAGGGACCAAGGAAGTCCTTCGCTGGATTCCAAGAGATCAGAAACAGGGGAGAAGACGACCGAATGGAAAGTATGTAGAGAATCCATGCAGGAGCAAGGTGGACACGGTAATTTCCCACATTTGGAGTTTTATACCTAATTAATATAATTGTGCATCGTTTCCAATGTGCTTCAATTCTTTGCATGTTATACAATATTTCTAGAAAATGGAAGCTACAAGGAAAACCATGAATTCTAAATTCGTAAGGTAACTACTTTGTCCGTTCACGTTCAAAGTAATAACTGTATCATAATCTACATTCTATCTGTTGTTAGGTCACATACCCGCATCTACGGACAACTCATAACTCTGTACAATTCACAGCTAATTCACACCTTTCTCGAGCCAAACTAACTGCGTTTCAATATAGGTGGCTCCCTAAACAACTTTAATCGTAGTTGAAACATAACTACACAAATTGTAATTTTTTAAAGCGTCATGACCATTTTACAAAACATTTCATTTACAACATAGCAAACGATTTAATATCTGAACAATGTTTCAGAATTAGTGTTGAAATTTGCCAATTCACGTTCTTACAGTCACATTTTGATAAACGTTATCAGCGTGGTGGATTCCACCACTAACAATATTTGTAAAATTTATGAAATATTAAAAATTACAATTCGATATTACAAATTATACCACACTATTGCAGCTTATTCTGAAGTCTGCAAACATACAGCATTGTCTCCAAAACTTGTCGCTTATGTAGTTTAACAGAAACTGAATTTCATAAAAAAAACTGCCTGTTATTTAACAATACTCTGTTTTAAGTGGTGTTGTCCCTCGTAAGACACTTGCTTTACGTTTAGTTTCACCACAAATGTTAGCACAGCTGACAGAGATATTCTTCTAAAATGCAAGGTAAGTATAATTTCCGTGAAACATTTCACAAAATCCCTCTTTAGAATTCTCATAAATATTCAATGTGTCCGCCCTTCATCACATGGCACACATCTCATCAGTAATTTAATTCTGCACATATCCTGTAGTATCACATATCGATACCACCTCAAAGGCTTCAAGTTAGGAACGGAATTGCAAGTTTCCGTCAGACGCCGATAGCAGTCGTGTGTGATCTGGCGGACCCAACGAAGCACTCCCGCTGAGCCACGCATCCAGGAGCTCGGTAACACGAGCGCCCTCTGCCGCCGCAACATAGGACGGCCTGCGGCAGCCAAACACACCACTCGCGCTTGGAGCTTCTTCGCTACGTGGTGCTATGCAGACGTCGCATAGGTGCAGCACCGACCCCGTCATTTGTGCCTTCGTTCAGAGATGCTAATCCTTTTTGACATTTGGACTCTACTTCTTGCTGCATTAGTTGTAACGGGTCTTCCCATGTTCTGAGAAAGATTCGATCTTCTGTTTACTATGTTAACTTGTTCGCTAATCATTTCTGCTCCTGTTCAGGTTGTTGCTGAAGTGTTGGCAGAAGAGCCAACACTGTGTTGCTAGAGGAGGCCGAAATGCATGCGTTTAATTACACGCTGACTGGCGCGAGTTAAGGGAATTAATAGTAGCAAATAAAGTACGTAGTTGATGTAATACTTAACTTTAATCCAGAAGTGGTGTACATCGCTCTTGACTGTACACGTTTTATAATTGCAATATAACTGGTAATGGCGCCTTGCTAGGTCGTAACAAATGACGTAGCTGAAGGCTATGCTAACTATCGTCTCGGCAAATGAGAGCGTATTTGTCAGTGAACCATTGCTATAAACGTCGGCTGTACAACTGGGGCGAGTGCTAGTAAGTCTCTCTAGACCTGCCGTGTGGCGGCGCCCGGTCTGCAATCACTGACAGTGGCGACACGCGGGTCCGACGTATACTAACGGACCGCGGCCGATTTAAAGGCTACCACCTAGCAAATGTGGTGTCTGGCGGTGACACCACAGTTGCCGTACCACGCTGTAGACCACATCTCCTTACCTTTGTGTACGAAGTTTTACACAACATATCCGACCTAGCAAATCAGGAATGCAGGTAGAAACAGCTGGTGCAATGTGGTGTCGCAAGTCTTCGAGGCTCTGTGGTAGATGTGCAACATAATGCTAACCTTGATGGAACTCAGCAAGAAAAAATCACAAGGCGGCCGTGATGGCTGCTCCAGGTCAGCAGTTGCAACATGGCCTGTCCAGCACAGCGGGAAAAAAATTGTTGCATTCTGTTTAGCCATTTGCCTACATCGATTTTTAAAATAACGTCTCATGCACTTTACAATTATTTGGTATAGAATATGTAATTTTCGGTAGATGAATTAATGTTATAGTCTTATAATATTAATAGCAATGAGAAATAAAATATCAGAATTATTAAAGATGAATTAAAAGTTTTTCCGAACTATTTACATGATTATAAAATATGTTAGGCAACTATTGTAATTGAGAACTCGGATTAAAAAGGAAAACTTAATTGTGCATCCAGCAATGGATCTCAAATGACTAATGATCTCCCAATACGTTATTATAGACTGACTCTTACTGTCCCCACACAT
The DNA here is from genome assembly GCF_023864345.2 of Schistocerca serialis cubense. Lineage (NCBI taxonomy): Eukaryota > Metazoa > Arthropoda > Insecta > Orthoptera > Acrididae > Schistocerca > Schistocerca serialis. The sequence continues at coordinate 373,723,987 of NC_064643.1, read as the reverse complement.
CCGTTTAGAACTGATACATTTTTGTCGAATGGATCCATTTAGCGACACATTTAACACTGGTTGCGAGTATATAAAACTAACGCGTGCTTACACCAACTGGCGCTTGTTTGCGGCTAAGTACCTGGCATGATCACTGGGTGTTGTTGTGTCGTCTTCATCATCATCATTCAACAACATTACGGTCGGAGGGAGGCAATGGCAAACCACCTCCGACAGGACCTTGCCTAGTACGGCGGTGCGGGTCTTCCGCATCGTCCCCTAAGCTCCTCGGAGTATGAGACCTCATTATCACCATCACCTAGAAGGTGCGCGCCTTTGTAACCCCTATAAGCCCTAAACATCATCAGAGTCACAGATTTACTACTCGCCAGACTGCGGAGAATCGTAATGCAGGCCGGCCGGAGTGGCCGTGCGGTTCTAGGCGCTACAGTCTGGAACCGCGAGACCGCTACGGTCGCAGGTTCGAATCCTGCCTCGGGCATGGATGTGTGTGATGTCCTTAGGTTAGTTAGGTTTAAGTAGTTCTAGGTTCTAGGGGACTGATGACCTCAGAAGTTGAGTCCCATAGTGCTCAGAGCCATTTGAACCATTTTTCGTAATGCGGCCAGCAAACCACCTGTAAAAGCAGCTGCCTTGCTAATTCAGTTGCGTTAGTCTACATTACCACCTATGTGATTTTCCGTCGTGGTGTTCCAGTTCCATCAATTCCACATGCGTATGCCTAGAACTGCGTACCCATCTAAATCGGAATGGAAGAGACAACACCACAGCGAATGCAGTTACTTTACTGGGTTTTGATAATTGTTATGGAAAACTACGTCGGGCGGTAGCATCGTCACTGTGCTTAGATGGCCCGTCCACACTGCGACTGTTTGCGCACCGATATCAGGGAGAATGCGCAACGTACTACATACTGTTACAAATTAAAATGGCACCTACCCCGTTATAGCAACGACATTAATCAGCGAACAAATTATGTCGTGCTTTTAACAAAAGTTTACTTTCAAGAATTTTGTGATTGTAGTGAATTACAGCTCTGTGTTCTCACTTCAGAAACTGATCTGTTACTCTATTTTTTATCTTTCATTCCATATTTGAGGGAGATAGCGGTTGTAAGAAACGATAGCCCTTCTCAGGCAGTAGTTGTACTTTGTTCTGTAGTGACACAATTGATTTATTTAGCATAACTGGGTGTTTGTTTAATTTTGCAAGACCTTTTAACGCAGATGAATGGATTGGTTGGAGGAAGATTTTATTATTTATGTTTTCTTTTTTAACTCCAAGTATTCATTTCATAGCTGAGGAAAAAACCTCCCGGTTGAAAAAACTTCAGCTGGGATTGACTTTCTATTCTGGTGGTCTTGTGGTCTTGAAAATGTTTTTGTTTATGTAGAGAATTTTTGTTCCTTTCGGAAGAAGATGAAGTCTTGAAAATTTAGTCCATGTGGAGACTTTTTGTCTCCATCTGTAGAAACTGAAGTACTACTGATATACAGTCAACATGGATTTAGAAAACATCGTTCTTGTGCAACACAATTAGCTCTTTACTCGCACGAAGTGTTGAGTGCAATTGACAAGGGATTTCAAATTGATTCCATATTTCTGGATTTCAGGAAGACTTTTGACACTGTACCACACAAGCGGCTTGTAATGAAATTGCGTGCTTATAGAATATCGTCTCAGTTATGTTACTGGGGTAGTGATTTCCTGTAATATAGGTCACAGTTCTTAGTAATTGACGGAAAGTCATTGAGTAAAACAGAAGTGATTTCTAGTATTCCCCGAGGTAGTGTTACATTCCCTTTGCTGTTCCTTATCTATATAGACGATTTGGGAAACAATCTGAGCAGCCGTCTTAGGCTGTTTGCAGATGATGCTGTTGTTTATCAACTAGTAAAGTTATCAGAAGATCAAAACAAACCGCAAAACGATTTAGAAAAGATATCTGTATGGTGCGAGAATTGGCAGTTGATCCTAAATAAGGAAAAGTGTGAGGTCATCCACATGAGTGCTAAAAGGAATCACTTAAACTTAGGTTACACGATGAATCAGTCAAATCTAAAGGCCGTTAATTCAACTAAATGCCTAGGAATTACAATTAGGAACAACTTAAACTGGAAGGAACACACAGAAAATGTTGTGGGGAAGGCTAACCAAAGACTGTTTTATTGGCAGGACACGTCGAAAATGTAACAGATCTGTAAGAAACTGCCTACACTATGGTTGTCCTTCCTGTTTTAGAATACTGCTGCGCGGTGTGGGATCCTTACCAGATTGGACTGACGGAGTACATCGAAAAAGTTTGAAGATGGGCAGCACGGTTTGTATTATCGCGAAATAGGGGTGAGAGTGTCAGTGAAACGACAGGATTTGGGATGGACATAATAAATACAAAGCTGTTTCTCGTTGCGGCAAGACCTTCCCACGAAATTTCGGTCACCAACTTTCTTGTCCGAATGCGAAAATATTTTGTTGGCGTCGAGCATATATGCAGAAACGATCATCATAATAAAATAACTGAAATTAGAGATCGCACGGAAAGACATATGTGTTCGTTTTTTCCGCGCGCTATACGTGATTCGAATAATAGAGAATAGTGAAGGTGGTTAAATGAACTCTCTGCCGGGCACTTAAATGTGATTTGCAGAGTATCTATGTAGATTGCTCATTCACATGTTTCTCTATATTGCAGCAAAAATAAAAAAAAAGTAGTTGCATGAGTAGGACTAAAAATAAAAATGTATTCATTAATGTTAACACTAATCATGTATACATATCCTATAAACAGACTCGCTCCACATTATTTCTATAAAAGAATCATTCATGTAATCTATGGAACATGTAACTGACTAATTAACCTTACAGAACTTCTCCTACATCTCTTACGCGACGAGCACTCCTGGCCTAAGGGGAATAGCGGAGACATAGGATCGCCACAGCCTGTAGGATTGTTTGGAGAATGAGTTTTCATCCTGTAGCGGAGTGTGCACTGATCTGAAATTTCCTGGTAGGAGTGCTAGTGCGCAAGATATGCAGGAGAATTTTGTGAAGTTTGTAAGACAGGAGAGAGGCGGGACGTGGGTACTGCTTGGAGAGCTCGGCATAGCAGTTGCCCACGGAAGGTAAAGATTCCGGTTTCAAATCCCGCTGCATTAATCTACCAGGAAGGTATAGGCAAGTTATACGGTATTAATATTAGATCTCTGCGGATGAGTAATTTTTTGTCCGGTTTGTTTGTTTACAGTTGGATAAAGGGACTTTGGTACACGTTGTAACACATTCGCAGAGAACTCTCCACAGTGCATGTACAGACTAGGATAAATGAAGAATGGCTCAAGGTCACACAAACGTAAACGCGCTGAAGACGGCACTGCCAAACAATCGTTCGCCTCAGAGATACACAGGGCGCTGTTGAACTGAGCGTGAGGCGCTAAACAGTGTTTCGAGCGGCGGTTGTTTGGGAGAAGACCTCGACAGCTGTCAAGAAAGGACGCGGAAGTCTGCATTCCCCAGACTGGGCACGTCGCTAATTCGACAGCTACGGAGTGCAAACAGCGGCGGGGAGGTTGCGTAACGGCCGGGCAAGGTTGCGACGCAGCTGCGCCTCCTCTTTCCAGAGGCCTTCGCAGCGGTAATTTGCCCTGGAGAGGACTTCAGCGCGGCCTTGCTGCACCTGCGGACCTACGTGTGAAGACGAAACACTGTGCCGAAATTAGTGGCCGCTCCCAGGGCGATGACGTACCGGCTTCGTGGTAGAAAGTTGGAGTGCCATCACTTCCCTGTGTATTGTAGCCACGAGATATTACTTTGTAGATACGGATGTTTTCTACCACCAGCGGCAACGTGTAGGATATTTTAAGGCTACATCTACGAATGAGAGCAACGTTCAAAAGTGCTAAAAACAGGCTAAAGGAAGACCTCAACAAGCAACATAAATATTTCACCATGTGTAGACACATACCCAATCTTCCTGAAAGCGAAGTCAGCCGTTTCCATTTTAACAACAGAGGATGATGAACTTTGGCAATATGATTTGCTAAAGATTAATTTGAGAAGTGAAGATTTTTAGTTACTATCGTTACTTCACTGTTTTTGCTCTAATTTGTGATGAGTTTGGAAAACACAAAATGTCTATTAATAGTTTTTTATTGGTTTGGATTAGCTAGTTCAGGGTGTATACGCGGACAAGGAAACAAATTCCCGAATTTTTTCCTTATTTCCCGGTTAGAAACACTTTCTCCCGGGTGAAAACACACTTTTTCCGTGTTAAGTGACAGTATATTTTCCCTCGAAACTGTAAAACTTATCAAACCTTTTAATGTTCATGCTTTTATACACGGGCGTAGAATTTCCCGGAGCCGGCCGTTGTGGCCGAGCGGTTCTAGGCGCTTCAGTCTGGAACCGCGCGACTGCTACGGTCGCAGGTTCGAATCCTGCCTCGGGCATGGATGTGTGTGATGTCCTTAGGTTAGTTAGGTTTAAGTAGTTCTAAGTTCTAGGGGACTGATGACCTCAGATGTTAAGTCCCATAGAGCTCAGAGCCATTTGAACCATTTTGAATTTCCCGGCACTTAACGAAACTCTGGGAAAAAACACATTTTGGAAAGATCTCTAATATGCAGCAATATGTACGCTGCATATTTTCCTATTACGAAAGTATAGAATCGAATTCCACTAAACACCGCATGTTACTTTACGAAGCATTGAAATCTAGATTGCGATATGCGCTTTTGTAAGCCAATCATAGCTAATGTCACGTGATCTCTCCAATCGATGACAGCATATATTAAGAGCATAGGACACGTGATGTAACCAGCCAATAGCAACATCACTGTTAAGTAGCGCGAGTACGCAAACAGGAAAAGCTAATGGTTTGAATTAATGTAGATAGTGTTGCTACAAGAAAAGTATATAATGTTGGTCTCTAAGGTTAATAAGCCGCAAGAGAAGCTAATCTTTCACATGTAATGTTGGTCTCTAAGGTTAATAAGCCGCAAGAGAAGCTAACCTTTCACATATAATGTTGATCTTCTTTGCGCGTGTTACACTTTAACATACGTCACACAAATGTGCCAGTGAGAGTTTAAATAACCACATAAATGTCTGATCTTCTGGGCTCGAAATTCTTCTAAATGGCTTCTCATCAAAGAGTTGACTTTTAAATGAGAGTCAAATTCTCTGTGATTTAAGACATTCATCATACATTCTCGCACATAGTTCAGATTCCGTTAAAGGAAATTTACTTTGAAAGCAACGCTCTTCAAACCATCATTCGCAATATTTTCCCGCGACCTGTTAGAAATGGGTTCATTTCTGCAGTTGCCAGACAGCGCCAGATAACAGGCGTCACCGCGCTTACGCTGCTACGATGTACGTGTGTTCGTACATGTAAAACATTAAAAAATCTTCCACTATGTCATAAAAGAAACAAGACATCAGAGAATTCTCCAAGACTTCAAAAACCAATGGGGATGCATTTCAAAATCATGCGCCCACTCGTAACTGCTCAAACGAATCTAATGTAAACGGTTATGACGTCCTGCTCATCGGAGGCAAATTGTTGTTATGAAGTATTGCTTAATCTTCCTAAAGCCTTTGAAACATTTTGCTGCTCGCACACGCTTGTATGAGCACTGTTTTATTTTCGTTTTTTTTTTTGTCTCTCGTTCATGTTTTATTGCTGCAGAAATATTCTGCAGTAGCGGGATACAGTAACATCCTTTGTTAGAGTATTGTTTCTTACCAGTCAAAACTACAAAAATTTTACTGAAAACTAAAACAAAAAATTCCCGGAATTCTAAAAAATTCCCGGGTTTTTCCCCGTTTTCTCCCGGATGAATACATTCATAGGTTTCTCCCGGTTGTCCCGGGTCGTGTACACCGTGTAGTTTCACCATTCACACGTGACAAAGTAAAGTTATCATTCAAATGGCTTGCACTTAGAAATATAAGTTTACCTTTCCTTTACCGTTTCAGCAATTAATTTCACGGAATAGTTTTTAATAAGAGGCAAATTTTGTATAGATGGTTGTAATGTCCAAATAATGAATTTTATTATTCACAAGGCAGTTTCTTTAAAAGTTAGTTTCTTTTCAATCATTTAACAAGTTTATTTTCTGATTGTGTGTGTCGCCACATTGCCGTTTTCCGAACACGTTGCTTCAAGATTAAGGTAGTTAGCATAGTTACATGTCCTTGCATTGCACTCCAAGATTTTCTTTTATTAGCTGGTTTACTGCAGCGCTGTAGTTTCGTGTTCATCACTTCTAGCAGTACCGAATTTTCTTTGTCACAGGAAAGCCATGAAAATTTGTTAGGCCCAGTTACATCACAGCAAGACAGTAAGATCACTCATAGCTAAACCCTCTATTTCAAATTCGTATCATGTTCAGATTAGGTGAAGATCAGCTCAGATTGCATTTCTTATACAGACAGTTTTATTCTCAAAGCGCAGTGTTACATTTGCTTGTGAATTATTCAGTGTTTAGAGTTTTGTTTAGTTAATTTTGAGTGTGTTACTTTACAGGGCATTTTCATCGAAACATTCTGACTATTTATTCTTTCATAATCCATTTTTATTCTGTTAATTTTGTGTGTTCGAATTGCAAGTCATATACTGTGACGTTTCACATTGTAGCAATGGTCATTGTACCACGCAGTACGGAATTTCACAGGAGAGACTAGTCAATATACACTTTTAAGTTTTTTCTGATTATTCTGATAAAAGTTTATTCAGAGTGGATCAATATAGATCGCATCGGAATACGACACGGAATGTGTGCATACAAACAACCTGCACAGATGAGGTAAGCAATTGTAATGGATCTTTATTTAAGTGACCATTAAGGCGCTCCAACCTCAGTTCTCGATAACAGTAATATCGTACTACTTTTCTACGAAGTAACAGACCTATTTTTGTGACAATATTCACATTTAGTTTCATTAATGTACAGGTACTCCAATGTATCGATATATTACAGTGATATGGTTCTTGTGTGTATTCATTTCTGTGAGACTCTCATGATCTTTGAAGTGCTTGTAACCGTTTTGGCGCGAATGCGCACAGAGCAGTCTGTTTCACTTTGCAGAAGTTAAGTTGTTATTTCGCTTTGTAAAAGAACAGTCAAATCTTGTGTTTGGTTAAAGCGGAAATTAAATATTTGAAGGTTGATATAAAACTGTTTTCTTGTTGATGTGACAATTAAGAAGAAGTACATGTGAATTTACAAGAAGTTTAATAAAAATGTGGATCGTGAACACCAAGTCAAAAATTATTTCTACCATACCATTGTTCTGATCTGGGATTGTTTGATCATTAAGAATTTCCTGAAAAACGCATTTGCTAGGTCCTCAAATATTGCTAAAATACAGATCTGGACCTTCTACCAGTCAAAGTGGAATCACCCTAGAATCAACAAGATGAGCCATAACAACTTCGACGAAATCTACGTGGGAATCCATTCAAGATAAGTGCCAAAATTAATGAGTTTTTTACAGTGACTTCATTATTTCCATTCTGACTATACCATCCACAATCAATAACTTTGTTGTTGCCTGATAAAGCGAACATATGCTGCGTGAGCAACATTATTAATCTGATTTCTAACCTACTTTGCAAGTGTTGGTATTGTTAGACAGTCCAGCTCAGGCTGTGATTGTGAAACACCGAATCAGACCATCTGGCACAATGTCGATTAGTGCGAATTTAAAGTCTACCTGGCTACAACGTCAAGCCTTGATGGATGAGGAGACTGGAAATTGCAACATATGCCAACTGCACTGAAGAGCCAAAGAAACTGATACACGTGCCTAATATCGTGTAGTGCCCCCGCGATCACGCAGAACTGCCGCAACACGATGTGGCATGGACTCTGAAGTAGCACTGAAGGGAATTGACACCATAAATCCGTAACAGTACTAGAGGACAGAGATCTCCTCAGAACAGCGCGTTGCAAGGCTTCCCAGATATGCCCAATAATGTTCATGTCTGGGGATTCTGATGGCCAGCGGAACTGGTTAAACACAGAAGAGTGTTCCTGGATCCGCTCTGTAGCAATTCTGGACGAGTGGGGCGTCGCATTGCCCAAGTTCGTCGGAATTCATGATGGACATGAATGGATGCAGGTGATCAAACATCCTGCTTGCTTACGTGTCATCTATCAGAGTCGTATCTAGACATATCAGGGGTCCCATATCACTCCAACTGCACACACCCCTCACCATTATGGAGCATCCACCAGCTTAAACAGTCCTCTGCTGCCATGCAGGATTACACAGGTTGTCTCCATACCCATAAACTCCATCCGCTAGATACAAATTGAAACGAGACTCGTCCGACAAGGCAACACGTTTTCAGTCATCAAGAGCTCAATGTCGATGTTGTCGGGCGCAGGCGAGGCGTAAAGCTTTGTGTCATGCAGTCATCAAGGATACATGAGTGAGCCTTCGGCTCGAAAGCCCATATCGATGATGTTTCGTTGAATGGCAGTAGTGACAATGTAAGGAGAAATAAGCTGGAGATATGAAGTTTGTTTTGGGGAGGACATTTAACTTGGGTTGTTCGTGTAGCAATGTTGACCATTGTGTTGTGGTGGTGTAATGGTTAGCACTTCTACCTCATAAGCAAGAAGACCCGGGTTCGATTCCGGCAGCACGGTAGCCCAGCGTGTTCGGTGAGAGGGCCGATAGTTCTCTGTAATAAAAACACTAAGTGAAGGAATCAGCATTCAGCTTGAACAAATGTCATGTGACGTCCGCCCAGACCAAACGAAACGAACAATGCAGAACAAAATTACAATAAAAGTCCCGGCCGCATCACAAATTTTAACTAATTTGTTTCGCTTCGATCATTTTCGTTGAATGGTTCGCACGCTGTTGTTGATGGCCCAGCACTGAAATTTGCAGCAATTTGCGAAATGGTTGCACCTTGTCACCTTGAGCGATTCTCTTCAGTCGTCGTTGGTCTCGTTCTTGCAGGATATTTTTACGGCCCCAGCGATGTCCGAGATTCCTGATACTCACGATACACTCTTGAAATGGTCGTAGGGGAAAATCCCCTCTTCGTCGCTACCTCGAAGATACTGTGTCCCACAGCTCGTGCGCTGACTATAAAACCACGTTCAAACTGACTTAAACCTTGACAACCTGCCATTGTAGCAGCAGTAACCGATCTGACAACTCGCCAGACACCTGATGCTGTATACAGGTGTTGCCGACCCCAGCGCTGTATTCTGCCTGTTTACATATCTCTGTATTTGGTATGTTGCCTACACCAGTTTCATTGGTGCTTCGGTGTATTTTCTAGTTTAATATTATTCTTACTTATGTCTTTTTTGTATTCCTGGCTGTATTTCACATGTAGTGTTATATGCCAGGTACGCAACCAGACAGGAGCGTGTGTTAGCACGCCGGTACCGGCATTCGGGAAGGTGCACCGGTCCCCTATCGAATTTGCCCGGCGGCTTAACGACGAGGGACGGTGAGTCGGTCAGCCTGGATGTGATTTTTAGGCACTTTCTCACGTCCGACCAGGGCTAGTATCTACGTCCCGTATCAGTAACAATTCTCAAAAATTCACACAATTTCATATGGAAACAATAGGCGTAGACAGTTGTGATACACAAATTCTGTCCCGGGAAGTACAGGGGATGGCGACAGGAAGGGTATCCGGCCATCCTCTAACATGAACGATGCTACATCCCGTAATTAACATGCCCATCCCGTGTAGGTACGGTACAAACAAAACAAAAGAAATAAATATGTGGATGAGCCGTCTGTTATTGAAGAACCACTTGCTTCTCTATCGTATATATATTATTTTTCAAGTCAACATTCATTTCCCTCGACACATACGAATCGTACAGCGATGAATGGGATATCATCAGAAAGATTTTTTAACCGATTTTACGCTAAAACTTACTATTTGTGGAAAATTTTAACGTAAAAGAGACATTTAACTACCACAGGCAAAAGGACGTCATGGATGCACAGCTTCTTACCAAATTTTTCGAAGGTAACTTATCTCTCACGAATGAGAGGCTCTCTTTTCACGCTATCTTATTACAACTACCATTTTATTTGTTTTAAAGTACTTATTAAATAAATAATTTGTATATAGCATTGTCATGGACGTCAATCGTGGGCACTGCGACAGTACATTATCTCTGTCCGTCAGCTTACTGTAGTTGAAAATGTTTGCCGAATGAAAGTTATAAGTTATGTGGCCCACCATACAGGACGGGACAACTATTCCCAAAGTAAAACACATTTTTGGACATATGGAAATGTATACAAAGGTGTAACAAATTCATGACTGTTGTTTCGCTTCATTTTTAAAGATTTTTTCTTCATTCTCGCAACTACCCCTATCTCAATGGCTACACTTATTCCAAAGACTGTCATTATTTAAAAATATAGAAGTGCGTAAGTTTCGCACAGGTCCCCTGGTCTTTCACATTAGCTAAAGCCTCTAGAACCGAAATTCCGGTTGAATCTGAAATTTTTATGTATTTCGTTCCCGAGATATCTGTTTCTAGACAAAATAGCCGGCCGAAGTGGCCGTGCGGTTCTAGGGGCTGCAGTCTGGAACCGCGAGACTGCTACGGTCGCAGGTTCGAATCCTGCCTCGGGCATGGATGTGTGTGATGTCCTTAGGTTAGTTAGGTTTAACTAGTTCTAAGTTCTAGGGGACTAATGACCTCAGAAGTTGAGTCTCATAGTGCTCAGAGCCCAGACAAAATAATGGGAACGCCTTGTGTTGTAGCACCACCTCTGGCCACCAGAGTAATCTGCACGCTTTTGGAGATCACTGTAAAGAGATTAACGGTATTTCGTTCTATCCTTCAAAAGTTCTTGCAGTGGACTAACGGGTAGAGCTGGTCAAATGATCCGGTGAACCGGACAGTAACTCCAGAGTTCCGAGTAGTGTACTTCCTTCAGTTACCATGGTAACCAACAACCAATCGGAGTCCGAGTGGACCAAACTGAGGGGAAGTCAATATATTGTTGTATAGCTGGTTAGCCCTCCGTTAACTGGTTAGTGAGTCGAAGCTTCCGACCACTGCGCCCCCAGCAGTTGTCTACAATGCTGTTATAGGTGATGACGAGCATACGGACGGGCAGACAGCGAAAGGGACACTGTGTGTTCAAATATGAATTTGTGTGTTATGCACAGAAGAAGGTACGTTGAAATTTATATGGTTTCGCCTTCATGCAAACGTGGTTTATTCAGAATATTACTGCGTATACAACTGACAGAGATCCGTAGTCTAGAAGTACCGTCTTTGACTCATAAACAGAAATAATGTCAGCCACGGCTGCGTGTACACTGAAATCATCAGCATTGGCGGCCAAAGCTACAGCTACATCTACGCACATACTCCGTAAACCACCGTACGGTGCTTGGCGGAGGGTACCTTGTTCCACTAGTAGTTATTTCCTGTCTTGCTCCCTGGGAAAAGAGCAAGGGAAAAACGTGTAAAACCCTCCGTATGAGTCCTAACTTCTCGAATCTTATCTTCATCGAACATACGCGAAATGTATGTTGGCAGCAGTAGAATCGTTTTGTCGTCGGCCTCAAATGCCGCTTTTCTAAATTTGCGCAATAGTAACTTGAGGAAAGAGCATCGACTTCCGTCCAGGGATTCCTATTTATGTTCACGAAGCATCTCCGTAATATTTGCATGCTGATCAAGCCTGCCGATAACAAATGGTTCAAATGGCTCTGAGCACTATGGGACTTAACATCTGAGGTCATCAGTCCCCTAGAACTTATAACTACTTAAACCTAACTAACTTAAGGACATGACACACATCCATGCCCAAGGCAGGATTCGAACCTGTGACCGTAGCGGTCGCGCGGTTCCAGACTGAAGCGCCTAGAACCGCTCGGCTTCTTCGGCCGGCCGGATAACAAATATAGCAGTACACATCTGTACTGCTTCGACGACTTCCTTTAATCCGCCCTGGTGGGGATTCCAAACACGGGAACAGTACTCAAGAACGCGTCGCTCTAGCGTTCAATACGTCGTTTCCTTCATGGATGAGCTACACTTTCCCAAAGCTCTTCCAATAAAATAAAGTTGTGCATTTGCCTTTCTCGTCACGAACCTGACACGCTTAACCCATTGCATGTCTCTTTGCAACGTTGCGCCTAGACATTTAATCGAAGTGACTGTCTATCTGCACTTCTACTAATGCTGTATTCGAACGTTGCAAGACTGTTTTTCCTACTCGTCCGGGTCAACGTACATTTGGAGCAAGCTGCCATTCATCAGAAATTTTGTCAAGTAATCCTGTATGTTCGCAGAGTCACTCAACGACAACAATTTCCCGTACACCATAGCGTCTTCAGCAAACAGCCCTAAATTACTGCTCACTCTCTCTGTCAGGTCATTTATGTGAACAGAGGATAAAAGCGGTCCTACCACACTTCCCTCGGGCACTCATCATGATAGCCTTATCTTTGATGAACACTCACCGTCGAGGACCACGTACTGAGTTCTGCAGCTCACATACCTAAACCGTATGCTCTAACCTTTGACGACAATCTGCAATGGAGTACCTTGTAAAGCCACAAGGAGTCACCTTTGTCTTGTCAGCAGCCTTGTCAATGAAAGTCGAACCAGCGGACAGAGGTTTGAGGCATCCTCTTGCTGGGTGATAAACTACCCGTAATAGGCGAAAGAATCAGTGTGAGGATGCTGAAGGCAAAATGATGTCTATTTTGTAGCAGCTGCATATGATAACGTGAATTCCAATCAGAGTTAATTTCTTGTAGTACGGATTAGTATTTAAATTTTGTGAAAGTTAGTGAAACTGTTGTATGAAGTGTAAGCTTAATATTCCTGTCAGATAAATAAAATCTTCTGTTACATTTCGCAAAAATTCTTCAATTTTATTATGTAGAGGTGAGTAAATTATTATTGCCTTTAATCTTTTTTGTAGCTCTCTCGAAAAGATTTAAGAAAATATTTGAATAATGGCTTCAATGTTAATGAAACACAATCGGCTTCATAGCTCACACGTCCAAGCTGCTGACAAGATTAATACACAAAAGAATGGCATAGATAATCGAGTATCTGTTACATGAAGGTCAGTTTTGCCTTAGGAAAGGTATGGGTGCCAGCGAAACAATTCTGTCGTTGCGTTTGATAATGGAAGCGAGACTTAAGAAATTCAAGACAAGTTCATGAGATTTATCGGTCCAGATAAAACGTACGACAATATAAAATCATGCAATGTGAACGAAATTCTGAAAGAAACAGGAAGACGGATAGTATACAATGTGTCCAAAAACCAACAGGGAACAGTAAGAACTGGAGACCAAGTACGAAGTGCTGCGATTATAAATGGTATAAGAAAGGGGTGCAGTCTTTTGCTCATATTGTTCAGTAACACATCGAAGAACTGATCACAGAAATAAAAGAAAGGATTAAGGTTCGGAATGAAAGTATATCAATTGCTGCCTTCAGTGAAACTGAAGAAGAATTAGAGGGACTCTTGAATGGAACGAACAGCTAATAAGCACCACTATGGATTGAAATGTGAAATGTGCGTTTCGCATAATTGGCCGAGGTCCCCTTCTGTGGAGTTCAGCCGCTTGGCGCAAGTCGTTTTATTTGACACCACTTTGGCGACCTGAGTGTCGACGATGATGAAATGCTGCAAGGCACAGTGACGAGAGGAGAAAATCCCTGTTCCGACCGGGACTCGAACCCACGGCGCCGTAATCGAGATTAAGCGATACTGACATTATGGACCGAGAGTAAACCGAAGAAAGACTACAGTGAGAAGGAGTAGCAGAAATCAAATTAGCGCTAAAGTTAACACCAAATTTGGTGACCGTGAAGTAAAGGAAATTACGGTATTCTGCTATGTTGGAACCATAAGAACACATAATGGACGAAGCAAGGAGGGCATAAAACGTGGACTAACACAGACAAAAAGGGCATTCCTATCCAAAAGAAAGTTACTTGTATCCAACATCGGCCTTAATTTGGGAAGAAGTTTCTGAAAATGTGGGTTGAAGTGCAGCAGTATACGGTAGAGATCCAGGGGCGGTAGGAAACATACCCAACATAACTTAGGACTTAGGGTGTAAGGAATTCAAGGCAGGCTGCATCAAAGCAGTCAGAAAACTGATTATTAAAAACCAAAAGAACAAAAAATAGAAATGTTTCTGGGAGAGAGCCTTCTAGAGGCCCTGATGGTATGGAATGGGTTTGTGATTCATGTCTATGGGATGTCTTCAAACCGTGTTCTGCCCGTTGGCGCTAAAGTCCACCATATGATTGCCTCGATGTGCGAGCGCAGTTTATGTGGTCAGCCGTCGGTGCCCGATGCATGACACACGCCTTCTCTGGGGTCGTAGAAGAACATACCTTTTCACCTGCAAGCGTCTGAACGGTGTACATGGACTGTGTCATCAGAGAGACAGAACCAAATGTTCAAATGTGTGTGAATTCCTAAGGGTCAGGCTGCTGAGGTCATCGGTCTCTAGACCTACACACTAATTAAACTAACTTATGCTAAGAACAACAGACACACCCATGCCCGAGGGAGGCCGCGCAATCCGTGACATGGCGCCTCTAACAGCACAGCAGAGAGAGAGAGAGAGAGAGAGAACCACCGCCATGATAATCAACTGTTGAGAGTAACCACGTGTCAGTGATCGGGTTCGCTCTGCCACAGATTGTAAAAGCGGATAGACTGGCCATGAAACAGCAAATCAATCGTCAATACAATCTCGGACAGGAACAGGCGGTGGGCAACATTGCTGTCCAGAAACCACCACGCTACTTTGTGCATCTGTTCATCATACGTCACTGGCCATATACATTACCAATGGCGCAGGAAACCACCACTACATGTTAGATGTATGGAAAAAAGACGCTCGTGTTGGGAAGTAGCGGTACATGTTGGTTGAACCCGTATACAGGCCCAAGGAGATCGAAAACCTCCGATGGAGATGCACAGTGTTTGCCAACAGGTTACCGTTCGGGTAGGTTGTAAAGGTGTTCTCTGAAGGGATTGTTTACACGTCATGAAGTGTCTTTATATGTCTGCCACTGGCTCTCAATGCAAAAGATATGAGCACCTTCTACTAGACCGCATGCTTCCATCTGGTAGCCTGCAATATCTCGCGCGCTACTTATACGTTCAACAGTGCAATGCAACACACTTACGTTATGAAATTATACCACAATGGTTTGAGGTTCACTGAATGGTCGCGAGGGTGTTGGTATGCTCTACGCAAGAAGCGAGTCATACTTCAAAAGATACAGCTTCCGTATCAAATTATGGACTTCGGACTTCGCTTCAGTGAATACCCTACAGCCTCCCCACTAATTTAAAGTTCTGTAGTAATGCATTGCAAAATTGTAAATATTTATCCTTTTTTCCTTTCCTTTAAATTTTCTTAATTTTCTTTATGATTTTATGTGTGTAAGCATGTATTTCATACTAAAATGTAAACTTTCACGGCCGGAAATATCATGTCCATTATAATTATCCAGGCTGTTATGCCGTGGTCGGTTGATGAATTCTGATGTGATTCCCAACGTTTCGTCTCCGACTGCGGGAGACATCTTCAAGGGGGTCCGTAGCTTGATGGAAGGTCCATCACACACACTGGCTCGCTACTGTAGTCAGTAGCGAGCCAGTGTGTGTGTTGGACCTTCCATCAAGCTACGGACCCCCTTGAAGATGTCTCCCGCAGTCGGAGACGAAACGTTGGGAATCACCTCCAAATTCATCAACCGACCACGGCATAACAGCCCGGATAATTATAATGGACAAGCATGTATTTCATCCGCTTCAGCGAATACCCTACAGCCTCCCCACTAATTTAAAGTTCTGTAGTAATGCATTGCAAAATTGTAAATATTTATCCTTTTTTCCTTTCCTTTAGATTTTCTTAATTTTCTTTATGATTTTATGTGTGTAAGCATGTAATTATAATTTATTATGTAAATAAATTTTTTTGTTGAATTTTAATATTATTTTCCATTGTACAAATATTTATACTATGTATATTTCTCGCAGCTTCGACACGGTAACGAATATTTTACCTACGTATCAAAATGGTGAGTGATGAAGGGATAGTCGATGAGCGAGTCAGACTAACAGTGGGACTCGAATTTTTGAGACCGGAAGATGTGAGTGCAGAGTAAATTTGTGGGAAATTATTTACACCAAATGCGCCGTATTTATATGTAGAGAGGCTAGAAGTGCGTAGAACGTTCTGTAAGAAGATTGTGGCGCTGTTGTTAATGTAATTTGCTAATACTTCGAGAAGAATATTTTATTTTCCATGATGGACCCAGAAGAGAAAATTGCAAATGTTTGAAATATTGGATAGGAGAGAAAAAAATTACAAGGAAGGATATTTGCTTGAGGACCGTCACAGAAGATGCCGGACCGAAGAAGATACCGGAGTAACATTGAACATTCCAGAGCTAGGAACAATCACCATGGTTTATTCGAGCAGAAAACTGAACTTTTTCCGCCATTGAAGACAAAACAGAGGTTGTGAGTTTTACTGTTGCACAGAATGACGAATGATAATTGACATATTATTCTGTGCATTGAATTGTAAATTGTTTTCTAAAGCGTATTTTAACGGTGTGATGGCCAAGCTTCCGATTATTTATTTTGAATGAGAAATAATAAACCGATGGTTAACCATTTAAATACGAAGCTAAGGAGTCGTCATTGTTAGAAGTGCTGAATCTGCAGTGTTCACTAACTCGACATATCCGTTTCCGTATTCCTATTAGGAAACAGTTTAATGTTCATGTACAGTGTATGTAGGTAATAAATGACATGGCGGAGAATCTACGAGGTTTTATTTCGTTTTTGATGAATAACTTTACTAATTAATGACATCGCCATCGCCATCGCCACCATGCAGCTGACAGCGATTTTGAAGACCAGCTCAGCTACAGGTCTGGAGAACCTCTGTATGACAAAGGTGGCAGGAGGATAGATAATCGAAAATATGACGTCGGACGCATCAACTATCTCGTTTCACACTGTAAAATAAAAATTAGTCTGACTTAAAACAAAGCGTACTCTATTAAATGGAGTAGCTTATAAAACAATATTAATAGTGTTCAACCAAATATCACTTACGTTAACAGTAATACACCTTCTCCCATAGCTAGAATTTGCGGCGGCCTTACACTTCTAACGAAACTGAGTGTCTGTACACGTTTGTGGTTAACTAAAATAGGACTCATTACTCAGATTCTTGAATATTTTCTACAGATTTACAAACAAGATTTACTCAACCATGTAATTCTGAATCTAGTACTTGTTGCGAAATTTAACGGAACATTTTATTTCGCTTACAGCAGTGTTACGTTTGAACTTCATACAAAAGTTTTATTAACTTTCACAACAATTAAATATTAATCCGTATTGCAATAAAATAGCTCTGGTATGGATTCACATCACCATAAGCTGTCCGCAGCTCGTGGTGTTGCGGTAGCGTTCTCGCTTCCCGCGCACGGGGACCCGGGTTCGATTCCCGGCGGGGTCAGGGATTTTCTCTGCCTCGTGGTGACTGGGTGTTGTATGTTCTTCATCATCATTGACTCGCAAGTCGCCGAAGTGGCGTCAACTAAAAAGAACTTACAACATGGCGGCCGAACTTCCCCGCATGGGGCCTCCCGTCCAACAATGCCATACGATCATTTCATTTCACTGGTATTTGTAAAAGACAACATTTTCCTATTATGTTCGATCCGAGCTTACACTGCACTGATCCGATAACTCATTCTACACTGTCCACTCACGTTAGTGTCAGTACCTGTCAAAAGCCTCAATAACCACCTCTTGCAGCGCGAGTCTTACAGGAAGAATGTCAATGAGGCTGTGGAAGATATAGACAGGAATGAGGAACCCTGTCGATCCAGCGCCATGAGCAGCTGCGCTTGGTTTCTCGGTTGAGCAGCTGCGCTTGGTTTCTCGGTTGAGAATCCAAGGCACAAACAGCCCGATCGAAGTGATCCCACATACTGGCGCTTTTTGAAACACGCAGGTACACTCCGAACCGTGTTACACGTTGTATTACGGGCTGATAGATGGCATCGTGCCTAGGAAAAACAAACTACATGTAGCGGTGGACACGGTACCCAAGAATAGGTGCATACTTGTGTTGATCCACTGTGCATTCTAGAAGCACATCATACAGGAAATGCCACGGAAACTTCCCCGACTATAGCGCTCCCTCGTCCGGCCTGAACCCTTCCGACGATTGTTTCACGCTGTTTGCTTTCTGTCTGATGGAGCACAAAACGTGATTCACCTGGTTCAAATGGCTCCAAGCACTATGGGACTTAACATATCAGGTCATCAGTCCCCTAGACTTAGAGCTACTTAAACCTAACTAACTTAAGGACATCACACACACACACCCATGCCCGAGGCAGGATTCGAACCTGCGACCGGAGCAGCAGCGCGGTTCCGGACTGAAGCGCCTAGAACCGCTCGGCCACAGCGGCCGACTGATTCACCTGAAAAGGCCACCTGTGGCCCTTTCGATGAATGTCCAGTTGCAGTACTGGCATGCAATTTCCAGCCTGCGTCGCCGATGAACCGCAGTCAGCACTGGTGCATGCTGTGGTAGTTCATATGCACCAACTTCGCTGAACTGTCTTTGAGGAGACACTGGTTGGCACCCCCTCGGTTGTCGGCGGTCAGTTCCCATACAGTCGCACGTCTATTGACGCGTACACATCTTCGCAGCTGTCGTTCACTACTACCGTCTATGGCCCGTGGTGTGCCACAGTTAAACCGGCGCCGTTTTTGGATAGCGCAATTGTGCCATGCACGTATACTCGGCAGCACAGGAACAGTTTACAGCTTAGCCGTTAACAAAATGCTCCCACCCTTGGCCCGAAAGCAAATGATCAAGCCCTTTTGGAAGTCAGATAAATCACTCCGTTCCTGCATTAGAGGACGACTCACTTTTCTCCACGTCTTCCCGGGCACGCTTTATATCATCCCGGGCCAGCTGCCAGCTGTCGTTTGTACGAGCTTATAGCACGTTGACGTCTAGAGATGGGCAAACTCGTTCATCCTTGGGAAATAGTTCACTGATGATCGCTCGTTTTTGGGAATCGTTCATCTTTACTCGTTCACCGTTCATTTGTGCTTGGTATATTGTTCTTATGAAAAATTGAAAATTAGTAGCATAAGTGACTAAAGATGGAACGCGCCAAGAGAGAGCACTTTCCTCCCCCCCTGGAGTACAAAGTTTTTATTGATAACAGAATTCTCACACACTTTTAACTTTTGTGATTCTGCAAAACCTCTCATTTAGCCAAGTGTAGCGTTATGTGGCTGACCGCAGTGAAATAATATAGGGCGGCGCGCGAGAAACCGGCCCAGAGTGCAGACTGCTCGCCAATTACGCACCATTTGTTGACCGCTACGAGCAGAATAGATAAACATATAATAATTAGGTAGTGAAGAAATGACAAATAAGCAAATGCAGACAACAACTTCGAAACAGATGACGATTGGTGGGCCACAATGAGCAGTCTAGTTAGTACTCGGAGCCGATTTTTCGTGCGCCACCCTGTTCCACTCAAATAATATTGTAGAAGTTATCATATTCTCTTTGCAAAATGTGACACCAGACACTATTACGGAGCGCGGGCTTCATTCGATTACCTTACATAACAATGAACATGCTCTTTTATCTTGAATGAAAGAAAGACGGAAAATGGCCACTTGTGTGTGCCGTGCCGACTTCCATTGCTTGTGTAATAACAAAAAAAAATTTGCCTTTTTTTACAAGTATTTCTTCTACTGTTTATCGAAGTAGTGACGTTAGCTGATATGCCGCTTTGTTACGTGAAAAGATGTATGTATTACATACCACGTAATTTTTATGTAATTTACATAATTATATAAAATACATTTTAATTATCG
This sequence comes from Schistocerca serialis cubense, assembly GCF_023864345.2. Classification (NCBI taxonomy): domain Eukaryota; kingdom Metazoa; phylum Arthropoda; class Insecta; order Orthoptera; family Acrididae; genus Schistocerca; species Schistocerca serialis. Next base: position 373,704,046 of record NC_064643.1, on the reverse strand, counting down.
GTCATGGACGATGACTGGAATACGAAAAGAACCACAAGTTCAGAGTTCAAAAAAGGTTTGAAACCTCTAGAACGGGCGTGCGCAGTGAACGAAACGAAGAACAACTCGATACTGAACTATGAGCAGTCGGCAGTAGAACTGCGACGAGTGGCCACGCGAAGAAGGACGAATCCGGCCGAGCGAGACCGAGACCGAGACAGACGAGAACGAGGCTGGAACGAGACCGACCGACGTGCCGTTGCGGGAACGAGACCGACTGTTTCCCGTACCCGGGAACTGTAAGTAGAAAGCTGCGACCGAAGTGAACTATGAAAGACCGTTCCTTAGAATTCGTTCCACGCTCGTTCCGTTAATCTTGATAAACCGTTCCTTTGGACCCGTTAGTTCGCGAACGACCCATCTTTATTGACGTCACATTAATGTTATTGTCAATATCAATTAAATTCTCCAACAGTCGTTTAACTAAGATGTTATTTTATTTTGTTTTGACGACTACCAATTTCGGAATTCCATTATGCCATCTTCAGGCCCCATATGCATCTCTCAAAATACATGACAATGCCATACAGTGCCACATGTCAACGTATTTCGTGAATTCAAACCGTTTCGCAAGTGCTTCATTCGAAGGCTTGACAATGTGTCTGGACCGTGGTAAATCATCTCTGTTCACTTAGTCTTCGCTTAACCATCTCGTCAAATATGACCGAGTTACTTGTCCACTTATCAGCTTTTAACAGCAAACAAACTTCAGAACTTATCATTACAATAGATTTTTATAATTATTTGTATATTATGTCTATGTATGTATTTGTTAGTGATCATTACCTTTTAGAGTGAAAGCGGGAGCTTAAGTGCGTTGTCCTTCTCATCTCAGTCAAGTATTGCAGGAAGACAACCATAAGACACTTCCTGGAAGGTTAAAACTGTGCGTAGGACCGGGACTCCAACCCGGCACCTAGTCCCGCAAGTTTAGCAGGAGAGGTTCTGTGAAGTTTGGAAAGTATGGGGTGAGTTACTGGCAGGAGTGAAGCTCTGAGGGCGGTTCGTGAGTCGTACTCGGGTAGCCCAGCCGGTAGAGTTTGCTCGTAAAAGCCAGATGTCCAGGATACGAGGCCCGATCCAACACAAAGTTTTAATCTGCCAGGAAGTTTCGTATGTGTGGATAAGTCACCAGGGTCAAAGGGACATAGTTAATTTTGGTTGGGGAGCCAATGTCGCGTGCTGTGTATCTGTGGCGTTGTGCTGGACTCGTGTTGGCAATATACTATAGGTGACGTTGGGAGAGTATTGGTTTTGCTCATATTGGGAAATTACAATTGGAGGTACCATGGATCACATCTGTGATTTACAAGCCCCATTAACTTCGGTAAAACCGTCTTAACCAAACCTGTTACAGTCGTAATAATCAGTGAAGCAGCAGGTAAAGGAAGTACATAAGTCTACTTAAGATCCGTTCTAGGACACTCTTAGATTCCATTTTCGCAGTCAATGAATTCCATTACGTAAGATCACGTAACTGATTTACATTATTGTAACATAAAATCAAAGGGTAATGTTGAATGAAATCTGCTAAGTGTTTCTGTTGACTGCTTGCGAATTTTATTCAATATTGCCTTTCAAAGGAACAGTCATGGGGTTCAAGACCATCTATTAGGGGAAAAATACACAAAATCATAGGTGCTTCGGAGAAGCGAGGAAGAGAGCTATATGAGACAGGAAACTAGAACGTGACAACGGTTTTGTGTAAGGGCTCAGATCACATGCTTGAGGTGTAGTAGATGTACTTAACCACAAGTTGAGCAGAAATACATTATTTCAGCTTATCCACATTACTTCATATCTAACACTGGAAGAAACTTCTCTAATGTTACGAGCAGGACGTTCCCCAATCGAGGGTTTGCAGAACAAAGGGGTTGGTAGTACGGACGGGGAGGTGGGGGAAGGGTGTGTAGGAGAAGTGCTGGCTGAAAGTGGTTTCGATTGTAAGGATCCGGACTGTATGTATCCAATATAGTTATCTATAGAAAGCACTGAGATGGTCACAATGGTCTATGGGTTTAATATACACACAGGAATTAGTGATGACAGTTTGCACTGTCATATCTCCTTGTAGGACGTCCGAATAGTCGAAGACGGTCAATATTGGACAGTGTGGTATCGTTCTTTTAATACCTCTGCGTAAATACTTTGTGTTTTTCTAAGACTGGAACAAATCGTACACTATTCCATCCCACTTACAGATATAATAATTTCACTCCGGTTTAAGTGTTCATCCAGTATCAAACTAAGAACTATAACTGATCCACTGAATTGTAATTGACTACTGCTGTGTTATTCAGAACGATATATATGGAAAAGGGGACGGGGCAGGGAGTGCGGGGTAGGCTGGAAGAGTTGCTTGCAAAAACGTTGGCTGATGAATGTTAGATTCTTTGGTGAGCTATGACACCATACACTTCGTAACACTAGATCCACTGTGTCTTCCACCACTTTAGAATAGATGACAACTATTCACTTTAAACTAGAACTGAACCATTTTTAAGTAAGAATCCTACAATCAAATCTGGATTTTATATTAACTGGCACGCGATTACTTCATAATGTTTGACCAGTACTACAAAAGAGTAGCCGGCCGAGGTGGCCGTGCGGTTAAAGGCGCTGCAGTCTGGAACCGCAAGACCGCTACGGTCGCAGGTTCGAATCCTGCCTCGGGCATGGATGTTTGTGATGTCCTTAGGTTAGTTAGGTTTAACTAGTTCTAAGTTCTAGGGGACTAATGACCTCAGCAGTTGAGTCCCATAGTGCTCCGAGCCATACTACAAAAGAATCATCTTATAAGATTATGTAACGACACTTTGTACAATTTACTTACCACGCAGCAGCAGAAAAAGTAGAAGAGAAAAGACCCCCTTTACGCTCATTTTGAGTAAGGTAATTATTGTTTATCTCGCATGGTAAAATGCACCCAAAATGCGTAAATATATGTACGAATTCAATGAAGTATCTCCCTGAGGAAAAGTAGTCACTTATTAGAAGCTCATCCTTTACAAGAACAGGACAGATCCCACTAGCGTAACTAGTTCCACGTACTGCCTACTCTTGGCAGCATGTCAAAAGACTACTTCTGATTTCTCTCGATTTGCAAATCAATCATTAATCTTCAGATGAGAGGCATTAAAATGTTTACAATCTTGAGCTGTAGATTCGATCTTACAAAGTAATGCTTAGAATAAATCGTTAAGGTGAGATAAACACAACTGGAGGATGGAACCCACATCCAGTCGGTGAGATCCCAGAATTTAACGGCGCAGTTTGAGATATATTGTTCTTCCATGGCTACATATGCTGAATGATTTGGTTTGGAGCTAGGGTGCGGCTGAAGGCAGCTCCTAGTGGGAGTATTTAGTGCCTTATTCTGAACAATATAGCTGAGAAATTGACTGTCAAAATCGCCTAATTACTGCAAATATTCATATTACTAGTTTCAGCATATTATTGCCATCTTCAGATGTGACATTTAATCTACTAGAATCTTCATCATGACGTATAAGCTCTAGTAATATGCATTGTGAACGTACTGAAAATAGTAGTAAGAATTTCAATTAAATATGTGTAATGCTGTCATGTGGTGAAAAGGACTGGACTGTCTTGCCATGTGAAGGATGGTAGACATTTTATTGATATACTCTGTACCATTTATACCGTATTCATCACACCTGCCTGCAACAGCACAGTGTCTAAACGTAGGACAGAGCATGGAATAAAGAAGCCCTAAGATCCTTGCTACAACTTGCTTCTGCTGAAACTGTGTTATCAAATAGGCTATCCACATTGACACAAGTGAAAAATAATTTAACCAAGTGACACACAGCATGCAATCTAATCAAGGGGTAGCATTCGATATTAATATCACCAAGACGTCGTAAGACGACATTGAAATGGAACTAATAACACACTACTCTCATTTCAGAGACAAGTCTCTGATCATTGGCATTTACATCTGCGTCTTTTAGCGTGTTGCCCCGGTACCTCTCCATCCAGACTTCACAACCCATGAAAAGGCCGGTCAGCTACCTGCATTTAGAATATCGTTGCCAAGGCCGGAATATCATTGCTACAGCATGGTACGAGGCACTAAAGTGGTTACCTCGACTACAATGCCGGGATCAAGCGATGTGCCATCTTTGTCGACTATGTGATAGTAAATCGTGCCGAATGATTATATTTTGGTCCTAGCAGTATCTTATTGAACTGTGATTTATTTTCAAAGAATATTCTTAAGAATTTATTTTATTAACACATTTAATCACACTATGCAAGCATAAAGTAGTTGCCAGGGAGTAACTGATGAAATTATAACCAAATTCCTTTTAACAAATGAAAATTTTAGTTGCTTTAATAGTGCCTAAAAGCATTTTTTAAAAGAAACAAAACAGATTTAAAATATAATCACAAAGCACCCTCTAAATATCAAAGTTACAATTTATTCAGTGGCAGAAAGAAACAAGTTTTGGCTGTATAAGCTTTCAGGCAGAGAACCTTGCCGCTCCCTTTTGACATGGCCGTAGTTACGACCGCTCACAACAGCCTCTGAAAAACTACACTGCTGCAAATCTGCAACACACAAACTATGCAACCCCCCCCCCCCCGTTGGAGGGATGGAAATGGTACGAAACACTAAGAATTAAAATATTAACCTTGCCACTGAAGATGCAACTTGATTTTAACTTCTAAGAAAAGTCTTATGTTGATAGGGTTGCAACTTTATATACTAAAATGATCATTTAAATAAAAGCCCATGAAATTCTACAAGGTTGGCCAAACAATAGTTAAGATGCTCTACAGTACACGGACAGTACACAGATACCGCCTCTCAAAATCGTAGGCAATAATATCAAAGTTTCCAAAAGATCAAAACATATTTCAGGTATTAGGGCGTTACACTCCAAGCAATAAATTCGTTAACACACCAAATCAGACAAACATGACAGAGGCAGCTACTAACGTACGGTATATTGATAGGGAGATTACCAAACAACCGGAACCGCAGGTTGCTCTAACCCGCCCCTACTCTACAAGGGAAAAACGGACCACCCAACTTATAAACAACCACCATCCCGTGGGTGGGCAAACGGAGAAGAATGGTGGAATGACCCCAAAACAATCCGGCTGGTGACCTCACCAAGAAAACAAGTAGAATTTAACAAGAGTAAATCAAACAACATATCACCAATCACTTAACTCCTAATAAACTGCGATGTCTCGAGAAGACCTGGCGCAGCACCCCCAAATCGCTCTCCCGAACCGTCCGCTGCCAGCCGCTTCAACGGACGCAGGAAGGCGCGCCGATCTCCCGTCTCACGGCGTCGCAGCTCGCACCGGCTAGACTGATGTCGTGGGTTGACTCCTGTTGCTCTCGTGTCGACCGCGAAGTCACTACCCCTCGCTATACGCCGCGGCCCACTGGACTCACGTGGCGACCTCACATGCGCCGACGCTCAAGACGGACAAGTCATCTTGTGTGTCAGTGCGCAACCGACCAACCGATCGATCCAACCGCCAATGACCATTGCCTGAGCAAACTCGAGCAGACTGGCGGCCTAACGCGCAGACTCAGATGCAGGAACTAAGCCCCGACCGGGCGACCACTCGCTGAGTTCTCTTACTGGCAGAGTGCAAAGACTCTCATTTTGCCAGCTTTATAGGTTGACCCGAACGACAGACAGACACTAACTGCCTAACAAATTCGGACGAGAGACAGACTAGTAAGGTGGGGACGAGAGACTGGCCCAGACTGACCAGCTGGCGAGTTTTTTTTTTCCTTTATTGTTATTTTTAAACCTGTTACAGGCAGGCCATCAGCGGCATAGTACGCCGCTCTTTGGCCACAGAGAATACAAAAGATACAAATGAAGACAATTAGAGAAAAAAATAAGGTGGATATAAAAACAGAGACATACACTATTAAAATACATGGAGCCATTCACGAGCGTAGAGTCCAAGATAAAATTCGGTCAGTCACGCGGACACAAGCAGAGACGAAAAATTGTCACACGCGAACGGAGGAGCACACAACGAATAACACTGGAACACTTGAGCAGAAATGACGTCACACAGAGAAGCTCGAGGCGACGATCTCCGGCGCGCGAATATTCACTGAGTGTGTACGAGTCCGGGGACCTGCCAAGAGAGGAAGAGGGGGAGAGGTGAGAGCAGAGATGCCAAGGGCAGAGGAGATAGGGGGAGGAAGGAAGGGGGGAGGGGGGTGTGAGGGAAGCCCGGGGGAAGAATGGTGGAGGAATGGGGGATGGAGGGAAAAGGAGAGAGAAGGGAGGGAGGGTGCCCAAAGGGAAAGTCACAGGAAGGGGGAGGGGAGGATCAAAGTTGGTAGGAGGGGTAGATGGAGGGCAGGAGGACATCATCAGGGAGGGGGAGCTGGCGGAAGCCACCTCGGGAGAGGGTAAGGAGGGTGGAGAGATGGAGAACAGGTGGGACGTGGGAATACAGGCGCGGCAGCGGGAGGGGGTGGGAGAGGATGGGTGATACAAGCGGGTGAGGAGGATCGAGTTTACAGGAAGTGTAGAGGATCCGTATCCGTTCAAGGAAAAGGAGGAGGAGGGAGTCTAAACATTCTGCGTGGTGTCTGTTTGTTCTATATCGTGTCTCCCTACCACTTTCGCGCAACGACGCTCTGAGTGTGTTTTTTAGGGAATTGACTAGTTTGAACCTGGGACCTGTTGCTGGTAAAGAGACGCCAGACCACACATGGCATGTAGAATTCAGAAGAGTTCAGTGAGACTAGCGATGTTATAACCAAGTACTTAATGATTTCAGCGTCAGCTCCACTGCACTCCCTGTAAAAGAATCTTAATACTAGCTAAATTTAGTGGAAGGGGTTCAAGGCTTTCCTATTTTTAGTTAGCTGGTAAAATAACGTCGAAAAAGCAGTTAAGTTTACCATTGGAAATTTTATTCTACTCACAAAACATCGTTTATAAATTGCACTATTGATAAACGGGAATGTTTTAACACAGGATGGTAAAAACCAACTGCGTTCTACAAAAATGTGAACAAATATTCCCTGAATGGGTTTCCAAGTCTACAATGGATCGAAGGATGACCTATGCCATATCACACCCATAATCTAGGTTTAAATTACGTTTCACAAAAGAGAAAACTATCAAAATGGTCTACAGTGACCCTCAATTATCTTTAACTACTTATCTAACTTGTCGTAAATTACAGAGGCTGATGTGGCTTCTCAATAACTACATAACAGAAAAATCATCGCGTTTCAGATTATTACTTCAAGTGGCAAATGTGAACATCATGAGCTTTAATTGACGATCGACACTAGTAATACGCAAAAAGGGGGTGTAACAGATGCGACTTCTGCAGTTCTGAGTGAAGCTTTATGTGCTGTTATGTGGCATCGCGTGCGTTCATTACCTTGTCGGTGTTCGTCAGGGGGTGGCGGGCAGCACAGCTCCGCTCACATCGCCGTCTCGGAAGCAACTCTCACCTAACTTCTCCTTACTACAATTTACCAAAGTTGGTTTAAAAAAACTATCTGGCTGTGTTTTCATCTGACCAATCACGGTCTCAATGTTAACCTTAAGCTCCGCCTACAAAAATTCTGTCTATCCAATGAGAAACGTTATACTTGGGGGCAATGTTTTTAAAGTTTGCAATGTAACAGACGCAAAAAAGTCTCACGCTAAAACTTGCGTGTGGTGTGGTCCTTTTAGTGTCATCGTAAGATCTATACCGTTCTTCTGGAGGGCTCTATCTTTTAACATGGGCTGGGGGGTGGTCCTGACGTAACAGGGACACGAAAAAATCTCACGCTAAAACTTGCGAGTGGTGTGGTCCTAGCAGTTAGCTGGCGACGTGGGTGTCCGTCCGTCCCTTATCATAGGGCCTTCCAGCTTGACACGGTTCTGCTCTTGGCTTCTGTTCTCGTTTCTCCCCTCGGAACTGTGTCTGTCTCATGGTGGGAAGGTATGACATGCATTTAGGCATTCTTGTGTTAGTCTGTGGTATTCCATTTGCTCACTCGTTTCTCGTATTACTTTGGTTAATTTAATGTCACGATTTATTCGGAGCTATGTGACATACTACTGGATTTGCTTATCATGTCAGGGTTTTCATGGAAGGTGTTGGATTTGCCTGACACCTTACAGGGGAACGGAATTACGTCATACAGGATCCACGTGGGGGGGAGACAGATATGATAGGCGAGGCGGAGAGCGTGGCGTTCAAGGATCTGAAGGGATTTGTAAAAGGTACGAGGGGGGGGGGGGAGGCGGAGATCCAGACAGGAGGGGCATAACAGAGGATAGGGCGGATGAGGGATTCATATGTATGGAGTATGGTGGAGGGGTCCAGACCCCACGTACGGCCAGAAAGGAGCTTGAGGTGACGGAGTCAGGAGCGTGCCTTGGCTTGGATTGTCCGGAGATGGGGGGTCCAAGAGAGTCGATGGTAGAGGGTGACGCCAAGGTACTTAAGGGTGGGGGTGAGGGCGATAGGACGGCCATAGATGGTTAGATAGAAATCAAGGAGGCGGAAGGAAGGGGTGGTTTTGCCTACAATGAACGCCTGGGTTTTGGAGGGATTGACCTTAAGCAACAACTGGTTGCTCCAAGTGGTGAACCGGTCAAGATGGGATTGGAGAAGGTGTTGGGAACGCTGAAGGGTGGGGGAAAGGGCAAGGAAGGCGGTGTCATCGGCAAACTGGAGAAGGTGGACGGGGTGTGACGACGGTGGCATGTCCGCTGTATACAAAAGGTACAGAAGGGGGAGAGGACGGAGCCTTGGGGCGCACCGGCGGAGGGAAAAAAGGTGTAGGAATCCGTGTTATGGCCGGCCGAAGTGGCCGTGCGGTTCTGGGCGCTACAGTCTGGATCCGAGCGACCGTTACGGTCGCAGGTTCGAATGCTGCCTCGGGCATGGATGTGTGTGATGTCCTTAGGTTAGTTAGGTTTAATTAGTTCCAAGTTCTAGGCGACTGATGACCTCAGCAGTTAAGTTGCATAGTGCTCAGAGCCAATCCGTGTTATGGATGGTGACGCAGGAGGGGCGTCGGGAGAGAAAGGAGCTGTTCAGACGGACGTAATTAATGGGAAGGGCGACTGTTTGGAGCTTGAAGAGGAGACCGGGATGCCATACACGGTCATAGGCGCGTTCGAGGTCCAGGGAGAGGAAGATAGCGGAGTGACGCGAATTTAGCTGTTCGGAAAGGAGATGAGTGAGGTGAAGGAGAAGGTCATCTGAAGTGAAGGACAGCCGAAAGCCACACTGGGTAACGAGAAGGAGGCAGTGCTGGTGGAGATGCTGGTGGATGCGGCGGCTGATGATGGATTCCAGGACCTTGCTGAAGACCGAGGTAAGGCTGATGGGACAGTAGGAGGAGACAGCGGACAGCGGTTTCCCAGCTTTGAGGAACATCAGGATACGGGAGGTTTTCCACAGGGTAGTTGCCGGTGGACAGGACTACATTGTAGAGCCTTGCCAGGGTGGAGAGGAAAGAGACAGGAGCTTCACGAAGGTGGTGGTAGGTGACACGATCGTGACCAGGAGTGGTGTTGCGTTTCGTGCGGAGTGTAGCAATGACATTCTGTGTAGTGATAGGGGCATTGAGTTACGTGTGTGCAATGTTGTCCAAGTACTGGACACCAGGTGTGAGGGGAGGGACAGAGGTGTCAGTTCGATCGCGGACATCCAGGAAGTGGGAGTAATCGAACTGGGGATCGTCGGGGATGGAAAAGACATTGGAGAGGTAGGAGGCAAAGTAATTGGCCTTACTAAGGGTGTCAGGGAAGGGGTGATCATCATGGAGAAGAGGGTAGTAGGGTGAGGGTTTAGTTCCGGTAAGGCAACGGAAGGCTGACCAGAACTTGGACGAGTTTATAGGTAGGGTAGCATTTAAACGGGTGCATGTCTGTCGCCAGTCCCAGCAATTCTCAGCTGCGAGCAAATTTCAGATGTGTCGTTGGAGTTGCCGGTGGCATCGTAGAGTGTCCGGGTCACATGTGTGGAGGAAGGAACGGTAGAGACGGCGGGATTCACGGAGGAGGAGGACGGCCTGTGGGGGTAAGGTAGGATGGTGGGGGTGGATGGTGACAGTAGGGACATGGGCCTCCACGGCCTCAGACAAGGTCTGCTGGAGAAAGGAGGCGGCATGGGTAACATCGTAAGGGTTGTGGTAGGTGAAGGGGTGGCTATCGACCTGGGTGGAGAGGGTATTCCGGTAGGCATTCCAGTCGGCACGGGAATAGTCATGGACGTACTTTGGGGGAGGGTCATTACGACTGTCGGGGCAGGGGCGATGACCGTCTGAAACGGTGAGGAGGACAGGGAGATGGTCGCTACCAATAGGCTCCAGGACATCCACCATTATGCGGCCAAGGAGGATAGGGGAGGAGAGGATGACGTCGGGAGTGGAGTTGGATTCGGGACGGGTGTGCTGGGGAATGGCGACGAGGTCGGCTTGAAGGGAGGAGAGGAACCGATGCCACCACCGTAACTGGGCGGCGGAACGACTATGGATGTTGAAGTTGGCGATGATCATGTAAGAGGAGAAGGTACGGTCAATGTGGGACAGGAAGTCGAAAGGAATAGGGGCGTTAGGGTGGACATAGATAGTGGCGCAGGTGACAGTAAGGCCGGGGAAGAAGAGACTAAGGATCAGGTGTTCGGTGGGGTCGGGAAGGAGGGGTTGGAGCCGAACCAGGATCTGGCGGTGCTGACCAATGGCAACTCCACCACGCGCAATCGGGAGGGGATTATTGGAGCGGTGAAGGAGGTAGGGCGAAGTATGGATGGTGTCGTGAGGTTGGAGGAAGGTTTCATTTAGGAGGAAGGCATCCATACGGTGGGTGGCAAGGGTGTGCAGAAAGAGGTTCCTGTTGGCGGGAAGGGAGCGGATGTTGTTGAACAGGATATGGTGCTGTCGCACCATGACAAGGATTTGGACGAGGGTGTCAAGACGGGAGAAGGTGAAATGGGCCTGGTTGATGGAGTAGGTGGTATACATTTTTAGGTGAAAGATGGAACAGGCAGTGAGGGATATCTGTTGGAGGGTGTGGGGACGCTGGAAATGGTGAACATTTTGGAGGACGATGGTAAGGAATCTGATGATGTCCTCAGCGGTAGGGGGGGCGAAGGGAATTGCCTGGAGGGGTGGGGGCGTCCAGAGGGCAGACAGGGACGATTTCAGGAGTGGTCTGAGGGGTCTGGCCTTACATTTCTGGGAGTACGTAGGATGAGGGAGGTTACAGGTGTTACAGGAGGGAGGGGACTGGAGGTTGGGGCACTGCCGTAAGAAGTGGGCTTGCTTACAGTGCAGGCAGGTGGGGGCCTCGTGGCACTCAGTTGTTGGGTGTGTGTTATACTGCAAGCACCTCTGGCAGCGAATGGATTGAGGAGGGGAACGAGAGGGGTCAACTTTGTAGTGTTGGCTAAAGAGGAGGGCACCCTCCTTCAGGAGACGGTCTATGGAGGGGGCGTGTTCGGGAAAGACCCACATAAGGCGGGTTGGGCCAGAGGAGTTGTGAATGCGGCGAACTGCACGCATCTCCAGATGGGGATGCGCCTTGAGATCCGCCAACACCTCCTCCTCCGTGATCGGCGGACTAAGCTGAGTGATTACGGCAGTGAGGGTCAGCGGGTGACATGGAAGTTGGGGTTGGTGGGAGGGAGGTGGGGAAGGGGCAGGGGTGAGGCAGGCATTAGGGCCAAAGTGGGTGACACTGATGTGGGAAATGATATCTGTGTGAAGGGTAGGGCTGGTGGAGGAGATGAGGACTGAGTCACAGTGAGGAGTGAGGAGGGAGGAGGGAGATGGGGGCACAGGAAAATGCTGGCAAATGAAGAGGGTGAGGTTCCGGGCTTCAAGAAGGGAGGGATCAGGATGGGAGAGGAGGTAGCGGTAGGAGGAGGGGGGGAAGGAGAGGGCAGGGACAGGTGGGGAGACATCCATGGCACCCTGGGCAGGGGAAGGGGGACGAGGCAGAGCCTTTTTAGGTGCAGAGGAGGCAGGGGTGCCACAGCGGCTTTTGATGGCGGCGGAGGAGGTGTGGGGGATGGGAGCAACTGGAAGGCAGCGTGGAGTGGCAGGTCCCGGTGCTGGAGTCGACGCCGGAGTTGGTGAGGGCGAAGGCGAAGGCGACAGCGATGATGAAGACGATGAAGAGGGTGAAGGTGAAAGTGGAGCTTTCCCCAAGCGGGGGCCACGGAAACGGAAGGAGCAGAGGGAGGGAGTGGAGGGAAAGGATCAGAGGAGGCGCAGGAGGGAGGAGCCGGAGATGGGGTGACAAAAAGAGAGGGAAATGGGAGAGTGAGGAGTGGGGGGAGGACTGAGTTGATTGGGCACACCACGTGATAGTGGTGGCGATGGTGGAGGGAGATGTGTCGATGATGGCAGTGGTGGTGGCTGTAGTAGTGGTGGTGGGTGTCGAAATTGTGAAAAGGAGAAGGACACAGGACAGGACAAAAGGACAGTGGCAAACAAGTGATGGGCAAGCAGACGAAAAACAGAAGAAAATGGATGGAGAGGCGATGAAGAAGACTGGGGCCGAAGCCCCACTCTGCTGCTACTGGCGGGGGACAACCCGGCTCGCTGGCCGGCGGGGACGCTGCTGCTGCTGCTGCTGGCTGCTGACTGCTGCAGGGTGGGTGGGTGGTTGGCTGGCTGGCTGCTGGCACCTGCAAAACCTATCACTTAGATTAGTACTGGAATGGCACAATCGAAGGGCGGTATTCTAGTGAATTACCGCCGGAGATCGCAGCTGGCGAACTCATAGCGCCCCTTAAATGCACGTGAACAGGCAACCTTTCCCCTTTCCCACCAGAGGGAGACAGTAAAGCTGCGAATGCCACATCGGCGCCACCACCAGAAACGGAGGGCGACTGCTTCACACTCGCGGTGCGGTGCGCTCTTCAAAACAGTAATTTTTACCACGGCTCACTTATCTCTGACTGTTGTCTGCAATGCCACCTGCTCCACACCAACCGACAGTCCCAGGTGGGCCACTCTGCTTCATTCACATCTAGCTGCATCATCCACTAGCTGTTGGTCTGCAGGCCGCTGCTGCTGATGCTTTTGGGGTTTGAGTGGCAGCTGTCAAGAGGAGGCCCACCTTCAAGGTAACATGAACAGGCTCTGGGCGTCTTATATGAGTCCAGAGTTTGGGGCTATCAGACCGCCAGTATGTCATGGCTCTGCTACACACACGCTTACTGACGCTGACACGTGTAGGCCTGATGTCAGCAAGAGCATGCCTTCTGCTGCTGCTCCTTTGCTGAGTCAGCATTCTGCCACATTTTCATCCTCCTCTGGTCTGAGCCGAGTATGCGGCTGGATGCATTGCTGAGGCATCCACGTCTGCGGATCAACACATGCTTTCTCAAGATTCTGTACAAGCATCTCATTAAATAAAGATGTGGTTAATGATCACCGAGCAGTTGACAGTACTCACGCAACGTCCGACACACAGCCCTGAGATGACCGTCCTTGCGTCGAATAGTACCCACATCCCTGGCACTATTACAAAAGATAGAATCATCCTGGGCAGCTGTTAAAGATAAATTAAAGGATCTAGGAACCGATCTGAAGATGAGACACCACAAATTCTCGGAAGTGAACAGCCATAAAGCCAGAACGTTGATGCAGGTGGGCTCCCATGACCAGCAGAGACATTTAATAGTCCTCCTGTGGGTGGTTAGTGTTGTGTCTTCCCTTGCATGCTATGTGGTTCTTTAGTTAATACTGGAGCGAGGAATGGATGCTGTTCATAAACAGGGAATTGATATAGTAATTTATTCTTCATCTAATATCAAATAGTAAAAATGATACATAACTTCGTTGCTGTATTTGCGGCGTCAGTGGCTAACAGTAGATCTGAATGTATAAATACATCCAGATACAAAAGATTTGTAAATCTGTCACTCTTCAATACAATGTCTATTCAGAAGACGTCGAGCCCTAGCCAGTATGAAAAACTGTACACTAAGCTGGCAAACACACAAAATGGGAACAGTGGATGAGTGTTCTAATTTAAGTTCACCCGTCGATGGAGCTTCAGACAGGGGATGCTTTCGCGTCATCGTCAGCGGCGTAATCGTTCGTGGCGGCCGTAAGAAACGCGGCAGAGTAATTGATGGCGCTTGTATTTGAAAGTGTGGCCAACCGGATAGCAGCCGATACAGCAGTTAGCAAAGAGAATGCGCCAAATACTGTTTCAGCAAATCAGTAAACAGACACAATTAGAGGAATACTCCATTAATTACAATTCAGATTTGTAAATGAGAAATAGTAGCTTAATATCTTGACATGGTTGACTGACACACGAAAGCAGGAATTTAGCATAAGCAAATATTATGAAGTGATAGCAAAACTAGGGTGCGTGAGGAATTTGTTTGGGGTTGGGGGGGGGGGGGGGGCGAGGAGATGCCGCGCTTTGTTTGGCATAAAAAGGGGGTGAGTGGTTACTTGGCAGTGTGTGCCATCTGCTCACGATTCTGTGTCATTTCCTATGGAGATGTACTAAAGATCATTTACAGTGGAGACTTGTGGCATTTACTTCTCCTGTGCGCTTAATCAACTAATCACACGGAGTGGTGTGACGTCTTGGTAAATGCTAGCGATGTTAGAGTTTGTTTCTGCCCGGAGATCTAACAACATATTCATAATCCTGCTACAATCATGAAATCTTTATGTGATTAATAAAAAAATATTAGGCGATCCGATGTTTAGAATTCGTGGTAATGCTCTGCTTTCAGCGTAGCTGTGATATAGTTTAATGTACGCAACCATGTGTTTTATTGGAGCGTCTAGACTCCTGGCGACCCAGGCATAATAAGAATATCACTGTAATTTTATTTGAATAATGGTAACAAAACCATCAAATGGTTCAAATGGCTCTGAGCACTATGGGACTTAACATCTAATGTCATCAGTCCATTAGAACTTAGAACTACTTAAACCTAACTAACCTATGGACGTCACACACATCCATGCCCGAGGCAGGATTCGAACCTGCAAGCGTAGCGGTCGCGCGGTTCCAGACTGACGCGCCTACAACCGCTTGGCCACAGCGGCCGGCAAGATCCGGAGTACCACAGGGAAGTGAGATAGGACCGTTGCTGTTTACAATATATATAGATCGTCTAGTAGAAAGCGTTGGATGCTCTTTAAGGCTATACGCAGATGATACAGTTGTCTACACCAAAGTAGCAACGCCAGAAGCTAGTGAGAATTTGCAGAACGACCTGCAGAGAATTGACGAACGGTGCAGACTCTGGAAGTTGACCCTGAACGTAAATGAACGCAACATATTACGCATAGATGGGAAAAGAAATCCACTACTGTAGAGCTTATTGATGACAAACAGCTGGAGACAGCGTCTGCCGTAGAATGTCTAGGCGTACCTATCCAGAGCGACCTTAAGTGGAATGACCATATAAAACAGACAGTGGGAAAAGCAGACACGAGACTCAGATTCATCGCAAGAATCTTAAAGGAAATGTAACTATCTATGAAAGAAGTGGCTTTTGAGGCGCTTGTTTGACCGATTCCTGAGCACTGTTCGTCCATCTGGGATCCCGGACTGATACAGGAGATAGAGAAGATCCAACGAAGAGCAGCGCGTTTCGTCACGGGATCGTTTAGCCGGCTGAGAGCGTTACGGAGATGCTAAACAAACTCCACTGACTGACGTTACGACAGAGGCGTTGTGCATCACGGAGAGATTTACTATTGAAATTATTGAACGGCAGACAACATATTACTTCCCCCTAAATACGTCTCGCGTACTGACCACGAGAAGAAAATTCGAGAAATCAGAGCCAATACAGAGGCTTACCGACAATCGTTCTTCCCACGCACTATTCGCGAGTGGAGCAGAGTTGGAGGATCACATAGTGCTACCGAAATTACCCTCCACCACACACCATTAGGTGGCTTGCGGAGTATGATGTAGATGTGAATGAAAGCCATAGAGCATCGTTTCCATGTGTAATACATTACGGACAAAATCAGGTCAAAATGTCAAATAAGTGAGAAAGGCATAACGTTTATTTTATTACTAACATCCGCTTGCACAATTTGCTCAACATGAGCACTTGAGACATCGACGTGATGTTGCATCCGTAAAGAGACGTGATCAACAGCTGGTCGCAGCAGCTCGGGTGGAATCTGAGCAACGTGTTTCTGTATTTTGGCCTTCAGATCAAGTAGGGACCGAACGTGTCCTTGGTAAACGCGTTTTTCTAGTTGTCCCTAGAGCCACAAGTCACATGGATTCATATCAGATGATCTTGCAGGCCTTGCATCTAGAAAACCTATAGAGATAAAACGTTCTTGGAAGGTTGCATTAATGAGATATTTCACTGGGTGAGTAACATGAGGTGTTGCTCCACCGTGGACGAAAGTAGTTTCCGCACGGTTGTGCTCTTCCAAAGGAGGAATCACATGCTGTACAAGAAGGTCTCGATAACGTGCAGACTTCACGGTACACCTGACAGGCCATCTGGGCGTATTATCTTCTAAGAAAAAGAGATCGAGAATAAAGGTGCTTGTGAATCCACACCACGCAGTCACATACGTCGTGAGCACTGACTCTTCCCACACAACACGCGGTTTAACAGAACCCCAATCCAGCAGTGGTGGTGGTGGTGGTGGTGGTGGTGGTGGTGGTGGTTAGTGTTTAACGTCCCGTCGACAACGGGGTCATTAGAGACGGAGCGCAAGCTCGGGTTAGGGAAGGATTGGGAAGGAAATCGGCCGTGCCCTTTCAAAGGAACCATCCCGGCATTTGCCTGAAACGATTTAGGGAAATCACGGAAAACCTAAATCAAGATGGCTGGAGACGGGATTGAACCGTCGTCCTCCCGAATGCGAGTCCAGTGTGCTAACCACTGCGCCACCTCGCTCGGTGAATCCAGCAGTTCTGTGCATACAATACACCCTATAGTGTAAAATATGGCTCGTCACTTCATAAAATATTCACCGGCGACATGTCATCGACTTCGATCCGTGCCGGAAACTGAATAATAAATTCACAATCTGGGGATACTGTGGTTTCAGGTGCTGCAGCGTCTAGATCATGTACGGGTACCAGCCTAAAATAATCCGCAAAACTTTCCGTACTGTTGACCATCGGGTGGACAATTCTTCTGGCACTTGACGAGTCTGTGGCAAGTGCTGCACCGTCACTAATAGCAACAGCAACCTCGTTATTATCTCCCACCGGGTCAGGACGTCTTCCTCTTGCTGGTGCTGGTGCAAGCTCATCTGTGTTATTTAATTTCATTATCATCTTATTTAAACCATTTCATGACATCAGGGCTCTCCTCAAATCTTTCAGTCGACGATACTCTCTCAATGCAGCACTGTAATTGCTGCCGTTCACATGAAACAGTTTCACTAACAATGAGCGAACTCTCCTCGCTATATAGCCATACTATTCACTCACGTTGTGTCTTTTCAAATGACAGGGTGCGTGTCATACCGCCATACAAACAGGGTACGGCGCCAGGTTTGCACCTAGTGGTCACAAATGGAACTAATTTGTTTACCAGCGTAAATGGGTTTCGCATTAACGCACTAACGTATCTACCAAGTTTCTCTGCCGCACAATAATTACAACCACACTGGACTTCAGCGAGGAGCTGCACTTTAATTATATCCACCGAGTATGTACATAATCTGGATATCGTGCAATGAATAATGTGGCTGCTGGAGGCTTGCAGAGAGAGTGTAAAGCCCTTCTACTGCGGCGTGACAATCCCGCAGCGGTTGCCGGCTGATGGCGGCGAGACGGCGCCGCAGCTAATAGGCGGCTGGATGTAGGGTGGCCTCGCCTGTCTCCGTCCCCAGCCGCCCCCGCCGCCCCCGCCGCCCCCGCCGCCCCCGCCGCCCATGCGCTGGCCTGGCGCCGCCACTGACAGCCCCGGCGCCGCGTGATCGATGGCAGCCGTCGGCAGCGTCGCGACGCCTGGGCCCACCAGCTGGAGGCCCTTCTGCTGCAGACAGCCGACGTCAATGAACGTCTGTTCGGTTAGAGAGAGAGAGAGAGAGAGGAGTTCACATGTTTCTGATGTGCTCGCGGAACCTGCAGGCGAACAAACGTTGTGCAGTGATACGACCGACGGAATTCGGAACGAGAGTGTCAGACAACACAGTTGCTTAGAAGGGTCAAGTGCGTTAAACCTCCGTCTTGTGGAATCTGAGAGTACTCCTAGTACTCACTCACAACAGTTAATGAATGTATGTGTCAGGTTTGGAGAGCCGCCAGTAAAACCGTGTAACAATCCTATGATGCTCGCTACTTCCTCGTCTGGATTCTTGCAGTGAATCTTCATGGAACTACCAGACAATCAACTCCTCGCTTCTTCGCTCTACCAGTAGGGGTGTAACTTATGAGGCAGCCAGTCGGTGGCGGTTTGAACAATCCATGTCACAGAGTGTTCCGGAACTAAACAATACGGATGCTAGAGTATCCTAAACTGCATACTTAGGCCTCTTCATATTAACACGATACGGTGAAAGAGCCAAGGAGTTTGCTGCCTGGGTAGATGGACCATAATGAATGCTCTCAACAGGGGATATCGAACTGACTCCATATTTCTGTATTTCCAGAAGGCTACTGACACCGTTTCTCATGAGACATTTCTAAACAGACGGCGTGCCTATGAAGTATCGCTTCAGTTACGCTACTGGATTCCTGATTTCCTGTCAGACAGTAAGTACTAAACGACTGAAAATCATAGACTAAAACAGAAGTAGTATCCAGTGTTCCCCAACGATTTAGGAGGCAATATGAGCAGTCCTCTCAGATTGTTTGCTGATGATGCTCTGTCATTTAGCACACAGTAAAGTCATCCTAAGATGAAAACCAAGAACAAAATGACTTAGACGCGATGTCCATATGGTGCGACAAACAGCACTTGCCTCTGAATAAGGAAAAGCGTGAGGCCATTCGCATGAGTACAAAAACAAATCTGTTAAATTTCGGTTACACGATAAATCGCACAAATTTAAAGACTGTCACTTTGACTAAATACTTAGGAATTACAATTACGAAGAGCTTAATTTGGAGCGATCATGTAGATAATGTTGTGGGAAAGGGAAATCAAAGACTGTATTTTACTCGCGGTACTCTTATAAGATGCAACAGGTCTAGTAAAGAGACTGCCTGCACTGCGCTTGTCTATCCTCTGCGAGCATATTGCTGCTTACCAGATAGAATTAACGGGGTGAGAGAGTGTGAAAGAAGTGAGTTCGGATGCCAGTCATTAGGACAAAGGCGTTTTTCGTTGCGGAGAGCTCATCACGAGAAATTTCAGTTTCCAAATCTCTACTTTATGAATGTGAATACATTTTATTGCCACCGACTTCATTGTGAGAAGTGATTATCACAATAAGATAGAAGAAATTAGAGCTGGTACAGGAAAATTTAAGTGTTTATTTTTCCCGCGTGCTGTAAGAGAGTGAAACGGTAGAGGCATAATTTAAAGGTGGTTCGAAGAATCCTCTTTCAAGAACTTAGATGTGAATTGCAGAGTAGTCATGTAGATGTAGATGTAGGTGCAGATACTTTACAGTCGTTATATACAAGGTCTTTAAAAAGTATTCCATACTTTGATTGGTTGCACTATGGGCCAAACAAAAAGTACGGCAAACAAAGCTCTAAAATGCTTGCCTTAAGAGCGATGAGCACTTGCTCATTTTCGCTCCTGTGAAATTCTATGCCATTACCAAATACCTACAGAAAGCAGTAAACAAATCAGAGCCCATCATTTGTTACTGTGAAAGCTTATAATGTAATCTCCTTGCTGTTACATACAACTTGGACTTGCGAGCCATCGCTAAAGGACGTGCTCAATGTGGTGATCGCTCATAGTAAGAAATGCTTCTGTCCAACGTCTTATGGAATCAGGCACTCTTTTGAAAAACTCCAGGTAGACCACGGATGCGCTAGCAGACACTAATGATGCTTTCCTGTAGTGTTCGTACATCATTAATGGACCATGTATACACAAAGATTTCAAACGTTCTCAAAACCGAAGACACAAGGGATTAAGATCGAGAAAACGACCGGGCCAATGTGCTCCGAAATTTTGTGGGTGGATTTTGGGTTCTGTCTGTCTACGCCAAACATCTTCCGGTAACTGTCAAGTGGTGTATACCATTGTAAGTTTGAAAGCGGTCTGGATGGCGAAGTAAATGATGGAAACTAGTTGCAGCATAGTAATGTCTTCAGGAATTTTTAGTGGTATGTGAAAAAATGTGGATCACGAATTAAAGAAGATAACCAATTATGGTACACACTGACAACTGCTGTATCTCTTGAAGACAATATCAAAAATTTTCTGCACTTGCAGAGCAAATACTAAATCCTGGCAGCGTTTTTCTCCAGTATTTTTTATCAATACGTTTTCTTAGTTGATGACTTAGAGATCATCGAAGGAAGGCTGGACGGCGCCACATAAAATGAAAATATTAGCATCTATATTTTGATACTTTATTTTCTCGTATAGGCATAGTAATTGTTACAGAAACTATAAATCATTCACTGTAAGGACACAGTAGTCAGCCTAAATGGATTATGAAAGCTGAAGAATCAAACACTGACTCCTCGTTACTGACAAAAAAATCTTGAAGCAATGATCATTTCGTTACCTGGGTAACAACGTTCCAGGGCGTTAGACTGGAACAGGAAGAAGTGAAGATCAATTCCACCGTCGGTCACCAGATCTTACCATCTGCTTCTTGTATCTGTGATGTATATAAAAGATTGTGTATATATGCCTCCTACTCCTCAAGATCTTGACGTCATTGTTTTTTATGTCGTCAGTCTCCTGACTAGTTTGATGCGGCCCGCCACAGATTCCTCTCCTGTGGCAACCTCTACATCTCACAGTAGCACTTGCAGCCTTTGTCCTCAATTACTTAGTGGATTTCAGTCCTTGTCTTCCTCTACAGTTTTTACCGTCCACTCTCCCTCTAATACCATGGAAGTTATTCTGTGATGTCTTAACAGATGTTCCAGCATCCTGTCTCCTCTTTTTGCTAGTGTTTTTCATAAATTTCGCCGATTCTGGACAGAAACACATCCCTTGCCTTATCAGTCAACCTAATTTTCAATATTATCCTGCAACATCACATCTCAAATTCTTCAATTCTATTCTCTTCTGGCTTTCCCACAGTCCATGTTTCACTGCCATACAGTGCTGTTCTCCAAACGTACATTCTCAGAAATTTGTTCCTCAAATTAAAGTTCATATTTGATACTAGTAGACTTCTCTAGGCCTGGTATGCTCTTCTTACCAGTGGTGTTTTTGATGTCCTCCTTGCTTCGTCCGTCACTGGTGTTTTAACTGGATAAGTAACAGAGTTCCTTAACATAATCAATGTACTCTCAATCCGTATTCTATACTCAGTAGAACCTCCATTCCATTCAGCAAATCATTTAATTCTTCTTCACCTTCACTCAGGATGGTAAAGTCATAACAGAGACTCATCACTGATATCCTTCCACTTCGAATTTCAATTCCATTTTTGCACCCTTCTTTTATTTCATCATTGCTTCTTCGATGTATAGATTGAACAATACGAGCGAAAGACTATATACTTGCCTTACAACCATTTTAATCCGAGCACTTCAACCTTCGTCTCCCGCTCTTATTGTTAACTCTTGGTTCTTGTACTTATGTTACCCCTCTTTCCTTTTATCTGACCCCAATTTTCTTACAATTTCGATCATATTGTACCATTTGACACTGTAAAATGCCTTTTCCATTACGACAAATCCTATGAACGTGTCTTGGATTTTCTGTAGTCTTGGTTCCATCAACAGCTGCAAGGTCAGAATCACCTCTCTGGTGCCAGCCAGACTGCTCGCCCTATAACACCTTCTCAGTTTTCTTTTCCATTCTTCGGTGTATTATTCTTGTCAGCAACTCGGATGCATAAGCTGTGTAGCTGAGCATGCGATAATTGTCGAACTTCTCGGTTCTTACAATCTTCACAATGGTCTGGGTGATGTTTTTGCGATAGTAGGATGTGGACTCTGACCACAATGTATTGGTTATGAACTGCAGATTAAAACTGAAGAAACTGCAAAAAGGTGGGAATTTAAGGAGATGGGACCTGGATAAATTGAAAGAACCAGCGGATTTACAGAGTTTCAGAGGGAGCATAAGGGAACAATTGACAGGAATGGGGGAAAGAAATACAGTAGAAGAAGAATGGGTAGCTTTGACGGATGAAATAGTGAAGGCAGCAGAGGATCTAGTAGGTAAAAAGACGAGGGCTAGTAGAAATCCTTGGGTAGCAGAAGAAATATTGAATTTAATTGATGAAAGGAGAAAATATAAAAATGCAGTAAATGAAGCAGGCAAAAAGGAATGCAAACGTCTCAAAAATGATATTCACAGGAAGTGCAAAATGGCTAAGCAGGGATGGCTAGAGGACAAATGTAGGGAAGTGGAGGCTTATCTCACTAGGGGTAAGATAGATACTGCCTACAGGAAAATTAAAGAGACCTTTGGAGAAAGGAGAACCACTTGTATGGACATCAAGAGTTTTGATGGAAACCCAGTTCCAAGCAAATAAGGGAAAGCAGAAAGGTGGAAGGAGTATAAAGAGGGCCTATACAAGGGCGATGTACTTGAGGACAATATTATGGAAATGGAAGAGGATGTAGATGAAGATGAAATGGGAGATATGATAGTGCGTGAAGAGTTTGACAGAGCACTGAAAGACCTGAGTCGAAACAAGGCCCCGGGAGTAGACAACATTCCATTAGAACTACTGACAGCCTTGGGAGAGCCAGTCCTGACAAAACTCTACCATCTCGTGAGCAAGATGTATGAGACAGGCGAAATTCCCTCAGACTTCGAGAAAAATATAATAATTCCAATCCCAAAGAAAGCAGGTGTTGACAGATGTGAAAATTACCGAACTATCCGTTTAATAAGTCACACTTGCAAAATACTAACGCGAATTCTTTAGAGACGAATGGAAAAACTGGTAGCAGCCGACCTCGGGGAAGATCAGTTTGGATTCCGTAGA
Source organism: Schistocerca serialis cubense (assembly GCF_023864345.2). Lineage (NCBI taxonomy): Eukaryota > Metazoa > Arthropoda > Insecta > Orthoptera > Acrididae > Schistocerca > Schistocerca serialis. The sequence continues at coordinate 373,680,966 of NC_064643.1, read as the reverse complement.
AATGTTGGAACACGTGAGGCAATACTGACCCTACGACTTATCTTAGAAGAAAGATTAAGGAAAGGCAATCCTACGTTTCTAGCATTTGTATACTTAGAGAAAGCTTTTGACAATGTTGATTGGAATACTCCCTTTCAAATTCTGAAGGTGGCAGAGGTAAAATACAGGGGGCGAAAGGCTATTTACAATTTCTACGGAAACCAGGTGGCAGTTATAAGAGTCGAGGGACATGAAAGGGAAGCAGTGGTTGGGAAGGGAGTGAGACAGGGTTGTAGCCTATCCCCGATGTTATTCAATCTGTATATTGACCAAGCAATAAAGGAAACAAAAGAAAAGTTCGGAGTAGGTATTAAAATCCACGGAGAAGAAATAAAAACTTTGAGGTTCGCCGATGACATTGTAATTCAGTCAGAGACAGCAAAGGACTTGGAAGAGCAGTTGAACGGAATGGACAGTGTCTTGAAAGGAGGGTATAAGATGAACATCAACAAAAGCAAAACGAGGATAATGGAATGTAGTCGAATTAAGTCGGGTGATGCTGAGGGAATTAGATTAGTAAATGAGATACTTAAAGTAGTGAAGGAGTTTTGCTATTTGGGGAGCAAAATAACTGATGATGGTTGAAGTAGAGGGGATATAAAATGTAGACTGGCAATGTCAAGGAAGGCGTTACTGAAGAAGAAAAATTTGTTAACATCGAGTATAGAATGACAGGAAGTCGTTTCTGAAAGTATTTGTATGGAGTGTAGCCATGTATGGAAGTGAAACGTGGACGATAAATAGTTTAGACAAGAAGAGAATAGAGGCTTTCGAAATGTGGTGCTACAGAAGAATCCTGAAGATTAGATGGTTAGATCACATAACTAATGAGGAGGTATTGAATAGAATTGGGGAGAAGAGGAGTTTGTGGCACAACTTGACTAGAAGAATGGATCGGTTGGCAGGACATGTTCTGAGACACCTAGGGATCACCAATTTAGTATTGGAGGGCAGCGTGGAGGGTAAAAATCGTAGAGGGAGACCAAGAGATGAATACACTAAGCACATTCAGAAGGATGTAGGCTACAGTAGGTACTGCGAGATGAAGAAGCTTGCACAGGATAGAGTAGCATGGAGAGCTGCATCAAACCAGTCTCAAGACTGAAGACCACAACAACAACAACAACAACAAGATGGTATAACGATATTCGACACACCAGCGTGAACAGTCGTTATGTTGCCACTTCCCCAAACGATTTCAGAAATTCTGATGAAATTTTATCTATCTCTTCTGCCTTATTCGATCATAAGTCTCCAAAGCTCTTTTAAATTCTGATCCTAATACTGGATCCTTTATCTCTCCTGCTTCTTCTCCTATCAAGTCATCAGATAAGTCCCCCCCCCCCCTCCCACACCATAGTGGTCTTCAGTAACTCTTTCCACCCATCGTCTCTCTCGTCTGCGTTTAAGAATAGAATTCCCATTGCGCTCCTATAGTTACCTCCCTCACTATGAATGTTACAGAAGGCTATTTTGAATTTTCTGTACGCTGAGTCAGTGCTTCTGACAATCACTTCATTTTCGATTTCTTCATATTTTTCCTGCAGCCATTTCACCTTAACTTCCCAGCACTTCCCGTTTATTTCATTCCTAAGTGACTTGTATTTCTCTATTTCTGAATTCCCCTGAACATTTTTGTTGTTCTTTCTTTCTTAGATCACCTGAAATATTTCTTGTGTTATCCAGGAGCTGTGAATTTGATAATTCGAGACCAGCTAATTTGTGTTTCGCAAGAAACGAACTACTGTTTTGAAAGAGCTACTGTTTTGATGTTTGTCGCGTGACGAATGGTGGTCACATTGAGTGCTTTGCCGTTTTAGTCGCGAAATTAGTTAATTTCTTTGATCAGGAATGTTGGGATTGTGCTTATACCCTGTGCAGATTTTGAGACGTAAATTTTTGAAATCTGCTCCTTCTTTCTGAAAAATCACGCGTTATCCCTCAGGTGCCGTAAAGTTTACTAACAACAGATTATGGCTAGCGCTAATCTACTCACATTGATAATAAATCGCTTCAAGATTCGACCGATGACCATCGCAGTCTGGTCCCTTTAATCCTACAAACCACGCTTCAAGATTCTTTTATGTTAGGAGAAAAACAACTACTATGAAGTGAAACAGCCACTGCTTCGTCTCGTATATTACTCCGCTGATGTTATTATCTCGTCCTTCTTTCCTTGAATGGTTGGGCCTTTGACCCGTTCCAGCCTCCTTATTTCTTTCCCTTGGCAGCACGACGCTCCTTCTGTCCATTGGTACGTAGCATCTTGCCAGTCTGGGTAGCTGACTTTCCTCCATCCTATCCATACTAACTTCCCATTTTTTTCTTTAGTCGTTCATCTTGTCATTCAGGGTAATTATGTTTAGCTTCTGACGAATATATTCATCCCTCACTCTGACTTTTCTTGTGCATCCCCTAACTGACGTTAAATATCTCATTTTGCGCTTTTATTTGTAATTGTTCATTTCTCCTCCTTATAACAAAATGATATTTAGGTCAACTTCCTGGGTCAAATGAAAGTTGCGATTTCATTTTCATAACAGCAATTTTTATTCCGATTTTCGGTTATAAAATACATTACGCAATATATTGGTGCATGTACGAAATTTTATACCCTTCCAAATTTGTCCATAACACAGTAACGGATTTGCATTCTTCTGCGTGATAATGTTGTGCTACGAAAATTAGTTATCCTATAGATTTCACTTTAAAATAACCTACATACGAAACAGAGTATGTAAAACATTATCTGACTTATATTTCTTCCATATAATTCATAACTAATGCCACATGGACTTGATTATTTTCCAAATTTAACTTAGACAGTAGTAAACAAAATTTTATTTTTCATCGAAGTAAGGAGCATCATTTTATCTCAAAATCGCACTTAACTTCTTCAGAAATAGCTTACCTTGATGCAAAAGGTAAAAATATACAGATTTTTACATGTGGTGTATGTTAAAATCGTTAAATTTATTTTCGTAACCAAATAAACCATTTGTTATTTTTTATTTATCAGTTTTTTGTATCCGCATAACGATATATTTTTGCTTGAATTTTTACTGTTTACACAACCGAAAGTTATGTTAGGCTCCAATTGGAATAAGTAGCTTCTAAAACATTCTGGAAAAAAATAGAATTTGTAAATATAACTGAAAGCGCGCCAAGTCAATCAATTAGTCTGCCTTTGTTCTGCGATCAGGCTGCATCCTTTTATCAGACTGTGACCTGTAAGAACTTGTACTGCGCATAAAGTATATCTTTTGTGTGGAAAAAGTTTTGGGCAAATTACTCTTTCGTGTGTAAAAGTATGCATTAAATACTTTACTAACGAGACAAGACAAAAACTTGAAATAAAATAAGAAGAAACTGCGTGAAATAGTGTTTTCAGTGGATAACGCCCTGGACCAATTAAGCTCGTAGTAAATCCAAGAGCACTGCATTTTTACAACGAAACGAGAGTATAAATCATATGAATATAATATTCATCAAATTTTATTATTGAATGCACTTGATTTCGGTTTTATCTATCTCTCTCTTTCAATATACATCTCTCTCTCTCTCTCTCTCTCTCTCTCTCTATATATATATATATATATATATATATATATATATATATATATATATATATATATATATATATATATCGAGAGAGATTTCTTCATATTTTTCCTGCAGCTATTCCACATTTCACCTTAACTTCCCTATACTTCATGTTTATTTCGTTCCTAAGTGACTTGTATTTCTCTATTTCTGAACTCCCCTCAACATTTTTGTTCTTCCTTCTTTCGTAGACCACCTGAAATATTTCTTGTGTTATCCAGGAGCTGTGAAGTAATAGCAATAAGAAGAGCTAGAATAGCCATAACTATATATATGAAGTAATAACAATAAGAAGGGTTAGAATATACATAATTTTCAAGAAAAATTGCTTAAACCTTTGTAAATGTTGCAAAGTAGGCCATTTCACACTTACCCATGCGTCGCTATCGTATGTTAAAGCAGGGTCTGCCATCGTTCTATAAAACTTTCCTGATTTCTCTTTATTAAAGTTATTCTTCAATGGTATTATTGTTCAACGTATTAATCTGTACTTACTGAGTTGTTCCATAACTTCAGCACTCCTATTATAGGATATATCACAACCTAGAACTTAAAATGACTTGTTTGCTCTATCACTTTTCATCAGTGACAGTCTTATTTCTTATAGGATGTTTTCCACTGAATGCCATTACTTTGGTCTTGCTTCTGGAAATCTTCAAATTATCTTTATTGGAAATTCGGGGATGTCTATGTAGCAGGGTCCGTTTTCTCAAAATTGACGTCCAGATAATTACTGTACTATGTTGTCGATATAAATATCAAACTGTAACGGTGACAGACTGAAGCCCTGACGTAGACCCTTGTTGACATTTATTGATTTATTCAGCTCTTCGTTCGTTACTATAATTATCTTTGGGCGATTACACAGACTTTTAAGAACACAAATTAACTGACTGGAAAGCTCATCCAGAATCTCCCACAAATCCTTCCTTCTCACAGGTCGAAGGCTTTTCGTAGTCTATGAATGCTATATGCGTTTCTAAATTGAATTCGCTTTGTTTTTCAATAATTAGATTCAGTATGAATACATTGTCAGTGCATGAGCCGCCTGGCTTGAAGCAACATTGTTCCTTAGGTATTAGGTCTCCGTAATTGTTATCAAGCAATGATTTATTAATTTAACATACACTTTTTATAGCCATCTCTCACGATAATGATTCCCCTGTAATTATTACAAACTGCTCTGTCTCCGTTATTATAGAATACTGCAGAAAAGCATTTATGTAAACACAAACAACTATCAGATCTTTATATGTTGGCAAGGTCACGATCTGTCTAAAACAGATATCAGATTTACGTGAAATTTACATTCTTGAAACCAAATATTCTAAGAAAAGGTTAAAGAGGTAATCTTTCGCATTAAAAAATGATTGAGGATATACAATTTCATGTCTAATGTCAGTTAGCAAACTTTTATAGCCTTTTTCAGAAGAACATAGAACTCCTTTCTGAACCATAGATGTAGATACGTAGTCCATTTAGAAACTATTTCTACTGAAAGTGTTGTGAATCGCTGAGTACATTCTAAATTCAGACTTGAACTGTGAATGGCATTAGGAGGTACATGTATGTGGTGGCAGATTAGTCTTATATTTCCTAGTTACTTGAAGAGGTCACTACCAGATTTACACAATATTTTTAATGCACGGTTGTGGAGAATAAATACTTTTTTTTCGCCCTGGCTGAAATGCTGCTGAAGGCTATTCCACATGACAGAATTGAGTGTAATTATGCAATCCTGTCTGTAAGAGAATTGTGAGTGCAAGATGGAGTCTCAACCAATGTATACCCCCTGATCTCTAATCCCTGTAAATCATTTTAATGTGTTTGGAATTACAGAATATGAGTTTTTACAAGATTTAGGTGTCACTGCAAATGAAGTTGATTAGCGCGTCAGTCACGTGTCAATTTTACCACTATATCATCTGGTGGAGAACTAGGATGTCACATTACTGACGTTATTGTATAGCACAGACGCCTCTCAGTAGCAGCAGGAAAGTGCAGAGCAGGTTGTTTCGCCTTTTCAAGGAAAGAAGAATCGCAAGGATGCTGCACACTTGTTGCATGCGCCCTTCACTGTAGATTGCGTTTGGACTATCGTTTCACACAAACACCAGGAATGTAACAAATCTTCACCTATAGGTGGTAGTGTGAACCATCGATACACGTAGTGGGAAAATAAAGTGATGACTGACTCGGTAAGTTGTTTTATTTATATGTGGGCTATTCGGAAAGTGAGCTTCGATCGGTCGCGAAATGGAAACCATTGTGAAAGTCAAAAATGTTCTTTCTGTGACAGTTAGCTGCACCATCCAGCTAGCTATCAATATAGTCGCCGCTCCGACTTAGACATTTGTCGTATCGTTTAACCAACTTTGTAGTACCCCTAACATAGAAGACCGCCGCCTGTGCTTTTCGCAAATTCACCACGCTGATCCACATCTCGTTGTCTGTACCAAAATGTTCATGTGAGCAGTAATGAAACTGAGGGGGTGGGGGTGGGAGCCAATTGTGGGTTGTGCTATGCGTGATCAAACACCATCCTGCAGGAGCATCTTCATTGCCCCTGCAGAATTACACTACTGGCCATTAAAATTGCTACACCAAGAAGAAATGCAGATGATAAACGGGTATTCATTGGACTAATATATTATACTTGAACTGACATGTGATTACATTTTCACGCAATTTGGGTGCATACATCCTGAGAAATCAATACTCAGAACAACCACCTCTGGCCGTAATAACGGCCTTGATACGCCTCGGCATTGAGTCAAACAGAGCTTGGATGGCGTGTACAGGTACAGCTGCCCATGCAGCTTCAACACGATGCCACAGTTCATCAAGAGTAGTGACTTGCGTATTGTGATGAGCCAGTTGCTCGGCCACCATTGACCAGACGTTTTCAATTGGTGAGAGATCTGGAGAGTGTGCTGGCCAGAGCAGCAGTCGAACATTTTCTGTATCCAGAAAGGCCCGTACAGGACGTGCAACATGCGGTCGTGCATTATCCTGTTGAAGCGTAGGGTTTCGCAGGGATCGAATGAAGGATAGAGCCACGGGTCGTAACACATCTGAAATGTAACGTCCACTGTTCAAAGTGCCGTCAATGCGAACAAGAGGTGACCGAGACGTGTAACCAATGGCACCCATACCATCACGCCGGGTGATACGCCAGTATGGCGATGACGAATACACGCTTCCAATGTGCCTTCACCGTGATGTCGCCAAACACGGATGCGACCATCATAATGCTGCAAACAGGACCTGAATTCTTCCGAAAAAATTACGTTTTGCCATTCGTATACCCAGGTTCGTCGTTGAGTACACCATCGCAGGCGCTCCTGTCTGTGATGCAGCATGAAGGGTAACCACAGCCACGGTCTCCGAGCTGATAGTCCATGCTGCTGCAAAATTCGTCGAACTGTTCGTGCAGATGGTTGTTGTCTCGAAAACGTCCCCATCTGCTGACTCAGGGATCGAGACGTGGCTGCACGATCCGTTACAGCCATGCGGATAAGATGCCTGTCATCTCGACTGCTAGTGATAAGAGGCCGTTGGGATCCAGCACAGTGTTCCATATTACCCTCCTGAAACCACCGATTCCATATTCTGCTAACTGTCACTGGATCTCAACCAACGCGAGCAGCAATGTCGCGATACGATAAACAGCAATCGCGATAGGCTACTATCTTTATCAAAGTCGGAAACGTGATGGTACGTATTTCTCCTCATTACACGAGGCATCAGAACAACGTTTCACCAGGCAATGCCGGTCAACTGCTGTGTGTGTATGAGAAATCGGTTGGAAACTTTCCTCATGCCAGCACGTTGCAGGTGTTGCCACCGGCGCCGACCTTCATCTTCTTCCTGTCGGTTACATCTCGCGTCTGTAGCACGTCCTCTTCGTGGTTTAGCAATTTTAATGGCCAGTAGTGTAGTATGCAGAAGCAAACGCAAGACAATTATGTTGTGCGGGATGCATGACATCAGACCATCATACTAGGCAGAAGACACTACTTTCTATGCATCCTTATGTGCTCATTGTGCGCTCAGAACTGAAAAAATCGACGTGACGCAATCGACGGGCGTACTACAGACACTACCCAATACTTCTTTGCAAAGATTCATGGGATTTTCATTGTGGTTTTCGTTTCACATCCGACCGGACCTTACTTTCCGAATAGCCTTCGTATTTCTTCTACAGTAGCAGCTCTCATGGTGCCGTCCTTTACGGACGAAATATTCATAAACTGTCGTTGTCTAGGCAAGCGTGAATAACAGGTCTACCGGTAACTGGAAGGAGAGTATCTCCAGGACGAATGACACGTTTCCACGGTACAGGGTAACCTGCTCCTCCAGTCAAATCATTATGCGGCTAGGCAGAGGCGGCGTGTTAGCGGGCAGACGGCGGTGAGCCACGCTGGCGACGCATCGCGACGCGCCGAGGCGCGCCGATCGAAGGCGGCGGCGGCAGACGGGCCGACGTCTCTGCGACGCCGACGCCAGACTGCCTGGCGGCGCACAGCGGCAGGCGCCGCGGCGCCCCGGGGGCCCGACGGTGGCGCCACACGCAGCCCGCGGCGCCCGCCGCTGCCGTCGCCCGCTGCAACCGATTAATACTGGCTAGCGTCGGAAGGGGACGCGGTGGCCTATTTATATGTACCGAGAGCGGACACCCAGCAGTGGCGACGGAGACAAAAATGGTTCAAATGGCTCTGAGCACTATGGGACTCAACTGCTGAGGTCATTAGTCCCCTAGAACTTAGAACTAGTTAAACCTAACTAACCTAAGGACATCACAAACATCCATGCCCGAGGCAGGATTCGAACCTGCGACCGTAGCGGTCCTGCGGTTCCAGACTGCAGCGCCTTTAACCGCACGGCCACTTCGGCCGGCGCGACGGAGACAAGCAGACCACTCTTCCGACCTGCCGTAGAAAGAAAGACTTGTCAATTCACAATCAGTTCCTACAAAACGGTGGAACATACACAGAAGCGCCAAAGAATCTGGTGTAGGCATGCGTATTCAAATACAGAGATATGTAAACACGCAGAACATGGCGCTGCGATCGGCAAGGCCTGTACAAGACGACAAGTGTCTCGCACAGCTGTTAGATTGGTTACTGCTGCTAGAATGGCAGGCTATCAAGATGTAAATAAGTATGAACGTCGTATTACAGTCGGCGTACGCGCGATGGGACACAGCATCTCCGAAGTAGCGACGAAATGGGGATTTTCCCGTACTTATTTATTTAATCGTATGGCTAGGGTCCCCTGACGGGCAGACTGTTCGCCGGGTGCCGGTCTCTCAATTTGACGCCACTTCGGCGACTTGCAGTCCATGAGGATGACAGGTTGAGGATGAGGACAGCACAACACCCAGTCCCTGGGGGGAGAAAATTCCCCGACCCAGCCGGGAATCGAACCCGGGCCCAGAGGATTGACAATTCGTCACGCTGACCATTCAGCTACCAGGGGCGGACTTTCCCGTATTACCATTCCACGAGTGTGCTGTGAATATCAGGAACACGGTAAAATATCAGATCGCCGACATCGCTGCAGCTGGGAAAAGATCCTGCTAGACTGGGACCAACGACGACTGAAGAGAATCGTTCAAGGTAACAGAAGTTCAACCCTTCAGCAAACTGCTGCAGATTTCAATGTTGGGCCAAGTGTCAGCGTGCGAACCATTCAACGAAACATCATCGATACGGGCTTTCGGAGCCGAAGGCCCACTCGTGTGCCCTTGACGACCGCACGACACAAAGCTTTACGCCTCGCCTGGGACCTCAATAGCGGCCCTGGACTGTTGATGACTAGAAACATGTTGCCTGATCACAAGAGTCTCGTTTCAAATTGTATCGAACGGACGGACAGTATGGAGAATACCTCATGAACCAATGGACCCTGCATGTCACCAAGGGACTGTTCAAGCTGTTTGGAGCCTCTGAAATCGTGCGTGGCGTGTGCAGTTGGAGTGATATGGAATCCCTGATATATCTAGATACGACTCTGACAGGTGACACATACGTCATCATGCTGTCTGATGGAAATGTCATATGGCTAGGACCTCCCGTCGGGTAGACCGTTCGCCTGGAGCAAGTCTTTCGAGTTGACGCCATTTCGGCGACTTGAGTGTCGATGACGATGAAATGATGATGATGATAGGGACAACACAGCACCCAGTCCCTGAGCGGAGAAAATCTCCGGCCCACCCGAGAATCGAACCCGGGCCGGTAGGCATGACATTCCGTCGCGCTGACCACTCACCTACCAGGGGCGGACATTCTGTCTGATCACCTACATCTGCTCATTTCCATTCTGCATTTCGACACACTTAGGCAGATCCAGGAGGACAATGCTACCCCCCTCCCCCTCCCACACACACACACACACACACACACACACATCCAGAATTGAAACAGAGTGGCTCTAGAAACACGCTTCTGAGTTTAAACACTTCCGCTGGCCACCAAACCTCCCACACATGAACATTATTGAGCATGTCTGGGATGCTTTGCAACGTGGTGTTCAGAAGAGATCTCCACCCGCTCGTACTCTTACGGATTCATGATGTCAATTCGCTCCAGCACTACTTCAGCCATTAGTCGAGTCCATGCCACGTCGTGTTGTGGCACCTCTGCGTGCTTGCGTGGCCTTACACGATATTAGGGCGGTTTACTAGTTTCTTTAGCTGTTCAGTGTCTTTAAAATAGACTTCTGGGTCAGTCAATTGATTACACCATTACGCTTTTGGGCCGTTCACACCATCATCTTCAAGTGTAGAGATTGCTCTCTGTAGTATGCACTACTTAGCATCATTTTGGTTTTTCTTTGTCTGTAACTACACATTACTCGTGCTTTTGTTTTGGTTTTAGCAGTACTGTTTCTGAAAAGTACTTTTATAACACCAGTAATAGGCAATACATAGCCCATTTTGCAAGGTTGCTGCTATGAAAAAGTATCTGCGCTATTGTGCTATGCATCAAGAATGAAAATAGTGATTGTCCCCCTGACGATGAAGCACTAAACCACGGGAACGCGTAGTGGAGCATGAAACAAGTGACTAGTGCTGATCCCTACTTTATTTATACAGTGATCAGTCAGAAAATCGTGACCACCTACCTAACAGCGCGGATGACAGTGGCGACGCGTTGTGGCATGGAAGGAATGAGGCACTGGTAGGTTGCTGGAGGGAGCTGGCAAAGCATCTCCACACACTAGTCACCTAATTCCCGTAAATTTCAGGGAGGGGGGGGGGGGGGAGCAATAAGCTCTGACGCCACGTTCCATTACATCCCAGATGTATTCGAATGGGTTCAGATCTGGCGAGGGGGTCTAGCACATCAATGGAAACTCGCCACTGTGTTTCTCGAACGACTCGATAACAATTCAAGACCTGCGACATGGCGCATTATCTTGATGAAAAACGCGACTGCTGTCGGGATACATGATCGTCGTAAACGCGTGTTTGTTGTCTGAAACCAGTGTACGACACTCCTTGTCCGTCATGATGCCATGCATGGGCTCCGTTGGACCCATGGATGCCCATGTGAATATTCCCCAGAGCATAATGGAGCTGCCGCTAGTTGGGTGTCAATGGGCCGTTGCCCTGTAATACGAAGGATTCGCGCCCTCCTGTCGGCATGATGAAGAAGGTGTCCGGATTCATCAGACAATCCAACGCTCTGCCACTGCGCCAGCGTCCATTGCTGACGATCACGTGCCCATTTTAGTTGTAGTTGCCAATGTCGTTGTGTTAACATTGGCACAAGAATGGGTATCTGGCTGCGGAGCCCCATCGTTAGGAGTGTTCGGTGCAATGTCTGTTCAGACACAAGTGTACACTGTCCAGCATTAAAGTCTGATATCAGTTCTGCCTCAGTTTGCCGCCTTAACTGTTTTACCAGTCTGCCCAGCCTATGACGTGCGACATCTGTAATGAGGGGAGGCCGCCTAACCCCACGACGTCCGCACGCGCTTTCGCCTTGGGTTCACCACGCACTGAAGACACTCGCCACAGCACACCCGACAAGTCTTGCAGTTTCTAAATGCTCGTGCCCAGCCTCTGGGCCGTCACAGTCTGCCCTCAGTCAAACTCAGACAGATCCCGTGCCTACCCGATTCAACACACGGACAGCACGCTCAGTGAGACTACATTAACCTTGCATGTGTCTGACCAGCAGTAATTCCTATCCAGATGAAGCTGCTGTCGCCTGGACGGGTTTATTTCGATAGTAGGTCGGTGGTCATAACGTTCTGGCGGACTAGTGTATTTGTCAGTCGCAGCAGGTATATATAGAAACATTTGCCATGAAATCTCAATTCTGTTTCTTCACTGCCCGCAAAACTAGCATGAGCTCTTTTCTCTCCACTTCCTCGTCCCCTCCGTCTCCACAAGTCCGCTCCTAGGTACACTCTTGATATCAACATAGACACTCTTCGTACGACTGTAAGCACAATTACAACAAATTATATGTTCTGTTCTATTGCGTATTGGGAAAGGTAAAACTCTGTACGTGCCCTAATCTCTCTCATCTTATTCTCACGATCATTATGGGAGATAAGCGATAGTGGGAAACATAACTGGTTCACCAAATTCATCCTCCATTGTTTCACAAGAACAAAGTCGTCTTTCTTCCCAAGATTCCCATGTAAGTTCTCCGAGAAATTCGTGTGGGCTATACGAGCCTATCTATTCTAGCAGCGCGTCCTTGATTACGTTTCATGACTGTTACATTCCCTGCATGATAAGAAGTCCGGCCGTTGCAGAAATATATTAGAAATGCACGAAAGAGCCTTGTGTGTGATTTACTTCGCAAATGCACTGATCTTTTCCAGAACTCTTCCAACAAATCCTCTGTACCAATATTTTAATTACAAAGTGATCGATAGCCAAAACAATACGCCCCACTGGCCATCCCCACTGAATTTTTGCAATTTTAATGCAAGTTTTCCCCCAGGTATGTGTGTTTGAAGAGTTATGAACTTGAAAATGGCTACACAACTGAAACTATGCAGCAGCGAAAAACACAAAATAAAGCTAAATTCGAACCAAAGGAAAGGCGGTCAGTGCGAAGGATAACTGTCACACACAAAACTCTCCACTATACTTTCTTAATACAGAAATGCGTTCGTCCCATTTCGTATCGGTTCTTTTTGTAATGCATGCTGTGACATGTTTTGTATACGTTGCTAATTTTGTAATCGGACAGTGTTGAATTTTTCCTATTTGTTATAGACATTATGCAGCGACGAAATAAGACAAACAAAATCTATGAAGCAAGGGGCGCATATGAATGGGGCTTTATTCATGTATTAATCAGGTGGTATACTGTCCGCCCCCGGTAGCTGAGTGGTCAGCCGACAGAATGTAATCCTAAGGGTCCGGGTTCGATTCCCGACTGGGGTGGAGATTTTCTCCGCTCAGGGACTGGGTGTTGTGTTGTCCTAATAATCATCATTTCATCCCCATCGACGCGCAAGTCGCCGAAGTGGAGTCAAATCAAAAGGCTTGCACCCGGCGAACGGTCTACACGACGGGAGGCCCTAGTCACACGACATTTGTTTAGGTGGTATACTTTATGTGGTAAGAGTTAAAGGGTTACTTGTGTGGGATAATTATAGCAGAAGCTTCTTCAGCAGCAGTGTGCTCCGGCAGTGCTTGTACGTAATGCAGTAGAGATGCTGGATGGCATCCGGGAGGAAAGTGTCATATCCTACCATTTGTTGCAAATAACAATGAATGTTGCCATTAAATAGTCGGAATAGGCAATGTCTTATGATGTCACATGCAGGCACGCTGGTCATACTGTAGGACAGAATGCTGGAAAATAACATCAGAATCCACTGGCTAACGCGAAACTGAGCATTTCGAGGTGACGCTGCAGTAATGGCAACAGAATGGGCTACACGATATTCAGCGTGTCTTCAATAACACGCATTTGTACAGGCTATCGGCGCACACCATGATGGCCAGAGCTGGCCTAGTATGCCACTCTTACGATTGTCGCAGCACTTGCAGGAAACGTTGTATGGTACCAAAACAGCATGTGTCGATAATGAGATGTGAAAAGAAGCTATGAGAAGTTCGCGCCAATTCGACACCTAGCTTTAAGAAAATGCGTCCTCGTGGCCACTGCCAGCGTTCAGTGTGCAAAATTGTGGTGCAGCCACAATGCGGTCAGCAATAACTATTTGTCCTAGGCTATGGTCTAGAGGGTCTGCATGCAGCAACCGCCTGGAATCAGAACGATGAGCACGTGCGCAATGCAGCTGCCCTTGGCAACCGGCAACAATTGTGACACCTGAGTACCTTAAGAAGCACCGTGTAATTGCGGCACGTCCGAAGTACGCTCGCAGTTAACTGCACGAATGGCTCTGTTGTATGCACAGTGTTTCTTACTACGCTACAAGATGCGCAGCAACAGACTACTCTATCAGTATGTCACTTGTAGTTGCTCTATTCTCAACATTTTCGTAAGTATTATGTCCTTTCTAATCCGTCCGTAGCAAGGCCCTTATAGCTTTTTGACAGCGGTTTAAGAATGCATAGTGATTCAGTGTCACATCCTTACTGAACAGTACTGTTCAGCTTCCAGTCACACAACTGCCAACAACCTCCATAAGTGGCAAAACGTGTAGAACAATAATTTCCATATGCAGAGAGAATATATTACAACGTACGCAATTATTTATAAATTGAGTTTCATTTTCTGTTTTGGTGGTGCAATTGCGTGAAATGTTATAATTTGTCAAATAAAAGTTGTAAGTAGGCTGTTTAGGTTTTCTTATTGGTAACGCCACGTAGCGCTCTGTATGAAAATCACTGGCTGTGCTGTGTGCAGTCTGTGGCTAGTTTGCATTGTTGTCTGCCATTGTAGTGCTGGGCAGCTAGATGTTAACAGCGCATAGCGTTGCGCAGTTGGAGGTGAGCCGCCAGCAGTGGTGGATGTGGCGAGAGAGATGGCGGAGTTTTGAAATTTGTAAGACTGGATGTCATGAACTGCTATGTATGTTATGAGATTTCAGTGGGGAGAGAGATGGCGGAGTTTTGAAATTTGTAAGACTGGATGTCATGAACTGCTATGTATATTATGAGATTTCAACACTATTAAGGTAAATCCATTGTTTGTCCTCTATTAAAATCTTTCATTTGCTAACTATGCCTATCAGTAGATAGTGCCTTCCGTAGTTTGAATCTTTTATTTAGCTGGCAGTAGTGGCGCTCGCTGTATTGCAGTAGTTCGTGTAACGAAGATTTTTGTGAGGTAAGTGATTTGTGAAAGGTATAGGTTAATGTTAGTCAGGGCCATTCTTTTTTAGGGATTATTGAAAGTCAGATTGCGTTGCGCTAAAAATATTGTGTGTCAGTTTAAGCACAGTCTTGTAGAATTGTTCAAAGGGGACGTTCCATATGTCGACCCTCAGCCGAGAATACTTCACTGGAATCTTCTGATTTTTTCTTGTAGTTTGTGTAATTAGTGTAGCTTTTGTTTATTGCTAGTGCATAATTATAGAGAGAATTTCCTTTGTTGTTGCAGTTTTTCATTGTTGTACAGTAAAACAGTTGTGGCATGCATGTAGATTTGCAGCAAGTATTTCGCAGCTGCGCTTGCAATTAACTAGATATTATTTTCAGTGCTATGTTTATGTGTTCTCTTATTTTTGCTCTTCAAATTGTGTTTTTCTGTGTTGTCGTGTGAAATATTGTGACAATAATGGCGTGTGAAAAACGTAATACTAGGCTCCAAAGTAAACTGAGAAATGACAGTGAAGACGAAAGCAGTGTGTTAGCGCCACCGAGTAATGAATTAACTAATGTTCAACATAGTAATTTGGTAATTGTGCATAGGGAAATGGAGTGGGCGGCAAACAATGGCGTAGGCAGTGAAACAATTACTGAATAGGGAAGCATTATCGATCGATCGGTCGGCAATAGCTCCCCTCAGGAATCCAAAATGACAGGACACAATTTTGCAAATACTGTAGATTCTGGTTTTGCGTCCTCACCGTTTTCTCAAATAAGTCAAGACACATTTTCTGCTTGTCAAAATGTGAATGTTGCCGGTGCAAATGCACTGCCGAAAAGCGTAGAGGAACAGATTCCAGACACTAATGCATTGTTATTACAGCTAATGCAACAAATGGAACAAAATCAGAGACAAACACAGCAAAAGCTTCAAAAGTTAGACAAAATGGAACAAAAGATTCAAAATTTAGGCACAATGGAACAACACCAGAGACAAACACAGCAACAGTTAGACGCAATGGAACAAAATCTTCACACCACGCTTGAACAAACACGTGAAGATTTAACTACTGAGTTACATAAAATCGAATAGAAATGTCAAAAAGTCTGTAACGACGTAAAAACACAAATTTGTGAGCATTTTCAACCTATTTTTTCGCGGCATGAAAATGCATTACAGAATCACGAAGCAGCCATAAAAGAACTGCAAATTATTGTTCATGAAAATCATGAGACCTTGCAAGCTAAAATTGACTCAGTTCTATCTACCGATTCGGTTACGCAACTTGCAAAAACTCAGGAAAACTTAAAGGACACAGTAGAAAGGCACATGGAGGAAATTAGTTCATTATCAGAGAAAGTAGTTGAACTTTCGGATCAGCTAAATAATTTATCTACGAAGGTAGATGATAATCTGAATGACACAAAACCGGTAGTCTTTAACGACACAGAAGAGTGCGAAAAAATTAGGAAATTCAAACAAAATCAGAATCAAATTAATATGCAACACCAAAGAGAAATCCGGGAAGTACAAGATCAGCTGACACAAGTAATACAAAAATTACATATTTCAGAGGACACTCGTGCTCCAACATGGGAAGAGGGACTTAGAAATACGGAACAACCACAGAATAATAACACAGGACACTTCGGAAATTATGAAAGAAATTGGCAAGGCACACCGAATTTTGAGATGGAACCGTCGAAACGACGTAACAATGACCGACATGCGACTCGCCGACACGATGATTTTGACTATAAGCTGTTCTTTATTACACGTAAATTCAAAATATTTAAGAATTCTGGCAACAATATTTATCCACAAGCATGGCTCCATCTATTCCCTCATTGTTTTCCACCCAACTGGTCATCAGAGCACAGATTAGAATTTATGTGTGGCTATTTAGAGAATGAACCAGCTGTAAGAATGCGATCGATCATTCACGATTGTCGCAGTGAAGGAGAATTTCATCATGTCTTCCTCTCAGCGTATTGGTCTCAAGCTACACAAGACAGAGTAAAACATAGCATCATGATGATGAAACGCTTTGAACAATCTGAATATTTCAGCCTTGTCAAATATTTTGAAGACATGTTGCATAAGAATCAATATCTTTCAAACCCATACAGCCCTTCAGAACTCATCCGCATTTGCTTAATGAAATTGCCTGAACATTTAAGAAATATTATTTTGGCATGACGTTGCAAAGACGACATTGAAGCTACTCAGGGACTCTTACAAGAATTAGAAATTGACACTGACAATCGCGGAACGCGAAAACAGGAACACAACAATTACAGGTCACATTCGTCGCAATTCCGCGATGAAAGAAATAGTAACTGGACACGACAAGTCTATTCTTACAACGCAAATCGTGACCAAAACAGACACCACCCATATGACAACCTCTGGCAGAGTAATAATAGTTACAGAGAAAGATCGTATTTCCGTAGTAATGAATATGACAGAGGTTACCATAGAAACAGACAATATGGGAACAAAAACAATTATTATCAAGGGAGACAGAATAACTTCAGACGCAACAGTTCAGTGCACAGTTACGATTCAGGGAGAAATTCTCCACCACATGACTGACAAACAAGAAACTATGTAAACTACCGACAAAACGACAGACCTGAATTCCATCAGAACTGGCGAGCTTCAAACAGGGCAGGGCCTTCTCGACAAGGTGAATTTGCAAAAGTTATCCTAATCCCAATAACGACGTGCGTCAACGAAGAAACAGACAATGACTCACACCGCAGGCAGCCGCGTGCGCCAGCTGGCTCAGAGAAAAATAACATAGACGCTAACCTTGAGAAAAATTCCAGTATTCTTTACCGACGTATACCGCACGATAATAGCGTTGAAGTTGAAACTTTGCGTACAAGGAAGAGTAAAGGTTTCCACCACATTTCTCACGTAAAACCGTTTATTGAAAGATAATCTGTTTTTTAACTTAGTCTTTGCTATAAAATTTTTCACTTCACGTTACTAGTATGCTTTGTCACACATAGAAACTGTTAACATGCAACAATGATTTAAAGTTAACTATCCAGTCAAGAAACTGGGCAACTTATTTAGACGAGTATTACAAATGCATTGTTATAGTGAACAGACGACACAGTGTTGTTATGTGTACATTCTTGCTTGTTAGTTGCACGATCACGTAACGACTATAAGGCTCACATACTTAGAACATATACCGGCACTGCTAATGAGATTTTCATGCAACATTTTGGTTTACTTGAAAAGACATTCTTTATTTGAAGTACTTTCTGTGGGATTAAAGATAACTTAGCACTTGGTTTCTTTGACAGCTACACAATTATATCACGACGCTACTAATGTGTGACACAATTTACATTGTTGCTTTTGTGCTGTATCTGCTTTATATCTGCACAGTTTTTCCGAATTCTTCTGTAAAGTAAAACATGTTTTAATAGTAACTTTGGGGTATAGCTACAATGAGACTGCCTTTTCCGTAGCACAACAATACGTTACAGTACAGTACTTTCTTCATCACAACAATAAGCGTAATAACTACGATATCTATACACAAAGCATTTCACTTTTGTTTATCATGAGGTAAGTACATTGACTTCTGCAGAACTTAGCTTTCGGAGGACGATAACTACGAGACTTCCACAGAGATTATCTTACAACATGATGCACGTATTTGAGTGATTAATTTCGCACTTAAAACATTTATTTTTTTAAGATATTTGAAGTACAATGATACAAGGGTTTTCCGTGATACATTTCATTCCATTGCTGTAATCTGTAACACCTGAGGGTATAACTACATTTATCCTCAGGGAGGTACACGTTAACTTTGTGTACCATGTGTTTGGCAAGCACAAGGAGCCCTAGCTAATATGGTATTTGCTTATACAACTTTACACATCGGTACCATATTTCTCTAACACACAAATTACACAGCTATCTGATCATTTAACTGAGAGATAAACATTTTTTTTTTTACTACATAAGTGACACATGTTTATGCAATTACACAGTTGGGTAACTTCACACTTATGAAATTGTATTTTGTCTGTACTTTGTAAACTGTTCATATTTTTTTGGAACCATTGTGATACTATGAGAGCTTTGAATGATGTATTTGGTAAGGGAGCATGATTTTTAAAGTACGTTTGAGGTAAATGACACTACTGACATGATCAGAGAATTTTTTTAGGTTTTGAAACTATTGGAGGAAGCTACGACGATTTTGAGATTTGGCTGAGGTTTTATGATGTTATTATTACGATGTTGATGTGTATTATGCTGTTGAGGTATGTTTATGATCAATAAGCTGATGCTATATGAGGAATTTGATTTTGCTATGTATTTATTATGATGAAATATTGAAGTGTCGCCGCAAGATTGACGTGTCGACGAATATTTATATGTTTAATAAGGTAAGGAATAATGAGTAGTGGTTAGGGACTCTGACTTGTGAAAAAGGTTGTTGGAAACCAAGAATCGTACTTTAAGAGTTATGAAATGTATGTAAATGCGTGAATGTATTACAATGCTGACGAAAATTTTTTTTGGACTCTGTTATATTTACAGGATTTAGTTTCTACAGATTTGCAACGCAAATTCTCGAACCGTGAAATTTTTATATGAGACTGTCACAGTAGTTCAAACTGGTGTCGTAAATATTTCGGTAAGAATGCCAAGTGACCTTGACGTAATGCGTCTTGAGCGGCCAGCTGTGTCAGACGCCTGGAGAAAAAGCCATTAGTGTGTGCCTTTTCAGAGGCACAGGTAAAAAAAAAAAAAAGAAGGCCATTATCCTCGCTATTGACATTTCTTTGTAGAAAGCATCGTAAATACGACACCCTCAAACTTGAAAACATGATTACACTGTAGAGTTCTTAATTTATGATATTTACTGAAATGAAATGATGAGAAACATTTCATGTCTATTGTCTTGCTAGTTGAAAGATTGTTTACTGCACTATGAAATGCCATATGGCTAGTGAATGACGTTTCACGCCTTGCTTTGCCTATTTTGTTTAATATCTAGTTCCTAGCTGCACTGCAGGATTGGTTAAAATAAAATTTTATAGATGTACTAATATAAATATTTTATGTCTACAGATCCAGTAAAAAATAACTTTATGATGGATGTACTCCAAAAAAATTAGGGAGCACAAAAAGACATTTCCACTTCACAGGAATTGCATATATAATTTTTGTGAGTGACTTGGTAACTTGTCTGCTAGAGCAAGTTACAGTGATGCATCACTCTAGTGTTAAGATGTGACATAGGTATTAGACATGGCCATCTTTACTGTAATATTTTTTCTGCTTGAGCTTTTTCATGATTAGTTATAAGTTATTCCATTTGCTGCTGCTGTTTGCCAGGCATAGTTTTATTAAATTTCACTTTGTATTACTCTGTTAAGCTAGTTTTACTACTGATTTATTTTTCTTGTTGCTGCACATTGGCTCATATTAGTTGTAATGTTGCATTGCTTGGTAATTTAGATTTACTGTAGCTTGCTTTGCAAATTTGCATTTTTTTTTTTTTGTCATTGCTGTTTGTTTTAATTGTTTTGTGCTGCTGCATTGCCTCGTTCCTTAGTTTAGCATCTGAGCTCAGTAGATTTAAGTTAGCTTAAGATGGGGTAGGCTATATGAAAGAACGAGTTGTGATGAATTGGAAGAAATGCATTGAGAAGCTATAAGAAAATGGTTTGGCCAAAAAAGTATTTTGAAAGAGGATATGAGCAAAAAAGTAGGGTTTAGGGACAACAGGTTTACGTAGGATTTTCTTGGAAATAAATGATGAGGTAAGATAATGGAAAATAAATAATGAGGTAAGAAATGTGTGAACATATAAATACAGAAAGCATGCTTGGATAGAACTTTTTTGGTGGAAACAAATGTTGAAATAAGAGGAAAGATATATGGAATGAAGTTTTGGGGTGGACTGCAGTACCAAATGTCACACTGAAAACAAACCCTGTCCTGTATTTTTGTCTTATTACACTATGTTAATTTGTGTTTTTCCTGTCTTCATGTGTTTAGCTAATAAGAGTTATGTTGTAGAATTTTTCTGATAATATGTTATTTTCTTTGTAAAGATGTTTAGACATTATTTATTCTGTTCTGTTTTAATGCTCACGTGTGGAGTTGATGTTTCGAAAGTTATTCTGATCTTTTACGTATGCACTCATGTCATAATTCCTGTAACACTGACGTATATGTTACTTCGATTCTTTTGTCAAGCCTGTACTACAAATGTTATCTGTATTATTATGTTTTTAATGATGTATTTTGTACCGTTGTTATTGTATTCTTATGTTATAAAATTGAAACTGACACCAGTTCATCATATTATTAACTTGTAAGTTCCATTTCACTGCACACGTTTCTGTTGGTCATAGTATATGGACAATATGTGAGAAGTAGGGACTGTTAGTGTTTGCACGTATGTTAAAAATTCAGCAAGGGACTGGATAACAGCATTGCTGGATCTAAGGACAATTCCAAAAACTTTGTGAGTGCACAAGTGGTGGTTATGGACTTGCTATATTGTCTGCAAGACTCTTCGATGGTGATTGTGCACCTGCACAGTTGCAGCAGACGGCTGCTGGCCATCTCTACAAGGACTACAGTGGGTCTACACCTTTGCTGACTCACCAGTACCATTATTTCTACAAGGACTGCAGTGGGTCTGCACCTCTGGTGGCCCACAAATACCACAATCCCTACCAGGTCTACAGTGGGTCTGCACCTCTGGTGGCCCACCAATACCATAATCTCTACCAGGATTACAGTGGGTTTACTCTGTGATGACCTACCTACCAATATTCTTCAAAACTTCGACTGACTCTGCGGTGGGTTTGCTCTGTTGTGGCCCATTACCTGTCTGCATGTCAAGAGTCAGCACTGTCTTTTCGCTGGAAGGACAACACTACTTCTTCAAGACTGCATGGAAATCCACTACTTCAATGTGCATTTTCTTCTACTGCTCAGACTTTGAGAAAAACACTACTATTTTACCGTAATGAACGATCAGGACTTTCTTTATGGACTGTGAGAAAATTTGAGCTTTTGACCAACATTGTATCAATAAGTGCGTGCATTTGATATCTTTCTTACTGTAATTATGAAAAATTTTTTCAAATCTGTATTGGCCAGTGCCCAAAACAATTTGTAAAATTTTTTGTGGGGAGCATGGGGGCTATGTAAATAGACTGTTTAGGTTTTCTTATTGGTAACGCCACGTAGCGCTCTGTATGAAAATCACTGGCTGTGCTGTGTGCAGTCTGTGGCTAGTTTGCATTGTTGTCTGCCATTGTAGTGTTGGGCAGCTGGATGTTAACAGAGCATAGCGTTGCGCAGTTGGAGGTGAGCCGCCAGCAGTGGTGGATGTGGGGAGAGAAATGGCGGAGTTTTGAAATTTGTAAGACTGGATGTCATGAACTGCTATGTATATTATGAGTTTTCAACACTATTAAGGTAAATCCATTGTTTGTTCTCTATTAAAATCTTTCATTTGCTAACTATGCCTCTCAGTAGATAGTGCCTTCTGTAGTTTGAATCTTTTATTTAGCTGGCAGTAGTGGTGCTCGCTGTATTGCAGTAGTTCGAGTAACGAAGATTTTTGTGAGGTAAGTGATTTGTGAAAGGTATAGGTTAATGTTAGTCAGGGCCATTCTTTTTTAGGGATTATTGAAAGTCAGATTGCGTTGCACTAAAAATATTGTGTGTCAGTTTAAGCACAGTCTTGTAGAATTGTTCAAAGGGGACGTTCCAAAGTTCGCAAAAAATTATTTAACTCTCTACCTTTAATTTCCTATGTTGGCGTTATGAATGGAGTTCTCTTATGTACTTTCCTTTTCTTCTTCAAAAATGTTCAAATGTGTGTGAAATCTTATGGGACTTAGCTGCGAAGGTCATCAGTCCCTAAGCTTACACACTACTTAACCTAAATTATCCTAAGGACAAACACACACACCCATGGACAAGGGAGTTTTCTTCTTCTCCTTAACCGTAAGAACTACACTATTACAGCTGAAGTAGTGTAGAAGCTACTTGAGAAACCAGCAGTAGCGTGTCGTTTGTTGGAATGAAATGTCTACTTGGAAGCACGTTCTCTGAGGAGCACCACAGGGCACAATCCTTGGTCTCATATTCTTATGTGTGAATGACATCTTATTGGCACTGTTCAATAGGCTGTCGGTCATCAACTTGACATAATTGTCGGATCTGAAGTAAACATTACTGCCGTTTGCCACATTGATGACTATTTGTGTTCAATATTTAGATCGACACAGAACCTGGGCCTAAAATTAAATCAAAGTCCAAAGTATTTTTAATATTTTAGCAAGAGTTAATCATTGATGAATTACATGAGCACTTGCCCACTACTTGTTTCGACGGAAACCCAACACGTGTCATAAAACGGTGAAGAATCGAAGAGTAGCGTATATATAAGGGGCAACCAAAATTTCGGCTCGCGGGCCGCGCCTTGGCCGGAGTGCCATAGCGTACAGCGTTTCTGCACGTTTCCCCCACCGCCGTGCCACGCTGCCTGAACGCTTGGAGGGGGAGAAGGGAAAACTGCAAACGTGCTGCACTTAAATGGCAGTACAGTCGCACTGTGTACGACTTTGTGTTATATTTCACATTACTCAACAACGCAGATCCCAAACAAAACAAAATTGCAGTTTTATTTAATTATTTTTAGCTCACTGAAGGCATAAGAAGTATAATATCCGATACAGACTGACAGCATACGGATAAAAAGAGATAATGTAACAGATTTTCGCACTCAAGTTGCTATGTAATTGTCACTTATTTACACTACCGGCCATTAAAACTGCTACACCACGAAGATGACGTGCTACAGACGCGAAATTTAACCGACAGGAAGAAGATGCTGTGATGTGCAATTTATTGGCTTTTCAGAGCATTCACACAAGATTTGCTCCGTTGGCGACACCTACAACATGCTGACATGAGGTAAGTTTCCAACCGATTTCTCATACACAAACGGCAGCTGCCCGGTGTTGCCTGGTGAAACGTTGTTGTGATGGCTTATGTAAGGAGGAGAAATGCGTACCATCACGTTTCCGACTTTGATAAAGGTCGGATTGTAGCCTATCGCGATTGCGGTTTATCGTTTCGCGACATTGCTGCTCGAGTTGGTCGAGATCCACTGACTGTTAGCAGAATATGGAATCGGTGTGTTCAGGAGGGTAATACGGAACGCCGTGCTGGACCCCAACGGCTTCGTATCACTAGCAGTCGAGATGACAGGCATCTTATCCGCATGGCTGTAACGGATCGTGCAGCCACGTCTCGACCCTTGAGGGCGTTTGCAAGTCAGCAACCATCTGCACGAACAGTTCGACGACGTTTGCAGCAGCATGGTCTATCAGCTCGCAGACCATGGCTGTGGTTACCCTTGACGCTGCATCACAGACAGGAGCGCCTGCGATGGTGTACTCAACGACGAACCTGGGTGCACGAATGGCAAAACGTCATTTTCTCGGATGAATCCAGGTTGTGTTTATTGCATCATGATGTTAGCATCCGTGTTTGGCGATATCGCGGTGAACGCACATTGGAAGCGTGTTTTCGTCATCGCCATACTGGCGTATCACCCGGCGTGACGGTATGGGGTGCCATTGGTTACACGTCTCGGTCACCTCTTGTTCGCAGTGACGGCACTTTGTACAGTGGACGTTACATTTCAGATGTGTTTCGACCCGTGGCTCTACCCCTCTTTCGACCCCTGCGAAAACTTACATTTCTGCAGGATAATGCACGACCGCATGTTGCACGTCCTGTACGGGCCTTTCTGGATACAGAAAATGTTTGACTGCTGCCCTGGCCATCACATTCTCCAGATTTCTCACCAACTGAAAACGTCTGGTCAATGGTGGCCGAGCAATTGGTTCGTCAAAATGCGCCCGTCACTACTCTTGATGAACAGTGGTATCGTGTTGAAGCTGCATGGGCAGTTATACCTGTACACGCCATCCAAGCTCTGTTTGACTCAATGCCCAGGCGTATCAAGGCCGTTATTACGGCCAGAGGTGGTTGTTCTGGGTACTGATTTCTCAGGATCTATGCACCCAAACTGCGTGAAAATGTAATCACATGTCAGTTCTAGTATAATATATTAGTCCAATGAATACCCGTTTATCATCTGCATTTCTTCTTGGTGTAGCAATTTTAATGGTCAGTAGTGTAGTTTAATAATCGGAAAAAGGTCTTTCACACAAACATTTCGGTCGAAATATTGTAGCGCTTTTGCAACCTCATTATGGAAACGTGGGAACTCTACCTGAGGAAAGCAATGTAGATCTCCTGGACAGTTTTAACGGAAAAGGATTTGTCATTATGACGACAATTACCTTGCAGGTTAATCAGTTACGTCTGCACATTCACAGGGCGCTTTCAGATGAAGCAACAAACGGTCTCGAAAAGATTCACAGTGCCCAAAAAAAGTTTAGGAGAGTATTCTTGTGACTTTTTCAAAACCGCAATGAATACTTCAAACTTTTGATTCTTTTTAACGGGCAGTGGTCACAAGGAACTAGATTATGTTTGTCAGAATGTGTCCCGTCTATAACACGACTTGTTTTTTAGGTGCATCCCCAGTAAATCAGAAAGAAGTGTCTCACCTAGCGATGACTTTCCGTGGTCAGTGTGCAGTCAAGTCTCCTTAAAATGCGAGGTCTAGCATCCATTCCAGATATTCTACTTTTCGTTCTGTACGCCTTTTTCCCTCGTAATTTCAACAATAGACAGTTTTAAGTCGAAAAATCGTTCCAGGTATGCCCTTTGATTTAATGAAAGTACTTTGCAGTGATGTATAAAGCCTCCATACTGTTTATTCAGTTCCATCGGAAACCTGTAATCGACAGTCGTGACTTCAGTAAGTTTTCTTTTTATACCACCATTTCTTTGCGTGCTGCAAGTCTGCAAATTTAGCGCAAAGTTCTTCTTGACGTTATGAAAAATAAATCACATCTGTCGATCTGGGTAATTTTTGGTTCTAACATGGTCAACCAAATTTCCAAATTATTTCTGCATGGTATTGTAACGACGTTTATAGAAAAACTGTAGTACTTGTCGCTTATGCGACTGCATAATAGATATTGAGAATTCTAATCTCTTTCTTTTGTCATCCTCACTCATTCTTAAAGCATTGTGGCGACAGATCGCTAGACTGCCTCTTTTTGTGCAAACATCTACTGGATTGAACGTCAGCCCCGAACAAACAGCGAATGGGAAACATCGCTGACACCATGATTCTACCGAACTGAAGAGCCCCCAAAAGCTCATATGGGTTTCATTCCATGTATGTCTACGAAAGGCGATGTCCTTATCGAGGAAACCATTCCGACTCTTGTCCTCAGCAGTTTAGAATAAACACGGAGACCGTAAATTACGTTGGCCGAGTGAGGGCTTGAACAGCCGTCCTCTCGATTGCGAGTCCTCGACTCACCAACGAGCCTGCTAGCACGGCAGTACAAACAGCCAACAAGCCTGTTTAACCTGCGGGAGTGTACTTCAGAAACGCTGAAAATCGGACTGACTGATGCGAAAATTTGTGTAGTATCCTACTACAATGTCCTACATAGAAGGTTTCCAGGCCGGATTCTCGCGGCGAACTCTACAAGTTTTGTTTATTTCGTAGCTATGATTAACTATTAGTCGAGGTTTTCAGTTAAGTTTAATTTTTGTTGCTAATCAAACATGTTTCACCTATTGGCTTTATACATCTTCCGCAGTTTTTACGTCATACAGATACTCTTCGATTTTCGACATGCCGTTCTCTTTGTTATTACGCGTTTAGAATTAAACTACATACAGCTAGTACAAATGCGTTGTTTCCGTATACTCTGCTCGCCAATGGAGCGAAAGTAGATCGCACAATGATGAGTAAAATGGTTCAAATGGCTCTAAGCACTATGGGACTTAACATCGGAGGTCATAGTTCCCCTAGACTTAGAACTGCTTCAACCTAACTAAGGACATCACACACATCCATGCCCGAGGCAGGATTCGAAACTGCGACCCTAGCTGCAGCGCGATTCCGGACTGAAGCGCCTAGAACCGCTCGGCCACAGCAGCCGGTAATGATGAGTACCCTTTGCTATGTTCTTAATTATGGTTATAAAGGTACAAATACGTTATATATTCGTTAAAATCGAAATTCAAATTCCGAATAATTCCTTTCAAATATTTTGCACAACCAATTTGTAGCAGAAAAGCTGACAGATCAGTTTCTCAAATTAACTCCTCTGGGAAGTATGGTCAATGGAATTTGGGAATTGGTCTCTGAATTTCAGCTGAAAAAAAGAAAAAAAGCTATACAAATAAAAAATACACCAAAATACATGGAATAACGAACAGATAAAACAAAACGAGTTATTAGATTTAAATATTTTGGAGAAACACTACAGCAGATTGGACTTGAAACATCTATAATAATTTAATGCAATTTGGTTATATGATGACATGGTTGGAGACGGTGGCTGTTATTTGAAGACAGATGTTGATGGTGTTAAGACAGCAAGCAGCCACAAATTTATTTTCAGTTCCTTTATTCAAAACGTACCGATACCGGTTTCGAATCATTGTGATTCATCTTCAGACGGTTTTCTTGCTTTCATTAGAGCATGTGGTGCGTTTTTTTACAGATTAATTGTCCTAAAATATAAATAAGACATATTTACAAGCACACCACACAGATGGTTGCGTTACAGATTTGCATTGTATGTGACTTACGTGAAATGTCACTCCAGTGTTTGTTTTCTTAGTTTTCTTCCAACAGATGTGAATACATTCCCACTGAATTCTTAGTGAGAAAAATTTACGTGTGCAACGATAAGAATGCAGTGGGAATGTATTAACATCTGTTGGACGAAAACTATGAAAACAAACACTCCAAACCGACATTTCACGTAAGTCACATCCAATGCAAATCTGTAACGGAACCATCTGCGTGGCGTACTTATAATTATGTATTATTTATATTTTAGGACAATTAATCCGTAAAAAAACTCACCACATGCTCTAACGAAAGCATGAAAACCGTCTGAAGATCAATCGTAATGATTCGAAGCCGGTAACGGTACCTTTTGAATAAAGGAATTGAAAATAAATTTGTGGCTGGTTGCTGTCTCAACACCATCAGCATTTGTCTATAATAATTAGTAAAATAGAGAATGCACATGGTTTAACGAATATCTTCAATAAGAAATGCATCTCTAGAAATACATAACTAAAACATTGTACTACAGTGGTGGGAGAGGATGGTTTACGTACATATAATTCTCAAATTTCACAAGCTGGAACGCATAGAGATGCAATAATTAGGATCTATCATAAAAATAAAAGGTGCAATAGAAATGCTTGGAAAATGAACAATAGTTACGTCATCTACCAAAATATACAGAAAACGCCAAAAGTAAACACAAAGCGAAAGTTATCTTTGAACACCTCTCCCGAATAAATGAAAACAGATTAATGAAGAAATATTCCTTGTTTCTGGAGAAGAAGTCAATAATAGCAACCTCAGATAATTGGAAATAACAGAAACAACAAATTTTTAGGACTAAAACACCAATTTCAGAAAGCATTCTGGACAGTTAAAATAAGAAATCAAGAAAAACATAGACAGAAGAAATGGAAAATAACGTGGGGAGAAGATGATGGATTAATGGTAAAGCAGGTAACAACAAAGAACAAATATTTATTGTATTTGTTACGCATAGTGTTTGATTAATACGAATAAAAAAAGGAAATGAAAAGAAACTGTAGCACAGTTGACATATGTATGCAGAAGTCTTTGGGTTTATCGACGTTTTTTTTTCTCTTAGTTTATTTCCCTCTTATGGGTGTTGTTGTTTTTGTTGTTGTGGTAAGTTTGATGCAGCTCTTCGCACTAGTCCACCCTGCGCAAGTCTCTTCATTTTCGCATAAACTACAGCTGTTTGAACCTGCTTACTGTATTTAAGCCTCGGTCTTTCACTACGGAATTTTACCCATAATCCTTCTCTCCACTACCAAATTAACATTTCCTTGATGCTTCAGGGTTCAAAATGGCTCTGAGCACTATGGGACTTAACATCTGAGGTCATCAGTCCCCTAGAACTGAGAACAACTTAAACCTAAATAACCTAAGGACATCACAAACATCCATGCCCGAGGCAGGATTCGAACCTGCGACCGTTGCGGTCGCGCAGTTCCAGACTGAAGTGTCTAGAGCCCCTCGGCCACAGCGGCCGGCGTTCTTCAGGGTGAGTCCTACGAACATATCCCTTGTGTTGTAATAAAGTTCTTTTCTCTCCAGTGCGACTGAGTACCTTCTCATTAGTTATTCGATCTACCCATGTAATATTCAGCAAACGTCTGTAGTATCACATTTCGAAAGCGTCTATGCTCGTCTTGTGTGAACTGTTTATCGTCCAAGTTTCACTTCTGTACAAGGCTATACCCCAGATAAGTACCAGGTGGTTATAATTATAACTTAAGTGCAGTTATTCCCAGAGGACCAGTGTGGGCTGTAATTATCGCATGGCCGCGAAACTGGTAGATGCGCTAATGAGTTAATGTCGTACCGATTTACGCAGCGAAACGAATTAGTTGGAACTGTGGCCACCAGGTGCAAATCTGGCGTTGTACGCTATTTATATAACGATATTAGTAGCATGCTGTTATTTGATAACCCATAACGTGAGTGAGCGGCAGCTACAGTGCTGCACTGAGAGAGTATCGCCGACCGACAGGTCTGAGGAGAGGCCTGATGTCATTCAATGGTTTAGAGAAGGTTGCGATCTGTTTTACAC
The DNA here is from genome assembly GCF_023864345.2 of Schistocerca serialis cubense. Taxonomy (NCBI): domain Eukaryota; kingdom Metazoa; phylum Arthropoda; class Insecta; order Orthoptera; family Acrididae; genus Schistocerca; species Schistocerca serialis. Next base: position 373,651,238 of record NC_064643.1, on the reverse strand, counting down.
TGGTAGACTACCGGCAAAAAAAAGAAAATAAGTGGTTTAAGGATAGCGTCTTTGATTAGTAATCAAAACGTCATCGGTCTCGGGTTTGAACCCCACCGCCGTTTAAATTTTGAATAATAATAACTAGCTATGGCGGGCGAAAACTTCCCGTGGAAAAAGTCACCCTCATTCTGACAACGGCCTTATCAAAGAGGGCGGAGCAGCGGACAGAGGTTCAGGGCACTCTCTTGTTCTATAGGGTGGGAAACTGCCCCTAAAGGTGGAAGAATCAGCAATGATCAACGGAATGAGTATGAAGAAGGCAATGGAAACTACTGCATTAAAGACACAGACGTTTATCCACATGACATGTAGCCTGTAATTGAAAAGTGACATAATAATCTCTCCATTTGCAAGAGATTCCGAAATAGCAGCCCATTCGGACCTCCGGGAGGGGACTGCCAAGGTTGAAATGGCGTGAGAAAAAACTGAATAACCAGTAAAAGGACAACTTTCAACGAGTCGGAGCGTGGAACATCAGAAGATTGAACGTGATAGGGAGGCCAGAAAATCTGAAAAGAGAAATGCAAGAGCTCAATCTAGATACAGTGAACAGTCAGTTAAGTAAAATGGAAAGAAGGCAAGGATTTTGGTCAAATGAGTATAGGGTATCACCAGCAGTAGGATTCGTTATGAACAGGAAGGTAGGACACAGAATGTATTACTGTGAGCAGTTCAGTGATAGTGTTGTTCTCATCAGAATCGACAGCAAACCAATATGGACAACAATAATACAGGTATACATGACGATGTCACAAGCTGAAGATGAAGAGATAAAGTGTATGAGGATATTGAATGGGTAATTCAGTACGTAAAGGGAGATGAAAATCTAATAGTCGTGGGGGACTGTAATGCGGTTGTAGGGGAAAGAGTAGAAGAAAGGGTTATGGGAGAATATGGGCTTGGTGTTACGAATGAAAAAGGTGAAATATTAATTGAGTTCTGCAATAAATGCAGCTAGTAGTAGCAAACAGTCTTTTTCAAGAATCACAAGAGGAGGAGGTATACTTGGAAAAGATAGGGAGACATGGAAGGCTTACATCATAGACAGGCAGAGATTTCTAAATCATATATTCGATTTTAAGGCGTACCCAGGAGCAGATACAAAGTCACATCACAATTTAGTAGTGGTGAAGAGTAAGCTGAAGTTTAAGAGGCTAGTCAGGAAGAATCAGAACCCAAAATAGGAGGATACAGAAGTACTATAGAACGAAGAAGCACGGTCGAAATTCTCTGAGGCTATAGATATAGATAAGGAATACCTCAGCAGGCAGTTCAGTTGAAGAGAAATGCATCTCCCTAAAAAGGGCAATCACAGAAGTTGTAAAGAAAAACACAGATACAAACAAGGTAACTGCGAAGGCACCATGGGTAACAGAAGAAACACTTCAGACTGTCTATGAAAGAAGGAAGTACAAAAATGTTCAATGAAATTCAGGAAAACAGATATAGTAGTCACTTAAAATGATATGAAAGGGAAGTGCAGGGAAGCTAAGGCGAAATGGCTACATTAAAAATGTAAAAAAATCGAAAAAGAAATGATTGTCGGAAGAACTGACTCAGCATATAGAAAAGTCAAATAACCCTTTGCGAATTTAAAAGCAAGGATGGTAATTTTAAGAGTGAAATGGGAATTCCACTGTTAAATACAGAAGAGTGAACGGATAGGTGGAAAGAGTACGTTGAAGGCCTCTATGAGGGGGAAGACTTGTCTGATGACGCGATGGAAGAAACAGGAGTCGACAGTGAAGCGATATGGCATCCAGTATTAGAATCTGAATTTAAAACCGCGTCGGAAGACTTGAGATCAAATAAGACAGAAGGAATACATAACATCCCATCAGAACTTGTAAAATCAATGGGGAAAGTGGCAACAAAACGACTATTCACGTTGGTGTTTAGAATGTATGACTCTGCAGATATACTTTATGACTGACGGGAAAATATCATCCACCCAATTCTGAAGACTGCAGGAATTGACAAGTGCGAGATTTGTCGCACAATCAGTTTAACAGTTCAAGCATCCAAGTTACTGAAAAGAATGACATAGCGTAGAATGGAGAAGAAAATTGAGGATCTGTTAATTGATGATCAGTTTGGATTTATGAAAGATAAAGGCAACAGAGAGTCAATTCTGACACTGCCCTTGATAATGGAAGCAAGACTAAAGAAGAATCAAGACATGTTCATAGGATTTGTCGACCTGGAAACAGCGTTCGACAATGTAGAACGGGGCAAGATATTCGAAATTCTAAGAACAATAGAGGTAAGCTATAGGGAGAGGCCGGTTATGGACATCAGGTACAAGATCCAAGAGGGAACAATAAGAGTGGAAGAGCAAGAACGTAGTGCTCGGATTAGAAAGGGTGTAAGACAGGGACGTAGTGTTTTGCCCCTACTCTTCAATCTATACATCGAAGAAGCAATGATGGAAATAAAAGAAATTTTCAAGAGTGGAATTCAAATTCAAGGTGAAAGGATATCAATGATAAGATTCTCTAATGACACTGCCATCCTCAGAGAAAGTGAAGAACAATTGGGGAAAATGCTGAATCCAGTGAACAGTCTACTGAGTACAGACTATGGATTGAGAGCAAATTGAAAAAAGACGAAAGTAATGAGGTAGCAGAAATGAGAACAGCAAGAAACTTAACACTAAGTTCGATAGTCACGAAGTAGACCAGGGCTTCCCAACCTGTGGTCCGCAGACCCCTTAGTGGTCCGCCGGCTCTTTCTAGGGGGTCCGCGGCCACCTTTCACCAAATCATGTAAAATAATGAGTAAAATTACTGAATAAAAATGTGAAAATCAAATTCATCACTATTTCTTTTTGTGTGATCCACAAGCAGCCTCTGCGGTTCCTAAGTGAGAAGGTATACACAGTTTAGTGCCGGAGAATGCGGCTTCTCTGATTGACTGTTTCGTAACAATACAGGGGTCATTTGTGCGCCGGCTCACGGCGCTAGATGCGCTGAAACCTTGCAAGCGCGGAGCGAGCTTTGTCGACCAATCACAGCGCTCGCTGGCACGTGTGCTGTCCCAGGCATCATTAAATGTTAAACTTACTTTGTCAGTGCACTACCTATTTCATAAGTCGATTTTTGACCAGTTTATTACTTCTAACATGGATCGGTGGCTGAAGGTAGGATCACTGAAGAAGGGTGCAGTTTCTCCATCGCCTTCACAACAAGGGAAGTTTCTAGTTAAAATGAATGAGGAGGGAGGACGACCAAAGGCAGACTTTGCATACATTTGGACGTTTTTCTTCGGATTTCACGAACCCCCGCCCCCTCCCTCCCCCCCCCCCCCTACACACACACACACACACACACACGACTGTTACGAAATATGCATGCTCCTTACACAGCAGTAGCCAAATAGTGGAAGTGAAGAGACCATAAGCGCCAGCTTGTCAGCAGCGAGCACTTTGGATGTGACGTTGATTGCTCTTGGAGGAATACAGCTCCATCGTGTGAAAATTCAATTACCAAGTAATTTTAATCAGGCTATAGTGTTTTGAACAAAGTGAGTAAATCCACTAGTAAGTGTCTGGATACAATGGGAATTCAAACTGGATCGTTAATTTCAAGTTGTTTTCATTCATCTCTAAACCAAAGACTAACGATACTTCGAGGGGAGGGGGGGGGGGGAGGGGGGTCATTGGGAACATGATACTTGCATTAAGAAGCTTTCAGTTCCCATGGGTTTCGCTCTGAAATTTTAAGTTACTGTGCTCTTGACTGACTATGGGTCCGCCATGGATTTCCGACTGAAGAAGGGGTCCGCCAGCTGAAAAGGTTGGGAAGCCGTGAAGTAGATGAAGTTAAAGAATTCTGCTATCTAGGCAGTAAAATACGAGTAACCCACGACGGATGGAGCAAAAATGGAATCAGACTAGCACTGGCAAAAAGCGCATTTCTGGCCAAAAGAAGTTACTAGTATCAAACGTGGACCTTAACTTCAGGGAGAAATTTCTGAGAACGTACGTTCGCAGCACATCACTGCATGGTAGTGAAACACGGACTATGGGAAAACCGGAACAGAAGAGAATCGAAGCATTTGAAATGTGGTGCTACAGACGAATGTTGAAAATCGGTTGTACTGATAAGGTAAGGAGTGAGAAGGTTCTGTACAGAATCGGAGAGGAAAGGAACATGTGGAAAATACTGGCAAGGAGAAGCGTCAGAATGATAGGACATCTTTTAAGACATCTGTGAGCGACTCCCATGGTACCAGAGCGAGATGTGGGGGGTAAAAACTGTAGAGGAAGACAGAGACTGGAATATATCCAGAAAATAATTGAGGAAGGAGGGTGCAAGTGCTACTCTGAGATGAAGAGGTTGGCACAGGAGAGGAATTCGTGACGGGCCGCTTCAGAAGACAGACGACTCAAAAAAAGAAAAAGAAACCTAGAACATCCAGGCGGTGAAGTAACTGGAACCATATGATCCGCAGCAACGTTCTGAATTTGCTCTTCGGATTCTGATACGGATAGAAGAAGATGACATGTGGCCAGGGAATACTCTGTTGAGTGACGAAGAACTACAGTATACAGTGAATACACAGAACTACAGAAATCGGGGCATTGTTAAACCGCATGTTGTGCATGAAGGCCCATTCCACTCTCCGTATACGAGGTGTATTCACAAGCACCTATATTCTCGAAGGGTTCTTCGCTGAAGAGAATACACCCAGAGGGCTTGTCAGGTGTACTGTGATGTCTGAACGTTACCGAGACCTCCTTGTACAGCACGTGACTCCTGCTTTGGGAGTGTGAAACTGTGGGGAAACCACAGTTTTCATGCAAAATGGGACAACTGCGAGCAACTATTGATCACGTGGTTTTACAGATGCAGCATCCCGTCGACGTCTCCGGTACACATGTTCAAAAAAAATATGTAAGAGGCGATTAATAATAAAATCAACATTATTGCCCATTTCATGCTAGCCCTTTGCTGCCCGCGTCCTGCTCCTAATCTATCACATATGGAATCACTTCTATACATTATTGTTACGTTCACAGCGCCAAAATTAGAACTTATTTTTTGCAGCATGATTCGGTTCCGTAATAACGCATTAGAATATCCAGCAAGATTCGCATCATCGATAATTTCACCCACAATGGCTGAGTAGCTGCAATTTAATATAACCACCCAGTACTTTCAGGAAAGATTTCCAAGTACTTAAATTCATATCAAATGCTCACAAAATTCAGTTATCTCAGAAACGCTTTTCTTGCCGTAGCCAAAGGCCTTGCAGCACTGGCAACCCGGTTTCCGTCAGGTCACCGAAGTTGAGCACTGTCGGGTTTCGTTAGTACTTGGATGGGTCACCGTCTGGGTTGCCGAGTGCTGTTGGCATGTGGGGTGCACTCAGCCCTTATTGGGCCAACTGAGGAGCTACTTGACTGAGAAGTAACGGCGCCGGTCACAAAAACTAGCGGCTGGCCGAGTGTTGTGCTGACTACATGCCCCTCCATATCTGCATCCAGTGACGCCTAAGGTCTGAAGACGACACGGCGGCCGGTCGGAACCGTTGGGCCTTCAAGACCTGTCCAGACGATGTTGTTGTTGTTGTTTGCCATAAAAGCTCTGCATTTCATATCTCCATCTACGTTCACACTCCGCAAGCCACCATACAGTGCATGGCACAGGTACCTTGTACCACAATAGTCATACCCTTTCCTGTTCCAGTTTCAAACAGACCGGACGAACAACGACTGCCTATATTCCTTCATATGTGCCCTAATTTCTCTTATCTTCGCGGTTCTTACGCCAAATTTACATTGGCGGGAGTAGGATCGTCCTGCAGTCAGCCACAAATGCTGGTTCTTTAAATTTTCTCAGTAGTACTTTCCGAAAAGAATGTCATCTTCCTTCCAGGGATTCCCATGTAACTTCACGAAGCATGTCCGTAATCTCGCGTGTTAATCGAAACAACCTGTAACAAATTCGCAGCGCACCTGTGAATTGCTTCAACGTCTATCTTTAATCCGACCTGGTGGGGATCCCAAATGCTCAAGCATTGTTCAGGTATGGAAGGCACAAGTGTTCTTTCTATACGCGGTCACCTTTATAGGTGAGCTGCAATTTCCTACTATTCTCCCAATAAACCAAAGTCCTTCCTGCTGCCTACCTTACGTGTTTGGTCCGTCTCCCATTACCTTGCAACGTTACGACTACCACACCACTAAAAATATATCTGAACATTACAAGACTGGTTTTCCCGCTCATCTGCATTAGCTTCCATTGTTCTAAGTTTAGAGAAAGCTGCCACTCATCACACTAAATACGAATTTTGTCGCCTAAGCCATCACGTATCCTCCCACAGTCACTCGACGACGATACGTTCCATACACTACAGCGTCATCAGCAAACAGTCACAGATTACTGCCTATCCTATCCGTCAGATCATATACGAACATATGGAAAAAGAGCGATCCTATCACCCTTTCCTGGTGCTTTTCTTGCCATAGCCAAGGGCCTTGCAGCAGTGGTAACGCCGGTTTCCGTCAGGTCACCAAACTTAGGCACTGTAGGGTTTCGTTACTACTTGGATTGGTCACCGTCAAATCCGTTGTCTCTCTACTACGACCTTTATCAGTAGTTTTACTGCAGAAATTGCAACACTCATCGAATATTTTTAGTGTCTCATTTTCTAATCTAAATCATCCTGCATCGATTGAATTAATTGTGTCATATTTAGTAATCATTTGTATTAATCGCTCACGAAGTGGTCAGAAGCTATTTCTGTGACACTTGAAGCTGCTGTGGCTGTGCGTAGCTTACGATCTGCGCCAGCCGACGAAGGTAGCACTTCTCCTGGTCGCGTCACGGCATAATTTAAAACGACGGTCCAATTAACTGGCGCGCCAGTGTCGCTCTGGCCACTTCATCACCGCAGCGAGTGACAGGTTGAAACGCGCAGACTATTATCGCGCGTTGCTCATCGCCGGTGAGAAATTCGTGATCCGGCAGCTGCGGCTACTGGCGCCATCCTGCTCAACTCCCGAAGCGGGTGGCCAGTCACGGTGCTTTCCCAGACCCGAATAGAGCGGCTGGCTTCCTTTTTACTGCCGGCTGGCGCCCGCCTGGCGCCAGTCCGCTGCCGCCAGTGGCCTACAGTACTTGTGCAGCTGTCCCCCGCTGTAACAAACGATGTGGCCCATGTGTACCGGTACTGCCGTCTCCTCACACACGTATCATTCTACACAGGATCTGGCTGCTTGCTGACGCTTACCCTCCTAGTACGATGGTCTGCCTTACTTGTTTAATTTTTACATTTCCGGGACAGACTAATGAGAGGCACTCTGGAGTTGGAACGCTTCCCACGGTCCAGAGGCACACAGCTTTTAACGGCACGTCTGCTACTTGTTAATATTAGTTACGATGACACGGATCAGGAGTAAGAGGTCGGAATGTAGTATGCAGCTCACACTTTCACATGTACAGAAAAATTTATTAAACGACTGGTTTCGAGTGTCAAGTCTCAGCTTTTAAGTTTTCTTCAAACGAAACCTGAGATTACTAGCAAACTTCACGTCGTTCATGCTGGACTGTGGTTTGAAAAATGTGATTGTTTGTGAGATAAAAGACAAAACAATTATTTGTGTCAGTGACTTTTTATTTTCTCCCAGGCCGCGTTTAGAGGGCTTGATTTCACTTTCAAGTAAGTCTTTTGCTCTGTGTGCTGTTGTCCTTGAAGCGTGTAGTGGGAGAAAATAAATTGACTCACACAGATAATTGTTTAAATTATTTCTTAATTTGAAAACTGTGGAAGACAACTCGTACAGGTTGCACCACAATTAGTGTCGAAAAGTAACGAACGCGAAAATGTACGAAAATAGAAACGAAAGTGTTCTTCTAAACGTGGGTTCACAAATAAGCTGTTGCGGAGTGAAAGGTGCCCAGCTCTCATACTACCCTTGAAAACGGGTAGTTAATGAAGTTATTTTAGTGCAGGAAGCTTCAGTTTTGCACTTCGAATTAATTTGAGAGTAAATGTCACTAATGATTGCGTGTATTTAGGCAGCTTCCTTTTTGGCTGTTTACTGAATCGAAGAAAGTAATCTTCGTGTACTGCTGACATAGACAATACATTCCATAGTCATGAAAATAACAGCGAAATCAAACTTTGTCCTGTGTAATAGCAAATAACCATAATTGAGCATAGCCGATAATTCACCAGTCCCGAGTTGTAAGCACGCTAAACCAGTTCCTCCTTCACACTTCGTTATATACACACAGGCTAGGCCATGCTATCAAAACCAAAGATACATGTGTGTCAGAGTAGTCACATAATAGGAAAATATAAATTCTGAGGTAAAGTGTTGTACTGTACATCAGAAGGTACATCTACATCCACATGGATACTCTGAAAGTCACATTTAAGTGTCTGGCAGAGGGTTCATCGAAAAACCTTCACAGTTCTCTGTTATTCCAATCTCGTATATTGCGCGGAAAGAACGAACAACTATATCTTTCTATGCGAGCTCTGATTCACTTATTTTATCATGGTGATCACTTCTTCCTATGTAGGTCGGCTTCAACAAAATATTTTCGCATTCGGAGGAGAAAGTTGGTCATTAGAATTTCGTGAGATGATTGCTCCGCAGCGAAAAACGCCTTTGTTTTAACGACATCCATCCCGTATCCTGTATCATTTCAGTCACACTCTCTCCTCTACTTCGCGATAATACAAAATGTGCTGCCCTTCTATGAACCTTTTCGATGTACTCTGTCAATCATACATGGTAAGGATCCCACACCCCGCAACAGTATTCTAAAAGGGGTCGGACAAGTGGATTGTAGGCAGTCTCCTTAGTAGGTCTGTTACATTTTCTAGGTGTCCTGCCAATAAAACACAGTCTTTGGTTATCCTTCCCCACAACATTTTCTATGTGTTCCTTCCAATCTAAGTTGTTATTAATTGTAATTCCTTGGTATTTAGTTAAATTTACGGCATTTAGGTTTGACTGATTTATCGTGTAACCGAAGCTTAACGGATTCCTTTTGGCACTCATGTGGATGACCTCACACTTTTCGGTATTTAGGGTCAACTGCCAATTTTCACACCATACAGATATCTTTTCTAAATCATTTTGGAATTTGTTTTGATCTGCTGATGACTTTACTAGTCGATAAGGGACAGCGTCGTCTGCAAACAGCCTAAGACGGCTGCCCAGATTGTCTCCCAAATCGTTTATGCAGATAAGAAACAGCAAAGGGGGAATAACACTACCTTGGGGAACGCAGAAATCACTTCCGTTTTACTCGATGACTTTTCGTCAGTTATTACGAGCTGGGACCGCTCTGACAAGAAATCACGAATCTAGTCACATAACTGAAACAATATTGCATAAGCACTCAATTTCAGTACAAACCGCTTGTATGGTACAGTGTCAAAAACCTTTCGGAAATCCAGAAATACGGAATCAATTTGACATCCCTTGTAAATAGCACTCAACACTTCATGCGCGTAAAGAGCTAGTTGTGTTTCACAAGAACGATGTTTTCTAAATCCGTGTTGACTGTGTGTCAATAGACCGTTTTCTTCGAGGTAATCCGTAATGTTCGAACGCAATATATGTTCCAAAACCCTGCTGCGTAATGCCGTTAATGATATGGGCCTGTACTTTAGTGTATTATTCCTACTACCTTTCTTGAATATTGGTGTGACCTGCGCAACTTTCCAGTCTTTGGCTACGGATCTTTCGTAGAGCGAACGGTAGTATATGATTGTGAAGTATGGAGCCATTGCATCAGCATACTCTGAAAGGAACCTGATTGGTATACAGTGTGGACCAGAAGACTTGCTTTTATTAAGTAATTTCAATTGTTTCACTACTAGTAAAGGTAAAATTTATACGTTATTTCAAAATATCATTTGTGTTAATACACTACTGGCCATCAAAATTGCTACACCAAGAAGAAATGCAGATGATAAACGGGTATTCATGGACAAATATATTATACTAGAACTGACATGTGATTACATTTTCACGCAATCTGGGTGCATAGATCCTGAGAAATCAGTACCCAGAACAACAATTTCTCGCCGTAATAACGGCCTTAATACGCCTGGGCATTGAGTCAAACAGAGCTTGGATGACGTGTACAGGTACAACTGCCCATGCAGCTTCAACACGATACCACAGTTCATGAAGAGTAGTGACTGGCGTATTGTGACGAGCTAGTTGCTCGGCCACCATTGAACAGACGTTTTCAATTGGTAGAGATCTGGAGAATGTGCTGGCCAGAGCAGCAGTCGAACATTTTCTGTATCGAGAAAGGGTCGTACAGGACCTGCAACATGCGGTCGTGCACTATCCTGCTGAAATGTAGGGTTTTGCAGGGATCGAATGAAGGGTAGAGCCACGGGTCGTAACGCATCTGAAATGTAACGTCCACTGTTCAAAGTGCCGTTAATGAGAACAAAAGGTGACCGAGACGTGTAACCAATGGCACCCCATACCATCAGGCCGGGTGATACACCAGTATGGCGATGACCAATACACGCTTCCAATGTGTGTTTACCGCGATGTCGCCAAACACGGATGTGTCCATCACGATGCTGTAAACAGAACTTGGATTCATCTGAAAAAACGACGTTTTGCCATACGTGCACCCAGGTTCGTCGTTGAGTACACCATCTCAGGCGCTCCTGTTTGTGATGCAGCGTGAAGGGTAACCGCAGCCACGGTCTCCGAGCTGATAGTCCATGCTGCTGCAAACGTCATCGAACTGTTCGTGCAGATGGTTGTTGTCTTGCAAACGTCCCCATCTGTTGACTCAGGGATCGAGACGTGGCTTCACGCTCCGTTACAGCCATGCGGATAAGATGCCTGTCATCTCGACTGTTAGTGATACGAGGCCTTTGGGATCCAGCACGGCGTTCCCTATTACCCCCCAGAACCCACCGATGCAATATTCTGCTAACAGTCATCGGATCTCGAATAACACGAGCAGCAATGTCGACATACGATAAACCACAATAGCGATAGGTTACAATCCGACCTTTATCAAAGTCGGAAACGTGATGGTGCGCATTTCTCCTCCTTACACGAGGCATCAGAACAACTTTTCACCAGGCAATGCCGGTCATCTGCTGTTTGTGTATGAGAAATCGGTTGGAAACTTTCCTCATGTCAGCACTTTGTAGGTGTTGCCATCGGCGCCAACCTTGTGTAAATGCTCTGAAGAGTTAATCATTTGCATATCACAGCATCTTCTGCCTGTCGGTTAAATTTCGCGTCTGTAGCACGTCGTTCCGTGGTGTAGCAATTGGCCAGTAATGTATATTCAGTTATTGTTTTTATTCAAATCCGTTCTAAATCTAATGCAGCGTACCTGAATGACTCTCCTTCTCGAAGCTACAGCATTTTATCTTCTGAGTATACATAGAAAAATACTCACATAAACCCAATATAAGAAAGCAGCCCGTAAAAGACGAAAAGTTGAACAGAAATAATAAGCTCCAGGGTTTTACTGATGTTGAACCTTGTTACAATTTCCTGAAAGTAACAATTTAATTTGACAGGTAGTTTTATAATGATTTTAGTGCCCAATGTGGCAGTGCGGCTAAATAATACTGACTATGAACTAGTAAAGTTACTAGTTAATGCTGGTATTACTTGTATAGGGGGGGGGGGATACAATTGGACATAAAGATGTGTATATAACCACACCCCGTGACGAATACGCCACGTGTACACCCGCCTCTTGATCCACACCTGTTCAGAGCGTAGTGCGGGCTGCGTTAATGTGAGTGGAGCAGTGCAAAGGGGACGATGGTACGAACAGTGGAGCAGCGGGTGTTCGTTGTGGAAAGTTACGTGACAACAAGGTCTTGGAAATGGTGCAGTCGGTTGTTTGCTGAGAAGTTTACTGGTGTCAAAGTGCCAGCAAAGACTGCCTTGCAACGCTTAGTTCGTAAAAGACGTCAGAAAGGATCTGTTTTGAACAAGTCACATAACATTCGAAACGTGGCCGCAGACCAGAAAATGTGGCTGCCGTTCGCCAGAAAATGCATCAGAGTTCCACGGAATAAGTCCAACGCCTGTCGCGAGAGACCGCCATATCAGGTCGATTGTGCGGACGAATATTCGCACCTGCAACTGCATGCCTACCGAGTGTCTGTTGTACATGCATTAAAAACCAGCAGATGCTCCTGAGCAGCTTAGTTTCGAGTGTGGCTGTTCACTGAGACAACAATGAATGGCTTGGACATGTATCTGTTCTTTTGTCTCTGATGAAGCCTCGTTTCACCTAAGTGGTTATGTCAGCTCACAGAATCATAGTTTGTGGGTGGCGGAAAATCCGCATAACTTCCAGGAAACTCCACCGCATGATCAGAAGGTTGGGTTCGGTATGCAGTGTCTGCATGCCGCATTATTGGTCCCATCTTCGGCGCGTTACATTGCCAACTTTTTGAAGCCATTTGTGGCAGCATTAAGGGAGGGGGAAAAGAGTTACAGATACTTCCAACAGGATGGGGCAACTGCCCATGCTGCCGGCCGAACCTTGGAGCACATCTTCACGCATAACACATTCCTTAGCAGAGGTCAGTCTGGTCGCCCCTTGTAAGAGGTCCGAGCAGATGTAATTTCGATGTATTGCTCATGCGCCGCCTACGATATGCAAGGTATAAGGGAATCTCTGACCAGAGAGCAGTGTTGACTGCAGTAGGAACTGTGTAGCTGTAGCAGTAAGTTATTGCTAGTCTGCAGTCTGCTCTGGTGTGTCGTGTTGGGTGGCTGGTCGCGGTGCAGCGATGTCGGAGCCTGAGCATTATTGTATAAGGTAAAAAGTAGCCTCGCGCATATGTAGTAATGTCATCTCAAGTCCCAAGTAAATGTTTTAAAAATCACGTAATAATAATCTTTCTCATAAAAAGTAACTTTTTAACAACCATTCATTTCAATTTAAAGAATTTACTAATTTCTCCCATCCATTATCGTCCCGATTGTTGCAAAAGAAAAATCAGTTGCTTCCTTTCATAAATGACAAATCTATCGGCCAGCATTGCACAGGGCTGTGCCAAAAAAATTTATCGTAAGAGCAGATATATATGCGTTATCCAGCGACTTCATTGAGGTAAGAATTTTTCTCTTTTTTATTCAGAATGATCTTTCAGGGCCATGACGCAGCACTGCTGACGTCCAAAATTTACCAGGTTAAATTCACAGTCAATTATTGAAAAGTTATAAGTGAGCGACAATTTAATTGAGAGGTTTGTTACATTGTATTATTACCAGGTTACGGAAATTATTTTGTTGGGACATTACACTGAATGTGAACGACATAATTATAATTTTTTTACTGTTGAGAAGTTTAGGAATTTTTCTGTTTTGAGGTTACGCAAAAATGTGAATGAATTTTGTGGGGAGGTTAAAATGTGAATAAAATTTTGTAGGGAGGCTTCTAAATGTGAATAAATATTTTGTGGGGAGGTTACACCCTCTAGCTGGCCACGCAGGTCACCTGATCTGTCAGTGTGCGATTGCTTTGTGTGCAGAGTCCTCACGTCTAAGGTGTATCGCAATTGCCCTCGTAGTCTTCAAGAACTGTAGCAGAACATTTAGAATGAGGCTGCAGCAATTCCAGCAGTCCAGCTTCTATCCGCCTTCAGCAACTTGCTGACCAGAGCCCAAACGTGGCAAGAAATTAATGATTGTCACTTTCAACATCTGCTACAGTCACGTTAATACTTTATTTCCTTTCCTCTGCTGTGTTTCTTTGTACCCCTGAACTCTGTTCTCTGGGCCACTTTCATTTGCCCCACCCTGTACTAATGCATTTGCTGCCTCTAATAGTGGCATTAGTACAAGGTGTGCAACTTTGCTCCCGCCGTTTGCCGATAGGTGGCGACAACGGTAAGTAGCGGTCGAAAGAAACAGATCGCAGACGTCAGGCAGTTAGCTTGGACCCGGTCAACAGAACCTCATTTAAACAGTAGTCGATCTGTGTCTGCATCGTAAAGTTGTTCTTAATTGAAAATGTCAGTTTACGAGCCTAATTCTTGTCATTTGCGGGAGGTGTTACTGTTTTGTTTCAGTACGAAGAAAACAGCGCTTAAGTCTCATCGAGTGCTCTCAAGTACGTATGGTAAGGACGCTATTAGTGAAACAGCGTGTCGTGGGTGGTTTCAACGCTCCAAGAACGGTGATTTTAACGTCGTAGACCAGCATAGTGGTGGAAGATGCAGTATTGGAGACATTGGTGAGTCAATACTCTCGTCAAACTCAAGAAGAATTGGCACGATTAGTGGGAATGACACAGCAAACCATATCAAAACGTCTCAAGGCTATGGACATGATTCAGAAGTCCCGTGTGAGCTTAAACCAAGAGACGTTGAACGGTGTTTGTGTGTTTGTGAACAGTTGCTTCAGTGGCAAAAATGGAAGGGATCTATGCATCGCATTGTGACCGGGGACGAAAAATGGGTTCATTACGATAACCTTAAATGCAAATAATCAGAGGGTTGTCCCGGCCATGCTTCCACGTCGGCGGCGAAACCGAAAATTCACGGCTCCAAGATCATGCTCTGCATTTAGTGTGACCAGCTCGGCATCGTGTACTATGAAGTGTTAAAACCAAGTGAAACAATCGCAGACGCTAGTTATCAAACGCAATTAATGCGTTTGAGCAGAGCTTTAAAAGACAAAAGGCCGCAATACAGCGAGAGGCACGATAAATTGATTTTGCAGCATGACAACGCTCGACCCCATGTTGCAGAAGAGGTCAAAACGTACTTGGCAACGTTAAAATGGAAAGTCCTCCTCCACCCTCCGTATTCTCCAGCCATTGCTCCCTCTGACTATCACCTGTTTAGATCAATGGCGCATGGCCTGGCTCACCAACACTTCCGATCTCATGAAGAAGTCACAAAATGGATCGATTCGCGTATGGCTTCAAAAGATGAACAATTTTTTGACGCGGGATTCGTACACTGCCCGGAAGATGGGACAAAGTAGTGCTCAGCGATGGAAAATACTTTGAATGATACATGTGTTACCAATTTGTTTCATTAAAGCCTCAAATGTAGAGGAAAAAACGACGGAAGCAAAGTTCTACACCTTGTATTAATAACAATGACTGTAATAACGATAATGATAGTGACAGATATAAAAAGAATTTATAGGTGTACAAAAAAGATGTTATCTGATACAGCGAGTTCCGAGGAAAGGAAATTTAAGGAGGCTACACCATCCAAGTATACTGGCAAAAGAGGAAGCTATAGTTGAGGAGAAGAGTATACGACGGTAACGACTACGTACAGGGACAGTAGTGACCTTTATTTACTGCTTTAGAAGATGTGTCATTAGCTGCCTTCTGAAGCTGAGATGTTACTCCAGTTCTCAAATATAATGCGGGAGGTTATACCAGAGTCCGGTTCCTGACGCTGAAAAGGACTTGGAAAAAGTGGCTAAACGATGGAGTACGACAGAAATGATTTTACTCTGATGGGAACGGGTGTATCTGCCACGTTGTTCAAATAAGAGTGTTACTGTCGAGGAGAGATGTGAGGAACAGTGTTCGCTGTTAAGACAATAGAGAAGACAGTGGGTATGGAAATCACTGTGCTTGTCTGCATGCAGCCAGGATAGCTGTGCATATGGTGGTGAAATGTGATCAAAGAGTCGCTCATCACAGATATAACGAACACAGACATTCATACCCAGTCCCAGGCGCCTTGAGATTTCCTGACAAAGGCCGTGCAGTATAACATCGTTGTAATCAATAACTGGAAGTATGAGTTGCGACAGTAAAAGCAGTAGATGAGTTTTCCTAATTGGGCTGATAAATAAGTGACGATGGACGAAGTAGAGAGGAAATAAATTGCGGAATGGCTACAGCAGCAAAAAGAAAATGGAAAAAATTGTTACTATCGAACATAAATATAAATATGAGGAAGTATTTTCTGAATATATTTGTAATGTAGCCTTGCCCCTAAATAAAATGTGGACAAACGCTTCAAATAATGGATAGATCGGGTAGCTAAACAGGAGGTACTGAATCGGGTTGGTGAAAAAATTATTTATGGCCCAATTCGATAGAAATAAGGAATATCTTAACAGCACCGATGCTGGAGCTTCAAGGAACAATTAATTTGGCAGTTGAGGGATGATTGTGGAGGGAGGTTATTGCTTGACTGTCGTTAGTAGGTTAAAATGGTTTGTAGCAGTCACTCACATATGAAGAGGCCCTCACGGACTTACTAGCGTGCAGAGGTGCACCAGACTGTCTTCGGTCTGAAACGACAACACAACACAATTACGTAACTCACTTAGTAGAACTCTATCTAAAACTGTGTTAGTAATGACAAAGTACAGAGCTAAAGTAACATATAAGACAAGGAAAATAAACTTAGCAGACAACTGAGCAATAAGGTGCTGGTACTCTCTTTTGTATCAACTTCGTTATTCAAAGATATTCCGTATTGTGTTTGGTGTAAGGAGAGTGGCGTCTGATATCAAGTGACCTGCTACTGCACAGTTGTTTATTCAACTGCAGTGTCCTTAGTTCCACGCATGCACGATAAGGGATGTCTTTGCCTACTGCAGCCACAGTTGGTGACTGCACTAACAAATCTCTCCTCTGTCCTATCATCCTTTTATATTCTCCTTAAAACAAAAAAATAATTGTATTTAAACTTCAAATTATTTTTATTTTAAAAACGTATTATTCCTTATAAAAATGTTGCAAATAAAAACAAAACAAAAAGAAAACTACAAGAAAGATGACAAATGAATACCGTAGGATGTACGACCTGTCTTAAAACATCAAATAACAGGTCTTTAAATTTGCAATAAATAAAATTTGAAAACTAAAAAAAAGTACAGCAATCTCCACAGGAAGAAGGCGTCAGCTCTTCTTTGGTGATTAACAGATTAAGATAATATTTGTTGCTTTACATACTGTTTTAAGCTACATTATTATTTTATGACTATTATAACTTTAGATACTGGTTTACATTGTAAACTCTTTGTAAATTCTTGATAAATTCTTTCTATGCTATTCGTTTTGTAAATAAAAACCGGTTTTTCTTGCTGCCATGAGTTTTATTTCTTCCAGAAGCGTTTTGCCTTATACTTTAAGGTGTCTTCAGTGGGATCTGGAATGATAGTTTTATTTTGATATGTGATATTTGTAGATTATAAAGTAGTTCACGTCTCATTTTTTACGTAAATGAGTGCTTACTTACAGTTCTTCGTGTTTTTGGTCAGCATCTGCGTTTCCTCTCAGCTTTCCGAACTTTTTTCTTCACAATTTTCATAATGTTCGCCCTTATTGTGGTGGAACCCTGTTCGTCTTCTGTGACAAGCTGTAGATATTTGATCGAAAACTGTGATCTAAGTCGTAACTTCTGTGAGTTCACTTCATGCCTCATCCTGTTTGGTTTGTTTAGGTACATGTTCCCAACGTAATAAGGTATACGAGGTGCGACAATAAAGTAATGAGCCTGCTCAGTCATGAGTTATGTTGTAATAAGTTAACGTGTTTGTGTCTCTCGTCACGGAAATGGAATTGCATAAAATTGTGCAATGGTATGCCATTTATTTTTGCGTTAAATTGGGTGAAAACGCGATGAAAACTTACGGTAAGCTTCAGAAGGCTTTTTGAGAGGAGGTTATTTCAAGAGCTCAAGTTTTTCGTTGCCATAAAATCTTTAGTGAAGGCAGAAAGAATGTTGAAGATGAAGACCGTAGTGGACGACCATCAGCCCCACGGACGGATGTCAACTTGGCCAGGGTGCGTGACCTCGTACGATCTGATGGAAGATTATCGATGAAAATGATCGCAGAAGACCTGAACATCAATCGAGAAACGGTTCGTCTAGTAATAATTGAAGACCTTGGTATGAGAGAGATTTGTGCAAAAATGGTCCCCAAAAATCTCACACCACAACAGCGAGAAACACGGAAAAATGTGGCAGCCGATCTATTAGAGCAAACAGAAATCAAATCAGAATTGTTGAGCCGTGTTATCACTGGTTTTTTCAGTACGATCCAGAGACAAAACGCCAATGTTAGCAATGGTGCTCAAAGAGAACACCCAGACCAAAAAAACTCGCATGTCGAAGTCAAAAGTGAAATGCATGCTTGTGTGTTTCTTTGATTCCAAGGGAATTGTTCATATAGAGTGTGTGCCTCCCGGACAAACAGTTAACCAATATTACTATAAAGAAATTGTAGAAAGACTTCGTAAAAGAGTTCTTCACGTCCGTTCCAACATTGCTGGTAGTTGGATTCTGTATCACGATAATGTGCCATCCCATATTACTCTGTCAGTAAAGCAATTTTTAACCTCAAAACAAATTCCAGTACTATCACAACCACCTTATTCACCAGATATCGCTCTGTGGACTTTTTTCTATTTTCAAGAGTCAAAACGGCGGTCAAGGGACACCATTTTTAAACAACAAAAGATGTCCAAAAATCTGTGATGAGGGTCTTGGAGGATATTATACAGGAGATGAGTTCCAAATATGTTACCATCAATGGCAGAATCGCTGGAAAAAGTGTGTGCAGTCAGAAGGCAAGGATGGAGCAATAAACTTGACTAAAACATTAAGCAACATTTTTTTTTCACATCAGTCTCATTATTGTCGCGCACCTCGTATACCGAAAACTTAGTCTTCTCATTTTTGTTACGCTTATCCCTCCTTCTCTGTGTGTGTGTGTGTGTGTGTGTGTGTGTGTGTGTGTGTGTGTGCGTGTAAGAGAGAGAAAGAGAGTATATGTACGGTTTTTTTGTGTGAGTGGGTGGAATGGTGGGTGGGCGTGACTGGTTATTCAGTGCCAGTTGTAGAATGCTGAATATGAATGTAAAAGCTGTCAGAGAATTGTTGGAAGTTTTGGTGTTCAGCTGGGCTGCTTTGTAGTATAGATGTTTTGTGGAGCGAAAAGGGGGTTGAGTGGGATTCTTATTATTGTGCTAATAATCTTCTTTTGGAGTGTTACTCTATTATTTTATCTATTAGCGTAAACAACGAGTTGTTTGGCATAAGTACTTGATCAACATTTTTTTTTTCTGCTTTGCTGTTCTGAATGTGGCAATTTTCTTGCAGGTTTAGGAGGTGTTTTTTATTGTTGATTCTGTTTTCATGTCATCTTCGCTAGAAGTTGGTTTGTGATTGTTTTCTCTTACATGTTCTGCAAATGTGGAGTGGTTTGTCCCATACTTATAGGCTCCCATGTGTTCTTCGAATCTGACACCAAATGTTCTGCCTGTTTGTCCTACTTATCAGCGTAACACTGTAATCAATATATATGCCTGCTTTCTGGTATACGTTTCTGTCTCTTGTCAGTTTTGGGGTGTATTTTTGCATCAATTGTCTCTTGTGGCCGGCAGCTGTCGCCGAGCGGTTCTAAGCGCTTCAGTCCGGAACGGCGCTGCTGCTACGGTCGCAGGTTCGCATCCTGCCTCGGGCATGGATGTGTGTGATGCCCTCAGGTTAGTTAGGTTTAAGCAGTTCTAAGTCTAGGGGACTGATGACCTCAGATGTTAAGTCCCATAGTGTTTAGAGTCATTTGAACCATTTGTCTCGTGTGTGTGCTATGTTTATGTCCTGTCTTTTGAACATGTTGGTGATTTCATATGTGAGTTTGCGTTTTGAGGTCATTGTGTACCACCTTATGTTTTCTCTTATATTTTCCTGATTATGTGTAACTGCTCTGGTACAGCGTGTTTGTGATTGCATTTGGTTATGTTGTGTTGTTGTCTGTGGTTCCGTGTTTTCTGCTTACATTTTACTTTCAATTTTGTTGTTTAGCTTTCTCATTATGGTACTCTTATAACCGTTGTTTTCGGCTGTCTGCATTATTATGCTGAGTGGTGCTATGCTGAGGCTGTGGAGCACGTCGAAGTGCTGCTTGCTTTTGTTAGAATGGATGGTGCGATTATTGGGTAATGATAATGTCAGATGCTGTGGGCTTACAGAAAATTTCAAATATATTGTTTTATTATATCCAGAAAGTTAAGATGTCCTAAAATAAAATGAGAAACGCTTCTGGAAATAAGATACGAGGGTTGGAACTTTAACAGTGACAACTATTTATTTGCAGCTCGTACAAAATAGATACGTGATTCAAATTTTTACTGACCGTCAATAGTAACCAGCTTTGTGTATAACCGGTTGCCAGCGATGTGGAAGTCGTAGGATACTCTTAGCAGTGCCAGTTGTGTTGACGGTTCGAACGGTGGGGTCTATCGTCCGACGAATTTGTAGCAGTTCTGAAGCGAATACCGTGAAGCGTTTCCTTCAGTTTAGAAATCGAGTTGAACTTACGAGGGCTTAAGTCAGGGGAGTGCAGTAGGCGGTATAGCACTTAGCAGCTCCATCAGTCAGCTTGCACTGTACGTGCTTGAGCAATGTCCTGCAAAATGATGGTCAGGCCTCGCAGAAAGTATCGTCACTTCTGTCTCAATGCTGTTCATTGTTGGAACACAACCTACGGCATGCTTAGAGACAGAACTGATGACACTTTCTGCAGGACTTGACCATCATTTTGCAGGACATTGCTCAAGCACGTACAGTGCAAGCTGTTACTGATTTGACTGACTGATGGGGCTGCTAAGTGCTATACCACCTACTGCACTCCCCTGACTTAAGCCGTCGTGAGTTCAACTCGATTTCTAAGCTGTAGCAAAGCCTTCACGGCATTCGCTTCAGAACTGCTGGAAATTCGTCGGACAATAGACCGCGCCGCTCGAACTGTCAACACAACTTGCTCTTCCACACAGCTGGCAACGGTTTATACATAATGCTGGTGACTACTTTGAAGGTCAGTAAAACTTTGAAACATATCTATTTTGTACGAGCTGTAAATAAATAGTTGCCACTATTGAAGTTCCGACCCTCGTACATGGGAATAAGAAAAGACGGTTTTATTTACAATATGAATATTTCCGCTCTTGCTTTCTATACTCTTTCTGAAACCTCTGTGACAAAGCAGTAGCTGTACTGGTAACCGCAGTCATTTGGTGTAAAGTTCGCGCGTTAAAGTTACCAAACTTAAATTTTTTTCATGTTGCAGGGAACATCATCTTTTTTTCCCAACTTTATCCTATTTCCACATGGGGTCAGCCTGTTAATCTGGGTTTGACCAGATGCCCTTCCTGTGCCTCATCATCCCATTACACCCACCCTCCCAGGGTTTTGTCTACCCATATGTCTGCTTCTAGTGTCATATCATGTGGAAACGTGAGAATGTTTCATCGTCGTTATTCCCCCGGGAAGATTTGATTCGGAGCCGAAACGGTTTCTAGAATCCAAGAAGGGCATGCTGTAGCGTGCGGCTGTCCGGGCGGTGTTTTAAGTTTAAATAAAACAAAAATGGTACAATGGAAGCTATTCGTGCAGACAGACAGTACCACACATGACAGTTATCAAATATTTCAAATACGAACACAACCAGAACTTTATTCCTCCAAAAGTATAATAATTTAAACTTAAACACATAAAATACAAACAGAAAAATTATATTTTACTTTCACCAGAGTATCATAGCTGGGACTTAATAATTGAGTGACAAACTCAAGCGATATGGTCAATAAGTTTTTGTAGCATTCTGAGTCCACACGATTCCACTTATCCTTAACGACATTCCAGAGATGTTCCTTACTTGTTATGTGAACTATGCAGATACATCTGTCCACTTCATCCTAGACCATTTCAAATGGATTACAATCAGGGCTTTGAGACGACCACACCATATCTTTCAGTACCTTTTATTTTTCCTCTGATGCAATGCACTTCTTGCAGAACGCCGAAGATGTTCCCGGTCATAATCTTGTTGTACTGTATGCTCTTCCACTGTTAAGCGCAAACCACATGTTGTATGATACTGAAGTATGCCGAGGTAGTGCTTCTGAGTCACACACCCTTCTATTTTCACATTGTTGCCAACTTTATCTCCTACAAAAGACCCCTAGACTATAAAACAACCCCCACTGTGTCTAACTGTAGGTAGAATGCACTGCTGAGCCACCATTTCTCCTTCAGGAGTGCTAGTTATGAAACGTTCGCAGGAGAGCTTCTGTGAAGTTCGCAAGGTAGGAGACGAGGTACTGCAGAAGTGAAGGTGTGAGGTTGAGTCCTGAGTCGTGCTTGGATAGCTCAGACGGTAGAGCTCTTGCCCGCAAAATATCAAGTTCGAGTCTCTGTCCGGCACATAATTTTAATCTGCCAGGAAGTTTCAAATCAGCGTACAATCCGCTGCAGAGTGAAAATTTCATTCTAAGGGTGATGGTGTGGGTTCTCTTCTTAGGAGGACCCCTTTGTTTGTCATTCGCGGCAGCCTTAAGCACGTTATTCTATGCCCCGTTTTGTTGCCCGTCAGGGCAAGCCATCCTCGGCTGACATTTCGGGTGGCCGAGCGGTTCTAGGCGCTTCAGTCCGGAACCGCGCTACTGCTACAGTCGCAGGTTCGAATCCTGCCTCGGGCATGGATGTGTGTGATGTCGTTAGGTTTAAGTAGTTCTAAGTCTAGGGGACTGATGACCTCAGATGTTAAGTCTCATAGTGCTCAGAGCCATTTGAACCATTTGACATTTCGTCAAGATAATGCCCGCCCACTTACGGTGAGAGGTCCTGCTGCTCTTATTCGTGTGGCCAAACCCTACCTTGGCCAGACAGGTCGCTGGATCTCTCCCCAATTGAGAACGTTTGGAGCATTATGGGCAGGGCCCTCCAACCAGGTCGGGATTTTGACGATGTAACATGCCAACTATTCAGAATTTTGTAAGATATCCCTCAGGAGGATATCCAACAGCCTTGTCTATCAATGCCAAACCGAATAATCGCTTGCTTAAGTGCCAAGGTGGACCTGGACGTTATGGGGGTGCTCCAGTTTGTGAAGCTCCTTCCTTTGAATAAATCATCGAAATTTTTCTGGAATTGTAATCATTTGTTTGTCTGTACACGTATGTCACATCTGCCGGTTTCCATCCCATTCGGATAATTTCTTCGTGGTGCATTTTTTAGTGTATTTGGGTAATTATTCAATGGTTTTGTTGTTCAAAAACGTATTCGCTGGCTACGAATTCCTTGCCGTCAGCTGTATTAAGTATAAATCTACTACCCAACTAAAGCACAGCAAGCACTCCGTCTTCAGGCCACAAGTGCCCCATCGGGACCATCCGACCGCCGTGTCATCCTCTGTTGAGGATGCGGATAGGAGGGGCATGTGGTCAGCACACCGCTCTCCCGGTCGTTACGATGGTTTTCTTTGACCGGAGCCGCTACTATTCGGTCGAGTAGCTCCTCAATTGGCATCACGAGGCTGAGTGCGCCCCGAAAAATGGCAACAGCGCATGGCGGCCGGATGGTCACCCATCCAAGTGCCGGCCACGCCCGACAGCGCTTAACTTCGGTGATCTCACGGAAACCGGTGTGTCCACTGTGGCAAGGCCGTTGCCCCACTACCCAACTAAGACACATGAAAATTTGTGCCGGGCCGGGATTCGAACCCATAGTAGATCTACACCAAATACAGCTGCTGGCAAGGATTCGTAGTCAGCTAATTAATTTCAGAAGGATTTCGTACTCCTGTGGATGTTCAACAGTGTCTGTTCTTTGAGCCATCCACTTAAGGTACACTATGTGATCAAAAGTATCCGGACACCCCGTTCTTAATATTAGGTGCACTATGCTGCCACCTGCTGCCAGGTACTCCATATCAACGACCTCAGTAGTCAGACATCGTGAGAGAGTAGAATGGGGCGCTCCGCGTAACTCACGGACTTCGAACATGGTCAGGTGATAGGATGTCACTTGTGTCAGATGTCTGTAGGCGAGATTTCCACAGTCCTGAACATCCCTAGGTCCACTGTTCCCGATGTGATAGTGAAGTGGAAACGTAAAGGGACATGTACAGCACAAAAGCGTACAGGCTGACCTCGTCTGTTGACTGACAAGAGACGGCCGACAATTGAAGAGGGTCGTAATGTATAGTAGGCAGACATCTATCCAAACCATCCCACAGGAATTCCAATCTGCATTAGGATCCACTGCAAGTACTATGACAGTTAGGCGGGAGAGGAGAAAACTTGGATTTCATGGTCGAGCGGCAGCTCATAAGCCACACATCAAGAAAGTAAATGCCAAACGACGCTTCGGCTGGTGTAAGGCGCGTAAACATTGGACGATTGAACAATGGAAAAACGTTGTGTGGAGTGACGAATCGCGGTACACAATGTGGCGATCCGTTGGCAGGGTGTGGGTATGGCGAACGCCTGAGGAACGTCCATCTACCAGCAGGTGTAGTACCAACAGCAAAATTCGTAGGTGGTGTTGTTATGGTGTGGTCGTGTTTTTCATGGAGGGGGCTTGCACCCTTTGTTGTTTTGCGTGCCACTATCACAGCACAGGCCTACACTGATGTTTTAAGCACCTTCTTGCTTCCCACTGTTGAAGAGAAATTCGGGGATGGCGAATGCATCTTTCAACACGATCGTGCACCTGTTCATGATGCACGGCCTGTGGCGGAGTGGTTACACGACAATAACATCCCTATAATAGACCGGCCTGCACAGAGTCCTGACCTGTATCCTATAGAACACCTTTGGGATGTTTTGGAACACCGACTTTGTGCCAGGCCTCACCGACCGACATCGATACCTCTCCTCAGTGTAGCTGCCATTCCCCAAGAAACCTCCCAGCACCTGACTGAACGTATGCCTGCGGAAGTGGAAGCTGTCATCAAGGCTAAGGATGGGCCAACATCATACTGAATTCCAGAATTACAAATGGAGGGCGCCATGAACTTGTAAGTCATTTTCAGCCAGGTGTCCGGATACTTTTGATCATATAGTGTATTATTGTTGTTTTTTAGTAGTAGAAAATAATCATAGTATTAGAATATTTTAGTGTGAGCATTTCTTTTTTAATTAAGTATGAAGAATAAATAATTACATCTATCGTTACCCATGTAAATGTGAATTCTATGGCTTATTTCAGCTTCTCTGATAACAGCTTGTAACTGTCAAGAATAAATAAATAAACATCCAGGCGGGTCTTTTGGGAAACATGAAAGTTGATGTATAAGTACGCAGGCTTTCACGGTAAATTTTACTGGCGAAATTGTCTCATGTTATCAGCCGATTCGTGACGTCGTGTTGTTGCAATGTTTCTTTGAGTTTTCTACTCGTCATCTTCACCTGAAGAACTCGTCTACGGCTGGTCCCGGCGGAGGTTCGAGTCCTCCCTCGGGCATGCGTGTGTGTGTTTGTCCTTAGTATAATTTAGGTTAAGTAGTGTGTAAGCTTAGGGACTGATGAGCTTAGCAGTTAAGTCCCCTAAGATTTCACACACATTTGAACATTTTTTTTGAACTCGTCTAAACGTTGGATAGTAGGATGCCACGACTCAGCTGAGAACTCTACAAGATTTTATCAACGAAAATTCATGCTTGACTTCCGAAACCGGTCATTTAATTAATTTTGTTGTACAAGTGAGACTGTGAGCTACATACCATTACAACTTTGATTTAACGTATGTAAGAGCATTTTGCTTAGTGTTCCCTCGTCTATTTTTTTAAGTGTATGGCTAATGCACTGTGGGACGCATGCTGTAAAGACTTTCAGCTCTATCTACAAAACAGCAGTTTATTATTGCACTTTGTTTTATTCGATCTGAATACAGATAATATCAAGTAGCGAAGTAGTTACGGGAGGATACGTATACAACTTCGGTGTCTTTCGCAGCAACAAAATTCTCTCGCTATTCACGCCCAATCATATTTGGATTGAAACATCTTTCGGCGACATTCGTCACCTCCATCCTTAGGAGCTGACTGCTGGAACCAATGTGTCTCTTACATGCCAATGATCCGGCGTTCTATTGATGAAGCTACCTAGAGTACCATAAGCAAGAGGAAACACAGAAGATGTACAGTGGAAAGTGAATATCTTCGAAAGCTCGAATTTTTATTCCGACATGACTGGACTTGAACCCTGACGAATTTTTATACAGTGTGAGGGTGACAGAGACCAGCCATCTAGCATATTTCTCACATCTTTTCTGTTCCACATAGCCCTGTTACCATTTTCGAGCAGACTGGAAGTCATGTTTCTCTTGTTGAACGGCATTGCATTGTCACTACACCATTTCGATGATAGGAAGTTACAGAACAACAACAAAGTACAGATGTTAACTTGATTGCGTCGAGAAGGCGTTGCACAAATGAGCTGTTTGTCATTCGTGAGTATCGCACGGAGACCGTCGTAAATTTTACTGCCAGTTTCCCGGACACAAGATTTATTAGCAGGCCAGCGAGCTGTAAAGCAATTCTCATTTAGTGCGGCCGGGCAGTAAACGCAGAGAGTCACAGAGCATGGCGAGGCCGGACATGGCGAGAGGGACGCTGACAAGTAGCTACTGAACGTGCTTGTTTACGCTTACTGCTGTCAGAAATTATTTCATTTTTTATTTATTGTAACTACTACTTCTAGTATTGCTCAACTTCAGACAGCTGAAAATATTTCACATTGCAGTGCATACAGTGGTTCACACATAATTGCATGTGTTCCGTACCAAATACCAGAGACTGTGGGGTCACATTACTTACAAATCTCTATCACTAATATCCACACAGACGTAAATGCAGTCGTAAATTCACACACAAAACGAGTATGAACTGTATCCATCTTATACAGGGTGAAAATTATTTAAACCTACTACCCCGGGATATTGCACGAGACACAGAAACAAATAATTTTTCGAATTTCATCTTTTCCAGTGACGCTTTTTTAAATCGGTAGAGGGAATTTTCTCTGGATGAAAATTAATTCTGGGGGGTTTCATGGGACAATAAAACACTTTTTCTAACGTGTTTTCGTGGGAGGACAAGAAATAACAAAAACAAGTTCTAATTCTTTATTACGAAGACACAACACTAAGGCAACAAAACTACTTCAGTTGCAGTACAGGTTCAAAAATATATCCTTTGACTTGTAAACAGAGGTTATACCGGTGTGTCATGTTCTGTCTAACACAGTCAAAGACTACAGGCGTGTCCTTAATGTCTATTGTTGTCGCTACTATGTGGGCAACGAGATCCTCTTCTGATTCAACTGGTGTTTTGTAAAAAAGGTTACACATCTCTGATTATACAAAAGAAGAGAGAGGGATCAAATCAGGGAATCGAGAAAGGCGTAGTACATGACCAGGAAACTGTCGGTTCAAGATTCGACGCACAGTGTTACTGAAACATGCCGGCGCCCCGTC
Organism: Schistocerca serialis cubense; assembly: GCF_023864345.2. Classification (NCBI taxonomy): domain Eukaryota; kingdom Metazoa; phylum Arthropoda; class Insecta; order Orthoptera; family Acrididae; genus Schistocerca; species Schistocerca serialis. Next base: position 373,623,968 of record NC_064643.1, on the reverse strand, counting down.
ATGCTGTAACATGTGCCGTCTTGTAACGAGTGGCACGTCATACACCAACTCTGGCAATGCTCTGGCGAAGAAATTGTAATAATGTCTGTCATTTAATGACCTAGGTAGGAGGTATGGCCCAGTAAAACAGACACCAACAACATCTGCCCACACATTCATGCAGAACAGCAATTGATGAGCGTGAGTAAATGTCGCACGTGGATTTACCTCATACAAAGCATGCTAACTGTGTATGCTGAAGATCTCATCACGCTCAAACGTTTCTTCATCTGTAAACAGCACACAGGACAGAAATGCAGGCTGCATGATGACTGGTTGTTGTGTGCTGTCCTTAGGTTAGTTATGTTTAAGTAGTTCTAAGTTCTATGGGACTGATGACCATAGATGTTAAGTCTCATAGTGCTCAGAGCCATTTGAACCATTTTTTTTTGTAGGCTGCATTTGACAGTTTTCTCGGTACTACTGCGAAAACTGTGAGTGGGATAATCATCCGGAGCAGCACATGCTGTAAGTCAAATGGGCTAACAACTGGTCATGAAGGACGTTCCTTACATTCGTCTGATTCATTCGCATGTTACGCGCAATTGCACGAGTGCTGGGAGCGATTAAGGCCTCTACGAGTTTAAAAATTGCTCACAGGTACTACGGTATATTGATAAATTTCACTTATGGACCGTCTGACAGCAACTGAATAAAACACAATTTTAGTGCCATACGCGTTTCGCCTTTATTTTCTGCAAGGCATCATCAGTGGCAGGTTGCGTAGAGAGTTTCTTACATATTACGCTCCTGTTGCATTTTTGGTGTTGTTCTTCTTCCTATGAGCGCCAATATGCTGTTTTTCCACATTCCACAGCACTATGCACTGAACGCTTGTTTTTATGCCAATAAAATTGGCACTAAAATTGTGTTTTATTCAGTTGCTGTCAAACGGTCCATAAGTGAAATTTATCAATATACCGTAGTATTACGCGCAGCTGAGGAGGACAGGACCACAAAAGTTGAAGATACTCACAGGTAATTTTGATGTTAGAGAAAAATGTTTGTTTTGATGACTCGTGCAACCTCTCAGAGATTGTCGGTTTAAATAATTTTCACCCCGTACAGCCCACGAGCAAAGACAAAACAAGATTAAACGGCGGTAACATGTTTTCTCACGTTCGTGTTGTCTGCTTAACAGCTGGATAACATGTTAAACACATTGCCACCTATCTTGTGCAAGCCCCTTCAACTCCGAGTAACTACTGCAATCAACATTCTTCTGAATCTGCTTAGTATTTTCATTTCTTGGTCTGCCGTTACAATTTCCGCCCCCACTCTTCCATCCAATACTAAATTCGCGATGGCTTGGTGTGTCAGAATGTGTCCTGTCAAGTTGTGACACAAATTTCTTGTCTCCGCGATTCTATTCAGTACCTCCTCATCAGTTACGTGATCTGCCCATCTAATCTTCAACATTCTCCTGTAGCTCCACATTTCACAAGCTTCTTCTCTTCTTGTCTAAACTGCTTATCGTTCATGTTTCACTTCTATACATGGCCACACTCCAGACAAACAACCTGTAAAAAAAGACTTCCTAACATTTAAGCGATGTAAAATAATTTCTTTTCTTCAGAAATGTTTTCTTGCGATTGCCTACCTACATTTTATATCCTCCCTACTTCGACCATCATCAGTTACTCTGCTGCGCAAATAGCAAAACCTATCTACTACTTTAAGTGTCTCATTTCCCAACATAATGCTCTCAGCATCACCTGATTTACTCCACCTACATTCAAATGCTCTTGTTTTGCTTTTGCTTATGTTCGTCTAATATCCTCCTTTCAAGACACTGTACATTCCGTTCAACTGCTTCTGCAAGTCTTTTACTGTCTCTGGCAGAATTACAGTGTCATTGGCGAACCTTAAGGTTTTTATTTCATCTCCCTGAACTTTAATTCCTAGTCAAAATTTTTCTTTGGTTTCCTTTACTGCTTGATCAATGTACAGACAGAATAACATCGCTGACAAGCTACAATCATCTCCCACTACTTGTTGACCACTGCTTCCCTTCCATGCACCTCGACTCTTATAAATGCCATCTGGTTTTTGTACAAATCGTAAATAGTTTCTCACTCCCTGTATCTTCAGGATTTCCAAAGAGAGTATTCCAATCAACACTGTCAAAAGGTTTCTGTAAGTCTATAATGCTATAAACGTAGATTTGCCTTTCCTTAAACTATCTTCTACGGTAAGTCGTAGTGGCATTATTGCCTCGCATGGTCTACATTTTTCCGTAGTCCAAACCGATCTTCCACACGTTCGGCTTCGACCAGTTTCTCCACTCTTTCATAAAGAATTAGTGTTAGTATTTTGAAACTATGACTTATTAAACTGACAGTTCGGCGATTTTCACACCTCTCAGGAACTGCTGTGTTTTGAACTGAAATTATTACCTTCTTCTTGAGGTCTGGAGGTGTTTCGCCTGTCCCATGCATCTTGCACACCAGGTGGTAGAGTTCTTTCATGGCTGGTTCGCCCAAGACTATTAGTAGTTATGATGGAATGTTGTCCCCTCTAGGGGTCTTTCAGCGCTCTGCCCAATTCTTCTCGCAGTATCATATCTCCCATCTCATCTTCCAATGTTATAATATTGTCTTCAGGTTCATCTCCCTTATACGGACCCCCTATATGTATGTATGTGTATATGTATGTATTAAACTGGGGACCTAGAAACGACGGAGAGGCTTCGTCCCGCCATAGGCCTCAGTGGTTCACAACTCTACAACAGGCTACAGCAGTCCACCCACCCCACCGTCGCCCCACACCGAGAACCCAGGGTTATTGAGCGGTTCGGCCTCCAGTGGATCCCCCCAGGAACTTCTCATACCAGACGAGTCTAACCCCAAATGTTTGCATGGTAAAGTGATTATGGTGTACGCGTACATGGAATCGTTGTTTGCACAGCTATCAAAATGGTTCAAATGGCTTTGAGCGCTATGGGACTTAACATCTATGGTCATCAGTCCCCTAGAACTTAGAACTACTTAAACCTAACTAACCTAAGGACATCACACAACACCCAGTCATCACGAGGCAGAGAAAATCCCTGACCCCGCCGTGAATCGAACCCGGGAACCCGGGCTTGGGAAGAGAGAACGCTACTGCACGACCACGAGCTGCAGACGCACAGCTATCGCCGACGCAGTGTGACTGAGGCGAAATAAGGGGAACCAGCAAGCATTCGCCGAGGTAGATGGAAAACCGCCTTAAATACCATCCACAGGCTGGCCACCACACCGGACCTCGACACTAATCCGCCGGGCGGATTCGTGCCCCACTCGGCAAGCAGCGCGTTAGACCGCTCGGCTAGCCAGGCGGGCGACCATCCATACACTCCATCCACCTTTCAGCTTTCCCTTCTTTGCTTCGTCCTGGTTTCCACCTGAGCTCTTGATATTCATACAGCAACTTCTCTTTTTTCCCAAAGTCTCTTTAATTGTACTGTAAGTGGTATCTATTTTTTCCTAGTGAAATACGATTCTAAATTCTTACATTTCTGTTTAGCCATTTTGCATTTCCTGTCAATCTCATTTTTAGACATTTGTATTCCCTTTCGCCTGCATCACGTATTTCATTTTTATTTCTCCTTATTCAAGAATTTCTACTATTGCTTATCTTTTTCCATATTCGATCATCTGTTGCCTTTACTATTTCATCTCTAAAAGTTACCTATTCGCCTTCTAATCTATTCTTTTCATTCTTCTAGTGAACAGTTGCATAATGCTCCCCTTAAAACTCTCAAGAACATCTAGTTTTTTCAACTTATCAAGGTCCCATCTCCTTAATTTCCCACCCTTTTGAAATTTCTTCAGTTTTAATCTACATTTCATAAGCAATAAGTTGTGATCAGAGTTCACATTTGCCCCTGGAAATGTCTAACTAAATAATAAAATTGTGATGATTTTGGAAGATATTTAAATGCTATCTTTGGAGCTACAGGAAGATGCGTGTTTTTGTCAGAAACGCTCTGCGTTTTCTTGAAACAACACATCTTCAGTGGTCTGTGAGAAATTGCTTTCTTTCCATGTCGAAAAACAATTCGTTGCAAACGATGTTGATTTTATTTACGGTATTTTAAGCCTGATTTTAGCTCTCAACAGGAAACGCCGACTGCTTTCACGTTTCTGAGTCACTTCTTTGTGCTATTTTGACAGTATTATTCTGGACTAACGCCGTTTTGCTTTTCAGAGCTATGCATATCTTGGTGCGAAACACACGGCAGTGTATCACCACTATTGCCATTTGTATATTTCTACCTACAATTACCTAGTGTGTTTTGTGTGGTGTTGCCAACTTAACATACCAATAAAACGAGGAAACGCAGGTTGTACAAATAACGTTGGAAAATGAAGTCTTGTGAATCTTGCGTCAGCTGGGGGAAAAGCTATTGTTCCACCATGCAACTAGCGGTTAACAAAACAAAACTTTGGACCTTCCTCTTTCCTTCCGTATGTAGACTGTTCATGTCCCATTTATATACTGTGAAATACAAATTAGTTAAATTGGGACCAGTTCTTTAAATAACCCTGTATTTTTTCAAGAAAGTAGTGGAGCAACGGAGTGTCCGATCATGTGCATCAGTTCCTTCGTCAACAGCTTCCAGAAGGCTATTTCTATTTTCTTCTCTACAAAGTCAGCCCTGTGGCTTTGAACTATGAGAGCATGAGTTGAGGAACACTTCACTCCCCTCTCCCCCTCCTACTTCCCCCACTCCTGAACGCTTCCTCAGTTCACCACACGTTAGTCCAATTGGGTACACTAAGGGCACCCACGTATGCGTTTTGGATCGAGCTCTGACCAATATCCACTATTGCAAAGTTATCCGTTTAGGCATTAAGTATGTTACATTTTTTAACTATCCGACCTGCCGAACATAAGAACTTTAAGCTCAGACCTAGCGAGATAGCGCAGTGGTTAGCACACTGGACTCACATTCGGGAGGACGACGTTTCAGCCGGCCGGAGTGGCCGTGCGGTTCTAGGCGCTACAGTCTGGAACCGAGCGACCGCTACGGTCGCAGGTTCGAATCCTGCCTCGGGCATGGATGTGTGTGATGTCCTTAGGTTAGTTAGGTTTAATTAGTTCTAAGTTCTAGGCGACTGATGACCTCAGAAGTTAAGTCGCATAGTGCTCAGAGCCATTTGAACCATTAGGCGCTTCAGTCCGGAACCACGCTGCTGCTACGGTCGCAGGTTCGAATCCTGCCTCGGGCATGGATGTCTGTGATGTCCTTAGGTTAGTTAGGTTTAAGTAGTTCTAAGTCTAGGGGACTGATGACCTCAGATGTTAAGTCCCGTAGTGCTTAGAGCCATTTGAACTATTTTTTGAACGACGCTTCAAGCCCGCGTCCGTCCATCCTGATTTAGGTTTTTCGTGACTTCCCAAACTCGCTTAACGCAAATGGTGCGATGGTTCGTTTGTAAGGGCTGTCGACGAGAAAAAAGGCGTTCCTACCCTGAAACTGCAGGAAGAATAGCAAACAGAGATTTTTTTTCATTATGGTACAGTAGAGCACTTATAGTTGATTTTGAGCTGTACAGCGTGGGACTTGTATTGTATAGAGCTGCACCTCTGACAACAATGACTCTTACCCGACTGCGTATCGACTTGAACTGACCTGGTTGACAGATAAGGGTTCATCATTCCATACAGCTTCAACTCTGTGCCGAAGTTCATCAGTCATAGTGCTTTGTCAGTGATGGCGTGCCAGTCACCCGGTATATATAGTCTCGTTGAAAGATAACGTTGCGAAGTCACTGAAGAAGGTCAGTGTCACCGGCTTCATTCGTTTATGCGAATGCAATGACATCCTGTAGCATCACGCCAGGTGCTGGACCCATATGACGATGGCGATGCTAGAGAAAAATGGTTCACATGGCTCTGAGCACTATGGGACTTAACTTCTAAGGTCATCAGTCCCCTAGAACTTAGAACTACTTAAACTTAACTAACCTAAGGACATCACACACATCCATGCCCGAGGCTGGATTCGAACCTGCGACCGTAGCGATCGCGCGGTTCCAGACTGTAGCGCCTAGAACCGCTCGGCCACCCCGGCCGGCAGTCAAGAGAAACCGCAACAATGGTCACTGTACCGACTTTCTGTATTGATCCAGACGCCGGTACACTGTCCGTGTGGATATCTGTCTTTCTGCAAACAAGCCCATAACCTCACTCAAGATACATAACGTTGTTGTATGACCCTGTGTGTAGAATACGTCCGTCCTCTCGGGCGCTAGTCGAGTGGTGCTGTTGAGATCCTGCATGACGTTGAGTGTAGCCCTCCTGAACCGTTTGGCTCCGTATTCTTATTGGAATAGTGGGACCTCGTCCAACACGAGCAGCAATGTCGAGGAACGATATCGTTAGTCTCGACTGCACACGATCCTACTGCTGTCGAATTACAACACGTCTCATTAGACTTTTCTGCTTCTTACTCGAGGTAAAATAAGATTTGCTCACAAACAACCATCATTCATATGCGATTTCTGCGTAATCTTTCATTACACAGAGATGTTGATTGGGCTGCTACTTCCTACTTCGCAGTTACACTCAAATGCTAATCACAGGTTTGTTGAGTGGTCACCATCTGCAGAAAGTACATGTAAATTCGTTTTATAAATTTAAAGGCTTATTATCTCACTGCAATATATTTTCTTCGGTCCAGACGTGTTTCACCTTTTGCATTAGGGCATCTTCTATGTATTTAATCTGGAATGATCCAGTCTTGTTATTATATGCCATATTTATGAATTAGAAACCTGTTCACCTCCTAACTTTTACATAAATAAGTTACTGCTTACCGTTGTTTGTGTATTTTGGCTGAATTCTGCGTTACCTCTCATCTGGTGAGGTCACACTGTCAGTTCACTTAAGAAACATAGATACATTTTCAAGTTACGATCTTCTTGTTTCACAATTTTGTTTGCTGATTTTTGCGGAACAGCCGCGCGGGGTAGCCGTGCGGTCTAATTCGCGCCTTGTCACGGTCTGCGCGGCTTCCCCCCGTCGGATGTTGGAGTCCTCCCTCGGGCATGGGTGTGTGTTGTCCTTAGTGTAAATTAATTTAAGTCAGATTAAGTAGTGCCTAAGCTTAGAGACCGATGACGTCAGCAGTTTGGTCCCATAAGACCTTACGAAAAATTTCCAATTTTTTTTTTTTTTTTTTTCTTTCGGAACACTTCTATTAGTGTGTCACTGTCTGTAGATTTTCTTACGAGAACAGTTATTTGTGTTCACATGACGTCTCTTTTTCTGTTTTATTTATGTAAGTGTTGCCAACCTAACGAAATATGATGAAACCTGACGACTGTTCAGTTCTGATCTCTATTTATCCGTGTGGAACTGAGTGAGTGAGTGAGTGAGTGTGTGTGAGCAAAATGGCTCTGAGCACTATGCGACTTAACTTCTGAGGTCATCAGTCGCCTAGAACTTAGAACTAATGAAATCTAACTAACCTAAGGACATCACACACATCCATGCCCGAGACAGGATTCGAACCTGCGACCGTAGAGGTCGGTCGGCTGCAGACTGTAGCGCCAAGAACCGCACGGCTCCTCCAGCCGTTGTAAGTGAGCAACTGGTATGTATGTGTGTCCGGTAGGTTCTTTTTTTTTTTAGATATTGTGGAAGTTGGGCTGTGGTTAGTCAGGGAGGGGGTTTGCAGGAAGTTGAATCTGGATGCAATAGCTGTTAGAGAGTGGTTGAAAGCTGTAGGTATGCCTATGATCGGACTCTAAACAAAAAAATTGAGTCATATGAGCTCCTAATACTTTCAAGCACTCTTTGACAATTATCACATCCGCATTGAACTTTCTACAGCCCCGTCCCTGGTTATCACATCCCAACCTCCCTAATATATATATTAAAAAAAAAAAAACTTACACACATACGCACTTACTCACTCACTCAGACACTCACTGACACCCCCCCCCCCCCCTCCTCCCAGACACACGCACACGAGCGCGCGCGCAGATAGAAAGAAAACAGAAATGAACAGTCGTTACGTTTCTTCATATATTTCGTTAGGTTGTCAACACTTAGTAAACAAAACAGATAAGAAAAGGCACATCAATTGAACATAGTTGCGACTCAAAATCACAGTTAGGGTATCTTCAGCTAATGCTAGACTAGTAGTAGTGTTCCGCAACAGTTAGCTCATAAAACATGAAAACAAAAAAATTGTAACGTGAAAATGTGTCTATGTTTCGCAAGTGAACCGATAGTGCGACATCTAGCCAGTGACCAGGTGGGAGGTAAAGCAGACTTCAGACAGAAAAACGAGGACGTGAACTGGTTTCTAATCTACAATTACCGCATATAAAAATAAAACTGTACCGTTCCAGACTAAATCCACTGAAGATGCCTTAACCCAATCGGCGAAACGCTCCTAGAGCAAAAGAAATATATTGCAGCCAGATAACAAGCGATTAACTTTACAAAATGAATAGAAATGCTAATCGTCTGCTTATGAAAGCACAAAGTACACTTTAAGCCAATGCGATTGTTGCACGTCGCCTTCATGATGTAGCAATTTTTTTCGCCAGCAGTGAAGAATAAATAACTGTGGGAAAGATTTGTATTCGTAACAGAACGAAGCTGCTTGTATTTCGTAAGAGTTACGGTCTCCTAAAGTCACCTTAAAGCAAGATATAAGAAAAAGTCGCTACTGTTGAAGTGATCTGAAAAATGATTGGTGGTCTCCCAGATGAGAGTGAGAGCGTGCGACATTGACTGCATCGCTTACCGTCGTTGAGCGGTGCTGCGAATCTCTGGATGCGGTGCAGCCTCCCGTCGTTTCTCCCGTGCCGCGGGGAAATCGTCTCGTGGAATCGATTAGAATGCGGGCCCGTCTGGTCGAGCCGCGCCGCTAGACGCAAGGCAGCAGCCGTACCTCTCTGCCGTAGCTGTCCACGTGACCGCCGCCCCGCGGATTTCGCCCACCGAATTCGTTTCGGAAAACCGCGCCATTGATCCGGAGTAAGAAAATGTAAATTTAATCAGGTCGCTCTCTTGACACACTGTGTCGGCCTATCTCGATGTGACATTAACAAACCGCTTTTGACTCATTGATTACATTGATTAGACTGTCTGTTCGCCCCTGTAGCTGAGTGGTCAGCGTGATGGATTGCCGTCCTACGGGCCCGGGTTCGCTTCCCGGCTGGGTCGGAGATTTTCTCCGCTCAGGGACGGGGTGTTGTGCTGTCTTCATCATCATTTCATCCCCATCCGGTGCGCAGGTCGCCCAATGTGGCTTCGAATGTAATAAGACCTGTCCCGCAAGGGGCCTCCCGGCCAACGACGCCAATCGCTCATTTCCATTTTCCATTACCATGTCTGACCAAAAATGTCCTGACAACCTACGTAATGCCGAATTGACTAGTAGATGTCACGGGAGGCTTAAGAGCCAGTACAAAAGAAGACGACAACCATTGTGTTTTCAGTCGAAAATCAGTTACATTAGAATGGGTCGGTCAGAGAGCCTAGTGAAGTGCAAACGCTATGGAACAACCACAACTACACCGAGGTAGTCCTGATATACTGACGGACGGACAGGGACCGTAGAGCAGTGCCTACGTTGTAGTCAGTGGAAGGAATCATTCGTGAGTTCCAAAACGCTATTTATAGTCCAGCTAGCACATGACTGTGCGCAGGAAGTTAAAAAGAATGGGACACAATGGTCTAGCAACTCCTCTTTAGCCACACATTTCTGTAGTCAGCGCTAAGAGACGCTTTAACCGACGTTTCGATACTCAATGTAATACTTAATCAATGTAATGGAGAGTTCTAACACATTCCTTACAACTGGAGTGTTGAATGCGAAGGAATGGTTTGAGTTTGGCGAGATGCCATCATGTGTAGAGTCAATAGCGAAGGGCGGACCAACTGGTGTTACGATATGGATGTGTTTTTCATGGTTAGGGTGTGTCTCTTTGTTGCACTTAACACAATGTTAAATGCAGAAAGAAATGAACATATTTCACAGAATTGTATACTGCGCACAATAGAGGAACAGTTAGGAGACAATAACTGTTTCTATCAGCATTACAATGCGTTCTTTTATAAAACAGTATCAGAGAAGCAGCGGTATGTCGACAATAACATGCTTTAAATGCACTAAGTTGCCCAGAGCTCCGAGCTGAACCCAATGGAGCACCTTTGGGACGATATCGAACATCAACTTCCCTCCATACCGCAGCGTCCAACATTACTACCTTCTCTGTTTCCGGTTCTTGAGAAGGAATGGCCTACCATATCTCCACAGACATTCAGGAATCTTATTGAAAGATTTCAGGCCGACACGCAGGCAAAGTGAGGACATACTACGTACTAATGTCACTGAAACGTGCACAGAGGCTTCTGATCACAGAGTGTACTCTCTGTGCCAATATGGCTAGCTAAGGCAACTGAGTAAAATACTGTTGCCGGATTAATGTTAGTCAACGTTTTCTCTGGAAGAGCAACTGCACACACTGATCGAAACAGAAATACTCTGGACTAAAGAGCATCGGTTCTGTCCTACTTTTAGGGTTGGGCAGTAACATTGTGACCATGTATCGGTTCCAGAGATACAACATAGGTGAGGGTAGCAACATACAGTCTACTATTTAGGTTACTCGTGCAAAAGAATTTGCGAACACACGAAGCCTGCTAGAATACAAAAATTTAATGAATCTCAGTGCACAGACTCTAACGTGAACAGCACACAGAATTCCATCTCAATGTTGGATAAAAATGGAAATGTCGTGTGATTAGGGCCTCCCATCGGGTAGATCGGTCGCCTGGTGCAGGTCTTTTGAGTTGACGCCACTCCGACGACTTGCGTGTCGATGGGGATGAAATAATGATGATTAGGAAAACACAACACCCAGTCCCTGAGTGGAGAAAATCTCCGACCCAGCCGTAAATCGAACCCGGGCCATTAGGTATGACATTCTGTAGCGCTGACCACTCAGACACCAGGAGCAGACTATGTTGGATATATATGTTGCTTAAGGCAATGGCCTTTTGAGAGGTTCCCGACTCCACACATTTCTCTTCGCAATGTTCGCTAGAAGAATGCTTGATTCGGACTGAATTTACTGACAGCAGCAATTCCTTTCTTGTTTCACAGTGGATGTTATTGAGAAGACATGATTGTCGTCCATAGTCCCTTTCTGTTAGGATCTCTTTACGACCACTACTCTGATGCTGTGTTACGAGAATCATTCAATAAATAATGTAACACCTTTCTTTCTCGCCCATTTTCGGTTGAAAAAAAGCGAAATTTGCTGGGTGATATCCCGGGATAGTCCCTTACAGTCCCTGTAGACGATCCGATTGGTGACGGAACTATACGAGTACATAGCCTTCAAAATGTCGTCTGTAACGGACGTGCCTTCCAAGCAGCGAGCCCTCATTGAGTTTCTTTTGCCTGAAAATCAGAGCACCATAGATACTCCTAGGGGCTTGTAGAATGTCTACGGACACCTGGTGGGGAAGAAAAGCATGACGAGTCGTTGGGCGAGGCGTTCGTCATCATCGCAACAAGTCGCGCAAATCTGTCCGAAATCATGCTTGTCGGACGGTCGCACACAGCTGTGAGTCCTGCAATGTTGCAACGTTCGGATGTACTTATTCGAGGTGATCGACTCACAGTGAAACACGTCTCTGCACAACTGGATGTCTCTATTGGTAGTGCTGTTACACTCGTCCATCCGTTGGGGTATTCAAAGGTGTGTGGACGATGGGGTTTTCACCACCTAACAGAACACCATAAAGAACAACAAAGGACAACCTGTGCGGAATTGCTTGTGCGTTACGAGGCTGACCGAGGTTATTTTTTGTCGAACGTCATCGCGGACAGTGAAGCATAGGTTGATCATTTCGTACCGGAAACAAAATGGCAGTCCACTGAGTGGCGTCTCACAACCTCTCCCCAGAAGAAAAAGTTCAAAACCTCACCGTCAGGCAATAAAGTAATAGCGTCGGTCTTCATGGACTCTTTAGGACTTATTCTTCTTGATGTCCCCCCCCCCCCCCCCTCGTGGTGCAACGATCAACCCTGAAACGTATTGTGCTATCCTCAGGAAAATGAAGAAACGACTTCAGCGTGTTCGTCGCCACAAAAATGTAAACGAACTTCTCCTTATCTACGAGAACGCATGGCATCACACAAGTCATTACAACCGAGAGGAGCACAGAAAACTTCATTACGAAATTAGAATTATGTATTAATACCTTCAGCTGCTGACGGGCGTTGACATATATCAACGGGGACTGGTGAAAATGTGTGCCCCGACCGGGGCCCGAACCCTGGATCTCCTGCTTACATGGCAGACGCTCTACCCACCGAAGGCACAGAGGATAGTACGACTGCAGGGAATATCTCGCACACGCCTCCCGCGAGACCCACATTCTCATCTTATATGTCCACGCACTACATTCGTAGTGTCCTCTACATGTCCGAAAGAACAGACACCATATCCATATAAGTATATAGAAAACTTCATTGGTCTATTCTACCTCATCCACCTTACAGGCCGGATCTCATACTTCCATGTGTTTGGCCCAATGAAGGACGCATACATGGTAGGGAGGTAAAGATGCAGCAAGACGTTGACTTCGAATCGGCGAGTAGAGTGGTAGCATGTAAGCATACAGGCCCTCCCAGTAAGGTGGCGTTAGGCCGTCGGATTGACCGGAAATTGTATTGAAAAATAGGAATTTGTAGCTAAAAGAGTGGGTAATAGTATAGTGTACGGAATAAAACTGACCTGCTTTCAGAAAAAATGTATTACATTACTTACTGCATGTACATTGTTATGTAGCTGTCAGTGGTACACCATTCCTTGTATACACGATGTGGACATGCAAATACGATAGGTCCTTCCTGCCTTTCTCTCCCGTCCCTAAGTCGAACCATCTTACAGCGCTAATTCCGTACAACAGACTGGTACATACACAACCTTCATCGCCATGACTTAGTCAGCTGTGGAGCCACGCAGGACCGCCTGGTACCTTTTCACGCCATTTAAACAGCCCCTCTGCGGACAGGGTGTGTTTCTAAGGGAGTGAGGTTTGTCACAATGACCTGAATATTGCCTCCTGAAAATAGACTGGCACAGGTGTATCACAAATTTCTCGTCATTCTGTCTTTCTCTATAGAGAGTGCAACAGAAACAAAATCCGTACTAACAGGAATAAAAATTAGTGCTAAAAAGTAAATTGCTGTAATTTCCAGATGATATAAATATCCATGTTATTCAGAAAAGAACTTGAATTATAAGTTTAATGTGTTGATCTTTCTGCTAGCCAAGTTTAAACAGAGGAAAAATAGACAAAAAATGGTGATACATAATTTGGACAGCCATATGAGAGCAAACACTGAGATAAGCAGTATAACACTACAGGAATTAGGATGATTCTGTAGTAACTGGTTACAATGAAAGTCTAACTTACAGTATGTCCCAAATAACATTTCCAGAAGTAAAATAAGAATATGTATCAAGCAAATATAGTTTAGCTATCGGGAGGCCTTAACGAGTACTCGTTCGTTACGAATGTATGAAGATTTTTTTTTTTAGCCATCAGTCTTCTGACTGGTTTGATGCGGTCCACCGCGGATTCCTCTCCTGTGCCAACCTCTAGTAGCATTTGCAACCTACGTCCTCAATTATTTGCTGGGTATATTCCAATCTCTGTCTTCCTCTACGGTTTTTATCCTCTACAGCTCCCTCTCCAGTACCACAGAAATTATTCCCTGATGTATTAACAGACGTCCTACCATTCTGTCCCTTATTCTTGTCAATGTATTCCTCACATCCCTTTCCTCGACTATACTCCGGAGAATCTCCTCATTCCTTAGCAATCCATTTCATTTTCAGCATTCTTCTGTATCATAACATCTCGAATGCCTCGATTCTCTTCTTCTCCAATTTTTCCACTTTCCGTCTTTCACTGCCACACAATGCTGTACTTCAAACGCTTATATTCAGAACTTTCTGCCTCAAATTAAGGCCTATGTTTGATATTAGTGGACTTCCTTTAGCCAGTATGCCCTCTGTGTTTGCTAGCCCGCTTTTTGTGTTTTCCTTGCTTCGTCCGTTATATGTTATTTTCCTTCCAGCAAAATCTCTTCATCTCCTCTACTTCGTGGTCACCAATCTTGATGCTAAGTTTATAGTTAGTCAAATTTCTTCTGCGTTTCGTTACTTTCATCTTTCTTCAATCTACTCTCAATGCATTGCGTGTGCTTGTTACACTGTCCATTCCATTTAACTGACGGTGTATTTCTGCGTCACTTTCACCGAAAATTGCAATGTCGTCAGCGAATCACATAACTGAAATCCTTTCGTCCTGAATTTCACTCCCCTTGCTCAGCCTTTACGGTAATTCCGTCATTACTCCTTCAATTCATGGATTAAACCTAGCGGTAGTCATGGACTGTTCATACAACTAAGCAAATCCTGTAATTCTCTTTTACTTTCTCTGAGGATAGCAATGTCATCAGCGAATCGTATCATTAATATCCTTTCTCTCTGAATTTTAACTCCACTCTTGAACCTTTCTTTTCTTGCCATCATTGCTTCTTCGACGTACAGACCAGTAGGGGCAAAAGACTACATCCTTGTCTGACACCCTTTTTTGACGCGAGCTTTTCGTTCTTGGTTTTCCATTCTCATTGATTCCTCTTACCCGTTTTTCCCTATAGCTTACCGCTGTTTCTCTCAGAATTTCGAGCATCTTGCCCCACTCTACTTTGACGAACGCTGTTTCCAAATCGATAAATTCACTGAATGTGTCTTGATTTTCCTTCAGTCTTGCTTCCATTATCAAGTGCAACGTCAGATTTCCTCTGTATTGCCTTTATCTTTGCTAACAGATCCTCAATTTTCTTTTCCATTCCTCTTTATATTATTCTTTTTAGTAACATAATCTTGCACTCTTGTAAAATATGTGAATGATGTTTTTCCGAAAGTCATATGGCATATCGCCAGACACGTACATCCTGCACACCAATGGGATACGTCGTTTTGTTGCCACTTGCCGCAGTAACTTAGAAGTTTTGATGGAATGTTACCTATCCCTCGTGCGTTGCTCAATCTTAAGTCTTCCAAAGCTCTTTTAAGTTCTGATTTTAATATTAGATTCCATACCTCTTCTATACCGATTCCTGTGTCCTCTTCTGTCACATCATCAGACAAGTCTTCCCCGTCATAGAGGCTTTCAATGTACTCCTACCTATCCGTCCTCTGCATCTAATAATGGGATTCCCAATGTGAATGTTACCATCCTAGCTTTTAATTTGGCCTAAGATTATTTGACTTTCCTGTGTGCTGAGTCAGTCCTTCCAGCAATCATTTCCTTTCTGATTTCTTCACCATTTTTATGTAGCCATTTCGCCTTAGCTTCCCAGCAGTCTCTGTTTATTTCATTCCTAAGTGACTTGTATTTCTGTATTCCTGGATTTTTTCTGAACTTTTTTGTACTGAAGTATTCCTTCTGTTACCCACGGTTTCTTCGCACTTACTTTCTTTGTACCAATGTTTCTCTTTCTAATGTCTGTGATTGCCCTTTTTAAGGATGTGCATTCGTCTTCAGCTGAACTGACTACTGAACTGTTCCTTACTGCAGCATCCGTAGCCTCAGAGAACTTCAAGAGTATATCTTCATTCCTTAGTACTTCTCTGGACATTCCTTCTTCCTGACTAGTCTCTTAAACTTCAGCCTACTCTAAATCACTACTAAATTGAGATCTGCGTCCATATCTGCTCCTGGGTACCGCCTTACAATCCAGTATCTGATTTCGGAATCTCTGCCTGACCATGATGTAATATAACTGAAATCTTCCCGTAATCTCCCAACCTTTTCCAAATACGCCTCCTCCTCTGGTGATTCGTGGACAGAGTATTGGTTATTAGCTGAAATTTATTACAGATCTCAGTCTTTCTTTTCTCTCATTTCTACTACAAAGCCTATATTCTCCCGTAACCCTTCGTCTGCTCATTTCCCTACAACTGCATTCCAGTACCACATGGCTACAATATTTTCACCTCCCTTTACATGCTGTACTACCTATTCAGTATCCTCATATATTTTCCCTGTCTCTTCATCTTCAGCTTGCGACGTCGGAATGTGTACATGAACTATCGTAGTCGGTGTTGGTTTGCTATCGATTCTGATAAAAACAATTCTATCGCTGAACTCTTCACAGTAACATACTCTCTGCCCTACCTTCCTATTCATAACGAATCCCACTCCCGTCATACCATTTTCTGATGCTGTTGATATTACCCTATACTCATCTAACCAGAAATCCTTGTCTTCTTTCCATTTCACTTCACTGTCCCTTATTACATTTAGATTGAGCCTTTGCATTTCCCTTTTATATTTTCTACCTTCAATACAACGTTCAAACTTCTGACATTCCACGCCCCGACTGCAGAACAACATTCTTTCGTTGGTTACTTGATGTTTTACTCGTGGTCACCTCCCCCTTGGCAGTCCCATCCCAGAGATCCGAATGGGGGACTATTCCGGAATCTTTTGCCAATGGAGAGATCATCATGACACTTTTTCAGTTAGATTCCAGAAACAATTTTCGTTACTAGACGCTTAATGTTCACGTTAGAGAATATTCTACGTTTTTCAGTTTGCTACACAGGTTCTCCCAGCCTAGCTCATGAGGCCTGCATTTAAATAGACTACAAAGTGCAGAACGTCCTGCGTTGCAGGACAATGTCGCTATCATGCCAACGGCTTTTCCGTGTCGTTGCCAGTTCCTCGCCGCTAGCTACGATGCAACACGACGGGCGTCCAGCTGCGGCGCATTACAGAAGAAGGGGAAATTGTTTCCTGCGTTATCCGATTCGCGGTGCAGCAAACAACTCGTGACTGGGTGAGGGAGTCCGCGCTGACATGTTCGCGGTTTTCCTCGTGCGCGTGTGACCTACAGACGCCAGCATAACAAAGGACGTTCTCATGTGAGACTTCGTCACCTCACACCACGTGCGAGGTCTAAGTGGCTAGGAAAGGTTCATAGCGATAAACGTATTCACACTAATTTTTGCAGAGCGAGTAGCACAGGAAATTGGAGACCAGATGGAATGACCACATGAAATAAAAAAGTAAAATGTTAAAGGAGAAAATAAGAATAGAGAGAGTTTGTAAATATATTCGCTTGACGGTAAAATAGTTTCACATTTAAGTGAAAAGCACACAAATTTCATTTCATTGCTATTTATTAACTTCTCATCAATTTCCGGTTTGTTGAGAAGTCATCGTGCAAACAGGAAAAGGTCATATGACATTGTTGCTTGGGAGACCCATAGTGGTACGTTCTTTCTACTGCAGAATAGCTTACTTCCTTCGCAGAATGCGGGTGTTATATCATAGCAGTGTCTACTGAGTGAAGATCATAGTAGTGAGTGCATTTAAGTTTTAGTGTTTTGTCTGTGTTGATGATGAGAAATGGAAAGGGAGAAATCGCATGCCGCCACACGTTCTACACCTCCCGAAAAGCACCAAAGTAGTTACGGAGCATAACGTACCAATCTGTCGGACAGATCAAACCAAATCAGTGCTCTTTAAATGTTCAGTACTTCCTAAACTGAAGGGCGGAAAACTAAAAATTAGATATTGCTTTTATGTTGGCAAGAAACTGGTAAAACACAAGATAAACAAGTTGTGCGAAAAGATTACTGATAGCTGAATGAAACGTTCTGGAAACGTCCCCTGGGCTTTGGCAAAGCCACGTCGGCGCTGTATTCTTTCTTCCTGGTTCTAGTTCTGCAGTTTCGCAGGAGAACTTCTGTGAAGTATGGAAGGTAGGAGACGAGGTACTGGCGGAAGTACAGCTGTGAGGAGGGGTCCTGAATCCTGCTTGGGCAACTCAGACGGTAGAGCACTTACCCGCGAAAGTCAAAGGTCACGAGTTCGATTCTCGATCCGGCACACAGTTTTAATCTACCAGCAAGTTTCATTACTGACACCTATCCTGTTGACTTGCTGGATTAGTCTTTTGGTGTTTGCTTGATTAACACTGAGAAATTTTGACGCAAAATAGGACTGTGCCATTTAGTGGCCGGTTCGTTATCTTGAGGTAAAAAAATGACATTTATTCCGACTTAAGTTATTGATGCATTATGTTGCTGATCATGTTTTCATGTTTAAATTTCTTTGAAAGCGAATTTGTAAGTCTTATATATTTTGTCAGTGTTTTAAAAATCCGAATAAGATTCTAGCATCAGTATTGGTGATAACTGTGCTTTGGAATTCCGAACTGTAATAAATTAATACGCCTCGTAATGTCAGCAAGTCAACATTATGAGGTTCTACACAACTCGTATCGTGTGTACACAATGTATGTGTGATTAATTTTCGATTATTCTCTGTTCTAAAGCGAAGTAAGGAGTGTAGCCTCCCCCTTGTCACTCTTGTCACACGTCTAATAGAATGTAAGCACGCCATTGTCTTGCTCTCTGTACTCCTGTCTTTAATTGTGGAAGTAATTAACCTAAGCTATTCTTTGTATTTGTTAGAAAATGCACTAGTATCGTTTACTAACACTTTGTAAAGCCTCTTTTTTATGTTTCATTTTGTAATAATGTTGGAAAACGATTGGTTTGATGACGTGCCGATTAGGTGCCATCTGCGCACCATTGCATACACATTTGCAATTTTTATTAGTCGAGCCTTGCAATCCAAGTTTCTTGTCTGGAAGTCCGATTACTGTTTCGTCTTTGTGTAATGCACGTTATTCTGTTCATTATACATCATTTTATGACGGCCCGCTGCTACCAAAGTTCCGTGCTCCCCAATAACGACTCTCCTTCTGACTGCAAAGGAAAGAATGATACCAGCAAAGTAACAGCCAATTGCGCCAAGTAGGAGGTTTAATTTCAATGATATTCTGATGATATACACTCAGCTGACAAAAGTCATGCACATATACAGATGGCAGTAGTACCGAGCACACAAAGTGTAAAAGGGCAGTGCATTGGAGCATATGTCATTTGTACTCAGGTAATTCACGTGAAAAGGTGTCAGACGTGATTACGGTCGCAGGAGGGGGATTAACACACTTTGAAAGCGGAATGGCAGTGGAGTTAGGGAATGTTCCGAGACCCACAATTTCAAGACTGTGCCGAGAATACCAAATTTCAACCATTATCTCCCATCATGGTCAACGGAGTGGCCGACAGCCTTCATTTAATGACCGAGAACAACGGCATTTGCATAGAGTTGTCAGTGCTAACAGACAAGCAACACTATGTGAAATAACCACAGAAATTAATGTGGGACGTACGAAGAGCGTATCTACTAGGAAAGTGCGAAGAAATTTGGCGTTAATGGGCTACGGCAGCAACGACGGACGCGAGTGCCTTTGCTAACAGCACGACATGCCTGCAGCGTATCTCCTGGGCTCATGACCATATCGGTTGCATCCTAGACAACTGAAAAAGCATGGCCAGGTCAGATGAGTCCCTCTTTCAGGTGGTAAGGGCTGATGATAGGTTTCAAGTGAGACGAAGACGCCACGAAGCCATGATCCTAAGTTTTCAACAAGGTGCTGTGCAAGCCGGTGGTGGCTCCATAGTTTTGTGCGCTGTATTTACATGGAATAGACTGCGTCCCCTGGTCCGGCTGAACGGATCACTGAATGGAAATGCTTGTTTTGTCTATTTAAAGACCATTTGCAGCCAATCATGGACTTCATATTCTCAATTTTTATGGATGAAAATACGCCAGTTCATCGGGGCACAGTTGTTCGAGATTGGTTTGAAGAACGTTCTGGACAATTCAAGCTAATGGTTTGCCCACCAGATACCGACAACAATCCCATCGAACATTTAGCGGACACGATCGATAGTCCAGTTCGTGTACCCAAAATCCTGCACCGGCAACACTTTCACACTTATGGGCGGCTATAGATGCAGCATGATTCGATATTTCTGCAGAGGACTTCCAGCGACTTCTTGAGTCCATGCCACGTCGAGTTGCCGCACCACGCCGGCGAAAGGAGGTCAGCACTTTTGTAAGCTTCGTCGTTAGTTCTGTAAAGGCCTCGTCGCTACTGCTGAAGAGGTCGAATTGCTTCTGTGTTTACGGCAGTCCGAGCTTGTTGGTTCCTGAAACGGCTTCTGGTGCTGTACACCTCTAAGACAATTTCTCCCTGCCACTATTACGGAACTGTGCCCAGGAATCAGGTAACAGGATAGGAGAACGAAGGTTCTACAACACTCCAATAACACAAATGAGTTAAAAGGTTGTAAGAGGTCCATGACTAAGGAATTCATTGCTAGCGCACTCGAGCAGATGTAATTTCGATGGATTGCTCACGCGTTGCCTGCGATATGTAAGCTATAAAAGAATCTCAGACCAGAGAGCAGTGTTGGCTGCAGTAAGAACTGTGTGGCAGCAGGAGTAAGTAGTAGCTAGCAGTCTGGTGTATCGAGTTGGCTGGCACGGTCGTGCGGAGCGATGGCGGTGCCTGAGCGATGTAGTATAAGGTAAAAGCAGCCTCGCGCATATGTGCTATTGTTATATCTCTTAATAATAATCTTTCTTATAAAAATTAACTTTTGACAATCATTCATTTCAATTTAAAGAATTTACTAATTTCTCCAATCATTGGTCATCCCGATTATTGTAAATAAAAAAAATCTGTTGTTTCTTTTTATACATGACAAATCTATCGGCCAGCATTGCACTGGGCTGTGCCAGAAAAATTACTTATAGCAGCAGATATATACGCGTTATCCGGCGACTTCATTGAGGTAAGAATTTCAATTTATTCAGTATGATCTTTCAGGGCCATGACGCAGCACTGCTGACGTCCAAATTTACCAGTTTAGATTCACAGTCAGTTAATTATTGGAAGGTTATATATGACTCACATTTTTTTATTAGGAGGTTAGTCACATTGAATTATTGGTAGGTTACGGAATTTATCTGTTGGGAGGTTATGCTGAATGTGAATGATATAATTATATTTTTTATTTGTGGGAGGTTACAAGGTTTGCTTATATTTGTGACTAGTTGAATCATGAAATATGCAATACTGCTTGTAATATAACACAAGAAAGGCCCTCAATGGCTAAATGCAAATAATCGTAGGTAAAAAAATGGTTCAAATGGCTCTGAGCACTATGGGACTTAACTTCTGAGGTCATCAGTCCCCTAGAACTTAGAACTACTTAAACCTAACTAACCTAAGGACATCACACACATCCATGGCCGAGGCAGGATTCGAACCTGCGACCGTAGCGGTCGCGCGGTTCCAGACTGTAGCGCCTAGAACCACTCGGCCACTCCGGCCGGCAATCTTAGATAAACTGCACAGTACACAGGAAATGCAATTTACAGCAACTGTCTGTTCACTTCTAAGGTTCACAAAACGACATTCCCTGCCTAAGTCATCCGCGAAAGATGATCTATAACAAAGTGGGCGAGAGCTGCTCTTCTATCTTCCGAGTAGACTTCTGTACGTTGTCGTCCTGTCATTGGCGTATTATACTCGGTTGCCAATTGGCCTTTGAGTCGTACTCGATATCTTCATATCTTGGTCCTCTGCGCCGCCGGTGGCGCTGGTGGAACTCGCGCAAGTGAAGAGTTTATGGCACTGGCACCAGCTCGCATCTTTGCGCTTGTCGTGTTTAAGTCCTGGTTGTGTCTCTTTCGGACGACATACCACGCACGATATTAGGACGTATCCCATGACTTCTGTCACTTCAGTGTGTATCTCTTTGTTATACTGGTGGTGTGGTCACTGAATGGCTCAAATGGCTCTAAGCACTATGGGACTTCTGAGGTCATGAGTCACCTAGACTTAGAGCTACTTAAACCTAACTAACCTAAGGACATCACACACATCCGTGCCCGAGGCAGGATTCGAACCTGCGACCGTAGCAGCAGCGCGGTTCCGGACTGAAGCGCCCAGAACCTCTGGGCCACAGCGGCCGGCGTGGTCACTGAAACGCCAAAGAACACAAAGCTTTATGTCTCGCCTAGGCCCGTCAACTCCGACATTGGACTGTTGATGACTGGATGACAGACAGGTCGGATGAGTCCCAGGTCAAATTGTATCGAGCGGATGGACGTGTACGGGTATGCAGACAACCTCAAGAATCCATGGACCCTGCATGTCAGCAGGAACTGTTCAAGCTGCTGGAGGCTCTGTAATGGTGTTGGGCGTCTGCAGTTGGAGAGATTTGGAACCCCTGATACGTCTTGATACGAGTCTGAAAGTGACACGTACGTTAGCATCCTGTCTGATTACCTGCATCCACTCAAGACCATTGTGCATTCCGACGGACTTGGGCAACTCCAGCAGCACAGTGTGACACCCGCAAGTCCAGAATTGCTACAGAGTGGCTCCAGGAACACTTTTCTAGATTTAAACACTTCCGCTGGCCACCAAACTCCCCGGACACGAATATTATTGAGCATATCTGGGATGCCTTGCAACGTGCACTTCAGAAGAGATCTCCACCCCTCGTACTCTTACGAATTTACGGACAGCCCCGAGGTATTCATGGTTTAAATTCCCTCCAGAACCATTTCAGACGTTAGTCGAGTCCATGCCACGTCGTATTGCGGCACTTCTGCGTGCTCGCGGGGGTCGTACACGATATTAGGGAAGTGTACCAGTTTCTTTGGCTCTCCAGTGTGTGAGTCAACGTTTCCATGAGGCTGCTAGTGGAGGAGGCGGTTCGTTCAGCAGGCAGCCTCCAGCAGTTGTGGGAGCGTCGCTGCTGGGCGGGGGCGGGGGCGGGGGCGGGGGCGCGGCCCACAGCAGCGCAAAAAGCGGCGCGTCGCGTCGCACCCAGGCGCGTCCTCGCTCAGCTGCCGCTGCCTGAGTCAGCGCGCTGACAGCTCGTGGGAGCAGCGACCGCCGCACCGCGTGTCGTGTGGAGCCCAGGCACCAGCAGAGGGGCAAAAACTCCGCCACGGCTTCGAGGATCCGTGGACCGTCGCTCTACTCACACGACGCTAATAATACAGCAGTGCGCGCCAATGCCTCCGCAGCAGGTCGTCGTTCTCAGTCAAGTTTCGAATTAACCTCACTCTCGGACGGCTTTTACGAGTGATACGTGACGCGTAAACAGCACCGGGAGTCAGCTCGCCGGCAGTGGTCTAGAGTGGGGCAAGATCTCAGATAGTCGCGCGCTGAGAGTTTGGATCTCTCGTGTGGAGGGCAATCACCATCCCAGGACAGTTGCTCGCCGTAGCTCTCAGGCAAAAAAAAAATTGTACCGACATTGTCGAGACAGCTGAGAGTACTGTAGTCCGATCCACGAACGATGGCCGTTCGCGCAGGTCGAGAAATGGACCTGGATAGCGTTGTTGCCGGTACCGAGCGACAGTTGCGGTGTACGCACATACATGTGCTCTGCGCTTGATGTAAGCGTGTATACTGCAAATTATGTCTCCCATTTGCTTGTGCAGAAACAGTCGCTTACCACCACCATCAACCAGGGCAACTCGCAACAAGTGGAATAGATTCAATAAATAACTCGCAACAACCTCGTTTAGAGTTCGCATTGAGTACGACATTCACAGCAGAGCGCTCAGAACACTATTCAACGCTCATTGGCTGTCGGGAAATGCATGCCATAGGAGCGCAGAACGAGCCTAAACGTGACCCCCATTGTGAGAATATCACTCTGCAGCGTAGTGTGCGCTGATATGAAACTTCCTGGCAGATTAAAACTTTGAACTTTGCCTTTCGCGGGCAAGTGCTCTACCATTTTTTTTTTTTTTTTCGACGTTGTTCGTTGCGTTTGGTCTGGGCGGACGTCACAAGACATCCGGTCAAGTTGATCGTTGATTCTTTTACCCAGTTTTTTTATTATAGAGGGCGAGCAGCCCTCTGACCGAACACGCTGAGCTACCGTGCCAGCTTGCCATCTGCGCTACCCAAGCACGACTCACGCTCCATCCTCACACCTTTACTTCTACCAATACCTCATCTCCTACATTCTAGACTTCACACAAGATCTCCTGCGAACCTTGCAGAACTAGCATTCCCGAAAATGTAGGAGATGAGGTACTAGCAGAAGTAAAGATGTGAGGATGGGGTGTTAGTCGTGGTTGAGTAGCTCAAAAGGTAGAGCACTTGCCCGCGAAAGGCAAAGGTCCCGAATTCGAGTCTCGGTTCGGTACACAGTTTTAATCTGCCAGGAAGTTTCATATCAGTGTACACTCCGTTGTAGATTGAAAATCTCATTCTGAAAACATCCCCCAGGCTGTGGCTAAGCCATGTCTCCGCAATATCCTTTCTTCCAGGAGCGTTAGTTCTGCAAGCTTCGCAGGAGAGCTTCTGTGAAGTATGGAAGGTAGGAGATGATGTACTGGTAGAAGCAAAGCTTTGACGTGGTGCTTGGGTAAATGGTTCAAATAGCTCTGAGCACTATGCGACTTAACTTCTGAGGTCATCAGTCGCCTAGAACTTAGAAGTAATTAAACCTAACTAACTTAAGGACATCACACACATCCATGCCCGAGGCAGGATTCGAACCTGCGACCGTAGCGGTCGCTCGGCTCCAGTGCTTGGGTAGCTCAGATGGTAGAGCACTTGCCAGCGAAAGGGAAAGGTCCCGAGTTCGAGTCTTGGTCCGGCAGGCAGTTTTAATCTGCCAGGAAGTTTCTTGACCGCCATTATTTGTGAGAATGCTGAGCGGTCATACTGCTTCCCAGACATGTGCCATATTTCACAGTTTGTGCACTACCACATTTTGGTAATGTACAGGGTGTATCAAAAAGAATCATCCGATTTAAAAGAAAATCATAACTATTATGTTATTTGAGATGCGTGCGTGAACAACGCACTATTGGAAGAAGCACACTCGCGAGGTTCCTGCTAGGTAGCAGCAGTGTGCGCCCACTTCAGTTGTAGTCAAAATGATGTCGGGACATTAGAAAGCGTTTTGTGTTCTACATTTTGCGCAGTGCGGATCAGTAACAACTGTTCAACGTTGACTTTCGTACAAGGTATGGTGTGGATCCTCCTACAGCACAGAGCATTAGAAGATGGCTTGAAAAATTCCGAGAAACAGGTTGTTTGGCTCTGAGCACTATGGGACTTAAGATCTGCGGTCATCATTCGCCTACCACTTAGAACTACTTAAACATAACTAACCTAAGGACATCACACACTTCCAAGCCCGAGGAAGGATTCGAACCTGAGACCGTAGCGGTTGCGCGGTTCCAATCTGAAGCGCCTAGAACCGCTCGGCCACACCGGCCGGCTAAACAGGTTGTTTGTGCAAAGGAAAATCGCCGGGCCGTCCCCGAGTGTCTGACATAGACGTCGAACGCATCCGCCATAGTTTCACAAGGAGTCCACAAAAATCCGTTCGCCGTGCAGCTCGACAGCTCGACGTGCCCCCGATGTCTGCCTGGCGTGTGTTGCGTCGATGTTTACACATGAAACCATACAAAATTCAGCTACTGCAAGCTCTTCGTGAAGGTAACAAACAATAATGTGTGGAGTTCTGTAATTTCGTTCTTGGAAAGACGGAGGACGGCAATGTTCTTCCACACTTAGGTGAAAAGCCATAATGTGAGAATATGGGATACAGAACAACCACATGAAGTTGTACAACGTGAGAGGGGCTCTCCAAAAATGGGTTTTGTGCAGTTTCACAGGAAAAGGTGTATAGTCCATTTTTCCTTGCCGAGAATATGGTTACAGGAAGCATATACAGACTGATTCGAACGACTTCATTTAACAAGAGGATGGGGCACCGCCACACTGGCATCTGGAAGTGCGGGAATTTTTAAATCAAAGTATTACTGAACGATGGATTGGTCACACTGGACCAAATGATTCAGGCTTACACTACTGGCCTCGAGAGTGACCGAACCTGACTGTATGAGATAATTTCTTGTGGGGGTTTATAAAAGACTGTTTAATGTGCCCCCGTAATCATCAACTATGAATGAACTGAGACATCGCATAATAGCGGCCGTGGGAGCTGTAACTCGAGACATGCTCTCTGCAATGTGGGAACAATTTATGAGTACCGCATTGACATAAGCCGTGCATCTCAAGGGGGCGTACTGAACACCTATAAAAAGGTATGAAAAAACAAAGTTTTTTTGTTTCCCGTTC
The DNA here is from genome assembly GCF_023864345.2 of Schistocerca serialis cubense. Taxonomy (NCBI): domain Eukaryota; kingdom Metazoa; phylum Arthropoda; class Insecta; order Orthoptera; family Acrididae; genus Schistocerca; species Schistocerca serialis. The sequence goes on along the minus strand of NC_064643.1, from coordinate 373,597,828 downwards.
ATCAAAAAACAAAATTCATTGTATATGTTTATTAGCTTCGGAAATATATACATGCCAAATCGGATGATCCTTTTTGATACAACCTGTATTTTGGAGTACTAATGCACACATTAAACGAAAGTACCTACGAAACTATATGCTTTGTGGCATAATATGTAGCCATGGCATGTTTCTAAGAAATCTCCTTTTTACCGCCTAAACGAACAGCCTGTTTTGAAAGTTCCAGACTTCCACAATCCTATGCAGCAAGTAACATACAATAACCTCATAGACATATTATATAGAATTAACAAACAAAAGTAAAGAAGTTGCCACTACAGACTCAACCTCATGGAAATAACGCAAAATTAAAGCAAGACTAGCGCGATACTCACCGCCACATCAACACTACAGCGAGCCGCTCTGTAAACGTGAGCTGGCACTGTCACAACTTGAGACTACTGTCGCATCAGGTAGGCGCTGTGAGTGAACGTCAGCCACGTGCCGGCAAAAAAAGTATCGAAGAAAGCTGCCGGGAAGTGGACTCAGGACGAAGTTGCGCATTTAACTGGGAAAGCGGAAACTGCTGTGGGGAGCTTCCAGTAATATAACTGTATTTACTGTTTTATGTGACGTGGTATTTATTGATTATATTATCATATTGGGTGTTGAAGAACATCCCTTCAGGAGTTACGAGTGTTTTCTTGAGTCAATACAAGTAAAAAGTTCAAATAAATGTATATTTATAAGTTCTTTGTTTATTAGGTATCCTACTTGGCTTTTGAACGTCTGTTGGTAAAAGATGAAATTGGTCTAATGTTATTTCATCGTAACTGTTACTTTACGTAATATTAAAGAGAATAAATGTAGCTGATGCTAGAAATATTAGTGTCACAAGCAGTCTGTCTTTAACACTAAGGGATCTGAACACAATAGTATATATATTGGCAATTTTTGTTCCAATTACAAATGAGCATTTTGTCCATCTCCATCGCTGTCACTCTCGTAAACCTTGGTATTGTTGTGGAATTTCCATGACAAGCTGTACAATGAGATTCTTGCTTGCTCCAAAATCTCCCCGCCGCCTAATCCGCTATCTTTTCCAACACACACACGGTCGTTTAATTATTTCTTTGCCACCAGAAGTATTAAAAATGCAGCTGCCGCCCGGCACTATTCCATGGCAATCAGTTCCTTTACGCAAAGAATTCAGAACTAGGAGAGAAAAATCTTGCGGAGAGTGATTTCTCAGTTCTCACAGACATTCTCACCCTGTTGTGTACAAACGGCGTTCAAAAAGTTTTGCGCAGTCGTCTTTGAACATTTAGCTATACATTGAGCCTACTCAATGTAGCCTCCATCAGCTGTGACGCATCTGGCCCAATGTTCTTTCCGTGATGTAAATGCACTTCAGTATAATTCTGAGGATTGACTTTTACACCATCGCTTGACACAGGAAATAAGGTCTTTCTCATTATCAAATGTTTTACCGCGCAGGTGAGCCTTCAGACGACCAAAGAGATAAAAATCAGACGGAGCCAAGTCCGGTCGGTAGGGTGGATGAGGATCAATTTTCCAACCCATTTTCCTGATTGTCTCTTGCGTCATAAAGGCTGTATGGGGTCTGGCATTTTCATGGTGTAGTCTGATGAGCTGACCCTGAAGCTGTGGTCTTGATGGCACGTCGCAGCTTGTCCAATGCCAACCAGTAACGGTCGCGGTTAATTGTGGAGCCAGGTTCCAAAAAGTCAATGAAAATGACACCACACTGATCCCAGAAGAAGGAGACCATCATTTTTCGGCCTGCTGTTCGTGAGAGTCTTGGTTTCTTCTTCTGAGGGGAACCCAGGTGATGTCAATCCATGGATTGGGTTTTGCTCTCAGGCTCGGACAAAAACAATCATGTTTCGTTCTGGGTAATGACGCCGTTTAAACACTGTTTACACTCTTCAGTAAAGGTCTTCATGAGACCCTCGCACACACTCTTCCTCATCGTTTTGATTTCTCTTGTCAGTAATCTAGGCACCCAACGTGCACAAATTTTTCTGTACCCTGGTGACTGTACCAGTGATACCACACTACCCAATGACAAAGAGTCATTTCAGCAAGCTGTCGTGTCGTCAAACATCTGTCATTTTCGATGATGTGATCAATGGTCTCCTTATTCACATCACTCACTACCATCGATGGCCTACCGCATCGTGAATTGTCCAGTAGAGAGAAATCACCTTCTTTAAACCTCTGCAACCACCGCTGGATACTGCTGCGGTCCACTGTGTCCTCCCGATAAACAGGGAGCAACTTCCTGTGAATCGATGTGGCAGAGTCATCGCCGATCTTGAAGAGGAACTCCATCACCGACCGTTGTCGCAACCTGACATCTACTTCACGGTCCATTATGGCTCACCTGTGAATAAAAGAAAAATACTTTCATATACCAACTTTTAGCTAAATGTTCCAAGTATGTTCACAAAAAATTTTATTCTCCTCCTGCAGAAAATAAAACAATTAGAGACGACTGTGCAAAACTTTTTGAACGCCTTTGGTATAAACGCTTCCAATATCTGCTCTCGCAAGACTCTCAGACACTTACAGAAAATGCTCGCAAGGAACTATCAGGCAGTAACTATCAGGGAAAATTCGCCTCTAGTGTAAACGGTTCTGCGTCTACTGTCTGATAGTAGGAAACCGTCTGAGAGCTCTCACGTGTATCCCAGCCCTTAACGGCGCCTCCTGGTGACTGGTCAGTAAGTGTCACCTGCAGAGCAGTAGCGTACGAGCCGTTACGCGAACGAGGAATGTTAACAAGCTGGCTTTCCTGTTTACAATTTCATCAATTACGGTTTCTAGAAAAAAGATAGTTCCAGCAATCGCTTGTAAGGCAGTGTGTTGGACCCTGACAGAAAAACAAGTAACGAAGAATCTAGGCTGTAATACTGAGCTTTCCATTTTCGATATTAGAATAGACAAGAACTGATGACTTCCAAAAGGAAGACGTAAGACTCAGATTAAGTGTAAACAGATTTGAAACATTGTAACTGAAACGCATCAGATATGACGGCTATATCCCAGAATGACTTTTAGGAGATACCTAAAAATAAGGCAAATGTTGCAGAGAAAGACCACAAAAAAAATGACAAGACCGATTTCTGGATCCTGAACAGAACAGCGTCACTATGATTAAACTTTGATGTCACTGATGATTTTGATGGCCGGCCGGAGTGGCCGAGCGATTCTAGGCGCTTCAGTCTGGAACCGCGTGACCGCTACGGTCGCAGGTTCGAATCCTGCCTCGGGCATGGATGTGTGTGACGTCCTTAAGTTAGTTAGGCTTAAGTACTTTTAAGTTCTAGGGGACTGATGACCTCAGATGTTAAGTCCCATAGTGCTCAGTGCCATTTGAACCATTTGATGATCTTGATAATTAAATAAATACACCTCAGTTACAGCTGAAGTATTAAACATTTCTTGAGCTATGCAACTGGTATACGCTCTTTAGATAAAGCTGCGTAACACGTAGCGGATGATGGGGTAATCCGTTTCACAGACTACCCCAGCACAGTCACAGCGCCTCAACTTTACGGTCGCCACTACTCAGCTTCATGAAACAGCAATGCAATATACGACGTAATGGCTGCGCTAGACGGATACTGTTCTCTTAAAACAGATAACAACAAATCAGAAGCCGCTCGGTACGGCCCGAGTTGGATATAACGCTTCAAGATAATTATTATCTTTGAATAAAAATGTCATTACTCTTCATCTCATTAAGTACACTACTGACCATTGAAATTGCTACACCAAGAAGAAATGCAGATGATAAACGGGTATTCATTGGACAAACAAATTATACTAGAACTGATATATGATTACCTTTTCACGCAATTTGGGTGCAGAGGTCCTGAGAAATCAGTACCCAGGATAACCACCTCTGGCCGTAACAACGGCCTTGATACGTCTGGGCATTGAGTCAAACAGAGCTTGGATGGTGTTTTCAGGTACAGCTGCCCATGCAGCTTCAACAGGATACCACAGTTAATCAAGAGTAGTGACTGGCGTATTGTGACGAGCCAGTTGCTCGGCCACCATTGACCAGATGTTTTCAATTGGTGAGAGATCTGGAGAATGTGCTGGCCACGGCAGCAGTCGAACATTTTCTGTATCCAGAAAGGCCCGTACAGGACCTGCAACATGCGGTCGTGCATTATCCTACTGAAATGTAGGGTTTCGCAGGGATCGAATGAAGGGTAGAGCCACGGGTCGTAACACATCTGAAATGTAACGTCCACTGTTCAATGCGAACAAGAGTTGACCGAGACGTGTAACCAACGGCACCCCATACCATCACGCCGGATGATACGCCAGTATGGCGATGACGAATACGCGCTTCCAACGTGCGTTCACCGCGATGTCGCCAAACACGGATGCGACCATCATGATGCAATAAACAGAACCTGGATTCATCCGAGAAAATGACGTTTTGCCATTCGTGCACCCAGGTTCGTCGATGAGTACAGCATCACAGGCGCTCCTGTCTGTGATGCATCGTCAAGGGTTACCGCAGAAATGGTCTCCGAGCTGATAGTCCATGCTGCTGCAAACGTCGTCGAACTGTTCATGCAGATGGTTATTGTCTTGCAAATGTCCCCATCTGTTGACTCAGGGATCGAGACGCGGCTGCACGATCCGTTACAGCAATGCGGATAAGATGCCTGTCATCTCGACTGCTAGTGATACGATGCCGTTGGGATGCAGCACAGCGTTCCGTATTACCCTCCTGAACCCACCGATTCCATATCCTGCTAACAGTCATTGGATCTCGACCAACGCGAGCAGCAATGTCGCGATACGATAAACCGCAATCGCGATAGGCTACAATCCAACCTTTATCAAAGTCGGAAACGTGATGGTACGCATTTCTCCTCCTTACACGAGGGATCACAAGAACGTTTCATCAGGTAACGCCGATCAACTGCTGTTTGTGTATGAGAAATCGGTTGGAAACTTTCCCCATGTCAGGTCACCACTGGCGCCAACGTTGTGTGAATGCTCTGGAAAACTAATCATTTGCATATCACAGCATCTTCTTCCTGTCGCTTAAATTTGACGTCTGTAGCACGTCGTCTTCGTGGTGTGGCTATTTTAATGGCCAGTAGTGTAGTTCTTGCGGTTATCTTCTGAAATAAGCTCTAGCAACTCTTTCTATGTATGGTCCAAGTTTCAGCGAGCTATGTCTCTTGCGAGTGACACTTAATACGGGAGTTTCTTTCGTCCTAAATTTTTGTACATCAGTGTAGTATACTAATGGGACTGGGCAGCGCTGCCGCTCATCAGAAACGTGCAGCTTCACCAAGGGTGGATACTCGCATCTGGTCTTAGACTACTCTCACATAACTACGGCTCCTACAAAACAGAGTGGGCTGTAATGGCTGTCAGCTAATCTCGCGACTGCGGCGACGATGTGATGTGGCTGGTGTTTGGCCAGGCAGCGCTGATGTGTGAATCCCGGTGAGACGGGCGGGCGAATCTAGAAGCTGGCAGCGCGCCGGTCCCGCCGGTGTGTGTGCGTGGCGCGTGCGTGTGCAAACACGACTTTCAGCGGCAGCGCCAGCGGTAAATAAACACACGTCGCCTTGCGCAACTGGCCAGCGTCTCGTCCGAGCAGGATGCGCGTCCCCACGGCGCCGAACCCACGCTCTACTCTCGGACTATTACTTTGCAACGGCTCCGTCTAGCATCTCACAACGCTCAGTACGTCGTTCATTTTTCCCAATAGTTTTGCCAGCTCTCTCGTTTGTAGAAGGTTACATGTGTGAAGGAACCAAACAAACAATAAGTGAAGACTAAGAGGAGGTTTCAGTAAGTAATGTAAGACACTTTTTTACCGCCACTTTCGGTTGAAAAACTGCGAAATTTGCTGTTGGACATCGTGTAATAGCCCCGTTCAGCCCCTATAGTTTCATGAAGTTACGATAGGTGGCGGAGCTTTTGTAGCTTTCTAGATGGCATTTGTAAGGGAGGTGCTTTCCAAGCAGAGAAATGACGTTGAGTTTCTTTTGACGAACGACAAAGATCGTCACACACATTCATAGGCGCTTGCAGGATGTTTACGGAGACCTGGTAGTGAACAAAAACACGGCGAGACGTCTGTCGTCATCGTAACAAGGTGGCGCTAAAGTGTCCGATCTCCCTAGTGCCGGCAGGCCGCACACAGCTGCAACTCCTGTAATGTTGAAACGTGCGGACACTCTCATGCGAGGTGATCGGCGCCTCACCTCGCTGCACAACTGGACGTCTTTGTTGGTAGTTCTGGCACATACCTCCACCATGGATTCATCATCTCGAACCGGAAACCAAACGACAATCCATGGATTGGCGTCGCATCACCACTCCTGCGAAGAAAAAGTTCGAAGCCCCCACCCTAAGACGGTAAGGTCATGCGACTATTTTCTGAGACTCTGGAGGAGTTTTCTGTTTGGTGTGTTCCGTCATGATGCAACGATCAGCTTGGGAGTGTGTTGTGTTACCCTCAGGAAGTTGAAGACAGGACTTCAGAATGTTCGTCGCCACAAAAATGCAACCGAAATTCTCCTTATCCTTGACAAAACTGAGCCTCACGCAAGTCCGTGCACCCGAGAAGAGCTCACAAACTTTAATTGATCCGTTCTTCGAATCCTGCCTCGGGCATGGATGTGTGTGATGTCCTTAGGTGAGTTAGGTTTAAGCAGTACTAAGTCTAGGGGACTGATGACCTCAGATGTTAAGTCCCATAGTGCTCAGAGCCATTTGAACCATTTTTTGGTCGGTTCCTCCTCATGGGATGCTATAGTTTGGTACTTACTTTCTGACAGCGGCTATCGAGACGAATCCAATGATATGACAATTCTCTCTCATGTATCGTGCAAATAGTAAATATTCGCCGAATACGGCGTATCTATCTAACGTGTCATTGACATGTAAACACCATTCGACGGTTTCGCAATACAAGCATAATAGGAACTGTAGGACTAGTATCGTCGAATCAAGCGAATTTGAATGATGTATTCCTTCGAAGAACAAGTCGATATGCTTCTCATTCACGGAGAATGCCAACGAAATTCAGTGAGAGCTAGACACTTATACGCAGAAAGATATCCTCAACGCACTCACCCTACTCGTCGTACATTTAAATAAGTGTGTGATAAATTGAGAACAACTGGATCTTTAACGCATCGGAAACATATCCGGCAAGGAAAGTCACTATCGAGGAAACGGAAATTGGTGTTCTTGCCACAGTGTTTCGAGATTTCGAGATCATTGCGTTAGTTCACGTCAAATCGCAAGGGAGTCTGGCATGAGCCAGAGCAGTCTCCACCAAGAGTTAACTGGTACAGATTGTATGCGTCGCATTAAATTCCTTTGATGGGCTCAACTTCAGATTCGGAGGGGTAACAAATTTATCAATTTGATTTTTTTACTGACGAGGCTACGTTCACGAACCACGGAAATGTTAATTTGCATAACATGCAACTGAAAATCCATGTTGGCTGCGGCAAGTTACACACCAAAAACCGTGGTCGGTGAACGTACGGTGTGGGATCCTGGAGGACAGAATTATAGGCCCCTATTTAATCGAAGGAAATCTTAATGGTAAGAAGTACACTACATTCCTGCAAGAAACATTATGTCTGTTATTGGATGAAATACCTTCAGGAACAAGTAACAGAATGTGCTATCAATACGATGGGTGTCCGGCACGTTTTTCGCTGGTAGTTAGAAATGAGTTGCAGAGACAATTCCCAAATCGTTGGATAGGACGCGAAGGATATGTGTCGTGGCCGGCTCGTTCGCCAGATTTGAGGCCTCTGGATTTTTTCTTGTGGGGATTCGCTAAAGACTTTGTTTATAAAGACGTTCCAACTACACCTGAAGACATGCGAAAGACAATTGTCAGAACACGTGCTTCGATAAGTGCCAATGTGATAAGGAATACCACTCAATCCATAATAAGACTGTAGCACTGCATTGATACGAAAGGTCATCACTTCGGACACCTTCTGTAAATGGACGTTCATGCCACCGTTGTGACCTTTGTTACACATCGTTGGATTCGTCTCGATAGTCGCTATCAGAAAATAAGTACCAAACTGTAGCATCCCATTTAAAAAAACAAAGTTGACCTTCATATCTCTGACACGACCCCACCTACCAACAAAAAACCAACGTCATATTATGGTCCTCGTTGTCCAATTCAACTTTTGTCCTACAAAATTTTCAGCTACTATCATACTTTCGGAGTTATTCTTGGTGGCAATAGTTAGTGACTCGCCCCATACAGTCACTAGTAACATAAAATATTTTTATTTATTTATTTTTATTACCAAGGAGGAACAATAATACAAAGGAAAACAAATCTTTACATGAATTTTATCCATAGTGGATGCTGTCGAACTCCGTGACTGTTCCTTTATGGGGTTGTAGAAAAATATCCGCTACCAGTCACAATAAAAGGTTGTTTATTCGTCACACGACCGGTTTTGGGCTTGCGCCCATCTTCGTGTTTACACATTCATTTACATGTTTGTACTGTTGGAGATCACTGTATAAATACAAAAAAATTATTTGCTGGTGATTACACAAATACAAGTGGGACAATTGTAAGTGGTAAGGCAGCATTTGACGAAAATATATCTGTACTTACAAAACGATGAAGCACCATTATTACAGTTTTGCTGTGATGATAGTTTTGCCACTTAGTTACACACTTATGGTCAATTTCACGTCCATATATCAGGTATAGCTCCATATTACACTATTATGATGTGCACTTGTGAAATACACTATGTTTACATACAAACATGTAAACTGTGGTCAAAGAACTTAGATGTAGCAGATGTAAAGATGTTGCTCACACAGAAACTCGTAGGTTCTGGTCAAAGAACTTAGCCACAGCAAGTGCAAAGGTGTTGCATATATAGAAATTTAAAAAGCTATTATAGACTACGAAGTTTCTTGACACCCATTATGAAATTTTTTTGTTCACATTTTTGACGGAAAACTTAGATCTAGGAAGTACAATGTTGTTACATATATTAAATTGCTTAAAGCTATTACAAATTAAAAAATTAAAAAAATGACCACTAGAACTGTTTTGAGAACTTAGATCTAGGAGGTACAATAATGTTACATATATGAATTTTTTTTAAAGCTATTACACATTATAGAATGCCAGTTACAGCTTGTGTTTACAATATGACTATTACAAATTATGATAATGACCTTTGGACTGTTGTATGACTGCTACAGATACATTTTCGTCAAATGCTGCCTTATCACTTACAATTGTCCCACTTGTATTTGTGTAGTCACCAGCAAATAATTTTTTTGTATTTATACAGTGATCACCAACAGTACAAACATGTAAATGAATGTATAAACACCTGAAGATGGGCGCAATAAACAACGACGAATAAACAACCTTTTATTGTGACTGGTAGCGGATATTTTTCTACAACCCCAAACAAATCTTTCTCGATGGGCATCCGCTAGGAAGCACTTTTAAAAAATGTTTCCCAACGCACGGTTTGCAACAAACGGTCCATTCAGTAAATTTTTTTAGGTGAAACTGTATTGTTCCCGAGAACTTTTCAAGTCGGGATTCTAATCCAATTCTCCTGTTCTGTAGGCAAGCGAGTTAACTACTACACCACACTGACACAGTGGCTTTGTGCGCACACACTACTATGGCACACCTCCCACATCAGTCCAGGTTCCCATTCAAGCCCCAAGCCAACTGGTATTCCTCCTGAATTCAAACAGTTGTGCAGAGGCTCTGAAACGCTGTTTGAGTTTAGGGTTAATACCAACTAGGCTGATGAGTGAATGGGAATTTGGATTGAGTTGGGAGGTGTGCTACAGTGGCGCGAGCAGTTGTGCAAAGCCACTGTGCCAGTGTGGTGTAGTGGTTAACTCGTTTGCCTACAGAACAGGAGAATTGGGCTAGAATCCCAGCCTTGATGTATATGTGTTTAGATGTCCCTTACGTATTCACCTTGACATACGGTCCTATTTCGGAAAAAATTCGGTATTCAAAGCTGCGTCCCATCTGTAAGCTGGCGTCACTTGTTTTGGGAGGTAAGGGTGCGCGTAATGATGTCATGGTGCATGTCGACACAGTCCCCCTCCCCCGCTGGCGCCTCGTGCCGAGCTGCAGCGCTGATTGGGAGGCGGCGGGCGTTCAAAGAGTTAACCAACCGGTGTGCAGGCCGCCATTTACATACAATGGCCGCGGCCACAGATTCCGGTCGAGGTCGAGAGTCGAACCGGCGCGATGCGACCCGACCGCTGCAGCGAGGACCGTGCCACTTGGCGCTTTCATCGCAGCTCCCAGGGCGACCCACCAGCTGCCTCAGCGTGGGAATCTGGAGACAGCCGATGGAATGCGTTCCTGCACGGTCTTAAATGTCCGGCAATAAATCACCGACATTTAGTATTCCCCTCTCACACCAACCGAAGAGCAACCGCCTGCCTGGCGACATCAGCTGATTTAATCTGCATCGAAGGTAGGAAATGGTGTAACGCAAACGGTACGGAAACATAACACGGCGAAACGTAAATGTAGCTCACAGCCACCTGCAAGCAACGACCAATGCGGATCTCGCCTCGTGTCACGAGGTGTAACATGCATTCGCGAGAGGCCTGCAGCGAAGAAAGAACCCCGAATAAGAAATAATCGACAAATATCGTTGCAGTTTCTCGACAAATTTTTAATGACCGACTTGCCTGTGGTATCATTATCTGGTTATCAGTTTTATTTCTAGGTTCACTAACCTTTAAATGCCACCTAATCTCTTATTAGAAATACAGGCAGAAAGGATACCATAATACGGTTTGCGATATGAAACCTCCCAGATTCCCAAATACAATAAAAAAACTTATGAGACACAGGTAACTGCCATTGTGACATCGCGTAAAGTATCTTGTGTTTTATATAGATTTTTATCCAAACGGCTTGTCCGCCCTCTTCTGGAGTATTGGTCTGCCGTGTGGAATCCGCATCAGTTATAGACCCTTTGCCGTTCATTATCTATATAAACGATTTAGGAGACAATCTGAGCAGCCATCTTAGGTTTTTTGTAGATGATACTGTCGTTTATCGACTAGTAAATTCACAAGAAGATGAAATCAAATTGCAAAACGATTTAGGGAAGGTATGTGTATGGTGCGAAAATTGGCAGTTCACCCTAAATAACGAAAGGTGTGAGGTCATTCACATGACTGCTAAAACAAATCCGTTACACTTCGATTACACGATAAATCAGTCAAATATAAAGACCATAAGTTCAACTAAATACCTAGGAATTACAGTTTCGAACACAGAAAGTATTGTGGGGAAGGCTGACCAAAGACTGCGTTTTGTTGCCAGGATACGTAGAAAATGCAACACACCTACTAAAGAGACTGCCTACACTACGCTTGTCCGTCCTCTTTTTAGAACACTGCTGCGCGCTATGGGGTCCTGACGGAGTACATCGAGAAAGTTCGAAGAAGGGCGGCACGGTTTGTATTATCGTGAAATACGGGGCAGAGTGTCACTGAAATGATACAGGATTTGGGATAGACATCATTAAAACCAAGGTGTTTATCGTTGCCGCGGAATCTTCTCACGAAATTTCAAACACAAACTTTCACCCCCGAATGCGAAAATATTTTGTTGACGCCGACCTACATAGGGAGAAACGATCAACGTAATGAAATAACGGACATCAGAGCTCGCACGGAAAGATATAGGTGTTCCTTTTTCCTCATGCGCTGTACGAGATTGGAATAATATAGAATTATTGTGAAGCTGGTTCGATGGACCTTGTACATCCAAAAAATGTAAATGTAGGATTGACGGAGGACATCGAGAAAGTTCAAAGGACAGCTCGTTTTATATTATCACGGAATAAGGGAGAGAGTGTCACGGATATGATACGCGATCTAACGAGCCAGTCAGTAAAACAAAGGCGTTTCTCGTTGCGGCAGGATCTTCTCATGAAATTTCAATCACTAGCTTTCTCCTCAGGGAGTGAAAATATTTTTTTGATACCCACCTACATAGGGATAAACGATCATCATAATAAAATAAGAGAAATCAGCGCTTGCACGGAAAAATTTAAGAGTTCGTTTTCCCCTCGCGCTGTTCGAGAGTGGAACGGTAGAAAAATAGCTTGAAGGCGGTCTGATGAATCCTGTGCCAGTCGCTTAATTGTGAATTGCAAAGTATTGCTGTGGGCTTGGATGTAGATTTTCGGTTTCAGGTGCTAAATAATTACCAGAAATGACGACACCTCAACAGGGATCGCAATCCGTGGTACGTGGAAATGAAATCACCCATTGCTGTCCAAAGTAATTACAGACATTAATTTCAAAGGGAGGAACTAAACGGTTGGTTGATTATGGCTATATATGAAAGTTGCTAGGGCGCGACAAGTTTCCATGTACTAGAAGTGTACACACACAGGCAGCGTCTGGCAGAAAACGCACATCTCAGGAAATGGTAGAGAGACCTTCCAGAGAAGTCCAACAAAATCAGTTCGCCGTGTATCACTAGGGCTAGCATTCCTCGTTCAACAGCTCACACCGTTCTGCATAAACGACTTCACTTGCACGTTTATAGAGTACACATTATGCAAGCATTCGAATTATGCGAGCATTGTAACGAAACGGCTTGCAGCTCCGCCACGTATTTGCTATTGAGATGTTGTACCAGATAGTGCAAAACCCCATCTACGTAGGAAATGTCGCATTCTCTGAGGAAGCAGCCTTCGACGCCTATCCGAAGGTTAATCGGCACAACACTCGCATCCGGGCTTCGGAAGACCCCGACACTTTTCAGCCGGCCGTTGTGGACGAGCAGTTCTAAGCGCTGCAGTCTGGAAGGGAGCGACCGCTGCGGTCGCAGGTTCGAATCCTGCCTCGGGCATGGGTGTGTGTGATGTCCTTAGGTTAGTTAGGTTTAAGTAGTTCTAAGTTCGAGGGGACTGATGACCTCAGATGTTAAGACCCATAGTGCTCAGAGCCATTTAAACCATTTGACACTTTTCACAGATAGACAAAAGGTGCATGTGTGGTGCGCGCTGATGAAAGACAGCATAGTTTCTTCTCAGATCAAAAACTGAGCAAGACGACTGTGACTATGCTCTCGGCACTTGCTGCCTTGTGTTAGAGCCTACCTGCTCATTGCTGTGAGGAAAGCAGATTAATTTCGTACATATACACCATCGTTTTCAGACGGCGAGTGTGACAACCGATGTGTATTCATGAAGCAACATCTTCCGCCATGTGGTAAGAAGCGATAGCAACTTCTCCCTTTGTCACCCCAAACGCTATTTCATGTTTACAGTTCTCTCCTTAGTATGTTCTCTGTCTGGTATGTTAGGACTCACATGCATTCAACGCTCTCCAGCATGTTACTAGTGCAGGTGACCTTTTAAGCCATTTTGGAGCATCATATTTTCATTGATGAAGATATTTGTCGATGTCTCCCTTGTACGTAAGTTTCATTACTGCAACAGTGAAGACCACTCTCGTCTATATTTACGAATTCAGTAGAATGTATCTCACAGTAAATAAATGTGCCCTTCCGTTTTTTTTTAAATTGCCACTCTGCAGCTAATGGATTGGATAAAATTTCTGTATTAATATAAAATAATTTATCCAATTAAAAATGGCTATTGAAATTTATGAAGAGATGATGACGCTGTGGTATATGTTCTCTTCATTAAGACAATGAAATAATGGGGGCTTCTGGTATTTACGGGAAGGGACCGGGATGTGAGAAGTATTGGAGGAGATGTTATCGGAAACGGGCGTGGCATATCTATGTAGAAAGGAAACGGGTGAGGTGTAGGTGTCAGAAGATGACAGGGATACCAGTGGGAATCAAATGATAGTTTTGGATGAGATGAGTAGACTAGGTTATGGCCGAAAAAAAGGTAGGTTTCAAGGATTAGTTCTTGAGAGGGGAAGTCGATTGAAATTACGCTGGTGTCAGTGTGTAGCTTGACATTCGTTTTTATGTTGTGTCAGACTAAGCACAGACAGAAAAACACAAACAAAACACAAATGAAAAAGACTCGGCAACATTTGGCAACACTGTATAATGTAGACACAAACAATCAACACAAAATGAAAGTGAAGTGTTGAAATTAGAATATGTTTTAAAACGCAGAGAAACACAAACAAAGCACGAACGAAAAACAAACAGCGACAGTTGGACTAACTACAGCTCTATGATGACACATATAAGGTAATAAGATCACGAAATCGTAAGCAGAACCAAATAGCAACTTAACTTTAGGGCAGTTGTGTCCAGAATGTCTGAATGTATAAGGCCATTGCTGATACTCGTAAATAAAATGAAGCAAAACGTATATGGCACTAAATACAGACACGCCGGGTTTTAGGGGTATAAGTGCAGGTATTGTGACCATCGATATCTTAATATGTACCACTTCAGTGTGTTTGTTGTTTTCTCCCTGCATCTAATAGTCTTCCTGCAAGCAAGTCACATAATTTACTACCTGATGTTTTCTGCACGGTCGTAACTGCACCACTGAGTGGACTACGCCTATCAGTATAGACTAATCGTTTTACATGCACGTATTCACCCTTCAACAACTGACCTGCCATACAGGAGCAAATTAGCATAAATGCCTTGCTCTTGCCAAGTGTACTTGGAGGTACTACCCACTCTGAAAACATACTACACCTAAAAGCTGTAACTATGAAGTAAATACTATTGTGATGTTGCTCGGTACGCTAAGTCACCAGTAAAAATATCTGCACTAATATCCACAACACCACGCATAGCAGCAAAAGGTCACATATCTTTGGGGCCGGCCGGTGTGACCGTGCAGTTAAAGGTGCTTCAGTCTGGAACCGCGTGACCGCTACGGTCGCAGGTTCGAATCCTGCCTCGGGCATGGATGTGTGTGATGTCCTTAGGTTAGTTAGGTTTAATTAGTTCTAAGTTCTAGGCGACTGATGACCTCAGAAGTTAAGTCGTATAGTGCTCAGAGCCATTTTGACATATCTTTGGGGAAACGACATCTGCACAGCTGTAAACTCTCCCTCTGACGTTCACCTGTTCCCCCTCTCTCTGTCCACTTCCTCCTTCCCCCATCCTTGTGTTCCCTCTACGACCATCTCCTCATCCTCCCTCTCACTGACCTTCATCCTTGTTTATTGGTATTGCAATTGAAAGATTGATAGGGAGCTGAAGTCACTTCTAATGAATGGGTAAATCAGTCGGGATCATTCGTATGCAAGGTATGAGAGAAATCTCGCCAGTTGCTGGATTTGTAAGGATAGTAGCTTCAATGACAGTATTTCACACAGTTTTAAACTGCGAATAGGTAGGATCACCGAGATTCGGACAGTTCAGATTCCGTAGTACTATTCTAGTTACAAGATGATAAGCCATAAATAAAATTTCCCGTTTTCTGTAAAATTTACGCCGAGGAAGAAAACAAAAGAGAACATTGTTTGGTATACAATATTTGTTTAAAATTTAATTCAACGAGAAAGAATGCATGTGATAGAAATAAACTGTCGGATTTTTTAAATGTCCTGACATCGAAGTTAAAAACTGATTATGGGAAAGAAAACTAAAGCACACATTGCGCAGTCGGTTTTAACAGAATATCTGTACAGCAGTAGTACTCAGTCTGGTCCACGTTGGGGCTAGGCAGTAAGAGATCTGAAAAGATTTTGATTAGTTTTACATAACATTCGGCCATAAAAAATTTGTTACATAACTATTGTTATATACTTTAACTTTCTGTAAGTCTGCTTTACAAATTTTATAAATGCAGTCATTTCTCTAGTTTATAAAACACTATTATTGTTGAACTGGTGGGCTGTTAGAAAATTTTACTATTCACAAGAGATACAAAAGTGGGGATAGGTAGAAAAGGTTGACTACCCCTGCTGTACAGCGTCATTTAAAAAATTATGTAGCCTATGTCCGTCGTTTATTAGCTTAATATGCAAAAATCTGAAGTAAATCGATCAAGAATTTTTCGCAATTTTGTCTGTTATAGCTTATTTATATTTCTGTATCATGAACATTAAAAACTACGTAGCCTATGCCTCTACAAATGTTTATCAGAGTAACGTATAAAAATTTGAAATAAATCGATCGAGAACTTTTTGTTAACAACGGTTCCTCTTTATGTTTTGTACGCGTGTTTATAAACGACATATGTTTTGAAAGATATTTAACATATATCTGACTGGACATTTAGTAGTATATTGTGTACAAATCTGAAGTAAATCGGTCAAGAATTTTTCGAGAGTTTTGTGAGCAACGTTAAACAACGCCTCGAGTTTATATAGTTGTAAAAGGCACTTATCCTGGTGTATTAAGTATGTTAAAGTGAAAGTATAGCTTACGCCTGACCAAATGTTTAGTAACACTATCGTGTAAAGATTTCAAGCACATCGGTAACGAAATTTTCAAGTACTTTGCGAACAACGTTCTCCCTTTATACAGTACATATGTGCATATTTATTTGCATACCACATATATTACAATAAGACGTAACCTATGTCTGTCCAAACGTTTATTAGAGTAGATTGTAGTGTAAAAATTTGAAGTAAATCGAATAAGACCTTTTCGAGACTTTTGCTAACAGTTTTGCGCTGTACGATTTTTTTCCCAATAACCTATTCCCTTTGCATAGTATATTGGTATTTTTATATCATATATATTTTTATATCACACATACTAAAACTACCTTTGGAGAAAAGAGAACCACTTGCATGAATATCAAGATCTCAGATGGAAATCCAGTTTTAAGCAAAGAAGGGAAAGCGGAAAGGTGGAAGGAGTATATAGAGAGACTATACAAGGGCGATGTACTTGAGGACAATATTATGGAAATGGAAGAGGATGTAGATGAAGATGAAATGGGAGATATGATAATGCCTGAAGAGTTTGACAGAGCACTGAAAGATCTGATTCGAAGCAAGGCCCCACGAGTAGACAACATTCTATTAGAACTACTGACAGCCTTGAGAGAGCCAGTCCTGACAAAACTCTACCATCTGGTGGGCAAGATGTATGAGAAAGGCGAAATACCCTCAGACTTGAAGAAGAATATAATAATTCCAATCCCAAAGAAAGCAGACTTAGAGAAAGCTTTGACAATGTTCACTGGAATACTCTCTTTCAAATTCTGAAAGTGGCAGGGATAAAATACAGGGAGCGAAAGGCTATTTACAAGTTGTACAGAAACCAGATGGCAGTTATAAGAGTCGAGGGACATGAAAGGGAAGCAGTGGTTAGGAAGGGAGTGAGACAGGGTTGTAGCCTCTCCCCGATGTTATTCAATCTGTATACTGAGCAAGCAGTGAAGGAAACAAAAGAAAAATTCGGAGCAGGTATTAAAATCCACGGAGAAGAAATAAAACTTTGAGGTTTTGACATTGTAATTCTGTCAGAGATAGCAAAGGACCTGGAAGAGCAGTTGAATGGAATGGACAGTGTCTTGAAAGGAGGATACAAGATCAACATCAACAAAAGCAAGACGAGGATAATGGAATGTAGTCGAATTAAGTCGGGTGATGCTGCGGGAATTAAACTAGGAAATGAGACACTTAAAGTAGTGAAGGAGTTTTGCTATTTGGGGAGCAAAATAACTGATGATGGTCGAAGTAGAGGGGATATAAAATGTAGACTGGCAATGTCAAGGAAAGCGCTACTGAAGAAGAGAAATTTGTTAACATCGAGTATAGATTTAAGTGTCAGGAATCCGTTTCTGAAAGTATTTGTATGGAGTGTAGCCATATATGGAAGTGAAACATGGACGATAAATAGTTTGGACAAGAAAAGAATAGAAGCCTTCGAAATGTGGTGCTACAGAAGAATGCTGAAGATTAGATGGGTAGGTCACATAACTAATGAGGAGGTATTGAATAGGATTGGGGAGAAGAGGAGTTTGTGGCACAACTTGACTAGAAGAAGGGATCGATTGGTAGGACACGTTCTGAGACATCAAGGGATCACCAATTTAGTATTGAAGGGCAGCGTGGAGGTTAAAAATTGTAGAGGGAGACCAAGAGATGAATACACTAAGCAGCTTCAGAAGGATGTAGCTTGCAGTAGTAACTGGGAGATGATGAAGCTTGCACAGGATAGAGTAGCATGGAGAGCTGCATCAAACCAGTCTCAGGACTGAAGACCACAACAACAACATATATTAAAAGATATGTACTCCAAGTCCGTCCAATCGCTTATTAGAGTGTTGTGTAAAAATTTGAAGAAAATCAGTCAAGAATTTTACGTGATTTTTGCTGACAATCTTCCTCATTTATGTAGCATATTCGTACTCATATCCAGTATATATTAAAAATACGTTTCTTGTGTCCGTACGAATGTTTATCAGAGTATCGAGTAAAAATTTGAAGTAAACTGGTCTAGAACTTTTCGAGATTTTCTTGCTGTAGTCGGTCCACATTTTATTTCCGTTGTATTTCAGCCATCAGTTATTTTGCTTCTCAAATAGCAAAACACATCTACTACTTTTAGTGTTTCAATTGCTAATCTGATTCCCTCAGCATCGTCCGTTACTGATATTATGAACTTTCAAGACGCTATCCACTCCATTCAACTTTTATTCCAGTTCCTTTAGCGTCTCTGTCGGCAAACCTTCGTTGCAGTACTCTGCAATAAAATGCACATCTTTGACTTGCTTTCACAACAAAGAGACATAACTCCACGGGTTCCGTGTACTGTAATGATGGAATCTGTTCGCGGGTGGCGGCCGTGGCGTGCCTGCAGCGTGTTGGAGTACAGAACGGGCTGCCGGCCCGTGCGCTGCAGAGACGGGGCCAATTGCACGTAGAACCGGGTCGGGCCGACCAGTTTGAAAGTGGCCGGCGTTGCAGAACGCGAGCAGGCCGCGCTTTTTATTCGCCGCCGCTTAACGATTCTTTGTGCCGAGATAGACATCTTATTTACGGGACAATTAAGCATCAGAGCGAGGCGTTACCGCGGCCGCTTGCATCACACCGCCGCGGCGCGCAGGCAGCTCCCAGTTTATGTGTGGCTTGCCTCGCGAGAGGCGCGCGTTTTGTCCCGCATCAAAGCTCTGAGCCGATTCCAGAGCGGGGAGCTTTCAGGGGCAGAGATGAAAGCCGGCTGCCGCAAACAGGCGCTCTTGAGTGCCACTCTGTGCAAGTAAACGAGAACTGTCTTCCTGATTTGCACGAGTTCGAAGCATGCTCGAGAACATTTTCAACGAATAGTGCAGCATAAACACAACACAATGCGTTAAAAATCTAATATGTTGGTGCATTGGTTCCTAGCGTTTTTGTATTTCATGTTGATATCCCGGTTGCTTCGGGTTTTTTTATCGACTGTCATTTTATTTGTCGTTCGCTGTTGCTATTTGAGTTTACATGTCGTCATTTATTCATTTCGAGATAGTGAATGACGGTGTGGACGCTGGTAAATGGAGAGCCGAGTGGAGAAATAGGAACATTTGGTTATATTCTTCTGTTCAATAGACGGCTGACCGCAGCGGACTGAGCCAGAAACTTTTGCGCCGTATATGGGGTTAATACCATTGCACATAGCACTTGTTTAAAGGAGGATCCTTTTAACATTAGTAACTGTCTAAGTTTAAAACCATCTTCAAACGGACTGGTTTGATGAGTGTCGTTTAAAGGCATTAATCCACAATGACCCACGCCATTGTACTTGAGAACTGGCAAATCTGATGAACTGTGATAGTTGCATGATCGTGCGACATTTGCATGCATTGGGGAAGGTTCAAAAATCAGATGTGTGGGTTCCACAGACTAAGACAAAATTACAAAACTTTGCGGATGGCCGTATGCGCATCACTGCTTGCTCGTCATCAGTTGACCCATGAACAACACCGACCATTCCTGTCCTGTACCGTTACTGGTGACGAGGATTGGTATCTTTTTGCTAACATAAGGAAAGGAAAGGAAAGGAAAGGGATGGTTTAGCACAAACAAAGCCGCAACTCTCTGTAGAAAGACCTGCATACATCCACGAAAAATAATGTTATGAATCTGGTGGTGTGTACGTTTTGCTTCCCTCAGGTGTAACCATCGCTGCTGACATTTACTGTCAAGAACTGAGACGTCTTACAGACGCAGTCCAAGAACAACGGCCAGGAAGACTGCGTGAAGTGACGCTACCCCACGATAACGCCCGCCCGCATTCTGTTGGACTGACAAAAAGCACTATACAGTAGTTGGGATGGAAAGTCATTCCGCACCCTCCTTTTTCACATGGTCTTGCGCCCTCAGATTTTTTATGTTTTCCACTCTCTATGGAACAACCTTCAAGGAACTTCCTTCTCGGACGAAAATGCGATGCGCACATCCCGATGAGTTTCCCGCCTCCAAATCACATGATTTGTACAGCCGTGGGATCGAATAGTTACTCCAGCGTTGGCAAACAGTTGTAAATAGTGAAGGAGAGTATGTTATTGCTGACTAAAGTCTCTTATGTGTACCTGTTGTGTTTATTAAACTTATCGAAAAACGCAACGAACTTATGCACCAACCTAATAATTATGCCAATTCGCCACAACAGAAGTGTCGAGAAGTACCACACAGCATCGAATTCACTAATCCTGTCATTCCCAAGCTAACTCAAGCTGCTTCCCCGTCATGGTAGGCCATCCAGATCGAGATATATGACATTTAGAGAAATAATGTTAAGCCACAGAGAATATAGGCTTAAAAGTCGACTGTCTTCAGAAAACATATGAGAATGCTACAGAGATAAATCATTGTTTTATGTGAGAAGTAAAGATAATACCGTCAGCAGCTTGTCTGTCTCATTTTGCTTAAATGTGAACTGTTCAGGTGGCCCACTTCACCGTCACTAGGTCCCTTTATTGCCAAAAGTGGTCCTATAATCAACTGTACACAGTGCCATACAAGGCAATGAAATCGATGTCACAGACCTGCTGACGCATGATGTGACCAACACAACCCATCAACCAACTACTAGTTTGGTTGCAGAACCACTATTTGCCAATAGAAGGGTCTGATGACGCTTGGGTGGACATCCGAAACCGCTCACTATTAAATACTTAGACACAGATACGTGGTTGAAAGTATTCTCATTACTTCTCATATATTCATTAGCTATTGTCGCACTGTCTATCAGAGGATGAGGGTGGTTGTACGAAAATCAATGTTTGGTGGAACTGTGTGTTTAATTTCATTATTATTATTATTATTATTAATTTTTAAAACATAAAAGAAGAAACAGATGTTTTGTGTCTAATGTTCAATTTGATATGTGTAAAGTTTAATGAACAAAAATTGGAGAGATCACTTTTATCTACAAAAAAATTTGAACAAATCATTTAGAGGGGACAGTGCTGTACCTGTAGGATAGTGTACGTAGGAGCACATTGTGTATTATGGTCGTTATTTAAATCGTGTACCCGATTTTACAATCACATGAAGAAATGCGTAATAGAGACTGCGAAAAGCAATTTCCAGCATTTTCTACGGTATTTGTTGTCGTGAGGAGTGAAGTTGCGTTTTGTGTAGAGTTTGTAAATATCGCGAGGTCTACATATTTAAGTGCTGTATAATATATTGAAATTGTTCGGAGGATATTGTTAATTCTTCAGTTAAAGAGCTTCATGGTTACTAAAATTTTGTACATTCTAAAACTAGTTATAGTACGCGTGGACGGCGAAGACATACTTCGTCAGTCGTGCACCATCCTCTAGCTTGCAATGGACGGTCTTCTACCTTGGACTACGATTTAGCAGCAAATGAACTGACTTTCCTTAATGTCTTAACTTCCCAGTAAATATGCACAGATCCGTAGTTAAGCTGCCCATTGAAGAATGACTCTGCTGGTCGCAAAGTAAGCATGACGCGTTTCGGAAACTTTTTATATCTTCATAAATCTAAAATGGAAATTTAAAGAACGGACTGGTATGTAATAACGCATTGCAGTAACTTTTTAGATAGTAATAACTAAACGACGCTAGAGGAAAGTGCAAACACAATCCATTTCTACCTACCCAGATGCGAAGGTAGCACGAGGAGAAGAGCGTTATCAGTTGCGTGCGTAACGTGAGGCGACGGGCGGATGGTTTTTCAGGCGGTTTTCCATCTGCCTCTGCGAATGCAGGCTGGTTCCCCTTATTCCGCCTCAGTTACACTATGTCGGCGATTGCTACGCAAACGCTGTCTCCACGTACGCGTACACCATAATTACTCTTAACACACAAACATTTGGGGTTACATTCGTCTGGTGTGACTGCTGTAGCCTGTTGCGGGGTTGTGTACCACTGACGGCTACGGCTGGGACGAAGCCTCTCTGTCGTTTCTAGGTGCCCAGTTCAGTACAATACAATATAAGCTAGTTCCCATGAAACCGGAATAAGGAAACAAAATAGCCATTAGGTGGCAGCAGGATAAACATGGTGGCGGCATGTCATACGTACTGTGATGATAAATTACACAGAACGATACAATTAAAAGCGGTACATCAGTGCAGATCGAAATAATGCAATTTAATGAGCTATTTTAATAACATAATAAAGGAAACATTAAAAAACGTTACGTATAGACGTGGTGCTATGCGCCGAAAGGTATAGCTAGGTCATTGAACACTAATTTTAAGAATGGTATAATTTATTGTCAAACGATATCAATCTACCCAGCTAATCGCGCTGTCTAACGCGCTGCTTCCCGTGCGAGAAGATAGCAGGAATCCCCCTGACGGATTAGTGTCGAGGTCCGGTGTGCCGGCCAGCTTGTGGATGGTTTTTAAGGCAGTTTCCCATCTACCTCGGCGAATGCGGGCTGGTTCCTCTTATTCCGCATCGGATATACTGTGTCGGCGATTGCTGCTCAAACACCGTTTCCATGTACGCATACACTATAATTACTCTACCACGCAAACATTTGAGGCTACACTCGTCTGGGATGAGACTTTCCCGGGGGGGTCCACTGCAGGCCGAACCGCACAATAACCCCGGGTTCGTTGTGGGGCGGCGGTGGGGTGGGTGGACTGCTATGGGCTGTTGTGAGGTTGTGAACCGTTGAGGGCTACGGCGGAACGGAGCTTCTCCGTCCTTTCTAGGTCCCCGGTTTAATACACACATGCATACATACATACATATCAAGCTAACATTAATAATTTGCTGTGGTAACACCGGAATATAAAACGGAACAAAATCATTACAATAACAGTGACATTTTCCCAGTGTTGAAAACGGAGATTTTTGTTAGTTTCCGGAACAAAACCATTACAATAACAATGACATTTTCCCAGTCTTGAAACGGAGATTTTTGTTAGTTGCCAATTTTCGATTCCGCGATTGTAGAAATCAAGTGGATTTGAGGCGAAGAATTCGTCAAGCCATGTTCGATGTGAATTTTCATTCCGAAAGGAACTTACTTGAAGACCGTTCGGTACAGAGCGGAAAAGGTGAAAATTCGGGGGTGCAAAATCAGGTGAATAAGGTGCGTGCGGAATGACTTCCCTACCCAACCCCTGTTTTTTTTTTATGAGACTAGCAGAGGGCGAGCGGGCGTTATCGTGGAGTAGCAACACCTCACGCACTCTTCCTGGCCGTTGTTCTTGGACTGCGTCAACAAGGCGTCACAGTCGTTGATAGTAAAGTCAGCAGTGATGGTTACACCTCTGGGAAGCAATTCGTAGAACACTATACGGTCATGTTCCACCAGATGCGTAACATTATCTTTTGGGGACGCGCGCCGGTATTTGTACACGGGGTTGCTGCTTCTTTTGAGCCTAGAGAGTCCTTTGTTTTCCTTATGCTAGTATAAAGACAACATGTCACCAGTAACGATACAAAAAAATGGTTCAAATGGCTCTGAGCACTATGGGACTTAACATCTGAGGTCATCAGTTCCCTAGAACTTAGAACTACTTAAACCTAACTAACCTAAGGACATCACACACATCCATGCCCGAGGCAGGATTCGAACCTGCGACCGTAGCAGTCGCGCAGTTCTGGACTGAAGCGCCTAGAACCGCTCGGCCACAGTAACGGTACAGGACAGCCAATTTATGACAAGCAAGCAGAGGTGCACATATGACCACCCACTGACTTTTGGATTTGACTTAGAGAATGCGATACCCATACGCAAGAATTTTGAACCTCCCCAATGTCACACGAAGTTCTCGAGTACACTGGTGTGGATAATTGTGGATCAATACATTAAACGATCTTTATCAAATCCTGAAGGCCTTCCTCAATGTGGAGAATCACTACTGTCGAAAGTATCCTCGTTAGAACGAGAAAACCATTTTCTTTGCGTGCTCTGTCCAATTGTATTATCCTCATATACGGCGCAAATGTTTATGGCTGCCTCCGCTGCTGTTACCCCTGTTCTGAATTCGAGCAGAATAATATGACGGAAATGTTCAGATTTTTTCCACATGGCACTCCGTTTCTGACGTCAATAACTCCAGTCAGTCTCTCCAAATAACAAGAAGACAATACGTAAACTCAGAAATCAACAGTGAACTGCAAGTAAAAAATGACGATCGATAAATAAACCCATAGTAACCGGGATATCAAAATGCAAAACAAAAACGCTACGAACTTATGTACCAAACTAACATAAAGGATGGTGTTTTAATAGAAATATTTCAAGCTGCAGGAAACGAATAATTCAAAAGATTCTTACAAAAATATGTTAGGCGGAGAAACAAGCTAACCTTACAAGTGGGTATCCCACAATGGACCCTTACAATTCGTGATAATATAAATAAAAAGCAGAGCGTAGTACTGAATATGAATAAACACTTTGTACAGGATTTAGATTTTGAATGCGATTTTCAGTTTCTATAAAATCAATACCAACTGTTCTTGAGAAAAAAAGGCATCGACCCAATGAATGTTAGTATTTAGTATACTGTAGAATACACGTTGTGAACCCATAACCACTGGCAACTAAGAGATAGACTGCCACTTATCGGCATTCCGGGCACGTGACGCGGTAAGGAAAGTGTAAACAGAACAGAAACGAGTAGGGAATCATTACAGTGACGATATGTGTCGGAAATGGAGCATTTTTCATTTATTCGTATGGCTCATATGTAGTGTAAAAATACAGATATATAACGTTAGTATATGTATATAACAAAAATACAGAAAGACAAAGCTATATATAAAACTAACTAAATGTCAGTATCTAACCCAATCCATATAAAAGCTGTCTCGTCAGCTTTCATGATGTCGCTCCAATTCCTCTGATAGGAACGCAAAGAGCATTCATCTCTAAAGTGCTGGATTGTCTGGTTCGGAGCCCCACAGTCACCAGCTGAGGATTCTGTAGCACCTCATTTGTAAACTGAGACTACGCGTCGACCATGGCCAGTGCGAGCTCTGTTCAATTTGACTCATAGTTTCCTGTCAAGTTCTGTGGTAGCGGTATCACAGTTGCACTTCCGGAATTTCTCACGCTGTTCAGGGTTTTCAATAAGCTGACAGTTTTGATCCCACAGGTCTCTTATCTCGATATTACTGGCATCTAGCTGCTCTGCTTGCCGTAACGAAGTCTGTTTCCTAGCAGACTTGGTATGTCTTCCTGCATGGGTCATTATAGGTTCTCCTCTAGCTTGCGGCATTCCCTAAACAAGGCCTCGCTTCTAGGATTGCTAGTCGATAGATGTCGTTCATTAACGGAAGGTAATAAATGGGAGTTGGTCGGATTGTCTCAGTAATTAACCACATAGTGTGCTTCTTTTATCTTTGCAGCAGTATCTTCAAGTTGTTTTTATATGAAAGTGTGCGGTCAAGGGTGATACGAACGTGTTCGTCGTAGTTATTATGGCAAATTGTTTCCGTTAAGTTTCACTCTGAGCTTCTTGTTAGATTGTTTGTTGTTCAGATGGAATGTACATACTTCAGTTTTACTTGTACTGTGTTTAAGTAGACACTTTTTAAAACAGGAGCTCATAACGGCTAGATCTTCTGTGAGAATTGTCTCCACTTGTCCGAAATCTTTGTTTCTACAAGCAAGAGCGCTATCGTCCGCGTAGCAGAATTTTGATGACCTCATGCTGGAGAGCTAGGAGATATATAGGTTGAATTACAGGGACGCTGACACGAAATCCTGTGGTAGACCATTACCTGACTTCCTCTCTTTGCTCAAATCTTCTTTCAAGTAGACGCGGAAGTATCTATTGTTTATAATGGTGTTGATGAGAGCTGTAGTTTGGCGGCATCAGATTGTGTTTAGTGATTTGTATATCATCCCTTCTCTCCAGACTGTGTCATATGCCGCGGTTAGGTCCAAGGACGCGACAGATGTCCTCATGTTTTCTTAGAAACCAGCCTCTATAAAAGCTATTTTTGCCAGTACCTGGTCGCAGCTACTTCTCTCTGGCCTGAAATCTGCTTGCTCAGCTGGGATATGTTCCAGAACGAAGCCGCTAATTCTACGTATTATAATGGAGTTTCTCCAGGTTTTTATAAGTACAGCCGAAAATGGAAATTGGTCTGAAACTTTGAAGGTGGTCAGCTGGTTAACCTGGTTTCAAAAATGCCACTATTTTGTTCTCTTTAGGTCTTTGGGCAGTGATCTATTGTCTATGATGTTGGAGAAGTGGACCAGCCATTTTTTTCTACTATTACCCACGTTTATCAGAAATTCCGGATCTATAATATCCAGATCAGGTGCTTCAACGCCTCATCCAATTCAGTCAGTGTAAATGGTAAAGAAAAATTGAATTCATCGGGGCATCGAGCTTTTAGAGGGATGAGCTCCCCTTTTACTTTGGAAGTATGTTGTATGTCACGAGATGATCTAAATGTTTCAACTATATGGTTAGCGATTTGGTTATCTGAAATACCAGGCTTCTGACCGGATTTATTGGAGGTTCCGCCAAGCTTTCGCAGTAGACTCCATCCCTTTCTACTTGAATATTTGATGTTTGAATTTTCTACCGTTTCGCGTCATCGCACTCTTCTAACAGCGTCAAGACCTTGTAGGAGGTCGCCTGCAATATCGCTGTCTTCAGTTTCGCTATAAAGTTTTCGCAATGTTCATTCAACCCTGGTATGTATTCGCTTCTGTATCCACAAGGGATAAACCTCTTAACAGCAGTAAGAACAGCCCCAACAAATCGAGGGTAATTTTTAGGTTCTGGTGAAATAAAACAGATATATTTACCTAGGTGATCGGCAAACCACCGTCAATCAGCTCTGAGAAAATTCCATCTACGTCGCGGTACAGACCTACATCTACGTCTACATCTACATGGTTACTCTGCAATTCATACTCAAGTTCCTGGCAGCTGGTTCATCGAACCATTTTCAAACTACTACTCTACCATTCCACTCTCGAATGGCGCGTGGTAAAAAGGAACACACAATTCTTTCCGCTCGAGCGCTGATTTCTCTTATTTTATTATGATGATCATTTCTACCTACATAGCGAGAAGAACCCAGTATCGACGATTACTGGCCCGTGTTGGCTGTGTGGGAAATTAGGTGCGACTTCTCTGGACACACGCACTGTGTGCCCCCTGCAGTCTCAGGATGCAAAGCAGAGATCTTCGCCAAGCGGCTGATCTGAAAGTTACCAAATCCTTTGCAAAATAAACCAGGTATAGATTTTCATTTTCATTTTCAGCCCTGTCGTTGAGCGCAATACTACATTCGTTGTCAAGTGCGTAGCTCCAATGGCATAGTTCCAATGACCGTGGTGACTATTAAAATCTCCAGCATAAATCGATGGTTGCGCAGTAATCGGCAGAACACCCAGAGGCCACGGCACATTTGGTGGCTTTTAAATATTATTTATAATAGTCTCCTCTATTCGTATCGAGACATAATGGATCTCATTTTCCGGATTTGTTGAAATGAGGCGAGCATCCTTCATATTGCTCCTTACATAGGTGGCAACACCATACACACTGTGATAAGTTGCTCCCTTAAGATCGTAGCAATGGATCCTACCTCTTTTACGCAGGTATTCCACAACTTCTTTTGGAGCGTATGTTTCCTGGATTAGAACTATGTCAGTATAGTAATTTACAAGTTGTTTAAATAGATACTTGCTTTTAGCTCGTCTAATGCCTTCTATGCTTAAATGGCATACTCGGACTGAAGAAAATGGTTCAAATGGCGCTGAGCACTATGGGACTTAACTTTTGAGGTCATCAGTCCCCTAGAACTTAGAACTACTTAAACCTAACTAACCAAGGACATCACACACATCCATGCCCGAGGCAGGATTCGAACCTGCGACCGTAGCGCCTAGAACCGCTCGGCCTCCCCGGCCGGCTCGGACTGAAGAGCCAAGTCTTTTAATCAGTTGCTCCTGAAAAGATCCGTTTTTTAAGGCTTTTTGATTTTTATTTTTCTGCATGTTTATAGCGAGGAAATTCAACGTTTGGTTTGGCTGCCGATTCGTTCTAGCTCATATAGCATTAGTCAGCGTGCACGTGTGGTATTCTACTATGGACACGAGCTAGTTTACACCCCGCAAATGCAGCAATCCACTAACATAGCCGGCCGGTGTGGCCGTGCGGTTAAAGGCGCTTCAGTCTGGAACCGCGTGACCGCTACGGTCGCAGGTTCGAATCCTGCCTCGGGCATGGATGTGTGTGATGTCCTTAGGTTAGTTAGGTTTAATTAGTTCTAAGTTCTAGGCGACTGATGACCTCAGAAGTTAAGTCGCATAGTGCTCAGAGCCATTTGAACCACTAACATAAGCAACTTGGATAAACCACAGATGGTTATGCACCGCCAGTGCCTGGAAACAACCAGCTCGCGTGCTGTTGTCCTCAAAATCTGGGGAAAGTGGTTGAAAAGTGGTTGAAAGAAGGTAAAACCACGATTAGGCGGCAATGTTTTGGAGGTCCACACCTCGTCAGAGAACGTGGAGGTCGATGGCTATGTAAAGCGAGATAGGCAGCTATCTGTGGCTGACAATAGGTCGATAGTCGTGTCTGGATACGCAATGATCGAGGCGAACGGCTGCTCGAAACACGTACCGCAACACGGATGCAGACAGGCGAGTTAGGGCAGTGTTATGCTGTGGGAGACCTCCACCTGAGTTTTCACGAGACTTCTGGTAGTAATCGAAGGTACAGTGACAGCTGCGGACTAAGTGAACTTTATTGCGGAACACACGCATCCCTCGTGCTAGATGTCTTCCTCGACTGCGATGACATCTTCTGGCAGACATGGCCAAAACCGTGACACAGTGGTCTGAGACGCATTATAGTGAACTCACGTTGGTTTCTTGGCAACCAAATTCGCCTGATCTGAAACCGATGAAGCACATGTAGGACGCTGTCGGACGCGAGCTCCGCGCTCTCAAACCAGAGGTCACTAATCTAACGGAACAGCGTGATCTACAGGTAGACATCAGGTGCTGCATACTTCCAGAAACTTACCAAGGATTATTCGAATCCATGCCTCGCAGAATTATGCTGTCTTACATTCCAAGCAGTAAAGAAAACGTACCACCACTGTCGTGACATCAAAGGAATTTGTTTCAAACCACTAGTTTCGGCGCAACACTTACGCCATCTTTAGTTCTAAGGAATTATTATGGGTTCTACGATACATTGGCGAAGGAATGACAGTACTCTGTTAGTTATAATGGACCTGAAGAGAGTGTTGCTCCGAAACTTAGTCGTTTGAAATAAATTTTATTGGTGATCCTTATATCGTCAGCAGCTGTCCCACATTCACGAGAAGGATGGTCTTCCACAACTTGATATTAAGCAGGTGATTATAATATTTTGGAATGTTTAGAACAGGTAGCCAGACGAACGGACAGAAAATGGAGCAATGAAGTCTTTACTGGGTTCTAGGAGATTAACGATAGAGGCAACGATCTAAGGAAAGTTGGACAAATGTTCTTACAAAACTTGCGGGAATAGCATGGCAGACGATAAATCATGGAAAAGTCTGTACGAGGGCTTTATCATGTAGTAGATGTCAAACGGTTGATGATGTCCTATCAATTGTAATTTTTTTATCAGTTTAGAGGACCTGATAGTGTGTTTCAACTTCTTTGTTTTTACACAGCTCGTTACCACTCAGACATTTTTCACAGAGTTTAGTACGTCAGTTTGTAAATGTCACATATAACAAAAAAAAGTCGGTGACTTTAATAGAAGAGTGACGTAATGAAGAGAGTTAGTAGTTTCCTACATCATACTTCTGCTTCAGTAGCACATTTAGGAAAAAATGCTAACCTTTTGGATTCTTTTACGTATGGACGAAGGAGAAATTTCGTCAACATGGGGAGGAAGAAGCACAGAAAGTCCGTTGAGACGCTACACTACTCGACTCCCACCCACGTTCATGGGCGATAACTAGACCACAAGTCTCCTCGTCCGTTTTCTAATTCAATTACGTAGTTAATTAATTTCATATATCCTGGTTTCTTCATTAAGCTGTCTGATTTCATACAGCGTATTCATTTTCAGCTGGTAGCTTGGCTCCATTAAGGCAGCTCTAAGGTAAATTAATTTTCTCTTTGCTATCTGTTGCATGACTATAACAAACGGACTGAACAAAAGTGTCTTGCAATTACACATTTTGACAAAGCACTGTGATTACAGAGTCTTTCAAAAAGATTCATCAGGTTTCACAGAACTAGATCTGCTACAAGAATGAAGACAGAAACGTGGGATACATTTTAACTAACACATAAGACTACAATTTTTTTCAAACAAACCATCCTATTTTACTAGGGTTTATCTTTTAGATCCATACATCTTGCTCCACCACGCCTCTCTGGTGTCAAGGTTTGTGCGACAGTCCGTGACGCGTTGTAATACAGTCTGAGGTATTTAAATCGCAGAGTGGCCAAAATAAATTTAGTCAGAAATTGCTAATTACAGCATAGAGTTGCTGTTGTAAGTACAGCTGAAGATTTTTTTATGCATAGTGGTTCGTGTTCCATTACGTAACATATGAGAACGGCTGCAAGCTTTAACAAATGTGCAAAACCATACATTTGTTGGGATGAAAGTCCTTCCTGAAAATGATCTGAGTCGACCAACTTTGAAATCACACACGCACAGCTTTTGTGACTTTCTCAAAAAATAGTTCAAATGGCTCTGAGCACTATGGGACTTAACTTCTGAGATCATCAGTCCCCTAGAACTTAGAACTACTTAAACCTAACTAACCTAAGCACATCACACACACCCATGCCCGAGGCAGTATTCGAACCTGCGACCGTAGCGGTCGCGCGGTTCCGGACTGAAGCGCCTAGAACCGCTCGTCCACACTGGCCGGTTGACTTTCTCAGAGCCTGTGTTTCACTTGAGAAATATTTCTAGAGGTAAGACTCGTTCCTAATAGTTTGCGATTAGTCACATAACTACGGTACTACGAAAGAGAAAAAATGCTTCACGGCTAGTTTTCTTTTGAATAGTCTGTAGCTGACAATATTTTGGACAGTCACTTTATCGATTTAGGTGCGTACAGTACCATTACTTTTCCTTGTATAGAACAGTAAACACTGAATTGTTTCAGCTGAGGATTTCTGCATTATTTTTTTTATTTTTGATCTTATGTTGCCCGCATCTCGTGGTCGTGCGGTAGCGTTCTCGCTTCCCACGCCCGGGTTCCCGGGTTCGATTCCCGGCGGGGTCAGGGATTTTCTCTGCCTCGTGATGGCTGGGTGTTGTGTGCTGTCCTTAGGTTAGTTAGGTTTAAGTAGTTCTAAGTTCTAGGGGACTGATGACCATAGATGTTAAGTCCCATAGTGCTCAGAGCCATTTGAACCATTTGATCTTATGTTCCTGCGTGTCAGATACTGATGTCAGAAAGTGACTAGTTACTATATAAATCCTCTTTTACGATTCCAGAAATATTACACAGTATTAGTGGAAGTGCTAACGGCCTTGCCGTAGTGGTAACACCGGTTCCCGTCAGATCACCGAAGTTAAGCGCTGTCGGGCTGGGCTAGCACTTGGATGGGTGACCACCCGGCCTGCTGAGCGCTGTTGGCAAGCGCGGTGCACTCAGCCCACGTGAGACAAACTGAGGAGCTACTTTATTGAGAAGTAGCGGCTCCGGTCTCGGAAACTGACATACAGCCGGGAGAGCGGTGTGCTGACCACATGCCCCTCCATCCGCATCCAGTGACGCCTGTGGTCTGAGGATGACACGGCGGCCGGTCGGTACCGTTGGGTCTTAATGGCCTGTTGGGGGGGGGGGGGAGTTCAGTTTTAGTTCTTTTAGTAATGGAAGTAGCAGTTGTTGTTGTACTAGTAGCAGTAATTTTTTTGTGCTGTTTGAGACTTTCCCGGCGTAATATAACTGCATCATTTGTTCACAGGCGTCGCGTCGGATAATGTGGAAGCTGCACAATATTTCAATGAGCAGGCCGTGGTGCTTACGTCAGAGCACGTGACACCGGAGGTATTACGAGTACCAGCAGCCGTCTATGTCAGGGAGGGAGTAACTATTTCAGACGAGTTTAGTAATTCTTGACTGCGTGTTTAAATGCTGGTAAGTTCTCGATACCACAGGACAAAATTTAGACCTTTACTGGGTACCTTTTCAATTAAATATTGATTTACCGCGGGCCTTGCACGGAACCGAGTTTTCACGAAGTGTGGCGTATAAGCCGACTAGTGTGACATCACAAGTGAGAAAACAAGGCCCACGAGAAAGACAGGTCGCGACGCGTACGTCACGAAGGTAGTCCTGAACTCGCTCGCTCGTTCAGCTCAGCAGACAAAACGTGTTTCTAAACCAGTTAACTCGCAGCTGGGCGTGTAAGTACTAACGAGAATTGCATCTTATACTGGAATCTGCTATTATGAAGTCTTACTCATCAACAGTACTACAGCAAAATTTAATTCAAGATCAGTACTTGTTTATAGCATTCAGTCTGTTCTGCTTAACAGTACTAATTACATGCTGGAAGTGGTGCCTTATGTAACTGATAATCATTTTAGCATGATTTTATTTTATTGTGCGCCAGTACAGCCGTAACAAATTATAAGTAGGCCCATGGACTTCCCATCATTGTAGGACTAATAACAGTAAGATTCCTTAATAGCGGATTCCAGTAGAAGATTCAGTTTTCGTTTGTACGGACACGCCTAGTTACCAGTTAACAGGTGTAGAAAAGTAGTTTGACTGCCGATTTGAGCGAGCGAGCGCAGGACTACCATCGTGAGGTACGCGCCGCAGCCTCTCGTTCTCGTAGGCCTCGCGAGGCGCCAAGGGGTGGGGCTATACCTTCATCGTAGACGAATCACAGTGCACGGTGACTTCCAGTGCCCCCTGCTGGAGAACCGGGCCACAACCTTCGCATACGCGACGCGGGAAAAAGCACGACCGCAAATCGTGGCCCAGCGCGCGCACCGGCAGTGTCTCGCCCCCCAGTTTAAATGTGCGAACTCAGATTCTCCGTCTGTGTTCACTCATATTCGTTCGAATGCGGCCGACGATGTCTTAGTACCGCCAGTGCGGGTCCCCATGCCTTGCTGAGTGAAATCTCGAAATCTCGTGTCTCTCTTAATCACTTCCTTACTTATCCGCATTTCGACTGCTTCAGCCTCCAGTCTCCAAAAAACCCCAAAAGCGCGTCCTTACCGACTCTGCTCCCGCCACTTCCCACAAAAAATCAACGCCACCTCCCCCTCCCCCTGCCGTCACCATGGACACCACCCCTCCTCCTGCCACCCCTACCTTGGCCCCCACCCTCCACACCTTTGTCCTGTCCACTCCCGATCCTAAGTTCCTCGACGCTCGTACCCTCACCAAGGAAATACGAAAGTACTTACCTGGTGCTCCCATCTCCCAACTCATTCCCCGCAGGGACTCAGTCCTTATCAAGTCCCCGTCCCCATCATTTCACACAGACCTCCTGCGAAAACTCCCACGAGTTATGTTTGGCCCCCACGCCTCTCTGACACCCTTCCTTTCCGCTTCCACTCCTCGTCAGCCCCAGCCTCCCCGTCGCCCCCCCACCTACACCGCTGTGATCACCAAGCTCAGCCCGGTGATCACAGAGGATGCAGTGTTGGTAGAACTGAACTCCCACCCGGACTTGGAAATCCGCTCTGCTCGCCGTATCCACAATGCCTCTGGTCCCACCTACCTCATGCGGGTATTCTCAGAGTCCGCCCCGTCCATAGACCATCTCCTCACCCAGGGTGCCCTGATATACCACCGTCGCCACCCTGTTGAATCCTCCAAATCCCCTCCCCAATCCTACCGTTGCCAACGGTGCCTGATGTACAATGACCACCTGACTCCCGACTGCAAAAACCCCCCCACCTGTCCCCATTGCAAGGCCTCCCACTTTCTCAAGAACTGCCCCAACCTCGCTGCTCCTCCTTCCTGTAATACCTGCAATGGCCCCCATCCCACATACTCCCACAAGTGTAAAGCTAAACCCCCTCCAGCCACCCCTGAACTTACAGTCCCAGTTCGTCCCGTCGATCCTCCTGTCCATCCTAACAATTCCCTCCGTCCACCCCCCACGGCCGAGGACATCATCCGGTTCATTACCATTGTACTCCAAAACATTCACCCTTTCCAGCGCCCGCACACCTTCCAACAAATATCCCTTGCTGCTCGCTCTGTTTTCCACCTGAACACCTTCGCCACTTACTCCCACAACCAAGCCCACTTCACCTTCACCCGCCTCGACACCCTAGTTTAAGTCTCTTCCCTTCCCTCTCTTCCCCCCCTCCTTCCCGTCATGGCGCGGCACGAGTCTCGCATCCTCTTCCAGAACATTCGCTCCTTCCGCTCCAACAAATACCTCCTCATGCACACCCTCTCCCACCACCAGGTCGACACCTTCCTCTTGAACGAAACCTTTCTCCAGCCCCACCATTCTATCCGCTCCTCCCCCTATATCCTCCACCGCACTGATGCTCCTGGTCCTCGCGCGCAGGGTGGAGTCGCGATTGGCCACCTTAAGCATATCCCCGTCCGGCCACAACCTCTCCTCAATGACCCCACTGAACACCTTATCCTTAGCGTCTTCTTCCCCTCCCTCACCATTACCTGTGCCACCATCTATGTCCGCTCCACTGCTCCTCTTCCTTATGACTTCATCTCACACATTGACCACACCTTCTCCACCTATGTGATTGCCGCCGACCTCAACGTCCATAGCCGCACTCCTGCTGCCCTTCGGCGGTGGCATCAGTTCCTCTCCACAATCCAGGGTGACCTTGTTCCCATTCCCCAGCACACCCGACCCGAAAGTAACACCACCCCCGATGTTGTCATTGCCTCCGCCAACCTCCTTGGGCGTATCACTGTCGCCGTCCTTGAGCCCACAGGTAGCGATCACCTCCCTGTCCTTCTCACCATAACGTCTGCAAACCGCCCCCCTCCAGCTCCGCAACCTGCACCCCCTCCCAAGGTCGTCCATGACTATCGCCGTGCCAACTGGGATGCCTACCGGGACTCCATCTCCACCCAGGTCGAAAGCCACCCTTTTACCTATCGCCATCCTGACGACATCATCCGCGCCTCGTCCTTCCTTCAGACGGTAATTACTGACGCCGTGGAGGCCCATGTTCCTACTAAAACCATCCACCCACACCGTCCCACTCTCCCTCCGCGGGCTGTCCTCCTCCTCCGTGAATCCCGCCGCCTCTATCGCTCCTTCCTCCGCACTCGTGACAGGGATACACTCCAACGCCACCGGCAAATACAGCGACACGTACGGAACCTTATTACAGCAACGAAACGCCGGGACTGGCGCCAGACCTGCACACGACTCAATGCCACCCTCCCTATCAACTCCTCCAAGTACTGGTCTGCCTTCCATCGTCTTACTGGTTCCCTTTCCGCTCCCCACTACCCCCTTCTCCATAACGATCGCCCCCTTCCAGACAACCTCAGTAAGGCCAACCACTTCGCTTCCCACCTTTCCGAGGTCTTCTCCATCCCCGATGATTCCCACTTTGATTATTCTCTTTTCCCCACCGTCATGGAACGTGCTGATACCTCAGTCGCTCCACTTGCTCCTAGTCTCCAGTACTTGGGGCAGTTGCCCCCCTCCGACGTCAACACTCCCATCACAGCACAAGACATTAAGCTTCTCCTCCAGTCCAAACGCAACACGGCCCCTGGTCACGACTGTGTCACCTACCGTCACCTTCGAGAAAGCCCCTATTCCTTCCTAACTGTCCTCGCCCATCTCTATAATGTCATCCTCTCTACTGGCTTCTACCCTGACCTGTGGAAGACCTCCCGCATCCTCCTCTTCCTCAAACCCAACAAACCCCCTTCTGCCGCCTCTTCCTATCGTCCCATCTGCCTCACCTCCGTCTTCAGTAAGGTCCTTGAATCCATCCTCTCCCACCGTATCCATCGGCACCTTGCTCAACACCACCTCCTCCCCCTTACCCAGTGTGGCTTCCGACCCTCCTTCTCTGCTGACGACCAACTCCTCAACCTTGTTCACCTTCTGTCCCTCCAGCTCAACTCCCGTCGCTCCGCCATTTTTGTTTCCCTTGACCTCCAAAATGCCTATGACCGTGTATGGCATCCCGGTCTCCTCTTTAAACTCCAAACCTACGCCCTGCCTATCAATTTTGTCCGTCTGGTCGCTTCCTTCCTCTCGCACCGTCCTTCCTATGTCACCCTCCACAACACCAACTCCTGTATCTTTTATCCCACGGCTGGCGTCCCCCAGGGTTCTGTCCTCTCCCCTCTCCTTTATCTCTTGTATACAGCTGATATGCCCAAGCCACCCCCACCAGTTCACCTTCTCCAATATGCTGATGACACCGCCTTCCTGGCTCTCTCTCCTACCCTTCAACGGTCTCAACGTACCCTCCAAACCCATCTTAACCAGTTCACCACTTGGTGTAACCAGTGGCTCCTCCGTCTGAACCCCTCCAAAACCCAGGCAATCATCATAGGCCGTACCACTCGCTCCTTTCGCCTCCAAGATTTCTACCTCACCCTTTATGGTCGTCCTATCCAACTCACCCCCACCCTGAAATACCTTGGCCTCACCCTTGACCGACACCTCACCTGGACCCCTCATCTCCTGACCATCCAGCAGAAAGCCCATTCCCGCCTCCGCCTGCTGAAACTCCTGTCCGGCCGGACATGGGGATTGCATCCTTCTACCATCCTCCACACCTACAAATCCCTCATCCGTCCTATCCTCTGTTATGCCAGCGTCGCCTGGATCTCCGCCCCCACCCGCTTTTACAAGGCTCTCCAAATCCTTGAACGCCATGCACTCCGCCTTGCCTTCCGTATCCGCCTTCCTTCCCCCACACGGCTCCTGTATGAACTGATCCCCTTCCCCCACCTCCTCTTGTTCCTCCAACATCTCCGCATCCTTTACATTGTTCGCAGGGTTGATCCCCCCCACCCTCTGGTTTCCTCCTTCCTCTCCACCCCTCGCCCGTTGCCGCGCCTCTATCGCTGTATCCCTCCCTCTCTCCACCTCCACACCCTCCATCTCCTTCATCAGGGCAATTTCCAACGCCTCCCCCTCCCGGATGACGAACTTCGCCGTGACATATACCCTTCCTTCCAACTATAACCCGGCCTTGTTGCCCCCCCCCCCTCCCCAGGGCCCCCCTTCTCCTCTTTCCTCCTTCTCCCAGAGCGGATTTTCCTCCATCCCCCCCTCCCCTGAGACCCTGCACCCCATACTTGCCTCTCTCCTTCCCACATCCCTCCCTACCTGGCCCTCTTCCGAGCGCACCCCATTCCCCTCCCCCATCTCTTCCCCTCCCTCCCTTCTTCAGGTCTCCCTCATCTCCTTGAACCTGGCAGATCCTCTGTATTGATCATCATCAGTGTGCCACGTCAGTGTTGTTTCGTGCTGTTTCTCGTGTGCGTCCAGAGGTGTGATTTTAATTGTGTACTGCCTTGAGGTTCGCCGTCAGTGTTACGTTATGTGCTACGCCATCCGTCAACACCTTTATGCTCCAGTCATACTGTGCCTTGTGTTCTTTTAATCGTCGCAGTGTGTGGCTTTTTGTGTGTGCTACTTTTAAACAGTTTTTATCTCCATTTTACAGTCACCCCGTTTTTTTTTTTTGTATATTGCCTTCCATGATGTTCTCCCTTTTTTATATCTATGTTCGCCTTCTTCTCTCCTTTGCTGTTTTTAAATGTCTTCTATTGTTTTGTTCTATGTCTTTCGGCTGAAGAGCAGCGCATATGCTGCTGCCAGCCCGCCCCGATGGGGAATTGAAATACAATAAAGGAAAAAAAAAAAAAAAAAAAAAAAAAAAAAAAAAAAAAAATCGACTGCTTCCTTAACGATGGAGACTCAGTACGTGGAAGCGGACGAAAGGATCTTTGTGCCTCCGTAGTTCATGCCACGTCGCATGTCGACACAAAGTTCAGCCACAGCAGATTTTGCCAGACGTGTCGCACTGTTAATCATAGATGCGCTAAACACAGACGTCACACCAGACTAGGTCAGCAAGGGAAGTCTGCTGTGGCTGAACACTGTCTTGACACGGCATAAACTACGGAGAGAGGAAGATCCTTTCGTCCGTTTCCGCAGGCTTTCAGTGTCGCTACGAAAGCAAAGTAGTGAAAACCTAAACATCAAATGGAACACGTAGTGTTGCTTGTCTGACAATGGGGTGGCTGTCAAACTTGAAACCCTAAGACTGAGGGTTTTATTTCTGGACTGTCCAGATGACTTTCTCTTGGCACCTAAAGTATACCAATAGTGCCAAGTTGCACCATAAGTCGCCGGCCGTGGTGGCCGTGCGGTTCTAGGCGCTTCAGTAGTTCTAAGTTCTACGGGACTGATGACCTCAGATGTTAAGTCCCATAGTGCTCAGAGCCATTTGCACCATAAGTCGTAATTTGCGTTAAAAGGGAAGGAAGAAGGCGAGAGTTTAGTCGATGGCAAGATCGTTAGATACGGAGTACAGACACAGTTGCCAACTATAAGGAAAGAAATAGCCGTGTCCACTTTAAATGAATCATTCCAGCATTTGCCTAAAACAATTTAGGGAAACCTCTCAAAACGTAAATCAGGGTTGGTAGAAAGGATTTTAGCCCCCTCGTTCCACTGTCAGCACTGAGCCAGCTCGCTCAACGTCCCACTAAGACACCTACTCCTTCAATTTGAACTGCGTTTATGCAGCCTAAAAGACACTTACGATACCGTTATCCACTAATAATTATCCGATGGCTCAACTGCCAGGTACAAGTCTTTCAACTGGATGCCACTTCGGTGACTTGCATGTCCCTAATCTACCCCAGTTACTCCACCGTTTCAACAGCTTAACGTGGAATTCGAATCACATGTACTCTTTACTTCGTTGAAATCTGAAGTCTAGATTAAGGACAGATCGAAAATTTCCGTGGTCCGAGGGGGATTCTATTCAACGATCTCTTGTTTTCCGGGTAAGCGTCTCATCATTTCTTTGATCCTCTTTCTTTCGATCTGTCTCTTCGTCTTTTTCTCGTCAATAGTTCTGTCCGGATGTCACATGATATCTTTGAAATTCGCACTACAGAGAATGATACACAAGCTGAGTTACCGTTCCGGCTGTGTGCCGGAGCGAGACCTGAACACCACCAGATCCGACAACACTTAACTAACAAGGAACATCAACGATGTCTGCCCTTACGTTCTACTGCCTCTGTCGATGTGCAGCACTGGCGTAACCATGTACTAATGATACGCGTGTTCTCGTGAGAACCATATCGAACGTCCTGGAACGTCTCACAGATTTCTCGTACACCATTAGAGTAAGGTTCTGGGGACAGATCGCTAAAGACTACCTGTTGAGCAATCGGACGCCTTTCCAGAGATCTGCTTCCGAGGAAATTCCGTGGCTGTGTTATTGCGCTGCAGCGCTGGCTTCTAGCGAGTCAGGTAAACCAACCACGTAGCGGCGCAGCGGCGCGGCAAGCATTTACACAAGTGCCATGGGAAGTCGGTTGCGTTTTGCTGCGTTTCCCCAGCCACCGCACGTAGCACGCACGGGCGTGTCACGGACTCCGGAGAAGTGTTGCCGCTACGCACGCCGCATTTAGCTCTCGCTGTGCTAACACTCACCTCTCCTTTGTTCCGCTTTTGGCAAGAAATGTTCTCGGACGACACTGTTAACGATTTCCGCAACGAAAAATAGTGCTGTTGAATAAATTAAACCTAATGTTTTATTTATGTTTTCTTTTACATAAACAGTACTTCTACATATCCTCGTAAGAGGACGTGAAGGGAAAAAATTGGCCAGGTGCAAGAAGGACTTGCTCGCTGAGGTACAAATAAAGCATGTAGACAGTTCATCCATTCTGGGAATCAAGAATCGCAACAATTTTTGGCTGTTATCGACATTGATACTGGCCATACAACGATCCCATGGATTCCAAGACTTTCGAAAAAGTTTTAATTTCAAGTTTGACGTCGACTAACAAACGACAAAAAAAATATTTTTCGCGTGATATAATTGCAAACTAACAGTTTTCTGATTCTTTTCCCTTTACTTGTGCTGTGAAACCTTGATTTTTGCAAAATTTCAGGACGTAAGCCAACAGGGATTATCGTATAGCTTTCAAAGAGCGATTTTTGGATTATCAAAATATGTGACCTAAACAACCATACCTTTTGATTGCTTTCACTTACAAGTTTCACTTTTTCACACCACCAGCTTGGTTCGTCAACCCGTTCCTGAGAAAGGGAGGGCTTAAAAGAAGGTCGGACAGCCAGACAGAGAGCAAATGAGAAAAATTTTTTTCATGTGATGTAATTAAATTTAACAATTCCCTGATTTTTTCCCTTTGGTTATACTGTAAAACCTTGCTTGTTGTCAAATTTCATGATCCTAGGTCAACAGGAAATGCCCTATAGGTTCTGATGAGTGATGTTTCGAGTATCAAAATATGTGACATAAATTTCCGTATCTTATGACTGCACTGATCTATAAGCTAACGTCTGTTATACTGCCAAGGGACCATGGATCCTAGTATGTGACATAAATTTCAATTTGATACGTCTGCTCGTTCCTGAGGAAAAAAGATCTTAACAGACGGACGGACAGACATATGGTCTGATAGTAAATGACAAAAAAATCTTCTTCTTGTGATATATTAACAAATTAATAATCTTCGGGTTTTTTTCTGAGCTGTGGCTGATTCGTGCTATGCATTGGATTGAACCTTAGTTGCTATTCTGTGTTTAGTGTCCCGCAGCTATCACGATTATGCTCTTATTTTCTCTCTCCACGGATGGCAGCAGTGATGTGTATCGATTCCGCACCTTGGACCATCTTTGGCCTGGTGCTTATAGTTTCCAGCTGGCGGTGTGCTGGCAGTTGGTCCGTTGGCGTGGAGCAGCGAGGAAATCTCCGCAGTGCGTGGTTTCGCCGGGCCCGCTGGCAGCCTCTATGTAGTGTCGGAGTGTGTGGTGCTGTTCCCATTGCTAAGAAAAATGGTTCTGAGCACTATGCGACTTAACTTCTGAGGTCATCAGTCGCCTAGAACTTAGAACTAATTAAACCTAACTAACCTAAGGACATCACACACATCCATGCCCGAGGCAGGATTCGAACCTGCGACCGTAGCGGTCACGCGGTTCCAGACTGAAGCGCCTTTAACCGCACGGCCACACCGGCCGGCCCATTGCTAAGAGATTCGTGGCTCACTGATCCTGGACATGAAAGTTGAGTTTTGATGTAATCTACCAGCAAGTGACGACTGTTCACATTGTGTCGTTTGGAGTTCGTTTTCGGCTGTTGGGATATTCCCGCGAGCAACAACGTGTGTTTTCAA
This sequence comes from Schistocerca serialis cubense, assembly GCF_023864345.2. NCBI lineage: Eukaryota > Metazoa > Arthropoda > Insecta > Orthoptera > Acrididae > Schistocerca > Schistocerca serialis. The sequence goes on along the minus strand of NC_064643.1, from coordinate 373,556,105 downwards.
GTTGGCAAATTTTAGCCACCCTTCGGTGGAGTTTAACTGTACTTCGTTATTTGAATTGAAGTTCACCAGCGGAATCTTCTGCCTTGTGGCCGTTAACGTTCCGGTTACCTGCCCTGGCCGTTGACATAAATTCAGGCAGTGCATTTTCCTCATCGTGTTGTCAGTGTCCAGCATGGTGTGGTTTGACAGCTCAATGTATAATTGTTTGTAGGCGCCAATACCTTCTACGTTGTTCCATTGAACTCCTTGTTGTGTGCTGGTCGGGTCAAGCGGAGGTTAGCTTGTCGGTGGGTCCATTGTCTGTCTGTCAGTTGGGTTGTCGTCGGATCGAGAATGGTTCAGCCGACTGCCTGTCTCACCTTAGTGAGCGCTAATGTTTGAATTCCAGGCCGGCCTTCAGAACTTCTGAGCGCCCTTGGGTGTACTATCTTTTCTTGTTTGTTCTTGTTGTTTGTACGTTTTATAGCTTCTAGCACATTTTTAGATTAAGGTTGTTTTGCCCTTAAGGAGTCAGATGGTTTGGGCCTTCAGCCTAATTCAAGAACTGTTTTACATAAAGCCTTTGGCGTTTTTAAAATTAAGGTTATTGAGACTTAAGTGTTGGCCTTCAGCCGATTTTGAATTTAAGTTATTTTGCTCTTGAAGTGTCAGATTCTTTGGGCCTTCAGCCTAATTAAGGAACTGTTTTAAGATAAGGCTTTGCCTTTTAAATTTCTGGTTTTGGTTGAGCTTTAAGTTAATGGCTTTCAGCCGTTTTTAAATTAAAGTGGTCTTACCCTTAAGGCATGAGATTGTACGGCCCATTCAGCCGCTAATTAAGTTCCAAAATTAAGCTGTGTTTTTTTTTTATTTCTGGGCTCTTGTAATGTTTGATCAAATAAAAAGTTGTATGTTCGAGTGTAACTGACAGCCGCTTATTTTGACCCCTTTCCACAACTGAAACTATCTGTCATGTCCTGCAGGTTTAGCAGGGCATCTCATTTTCCTTTGGTTCTTCTGTGAATCTTTCCTTCTTGCCAAATTTCATGACTCTACTTTAACGGTAAGTAACCTACAGGTTTTAATGAGTGAGCACTTGCCCACGAGAGGAAAAAGTCCTGAGTTCGAGTCTCGGTCTGGTACACAGTTTAATGAGTGAGTTTTCGAGTATCAAAATATGTGACATAGTGGCCGTATCTTTTGACTGCATTGACTTAGAACCTTCCACGTTTTACATCGCCAAGGGACCGCAGCCTTACTCTCTGAGATAAGTTTCAACTTGACACGTCTACGCGTTCCTGAGAAAAATGGTTTTTAACAGCCGGACAGACAGACAGGCAGACGAACAACAAAGTGATCCAATTATGGTTCCGTTTCTATCCATTGAGGTCCAGAAACTTGAAAAGACTAAATCTTACAGTATTATTAGTATGTTAGCTGTATGTAGCATTTGATAGGAATTTGAAGGAGCATGAACTAAAGTGAGGATAACTATTTTTTGAGTTTATGATGGAAAACTGCTAAATAAACAAGGGAATACGCTGGTTCTGATTGTACCCTTGGTACGGGAGAGAGGGAGCACATTTTATCGATGATTTTTAGGCTTCTGTACCTCAGTCTACAAAAACGGAACCCTTACAGGACCACTTTGTTGTCCATCTGTATGTCCAACTGTTAAAAGCCCCTTTTCCCAGAAACAGGTAGACGCATCAAGTTGAAATTTATGTCAGATAGCAAGGTCTACGGTCCCTTGGTGGTATAAAAAAAACTAAAGCATTATAATAAAATGAAAAGATACAGACATTTACGTTACGTAGTCCGATACTCGAAAACTCACTCATCGAAACTAACAGTTGACCTCGAATCATGAAATTTGGCAATAAGCAAGGTTCCATTGTACAAGCACAAGTAAGAATCTGAAAACTGTGAATTCGTTATTATATGACATGAAGAAAATTATTTCTTTGTCATTTATTGTCCGAATGTCTGTCTGTCCGCACGTTAAGGCCCATTTTTCTCAGAAAGGGGTAGATATATCAAACTGAAACTTGTACCACATACCAAAGTCTATGGTTCCCAAGAGGTGTAAAAAACGTAAACTTCTAAGTAAAAGGAACCAAAAGATACGGCTATTTATGTCACATATTTTGACAATCACGTACTCACTCACATCACGTATAGTATGGTACTATCCTACAACGAAAGGCTTCTAACAGGGGTCAGTGACCCACGGTGAGAGAGACAACGAACGTAAGAGGCGATACATCGAAAGGAGCAGCCTGCGACTGGAAAAATCTTTAGAAAATTGCGTTGGGGAATTTCCAGATGAATACAAAAAAGCCAGAGACACAGTTAAAAGATAGTCACATTTACTGATCATGTGAGACGTCTGTGGTGCTCTCATGATGTGCGCGTGTAACTTCTAGGCGTCAGGAGCGGGCACAAAATGTCCTATTGGCTGAAATAAACTTGGGAGGAGTAGAAGTGGCGAAAGTACGGCGCAGTTTAAAAGTACGCCCTTTGCGATTGGCGGTGGCAGTTTCCACAAGATGAAAGGAACGCTCTTATTGGTCTGTAAAGGCTGTGATGCGAAGCATGAAAGGACACAGGTGGTGGGTGGGGGGTGGGGGGACAGTTTTTGCTGCGAAAGACAGAATACCGAAAACTTCGAGGACTCTCCTCTGAACCAGCATCAAGTGTAGAACAGGGCGCATCACGCTCTGTATGACGCCAAAAGAGGAATTTTGTGTGAACACTGCATTCACTTTGGATGACAGTCAGCTAGAAATCAGCTGAAGAGTCGTTGAGCTCTGATAGCGAAGAAACGAAGCAGCCACGTAGTTAATTGTTCTTGCGAGAACTGAGAGGGCATTGAAGTATACACGCTGCTCCATATATGAACGTGTACATCGGCATATTTTCCAGATTAGGGATGAGTGCATGTTTTCTCGTGTAACGAGAAACATAGGGCAGTTTCAGCTGATAAAATCAGTAAAGATTTTGCAGCTTTTTGTAGGATTTTCAGAGGGTGACAGCAGCCATGCAGCCGACAATACGTAGCAGCTGAAGGTATTCGCCACTGGTAGAAGCGTAAAATTATTGGATCATCAGATTGTGTCCACTGTGAATATGAGCAACCTTGAGTAATCTTTTGCATAGAGAACTTTCTATTTAAATTTAATATTGTTGTGTTCTGTGTTATTTCTGCTAATCAGGACGTAATACGTTATCTTGACAATTTTCCTGAAATTTTCGTGTCACAATCTATGTAAACCAGTGTGCTTCATTGACAACAATACGGCAATTAAGCAAATTTTGTACAGCTAAACACCGATGTACTCTGTCGTAGAAAAAGGGACCACTCGTAACCCCGTAATTTATTCTAGTGCCGCTAACACAGGGTGTTTTTGCTGATATTTGACGAATGTGAAAAGGAGTGGAGTGTCAGACATCATAGTCGTGAGTGGTGCAAAACAAATCACGTGCCATGCACTGCTATGCTCAGTATAGACGTCAGTGCACACCACCTCATAATAGATACCCACAAGTAATGTGTGTGTAATGAAAGAGGCTCTGTAGCAGTATTATCGCAACACGATCTGCTAAATGAAATGTTCGTCGTTGGTGTCTCACCAGTTAGCAATCCATTAAGACAACGAGCAGATAAAGAATAGGTGAACAACTTATTCCCTTCCACTTGCACGATTTTCTGCATTCTACTTGCAGCTGTGAACACAGAAACGTGGTGCATCAGGGAGACCAGGCAGGCCACAGCCTCCCCTCCCCCCCCCCCCCCCACTTCCCCCTCCCACCCTCCTTGCCCCGTTCAGTTGCCCATTACACACCACAGAAAACAAGTCGACAATACCTGCCAACATGCAGTACAGCGCAGTAGCACCTCCTTAGCCGGGATATTCACTGCATTTACCAGCCCACGTAGGCACTACTCGCCACTGTTTACAGTCGTTCTGCTTCCACTCGGGGAGTCCTGTGCGATGTTTACTTTTCGCTTCTCAGCGCCGAGTGGAACGTCTTGCTGCCGTAGTGGTCATCGTAACATGTCGACTTCAATTTGTGAAAGTTGTTTACGCGTTCAGCTGCGTTTCCTGTTTGGGAACCATAAGTTGTTCAGCTACGTTCCCTGTTTGGGGACAATACGTTGTGACTCCTGACCCCCTATAGTGTCTACTGAGAATGAGTACACAACTGGCCATTAAAATTGCTACACCAAGAAGAAATGCAGATGATAAACGGGGATTCATTGGACAAATATATTATACTACAACTGACATGTGATTACATTTTCACGCAATTTGGGTGCATAGATACTGAGAAATCAGCACCCAGAATAACCACCTCTGGCCGTAATAACGGCCTTGATACTCCTGGGATTGAGTCAAACAGAGCTTGGATGGCGTGTACAGGTACAGCTGCGATGCAGCTTCAACACGATACCACAGTTCATCAAGAGTAGTGACTGGCGTATTGTGACGAGCCAGTTGCTCGGCCACCATTGACCAGACTTTTCAATTGGTGAGAGATCTGGAGAATGTGCTGGCCAGGGCAGCAATAGAACATTTTCTGTATCCAGAAAGGCCCATACAGGACCTGCAACATGTGGTCGTGCATTATCCTGCTGAAATGTAGGGTTTCGCAAGGACGGAATGAAGGGTAGAGCCACGGGTCGTAACACATCTGAAATGTAATGTCCACTGCTCAAAGTGCCGTCAATGCGAACAAGAGGTGACCGAGACGTGTAACCAATGGCACCCCATACCATCACGCTGGGTGACACACCAGTATGGCGATAACGAATACACGCACCCAGTGTGCGTCGCCAAACAACGATGTGCCCATCATGATGCTGTAATCAGACCCTGGATTCATCCGAAAGAATGACGTTTTGCCATTCGTACTCCCAGGTTCGTCGTTGAGTACACCATCGCAGGCGCTCCTGTCTGTGATGCAGCGTCAAAGGTAACCGCAGCCAAGGTCTCCGAGCTGATAGTCCATGCTGCTGCAAACGTCGTCGAACTGTTCGTGCAGATGGTTGTTGTCTTGCAAACGTCCTCATTTGTTGACTCAGGGATACAGACGTGCCTGCACGACCTGTTACAGCCATGCGGATAAGATGCCTGTCATCTCGACTGTTGGGATCCAGCACGGCGTTCCGTATTATCCTCCTGAACCCACCGATTCCATATTCTGCTAACAGTCATTGGATCTCGAACAACGCGAGCAGCAATGTCACGCTACGATAAACCGCAATCGCGATGGGCTACAATCAGACCTTTATCAAAGTCGGAAACGTGGTGGTACGCATTTCTCCTCCTTTCACGAGGCATCACAACGTTTCACCAGGCAACGCCGGTCAAGTGCTGTTTGTGTATGAGAAATCAGTTGGAAACTTTCCTCATGTCAGCACGCTGTAGCTGTCGCCACCGGCGCCAACCTTGTGTGAATGCTCTGAAAAACTAATCATTTGCATATCACAGCATCTTCTTCCTGTAGGTGAAATTTCGCGTCTGTAGCACGTCATCTTCGTGGTGTAGCAATTTTAATGGCCAGTAGTGTAGATAGCGCAGTAGTTCACTGATGACGACCCTGTCATGTAGTTTCAAGTAAAAGCTGTTATGCAGCAACTTATAGCAAATGCAGTCATGGATGTCTACAACACAGAAGGCACAGCTGGAAGAAGACCTATTTCTTAGCCTGAAAAATATTATGACAAGTTCAGTTTTCCTCCTTCGGAGACTAACCGTTTGGAATGTAACAGCCGGCGGTTTACACTATAAGGGTGGTAGGGAATGCAGGATATAGCGTTATATAACTTAGCCCTGAAATATATGTACACATTACCCCCATGTATTGCATAGCCGTCTAAAGTTCGAAATAAAAACATACCATTGGAAGCATATTAATACTGCAATAAGTGGTGAATTTCTGTTTTCGTTTCTCTGTGTAAAATACATTTTCGTAATTAAAATCATAATAAAAACGTTTGGTCAGAAATTGCTAAATAGGTCAAACGGAAACGATTTCCGTATATCATTTGCTGTAAACAAATGATATGACCATTTCTTCTTGCCGTCCTGTGGCGTCTGCTTTTTGTCTGGCTGTTGTAGAGTAAGCACACGTTTCTCCTCATCTTTAAGTAAAATACAAGATTTTTTTTGGAAAAGTGTAAATGGAAATTAATTAAAGTGCCAGACCTTATCATATCCCATGATAATAATCGTAACTTTGCTTGAATATTTCTGTCTTTCTTTTCAGAGGCGAATTGTGTGAGTGTAGAACGATAGAACACATCACTCGCTCTTTCGTTATCTATTCAATATCGCCAAGCAGAACCACTCTGAGATAGAGTTGCCGATCATTTACTTTTATTCCTTACGTATGTGTTTTTACGTAAGAATCATTTGAGGTTGACTGGACAAACTCCTTCGAACAATGACGTCGACATTCGCTTCATGAATTGACATTACTAGGCGGAAACCTGATAGCTACGCGAATGTGTAATTTATATCTCTAGACAGTTGTCATTAATTTTATCTAGGTATTTTTTGCTCAGGTTTGCTATCTTGGAACGTTTCTCTCGCCCTTCATGGAATTGCGTAATAGCCAGTATCTTTATTTCCCACGGGGTACTGCGAAAACTTTTCAAAATAGTAATATCCCCGGCCTTTCTATTTTGTTTAAATTACAGAGGGAAACGTTCCAAGAAGTAATGGTTAAATGAGCTAATGTGGTACAACTGCAACTATGTCGAATCCGGGCTGATCGTTGGCAGTAATTTTCTAACTCGGGTGGAATAGGTGATTTACTCCTGGAAACTGCCTTCAGCGGGCAACGTGTTAGCTATAATTCTTAGATTGTGTCAGTCAGGTGTGCGGTGGCCTCACAGTTATTTACTTCTGTAATACATATCCCCGTGGAAGAATGCTCTCGTTCAATATTGACGGCCGTAACTGATAGTCTCTCTTTAGGCTTCACAGATGTCTGTAACTTACCCCCCCCCCCCCCCCCCCCCGACCTATGGACTTAGCCGTTGGTGGGGAGGCTTGCGTGCCTCAGCGATACAGATGGCCGTACCGTAGGTGCAACCACAACGGAGGGGTATCTGTTGAGAGGCCAGACAAACGTGTGGTTCCTGAAGAGGGGCAGCAGCCTTTTCAGTAGTTGCAAGGGCAACAGTCTGGATGATTGACTGATCTGGCCCTGTAACACCAACCAAAACGACCTTGCTGTTGTGGTACTGCGAACGGCTGAAAACAAGGGAAAACTACAGCCGTAATTTTTCCCGAGGTCATGCAGCTTTACTGTATGGTTAAATGATGATGGCGTCCTCTTGGGTAAAATATTCCGGACGTAAAATAGTCCCCCATTCGGATCTCCGGGCGGTGACTACTCAAGTGGACGTCGTTGTTAGAAGAAATAAAACTGGCGTTCTACGGATCGGAACGTGGAATGTTAGATCCCTTAATCGGGCAGGTAGTTTAGAAAATTTAAAAAGGGAAATGGATAGATTAAAGTTAGATATAGCGGGAATTAGTGAAGTTCGGTGGCAGGAGGAACAAGACTTTTGGTCAGGTGAATACAGGGTTATAAATACAAAATCAAATAGGGTTAATGCAGTAGTAGGTTTAATAATGAATAAAAAAATAGGAGTGCGGGTAAGCTACTACAAACAGCATAGTGAACGCATTATTGTGGCCAAGATAGACACAAAGCCCACGCTTCTACAGTAGTACAAGTTTATATGCCAAGTAGCTCTGCAGATGATGAAGAAATTGATGAAATGTATGATGAGATAAAAGAAATTATGCAGGTAGTGAAGGGAGAGGAAAATTTAATAGTAATGGGTGACAGGAATTCGAGAGTAGGAAAAGGGAGAGAAGGAAACATAGTAGGTGAATATGGATTGGGGCTAAGAAATGAAAGAGGAAGCCGTCTGGCAGAATTTTTCACAGAGCATAACTTAATCATAGCTAACACTTGGTTCAAGAATTATGAAAGAACGTTGTATACATGGAAGAATCCAGGAGATATTAGAACGAATCAAATAGATTATATAATGGTAAGACAGAGATTTAGGAAACAGGTTTTAAATTGTAAGACATTTCCAGGGGCAGATGCGGACTCTGACCGCGATCTATTGGTTATGAACTGTAGATTAAAACTGAAGAAACTGCAGAAAGGTGGGAATTTAAGGAGATGGATCCTGGATAAACTGACTAAACCAGAGGTTGTACAGAGTTTCAGGGAGAGCATAAGGGAACAATTGACAGGAATGGGGAAAAGAAATACAGTAGAAGAAGAATGGGTAGCCCTGAGGGATGAAGTAGTGAAGGCAGCAGAGGATCAAGTAGGTAAAAAGACGAGGGCTAGTAGAAATCCTTGGGTAACAGAAGAAATATAGAATTTAATTGGTAATAGGAGAAAATATAAAAATGTCATAAATGAAGCAGGCAAAAAGGAATACAAACGTCTCAAAAATGAGATAGACAGGAAGTGCAAAATGGCTAAGCAGGAATGGCTAGAGGACAAATGTAAGGACATAGAGGCTTATCTCACTAGGGGTAAGATAGATACTGCCTACAGGAAAATTAAAGAGGCCTTTGGGGAAAAGAGAACCACTTGTATGAATATCAAGAGATCAGATGGAAACCCAGTTCTAAGCAAAGAAGGGAAAGCAGAAAGGTGGTAGGTGTATATAGAGGGTCTATACAAGGGCGATGTACTTGGGGACAATATTATGGAAATGGAAGAGGATGTAGATGAAGATGAAATGGGAGATACGATACTGCGTGAAGAGTTTGACAGAGCATTGAAACACTTGTGTCGAAACAAGGCCCGGGAGTAGGCAACATTCCATTAGAACTACTGACGGCTTTGGGAGAGCCAGCCCTGACAAAACTCTACCATCTGGTGACCAAGATGTATGAGGTTGGCGAAATAGCCTCAGACTTCAAGAAGAATATAATAAATCCAATCCCAAAGATAGCAGGTGTTGACAGATGTGAAAATTACCGAACTATCAGTTTAATAAGTCACAGCTGCAAAATACTAACGCGAATTCTTTACAGACGAATGGTAAAACTGGTAGAAGCCGGCCTCGGGGAAGATCAGTTTGGATTCCGTAGAAATACTGGAACACGTGAGGCAATACTGACCTCACGACTTATCTTAGAAGAAAGATTAAGAATAGGCAAACCTACGTTTCTAGTATTTGTAGACTTAGATAGAGCTTTTGACAATGTTAACTGGAATACTCTCTTTCAAATTCTAAAGGTGGCGGGGATAAAATATGTTGTGGCGTAGTAAGACAGCCACGCCACTCGGAAGTAGGCGAAAGGCACGCGTTACGCTCACGCAGATTGGCGTGAGGTCTGAAACAGGATACGTAATGAATGCTATAAAGAAAAGTACGTAGCTACTGGATTACTTAACTTTAATCCATCATTGTGGTACATCGTTCTTGATGAGACATGCTTCATACGATAACTATCAATTGCTATGGCGCCTTGCTAGGTCGTAGCCATTGACTTAGCTGAAGGATATTCTAACTATCTGCTCTGCAAATGAGCGAGGCTTCGTCAGTGTGCATCGCTAGCGAAGTCGTCCGTACAACTGGGGCGAGTGCTAGTCAGTCTCTCTAGACCTGCCGTGTGGTGGCGCTCGGTCTGCTATCACTGAAAGTGGCGACACGCGGGTCCGACATGTACTAATGGACCGCGGCCGATTTAAAGCTGTGTGGTGTCTGGCGGTGACACCACAAAATACATTTAGCGAAAGGCTATTTACAATTTGTACAGAAACCAGATGGCAGTTATAAGAGTCGAGGGGTATGAAAGGGAAGCAGTGGTTGGGAAGGGAGTGAGACAGGGTTGTACCCTATCCCCGATGTTATTCAATCTGATACTGAGCAAGCAGTAAAGGAAACAAAAGAAAAATTCGGAGTAGGTATTAAAATCCATGGAGAAGAAATAAAAACTTTGAGGTTCGCCGATGACATTGTAATTCTGTCAGACAGCAAAAGACTTGGAAGAGCAGCTGAACGGAATGGACAGTGTCTTGAAAGGAGGATATAAGATGAACATCAACAAAAGCCAAACGAGGATAATGGGATGTAGTCGAATTAAGTCGGGTGATGCTGAGGGAATTAGATTAGGAAATGAGACACTTAAAGTAGTAAAGGAGTTTTGTTGTTTGGGGAGCAAAATAACTGATGATGGTCGAAGTAGAGAGGATATCAAATGTAGACTGACAATGGCAAGGAAAGCGTTTCTCAGGAAGAGAAATTTGTTAACATCGAGTATTGATTTAAGTGTCAGGAAGTAGTTTATGAAAGTATTTGTATGGAGTGTAGCCATGTATTGAAGTGAAACATGGGCGTTAAGTAGTTTGGACAAGAAGAGAATAGAAGCTTTCGAAGTGTGGTGCTACAGAAGAATGCTGAAGATTAGATGGGTAGATCACATAACTAATGAGAAGGTATTGAATAGAAGTGGTGCACAACTTGACAAGAAGAAGGGACCGGTTGGTAGGACATGTTCTGAGGCATCCAGGGATCACAAATTTAGCATTTGAGAGCAGCGTGGAGGATAAATATCGTAGAGGAAGACCAAGAGATGAATACACTAAGCAGATTCAGAAGGATGTAGTTTGCAGTTAGTAGTGGGAGATGAAGAAGCTTGCGCAGGATAGAGTAGCATGGAGAGCTGCATCAAACCAGTCTCAGGACTGAAGACCACAATAACATTGCTCTTTATTTGCCCCTTTGAACCAATGGTGACTTATAACTGATAACACTACGAGACTCCTACCATGCACGTACTATCTTCCGTAATCGTGATACTTTGATAAGAAAAAACCAGTGGGCTCAGCGTAACTTTCCACTCTGCCAGGTGGGAAGGGAGCAGACTCAGTAGATCCTGTGCAACTTGTAATTACCATGTAACATTGTTACCATTATTTTCAAATCATTATGTTTGCAACGCAACATATTGGGAATTTTCAGCCAAATTCTCCATTCAGGAGGCTTACTGAGCCCCTCCTAAATACAACAGAAAGAAGACATGTAAACTAATGTGTGTCTGGTTGTGAGAACGGGGATGAATCAAATCATAATAGCGTGTCGATCTACATTTGGAAAGCAACATAGCAGTTACTCTGCGTGGCATGGATTCGACAAGTGACTGGTAGGTTTTCAGGGGTATATGGTCATTTCCGTAAATTACGGGCAGTAGTTGGTGGGCGAGGTGTTGGATCTCGATAAATGTACCCCATAGGGTTCATATCAAGCAAATTTAGCGGAAAAAATATCAACGTGATTTCTCTGTCACTCTTGAACGATTGTAGCACAACTTTGGCCTCGTGACGCGGACAGACATCCTGCTGGAAGATGTCGCCACAGCGGAAGACATCAAGCATGAAGAGATGGTCCGCAATATTATTCACAGCTGTTAACGATGTATTCGATTACTACAAAAGGTTCCACGGAAGCCCAAGTCAATGTCCTTCATACTATAATACTGCCCTAACTGGCCTGCGAACGTGCCGAGCTGCATATTTCGAGCTGCCATTCGTGTGGATGACGATGTTCAGACGTGACTAGCGGCCTGTGTAACAACAAACGTGTTTCCCATGACGAGGTGGTACATTTACTTGCGTCTGCAATCAAACATCGATGATTCCGTGGGGGTCATCATAGGAGCACGTGGGGGTAGTCAACTACGGAACCACCTAGTCAACAATGTCCGCTGATCGGTTTGGTCCGAAGGACTTGTGTCTGCACCAGCATTGTACTCTGTCGTTAGGTCTGCCACAGATCGTCGTCAGTCCTGCTTGACAGAGCGAGCAAGCCGCCGACCTCCACGTTCTGTAACGGGGCATAGATGTCCTTGCTGCCTACTCGTTGTTCCAACCTCTTTCAGAATCCTAACCTTCTACCTTTGTTAAAAACGCTTGTAACAGTGGATTTCTTCCTTTGCGGCGCTTATCGTCGCTAGAGCGACTCCGCATTCGTCTCCGCTCTGCTTATATACTTTCCTTAGCGTCTCACATGCCCACAACGTCACCAGGCGCTATTGAATCTCTCTGCATGCGACGTTCAAAGTGGTTTGGTTCATCATTGTATACACAGTGAGTCAGGACAAAAGGTACATGCTCTGAATGGTGATACTATTGGTGATTCTGACCAAAACATTTCAAATGAATGTATGCCCTTTTCTTAACCGTATCCGGCACACAGCTGTTTGAAAATCACGGGCGTCAGTCGCATGCGATTACAAACAAAGCTACATTAGCCTGTGTAGTGTTGTCTTTACTGGCCACTTCAATGAGCACTTCACACAGTACCGCATTGGGCGCGTCGGATCGGTCGCAGTGGTGTCATTCCTTGGACACAGAGGTCACCCGATCTTACCCGATCAGGTTACTGTTTTTGGGGTTGGCTTGAGACCGAAGTCTACCAAAGAAGAACTGATACGAGCACTATGCAGTCAGCACCAGTGCCGTATACTGTGCATACAGGAGACACGTAGAAGTTGTGACTTGTGCAGACCAAAAATAGATGGAATGCGTCTCACCATCAAAAGACCACATGATAAATATGGAAGTGCTATCTTTGTTCATTCAGATATCCAGATCTTATTCACAGTATTCCCGGAGGAAAACAACATTGAAATTCATCTCTGCATCTAATGGTGACCCGTGTGATTGTGTGAGAACGTATACGAAAAACTTGCGAATCGTGTGATTTATGCGGGAATTGGGTACCAGACTGGTGTTCACTAACTCGGATGTGGGAAAGAGCCAAAAAAATATAAGTTGCGTTTTATTTGCCAAGAAGTTTTTAAGCCAATGACAAAACCGGTACGATATTCCGCATGCTCGTAATTTGTTCATTAGTTGACAGTGTGGAGCTGCGTCGAATAATACACATGCCAGTGATAGAAGCACTACAGGGGATGATCCCTGCAGCGGGGCCGGAGGTGGAGGTGGAGAAAACGTGAGGAATGCGGGCATCTTGATCGCTGCGACAAAAGGCCGCGGTGGCGAGTGAGCGGGTCCGCTTATTCGCGTGGGCGGCGGCGCATCCGGAAGGCTGTGTGGTGTGTCGGTGCGCGGAGTGCCAGCTGAAAGCGGAACCCGAGCCTTACTTTCTCCCGGTCCTTGCTCCCGGACCGCCGCTGGTCGGCTTTCTCGCCTCGCCACGCCACGAGCTCGGCGCCATCACTTGGGTCTGCCACACAGGACGCAGATCTGTTCCTCTCCAGTGGACCACTACTGATCACACGTTGATCATGGTAACTTGCGCTTTGGTCGCACGAAGAAAACTCACGCACTAACCCAGAACCTGATCCAGAATTTGTTTCTGATAATGGCAGGGGGCCAGGGGCGGTGGTTAACAATGTACTGTCTATCTCCACTCCCTTAAAAAGGACTTACCTCCATCTGATCCAGAATCCAATTCTGCGAATGGGGCGCGAAGGGGGGGGGGGCGAGGTGGTTAAAAATGTACTACCTCCCCTCCTTCAAAAACAACTTGCCCATGACGTTAATCACGAGAACAAAATACAGACCGTAAACATCAAATCACGAATTAGCCGCTAGGCCCGTTCAGCCTTGACGACTGCTGCCTGCAAGGTAATACGAGGAGCGATCCATGATCACTGGACATGTGGTCAGCATGTCGCCAATTCCTCGGGCCGTTATTGACAGCGGATGAAACATAGTGACGCCGGTCTTCTTTACTGAAGCAGCTCCTCATTTGGCCTCGCAAGGCTAAGTGGACACCGTTCCAGATGTTCCTACCTCAGAAAAATTTGAGGAGGTGCCGGGGTTCGAACCTGGTTCCTTACGCACCGAAGACAGCGACACTAACTTTTTTCTTATTTTTTAAAATATCCATTGTCCAACCGAGATTCGATCAAACGACCTGTTGATTTCCAGTCAAGGGAGTTTTTCACTTGTTCGTCATTGTTCTCGTCATTTGGTCTGAGCGGACGTCGCATGGCATCCCTTCATGTCCATTGTTGAATACTTCACACAGCTTTTTTTAAATTTTTAATTTATTTATTGCAGAGAGCATATTGAAAGCAGACATCCCTCTGACCGAACACGCTGTGCAACCTTACCGACGGCAACAAATGCTTTAATATAATGTAAAATGTTGAGATGAGCACTTAGTACATGGTTTCGGTATAACTTCCAAGAAATTGCAGTTCACTAAAATACATTATTTCGAAAGAATTCGTAAGAAAATCTGAGAAGTAAACGTGTCATGTAATAAATTCATAACTATAACAGCAACAAACTCGCAGAACTTCGCTAATACCAAAATTTACACCCAATAAAATCGAAATGTACACTGAGCATTAATAATATTTCACTTAACATTGCGATTGTGATTGCGGATCTACAGATTATAGCTGGGAAGGAAAAAAATCTTGTGTCTAAATGTAGTCCCCCGATTCCTTCATTTAGCAATCCACAGTGCCGACCACGCAGCTACCGAGGCGGACTATACAGTAGTTCTCGCTACTGTATTCTGTGCATAACTACAGCAACCTACACCTATTTGCACATGATTACAGCATTCAAGCTTTGATTTCTCACTGCAGTTTTTACCCTCCACACTTCCCTCCATTATCAAAAGAACGATACCTTGATGGCTCGGATTATGTCGTATCAATCAACCTCTTTCTTCTAGTCAGGTTGTGCATAAATATCTTTTTTTTCTGTTAGAGTCAGTGTCTCCTTATTAGTTATTCAGTCCACACACCTAATCTTCATGCGTCTGTAGCTCCATATTTAAAAAGCTTCTCTTCTTGTATGAGCTTCCACACAACGCTGCACTCTAGACAGATAACTTTAGAAAAATCTTTCCAACATACTAAAAAATTTCTCTTTTTCAGAAACACTTTTCTTGCCATTGCCAATCTGCATTTTATATCCTATTTATTTCGGCCACAGCCATTGTGATTTATTTCGCTGCACAAATAGTATACCAATCTACTACTTTTATTGTCTCATGTCCTAAACTAATTGCTTCAGAATCAACTGAATTAGTTAGACTACATTCGATTGCACATGTTTCATTTTTTAGGGTTATTAGTCTGCAGTAAACTGCACCATATCCGGCTCGTACACAAATGAATAACTTTAAGGCCTACATTTTAATGATACGACACGTCTCTCACTAATTTTAAGATCATTCCATAATTCTTTCAAAAAAAGAATTTCAAGAAGAAAAAAGTGTAAATGATGATTCCAATTATTTTAATTTGTAACGTGAATGTTACACTTATAAATATCATCGGTTTACAATAGGAAGGTAATAAAAATGTTCATCTCTTTAGCCAACACCTCCCCCAACTACCTGGTAGTCCGCGACGTAAAACGTGACCTGCAAGCGACCAACCACATGCACTCTTACTAGAAATTCGAGGAAAAGCTGATTAGTTGATATTGAGTTTCCTAAAGCGGAAAAATTTGATGATTTTAAGCAACCCTTCCACACTAGAGGGACTACGACTCACCTCCTACATCCAGAACGTCCGCCTGTTTACTTACTCTCGGTGTGCAGAATGGTTGGCTTTTGACTCAAATTTGGGCATCCTCATTGATGCAATTCTCTGTTAAGTGCCATATCCCGGCAGGACCTCTTAAGTGCGAATATGTGACGTCACGTAAAGGTCTCTAACCTTTAAAACTACGTACCAGATTTCGATGCTAACTTTCAACATGCATTGCAAATCTCTCCAACAACACACGTCATGTGCGTAATAGAAAACTAGCCTATCAGTCCCCAGCTGCAAAAAATAAGTAGAAACTTTAATCCATTGGTGGCAGGTAAGACCGCTGACACCGACGTCCCAAGACGCGGCCGTCTAACACATCAAACGAGCGTGAGTTCTTTCGGAAATCAAATCCATATAGGTGAGGAGATCGATTGGATTTTAACTCGCCGTTGATAACGAAGTCAACAGAAATGGAATCCAAGTTCATATTAAGGAAGTATGAGGCCAAATTTACCCGCACCCTTTTCAAGCGAGCCACCGCAAGCAGCTGCTTAACTGATGTAGGGAAGCCGCGGTAAACGTAAAGCAAAATGACTAGACGAATATTCAAACCGCTGTCGATACGAGTCCAGCGTGCTAATCATCAGAATCGGTCTGAAATACGATAACTACGCTTCCAAGAGCTCTTCCCTAGAAAGACATAATGGACTCTTCACCCGCAGCGGCCCGCAAACCAGATAATTTTGGATTTCTGATTTGCTGAAATGCGTCTTCAGATATTCTGACAGGCCTGCCACGGTCAGCATCCCCCACTAATATAGAGAAGTATCGGGCGACTGATAAGGATTTAAGTACAGATATAAGCGTACCGTGACCAGGTAGCCGTGCGGTGAGAGTAGCTTTTCGTAACGTTCTTGTCCCGGTCCGCCATTGAAGTCTATGGCTCTGTACACGAAGCACTTTCTCGACCAACTCTGCACATTTAAACTCATCCATATTTATCTTCAAGTGGCACTGCCGGAAAGAAATTCCAAGGTTAGACGAGAACACATCTGAGGTCTCAGATGGAAAACCAGGAGGTCATTTACTTTTGCGGACAACAGCCACTAACTTGAGTCTATGGCAACGCATTCTTTACAAAAACGACACACTTTTCGATTATGCCAATTTTCAGTAATTAGCAGAGCTGGAGAGAACATGAACTCTCTAAATTGGCGTGTTTGTTGCTGTTAGAAGCAGTTCAACTTGTCGTGAAACTGAAGTAAATACTTACTGTGAGATAGTATGGGCAGGCGTCATTGTTGGCAACCGGAATAAAATAATAACCGGATCCTTTTACCGACCTCCCAATTCAGATGATACAGTTGCTAAAAGGTTCAAAGAAAACTTGAGTTTGACTTCAAACACGTACCCGACTCATAATAGTTGGTGGTGATTTTAATTTACCCTAGCCATGTTGGCGAAAATACATGTTTAATTGCGGAGGTACGCATAAAATATCATCCGAAATTGTGCTAAACGCATTCTCTGAAAATTATTTCGAGCAGTTAGTTCATGAAACCTCGCGAATAGTAAACGGTTGCGAAACACACTTGACCTCTTAGCAACAAATAATCCTGAGTTAATAACGAGCATCAAAACCGATACAGGGATGATTGAACACAGCGGTGTCGTAGCGAGATTGAATACTGTAATCCCTAAATCCTCCAAAAAGAAGCGAAAAATATACCTATTCAAAAAACCAGATAATCATTCTCTTAAGCCTTCCTGAGAGACAATCTCCACTCATTCCAAATTAATAATACATATGTAGACTAGATGCGGCTTGAATTCAAAGAAATAGTATCGGCAGTGATTGAGAGATTTATACCAAATAAATTAAAAAACGACGGAGCTGATCCTCCTTGGTACACAAAACGCTTTAGAACACTGTTGCAGAAACAACAAAACAAACATGCCAAATTTAAACAGTTGCAAAATCCCCAAGACTGGCGATCTTTTACAGAAGCTCGAAAATGAGCGCGGACTTCAATGCGAGATGCTTATAACAGTATCCACAACGAAACTAGGTCTCTAAACCTGGCAGAAAATCCAAAAAGATTTTGGTCCTATGTGAAATATATTAGCGGCAAGAAACAATCAATGCCTTCTCTGCGCGATAGCAGTGGAGATACTATCGAAGACAGTGCTGCCAAAGCAGGGTTACTAAACATGGCCTTCCGAAATACCTTCACAAAAGAAGACGAAGTAAATATTCCAGAATTTGAATCGAGAACAGCTGCCAACATGAGCAACGTAGAAGTAAATATTCTCGGCGTAGTGAACCAACTTAAATCACTGGTCCAGACTGTATACCAATTATGTTCCTTTCGGAGTATGCTGATGCATATTTAACAATCATTGCACAGGTCACACCATATTCAAGAAAGGTAGCAGGAGTAATCCACTAAATTACAGGCCCATATTGTTAACGTCGATATGCAGCAGGATTTTGGAACATATATTGTGTTCAAACATTATGGATTACCTCGAAGAAAACTGTCTATTGACAAACAGTCAACGTGGGTTTAGAAAACATCGTTCCTGTGAAACACAACTAGCTCTTTATTTTCACAAGAAGTGTTGAGTGCTTTTGACAAGGGATTTCAGATTGATTCCGTATATCTAGATTTAAGGAAGGCTTTTGACACTGTACCACACAAGCGACTTGTAGTGAAATTGCGTGCTTATGGAATATCGCCTCAGTTATGTGACTGGATTTGTGATTTCCTGTCAGAGAGGTCACAGTTCGTAGTAATTGACGGAAAGTCATCGAGTAAAATAGAAGTGATTTCTGGAGTTCCGCAAGGTAGTGTTATAGGCCCCTTGGTGTTCGTCATCTATATAAAAGATTTGGGAGACAATCTGAGCAGTCGTCTTAGGTTGTTTGCAGGTGCCGCTGTCTTTTATCGACTAATAAAGCCATCAGAAGATCAAAACAAATTACAAAACGATTTAGAAACGATATCTGAATGGTGCGAAAATTGGCAGTGACCCTAACTAACGAAAAGTGTGAGGTCATCCACATGAGTGCTAAAAGGAATTCGTTAAACTTCGTTTACCCGATAAATCAGTCTAATCTAAAAGCCGTAAATTCAACTAACTACCTAGGTATTTCAATTACAGACAATTTAAATTGGAAGGAACTCATGGAAGATGTTGTGCGGAAGGCTAACCAAAGAATGTGTCTTATTGGCAGGAAACTTAGAAAATGTAACAGATCTACTAAGGAGACTGCCTACACTACGCTTGTCCGTCATCTTTTGGAATACTGCTGCGCGTGTGGAATCCTTACCAGATAAGACTGACGGAGTACATCGAAAAAGTTCAAAGAAGGGCAGCACGTTTTGTACTAACGCGAAATATGGGAGAGAGTGTCACAGAAATGATACAGGATTTGAGCTGGACATCATTAAAAGAAAGGCGTTTTTCGTTGCGACGGAATCTTCTCACGAAATTCCAATCACCAACTTTCTCCTCCGAATGCGAAAATATTTTGTTGACAGCTATCTACATAGGGATAAAGGATCAGCATGATAAAAGAAGGGAAATCAGTCCTCGTACAGAAAGATATAGGTGTTCGTTCCTTCCGCGGGCTATACGAGATTGGAATATTAGAGAATTGTGAAGGTGGTTCGATGAACCCTCTGCCAGGCACTTAAATGTGATTTGCAGAGTATCCATGTAGATGTAGATGTAGATGTAACGAGCCACTGGAGACCAAGTGTTTCTGATATCGTAGCACTCAATAACAAAACAGACACATTTCTGGAAATTTCTCAGTAAGATGAGCACTCACCTTGTAGATACAAGTGATATATATACCCTTTGTTTCAGAAGTATGTTCAGCACCCAAGATATGAAATATTCGTGTGAAGTCATCGAGGTGAAGCCGGTAGAGATTCATTTGCGCAGAGACCAAACCTTTAAGCCTTCATGCATAATTCCTGGCGCTTAATTCGATGGCGCCAAGGTGGGACAAGCTGAGATATGGACACCGAGAACAGCGAGCTATAAATTGTCGACCGTTGCGCTTCTATGGTCTTTGTGAATAACCCGTCGCGAGTGATGAAAAGTACGAGTGGCGATTTGCCAAAGTGTCGAATTAACGCTCGGCAGTGCCAAGCTGCTGTTGAAAACCAGTATTAATCGCGTGAGCGTGTTTACGCGGTCTCCAGCAGAGCCTCTCTCTCTTCTCCTCTTTCCTCTGTCTCTCTCTCTCTCTCTCTCTCTCTCTCTCTCTCTCTCTCTCCCTCTCTCTCTCTCTCTCTCTGTCTCTCTGTATTAACGAACAGCAATGATGAAGCCAAACTTGCGCCAGATAAACGACACATGAAATCTCCTGTAAAACTGGACTCCATATTTCCTTTGAAAAAACTCAGTATGTGGACACCAAATCAACTGGAAAATTTCTAGTGAAACCACGGTATGGAAAAATCTCACGGGTCACTCACTTCAAGCACTTAGGAGAAAGTATCCAACCCGCAGGACTGAACACAATCTCCAACGCTGGGACAATGTTGACACTGCAAAAGCGGTGCAAAGTGACATGGAATCAGTATAACAATAGATCAGTATCCTGTAATGCAGAACTACGGCACTACAAAACGGTCGTTTTGCCAAAAGGATTGTGTGCGGCAAAAACCACGGTCATTAGAGGACGACAAAAATTCGTGATACGGAGAAACAGGAAGGGAGGGCGCAACAGTTGTCGTCGCCTTGCTAACAATTCGGCCACATCCTGTTCTTCTCTGTATACGTTCAACATTCACAGTGAGTCCCATACAGTCCAGTCACCTTAACGTGACTACCGACTCTGCACGACGTCAGCGTCCAGTAACCACACACAGAGGCAGGCGGCAGCACTATCGGTAGGGGGTATACAAAGCTTGATGGGGGGGGAGGGGGGGGGGGGGGGACGCGGAACGCATTGCACTCTTGTCGTAACGCGGAAACGGAGCGATTTATCTGACGTCGAAACAGGCATGATCCTTGAGTTTCAGGGCCAAGGGTGGAACATTTCCGAAACGACTAAGTCTGGAAACTGTTCGGCGCTGCCGTGGTTGAACGTATACCGCGCTTGACAAAATGGCGCTATCCAAAACCGGTGCCAAGGCAACTGGGGCAAATAGTTCAAATGGCTCTGAGCACTATGGGACTCAATATCTGAGGTCATCAGTCCCCAAGAACTCCGAACTTCTCAAACCTAACTAACCTAAGGACATCACACACATCCATGCCCGAGACAGGGTTCGAACCTGCGACCGTAGCGTTCGCGCGGTTCCAGACTGAAGCTCCTAGAACCGCTCGGCCACTCAGGCCGGCTAATTGGGTCACTGCGGGCCATAGATGACAGGAGTGAACGACTTCTGCAGCGATATGTATGATCGAATAGACGTGCAACTGTTGAGCAACTGACGGCGCAGATGAACCAAGGGGCTACCAACAGTGTCTTCTCGAGGCGAGTGTGGGTCTGCACAGGAGGCACCTGGTTCGTGCATCTATGCGACGGAGGCTGCAGTTTGCACGCAAATACCGCAACTGGGCGTCCACTATGTAGCGACAGGCGGCCATTTAGGTGAATCGTGTTTCATGATCCAACGGACAGATGGCCATTGACATGTACGGCGTGAAAGTCCGGATGCAAACACCCTACAGGCAAGTAGGAAGCTTTATGGCCTGGGGAATGTTTTCATGCGTGATCTCGTCATTCTGGAAGGCAATATGGATCAACATAAGTATGCATCTATCCTTGGCGACCCCTAAATGCAGCTTGTTTTTTCTCGACACCATGGCGTCTACCAGGAGCAAAATGCAACATGTCATACAGTTTGCAGTGTAAGTGCGTGGCTCGGAGAGCATCAGGATGAGTCTACCGTGCTCCCCTGGCCACCAAACTCTCCGTATTTAAACCCAATGGAGAATCTGTCGGACAATATCGAGCGGCCTCTTCGTGCAATGGATCCTCAACCGAGAAACCTAGAGCACCTGGCCACGACACTGGTGTCGGCATGGCTGCAGATCCCTGCTGGTACCTTCCAGAACCTCAGTGACGCTCGTCCTGCACACCACGCAGTGGTCCGCCCTGCAAAATTTAACTACTCAGGCTTTTGATAATTGGTCACATTAATGGATGTATTTGGTACAGGTGCCATACACCTGAGGAATATTCTGGGATAGGTCCACACGAGCATTTTGTAAGAGGTCTCCTTTTTAAGCTAACTGCACTTTGGTACAGGTCCCATACACCTGAGGAATGTTCTAGCGTTTTGTAAGGAATCTCATTTTTAGACTAATTACATTCCCCTAGTGTTATACCAATGAACAGTTCACCTGCTTTACCTACGCCTGAGCTGTTGAGATCATTTCATTTCATATCTCTACTCGCATTTGGGAGGGCGACGGTTCAATCCTGCGTCCGGCCATCCTGATTTAGGTTTTCCGTGATTTCCCTAAATCGCTCCATGCAAATGCCGGAATGGTACCTTTGAAAGGGCACGGCCGACTTCCTTCCCCGTCCTTCCCTAATCCGGCGAGACCGATGACCTCGCTGTCTGGTCTCCTTCCCCAAACAACCCAACCCATATCTCTAGAAAATTGTAACAGATTGTTACCCAGGTATTTGTATGAGATGGCAGATTCCAGCTATGACGCAATATTGTGCTCAAAGGTCACTAGGCTTCTATTTTCATTTTTTGAAGTACAAAATTTACATTTCTCAACATTTAAATCAAGTTCCAGTCTTTGCAACACTTAGAAGTCTTATGAAAATTCTACTGAATATTTGTATGTCTTCAAACAG
This sequence comes from Schistocerca serialis cubense, assembly GCF_023864345.2. Taxonomy (NCBI): domain Eukaryota; kingdom Metazoa; phylum Arthropoda; class Insecta; order Orthoptera; family Acrididae; genus Schistocerca; species Schistocerca serialis. Next base: position 373,533,758 of record NC_064643.1, on the reverse strand, counting down.
CTCTTCATTACAGATAAGTGCATCACCTGCGAAAAGTTTGGAATACTAGTAACAACCAAGACGGAACAATAAGACTGGAAGAACACAACGGAATGCTGGGATAGAGATACAGTCTTTCAACCCCACTGTTCTATCCGTAAGTAGAAGAAGCAATGATGGAAATAAAAGAAAGGTACAAGAGTGGGTTTAAAATTCAGGACGAAGGGATAGCAATGACAAGAATCACTGATTACGTTGTTATCTTCAGTGAAGATGAATGGAATGAACAGTCTGATGAGCACAGAATATGGACTGATAGGAAACTGTAGAAAGACGCCATTAATGAGAAGCAGCAGAAACGAGAATAACGAGAAACTTAACATCAAACTTGGTGATCACGAAATAGATGAAGTTATAGAATTCTGCTACCTTGGAAGCAAAATAACCCATGACGGATGAAGCAAGGTACAAGTGCCTCCCACTCGTACTAAACCCCCATAAATGTCTCAGTTTATCCGCTGAGTCCGTAGATGGTGACATAAGGAGCGTGTAGTATAACTGGCCACGCTTTCCCACCCTAATTTTGCGATAATTAAGCCAGTTCGTCCTTGAATTGACTTAGTGAGCCGCCTCTTAGGGATTCATCCTACCTGCTATGTTGAGATGCTCTCGTAGTTTTATGTCCCATTGCAGAGCCGTCGCAACGTCGTCGACTCTGAAAGTGCAATACTACTGTGTATGTTTTACCTAATGAAGCGGGAAGAAGTTTATTTTCTGCAAATAATTTTTGCACGAGATGCCATTGGGTTTCATTTATTTAAGAAACACCATAAAACAAATCTGTTTTCACTGATTATAAGCTAACTATTACCGGTACGAGAGCATGGTCTATCGCATGACTAGATCTAAATGCATGCTGTGTATGACTGCCAACTACGGCGCACAGTCTGAAACTTGAGCGTACAGTCGGTATAGTTCGTATAATATCGTACTTCTTAGGTTATGCCACAGTAACTCATTAATTTATTAATATCATCATTTTCTGGCATTGTAAAATTACTGAAAGATAGTATTTATGACCCGTCGACTCCTCCTAATATTTGGGTGGCAAAGTTTTTGATGGCAAATATTTATTAATAAAAATTACTTGGTTTGCGTCAGAATTCTTATCTCTCTGCTGACGTCACGAACGATTTCTGCATCGGCACCTCATCCCACTGGTTCTTAAAGGGCCAAACGGCCAACCACCTCCGCTAGCCAGCTATTCCGTACGTACTGAGCGCTGATACATTCACATCACATACGCGAAATAGCAAAACAGAAAATAAAGTAAAATGCGCACGTCTCTGCAAATAAGGGGTACCTTACAAAGGGCGAGATTAAAAGCAGACTAAAAATGGCAAAAAGAGTGTTCCTGGCCAAAAGTGTTATAAACAGGCGTTAACTTGAAGAAGAAATTTCTGAGACAGAGAGCATTGTATGGTAGAGAATCATAGAATGTGGGAAAACAGAAGAGAATCGGAGCGTTTCAGAAGTATTTCTGTGGACGGATGTTGGACTGCTAAGGTCAGGAATGAGGTTCTCTACAGAACCGGCAAAGAAAGGAAGATACGAAAACTACTGAGAAGAAGAAGAAGATTATAGGGTACGTGCTAACTCTGCATAATCGGCAAAGAAAGGACCATACGGAGACTACTGACAACAAGAAGACCCAAGATGATAGCGCGTGTGCAGATACCAGACAAGAACTTCCATGGCATTAGAGGGAGCTGGAGAGGGTGAAAACTGTACAGGAAGACACAGTTTGGAAAACATCCAGCAAATAATTAAGGATGTTGGGAACTCTGAGGTGAAGAGGTTGGCACACGAGAGAAATTCTTGGCAAGCCGCATCAGACTGATGACAAAAAAAGAGAAAATATATATGCATTGTCATTAATTCACAGTATAAACTGTAAGGTCCCAACACACATCCCTGGGGCACTCCCGAAGGTGTATCTGTGGATGACTCTCCATGCAAGATAAGATGCTGCGTCCTCCATATCAATAAATCCTCAATCCAGTCAAAAAAATTCGCTTGATATTCTATACTATTGTACTTTCAATAATAGACGCAGGTGTGTTACTGAATCAAATGATTTTCGGAAATTAGGAAATATTGCATGTGCCTGACTGTCTTTGCACATGGCTTTCAGAATGTCATGTGAGAACACTGCAAATTGTATTTCGCATGACTGACGTTTTCTGTTCAATATACCTCATTAAGTTGAAGCTCGGAATAAGTTTTAAGATCCTAGATTAAATAAATGTGAAGGACACTGGACTGTAGTTTTGTGGATCGTTTCTCCTTTCTTTCTTGTATATGGGTGTTGCCTAATGTGAAGTGTCTGTTGATCTGTTTAGCATGCCGCCAACATGCTGTAATTCCGATCCCTGGTGACCTACAGGGAACGGAAACTCCTTATAAGATCAAGAAAATTTAAGAAAAAAATGTTTCACCGTGGAAACGTCTTGCTGAAGGAAAACTACTAGGAGTGGCCCAATCAACCATGAAAGTACGTACACCACACCACACATGGATTTATTAATAAGGGACTCATCTAAACCACAAAAAAACTATGTCACTATAGCAGTTTGTTTTATTACCACAAAGTGATGAACAAATGAATTACCCTCTCATGTAAGTATATAAATATTCAACAAATGCTGCAGTAGTAACACCAGTTCTCGCCGGATAACCGCAGTGAAGTGCTGTAGGGCTTGGCTAGCACTTGGATGGGTGATCATCTTGGTCTGCCAAGCACTTTTGGCGAGCATGGCATACTCAGCTCTTCTGAGTCCTAATTGAGAGCCACTTGCTTGAGAAGTAGAGGCTCCAGTCACGAAAACTGATAATGGCCTCGTCCTGGAGACAGATTTGCTGACAACATGCCCCTTCATATCTGCATCCAGTGTTGCGTATTGGCTAAGGATCACACGGTGGTTCGTCAGTACCATTGGGCTTTCCAAGGTCTGTTCGGACGAAGTTTGGTTTTTAATAAGGGACAAAGGATTGTAGTTACGCAAACTAACCTTGGCTCAGGTGGGTGGACACATGAAAGTATAATGTAAAACTATATCATGGATATGACCAAGAGCTGTGTGAATGGATAGTGGCTTACAGAAGTAACTCAGAAGAATAATTATGATCACCAGTAGAATCGCCAAAGTGCATTGTGGAAACAACTACCTGGATGAACATTAAAACTTCGTAGCTAAACCTTGTTGTAAGTTAACCAGCTTCACATCCCCCTCAATTTGATGACTGCATCTTCGGTTCATTTTTACCATCCCTATGTGGTGAGAATGCGCAAGACTCAGCAGTATCGGCTGGAAATTCTGAATCCAGCTCGCCTTCTGTACTTAGTTCTAATATGGAGATATCTTTCTGTGTGGCGCATTTGCAGCAAGCGCGTATGCAAAAATCTCCCAGCAGAAAGTCTACTCTCTTCCCTCGTATGGCAGCTAATGTCATCTGACATACTCTTCGAAACTTGCTTTTCTACTAGTGTAAGAATCTCACTGACCAATTACAGTAGAGCTCGCGAGTTCTAACGAATAATAATTTTCTAAATAAATTTAACAAACTCCTGCTCTCGCGGATTTTGTCATGGTTACCGAGTTATGGTCTGGCACGGAGAGGAAGGCAGAAAATTTCTCCCACTTCACGACAGTTTTCTCACCCCAGCCAAATGAAGGGATTACATATACACACATATTCTACAGAAAAAATTTTTGTGAGCCAATCAGAGTCTCGATTGCTACCATTGTAAATGATGGTTCTTTCATGGCGTGATTGCAGAGAAACGGCGGACCTCATGCCTCCCCCATTCTGGGGCTGCACTGGCTTCACATCTTATCTATCAAAAAGGATCTCTGTTACCATTTTGCACAACAGAGTTTTATGTCAGATAGGCTGTTCCATAGTGCCTGCTGCGCTGAAATGGGACAGCGCGGATGGACAGCTTTCAGGTCTGAACACGTTCATGATCCTCTCTGGTCCTTTTAAGTAAATTTCCATGACGCACGAACCAGATAGAAAGAGCTCTCAAGGCTGCAGATAATAACTGGCCCTCCTCACTGTAAAACGAAAGGAAGAGAAGTAATTAGCTGAGCAATCATTGCCAGGATGTGCTGATTACGTCATAAAATATGTTGTGTGATAGTTCGAGGATAAACTACCACAGTATAACATATCTCATCTTTGCAGTAGTGTCAAGATTGAATTGGGGCAATGCGACTAGATTTTCCTTTGTAGATTAATGTTTGAAAATGGAGTTCAGAGAAATCCTTCAATAATATTGTTCCGAAACAGTCACTGATGGCTTCACGCCCTGCCCTTCTGACGCCAAATGAGTTTCATTCAGCATCTTATTTATAGCCCTATGCTTTGTTTGTATCTATTACGGAGTAGTTTCTGTTTCTTCAGAAATTATTTTACACTGACTGTATGCTATGGAGGTTCCATCCCATCAGGAACTTCTTTGCTAGGTATATATCTATCAAGTGCATGAATTATCCTTCTACACCTGAACCATAGTTTTTCTGCATACTCCTCTCCAGGGCTAAATATTATGAGTTCGTAATTGAGATATAACGACATTAATGCTCTTTATCTAGTTTGTAGAGCATGTAAGCCTTCCATTTCTATTAACTGTCGTTTGTTCTTTGATAATAATTGTTAGTACAACTGCCTCATGATCTCTGATACCAGTTTCAGGGTCGATATCCTCAAAGTGATCACTAATATTCACGTAAAATATGATTACTAACGACACTTTCTAGCAAAGCACAGTAACCAGAGTAAAACCTTTGTCTTCGCCCAAATGAAGACAAAAATTGTGTTCTGCTACAAAGCGGGCCCTGTTTATAATGTGTGATGAGGGGTGCCCATAAGCATCGATCTGCATATTTTCTAAATGGCGAATCACCAGTTATTGCGCAAGTTTAGCCATCACTTCAACATCCCACATAAAAGCATATCGTTCGCCTGGAGATTGAGTACATTGGTGTAGTTCCCTTATCGGTAGTTAAATTTTACAGAACACTAAGTGACAGGCTAGGATGTAAATTTATGGGAGACCTATGAACACAACTATACATCTGATGCAACGAGTTGCACTTTCTTTTAGGTAGTCGGAGCTCACTCTATATGTGATGTTTATGATCTACAATGTGAACAGAGCAGACTCCAGATAACATTTCGTCGCACCTCGCCTACAAATAAACTTTATACAGAATTCTGAACACAGCGAAGAAAGGGGCCCCTCAGATTAGGTGGATGAATAACCCATCAAAGTCGCCAGCCAACACCATAACGGTCTCTTTCTGACCACGCACCAAGCAGCGTGGTGCAGAGGTTAGCACACTAGACTCACACCCGGAAGGATGTTGGTTCAAGTTCGCGTCCGGCTATCAAAATTTAGGTTTTCCGTGATTTTGCTAAATTGTTCCAAGCAAATGACAGGATTGTTTATTGAGAAGCGCACAGCCAATTTGCTTCCCCATCCATTAATCAAGTTCAGCTTGTGCTCTAACGAGCTCGATGCTGATGGGGTGCTAAACCCTCATCTCCCTTCCTTCTTATTAGCTAGTTTTGATGCCTATTTCTGTGTGGCCTATGTTGCACTTTTCAGTCCGAAATGGTTTGTAGCAGTTTTTCACGCTACTCCTCCGGTGCACGCCTCTTCATCTCCGAATAACTTTTTCAACCTATGTCCATTTGAATCTCCTTACTGTATTCATCCCCTTGTGTGCTAGAATTTTTAACACCAAACTTCCCTCCCTTACCAAACTGCCTAATTCCTTCATGCTTCGGGTCGTGTCCTAGCAATATACCCCTCCTTTTAGTCAAATTGTGCCACAGATTTCTTGTTTCTCGAATCCGACTCGGTATCTCCTCATTAATTACTCGATTTATGCATCTTATCTTCAACATTCTTATGTAGCGCGACATTTCAAAAGCCTTTATTATCTTCTTCTCTGAACTGCTCATCGTCCACGTTTCACTTAAATATATACCAGAAGTCAACAAATGCCACTTCTTCGAGAACACTGTTCATGCTACAGTCGGTCTGCATTTTATACCCTCTCTATTTCATCCATCATCAGTTATTTTATTGCCCACACAGCAAAACTCATCTGTTTCTTTTAGTGTCCCATTTCTTAATCGAATTACTTCAGCATCACCCGATTTATTGCGACTACATCCCATTACCTTCATTTTACTTTTGTTGATGTTCGTCTACAAACTCCTTTCAAGACACCATCCACTCATTTCAACCGCTCTTTCAAGTCGTTTGCTGTCTCTGGCAGAATTACAGTTCCTCGAGAAACGTCACGTTATTCGACTGTAATCTGCTTTGAGTACAAGTTGGAAATAACCTTTTGGTCCCTGTGTTCTATCTTGCTGCTTTCAATATTTTGGAGTGTATTCCAATCAAAAGCTTTCTCTTACAAAACAGAGGATTGCCTTTCCACAATCTGACGAGAAGAAGAATGTAATAATCCCATTTCTAATTGGGTCTATGAAACAAGAATTAAACACGGAACAAGCTGTTTTATAAAACACTTAATACGAATCCTCAGAAAAACGATAGGTCACTATTAGTTACTGCAAAAATAGTTAGCTATCGTCACTGTGAGGAGTTGTCAACATTGGATTAAACAGGATTGCTGCGGAATTTACCTCCACCCTTAAGGCGGGTACACTTTAGACCAACGAACGACAACCAGCCGCTTCATTGGCCGAGATTTGCTGAATGCGAACCGCGGTAAATCGGAGCTAACGAAGCGGTTGGCCTCAGTGGCGGTTCGGACTGCCCGCGCTACTGTCGAAGCGATGGTGGGGAGTTGGGCTCCTAGTACGGATGCCGGGTCTAAAGTTCGTTGCTTTAGTAGTGATTTGCTATGTTGATAAACGAGTATGAATTTATCGAGTCTAAAAATACTGGGAATATTGAGTGGAATACGGAGAACAGCATTAAAGTTGATAGATTTATCGCGTATGAGAATGTTTATTGAGTCCGACAAACTGGGATTGTAAAAACAAACTGAAAAGATAAGGCGCTTGGAGGGAAAAAAGTGAGCTGTTAGAAAATAATGTGCACAACGTGAAAAAGAAAATGGAATCTTTATGGGCACTTTTTACTATAGGTCCATCTCTCCTAAAAGAGGTGTCACCTTTGGAATTCGTATGGTCTACAAAATTCAATGCCAATTCGATATCTGTAGCTCTAATTGACAAAAAATATGAAATGGCGCATATTCCAATTCAGGTTTAAGGTATGGCATTTTGTCCCATCACACTGCTCTCTACTTTTCAAAAGAGAGGTCGTCAACCAGCAAAATAATAGCTGCACATGCGAAAAGTGCAAAAAGTCTGATCTTTCCTCATAATATCACCCAGTGAAACTGTTATTAAAACGCTACTTTATAACAATAACAAAACGGGAGCAGCCACGACGTACGAGGGTAATCCCAAAAGTAAGATCTCCTATTTTTGTGTAAGTATCTAGACCTGCTTATTTCTGCAATGGCTTACATCAGTTTACAGCTTGAACATTTAGCTATTTTTCGACATAAAAAAATGGTTCAAATGGCTCTGAGCACTATGGGACTTAACTTCTGAGGTCATCAGTCCCTTAGAACTACTTAAACCTAACTAACCTAAGAATATCACACATATCCAAGCCCGAGGCAGGATTCGAACTGCGACCGTAGCGGTCGCGAGGTTCCAGACTGTGCGCCTAGAACCGCTCGGCCGCTTCGGCCGGCTTTTCGACATAATCACCATTTCTGTCGATGCATTTTTGTAGACGCTGTGGCAGTTTTTGTATGCCCATGTCATACCAGCTCGCCGCCATGCTGTTCAGAAAGTTATGAACCTCTTCTTTCACATCGTCGTAGGAACTAAATCCCTTTCCGGCCAAATGTTCTTTTAACTTAGGGAACAGGTGATAGTCATGGGGCGCCAAGTCAGTACTATAGGGTGGTTGGGTGATTATGTTCCACTGAAACTGTTGCAGGAGAGCAACGGTTTGTCGAGCGATGTGTGGGCGAGCGTTGCCATGGAGAATGTGTACGCCCTTGCTCAACATTCCCCTTCTGCGGTTCTGAATTGCCCGTTTGAGTTTTTTCAGAGTTCCACAGTACCTGTCAGCGTTAATTGTGGTCCAGTGGGCATAAAGTCGACCAACAATACCCCTTTCCGATCCCAAAAAACGGTTGTCATGACTTGATCGGCAGACTGTGTTTGTTTGAATTTCCGCTGCTTTGGAGAAGAAGGATGCCGCCACTGGCGTGATTGTTGCTTGGTCTCAGGTGTAAAGTGGTATGCCCAGTTTTCGTCACCCGTCACAATTGAGTCCAGGAAGTTATCCTGTTCGGCTGCAAGGCGGTGAAGAAATGCGCGGGAAGCATCAACTCGTTGGCGTATGTGGTTCTCAGTCAGCATGCGTGGCACCCACCTTGCGCACACTTTTCCGGTAGTTCAATGTTTCCGTTAAAATTCTGTGAGCGGTGCTTCGGGAAACCTCAGGAACCAACGTGGAGGGATCATCCAGGGTGATCCGCCGATCTCCACGCTTGCTTTGCTCAACCTTCAACACTGTCTCCTCAGAAATTGACGGTCTCCCGCTCCTTTCTTCGACGTGAATATCGTTCCGACTAGCTGCAAACACTCTACGCCACTTACGAACACTTTTGACATCCATGCACGACCCACTATACACTTATCAATTGGCGATCGATTTCAATCGGTGCAGTGCCCTTTGCGTTCAAAAACCGAATAACTGCCCGCATTTCGCACTTGGCGGTAACATCCAACGGGAACTCCATTCTCAACGGCTGCCAAGCAAAGACTGTGCGCCTCAGCGCGGAGTGCGCATGTTTACACACGGCACGTGAAGCACTCTTCGTAACAGTGTGACCAGCTGCCACACAAACAGAGTTCTGTACTTATAAATAAATAGGAGACCTTACTTTTGGGATTACCCTCGTATTATCAGAGCCAACTGGTATTCCACATGGCCAAATCCCCTGGCCATATCCACTTGGCTAGGTGAAAATAAGAGACCGAAAGCCAATGCGTTGTCGATCGACGTTCGGCGCAATCCAATGACTGTCGTTCGTTGGCCTTCTTTGGGCTAGTGCGCACGCACCTTAACGCACAGAGCGCGTCGGACCAGCTGAAGGTAGCGCCTGGGACACTACGCAGTGAATCACCGCGAGCAGCCGTTGTAAGGACGCTCCAGGACACGCCTCGGTCCGGCGTTGTGCACCGCGGTCACGCCAGGGCACGGGGAAGGAAGCGGCGGCGGCCGCACACGCGGTGTACAAACACCGGCTGGGCTTTCCCCTGTGGACAATGCCAGCCAGCTGCCTGATTAGGAGGACGCGGTGCTCGCTGCTGCAATACCAAGCAGCAGCGATCCTTCCTTCCTGCACACAGCTCTGGAAGCCGCCGAGCGCAAGCATTACCATTCAGTGAAAATTATAAAACTCTCATATAAAACTCTCCATTGCCACAGTTTCAGTACTGATTTGTGGATGGATTCCTGCAATTACTTCCGAAGACATCTTCATCTTAATTCCGTATAGACTGTATTTTCAGTGTGCACGATAAGGTTAAAAAAATGGTTTAAATGGCTCTGAGCACTATGGGACTTAACTTCTGAGGTCATCAGTCCCCTAGAACTTAGAACTACTTAAACCTAACTAACCTAAGGACATCACACACATCCATGCACGAGGTAGTATGTGACCTTAGCGGTCGCGAGGTTCCAGACTGTAGCGCCTAGAACCGCTCGGCAACCTCGGCCGGCGCACGATAAGGCGAGAGTGCACTGTGTACTAGGGACTACTGTATTCTATCGCACACTCCAGTTGTTCTTCTAGTAGCCTTGCTCAGTTAAGATCGTACCTGCGTTAGCTATACATTAGTTGAGCTACATACCTGCCGGTTATTACCAAATTTCGACTGCTTCGTTTGCGTATATGAAGGGCTTCGTAACCTAGGGAACGTTTTTGTTCTACATAGTTATCCTGATCTACATCTACATCTACGCAATTACTCTGCTATTCACAATAAAGTTCCTGGCAGAGGGTTCAATGAACCGACTTCAAGCTCTCTCACTCTCTACTCAGTTAAGATCGTACCTGCGTTAGCTATACATTAGTTGAGCTACATACCTGCCGGTTATTACCAAATTTCGACTGCTTCGTTTGCGTATATGAAGGGCTTCGTAACCTAGGGAACGTTTTTGTTCTACATAGTTATCCTGATCTACATCTACATTTACGCAATTACTCTGCTATTCACAATAAAGTTCCTGGCAGAGGGTTCAATGAACCGACTTCAAGCTCTCTCTCTCTACCGTTTCACTCTCGGACGGCACCCGGGAAAAACGAGCATTTAAATTTTTCTGTGCGAGCCCTAATTTCTCTTATTTTATCGTGATGATCATTTCTCCCTCAGTAGGTGGGTGCCAACAGAATGTTTTCCCAATCGGAGGAGAAAACTGGTGATTGAAATTTCATGAGAAGATCCCGTCACAACGAAAAACGCCTTTGTTTTAATGATTGCCACTCCAATTCACGTATAATGTCTGTGACACTGTCTCCCCTATTTCGCGATAATAAAAAACTAGCTGCCTTTCTTTGTACTTTTTCGATGTCTGTTACTAAAAAATAAACAGTATTTACAGCAAAAACTGAAAATTTTAGTTTTTAATTCAGGTTTTATTCGAAATTCGTTGATGTTTAGAGCAAAACAGAGTAATGGTGCAGAAAAATAATAAAAAATACCAATTTATTATACAGTGCTAGAAAACGCAGTCACCTCACAGAGACTATAAAATTTAACAAAAAAAACTCATTACAGAAAAACATCAAACATCACTTCAGTACTTCGTCGAGCTTATGTAAGACATCTTTCTATTATTCATTGATAACTTTCGCACTTATCAGTAATAACAGGAAAATCTTGCCTTTGATCATGATGAAGAATATTCTATTGAGTACAAAACAACAATTACGAGTATAATTTTCCAGACCTTTGATGCTTGTGCATGTAATGTGCACTTACATAAAAAGTAATTGCTTTGATTACGTACAATGCAATGTATATTTTTAAGTGTATAAATTACGCAGTGGACTAACATCGATTTGCAGTTCTAATTACGTGCAAAATAAACAAACGAAAATAGATAGAAGTCATCAGCTCCCATTTTCTCTAACAAACATTCATTTATGTTTGTTTTCCTATTAATGATACCAGTGCTACTGGAAATTGTGCTATTTACTACGTCATTTAAGTATTGTACCAAAACATCTCAAGTAGAAAAAAAAATGTTCAACTGTGTGTGAATTCCTAAGGGACCAAACTGCTGAGGTCGTCGGTACCTAGACTTACACACTACTTATCGTAACTTGTGCTAAGAACAACACACACACCCATGCCCGAGGGAGGACTCGAACCTCCGACGGGAGGCGCCTCAAACCGCGCGGCGCCGGCCGCGGTGGTCTAGTGGTTCTAGGCGCGCGGTCCGGAACCGCGGGACTGCTACGGTCGCAGGTTCGAATCCTGCCTCGGGCATGGATGTGTATGATGTCCTTAGTTTAGTTAGGTTTAAGTAGTTCTAGGGGACTGATGACCACAGAAGTTAAGTCCCATAGTGCTCAGAGCCATTTTTTTTGAAACCGCGCGGCTCTTAGGTAGACAAAGGATTGTAATTACATAGCAGTTTTTGTAGACAGCAACTATGCTACCAACGCATGGCCTGTCAATCTTGGTCTACCGTTCTCTAAAAGCTCTCTTACGTTTGTATTTATGTGAAACCTAGATTACTAAACTCTCGTAAAATTTACGATTGTGGTAGAGTATAAAATGGGGTATTTTGTACTTAATTTGGTGTGTAACATATCACTGGAGATCTAATAACTGCAATAACTAATGCAAAACCCATAAATTATGCCATCCTTCAAATAAATTTGGACTAGTACAATTTACGATGGCTTAGTTGCAATGTAACATTCCCTCCCCCCCTTTTAGTGTTCTAGATTTAAAGAAAAGTGACACGTATGATAGCATACGGTAGTAGAAGAATAAACGTTCCAGTAAAAGTGCAAACGAGCCATTTCCGAGATGGTTAACAATGTGTGTTTTACGAGCAGGCACTGTCTTCAGTATGAAATATAGTTCTGATTCGTACAAGTTTATTTAAAAAATAAACTTTTCTGTTAAGTGGAAAACTCACAAATACTGCGTGAAAGAAGTGTATTCATAAATGGTGAAAAATTTCGAAAAGTGAATGTGCAGCCAGTCCTTTTCTTTTTTTTCTGTTTCAGCCTCCGCTAAGAATGACGGACTAAGCACAGGACTTCAGAACATGAACAAGGAAACATAACACTGGGTGTAAACTGTGGGTCAATTTTATGAGTAAATACTGTTTTTAAACTACAAATACCAAAATGTAGAGACATCCGTGTTTGCAGAATGGCCACAAAAGATGCTTCATAAATAAAAATGAAATGTGTCTTGTGAAAAATTAACTGCAGTTAGCTTATAACGGAGAAACAAATAATAATTATTGTGGGCGTAATTATTGTTGTTGACCTCGTAATTTTCCCAATTCATTTTTACAGATTTTGTTCATTATTACATGAAACATATGTAACTTCGTGTCTGGATTGTTTATAATCTGGGTTTCACTTCCAATCGAGGATACACTTTAGACAAATACCTTCATGGAAGACTTCGAAACACTTAAATTTATTTTATGTGTTAAGAAAATTCTATTTTTCAGAAATTCTTTTCTTGTTCAAAGTTCAGATCGAATAGTATCAGGGATAGGCGTCAGCACTGTTCCACTCCCTTCTCAACTCTTGGCTCCCTTTCATGTACTTTGACTTTCGTAACTGTAGTCTGGTTGCTTTACACGCTGTATATAACTTTTCGTTCTTTGTGTTTGACTTCTATTACCTTTAGAACCCAATTAGTGTATTTCAGGCTACCGCATTACGTTGTGATCAATACACGTAACTGAGTGGAATTAAACAAACAGACAATAATGGTGAACGTCCCAGTAGTTCAGCTTGTATATTGCTATTTATGTTTTATACTTATCACCTGGCAGAGAATACTAATTGTAACCTCAGACTTTTTGTAGATGATACAGTTACTTCTCATGAACTTCTGTCTGAATAAAGCTTCACAAATATTGTCAGACCTTGATACCATTTCTAAATGGTGCATAGAAATGACAGGGACGGCCGAGAATTCGGCATGCGGTCCATTCTCTGGCTCGAGTGCCATAATACTCAGCCTGGCGGCACAATGCCCCCACCACCATGGCACGCTGTCTGTGAGGAAGTGGAAGAGGGGTTAAATGTGAATGCACCAAATTTAGATAACAATAAAGTCACACTGCGTACGACTTGGTTTTATATTTCAAATTTCTCAACAACATAGATCACAATAAAACATTTTCAGTACTATTTAATTGCTCGTGGCACGTAGAAGAGATAATGTAATATTTATTTTGCACCTATTGTCAGCATGTAACCTCTCAGTAAAAAAAATATTTATATAGCATTCACATTTAGCACAACCTGCCAACAGATAAATTCCGTAACCTACCAATAATAAAAATGTGACTAATCTCTCAATAGAACTGTGGCTCACTTATAAACTTTCAATAATTGACTGTGAATTTAAACTGGCAAATTTTGGACGTCAGCAGCGCTGCGACATGGCCCTGAAAGAATAAAAATGAAAATTCTTACCTCAATAATATCGCCAGATAACGCGTATGTATCTGCTCCTATAAGAAATTTTTCTGGCACAGCTCAGTGCAATGCTGGCCGATAGTTTGGTCATGTATAAAAAGAAACAACTGAGTTTTCTTTACAATATTCGGGATGACCATGGATTGGAGAAATTAGTAAAATCTTTAAATTGAGATGAATGATCGTCGAAAGTTAATTTTTATAAGAAAGATTATTATTAAGAGATTTCTTTTTAAGGAACATTTACATGGGACTTGATATTACAATAGTACATATGCGCGAGGCTGCTTTTACCTTATACTACAACACTCAGGAACCGCCATCGCTCCCACGACTGGCCCAGCCAACTCCATACACACAACTCCTAGCAACAACTTACTCCTGCTACTACACAGTTCCTACTGCAGTCAACACTGCTCTCTGGTCTGAGATTCTCTTATAGCTTACATATCGCAAGCAGCGCATGAGCAATCCATCGAAATTACATCTGCTCGAGTGTGCTAGCAACAAATCCCTTAATCATGGACCTCTTACATAACCCTCCACTGGGGGGGGGGAGGGGCAAAAATTTGGCAGCGATGGTGAGTCAACTGGACTTGCCATGAGCAACAAATTTTTCTATAATCTATTTAGTTTACTAAGTCTACAGTCAGAGAGTATATGTATATATATATATATATATATATATATATATATATATATATATATATAAAATAACTGATAAATAATATAAGTACAGAATTAAGAAATGAAATAGAGTGTACACGCACTGAGTACAAAATATATTAACAAATGACATAAAGTGCGCACGCACTGTAAAACTCTTTATCATTTTTACATGAATTAAACATATGAAGGAGTGAAATAAAGTGCACACACACTGTATAAGTCTTTAACATTTTACAAGAACTGAAATATGTTGAGAAATGAAATAAAGTGCACATGCACTGCGTAAGTCTTTGCCATTTTACAAGAATTTAAACATATTGCGAAATGAAATAAAGTGCACACACACTGCATAAGTCTTTACCATTTTACAAGAATTTGAACATATTTCGAAATGAAATAAAGTGCACACACACTGCATAAGTCTTTACCATTTTACAAGAATTTAAACATATTGAGAAATGAAATAAAGTGTGCACACACTGTAAAAGTCTTTACCATTTCACAAGAATTTAAACATATTGAGAAATGAAATAAAGTGCACATGTGCTGCATAAATATTGAGAAATGAAGTGCATACGTACTGTGTATGTCTTTACCATTTTACAAGAACTAGGAAAGGGATGGGAAGGATAGCATCATGGTTGTAGCACAGTGGGCTGCAAATAGCTGCACTGAAAGTCTATATCTTTCTACAGAAGCACAACACCAATGGAGACAATCTGAAGTTCTCTTCCTGAAGTATTTATCAGTGTAGCCAAGACACTGAAATGTTGCATTAATATCATATGTTATCATTTTGGTAGTACATTAGGTACACCAAACAGTAGGACCATAATAACACTCCATCGTTCAATGTGGTGGACTGCTTGATACGTCGACACTACATTCTTGTAGAATCCATACTCTTATATCAATGTAGATTTAGTGCAAAAACCAAATATAGTTCTCCATCATCATGAGGATTGACAGGACATACGGATATTGCAGCAATTGCTGGTAATTGTTTCAGAAGGTGAAGGATACATTAAGGAAGTCTTATGCTAGTCATCATTCAGAATTACACTAGTGTGTCAACCGATTTGAATAATTATTGGCACTCATTGGGTAGTTACTAAACATTTCTGTAATATGTATGGAGTATTACAGAACGTTATTCATAAATCATCTTATTACAGTAATTATTGGCATAGCATTTATGCATAAGTCATCTTATTACAGTAATTATTGGCATAGCATTTATGCATAAGTCATCTCATTACAGTAATTATTGGCATAGCATTTATGCGTAAGTCATCTCATCATAATAATCATTGGCATACCATTTATGCAGTATTACAAAACATCATTCATAACTCATCTCATTACAGTAATTATTGGCACCATGTCGTCTCCTTACAGTAATCATTGGCATTCATTTATGCATAATTCATCTCATTACAGTAATCACCAGTATTATTCACAAGTCATCATTGAAAACAAGAGTTATTGCATGTAGCATCAAGCTGCTAGTGTTTATATATGATATCATGCAAGTGACATAAGACATATTTAAAACATAAAACATTGTGTCTATTACTCTAGGTCTGTAGTCCAATAATAAATAGAAATAATGCAATCAATACATCAGAAAAATTTGCATTATATTTAGGGCTAGAAATATACCTTAAACTGGTAGCATTATTTAGTTGTATACTGGTAATATTTGGAACTGATAATAAAAATTTTTTGTGCTAGCAATGCATTGCATTGGGATCGATAGTCAATTTCTGGGGCATGAAAATATTTACTTTTGACTTATTGCTGGAAATAAGGATTAATAACGTCATTCGTCATGAGTCAGCTGTAGCAAGGTTATGAAACAAGTAGAGTATATATGATCACATTCATAAATGATACACAAATGGGTAAAAGAAATGCAAGTATTAGAATAGGTTTCATAACTAACTGCTTATAGCATGTTAATATCACGAAAAGTTTCTCCTGGAAAAAATTTAAAGTGGATTATTGAGCTGAAAGAACAAATGTATATTACGCTGAAAAGTAGTAAACTTCGAAATAACAGGTAATGAAACATGTACTTAATATGTATGTACTCTAGCTGTCTTTCCCAAAACATTCAGTTATTATACTATGCGACATAAGACATACTGTCAAAAGGAACTGCAACGAATACTTAAATAACTACATAGCATCTCTTAACTAATAGTAAATATATCAACTTCATCGTTATCATCATCTGCAAAGAAAAACTTCATTATTCATATTACCATACTCTTCATATAACTATTCATCATCATTTGTTATCATCTGCAAAAAATAGACACTTCATTATTCATATTCATATTACCATTTACTTCATATAACTATTCATAGTATAGAGTTTCTTACTTCTAGCATAATTCATCACTAAAATTAACATGTGTAGTTCTGTCTGACAGCCTGCATCAATCGCCTCGTATTCTGAAAGAAAAACAATTAGTTAAGACTGCTATTATACAGTGTGTGTAGTATATTCTTGTTAATGCTTGCTAATTCTGACCCATTTACTCTTCATGACAAGATATTGCATTTTCTTTCGTTCATTCCCATGGTGAAACTTCCATTTCATAGTAAACAACTGTGGTTGTATAATTTATTTCTTTTACATGGTATTGCTTTCTGAAAATGACGAATAAGGATTAATATCTTGCATTTAAATCATATACCCATTAAATCAAAACTTGTTTCTAGTGATATAACTAAGCATACGGCATAGCATGACAGAAAACGTATTAGGTCAAAACCATAGACAATTTTCAAGTGTAAAAATGTACACACAATATCATAATGTAGTAGCAAAAATCTAGAATAGTCAAGATATTGAGATATCATAAGGCAAAATGTCAAAGTGAACTGGAATTTGTTATATCTTAAAGCTGTCATAGTGCAAACAGATAAAATTCCACTTTCGACAGGAAAACCATCACATATACTTGCCAGGCACTTGCCAGGCACTTGCCAAGAAAAAATACGATCATCATCAGTAAGTAGTCACATAGATATAATTCCATAAGTGGTCATATAAATATCAGGAAATGGCATTACAGTGTGATAAATCATAAAGTATGTGC
Organism: Schistocerca serialis cubense; assembly: GCF_023864345.2. NCBI lineage: Eukaryota > Metazoa > Arthropoda > Insecta > Orthoptera > Acrididae > Schistocerca > Schistocerca serialis. The sequence continues at coordinate 373,516,174 of NC_064643.1, read as the reverse complement.
ATTCAATAAAGGGTTTAATATTGGAAATACGGTGATTGCCCTTGCTTTTTCTGGTTCTCAAAGTTTCGACATGTGCTACATTGGGGTGAGGAATCCTGCTAATTCTATATGGACCTGCGTATAGAAGCTCAAATTTACTGCATCTACTCTTTCCTTTGTTGGATAAACAGTGTGTGCGTACTAATATCTTCTGTCCAATGTGAAAGTCACGGCGTATACAAACCTGTTTTTGCTGTCTTCTCCGACGCTCTGCGGCACGTTTGATGTTGTTGAGCGGAATGTGAATTATTTCATGGTGGCATAGTCAGCGAGATGTAGGAAAAGATAATAATTCCTTAATTTTGTTAGGGGTTCAACATTTTTCAGTATAACAGTAGGAGATAGCATAGTAGATTCATTTGGTATGGAGTTAATTACATCCTGGAATGATAGTATGTGTGTATCCCAATCAATATGTCTTTTATGGCAGTATATTCTACATAGTGTACCAATTTCTTTCATCAGTCGTTCAGAAGGGTTCGAAGAAGCGTGATACCTGGATATATAGATCGGAGAAATGTTTCTAGCTCGTAACATACGTGTCAATATCGCAGATCGAAATTGTGGTCCATTGTCGGACATTACTTTTAATACATACCCTACATGAAACAAAAAATGATTTACAAATGCACTCGCAACAGATTTAGCAGTAGCTTTGCGTAACGGAGTGAAGGTAACAAATTTCGAAGTGAGTTCAACAGCGACAAAGATGTAACAAAAACCTCTATTAGGTCTGGGAATCAGACCAAAAATGTCCACAGCGGCCATATGTCTCAATTTCATCGGTACAATGGGATGTAACGGAGGAATATGTGAAGTCGTGTCTGATTTAGCTTTCTGGCAGATTTTACATGACGCTAAAACTCGTCGAATACGTTTCTCCATGTTGGCAAAATAACAGTTCGGTCTCAGTATAAGAAAACATTTTCTGGCTCGATAATGTCCGTAACTTAAAGTAGTATACCAAATTAATTTGTTAACAAGCTCGTCAGGAATACATAATAACCAGTTGTTGGTGTCAGGGTGAGAGCGGCGAAACAGAATGTTCTTGCGTACAGTATAATGGTTTTTAATGGTAACGTTATTCCTATCTTGCCAAAGATGTTTAGTTTCTTTCCATACATTGTCTTTGCTCTGTTCTTGTGCCATATCTCGTAATGACGACTAAATGAAATTTTCAAATGCAACTTGTTGAATATACACAACGCTAAAATTTGCTTGGCAGAAGTTGGTTGCGATGTCTTGCTGATTGTTGCTGAGAGAACGAGATAGTGGGTCTGCTACAATATTTTGTGTACGGATATTCGGAATATGATAATGTTTAACTTTAAATGTGTCGTATTGTTTAATTTGAAATTCATATATAAAACCGGACATAGTACCAGGGACGTTGTCAAAAACTGGAGCTTGCTGTAAAAGAATATTGCGTACTCGAGTGCGTTCGCCGTCTGTCTTTGCGTTGCTCTGTTTTACTTTATCACAAATCATCTGCATAACGGCATAGACAGCTTCATCTGGTGTATTATAATTGTGTACGTACGTATCGATGAACAATGTCGAATGGCAGTCTATGTTACTCGATGTAGAAATGACCTCTGTTCGATTAATTGTCTGTTCGTCTGCAGATAAAGCGAGCTGAAATTCTAATGCCAGTAGTACATTTTCGTCCTTTAACATTAAATAGGAATTTTGAAAGTCTATAATTGCGTCGTGTTGTACCAAAAAATTCGTACCTAAAATAACGTCTGTTGTCAATAAGGGAACAATCCAAAAATTTGAGTGGAACGTATGACCTGAAATACAAAATGATAAGTGTGTCTGTAATTTTACATCTACTCCTTTACCAGATACTGCTCCTTTTACTTTAGTTTTGCCTAATGGTAACGTAGGATAGATGTTCTCTTCGTTACATTCGTTGAAAGTTTCTTCATTTATAACTGACATAAGTGATCCAGAATCGATTCCTGCTGTAGATGTGGATGATCCAATCTTTACCTTAATAACAGGGTGGGAAATGTTTTTTTTTTTTTTTTTTTTTTTTAATAACTGGTCTTTCACGCAAAAGTGTGTCTCGGATGTCGTCAAACGTAATAACGTCTTCGTGAACAAGATTCTGTGTGTCAAAAGTACTGCTTACGTTGCTGGAAGATGCAAATTGTACTGTATCTAGTCAAATTCTTTCTGACGTGCTGTTATTTGCAGGAGGATGCTGTGGCATTTAGACTATTTGAACTGTTCTGCTATTTCTTCCTGACGTATTAGGTTCGGGTTGATACCGAGTGTCTGGTTCATTCATGATAATCTGTTGTTGCGGATGATTCTGCTGCTGGTAAGACCGACTGTTACGCTGAAAACTGTGCTCATTACTTTTACGTCTGTCATGCTATACGGCGCGTTGCGTAGGAATTGAAATGATGTGTTTTCTGTACGTACTGATTTCCTTGTTGTTGTGCGTTACTATTTGGTGGAGCCGACGCTATAGGTGTAGGCGGCGAAACATTAAAGCCTGGTTAACCTTGTACATTACATTGTTGGTTAGGTATGCTAACCGGCTGGTTTTGTTGTTGTTGTGGGGAAAATCCTCTATTGTTGCCAAAATATGTCTGCGATAGCTGAAAATTTTTTACATACTGATGATTAAAATTTTGTCATTTATGAAAATTATGCTGATATTTCTTGTCATTTTGGGAGTGCCTAATGAAAACTGTCACTTTCGGTAAAACTTGTCGTATCAGGTTTTCTTTACTCATTCCTAATTCTAGATAGATCGATAGTTGAAGAGCTGTTTTGATAGATATAAAGGATAGTAAAAGAGAAGGAAGTAGTGCAGAAAACTAAAAAAGAAATAGCACCACTACGGCTCTGGGCCCTGTGCACGCTACGGCACATATTCATCGAAGTGTAGTGAATCCCTTGAGGTCACTTATGCGCTGCAAATAAAATTTAGTATCTGCGTTACAGGCAATTCCGGTAAAAATTCAAAAGCAAGTTATTGTATCCAGTCCAAAGAGTGTATCTGTGTTCTGTCATTCTTAAATACCTTAAATTTTCTCACAGATAGAAAGTGCTTATAATCAAAATTATCGTCTCTGAATGTCTGAACTGGTTCAGGATTGTATAATAATCTGCTTGTCTGTGTCTGTTCGTAATGTAAGTCACGTACTCTCTGCAAATTACCTAAGTTACACTGGCTGTGTGAGTGTGACAAATGTTCAAGATGTGGCATATGCTGTGACGTGTTAGAGACTGAAACATTTTTCATTTCTGTCACTTTAAAACGTTCGTCAATTTGGCTGTTCTGTTGTTCAAATTTCTTATCGAATTTCGCATCCAGAGTGCGTGAAAGTTCTGCTGACATTAATTTAAACTCTTCGCGTAACTGTGTTGCGTTTTCAGAACATTGTTTAGCGACTGTACTAATTTCATCTCTAGGTAATATAGTTGTGGCAGCATGTGTATTGCGTATCTCTTCACTATTATTCCCGGCACAGGCCTTAATTTCCTCACGTAATTGTTTTTTAGTTTCATTACATTGCTCCGCAACGGCTGTAATCTGTTCAGTAGGCTGTTCAATAGAGGTGTCGAGTTTTTCATTAATTTGTTTGAAACTTTCACTAAGTTGTTTGTTCGAATCATTAAGTTGTCTATAATTGTTGTCTTGTTTTTCATTCGACTGTTTGAAAGTTTCATTAAGTTGTTTGTACGATTCATTAAGTTGTAGCAATAGTGCCATAACTTGATGCATGCCAAAATTAGCGACTCTATTTTCTGTGCTGTGAGATGGTGTATCTGCATGTGTCACGTTTTGTGTAACCATTTGGTCATTGTCTGATTCACGAAAAGGTTTGCTAATTGGACGTGCACTGTTGGTCACTACATCGGATTCAAACAAATCTGGCGTATTTGGAGTACATTGTTTGTCTTCGCTAGAAACATGTATCTGCTTACTGTGTAAATTTTGCAAATCAGGTGTGTCAAACTTAGCAGCGTTCATTGTATCGGAACGTGTCGCGTCATCATTTGTCGTTAAATTAAGTGTGGACATGATTGAATTTGTTTGCTCATCATTTAGATTAGAATCATTACTGGTGGTCGGCACGCACTGATTGTCTGTAACTGGAGGATTATCATTAAGACACTGAGTGTCGCTGGTATTATCAGTCAAATTATTCAAGTCGGCTTTTTCACTCATTACGGATCGCGATGTACTGTTAGCAGTTTTTCGCGGCATTTTCACAAATCAAAGTTAAGCACAAAATCAAACAAAGACAAATCAAAAATGGAACAAATACAATAACAACAAAGAGCAATAAATTGCCGATGATCTGTGAAAGAAGGGGTGACAAATTAGTAAATGCGTTGCGCCAGATGCAAACTACATTTAACATTAAGTAAATAAGAGCAGATATATAACTGACTACTTCTCAGAAATTCACAAAAATACGATCCTGGCCGGTTGTCGCCAAGTGTAACCTCCCAACAGAAAAATATTTATATAGCATTCACATTTAGCATAACCTGCCAACAGATGAATTCCGTAACCTACCAATAATAAAAATGTGACTAATCTCTCAATAGAATTGTGGCTCACTTATAAACTTTCAATAATTGACTGTGAATTTAAACTGGTAAATTTTGGACGTCAGCAGCGCTGCGTCATGGCCCTGAAAGAACATTCTGAATAAAAATGAAAATTCTTACCTCAATAAGATCCCCGGATAACGCGTATATATCTGCTCCTATAAGAAATTTTTCTGGCACAGCTCAGTGCAATGCTGGCCGATAGCTTGGTCGTGTATAAAAAGAAACAACTGAGTTTTCTTTACAATAATCGGGATGACTATGGATTGGAGAAATTAGAAAATCTTTAAATTGAGATGAATGATCGTCGAAAGTTAATTTTTATAAGAAAGATTATTATTAAGAGATTTCTTTTTAAAAAAACATTTACATGGGACTTGATATTACAATAGTACATATGCGCGAGGCTGCCTTTACCTTATACTACAACGCTCAGGCACCGCCATCGCTCCCACGACCGGCCCAGCCAACTCCATACACACGACTCCTTACAACAACTTACTCCTACTACTACACAGTTCCTACTGCATACAACACTGCTCTCTGGTCTGAGATTCTCTTATAGCTTACATATCGTAAGCAGCGCGTGAGCAATCCATCGAAATTACATCTGCTCGAGTGTGCTAGCAACAAATTCCTTAATCATGGACCTCTTACAAGCATATGAACAGAAGCAGACAATTTCATAGATTTTTATACTCTGGTAGCCATGTAATGGCGGTTTACTTAGTGTCATAATCAATAAAATTCTTTCACACACGCATATGCTGATCGAAATATTTTATCACGTTTGCAGCCTCATTATGGAGACGTGGAAACTCTTCCTGAGGAAAACAACGTGGTCCTCCTCGATAGTTATAATGTAAAGGAATTTGTCTTCGAAATGGGAACTACAAAGGAAGTCAATGTATTCAATCTGCACATGTGCAGGGACGCTTTCAGCTGAAATGGCAAACGGTCTCAAAGACAGCTCCAAAATATATGTAAGACTGGCAGTGTCATCAAAACGTTTACAAAACTATCCTTGAAATTCCTTCAGGACTAAAACTAAATCTTCAAACATCGCGTCTTCTTTAGCGTCAGTGAGTTTAGGGAAATGGACCGCGTTTTCTGCCAGAATGTGCTCGTTCTGTAATACGATTTTCATTTGAAATGAATCCGCATGAAATCAAAAATAAGTAGTTTCTCAACTTGCAATATCTTACTGTGAGAACTGTGCGGACAAGTCCACTTAAAATGCTAGGTCTACAATCCGTTCCGGATGATCTATTTTTCCTTCTTGCTTTCCTTTCTCCTCCATAAATTCAACAATAGCAGTTTTTAAATTGAAAACTGGTTCCTGACATGACTGCTGACTTAACCAATGTACTTTCGAGTAATATATAAAGTTTCTATACTCGTCGTTCAATTACACACAAAAAATCGTTCCACATGACTGTAGAATAATACGTGCGACAACAAAAAATGTAGGAAAGTTGTCAACTAATTCCGTAATTTTTTTCTTAATGGTATTGCAATGTCGTTTCATGGCAAATTTACAGTATCCGTGGCTCATGTGACAGCTTAATATACGCTCCTGGGAATAAAATTAGTAAACATGGAATAGCGTCGATTTCGATCCGATAACGGCATATACCATTTAGGGGATCGTAATTGTACTGATCATGATTTCGCCGGCCGGAGTGGCCGAGCGGTTCTAGGCGCTACAGTCCGGAACCGCGTGACTGCTTCGGTCGCAGGTTCAAATCCTGCCTCGGGCATGGATGTGTGTGCTGTCCTTAGGTAAGTTAGGTTTAAGAAGTTCTAAGTTCTAGGGGACTGATGACCACAGCAGTTACGTCCCATAGTGCTCAGAGCCATTTGATAATGGTTTCAACGTCGCCCGCCAACTGACAGCGTAATGGCATAGCTACCAGAGCGCAATCTGTTCTGTCCTTTAATTGGGGATACTCACAGCCAGAAGTCTCTGTGTGATCCAGAAGTGGAAAGCAACCATGCTACGAACACGCGCTGGTTCTTCCTACAGCCAATTGGGCGAGTTTGGAAGGGGTGAAATTGTGGCCTTCCGAGTGGCGGTATGACCTTTTGGAGAAGCGCCACACACGTTGCACGTGCTGCATCAGTTGTGCAACGATGCTGGTATCAGTGGTCACGTGAACATTCTCACACCCGTAGATGAGGTTCTGGACGTCCAAGCAGTACAGGCGCCTCCAGGACCGTCGTATGGTAAGTGCAGGACTGACGGATCGTACAGCTACCACAGCACAGATAAGAGGGCTTGTGAGCCCAGACGTGTTAACACGAACTGTTGCGAACTGGCTACCAGCAGTGGGTCTACGGACACACACACCTACACCTACATCTACACACATACTCCGCAATCCACCATACGGTGCGTGGCGGAGGGTACCTCGTACCACAACTAGCACCTTCTCTCCCTGTTCCACTCCCAAACAGAACGAGGGAAAAATGACTGCCTATATGCCTCTGTACGAGCCCTAATCTCTCTTATCTTATCTTTGTGGTCTTCTCACGAAATGTAAGTTGGCGGCAGTAAAATTGTACTGCAGTCAGCCTCAAATGCTGGTTCCCTAAATTTCCTCAGTAGCGATTCACGAAAAGAATGCCTCCTTTCCTGTAGAGACTCCCACCCGAGTTCCTGAAGCATTTCCGTAACACTCGTGTGATGATCAAACCTACCAGTAACAAATCTAGCAGCCCGCCTCTGAATTGCTTCTATGTCCTCCCTCAATCTGACCTGATAGCGATCACAAACGCTCGAGCAGTACTCAAGAATAGGTAGTATTAGTGTTTTATAAGCGGTCTCCTTTAAAGATGAACCACATCTTCCCAAAATTCTACCAATGAACCGAAGACGACTATCTGCCTTCCCCACAACTGTCATTACATGCTTGTCCCACTTCATATAGCACTGCAATGTTACGCCCAAATATTTAATCGACGTGACTGTGTCATGCGCTACACTACTAATGGAGTATTCAAACATTACAGGATTCTTTTTCCTATTCATCTGCATTAATTTACGTTTATCTATATTTAGAGTTAGCTGCCATTCTTTACACCAATCACAAATCCTGTCCAAGTCATCTTGTATCCTGCTACAGTCGCTCAACGAAGACACCTTGCCGTACACCACAGCATCATCAGCAAACAGCCGCACATTGCTATCCACCCTATCCATAAGATCATTTATGTAGATAGAAAACAACAGCGGACCTACCACACTTCCCTGGGGCACTCCAGATGATACCCTCACCTCCGATGAGCACTCACCATCGAGAACAACGTATTGGGTTCTATTACTTAAGAAGTCTTCGAGCGTCCTCACACACTTGGGAACCAATCCCATATGCGCGTACCTTAGTTACGAGTCTGCAGTGGGGCACCGAGTCAAACGCTTTCCGGAAGTCAAGGAATATGGCATCCGTCTGATACCCTTCATCCGTGGTTCGCAAGATATCATGTGGAAAAAGGGCGAGTGGCGTTTCGCAGGAGCGATGCTTTCTAAAGCCGTGCTGATGCATGGACAACAACTTCTCTCACCTCACACCTCCAGCATCTCTTCCACTCACGCCACAGCATAGACGTGCACCTCTCGACTGGTGCCGTCAGAGAATCACTTAGAAGATGGAATGGTGCCCCATGGTCTTCAGCGATGAAAACAGATTCCGCATGCACACAAGTGATGGTTACTCGCGCACAGTGTAGACTTGGTGAGCACTGTCTCACAGAGTGCAATCTTCCAAACACACTGGCCCCATCCCAGTCCTTATGGTCAAGAGTGCGACAAGCTACAACTCTCGTTGGCCTTTGGTGATTTTGGATAGGAAGCTAACTAATGTTCGGTATGTGCAGAATGTTGGTAGGCCTGTTCTTTTACCATTTTTGCAACAAGATAGTGATCCGTTGTTCCAACAGGATAATGGTCGCCAGCACACTGCCCCTAAAACTCAACGTCCTCTGCAAGATGTGCAGTAATTTCGCTGGCCAACACAATCTCGGGACTTGTTTCCAATCGAGCACGTGTGGGAAACGATGGCACGAGAAGTGATTAGTGCGACTTATCAAATGGTTCAAATGGCTCTGAGCACTATGGGACTTAACATCTGAGGTCATCAGTCCCCTAGAACTTAGAACTACTTAAACCTAACTAACCTAAGGACATCACACACATCCATGCCCGAGGCAGGATTCGAACCTGCGACCGTAGCGGTTGCGCGGCTCCAGACTGAAGCGCCTAGAACCGCTCGGACACCACCGGCCGGCTTGCGACCTATCAACCAGTAACTATTATAGAACTACGTGAAGACATCGAGCAGGCAGTGTTCTCCACCTGTACAATCGACTGGGTGACAGAGTGGACATAAAAAATGCCGCCCTTGTAGGCTACACCAAGTACTAATATCGGTGTTTCAGCATAGATCGACACCTGGTACCTCAGACCTGCTTGTGCTATTGATCTGCAAATGTAATTATTTCGTGTATTGCATAAATATGGTTGCCATAATAAATCTTAAGTGAACTGGAAACCTCTAAAAGAGTGTACATTTTTTTACAGGCAGTGTATATTGAGAATTGTCATCTCTCTGTTCCTTCATTCCCATTCATTTTCAAGGCTCATGACGGAAGATGGCTAGACTGTCTCTTTTCGTGCCAACAGGCACTGGATCCGTGAACTTCTTTGACGTCGCAAAAAAGTAGTGAAGAGGAAAAGCCCTGACACCATGACGCTGCCGAGTTGAAGATAGTCGTGCTGACGGAAAATTGCTCCACCGCAGTGCTAAGTGCGGTGTCGCGCTAGCGAATACTTCCGAGAAGTACCGAAAAATGCCACACTGAAATGCTAATGAAAAGTCGCGCTACCGAGTACTTCCGAGAACTACCGAGCTAAGCCGAGACACGCCGAGCCTTGGCCTGCAAGCGATCTGCACATCGTCCTCGTGTGCAGGTGCTTGCATGCAGTTCGGCGCACCTTGGCCGATTCTGCTCTAATTGAACAGAAATGAAAAACTGAGCACTTTATAAAACGCAGAAACTTGATATCCTATCCAGAATGAGATTTTCACTCTGCAGCTGTGCACTGATATGAAACTTCCTGGCAGATTGAAACTGTGTGCTGGACCGAGACTAGAACTCGGGACCTTTGCTTTCGATGGCAAGTGCTCTACGAGAAGAGCTTGTGTGAAGTTTGGAAGGTAGGAGACGAGGTACTTTCAGAACTGAAGTTGTGAGGATGGGTCGCGAGTCGTGCTCAGTCAGTAGAGTACTTGCCCCCAAAAGGCGAGTTCGAGTCTCGGTCCGGCACACAGTTTTAATCCTTCAGGAAGTTTCATGATATCCTATGACTACGGTATCAACTGGAATTAGTCTACCCGTACAAATACCTGTCCAACAATTTGTAGGGTAAAGAAATGCAATTGCACCTAGGTAAAGAATGTGGTAGATGTCGGTTCGTTGGTGTTATACTGGGAAAATGCAGTCAGTCTAGGAAGGAGATTGCCGACAAGACACCCAAGTCTTTTATTCTGGAATATTGCTCAAAAGCGTGGAACCAATACGAAGTAGGACTCACAGGATATTTTAACCGTATACGAAGAATGGCAATACAAATTATCACATGTTTTGTTTGACCCATGGAAATGCATTACGTAGTTGCTGACAATCTAAGCGTGCAGACGCCTGAGATTAGACGCCAGCTTTCTCACGAAAGCCTACTTACAATATTACAAGAGCCAGCTGTAACTAAGGAAACTGGGGATACGCTACTCTCTTCCACGTTTCGTTAATGTAGGGCCCACTAAGACGATATTAAAAGAATTATAGTGCACACAGAGGCGCTTATGCGTTCATTCTTTTTGCGCTTGTAATCTTACCCTCCCACACATCATCCGGTAAATTTTCAGTCTCTTCATTAGTTTCAAAAACTTCGAGAGGCGTAAGTTATATATATATTTACTTATCTTCATTTTCTCGTTGTTGGCTGCAGTACGTCTAGGGGTAGATTCTTGAGGCTGCAATTTTGACTTCGTGGGTTCCAGTTAACATAATAATTGATGAAGTACTTTCTGTTTCTATGACTTTTTAAATATTTTATCCCATTCTTCAATATCACACTGACTTCGCAATCTCCATTTTCATAAAACCAAAAATTACATTATTACTCCCAAAATTAAAAACACACACGTTTCCATCAGAGACATGCACCCTACTTCTTAGTCTGCGGTACTAACACATTCCAAAGAGTTTACAAAACAAAAGAGTTTACAAAATAACTCGAGAAAACAAGAATTATCACAAAGTTATGTTATTACTTTATAGTCTCGCGGGATTATCCGAGCGGTCTGAGGCACTGCAGTCATGGACTGCGGCTGGTCCCGGTGAAGGTTCGAGTCCTCCCTCGGGCATGGGTGTGTGTGTTTGTCCTTAGGATAATTTATGTTAAGTAGTGTGTAAGCTTAGGAACTGATGACCTTAGCAGTTAAGTTGCATAAGATTTCACACACATTTGAACATTTTTTATTACTTTATAAATGAATCCAGAAATCAATTTAATAATTAGCGTTGGATTGTGCAATTAATAATATGAATGTTAAGTATGCCAGATATTTCGTAATTTCAAATTTGTCTAAAACAAGAATAATTTTAGCTATACAACCAGAGCTAGTAAATATCGATTGTAGCAAATTAATTACTTTTAATACATTTCAGCCTGAAATACAACACATCGTATGTAAAATCACACGAAATTCTTTCAGTGAAAGAGCTGAGATAATGAAACTTCCTTGCAGATTAAAACTGTGTGCCGGACCGAGACTCGAACTCGGGACCTTTGCCTATCGCGGGCAAGTGCTCTATCACGCAGCTTTACTTCCGCCAGTACCTCGTCTCCTACCTTCCAAACTTTGCAGGAGCTCTCCTGCTTCTGCAAAGTTTGGAAGGTAGGAGACGAGGTACTGGCGGAAGTAAAGCTGTGAGGACGGGGCGTGAGTCGTGCTTGGGTAGCTCAGATGATAGAGCCCTTGCCCGCGAAAGGCAAAAGTCCCGAGTTCGAGTCTCGGTCCGGCACACAGTTGTAATCTGCCAGGAAGTTTCATATCAGCGCACACTCCGCTGCAGAGTGAAAGTCTCATTCAGCCGAGATAATGCTCACCTATACAGGATTCTAAAATATACCTGGTATCGGCTATTTCTATAAAAAAGAAGGTATTGTTAAAGGAGTGTGTCCCATTACACGCTCGATACGTGAATGGAGCGGGAAGAAGTCCTAACCACAGATACTGTGGGAACTACCCTCTGCTATGCAATGCTACACTGTAGTTTGCAGAGTACACTTGTAGACGCCGACGGGAGGCAACCCGGCGGACGCGGCGCTCTGCCCGGCGAGTCACGGCCCGCGGGCTGGTCAGGCTTGTTGGGCTCGGCGGCGGCGGCTTGCCTTGTCCTGTAAGTTATTAGCACTCTGCCGGAGAAACTCCTAATGGCCGCAGCCGACATTATCCTCGCCTTCTACTGGCGAACGGATAGCGACAGGTGCCATGTCCTGCGCAGAAGCTTCTTGATATTCATCGTTTTTTACTTGCTTAGACTAATGCTTCGTGTAACGCTGGAGGTACTTAACGCCGCTAGGGCTCAGTGAAATAGTGTGGGAATTATATGCAGGTTACATAACACGAATCACTTTAATGAGTAATATCATTTCCTTCACGGAAGTGTCTAATGTGGGGCTAGTTATAAAGGATGTCCTACTTAACATCGGCTCATAATATCTTGAAAACGACCCAAATACAATGACACAAGCATTTCGAGAAGTTACAGTATGCAGTGCGCTTAAAATCCATTCATGTATCTTTAGGAAAGCTAGCGTTACTTGTACTCTATTTATTTATTTAATCGTACGGCTAGGGCCTCCCGTCGGGCAGGCCGTTCGCCGGGTGCCGGTATTTCAATTTGACGCCACTTCGGCCACCTGCAGTCGATGAGGATGATAGGATGATGATGAGGACAGGACAACACCCAGTCCCTGGGCGGAGAAAATTCCCCCACCCAGTCGGGAATCGAACCCGGGCCCAGAGGACTGACAATTCGTCACGCTGACCATTCAGCTACCGGGGGCGGACTTGTACTTTACTTCTTCGTTATGCTGACAGAACACGTGGTCAGGACGTCAGGACTAAAGGTTAAACTTACGTCACCTCCTGATTTGTACAGTAGTGCTCGTGTGCGCCAAACTCACTGAAAGGCTTTCTCCCCTTTTAAGGCTCCGATTCGGCTAATTCACACAAAACTTTCGCGATCTTTTCTTGATTTTTCTTTCGTAGAAGTGACTCCAATATGAATTACCCCATCTGTAATACGTACATATTAAATGTGAGTTATGTGTTTAGTTATGTGTTTCTCCCAGTACCTCCATCTATCCCTAAGATGAGGTTCCGTTTCGAATTTCCCCCTCGTTTTTTGGGTGTGATGCTCATGAAGTACAACACGAGCAACGAAGTAGTTCAGTCCGGGTTAGCACAAACAACTGTGAAGACACGTAGATGTTTCAGTATAAAGTCTGCTGACCACATGCGTCCGGAAGCTAAAAAGTAAAGTAATGCCACAATAAATGAATAAAGATTTGTAGACGAAAGTCCGGGCATACCGTTTAAGTACCCATACATGTCAATGGCTCGAAGAATTTTTAAATAATAGAACCCAGTACGTGGTCCTCGACGACGAGTGTTCATCAAAGACAAGGGTATCGACAGGAGTGCTCCAGGGAAGTGTGGGAGCACCCCTTTTATTGTATATATGCCCTGGTAGAAAAAAAAGAATGAATACACCTGGAAAGACGACATCGATTTTTATCCGATGACGGCAATGCCAACTGGGAGATGGTAAATGTACCATAATGGCTTCGAAGTCCTCCTCTTCCAGCGTAGTGGCGTAGTTACCAGAACTCCATCTGTATAATTGGAAATTTGTGGTAAGGACTATGCGACCAAACTGCTGAGGTCATCGGTCCCTAGGCTTACACACTACTCAGCTCCATCTGTGTCTACGCTTTAATAGTGGTCACAACCAGAAGACTCAGTGTGGTGCAATCGTGTGACGCAAGCAGCGAGCCACGCCACGGTGACCCACTCGTGTTTCTTGCAGCCAACTGAGCGAAATTGAAAGGAGTCAAATTGTGGCTTTCCGAGTGGTGGCTCCATCCTTAGGAACAGCTGCCTTATGGACGTGCTGCGTCAGTTACCCAACGATGCTGGTATCAGTGGTCACGTGAATATTCTCACACCCATATACGAGATTCTGGATGCCCACACAGTACAGACGCCCGCCAGGATCGTCGTACTGTAAAGGCAACAGTATCTCATAGTACAACTACCATAACACAAATAAGAGGGCTTATGAACCCAGACGAGTCAACACGAACTATTGCGAACCTGTCGTTGGTAACGGGGCTAAGAGTACGCACACCTCGAGCCCGTTTCCACCAGCGCCATAGCATCGACGTGCACGGCTCGACTAGTGCCGTCAGAGGACCACTTGGAAGGTGGAGTGGGCACCGTGGTCTTCAACGGTAAAACAGACTCTGCCTGCACACAAGTGATGGTTGTTTACGCGTACGTCGTGGTGTTGGTGAGCTCTGTATCACAGAGTGCATTCGTCCAAACACACAGGCCCCATCCAAACCCTTACGGTTAGGGTTGCGATAAGCTTCAACTCTCTTTCACCTTTGGTGTTTCTGGGTGGAACGCTAACTAGTGCTGGCATGTGCAGAATGTTACAGTTATTGCAACAAGACAGTGATCAAATGAAATGAGCGTGTGGAATTGTTGGCCGGGATACCCCATCCGGGGAAGTTCGGCCGCCGAGTGCAAGGCTTATTTCAAAAATGGTTCAAATGGCTCTGAGCACTATGGGACTTAGCTTATTTCAGTCGATGCCACATTGGGCGACTTGCGTGTAGGTGATGAGGACGAAATGATGATGAGGATAATTGGAAATTTGTGGTAAGGTCTTATGGAACCAAACTGCTGAGGTCATCGGCCCTCTGACTTACACACTACTTAAACTAACTTGAAATAACTTACGCTAAAGACGACACACACACCCATGCCCGAGGGAGGACTCGAATCTCCGACAGGGGGAGCAGTGTGATGAGGACAGTCCACGAGCGGAAAAAAATCTCCAACGTGACTGGGAATCCACTCAGCTAAGCAGGCGGACTACAAGATAGCAATGTGTTGTTTCAACAGGACAATACTCGTCCACACACTGCTCGTGAAACTCAACTTGCTCTGCAAGACGTGCAGCAACTTTCCTGGCCAGCGTGATCGGACCTGTCTCCAACCGAGCACATGTGGGATGTGATGGGACGGGAAGTAACTCGTGCGACTCGTCAACCTACAACTCTTACAAAACTACGTGAACAAGTCAAGCAGACGTGGCATGATGTATGGAAGCTACACCATGTACTAACACGTGTGTTCAAGCCTAGGTCAATACCTGGTACCTCATCCATGCTAATGCTATTGATATGTAAATGTAATCATTTCATGTTCCCCAAAGACACTGTTGCAGCCGGCCGGTGTGGCCGAGCGGTTCTAGGTGCATCAGTCCGGAACCGCTCTGCTGCAACGGTCGCAGGTTCGAATCCTGCCTCGGGCGTGGATATGTGTGATGTCCTTAGGTTACTTAGGTTTAAGTAGTTCTAAGTCTAGGAGACTGATGACCTCAGATGTTAAGTGGCTCTGGCTCTGAGCTCTATGCGGCTTAACATCTGTCATCAGTCCCCTAGAACTTAGAACTACATAAACCGAACTAACCTAAGGACGTCACACACATCCGTGCCCGAGGCAGGATTCGAACCTGCTACCGTAGCGGTTGCGCGGTTCCAGACTGAAGCGCCTAGAACTGCTCGGCCACTCTGCCGGCAATGTTAAGTCCCGTGGTCC
Organism: Schistocerca serialis cubense; assembly: GCF_023864345.2. Classification (NCBI taxonomy): domain Eukaryota; kingdom Metazoa; phylum Arthropoda; class Insecta; order Orthoptera; family Acrididae; genus Schistocerca; species Schistocerca serialis. The sequence continues at coordinate 373,500,593 of NC_064643.1, read as the reverse complement.
TTAGAGCCCTTTGAACCATTTGAACACTGGTGCAGCAATAAATCTTGAATGAACTGGAAACCTCCGAAAGAATGTCTATTCGCACTTTTTTTCGGCCGTGTACATAACTCACCTGATGGACGGTGTGAGCAGTAATTTATGGCTGTTTGCTGTGTACAGGAAGTTATCGTTGTTGCCTCACTGTAGGAATATACAAGATCAAGTTCTTAGCTGGTGTGATAGTGGCAGCTTACTCTAAGGGTAGAAAAATGTAAGCTAATGCGGATGAGTGAGGAAAATAGTCCCGTTCAAAAATGGTTCAAATGGCTCTGAGCACTATGGGACTTAACTGCTGAGGTCATCAGTCCCCTAGAACTTAGAACTACTTAAACCTAACTAACCTAAGGACATCACACACATCCATGCCCGAGGCAGTATTTTAACCTGCGACCGTAGCAGCAGTGCGGTTGCGGACTTAAGCGCCTAGAACCGCTCGGCCACAGCGGCCGGCTGTAGTCCTGTGTTTTATTTCTGAGTAACCGGTATTTTTCTGTCATTTATAACAGATTCTTTTTACTGATAACCGTGTAGAAAAACGATAAATAAAGATACCATAACGGTGATGTTAAAGATTTGGTGTTAAATTTTATTAAAAAAAGCGAGTAAGATTTACTCGGAAAATTTCTGTTGCTTTCAGATATTGGGTTATAATAGAAAATGAGAAAAGCGATCAGTTCTATATTCATAACAACGCCGGCAGTTAGAAACAGGCAAAAAATACATGACAGAAGAATCGGCACAAGATTGCTGAGACACTATCAGATCTAAGGTTTTAAAAAAAAAAAAAAAAAAAAAAAAAAAAAAAAAAAGAGGTACCTGAATCCACTCATTGACAGAAAAGCCATTGCAAATTTGACCCAAGAGGTAAATATCTATTATTCTTCCAGTAATTTTCGGATTTGCAGGCGGATCCCATCAACATTTGTAAGATGGCAAGAACTATGTCCCGTACATGAAGTCATTAAAGATCACCCAACTCACAATGAGCGAACAGTAGGGCTGAACAAAAATGACTGACAAGGCACAATGCATCTTGTAGAGGGTATGTATGGACATATTGGAATAATTAATGTCGGGTGATGGTTTTAAAGTAATTCACATGACATGAAAACTTTGTGGAAATGCGTCGATTTACTGGAGGCTAGTTTACCCCAGGGAAGTATTCGAGTTGACCACCATGGCCGGTGGGGGAGCGGCGAAGGGAAGCGACAATAGGCAGCTTAGGGTGGCTCAAACTCTTGAGAAAGCGGTAACGGTGCACGGCCTCCAGCCGCCTTAAGATAGTGAGGGGGTGGTTGACCCCGACTCCATGCTGGTGTATGGGGAAACAGACAGAGAACTTGTACACCTGTTGATAAATGTCCGTCGTCCCGTTTCCCGTGAAACATGCGAGAAAGCCGCGCAAAGCTACGGTGGAGCGGTCAATAGAGGTCAAAATATGCGTATTCGTGACTATAGCAACTTCACGCTGAATTCACGGTCTGCAGAGCCTGAAGTAAATCAGGTGAAGAGCAACAGAATGAAATACGCTGGACTCCGATTGGAACGTAGGACCAAGGAATTTGGAGTACTCTCCTTGGAGTCAGAATTCCGGAAAACTTGGTGTTTGTGCAGACGCTAACCTTGATGGGTGGCCTGGGGGGAGCTAAATAGAAGAAGTCGAGAGGAAGGGAAATTTTGTGGGAATTTTTTCACTTCCCAGAGCAGGCATTGGTCAGCGCTGGGAAGCGACGCATAATTAACGCAACTTGCGCTGCAATTGGCGTAAGTGATTTTGCTGGAGGGGAAACCGAGGCGAAGAGCGGACTGGCAGAAGTCTCGGTAGAGGTCTTCCGTTCCCAGCTTGCCTAGAGTGCGGACGTGGCGTTCTTTACTCAGCTTGCCTGAGAAAGAGTGAGCATCTCTGCAGTTTAGGACTTAGCAAATGGAACGATTGAGCTTGGAGATAGAAAGTTTTGGTTCAGCTATGTACTGAGCAAGGTAGCTAGGAGTGCATAGACGAGCGCAGCCTTGCAGCACCACGAGGTCGGCCGACGTCCACACAACGACGACGCCCCGCCACGCTGTATTCGGTGATATTGCGCCCGCTCCGGCCACTGATTAATTTGTTGGATCACGTCGGCAAAGCTTCCACGAGGGTTTCATGGGCCGTGTATTGTAGAATTCTTCTCGCACTTCGCATTACGCCTGGGTCAGTCGATAGGAATTACTTTTGATTTATCGCGCTTTACTCCACGCAAACGCAATTTATTACCACTGCCTGTTAGGAGAGTCATGTAATGTGATGATTGAAGGTCGTGAGTTAAAATAAATCTGTGCTAATCGACTGCATCTGTTTTCAATCAAGTAGTTGAAATCCCAAGTCACTTTCTTAATTAATTTTATGTTCACATTTGCATCTGGTGTTCAATAGCTGAATATAACATCAATGTGCACCCCTTTTTAATTAAAAAGGGATCAGTTCTGAACCAATTAATGTCAACACTGCCACCGTAGTTCAATCAGGAGTCACAGGGCCATATTACTTTTTTGCGTTATCCGATATTGCGGCAGTTTTGCGCTCTCTGTTGATCTATTAGTCAATTAGTTGGGGTGAACACACGCTAAAACCAGCTAAGTGACGGGTGGGGTGTTACACATTCCGCCACGATATTTCGGCCCAGAGACGTCCGGCCATCCTCAGGTGAGTAGACGAAGTACTGAAGAGATCTCATGCAGTCATGGTATTTATAGAGAAGTCCGCGAGCGCGAATCGTATTGGCGTTTTACGGTACATGCGTTAGGAGGTGACATGCGCGAGGCAGCCAAGTTGCGAGTGCTGCCCTCAGTGGTGAAGTAAGAACAATCTAATCGCTGAGTATCGACTGAGCATGTCGAGTCCATTGTTAACGCATAATTTCAATAATTGGATTCCAATTTTTATCCAACTGAAAGCCGTTAACACAATTCATTAAATTATCGGCAAGACGTATTTCCATCGATTATTTAATTACAGAGACCCAGAAGCTGGAAACCGGTGCTAAAATTTTGGTATTATTGTATTCCATTGAATCTCCCATGGAAATGCAATGCTCTGCTACTGCTGATTTTAAAGGTTGCCGCAGACGGGTGTGTCTTTCGTGTTCTAAGCAGCATTCCTGAACCGTTCGTGTCGCCTGACCTATGTATGCAGAGCCGCACTCACAGGGAATTTTATAAACACCCAGCTTCCTCAATTGTAAATCGTCTTTAACGGATCCGACTAAGGCCCTGCTCTTTGCTGGTGGACGGAAGATGACATTAATATTATTCTTCCTAAGCAATCTGCCTATTTTAGAAGACACGTCCCCAGCATAGGGAAGGAACGCAGTTGATTTATAGTCGTCATCAGTCTCCTCAGGGCGTTGCTTCCTGTTACTGTAATTGTGCATGGCCTTCCGTATTTGACGCGAAGTATAGCCTTTTTGGAAATCTTCTCCAGATGCACTAATTCTTCGTGAAGGCTATCAGAATCCGATATTACTTGCGCCCGATGAATTAAAGTGCTTACAAGGGAACCTCCCCATCGCACCCCCCTCAAATTTAGTTATAAGTTGCCACAGTGGATAGGCCTTGAAAAACTGAACACAGATCAACCGAGAAAACAGGAAGAAGTTATGTGGAACTATGAAAAAAAGACGCAAAATATACAAACTGAGTAGTCCATGCACAAGATAGGCAACATCAAGGATAATGTGAGCTCAGGAGCGCCGTGGTCCCGTGGTTAGCGTGAGCAGCTGCTGAACGAGAGGTCCTTGGTTGAAGTCTACCCTCGAGTGAAAAGTTTAATTTTTTATTTTCAGACAATTATTATCTGTCCGTCCGTCCGTCCGATGCGATCACTTTTTTGGGAGTGATTATCACATCCACAAGAAAACCTAAATCGAGCAAGGTAGAAGAATCTTTTTACCCATTCGCCAAATGTACAAGTTAGGTGGGTCGATAACATATTCCTGTCATGTGACGCACATGCCGTCACCACTGTTGTATAGGATATATCAGACGTGTTTTCCTGTGGAGGAATCTGTTGACCTATGACATTGCGATCAAATGTTTTCGGTTCCCATTGGAGAAGCACGTCCTTTCCTCTACTAATCGCATGGTTTTGCGGTGCGGTCGCAAAACACAGACACTAAACTTATTACAGTGAACAGAGATGTTAATCAACGAACGGACAGATCATAGTTCTGCGAAAATAAAGAAAGTAAAACTTTCACTCTAGGGAAGACTTGAACCAAGGACTTCTTGTTCTGCAGCTGCTTTTTTTTTCCTCTACCATCTGAGCTACCTTTTTTTTTCAAAGCCAAACTCAAATTTCATTTTCCTTTAAGAAGAATAAATAAGGAAAAGTTTTTTCTTTTTTCAAAAGAAAACAAAGACTCCAATTGTTCTGGTTTCTCCTTCCAGTAAACAAAAATGAGTCTCCTTCGTCTTGTTGGCGAAGAAGCAAGCCTTTGGAACCAAAAAAAAGGTTTCTCAAAGCCAAAATCAAATTTCTTTTTCCTTTAAGAACAAATTATGAGGAATAAATAAGGAAAAGTTTTTTTTATTTTATTTTATTTTTTTTATTAAAGTCGTCGTGCGACTTGTAGTTAAAGACCAGTTCTTACAGGAGCTCCTGAAGTGTATCCGCCTGCAGCATGCCAGCTCGTCCAAACGCGTCTTCTCATGGCGTATGCGTGGGTTCTGGGTAGCAGATCTATTCAGTTCGGTTCGGTTTATACAGTTTTCAGCTTCTCAGGACTTGGACGTTCCAGCTACTAGGTGGGTCATCGAAAGTGCTCCGTAAGAAATTGGAAAAGTATTGTTTATAGCGTGGGTTGCGTATCAGGATGCAGTGTCGTTCGTTGAGATAAGTCCAATATCCTAGCGTAGACTTGTCGCCAGAAGTAAAATGATAGCGGATCGTGTGGCCACAGATCCAATTCACAGAGTGAGTTTTGGCGGAGGGGTAGAAAGTCTTATCGGGGTACAAAAGCATGTGGACGCCGATCTGAGCCGGTGTCTGGCGAGTAAGAAACGCCAAAATTCGCCGCGCAAACGTCCAGACGTCGAACGCTGTGCCACAGTGGAACCGGTGGACATCCGTGTCATTTACTCCACAGTGGGTGCAGAGGGATGAATCGGCGAGATGGATGCGGTGCACACGATCTCGGTTAACTTGTTTGCCATTCACGGTGATGTACCACGCTGATTGAACGTCTAATTCAAGAAAACGCACATGGATCGCCTTCCATATGTGTCGCCACACGTACTGTGGATACTTACGTTCGATGGGGTTGGACGGGCGGCACTGTTGTAACAATTCGGAGACTGTTTTCAAGAGGTACAAACGTGTAAGTGGTAAGGACCGGTAGAGATAACTGAACTCCATGAAAAATCGTTGGATGAAATAAAAGGGGGTTGGAATGGTCGATACCAGTACTGGGGCGGACAAGGAGGCCGGTGCAAAGTTGTGAGGCAGGAGGCTAGGAAGGCTCTGCGGGCAACGACGCCAAAGTTTTAGTTGGGAGCTGACGTATAGTGCCTTGACACGAGTCGGCACGTGGATGAGTCCCACCCCGTCACGATCTCGTGGCAGTGCAAGGGATTCATACTGCAACTTGAATAACATCCCCGGGCTGACGAAGGAGCCGAAAGCCATCAACAGTCGTCGCGCCAGGAGATTTGGGACTGGTAGTACTTGAGCCACGTGTGGTATACGGGAAGCATGATACATGTTCACGTATTGCGCGCGTTGGATAACGTCGAGAGCTCGTAGCCGGTGATCTGCGAGATTTGCTCTGATTGTCTGTAGCAAGCGTCTACCATTGATAGTGGCTGAGCGGCGCAGGTCTTCTGTGAAATCAAGTCCAAGACACCGTATGGTGGCGGCGACACTAATGGGGGCAGCGCATCTCTCCGGCAAGCCCTCACCAATGAGCAGGACCTTGGATTTTGACACGTTGAGGCAGCTCCGCGATGCTTCGCCGTAAGTCACCACCCATGTCAGTGCTGCTCGTACTTCAACTTCACTGCGCAGATATACTACTATGTCGTCTGCGTAGGCTGTACAACAAAAATGGTGGCCTTGCACAGCCATACCTTCCAAACGTTGGCGCATGCCCTGGAGCAGGGGTTCAAAGGCGAAAGCATACAAAATCGTGGAAAGAAGGCAGCCTTGTCGTACAGATCGTGCGATGACCAGGGACGGTGTAAGGCGACCATTGTACATGATTTTAGAGGTTGCACTACTCAACAGGCGCATAACCACTGTGACAATACCGCCAGGAAAACCCATATGCTGAAGAACTGTCCGTAAATAGAAGTGGCCAACACGGTCTAAAGCCTGGCTAAAGTCCAGTGAAGCCAAGGCGCCAGGGAGACGCTGATAATGTGCTAATGCTATCATGTCTCCGTAACGGCAAAGGGCCGTACGGGTGTTGTTGTCGCCTCCTAGGGAAGTCTGGTCGCAGGATGTGACGTAACGTGCGACCTTCTTGAGTCGCGATGCCAGTAGCCGTGTGAATACTTTCGTGTCGCTGTTGAGCAAAGTAATTGGTCGATAGTCCTGGACACTTGATAACCCGCCCGGTTTATGTACGGGGATAATAATCCCTTCTAGAAAGGCGCTCGGGACCACTGTCATCGGTGACATCAGCTCTTGTACGATTGCCGTCCACGTGGATGCCAACAAATAGTGAAAACTTTTATAAAATTCGATGGGTATACCGTCAGGTCCAGGAGATCTGTTATCCGAACCCGCCTTGATAGCAGCTACCACTTTATCTGTTGTTACGTCGTCTTGGAGGTCATGCACTGCATCCTCCGGAAGAGTGTTCGTAGTAAGCTGAGCGACTTCTGTGATCAGTGCTGCAGAATGCGGTACGGCTGCGTATAGCCCGGCAAAATGAGCATGGAGAGTACGACCGATGATTTGTTGGGTGTCGTGCCGGCGCCCTTCCACATCAGTGAGGACTTGGATCAGAGCTCGTCGTCGTCGTTGTCTTTCCTGAAGGAGGTGGTACATCGACGGATGTTCTTGAGGGATTCGATTAGAAGCTCGAGAACGGACTACAGTGCCGTCCAAGTTACGCCGCATGATCAAGGAGATCTGCGCCTTCGTGCGATGGACCATCGACTGCTGGGCTGGCGAGAAAGGCATCGTCGTACAGTCACGTAGTATGGTGTAGTAGAAGTGCAGGGTATTAGTTTGCCACGCCTTTAATTCCTTCCCATAACTCATCAGAGTCTTCCTGAGGGTCTGCTTTGCACAGGAGAGCCACCGTGATATGGTGGAGTCACAGGCTTCTCGACGATGGTGGCAGCGTGCCCACGCTTCTCCGACCATACGGCGACAGTCTGAGGAGGTCAGGTGAGCTACATTGAGTTTCCACAGACCACGACTATGCCATACTTGCTGTCGGGCGAGAGTGACGTCACAGAGGTACGCATCATGGTCTGAAAAGGCCAAGGGCCAGACTTCCGCATGACGTGTGCCATCTGCAAGGGAGCGGGTAACGTAGATGCGATCTATGCGGCTTGACGAGTGAGAGGTGTAGAATGTATAGCCCGGTTGAATTCCGTGGAGCTTCTTCCATGTGTCAACAAGTCGTAGACGGTCGATGACCACTGAGAGAGATGCACAAGGTGAATGTCGCGGGAGTTGGTCCGCGGGCTCTTGTGTCGAGTTAAAATCCCCACCGAGTACCAAATCGTCCTGCGGACCGGTGAAGAGGGGTGTGACACTTTCGGCAAAAAAAGTTTGTCGGTCATGACGGCGGCCAGTGCCGGACGGAGCGTAGATATTAATAATACGCACGCCGAACAATGTGAGGGCCATGCCTCGCGCAGTGGGGAGGTAGATGACGTCCTCTGCAGGGAGTCCGTCGCGTAGCAGGATGGCGACGCCGCTACCGGTATCGGATGCTGGGGAAACATGGGCGTTGTATCCGGTGGGAACTAGGAAGTCAGCCACAAACACCTCTTGTAAGAGTGCTATATCCACATCCGCAGAGTAAATAGTGTCTCTGAACATGACCAGTTTACGGGGGGGCACGAATGGTGGCAAGATTCATCGCGGCGATACGATATTGCTGTGTACGGCCATCATCAGTATTTGCAGAACGTGCGGTAGAAGTAGCCGGCAGGTGGAGACCCGCCGGTAGTCCCGCAGTGGTGATAATTACTGGCGGGGCGCCAGCCCCAGTGTCGCCGAGGTGGACTCCTGTGCAGACACGCTGACAGTTTGTTCCACTTCTTCTTCAACGTCATCGGCCCAGGAAGCTGACAACGTGGACATGTGACGGTCACGTACTTCTGGAACGGGTGTTGTGGATTCCGCAACATGAGTGGCAGGGGGACCGCCGCCATCATTCGGTGACAACGGCGAGGACACGTCCCAGGCTGGGAGAGGAGGCGTCACAGGAGGCGCGCCTGTTGCTGCCGCATCGCGTGATTGGACGCAATGTGGAAGATCACCGTCAGACAACAGGTCGACATCTCGCGGGGCCATCTGAGAAAGGGCGTCATCGGAAGGTATTCGTCGTCGTTTCCTGTGTTTGCGAGCCGACCGCTGTTTTCTGATGTGGCCTTCTGATTCAGAATGTGGTCGCCCGTCGTCTGACGCCGAACCCTTCTGGACAAAGGCAGACGTCGGCACAACACCGGGGTCGACGTCCATGATTCCAACAGGAACATCGGTTTCGGTCTGCAACCCGGACGGTCCTGAAGCGAGCACTGGAGGTGACGCCGTGCTTGTGTCGTCGGTGCGTTGTGCTGCGGCGGGTGGCGTTGACGATGCTGCTGCCGCAATCGAGATTGATACGACGGGGTCCTGTGCAACCTTGGCGTAGGTGATGGGTAAGGACGTGACCGTCGAAGCCTGGGCCTCTTCACGTAACGGCGTCTGTATTAAACGGCGATGTAAGTATTCGGAACGTACATGTCTCTCCTGGCCACATCCTGCGTACGTTCGTGGCTGTCCATCGTACATGACGATGGCCCTCACACTGCCAATCAGCAGGTACGATGGGACATGTTTCGTCAGCTCAATTTTTATTTGCAGGACGCCATTTAATACGGGGAAGGTCGTAAATGTTTGCCACTTCTCCGCGACGTGACCCAAGACGGTGCCATATGGTTGGAAAGCGGCAATGACCACATCCTGAGGCACCTCGAACGGGAGCTCAAACACCCGCAAAAGGCTTTTGAAGGATTAGTGTCGTCTTTGATGCTGTTTCTGATGAAGGGGTCAACTTACAGATACCACGTTATAAAACGAGTGTTTATGAACAGATTGGACAGTAAATATTTGCCAACAGATTAATTCATTATTAAAATTTTAACTATTTCCATGTAATTGTTCGTTGTGTATTTTGCCTACTATCTGCATAGTTTGTTTGCATTTCCTGAAACAGAATTTCTTTGTCAGTAAAAAATTAAATCAATTAAAATTCCTGCTAATAATTAAATAAATATATTCGAATAAAACAAGCTTTTCATTCGAAATAATTACAGAAAAAGAAAGCTACAAATTTTACACGAAAACTTATTATTTATCTGCCGTTTCTATGAAATAATAGAGGAAGTCAATTATGGCAATAAAAATTTAACAATTCGTTTATATGTTGCAATAAAAGCAGGAAAAAACTGATATGTTACCTGTATCTACATAACGTGCCTTTATCTGATTGTAGCACTTAGAAATGGACACATTAACAAGAAAAACAGGGTTCTCCAACCTCGGGTTTCGCCCTGTAGCACAAGGCATTCGTAATCTCCAGAAAAACAGCGGACGGTGGAAGAGAAGTAATGAGGGATGATTCTTACAAAAAGTCGCCAGTGTTCTCCCTCTGATTTTAACTTTTAGAAACTCTGCTCAAAAATCATATTGTAATTGAGGCTTTCTGAGCACAATTTCAAAAAAATTAGAATAACTAGGAGAATACTGGTGATTTTTTATAGGATTCAACCTCTTTACTTTTCGATAAAAGTTGCGAACGGTGAATGAACTAAATTTTCTTTTATTTAGCTATTTTATTTGATATTTTAATTCTAAATATCTTGAAAAGTCCAAGGGAAAATCCTGAGGAGTCTTTATATTAATGTTTATTACTGTAAATATTGACCGTAACGAGGTTATTTCAAAAACCGGTCATTTTGAGCCGTTTTAACGGTCTGGTTAAACTGGAGATGTAAAAAACGGTGTAACCGAAAACCAGTTTTTTTTCCAGCCGGCCGGGATGGGCGAGCGGTTCTAGGCGCTACAGTCTGGAACCGGGTGACGGCTACGGTCGCAGGTTCGAATCCTGCCGAGGGCATGGATGTGTGATGTCCTTAGGTTAGTTAGGTTTAAGTAGTTCTAAGTTCTAGGGGACTGATGACCTCAGCAGTTAACTCCCATAGTGGTCAGATCCATTTGAACCTTTTTTTTTTTTTTCAGCGATAACCGTCATCCCTATAGTGCTTACAGGATCGAAAAGAATGGACGCGCTTTTAACGACCCAAAACGTATGAAATAATTCATACCTAAAAAGATTTCAGAAGGTTACTTTCAAAAGGCATGGTCAATGGGAACTATCCATCTTTAAATGAGACATTCTGTAGCGTGCAGAGAAAGACTGCAATTGATTCTGGGATCCACCGTCTACCACGACCAGCGACAATTCGTTCAAATGAGCAAGTGTCTTTCAAGTCTAACTGCGGCACTCACCTGCGAGAAGATTCCAGTTGGCAGTTCAACAGTCCCAGCGTGAGGCCATAGTATAGGTATCACCACCTCTTTTTACGTTGTGATTTACAGTGCACTGCTTCCTTTTCTACCTACATAACACTCACAAGTAAAACCCCAGGCATAAAAATGAGCTACTATGCAAGCTTGCTATCTCCAACGCCTAAGTTTTCATTTAATCGATTATAATGGCTGACAGCCTTTACCGTAGATGGTGACTGCCCTAGCTGACCTCACATTCTTGTCTTAGCACCGTTATCAGATTCCTGTAGCTGCGTCGGTGTTTAACCTGCTTATAGTGGCTACATTCAAGAGAAAGGCCAAGGAACGCTTTTCCGGAGCACTGTGATGTGCTATTTTCAAGATGTATGACGCTACAACTTCGCTTGCAACACGCTAACAGAATACCGCAGTAATTCAAGTGCCTCAGTGTATCTCCAGTATTAGTCATTCGTCTCCCGAGGACGTCCACCCACAGTAGTTACCTAAAGAAGGAAGGCGATCTTTGTCTGCGTGGAAACAACGTGCCTGTATATAAGAAATAAGTAGGCAGAAAGGTAGAGAAAGACACATAGAGAGGGAGAGTTTTTTTAACGTGTGTTCTAACTCGAGCTCAGAAAGACTGCACAAAGACAGGGGAAGAAAAGCGGGCACAGTGTTTAGAAAAAAATCATTCCAGCATTTCCTTCTGTGAGGTTGTCATATCATTTTGGCCACTCTACAAAGTCTGTTTCTTACGTAAATATCCTTATGCATAGCTCACACAGAGTAAAAACCATGTAGCCGAAGACTCAGTTGATTTTTAAATCGAAATGTACTGTCCCGTGAAATAACTTCCAGAAAACGAATCAGTCGTATGTCATCTGAATTGTGTCAGAAGTCATTTCTTATTAGTTGAAACTTCCACGCTTCATTCCATTTATTATCCACGTACGCAGTTTGCACTTTGTGGTACGAATTTTTCGGTCGTAGTTTTTATGTTACTTTGCTGCTGTACGCTGAGTGCTGCTTTCGAGAAATCTGCAAAAATATTTTTCAAGAGACAAGGTAAGTGAAAATACAGGTTAGGGCCAGGAATTTCTTTGTAAGTGCAGTTGTGAATTTAATTTCAGAAGTCAGGTTACGTTCTGCGCAGCATCTCATTTTTATAGAAACAGTTTGTGGACAGTGTTGAGCAAAAATACACACATCAAAAAAAGTTTTGCATCACCTCGGTTCCTAGAGTTCCGGAACCCGTACGGAAAATTGGAACAGACATCAACATAAACGTCATTTCCGCCATTTTTATTGCTCGTGAAAACCACATATTGCGTGTTGTACCACCATACAGCAAGACCTTCAGAGGTGGTGGTCCAAATTGCTGTACACACCGGTGCTTCTAATACCCAGCAGCATGTCCTCTTGCATTGATGCATGCCTGTATTCGTCGTGGCATACCATCCACAACTTCATCAAGGCACTGTTGGTCCACACTGTCCCACTCCTCAACGGCGATTCGGCGTAGATCCCTCAGGGTGGTTGGTGGGTCACGCCGTCCATAAAAAGCCCTTTTCAATCAATCCCAGGTATGTTCGATAGGATCTGGAGAACATGCTGGCCACTCTAGTCGAGCGACGTCGTTATCCTGAAGGAAGTCATTCACAAGATGTGCACGATGGGAGCGCGAATTGTCGTCCATGAAAACGAATGCCTCGCCAGTATGCTGCCGACATGGTTGCACTATCGGTCGGAGGATGGCATTCACGTATCGTACAGCCGTTACGGCGCCTTCCATGACCACCAGCGGCGTACGTCGGCCCCACCAAAACATCAAGGAACCTCCACCTTACTGCACTCGCTGCACAGTGTGTCTAAAGCGTTCAGCCTGACCGGGTTGCCTCCAAACACGTCTCCTGGTTGAACGCATATGTGACACTCATCGGTGAAGAGAACGTGATGCCAATCCTGAGAGGTCCTTTCGGCATGTTGTTGGGCCCATCTGTACTGCACTGCGTGGTGTCATGGTTGTAAAGATGAACCTCGCCATGGACGTCGGGAATGAAGTTGCGGATCGTGCAGCCTGTTGCGCACAGTTTGAGTCGTAACACGACGTCCTGCGGCTGCACGAAAACCATTATTCAACATGGTGGCGTTGCTGTCAAGGTTCCTCCGAACCATAATCTTTAGGCAGCGGTCATCCATTGCAGTAGTAGCACTTGGGCGGCCTGAGCGAGGCATGTCCTCGACAGTTCCTGTCTCTCTGTATCTCCTCCATGTCCGAAGAACATCGTTTTGGGTCACTCCGAGACGCCTGGACACTTCCCTTGTTGAGAGCCCTCCCTGGCACAAGGCAACAATACGGACGCGGTCGAAACGCGCTATTGACCGTCTAGGCATGGATGAACTACAGAAAACACGAGCCGTGTATCTCCTTACTGGTGGAATGACTGGGACTGATCGGCTGTCAGAGCCCCCTCCGTCTAATAGGCGCTGCTCATGCATGGTTGTTTACATCTTTGGGCGGTTTTAGTGACATCTCTGAACAGTCAAAGGAACTGTGTCTGTGACACAATATCCACAGTCAACGCCTATCTTTAGAGTTCTGGGAACTGTGGTGATGCAAAACTTTTTTTGATGTGTGTATATTAAGTCTTTGTATAATTCAGTACTATCGGAGCTTTGAAAAGTGCACGAGTTTAAGTCTTAGTTTATGTGGTATTCCTTTTTGAGAAGTCTTGTCTGACAGTTTTAGGAAGATTCACTCAAACAGAGAGAACCAGATAAGCGGTTAAACTACACTCCTACCGATGTGGAAAACTTATGGGCTATCTAAATGAGGATGGGTGGACGGGAATATGAATCTAATGTCTCCGTAGAAGGTTTGGATTGTTCTATCCTTACATGATCTGAACAAGTGAGAGAGCAATTAAATGTACATTCGTAATGGAGATATATCGGGTACAAATAATGCAGTGCAGTGTCTGATATACGGAGGTGACGATCAACAGTTGCATTCAGTTAAGAATGAACTCGCAAATTGCGATTATGGTTCCGCATCAGCTGTAGAATATTTCAGAACAAATGCAGATATAGATGCAGTGGTAATTCGAATCCTAATAAATCGAATTTCTCGATAAATCGAACTATATTGTCCCATGAAATAACTTCGAAAAAACGAATATGTGCTATATGTTATGGCACATGCAGTAAACCAAAGTGACTCATTAGCCTCTACAAACGCTCTATAATTCGATGTTATCGACTTCGGAGAGCTCGCTAATTCGAATGTTATATCAGTTGTCTTGATATTCTTTCGAATGTCAACTCTTTGCCCATCTCTTTTGTTTACTCAGCAATGAATAACCGTACTACAAATTTGAAAACGTCTTTGAAGAAGCACAAATGCTTGAATACTGCAGGTTTATCTTCATTATTTTTGAGAAAATGTGGAATTTGGTGATTTCGTACTTACGATGTTCATGTGAAATTTTGCTATATCCTAACAGATTTCGAAATTTAGGCTGTTTTGGATGACAAAATAGAAGACGATGTAAGAGTAGTAGTAGAAGAAGAAGAAGCAGAATCTATTTCATCTGTGAATCGAAAGTGAGGCAAGGTCGTTGAGCATTTACATCTCTAGAACACATGCAGTTGACGATGTTTTTCGGGTCATCACAGAAAATACGATCGATCAAACACACTCGAGGTACTGAAGCAGAAAAGGATCATTGATTTCTTCGCAAAATAAAATCGAAGTTTTGTTATGCACTTTTGGAAATGTTTATGCATCTCTCATTTCAAATGTTAAAATAAATAAAAATTAATAAAGTATGTAAAAAGCGAATTTTCTTTTAAGTTGAATTGTAATTTTTACTTTCTGTTTTCCTTTGAAATGAGTACGAATATTACTGAAATTACAGTACTAATAGCATGTTTTAATTCTGACTTATGGAGGATACCCTTATTACGACTTTTTGTGGTTTCACCTTGATCAGTCAAATTTATGTCAAATCGATTTTTTAGTTACTGGAAATATTTCTGACTTCCCTTGAGGTTCGAATTATCGAATGTCGACTGTATGTGTCCACATTTTACAGCTTTGTTGTATCAGATGCACTACTTCCTTAGCCCAAAAGATGTGACAATAATGAACAGGATGTGAAAACGTTTGTTTCAGTACGTCTCTTGAATGTAACCGTCTATTTTGAACATGACAGTTCTCTAAACCATTACATGCGTGCAGAAACACTGCTCGTTTAAAATGACCGTGAGGTCCAATTGTAATGAGTGTTTCCTACATTAAATTCGTAATATTTGCTGTTGGAAGCACCACCTGCATAAAGCAGCGGGTGAGCCAAGCACCTCTAGTCGGACAGCTCCTGCTATTCGCCGAGTGACCTCGGCCTCGTTCGGACAGCGGCCCCTGGCTGGCTGCTCTCCACTGGGTAATGCGTACCTGCTTGCGATCTGGACGTTAGACTGACTCGCAGCACGCTCCTGCCGTTACATCTCACAAATGGGAGGAACACCGCCACCAGGAAGCTGTTACCGCACCACTAGAAACCAGCTCATGAACTAGTTTATACACCATGTACACTATCCTAAGCGCATCTTCACTACATCAACAAGTCATTGCCAAAATTGACATTTCTGATTGTATTCTATAGTGACTTGCGGTTTCTGTCACAAAGTTCATCAGTGCATACCCGTGACACTTGGCGCCGAACAGTCTCCAACGAAAAACCCCGCTCATTTTCATTATGTGCCACTGTAGCACAGTGGCTCACATATAAAGCATTCTCTTTAATAACGCTTGGTACTTAACTGGTAAAAGATACTGACGGTAAATATGTCAAACACATTTACAGAATAAGCATTTATGTCTGCGACTAAAACATGGAGACCTGGACGCAATAACTTCTCTCTCTCTGTCTTTTCTCAAATAAAGTCCTTAGTTCACACTAAAAGCAGTATTTCAACGCAAGTTATCCATATTCATAAACCTCACTATGCAATGTCTCCGCCTGTCAGAGTCGTATGCTCAAGACACATCCGCAGGAAAAATAACACTACCCGTTAGTGCATGTCAGCATTACTTAGCATTCGGCTATATTAGATCTCATTCGATGAACAAAAGTTAATTCATACTTTTAATAATACAGTGGAGCTGATAAAGAACACGGTAGTTCCTGATCAAATTCCTGAAGCATCTCCTTAATATCTGCGTGTTGTTCGAACCTATCGGTAACGAACCTAGCAGCTCACCTGTCAATTTTCCCGGGTTCGATTCCCGGTGGGGTCAGGGATTTTCTCTGCCTCGTGATGACTGGGTGTTGTGTGATGTCCTTAGGTTAGTTAGGTTTAAGTAGTTCTAAGTTCTAGGGGACTGATGAGCATAGATGTTAAGTCCCATAGTGCTCAGAGCCATTTGAACCATTTTTAGCCACCTGTCAATTGTTTCGATATCTTCCTTTATTTCGACCTTGTGCGGATACCAAGGAGTCGAGCGCTACTCAAGAATAGGCCATACCAATGTCCTAAATCCCTTCTCCTTTGCTGATGAACCACCTTTTCCGAAAATTCTGCCAATGAACCAAAGTGGACCATTCCCTCGTTCGCCTTCCCTACCACAATCTCACATGCTCGTTCCATTTCATATCGCATTGCAACGTTAACGCCCAGATATTTAAACGACGTGACTGTCTCAAGCAGGTACAACTAGTGCTGCATCCGAATATTACGAGTTTACTTTTCCTATTCATCCGCATTATCTTCTATTTTTATACATTGAGAGCTAGATGCTATTCATCATACCAACCAGAAAATTTGTCTAAGTCATCTTCTATCCTCCTAAAGGTTGAAAGGAGTCTACTGGGGCACATTTGTATGTGGTACCAGAATAAGATAAGAATATTAATAAAATTAAATGAAACTGGTATACTATAAACGATGAATGTCTCTGATGGGCTTGATAATGCGGATCGTTGACTGTGTGTGACAACAGAGCCAAAGATACTGCTTCTGGTCTGAGATTGTAGTGTTGGAGTAACAGAGAGAACTGGGCGCACAGTTGTAGGTAGCTGTCTGTGAGGGAAAGACGATGGAGTAGGCGGTTTTGTGATGTGCTGTGTGAAGCCACCAAGCGTTAGATCAATATAGGTATGTCAGTATTGTTGAACTTGGAAGCAGAAGTCATCAAGCAAGCAAGGTAAAGAGGTTAAATAATTATGATTTTTGTTTCTGCCAGCGCGTTAATACAGATGAGTTGGCTGATAATTTGTAATTGTTGAGTAATCCCAGAATATACGTAAAGTGATTTGATAAAAAGGCCAGTTTAGATATTTCATTTCTGTAATGCTTATAAGGGCAACGGCCTTGCCGCAGTGGCTACACCGGTTTCCGTGAGATCACCGAAGTTAAGCGCTGTCGGGCGTGGTCGGCTCTTGGATGGGTGACCATCCAGGCCGCCATGCGCTGTTGCCATCTTTTTCGGGGTGCACTCACCCTCGTGATGCCAATTGAGGAGCTACTCGACCCAATAGTAGCGGCTTCGGTCAAGAATACCATCTTACGACCGGGAGAGCGGTGTGCTGACCCCACGCCCCTCCTATCCGCATCCTCCACCGAGGATGACACGGCGGTCGGATGGTCCCGGCAGGACACTCGTGGCCTGAAGACGGAGTGCTTAATTCTTCTAAGATTTGTTGACAGAGCTATATGTAATTTAAGGACTTGCATTTATGCTGGATTAGTGAATTTAGATCAGTAATGTAAATTCAGTTGTCAGGTGTTTTTGAAAGGACAAACTTAACTTGCAATATAATTTTGTTAAAAAAACTCTTTGTTAGTAATTCACCGCAGTTCGTACCGCCTTTCTGGCAGGTCATATGTTTTTTCGAAGAAGTTGGATTTTCATACATGTTTTCATTTATCAGCCAAAGTATTACAGCCAGCATTGCACACCGCTGAGCCTACTCATAGTTTTTATGAGAGACCAGAATATATCGCGTTCCACCGTTGCTGCTATAGGGATAAGACAATTTAATTTATTTGTTATGTGCACAGGGACCAAAGTTATCAGTTTTGAGCAGGGCTGAATGTATTTTGCAGTGACTGTATTTCTTTATTGGTGTTGGGAGTTACATTGTCCAATCAGTTCATATAAAGGTTTGCTAACAATTACACCGAGTAAGCACACCACTTGCAGTTACAACACACTACACGATAATTCGAGTTCAGTACCCACTCCACGGTTCAGACATTCAATCAACATGATCTTAAAAAGTTTATTTTTATAAAAGAACGTTACAAGGTCACTCAGCTTCGATACCTCCCGCACACCACAGCATCATCAGCTAACAGCCGCTGCCCACCCTGTCGGGCAGAACATTTATGTAAATAGAGAATAGCAGATGTCGTATCACATTTCGCTGGGCACTCGTGACAACACCCTTGTCTCTAATGACCACTGGACGTTGTAGACATCGTACTGGGGATCTATTAACTTAAGAAGTGTTCGAGCCACTCACGCTTCTGTGAAACTATTCAGTGTACTCGTACCTTCGTTAACGGTATACAGTGGGGCAATGTATCAAATGCTTGTCGGAAATAAGAAGTGTAGAGTCTCTCTGTTGCCTTTCATCCATAGTTCGCAGTATACAGTATACCATGTGAGAAAAGGGCAAGATGAGTTTCGCACGAGCGATGCTTTCTGAAACGGCGCTAATTCGTGGACATAGGTTTTTCGCTCTCAAGAAAATGTATTATATTAGTTCTGAGAATACGTTAAGGGATTCTGCACCAAACAGATTCCATGGATAGTGATCTGTAATTTTGCGGGTCCGTTCTTTTTACCAAGCGAGGTGGCGCAGTGGTTAGCACACTGGACTCGCATTCGGGAGGACGACGGTTCAATCCCGTCTCCAGCCATCCTGATTTAGGTTTTCCGTGATTTCCCTTAATCGTTTCAGGCAAACGCGGGGATGGTTCCTTTGAAAGGGCACGGCCGATTTCCTTCCCAATCCTTCCCTAACCCGAGCTTGCGCTCCGTCTCTAATGACCTCATTGTCGACGGGACGTTAAACACTAACCACCACCACCACCACCGTTCTTTTACCCTTCTGTGTTCTTTTTCGGTCGCTTGGAGCATCGCACTGGGCGAGAGATTTGTACCAATATTCGTTTTAATTGCGTATAAGACCAAGTATTGCATTATCTAACGTGATTATCATTACAGAATCATTTAACGATTCTACAGTGAGGTGACAAAAGTCATGATATAGCGACATGCACATATACTGATAGCGATAGTATCGCGGACACGAGGTATAAAAGGGCAATGCATTGGCGGAGCTGTCATTTCTACTCTTATAGTTCATTTCAAAAGGTTTATGACAGTACGATGGTGGACTTTGAACGCAGACTGATAGTTGGAGGTCAGAAGTGGCGTTTGCGTGGAGTTGTCAGTGCTAACAGACAAGCAACGTTGCGTGAAGTGACCGCAGAAGTCAAGCAACACTGCGTGAAGTGACCGCAGAAATCAGTGGGTGACGTACGACGAACATATCCGTTAGGACAGTGCGGCTAAATTTGGTGTTAACGGGCATGGCAGCAGCCAACCGACGCTAGTGCCTTTCCTAACAGCACGACCTCGCTTACAGCGCCTCTCCAGGGCTCGGCTCGTGACCATGTTGGTTGTACTGTAGACGACTAGAAAACCATGGTTTAGATACATGAGTCCCGACTTCTATTGGTAAAGGAGGAGGAGATTAGTGTTTAACGTCCCGTCGACAACGAGGTCATTAGAGACGGAGCGCAAGCTCGGGTGAGGGAAGGATGGGGAAGGAAATCGGCCGTGCCCTTTCAAAGGAACCATCCCGGCATATGCCTGAAGCGATTTAGGGAAATCACGGAAAACCTAAATCAGGATGGCCGGAGACGGGATTGAACCGTCGTCCTCCCGAATGCGAGTCCAGTGTGCTAACCACTGCGCCACCTCGCTCGGTCTACTGGTAAAAATTTATGGTAGCGCTCAAGTGTGGCACTGACCGCACGAAGCCGTGGACCCAAGACGTCAACAAGGCACTGTGCAAATAAGTGGTGACTCCATAACGGTGTTTACAGGTAACGGACTGGATTCTTTGGTTTAACTGAACTGATCAATGACTGCAAATGTTTATGTTCGGCTACCCGGAGACCATTTGCAACCATTCAACGATGGAAGTTTTACGGATGACAATGCGCCGCTCACTGTGCCACAGCTGTTCGCTATTGGTTTGAAGAACATTCTGGGCACTTCCTTAGAATGATTTGGCCATCTACATCTCCGAACACGAATTTCTTCGAATATATATGGGACATCATCGAGAGGTGAGTTTGTGGACCGGCAACACTTTCGCAGTTATGGACGGCTACAGAGGTAACATGGCTCAATATCTCAATATCTTGTTGGTTCCATGCCGCGTCGAGTTGCTGCACTGTGCCAGGCGAAAGGAAGTCCTACACGACGTTAGAAGGTATCCCATGGCTTTATGCACCTCAGTGTATGTAATTCATTGACAGATAAACCTTCCTTCCACAGTATTAATCTCGACTTGTATACACCGGTTCTGCAGTCATTGCTCTACAGCCAACTGCCTCATGTTACTTATGCCAATCATTCGACTCTCTTCGATGCCCGAAAGACGGTGACAAGCTGCATGTGCACTCGCTCTTGGCGTTCTGCGTTGTGCTCTCCTCCTGAATAGTTGCGTCAACATTAGGCACACCCAACATCCATCATCTGCTCACAACGTGCTTCACCAGTAGGCTACCAATGGGCGTTTTCTTGAACTGAAAATATTGGAAATTAGCTCAGCGTCCGCTGCTTCACTCGCATATACCGTATGGCCCGTAGAGACGTTTTTTGTTTAATCGAATTTTTATGCTGTTCGCAAACTGCAATTAACAACGCTAATTAAGGCCATATA
Organism: Schistocerca serialis cubense; assembly: GCF_023864345.2. Classification (NCBI taxonomy): domain Eukaryota; kingdom Metazoa; phylum Arthropoda; class Insecta; order Orthoptera; family Acrididae; genus Schistocerca; species Schistocerca serialis. Next base: position 373,479,878 of record NC_064643.1, on the reverse strand, counting down.
AGGATTGTCTTTTCCGAATTTACTTCTGACCAAAAAGCGATTCTGGTAGCTGGAGAGTAAGGCTTTTGTTAATCATGCCTTTTAAGTTCTTGTGGAAATTACATAGCGACTATCATCCCCTAACAAATATTTCTTTATATCTAACCGAGAAGCGAAATACCAGTTTTCCTAAATTCACCTTTAAAAATTTATAATGTAACGACATATTTTCTTAAAAATTTTCATCCCCTATTGCATTCCCACAAGGGATTGAATTTCCAGGAACACTGAAACGAATTTTTTTAAATTTCTTACAAAGAAGTCAAATAGCAATTGCCGTAGATGTGATCTTAAAAATCCTTTACTAGTTCTTTAGCAATTACATTTTTTCAAAAAAACTTCCATCCACTATTTTACCTCCTTAGTGGTTGAATTTCCAAGAATGCTAAAACACGTATTTATTATTTTCTGACTGAGGAATGAAATAACAGTTTTCGTAGTTCTAGCTTCAAAATTCCCTTAATATTGACATCCTTTCAACAAACATTTCACCGCTTATTTCTGCACCTTATGAGTGGAATTCCGGACAATCCCTTCTTAAATGATGCCTTCAGTATAAGATTCACACCCTCTCCAAACTTCAGCGCGGTTTGGACTGGTCGATGATGAATTCGTGAACCACTCTGATCCCGTTTCACGCCCTTAGGGACCGAATTTCCAAAAACAGTGAAACACGTATTTTTTCATCTCCAACCGAGAAGCCAAACACCAATTTTCAAAGATTTAGGTTTAAAAATGCTTTCAAAATGGTTGAAATGAGCACTATGGAACTTAACTTCTAAGGTCATCAGTCCCCTAGAACTTAGAACTACTTAAACCTAACTGACCTAATGACATCACACACATCCATCCCCGAGGCAGGATTCGAACCTCCGACCGTAGCGGTCGAGCAGTCCCAGACTGTAGCGCCTAGAACCGCTCGTCCACCCCGGAAAGCAAAAATGCTTTCACAATTTAGAATTTTCATAAAACGTTTTACCCCCTACTTCATCCCCTTATGGGCTGAATTTCCGAAAACAGTGACATGCGTATGTTAACAGAGAAGCCAAATGCAAATTTTCATAGATTAAGCTTCAAAAATGCTCTCACAATGAAATATTTCCATAAAATCTTTCATTCCCCATTTCACCCACTATTTCACCCTCATAGAGTTAAATTTCCAAAAATACTGATATAAACTTTTTTTTTTTTTTTGACCAAGAAACCAAATACCAATTTTCGTAGGTTTAGCTTCGAAATTGCCTTAATAGCGACTTTTTCAAAAACCCCATCATCCTCTACTGCACCCCCTTAGGATTGAAATTTCGAAAAAGCCCTAATTAAACGAAGTATAAGATCTACACCATCTCCAAATTTCAAGTTTCTATCGGTAGCGGTTTGGGCTGAGCGATGATGAGTTAGTCAATCCGGACTTGCCTTTTATAAATAAACAGGTACAAGTGTGAAATTTTAATCAACCCATTTGATGGACATGAGAATACTGGAATATTAATTTAGTGGCGTCCGATCAAAGTGTTCGTCGTGGAACACTTTGGACTTTTATTTGTGTAACAAAAAATATCAGTTTGTCCGAGGAGTCTGCTATGTCGTGGTAATGATCTGCAATTAGTGTGTGCGTGATTATGGTGTGAACTGTGACTCCATATGTTGTAAGAGTATACAGGAAGGAGAAGTTACGACTATACCACAGTGTAACTGATACAGTCGCGACCTTCCTTCCGACACCTGTTACATGCTGCGACAGCGGAGCTCCTGTATGACCAGTATAAGCTACACTGATAATACGATATCCACTGAATACGAGTAGTGTCGTTTATATTGATTTGTGACATGGTTTTCACAAATTGGGGCGATTGTAATGCAATAAATTTCAACAATAACAAAAAGAAGCCACCGCATGGGTCGTTCTTTAGGTTTCCGAAGCACTCTGATTGGTATGAAACATCGTATTACAGGAGTGTTTAAGCTATGGATATTTAGTGAAGATTAACGTTTGAAGAGCACGAAATACGTAGTAAACAGAAAAAGACGTGACATTCTGCAGACCGAAACGTTTCCTTTCTAACGTACTGTGATATGCTAATGAAAATTTCTGAATAAGCGACATTAAAAAGCATTGCGAAGAATCTAAAACTTGGCGTAATTTAGAAATTGCGACGAGAAAGCTCGTTCCAATGACGATGGCGTAAAATTTCTTTTTAAAAGCACAAGTAGAGCAAACCAGTTGATTAACCTTTAGTTTAGATTTTGAATTACCTTAGATCCGCCATCATCTAAAATAATTAAACATGGGGTTGTATCAAGCGAGTATGTTAGTTGACATAATTTTTCGATGATGCTTGATCGATCAGTCAAGAACAATTCTTACGCATGAAATGACGAAATGTAACAGAAATAATGGTCAAATTTACTTCTGCTGAAGTGGACTGATCGAAAGAAAACGACTAGTGTTCGATCGATTTATCATCGAACAGTCCGCTTCCCTCTCATTAGCTCTCTGAAAAATCCTAAAAACACAACAAAAATTACTTTCCTGACAAGGAGATAAAGGAGGTAGATAATCTGAAAATAATTAACACAACTACATGCAACTAATGACACAATTATTGGCGAAAGGTACAAATGTAAAAGTAAGATAAATAAAGAGCAGTCTCGTCATTTGTTAGCTACGATGGAAAATAAGCTTTTAACAGAATTCCAGAAGCTTCGTTGTGAAGAGCTCGTTGATTTCCTACTAGAATAAAAAAAGGAATGTTCTACACGATACACTCATGAATTCAGTGTCCTTGCTTTAGCCACGGAGTAGGTTTTAAATATTACTTACGAAAAATAATGCTACGGGACAGATTTTGTTCGCTACAGTTGGAGCTGTACCACTTTATGAACGTGGAATACGTATGGAATGGAGTACAATACAAGTCACCATTAACTGTCGCTGAAGAGAAAACTGCCAGATAGCCGTCATAATAAAACATCATAAACAATGAAAGTGCTTCCTGACACAAAAAAGGCCAATCCCACAGTTGTTGCTTCCTCAGAGCTAGAAATATCAGCGTAACATAGACGTCTTTCGAAGATGTTATTGGATTAAATAAAATTAGTGGAAAATCGAGTGATGTGTAAGAATGTGCTCGCCACTACACTCCTTGCCAGATTATTACGTGGCAACAAAGTGCCTACCACAATGATAGTAGAGAGCACGACGAAAGGTAAGCATACTTAAAAGTTCCATGACGCTCTTCTTTTATTATTCAGTCAGGTCAGGATGCCACTGAAGGGAAAACGGAGTGCAAAGATAGAAAGACGAAAATAGTTTCGGAAGTATTTCTTCACGAATAACGTTACAATTAATCTAATTACATTTATGATTTTGGCTCTGCATGAATTTATTTTACAGTCTGTCATGTTTCTGGCGCAAAAACGTACAACTATGTAGTAAATTACATAGGAAAAGAATTAAATACAAACATCATAAGGCGTATATGACGTTAGGAGAGGGCTTGATCAGTGTCTCCCCAGCTGCCGGAAGAGAGCTACCACAGCAGTGAGTGTTAGGCTGTGACTACGTATGCCGTAATACGGTGGCGCGGGCCGGCTGGTGTTTCGGTAAGCGCCTTCGGAGGCCAGCAGACTGTCTGTCCGCGCGTCGCCTGAGGCGCGCTAGCGGTCAACGCCCCCGCTTCGGCGGCAGACACTTTAACTGGCGCCGCCTGGAGCCCGGGTCTGGACTGGCAGCGGCGGGCCGCAGCGTCTGGCAGGCCCGGCGGAGGCAGTGCGGGCCCAGGGGACTGACTCATCACACTCTCAGATCACCCACGAGGATCGGGCAAGGGCCCTGTGTTACACGGAGAACACGACGATCTCAGTAAATTAATTAATGGCAGCTCTTTTCATTATCATTCGTATGGCTCACACGTAGTTTAAAAACACAGCATATAACATTAGTACATTAATACAATACTGCGTGAAGAGTTTAACAGAGCACTGAAAGACCTGTGTCGAAACAAGGCCCCGGGAGTAGACAACATTCCATTAGAACTACTGACGGCCTTGGGAGAGTCAGTCCTGACAAAACTCTACCATCTGGTGAGCAAGATGTATGAGACAGGCGAAATACCCTCAGACTTCAAGAAGAATATAATAATTCCAATCCCAAAGAAAGCAGGTGTTGACAGATGTGAAAATTACCGAACTATCAGTTTAATAAGGCACAGCTGCAAAATACTAACGCGAATTCTTTACAGACGAATGGAAAAACTGGTAGAAGCCGACCTCGGGGAAGATCAGTTTGGATTCCGTAGAATTGTTGGAACACGTGAGGCAATACTGACCTTACAACTTACCTTAGAAGAAATATTAAGGAAAGGTTAACCTACGTTTCTAGCATTTGTAGACTTAGAGAAAACTTTGACAATGTTGACTGGAATATTCTCTTTCAAATTCTAAAGGTGGCAGGGGTAAAATACAGGGAGCGAAAGGCTATTTACAATTTGTACAGAAAACAGATGGTAGTTATAGGAGTCGAGGGGCACGAAAGGGAAGCAGTGGTTGGGAAGGGAGTGAGGCAGGGTTGTAGCCTCTCCCCGACGTTATTCAATCTGTATATTGAGCAAGCAGTAAAGGAAACAAAAGAAAAATTCGGAGTAGGTATTAAAATCCATGGAGAAGAAATAAAAACTTTGAGGTTCACCGATGACATTGTAATTCTGTCAGAGACCGCAAAGGACTTGGAAGAGCAGTTGAATGGAATGGACAGTGTCTTGAAAGGAGGATATAAGATGAACATCAACAAGAGCAAAACGAGGATAATGGAATGTAGTCGAATTAAGTCTGGTGATGCTGAGGGAATTATATTGGGAATTGTGACACTTAAAGTAGTAAAGGAGTCTTGCTATTTGGGGAGCAAAATAACTGGTGATGTTCGAAGTAGAGAGGATATAAAAGGTAGACTGGCAATGGCAGGGAAAGCGTTTCTGAAGAAGAGTAATTTTTTAACATCAAGTATAGATTTAAGTGACAGGAAGTCGTTTCTGAAAGTATTTGTATGGAGTGTAGCCATGTATGAAAGTGAAACATGGACGATAAATAGTTTAGACAAGAAGAGAATAGAAGCTTTCGAAATGCGGTGCTACAGAAGAATGCTGAAGATTAGATGGGTAGATCACATAACTAATAAGGAGGTATTGAATAGAATTGGGGAGAAGAGGAGTTTGTGGCACAACTTGACAAGAAGAAGGGACCGGTTGGTAGGACATGCTCTGAGGCATCAAGGGATCACAAATTTAGCATTGGAGGGCAGTGCGGAGGGTAAAAATAATGGAGGGAGACCAAGAGATGAATACACTAAGCAGATTCAGAAGGACGTAGGTTGCAGTAAGTACTGGGAGATGAAGAAGCTTGCACAGGTTAGAGTAGCATGGAGAGCTGCATCAAACCAGTCTCAGGACTGAAGACCACGACAACAATAACATTTATATAACAAGAATATGAAAATAAAAACTACATATAAAACTAACTAAATGTCAATATCTAAGTTCCTAATCCACATAAGAGCTGTATCATCAGTTTTCGAGAGGTGCACCAACTCCCCTGGTAAGAACGCAAGGTACATTCGTCTCTAATGTGCTTGACTGTCTGGTTCGGAATCGGCCCTTGCGGCCGAGCGGTTCTAGGCGCTTCAGTCTGGATCCCCGCGAAACCGCTACGGTCGCAGGTTCGAATCCTGCCTCGGGCATGGATGTGTGTGATGCCCTTATGTTAGTTGGGTTTAAGTAGTTCTAAGTTCTAGGGGACTGAGGACCATAGCAGTTAACTCCCACAGTGCTCGGAGCCATTTGAACCATTTTTGAACAGTGCCTTCGAATGTGGGCTGTCATTGGATATCACCTAACAAGTCCATCTGGAACATGTCTGAAATGTGGTTTCGCAGGACAGAGCGGATCAGGTTATAGTTGTGGAAAGGGGCCAAAATCTGTTACTGTCAGTTGCACAAAAGATACACACTATATTTTCCTAAAACACTTAATCACATATGCCCTTAAGAGCATTCAAAAACAATACGGCTGAAGGCCCGAACACAAGTTATAAAATTTGCCGTAAGGAATACATACGCCTTAAAAATATTTAACATAAAAGCTCGGCTGAAGGCCACATACTGAACACAAACAACTCTCGGCCTGGATAACAAGGATTTGCAATAGAGCAAAATTCCCCTTTTTTCTTTTAAGAAAAAAAAATAGTTCAAACAAGAATCATCAAGGTTTTAACTTAATACGGCTGAAGGCCTTATTTTAAAATTAAAACAAGCTAAATTAATAGGCGGCTAAAGGCCTCGCACCGTACTTGAGACAAAAATCACAATCTAAAAACAACAGAACAATGGTGCTCAGAAGTGTTCCAAGGGTCGGCCTAACCTAAGGTTAGGTGAGATAGGCAGCCAAGAATAATGTTAAGTAATCAGATGACAACCCGACCCAGCGACGGCTGAAGGGCCGACCAACAACCTAATCAATTCCGCTGCGCCGACCAACGACACGACAACGGAAAATATCAATAAGTTGAAAGTTCTGATACCATAGATCTCTCTCCCCGTTATTTCCGTTCTGCTTCCCGTGATGGTGGGTTTCTTGAACGGAGTCTATTTCGTCATAGACTTGATATGTCTTCCTGTACGGGTAATTCCAGGTTCACCTGTAGCTTGCGGAATTCCCTACGCAGGGACTCGGTTCTACGGACTTGCTCAGTAGAGGAAACCAATAAATCGGTGTTAGTCGGATTGTCCCAGCTATTAACCGCTTAGTGTGATTCAAATGGACGTCCATCAAGTTGGTGTTGTAGCTGTTTAGCAGCACCGGGGCACAATACTCGGCTGCTGAGAAGACCAGCGCAATGGATGATCTCTGTAAGATACCTCCTGAAACTCCCCAAGTCATTCAACACAATATTTTTATCTTGACAGCGGTATTTTCCAGATGTTTCCTGTGTAAAAGTGAGCGGTCAAGGATGACACCAAGGAACTTAGGGTGCTTGTGATTGCGAAGAGTGTTCCCATGAAGTTTCGCTCTGAGCACCGTGTTACCTTGTTTGTTGTTCAAATGGGATGTACATACTTCAGTTCTACTTGTACTTGGCTCAAGTCGCCACGTTCTAAAATTGGAGCTCATAACGACTAGATCTTCTGTGAGATTTGTCTCCGTAATTTTAAGTAAACGCAATCGACAGTATAACATAAGAGCCAGCTTAATTTTTCGAGGAACTCCTCAACAGAATAGGAATGACCCATGAGGAAACTCTTCAGCTTCGATTTGAAAGCACGTGGATTACTGCTAAGATTTTTGAATTCTTGTTGTACCATATCGGAAATGGATGCAGCAGTATATTGCACACCTTTCTGCACTAGAGTGAAGGAAGTCCGATCCAAATTCAGGTTGGATTTCTGTCGAGTACTAACTGAGTGAAAGCTGCTTATTCTTGGCAATAAGCTGATATTGTTAACAAGGAACGACAATAAAGAATATACGAGGCCAATGTCAAAATACCCAGACTAGTGAACAGGGGTCGACAAGAGGTTCGCGAACTTAAACGACTTATTGCCCGAACTGCCCATTTCTGAGTCAAAAATATCCTTTTAGAACGGGAAGAATTATCCCAAAATATAATACCATACGACATAAGTGAATGAAAATAAGCAAAGCAGACTAATTTACGTGTCGAACTATCACTTGTTTCAGATACAGTTCGAATAGTGAAAACAAGATCCTGAACCTGGGCTTTCCACGACTGTTTGCTACCTATCTGAACACCTAGTAATTTGAATCGTTTGATTTCACCAATCATATGCCCATTCTACGAAATTAAAACATCGGGTTTTGTTGAGCTGCGTGTTAGAAACTGTAAAAATTGAGTCTTACTGTGATTTAGCGTTAGTTTATTTTCTACAAGCCATGGATTGGATTGGATTGTTTGGGGGAAGAGACCAAACAGCGAGGTCATCGGTCTCATCGGATTAGGGGAGGATGGGGAAGGAAGTCGGCCGTGTCCTTTCAAAGGGACCAGCCCAGCATTTGCCTGGAGCGATTTAGGGAAATCACAGAAAACCTAAATCAGGATGGCCGGACGCGGGATTGAATCGTCGTCCTCCCGAATGCGAGTCTAGTGCGCTACCACCTCGCTCGGTACAAGCCATGGCCTTATGTCATGAACTGCATTATTTGAAACGGAACCAATGTTGCACACAACTTCCACTACTATCGAGCTCGTGTTATCAGCAAACAGAAATATTTTAGAATTACCCGTAATATTAGAGGGCATATCGTTTATATAAACAAGAAACAGGAGTGGCTCCAAGACTGATCCCTGGGGCACCCCCCAATCTGACCGTACCCCACTCAGACCCCACATCACAGCCATTCTCAACACTGTGAATAATGACCTTTTGCTCTCTGTTGTTAAAGTAAGAGGTGAACCAAAAGTGAGCTACTCCCCGTATTCCGTAATGGTCCAACTTCTGGAGCAATATTTTGTGATCAACACAATCAAACGCCTTAGTTAAATCGAAAAATTTGCCTAGCGTTCGAAACCTTTTGTTTAACCCATCCAGTACCTCATAGACAAAAGACAATATAGCATTTTAGTTGTTAAACGACTTCTAAAGCGGAACTACACATTTGATACCAAATTATGTGATATAAAATGGTCAATTATCATTATATACACAGCCTTTTCAATAACTTTAACAAAGACTGATGGCATAGAAATAGGTCGAAAGTTGTCTACATTATCCCTTACTCCCTATTTATAAAGCGGTTTTACTACTGAGCACTTTAATCGTTCAGGAAACTGACCATTCCTGAGGAAAAATTACAAATATGGCTAAATACAGAGCTAACGTATGGAGCATAATATTCTGCTAGGCACGCCATCATATCCATGAGACCCGTTAGTCTTCAGTGATTTAATTATTGGCTCAAACTCCCACTTGTTAGTAACACAAAGGAGAATTTCAGACAATCTCGGAAAGGCATTTGCCAAGAGAGCTATATGATTCATTGTAGATACTAAATTTTTATTTAATTCACCAGCAGTGTTCAGAAAATGATTGTTAAATACTGTATACATATCTGATCTATCAGTAACGGAAATATTTTTACTACGAACTGACTTTATATTGTCGACCTTGTGCTGCTGGCCAGACACTTCCTTCACAACTGACCATATGGTTTTAATTTTATCCCGTGAATTAGCTATTCTATTTGCGTACCACATTCTCTTTATCTTCCTAATAACATTTTAAGCACCTTACAATACTGTTTGTAATGGGCTACTCTAGCTTGATTGTGACTACTTCTAACATTTTGATATAATTCCCGCTTTGTTGTACAAGATATCCTTATCTCTCTAGTCAGCCACCCAGTCTGCCTTTTATTGATAGTACCCCGTTTAGAACGTTATAATGGAAAGCAACTCTCAAGGAGTATGAGAAATCTGTTAAGGAAAGCATTATATTTTCATCTATGTTACCGGCGCTATAAACACCCTGCCACTCTTGTACGTTGACGACGTTTAGAAAACTCTCTATTGCCGTTGGATTAGCTTTCCTACATAGTTTGTAATTATTTGTGACATTTGTTTGTGTACAAAAGCGTTTTAGTGTTAAAAGTTGTGCATCATGTTCTGATGGTTGTGTGGGCAGCCATCGGGTGTGACTGCAGGTCACCGTTGATTTTTAAAAGGTTTCCTCACTCCGCTTTCTCTGAAGTAGTGGAAGTTTTAGAGAATAGAGTCAACTGAATGAATGAAATTAAGTGACATGTATGTAACAGATTCAGACAACAATTGCCACGAGAGGACAACATTGCATTTGATGGTGGTAAGTGATAGTGCTATGGCAGGGGGGCTCATGCTTCGAAAAGAAAGTACATATAATCAGTACAGAGTGCTGTGTGAGAATATTACACCTTTCTCCTACAGCCACCGATTAAAAATTGTACAGAGGGGCCTGTGTCTGACTGGTATTGGAGATCGAGAACTTCATTGACTGGAGGCCAATGACTAAACCATTCTCAGCATAGCTTGCAGAAAAAATACTGGAAGGTACTTTAAATGACCGGTAACGTAGCTCAGGGTGGCTTTGTAAGTTTTTCAAGGACAAATAATTGATTGAACACAGTATATGTCTCCCAGTTATCGTTGCCGACTTCGCTGTTCCAGCCACTGAATATTCTAAAAACAACTGAAAGAAAACATATGCATATCAAAATTCGAGGAAAGGAAAATGTTCTGTAAATGATAACAGCAGGACAGGCTATACAAACGTTTAGTCTTGTTTAAAGCGATCGGAAAAAATACGTACAAGGACAAGCATTTACGGAATAAGTCAAATATCCAATGCAGAGGCCGGAATACAAGAGAGAAGTGAGCTACAGCTCGTAAAACAATAGAATTATCTCTATTTATTTATTTATTTATTTAACCTGATATGATCAGGGCCATCAGGCCCTGTCTTTCAACGGACCAGGGTTTAACAAATACATTTTTACATCATAGTTTCCTAAGAAATAACAATCTTAAAACGACAACTAGAAATAAAATGATTTGAGTGTCTGAAGCGTCACCGTGAGCAAATTATACTATGAAATAATAAAGTTAACGCTGGAACTATTTGTACTACAGCAGCTGCTGCCACTAATAATGATAATAGCAATAATAAAAACAGTGACAACAACAGCGACAATAATAACAATAATCATAGTGGCAGATATAAGAATAATTTGTAGGTGTACAAAATAGATGTTCTCTGATGTGTCGAGTCCTAGGGAAAAGGAAATTTAAGGATACTGCATAGGCTGAAGATAATGGGAAACGAGGAAGATTACGTTCGAAAGAGCGATGTGCAAGGGTAACAAGTGCGTATAGGGACAATGATAATAGTTGAAATTCATAGTGAAACCTTCAGCTGTCATTTATTTTGCACAGTTCACTACTAGTTTCGGTCAACGAATATTATCAAGTTTAGCTGCCATAAACGCTTGAAAATGGTCATTGGCCAAAACTAGTAGCAAATTGGGCAAAATAAAAGACAGCTGACAGTTTCACCATGAATTTTAATAATTATTTGGCGGATGAAAATTCCCACCTGCCAACACAAAATGGTAATGATTGTGTTGTTTTAGTACGTATGTCATTCACTGTCTTCTAACAATGGTAATCATTGTTTTTGCTTTGCTAGATGTGCCATTAACTGTCTTCTAAAGCGGGAGATGTTATTCAGTTCTCTAATATAATGCAGGAGGTTATTCCAGAGCCGGGTACCTGCTACTGTGAAGGACTTCGAGAAAGTGGCTCAACGATGGAGTAGGACGGAAATGATTTTACTCTGATGGGAGCGGGTGTTTCTGTCATGTTGTTTAGACAAGAGCGTTTAGGTCAAGGGGAGACATGTCACACAGTGTTCCCAATAGAAACGATAGAGGGTATGGAAATCTCTGCACTTATCTGCACGCAGCTGCGATAGCTGTGCCTTTCATTTTCTACTTGCAGCAATCGAATACTCCATGTGAATGAGTGTCTAGAAAGTTATGATTCGAAACACAAACCACTGGTATCTTTCATGAGGTCTCTGCGTTTTAAAATACTGATTTAATCGAAAGAAATTCTATAAATAAAAGAACTGAGGGAACTCTGACGGCTCAACGGTACGCAACGGCCGCCCTGAATCCCGTTATCTCTCATACCACAGTTTCTTGATGCCATTTTTCAACAGGACAATGCTCGTTCTTGTGAGGTACGTGTCTGTAAGAACTGCCTGAGTGATGGTGAGGTACTCTCATGGCCCTCAAGGTATTCGGATCTGTTACCTGGATCTCTCCCCGATAGAACACATGAACCAGATCGGGCGTCAACTGCGTCCTAGTGCCAGTATACAGAATATCATGCAGAAACAATAGTTGTGGGCCAGCTTGCCTGAGGAGAAGATGCAACTGTTTTATGACAGCCTACCCAACAGTACCAGTGCATGCATTCTGGTCAGCGGAGGTCCAACGTCATACTAATATGTAGAGTCATACTGTGGGAATCCTTTACGGAAGAATGGAAAAACTGGTAGAAGCCGACCTTGGGGAAGATCAGTTGGATTCCGGAGAAATGTAGAAACACGCGAGGTAATACCGATCCTACGATTTCTCATAGAAGATACGTTAAGGAAAGGCAAACTTACGTTTATAGCATTTGTAGACTTAGAGAAAGCTTTGGACAATGTTGACTGGAATATTCTCTTTAAAATTCTGAAGCTGTCAGGGTTAAAATACAGGGAGCGAAAAGCTATTTACAATTTGTACAGAAACCAGATGGCAGTTTAAGAGTCGAGGGGCACGAAAGGGAAGCAGTGTTTGAGAAGGGAGTGAGAGATAATTGTAGTCTGTCCCCAATGTTATTCAGTCTGTATATTGAACAAGCAGTAAAGAAGAAAAATTTAGAGTAGGAATTAAAGTGCAGGGAGAAGAAATAAAAACTTTGAGGTTTGCCGACGGCATTGTAATTCTGTCAGAGCACGGAAAAGGACTTGCAGGAGCAGTTGAACGGAATAGGCAGTACCTTGAAAGGAGGATATAAGATGCACATCAACAAAACCAAAGTGAGGATAATGAATGTAGTCGAGTTAAATAAGATGATTTTGAGGGCATTAGATTGGGAAATGAGACACTTAAGGTAGCAAATGAATTTTGCTATTTGGGAAGCAAAATAAATGAGGATGGTCGAAGTAGGGAAGATATAAAATGTAGATTGGCAACGGCAAGAAAAGCTTTTCTGAAGAAGAGAAATTTGTTAACATAGAGTATAGGTGTCAGGAAGTCCTTCCTGAAAGTGTTTGTATGGAGTGTAGCCATACATGGAAGTGAAACATGGACTATAAACAGTTCAGACAAGAAGAGAGTAGAAGCTTTTGAAATGTGATGCTTGATGCTAAAGAAGAATGTTGAAGATTAAATGGCTAGATTACATAACTAAACCGAGCGAGGTGGCGCAGTGGTTAGCACACTGGACTCACATTCGGGAGGACGACGGTTCAATCCCGTCTCCGGCCATCCTGATTGAGGTTTTCCGTGATTTCCCTTAATCGTTTCAGGCAAATGCCGGGATGGTTCCTTTGAAAGGGCACGGCCGATTTCCTTCCCAATCCTTCCCTAACCCGAGCTTGCGCTCCGTATCTAATGACCTCGTTGTCGACGGGACGTTAAACACTAACCACCACCACCACCACCACATAACTAATGAGGAGGTACTGAATAGGATTGGGGAGAAGAGGGATTCGTGGTACAACCTCACTGGAGAAGGGATCGGTTGGTAGGTCACGTTCTGAGGCATCAAGGGATCACCAATTTAGTATTGGAGGGAAGCGTGGAGGGTAAAAATTGTAGAGGGAGACCAAGAGATGAATACAGTGAGCAGATTGAGAGGGGTGTAGGTTACAGTAGTTACTTGGTTACTTGGAGATGAAGAGGCTTGCACAGGATAGAGCAACATGGAGAGCTGCATCAAAGAAGTCTTGGGATTGCAGACCACAACAACAACAATAACTATCAGGTTCTTTGTAAATCTGATTCTACTTTGTAATCACCGAAATAACGTCACATATCCCATCAACACGTGACGTTCCATTTCGCTTCTTCCTCCCTTCCTGGGTGCCTCACGTTTTTTTGTCAGACAGTGTATATGGAATGTTTATTAAAGTGCTTATCATCTGTTATTGTGATACAGCTGTGAACTAGTTTGCAGGGAGCAGGTACTAAGAGAGACAGCCTTGCGCCAGTGCAGACGCGCGTGCAGTGGTCGGACATCCCCCCGCTAAGTGCAGCCCCACGCGCCTGCGGCCGCACAGTGTTTCCTTTGTCGCCGGTTCGCCAGTGGATCATTGTCCGCGTGCCACGGCGTGCTAACAGCGGACACGTGCTCGCTCCTTTTGTTCGGCTCGTTATCAGCTCCAAGTAGCCGGCGAACAAAAGCCGACCGCCAAGTGGACTCCCGACTCTTGTCTGTTATGCCAGCGTTTTTTTAGCGCCTGCCTTAAACGGCCGCTCGAGCGCATTCACTCAGCCATTACTCAGATACGTCTTAAGAGCATTCCGCGGAAACGTGTCTCTTTAGGAGCCACAGTATTTCCTTTGTCTTTCTTTTCGTAGCTTCTTGATGAGGATCAGTTATTAACAGGTCGTCATCGAATCATCTTTATACAACACAATACACAATCAGCTCCTTACATTTCTCCAGTGTGTGCAGAAAATTAATTCTTTCATGTCATCCTCTCAGACAAATTTTTCAATGGGACACATGTTCGGCCGGCCGATGTGGCCGTGCGGCTCCAGGCGCTTCAGTCCGGAACCGCGTGACCGCTACGGTCGCAGGTTCGAATCCTGCCTCGGGTATGGATGTGTGTGATGTCCTTAGGTTAGTTAGGTTTAAGTAGTTCTAACTTCTAGGGGACTGATGACCACAGATGTTAAGTCCCATAGTGTTCAGAGCCATTTGAACCAATTTTTGACACATATTCGGGAGAAGCTGGGCTAAGTTCTGTGGTCCGACATTCTGGGTTTGGTTTGATGTGGTTTTACCAAAACGTTTCATCCGATTGGTAGTAAGGTTAGTGAAAGGGATACCGGCTGTTCTTGTCCAACACTTGCTCAGTTGAGCTACTGTTTCAATTCTAGCAGCCTCGATGGAAGCTAGAGACTGAATTAAGATCTTTCCTCCTAAAAGAAACCGTATTTATGTTTACTTAATATATTAGTTTTTGTGGGCTCATTGGAGAGGCAGTGATTTGGGCGCTGTACTTAACATGTACTTCACATAGTAAGTACAAATGATACATACACATATTTACTACAGCACAAAGAAAAGATTACAACAACGACGAAATACTTTTATACAGAAGTAAAGGAAGGTGCAGCAAGGTGAAACCTCTCTGTCGGAAACGTATCATGTAGTGTTTCTTAGATTTAATGTTTTGCCGGCCGGGGTGGCCGAGCGGTTCTAGGCGCTACAGTCTGGAACCGCGCGACCGCAACGGTCGCAGGTTCGAATCCTGCCTCGGGCATGGATGTGTGTGATGTCCTTAGGTTAGGTAGGTTTAAGTAGTTCTAAGTTCTAGGGGACTGATGACCTTAGGAGTTAAGTCCCATAGTGCTCAGAGCCATTTGAACCATTTAATGTTTTTCCGCTCAATATTGGCACATCGAATTATAATTGCGTTTCATGAGTCAACCGTCGAGAAAATTGAGCAGTGGAACGTGTTTATCTCATTATAAATTAGCGGAACGATAGAGACAAATTGCGTTCTTCATCTCTCTAACGTATTTATCTATGCATATTTACGTTCCAAATAAGCCAGCAATATTGTTTATGTGATTTACGTTCTGTGCTTCCACACTTCCCTTCCATCCTTTCTCTCCGTGTGAAAGAGTGAGTGAATGTGAGTGTCTATTTAGTATTTCAATACTAGATAGTATTGTAGCACTTTCCTGTCTGCTGTAGACACAGGGCATCAAACTCATTGGATTCAGGTAAAGCAAAGAGGTTTGTGCTTTCTGAGTAGTCTTCCAACTATCGTTAAGTTGCTGGAGGAAAGAACCCCTCCGGGCACTTCATCTTACCTGTAGTTTCGTTATTCGGGGAGCATGCTAATGCACTTGGAGCTAGACAGCTGGTGGGTGCACATCGTAAATTTAAGAACGAGACCAGGGATTTCGCCTTAGAATACGAACTGTGTAAGCCTTCAAGTCTATCTCAAGTATTCCATTGCAATTTATCTCACAGTGGTTGCCTTAGAATGACATTTAATAAGTTACTTAGAGTAAAACATGGTATATTTTTCAGTTTTGTTACGTTTTTCTGAGACTTACTTTGTCTTAGGGGAACTTGTGGCGTGGAAATGCATTCCACCACGAAATGCTGAAGTTTTGAGAAAATGATTTCTATTAAATGAGAGTGTGCGCGTAAATGTACTTTCATTTCTTGTCGTACATTCATTTCCGTATCTTATGTCGTAAGAACCTTACCAGCTTTTTTGTTTTCTTTTTTAGAGGGGGTGGGGGGTGGAAGCAAACCAGACGTTGTCATAAATTCTTTCTAATCGCGCTCAGCACTATCCAGTTGTATTTTCTATGTCTGAGCCGTGTGATGGTAAATATTCAGAGTAGTTAGATGTGTTAGCGAGATTTGATCGAGATAAACTCTGATTTTGGAGAATTTGCTTCTTTCCTATAGGCCACGTGCACAGATAAGACCGTTGAGCCCTCAGCTCCTCACATTTATCGGTTGCTAATTTCCTTTGCAATTCGTTTGGATATTTCTTATCGTGGCACGTATTTATAAATTTAATTTGCATCATAAATACTTCGAAAATTTGCCTGCGTTCCATGTTGTTAGACCTTGGACCCACATTTTCTTTGTGGATAGACTTGATTTTTGTTTGAATGCTCAGTGCCATTTCATTTTTACTGCAGTTTTAAAGTGTTGTTATGCATGAACCTCGTGGTCTGTAGTTATGTGACGTAGTAATGACTTCAGTCTGAATTCTTTTAGTGTGAACTTAGTGTATGTGTGAATTTATCCTATCCTTCCCTCATTTTGTATCAATTATACTCATGAAATGCCTCAGTATCCAACGTAGTGTTCGCTGGAATGATATCAGTACGTAAATGCAAGCAAAGGCAACTTTAAGTTAACTTAATTCCTTAGCCGTGTTTGATATTGTTCCTTCCAATGTAAATATATCGTTAAAAGTTGATCACTGTTTCTTATGCAACCTCTTTCCTGTTACAATAAACATAGTACATCCAGCACGGCGTTTACCTAAGCGAAATAGTTCTTGTAGGCCAAAACCTTTCATGTTTCTCAATGAGAGTTTAGTGTATGGTGTCAAGGCTTAAGCGCCTGTTACCTTTCACTCTGAAAGAATATGCTTTATGAATAAACTCATTTAAGATGATAAACTGCTGAAAGTAATCAAGTATATGAAGTTTACATCGATCAAATCAGTGATTAATTCTTTATTTATAATTCAATTATCACAGCTTATTTGGATGCCGACCTTGAAAAATTAATTAAATGCGGAACGAACTGTGCAGACCTCACAGTTACCAGTATACATTTCCGTCCACAGTAAATTCCTAATTATACAACAGATAACATTTACATTTACAGTACATTGTCAAAATTTTAACTTCATGTGTTCAGCTGGTAGAGCAGACCATAACATCTATGTCTGAAATGTTTATGGGCACTTGAATGAATTACATACAATTCAGCTCCATTGAGCAAGATGGCATTGGTTTACCCGAGCTGAAGGATATTTGAAACTGTGCAGCTTTAAGGTAACCCACTAACTTACCAATGCAGGCTGCAAAGAGTCCTAACATAGACGTTACCTTTACAAGCGTATCAACTCGTAGGTAAGTTCTACGCTCTGAAGTCACCTCAGTAGACAATTAACCATCATAATCTGATAAAATGGTGCTTCACTGTGGAAAGACAAAGAGTAAGAATACATTGGTTGTGATGGTAAGACACTATACGAAAGCATGGTGGAAGTCCCCTGCAGAAAAATTGAAATATATGTTGCTGCCTCTGAACCCGTCCATAATTTCGAAAGTGTTGCCGGTGTAGAATTTTGTGGACGAACTGACCACTCCATCACGTCCCACAAATATTCGATGGGATTCGTGTTGGGCGATCTGGGTGGCCAAATCATTCGCTCGGATTGTTCAGAATGTTCTTCAAACTAGTACCGAATAGCCGTGGCCCGGTGACATGTTTGGGAATATGAAGTCCATAAATGGGTACAAATGTTTTCCAAGTAGCCGTACATAACCATTTCCAATCAACGATCTGTTCAGTTGGATCAGAGGACACAGTGTATTCCATGCAAACATCGACCACACCATTATGCAGCCACACAGTGGCTTGTTGACAACTTGGGCCTACGTCACGCTGGAACCCTACCAACTAAAACCTGGGCTCATCTGACCAAACCACGGTTTTCCAATCGTCTATGGTCCAACCGATATGGACACGACCCAAGGAGAGCCGCTGCAGGCAATGTTGCACTGTTAGCGAAGGCACTAGCATGGGTTGTTTGTTGCCGTAACCCCTGAACACAAAATTTCGTCAGACTGTCCTAAGAGATATGTTCGTCGTGCGTCCCACCTTGATTTCTGCGGTTATTTAACGCAGTGTTACTTGCTGTTAACATTGACAACTCTACGCAAAGCCGCTGCCGTTGGTCGTTAAGTGAAGGCTGTCACCCACTGTGTTGTCCATGGTGAGAGGTAAACCAGATTTGGTATTCTGGGCGCACTCTTGACACTGTCATCTCGGAATACTGAATTCCCTAACGATATCAGAAATGGAATGTCCTGTGCGTCTAGTTTCACATACCATTCTGCGTTCAGTCTCTTTTTATCCCCGTAGCGCAGCAATTATCACGTAGGGGACCTTTTCACATGAATCACCTGAGTACAAATGACTGCTCCTGCCCTTTTATACTTTGTGTATGTGCATATCGCCATCCCATGTCTTTTGTCATCTCAGTATATATCATTGTCTGTGAGCGAATAACACATATTTCTCTTGCAGCTGTCTTTTGTGCAATCAGTGCTTCCTAAGTGAGGAGTTACTCCAGAAAGTTATTCCATAAGACACTTTTGAGTGGAAATAAGCAAAACGCGTCAGGAAGATGCTACTTTTGCTTCCAAAATTAAAAGTTATAAGAAGAGCAAAAATATCTAAACTTAATTGTTTGAGAAGCTCAGTAATATGCTTCTTCTAACTCAAGTTTCATCAGTATCTACACCCAAAAACTTAGAGCATTCTACTCTTCTTACTGACTCCTGCTCATGTGCTAGATCAATTATTGTTGGTATAAGTCTATCTGTTATGCAGAACTGCATGTAGTGTGTTTTGTCAAAATTTACGGAGACCCGTTTTCAGAGAATCACTTACTAATTCTATGGGAAATATCGTTTCCAGCACTTCTTTTGCTTTCTTTGTAATGGGATTTATTAAATACTAGCATGGTCTGCAAAAGTATCTATTTTGCTTCTTTACGTAGAAGGTGATTCACATAAGAAACAAGAGTTTAGTGATTCACATACCGGATAGGAGTTTACCAAAAACTGACTCCTTTGGGACTCTCTTTGGGGATTTTTTTCGCCAATCATTTAAGTCCTCTATGTTTCCGACATTGTCTGAATTATTGAGCACAACCTTTTGCATCCTGTTACAGACAGGCAGACATTGGTATGTTATTGGCATTGGCTGTTATCTGATGTTCATCATTCCGCAACCTCGATACAATCGTTGCCAATTGAGTATGGTTGCTCGTTGGGCTGTGGAAGGTCACTGCTTGTGCTCAGTGACTTGCCAGCAGGAATTGCCTTACATCATCCCCAGCAGCGAAGTGTTGCACAGTACGAGTTTCACCCTGTTGCGCATCTGCTTAACGTCGGAAAATTTCTCCCTCGGATGTTTCCTTACATTTCTCTCGCCAGCTTGGACTCCTAGATCTATCAATCGAACTATTACCAACTCTTTTGCTGCTGTACAACATACCCTTCGTCTATGCAAAAAGAAATTCATGCCAAAAAAATAACTATTTCAAATGCATTCCCAGGTCTGGATGGAGAACGTCTCCCCACACTGAACATAAGCAACTTATCATTCACCCCCTCCTCCCCACTCCACACTTAGACCTGCACTCGTGTCGGTTTTCGCTACTAATTGTGATACATCTATCTATCTATATCCGGATCCCGCTCCAGTTACTGCCGGCTCTGGGTGCTGACGAGTCCTCTCCATTTGGCTCGGTCCTCCCACCACTTTTCTTCCTCCACTTGCTGCCAGGTCACACCTCTCCTTTCCACAGATATTCTCACTCCCATTTTCCACGGTGTTCTTGGGCGCCCTCTAGGTCTTTTTCCATCCATCATATATTTTGGGGAGTCTATGCCCATGCATCCTCTTAACATGCCCATACCCTCTTAATCTCTTTTTTTTTCAATTTCTTCTCTCATACTTTCTTGTTTAAGGTCCTTTGTAAACTCTACATTCCGTATTCTGTCCATTCTTGTTTTTCTCTAAACTGCTCTGAGAAATTTCATTTCCCCTGCTTGCAGTCTGCTCCAGTCCCTTTCTGTCATTGTCCATGTTTCTTCACCATACGTAACAATAGGGAAGTAATAATTCTTATACATAAGTTTTGCTTTTTCTGAAACTTCCTTATTCCAAATCAGGTGTTTTATTGTTTGGTAGAAATTGCCTCCCTTATACAAACTTCTATTAATTTCGTTGGTTATTCTTCCATCCCTAGATATTTCACTCCCTAAATAAGTGAAACTTTCAAGCACTTTGAGGGGTTCTCCATTCAAGGTAATATTTCCGCTGATCCCTTTCTCTCTTCCAAATACCTTTACTTCGCTCTTACCTTTATTTATTTTTTAATCCATACCTTTTCATTATTTCCTTCCACGCATCAAGTTGTAACTATACATCTACCTCTTTATCACCCCATATTACCATATCATCTGCAAAAATCATCTTTTTATCTTCTTCTTTTACTACATATTTAACTATCCTATTCATTCCCTCTATCACAACATTAAAATGTGCAGGAGATAGAAAACTTCCTTGCTTAAGTCCTTGTCTTATTTCGAAGTATTCAGAGCTCCCCAATGGTGTTATAATTCTATAATTGTGTCCTCTGAACATTGTCTTTATTACATTAATGTATCCATATTCTATATCTATCTTCTTCATTTCTTTCCAGATTCTTTCCCTCTTACCTCATATGCCTTTTGTATGTCTATAAAAACCGTTATCAACCTTTTGTTGTGCTCCCAACTTTTTTCCATCAGTTGACGGATAGAAAACATCAGGTCGATCGTGCTTCTTCCTTTCCTAAACCCATGCTGTTCGTCACTGGCTCCTTTTCTATCTTTTCGCTTATTCGATTTAGTAAAATTCTTTCAAAAATCTTGGCTGTATGACTCATAAGGGTTATTCCTCTGTAGTTTTTACAAAGTCTTTTATTGCCTTTTTTGAAGATGGGAACAATCCTCTCCCAACGAGAGGTATTGTACTATTTCTCCACACACTTGATGGTACTCTACACAGCCACTGCATTCCCACTGGACCTGCTGCTCTTATCATGTCCACTGATACTTCGTCAGGTCCTGGGGATTTGCCCCCATTCATCTTCTTCACAGTTATTTCCATTTCTTCCAATGTAAATTGTCCTAATTCTGCTTTCCAACTTATCTCAATTTCTCTATTATTTGTTGTTTCCTTGTGTCCCTGCTCCTCAGTTCCTCAGTGTTTGACGGTTTCTTAAAATGTTCCTTCCAGAGATCGTTTATATTCACTGGATCTTCAATCACGGTACCGTCCTCTGATTCCATCTTTTCTGGTACTTCAGAAGCCTTCCTTTTATTTTTCATCATTTTATAGAACAATTTCTTATTGCTCTTCACATCTTCTTCAAGTTTTTTGTAAACTCTTCCCATGCCTTTTTCTTTGCTGTTTCCACAATTTCTTTGCACTTCTCCTTTTCCTCTATATATCTTTTATGGTCTTCATCATTTTTAGTTTTCCACCACTTTCTCCATGCTCCATTTTTTCTTCTAACTGCTTGGATTGTGGTATCATCCCACCAACTTGTCTGTCTTACTTTTTCCTTTCCAGATGTTCTACCACATACTTTTTGTGCTGCTTCGATTGAAGTGTCTTTGAATAAACTCCATTCTTTTTCTACATCACAGAAAATTTCTTTTGGAAATTTTTGTGTGATTAATTCTCTATACTTCTCAGCACGTTCACTCTCCTTCAGTTTCCAATTCCGTATCCACATCACTTTCTTCTGTTTTCTGCTTTTCACACACTGATTCATTTTCCATTGTCCCACCAGTAATCTATGGTCTTCATCTTCACTCACACTTGGCATTACCTTCACAGTTGTTATTTTCTCTCCCCATTCCCTGTCTACTGAACATAATCAATTACACTCTTGGTTCTTCCATCCCAACTGTATCTGGTGATAACACGAGTTTCTCTCTTCATAAACCAACTGTTTGCTATTTTCATTCCATTCCTCTGGCACAGATCCAGGAGTCTTTCCCCTTCTTCATTTCTGTCTCCATATCCAAAACATCCCAACACTTGCTCAAATCCCTTACTGTCTTTGCCTACCTGGGCTTAAAATCTCCCATCACTATATTAGCACTCTCTATGTGGTTTTCCAACTCATTTTCAAACTGCATCTTCTTTTCTTCGCTACATCCCACTTCTGATACATACTGTATAAAAACCTTGCACTTGAACACCCCTCTCATCTTGGCGCCTTTTGTTATGCGTCCCGTGTAAGAATCTTACAGTTGTCGCGGCTCTGTCGCCCTTCTCAGCTTGACGCACCAAGCGCCGGCTTGTGTCGCTTAGGCCTTAACCCGGTATGGTGCATTCTGTTCTAGAATAATTCATAATTCACTGGTGGCACTCTGTATTCTCAGGTTAGTCCATTGTAACTGTACCGTTACAATACATAATTCGCTAATGAATTTCGTCATAAATAAATCATTACAATCTGGGAACAACAATGATATCTATACCTATACCACTAGAGAGAAAAATTACCTCTATTATCCTATGTTAAAGCTCTCAATGGAGTTCAATATGCAGCGACAAAAATTTTTGATTATTTGCCCTATAAAATAAAATTCTGACACGTAGCGAAGCAAGCTCAAAAACTAATTTAAAATCATTTCTCCTGGGTAACTCCCTCTATTCCAGTGGCGAAAAATTAAATGAAGTTGCTTGAGTACGACTAAAAATAATAATGTGTTCATTAATGTTAACAATGATTATGTATACATATCCCGTAAATTGACTCGTTCCACATCATTTCGATAAAAGAATCGTTCAAATGATCTATGGAACATCTAACTAACCAAGTAACTAACTAGTAATGACATACACTTTGCCAGTGCGCAGTTTGTCTGAAAATTGGGTTGTTTTGAGAATCAGCCTTATGCAAACACAATTTGTTTATTTTTGTATTTACCCACAAATCTCTCGACACCTATGTGTCGTCTTCGGTGAGTCAACATTTTTTCTGTAAAGTACGATATGAAATTTATAGTAATTTAACTGGTGTAGGCATAAGAATTACTATCTGTGTAATTTACTTTGTTTTGTTTAGACGCTCACCTTAAAATTACATCACTAAATGAGCTGCATTATTATACACCGGTTTTTGTGTTTTTTAAAAATTTTTTTTGCAGCACGTCATCTGCAAACTAACCATGGAGAAAATTAGTGCGTATTTATCCAGAACTGTTTCGTGGGTAGAGGTTATGTGCGCTTCTGTACTTACATTTTTTTGTCCTGTTGCGTGTCTGGGTGGTGCCTTAATCAATGGCTATTTAGGGTACCGTTTCTACACAGTTTTTCACACAATTTCTGCTCACGAGTTCACTTCACGTGCACTTACACAAAATGCGGCGAAACATGATCTGAGGAGACACTTGTGACTCCTTTCTCAGTGAGAAGTGTTATGTTATTGCCGCTGCTCTCTTGTTCATCGTTGGTCTATTGTTTGTTGTGGCGCTAATATGCCAATGTTGAATTTTCGTCAGAACCGGTGTGGTGTGGCTGCAGGGAGAGGGCTGAATATATATATATATATATATATATATATATATATATATATATATATATGTGTGTGTGGAATAAGAGAGAGAGAGAGCTGGAAAGAGGGGTGGAGAGGAAACCAAGAAAACAGAAGGTTTTTTTTGACGCTGTTTGTTATGTTTTATGAACTACACAAAGGCAACTCCCCGCAAAAAACATAACATTCAAACAGCGTCAAAAAATCTTTCTGTTTTTTTGGTTTCCTCCCCACACCAATTTCCAGTTCTCTTATTACACACACACACACACACACACACACACACACATATATATATATATATATATATATATATATATATATATATATATATTCGGCCCAAATCCTGTTTTATATATATATATATATATATATATATATATATATATATATATTCGACCCAAATCCTGTTCAAGTCTGTCACGTTAGAACGTCAAAATCCCGAACTGGTTGGAGGGCCCTGCCCAAACGCTGCAAGCGTTTTCAGTTAGAGAGAGACCCGTGGCCCTTGCTGGCCGAAGGGGACCGCGTATGACAATGAAAGGGATCCTGCTGGTTATCGGAGCTCAGTTCGAAGCGAGGCTAATCACTGAAGACCATTCACTGACATACCAGACCGTCTGGAGACGCGTCAGACAGAAATGGGATACCAGACTACATCTACATCTACATGATTACTCTGCAATTCACATTTAAGTGCTTGGCAGAGGGTTCATCGAACCACAATCATACTATCTCTCTACCATTCCACTGCCGAACAGCGCGCGGGAAAAACGAACACCTAAACCTTTCTGTTCGAGCTCTGATTGCTCTTATTTTTTTTTTTTTTATGATCATTCCTACCTATGTAGGTTGGGCTCAACAAAATATTTTCGCATTCGGAAGAGAAAGTTGGTGACTGAAATTTCGTAAATAGATCTCGCCGCGGCGAAAAACGTCTTTGCTTTAATGACTTTCATCCTAACTCGCGTATCATATCTGCCACACTCTCTCCCCTATTACGTGATAATACAAAACGAGCTGCCCTTTTTTGCATCCTTTCGGTGTCCTCCGTCAATCCCACCTGGTAAGGATTGAAAAGTCCCCTTAGAGAAATTGTACATGACTGTGTTTAAACTGACACACAATATTTTTAGCGCAACGCAATCTGACTTTCAATAATCTCTACAAAAGAATGACCCTAACATTAACCTATACCTTTCACAAATCACCCACGTCACAAAAATCTTCGTTACTCGAACTACTGCAATACAGCGAGCGCCACTACTGCCAGCTAAATAAAAGATTCAAACTACGGAAACCACTAACTACTGATAGGCACAGTTAGAAAATGAAAGATTTTGATAGAGAACAAACAATGTATTTACCTCAATAGTGTTCAAAAGTCTTAATGTATATAGCAGTTCATGATATCCAGTGTTACAAATTTCAAAACTCCACCATCTCTCTCCCCACATCCACCACTGCTGGCGGCTCACCTCCAACTGCGTGCGCAACGCTACGCGCTGTTCACATCCAGCTGCCCAACACTACAATGGCAGACAACAATGCAAACTAGCCACAGACTGCACACAGAACAGTCAGTGATTTTCATACAGAGCGCTACGTGGCGTTACCAGTAAGAAAACCTAAACAGCCTACTTACAGGATCCCACACCGCGCAGCAATATTCTAACAGAGGACGAACGAGTGTAGTGTAAGCTGTCTCTTTAGTGGACTTGTTGCATCTTCTAAGTGTCCTGCCAATGAAAAGCAAACTTTGGCTCGCCTTCCCCACAATATTATCTATGTGGTCTTTCCAACTGAAGTTGTTCGTAATTTTAACACCCAGGTACTTAGTTGAATTGACAGCCTTGAGAATTGTGCTATTTATCGAGTAATTGAATTCCAACGGATTTCTTTTGGAACTCATGTGGATCACCCCACACTTTTCGTTATTTAGCGTCAACTGCCACCTGCCACACCATACAGCAATCTTTTCTAAATCGCTTTGCAACTGATACTGGTCTTCGGATGACCTTACTAGACGGTAAATTACAGCATCATCTGCGAACAACCTAAGAGAACTGCTCAGATTGTCACCCAGGTCATTTATATAGATCAGGAACAGCACAGGTCCTAGGACGCTTCCCTGGGGAACACCTGATATCACTTCAGTTTTACTCGATGATTTACCGTCTATTACTACGAACTGCGACCTTCCTGACAGGAAATCACGAGTCCAGTCGCACAACTGAGACGATACCCCATAGGCCCGCAGCTTGATTAGAAGTCGCTTGTGAGCAACGGTGTCAAAAGCTTTCCGGAAATCTAGAAATACGGAATCAACTTGAGATCCCCTGTCGATAGTGGCCATTACTTCGTACGAATAAAGAGCTAGCTGCGTTGCACAAGAACGATGTTTTCTGAAACCATGCTGATTACGTATCAATAGATCGTTCCCTTCGAGGTGATTCACAATGTTTGAATACAGTATATGCTCCAAAACCCTGCTGCAAGCCGACGTCAATGATATAGGTCTGTAGTTCGATGGATTACTCCTACTACCCTTCTTAAAAACACTGGTGCGACATGCGCAATTTTCCAATCTGTAGGTACAGATCTATCGGTGAGCGAGCGGTTGTATATGATTGCTAAGTAGGGAGCTATTGTATCAGCGTAATCTGAAAGGAACCTAATCGGTATACAATCTGGACCTGAAGACTTGTCCGTATCATGCTATTTGAGATGCTTCGCAACCCCTAAGGTATCTACTTCTAAGAAACTCATGCTAGCAGCTGTTCGTGTTTCAAATTCTGGAATATTCCATTCGTCTTCCCTGGTGAAGGAATTTCGGATAACTGCGTTCAATAACTCCGCTTTAGCGGCACAGTCGTCGGTAACAGTACCATCGGCACTGCGTAGCGAAGGTATTGACTGCGTCTTGCCGCTTGTGTACTTTACGTACGACCAGAATTTCTTTGGATTTTCTACCAAATTTCGAGACAATGTTTCGTTGTGGAACCTATTAAAGGCATCTCGCATTGAAATCCGTGCCAAATTTCGCGCATCTGTAAATTTTAGCCAATCTTCGGGATCTCGCGTTCTTCTGAACTTCGCATGCTTTTTCCGTTGCCTCTGCAACAGCGTTCGGACCTGTTTTGTGTACCATGGGGGATCAGTTCCATCTCTTACCAATTTATGGGGTATGAATCTCTCAATTGCTGTTGCTACTATATCTTTGAATTTGAGCCACATCTCGTCTACATTTGCATAGTCACCCGCATTATAAGTCCCGATAGTCAGCAGTGATGGTCTTCTCATAGCAGGACCCACTTAGTTGTCATCCACGGCACCCTTACAGCACATATTCTACGCAGCGTTTTGTTGCCCATAACAGTAAACCATCCTGAGGTTACATTTCAGCAAGATAATGCCCGTCCGCACACGATGAGAGTCTGTAATGCTTGTCTTCGTGCTTTCCAAACCCTGCCTTGACCAGCAAGGTTGCCGAATCTCTCCCCATCTGAAAACGTTTGGAGTGTTACAGGCACGAACCTAGAGGCATCTCGGGATTTCGACGATCTAACGCGACACTTGTACAGAATCTGGCACGATATCCCTTAGGAGGGCATTCCAAAAGTCTATAAATCAATGTCACAATATCGAACCGAATAACTGCTTGCATACGGTCCAAAAGGGACGGTTTTTTTCTGAAACTGTAATCATTTGTTTGTCTGCACGTGCACATCACATCTAACAATTTCATTCCCATCAGTACAATTCCTTTGTGCATCACGTTCTTTTTTTTTTTTTTTTTTAGTGTGATTTATCTTGGCATGCAGCAAGTCGTTTTCTGTGGCAGGTCTGTGTTAATTCTATGTGAATTGTAACAGGCTACTCGGCATTTCTTCTGTATAATGAACAATGTATTCAAGTTTTTACTAGATCTGATGCCTGGTCTGTGGTATTCCTCCGTTGCTTCAAATAAAGTTGAATTTAGCTGCCTGAAACGCTTGCTAGGAAGAGATGGGAGTCCGGTGACCTCACGGTCGAAACAACAGTGAATTAGCAGATGACACTTTTATTCCAGTTAACAGGGAATCAGGAATAGAAAGTCCAATGAATACCATCGCCATTTCTTTCATCATTCCATTGCCTTCCAACAGCTAGAAAACAACAAAGTTTGTAACGGGTCCGGGTAGAAGTCCCAGTCCAGCGAAGCTTTTCATCTGTCACGTTGCACTGCACTACACTGCAGGATGAAAGACGCATTCCGCCAGAGCAGGGTTCCCCACTTTCCGCCACTGCGTGCCACTGCCACTTGACATTAATTTGAGCGTATCACTGTAGCTTGTTCACATCTTAACGAAACCTGTGGTATGGGTGTGGCCATTTGGGGGTGGGGGGGGGGGGGTGTTGTGGAAGGCTGAATGACGACTCCCGCAGGGGTGAGGAACGTACGGGAGGGGGGGGGGGGGTCATAATTTTCGCCATCTTGCTCATTGCTGGCAACAATCGTGCAGCTTTTGCGTCAAGCTGATCAGCTACTATGTATGATAGAAATGTGACACACACACACACACACACAAGTAATAAGGTTTCGTGTAAGTACTTTTTTACAGAGTATCTTCGTGTTCACTTGTGGTACCTATTTGTAGCAATTAGTATCAATTTAAATTAAGCTGATTCTGATACAAATAATCAATGAGTAAGAGAGGAATTGCATTTAAAAGATTTATCGAACTTTTACATCACGAGGAATATAAACCAGTTATGCGAGAGAGTAGTAATCTGAACGTGGAGTACAGCACAGTAGAGAAAAAAAAATAATTAAAAAAATCACTGGCAGCAGCTACAAAACGCCACGAAAGCTTTAGAATAACAACTTGAAAATCCGATCAAAATATCGCCGACGAAGGGCCAAGGCAACGACGACTAATCAACGGAGGGGCTGGGAGGGTACAGCCCGACTTTCGTGTATCCTGCATGCCGTCCGAAACGAACAATCTGCGGTAAATCCATTACCTTTATCATTGTATGGATGCTAATTTTATCAATGAGTTTTGTCACTAACATTTTGTTTTAAAATTTTTACATTAATTGTCAAACAGTCTGGATCGCACGTCACGTTTTTTAAAATGCGACCGGTTTCGATCACCACATGATCATCTTCAGACCTACAACCGTACTGATGGAGAATGGCTGTGCATAGAGCAGGAACCGCTGAATGACGATGGTCAATTGCCTTTGTCCATCAGTACGGTTGTAGGTCTGAAGATTTCATGATCTTTAATAAACGTTACTTGTGATCTAGACCGTTTTGTAGTTAATTTCAAATATTACAGTGTGATCGCTGATTTCTCCAGTAATGATTTCAAGAATGATTTTACTTATATCAGTACATTGATGATGATGTTTTGTTTTTGGGGCGCTCAACTGCGCGGCCACCAGTTTTTCACAGTTCAATCCAACCATTGTCACGAATGAGGATGAAATGATGAGTACAACACAAGCACCCAGTCCCCGGGCAGAGAAAATCCCCAACACGGCCGGGAATCGAATCCGGGACCCCGTGATCCAGAGGCAGCAACGCTAGCCACTAGACCACGTTGTTGTGGTCTTCAGTCCAGAGACTGGTTTGATGCAACTCTCCATCCTACTCTATCCCGTGCAAGCTTCTTCATAACAATACAGTAAAGCTGCATGTCTGTTGTTGTTGTTGTGGTCTTCAGTCCTGAGACTGGTTTGATGCAGCTCTCCATGCTACATGCTGCATGTCTATCGGGAAAAATTACGGCTGTAGTTATCCCTTGCTTTCAGCCGTTCGCAGTACCAGCACAGCAAGGCCTTTTTGGTTAGCGTTACAAGGCCAGATCAGTCAATCATCCAGACTGTTGCCCTTGCAACTACTCAAAAGGCTGCTGCCCCTCTTCAGGAACCACACGTTTGTCTGGCCTCTCAACAGACACCCCTCCGTTGTGGTTGCACCTACGGTATGGCTGAAACACGCAAGCCTCCCCACCAACGGCAAGGTCCATGGTTCACAGGGTGGGGGGGGGGGGGAGGGGAGATGCGGACTAAATCAGCACACTGACTTCTTGAACACGTACTGCCTGAAATGTCCTTGCGTACCGCCAGTGATAAGTGTACAACCGTGTGGGAGTCCCTGCGCTGGAATGATTCCGTCGTACTGTAAGGCCTTTCCCTTCTGACTGCTGCCAATATAGTGAGGTGGGTAGCCTCATTCATTTACCAACCGTGGTGTCGATAGCCCCGAAGGAATGTTTCCCGTCGTAACCGCTTTCATCTCGAAGTGCGGCCGGCCAGTGGCATGTTGCCGAGAAGGCGAGAAGGCGAACGGAAGGAGGCAGGGTGCGGAGGCCTCTGACTGGGAAAGCGGGCGAAGAAACCGACCGTTAGCCGCGGTCGAGCTGCGCTGCGTGGGTGTGACAAGTCGAGGCGCGCGAGCCGGCAAATTGGGTCCTCCCCTACCCTCCCTCCGCGCCCCCACCCTTTCTCACAGTACCTACAGTGCCGCCTGTGTGGCTGCAGCCGCCTCAACCAGAAGGCCCGCCATCAGCGAACGCTGCAGCCGCTACTGCCGAGAACACAACAAACTCTCCTAGTACCAAGTCACTTGTAAGTACATGGAAGAGCCAGTTGTTCATTGAACAATCCAGTCAAATGTAACCCTAACGAATGACGCATGAGAAGAATATGATTAGAAGAAAAACTGCAATACAGCATGCATCGGAATGTGGACAACAGTAGAATATGAGTCCGGAACCATACTGAGGTGATGCTGGGCATAGCAGGACCGACCCATATCCCGGTTGTACACTTCATTTACTTCAAAAGTGCGATAAGCAATGACATCTCTGCTACTGAAAGCCTCCAGTCTTGCAACGGCTGCTCCTTCCTTCCCAGCCCCTCCATAAAACTGCCTTCACACAAACGTTTTCTAAGCATATTTCGAATTATTAAAAAGTTTTATTAGTACTTTAAACAAAAATGCAGAATTATTGAAAAAAAAAGTATGGAGTGAGGTTTGATACAAGAACTATTTGGGTTCAACTTCTAGCACAGTGGTTCTTCGTAAAGAAACTTACAACTTTCAATGCTTCAGTATTTGTTAGAATTTCATTCGCGCTAAAATAGCGGTAATATATGTCAATGCCGGAGAGATGCGGCACGGAGATATGCGGAAAACATGGTTTGCTAGATATTTGAGGACACCCCCCTTGACAAATAGTTTGTGTACAGATCCTTCGGGACGAGGAAAGACCTTCCTCGGGGTCGCGGTATCCGCAAATTTCCACTTCCAATCCGTCGTGTTCGCGTCTTTGGTTCAAATGGCTATCAGCACTATGGGACTTAACATCTGAGGTTATCAGTCCCCTAGACTGAGAACTAATTAAACCTAACTAACCTAAGGACATCACACACATCCGTGCCCGAGGTAGGATTCGAATCTGCAACCGTAGCGATCACGCGGTTCCATATTGAAGCGCCTAGAACCGCTCGGCCACCCCGGCCGGCGCGAGTACTTACGAAGCCTCCACACATTCATTATTTATGAACAGCATTATCTTTCTTTCAGTATAGTGAAGCCACCATCACATCATTATATAGTTACGCCAGTATTTTCATTTGACGAAACGATTTCAAAAAGCCAAGACATCGAAAAAGGGTTAAGCGTTAGTTGTTGCCACAGCAACTGTGCTGGCGACAGACTTCTCTTCGCTGGTGGTGATTTCTTTATTGCGCAGCTTGAACGAAATGACACCGCAGAAATGACACTGTAACAACAGTGCGGTTATAGAGTCGCGAGCCGGCGAAATGACTCTCATAGATAGAAGATTGGAAGACAAGGGGCAGGAGAGCTCTCGTACCTTTTCCGGGTAGTTCTTAAACCCTATTTTTCGTGTTTTCTTTTTTCTGCCAGTTTTGTCACACCCGCTGTGCCTGCGCCCTTGGGGGGGGGGGGGGGGGGCGACCGGGGCAGCTATCTCGCCATGCCCTGGGTGCGGCCCTGTATGTTCATTATCTCTCAGTATCGCACCATCGTTCACTCGAGACCTGAATCAGACTAATGAGTTACCTCAAGTAGAGGAAGCCAGATGTAGCACGTAGATCCTAATTAAGAAGAAGTCAAATTTCACAGACAAGCTGCCTCTGACGGAAGTAAAGAAAAGTATAGCACACATGAAGCAGACAAAGTGAATCCAATAAAGTATGAGAATAAATCAGTACTTGCTTCACGCATATACTTGCGGTAATCATAAAGATTTTAAAGATTTCATTACCACACATTTAATTTCAGTGGACTGGAAATGACAGCCAACCAATTGCAAAATACAGGTTCACTAGAGCTTGAACTTAATTTTGACACTTTTAAAGCTGTCTCCTTCAGAAGGTGCTGTACGTAGAATCACATATTCTATGTAACCAATGTGGGAGTCGTTGACTCCAGCCGGCCGCGGTGGTCTAGCGGTTCTAGGCGCGCAGTCCGGAACAGCGCGACTGCTACGGTCGCAGGTTCGAATCCTGCCTCGGGCATGGATGTGTGTGATGTCCTTAGGTTAGTTAGGTTTAAGTAGTTCTAAGTTCTAGGGGACTGATGACCACAGATGTTAAGTCCCATAGTGCTCAGAGCCATTTTTTCGTTGACTCCATGTGCGTGTCATCCCACACTGGATATAGATATGTGATTCTACGTACAGTATCTTCTGAAGAAGACTGTTTTAAAACTGTCGAAACAATGGCCAGGGTGTAATAAACCTGTATTTTGCAACTGGTTGGCTATTATTTCTAATCCATTTAAACTCTTCCATGCACAGTTACTGACGCGAAGCCACGATCAAAATACAAATATTACATAATACAGAATATTAAATGCCCGCACCCCAGTGCAGAAGCACATCTCTAGACAGACCAAAACAAAATTGCGCAGTTAAGTAAATGAAGCACTTTGTGGTGGTACAGACCAAAACAAGAAAAAACAGTCCAGTGAACATGGGCTCTTAGCTGCATGCTTTAAGAGTTATAAGCACTTGTTCATCTTCCCTTCTGTGAAAAACATCTCATACTGCAAGCTCGTTGCTATTACGAACGACCTACAGCACGCTGTAAACAAATGAGAACTGTTACTGTGAAATAGCAGAGCTAGCTGTTACATACGATCTGGACTTGCGAGGCATATCTAAAGGAGGTGCCCAGTATCCATTCACAGCAAGGCATGCTTATGTTCAAGGTTCTTAAGAAAGAACTCCAGATTGTTTACGGACGCGCTGGCGGGCACTGACGGCACGTTCCTGCAGTGTTTGTACATCATTAACGGGTCTGCATACACCAAATAGTTCAAGTATCCCTAAAACCAAAAATTCAAGGAATTAGGATCGGGGGGAAAGCAATGGTCAACGTACTGGACCTCCCAGACCGACAAGTTGCCCATTAAATGAATGTGTGAAGTGTTCTCGGACGTTTCGAGAAACATAGGCTGGTGCGCCATCCTGCATGAGCGCATATCCAACCACTGTTTGAACTACGAAGCCAGAGTCTGCCAGTCGCTGGAAAAGATTGTTGAAAAACTGTTCTGCATATTTTTCAGCTTACAGGATGCGTGTTCGACGGTTTCTTCCATTTGGCTGACAATAACAGATGATCATATCTGCCATTTCCCGTGTGGATAAAAGGCTTCCTTTATGCTGATAAATGCAAAGAAAAGACTCCAACACAAAAGAATTTCACGAACTTATCAAAACACAAACCGATTCCAAGAGAATTAATGTAAGCGCTGCAGATATTACACGACCACGATGATGATGGTGATGTTCGGTTTGTGGGGCGCTCAACTGCGCGGTCATCAGCGACAAAGTCGCAGTTTTAACACAATCCAATTTTTTACACAGTCTAATGTAAACACCCCCACCATGAACCATAGACCTTCCCGTTGGTGGGGAGGCTTGCGTGCCTCAGCGATACAGATAGCCGTACCGTAGGTGCAACCACAACGGAGGGGTATCTGTTGAGAGGCCAGACAAACGTGTGGTTCCTGAAGAGGGGCAGCAGCCTTTTCAGTAGTTGCAGGGGCAACAGTCTGGATGATTGACTGATCTGGCCTTGTAACACTAACCAAAACCGCCTTGCTGTGCTGGTACTGCGAACGGCTGAAAGCAAGGGGAAAGTACAGCCGTAATTTTTCCCGAGGGCATGCAGCTTTACTGTATGGTTAAACGATGATGGCGCCGTCTTGGGTAAGATATTCCGGAGCTAAAATAGCCCCCCCCCCCCCCCCCCCCCCCAATTCGGATCTCCGGGCGAGGACTACTCAAGAGGACGTCGTTATTAGGAGAAAGAAAACTGGCGTCCTACGGATCGGAGCGTGAAATGTCAAATCCCTTAATCGGTTAGAAAATTTGAAAAGGGAAATGGAGAGGTTAAAGTTAGATATGGTGGGAATTAGCGAAGTTCGGTGGCAGGAGGAACAAGACTTTTGGTCAGGTGAATACAGGGTTATAAATACAAAATTAAATAGTGGTAATGCAGGAGTAGGTTTAATAATGAATAACAAAATAGGAGTGCAGGTAAGCTACTACAAACAGCATAGTGAACGCATTATTGTGGCCAAGATAGACACGAAGCCCACGCCTACTACAGTAGTACAAGTTTATGTGCCAACTAGCTCTGCAGACGATGAAGAAATTGAAGAAATGTATGATGAGATGAAAGAAATTATTCAGATAGTGAAAGGAGACGAAAATGTAATAGTCATGGGTGACTGGAATTCGATAGTAGGAAAAGGAAGAGAAGAAAACTGAGTGGGGGAATATGGATTGGGGACAAGAAATGAAAGGGGAAGCCGCCTGGTAGAATTTTGCACAGAGCATTACTTAATCATAGCTAACACTTGGTTCAAGAATCATAAAAGAAGATTGTATACATGGAAGAAGCCTGGAGATACTGACAGTTTTCAGATAGATTATATAATGGTTAGACAGAGATTTAGGAACCAGGTTTTAAATTGTAAGACATTTCCAGGGGCAGATGTGGACTCTGACCACAATCTATTGGTTACGAACTGTGGATCAAAACTGAAGAAACTGCAAAAAGGTGGGAATTTAAGGAGATGGGACCTGGATAAACTGACTAAACCAGAGGTTGTACAGAGTTTCAGGGAGAGCATAAGCGAACAATTGACAGGAATGGGGGGGAAAGAAATACAGTAGAAGAAGAATGGGTAGCTTTGAGGAATGAAATAGTGAAGGCAGCAGAAGATCAAGTAGGTAAAAAGACGAGGGCTAGTAGAAATCCTTGGGTAACAGAAGAAATACTGAATTTAATTGATGAAAGGAGAAAATACAAAAACGCAGTAAATGAAGAAGGCAAAAAGGAATACAAACGTCTCAAAAATGAGATCGACAGGAAGCACAAAATGCCTAAGCAGGCATGGATAGAGGACAAATGTAAGGATATAGTGGCTTATCTCACTAGGGGTAAGATAGATACTGCCTACAGAAAAATTAAAGACATATTTGGACAGAAGAGAACCACTTGTACGAATATCAAGAGCTCAGATGGAAACCCAGTTCTAAGCCAAGAAGGGAAAGTAGAAAGGTGGAAGGAGTCTATAGAGTGTCTATACAAGGGCGATGTACTTCTGGGCATTATCATGAATATGGAAGAGGATGTAGATGAAGATGAAATGGGAGATATGATACTGCGTGTAGAGTTTGACAGAGCACTGAAAGACCTAAGTCGAAACAAGGCCCCGGGAGTAGACAACATTCCATTAGAACTACTGACACCCTTGGGAGAGCCAGTCCTGACAAAACACTACCATCTGGTGAGCAAAATGTATGAGAGAAGCGAAATACCCTCAGACTTCAAGAAGAATAAAATAATTCCAATCCCAAAGAAAGCAGGTGTTGAAAGATGTGAAATTTACCGAACTATCAGTTTAATAAAGCACAGCTGCAAAATATTAACGTGAATTCTTTACAGACAATGGAAAAACTGGTAGAAGCCGACCTCGGGGAAGATCAATTTGGATTCCATAGAAATATTGGAAGACGTCAGGCAATACTGACCCTACGACTTATCTTAGAAGCTAGATTAATAAAAGGCAAACCTACGCTTATAGCATTTGTAGACTTAGAGAAAGATTTTGACAATGTTGGCTGGAATACTCTTTTTCAAATTCTGAAGGTGGCAGGGGTAAAAAACAGGGAGCGAAAGGCTATTTACAATTTGTACAGAAACCAGATGGCAGTTATAAGAGTCGAGGGACACGAAAGGGAAGCAGTGTTTGGGATGGGAGTGAGACAGGGTTGTAGCCTCTCCCCAATGTTATTCAATCTCTATGTTGAGCAAGCAGTAAAGGAAACAAAAGAAAAATTTGGAGTAGGTATTAAAATCCATGGAGAAGAAATAAAAACTTTGAGGTTCGCCGATGACATTGTAATTCTGTCAGAGACAGCAAAGGACTTGGAAGAGCAGTTGAAAGGAATGGACAGTGTCATGACAGGAGGGTATAAGATGAACATCAACAAAGCAAAACGAGGATAATGGAATGTAGACGAATTAAGTTGGGTGATGCTGAAGGAATTAGATTAGGAAATGAGACACTTAAAGTTGTTGTTGTTGTTGTGGTCTTCAGTCCTGAGACTGGTTTGATGCAGCTCTCCATGCTACTCTATCCTGTGCTAGCTTCTTCATCTCCCAGTACCTACTGCAGCCTACATCCTTCTGAATCTGCTTAGTGTATTCATCTCTCGGTCTCCCTCTACGATTTTTTCCCTCCACGCTGCCCTCCAGTACCAAATTGGTGATCCCTTGATGCCTCAGAACATGCCCTACCAACCGATCCCTTCTTCTAGTTACGTTGTGCCACAAACTCCTCTTCTCCCCAATTCTATTCAATACCTCCTCATTAGTTATGTGATCTACCCATCTAATCTTCAGCATTCTTCTGTAGCACCACATTTCGAAAGCTTCTATTCTCTTCTTGTCTAAGCTATTTATCGTCCATGTTTCACTTCCATACATGGCTACACTCCATACAAATACTTTCAGGAACGACTTCCTGACACTTAAATCAAAACTCGATGCTAACAAATTTCTCTTCTTCAGAAACGTTTTCCTTGCCATTGCCAGTCTACCTTTTATTTCCTCTCAACTTCGACCATCATCCGTTATTTTGCTCCCCAAATAGCAAAACTCCTTTAGTATTTTGAGTGTCTCATTTCCTAATCTAATTCCCGCAGCATCACCCGATTTAATTCGACTACATTCCATTATCATCGTTTTGCTTTTGTTGATGTTCATCTTATATCCTCCTTTCAAGACACTGTCCATTCCTTTCAACTGCTCTTCCAAGTCCTTTTCTGTCTCTGACAGAATTACAATGTCATCGGTGAACCTCAAAGTTTTTATTTCTTCTCCATGGATCTTAATACCTACTCCGAACTTTTCTTTTGTTTCCTTTACTGCTTGCTCAATATGAAGATTGAATAGCATCGGGAAGAGGCTACAACCCTGTCTCACTCCCTTCCCAACCACTGCTTCCCTTTCATGCCCATCGACTCTAATAACTGCCATCTGGTTTCTGTACAAACTGTAAATAGCCTTTCGCTCCCTGTATTTTACCCCTGCCACCTTCAGAATTTGAAAGAGAGTATTCCAGTACACTTAAAGTAGTAAAGTAGTTTTGCTATTTGGGGAGCAAAATAACTGGTCGAAGTAGAGAGGATATAAAATGTAGACTGGCAATGGACAAGAAGAGAATAGAAGCTTTCGTAATGTGGTGCTACAGAAGAATGCTGAAGATTAGATGGGTAGATCACATGACTAATGAGGAGATATTGAACAGAATTGGGGAGAAGAGGAGTTTGTGGCACAACTTGACTAGAAGAAGGGATCGGTTGGTAGGACATGTTCTGAGGCATCAAGGTATCACCAATTTGGTATTGGGGGGGGGGGGGGGGAGCAGCGTGGAGGGTTAAAATCATAGAGGGAGACCTAGAGATGAATACACTAAGCAGATTCAGAAGGATGTAGGCTGCAGTAGGTACTGGGAGATGAAGAAGCTAGCACAGGATAGAGTAGCATGGAGAGCTGCATCAAACCAGTCTCAGGACTGAAGACCACAACAACAACAATGTAGCCACTGTCACGAATGATGATGATGATGATGAAATGATGAGATCAATACAAATACTCAGTCACAAGGCAGAGAAAATCCCCAAAGCGGTCGGGAATCGAACCGGGGACCCCTGATCCAGAGGCAGCCACTAGGCCACGAGCTTCGATCACGATATTATTGCACTCTGTGGCCTCTATTGGAAACAAACGGTGACTTTACAGTGAACAAGTACAGTGGTGACCAAGGAAAATGCATCCCATTGTGAATGTTTCCAAGACAGTTGTGCATAAACTCAGTTCAGCATGACCTCGTGAAATATCACGATAAAAAGTCACGATAAGCGAACTGAAGCCAGATGCAATAATATTGTGGTCGACTAATAGCCAGAACAGAATATGGCTTACAATAACAACTCTAACACTTGTTTACTTCATGCTGTATCCATGGACAATAACAGAGCAATATGTCCTCATTTGTTTACTGTATTCTGTTCGTAGTTCGCAATAGCAAAGTGCTTGCAGTATAAGGGATGTGTTCCACAGTAGCGAAAACGAACCTGCGTTCATAGCTCTTAAGATACGTAGTTTAGAACCAATGACAGAGGACATTTTTGTCTTGTTTTGTTCCATACTACTATCTCTAAAATAAGGAATATTTTTTTAACAGACTGCATTTTTGCTACACTTATACTGCAATTTGTTAAGTTCATTCTTCATGTGCTACTATACAGAACGTCCGCGCACCAATGGTCATTATTCAGGGATACGACAAACGCTCGTTTGAAGCAAAAATATGCCCTATACCCGATGCTTTCCGAGATAGAATATATTTAATGTACATATGCTTTTGGGCTAGTGTCTTACCCATTACACCTCTTTGATTTTTATATTAGGCAAACCAACGTCGTTGCCTTCATCTCACCTCTTTGCTCGAGATATCTTTCCGCCATTAAACCAGCCCGCTGAACGTGTGATTGTCCTGTTGCGTTTAAGTGAAGCAGTGCGAGGGATGTGTGTGCATCAGAGAGAACAAACAGTTAACTGCGTCAATATAAGTGTTCTATAAAATGCAGCACGTCTACACTAACAAAGAATGTGCATATTCGTGGTGTATGTTCACAGTTTCTGTGATGGTAGTGCTCCAGGTGTTGTCGTAGAATACCGCACGAGCTTTCCGACACTCCGAATTTATGATCGTAGAGAGCTTACCAGAGTTTTCAGCATGTTGGGCGAAAAAGGTATTCTTCCAAGGTCCCATTTTTCTTCTGGCTATATATTTCAACAACTTGTGAAGAAGCAGCAACACATTGTTGAAATGATGCAACTTAATCGTACTACCAACACACGGCGAGTTTCTGCGTGTATAAATGTCCTACGAACATATGTATGACGAACATTACGTGCGATAGACTGCGTGTCCACAATCATCGCATTGGCGACAATGCCACTCGACTTGAATTTCTTCACTGGTTAAATGACGATATTGTCATTTGCTTTCATTAATACTTTTCACTAATGAAGTCGCTTTTACGCGGAATGGAATCGTCAAGACACGAAATAATCATCGATGTTCACCGGAAAATCAACACGCTACATTGGAAACGAATTACCAAGTTCGTTTTCCGATCAATGTTTGGTGCGGCATGATAGGTAACGTGTTGATAGGTTCAGTAATTTAAAAGAGCTAATATACTTTCGTGTTTTGGGGGAATATTTCAAGCGCACTTATCGGTGGTGGTAGTACAATTAAGTGACTATCAAGATCGCTAAAACCTCACGCCATTAGATTTTTGTCTATCGGGTTGGGTGAAGTCTGAGATGTACAAATGGTCGAAAGGTGAATTCGCGAGATGTACAGCTTGGTCGCATCATGGACGCTGCTGCCCGCAGCAAGGAACATGCAGAGGCACTCAGACAAGCATCATAACATGTT
This sequence comes from Schistocerca serialis cubense, assembly GCF_023864345.2. NCBI lineage: Eukaryota > Metazoa > Arthropoda > Insecta > Orthoptera > Acrididae > Schistocerca > Schistocerca serialis. Next base: position 373,440,075 of record NC_064643.1, on the reverse strand, counting down.
CTGCCAAAGTGCACAAATGCACTGAAGTTGACAGAGGGACGTGCTAACATATATTGTGAACTGTACAACAGCTGTAATGTGAACAACAATGTTTAGAGCTGAATGTGTTAAATATGCGCATTTCTCCCTTGGTACTGTGTAAAATGTATGGTTAATGAATATAATTGTTGTACATGTGTAAATCTGACAATGTATTGGATAAGAGAGAAAATAAGTAACAATGTACATTAACTGTGTTCTATATCGGAAACCATTTGGAATAGAGCGGATGGCCATATGAAGTTGGCCGGCCGTGGTGGCCGAACGGTTCAAGCCTCTTCAGTCCGGAACCACGTGGCTGCTACGGTCGCAGGTTCGAATCGTGCCTCGGGCATGGGTGTGTATGACGTCCTTAGGTTAGTTAGGCTTAAGTAGTTCCAAGTCTAGAGGACTGATAACCTCCGATGTTAAGTCCCATAGTGCTTAGAGCCATTTTTGAGCCATATGAAGCTGAATGCGTCAAAGGACTGTTTCTCTTACAGCCCTGAACACCGTGTATGTATTGTATGTTCTTTAAACCTTAATTTAAAAGAGCGGCCTGTTTGACCGATATACTATTTGTCACAGTTACTGCAGTCAGTCCTGTATACTCCAGAGCCATCAAATTTATCATAGTTTTATTCGTAGTTTTAGGGTGTTATTAACCTGAAAGCCACATCTGACATCAGAATTTTTAAAACATTTTTTCTATTTGCAGGGACATTTTGCCGTCAAATTTCTCTTTTGTGTGTGGGCGTGTGTGTGCCTGCTGTTTGTTTAACATTTCTTTAGCCTACTGTAGGAGCGCGTGACGTCATTTATAGAAAAGCCGTTAGCTAACGCTATCTGCTTTAAAATGCTAAGTTCTTTACGTATTTCGTTTTCGTCCAAAGGTAGACGAAGGAGCCGGTGAACCATGGATGTGAAGAAAGCTTCCTTGTATCGGCGAGGATGGCATGAACTGGCATTGATGATACTGTCTGTACAAGTTGGTTTCCTAAAAACTTTCATAGTAGTGAGATCAAGGTAGTTAATGGAGCCATCTTCTTCTATTTCGGTGGTAAAAGTTATTTTTGGGTGCATGCTACCTATCGCTTGGGCGAATGTGTTGACTCTTTCATTGAGTATACATTTGCGGAACAGCACTCTCAAAAGACGCAGAGACGATGGATGTAAGGATGGGAGACCCTCAGTGCCACGGCAGCAGCAGTAGCCGCGGTGAAGTACAGTGGTGACGAGGCCCCGGCAGACGCTGGATGCTGCCTGCTAGCGGCGAGCGGAAGTCGGCTGGACCGGCGTGGCGCCGCCCTGCCGCCCAGACGGCGGCGCCGCCCCTCTTGGCTCGCCTCGCCTCGCCTCGCCTCCTATCCCAGCCGCACGCCTCCCACGGCGTATTAGCCGCGCGCCCAAACAAAGGACCGGCCCGCTCAACACAGACTTCTCTAGGCTGTCCCATATGAGAGAGTGAACCGCGCTTCGGTAGCGAGACGTGGTCAGTCGACATCAAACTGGGAATTAATTGTATGTCGTGTCCCACAAGGTTCCATTTTACGACTCTTACTTTTTCTCGTGTATCTTTCTACAGAAACACCTACTCTGTATGAGAAACTGAACTGCACGTCGATAGATGTGATCAATCATAATCTAATGAGGCATGGTGTCACTCAAGGTTCCATGTTAGGGCCCCTACTTCTCATGTATCCTTCTAATGAAAGTCTTCATCTACACTCTGCGAACATATATAGCCTATTCCGCATGACAGAGTGAGCCATGCTTCAGTATCGAGATGTGATCAAACGTCATCTAATTTCGAACCAATTACATCTGGTGTCCTACAAGCCTCGAAGTTAGGGCCTGTACTTTTTCTCGTATATCTTCTTACAGAAATGTATATACAACAACACTCTGTAAATGTCTGCAGCCCGTTCCGAATAACAGTGCAAACTGCGCAACGCTATCGCGATTTTGATCAATCGTAATCTAACTTGGATCTAATTACAAGTGATTTCCCACAAGGTTCCCTCTTATGGCCCTTACTTTTTATTGTGTACCTTTCTACATCTATGTCTACAACTACATTCTGCAGACGTCTGCTGCCCCTTTCACATGGCAGAGCAAGCCGGGTTTCAGTATCGAGACATGATCAACCATCATCTAACTTTGAACTAATTACATGTGCTGTCCCACAAGGTTCCATCTTAGGGCCCTTGCTTTTTCTTGTGTATCTTTCTATATCTCTGTTTACAAGTACTCTCTGCAAACTTATGCAACAAGTTCTGCGTGATACAGTGAGTTGCTTTGGGGATTGAGATGTGATCAGTCATTATCTAACTTGGAACTAATTGTATGTTCCACAAGGTTCCATCTCAGGGCTTTCACTTTTTACTGTGTTTCTTTCTACGTCTAAGTCTACAATTACGTTTTTCAAACATCTGCAGTGCATCCTGTGTGAGAGAGGGACGTGCACGTCGGTATGGACACTTGATCAGTCATTATCTAACTGGGAATTAATTACTTGTAGTATCGCACAAACCTCCACCACATGGCATGTTTTCTTGTGTATCTTTCTAAATCTATGCTCTGCGTACCACTGTGAAATTTATCGCAGAGGTTACTCGCCATTGTAATTCTTCTGGAGCATGGAAAGAATGATTATTAAAATGTACTTCTGTGTACGCCTAAATTAGTCTAATCTTGTCTTCAGTATTCCTATGGCAGCGATGCCTAGTATGCCGTAATATTTCCTTGATTTCTCACATAAAGCAAGCTCTTCAAACTTTTAAAGTAAGTTTTCACAGAATAGTTTGCATCTATCTTCAAATGTCTGTCAGTTCAGTTTTTTAGCATCTCCGTAATGCAACCCCATCATTTGACCATGTCCGCTGCCCTTCTTTGTATAAGCTCAATTTCATCTGTAATTATTTATGGATCCCATGCACTTATGTAATACACAGCATGTGTCGATCGAGAATGTTTTAAGCAGTTTGAACAACAAGCGTTACTTTTTTGCTGTTCTAATGTTGGTGGCTGTACCCTGTGTTCAGTTTCTCCTCAGTGTCATCTTGCAACAATATAGTACAAGACCGAATGCTGCCCTTTTTCCATGATCTAACTTGGTATAGTATCCGACTATTACCCTAGCAAGCACGTTGTTTAGATCTCTCACCCACTGAACATATTTGGCTGTGGATATCAGTGGGAGTGATACACTACCGTTTACCAGCCAGTTCGATCGACAAATTCCGGTATAGAGTTGATGCGCCACGGAATTATGCACCCGTATCTGTCATCTAAGCCAACCGCCTCGTCATAGTGGTAGCACCAGTTCCCGTCACATCACCGAAGTTAAGCATTAGATGACGATCTGGCTCTACTCGGTGCTGTTGGCAAACGGGGTGCACTCAGCCATTGTGAGAACAATTGAGGAGCTACTTGCTTGAAAAGTAGCGGCTCTTTTAACGAAAACTGACAGCGGCCGGGAGAGCGGTGTGCTGATCACATACCCGTCCATATCCTCATCCAGTGACGCCTCTCGGCTGAGGATGACACGGCGGTCGGGCGGTAGCATTGAGCCTTCTGAGGCCTGCTCAGACGGAGTTAACCTGTCATCCAAGCTCAGTTTGACTGGATGCCCAACCCTAGTTGAGCCTTATTGTTGCAAGGGATGCAACTCTGTTGTACTGTATTTCGCATCCTCTATACTACGAAATCAGCTACCAATTCAGTCATGAGCTATTCTTACTGTACTGTACACACACAATGCATAAAACTTCGCTATATATATCACTGTAGGTCCACCTTGATGCAAAACAATTTCGCTTAATTTCTTCTCAAAAATAGTTTCAGCGAAAATTTCGTCATCATCAGTGGGTTTCTTATGTTTTGGAAATTTATGGTAAGTTCCTATGGGACCAAACTCCTGAGGTCATCAGTCCCTAGGCTTACACCCTACTTGATCTAACTAGTTTACGCTAAGGACAACACACACACCCATGCCCGAGGGAGGACTTGGACCTCCAAGGGGGGGGGGGGGGGGGTGAGCCACGCGAACCGTGGATAGACGCCTCAGACCACGCGGCTACCCCGAGAGCCCGAGAGGCTGGGTTTCTTTATTTTAAAACATGCAAGCTTAGCATCGTTACCGAACATTACAAAACGATATTCCATGTGATCTCTGGTTCCAGGTAATAAACGGTGTGAATAGTTTTATATTACATTTTACATTTGTGGCACTGCTTTTTTTTATTTGTTCCCGTTTTTCCAACATATTTTCTATGTTTTTGCCTTTCTTTCGGCATACAGCGCGTCATCTACAACGCTATGAGTGGCTGTCACTAATAAAATATGTAAAATGTACACTTACATACACCAGTGTTATTCTGTCTGGAATTGCATCAGTCTTGATGATAGAATTCTGGTGGGTACTAGATTGTAACGTAATCTCTCATGTAGTCACGTTCGTTGGTCAAAATGGTTCAAATGGCTATGAGCACTAAGGGACTTAACTTCTGAGGTCATCAGTCAAATGGTTCAAATGGCTCTGAGCACTACGGGACTTAACTTCTGAGGTCATCAGTCCCTTAGAACTTAGAACCACTGAAACCTAACTAACCTAAGGACATCACACACATCCCTGCCCGAGGCAAGATTCGAACCTGTGACCGTAGCGGTCGCGCGGTTCCGGACTGTAGCGCCTAGAACCGCTCGGCCACCCCGGCCGGCGGATCAGTCCCCTAGAACTTAGAACTACTTAAACCTAAATAACCTAAGAACATCACACACATCCATGCCCGAGGCAGGATTCGAAACTGCGGCCGTACCGCTCGCGCGGTTCCACACTGTAGCGTCTAGAACCGCTTGGCCACTTCGGCCGGCGTTCGTTGGTCGGCTTATAGTTGCCCAACACATATAGAAAAGCATAACTGAACAACTTGGCAGCAAAACGAAACATTACGTCATTTTGCTGTTCGGTTGTGTTGTGAACTGTGTCATCGCGCATCGCAACTAGTTTTTGAAATACGTAGCGGGAGTTCGGACGACTTCTGGTCCTTACTTTGGTCGCTGCGTGTGATGGGGGAGTGATGATGATGAGTGTGTGTGTGTGTGTGTGTGTGTGTGTGTGTATGTGTCTTTTGCTTCTGTTCCGTGTCCTGTGTCAGTTCGCTTAAAGCAGTAAGGAGTGCGTCGTTGCTAAGTGTTGTGTTTTTATTTATTACGTTTTTGCGTTTCACTGTATTTCTTTTCTTCTGTTGTTAGTTTTGGGTGTAAATTGGTGCTGTGTTTCAGGATGTGAAGATCAGTTTCGATATTTTTGGGGTGGTGATTCTTATTTATTAAGTCACAGAGAAAGTTTCGGTATTTTCTATCCTTCCCGGCATTGCGGTTTTGAAGTGCAGCAGCGCATTTAACGGGAAGCGCACGTGTCTGGAGCCTGAAGAAGAACCTAGAACGCCACACACCATGATCAGAGAATTCGAAAATAATGGATTCACCGATATTAAGTTGATGGGATAGAAGGGGAAAGATACCCCTCTAACATTCGTGGTTCCGTTAAACACAACCGTATTTGTTCATTCCAACACCCCACCTGCCTCTGTGTAATTTATTGCAATAACTTTGCGGGGTGTTTTTACACGAGACCAATAAATCAGCACGTCTAAGTGAAACTCCGGTGCCGTTTTGCCCGACCCTGAGGAGAAACCGACCCGAGCCACCGATCGCTGGCTCGCGTACCCTGCTGAACCGCCAGCGCCAATTTCCTCGCATGACTGGGAACACTAAACACGATGCCCGTAAACTTTCGCGGCGCAGGCGTGCGGCGTTATTAAGATGTGCCGATACGTGCCCGCACTGCAAACGCTGTTTGGCTTGCGCTCCGTGGAATTAATCACTGCAGAGCGATTTATTGCTTTCACCTTGCGAGGCGCATTCACTCAGTTTACGGATAATTATTACTGTTTGCATCCTAAGCTGTCGTATTTTAACACTCTAGTACATGTTAAAAGTTCCTTCTGACGTACGCTGCTTGATAATTAGAAAATGAGAGGTGCAAAATAGGCAGGTTGCTCAGGTAGAGCCCTTGTGCAGATACGCTATTGGATTTTATTGCCCGTTAAGCGTTCTGGGAATCCAGCGTAGACAACGTGTTGCTCTCTGCATGGCTACGCTGTGTACGTGTGTAAAGTATTAATTATTATCTCGAAAGAATAGTTAATTAATTGTCCTTTGTTTGCAGGTGAATGAGTGCAATCCTTGTACACACTGAAATTCCGACGTCACAGTACCCCAGCAGGCCACTAGAGGGGCTAAAACAAGATGATGCAGCTCATTGTTAAAGTTTGCAAGATTTCATTTATCAGTGAGACGCGCCATCTTGTTTTGGACCCCTAGAGGCGTTCTAAGGTACTGTGACTTGCAAGTTTCTTTGAGTACCAGAACTGCACTCATTTGCCTCCAAACAAAGAAGAATAAATTAACTGTTCTTCGGAGATGATAATTAAAACTTCACGACTGCCCCTAATGCATTACTAGATGGCATACTTCCAGCATCTTGGCTGTACCTTTAGATAACACTAAATCTTTCTCCATTCAGTCATATGACTGTGGAACAAATCACCCAGTAACCTGTATTTTACCCAAAATGATTCTGTATTCAAAGGAGACTAAAGCTTTTTCTGTTATCGCTGATGCAGCAACCCCTCTCGGGCATATTCCAGCTCTTGTTTCTGTTTAATAGGAAACGAGTGTCTCTAGCACACTGTAAACTATCTATGCTTCTCTCATTCTTCTCTGTTTCTGTTTTCTTCTGTCCATCACATCTACTAATGTTATCCTGTTCCCATGACCAGTCAGCTTCTTTTCTACATTCATTCCTTCCGTATTCTAGCCTCACATTTCTTTTAGATGTCATAACTCACATCTTATATGAATTTAGGGAGGTAACTGCTTAATGTAACTTCAATACGACAGGAGCTTCTTAAATTCCAAACGTTCATTACTATAGATCATCATCATTATTATTATTATTTACTGCTAATGTACTGCCGGCCGGGGGGGCCGAACGGTTCTAGGCGCTACAGTCTGGAACCGCGCGACCGCTACGGTTGCAGGTTCGAATCCTACCTCGGGCATGAATGTGTGTGATGTCCTTAGGTTAGTTAGGTTTAAGTAGTTCTAAGTTCTAGGGGACTGATGACCTCAGAAGTTAAGTCCCATAGTGCTCAGAGCCGTTTGAACCACTTTTTTGCTAATGTACTATACAAACTGAAATGTTGACTCAGTAAGGATGTCTGGTTCGAAGTAAGAGATGGCTTAAAAGTCCTAATCTTGCCAGGTGGAATAAAAAAATAAATAAATTACAAAAGACACTGGATTTTCTACAGACGGATATGGAGTCAAGATCCCAGCCGTCCCCAGGTTCCTTTCAAAGATCATCTTCAGTCTCTACATCTACATCTACATGGTTACTCTGCAGTTCACATTTGAGTGCCTGGCAGAGGGTTCATCGAACCATTTTCATACTACTTCTCTACCATTCCACTCTCGAATCGCGCGTGGGGGAAAGGAACACCCAAATCTTTCCGTTCGAGCCCTGATTTCTCTGATTTTATTATGACGATTTCTTGCCTTTCTTTTTTTAGTCATCAGTCTTCTGAATGGTTTGATGCGGCTCGCCACGTATTCCCCTCCTGTGCCGACCTCTTCATCCCAGAGTAGCACTTGCAACCTACGTCCTCAATTATTTGCTGGATATGTTCCAATCTCCCTTCCTCTATAATTTTTGCCGTCTACAGCTCCCTCCAGTACCGTGGAAGTCCTGATCTCTTAACAGATGTCCTATCATACTGACCCTTCTCCTTGTCAATGTTTTCCACATATTCGTTTCCTTTCCGATTCTGTGCAGAACCTCCTCATTCCTTACTTATCAGTCCACCTAATTTTCAACATTCGTATGTAGCACCAAATCTCAAATGCTTCGATTCTCTTCTGTTTCGGCCGCGCTGAGTGGCCGCGTGGTTTGAGCCGTCCTGCACGGATTGCGAGGCTCCTTTCGCCGGAGGTTCGAGTCCTCTCTCAGTCATGGGTGTTCGTGTTAATCTTAGCATAAGTTAGTTTAAGTAGTGTATAAGTCTACGGACCGATGACCTACGCAGTTTGGTCCCTTAGGAATTCACACACATTTGAACATCTTCTGTTCCGGTTTTCCCGCAGTCCATGTTTCACTACCATACAATGCTGTGCTCCAGACGTACATTCTCAGAAATTTCTTCCTCAAATTAAGGCTTATGTTTGATACTAGTAGACATCTGTTAGCCAGGAATACCCTTTTTGCCAGTGCTAGTCTGCTTTTGATGTCCTCCTTACTCTTAACGTCATTGGTTATTTTGCTGCCTAGGTAGAAGAATCCCTTAACTTCATCTACTTAGTGAACATCAATCCGAATGTTAAGTTTCTCGCTGTTCTCATTTCTGCTACTTCTCATCACTTACATTTTTCTTCGACTTGCTCTCAATCCATAGTCTGGGCTCATTAGACTGTTTATTCCATTCAGCAGATCATTTAATTCTTCTTCACTTTTACTCAGGATAGCAATGTCATCAGTGAATTCTATCATTGATAACCTTTCTTTTAATTCCGTCATTGCTTCTTCGATGTAAATATTGAACAATAGGGGCAAAAGACTACAACCCCGTCTGACACCCTTTTTTATCCGAGCACTTCGTTCTTGGTCATCCCTCTTGGCTCTTGTACATTCCCGTCTCTCCATATAGCTTACCCCTACTTTTCCCAGAATTTCGAACATCTTACACTACTTTACATTTAATGCTTTTTCTATGTCAACAGATCCTAAGAATGTGTCTTGATTTTTCTTTAGTCTTGCTTCCATCATCAACCGAAACATGAGAATTGCTTCTCTCATGCCTTTACCTTTTCTAAAGACAAACTTGTCGTCATCTAGCACATCCTCAGTTTTCTTCTTTATTCTTCCATATATTATTCCTGTAAGCAACTAGGATGCATGAGCTGTTAGTCTGATTGTGCGATATTCTCGCATATGTCAGGTCTTGCAGTCTTCAAAATTGAGTGGATGATAGTTTTCCGAAAGTCAGATAGTATATCGCCAGATTCATACATTATACATACCAACGTGTATAGTCATTTTGTTGCCACTTCCCCCAATTATTTTAGAAATTCTGATGGAATGTTACGCAAACTTTCTGCCTTATTTGATCTTAAGTTCTCCGACGCCCTCTTAAATTCTAATAATGGATCCCCTATCTCTTTTAAATCGACTCCTGTTTCTTCTTCTGTTACATCAGAAAAGTCTTCCCCCTCATAGAGGACTTCAGTGTACTCTTCCCCCCCTATCCGCTCTGTCCTCTACATTCAGCGGTGGAATTCCCGTTGCACTCTTAATGTAACCATCCTTGGTTTTAATTTCACCGAAGCTTGCCTTGACTTTTATGTATGCTGAGTCATTTCTTTCTCGATTTCTTCACATTTTTCATGCAGCCATTTCGCCTTAGCTTCTCTGCGCTTCCTCAGCGACTTGTATTTCTGTATTCCTGAATTTCTCTGAACACTTCCTTCTTTCGCCGATCAGCTGAAGTATTTCTTTTGTTACCCACGGTTTCTTCGCTGCTACTTTCTTTGTACCTATGTTTTTCTTACCAACTACTGTTATTGCCTCTTCTAAAGATGTCCACTCCTCTTCAACTGTACTGCCTACTTAGCTATTCCTTATCTGTATCTGTAGCCTCAGAGAACTTCAAACGTGTCTCGTCATTCCTTAGTACCTCCATATCCCACTTGACTCTTCACGTCGAATCTCAAACTTCAGCCAACTCTTCACCACTACTAAATTGTGGCCTGAGTCTATAACTGCTCCTGGGTACGCCTTACAGAGTATCTGATTTCGGAATCTCTGATCATGATGTAATCCAACTGCCAACTACCCTATCACCCGGTCTTTTCCAAGTAAACCTCCTGCTCTTGTGATTCTTGAACAGAATATCCGTTATTACTAGCTAAAATTTATCACAGGACTCAATTAGTCTTTCTCCACTCTCATTCCTTGCCCCCAGCCCATTTTCTCCTGTAACCTTTTCTTCTACTCTTTTCCCTACAACTGCATTCCAGTTACCCATGACTGTTAGATTTTCATCTCCCTTTACGTACTCTATTACCTTTTCAGTATGCTCATATACACTCCTGGAAATGGAAAAAAGAACACATTGACACCGGTGTGTCAGACCCACCATACTTGCTCCGGACACTGCGAGAGGGCTGTACAAGCAATGATCACACGCACGGCACAGCGGACACACCAGGAACCGTGGTGTTGGCCGTCGAATGGCGCTAGCTGCGCAGCATTTGTGCACCGCCGCCGTCAGTGTCAGCCAGTTTGCCGTGGCATACGGAGCTCCATCGCAGTCTTTAACACTGGTAGCATGCCGCGACAGCGTGGACGTGAACCGTATGTGCAGTTGACGGACTTTGAGGGAGGGCGTATAGTGGGCATGCGGGAGGCCGGGTGGACGTACTGCCGAATTGCTCAACACGTGGGGCGTGAGGTCTCCACAGTACATAGATGTTGTCGCCCGGAAGGTGCACGTGCCCGTCGACCTGGGACCGGACCGCAGCGACGCACGGATGCACGCCAAGACCGTAGGATCCTACGCAGTGCCGTAGGGGACCGCACCGCCACTTCCCAGCAAATTAGGGACACTGTTGCTCCTGGGGTATCGGCGAGGACCATTCGCAACCGACTCCATGAAGCTGGGCTACGGTCCCGCACACCGTTAGGCCGTCTTCCGCTCACGCCCCAACATCGTGCAGCCCGCCTCCAGTGGTGTCGCGACAGGCGTGAATGGAGGGACGAATGGAGACGTGTCGTCTTCAGCGATGAGAGTCGCTTCTGCCTTGGTGCCAATGATGGTCGTATGCGTGTTTGGCGCCATGCAGGTGAGCGCCACAATCATGACTGCATACGACCGAGGCACACAGGGCCAATACCCGGCATCATGGTGTGGGGAGCGATCTCCTACACTGGCCGTACACCACTGGTGATCGTCGAGGGGACACTGAATAGTACACGGTACATCCAAACCGTCATCAAACCCATCGTTCTACCATTCCTAGACCGGCAAGGGAACTTGCTGTTCCAACAGGACAATGCACGTCCGCATGTATCCCGTGCCATCCAACGTGCTCTAGAAGGTGTAAGTCAACTACCCTGGCCAGCAAGATCTCCGGATCTGTCCCCCATTGAGCATGTTTGGGACTGGATGAAGCGTCGTCTCACGCGGTCTGCACGTCCAGCACGAACGCTGGTCCAACTGAGGCGCCAGGTGGAAATGGCATGGCAAGCCGTTCCACAGGACTACATCCAGCATCTCTACGATCGTCTCCATGGGAGAATAGCAGCCTGCATTGTTGCGAAAGGTGGATATACACTGTACTAGTGCCGACATTGTGCATGCTCTGTTGCCTGTGTCTATGTGCCTGTGGTTCTGTCAGTGTGATCATGTGATGCATCTGACCCCAGGAATGTGTCAATAAAGTTTCCCCTTACTGGGACAATGAATTCACGGTGTTCTTATTTCAATTTCCAGGAGTGTACTTTCTCTATCTCTTCATCTCCAGCTTGCGACATCGGCGTGTATACCTGAACTGTCGTTGTCGGTGTGGTTTGCTATCGATTCTGATATGGACAACCTTATCACTGAACTGTTCACAGAATCACACTCTCTGCCCTACCTTCGTATTCATAACGAATGCTACGCCAGGTACACTGCTTTATGCTGCTGTTGGGAGCTACCCTACGCTCATCTGATCAGAAATCCTTGTTTTCTTTCCATTTCACTACACATTTCACTTCACAGACTCCTACTATCTCTAGCTTCAACCTTTTCATTCTCCTCTTCAGATTTTATTGCTTCCCTTTCACGATCAAGTGTCTAACATTCCGCGCCTCGTCTCGTACAAGGTTATCCTTTCGTTGGTTATTCAGTCTTTTTGTCATGGTCACTTCCTCCTTGACAGCACCCTCCAGCAGATCCGAAATGGGAGCTAGCCCAATGCAAGCTTGGGGGGGGGGGGGGGGGCTATCCCAGTGGAAGCTTATGCTTCGTCTCAAATGACCACGTCTTCATCGTGGCATTAATTGCTCATCTTCTTTTCCTCACTTTGGGTGTTGCAGTTTGATCTCATAAAGAGTGAAGTAACGAACAAGTTATCGTTGCAGACCCACAAGCAAAATTACTCTAAGATGCTTGTGTTAATTATTATCTCATATATTATAAGCAAATAAAACTTTTCGAAATCAATATTTCTTGTGATAGTCATCTTTTACCTTTCCCAATGTTTTCCGTTTCAGGTCCATTTGATCTTTGTCCTCAAAAGAGAGATAATAATGGTTACGTTTCTCTGTTTTAAAATACACGTTTCTTTCTTGCAGTGGTAGACCTAGATGAGCATAAGTGACGAGAGGAGCACGATATTAATCAACATGAAGTTAATGACAAGAAGTTTATTACTTGTGTATTTTAAGAGTAGACACAGATTTTTTTTTTTCCTTGATGACTGAAAGGGAATTGTATCAGCTCCGTGTTGATCACGTAACAATAGGTACTCATAATTTGAAACAATCAAACCATATTGCGCTGAACTGAGTTTGGTCATATACTTTTTGATATGCATAAATTATTTCTTTTTGTGGAAGATACAAGTGTAGGAATGAAGAGTGGTACCAGTCCTCTTACTGAAAAGGCAACTAGCGAAGTATTTGTTAATATCAACGGATTGTTCAGGGCAAGTAGATTATCGTTAAATTATGACGAGATTCGGTAGAGTAATTCTCAAAGAACTCCACAACCCACAAAAAACTATGCTCTAACACTGAGACACAAGAAGCAGAGTATGTTAAGTTTTTGAACCAACAGATATCAACATTAACTGAAAAACAAAACACTTAGATTAATGAAGCACTTTAATTCAGGTACATTCGCAGTTCGCACAACTACTGCTAGAGATGATCTAAAAATGAAGAAACTAGTTTATTTTGCGTATTTTCAGTGATCAGAGAGTTACGGCATAATTTTTGCGGATACTTGACTTGCAAGACTAGTACTCTTCAGACCAGAGATGCATGTTATGAGAACTACACAAACTGATAAAACATGATAAAAGGTATTCCATTAGGTTGAGGTCGAGACTCGAGGCAGGCCAGTCCGTTTCAGGACTGTTATTGTCCACAAACCATTGCCTAACAGACGCCGATTTACGATGGAGAGCAATGTAATGCTGTTGCAGAAATCATCGTGTCCAAATTGCTCTACTGTACACAGTACCCAATGCTGTAAACTGTGGTCATATCTTTCACATTCAGTGTTTGCTTAACCGCAATAAGGGAACCAAAACATAACCAGGAGAAACACCCCCATACAGTAACACCATCTCTTCTGTATTTCACTGTTGGCATAACACATGATGGCACGTGATGCTCTCCAAGCATTCAGCAAACTCAAAACCTTCCATCGGAGTGCCACAGGCTATTGCGTCATTCAACACTCCAAATCACTCTTTTCCATTCGTCCACTGTCCAGTGGCGTCGCTCTTTGAACCACCTCAAGCATGGCTCAGCACTGACGACAGAAATGCGTGGCTTATGTCGAGCTCTTCGACCATTGTACCTCATCCTTTGTAACTCCGTATGCACAGTAATTGTCCTACCTAGACTGCTGGTAGCACTACGAAACTCAGGAGTGATGGTTAAAATTCTTGGTGAAATCTTCAGCTATCATTTATTTTGCACAGTTCGCTACTACTTTCGGTATGTGACGGTTATCAAGCTTTTCTGGCATAAACGGCAGGAAAGTTATACCATAATTTTTCTTTCTGCTAATCTCATGCGATTTTCGCAGCCATCCTCTGCAATGTTCGACGGTCCCTGTCCATCAGTACAGGAGGTCTGCTTCGTCTTCGCTCAGTTGTAATTGTCCCTTCACGTTTCACTTCATAACTTGATGGATTTGTTACTCAGGTGACATCCAATGATTAGTCCACATTCGAAGTCGCTCAGCTCTCCTGACTGAGCCGTTGTGCTATTACTGCTTCTCTACTGACAACACAATACTCCTCGCCTCCTTTTATACCGGCAGGTCCTCCTCTCGTGATATCTAATAGTCACTTCTTCATTACATAGACGCGTCCAGATACTTCTGAAGAAACAGTGTGTAGCTCGTATTAGTTCTAGGTCATCGTTCAGAGACATTTTTAGAATCCTTGCTACTCTGACAAAGGCTTCAGGATCAGATATTCATTAATATCAGTTGTTATCAATAGTCCTCTGCTCGCAAAAATATGCAATACTATTTTAACAGTAACTTCTACAGAGACTTCGACTAGTACACAAATATGTCAGGTACATAGCTACACATGTATTTAACAACTTAAATGTCCTACCGATAACTGAGTGGTATTGAAAATAATTATATGAGGAAGGTTCACGTGCCGTGCCTGGATGGCTCAGGATAAATACTACACACAGCGAGCTAGCGCAGTCAACTTGAGACTAGGCCATACGAGGGCGATTGTGACGACCCTTCCACAGAGAAATTCACACTACGTAAAAAAATCAGTGCAGAACTAACGTGGGAATAACACGTAGAATGGAAGTAGCTGTTAGGTAGTTTGTGCAGAACGGCGATCCGCTTAAAATTCCCCACAATGTAATGGAAATGTCAAATGAAAGAGGAAGATTACAGTTTATAAACATTAGGGCAAAATGTGCTGCCATCTTCCTGCGAAACATGCTTCATCAACGTCAACACCTACAAAGCAGCCTTACAAACTACATCATCAAAGAGATAGAGCTGCGAAGCAGAGAACCGCCAATTGGTGTAGCCCATATCAGCCCCATCTTAGAGGCCTACGCACATACAGAACAATGAAATGCAAGAAATCCAACAACTAGGAAGATATAAAATGCAATATGCCAACAATATACGAAAAAAGTTGGAATTGAGAATACCTGCAAGGACTGGAAAACGATATGGGCATGTATCCATAATCCACTGACCCAAAAGCACGATCTCTGTAGCACAGGATCATCCACCAAAAGATTCCCACAAATAGCAAACAACATAAAACAGAGTTTAGCCGCTCGTTAATTTGTACTCGCTGCAACCTGGAGTATACGATATGTCACCGCCTAACACACTTTAGAGAAGCCTGAAATCTGACAGTCGACTTGACAATCATAACGTGTATTTCTCCATCCATGTACAACTCAGAAGCATTCTACACACATTAAAAAAAGTTCTGCATCACCCCTGTTCCCAGAATTCCTGAAGATAGACGTTGACTGTGGATATCCTATCACAGACACAGTCCCTTTGACTGTTCAGAGATGTCACTAAACCCGCCCAAAGATGTAAACAACCATGCATGAGCAGCGTCTATTAGACGGAGGGAGTTAAAGTCATTCCACCAGGAGGGAGTTACACGGCTCGTGTTGTTTGTAGTTCAACCATGCCTAGACAGTCAATACCGCGGTTCGATCGCGTCCGCATTGTTACTTTGTACCAGGAAGGGCTCTCAATAAGGGAAGTGTCCAGGCGTCTTGGTGTGAACCAAAGTGATGTTGTTCCGACATGGAGGAGATACAGAGAGACATGAACTGTCGATGACACCTCGCTCAGGCCGCCTAGCGGCTACTACTGCAGTGGTTGACCGATACCTACGGACTGCAGTTTAACTTCTCATGGCTGAGATTCATAGTCATACAATATTTCTTAAAATAAATCATAGTCGCCGTTGACTGTATGAAATATTTATTATTACCTGGCCCTAAGGCCGAAATTGCAATCGTAATAATAAATATTTCATATAGTCAAAAAAAGTAATAATAAATATTTCATACAGTCAACGGCGACTATGATGTCTTTAAAGAAATACGGATTATAGCTCGAAGGAACCGTGACAGAAACGCCACCATGTTGAATAATGCATTTCGTGCAGCCACAGGACGTCGTGTTACGACTCAAACTGTGCGCAATAGGCTGCATGATGCGAAACTTCACTCCCGACGTCCATTGCGAGGTCCATTTTTGCAACCACGACACCATGCAGCGCGTTACAGATGGGCCAAACAACATGCCGAATGGACCACTCAGGATTGGCATCATGTTCTCTTCACCGATCAGTGCTTTCAACAAGACAGTCGTCGGAGTCGTCAGTCAGATTGAACGCCTTAGAGACACTGCCCAGCGAGTGCAGCAAGGTGGAGGTTCCCTGCTGTTTTGGGGTGGCATTATGTGGGGCCGACGTACGCCGCTGGTGAATATGGAAGGCGCCGTAACGGATGTACGAGACGTGAATGCCATCCTCCGACCGATAGTGCAACCTCATCGGCAGCATGTTGGCGAGGCATTCATCTTCATGAACGGCAATTCGCGCTTCCAGAGTGCACATCTTGTGAACGACTTCCTTCAGGATAACGACATCGCTTGACTAGAGTGGGCAGCATGTTCTCCAGACATGAACCCTATCAAACATGCCTGGAAATGATTGAAAAGGGCTGTTTATGAACGACGTGACCCACCAACCACTCTGAGTGATCTATGCAGAATCGCCGTTGAGGATTGGAACAACCTGGGCCAACAGTGCCTTGATGAACTTGTGGATAATATGCCACGGCGAATACAGGCCTGCATCAATGCAGGACGACGTGCTACTGGGTATTAGAGGTACCGGTGTGTACAGCTATCTGGACCACCACGTCCGAAGGTCTCTCTGTATGGTGGTACAACATGCAATGTGTGGTTTTCATGAGCAATAAAAAGGGCGGAAATGATTTTTATGTTGATCGCTATTCCAGTTTTCTGTACAGGTTCCGGAACTCTCGGAACCGAGGTAATCCAAAACTTTTTTTGATGTGTGTATTTCGGACCAGTACTTTTATCCATGAATGAAACAGAGCACATTTCTCTGGCTCCTAGTCAGGTACGCCTGCTGCTCAATTACAATGCAGGGCGAATGGATGCG
This sequence comes from Schistocerca serialis cubense, assembly GCF_023864345.2. Lineage (NCBI taxonomy): Eukaryota > Metazoa > Arthropoda > Insecta > Orthoptera > Acrididae > Schistocerca > Schistocerca serialis. The sequence continues at coordinate 373,423,008 of NC_064643.1, read as the reverse complement.
CTATAAGGGAAAGTGAGAGGTTCCAACAAAAAGAAGTAAATAAATAAATAAGTTAAAAAATGAAAGAACAAAAACAGAACAAGTCGATAAGAGCATTGCCCATGAAAGGCAAGATGTGGGTTCGAGTACCAGTCCGGCACAAAGTCTTAATCTGTCAGGAATTTCCAAAACATTTATTTATTTATTTCATTTTGAAAACCTCCCCTACTATTTGTCCAAAGCAAATCGTACAATACATTCACAAAACTGAGAATTCTCTACATAATATTATTTCTTTACTCGAAAGACTTAATAATGTATTAAATATGACAGTGATTTATACAAAATACTTTTAAAAACAATTATATACAACATCATAATTAATTAGAAACAATAAGAAATGAAAATAAGTAATGAAACAAGAACAAAAGTAAATGCGTTACGTTATTTCTAATATGGATTACTCTGTTGCCTTTGATTTGCAGCTACCTCGGGATGTGTTCAGTTTTGCCTGTAGTTGGCAAAATAAATTACACACACAACCACCTGCGGATGTGGTGCAAATGTTATCGCAATATAGACTATTCGTAGTATCGTACAGTATGAGTAACCCTCCAACTAGTTCGACGACCTCTCTGATTCTCAGTTTCAGCAGTCACGAATATTTGAACGAGATGCGCAAGAAGATACAATTCACGTTCGAAGTAGAGAAGAATGGTGCAGTCCCTTTCCAAGGCGCGGAAGTATATAAGCCATTGCACACTAGAGCACAAATTACATCGGAAAACTACACACGCGGACAGGTACTTCCGTGCTGAATCCCCCACCACCCCGCGTAGGATATTTCACTCAACCGTCTGCTGATCATTCGCACACAGCATCTAAGTAATGGTTGAAATGGCTCTGAGCACTATGCGACTTAACTTCTGAGGCCATCAGTCGCCTAGAACTTAGAACTACTTAAACCTAACTAACCTAAGGACATCACACACATCCATGCCCGAGGCAGGATTCGAACCTGCGACCGTAGCGGTCGCTCGGTTCCAGACTGTAGCGCCTAGAACAGCACGGCCACTCCGGCCGGCGTCTAAGTAATGCTCACAATACAAAACGTGAGCTTAGAAAGCTGCGAGCGATCCTAGTGGTCAACAATTACAATCCCAGAATGATCTTTAAGGTATGGATAATGAATAAAGGAAGGTATAACACGTAAGACAGCGACAAACAGCAGCCAACAGCGCACTTATCTTATGAGAAGAATATCACTGATCACCCTTCGCCGGTTTGGTATCCAGCCTGTCTTCTACTTCATCCGCGACATCCAGAATGTTCAAGGCTCCACCAAGGACAAGACACATTGAGGCGTGTACAATATAGTCTGTCAGTCTGGAGAAGTGTACATCGGCGAAGTCGGTAGGCCAGTAGCAACACACATCCGAGAGCATAATAGACTTCGGCAGCGCAACAATCTGCAGTGGCCCGACATCTGAAAGACTTCCACAAGAAAATAAAATTCATCGAAACCTACATAGTTGCCAAGAAGCAAGGGATGGTGAAATCTAAGGTCAGAGAGGCCACTGAAATTATAAAACATTCAAACAATTTGAATAGAGAGGCTTGCGCCATCCTGGCTGCCTGCCGTCACAGCCCAACAGGCCGCACAAACAAATTCGAGACGCGAGCGTCACGGGCGAGTGACTCCCGCTGCTCGCGACCTGTGTCCCACATGAGGAAAACAGGGGTCCACCCCTCATTCGCCGGCGACTGCCAATCATGGTAGACACTCTATCGGACAATAATCGAAAGCAGATCCGCTCTCCTTCCACCATACGAAACCAGCTACAATAACGTTCCCCACTCCTTCTGTCACCAGGTGTAAATCTGGCGCTATTCGTATGACGGTATGACATCCACGCTCTCATTACACAGGTAACAACGTGAGTGAACAGTATCGTTATCGAGAAAAGAGACCGTGCGCTGTTAGTGAAACTGTTAATATGAACAGCAGCCGTTACATTGCTGCGCTGAGTGTGTCGCCGACTGAAAGGTCGTGAGACTTCCGATGTCACCATGTGTTTAAAGGGAGACGACAATGAAATTCGAAAACACGGGTGAGTTTGGTGTGGCACCTGGACGAGAAAGGCGTCATATCCATGTGGAAGCTACTGACGAAGTTGTTGTTCCTGTAACAGACCAAGCAGCACGTGCCCCAGGTAGTGCTAGTGCTAGTGCAGTATAACGAGAATTGTCCGTCCCATGGTAAACACTAGGGAAAGTTTTGCGGTCTATATTACACTGGTATCGGTACAAGGGCCAGACGGTGCAGCAGCTGTAACCTCATAATCCGCAGCTACGTAGTAGGTGACATGAGGCTGGGCAATATTCTTCGTATTATATTATAGGGACCAGTAAATAGACAAAATTGTCGAATTTGAGGTACCATTTAACCGCATGTTGTCCACGAAGAGCCATTGCACTCGCCATATGTGAATGAGTGGTGGGATTAATAACCACCTTCACTCTTGGTCCGTTCTTCTTTCAAGAGAATATACCCATAGGCCTGTCAGATGTACCGTGACGCCTGGACGTTATCATTGTACAGCATGTGATTCCTGCTTTGGAAGAGCGCATCCGTGTGGAAACCACTGTTTTCATGCAAGATGGGGCAACACCTCATGTCGCTCGCCTAGTGAAAGGCTTGCTTAGTGCAGCATTCCACGAACGTGTTATCTCCAGAGGTTTTCCAAACGCATGGCCTGCAAGTTCACTTGATCTGTATCCATGTGACTTCTGGATCCGGGATTATCTAAAAGATAGCGTTTACCAGGGACACATTCTGTCTCTACCTGATCTGAAGGCCAATAAGAGGCACACGTCGCTCAGATGCCACTGGAAGTGCTGCGGGCAAATGTTGATCACGTCATTTTACGGATGCTGCACCTCGTCGACGAATAAATTGTGTAAGCTACGATTAATAATAAAATCAACATTATGCCTTTCTCACTTATTCGGACCTTTTATGTTCGCGTCCTGTTTCTAATCCATTACATGTGGAAATAGTTTTATACTTCTTTCTTGCATTCACAGCTCCAGATTTGCCCCTAGTGGCCAAAAGTGGAACTAATTTGTTTCAGCGTAAATCGGCTCCACATTAACGCAGTAGCACATCTACTACGTTTTCGCTGACAGAGCCCATAAAATTTATTCCAGTCCGTTGTGGCGCGGTGGTACAGCAATCTCATGTTGTGATTAATATTAAAAGACACTCCTAAGTCACAAATTGCTCTTTATTGGCTTAAAAACAACCCATTTCACCTGGGTTAACATTTTTATGTGCTTTCCTATCCTTTACGTCAGACATATTCACGCTTTCGGATTTCACTTTCGAGTGTAGCAGCTCAGAATAGGACCAAACCAGGTTATTTCTTATGTCCGTTTTTCATTGGACTTCCAGACAACCTGATGATGCCCTGCCCGGGTGAAACACGTTTTTGACCAAATAAAGAACATTGTGTAACCTAGGACATTTAGTATTAATTAGAGCCCACACTGTACCTCTGTAAATAGCTGCACTTGAATTATAACCACTCGGCGGCTCACCGGTATCGTGTGTTACCACTCTTACAAATGAACCCTCTTGTAACATTTCAACACGAACTTCCCTGGAACGTGATTTCGCGAAACGTCGTTACTCTCGTGTGTTATTTCTACCGTAGCACCTGGCGGGATAGCTGGTAGCAGTGTTAGAGACAGAGGAAAACTTTTCCCGTGTATCTATATCCCTTTTGTCTCTCTTAACGGCTATGTACACACATGCATTTTTTGTGCACATCTATGGAAAGTACCTTTCAAATTATATAAGCTTCATCGGCCTCCTTGTATAGGTAATATTAAAAGTCGCTACTTTAATTTTCGATGTTCACTTATTAATATTATGATTAAAAGGAACAGCTTGTTCCAATAAAGTAAACAGCCTATCGTAACAAAATTGTTTTACCATGAAGTACGAATAACGGCTGTTGAACATGAGATGGGTGGTCAATAAGTAATACAAGATTTTCTTTTCTCGGGCAATTTCGTTCAAAAATATTCGGAATTTGTTGTGGGACATTAAGAAACATACCCGCTTCGAGACCTATCGTTTCATGAAGTTCCCATAGGTGGCGGCGCTATACGCAGCCTACAAAATACCGTCTGTAATGGAGCGTTCCAAGCAGAGACCTGTCATTGAGTTTCTTTTGGTGATAGACCAGAGCATCGCAGATATTCACAGCAGTTTGCAGAATATCTACGGAGACCTGACTGCAAACAAAAGCACGGTGAGTCATTGGGCGAGGCATCTGTCATCATCGCAACATGATCGCGCAAACTTATCCGAGCTCCCGCGTTACCCCTGCAGTATTGGAACTCGTGTAAGGTGTCAGGCAAATCCAACACCTTCCATGAAAACCCTGAAATGATAGCAAATCCGGCAGTATGTCACATAGCTCCGAATAAATCCTGACATTAAATTAACGAAAGTAATACGATCAACGAGTGAGCAAGTGGAATACCACAGACTAACACAAGAACGCCTAAATGCATGTCATACCTTCCCACCGTGAAACAGGCGCAGTTCCGAGGGGAGAAACGAGAACAGAAGCCGAGAGCAGAGTCGTGTAGGCTAGAAGGCCCTACGATACGGGACACCCACATCGCCCGCCGACCGCCAAGGCCCCCCCCCCCCCCCCCCCCGCCCCAGCCCATGTTAAAAGATAGAGCTCTCCAGAAGATCAGTATAGATCTTACGATAACACTAAAAGGGCCACACCAGCTGAAAGTTTTAGCGTGAGACTATACGCGTCTCTGTTATGTTGCAAACATTAAAAACATTGCCCCACCACGAAACGTATAACGTTTCTCACTGGAAAGACAGAATTTTTGTAGGCAGATCTTAAGGTTAACATTGAGACCCTGATTGGTCAGCTGAAAACACAGCCAGATAGCTTTTCTTAAACCAACTTCGGTAAATTTTAGTAAAGAGAAGTTAGGGAGAGTTGCTTCCGAGATGGCGAGGTGTGTGGAGCTGCGCCACCCGCCGCCCCCTGACGCTGACTAACCACCGACAAGGTAATGAACGCACGTGATGCCGCATAAGAACCCATAAGGCTTCACTCAGAACTGCAGAAGTCTCATCTGTTACACCCCCTTTTTACGTAATACTAGTGTCGATCGGCAATTAAACTTCGTGGTATTCACATTTGCTATTAGAAGTTAAAATCTGAAACGCGATTATTTTTCTGTTATATAATTATTGAGAAGCCACATCAGCCACTGTAATTTACGACAATTGAGGGTCACTGTAGACCATTTTGATAGCTTTCTCTTTTATGAAACTTAATTTAAACCTAGATTATAGATGTGATATGGCCTAGGTCATCCTTCGATTCATTATAGAACTTGTAAACTCATTCAGGGAATATTCGTTCACATTTTTGTTGAACGCAGTTGGTTTTTATCATCCTGTATTAAAATATTTCCTTTTATCAATAGTGCAATTTATAAACAATGTTTTGTGAGTAGAATAAAAATTCCAGTGGTAAACTTAACTACTTTCTCGACGTTACTTTACCAGCTAACTAAAAATAGGAAAGCCTTGAACCACTTCCACTAAATTTAGTTAGTATTAAGATTCTTTTACAGGGAGTGCAGTGGAGCTGACGCTGAAATCATTAAGTATTTGATTATATCATCGCTAGTCTCACTGAACTCTTCTGAACTCTACATGTCATGTGTCGTCTGGCGTCTCCTTACCAGCAACAGGTCGCAGGTTCAAACTAGTCAATTCCCTAAAAAACACGCTTAGAGCCTCGTTGCGCGAAAGTGGTAGGGAGACACGACGTAGAACAAACTGACGCCACGCAGAATGTCAGACTCGCGGGCACTATCATTCGCTGTGATCGACGGATCACTATCAAACACCTCGCTGTTCAACTGGACGCCTCTGTTGGTAGTGCCGGCACACGCGTCCACCAGCTGGGGTACTTACAGGTGTGTGCCGATTGGGTTCCTCTCCACCTAAGGGAAGACTACAAAGAGCAACGAAGGACCATCTTTGCGGAATTGCTTGCGCTTTGCGAGGCTGCTCGCGGCAGTTTTTTTATCGACCATCGTCACAGGCGATGAAACATGGGTTCGTCACTTCAAACCGGAAACAAAACGGCAATCCGTGGTGTGGTGCCAAACCACTTCGCCTCCGGGAATCAAGTTCATAGCCACACTGTCAACTGGCGAAATTACTGATGCGTAAAGACGTTGGGTTCGGCGTCGACCAGTAGAGTGGTATCATACGGGCATACAGGCCCTCCAACCAAGGCGGCATAAGGCTGTCGCACCGAACGCAGATTATGTTGAGAAATAGGGATTGTTAGCCATGGCTTATTGAAATCCTGAATGGAACCAACCTGCTTTCAGAAAAAATGTGTTGCACCACTTAATGAACGCCTCTCAAAGATATAACGAGAACGTACCTGTAAGTCTCACAAGTCCATAGTTGTATCCCTATGGACGAACCGGCTAACAAATTCCCATTTACAGTCTGCCAGTAAAAAGCAGAGTTGGGCTTATTTTGTGGTGCTGGTGGAATGACAGCGGCGGCAGGTGAAGCGTCCTCGTGTCACCTCGGGAGGAGCGGCCCGGCATTAAGATTCAGGGCCCGGCCAGGCGCTGCCAGAACAATGGCCGTACAGTGCTGTGCAGCCCAGCGGACAGGGGGCGGGCCGCAGGTGGCAGCCAAGTCCACACGAACTGTCATCCACGTATCACAGAGGTCAACTCCGAACGTAGGGTCTGGAAGAGTTATAAGCTCTCCACTAAACTGCGTGAGATCTTAGCGAGAATCCTACCGTTCAACGATTCAGCGTGCTAGCATTTTCCTTTAGACCAGGGCCGGGCCATACTTCACACTGGCCGAGTGTCCAGGCCATCCGCATGCCAAGGGTCGGCCAGTCTCGGCTTTCCTCGGTCTTCCTCGGAAGCACTCGATAGCACGACATTTCATTTAGCACTGCGGTGTGATATTGCCGCACAACTCTCTTCAGTTCGACGAAAATCGTAATGACAGTGCTGTTTTTCATTCGCTATTTGTTCGTGATATGGAGAACCTTTACAGGTCCAGTGGTTGTATGCACAAATAGTGGCAACTAGCGATCTATCATCACAAGCCTTTGAAAATGATTGGGAATGACAAATGGTTCAAATGGCTCTGAGCACTATGCGACTTAACTTCTGAGGTCATCAGTCGCCTAGAACTTAGAACTAATTAAACCTAACTAACCTAAGGACATCACACACATCCATGCCCGAGACAGGATTCGAACCTGCGACCGCAGCGGTCGCTCGACTCCAGACTGCAGCACCTAGAACCGCACGGTCACTCCGGCCGGCTTGGGAATGACAGAAGGATAAGATTTCTCAGTATACCCTGAAGAGCCAAAGAAACTAGTACACCTGCCTAATATCGTGTAGGGCACCCGCGAGCACACAGAAGTGCCGCAACAGGACGTGGTATGGACTCCAATAATGTCTGAAGTAGTGCTGGAGAAAAATGACACCATGAACCCTGCAGGGCTGTCAATCAATCCGTACGACTACGAGGGGGTGGAGATCTCTTCTGAACAGCACGTTGCAAGGCATCTCAGATATGCTCATAATGTTCACGTCTGGGGAGTTTGGTGGCCAGCGAAAGTGTTTAAACTCAGAAGAGGGCTCCTGGAGCCGCTCTCTAGCAATTCTGGACTTGTGGGATGTCGCACTGCCCTGCTGGAATTGTCCAAGTCCGTCGGAATGCACAATGGACATGAATGGATGCAGGTGATCAGACAGAATTCTTACGTCATATCTGGACAAATCAGGGGTCCTATATCATTCCAGTGGCACACGCCTCACACCATTACGAGCCTCCAACATCTTGAACAGTCCTCTGCTGACATGCAGGATCCTTGTCTCCACAGCCGTACACGTCCATCCGCCCGATACAATTTGAAACGAGACTCTTCGACCTGGCAATATGCTTCCAGTGATCAACAGTCCAATGCCGGTGCTGACGGGTCCAGGCGAGGTGTAAGACATCAAGGGTACACGAGAGGGTCTTCGGCTCCGAAACCCCTTTTCGTCATGTTTCGTTGAATGGTTCGCACGCTGACACATGTTGACAGCCCAGCACTGAAATCTGCAACTATTTGCGGAAGGGTAGCACTTCTGTCACATTGAACGATTCCCTTTAGTCGTCGTTGGTCCCTTTCTTGCAGGATCTTTTACCGGCGGCAGCGACGTCGGAGATTTGATGTTTTACCGGATTCCTGATCATCAAGGTACACTCGTTAAATGGTCGTAAGGGATAATCCCGTCTTCATCGTACCACGAAGATGCTGTGTCCCATCGCTCGTGCTCCGATTATAACACCACTTTCAAACTCACTTAAATCTTGATAATATGCCACTGTATAAGCAGCAACTGATCTAAAAACTGCGCCAGACACTTTGTGTCTTGTATAGGCGTTGCTGATCGTAGTGCCGTATTCTGCCTGTTTACATATCTCTGTATTTGAATACACATGTCTACAGCAGTTTGTCTGGTGCTTCAGTGTATATTACGAAGTCGCATAACTGATGTGTACTGCATTGCTATGGAACAACGTTCAAACACCATGCAGAAATAATTTATATATTTACCTAACAATGAAAGAACAAAAAATTATTGTGATCTACAGACGAGATTCATTGCTCTGTACATCAAGAAGCACTTTGTGCTTAATTTGCAAGCATGTAGCACGTGAAGAAACTTATGTCATAGACAGAAAAAATGGTGAGGTCGTAAGAGTTTTCGATGGAACTGAACAGAGTGTGGAGACTACAAACCTACTACTGCAAAAGTACGTTAACTCAAGAGACTTGTCTGGAACGTTAAAATTCGCTGTTGTTGAATTTATGAAGGAAAAATGAGGCCAGGAATGAAAATTAGAACATACAGAAAGGATCGCAGACCTCACACTTTAAGTGGACATGACCGCACAGTGCCCTAGTAAGACATTGCAAGGTGAGAAACAACTCACTTCTGATTTGGTGGGGATGCATTTAAAAAGAAAATCGCATTGTAGAAGATATACATTCTGACAAACAGAGTCCAGTTCGCTAAGTTCACTTGCGTTAAAGAAAACACAAAGTTTCAATAACTCATTGTGGCCTCGAAAGAATTACAGGGATCGTTTCCTAAACGTTTTGAAGACACTGTCAATCTTACACCTGTTTTCTAGCTGTTTTAGAGTCCGTTTTCGTATCAGTTGAAAGTGCCCCGTACAAGTGCAAATGCGACTCATTGATCTTCAACGTAATTTCCGTTTCAAAGGCAAATCTTTTTACGTAAAAACTGTCCAGGATATCTACGTCGCTTTCTTCAAGTAGTTTTTCCATGTTACCAAAACGATGTTGCGAAACTGCTTCAAGGTTTCGATCTGCGTATCTGACCCAGCGAGGTGGCTCAGTGGTTAGGTCAATGGACTCGCATTGAGGAGGACGACGGTTTAAACCCGCGTCCGGCCCTCATGATTTAGATTTTCCGTGATTTCCCTAAATCGCTTCAGCCAAATGCCGTTTTGGTTCCTTTGAATTGGCACGGTCGGCTTCCTTCCCTAATCCAATGGGACTGATGACCTCGCGATTTGGTCCCCCTCCCCCCCCCCCCCTCCTCCCCGCCAAATCAATCAATCAACACATGGGTGTGAAAACCGTTTTGTCGATTATGAACCTAAATAAGTGACGGTTACGTGGCAACCTGAGCGCGAAACTCTGTGAAATTGTATGCATCTGTCAGTGTGCTGACAGTTTGTATCAGATAAAAATTATATTATGTCTTCAGTGTGCCAAAAATGATTAAATAGTATTGAAAATTTGTTTTGTTTGTGATTTATGTTGTTGAGAAATTTGGAAATTTGTGGTAAAGTCTTATGGGATCAAACTGACGAGGTCATCGGTCCCTAAGCCTACACACTCCTTAATCTAACTAACTTATGCTATGGACAACACACACACACACACACACACACACACACACACACACATGCCCGAGGGAGGACTCGAACCTCCGACTGGGGGAGCCGCACGGACCGTGACACGGCTTCCTAGACCGCGTGGCTACCATGCGAGGCGTTGTTGAGAAATGTGGAATATAAAACCAATGCTGCTGCACTTCCATTTAAATGCAGCACGTTCACACCTCCGCCCGCCCCTCTTTCCTTTCCCTCGCACTCAGGAAGCATGCCATGGCGGTGGGGGAAATGTGCTGCGAGGCTGAGCACTATGGCGCTCATCCCAGCACTGCTCACGAGCCGAATTCTTGGCTGTCCTGTTTTAGATGTTCTTGCAAATCCAGTTCTGGTAGCCTCACTTCTTGGCATTCGTCTGTCTGAAGCATAAGAATAAATTTTTACTCGAAGGAATAACGTTACTCCGCTAGAAAGAGAAATGCAGGTAAAAAGGTTGGTGGTGGGGAGATGGACGACTGCAGTGGTTTTAATATCATGTGATGCTCCAGCCAATAGCGCATTGTGCAGCGTCTGTCTGTGGCGTGCACTTCAGGGAGAACATGCAACATTTAGCGTAGACTTAAATACTAGTTCAGGCACGGATTTTTCCGTGTTAGAATGAAGTATAGTGGTCGTGCGAAGTATGCCAGAATACACTATCTGGAAAAGAAAGTGTTACCCGTGAGTGGCTTTGGGCGAGCTCTGAACACAAGGCAAACAATTCTTCTGAGAAACTTCAAAGAACAGAAACTGAAATCACGCCGTTCGTAAAAGGTGCAGTCATTGCAGCAGCGGAATTTCCACGTCAAGTGGATTTTTAAAAATGGTTCCTATAGCATTGCGCACAAACCTACGATTCTCCTGCTTTCATGTTCTTTACAGACGAGGCCATGTATACAAGAGAGTACATTTCCAACAGTAGGAACAGCCACATTTGAAATGACGAAATCTCACATACACTGGCATGTCCGTCCTATCAATACGAGAATGTACAGGATGGTACTGTCAAGGATTATATGACTATCTCATGTATACTGAACGGAATCAAACACAAAACGTTCCTTGAACAAGTGCTCTTACAGATCCTAGAAAGAATTGATGGGGTGTAAGCACACTTTGTGCTCAACATTAGAAGCCAGAGTGATGCGCACTTTGGTCAACAGTGGATTGGTCGATTGTTCCATGGTGAGCTTTGTCACCAGAAATGGCACCAATAGTCGTCTTCTTCACGGGACATGTGAAGTTTGCGAGATTCTGGTCGATGCTCACACGAACCTATTTACATGAATCGTAGTAGCCCCGAAAGTAGTACCTTACTCCAAAATCCTGGGACTCTTTGTCATGTACGACAGTCAATAGAACAATACGATATCGAAGTGTCTGTATTGCTAAGAATGATGCAGCTTTCCGTCAGCCATTCATGCACGTCCGAAAGAATTTATGTATGTTTGCAGGAGGGGATATTCATCTACCAAATAATTGTTAAAATTCGTGGTTAAGCCTTCAGCTGTTATTTATTTTGCACAATTTTCCACTAGTTTCGGTCAATGACCTTTATTAAGCTTAGCTGGCATAAACGGCAGGAATGTTGTACCATAATTTGCACAGAAGTAATTTGCTCTTTTAAGCCCACCATAGCACGTAAAAAGTTTCTCACGATATAAATGTGTACGTCAATTTGTCAGTGACCAAGTCCACATCGGCAGCTAGCAATACACTCATTGACTGAATCTGGTAGTGAATTGTGCAAAATAAATGACCGATGAAGGTTTTACCATGAATTTTAACATATGTCCGAAAGAACACTGCATCATTCTTCTTAAAAACAAAGGCAGTGCAACATCGTGTTTACCCGCCGATAGCAGAAAAATGCTTCAAATGGCTCTAAGCACTATGGCACTTAACATCTGAGGTCGTCAGTCCCCTAGACTTAGAACTACTTAAACGTAACTGACCTAAGGACATCACACACATCCATGCCCGAGGCAGGCTTCGAACCTGCGACCGCAGCAGCAGCGCGGTTCCGCGCTGAAGCGCCTAGAACCGCACAGTCACAGCGGCCGGCTGCCGATAGCAGATAGCAACTTTCAGTTAAGATGTCCTCCCCTGTAAGGGAATTACGTAACGTCTGTACGAGAGAACACCTTGTGACAACATATGAAAGTATAGGTATGGCTGTGACTCGTGCGCGGATGGCCAAAACGATTAAACCAACCGTTTGCGTAAAGGGGGAATTCGGGTTCGGGTCCTAGTCCGGCACAAATTTTCACTTTCGTTATTCCCTTATACAGCTCATGATTGTTCGTATTCGTAACTGCGAATGCATTTCAATGGAACAATACCTGTAGGAGAACGGCTTTTCTTTTGTTACATACTGCACAGAACACTAATAAAACTAATTGAATATACTGTGATAGAAGTGTACGTGTTTAATCTGAGGGTTGTTACATTACTCCGTATTTTGTGTCATGCGTTTTGGCGATGCATACTACATCCTTTTTCTCTGTTTTGATTTTAACAGAAAGAAAGGTAAGTTGGGTAACAAACCGAATGAAACATTATTACTTTGTAACTGCCATCGTGCACTACATGTACCTTACGCCAAAATACTCAGAAAATACTCCCGAACGATCTCCGAAATTTGGTTCATACGTTTCGGTTTTAGCTTGTGTACGACAGCGCGTTAGGATTGTTATCGCATTACGTTCTTGTCACACTAGTATTTTCAGGACCTTTCATGCATTAGCCTATTGTTCCACGCGGCGACTGCAGCATATGCAATCGGGTTAAGAGAGTTACAGCGTGCATCTGATCCATGGTAAATATACTCTACGCGAAGATGCCATAGAAACCCAACCTTAAAGTTTCTGTGCATGTGGGATACTGTTCGGTATTCTTCTTAACGTATGCGCTGTTTTATCTTGTTATTTATTACCTTCCGTATAAGGAGCGAGAGGTACGGAGATGGTAATGCGTTTGACCCCTAGAGCAGAGAATTCAGCATTCGACTCCAGTCACATACACACGTGCTTGCTTTCTCTTCCCCTTTTCCCATTCACGGCGTCTTCCAAGTCGGTCGTGTTTGCTTCCCAGTATTTGCTAACATCTTAATCCTCACGAAGCGACTAAAATACAGTTGGTGCATACATTACCGAGAAAGAATAATAACTGTTCTTCTTTCGGCTCAAGGTGAATAATCCTTGTGTTTGCAGGGATACAATCCCACCATAAGCCAACCTTCGTTCAGAACAACTTAAATTGGAAGGAACACATAGAAAATGTTGTGGGGAAGGCTAACCAAAGACTGCGTTTTATTGGCAGGACACAGAAAATGTAGCAGGAGACTGCCTACATTACACGTGTCCGACCTCTTTTAGAATACTGCTGCGCGGTGTGGGATTCTTACCAGATAGGACTGACGGAGTACATCGAAAACGTTCAAAGAAAGGCAGCACGTTTTGTATTATCGCAAAATATGGGAGAGAGTGTCACAGAAATGATACAGGATTTGGGATGGACATCATTAACAGACAGGCATTTTTCGCTGCGACGGAATCTTCTCACGAAATTCCAATCATCAACTTTCTCCTCCGAATGCGAATATATTTTGTTGACACCAACTTACATAGGGAGGAAGGATCACCAAGATAGAATAAGGGAAATCAGAGCTCGTACGGAAAGATATAGGTGTTCATTCTTTCCGAGCGCTATACGAGATTGGAATAATAGAGAATTGTGAAAGTGGTTTGATGAACCCTCTGCCAGGTACTTAAATGTGATTTGTAGAGTATCCATGTAGATGTAGATGTAGATGTAGATGTAAGAGTTAAACAGGAGACGTTTGCTGTCGGGATGAACGTTTTAATAGGTAATTAGTTATTTACAGACATTTGAATAGACATAGCTTTAAAATTTTATTCCCTCTGAGTTACTGTTTTGTTGTAGGAGCATTATTTTAAAAAAAATGGTTCAAATGGCTCTGAGCACTATGGGACTTAACATCTGAGGTCATCAGTCCCCTAGAGTTAGAACTACTTAAACCTAACTAACCTAAGGACATCACACACATCCATGCCCGAGGCAGGATTCGAACCTGCGACCGTAGCAGCAGCGCGGTTCCGGACTGAAGCGCCTAGAACCTCCCGGCCACAGTGGCCGGCCATTATTTTCCATGTTGTGCAAGAACATCAGTCTAAAAGTTAGATATTGCACCGGGCGTGCTGAAAATACACGCATATACAGCATAAAACTTCAATGCAACTAGTACGAAAATGCTAGAAATTGAGGGCGCATTTGAATTTCCAGGCTGGTGTATTAATAGAGATTAAGAAATATTAGAAAGTAATTGAGACAGTCTCAAAAGGACGCTACGTGGATGTTTAGGAGAAATTGGTAAACAAACACGGACGACTTGCAGACGCACTGAAATGGACGAGGAGAAGAAAGAACGGATGTGTCCCTCGAGTCGAATACGAATTCACCTACACTGAATTCAACAAGGCCAGATAATGCAATCTAGTTAAGGTGCATAAATTACGTTCTAAGACAACACAAAAAACCACACACTATGAAGGAGTTACGCGAATGGGACGCAAATAGGAAATTTCTGTTGCTCTAATGTGGATGCGGGTCAGTGGCTGGTAAAATATTTAACAAGGAAGCCGTGCGATTTGAGTTGTTATTTTATTTGACAACAGTTTCGGCAGTCTAACACGACATCTTCAGGCGCCATATGCACTTCATGCATAAACATTCAAATGTATCGATATTGGCGTACTGGAGCCGTTGGTATCTGGTTATCGTGAATTCGTATTTCGAATGTTTCCTTCGAAGACTTAACAACAACAAATGCTCCATACGTTATCAACTGCGGAGAGATTCGGCGACCTTCCTAGACAAGGGACGGTTCGGCAAGCACGAATACAAGCTGTTAGAAACTCTCGCCATGTGCTGGGGTGCTATCTTGCTAAAATGTAAGACCAGGATGGCTTTCAATGAAGGGCAACAAAACGGGGCGTAGAATATTCTCGACGTAGCGCTGTGCTGTAAGGTCGCTGATGACAATCAAAGGAGTCCTGCTACGAAAAGAAATGGCACCACACACCATCGCTCCTGGTTGTCGGGACGTATGGCGGGCGACAATCAGGTGGGTATCCCACCAGTGTCCGGGGCGTCACCAGACACGTCTCTGCTGGTCATCGGGACACATATCGAAGCGGGACTCATCACTGAGGACAGTCCTGCCTCAGACAATAAGATTCCAGTTTTTCCAGATTTTCCATACAGTATCCGCACAAGCAGCTAAATGTACCTATAAAATTATATAATTGTACAACACTTATTTAGGGAGAAGCGACGTGGAAACATCTAGTTGCTTGAAAACGAAATCCCACTTAGCTAGAGATACAGATGAAATATGTGTACAAATATGAGTGAAATATATTAAATATATGTGTCACGTGCGTACGCGCAGAAAGCTGCAGGTAAATAACGCCTTCTAAACATATGGATCTATTTCACCCAAACACCGTATACATATTACTATATGGAAAGAAATACTCTGGGGATGAGAACCAGCAACCTCTGGGGTGGGGGTGATAACGTAGAGACAGAAGAGAGGGTGAATAGATGAGCAGACAGAGAGAGGGGGATGAGTACATGGACACAGCTATCAGGAAGGAGGGATATGGTGAAATGGTCCTTAGCCACCTTTCATTAGTCTAGTAGCCCACTTTCACTAGCATTTCTCTTTCTTTTCCTTGTTTCTCTTTTCTCATAACTCTCATAGTGGTGTGATTGAATGAATGTGGTTGTGTGTCACGTTGCTAGACGGTGGCGTAGTCTGCTCCAGAATGTCTGCGATAGTCATACAGATTCAGCAGCAGTTGCACAGAATAGCCAACTCTTGTAGTGGTCAAGTAGGCAAAGAGGTTTGCACTACTTGTGAGAAATCTAACTGCGTTAGGCTGTGGCGGAAATGGCATCTTTGGGTTTTCCGGGCCACGCGGAGTGTGGAAGAGGCTGGAGAAGAAAAAGCGAGGCAGTCTGCCGCCGGTACGGGAAGCGTCCACAGCTGTGCTCCAGTCGAAGAAGGGTGAATTAGACTGATCGCGTAGCGCGTTGTTACTTGGCGAGAGGAGAGCTGTTAGCTTTTGGTCTCGCTTCTCAACTCTGAAAGATTGCTTGCCTTGTCGGCGCAAGGAATGCAAAACTTGGCACATTTTTCTTTTAGTAAATTTCTATAGCGGTCTTGGATCCGCCGGAAGAGCGCCACACAAAGGTGTCGATAAGAAGTGAGCACTCGCTTCTCTATGAATGTCTGTTTGCCTTCAGCTGTGCCGGTATAAGCATATATTTTTCTAAATGTTAATAGCTTTGCCTTCTCGTAAATTTTCCTTGCTTTATGTATCTTTCGTCCGTGGGGAGCCAATCACGTGGTTGAACATTAGATTTTGTTGGGCTACCGTCATCACTAAATGTCCCATCTCATGTTTGTTTTAAAGAGTGTTAACTGTTCATGATTGCGTGGTGTGATACTGTTGCAACTTGGCCACGATACCTAGAAACTGCGTCTCCACAAACCACGTGGGCACGCGGGAGTACTGCGAAACGTGTACCGTTTTACGAGTTATTGCGATAAGTCATCAAGCAACAGCAGTTGTATGAATGATACACACCAATGACTTTAGGTGTAGATTATGACGGTGGATGTATCGATGCTTTTCTTTAACGTTTTAGGAATTAATGTTATCAGGAATTCTGTACATGCCTCACATCATATCTTAGGAATAAACGATTTTATTTTCTCTTGTATTCCGAGGTTACGTTTTTGCACCTAAGCCACTAACCTTGTAGCTTTCCGGTTAGCACATCCAACGCGTTTCCTTACGCATAGATTCAGTGATTAGTTTTCCCTTTTATTTTAAAACAAATGCTTTAGATTATGTCTTATTTTCAGGTGTGTTGCTGGGAGCTGATCTTATGCACAGCGTTCATGCGCTTTCTATATTATTTTAAATGTTTGATTGTCGTGAACAGTGCAAGAGCAATACTATTAATTACACCGCATCCCCTATGAGCGACTTCACGATGTATGCACTGTCGTGAGTCTTTAGTCTGTGATCAAATTAATTTATTTTCCGAATCGGCCAAACCTTTGATTAGTTGTATGGTTAGAATCGGTGGCGACCCTAATCACGTTAATTTCACAATCAATAAGCATTTCCATTCCTAATAATAACGTAATAACCCGTAGAAACAGGTTAGTTACAATGGTCATAGAGAGGGGAAGTGGATTAATAAATCTGGAATAAATACATACCCGCCAACGCCATGGACTCAGCTAGTCATAACATGGCTCACGGTCGTAGCATACCATTTTAAGTATTCTGGTACGAGTACCGACGTAAAATTATTTGTACATGCAGGTCCGAAAAACTGGTGTCCCTGCACCATATTCATGTTTTCGATATTCTCCAAGACACCACTGTCGCCGTATAGCATGGAGTTTTTAAGAGCTTTAAAACTCTTGCAAGTGGGTAACACCGCGTCTTTAAATCGCCATTTCCACTGAGTACAATGTCAAGCAAAGTAAATTAACTGAATGCACAAGGGGAATTAATACGCAAACTTCGACACTACGATACTGGGAACAGGTTCCTTTACTCCTTTGTCACACCTTTCCTAAGCGGGATCCTCTTTTTATCAGTGATTCCACAGGGCAGACAGGAATATTGCGGAATATGGACGGGAGCGAGAGGAACACTGAATGGAAACAAATGTTTATTGACAGCTAAGTTCTTCCCTCTCACAGTGCATATCATGTATCATGAGATAAATCTTATCAATGTCGTTCCTTAAGATGAAGTGGGAGTTTTCAGTAATCAAATTTTGCATTTGACATCAGCGTGGAGTCTTTGAGTGACATGGATACTTTGACAAGCTTAATAAGCTCTGACGCGAGCATTCACGCGAGCGAAAATTGCAGGAGGAATTACACACTATTTACATGCAAGCATGCATTACCATTACAAGTGGGTTTCAAGGCACATGCATCTATGTCCAACGTATTTCCTAAACGCTTAATAATTTCGATAAATTCCAACCTATCGAGACTTTTTCCAGCCTGTAGGTATCCATTCTGGTCAGGATACGAGTACTATATGTATCGGCTCCAGTTTATGAGCCATACCATCAAAAAATGTAATAAAACTGGCAAAGTCCGACACGTGTAAATTTAGATGAGATATTCATTTTGCTCAGTGAGATCAGAACTTATCGATTAAACACACTCCAAGTGGGAGACAGAAACAAGTCAAGGCGCACATGATGGTTGGCACTGCACACATGTGCACACCCAAAATGATGGAAAACAGAATTTACCGATAACTTTCTGGAAGCAGTCAATAGCTAGAGAGCCCTGAGGACATTGTTGTCGTGGTCTTCAGTCTTGAGACTGGTTTGATGCAGCTCTCCATGCTACTCTATCCTGTGCAAGCTTCTTCATCTCCCAGTACCTACTGCAACCTACATCCTTCTGAATCTGCTTAGTGTATTCATCTCTTGGTCTCCCTCTACGATTTTTACCGTCCATGCTGCCCTCCAATGCTAAATTTGTGATCCCTTGATGCCTCAAAACATGTCCTACCAACCGATCCCTTCTTCTAGTCAAGTTGTGCCACAAACTTCTCTTCTCCCCAATCCTATTCAATACCTCCTCATTAGTTACGTGATCTACCCACCTTATCTTCAGCATTCTTCTGTAGCACCACATTTCGAAAGCTTCTATTCTCTTCTTGTCCAAACTAGTTATCGCCCATGTTTCACTTCCATACATGGCTACACTCCATACAAATACTTTCAGAAACGACTTCCTGACACTTAAATCTATACTCGATGTTAACAAATTTCTCTTCTTCAGAAACGCTTTCCTTGCCATTGCCAATCTACATTTTATATCCTCTCTACTTCGACCATCATCAGTTATTTTGCTCCCCAAATAGCAAAACTCCTTTACTACTTTAAGTGTCTGATTTCCTAATTTAATTCCCTCAGCATCACCCGATTTAATTTGACTACATTCCATTATCCTCGTTTTGCTTTTGTTGATGTTCATCTTATATCCTCCTTTCAAGACACTGTCCATTCCGTTCAACTGCTCTTCCAAGTCCTTTGCTGTCTCTGACAGAATTACAATGTCATCGGCGAACCTCAAAGTTTTTACTTCTTCTCCATGAATTTTAATACCTACTCCGAATTTTTCTTTTGTTTCCTTTACTGCTTGCTCAATATACAGATTGAATAACATCGGGGAGAGGCTACAACCCTGTCTCACTCCTTTCCCAACCACTGCTTCCCTTTCATGCGCCTCGACTCTTATAACTGCCATCTGATTTCTGTACAAATTGTAAATAGCCTTTCGTTCCTTGTATTTTATACCTGCCACCTTCAGAATTTGAGAGAGAGTATTCCAGTTAACATTGTCAAAAGCTTTCTCTAAGTCTACAAATGCTAGAAACGTAGGTTTGCCTTTTCTTAATCTTTCTTCTAAGATAAGCCGTAAGGTTAGTATTGCCTCACGTGTTCCAACATTTCTACGGAATCCAAACTGATCTTCCCCGAGGTCCGCTTCTGAGGACATTATATAATAATAACTTGGTGCAAATGTCATACTTAGAGTTCAAAAACACAAGAAATCTATTCAAATACTCACTTCACACGATACAAGCGAACGTTTCGCAATTAGCAACCACGAAAGCAAGTACTCAATCGAAATAACAGTTTTACATAATATTAAAAAAAATTAATAAAATCCTTTAACAGTCACGATCGTGAGTAAACAACATTAAATGATGAATAGTTTCAGCTGATCATATAGCCATCTTCAGACTTCAAATAACAACAAAAATTGCGCTATGGAATAGTACCAGAGAGGATTACATAAAAAAGGTCAGTTACGTACCGATTACAAGACACGTGTCTGCCGGTAAAATGAAATTAAGACATAGACGTTCGTGTAACAGAGGGGTCTCAATAAAAAATGATACATACCATTGAGGTAAAATATTAAGTATTCAAGACCAAAGAAATAACCAGAGACGCCAATACAAAGTAGAATACAAACTACAATAAAAATGCAATAAACAACGGACAAAAACATAGATTAGAAATTCATCTTACAAGTCCGCAATGACGTACAATATTTTGCGTACATTGTCGTTACATCAGTAACTTGTCAGCCAAACGATGTTATATGCAAGACCGCAAGTGGTTCTACTAGTATGCGGCCCATTCAAAGTTGTAAGCAGACCAATAAGCTATGCGTGCTCATGGAGACCCACAGGGCAAGGCAATGTGTCAGTAGGTGGCACACAAGTAAACTGACAATAAAAATGGTTCAATTGGCTCTGAGCACTATGGGACTTAACATCTGCGGTCATCAGTCCCCTAGAACTTAGAACTACTTAAACCTAACTAACCTAAGGACATCACACACATCCATGCCCGAGGCAGGATTCGAGCATGCGACCGTAGCAGTCGCGCGGTTCCAAACTGAAGCGCCTAGAACCGCTCGGCCACACCGGCTGACCAAACTGACAATAAATAAGAACATTTAACGTGTATAATAAAATACAACAACTAAAGAATGGATAAAAGAATTAATCAAATAATATGCACCTAATATCGTAACACATTACAAAAGTTAAGAAAAATACATGCAAAAAGATTTCTTGACCATCGTTATGTGATACAAATACAAGAGATCAAGGAAGAACGAAAGGGGGTATACAATAAATACTTAAATAGAAGACAATGCAGACTAGACTTAAAAAGAAGTGCAACGCCTCCGGCCGCGGTGGTCTCGCGGTTGTAGGCGCGCAGTCCGGAACCGTGCGACTGCTACGGTCGCATATTCGAATCCTGCCTCGGGCATGGATGTGTGTGATGTCCTTAGGTTAGTTAGGTTTAAGTAGTTCTAAGTTCTAGGGGACTGATGACCTCAGATGTTAAGTCACATAGTGCTCCGAGCCAGTCCACAGTTGTGGACTTTTGGAGCATTAGGACCAAGACTCTCCAACCAGCTCGGTATTTGCGCCAATTGATGGAGTTTTTTCTCTTGAGTAAATCATCCAACTTTTCTGAAATTGTAGTTATTTGTTTTCCTTCGTCGTGCGCCTTCTTTCTTTCTCTTTTTTTTCCCTAGAGTGTGTAAATGACAATTACACTAAGGGGGGCTGAAACAGGCCCCTTTGAAGCGTCGTATATTTACGCATCATCTGGGCAAAAATTACCGTCAGCAGGACTGTGTGGCGGAGTAAGGGCGAGAGGTCTGAGTAGAGGTGTGTCCAAACCGAATCAAATTCAGAGTCGTGACAGCAGCCGTCAACACATCTTTGCGGGAACTACCCCAGCGTCAGAATTCTGCCGCTTTGGTGAGAGAGCATCGGATATGGCTTCGCTCGTCCGTGAGCACGGCATTTTCGTCAACAAGCAGAAATTTTACTGCATGCAGTCAGTATCCATAAGATGTGTTGCATCCTAAGTAAGTGGGGATGATTCTGTATTATCTTTCGAACAAACAATACTGCCTACTCGAAACACTTATTCGATTGTTTGGTAAAGTATGCAATTCACTATTCTCTTCTTACCAGTGAATTAAGTCATCAGTCATCATCAGAATGGAAAGAAATTACAAGTGGTGTTCCACAAGGATCCATCTTAGGGCTATTGCTTTTTCTTGTGTACATTAATGATATCTCATCAGTTACACTGCCAGAAGCAGAGTTCGTTTGCAGATGACACAAGCATTGCAATAAATAGTATGTCGAGTGTAGTTCTAGAAAGATAGTGATATTTTCATGGATATTTATAAATAGTTTAAAGCCAACTCACTGACATTAAACTTCGAAAAGACTCACTATATGCAATTCAGAACCTGTAAGAGGTTTCCACCCAGCATATGCATAAAGTATGAAGAAGAGCAAATAGAAGAGGTTGACAGTCTTAAATTCCTGGGATTACAACTTGATAATAAATTCAGTTGGGAGGAGCACACCACAGAACTGCAGAAACGCCTTAACAAATCTGTATTTGCAATTCGAGTGTTAGCTGACAAAGGCGACATAAAAATGAAAAAGCTTGCATACTTTGCCTACTTTCATTCCATAATGTCATATGGTATAATATTTTGGGGTAACTCTTCAACACAAACAAAAGTGTTCTGAGTCTTAAAGCGTGTAACACGTATTATTTGTGGAGTAAATTCACGGACGTCCTGTAGAAACCTCTTCAAAGAACTGGGTATACTAACTACTGCCTCTCAGTATATTTACTCCCTAATGAAATTTGTCCTAAATAATATATCTCTTTTTCCAACAAACAGCTCAGTTCATACATAGAATACCAGGAACAAAAATGATCTGCACAATGACTTAAAAGCACTTACTTTAGTTCAAAAAGGGATCCACTACTCACGAACACTCATCTTCAATAATTTGCAAGCAAACATAAAAAATTTAGTTACAAATAAAGATCAGTTTAAAAGGAGTCTGAAATCCTTCTACTCCAATGATGAATTTTTTAATAGAAACAAATAATGTATTGTATATATTCATACTATTAGTATTGTTATTTCAGCTTAAAAAAAATATTGACATGTTCCACATCCACGAGGATCTCCTCAGCACGGATCTATGGAACGAAAAACTAATTTAATCTAATCTAATCTACTTATGTCATTCCATTATAATGTACTTCAGTGTAAGAACGTGTGTGTGTGTGGGGGGGGGGGGGATTGTTTTGTATGGGAGCGTCACATTATTCGGCTCACTCCAAATAGTGCGACGTGCTCACATTTTACGCATCAGTTATATAAATACGCTCACCGTCGTCATCGCACTTTTCCGCTTCCACCTCAGGAAAAAAATTCCTAACTTAATTTAGTGTCGGAGCCTTTTTCAGCTCGATAGTACTTGTCGTTCCTCGTCACGATAAGACAATTTCAATGCAAATTACTCATTACTGCACTTCCTACTTCGCGGCGGCTAATGGAGGAGAGGAACGGGGATAAGTTAATTTGCGAGGGGGCAGCAAATGGGACGCTGCCTTGTTCGGAGCGGACGGCCGCAGATTTTCCACGGGCTGCGGCGGCGGCGGCGTCTGGCGGGCGCGCGCCGAGGACTCGATTACGCCTTCCGACACGCGGCACGCCCACCGCCGCCGGCCGACGCCCCGCAGCCGCCATCTGCGCCCGCAGTCTCTGCAATGGCGCCACCGTAGCGCTGTGTCGCACTGCCGGTCTCCGCCTCAGGTTAATTAACTGCTCATTACTCTGACTACCCTGCCGACTGCGCCTATATGGCGCGCTCATCAGAGTAAATGTGGGAAAACAAGTGAGGACTTCCCCTGCCTTATTCTCCGATATTCAAACGGCGCTCTGCATTCTGTCCGCATTGTCAAAAGGTTATGACTGCCGGAACAAGTGTTCCCCAGTGCCGTCCTCGCCTAACGGAACTACCAGATTCTTTTCTAATCAGTTGACATTGTTAATAACTATTTTTGTTACAGAATGATTGTCGGAACGACTGACTCGGCATACAGAAAACTAAAAAAAAAGTTCGCTGGAATTAAAGGCAGGGGCGTCAACATCAAGAGTGCAATGGGAATTCCACTGTTAAAAGCAGAGGAGAGAGCGGATAGGTGGAAAGAAAACATTTAAGGCCTCTATGAAAGGGAGGACTCATCCGATGACGTGATGGAAGAAGAAACAGGACTGTTCAGGGAAAAGATAGGGGATCCAGAATTAGAATGTAAAAGAGCTTTGGACGACTTAAGATCAAATAAGACAGAAGGGATAAATAACATTCCATCAGAATTTCTAAAATCATTGGCGGCCGTGCCAACAAAACGACTATACACGGCCGCGCGGGATTAGCCGAGCGATCTAACGCGCTGCAGTCATGGACTGTGCGGCTAGTCCTGGCGGAGGTTCGAGTCCTACCTCGGGCATGGTTGTGTGTGTTTGTCCTTAGGATAATTTAGGTTAAGTAGTGTGTAAACTTAGGGACTGATGACCTTAGCAGTTAAGTCCCATAAGATTTCCCACAGTTTTTTTTTGTTTTTTTGTTTTTTACCATTCACGTTGCTGTGTAGAATGTATGAGTCTGGCGATATACCATTAGACTTTTTGAAAAATATCATCCGCACAATTCCGAAAATTGCAAGAGCTGACAAGTGCAGGAATTATCGCACAATCAGCTAAATAGCAGCTCTTGCATCCAAGTTGCCGACAAGAATAATATGCAGAAGAATGAAAAAAAACTGAGGACGTGTTACATAATGATCAGTTTGGCTTTAGGAAAAATAAGGGAACAGAGAGGCAGTTCTAACGGTGCAGTTGATAATGGAAACATGGAATCAAGACTGCAGAAAAATCAAGAAACGTTCATAGGATTTCTCGACCTGGGAAAAGTGTACGACAATGTCAAATGGCAAAAATATTCGACACTCTGAGAGATATAGGGGTAGGCTATAGGCAAATACGGGTAATATACAGTCTGTACGAGAGCCAAGAACGAATAATATGACTGGAAGACCAAGAACGAAGTGCTCAGGTGGAAAAGGGTGTAAGACAGGGACGTAATCTTTCATCCCTACCGCTCAGTCCATCCATCGATGTAGCAATGACGGAAACAAATGAAAGGTTCAAGAGTCGGATTAAAATTCGCATTCGCTGCTGACATTGTTATCCTCAGTGAAAATGAAGAAGAATTACATGATTGGTTGAGTGGAACGAACAGAGTACAGAAAATAGACTCAGAGCAAACCGAAGAAAGACAAAAGTAATGAGAAGACGCAGAAATGGAGAACAGCAACAAACTCAAAATCAAAATTGAGATCACGAAGTAGACGAAGTTAAGGAATTCTGCTACCTAGGAAGGAATATAGCCCGTTGTGGACGGAGGGAGGAAGATATAAAACGCTGACTAGTATTGGCAACAATGGCATTCATGGCCAAGACAACTCTAATACCAAACATAGCTCTCAATTTGAGGAAGAAATTTCTGAGAATGTACGTTTAATGCCCAGCACTGTATGGTAGTGAAACATGCATTTTGGGATAACCGTAACAGAAGAGAAACGATCCATATGAGATGTGATGCTGGAGACGATCGTTGAAAATTAAGTAAACATATAAGTTAAGGAATGAGGAGATTCTCCGCAGAATCGGCGAGAAAACGAATAGGTGGGAAACACTGACAAGGAGAAGGGACAGGATGATAAGGCAAATGCTAAGACATCAGGGAATAACATCGACGGTACTGTGGCAGTTGTGGAGAACAGAAACTTTAGAGGAAGACAGAGGTTGGAACACATTCAGCAAAATATATAAGTTGTGGCAGATGAAGAGTAGTATCGTTCAAAAAACTTACGGGAGTGCGACCGGATGACGTCGTTGTAACCGGATTGCTCGTTTTCTGCTGAAATAGCTTGTGAAATGGGTTTTTCGAAAAATTTTGGAAATTTATGGTAAGATCTTATGGGACGAAATTGGTGAGGTCATCGGTCCCTAAGCTTATACACTACTTAATCCAACTTAATCTAACTTATGCTAAGGGCAAGACACACACCCATGCCCGAGGGAGGACTCGAGCCGCGCGAACCGTGACAAGATGCCTAGACCACGCAGGCTACCCCGCGCGGCTGCCTTTTTCGACCTCAGTCTAAGATTAGGGTCCTTTTAGGTTCCGTAACTGATCTGGGCTTCAGTAAGGCGGGTGTCTATCATGTTTCTTCCAGCTGTGGCACATCATGTATTGGTCAGACTGTCAGGGCGGTGGAGAACCAATGTACTGAAAGTAAGTGTCACCTACATTTGAAAATAGCCGATAAAATCTGCTATTGGAGAATACAATCTTGGCGTCAGTCGTCCTATGCAATATAACAGCAAGGACATTTTGGCGTGCAGTTCCAGTTGTTGCGGTAGTGTTATTACAAAGCACTTGAAATTAAATTAGCAAGTAACTTTATGAATAGAGTGGAGACTTTTTTTAAAAAATTCTGCATGGAATCCCGCTCTCTTACCTGTAAAAAGAACATAGACCCAAAGTTAATGCTATCTCACCCGTTGGTTGTTAATTTTCACTGTCGATAACTGACGTTGACCATCCTCTGTTGTGTGGTCGTGCTAGTGTTTGCGGTTTGTGTTTGTTTGTGTGTGTGTGTGTGTGTGTGTGTGTGTGTGTGTATGTTTTATCTTTGCGGAATTGCTCACTTTCTGCAGTTTTGGCTTGAAAATGTGCACCTGTCGAAATATTGTGCGATTGTCGACGATGTCAACCGGCTGCAATACTGGAAGATTTTTGAACATTATATGCCCTGGGAGAAACTTAGATTTCACATAAAAAGTAACGTTTGTGTAAATATAAGGAAGCTAAGTTACGACTTCAGAAATTGTTGTATATTTTTCTACGTTTTTATGACCGGAAGGAAATTGAGAAAGAGTTTAGAGTCGGTAAGGACATGTAACATTGTGTACAAAACACTTTTAGCAGGTTCACTCTTCTCTATTTACAGTATTTAAATGAATAAATTTGCTAATATTTCGTAAAACCTGGTGTAAGACCAGAAATTATCATATTTTGACCCGAGATATGATATTTTAACGCTATCTGAATACGATTTTTAAAATAAAAGATAAATAAACACTGCGAAATGATAAGGATCATAAATGAGTTTTAACGCTATCTGACTACGATTTTTAAAATAAAAGATAAATAAACACTACGAAATGATAAGGATCATAAATGAGAAATTGACTGAATTTTTTGATTGTATTAACTTAGGATAAATCGATGATATGGTTTCAAGAACATAAAAGCAACCCGCCTTGTAGGCAGGTTAAATGCTGTTGAGCAGGCATGGCCAAGTCTGTTAATCTAACCTTATGTCATTAAAAACCTGAAATTCAAAACCACACAGTAATCGCGTCGTACATAAAGTGTTATGGCGTCATTTCTCGCTCAGTCTCCAGCTGAGACTTAGCTTGGGTCTGAAAAAAATGCAAAGACATAGCCGAGGCGAAATGATGACTAATTTTTTGAGAAAAATATGTACTGTTTGTAATATTGGCTCAGTAAGACTGGAATCTCTGTTGATGGCAGAAAGTTTATGACTTGACATACGATAGTGTGAAGCAGATTGCAAAGTGCAAAAATGATTCAAATGGCTCTAAGCACTATGGGACTTAACATCAGAGGTCATCAGTCCCCTAGACTTAGAACTGCTTAACCCAACTAACCTAAGGACATCACACACATCCATGCCCGAGGCAAGATTCGAACCTGCGACCTTAGCGGCCGCGCGGCTCCAGACTGATTCGCCTAGAACCGCTCGGCCACAGTGCAAAGTGCACACACTGACATAAAAATAATCGAATTTTTAACAATAGCACATGGTTACGAATAACTTTGCTCGACTTCGATTCAAATTATTAGTACTTGATAGCGGTTATAGCGAGGCATACAAACGTGCTTGCACCAAACAGGCGGTGCTGAATATCACCACAAAAGAAAAATTTAAAGAACAAAAATTTCAAATCTTGCCAACAATTTGTAACACGATATCTGAGAAGTGAGTTCAGTTACGCTTAACGCCATACTCAACCATATCAGCGCTCCTGCCGTTCGAAACACGCCTACAGAAAGCTCGAGACTGACGAGAGTCGATTTGTCCCGTTTACACTGTGCTCTCCCTCGACAGGATAATGTGACCGGTCGTCTGAGACGTACCTTGGAAGTCCGTCAAAACTGTGGTACATTCAGTTGTCGATAGCTCGGTAGAGAACATCTCTGTATGTGATTTAGAATATGCGAAAGAAAATCAGTTTATGAAGGGGCTACCAACAGTATCTCCTCAATGAGCATTCAACAAACGTTGTTGCGTATGGACCTCCACTGTAGGCGTCTCGTTCATATACCCGTGCTGACTGCAATTCACCGCCAACGAAGACTGTTATTTGCACGCCAAATGGCGATTGGACAGGTAGCTGTTAGCGTGTTCTTGTGTGGCCCTGCAACAATCGTCGTAAGGGTCCAAGCAGAAGGAAGGAACTTTATAGCCTGGGTGACGTTTTTGTGGCATTCCCTGGGTGATCTCTTCATTCTGAAAGGCACAGTGT
Organism: Schistocerca serialis cubense; assembly: GCF_023864345.2. Classification (NCBI taxonomy): domain Eukaryota; kingdom Metazoa; phylum Arthropoda; class Insecta; order Orthoptera; family Acrididae; genus Schistocerca; species Schistocerca serialis. The sequence continues at coordinate 373,394,791 of NC_064643.1, read as the reverse complement.
ACCAACACAAGCACGCATCTGTCCTTGGGGACACGGGGTTTGTCTTTTCCTCGTCACGACACCATCTGCCAACAGGACAGTACAACATGTCACACAGTTCGCAGTGTACGTTCGTGGTTAGAAGACCACCAGGATGAGTTCACCGGGCACCCTGGGCCACCAAACTTTCCGCCCAATCGAGAACCTATGGGAGCACCTTGATCGGACTGTTCGCGCTATGGATTCTCAGCCGAAAAATCTTGCGCAGCTGAACACGGCACTGGAATTGGCATGGCTCCACATCCCTGTCGGCACCCTCTAGAACCTCTTGTTCTGGGCTTTAGTGAAGAAAAGACCCCTTTCAGTAAAAATTATCTGATCACTGAAAAATCCCCAATGGGAAAGCACAGATCAGTTACAAGGGGCGGAAAGCGTATGATAGAAGCAGCTGCGGTCACAAGCTCTTTAGAGCAGAGCGATCTAAGCGCCATCTACATCTGTACAAGAAATCTGTCCCTGCGGATGGCGAGATATGCAGTCGTGTGTGTTACTCGGTAATGTCCCCATATCTCTCCGCGCCCTTTCTCGGATGTGTTTCTACTCTGATAAATTTTCTGATTGATTAGTACGGAACTTCGAAATTAGAGCGATGAAAGAATCGTTGTGTCCTTATAGGCTGTCTTCCGTAATGCCATTCGTGCTACGTATCACGTGGCAACTTGAGTGTATTGAATGTGAAGAACTGAGTTATGACGGTTGGTTCGTGATCTCTACTCACAGAGACCAACTTTTATGACCAAACTTTAACAATTGCAACCACCAGGCAACTTTTCCTAAGAGTCGTCCGGCGCATTTTCTCTGATGTATCGGCAGTTATTTGCAATTTCGTTTTTGCAATGTGTAGCTGTAGTTATCCCAATTAAATACAGCTCATCAGTTCTTTATGCGAGGACCAGTGTCGACGGAAAGCGTCGACTTGTTTCCCATTACAAACAAAATTTTTAAAACGGAATTTTACGTTCTCATTCGATAGAGCGATGCCAAATTAGATTAGTGCGATGTGTATTAACAGGGACCATAAGACACGACGATTAACCACTACTATATAAGTAAATGAACAATCTTAGTGCTTTCGTAGCCGTATAGAAACTTTGGCAGTCCTATTCAGAAGCCACATAGCCAGATCAACCCATCACCGCCAATGGCACTGCCGCGTTGGAAACACCAGTTCCTGTTACCGAAGTTAGGCAACGTCGGAGCCAGTTAGTAGTTGAGCGGGTTACCACCACGACACGACGTGTGCCGTTGACTGGTGGGCCATATAGCATTATTATTATTATTATGTGATCACTTCTTGCGGTGACTCCAAATTGTAGGGTGGGCAAAATAATAATGATCCACAAACTATTTCATGCAACTTAAGGTAGGCAAGCAACTTACATCATCCATCCTGGCTGTTTGAGGCATACTGGTTGCCTCCCGTGCTAATCTATGCACATGTTCAATAAATGTTATTCCTTCTTGGACCATTGCCCACACATTCATTAATGTGATGACTACCTATGTTAGACGTCATCGTGCATTAACCACTCACAGCGTTAGCAGTGCAGGGTATCTTAAGAGTGTTCGGCGGACGAGGAGTACAGTGCAGTCGTTGTCGTGTTACATTCCTAGTATTGCAGCAATGTAAACAAACTACAATAACAAAACACGTATAATCGAATTGGATGTCTAGCTTTCGGGACGTGCCATACAGCCATCCCAATTGTGAAATGTCAATTATGACGATACGAATGGGAGGACAAATCTAACTCAGTTCTTGTTAGCACTTAGAACGAAGCACGTTATACTAGAGCACGGGTAGTTAACCTTTTTTACCTATCACCCACTTTTGTACCCCTTTCAGTAATAAAATTTTCTAACCGCCCAACGGTTCCACACTAATGCTCATCTACAAAGTTAGGAAGTAACTTTATGAAATTTACAAAGCAGAGTTACAGCAAGATAAAGCGAATATTTATTTTTATCATTTTGAGCTTTTCGTCACTATAGAGGCTTATCTTCAATATAATAATTTACTCGGAAATTACTATACAAAGAATAAACGTTCTTAAACTACATTTTCAAAATATTCCTCCAGGTGTTTCGATCTTGTATGGCCTCTTCCTCTGCACCTATTCTTCTCACTGTGTGCTGTACATTTTGGAGCCAGGTGGTCACAGATCGTCCTCTTCTTCTTCTCCTCTCCGGTTCCCACCCCACTATCAATTTTGGTGTTCCGGCTTCCTCCATTCGTCGTACATATCCGTACCACTGTATTTTTTCCTATCCATTACGTCGTATATTCTTTCTTTTATTTCCATTCTCCTTATTATTTCGGTGTTCCTTATATTCTCTTTCCTGGAGAGTCTTGCAGATCATCTCCAGAAGTCCATCTCTAGGGCTTGTAATTTTTTTAGTGCACTTCAGGTTAATTGTTCAGGTCTCCGTTCCATACAGAATCACACTCTCTAATACAGATTTGTATATTATTTTTTTAGTTCTACTCATTCATTCTTGTTCCATAAGACTGAGTTAAGCATCCCAATGACCTAGCGTCCGCTACTAATTCTTTTATTGATGTCTGACTCTGATTTTCCCTCGATTTCTAAAATGGATCCCAAATAACAGAGAACGTTTATCTTTTTGATTTTCTTTCCTTCAATGTATAGCTCATTTGAATCATTAGTCAAGTATTCTGTATTTTGGTAATTGATCTCCAAACCCCAAGTTTTGTATCCTACTGCTAGTTAGCATCCTCTCCATCTTGTGCTGCAACTACTTGATCATCAGCATGCAATAAATGATGTAAGTAAACTCCATCTCTTATTTCTAATGCCATACTATTACATTTATGAGACCATATTCTAAGGCTAATATCTATATAGGTTTTAAATAGAGATGGTGACATGGAACAGCCCTGTAAAAGGCCTTTGCCTGTTGTAAATTTCTGTGAAAGTTTATTACCTACTTTCACTTGGCAAATGTTATCTTTATACATTTGTTGTATTATTTTAATCAAGGAAGGGTTTATGTTTGCCATATGTAATGCCCTCCAAAGTAATTTTCTTGGAAATGTATCATACGTTTTTTCTAGATCAATGAATATTAATCCTATATTTTTCGATTTTTTCCTATGTTTCTCCAAAATCTGTCGTAATGTGAAAATATGGTCTACATATGAAACTTCCTGGCAGATTAAAACTGTGTGCTGGACCGAGACTCGAAGTCGGCACCTTTGCCTTTCACGGGCAAGTGGTCTACCAACTATCTTTTTTTCCCCTCGTTGCGGGCGTCACATGACATCCGTTCAAGTTCGTTTTGTTGATGGTTCAAATGGCTTTGAGCACTATGGGACTTAACATTTATGGTCATCAGTTCCCTAGAACTTAGATCTACTTAAACCTAACTAACCTAAGGACAGCACACAACACCCAGTCATCACGAGGCAGAGAAAATCCCTGACCCCGCCGGGAATCGAACCCGGTAACCCGGGCGTGGGAAGCGAGAACGCTACCGCACGACACGTTTTGTTGATCCTTCCACTCAGTTTTTAACTACAGAGGCCAACCAGCTCTCTGACCGAACACGCTGAGCTACCGCGCCAGCACCAACTGAGCTACCAAAGCACGACTCACGTCCCGTCCTGACACCTTTAATTCCGCCAGTGAGGACGGGTCATGGGTAGCTCAGTTGGTATAGCACTTGCCCGCAAAGGCAAAGGTCCCGAGTTCGAGTCTCGGTCCGGCACACAGTTTTAATCTGCCAGGAAGTTCATATCAGCGCACACTCGGCTATAGAGTGAAAATTTCACTGTAGAAACATCCCCCAGGCTGTGGCTAAGCCATGTCTCCGTAATATCCTTTCTTCCAGGAGTGCTAGTTCTGCAACGTTCGCAGGAGAGCTTCTGTGAAGTTTGGAAGGTAGGAGGCGAGGTACTGGCGGAATTTGTGAGGACGGGGCGTAAGTCGTGCTTGGATAGCTCAGTTGGTAGAGCACTTGCCCGCGAAAGGCAAAGGTCCTGAGTTCGAGTCTCGGTCCGGCACACAGTTTTAATCTACCAGGAAGTTTCATATCAGCGCACACTCGGCTGTAGAGTGAAAATTTCATTTTATGGTCTACACATGATGTCCCAGACGTGAAAGCGAATAAGAATGATAATTTACCAAATACTTTACCTCAAAATTCTATGAAGACCTAAAATTCCTACGTTTTGCCGGCCACCATGAAAGCTGGATGGTGGCGGGGGGGGGGGGGGGGGGGGTAGGAACCGGGTTGACTATCGCTGTCCAGACTATCTAGCGCGATAGATGCGGAAATAAATTTATGTCGGCTTCAAAGGCCATCAGTCCCCTAGAACTTAGAACTACTTAAACCTAAGTCACTTAAAGGCACCACATCCATGTGCGAGGCAGGATCCGAACCTGCGACCGTAGCGGTCCTGCGGTTCCAGACTGTAGCGCCTAGAACCGCACGGCCACCGCGGCCGGCTTATGTCGGCTTCAGATTACAGCAATGTGGCCACTACAGTTCAGTTCTGGAATATGTCTCCGCCTTTTTTTTTCTAATTTTGCCACCGTAGCTATGATTCGAGATGTGCGCGGGAGGAAATAGATCTTGTGTCAGGGAATACACGTGGGTGGCCGGCTGGCCGAGGTATACACCAGACCTCCGCGGCTATCCCCTCGCCTAGCGCCCGGCCGCGGTAACTGGGTTAGCGGCTCAGTGCGCGCCCCCCTATAGTTGCAGCAGTAATGATCGCCGGCAGTGGGGGAGCCCTCTACTGCACTCGTAAAGTTGACTGCTGGCGCCACGAGCTGCCTACAGGCGACACAGGGGCGGGGGACCGGGCCACGCTTACCCACTCACAGACTCCTCCCACTGAGGGAGCTGCTGGCGATGGGGGTCTCTGATGAGGAGGGACGCGGAGAGCAGGGGCGGCCGCAGAGGGTGCCCGAGCGCCACGGCCGCTGCTGCTCTCACCACACGAGGCCTCGCACTAAACAAACGAAGCGGGTCCAATAAATTAGTTTTCTTTGTTCTCTGACCGAGCGCCAGACGAGAATCGCAAAGGTCCGCGGTTCGACCTCTTCTCAGTCATTGGTTTTTTTTTTTTCCTAACACACAGGCTTCTTTCCCCCGTAGTAAGGATTTGTACTGTAGAAGGGTGCGAAAAAATCATTAGAGAAAGCGCAAAATCTCAGTTTCAGAAACGATGATGAAAGAAATCGGTACTCGCCTTAAGCGATGTAGAGAAAGCATGGAAAACCAACATCTGTGTCGTCGACAGTTATTTGAACCGCCGTTCTCCCGAAAGCGAATCCAGTGCCCTACCATTGCGCCAGGAGCTTGATAGAAGACCTGTTAGAGACTAAAAATCAAACAGTCATATACAACCGTTCGCTCGACGAATGATCTGTAGCCAAAGACTGGAAAGTGGCACAGGTCACACCAATATTCAAGAAAGGTAGCGGGAGTAATCCACTAAATTACAGGCACATATCGTTAACGTCGATATGTAGCAGGATTTTAGAACATATATTGTGTTCGAACATTATGAATTACCTCGAAGAAAACGGTCTATTGACACACAGTCAACATGGGTCTAGAAAACATCGTTCCTGTGAAACACAACTAGCTCTTTATTCACACGAAGTGTTGGGTGCTATTGACAAGGGATTTCAGATCGATTCCGTACTTCTGGATTTCCGGAAGGCTTTTTAAGATATCTGAACGGTGCGAAAAGTGGCATTTGACCCTAAATAACGAAAAGTGTGAGGTCATTGACGTGAGAGTTAAAAATAACTTCGTTACACGATAAATCAGTTTAATATAAAAGACGCAAATTCAACTAAATTCCTAGGTAATACAGTTACGAACAACTTAAATTGGAAGGAACACATAGAAAATGTTGCGGGGAAGGCTAACCAAAGACTGCGTTTTATTGGCAGGACACCCAGAAAGTGCAACAGATCTACTAAGGAGACTGCCTACACTACGCTTGTCCGTGCGGGTGTGGGATCCTTACCAGATAGGACTTACGGAGTACTTCATAAAAGATCAAAGTAAGGCAGCACGTTTTGTATTATCGCGAAATATGGGAGAGAGTGTCACAGAAATGATACAGGATTTGGGATGGACATCATTAACAGAAAGCCGTTTTCATTGCGACGGAATCTTCTCACGAAATTCCGTTCACCAATTTCCTCCTCCGAATGCGAAAATATTTTTTTGAACCGACGTACACAGGAAGGAACGATCACTAAGTCAAATAAGGGAAATCAGAGCTCGTACGGAAAGATAGAGGTGTTCATTCTTTCCGCGCGCTATACGAGATTGGAATAATACAGAAATGTGATTTACAGAGTATCCATGCAGAGGTAAATGTAGAAAAACGTCTGAGTTAGCCCCTTCTGCTGCTCAAGATGCTTCTGGCGTTGTCTTCCGTGGGGCTGTGTAGGAGGCCCGCCGATCTTGCATTTTACCTTGCCCACTGTCGTGACTGACTTTCTTTTAGCAGAGATTTAATTTGAAAATAGAAAAATAAGTACTGTCCCAATGCCAGATCTATTCTTTTCTTCATAACATTTCTCCCCATAAGTTCATAAAATGTAACCAAAACTTGTGTACACTATAGATGGTTGTCTGATCTCTTAATACCAAATTTGTCATGAAGGACCCCTGGATATCAAACAAAAGCATTGCTATGAAATATGAACAGTTCATGCTTACTTTCTTAGCTCGTACGGAAGATGATGTTCACCAATTTAATAGATTACCGCTTGTTTTCTAAACGGCCGGGAAAAGTCCATATCTCATCAATAGTAACGACATTCCTTAAGAAAAGTTTTACATCTCTCCCAGGTAACGGCATCGTATGCGCCATAGGTAATATCAACGTTATCGAGTCAAAGAGGTTGTGCGGCGCGGTATGTCAGGGCAGATGGCGCTCTCGGAGACGTATCTGCTCCTGCCAACTATAGAGTGGCGGATCATGAGTTTTGCTTGCGTAGCTCAGTCGGTAGAGCACATGCCCGCCAAAGGTTCGAAACCTGCCTCGAGCATGGATGTGTGTGATGTCCTTAGGTAGGTTAGGTTTAATTGGTTCTAAGCTCTAGGCGACTGATGACCTCAGACGTTGAGTCGCATAGTGCTCAGAGCCATTTGAACCATTTGATATGTAGCTGTGGCAATTTGTATTATGAAAACTCTTATTCCGACACATCAGTACTCAAACATTTTCTGGAACCTCCCACTATCGGACATGTCAGTACTCTGATAGAAAATAAATCCTCTTCCTATAAATCATGAAAAATAATTTCTCTAGCATCTGACTGCGATTCAAAAAAATAAATGCTCTCTAACGTCTCCTTACAAATTATACTGCAGTGCTCCTGCACGCAAGGGACAACTTACCTCGCATTGCTGCTGCAACTGTATAAATACATTCTATTTCAAATGTATCTATTTTCTATTTAGGATGGAACTGACAAAAACTAGGAAGCATTTCGGATTAGACTTAAAGCTACAAAAGGTGATTAAAATTAATAATTTAACAATACTGCACAATTTGTAATTTTCTGTCTTTTGGTTCGTTATTCTTTTGTTTCATTATTGAAATTAACATGATTATTTCTATGTTGCCAATGTTCAGAGTTGTATTTATATGTAATTTGCATTTTGTCTGTTCCAAGAATTTCTGTTTTTTTGATAAGTGCGTGGTTGCAAATTTGGTTCTAAGTCCACGTAGGAGATGACTTTCGATAAGCTGTAAAATCCATCGGATAATTCGTGTCTATAGAACTTATAGGCCCTCTCTACATTTTATCTGTCGAAATATTGTGTGAACAGTTTAAGAAGATTGTAAATATGAACTACAAAGTTTTACTGAACCTACCGATTCCGTGCCCAACAATGTTACAATACCCCTTTAGAATCCCATTCATATTCCACTACAGATGTAATTCTAACTATTTTGTCGAATAGTGACATTAAAATTTTACGTTTTCATCACAACCAAGTTTGCATTCTGTATTTCCTATGACAACTGTCTTAAAATTTGGTTTGGTGAAGTACACCAGTATAAGGATATGTTAACAAAGATTTCACAAAATTTTCTTGATGTCTTGAAAGAATATTAAGGACTTCCTGTTGGTACTGTCAGATGATTCTGGTGATAGCGTTGGTCAGATGATTCAGGCTTCCAGGATCTTGATTGGCGTTGGGTGCTCTCTTGCATCAGCTTCTTGCTTGACACTGTTGGCTCTGCAGATGTATTTTATTTTGGTGTGTTCTTCTGGACTAGTGGATTTTCCTTTCTATAACACATGGGTTCTATTTCATCTACAGAATCCACACAGTCCTACACATATTGACTGATTTCAGAATGACTGAATTTGACTCAAAATTGAGTGCTCAGTCAAGAAAACGTACTGAAATTTTCCTATGGGTTTGGGTTTAACGTAACACCCATTTATCAGAATCATAGAGTCAATGAACTGTACTGTATGACAGTCCTATAGAGGAACTGATGTTAATAACAGAGCAGGGTGCTCAAATGTAAAGGTGCATTCAAATCTTCAAAAGTAATTGTTTCATAACAGTATCTTATATCCTACACATTTTTTTATTAAAGTATCTCTTGGTATATAAGGGAAAATTATGAAAGTTCAAATGAATACATGTAAATGAAAATGAAAAGTATTTTGGCAAAAGTTTATTAAATAGGTATATATGCATAGGTTAAAGTCAACAGTCTGATGGCAATAATATTTGTTTATTTACCGGTTTCGGTTTATGTTAAAGCCATCTTCAGAATTTTTGGCCCTCTATGGCAGGTGCCGGCGGCTCTTCGGTTTTCTCATGAAACTACAATTGCACACTGTTGATTTTAAACTAAATATAGCCCCAGATCGCTGCACTCCATAGACAATGTTATCTAAATTTATGAGGTACATGCGTAATTATGTCATAGAACATGCTGAAATTGGATCAGCTGAAGAATCAAATACGTTTGAAAGATTTTTTTTTGCGTTCAACTATCTTATACTGTAGTGACTTAAGTATCTTATCTAAAAACCATGGTAAATCTTAAATTTTGCTGTTCTGATTTCAGCAGTGTGCAAGTATGACCATAGTATAAAAGGAATGTCTTGCACTTATAGCAGGTACTTGTATATTGCTCTGTGCTCTGTTGAGACTACAGGTTTATATTAAGTTCGGTAGCAGGAGGAACAAGACTTCTGGTCAGGTGAATACAGGATTATAAATACAAAATCAAATAGGGCTAATGCAGGAGTGAGTTTAATAATGAATAGGAAAATAGGAATGTGGGTAAGCTACTACAAACAGCATAGTGAACGCAGTATTGTGGCCAAGATAGATACGAAGCCCGCGCCTACCACAGCAGTACAAATTTATTTGCCAACTATCTCCGCAGATGACGAAGAAATTGATGAAATGTATGATGAGACAAAATAAATTATTCAGATAGTGAAGAGAGGCGAAAATTTAATAGTCATGGGTGACTAAAATTCGATAGTAGGAAAAGGGAGAGAAGGAAACGTAGTATGTGAATGTGGATTGGAGGGAAGAAATGAAAGAAGAAGCCACCTTGTAGAATTTTGCACAGATCGTAGCTTAATCATATCTAACACTTGGTTCAAGAATCATGAAAGAAGGTTGTATACATGGAAGAAGCCTGGAGATACTAGACGGTATCAGACAGATTATACAATGGTAAGACAGAGATTCAGGAACCAGGTTTCAAATTGTAAAACATTTCTGGGGGTAGATGTGGACTCAGACCACAACTTATTGGTTATGAACTGTAGATTAAAACTGAAGAAACTGCAAAAAGGTGGGAATTTGAGGAGATGGGTCCTGGATAAACAGAAGGAACCTGAGGTTGTAGAGAGCTTCAGGGAGAGCATTAGGGAATGATTGACAAGAATGGGGGAAAGAAATAGAGTAGAAGAAGAATGGGTAGCTTTGAGAAACGAAACAGTGAAGGTAGCAGAGGATCAAGTAGGTAAAAAGACGAAGGCTAATAGAAATCCTTGGGTAACAGAAGTGATATTGAATTTAATTGATGAAAGGAGAAAATGTAAAAATGCAGTAAATGAAGCAGGCAAAAAGGAATACAAACGTCTCAAAAACGAGATCGACAGGAAGTGCAAAGTTGCTAACTAGGGATGGCTAGAGGACAAATGTAAGGATGTAGAGGCATATATCACTAGGGGTAAGATAGATACTGCCTACAGGAAAATTAAAGGGACCTTTGGAGAAAAGAGCACCACTTGTATGAATATTAAGAGCTCAGATGGAAACCCAGTTCTAAGCAAAGAAGGGAAAGCAGGAAGGTGGAAGGAGTATATAGAGGGTCTATAGAAGGGCGATGTACTTGAGGACAATATTATGGAAATGGAAGAGGATGTAGATGAAGATGAAAAGGTAGATATGATACTGCGTGAAGACTTTGACACAGCACTGAACGACCTGAGTCGAAACAAGGCCCCCGGAGTAGACAACATTCCATTAGAACTACTGACAGCCTTGGAAGAGCCAGGCCTAACAAAACTCTACCATGTATGAGACAGGCGAAATACCATCAGACTTCAAAAAGAATATAATAATTCAAATCCCAAAGAAAGCAGGTTTTGACAGATGTGAAAATTACCGAACTATCAGTTTAATAAACCATGGCTGCAAAATACTAACACGAATTCTTTACAGACGAATGGAAAATCTGGTAGAAGCCGACCTCGGGGAAGATCAGTCAGGATTCCGTAGAAATGTTGCAACACGTGAGGCAATACTGACCATACGAATAATCTTAGAAAATTGATTAAGGAAAGGCAAACCTACGTTTCTAGCATTTGTAGACTTAGAGAAAGCTTTTGACAGTGTTGACTGGAATACTCTTTTTCAAATTCTGAAGGTGGCACGGGTAAAATACAGGGAGCGAAAGGCTATTTACAATTTGTACAGAAACCAGATATCAGTTATAACAGTCGAGGGGCACGAAAGGGAAGCAGTGGTTTGGAAGGGAGTGAGACAGTGTTGTAGCCTATCCCCGATGTTATTCAATCTGTACATTGAGCAAGCAGTAAAGGAAACAAAAGAAAAATTTGGAATAGGAATTAAAATCCATGGAGAAGAAATAAAAACGTTGAGGTTTGCCGATGACATTGTAATTCTGTCAGAGACAGAAAAGGACCTGGAAGAGCAGCTGAAAGGAATGGACAGTGTCTTGAAAGGAGGATATAAGATGAACATCAACAAAAGCAAAACGAGGATAATGGAATGTAGTCGAATTAAGTCGGGTGATGCTGCGGGAATTAGATTAGGAAATGAGATGCTTAAAGTAGTAAATGAGTTTTGTTATTTGGGGAGCAAAATAACTGATGATGGTCGAAGTAGAGATGATATAAAATGTAGACTGGCATTGGCAAGGAAAGCGTTTCTGAAGAAGAGAAATTTGTTAACATCGAGTATAGACTTAAGTGTCAGGAAGTCGTTTCTGAAAGTATTTGTATGAAGTGTAGCCATGTATGGAAGTGAAACATGGACGATAAATAGTTTAGACAAGAAGAGAATATAAGCTTTCGAAATGTGGTGCTACAGAAGAGTGCTGAAGATTAGATGGGTAGATCATATAACTAATAAGGAGGTACTGAATAGAATTGGAGAGAAGAGAAATTTGTGGCACAACTTGACTACAAGGAGGGATCGGTTGGTAGGGCATGTTCTGAGGCATCAAGGGATCACCAATTTAGTATTGGAGGGCAGCGTGGAGGGTAAATATAGTAGACGGAGACCAAGAGATGAATACACTAAACAGATTGTGAAGAATGTAGGCTGCAGTAGGTACCGGGAGATGAAAAACCTTGCACAGGATAGAGTAGTTTGGAGAGCTGCATCACACCAGTCTCTGGACTGAAGACCACAACAACAACATATAAACACTTCAAACATGAAGAACTTATGGGTGAAATGTCAGTACAACGTTGAAAATTTGTAATGGAAGTAAACATTGCGCAGCTGAGGTCCTTGTGTTTGCTAAGCACGTAGTTACCACAGATCAACTGCCCTCCTGAGAAAATGTGTTGTGAAGAGCCAATCTTTTTTTTTCTATTAAGCGTCAACAATTAAAATTTGGATTCAAGCCTTTTGAATATAGGGCTTCAGTGCCATAATGTTCCTCAAACCAAACAATTTCCTTGATCTTGGGTCGACCAAGATAAGAATTGTTTAATATTTCGAACGGTGCAATATATATGTTAAGGCTTTAGGCCTATGGTCAACATGTTCATCTAACAAGTCATGTTCTATATCGTCATCATAATAAATGCTGATCACTTTATCAGTTAATTTCACACTTTCTCTAGAATTTTGAGTGCATACCTTACTCCCATCATTTTCAAACAGAGGTTCCTAGTTTAATGTTTTTTGTTCCTTGTCACTCAAATTTCTTTAAAATATTTATAATATACTCAATTATGGTTATACCACCATTCAGGATCCGGTTGTTTAGTTGCTGCTGTCAGTAGTTCCAAGCTTTTGTATAGTTCTACCGTACTCTTCTCCTTCATAATATTTGATTCCACACAATAAATGTTTTGTTTTCCAGAGTCACGCAATTCACCCCCATTACTATTTGAATCTTGAGCAGGATTGGGCATTTACAACACCCTAGACTTAACATAACTTATATATTCCGTATCGGCCCTTGTACACCAAACAATTCAAACAGAATCTGACGCCTCATCTTCCTCATCTCTCAACATCCCTTCTCTCTTTAAACTTATAAAATATTTAAGCTCATCAAATTCATCAGTTTCAGCTTCATCTCTTGACTTCTCAAAATCATCACTTAACATGTTACCCCTTCGAGAAACGTAAGTTACTTTATTTTCTATCACACTCTCATACTTCTGCCCAAACTAGCCTACAAATTCAACGTCCTTTCCATCACTTCCTTCTAAGTTATCTCCCAGACCTCGATTGAATAACTTCTATAAATCCTGTTCCAAACAGAAATCGTCACCTTACTTTTCATCATTATTTAGGCTTGCTAAATGTCCCTTCCCGTATGCACTCCAAAATTCTTCATCTACTACTTCTGTATTTATTTGACACATGTTATCTTCTCTGTTTTTTACATTATCACAACTCTTAGCTAAGTGCACATCAATATGATTGGTCCCTGCATAATGTTTTATATTGTCTCTCGGATTGCAGACCGCCAACCGACAGATCCTCAGTTTAATGGTTCATGTTTTTCATCATGTGGTCTAAAATGCTGCTATGTTTGATCGTATTCGGGCCACTGTTCCCTCTACCCCCCCTGTTTCTATCGTCATGAAAGTTTTGGTTACCCTTCCATGTCCCCTTTCTGCATAATAATCTGTGGAATTATTGTCATTAGGTCCAGTTCTCTCATGATAGTTGTTATTGTAGATATTGCAGAACTTGTAATTTTTGTCTTTTTGTTCGTTATTGAAAATAACATGGCTATTTCTGTGATGTCAGTGTTCAGAGGTGTGTTCCAAAAATTTATGTTTTCTTGATAACTGTGTGGCCGAAAATTTGCTTGTAAGTCTACATTGAAGATAATTTTCGATATCCTGTAAAATCAATCCTACATTTCTTGTATGTGAAAATTACATGGAGTCTACAAATGTTATCTGTCGAAATATTGTGTGAACAGTTTGAACAGATTCTAAAGATAGACAAGAAAGTTCTACTGAACTTACCGATACCATATCTTTAATGTTACGATACCACCTCTTAAACATCCAGCACACCCACAAACAACGTGTATTCCACACTGAATCGAGTGGACACAGATTTTATTACACTTTCTGCTGTCTTGCTGTGTGAGTTGTTCTTAACAATTGACATCAATTTTTATCTATTTCTATTGTCAAAACGTGATATTCAGTGTACACCGATCTAATTAGATATGGCCTCAGATGTAACAAGAGCCTTCCACATTTTATTACTGTGATAGTAGTGTACAATATGATGAGGAAGTGTGTCCACTTGCCGTTTCCATTATGTACACATGAAGACCTGTGTACTGTAGAGGTAAATTGACTCTATTGTGATCATGTAGGCATGGTCGTATACATGGTTATATTACATATAAGTATTCATGGGCGTCTAATTTTACTAAATCCACATCATTTTTAATCAGCGTAAAGATTTAATACTTGACACTCGCTCTTGACGTAGACGTGCATAGTATGTAAGTAATCTTATGTTTCAACTTTCGCGTATACAAAATGTACTTTGTTCACGACATGGATATGCATACATCTCTTCATTTCCCTATCATATGCGCTGATTATCAGTTATATGCCCGAAAACTGGTCTGGCAAGTAAATACTTTTGGGGTGCAGCTCATCGTGCACAACAAGCTGCCCTTATCAAAAATATACAACATATCAGAGTTTCATAACAAATGAATAAAAGTCAAAACTGCGCGGGTGTGAAGACCTGGAACTAAAATATGAGATGGTAACATTGTAACTACTGCAGTCGACAGACTTAGTTTCATCCCAGTATTGAAGGGGTAACATCTATTCAAACCAGTGTGAAGAGCGTGGCAGAGGGTGCTTCTGTTGTACCACTTACTAGACCAAATTCATGTTCCATTCCCGTATAAAGCGCGAAAAGCATTGTTCTTGAATGCATCTGTGCGCGCTGTAATTAATCTTGTCTTCGAAGTAGCTACCTCTCATATTACCGCGCATGCGTGAAAACAAAACTGCTGTACCAGTTCTGTCTTTCTCTCTAGGTGACCAGCTGCTGCTTCAACGACATGTTTGTGAGCGCAGTGCGCTTCCGCATTGAACCGCCGCCGACGTGTGACGTTCGCCCGTGTGGCCTCAGTCACGCCAGCTACTCTGGAATTCCTGCGCAAATTGCCGGCGGTATTCTATCAGGCCGCTAGATGTTCAGGCACGCGGTCATCCATCATGTGCTGACGGCCGCACGCAACCAACCGCGAACGCAGCGCATGCGCGTCCAGCGATGCCCTGAAACTGGAAGCATTAATAACAGCACGTCATACACGCGCTAGAATTCCATCTATGAATCTGCAGACTCTCCTCGGCCATAACGGGTTTACTCGCTGATGCAGTGTAACACGAAAAGTTATTTTATGGTATTGAGAGAAATTGGAGTTTC
This sequence comes from Schistocerca serialis cubense, assembly GCF_023864345.2. Lineage (NCBI taxonomy): Eukaryota > Metazoa > Arthropoda > Insecta > Orthoptera > Acrididae > Schistocerca > Schistocerca serialis. Next base: position 373,379,578 of record NC_064643.1, on the reverse strand, counting down.
GCCTGGAATTTGTGGCGTAAGTTTTCTTCATCCCTATAAGTTAAGGAGCAACTTGCTGGCCGAAAGCGATGATTATATAATTTAAGGCAAAGCAGTTATGGCAAAGTTTTGAAACACCCGACTGCCACCTGCTAGCTACTGCTCGCGTTAGAAAGCAAATATTTCGACGGATTTCTAAGCAGTCCCTCAACGCCGAGAGCCTGCTTCCACGCAACTCATTAAACATTTTTTTTTATTGAAAAACAGCGCCGGCCGGGGTGGCCGAGCGGTTCTAGGCGCTACAGTCTGGACCCGCGCGACCGCAACGGTCGCAGGTTCGAATCCTGCCTCGGGTATGAATGTGTGTGATGTCCTTAGGTTAGTTAGGTTTAAGTAGTTCTAAGTTCTAGGGGACTGATGACCTCATAAGTTAAGTCCTATAGTGCTCAGAGCCATCTGAACCTTTTTTTGAAAAATCAGCCAACCAGTTGCAAATAAAGGTTTATTAGCCCTTGACCTAGGTTTCGATGTTTGTAAAAATATCTTCTTCTGTAGTAGTGGGCCTTGTTACATCCCATGATGGTACATTAGATTACATGAAGCCGAGTGACTCTTCTCATATGCAAAGTTGACAAGAGCCGCTCGGCTTCATCGAATCAAATGGACCATCAAGAGAAGTAACAAGGCCTACTATTGCTCAAGAAGATATTTTTACAAACATCTACACCTAGATCAAGGGCGAATAAACCTTTATTTACAACTGGCTGGCTGATTTTTCAACCTCTTCAGATTTACAAAGCTGCTGTTTCGCAACCATGTTTTAGATTTAAAAAAGACAGCATTTTTCCCGGTTGAAGTTACATTCTGATATCTATGACATCTTTGATGACAGAGGCCTAGTAGTCTGATGCATAGGACAAGGTAATTATTTCATCAAATATGATATCATGTTTATTCGTGCCGTACGTCGACTAATTATAGGTTGATGTTTCATTGCGTAAGGTCATAATAGCAGTTAAAGACAAGTTTTCCTGATGAATGCCATGGAAACTAGAGTCGAAAATTCAATTTTGCACTCTGACTCGATGCCGCACTAAGACCGAGAATATTTTTGTAATTTAGGTAAACGCATATGGTTTAGTGTGTATTACATTTACCGGCATCTACGGCTTGATGAACAAACTTAAGACTGGCTTGGTTCCCAAAATTGTAGCTCTGCACCGGCTGAAGTAGTCTAGTGGCGTACTATAGAATATTTAACTTTTTCTCTTGTTTCCATGAAGCATCAAATAAGAGAACGCTGTTTGATTTACAGTGCACAACACATAAACAAATTAACGAGTGATACTGATCTATTTTACGGTCCACAAGATATCACAGCACACAATCTCTATCAGAAAATAGGAGAACTTAAGATTATTAATATTTTTTTCAGATTACGCTACGAAATAACGCTTTTCATCTGAGCCGTGCTGGCCCCGGCTTATGCGTTGGTTTAAACCTTGACTGTGACTCTGCGTTTGGTTTCCCGCGGTTATTGCGGTTATACCGTGGTTCTTCCTCTTTCTGCGTGTGGCAGCAGCGGTATGTACCGATATTCACGCATTGTACTATCTTTGGTCTGGTGTTTATAATTTCCGGCTAGCCGGTGTGTTGCAGTCGGTCGGTCGGTGTGGATCAGCCAGGAAATCTCCGCGCCGCGCCGTGGGCCGGGCCCGCTACCGGTCTCTGCGCAGTGTCGGAGTGTGTGGGAGCTGTTCCGATTGCTGCGAGGTTCGTGGCTCACTGACCCAGGACATCAAGGCTGAGTGGTGATTTAATTACCGAAGCCAGTCTGTTCACATTGTGCCGTTGCTTTTCATGGTTGGCTGTTGGGGGTATTCCCGTGGGCAACAGCGAGTGTTCGAGTTGGCGAAAGTTTGGCCTCCATCTGGTGGAGTTTAACCGTATTTTCGTTATTTGAAGTCCAAGTGCACCAGCGGAATTTTCTGCCTTGTGGCCGTTAGCGTTCCCATTACCTGCCCTGGCCACTGACGTAAAATTCAGGCATAGTCCTTTCCTCACAATGTTGTCGCTTTCCAACACGTGTGTGTAGTTTTGACAGCTTATGCATACTTGGTTGTGGGCGGCCACGCCTTTAACTTTTTGGCATTGGAGTTCCTTGTGTGCTGGTCGAGGGGAAAGCAAGTCGTCTTGTCGGTGGGTGCGTTGACTGTCTCTTGGTTGGGTTGCCGGCGAATCGGATATACAAGTAGTTGGGCCGACCACCTGTCTCCCCTAAGCCAACGTTAATAATTCTAGTGCAGACCGACCCCCGGAAACTTATGTACTGCCTTCTTCTTTGGATCTTCTCTATCTCCTCTGTCAACCCAACCTGATACGGATCCCACACTGATGAGCAATACTCAAGTATAGGTCTTCTCGGTAGTCGAACTGACTTGGAACTGCCCCCCCCCCCCCCCTCTTCTATGGCGTTGGCGTATGTCACTTCTCTGGTGGCGCCACCGCTGCGACTTCTTCGTGCGGCAATCGCCCAGCTATACATCATCTCTAGAGTGGGTTGTCGACCTACCGACGTCTGTGGTGCTGCCTGGTGTTGCGTGCTGTGCTTAATACACCACAGATGGCATCCTCTTAGGTAAAATATTGCGTAGGTAAAATAGTCTCCCATTCGGATTCCCGAGCGGGGCCAACTTAGGACGAAGTTGTCATCAGCAGAAAAAAAAATAAACGTTAGCAAACACATTAGATGATGAAACGCCCTGTTAAATCGGCAGGAGAGTACAGGTAGTTGGAATTGTGCGAAGGGGCTTTTCGCGGATGATGCTATAGTATACAGCATTAAAAATTGCAGCGAAATGCAGGAAGATCTGCAGCGGATAGGCACTTGGTGCAGGGAGTGGCAACTGACCCTTAAGATAGACAAATGTAACGTATTGCGAATACATAGAAAGAAGGATCCTTTATTGTATGATTATATGATAGCGGAACAAACACTGGTAGCAGTTACTTCTGTAAAATATCTTGGAGTATGCGTGCGGAACGATTTGAAGTGGAATGATCATATAAAATTAATTGTTGGTAAGGCGGGTACCAGGTTGAGATTCATTGGGAGAGTCCTTAGAAAATGTAGTCCATAAACAAAGGAGGTGGCTTACAAAACACTCGTTCGACCTATACTTGAGTATCGCTCATCAGTGTGAGATCCGTACCAGGTCGGGTTGACAGGGAAGATAGAGAAGATCCAAAGAAGAGCGGCGCGTTTCGTCACAGGGTTATTTGGTAAGCGTGATAGCGTTACGGAGATGTTTAGCAAACTCAAGTGGCAGACTCTGCAAGAGAGGCGTTCTGCATCGCGGTGCAGCTTGCTGTCCAGGTTTCGAGAGGGTGCGTTTCTGGACGAGGTATCGAATATCCCCCTACTTATACCTCCCGAGGAGATCACGAATGTAAAATTAGAGAGATTCGAGCGCGCACGGAGGCTTTCAGACAGTCGTTCTTCCCGCGAACCATACACGACTGGAACAGAAAACGGAGGTAATGACAGTGGCATGTAAAGTGCCCTCCACCACACACCGTTGGGTGGCTCGCGGAGTAGATGTAGACATATCAGAACAGCTAAGCTTGTTAACTGCTCATGTGCCACCGCTGTTGTAGTACACCGTACGTAGCAAAATGGCGCTATCCAAAACTGGCGCTGAGGAAAGTGTGGTGCACCTCGGGTCGTAGGTGACGGGTGAACACAGGCTGCGATGTTTGTGGCTGAACAGAAGTGCAACTGTTGAACAGCTCGCTGCCCAGATGAAGCAAGGAGCTACCAACAGTTGTCTCCTCAACGACCGTTCAGCGAAAGTTGTGGTGTGTGGTTCTCCGCCTAGTTCAAGGACGACGAAGGCTGGAATTTGCAGGCCAGTATCGCATCTGGTCGGCAACTGAGTGACGACAGCTGGCCTTTTTAGATGAAGCACGTTTAATTATCCATCAGACTGAAAGTAAAAACTCTGCAACAATCGGCGGACGGCTCTGAACTATCATTTGTCAGCCACGTTTGCAAAATGATTTCACACATTGTTTATAAAAGAATAGAATACCTGGAAGAAGATGACATCGAGAAAAATCAGTTTGGGATCCGCAGAAATATAGAAACACTTGAGGCACTACTAACCTTATGATGCGCCTAAGAAAAGAGCTTGAAGAAGGGCAGCCGGCATCTGTGGCCTAGTGGTTCTAGGCGCTTCAGTCCGGAACCACGCGGCTGCTACGGTCGCAGGTTCGAATCCTGCCTCGGGTATGGATGTGTGTGATGTCCTTAGGTTAGTTAGGTTTAGGTAATTCTAAGTCTAGGTGACCGATGAACTCGGATGTTAAGTCCCATAGTGCTTAGAGCCATTTGAACCATATTTGAATAAGGGCAAACCTACATATATAAAGAAGGCTTTTGGCAATGTTGCTTAGACTACATTGTTTAAAGTTCTGAAGGCACCATGTATAAAACGCAGGGAGTGAAAGTTAATCTATAACATGTACAGAAACCAAACTACGGCTATAAAATCTGACATGAACGGTAAGCGGTAGCTCAGAAGGAAGTGAGACAGGATTCTAGCCTATCCCCGATGTTGCTCATTCTGCTCATTGAGCAAGCTGTGGAGGAAACCAAGTAGAAACTTAGAAAGCCCTTTTGGACGTCACATGAACTGCTCTGTTTACATATTAAGACAACGATTGCACGGTTTTCCGCGACACTCCCCCCCCCCCCCCCCACCACCACCACCCACGACACGCTTCATATTTGCTCCACTGCTAGTGCTGCCGCCTGCCATCTGTGAGTGTACGTCAACGTCGAAAATAGGCGGTGGTCATATGAATGTGACAGGGCCGTGTAACATGTATTTAAAAATTTTATTTATTTCTCTTTAGCGTAAAAGAACTGATTTTTTTATATTGTTTTCTTATGCTTCACGTTTATCGAACGTGACTGTCCTGCATAAATCAAACGCGGTCGGCGGAGTCGTATTAATGCGCGGTGGAAGACTGCGATTCCAAAACGATCATACTCTACCGGTATGAATGGGAAGTGTAAATGTAGCGTACCGAAAATGAAATGGAATGTTTCATTTGTATCCATAATCAGTTTTTGTTGAGTTCATTACGAGTTTCTGTTGTGATATCACCATGTAACGCTATGTCTGAGTCTATAATAATCTGATATTGCAACCGCTGTTGAAAATTATTCGTTACGAGTGATATATAGGGTGACTATAATTCGAGTTAAACTTCCAAACCGCTGTAGAAATAACCCCACTCCACAGAATGACGTCAAAACGCAGCGGAATATTATCGGAGAAGGGGGAAAACGTGTGGCAGAAGAAAAATAAATAGTTACGAAATGTAGCAATAGATAGAGCTGTACGTATCATAATGCAATAGTGGTCGACTAAAATGACAAATGAATCATACAACAATGACTAAGGTGTACGTTTGACGTTAAACAAACTGTACTACTCAGTGGGCATGGGGGTACAGGTATGATACTGTTAGTTACGTTAGGCCATCCACCACGGCAAGGTCATATCACATCGGATGGGAAAAAAATGGTTCATATGGCCCTAAGCACTATGGGACTTAACATCTGAGGTCATCAGTCCCCTAGAGGGTTGGGGTTGTGTTGTTTGGGGGAAGAGACCAAACTGCGAGGTCATCGGTCTCATCGGAGGAGAGAAGGACGGGAAAGGAAGTTGGCCGTGCCCTTTCAAAGGAACCATCCCGGCATTTGCCTGTGGAGATTTAGGGAAATCACGGAAAACCTAAATCAGGATGGCCGGACACGGGATTGAACCGTCGTCCTCCCGAATGCGAGTCCAGTGTGCTAACCACTGCGCCACCTCGCTCGGTAGTCCCCTAGACTTAGAACTACTTAAACCTAACTGACCTAAAGACATCACACACATCCATGCCCGAGGCAGGATTCGAACCTGTGACCGTAGCAGCAGCGCGGTTCCGGACTAAAGCGCCTAGAACCGCTCGGCCACAGCGGCCGACGGTTTTTAAATGTCCTGAGGCCAAAAACCGCACAAAAAGTATCAATCAATCAAATCGGATTATTAATTTCCGTATGACAGGCGCAAAACATGTTCAATACCCTGTCCACCGTTTTCTGCAAAAAGTTGAAACCGAGAAACAGCATATTCCACAACTGATCGAAATGTTTTCGTTCACAAGGTGTTGCGCAACGCGTGCCTTCAATGCAGCTAAGTTTGCAATCGGAAGAGTGAACAAAAGATCTTTCAGTTAGCCCCACAGCCAGAAGTCGCACGGATTAAGATCAGGTAATCGGGACGGCAAGGCTGTACGGAAATGACGGCTGATAATTCTAGCATTTCCGAAATGTCGCTTCAGCAGCCGCTTAACCGGATTTTCAATGTGCGGAGGTGAACCACCATGCATTAAAATGATCCCATCCACACATCCACGCTGTTGGAGAGCTGGAATGACGTGGTTGCGCAAGACATCCACGGTGCTTACCAGTGACGGTACAGGTAACAGGGCCGGAAGCACGTGTCTCTTAGGAGAAATATGGCCCTATGATAAATGATGCCGTTAACCCGCACCACACAGTGACCTTTTCAGGATGAAGTGGTCCTGGTTGATTTGCGTGTGGATTTTCCGTTGCCATATTCGACAATCCTGTGTGTTGACATTTCCTGTCACATGGAAGTGGGCTTCGTCTCCCAAGGCCAATCATCGTCCACTTCTATGCGAGCAAGATATTCTAAAGCAAATGTCTCTCTTGCTGGCACGTCAAGAGGAAGCAACTCGTGTACATGGGTAATTTTGAATGGATTACAAAGAAGGATTTTTCGTAGGATTTTACGCACCGTGCTCAAGGGTATGTCCAACGTTCGAGCAATTCTCCGTGCACTACATGTTTCCACACCACCTCTCGTCTCCTCCAGCATTGCTGTGGCCACTGCTTCCGCTGACGCCGAATCAACTCTTTTTCCCCCTCTACCAGGTTGCACACCAAAAGAACCCGTCTTTTCTAATTTCCGAATTCTTTTTTCCACACCCACAGCAGTCATGGGACCAAACCCTTTTTTCAAACATTTCAGTGTCCGGAACTTCTGCAATGCGATGTGTGCGCAGTCATCATTCTTGTAATACAGCTTTACAAGTAGAGCGCGATCCTGCATTGAGACAGTCATGGCGAACGTCGCAGACGCGAAAGGAGCAAAAGTCGTATACCCGGCGTGTTTATACCAACTTCAATCAAATGGTTCAAATGGCTCTGAGCACTATGGGACTCAACTGCTGAGGTCATTAGTCCCCTAGAACTCAGAACTAGTTAAACCTAACTAACCTAAGGACATCACAAACATCCATGCCCGAGGCGGGATTCGAACCTGCGACCATGGCGGTCTTGCGGTTCCAGACTGCAGCGCCTTTAACCGCACGGCCACTCCGGCCGGCCCAACTTCAGTCGGTCGTGCGCATGACAGGTGTTTTATTTACGTATTCTGACATATACAGCGCCATCTATTGATCAATTTTTACACATTTTTTTTTCTTCTGCCATACGTTTTCCCCCTTCTCCGATAGTATTCCGTTGCAATTTGACGTCATTGTGCCAGTGGTGTTATTTCCACAGCGTTTTGAAAGTTTAACTATAATTATAATCACCCTGTATTATTCACTGACAGTTAAAATACGTAATAAACAATATATATATAAACTTACAGTTTTAAGGATGTGTTTCTGTTTTGAGACGTGGACTTATAGTGATTTTGAAACTAGATTCATATTAAAAAAAAAAACTAGCATGCAAAGACGACAGCAGAGGTATTTGCAGAATGTTCGCCATCGTTAAACAGCAATAACCTATAACGAATGATCATACTGAAATAACGGTCGGTGTCATTGCCTGCGCAAATGTACAAATCCAAATCCAGTGTGGTCAGTTAAAGAAATGAATTTCGAAATTTCTGGCTGTCGGAAGGAAATGGCTGTTAAATCAACAACAATCGTCCGTTACTTACTTAGCAGTCCCTACGTCATCTCTTTTGTGTATACAAGTGTCTGAAAGAGAGAATGCGAATTGTAACGTGTCAAAAACACAACTACAGTATTTTAAGAAGTAGGAATTTTTTTATCCCAATTTATCCAAGACAAACTGGACGACCATTTTCAACGAACTGAACGACGTTATGCAGCAGTTTACGTGCCTGAGGCAGCTTCGTCATACTATTCAGTATTATAATCTGGTTCCAGATGTCGATTCCTCAGTAGTTTAGGAATAATTATAATAAAGGCTCTTTTATTTCAGATCTTTTGTTAAAGGTCTAAATTGTAACTGAAAATTAAAGAAACTCGAATTAAAACGGATATAAAGAAATTAGTACACCGATGAGCCTTTCTTTACCAAAGTGTTCTGAAGTTGTAATCAGATTTCTTGACTGTCTTCTGTTTGTTTCTTCCTTTTTCTGATGACTTAGTGGGGGAGCACAAGTCCGTGTCCGTCATGTAGCGTTACATAATGACTTTACCAGACCGTAAAGGACAGCGTCATCTGCAAACAATCTGAAAGGACTGATAATATTGTCTCCAAAAAATCGTTGATGTAAGTTAAGAACAATTTGGCTTCACTAAATGTTTTCTGGTCAGTTACTATCACCTGTGACTTTACTGAAAAGAAATCAGAAATCCTGTCGCACAATTGAGACGATATGCCATGACACGCAATATGATTAGAATCCATTGTGGAAATCTAGAAACATGGAATCCAGTTGAGATCAGCTGCATATAGTGTTCATTGCTTCGTTTGAATCAAGATCTAGTGAAGTTTCACAACAACGATATTTTCTGAATCTGTTCTGGTTTTGTGCAAAAGACCGTTTTCTTTGGAGCATTTCATAATGTTGTAACAAAATCTTACAACAAATCGATGTTAATGATATGAATGTTTCTTTTATCATTTCTCTTACATGTAGATGTAGAAGTATAGTTAGATCGAGTTATCATCGGTAAGGAATGTTTACCTCCTAAAGGTGGAACCGTTATTATGACAATAATATGGAGATACGACAGCTAAAGAAAAAACAGCTACTCGAAACTCGTTGTCTACCTTTCAGACAAGAAAACGACGACTCGGGCTTCAGCGACTTGTAATAAATTCTAAAAGATCTTCGACAACCGCTGTAATTTACAATCACTTTGCGTTTCCACAAACTGCGCTGTCGAGTTTCCCTTTCAATTACGCAGACACAAGGCCAAGCTGAAAAAAACGCCCTTGCGCACCCAGCACGTTGCGTGTCTGGCAGTCAGCGCCTAACAGCTCACAGAGATGCAAATTATTCTCGTAAATATTGGGGAGGACACTCCAATCGCACTCGCTCCAACTGTTTCCTGTGTGCGGCCAAGTTAAAACAAATGAGCCCGCTGTTGCTTCGTGACTAGTTGCTCGGCAGCTGGGCGCACAATAGTACCACCAGCTACAACTCGGTAAAAGTGTTTACTTTCTCTGTTTCACTGAACTGTAGCTTATCTAGCATGTCCTGTTAATGATAACATCCACAGAAAATGAACCAGTGTCAGATACTGTTTCATTAATACAGGTACAAACAAAAGGTACGAGTAGAGGACGAGGGAGCAAGCAAATAATCCTAATAAACGTAGGTCTGGAAACCTAGGGTTTCCACGATGTGACATACGAGGGGTACCCAAGAAAAATCGGAATTATTTTTTACAAGCTATATATTTTCAAATTGTTTACAAAACACCCTAACCCCCTTCAAAATACTCTAGATTACAACTAATAAATTTGTCTCACCGGTGTTTCCGCTGTTCGAAACATTTTTTGTAGTCATCTTTAGAAATGGCGGACAGCTCCTCCCCCAATTTTTGACTTCTTCCATGTTGTCAAATCGGTGTCCATTCATGCGCCTTTTCATGTGTGGAAATAAAACGTTACAAGGACGCATATCAGGCGAGTAAGGTGAGCAGGACAGCGGAACCATGCCATTTTTTGCCAAAAACTGCGTAACAGAGATGGCTGTGTGTGCAGGTGCGTTGTCGTGGTGGAAGAATCAGTCCCGTCTGCTACAAACCACGCCTTTTTTTGACGAACACTGTTGTGCAATCTTCTCAAAACTTCCAAATAAAAGGTCTGTTTGACTGTATGATCTTCGGAAACAAACTCTGAATGAACTACGCCCTGGATATAAAGAAGCAAATTAGCGTTGTTTTGATCTTTGATTTGACTTGACGACTTTTTTTGGGCGGGGAGGTCATGACATCGTTCATTGGCTTGACTGTAGCTTTGTTGCTGAGTCGTAACCACAGCACCATACCCACTCATCACCAGCAATGATCTTTTAGAGAGAATTTTGATCAGTTCCAGGCTGTTGTTTCAAAGCACAACATGTTTCAACTCGACGTTCCTTTTTATTGTCAGTCAGAACCCGAGGAACAAACTTAGCAACAACCCCTTTCATTCCCAAATCATCCGTTAAAATTCGCAGTACTGAGCTCCAAGATAACCCACTTATCTCTCACAGTTGATCAATTGTCTGTCGACGGTCTGAGAGCACGAGCTTCCAAATTTATCCAATATTTTAGTCTATTCAGGCAGTTGATGGACGTCCAGAACAAGGTGTTATCAATCTTTTTTTCGTCTTTATTGTTATTTTAAACCTTTACAAAAGGTAGGCCAGCGGCGGCCTATCCACGCCGCCCTTCGGCCACAGAAAAAAACATACAAGAAACATGAAGACATAAAAACAGATTTACATGTAGGATAAAATCAGGAGATAGACAAATGAAAAAGAAATGAAGTCGTTCACGGAAGGCACTGGTCGCACAGGGAAGTTCAGCTCAGTGCACAAACATAGACAGACGATTGAACCCATGAACGTAGGAGCACTCACGAAGAAACACCGTTGCACTAAGACGAAGAGAAACACTAACAACAATCTTTGGCGCACTATAAACACACAAAAAGAGGGGGGGGTGCCACAGGGAAGTACGGGAGGGTAGGGGGGAGGGGGGTAAGGATGCCAAGTGGAGAGGAGAGGGGAGGGAGATGGGAGAGTGGGGTGGAAGCCCGGGGAGGGGGGAGGAGAGGGAGAGAGAAGGGAGGAAGTGAGGAGGGAGATAAGGGAAAGAGGGTGCCCTGGAGGGAAAACACAGGAGGAGGAAGGGGAGGATTAAATCTGGTAGGAGTAGATGGAGGGGACGAGGGCATCATCCGGGAGGGGAAGTTGGCGGAAGCCACCTTGGGCAAGGTTATGGAGTGTGGTTAGAGAGCGGGTGGGATGCAGGTATACAGGCGTAGCAGTGGACAGGGGTGGAAAGGATGGGAGCGACAAGCAGGTGAGGGGGATCAAGTTTACAGGAGGTGTAAAGGAGCCGTATCCGTTCAAGGAAGAGGAGGAGGCGCGGGAAAGGAATTAAGTAGCTGAGGATCGGCGTGAGGGATGGGAGGCTGATGGGATAGGCGAGGCGGAGCACATGGCATTCCAGGATTGGAAGGGACTTATATAAGGTAGGAGGGGCGGAGATCCAGGTGGGATGGGCGTAACAGAGGATGGGGCAGATGAGGAATTTATAGGTGTGGAGGATTGTGGAAGGGTCCAGACCCCATGTGAGGCCAGAAAGGAGCTTGTGGAGGCAGAGTCGGGAGTGTGCCTTGGCTTGGATCGTCTGGAGATGGGGGGGGGAGGGGGGTCCAGGAGAGGTGGCGGTCAAGGGTGATGCCAAGGTACTTGAGGGTGGGGGTAAGGTTGATAGGACGCCCGTACACAGTAAGTTAAAAATCTAGGGGACGGAAGGAAGGGGTGGTTTTGCCTACAATGATCGCCTGGGTTTTAGAAGGATTGACCTTGAGCAGCCACTGGTTACACCAAGTGGTGAATCGATCGAAATGGGACTGGAGAAGGTGCTGGGAGCGTTGCAGGATGGGGGCGAGGGCAAGAAAGGCGGTGTCATTGGAGTATTGGAGAAGGTGTAAGGGGGGGAGGGGGGGAGGTAGTGGCATGTCCACCGTGTAAAGAAGGTAGAGAAGAGGGGAGAATACGGAAACTTGGGGCACATCGGCAGAGGGTTTGAAGGTGTAGGAATCTGTGTTATGGATGGTGACTTAGGAAGGACGGTTAGAAAGGAAGGAGGCATGTTATCAATCGACATGCCGCCATTTTTAAATCGAGCAAACCACTCGTACCCTTGAGTTTCTCCCATAGTGTCATCTTGGTAAGATGTTTTCAACTTTAAAACAGTTACAGCAGTATTTTTACCGAGTAAAAAACAAAATTTCACAGCTGCACGTTGTATGCTTAAACTTGTCAAGAACAAGACAGCACTAGGAAAAACAATCACTGTGATGAACAGAACAAGCCAGGTCGACAACACAGATGGCGCTGAACGGGCAATGAATTGCTCTATGCATGTTTAGCGCCAGAAATGCGTACTAAGCAAGCACCTCCCATGGCAATGTTGTTCCGGTCTTTTTGTTTTGGGTATCCCCGAGTATTCACAAGTGCATTCGTGTCCATTTTATAACACTATTGACGTCTAAGGTTACGTTTATTTCGAAACACCACAAGTGAGGCGTAAATTAAAAGCGAGAAACTGCCCTCGTTTGATTTTATCATCATTTCGCTTACCTAAGTACGTGTATGTAGCGTATCCACTACAAGTGCGTCGGTCGTGGTTCACCAATACCATGGCATCCCAAGTCCCCACCCCCCCCCCCTCCCCCCGCGCGACTGCTACGGTCGCAGGTTCGAATCCTGCCTCGGGCATGGATGTGTGTGATGTCCTTAGGTTAGTAAGGTTTAAGTAGTTCTAAGTTCTAGGGGACTGATGACCACAGATGTTAAGTCCCATAGCGCTCAGAGCCATTTGAACCAAGTCCCCCAGACTTGAATTCGTATTTTTTTGTGTGAGGATATTTAAAAGCTTTGGCGTATTCCACTCCAGTAGATAGTGTCGATGAACTCCGACAACGCATTTTGGGTGGCTGTCAGTGCCTTCAAAACACGCCTGGGATTTTTTGAACGTGTATGGGCATCGATGAGGAGACGTGCTGGGGCTTGCCAGCACATGAACTTTGATCATATGGAACACTTGTAGTAATGTGTATGTCCTCAAGTGCATATCCGCAGTCTGGATCCTCGGGGACTCTGTTATAACGTGTTCATGGACTCAGTCCTAATACGTAGTATCCGGGAAACCATTGGTTTCCACATTATTTGTTCGTTTCATTTTCTTTAGTACCTACAATAGTTAACCTGTGTGCGTATTTTTAACTTGAACAAGGCTCAAAAAATGAAATTAAAGGATCGGTGAAAATGCAATGAATGAAGGAGCAACGGCATCAAATTACGCCTGCGAAAAGTGGCCAGAAATGCTGGACCTGCAATGTAATGAAAGTTTCTGTCAAACCTAGAGGCGTGCTCAACTATGCTAATGGTTAAACTGGGTTCTAGTCCCAGTCTAGGATAAATTTTCGTTCGACACGAGATATCCATAGTTCTCTTGTAATTTTTTTCCGGTACCTTTCTGTTTTATCAAGCAAAACTCATCTTCCAGTACATCTTCAATCTCTTGTTTCCAATTTTCTATACTTTTTCTTTTTCTTCTTGGATGGGCCAACTAAGGACCGCGTGCCAATTTCATTTCCTTAATCGTTCTTTTCTTCAAGTACCCTTTCATCTGTTCGCTATGGTTTTTCTTCCTGATCCCTGACCACTTCAGACCAGTTCTTTCTCTCTCATCTTGTAATGCTCCCACAATCAGTGCTTCTTTCCGAAACACTTGTCAGCAGATTCTAAGTGCGACCCGTCGGACTAATTTCCCTATAGTTATCACATTTGAGCAATATGCGCGAGTGAAACAGAAAAAGGGAAAGGGGAGCGGGGGAAGTATTGCATGTACCCTCCTCCACACACCGTAGTACGGCTTGCAGCATACGGTTGTACATGTAGACGTACATGCAATACTACAGAAGGATGGTGAAGAAAACTGCACAAAAACAGCAAGTAAAAGTGGCGTACTAGGGCGAACAGATGAGAGTAGAAGTTCGTGTGAAAGAAGTAGTGGATAATACAGGCGTAGTGAAGTTGGTACTGATTATAACACCAGAAGTGTAAAATTGAAACAGAACGACATTAGAATACGTAATATGCACTGTTAAAGAAACTGTTAGAGGCAAGTATGCATGTAACAAAAATTTATAAACAATGAGCAAAGAGTATAAAATATGTGTGTATAAAATAAGTATTATATCTTAATTCTTCATAGACAAAATAGATTTCGAGTTTATATCAACTGAACGGCCAAAATTTTCTAAATTAGTTTATCCACTGTCCACTCATTCTTTAAAAGTCCTGAAGTTAGCTACCTTCAGAGCACTGCAATTTATTTGCCATTTTTTCAGAGTCTAATGTTTTAAAATGATATTGTACCATATCCCGCTGTCTCTAATTTGTATCTCTCTCGTTGTATGATTCACTTGTACCACAAGAATTTATCTCAATAAAATAGTCGAGAACCCAATTGCGTTTTCTTCTTTCATAAAAGCGTAACTACAAAATACTGTTTAGTGGTGTCTCACAATTTCATCGAGTAGTTCAGTTCCTTTATTTATCTCTTTAGTGTTTCACTTCCCTGTTCTTAGAATCTTCCTTTCTCTTTTCCTGGTTTTCAGGGTCTCCCCATGTGGTCATTAGTTTTGTAAATAGAGAATCTTTGTCATTTTTTATACCAGTAATTACCAGTAAAGTTATTTATTAAGCTAGACAGCTTCGGTGCGTAGCTGAATTGGATTGTTCGCTTACAAAGAGATATCTGGGCTGTTTATTTTCAGGAATGAACGCATACTGCAACAATGTGAGAGAGATCAGACATTCCAAGACAACGTATGTGACGTTAGCTGTACTTATTAGCGAAATATTAAGAAGCTATGTAACTACTACCGTGCTGCTAAATACGCTGCCATGTCATAATGTTGTCAAGGAGTTTCTTTATGGCTTTAATTAATACTCACCTCTCACTTCCCTTGCAGTCTCCTGCTGGACAATTGCTAGCGTAACTCACGTTCGCATCCCGCTATTTCTTTCCCCTAGGTATTGCGCGTTCCCTTTCAGTCTCATGAGTGAGGAGTGTCTCAGTGGGTCTTTCTCTGACGCTTTCAGAGTACATGCGAGGGAATTCTCTCGTTGCTGGACCGCGTCTTTGGAATAACGGACCAGCCTTAGACTGGAAGGAAGGAGCCAGCTGTGTATGTCACGCAAGAACACAGGACCACCGCGGTAAAAAAGATCTCTTTAATTACGAGAGTAATTACGCGGTCTGCTTTATACTCTCAGTTAAGCACCGAAAGAAACGTCATTTAGTAGAATCTCGTGATGTTGCTACCGATCGGGTGAGAGGCAGAAAGGTGCCGGATACTGTCATGCTGACTACCTGGAGCATAGGGCACATGAAAAGTTTTAACCACTTGCCTGCAACTAAAGTAAAAATTTGTAAGTGACAGGTGACTCTCTTTGTAGTGACGTCATAGAGACTCAAAAGACTTTAGCTTCCACCGTTCACGCAATTTCTTTAGTATGCAGACAATACTTTGAACGACGCCGACCTCCGGAAGTTAAGCACAAAGTGAAAGAGGAAGGAGGAAAGGTGAACAATTTGTTATAGATGATCTTCTTTACATTCCAGCAAACCAGAATTCTGATGCCTTTGTAGGGAACGAGTACTCACTCTATTCTACGTTATTAGACCGACGAAGCTTGTCAAGTGACTGAGTTAAGACACAGATTATTCCATTCTAAGCGGAGGGAAGCAAGATCGTCGCACGCAGCTTTCGAAATATCTCACCTATGTCAATTCCTTGCAGAATTATGGTACACATGTTGTGTTTGCAATTGATGACACTCCTAGAGATAATAGTCTTATGTAGGGATCAACATAGTTTCCGCAAGTAGTCGAAAAGAATCCAAATAACCCCATGTAATGTGGAAACTGATCACCAGACTTCATCACGGATTTAGAAAACATCGTTCTTTTGAAACACAACGAGCTCTTTACTCGCATAAAGTGTTCAGTGCTATTGACAAGAGATTTCAAATTGATTCCGTATTTCTGGATTTCCGGAAGGCTTTTGACACTGTACCAGACAAGCGGCTTGTAGTGAAATTGCTTGCTTATGGTATATCGTCTCAATTATGTGGCTAGATTCGTGATTTTCAGTCAGAGAAGTCACAGTTCGTAGTAACTGACGGAAAGTGATCAAGTACAATAGAAGTCATTTCTGGGGTAGGTAGTGTTATAGCCCCTTTGCTGTTCTTTATCTATATAAACGATTTGGGAGGCAATCTGAGCAGCCGTCTTAGGTTGTTTTCAGATGACGCTGTCGTTTATCGACTTGCAAAGTCATCTGAAGATCAAAACAAATTGCAAAACGATTTAGAAAAGATATCTGTATAGTGCGAAAATTGGCAATTGACCCTAAATAATGAAGTGTGAGGTTATCCACATGAGTGCTAAAAGGAATCCGTTAAACTTCGGTTACACTATAAATCAGTCAAATCTAAAGGCCGTAAATTCAACTAAATACCTAGGAATTACAATTACGAACAACTAAAATTGGAAGGAACACATAGAAAATGTTGTGGGGAAGGCTAACCAAAGACTGCGTTTTATTGGCAGGGCGCTTAGAAAATGTGACAGGTCTACTAAAGAGACTTCCTACACTACGCTTGTCCGTTCTCTTTTAGAATACTGCTGCGCGGTGTGGGATCTTTACTAGATAGGACTGACGGAGTACATCGAAAAAGTTCAAAGAAGGGCAGCACGCTTTGTATTATCGCGAAATATGGGAGAGCGTCACTGAAATGATACACGACTATACGGGTTTTGGAATGGACAGTATTAACACAAAGGCTTTTTTCGTTGTGGAGCTATCTTCTAATCACCATCTTTCTCCTCCGAATGCGAAAATATTTTGCTGACACCGAGAAGAAGTCTTCCCTCAGCCCACGCCTGCAGACAAACGCAGCTGTCACAGTGTAATTTCTGCTGAGTCATTTTGGCGTAGTGGCATCATACAGAAACAACTACTACCTACCTGACGTCTTTCGCTATCATAGATTACGTGGTGACTGTGCGTGGTCTAGATGCCACCCACACAGTTCGCTCACGTTCAGCAATGGAGATGTTGCTGTTGCTTCCATGCGGTACTGTAGAATCTTAGGGGTCGGCTACTTGACTGAAGTCTAACAATTTTTACCTTTTAATGCCTACTGACAACTGGAGTTACGTTGAACTTGAGTGCTTCGAAGTATTTCACAGAATAGTAAGTGAAATGCAAAACAGATCTCACGTACCTCACGTCATTTCGTCTGACTTCAAATTTTCTGCCACGGAATGCCTTAAATGAAATTTGTGTCTTTTCTTGAAAAATGTTCATGTTTTTGGTATCAAATATAGTAGAGATACACTGTGTGGTCAAAATAATCCAGACACCCTCAAAAACATATGTTTTTCATATTAGGTGCATTGTGCTGCCACCTACTGCCAGGTACTCCATATCAGCGACTTCAATAGTCATCGGTAGACCACGGATTTTTAGGCCGTAAAAAAGTGTGTTTTAGGCACCTAAAATAGGCTCCTTCAGTAGTTCATTTAGGCTATATAATACCTAAAATAGGCTCTAATAAAAACGATGCAGAGAAAATAAAAATAAATACGCGGTGTTGACAGTATGAACATCTTATTAGTCATTAAAACAAGGAGAATGAATATTTACACAGTTACAGAGCACAGCCATCTACAACATCAATGTTGAACATAACTCCAAATATTTTTGAGTTCCTGCGAGATAAAGATCTCCGTAAAAAAGATTTGGCAATGGTTTAATTAATACATTCGTAGTTTCACATATCCTGACCATAGTTGGCTTCACAATAAATAACCAAAATCTTTTCTAAGTTTTCTAGTGAAAAACTGTGGCGCTTGTCAGTCAGAATCAATTTATACGCTGAAAAAGAACGTTCTACATCAAGAGATGTGACAGGGGCGTACTTCATTTTCGGCACACGTTGGACAGGAATGCTGCAGTCAGGAGTGCTGGATTTTCCACTAAGTATGTCGGCAGCTGGCCACAACTCCTTCAGGCCAGTGTTCTTCTGTAAAACGGTTTGCATTTTTCCCCGTACTTTTTCCCCTACTTCACCTGGCGCTTCATTAATTTTCATTTTGACTGCTTCAAGCAAAGAAATATTGTCGTAGATAGGTCTCCCTGAGCCTTCTAATTGTGAAATTATTCTTGCCATAAATGTGTAGTGTGCCCTAATGTAAGATAAGTCCCGTTTTAAAGAAGAATCTTTGAGTAACTCGATTGCTGCAGTTACGGATGCAGCATCCTCCGGTATATTTTCAACCACCTTCTGGACAGCTGAGAGATGCGTACTATAGTATTCTGTATTCTGCTGCTATCAGCCACGTGCCCCAGCGGGTGACAACAGGCTCTGGCGGCAATGGGACATCTGGAAGCTGTTCTTTGAATGCTTGTATTCTTGAAGGTGCCTTAACAAAAATTTTCTTCACCATAGATTTTACTTTATTTACTTTAGGAAATTGTAGGCTTACTTGCTTTGCTATGCGGTTGGTCCCATGCACTACACAAGTTACGTGCAGCATCAATGGGCAGAATACTTTTAATAGTTGAAGCGCTGCTATCATATATGCAGCAGCTTCAGTGACGGCCAGAAGCACCTTATTCTCATCCACTCCGTTTGGGTATAGCACCATAAGTCCATTGTTCACAAACTGTGCTATTGTTTGTTGGTTAGTTTTTGCAAGCTGCTTTGAGCAAATCAAATGAGCCCTGGATGGAGCATCTGGATCTAGCTTGCTAATAATCAAGTTGGCAATGTAACGGCCAAGACTGTCAGTAGTTTCATCCACAGAAATCCATATACAAGATTCTCCAACATCTTCTAGGATTCTGTGCAATGCAGCATTGTAAGCTGAATCCACATAATTCTTACGTAAAGTTGACTCTGCAGGAATAGGCTGATGGCTGTACTTCTCAAGAAAACCTCTGAAAATAGGGTTTTCTAGTTTCCGAAAGGGGATGTTTGCTGCCACAAGTGCATAACACAAATCACTGCAGAACTTGTTTTTTTTCGGAGGATTCACCAGATTTATTAGTTAAAAGAGTTTGCTTCAATTTTGACTTTCATTCAACATTAGCTTTATGTGCGCTTCCATCTGCATGCTGAGTTAAGTGAGATTTCCTAACACTTGAAATCTAATACGAGAGAAAAGGGAAATTCAGTTTAGAATCGCATATAAAGAGTATTTCGTATTACTAAAGGATAGCGATAAAAAAGAATCCTAAGTGACACGAAAATAAGTCTAAGAAAAACATCAACTAACCTCCTTGTTGCATGCTTGGCACAAAATAATTTTCCCATCTGTTGTATAATGCGGAAAATCTTGCAGCCGCTGCCTTATGTGAGTAGACTTTGAACTAGCTGTTTTCGGCATGGCGTAGTATTCTCACACAGAAACTAGAATTTTATTTTGCACTTAGAACGTCAGTAACACTTAACACGTCGGTCGCTACACAGTGTACTGATTTGTTTTCGCTGGGCAAAAGTGAACGATGTTTTTTTTTACTGCGGTGCATGGGAGCGGTAGGGGAAGTACCGTACTCGTTGCTGGACATATGGCACCTGACAGATGGGCGCCCCTTCTGAACATGCGAATGGAATCTACCGGTGCTTCAGATGAAAACATCTCATTACTGGCAAATTATTTCTCGAACCGGAAAATTCACGTATAATACCTTTCGCGAAACAGAGTAGTTTGATAGGACTGCCTGTAGATAGCAGCGAGAAAATGCGCGTAGGGCAGTAATTTAGCTATAGACGGCGTCTACGATTAACATTGTGATTTTTTAATCCGTGCTCAGCCTAAGGCCTATGAAACCGTTTCTTTGCGAAAATACACAGCTGGCCAGAATCCTACGAACGAAATATTTTCAAATATAACATTTAGTACCCCCACGTTCGATTCTAATGTGTAACTCAAATCTTTGACCGGTTCCTATTCGCTCACTGAAGTTAAGCACTGTCGCGCTCGGCGCGTACTTGGGTGGATGACCATTCAACCGTGCCGAGTGCTGTTCGTAGTAAGGCAAGCATAGGAATTGTAAACAGTCTCCAACGACTTTCGCCTTCGACTAGACGTAAAGCCCTAAGTTTACTTCCTTTTCCTAATCTTTGAAAACACAAGAACTCTGTCAGATTAACGAAATAGGTACTTTTTAGGCTTTTGATGCCGAAATAGGCAAAATTAGATCCTATAGAACTAACGGTATTCAGTTTAGTTAGTCATGAAACGCATAAGTACCAACTTATATGCAAATTGGAGCTTAGGAAACAAATAGGTTGTAACCTAAAGATCCGTGATCTATTTTTTACATATGAATAATAAAACACCTATATAGAGTATTTGGTATTAACAGGGATAGCGATATAAAAAAATAAAAAAGACCGAAGTGTTAGGCAAATACGAAGCATGAGCGCATATCAACTAGTCACCTTGTTGCACGCTGGGCAAAAAATATTTTTTTCCATTTGTCGTATAGTGTGGAAAAACTTGAGCCACTGTCTTATATGATGAAATAGGCACTTTTTAGAACATTAAAGCTGAAATAGGCAAAAATATGCACTAACGTCGAAATAGGCTTTTGTAGGTCCTATAAAATTAACGCTATTGAGTGTAAATAGTCATGAAACGCATAAGTACAAATTTTTATGCAAATAGGAACTGAGGAACAAAATAGGTTTTTACCTAAAATCCGCGGTCTAGCCATCAGACATCGTGAGAGAGCAGAATGAGGCGCTCCACGGAACTCACGGACTTCGAACATGGTCAGGTGATTGGGTGTCATTTGTTTCTGACGTCTGTACGCGAGATTTCTACACCCCTAAACATCCTTAGGTCCAATGTTTGCCAAGTGATAGTGGAGTGGAAATGTGAAGGGAGACGTACAGCACAAAAGTGTACAGGCGGACCTCGTCTGTTGATTGACAGAGACCGCCGACAGTTGAAGAGGGTCGTAATGTGTAATAGGCAGACATCTATCCAGACCATCACACAGAAATCCCAAACTGCATCAGGATCCGCTGCAAGTACTATGACAGTTAGGTGGGAGGTGAGGAAACTTGGATTTCATAGTCGAGCGGCTGCTCATAGGCTACATATCACGTCAGTAAATGCCAGACGACGCCTCGCTTGGTGTAAGGAGCGTAAACATTGGAAGATTGAACAGTGGGAAAATATTGTGGGGAGTGACGAATCACGGTACACAATGTGGCGATCCGATAGTAGGGTTGTATGACAGTGAAACATTGAATGTGGGAAAACCGGAATAGAAGATAATCGAAGCATTTGAGATGTGTTGCTGCAGACGAATGTTGAAAATTAGGTGGACTGATAAAGTAAGGAATGAGGAGGTTCTGGGCAGAATCGGAGAGGAATATGTGGAAAACACTGACAAGGAAAAGGGCAGGATGATATGAAGCCTGTTAAGACGTCAGGGAATGACTTACACGCTACGAGAGGGAGCTGTAGAGGGCAAAAACTGTAGACGAAGTTAGAGGTTGGAATACATCCGCCAAATAATTGAGGTCGTAAGTTTTAAGTGCTGTTCTGAAATGAAGAGGTTGACACAGGGGAGGAACTCGTGCGGGTCGCATCAAATCAGTCAGAAGACTTACGACTCAAAAAAAAAAAAATCATAAAGTGTGTGCACCCTTCGCTTTTATGAAGCGCTGAACTTTGCTGAGGACATTTTCACTGAGGTGTCTGAATTCTTCCTTAGGAGCCGAAACGAGGAAGTGAGTTGGAACGCTGGGGTCTTGAACGAAGCCAGCTTTCTAACACGCCCCAAAGGTGTTCCACGGGGTTCAGGTCGGGTCTCTGGGCGGTCCACTCCATTTCAGGAATGCGCCTGTCCACAAACAGTGCCTCACAGATACTGCGTTCTCTGTCACGCTGCTGTAGTCATTCTCTCAGAACTGTTCCTCTGTTGTAAATGTTACACATTGCTGTAAAATTTCATCTCGTTCCGCATTTAACATTTCTATGTCAAGCACAAAAAGGTGATCACGCCCTAACCATGAAACACACCCTCGTACCGTGTCGCCTCCTCCATACTTCATTGTTGGCAACACGTGCGATGGCAGGTAATTTTCACCAGGCATTCACCAAACCCAAACCTTCAGTCATATTGACACACAATGTAGCGTGTTTCGTCACTCGAAATCACTCGATTTCATTAGTGGCGTCGCTCATTAAACCATCTCAAGCGCCACTTAACACAGAAAAGCATGGTCTATGGCGAGATCCTCGACCGCTGAAACCTTTTCTTTTTAGCTCCCTATGCACGATCACTGTGCTAGCTGTACTACTGGTAGCAATTTGGAACTCACGAGTGATTTCTTACGCTGGCTTCATTCCATCTGTTACATCTCAGCTATGTTCGACGGTACCTCTCCGGAGGTGCAGGTCTGCCTCGTCTTGGTTTAGCTGTAGCCGTTCCTTCGCCTTGAAACGCCCCCTTAGAAAAATTAATGAATTACTGTGCTGATAAACCTCTTACATTATTTGATTTTTCAAACAGCTGAGCAAAACTGAGCGTACTCAGACATTACTCTCTTTACTTATTCTGATCAACACTAAGCTGACACACAATCTTTTTAGCGCAACGGAATCTGACTTTCAATAATCCCTACAAGAGAATGGCCCTGTCTAACATTAACCTATACCTTTCACAAATCACTTACCTCACCAAAAATCTTCGTTACTCGAACTACTGCAATACAGCGAGCGCCACTACTGCCAGCTAAATAAAAGATTCTAACTACTGAAGGCACTAACTACTGATAGGCATAGTTAGCAAATGAAAGATTTTGATATAGAACAAACAATGTATTTACCTTAATAGTGTTCAAAAGTCATAATATATATAGCAGTACATGACATCCAGTCTTACAAATTTACTGTCTCTGATGGACACACGTCCAGATCATCCACTCTCAAACTCCGTCATTTCTCTCCCCACATCCACCACTGCTGGCGGCTCACCTCCAACTGCGCAACGCTACGCGCTGTCACATCCAGCTGCCGCTGCCCAACACTACAATGGCAGACAACAATGCAAACCAGCCACAGACTGCACACAGCACAGCCAGTGATTTTCATACAGAGCGCTACGTGGCGTTACCAATATAAAAACCTACGCTACGTGGCGTTACCAATATAAAAACCTAAACAGCCTACTTACAGCCTTTACACTTCACAGGCACTTCACCAGTAGTCGAATCGGACATCTATAGAAGGACTGAAATGTCGCCGACAGATCTGTGGCACATGTGACAACGCATGACTGGTCTACTGAGACCTCCTGACCGACCCGCTCTACTGTTAACACTTCTCTACTGACAACACAACACGTCCCGCCTGCTTTTATACTGCCGTCTCCACCCTCTCTACATCTACATGGATACTCTCCAAATCACAAAAAATGGTTCAAATGGCTCTGAGCACTATGGGACTTAACATCTGAGGTCATCAGTCCCCTAGAACTTAGAACTACTTAAACCTAACTAACCTAAGGACATCACACACTTCCATGTCCGAGGCAGGATTCGAACCTGCGACCGTAGCAGTCTCGCGGTTCCGGACTGCAGCGCCTAGAACCGTTCGGCCACCGCGGCCGGCTCCAAATCACATTTAAGTGTCTGGCAAAAGGTTCGTCGAACCACCTTCACAATTCTTCTAATAATTTCCGGGTATGCAGCCGGATCCCGTCGACATTCTGCCACGATATTTCGGCCCAGAGACGTCCGGCCATCATCAAGTGAGTACACAACTACTGAAGAGCCCAGGTGCAGTCGCGGTATTTATGCCGAATCTCGCGCATGTGAAATGTACTGGCATCCTACAGCGCATGCGTCAGGTGTTGACATGCGCAACTATCATAACAAGAAGCAACGCAGATGATGACTTTAAATCAACTGCGTTCCTTCCATACGCCGGGAATGTGTCGTCGAAAATAGGCCGATTACTGAAGAAAAATAAAATCAAGGTTATCTTCCGTCCACCAGCAAAGAACCGGGCCCTGGTTGGATCCGTTAAAGACGATTTACAACTGAAGAAGGCAGGCGTCTACAAAATTCCCTGTGAATGTGGCGCTGCATATATTGGCCAGACGACAAGAACTGTCCATGAACGATGTATAGAACATGAAAGATACACCCGTCTGCGGCAACCGTCAAAATCGGCAGTAGCAGAGCACTGTATTTCTTTGGGACATTCAATGGAATACAATGTAACAAAAATTTTATCCCCGGTGTCCGGTTTTTGGGATTCCGTAATCAAGGAATCAGTGGAAATACGTCTTGCCAATAATCTTATAAATCGTGACAACGGCTTTCAGCTGGATAAAAATTGGAATCCTGTTATTAAAATTATACAATCACAGCGGAATCGACAGTGTCGTTCGATACTCAATGACTAGATGAACCTTTATTTCCACCACCGAGGGCAGCACGTACAACTCGGCTATGCTGCGCATGTCAACACCTGACGCATGCGCTGTAGGATGCCAGTACATTTCACATGCGCGAGATTCGGCATAAATACCGCGACTGCACCTGGGCTCTTCAGTAGTTGTGTACTCACCTGATGATGGCCGGACGTCTCTGGGCCGAAATATCGTGGCAGAATGTCGACGGGATCCGGCTGCATACCCGGAAATTATTAGAAGAAGAAATACGCCGGGAAAATTTCAGAAGTCACACCTTCACAATTCTCTTCTTTCCAATCTCGTAAAACGCGCGGAAAGAAGGAACACCTATATCTTTCCGTACGAGCTCTGATTTCCCTTATTTTATCTTGGTGATCTTTTTCCCTACGTAGGTCGAAGTAAAGGTCAGGAGGAATAAGAGAATTCGCTTACCTCTCCCGATCTATTCTTGAACGGTCATTCTACCTGCTGTTTTTTGTCAGTTTTTGCGCCCACTCTGTGTCTGCGTACTGGCCGCGCTCTTGGTATGGCCCTGCGACCAACGCTTCACGATAGGTCTGAATGAAGCGAAAATCAGGATTAGGAGAACAGTGAGAGAAACTTTCAATGACTTTTAAAGCAAAATTTTGTCAGTTCATCTGAAAAAAAAAATAAACCTTAAGTGGTTTTGGTCTTATGTAAATCAGTAAGCTGTTCGAAATAATCTATTCATCCACTCAGAGACCATACTGCCACCGAAACGGAGGATAGCAGAAAGAAGACCGAAATATTGAATTCGCTCATCCGAAATCGTTTCACCGCGGAAGATCGTAACACAGCCCCTCCTTTCAATCGTCGTACGAACGTCGAAACGGCAAATATTAAAATAAACGATCGCGGAATAAAAAAGCAACTGCAGTCGCTTAGTAGTGTAAAGGTAACAGTACCAGGTGAGGTACCTATAAGATTCTAGAAAGATTATACGCTGGTCCCGGTGGCCGTGCGGTTCTAGGCGCTTCAGTCTGGAACCGCGAGACTGCTACGGTCGCAAGTTCGAATCCTGCTTCGGGCATGGATGTGTGTGATGTCCTTAGGTTAGTTAGGTTGAAGTAGTTCTACGTTCTACGGGACTGATGACCTCAGATGTTAAGTCCCATAGTGCTCGGAGCCATTTGAACAATTGGAAAGATTATACGTAAGAATTTGTTCCCCTTCTATCAGCTGTTTATCGTATATCGCTGAAGAAAGAAAGGTACCTTAGCGACTGGAAAAAGCGCAGGTCATTCCCTTTTTCAAGAACGCCAGAAAGACTATTTAGAAAACGAAAATCTCATCTATAAAAATTAAATGGGTTCCGCTAAAAGAGGTCTTGCGAGGTTCACCTCGCTCCGTTCCTCCTTGAGATCCAAAGCGCTGTGGACAAGGGCGCTCAGGTATATGCCGTGTTCCTGGACTTCAGGAAGGCATTTGACACCGTCCCGCAGTGTTGTATGATGAAAAACATGCGAGCTTATCGAGTACAAGACCCGATTTGCGTCTGTGCGCATTTAGCCAGCTTGTTGGCACCGTTTATTACGGCTGCACGTAAAAGTGCATTTGATCCATACACGGCCAGAGTTTCACGGTCAATCTGCGAGAAACTTAGACGTTTGCCCACAAGAATCATACTGCCCGCGTACTTAAACTTTGGGGTACATTTCCAGGTGCCGCGTCATTTCACTCGCATAATATGATGTATCTGTCATCAGTACCGCAGCAGAATTCTATCTTTAGAAATCTTGGAACGTTGACTCTGTTCTGACAATCCACCGCTTTTATTGCACACAGGTCGTAGCGTGCGACAACATGTGTAACTTACTTTCTGAAGTCCCCACGTACAAACAATCCTATAGAAGTTATGGTCTGCTTTAAACTACATCAATAATAAGCAATTTTCAAATACAGTGCTTGTTGGTCCTTTTTTTTCATGAGGCCTCTGACTGCTTTGGTGCAGCACACTACGAACTCCTGTGCCGACCTTTTCATCTCAGACTAGCAATTGCAGCCTACGTCCTCAACTATTTGTTGGGTGTATTCTGTGTCCATATACAGTTTTCACCCAGTAGAGCTCCATCTAGTACTTTGGTAGTTATTCACTGATGTCTTAACAGATGTCCTATCATCCTGTCCCTTCTTCTTGTAGGTATTTTCCGTATAGCCATTCCTTTCCTCACCGATTCTGCGGAAAACCTCCTCATTGTTCACCTTATCAGTCCAACGAATTTTCAACATTCTTCTATAGCACCATATCTCGAATGCTTCGATTCTCTTCTGTTTCGGTTTTCCCATAGTCCACATTTCACTACCATACAGTGCTTTGCTCTAAAAGTACATTCTCAGAAATTTGTTTGATACCAGCAGTCTTTATCTTGGACAGGAATGCCTTTTGTCTATTCTGCTTTTTATGTCCTCCTTACGCCATCCGTCATAGGTTATTTTGCTGCCTAGACGGCCGAATTCCTTGAACTCGTCTACTTCATGATCACCAATTCTACAATTTCTCGCCCGCATCTCGTGGTCGTGCGGTAGCGTTCTCGCTTCCCACGCCCGGGTTCCCGGGTTCGATTCCCGGCGGGGTCAGGGATTTTCTCTGCCTCGTGATGGCTGGGTGTTGTGTGATGTCCTTAGGTTAGTTAGGTTTAAGTAGTTCTAAGTTCTAGGGGACTGATGACCATAGATGTTAAGTCCCATAGTGCTCAGAGCCATTTGAACCATTTGAACCATCTACAATTTCTCGCTATTCTCATTTCTGCTGTTTCTCATTGCTTTCGTCTTTCTTGGATTTGCTCTGAATCCGTATTCCGTGCTCATTAAACTGTTCATTCCATTCAGAAGATCTTGTAAATCTTTTTCACATTGACTGTGGATTTCCACGTCATCAGCAAATATTAATAGAACTTAAATTGACGAATCCTTGTGTCACCGGCCGTTGTGGCCGAGCGGTTCTAGGCGCTACAGTCTGGAACCGCGCGACCACTACGGTTGCAGGTTCGAATCCTGCCTTGGGCATGGATGTGTGTGATGTCTTTAGGTTAGTTAGGTTTTAGTACTTCTAAGTTCTAGGGGACTGATGACCTCAGATGTTAACTCCCATAGTGCTCAGAGCCATTTTTGATCCTTGTGCCCGGAAATAATTAAAAAACATAAGAAAATTTTCGTTAGTGCTGTACATGAACTAGCCACGGTGGCACATACATCGAAAAGCAATGTTTTCTATTGTTTTCTATTATAGACAAGCAATGTCGATAAAAATTTTGTATTTGTGGCGATCCACAGCCTCCGGATGCTTAATAAACGTAAACATGACCCGTAGTAGGCTGTAATGCAAGCAAGCAAGCACTCCGTCTTGAGGCCGCAAGTGGCCCATCGGGACCATCCGACCGCCGTATCATCCTCATCTGAGGATGCGGATAGGAGTAGTATGTGGTCAGCACACCGCTCTCCCGGTCGTTATGATGGTATTCTTTGACGGGAGCCGTTACCATTCGGTCGAGTAGCTCCTTAATTGGTATCACGAGGCTGAGTGCACCCCGAAAACTGGCAACAGCCCATAGCGACCCGGATGGTCATCCATCCAAGTGCCAACCACGCCCAATAGCGCTTAACTTCGGTGGTCTGGAGGGAACCGGTGTATCCACTGCGAAAAGGCCGTAGGCTGTTAAGTGATGTTTAATCGTGCGATTAGCTAATTTCGACTAGGCGTCGTTATCAAGCACATTTCTAACATCCATTTTATGTCATTTTCAGATCACTCTAAATTATAAGTAAAAAGTAGGCATAATGCGTCATTTTACGAAATGATACGCACCACAGTGTCATCTTTTAGATCGTATTCTAATCTTAAAAGATGTCACTGTAATGTGTATCCTTTCGGAAAATGACGGTATATGGCACCTTTCTTCTTGTAGTTAAGAGTAACTCGAAAATTACATGAAATACAGATGTTACAAATGTGCTAGACAATGACGCTTAGTCGAAATTAGGTAATCGCGCGATGAAATAAACATCGCATTACAGCCTACTACGAACCATGTTTATGTTTATTAAACTGTTGACAAGGTCTTGCAGAGGCATAACAGGGCGTGGTGACGAATTCAGCAAACGAAACTGAGCAATTCATACTCCGAGTCCAGCTGCAGTGCCAGTCAGAGGGCGGCTTAACGAAGCCCCTTGAGGTGACTGCCCGAACAGAACTGGTTTCCGCAGCTGATTTCTGCAGCCGGTTGTATCGCCACCCTCTTAGTTCCCTGGCGATGGACTTCCGTGGCCAGTGATCCGTGGCGTAATTACGGTGCTTGTGGCAGAGCCGCTAAACCAGTGTCCGTGACCTCTGCCATCGATACAGCTTCATTCGTATAAGATAGTCTTCTGATATCGGATGAATCTTCCTCAAATATAAGATGCTTCGCACTGCTAGAAGCATCCATTAGTCTCGATTATGTATCCGCCTGCCGCAATGCATTGGGAATTTCGCTGCTAAAACTCTTCTAGCACTGAAACTCTATATTAACTGCTTGTACATGCAGGGTGTAAGGGGTATAATTGGAGATATTTTTATATGTGGTACCTTACTATGTACACATGTAAGTGTATTGGTTGTTTTTTCCCTGCGTCGGAAAGTCGCCCCACAAACACGTTGCAAACTTTACGATCTGATGTTTTCTGCACAGTCTTAACAGCACCACTAAGTGGGTTATGCCTGTCAGTATAGACTGATTGGGATTGCCAGGTCCAAAAACAGAAAATTCGGACTCAGCATTATATTTAGCCCGACATTTTACCCTAAAAGATGTACTTGGCGTTATATTAAGTCGGGCAGTTTACTCTGAAAGCCGGACTCCCTGTTTTAAATAGTAATGAAGTCCGCTGCCCATTTTCAGTTGTTTATTAATAAACAATTAAGTCAGTTTTTTAAATTAATAAACAATCAATGAAAATAATCACAATTTCGCAATTATCAAAGTAGCTAGGTGCAAAGTCTTTCAATTTATTCTTAAAAACTTTTGCTACAGTAAACTAAAAGTTATTCACTAAACAAAATAAACAGTTGTCTGTTCTCCTGGGAGATGGACAGCCAAAATATATTCAGTAACTTTTGTCATTTCAATTAGCATTATAAAGAAATAATATCTGCACTTTCTAACCTACTTTACGAAGAACACTAATTTTGTTGAAAATAATTTCGTGGTACTCTTGTTTTAAATCACACAACAGCATCAACAACATATTTGCGATTGTGTCGGTTTGCAATTTATTGCGTTCGTTTGTCCATTGGGCGGATATGAAAGATATCTTTAAGCGTTCCCATTCTGGCGTGGAATTGCAAAGTAATCTTCTGATAATTTTAATAATTCCGAATAAAATTCTTCTTCATGCTGTGATTTGGAATAAACTGTCCACTTTGTATGTGGGAAAAGCTTTTTGGAGACAAAGTCGTCTTTCTTCTATTTCACGAATTTCTTGAAATTTTGCCATTGGTCAAGGAATTTACTGTCATCAAACTTGACGTTTTTTCGAAGCAAGATGTGTAAGGTTCCTGCTCCTTGTTCTCAGGCTGGAACATCAAGTAACGTCGTTCTCTGAAAGTGCTTGATTTGGGTGCTCAATTCACGTGTCCAGGATTTTAAGCAGTCTTTGTCAATTACGTGCATATTATTCAAGCTTGCTCTACATTCTTCCACTTGATTTTGTCGTGTCTCTTATGATCGCCTTAAAATACGAATAACTATACTTGGACTAAAATTTTGCTCAGTTACATAACCCACGATTTGTGAACTCTGGTCGATTACTTAATTATCAAAACTATCTTTAGTTTCAGTTTGTTTCAGTCAGCTTTGACATGGGCCGATAAAATAGTGCAAGATATAACGTTCAGAGAACTTTCAGTATTCTAGGTGGGTTAGATAATGAAAGAAAGTATGCACTTAATGGTTAGCACATTTGCAAAAAGCTCTCTATGGGTGTTAAAGAGAAAGTTATCTAGCGTTTGAATGATAGATCGTCTGTTTGAAATACGCTTCTAAATCAGCGCATACATTTTTCAAAGCTTCTGTTCGTACTGTGAAAGTGGCAAAATATTTGTGCATTTACATCACAACGCTGTCCACTCCTGGTAAAGGATGAACAGCATGACGCACGGAATTGTTGAAGATGTGTGCAATACAACTCCAATCACACTGTCGTTTCGAGTGCCTTATTTCAGTACACTATAAATGTTGTTTGTTACAGCCACCAAAGTGTTGTCCGTGGAAAATATAATTAATTTTTGTAACAATTTTTTCTCATTCGTAACATTGTTTATGTAACTTGACACCGTTTCAGCAGTCTCGTTGGTTAGAGTCCGTATGTCTAGCAATTGAATTTGTTCTCTCTTTTTCAGGTTTACTCTATTGAATAAGTAGAGCAAAAAGTTTAGTGGCACCATGATTGCTACGGTCTGCGGCGGCGCTTAGGTAACGAATTTTCGAAACATCTTACAATATTTTTTCTGGTACAAACTGGGCTAAAACGTCTTTCAAAATAGCGTCAGCTTTTGTGCGAAAATAGGTTACATGTTTAGCAATTCTTGTATCCAGATAAATATACTTACTAAATGGAGCTGTGCAGTCTAAAAACTTAAAAGATCCGAGAAGTTTAACGCTATAATAAACTAAGGTAGCTTTTGTGGCGCCAAGACTTCGTTTGAAACTTAGGGCCGCATTTCACAACACAAGGGTATATATTTTCGAAGTACACACTGTACTATGAATCTTCATTTTGTGTTTGTCGGTTTTCAAATGTTTTTCTAAGTCAGCTTTGCCTTTGTGAGAGGTCGAAATTGGTTGTCACAAATATCACATTTAGCTTTCCATGACTGTTTGCTTTTGCACATTGTCAGAAAATAAACATTTTCTCTCGGACATAGGTAGATCTGCAGGATAACAGTACAATAAATCTTATAAAGTGTTCAAGACGAGTAAGCAAATTTTAACAGTGTAGTTTGTGATTACTTTTGTAGAATAGCAAAACCACGTGAGAATAAGAAATTAATACCATAAAATAAAAAATTATTAATAATATCACATTAGAAATAAGGTTAGACGCTCACTGATAAATCGAAAGCTGTCGTGTGCTTTCCTAGCGCGGGTGCAGTTGAGACTAACTCTCTTTTGCACTTGAGTGACTCAACACGGATTGGAGCAATGCGTGAGCGTGACGGGTGGGATGGGGTGAGTTGGCACCGTCTGATCGACGCATTCTACTCTGCCTCGCTCCTTTCTTGCTACCGTGATCGTGGCATTGTGTGTTACGCTCGTTCTTCCTACGAAGAAAAATAGAGAATTCGTAAAAATAGCATTGGTTGATGTCTCTATATATCTTTATGGGACATCTCCTTATTGCTCCTCATACGTATTCCAAGTGTTTTTTACGTCATCAGTTTGGAATGTGCGTAGATGTTGCGTTCTCTGCTATATCGCTAAAAGCCTAATAAAGGCCGGACAGGCCGGACTTGTACGTGTATGACCGAACATGACAGTAAAAAGTCATCCGGCTAAAACCCGACGCCCGGCAACCCGAAGACTCACCATTTTGCATCCTCACGTCAACACTTCAACAGCCGACCTGCTGCCCAGTGAAAATACACATTAATGGCTTGCTCTTGTCATATGTACTTGGTGGTACTACCCTGCCTAAAAATCGTTTGACTTGTAATAGTTTACAAATGACGTAAATAATGATGTAATATTGGTCAGTACACCTTCCTTACACACTTACATCAGTTTCATCCCGGATATATAACAGTTTGACATCACTATTCTTGAGCGCTTAGTGTCAAAGACGCAAAAAAATATGTTTTACTTCCATTATTTTACATAAAACTTCATTTTTCCATCTAATATTGTAAGACGTGTATATTTCTATTGTCTATTGTCTATTGTCAAACCACAATTTATGAAAGATGTTCATATTTTATTAATAGGATTAAGTAGAAATAATTAATATTTGTCATGTTGGAAATAAGTGTGGTAGCAGGGAATGTCTGCACCAAAGTATTGTTGGCAAGAGAGACCGCAAATTGATATAATTTTAAAAAGGGTGGGAGAGACCGCGTATGGATACATTTTAAAAAAAGAGCGGGAAAGGACCGCGCAATGATACATTTTGTAATGGTAGCAGGGATTGTCTGCACCAGAAAACATTGTTGGCAGGAGAGACTGCACTTTAGCGTTCGTAGGAAGTCCGTAGTAAGCGAGATGTGAAGCGAGTCGGTAGCAGGTCTGAAACGAGAGGTTGAGAGGAGCAGTGTGCCTGCCAGCCACCAGCTATGATTTACAAGAGATTATAAACGGATGTACAGGGTCATCAACTAATTATTATCATTAGAGGAACCAATATTATTGAATTATTTTCTTCGTGAAACAAGACTACTGAAGGTATGTTTGCGCAATGCTAGTTGTAAGATTATTGTAAAAAGTAAGTCCCATTTGATGGTTTGTAAAATCATTTCGTTACCAGCTGTGAATATTTGAAGAAACGTTTTCAGAATATAATTAATTTTTGCCAGCAATGTCGCATTACTGATTATAATCCATCCCAAAAACCATCAACGTAAAACTTTGCAGAAATTTTATTGTTGTCAAGAAAAAGTGTAATTATGAATTACTTAACTTCAGTCAAATTAATTAAAGAATAACGTCAGCTCTGCTATTAAAGAATAACGTCAGCTTTGGTAATAAATACAGCCACTTATTATGACAGCCCACCAGCAGTTAATAGAGTATAGTAAACCAGAGTGACTATATTCATGTCGCAGTTCGATGTAGCAGTCAGATGGCGATTCAGTAACAGTGAAAAAGGTAAGGAACAGTTTTAGGTTATTGCAGATAACGACTGAGGGCCACGACGACGACACATTCTATGTTTCGTCGAAACAATCAGAAAATCACTTTTAATAAGCAGTAATTAAATTTGTATGCGAAGATTGAGAAAGAGAATAAACTTGAAAGGGAAGATTTCATTTGTTATTATTAAGCAAGAGATAGAAATCCTAAGGAAAGGTTTCATAGGTTATTGTAGAAGGGAAGGTTGCGTAAAAAGAGAGATATAGAGGAGAGTAACAGTTGCTACCTATGTCTTCAATTATTTGCTGAGTGTATTCCAGTCTCTGTCTTCCTCTACAGCTTTTTCCCTCTACAGCTCCCTCTAATACCATGGAAGTCATTCCCTGGTGTCTCAACAGATGTTCTGCCATGCTGTCCCTTCTTCTTGTCAGTGTTTTCCGTACGCTCCTTTCCTCGCCGATTCTCCGGAGAACCTCCTCATTCTTAATCTTATCAGTCCAACCGATTTTCAACGTTCTTCTGTAGCACCACATCTTAAATGCTTCGATTCTTCTCTTTTCCGGTTTTCCCACGGTCCATATTTCACTATCGTACAATACTGTGCTCCAAACGTACACTCTCAGAAATTTCTTCCTCAGATTAAGGCCTATGTTTGATACTAGTAGACTTCTCTTGACAGGGAATGCCATTTTTCCCAGTGCTGGTCTTCTTTTTATGTCCTCATTGTTCCGTCCGTCATGGGTTATTTTGCTGCCTAGGTCACAGAATTTCTTAACCTCAACTACTTCGTGATCACCAACCTTGATGGTAAGTTCGTCGCTGTTCGTATTTCCCGCAGTCCATATTCTCCGCTAATCACTGTTCATTCTATTCAGAAGATCCTGTAATTCTTCTTCACTTTCGCTGAAGATAGCAGTTTCATTAGCGAATCTTATCATTGATATTCTTTCACATTGTATTTTAATTCCGCCCTTGACCTTTCTTTTATTTCCGTCGTTGCTTCTTAGATGTATATATTAAACGATAGGGGCAAAAACTACACACTTGCCTTACACCTTTTCTAATCCACTTCGTTCTTCTACGCTTACTGTTCGCCCGCAGCTCGTGGTCTCGCGGTAGCGTTTTCGCTTCCCGATCACGGGGTCCCGGGTTAGATTTCCGGCTGGGTCAGGGATTTTCGCCTGCCTCGAGATGACTGGGTGTTGCTGAGTCGTCTTTATCCTCGTCACTCATCCCCATTTTGGTCGGAGGAAGGCAACGGCAAGCCACCTTCCACTAAGGCGTTGCCTCGTACGGCGGTGCGGATCTATCGCATCGTTCCCCTACGCTCTGTCAAAGCGTATACGACTTCATCTCTCTCTCACCTTTACTGTTCTCTCTTGGCTCTTGTATATGTTGTATACTACCCGTCTTTCCCCAAAACTTACCCCTATTTTGCTCAGAATTTCTGACATCTTGCAGCATTTTACCTTGTTGAATGCTTTTTCCTGGTCGACAAATCCTATGAACGTGTTTTGATTTTTCTTTAGTTTGCCCCTTCAGCCGTCCATAGTTGCAAAGTGTTGCTGGGGCAGGATTTTGTGCACGAACCATCCTCTCGATTATGTCCCATAAATTAGATGGGATTCATGTCGGGTGATCTGGGTGGCCAAATCACTCACTCAAATTATCATGTTCTTCATACCAAACGCGAACATTTGTGGTTTGATAACGTGGCGCATTCTCATCCAAAAACATCCATTGTTATTCGGGAACATGAAGTCCATGAATTCTGCAAATGGTCTCCAAGTAGCCGAACATAATCATTTTCAGTCGATCGGTTCACTTGGACCAGAGGATTCAACCATTCCACGTAAACACAGCCCACGCCGTTATGGAGCCACCACCAACTTGCAAAGTGCCTTGTTGACAACGTGGGTCTATCGCTTCGTGGGTTCTGTGTCATCCTCGAGCCCTACCATCAGCTCTTACAATCTGAAATCGGGAGTCATCTGACCAGGTCTCCACGGTTTTTCAGTCGTCTAGGGTCCAACAGATATGGTCAAGCGACAGGGATTGGCGCTGCAGGCGATGTCGTGCTATTAGAAAACGCACTCGCGTCCATCGTCTGCTGCCAAGCCCATTAACGCCAAGTTCCTCTGCACTATCCTAACGGATACGTTTGTTGTACGACCCACATTGATTTCTGCTGTTCTTTGTCTGTTAGCAGTGACTGCTCTACGCAAACACCTCTGCTCTCGGTCGTTAAGTGAAGGCCGTCAGCCATTGCGTTGCCCGTGGAGAAACGTTATACCTTAAATTCGGTATTTCCGGCAGAGTCTTGATACTGTGGGTCTCGGAATATTGAATTCACTAACGATTTTGGAAACAGAATTTCCCATGCATCTAGCTCTAAGTACCATTCCGCGCTGAAAATCTGTTAATTCCCGTCGTGCGGCCATAATCACCAGACTACAAATAACAGCTCCGCCAATGAAGTGTCCTTTTATACCACCACCTGTATATGTGCATGTTGCTATCCTATGAGTTTCGTCATCTCAGAGTAATGTTGTTTGATGACAGTAACCGTATGGTGCCAACATTGAAATTAGTCTTGTTAACTAGTGTTCCCTCTGACTTGTAACACACATCCTCTTGTGTTGTTGCAGTAGGATATTAGAGCCTTCGGTCATCTGAAATAACATAGACCTGAGATGGCAGTCGCCTGGTAACTGTCAGGAGTTCATGTGCAACTTACCTAAGTTTTTAAAGATTTTGTCAAAAATCTGGTTATGTTGCATTCACGTTTTATCGTTGTTACGTTAGGTATATGAAAGTGTTTTCTTTAAGAAATACGAATTTGTAGACCAACAGATCTTATAACTTTGTAATTATTGCCGCGCCCGGGTTCCCGGGTTCGATTCCCGGCGGGGTCAGGGATTTTCTCTGCCTCGTGATGACTGGGTGTTCTGTGATGTCCTTAGGTTTGTTAGGTTTAAGTAGTTCTAAGTTCTAGGGTACTGATGAACTTAGAAGTTAAGTCCCGTAGTGCTCAGAGCCATTTGAACCATTTTTGAACCAAACAGAGAGGTCGTCGGTCCCATCGGATTAGGGAACGATAGCGAAGGAAGTCACCCTTGCCTTTTGAAAGGGACCATCCCGGCATTTGCCTGAAGCGATTTATGGAAATCACAGAAAACCTAAATCAGGATGGTCGGATGCGGGTTTGAACTGTTGTCCTCTCCAATGGGAGCCCATTCTACTCTTATATTTGGAATTTTTTGTGTATATTACACATGATTCATTTCTGATTGCTCAGTCTTCCAGTTGACAATGGCTGAAGTAACCGGAAGTAATAAGGAATAAATATGATATATAAAAAGCTGGAGACAAATAAAAAAGCTTTCATATGAAACTGAGAGGTCTGTGTTCCTCATTTGGTATTCCCCCGTGAATTTGCCCGCTGTATTTCGTAATACTGAGGACATTCGTGACGTTTCTTACTGTGCAGATATTGCCCTTTCAAGGAACCATAAAAGCCAGCGTGCGGCCTTTCCAAGTACCGGAGAAGCGTGCGCCTGCCATGCAGGCAGCCCTGCATAACAGCGTTTGCCCAGACGCCGGCACGAGCGGTTGCCGGCAGACCGTACCGTATAGCCGCATTACAGTGCGCCGTGGCATAGCGTCGCCGAGCGTCGCGCGTCGCTTCCGAGAAGTCACCCGCGTCCTGTAGGGGAGTTTGCCCGGCCTTGGGACGCTGACGGCGGCGACGCTCGTAAAATAAGAGTCGTTAAACTTTTATAGTGCTTTCCTTACTGCGCTCTGTCCCCCTCGTCTGATACGGCCCGTTACGCTATCGATCTACGAGGCGGTTCCAGCATCGCGGGAACTAGCGTCTAGAGAGTGGAGCAAGTTTCTGTCTCTGCAGAGCGTCAGATGCTTATCACAGCAGTTAGCTGGCCTCTAGAACGCCCCAAGCCCAGTCTCGACTGTTATTCGTTGATACCTCTCCTACAGTCCGATTAAATTAATTCTCCTGAGAAAGTTGCCACACCGCTCACCTTCTGGCGGCGATACAATATCACTTCAAGAATGAAGTTAAAAAAATATGAAAATCGCATATGGTATTGATGTCTATTGTTGTTGTGGTCTTCAGTCCAGATGCAGCTCTCCATGCTACTCTATCCTGTACCAGCTTCTTCATCTCCCAGTACCTACTGCAACATACATCCTTCTGAATCTGTTCAGTGTATTCATCTCTCGGTCTCCCTCTACGATTTTTACCCTACACGCTGCCCTCCAATACTAAATTGGTGATCCCTTGATGCCTCAGAATGTGCCCTACCAATCGGTCCCTTCTTCTAGTCAAGTTATGCCACAAATTTCGCTTCTCTCCAATTCTGTTCAGTACCTCCTCATTAGTTATGTGATCTATCCATCTAATCTTCAGCATTCTTCTGTAGCATCACATTTCGAAAGCTTCTATTCTCTTCTTTTCTAAACTATTTATAGTCCACGTTTCATTTCCATACATGGCTACACTCCATACAAATACTTTCAGAAACGACTTCCTGACACTTAAATCTATACTCGATTTTAACAAATTACCCATACAGTAAAGCTGCATGCCCTCGGGAAAAATTACGGCTGTAGTTTCCCCTTGCTTCCAGCCGTTCACAGTACCAACACAGCAAGGCCGTTTTGGTTAGTGTTACAAGGCCAGATCAGTCAATCATCCAGACTGTTGCCCCTACAACTACTAAAAAGGCTGCTGCCCCTCTTCAGGAACCACACGTTTGTCTGGCCTCTCAACAGATACCCTCCGTTGTTGTTGCACCTGCGATATGGCCATCTGTATCGCTGAGGCACGCAAGCCTCGCCACCAACGGCAAGGTCCAAGGTTCATGGGGGGATGTCTGTAGTGTTCATAAGCGCGTCAAAAGTCTGGTCGTTATTTTTATTATTTTTTTTAATGGATGAAGTTTTTCCATCAAGGAAACAGCTCCAAACGAACGACGTCATATCTCGAAGACTATTGAAGTCAATGAAATATTTTTTTTTTCGTTGAACGCCAAAATACCTCCTTCGGCTACGGATCTTGCGAAAGATGAATATCGCATTGCGTTTTATACATATAAGTTTCGAAATATAGCGTTTCTTTCTTTTTTCTGTTTTCAGTAGTGTTTCTAACTCGTAACATGTATGAAATTTAAAATCCTAAAAAAGTTATGTCAAAATTCAGAAATTCACGTATTATATAGATCTCTACAGGGTGAGCATGCAAAAATTTAACAGGATATGGAGGATGCTCCACTGAACAATCTGAGAAAGGGTACCTTGGGTCGGAGAAGCCAGCTTAACGCGATAGTAGGAATAAAATAACACTAGTTTTTGCATTAGTTAGATATAGTTAACTGCAAATACCATCATTGGCACAATGAAAGTACTGTTTGTACTGCGTCTTACAAAACGTGCTGAAACTGACGGCCATCATCCTCGATGCAAGCACGACTTCGGCGAACAAGATTTCGACGCACACATCCCTGGTGCGCTTAGAATCACATCACAGGCAGTTACGAGTCTGGCAACTAATTCCGTCTCCGTATCCACTGGGGTCCATACACTTTAGCTATCCCCATAGGAAATAATCAAGGGGATTCTGGTCAGGTGACCTCGCAGCCTGTGAAATAGGACCTCCACTTCGAATCCAGCGACTAGGAAACACAGCACTGAGATGGTTGCGGACATCCACAGTGAAGTGAGGAGGTGCACTGTCATGTTGTATTCACATACTCTCACGAACAGCCAAGGTTGCGTTCTCCGAAAACTCAGGCAGAACTCTTCACACGAACGTCAAGTACAGGCCAGGTAGAAGATATGACCCAATGAGATTGTCCTCCTTGTTTCCTTGCAGGGAAATAAAGAATGTATATGTGAAGAAACAACACAGTATGTGTAAACTTGTACGCATGCGTTGTACATTAGCTGGTAAACAGTAATGCTAGACGAAGTGGTAGACAAGTTTACTTTCATATCTCCATAAGCTGGCTTCTCCGAGCCCTGGTTCCCTACCTCAAATTGTTCAGTTGAGCAATGTCCGCTTACATTTTTGCACTTACGGAAACACCCTGCACAGCGACTCCACTATGCTCCTCTGCATCGGCTCACTAAAACTGCGAGACACAATGCTTTGTGCAATGGAAGTGGCAACACAGTGGGAGCCGATAACGCCGTGGTCCCGTTGGTGTACTGTTGGCGGGAATAGCGGAACCCGCTAGCTATCAGATACCAACTATTTTAAATCTGTCTACAGAAGTTGTGGCAACGATTAGGGTGCAGAATTACTTTTGTCGATTAACTCTGTGAACGAGCCAGACCAGTACCCTATTAAGCTTCCCGATACAGAAGAATAAATTGCAGACCTTGGTACCCTCATCAACAAGGCATCACATTTAGTTTCCCACTAGCAGGCACGGTTTTTCTACGAAAATGATATTTCATTAGCTCTAGAGATATTAAGAGAAACGGTTAAGAACAAAAGAATCAGCAACCATGGTCATTATATTCCACAGATTCTCATTCTGTTGGATTTCTAAACATAGTAACAGACTAAAACTGTGTGTGTCGGACTGGGATTCGAACCAGAAACTTTTCACTTCGCGGACACTGCTCTTACCAGCTGAGCTATCTAGACACGTCTCATGACCCGCCGACGCGGCTTTACTTCTGCCAATGGCGCAACTAAAAGTAGAACATGAAAATATTGTGGAAATGCAGTGAAATTACAGAAACGAAGACCTAAAATGGGCTAACCATTTACGTACAGTGAAAAATACTTTTATAGGAAATATTGAAAGTGCTCCCCTGCAACATTAGACAGCTGAGCACGTCTAAGCGTATTCAGATACACCCGACGTAAAGATCGGATATCGATAGTGGTAACTTCACGGCTGATGTTGTCTTTCAGTTCCTGTAATGTGTGTGGATCTGTTTTATGGACCAAGCTCTTCAAGTATCTCCATAGGAAAAAAATCATATGTTGTTAGATCCAGTGAACGTGGTGGCAGTAAATGTCTGCTGACAGTTCGTTACTGAGTGAAGACGTAATAGATTACTTCCAGGGATACCGTATACGAGTGGAATGTTGCTCCATCTTGCTGGAAGATGCTGTAATGTCTTCCATATCCAGTGAGTTGAGACAAAATGTATCAAAAATTTCCATAAATGCAACCGTATTGAGGGTTGTGTCAAGAAATATCGGTCCAATGACGCGCGTTCCTGGTACACCTCACCACGCGCCGATTTTTTTATTTTTTATTTATTTATTTATTTTTTGTCGAGGAGTGGTTGTTACTCATGATGTAACGGAAATGGTGTAACAAACCACGGTTGATGTTACACGAAAGCCACGTGCAGTAATTTACACGTTTCAGACTGTCATCCTCCCGTAATCGATGCACAACCTTCGCACGATATGGCTTTAATTAAGACTTTTCAATATCCGCTGAAAGTTCCTCCTATTTTCATGAGTCTGTTGGGCTAATTTACGAGTAGACTTCTTTGGGCACTGAATAATTCTTTGGTGAATGTCTGTAATAACTTCTGGTGCGCGAAATCAAGGAATTCTTTGTCATTTTACATATCGCATGGATCAGCAGGTGCGCCAATTTTCATACAAACTCTGTATTGGTCTCTTTGCTGGTAGCCCTCTATCCGGACACTTGACCCCGAAAATTACACGAGTTTTCTTAATCGAACATGTTTTGTATATGTTTCCACAGTTTCAATACTTTTTTTCTATCGAGAAAGCCATTTTGCAGAACTAAAGGAGAAAAGTCTAACATCAATGACGAAATAAACTGAAATACTGCCAAAAGTACGCTAACAACCGATTATCGTATAAAATTGCCCAATGTTGTAGCTGCTTATCTCAGAAGTCGAAATATTGTAAAAACTTTTTTAAATTTTTTTAAAATTACCGCTACCAGTCACATACTTTGTTAAATATTATATTACTTATTCATTTAGCGACATGTTTCGGGGGTTAAACCTCATCTTCAGGCTAAATGGCATTACAAAAACAACTTTAAAATAAGGCCATACTGATGTTACATAGTCTTTTCGTAAATATTGTTGTCATCCTGTGGAAGAAGAGAGAACTTGGTAATAGGCGATGTCACTTTGGAAGCTGGACTGATGTTTGCACGGAAATGTTTTGTAATGGTCACTCACTCTGTTCTTCTGGCGTGGCAGTCTCGTGATGCGTTGCGGTGTTTTCATTTCCGTGGCTCTCTCGGCCACTGTTCACAAATTGTCACTAACATACCAGTAACTTGGAAACACCATCACAAACAGTTCTATAGTGCAGTGGACAAGATGACGGTCGAAATACAACTGGTTTCGATTTGACTATCGATTTGTCCATCTATGTGGTGTCATGTTTACATGGCGTCATGGTGTCATGTTTACATGTCTTCTGCACGTCTTGTTACCGTATTTTACAGATGTAGGTTGACGAAATATATTACAAATTGAGCACCTGTTACAATATTATTGAACACATCATGATATAAACTATTTATTTTACATATTTCTACGCTGCGGCTGGGGATAGAGTCAAACGACTGTAATGTTATTCTAGGAGTACTGTAGTGAAAGCGGACAAAGTTTGTGACTGGTAGTGGTAATTTAAAAAAAAACCTTTACATATTTCTTGAGACAGTCACGGTCGAAAAATAGTCAAAATGGTTGAAATATTGCATTCGCATTTAAAGGGAAGGCGGCCTACTTCTAATTGTGCCACCCTTTAGCTTCCAGACTCCACAGAAAACCCTCCTGCATACCTCGTGGGACTAACATTCACGGAAGAAAAAAATATTGCGAGTACATAGCTCTTAGCCAAAGCCAAGGGGTATTGTTTCCACAGGA
This sequence comes from Schistocerca serialis cubense, assembly GCF_023864345.2. Taxonomy (NCBI): domain Eukaryota; kingdom Metazoa; phylum Arthropoda; class Insecta; order Orthoptera; family Acrididae; genus Schistocerca; species Schistocerca serialis. The sequence continues at coordinate 373,337,257 of NC_064643.1, read as the reverse complement.
AATTACAGAAGCAAAGCTTTGAGCAGAGACAGGAAGGAGAGGAGTTGTGTGTCGTGCCTGGATAGCTCAGCCGCAACTGAACTCTAAGCGATGAAGAATAATGTACCAAATCAAAAATTTTTGGAGAGCTAAAATAAATTATCCTGAACAAAACCAGTCGGTAAAAGCACTGCCCACACAAGGCGAGGAGTTTCGAGTCCCTGTCCGGAACACAGTTTTAATTTGCTGGGAAGCTGCTTAACAGCGCACTCTCCACTGCACAGTGGAACATTGATTCTGGGATGCTGGATTGCCTTTTCTACAAGCAATGTCTTTATATATGCCGGATAAGTCAAAAAATGGTTCAAATGACTCTGAGCACTATGCGACTTAACTTATGAGGTCATCAGTCGCCTAGAACTTAGAACTAATTAAACCTAACTAACCTAAGGACATCACACACATCCATGCCCGAGGCAGGATTCGAACCTGCGACCGTAGCGGTCACGCGGTTCCAGACTGTAGCGCCTAGAACCGCACGGCCACACCGGCCGGCCCGGATAAGTCAGCGAAGGTGTAAACAACTTGGGGTTATGAAACACAGATATCTTCCTGAATATATCGTGATGCTAAAACACACTTCCACGAACCATATTGCTGGTGTGCCACTTGATGATCATACAGAGAAAAGCTCCTATTCTGGGTTTATAAGGATGTCGGGACCTAAAATGAGGAAAAGCAAGCGTAGTAGTAAAAGGGGAGAGGTCCAACGTGACCCAAGACTATTATGTGATACTAATTATAATCTTCTGTGTCTTAGTGCTCTGGTACAAGCCTTTCGATTGACCTCTACTTCGCCGACTTACATGTAACCAATCTACCAGAGTTGCGCAACTCCAGTTTAACGTGGGATCCGAATGACGTGTCGTTCCTGGTGACTCCTCACAGCGCTGAGAGGTAGAAGCTAGACTAAAGGCAGACTGAAAGTTTCCGTGATCCTACCTGGAATCGATCCCGCGAACTCACGGTTTTCAAGCACACGCTTTGCCATTGGACCACAACGCCAAATTATTACGCGAGGCTGTAGCCTTGGTCTGTTGCTCGATGTAGCGGCTGGAGGCTCCACTAAAAGGATCGACGCGCCGATTGGTCACTTGACAACACGGCGCGATAGTTTTAGTGACTGTCACTTACCCCTATATGAGCATGATTGACGTTCGAATCTCTCCAACCTTACTGGCCATAACACGGCGTCAAACAATGCGACACAATGCTAAAAAATGCGACGTAAAGCTAATACAAGGAGAGTGAAGCTCTATGATCCGAAGTTCAAACAGGTACTCACGACAAAGAACTAATTGGCGGTGCCAGCCTTCTCTCCTCCCGGGAGAGTCTTGTGTTGCTCGAACCTTTGAGGGCTGCCCGCCAAAACGTTCCTGTGGAAGGGATCGTTCACCGAAAAAAGAAGACGACTCTTCGAAAGGAAAACACAATGTACAATATGAAAAACTAAATAATAGTGCAGAAAGTGTCATCAATTCTGTCTCTATGCTGTTCATTTTTGGAACACAACCTACGACCAGCTTAAAGACAGACGTGATGATACTTTCTGCACGACCTGACCATCATTTTGCAGGACAGTGCTCAAGCACGTACAGTGCAAGCTGTTACTGATTTGTTTGACTGATGGGGCTGTAAGTGCTATATCACCTACTGCACGCCCCTGACTTAAGCCCTCGTGAGTTCAACTCGATTTCTAAATTGAAGGAAACACTTCACGGCGTTCGCTTCAGAACTGCTACAGATTCGTCGGACAATAGACCGCGCCTCTCGAACTGTCAACACAACTGGCACTGCTGAGAGTGTCCTACGACTTCCACATCGCTGGCAACGGGTTATACACAATGCTGGTGACTACTTTGAAGCTCGCTAAAACTTTGAAATACGTATCTATTTTGTACGAGCTGTAAATAAATAGTTCTCACCATTAAAGTTCCAACCCTCGTAATTGAAACTTTTCCCTGACACTCACCACAAACGTTTATCACGTAATACAATTTCGCTGTTCATGCAGTAGTATCAGTTACGACGTTTTAATTTATTACTTGCAACATAATTTTCAATACGTTTCTATGAATACCATTAAATGTATGTGCAGAGTACATTGAAGAGCCAAAGAAGCTGGTGCACCTGCCTAATAATGTATATATAGGGGCCCCGCGAGTTCACAGAAGTTCCACAACACGACGTGCAGTGGACTCAACTAATGTCTGAAGTAGTGGTGAAGGGAACTGAGCCGCGCGGGATTAGCCGAGAGGTCTAGGGCGCTGCAGTCATGGAGTGTGCGGCTGGTCCCGGCGGAGGTTCGAGTCCTCCCTCGGGCATGGGTGTGTGTGTTTGTCCTTAGAATAATTTAGGTTAAGTAGTGTGTAAGCTTAGGGACTGATGACCTTAGCTGTTAAGTCCCACAATATTTCACACACATTTGAACATTTGATGGGAACTGACATCATGAATACTGCAGGGCTGTCCATAAATCCGTAAGAGGACGAGAGGGTTGAGATCTCTTCTGAACAGTAGTTGCAAGGCATCCCAGATATGCTCAATAATGTTCATGTCTGGGGAGTCTGGTGGGCAGCGGAAGTGTTTAAACTCAGAAGAGTGTTACTGGACCCACTCTGTAGCAATTCTGGACATGTGAGGGTTGCACTGTCCTGCTGGAATTGCCCAAGTCCGTCGGAATTCAGAATGTACACGAATGGATGCAGGTGATCAGACAGGATGCTTACGTATGTGTCACCTGACAGAGTCGTATCTAGACGTATCTGGAGCCTCATATCACTCCAACTGCACACACCCGATACCATTACGGGGTCTCCACCAGCTTGTACAGTCGCCTACTGACATGCAGAGTCCATGGAGATTGTCTCCATACTCGTACACGTCCACCCGCTCGATACAATTTGACACGAGACTTGTCCGACCATGCAACATGTTTCCAGTCATCAACAGTGCAATGTTAATGTTGACGGGCCCAGGCGAGGGGTAAAACTTCGTGTCGTGCCGTCATCGAGGGTACACGAGTGGGCCTTGGGCTCCGAAAGCCCACTTGTTGATAGGCCGGCATTGACATCTTTAGCAATTTTCGAAAGAAATGTTACTTCTGTCACGTTGAACGATTCTCTTCAGTCGTCGTTGGTCCCGTTCTTGCAGGATTTCTTTCCGGCCACAGCGATGTCGGAGATTTGATCTTTTACCGGATTACTGATATTCCCGGTATCCTCCTGAAATTGTCGTGCGGGAAAATCCCCACTTCATCGCTACCTCAGAAATGCTGTGTCCCATCGTTCGTGCGCCGGCTATAACACCACGTTCAAACTAAGTTAAATCTTGCTAACCTGCCATTGTAGCAGCAGTAACCGATCTAACAACTGCGCCAGACACTTGTCTTATATCTGCCTCGTGATGACTGGGTGTTGTGTGCTGTCCTTAGGTTAGTTAGGTTTAAGTAGTTCTAAGTTCTAGGGGACTGATGACCATAGATGTTAAGTCCCATAGTGCTCAGAGCCATTTGAACCATTTTGAACTTGTTTTATATAGGTGCTTCCGACGGCAGCGCCGTAATCTGCCTGTTTACATATCTCTTTGTTTGAACAGGTGTCCCTATACCAGCTTCTTTGGCGCTTCAGTGTATATATGACATTAAAAAATTTGAGATGCATGAAAACTAGCTTTTCTTTAAAGGGAGCCCAAATTAACCGCACTGTAGTCGTCCATTGTTTGATAAAGAAGCGTTTAGCAGTTCCAAAAGCCAAAAGACTTTCAACATAAATTCAAACTTTTTCTAAACGTTTTCACTAGTTTATGAGTGTATAATTTGATACTACTAAAACCAACATAAATAGGGTTTTGCGTCTTCAACCATAATACTAGGTCTACAACTTTTTTCGTAGTTCGGGGCTTTATTGTGAAAAACTTACAAACTAATTACGATTCATAGTATTGCCCATCGCTGGCCACTACATTCTCCCATTTTTTGGAATAGCATACAAATGCCAGGGTGGAAGAACTGGCCGTCTTTTGTGGGGATCCATGAATCGATTCAATTTTGTACTTATTGATGATATGATCGGAAGTGCTGGTCAGCCAGACTGCATGCCACTGATCGGAAAAGGTGGTAGTCAGAGAGAGCAACGTATGGAGAATACGGCGGGAGGGATAGGACTTCTCATTTAAACGTTTCCATGTATATTTTGACGGGTTTTGCGACATGGGGTCGAGCACTGATCTGCTGCAAGATTACCTTTACGTGACTATCGCTGTATTGTGGCAGTATGTGTCTGTCTCAGTACTGAACACGAACGCATTAATTGCTTTCGATAATGATGTCCTGTGAATGTCTTCGTCTGTTTCAATAGTTACGAAAAAGTTCTGTCTTCCATCGCCATGCCGGTCTTCGACATCAAACATTGTCTGCGCGTTCTTCCACTTATAGCTCCCTCACCCTTGGTCTTACCCCAGCCGCAGATTTCTTCATGTTAAAGCAGAAAATTAAAACTTCCCGCAAATGGCGAGAAATAGGTACGTCAGTTGAAGTACTTAATCGAGAATAACCTTATGATGCAATCACAATCCGACTAATATTTTTATGGCATTATGTTTACAGGTGCCTAAGCTTATTGTATTACACCTATGACCAACCACGTGAAACCCATTTGCCGCTACTGCCGTCTATTGCAAAACGGCGGAAGCAAAGTTGTATACATAATATATTTACGTGCTTAACATCAAATATTAGTCAAATGTTAGTAAGTAATCACACAAAAAAATGGTTCAAATGGCTCTGAGCACTATGGGACTCAACTGCTGAGGTCATTAGTCCCCTAGAACTTAGAACTAGTTAAACCTAACTAACCTAAGGACATCACAAACATCCATGCCCGAGGCAGGATTCGAACCTGCGACCGTAGCGGTCTTGCGGTTCCAGACTGCAGCGCCTTTAACCGCACGGCCACTTCGGCCGGCAGTAATCACACATTTGAAACTGTTTTATACATCGCTGTTCCATTCTTTAAGGAATCGAGGGTGATGATAATGCTTTCTATCCAGAGGACGAAAAAGCCATACGATTTTTCTTTTATCCCAGATCAGCATAGTGTCATCGCTGCCATATGAATCTTAGATTTTCTCGCAGGTTTTGCGGTTTTCCTGTACATAACTGGCTGGCGCGACTTCAGTAGATGAGTTCTAGTTGACGGGACCGTCTCGAACAGACTGCGGAGGCTGTGGAGGACAGAGTGCGAGACGCGCCAGCCAGCCGCCGCCTCAGACAGCAGGAAGCGGGCGAGCGCGCTGATAGGACAACGCCCACCAGCCGGCGCGCCGGCCTCAGCTTACTGCGGCACGCGGCTCCCGTCTGCTCAGCTCTCACCAGCGTCTACATCTACAGCTATATTCGGAAAGGCGGAGGGTACTTCTGGTACCGCTATCAGTAAAACACTAAGGTGACAAAAGTCAGGAGATATCTCCTAATATCGTGTCGGACCTCCTTTACCCGGCTAAGTGCAGCAACAAGGCGTGGCATGGACTCAACAAGTCCTTGGAAACATCCTGCAGAAATACTGAGCCATGGTGCCTCTAGAGCGAAAGTGTTGCCGGTGCAGGATTTCGTGCACGAACTGACCTCTCGATCCATAAATGTTCGATGGGGTTCATGTCGGACGATCTGGGTGGACAAATCAAATGGTTCAAATGGCTCTGAGCACTATGGAACTTAACATCTGAGTTCATCAGTCCCCTAGAACTTGAGAACTGCTTAAACCTAACTAACTTAAGAACATCACACACATCCATGCCCGAGGCAGGATTCTAACCTGCGACCGTAATGGTCGCGCGGTTCAAGACTTAAGCGCCTACAACCGCTCGGTCATATGGGCCGGCGGTGGACAAATCATTCGCTTGAACTGTCCAGAATGTTCGCCAAACAAATCGCGAACGATTGTGGCCCGGCGAAACGATGCATTGTCATCCAAAAAGTGCCATTGTTGTTTGGGAACATGAAGTCCAGAAATGGCTTAAAACGGTCTCCTAGTAGCCGAACATAATCAGGACTCAGGCCATTCCATGTAAACACAGTCAACACCGTTATGAGACACCACCAACCTGTCCAGTGCCTTTTGTTGACGGGTCCATGACTTCGTGGGCCCTGCGCCACACTCCAAAGCTACCAACAGCTCTTATTAACTGAAATCGCGACTTATCTGACCAAGCCACCACGGTCTTTCAGTCGTCTAGGGTCCAACCGATACGGTCACGAGGCCAGAAGAGGCACTGCAGGCGATGTCGTGCTGTTAGCAAAGACACTAGCGTCGGTCGACTGCCGCTATAGCCCTTTAACGTCAAATTTCGCCACGCTGTCCTAACGAATACGTTTGTCGTACGGCCCAAATCGATTTCTGTGGTTAATTCACGCGGTGTTGCTTGTCTGCTAGAACTGAAAACTCCACACAAACGTCGAAAGGTCGCTGCTCTCGATCTTTAAGTGAAGGCCGTCGGCCATTGCGTTAGAGGTAATGCATGAAGTCTGGAATTAGTAGCACATCCTTGACCCTGTGTGTCTCGGAATATTGAATTCTCTAACGATTCCTGAAACAGGATGTTCCATGCGTCTAGCTCCAACTGCCATTCCGTGTTCCAAGCCCGTTAGTTCGCGCTGTGCAACCATAATTAAGTCGGAAACCTTTTCACACGAATCACCTGGGTACAATGGCCTTTTATAGTACGTGTAAGCGATACTACTGCCATCTGTACTTGTGCACATCGCCATCCCATGACCTTTGTCACCTCACTGTAAATAGAGCCTAGAAGTTCGGTTGATCCACGCATCATGCAGATCGTGGCTAGAGTTCGTATATAGGGAATGGGGGGACAATGCAAAGGCAACTGGTTAACGCTGGCGGCCTCCAACGGTAGCAATGAAGCGCTAACCGTCGTTAACAACTTGGCGCCTTCTAATTGTGTGTGGGCTTTGTGGTTTCATTTAATATCTCTTAAGCACCTTTTCATGAGCTTTACTATATTAGTAGCAATATTGTTATGTTTGTGTGATCCGTATTTTGTTCTATAAAGTTATTCTGTTGCTACTGATTTGTAGGAATTGTTTATAAATTTTGATCGTCGAATATAATGAGCTTTTCAAATGGTTCAAATGACTCTGAGAACTATGGGACTCAACATCTGAGGTCATCAGTCCCCTAGAACGTAGAGCTACTTAAACCTAACTAACCTACGGACATCACACACATCCATGCCCGAGGCACGATTCGAGCCTGCGACCGTAGCAGTCGCGCGGTTGCGGACTGAAGTGCCTAGAACCGCCCGGCCAGTGCGACCGGCTAATGAGCTTTTCATTACGAATTCATCTTACTTGTACTTTAACTTGAAACATGGTAACGACTGCAACATGGGACTAAGGGAATGCAGGAACAGGTGTGGACAGGGCCTAGTCAGTTACCGTTGGTTGCACAGTAAACACGTCCACTTTATTTAAGGAAATAATTTTTTAAATCAATCATTAAAAAATTGACTGTAACACAAGCTACACTGACGGCTGAAGGCTTTATTACGAAAGAATTCAAAATTATTTGTCGGCTGAAGGCCACAAGCAATAGGAGTAATTTAAACAAAATATTATTTTATACAATTGACAATCAGACCAAATACAGAAGGAAGTGATCCACAGACAGTGCTCCAAGGATCGACCTGAGAAAAAGTCCCTACAGCTGCGTAAGCAGTGAGACAGGCAGCTCAGTGTTATACTCACTTAACAGGATGGCAACTCAAACCATTCACAGTTTAAACGCAAGACCAACACTCTTGCAAAATCTACCCAACGTCTGGTAACCAACACAACGATGGAATAACCCATACCAGGCAGACGGGCGGACTACACTCTTGACATGGTAAAATGACAAACATTATACAAGAGAACATGTGCACATGCAAGAGTAATCCGAGGTAATCACAACAAGTTGTCTCCACGAATCCAGTACGTAGACAGCGTTAAAATGACTGCTCATTCAATACCAAACTAGATACAGACGGATCAGCGGAAACAATTTCGCAGCCAACTCAAACAATACGAAAACCAGTCACTGTGGAGCAACAAGGACGAATTACAAGTCGATACAAACACAGAGAACCCAGAAGCCGTCGGAAGACCAAAAACACGTCGTCCGTTGAGACGACCGACCGAACGACCAACCAACGGTTGCGCTCGATCAAGTCAGGCAAGGCAAACGTCTACATCTACATCTACATCTATACTCCGCAAGCCACCTGACGGTGTGTGGCGGAGGGTACCTTCAGTACCTCTATCGGTTCTCCCTTCTATTCCAGTCTCGTATTGTTCGTGGAAAGAAGGATTGTCGGCATGCTTCTGTGTGGGCTCTAATCTCTCTGATTTTATCCTCATGGTCTCTTCGCGAGATATACGTAGGAGGGAGCAATATACTGCTTGACTCTTCGGTGAAGGTATGTTCTCGAAACTTTAACAAAAGCCCGTACCGAGCTACTGAGCGTCTCTCCTGCAGAGTCTTCCACTGGAGTTTATCTATCATCTCCGTAACGCTTTCGCGATTACTAAATGATCCTGTAACGAAGCGCGCTGCTCTCCGTTGGATCTTCTCTATCTCTTCTATCAACCCTACCTGGTACGGATACCACAGTGCTGAGCAGTATTCAAGCAGTGGGCGAACAAGTGTACTGTAACCTACTTCCTTTGTTTTCGGATTGCATTTCCTTAGGATTCTTCCAATGAATCTCAGTCTGGCATCTGCTTTACTGACGATCAACATTATATGATCATTCCATTTTAAATCACTCCTAATGCGTACTCTCAGAAAATTTATTGAATTAACTGCTTCCAATAGCTGACCTGCTATTTTGTAGCTAAATGATAAGGGATCTATCTTTCTATGTATTCGCAGCACATTACACTTGTCTACATTGAGATTCAATTGCCATTCCCTGCACCATGCGTCAATTCGCTGCAGATCCTCCTGCATTTCAGTACAATTTTCAATTGTTACAAACTCTCGATACACCACAGCATCATCTGCAAAAAGCCTCAGTGAACTTCCGATGTCATCCAGAAGTTCATTTATATATATTGTGAATAGCAACGGTCCTATGACACTCCCCTGCGGCACACCCGAAATCACTCTTACTTCGGAAGACTTCTCTCTATTGAGAATGACATGCTGCGTTCTGTTATCTAGGAACTCTTCAATCCAACCACACAATTGGTATGATAGTCCATGTGCTCTTACTTCGTTCGTTAAACGACTGTGGGGAACTGTATCGAACGCCTTGCGGAAGTCAAGAAACACATCTATCTGTGAACCCGTGTCTATGGCCCTCTGAGTCTCGTGGACGAATAGCGCGAGCTGGGTTTCACACGACCGTCTTTCTCGAAACCCATGCTGATTCCTACAGAGTAGATTTCTAGTCTCCAGAAAAGACATTATACCCGAACATAATACGTGTTCCAAAATTCTACAACTGATCGACGTTAGAGATATAGGTCTGTAGTTCTGCACATTGTTCGACGTTCCTTCTTGAAAACGGGGATGACCTGTGCCCTTTTCCAGTCCTTTGGAACGCTACGTTCTAGAGACCTACGGTACTCCGCTGCAAGAAGGGGGCATACGTCCCAGTATGAATCGCCAACTAACAGCTTGTTACCATGAGGTCACGTCGGTGGACGGACGCATACACAATGGTGGCGGTTTCACTATTCGGATTTAACGATCCATTCAACTTAAACTAGCTGAATCCGGTCCTTGACGTGGTCGTGCACTTTCGCGACAACATCCTTCCAGTGGGTAGTGCATGTATTGCCAGCTGTCACGGCGAGTCCTGGGGCTGTGCGGACCTCGCTGGTGCTCCGTCCCCAACTGACTTCGACACAAGACGACCCGGAAATACGAGACGTCGCTCCTAAGATAGTAACACAGTACTAGCTATCGATAAGCGCTACTGCTGCCACTCGCGTACAGAGAACGCTAGCAGAGGTAGTGGCGCCAGCGAACACGAGAAGGAAACGAGAGCTCACTGTCAAAATTACACGATGCCAACCTAGCCACAGCACCAACGCGAGCCAGAGCACGGCTCATAACTATTGGTTTTGTTTTTCTCGTTTAGAATTTTTTCGGATATATCTGTAACTGTGGAACTCAATTTCTCTGATTTTCTTGTCATGACCATTTCGCGATACGTACGTAGGAGGAGTTAATGTGTTGCCTGACTCTTTCGGGAACATATGGTCAGGGAATTTCAGCACATTGCCCAAATATTAATTGCATCATACAGGACAATTTTGGATCCACTCCTGTTTCTTACATGTGTGAATGACCTTCCACTTACATTCATCAAGCAGAATTAGGTCCTTTTGTTGATGACAAGCTTTATAATTTATCCTGTGTGGAAGAAATCAGTAGCAGAAATAGTTAATAACTTTTTCAGACTATTATTGCATAGTTTTCTAAAACAGATTCTTCTTTAATTTTGCGAAAAATAGTATAATCTGTCTAGTGTACACCAGCAATCCACATCGTACCCAGCATCTGAGCAGACGAAAGAGAGTAACCCATATCAGTGTCGCCGAAGGGGGAGCTGAGACGTGCCAGTGTGTCTCTGCATACCGACATCAGAGAGCCTTAAGCGCGTGTGCTGTAGGTCTTGTCATCTGCTGCCGAGGGAGAAGTGCAGCAGTATTGGCTGATGCGAGCTCTAAGTCTGAAGTCGGCCTACGAAGGGAAGACACGGTCCGCTGGTATTCATTTGGTAGCATGATGTACATGTGCGTGACACATTGCAGCCACACATATTTTGCTACCAGTTGTAAGGACAGATTTTCATTTTCTTATAGTTAAATGTCATTAAGCGAAAATCGACTTGAAGCTGTGTTGTTAACATTTCTTGTCTGATGGATAAATGTGATAAAAAGTACGTTGAGATCAAACTGCTGCGACCAGCCAGGGTCAATTTGCTCTTATAATCATTTATAGTGTCTAGATTTCATCTTTTATCAATAAATGATGGACTGAAATTAGTCCAGTAAAACCGCCATCACCTTCCTCTCTCCCACTCCCACCTTTCCTGTCGTTTCAGGATAGTACTATTTCTTAATAAATAAAATTGAGTGCTGTTCGAAACATTATAACGTTAATAAGAAATTAGAGAAGCTCAAATTTTTCCAATTCCCAAAACATACTTAAAGTTTATACAGTCAGTGGGTACTAAAATGCCTTGTCTGCGTAGACTCTTGTTATAAGCTATTGGGGAAACAGAAAATGGGTGCATAAGATAAAGAGAAATTAATAACGTTAACTTTGTTTTTAAATATGGAGAATACGTAACAGGCGCAGTACGTTAAGTATACACTGCTAAAGGTATGAAACGTAAGACAATTGACGAGGTCATTCTAAGACAATGCTAATCTTCAGTTCAGTAAGGATGAGTCTTATTACGGTATCTGCTATGTTTTTGGATTCTCCACACGTTGGTAACAAGTAGCTCAATATATACCGCGAGAAACTGTAATTAGGCTGTTTAGGTTTTTTATTGGTAACGCCAACTCTGTATGAAAATCACTGGCTGTGCTCTGTGCAGTCTGTGGCTGCTTTGCATTGTTGTAATACTCGCCATTGTAGTGTTGGGCAGCTTGCTGTGAACAGCGCGTAGCGTTGCGCAGTTGGAGGTGAGCCGCCAGCAGTGGTGGATGTGGGGAGAGAGATGGCGGAGATTTGTAATTTGTCATGAACTGCTATATTTATATATGATGATATCAAGGTAAATACATTGTTTGTTCTCTATTAATATCTTTCATTTGCTAACTATCCCTATCAGTAGTTAGTGCCTTCCATAGTTTGAATCTTTTATTTAGCTGGCAGTAGTGGCGCTCGCTGTATTGCAGTAGCTTGAGCAGCGAAGATTTTTGTGAGGTAAGTGATTTGTGAAAGGTATAGTTTAATGTTAGTCAGGGCCATTCTTTTGTAGGGATTTTTGAAAGTTAGATTGCGTTGCGCTAAAAAAACTATTGTGTATCAGTTTAAGCATAGTCATGTATAATTCTTCAAAGGGGTCGTTTCAAAACTACTACCTACTACGCGAATTACTTTGTCTTATTGTACTTTTTTCATGTCTCTTAGCTTAACCAAACATATAAAATGTGATTCCTCAAAATACGCTGTTGTGGGTTAGCACTTTCTTTCGAAGACCCCTTTCAAAAATATGGTTCAAATGGCTCCAAGCACTATGGGACTTAACATCTGATGTCATCAGTCCCCTAGACTTAGAACTACTTAAACCTAAGTAACCTATGGACATCACACACATCCATGCCGGAGGCAGGATTCGAAACAACGACCGTAGCAGCAGCGCGGTTCCGGACTGAAGCGCCTAGAACCACTCTTCCACAGCGGCCGGCGTAGACCCCTTTAATTAGTCATCTGACAAGGCATATATTTACATTAGAACATTTAGATAAGAAATCAATCGTGTCTGAATAATCGACGACCATTTACTTCATGTTTCAAGCTCCTTGTATGGTGGTAAAGGAAACAACAAGCTACAAAGTGAACGAATTGTGAATGTAGCAAAGTAAAAATCGTGCCTTGAACTGACCACGGAGTCATCGCTGGGTATTTGTAAATCCAAGCAGTTACCGATAACGTGTAAATAGTAATAATGTTGGTAATGCCTACAGACTATTAGCCCCGTTTTACAAAAAAAAGCAGTCTTACAGAGTCTTAGCAGTGCAAACGTAAACGTAATGCGTGATGTAAGAGCACCGTACGTCGCCACTATTAACGTTGAATCTTATGACAGCCTAGAATGAAAGGCATGGAGGTAGAAGTGCTAAACCACGTACATACCAGTGTAATAACTCACATGGAATATGCTTTAACCAGCTCACGCGACCGGTCACTATGAAACTAGGCACTTCTCAAAAACTGGAATAGCTGACGAGATGGAAATGCTTCACATCAGGGAATAACAATTGTATGGCGTAGATATTTACGAAGGGTGGGGCAAATAAAAGTGGCCCGGAGATAAGATTTCCAGCGCACAAAGAAACACTGCACGGGAAGGAAATACAGTACTAACTTGACTATAGCAGACGTTGAAAGTAAATGCCATTCATCTCTTTGCACTTTTAGGCCATCGTCAGCAAGTTGCTGAAGGCTCATCGAAGCTGGACTGGTGGAATTGCTGCAATATCATCCGAAATGTAGTTCTTGGAGACTATGAGGGTTGTTGCGATACACCTTAGACCTGAGGGCTCCCTATGCAATGTAATCGCATACTGACAGATCAGGTGACCTGGATGGCCAGCTAGGACAGCGATCAGACTGCAGGTCCAGGTGGTGTATTAGTCCGCATGATCGACGTTATATGCCGGTCTCTTGCGGCATTCGTCTGGTTGATATGTTACGAGTCTGAAGTGTTTCCTAGTGAACTGCAGCCACATTTTCTGATGTTCGGAAACGATTCGCAGTGTTTTTTGACTTTCTCAAAACAGACCCTGTGTGACCCCATTTTCGGACTTAGAATTGCATGGCACTCTTTGCTAGCACTTTGGCACCATTAAACTTCTCAGCAAATAACTGACCACACCGTTTCCACGACTTTGTTGAAGCGTAACTTTCCACAAAGAAGACCCGCTGCACCACTGCGAGTACCATCTTCCACTTTGCACTGTTCCACTCTTCTGAGACAGCACGCACTAATCTCTGAACCGGTACGGATCACGTGGCGGGCGTACACGTGATCTGCGCGTCACTGGGTGTGGTTATACGCACACTTTCACCTCCAGTCGTCCGGGTCACTTTTATTCGTCTCATCCTGCATTGCATCTACGTCACACGATCTCTGTTAGCGATATTCCATGTAACTGTAAGCAAAAGTGACTAATAAGTCATATATATGTATATATGTAACCTGTAAACTGCCTGCGTCCACATAATTTCGATAAAAATCGTGTAAACGATCTACAGAGACTGTAACTAACTAACTAGAATTCCAAACTAAGAATAAATTAACTAAAAATGAACAAGAACTGATCAGTGACTGCTCCAGAGCCTCACACAATTCACACAGCAGGGCCTATTGCTTTCACGTCAACCATGACATTCTCCAAGTGCTCAAATAATGATTGAAAATTAGGGCACTTGGGACCACGCAAACGTCCTTACGTTCGAGGAAAGTCCAATGAACCACTGTAACTTATGTCTGGAGAAATGCTATGGGTCACTGTCTTACCAAACGTCCACAGTGGTATAGGTATTTCATCTGCCAAGCAGACCTTTAGTTGTTCGCCACTAAGGAACGATGACAGACTCAGCTATCTTGTGTCCGAGTATATCACTCTGTACCATTCCCCATACAAATACACCAACTTCAGACGAGCTTCACCCTGCCAATTCGGCGACTCATGTCACGTGTGTACTACCAAAACAACTTCCATATTTATCCCTCACCTGCTTATCTCTGCACCTTGTAACGTGTAGTTGTCCAACATCGATGCTGATGTGCAGTTATAACCCACACTAACGGGCTGCGACCTACCAGTTGCTGTAGTTTAAAACACAGCCAGGTACGTCGACGGTCGTCTGAGACGGTATCTCGTGAATACAGCCAATTCTCGAACAACACGGAAGTGGACTATCACTTGCGTCTTATACAGATCGTGTGCCGCCAAGCGACTATTATTCATATGTCGAATGCCAAATTGACGACATCATGGTCGCGAGGTACTAGTGATACAGTAAAAGTGAAAATCGTCAAGCAATGGCCCAACTTGAACGAAATGAAGTGGCTTAAGTGGCGCTGCTCGACCATAGCACCCAATTGTTTTTAACACCCTACGCACAGTCATTGTTCTAGCTGGTAGCATTTTTGAGCTGATAAGTGATTTCTTCCTTTGACTTCACGCGATTTTTTACAACCACTATCCGCAGTGCCCGACGGTTGCTGTCCATCAGTACATGAAGTATCGTACTGATTTATCTGTGGTTGTTCCTATACGTTTTCACTTCACGCTTCGCAAACAATCGACCTGGGCGGGTTTGGAAGGAGTGAAATATCCCTGTGTAGGTTTGTTACTCAGGTGACATCCATTGACTAACCCACGTTCGGAGTCACTGAGCTCTCTTGACTGCCACATTCTGTTGTTACTGCTTCTCTACTGATAAGACAATACTCCCTGTCTACTTTCACAGTGACGGGTCCGCCTCTCGCGAAATCTAGCGGTCAATTCCGCATGACATAGGGGTGCATGAATACTTTTTCTCACACGGTGTATGTGCCGGACCGGGATCACAAATCGATATGTTGCTTATCACGGTCAATACTCTTACGAATTAAGACGTCCAGCTATCACTTCCATATCCAAATTACAATTACGTCAACACTTCTGTCCAACTTTCCAAACTTCAAAGTCTCCTGTACTTCACTTGTCAATATCTGTTGAAATTTTCCTGTGTCCCGATCGTTGATGATAACAAAGAACTATTTCCCACACCGGTACTCATCATGATGATCTCATACCACTGTTTCGGTCATTTTGGATGAGTTTATTAATCAGTAATGCCACTTTATCGATTGTGACTATTGGTTTTCAGCCTGACTGGTGTAGTTCCCTGATCGTGGAGTTGCCACACTGAGTGTTCTGAAGCCACAGCAACATGAATTCCATTCATTGCCTTTTCCTTGTGTACTGACTACAGCTCACTGTCAATCGACGTTACTGAATTATCCTTGGCTTTTATTGCTTGCTGGCCTTGTTGGGTGCCACGTAAACCAGACATGGTGCTTTACGTGGAATTATAGCAAAATAAATAACAGAAACAATTATTCTGTCTAGAATAACCACTAGCAGGCTGCAGGATACTGCGCTTTATTTTCCGGACGGCCTTTGTTTCTCTTCTACTCTCTTCCAAAATGGAAGCAGAGATATGTGTTTCCTTCTGAGTATAGAATGTAGTAATTAGCATTCACGGGGCTTCACATTGCGATAATGGAGTCGACCTATTGGAACATGCTTGTTAGATCGCCGACAGGAAGACCAGGTGACTAATTATGATTCCTGCAGCGTACACTTGAGATGCGATGCAGTCCATTTGTTTTGCATCGCGTGTTGCCATTTGAATGGCGGTTTCATGCAGATGAGGGCTGCGGCTCATGTTGCTGCGATCGCTAATTACATTCCTTCGTGCCAGCCAATTCTGATTTGGCATTCTTCACTTTACTGTCCTTGATCATTCTGTTCCCCTGCCGATAACAGTTGCATTGGAGTTGTGCAATACCAACAGTCGGGAAAATCTGGTACGAAACATGTTAACAAATGCACATCTGGCATTATTTTACAGCTTTATTTTCGCTTTACAACGGACTGCCAAGTAAAAGACACTCGTCCGTAGCCTTAGTTGTCGGCTATAAATCGTGCCTTGCACAAATGCGATTCGCATCAAAAACTTCACAAAAGTAGATCTTTGGAAGTCACTCATGTTGTTTCAACTACTGTAGCCTCCAGAGTCAGAAATGTACTGACTAGCTCGGGTACTTCGACAAGAAACACTTCTTCGCCATTCCTAAGAAAACTATGTGGAGAACTATCTGACAAACTTTTATTCCCTTAAAAATAGTGGCCCGACGTTGCATTATTGCAATTTATTCCTGGCTGTAACAGCAAGAAAGCCTGGGAGAGACTGACGTGCCAGAATCTGGAAAAGGGAGTGCTCGGAACGAGCCGATTTCGTAGGTTGTATAGAAGCTTACAGTAATTTTATCCACATTTGTCAAACAAACGTGACAAACATACTCATGTTTAAATGATGAGAGCAAATAATTACATAGTAACATAAACTAAGAAAATAAATGCACAAAACGATAAAGTAATAATACACCTACAATTTTTTGATTCCAACAGCGAGTGTCTCCTACACTGCAGAAGCAAGGCGAAGTAACAAATGTCTGATTCTGTAACGGAATTAACATTACGTAATATACATAAAAAGAAAAAGGACAAGTGTGAATAGGACTCGCTAGTTATCTGTGCGTTCTGTTGAGTGAGTTTGTGGTATCAAAATAGGTGACATAAATGACCGTATCTTTTGATTAAATTGAATTTAGAAGCTTAAATATTTTACACCGCCAATGGAGCATTTAACATAAATTTCAACTTCATACTCCTACCGGTTCCGGAGAAAAAGGGATCTTAACGAACGGGCAGACGGACAACAAAGTGATCCTCTAAGGGTTTCGTTTTTACAGAATGAGGCACGGAACCCTAAAAAGAAAAAGATTGCTTGTCAGAGACCTTTACATGCTGTGGATTCCAAGGACGTAAGCCGTATAGAACTTTCAAATTCAGCGGTTTACTAGTGAAACATAACTTTCGTCCCATCTGTCTGGCTATCTGACCTGCCACTAGTATTATAATCATATGCAGCTGGTAACAATATCGTCTCATAGCTAGACGGAACTGACATACCAAAAGTATGACTAGAAGATCAGAAAATATCGGGTGGTTAAAGACGATGTTCCAAGTGTTGCAGAACAGGCCGTATTCATCTCAGGAGGCTGAAACGTCGAAGGTATATTCATTAATTGGTGCGCTCGTGGAGTGTGCTGAATGAATAATAGTTCCACTTTCTGCCACCACGTGAACATACGGCGCTGTAAGCAGTCAAAATGAGAAATGTCTCCTGTTTTGACGTCAGCATACTGTCTGTCGCTTGGCGACAAGTGTTGATTTCTATTTTGAAGTGCGCTGTTGGTGTATATGGTTAAGAAAGTTGAAGTATTCCTTACTAAATGCGATGGCTGTTGAGAAGAGTAGCTAGCAAAATCGTTTATAGAACGGCAACAATAGCAGCGCTGCATTTCGCGAATATCGCGGACAGAAACAGCTACAAAGAGAGCCCCGTGTCAATAAATGCTATATACGATGTAAACGAGAATTTTAAAGACAGGGTCGAGTAAAGTATTGCAGCAGAGAGAGGAAACAGTCCATTCCCTTGGCAGTGCTTGATGAAGTTCCTGTAGCTATAGCCGGCAGTCAAGTTGGCCGTGCGGTCTAACGCACGGCTTTCTCGGCGGGAAGGAGCGCCTGGTCTCCGGCACGAATCCGCCTGGCGGCTTTGTGTCGAGGTCCGGCGAACCGGCCAGTCTGTGGATGGTTTTTAGGCGGTTTTCCATCTGCCTCGGCGAATGCGGGCTGGTTCCCCTTATTCCGCCTCAGCTACACTATATCGGCGATTGCTGCGCAAACAAGTTCTCCACGTACACGTACACCACCATTACTCTACCACGCAAACATAGGGGTTACACTCGTCTGGTGTGAGACGTTCCCTGGGGGTAGGAGGATCCCACCGGGGGCCGAACCGCACTATAGCCCTTTGTTCGGTGTGGGGCGGTGGAGGGGTGAAGTGGACTGCGGTAGTCGTAGTGGGGTTGAGGACCACTGCAGCTGCGGCGTGGACGGAGCCTCTCCGTCGTTTCTAGGTCCCCGGTTAACGTAATATAACATAACATATAGCCAGCAGTGCAGCACATGCCGCAGATTCTGCAGCCATTGCTCGAGCTGTGTCACGGAAATTGTCTCTCCCCTGGTCACCAATTCAAAAGATTTTTCGGCGCGTTTTACACTCATGTTCCTAAGAGATTCAGAATACGCACCAAATGTGAAGCCAGAGATAAGCTACAGTGCCGTGACTTTGCCTTTAGTCTTTTTGGCACTCTTGGAAATGGATGACTTGCGGCCGGAGAATGTTCTTTGGATGGACGAGGCACATTTTACTCTGCGTGGTGCTGTGAATGCACACAACTGCCGTATATGGATTTCTACTGTGCCACATGCTGTGCATATTTACCTTAAGTGACTGTGTGGTATGGTTTCACAACATCCTTCATTCTCTGTCCGTTTTTCTTTGAGGAGATGGCACCTAGCGGGCCTGTTAAGCGAACAGTGACATCTGCACTTAATAAGAATCTCCTTGTGCAACAACTGATTCAGCTTTGCAAGCACGCAGCTGTGTCCACAAGGCTATTTTCATGCAATAAGGAACGACATCACATATTGCTTGCCAGGTGAAACATCTGCTTCGAGAAACCTTTGGTTACGACTGCATCATCTCTAGGTAGTTTCAAGATATCTGGCCTTACAGGCCTTCAGACCTAAATCTATGTGACTCCTGCATGTGGGGATATCTGAAAGACCGTGACTATTAGAGATGTATCCGGACTCTTTCTGATCTGGAGGATAGTATACGGCGACATAGCGCTCTGATTATACCGAATATGCTGCGAGCAACTGTTGACCATGCTGTGTTACGGGTGCAGAATGTTGCTGAGTCGAGAGATCATATTGGACACATGGCGTAACTTGTGACCATATCCTAATGAAAGTGCCAGAACCACCGTTATCATGTGCTTGATCGTTCCTCCCCTTTTCTTGCACCCACACCACGTTCTAACAGTTTACAGTGCTATGTTTTCACATGGTGGCAGAAAGTGGAACTGTTTTCTTTTTCTCTTTTTTTTTTTTTTTTTTTTTTTTCAACATATTCAGTGCTCGCGCCCTTTAATGAACGTAACTCTGATTTATAGAGACTTATAGAGTCGGCATTGCAGCACACTAACACCACAATTCAATCAAAGGCTTTGAGCTGGTGCGCTTCTGGGGCCAGTTTCCATCAATCGTCATTTTGAGGTCTGAGTCGACTTGGATGCTTATTTGTCTTCTGCTCATCTTTGGCGGCGCGGATTTAACAGCAGCGCGTGCGCTCTGCTTGGGGAGCGGAGTGTCGGGATCGGTGGTAACGAGAGTCACGAGGGACTGTGTACGTACACAAGACAGCAAGAGGACGAGTCGGACAACGAAGGAGCGGCCCCAGCGGCTACGCCGGATTGAGTCGTGAATGCAGATACACCGCCCATGGTAATTTGGTTTTCCTAGAAGTCGGAAGGACAAGTTCCTTTGAGTCTAAGCTACGCCGGCCGATTGAACTGGAGTCGCCGAGTTGCTTCGGTGGGTTGCGTGCGGCTTAATTGAATATGCCAGTGTACTAAAAGTCCTTTGGAATTATTTTGTCGTGACTAACTATCTTGACGACTGTTGAGGAAGTGTGGCTACGCCCAACCAACCGACATGAAGCGTGGTTAAAGACGTAGCTGCCGGCCGGTGTGGCCGTGCGGTTCTAGGCGCTTCAGTCTGGAACCGCATGACCACTACCGTCGCAGGTTCGAATCCTGCCTCGGGCATGGATGTGTGTGATGTCCTTAGGTTAGTTAGGTTTAAGTAGTTGTAAGTTCTAGGGGACTGATGACCACAGATGTTAAGTCCCATAGTGCTCAGAGCCATTTGAACCATTTGAAAGACGTAGCTATAAGTGCAACGAGTAGTGAGTAAGTCCGGCTCTGAGGTTTTAAGACACGCCGAGATACGTCCTCTATTCTACCTTGTAGTTCATTTGGTACTTTGGCGCGTAAATGTGCGCCGAGACAATTCTTGTCATCTTAAAGTTAAGGCATGATTTGTAGCGAACTTATTAATCAAATTTTAAGGGCTGGCACTGTACTAGTAACTCACGGAGGCTAATTTGTTTCTATTCAGTTGTATTGATCACCTGTTCTCTAGATAAGGTTGTGTAGTTTATGTCTCAGAATATGGTCTGCCGTTCATGTGTGTTGTGTTACAGATAATTGGCAGCGGTCGATGCGAGCATACTGGGAGCAGAGCGCCACGGGGAGAGAGAGATATTTAAGGCCCTGTCCTCTCCTTTACATATTGGGTTATGTTGTCAGCGTTTCGTGATTCCATCTTTTCGGTGGAGAATTATATAGCATGTGAAGTTCAATTGCAGTGCAAAGTTGAGTACATTTGTATTTCATTTGCTGTCTCGTGGATCTCTCGTATTGATTTGAATCCTTGGTCTGCTCGCGTCTACCGCAAATTCACACGCAATATTAACGCAACCTCATTTTGGGGATATTGTCATATGGTCATGTGCTAGTTGTAATCATTCTAAGAATATTGTTGATTAATCAACTGAGTAAGTAAATTTGAAGATTGATTTGGTTAAAATTAAAGCACCTCCTTAATAGTTTTAGTCTTTTGTATATAGTTTTGTTTAGGAAAGTTGGCTAGCCAAACCTTAATAGATCTGTGTTCTTATCTTTAATCTGTTCCTCAGCTGATTGAAAGTAATGAGAGTTCTCATGGGAATTGTATGGACATTTGTACTATTTAAGTAAAGCTTTACCTGAGTATATTTGCCTAGTCATATTCAAATTTCAAGTTTTATGGGTCTTGTTCCGGCTAAAGAAATTTATTTATTTGTCCAAGTGATCTGACCTTGAAAGGTAGTCTCCTGTATTATTATGATTGTGATTTTATAATGCTTTTGATTGTAATAAAATGTATAGCAATTACAACGGATTACTATTGTGATTTTGGTGTGTCACCAGCATTACACATATCAGGCTTATTCATCTCAAATTCATTTTAATTTTTGTTGAAATATTCATACATTTTGAAAAATTGATTTTCATTTGTATTTGGTATAAGAAATAAAATACATTGATGGATGTGTAAAGTATTACAATACATCACACACCACGAGTGAACTTCCATTCCATTCGTCAGCAACATCAGTATCACATGTGACCCACACTGTAAGAATACACTGTTGTATTCAGTGACACGGAACCAAAAAGCCTCCAAACGTCGTCTTGAGAAATGTCTGGTCATGTCCCAAACATATGCCGCGTCATTTGATGATCAAGCTTGCTGACTGGAGGGTGGTGTGATACTATACGTCATCCCACCACACGACCAACGTGCTCTTTGATTGACAAATCAGGTTACAGGGCAGGCCAGTCAAGAATCCATAGGTTCTTCAAGGCGTATGTGGTATGAAACGCACGTGTGGCGCTTTGCTTTACCTTGCCGGAACGTACCGTTTGGACTTAAGTCATGATGCATGTGACATCAAGTTTACCATTCTTCCCACATATTGTGAGCATTCAGCCTCCCTTCAACTGTTACCAGACCATATCCAGTAACTCTCCAGCACTTACAATTGGAGTAGAGTGGGCGTCGAGAATCGCGACTTCCTCCGATTTTTCTCGAAGTTGTCCACGAATACGTTGGCGTCGATCTGACCGCCACAAACAGATGCGAGCTTCACGAATGATCTACGAATACCAGTCAGTGTCCTAGTTGACTCTGGCTCTATGCCATGCAAGTCTGGGTTGCATGTGGTACGCAGTCAACCGAAAACGACGCATGTCATCTCGAGACCTCAACTCAGCTTCCAGAAATCTGTCTACAAAATTTTATGGTGACACTTCAGCTGTAGCTTTTGTGGGGATTTGAGCTGTTGTCATCCGTCTATTCATCAGAGCCAGTCTAACAATCATACGGTCTTCATGTGGTTTAATCCTATTAGGAATACCTGTGCCCGCTCTTCCTGCCAGCCGGCCGGTGTGGCCGAGCGGTTCTAGGCGCTTCAGTCTGGAACCGCGCAACCGCTGCGGTTGCAGGTTCGAATCCTGCCTCGGGCATGATTGTGTGATGTCCTTAGGTTAGTTAGGTTTACGTAGTTCTAAGTTCTAGGGGACTGATGACCTCAGATATTGAGTCCCATAATGCTCAGAGCCATTTGAACCATTCTTCTTGCCACAGTGTTGACCGGTCATTCTGTAGTCATTGAGATACAGCCAAGTAGCTGTGCGATTTGTCGGTACAGCTCTCCCATAGCCACATTAATAATTCAACCTTTCACAATGTCAGAAAACTTGCAGTAATCTATCTCATATTCAGGGAAAGACTGGAATAACGAAACCATAAGTAACTTAGGAAAGAAACAAACAGGACGTGTAGAGAAGCCAATGCCAAATTCTTACAGGACAAATGTGAAGAAATCGAAAAACAAATGGTTCATAGGATGCAATGATTGAGCATACAGACAAGACAAAAAACCTTCACGAAATTAAAAGCAAGGTGGGACCTTAAAGAGTGTAAAGGTAATTCCACTGTTAAACAGAGAGGAGAGAGCGGATGAGTAGAAAGAATACATGGAAAGAATACATTGAAGGCTTAATGACGTGATGGAAGGCGAAATGGGAGTCGATATAGAAGACACAGGAAGTCAAATATTAGATTTGAACAGAGCTTTGGAAGACTTGCAATCAAATAAGACAGAAGGGATGGATAACACTCCCTACAAATTTCTAGAATCATTGGGGGGAAATGGCAACCAAATCACTATTTTGAGCAAATGACTAGTTTTTAGAAGCTATAGGACAGGAGGTATACCATCAGACTTTTAGAAAAATACCAACTACCTAGTGCCGAAGACCACAGGGGCAGGTATGTCCGGGAACTATCGGGCAATCAGCAGAACAGTTTCTGCGTCAACTTTCTTGACAATAATAATATAGAGAAGAATGGAAATAAAAATTGAAGAACCGTTAGATGACGATCAGTTGGGCTTTCTGAAAGGTAAAGGCACCAGAGAGTCATTTTTGACGTTGCACTTGATAACGGAAACAAGACCTGAATCAACTCAAGACACCTACACCTTGCTGAAAATGACTTAGAAGTTCGTGGCGCCCTCCATCAGTAATGCTGGAATTTAATATGGTGCTAGTCCTCTAGCAGGCATAAGTTCAATCAGGTGGTGGAAAATTTCTTGGAGAATTACAGCCCATTCTTCACGGAGTGCTGCACTGAGGAGAGGTATCGATGCCGGTCAGTGAGGCCTGGCACGAAGGCGGAGCTCCAAAACATCCCTAAGGTATTCTATAGGATTCAGGTCAGGACTGTGTGCAGGCCAGTCCATTTCGGGAATGTTATTGTCGTGTAACCACTCCGCCACAGGCAGTGCATTATGAACAGGTGTTCGATCTTGTTGTAAGATGCAATCACCATCCCCGAATTGCTCTTCAACAATGTTCTGTGATAGAGTCACGTAAAACAACAAAGCCCCCTCCATGAAAAACACCACCACACCATAACGCCACAGCCTTCGAAATTTGCTGTTGGCACTACACACGCTCGCCATACCCACATCCTGCCACCGGATCGCCACATTGTGTACCGTGATTCGTCACTCCACACAACGTATTTCCACTGTTCAATCGTCCAATGTTTACGCTCCTTACATCAAGCGAGGAGTCGTTTGGGTTTACCGGCGTGAGGTGTGGCTTATGAGCAGCCGCTCGACCATGAATTTCAAGTTTTCTCACTTCCCGCCTAACTATCATGGTACTTGCAGTGAATCCTGATGAAGTTTGGAATTCTTGTGTGATGGTCTGCCTAGATGTCTGCCTATTTAACATTACGATCCTCTTCAACTGTCGGCGATCTCTGTCAGTCAACAAACGGGGTCGGCCTGTAAACTTTTGTGCTGTCCGTGTCCCTTCACATTTCCACTTCACTATCACATTCGAAACAGAGGACCTAGGGATGCTTAGGAGTGTGGAAATCTCGCCTACAGACGTATGACACAAGTGACACCCAATTACCTGCCACGTTCGAAGTCCGTTAATTCCGCGGAGCGCTCTATTCTGGTCTCCCATGATGTCTAATGACTACTGAGATCGCTGATACAGCGTACCTGGCAGCAGGTGGCAGTAAAATCCACCTAATATGAAAAACGTATGTTTTTGAGGGTGTTTGAATACTTTTGATCACATAGTGTACATAGGATTTGTCGATGTAGAGAAGCTTTCGTCGATTAAAGTTGTGCAAGATGTTCGAAATTCTGAGGAAAATAGGAGTCAGCTGTAGGAAAAGAAGGTTAAGACACAATACGTACAAGGACCAAGAGGGAACAATAAGACTGGAAGACGAAGAACGAAGTGCTCAAAGTGCAAACGCTGTAATACTGGGTTGCACTCTATCACTCCTACTTGCTAAAATATAAGTCGAAAATTCAGTGCGAAAATAAAAGAAGGGTTCAGGCCTGGGATTAAAATTCGCTGATGTTGTTGCTTTTCTCAGTGAAAGTAAGGGAGAATTGACGGATCTGTTGAACGGAGCCGATCATCTACTGTGCACATACTATGGATTCGCAGTATTTCGATGAATGACGAAAGTAATGAGTATTAGAAATGTGACTAACAATGAATTTAACGTGAAAACTGGTGGTCAGGAAGCAGATGAAGCTAACTTAATATAGTGCCTTGAACGCAAAATAATACATGACGGTCGAAGCAAGGAAGTCATAGAAACCGGACTAGTACAGGCAAAGAGGGCATTCCTGGCCAAAAAAGATGTTTAATTTGACGCAGAAATTTTTGAGAATGTACGTTTGGGGAACTGAATTCTATGGTAGTGAACCACAGACTGTGAGAATACCGGAACAGAAGGGAATAGAAGCTGCGGAATGTAGTGCTACAGAAAAATGTTGAAAATTAGGTGGGCTGATAAGGTAAGGAATGAGAACGTTCTCTGCGGAATCAGCGAGAAAGGAATATATGGAAAACACTGACAGGAAGAAGGAAGAGCATAATAGGACATGTGTTAGACATCTGGGTATAATTTCCTTGGTACTAGAGGAACTTCAGAGAGTAAAGGTTGTAGAGAAAGACAGAGATTGGAATAGATCCAGCAAATGATTCAGCACATAGACTGCCAGAGATGAAAAGGTTTGCGCAGGAGAGGAATGCATGGCGCCCGCATCAAGCCAATCTGAAGACTGATGACATCCAATAAACAAAGGTACACGTATTTCCATTCTTTGGAGCTGGCACGCTTCATTCTGATTTTGTACTGAACAGTCGCTGCCACATTCAAATGCACACTTTAGTTAACTGGCAAATTAAAAATGTCGGTGAATTTGTGTCAACGTTGTCTTGGTTCAATGATGACTCTACATCACATCCTCTAATGAGGTGACTGAGACTAGTGTGAGCTTGACTCTTCCGTCTTTATCCACAATGGTGAAAAGTATTGTCATGCCGACTCCCTGTTCAAAAAATGGTTCAAATGGGTCTGAGCACTGTGGGACTTAACTTCTGAGGTCATCAACCCCCTAGAACTTAGATCTTCTTAAACCTAACTAACTCAACGACATCACACACATCTATGCCCGAGGCAGGATTCGAACCTGCGACCATAGCGGTCGCGCGGTTCCAGACTGTAGTGCCTAGAACCGCTCCGTCACCCCGGCCGGCGACTCTCTGTTATGGAGTACTTCAGGAAGTAAATCCTCTGTAAATCTGGCACATAACAATACACAGTGTTTTTCCTTTACATACAAAATTCACCAGTTTCGTTTGTTCCGATCACACAAGGGCTTCTTTGTGAGGCATTAGATAACAGTCTACACGTCCAAGACAATAACACTATGGTGGAAACGTCTTCTGTCCTTTTCGCCGGCCGCGAAACGTGTTTCAATTCTCAGTTGCAAATACTCGCCTCCGTATTGAATTAGGCCCCTCCCAGACTGAAGCTAATGAGGGTTAAGTGACGAAAAGGCGTCTACAAACAGCCTGCTTGTTTGCGGAGCACGACTACTCGCAACAACATGAAAATGAGATGGCCGTAACAAGGAAACGTCTGTCCTCTCAGAATTTTCGTAGCGACAGTGTAATGAAAAACAACAGAACGCCATTTTCCTTATCCACTAAACTTATTTAACCGTTAAAGATTCCGAAACAGAAATTTATCTGACACTGGAGCTCGAGAAATAGTCCTGCACGTGGTAGCATTCATTCGAACTGTAGCTTTCGTGTTTTTAGCACTTGTATGTATGTTCCTCTCTATGCATGCAGAGTCGTACATTTCTAAGTACTTCTCACTTCGTGCAATGAAGTTACTCGATGTGTGTCGGACAGCACATGAAACGTTCAGAATAAAGTAACACAGTCCACAATACCTCAGTCTCCCATGATCCTGCTCACAAGGTTTACTGCGTGCACTGCAGTGCCAGAGAGACGTTGTCTCACTGCATTGTCAACTACATCTACGTCTACATCAATACTCCGCAAACCACCTAACCGTTTTTGGGGAAGGGTACTTCTGGTGTCACCTGTCAGAGTCGTATCTAGAAGTATCAGGGGTTCCACATCGCTCCAACTGCACACGCTCCACACCATTACAGAGCCTCCATCAGCTTGAATAATCCCCTGCTGACATGCAGGGTCCATGGATAAGTGAGGTTGTCTCCATACCCGCACACGTCCATCAGCTCGATACAATTTTAAACGAGTCTCGTCCGACCAGGCAACATGCTTCGAGTCATCAGCAGTCCAATGCCAGTGTTGACGGGCCCAGGCGAGGCGTAAAGCTTTGTGTCGTGCAACCATCAACGTTACACGTGAGGTCCTTCGGCTTCGAAAGCCCACATCGATGATATTCCGTTGAATGGTTCGCACGCTGACATTTGTTGAAGGCTCAGCATTGAAATCTGCAGCAGTTTGCGGAACGCTGGTTCAAATGGCTCTGAGCACTATGGGACTTAACATCTGAGGTCATCAGTCCCCTAAAACTTAGAACTACTTAAACCTAACCAACCTAAGGACATCCACACATCCATGCCAGATGCAGGATTCGATCCTGCGACCGTAGCGGTCGCGCTGTTCCAGACGGAAGCGTCTAGATCCGCTCGGCCACAGCGGCTGGCTTGTGGAAGGGATGCACTTCTGTCACGTTGAACGAGTCTCCTCAGTTGTCATCTTGCAGAATCTTTTTCCGGCCGCAGCGATGTCGGAAATTTGATGTTCACCGTATTCCTGATATTCACGGTAAACTAGTGAAACGCTCGTACGGGAAAATCTCTACTTCACCGCTACCTCGGAGATGCTGTGTCCGATCGCTCGTGCGCCGACTATAACACCACGTTCAAACTCACTTAAATCTTGATAGCCTGTCATTGTAGCAGCAGTAAGCGATATAACAACTGCGTCAGACACTTGTTGTCTAATATAGGCGTTGCCGACCGCAGCGCCGTATTCTGCCTGTTTACCTATCTCTGTATTTGAATAATCATGTCTATACGAGTTCCTTCGGTGCTTCAGTGTATTTCGCATACAGTATCCACATATGGCGTTGAATATACGTACGCAAATACATCATTATACGACTCATAATTCAAGAGATATGGTGTCATAAATACTGACGTGCTGAAAAAAATGCCGCAGTGTGCATGAAGTTTAATACGTTTATTCTTTACTACTATGACACTCTTAGAGTCGAGTCAACTTAAGAGCATCTCTGACACCTCGCAGCGCTTTTAACAGCTTTCAGCTGTGAAGGGCAAACGGCTGTTGGCGACAACAATAGTCGCCTATAGAGCTATGAAGAGGCGTTGCCATTCACACGTTTACAAAAACACGTTGTAAACACGCGAAGCAGCTGTACACATTTGTACATTATGCATATTTCTTTGTGAGTCTGTTTCATAATTTCAAAGGTGCTTTCACGAATACTTGGAAATAAAATTTTTTAGATACTACACGACACACACTTCATATTCCGCAAGCCACCTTAGCGTGTAGCAGAGGTCACTTTGTGTGCCACTGTCAGTTCCCCGTTTCCAGTTCCAATCGTGAACGGTTCGCTGGAAGAACGACTGCTGGTAAGCCTCCGTGTCAGCTCAAATTTCTCTGATTTTATTTTCGTAGTCTTTTCGCGAATTATACATATGAGGCCGAAATATATTGGTTGACACTTCCAGGAAGATACGCTATCGGAACTTTAACAGTGAAGCACACCGCAATACAGAAAGCCTCTCTTGCGGAGTACATCACTGAAGTTGGTTGAGCATTACCGTCATGCTTCCACAGTGATTGAGCGAACCTGCAACGAAACACGCTGCTCTTCTTCGCATCTTCTATCAATCCTACCTGGTAAAAGTCGCAGCCTGACAAGCAATATTCAGGTACTGGTCGAACAAGGGTAAGCTAGAATGAGAAGTGCTAGAGGTTCGCAGAAGAGCTTCTGTTAAGTTTGCAAGGTAGGTGACGAGGTACTGGCAGGAGTAAAGCTGTGAGGACGGGACGTGAGTCGTGCTTGGGTAGCTCAGTGGTAGAGCGCTTGCTCGCGAAAGGCAAAGGTCCATAGTTCGAGTCTCGGTCCGGCACACAGTTTTAATCTGTCAGGAAGTTTCAAGGGTAAGCTACCTCCTTTGCGGGTGGACTAGATTTCCTGAGCGTTCTTCCAATTAATCGCAGGCTGGCACCTGCCTTTCCTGCGATTGGTTCGATGTGATTGCCCCACTTCAAACTGCTGCATATGCACACTTCTATATATTTTATGCATGTGACTGCTTCTAGTGATTGTTCTGCAATCGTGAAATGCGTCTTTTTGCTTATTTATGTGCAATACGTTACATTTGTTTATGCTGGAGGTTATCTGCCATTCCTTGCACGAAGTGTCGATCGTCTCGAGGTCTTCCTGCATTTCACTACAATTTTCTAGCTTTGCCACTTCTCTTTATAGAATAGCATCATCTGCCAAAAGGCTCGCGAAGCTTCCGAAGTTGTCCACTTGGTCTTTTATATCCATTGTGAAAATTAATGGTCCTGTAACACCCAGTTGGCGGACGCCCCAAGTTACATTTACGTCCGAATGTTTCTCTCTCTTGAGATTGAAATGCCGTCTTCTGTTCGCTAGAAACTATTCAGTCCAATCACACAGCTGGGCTGATATTCCGTACGTTCGTATTTTGCTCATTAGGTGAAAATGCTGAACTGTATGTAACGCGTTCCCGAGTCAAGGAATACGGCGTTAACTCGGGCGTCGGTATCTGCTACTTTCTCGATTTCGTGGTCGAAAAAAAAAGTGACCTGGGTTTAAGGATACAGGGTACTTATAAATGGTGGAAAAATCGAAATTTTTTATGGCTTTATTAAATTCTATAGTCTTTCTTGATTATATATATACGAGGGCTATCCATAAAGTACATTACGTTTTGGAATTAAAAATAAATAAAGTATTGGAAATTTTTTTTATTATATACTGATGAAAGCCACACTTAAATACTACTTTTCTACATAGTTGACATTTAAATTAAGGCACTTATCGTAGCGATGGACGAGCCTGGAAGTTCCTTTGTCGTAAAATTCGGCCGCCTGCGCCTTCAACCACGTGGTTACCTCTTCTTGAAGCTGTGCGTCGTCATCAAAACGCTGCATAGCCAACCACTTTTTCATTGCTGGGAATAAGTGGAAGTCGCTCGGTGCCAGGCCGGGACTGTACGGCGTATGAGGAAACAACTCCCACTTAAAAGATTCGAGAACTTCACGAGTGGCATTAGCCGTGTGGGCCCGGGCGTTGTCGTGAATCAGCAAGAACTTTCCCCTGCACTTGTTTTATATTGCTCTTCTGAGGTTGTGCTGAGTTTGGCAATACCTTTGAGAGTTTATTGTAGTGCCTCTTTCCAGGAAATCCACAAAAATCACACATTTTCTGTCCCAAAAGACAGTCGCCATCACCTTCCTTGCCGACATTGTCTGCATGCATTTCTTGGGTTTTTGGGGGGGGGGGGGGGGGAATTTGTGTGCCCCCACTGCATTGACTGCAATTTTCTCTCGCAGTTCACATCCTTAACCCATGTTTCGTCACGAGTAACGATGCGATCGCGTAATGAGTCGCCAGCTTTCTCGTAAGCGTCCAAAAACGTTAAAGCTGCAGCCATTCGCTGATTTTTATGAATCTCTGTCAAGATTTTTGGTATCCATCTAGCGCAAAACTTGTGGTAACCAAGCTTTTCGGTAATGATTTCGTGCAACAAACTTGGCGAAATTTGTGGAAAACTCATAGAGAGTTCCGTTATTGTGAAATTACGGTTTTCACGGACCGCGGCATCAACTTTTTCGACAAGTTCGGCAGTCACTGCGCTGGGTCTTCCACTTCGCTCTTCGTCGTGAACGTTAGTTCGGCCATTTTTAAATTTTATGACCCATTGACGCACTCCACCTTCAGTGATTATGTTGTCCCCATACACTTCACAAAGCTGCCGATAGATTTCTATCGGTGTACAGTTTTTTGCAGTCAGAAACCTTATTACAGCACGCACTTCACACTTCGCGGCATTTTCAATTAACGCTGACATTTCAAACTGTCACAGTAACTCAACGCAGTACAGCACGAACCTCTCACTAGCACGGCAGGATGCCGACTGAGCGGCGGAGTGCCATGACACCAAGATGGCCGCGCTACATAAAATAGGGTTTCAAATGAAAAATGACCTATATATACCAAACTATAAAATTACGGTCATGTATGCCGCCATGCCCCCTTTATTTCTGTTACAGAAACCAGTATTATTTCGAAAAGAACTGTGAACTTTCTGTTTCCAGCGATTACACGTATGATACATTGTATATGTTGATAATAGTGCAGGTTTCTAGCGTCTATAAATGATTATATTAGCTAGTGTTTACTTTTGTTTCGCTGAAGCA
This sequence comes from Schistocerca serialis cubense, assembly GCF_023864345.2. Taxonomy (NCBI): domain Eukaryota; kingdom Metazoa; phylum Arthropoda; class Insecta; order Orthoptera; family Acrididae; genus Schistocerca; species Schistocerca serialis. The sequence goes on along the minus strand of NC_064643.1, from coordinate 373,305,796 downwards.
GTTTGTGCACGTGTTACTGAATGTTTGTTGCCCAAGCGCTACATATATTTGTGGATGTGCATATCCTTTAGTGTGCAATAAATACGAACTATGTCACGCATCAAAAAATTCAATAAAAGGAAATTCCGTGGTAACCAGTTCACAAAAAAAGCAAGCCACACTGTTGAAAGTAACCTACGTATCAGTTCTTCAGGGAAGAAACTCCACCGGCCGGTGTGGCTGAGCGGTTCTAGACGCTTCAGCCTGTAGTTCTAAGTCAAGGGGACTGATGACCTCAGATGTTAAGTCCCATAGTGCTCAGAGTCATTTGAACCATTTTTTGAAGAAACTCCCCCATGGCACGCCTCCTGGTGATTCAAATTTTTGTGTTAACAGTGACACTGTTTATAGTGGGTTTTGTTGTTGTTGTGTAGGCATCTTATCTTCTTTGATAAAGGAAGTAGCGAAATGTAAACAATGTGATGGTGTAGGCTGTCTGGAAATAATTTAACAACAAAGTAGCAGGAAGGGTTCAGTGTGCAAATTAGTTGTTCTGTGTAGATCCTGCAATAAATCTACCTCGAAAATGACTTCGAACATTGTGCATAATTCATATGATGTGAATTTGAAGTTAGTGTATCCAAATGCGTGCAATAGAAAAAGGAAAAAAGGCTGCTCAAACGTTTTGTAGTTTGATGGATCTTCCTTCTCCTCCCAGTGGGTCCAGCAAGTACATAAAATACTTTCAGGTGTCTTGAAGGTTGTGTCTAAAGCATCTATGAAACGTGCAGTAGAAGAAACTGTAAATATTAGTGGAACCAGGGACATTGGTGTTGCACTTAATGGAACATGGCAACGTCGAGGGCATCGTCCTTTGAATGGTGTAAGTGGTACTTTTCTGGGGAATGGAAAAGTTGTTGATATTGAGTGCTTATCTAAATACTACCACACCTGCCATGGTAACACTGAAGGACATATTGAACATCAGTGTTCTAAGAATTATGAGGATTACAGTTGAGGTATGGAGTGTGATCGAGCCGCAAAAATATTTCAAGGTCTGTGCCCGTTTATAACGTTAGATATACGAAGTATCTAGGCAAAGGGGACTCTAAAGCTTTCAGTAAAATTAATGAGTTCAATTTTTATGGTGCTACCTTGGTAACAAAATTGGAGTGTTGTGGACATGTGCAAAAGATGATGGGTGCTAGATTGAGCGAGCTACGAAGAGAACTGAAAGGAAAGTTTCTGTCTGATGGAAAATCTCTGTCTGGCCGAGGCAGATTGGCAGAAACTGAAATAGTCCTTCTTCAGTATTATTATGGACTGGCCATTAGACGAACTGCACCTCTGAATGATGTTACAGCAATGAGAAAAGCTGTATGGGCCACCTACTTTCATAATTGTCCACAGATGACCACCCAGTTCGCGGACTTTGCCCTAAAGGAGCAGATTGCTGGTGTGGTTGCCAAAAAGCAAAATAAAGTTGTCAAATATACCATCTAAGCATTATCTTCCTGAGCCTGTTATGAATGAAATAAAACCAACTTTTAGAGACCCGAGAGACCCTGTTTTGCTTAGTAAATGTCTTCATGGAGGCACTCAGAATACAAATGAAAGTTTCAACCATTGCAAATGAGAAAGACTACCCAAGAATGTTTTTGTAAAACTAAATACATTAAAAGTTAGTGTACTAGATGCAGTGATATGTTTCAATGATGGAGTGATAGGAAGGTTGGACGTCCTGATAAATTTAGGCATAATATCTGGCTCTAATATGGAAGATCAATTATTTGCGTGTGACAACAACGGGTGCATGAAGCTGGAAGGTTCGCTCTCCAAGTTACCAAGAAGCAAGAAGTGCTAAAAGGATGAAAAGAGGGAGCTTGAAAATGAAGAAATGCTGCAGGATGAAGACTATTCTACAGGAATACGCTGAGGTACAGTGTAATTGGGCTCATATCTTCATTCGAAATTTCCCGCAAATTGTATTTTTCAGAATTCGGGTACAAATATTTCCTAAAGTTTATAGAGCATTGCTCTATTTTTTTCTGTAACTTGAAATAGTCCTTAATTAGGTAGCAGACCTAAGCTTTATTGCAGAATCAACTAAATTATAGAAAAAATAACATTTTTATTAGGAAAAAGTTATAAAAATTAAAATGTAAGATGTGATATTTTTTATCCTTCTATTATACATAATAGGTGGAATTTAATAGGTCTAGTACCTCAGCCATCATGTCATGTATATCCGGTAGAAATTTGGTCTCCTTCAAATGTATAACAGGATTAAATGGTACCTCAATTTGAGGAAGCATTTTGGAAAAAACTGCTTCAACTTCTTTGCAAATTTTTTTAATAACCCCAAGCAAGTTCAAAAATATACAAAATACTTCTAATTTGTTTAGAAAGTGTGCTGCATTACCCGATATCAACAAAAAATCTGTCAAACATATACATTATAAACAGTGACAGAAATGGGTGTTGGTTTTTACATAATATTTTACCGGAAAAGTACCCTGTACCCTTAAGACAATGGTTGTTTCCGCATTGTACTCTTATGTTGACTTCCACAGAGCAGATTTTCGGTCTCCAGAAATGTCATAATACGCTAGCATAAAGCGTGTTCCAAAATTGTACGACAGACCTACGTCAGGCCCGTTTTATACGATGGACTTTCTTGTCTCCGTCGACTACTCAAGACAAATAAGTCTACTGCAGTGCCCCTGGCATTTTATTCCTGTACCCAGTAGTGTCTGTTTCGAAAGGTTTTTTCGTTCTCACGTCAGCGTCAAAATTGTGTGTATTGTGACAGCTGTCTCCTGTGCAGAATGGCATCGCCAAGGTGACAGTGAGATTATGAGAGATTGCCCTTTTTCAGATAAAATCCAAATACAGTAAAAAAATGATCATACAATGATAATAGACTTTGTTAATGACCAAAGCAGAATTCAAAGTGGAAGTTCGTGTCAGAGGTAGTGTGGTAAATTCTTCACGCTCCTGAGAAGTGAAAGAAAAGTTAAAGTGGCATCCCAGCATTTCAGAACGTATATATATATGCTAGAGCCAATATATACTCGCCACCACATCAAACGATATTTAGAACGCAGTAGTAGCACCTGTTTGCTCTATCCTTTGTACCTCGTTTCCTCGCAAAGTGCCAAACAATGAAAATTGTTTTGCTCATCAAATGTGAGGACGTGCAGAAAAGTACATTCTGTTCTCAATATCGGTAGGGATATTCCGTGTCGTGCATGTTACTGGGTCGACTATCCTACCTTGGTCACGCAAGTTGCTGAGTTCGTCCACACATGGAGCACCCTCTCCTTTACCATGACAATACCAGACCACACACAGGCACGGCGACATATGCAACAGCCCGATGCCTTGGGTTCGCTGTCAGCGATCATCCTCTACAGTCCTGAGTTGGCCACTTCCAATTTTCCACTGTTTCCAAAACTTAAAGAACACCTTCCAGATTCGAGGACTTCACTCTGTTAGAGATGAAGCGGTGCAGATATTTAAAAAGCTCAAAGTGTTTTCAAATAAAAAGTTCGGAGCCATTACTTTTCGGTACCCTCGTAATTCTGTCTTTTTCACCGTTGAAATAATTTTCATCACGACATATTTATGTTCTTGCGTTTTTATTTATGGGTAGTGTAGGCTTTTTCTCGGTAAATCGTAAATATCTTTTTAATTTCGGATATTCCATCTTGTTTTTTAGGAGACCACTAGAAAGAAAAAATACCAGGGCCTTGTGTAACTTTCCAGCGCGTCAGGAAAACATAATAAAAATTAAAAAGACAGGAAAACACAATCAAAGTGAAGAAGACAGGGAAGCACGAAATTTACTTCTGCAATAGGAGTGATCTCTGCCAGAGTAAGTAAACTCACGATGTTAGCAGAAGCCATTGTCCCCTGTTTCTGCGCACGCGCTGTGTACAGCACACTCGGATATTTAGGACGTCACTCTCGGCACAGTCTACGGATCTAAAGGAATTACAGACACTGGCTGTGAGCGGACATTGATTGAAATCAATGGGGAGAACTGAGAATTTGTGAGACTGGGAGTCGAACTCGGGTCTGCTACTCACTAGACAGATGCGCTTGCTGCGCCATCCGGACACAGCGGTCATCGCAACTGCGCGGACTGCCCAATCATCGTTCCCGTCGGACCCAAATTCTCAAGTTATCCACACAATACTAATGTAATGCCCGTTGCCTATGCCCATTACTCACGATATTTCCCGATTCCCGTAAGAGTTCGTGCCAGGAGAGCATCCGCACTGAAAACATCATTGGCTGTCCTCGCCTCAGCTTCGTGTCTGAAACAAGACAAACAGGGCATATGCACTGAAGCGCCGAAGAAACTGATATACACATGCATATTCAAATGCAGAGATATGTAAATGGGCAGAACACGGCACTGCAGTCGGCAACGCCTATGTAAGACAACAAGTGTCTGGTGCAATTGTTGGATCGGATACGGCTGCTATAGTGGCAGGTTATCAAGATATACATGAATTTGAACGTGGTGCTACAGTCGGTGCAAGAGAGATGGGACACAGCCTCTTCGAGGTACCAATGAAGTGGGGACTTTCTCGAACGACCATTTCAAAAGTGCACCGTGAATATCAGGAATCCTTTAAAACATCAAACCCCTGACGTCGGTGCGACCGGAAAAAGACTCGCAAGAACAAGACCAACGACGACTGAAGAGAAACGTTCAACGTGTCTGTAGCGCAAGCTCTCCGCGAATTGCTGTAGATTTCAATGCTGGACCATCAACAGGTGTCAGTGTGCGAAACATCATCGATATGGGCTTTCGAAGCCGTAGACTTACTCCTGTAGCCTTGGTGATTGCACGACACAAGCTTCACGCCTCGCCTGGGCCTGTCAGTACCGACATTGGACTGTTGATGACTGGGAACATGTTGCCTGATCGTACGAGTCTAGTTTCGTATTGTATGGAGCGGATGGACGTGTACGGGTATGGAGACAACGTCGTGAATCCATGGACTCTCCATGTGAGCTGGGGGCTGTTCAACCTGGTGGAGGCTCGATAATGGTGTGCGGCGTGTGCAGTTAAAGTGATATGGGACGCTGATACGTCTAGATACGGCTGTGACACGTGACACGCACGTAAGAATCCATTCATCTCTGTCGTGCATTCCGACGGACTTGGACAATTCCAGCAAGAATTACCACAGAGTGGCTCCAGTATCACTCTTCTGAGTTTAAACACTTACGCTGGCCACCAAACTCCGCAGAGGTGAACGTTATAGAGCATATCTGGAATGCCTTGCAACGTGCTGTTCAGAAGAGATCTCCACCCCCTCGTACTCTTACAGATTTATGGACAGCCCTACAGGATTCATGGAGTCACTTTCCTCCAGCACTAATTCTGATATTACTCGAGTCCATGTCACGTAGTATTGCGGCACTTCTGCCTGCTCGCAGGGGCCTTACACCTTATTAGGTAGGTATACCAGTTCCTTTGGCTGTTCAGTATTTAATCTACTAATCATTGACGATGTAGACACTTAGTGGCTGGCTGCTGACTTACACGCAGGCAGAAAAGGTCGATTTTGACCAGAAACTCACTCGTCTGAAATGGGCTCCAGATATGTAGGCCTGCAGTTTTGTGCGTCTGTTCGGCTACCACTCTTGAAATGGTCCACGTCGAATGGCTCTCCGCCATGCTTCATGTAGCACTCGTGCACAAAATGAAAACTCGCCTGCGCGGACAGTAGGCAGCAAGGTCTTTGGCACGCACTGGTAGCGTCCACGCTACGGATGACCGTGTGAACAGCGGCCGGTGCGTGCGGGAATGCGGCGCAGGTGCGCCTGCTGCCTGCCAGCCAAGTGCGCGCCACTTTCCGCCTCGTCTTCCCAGAATGCAGCGCGCCGCAGCCGGGATGGAAAACCCCACCACTGCCTCGTAACTGCCCATTTGTACTCCGCCATCTGGTGCAACATTCGTTCAAGGACGCTCGGCAAGTAGTCGTCTGGAGCAACATAAACGGCTGTACAGCAGATCGTTTGGCTTCCTCCAAGTGTTTCCTTACTGGTGTGGTACAGAACGAGTAGCGGAAGCCGCCGATTCATTAAACTTCCAGCGGGACCGCAATTCCAACTTTCATATGGTGTACAACATGATAGAAGGTTAAAGATTCATTCTGGAAATAACCCATATGTTATGCCGAAGTTGGACTCTCTTCGTCAGACGTAGAAGTAAATTTGAGTATGTCCCAGAGAAGTGTGCTGCGACCGTTGCTTATACGTTGTATATTATCACTTTGTGGGTAATATTAACAGTAACAGGTTTCTTGCAGATGATGTGGTTAGTTATAATAAAGTAACATCTGAAAGAAGCTGCATAAGTATTCAGTCAGATCTTGATAAGATTTATAACTTAGAGCAAAGAGAGGCAACTTGTTTTAAATATTTCGGTTTAATGGTAGAATACTGGGAAAATGCAGTCAGTCCGTAAAGGAGATTACTTAAGAATCATTAAAATAAACATAAACACAGTCTCGACCGTAAGAAACTTTTTTTTTTAGGTTACCGGTTTCGGTTTGTTTTATATCATCTTCAGGCTTCATACCATTATGGTATGCTTCTCTGCTCCAAGCAGTTAGCGTTCGTGGAATCGTAGCACATACTCCGTTCACTCGTGGTCGTGCGGTAGCGTTCTTGCTTCCCACGCCCGGGTTCCCGGGTTCGATTCCCGGCGGGGTCAGGGATTTTCTCTGCCTCGTGATGACTGGGTGTTGCGTGATGTCCTTAGGTTAGTTAGGTTTAAGTAGTTATAAGTTCTAGGGGACTGATGACCATAGCTGTTAAGTCCCATAGTGCTCAGAGCCACTCCGTTCACTGCCACCGTCTACCATCATGGTATGAGGTTTGAACATGTCATAAACAGACCGAAACCAGTAATCTTAAGTATATGAAGATGCTATCTGTTCTTTCGGACATGTCTGTAAGAACAGACATCATCTTCATATAGATAAGGCTTACTGGCCAGTGATCTTCTTCAGAGCGAATGCACTCACATTGCCCGAACTCTTACGGGAATCGGTAGATTCACTGCCGCGAGTAATAAGTACAGTGGGCAGGGGCACTACAAATGTAGTGTATGGACAGTAAGTCAGAGATGTGGGTCTCACGGGGAGCGAGCCAGAGATGAGTTCCTGCAGTCGCACTATTTTCTGTGTTCCCGGTGGCTCAGACGGATAGAGCGTCTCCCATACAAGCAGGAGATCACGGGTTCGAGTCCCGATCGGGGTACACATTTTGAACTATCTCCGGTTATATATATCAACGCCTGTCGGCAGCTAAAGGTCTTGATTTCACTGTAATTTCATAAAAAGAGTTTCTTGCTGTCGAGACTGTTTATGTTCGTTTTAAAGTAATAAAAAATGCTGTTTTCCAAGAGAGATGTTCTGAAAAATTACTGCCTACGAATCACTCGTGCAACCCGTTCTGAAATATCGGGGCCGGCCGGTGTGGCCGAGCGGCTCTAGGCGCTACAGTTGTAAGTAGGCTGTTTAGGTTTTCTTATTGGTAACGCCACCTCTGTATGAAAATCAGTGGCTGCGCTGTGTGCAGTCTGTGGCTGCTTTGCATTGTTGTAATACTCGCCATTGTAGTGTTAGGCAGCTGGCTGTGAACAGCACGTAGCGTTGCGCAGTTGGAGGTGAGCCGCCACCAGTGGTGGATGTGGGGAGAGAGATGGCGGAGTTTTGTAATTTGTCATGAACTGCTACATATATTATGACTATCAAGGTAAATACATTGTTTGTTCTCTATTAATATCTTTCATTTGCTAACTATTCCTATCAGTAGTTAGTGCCTTCCGTAGTTTGAATCTTTTATTTAGCTGGCAGTAGTGGCGCTCGCTGTACTGCAGTAGTTCGAGTAATGAAGATTTTTGTGAGGTAAGTGATTTCTGAAAGGTATAGTTTAATGTTACTCAGGGCCATTCTTTTGCAGGGATTTTTGACAGTCAGATTGCGTTGCGCTAAAAATATTGTATGTCAGGTTAAGCACAGTCCTGTATAATTTTTCAAAGGGGACGTTTCACAGTCTGGAACCGCGCGACCGCTGCAGTCGCAGATTCGAATCCTGTCTCGAGCATGGATGTGTGTGATGTCCTTAGGTTAGTTAGGTTTAAGTGGTTCTAAGTTCTAGGCGACTGATGACATCAGAAGTTAAGTCCCATACTGCTCAGAGCCATTTGAACCGTTTTGAAATATCGGTCAGGTGGGTGGAATCCGTACCAAACAGGACTAACAGCGGATACTGAGCGTATACAGAGAATGGCAGCATGAATTGCCACAGCGGCTGGTCCCGGCGGAGGTTCGAGTCCTCCCTCGGGCATGAGTGTGGGTGTTTGTCCTTAGGATAATTTAGGTTAAGTAGTGTGTAAGCTTAGGGACTAATGACCTTAGCAGTTAAGTCCCATAAGATTTCACACACATTTGAACATTTTTGAATTGCCACAGGTTTTTGACGCACCAGAGAGTATCACAGAGATGCCGAAGAAACTGAACTGGCAGACCCTTAAAGATAGACGTAAAGTATCCAGAAAGCCCGCCCTATTAGCCGTGCGGTCTAACGTACGGCTTTCCGCTTGGGAAGGAGCGCCTGGTCCCCTGCACGAATCCGCCTGGCGGACTTGTGTCGAGGTCCGGCGAACCGGCAAGTCTGTGGATGGTTTTTATGCGGTTTTCCATCTGCCTCGGCGAATGCGTGCTGGTTCCCCTTATTCTGCCTCAGCTACACTATGTCGGCGATTGCTGAGCAAACAAGTTCTCCACGTACACCTACACCACCGTTACTCTACCACTCAAACATAGGGGTTACACTCGTCTGGTGTGAGACGTTCCCTGGGAGGGGGGGGGGGGGGCACCGTGGGCCGAACTGCACAATAAGCCTGAAAGAGTGGTTCGGGGTGAAGTGGACTGCGGTAGTCGTGGGGTTGTGGACCACTGCGGCTGCGGCAGGAACGGAGCCTCTCCGTCGTTCCTAGGCCCCCGGTTAACATACAATACAATACAATACAATACGAAGTGTCCAGAGAAAGCCTACAGACAAAATTCGAAGGACCGGCTTTAAATGATAATTCTAGGAGTATATCATAACCCCTTACTTATCACTCACATGAGGATCGGTAGGGCAAGATAGATTAATTACAACACACGCAGAGGCATTTAGACGATCATTCTTTCCACGCTCAGTACGTGAATGGAACGGGAATAAGCCCTGATAGCTGGTACAGTGGGACGTACCCTCTAACATGTAGTTCACGTTGTAGATGCAGATGAAGAAGCCTGGTCTCTTCTTCGTCCGTCCTCGAGACTTCCGTGGCGTAGTGGGCAGTTACAACTCGCGTTCGCGGCCGGAATCCACGCACTCTTGGTGATGTGCGGCGCGTTGGACAATTTACGCCACGTACTGCTCCTCTGCTTTGATTGGAAATTTTTATTGACGGACCCGGAATCATTGTCTGCCCTGCTACATTACCAAATCAATGTAATTTAGAGTCGCTAGCCTTGCTTTGATCCAAAAGACAGGTTTAAACTTCAGGACTCAATAAATGAAAGCTCTTTAGCCATCTAACTACTTTCAGCAATGATTCCGAAATCCGACCTCTGGTCTAGAATATGTTGAGCGCTAACAGTTCAGTGCACCACCTTCAACGGGAAATCAACAGTTACCATTTACAATTACCATAACAAGTAAACAGCCGCGACGTGTAGCCGCGGTGTTTTGCCTTGCCACAGTTCGCGCGGCTCCCTCTGTCTGAGGTTCGAATCCTCGCTCGGTCATGGGTATATGTGTTGTCCTTACCGTAAGTTAGTTTAAGCCAGATTAGGTAGTGTGTAAGCCAAGGGGCTGATGACCTCAGCAGTTTTGTGCCACAGAAACTTACCACCATCACAAGAAAACAGTAACACGGGAAGACCTCACTCAAAAACACGACGCACAAATTTGTATGCACATGAATTAGATACATAGGTATCAATTAATCCTAACCACGTACGTGACTTTTCTCGAACAACATCTCCAGCTAGCTGATGGCTCCACCCTGAGCTCTAACGCCTCTCTACACCGAACAAAGTCGCTGTTCAACGATATACAACATTCGCTAAGAAACGGAGGCAATTGCAAAAGTAGAAGTCTATGCCCGCGAGCAGGAATGGACTTTCGATTTGTAGGCTTCCCGTAGCGGATAAGTGATCTCATTGACCACGGAAAATCAGTAACTCTACAACTCCGACATAACTACGGTGCCGTGAAAACATATAGATGAAAATAAATTTCTCACGATGTGTTACTGCCAAGTAACGTAATTCGATGAACCGTCGACCATGTTAAAAAGAACTGCTGCAGTATAACACAGAAGGCAGCTGAAAGAAATACGCAGTTAGGCGAAGAGAAATGACACTTTCATTCAAATACAACAATTATACTGAAGTCACCGGGATCATGATGGCTCCCTGAACATTACAGTCGCCGAGACACGGACCTTAGAGAGTGTGTGATCACCACGAACCGGCATGCACGCTCTGCAACATGCTCCCATTCTGGACGCAAGCCGGCCGCTGTGGCTGAGCGGTTCTAAGCACTTCAGTCCGGAATCGCACTGCTGCTGCGGTCGCAGGTTCGAATCCTGCCTCGGGCATGGATGTGTCTGATGTCCTTAGGTTAGTTAGTTTTAAGTAGTTCTAAGTCTAGGGGGCTGATGACCTCAGATGTTTAGTCCCATAGTGCTCAGAGCCATTTGAACCATCTGGACGCAAGTTGGTAAGGAGTTCTTCTGGTAGGTCGTTCCATTCGTTCAACACCGCAATTAATAACTGCTGGATGGTCGTTGAAGCATGTGGACGTGCTGCAATACATCTTCCCAACGCAATCCACATGTGCTCAGTGCAATTTAAGTTGGGGGAACGACCAGATCAGTCCATTCACCGAATATTCTCTGCTTGCAAGAGCTCCTCCACTTGCCCTACTCAGTGGTGTCGCTCACTGTGGTTCAAATGGCTCTGAGCACTATGGCACTTAACATCTGAGGTCATCAGTCCGCTAGAACTTAGAACTACTTAAACCTAACTAACCTAAAGACATCACACACATCCACGCCCGAGGCAGAATTCGAACCTGCGACCGAGGCGGCCGCGCGTCGAACTTTAATAGTGGCAAATATTTATTTACAGCTCGTACAAAACGGATACGTGTTTCAAAGTTTTACGAACCTTCAAAGTAGTCACCAGCATTGTGCATAACCCGTTGCCAGCGATGTGTAAGTCGTAGGGTACTCTTAGCAGTGCCAGTTGTGTTGACATTTCGAGCGGCGCGGTTTATTGCCTTACGAATTTGTAGCAGTTCCGAAGCGAGTGACGTGAAGTGTTTCCTTCAGTTTAGAAATCGAGTTGAACTCACGACGGCTTAAGTCAGGGGAGTGCAGTAGGTGGTATGGCACTTAACAGCCCCATTAGTCAAACAAATCAGTAACAGCTTGCACTGTCCGTGCTTGAGCATTGTCCTGCAAAATTATGGTCAGGTCCTTCAGAAAGTGTCATCGCTTCTGTTTCTATGCTGTTCATTCTTGGAACACAACCTATGACCAGCTGAAAGGTATACTGCTTTATTACAAACGCTATGTTGATGACACTCTCATTCTGTTCAATCGAAAAAAGAAAGAAATAAAAAATCTAGCCAAAAAACTTAATAAATTACACCACAAAATTCAGTTCACTGTAAAACATGAAACACCAGAAGGCATTAACTAACTTGATTTAACAATCTCAAATAAAAATCGAAAGCATAAATTTCAAATTTTCAGAAAGCCAACAACCACCAGTATTACCATGCATAACTCATCTTGCAATCCAGACCAACATAAAAAAGCATTCTTCAGAACAATGGTTAACCGCATGCTTAAAATTCCAATGGACATAAGTGAAAGACAAAAACAGAAATTATTAAATCAGCTGCCTCCTGCAACGGATACAATCGTGCTTTAATAGATAAACTAATGAATACAACAAAATTAAATTAATCAACTGCCGAACAACCACCCAAAAACAAGAAGACCACATTTATAAGCCCGTCTTCACTGGGGGAAATTTCTCACCAAACTGCCAACCTCTTCAAGATATACAGCATAAAAATAAACTTCTACACCAACAACAAAATAAAATCATTCACAGCACCAAAACCACTATACAATAGTATCAAAAGTCGGGAGTATACAAGCTTAATTGCAACTCATGTCCAAGCTTCTACTTCGGATAAACTAGTAGAAGCGTCACAATAAGATTTAAAGAACACATGGATCCACTCCGCTAGTACACTACGTGATCAGAAGTATCCGGACACCTGGTTGAAAATGACTTAGAAGTTCGTGGCGGCCTCCATGGGTAACTCTGGAATTCAGTATGGTGTTGGCCCACCCTTAGCCTTGATGACAGCTTCCACTTTCGCAAGCATACGTTCAATAAGGTGCTGGAAGGTTTCTTGAAGAACGGCAGCCCATTCTTCACGCAGTGCTGTACTGAGGAGAGGTATCGATGTAGGTCGGTGAGGCCTGTCACAAAGTCAGCGCTCGAAAACATCCCAAAGGTGCAAAGCTGTTTCATGGGATTCAGGTCAGGACTCCGTGCAGCCCAGTCCATTACAGGTATGTTATTGTCGTGAAACCACTCCTCCACAGACCGTGCCTTATGAACAGGTGCTTGACTGTGTGGAAAGATGCAATCGCCATCCCCGAATTACCCTTCAACAGTGGGAAGCAAGAAGATGCTTAAAACATAAATGTAGGCCTGTGTTGTGTTAGTGCCACGCAAAACAACAAGGGGTGCAAGCCTCCTCCATGAAAAACACGTCCACTTCATAACACCACCGCCTCCGAATTTTACTGCTGGCACTACACACACTGGCAGATCACGTTCATCGGGCATTCGACATACTCACACCCTGTCATCGGATCGCCACATTGTGTACCGTAATTCGTCACTCCACACGACGTTTTCCCACTGTTCAATCGTCCAATGGGATATTTAGGAGTGCGGAAATCTCGCTTACAGACTTATGACACAAATGTCAATCACTCGACCACGTTCGAAGTCCGTGAGATGCGTGGAGCGCCCCATTTCGCTCTCTCACGATGTCTAACGACTACTGAGGTCGATGATATGGAGTACCTAGCAGTAAGTGGCAGCACATCTACATATACATCTACGTGATTACTCTGATATTCACAATAAAGTGCCTGGCAGAGGGTTCAATGAACCACCTTCAAGCTATCTCTCTACCGTTCCAATCTCTAACGGCACACGGGAAAAACGAGCACTTAAATTTTTCTGTGCGAGCCCTGATTTCTCTCATTTTATCGTGATGATCATTTCTCCCTATGTATGCGGGTGCCAACAGAATGTTTTCGCAATCGGAGGAGAAAACTGGTGATTGAAATTTCATGAGAAGATCCCGTCGCAGCGAAAAACGCTTTTGTTTTAATGATTGCCACTCCAATTCACGTATCATGCCTGTGACACTATCTCCCCTATTTCGCGATAATGCAGAACGAGTTGCCCTTCTTTGTACTTTTTCGATATCATCCGTCAGTCCCAACTTATGCGGATCCCACACCGCACAGCTATATTCCAGAATAGGGCAGACAAGCGTGGTGTAAGCCGTCTCTTTAGTAGACCTGTTGTACCTTCTAAGAGTTCTACCAATGAATCGCAGACTTTGGTTTGCTCTACCCACAATATTATCTATGTGGTCATTCCAATATAGGTTATTTGTAATTGTAATCCCTAAGTATTTAGTTAAATTTACAGCACTCAGATTTATGTGACTTATCGCGTAATCGAAATTTAGCTGATTTCTTTTAGTACTCATGTGAATAACTTCACACTTTCCGTTAATCAGGGTCAATTGCCACCTTTCGCACCATACAGATATCTCAACTAAATCATTTTGCAAGTCATTTGGATGATCTGATGACTTTACAAAACGGTAAATAACAGCTTCATCTGCAAACAGTCTAAGACGGCTACTCAGATTGTCTCCTATGTCGTTAGTATAGATCAGGATCAATAGAGGGCCTATAACACTTCCTTGGGGAACGCCGGGTATAACTTCTGTTTTACTCGATGACTTTCCGTCTACTACTACGAACTCTGACCTTTCTGACAGAAAATCACGAATCCAGTCGCACAACTGAGGCGATACTCCGTAGGCACTCAGTTTGGTTGGAAGACGCTTGTGAGGAACGGTGTCGAAAGCCTTCTGGAAATCTAAAAATACAGAATCAATTTGACATCCCCTGTCGATAGCAATTATTAAATCATGAATATAAAGGGCTAGTAGTGTTTCACAAGAACGATATTTTCTGAAACCGTGCTGACTATGTGTCAATAAATCGTTTTCTTCGAGGTACTTCATAATGTTCGAATACAGTATATATTCCAAAACCCTACTGCAAATCGACGTTAGTGATATAGACCTGTAATTCAGCGGATTACTCCTACTTCCCTTTTTGGGTATTGATGTGACTTGAGCAATTTTCCAGTCTTTAGGTACGGATCTTTCTGTGAGCGAGTGGTTGTATATAATTGCTAAATATGGAGCTATTTCATCAGCATACTCTGAGAGCATCCTGACTGGTATACAATCTGGACCGGAGACCTTGTCTTTATTAAGTGATTTTAGCTGCTTTGCTACACCTAGACTGTCTACTTCTATGTTTCTCATCTTGGCAGTTGTTCTTGATTGGAATTCAGGAATATTTACTTCGTCTTCTTTGGTGAAGGAGTTGAGGAAAACCGTGTTTAATAACTCTGCTGTAGTTGAACTGTCACCAGTGACTTCACCGTTGTTATTGCGCATTGAAGGTATTGACTGCGTCTTGCCACTGCTGTGCTTTATGTATGACCAGAATCTTTTTGGGTTTTCTGCCAGATTTCGGGACAGAATTTCGTTGTGGTAATTATTAAAAGCATCTCGCATTGAAGTACGAGCCATATTTCGAATTTCTGTAAAACTTTGCCAATCTTGGGGATTTTGCGTTCATTTAAATTTGGCATGCTTTTTTCATTGCTTCTGCAACAACGATCTGACCCGTTTTTTGTACCATGCGGGATCAGTACCATCACTTATTAATTTATGTGGTATATATCTCTCAATTGCTGTCGATACTATCTCTTTGAAAACATTCCACAACTTTTCTACACTTACATGATAAGATCGGGAAGAGTGAAGACTGTCTCTTAAAAAGGCTTTAAGAGCATTTTATCAGCTTTTTTTTAAATAGATATACTTTGCGTTTCTTTTTTATGGTTGTAGGTGTTACCTAGCCTAGCAGCAACTGCCTTGTGGTCGCTAATCCCTGTATTCGTCACAATACTCACTATTTGCCCAGGATTATTTGTTGCTAAAAGGTCAAGTATGCTTTCACAATCATTTACGCTTCGAGTGGGCTCATGAACTAATTGTTCAAAATAATTTTCTGAGAAAGCATTCAGTACTATTTCGGATGGCGTTTTATGCCGGCCGCCGGCTTTAAACTTATAGTTATTCCAGCGTATCGAGTGTAGATTGAAGTCACCACCGACTATAATTGTCTGAGCGGGGTACTTATTTGAAATTAGACTCAAGTTTTCTTTGAACTGCTCAGAAACTATATCCTCTAAGTCAGAGGGTCGGTAAAACGATCCAATTAATAGTTTAGTCCGATTGTTAGGCATAACCTCATGCACCTAATATGTAAGCCGTGTGTTTTTTTGGGTGTCCGGATGCTTTTGATCACATAATGTATACATCCTACCACAAAATAAAACCTGTACTATACTTCTAAATGGTGAAGCCCTCTACTGTTAACATAAATGATGGAATGATCATATAAGTTGATCGTCGGTAAAGCAGATGCCAGACTGAGGTTCATTGGAAGAATCCTAAGGAAATGCAATCTGAGAACAAAGGAAGTAGGTTACAGTATACTTGTTCACCCACTACTTGAATATTGCTCACCAGTGTGGGATCCGTACCAGATAGGATTGACAGAAGAGATAGAAAAGATCCAACGGAGAGCAGCGCGCTTCGTTACAGGATCATTTAGTAATCGCGAAAGCGTTACGGAGATGATAGATAAACTCCAGTGGAAGACTCTGCAGGAGAGACGCTCAGTAGCTCGGTACGGGCTTTTGTTGAAGTTTCGAGAACATGCCATCACCGAGGAGTCGAGCAGTATATTGCTCCCTCGTACGTATATCTGGCGAAGTGACCATGAGGATAAAACCAGAGAGATTAGGGCCCACACAGAGGCATACCGACAGTCTTTCCTTCTACGAACAATACCAGACTGGAATAGAATGGAGAACCGATAGAGGTACTCAAAGTACCCTCCGCCACACACCGTCAGGTGGCTTGCGGAGTATGGACGTAGATGTAGATGTAGATGTAGAAATCAGTACTTTTATACATATTACCTCTAGGTGAAACAAACAGAATCTGCCTTTACTAGTATTCCAGATGGTTCAAATGGCTCTGAGCACTATGGGACTCAACTGCTGTGGCCATCAGTCCCCTAGAACTTAGAACTACTTAAACCTAACTAACCTAAGGACATCACACACACCCATGCCCGAGGGAGGATTCGAACCTGCGACCGTAGCAGCAGCGCGGCTCCGGACTGAAGCGCCTAGAACCGCACAGCCACCGCGGCCGGCAGTATTTCAGATCATGTTAATGCAGGAACAGAAATAAATCAGCAGGTCGTTTAAAATTTTGTTCTTGTTTTAAATTTAAAGCTCATGGCCATATAAACAGCTGCAGTTCATTACAAATAGTAAAACTTTTATACACATTGCCAGAATCTGACTTTACTAGTATTCCAGATCATGTTAATGTAAGAATACAAAACAGTCACCAGTTCATTTGAAGTTCTGGTATTGCTTTAAATTTAAATATAAAGTTCATGGTCACCAAACAGGTGTATCTCATTGCATATACTATAACTCAGTATAATTTTATATCTGGGGATTCATGTTAGTGCCAATCTTGATTAAACTATTTGCTCATAGATTGACTGTATTATATGTTAATACACGAATAGAAATAAGACATCAGATCACTTGAAATGAGTTCTTGTAGTAATTCATTTATTTATTTTATTTTGAGCTCTCATGTTAACGCAAGTCTGATTAATTTGCCCATATATCGACTTCAATACATGCAAACCTAAAAAAAAAAACAAATCTATGAGCAAAGTAAGCCTATGTCACATCTTTTTGTCAAGATTTTTGTAACAAGCAACAGTTGTATAGCACATGCTGGATGCTTGCAAAGTTTCTCTATCACAGTGTAAATGCATACAGGTTGTGTAAAAGTGTGTGAAGTGAAGTACCAACTTGTCGTCAAAATGGAGGCAGACAGATAAACACTAACAGGAAAAAGCCCCCCCCATACTGTCGCTCGGTAAAAAACTACAAACAAATATTGCATCCCTATCGACAGATAAACAATACTCATGGCGATACATTAAAGAACGTTCCATCTTCTTTTCATTGAGTCAGTCCCCAGCATTACGCTAGAAATAGTGATGTAACTTCCAGAAACCCATCTGATCATGAACCTGAAAAGGTTCGAAAACCGGTTCATGGAATAATAAATAACTATTCAAAAAAGTGACTGGTTGCAGTTTTCTGTATTTGCATTCATAATTTTAATCCTTAAGTACTTAGTTGAATTCACAGCATTTAGATTTGTGTGTTTATCGTGTAACCGAAATCGAGCGGATTCCTTTTAGCACTCTTGATGATGACTTCACACTTTTCATCAGGCCTTTTTTATTGGTCGTCAGTATTCTGACTGGTTTGATGTGGCCCACCACGAATTCCTCTCCTGTGCCCACCTCTTTATCTCAGAGTAGCACTTGCTACCTACGTCCTCGATTATTTACTGGATGTATTCTAATTTGTGTCTTCCTCTACAGTTTTTGCCCTCTACAGCACCTTCTAGTACCATGGAAGTCATTCCCTCACGTCTTAACAGATGTCCTATCATCCTGCACCTTCTCCTTATCAGTGTTTTCCACATATTCCTTTCTTCTCCAATTCTGCGCAGAACCTCCTCATTCCTTATATTATCAGTCAACCTAATTTTCAATATTCGTCTGTAGCACCGCATCTCAAATGCTTCGATTCTCTTCTGTTCCGGTTTTCCCACAATCCATGTTTCACTACTATACGACGGTGTACTCCAGACGTATATTCTCAGAAATTTCTTCCTAAAATTAAGGCCGATATTTGATATTAGCAGACTTCTCTTGGCCAGGAATGCCCTTTTTGCCATTGCTAGTCTGCTTTTGATGTCCTCCTTGCTGCCTCCGTCATTGATTATTTTGCAGCTAGGTAGCAGAATTCCTTAACTTCGTCTACTTCGTGACCATCAATCCTGATGTTAAGTTTCTCGTTGTTCTCATTTCTACTAATCCTCATTACCTTCGTCTTTCTTCGATTTACTCTCAGTCCATTCTCTGTATTCATTAGACTGTTCATTCCGTTCAGAAAATCCCGTAATTCTTCTTCATTTTCACCCAAGATAGCAATGTCATCAGCGAATCGTATCATTGATATCCTTTCACCTTGAATCTTAATTCTACTCCTGAACCTTTCTTTTATGTCCGTCATTGCTTCCTCAATGTACAGATTGAACAGTAGGGGTGAAAGGTTACATCCTTGTCTTACACCCTTTTTTAATACGAACAATTCGCTCTTGGCCGTCCACTCTCATTATTCCCTCTTGGCTGTTGTACATAGTGTATATCGGCCGTCTCTCCCTATAGCTTACCCCAACTTTTTTCAGAATTTCGAACGTCTTGCGCCATTTGACACTGTGTAACGCTTTTTCCAGGTCAACAAATCCAATGAACGTGTCTTGATTTTTCTTTAGTCTTGCTTCCATTACTAATCGCAATGTCAGAATTGCCTCTTTCGTGCCTTTACCTTTCCTAAAGCCAAACTGATCGTCATCTTGCGGATCCTCAATTTTCTTTTCCATCCTTCTGTATGTTATTCTAGCAAGCAAGTTGGATGCATGAGCTGTTGAGCTGATGGTGCGATAATTGTCGCACTTGTCAGCTCTTTCCGTCTTAGGAATTGTGTGGGTGATGCTTTTCCGAAACTCCGATGGTATGTCGCCGGACTCATACATTCTACACTCCAAAGTGAATAGTCGTTTTGTTGTCACTTCCGCCAGTGATTTTAGAAAGTCTGATTGAATGTTATCTATCCCCTCTGCCTTGTTTGATCTTAAGTCATCCAAAGCTCTTTTAAATTCTGATTCAAATACTGTATCCCCTATCTCTTCTAAATCGATCCCTGTTTCTTCTTCTATCAGACAAACTTTTCCCCTCATAGAGGCTTTCAATGTATTCGTTCCACCTCACTCCACCACCTCCACGCTCACTCCTCTGCATTTAATGGTGGAACTCCCGTTGCACTCTTAATGTTATCACCCTTGTTTTTAATGTCACCGAAGGTTGTTTTGACTTTCCTGTATGCTGAGTCTGTCCTTCCGACAATCATACTTTTTCGATGTCTTCACATTTTTCGTGCAGCCAACTCGTCTTAGTTTCCCTGGACTTCTTATTTATTTTATTCCCCAGCGACTTGTATTTCTGTATTCCTGAGTTTCCCGGAACATTTTTGTACTTCCTCCTTTCATCGATCAATTGAAGTATTTCTTCTGTTACCCATCGTTCCTTCGCAGTTACCTTCTTTGTAGCTATGTTTTCCTTCCCAACCTCTGTGATGGCCCTTTATAGAGATGTCCATTCCTCTTCAACTGTACTGCCTACTGAGCTATTCCTTATTGCTGTATCTACAGCTTCAGAGACTTTTACCGTATCTCGTCATTCCTTAATAGTTTCGTATCCCACTTCTTTGCGTATTGATTATTCCTGACTAATGTCTTAAACTTCAGCCTACTCTTCATCATCACAATATTGTGATCGGAGTCTGTATCTGCTCCTGGGTGCGCCTTACAATCCAGTATCTAATTTCTGAATCTGTGCCTGACCATGATGTAATCTAACTGACATCTTCCCGCATCACCCGGCCTTTTCCAAGTATACCTCCTCCTCTTGTGATTCTTGAACAGAGAATTCGCTATTACTAGCTGAAACTTGTTACAGAACTCAGTTAGTCTTTCTCCTTTCTCATTCCTTTTCCCAAGCCCATACTCTCCTGTAACCTTTTCTTCTTCTTCTTCCCCTACAACTGCTTTCCAGTCCCCCATGAATATTAGAGTTTCGTCCCCCTTTATATACTCTATTACCGTTTCAGTATCCTCATACACTTTTTCTATCTCTTCATCCTCAGCTTGCGACGTTGGCATGTATGCCTGAACTGTCGTTGTCGGTGTTGGTTTGCTGTTGATTCTGATAAGAACAACCCTATCACTGAACTGTTCACAGTAACACACTCTCTGCCCTACCTTCCTGTTCATAACGAATCCTACTCCCGTGATACAATTTTCTGTTGCTGTTGATGTTACCGTATACTCATCTGACCAGAGATCCTTGTTTTCTTTCCACTTCACTTCACTGACCCCTACTGTATCTAGATTGAGCCTTTGCATTTCCCTTTTCTGATTTACTAGTTTCCCTACCACGTTCAAGCTTGTGACATTCCACGCCACGACTCGCAGAACGTTATCCTTTCGTTGATTATTCAGTCTTTTTCTCATGGTAACCTCACCCTTGGCAGTCCCCTCCCCCAGATCCGAATGGGGGACTATTCCGGAATCTTTTGCCAATGGAGAGATCATCATGACACTTCTTCAATTACAGGCCACATGTCCTGTAGATACACATTATGTGTCTTTAATGCAGTGGTTTCCATTGCCTTCTGCGTCCTCATGCCGTTGATCATTACTGATACCTCCGCCTTTAGTGGCAGTTTCCCAACCCTAGGACAAGAGAGTGCCCTGAACCTCTGTCCGCTCCTCCGCCCTCTTTGACAAGGCCGTTGGCAGAATGAGGGGTGACTTCTTATGTCGTAACTCTTCGGCCGCCAATGCTGATTATTAATCAAAATTTAAGCATCGGCGGGATTCGAAGCCTGGACCGATGACGTCTTGATTATGAATCTAAGACGCTAACTCATTTTATTCGTTGCATTTGCTCGGGGCGGACGTTGCAAGACGCCCGTTCAAGTTCGTCGTTGATCCATTAACTCAGTTTTTTTCAATTTTCTTTTTATTACAGAGAGTAGCCAACTCTCTGACTGAACATGCTGAGCTACCGTGCCGATCCCCTAGACCACGGGTACACCATTAGACCTATTTAGAGTCAATTCCCACTCTTCGCGCCATACAATTATTTTGTCTAAATCATTATCCTATTGGTTTTGATCATCTGATGACTTTACAAGACGGTAAACGACAGCATAATCTGCAAAAAATCTAGGAGAACAGGGTAGATTGTCCCTTACATTATTTATGCGAAACAGAAACAGCAGAGGACCCATAACACATTCTTTGGGAATTCCAGATATCACTTCTGTTTTACTGAGTGACTCTAATAGCACAAAGATTCATCACGTGGTCGCCAACATTCAATAAAAATCGATTATCATTATGTAAGACTCTTTCCAAAATTATGACAGTATCAATCATGTGGCTAGTGAAAAATATTAATAGTTAAATAAATCGTCAAAACCAATTCTGAGAGGTAATTTTTTTCCCTATACCATTTCTTCGAAAATTGTGATTTGAAATGACGTTACTGGTCGTGTTTCTGTAAAAGTTCGTATACAGCTGAAAGCGGTTTATTTCAAATACATGGATTACTTCATCTGCTGTTACCCTCAACAGAAAACTATTTGTCAAGGCGCAGCATTGTTATTATCAGTCTTTTGGTATGTTTGCTGTTGTACTCCATTTCTTTTTATCGTGCGACAATATCTTCACCCCCTTTCTACAATTGAACCCTTCGGTAATATCGGTTACGGCTCCACACACAGTAAACGCACAATTCAGCAACCATTCCATCATTTCTTTTGCAATGTTTCACACTAGCACATTTCTCCTCCTGAAAGAAGTTTGCTGCCTATGAATATGGACAGTCCTTTTTCCTTTATATCGTTTTGTATTTCTCTTCTCCTGTTTGACAGTACAGCACCCCTGCCTACTGTGCATGTCGCCGTCTACGAATGTTAGACAAGTTGTTAGTCTCGTTTCGTTTGTTCTTCATCATTTTTGCTCTGTTCTGGTTTTACATAGAGCTAGTCATTTACACGTCATCCTGTGAACCGGAATTCTCCTATGTCCTTATTACCGTCACTGATTGAAGTAAACCTCAGCTTTGCAAAATCACATCGAAATGTTTTTATATTGCTTCAAGGGATCAGTTACATGAGTTTTCTGAACTTAGATTTTATATTTGTTTTTACGACAGTGACAAATTAAGCAGAATACAACATTGAGAATTTGGTAGCAATCATTCCATGATTTTATCCACATATACGGAAAGATGCAATTTTCTGCAAAAATCACAGGGTGCAGAAGCAAACAGGGCATAGAAATTCTTGTTTGCAGGTCTTCAGGGCCGATCTCGAAGCTGTGGAAACTGGTGGTGACCTTTCATGTCCTCTGTATCGGTATGGAAGTTTTGTTAATGGAACAGCTTGCACGAAAACAATGACTCACGCTCTTGAAGCAATTTCAAGATCTCGTGGAAGATAGTCACCTCATTACGTACAACGAGGCGTATCAGTAATCGAATCACGAAGGACTCGTTATGGAAAGCAGTGACCTAAACGGTATCATTTTTCCCCCGTGATGTGAATTTGATGTCGTAAAAACTGAGAACACATAAAATATTACGGCATCGCAGGGTGGTTTCATGTTACTTCGAAGCGGCATGGTTTGAAAGAAACAGCCGTTTACTGAAACGTCCGCCTGTGAAAATGAAGCAACAAGCGCCGCACGTGACTGGGCAACTTATGCTGCCATTGAGTGCGCCATCTACCAGTCACGCCGGCCATTCACGTTCCAGTCCACCGTGCACAAAGTAAAAAATTCAACTCTCCCAGCTCCTTAGCTGTAGGGAACCGACGGCAACGAACCGTGAGCCCAAAATACATATCACGGTAAAAGTACCGTAAAAAAATCACGAAAGGCTCCCAAGTTTGAAGGAATGTAGAAACTGTGAGATTTTCCGAATTTATCTTGTCTCAAATGTCATGGAAACATGAAACTTATCTGTAATATTAGATACTATAGAGGATTTCTTACGCAGCGAAGTTATAAGTTGTAGGTTCCAACGTACGAGTGAGGACTGTTGGATATGAAAGAAAGTTCAAATGTACTCCAAGACACTGTTGCAGGACTGTTAGAATGATATATATTGGTGTGCAACACTTAAAAACTACAGCTGAAATGGTAGGGAATCTAAATGTGGGAGTGGTGAAGTGCTGCGCATAGAAGACTTAAACATTTCGTACACTTATTACAATTTTTTTATTTTCAAATTTCAACAAAAGGGTATTTTCAGACATCTGAGAACTTGTTACAGAGGTACTCAGGACAATAATCCAAAAATTTCTTTAAGAGTAGAAGTTAAAGAATTCGGCAGCATTTCAGAAAGTGTCAATTTAAAAAAAAACAATAGCCAAAATCAGAAGCACCAGTTTACACTTTTAAAAAGATAATTAAAGGATTTTTAATACTGGTCCAAAATAACCAGTATTGAAATGAAAAAAAAATAATTCTAAAAATTGATTTACTAAAGTACCAAAGTGATCATACCGCAAATATTTAGAAGATTAAATCATCACAAAGCAGAAAACAAATAATATGATTTACAAATCCACATGCATTTGATTCACATGCATTCAAAGGGGGAGCTGAAATTTAACTGACCAATGTAAGGTTATCAGCTTGAGCTCAGGCCCCGCATCAAACAATTGCTTGGTTGGCTCAAACTCTAAAATGCACGCAAGATACACATTAAAATCATGTAACAGGTACAAATTACAAATCGCTCGAGTGCTTCCCCTCAAAACAAGAGAACCTTGCCCATTAACCCACAAACACTACAGACAACTGAACGTAAAAATATTCTAAAACAATTTAAGTACCTGATCGTTTAAAGTAAATGTGAAATGATAACACACGAGTGCCTTCAATCAGGATTTTTCAAAAGGTACGTTACAACTTCAATGTTATAGCTTTCGACTTGTAATTAACCTAGATAAAAAAGGTAAAGTTTGTTTGATGCATCAACTAAAAAAGTTTTATTCCGACTCTTTAATCAAATTCTGCATGCTCTCACCTCGTGGCACGTACAGTATCTAGTTAGTATTCCAAGACGATCCTCACCCGATCTAAGAACGCCAATTGTATCAATATCTGCCGTTATTCTAGCGCCGGCCATGGTGGCCGAGCGGTTCTAGGCACTACAGTCTAGAACGGCGCGACCGCTACGGTCGCAGGTTCGAATCCTGCCTCGGGTATGGATGTGTTGTGATGTCCTTAGGTTAGTTAGGTTTAAGTAGTTCTAAGTTCTAAGGGACTGATGACCTTAGAAGCTAAGTCCCATAGTGCTCAGAGCCATTTGAACCTTTTTTTTTTTTTTTTTTTTTTTTTACTCTTGCCTTCAAATCACAAACTTTTGGGTATTCATGAGGTTTGATTTGCTGTAAAAATTGCAGTCTCTATGGAAACAGATGAAGACATTTTCGGAGTAGCTGATGCACTGCCGTACGAGGGATTCACAGTTCTTTTGATGGCTTACTAACAGACTTACGTGCGGAGAAACCTGTCGAATAATTTCCGTATCTCGGTCACCTCTCCTTTGCCTGCCTGCATGGCGCTTCAAATCCACAGTCCGTTCCCATGAAGTTTAGGTAACATTTTCTCATGGATCGCTGTGAGAGGACTGTGGTTGCCCGTATCACGTTCTGAAGTATCTCTGAACTAGGGTCCCTGACGTCGTTTCAATAAACCAAGCCGCAGACTGCGCCTCTTCTTGTGCAGACGCCTTTCTTCGATTCATTTATGGTACTCTTATCCCCCTGCAACAGTAAAGAAAAAAATTACTGTTATTTTGTTCTTCTCACCTAGAAAGACAAAACAGTTATTCATTACCTTAAATGCAAAACTTTTTTTTTTTGAGTTAGTGCATCAGACAACTTTATTTTGTTTCTTTAAGTCAGTTATAAGATGAGTTATATGTATCTTTTGCGACACCTCCAAATCTTTGAACATGGTTCGAGCCGCTGAGTGATTAAAAATACATGTACAGATTTTAAAGAAACAACGTCAGTATTTAATCAATTAATAACGGAAGTAGAGCCGACCGAAACGTGACCCCTTTTATGTCTTAAAAATAACTTGGGTACGTTCCTATTACCAAGAATTCCTATCCCCTTTTGAAAAACATACCAAATAAGGGGAAAGCAGAAAGCTGGAAGGAGTATATAGAGGGTCTATACAAGGACGATGTACTTGGGGACAATATTATGGAAATGGAAGAGAATGTAGATGAAGATGAAATGGGAGATATGATAACGCGTGAAGATTTTGACGGAGCACTGAAAGATCTAAATCGAAACAAGGCCCCTGGAGTACACAATATTCCATTAGAACTACTGATAGCCTTGGGAGAGCCAGCCATGACAAAACTCTTCCATCTGGTGATCAAGATGTATGAAACAGTCGAAATACCCTCACACTTCAAAAAGAATATAATAATTCCAATCCCAAAGAAAGCAGGTGTTGACAAATGTGAAAATTACCGAACTATCAGTTTAATAAGTCACGGCTGCAAAATACTTACGCAGACTCTTTACAGACGAATGGAAAAACTAGTAGAAGCCGACCTCGGGGAAGATCAGTTTCGATTCCGTAGAAATGTTGGAACACGTGAGGCAATACTGACCCTACGACTTATCTTAGAAGCTAGATTAAGGAAAGGCAAACCTACGTTTCCAGCATTTGTAGACATAGGAAGCTTTTGACAATGTTGACTGAAATACTCTCTTTCAAATTCTGAAGGTGGCAGGCGTAAAAATATAGGGAGCGAATTGCTATTTACAATTTGTACAGAAACCAGATGGCAGTTATAAGAGTCGAGGGACATGAAAGGGAAGCAGTGGTTGGGAAGGGAGTGAGACAGGGTTGTAGCCTATCCCCGATGTTAATCAATCTGTATATTGACCAAGCAGTAAAGGAAACAAAAGAAAAATTTGGAGTAGTAATTAAAATCCATGGAGAAGAAATAAAAAC
Source organism: Schistocerca serialis cubense (assembly GCF_023864345.2). Taxonomy (NCBI): domain Eukaryota; kingdom Metazoa; phylum Arthropoda; class Insecta; order Orthoptera; family Acrididae; genus Schistocerca; species Schistocerca serialis. The sequence goes on along the minus strand of NC_064643.1, from coordinate 373,279,516 downwards.
TTTGAGGTTCGCCGGTGACATTCTAATTCTGTCTGAGACAGCAAAGGCCCTGGAAGAGAAGTTGAATGGAATGGACAGTGTCTTGAAAGGAGGACATGAGATGAACAACAACAAAAGCAAAACGAGGATAATGGAATGTAGTCGAGTTAACTCGGGTGATGCTGCGGTAATTAGGTTAGGAAATGAGACACTTAAAGCAGTAAAGGAGTTTTGCTATTTGGGGAGCAAAATAACTATGATGGTCGAAGTAGAGAGGATATAAAATGTAGACTAGCAATGGCAAGGAAAGCGTTTCTGAAGAAGAGAAATTTGTTAACATCGAGTATAGATTTGTCAGCGAAGTATTTGTATGGAGTGTAGCCACGTATGGAAGTGAAACATGGACGATAAATAGTTTGGACAATAAGAGAATAGAAACTTTCGAAATGTGGTGCTACAGAAGAATGCTGAAGATTAGATGGATAGATCACATAACTAATGAGGACGTATTGAATAGAATTGGGGAGAAGAGAAATTTGTGGCACAAGTTGACTAGAAGAAGGGATCGGTTGGCAAGACATGTTCTGAAGCATCAAGGGATCACCAATTCAGTATTGGAGGGCAGCGTGGAGGGTAAAAATTGTAGAGGGAGACCAAGAGATGAATACACTAAGCAGACTCAGAAATATATAGGTTGCAGTAGGTACTGGGAGATGAAGAAGCTTGCACAGGATAGAGTAGCGTGGAGAGCTGCATCAAACCAGTCTCTAGACTGAAGACCACAACAACCACAACCAAATAACGGCCACTAGCGAAAGCTGCACAACGCAAAAGACATGAACCATTAACAACTCACAGTTAGCAGGGCGCAGCAAAAGGGAAGTTCACGAAAATAGCATGCAATATTTAATCACACGCAACGAGAATCTCGCCATTTATTTCTACGCCGGATCCCTGAGCCACAAGGAATGCTGGCAGGACCACATCATATCAGCAAGGCAATCAGAAGTGGGAACTGGCCGACTCGGAAGACGCAACCCGCGTCCGTGAAGGCGGAGGGAAGCAATGACTCTTCACGTAGCGTTGGCACACTCTCCACAGCCAAGAGCCGGCAGCCGCAACACGATGACCGCCTCCGTCCCCGGCGGGCAAGCTCTCTTAGCGTGCAGGACAGCCAGTGAGACAAGACACACACACACAGATTCGCCCGTGCCGTTTAAAATCCCTTGTAGCCGCCACAAGTGTGCCCCTAGCGAGAAGCCAGTAACGCTGTCGCTAGGGAATAAAACTAGAGAGACTGAAGCAATGGCCAGAACAGACGTGAGAGCGCGCACAGCTCAGAAGTAACTTTCGCATTACCTGTCACTGCCCAGTAACGAAGCTCAATTAAACTTGCACCATACACAGAAAGAAATGCTACAGTATAGTACAGAAAGTAATACGCAATGAGTCGATCAGAAATGCTACTTCTTTAAAGTCAGCACCGCCATTAGACTGTTTCTTTTATTTGCAGTGTTACATTTACATGATCATGATTTCGGCTTTAAATTGCCATTATCAAGCGTTTTAATGTTATTCAGTGCCAAAGATGGCATATTGTCGTATTTAAAATACACTTTTAGGCCGTGTGCCATCTTAGGCACTGCATAACATTAAAACATTTGATAATGGCAATTTAAAGCCGAAATCATGATCTTGCAAATGTAACACTGCAAATAAAAAAAAACAGTCCAATGGCGGTACTGACTTTAAAGAAATATACTGTCACTGTGGCTCCACATTATGAAAAAGCATTATTAAAAGAAATGCTACTTTTATTGAAAAAGAATGGTTACACTGAAGTCACCACCATTCATGAAGGTCCCTGTGGCCGAGCGGTTCTAGGGACTTCGGTGTGGAACCGCTCGACCGCTGCGGTCGCAGGTTCGTATCCTGCCTCGGGCATGGATGTGTGTGATGTCCTTAGGTGAGTTAGGTTTAAGTAGTTCTAAGTTCTAGGGGACTGATGACCTCAGATGTTGAGTCCCATAGTGCTCAGAGCCATTTGAATCATTTGAATCATGATGGTCCCCTAGACGTTACAAAAGGTAGGTCGCGGTTCTTAACAGGGTGTGTGATCACCGTGGATGGCAATGCATCCTCTGCAACGTGATCCCATACATGCCGTAAGGTTGGTAAGGAGTTCTTGCGGGTGTGCATTCCATTCTTCCACCAGACCGATTGACCGCTAGTGGATGGACGTTGGTGCTTGTGGACACGCTGCAATAGATCTTCTCAATGCATATCATACGTGATTCATGTGATTTAATCAGGGATACAGGCAGACCAGTCCATTCTCGGAATATTCTCTCGTTTCAAGAGCTCCTTCAGCTGTTCGATACGGTCGCACATTGACATTCATAAAAATGAAGTCAGGGCCTCATGCACCCATGAAAAGATGCACATGAGGAAGGAATACAATGTTACAACAAGGGTGACCAGAGAATGAACCGTGTTCAAAGATTTGGAGATCAGTGTGCGCATGTAACGTTAAGCCTCCTCACACCACGAAACCTGGACCACCAAAATGATCGTGTTTGACAAAGTTCCTATGTGAACTAATTGTTAAAACCTCTCACCATATGATGGTACGTCCATCATTGTCGAAAGCGATCGTTTTGATGGTCCATGTGTTATAGTGTGGGAGGCAAAACGGTGCAGGGGCGTACTGACCTCCAAGTCTTCGAACACGGTACACTCACTGCTCGCTGTTACTGCGACACCACTCCTTCGTTCGTCTTTTCAGGGGTGCATTCGGCCCTGACTTAATTCTTATGAATAAAAATGCCCGACTAATTGAACAGCGCAGGTGGGGGAGCTCTTGGAACGAGAGGACATACATCGAACGCACTGGCCTACCCATTCCAACGACTTAACTCCCATCGAGGATGTGCGACACGCATTGGGGAGACGTATTGGAGCACGTCTACACGCACCAACGGTCATCGAGCAGATTTCAACAGCGCTGGTGGAAAAACGGAACGTCCTACCACAAGAACTTCCTACCGACCTTGTGGCCAGCATGGAAGTACGTTGCAGACCATGCGTTGCGCCCGTCGTTATCACACACACCATATTAAAAACCGTACCACTCCCCCCCCCACCCCCCCCCTACCCCACCCGTCACCCGATTGTAATGTCTACGTGATCACCATGAATCGCGGTGACTTTAGTGCATTTATTATCTTTGAATAAAAGTGCCTTTGCTCTTCGTCTCATTGCTTATTTCTTTCAGTTACGTTCTATATTACACTGCACTGTACCGTTATATAGTGGTTCATTCTCTGTATAGTCCAAGATTTATTTAGCTATCTTCTTTGGCAACGACATATCATGCGAAAGATACTTTCGTCCTTAAGTTTCGCTCACCAGAGTAGATAAAGCATCTCGTGAGTAACAATGGAAACTTAGTGAGGCTATTCGCTGACAAACACTTTGTTCATGGAAAAAGCAAACCACAGACGTTAGGTGGAAAGACAGATATCATAGAGAGAGAGAAGATGGTCAAATGGCTGCTGAGCCATATATATATATAGGGTGTTACAAAAAGGTACGGCCAAACTTTCAGGAAACATTCCTCACACACAAATAAAGAAAAGATGTTATGTGGACATGTGTCCGGAAACGCTTAATTTCCATGTTAGAGCTCATTTTAGTTTCGTCCACCTACGCTCAATGGAGCACATTATCATGATTTCATACGGGATACTCTACCTGTGCTGCTAGAACATGAGCCTTTACAAGTACGACACAACATGTGGCTCATGCGCGATGGAGCTCCTGCACATTTCAGTTGAAGTGTTCGTACGCTTCTCAACAACAGATTCGGTGACCGATGGATTGGTAGAGGCGGACCAATTCCATAGCCTCCACGCTATCCTGACCTCAACCCTCTTGACTTTCATTTATGGGGGCATTTGAAAGCTCTTGTCTACGCAACCCCGGTACCAAATGTAGAGACTCTTCGTGCTCGTATTGTGGACGGCTGTGATACAATACGCCATTCTCCAGGGCTGCATCAGCGCATCAGGGATTCCATGCGACGGAGGATGGATGCACGTATGCTCGCTAACGGAGGACATTTTGAACATTTCCTGTAACAAAGTGTTTGAAGTCACGCTGGTACGTTCTGTTGCTGTGTGTTTCCATTCCATGATTAATGTGATTTGAACAGAAGTAATAAAATGAGCTCTAACATGGAAAGTAAGCGTTTCCAGACACATGTCCACATAACATATTTTCTTTCTTTGTGTGTGAGGTGTGAGGAATGTGTCCTGAAAGCTTGGCCGTACCTTTTTGTAACACCCTATATATATATATATATATATATATATATATATATATATATATATATATATATGTCTGTCGTTTGCTTTTTCTATGAACAAAGAACCACAGAGAAAGAACCACTATATTGCGGTACAGTACAGTGTAATATAGAACGTAACAGGGTGAGTCACCTAACATTACCGCTGGATACATTTCGTAAACCACATCAAATACTGACGAATCGATTCCACAGACCGAACGTGAGGAGAGGGGCTAGTGTAATTGGTTAATACAAACCATAAAAACATGCACGGAAGTATGTTTTTTAACACAAACCTACGTTTTTTTAAATGGAATCCCGTTAGTTTTGTTAGCACATCTGAGCATATAAACAAATACGTAATCAGTGCCATTTGTTGCATTGTAAAATGTTAATTACACCCGGAGATATTGTAACCTAAAGTTGACGCTTGAGTACCACTCCTCCTCTGTTCGATCGTGTGTATCGGAGAGCACCGAATTACGTAGGGATCCAAAGGGAACGGTGATGGACCTTAGGTACAGAAGAGACTGGAACAGCACATTACGTCCACATGCTAACACCTTTTTATTGGTCTTTTTCACTGACGCACATGTACATTACCATGAGGGGTGAGGTACACGTACACACGTGGTTTCCGTTTTCAATTACGGAGTGGAATAGAGTGTGTCCCGACGTGTCAGGCCAATAGATGTTCAATGTGGTGGCCATCATTTCCTGCACACAATTGCAATCTCTGGCGTAATGAATGTCGTACACGCCGCAGTACATCTGGTGTAATGTCGCCGCAGGCTGCCACAATACGTTGTTTCATATCCTATGGGGTTGTAGGCACATCACGGTACACATTCTCCTTTAACGTACCCCACAGAAAGAAGTCCAGAGGTGTAAGATCAGGAGAACGGGCTGGCCAATTTATGCGTCCTCCACGTCCTATGAAACTCCCGTCGAACATCCTGTCAAGGGTCAGCCTAGTGTTAATTGCGGAATGTGCAGGTGCACCATCATGCTGACACCACATACGTCGACGCGTTTCCAGTGGGACATCTTCGAGCAACGTTGGCAGATAATTCTGTAGAAACGCGATGTATGTTGCAGCTGTTTGGGCCCCTGCAATGAAGTGAGGACCAATGAGGTGGTCGCCAATGATTCCGCACCATACATTTGCAGTCCACGGTCGCTGTCGCCCTACCTGTCTGAGCCAGCAAGGATTGTCCACGGACCAGTAATGCATGTTCCGTAGATTCACTGCCCCGTGGTTTGTGAAACCCGCTTCATCGGTAAACAGGTAGAACTGCAACGCATTCTCTGTTAATGCCCATTGGCAGAATTGCACTCGATGATTAAAGTCATCACCATGTAATTGCTGATGTAGCGACACATGAAACAGGTGAAAGCGGTGATGATGCAGTATGCGCATGACACTACTTTGACTCAGTCCACCGGCTCTCGCAATGTCCTGTGTACTCATGTGTGGGTTCATGGCAACAGCAGCTAACACACCAACTGCACCCGCTTCTCCTGTGACGGGCCTGTTACGGACCCGTTGCGTCTACGACCATACCTGTTGCATACAGTTGGCGGTAGATGTTTTGCAATGTGCGGCACGTTGGATGCTCTCTGTCCGGATACCGTTCTGCATACACCCTGCAGGCTTCAGCTGCATTTCGTCGCCACTCGCCATAGATGAGTATCATCTCCGCCTTTTCAGAGTACGAATACACCAAGTTCACAGTTCCTACAACACTACACTATCACAGACGTCTGGTAACACGGTGTGCGTGCGGAGACGAATGCAGAATAACAATAGCAGCAAGCGCTACATGCGGACACTGTGACAGCTAGACCAAACCACAACAGTGCGCTACAGCCACACTCGTAAACACGGTCGTCATCGTAAACATGTCCCTGCAGATGCTGCTCGCCGACCGTGGCCCGTGTTTGTTACAACACGCAACTGAATGTCGGAGGTTTCAAGCGCCAACTTTAGGTTACAATATCTCCGGATGTAATTAACATTCTACAGTGCAACAAATGGCACTGATTACGTATTTTTTTATATGTTTAGATGTGCTAACAAAACTAACGTGGTTATATTTAAAAAACGTAGGTTTGTGTTAAAAAACATACTTCCGTGCATTTTTGTATGATTTGTATTAAACAATTACACTAGCCCCTCTCCTCACGTTCGGTCTGTGGAATCGGTTCGTCAGTATTTGATGTGGTTTACGAAATATATCCAGCGGTAACGTTAGGTGACTCACCCTATATATATATATATATAAAATGGCTGGTGAGCCTTAACTATGTATATAGTTAAGGCTCACCAGCCATTTGACCATCTTCTTCCGTGCGGATGCACAAACAGTGCCCGAACTCTTACGGGAATCGGCAGTGACGCCGCGAGTAATGAGTATAATGGGCAAGAGCCCTATGAATATAGTGTGGGACAATAAGCTGCGAATGTGGGTCTCACGGGAGGCGTGCCAGAGATAAGTCCCTGCAGTCGCACTATCCTCTGTGTCCTCGGTGGCTCAGTCAGAAAAAATTAGCAACTATGCAGAAAAAAACCGTCGTATCTGATGGCGCCAACCGTGCCTTTTATACCCGGAAGAAATGTTCAAATGTGTGTGACATCTCATGGGACTTAACTGCTAAGGTCATCAGTCCCTAAGCTTACACACTACTTAACCTAAATTATCCTAAGGACAAACACACACACCCATGCCCGAGGGAGGACTCGAACCTCCGCCGGGACCAGCCGCACAGTCCGTGACTGCAACGCCCAAGACCGCTCGGCTAATCCCGCGCGGCAAACCTGGAAGAAGAACTGCACCCCGACTCGAAGAAAAATGCCGTCAACTGGTTGAAGGGACACACAGTATTTTACCTACTGTGCAGTAAAGAAAGGAGTGAAGGAGATTTTTGGACGTACATCTCCGACCAGCAGCACAACCTACTACGCATCAGTAATTACTGTGATACATACGCCAGCTTCCACAGAAGAACCGTCATGTGAACTCCAATTTTCGATAATGCGATTCGGAACATGGAGAAAAGAGAGACAATTCGATCTTCGGGAAACACATACAATCAAATGACCAACATGACTGTATGGTCTAGACTTGGATTTCTCCTAAAATGTCAAGGAACCTGTAATTAATTTTAGTTTGTTTTATTACTTTTAAATGTCAGTTGAAAATTATGCACTACTGTAGAATGTTATGACCAATAAATTGAAAAAAGAAGATGAATGGAGCATCTGCCATGTAAGCAGGAGATCCCGGGTACGTGTCCCGGTCGGGGCACACATTTTCAACTGTCGGCATTGACTTATATCAACGCCTGTATGCAGCTAGGAGTTTTCATTTCATTGTAATTTATTTTGTATTTGACATGTAACTACCGTCTCTGTCTTTTATTGCTAGTCTTTACTTAAACTTTTTTTATTTATAAAAAATGTCTTTTCCTATAAATTAACATTAACAGGCCAGAAGGGCTTTAGTCATATATATATATATATATATATATATATATATATATATATATTATTTTATATGTGACATGTAAGTACTGCCTCTGTCTTTTACTGTTAGTCATTACTTACACTTTTTTTATATATAAAAATGTCTTTCCCTATAAATTTGTAACTATTTTATAGGCCATTTTAATTGTTTTAATTCTGATGAAGGCACTCTTAGAAGTGTTGAAACCTGGTCAATAAGACTAAAAATAATTGTGACCGAGGGCTCATTTGTTTCAATTTTACATGTAACATGCTGCTGCTTGATTGATGGAAAGGCCGTAAAACATCTAGGATGTTTGTTGTGATGACAACATAAAACTAGTTGTGTGAAAAACCGATTCCAGGATGAAATCCACTGGAAGAATCCTGGGAAAGTGTAATTCACCCCCGAGTGGCATCTTACAAAATCCTCTTTCCGCCTGTTATTGAGTAATGCCGGTCAGTTTGAAACATTACCAGGTAAAATTAATAAAGCAGTTAAGGATGAGTGCTGGTTACACACTGAATTGATTTAAACTCTTTTCATTTAATTGATGTACCGTAGTTTTCGAGATCGTTTCAACCAGTACTGAAAATTCTTTCTAAAGGACCAGGTACTGAAACAACTACATAAAACAAAAACTGGAGAGGTTAACTCTTTCCAGTATCTGGTACTGGTATATTTCCAGAATCCACTGACTCCTTTTACCCCGCTTGCGCCCCGGTCGTAATTATTTAACTGAGATAAAAACTAGTGACGAAACCTGGGATTAAACCAAGACCTTTTAGACATACACAGATTTAGGAATAGCAGTGTGTAGGAATAACATGTTTATGATTCACGAATAACTTTTAACCCTTACATTTAATCTGTTTCTTGCAAGAGTTCTTCCTTTGCTTACTGTAGCTCTAAATTGTCTTTTATTCTCTACTGTTTCTCTTTTGTTTGGGGCTTTCACTTCTGCAGACTGCCAAAGTATATGAGCAACGTATTAATATTTTACTGATATGAATCAGTGACATGTTAATTATTAGTAAAGAAAAAGGTGAACAAAAATGACTTATCGCAATATTACTGCTCACGGAAGAAAGAGAAAACATACTTCATAAAAAAATATTGAGGCCATGGTACATAAAGAACAGTGGGCGAAAGGGAAACATTAAGATTTACCGATAATATATGATGAGGCTTTCTCAAAATAATTTGAAAAACAACACAAGGAGGGCAAGGAAAGACAAATGACGTCAGACCTGTGGTTTTAGAACAAGATGTTTGCTGTTGGTTGCTATATATTTGGATCTCAGGGAGAGGAATCAAAGAGGATGATGCCTACGGGAAAAAGACTAACAACGAAACGGTAACAGTCTAGAAGCCAATCGTGGAATACCAGAAGTTTGAACGTGGTAGGAAATCTAGAAAAACTGGAAAAGAAAATGCAAAGGCTCAATTTAGATATAGTGGTCGTCTTCAAGTGATATGGAAAGAAGGTGACAGTTTTCATTATAGGAATAAACGGGTAACATCAGTCTCACCAAAAAGTGGTATAACGGGATTAAGATAAGTATAACGGGAGTTATGGAAACGAAGGCAGGGGAGTGAGCTGCTGAGAGCAGTTCAAATATATCGTTGGTTTCATACGAATCGACAGCAAAGCAGCGCTAACAACGATACTTCGGTTATAATACCGGCCCTCCAGACATAAGGTAAACTGTCAGAGAAAGTATACGAGCATACCTAACGGAAATTCAGTATACATATAAAGGTAGAGAATAATTTAATAAACGAGGGGCATTCGAAAGCAGCAACAGACGCCAGATTTACGGAAAAATATCACCTTTATAGTTGGAATATGAGAGGAGAAAAACTAGAGTTACACATAAATTTTAACTAATAACTTCGATTACACTGTTCAAAAATCACAAGAGGAAGAGATGTACTTGAAAAATTCCCGGAGACATGGGAAGATTTCATCTGGATTACACCATGGTCAGACAGGGCTTCCAAAATCAAATACTTGATTGTAAGGCATACTCAGGAGCAGATGCAGACTCGGATCACAACTTAGTAATGATGAAGAGAAGGCTGGCGCTTAAGAGAATCGTCTAGAAGAAGGCAGTTCAGCTGAAGAGGCCAACACGGAAGTTGGAGATACAGACATAGGTACGAGGAAGGTAACGACACTGAAACGATGGGCAACACAAGAAGTTCTTTAGTTGATCAACAAAAGAAGGAAGTATAAAAATTTTCAGCAAAAGTCAGGAATACAATAATACAATTCCCTTAAGACTGAAATATATACATAGCGCATGGCAGCTAAGGTGAAATGATTTCAGGAAAAACGTGAAGATATAGAATAAGAAACGATCATCGGAAGGACTGTTTCTGCATACAGAATAGTCGAAACAGCCCTCCGCGAAAATAAAAGCAAGTGTGTCAACATTAAGAGCGCGTTTGGAATGCCAGTGTTAAACGCAGAGTAGAGAGCAGATAGATGGAAAGAGTACGTCGGAGGCCTGTACGAGCAGGAGGACGTATTTGACGATTTGACGGAAGAAGAAATGGAACTCGAAATGGAAGAAACAAGGCATCCCGTATTAGTGTCTCAGTTGAATAGAGCTTTGGAAGACTTGCGATCAAATAAGCCAAGACGGATACACAACATTCCTTTGGACTTCCTAAAATCATCGGGGTAAGTGGCAACGAAACACTATTCTTGTTGGTCTGTGGAATCTTTGAGAGTGGAAAGAGAGCACTAAAATTTCGGAAAAAATCTCATCCAGCTTCCTATCTAAGTTGGTAACAATATTAATATACAGAAGAATGGAAAAGAAAACTGAAGATCTGTTAGATGACGATTACGCGGACTGATACGGAAATAGGCTCTCCGCAGAATTGGCAAAGAAAATAACATATGGGAAACACAAGAAGATGGGGCAGACAACAGAACGTGTTTTAAGCTATCAGGAAATAACTTCCGTGGTACTAGCGGAAGCTGTAAGGGATAAAAACTGTAACTGAATACAGAGCTTGGAATATATCGAACAAATAACTGAGGATGTCGGGTGCAAGTGGTCTTATGAGATGAAGAGGCTGCCACAGGAGACGAATTTGTGACAGGCTGCTTCACACCACCAAATACAAGCATAGGTATCTACATAATTTACTTGCCACATTGGTAGTTAAGAGTGGGATGAACATTATATGGTTTACACTTTCCCCTTTCATTTCACTGCCCAAGAGTGAGAGGTGGGTGTGGCTGGTTGGAGGGAATAGTGGCGTGCATATAGCGAGTGGCGCTCAGGAAGATGGCCTCTGGAGGAATTTTCAGGAAGTTCTGCAGATACCTAATGCTCTCCTTCGCACTCTTGTGTATGTCTCACAAATCTACAGGATACTCAATCTTGTCTGTGTTCTTCTTGACACTGACAGCGTGTGCTGCGTGCTGCATCCTTACGATTAAGATATTATATATATATATATATATATATATATATATATATATATATATATATATATATATATTGTGGAGAGTAAGGGTTTCAAATAGTGTGTGCGATGACTATGTGCTCGGTCGCCGTCATGCGTCAGTATGCACTGATGAACCGAAGCATTACGTCCATCATCTTAATAGAGTGTTGGTATACTTTTGGTACAATAATGATTCTGCTTAGCATGGATTCCATATTTCTGGAGGTATGTGGCACACGCATATCGCATTCTCGTACTTTAGACGCCGGTGGTTTGTGGGCGCTTCGCTGGCACCCGATAATACTCAACATGCGTTCCATTCGATTCGTTTGAGGCCAAGACAACAATGTGAGTGTGAGTTCACGATCACGCTTCTCACATCACTATGTCACGACTTCACTGTTGTGACACGGCCAGTTATCCTGCTGGAAGATGCCATCGCTTTCGGGGAAATCATCGGGCACATAGGGATACGGTCCGCAATAACGATGGGTAGTCCACAGATGTCGTAATGCCTTCGATTACTACCTCAGGTATCAGGACTGCCCAGATGAATGTGCCCAATAGAACAAATCTGTCTCCACTTGCCTGCATCCATGGCGTTGTGCACCTTCCGAGCGGCCTTTCCCCTGGATGTCGACGCATATGGGCACGACCATTAACCTAGTGTAACGAGAAACATGCGATGATGTCATCCACACTGCAGTTATAATTGATCATGTCCTTGGATAAACATGGGAACACATAGCAGTCGCCTGATGCTGAGCTCAATGTTCAACTATGTGCACTAAACAGCAGGCTCTGAAGCACTTCTGCTTGCACTATACTACTCTTTCGTTATATCTGCCACAGATCGTTTCCAAGGGCATGCCTCCGACCTTTGCGTTCTGTGACGAGGCCTGGACACACAACGCCTTGTCTCTTACTTGTGGTTTCACTATCCTTCAATCATTTTCCAATAGATGCTCACGACAGCAAGGGAACAGCTGACCAGCTTCATCGATTCCGAGATGCTCGTCCCAGGTCTTGGGCACATTCATTGATGAAACAATAGAACACCTGTATAATCTTTGAGATCGAGTAACGGCAGCAATGCGCTGATATTGGAGCACCGCGCAGGTGCTTCTCGGATGACTATGTTCTCTGACAAAGTAAGTGAACCACCCTCGAGGGGAGGAGGAAAAGAAATTAAATTTCGCGGTTTGAGATGATATGAAACGTTTTTTCTGTGACCACAATATCAAGTAAAATTTACAAAGAACTTAGCAGTAAGAGCCCACTTACTACAGTGTCTACTCACATTAACGTGACCACTTGTCAAAAATCTGAATAACCAATTTTTGTAGGGCGGACCGCAGACAAGTGCAGGAAGAGAATCAATTAGGCTGTGAAAGGTGACTTGGAGCCATTCCGACTCCAGTGTCGTGTCCAGCTGCGATAGGTTTCTCGGTTAAGGATCCATAACGCGAACAACCCGATCGAAGTGGTCCCACAGATTCTCTATTCGGTTTACATCAAGTGAATCTGGTGGTCAGGGGAGTACGGTACACTCATCCAGGTCCTCTTCGAACCACGCATGTACACAGCGAGCAGCTTACGATGCTGCGTTTTCCTGCTCGTAAATCTCGTCCAGCCGGGACCAAGGTAGGATCGCCGTATTGTGCATCAAGCACATCTCGCCTGCCACCAGAGAGCAAGTAATGGACTCCCCGCAACGTTCTGTGTCATTCCACACTATTGTTCATAGACCTGAGAATTGATGCCCCATGTGCAGGCCGCCATTATGGTGTCGTGACCAGGAAGCACTGACTGCCGATGAATGACGTCGCACTGAGTTCAACGATGAATCTAGGATCTGCACTACGCCAGTTGACCATAGTCGGCGGGTTTGATGGCGACCTGCGGAGATGACTCGTTCTTCCAATTGTTTGGTGAGTCACAGCGATGTTGTTCCTGGTGTTACGGTGTGAGGAGCCATCAGGTATGACCTCAGGTTACTGTTGCTTGCGAGTAAGTGAACTCTGATGGCTAAACGTCACGTCAAGGACATGCTGCGTCCTCATGTGTTACCTTTCATGCGCATAGTGGTGTCATTTTTCAACAGGACAATGATCGTTCGCGCATGAATGTCTCTGTGTGAACTATCCGCTTGATGTTGAGGCACTCCTGTAGCTAGCACGATTCCCAAATCTGTCCCAGATAGGACATGTATAGGACCAACTCTTACGTTAACCCTATCCATTGGCAGTACTCATGCTATCAAGGACCAATTACTACAGTTCTAGGCCAGTGTGCCTCAGGAGAGGATAGAAATGGTTTATGGCACCATTCTCAATCGAATCAATGCACGTTTGCATGCCAATTGAAGTGCAACTTCATACTACACCGTACAGTCACATTAATGTGACCAAAGTGCAACAACCACTCGCACACGGCAGGTGGCATCAGTAGCAGTGGAGAGCATGTAAAATGTGTTGGGGAGTGCGGAAAATAATGCAGTCCTTGTCATAATGAGGAACCGGAACGATTTATCTGACGTCCAAAAGGGCATGACCATTGGCTTTCAGGCCGCGGTTGGAAGCATTTCCGAAACGGCTAAGTTCGTAAATTGCCCGCGTGCAGTTAAATTATACCACGCATGGCAAAATAACGCTATCCAAAACCGGTGCCGAGGTAACTGTGGTGTACCATTACCCACAGGTAACAGAGGTAAACAATGACTGTAGAGATGTGTACGAGCGAATAGACGTGCAGGTGTTGAGCAACTGGCCACCCAACGACCGTTCAGCGAATGCTGCGTATGGGTCTCCACAGGAGGCACCTGGTTCATGCATGCATGCTGGCTGCTATTCATCAGCGATGAAGGCTGGAATGTGCACGCCATTACCGCAACTGGACGTGGCGACAGGTAGCCTTTTCAGACGAATCATGTTTTATGCTCCATTGGACAGATGGCTCCTGGAGTGTACGGCATGAAACGTGTGATAGCAAACACTCTGCATGCGTTATGTTTTTGAAAATGTTTGCATGGCACTCCCTGGGTGGTCTCGTCATTCCAAAAGGGGCACTGGACCAACATAATTATTTATCTGTCCTTGGGGATCCTGTTTTAGAAGGGGCGGAAGATAGCGAACGCTGTAAACATCCTGAAAAAGTGCTTTATTTTTAAAATCGTTTGTAAATGACGTAGTTGTTGATATGACCTGAATTATTTATTTTGTAGCCTCAGAGACACACACATTGTTCTAGGGGAAATGTTCTCATTTGTGAATGTTCAGTACAGTAGACTGCCCAGGTTAAACTCAAAATTTCACTAAATGCAGATCCGCTCACCAGTATCCTTCAGAAAGTAGTTGCATAAAAATGCACTTGTGTTCTACACAAAGAAATTGCACAAAAGTATCTCGTTTAATGATTTTCGCTCCATAGATCAATCGTGCATATCTCACTGATCAATGAGTATGGTCGCTCACAAGTAATAATTTCCACGGAGATTTCCTTTAGAACTCATTCGCATATTTATTTGTGCAAAATTATGACCTTATATTACCGTTGCAGTTATGTTGTCATATAATTTGTTCCTATGACTTTCAGAACGTGCAGCAACTTTATGGTGCAGTGTACGGTAAGTAAGCTTTCATGTCAAGTTAAAGTTATTTTCTAGCAGAAGACTGAAATTCGAACTTTCTGCGAAAGGAATATCACGTTTCAAATCGTAGACAACCATATAAGTTTCAATGGAGAAATAAAACAGCCAACCGGTTGCAAATAATTCTTCAAATCTGTCAAGCATGTAACTTTAAGATGTCCGAAGGCACGTATGACAAGTTCAGCAATAGCGTTATTGCATCAAAACTAATGATAAGATACACCAAGTCTAACTTCGGTAAAGAAATAATGAGAAAGCGGATAACTGCGTATATTTCACCTTTTCTTTTCTTTTCACATTCAAGGACTTGAAGAAAACAGTTATTTTCCAGAGGAATAGAAACTAACAGTAGGCTGTTAACGAGCATAGCTTGATAAACACAAAGGCACGTCGTGGCGTAAGTAATTGGCGGTGTTACCCATACAGTTTTGTGTCTTCGTTCTTAAAGATCTCTCTGATCTCGTTTCAAGGTAACATGTGTAACAACTGATTTTATGCTATTTTAAATCCAACCCATCGTAGTTATTCTACAGTACTGGCCATTAAAATTGCTACACCAAGAAGAAATGCAGATGATAAACGGGTATTCATTGGGCAAATATATTACACAAGAACTGACAAGTGATTACATTTTCACGCAATTTTGGTGCATAGATCCTCAGAAATCAGTACCCAGAACAACCACCTCTGGCCGTAACAACGGCCTTGATACGCCTGGGCATTGAGACAAACAGAGCTTGGATGGCGTGTACAGGTACAGCTGCCCATGCAGCATCAACACGGTACCACAGTTCATCAAGAGTAGTGACTGGCGTATTGTGACGAGCCAGTTGCTCGGCCACCGTTGACCAGGCGTTCTCAATTGGTGAGAGATCTGGAGAATGTGCTGGCCAGGGCAGCAGTCGAACATTTTCTGTATCCAGAAAGGCCCGTACAGGACCTGCAACATGCGGCCGTGCATTATCCTGTTGAAATGTAGGGTTCGCAGGGCTCAAATGAAGGGTGGAGTCACGGGTCGTAACACATCTGAAATGTAACGTCCACTGTTCAAAGTGCCGTCAGTGCCAACAAGATGTGACCGAGACGTGTAACCAATGGCACCCCATACCATCACGCCGGGTGATATGCCAGTATGGCGATGACGAATACACGCTTCCTATGTGCGTTCACCACGATGTCGCCAAACACGGATGCGACCATTATGATGCTGTAAACGGAACCTGGATTGATCCGAAAAAATGACGTTTTGCCATTCGTGCACCCAGGATCGTCGTTGAGTACACCATCGCAGGCGCTCCTGTCTGTGATGTAGCATCAAGGGTAACCGCAGCCATGGTCTCCGAATTGATAGTCCATGCTGCTGCAAACGACGTCGAACTGTTCATGCAGATGGTTGTTGTCTTGCAAACGTACCCATCTGTTGACTCAGGGATCGAGACATGGCTGCACGATCCGTTACGGCCTTGCGCATAAGATGCCTGTCATCTCGACTGCTAGTGATACGAAGCCGTTGTGATCCAGCACGGCGTTCCGTATTACCCTCCTGAACCCACTGATTCCATATTCTGCTAACAGTCATTGGATCTAGACCAACGCGAGCAACAATGTCGCGATACGATTAACCGCAATCGCGATAGGCTACAATCCGACCTTACCCAAGGTCAGAAACGTGATGGTACGCATTTCTCCTCCTTACACGAGGCATCACAACAACGTTTCACCAGGCAACGCCGGTCAACTGCTGTTTGTGTATGAGAAATCGGTTGGAAACTTTCCTCATGTCAGCACGTTGTAGGTGTCGCCACCGGCGCCAACCTTGTGTGAATGCTCTGAAAAGCTAATCATTTGCATATCACAGCATCTTCTTCGTGTAGGTTAAATTTCGCGTCTGTAGCAGGTCATCTTCGTGGTGTAGCAATTTTAATGGCCAGTAGTGTATTATTGGAGGCACATATAAATTTTACATTGCCTTCCTGATTTCTAAAATACATTGGCTGAGTTCCGTAACTGTGTCAATTTCTGAATAATCTTTTGTAATATTCCTGTGATACAATAACTATAGTAATAACATGTATAGGTGAATAAACTAGCGAAAGCTTTGCTACCAAGACAGTCTCTTCCTCGAAACTCATGGGTATGGCTCGGATTATCGTGATAACGCAATATTTACAGAAGTATTTCCAAGCAAAATTGTATGCCTGGGATACAACATCCATCTTATACAGCGTGGGGTTATAACTAAAGTGCAGCTACTTATAGATGTCCAGTGTGGGCTGAAATAATCGAATGGCAGTGGAACTTGGTAGATATTCTAATGTGATAATGCGCAATCGATTTATGCTGGAAAAAAGATTAGTTTCAATTTCGCCACCAGGTGCAAATCTGGCACTGTGAATGCAAGAAAGATATATAGAAACGTATGCGTATGTAACGGATTAGGAACGAGACATGTGCGGGAAAGGTGAAAGAAGTGTAAAAGCATAATGTTGCATTTATTATTAACCGCTGCGTAGACAGTTTGTTCAATATGAGCACTGGAGACGTTGACGAGATGCTGCATCCGTTAAACGACTTTATCAACAGTTGCTCGCAACAATTCCCGTGGAACCTGATCAACGTCTTCCTGTTACGGCCTTCAGGTCAGCTAGAGACAGAACGTGTCCCCGGTTAAAGGCTTTCTTTTAGATATTCCTATAGCCAAAAGTCACGTGGATTCAGATAAGGTGATCTTGGAGGCCATGCATCTGGAAAACCTCTGGAGAATACACGTCGTGGAAGTCTGCATTAAGCAGATGTTTCACTGGGCGGCCCGCCGGGGTGGCCGAGCGATTCTAGGCGCTACAGTCTGGAACCGCGCGACCGCTACGGTCGCAGGTTCGAATCCTGCCTCGGGCATGGATGTGTGTGATGTCCTTAGGTTAGTTAGGTTTAAGTAGTTCTAAGTTCTAGGGTACTGATGACCTCAGAAGTTAAGTCCCATAGTGCTCAGAGGCATTTGAACCATTTCACTGGGCGAGCGACATGAGTTGTTACATCTTCTTGCATGAAAACAGTGGTTCAACACCGTTGCTTTCTTCCACAACAGTGTAGCGGGACTTCGAATTTCGCCGCGCTACACTCGTTCCCTCAGATATAAATTATACCGTCGCAGCGGTAAGAGCGCTCGACGGCAGAGAAAATATATAAGAAAATGAATGGAACTAAAATTGTAACCCTTTTTGTTTTCTACCCGCTTTTGTCTCTTGAGAGCGGAAGCTTAACTTACTTATTAGCTAGTCTTGGTCGGATGAAGACGAAGAAACTTATTGATGTGCAGACGTATTGTGGAAGTTTGTATAAAATTTGGAGGATGGAAGCAGCAACATGAAATAAATTGCATTTAATATCAACACGATTTTGATTTCTATAAATTAGTGATTCCTGGACGGTTGCAAGATTTCGGAGCAGCTACTACTTTTCACGCAGAAATGATGGAGGAGATTTTTGAAGACCTGGACGCCGCTCGAAAGAAGACATGTTAACGTGGTAAAGGATGAACTCTTATCTACGCCATATCCCCCTGTTAATCACATTTTGTTATTCTCTGTTCTTTTTCAAATAATTTTTGTAGTGGAAATTGGTTTGACTTTTGCTCAGAAACGCCACAATAGCTTTTCCGAATCACGAAGTCCGATAACTTTTCTGTAATACGAAGTCCGATTTGCATTTAATTCTTTCCCTTTTCACGGTCATTAACGATTTTAAAACCCCCTTTTTATTCACCCTTTTCTTCCCACATTTTCAACCTTTTCTTTTCTTCTCTTTTTCTTTTTTATTAAACACGTGCTGTACAAGGTCTCCATAGTATGCGGACGTCACGGTACACCTGACAGGCTCTCTGAGTGTATTATCTGCAAAGAAGGACAGACCGAATATAAAGGTGCTTGTCAATCTATAAGACGAAGTTAAATACGGAAAGCGCAATGGCTCTTTGTCCACAACAGCTGGTTTGACGGTACCAGACATTCGGCACTTCTGTGTATTCACTGCACCTGTAGCGTAACTCCATAGAATATTGCCGTGCTACATGTCATTATGTGCCAGAAGCCAAAGAGCAAATCCTAAAAGTTGTTGCAGATCATGAGGTGACACTGCACAAGCACTAGCATTATACGGGTCACGTGCTGCATAGTCAATTACAGCAACAGCAAACTCGACTATGACTTCCACCGGGATAGAAAGCCTTCCACTTCCAAGCGCTGCAACAAGCTTATCCGTGTTTTCGAATGTCATTAGACAGTACAATGACAACGGGCCCCTCCTCAGACCTTGCAGTAGGCGATACGCCCTCACTGCAGCACAGTGATTGCTCGTTCACGTAAAACAGTTTCAGTAACAGCGCTCGCTCTCCCTTCTCGGTAGCCATACGGTTCACTGACGTTATGGCTCGTCAAATGACAGCGTGGATGGTTGGTTGGTTGGTTTGTGGGAAGGAACCAAACAGCGAGGTCATCGGGTCTATCGGATTATGGAAGGATGGGGAAGGAGGTCGGCCGAGCCCTTTCAAAGGAACCATCCAGCGTGGATGTTATACCGTCATGCAAACAGTGTTCAGCGCCAGATATGCACGTGATGGATAAACTGGAACTATTTTTTTTTTTTCAGCATAACTCGTTTCCACATTAACGCTGCCTTTTGCTGCCATGTGCTAATTACAGTCCACACTGGATCTCCGTGAGTAGTTGAACTTTATTTATAACCACCCACTATAATTTCCTTGTCAGACGCCTCTTAGGTTCAAATGGTTCAAATGGCTCTGAGCACTATGGGACTTAACTGCTGAGGTCATCAGTCCCCTAGAACTTAGAACTACTTAAACCTAACTAACCTAAGGACATCACACACATCCATGCCCGAGGCAGGATTCGAACCTGCGACCGTAGCGGTCGAGCGGTTCCAGACTGTAGCGCCTAGAACCGCTCGGCCACACCGGCCGGCCGCCTCTCAGGTGTGAAGATCATACACATCACCCATACGTCTCGTAATATTATCTTTTTTTATCAACCATTTCAAAACAGTATATACAATAACATATGGTAGAGATAATAAGTTGTGTAATCTACGTTGATAATGTAGCTAATAACTGTAAACCATTACAACGATTTCTCGAGATTATTTTTATTTCTGTAAGAATGATGTAAGTAACATGACTCCGCCACAAACATTTTCAGTTGGTAAGACGGACTGATCAATAAGTTTCCTATACCTGAAATTGCAAAGTTATGCTTCTGTGCTGCTTTTACTAACAGAATGATAAACCGTCATTGATTCAGCTAAAGAATTCACCCAAAAGAAATTTGCAACTAACAGGCAAATTAATCAAGTGAATCTGCTGGTAATGCTACCAGCTACCGCTCGATAAGTTCTCTGGTGGCTAAGTCCCCACAAAGTTCCTACAACATTTACCGGTTGCAGCAGAACTTGCTTCAGTAACGTAAGGGCCATAAATTGCGTGCACCTGTCATATACCTATAAAGCATTACGAAAGCTTCTGCTGTGAGGATTGAGTCCGCGAACATGCTGTTGATATATAACTCTGGCGTCCGTATGTCACGACACGCCTTGTTTGATATACGACAGCGCATTATGCAATATACGATAGCGATACGTTGCACCTATAGCTCCACTGAGTAGTGTGACATGAAACGTGCCTCTGACGCAATGTGATTTGTAGCTGTCCTTTATTGGAGAATAGGCAGCAAAAGTTATTTACTTTCGTTTGGTTTATATCAATGAAAAGCCGCTTTACTTATCAGATCACGTTGTACTCCTAAGAGTTGCTCATGCGGTGATGCAAGTGGGACGTGAGGAGTATTCCGTAGTAGTTGTCCTTCGATTCTTACGGAGTTATCCTCACAAATGTACGTTTCGGATATGGTCGACAAAATATGGTCGACAAACTATGTAATTCACTCACATAACCTAAATTTCTAGGAGAGCGAGGAGGAATTGAAGACAAAGAGAAAGAGAAAGTGAGAAAGAAATAGAGTGAGGGAGCATATGTTTAAGGAGATGGAATTGTGATCTGTGAAGCGTAGTATTTCAAAAGGTTTCTTATTCTGACCTAATATTACGGTTCTATTTGATCAGTTAGAGTGTTTGTGCTTGTGTCCGTCTTTGTGTGTGTGTGTGTGTGTGTGTGTGTGTGTGTGCGCGCGCGTGAGAGAGAGAGAGAGAGAGAGAGAGAGAGAGGAAGAGAGTGAGAGAGAGTCTGTACACGTTCGTCTGGACAGCTGTTAAAAAAATAGGTCATATTATTGTATATGTAGTCATTTATTTGTTTAAAACGAAATCATGTTCTCCTCTTTGATTTTAATGCACTTGGAGCGTTTCAAGGATGTCCACTTCTTTACTTTTACGTTGGATAATTTATGTAGCATATTGATGCTTGTGCTATAAATATGATGTTTTCTTTCATGTAGGCTAGTGGTTACCGTTGACATGAAGCGTTTTTTGTTTTTTAAATGATGTCGTGGTTTTCTTAAATCTGGTGCCAATGGTCTGCCTGTCTGAACAGTGCAGAAGGAGTCGTAGTCCACAATTTCAATTCTGTATACATCCGTATGGTTTAGCGGATTAGTAGAGCTGCTGTGATGAGGTAATTTCTGATTTCTGAACAGGCGTTTTCTCGGTGGTGACACACACACACACACACATACACACACACACACACATACACACACATACACACACACACTGATGTAATAATAATAGTATTTAAAAACGAGTGAAATGTTACAAAAGATTCGATATTGTTTGCAGCATCATATTATTATATTCTGTTTTACTCTGTACCCGTTAGCTCCTGTGCAAAGAGTGCATAATGGATATACTACGACTCAAAGATATTTGAATTTACGCAAGTGCATGGAGACATACGCGTAACTGGTAAAATAACACAATTATACTTTTTGGCCCTCTGCTTCCGGACAGTGCAACACGTGCCCAACAAATTTGTATGTACAAATCGTCTACGTTTTGCTTGTTTACATTAATCCATCTGATCATGGTGTACTCCACAGAAATATGTAGTAGGAAAATCAATATCGAGAACCGGTATATTTGCGTATTTTAATTGATATTCATAAAAGTCACGGTTGGGTCAAACCCAAAATGCTCGCATTTAAAGTCCTGCGTGTTTTGCACTGATGGTATGTTTGAAAGGAAAAATTATTTGGGTTATGATAATAATTTGATGACAGCTGCCCTGCCGTATCTGCAATGCGTAATAAATACAACTCCTGATAACTAACACGCATTACACATACCATGTTTAAGGGCAAGCTCTCCCGAAATCGGAGTATAACCCTTAAGCAACAGCCCAAACATGCGTAGGTTTCTTTACAGGTACTCCTCGACAACAGAAGAAACCTTTCCATGCATAAAGGTAAAATCTGTCAAATAATGACTGAAATAATTCATAAAATTCTCGGTGTCTTTTATTGGATGCATCATCTTCTTAATTTCCTTGGGTGGTCGGAAAACAAACACATTCTCTGCCCAGAATTTTGCTTACTTTTTTATTTTTTGTAACACCGAAGTAGGGTAAGAATGCTATACGCTAATCACCATGTACTGATTTACTGTCTCCGTGTTTTAGTTTCTTGGAGACGGCTAACTTGCTATCTATGGCACTTTTATTTGGCCCGTTTGCCAGTTCTTCATTTATTAAGCTGTAACAGCTGCTTTACTAATACAACATAGCACACACTTTTGTTTCTGGAAGAAGTGATCATCTCATTTTTATGTACGCATCCTGCCAGTAGTTGGAAATTCTATCCCGTATGGGCTCCGGGAAATTTCGTTACATCGAGTGAGATGGCGCAGTCGTTAATATTGGAGTCGTTCCCGAGAAGCACAGGTTTGCACCCTGGTCTGGCTATCTAATGTTTGCCGTAGGCACCTCTAATCACTTCAGGTTAAATAGTCTGGTACAGTTTCTTTGGACAGGCCAGATCCGATTTCGTGCACCATCCTTATCCATTTGAGCAAGTGCCTAGTTTTCAGTGACCAATTTGACGGAACTTTCAATTCCAACCTTCGTACTTCATTCTCTCGTTCAAACCGGATTTCAGTACCGTAGTCTTAATTAGTCGCGATGCGATACGTTGAGATTAGTAGGGTGTACTTTTTGTTCCATAGACCCAAAAACAAAGGCCAACAAAAATAGTTCAGGTATTGATGACGTGAGGATATTGAACGGTGATTCGATGTGTAAAGAGAATCATGGGGATTGGGGTGAGGTACTAGGGGAGTTATAGAAGACAGAGTTACGAGAGAAAATGGTATCGATAGTAAGAATGAGAGAGAAGAGAAAGACTGAATTCATACCCGTACATTTTATGAAAATAGATGTATGCTATGTATGTTGCACGTAAACTCCTTAACCACTGGTTTGATTTCAATCAAACTTGGTACATATGTCATTTATTGTCTGGAAAGAATCACTGTGAGCTACAGGACACCTCACTCTCAAAGGGGTGTGGGTGGGTGTGAAAAAGTATCGTAGCTCCCGACACGCTCACAGCCAGACGATACTAAAATGTAGACTTTCACGGCCAGAAATATCATGTCCATTACAATTATCCGGGCTGTTATGCCGTGGTCGGTTGATGAATTCTGTGTCGATTCCCAACGTTTCGTCTCCGACTGCGGGAGACATCTGCAAGGGGGTCCGTAGCTCAATGGAAGGTCCAACACGCCCACTGGCTCGCTAGTGGGTGTGCTGGACCTTCCATTGAGCTACGGACCCCCTTGAAGATGTCTCCCGCAGTCGGAGACGAAACGTTGGGAATCGACACAGAATTCATCAACCGACCACGGCATAACAACCCGAATAATTATAATGGACAGCCAGACGATATTCATCAAGTAATTGGTAAAGAGAGCACTTGGTGACTTGCAACAAACTTGACACACAATTTCAAACCTTTATGAAACTTTTTCTTGCGAACACCCCACAAAATTATGAAAGGAAAGATATTTCTCGCTTACTACATTTTCGCCGTTCATGCAGTAAAACTGCCGCATCAGGCCTGACAGTTTAATTTATAACTTCTTTACTACTAACTCTGTTAGCAATCTATACTGCAGGCCGTGTTCAAATACAGTACTGAACACATCTGCAGAAACATATGACTTTAAGACTCATAGTTCAGGAGATATGGTGTCATAAACATTGAGCTGCATGGAAACGAAACTGCAGGGTGAAATTCGCTAGAGATACAGGCGAAATATGAATACAAATATGAGTGAAATATGTTAAATACATGTAGATATACATGACAAGTGCATATGCGGGCTGAGCCGTGGTAAAGTTGGCTGTTTTGAAGACCGCGCCGCAGCGCGTAATGTAAAGCAGTCGCCTTCCGTTTCTGGCGGTGGCGCCGCTGTGGCAATCCCAGCTTTGGTGTCTCCCTCTGGTCGGAAAGGGGAAAAGTTGCCTGTTCACGTGCATTTAAGGGGCGCTATGAGCTCGGCAGGGGGTGGGTCTGAGTCGGTCAGTCGCAGTGTGTCTGGGGTCAGTCTGTCAGTCTCGGCGAGTCGGTCAGTTGGTCAGCCGTGTCAGTGTGGGGCAGTCTGTGTCTGTCTGTCGTCCGGAGTGCTAGTATGTGTTAGGCCGCTAGTCTGCTCGAGTTTGTTCAGGCAATGGACATTGGCGGTTGGATTGATCGGTAGGTCGGTCTCTTCCCGGGGCAGGGACGTCGGGTAGCCTGAGGGCATGTCTCCTTTGCAGGGGTGGGTCCGACCAAGTGATCGCTTAGTCAATGTCGGTCTGCCGTCTGGAGTGCCAGGATGTCTGTCGTTTGGATCGACCTTAAGGCCGGTTGGATCGATCGGTTGATCGGTCGTGCACTGACAAGGGAACGTCCCCATCGCACCCCCCTCAGATTTAGTTATAAGTTGGCACAGTGGATAGGCCTTGAAAACTGAACACAGATTAATCGAGAAAACAGGAAGAAGTTGTGTGGAACTATGAAAAAATAAGCAAAATATACAAACTGAGTAGTCCATGTGCAAGATAAGCAATGTCAAGGAGAATGTGAGATGAGGAGCGCCGTGGTCCTGTGGTTAGCGTGAG
Organism: Schistocerca serialis cubense; assembly: GCF_023864345.2. Lineage (NCBI taxonomy): Eukaryota > Metazoa > Arthropoda > Insecta > Orthoptera > Acrididae > Schistocerca > Schistocerca serialis. The sequence continues at coordinate 373,254,446 of NC_064643.1, read as the reverse complement.
CAGCTGCGAAACGAGAGGTTCATGGATCAAGCCTTCCCTTGAGTGAAAATTTTAATTTTTTATTTTCGGTTTATATGACAAACTCTTATGTTTTCATCACTTTTTTGGGAGTGATTATCACATCCACAAGAAAACCTAAATCGAGCAAGGTAGAAGACTCTTTTTACCCATTCGCGAAATGTATAAGTTAGGTGGGTCGACAACATATTCCTGTCATGTGACGCACATGCCGTCACCAGTGTCGTATAGAATATATCAGACGTTTTCCTGTGGAGGAATCGGTTGACCTATGACCTTGCGATCAAATGTTTTCGGTTCCCATTGAAGAGGCACGTCCTTTCGTCTACTAATCGCACGGTTTTGCGGTGCGGTTGCAAAACACAGACACTAAACTTATTACAGTGAACAGAGACGTCAATGAACGAACGGACAGATCATAACTTTGCAAAAGAAAGGAAGTAAACTTTTCACTCTAGGGAGGACTTGAACCAAGGACCTTTCGTTCCGCAGCTGCTCACGCTACCCACGGGACCACGGCACTCCTGAGTCCACACTATTCTTGATGTTGTCTATCTTGCGCATGGGCTATTCTGTTTGTATATTTTGCTTATTTTTTCATAGTTCCACACAACTTCTTCCTGTTTTCTCGATTGATCTATATTCAGATTTTCAAGGCCTATCCACTGTGCCAACTTATAACTAAATCTGAGGGGGTGCGATGGGGAGGTTCCCTTGTGAGACACAAGATGCCTTGTCCCTCTTGAGCGTCGGCGCGTGTGAAGTCGCCACGTCAGTCCAGTGGGCCGCGCCGTATAGCGAAGGGTAGTGGCTTCGCGGCCGACACGAGAGCAACAGGAGTCAACCCACGCAATCGGTCTGGCCGGCGCGAGCTGCGACGCCGAAGACGCGAGATCGGCGCGCCTTCCTGCGTCCGTTGAAGCGGCTGGCAGCGGACGGTTCGGGAGAGCGTTTCGTGGGTGCTGCGCCAGGTCTTCGCCAGACATCGCAGTTATTAAATGATTCAAATGGCTCTGAGCACTATGGGACTTAACTTTCGAGGTCATAAGTCCCCTAGAACTTAGAACAACTTAAACCTAACTAACCTAAGGATACCACACGCATCCATGCCCGAGGCAGGATTCGAACCTGCGACCGTAGCGGTCGCGCGGTTCCAGACTGTAGCGCCTAGAACCGCTCGGCCACCTCGGCCGGCTCGCAGTTATTAGAAGTTAAGTGATTCGTGATATGTTGTTGTCATTTACTTGTTAAGTTCTACTTGATTTCTTGGTCAGTCTCTCGTCCCCAGCTTGCTCGTCTGTCTCCCGTCCGTATTTGTTAGGCAGTTAGTGTTTGTCTGTCTGTCTGTCTGTCTGAGGTCTGTCGGTCTGCCCTACGTTAAGATCTGCCTCTGTCATGTTTGTCGGATTCGGCGAGAACTATCGCACAATCAGCTTAACGTGCAAAAAAATGGTTCAAATGGCTCTGAGCACTATGCGACTTAACTTCTGAGGTCATCAGTCGCCTAGAACTTAGAACTAATTAAACCTAACCAACCTAAGGACATCACACACATCCATGCCCGAGGCAGGATTCGAACCTGCGACCGTAGCGGTCGCTCGGCTCCAGACTGTAGCGCCTAGAGCCGCACGGCCACTCCGGCCGGCGCTTAACGTGCAACGCATCCAAGTTGCTGATAAGAAAAATGTACTGAAAAATGGAAATGAAATTTGAGGTTTTACCGACGATCACTTCGAGTGTAGGGAACCAAAATGTTCCTCACTGGTAGGTCTGACGTTATTACTGATAAGAAGAATCAGTACTCGGTCACTGGAACTGTCGGCCTAAAAAAAGCGTTCGAGAATGTAGAATTCTGCAACATGTTCGAAATTCTGTGCAAAATAGGAATAAGTTATAGGAAAAGACGGGCAATATATAACATGTACAAGAACCGAGAGGGTAGAATAAGATTGGAAGATCAAGAACGAAGTGCTCATATTAAAAATAAAGTAAGACAGAAATGGTTCAAATGGCTCGGAGCACTATGGGACTCAACTGCTGAGGTCATTAGTCCCCTAGAACTTAGAACTAGTTAAACCTAACTAACCTAAGGACATCACAAACATCCATGCCCGAGGCAGGATTCGAACCTGCGACCGTAGCGGTCTTGCGGCTTCAGACTGCAGCGCCTTTAACCGCACGGCCACTTCGGCCGGCTAAAGTAAGACAGCGACACAGTCTATTGCCCTTAATCTTCAGTCGATACGTCGAAGAAGCTATGACGGAAGTAAAAGTAAGGTGGAATTAAAATTCAAGGTGAAAGGACATCATTGAATGATGACAGTACTGTCCTAAATGAAAGCGAAAAAGAACTGCAGAATCTGTTGATGCGAATGAAAAATTTAATGAGGTCAGAATATGGTTTTAGAGTAAACTGAAGAAGGCAGAAGTACTGAGGATTATCAGAAAGGTGTTTAGTGATAAATTTAAAATCAAATTTGCTAACCATGAAGTAGACGAAGTTAAGAATTTCTACTTCCATGGAAGCAAAATAACCCAAGACAAACGAAGGAAGGACGGAGTAAAAAGCAGACATACAGATAAAAGAGCATCCTGCCCAGTCTACTACAACCAGAAACAGGCCTTAATTTTAGAGGAAATTTCTGAGAATTAATTTTTGATGCACATAACTGTATGTTAGTGCACTGGGATTTTTGGGAGCACTGCGAAAAGAAGGGAATTGAAGCGTTTGACATGTAGTGTTGTAGAAGGACGTTGAAAATTAGTTGGACAGACAAGCTAAGGAATTAAAGAGGACCGCCGCAGAATCGGCGAAGAAAAGAACGAATGGAAAACACTGAAAATAGGATGGAATAGAATGACAGGACATGTGTTAAGACATCAGGAAATAACTTACATAGTACCAGAGAGATCTGGAGGCGGTAAAAATTGTAGGAGAAGACAGAGACTGGAATTAATCTAAGAATAATTGAGACCGTTGGATGCAAATGGTATTGTCAGATAAGACTTTGGGCAGGAGGTGAACCACTGGCGGGGCGCATCAAACCAGTCAGAAGACTGATGCCTCAAGGGAAGTAAAACCATAGCGAGATCACCAGGGATGCAGAACATGTCATAAAGCAGGTAGGAGCTGTGTGTTATTTTAAGAAGGTGGCCAATCTATCATTTTACCTACTCGGAGCTTAAAAGCCTCTGATAAGCTGCTGCACATAGTAAATACCGTTCATATCACGACGAACTGTGAGAGGACCGAGGATAGTGGTTACCACATAGTCTCCCAATATTTGAAACAAGTGTTTCAACAGAGGTATAGCAGAATTGTCTTGTTATGGGACGACCAAGAACGAAGTGCTCGTATTGAAAAGGGTGTAAGACAAGGGTGTCGCCTTTCGCCCCTACTGTTCAATCTATACATCGAGGAAGCAATGATGCAAACAAAAGAAAGGTTTAGAAGTGGAATCAAAATTCAAGGCGGAAGGATATCAATGATATGATTCGCTGATGACAGTGCTATCGTGAGTGAAAGTGAAGGAAACAAAGTCTGCTTTTGATGTCCTCCATGCTCCGTCCGTCATTGGCTATTTCACTGCCTAGGTAGTAGAATTCCTTAACTTCGTCTACTTCGTGAAAATCAATCCTGATGTTAAGTTTCTCGCTGTTCTCATTTCTGATACTTCCCATTACCTTCGTCGTACTTCGATTTACTCTCAATCCATACTCTGTACTCATTGGACTTTTCATTCCGTTTACCAAATCATGTAATTCTTCTTCACTTTCATTCACAATAGCAATGTCATCAGCGAATCGTGTCACTGATATCCTTTCACCTTGAATCTTAATTCCACTCCTGAATCTTTCTTTTATTTCCATCATTGCTTCCTCAATGTACAGATTGAACAGTAGGGACGAAAGGCTGCACCCTTGTCTTACACCCTTTTTAATACGAGCAATTTGTTCTTGGTCGTCCACTCTCATTATTCCCTCTTGGCTGTTGTACATATTGTATATGACCCATCACTCCATATAGCTTACCCCTACTTATTTCAGAATTTCGAACATCTTGCACCATTGTAGAACGCTTTTTCCAGGTTGACAAATCCTATGAACGTGTCTTCATTTTTCTTTAGTCTTCCTTCATTACTAACCGCAACAACAGAATTGCCTCTTTCGTGCCTTCATCTTTCCTAAAGGCAAACTTATAGTCATGTAGTGCATCCTCAATTTTCTTTTCCATTCTTCTATATATTATTCTTACAAGTAACTTGGATACATGGGCTGTTGAGCTGATTGTGCGTTAATTCTCGCACTTGTCAGCTCTTTCCGTCTTCGGAATTGTGTGGATGATGCTTTTCCGAAAATCAGATGGTATGTCGCCAGAAGGATACATTCTACACATTAACGTGAATAGTCGTTTTCTTGCCACTTCCCCCAATGATTTTAAAAATTCTGGTGGAATGTTATCTATCCCTTATTCTTTATTTGATTTTAAGCCCACCAAAGCTCTTTTAAATTCTGATTCTCATACTGGATCCCCTATCTCTTCTAAATCGACTCCATTTCTTCTCCTATCACATCAGTCAAATCTTCCCCCTCGTAGAGGCTTTCAATGTATTCTTTCCACATATTCACGCTCTCCTCTGCATTTAAAAGTGGAATTCCCATTGCATTCTTAATGTTATTACCCTTGCTTTTACTGTCACCGAAGGTTGTTATGACTTTCTTGTGCGCTGAGTCTGTCCTTCTTTTTCGATATCTTCACATATTTCCTGCAGCGATTTTGTCTTAGCTTCCCTGCATTTCCTATTAATTTCATTCCTCAGCGATTTGTATTTCTCTATTCCTGAGTTTCCCAGAACATTTTTGTGCTTCCTCCTTTCATGAATCAATTGACGTATTTCTTCTGTTACCCATGGTTTCTTAGCTGTTACAATCCAGTATCTGATTTCGGAATCTCTGTCTGACCGTGATGTAATCCAACAGAAATCTTCCCGTATCACCCGTCCTATTCCAAGTATACCTTCTTCCTCTTGCGATTCTTGAACAGAGCCTAAGGTGGCAACTTGAATGAATGTCAGTTTCGCACCTTGCATGAGATTTTATACATCATAACAATCTGATGAATATGTCACCTTTGGTGATATGAACAGATTTGCCTATCAAAATGTACAGTATGTAATGCAAAGGGATGACACTCGAATCGGCGACGTTAACACACCGAACCCAAATCTTGCATGTTAATGATCAAACGGTGAAGAAAGCTGCTTGAAGAAACATTTTAGTTTGGAGGCAGATGTGAGCTGAGCCGTCACGGCCTGAGTACAATGCAATGCTTCTAAAAGGGGTTGGAGACCCGTGGCGAAAGAGACAACGAACGCGCCGGGCGATACATCGAGGGGAGCAGGTAGGGGTGTTGCGCTGCTTGCGACGGAGAAATTCTTTAGAAAACTGAGTTGGAAAATTTCCAGATGAATACAAACAGACCAGAAATGCAGCTGATCGCGTGAAATGCCCATGGTGTGCTCGTGATATACGCATGTAACTTTTAGGCGTCAGGAGTGGGCACAAAATGTCTGATTGGATGAAATAAACTCGGAAGGAGTAGAAAGGGGCGATATTTCGACGCAGTTTAAAGGTAGGCCCTTTGCAATTGGCAGAGGTAGTCTCCACAAGATGACAGGAACGCTCCCATTGGTCTGAAAAAGCCATGACGTGAAGCACAAAAGTACACAGGTGGGGGACAGTTAAATACGAAAGACACAATACCGAAAACTTCAGGGAGTCTCCTGTGAACCAGCATCTAGTGTAGAGCAGGGTGCATCACGCTCTGTACGACGACAAAAGAGGAAGTTTGGGTGAACACCGTGTACATTTCAGCTAGAAATTAGCTGAAGAGTCGTTGAGCTCAGATAGTGGAGAAACGAAATAGCGATGTAGTTAATTGCTCTTGTGAGAACTGAGAAGGCATTGAAGCATACATGCTGCTCTACCTACGCACATGTATATCGCCATATTTTCCAGACTAGGGATGAGTGCATGTTTTCTTGCCTAATGAGAAACATATTGCAGTTTCAGTTGATAAAATCAGTAAAGATTTTGATTAGCTTTTTTACAGGAGAATCGAAGCATTTCAGATGTGGTGCTACAGACGAAGATTGAAAATTAGATGGACTGATAAGGTAAAGAATGAGAAGGTTCTGCACAAAATCGGAGAGGAAAGGAATGTGTGGAAAACACTTATAAGGAGAAGGGACAGGATGATAGGACATCTGTTAAGACATGAGGAAATGACTTCCATGGTAGTAGAGGGAGGTGTAGAGGGCAAAAACTGTAGAGGAAGACAGAGATTGGAATACATTCAGCAAATAACTGAGAACAGGGTTGTATGTGCTACTCTGAGATGAAGATGTTAACACAGGGGAGGTGTTCGGGGGGGGAGGGGGGGACAAATCAAACCCCTCAGATGACCAAATAAAAAAAAAATGTTACTCCTAACTTAATCCGTGGTAGACAACACGAAAGATAAACCAATAGAGTTTTTTAATCATTTTACTGGATTTGACTTTACCAATCATACAACGATCTGCAGTATATGACACACGCTCTTATTTGTTCTCGAAAACCATAGTAATACATATTCAAGTCACGTGCTTCATTCCATACATAAAGCCATTGGCGAAATAGTCATGACATACTTGAACAACACTGACTGTGTTCATGATGTACTGTATCAAAATATGACCTACAAATTATGGAAACATAAAATATCAAATACAGAAACAACTGAATCAACAAACTGAAATTCCACTAAGGTCTTGTATTTCTCTAGTAGAAAATGTAGGTAGTGTGAGGTTCAGTTACTCAGACGCAGGCGCGCTTCTTATGTTCCCGCCATCTACACTTACATCTACACTCCTGGAAATGGAAAAAAGAACACATTGACACCGGTGTGTCAGACCCACCATACTTGCTCCGGACACTGCGAGAGGGCTGTACAAGCAATGATCACACGCACGGCACAGCGGACACACCAGGAACCGCGGTGTTGGCCGTCGAATGGCGCTAGCTGCGCAGCATTTGTGCACCGCCGCCGTCAGTGTCAGCCAGTTTGCCGTGGCATACGGAGCTCCATCGCAGTCTTTAACACTGGTAGCATGCCGCGACAGCGTGGACGTGAACCGTATGTGCAGTTGACGGACTTTGAGCGAGGGCGTATAGTGGGCATGCGGGAGGCCGGGTGGACGTACCGCCGAATTGCTCAACACGTGGGGCGTGAGGTCTCCACAGTACATCGATGTTGTCGCCAGTGGTCGGCGGAAGGTGCACGTGCCCGTCGACCTGGGACCGGACCGCAGCGACGCACGGATGCACGCCAAGACCGTAGGATCCTACGCAGTGCCGTAGAGGAACGCACCGCCACTTCCCAGCAAATTAGGGACACTGTTGCTCCTGGGGTATCGGCGAGGACCATTCGCAACCGTCTCCATCAAGCTAGGCTACGGTCCCGCACACCGTTAGGCCGTCTTCCGCTCACGCCCCAACATCGTGCAGCCCGCCTCCAGTGGTGTCGCGACAGGCGTGAGTGGAGGGACGAATGGAGACGTGTCGTCTTCAGCGATGAGAGTCGCTTCTGCCTTGGTGCCAATGATGGTCGTATGCGTGTTTGGCGCCGTGCAGGTGAGCGCCACAATCAGGACTGCATACGACCGAGGCACATAGGGCCAACACCCGGCATCATGGTGTGGGGAGCGATCTCCTACACTGGCCGTACACCACTGGTGATCGTCGAGGGGACACTGAATAGTGCACGGTACATCCAAACCGTCATCGAACCCATCGTTCTACCATTCCTAGACCGGCAAGGGAACTTGCTGTTCCAACAGGACAATGCACGTCCGCATGTATCCCGTGCCACCCAACGTGCTCTAGAAGGTGTACGTCAACTACCCTGGCCAGCAAGATCTCCGGATCTGTCCCTCATTGAGCATGTTTGGGACTGGATGAAGCGTCGTCTCACGCGGTCTGCACGTCCAGCACGAACGCTGGTCCAACTGAGGCGCCAGGTGGAAATGGCATGGCAAGCCGTTCCACAGGACTACATCCAGCATCTCTACGATCGTCTCCATGGGAGAATAGCAGCCTGCATTGCTGCGAAAGGTAGATATACACTGTACTAGTGCCGACATTGTGCATGCTCTGTTGCCTGTGTCTATGTGCCTGTGGTTCTGTCAGTGTGATCATGTGATGTATCTGACCCCAGGAATGTGTCAATAAAGTTTCCCCTTCCTGGGACAATGAATTCACGGTGTTCTTATTTCAATTTCCAGGAGTGTATATTCCGAAATCCACCTGATGATGTGTATCGGAGGGGTCTTTGTCTACCTTTTTCTGCCTTTTTCTGTCCTAATTGCGAATAGCCCGTGTGAAGAACTATTGACGGTAAGCTTCCCCGTGATCTCAAATCTCTAATTTTACATTCATGGTCTTTTCGCTAGATATGCGTAGAAGAAAGAAAGAAATTGGTTCACTCTTCTAGTAATGTACGCTCTAAAATTTTAGTAGTAATCCATACCGTAATGCAGAACGCCTCTCTTGTAGAGTCGGCAACTGTATTTGCCTGATCACCTCCATGACGCTCTCGCACTTACTAAATCAACCTGTAACAGAACGTGCTGCTCTTCTCTATTTCCACTACCAATACCATCTGGTACGAATCAAAGACTGACGAGCTGTATATATGAGTTGGTCGTACGAGGGAGAGACTACACTGCCCGAGGATTCTTCCAGTGAATATTTCTGACAACTGCCTTAACTGCGATTAGTCTTACGTGGTTGTTCCACTTTAAATCGCTCCTTGCACATACTCCCTGATGCATAAGTTTAATGGACGTAACTGCTTCCTGGGATTGTCTTGCAGTTGTGTAATCATACAATAACGGGTCTTTCTGCCTGTTCGTGCGCAATACGTCACATCTGATTATGTTGAATGTCAACTGCCATTCCACGTTCCATGTCGAAGCTCACGCAGGTGTGGCTGCATTTCGCTACAAATATGTGGCGTTGTGAATTCTCTGTGTACGACAACGTCATCCACGAAGAGCATAATGGAGCTGCGACGTTATCTGCTACGTAATTTTTATATATTGTGAAAAGCAAGCCGCGCGGAGTGGCCGGGTGGTTAGAGGCGCTATGTCACGGATTGCGCGGCCCCTCCCGCCGGAGGTTCGAGTCTTCCCTCGGGCATTAGCGAGTGTGTTGTTCTTAGCACAAGTTAGTTTAAGTAGTGTGTAAGTCTAGGGTCCGATGACTTCAGCAGTTTGGTCCCTTATGAATTCACACATATTTGAACATTTTTTGAAAAGTAATACTCCTGTAATATTTTCTTGGAAAATTTCCGAATTTACATTTTCGTCTAAAGATTTTTCTCTGTTGCGAATGGCATGCTGTGTTCTAGTTGCTAGGAACTCTTCAATAAAGCTGGTCTGATATTCAGTACGCTCCATATTGTTCACTAGACAGCAAGACGGAACCGCATCGAACCCTTTCTGTAAGTCCAGGTATCAACTAGGGTCTCGTGGACGAAGACAGTGGGCTGGGTTTCACAGGATCAGTCTTCACACTCGATGTAGATTCCCGTAGACGAGATTTTCGTTCACCAGACATGTTATAGCGCGCGAGCGTCAAACACGTTTCAAAATTCTACAACAGACCAACGTGAGCGATACAGGCTTGGTGCGTCTGTTCGGCGATCAATCTGGAAAATGGGAATTCCCTGCACTTTTATTTCCAGTCACTAGGAACGCTTCACTCATCCAGCGACCTACAGTGCGCTAATATTAGAAGAGAAGCAAGTTTTTTTTTCTTTTTTTTACATGTTCTGTGTAGAATCTTAATGGTATCCTGTCAAGTTCAGTGGCCTTTCCTGTGTTCAGCGATTTTTCATCCCTTAATCATTCTGACGTTTTGAGGACGTTGGCAGACAAGTATCACATGGTGGACGTCTTCTTCCTCTCAGTACTCACAACAGGGGGGAGTCGGTTCTTCCGAGTCGGTGGAAATGATTTTTTTTTAACTTCCGTCTCAGTACCTGCGCGGGATAGTTTGTTCGATGCTCACTAGAGGCGCTAGCGGCGCTTCATTCGGGGCCCGAATGGATTCTTAATGATGTTTTCAAAGTCTAACTTCGAGACTTTGTAGAATCACGTTGTGGTTGGAGAGCGGTTCAGAGAGTAGCTCACATCCTGATTGAATGACCCCTCCTTCTGGCTCTGCCAAATACGATCTTCCGGAATCTTTGCTTTTAATGCTGGCGGGCGCCCTGCGGACAGGTGAACTGGTGTAAATAATCTTCATGGGTTTGCAGTCGGATGCCGTTGTGCAAATTAAACAATATTCCCTCGGAGCAAATGTCCGACATCTTCAGGTTGTTGAACCAGCAAGGTTCCGCCGGGAAATCTAGAAGAGTCACAGGTGAACTGGTTCTTCGTACTGTACGAGAAAATAGTTTGTTTCCCAGTCAGTTGGAGTATTTCCCAGGGACCCCACGAGCCTACTTTGCCAGCTGCCGTGTCCATTCGTCTTTTACTCTGTTTTAAGTGATTTTAGCCGCAATTAGCCCTTTTTTCTGCTGCACCCTACTTTTCATTTTGTGAGCCGTGTTCCGATGTTGACAAGACCTTAAGGGTTCCTTATACATGACACTAGCTGAAGAAGGAAGAACAGTTGAATAGCTTTTTATGCTTCCTCCTAGTACCGTCTTTAACAATTTGAGTATAACAGATCCACAGTGGGACAGTTGTGGGAGAGACGCCCTCTCCGCGGTCGCATGCGGAGCTATGGGGGACACTCGCCTGCCCCCACCTACTGACCCGATTACTTCTCTCTTCTCCCACCTTTTTTCACTATTGTTGGTCCAATTGCTTGTCATTACCTTCTCAGCCTTCTCACTTCTGTTATTGCAAATCCGACTAATCTCCATTGCTGTCTTAGCCCTTACTCGGGTTAACGGCTGACCAGATGTGTTGAGCTTCCTCTCTCAGCAGATGAGCCCTGGAGGAGCCCTCGTCTATTTTCTAACTTGTATACCAGCCTAACCCACATACTTTTACCTCTATTAAAGTTATTTCACATCTCTGGCAACAGTATAGCTTTCAATGACTAAATTTTACCACTCCTACATACTATCAAAATTCGAACAAATTTCTGACTGACGCCATTGATTCTAGATGGGCTATCTCTTAGTCGAGGGACTGATGACCTCGCTTTTATGCTCCTTAATCACAAAACCAACCAACGCACTTTGTCGTGCCAGTGGACGTGATGTGACTGTAGGAAACATCTGGCGCTTGAGAAGTGCCGTGTAGGACGAAAGTGGCCGTCGAGAGACACACAGCAAGGGACGGCACAGCATGGCAGAGCGCAGTACAGCGGCTGGCTGAGTCACCGCGAGGCGGCAGACTCATCACGCCAATACGCGAGCTGTTTACTCTGGCGCGGCGCCCTTGGTCTGGCTTAAACAGCGCGAGCCACGAGGTCACTGGCGGCTCTCGTGGGTGGTCGCACCGCCCAACCACGCAGCTGCCGCACCACGTCTGCTCCAGAGCTGACACTGCATACAATCACTAGGTCAGTTATCAGTGTGTGAGGTATTGTTTCATTGTAATACACACTGTCCAGACACTTTAACGCGACCACCTGTCAGAAGCCTGAATAACATCGTTTTGCAGTGCGCACCTTCCTGAGATTTGCAGCAAGAAAGTCAGTGAGGTTCTGGAAGCTACCGACAGGGATGTGGAGCCACATAGGCCCCAGTGCCGTGGCCAGTTGCGTTTGGTTTCGTGGTTCAGGATCCACGGCGCGAGCAGCCCGATCGAGGTGGTCCCACAGTGTCGATTGAGTTTAAATCCGGGGAGTTTAATGGCGACGCGAGTTCGGTAATCTCATCGTGGTGCTCATCGAACAACGCGCGTACCTTAATACCTGTGTGACACATTGTCATACGCTGCTGGTGAATTCCGTCGTGCCGAGGAAAAACTGGGGGGTAGGGGGGGGGGGGTAGGGATGGCCAGAGTCCGCAAGAACAGATGCATACTTGAGTTGATTCTTTGTGCCTTCCAGAATAACGAGATCACTCAGGGAATCCGCACCTTCGCTGAATGGTCAGCGCGTCCAACTGTCGTGCAGTGGGTCCGTGTTCGATTCCCGGCGGGGGCACAGATTTCCTCTACTTAGGGACAGGGTGTTGTGTTTTCCTTATCACATTTCATCACCATCGACATGCTAGTCGCCCAACATGGCGTCAAATGAAAATACTTGCAATTCAGCTGCCGAACGTTTCCAGGTGAGGAGTCCCGACCATTAATGCTACACGAGCATTTTATTAAATTGCACTCAGGAAATGCCACGAAAACATTTCCAGATCATGACATTCCCTCTTCCGGCCTGGATCCTTCCGACGAGAGTGTTTTATTTCGGACATTTTCATGCCCTACACGGCAATGGCCATCTACTCGATGGAGCATAAAATGAGATTTATCTGAAAATGCCAGTTCTCGTCATTCAGTGCGCGTCTAGTTGCGGCACTGGAGTGCAAATTCCAGTCTTCGTCGCCAATGAACAGCAGCCAGGATGGGTGCATGGACCAGGCGTCTGCTGTGGAGACCCACGGACAGCAACGTTCGCCTAACTCTCTTTGAGGATATGGTGTCTGTTCTTTCGGACATGTGAGAATGTGGGTCTCGCGAGAGGCGAGAGCGAGATAGACCTTGCAGTCGCGCTATCCTCTGTGCCCTTGGTAGCTCCGATGGATAGAGCGTCTGCCATGTAAGCAGGAGATCCCAGGTTCGAGTCCCGGTGGGAGCACACATTTTCACCTGTCCCCTTTGATATATATCAACGCCCGTTAGCAGCTGAAGGTGTTAATATAATTCTAATCTCTTTGAGGAGACACTGTTGATAGCCATCTGGGTGGTAAGTTGCTCAACAGTTGCACATCTATTCGCCAGTACACATATGCGCAGCCGTTGTTCGCCCCTGTTGTCTATGGCCCGTGGTGTACCACAGTTGCTTCAATGCTGGTTGCGGACAGCACCATTTTTCCATACACGGTATACTGTAACCACTCCGTTTCGCGAACAGTTTACAAACTTAGCCGTTTCGGAAATGCTTCCAACCATGGACCAAAAGCCGATGATCGTGCCCATTTGAACATCAGATCCGCGTCCCCCCTTCCCCTCCGAGACGTTTCATATACCCTCCACTACTAGTTCTGCATTCTGCCGGCTGTGAGTGGTTATTGCACGTTGACGTCGAACATTGGCGGTGATCACATTAACGCGACTGGATCGCAGTAGATGCTCCATCAAAGTTAAGGTTATCGGCAGGAATGCCCCAGGGAATAGCGATGGGACGGCTCCTTTTCTCTATACAGATACATGATATCATGGACAGGATGAGCAGCGATCTGCGTGGCAGGGATGAGCAACTATCTGCCACTGTTTGCTGATGACTCCGTAGTGCACAGGAAAGTATCGCCATTGAATGACTGCAGAAGGTTACTCGAATAGCTGCTAAAATTTCTGTTTGGTGTGAATGAACAGCAGCTTGCTCTAAATGTAGGAAAACTAAGTTAATGCACTCGTGTAGGAACAACAATACTGCAATGTTCGTATACAGTATTAGTGGCGTGCTGAATGAAACAATCACGTCGATTAAATATGTGGGCTTAACGTTACAAACCGGAGCACTTAAGTTCGGTACCGCAGTAGGGAATCTGAATGGTCGACTTCGGAGAGTTTAAGGATGATGGCAAGTCATCTAACGAAACAGAATTCTGGGGTTCCACAAGGACGCGTTATACACCCAGTGCTTTTCTTAACCTACGTAACCGGTTTAGGAGACAAATGGCTCTGAGCACTATGGGACTTAACATCTGAGGTCATCAGTCCCCTAGAACTTAGAACTACTCAAACCCAACCAACCCAAGGACATCACACACATTCATGCCCAAGGCAGGATTTGAACCTGCGACCGAAGCGGTCGCGCGGTTGCAGACTGAAGCGCCTAGAACCGCTCGGGCACACCGGCCGGCGGTTTAGGAGACAAGACGGGCTGCCCTCTTGGGTTATCTGCAGATGTGCTGTCGTTTATCTTCTAATTAAGTCATCAGAAGATCAAACTGAATTGCAAAATGATATAGATAAGATATGTCTGTTGTGCAAATAATGGATTTGGTCCTAAACAGTAAAAAAATGTGAGGTCTTCAGCATGAGTTCCAAAACAACCCGTTACATTTCTGTCACACGATAAATCACAGAAATTTAAAGGTTGTTGATTCAAACAATTACCTAGGGATTACAATTCTGAACAATTGAAACTGGGACCAACACAAAATGTTGTCGGCAAAGCGAAGCAAAGACTGCGTCCTCTTCTGGGGTATCACCGTGCGACATGGGATCCTTACCAGATAGGATTTAAGGAGAAACGCGACAAAGTTCAAAGAAGGGAGCTCGTTTTGTATGATCGCGAAATACGGGAGAAGAGAGTTACTGATACGATACATGAGTTAGGGTGGTAATCTTTAAAACAAAGATGTTCATTGCTGTGAACCGTTTCACCAGATTTCATTCACCAACTTTCTCCTCCGAACGCGAAAATATTTTGTTTTCTCCCAACTACAGAGGGAGAAATAATCATCAAAATAAAGTAAGAGAAATCAGAGCTGGCACGGTGTTCATTTTTCCATATCCTATACAAGGACGGAACTGTAGAGTAATATGAAATACGCTCTATGCCTGACAGTTGAGGGCACTGCTGCCGGTTTTCGACGACGACGTGCAGAATGCTGCCGCCAATGCTGACCGAGAACATTAGTCGCCTAGAGCTGCGATGACACTGAGGTACTGTCACATAAACGTAAACGAAATCGTTTTACTTGATTGTTCGTAGCAGATGCGTGAAGCAGCTCTCAAAGCTCATTGCAGCTGTCGTGGCGAAACGGGCGATAGTAATTAATGTAAAATATTACAAGAGACAGAAAAATATTTTAGGGCTAATTTTCCCACACGAATTACACAGTTAAACATGTGTTGTCAGATTTTATTAAAATAAGGCCTCACTGATGATGACACAAAGTGCAAAAACATGTCTCGGAGGGAACAGTAACATAATAATATTTAGTGGTTTGCATAAACAGGTATAACTCAAATCCCACAACTTGCATAGTAACCCCATAAAGTTAAGTACCATCCAGCAGGTTCCACTTTCAATAGACTTCTTGTAGAAGTGAAAACTTTGAATGATAACCATGATGTTTTAAACCGTTGGGTCGAAAGGTTTCCTTGTAACACATTCCTCTAGTTCTGCATAGTAGTGCTTTACAGAAGTTTTGAGTCATTCGCTGTAATGTCATTCATTTCTAAAACAACAGCTACTATTCTGTTTTCTCGTTTGTTTTAAATGTTATCATCTTTCTACGAATTTTATAGTGCCTCAGTACATGAACGAATAACTTTGGTTCAGAAGGTCCCACAACAAATAAACAAATGAATAGAATTAGTGGGCAGTGTCACCAACACAATAACAATGGCACTGTAGAGATCTCCTCAATACCATCCTCACAGTAAGGGAACTACAATGATTGTACAATGTGTTATTGTGATTTTAGATTACCCAATTGGGGGAGTGAATGTGTCTGACTCCACTCATGTTGTTTCGCCTTTGCTGTGTACTGATTATGCGAGGGACATATATTTACAGTTAAAAGTAGGCTAAAAACAGGTAAATTTAAATACTAAAAGATGCTATGTCATGTCGAAGTAAATGTACTGTACAATGTGTGATGACGTTGGCAGTCTGACGTGGTGTTGTACAAGTTATTGCTGATGATCTTGCAATAAAGTTAGAGTGGTGTTGCGATATCATGATGCTGAGTGGTCTGAAGCGGTCAGTTCCTAAAAATTTTAAATGTATGTACTGTAGCATAACTGTGATATACGTAATTGTAGGTATGAGAAAGCCGGAGTTTACGTTGGTTCAAATGGCTCTGAGCACTATGGGACTTAACTTCTGAGGCCATCAGTCCCCTATAACTTAGAACTACTTAAACCTAACTAACCTAAGGACATCACACACATCCATGCCCGAGGCAGGATTCGAACCTGCGACCGTAGCGGTCGCGCGTTTCCAGACTATAGCGCCTAGAACCGCTCGGCAAAGCAGGCCGGCGGAGTCGTCGTGTCCTGACATAGGTGAGAGAGGGAGAAAAGGGGTTACTGGTCAGTCTGCGCTCCCGAATGGTACAGAGCAAAAGGCAGAAGGACAACTCACAGTGAAGGCATTTGTTTTCTTCTATCTGTGCCAACACTATTACAGGCATTTACTAGAAATGCAGGTGGTGAGACTTGGTAGGGAATTCGTTGTGGAGACTTGGACAAACAGGGTTTTGAAATATTTGTTTATTACAGACAGGACTAACTAATACACTAGAGGCTAGTGCTAGGGTTAGAAAAAGCATGAATAACACTGTTACAACAGAAGCCAGTGCAGAAGTCCCAGGAATGGATGCTAACCACAGTAGTAAATACTAGCAACATCTTAAGGCAACAACTTAGTTGCAAAACAAAACATACTGAATGTGACCCTGTTCACTGAGGCACTCCAAGTGAGAGAGCAGAGCTGGACCGAGGCTGGAGTCGACGGACGCGGATTCGGCGCCCAGATCGTCTGACTGAGAACTCCGCCAAAATGCGGAATCTAGGGGTTTTAAAGGGTCGCGTGGGGGCACTGTTTTTCCCACTTATAGCCACCCAGCCAATCCCGCAGGTCTCTTGCAGGCGCCTGCCAATCACGGTTTAGTTAGGTCCCCTGTACTGCTCCAAAGGCGAGGATGTTAATGCAGTTGTACTAACTAAGTCTGCATTTGTTATCAACATTGTTCAGCTGAAAGCTAAACGTAACTGCTCTGCCAAATAAGGCTTGCAACATTATTGTTATACGTCATTTAGCCCCGCCCCACGGGCTCCCCGGAGTAGGCACAGCTAGGTCAACAGTTTTTTGGCATTTTCGCTCTCTTTCTAACCCTTGTTTGCCTACTGACGTTGCTGTTCTCAGGGCTGGTATCAAGCTGGCTTCATACGCCAGTATGTGCCTGTTCAATGGTGACATCCTACCACAGCGTCTAGACGACATATGAAGTTACAGGTTAATTCCTTGAAGAGTAACTAACGCCCTGGGTCCGCGTCTGGGGCGTCTGCATTTCCGCCAGGCTCTCCCCTTACGGTTTACTTCATGTAACAATATCTCTCCTACTTTCGTCTGCCCTCAGCATCGTCTCTGGTTCCGCGCCTTGGAGCGCCTGTCCTCCTTTCTCACAGCTTCAAGATAACACTACAGTAGCAAGGAATAATCAATATATTACAGAGTGTGGTGGCTGTGATAGGATATCCAACGTGTAGAGGTGAAGAAAAGATGCAACAAACAGGTTAGCGACTCTGGATCGACGATCAGCAGTCAGATAACGATTATATTTTTCCAGTTTTCTGGAGGTGCCGCGTTTAAAATGTAAGCTGAGAGCAGCAATAGCAAGAGACGACCATCGCATTCCCCAGACCTAGTGATAATCAAAGCAAGGCAGTGGGAGCTAACCTACCTTTTCGGGATCTCCAGGGAGTAATCGCGATAGACCACTCTCGCAAAGGACTTAGCCCCTATTGTGGTTCATAACTTCATCGTTTAAAACAACATTTAATTGATAAATGATAAATATTGACACAAAAAGAAGAGCAATCAATATGTCGATCACCGGTAAATATGCAAATGATTAGAGTTGCAATTTTCTGTGACAGGTAGAACGTTCTCCAGAGTGCATTAGTGTTGTTCGTGTTTAGTGCTGTTACCATACGTGGTTGTCCGCCCCCGGTAGCTGAATGGTCAGCATGACGGATTGTCAGTCCTCTGGGCCCGGGTTCGATTCCCGGCTGGGTCGGGGAATTTTCTCCACCCAGGGACTGGGTGTTGTGCTGTCCTCATCATCATCCTATCATCATCATCGACTGCAGGTCGCCGAAGTGGCGTCAAATTGAGAGACCGGCACCCGGCGAACGGCCTGCCCGACGGGGGAGCCGTAGCCATACGATTAAATAAAAATAAACCATACCTCGTGGGACATGTAAGGGACATGAACAGCATCAGATGCAAAAGATACAGAGATGCGACGTACACACGAGAGACAGCGTTACCAGCACCAGACAGAGTTTGAAAGGGGCCTTATTTTGGGTCTTCATTTGGCCGTTTTTGATCGTGAAATATCCAAATTTGTGGGGAATTCGGTTGTGACAGTGTCCCTGTGTTGGACTGCGCACGAACTTGTAGGTAGGCATACTCGTCCTTAAGGTTCCGATCGACCACGTCTGACCGTCACAAGGCACTAAACAGCGTCGCACTGTGGTCAGCGATGAATTACGGTTCCGTGCTATCCCGGATGACCATCATCGGCGAGTAACCCGGCAACCCGGGGTAGGTCTGATTCTGCCACTGTTTTGGAAAGCTCCAGCGGTGTTACTCCAGACGTTGTGCTGTAGGGAGCCCTCGGGTATGACTTCAGGTCACGGCTGGTCGTAAGGGAGGGAGCTCTGACTGCGTAACGATACATCATGACATCTTGCGTCCTCATTGTTATGTCTCACGTGACTGCATCGTGGTGCCATATTTCAACAGGAGATTGTTCGTCCACGCATGGAACATGTCTGTAAGAAATATCTGTGTCATGTTGAGGTACTCCCGTGACAGCAAGATTCCAAGACAGCCGCGATAGAGCATTATGTGGAATTAGTTCGCATGTGAGCTTCGTCCCTGCACCAGTAACTCAGATATCAAGTACCAATTACAGCAGTCGTGGACCAACTTGACTCAGCAGAATTTTTCTTCTTTAGGGCCAGCAGCATAATATATGTCTGATAACGACCTGCTTATTAGAGCAGATGCACCAAAATGCTGCTTATCTCTATTTACGACAGGCTGTTTCGGCATTATTGCCATTTTCAAGTTCCTGCAATGGCAATTTTGGTGAGAACAGGTATGGATGCCAATGTCATTTATAATAAAGTAGCTGATTTGTACTCACGTCTAGACTGATATGACGTCCATATTACGTCGTTAGCGGACTGTATTATAACTGTCACTGCTTTCGTAAGATAGAAAATGATGTCAAGATGTTGCAAATAGAATGTTAATTACAACGTGACAGCAGTTAAACAGTTCCACTCTTACAGCGCTATATACACACATCAAAAAATGTTTTACATCACCTCGGTTCCGAGAGCTTCGGAACCTGTACAGAAAATTGGGATAGAGATCAACATTAACTTCATTTCCGCCATTTTTATTGCTCATGAAAACCACACATTTCATGTTGCACCACCATACAGCGGGACATTCCGAGGTGGTGGTCCAGATTGCTGTACACACCGGTACCTGTAATACCCAGTAGCACGACCTCTTACATTCATGCATGCCTGTATTCGTCGTGGCATACTATCCACAAGTTCATCAAGGCGCTGTTGGTCCAGATTGTCCCACTCCTCAACGGCGATTCGGCGTAGAACCCCAGGGTGGTTGGTGGGTCACGTCGTCCATAAACAACCCTTTTCAATCTATCCCAGGCATGTTCGATAGGGTCCACGTCTGGAGAACATGCTGGCTACTCTAGTCGAGCGATGTCGTTATCCTGAAGGATGTCATTCACAAGATGTGCACGATGGGAGCGCGAATTGTCGTTCATGAAGACGAATGCCTCGTCAGTATGCTGCCGATATGATTGCACTATCGGTCGAGGATAGCATTCACGTATCGTACAGCCGTTACGGCGCCTTCAATGACCACCAGCGGCGTACGTCGGCCCCACATAATGCCACCCCAAAACAGCAATGAACCTCCACCTTGCTGCAATCGCAGGACAGTGTGTCTAAGGCGTACAGCCTGACCGGGTTGCCTCCAGACAAGTCTCTGACAATTGCCTGGTTCAAGGCATATGTGACACTCATCGGTGAAGAGTACGTGATGCCAATCCCGAACGGTTCATTCGGCATGTTGCTGAGAACATCTATACCGCACTGCATGGTGTCGGGGTTGCAAAGATGGACCTTGCCATGGACGTTGGGAGTGAAGTTGCGCATCATGCAGCCCATTGCGCACAGTTTGAGTCGTAACACGGCGTCCTGTGGCTGCACGAAAAGCATTATTCAACACGGTGGCGTTGCTGTCAGGGTTCCTCCGAGCCATAATCCGTAGGTAGCGGTCATCCATTGCCCCTGGGCGGCCTGAACAAGACATGTCATCGACAGTTCCTGTCTCTCTGTATCTCCTCCACGTCCGAACAACATCGCTTTGGTTCACTCAGAGACGCCAGGGCACTTCCCTTGTTGAAAGCCCTTCCTGGCACAAAGTAGTAACAATGCGGACGCGATCGAACCGCGGTATTGACCGTCTAGGCATGGTTGAACTACAGAGAACAAGAGCCATTCCTGGTGGAATGACTGGAAGTGATCGGCTGTCGGACCCCCTCCGTCTAATAGGCGCTGCTCATGCATGGTTGTTTACCTCTTTGGGCGGGTTTAGTGACATCTCTCAACAGTCAAAGGGACTGTCTCTGCGATACAACATCCACAGTCAAGGTCTATGTTCAGGAGTTCTAGGAACCGGCCTGATGGAAAACTTTTTTATGTGTGTATTTACAAAGTCGTTCAGATGAACAGCGATAGTATTTTATTAATTAAAATTTGGTACTGTTGTCTTAGGTTGTTGCATATGTTACTTCGATTTATCCATTTTCGTGTTCTAAAATTTTAATAAGGTTTTTGAGGTAGTACTTGTGCCTAAATTCTGTGTGCTATTATCTCAAAAACTTTATTGAACTTCTAGAACACGAAAATGGATCAACCGGAAGTAACATATGCAACAACCAAGGACAATCGCAACAAATTTAGTTACTAAAATAATATCGCAGTTCATCTGCACGATTTTTCTAAACATACAGCGTAGTAAGGGTGGAACTGTCTAACTGCTGTCACGTCGTAATTAACATTTGATTTTCAATATCGTGACGTCATTTACCACCATATTAAAGCAGTGACAGTTATAAAACAGCCCACTAACGACGTAATATGGACATCACATCAATCTAGACGTGAGTACAAATCAGCTACTTTAATACAAATGGCACTGGCATCCATAGCTGTTATCACCAAAATTGTAATTGCAGTTACTTGAAAATGGCGATAAAGCCAAAGCAGTTTGTTGTAAATAAAGATTACTTATTATAAGCAGCTATTTGCTGCATCTACTCTAATAATGTTGTAGTTATCTGACTCAAGGGAGGCTACAACCGCTTTATGACAGCCTTTCCAACTGAATCAGTGAATGCATCTAGGCCAGAGAGTGTGCAACATCATAGTGATAAGTGGGCTCATGCTGCCAAGTTTTTTGTAAATTTGACTCTATTTTGCAATCGCTCAAATAACATCAGATACCATCTCAAGTGAAGTTTCAATTTGTTTCCTCCTCCCCTTCTGGGTGATACAGCGTTTTTGCCCGGCAGTACACCTACCAGAGTAACGGAGAACTGAGTAACGAAGACTTTTGCAAAATTTGACAAAAGTTTCTTCTTTTGTTACATCACAAGGGCAAGTATGTGGCAGAAGATTGGGGCTATGTTTGTTGCAAAGCAGGTGTATTAATTTGTCCTTTATGTTGTCCTTCCCCTAAAAATTTTATTTTTATTTTCTTTCATGCAAATATTTTCAGTAGTCTTATTTTTACGAGAATGTGTGCAATACCAAAAAACTCAAATACTATCTCAGGACATAGCCAACTTGACTTCATTACTGGTTACATTCATTTGGTCAATTAGAAGCCTTTGACGTAATTAGATTACCTAGAAACTGTGCTAATTGCAAAATACTGATAGTATAAAACTTTGTTATCATTGTTCCTATGTAAACATGTGCTCAACTGCTAACTTCCAGATAAAATAAATCAAAAGTATATATAGATAACCGATAATGCTAGAAATATGTTAGTAAATTTTGCCTTCATTTAGATTCACAGTAATTAGCAGTTTTTGTTACTGAAATAGAATACCATAATTTGGCAGACTAGACAGTATAATCCAATAGTAGTTACCGTTTTATCTAAAAGTCCTCAGTCAAACAAATCTTATTCCGCTGTCAGTTTTCCAGAAATATAAATCTTTAATTGTAGTTTGCAAAAAGACAGCAAACAATAATGGCTGGATATATTACTAATTATTGAAATCCTGTAAAAGAAGAGGCTGCTGGAAGCTATTTCAGTCAGTCTCCGGCAGCTTATGAAACGATCAAAACCTGCGTCTGAAAACGTACCGCGAACGAATCAGCGCAAATTGCAACTCATCCAACGTGCCCAGTTTCATCTAAATTTCGCATGCTGGAGATCTTTCTGTAATTCAATGGCTGTTTATCAATGACTGACTGTGAATTGTGTTAATCTTTAACAACGCTTACTGTGACAACAGCATCCGACTGTGAATTGTGTTATTTCCAGATGATATTATTTTACCGTGCACATCTACTTGTAAGGACAGTGCAATCGGGGAACACAATAATGATTTACTTGCCACATGCATGCTTTTGGCTCACTTCAGTGTCAAACACTGAATATTGGACATCAACAGAATGCAGTATGTGGCGTGTCCTTTATGAGACTTGAACTGACCATAAACAGTAGGTTGTTTAACATTAATATCAAAGTGCAGTTAAAGTGTATTCGACTGTAAACCTGGTGTAGATATCATCATTTGGAATAGGCTACTTTCGTCAGCGGATTTTCAGCCAGAGCCAGCGGAGGCGCAGCTCCCTGAAGCATATCAGCACGTGTAAATAGGGTAATGTTACATGTTGACAAATGAAATGTTTAAGAAAATGATATCCCGTACTGATTTTTATCAACGTTATGCATCTATCCGTGTACATCCAGTTAGTGGAACAGAGATCTGCGGCGGAAGGCTTTTCAGTATTCTGAAGTTTTGAACGTAACGTCTCGCAATCCGTTCGTAATTGTTTGAAGCCTCTTGCTAATACGTAAAACGAACCGGATGAGGGTCTCACATCGTAACTGTTTCAACACCGCTCCTCCAACATTTCATATTCAAGCAGAAGCAAATACTTGACTTAACTGTTCCAACGTAACTGTAAAATGGTACGCTTTTAGTATATCTACATCGTGGTTGGACTGTGGATTAGAACAGATATAAGCTAAAAGAGAACCAAGACTAACTGATATCTAATACGACGAATCAAAAAATATCTACAGACGGAAAATCTTTTAACTGTTAGTAAGTGACAACGAATCAAATTTCTGCATGCTTCTTGTGTGTTCAGTCTTAAAATTACTAAAACTCACTGTGCTGTAATCCAGTAGTACAGATGACATTCGCGCTAATTCGACCATTGTGATAAAAACCTTATCTCGAAACTTAATATTAGTTTCCCGTCTATTACGAAGCGTTCAGTTCCTTAAAAAAGAGATGCAAGAAATTTTTAACAAATGTGGATAAAATTTTGACGAAGTCATATATGGATATTCCCGTCAGTGGGGGGTGACATGCATGAAACTTTACAATATATTCAATATCTAGTGTTTCGTTCATATAGCTTTTTAAAACTGTCCTTACAAGGAACAACTACAATTATATTAAAAATGTCAGTTTCAGCACTCATTTCATATGACTGATATTTACTGGATGCTGGTTACCAGGACCGTAACGTGGCGAGAAAGCGTCCAACCCTCCCCCCGCCCCCTTCCCTATCCCTCCCCAAGGGCGCAGGCACAGAGGAGCGAAAAAACTGACCAGAAAGAAAACAAAAAAAAGAAGAACCGAAAGAGACTTTAAGAATTAACACAGAAGGGTATGCGTATTGCCCTACACCAGCCGTTTCCCATCTTCTGCCTACGAGACATAGTCTTTCTCTCGACCTGAAAGGAAACGCAATAGTTACCACCTCATCATTTCAATTTCCTACGGTATTGTAGGATCCCAAAAGTCGACGAGCGGGTGATTTAGCTAATACACCAATAAGCCTTCTGTTGCTGATAAATAATACTATGAGAGCACATAAAGACAGCTGCAGTTTGTTAATTAGTGAATGCAGTTGCAGCGAATCAAAAATAAAATCTGATTAAGGTCGAGTATGGGACAAAGCACACTGTCAAATTTAGCTATCTTTCCGATCGCATAGGACACAGAAACTAAAATTTACTTCAGTGAGTTAATGAACTACGCTCAAAGCTAGGAAATGAAAAATAAAATTATAATATAAAAACTTCCAGGCATGGGCACTTTTTCAGATCATAATTACAGTCCTTTTTCTTTTATTTCCGACTAACATTTTAGAAGGAAAATAAGATATATTGCTTAGTGTGTGTCATACTAAGACCAATGTACCGTAGCTGTCATAAACAATGGCATACATATTTTGTTTTACTTTCATTTTTTTAATTTATTTTCTACCATTTATAACTTATTTAATACAATCACACATTTCATTTGCTATGTGCGATATTTTTCAACATACTTCATTTAAGTGATATTTAGCAGTATCTAGTAATTTTTATTAAGCTTACTAATAAAATAAAAAAATTTGATAAATCTGCATGGCACAGATTTCTGCCAGGGGCGCAGTATCACCGCGGCACGCTTCTGTGCTTGTTACAAATAATGACATTTCTGTTGACAAGAGAAATTCTACAAGTCTGGTGAAGAACTAAGGTTATGTTTCACTCGTGTTTCTACAATTACAAGTAACAGTACTGTAATCTTGTCAACGTTCCAGTCGAATTGTGGTAACACCGTTGAAAAATAGAGGTTTTGTTAAAACTGCAAGTATATGTCATTTATTTCTTAGTGTACTCATGAAAAATAACAGCTGCAGAAGAGAAAAAAATTTCTCCCCGGCCGGGAATCGAACCCGGGTCTCCCGCGTGACAGGCGGGGATACTAACCACTATACTACCGAGGACTGTGCACATGACGTTCTTCACAAGTTGTTATATACAGGGGCTTCTGAGGTAATGGTGCGGTACTTTGTGTGTTTCTTAATTCTTAAGAGAATCCAGCGTTATTACGACCAGAAATAACAAACTTCAAGTTCTCGAAAGAAATTGCTGTGTAAATACGATGGATCCACGTATTGTCTGACATTCCCTGCTGGTATGAATTCTTCAAATGTGAACATTTTTAGTTACGCTTTACCGTGACTGTTACCGACAACGAATTAAACAAATTTACTGTTAACTTTCACTGTCACTTTATTTATAAGCCATGTTTCAGAGGTTTAAATCGCCATCATCTAGATTTATGTGAATTAAAACATGTACGTGTTGTGTTACGACCTTCGGGTAGCATACGGCATTGTCTCGATTGGCCACAGACTCCTATAAAACAGTGCCACGTGGTAGAAAAATCCCAAAGACATACCACAACACATAGATCTCGTTTTAACCCACATAAATCCAATAAATCCAATTGATGATGAAGATTTAAACCTTTGAAATGCGTCAGGGAAAGAAGTAAATTGTGAAGTAACAGTAAACTTGTGTCATTCGATGGTATGAATTCTTTATCACTTCCTTTTACAACGAAATTTCACCGTCTGAGTTTATAGAATAACGTTTCTTTGATTTTTTAAAGTATATGTTGTTTAAGATAACAGGATGTCATAACTTTTTTACATAGCAATTACTGCAACGAACTAAAAGTATTAATGTTTAGCAAGCTTCTCTACTACTTCACAAAGATTAACCTTCTTCATCTTGCGGTGGGATATCTCCCAGTTCCCTAATAGTGAGATGTATGAGGTTCCTGGAGCTTTTGCTTCAACGAAAGTGAATAGATGTTGTGTTCTTCTATTCTTTTTAAGGCAAGTACAAAAGGTGGTGTGGATATAAGATGACGATTTTCAGATTTTTATGGAAAATTGTTGCTTGAAGTTTTTTCATTAATTTGACGTATGTTTCGTTGATTTTTGGGTGACTAAGTATTTTTAATTTATTTTGAAATAATTTACTGAACATGTAATTTCTATAGGTTTTGTGAGCACCTGTTCAGTTACGATAAGATACCTCGGAAACAGCTTGCTCTAGAAGGCGGTGATTTATGTTGATTAGTACTAAACATTCTGCTCCATAGACTGGCTACACTGGTGGCTGTGATATCACTTCCTGTTTGTGGTATAATGCATGGTAACATTCACCTTTAGTAAAGGTGCATTACATCTTTTGTTGTGTATACTTGAAATTGTTGCTCACTGAGTTGTGTTTCAGTCTTTAATATGATTCTACCAAACAGAAAATTTAAGAAGAGAAGAGATGAGGGAAATGGATTCTACAGGACATGTCTTGTTGGAAATTTACATCCAGAGAATGAGATTAGCACAAGCAATACTGAACGAAGTTCTTCACCACCAAGTGCTTTCAAGAAGAAGCTTGTGAACAGTAATGAAGCGTATAGTGAAACCAGTGCCTGTGATATCAGTTTAATATTAAGTTTAACTGTATGAAAAACAGTGTTTCATCAAACTACATGCTGTGATTTGTGTGGTAGAGAACTAATAGTTTCTGAAAATGTCTTCAAAACGAACGATGTAGTTCTTAGTTTGGAAATCTCTCGTTCGAGCTGTGAGAGTAAGAAAGAATTTTGGACACCGCAAGAATGTAGAAACAGTACTTTTTGAGATGAATATCAGACATTTCTATGGGCTGAGATGCATCGGTAAAGACCTAAGGGCTTTGATAACTTCGTGTGCTCTTATGAATCTGTCAAACTCCCCTACTAATGTTTCAAGATACAAGATGCTTTAGGGGGAAACAGTAAACATCGAATTAAATTTGCAGCAATGAAACCAGTTGAAGAAAATTATGGAAACAACGACATTTGCTTATCGTTTGATGGATCATGGCCGAAACGGCCCATGAATCTAAAAATTCTTGTGCAGCTTCTGTAAGTATTGATACAGCTGTGAAGATCTTTCAGCGCCCTCAAAAACAACACAGTGTTCGCTATGCTAAATTCAAATATGATGGTGATTCCAGTTCATTAAAATCAGTAATTGGCAGTAGGCCATTTGACGACCCAACATCGCAAAAGTTACAATTCGTCTGTTGTGTGCGGAAGCAAATGGGTACCCAACTATGTAAAAACATGCAGAATTTTTCCAGCAAAATGTTTGAAGGTGGCAAGACCATTAGAGGATGTTTGACTGACAAAACAATCAATTATTAAATGAATACTACGGCCAAGCTGTCAGAAAGAATACAAACAGCCTGGAATGAATGAGAAATGCAGTTTGGGCAACGTTTTTCCACAAGATGTCAAGTGATGGGAAGCCACAGCACAACTTGTATTCAATTGGCTGGTGTAAACAACGCAAAGCTGTCAGTAGGAACCGAATGTACCCATAGAAAAACCTGCCCTGAAGCTGCTGGAACAATAACAAAGCCAGTATAAAGTGATCTAGCGCACCCAGATCTTCAGAAAAAATGCCTCACAGAAAAAAACCATAAATGTAAAGGAGTCTTTCGACAATGTCGTATGGAGCAGGGTGCCAAGAAACGTATTTTTGGCTTTGAAAACATTGAAGAATGGGGTCAGTGACGCTGTGGTCACCTTAAGTGATGCAAATGCAGGTAGAACAAAGGTTCTGAAGCAATCTGGAATTAAGTCTGCAAGCCTACAAGAACTGGATAAACAACGAACCTCCGAAGCAGAAATTATGATAAACATACAACACAAGCTGCAGCATCCGTCAAATGGTGAAACAGATTGCATCTGGTTGATACAGATTACAGAGCTGGAGAGTTTTAGGCTGTCTCTTCATTCAGTAGTGAGTTTTCCTTTACTTCAACTTCCAAGTGCAATTTCTGGAAACTACTTTTTTCGCAAATGTTTCCCATATCTCAGAAATTACTTTAGCCTACGCTCTAAAATTTTCACCTCTCATTTACAGCGGTATTATGTTTATATGGATCTACAGTGATACAGATAGCACTCCAAGTTTGATCATAAAATATATTTTTTTCAAAAATTACATACATTTTTAAGACCTTCACTAAAAAATTCATATCTCGATTCCCAAAAAAGTCGATACTGGATAGCACATCAGTGAACGTATAAGATATGACTCTATTTCCTGGCAAAGCTTTTTTCTCCCCTACAATAGTTCCTGATAATACAAGATATAAATATGTGAAATTTAACAGTATCAGGATAGTGCATTGATATTCCCCTTAAATAAAAGCCTTTTTACATTTTAAGTGGCTTAAACTTGTTTACTTGTTCGATAAAATTCGCAGCTAATAAATGACACCCACAAATTCACACGGTGGTTGTAGTGTCATCCCCTTCTGACATCACCAAACTCCCTAGAAACAAAGGTCTCGTAAGTATTGCGTACAAGCATAACTGTTATAATCACAGAAAGAAGGATTACCACTTTCACCTATTCAGGCACCTTACAACTGGAGTTGATCTCTGTGAGCTTACAGCCGAGAACGGCGTTGCATTGTGGATTGTGACAGCAATTACTCATCGTGTACCTGGTTAGTCATCAGTACAACAGGTGTAATTTTACACATATGTACTTGCACACACACACACATTATATACTTACTTATCGCGAATGGACCCAGAAGGATCACGCAAAGCTTTCTGACGTCGTTTCTTCCATACTTCTTTCATTCGTTCTCCATGTTTTCTTTTTCTTTCTTCTGTCCATTTTGTTCCTGGTCTCTTTAGTGCTTCCTTCTCCGACAATACAATCCACTTTTCCACCTTATTTCTAAAAGTTTTTCTATCTTTGACATCTTTAAGTTCAATATTTGCTTTTTGTAAATCTAATTTTACTTGGCTAATCCATGGTGTTGTTGATTTGACTTTTTCTATGTAAGTGAGAATTCTGTTGGTGAGTCGTGTGGGGGGAAGTCTAGTGACATGTCCATAAAATTTTAATCTTCGCCTTCTTATGTCTGCTGCCAGGTTTGATATAGTTTCTGTGGTTCTTCTTGATTGTATCCGGTATCCTTCTTCTGTTAATTTTGGACCTAAAATCTTTCTCATAATTTTGCGTTCTTCTTTTAGTATTTTTTTCTAAATCACATTTTGTGTGGAGTGTGAGCGTTTCACTAGCATATAGTGCTGCTGGCTTAATTACTGCGCAGTAGTGTCTGATTTTTGTGTTCGAGGTGATGCATTTTTTACTGTATATTTCATGTGTCATACCATATGCTCTCTTCATTTTCTGTTGTCTGATCTTCTGTGCAACTTTCTCTCCTCCGGTTGGCTCCAAAATTTCACCTAGGTATTTAAAATGTTTTACTCTATTTATTTTTCCATATTTTGTGTTCAAACTGTGTATATGGAATTTCGTACAGAAAAATTCTGTCTTTTGAAACGAAATTTGTAAACCTACTTTATCCGCGCATTCCTTAAGGATCTCTATTTGTTTGGTGGCGATTTCTTCATCATCTGCAAGTATGGCCAAGTCGTTCGCGAATGCTAAACAAGATATCTCCACGTTGTCTTTGGTTCTACCAAGATGGATTGGTTTCCAGTAGGATTGATTTTTTAATTCTTTTTCCCATTCCTTAATGACTTTATCCAGGACTATATTAAACAGAAGTGGAGATAGCCCGTCACCTTGACGTACTCCAGTTTTTATGAGAAAAGGTTCAGAGATTTCTCCCCTGAATTTAACTTTAGATACAGTGTCTGTCAGTGATTCTTTGATAAGCCTTAGTGTTTTGGAGTCAAGTCCAAGTTCCTCTAAAATGTTAAACAAAGATTGCCGGTCAACTGAGTCATAGGCTTTCTTAAAATCTACAAATGTACAAATTATGGGGGCATTTCTAATTGCTTTGTGTTTTAATATTGTCTTTAAATTAAATATTTGTTCTATGCATGAGCGACCGGGGCGGAAGCCTGCTTGATAATCACCAATTTGGCGTTCCAGCTGCTCTTGTGTTCTTTTCAGCAGGCATGTTGAGAGAATTTTGTAGGTGACTTGTAAAAGTGAGATTCCCCTGTAGTTATTGACATTTGTTCTGTCTCCTTTTTTATGTAGCGGGTGAATAAGGGCACATTTCCAATCCTCTGGTAATTTTTCTGTTTCCCATATTTTTGTTATTATTTTTGTGAGCTCTTGCAACGTCTTTGGTCCTAGGTTTTTTAATAGCTCTGCAACAATGCCATCTTCGCCAGATGTTCTATTATTTTTTAAGTTTTTAATGTGACATTTGATTTCTTCCTGTGTTGGTGGTAATGAATCCGGTTGAGCGTTGGCACTGATTTCTTTGGGAAACCTTAAACTAGGTTCTGGGCAATTTAGTAGGTTAGATAAATATTGAGCCAATACTTGACAGTTTTCCTGGTTTGTTAGGGCTAATTTACCATCAGGTTTTCTGA
The DNA here is from genome assembly GCF_023864345.2 of Schistocerca serialis cubense. Lineage (NCBI taxonomy): Eukaryota > Metazoa > Arthropoda > Insecta > Orthoptera > Acrididae > Schistocerca > Schistocerca serialis. The sequence goes on along the minus strand of NC_064643.1, from coordinate 373,223,944 downwards.
AACATAAATTTTGAGGGATATATCCTCGTATTTTATCTGCGAAAGTTCTGTAGAAGTCTCTTGTATTATAGTTTTGGAAATTTTCTTCTATGGCATCCAGTTGTGCCTTTGTGTACTTCCTTTTTGCTTGCCTAATGGATTTTGAAACCTGTTTTCTAACCTCGTTAAATAAATGTAGATTTTCTTGTGATTTTTTACTGTTATATTCTTGAAATGCCTTTTTTCTCCTTTTCAATGCATTTTCACAGTCTGAATCCCACCAAGGGTGTTTGAATATCTTTTTCAAGGGAATAGTTTCCTTAGCTATTCGCGTGATTTTAGAATGAAATTCTTCCCATGTGTTTGCCTTTTCCTTCTCCCATTCTTCTTTTACTTTAGATTCTTTAATCTTCTTGGTGTCATATTTCGGTATTTCTGTTTTCTTCTGATGACTTCTTCGTGCTGTAAACTTGATTTTAATTCTAGTTAGGTAATGGTCTGAATCAATGTTTGCTCCTCTGCGTACTTGGACGTCGTAAATTTCTTTTTGTACTGGGTATGAAATCGCCACATGATCTATTTGAAACTCGCCAATTTGTTGTATAGGAGATCTTCATGTCTTTTGTTTTCTTGGACATTTTCTTAGAGATGTTGACATTATCTTCAGGTTATTCTGCTTACATAGTTCGACGAGCCTTGTACCATTTTTATTGGTAAATTTATGTGCAGGATATTTGCCTACGGTTTTTTGGTGGATTTTCTCTCTACCAATTTGGGCATTAAAATCGCCGAGTAGAACTTTTGTATCATCTTTTGGAATCTTGGCCATTATATTCTCCAAATTTTCCCAGAACTTTTCTGTTTCTACGGGGTTTTTCTTGTTGTCTCCGTTTGTGGGAGCATGAACATTAACCATTGTGTATGTTTTGTTGGCACATTGTAAGCGCATCGTCATTATCCTATTATTTACGGGAGTAACTTCCTTGATGGAGCTGAGCACGCTCTTGTGTATGATAAACGCCATCCCGAGATGGGGGGCTCCTCTTCCGATTCGTTTATCCGTCTTGCTCTTAAAGATGCGATAGTTGCCATAATCTGATGTTTCTTCATCTGTAAAACGTGTCTCCTGTAAAGCTAGTATTACTATCTTTTGCTTTTCAAGTTCTGTTGTAAGGTTTAGAAGTTTTCCTGGTTGGATTAATGTATTTATGTTAAAGGTTCCAATGTATGTAGGTGTTTTAAGTGGAAGTTTGCCAGAGAGCTCCGACTTTCTCTGGTGTAATCGTGTAAGTCCAGGTTCCCCAGAATCCGAATTCCTGGTTGCCATCTGTTGATGGGTGGATTGGTTACCACCTGGGGTAATGTTGTTATTACTTGCACGAGTCATACTTGCTTGTAATCAAGTTGGTCCAGTGTTTCCACTGGGTGTTTAGAACCAGGGATTGTTAGTTCCTGGCGCATTATGACCAGCCGCACATTGTGTGAACAGACGCTGACCAGGATGCCGATGGTTCCCACTTCAGACGCGTCCTGGATTTGGGTGTTGACAGTGCTTATTGTAATGGCGGCACTTACTCGCCATGACACAGCAACGTCTTCGGGTTCTGTGGTTTTTGAATGAGTGTGACCCTTGCCAAAAGTCACCCTCCCACACCCTCGTGATGCTGCCGCCTCGGTCCGGGACTGCTTATTTGGGTTTCCCCTTATTCGCAGCTGTCCACCATATCTGATGGATCGTTCGCTATCCGCCACCTGCGACCCGCCCTGTACCTGTATATATATATATATATATATATATATATATATATATATATATATATATATATATATATATATATATACCGATATCGAGGAGGATCCTTAATGAAGTGGGTAGGGCTTATGTTGACCACACCTCTTCATGAAATTGTGCAGGTGAATCGGCCAGATTTAACTGCTGCGTATTGACGAACGATAATGCTCGACCACAAAGAGCATAGTTAGTTGATATTTTCTTGGAAATGGAAGATATTGCACCTGCAGTTGCTTGGTTGATTTGGGGTAAGGGGACCAAACAGTGAGGTCATCGATCCCATAGGATTAGGAAAAAATTTTGCCATGCCCTTTCAAAGGAACCATTCCAGCATGTGCCTGATGCGATTAGGGAAACCACAGAAAACCTAAATCAGGATGTCCGAACGCGGGTTTGAACCGTCGTCCTCCCGAATGTGAGTCCAGTGTGCTAACCACTGCGTCACCTCTCTCGGCCTGCATGTATAGAATGTTTCTGCTCGCTCTCCCGATTTGAATCCCATAGAGCGTGTCTGGGATGCACTAGGGAGACAGGATGCATCACGTCAGCATCCACCAACCACTCTAAAAGACTTGCTAGCAGCTCTGCAGAAAAAGGGGCGTTCTTTCCTCAACATGAGACTGATGACATCACTCGCAGCATGTCCTGTGGTTGTCAGGCCTGCGTTGCAGCCGGACGTGGTAGCACCCCATGCTGAGCACATTAACCAGTTGCCAGAATGTGCGTACAAATCCGTTAAGATGGGAAAAAACGAAGAGCATTTTTGTCTACCGTTATGGATCTTGCATTTATTTACATCCTGTGTTCTTTACATTGTTTCTTCTTTACTATCACCTGTTTAAACTGTTTTGTAGCAAAATAAATGCATCCTTGCAAAATTTCCGTTTGCTGTTTTAATTATGGACGCCAGTGCGTATAAAGACGTATACTTACGATCACACTCTTTGTTGATTAGTGATGCTGGTTGAGTCATTACAAATCAGCCACCTCCCACATAAGTTCCTTTTAATTTCATCAAGAGATCTACAGTTTCAACATCCATCAGCAGTGACACCATGCTGCAATAAGAAAACATGGATCATGTTTATACAAGAACAAGCACACTTTTCCAGATACAGACCTGCAATATTGTCACAAGGACATCTGCTCCACTCATCCTATAACCAGAGAAATTCTTCACAGTTGCAGCTGCTGATTACCAGAGTAACACTGAAGTGAATGCATGATGTAGAGTGTGTTTTATTTGTACTCTCGGAGGGCAACAAGTGGAGGGATACGGGGCAGGATGCAATCTTGTGTTGGTGGGTCTACAATCCATCCAGACAGCCAATAGAATAATTTTCTGCCATTTATTAGCCAATAGGAGAAGAAATGGAATGATAATGCAACTGTCTTGAGAGGTACTGAATTGACTCTCTGGATCCATTATTCAGGTGCGCTGGAGGAGGATGGATAGTGCACTTATGCCCTTACAAGCCATTTTCACATACATTAAAGATTTTCCTGAAGCCCTTAGTGTTTCTGTCAGGAGCTGGTGTGAGACTTCTTTTGTGTATTAATTGAACTCACTATCTGCTTGCAGTACACAGAGTGCACATGCCTTGCGGCAAGAGGTGGGCCAAGGGAGGTGATAGGTGGTGTTTGTTTATATAAGGACCATAAATCACTATGCCAGAATGCAGTCAGTTCCCTTACCAATGTTAGGGCAGGCGAGAGCTGCAGAAAATCACCAAAGGTGAGTGAAAATTCTACTGTAGGCAATAAACACCACTGCCGCAACTTCATGCACCTTCAAAGGCCGCCTCGATTTCGTGAGCTCTTAGTCAACCCACAAGATAGTTTGACATCTATACCTTTCAGTCAGTCAACCTCAGAAGCAGAATGCAGGTGTTTTCATCGACCATTTCCTGCTCCCTCTAATAGCATTCCTCAGCAAACTGCGGTTCCCGCCTAGACTTTTCAATGAGTCGATTTCCATCAAGTGCTGGTAGATACATGCCATCATGAGAAAGTCTATAAGACTTTTCAAAATGGGTCTCGGCCACAATACATGTAAAACCATTACAGACTTGGTCCATTATCTCCAGGACCAACAAGAGCCCAATCCAGTGGATGTAGGAAACAGCACCGACGTTCACAATAGCGTACAGGTAAGTCCAGACATAACATGTTATACCTTGGAGCACTCCCAAAGTTATGCTGTCTAATCAATAATATCCAGACGCCTATTAGTGGACATCGACATGGCATGCGTCTTCATTTCGCCTTTATGATGTTTTGAACTCTGCTGGTAACACTTTCAATGCAATGTCTGAATATCTGTGGAGAAATGGCAGCCCATCGTTCCTCAACAGCCGAAACCAGATGAGGTAGTGATATACGATACTAGGGTCTGGAGCGAATTCGACGTTCTAACTCATCACAAAGGTGTTCCATTCGGTTCAGGTTGAGATTCTTGACAGACCAGTCCATTTCAGGAATTTCCAGAAACAATTTCTTTGTACTGCTTTATCGCAGGGTGCATCATCATCGTCTACGCACTGTTCCTAGGTTGTACAGAATCCTGTGAAATGAATTCGTATCCTTCTGTATTTAATTTTTTCTTAAGTGCAATAAGGTGACCACACTTCAACCAAGAAAAACACCGCCCAATTGTAGTACAACCTTCTACATATTTCGCTGTTCTCACTACACATGATGGCAGGTAACGTTCTTCCAAACCGTTCCACCACAGGGTGTAACGTGATTCATCACTCCCGATCACTCATTTCCAGCCATGCGCTGTTCATTGGCGTCGCTCTTTACACCTCAAGCAACGCTTAGCATTGACTACAGAAATGTGTGGCTGAAGAGGAGCCGCACGATTGCTGTTACCAGTTCTTTTTAACTCCCTATGCAGAGGCACTGTGATAACTGGACAGCTGGTAGCATCCTGAAGCTCACGAGTCATTCCTGCTGCTGATTTCATGAGATCTTTTACAACAATCGCCTTCCACAATCCTCGACAGTCTTTGCCCATCGGCCCATGAGTCGTGCCTGGTCTCGGTTTATCTGTGGCTGTTCCTTCACTTTTCTGCTTCACAAACACTTCATCAACAGTCGACCTGCGCAGCTCTAGAAGGGTTGGAATGTCCCCAATTTCGACTCTGCAGTGGAGTGTGCACTGATATGAAACTTCCTACCAGATTAAAACTGTGCACTGGGCTGTGACTCCAACACGGGACCTTTGTCTTTCACAGACAAGTGCTCTACCAATTGAGCTACTAAGTACGACTCTCGATCCATCCTAATAGCTCTTCTTCCGCCAGTGCCTCGCCTCCTACCTTCCAAACGTCACAGAAGTTCTCCCGCAAAACTTGCGGCACTAGTACGCCTGGAAGAAAGGATATTGTGTAGACATGGCTCAGTCACAGTCTGGGGGGATGTTTCCAGAACGAAATTTGCACTCTGTAGCTAAGCCATGTCTTCGCAGTACCCTTTGTTCCAGGAGTGCTAGTCCCGAAAGTTTCGGAGGAGCACTTCTGTGAAGTTTGGAAGGCGGGGGACGTAGTGTAAGTAGGCTGTTTGGGTTTTTATGTTGGTAACGCCACGTAGCGCTCTGTATGAAAATCACTGACTGTGCTGTGTGCAGTCTGTGGCTGGTTGGACTCATTGTTGGAATATTCGCTTGTGTAGTGTTGGGCAGTTGGATGTGAACAGCGCGTAGCGTTGGGCAGTTGGAGGTGAGCCGCCAGCAGTGGTGTATGTGGGAAGAGAGACGCCAGAGTTTTGAGAGCGGACGATCTGGACGTGTGTCCGTCAGAAACAGGAAATTTGTAAGACTGGATGTCATGAACTGATATATATATATATTATGACTTCTGAACACTATTATGGTAAATACATTGTTTTTTCTCTTTCAGAATCTTTCTTTTGCTAACTATGCCTATCAGTAGTTAGTGCCATCAGTAGTTAGAATCTGTTATTTAGCTGGCAGTATTGGCGCTCGCTGTATTGCAGTAGTTCGAGTAACGAAGATTTTTGTGAGGTAAGTGATTCATGAAAGCGTAAAGGTTATTGTTAGTCAGGGCCATTCTTTTGTAGGGATTATTGAAAGTCAGATTGCGTTGCGCTAAAATATTGTGTCAGTTTAGTCATGATCAGAATAAGTAAAGAGATAACTGTCTGAGTACGTTCAGTTTTGCTCAGCTGATGGTAAATCAAATAACGTAAGAGGATTACCAGCACCGTAATTCATAATTTTTCTAAGGCGACGTTACAGAGGTATTGGTCGAAGTACAGCTATGAGGGCAGGTCATGAGACGTGCTTGGGTAGCTCAACTGGTAGAGCACCTGTCTGCGATAGGCAAAGGACACAATTCAAATTTCGGTCCAGCACACTGTCGTAATCTGGCAGGAAGTTTCATGTGCCCTATGTATTTGTACCTCAGTCCACGTTCGGAGTCATTGATTTCTCCTGCCCGACCCATCCTGCAATTACTGCTCTACTGACTCGCTTTTATGCTGGTCCACCTCTCGTGGCTCTATTGGGCAATTCCGCATTATATGGGGTGTCCAAATACTTCTGATCACATGGTGTAGTTTTAGATTCATCTAAAAATGATTACCTCGAAAATTAGTGCATTTTTGACGCAAGAAACACAGTCTCTCAGTGTCAGGTTGCGAGCTCTTTAGGCTGCTCTGGCAGAATGACGCCTCGCTGCGTCGTTTGCGACGGTTGGCGGCGGCCTGGAGGACGCCTCCCGGGGCGCTGTGGCAAGGTCGCGGCGCGCCGCTAATGGATCCGTGTTTATGCAACAGCAAGTGGCCGACAGCGGCCGCCCACGGCCGCGGGCTGTGTACAGTACGAGTATGCCGCCCTCCCCCTGCCGGCTCTTTTTGCCCGTTTGCTCTCGCGTCCGTGAGAGCGTTCGCGCTCCAGACCGCGCTAGTCGGTGCGATGCGCTGAGCCGGCACCCGAAATAGCGGCATCGTTTCAAGGCTGCGCCCATTGTATGGAAAAGGCGATGTCGTGCCTCTACCCCACATTGCTGGCCGCCTGCGCACAGCTTTGCTTGCCGCCAAAGCTCTCTGGAGCTAACGAGCAGTAACGTATAGTAAGATGGCAAGAACTATGCCCCTTACATGAAGTCATTAAAGATCACATAACTCACGTTGAGTGAACAGTAGGGCTGAACACAAAATGACTGACAAGGCACAATGCATCTTGTAGAGGGTATAGTATGGATGTATTGGAATAATTAATGTCAGGTGATGGTTTTAAAGTAATTCACACGACATGAAAACTTTGTGCAAACGAGTTGATTTACTGGACGCTAGTTTACCCCAGGGAAGCATTTAGAGTGACCGTGGCCGGCTGGGGAACGGCGAAGGGAAGTGACAATAGGCAGCTTAGGGCGGCTCAAGCTCTGAGAAAGCGGTAACGTGGCGTGGCCTCCAGCCACCTTAAGATGAATGACAGTGAGTGGGTGGATGACCCCGACTCCATGCTGGTGTACCGGAAAACAGACGGAGAACTTGTAAGCCTGTTGACAAATGTCCGTCGTCCCATTTTCTGTGAAACATGCTACAAAGCCGAGCAAAGCTACGGTAGAGTGGTCAACAGAGGTCAAAATATGCTTGTTCGGGACTATAGCAACTTCACGCTGAATTCACGGTGCGCAGAGCCTGAAGTAAATCAGGTGAAGAGCGACAGCGTGAAATACGCTGGCCTCCAATGGGAACGTAGGACCAAGGAATTTCAAGTACTCTCCTAGGAGTCAGAATTCCAGAAAACTTGGTGTTTGTGCAGACGCTAACCTTGATGGGAGGCCTGGGGGGAGATAAATAGAAGAAGTTGAAAGGAAGGGAAATTTTGTGGGAATTTGTTCACTTCCCAGAGCAGGCATTGGTTGGCGCTGGGAAGCGACGCACAATTAACGCGACTTGCGCTGCAATTGGCGTAAGTGATTTTGCTGGAGGGGAAACCGAGGCAAAGAGCGAAGTGGCAAAAGTCTCAGTAGAGGTCTTCCGTTCCCAGCTTGCCTAGAGTGTGGACATGGTGTTCTCGACTCAGCTTGCCTGAGAAAGAGTGAGCATCTCTGCAGTTTAGGACTTAGCAAAGGGAACGATTGAGCTTGGAGATAGGATAGGAAATTTTGGTTCAGCTATGTACTGAGCAAGATAGCTAGGAGTGAATAGATGAGCGCAGCCTTGCAGCACCACGAGGTTGGCTGACGTCCACACAACGACGCTGCTCCGCCACGCTGTGATATTCCGCCCGCTCCAGCCACTGATTAATTTGTTGGATCACGTCAGCAAAGTTTCCACGAGGGTTTCATGGGCCGCGTATTGTAGAATTCTTCGTGCACTTCGCATTACGCCTGGGTCAGTAGATAGGAATTACTTTGAGTATCGCGCTTTACTCCACGCAAACGCAATTTATTACTACTGCTTGATAGGAGACTCTTGTAATGTCATGATTGAAGGTCTTGAGTTAAAATAAATTTGTGCTAATCGACTGCATCTGTTTTCAATCAAGTTGTTGAAATCCCAAGTCACTTTCTTAATTAATTTTATGTCCAACATTTGCATCTGGTGTTCAATAGCTGAATATAACATCAATGTGCACCCCTTTTTAATGAAAAGGGATCAATTCTGAATCAATTAATGTCAACACTGCCACCGCAGTTCAATTAGGAGTCACAGGGCCATATTACTTTTTTGCGTTATCCGATATTGCGGTAGTTTGCACTCTCTGTTGATCTGTTAGTCAATTAGTTGGGGTGAACACACGCCAAAACCAGCTAAGTGACGGGTGGGGTGTTACAGTATAACCTTGAAGACTATCCACAAGTTTACGAATTCTGAGTTTTTCGTGCGTACTGTCTCGCAATGCATAGCCTGGCAGTAGCAGGTTACTACGCTATGACTATGAGACCACAAGAAATGCACAGTGGCCACGAAGACTTAGCTACTACCTCGAAAAAGTAAAGTTACGTGATTAATTTCTCTGAGTAAATGTCCGCACCCTGGTACACATTGAAATCGTCGTGCCACAGTTCCATAGCACGCCACAAGAGGATACAAAACAAAATGGCGTGGCCCGTTGATAGAGCAGTGCATCTCTCTATTTGAAGGAAAACAACCATGCTTCAGGCCATGCTGGGTTGGTGGAAGAAACCCCGCAACAATACAATAGGTAGCGTAGTCGCTCCTATTGTGATCAAACAATCCTGAGTGATCACCTTTCTGTGAAGAACTGTGAATTGCAAAGAGAAGTGGAGGCCCTCGTGCTCGAAGACCTTTGTATCACAGTCGAGGCGACAGTGGAAAATCTGAAAATCAGTTTCCAGCACCTTTCACGACATTTTGAGCATGAGAAAGGTCACCGCTGGCAGGATTCCGTGCTTGCTCGGGCCCATTCAGAAAGCCCCGCCGAACTGAGGCAGCAGCGGTAATATTGAAGCTGTTCCGGCCAATCCAGATGACTTCTTTAGCCAAATAACCACCCTGGACAAGTGCTGAGTGTATCGCAATGATCTCGAGATAAAGGAGCAACGAATGCAGCGGAAACATGTGGATTCACCACTGCAGAAAAAGACGAAGACCCAACTATCAACGAGCGTGGTGTGAAAGAGTGTTTATTGGGAGCGCCATGGTGATGTGCAAACAGATTATGATGGGAAGAGGCAAACTGCCACAGGGGTATAGTACTGGAATTTTCTGACGAGGTTACAATAGGCTGCGAAGACAAAGCATCGCGGAAAGCTGTGTAAGGGGCTGTTGTTTGTTCCGAGACAACACCCCTGTTAAATCTACACAGATCACAGTGACACATTCTATTTCTCTGGATTGTCAAATTTTGCCTCACCCTCCGGTTTCTCGATATCTGGCACCCAAAATATTCTTTCTCTTTCCTCAGATGAAACAACTTGCGTGGCAGCTATTTCCAGAATGACGAAGAAATGATTTTCTAAGTGGAGCGATTCATGAACAGTCAAAACGCAGATTTGTGCAACTCAGATCCGAACCAAGACATCTGTAGTTGAGAAAAATGTGTCCCATTGAAGGGTGAAATTGTGGAGAGGGAGTATCACAATCACCAATTTTCATATTCACAGCGTGTTTCTTTTTGGCGGATAGCTAAAACTTTAGCCACCCTTAATAGTAGGGCAGGACAGCAGCCTCGCAGATCGGCCTGGTCCTTGCCTGAGGAAAGGCGGCAGTAAATAAGGGCATCGGCTTGCGACTGGTGAATCACTCTGGTCCGCACATTCTGCATCGCCTTGCCCTACAGCCGGGTCGAGGAGGAAAGACGATCCCTACAAGAGCTCTGGGCATTTAGGTGAGCTGCCAAGAGGCTGTGTCCGTAGGGATTCGAGATCTGACAGACTACAGATACGTTTCCTACACCTGGAACAAGTTTCTATTTACGAGTGCGCTTGGGCAGAACGGAAATGAAGACTCTTGTTCAATACTGAGCTCTCTTGTTTTGCTCCACATTGTCTAAAGATCTGGGGCAAATTAGGCAGAACATGAGGCAAGTCCTGGGAACTGCTAACTTGAGTCCAACTGCACACGCCCCACACCATTACAGAACCTCCACCAGCTTGAACAGTCTCCTGTTGACATGCAGGGTCCGTAGATTCATGAGGTTGTCTCCATAACCGTACACGTCCATCCATTCCATACAATTTGACACGAGACTCGTCCGACCAGGTAACATGTTTCCAGTCATCAACAGTCCAATGTCGGTGTTGATGAGCCCAGGCGAGACGTAAAGCTTCGTGTCGTATAGTCATCAAGAGAACACGAGTGGGCCTTCGGACCCGAAAGCCCATGTCGATGATGTTTCGTTGAATGGTTCGCACGCTGACACTTGTTGATGGCCCAGCATTGAAATCTGCGCAATTTGCGGATGGGTTGCACTTCTGTCACGTTGAACGATTCTCTTCAGTCGTCGTCCGTCCCGTTCTTGCAGTAGGTTTTTCCGTCGCAGCGATGTCGGAGATTTGATGTTTAGCGAATTCCTGATATTCATGGTACACTAGCGAAATGATGGTATGGGTAATCCCACTTCATCGCTACACCACTTTCAAACTCAATTAAATCTTGATAACCTTCCATTGTAGCAGTCGTAGCCGATCTAACAACTGTGCCAGAGACTTTTCTTATGCAGATGTAGCCGACCGTAGCGCCGTATTCTGCTGTTTACATATCTCTGTATTTGAATACGCACGCCTATACCAGTTTCTTTGGGGCTTCAGTGTAATACGTACTGTATAAGAAGGCTTTTCGCTGTCTACAACGACTACTTTATTTAGTCTTTTCACTGGCTTCGAAACATTACATTTTCTTTTCAAGTGCATTCCATAGTTTGCTAACCGTTTCCAAAGGAGCATATCAAGCATTCAGCCACAAATCAACGTCAGAAAACATGTGGTGGAAAGAAATACAAGACATCTAAATCATCATGATGTGTCTGAGCTATATGTTGATGCACTGGTGTGCAAAACTTAAGGACGAAAATAACTTTCACATGATGTCTCACTTCCAAACAAAGTAGTTCGATGAAACGTGGACCATACAGAGAAGGAACTGCTACAGTGTAGTACAGTACAGAAGGTAACTGTAAAAAGTACATAATGAGATGAACAGAAACTATACCTTTATACAAAGACGACTATTACATTGAAGTCACTGCGTTTCACGATGGTCCCCTGAACAATAAAAATGCGGGACAGCTATTGGATGGTGGTCGTCGCATGTGGACTTCCTGCAGCGCGTCTTTCCAACGCATCCCACACGTGCCCGATGGCATTCAAGTCGGGGGAACGGGCAGACTAGTCAGTTTGACATACATCCGCTCTTTCTGAGAGATCCTCCACCTGCGCAGTTCGATCCGGTGGCGTATTTTCATCCATTACAATAAAGGCAAGGACGAATGCAGCACATGGAGAAGGAGTACAGTGTCATTATAAAACTGACCAGTGCGTGTACTGTGTTCAAAGATCTGGAGGTCAGTACGCCCACACATTATGCCTCCCCACACCGTAAGACCTGTGCCACCAAAACGATCATGGTCGACAAGATTACTCTGTGCATTACGTGTTCCCATTTCCCATCATATGAGAATGCGTCCTGTATTTTCGAAGTATTAAGGGAAAAAAGCCTGCCCTCTGGTACAGAAATACAGGTATATGCTCATCTGGAATCCAGAAGGCGCATGCCACAGCAATAGTGTACTGTATCCCATTGCTACAACACAGATTTTGTAACTTACATTTCTACACAGCACTGCTCTATACTCTGCTACAGTATTGGGTATCAGAAGTAAAACTTGCGCTGGTTAATTAGCCGCTAGCGTAGTCAGACGTAACTCAGGATTCTAGCGGCTGCGCTGTCATGCCACGTCTTCTTCCACCCTGTCTGGGGCTTGTGTTACGTAATCTGAGCCTGTCCAGACTGGCGCCAGCTGCTGTGTTTGTCCCTGACACTGAGAGCCTTGTCGAGAGTCGAACGGCGGACCTTGGCGGCCAATTAGATTCGCCAGCGGCATCGGCCTTGGACGCGCAGCGGGAGCCAAGGTGAGAAACTATACGCCACCTCGACGTGTCGACGTGGTTATTTATCTGCTGTCGAGCCTCTCATTTCTAGTTGGGTAATTACATACTTTGTTATATAGCAAAGTTCTCAGAAGCCGAGTCATAAAATTAGCTAATGGCTCGTTATTTAGCAAACACCTCTCAAGGCAACAGCTAAACGGTGCTCTGGTACTCAGTTACCCTGCTAGTGTCAGCAAGAACGCACAAGCACTGACTATTCTGTGACCCATTCTATTTACTTAAAAAGACGCAGACGTAAGATCATACTGGACGCGGAGCTGGTAGTATCCTAATAGCTGCTTCTAGGCAGTCTTTTGGACACCATTTAACGCATCAAACGTTACCCCTGCCAGACTGTAGCAGTACTTTGTTGTGTTCCGTTGAGAGATTCTGAGCCCTCTGTAATACCCTTTCAGCATTTAGAAGAGACAACATAATCTGCTATGGCCCAGAAAAAAAAAATACTTAGCTGTTGAAGCAACTTACTTTTCCCACTCGATTTGAAAATCAGGTACGATGGCATGACTAGAGTGTGGATTGCAGACATTACAATTAAGGACTAACTACCCTTGTGGTGCGAAATAATTTTACTCTCTAGTGCTAGTACATAAGAAATAATGCAAAAATATTTAATACACCAATCTAAAAGGAATTGACCTGCGTCATGACCTGCGAATACTCTGTTTAATAATGAGAGGCAGTAAATTAACCATTACCGAAAGACATAACTATGTCGGCAACATGATAAAGCTTTCAGACTGTTGAACAGACCACCAAACCAGAGTAGCAGGTTGACGTGTTTGTTGCGTTTCAGGGCACTTCAATGATCATACTGATAACCACGACACATCGAATACAGTTCGTGAAAAATACTAACGTCACAAAGGAGACATACGTTGATGTAACTCTCCCAAACAAAGATTACCGGAATCACAGATTAGTTGTTGAGATATCTGCCAGGTATTTAGTGAAGAGGGACTAAGTGTAGTGCGTTCCGCTAGTTCTGTTATACACATAAAAAGTCTGAGAAGTGGAATTGGTAGAACAAGCCTTACATACAAACACGTGCCTGAAAATTACTTATTTTCATGTTAGAGAAAAGAACTGACTCGTGTTTTTAGCTCTCGAACTAACATGGTTCTTTCTTAAGAAGTTAAACACAGAACTGTTTTATAAAGACGACCATTATGTTCGTTGTACATATTATACCTCCCCTATAACTTCCGGTAACACCCGTTCAAAAATGCGTGGTGAATCATTTCTGTCGCATCCATTAGACGCGCAACCACGGCTTCCTACAACAGCAGGGATCCCGTAAAAAGCTCTTCACTTAGTACCTTAAAAAACACCTAAAGTAGCCAAGCTCCCGGGACATTTGCTCCGAACATGTAGTCCACTTCGACGTATACAATTTTTCCCTAATTTTACTCCGAAATGGATTCACTTTGCAGACAAGAACTGCAAAATGGGCTTGTATACCGTCGTTCTGAACCCATATTCTTTCACAAATATTAGTGTAAGCATTCTACCATACAGGAAACCTACCTAAAAAAAACACCACTAGCTCGAGAGCTAAAACCGTAAATTCGCTTTGTCTCTCACTGAAACGTGTTGAAAATACTCTCTCTCCTTACCGCCCCATCAAGATCAGTCTGGCAGGTATCTCGACATTAATTTTGCGATACTCGTACGTGGGTTATAAAAAAAGCATAAGAATCATGTTTTACATTAGGAGAAACTCCTTCCCTCATACCCCGATGAACCATAACCTCATTCAGTTGTTGATACAACTACCACAGCTTAGTGCAGCAGTATTCTTTCTATTTGAAACAGTTAACGCAGAACAGGGAATCAACGATCATAAAGCGGTTACTCCATCGATGATTTCAGCCGTAAATAGATATATTAAAAACGGTAGGAAGATTTTTCTGTTTCGCAAAAGTGACAAAAAGCAGATTTCGGAGTACCTGATGGCTCAACACAAAAGTTTTGTCTCAAGTACAGATAGTGTTGAGGACCAGTGGACAAAGTTCAAAACCATCGTACAATATACGTAAGATGAGTATGTGCCAAGCAAGACCGTAAGAGATGGAAAAGAGCCACCGTGGTACAACAACCGAGTTAGAAAACTGCTGCGGAAGCGAAGGGAACTTCACAGCAAACATAAACATAGCCAAAGCCTTGCAGGCAAACAAAAATTACGCGAAGCGAAATGTAGTGTGAGGAGGGCTATGCGAGAGGCGTTCAATGAATTCGAAAGTAAAGTTCTATGTACTGACTTGGCAGAAAATCCTAAGAAATTTTGGTCTTATGTCAAAGCGGTAAGTGGATCAAAACAGAATGTCCAGACACTCTGCGACCAAAATGGTACTGAAACAGAGGATGACAGACTAAAGGCCGAAATACTAAATGTCTTTTTCCAAAGCTATTTCACAGAGGAAGACTGCACTGTAGTTTCTTCTCTAGATGGTCGCACAGATGACAAAATGGTAGATATCGAAATAGGCGACAGAGGGATCGAGAAACAATTAAAATCGCTCAAAAGAGGAAAGGCCGCTGGACCTGATGGGATACCAGTTCGATTTCACACAGAGTACGCGAAGGAACCTGCCCCCCTTCTTGCAGCGGTGTACCGTAGGTCTCTAGAAGAGCGTAGCGTTCCAAAGGATTGGAAATGGGCACAGGTCATCCCCGTTTTCAAGAAGGGACGTCGAACAGATGTGCAGAACTATAGACCTATATCTCTAACGTCTATCAGTTGTAAATTTTGGAACACGTATTATGTTCGAGTATAATGACTTTTCTGGAGACTAGAAATCTACTCTGTAGGAATCAGCATGGGTTTCGTAAAAGACGATCGTGTGAAACCCAGCTCGCGCTATTCGTCCACGAGACTCAGAGGGCCATAGACACGGGTTCCCAGGTAGATGCCGTGTTTCTTGACTTCCGCAATGCGTTCGATACAGTTCCCCACAGTCGTTTAATGAACAAAGTAAGAGCATATAGCCTATCAGACCAATTGTGTGATTGGATTGAAGAGTTCCTAGATAACAGAACGCAGCATGTCATTCTCAATGGAGAGAAGTCTTCCGAAGTAAGAGTGATTTCAGGTGTGCCGCAGGGGAGTGTCGTAGGACCGTTGCTATTCACAATATACATAAATGACCTTGTGGATGACATCGAAAGTTCACTGAGGCTTTTTGCGGATGATGCTGTAGTATATCGAGAGGTTGTAACGATGGAAAATTGTATTGAAATGCAAGAGGATCTGCAACGAATTGACGCATGGTGCAGGTAATGGCAATTGAATCTCAATGTAGACAAGTGTAATGTGTTGCGAATACATAGAAAGATAGATTCCATATCATTTAGCTACAAAATAGCAGGTCAGCAACTGGAAGCAGTTAATTCCATAAATTATCTGGGAGTACGAATTAGGGGTAATTTAAAATGAAATGATCATATAAAGTTGATCGTTGGTAAAGCAGATGCCAGACTGAGATTCATTGGAAGAATCCTAAGGAAATGGAATCCGAAAACAAAGGAAGTAGGTTACAGTACACTTGTTCGCCCCCTGCTGTGAATATTGCTCACCAGTGTGGGATCCGTACCAGATAGGTTTGATAAAAGAGATAGAGAAGATCCAACGGAGAGCAGCGCGCTTCGTTACAGGATCATTTAGTAATCGCGAAAGCGTTATGGAGATGACAGATAAAGACCAGTGGAAGACTCTGCAGGAGAGACGCTCAGTAGCTCGGTACGGCTTTTGTTGAAGTTTCGAGAACATACCTTCACCGAGGAGTCAAGCAGTATATTGCTCCCTCCTACGTATATCTCGCGAAGAGACTATGAGCATAAAATCAGAGAGATTAGAGCCCACACAGAGGCATACCGACAATCCTTCTTTCCACGAACAATACGAGACTGGAACAGAAGGGAGAAGCGACAGAGGTACTCAAGGTACCCTCCGCCACACACCGTCAGGTGGCTTGCGGAGTATGGATGTAGATGTAGATGTAGATGTAGATGTAGATGTATTAGAGCTATTCGAATTTTCATTCTTTAACGAAACAAAAACGCAAAGGTAAAGAAATTTCTGCGTGCGCAGTTCGGGTCCGCGCCGTAGATTTTTGCGAAGACTGTGGGATAAAATCACTAGAAGTGTTTCGTACTTATATGTAATTTAATTATCAACCTCTTTAATATAGTGGTTACATAGAACAGTAAACAGGTAAGTCGGAAGTCTGGGTTGTCGCTGGCCGCTGTATGTCCGAAAGGGCCGGCTACGTAATCGCATTGCGCCGTTATTTCATTTCTTTTCAACGCTGACGCAACCCTCGCATTTGCTCAGCACTGTACAGTTTAGGGTTTCTGGATTCCTTTCAACGCGATCTCTCGTCTGACTTGCGTTTTCTACAATTTCGAGATTATTTAGGAGACGTATGAGGCAACATCATTTTCATTATTTTGTAGATTGCAATTTAATATCGATTTTTACTTATATACCGATGAATATTTGTACTGTATCACTTTGGGTCCTAATAGCGTTTCCCGAGGTCTTCAAAATCACACTGGAAAAAGTGTGCTAGCGAAACACGTTTCCACAGTACACCAGCTTGTACCTTTACACAAAACTAATTCGTAAGTCACGTACTTGCACCTACACGAGTACGATGCGGTCACATGTAAAACAAATACTGTCCGATAAACATGTACAGACGTGCTCTATCTACCCGTTTTGTTTACGCGTTATTACACTCGTAGTTATTAGCGATTCAAATCTGATGGTATTTTGTCACGCATGATTATCAACAACGGCACAGGAGAGATACTGTCCCGGAAAGAAAGATCTGTCTTCATCCCCATCTGTACAGCTTTTCTGGAGTCTTAGTGAAGCTCCATGCTTTCGTCATCTTTCTTAAGCTTTTATAAATTTTTAAGGGAATATCTATAACTGACATAATGGCTTGAAATTGATTTAACATTGTCATTTGTTAATTTCTATAAAATCATCAGTCTTTTGCTTTATGCTGTTCCCTTCTTCCAACGTTTTGCGAATCCTGTTCAACTGAACGCCGTTGATAACAACTACAACACATACTAATATTTGTTCGCCATTTCAAATTATCTGAACGCCTAAGTGTTGTTTCATTAAACTGCTCGCTGTACTGGGTGAGGGCCTGTCATAGACTACTTTTTTTGCTGGTCCTTTCTTTCTAGTAGGGGAAAGTCAGGTAAGTTGGCGACATGAGGTATATTATGATTTTTCTGCCCTTTACTTTGAACTTAGATACTTCATTTATGGAAAAGTAATCGCTTCATGTATCCCGTTTAGATTCAAGCTCTTAAACCTTTACTAAAACTAAAAATATTTTAAAATATAACTATTTTTGTTATTGATGGTACCATTCGTCAACTTACACTACAGGGGACTAAGAAGGGCAAGATGACGAAATGAACATTTTATTTATATAAGAAAAACATTTTATTGGCGGTTATCTATTTATCACAAAAGACACAAATATAACACTTGTCCTCTGCTTTCCTGTAATTTAAGCTCGTACACTGAGCATGAACCCAGTCCTGACATCGAGAACATTGATACCGTATTTCTGTCTTCCCAACCTCACCAAAAATGATGTATTCTCTTTCGTCGATATCATCGGAATCACTGTCGGCGGCTCAGTTTGGATGGATGAGCTCGAAGATGAGTCGCCGAAGTCTGTCCCAGGATCCTTTCTTTGCTTCATTCGAAAACCTCCGCCAAACGCAAGTTTACATATCTGACCTTTGTAAATTTTTTTATCTTTCCATTCGCAATCTCTTTTAATCTTTTCTCTCTCTTCATTTTCTTTCTTGTTTCTCCTTCATATCGTCCTCTTCTCTCTGTCTCTTTTCCTGCAGACTTATTTTCACGGTTGTGCTGGTTATTTTTAGAGATGACGATTTTTTCTTCGTTTTCTAGGGCCTCCTTTAGGTGCAGCTTGAGGTAACGGGGGTATGGCATAGGTAGATGCGGAGTTAGAGGTAGGTGAGGACATTGATAATGCACCAAGTTCTGCATGGGGTCACTGAGATAAAACAGTACGTGTAGGGTTAGATGAAGACCCTGGTAGAGGTTCTGCTTCGGGCAGCGGAGATAAAGTAAAGGTAGTTATAGAGTTAAATTAAGGCCCTGGTAGTGCATCAAATTCTGCAGTTAGGTATGTTGACATCACAGGTAGAGGAATGTTTGTTGTTAGTGATGGTGCGAAGTCTTCTTCACTACTGACCCTTAACATAGACAAATGTAATGTATTGCGAATACATAGAAAGAAGGATCCTTTATTGTATGATTATATGACAGCGGAACAAACACTGGTAGCAGTAACTTCTGTAAAATATCTGGGAGTATGCGTGCGGAACGATTTGAAGTGGAATGATCATATAAAATTAATTGTTGGTAAGGCGGGTACCAGGTTGAGATTCATTGGGAGAGTCCTTAGAAAATGTAGTCCATCAACAAAGGAGGTGGCTTACAAAACACTCGTTCGACCTATACTTGAGTATTGCTCATCAGTGTGGGATCCGTACCTGATCGGGTTGACGGAGGAGATAGAGAAGATCCAAAGAAGAGCGGCGCGTTTCGTCACAGGGTTATTTGGTAACCGTGATAGCGTTACGGAGATGTTTACCAAACTCAAGTGGCAGACTCTGCAAGAGAGGCGCTCTGCATCGCGGTGTAGCTTGCTCGCCAGGTTTCAAGAGGGTGCGTTTCTGGATGAGGTATCGAATATATTGCTTCCCCCTACTTATACCTCCCGAGGAGATCACGAATGTAAAATTAGAGAGATTCGAGCGCGCACAGAGGCTTTCAGACAGTCGATCTTCCCGCGAACCATACGCGACTGGAACAGAAAAGGGAGGTAATGACGGTGGCACGTAAAGTGCCCTCCGCCACACACCGTTGGGTAGCTTGGGGAGTATACATGTAGATGTAGATGTAGATGTAAATGTCTGTGAGTTTAATGGCACATTCCCTGTGTCTATAAAGCCTTTGATCGCATTATTTTAAGATTCAGCTTTGCTAAAGGCAGTGTTGAACAATCTTGCAATGAATTGTATTGTTATCACTTCGCATGGCTGATAATTAAGACAGACAGTGCAAACGTTTCTATCAGCAGTCTTCAGAGGTCCGTAAAGTGACACACCCAACGGTTGAAACGTGACGTTGTGTGAAGTGGGAAACCTAGAAGAATTATGAAATTATCTCTGCAGTGAGTAAGGTTTCCAAAGTGAGACGTGAAGTATGGTTATCCATAAACAAAGGGATTAGATTTCTTTCTGATGGTTTACTTTTTTAATGATATGCTCAGGGCATTTACAAAGTTCTCAGCATTCATCCAGCCAGATTCATGACCAACCCCAACAGATCCAGATGGTGCATCATCAAGGTATGCTAGCCGCATTCTAACCATCAGATAAGTAAAACATGGAGGTATTAACTGACATGTGGCACTAACTCAGAAAGCAACGCTGACGTTTGTTCACCTCTCAGCAAAGAAAACCTTTATTACCTTTCTTTTTCCAGAAGGGCTCAGTGTTAGTGAACCTTTGTGGGAACTGTTGTACAGTCTGTCTCAACAACCTTAAAAATATGGTGGGGCGCAAATTTGTATTTTGTCCTTACTTCTGTGCATAAATTAAAAAATCCCTCTACATTCACTTTATTAAATGCAGTCAATCTAGCTGCCGACGTAGGTTCTGCTTTAAGAAAAGAAAACTTGAACAGTGGCATGCAATTCTGAATAAAATCTTTCCCTGTCATTCAAGCTATGCTAAATCTGTACGCTATATTCTTAAATTCAGCATAATCGTAGACAATTCGAGCGAAGTCAGCATTTGTCATTCCAAAAACTCTTCTGTGCCAATCAGTGACATATTACTCCAGTTCTTGTAATTGGTTATCATTAAATTTTTTTAACACACCCGCATTTTGTGACAAATCTTCAAATAAAATTAGCAATGTGATCCGCAATGAGATTTTCGAAAAATTAAATGACAAAGATTTTAATTTAACTTAACTTTTAATGAAAAATAAATAGATAAAGTATTAATCTGATATGGAATGGAAATGAAGTCTTGATAGAGCGAAGGGGAACGATGCGGGAGACCCGCACCGCCGTACTAGGCAAGGTCCTAAGGGAGGTGGTTTGCCGTTGCCTTAAACCGATATAAACGATGACGGTGAAGGCGACACAACAACACCCAGTCATCTCGAGGCAGGGGAAAAATCCCTGACCGCGCCGGGAATCGAACCCGGGACTCCATGCTCGGGAACAGAGAACTCTACCGTGAGACCACGAGCTGCGGACAGACTAATATAAATTTTTCAAATATATTTAAATATGAACAAAAGCTGAGCTTACTTCATCTGTAGTAGGGACTTTGCTTTTAAAAAAAAATGACAATAAAGCCGTGAGAGGTGGCATGAGCCCCCTCTCATATTTCTATCTTACAATTTTCGTCTCTAATTGCATGCGGTGAAAAGTTGCTATTCCTTCACACGCGGACTTCCCACGCAGCGTCTCTTGTCACCTGGGTGGTCTGGTGACAGGCGGGCTCTCCTGATCTGGAAAGGGTTAAGCCGACGGGTGTGAGGAAGTCGAATGAATGCTTTGCAGACGCTGACATTGTCAAAAGACACGCCCGGAGGGGTCTGAAGTAGCGGCTGGGCTAGAGGTTCCGTTACTTCGCAGAATCTTAGCGAAAACACTTTCTGGCAGGCTACCAGCGAGGCGTGGGAATGACTTGTGTACCCAGGCAGTTGTGGCGGGAAAATTCCCGCGCTTTCTGCAAAATAGTAACTGTGATTGGCTGGCTCAGGGCATAGCTCCGTGACGTAGCAAAATCAGCGCAGAAATTGGCGCCAAGAATCTCCATTGGTGGAATGGTAGTGCTCCGGCAATGGAGTGGAATTTTCCGCCAGTTTTCGAGTTGCTGATTGGAACGTTTAACCACGGCCACTGTCGTGGGGGCGGGAATGTTGTGTGTTCGGCCTGTACGGGTGCTCTAGGTAGTCGGCTCTCGCCTTTCGGTCGAGGACGTCGAAGCAACCAGCCATCGCCTCCGGTACGCCAGATCGTGTTCTGGCAGTTAAGAAGACAGTTTGGTAATGTATGTCCGCAGCACCGGCAGATAGGGATTTTCCTAGGTGATAATCAGAGCTCAGCAGAGTGCGCCTGTTCGTCTTTTTCTAACTTTGTTCTGTCTTGAGTAGCAGCAATTAATGTTGGGTTAGTTGTGTGTCTCTCTTAAGATTTGAGTGGCAAGGAATTGGCTCCACATACCACTTCGTCATAAACCTCACAATCTAGTTTAGGGACAACTTCACCTTCACAGCATTTGTTTGTGTATCCAATTTGAGCCAATTTGATGTATTATAAATGTTTCATGTGTTTTTGTTTATTATGTTCTGTTTAGTCTTAATAAATCATATTGTTATTTTGGACAGAACTTTCATTCTGTTAATCGATAGAGCAACCCATCATTTCTCACTACGTTAATGAAACCTTCCTTTATTTAACTTAGTTATCAAATTAAATTATTGCAGGTGCCAAACTCTTTTCTACTCCACTTGCAGGGTTGATTACAGTCAGTTCGCGTATATTTTTTAATCCTTGTGTAACAGCAAAAGTCGGAGTTAGAATAGGGGGGGCTTAGAGCATCATTTACATGTGTAGATTCTAGAATTTAGTGTTAAATACACTGCTAGCCCCGGCACCTCGCAGCCGTCAAACTGCAGGGACGGATTCGCGACTGGAGATAGAGGAAAAAAGGTGTATAAAAAGTGTCCGGAAATGCATCGTTGCCACGGTAGATGGCGCTGAGGAATGACAATTCGTCTCGCCACATGCCTTGTGTTCCTTGTGTATTGCAGGCTGTACGATTGAGGCAGCGTACTGCAAGCAGCAGAATGGTGCGGTATTCATGTCGGAAACAGGCCGAGATGGTGTCTGTGTACGACCAAGCAACAGGAAACGCTCGAGAGACAGCACGGCTGTACCTAAACACGTACCCTCACAGACACCAATCACATCATATTTCAAGCTATTTTTGGCCGTTTGTGTGATCATGGGTCCTTTCAGACGTACGAACGTGCACGGAGGCGGCTGACTGCGTACACGAGATCTGGAGGACCGGATCCTACAGGGTTCTAAAGGATATTGAGATGAACCCTAGTACAAGCTCCAGGCAACATGGTCTAAGCCGAAGTATGATTATGCGTACCCTGCATGACAACCACTACTATCCCTATCACCTGCAACGAGCGCAAGGATTATAAGCAGAGGATTTCCCTCTACAGGATGGAGTCTGTCGATGGTTTTTGCACCAGACTATCACAATTATGGGTTTTCTGTCATCAGCACTCTTTACCGACGAAGCAAACTTTACCAGAACTCGCGTCATCAGTCTGCACAATCGTCGTCTGTGGACTACAGACCCGGCATGTGGTCAGAGGAACTTTCATTCCTCAGCGCCATCTACAGCGGCAACGATGCATTTCCGTACCCATGTTCATGGATCCTTTGTCCCTCCATTTCCAGTCAGGAACACGTCTCTGCAGTTTATCAGTTTTATTAATGTTCACGCTGTATATACTTCCGTCTTGTTTATTACATAGGCGATAATCAAAATGACACGTCTATCCAATAACAAAGGCATTAGAAGCATGATAACACTCAAGAGGTGGGTAGGATGATTAATTCGCCCTCTTAACCACAGTCAACATTCTGGATACAGACTTAAACATGTACAACGTCTTACACAATCCCCCTGCCACATCTTCACTGTTGTGTCCCTCCTACCCTCCATCTCTACACCCTTCATCTCCTTTCCCAAGGTGGCTTCCATCAACTCCCCCTCCCGGATGATGCCCTCTCTCCCTCCATTTAGCCCTCCTATCAACTCTGATCCTCACCCCCCCTCCTTTCCTCTGTCCTTTTCCCAGGCTCCCTCTCCCCCCCTCCCATCCTCTTTTTTTCCTCACCTACCCTCTCTCTGCCCCCCTTCTCTCCCCCGAGTCCTTTTGCATTTCCCTCCTCTGCCTTTTCCCATTCCCCCTCGCGTTTGCACTGCCCCTCTCTCCCCTTATGAGTCCTCTCCCTCCTTTGGTCCCCCCCTTTTCGTTTTTTCCTCTCCTCCCTCCTTGTTTTCCCCCTCATCCAACCCCCCCCCCCCCACCCCCATCTGCCCATGGCTAGGGAGTGTCATCTTTGTGCCGACATTTTCGTGCAGCGTTTTACAGTGAGTGTTTTACAGTGAGTGTTCCGTGTTGTGTGTCTTTTGGAAGTGTTGCGAACGGCCATCATACTCTCGCTGGGTGTGATTTTTTATCTCTTGCGAACAGAAACCAGACTGTCGCCATGTTTTTTTTTTAAATTGCGTGTCTACTATGTTACTTGTCTGATTCCTCTGTATTTTATTAACATTGCCAACCCCTTTGCTTTATGTTTTAACTTTCCACAATTTTACGCCGTTTTACAATTTAAGTCACCGTTTTATCGCCTGTTTTTCTTGTTTCTTTTCTTCTTACGTTTTTAAAAAGTCTGTAGGCTGTAGAGCAGCGTACTAAGCTGCTGCCAGCCCGCCCCCTTCGGGGGGAATTGAAATTCAATAAAGGAAAAAAAAACTTACACAATGATTTCATTAAAGCGTTATTAATGCGTCGTTGTACCCATAAGTCTTAAGAGGATCAATTAATATACATTAATATAAAAGTACTACTAACATAAAACTTATTTAAATCATGGGAAAAACTGTTACAAAAACAGTGTCCTCTTTGAAGCCAACGTTCTCAACAAAACAAGCTGACCAATCGAGTCTAGGAGTCTAGTTCAACGGACATGCCTGCTGAACGCGCTAAGGAAGCGATACTGTAATGCAAGTACGTAGCTCCATCTGTAGAGTTACGGGAGAAATTCAAAATTTGTGATCTTAGACTCCTCGTCAACTTACCCGACCATCCCCTGTATCCTCACTTTGCAGTTCACCTTAAATTTGATCATTCTCTGTGGTTCCACATGCCAAATGCTTCCGCTTTCTCCTTCTCCAGGTTTCCCGTGCTGTCCTCTAAAGACAAAGAAATCGTAAGCGGTATTAGGCTGCGTGTGACAATCTTAGCCCCTTGTTCTACATACGAATGGAACATCAAAGGAAACGACTAATAACAGCAGGGTAAAAGTTCCTATGAAGACGGTAGCGATAGGTTGGTGGATTAGGGCTTAACGTCTTGTTGACAGTGAGTTCATTACAGATCAAGCACAAAGTCGTAATGGGCAAGGAAGTGGAAGAAATTCGTCCTTGTCCTTTTAAAATGAGTCATTCCAACATACCTTAAAAGGCTTAGAAAAAATATGGAAAACTTCAATGAGAATTGTCGCAAGAGGATTTGGATTAATCCGTATATGAGCATCTCCCTCCATAAAACATGGGCAACACAGACGAACGACTCGGAACGTAAGGGGCAGTGTCTGCACACACCTCTACTTAACAAATGGGAAGGTGAAAGCGTTGCAAGTGTCCACCTGTTACTTGGTAAGAGAAAAAAAGGGTGCAATGACAGATGGGGACCAGCAGATTGAAACTGGTCCCATCTGTACGCTGGCGACTCGTCACGGACCCTCAGCTCACGACCTTGGCGCTGGTTTTTCAGTAACCATTCTGCTCCAACACAACACCCGCGTACGTTGTGGAAGGATGGGATACCGTCGAGGTTGGCAGGCGACCCTAGCACACACAAGTTGCATGAACCCTGTCTCTGAGGCCTTCACATTTCGCCGCTTCTCATTTATTTTCGCGAGGGTCGCCGTTCATCACACAGTGGGTGCACGGGCGTGATGCAAGCGCCAGAGGCTGTAACCGCGGTGTAGTGAAGTGGGTCATCCAGCTGGCAAGCATTTCCAACAACTGTGGGCCCTTCAATAGTCAGCATCGCAAACAGAAGAATGGTCGAGCCGTCCTTCTGGCTTATGCTCTACTGAAACGTTCGAAAATGGCACTTTTCCAGCTGTCTCCGCGTCGACAGTGATCTGGATGTTAGGGTTTACACTGTTCATGTGATCAAGAAACTGCTGAAGAGCTTCTCTGTTGCCAGTTCGTAAGTGTGTCGTCAATTTAAATGAAGCGGTCAAAGGAAAGACATATTTAAAGAACGTTCCTCAAAACGCTACTAGAAAGAAGTTAGCCACTGCTGTAGATAGAAGACAACCTGTGGCCATTTCGTCTGCCATTTCATTAACAGCTGTACAAAAGTACGTTGTCATAAACACTGGATGAAAGAAAATGGTCTTAACGGTAAAAAATGAAATGAGCGTGTGGCATTGTTGGCCGGGAGGCCCCATCCGGTGATGAGGATGAAATGCTACTCTATCCTGGCAACTCCTTTCATATCCAAGTAACTGAATCTGCTTACTGTATTCATCCCTTGGTCTCGCTCTACGAATTTAACCCCTCCCCCCCCCCAAACTTCCCATCAGTGACCCCTTGATGCCTCAGAATGTGTCCTACCAACTGATCCCTTTTTCTACTCAGGTTGTACCACAAATTTCTCTTCACCCCAATTCTATTCAGTATCTCCACTCATTAGTTAAGTGACCGACCCATCTTATCTTCAGCATTCTTCTGTAGCACCACATTTCGAAAGCTTCTATTCTCTTCTTGTCTAAACTCTTTATTGCCCATGATTCACTTCCATACTTGGCAACACTCCATACAAATACTTTCAGGAAGGACTTCCTGACACTTGAATCTATACTCGATGTTAACAAATTTCTCTTCTTCAGAAACACTTTTCTTACCATTGCCAGTCTACATTTTATGTCCCCCCTAGTTCTACCAACATCTGTTATGTGACTTCCCAAATAGCAAAACTCATTTACTACTTTAAGTGTCTCATTTCTTAATCTAATTCCCTCAGCATTATCTGATTTAATTAGATTACATACCATTATTCTCGTTTTGCTTTTGTCCCTGGACCTTAATTCGTACTCCAGATTTTTCTTTTGTTTCCTTTACTGATTGCTCAATAAACACATTGAATAGCATAGGGGATAGGCTACAACCCTGTCTCGCCCCCTTCTCAACCACTGCTTCCCTGTTGACATTTATTATCTATAATTTAGACTGCACTTGAAGGTAGCATAACAAGTAAACGAAGTTGGAGCACCAGCCGCATGTACTTCGACTGTCAGAAACGATTATTTTGACAAACAGAAATGTTATGGACTACGGCTCTATAGACTTGACGAATTTCTTTTCTAAAAACAATAAAAATCCGATCACTGCAGTACCAAGTGTGTAGGAAAGGTGTTAATATCATTATGGACTGTTACTTGTATAACGGTTCTTATCCTTAAATTTTTTCATTAATAGCTTCGAATTATTGTTAGAAAATGCGGCTAGCACGTAAAGCATTATATAACTGCGACATCGTTCAACATCAGTTACGAAAAAAGTACAGTCGATTTTTTACTAATTTGAATATATTCTGTTCATTATACATTCCTCGACGGATCTAATTAGACCTTTTAACCAACGCCTCCCTGTTAAAAAGAAAGAGCATATACGCGATGTAACTGATATCGTCCTTTCAACAGATTTGGGTGACTGGCGCAACAGCGTCCAGTCCGTCCATCATACGCAGTGGACGAAACCCAGTCGGTCGAAGCACTCGCTCGCCTCACATAAAATAGTTTAAAAACAGAAACAACAACGAGAACCAAATTCTTTTGAAAGAAAATTGAATATATTAAATGATAGTCCATTAAAAGCGCGGCGAAATTACGAGCGTTGCCCAGAAAGTAATGCACAGTATTTTTTTTTCTTCAAAGATTCTTTATTGAACGTAATGAGAATTACGCATACGATAGAATTTTATCTACACATCCTATTTTTCCTTGTAATCTCCATCCCGTTCTATGGCCTTCCTCCAGAGCAAAACAAGAGGGTGTGTGCCCTGTCGGTACCAATACTTGTCCTGGTGGCGGAGCCAGTGTTTCACTGTATGAATCACCTCCTCGTCCTTAAAGTGTCTTCCACGAAGGGTATCCTTAAATGGCCCCAACAAATGGAAGTCCGAGGGCACGATGCAATGGATGGTCTCCCCGACCGCTGCAAATCGTGGAGCTCCGTCGAAGGGTCTTCTGATGACTTCACCCTGCGTGACTCTACTTCTGTCGACAGCAGACGCTCCATAGACTTTGCACAACAGTTTTTGAATATTCGTCCCAGTTTCTTTCTCTGCACTGAGAAATTCAATGACGGCGCGTTGCTGTATCACCTACATATTCCATTTTGGAACTGTCCTGCAGGCACGCTATCTGTCGGAAGACGGAAACTTGGAGCGCGCAGTCAGGATACTTCGAATAAAACGTACGTAACGTTTCACATTCGTAGAATTGTTCTCGGCTGAGAAAAAAAAATTCGTTGCATTATTTTCTGGGCAACCTGGTAGACATTACCTGGGACTGCGCCATTGGAAGGAGTAAGAACGCTAGCCTCAACTCTTCTGTGACACTACTCCAGGTTACACTACAGATTTCCACGATGATACGTTCAGTGGTTTTTGTACCGTTGACGACAGACAGTAAGCACCAGTAGCTTACCTGTTTACCTTGTTACTAATGAAATAAAATAATAATATGCCCATTATTATCAATGGATAAGTTCTCGGCTTCATTACCATTGTCTTAAATCGTGATTACTATTGGAGAGATGGAACTGACGGTAGGGCTGTGTTTCAAGTCATTAGCCAGGCGAGGCCAGGCTTCCGGCAGAATGCATGAACGCGCGCCAGTATTTCTCGGCGGCGGCGTAGAAGCGGCGCAGCGGGTACTGTGTCTTTCGTCAACGTCCAGTCCCGCATAAGTGACAGTGGTCAAAGCCTGACATAGGCTATCATCGATGTCACTACTTTGGCGTCTCCAAATGAAGTCTGCCCTATTGCATCTCGCAGTCAAATAGTGCGTTCTTTGTTATCTCCAAGTCAAGTCCGACGTCCAAATGTAGGTAAACCACATACCATTGACAAGAGAGTTATTCCTAGACGACAGTACTTCTCTTGGCAAGTTGAATCTCGTCCGTTAAGTGTTGACGCAGCCTGACAACACGGGTTTGGGTCCAAAGACAGTCCTTCTCTTGGCAAGCGCGTCTCTTCCGTTAAGCGTTGACCCCGTAGACCCAGCCTTCCAAGAAGGGCTCGGGCACACGACCGGTCCGATACAACGGAGGCTGAGCTTAGCGTCTTACGGCGTTCCTGGGCCTCTGGCTGCAAACTGCACAGGTGTTTGCTGGCTCTAGTGCCAGGAGGCCATTGTGTCTCAGCAGAAGGCTGAGTGTTTCGTCTAACCGTTTTACAGTTAAGTTGTGAGTCGATGTTGTACTGTTGTACTGTTTCTGAGTACATGTTTTTAAAGAAACTAATTTCTCTCCTTGACCTCTAGAGATGTCTGGCTGAAGTTGTGGAACACATTACGCATTCCAAATGGCAACAGAAGATCGTATTTGTAGCTATCAGTCTGATGACTGTTTTGGTGTAATTCTCTGCGCCAATGTATCCTGTGCAAGCCGCCAGTCAAGCCTTGGTCTCCCTCTTCAAATTTATTCCTCACACTTTCCTCCTTTACCAAACTGATTATTCCTTGATGCATCAGTATGTGTCCTTTCAACCAATGCCTCCTTTTAGTCAAGCAGTCCCATTAATCTTTTTCTCTCCAGTTTGATTCAGAACCTCTCCATTAGTTATCCGATCTATCTCTCTAATCTTCAGCATTCTTCGGCAATACCACAATTTAGAAGTTTCTGCTTGCACTCTCCTGTGTATACTGCTTACGTCCAGGTTTCTCTTCTCTATAACACTTCACTCCAGATAAAATGTTTCAGAAATGGTTAGCTAATACTTAAATTTATATTCGATATTAACATACTTCATGTGTTCACGTCTGCCTAGTAAACAGGAGATCTGGGTCCAAGTCCCGACCTTTGCACAAATTTTAATTCATTACTTCAGCTTCTGTCCTTATTGAAGATAAAATTGAGAGTCATACGCCTCCAGCAAAATGTAATTCCATCAGATCAAGTGTTCATAAAAGGTTTTCTGCTGTCGGTATGTATTTTATATCCAATTTACTTCTGCTATCATCAGTTTCTTTACAGTCTAACAGCAGAACTCCTCTACTACTTTTACTGTCTCATTTTCTAATCTAATTACTGCAAGATCATCTTTCTAAATTCGATGACACCCTGTTTTACTTTTGCTTATGCCTTTCTTATAATTTCTTTTGAAGACATTGTCCGTTCCGATCAAAGGATCTCCCAAGTCCTCGGGCGACAATGACAGAACTACATCACTGGCGTAGCCTTAAAGTCTTTATTTCCTCTCCCTTTCCATATATTCTTGTCATGTCCTTTACTGCATGCTCACTGCTCAGATTTAATAACATGAAGGACACGCTGCAAGCCTATGTCACTCCTTTCGCAGTTACTGCCTCGATTAGTGCCCTTCGATTCTTAAAACTGTAGTCTGATTTCAGCACAAGATTGCCCTGTTGTAGCTCCTCTAACTTCAGAATTCCGAAGAGAGTATGCCTGTTAACACTGTCAAACAGATTTTACTAAATCTACGTATATTATAAACTAGCTGACCCGACAGACTTCGTCCTGTCAAAAAGATTTGTAATATGGCAGTTTTTTTGCCTACGTATTTAAAAAAATTCTCCTGAACAGAACCGTCACCCTGGTGATAGGGCGTTGTGGATAAAAAATAATTAAATAAAACATATATAAGGATTTAAAAGTAAGTAATCGCTTTATTGTTAATCATGTGAATCATAATTATTATTATTATCATTGTAGTGCTTTGTGGTATACGATGTTTTTTGTTTGATTACCTGGCGCATAGATAAACAAATCTGATGGTTTTCCAACACGGGAACAGGCAACATACAATTGACCATGTGAGAAACATGGGTTTTCTAGATTAATACCACAAACACTTAATGATTGCCCCTGGGACTTGTTTATAGTCATAGCAAAAGCAAGCCGCACTGGAAACTGTAGTCGTTTAAACTCAAATGGCACATCAGTCGGAATCATTGGGATGCGCGGTATGAGAACATCTTCTCCTTTATACTTTCCTTTGAGTATAGTTGCTTCTATCACATTGTTTAGTAATTTTTTTATCGCTAACCGTGTACCGTTGCAAAGACGCGGTTGGTTGATATTTCGCAACATTATAACCACCGATCCAACCTTTAATTGAAGATTGTGAGGTGGCAATCCTGGAAAATCCAGCGAGTTTAAAAATTCCGGTGGATAGTTGACTACATCATCTTGATTAGTAGCCGAATCAACTGATTTATATATCCTCAATTCGCCTGTAATTTGTTCTTGAATTTTGAAATTTAATTCATTTACATCTATGTTTTTTGCAGCCAGTATAGCTCGTTCGCCCAACCAATCATGGTTTCTGTAATTTTGAGAAACATCTGGAAACACCTTCTGAATAAGTTCATCTTTTGATCGAGTTAACTGACAAAAACTTTGAGGAAAGTTAATGCAGCCAGTCAACATGTCTATAGGAAATTTGCCATTACCAATGTCAATGAGTTGTTTAGAGAATATGTTTCCAGATTGGTCATTTCGCAACTCGACACGCATATTCTTGCTTAAATGAAGTACTTTGACATGTTTCCACAAATTGGAGGACTTTAGACATGCATTGAGTTCATCAGCTGGCGTTGATCGTGGAATCACTGGCAATGTTTGACGAAAATCTCCTGCTAATAAAATCATTGCACCACCAAATCGGTTATTATTGCTCCGTAGATCTTTTAAGGTTCTGTCTAAAGCCTCCAAAGATTTTTTATGTGCCATCATGCATTCATCCCAAACAATCAATTTACATTGCTGCAAAACCTTTGCCATTGCAGAGTTCTTCGAAACGTTGCAGGTTGGAGTTTCATTGCTTTGCATATTTAATGGCAATTTTAGTGCTGAATGGGCTGTTCGACCACCTTCAAGCAAAGTTGCTGCGATTCCCGACGAAGCGAGTGCAAGTGCAATTTTATTTTGTGAGCGAATTGTTGCTAATATTAATGAAATCAAAAAAGTTTTTCCTGTACCACCAGGTGCATCTAAGAAGTAAATCCCTCCAGTTTCATCATTTGTTACTTTCATAAGAGTTTCAAATACATACTTCTGTTGTTCAGTTAACAGTGGAAGATTTGTTTGAATTAATTCTTTCAAAGCGTTGAGATCATACAGTTTTTCTCGATGCAACTCTTGGTTAAAAGCGTCATGCATTGGACGATTGGGCGCGGTCAGGCCTAATTGAATTAATAGTTTGTTTGACATTATCAAGCACATGTCCTCAATTGAAATCAATGCTTCATTGTAAATTTCTTCACTGATTTGTATATTTGGATTTCCCATTCTATTCCGTATTTGATACAAAATATCATCACACATATAATCTTTGTACTTGATCCACAAATCAATTGGGTTTGATGGGAAGCATGTAGATATGATTATAGAAAACAATGTTCGTATTTGATGAGCGTGTGATGATATTACAGAATCATTGAGAGTTTGCTCCCAATGAGCGTCATTTTCAAGCAATTGCAAACGTTGACAGGCTTCTCTGTAGGATCCACACAATTCACCATGAACAGTTCGTAACTGTTGGAATGATGTTGGGCCACGTACATTGACTAATAGCAGTCGTAAATAAAAACATTCATCATTGCTTGGATGTACTGAATAAATCCGGCCAATCGCATCGGTGGAATATACATCTGTATATCCTGGAACTGGTTTTCCTTGTTTCCGTCGTATAAATCTCCTTGAGGATTGATTCCAGGTATAATATTTTGGCATTTCAGAATATAGCAATGTTTGTGCGAAATGATCGTTTTGGCATGTCTCAAAAAAACTGGTTAATGTAGTAGATGGTGGCTGAGCAGCTCTTTGTACTGCGTTCTGTGCTGTAAAATACACTCTTTGTCCATTTTCTAAATGCACAGCTAAGTGAACAACAGAAGGGTGTCTCTCATGAATAGGAAAAGAAAATATTCGCCAAACTGCTTCATTACTACTGACATAGCGGCCCATTTGGTATTGGGTAACTTCATCATTGGAATTCTCTGCACCAATTCCAATCACAGCCATATCACTCCCTTTGGTTACATATTTGCAAATGTATTTAATAGATTTCACTGAATGGCAAGATTCAACGTTGATGTGTGCTTTGAATGTCTTTGATAAAATGGGTGAATATGGAACAATCCAACGATTATCTATTTCAATATCTTGTTGATTTAATTTGACAATTGTTGATTTTCCATTGTCTGCTGTCGATCTGCGACGATACACTGGATAACCGTCATTACCAGTAATTGTTTCCGATATTAATGTCCGTGGATATCGTTTTGAACATTTACCATCCATCATACACGGTGAATTTTGATTAAGAGTTCCACAGGGACCATGTATCATGTTTTTGATAACTACCTCATGCAATCCAGGATCTACTTGTGCATTAGGGATTTCAGCTGATATCACTGCATCAACTTCATTTGGCCTTATCTTTTCAACCAACCAAATCAAAATGTGTGCATGTGGCAATCCTCGTTTCTGCCACTCCACAGAATACATCCAGCAGCGTGTCTCACCAAACACATTATGTTTTACGATGAAATCCATTAAAGATTTCAACTTTTGTCTAAAGACTCTGGCTGTAATATCATGACGATCAATGGGTGATTGCCCAGGGAATAACTCCTGCTTGATTTCTATCCATTGCGGATTGCATGTAAATGTGATGAACAAATCTGCTGTACCATAATGACGAACATACGACATGGCATCTTGAGCATATTCGTGCATATGCCGAGGGCTTCCGATGTATGTTGCTGGAAGAATAGTCATCCGACCGACATTCTGTGCATTTCCATCAGTATTAATCGCATCTCGAAGGTGAATATACTCTTCAGATCGGAGTTTGGTTTGATTCAACCTGATGAATGTTAATCTCTCCGTTTCAATTTTTATATACATGTCAACAACATATTTGTGATATAATCGCCGACATTTCAATATGTGATTTTCTTCATTTTCCCGAATCATTAGGCGGTATGAATAATAGTTCATTGAACTGACTTTTTTGTTGGTTTCAGAACCTGTAAATAGATTTTCTTTTAATAACATTCAAATATAAAATTAAAATACATAATATAATGACTGAGATATTATCGCCATAGCTAAATTAATATTTTAGTTACCTGTAATGGGATTTATCATTTTTATTGAGAAATCGTAGCCATCTTCACCTTGCCAAAATATAATGGGATATTGCAGTGCATCATATGAGTGGTGTGTTTCCTTTATACATTGTAATTGATCATTCCGACGATGTAAAACAATATCACGGGATTCCAAGTTTTCTCCAACTACAACGATAGCAACTTCATCAATAGTTGGTGCATTAAAACGTCTTGTATGTTGACCTGCAGGTGTTTTATCAGCTCTGATTACAATTTTGTGATTATCGGATGGCATCAGATCCAGGGCAGTTTTAAACAATATAATCAATTGATTGTGTTGATGAAATAAAGTTTGTAATTGTTCTACAATAGACCTCTTTACTAAATTGTTATGTGCACAACGCAGATCAATTTCTTGTGGTGAATTGCCCATAAAATAAATTTGCAGGAATTTGTTGTCGCTATCTGACACTGGTAACAGTGAACCTGCTCTGTGATATATTTGCCCTTGTATCTGTAAATAAAATAAAATATTATGGTGTGGTATAAATTAATGGATTGTCAGTGATCAAACTTAAATAATATTTGATCTTAAAAAGTATATATTTAGTTTGAACTAATATCTATCAAATATAAAATATAATAAAAGTGTCACTGAAACTGAATCACCATATAATATGATGACTAAGTGATATATAAGTGATTAAGAAATTGAAGATTAGTGACACATCTTAACTTTTGTGACAGAAAATTTTGTTCGCTAAAATAATTATGAGTAACTGCTATAATACATACCTTGAAAGTTGGCATAAAATTTTCCCGAACTACATTTGTTGCCCCAAATGAAGTCATTTGAAAGCAATTGTTATATTGTTGGATATGTGTCAAAAAGTGTATAGAATCTGTTCCTATTCCTGAAACCAATGAGTACAATGGTTCTGGTGGTGGGTCCAATGGTATCAATTTCACTTTACCATTTGCGCAACACAATCCATTGGCTTCGTTTTTGTATTTTAATGCCTTACAGTGTGAGCAAACCGAGTTCATAGAACCAATAACAACACATTGGTAGTTACTGTAGTCAATTGACACATCGTAACTGAAAGCAGCTCGATTCAAACTTGCGCGATTATTAGTTGAATGTCGCGCTCGCGCTTCACGCGTTTGTGATATCCGAATTCTTTCACGTTCATTTCCGTCGTCACGTTCTTGTGCCGTACGATTAGATCGGTAATTAGCTTGGTTTGTAGCATTTATGGTTCTTCTACCTAAATTGCTTCGTCTTATAGGAGGCATATCAAATATAAATTAGTTTTTCACTAATCACGAACTAAACAAACACTAACTAAGTAAACACTCTGCACAAAACACGAATTTGTTTCGTGTATCAGTTGACAAAAGCAAACTCAGTAGATTAGGTCACAGACAACTTTTTTTTTTTTTTAAATTTTATATGACTTGAAGTCAAATCCTTTTAAGCCGTACGAATTGTAACGCGATTTTTGTTTGACTGATGTAATGACGTGGAAACTGATGCATTTTATCTCGCGTGCCGAAACTAATACGAAAGAAACGCGAGTTTCGGAACGCGACATTAAACTTCTCCAACTATGTATTCTGTGCTCCAACGCACACACGCACATTGTTTTGATAGATATGATCTTTGACGTTAGGAACACACCTACATTGCTTAGACAACAGTGAGTGCTTGTAATTTAATATGAACTTTATACCATAGCAATAAAGCTCAAATTGACTACGTTTTAGTTACAAATCATTTGTATAGGAAAAAGAAAAGGGCTATTTTTAGGGTTTTTCCAGCAATAATTCTAATTTTTCTCGCCGTAAAAACCATCCTTGAACTTCAACGAACATTTAAAAAAAAGATTTGGCCAAATTGGTCGAGGCGTTGTTGAGTTATGCGCTTACCAACACATTTTGCGATTCATTTTAATATGAACTTTATACCATAGCAATAAAGCTCAAATTGACTACGTTTTGGTTACAAATCATTTGTATAGGAAAAAGAAAAGGGCTATTTTTAGGGTTTTTCCAGCAATAATTCTAATTTTTCTCGCCGTAAAAACCATCCTTGAACTTCAACGAACATTTTAAAAAAAGATTTGGCCAAATTGGTCGAGGCGTTGTTGAGTCATGCGCTTACCAACACATTTTGCGATTCATTTTTATATTATAGAAGATTTGAGTTTGTTTTCAGTCTTCCTCCTAAGATCAGTCGTATGTTTAATAATATAACTTTCTGGTAAAAAACGTTCAAATCGGAGATGGTATACTTACTATTCGAAAAGCAGCTACGTGGCTGTGTTACTCTTTGGAAGTTTATGAGTATTAAACATAGCACTAAGTGCTGCTTCGTTTACGTTTTACCGTTTCTGGGCACGGTGTGTGTGTTTGTGTCTGTGCGTGTATGACTCTACGTCTGCCTGTGGGTGTGCGTATGTGTGTGCAAGTGTATGAGGGAGAGAGAGAGAGAGCGACGTCTTGCTCTGGACGCTTGACTCGCCTGTGAAAGGAACGGTTATAACGCCTATGTCCCACTTTGGATGTCTTTTAGCAGCAGCAGTAACGGTTGATAAGAATCAACCGCCGGAGAGAAACCGGATCACAGCGGGCTGCAGCAAGTGGCAAGTATCTTGTGGTCGTACGTCTTGTTATTTTTTCTAATCCGTTTGCAATCTCTTGCAACCTAGTTCGAGGCACCGGTCTACAGCCGACTTTGTAAGGCGTTCTTTGCAGTTAAGAGTGAAACAAGAGCCAGATTATACCTGTATGATGAGTCTCAGACTTGCGACTCAGTGATGGCCTTCTGAAGAGATAATATAATAGTCTCTCTGAATCCATAGATTCCGCTACCCAAGGAACAATACATGCTCTGAAAACTATACATGTGTGTGTGTGTGTGTGTGTGTGTGTGTGTGTGTGTGTGTGTGTGCCAGCCGCGGTGGTCTCGCGGTTAAGGCGCTCAGTCCGGAACCGCGCGACTGCTACGGTCGCAGGTTCGAATCCTGCCTCGGGCATGGATGTGTGTGATGTCCTTAGGTTAGTTAGGTTTAAGTGGTTCTAAGTTCTAGGGCACTGATGACCACAGATGTTAAGTCCTATAGTGCTCAGAGCCATTTGAACCATTTGTGTGTGTGTGTGTGTGTGTGCGTGTGTGTGTGTGTGTGTGTGTCCCAAAAACTGAAAAATCCTTGTTTATTTGTTCTATTTGTAATGTGAGGTTAAAGGTGAGCAGACATCAGTCGCCCAGTTACCTTGTTGGCGATAGTGTCAGCCCATGAGGAATCATTGTCGTTCACACCTGGTGGTGTACGAGGGCTATTTTTTTTTTTTTTTTTTTTTTTTTTTTTTTTTTTTTTTTTTTTTTTTTGCAAGGGCCGATGGTTTGCGGAATGGAAACCAGGTGAAAATACAATAGCTTTCATTTGCAACATTTAGCATTTAGGTACACCTTCTAGCTCTTGAGAGTATTTTTGTTCTGTCGTTGCCACTACAAAAATGAATGATTTTCTTTTTCACCAGACGCGTTTCGCTTTATTGAGGTAAAGCATCATCAGTAGTATGTAATTACGTTATTTACATTTTTATTTGCTTTTAAATCGAAAAACAGTTTGTTAAGAATAGGTTGATTTGTACTTACGGCGATTTTCTGGCTGATTTCTAGCTTACATCGGGAAATGCCGTCTGCTAGCACAGCGTTGGTGTTTTTCTGTGCTAGACACTAATAATTTTGAATTAATTTTTAAATGTTCTGCATCACTATACACTTCATATGTTTTTCACATGCACACGGTTGTATTCTGCTTGTTTTTGTGCTTCAGGTATGTGTTGTTTGTGTTTTGTAGTGTGCCAACATAACCTTTCCATTATTTTGTCTTTGCCCTACAACATTTTTTAAATTTATGTTATTGTATGTGTATATTTCTACTTAATTATGTTTCTACGTATTTATGAGCTGTGTAAGAGTAGAGAAGGAATAGCAATGGAGGGATTTTTTTAGGGGAGGGGGAAACCATGATGAATGGACATGAGTATATAGCAGTGTGATGGGGTGTGAGTTAGAGGAGAAGGTGAGGAGTGAGAAGTGAAATGAAACTCTGATTGGGGGACGGGGGTTGTGGGAGAGTGGGAGGAGGTGAAGGATGGAAAAGGCTCTTTTCTTTTTCATGTAATTTCATCAATTGTTCTATACAGAGTCTAATTTCCAATATTTATCTGG
Source organism: Schistocerca serialis cubense (assembly GCF_023864345.2). Taxonomy (NCBI): domain Eukaryota; kingdom Metazoa; phylum Arthropoda; class Insecta; order Orthoptera; family Acrididae; genus Schistocerca; species Schistocerca serialis. Next base: position 373,186,048 of record NC_064643.1, on the reverse strand, counting down.
TCTTTGAGCAACTGTTTATTTTGTGTGAATGCTTTTTGTATGTGGAAATTTTCTTGGAAATGGATGAGGTGTCTGTTTTTACTGATTTTTATAATATTCATATAGTTTTTAATATTGGTTGGTCTGTGGTGTTCTTCTTTTAGATGATCCGCAAATATTGAATGATTTGTACCGTATTTAAATGCTCTGATGTGTTCTTTATATCTTATGTCGAATGACCTGTCCGCCATTCCAGAGTATATCTTCTCACAGTCTCCGCAACTGAGCTGATAGACACCACATTGTTGGTACCTGTCTGGTTTTGATTTCAGTTTTAGAATGTGTTTTTGTATGGAGTTGTTTGTTTTGTAAGCAATGTTTATGCCTTTTTTTAAATATGTTACCTATTTTAGGAGTGAAATTGTTCTGGTAGGTCACTGTATGCCATTTTTTGATGTAGTGCCAGTTGTATGAGTTAGTGTGGTTTGGTTAGTTTTTTCATTGTGTGTCTCTATTTTTTTGTTTAGATTGTCTATTATTGTATCTTTGTGTCAATTTTAAATGCCATTTATTTTATAATGGTTAACTCTTTCTGGTAATTAGAAGTGTTTAGGAGGATCCCGTTCGGCCCGTTTAACATATACCTGATTGGTGCTTGTTTGTGGTTCTGTGGGTGGTTTGAAGTTGCATTTAAGATAATGTCACTTGTTGTGGGTTTTCTGTATATGTCAAATGTGTGTTTATTATTGTCTTTTCTTTTGGTAATGTGTAAAAAGTTGAGTGTTTTTTCTTGTTGTTCTTCTATTGTGAAGTTTATGTTTTTGTGTACAGTATTATGTCTTTCTGTAGTTGCAGTATTCTGTTTTTAGGTTAATCTACCATGCGTATTATGTCATCCATGTATCTGTACCAGTAGATGACCTTGTAGCTTCTCTTTGTTATTATGTCATCAAATAATAATTTTTCTTTGTGACTCATGAAAATGTTGGCTAATGTTCCTAAAATAGGTGAACCCATGGGTAAACCTTCTTCTTGTATGTAGTATTCTTGATTGAATTCAAATTAATGTTGTTGTGTTATTAACTGTAATAATTTTGTTGTTTCATCTGTATGTTCATGAGGTAGCTGGTTGTGTGTTTTCAGGTTTTCTTCAATTATTTTAATGGTTTCATTAACAGGCATGCAACTGTTCATACGTTCTACATCAAAGGAGAGCAATGTTGCTGTGTCAGGGATTTTAGTGTCTATTATATGTTCTAGCAGTAGAGAGGTATTTCTGATTGTTCTATCAATTTCTAGTTTATAATATTGGGTGAGCTCTGACTGCATTTGTTTTGCTAGTAGGTATGTAGGACCTGCTCTGAAATTTTCTATTTGACAGAGTGGATAAGTTTCTTTATGGACCTTTAGTTGACATCTCATGTTGGGGGCTTGAAGTTTCTTTTTTCTTTTTTTTTTTTGCGAGTCTCTGCTTCTGTATGTTTTTAACATGTGTTTGATATCTGTTAGTTCGGTTTGATTTTAACCTTTTTATGTTGTTTTGCTGATGAATTCTGTTTTTTCTATGTATTCTTTTGTTTTCATGAGGACTACACTATTACCTTTCTCAGATTTTGTTATAATGACATTTTATGCTTGCAGTTTTTTCTTTAGATTTTAAGCTGTGTTTCATCACTATTATTTTTGAATTTATTGTTTTCTTTTTTAATCTGTGTTGCTGAAGGAGAATTTCGTATAATTCTTCTTTTAATGTCTTTTTTTTTTGTATATAGTGATTTAATTTCGTGTTTCAGCCAGGCATTTTTAGCGGCCTATCTGGCAAGTTTTGCTGCTTTCCAACTGTTTTTTATCTTTACATTTGCGTATGTAGAGCTACTTCTCTACGTAGTTGCCGCTCCAACTGAAGACTTTTGTCATAGCGTGGTGCCGACTTCCCAGTACCCTCGTCATAGGAGGCAGCCGCCTGTGCTTTCCGCCAATTCTCTACGCTGGTGTGCAGCTCGTTCTCTGTGCCAAAATGATATCCTCATAGCCAGCGGTTCATTCGTGCAAAGAGATGAAAATCAGAGGGAGCCAAAACGGGCTGTATGGTGGGTGATCACACACTTCCATGGAAAATGCTGAAAGGAGCGTCGTTTTAGACGCTACAGTGTGCGGCCCTGAACTGTCATCAAGAACGGCATGCCTGATAACAAATTTCCTCTTCACTTGTTCTCAGTTGCCCTTTTCAGACGTTGAAGAGCCACGCTGTAAGAGGCTGCAATGATAGTTGTGCCCTGCTCCATGAATTCCACCGACGAAACTCCTTTTCAGTCCCCGAGCACAGTAACCATACATTTCCTGCTGGAGAACGTTCAGTGGCACTTGCTTGGTTTGCTCGGAGAGTGAGACTGCATCCACTACCTGGATTGCTCTTTTATTTCTTCATTTTCTAAATGGACCACTGTTTCGTTCCGTGTGACAGTTTTGTTTAAACTACCTTCTCCTTCATCACGGTAGCGCTGGAGAAAGGTTAAGACAACGCCCATTCGCTGTGTTTTGTGATGGTCGGGTGGCATCTTGGAAATCCATCTTGCATAGAGTTTGCAGTAACACACACGATGGTATAGAGATCCTGAAATTTCGGGAAACTGATCACTCAACACAGAAATCGTAAACCGACAATTTTCTCGAATCGCCTGACCCACTCGCTGAACGAAGTCATCGCATTAGACTCACTTCATTCCCTGACTGCCTGCATAATGAACGTCTGTACGTCCCGCTTCACAGTTTCTGCACCATTGCCGCACTTTGCTGTCACACATGAAAGTTTCAGCGTACTCATTACTCATTCGTCGACGAATTTCGGCTGCACTGCACTCCTGACCATAAAGGAATCGATTCACAGCACGCACCACAATATTGGCGGGAGACGATTTTTCTAGGCATGTTTAGGTGCTCATTACGCTCTTAGAACTGACAAGTGCGACATGACAGACTGACGGGCGTATTAGAAGTACTGCGCAACACTTCTGCGCAAGCTTCACTGGATTTTCACAGTGGTTTTAATTTCGCGATCGATCGGACCTTGACAAAAAAAAAAAAAAAAAGCGAGGGCGTTCAATAAGTAATGCAACACATTTATTCTTGGCTAATTTCGGTTGAAAGCATGCAGAATTTGTAGTGAGTGGTCGTGGAATATTCCTGCTTCAGCACCTGCAGTTTCATGGCGTTCCGACAGGTGGCGGCGCAATACGTGGCCAACAAAATGGCGTCTGTAACGGAGGCGCGCCAAGCAGAGAGCTTTCTTCTTTTTTCGGAAATCCAGAGCATCGCAGATATTCATAGTACTTGCTATGGACACCTGCACGGTGAGTCGTTGAGCGAGGCGTCTCTCATCATCTCAACAAGGTAGCCCAAACTTGACCGATCTCCTGTTTGCTGGTCGGCCGCACAGGGCTGTGACTCCTGCAGTGCTGGAACGTACGGACACTCTCATTAGATGAATATATATGAAGATGGTATCTGTTCTTTCGGACATGCCCTAAAGAAGAGATACCATCTCGGTGACTGTGCAGCTCTCTAGAATGAAATGATAATCAAATCAAGACCCTAAGCTGCCAACAGGCGTTGATATACATGAACTGGGACAGTTGAAAATGTGTGTCCCGACTGGGACTCGAACCCGGGATCTCCTGCTTATATTGCAGACGCTCTATACATCTGAGCCACCGGGGGCACAGAGGATAGTGCAACTGCGGGGATTTATCCCTTTCACACTCTCCGTGAGACCCACATTCCCAATTTAATGTCCCCATTGATGTATATCAACGCCTGTCGGCAGCTTACGGTCTTGATTTAATTATGATTTCATTCTAGAGAGCTGCACGGTCACCGATGCTATCTGTTCTTTAGCACATGTCCAAAAGAACAGATACCATCTTCATACAGTTAAGGCTAACTTGCCATTGACCTTCTTCTGTGCGGATGCACACGCATTGCCCGAAATCTTGCGGGACTCGGTAAGATTGTCTGCCACAAGTAATGAGTGTAATGGGCAGGGGCACTACGAACGTAGTGTGTGGGCATTAAGTTGGGAATGTGGGTCTCATGGGAAGCGTGCAAGGGATAAATCCCTGCAGTCGCCCTATCCTATGTGCCCTCTGTGGCTCAGATGTGTAGAGCGTCTACCATGTAAGCAAGAGATCCCGGGTTCGAGTTCCAGTTGGGGCACCCATTTTCAACTGTCCCCGTTGATGTATATAAACGCCTGTCGACAGCTTAGGGTCTTGATTTAATTATCATTTCACTCTCATTAGAGGTGATTGACGGATCACAATGCGTAACTGGACGCCTCTGTTGGTAGTGCTGAAACACTCGTCTACCAGTTGGGATACTCAAAGTGTTTGCCCGCAGGGTTCCACGCCGCCTAACACAAGACCATCAAGAGCAACGAACAACCGTCTATGCGGAACTGCTTGTGCGTTACCAGGATGATTCTGACAATTTTTTTGCTGAACATCGTCACAGCCAATGAATCATGTGTTCATAACATCAAACCGGAAACAAAATGGCAAACCATGGAGTTGCATCACACCACCTCCCCTCCAGAGAGAAATTGGGAGTCGCACCCTATCCGGTAAAGTCATGACGGCGGTCTTCTGGGACTCTGAAGGGGTTATTCTGTTCGCTGTCCGCCCTCATGGTGCAACGAACAACTCTGGATTGTGCTACCCTCAGGAAATAACGGAACGACTTCAGCGCGTCTGCGCCACAAAAATGCAAATGATCGTCTCATTCTCCTTGACAATGCAATGTCTCACACAACTCTGCACACGTGTGATGAGCTCACAAAACGTCAATGGACTGTTCTTCCCCATCCACCCTATAGTCCTGATCTCGCGCCTTTCGACTTCCATCTGTTTCGTCCAACGAGGGATGCACTCCGCGGGAAGCAGTATGTGGATAATGCGGGTGTTATTGATGCAGCAAGACGTTGGCTCGGACGTCGACCAGTAGAGTGGTACCATGTGGACATGCAGGCCCTCCCAGTAAGATGGCGTAAGGCCGTGGCATTGAACGGAGATTATGTTGAAAAAGCGGGTTTTTTAGCCAAAATAGTGGAGAGTAATATGGTGTAACCAATCTGCTTTTGGAAAAAAAGTGGTTGCATTACTTATTGAATGCCCCTCTAATGAGATTTGGTGAGTATGGTGGACTGGGGAGATGCGACAGTTCATCCTCCTGCTCATAAGACTAGACCTGGAGGATGCTGGCTGTGTGAACAGAGGACCCTGTGTCGTGTTGGAACGCAGCATCACCACTGGGGAACAAACACAGTATAACGGGACCTCATTTCAAATCGCTGTAGAAAGTTTTTGTACTACTTGCGTATTTGCGAACTAGTGAGGGCTTCGGCTCAAAGGGAGAAACTATCAAGCTAACAAGAAATAACTTTACTATGGAATAAAACAAAAACAGTAATCACAATAAAGGGCAAGTCATTGAGCTCATCCTGTAGCTCAATTACCTACCATCTCTTAAGTGAAGTTCCACTTAAACATTTGCGCAGCCTAAACAATTCGTACACGTTAAGTTCTTTGCTTTCTTGTTGCTTCACATTCTGCGGGTCCCATCCGCGTCCATCTCTAAACAGTGTTCAAGGAAAGGTGCATAGGTCGAGGTGGAGCACATGCTTGACTGCCGAGGTCTCTTTTCTTGTGAGGCTTGTCTGAGAAGACCCCAGCAGAACGACAGGAAGGCCTGCTTGCACGGACTGTGTGGGCGGCAGTAATGACTCACCGCACATCAAAAATTATTGTCGAGAGCACTGGAACTTGCTGCGAAGGTACCCTAACGTCGGCGTCGTATCTAACAGCTTGTGTAATTACGTAAGAAATACTAGCAAGTGGAGTGGAAAAGAAGTGTCAGATTTGTATTTATTGTGATCTACATTTCTTACGATCCTGTGTAAAACGTTAGCTCTCTAGGTGTATAGACTTCGCATTGCTACACGAAAGTTGGCAACGTAGTCGATATCACAGACTCGCTGCAATCAGCGGCAACATATGGGAGGCGTTCCAGAAGACCACACCTCCTCTCTCAGGAACAGCAGCGCCCTCGCACTCAGGTCAGTATAGAGTCGAGCATCCAATACCTCGCCCAGTTCCAGATCCGAGCTACAGCAGTCAACATCATCGCGAAGGACAGTGGTTCCCAACCATTCTTAGACCATTAACCTGAGTGCAATAAGGCATTAGCTAGTACCCCCGCCGCCCCCCCCCCCCCTAATAAACTGTAGAATGAAATACTTGTACTGGAAAACTTTTATGTTTAAAATCACGAAAGGCGAATGATATTTTGTTTGTGTGGGTGGGTGCGTGAGTGGGTGGATGGTTGGGTGTATGTGTGTGTGTGTATTAGAATGAAAGAAAAATGAATTCGTGGTGCATCGCAACTCCTACTCATAACTCCTTCCCAGATAAGAAAGCTAACTTCCACAATGAGAGTAGCCACTTGTTACAAAACATACTTCCCTTATTTTACTGCCGGCCGTGGTGGCCAAGCGGTTAAAGGCGCTACAGTCTGGCACCGCGCGGCCGCTACGGACGCAGGTTCGAATCCTGCCTCGGGCATCGATGTGTGTGATGTCCTCAGGTTAGTTAGGTTTAAGTAGTTCTAAGTTCTAGGGGACTGATGACCTTAGAAGTTAAGTCCCATAGTGCTCAGAGCCATTTGAACCATTTGAACCTTACTTTACTCCTCTCCATTCGGCACTTGCTTGACCTGCACATTGCTACCCCATTTAAAAACAACCAAGTTAAAATATGGGCACATAATAATAATAATAATAATACTGCGAACACCATTATAGTCCATTATACACTGAAACGCCAAAGAAACTCGAATAGGCCTGCGTATTCAAAAACACAGACATGTAAAGAGGCAGAATACGGCAACGTCCATATAAGACAACAAGTGCCTGTAGCAGTTGTTAGATCGGTTACTGTTGCTACAATGTCCGGTTACCAAGATATAAGTGAGTTTGGACGTGGTATTACAGTCAGCGCACGAGCGATGGGACACAGCATGTCCGAGGTAGCGATGGGGTGGGGATTTTCCCCTAGGACCATTTCACGAGTGTACCGTGAATATCAGGAATCCGGTAAAACATCAAATCTCCGTCATCACTCCTGTCGGAAAAGGATCCTGCAAGAACGAGACCAACGACGAGTGAAGAGAATCGTTTAACGTGACAGAAGTGCAACCCTTCCGCAAATTGCTGCAAATTTCAATGTTGGGCCATCCACAAATGTCAGCGTGCTAACCATTCGACTAAACATCATCGATACGGGTTTTCGGAGCCGCGGGTCCACTCGTGTACGTAGCCAGCAAAATAACCCATGATGGACGGAGCAAGGAGGGCGTAAAAAACAGACTAGAAGTGGCGAAAATCATGGCGACAATGTCAAATGGTCTAAGACGTTCGAAATTCTGAGGAAAATGGGGATAAGCTATAGGGTGGAACCGGTAATACACAAACTGTACAAGAACCAAGAAGTAATGCTAAGAGAAGGATATAAAGAGAGAAATACTTTAATAAGAAGGGTGTGAGATAAGGACGCAGCCTTTCGTCCTTACTGTTCAATACATATATCGTGGAAGCAATGATGAAAAAAAAGAAAAGGTTCAAGAGTGGAATTATAATTCAAGGTGAAAGTACATCAATGATACTATTCGCTGACGACATTGCTATCCTGAGTGAAAGTGAGGAAGAACTGCATGATCTGCTGAATGGAATGGACAATCTAATTAGTACAGAACATGGCCTGCGAGTAAATCGAAGAAAAACGGAAGTAATGAGAAGTAGCAGAATGAGACAGCAAGAAACTTAACATAAGAATTTCTGGTCACGAAGTAGGTAGAGTTCAGGATTCTATGGCGTAGGCAGCCAAATAATCCTCGAGGGAGGAGCAAGGGGGACATCAAAAGCAAACTAGCATTGGCAAAAAGAGCCCTCCAGGCCAAGAGAAGTCTATTACGAGGGGCGTTTGAAAAGTCTGTGCAAAAATAAAAACTACTTATGTGTTTGGGGTAAACCTTTTTTATTTTTCGACATAGTCTCCTTTTAGACTTAGATACTGCGTCCAACGCTGTTCTAATTTGTTGATCCCTTCCGAATAATAGGAATTGTCCAAGTCTGCAAAATAGCTATAAGTTGCTGCAATCACCCCCTCGTTTGAATAAAATCTTTGTCTCGCCAGCCATTTCTTCAAATTGGGGAACAAATAGTAGTCTGAGGGAGCCAAGGTTGGAGAATAGGAGGGACATGAAACGAGTTGGAATCCTATTTCCATTAATTTTGCGACCACAGCTGCTGAGGTGTGTACTGGTGCACTGTCGTGATGGAAAAGGACTTTTTTGCGGTCCAATCGCCGAAGTTTTTCTTGCAGCCCGGTTTTCAAACGGTCCAATAACGATGAATAATATGCACCTGTAATAGTTTTACCCTTTTCCAGATAGTCAATGAGGATTATCCCTTGCGAATACCAAAAGACACTCGCCATAACCTTTCCGGCCGAAGGACTGGTCTTCGCCTTTTTTGGTGCAGATTCTCCCTTGGTAGCCCATTGTTTAGATTGTTGTTCGATCTCAGGAGTATAGTAATGTATCAATGTTTCATCCACAGTGACGAAACGACGCTTAAAGTCCTGAGGATTCTTCCTGAACAGCTGCAAACCATCCTTGCAACACTTCACACGATTCCGCTGTTGGTCAAGTGTGAGCAGTCGCGGAACCCATCTTGCGGATAGCTTTCTCACGTCCAAATATTTATGCAAAATATTTATGCAAAAATACCCGTTCATTCGAGATACCCACAGCACTAGCAATCTCATGCACCTTAACTCTTCTGTCATCCATCACCTTATCATGGATTTTATCAATGATTTCGGGGGTCGTAACCTACTCAGGGCGTCCAGAACGTTCAGTATCACTCGTGCCCAAATTTTGAAACCACTTATAAACTGTTCTAATCGAAGGTGCAGAGTCACCGTAATGTTTATCAAGCTTCTCTTTAGTCTCCTGAGACGTTTTGCCTTTCATAAGGTAATGTTTAATCATCACACGAAAGTCTTCTTCGTCCATTTTTTGACAATCAGTCGACTTCCTTGATTCACACGAATGCCAGGCACAAAGAAATAGACCAATATGGCTGAAACTTGGTGTGCGTTCTTTCCAAAGATGCTACTAACTAAACATGACCTCGATACGCGCCGGTGGTGCCATCTCTCGGACTTTGCACGGACTTTTCAAACGCCCCTCGTAGTATCAAACATTGGCCTTAATCTGTGGAAGAAAATTCTGAGAATGTAGTTTTGGAGAACAGCATTGTATGCTAGAGAAACATGAACTGTGGGAAAACTGGAACGGAGGAGAATCGAAGCATTTGAGACGTGGTGCTACAGAAGAATGTTAAAAATTAGGTGGACTGATAGGGTATACAATGAGGATGTTCGCTGCAGAATCGGCGAGGAAAGGAATGTATGGAAAACACTGACAGGAAGAAGGGACACGATAATAGGACATATGTTACGACATCTCGGAATAACTTCCACGGCAGTAGACGGAGCTATAGAGGGTAAAAACAGTAAAGGAAGACAGAGATTCGAATACATCTAGCAAATATTTGAGGACGAAAGCTGCAAGAGCTGCTCTGAGATGAAGATATTGGCACAGGAGAGTAATTCGTGGCAGGCCGCATTAAAAAGAGAGAGAGAGAGAGAGAAAGGGAGTGTAACATAAGCCTAGTTCAAAGGTTGAACATTTTTAAGGTAAAAACGACGCTGCTTTAGATACGGGCATCGGAAACAGACAATGGAGCAACGAATGCAGATAGCGCAGATCGAAAGCCTGTATACGTGTCACGGTCTCTCATAGTTTACTGCGAAATGGAAGAGTCGTAATTTCGGGGTAGGAAACTAACCAGCTCATTCCAGTTGGCAGCCTCAATGAATTTATTTGATACGTCGCCCTTGCAGTTTCGAGGAAAACACCGCACGTATCCACTCCTCTTCCTCGTCGCTGCCGGTGGGTTGTTACCCGAGACGCCGGACTGAGGAGGTCGCGCAGCGAAAACAAGTTGCAAGGAGAGTCAGCACGACCGGTTTTCCTTTTGCCGTGAGGTCGTCTGAACTGTGTTGTCACTAAATTACAGGATGCGAGTGGATGAATATTTCTCCAAACAAGGTCACAATTCCCATTTCCCTTTATGACATGTCACTGAGAAGCAAAAATTTCGCCAGTGCTACTATAAATAATTTGGGTAGAGATCACACCCACTAGTCTGGCACTGGTTTGTACAGTGATTACCTCATACTGTTAGTCGTCCCAAAGAGGTTTCCAGTTAAGTAACAGGGTGTTTGACGATTCCTATTACACACTTCTAAAGGTTTTAGAGGTGACTTATTAGATCAAGTTTCCAATGTAAAACATGTCCGGAAGCGTCATCCAACGACGCTACAGTGCGTTGAAGTTATAAGCGCCGGCGTCTCTATATGTATATATGTACAGGGTAATTCCGTGATGTTGCTACAAACTTTCTAGAATGATTAAGAAGGATGAAAGTATCAATTTGAGGTAGGGATCCCTGTACCGGAAACGAACAAAATGGTTCAAATGGCTCTGAGCACTATGGGACTTAACATCTATGGTCATCAGTCCCCTAGAACTTAGAACTACTTAAACCTAACTAACCTAAGGACATCACACAACACCCAGTCATCACGAGGCAGAGAAAATCCCTGACCCCGCCGGGAATCGAACCCGGGAACCCGGGCGTGGGAAGCGGAAACGAACAAATCTTAGGTTATAAGCGAAAGCCGTTCTGATAACTATGACAGTGGAACATGTGTACTGGTACTGTTGTTGCTAACACTGCAGTGTATGCAACTTTCAGAGGTTGTAGTATGGATCATAACAAGGAAAAAATGTCCAGTAAACATGGACTCTAAAACGCATACCTTAAGAGCTACAGGGTGTTTCAAAAATGACCGGTATATTTGAAACGGCAATAAAAACTAAACGAGCAGCGATAGAAATACACCGTTTGTTGCAATATGCTTGGGACAACAGTACATTTTCAGGCAGACAAACTTTCGAAATTACAGTAGTTACAATTTTCAACAACAGATGGCGCTGCGGTCTGGGAAACTCTATAGTACGATATTTTCCACATATCCACCATGCGTAGCAATAATATGGCGTAGTCTCTGAATGAAATTACCCGAAACCTTTGACAACGTGTCTGGCGGAATGGCTTCACATGCAGATGAGATGTACTGCTTCAGCTGTTCAATTGTTTCTGGATTCTGGCGGTACACCTGGTCTTTCAAGTGTCCCCGCAGAAAGAAGTCACAGGGGTTCATGTCTGGCGAATAGGGAGGCCAATCCACGCCGCCTCCTGTATGTTTCAGATAGCCCAAAGCAATCACACGATCATCGAAATATTCATTCAGGAAATTAAAGACGTCGGCCGTGCGATGTGGCCGGGCACCATCTTGCATAAACCACGAGGTGTTCACAGTGTCGTCTAAGGCAGTTTGTACCGTCACAAATTCACGAAGAATGTCCAGATAGCGAGATGCAGTAATCGTTTCGGATCTGAAAAATGGGCCAATGATTCCTTTGGAAGAAATGGCGGCCCAGACCAGTACTTTTTGAGGATGCAGGGACGATGGGACTGCAACATGGGGCTTTTCGGTTCCCCATATGCGCCAGTTCTGTTTATTGACGAAGCCGTCCAGGTAAAAATAAGCTTCATCAGTAAACCAAATGCTGCCCACATGCATATCGCCGTCATCAATCCTGTGCACTATATCGTTAGCGAATGTCTCTCATGCAGCAATGGTAGCAGCGCTGAGGGGTTGCCGCGTTTGAATTTTGTATGGATAGAGGTGTAAACTCTGGCGCATGAGATGATACATGGACGTTGGCGTCATTTGGACCGGAGCTGCAACACGGCGAACGGAAACCCGAGGCCGCTGTTGGATCACCTGCTGCACTAGCTGCGCGTTGCCCTCTGTGGTTGCCGTACGCGGTCGCCCTACCTTTCCAGCACGTTCATCCGTCACGTTTCCAGTCCGTTGAAATTTTTCAAACAGATCCTTTATTGTATCGCTTTTCGGTTCTTTGGTTACATTAAACCTCCGTTGAAAACTTTGTCTTGTTGCAACAACACTGTGTTCTAGGCGGTGGAATTCCAACACCAGAAAAATCCTCTGTTCTAAGGAATAAACCATGTTGTCTACAGCACACTTGCACGTTGTGAACAGCACACGCTTACAGCAGAAAGACGACGTACAGAATGGCGCACCCACAGACTGCGGTGTCTTCTATATCTTTCACATCACTTGCAGCGCCATCTGTTGTTGAAAATTGTAACTACTGTAATTTCGAAAGTTTGTCCGCCTGAAAATGTACTGTTGTCCCAAGCATATTGCAACAAACGGTGTATTTCTATCGCTGCTCGTTTAGTTTTTATTGCCGTTTCAAATATACCGGTCATTTTTGAAACACCCTGTATGAGCACATGTTCAATAGAGGAGATGAGTTTCACAGTAGCGAAGATGAACAAGTGCTTATTACAGTCCATGTTTACTGGACTATTTTCCTTGTTTGGTCCATACTACCATGTCTGAAAGTTGCCTATCCTACAATCTTAGTAACAACAGTACCAGCACATGTATTCCATTGTCAGAAATATCAGAACGGTTTTCGCTTATACAGGGACCCTGACCTCCAACGGACATATTTGTTCGCCTCCATCATCCTAGAAAGTTTGTAACATCATCACGGAATCACCCTGCATATACATACATTTACACTCGCCGGCGGCTTTAACTTTGACGCTCGGTGGACCGCCGTTAGATGACCTTTCCAAACTTGGATTCCTATGTACATCTTGTTCTAATAAATTCCCTTTATGACCTGTAGAAGTGTGTAACATGGACTGTGAAACGCCATGTATACCGAAGGGCTACTCGTAAATTTCAGAATAACCTGTAAATTCTCAGGAGGCTGTAACTGTAAGCCGAATTCGAAGGCATTCTGAAGTAGACGAAAATCGAAGGGTAATAAAAGAAAGTCACGTAATTGAAAACACTGGACGCAGTTCAACACATTGATTAATAGTTCTGTATCATTAGCTACTTTCATTTGGATTTCTTCCTAAATAATAAGGACTTTTGTTTACGTACTATTGAGTCATACTGCATAAATTAATATCTTGAGTACTGCATTGCTGCATTCACTTGGCTCACAATTAAAAAAAACATTATTATGCAGAGAACAAGAGAGGGTTCCAAAATAATGAGTTGAATTATCTACAGAATAATGGAAAAATTGGTAAGAGCCGATCCCGAGGAAAATCAGTTTGGGTTCCGGAATGAAATGAAATGATCGTATGGCATGACATGTAGGAACACACGCACCATACCTGGCTGTAAGACTTTACTGAGCTGATAGGCCGGAGAAAGTCAAACTTACGTTATATAGTATTTGTAGACTTAGGAGCAGCTTTTGACAGTGTCGCTGGAGTCTTTGAAATTCTGAAGACAGCAGCGTTAAAATACAGGGAGCGAAAAGTTATTTACAGATCGTACAGAAAACAGACTGTAGTAAAAAGATTCGAAGGTCACGAAAGAGAAGTCGTAACTGATAAGTGAGTCAGACAAGGTTGTAGTCCATCGCCGGTTTTATTACGTACAGCAAGCAGTGAAGAAAAGCAAGGAAAATCCAGAAAAAAATTGGAGTTCAAATAGAAGAAACGAAAACTTTGAGGGTTGCTGGTGACATTATAATTCTGTCATAGGTGCAACGGACTTGGAAGAGCACTTGGATGAAATGGTTAGGGTCTTGAAAGGAGATTTTACAAAAGTAAAACAAAGGTAATGGAATGTAGTCCAATTAAATCATGAGGTGTTGAGGCAGTTAGATTGGGAAATGAGACACTGAAAGTAATAGAATAGTTTTGGTATTTGAACTTGGAAGATAAGTTAAAGAAAGGTAGACCTATGTTAATAGCGCTTGTAGATTTAGAGAAAGTTTTAACAACGTTGACAGGAATGCACTCTTTGAAATTGTAGAGGTAGCACGTATAAAATACTGTGCGCGAACAACTTGTACAGTTGTAGGAGTTGAAGGACATGAAGGGGAAGCAGTAATTGATATTGGCGTGAGATGAGATTGTAGCCTATCCTCGATGTTATTCAATCTGTGCGCTGAGGAAACTGTAAAGGAAATCCAGAAGAAATTACGAAAGGAAACTAATGTTCACGGTGAGGAAATAAACATTTTGAGGTTTGCTTGGCGAAAGCATGGTAATTCTGTCACAGACGGGAAATCACTTAAACTGGTTTAGGAAAATGCATTGTGTCCTGAAAAGAGACTATAAGATGAACATCCAAAAAAGTAAAACAATGGTAATGGAATGTAGTCGAAATAAATCAGCTGGTTCTGAGGGAACTAGATCCGGAAATGAGACATTAAAAGAAGAAGAGTTTGCAGGCTGAATATAAAGAGAAAATAAATTCAAAAATGCAACTAAACGCTTTTGACAAAATATGACACCCTCCCCCCCCCCCCCCCCGCCAGCCCTTCCAATCCACTCAATCCACGCACACACACACACACACTCACACGCACACACGTACGCACTAACACTGGTGAAACGAAAATGTGTTACCCTTTCGTCACTTCCATTCAGTATAGGCCCACGTCTGCAGCGTTGCATGATAAGAAATGCACACATCATCGCATATTCTTGGACTATTGACCCAAAACGTTAAGCATTAATTGTTTCGTTCTCCAGAGCAAGAAACGCTAAGCAATCATCAACTTTGTTTAACTTAGTTTGCCAGCGATTTTACCAGAGCCCGGAATACTTTTGAGATGTGTTACATTTCGGTATAATAGCTGCCTTGGGCTGGAACTTCAAACTGGGATGAATGTGCCCCAGGAGTGAAAGAGGCAACCCTGTCACCAGTGGTACAGCGTACTTTCCTTCACAATCAATGCGCCCAACGGCATACAGTATTACTTCGAAATCTACACCTACATCTGCATTTATACTCTGTAAGCCACCCAACGGTGTGTGGCGGAGGGCAATTTACGTGCCACTGTCATTACCTCCCTTTCCTGTTCCAGTCGCGTATGGTTCGCGGGAAGAACGACTGCCGGAAAACCTCTGTAACGCTATCATGCTTACCAAATAACCCCGTGACGAAACGCGCCGCTCTTCTTTGGATCTTCTCTATCTCCTCTGTCAACCCGACCTGGTACAGATCCCACACTGATGAGCAATACTCAAGCATAGGTCGAAAGAGTGTTTTGTAAGCCACCTCCTTTGTTGATGGACTACATTTTTTAAGGACTCTCCCAATGAATCTCAACCTGGCACCTGCCTTACCAACAATTAATTTTATATGATCATTCCACTTCAAATTGTTCCGCACGCATACTCCCAGATATTTTACAGAAGTAACTGCTACCAGTGTTTGTTCCGCTATCATATAATCATGCAATAAAGGATCCTTCTTTCTATGTATTCGCAATACATTACATTTGTCTATGTTAAGGGTCAGTTGCCGCTCCCTGCACCAAGTGCCTATCCGCTGCAGATCTTCCTGCATTTCACTGCAATATTCTAATGCTGCAACTTCTCTGTATACTAGAGCATCATCCGCGAAAAGCTGCAGGGAACTTCCGACACTATCTACTAGGTCATATATATTGTGAAGAGCAATGGTCCCATAACACTCCCCTGTGGCACGCCAGAGGCTACATTAACGTCTGTAGACGTCACTCCATTGAGAACAACATGCTGTGTTCTGTTTGCTAAAAACTCTTCCATCCAGCCACACAGCTGGTCTGATATTCCGTAGGCTCTTACTTTGTTTATCAGGCGACAGTGCTGAGCTGTATCGAACGCCTTCCGGAATGAAATCACAAGTAACGTTTCCAAATAGAATATGTTTGCCATCTTTATCTCTTCAACCTATGAAGGGCTTAATTCAATGGTAGTACAAGTCCATTTTTGTTCATTCTGAGATACAGGGTCCTAAAGTTAAATGAGCGCTGAAAAATCTGCAGTTGAGATACCAGAAATATTCAAGCATATGGCTTCTTGCTAGAGATGAACCTTTCTTTCTGTTTGTTTCGACCATTAATTTCGGAAGCATCATAGACAGAAAAGTGGAGGTAATGGACTTTGTACCACTATTGAAATAAGCCCTTCATATGTAATAAGCAAAATGTATTCATTAACATAGCACTAATGCTTCTGCCTACGATTTCATCTTTGTAAATTTGTGCCTGTGATACAGTACGCTGTTTGCTGAAGCTTGAAATCGATCTGATAAAAATCATATGTTGATGACTAGATATCATCTGTGCGACCTGAGACTAAAAAAATAAAACAGTCACTATGTTTTCCTAATACCAGGCAGTATGCGTAGTCTGCTGTGTAGCTTCTTGCGGCGTTCATATTCTTTTAACGGCACTCCTGTGCAACCCGATTGCGCCTGCCGTCCTAACAGTGCCTGGCGCCCTGCAAGGGGATGCTGCCTGCAGCCGAGCCCAGCGGGACTGGCGCGTTCGCTTACAGCTGGTCGCCAGGGACAACAACAATCCGGGCGACATACCTGACGCATCGCGCAACGGCCCGTTCTCTCCTCCGTTGACGTCAGCAGCGAGGACGTCACAGTCGTGAAATCATGTCTCTGGAGGTGCGTCATGACGTAGCCGTCGCAACGTAACAGGTCCGGGTCGTGACGTCAGGTGGGCGCGCCACTGGTGTGACGTCAATGGCGGCCTCGCTCGCAGGCGTGCGCGGCGCCGCTAGAGCGCAGCACAGTACGGCCACGCCTCCGGCCGCTGCGCGCTAATTCCATATAAGGCGCCCGACTGGCCGGCTCGCTCCCGGCTTTTTCCTTTTTCCTTTCGCTGCTCCTCTGCGCAGAACTGCGCCGTCCTGTTTGCCGCCTGCGGTCGTTCCCTTTCATTGCTCCCCCCTCTTTTACCGCCTCCGGTTGGAGGCGGGTCTAGCGGCGGGTCGTGATTCGCAAACAGGCGGTGTATGTTCCTCCGCTGCGCGGCGTGCGCTGCTGCCAGCGGTTGCCGCTTCTCGAATGTTTGCGCGGCTGGACGGTTGCCATGGAGCTAGCGGCAGCCTCAGTCGTTGCCTGGACACGGCGCTTGGCGTGCCAACAGGTGGTTTCGCGCCATGCGCACGCACCCTGGCGTCTGTGTTCCGTCAACGGCGCCATATCCCCTCATATACACACCGCTCGTTTGCGTTTCTGTCACGTTTGTTTTTTGCCGATACGGCGTTTGTCCGAACAAGATGTCAACGGGCGAGCCGACACACTCAACAAAGAGGGCTTCAGCCACGTTTAGTACGCGGCGCGCTTTTTGTTTCCAACAGTATTACCGCATTCAGCGACAAAGTGCTTGAATGTCCTACATAATTCTCATTTAACCTCAGCGTGTCTGTAAGTGCAAAGGATTCGTTTTTTATTTTGGCTTCCAGCCTCTTGTCTGACTTTATACAAAAAAATTTACCGGTGCGTCACAAGTTTCGTGCGTGGAAACCGTACATTGCGTTCTGAAATCATACCGTAATATAGAAACATTCCATTCTGTCCTCTAGTTTTGTAGGGAAGGGTTGACTGATGGACCAATTTGCATTGACATATCTTACTACACACCTCTCAGTGCATATTTGTAGCAAACTTACCAAAAGCAAACCCAGTCTATGAAATATTATTTAGGTAAACAGGGGGCAGGGGACTCATGTTACACACTGAATTATGAAGTAGCTTTGAGACTTCACGAAAAATGGCTATTTGTATCTTTGCTTCTCGTCAGTATTCATTCTTCAGACTGATAAATTGATAAGTTTGTCTGTTTGGATACGAGTTAGATTTGCCCAGAGAGCATAAGCGACTGCCCAGGGAAACAAACTCTATCGGAAGACAAAGAACGATCACTGCCGTCCTATTGAAATTTATAACATACATTTCACAGTATTAAAAATAGTTTGGTTGTGAACTATTCATGGTTTGATCAGAACTCTGTATTGTACGAGTTGTAGTTTTTATCTCTATGCATTATTCCTCGTTTGAATCGACTTGTTTAAGGCGTTTGTTGACAAAACTCAACCTGATACACTTCTCATTTGTAACATAAATAGACCGTAGCACCAACACATACACAAAAACAGAAAAACGTTGTGCAGAAATTGTCAGGACTAATAACATAATGAATTACGACGTACCATTTCGTTTGTGTACTCCTCGTGACGTTTCTAGTATCGAAAGTGAGTAAAGTTTTGTGTCAACAGAAACAACAGTTTGTTACGACGATATTGAGCCTTAACTGCAACAGAAGAAATCCAAAAGGCCCTGTAAACTTTTACATTATCTGAAAATCGAGAATAGGATCCAAAACTAAGAGTGATGACGAAAAAGTGAAGATCAATGACTGCTTAAGGCTTTAATCCTTGTATTTTATTACAAGTAAGAATCAAAAGTCACAGATGAGACGTTTAGTTTAATACTAAATCAAGAAAATCATCATTAATACCTTCTTTCAGCTGGTGAAAATTTAACAAAACACAAATTTTCTGTCGATGATTCAGCTGTGTGGGCGTAAATGTTCACTCATTTATAAACATCGCACCGTTAGACAGTTACGGCAGTAATTTAGTGCTCCCCCCATGGTCTCTTCGCAGCGCCCCAATTCTGTCGTCGACAAACTTAATCACAGAACACCTTAAGTTGACACCAGCAACGTACGGGCAGGTTTATAGTGCGAAAACTACAAGGGCGTGCCTGTCAGAACAGTACGCGGTTTTCATACGAATACAGATAAAAAACGTCGAAAAAATAAGTTTACTGTTGGCTTCTGAAATTATTTAACGAATCTTTAAAAAAATTTAAGGAAACCGCAGCAAGTGGTTGTATGTTGAAGCACGCGGTATATGAAACCCTTAGTAAACTTGGATATGTAGGCAGTGTTTTTACAAAGTTACGGTGTGTGTTTGAGTAGAAAAAATTTTGTTGTCTGTTGGACAACATTGCCAGGAGGCATTGCGATCTAGTTTCAATTCGTATATGTTTCCTGTCCATACAGAACCTACGAGAGGAAGTGGCAACTATGTAGCGCCCCTGCAAGTTATGCCGCACAGATACTTGGCAGGCACTACAAGCGTTATTTCAGAGAGAACTAAATTTTTCTCCCTCTCCTACATGATAATGAGCTTTATAGCCACCCGGCAGTTTCAGGAATATACTGCCTAAATTTTCAGTGGTATAATGAGCGACAAGAGTCTAATAATAAGCAAACTAAAACAACGCGGCAGTAACTTGCAAACAGCCTCGCGTAACAGGGACTAGACCTACTGGTGGCATCTAGCGTCTGCGGAGGGAACTACCAAGTGCCAGTGCGTCTCTCTCTGAATCTAAACAACTGGCATGAGGAGTATCAAACGTAGCGTTGCGTGGTTCACACCAGGCTGATTGGTACGCAGATATGACATTATGAAGGGATCAAACAGTATTGCTTGTAATTTACTGACTTAACACCTCGATTACGAATGAAAATCTAAATTTTGTTTCACTTCACGAAAAAGTAAGACGAAATTTGAAGATTGTAGTAAATAGCAATTGCCGTTAACTATACCATAATTATTCTTCAAATACTAAGGAATATACAGTGGTATCTTAGGGGAGAACGGTCGTACGTGAACATGTAGCGTGAACCTGTACGAGGGGAACACATTTCGTAACTCTGTGTCCTATTTCCAATGGATTTTGGAGATACAGCTTTTTGAATCCATCAGTAACGCGAACGGAACAGCCGATGGTATCGCTACTTGTTATGTTCTGTTTTATTACCAATATCTGTTTACAACTCGTGGTCAAGCGTCTCACCACGGACTTCAGTGTGCCTGTACTTCGGAGCGTGTGCGAATCAGTGTTAATCGGAGCTGGAGTTTACATTCTTATTTAACGCGTGAGCTAACGTTTAACAGACGAGTAGGTATTTCGTCCAGTGCCTGAACTTTCTTTTCGAACATACATTATAAGAGTGAGTTGATAATAAAATACAGATTTTCTGTTGCCGCCTGTTTCTAACATCAGTGGTACACCAGAAACCATTGTGAAAAGGATATATGATTCTGATAAGTCCTGTGTAAATAGGCAAAATACTAAAAGTAGTATCACAGCAATTCATATCTTCATTTTAAGAATTTTCTTATTTTTGATGTCTAAATGTAAGTTAACTGCTCCCTGCAAAATAGAGCATTTTATTTGTTGACGATAATGCATTTCGAAGATATTACAGACAGTTCTTCTTGATGTTACCCACGCTGTTTTGCTCGAATGTGCTATGCTTCAGTCGTGCTCGCCGTAATTATAATTCATACTAGACAACAAAAATGTTCTTTCCAGTATAAATTTGAGAAATGTTTCGGTATCAGCGCAAAAGCCAAGTGACCTGTGACTGACGTGTTCCTCACAACAGATACTCTATGGTATTTCTAAGAACTGCTTTATCTCAGCAGTCTGAAGTACCTAATTACGGTCAGATACGTAATTGGCTGTCAGAAGATAAGCGAAATTTTTCGTTGCAGCTACATTTCTCTTATGTAGAAGACGTCACATATCAGAGATAGATATACTGTTATCACCATCTACTCCACTAAGACTTTTATCATTAGTAATTCAAAACCTCTCGGATAATGCAAATGAGAACACCGACTTTCAGGAGTAGAACTGGCAATGTATAACATCAGCTCTTGCAGAAAATAAGCAATAAATTGTCAGTAAGTGGTAACAGGAAGATAAACCCTTGGCACAGAGAAATCATTGCACGAAGCAAGTATTTGCTAGATCTGTGACTAAATTCGTTTTAGTTATTTTTGTATACAGAGGGTTCTTATTCAATACTCTGTTCAAATGTTTTTGAATAAAACCTTTTTACATTTCAAGATAACATGCCTACTCAAAGATTATGTAGATTTATTTTTCGCTCTTAGACATATTTCACGTGAAGCATAGCTATCAAAGTGAATCACGGTGTCCAATAACAGGGCTTGCTTTGCATGGCCTCCACATTTACCCGACCTAACGCCATGCGATTTTTTCCTTTGGGGCTTCATCAAGGATCGTGTGTACGTGCCTCCGCTACCAGCAGTCCTCCCTGAATTAAGAAACCGGATTGAAGCAACTGTTGCTACAATCACTGAAGACACACTTATCAACGCTTGGGAAGAACTCGGCTATAGACTTGATGTGTGCTCACATTGATCATTTATAAGGTTTTTGGTAAAACTGTTTGAGTTGCTCTTTCATTTGACATATCATTTATAAATGTAAGTTTAATATAATAAATATTTGCAGACGACTTGGTTATTCTAACGCAGGACATCCAAATTGCTCAGAAACAAATAGAAATTCTTAAAGAAACAGCAGAAAGAGTAGGTCTCCAAATCTCATTTGAAAAAACACAGTATATGACTAGCAACAAACTGGCACCCAAACTTTTGGAAACTAAGTATGGAAAAATCAAAAGAGTTTCGCAATTCAAATATTTAGGTGAAACAATCTCAGAGACTGGTCTAGAAAAAATTGGAAATGAAATTCGTTGTCAAAAGATGGAGACAGCTTTTAGACTTACAAAAGACATCTACAACAAAAAATGTCTCTCGAGGTACTCTAAATTGAGACATTACAACACGGTCATAAAACCAGAGTGCCTTTATGGGGCTGAAACGCTAATTTTAAACAGAAAAAAGGACATTCAAGAAATCCAAAAAAGAGAAAGAAAAGTAATCAGAAAAATTCTAGGTCCAAAATATACTGAAGAAGGAACATACAGGCTAAGAGCAAATAGTGAAATTCAACAATACACCAGCATATATTCGGATATGAAAAAACGCAGATTAAAATTTTATGGGCATATTAAAAGAATGGATGCTACCAGACTAACTAAACAAGTAGTGGAATTCTACGAAAATCGAAGTAAAGCTAAATTTGAGACAATAAAATGGATTGCTGCTATAAAAGAGGACATGAAAGAGGCAGATATAAAACAAGATGAAATTCAAGACAGAAAATTATTTAGGCAAAAAATTCATGACTGGGTAGTTGGTCAAGCTGAAAAACCAAAGAAAACTGGAACCACATGGTCTGATGAAAGGAAAAGAGCTCATTCCGAGAGAATGAAAACAATTTGGGCAGAGAGAAAGTCTAAAAGAAAATAACTGAATGCCCCGTGATTGTACTTCGCGTGGTCCAGTAGGGCCCAAACGTGAATAATAATAATAATAATAATAAATATTATAAAGCGTTAAAACGTCGATATTTATTTATAAACACCCTGTTAATGTACACGATCGTTCTAGACAGCAAAACTTCTTGTACTGTTGGCCATGGGATGTACAATTCTCGAGATACTGTACGAGTGCTAGTACTCGGGGTTCGTGCTGCATGGTCAAACAACAGCAACAGTAACTTGCACTGGGATAGGACGACACACCAAGCTCATCCGTGTTTCCGAATTTTATTATCATCTCCTTTAAACCATTTAATGACATCGGGCTTCTCCTCGGAGCTTCCAGTCGGCGATACTGTTTCAATCCAGCACTGAAATTACTGCCGTTCACTCGAAACAGTTTGACTAACATAATCTCTCTTCTCGATAGCCATGCTGTTGACTCACGTTACGGCGTCTCAAATGACAGCGTGGATGTTTTTTTTTTTTTGTGTGGTTTTATGGCGCACAACTGCAGTGGTCATTAGCGCCCAGACTAAATTATGAATGCACTGCGAGGCACAATGTTAAAACAGGAAAGCGTGGATGTGATGCATACATACAAACAGCGACAGATTTGTGCCTGGTGGTCAAACCTGGAACTAACTTTTTTCCAGCGTAAATCGGTTCCTCATTGACACATTAGCTGCCACACGATAATTACAGCCCAGGCTGAATCTCCGTGAGTAGCCGCACTTCAATTATAACCACGTAGTATAAATTCCTTGGCGTGTTACATTCCTGCAATGACACCAGGCGACATTCAAACTCGCGATAGGCAGTGGTCATAATGTTTTGGTTCATCAGTACATTTCTCTTTTATAGGAAAACTTTTATTAGTATTACTAGTCTACATTTGATTTTCCGTTTGTTGCTGTGCAGATCAGTTATTTAGACGATCAAGTAGCAAAACTTGTCTACTGTTCTTAGCGTTTCATTTCCTAGACTAATTTCCTCAGCACTATCTGATTTAATTCGACTATATTCGATACGCTTATTTTACTTAAATATGTCTGGTACGTGCTGCTGTGCAGACGCAATAAATTATCTAGAATGCTCTGGTGAACTTTAATATAACAGTGCGCAGCTCATACAGCGTTCATCTTATAACCAGTTTTCATGACACTATCTATTTCTTTCAGCTGGTGTTAAAGTCATTGGCCTTTTCTGACAATGTTACAGAGTCGACGCCAAATCTGTAACGTTCCATTTCTTTTCCCTCAACTTTCCCTTTCGAAACTTGTCCTTAGCTTCTGTCACTGTTTCTTCTGTGTACAGACGGAACTTGCCTCAAAGCATGGTGTCGGCTCTGAAGCCGGTTTTATACGAGCGAGTTTCTGGTCAAAATCGACTACTAGAAGTGCGTGCGCCTTTCGTGCAACCAACCACGACGCGAGTTTGTCTATGACGTCAATGATTTATAGATAGTGCCGAGTGTAGAGATCTAAATTTCCGAGTATGCTGCTCACTGCGCATGTGCAGAAATAAAGGAAGTTACTGGGTCGATCTCACTCCTTTTATAGAAATTGATTTTTGTGCTTCCCTGTCTTCTTAATCCTTATTATGATGTTTGTTTTGTTTTCGTGGGATATTGAAAAGTTACATAAGGTCCTCCTACTTTTTCGTACTAGTTTTCTCCTACAAAAGAGACGAAGTATCTGAAAGAAAAACGTATTTACAGCTAACAGAGGTCAACCCATACTATGCAAAAACGAAAATATAAACAGATAAAGTGTTTTAATGAAAATTATTTCAACTGAAAAAGTCAGATCTATTTGACCAGAAAAATAATTTTCGTTCTCATTTGGCACTTAGCAAGAAAGCAAAATACAAAGGATAAGGCAAAAAGACACTATTTACTGCCTTCTACATACACTGAAGAGCCAACCTGCCTAATGTCGTGTAGGACCCCGCGAGCACGCAGAAGTGCCGCAGCACGACATGGAATGGACTCGACTAATGTCCGAAGTAGTGCTGGAGGGAAATAACACCATGAATCCTGCAGCGCTGTCCACAAATCGGTAACAGTACGAGGGGTGCAGATCTGTTCTCAACAGCAGGTGGCAAGACATCCCGGATATGCTCAATAATGTCCGTGTCTGGGGAGTTTCGTGCGCAGCGGAGGTGTTTAAACTCAGAAGAGTGTTCCTGGAGCCACTCTGTAGCAATTCTAGACGTGTGGGGTGTCGCTTTGTCCTGCTGGAATTGGCGAAGTCTGTTGGATTGCACAATGGACATGAACGGATGCAGGTGATCAGACAGGATGCTTACGTACGTGTCACCTGTCGTTATCAGGGGTCCCATATCACTCCAACTGCAGACGTCCCACACCATTTCAGAGCCTCCACCAGCTTGAACAGTCCCCTGCTGTTATACAGGGTCCATGGATTCCTGAGGTTGTCACCATACCCATACACGTCCATCCGCTCGATACAATTTGAAACGAGATTCGTCCGGCCAGGCAACATGTTTCCAGTCATCAACAGTCCAATGTCGGTGTTGACGGGCCCAGGCGAGGCGTAAAGCTTTGTGTCGTGCAGTCATCAAGGGCACACGAGTGGGCCTTCGGGTCCGAAACCCATTTCGATGGTGTTTCGTTGAATAGTTCTCATGCCGACACTTGTTGATGGCCCAGCATTGAAATCTACAGCAATTTGCGGAAGGCTTGCACTTGTGTCACGTTGAACGATTCTCTGCAGTCGTCATTGGTCCAATTCTTGCAAGATCTTTTCCCGTCCACGGTGATGTCGGAGATTTGATGTTTTACCGGATTCCTGATATTCACGGTACATTCGTGAAACGGTCGTACGGGAAAATCCCTACAACGTCGCAACCTCGAAGGTGCTGTGTCCCATTGCTCGTGCGCCGACTATAACACGACGTTCAAACTCACTTAAATCTTGATAACCAGCCACTGTAGCAGCGGTAACCGATCTAACAACTACACCAGACCCTTGTTGTCTTATACAGTCGTTGCCGACTGCGGCGTCGTATTCTGCCTGTTTGCATTGAAACTTCCCCTTTGAATGTAAAGAATTACTGTGCTGGTAAACTTCTACGTTATTTGGTACAGAAACAGGTGAGTAAAACTGAACGTATTCAGACAGTTTTCTCTTTACTTATTCTGATCATTTCTAAACTGACACACATTATTTTAGCGTAACGCAATCTGACTTTTAATAATCCCTACAAAAGAATAGCCCTGACTAACAATAACCTATACCCTCCATGAATCACTTACCTCACAAAAATCTTCATTACTCGAACTACTGCAATACAGCGAGTGCCAATACTGCCAGCTAAGTAAATAATTTTAACTACTGAAGGCACTAACTACTGATAGGCATATAGTTAACAAATATTAATATCTCAAAACTCTGGCATCTCTCTTCCCACATCCACCACTGCTGGCGGCTCACCTCCAACTGCCCAACGCTACGTGCTGTTCACATCCAACTGCCCAACACTACACAAGCAAATATCCGAATAATGAGTCCAACCAGCCACAGACTACACACAGCGCAGTCAGCGATTTTCATACAGAGCAGTACGTGGCGTTACCAACATAAAAACCTAAACAAGAGCGCTACGTGGCGTCACCAACACAAAAACCTAAACAGCCTGCTTACAACATATCTCTGTATTTGAATACGCATGCCTACACCAGTTTCTTTGTTGCTTCAGTGTATATACTCGAGGAAATATTTGCATATGTTCTGAAATGTTTGGTTGAAACTCTTCCTATTCTTTGACTTCTCGTCAGTGTAGAGAATTTACCACACGACCGTTCACAAGAACTTCCACAATGAATTCTGCTTTGGTCCTTAACAATCTCTACTGTCATTACTTGTTCCTACATTTTGTTACCGGATTTCGATTTTTGCGTAAAAAGTCCCTCATAACGCCACTTTCAGCATTCAGATGCCAAACTGCACAGTAGATAGCTCTCACAACACCGGCAGTTTGTGCGCTGATCTGTAAACGAAAGTGACCACTCAAAGCAGACAAGGCTAAGTACTGGGATAGACCGCCAGGGGCGCTGCAGTCGAAGCACTTGTCTCGAGTAGTGAGTTGTGTCATGAAAGTCGATAGCGTAGAAGTGACTTAAGATGGCTAAGGTTGGCGCAGTGGCTCCCTGCAGTCGCGAGCAGTTCCCTCCGTTGGAAAAGCGCGCACAGCCCAGGGCCGGCCTGTGGTGGAGCCGCGGTAACAGTTCGCGGTAGCAGCCTGCCCGCTATCTGGCGCCCGGTTCCGCTGCCGCCGAGCTGTTCTCGGTACAGCTTTCTAGGGCGTTCAGCGGGGCACGTGCTGATCCCAGGGTGTGCAACAAAGGCTTCCCGAAGCCAGACGAAGAAAGTTTGGGAGGGTGAAATATAGTCTGTCCAAAAGAATTAATGTCCGGTATGTTACATCTATTTAGGTATCTGTGGTCTCATTGCACGGCTTGGGATCTTCGCTTCCATCTAGTGGCTGTTTTATGCTTTACACCGTCGGGTGCCCCTCGGAAGGGAGTGTGTACTGGTGTCCCAATGCTTTCTGGGAAGGAACACAGATGGCAGTTGTCATTTGTGGACTTCGTATTCAACCAAGCACGTGCAGTGCAACATCTTAACGCAGTACAAGTTGCAAGGGCAGTCTCTTTCATCCAAGAAGGATGGACTTTCTGTCGTGTTGTTGCAGATACCAATGCCTCTCCACGTGTCATCCATAGGTTGTTGACACGCTGTAGGGTTACAGGTCAGTACGGGTTACAGGTCAGTATACAAGGCGAGTTTGATAAGTTGCCGACGCATTATAACCCCACGTGGAGACCCCGTTCTGGCCATACCCGCTTCTCGGTGACGTACGGATACTGCCGGTGCACTGTGAGACGATCACAGGACGACCGCTGGAGCTGCTGTGTCCGATCAGACTGTAATGAGCACCCGTTACGAGAAACGACCATACGACCCAGACGTCCTGTTCGAGTATCCCGCTTGACCCGAGAACATCTCGCAGCTCACCTTCAGTTCTGCCGTTCCCATGTCAACTGGCAACTTCGTGACTGGCGAAAGGTACTATTCACAGACGAGTCAGGATGGCCGCGTTCGTTTGCAAACACCAGTGCTGTACGCTTGTCCAAGAAATCGAGAGATTTCGAAGGTTCTGTGATTTTGTGTGGACACTTCATTGTTCACAGCCACACAGATCTTTTCGTTGTCCATGGTCGTCATACCGCCAGCCAGTACATCGAATAGATCCTCTTGGATCCATAGACTTACACTATGTGATCAAAAGTATCCGGACACCTGGTTGAAAATGACTTACAAGTTCGTGGCGCCCTCCATCTGTAATGCTGGAATTCAATATGGTGTTGGCCCACCCTTAGCCTTGATGACAGCTTCCACTCTCGCAAGCATACGCTCAGTCAGCTGCTGGAAGGTTTCTTGAGGAATGGCAGCCCACTCTTCACGGAGTGCTGCACTGAGGAGAGGTATCGACGTCGGTCGGTGAGGCATGGCACAAAGTCGGCGTTCCAAAACATCCCAGTGTGTTCTATAGGATTCAGGTCAGGACTCTGTGCAGGCCAGTCCATTACAGGGATGTTATTGTCGTGTAACCACTCCGCTACAGGCCGTGCCTTATGAACAGGTGCTCAATCGTGTTGAAAGATGCAATAGCCATCCCCGAATTGCTCTTCAACAGTGGGAAACAAGAAGGTGCTTAAAACATCAATGTAGGCCTGTGCTGTGATAGTGCCACGCAAAGTAACATGGGGTGCAAGCCCCCTCCATGAAAAACACCACCGCCTCCGAATTTTACTATTGGCACTACACACGCTGGCAGATGACATTCAGCGGGCATCCGCCATATTCACACCCTGCCATCGGACCGCCACACTGTGTACCGTGATTCGTAATTCCACACAACGTCCTTCTACTGTTCAACAGCCCAATATTTACGCTCCTTACACAAAGCGAGGCGTCGTTTGGCACTTACCAGCGTGATGTGTGGCTTATGAAATCCAAGTTTTCTCACCCCCGCCTAACTATCATAGTACTTGCAGTAAATTTTGATGCAGTTTGGAATTCCTGTGTGATGGTCTACATAGATGTCTATTACCCATTACGACCCTCTTCAACTGTCGGTGGTCTCTGTCAGTCAACAGACGAGGTCGGCCTGTACGCTTTTGTGCTGTACGTGTTCCTTCACGTTTCCACTTCATTATCACATCGGAAACAGTGGACCTAGGGATGTTCAGGAGTGTGGAAATCTCGCGTACAGACATATGTCGAAAGTGACACCCAATCACCTGACCACGTTCGAAATCCGTGAGTTCCGTGGAGCGCCCCATTCTATCTCTCACGATGTGTAATGACTACTGAGGTCGCTGATGTGGAGTACCTTGGTTGGTTGGTTTGGGGAAGGAGACCAGACAGCGTGGTCATCGGTCTCATCGGATTAGGGAAGGATGGGGAAGGAAGTCGGCCGTGCCCTTTCAGAGGAACCATCCCGGCATATGCCTGGAGCGATTTAGGGAAATCACGGAAAACCTAAATCAGGACGGCCGGACGCGGGATTGAACCGTCGTCCTCCCGAATGCGAGTCCAGTGTCTAACCACTGCGCCACCCCGCTCGGTGTGGAGTACCTGGCAGTAAGTGGCAGCACAATGCACTTAATATGAAAAACGCATCGTTTGGGGGGTGTCCGAATACTTTTGATCACGTAGTGTATACGGAGCACAGCATGTAGATGCCAAAAAAAAAGCACCCAGGATGACGGGAGAATTTTAGGTAAGTGAGGTTCATCCATAAAGGAGACCACATATAGGGCGTCAATACGACCCATTCTTACGACTCGAGTGTTTGGGATCCGCACCAGGTCGGATTAAAGGAAGACATTGAAGCAATTAGGGGCGGGCTGCTAGATTTGTTACCAGTAGGTTCGAACAACACGTAGGCGTTACCAAGATGATACGGGAAGTTTCATATCAGCGCACACTCCGCTGCAGAGTGAAAATTTCATTCTGGAAACATCCCCCAGGCTGTGGCTAAGCCATGTCTCCACTGTATCCTTTCTTTCAGGAGTGCTAGTTCTGCAAGGTTCGCAGGAGAGCTTCTGTAAAGTTTGGAAGGTAGGAGACGAGATGCCGGCAGAAGTAAAGCTGTGAGTACCAGGCGTGAGTCGTGCTTTGGTAGCTCAGATGGTAGAGCACTTGCCCGCGAAAGGCAAAGGTCCCGAGTTCGAGTCTCGGTCGGGCACACAGTTTTAATCTGCCAGGAAGTTTCATGATACGGGAACTCAGATAGGAATCCCTGGAGGGAAAATGGTTCAAATGGCTCTGAGCACTATGGGACTTAACATCTATGGTCATCAGTCCCCTAGAACTCAGAACTACTTAAACATAACTAACCTAAGGACATCACACAACACCCAGTCATCACGAGCCAGAGAAAATCCCTGACCCCGCCGGGAATCGAACCCGGGAACCCGGGCGCGGGAATCCGTGGAGGGAAGGCGACGCTCTTTTCCAGGTACACTACTGAGCAAATTTAGCGATCCGGCATTTGAAGCCGACTCCTGAATGATCGTACTATCGCCAACATATATTTCGCGTAACGGCCACGAAGATAATATCGAGAAATTAGGGCTCATACGGAGGCATATAGCCAGTCGTTTCTTCCTCGCTCTGTGTGTAAGTGGAACAGGAAAGGAAATGACTAGCAGAGGTACGGGACACCCTCCAGCACCCAACGAGCGGTGACTGCGAAGTATATATATAGCTGTAGAATGAGTTTCCACTTTGTTTTCACACCTATCGGACATTTCAGTTCTTTATATTTCAACAATCGAGGTTGTAATGATTTTTTGTGGTGTACTTTACTTGTGAAAGATAAAAGATAGATAACATACCCAGTCCTGAATTATTGCTCAGTAGAGTATAGGAGACGCCCAAATTCATTTTCCCTAATTCTTTTGAGCAGTGTATATCTGTAGTTGTTATAGCCCTCAGTCTGAAGATTTGTTTTTGATGCAGGTCTCCGCGTTAGTCTGCCCTGTGTAAGTCCCTCATCTCTGCTGACTACTACAGGAGTCTGAATTTGCTTGCTGTAACCTTGATCTTCCTCAACTGACTGGATTCGTGCGGCAGCCACGAATTCCTCTTCGCCTCAGAGTAACACTCGCACTTTGTATTCTCAATTGCAGTGACATGAAAAAATCGCAACACCAAAAAATAATTAACATAGGGTAATGAAATTCCTGGAATACATTTGCCTAGGTAACATATTTCAGTGACTAGCATTGCAACATCAGAGGTTAATGTAAGCCCGAGATAAGCCATTGCAAATGGGAAATGCCGGTACATTACAAACTGGTGTAACCGTCAGAATGTTGAATGCAACCTTGTAAACGTCCACACACTGCGTTGTACAGACGTCGGACGTCAGTTTGTGGGATGGAGTTCCATGCCTCTTGCACTTGGTCGGTCAATACAGGAACAGTAAATGCTGTTTGTGGATGCCATTGAAGTTGTCGTCCGATAATATCCCACCTATGCTCGACTGGAGACAAATCTGATGCTCGAACAGGCCAACGCAACGTGCCCACACTCTGCAGAGCATGTTGGGTTACGACAATGGTATGTGGGCGAGCGTTACTCCGTTGGGAAACATTTCCTGGAATGAATAGCAGCACAGCAGGCTGACGTACAAATTTGCAGTAGGATGCATGGGATAGCGACGAAAGTGGTCTTTCTGTGATCCGAAATCGCACCCCGGACCATAACACCAGATATAGGTCCAGTGTGTCTAGCACGCAGACAGATTCAGGCCCTCATCTGGCCACCTTCGAACCAACACGTGGCCACCACTGAAGCCGAGTCAGAACCAGGTTTCATCAGAAAACACACCTCCACTCTGCCCTCCAATGAGCTCTCGCTTGACACCACTGAAGTCGCAGATGGGTCTGGTTTTGGGTCAGTGGAATGCACGCTACATGGGTCTGTCTCGGAGCTGTCCTTGAACTAAACGAATTTAACAGTTCGTTGTGTCACCGTGGTGCCTACTGCTGCTCAAATTGCTGCTGCAGGTGACGTACGATGCGCCAGAGCCGTACGCCAAACACAACGGTCTTCCCTCCCGGTGGTGCCACATAGGCGTCCGAAGCCCGGTCTTCTTGCGACCGTACATTCTCGTGACCACCCTGCCAGAAATCAAGTACAACGCTCACATTGCAGATAAGTCTTTGTCCAATATCGCAGAAGGAACATTCAGCTTCTCGGAGCCCTATTACACGACCCCGTTCAAACTCAGTGAGGTGCTGATAACGGCGTCTTTGTCGCCCTAAAGGCATTCTTGACTAACATCAATTCACCACGTCTAGTCTCGAAGGTAACTAACGCTCGCGACCATTAAAACGTGAATTTAAAGCAAACCTGATTTGTATCCTCATACTGGCTCTACTAGCACCAGTCTTATGCGACTGGTGCGACATTTGAGTATATATCATCTTTCAGACGTAGAAACACCTATTCAGACAAGTCAGAAAGAACAGATACCATCTCCATATATATATATATAGTTAAGGCTCACTGGCCATTTGACCATCTTCTTCTGTGCGGATGCACAAACAGTGCCCGAACTCTTACGGGAATCGGCGGTAAAGCCGCGAGAAATGAGGATGATGGGCAGGGGCACTATGAATATAGTGCGGGACAATAAGTTGCGAATGTGGGTCTCACGGGAGGCGCGCCAGAGATAAGTTCCTCCAGTCTCACTGTTCTCTGTGTCCTTGGTGGTTCAGATGCAGCCGGCACGGTAGCTCAGCGTGTTCGGTCAGAGAGCTGGTTGGCTTCTGTAATAAAAAATGGAGTGGAACCATCAACAAATGATCTTTAACGGATGTCATGTGACGTCCTCAACGACCAAACACAACAATAAAAAAAAAGATGGATAGAGCGTCTGCTATGTAAGCGGGAGATCCCGGGTTCGAGTCCCGGTCGGGGCACACATTTTCAACTGTCCCCACTGACTTACATCAACGCCTATTTACAGCTAAGGGTATTCATTTCACTGTAATTTCAGCTGACATTTTGCCTGTTAGCAAGTTCATCTTAAACCGCAACTCCTCATTCCCTATTATACTACGCACTGGTGTATTACCAAAATCGTTTCTGTCCAGGTTGTCGACATCCTTGTCTAATGGCGCGTTCCCAGGCGATGCGGTCCGAGTGCCAGTTGCTCAGGATCCAGAGGTTGCGCTGACGTGTTTTTAATAAATTTTGAGAGACCACGAAAAAGTTACATATGCGTGGCAGGACGAGGATTCGAGCCGCCGTTGTCATGAATGCACTTTCAGTGTCTTACGTAGTGATATGTCGTATGACGACGTTTCACTCCACAGTCTTGTCGCCTTCAGGATATGGTGAACTATGTTTATAATTTTTTCTTTCAATGTTAATGATTTTTTATAGTAGTAATAATCTAAAATGAAAAAACTACGATGCATCTTTTGTAGATTTTCTTGTTGTATGAGGGCGCGGAAATGAGGGAGAGCCGCTGGTGGTTCTCCCTACACGAGAATGTTTCGTCACCAGATGAAACCTTCACTAGGTGGACGGTCACGTATCACGAGAAGAAGCTGCACTTCATTCCCGTGCCCGTAATTACAGCAAAACAAAAGAAAAAAATGAACCTTCGAATATAATGAAATATTTTCAGTACAAATCTGTTTCTGTTTTTGTTTAGTCACGCTTGCTAGGACATAGATGTTATTGCTAAAGTTTTTTACGTGGCGTATGGTACACATCTAACGCGTGGTGTTGTCTGAGAGGGGGAGGACTCGGCCCAAGTAAGGGTTGCCCAACATCATTCGCGACCAAAATATTTATTGAACAACGTGTGCTTACAAAGATCAATCAAACCGGTTAAGAAAAATTTATTTGTGGGGGTTCAACAGTTAATGAAAAACACGTTAAGAACAATAACCACAAATCTCAAAGGTGACCATATTTCATAAATATGCACATACCTGAACATGTGCTGTAGTGTTTACTTTGTATTCAAGTAATACTTTAATACACAATCACAATGACCCACCATGTATTGTTAAAAACATAGGAAACCCAAAATGTTGTATATGGTTATGAACATATCTGTGTTCAAAGACAACAAATGAGCTTTCCACTTAATTATCACAGTTATGGAAGCAAATATTTCCAACGACTCACATCACAGAGACAAAGAAATTGTTTGCTGTTCCTTGAGAATTAATAGCTTATCACTAACTTTCAATTTCTAATACCATGTAATTATTAGGACACAGCAAAAAATTTTAGTACTAGCTTATTGACAGAAGAACGATGCAAAAATTTAATGCAGTAGCTATGCTCCAAATCGACAACTACAACCATAAGAATTTGTGTCACAAACAGTTTGTCAATTCACCTTGTCGTATTTTCCGACAGCCTGTTTACTGAATTATAATTACTTGGTATCACAGAATGTTCCACAACAGTGCTGACCGAAGGAATGAGAACGTATTCCCTTAAAATTTACATTCAGTTCCCCAAAAGGAGAAACACACATTTCAAAAACTACATATTTTAAAAAAAAAAGAAAAAAAAAGGTAGGGGGAGCTGCAGTCATGACC
The DNA here is from genome assembly GCF_023864345.2 of Schistocerca serialis cubense. Lineage (NCBI taxonomy): Eukaryota > Metazoa > Arthropoda > Insecta > Orthoptera > Acrididae > Schistocerca > Schistocerca serialis. The sequence continues at coordinate 373,152,081 of NC_064643.1, read as the reverse complement.
TGTGCGGCTGGTCCCGGCGGAGGTTCGAGTCCTCCCTCGGGCATGGGTACGTGTGTGTGTGTGTGTGTGTGTGTGTGTGTGTGTGTGTGTGTGTTTGTGCTCAGGATAATTTAGGTTAAGTAGTGTGTAAGTTTAGGGACTAATGACCTTAAGAGTTAAGTACCATAAGATTTCACAAACATTTGAACATTTTTTGAAAAAGCAAGGCATGTACAATGTTGCGTCGAGCAATTTTCGTGGCCACGCGAATACTGTTGATGAAGAGGCATCGCAGCCCATGACCTCAGAATCCAACCGGCTACACCCAAGTAGTTACTCAGCGTAAATCAGATATAGACACCTCTCTGATAATCGAGACAATTCTGCGCATGACCCTAGTATCTGTTAGTACTACCTGGTAAGAAAAAGTATCTTCAAGTTCAAAAAATAATCGAATAATAAATTATCTTTAACCCCTCAATCATGGAACTGAACACTATTTGGATACGCGTGTAATTACACATCCACATCTCCTCCAGTATTAATAGCAAAAAAAAAAAAAAAAAAAAAAAAAAAATCGGGGCCTTGCTACTGAACACAAACCAAAATCTCAACAAGGGGATAACAAGATTCGTCCGCCAACATGAACTCAGTTTCAAAACAATCCCCAATGGCGTAGCGGTAGAAAGGGGCCGCCACGCGGGACGGAAAAACACTAAGATTTGAATGGATGCAACGCTGGCAAACGAACTTCAAATTAACAGTATCGTAAATTCCAAGAAATTGGCATGAATCCTTTTCTCCCAGAAGTAACAAGTTAACTAGCAAGCATCAAAGCCACTCACAGCAAAAAATGAGGTAGCTTAAACAAAAGGCCACGAAGCTACCATAAAAAAAACCACAGTATGTCGAAATTACAGAGAATCACAAAATTACGCAGTTGATACAAACACGTGCAGACCTCTTGAACTCGTTCTCAGCGTATCCACAACCGGGGCTTAAGCAAGCAGGAAGATTGAGCCGGTATTTTTAGAGTTCTAATAGCCGTGAAGACGGGTAAGCACATGAGCAGACGGCGATGTACTGTGAAAGACGATAGAAAGGAACATTTTGTGGACTTCAAGCTGTCCCCAATTCGCTCAACAGAAGTAAGGTACCTCATCGTAGTTCTAAGACGGTACGCATCCGTCTTTACCAAGACGCCACAACCACGGACTTCCGCAATAGGAATAGCTTCGGCCGTCTCCTGTCCTCCAGAGCCGCCAGGATGAAAACTTATTCTCGGACACGTGACCCCAAATGGAATACCGAAGTCCAGTCATTCGATAGAGAACTCGCACGGCCCAGATCACAACACGCCGTGCCTGAAGAGCCCTACCTGCTCCGCCACTCTGTAGCATTTCTGGACGCGTGGGATGTCTTATTGTCCTACTGGAATTGCCCAGCTCCGTAGGAACGCACAATGGACATGAAGGAATGCAGGTGATCAGACAGGATGCTTACGTACGTGCCACCTGTCAGAGTCGCATCTAGACGCATCAGGGGTCCCATATCACTCTAACTGCACGCGCCCCACATCATTACAGAACCTCCACCAGTTTGAACGGTCCCATGCTTACATGCAGGGTCCACGGATTCATGAGGTTCTCTCTGTACCCATACGCGACCCTCAGCTCGATACAATTTAAAATGAGACTCGTCCGACCAGGCAACATGTTTCCAGTCATCGACAGTCGCGGCGTAAAGCTTTGTGTCGTGCATTCATCAAGAGTACCCGAGTAGGCCTTGGTTCCATGAATGGTTCGCACACTGATACTTGTTGATGGCCCAGCATTGAAATCTGCAGTAATTTTGCGGAAGGGTTGCACTTCTGTCACGTTGAACGATTCTCTTCAGTCGTCGTTTGTTCCGTTCTTAGAGGATCTTTTTCCGGCCGCAGCGATGTCGGAGATTTGATGTTTTACGGGATTCCTGATATTCACGGTACACTCGTGAAATGGTCGTTCGGGAAAATCCCCACTTCATCGCTACCCCGGAGATGCTGTGCCCATTGCTCGTGCGCCGTCTATAACACCACGTTCAAACTCACTTGAATCTCGATAATCTGCTATTGCAGCAGCAGTAACCGATCTAACAACTGCGCCAGACACTTGTCTTATGTAGGCGTTTCCGACCGCAGCGCCGTATTCTGCCTGTTTACATATCTATGTATTTGGATACGCATGCTTGTGCCAGTTTCTTTGGCGCTTCAGTGTATAAATATGGAGAAATATGTTAAGTATATGTGAAATATATGTGACCTGTGTGTACACTAGTCAAGCCGCGGATAAAGAGCTCCTTCTAAACCCCTGGATCAATTTCAACCAAACTTGATATACATGTTACTTAATATCTGGATAGAAATACTGTGGGGGTAGAAACCATCAACCTCCAATTGGGGATGGGGTACTGGTCGAAGAAAGGCGGGGGAGGAGGAGATGAAGAGAGAGACGGGGGAAGGGAGGAGATGGACGCAGCTAGGGGCCAGGAGGATATGGACAGAAAGAGGGGGAGGATGACATGGACAGAGAGAGAGGGGAGGAGCAGCTGGACTAATAGGAGACTGTAATAAATAAACACACGGGCACGCTGAGTACTCAGCTAGTTCGAATATGTTTGAAACATTGATCTGGATAAAGACAGTAACGCTCATTGTATGTGGGAGTGTTGTATTACCTCTGATCTTTATGGTTATAGACGATCGACTGCGCGAACATTGCGCAAAATCTTAGTCGGGACAAGTGAGAGATTTTATCCCTGCATTTCGGCGAATAGTCGATTAGAAAGAACCTCCGGATTAAAGTTACATAAGAACGTGGTCTACGAAACTTCCTGTCAGATTAAAACTGTGTGCCGGACCGAGACTCGAATACGGGACCTTTGCCTTTCGCGGGCAAGTGCTCTGTCGTCTGAGCTTCCCAAGGACGTCTCACGACCCGTCCTCAAAGCTTTCATTCTGGGCCGGCCAGAGTGGCCGAGCGGTTCTAGGCGCTACAGTCTGGAACCGCGCGACCGCTACGGTCGCAGGTTCGAATCCTGCCTCGGGCATGGATGTGTGTGATGTCCTTAGATTGGTTCGGTTTAAGTAGTTCTGAGTATTAGGGGACTGATGATCTTAGAAGTTAAGTCCCATAGTGCTCAGAGCCATTTGAACCCTTTTTTTTTTTTTTTTTCATTCTGGCAGGACCTTGTCTCCTACCTTCGAAACTACACAGAAGCTCTTCTGCGAACCTTGCAAAACTAGCACTCCTGGAAGAAAGGATATTGCGGAGACATTTCATAGCCACAGTCTGGGGGATGTTTCCAGAATGAGATTTTCACTCCGCAGCGGAGTTTGCGCTAATATGTAACTTCCTGGCAGATTAAAACTCTGTGCCGGACCGAGACTCGAACTCGGGACCTTTGCCTTTCGTAGGCTGGGTAGCTCAGATGGTAGAGCACTTACCCCCGCTGTAACTGCTCCGCGTCCCTAATGATCCACGAATGAGCGAGGTGGCGTAATGGTAACAACCTGTTCAATGAACCTGGCGTAAGCTCAGTTGTGCGTTACACACAGATAGCCTCTTCGATCCACTATTAAAATTGATACGCTGTCTCAAATCGTAGACCACATTTCCAGAATGAGATTTTCACTCTGCAGCGCAGTGTGCACTGATACGAAACTTCCTGGCAGATTAAAACTGTGTGCCGGACCGAGACTCGAAGTCGGGACCTTTGCCATTCGCGGGTCAGTGCTCTACCATCTGAGCTACCCGGCCTACGAAAGGCAAAGGGTCCCGAGTTCGAGTCTCGGTCCGGCTCACAGTTTTAATCTGCCAGGAAGTTTCGTATCAGTACACACTGCGCTGCAGAGTGAAAATCTCATTCTGGAAATGTGGTCTACGATTTGAGACAGCGTGTCAATTTTAATAGTGGATCGAAGAGGCTATCTGTGTGTAACGCACAACTGAGCTTACGCCAGGTTCGTTGAACAGGTCGTTAGACTTACGCCACCTAGCTCATTCAAGGAGCATTAGGGACGCGGAGCAGTTGCAGCGGGGGCGGCGGGGGCGAGAGGGGCAGAGGGGCAGCGACTGCGGAGGCGGGCTGGCCAGACACCGCGAAGTCCAGCGATTTCACGCGCCGCGGCGGGGCGCTCGTCCCGCCTCCCACGGGTCCGGGCTTTCCGCGCGCCGCGCTTTCCGAAACGCGTCCAACCGCCTGTGCAACACGGCGCGTTTCCAAACGAGTGAAATTTGCGGCTTTCGTGCAACTGCTGTGTCGTGTAAAGATGGCAGTAATTTGCGTTCCTTAAGCAGAAACGAGAGAGGTGGCGCAGTGGTCAGCACACTGGACTCGCATTCAGGAGAACGATGGTTCAAACCAGCGTCCCCCCATATTGACTTAGCTTTTCCATGATTTCCCTAAATCTACATCTACATCTACACCCATACTCCGCAAGCCACCTGACGGTGTGTGGCGGAGGGTACTTTGAGTACCTCTATCGGTTCTCCCTTCTATTCCAGTCTCGTATTGTTCGTGGAAAGAAGGATTGTCGGTATGCCTCTGTGTGGGCTCTAATCTCTCTGATTTTATCCTCATGGTCTCCTCGCGAGATATACGTAGGAGGGAGCAATATACTGCTTGACTCCTCAGTGAAGGTATGTTCTCGAAACTTCAACAAAAGCCCGTACCGAGCTACTGAGCGTCTCTCCTGCAAAGTCTTCCACTGGAGTGTATCTATCATCTCCGTAACGCTTTCGCGATTACTAAATGATCCTGTAACGAAGCGCGCTGCTCTCCGTTGGATCTTCTCTATGTCTTCTATCAATCCTCTCTGGTACAGATCCCACACCCGTGAGCAGTATTCAAGCAGTGGACGAACAAGTGTACTGTAAACTACTTCCTTTGTTTTCGGATTGCATTTCCTTAGGAGTCTTCCAATGAATCTCAGTCTGGGATCTGCTTTACCAACGATCAACTTTATATGATCATTCCATTTTAAATCACTCCTAATGCGTACTCCCAGATAATTTATGGAATTAATTGCTTCCAGTTGCTGACCTGCTATATTGTAGCTAAATGATAAAGGATCTTTCTTTCTGTGTATTCGCAGCCCGTCACACTTGTCTACATTGAGATTCAATTGCCATTCCCTGCACCATACGTCAATTCGTTGCATATCCTCCTGCATTTCAGTACAATTTTCCATTGTTACAACCTCTCGATATACTACAGCATCATCCGCAAAAAGCCTCAGTGAACTTCCGATGTTATCCACAAGGTCATTTATGTATATTGTGAACAGCAACGGTCCTACGACACTCCCTGCGGCACTCCTGAAATCACTCTTACTTCGGAAGACTTCTCTCCATTGAGAATGACATGCTGCGTTCTGTAAATCGCTTCTGGCAAAGCCGGGATGGTTCCTTTGAAAGGACACGACCGATTTCCTTTCCCATCATACCCTAATCCGAACTCGTATTCCGTCTCTAATGACCTAGCTGTCGACGGGGATATTAAACACTAACCTCCTCCTTCTCCCTCCTTAGACCGAGTGCTTCCAAAATTTTCGTATCCCGCTACTCGAAATGCACGCACGTCTTCACGGTGAATTCAAACTCCGCCAGCAAACTTTCGCAGATAGTTATAACGTCTCTTAGATAAACAATATATGAAATCATGATAAATTGTACTTGGCGTCATTTACATTTTTTATTTCTTTGTGAAATGTAAAGGCAAAGATGTAAAATTGATCGCAGTGGCCTGCAGAGAAAGAGACTGCCGCAGACAATTAATTGGTTGCGGAAGCTAAGATGGTACAATTTAATTACGGGTGATAATTTCTTTATTCTTCTTTACTTGCCGACGAGTGCAGACGCACGTAGCACTGTATCTTTACCTACAGTAGTCGTGTGTTGTCTGTTGAAACGTTTAGCCGCCATTAGGGACAAGATTCTGTAAAAAAAGTGTGTATCGTAAGAAACATGTTTTAGAATATTATAATATACGACAAAGTGTGCTATTAATTTTGTAGATACCTTGCCCAGCCATTATACCTCCTCGTTGAGCAAATTTAGCTTTTTTTTGACGCGGAGCAGAATGTCGGTTCGCGGAAGCTGCCGCCGCTACGAGCATCGAAATTAAATATTTAAGAAGCCCGCCTACAGTGCGGGAGAAAGAAAAGTAATGACTGGAAACAACATCAATCCATTTCTCTTTCAGTTTAATTAGCAGACGCGGAGGAGAATGTTTTATTTCATTGTGAATTTTCAGCTAGGCATTGGCACAGATAAGCAAAGACTGCACTCTGAATTTCACGTAATCTTTCAAAGTAAATAATTAATTTTGGTAAGATTTCTGGTGGGTCAGGTCTGATATGACTGTAAAATTGGCAAAAATATTTTATCGTGCCACAAAATTCGACTGCATATTTTTCAAGTGTAGCGATATAACATATAACGTCTTTGTAACTATCAGCAAAAGTTTTAATAACCAAAATCAAGTGATATAGCAAAGAATAGTGAACAGTTACAAATTAATTTACCATTTCTTTAAGTAGTCAGACCAGAGAATGCAAATAATTAATTCTCTATGATTCGCACTGATAGCAAATCCCACCACAGGATTAACTTCATGTTATTATTCATTTTTCCGTACGCAATATAACAGAGTATGATTTAAAATCAAACTTTTATTGTTACGTTGTTGGAAATTCTCTTAATGATACTATTCTGAAATTCTTATTATTTACCCTCGTAAGACACAACGTAACGTAATACACAAATTTAAAATCAAATAAAAGGACAGATAGAATATAGTTTCGGGATATTTTCTGTTTTGATTATGCGACGTGGACCGTTACGGTGTAACAATGCAACTACTCTCTTAACTATCTTTCTTCTGTAAACATCCCTTAACAACAATGTAAATGACTGTAATATGCAGTCACCAAAACGTACAACGACTAACGCAGTGTATCGCCATATCCCGTAGTAGGAACCGACGGGAAGTCATCGAGTGAAACTGAAACGCAAAGATGCGAGCTGACATAGAGACTCACCACTTGCACGAATTTCTCCAGCGCCACGGCCGGCGCTGAGGATGAAGATATCGACTTCGTCTCGGTTAATTGCCGGCAGAGTACGATCCACCAATCACCAGACGACAATGGACAGACGTATACTCCGAAAATAGAAGAGCAGCTCTGGCACACTTGGCTTCAGATCATCGTCTAGGGCTGACTTTGACAGGGAATGTTTAGGGAACTCTTAGAAGTGAACAGGCAGTTATTGTAAATTCCATTTGCAATGTACTTTGTTGTTTACCTACGATTATGAGCACTTAGCCATTAATGCAGTGTTGCAGACTTCATTATTCGACAAGTCACAAATATAAGTAAACCTTTTTAACTTTGTCTTGACTGAGTTACTAATTTGTTGGAGTGTTGTAACTTGCGTTGTCATATCCTGTTGCCTGACCCTGGGACACTGCTGTGTAATAGTGGCAGGCAGAAATTGTCTTAGCGATGTACTGCACCAGAAGCTGTTTCAAGAACTCGCAAACTCGGCCTACTGTAACAAAAGTGGCAACTCGGCCTTCACAGCAGTAGTGACGAGACCTTTACAAAACTGGCGAGGAGGGTTTACGAAAGACGTTATACCTGTGGTTCCCATGGAAGTGCCACACGTCCTCTGCTGCGTTTAATCTATGTGAACGATTTAGGAGACGAGCTAAACAACCCCCTTAGACTGTTTGCAGATCATACTGTTGCCTACCATTCAGTAAAATCGTCAGAAGATCAATACGAATTACGAAATGATTTAGAGAAGATATCTGCGTTTTGCAAGAAGTGGTAGTTGATCACGAACAATAAAAATCGTAAGGTCTTCCAAATGAGTTCTAAAGAAATTGCGTAAAATTTACGTTGCACGATAAATCACACAAATTTAAATGTTGTTGATTTATCTAAATACCTAAGTATTACAATTACAAATAACATAAATTGGAACCGTCACATAGAAAATTTTGAGGGGAAGACGAATCAAAGACTGCGTTCCCTTGGCAGAACACGTTGAAGACGCAAAAAATGTACGAAAGAGACTGCCTACTCTACGATTGTCCGTCTTCTTCTTGAGTATTGGTGCCCGATATGGAATCCTTGCCAGACAGGATTCATGAAGTTCAAAGAAGGCAAGCTTGTTTTATACTATCGTGAAATAGCAGGAAGACTATTATGGATATGAGTATCGAATTTGGGAGGTAATAATTAAAATAAAAGTGTTTTTCGTTGCGTCGAAACATTTTCATCAAATTTCCATCACTGACTTTTTTCTCCGAATGCGAAAGTATTTTGTCGACCCCCGCCTACATCGAGACAAAAGATGAAAAAAATAACAGAAATCAGAGCTTGCACGGAAGGATTTAACTGTTGATTTTTCCCACGCTCGGTTGAAAGTTAAACGGTCGATAAATACACTTCTGGAAATGGAAAAAAGAACACATTGACACCGGTGTGTCAGACCCACCATACTTGCTCCGGACACTGCGGGAGGGTTGTACAAGCAATGATCACACGCACGGCACAGCGGACACACCAGGAACCGCGGTGTTGGCCGTCGAATGGCGCTAGTTGCGCAGCATTTGTGCACCGCCGCCGTCAGTGTCAGCCAGTTTGCCGTGGCATACGGAGCTCCATCGCAGTCTTTAACACTGGTAGCATGCCGCGACAGCGTGGACGTGAACCGTATGTGCAGTTGACGGACTTTGAGCGAGGGCGTATAGTGGGCATGCGGGAGGCCGGGTGGACGTACCGCCGAATTGCTCAACACGTGGGGCGTGAGGTCTCCACAGTACATCGATGTTGTCGCCAGTGGTCGGCGGAAGGTGCACGTGCCCGTCGACCTGGGACCGGACCGCAGCGACGCACGGATGCACGCCAAGACCGTAGGATCCTACGCAGTGCCGTAGGAGACCGCACCGCCACTTCCCAGCAAAGTAGGGACACTGTTGCTCCTGGGGTATCGGCGAGGACCATTCGCAACCGTCTCCATGAAGCTGGGCTACGGTCCCGCACACCGTTAGGCCGTCTTCCGCTCACGCCCCAACATCGTGCAGCCCGCCTCCAGTGGTGTCGCGACAGGCGTGAATGGAGGGACGAATGGAGACGTGTCGTCTTCAGCGATGAGAGTCGCTTCTGCCTTGGTGCCAATGATGGTCGTATGCGTGTTTGGCGCCGTGCAGGTGAGCGCCACAATCAGGACTGCATACGACCGAGGCACACAGGGCCAACACCCGGCATCATGGTGTGGGGAACGATCTCCTACACTGGCCGTACACCACTGGTGATCGTCGTGGGGACACTGAATAGTGCACGGTACATCCAAACCGTCATCGAACCCATCGTTCTACCATTCCTAGACCGGCAAGGGAACTTGCTGTTCCAACAGGACAATGCACGTCCGCATGTATCCCGTGCCACCCAACGTGCTCTAGAAGGTGTAAGTCAACTACCCTGGCCAGCAAGATCTCCGGATCTGTCCCCCATTGAGCATGTTTGGGACTGGATGAAGCGTCGTCTCACGCGGTCTGCACGTCCAGCACGAACGCTGGTCCAACTGAGGCGCCAGGTGGAAATGGCATGGCAAGCCGTTCCACAGGACTACATCCAGCATCTCTACGATCGTCTCCATGGGAGAATAGCAGCCTGCATTGCTGCGAAAGGTGGATATAGACTGTACTAGTGCCGACATTGTGCATGCTCTGTTGCCTGTGTCTATGTGCCTGTGGTTCTGTCAGTGTGATCATGTGATGTACCTGACCCCAGGAATGTGTCATTAAAGTTTCCCCTTCCTGGGACAATGAATTCACGGTGTTCTTATTTCAATTTCCAGGAGTGTAGTCCGAGAATAGTTCCGTGAACCGTCTGCAGAGTAGTCATGTACATGTACAGTGAGTAGACAAAAATATGGAAATGGCGCTGGAAATGCAAGCCTGAACATAAACGCAGATGCCAGACAAGTCTGCATGTTAGGCTGTTGTATTTGATCACGGACGGTACCTGTGCAATGTTCTTAGTACGTGGCGGGCGTTCGGTGATGATTTGGGCAGCCGTAACATTGTATTCCAGGTGCCTCTTCGTTACTTTGCAATTTCGCATTACTGCCATGGATAACGTGACCATTTTGGTTGATCAGGTCCCTCTTGTGGTACAGTGTTTGTTCCCCAGTGGTCATGCTGTGTTCCAAGACGACAAGGCCCGTGTTCATGCACGGTTTTGTGAGCACAAGGATGACTTGTCGCCTCTCCCTGGCCTCCATAATCAGCAGATCTGAATATTACTGAGCCTTTAGAGAGAACGGTGCTATTCACCTCCATCATCGTTACTTGAAGTTACCACTGTTTTCCAGGAATAATGGTTCACGGTTCCCTTGAAAATCATACAGGACCTGTATTTATCCGTTCTGAGGTGACTGAAAGCTAGTTCGCATGCCCGCGGTTTTTCTACACCGTATTAGGCATGGTGATGTGTTTTTGATGTTTTCACATATTTGACCATCCTCTGCAGATATAGCGCTATGTTGTAGTCGCTGTCTTTGTACAAAGAGCTCAACACAAAGTGGTTTTGTCACCATTCCATTACACAGGCTGACGATTATTGAACTAAATAAAAAAAAGCCTAAGTCAGTTACAAACTACGGCGTGCAAACACTTTATTCACGATGTAAACGTCACTAAAAATACTCGGACTTAGGTTATGACATATTCGATATGCCTGCCATCATTGGCGATAATGTGACGCAGATGAGTAGCGAAATTTTGCATGTCTTAACATCGATGCTGAATGACTGTTCTCGGCTCAGCAATGATTTTGGGGTTATTGCTGTACACCTTGTGTAATACAAAATGGCTCTGAGCACTATGGGACTTAACATCTGAGGTCATCAGTCCCCTAGAACTTAGAACTACTGAAACCTAACTAACCTAAGGACATCACACACATCCATGCCCGAGGCAGGATTCGAACCTGCGACCGTAGCGGACGCGCGGTTCCAGACTGAAGCGCCTAGAACCGCTTGGCCACACCGGCCGGCTGTGTAATATAACCCAACAAAAAGGAGTCTCATGTGTTCAGATCCGGAGAATGTGGCGGCCAATCGAGGCCCATGCCAGTGGCCTCTGGGTACCCCAGAGCCAGAACGCGGACCCCAAAGTGCCCCTCCAGGACATCATACACTCTCCTGCTTCGATTGGGTCGAAGTCCGGCTTGCATGAACCGCATATTGTTGAAATCAGGGCCACATTGGATAATGGAGATGAAATCATCTTCCAAAACCTTCACGTACCGTTGGGTAGTCACCGTGCCATCAAGGAATATCGCACCGATTATTCCGTGAGTGGACACTGCACACCACACAGTCACCCGTTGAGGGTGAAGAGACTTCTCGATCGCGAAATGCGGAGTCCCCGTCCCCCAAATGCGCCAACATTGCTTATTGATGAACCTGTCGAAATGAAAGTGGGCTTTGTTGCTAAACTAAACCATGGATGCGCATACTAATTCCCATCAAGCCCCGCAGACAGCGTGCAGTTTCAACGACCTAAAGCAAACCGTTCAGAACTTATGACGATTTTATTTCATACTGTTCAATAACGATCACCCTGTATTTAGTGAGTCCGTACCCCAGATGCATATCGGCTGCCTTATCATCAATAAACCTACCCAAACTACTACGTACCATTATTAACGCACAAGTAACACTACCGTAAAAACGAACCAAAGCACTAAGAGTAAAGATGGCGTTACTGTTGTCTAACAGGTTCTGTGAGTGAACAGAACAAGTTTCTTTCTCAAATAAGATACACAGCGCATACTCTCGATATTTACTGCACTGAGCAAATCTCTAATGCAGTGCAGATACAGACCGTAAGATAAATGAAGAAAAAATCAATAGAAGTGAAATTTCTTCGTAACGATCCGTAGCAGCCACGGGTCCCTTGTACCAAATTTCTTATAAAATGCCCCTGAACAACTTCTAAAATTTTGTCTGTGAAGTTCGGGTTCCTCTTTTTCCCTTTAATCATTGTAGCGGAAAGAATCGTTCTGTTCTTGGTGCGAATGGGTTTGGATGTCTTTAGACGTTGTACTTTGCAGTCATCCATCACAACAAGCAAACGTCATCAACATATTTTAGGCACCAAGCGTGAAGAAGGTAACAAAAAAAATCATGCACGCGTAATTTCTGATGCTGTGTTTTCGACCTGCCACATTTTACGGATAAAAATAGAATCGTCAGCTCGGCTGGAGACGCAAAGACACGGTATTAGCAATATAATTAGTCAACAGATACAATATATTTCTGTTTGGAGGCAGTCGGGAACAGTTATCGACGGCAAGGACGGACTAGCGAGTGCAGCAATGAACGTCACACAAACACATGCATCTGAACTGACTAAACTGAAACAGACAGCATCATTAGAAAAAAGTCAAGCCTCATAAGTTGGTGCAACGACTAGAAAATTATGACACAAACACATTTTTTTTCGATCCTTGTATAAATCTTCTTTCAAAGTTCTTCGTTACATATCCTCCCTCACTTGATTTTTCCATTCTGCACAGAGTCTTTCCCTTTTTCTCTTGTACGGAAGTTGCCAACATGGTACTTTTTCCGGCCATCGTTCATCCCCTAATCTCATCACATGCCCATGCCATTCCAAATGGCATTTTTCCACCTTTCCAGAGAAGTACGTGAATGTTTTCATTGGCTCCCTGATTCATTTATTTCGGATCTTCTCTCGCCTTGAAACTCTACAAAGTCTTATTAAAAACGCCATTAGTACGGCTTCAAGTCTTCTTCGACTTGTCTTGTAATTTGCCAGAAGTCTGCTGCATATAAACAAATGCTTTGTCTTATTGATTCATATATTGTTTTTTGTCTTTTTGTTGATTTCCTCTATCGAAAGGATGGAAGTTAGCTTACTGACACCTTGTTTAGCTTGTGTTGAGCTATGCCATATTTCTTGTTTACTGGAATCCTGATCTGAGAATATAACTTCCTTTGAAAAACTCCCATATGTATTTGCCGAAATTTCTGTTTTCTGATTTTTTCTCTGTATTCTTCCTCTATGTCAAGTCTTCTGCGAAGATGTTTGATTTCTTGAGGTATTCCATGGTTTCTTTTACCTAGTTGGTTTTCACTGTGTGTCGTCCTTATATTAAAAATTTTCTTGGTCAATCTGTTTTCGTTCATCTTATTTACGTGTACATAGAACTTTGCTCTCCTGTTCCTGATGTTTGTAATCCTCTCAGTCTTTTATAGGTCTTTTTATCTATATCTCCTTTGTTTTGAAAATGGTTCCTATTCATCGTTACATCGTTACCATTCCTCGTATACCATTCCCGAGCAACTGAAGCACTTTTTGTATCCATCTTGTGCACGAGTTTAGCTGTGGAGCATAAAATAACTGTGGGGTAGTAATGTTACTAACACATAAGACATTATGAAATTACAATGTTCTTTACCTTAATTTGATTTACTTCCTCTTTTAACACGGCACTGAAAAGTCTGTGTGTGTTAGCATTGCTTTTTAACATAATAGCCAGCCGAATAGATCGTTAAACTACAATGTAGTTTTTATGTAGTAGCGGAACAAATCGTTATTGTGTTGTTTTAATGAAGAAGACGAAAGAGCACTAACTTATCTCTCTGGCGTCGTCTTCGTTTCAAAAACGAGGAAAGCATCTTACATTCAAAAAGGATGAAACACAGTCCCTGTGTCATTTTAGCACCTGCACTTGCCACAATCGCTGAACACACCACCTGGATGGTCTGCGTCTCTCTTGGCTCCTTTGCTCCAAATCGCAGTTTAGAAAAAAAAAAAACGAAACAAAAAATAACAGCAAACCACAGCTGCTAATGCAGGACCGGTCAATGTACCTGGTGGGGCAAGTGACTGCGCGGATACCGGTACAACCTGTTGGTTGGCGGGCTACAGCACCGCCTGCCTGCCCAGCCTAGATGCGCCGTACAACGACGCACCGGGCCGAGATCCAGCGGACAACGCTTGGGTGAACTGCGTGGAATCTGACAAGGAGACGGCACGACCGTGGGGTCGGGGATTTGTCCGCAATTTTGTGTGGTGAAAGAGGACCCCTAACACCTCCCGTGGTTAAAATATTAGGACGCACTACTCCGAAAATCCCGAGAAAAATCGATCCAAAGTTTCTTAGGTGCCTTATAAGCATAAAATGTTAGTCCATTGTCGTACCGCCGACTGGCCTACATGGTAGCGGCCGGCACGGTAGCTCAGCGTGTTCGGTCAGAGAGCTGCTTTTCCTCTGTAATAAAAAAACTGAGTCCAAGGATCAACAAACGAACTTGACTGGATGTCATGAAAAAAAAAAAAGAACATGGTTAGCGCTCGGACCTTACGCCAGAGGTCTCGGGTTCGATTCCTCCTCTGACACTTTTTTTTTCTTCTGTTGCTTGCAAAATTGCAGCGCATTGTTACAGGAGAATCGTGAAATTAATTCCCGGGAAGATTGTATAAAAATTCATTCTATAATTCACCATCAATTATCGTCACCAATATTCCGAGACATGATTTAATATGCCTGGTTTGCCTCAAAACTGTCAGAAACTCGAAACATTTTCGTAAATGTTAATGGGGCATGTTTTTGTACAGATTTATTGCAAACGCCATGTGATTGTAAAAAAAATCCGCTTTTATATGCTGCGCAAGATCTCGCACAAATTTTTGCTTTGTTTGTTTTTACGACAATTACCATTGCGGTTCTTGTTTATAATTATTATATGTATAAAAATTGAATGTTTCCCAATCGACTTTGTTATTCTGATTAAAAAGGCAATGTTTCTCCTCATATACTTTACAATAAAAAATGGAAAACCTACCGCCATGAATTGTGTTGTTGGACAAAAAGAAAATAATTTTTATTCAATAATGTAACTAATTTGTTAAAGATTATGCAGGTTTGAGAAACTTTCTGAATAATTGGTGGAATAACCAAAGAAAATGAAACAGAAGAAAAAAAAAGTGCCAGAGGAGATCGAACACGAGACCTCTGGCGTAAGAATCCGAGCCCTAAAAGCCAAGGCTAGACGGCGGCTCGGCAGTGTACTAACATTTTATACTTATAACGGACCTGGATCGATTTTTCCCGGATATTTCCGGGTAGTGCGTCCTAATATTTTAGCCACGTGAGGTGTTAGGGGTCCTCTTTCACCACACAAAATTGAGGACAAATCCCCGACCCCACGGTCGTGCCGTCTCCTTGGGAGTCCATTTTCGACATAGCGATGTAATGCAACTGCGTCTGATGCTGCGAATGACACAGTGAATTCAAACAGACAGAAGAGTGTAGTTAATCACGCAACTCTGCGAGACAAACGAACTTCTCATTCAGGCATCGAAGGCCCAAGGGACGTCATCCTCCACCATGTGGCGTCATCTGGGTGCGGTATGGAGTAGAATTGGTCAGCATGCTGTTCTCTTCCGGTCTTTTTGCCGACTTTTCGTACCTCGGAGCCGCTACTTCTCAATGATGTAGGTCCTCAGTTGGCATCACGATGCTGACTGCATCTCACCGACGAAATGGCTTTGGCAGTAACGGGAATCGGACCTGGGTTCTTCCGCATAGCAGTTATCTGCGCTGACTACAGAGCTACGGCGGCAGACTAGGGAAACGCGAACTAAAAAAGTAAATACGAGGGTTGGAACTTTAATTGTGACAACTATTTATTTACAGCTCGTACAAAATAGATACGTGTTTCAAAGTTTTACTGACCTTCAAAGTAGTCACCAGCATTGTATATATCCCGTTGCCAGCGATGTGGAAGTCGTAGGATACTGCCCGACGAATTTGCAGTAGTTTTGAAGCGAATGCCGTGAAGTGTTTCCTTCAGTTTAGAAATCGAGTTGAACTTACGAGGGCTTAAGTCAGGGGAGTGCAGTAGGTGATATAGCAATTAGCAGCCCCATCAGTCAAACAAATCAGTAACAGTTTGCACTGTATGTGCATGAGCATTGTCCTGGAAAATGATGGTAAGGTCGTGCAGAAAGTGTCGTAGGCTGTGTTCCAAAAATGAACAGCATAGAGACAGAAGTGATGACACTTGAAGTGGGACCTGATCATTATTTTGCAGGACAATGCTGAAGCACGTACAGTGCAACCTGCAACTGATTTGTTTGACTGATGGGGCTGCTAAGTGCTATACCACCTATTGCACTCCCCTAACTTAAGCCCTCGTGAGCTCAACTCGATTTCTAAACTGAAGGAAACACTTCACGGCATTCGCTTCAAAACTGCTAGAAAATAGTCGGTCAATAGTCCGCACCACTTGAACTGTCAACACAACTGGCACTGCTAAGAGTATCCTATGACTTCCACATCGGTGGCAACGGGTTATACAGAATGCTGGTGACTAATCTGAAGGTCAGTTAAACTTTGAAACACGTATCTATTTTGTACGAGCTGTAAATAAATAGTTGCCACTGTTAAAGTTCGAAGCCCTCGCATAATAAACGACCTTACAATAACTACGGCTAAATCTTCTAAAAAAATTTGTGTTTACATACAGTCCAGTCGAATTAAAGTGACCATGTGACCATGTGTGTTTGACGTCAAAGCGTAATAACCACTCACAGACGGCAGCGGCAGCACTAACAGTAGAGGGTATAAAAACGTGTCGTAGAGGGTATATGGAAAACTTCCAGTTCAGTCCTCATTGTAATGCGGAAACGCAGTGATTTAGCTGACGAGTCAACGGACATAATCTTTACTTTTCGGGCTAATGGTTGAAGCATTACCGAAACGGCTAAGTTTGTAAACTGTTCGCTTGCCGCCGTGGTTATGACATGTCGTGCATGGCGAAATGGAGCTGCCCAAAACCAGCGCCGAGACAACTGTTGTGCACCACTGGCCACAGATGACACGGCTGAACGACGGGTGCAGGGATTGAAACGTCCCCTTTGAACAATTCTACACGAGACTGTGCTTAACCTGACACACAATACTTTGTTAGCGCAACGCAATCTGACTTTCAGAATTCCCTACAAAAGAATGGCCCTGACTAACATTAAACTATACCTTTCACAAATCACTTACCTCACAAAAATCTTCGCTGCTCAAGCCACTGCAATACAGAAGCGCCACTACTGCCAGCTAAATGAAAGATTCAAACTATGGAAGGCACTAACTACTGATAGGGATAGTTAGCAAATGAAAGATATTAATAGAGAACAAACAATGTATTTACCTTGATATCATCATATATAAATATAGCAGTTCATGACAAATTACAAATCTCCGCCATCTCTCTCCCCACATCCACAACTGCTGGCGGCTCACCTCCAACTGCGCAACGCTACGCGCTGTTCACATCCAGCTGCCGCTGCCCAACACTACAATGGCAGACAACAATGCAAACTAGCCACAGACTGCACACAGCACAGCCAGTGATTTTCATATTGAGCGCTACGTAACGTTGCCAATAAGAAAACATAAACAGCCTACTTACAGGATGTGTACGGGCGAATAGACGTGTAGTTGTTAAGCAGCTGTCCAGCCAAATGAATCAGGAAACCAGTGAACCTGTGAAGGTTTGTGCGTATGGGGCTCCGCTGCCGGCGCCTGGTTCATGCACCCATGTTGACTGCTGTTCGTCGGCGACGAAGGCTGGGATTTGCACACAAGGACCCCACCTGGACGTTCACTGAGTGGTGACAGGTAGCCTTTTCAGATGAGTCACGTTTCATGCTCCGTCAGCAAGACGGCTGTTGGCTTGTGCGGCCCTGCAACAGCCCCGACCACAGGATGGAGCTTTATGGTTTGGGGAATGTTTTCGTAGCATTCCCTGTGTGATCTTGTCATTAAGGAAGGCACAGTGGATCAAAACATGAATGCATCGACACTTGGAGACCATATCCAGACCTACATGCAGTTTGTTTCTTTACCCTCTGCACTGAGACATCTATTTGCAGGACAACGCAAAGTGTGTTGTTGATCATTCTTCCGGGTTATATGGCCGTGGTCCATGGAATTCTTCTATTCCTAACGTTTCGTCCAATACTACGTTGGACACCTTCAGAGGTATGGCTGGTCCTGCTGAGTCCTGCCGACTGACGAGTCGGGCGTCGGAGAGCGGCCTAAATACCGAGGAAAGTGGGCGTGGTCTAGCTTGCACATAGTAGCAGAGAGAAAACTAGTCAATGATAAAATGTAACTATCGATAGTAGTCCGTCATAGATAAAAACCACTTATCGATTCTGTAACGCCACTGTCCATATCTCGCTTAATTTCAAGGCCTCTTCTTTGCTATTAAAATTATCTTCATGTTTATAAATTTCAATAGCCTCCCTATACAGTCGTGGATAATAGTCCGTGGTAGCACTTAAAACTGTAGTTTCGGAAAACTTAACTACATGGTCACCTGACTGAGGTGCATGTTCCGCAACGGCCGATTTATCTATTTTTCCCAGTCGGTAAAGACTTTTATGCTCCTTTACCCTCGTATTCACACTTCTTTTCGTAGTACTAATGTAGACCTTGCCACAAGTATACGGAATTTTATACACAGCGCTAGATGATAATGGTGGTCTTCTATCTTTAACAGAACGAAGTACTTGTCCTATTTTTCTGGTAGGTTTGAATACCGGTTTCATTGTATGTTTCAGTAAAAGTTTGCCGATTCAATCTGTAACCTTACTAATGAAAGGTAAAGACACCGTGTTCTTCCATTGCTGTGTACCATCCTTGTCCTTTGGTCTGCTGTAAAGAAAAGAATGGGTACTCAAACAAAGAAATTAATAGAGTTTTAAGACCTAATTACAGGAGGCCAAATGCTTTAAGGGTTTTTACATAAAAAAATTCGGAGGCATTCCTTTTCAGCACGTACTCGTAATATAAAGTCACCGAACAAAATATTAATCATGTCGCTAAGGGAACACACTGGCCGATTTGAAGCGCAGTAGACGGATAGAATTGGAACAAGGCGAACATCTGACCCTCCATCACTGGCGTAAGACGTGGTAGTACAGTGGTGTGCACGTGCCAATCGGTTTATGGCAGCAGCGCAGTAAGAAAGATCGATGGGGAGAGATGACAGAATTGGAGAAAGGCGTTATTGTGTTGGGACATACTTACGGCAGCACCATGAGTGCAGTTGCCCAGTTTGTCGATGTATCAACGCACCACCAACCGTCCGACGTGTCTACGATGAATATTGTATCGCTTGCACCCGTGTAATAAGGCTTAAGAACGGTGGTCGTAAGAATATCCTGACAGACAGGAACCGGAGAAGAGTGACAATCAGTTTCAAGCCAGAAAGGAATTGCTATTGTCGGTGAATGCAGCTCAATCTCGACCAGTTTCAGAGCCAACATTGCGAAGGGGATTGCAAGGAATGGATTTTTTGAGTCTGGTACATCGCAAACGGTCATTGACCGTGAGAAGAACCAGGATTTACACTGATAGCCAAAACTTTACGACCACCTACTGAAAAGCGTGTTAGCTAACCTCTGGAACGCAATTCAGCTCGTTGTGACCGAGCGGTTCTAGGCGCTTCAGTCTGGAATCGCACGACCGCTACGGTCGCACGCTCGAATCCTGCCGCGGGCATAGATGTGTGTGATGTCCTTAGGTTAGCTAGGTTTAAGTAGTTCTAAGTTCTGGGGGACTGATGACCTCAGAGACATTTGAACCATTTTCTATACATGATGGCAGGGAGCGTTCTCCAGCTCTTCCATCGGACTGTCACAGGGTGCAGTCGTGATTCATCACTCGAAATCACTCGTCTCCAGTCATGCACCGTCCAGTGGCGTCGCCATTTACACCATCTGACGCGTGGTTTAGCATTGACTGCAGAAATGTTTGGCTTTTTGGATCTGCTTGACCATTTCAAATTCATCATTTTTAACTCAGCACCCCCAGTCATAGTGCTAGTTGGACATTACTGCGTAAGGTCTGCCTGGTCTTTGATTAGCTGCGGTTGTTCCTTCGTGTTTCCACTTTACAATAACGTCACCAATAGTCGATTCGGGCAGTTTAGTAGGATTGAAATGTCCCCTGGTATATTTGTTACTTACGTGACACGCATGATCCTCCACATTCGAAGTAATAGAGCTCTGCTAACCAACCCATTCTGCCGTTACTGCTTCTCTGCTCACAATACAATATTCCTCAAGCCCCTTCATACTGGCGGGTTAGAGAGCCTGTATACAGAGAGAGTGGCCATAAGTGAAGTTGCCCGTGACTGGTTGATTAGCTTTGGCAGAAAAATGTCGCCGAACGTCTGTCGCGCTTCCTATGTCCGCCGTGCCTTTGAGTTGAATTGAAGTTCAGAGGACTTTTGGAAACGATTAAAAGGTATTTGAATTTTTGAGAGATTTGTTATGCGTTGTGCATGCATGTTCGATTTAGTTCAAAAATCGTTCAAATGGCTCTGAGCACTATGGGACTTAACATCTATGGTCATCAGTCCCCTAGAACTTAGAACTACTTAAACCTAACTAACCTAAGGACATCACACAACACCCAGCCATCACGAGGAAAGGAAAATCCCTGACCCCGCCGGGAATCGAACCCGGGAACCCGGGCGTGGGAAGCGAGAACGCTACCGCACGACCACGAGATGCGGGCTCGATTTAGTTGTATATCCTTTCTAGTACTTAGCGTTTGCGATCTTAAATACGAGTTGAAATAATGAAGCGTATTGTGATGAAGTCGGTAGGCCTACATGTTTGAAGTAAACACGTTAGTAATTGTACAGTATCGTTTTTGACATCTGTAATTCGTTCTGCAGACGTTCGTAAACAATGCCAGGTTGTGCTGCATTTGGTTGTTCCAATAGAGGCGAAGGTGGATTTCGCATGTTAGCATTTCCAAGCAATGAAGAAAGACGAAAGCAGTGGGCAGTCGCAGTCGACAGGGCTGACATAAATCAAACAGCAGCCTTCTGGAAACCAACCAAGTACTCTTATCTATGCGAAGTAAGTCGTTTTTGCTTTTTACTACATATAAAACAACTTGCAATATACATAGTTAAATTTGAAAACAGAACTGTAAATTTGCTGTGTGAAAATTATTATAACACATTATTCTTATAAACAAAGGCATTTAACGAATGATTTCGCCATATTGTCTTGTGCTTTTGATTCGGTTAGTATGCACTCCACTACTGGCTATTCAAAAGTCCCGCCTGCAGTTTGGCAGAAAAATGGCCGCCGTATCGTCCGGTTGGCCGCTCTCTCCCTATACAGACTCTCTATGGCGGGTCCGCCTTTAGTGGCATCTGGTGGTCAATTCGGTATTAGATTGTGATGTCCGTATACGTTTGATCAGATAGTGTATTCAAATTAATTTTTACACAGAGTACTGAAACGCCCGCTAAACCCGCTGCGCAAACAGATGAATAGGATTGTGGAAAGGGCTAAATAAGGTTGGGGTCGGTTTCACCTTAAAATTGTAATTTATTGTAATTTAATAACACATTTACAACCAAAGAGGCACATAGCTGAACTTTTACAACTACGAGATTCAAAACGCAATTCTTTTACAGCTGAAGGCCTCCAAACAAGAAATCTTAAAAACCAAGAAGATAAAAATGCAATTAAAATAGCAAAAAAAAAATAATTTTGTCAAAGGCAGAAGGCAGCAGTGTTTAAACTTCAAAGCTAATTTTAAGAATAAGGTTCCAAGGCTGAAGGCCCACAATTAATTTTCCAAAATTTTTAATAAAATATAACCATAAGCCTTAACTTTTAAGTAGCTGAAAGCAGATTAAAAGAAAAGACAACACAACGGCAATAACCTTCCAGCAAATATGCACTTGCGGGAATTCAAACTTACTTAATAAAACACAGTAAAATCAAGAATTTTTTTAATCATTGGCTATGATATATTATAAACAGACAATTAAACACCGGTGAGAAAGACCGTAAAGACAACAGAACTGAGAAGCCTCCAGGGGGTCGGTCTGCCCTCGTTCACTTAGGTGAGACATGTGGTGAGCCCAACTACACTTGATCCGTCGGAACCCAACCAAGGGACAGCCACAGACCGACCGACAAACGACTTGCTTGCCACCAATCGGTACATGAGAATTCAAACACAAAATGTTATGGGCGTGATTATCCACAATCAAATATGTATATGCATTAAGCTGTCAAAACTACACACCGTGTTGGACAGCGACAACAGGTGAGGAAAAGACACTGCCTGAAATTACGTTAGTGGCCAAGGCAGGTAACCGGAACACTAACGGCCACAAGTGAGAAAATTCCACTGGTGCACTTGAATTGTAGTCAACCAACGTAGTTAATTTGACCGCGTGACGGCTAAATTTCAGCAATACAAACACTAGGGTTGCTCACAGGAAAACCTCCACAACAGCGAACCATCGAGTGGGCGTGGCTTGGGTGCTTGAAACCATTACTCAACTTTAACGTCCTGGGTCGGTGAACGACGAAGCTCGTAGCGATCGGACTAGAGATGGGCAAACTCGTTCATCCATGGGAACTAGTTCACTGCTGATCGTTCTTTTATGAGACCCGTTCATTTTTACTCGTTCACCGTTCATTTGTGCTTGGTATATGGTTCTTATGAAAAACTGAAAACTAGTAGTGTAGGTGACTGAAGGATGGAGGGCACCAAGAGAGGGCACTTGCCTCACCCCTAGAATATAGAGTTTTTATTCATTACAGAATTCTTATACACTTTTAGAAGTAATTTCTGTGATTCTGCAGAACCTCTCGTTTAGTCAACCGTAGCCTTGTGTGGCTGATTGCACAGAAATAACAGGGTGGTGCACGGAAAACAGGCCCCGAGTACAGACTGCTCGCCAATTACGGATGATGTGTTGCCCGTTACGAGCTGATACAACAAACAGACAAACATGTAATAATTAGGCAGTGAAGAAATAACAAGCTAATGCAAGCAACAATTTGAAACAATCGATGACGATGTGTAGAGAGCTGGGGAAGAGAACATGAAAATCTCACGCGACGCGCATGGGCTGTTGTTGTTGTTGTGGTCTTCAGTCCTGAGACTGGTTTGATGCAGCTCTCCATGCTACTCTATCCTGTGCAAGCTTCTTCATCTCCCAGTACCTACTGCAACCTACATCCTTCTGAATCTGCTTAGTGTATTCATCTCTTGGTCTCCCTCTACGATTTTTACCCTCCACGCTGCCCTCCAATGTTAAATTTGTGATCCCTTGATGCCTCAAAACATGTCCTACCAACCGATCCCTTCTTCTAGTCAAGTTGTGCCACAAACTTCTCTTCTCCCCAGTCCTATTCAATACCTCCTCATTAGTTACGTGATCTACCCACCTTATCTTCAGCATTCTTCTGTAGCACTACATTTCAAAAGCTTCTATTCTCTTCTTGTCCATACTAGTTATCGTCCATGTTTCACTTCCATACATGGCTACACTCCATACAAATACTTTCAGAAACTACTTCCTGACACTTAAATCAATACTCGATGTTGACAAATTTCTCTTCTTCAGAAACGATTTCCTTGCCATTGCCAGTCTACATTTTATATCCTCTCTACTTCGACCATCATCAGTTATTTTACTCCCTAAATAGCAAAACTCCTTTACTACTTTAAGTGTCTCATTTCCTAATCTAATTTCCTCAGCATCACCCGATTTAATTTGACTACATTCCATTATCCTCGTTTTGCTTTTGTTGATGTTCATCTTATATCCTCCTTTCAAGAAACTGTCCATTCCGTTCAACTGCTCTTCCAAGTCCTTTGCTGTCTCTGACAGAATTACAATGTCATCGGCGAACCTCAAAGTTTTTACTTCTTCTCCATGAATTTTAATACCTACTCCGAATTTTTCTTTTGTTTCCTTTACTGCTTGCTCAATATACAGATTGAATAACATCGGGGAGAGGCTACAACCCTGTCTCACTCCCTTCCCAACCACTGCTTCCCTTTCATGCCCCTCGACTCTTATAACTGCCATCTGGTTTCTGTACAAATTGTAAATAGCCTTTCGCTCCCTGTATTTTACCCCTGGCACCTTTAGAATGTGAAAGAGAGTATTCCAGTCAACATTGTCAAAAGCTTTCTCTAAGTCTACAAATGCTAGAAACGTAGGTTTGCCTTTTCTTAATCTTTCTTCTAAGATAAGTCGTAAGGTTAGTATTACCTCACGCGTTCCAACATTTCTACGGAATCCAAACTGATCTTCCCCGAGGTCCGCTTCTACCAGTTTTTCCATTCGTCTTAAAGAATTCGCGTTAGTATTTTGCAGCTGTGACTTATTAAACTGATAGTTCGGTAATTTTCTCATCTGTCAACACCTGCTTTCTTTGGGATTGGAATTATTATATTCTTCTTGAAGTCTGGGGGTCTTTCACCTGTCTCATACATCTTGCTCACCAGATGGTAGAGTTTTGTCAGGACTGGCTCTCCCAAGGCCGTCAGTAGTTCTAATGGAATGTTGTCTACTCCCGGGGCCTTGTTTCGACTCAGGTCTTTCAGTGCTCTGTCAAACTCTTCACGCAGTATCGTATCTCCCATTTCATCTTCATCTACATCCTCTTCCATTTCCATAATATTGTCCTCAAGTACATCGCCCTTGTATAAACCCTCTATATACTCCTTCCACCTTTCTGCCTTCCCTTCTTTGCTTAGAACTGGGTTGCCATCTGAGCTCTTGATATTCGTACAAGTGGTTGTCTTCTCTCCAAAGGTCTCATAGCTATTGATTACCGGTCGTGGAGTGCAAGAACAGTTTGGAACACATGTAAAATAGGCGAATGCAGTGAACGAAACGTGCAACTGGATACTGAACTAACTAGGAGCAGTCGGCAGTGGAACTGAGACAGGTGGTCATGCGAAGAACGACGAGTGCGGCCGAGGGAGACCGAGACTGAGACGAGCACGCGACCGAGGCTGGTACGAGAACTGCCCAAGTGACCGCCACGACCGAAGTGAAGTAGTGAACTATGAACCGATCGTTCCTCGTTCCTGGGAACTATAAGTAGACCGCCGCGACCGGAATGAACTATGAACCGATCGTTCCTTGGAATTCGTTCCTCGGTCCTTTCGTTCATCTTGGTGAACCGTTCCTTTGCACCTGTTCGTTCGCGAACTACCCATCTCTAGATCGGACGGCTCCACACACGCTCCGACACTGCGCAGGAACCGCCAGCGGACCCAAAAAAGCCGACTGCACCGCGCGGAGATAACTTTCCTGGTTCGCAGCAACCGACCGACTCCCCTCAGAATGCCGACAACATCTAAAGTTGTCGTCAGTGTAAATAACGCCAACTACACACACAACCTGACAAACACTTGCACAAAGACCTGAACGATACCCAACAGTAACTAAACACGCATGAAGACAAATCGGGAGTCGATGCTCACACACACACAGCCGACTCATGAACGATCGGCTAGCCAAAACGCGTCGTCCGGTAGCACGACCGACCGACGATCCACCAAGACCGGGGCCCGGCTCAAGTGAAGCGTGGCGGCAATGGTCAGGTGAGCCATGTCGATGCAGACTCACTGCTCCAACCCGACTGCTCTAGTCTCGCACTGCAACTCCCCGACTGGCAGGTCCGGACTGCGCTACAGACGCGCTCCAACTGACTGGCAGTACGAACTCGCGACCCGAGCTCCTTTACGACAGACAATGACCGGGAAGTAATAGCAGTCAAGCAAAGATACTACGAGGGGGGATATATCGATACGCGCTGCTAACGCCGCTCACGTTCAGGCAAAGCAACAACTCAGTGACAGTAGTGATTTAAATTAACGTAGTGAGGTGGAAGTACGTTAAAAACAGGGTGTAAAATACATGATGGCGAGAACATGAACCACGCACCGCTCAAGTACCACACAGGAATTTGTACGCCAACGCATATCGTCTACTTGCTAACAAAATTCTGCTCTTTATCTTATCTTAACAACCTCAAGACTGGAAGCTGTATCCGTGCGTCGGCGATTATTGTAGTGAAACGACTGAGAACCTTGTACACCGAGGCTACTCTGAAACGTATAATGGACACTATTATGAATGAAAATGGACAAGCAGTGCGTCTTATATTTGTCATGTCGACGTATAGAAGCGAAAATGTGACCTGCAAACAAACTTTGAACATTACGACTGGATTTCGTCGTAATGCTTGTGTACATTACTGTTATCTATGCGCCTTCAGCTCGCGAATTTGTATGACATGGATCAACACTGACGAGCAGATAAGAGGACGTGACTCATGTCAGTGACTTCTGGGAGGAATGCAAGAGCCGAGACGCTGCAGTGAATGGAAGACTAATGTCTAATGAAGACTCGCAGGTTAACACGTCCACAACGGATTCTCTTGCTGTCAGAAGCCAGAGATTAAGCGGCTTGTGCTTCGCTATTTCGTTCGTTTTAATAACGGAGAGAGGAAAGGGGATTCCACTGAGCTTCCTAATTGGTTCCAAGTAGTGTATTCAGCATGCTCCCCTTGACGGTGAGGGAAGGACTGCTGCCAGAACTGAAAATCCCCTCCCTGCTATTCACCTTATTATGATTAATTTCTTTGAGCAGTAGCGTCCGACTGAAAAATACAGGGCGTTTCAAAAATTTCATCCCATCTCGCAAGAGTTTTTCTTCTACATAAATGAATGCAGAAACTTAGGGCGAATTTTGACTCACGCCTCGGAACTAGAAATGTACCTTGGTGCCAATTGTAAATTGTCGGTTCAAGTGGTTTCCGATAGGGGTCTCTGTGGTGCACTTACCTCGCTGTTTTGTTTATTTCCCAATGCGAGTCAAGCTACAAAACGCCGTTTTTTGTTCTCCGTTCCAACAGATGAAATTCAGTAACTACTGTGCTGCGGAATTTTCATCAACAGCACATGAAAGGGAGGGGTATATAGTTATAGCTCTTTCTTAAGCGTGGAATGATCTCACTCTCGAATTTCCATGAAAATGGAGGGGGAATTACAGTTATGCTGCATTACAAGATAAGGTTTTGCTAGCTGTGGCTCGCCTCGTGAGCGACTGAATCGTTAACTGCACGTACAAGGGTCGCACTGAATCCTGACTGTTTAAAGTAAATCATTTAAGCCCTACGCTTTTCTTACAGAACAGACTAATTAACAAATAACTGAATGCAACGGAAGCACTTCCAGTTTCAAACCAACACCTCAGTTAATGGAATCTGCACTAGAAATAAGCATGATCTCCACAAATATATAACCTCACTTACTTTGATCCAAACATATGTCCATTTTTCAGAAACACACATTTTCAATAACTTACCAGCATCCATAAAAAGTTTAACTACTATGAAGTTCAGTTTAAGAGGAACCTGAAGGATTTATTGGTGGCCAGCTCCTTCCATTCCACTCATCAGTTTCTTAGTTGAGCTAACTGACATGTATATGTTACCAATAATACCAAATAATCCCGGTATTAGTATAATTTGACGTCGGTACAAATTTAATGCAGCAACGCGATCATTGTAAATCAGTGTCTTTAAAGGATTTTCCTATTTCGTGATGCATGGTTACAAAAGCCTAAGAATTACCATGTGCGACTTCAGTGTATTGAACATACACATCTTTTATGACAAGTTGTTTATTATGTTTTAAACGAAAATATGCTTAAGATTCTTTTATTTATTCCACATCCATCACAAGCATTACACTTGCGAACTGTGGAAGGTGTATTGGTACATTAGTTTTTCTTTCTTAGCCTAATGTTTACTGTGCATTCTTCTTCTCCTGACTTGTTCAACACCCTGGAGGATCTCCTCAGTAGAGACCACTGGAACGAAAAGTACATGTAACCTAATCTGATCTAATCTAACAAGTAAGCTCCGGTACAACCATCTAGTGATGAATTTATTCTGTCTCTCTCATTGCACATTCTCTTTGGTAGATTATAGACATCATATCTACACTGTTTTAGGGGATGTAAAATGAAGTAAACTTGTGTGATAAATAACCTGTATTCAGAAACTGTATCATTTATTACTGAAACTAAACAGCAGTTGGAACATGCTCACGAGACTGATCATCTTATGCCGTTTTAGTTCCTTACGTATCAACAGGGGCAATTAATGTCGAGAAAATTCAGCATGAGTGAACTGGTAAAGAGCTACGCTCTGTGAATAATAAGGTGCTGAGCGCAGATACAATAATTTTAAACAATAATAGTTTATTTACCACAGAGGCCTATCTTACAAATATCAAAACCAGTAAAACTGATTCGCCACAGCAGGCAAACGTTTGATTACAAGGTCAGTAAAACTGTAAACAAATCTTTAGCGTCTGATAACCGTACAAGAATTTAACAAAGATTTTTAGCTGATACTTACGGTGATATACGTGTCTGGGAGATGCGCAGTGAAATCAAAAACGCAAAACAATTTTTAAATGGAAGAAGTTGCACCTGTCCGTGAAACACACCCAACGGTACGTTCAAAACTTATCAAAGCACTCGAGTGAAACCATTAGTGCTCAAAAGTTGGTACGAACAACAAATTATACACGTCTGTAAAGCAGATTAGGTTGAATGTTTTATATAAACACTAAAACAAACAGGTAAAACAATCAAACGTTGAAAAAGAAACAAACTATACACATCTGTGGAATAGGTATAGTGGGAGGTTAATAACAATATTTTAAAATATAATAAATTACACACATCCATGAAACGGACCTAAACCTTTCAATTATAAATAACGGCTTTACTTTTACGAGCCCAGGAGGTTGTTCAATTCAAATCAGATTCTGTAATGTACAGAATTTGAATTAGATTTACATAGGAAGCGAATGATAAATTGTACAGGCTGCTTAAACACAACAGTGACATGTGAACATGTAACAGAAGTCGTTTCTTGACCAAAGGAAGTACTTGAATTCTGTGACGCTGACTTTTAGAGTAGTCCAAACTGCTATTACAAAGATTTAGATTTGCTGTAATTCGGCTGAAGAAACCGTTACACTTGACTACAAGCTTGCTGATTACGAAACAGCATTTCTGTTGGGTGTCGTGAACACAGTACAGAAGCAGAATGTATTCAAGAGCATACACTCGAACGCAAATCAGATAGCAAGTGAAAGACCACACAGGCCTCCTCCGAAAAACATGGAAATACACTGAGGAACCAAAGAACCAAAGAAACTGGTACACCTGCCTAATATACTGTAGGGCCCTCGGGGACGCAGAAGTACTTCTGGCTGTGGGGCTATCGGAAAGAAGTTGTGTTCAGTGTTCCCATGGCAAACTTAGCTGCACTGAAGCCACGCATTGCGAAAAACATTCTGAACGTGACCCCGGAAACACTACGATCAGTTAAGGAACATGCTGTTTCTCGATTTCAACTTGTTGCAGGAAACGGTGGACAGCCTATTGAACATGTTTTGCGCCAGTCACACGGAAATTAATAATCCGATCTGATTTTGATTGATGCTTTTTATGCGGTTTTTGCCCTCAAGACAGTTAAAAACCGATGTGAGTGATTCTTTTTATGCGGTTTTAGGCCTCAGGACAATTAAAAACCGATTTTTCTCATTGGATGTGGTGTGACCTTGCCGTGGTGGATGGGCTTACGTAACTAACAGTATCACACGTGTACACCCAATCACACTGGGTAGTACAGTTTATTTAACGTCATACACCTTAGGCAGTGTTGTATGATTTATTTGTCATTTGTAGTCGACCACTATTAAATTATGATGGCTACAGCGCCATATATTGCTACATTTTGTAACTACACTACTGGCCATTAAAATTGCTATACCACGAAGATGAAGTGCTACAGACGCGAAATTTAACCTACAGGAAGAAGATGCTGTGATGTGCAAATGATTAGCTTTTCAGAACATTCACACAAGGCCGGCGCCGGACGCAACACCTACAACGTGCTGATATGAGGAACGTTCCCAACCGATTTCTCGTACACAAACAGCAGTTGACCAGCGTTGCCTGGTGAAACGTTGTTGTGATGCATCGCGTAAGGAGAAGAAATACGTACCATCACGTTCCCGACTTTGATAAAGGTCGGATTGTAGCCTATCGCGTTTGTCGTTCATCGTATGGCGACATTGCTGCTCGCGTTGATCGAGATCCAATGACTGTTAGCAGAATATGGAATCGGTGGGTTCAGGAGAGGTA
Organism: Schistocerca serialis cubense; assembly: GCF_023864345.2. NCBI lineage: Eukaryota > Metazoa > Arthropoda > Insecta > Orthoptera > Acrididae > Schistocerca > Schistocerca serialis. Next base: position 373,121,929 of record NC_064643.1, on the reverse strand, counting down.
ACACGGAACGCCGTGCTAGATCCCAACGGCCTCGTATCACTATCAGTCGAGATGACAGGCATCTTATTCGCATGGCTCTAACGCATCGTGCAGCCACGTCTCGATCCCTGAGTCAACAGATGGGGATGTTTGCAAGACAACAACCATCTGCACGAAGAGTTCGACGACGCTTGCAGCAGCATGGACTATCAGCTCGGAGACCATGGCTGCGGTTACCCGTGACGCTGCATCACAGACGGGAGCGCCTGCGATGGTGTACTCAACGAAGAACCTGTGTGCACGAATGGCAAAACGTCCTTTTGTCGGATGAATCCAGGTTCAGTTTACACCATCATGATGGTCGCAGCCGTGTTTCGCGACGTCGCGGAGAACGCACATTGGAAGCGTGTATTCGTCATAGCCAAACTGGCGTATCACCCGGCGTGATGGTATGGGGTTCCATTGGTTAGACGTCTCGGTCACCTCTTGTTCACACTGACGGCACTTTGAACAGTGGACGTTACATTTCAGACATGTTACGATCCGTGGCTCTACCCTTCATTCGATCCCTGCGAAACCCTACATTTCATCAGGATAATGCACGACCGCATGTTGCAGGTCCCGTACGGGCCTTTCTGGATACAGAAAATGTTCGACTGCTGCCCTGGCCAGCACATTCCCCAGATCTCTCACCAATTGAAAACGTCTGGTCAATGGTGGCCGAGCAAGTGGCTCGTCACAATACGCCAGTCACTACTGTTGATGAACTGTGGTATCGTGTTGAAGCTGCATGGGCAGCTGTACCTGTACACGCCATCAAAGCTCTGTTTGACTCAATGCCCAGGCGTATCAAGGCCGTTATTACGGCCAGAGCTGGTTGTTCAAATGGTTCAAATGGCTCTGAGCACTATGCGACTTAACTTCTGAGGTCATCAGTCCTCTAGAACTTAGAACTAATTAAACCTAACTAACCTAAGGACATCACACACATCCATGCCCGAGGCAGGATTCGAACCTGCGACCGTAGCGGTCACGCGGTTCCAGACAGAAGCGCCTAGAACCGCACGGCCACACCGGCCGCCCAGAGGTGGTTGTTCTGGGTACTGATTTCTCAGGATCTATGCACCCAAATTGGGTGAAAATGTAATCACATGTCAGTTGTAGTGTTATATATTTGTCCAATGAATACCCGTTTATCATCTGCATTTCTTCTTGGTGTAGCAATTTTAATGGTCAGTGGTGTATTTATTTTTCTTCTGCCATACGGTTTCCCTCTTCTCCGATAATATTCCGTTTCAACTTGACTTCATTCTGACCAGTGGTGCTATTTCTACAGCGGTTTGAAAGTTTAATTACAGTCACTCCGTACATTTCGCTTAAAGACGACGTAGATAAGAAACGAATAATTAGGGCTCATACGGAGGCATGTAGACAGTCCCTTTCGCTCTCTTGTTTGCGAGTGGAACAGGAAAGGAAGCGGCAAATAGAAGTGCAGGGCACCCTTCTCCCTGCACCGTTGATGGCTTGCAGAGTATGTATGTGGATGTAGGTGTAGCCTAGTCGTCTGACACGTGTCGCTCGTGCGAATGCGGCTTCTGCCGTCATCAGAGCGCGACTCTGGAGGCTGAACTGGAAGTGCAACAGCTCAGCCGGCGACATCTCATGGTGAGTGTGTGGGTGCGTGTGTTTGTCGCCCAGGGTGCGGAGGGGGTTCGCACTTGGCAGGCAGCCGCAGGCAGTAACACTCGAGCCGAAGGCCACTGTCGCCGCCGCCGTCGCCGCTGGCAAGACGCCTGGCCGAACCGACCGCCGCCCGGCCGCGCACTCGCGGGCGTTTCTCCGAAGTCTTGCCACACCGCCCGCTGCACTCCACTTCCCCGAAGACCCGCTATGGGTTTTCCGATACCCAGCCAAGGAAGCCATGGGCTACACAAGAAATACTGGGTCTTACAAAAGAGCAAAATAGGCCGAATGAAATAAGTTTGGTCGATACAAAAAAATCAAATACTGAGTAACATCCGTATGCTGTATAGAAAAAGATAAAGGCGTGATCTTAGAAAGAAGATCTGAGATTGACAGGAAAACTTTAGCCCCATTCATTGATCTAGAGAAGACTTTTTTTAGAGTGTATTGAAGATACTGTTTGGAAAACTGACTGCATAGATACTAGACTGCAGAGACAAGAGATTGATACGCAGTCTGTATAAAAACCAGAGCAGAAATTCATAGGGGCAGTAATTTTTTTTTTTTTCCAACGCTTGTATCTAATTTTTTCCAGTTGGTCCCACTGAATTAACTGTGCAGGAAGGATGAACCTTTTCAGTGGACTAACATCCATCAGTCCGCGTTCGAGGCCTTGAACATGGCCTTGGCTACAGATCCTGTTTTACCCGTTACTTACTTCCACTGTGAATTCATTTTGCAAGCTGATGCTTGTAATTGAGGAAAAACGGCCGTGTTACTTTAAGAGTGTAAGGTTCAGCATAAGCTTCGAGGTCCCTGTCTCCGGACGAAATCAAGTACTCAGTATATAAACTGGAGGCCTTGGATGTCCTGTTCGGGCTCGAGATATCAACTGGAAACGGATAACCAGGTTGTGACGTGGGTATTGGCTTGGTCCTGTAAAACAGAAGGGTTGCCCATTCATCAGTTAAATTTCTTGCCTCCCGTTTTCATGTAAAGCATGTTAGAGATTCGACAACCAAGTGGCTGGCGCTCTCAGCTGCATGTTTTAGTGTGAATCGGAAGTGGTTGAGATGGAGGAAGTTCGTCAGGAGTCTGTGTGTGTTTCTGGAATTCTGCGAGAGATTCCCTAGCTGTTTCGTAATTTAGGTGAAAAATAAGACTAGGGTGTTCGATTAAAAAAATGAAGCAAGGGCTTAGGGATGGCAAACACATGCCTGGTTATTCTATCAATAAAGGCCTCTTACGCTACTGTGCCCGCTACAACAGGATGAATCAGATTTATCTTCCGAAGGAACGGTTCCTGCGAAACTTCAAATAATTTCATCAGTCTCTATACGGAGATCATCTCGGTATTAACAAAATCTTTGTGTGTTAAAGAACTTCTAACTTGGAGAACTTTGAATGATGACACAAGGAAAATACTCAGCCAGTGCCAGAAACGTAAAATGGCTAAGCCTAATTCTAATACCCAGAGGAGAGATCTACATTCCATTTAGGCAGAGAGTCCCATGGATAAGCTACGTATGACTGTTTGGGCTTCTACCTTGCACTAAATGTGGTAACCGGTACACACTTGTGGTGGTTGAGGCTTTTACTCGTTTAGTTTGGTTACTTCCAAGTAGATCGAGGACAATCGGGGTTACTATTTTCGGTTTTTAAGGCACCTACGGTCTTACTGAGCGATAATGCGCCAGCGTTTCTGTCCTGGGAATTAAGAAGGTTTTGTTTTAAAAGAGCTTTTTCTCATCTCACAACCGCCCCCTACTACCCCCCAGCCACTCTTTGCGGAATGAGTTAATCGTAACCTGAAGTCAGCCTCGAGTATTTTTCATTTCCCATTCCATCAGCTGCCTTAATTCCTCGTTTAACACCGCTGTGTGAAAAACCCGTAAGACTACACTGAAAAGCTGATGTTTGCATTTCCAGTTAACTCGATGGTGTCAAATCTATGGTCAATAAACGTCCTTCTTCCTGAGGATATTAATCCCAAGGACTTCAAGGAAAATTGGGAAGCTGCTAGGAACAACGTTCGCCTTGCACACTGGAGGGAGGCTGCTTGGTATGACAGAGACAGCCGCCCTACCACGCTGAAGGTGGCTGATGTCGTTTTTCTAAGAAATTTTTGGGCAAAGAGTAAAGCCGGGAAGATGTTTACTGTTAAGGTGCTCCCTCACTTTGTGGAGCCGTGAAGATCTTCTTCCCAGCCAGTTTTCTGGTCCTGGACTGACCCCCCGCAGTTTCGCCTTTTTTTGGGATGGAGGGGGGGGGGGGGGAGGGGGAATAACTGAGCCGTGCGCGGGCCTTTGTACGCCAAGAAACTGGTATAGGTGTGAGTATTCAAATACTGAGATGTGTAAATAGACAGAATACGGCGCTGCGGTCGGCAATGCCTGTATAACGCAAGTGTCTGGCGCAGTTGTTAGATCGGTTACTGCTGCTGCAGTGGCTTGTTATCAAGATTTAAGTGAGTATGAATGTGGTGTTATGGTCGGCGCACGAGCCATGGGGCACAGCATCTCCGAGGTAGCGATGAAGTGATGATTTTCCCATACGACCATTTCACGAGTGTACCGTGAATATCAGGAATCCGGTAAAACATCAAATCACCAACATCGCTGCGGCTGGGAAAAGATCCTGCAAGAAGGGGACCAACGACGACTGAAGAGAATCGTTCAACGTGACAGAAGTGCAACCCTTTCGCAAATTGCTAAAGATTTCAGTGCTAGGCCATCAACAAGTGTCAGCGTGCGAAACATTCAATGAAACATCATCGATATGGGCTTTCGGAGTCAAAGGGCCACTCGCGTACCCTCGATGAATGCACGACACAAAGCTTTACGTCGCGCCTGGGCCCGCCAACAGCGATATTAGACTGTTGATGACTGGAAATATGTTGCCTGGTTGGACGAGTCTCTTTTCAAATTGCATCAAGAGAATGGACGTGCACGGGTCTGAAGACAACCTCATGAATCCATGGACCTGCACGTCAACCGAGGACCGTTCAAGCTGGTGGAGGCTCTCTAATGGTGTGGGATGCGTGAAGTTGGAGTGATATGGGACTCTTGACACGTCTAGATACAACTCTGATAGGTGACATGCACGTAACCATCCTACCTTATCACCTGCATCCATTCGTGTCCATAGTGCATTCCGACGGCCTTGGGCAATTCCAGCAGGACAATGCGACACCCCATAGGTCCAGAATTACTACATAGTGGCTCCAGGGACACACTTCTGAGTTTAAACCCTTCCGACGGGCGCCAAGCTCCTCAGACCTGATCATTATTGAGCACATCTGGGATGCCTTGCAACGTCCTGTTCAGAAGTTATCTTCACATCGTCAGGTGACCGGCATGGCCAGGCTGTAGGGAAATGACGGCTGATAATTATATATCCTTTCCGAGATGGAGCTACAGCAGCTGCTTAACTGGATTTGCAATGTGCAGAGTTGCGCCATCTTGCATAAAAATGATCTCATCCACACATCCACGCTGTTGGAGAGCTAGAATGACGTGGTTGCGCAAAAGGCACTCATAGCGCTTACCAATGACGGTACAGATAACAAGACTGGTAGCACCTGTCTCTTCGAAAAAATATGGTCCTATGATAAATGGTGCCGCAAACCCACACCACACAGTGACATGTCAGGATGAAGTGGTACCGGTTGATTTGCGTGTGAATTTTCCATTGCTTTTATTCGACAATTCCGTGTATTGACATATCCTGTCGGATGGAAGTGGACTTCGTCTGTCCACAAAATGTTCCTCGGCCAATCGTTGTCCACTTTCATGTGAGCAAGAAATTCTAAAGCAAAGGTCTCTCTTGCTAGCAGGTCAAACGGAAGCAACTCGCGCACATGGATAATTTAGAATGGATAGCAAAGAAGGATGTTTCGTAGGATTTTACGCACAGTGCTCACGGGTATGTCCAATGTTCGGGCAATTCTCCGTGCACTACACGTCTGCACACCACCAATCGTCTCCTCCTGCATTGCTGTGGCCACTGCTTCCACTGACGTCGAAAAAATTCGTTTCCTCCCTCTACCAGGTTGCACACCAAAAGAACCCGTCTTTTCGAATTTCCGAATCATTTTCTCTAGACCCATGCCAGTCATCGGACCAACGCTGCTTTTTCAAACCGTTCAGTGTCCGGAACTTCTGCAGAGCGACGTGTGCACAGCCATCATTCTTGTAATATAGCTTTACAAGCAGAGAGCAATCCTGCATTGAGACAGTCACGGCGAACGCCGCAGCGCGAAAGGAGGAAAAGCCAGCCGTGTACCCGGCGTGTTTATACCAACTTCAATGCGTCGTGCACATGACAAGTGTTTTCTTTTACGTATTCTGACACATACAGCGCCAGCTATTGCTACATTTTTTAACTATTTATTTTTCTTCTGCCATACGTTTTCCCTCTTCTCCGATAATATTCCGTTCAATTTGAGGTCATTCTGACCAGTGGCGTTATTTCTACAGCGTTTTGAAAGTTTAATTATAATCACCCTGTATATTGACGACAGTAGAGTCTTTCTGAAGTCAGCTTGAAATGCCGGTTCTCTGAATTTTCTCAGCAGTGTTTCACGAATGTCTCCTTCCTTCCAGGGATTACCAATTTAGGTCAACAAGCATCCTGTAACAATAGTGTGTTGTTCTAACTTAGCGTTAACAATCTAGCAGCCTGCCTCTCAATTGCTTCGATATCTTCCTTTAATCCGACTTGGTGCGGATCCGATTCGGTAGAGCAGTACCCAAGAATAGATGGCACTAGCGTCCTGCGTGCTATATCCTTTACAAATGAACAACAGTTTCCGAAAATTCTCCAAATAGAACAAAGTCGACCTTTCACCTTCCCTACCACAATCCTCAGAAGCTCGTTGCATTTCGTATTACTCTGCTGTGTTGCACCCAGATATTTAAACGACTTGACTATGTCAAATAGGACACTACTCATGCTGTATAAGAACATTACGGGTTCGTTTTTCCTACTCACCCGCATTAAGTTGCATTTTTCTCCATTTAGAGCCAGCTGCCATTCATCACACCAACTAGAAATTTTATCTAAGTCATCTTCTATCCTCTTACAGTCACTACAGTCACTCAACTTCGACAGCTTCACGTACACAACAGCAAACAACCGCACATTGCTGCCTACCCTGTCTGCAAAATCATGTATGTACATACTGTACAAAATAACAACAGTCCTGTTACTCTTACCTGGGCCACTTTTGACGATACCCTTATCTCTGATGAACATTCGCCGTCGAGGACAACATACTGGGCACTATAACATAAGTACTCGAGTCACTCCCGTATCTGGGAATATATTCCGTATGCTTGTACTTGTGTTAGCAGTCTGCAATGGGATATCGTGCCAAACGCTTATCGAAGCTTTAGAAATAGGTAATCTGTCTGTTGCTCTTCATCCACAGTTCGTAGTATAGCTTTCATGTACTCCTGACAAGCACGACCGGTTCAAGATCATTATTTCACCCAAGCGATGAATCATTTGGCGCCCTTTCCCTCATTCAGAAATTAGTTTCCTTTCCCTGGTCTCTAGATAAAACGCTTAAAAATAAATGTAAATCTAGTGCTCGTGAAAACTTTTCGTTTTTCTTTTAAAAGAAGTGCTACGGAGATATTCTTCTGTAACACGTAAGAAGAAAACAGTGCTAAATAGTAAAAGAAGATGCAATTGATTTCCATTTAACGTAATTCCTGAGATTTTTAAAAGTTTGCAGTTCGTGGATAACTGCAGTAAACGTGAAACGATGCACATAGAAAGAAGAAAATCCAGAATGTTCCTGAGACAACGAAGATTTGCGCACTGTACTTAGGGGGATTCAGTGCGTTGACAAAGCTACAATTTTCTAGCGGCTATGTAGAATGGAGGGCCAGATAGTCGTGAGACAAACAGCTCAGACTATACTGTATTCCTCATTACTTAAAGATCGTATTACTTGTACTCTCTTCTTTACAAAACTATCTGCTGATTGCAGTAATAAAGAATTGCAGAAATCAAGTTCTGTTTCTGATATAAAATTCGTAATTATTCAGTAACAAGAAACTAAGTTTGCAGACAAGTAATTAAAAAACCTTTTACTGCACCATCAATCGTTCAGCTATGATGTATAAATGCGGACTGAAGTGAAGAATGAGAATTTGTACCAAGGCCGGGATTCGAAGCCAGATCTCCAGCGGGTTCGAAACCCTACTTTGTTACAAATCTTCATTCTTCACTTCAGTCTGCTTATATACACCGCAGATGTTTAACTCTTGAGAAGATATCTGGAGCCACACAGTTCCATTTGAATCACTTAGAAATTACGGATATAGTTCGAGTTGCACGAGGTCGCCACGTGAGCTCACAGTGAAACGTCCCCTTAGAAAAATTATGCATGACTATGGTTAAATTGACACACAATATTTTTTAGCGCAACGGAATCTGACTTTCAATAATCCCTACAAAAGAATGACCCTGACTAACATTAACCTATAACTTTCACAAATCACTTACCTGACAAAAATCTTCGTTACTCGAACTACTGCAATATAGCGAGCGCCACTACTGCCAGCTAAATAAAGGATTCAAACTACTGTAGGCACTAACTACTGATAGGCATAGTTAGCAAATGAAAGATTTTGTTAGAGAACAAACAATGTATTTACCTTAATAGTGTTCAAAAGTCATAATATATATGTATATAGCAGTTCATGACATCCATTCTTACAAATGTACTGTTTCTGATGGACACACGTCCAGATCATCCGCTCTCAAAAATCCGCCATCTCACTTCCCCACATCCACCACTGCTGGCGGCTCACCTCCAACTGCGCAACGCTACGCGCTGTTAACAGCCAACTGCCCAACGCTACAATGGCGAGTATTACAACAATGCCAACCAGCCACAGACTGCACACAGCATAGCCAGTGATTTTCATACAGAGAGCTACGTGGCGGCGGCGTTACCGATATAAAAACCTAAACAGCCTACTTACAACAGTATTCACATTTGGATAGATGGCACTAGTTTCCTACATGCTATCTCCTTTACAAATGAACAACAGTTTCCCAAAATTCTCCCAATAGAACTGGGCGAGGCAACTTGTACCAGGCAGCTTGAAGACAATTTCACAGCTTTACTTTTTTTACTTTCCTTCCTTTTTTGTGCTTTTCTGCTTAGAAAATATGCACCAGATAGTCTGCTTTCTTCAGCCATATTTCATCAGTTGGTTCGTCTTTACGAAGTGAACAAACATATATAGTAACTTCACGAAAGGGCTGGAGAAGCGCACGCAGAACAACATGCAGTCATGGAGCAGGAGCACTCTAGATCAACTGGGCACTGCTGTCTGGAATATAAATGTCCCTAAGATGTTTTTTGGTTGTAATTGTCGGCTAAGCAGTGGAGCAGGGGAGGAGGGCGGCGTCACAGCTGACCAGAGCCCTTGTTTCTCTGTACCACATCACTGTGTGGCACTGGAAGTGCTCGGTATTAAAATATCTTGAACTTAATAATCTCTTAGGAAGAAAGAAACAACAAAAACAAACAAAAAAACGACGCACCACGAAGAAATTCATCGAATGGGACGGAAATCGGTAGACATGTTGTGCATTTACAGACAAGGAACCGATTGCAATTTCAAAAAATTTGAATGATTTATTCAAGACAAATAGCTCAAGAAAATCAAAAATTCAGATATGCGTTGGTCCATCTCTGGCCCTTATGCAAGCAGTTATCGGCTTGGCACTGATTGATGGAGTTGTTGGATGTCCTCCTGAGGGATACCGTGCCATACTGTTGCTGAAATGTAAGCCCAGGATGAGCTACCATGAAGGGGACGTACTATAGTGCTTTAAGAGTGTCGCTGAGAAAATAAAATGGCACCCCAGCGGGCGACAGTCGGGTGGGAATGCCACCGACGTCCGGCGCGTCCCCAGACACGTCTTCAGCATAAAATCCCATTGAGTACAATTATTGTCTTCAGTGATGAGTGCCACTAGTAACTGCGCTGCGATGACCAGCGAGCATCGCTCTCCTCGAAAGATCGCTTCTGTTTAAACGCCGGCGCCAAAATTACATTTGTTCCGAATGTTGTCTTGATTTACATTTTGGTGCCTGAATGATAGAAGCGTGGCGTGTCGGCCGTTTCTTGTTAGAAAAGAGTCGATATATAGTGGCAGTGTTAGGAATCTAGCAATGATAAAAGATTGCCATTATTTTTGTTATTAATGCGCTGTTTTCCGTCAAAACATTTTATATTTTTTAGTCCAGACTGTTCTGAAGCTACAACTTCATTCTCAAGACCTACAGTGTCCTTACATAGTAGTTCTTCAGACTTGAAACAAGAACATAAAATATTTTGACGGAAGACGGTAAATTAATAACAAAAATATTCTTGACTTATAAATTAGTCACTATCAGCCCGTGACGAAGTGTCTGTTATAAACGTAAGGATCATAGAGTTGGGTGATGATCGGAGTATAATTCATAAAGGATGTTCCTGACAACGACTGTACCAACAATTTTCCATTCTATTGAGAATTTGAAAGTACAGAAAAAATATCTTAAAATTTCAAAACACGAACGTTAAACACAGTAAACAATACTTGCAAGTCAGTATCTAGCGCCTTTTTATTTTATCCTTTGCATTTTGTTTTCTTTCAAAGTGCGAGGGAAAATCCTACACAATTTTTTTCGTACAGCAGACTTTCTACTCATGAAACAATTATCACAAAAAAATTTTTTTCATCTGTTTACGAACTTATTTATAAAAATGTAAGCTTTACTTTCTCCAGGTAGGGCAAAGCCTAAATAACGTTTTGTCTCAGATACAGTATCTTGCCTCTCATATACTATTGTGCACTGCCACGAAAAATAATCGTCTTGATTCAACCTGTGCAGTGCGTCACTAAAACAAACCTAAGAAGAAAGGGATAAGATAGACACAAAAGCACAAAATCTATTACTATAACACTATAATCTATTACTATGGGAGTGGCGAGGACTGTTTACAACTTCTGATCTTATCAGGCGACACGTTCGTCCCCTGTCTTTGCACATGCGCATTGTTTAGCATGCTCAGGTTTATCGGGCGTAGACCTGTCGACAGATCGCAGCAATCTGTCGCCAGGCCGCGCGATCTGTACGCAGATCAGACGTGAGTGAGCAGATCGCAGATCGCAGTCACCTATCGCTGATCGCTCGGAATTTCCAAGCAATCAGATGAATCGCATGCGACGTGCGACAGTACGGCTGCCTGTTTGTCTAGAAATTAAATGTGTTTATAGCTTTGTTTCATTTCGCTGTGCCCATTTAGAGTAAGAACTTTACGTTAGAATTTATAGTTACTCACGGGGAACAAATCACTCTGGAAAGTGAAATTGAAGGCAGAGAAGACGCCTGTATTAAGAATGAAAACATATTAAAAAAAGCATTACCGTCCTCAGATTTTGAACTTATAGGTATTTTGGAGCTTGTGCTGAAGAAGAAGAAATTCGAAAGACGTTCATAGCAACATCTGGGGATTTTGATTTATTTGCAAAACACCTAGCTGCATTATTAAACAAACTGAGCCAATATTATGTGTACATTTTTATTTCAATGTTCCAGACGTACTTGTTCTACAGTTATATCAACTTCCTTGCCATTTCAAACGAACTCTTCTCTCGCACAAATATTTACAAGAAGACTTATGGAAACCAGCAGTGCTGTGTTTCACAACATCTCTAACGACGGATTGGGATTTAAAAACTGGAAATACTAATACAAGAAAAAGGAATGAACATACACTCCTGTAAATTGAAATAAGAACACCGTGAATTCATTGTCCCAGGAAGGGGAAACTTTATTGACACATTCCTGGGGTCAGATACATCACATGATCACACTGACAGAACCACAGGCACATAGACACAGGTAACAGAGCATGCACAATGTCGGCACTAGTACAGCGTATATCCACCTTTCGCAGCAATGCAGGCTGCTATTCTCCCATGGAGACGACCGTAGAGATGCTGGATGTAGTCCTGTGGAACGGCTTGCCATGCCATTTCCACCTGGCGCCTCAGTTGGACCAGCGTTCGTGCTGGACGTGCAGACCGCGTGAGACGACGCTTCATCCAGTCCCAAACATGCTCAATGGGGGACAGATCCGGAGATCTTGCTGGCCAGGGTAGTTGACTTACACCTTCTAGAGCACATTGGGTGGCACGGGATACATGCGGACGTGCATTGTCCTGTTGGAACAGCAAGTTCCCTTGCCGGTCTAGGAATGGTAGAACGATGGGTTCGATGACGGTTTGGATGTACCGTGTACTATTCAGTGTCCCCTCGACGATCACCAGTGGTGTACGGCCAGTGTAGGAGATCGCTCCCCACACCATGATGCCGGGTGTTGGCCCTGTGTGCCTCGGTCGTATGCAGTCCTGATTGTGGCGCTCACCTGCACGGCGCCAAACACGCATACGACCATCATTGGCACCAAGGCAGAAGCGACTCTCATCGCTGAAGACGACACGTCTCCATTCGTCCCTCCATTCACGCCTGTCGCGGCACCACTGGAGGCGGGCTGCACGATGTTCGGGCGTGAGCGGAAGACGGCCTAACGGTGTGCTGGACCGTAGCCCAGCTTCATGGAGACGGTTGCGAATGGTCCTCACCGATACCCCAGGAGCAACAGTGTCCCTAATTTGCTGGGAAGTGGCGGTGCGGTCCCCTACGGCACTGCGTAGGATCCTACGGTCTTGGCGTTCATGCGTGCGTCGCTGCGGTCCGGTCCCAGGTCGACGGGCACGTGCACCTTCCGCCGACCACTGGCGACAACATCGATGTACTGTGGAGACCTCACGCCCCACGTGTTGAGCAATTCGGCGGTACGTCCACCCGGCCTCCCGCATGTCCACTATACGCCCTCGCTCAAAGTCCGTCAACTGCACATACGGTTCACGTCCACGCTGTCGCGGCATGCTACTAGTGTTAAAGACTGCGATGGAGCTCCGTATGCCACGGCAAACTGGCTGACACCGACGGCGGCGGTGCACAAATGCTGCGCAGCTAGCGCCATTCGACGGCCAACACCGCGGTTCCTGGTGTGTCCTCTGTGCCGTGCGTGTGATCATTACTTGTACAGCCCTCTCGCAGTGTCCGGAGCAAGTATGGTGGGTCTGACACACCGGTGTCAATGTGTTCTTTTTTCCATTTCCAGGAGTGTATTTAAGAACTATTTGCGAAGTACAGACAGAAAAGGTATACATAACACACTTGGCATCCATGGAAAACGAAATGTAGCCTACAGTTCCCAAAACAGTGTATCAAGACAAGTTTAATAAATAACAATACGCGTTTTTTTCTGTCTCTATATTACTCATCGACTATCACGGAACCGGGAACCCGTGACCCGGTACAGTTACAAGTTGCCTTTCTAATGGCTTCCAAGGGCAACAAAAAATTTACTTTAAATATTTAGCCTAATTATTGACTGAATGTAGAAATTTTAAATGTTGTGATAATCTACTCATTAAGAAGTATAGTATAACTTAAGAAGTATAGTGTAAGTTAGAAGTATTACAGGCAGAAACTGTGCGTTTTTCTTGGGGCAGCGTAACTGATAGTGCACAAATACTCGGGCTTTATTCATCCGGTATTTGACAATGAGAGCACTTAGTGACTTCGAACAAACTGTACACATGATTTCAAACGTTTACGAAACTTCTTCTCGCTGACACTCCCCGCCTCCCCCTACAAAATGATGCAATATTTTCGCTGATAATGCAGTAAAACTTCGATATTGGGGATGACGTTATAGTTTATTACTTCTTTACTAACAATTCTATTTTCAACACACTCTGCAGACAGTAGCCGATCTACACATACTGAAGCACTGAAGAAACTAGTATAAAGAAACTGGTATAAAGAAACTGGTATAGGCAAGTGTATTCACATACAGAGATATGTAAACAGGCAGAATACGGCGCTGCCGTCGGCAACGTCTATATAAGACAACAGGTGTCTGCCACAGTAGTTAGATCCGTTACTGTTGATACAATGGCAGGTTATCAAGATTTAAGTGAGTTTGAATGTGGTGTTATAGTCGGCGCACGAGCGACGGGACACAGCATCCCCAAGGTAGCGAAGAAGTGGGGAATTTCCCGTACGACCATTTCACAAGTGTACCATGAATATCAGGAAGCCGGTAAAATATAAAATCTCCGACATCACCGCGCCCGGAAAAATATCCTGCAACAACGGGACCAACGAAGACAGGAGAATCGTTGATTGTGGCAGAAGTGCAACCCTTCCGCAAATTGCTGTAGGTTTCAGTGCTGGGCCATCAACAAATATCAGCGTGCGAACCATTCAACGCAACATCATCGATATGCGCATTCGGAGCTGAAGGCCCACTCGTGTACCCTTGATGACTGTACGGCACAAAGCTTTACGCCTCGCCTGGGCCCGTCAATACCTACATTGGATTGTTGATGACTGGAACTATGTTGCCTGGTCGGACGATTCTCGTTTCAAATTGTATCGAGCGGATGGACATGTACGGGTATGGAGACAACCTCATGAATCCATGGACCGTTCGTGTGAGCAGGGAACTGTTCAAGCTGGTGGGGGCTCTGTAATGGTGTGGGGCGTATGCAGTTCGAGTGATATGGGACCTCTGATAGGTCTAGATACGACTCTGATAGGTGACACATACGTAAGCATCGTGTCTGACCACCTGCATCCATTCATGTCCGTTGCCCATTCCAACGGACTTGGGCGATTCCAGCAGGACAACGCGACACCACAGACGTCCAGAATTGCTACAGAGACACTCTTCTGAATTTAAACACTTCCGCTGGCCGCCAAACTCCCCAGACATGAACGCTATTGAGCATAGCTCCGATGCCTTGCGAAGTGCTTTTCAGAAGAGATCTGTTCCCCCTCATACTCTTACGGATTTATGGAGAGCCCTACAGGATTCATGATGTCAGTTCCCTAAAGTACTACTTTAGACATTATCAGAGCCCATGCCACGTCGTATTGCGGCACTTCTGCTTGTTCGCGGGGGCCGAACACGATATTAGGCAGGTGTACCAGTTTCTTTGGCTCTTCAGTGTATATCACTGAAAGTACCTGCAACATTGTATCATTGTTCGACATGTAGTTAAGGAATTATGACGTCATAAACAGTGACATGTGTGAGAAACTTGCTTTTCCTTGAAATGAAGCTCAAATTACCCAGGCTATATTCATCCAATGCACTTAACGACATCCAACAAACTTTTCTAAACTTGTTCTCATTTACATGATTAACATCAAATATTTAATGCATTAACGGATTTGTAAAGTAAATAAATTTTTATGTTCTTTTAGGCATGAGAGTTTGATTCCTTACAGAATCTGAGGTTTAGCAGTTAGTGTACAAATGCAAAGCAACTGCCACTGCTGCTGAACATAGCAGTTCATTTTCCACAGCAGATCTTGAGAACAGTGGTGTTCGAAATACTGATTGACGTTGCTCGGAAAATCGCTCACGTGCCGCGAGTCGAAGCGAGCGACCGACTGCAGGCGAAATACGGTAGCTGAGATAGCCGGTTCGAATACTCATGTGGAAGAAACTGTCGCCAGCAACGCTAGGACTCAAAGGTGCTGAAGGGGAGGTGCTCATCAGAAGACTTTTCGATGAAGTCCTAGACTAATTTCCAAACTTCTCTGAAGTGCCTCATTGTGTGAGGACACATGTCACTGTTGATGATGATCCATCCGTTGGATGGGTACGTTACGGTTGGTAGCCTCTCTGCTGCTACTCGAGAGCAGTGTTCCACCCTCTGCCTCTCTCACTCTCAAACAACACGCACATAACACCACACGACACACATGTCCATTATAATCATCAATGCTAACAGCCACACTTAAAACAACTTTCGTGTTTTGTTAAGAAAGGGACCAATGTGTGCAGAGGAAGAAAATTCTCTTTGATTAGACACCTGAACAGTGTTATGCGATTTTTTTTTTAATCGGAGGAAATATTGCAGTAGACAGAGGTATGAAGGAGAGAATGGTTGTGTCCTAGTAGTTGCAGTTTTTCTCTCATTTACTTTAGCGATTTAGGGTAACTGCGGAAAACCTCATTACGATGACGTGACGAAGAAATGAGCCCCAGCGGCTGTTGAATGCTATTGTCAAGTCCTAACATCTGGTTTTCCACATTTGATACAAACTCTAGAAACAAGGGACTCAAATAAAGGATTAGCGAACTTATAATTCCAGTGCAGAGGCCTTGCTTTGAATTTCCTAGTTGTTACATGTTTACGATAGGTTTCTTCTTGTAGGTTCTCCTTCCATCTTTCATGACACCTCGGAGGTTAGCGAAAAAGAAAGAACATAATCTATTAAGATTGCGCCTAGTTTTCCTTACCGCTCAGTTTGCAAAACCCATGGTTCTTTTCGAGTTACGGCACTTGAAAACAAATCTTCCTAATGTTTACTCTGTTCAGCCTTTCTCGGAATCGAGCTTGCTTGTGGTCATTCAGAATACAAAATGTAACTTCAAACCAGCCGCCCTTATAATTCATATAAAAAGGACAGCCGGAGCGAACACGTTTCTCTCGTAATTCCATTCTTACTGCCACTGTCTCACCACTACGTAAGGAACGCTTCTCAGAAACTTAATTACTGTTGCTAAACGTTGCGAGATCAGCAACTTTACGAGAGGGGAAAGTTTGTAGTGTGATTTACTCTTCGCAGCTTACAAATCTAGCTGACCTCACAGAATAGAAATATGCCCTCACTCCCGCGTCGCTGGGACATGGCTGAAAAGAGAAGCGAGATTCTTGCAACCGCTCGTTCTGCCCGCTTGAGTAGGAAATGAAAGATTAAAAACTCTGTGCAGAAAGCGTCTGTCCAGAAAAGAAATGAAGCCAAGTAATATTTCATGGGCCCTAACAGTATGATGTCCAGAAATGGCTCTGAGCACTATGGGACTTAATATCTTAGGTCATCAGTCCCCTAGAACTTAGAACTACTTAAACCTAACTAACCTAAGGACATCACACACATCCATGCCCGAGGCAGGATTCGAACCTGCGACCGTAGCAGTCCTGCGGTTCCGGACTGCAGCGCCTAGAACCGCACGGCCATCGCGGCCGGCATGATGTCCAGAAAACTGCAGACTTAGTTTAATTGCCGAGACTCGAAACTGACGCTAACTCTGTTGTTCTATTAAGCGCTTGTGTCCACATGTAAGCACCACGGCACTGCGACGTAGCTACATTAATACCCATTTCTGAATCAAGGTGCTAAGAGGTCAAGGTCGTGAAAATTCAAAAGTTTTTAGGGCAAAGCTATGAAAAGGAATAGGTCAGTGTTCAGTTTCCTTCGATGACGAGGTCATTAGAGACGGAGCAAAAGTTCTGAAGAGACAAGACTAGGAAAAGTAAACCTCTACTTCTTTTCAAAGGAACTATCATGGCACCTCCTTCGAGTAAGTTAGGGACACTAGGGAAAATCTAAATCTGGATGATGAAACTGACGTTTTAACACCGTACCTCCGGAATGCAAACCCAGTGACGACTTCATCACTGCGACATTTCGCTCGGTAATTTATACTGCAAGGAACTGTGATATGATGTTGATGCTAGTCGTTAAATTATACAAAGCATGTAGGATAACACGTAACTATACAAAATATGTATGATAAACCAGAGCAAATGAACATAATTTTCAAATAAATTAATACGCAGTTGTAACGCAGAAAAAGGCGGAGTCTTTAGTTAATCCGAAAAAAAGAGTTGAACCGATCATAAAATCAATTTCCACGAATGTATGTACGATCATATTACAAATATTTGAGCATATTATTTAGCTTAATTATTGGGTTACAACTGACAATAATGGGGAAAAGAAAGATCCCAGGAAAAACTATGGCCGAGGAATTCTTCTTGGCGTGGGTGTCGATTTTTTTCATTCTCGAATGTTAAAAACCTTTAACTACCGAACTTCCGAGTACACAACTTTCCCTCTTTGATCTGCAGCTAATGTTCAGTAGTCAGAGAATCTACGAACTGCCACTGCAGCAGTACTAAATAACCGGTCTCGCGAGACGTCTCCAGGAAAACCGAAGACGAGGAATGCCACCTTTCAGTTCTTTGAAGTCCTGACCTCGTGGAGATCTGTAGCCATGACCGCCCGCAGAAATTTTCCGAAACAGGACCAAGATACAAAACTTCTAACTTTTTGTACAACAGATTCGTTGAGTTTGGAAGCATGTCGTCCCGCAAGAACTAAATTTAACAAGAACTGCACAAGAATTAATCATTGCATTCCAAAAGACTGATACATACCTACTTACTACTTGTAAGTTACATTATTTTGATGTCTAAAAGGTAAGCAAATTTCAATACTACATCTAAAGCACATATTTTTATGTTGTAAATATGACTATGAATGCATCTTCTTGATTCAAAGATCTGAAATTACATCCTCATATGATTAAATCAAGGTGGTTGTTGCTGTTTTTGTTGTTGTCTTCAGTCCAAAGACTGGTTGCTGCAGCTCTCCATGCTACTCTTCAAAATGGTTCAAATGGCTCTGAACACGATGGGACTTAACATCTGAGGTCATCAGTCCCCTAGAACTTAGAACTACTTAAACCTAAATAACCTAAGGACATCACCTACATCCATGCCCGAGGCAGGATTCGAACCTGCGACCGTAGCAGTCGCGCGGTTCCGGACTGAAGCGCCTAGAACCGTTCGGCCACACCGGCCGGCATGCTACTCTATCCTGTGCAGGCGCCTTCATCTGCGAGTAACTACTGCAACCTACATCATTCTGAATCTGCTTACTGTATTAATCTCTTGGTCTCCCCCTACGATTTTTACCCCCCACGCTTCCCTCCAGTACTGAATTGGTAATCCCCTGATGCCTCAGAACGTGTCCTACCAACCGATCCATTCTTCTAGTCAGGCTGCACCACAAATTTCTCTTTTCCCCAGTTCTATTCAGTACCTCCTCATTAGTTACGTGAACTACCCATCTACTCTTCAGCTTTCTTCTGTGTCTCAAAAGCTTCTATTCTTAATTATGCAAAGAATTATGAAAGCAAGTTAGAAAATATCCACAAAATAATTTCTTCATACTCCCTTGACGTTAGGCTGAAACTGAAAATTAAAAATCTGAAATAGGAAAAAATTGTCACAATGACTGAGAAAATCCTGCTTGGTATCACCTGCCTCCCGTCCTAGCTCTCAGGAAAACGAAAAAATACAATGTCGGTATCACGCAGATTATTAACAGGACTATTTTCAAGTTTCCATTCGCCTTCCAAAATATTAGAAATACACCACACCCATACGTCTAGCCCTCCCACCCTCCACCCCCACCCCCCCAGTCTTACAAACTGTCCTATGCTCGTCCTTGGTGTCAATAAAAATGCCTCATTAGTACCCCTCGAGGTGTGGAGATAGGTAATAAACGTTTAAGAAGGCGTATTCAACTTTGAAGCCATATTCAACTTCGAAGCCACATATAACACTTCTCCTACAAACTTCGCATCTGCTCACGTTACTACATTTACTGCACACTTCCATGTTTCTGGTTTTTTAGTGTTGACTGGACTATGTAAAGGTTTACGAAATGTGATTTGAAAGCTACATTTTTTGGGTTGTTTATGTAAAGTGAAGCGTAAGGCCAGAATACGGTTAGATGAATGTGAGAAATCTCCCAAACCTGTCCTCAAATTTGCCAGTAGACTCAACATTTAGCAACCTAGGACTGCACCATGATAATCATCGCCTCTCCAGTTTGTCACATTACTGCCAACTCCATTGCAGAATTCGTAACTCTGTGACTACAAGTTTTATCCATAAAGTTTGACTAGGTCCCTGTCCTGCAGAGCACTTTTTTTTATCTTCGAATTTCACTCTCTTGCCCTAGCGTAGAAAATGGTGTTTTCTTTTTTCGATTGATGTGTTTGAAACTAAGTGTAGATGTAAATGCCTACAAACTAGGATGGGTGTCATCTTACGAGTGTACAACAATAGCTCTTTTGCATAAAACTGAACAAGGACTTAGCAAGTAATCATGAGTTTTCTTTTTCCACAGGCAAATAGTAGACTACTGTTGTGATTCCGTTGTGCATCGAGGGGAGGCGGGGTCCTTACGGGAAATGGGAACGGATCACTATCATGGTTACTGCTGCCCTCGTCATGTGTTGGGAATCGGCGATGGAATTAGTGCGCCATGTTGAGAGACTAGTTCCTTTCTGCAGCATGGTAAGGGCTGAAAAAGGAAGCGATAGAAAAAGGGTGTCGATATTATTTCGGCACCGTTCTGTGAAGGTTCGTATCCATCTTGACTGTAGATCGATACCAAACCCGCAGCCGCACCACGGAACCGATTATAATTTCGCTTGAACAGAGTGAAAATTAGGAAAACCCGGGCTCTCCTGTATAATGAGTGCTAAGGCCTGCAACATTTTCGTTTCGGTCGGCAATGTTAAATCTGCAGTTTAGTGGGGTCGCAGGCAATGATTTCTATAAATTCCAGAGAATATGGCAATGAATAAAAAGCCTCTACGCACATTCAAGGTGATGGTAGCTCTTAGTTCCATGAATAGGTCCTTTGCCAAATGTATTTTCCATTTCGTCCGTCCTTGCAAAAAAATATCTTCAAAATTTGAAGAGTTTTACTTATGTTTCAATTTTTTATGTAAATTAGTTTTTATATTAAAAATTTATGTGTTCTCTTGTAATGGTGCAGTCAGACTAACGGATTTTGTGGACTAATTACCTCGCACAAGCGTTTAAACACTTATCTTTGTACAACATCGTTACGTAATAGTTTGTGTTTTACATTTGGTAATGATGTCGATAAATAACTGCATCTTTTATTATATGATTTAGTTGTGTGTGGTGAAATGGGTTTTCCCTGAGAGAAATAAATGAATAGACAATACACAGTAACACGTGTGGCATTGGCCCCTATACCATAGTGGATAATTCTGGTATCGGACACATTCATCGCGTTCCACTGATCCCTGAATAAAACTAAATATTCGGGGATGTGGAACGAGTCAAGGTCTACACTTGCAACAGACAAGCAAGGTATAGAAATTAATTTGCTCGCTGTATTAACAACAAATTGTAACTACAGAGCTTAATGCTGTTTCTACTTACTCCGTCTAACTGTACTGTAGTCAATGAGCAGCAATTCCGTTACTATGAACTAAGCTGCTACTTCCAGAATTATATTGCTGTTTATCTTCTGTTAGTAGCTTAATACCTACTTGATTAGACTGGTATTTTTCAAAGAAAATAGATTTCTACATCTGCACCAATAGACACCTGTTTGCAGGTCATACAGCTTTACAATGGTCACTGCAACTTGTCACGAGTGAGTGGACTATAAAATGTAAGCTACACACTATTATGGCAGGCCTAGTAACTCTTAATGAATGGTGCACTATACTTCAAAGTCAAACAAATACATGACACTGTTTTCCAAACATAGTCACCAAATCTCTGTACATGGCGGTTAGAACATTTGTTAAACGACTGTTTTTCCCCGAAACAGTCACATAACGTGTGCAACATCGTAAAGAAAGACAGATTTTATCGGAATATTTAACTGACGCTAAGGAATGTGGTAAACAGCCGTACCAGTGACTGTCACGACTGACTAATGCACCCTTACTCCTCAATCTTGATTCAGATTTGCATGACTTGTAGAAGTGAGAGAATGTTGAAAGCATTCTGAGTGGCGTAAAAAGCACACGGGTCCCCAGGGACAGTGGAGTCGGCGCCACTCTAGATCCAATTCGCAGAAGGTCTGCCGAGGGGGGCGAGGGTCAACAGACCACCAGGCATCACCCATGCTTTTCATGTGCCACACCTGGACGTCCCGCTCTGGTGCAAACTCCTGGCGAAAATAGTTTACAACCTGAAGGTGGAATGAGAAGGTTCGCTTTTTAACAGAAGGTAATATTGTACCCAAAAGTAGGAAGTCGTCTCTTTCTTCAGAAGGCACCAGATGCCAGTGATAAAAACCCCAACCCCTACGTCAGATATGCCAAAGTCTTATTATATTAATGTTGCCAATGTTTTTCATTTATTTTATCAATAATTTTATCGCAATAAATCAAAGCAATTCTGATTCATGTCTCATTTAGTAGAAATAAGTTCTCCCAGTTTATTTTGGAAGGCACCCTAATGTTAGTGCAACACTTCCTAAGCTTACCTTGCAGTTTTAACACGAAGGCACGTGTACCAATCTCTCAATTCCTTGACGACAGAAATCCGTTCCTTGGTACCGATGCCATTTAATGACGCTGTGTGAACATCCTCATCACTGGAAAATCTCTTCCTCCCATATGTCCTTTCTTCTTGACGAAAAATGGAAACCGCGTGTTGCATGATATGGACTTCCCGACGAGCGTCGTCCACGTCTGTGTGGCCTCGGTCACAGTGTTGTCATTATTTCACTACGGCTGGAAGCGACATTGCGAATGGTCCATACACCGCCAGAAGTACACAGTAAATTAGTGTGAAATTTAGACGTTTTGCTCACGAGAATGGTACTGTCCTGCGTACTTCAGCTATGGAGAATAGTTTCATTTGCCACGTCATTCCACACGCGCATTGTGATGCACCTGTTATCCGTGTTCTGTCTGCAGGAGAGACAGAAATTGTGCTCTCTTCTGAAAATGTGCCTCCCTTGTTGCATAACTCTCTTACTGTGGGACCAAATGTCTAACTTTGTAAGCCTACTACCCTCATATTCTCAGTACATGATAATATGTCTTCAGAAACATGACCCGAATGTCTACATAAATTTTAGGCCCAAGAAATGATTTGTAACACAAATTCAAATAAGAAAGGGACATGCTGAAGGGTATTTACAACTTACTTTGAGCAACGGAAAGAATAATCGACGTAAATGAAAATTTGTATGAATTCTCTGATCACACTCATTTGTAAGAAGTTCACAATCTGATTTCAAGAACAACGTGTAGATAACCCATCTTATAGGCATCTTCGTACATTCATAGTTGAAATGGAGGACAGTGGGGCGTCAGATGGTATAAATTTATATTGAAAATGAAGAAATTCCTCCAGCTGTTTTTAAGATGTCGATTTTATTTTGGCAACTAGTTTCAACGTTATAACAACGTCATCTTCAGGCCCTATAAAATATAACATACATACAACAACCAATGTAACATCAATAATATATGAGTTATTATGTAAACAAATATATTATAAACATATGACATAATGGACGAATTCAATAAAATTAATTATATTTTTGCCATTTCATTATATGCAATCATTCTGGAAATTAACAATTTATGTGGTACCAATAAGTACAAATGAAATTATATATACATGATCGTTTTTATTATAGATCAATGTCAAGCATTAAATGAAATGGGAGTGTATATATAAAACTCAGGTGACAAACCGTTACGCTTACGGATAATAAACAGTGCTAAAGAGAAATTCATTGCTAATCAGACATACGTAGGGTAAGAACCATTATTAAAGAATAGTAAAGGGATCTTACCCTACATATGTCTGATTAGCAATGCATATTCTCTTTAGCACTGTTGATTATCCGTAAGAGTAACGGTATGTCACCTACGTTATATACACTCCCATTTCATTTAATGCTTGACATTGATCTATACTAAAAAAGATCATGTATATATAATTTCATTTGCACTTAGTGGTACCACATAAATTGTTAATTTCCAGAATGATTGCATTTAATGAAATGGCCGAAATGTAATTAATTTTATTGAATTCGTCCATTATGTCATATGTTTATAATATATTTCTTTACATAATAACTCATAGATTATTGATGTCACATTGGTTGTTGTATGTATGGTATATTTTATAGGGCCTGAAGATGACGTTGTTATAACGTTGAAACTAGTTGCCAAAATAAAATCGACATCTTAAATACAGCTGGAGGAATTTCTTCATTTTTAACATACATCTTACACGCAAATAATGTGTTAAGAGCATGCGTTTTCTACTTAGGAATCTGGAATCTAAAGCTGTACATTAGTCACGAAGTCCATAATATGATACACAGGCAGCCGTCTCTCAATCTGCACGCAGAGAGACATTTTTTGAACAATGGATACAGAGGTCCCATCCCTTGGTTGGCGAGGCCACCTGTCCTCAATATTCTCCATGATTTGCTATATAAGGAAATATACTGCCACTGTGTGTGAGGTCCCATAGGACGCCGACATAAAATTAGTTGTCTCGCTAAGACTGAGAGGGCAAGGCATAATCTAAAATGACGGAACATGCGTTCTGTGACACTGTTGGCCAAAATTTCGAGCACTAATTTTCACCTGTGTTGCAGCTATGCATATGCTACGTGAAAAAATTAGTAAGTGAACGTAACTGAGAAACAACCACAAACTCCTTCAGGCTCTTTAAGAATTATTTTTTCTAGTACATCATGTTATCTGAGAATCAAAAATGTGTTCTAAGGAAAAACATCCAGTTTTAGTGAGGCATCTGCTTCATGCTAGTTACGTAAGACCAGACAGGACAGCTAAGCCAGCCACCGATAACGACTCAGGATTCCGTGGTTTCGATTTTATAGACTCTGTGAATCAAAAGAAACGAGTAAACAAAAACACTGTGCTGAGCACGGATTATTTCTCTTATGAAGATACAAATGCGGATCGAAACGAAGCAAAAATGCAAATAGTGGGTTCATAAATGTCGAAAAAGTGCAAAAAGAGAATGTGCAATCAGGTTTCTTGTGACTTCAACCTCCGCTAACAACGAAGGAAAAAGCAGTGGACTTCAGTAAATGTAAACAAGAGGTAAAAACACCGTAAGCAAATTTTATGAAACTTTCTGAAAAAATTCTGCTTTTAATTTGTAAATATCGAAACATAAACACATTTAAGATGTACCTTATTTCCCGAATGACCGTAGAACATCCTTTACAAATAAAAGCGAAACAGATCTGCTGAGAAATGCTCTTTAAGTGCAGTAAGCTTATGAGGGAAAAACCAATAATGAATCATATATAAAAGCTGCTACGGAAATGGCCGTGCATCTAAATGTATGTAGACTGTTCATCTTGAGCAAATGTCAGCATTCGAATGTCTGCTACTGTATTCTTATACAGTAACACTCTTCTGTCACAGGCACTCAAAATCATGTGAATACGAGGCTGCCATAAATAACTTAGTCACATTCTACTTTCATATTTTTGAAGTTTAACGGACTAAGGTTGTCCCGAGTCTGAAGGCTGATTGGAACATGACGATACACTATCTGATCAAAAGTATCTGGACACCCGAATACAAGCAGATATTTCTGTTGCAGACTGAAGACAGCGTACTTAACAACATTAAATCGGTATTTACATCATCTGCAGTCTCATAATTATAGTTATTACAATTAGTATGTTTTTAGATTGGTTAGTACCTCCAAGTACATGAGGGCAAGCAATTAGTGCTCTTTTTCTGCTTGGGTAGCAGGTCAGGTGTGGATGTGTGGATGCAAAGCGGTTAGTTTGTACTGCCAGGTGTCGATCACTTCACGGCCCACGTATGGCCATGCAGAAAACATTAGGTCATAAAGTTTCTGACATGTTTGTGAGAAAACTGTTGGACACAGAGAAAACAACCAACGCATTGATGAGTGTACCTACGAAAATAGAACATATTAAAATATTGCACTTGTACCAGTTACACCCTGTGTAGCCTGAAGTGACCACTAAATATTACGAAAGGCCAGGATAAAAGAAGGTGGGGAGTATAGTGTTGTCAGTAGACAAGCAGTAAGCAGATTGGGTTGGCCAGGAGAGCTCAATGCCTTTGTTCGTGGACTAGTCATTGGATGTCACCTAAGTAACAAATCCATGAAGGATATTCCAGATCTTCTAGAGCTGCCCAAGACGACTGTCAGTGATGTGATTGTGACGTAGAACTACAGCTAAAGCAACACCAGGCATATCTCACGTAGTGATGGACAGGGACAGCCAATAACTGTGGAGGGTGGTTCTAAAAGTCGCATGAAATCAGCAAAAGGCATCCAAACAGCTGCCAGCAGACTACTAGCACAATGACTATGCGTAGGGGGTTAAGAAGCATGGGTTACAGTGATCGAGCAGCTCCTCATGTGTCTGTACTCAGTGCTGAGCGACACTTGAAGTTCTGTAAAGAGCGACACCACAGGACAGTGCGGGACGAGTTATTTGGAGTGATGAATCATGTTGTACCCGCCAGTGATCCAATGGAAGAGTTTGGGTTTGGTGAATGTCTGGAGAACGTTACCTACCAGAACATGTAGGGCCAACAGTGAAGTATGGAAGAGGTCGTGTTATGGTAAGGTTTTCGTGGTTATGGTGTGGACCATTATTTCACTTAAGAAAACGCTAGATTCTGGAGGAATGAACACATTTTACATCACTGTGTACTGGTACAGTAAAGGAACAGTTTGGAGACGGTGGCTGTTTGTATCAGCATGACAATGCACAGTACCATAAAGCAACATCTGTGAGACAATGGTATGTGGATGATAACATTTCTCAAATGGATTGACTTTACCATAGATCAATAGAATGTGACGCTGTTAATATTCCAATGTAGGAAATATATTTCAAGCGCGTGACATACATCCTTCTTACCGGTTTCTCTACGATAAACTATCTTATCGAACCGTAAAACGAAAAAACTACTGCCTTAAAACATCGGCTCTGTGTGATACGAGCACAATATAGCTTTCAGGAGATGTATAGCGTCCACTGTTCACATCCGATCACGGTTCAGAAATTATACTATGCCTGCCTCAGCCCTATATAAAATGATCTTAGTCACGGGGAATACCTCTTACAAGGAAGCAGATAAACGCATACCATCAGCGTCCGACATGTGAAAATTACAAGTCATTCCGCCACTAACTCTGTAAACAGCACATCTGTCAGGTAAATGTATACATGGGGATTGCAGTGTCTCACAAGCACCTATCGCTAACTTAGTTATGAAGCTGAAGTCTTGATTTTACACCCAAGATGCGACAGAGGGATGGAGTACATCGCATAAATCATAGTTCGTTTAGAGGAATGTGTCACGATTCATCACACATGAGGTGGAAGTCCTCTAATGACCAACAGGTTTACCGTTAACTATCGCAAGTAGACAGTGCTTTAAACCCCATACAGAACACGTGGCTGTATACGAGTAGAAGACAGGCTATGTCACGCGACTGATGCATGCTGACACAACAGTGGCAAAATTTACCTGCAGAAACTCCTCCCTCTCTAGAATGCATCATCAGTCTACCATTACATCTTACCTTGTTACAGCTCCATCTCAATTGATCACCCCGTCCACTCTCTGTTATCTTTTAACGCAGATGCATGTAAGTTTAAAGGCGGATGGTTCTACGTCTTCGGAAAAGCGTCAAATACAGTAGTCAACTCGCGTGTATCGCTGGTACCTCAAAAGACATACAGTATAATGCTGCCTCGACGGAGAAAAATTGGCTGCTTCCCTGATTCTCTTCGCTTCCATTTCGACGTATGTGTTTGTGTTCCGACATATGCAAAGGAAATGACTATGTCCATTCGTAAGCAATTTGACGTCGAGTACTGTGATAGTAAAGGGAAGAGTATGTCACGTCATAAGAATGGTACTGATATTTCTATTTCCACAGCCAAAGCCGTCGTATTTCCGATACTTCGCTCATTGTCAAATGTCGTTCAACTGAGACCGCGATCGTGACATTTAGTTGTAAGTACAGGGATAAAATATATATTCGATCGATTTCTTAGGATGATGATTCTACCTGTGCGTGCTCGGCCTGCAGCGCCGGTGACCTGTGCGGGGGTGATACATGGTACCCGTTAACAGTAGGAGCTGTCAGAATGGAGAGCCCTGATGGAGAGTAGGAATGTAGTTGAATTAACCGTGTTGTCCTCTAGACGACCGAATAGCGAACTAATACTTAGTGTGTGTTGGATAGCATTTGTGATCGCGTGGAAATTTCAAATGGCTCTGAGCACTATGCGACTTAACTTCTGAGGTCATCAGTCGCCTAGAACTTAGAACTAATTAAACCTAACTAACCTAAGGACATCACACACATCCATGCCCGAGGCAGGATTCGAGCCTGCGACCGTAGCGGTCACGCGGTTCCAGACTGAAGCGCCTTTAACCGCACGGCCACACAGGCCGGCCGCGTGGAAATTTGCGAAGATTGAGTGTGGAGGTGAGTTTGCACTGGACCCATGTAAATTGTTCGGTTGACTGCTTCTGCACATTTCGTGCCTTTATTTTGTTGAGAGAATATCGATTGTGGTGTGTGCATCTTGCATGTGGAAGACACGTTTGTCGGTTTTCTAGACATGAGAAACACCTTAGTTGACCTTGCAAATTTTAGGGATGATTTGCAATCTGCTACATCACCGACATCGGAATTCGCGAGTGGAAATATCAGTTTTCTTTGTTTTTTTCGAGTTTCCGAGTAAATGTCTTTGCAGAAGTGACAAGTTTCTAGTTAGTCAGTGGTTTACAGTACACTATACAAGCGATATTTATGTGTGTTTATTATCGAGAAGTATTGAGAAAATGGTATGATATTCTAGCAAGCCATGCGAAATTAGATATGTTCTTGTAATCCCAGAGTCTGGAGATGGGTGTAGAAAAGCGAGCAAGCAAGCAAGCAGGTCCAGACCAGAAACAGTAACGCATTTGTGCCGAGGGGGAAGCGAGGCCGACTTTGTAAAACAGTTCTGAGAGTGACTTTGATCCACTGAGGGCGCTCTGGTCACGCGCTGGGGGTGGATGCCCACCCGACCTCGCAGTAAATATCTAGTGCCATGAGCATACGTATGCGTGCTGTCTGTCTTCGCGGTATATGTACAAATGATGTAAAAGGGCTGACTTTGCATGGAGCTGGATATGAACTGCATGTTTACTAGAGCCATATGGTGTGCAATGATATATTGATGGGCTGCAGGTCGGTGTCACGTTCTAATATTCAAGCTCCTGTCCTCGGTGGGAGAGCAGTATAATTGAGTAAAAGTCTTTCCATATTTGACGATATGTAGGGTAATTTTTAAGGTTTAATTGCCAGTGCGATATGGCGATCTGTGTAAAATAACTGCTGAATGTCTGGTCTGCAGAAAGAAAAAGGTAGACAGTCTTTTCACACCGGTGGCATCAGTAGTTCAGAGGGTAAATTCGATGAGAGCTAATCATACTGCTCCATTCGTTTCACAAGACATCCATTGTGCTGGGATATAGGAGTCTGTACATAGCAGTGAGGACGTTTGTGGATGTTGAAAGCAGGAAGGGTAAGATGTGATGGTCGGGATGCCACGTCAGGACCACCAGGAGGAATGCATTCGGCGTTATTTCGCGCTATTTCCGTAAACAGGTTCTGTTACGAGAAGAATTTCCTTGAAGACAAGCTGAGACATCATAAAAACTCCTACAAAAGCGGCTGTTAACTATGTCTGGGACACTACAAAATTTCTGAGAGGCTGACTTTGCTCTTATTTTACATAGCCATGTGACATCAGAATAATATTGAATACCTTTTAGATGGTGAGTCGCTATGTGGATGTTTCGCGGCAAGGTGTCAGTCACGCTGTGGCAGGTAAGCACAACTGGACACAACTGGTATGCTCCGTTGGGATTACTGGGGAGAAAGCAGCCTATGCTATTCTGGAACAGATTTCTGTAGTGTGATCTGTGACATCACTATCCATAGGTATAGCGTCAGCAACGGTAAACAAACGTGCTGGAATTGGGCTGCTGCAGGCAGTCTGGTTGCTGCAGCCCTAACCCGCTAGCCTGAGGGAAGGCGGCCCATGGACACCAGAGAGGTGCTGTGGCGTCCGCAGCTGGGGTGGTGTCAGGGACCGGGGTAGCGGTGGCGGCTGCGGCGGGGCGGCGGCGGCGACGTCGGGTGTCGAGTGGTGGGATGTTTTTTATTAGTGATCTTTTGTTTAAACTGTATTCCATCGATTTCATCGGGCCAATAGGATGCTGCAAATTAAAAAAAACAATCCCATACATGTAAAATATACCGATTCAATTCATTTGCATAAATTTTTTATATCTACTTGGCGTGAGTAGTATAATAGTTAAGGGGACGGTGTGCATGACTGGGTAACATGGAGGAGAGCAGCAGGTAAGTGCAGAACACTATGTTAATTTGCATAATTTTTAAGTAAAACGCAGAACAATAGTTTAAGGAGGTGGGTGACAAAGAAGAATGCGCCAGATATGACTTTCAAAAGCATGTAAAATTCGAAAAGTTTACCAGAATATGGTGGAAGGACATAACTAATTACATAATTTGGTATCAAAGGTGGTAGAATAAGTAAACGCAGGTGACAAAACCATTTAACAGAACAATAGGTTAAGTGCCGACAAAGGGACAAACATTCGGTTTAGACACCCAGAGTACAGTGTCTAACATTTGGTTGTGCACCATCTTTGTTCCATGCAATTACTTCTTACAAGACCTACATGTTTCCAAACAGCAGAGAATGATGAGCAAGAGAAATCCAACCCTCACAAACTAATTTTTTTATAAATAAACAATATACCCCTTGAATTTCCTGTTATGAGGTCCTTCCTCTCCACCACCAGACCGCCATCTTGGATTACGTTACAGAAGGGACGACAGCACCCTCTGGTGGCAGTATGGTGTACTATGTCAGTTGGAATTCAGAACCCATGGCGACTACACTTGATGGTGATACTGCCTCTAACTGTTTAAATAAATAGTGTATGCAAAATAAAGACTTACGTCCAGCACAGATCAAGTCCTCTTCCCACCATTTCCTAGGATGAGGTGTCGGTTGGATGACTTACGTTAGTGGATGCAGTCCAAGTGCCCTTTCTTTCCCACCATTTTCATAGGTTAGTAGGGAGAGCCCAAGTGGCCTTTCTTTATCACCAAAATTCAAATTTCCCGCCAATCCCTAGGAAGAGGTGGCAGTCGGATGACTTGGGTTAGTGGAGGCAGCCCAACTGCCGTTTCTTTCCCACCATTTTTCTTACGTTAGTAGAGGCTGCATTATCCTGGTGGAATATGAACCTCCCGTCATTTTCTGGGGGAGGGGGTTAGGTTAGTGGAGGTAACCCAATTGACCTATCTTCCCGCCAAAATTCAAATTTCCCGCTAAAATCCGCCATCATGAATGACGTCACAGCCGCCATCATGCTGTTGCCAAGTCTACATGCCGCCATCTTGGGTGACGTCACGCCGCCATCTTGGATACATCTGTCAACAATGCAGAGTGGGCTCATGTCTCCCTTTCCCCAATACTCTAATGGTGTGGCTTGGTAGTTCAATGAATGGTCGCAGGTGCAGAGTAATTAATGATAAAACGAGACCATTATCGAAATTCATGAAACATGTATTCTCCCGCCTCCTATGTTTCTGCTGTCATTTGACAATGACCAAAGTGGAGCCAGTGCAGAGAAAAAGAAGAAAAGCGAAACCTACGTACAGCAATGACTGTACACCTAACGTCATCGTGCAGTCAGCAGCTTCTGGTGTGATGGTGTGATCCAAGACTGATATTGTATCATAAACTTGAATGAGAGTATAAAACAAGGGGTTTGAAAAGCAGAAGTTGAGGTTCATTGGAAGAATACTAAGGAATTGTAGTTCATACACGAAAGAAATGGCTTACAAAACACTCATTCTATTGATTACTGAGTTTTGCTCATCAGGCTAAAACTCTTACAAGATTTGACAGAAGAGATATAAAAGAGCGACCAATAACGTCATGGGATAATTAAGCAAGTACAAGACTGTGAAGGAGATTATTATCTCACTTCTGTGGCAGACGCTACAGGACAGGCATTGTGCATCACGCGAGCTCTACCGTTAAAATTCCGAGATTTTACGTTCCGGGAAGACTGAGGCAACATATTAGATCCCTCCACAAAGCCTCGCGAAATGACCACAACGGCAACTCAAACACATTAGAGATCATACGGTGATTTATCGATTGACCTTCTTCCAGCACGCCATTCGCGAATGAAACGGGAGTGGGAGGGAAGGTGAATGATAGTGAAAACAGAAGTACCCTTCGCCACACACCCCAAGGTGACTTAGATGTACAAGTATGCCGCTGCCTCAACAAGTCCAGCTTCCTTGGCCCTCCGACATTAACAATGCTACCTAGATTATGCGTCATATTTGAAAGTTGTCATCTATCAAACACATTATAGGTCGTGCACTCATACGCGCATGGGTAGGAACTTCGTTTGCTGTCGGACACATTTCATTCCGTGTATATATGCGCGCAACTTCTCTGTCTCAGAGAATTTAGACAACTGTCAGAAAGAGTAACTTATCTTTAAGGAAGACTGTGAGTTTGTCTCACCAAGTCGCCTGACTTTGAAGTGAGCCGGCCAATATGAAGGCTTGGAGGTCAGAATGGATTAGAGAGTGCCACATGGCCAGTGATCAAAGCGACACACCCTGTTCTTCCGCCTGGTGTCGTGAGGGTGTGCTCAGCTCTCAGCTGTTTATTATAAATGCTTTTCTTTGTGCTAAAGAAATGGGGAAGGGGACGCTACATCGACCTGGATTATGGTGAGGTAGTTGCCACCCCAATGTGTTTAATTACAATGAGGGTGTCAGGAGGGAAGGTACATGGATTGAGTGGTAATAGTATTAGTGATCCTGTACAAAATGCTTCATATGGACGTATGCCCTATTCCGAATGGGTTCCGAGATCGTACAAATTTAATTTACATTTCTTATTTAGTTTGTGTATTATTCAAACACCGTTGTTTCTTACAGCGTATCGTAGTGGCGTAGAGGAAGCAGAGACTAACAATTTCATACAGACACTTATAGTCTATCAAGTTGGGAAACTACCACGAACTGGCCTAGAAAAACTACCTAATTCGCACAGCATGTGCGTCGCGCGAAATTTTGTTTATTCGCGCTCTCTTCGCAAAAACTATTAGTCCTCGGGCAAAAATGAATAAAACTTTTTTTTGCGGGAAACTTATTGTAGTTTAATTTTGTACTGCGACAAATTTTCGCTCGAGGGTGCGGTTTTCGAGTTACTCAGTAAAACATACAAAAGTGGAAAGTATTCTATCTCGGAAACCACTCAGAATAGGGTAAATATCCATGTGAAGTTTTTTGTTCAGGATCACTAACACTATTAGCCCTCAACGCGTGTATGTTCCCTCCTGACCCACTCAGTATAGTTAAACACATTAATGAAGCAGCCATCTCACCTCTCAAAGAATGTACCTTTCCTGCTAGGTCACCCTGTATTGTAAATAACATCAGATTTACTCTCGCGAGACGCTTTGCAGTCGTAGTTATTGGGGACAGGGGTAGTGGGAATATCAGGTCTTCGTTCGAGTTCACAGTTTTGTTAAAATACGTGGCAATCAATATTCAATATCTGTTCGGTCAAACGAATTTGCAAGTTGATAATATCATTGGTTTTCCACTCAGTAAATAGCATCATGGGCGTTTATACGAAAATGGTGTGATTTTACTTGTCTTCTTTATATATAAGGTCAAGTGGTGACACATGGTCCGTAGAAGAGCACTTGCACATGAGATTTTGCATTAATTTTCTGAACACTATTTAATCACTGTTTATATAATTTTGGATTCTTACTTACTTATTTTCCGCTCCCCTGACCTTTATTCAGATTTTTACAACGGTCCAGTTAATAATTACGTTATCGAACGAACTACGTTTCGCTTTCGCTATTTCTCATGCAGAGAGAGAATAAACTTCCTTCAGCAGTAACGGCACTTTCATATTGTTAAGTGAAATTTTCAGCTAGCCACGTGAGTTCTTATTACAGTGACACTTCACGGCGCGTGGTTGTAGTGACTCAAGGGCGATATTTCACACAAAGGGGTGAAGCTTCAGGGGACTGTAAACCAGTGTGAAATCACAGATCAAAGTATAAAGTACCGGCAGTTTATCAAGTTTTTCAAGAGTAACAGCCAGAAACCCACTGGCTCACTAAGTAACCTCTACGAAATCCAGCTCTTTCACGCACTGTGCTTATCAACGCCGTCCTTAAGCATATAATAACCAAATGCGACGATGCAAACACAGATGACTGTTAGACTAACTTACGCGTAGTTGCTGCCGACTGCCATTGTGCTCCCTCTGTACGAGGCTGCATTGCCTTCACTGTCGTCTGGCAGTTCCCCATGGAGATGGTGTTTTCACTTCACGCACTAGAGCTACTCGCTTTTCATTTAGCGCTAATGTGTTCTGCACCATCGTCACACTAATCTCCGTCACATAACAGCAGAAGAAAAATGACGCTTTTAAATATGTATACACTACAGGCCATTAAAATTGCTACACCAAGAAGAAATTCAGATGATAAACGGGTATTTATTGGACAAATATATTATACTAGAACTGACATGTGATTACACTTCCACGCAATTTGGGTGCATAGATCCAGAGATATCAGAACCCAGAACAACCACCTCTGGCCGTAATAACGGCCTTTATACGCCTGGGCATTGAGTCTAACAGAGCTTGGATGGCGTGTACAGGTACAGCTGCCCATGGAGCTTCAACACGATACCACAGTTCATCAAGGGTAGTGCCTGGCGTATCGTGACGAGCCAGTTGCTCGGCCACCATTGACCAGATGTTTTCAGTTGGTGAGAGATATGGAGAATATGCTGGCCAGGGCAGCAGTCGAACATTTTATGTATCCAAGGGCCTGTACAGGACCTGCAACATGCGGTCGTGCATTATCCTGCTGAAATGTAGGGTTTCGCAGGGATCGAATGAAAGATAGAGCCACGGGTCGTAACACATCTGAAATGTAACGTCCACTGTTCAAAGTGCCGTCAATGCGAACAAGAGGTGACCGAGACGTGTAACCAATGACACCCCATACCATCACGCCGGGTAATCGCCAGTATGGCGATGACGCACACACGCTTCCAATGTGCGTTCACCGCGATGTCGCCAAACACGGATGCGACCGTCATGATGCTGTAAACAGAACCTGGATTGATCCGAAAAAATGACGTTTTGCCATTCGTACACCCAGGTTCGTCGTTGGGTACACCATCGCAGTCGCTCGTGTCTGTGATGCAGCGTCAAGGGTAACCGCAGCCATGGTCTCCGAGCTGATAGTCCATGCTGCTGCAAACGTCGTCCAACTGTTCGTGCATATCGTTGCTATCGAGATGTGGCTGCACGATCCGTAACAGCCATTCGGATAAGATGCCTGTCATCTCGACTGCTAGTGATACGAGACCGTTGGGATCCAGCACGGCGTTCCGTATTACCCTCCTGAACCCACCGATTCCATATTCTGCTAACAGTCATTGGATCTCGACCAACGCGAGCAGCAATGTCGCGATACGATAAACCGTAATCGCGATAGGCTACAATCCGACCTTTATCAAAGTCGGAAACGTGATTGTACGCATTTTTCCTCCTTACACGAGGCATCACAACAACGTTTCACCAGGCAACGCCGGTCAACTGCTGTCTGTGTATGAGAAACCGGTTTGAAACTTTCCTCGCGTCAGCTGTAGGTGTCGCCACCGGCGCCAACCTTGTGTGAATGCTCTGAAAAGCTAATCATTTGCGTATACACAGCATATTCTTCCTGTAGGTTAAATTTCGCGTCTGTAGCACTTCATCTTCGTGCTGTAGCAATTTTAATGGCCAGTAGTGTAAATTTATTTCCTAGATAGTTTGCATAAGAAAACTAAATATGCCAACTAAATGAACGGGCTGCGTGTGAGTTGACGTATCTTCTTTTTCTCAAAGAAACTACGCGAGCAAAGAGAACAAAGCGGTCGCCGTATGCTTCCCTATCAACAGGGACGCGTCCTCTTCTTAGAAAATCCTAGAACAAGAGAGCTAGAGTTCTTGCGAAAGACGTGACATCTTGAAAAGCGAGTCACACTTGAGGTTTTCAGCTTCATGCACACGTGGCCTAGCTTCTGTGGGAGGCAGAATTATGGCTTACGGAGGGGTCCATTGTTTGACATCCTCATCCGATCGACCTGAAGGAAAGCTCTAAAGAATTCGAAGTCGTTCTGCTATAGACGATTTAGGGCGAACACAATCTTGTTAAGAAGATGAGCATAGAACTAGATTGGGAATCGCAGGAAGAAAAGCAGAATTCTTCTCAGGAAAAGATTGACAATTTTACTACTTCATCCGTATATTTAGCGTGAGGGCTAAGAGAAGAAAGAGTGTTTGTGACGCAAACGGAGATCAACGGACCGCCGATTATTGTCGTTCCTTGCGTCAGTCTAAGAGGGGACAACTAGTGGTGGAAGAACCTTCCGTCATGCAACCTTCAGAAATAAGTGTGCAGAAGTAGATACAGACAGAGCAATGGGATAACCATGAAGCTAAATAAATACAGGAGTGAAGACTGCAGTCTTGTAGGAACCAGCATTAGTGAATATTTCCAGACAGTAGCACCTTTTTTATGTTGAATTATTACACAGGGAAGAATCTTCCGTCATGCAACCGTCAGGAATAAGTGTGCAGAAGTAGATACAGACAGATCAATGGGATAACCATGAAGCTAAATAAATACAGGAGTGAGAAGACTGCAGTCTTGTAGAAACCAGCATTAGTGAATATTTCCAGACAGTAGCACCTTTTTATGTTGAATTATTACACAGGGAAGCATAAAGAGAACAAAGCGGTCGCCGTAGGCTTCCCTATCAACAGGGACGCGTCCTCTTCTTAGAAAATCCTAGAACAAGAGAGCTAGAGTTCTTGCGAAAGAACCATTATATGGTTATTATATTATTTCAAGGGAGGATGTACAAATACCATTAAAGAACAGTTAAATTGCTAGCAGGAGTAATAAAACAGTACCACATTCACTGAGATGACAAAAGTCATGGAATACCTCCTAAAATCTTGTCGGACCTCCTTTTGCGCCGGCCAGAGTGGCCGAGCGGTTCTAGGCGCTACAATCTGGAACCGCGCGACCGCTACGGTCGCAGGTTAGAATCCTGCCTCGGGCATGGATGTGTGTGATGTCCTTAGTTTAGTTAGATTTAAGTAGTTCTAAGTTCTAGGGGACTGATGACCTCAAAAGTTAAGTCCCATGGTGCTCAGAGCCATTTGAACCAACCTCCTTTTGCCCAGTGTAATGTAGCAACTCGGTATGGCAAGGACTCAACAAGTCATTGTAAGTCCTCTGCAGAAATATTGAGCCATCCTGCCTCTACAGCCGTCCACAACTGCGAAAGTGTTGCCGGAGCAGGATTTTGTGAAAGATCTGACCTCTTGATTATGTCCTATAAATTTTCTATGGGATTCATGACGGGCGATCTTGGTAGGCGAATCATCCTCTCAAATTGTCCAGAATGTTCTTCAAACCAACCACGAACAATTGCGGCCCGATGACATGGCGCACTGTCATGCATAAAAATCCCGTACTTGTTTGGGAACATGAAGTCGATGAATGGCTGCAACTGGTCTCCAAGTAGCCGAGCATAACCATTTCTAGTCAATGATCGGTTCAGCTGAACCAGAGGACTCAGTCCATTCCATGTAAACACAGCCCACACCACCATTATTGGAGTCACCACCAACTTGCAAAAAAAATGGTTCAAATGGCTCTGAGCACTATGGGACTTAACATCCGTGGTCATCAATCCCCTAGAACTTAGAACTACTTAAACCTAACTAACCTAAGGACATCACACACATCCATCCCCAAGGCAGGATTCGAACCTGCGACCGTAGCAGGCGCGCGGTTCCGAACTGAGCTCCTAGAACCGCTAGACCACCGCGGCCGGCATCAACTTGCACAGTGCCTAATTGACAACTTGTGCCCGTAGCTTCGTGGGGTCTGCGTCACCCTCGAACCCCACCATCAGCTCTTGCCAACTGAAACCGGTACTCAACTGATTCAGCCACAGTTTTTCAGTCATCAAGGGTCCAATCGATATTGTCACGAGTACAGGAGAGACGCCGCAGGCGATGTCGTGCAGTCAGCAAAGGCATTCGCGTTGGTTGTCTGCTGCCATAGCCCATTAACGCCAGATTTCACCGCACTGTCCTAACGGATAGGTTGGTCGTTCGTCCCACATTGATTTGTGCAGTTACTTCACGCAGTTCTGTTCGCCTGTCAGCACTGGCAACTCCACGCAAACGCCGCTGCTCCCTGTCGTTAACTGAAGGCGGCCGGTCACTGTGTTGTGGGCTGAGGATGTATTCTGTCAACTGATCTCTTCTTTTAGTCAAGTTGTGCCATTAATTTCTTCTTCCCCCAAATAGATTCAGTACCTTGTCGTTAGTTACTGGATCGTTTCATATAACTTTCAGCATTCTTCTGCAGCACTGCACTTCAAAAGCTTCTATTCGATTCTTGTCTGAAATGTTTATCGCCAATGTTTCGCTTCCGTGAAATACAAATACCTTCAAGAAAGACTTCCTAAACACTTAAATTTATATTGGATATTAACAAATTACTATATTTCAGAACTGTTTCTCTTGCTATAGTCAGTCTGCATTTTATACGCTCTCTACTTTGCTCTTAATCACGGCAAAAAACAAAGCTAACATACTACTTTTAGTGCTCATTTCCTAACGTAATCTGAATAATTCGACTAAGTTTTACTTTGGTATAACCACTTTTCAAGACACTATCCAACTTCTCTTGCAAGTTCTTTGCTGCCTCTGAGAAAATTATGCCATCGGCAAACCCTAAAATGTTTATTTCTTCTTCCTGAACTTTAATTCTCTTCGCTAATTTCTCCGTGGATTCCTTTATTGCTTGCTCACTGTACATATCGAATAACACCGCCGACAGGCAACAACCCTGACTCATTCCCTTCTCAGTTACTGCTTCCCTTTCATGTCCCATCATGCTCGACTGTGTTGGACGTACTCTCGTAATGCGAGACGTGAGAACACGTAACCCACCCAGGAACATTGTCGAACATGATCGTTTTGGTTGTCCAGGAGTTCCTGTGTGGGGAAACATAATGTTCCATGGATGTACTGACCTCTAAACTCCTTCCTCACGTGCGTCTTTTGAGGGGTGCATTTGGCCTTGACCTGCGCGACCGCATCGGACAGCGGAGTTAGGATATGCAGCGAATGGATTAGCCTGCCCGATCTCCCCGACTTAGATCCCATCGAGCACTTGTGGGAGGATTGTGGACACGTGTGGCAGCGTGTCCACATGCAGAAACGACCATCCAGCATTTGTCAATGGTGCAGGTAATGTAAATGTCGTGTGACTAGGGCCGTCGCGTAGACCGTTCGCCGAGTGGGAGTCTATCGATTTGACGAAACTTCGGCGACTTGCGCGTCGATGGGGATGAAATGATGATGATGATTAGGACAACACAACACCCAGTCCCTGGGCGGAGAAAATCTCCGACCCAGTCGGGAATCTAACCCGGGCCCTTAGGATTGACATTCTGTCGCGCTGATCACTCAGCTACCGGGGGCGGATAATGGTGCCGGTGGGACAATGGGACGCCCTACCACAAGAACTTATCAACTGCAGAGCGTATTTTGCCGCGCTTGGTGATCAGTCTACTAAGGACCATCAAGAATCACGGTGACTTCAGCGTAATTGTCGTCTTTGAATAAAAGTGTAATTCTGTTTGTCTCATTGCGTATTTCTTTCAGTAACCTTCAGTACGACGCCGCAGAAGTTCTTTCTATGCATGTACCAAGTTTCATCGAAATATGTTTCTTGGCAATGACACATCTTGCGAAAGATACTTTCACCATTTTTGCACACCATTGCATTTTGCGTCCCATCTTAGAACATAGCTCAAATGTGTGGGGCCATACCAAGCAGAGTGGATACTGAACGTATGCAATGAAGGGCAGCACGAGTGGCCAAAGAATTGTTTGCCCACGGGAGAGTGTCACAGAGTTGTTGTAAAAATTGTATCAAGAGAGCAGCGAAGTTAAGTGTTGATGAATTCTTCTCGGGTTACCACCCGAGTGGTGGCGTCGTCTTCTCGCAACGTTTCGACAAGTTTCGTACCCATCATCTTCTGGTGAAGTAAGTGTTGTCATCCCGCAGAAGCCCACTTACATAGTTTCAAGGATCAATGTTAAATGAGGAATCTAGAAATACACTATCTGGTCAAAAGTATCCAGACACCCTTTGTAATGGGTGATTGATCATTACATGTCACGAGACCTACAAATATGAAATGTTGGTGGGGAATACTGCGTATAGCGAGTAGCAAAGCAGTAACAGCAGATTGGGTGGCCAGGTGAGCAGCTGACTTCGAACGTGGACTATATTTTAGTCACTGAATGACTCCTGAGTAACAAATACATCAGCAACTCTTTTAAAGCTGCCAAAGTCAGCTGTTGGTGATGTGAGTGTGAAGTGGGAACCTGAAGGAACAACCACCACTTAACCAAGACCAGAAAGACCTCATGTACTGACGTTCAAGGACCGTAGATCATTGCCGAATGTGGTTCGAAAACTATCGCATGGAATCAGCAGAAGTGATTCCTCGTGAGTTCTAAATTACTAACAGCAGTCCAATTAACGCAATGAGTATGCTCAGGCAGTTAAAGGGATTGTGGTACAACAATCGCGCAGCTCCTTGTAAGCCACACGTCTCTAAATTCAGTGGATGGCCGGCCGTTGTGGCCGAGTGGTTCTAGGCGCTTCAGTCTCGAACAGCGCTGCTGCTACGGTCGCAGGTTCGAATCCTGCCTCGGGCATGGATGTGTGTGGTGTCCTTAGTTTAGTTAGGTTTAAGTAGTTCTAAGTTCTAGGGGACTGATGACCTCAGATGTTCTCCCATAGTGTTTAGAGCCATTTGAACCATTTCAGTGGAGGTTTAGTTTATGTAAAGAGCGACGCCACTGACACTGGAAAAGACTGGAAATGACTGATTTGGAGTGGTGACTCGCACTATGTCCAGCGACAATCCGATGGCTGCATTTGGGTTTGTCGAATCCCTGGAGAACTTAATCTAACATCCTGCGTAGTGGCAACACTGAAATACAGAGGAGGGATCTTACTGTATGGGGGTGTCTTTCGTTGGTACGTTCTAATCCCCTTATTGTGGTTAGGAGAATTCTAAATCAGACATTTTACGGTATGGTGTACTCTGTACAGTAGAGAAACTGCTCGAAGACGATGATGGCTTGTATCAGCATGATAATGCATGCTACCATAAAGTAGTATGTGCGATTCAATGGTTTGCGGATAACTTTACAGTACTGAAATGAACTGGCCTGTCTACAGTCCGGACCTGAACCCAAACGAACACCTTTCAGATGAGTTGAACATCAATTTCACTCCAGACCCCAATGTCCAACATAACTACCTTGGTGTGTTTCGACTCTTGAGGAAGAATAGGCTGCCATTACTCCACAGACAGTAAGACACGTCACTGAAAGTGCCCCCATCAATGTTAAAGCCGTCATAAAGACGAGGTGTGGACACACTGCATGTTGTGTTGTTGCTGTTGTGGTCTTCAGTCCAAAAACTGGTTTCATCCCGCTGTCCATGCTACTCTATCCTGTGCAAGCCTTTTCATCTCAGACTAACTACTGCAACCTACATCCTTCTGAATCTGCTTAGTGTATTCATTTCTTGGTCTCCCTCTATGATTTCTACCCTTCACACTTCCTTCCAGACTAAATTAGTGATTCCTTGATGCCTCACAATGTGTCCTACCAACTGATCCCTTCTTCTAGTCAGTTTGTGCCACATATTTCTCTTCTACCCAATTCCGTTCAGCATCTCCTCATTAGTTACGTGATCTACCCATACAATCTTCAGCATTCTTCTATAGCACCATATCTCAAAAGCTTCTATCCTCTTCTTGTCTAAACTGCTTATCGTCCATGTTTCACTTCCGTACATGGCTACAAATACTTTCAGAAAGGACTTCCTGTGACTTAAATCTGTACTCGACGTTAACAAATTACTCATCTACAGAAACGCTTTACTTCCCATTGCCAGTCTGCAATTTATATTCTCTCTCTACTTCGACCATCATCAGTTATTTTGCTTCCCAAATAGCAAAACTCATCTACTACTTTAAGTGCCTCATTTCCTAATCTAATGCCCCCAGCATCACCTGATTTAATTCGACTACATTCCAGTATCCTCGTTTTGCTTTTCGTTGAAGTTCATCTTATATCCTCCTTTCAAGACACTGTCCATTCCATTCGACTGCTCTTCCAAGTTCTTTGCTGTCTCTGGCAGAACTACAATGTCATCGGCAAATCTCAAAGTTTTTATTTTTTTCTCCCTGGGCTTTAATTCCCACTCCAAATTTTTCTTTTGTTTCCTTTACTGCTTGCTCAATCTACAGACTGAATAACATCGAGGACAGGCTACAACCCTGTCTCACTCCCTTTTCTAGTAATTATTCCCTTTCGTGCCCCTCGACTCTTATATAACTGCCATATGGTTTCTGTACAAATTGTATAAAGCCTTTCGCTCCCTGTATTTTACCCTCGCCAATTTTAGAACGCCGCATTTTAAAGTCCAATAATAGCCCCTCCATATCGTATCCGCAGGAACCGAAAAATAAGATTCGGTATAATGACAGCACGAACAGAAGCTTTAAAACAATCATTCTTTCAGCGTTCTGTCGTGAATGGAACGTGAAGAAATCCTAATACGTGTTACAATGGGAAGAGACCCTAACACGTAGTAGTTGGCAGTGGTTTGCAGAGCATGTGTGTAGATGTAGAATAAAAATCCTTTTTGGTTTCAGAGATACGTGCAAGCAGTTGACTTATCGACTAAAGTGTGTTACAATGTCAAAGAATGTTCACTCTTTACAAACTAAATTCAGTGGCGCTCCCATCCACATAAACACTGGCACGCTGACCGACCGCTGATTAATACTCTGGAAAGGCGTCACTGGACAGCTTAATTATAGTGATACATGGGCACAGTACCACTCCTCCGGTCAATATCAGCTTCCGAAATCAAAGCCGTTATTTGTCCAAGAAGCTTCTTGTTCTCGAGAGACTTACTAGATCCAGCCGCAGTTCTCCAATTAAAGCAATTCATTTGCTGGTAATAGAAATCGTTCCCTGCTCCTCATTCAGAGAGGCTCAGCTCCAGAGGCGGGCTACGTCGCTCTTTATACGTGAAAAGAATTCTTCCGGTGACCTCCAAACTGCAGCCGTCACCACTACATGTGAGATAACGAGTGACTGCTACTTCATCGTTGCTATTACAGACAGAGACGCGTTCCTAGACTAATCTTCGGAGTGTGAATGTTGCGTAACAGCTAATTTCGTCAACTGCCTAGAAAAACAAGCAGGGCGAGCGAGCGTGATCTGCGCGCTGAGTTCAGCGAGCTCGCTGCAGCAGCGCAGTGGATGGGCGAATGAGTAGCGAAGAATGGCAGGGGGGGGGGTGTAGGGGGAGAGGTGCTGGTGGGGGCAGACAGCACGACTCGCGTGGGCGGCTCGGCGCCTGCCCCCCATCTCGCAATGTCCGACATCCCTGCCCTCGCCTCTCACTCCCGGCTCCTGTTGCTTTATTTTGTCCCGCTCTCCACGGCTCAAGGAGACGAATGTGTGACGTAGAACCTAGCGCGCTCTCTGTCTAGTGTGACGTCACAGAATGGTCGGCTCGGATCGTT
Source organism: Schistocerca serialis cubense (assembly GCF_023864345.2). NCBI lineage: Eukaryota > Metazoa > Arthropoda > Insecta > Orthoptera > Acrididae > Schistocerca > Schistocerca serialis. Next base: position 373,078,657 of record NC_064643.1, on the reverse strand, counting down.
CGGCACGGCAACGCCGCAGCCGCCTCTCTCCCTCCGCCAGCACGCACCTACTCCGACGCTACATGAAGACAACAGCGCAGCGAATGATGGAGCGATATGCGAACCGCATCCGGGCGGACTAAACAGACTAGCTGTTGTGAACTTCCACGACTCAGAAAAACTAAATCTGTCAAATTCTGCACACACACTTTCATCTGTACTCTACAAGCAATCGTGCGGTGATTCCTTATTTGTACCATTCGCAGATGGCACACAGGAAGAAACATAGCTCGGTATAGGAAAAGCACTGTCGTCCTTTTCTCATCCGCTTGCCGCCGTCATCAGTTTGTGATTGGTGGAATATACGTCACGTGACATTTCTCTCCATATTGGGCGCACCTACGGCACGTGACATATTTGCGGTAGTTTCCCCTGAAATAATACCACACTTTCACGAGGCGAGAAGGGAGGGAAATTTTATGGGATTGCTGCTGAAGGCAAAATGCAGCAAGAAGAGTTTTTATTGGTTTATGTACATCGCCTCAAGATTTGACATTCGCCGATATCATGTAACAAAGCTTGTTTCAACTTGAACGGATTTGTGATCTAAGTTGGTTTTAATGATAAAGAGTTAAATTCTTCACAATTCGATACAAATGGTTAAAACACTGAAGTAAAAACGACATGTGACTGACTCACCACATCTGATTATTTTTATTCTCTACTCATAGGGCATTTTTTATTCTTGAAGAGTATTGGCTGATTTTTTTTCGCCTGTTTACTTGTATTTTGTGCATCTTCGCAGCAAAGACGTTAAACGAAAAGAGCAAACGCATAAAAGATACGCAGATGTAATAAGACATGAAATGTAATCGTAACAGTACAGTCGTTTTTCTGTTGCACAGCTGCTTAAATATTGGGGTAAGTAATTTCAGACTCTTATACTAGGGGCACTTTTGATGTGTATCTTTGCAGAAAAATCTGAACATAAATACAGTGTTAATTAAATACTTACGTCTTAGTTGCGCTGTAGTCGAGATAAACGTTTGTAGGCTGTCAGCTGTCAAGCAAGGATGTTGTGATTGCTTCATGCTTGCGCGATAAAGTTACACATTACAAAAGGTACTGTTCATGTATTATCTACCTGTCCTATCTTCAGGATCTTCTACAGCACCATATTTCAAAAGCTTTTATTTCCTTCTTGTCTAAACCATATATCGTCTAAGTTTTTCTTCTTTACAAGGCTACATTCCAGAGAAAATACCTTCAGAAAAGACTTCCTAACACTTAAATCTACCGCGTGACCGCTAAGGTCGCAGGTTCGAATCCTGCCTCGGGCATGGATGTGCGTAATGTCCTTAGGTTAGTTAAGTTTAAGTAGTTCTAAGTTCTAGGGAACTGATGACCTCGGAAGTTAAGTCCCATAGGGCTCAGAGCCATTTGAACTTAAATCTATATTTGATGTTAACAAAGCTCTGTTCTTCAAAAACGTTTGTCTTGTCATTAACAGTCAACATTTTATCTCCTTTCTATCAGTTATTTTGCTGCCCAAACAGCAAAACTCACCAACTGCTTTCAGTATCTCGTTTGCTAGTGTAATTCCTTCACTAACTCCTGATTTAATTCGACTAATTTCCATTACTCTTGTTTGCTTTTATTAATTTTCATCTTATATCCTCTTTTCAAGACCCTGTCCATTACGGTCATCTGCTCTTCCAAGTTCTTTGCTGTCTCTGACAAAACTACAGTATCATCGGCAAACCTCAATGTTTTTATTTTTCCTCTCTGAACTTTAATTTGTATTGCAAATTTTATTTTTGTTTCCTGTACCACTTGCTCAGTGCACGGACTTTTAGTCTATCTCTTATATACTGTCGGAAGAGCAAGGTCTCTGTACTAGTAAATGGTTTGTTTCAGATAAATTACTTTTATATTTTGTTATGGAAACTACTCCAGAACTGTGGCGTTTGTCTGAGAGCTTACAGTTTTCTTTGTAAAGACGACGTTTTCCGACCAAATACTGCTTACCATTTTTCTGCTGCTGTTGCTGAGGATTCGAGATGACCAGTTTAAAGTCACTTATGACAACACTAAGTACTTAAGTTCGGTGTCGCAACAGGAAGTGTGAAATGTAAGCGTGTATGAAAATTCTGCGCAGTGAAATTTTCGCCCAAGCAAAAATATGAGAAATTTGCACCTAAATTAAATGCTGTAAAATGTGAACCCATTATTCCCGGAACTGCCCGCTCGCTAAGTCACGGCCTACCTGCACCCCTGAGAGTCCTCGTCCGCTGGAAACGCTCCCTGTGAGTCGCGGCCTACCTGCACTTCGGAAGTACGCGTCCACACCAGTGAATGACAGATTTAACCAATATCCTTAGTTCAACTAACAATTAAGCTTCGGAGAATAGTCTAGAGATAAAGAAATTTATTGAAACTCAGTCACTCGACTTTAGAAAGAGACTGAGATAATTTGAAGACTCTTTCAAACTCTGCAATTGCGCGACCGCTACGGTCGCAGGTTCGAATCCTGCCTCGGGCATGAATGTGTGTGATGTCCTTAGGTTAGTTAGGTTTAAGTGGTTCTAAGTTCTAGGGGACTGATGACCTAAGATGTTAAGTCCCATAGTGCTCAGAGCCATTTGAAGCATTTTTAGCCACCATTTTCTGTCACCACACTACCCAGAACAAAGATGAGTTGACAGTCTCATTCTGTTACTCCACTACAAATAAGAGCTCTTCCTTGTTCCCAGAATTTACTCTCATTTCCTTTGCTTCGCCTATATTTATCTTGGGGCCAGCGAGCTCTTCTCCTGGTAAGAAGGCAGAAGTTTAATCTCGTAACGAGACGTACGTGAATGCCACCGACATACAGCCATTAGTCCAACATGATTGTGACACATTATGGGCCAAAATATTATGACCGCTGCACACTGCGACATTTACACTAAGGTGGAGAAAAACCGTTTTGGAAGTTTGCAGACGAGAAACTGCTATCCTGGTCACCACAACTCAGAACCCACGATGCTGTCCACTGTGCTACAACTTCTACGTAGTTGTCATGCCTACGTCTATAATCTGTAAAGACGGTACTACAAATGTCAGTATTTGATATTTAATATGCGAATTGTACCAGAAAGACCTTCTTTTGATACATCATCACTGTGGCGTAGCATTGAAACAGTATACTTCCGTAGCAAACAGTTTATAGCACTAAAAACATCAAATACAGGAAGTGTTTACCTATCGATTGGTAGTTTCCTGTCATTTTATTGTAACAAATCGTAGCTAAAAAGAGAGAGATCCTCTATTTGCTGATACTTTGAAACAGCTTATATTCAAACCACGCTCTCTTTGATAAAGAAAATCTATCAAATACAATGCTTAACGCCATAGAATATGGTGGCTCCTGTCTTCACCTTGTAACGTAAAACGAGTCGCGCCTCAATGGCCAAGTTCCTCTCCAAGAGGCACAAATCTAACATGTCAGGTCCTTTATTGTAGTGGAACGTGGAATTCCACGATGTTATTTCACCAGCTCATCTTCCACGTGTGTTTTCACGTGCTGTGGCATGACCGCTTTCAGAGTAGGTTGTTGAACGCGGGGGTCCGCAGAAGACGAGTCAAATGTGTTTCCACGTTGTCCCAGCGATATCGTCAGTTACGACTGCAGTGGCCACGGGATCATGAGACTTGGCCGTGGATAGGTGGAAACACCTCGCTCGATGAGATGAATCTAATTTCTCGTTACACCTTGTCTGAACAGCCATCATCCAGGAGAATGGACGCAGGAGGGTGGGAGCAGTGCCATGAGGGACATTCGCCTGGGCTTCCGTCAGGCCTGGGGGTGGTAATTAAACTCACCATCACAGGGATATTATTGTGGACCAGCTCCGTCCCTCCAAATAGTTCAAAAATGTTCAAAAGTGTGTGAATTCTTATGGGACTTACCTGCTAAGGTCATCAGTCCCTAAGTTTACACACTACTTAACTTAAATTATCCTAAGGACAAACACACACACCCATGCCCGAGGGAGGACTCGAACCTCCACCGGGACCAGCCGCACAGTCCATGACTGCAGCGTCTAAACCGCTCGGCTAATCCCGCGCGGCTCCCAAATAGTTGAAATGGCTCTAAGCACTATGGGACTTAACATCTGAGGTCATCAGTGCCGTAGACTTAGAACTACTTAAACCTAACTAACCTAAGGACGTCACACACATCCATGCCCGAGGCAGGATTCGAACCTGCGACCGTAGCAGCCACGCGGTTCCGGACTGAAGCTCCTAGAACCGCTCGGCCACAGCGGCCGGCTGCGTCCCTCCGTTCTCGGTATCTTCCCCAACGGCGATAGCATGTTCTAGCAGGATAACTGTTCGTATAACAAGTCGACAATTCTGCTACAGTGGTTTGAGGTGCAAGATAGTGAAGGCATTATGGCGTCTCGCCCATTGAAATTGTATGACCTGAAGTCGATGGAGGACATCTGGTATGCTATTGGTTGTCAGTTCCGCTCCCCATAACAACAGATCCGTAATTTACGGGATTTGTGTGACCTGTGTTGAGAAATCTAGAACCAGATGCCGCCAGAAATTTACCATGGACTTGTTGAATCCACACCACACAGAAAAGCTACCGTATTGCAGTCCACAACTGGACCAAAACGCTATTAGTGGGTGATCGTAATGTTTCAGCTCACCACTGTGTTTGTAACTGGGAATAACAGAGAGTAAGTAATAAAGCTCCGTCCACACGCAAAGTTTCTTGTCCCAACTGACTACTAAATAGTGAATGGACTGCAGCGCCCCTGCACTGAAGGAAGTCTTCTGTGGCCATTTTTCTTAACACGTCGGCGCTAAAACATCCTCTGACCAAAGTGCTATTTGATGTGCAGTTTGGCGCCTGAGACGTGAAAGTGAGGTATATTGTGTACTACGTCGCACAGAATGGGATGAAGAGGTGGGGTGCAGGGTGGTGCAGCAGCTGTCATCGATGGGAAGCTTGACAGGAAGAGAAATGATTAGCGAACACGTGCATCTAGTAAACAGAAGTTTTATTTAACTAGTAGCTTTCTCCAAGCACTGCTAAGAAGCTTTCCAAAAGAAAAAGCGGCAGTGAAGTCCAGCTACTACAAGAAGTAAACTAAATAGCGCCGGGCAGTGTGAGGCTCCTGCTGGTGCTTCATGAGCGAACTGTCGAAGGCTTCCAAGATGCTACTCCAGGCGGGTGTAAAATGAATGTGCGCAACGGAGAGTAATAAACGCTAAAATGAAGATTTGGCCCTGTCTGACTACCCTCTGAAGCACATTTTAGGATCTCTTAATTGTATAAATTACAATCTAAACATAAATGAATGATGAAGGCAACTAATCCTACTAAATGATAAACTTTGTTCCTGCTTATATATTTATTGTAAATTTTAAAAAAAGCTTCATATTACGAAGTTTACATTTCCTAAGTAAAATTACTAACCAATTGCCCAACTCTGTTCCTTATTATGACTGCGCGGTCTAATATCAATAACGCTAAATGACTGACATCATCTACGTACCAGACACTAGAACACTACTTTCAGAGATGACCTACCGTGGTATGGAACCTCAGTGGAAATAAACTAACGTGATCACGGGTGTTTAGCTTTTTTATAGCTCTAATAAGTGGAAGCAATTCGCGATATCACCGTATGTACTGCGCCCGGTGCGTTGAAGTGATTGTTCTCGTACTCGTCTGCGACGGTGGAAGAACTCCAGCCACAAATAAACTCTTTCAAAGACTAGGACGGCAGAAGACGGTCTTCTGACTAATATATTCTAATACTGTCTTCTCCGCTCTGTGTTTTACAGACGAGAAACACGAACTCCGAGCCACAAGGACAGAATAACGTCTCAACGTAAGTATAGGCAGAGGCAATGCTCTCAATTACTGAACGTTGCGTACTCAATGACGACTTCCAACCCGGAGGTGAAGTCCAGAATCGTACAGGTTCGCAACAGTACAGTGCCTAACTGTTCTAACTATGAACTCTCCTGAGAGCAAAGACAGGAAGTCCGTCTGCACCAACAAAGCTGATATCGAGCGACAGTCACACACGGGCGCTCACAATGGAAGACCTCGTCTCTCCACCGCTGGCTTCCCAGCAAGGCTCCGCTCCCAATCATCCTAATTCCGAAAACGAAACCACGAAATATTCTCCCTCTCTACAGATTCTTCCGAACGCCGACCAACCATATTTTAGTCTTTTGTCGTCCAGCGCGGAAAGTTCGCGAGGAAATACCTATACTCGTAAATGGTACGCTTCTGAGTGAAAGTCCGTGGAAATAACCCAGCTTGCATGGTTTCCCAGGTGCCACTTCTTCGTTCCTCTCACCTGCTTCCAAGATTTGCAGAGTTCGGCAGTATTATCCGGTTATCCTTCCAGCCCTAAACTGGCCGGTTACGACTCTATTCTGCCCCAGCACTCAGGTGTCACAATGTTCGTCTTGCTACTTCCTGTGTTTAAGCAGGACCAACACACTAGTGTGGGCCTTCCACCCAGGGCTTGAGTTCCGCCTGCCGTTTCATTTCTGTTGTTCCAACCTCTACTAGTATGATAATAAAGACACTGTCACCTTTCATGCAATAAGCGTTAACAATTATTTACATGGCTTACGTGACAATGTTAGTCTGCTTTAATATTCATACAAACGATGTACAACCTATCACATGATACCTAATTGTGTTTGTAGATTACGGCAAAGTATGTGGAAGGGTGCTTGTAAGGAGGGAAATTATAGCCAACTTACAGGCTAACTAAGACTGAAGACTTTCCAAAGGTTACTACGAGAGTAGGTGGTGTAGCTGCCGACGCCCCTCCTACACAGTGGCGACTGAGGAGGTTCATAGTCTGAGCTGCCAAGGGCGTGGCTCATCAGGCGCATATCATTGGATCCGCCAGGTCCCCACGAGATCACTATCGGCATCCGTCCGAAGCGTGCGTTTCGGTTGTCAACTGTGTGATGCTGGTGGGAGCGGTATCAATCTACGATACCACTAGGTGTGAGGGAGTCGGAATACTGTGGCAGTATTAAGAGACTAGCAGTGATAATAGAAATCATTAATGTTCAAACAAGATTCACAGCGGGTGTTCTTGAGAGAGGGCCTCGGCACTTCTCGGAACTGAAAGAATAGGAAAAGTGCTGTCTTTTTTTATTCTATAGAACTAACTTTTTACTGTTGAAACGATGTTCGTTAAAAAGCCTTTTTTCTATTTACGTCCTTCTTTATACACTCTGTGAAAGTTTTCTTTCTCCATGTGTTCTGGAACGTAAATACAATCTAAGACAAAACGACACACCAGGAAGGAATTATTCGAATGGGACAGAAGTCGCTAGACGTGATGTACAAGTACACTCCTGGAAATGGAAAAAAGAACACATTGACACCGGTGTGTCAGACCCACCATACTTGCTCCGGACACTGCGAGAGGGCTGTACAAGCAATGATCACACGCACGGCACAGCGGACACACCAGGAACCGCGGTGTTGGCCGTCGAATGGCGCTAGCTGCGCAACATTTGTGCACCGCCGGCGTCAGTGTCAGCCAGTTTGCCGTGGCATACGGATCTCCATCGCAGTCCTTAACACTGGTAGCATGCCGCGACAGCGTGGACGTGAACCGTATGTGCAGTTGACGGACTTTGAGCGAGGGCATATAGTGGGCATGCGGGAGGCCGGGTGGACGTACCGCCGAATTGCTCAACACGTGGGGCGTGAGGTCTCCACAGTACATCGATGTTGTCGCCAGTGGTCGGCGGACGGTGCACGTGCCCGTCGACCTGGGACCGGACCGCAGCGACGCACGGATGCACGCCAAGACCGTAGGATCCTACGCAGTGCCGTAGGGGACCGCAGCGCCACTTCCCAGCAAATTAGGGACACTGTTGCTCCTGGGGTATCGGCGAGGACCATTCGCCATCGTCTCCATGAAGCTGGGCTACGGTCCCGCACACCGTTAGGCCGTCTTCCGCTCACGCCCCAACATCGTGCAGCCCGCCTCCAGTGGTGTCGCGACAGGCGTGAATGGAGGGACGAATGGAGACGTGTCGTCTTCAACGATGAGAGTCGCTTCTGCCTTGGTGCCAGTGATGGTCGTATGCGTGTTTGGCGCCGTGCAGGTGAGCGCCACAATCAGGACTGCATACGACCGAGGCACACAGGGCCAACACCCGGCATCATGGTGTGGGGAGCGATCTCCTACACTGGCCGTACACCACTGGTGATCGTCGAGGGGACACTGAATAGTGCACGGTACATCCAAACCGTCATCGAACCCATCGTTCTACCATTCCTAGACCGGCAAGGGAACTTGCTGTTCCAACAGGACAATGCACGTCCGCATGTATCCCGTGCCACCCAACGTGCTCTAGAAGGTGTAAGTCAACTACCCTGGCCAGCAAGATCTCCGGATCTGACCCCCATTGAGCATGTTTGGGACTGCATGAAGCGTCGTCTCACGCGGTCTGCACGTCCAGCACGAACGCTGGTCCAACTGAGGCGCCAGGTGGAAATGGCATGGCAAGCCGTTCCACAGGACTACATCCAGCATCTCTACGATCGTCTCCATGGGAGAATAGCAGCCTGCATTGCTGCGAAAGGTGGATATACACTGTACTAGTGCCGACATTGTGCATACTCTGTTGCCTGTGTCTATGTGCCTGTGATTCTGTCAGTGTGATCATGTGATGTATCTGACCCCAGGAATGTGTCAATAAAGTTTCCCCTTCCTGGGACAATGAATTCACGGTGTTCTTATTTCAATTTCCAGGAGTGTACATACAAACCAATTATTACAATTTCAACAAATGATTACAATTTCAAAAAGATGGCTGTTTTATTTAGGAAAAAGAACTCCACAAACTGAGGAAGTCAATAACGCGTTGATCTGGTCCTTATGCAAGCAGCTGTTCGTTGGACGTCTTCAAGAGGAATATCATGCCAAATTCTGTCCAATTGGCGCGTTAAATTGTCAAGATCCCCAGCTGATCGGAGGGTCTTGCCCAAACTGCTCCAGACATTCTCAGTTGGGGACAAAACAGGACAAGGTATAAAAGAGCAGTGCATTGGCGAAGCTGTCATTTGTACTCAGGTGATTCATGTGAAGAGCTTTCAGACGTCATTATGGCCGCACGAAAGGGACATTCGATTTCGGAAATTGTTAGGAAATTCAATGTTCCGAAATCCACTGTGTCAACTGTTTGCAGGGAATAACATATTTCAGGCACTGTCGCTCACCGAGGACAATGCAGAGGCCGACAGCCTCCACTTAACGACCGATAGTAGCTGCGTTTGCGTAGAGTTGTCAGTGCTAACAGACAAGCAACACTGCGTGAAGTAACCGCAGAAATCAATGTGCGACGTGCGACGAACGAGTCTATTAAGACAGTGCGGCGAAAATTAGCGTTAATGGGCAATTTCAGCAGACGACCGACGTGGAGGCCTTTGTTAACTGCACGACGTTGCTTGCAGCGCCTCTCCTGGGCTCGTGACCATATCGGTTGCCCTAGACGACTGGAGAACCGTGGCCTGGACAGATGAGTCCTGATTTCAGTTGGTAAGAGATGACTGTGAGGTTCAATTGTGGCACAGACCGCACAAAGCCATGGACCCAAGTTGTTAACAAGCCACTGTGCAAACTCGTGTTGGTCTGTGCAAGCTCCTTAATGGTGTGGGCTTTGTTTACTGGGTCCTCTGGTCCAGCTGAACCAATCATTGACTGGAAATGGTTATAGAATGAGATTATCACTCTGCAGCGGAGTGTGCGTTGATATGAAACTTCCTGGCAGATTAAAACTGTGTGCCCGACCGAGACTCGAATTCGGGACCTTTGCCTTTCGCGGGCAAGTGCTCTACCATCTGAGCTACCGAAGCACTACTCACGCCCGGTACTCACAGCTTTACTTCTGCCAGTATCTCGTCTCCTACCTTCCATACTTTACAGAAGCTCTCCTGCGAACCTTGCAGAACTAGCACTCCTGAAAGAAAGGAAACTGCGGAGACATGGCTTAGCCAAAGCCTGGGGGATGTTTCCAGAATGGGATTTTCACTCTGCAGCGGAGTGTGCGCTGATATGAATGTTCGGTTACTTGGAAACCATTTGCAGCCAGACAACGATGAGACTTTTATGGATGACAATGCGCCATGTCACTCAGGCCACAGTTGTTCGCTATTGGTGTAAAGAACAAACATTCTGGACAATTCGAGCGGATAATTTGGACGCCCAGATCCCCGACATGAATCTCATCGAATATTTATGGGACATAATAGAGAGGTCGGTTTGTGCAGGAACACATGCACTGGCAACACTTCCGCAATTATGGAATGCTATAGAGGCAGCATGGCTCACTATTTCTTCAGGAGACTTCGAGCGACTTGTTGAGTCCCAGATCACGTGATCTGGCGTTGAGTCCACTCTACGTGGAGCTGCTGCACTACGCCGGGCAGAAGGTTTCCGACACGATACTGAGAGGTATCCCATAACTTTTGTCGCCACAGTGCATATAGAAAAATCTTCACTCCAGATGTTTCCTGAGCCGTTGGTTCAAATGGCTCTGAGCACTATGGGACTTAACATCTAAGGTCATCAGTCCCCTAGAACTTAGAACTACTTAAACCTAACCAACCTAAGGACATCACACACATCCATGCCCGAGGCAGGATTCGAACCTGCGACCGTAGCGGTCGCGCGGTTCCAGACTGAAGCGCCTAGAACCGCTCGGGCACAGCGGCCGGCCTGAGCCGTTGGCTTAATTCTGTTTCCACCCAGATGAATGGTGAAGAAGTCCTCACTGAATGACGAATAATCTCTTTTCATAGGTTATTAGTTACAGAGGTATCAGGATCAACTTCGGTTTTCCAAATGGATCTATATTAATTTCTACTGCTAGTTTCGTAGTTCTAAAAGACAGAAATTCAACGGCGTGTCAGTCTTCAAAATCCGATAAACAGATTCACCGAAATTACAGTATTTAGGATTCATGTGTTTTGAATATGAAAACGACTGCTGCCTTACGAGGTAATTCAAACTGCTACACGTAACATCGCATCTGCGCGTCGGGTGTTCCAGCTTTAAGCAGCTAAGAAAGTCTATGTACAAAACAGGATACCTGAGAAAAGTTTAATTTTTAATTGGTACAGCTACATGTGGTTGGAACAATGTACCAACTCAAATGTAAAGATCGTGGAATTTAACGACGATTCAACAGCTAATTGCAGTAACATTTATACTTTTGCTTCTGCAGGGCTCTTGAACTGATCTGTAAAACAGGGCAAAAAGAAATTACAAAAAGGTATGGTCATAAACATTCCTTAAAATTCCATATGTCGCCGATTATTAACATCGCTCTCCATGTATGCAGTAAATGTTGAAGAAGACTAGCACGACTATTTTGGGGGTTTTTATGATCGAACCGAACTGATAGTCAAAACTACGTCTCGCTTGAAACTTGACTGTGGTTTTCCGAAATTAATTCTTTGATTCTTTATATCCAAGTCCTGTTCTTTTACATGTCAAAGATCGACAATTCGCTTTAAATGTTCATAAACGTAAAATTATGCTCTTCAGAAAACGAAAACCTTAGTGTCCTGTGACTGCAATATCAATGAGTCACAAATGGAATCAGTCAACTCACACATTACACAGGAGTAGGGATATGAAGTGAAATAATCAGAGAGGTTCAGTCGTAGGTAAAGCAGGTGATAGGCTTCGGTTCATTGGTAGGATCCTGGGAAAGTTCAGAGTGTCTGCAATTAAGACTGACTGTGAAACATTGCTACAAGCCGTCCTAGAATATTCCTGAAGTTTATGGGACCCATACCAGATAGGACAATAAGGAATGTTTAACTTCTACATTCGTTTGAAAGGGCAGTACGAACGGTCAGAGATTTGATGGACCCACGGGAAGGGATCACTGAGGTGCTGAATAACCTGTACAGGCAGTCGCTTGAACGCAGATGCCAACAATTCTGCGAAAGCCTGCTTACAAGAACGAAAACGTACAATGGACAGTGTAGTGTGAAATTGTTAACTGCATTTTCATCTTTTATTGTGTAACACATCACATATATTGAAATTTATTAGATCAACGTATCTTTTAATTTTTATTAATTATTTTTATTTAATTGTGGAGGAATCTCTTTTACACTGTTTTAATGCAGTTGTCTACGCATTATGCACAAGTCGTTTGGCTATATGAAATTTTTCTTCAACATATTCTTACTTTTTATTTTACTTTTACACCACTGTTGACGACTACACTTTGCATCGCCAGATATGTGTGGGTTCATAATATTTTGTTATTTGCACAGTCTTTGATGGTAGTGTTTTTAATATCACAGTTTGTAATTTCATTTTTCCTGTTCCATTATAGACCTGAAGGTGATCTACGGCGCCGATTGAAACCGGTAATCGGAAATAAAAAAGTTGTGACCTAGGTGGTGTTCGTTTATTTATTATTTGAAGAAATGGTGTTAGATAAGGAATCTAGGAATAAACAGGGAGGGCAAATAAAAGTGTCCCAGAGAACAGAGTTCCTGGTACAAAGAAACAAAACAGAGGAAAGGAAATAAAGTACCAACCTGATTTTAGCAGATTTTTGAAAGTGACTACCACTCATATCTTGCCACTTTATGACCTGGTCAGCAAGTCGCTGAAGGCGGATCGAAGCTGGACTGCTGGATGTGTATCAGTCTCATCCGAAATGTTCTGCTGCAGATTATGAGGGTTGTTGCGATACAATTTAGACCTGAGTGCTACCTATACAAAGTGGCCGCACACTGATACATCAGGTCGCCTGGGTGGCCAGCGAGGGCTTACAACTATGTCAGACGTGTAGATTGCGTAAATGTGCTCCAGGATCGGCCGGCTGTACGGGCAGTTGCTCCACCCTGTTGGAAGTAACTGTAGGTCTTTTCCTCCTCCGTTAACGCTGCCGCAAATGGTTTGGGCCACTTTTATTTGCCCCACCCATTATTACGATCCCCGCACATCGCAACCGCAGGAACGTCGAAGACAAGATTGGACTGATTATGCAGCGCACTGGTACTTATGCAGTCAATTCTTTTCGCGAGTCCGCGTCGGTAGCTGTGCGGTCAGCGAGGTGGAATGCTAACCAAAGGGGTCCGCATTCGACTCCAGGCCGGGTCGGAAATTTTCTCAGCTCGCGGACTGGGTGTTGTGTTGTCTTTACGTTCGTGTTGTTGTAATTGACATTACCCTATTGAAATGGCTATATGGGCCAATAAATTACAAAAAAATTCTTCCCGCGTTCTACAAGTGCATGAAACAGGAGGAAACATTAATGTGTCGTACGATGGGAAGTACCCTCTGCCATGCACCGCACAGTATTTTGTGAGTGTACAAATGTAGAGTAGGACTGGAGAATATAGCAATCCACAGCGCACAAAAAGTTTGGAAATTAAGAGGAAGATAATACCGTATGTGTGAGTGTGTGTGTGTGTGTGTGTGTGTGTGTGTGTGTGCGAGAGAGGGAGAGAGAGAGAGGCGGAGAGAGAGGGGGAACTGAGACGATGGTGGGGGAAATCAAAGAGTGCGCACATGCAGCACGGAAGTAATAAAGCTTTTTTTCCCAGTTGGCTTTGCTTGCTTTTTCGCGGAGTAAAATTACAGCGCCGGGCGGCCCGGCGGCCGTGTCATTGGCCCATAAAAGAGGGGCGGCAAAAACTGAGTGTCAAAGCAGCGGCGCCGGTTTCCGCCATGTGCGGGCCGCGGGCAGCACGTACGCGACGCTAGGCCGCCGCCCACTGTCGCCCAGCAACGTAGTCATGCAGACATCGAATCCCTACCAGTATTGTTCTGCAAACACGGGGTGTCACAAGAAAAACAAATCAATTTAGCGTCGGTATGGAATGTTAACACTTGTTCAGAGGACGGGCTGAAAGACGATATATTGGTGATATGAGCACAGTCGTTGCAGTGCCTCCCGGTCAACAGGATCAACATAGCGTTTTGTCTTTGTGTATCACGGTTCTCTGGTTGCAGATCAGCATAAGCATAAGGCATCTGTCTGCAGTCATTTACCGTAAAAACTTTACCTGGTTGAAAGTATCTGGACACGTATTACAGAATATTAATACAAGGTGTGTCCACCCGCCATCTTCATGACGGCTTCAACTCTTCTGCGGACACTTTCAGTGAGGTGTCTGAATGTCTGTGGAGGAATGGTAGCCTATTCTTCCTCAGTAGCCGAAACCAGAGAACGCAGTGATGTCGAATACCGTGGTCTCGAGTGAAATCGACGCTCTGACTCATACCAAACTTGTTCCATTGGATTTAGGTCGGAATTATGGCCAGGCCAGCCCGTTTCAGGTATCTTACTGTCCACAAATCATTGCCTCATATACAGGGTGATTATAATTGAAATAAAACTTGCAGACCGCTGTAGAAATAACACCACTGATCAGAATGACGTCAAATTGCAACGGAAAATTATTGGAGAAGGGGGAAAACGTATGGCAGAAGAAAAATAAACAGTTACAAAATGTAGCAATAGATGGCGCTGTAAGCATCATAATTTAATAGCGGTCGACTACAAACGACAAATGAATCATACAACAGTGACTAAGGTGTACGTTCGACGTTAAACAAACTGTACTACTCAGTGTACATTGGTATACAGGTGTGATACTCTTAGTTACGTACGCCCATCCACCACAGCAAGGTCACATCACATCGGATGGGAAAACTCGGTTTTTAATTGTCCTGAGGCCAAACACCGCATAAAAAGCATCACTCACATCAGTTTTTAATTGTCCTGTGGCCAAAAACCGCATAAAAAGCATCAATCAAAATCAAATCGGACTATTAATTTCCGTGTGACTGGCGCAAGACATGTTCAGTATACTGTCCACCGTTTTCTGCAACGAGTTGAAATCGAGAAACAGGATGTTCCAGAAATGACTGAAGTGTTTCCGGGGTCACGTACAGAATGTGTTGGGCAATGTGTACCTTCAATGCAGCTAAATTTGTAATCGGAACACTGAACACATCTTTCTGACGGCCCCACAGCGAGAAGTAAAACGAATTAAGATCAGGTGATCCGGACGGCCAGGCTGTATGTAAATGGCACCTGATAATACCAGCATTTCCGAAATGTTAGAATTGCAATGTGTGGAGGTGCGCCATCTCGGATAAAAATGATCCCATCCACACATCCACGCTGTTGGAGAGCTGGAATGACGCAGCTGCGCAAAAGACACTCATATCGCTTACCAGTGACGGTACAGGTAACAGGACCAGAAGCACCTGTCTCTTCGAAAAAGTATGGCCCTATAATAAATGATGCCGTAAACCAGCGTGACACAGTGACCTTTTCAGGATGAAGTGGTACTGGTTGATTTTCGTGTGGATTTTCCGTTGCCCATATTCGACAATCCTGTGTATTGACGTATCCTGTCAGATGGAAGTTGACTTCGTCTGTCCACAAAATCTTCCACGGCCAATAATTGTCCACTTCCATGCGAGCAAGAAATTCTAAAGCAGAGGTCTCTCTCACTGGCAGGTCAAGAGGAAACAACTCGTGCACATGGGTAATTTTGAATGGATAGCAAAGAAGGATGTTTCGTAG
Organism: Schistocerca serialis cubense; assembly: GCF_023864345.2. Lineage (NCBI taxonomy): Eukaryota > Metazoa > Arthropoda > Insecta > Orthoptera > Acrididae > Schistocerca > Schistocerca serialis. The sequence continues at coordinate 373,063,057 of NC_064643.1, read as the reverse complement.
GATTTTACGCACCGTATGTCCAATGTTCGTGTAATTCTCCTTGCACTACACGTTTGCACACGACCACTCGTCTCCTCCTGTGACCACTGCTTCCACTGACGTCGAATCAATTCGTTTCCTCCCTCTACAAGGCAGTCATCAGACCAACGCCTTTTTTCAAACCCTTCAGTGTCCGGAACTTCTGCAGGGCGACGTGTGTGCTGTCATCATTCTTGTAATACAGCTTTACAAGCAGAGCGCGATCCTACATTGAGACAGTCATGGCGAACGTCGCAGACGCGAAAGGAGGAAAAGCCGTGTACCTGGCGTGTTTATATCAAATTCAATGGGTCGTGCGCATGACAGGTGACTTCATTTACGTATTGTGACACATACAGCGCCATCTATTGATCAATTTCCATTCTACATTCTTTCTTCTGCCAAACTTTTTCCCCATTGCAATTTGACGTCTTTCTGACCAGTGGTGTGATTTCTACAGCGTTTTGAAAGTGAAACGTTAATTGTAGTCACCACTTTACAAGCACATGACTGACAGTAGACTTCAGGAGCTTTAGATGTGTCGAAATGTCTCTGATGGATTTGTTACTCACGTGATATCCAAACTCTAGTCCATGTTCTAAGTCACTGAACTCTGCTATTACTGCTTCTCTGTTGGCAGCACAGTACTCCTAGCCTCATTTTACACAGAATGGTGCGCGTCTCGTGACAACTACTGGTCACATACGCTTTGCGTGGGAGTGTCCGGATACTTTTCATCAGATAGTGAATGAAAATAGTCCCTTTCCATTATTTTATAATTTATTGTTAACAAAATAGATGCCGTCCAGAAGTTGTATTTAATTTATCTTTCCGGACAATTCTGAATCTGGTCACTGCGTACCGAAATCGATAGTCTCACCACCATTTATTTGTGAACATTGACTGGAAATAAAGCTAGACTTTTCTGTCATGAAATTTCTCGAGATATATGATTATCGCAGGACAAGTGTCTGTCGCATAATCTTCCTCGAATGTCGTTTCTCTGAATTAACCCAGCAGTGTTTTGCGAGAAACATCTCACACAGATACCTATACAAGTGCCCAGAGCGCTTCTGTTACACTTTCGTATCGTTATGCTGATGACCCTAGCAACACGTCTCTGAATTCATTCGACTTCTGTTATCGTGTCTGCTTGATAATGATTAGAACCGCTGTAGCTGTACTCTAAAATTTGTCGCAGTAGCGCGTTTTATGCAATTTCCTTTGCAGATGGACGACAGTTACCAAGACCTCTGATGATGATGATGATGTTTGGTCTGTGGGGAGCTCAACTGCGTGGTTATCAGCGTCCGTACAAATTTCCAACCTTTGCTCAGTCCAATCTCGCCACTTTCATGAATGATGACGAAATGATGAGGACAACACAAACACCCAGTCATCTCGAGGCAGGTGAAAACACTTACGCCGCCGGGAATCGAGCCCGGAACCCCGTGCTCGGAAAGCGAGAACGCGACCGCGAGACCACGAGCTGTGGACTCCAAGAACTCTGTCATTCGCCTTCCCTTGTACTAATTCTACGTCTTCGTCCCATTTAGTATCGGCTTCTAAAATTGTTACTAAATACAAGGTGGACAAAAAATAAAACTGGTCCAAAACTATTTAATGCGCCTTAGAACAGAGTGGAATACTCACATTCAAATTCTAAAGGTGGCACGGGTAAAATACAGGGAACGAAAGGCTATTTACAATTTGTACAGCAACCAGATGGCAGTTATAAGAGTCGAGGGGTACGAAAGGGGAGCAGTGGTTGGGAAGGGAGTGAGACAGGGTTGTGGCCTCTCCGCGATGTTATTCAATCTGTATATTGAGCAAGCAGTGAAGGAAACAAAAGAAAAATTCGGAGTAGGTATTAAAATCCATGGAGAAGAAATAAAAACTTCGAGGTTCGCCGATGACATTGTAATTCTGTCAGAGACAGCAAAGGACTTGGAAGAGCAGTTGAACGGAATGGACAGTGTCTTGAAAGGAGGATATAAGATGAACATCAACAAAAGCAGAACGAGGATAATGGACTGTAATCGAATTAAGTCGGGTGATGCTGAGGGAATTACATTGGGAAATGAGACACTGAAAGTAGTAAAGGAGCTTTGCTATTTGGGGAGCAAAATAACTGATGATGGTCGAAGTAGAGAGGATGTAAAATGTAGACTGGCAATGGCAAGGTATAGATTTAAGTGTCAGGAAGTCGTTTCTGAAAGTATTTATATGAAGTGTAGCCATGTATGGAAGTGAAACGTGGACGATAAATAGTTTAGACAAGAAGAGAATTGAAGCTTTCGAAATGTGGCGCTACAGAAGAATGCTGAAGATTAGATGGGTAGATCACATAACTAGTGAGGAGGTATTGAATAGAATTGGGGAGAAGAGGAGTTTGTGGCAAAACTTGACAAAAAGAAGGGATCGGTTGGTAGGACATGTTCTGAGGCACCAGGGGATCACCAATTTAGCATTGGAGGGCAGCGTGGAGGGTAAAAATCGTAGAGGGAGACCAAGAGATGAATACACTAAGCAGATTCAGAAGGATGTAGGTTGCAGTAAGTACTAGGGAGATGAAGAAGCTTGCACAGGATAGAGCAGCATGGAGAGCTGCATCAAACCATTCTTAGGACTGAAGACCACAACAACAACAACAACAACAAGACAGACAACCCAGCTTATATCAATCCTCACAGAGTGTAGATGATGTAAATTGGGTTGCCTATCTTAAGAGCCTTCAGGGCCTAGGTCGAGAGCTTTCCCTTAAGGACAGTGGTACGTTAACGCGCTCTGTCCTTGTCTACGTGCGGTGGAACGGGAGACGCCGCGTCGCCATCCTGCCTGCGTGTGTGTGTGTGTGTGTGTGTGTGCGTGTGCGTGTGCGTGTGTGTGTGTGTGTGTGTGTGTGTGTGTGTGTCCTCCGCTTTGGGCGGTACGGCGTTGGCGAAGCGCGTCGCCGCGCCCCCGTGTCCTTGCGCAGGGACACCGGAACTCACTCAGCGGGACGACACACCGCGCCCACTTAGCAGAGGCGCTTCTTCTGCCCACCAAGGCCGCCGCCGCAGTGTCGCCGACCCCACGCGCCTCCTGCCGTCGCCTCCGCCTAAAAACTTAAAACGGGTTACATGCATCTCGCGGTCGCTCTGCGAGACTTAAGACCTCCTGATCGAGCAGTGTCACGCCACGCCTGAAAGGAAGTGAATCTGCAGTTTACGGTACTGCGGTGCCTGTGTTGTTAAGACGTATGATTCTATGTTCTTTCGGACGTGCACGCGTTTCCGAAAGATCGTTGCACTGTTGTTCTTAATAACACAGGCACTGCAGCATCGTATTTATATCGTATTTACCTGCCGATATCAGGCGGCGAGTTTCAGTGTTCTTGCATAATGTGTGCACGAGTACAGGCTTTGACGCATGAATGACGACTTATGGAAGTCTGCGGCTGGGCGTGAGTCGTGCACGGATAGCCAAAGTGATTAAATCGACCGCTCGCCTAAAGCGTTGCACTATGAAAATGATGGTTGGTTGTATTAGCAACCGCGAATACATTTTATGTATAACGAGCAGTTTGTGTAACAGCATTAAGTAGAAGGGCTGAGGGTGAGGAGGTAGGCATAAAACAACAGTTCTAAGCATAAGTTTACTGTATGGTTAGTTACTCCACTGCTACTCTTAAACCAAACTTTTAAAAACAACACGAAATAATTTATTTAAAACAATATGTCAAAAATACGTTACAATTAAACGTTTAATTTAATTTAATGTGTAATTCTGTCAGAGATAGAAAAAGACTTGGAAGAGCAGTTCAACGGAATCGACAGTGTCTTGAGAGGAGGACGAAAGACAAACATCAACAAAAGCAAAACGAGGATTATGGAATGTAGTCGAATTAAATCGGGAGATGCTGAGGGAATTAGATTAGGAAATGAGACACTGAAAGTAGTAAAGGAGCAAAATAACTGATGATGGTCGAAGTAGAGAGGATATAAAATGTAGACTGGCAATGGCAAGGAAAGCATTTCTGCAGAAGAGAAATTTGTTACTACTGTGATGTAGTTCAACACGGCACAAATAGTGAAAATTCGAGATGCCTCGAGCTAGTGACGAATGCTTGCGTTAGATACGTATGCAATATACGGTTGTATGATCACATCAGTCCTTCATACTCCCAGCTAGGTTGGATACGCCCACATAAGGCACGCGATCTCCACACGATGTGCTTACTTCATCGATTTCTTAGCCACTGGTGCCCCCAATACTTATCTTCTCACATTAAACACCTCTCATCGTTCCACAACCGCAATACCAGATCGGATACGTCTAGCATCTTGGCTGTACCTTTACATAACACAAAATCTTTCTCCGTGTCATTCTCCATTTCAGCCATACGACTATGGAACGCGCTCCCCTGTGATCTGCGTCTTATCCAAAACCACTCAGCATTGAAGAGGGAGCTCAAGACTTACATATTAGGGATGGTATAGCCACCATTGTTGTGCCCCTCTCATCTTTCTCTTTCTCCTCTCCATCATAGCTTCGAATTTTACCATTCTATTTCTCTTCCTCTAACCTATCTACCTCTTCTACATCTCTTTCACCCCATTCCATCGTCTTATGTCTCTGCTTGATGAGAATAACTCACAAGCTGCAAGAATATAACGAGAAAATTCCTAACTAGCAATAGGACTGACATTCATAAAAGAAAAGTATGTTTACTTTCATATACATAGTCATTATTATTATTATTATTATTATTATTATTCTTGATTGTTATAATTATTTTTTGAATGTTATAATTATCATTGTACTACTTTTATAATCTCTATTTTTTTTCTTTAACATTAATACTGTATAACACGTTATATGTCCTTAATGTTCTGTAGAAACCGAAATTTGTTGAATCTGAGTATGCCTGGTTAGGTGTAAGAGAGGGCCTGAAGGCCCTAATCTTGCCAGGTAAAATAAATGCATAAATAAATAAATAAATATCAAGTATAGATTTAAGTGTCAGGAAGTCGTTTCTGAAAGTATTTGTATGGAGTGTAGCCATGTATGGAAGTGGAACGTGGACGATAAATAGTTTGGACAATAAGAGAATAGAAACTTTCCAAATGTGGTGCTACAGAAGAATGCTGAAGAGTAGATGGGTAGATCACATAACTAATGAGGAAGTATTGAATAGAATCGGGGAGAAGAGAAGTTTGTGGCACAACTTGACTAGATGAAGGGATCGGTTGGTAGGACATGTTCTGAGGCATCAAGGGATCACCAATTTAGTATTGGAGGGCAGCGTGGAGGGGAAAAATCGTAGAGGGAGACCAAGAGATGAATACACTAAGCAGATTCAGAAGAATGTAGGTTGCCGTAGGTACTGGGAGATGATGAAGCTTGCACAGCACAGAGTAGGATGGAGAGCTGAATGAATCCAGCCTCAGGACTGAAGACCGCAACAACAACAACCTTGGCCAAGAAAAACTTTACAACCAGAAGTGAATATGACACATGCGCTCATTCCATCAAAATTCTTCCAGTTCGTCATTCATCTATCTTTGCTCAATGCAAACAGTTACAAAAGAAAACACAACTATCGGTATTTGTCTTTGGAAGGGACACAAAAATAACCATCTGAATACAGTACATATGAACAGCATGAAAAGCTATCGGACTCCCCCTCCCGCAAAGTTCTCCTAGTGAAATATATGTCACAGCTGAGCCACACAGAACAGGCCCAGTATTCAGATCCCTGGGGGACAACCGTTGCAATCACTACAGTTCACTATAACTCAAAAAGGTTAATGATCGGTACTACCCACGGTGTCACCGTTACCGACCAAAGACATCTTCTGTCCGCAACACGTCGTGTAGCAGGTTGACGCAGTCCGGGGCTCCGCTCTTCCGTCTCGCTGCCTGGTTGCAACCGTTCTGGCTCCGGCCGCCCCTCATGGCAGTCGGCAGAGGGCGACACCTGAAAGGCACTGACCTACATCTACATATATACTCCGCTAGCCACCAAGCGGTGTGGCAGAGGGCACAATTCGAGCCAAAGTCATATTCCTCCCCCCCCCCCCCCCCCCCGCCCCCTCTCACTCTGTTCCACTTGCGAATCGCACGAGGGAAAAACGACTGTCTGAACGCCTCAGTACGAGCTCTTATTTCCCTTATCTTTGAATGATGATCATTATGCGATTTGAAAGTTGGTGGTAATAATATATGCTCTACATCCTCGGTGAAGATTGGATTTCGGAATTTAGTGAGCAGCCCCTTCTGTTTAGCGCGTCGTGTACCTGCAAGGTGGTCGCGCCTCACTGTAGTACTGGCGCGAGTAGGTTGCGCGGGGCAGTCAAAGGCGTCGGACATGTGGACATGATATCATCGGCACAGTTTGTATTGCACAAGTTTTTTCGTTAATATCAACACACAGGGTGTAATTTTTGTTGTGATCAGTTTCTTAAGGTCCCCTCGACAAATTACTCGTATTAATGATAGTGAATTTGATACGCTGTTCAACTTGAGTGGCTTATTTATATCAGTTACATTTATCAGTATAAATCTTTTCACTCGAGTGCAGCATACCCTATCAATAATTTAGTACCCTCAGCGGACTCGGACATCGAGAGCGAGATGGACGCATCACCCGTTAGTTATTCATAGGTGTTTGGTTTCGTGTCAGCAGCGCAGGCGGGAGGAAAGTGTGTGCGTTTTTCTCATCTAGCGGTGTTGTTATTTACGAAACCGCAGATATTTTCGCGCACAGTTACTTGCTTACTCATGGTTTTCCTCTGGTTTGCTATTATGGCTTCGTTTGTAAGGTCTTGGCGATTATTGTCTTTCACGTTTTCGATTACCCTCGGTTTGTCCTTTCAGATTTTTGTTCAGTTTCCTCCGTCAATCGCTCGGTCCTTACAGTCGATCGCCGTTTCTCAGAAATCGACTCGTGGCATTCCCACACCTGCATATTGCGTTGCTGATAGTAACAAATACATTGATTGTGTACATTTGCTGCAGTAATGTAAACGATATATACTGTGATTATTTTTTATTACAACAACATGTAAAAATTTAGTAGTTGCCTTAAGGAACGCACGTATCGTTGACGGCCTACCTAACCCGCTGATTTGTCAACCACAGAGAATGTCCGGGGCGTCAAGGGACCACCAGACCGAAATCTTCATAAATCGATACAACATTTGTTTCAGACGTGGCAAATTCCTCAGCGCGAGGCTCTTTACTTCCATCCTACAGTGATTGGAAGAGTATGCATTATCTCATTCAGACACCAGTATGTCCTGTGTGTATCCTTCGCCTTAATGATGGCTTGAACTCTGTTGGAGTCACTTTCAATGGGATGTCTGAATGGCGGTGGAGAAATGGCATGCCACTGACGCTCATGAGCCGAAATCAGAGGAGGCAGTGATGACAGATGTTGGGGTCTGGAGCAAAGCCTCCAAGATGCTACTGCAGGAGGGTGTTCAATGAATGTACGCAACGGAAATACTGAACGCAAAAATGAAGATTTGAACCTGTTTGACTACCTCCTGAAGCAGATCTTAGGATCTCTTAATGATGATTATCTCCTCCTTCTTGCACTTTAACATATAAATTACAACATAAACTTGAATGAATAATTAAGGGAACTAGTAACCACCAAATGATAAATGCTGTTTCCGCTTATACATTCACTGTAGATTAAAACACCTTTATATTATAAATGTTTATATATCAGTGTCCAATGGACATAAAGGGATACGACTGACATCATCTACGTACCAAACACTAGAAGACACTACTTTCAAAGAAAATCTAACTGGTGTGTAACCTCAGTGGAAATAAAAATGTACGTGATCACAGCTGTGAACCGTGGTACTACTCAGTTCCTTAGAAAATCAAAAATTGCAATCTCACCACAGTTATTTAAAGGAAATAGGAAACCCGGGATCACTAGTGATGGACAAGCTTGTGATTGTTTACAATTTTAATTTCACTCAAAACAGTCTTTATTATAAACTTCAATTCGGACATTTTCCCTCTTTCTGATGCAAAATAGAAATCTTCACTTTAATTGAATTACATAAACACGAATAAGAATCATATTTTGCGTCCGCAACAAAAATCATAGATAGCAGACACGGTGAAATAATCATAAACAATCGTTCTTGTTTAGCCATATCTCAAAAGACTAGTAACCCTATACACTTCCAACCCAAAGATATACAACCATACAATACCACAACTTCATTAAAAAACAAAGATCTTAAAGCTTAATCAAACTGAATTGCCCGCGTAAAGGTCCACAGCGAAACATGCTTACACTAAAAATGCAAACTGGGCCAACCAAGGTCGCAAAACTGGCACACTGGAAAAACAACAGGTTGCACATTCACTAAAGATACACAAATGATTAACATAAATGTTAAATAAGAATGGCTAGTAATAACTCAATCAGTAAAATGACTTACAGAAACGCTAATATTAAAAAAGTGGCCGCAACTAATGGACATAATGACTCAGAATGATTTCCAAATTGCACTTAAATTTAGAGAACAGGCCAGGAAACGAGTAGACTTAACAAATAGCCTGCAGCACAAATAGATTGCAATGAAAACAAGGTCAAATCACAGCCACACTGGAATATATAATAAGCATGCCTCAAAATTCTTATGGAGCAATACTCTAACATTGTGCGTCTCCCAGTAAATTAGCAGGAAACTTAGTGAGCCAGTTGCCTTAAGGCACTTTCAACATTAAATAAACATACCAAATCCTGCCGTGACAAGTGTTTAAACCATTAACTCTACGGCTGCCGGGCGCGTACATAATGACAACCAGTCCCAAAGCGGTCAATATGTCGTAAAACAAATTAAAATTTGCATGAAAACCACTTAAAACACACACTCCACAGTTGCTCATAAACGAAATGAGGAACATCAGCCTCCTTAAAACAGCCACTGTGGAACCAAGTTCAGAACCATCTCCGGCAGCTACCCATACCACAATACGTTTCAACATCTTCTTAGTTAAACACAGAACAAACGTCATACGAACTTGGAGCTTGCAAATTACGAGGTGGGAAGCTGTTCTGCGAGAGACGATGAACCGGCCACAATTTTGCACGTCAAGGCGCCCAGTGATCGGCACCATACATCCGGAGCTACAAAAGACAAGGGCGGCGAGCACGGCGAGGCCCATGCACCACGGTTAGGGACGCCGGCTTGTTTTCAACACAAGTTGGCTCGTTGAACGCCGACCAGAGACTCTCTCGTCACACGTTCACCCGGAAAACCGCCGGGGGGGAGCAGTCAAAGACAGGAAGTCAGCCGAATATCGATATCAGCGATGCAAATAGAACACCCTACTGCTGTCGCCATGGCTGAAGTTGTTTAGCTTTAAGGGCCTAATAAGCCGAAGCAATTAGCAATATCAGCATATGTACTGCGTCCGGTGCGTCGGAGTGATGGTTCTCGTACACGTCTACGACGACAGAAGAACTCCATCCACAAAATACACAAAAAAATCATTCAAACACTAGGACGGCACAATACAGACCTCTGACTAGTACAATCCAATATTGTCTTCTCCTTTCTGTGTTCTACAGACGACAAACGCGAACTCCCAGCCACAAGGATGGAGTTGAGATAACGTCTTAACGTGAGTATAGGCAGAAGAAGTGCTCTCAGTCACTGAACGCTCCATACTCAACGACAACTCCCAACCCGGAAGCTAAGTCCAGAATCGTATACGTTCGCAACAGTACAGTGACTAACCGCTTTAACTATAAAATCTCCTGAGAGCAAAGACAGCAAGTCCGTCTGTACCAACAAAAGCTGATACTGAGCGACCTTCCAACATGGGCGCTGAAAACGGAAGACCTCTTCTCTCCACCGCTGGCTTCCCAGAAAAACTCGGCTCCCATCCCTCGTAACTGCAGAAGGCTAATCATATTCTCGAAACCACAGAATATTCTCCCTCTCTACAGATTCTTCCAAACGCCGACCAACCATATTTAGTCTTTTGTCGTCCAGCGCGGAAAGTTTGCGAGGAAATACCTACACTTATACAATGATACGCTTCTCAGAGAAAAAACACTCGGAAATAACCCAACCTGCGTGATTTCCGAGGTGACGTTTTCTCGTTCCTCTTTGCTGCATCGAAGTTTTTCAGAGTATCCTAAGTATTTTCCGGTTATCCTTCTGGCCCCGGTATAACATTGACCGGCCGCCGCTATGTGCCCCGACCGTCCTCTGTCTTGTCTACTTCCTGTATTAAGCAGGACCAACACACCTGTGCGGGCTTTTCCACCTGGGGCTTGAGTTACGCCTGCCGTTTCATTTCCATTGGCATTCCAGCCTCTACTAGTATAGGCAGACATTCATTACGCCGTTTTGCGCTCCATCACTTTCGTGCAATAAGCTTTAACAACTATTTACAAGGTTTATGTGACAATGTCAGTATATTTTAAATATTCATATATACGATGTACAATCTACCAAATGATACCTAATTCCTGTTGTAAATCACAGCAAAGTATGTAGATGAGTGCTTGTAAGATGCAAAATTATAGCCACCTTACAAGTTGACGTTCTAACTCATCCCAAAAATGTTCCATTAGATTCCGGCAGAGACTACGTGAAGGCCAGTCCATTTCAGGAATATTGTTCCATAAATCATTGCTTCACAGATGCTGTTTATCAAGGAATCATCGCCTCATAAATGCTGCTTTATGTCAGAGTGCATCGTCCTGCTAATACAATAATCGTGTCCTAACTGTTCCTCTACAGGACACATACAGAGTGCTGTAAAATGTATTCGTATCCTTTCGCATTTAGTGTTCTCTGGATTGCATTGGGGGGAACCACACAGTAATTACTAAAAATACTTACAAATCATAACACCACCTCCTCCATACTTCACTGTTAGCACTACACTTGATAGAAGGTAACGTTCACCAGACATTCACCACACCCAAAGCCTTCTATTGGAATGCCACACGGGGCAGCGTGATTCGTCATTCCAAATAACTCACCTGCAGTTTTCCGTATCCAGTGACGTCGCTCTTTACCCTACCTGAGGAGACACCATTGACTACAGAAACGTGTCTTATGAGAAGCTGCGCGGCCATAATACCCCCATTCTTTTTAACTCTCTACACTCGGTCATTCTGCTGGCTGGACAGCTGGTTGCACTTTGGAACTGACGAGCGATTTCTTCCACTGATTCCAAGAGATGTTTCACAGCGACGGTTTCTGTCCGTCAGTTCCAGAGGTCTGCGTGGTCCTGGTTCAGCTGTGACTGTTCCTCTGCCTTTCCGCTTTTACAATCACATCACTGGCAGTCGACTTAGTCAGCTATAGAAGGGCAGAAATGTCCCAGATTGATTTGTTACTCGGGTGATACCAGTCGCTTGTTCAAATCTGAATTCTCTGAGCTCTCTTAACAGACCCATTCTGCTATTATTGCTTCTCTACTGACAACTGAATATTCCCCGCCTCCTTTTATACTGGTGGATCCGTCTATCGTTACATCTTGTGGCCAATTGCCCATTACAGTGGAGTGACGGATGCATGTGATCGGACAGTGGAATGGTGCTGAAGGGGGTCATTCCTCAAGCTGTTGTCGATTGTGCATATCAGTTCCAAATGAAATGAAAGTGCATTTATTTATTCTAACCTTTATGTGATGAACTACTCCACAGAGTTTGATAAATTAATTCTGCAAAGTAAGACTGCGATCGGGTTAATCAGCAGAAAAAATTATTTGACAACAAACTAAAACATATCCACACATCATATGTGAACAAAAGGAAAAATAAATTACAATTAATAATAGGTCCATTCACCCGCAGCGTCGATATTGCTTGACATCTCCGAGGCATGTTTGAAACCAAGTTTTCCGCGTACTCACGTTTGAGAGAGTTCCAAATGCGTCGAATTTTGACAGCTGTTCCAAAATGAAGATCTCTTTTCTCTTGCAATTGTTTGAAGTAAGACCCTACATGATCGACAGGATTAGCCTCAGGCGACCTTGAGGGCCGATCCAGCACCTGCAAACCTTTCTCCATTTTCCAGTGGCTGCAAAGCCTGCTACGGCGCTTCGGATCATTGTCTTCCTGCAGCATCCAGACTTCATTTTTGTCGTGAACCAACGTCTGGCAGTCGGTATCAAAAATCTGCAATAAATTTGTAAACTCTTCTGTGCAGTTAAATTAGTCAAAAATTCAAAGTAAACTATTGCTTTATGGAAATTGCATGAAGGACAAAGGTTCACTCTGGCGGACTGTGAAAGAATTAAAGCGACAGCTTTTGCCATCTGTGTGTAACGCCGACCAAGCTCTTACTTAACAGACTGCATCAGACTGATGCTTCATTGAGTAACAGTACCCATTCCCGTCAGCGTACTTACAATGTTGGGCCAACCAGCCAGCTGTCGGCCGTAACGACCCACTTAATGCACATGTGGAATGCGCACGTGGTCTTTCTCTTAAGCCGTCTGCACACGGACCGTGCATCCGAACGTTGAGCGTGTCGAGTTTCTGAAGTCATTGTGTGGAACAGCATTGGGGAGTCTTTCCGATCGTGCAGAGCAATGTCTGGAATATCCGATATTCTTAACGTGCATTTCAACTTCGACCAATGAGATGGCAGAACGCCACTTACGTCACACGCACGCCGTCTCCCTTCGGTGTAGAGTTGTGAGGCGCCATATTGGCTTCCAGTTGATGCCCGTACGTGCAATCGCAATTTCTGAACGCCAGCAGATTGGGGAACTCTCGAAAACCCGCCCCTAATCGTACGATTCGTGCAATCAAATGTCGAGAAACGTCATATTCGTGGTAACAGGCTTATTGTAACATGCGTATTATGAGAGTTTGCCATTTAAAATCAACAGCATGCTGAGGATCCATTAAAAAGGCGTTGTTCTACATCTACCTCTACTTGGATACTCTGAAAATCACATTTAAGTGCCTGGCAGAGGGTTCATCGAACTACCTTCACAATTATCTATTTTTGTAATCTCGAATAGCGCGCGAAAAGAACGAACGCCTCTAGCTTTCCGTACGATCTTTGATTTCCCTTATTTTTATCATGGTGATCGTTTTCTCCCTATGTAGGTCGGTGACAACAAAATATTTTTGCATTCGGAGGAGAAAGTTGTGTGACTGGAATTTCATGAGAAGATTCCGCCGCAACGAGAAACACCTTTTTTTTAATGATGTCCACCCCGAACCCTGTATCATTTCAGTGACACTCTCTCCCATATTTCCCGATGATACAAAACGCGCTCCCCTTTTTTTTGAACTTTTTCGATGTACTCCGTCAATCCCAGCTGGTAAGGATCCCACACCGCGCAGCAGCATTCTAAAAGAGGACGGGCAAGCGCAGTGTAGGCAGTCTCCTTAGTAGGTGTGTTACAGTTTTTAAGTGTCCTGCGAATAAAACGCAGTCTTTGGTTAGCCTTCCCCACAACATTTTCTATGCGCTCCTTCCAATTTAAGTTGTTCGTAATTGTAATTCCTAGGTATTTAATTGAATTTTAGGCCTTTAGATTAGACTGATTTATCGTGTAACCGAAGTTTAACGAATTCCTTTTAGCACTCATGTGGATGACCTCACACTTTTCGTTATTTAGGTTCAACTGCCAATTTTCGCACCATTAAGGTTTGGTTAGCGTTCGACAGAAAATTTTCTTGGTACAATTTGTTATATTTAAATTTCAGATAGGAATATAGCTACAATTAAAGCTTTCAGGACATGGTAACAAACTAGGTGTGATCTCTCGACATTCGTGTTCACGGTGCGCCATAAGTAGAGTGAAAGACACGTTGCGAAATTTCGATATGTTCTTGGTTCGCGTCCCCACAACATCCAAAATTCTTTTCCTAACCTTCGCAATTTTAATAGGTTCTGATACTTTCATATTAGTTTAAAGTAAGTATATCTTTTAACATTCGATGTTATGTAAATGTAAGGGCTCTATTTTTTCGAAGGGTGAGTTTGTTCGATTGGCTTAATCTACAGGAAACCTTGCACTACTTGCAGTAAGATATTCTGCCTTTTTTTTTAAGTTTTATAATTCACATGTAGAAATTCTGCTATTGAGTAGGAACAGTGGTCAAGTGAGAACGACCTGTGGTTTCTAAAAACAGAGAGAACGATGAAATAATTTTTACCTTATGTGGAAAACTATTGAAAATCTGTACCGCACTATTTGTAGTGGACCTTTTATAAGCCGATGTCCTTACTGACTGGACATGGTTCTTTCCTTTTTGGCTTATAATATTTTCACGGACATTGAACTTTTTATTTATCTATACTACAGACAGGAGATCCTCATTAGCATATGGGCAAGGGAGAAAAGTACGTTTTAATAGAGCTAATATGGGAATTTTACGCCCGTCCATTTCGTAAACAGTGTAATTTACGAGCCAGATACACCCGACAATTGCCGGCAGGGGTGGCCGAGCGGTTCTAGGCGCTACAGTCTGGAACCGCGCAACCGCTACGGTCGAAGGTTGGAATCCTGCCTCGGGCATGGATGTGTGTGATGTCCTTAGGTTAGTTAGGTTTAAGTAGTTGTAAGTTCTATGGGACTGATGACCTCAGAAGTTAAGTCCCATAGTGCTCAGAGATAATTGAACCACTTGAACACCGCCATCTGCCGCTGGAGCGCGTTGCGATCCCGTATATCACGTTGGGGTCCACGCCCCGTGTGCACAAGTCGCATCGTTTCTGAGCGTCCAGCAGCACGTCGAACACGGCACGCTAGTTTAATTAGGATGCTCTACTTCGAGTATTTCTACCACCCAGTACTTGCGTTAACGTACCAGGTAGCCGTAAATCACTGAAAACGCATCGTCACGGGACTGCAAAACACGGTGGATACCGCCTGGGAAGGGTGGGCGGAAGTTGCAAATAGCTGTACGCGCCGATGCTGCTCGGCCGCGCCGCGTTCGCAGAAGGCGACCGGCCGGATCCGCGGAGAGGCCCGCCGGCTACGCGGGGTCAGGCGAGTTCATCGGCGCCGGGCATTGACTGCGAAACTGGATGGCCCGCCACGGGCTCCCGCACCCCCACCAGCACCCGCGCCAGCACCGGCGCTTCCCGTTAGCATAAATCCGCGCTCCTCTCCACTCCACCCTGGCTGCCCGCAGCCTTAGCGGTACACTCGCCACGGCGCCAGCCATCGCCGCGTTTCCCGCGTCTTCTTAGACGAGCAAACCACTTGCCGACCACTGCAAACGAGGGATGCGCGAGAGAAACCGCCAAACAGTTTTTTCCACTACAATAATTAGAACCGAGCGAGGTGGCGCAGTGGTTAGACACTGGACTCGCATTCGGGAGGACGACGGTTCAATCCTGATTTAGGTTTTCCGGCCATCCTGATTTAGGATTTCCGTGATTTCCCTAAATCGCTCCAGGCAAATGCCGGGATGGTTCCTTTCAAAGGGCACGGCCGACTTCCTTCCCCGTCCTTCCCTAATCCGTTGAGACCGATGACCTCGCTGTCTGGTCTCATTCCCAAAAACAACCCCAACCCAATAATTAGATACAGGGTGTCCTACTCGAAAGTGGCCTCACAGACAAACACTTGCTTAAATTACATTTGAGCACTCCGTCTTTAGGCCAGAAGTGTCCCATCCGGACCATCCGACCGCCGTGTCATCTTCAGCTGATGATGCGGTTAGGAGAGGCGTGTGGTCAGCACACCGCTCTCCCGGTCGTTGTGATGGTTTTCTTTGACCGGAACCGCTACTATTCGGTCGAGTAGCTCCTCAGTTGGCATCACAAGGCTGAGTGCATACCCAAAAATGGCAACAGATCATGGCGGCCCGGATGGACACTCATCCAAGTGCCGGCCACGCCCGACAGCGCTTAACTTTGGTGATCTGATGGGAACCAGTGTATCCACTGCGGCAAGGCCATTGCCAAATTACACTTAAAGGCTTTGCTTAAAAATCAAGAAACGAAATTAAATAAATGTTTCATACCCTGTCCGTGGGGAAACGAAGCTGAGTCACAAAAGATGCTGGAAGTGACTGCCCTCGACTTGTAAACACAGTTGAACAAAAAACTGTGTGCCGGACCGAGACTCGAACTCGGGACCTTTGCCTTTCGCGGGCTAGTGCTGTAGAGTGAAAATTTCATTCTAGAAACATCCCCCAGGCTGTGGCTAAGCCATGTCTCCGCAATATCCTTTCTTTCAGGAGTGCTAGTTCTGCAAGGTTCGCAGGAGAGCTTCTGTAAAGTTTGGAAGGTAGGAGACGAGGTACTGGCGAAATTAAAGCTGTGAGGACGGGGCGTGAGTCGTGCTTGGGTAGCTCAGGCGGTAGAGCACTTGCCCGCGAAAGGCAAAGGTCCCGAGTTCGAGTCTCGGTCCGGCACACAGTTTTAATCTGCCAGGAAGTTTCATATCAGCACACTCCGCTGTAGAGTGAAAATTTCATTCTAGAAACAGTTGAACAAGTTGTAAGTAGGCTGTTTAGGTTTTTGTGTTGGTAACGCCATGTAGCGCTCTATATGAAAATCACTGACTACTGTGTGCAGTCTGTGGCTGGTTTGCATTGTTGGAATTTGAACACTATTAAGGTAAATACATTCTTTGTTCTCTATCAAAATCTTTCATTTGCTAACTATGCCTATCAGTAGTTAGTGCCTTCAATAGTTAGAATCTTTTATTCAGCTGGCAGTATTGGCGCACGCTGTATTGCAGTAGTTTGAGTAACGAAGATTTTTGTGAGGTAAGTGATTCATGAAAGGTACAGGTTATTGTCAGTCAGGGTCATTCTTTTGTAGGGATTATTGAAAGTCAGATTGCGTTGCGCTAAAAATGTTGGGTCAGTTTAGTGTTGATCAGAATAGGTAAAGAGCGAAATGCCTGAGTACGTTCAGTTCACCTCAGCTGTTTGAAAATCAAATAATGTAGGAGGTTTATCAGCACATTCATTCATAAATTTTTCTAAGGGGATGTTTCAACGTCGCTGCAGATTGTCGAATGTTGCTGCCAGAACCTCTAGTGTCACTGCCGGATTTTCACGAACGATGTTCTCTCGTAAAGCTTCCAAGTTGTGTGGTTTGTTTCTGTAGACCTTGCCTTCTAGACAACCCCAGATGAAAAAAGTGGTGTTAAATCACGTGACCCTGAGTGCCACAGTCCTTTCGAAATCTAAAGAAAAACTGAACTCCGCCCGAACAGGCCACGAAGGCCCAACGGTACCGACCGGCCGCCGTGTCATCATAGGCGTCACTGGATGCGGATATGGAGGGGCATGTGGTCAGCACACCTCTCTCCTGGCCATATATCAGTTTACGAGACCGGAGGCGCGACTTCTCAATCAAGTAGCTTCTCAGTTTGCCTGACAAGGGCTGAGTGCACCCCGCTTGCCAACAGCGATCGGCAGACCGGATGGTCAACCATCCAAGTGCTAGCCCAGCCCGATCGAAATCACTCTGCCGGGAAAAAATAATTCGATCTCAGCCGTGGTCACTCGAGGCGTGTGGCATGTGGCGCCATCCTGATGGTACCGGCCGAGGGTAAGTTCTACAACGTCCAGCTGGTTCGCAAATCCCCGAAACATTTCGATTTAAACTGCACTTGTCACAGCAGACTCGAAAGAAATTGGTCCGATGAGGCGATGCTGTGATGCTGCTCCGGCCGGTGTGGTCGTGCGGTTCTAGGCGCTACAGTCTAGAACCGCGCGACCGCTACGGTTGCTGTTTCCAATCTTTCCTCGGGCATGGATGTGTGTGATATCCTTAGGTTGGTTAGGTTTAACTAGTTATAAGTTCTAGCGGACTGATGACCTCAGATGTTAAGTCCCATAGTGCTCAGAGCCATTTGAACGATTTGTGATGCTGCATGGAACGCACCAATCTTTTGCGAATGCAGGTGTTGCTCGGCCAGTGCATGCGGATTTTCATTACACCACATACTTATATTCTGAGCGCTTACATAGCCACAGAGGCGGATCCACGCCTCATCCCTGAGCGATGTGTACTGCAATATCCTGGCCTCTGACCAATAAATTGTTGTAACCAATGGCAAAAAGTAATGCGTTTGTCTTTGTCACTGACATTTAGAACCTGATAGACTATGAACCTGTACGGATACAACCCGGTCATCTTCGCTGCTCTGTGACATATGCTCTGTAACATTCCACAATCCTGAGATAAGCGTCGGACAGACATTGCAGGAGACGCCAACAATCGTTATTACACGTCAGTCACTTCTCCTTCCGACAATGGCGGCTGTCCCCCGCCGTGAAGACCCAACACCGTTCCACTGCTCTCCATCTTGTTGATTAACTTTTGTGTGCAGCAATGTTCAATTGTGTGCGAATTCGTAAGTGACCAAACAGCTGAAGTCATCGGTGGCTAGACTTACACACTACTTAACCTAAATTATGCTAAGGACAAACACACACACCCATGTCCGAGGGAGGACTCGAAACTCCGGCGGGAGGGACCGCGCAATCCGTGACATGGCGCCTCAAACCACGCGACCACTCTGCGTGACTTGTGTGCAGCATTTAGACGGTATATGCTGGTCACCAAAACGTTCAACAAACATTCTCTGAAATGTCTTAATGGAACCAGAAATCCAATATTACACTGCTGGCCACCGTAAATGCAACACCAAGAAAGACAAGAGGTAGCACAACAAAATTTATTTTGTAGATAACATGTTGACCAAGTATCAAATGATTACGTTTACAGACGTTTGTGACATGTGGTTCCTGCCAGAATCAGTAGCCAGAGTAGCCGCCATCGTTGGAGATCACCGCTGCCACACGTCTCGGCATTGAGTCAAAGAGACGTTGGATGTGTTCCTGGGGTACAGCAGCCCAAGCAGCTTCCACACGTTGCCAAAGATCATCTGGTGTGGCAGCTGGGGATGTAATCTGGGTCACTCGTTGAGCAACCATGGACCACATGTTTTCTATCGGCGAAAGATCCGGAGAGCGAGCCGGCCAGGGAAGCAATTCAATCTGGTTATTGACGAAGAACCTTTGGACAATGCGTGCCACGTGTGGTCGCGCATTATCCTGTTGAAATATGGCTGTGGCCGAGCCCTGAAGGTAAGGAAGGACAATTGGCTCCAGCACCTCCGATATGTAGCGCCGGCTATTTAAAGTACCGGCAATGCGTACTAGAGGCGTTCGAGAGTAATATCCAATACCACCCCATACCATAATACCCGGTGCAAGACCAGTGTGGCGGTGCATAATGCAGCTGTCCAGCATCCTCTCTCCACAGTGTCTCCACACTCGAATCCGACCATCGTGGTGCTGCAGGCAGAAGGTGGCCTCGTCAGTAAAGACAACGTCATTCCATTCTGCCGTCCACATCCGTCTGTCATCACACCATTGGCGACGGAGACGTCTGTGGTTCTGCGTCAATGGTAGACGAAGCAATGGACGTCTTGCGGACAGACCACTCTGCTGTAAACGGCGTCGAATGGTACGCGCAGACACTGGATGATGCGTTACAGACGCAATGTGCTGTGCTATGGTTCGGGATGTCACTGAGCGATCCGTCACTGCCATGCGCACAATTTGCCTATCAGCACGTGCAGTGGTGCACCGAGGTGAATGCGATCGACCACGTCGGTCCGTCGTACCCTCCTGCATCCAACGGTCACATATCCGCATTACAGTTGTTTGGTTTCGTCCAACACGACTAGCGATTTCTCTGTATGATAATCCACAATCTCGGTAAGCCACTAACCTTCCTCTGTCGAACTCGGATACTTGATCAAACGATGTTCGCTGTTGTCTACGAGGCATAACTGATCGTCTTGTGAAACAACCACAAGGTAAACATACGTGCCGAACGTACACTTGTCGAAATCGCCAAGCCTTAAATGGCGCTATGAGGTGGCGCCACAGGCGCGTGATGTGCGTCTGCGCTGAAATTCTAATCAGTTGCATATCTCATCGCTGCAAACCCATGGTGTAAATTTCACTTGATTCGGATGCTTCCTTCAGGGTGTTGCATTTACGGTGGCCAGCAGTGTATTTCCCAAGAAACACGCGATCTTCGACAGAATAGCGATACATTGTCACTAAACACTGAATACTGAGCTCCAGGAACAGCGACGCGCGGAAACGCACTGCTGTGTCAAACAATTTTGCAGAGCCCAGTGTCGCCACGTCAAACGTCACAGATTACACGGTGCAATTTCAGCGGAATTGCTAGACATGTCTGTGGGGCCTCTTTCGAGTACGTGTACGTCAGTACTCTTTGGGAACAGCAATGAATAAACCTGCTCAATTTATTACGCATTTTTAAATCTACCGTAGGAGAAAAAAATTATACATGGTAACTCCGTCTGTAATATGTCTGATAGTTCCACTTCAATAGTCAACGTTACTACACTACTGGCCATTAAAATTGCTACACCACGAAGATGACGTGCTACAGACGCGAAATTTAACCGACAAGAAGATGCTGTGATATGCAAATGATTAGCTTTTCAGAGCATTCACACAAGTTTGGCGCCGGTGGCGACACCTACAACGTGCTGACATAAGGAAAGTTTCCAACCGATTTCTCATACACAAGCAGCAGTTGACCGGCGTTGCCTGGCGAAACGTTGTTGTGATGCCTCGTTTAAGGAGGAGAAATATGTACCATCACGTTTCCGATTTTGATAAAGGTCGTATTGTAGCCTATCGTGAATGTGGCTTATCACATCGCGACATTCTGCTCGCTTTGGTCGAGATCCAATGACTGTTAGCAGAATATGGAATCGGTGGGTTCAGGGGGGTAATGCGTAATGCCGTGCTGGATCCCAACGGCCTGGTACCACTAACAGTCGAGATAACAGGCATCATATCCGCATGGCTGTAACGGATCGTGCAGCCACGTCTCGATCCCTGAGTCAACAGATGGGGACGTTTGCAAGACAACAACCATCTGCACGAACAGTTCGACGACGTTTGCAGCAGCATGGATTATCAGCTCGCAGACATGGCTGCGGTTACCCTTGACGCTGCATCACAGACAGGAGTGCCTGCGATGGTGTGCCCAATGACGAACCTGGGTGCACGAATGGCAAAACGTCATTTTTTCGGATGAATCCAGATTCTGTTTATAGCATCATGATGGTCGCATCCGTGTTTGGCGACGTCGCGATGAACGCACATTGGAAGCGTGTATTCGTCATCGCCATACGGGCGTATCACCCGGCGTGATGGTATGGGGCGCCATTGGTTACACGTCTCGGTCACCTCTTGTTCGCATTGACGGCACTTTGAACAGTGGACGTTACATTTCAGATGTGTTACGACCCGTGGCTCTACCCTTCATTCGATCCCTGTGAAACCCTGCATTGCCGGCCGAAGTGGCCGTGCGGTTAAAGGCGCTGCAGTCTGGAACCGCAAGACCGCTACGGTCGCAGGTTCGAATCCTGCCTCGGACGTGGATGTTTGTGATGTCCTTAGGTTGTTACGTTTAACTAGTTCTAAGTTCTAGGGGACTAATGACCTCAGCAGTCGAGTCCCATAGTGCTCAGAGCCATTTGAACCAAACCCTGCATTTCAGCAGGATAATGCACGACCGCATGTTGCAAGTCCTGTACGGGCCTTTCTGGATACAGGAAATGTTCGACTGCTGCCCTGGCCAGCACGTTCTCCAGATCTCTCACCAACTGAAAACATCTGGTCAATGGTGGCCGAGCAATTGGCTCGTCACAATACGCCAGTCACTACTCTTGATGAACTGTGGTATCGTGTTGAAGCTGCATGGGCAGCTGTACCTGTACACGCCATCCAAGCTCTGTGACTCAATGCCTAGGCGTATCAAGGCCGTTATTTCGACCAGAGGTGGTTGTTCTCAGGATCTATGCACCCAAATCGCGTGAAAATGTAATCACATGTCAGTTCTAGTATAATATATTTGCCTAATGAATACCGTTTATCATCTGCATTTCTTCTTGGTGTGGAAATTTTAATGGCCAGTAGTGTACTAAAATAACGCTGTTATGAGACATAACTATTAGACAGTATCTTGCACGTCGGTCCTTTTAAATTTATTATAGGAGATGATTCACGAACAGAAAATCATTTTCCACCGTTCACCTCGTTTTGAATATCACCCAGCGATCAACCCGACTTCTCACAGATAACTGAGTAACTAACAGACGGACGACTTGTATTACGTAGTGGTAATAAATTATACAAGGTGTTCGGAAATTCCCCTTAGGGAGGAAGTACATAATATTTTGAATAGCAATCCATGTCCGAAAACGTATGACGATTTCAATGCAGAAGTTAAACTCATCCACTTCTGCTTGAGGAACTGAATTATGCGTGACGCAGTACAATTATTAGATATCAATTCCAAAGTAAACGTAACGAAACACTTTGTTGGTATCAACACATAAAAATTACGTGTTTACATTATTCCAAAACAAAAAAGAACCCAGCATACTGTTCGTACAGAACAGTACTGACGCATTACAACAGCGGCTCGATGTGGCGTTGTTACCGACATTGTACCTAAGAAGCGCATTCTGATACATACTCTCCATATCTCCTGATGTCTCTTCAGTTTCTAGTGCAGCGGCCAAAACTCGTGCCAGCAGATCTTCCTCTGTCTCTGCAGAAGTATCGTAAAGTAAACTTTGCATACGACCCAACAAGGAGAAGTTCATACTGATGACCAGCTGACGTATTGCAAGTCATCCTGTCTACCCTACTACGCAGCAGGACAAGCAGCTCTGAGGGTTCTCTGTTTCCTTCAGCAGACATGGACGTGTTACACAACCCAATTGAAAGCGTCGTAGAACGGAAACGATATGTTTCCAAACATGGGTTTCTGTTCAAAATGTTTTGTACTCACTCCCCTCTGCACGTCTTAGAAGCTTGTAGTGGGAGTTTCTGAACACCCTGTATACACAAGGCATCACTTTTGATCTGTCAACAATCAGTAAAAACCGTATCATAATCCGTACAGTAGTTTCGGAGAGTTGCTTCCACACTCAGCCAGGAAAAAATGACGGAGGACTTAAATTTAGTGACATGTATAGACAGAGATGAGAAAACTATTCAGCTTTAATAACATTTATTTTCCTCTGGCTGTTGCAGTTTCAGTAATTTCAAACAAAGTAATACCAGTTGTGCCTTGTTACTGTAATAGGCAGCCTCAGATTCCCGTCTCGCCACTTACACTGATGAGCCAAAACTGTGACCACTGTCAACCGGCAGAACACATGGCGCATGTTTGTGTTAGAGCACGTGACGCAGTAAGGACAGTGCGTAAGCAAAGAAGAGAAGAAAGAGGAATCAAACTAGCGACGATAGGAACAGCAAATGAGCAAATCGATTGACAAAAGCGACTTTGACAAAGGGCAGATCGTTATATCCCGATGCCTGGGAACGAGCTTCTCGGAAAGGCTGAAGCTGGGTGTCAGTTCGTGTGTCAGCATCTACAAAATTGAAGGACGGTGAAACCACGAGTAAACGACAAAACGCTAGACGACGACAGTACACAGTGTCGGTACAGGCTCAAGTTTTTCCGATCACAGTTGTTGAACATGGGGCTCTGCAGCAGACGACTCCCGTGTTGCCCCAACGACGCCTTGCATGGGATCATCGATACTGGAAACGGTCGCCTGGTCTGATGAATTACGTTTTTCAAAGTGATGGAGCAGAGCAATCAGGCAGCCTTTCCTTTCAGCTTCCGGCCAGTGCCTCTACTCGGGTCTTGGATGAACTGTGACAGAAGTCCGAACAACAGGGAACCAACATACTGGGACATATCTATGAAATAGTGCATTGATAATGGCTAGGCACAAGCCGAAACCTACGATGGTAATCCCAAAAGTAAGGTCTCCTATTTTTTTATAAGTACAGAACTGTGTTTGTGTGGCAGTTGGTCGCACTGCTATGAAGAGTACTTCACGCGCTGTGTGTAACCATGCGCACGCCGCGCTGAGGCGCGCAGTCTTGGCTTGGCAGCCGTTGAGAATGGAGCTCCCATTGGATGTTACCGCCATGTGCGAATTGCGTGCAGTTGTTCAGTTTTTGAACGCGAAGAGCACTGCGCCAATTGAAATCCATCGCCAATGGACGGAAGTATATGGTGAGTCGTGCGTGGATGTAAAAAATGTTCGTAAGTGGTGTACAGATTTTGCAGCCGGTCGGACCGAAATTCACGACGAACAAAGGAGCGAGAGACCGTCAATTTCTGACGAGACAGTGTTGAAGGTTGAGCAAAGCATGAGTGAAGATCGGCGGATCACCCTGGGTGATCTCTGCACGTTGGTTCCTGAGGTTCCCCGAAGCACCGCTCACAGAATTTTGACGGAAACATTGAACTACCGGAAGGTGTGCGCAAGATGGGTGCCACGCATGCTGACTGAGGACCACATGCGGCAACGAGATGATGATTCCCGCGCATTTCTTCACCGCCTTGCAGCCGATCTTCACCGCCTTGCAGCCGAACAGGACAACTTTCTGGACTCAGTTGTCACGGGTGACGAAACCTAGGCATACCACTTTACACCTGAGATCAAGCAACAATTACGCCAGTGGCGGCATCCTTCTTCGCCAAAGCCGCAGAAATTCAAACAAATACAGTCTGCCGGTAAAGCCATGACAACCGTTTTTTGGGATCGGAAAGAGGTATTGTTGGTCGATTTTATGCCCACTGGGACCACAATTAACGGTGACAGGTACTGTGAGACTCTGAAAAAAATCAAACGGCCAATTCAGAACCGGAGAAGAGGAATGTTGAGCAAGTGTGTACACATTCTCCATGACAACGCTCGCCCACACATCGCTCGGCAAACCGTTGCTCTCCTGCAAAAGTTTCAGTGGAACATAATCACTCACCCACCCTATAGTCCTGACTTGACGCGCAGTGACTATCACCTGTTCCCTAGGTTAAAAGAATATTTGTCCGGAAAGCGATTCAGTTCCGACGACGAGGTGAAAGAAGAGATTCAAAACTTTCTGAACAGCATGGCGGCGAACTGGTATGACATGGGCATACAAAAACTGCAACACCGTCTACAAAAATGCATCGACAGAAATGGTGATTATGTCGAAAAAATAGCTAAATGTTCAAGCTGTAAACTGATGTAAACCATTGTAGAAATAAACAAGTCTCTGTACTAACGGTATAAAAAAATAGGAGACCTTACTTTTGGGATTACCCTCGTAGATCTGCTTTAATAAAGCCTGAAAAGGAAGGACGACTGATTGCTGTGTCCCATCATTCCTGATTGAAGGTAACTTGATGAATTTCTTGCTACACCCTGTCCAGATATGTCGTCATCCAGGCGAAAGTCATCTCGATACATGCACCGCGCCGACGTCCAGGCCAGTGAGAGCACTATGATGTTATGAAGGACATTCATCTTGACCTCTGCTGTGTAGTAATCGAAGGCATCACGACAGCTGTCCACTATGTGAACATTATTGTGGACCACCCGCATCCTTTGATGCCCAGTGTCCTCTGCTACGGAGGTGACATGCTCTAGTAGGATACCTGTCCGTGTCACAAGCCGAGAATAGTGCTACGTTTGTTTGGTTTTGTCCACCAAACTGGCCTCATGAACCCATCGGAACACACCTGGGACGTTATCGGGCGCCAACACCGCGCCCACAAACCATCTGACCGTGCTTTATGGAAATCGCCTGACCTTTCCTTAGATATTTCGTTCCACATTCCTGCGGAAACTTAGCGAGGGCCTGTCGAATACATGGCACGCAGACCCCTGCTAATAGTGCTCCACTGGCCGGCCAACGCGCTATTAGGAAGATGCTATGATTTTTTTTTGTCTCATAGGCGTATTACGCGTAGACAGGTTCAAATGGCTCTGAGCACTATGGGACTTATTATCTGTGGTCATCAGTCCCCTACAACTTAGAACTACTTAAACCTAAATAACCTAAGGACATCACACACATCCATGCCCGAGGCAGGATTCGAACCTGCGACCGTAGCAGTCGCGCGGTTCCGGACTGAGCGCCTAGAACCGCGAGACCACCGCGGCCGGCGCGTAGACATGTCTGTTACATACCCATCTGCAACGTCTTGGTTCGTTCAGAATGTTCCAGCACAGCCGTTCTAAGCAAGGGGGGGAGGGCGAAACGTATTCATTTCTTCAGTAACAGCTGGCACGGACAGATTGTCGTGTGCTCAGTCGCTTTACGTCTATATCATATTTCGCAAACCACCGGACCATGTGTAACGGCGGGTACTTACTGGTATTACTGATCCGTCTTTCCCTGTTCCATTCGACAACGGCGCATGGGGAGAGTGTTTCTCGGTAAACCTCTGTATTAGCTCTAATTTCTCGGACTTTCTCGTCGTGGTCATTTCGTGAGATCGCCGTTTCTTTCGTTTTCCGTCAATCCTCAGTTGCGTCAAAATTCATGAAGGTATGTTCCGCCTTTGCAACTAACTGAAAGACTGTTTTTTTTCTACGCCTGTTTCGCTTGTTTTGTTAACGAGGCATCTTAGTGGCCCGTAACACATGTTTCTTTTTATGTACAAATGTGTAATAAATGCATTATCTAATAGTTGGAAGTGTGTTATTATGTTACGTTTTCTCATGTTAATCTCTTGTTTTTACGGTTGCAAACAACTCTTCTAGCACAAATTTCGTGAAGTTAAATTATCACACACACACGCACAAAAAATATCATAACGCACATACAACACATACAAGAAACGAAAGATAAACACACAATAACAATTGGCAACACTACACACTGTAAACACACACACGTTCAACATACAATAAAAAGTGTATATGATGCGTTATTGTAAGTGTGTATGGGGACCCAGTAAACGCATCTCCAGGATCACACACATGGGCTAAGAGTATTGTAAGTCGTAAGTAAGACCAAGCGATAATCAAACAGCACGAAACTTACGATACAAAAGTTGTTTCTGACCTAAGAAACAGAGAATAACATGAGAAAGTGTAGATACTTGGAACTATTACTTAATGCATCTTTTACACACTGAAGAGCCAAAGAAATTGGTACACCTGCCTAATATAATGTAGGGCCCCCACGAGCACACAGAAGTGCAGCAGCAAGACGTGGTATGGACTCAACTAATGCCTGAAGTAGTGCTGGAGGGAACTGACACCATGAACCCTGCAGGGCTGTCCATAAATCCGTAAGATTATGAGGGGGTGGAGATCTTTTCTGAACAGCACGTTGCAAGGCATCCCAGATATGCTCAATAATGTTCATGTCTGGGGACTTTGGTGGCCAGGGGAAGTGTTTAAACCCAGAAGAGTGTTCCTGGAGCCACTCTGTAGCAGTTCTGGACGTGTGGGGTGTCGCATTGTCCCGCTAGAATTGCTCAAGTTTTCTCGGAATGCACAATGGACATGAATGGATGCAGGTGACCATATAGGATGCTTACGTACATGTCACCCGTCAGAGTCGTATCCAGACGTATCAGCGGTCTCCTGTCACTCCAACTGTACACGCCCCACACCATTACTGAGTCTCCACCATCTTGAACAGTCCCCTGCTGACATGCAGAATCCATGGATTCATGGTTGTCTCCATACCCGTACACGTCCATCCTCTCGATAGAATTTGAAACGGGATTCGTCCGACCTGGCACATGTTTCCAGTCATCAGCAGTCCAATGTCGGCGTTGACGAGCCCAGGCGAGGCGTAAAGCTTTGTGTCGTGCAGTCATCAAGAGTACACGAGTGGGCCTTCGGCTCCGAAAGCCCATATCGATGATGTTTCGTGAAATGGTTCACATGCCGATTCTTGTAGATGGCCCAGCACTGAAATCTGTAGCAATTTGCGGAAGGGTTGCACTTCTGTCACCTTGAACGAATCTCTTCAGTCGTCGTTGGTCGCGTTGTTGCAGGACCTTTTCCCGGCCGCAGCGATATCGGAGATTTGATGTTTTACCGTATTCCTGATATTCACGGTACACTCGTGAAATGGTCGTACGGGAAAATCCCCTCTTCATCGCTACCCTGGAGATGCTGTGTCCATCGTTCGTGCGCCGACTATAACACTATGTTCAAACTCACTTAAATCTTGATAACCTACAATAACCGATCTAGCAGCTGAACCAGACACTTTTCTTATATAGGCGTTTCCGACCTCTTTACATATCTCTGTATTTGAATTCGCGTACCTGCACGTTTTTCTTTGGCGCTTTATACTCCTATGTATGCGCAATATGCTACATTCATTTTCGTTCAGGTTCAACTACCAGAGCCTGTAACATACATCTGTCCTCTGCAGGTCGATAATGTCTTCTGGGGATGCTACTTTCTGATAGACAACCGTATCATCTGCGAACAGCCTTAAAGAGCTTCCGACGATTTCTACTAGATCATTTATACACATTGTAAATGGTAAGGGTCCAATAACATTATCATAGGGTACTCCAGACACATCTCTCAATTTCGTTCCGTTAAGAGCGACGTGTTGAGTTCTATATGCGATGAAGTCTTGAATCCAGCAGCAAATCTGATCTGATAGTCGGTAAACTCGTATATTTCACTAACTGCAGTGGCAAATGCCTTCCTGAAGTCAAGGAACACGGCGCCAGCCTGAGCGTCGTTGTCTACAGCGCTATGAGTCTCATGGATGGAGAAAGCGAACTGAGTTTCGAAAGATCTCTGTTTCTGGGATACGTGTTGATTTGTATAGAGAAGATTTTAGTTCTCCAAAAAGTCATAATTCTTGAGCATGTTGTGCCACCGTTCGAACACGAAAGCATTGACACGATTAAAGTTGCAATATGTTGTGAGACCTTCACTGCTGTAGTTACGTTTCATGCAAATGTGATACCTATAGGAGAGTGCAGCACAGAAAATTTACGTCAATACTTAGAAAACATTGCTTTTTTAACGTAAAGCCGGAGTGGCCTACACGAGACCTAATAAATAATTAATAGGTTTCTGGCACCTTGATTGGAACTGGAATTTTGTATCCTAATAGTCGTAACTAATAATTTAGCCCTTGCTTAATACAAACCTACAAAAAATACGGTTGACATTTCTCACGCAGATACGAAAGTAAATGAAGAGGCTTGCACAGTACAGAGGGGCCGAGCGGAGACACCTCTGCATGAAGTCAGAGTAACTGTTGGGAATATGTGAAGCGTCCTCGACGCTAGAAAAACGTTGTTAGAGTTAAATCATTTATTCACAATGTTTACAAGTCGTCGTTCTTCCACACCAGTCTCGGCTGTTTCCCGTTCTATGTCCAAGAGGTTCCAGCACAGTCTGTGAATTAGCCAATGATGTACTCGAGATGATGAACTTCACCTGGTGAACTTATGCTTCGCCTACTATCTACCGATAGAGATTCTAGCTGACATCCGTCCAGTAATCTTAGTAGTTGCACTCCCAGGAGAAGATGTCAGCGACACTGGCGATGTGGCAGGTTACCAGGGAGCAGGGGCAGCCATTGTCCAGCGTGAAGTGATGTCACGCTGGCTGCTGGAGTGTCCTCGGTCCCAGTCCAAATTCTACGATGACCCTAGATGACCCATCCACTATGTCCCTGTGACAGTAGTGATCTTCTCCCTATGGCCTGATATGTTTCAGCACCCAGTGGTGCATGAGTGTTGAAGAGGAACATGGACCCGAAAATGACCTGTTGCTGGCATGTGGTGTTGTTGGAAGACAGTTTCTCTATCCGTAGATGGTAGGCGAAGCATAAGTTCACCAGGTGAAGTTCATCACCTCGAGTACATCATTGGCTAGTTCACAGACTGTGGTGGAACGTCACTATAATAACGTAATAATGGAAACGATCTGGAACATTAGAGTATTTAAAGGGAGCTAGTATGAGGCTATGACATGAGGCTCGGTTTGTGATGACCGCTTATGTCCTCCTTAAACTGCTTTATTCATTTAACAGGCTGTTAACTGCTGTGTCAGTTCCTTGCTACATACTCTTGTGTAAGAGATGGAGCTTCTTGCGCCATGTCGTATGAGCTGATGAATGTGCTTGTCTCACTTCCTTTGGTTTTCTGTCGCTATCTTCTGCTAAAAGTGCATTCTCACTCAGCAGACAGTGTCGTAATGTGTTGAGGATATGACCCACTTGCGACATACTGGCTCGATTCCTGCTTCCACCTGTGTGTCTGGCACGACTTGACTTTGCCTGTGGCAACATTAATGTGTTTTAATAAAAATTCCAAATTTCCCACCCCTTACTATTCAGTTCCTTAACAAAGTAATAATGATTTTAACTAGAATGAAATTTTACCTCTACAGCGGAGGTAGGAGACGAGGTACTGGCCGTATTAAAGCTGTGAGGACGGGGCGTGAGTCGTGCTTGGGTAGCTCAGTTGGTAGAGCACTTGCCCGCGAAAGGCAAAGGTCGCGAGTTCGAGTCTCGGTCCGGCACACCGTTTTAATCTGCCAGGAAGTTTCAAGGATTTTAACTGTTTACATTAAATTGTGGGTTATCGGCAACTTCTGGTAGCCTTCAATTGTACACTAGCAACTCTACACAGCTCTCCACTATTTAAGGCCCTGCCTTCACGCACGTGGTGTATTCATAGTAAGCCGTTGCACAGGCATTACATGTGTGGCTACGCTTCTGTTGTACATATGTCTATTGCTTTGAGGGGTCTCCATGGTGAAAGCTCACCTTAACATTATTAGATCGGTTATCATCGTTCAGTAAAATCGGGAGCAACGTCGGCTACGCATAAGATAATGTTTCCCAATTCCATGCAGTGCTCAGCTGGAAACAGCCATCCCCATTGATTTTTCTTCTGACACTCTTATTTTCATTAACTGCTTGATGACATTGTCGTAAATGTTTGATGTGCAGTTCATAACTTTCGTTTCAATGAGATCTGTTGAATGACCAATAGGTTCGGCAATGGAGTATCCACTGTCTTGGTGGGACAAGTATGTTGCTTGTGGACCATAACGCGATCCAGAACGTTGAGTGTCGTCTGGCTAATACAGGTTGTTATATGGGCCATAAATATTGCAGTTGCCAACAACATGATCCGACAATGTTTTCCGGCAGAAATGTGGCCACTCGAATATCAGCCACATGTACTGCAGCATTACTGGCCACTATTGTCTGGAAATGTTTGTGGCAATACGTTTCCAGGACAGAAGTGTATCCTCGGAGACACACTTTTGCCCACAAAATGGACAAACATGAGCTAGTGACAGTGAGGGCTGTCCTAATGCTTTTCCATTGCACGAGAAATAAAGTTAGAAAGAACAAGAGAGATCGTGCTTTATGGGTGCGTTCTTATTTAAGTAATAGGAACGCTTCTGAAAAATTTGCTAGTGAACAGGTGCTGGATAGGCCAGCATACTTTTTTTGTACAATCTTACCAGAATGTCGAAACACGAGTTCGAATATCTCGTAGAAGCAATTAGCTGGAGAACTGCTAAAACCGATAAAACTTTTGGAAAGTGTACACCGGTTATAACCCGACTGGGGACCACTCTTTGGTTTTTAGCTACAGGTGAGTCGTACAGAAGTTTAATGTACAGTACCTAATCAGCATGCCTCTTCGTACCAGAATTAGGCATTGCTTTGCTAGGACTGGAGCATTTCTTTAAGATAAGTGTGAAACAAGAATAGAATTTTTATTTACATTTTCCTTCTGTTCACGAGCACTCGGAAACACACATGATAAAGCTCACAAAGAAATCAAATTTGATTCCGACTGAAAGGTCGGACTTAGTAAAAGCAGCAAAAGGTGTGAACGGGGCCTAATCAGTTACCGTTGGTTGCACAGTAAACACATACACTTTATTTAAGGAAATAATTTTAAAAAAAAATCATTTTAAAAAAATTGACTGTAACACAAACTACACTGACGGCTCAAAGCCTTATTAAAAAAGAATTCAAAATGATTTGTCGGCTAAAGGCCACAAGCAACACTTCAGAACAATTAGCGGCTGAAGGCCTGAATTACAAGTGAGGAAGACAACTACACGTTGAAAATACCAAAATAATTTCTTAAAACAATCATTTAAAAAAATAATTTTAAGCAATTGACACAATCAGACAAATAAAGAAGGGAGTCATCCACAGACAGTGCTCCAAGGATCGACCTTAGAAAAGTCCTTACAGCTGCGTAAGCGGCGAGACAGGCAGCCAAGAGTTATTGCAACTCAAACTAGGGACAGTTAAAACGCCGATCAATGCTCTTACCAATTCACCTAACATGTGATAACCACTACAACAACGGAATAATTCAAGCGAGGACGAAGTGACAGACAGCACTGCGTCTTCAGAATCCGGTGTTTAAAATATCGAAAGGCAGAAGGAACCACTACAACCAAGGTAGACAAAAGAAACCAGAATCCACACCGCAATCAAGGAGGCTGTCGAACTACACGTCATGCCGGACAGCATCGGCAAGACGAGGAAAAGTACACTGCCGCAAAGTACGCTAACCTTCAGGACAGGTACCTGGGGCGTTAGCGGCCACTAGGAAGTAAAATACCGCTGGTTGCACTTCACCAATAAAAACACAAAATTCAAAAACTAATAACAGGCAGTAGAAGATGGCTAATAGACTCTGCCAACGGAACACGCTGCACTTGCTACTGTTCGTCTCACGGCGACCCTGCGAGCAGCAACGCACGAACAAACGGCGTGACCACCAGACGTGGAGGTTTCACTACTGGATTAATGTTCACTCAACTCAACGCCCTGGGTCCGGTGAACAACGAGGTTGTGGCCCTCGCAACTACAGCCCCTCGACCCAGCAATGCCTGCATGCTGCCAGCGGTCCCGGCATGTCCGCGCACCGCCGGACCTCTCTGCTGCTCCGTCCCAACCGACCTGGAAAACACTTCACGTCCTTCCAAAGATATTACAGGTACCAGATATCGATAAACGCTGCTGCTGCCACTCACGGGCAGACAACGCTAGCAAAGGTAGTGGCGCCAGTAAACAGAAGAAGAAAACGAGACGCTACTATCCCTATTAAACGATGCCAACCTGCCATTGGCACCAATGCGAGCCGCACACGGCTCACCGACCTCATCAGCAACAGCTTGCCAACTGTCTTTTTTCAAAATACGATCTTTTTCTACATTACATTCGACTTCCTGTGGTCCTCATTGTGGACGAGTCACATTTATAAAGTTCAAAGTTCTCTCGTTTATGTATTTCTCGACTGCCATACACAATAAACTCTCAGCGACAAAGAGCTAGCAAAATATGTAAGCACACCAACTTTGGAACAAAAGTGAAACGATACTGTTTTCGCTCTAATATCAGTTTCGTTATTGCAACGTGTCGATGAGAGACATGGAAACAAATGTGAGAGCGAGAGGGAAAAATTTACAAGCAAAGAAAGAGAAAGGTATTGCGTTATAGTGTTATATTCTCCGTTGTTGGTGGACAACACTGGCAACCCCTCTGCAATACCCCGGCAACTGCCTACAAGACCCCGCAACAATAGCAATATTCCCCGAGTCATACTGAAAAATTGCCGTTTATTGCAGCTAAATTTCAGTAAAGTTTACGGCAACGCTATTGTGACTAAATACGAGTTGTGTGAGAAAAATAATAAGACTGACAACACTGCGAGCGATCTGTCGACGCTGTGTTGTTCTACTTACGTACATCGGTGTGTTCATTCCTCCCAAATGATCAGTCCGAGTTTCAGCTCCAAACACCTGTCAGGTGATTTTTGAGAGCGCTACCGGTGGTGAATCGAGGAAAAGGCTGAATCGAGGAAAAGGGTGAATCGAGCGAGATCGGACATTGCAGACAAGTGGATGCTGCGTCATGACAACGCCCCCTTGTCACATGGCCACTTCTATCACGGAATTTCTTCCCTCTAAGGGCATTCCTATTGTTCCACAGCCCCCCTATCACCTAATCTGAATTCTTGTGACTTTTCTCTTCTCCTGAAATTGAAAAATATTTTTCAAGCACTTCATTTTGTGACTCTGGAGAACATTCAAAAGATCGACATGTTAAAGGCCCTACCAGTTGAAGCCTTTCAGGACTGGGGACAACGACGTCGCAGGTGCATAGCTGCCGAAGGTAACTACTTTGAAACAGACAAGGCTGTTGCTTGAAAAAAATAAAAACTTTGATATATAAAAAAACAGCCTCTTTACTTTTCTCGCACACCTCGTGCAGTCATAAAACAAAGCCAGTGTAAACACATCTTACGACGGACCGCGCCAAATATATTCAGGGCTATGTACGGTTGTCGACTAGTAATAGCGAACGTTGCGACGAGCTATTTGATGTATAGAAGCAATTTTTAAAAGTTTATAGCTGCTTTTCTGATAAAATTTTGTGCTACTGTAAGGAACTAGCCGGCCGGGGTGGCCGTGCGGTTCTAGGCGCTCCAGTCTGGAACCGAGCGACCGCTACGGTCGCAGGTTCGAATCCTGCCTCGGGCATGGATGTGTGTGGTGTCCTTAGGTAACTTAGGTTTAATTAGTTCTACGTTCTAGGCGACTGATGACCTCAGAAGTTAAGTCGCATAGTGCTCAGAGCCATTTGAACCATTTTTAGGGAACTAGAGGTACTCTTCAAATAGGATTTCAGTGACAAGAGTGCAACTTGATCAAACAGTAAGAAGAGATCAGTGTCGTAAACCAACGTTCCAACCGGAGGGGAAGAAGTTACAGAAACTTTTATCACACTGACGCGAGCAAATACATAATTTACTACGGTTTCTATGTTTACCTGTGTCCTTGAACACCCATCAGTTTACGCTCTGCTATTGTAGGATTAGACGACATGCTCGTGAAGCTATTCGGCGTTTCCCAATGAGTACGACAGTAGGAAAACTGTGTTAATTTTTTTTCGGTAGCCCTGGACTGAATAAAAATATAAATTTACAACTTACCGACTGATTAACAGCTTTCCTCAGGTCGTGCTTTCTAAAGGATCAGTATGTACATGCTGTGTTGGCATAATACGATAGTAAAAGTTGATCAGAGCATGGTTGATATAGGCCGGACGCTGTAACCGAGCGGTTCTAGGCACTTCAGTCTGGAACCGCGCGATCGCTACGGTCGCAGGTTCGAATCCTGCTTCGGGCATGGATGTGTGTGATGTCCTTAGGTTGGTTGGTTGTTTTTGGGGAAGGAGACCAGACAGCGTGGTCATCGGTCTCATCGGATTAGGGAAGGATGGGGAAGGAAGTCGGCCGTGCCCTTTCAGAGGAACCATCCTGGCATTTGCGTGGAGTGATTTAGGGAAATCACGGAAAACCTAAATCAGGATGGCCGGACGCGGGATTGAACCGTCGTCCTCCCGAATGCGAGTCCAGTGTCTAACCACTGCGCCACCTCGCTCGGTGTCCTTAGGTTAGTTAGGTTTAATTAGTTCTAAGTTCTAGGTGACTGATGACCTCAGAGCCATTTGAACCATGGTTGATATAAAACCATCAGAAAAGTTCTGTTGGTTTTATTCGTTGACAGCCATGCTTTGTCCAAATTGTGCTATTGATGTGTTACACTTCGTAATGATGATGTGTTATTGCCAAAACTGTACACAGGTACCGATTCTCGAGCAAGCAACCCAAACCGGTAACCATGGAGCTGTAAATTTTTTGTAATTGAGATCAAAACGACTTCTAAAATTTTTTAAACATATAATACAGATCACTGTATCTCGCAACGATGTCTGATCTTACAAACTGGTTATGGTTTTCATTTACAGCGGATGTCGCTAAACAGTTGGAGCAGCGGCGCGGTCTTATGCTGCAAGGCATGTTGACAGTGAAGAGTCTTCATGCTCTGTCTTGGCAAACATTACAACTAGAGTTGATGCGGATAGTTGATGCGGATACTTGATGCGGATACTTACCGACAATAATTATGTCTTCGCACGATTCGCGGATGAAACAAAAACGAAGCGAAGAGGTAGTGTTTCTGAAGTAGCTTCGCGACACACTGAAGGATGGTTTGAGGAGTAGATTTAGTGACTGTGTATATGTAGATGTAGAAAGAGGAGTTGGTCCTTTTAATAACGGAACTACTATAAGCATTCTATCCCCAACTCCCACCCACTCAAAAAAATGGTATTAAGCATTTTGTTATTCATCACGGTCATCATCTTCACTCCATGGAATGGACTGCACAGTCTGTTTCCGCAAACCAGCTTGTCCTCGGACGTTCATCAGTTCTCTGTCCTGTAGGCTTGTAGTTTATAGCTGTTCTAGACAGACGATCTTGCTGAGTTCTTTTAAGGGGTCACACCATTTGTGTTATTTTATAACCTTATGATTACCGTGGAAATTCACACTGAGTTTAAATATCTTGTACAGGTGGCATTTTTCGAACATCATTCTCCTTTCATTGTTCAAGCAGTGAACAAAGGAGCTCGGATCCGAGGTTACGTTCTTGAAGGGCACGGGAAGAGAGCGGGGATTGCGTGCGGGGGCGAGTCATAGCCTTGTACTGTCCCATGCCCCTCACCCCGTAATATAACTTACTGTAACACTACACCCAAATTCAACGA
This sequence comes from Schistocerca serialis cubense, assembly GCF_023864345.2. Classification (NCBI taxonomy): domain Eukaryota; kingdom Metazoa; phylum Arthropoda; class Insecta; order Orthoptera; family Acrididae; genus Schistocerca; species Schistocerca serialis. The sequence continues at coordinate 373,026,612 of NC_064643.1, read as the reverse complement.
TTTTAGTAATAATTATTATTATAATATATATGAAATATCAAAAAAGATAATTTCAATAATTTATTTCAAAAAATGGTTCAAATGGCTCTGAGCACTATGGGACTTAACTTCTGAGGTAATCAGTTCCCTAGAACTTGGAACTACTTAAACCTAAATAGCCTAAGGACATTACACACATCCATTTCCGAGGCAGAATTCGAACCTGCGACCGTAGCGGTCGCGCGGTTCCAGACTGTAGCGCCTAGAACCGCTCGGTCATCCCGGCCGGCAATATTTTATTTAGCTCATCAGTTAGTACAGTGTTTTTTTCTTTCTTTGTAGGGGACAGGTGAGGTGAGGGGAGGGGGGTGGGAGCGAAGGTCATGATCCACGGGGTCTGGCAGCCTGTTCATTGAACTTAAGCATTTCTAAGCGTAATGTCAGTTCTCGCACGTGGCAAACATAGTTCAAATCTGTATGCAGTTCATTGACAGCACAGCTATTGCAGTTCCTATTTGAAATTCCGAGGCGGGTAGTTATTCATCTCAACTATTATATGGCTGGGCGTTCCCTCTGCACGCGCGCGTGTTCTTTGAATTTAACAGCCGGTAAAAGTCACGAAGTGTTGCTACACTCCTATAATCTGTATGCTGGCTTGCGCTTCGTTCAGAATCACCTTGAATGATTTCCCCATACACATCACGTCGCCTCTTTTTGGTAAAAATAAAAGAAGGGAATTATTATGTGATACACTACGAAGTATGCTGTTAAGACTTTCCCGAGGTACTAAACGTTGCTGAGGATAGGGTAAGTTCTTTCTGGGTGTTTAAACGAATAGGTCAGAGAACTATTGACCATGTTTCGAAATAACAACACATTGGTCTTCATTTCTACCGGCAACTGTGCAACAGATATCAATCAGAAGAAATGTATGGCGTTTAAAGACTGATCATTTTGTTATTTCTCATCTACATCTACATCTACACGGATACTCTGCAAATCACATTTAAGTGCCTGGCAGAGTGTCCATCGAACCACCTTCACAGTTCCCTATTATTCCAATCGTATAGCGCACGGAAAGAAAGAATACCTATATCTTTCCGTACGAGGTCTGACTTCCATTATTTTACCGTGGTGATCGTTTCTCCCCATGTAGGTCGGTGTCAACAAAATATTTTCGCATTCGGAGGAGAAAGTTGGTGATTGGAATTTCGTGAGAAGATTCCGTCGCAACAAAAAACGGCTTTCTTTTAATAATGTCCAGCCCAAATCCTGTATCATTTCTGTGACACTCTCCCCCATATCTCGCGATAATACAAAACGTGCTGCCCCTTTCTGAACTTTTTCGATGTATTCCGTCAGTCCCATCTGGTCAGGATCCCACACTGCGCAGCAGTATTCTAAAACAGGACGGACAAGCGTAGTGCAGGCAGTCTCCTTAATAGGTCTGTTACATATTCTAAGTGTCCTGCCAATAAAACGCAGTCTTCAGTTAGCGTTCCCCACAACATTTTCTATGTGTTCCTTCCAATTTAAGTTGTTCGTAATTGTAATTCCTAGGTATTCAGTTGAATTTACCGCCATTAGATTAGACTGATTTATCGTGTAAGAGAGGTTTAACGAATTCCTTTTACCACTCATGTGAATGACGTCACACTTTTCGTTATTTACGTTCAACTGCCAATTTTCGCACAATTTAGATACATTTTCTAAATAGTTTTTCAGTTTGTTATGATCTTCTGATTGCTTTATTAGTCGATAAACGACAGCGTCGTCTGCAAACTTGTGAATAAAGAGCTAGTTGTGTTTCACAAGAACGCTGTTTTCTAAATCCAAGTTGATTGTGTGGCAATAGACCGCTTCCTCAGAGGTAATTCATAATGTTCGAACACAATATATGTCCAAAAATGCTGCTGCATGTCGACGTTAACGATGTGGGCCTGTAATTTAGTGGAGTACTCCTACTGCCTTTCTTGAATACTGATCTGACCTGGGCAACTTTCCAGTATTTGGGTACGGATCTCGGGAGTATTTCGTCTACGACCGGTAAGATCCTTAAAATGAGCAACGCTTTTCACCCTTTCGCATGTGCTTTACTTTTAGATATTAAAGTACAGAACTCTACAAATGGCACCAAGGAAGTGTCGCATGAGAAGTAACGCATGAGGAAGCAGTATGTTCGTCCCATACCGCTGTGCCGCCAGAGCTCCCTCCAGTCACTAGCAGCTGTGGCCTGAAGTCATACCAAAAGGCTCCCACACCGCAGCGCAAGGAATAACACCGCTGTCTCTCTCATTGGAAGGTCGCCGTCATACTCGCAGACGACGGTCATTCGGGGTAGTGTGGAACCATCATCGCTGAATACAATACGACGTCATTCATCTGCAATTCATTGTTCCCGATCACGGCACCAGTTCAAACCCAGCCAGCCGTTTGTGTTGTGGTGTTACAGACAGCGAGCACGGAACGGTAATTCCCCAGTCTGGCTGCTTCTATTTTCCGGCCAGTGGTTCGGGATGATACAGAATGTTGCATGAAGTCCATTACTCGTTCTCAGATGGCAGGGTTTCGATGTGCCTGATGCACAATATGGCGATCCATCCTTGTGTTGGTCAGATGGGTTCGATCAGTCTTGACGACAAGTACTCCTGGTCTTCCTATGCAGCCCACTATCCCATCACATCTGGATACTGCAAAATTATACCAGCTGGGCAAATGGAGAGCCACAATGACACCCTTTTCAAAGCTGTCAGATACTGATAACATTGTGTCACTCAAATAAGCGGCATCTCTTTGTCCTCTGTGATCATTCAGCATCTGACACCGTTCACGCCTCTTATGTGCCCTAACAGAATTGGTAACTACATCAAACACGAACAACATAAACGCACTCCTGACTTTCACGGAAAATTGAATCTGGAATGATTGACGTACCCTCCAAAGCCACAAAAAATTGAAGCTCCAATCATTTACGTACCCTCCAATGCTGAGTACGGTGCATTGATATCCTGTATTCTGTGAGTTTTTATATATATATATATATATATATATATATATATATATATATATATTTTCGTCAGGCAATGTGTATCTGCTTTCCTTTTATTTCTCGTACGGGGATATGAAGGATCAAATGGTTCAAAGCACTGTGGGACTTAACATCTGAGGTCATCAGTCCCCTAGAACTTAGAACTAGTTAAACCAAACTAACCTACGGACATCACACACATCCATGTCCGAGCAGCATTCGAACCTGCGACCATAGCGGTCGCGCGGATCCTGACTGAAGCGCCTAGAGCCGCTCGGCCACATCGGCCGGCGATATGAAGGTACTACCGTTCTGGCCGAGGCAGTGAAAAAAATTTACTGGACAATCCTACCTTATGATGAGTTACTACATAGTGTGTTCGGGAAACTCCCGTCATAAATTTGGGGGACCTCGAGAGGGAAGAGAGTACATAGTATTTTGAGTAGGAACCCTCGTCCAAAAACTACCGTTTCCGTTCTACGATGGTTTCGATTCAAATATTTATTCGTGTACTTCAGCTTGAGGAATTTAATTAATCATGGCGAAGTACAATCACTAAGTAACAATTTCAAAAGGAAACATAACGAATACGTGTTTACAGTATTCCAGTACAAAGAAAACTTTACGTACAGAATAATACTGATGCATTACAATAGCGGCTCGATTTGGAGACCACCGACGTTGTTACAGACATTCTACCTAAGAAGCATTTTCTGGTACACACTCTCCATCCCACGTGTTGTCTCTTCCGTTTCTAGTGCAACGGCCAGAACTCCTGCCAGCAGGTCTTCCCCTGTAAAGATTTTTTTAAAATTACCGCTACCAGTCACAAACTTTGTCAACTATTGTATTACTTATTTATTTAGTGACATGTTTCGAGAGTTATACCTCATCTTAAGGCTAAATGGCATTACAAAAACAACTTTAGAATAAGGTCATACTGATGTTACATAGTCTTTTCGTAAACGTTCTTCTGGCCCCAAGAACGAAGATGACCACAACCTGTCCTATCTATAGGTTGTGTGATTTGGCAGATCAAATGCGCGGATTATACTCATTACCTTCCTTTTTTACTAAATTCGTTACCTTGGCTAACAGGCGACATGGTTAAATAGTACACGTGACGGTCTATTTGCTCTCAGAAATGAGTATCGTAGTCATTGTGGAATTTGTGGAGACCGTCGGTGATCAAGTCGCCGTATTTCCTTAGAAAACGAAGACCTTGCTAAGGAAGTTGTTGATGTCTTAAAATAATCCCGTAAAAAACCGATAGATTGTGTAAGTTACTTAATTCGATGTACGACGTCTAACGAATTGGTAAATATTGGCTGCGAATTCAATAAATGATGTAAAATATATCATTTGAATACACTGAAGTAATAAACATAACTTTGTTACCAGATACGTTCAAACAGTTAAAGTAAAGACACCTTCTCGAAATAAACCAGATGAAGATATTATATTATTTTTGGTTCGAAATGAACTGTGACATCATCTGTTACAACAGCAGTCATTCTTCTCGGAATATCGTGCTTAGGAGTATCTGTACTTGCGCGTTCTGAAAGTTCTCTGATAAAATCTGACACGACTTCATTAATTTTTTCTTCTTTAAGGACAGTTTCGCAAACGACACTGATGTTCACACTAATGAGATGACAGAAGGACACGTCATTCAAGGCCTCAGCGTGATAAATTACGGGGTCAGAACTCTCTTTAACCTTGTACAGCGTGTGGCGCTCAGCTCTAACCTTACAGACTGAAACGTTCACCATCTCATTATAAATACATTATACTATTCAGGTTGTAGGTCTAAATCAAGAGTAGGCATTGCTAGACATTTTGTGCCTGGGACTAATAAAGTCTTTCATCAACGAGAAGGATAACGAATTTGAGAGTACTGTGAAAGTTAGAAAAAAGGTTTAAGAGGGCAAGCCATTGTATACGAATGCGCACATTATTTAAACTCTACCTAAAATAAAGCTAAGTACAGTAGCCATTGACTGGTTATATGTACACAAATAGAATTGTCTTCACTTTATTTCATAATCTGCCGCAGAGGAATAGTGTTTTGAATACATAATCATGCAGGGCTTGGATTAAAATGCATAAACAAAATCGATAGCCAGAGATAAAACCTTTAAACGACTAGGGGTCGTGGGAAATCAAATCCACCCTGCATGTCCACTCAGATTGAAGCCTCTGGAGAATAAATACGAGACGAAACCGGTCACTTATCTGCCTTTCATTGGTGTCACTTCCAACAAGATTCGACATACGTTTCCTTTTTTAAGGTTCTTTTGCTGACAAGACTACAACCATTTACATGTGCAGGTAAGTATTCGTATTTCAGGCTTATAAGATCACTCATAGTTAAAAATCAACTTCTGTAAAGTTTGGAAGGTAGGAGACGAGATACTGGCAGAAGTAAAGCTGTGAGTACCGGGCGTGAGTCGTGCTTCGGTAGCTCAGTTGGTAGAGCACTTGCCCGCGAAAGGCAAAGGTCCCGAGTTCGAGTCTCGGTCGGGCACACAGTTTTAATCTGCCAGGAAGTTTCATATCAGCGCACACTCCGCTGCAGAGTGAAAATCTCATTCTGCAAAAACATTTAAGATAATAGAGGTGCCAAAACATTACAATACAGGACACAACACACGCCAGATTTTGAAAAACTTTTGTCACATAATGTGTGAAAAATAGGTGGTCTAGAATTAATTCTTAATTCTGATTCTGAAAATTACTTTCATTTTATTTTGTCACGTTAGAATTTTTGACTAATTAAAATCACGTATTTTGATGATTTGTAATAACTGTTATTTTTTTGCACATGCCAAAAATTCCACAAACAGTTCTCTTAGAAACAATATGAATACTCGGTTGCATGAAATTTTCAAACTTTCACTTTTTTTATTACCTCTGTCACTCTACAACATCCAACAAAAGTCAGATTTGACAATATTCTTGTAATTTGTGTGATTCTTATTCATTGTCAAGATACCATTAACAGACCCAAAGTCAGTCCATATAACTGTTTTTTTTTTTTTTCTAAAACTCATTCTACTCTTAAATTCGTGATCCTCCCCGTTCATGATAGACTTTATTAGTCCCAAGCACAAAGTGTCTCCAGTCTGGCCAAACCTTTACACTCCAATGGTTTTGCTGTGTCCAGCTACCCCACTCACATATAAACCAGGGCATTTTCATGTACACAGCTTGCTGTTCTAATAAAATTCCTCGAACTAAAAATAAAATAAAATAAACTTCATTCCATTACGAAAAAAGCCTATGCAAAAAAAGAAAACTAAGAAGAGTTTTGAAATCAGCTTAAAAAATTGTGTAAGGACATATATTTCAGTTGCAAGTATAGTTCCAATTCAGTTGTCCCCCTTTAGCTGGTATTGTGTGCTGGACATGAACATAATAGCCGATTCAGGCTGGATTTCAGTGGAACCTCACGTTAGGTAAAGGCAAATGATGTGTTCACACTAGACGGAACGTCGATACCATGTCAGAACGGCTCAGTGTTGGAAATGAGGCACCAGAGAACAGTTGTACCGGAAGAGGAGGCTTTCTACCGGCTTTGGCATACCAGTCCGGGGAGGAGGGGGGGGGGGGGGGATACACACACTCGAAACTAGTGATGCTTGATGATGATGTATATGTTGAATTTAGAGTGGTCAATAACAACATGGTCATCAGCGACCTTACTGGATATCAAGCTACATATTTCTTGGTTTGAACTATGTTCATTTTCAGAATTGTTGCGACGGTTCCCTATTGAAGTGGTAGTTAACAAATGTCATATATTATTGGATTATTCCGCTGGAGAAAGTACAGTAAGTAAGTGTCGATGGAGAGTCCTATTCACAACCTGGTGTGGCCAAGTGGTACATGGCCTGCGTTTCTGTCTTAGTCAACAGAAGTGCAAGTGTGATGAACATGCAGTTTTTTACTCTTTGGCATGAGAAAGACAGTTTTTTATAAGCTGATCAGTGTATACGAATACGAACTTGAGTGATACGTGGTCAGTGACTAGGTATCGGATCGTATGCATTTCAGTGTTTTTTTTTTTGTTTTTTTTGTCAGAGAATTTATTATTTTTTCTTTTCGGGAATGTGAAGGCGAGGAGGAATCCAACAATTTTCGACGATTATTACTGAAATCTTTGTTTCTCGAAAATCCCTTTACTTTCTTCCTGCAGCGGAAAGTCTCACGGAGCCTCCGATGGTAGTCGTCATATAATCAGGGGAAACAGATAGATCTTTCGCACTAAGTGTAGTAAATGAAAGCTATTTTGCTGTACACTGATGTTTGTCACCCAACGCACGATGGAAAGCAAGCCTGATTTACGTTTACAAACTAACGATTAATTTCAAGACTACCATGCGTACGATATCTTCGTGCGAAATATTGGAGCTGACAACTAATTACCTACAATGTTTCGGATCTTTATGTAAAAAATATTGCAAGAAGCTATACCCTGAGCAATATGGAACTAGTAATGTTAATAGAGTTTATTAATGGCCAAAGCAAGATTCATAACAAATGTTGTTGATTAAGGTCGTAAGGTCAGTTTAACACACCACTGGGATTCGAAAAAAGTAGAACCACGTTACGAAGTTTACGAAACATCAGAATTTATTTTGTCGACAAGATCTACAGGAGGTAAATAATTAATAGAAAAAACTGACATGAGTGAAAATAAACGATAATAGAATTTGTTTTCCTAATTAGTAAATATGTAATTGATATGAAAACAATTTTTATTAAGTCTGTTATCTGACCGATGATTGAGTATTTATTCTCAGTGTGGGAGTCCTAACAAGGTGGGACTGATAGAGGAAATAGGGGCGGTACGTAGAAGAGCAACGAGATTCGTGATGGAATAGTGTAGCTAGCGAGAAAGCTGTACTGCGACACTCATCCAGCTCCAGTTGCAGACCCTACTACAGGAGTTGTGCGTAACGATGTATTGCATTGATAGAACTCCGAGAACGAATGTCCCTAGAAGAGCCAACCAACATATAGCCCACTTCCATATACATCTTGCGAAAACACCATGAATGTAAAATTAGAGAGATTCGAGCTTACGAACAATCATGCTTCTCACGCAGCAGTCCGGCCTTGAACAGGGAAGGAGGCAACTGACACATTGCAGTGCGAAATAGAAATACCTTCACCACGCATCAGAAGATGACGTACCGAGTATAAATGTTGGTCTTGATGTATGCTGCTGCCATTATGGACCTATAAACGAATCAGAGCAACAAGGACAACTGATACTCAAGTCTAGCAGGGCATAGAAGGAGACGACTTTGTCGGTCTGCAGTTATACGCGCTCTCTATTTGGGTCTAGGGCCAAAAAGCTCTGCTATTTGGCTCTGGGTACATTTAGTCGCTGTCTGTTAACGTGCAGTACCAGGTGTACCTTTCAGCATCGTATTAACTTAACCAGTTTTCTGCGGATATCCGCTGCTAGATTCTGACAGTCTGTTGCACTAAATTAGCACCATTAGTAGCGGAATGCTGCTTCTGTTCCGTTCATTTCAACAAAAACACTAGTTACAAGTTCGGTAGATGGTGAGAGGTCGACGCACAAAACAAAATTCTGGCTGGGTGCGGTTAGGCAAAGAATGAACTCTGTAAACCTGGACGGCCGTGAATAAGGCCCAACCCATCATATTGCTATGAGAAATCCAACTGCAGTCGAACACCAAGCATAATCCAAGCTCGCAGTGTAGGTTATCAACTAGGTGGCAGCTCGCGCGTATTTTGTAAGCTTGTAGAGTACGACACTGATTGGCTGTCGCCGTGCAAGCAGCATTATCTCGCTCCAGAGACCACGGGATCGCTCCACGCGACGAGACGCGGCGGTGGACGGCACGTCTCTGAAACGTTGCTGTGTAGTCGCTGTCTGCCGTGCTTTGTGGCGCGGCCGGTTCTAGAGGCAAATAATCTCGCTAGCTGAGCCGCTGGTTACAGAAATCGCGTTGTTAACCAACGATGCTGTTTTCTGCAGAAAAGTAACTTCTCTGGATGTTGGTGTGGGATTAGGGCGAAGCACCTAAGAACGGCCAGTCCAAATTTATGCAGATTTAGTACACATACCGAAGTGCGGTTTGGACAATGGGGCGAATTTTCTGACAGATACAACTAGTATTTGACGTTTATAGCTGCCGAGTATGACAGCGAGTTTTTTAATGGAACTACACACGTTTTCTTCTATGGTACTGGAAAGAGCCTTAAAAAGCAATTTAGAGACATCACATGCCTGTAACGTGGTCAAATAGTAACTTGGAAACAGCGCTGCAAACCGCTACAGGTGGCTTCCAGAGAATGTACATAGAGATGTAAAGACGGTGGCGTGACAATTGCTGAGCTGCGTGAAGTCCTCTGGTACATAACAGAATGGAAATGGAGCTTTCACAGGAGAATCTAGAATGGAAAAGCGAAGTGGGACGGAAACATGCAATTTAGCTAGAAAACTAATGAGCAACTGGAGTAAACATAGCTGTGATGTCTAGGGAATAGCAACTGTGGTTTCAATTAATGAAATGTTGCCCGACAGAACCGTGCACCAGCTATACTGGAACCATCGTGGGAAGCAGTCATACATGCCTCTGATTGTGAGTGAAGTCTCTCTATGAGGGATGCCGTAACAAGACAGGAGGCCACAACGTCTTAGAGGTTACGGTGAGACGGGAAGCGGAGCGCCGCCCGCGCGCACCTACACTGCCGACGGGGGTAGGCTACGCCCGATGGACCGGCGTGTAACACACGACACCTCGGGGCAACCACTCCAAACGCTACGAACAGCTTGGAAGGCCGAGGGCAAACAATCAAACATATAATTCGTGCATAATAGTCATAGAACATATGAAAATACTCAGACCGAGACAAGAAACTCAATGTGAACATGGCCCCAAAAAGCTTAGGTATAACAACAAGAATTTTACAATACGAATTACTAAAAGGATTAACCACGTAGTCCTACAATAAAATATAACAAGTTAATGTAATAACCAGGAAATCGCACGGTACTCAGACACATTAAGTGGCTTAAAAGACTGAAACAACTACAATAGTATTTATATTTTTAACTAGTATTTATAAGTAGTGTTAAGTAGTGTTTATAATAATAAATATTAGTTTTCTTGAAAGGACCAAAATCTCACCAGAATTATAGAACTTAATTACCCAAATGAACCAAGATTCACTGGACCCCTAGCGTTTGCTTACTGCACCCGCAGGCAGTTTTGTAGTCGCTACATCAGTCAGGAAAGCAACAAATTCTAACACAAATAAGACTCAATTTCGACGTCAGCGGCCACTAACAAACGTGGTGGCCTAGAACATATAAAAGTTAATTTCAGGCGCAACTGACAAAATGAGCAGACACTGAGCAAGTTGTAATTAAAAGAAATTTTAAAACACAGGAATATGACACTTAGATAATTTCAAACAGAGGCACCCAAGGGTGAATTTAACACTTGACACAGAATGATGGAGGACCACAGGCAACCCATCATAGTGGAAGCAACTTCAACATGGAAGCACACGTGGCAATCAAGTAACAAAGACCTTACCCCCAAAGGACAGAACAGACGGCACCAAAAAATGAACAGCACTCCAACACCCACATCAGCAGATGTGCCTGCTTAATCCAGGGTAAGCCGGCTGCGTAGACATTGGGCCCAAGCTTTGCCGACCAATACCGTTCTATCGACCACCGGCCGCTTAGACAATCGTGCTCCCCTTACCTCTGTGAACAGCCCATCGTCCATCACATGTGCCTCTTTCTGTCTTTCTCTCTCGCCGACTGCGACCGACTGCCTGCCATTGTGGTCAACAAGCTGCTCCAAGGAACTGCAACCAAAGACTCAACTAATAGCCGACCGAAGCGCCACCCGGCGACTATACAGAGCCGGATACTTCGCAAATCTCTTGACGAGGCTGTGGGAGGCTTTCAAGACGAAGCGTGGTGGGAAGACGTCCGAAATGGTGTTTCAGCTCCGTGGCGACGCCATAGTACATTCTGCACAGGACAAGTCACGCATGCTGCTTCTTAATCCCATCAAATTTTGCGTCATCTCCTGCATTCTCCTGACGTGGGAACCAGTAATATCTTTCTTTATTCTACGATGATGATACAATTGCGTAGCGAGGTTTTTCAAGGTGTCGAAGAGATGAATTTCGAGATGGATGGTTCCATGAACAGCCAAAACAAGGACTTAAAGAAGCAATGTCTGTGAGAAGAAAGAATACCTTGCTCTTCCCTAGTTCGTCCCAGCCCATCCAGAGGTTAAATCGATGTGAACCAAAACGAGAAAATCCACAGAATGGAAGAAAAAAGGTGTATTGTCACCTAAGGCACTATAAATCTGTAAATAACCGTATATTCATCGAGCCAGATCTAGCGTAATCTAATTATCGTACCAATAACATATATCAAGAATGGTTTCTGTGGGTCGACGGCTCGATGACAAATGGCTAGGTATTCACCCTCAGAGATCAAGATGACGGTTCCAACATCTACTGTCTATCCAATCTTCCGCTTTTTATGTTTTTTTCGTTATAAACTATCAAACAATTCATTTATATTTTCATTTCACGAGTTATTTAATTTTAAAAATATAAAAAGCTGCTTCTACAAAAAAAAGGAAAAAAGAGTAAAAGAAATTGCCTGTTTCCATGTCTAGGACACGGGCAACGGTGTGTGGACGCGGGCCCATACATATTGAGTTGCAGGCCATGCCTAGTGAAACCCAGTATACTAATAGGTTCAGCTGGCACCACTGCAATGCGACCCATGCCCTCTGCCATCAGTGCCTTCTCCAGCCCCATGTTAAGACGTCTAAAAGCCGCATTAAGGTGAGGCCGCTTTGGCTTCTCAAACATCGAAGGACAGACGCTGTGGTTAAGAGGCCAGAAACGACCCGCTTTGAGAGATTAAGCTGTGGGTCAGATAGCTGTCAGCAAGTGAAAAAAAAAAAGAAATAGACATGTAACAAGGCGTCTACAGGGTGTTACAAAAAGGTACGGACAAACTTTCAGGAAACATTTCTCACACCCAAATAAAGAAAATATGTTATGTGGACATTGTAAGTAGGCTCTTTAGGTTTTTTTATTGGTAACGCCACGTAGCGCTCTGTATGAAAGTCACTGACTGTGCGGTGTGCAGTCTGTGGCTGGTTTGCATTGTTGTTGGCTATTGTAGTGTTGGACAGTTGGCTGTTAACAGCGCGTAGCGTTGCGCAGTTGGAGGTGAGCCGCCAGCAGTGGTGGATGTGGGGAGAGAAATGGCGGAGTTTTCAGAGCGGATGATCTGGACGTGTGTCCATCAGAAACAGTACATTTGTAAGAATGGATGTCATGAACAGCTATGTATATTATGACTTTTGAACACTATTAAGGTAAATACATTTTTTGTTCTCTAACAAAATCTTTCATTTGCTAACTATGCCTATCAGTAGTTAGTGCCTTCAGTAGTTTGAATCTTTTATTTAGCTGGCAGTAGTGGCGCTCGCTGTATTGCAGTAGTTCGAGTAACGAAGATTTTTGTCAGGTAAGTGATTTGTGAAAGATATAGGTTAATGTTAGTCAGGGCCATTCTTTTGTAGGGATTATTGAAAGTCAGACTGGGTTGCGATAAAAACATTGTGTATCAGTTTAAGCACAGTCATGTATAATTTTTCTATGGGGACGTTTCACCATGTGTCCGGAAACGCTTAATTTCCATGTTAGAGCTCATTTTAGTTTCGTCAGTATGTACTGTACTTCCTCGATTCACCGCCAGTTGGCCCAATTGAAGGAAGGTAATGTTGACTTCGGTGCTTGTGTTGGCATGCGACCCATTGCTCCACAGTACTAGCATCAAGCACATCAGTACGTAGCATCAACAGGTTAGTGTTCATCACGAACGTGGTTTTGCAGTCAGTGCAATGCGGAGTTGGCAGATGCCCATTTGACGTATGGATTAGCACGGGGCAATAGCCGTGGCGCGGTACGTTTCTATCGAGACAGATTTCCAGAACGAAGGTGTCCCGACAGGAAGACGTTCGAAGCAATTGATCGGCGTCTTAGGGAGCACGGAACATTCCAGCCTATGACTCGCGACTGGGGGAGACCTAGAAAGACGAGGACACCTGCAATGGACGAGGCAATTCTTAGTGCAGTTGACGATAACCCTAATGTCAGCGTCAGAGAAGTTGCTGCTGTACAAGGTAACGTTGACCACGTCACTGTATGGAGAGTGGTACGGGAGAACCAGTTGTTTCCGTACCATGTACAGCGTGTGCAGGCACTATCAGCCGCTGATTGGCCTCCATGGGTACACTTCTGGGAATGGTTCATGTTGTGACTTGGCAAGACAGCCAAGTCACTATGAGGTGAAGCCGAAAGGCACGCGCTTAAGCCCACGCAGGCTGGCGTGAGGTCTGGAACAGTTAAGGGAATTAATAGTAGCAAATAAAGTACGTAGTTGATGCAATACTTAACTTTAATCCATAAGTGGTGTACATCGGTCTGACGGTACAGGCATCACGAGTTAAATATCTATTGATAATGGCGCCTTGCTAGGTCGTAGCAAATGACGTAGCTGAAGGCTATGCTAACTATCGTCTCGGCAATTGAGAGCGTATTTGTCAGTGTAGCATCGCTAGCGAAGTCGGCTGTACAACTGGGGCGAGTGCTAGGACGACTCTTTAGACCTGCCGTGTGGTGGCGCTCGGTCTGCAATCACTGACAGTGGCGACACGCGGGTCCGACGTATACTAATGGACCGCGGCCGATTTAAAGGCTACCACCTAGCAAGTGTGGTGTCTGGCGGTGACACCACAGTTCATCCAACAATGTGTCAATCCTCATTTCAGTGCAAATGTTCTCTTTACGGATGTGGCTTCATTCCAACGTGATCAAATTGTAAATTTTCACAATCAACATGTGTGGGCTGACGAGAATCCGCACGCAATTGTGCAATCACGTCATCAACACAGATTTTCTGTGAACGTTTGGGCAGGCATTGTTGGTGATGTCTCGATTCGGCCCCATGTTCTTCCACCTACGCTCAGTGGAGCACATTATCATGATTTCATACGGGATACTCTACCTGTGCTGCTAGAACATGTGCCTTTACAAGTACGACACAACATGTGGTTCATGCACGATGGAGCTCCTGCACATTTCAGTCGAAGTGTTCGTACGCTTCTCAACAACACATTCGGTGACCGATGGATTGGTAGAGGCGGACCAATTCCATGGCCTCCACGCTCTCCTGACCTCAACCCTCTTGACTTTCATTTATGGGGGCATTTGAAAGCTCTTGTCTACGCAACCCCGGTACCAAATGTAGAGACTCTTCGTGCTCGTATTGTGGACGGCTATGATACAATACGCCATTCTCCAGGGCTGCATCAGCGCATGAGGGATTCCGTGCTACGGAGGATGGATGCATGTATCCTCGCTAACGGAGGACATTTTGAACATTTCCTGTAACAAAGTGTTTGAAGTCACGCTGGCACGTTCTGTTGCTGTGTGTTTCCATTCCATGATTAATGTGATTTGAAGAGAAGTAATAAAATGAGCTCTAACATGGAAAGTAAGCGTTCCCGAACACATGTCCGCATAACATATTTTCTTTGTTTGTGTGTGAGGAATGTTTCCTGAAAGTTTGGCCGTACCTTTTCGTAACACACTGTATAATTAGAAATGTGTCGCAATGAAAGGCGAATATATAGACGAGTTTCATGGTCGCAGCAATTAAATCTTTGTGACTACCTGTGTTGCATGACGTCGAGCTCCGTGACCTTTGGATGGCCACTGCGCAACCCGACGCCCTCCCGCAACTGGTCGGGTGCCAACTGGTCGCCGAGGGCCGCGCCGGAAATGCCTGTCGCGGAGCCGCGATGATCTTCGCTTCCGCGCCCGCGACGCCGCGCCACTCCCACTATCTGGCGCCTGGCACGCGGCCACGATGCGTCCCACCGCCGCCTACTGGCGCCACGCGCCCAGCCATCACAGCCGCCTTCCAGTGACACACGTCCTCCTGCCTGCACCGACAGGTCCACGCCCACACCAGCCACTCCCTGGCTGCATGTCACACCAGCGCACTTCATTTACGCTAACAAGTCTATCTCTCTGACGTCGATCTGTTGTAGAATTTCAGAACATGTTTTTTGCTCGCGTATCATGTCGTTTCTGCAAACCCAGAATCTACTCTGTAGGAATTAACAGCGATCGTGTGAGACCCAACTCGCTTTATTTGTTCATGAGACCCAGAAAATATTAGATACAGGCTCCCAGGTAGATGCCATTTTCCTTGACTTCCGCAAGGCGTTCCATGCAGTTCCGCACTGTCGCCTGATAAAGTAAGGGCCTACGGAATATTAGACCAGCTGTGTGGCTGGATTGAAGACTTTTTAGCAAACAGAACACAGCATGTTGTTCTCAATGGAGAGACGTCTACAGACGTTAAAGTAACCTCTGGCGTGCAACAGGGGAGTGTTATGGGACCATTGCTTTTCACAATATATATAAATGACCTAGTAGATAGTGTCGAAAGTTCCATGCGGCTTTTCGCGGATGATGCTGTTGTACACAGAGAAGTTGCAGCATTAGAAAATTTCTGCGAAATGCAAGAAGATCTGCAGCGGATAGGCACTTGGTGCAGGGAGTGGCAACTGACCCTTAACATAGACAAATGTAACGTATTGCCAATACATAGAAAGAAGGATTCTTTATTGTATGATTATAAGATAGCGGAACAAACACTGGTAGCAGTTACTTCTGTAAAATATCTGGGAGTATGCGTGCGGAACGATTTGAAGTGGAATGATCATATAAAATTAATTGTTGGTAAGGCGGGTGCCAGATTGAGATTTCATTGGGACAATCCTTAGAAAATGTAGTACATCAACAAAGGAGGTGGCTTACAAAACACTCGTTCGATCTATACTTGACTATTGCTTATCAGTGTGGGATCCGTACCAGGTCGGATTGACAGAGGAGATAGAGAAGATCCAAAGAAGAGCGGCGCGTTTCGTCACAGGGTTATTTGGCAAGCGTGATAGAGTTACGGAGAAGTTTAGCAAACTCAAGTGGCAGACTCTGCAAGAGAGGCGTTCTGCATCGCGGTGTAGCTTGCTGTACAGGTTTCGAGAGGGTGCGTTTCTGGATGAGGTATCGAATATATTGCTTCCCCCTACTTATACCTCCCGAGGAGATCACGAATGTAAAATTAGAGAGATTCGAGCGCGCACGGAGGCTTTTCGGCAGTCGTTCTTCCCGCGAACCATACGCGACTGGAACAGGAAAGGGAGGTAATGACAGTGGCACGTTAAGTGCCCTCCGCCACACACCGTTGGGTGGCTTGCGGAGTATAAATGTAGATGTAGATGTAGAAGTGCCAAAGATCAAATATGCACTATCTGATCGTAGGCCTCCAGACATTCATTGGTCGACATTGATGTAGCTTGTGTCCACCCTTCACCTTTATGACGGCCTGAACCCTGCTAGGGACACTTTCTATGAAGTGACTGAATGTCTGGGGGGCAGTGTGCATCGACGCGCTGATACCGTCATTATCTCCGAGCTCTTCCGCTGCTTATGCAATAGGCAACACTGTGAATGTGTTCATATCCTTCGGCATTTAGCGTTTTCGCGAGTATGATATGTTACCACATCTCAATCCCAAACAACACCCTCATACCGTAACATCACCTCCTCTGTACTTCATTGCTGGCACTACACATGATGGTAGGTAACGTTCTCCAGACATTCACTAAACCCAAACCCTTCCATCGAACTGCTGCAGGGTATATAGTGATTCATCGTTCCAGTCATCCATTGTCCAGTGACATCAGACTGACTTTTTTTGAGTCATCACTCTTCTAACTGGATCGAGGATACTCCCCACAAACTCCTACCTGGGCCAATTTTTACATCTCACAGTAGCAACTGCAAACTACGTCCTCAATTATATACAGGATGTATTCCAATTTCTGTCTTCCTCTATAGTCTTTACCCTCCACAGCTCCTTCTATTACCATGCAAATTATTCCCTGACGTCTTAACCGATGTCCTAACACTCTGTCTCTTCTTCTTGTCAGGGTTTTCGATATATTCGTTTTCTTGATTCTCGGGAGAACCTCATCATTCCTTACTTTGTCACGTCACCTAATTCTCAACATTCTTCTCTAACTCTACATCTCAAATACTTCGATTCCCTTCTGTTCCTGTTTCTCCACCGTCCATCCTTCATTACCATTCAATGCTGTGCTCCAGAAACACATTTTCAGAAATTTCTTCCTCAAATTAAGAGCCATATTTGATATTATTAGATATCTCTTGTCCAGGAATGCCTTTTTGCCAGTGCTAGTCTGCTTTTTATGTCCTCCTTACTCCGTCCATCGTGTTATTTTGCTGCCTAGGTAGCAGAATTCCTTAACTTCGTCTGATGTTAAGTTTCTCGCTCTTCTCATTTGTGCTACTTCTCGTTTTCATCCTTCTTCGATTTACTCTCAAATCATATTCTGTATTATTAGACTGTTCATTGCATTCAACAAATCCTGCAATTCTTCTTCACTTGCATTCAGGAAGCAATGTCATCAGCGAATCATATTATTGACATCGTTTCACCTTGAATTTTGATCCCACTCTTGAACCTTTCAGTTTATTTCCGTTATTGCTTCTTCGATGTATAGACTGAAAAGTAGGGGTGAAGACTACAGCCCTCTCTTACACCCGCTTTAACTCTTTGATGCACAGATTTTATGTTTAATTAATTTTTTAATAAAACATGCATTTTCTATGTCTGGTGGGGTTGCTAATAAAGGAAAACATGAATTAAAATTTTTTATTGTATTGATTTTGGTTTTAGATGGTGGTATATATAATATACCACCATGCCACTTAGGGCCGTACCTAAAGTTTTTGAGATATCTTGGTTTGTGCTTGTAACTCACCTTTAAATTCTACTCTAAGCAGTAATAATTAGTATAATTAATGTAAAATAATTTTATTTCTGGCAATTGGTCATTTACAATACAAAATCAAATTACAAACCTTACAAATAAAATATGTTTCTTATTCCTTTTTGTGAAAATCTTGAAAGCACCTTTTTGTTTTGCTAAGGCACAAAGGCACTTTGCATTCAGCGCACATCCAGAAAGTGCGCACTTGCTTCTTTTTTGTACTGCATTTCGCACAACGTCTGGCGGTAGTACGCTCTGGCTGGTGGGATGAATTGTCGAGACGCTGGCGTGAGGAAACATATGGCTTGTTTTTCTTTACGTGGACTTGACTCTCATGAAGTCTAGATGGCCTCAATGGTGTTTTCTGGGTTACTAAGCTTTGCAGGATACTCATCCTGAAGACTTTGGCAGTCATTTTTTCTCTATCGCCTAGTTCCTTCCAAATTATATAGCTGTTGACGATACTGACATCAAGCAGGTGAAAGAATATTCGGTGCCACCACTTTTTACTTCTCCGGCTTATTTCATATGATTTTTTCAGTTGGTCGAACTTGTCGACATTGTTCATGTGTGCATTGTAATCCATCACTGCTTGAGGACAAGGTAGCTCTATGCGTGAACCATCTCTTTCACGGCGAGTCACTGTAGTAACTTCAGGACTGTGAAAATTTGAAAGGAGATGAACAGCTCTCTTATCTTTCCACTTCAAGTAGAGGATGCCACAGTTGCTGACCCTCCAGTCAAATTCACCTCTGCTTAATTCTTTGTCTGTTTTTAATTTGGGTAAATGTTTCCTTGTTGGTTGAACTGTCCCACAGGCATATATGTTTCTCTGCTGTAAACCAGCCAACAAGTTATAGCTATTGAAATAGTTGTCGAAATAAAGATAATGGCCTTTATTTACGAGTTCAGAGGACAAACTCAGCACTACATGCTCCCCAAGGCCTGTTTGCACTGTGTCACCTACTTTTCCGGTGTAAATATCAAATTTCAAGTTGTAAGAGGTCTTGTCACACAGCATCCACACTTTGTAACCACGCTTTATGGGTTTATCTCTCATGTATTGTTTCATACTGTTGCGGCCTTTGAATTTGATCATTGACTCATCAATTGCTAGGTGTTTGCTGGGTTGGTAACACTTGGAAAAAGATTCAGATAGTATCTTGATCACTGGTCGCAGCTTGTACAGTTTGTCATAACCTGGGTGTCCTTTTTCTGGATGCAATGTGTTATCATTCAGATGAATGTTCCTCAGTAACCATCCAAACCGATTTACTGCCATCAGAGATGCAATATAACGATCATGAAGTTCTGGGGCACTAGACCA
Organism: Schistocerca serialis cubense; assembly: GCF_023864345.2. Lineage (NCBI taxonomy): Eukaryota > Metazoa > Arthropoda > Insecta > Orthoptera > Acrididae > Schistocerca > Schistocerca serialis. Next base: position 373,007,312 of record NC_064643.1, on the reverse strand, counting down.
GTAGTCTCTGTATGCTGGCATACGCTTTATACCCATCAAAATGTTGATTCCCAGGAAAGTTCGTATTTCATTGTCAGTTGTTGGAGTGAAAGACTTGCCAGATTGCGTCGCATATAAATTTGTTTGGAAAACGATTAGCTGAACTAGCTCTTTTGGAAATATTTTTTCGAATATATCGATAGGTTCTGGATCATCAATGTCCCTAATAAAAGCACTTGGTCCTGATTCACTGTCGAACTGCATTCCTGAGGTAGCATTGAATTGTTGTCCCCAAGTTGGCGCTGTGTCAGCAGCGCGTTTTGGCGGAGTGGACTCACTTTCTTCCTCGCTCTCTGAAACTTCGCCTTCAGACGACACAATAGCCTCCGCAACAATGCTTGCTTCATAATCAGATTCGTCATCTGTGGTGTCAACAGTGGAATCCTCGTCTGATGGAATTTCACACAATAATCGTTCGATTTCTTCATCTCGTAAGCCTCTTCTTGACATTTTCATTTTCAAACAACAGCCTGAATCCAAGTAAAGAATACGTAAGCAAAACAAAATGGAGAAAGAGCTAAAATAAGTCACAACACAATTAAAAACTAAACTTTGTAGCGGAGGATTTCGAATTTTATACTAGGAAACGAAATGCAATAGAATACTGCTACATGCACGGTGGTACAAATAATATACCACCAAAATAAATTGTATATAAATAACGGAAGATTGTGCATATGAATGTATACATGGGTTCATACCGTAGCTGTGACGTCCAAGATATGGAAAAAACACAGGCGCAACAAGAAATTCGTTATAAACCACTATTCACACGCAAAAACCATGCACAACTCAGCACGCAGCTTTCACAGTTGTAATCTATGCAATTCTTGGCGGGAACTGATTCCTTATAGGCAGTGAGTGCCATCTGTCTGATAAGTAGAGAACTAGGTGAGCATATTAGAGTGGTGGTCGTGCAGTTAAACCACTGTGCAAAGAGCCAAGAAAATTTTCAAAAGGTGGTATACTATGTATACCACCGTGCTCCAAAGAGTTAATCCGAGTATTTTGTTCTTCGTCGTCCACTCTTATTATACCCTCTTGGCTCTTGTACATATTATATATTACTCGTCTATCACTATAGCATACCCTTACTTTTCTCAGATTTTCGAACATCTTGCATCATCTTACATTGTCGAACGCTTTTTCCAGGTCTACCGATCCTATTAACGTATATTGATTTTTCTTCAGTCTTGTTTCTATTATGAACCACAATGTCAGAACTGCCTCTTTGGTGTCTTTTCCTTTCCTGAAGTTAAACTGATCATCTAACAGATACTCAATTTTTTCCGTTCTTCTGTGTATTATCCTTGTAAGCAACTTGATACATGAGGTGTTAACCTAATTGTACAATAATCCTCCCACTGTCACTCTTGCTGTCTTCAGAGTTGTGTGGATTATGCTTTTCGGAAGTCTGATGGTATGCCGCCAGACTCATACATTCTACACACCAGCTTGAGCAATCGTTTTGTTAACACTTCCACTGATGATTTCAGTAATTCCGATTTCAAAAATTCAGCCTTAAGCATCGCTTAGCATTGGCTAAAGAAATTTGTGGCTTATGAGGAACTGCTTGTCTGCTGTACACTAACTCCCTAGGGACAGTCTTTTTGCTAGCTACACTGTTATGGCACAAAATAGTAATGGGTTAAAAATTAGAAAATTTTATTAACACTCATTCACCTTAGTACAAGCAAAGAGCGGTCACGCCAGAGGCAGAGACAGAACCAGGAAATAAGCGGTATGTTGCAAATGGGAGAGACCTCGGCACGTTACAACACGGCGCCGAGGGATAGAGGAAAAGCTCAGCAGAAAATAGCGTGGGACAGAAAACCAAAGGAAACGTGCAGATTCGTTAATTCGTAAGAGATGTCGAAAGGAACTGTACCTGTTAAGGAAATGTAGCAGAATAAGAAGGACACGAAGGCTCAAGATAGCTCCCTTTAAATACTCGAGCTCTCCAGCTCTCAAGGGGCTGATGGTTGGGATCGATGGCATTCTCAGTAATTGCACTCGATTCTATGGTTACGATACTGAAGCGATTCTATTTGCTACAGAACAGTCTACGGACCAGCCGAAAATGTACCTGACATGGCGGTCTTCGCCTTATGAATTTCTTACTACATCCGTCTACCATTGTTGATGAAGAAGCTGTCTTCCGACAACATCGCATTGAGGAGTGCTGACAGCACCGAATTTCAGCGGGGAAACAGGCAGCAGGGCCTCGAGGGCTCCACGTTCCAGTTGAATACCTGGGCGCCCTGGATGCTGAAAGCAGGAAGGAGAACGACCGACCACACAACTTCCGACAACACCACATCGCGGATGGTCATCAAGTGTCAACACAAAATACGCAGTGAGATCGAGCACACTCCAGTAGCTGGTACGATACCACTATGCTGGACCATAGCCGCTTCTTTTTATATAGGATGACGCCCCTCCACGCCCACACCGACGTGGTGACCAAACCAAAAGCTGTACTGTCACCTCCGCATAACATGTTAGTTTTCGAATCAGAAGTCACAGGATGCGGGCTGTGATGTTGCACATGCGTCTGGGTAGGATAACTCATTGACATAGTCCATCAGGAGACAGAGAGTGGACGAAAGCGATCGAAGGGTATCGGTTTGTAAGAGCAGAGGGAAAAAGCGCCAAGGCAAGCACCAAGGGAAGAAAAGTAGGACGGGTGGTAAGGGAAGTAGCTGCTTGCTAGCTGCGACAGTGCATGCAAGTTGAGGTTATGTTCATGCGAGGTTCAAATGGTTCAAATGGCTCTGAGCACTATGCGACTTAACTTCTGAGGTCATCAGTCGCCTAGAACGTAGAACTAATTAAACCTAACTAACCTAAGGACATCACACACATCCAAGCCCGAGGCAGGATTCGAACCGGCGACCGTAGCGGTCGCTCGGTTCCAGACTGAAGCACCTAGAACCGCACGGCCACTCCAGCCGGCTTAGTGCGAGGTATCGTGCATCGTTTCCTTTGTCGCTGCGGGTGATCGTTGTAGATGGGTCAGTCCGGGCGCTGCAGCTGGGCTCCTTTGAATGTGACAGTCCGAGGTCGTCATACATTAGTGGGCGATCGGCCGTAGATCAGATCACAATGTAGGGTGTGTGTGTGTGGCTGGTTCACGTCTTGTGTACAGTGCGGCTTCCCTGCGATTGCCTGTTTTTCGGCGAGTCGAGCATCTAAGGTTGCCAGTAGTAGCTGTGTTGCAGGGGCTCGCCAGTACTGTTGTTTTTGTGTGCTATGGGCCATAGATGTTTAGTTCCTTGCTAATATCTATCCTTCGATCTATGGTTGTTGTTGTTGTTGTGGTCTTCAGTCCTGAGACTGGTTTGATGCAGCTCTCCATGCTACTCCGATCTATGGTTGTGGTCGTAATTTCCCAGAAAATAATAAATGGATTATGCGAGTGTCTCGTGCATCTGTACAGTCGTGTGGAGAGTTTTTGGAATACTTGCAAGAGGGTATCTGGCCGATATTCCCGGTGAGGATCGGCGGTGCGTGCGTAACGCGGAGCATCTGGACCACATCCGCGCGGGCAGCGAGCCGCGACGCTAGATCACTCATTCTTCGCCTGGGCCTGCAGACGAAAAACTGACCCGGCAGCCATCAGCGGGAATACAACACGCAGCTGAATGAGGCATCGGCTACAGGGTCGGTGTAGCACAAGACAGCTGTAAACATGGTTAATAAATAACTGAACTTTGACAACGTTTTACTAGCGTCAAAGACGCTTCACAGGTACCAGCCGCTGTCCTGACTTCATGCAGAGGTGTCTCCGCTCAGCCTCTCTGTAGGATTGCTGGTTGCACTTTGACTCTCACGCCGCCTGTGATTAGCCGAGCGGTCTAAGGCGCTGCAGTCATGGACTGTGTGGCTGGTCCTGGCGGAGGTTCGAGTCCTCCCTCGGGCATGGGTGTGTGTGTTTGTCCTTAGCATAATTTAGGTTAAGTAGTGCGTAAGCTTAGGGACCGATGACCTTAGCAGTTAAGTCCCATGAGATTTCACACACATTTGAACATTTTTGAATCTCACGCGCGATCCCTTCCGCTGATTTCATAGATTATTTTACAACCACCCTCTGCAATGCTCAATGGTCCCTGTCCACCAGCACATGTCGTTTTCGTGGTCTTGGTTAGTTGTAGTTGTTCCTTCGAGTTTCCTTACATGAGCAGCAGTCGATTTGGGCAGTTTTAGAAGGGTCGAAATATCTCAGATGCATTTATTATTCATGTGGCATCCAGTCGACGTTATTGAGCTTTTATGGCCAACACGTTCTGTTGTTCCTGCAACTCGACTGACCGCACACGACTCCCCACCACCTTTAAAATCGGCGGGTCCGCCTCTCGTGAAATGGAGTAGTCAATTTCGCCTTACATAGTGGTGCCCGGATGGTTTTTATGAGGAAGTCGGATATGTGATACACTTCGAAAATCACAATGCCTTGTACGTTTAGTCAAACCGTACGTGTGATTGGCCATTAAACTGCAACTCCAGGATGGGTAGAAAGCTACGAAAGTTTGCTGCTTGTGCATATGCAGTGACGTAGCAACAAAAAATCAATACATTTTGCAGGTTACCAGGTGCTTGTAGGTGATCTGGCTTCAGCCCTCTCTGGGCTTCGATACCCTGCTTCATTTTGTGCGAGAATTCATTAGTCATAGTGGCTCGCGAATTGTGGCGCCTGGGTCTCTTGGTAACCCGTGGTCAGATGCTTTCAGTGGGTGACTGATCCAGAGAATGTGTTGTCTAGTGAAACAGTGGGCCAGCCACCGTATCGAGGTAGCTCAAGAGAGCACGGTAACATACATTCTTGCGTTATCTCGTTGTAAGACGTCAAAAATAGGGCTCAACCACCAACCTTAACACCTCACAAATGTCCAAATCATGATTAGGAAAACAATCTGGCAACGTTTGTTATCCTCGGAGCCTCCGCACACGGGTACGTGCGTCGTGATGGTGCTTGCAAAACCAGGACTGATCTCAAAACACGGCGTAGTGCCAACCCATTGGTCGCTGCACCGCAGTCAGTGGTGCTCCAGACGCCGTCGCACAGTCCTTGTGAACATTCTACTTGTCTTGATGGAATCAAGCCATTTTCCCTGAATCAAGGTACTTGATATGCCTCTACGATCCCGCACGGCCGAGTGAACTATATGTCTATCCTATCAGTTGCTAGTCGCTTGGGGCCATTGTGATTCTGCATGCAGCTCAGTATATTCGCTTGAGGGTGGCAGAAACGATAAACCGCACCTCGATAGGCCACCTGCTGGTGGACACTTCTACTTCTTACGCGATCCTCTCACAAACAAACAACAGTTAAATGCTGTTTCTTAATAAGAAACGTACTGAGAAACATCTCCTCAGAATGTAGATGACGTTACTCTCATCGACGTAGGGCAGTTGCATATTCACATCTTTTCAATAAATTGTACCATAAGGGGGGATGTTTGCCTAGGCAAAGTGTTTTGCCGTTTCTCTCTATACCCTTGTAAGCTACATCGCACATCTATGGTGTAGTTGAACTGAGACATATAAATAAACATATTATTATAATAAAAGAGGTGCCACAAATGTATCGAAATGTCCTGACCCCTTGTGTTAACAGAAATAGTAGCGCGATCGAGGTATTGATATAATAAAATTAAGAGTGGTTCATATTCTCTTACATTCCTGAAAAAGAAACATCCTGGCAGATTAAAACTGTGTGCTGGACCGAGACTCGAACTCGGGGCCTTTGCCTTTCGCGGGTCCCGAGTCCCGAGTCCCGGTGCGGCACACAGTTTTAAGCTGCCAGGAAGTTTCATATCAGCGCACACTCCGCTGCAGAGTGAAAATCTCACTCTGGATTCCTCAAAAAATTAGACCCTCATATTTTCCTTTTTTTAGAGATCTGGTACAACATTTAGTTTTAGCCCGCCTGTTTCACTTACTTCCCTGATAAATGTTAAAACGTTAGTGACACTGACTCATTTGAATTGACAGTCACAGCAGCTTCACATACAAACCGCACGAGGAAGCACAAGCAACCTTGCAGAGGAGCACTCTTCCGAAGTACCGAAGGTCAAAAGTGTGCAGCAAAGGTGTCATCGGTATTTTCTCCCACTATGTAATCTGCCAGATGTGGAGGCCCCGGACAACTTTTCGAAGCCATTAATTTCAGGCGAATAGGCGGTGAAGGGCGCTGTGACCTACTGGTCAAGCAGACTTTGCCTAGGCCAAACCAACGAGCGGACGATGACGTCACGTCACCGCTATCCCCTCTGCCCCTTTGCAGCTACGGGCAAAGATAATCTCTGGAGATTGTGCGATACCCAAACTGACTTGACGCAAGGAAAGGTAACAAGAAGGATAGCGGCCGCGCGTTTAGAGATCAGATTAGGTTTGTTCTATTGACCGTTGCAGTGTCGTGTTACTCGTTCCGCTGTTCGCCGTTACGACCCTTTAGAGCATAGTTTCCGAACACGTTCCGTTCATTTCACACTTGCAAAATGTCGTGATGTAGATCGTTACAGCAACACCACACTGCTAATGGAGGTCAGTCCAGTCTTCTGACATGTTTAGCGGATGCCAGCAGTTGTCTTCTGAAAGAGACTGGCCGAACTCAGAAAGTCGCTAATTCTGACTCTCTGGATCGTTTAGGAGTATAAATAAATTAGTCGGTAAAACAACAGTTACCCAGGTGCGAGTAGGATTGGCTCACTGAGGGTTCTCTACAAACTTAATTAAATCTACAGACAGTTCCTCTACCGGCCGGGGTGGCCGGGCGGCTCTAAGTGCTACAGTCTGGAACCGCGAGACCGCTACGGTCGCAGGTTCGAATCCTGCCTCGGGCATGGATGTGTGTGATGTCCTTAGGTTAGTTAGGTTTAAGAAGTTCTAGGGGACTGATGACCTTAGAAGCTAAGTCCCATAGTGCTCAGAGCCATTTTAACCATTTTTTTTTTTTTTGACAGTTCATCTATTCCGGGAAACGACGATCTCGACGATTTTTAAATGTTATCGACATTGACACTGGCAAGATATCGCTCCTAGAGATTCGAAGATGTTCGAGAATGTTTTTAATTTCGAGTTTGGAGTCCGATAAAGTCCGATAACAAATGACAAAAGTTTTTTCGTGTGATATAATTACAGTTCAACAAATTAGGATTTTTTCCCTTTACTTGTACTGTGAAAACTTTCTTCTTGCCAAATTTCATGATTGTGCGTCAAGGCGATCCTTGCTGAATGATCATATAAAATTAATTGTTGGTAAGGCGGGTGCCAGGTTGAGATTCATTGGGAGAGTCCTTAGAAAATGTAGTCCATCAACAAAGGAGGTGGCTTACAAAACACTCGTTCGATCTATACTTGAGTATTGCTCATCAGTGTGGGATCCGTACCAGGTTAGGTTGACAGAGGAGATAGAGAAGACCCAAAGAAGAGCGGCGCGTTTCGTCACAGGGTTATTTGGTAAGGTTCAAATGGTTCAAATGGCTCTGAGCACTATGGGACTCAACTGCTGTGGTCATAAGTCCCCTAGAACTTAGAACTACTTAAACCTAACTAACCTAAGAACATCACACACATCCATGCCCGAGGCAGGATACGAACCTGCGACCGTAGCGGTCGTGCGGTTCCAGACTGTAGCGCCTTTAACCGCTCGGCCACTCCGGCCGGCTATTTGGTAAGCGTGATAGCGTTACGGAGATGTTTAGCAAACTCAAGTGGCAGACTCTGCAAGAGAGGCGCTCTGCATCGCGGTGTAGCTTGGTGTCCAGGTTTCGAGAGGGTGAGTTTCTGGATGAGGTATCGAATATATTGCTTCCCCCTACTTATACCTCCAGAGGAGATTACGAATGTAAAATTAGACAGATTCGAGAGCGCGCGGAGGCTTTCCGGTAGTCGTTCTTCCCGCGAACCATACGCGACTGGAACAGGAAAGGGAGGTGGTGACGGTGGCGCGTAGGGTGCTCTCCGCCACACTCCGTTGGGTGGCTTGCAGAGTGTGGATGTAGATGTAGAATGAGAGAGTTTGTAAATATCAAAATAAGTGAGATAAACGGCCTCATTTTTCGACTGCATCGACTTAGGAGCTTAACATTTTTACAGCATAAAAGTAGCATAGACCTCTGTATGTGAAATAAATGTCAACTTAATACGTTTACTTCTTTCTGAGAAACAAGACGAACGAACAGACAGTCTGACAACAACTAACATAAATATTTTATTCGGGTGATTAATTACAGATTCGCAATTTGCGAATTTTTTTCTTTTATTGCAATTTGAAACTCTGCTTGCTTGACAAATTTGTCAACGGGAAGTAAACTGCAGGTTTTGGTCAGTGAGTTTGCGAGTATAAAAATATTTGACATAAATGGCCGTATCTTTTGATTGCACTAACTTACAAGCTTCGCTTTTTTACATCGCCAGGGGACCGTAGACCTTAGTATGTCATGGTATGTCTCCTAGTTCGTGAGGAACAGGCTGACGGACAACAAAGTGTTCCTATAACGGTTCCGTTTTTACCCATTGAGATACGGAAGCCTAACATAAGATCATCACTTATAGCATTTCATATTTTGAATTATGTTATGTTATGCTAACCGGGGACCTAGAAACGACGGAGAGGCTCCGTCCCCGCCGCAGCTGCAGTGGTCCTCAACCCCACTACGACTACCGCAGTCCACTTCACCCCTCCACCGCCCCACACCGAACCCAGGGTTATTGTGCGGTTCGGCCCCCGGTAGACCCCCCAGAGAACGTCTCACACCAGACGAGTGTAGCCGCTATGTTTGCGTGGTAGAGTAATGGTGGTGTACGCGTACGTGGAGAACTTGCTTGCGCAGCAATCTCCGACAGTGTAGCTGAGGCGGAATAAGGGGAATCAGCCCGCATTCGCCGAAGCAGATGGAAAACCGCCTAAAAACCATCCACAGACTTGCCGGGTCACCGGATCTCAACACTAAACCGCCGGGCGGATTCGTGCCGGGGACCGGCTCTCCTTCCCGCCCGGAAAGCCGCGCGACGTTCTACATCAATCCATGGGTATTCCATTGGGTTCATGTCGGGACTCTGGGCAGGTCAGTCTACCTCAGGAACGCTGTTGTCCGCAAACCATAGGCTCACAGATGCTACTTTAAGACTGAATGCATTTATCATGCTGATAAAGTCATCGTCCCCGACTTTTCCTCTACTGTACTCAACACACATGGTGTAAAATGTTTTCATGTCCTTCCCCGTGTAGCGTTTTCTTATTTGCAATAAGGAGACCGCACCCTACCCGAGGAAAACACACTCGCATCTTAAAACCACCTTCTCTGTACTTTAATATTGGCACTCCATACAATAGTGGGTATTGTTCCGAAGGCATTTGCGAAACCCAAATCCTTCCATCGAATAGCCTCACAGTAAATGGTGATTCATCATTCCAGGTCACATGATTCCAGAGTCATCCACTGTTGAGTGGTGTCGCTTTTTATACCACCTCAAACACACCTTAGCACTGACCACAGAAATGTGTGTCTAGTGAGCAGCTGCTCGACCATTGCACACCATTAACTTCCTACGCGCAGTTATTGTGCTAGGTGTGTTGCTGGTAGCACTTTGGCACTCACGGGTAATTCCTTGACTTGGTTTCATGCGATTTTCGACAAGCATCGTCCGCAACGATCGATGGTCCCTGTCCTTCAGTAGACAGGGTCTGCTCGGTCTTGATTTAGTTGTGGTTGTTCCTTCCCTTTCCTATTTTACAATCACCAACAGTCGACTTGAACATCTTTAGAAGGGTCGAAATGGCACTGATAAATTTACTACTGAGGGGGCATCCAATTATCTGTCACATACAAAAGTTCAAAAAATGTCCGACAGATGGCGCTTCATCTGATCAGAATAGCAATAGTTAGCATAACAAAGTAAGACAAAGCAAAGATGATGATCATTACAGGAAATGCTCAATATGTCCACCATCATCCCTCAACAACAGCTGTAGTCGAGGAATAATGTTCTGAACAGCACTGTAAAGCATGTCTGGAGTTATGGTGAGGCATTGGTGTCGGATGTTGTCTTTCAGTATCCCTAGAGATGTCGGTCGATCACGATACACTTGCGACTTCAGGTAACCCCAAAGCCAATAATCGCACGGACTGAGGTCTGGGGATCTGTGAGGCCAAGCATGACGAAAGTCGCGGCTGAGCACACGATCATCACCAAACGACGCACGCAAGAGATCTTTCACGCGTCTAGCAATATGGGGTGGTTCTAATAAAACCCCATGTCATTCCAAGCATGTGTGTCAATTTTTACCTCTCTATCTACATTATTCCGTGGTTTATTAAGTTTTCAAATTTATACTGACTTTTTGATCACCCAGTATATATGTATCTACGTATGTTCCACATCTCCTCCTAGGCCACCGGACCGATTTCAACCAAACTTTGTTCCCATATCATTTAATGTCTGGAACCTTAAGGATAAGAACCATTCACCCATAAAATGGGTGGGGCAGGGGTGAAAAAAGAGTGTAGCCTACGACACGAGAATCCCCATACTTCTGTTACCCAGTTTTTGAGAATGAGGACACTTACTGAACTGCAACAAATTTTACAGATAATTTCAAGTCTTTATGAAACTTTTTCTTGCTGACGACCCCTACAAAATTATGAAAGGAAAAAAGTTTGTCGCTTATTGCATTTTGGCATGACGTGTTAATTTATTACTCCTTTATTACTAAGTCTATTAGCAACAAACTTTGCAGACGGTATCCAAATATACCGCTGAATGTGCCTAGAAAAATATATCACTGTACGACACAAAGTTCAGGAGATATGACGTCATAAACGCTGAGATGCATTAGAAACTGCCACATCATGCATGAGGCTTTCATTCATTACTTCTTTACTACTAGCTATATTCACAACACATCTCCCAGTAAGTAAGTGCATTTACCACTGAATGTACGGTACCTGCAAAATTATAGCCGGCCGCTGTGGCCGAGAGGTTCTAGGCGCTTCGGTCCGGAACCGCGCTGCTGCTACGGTCGCAGTTTCGAATCCTGCGTCGGGCATGGATGTGTGTGATGTCCTTAGGTTAGTTAGGTTTAAGTATTTCTAAGTCTAGGAGACTGATGACCTTAGAAGTTAAGTCCCATACTGCTTACAGCCTTTTGAACCATTTTTTTTGCAAAATTATAATATTGTACACCACACAGTTCACGAGATACGACGTCATAAACATGAAGCTGTGTGAAAGCTGCAAGGCGTAATTCGCTAGACATACAAGTGAAATATCTGCAAAAAAAACGCACGAAATATGTTAAATATGTGTGAAAAATATTTGACATGTGCGTATGTGAGCAAAACCCTAGGTAAAAATCTTATCTTAAATCCCTGGAATGATTTCAATCAAATTTGGTACACATCCTAGTTACAATCTGGAAAGAGATACTGTAGGGGTAAGAGCCACAAGCCTCCTATTGGGGTGAGTGGGATAATGAGGAGGGAGAATAGGGGAGGATGAGGAGATAGATAATGAGAGGGAAGAAGGAGATACGCACAGCCAGGAGCAAGAGGAGCAGGAGGAGGAGGGGAACAGAGAGGGGGAAATGGATAAAGAGAGAGGAGAGGAGGTAATGGACAGGGAAAGGAAAGAAGAGGAGGAGAGGAAGAGACAGGAAGAGAGATGGGGGAGGAAGCGACGAATAAAGGTGGAGAAGGAAATAGACAGAGAAAGGGAAGAGGAGGAGATGGACAGAGAAACACCAGGAGGAGATTGACAGAAAAAGGAAAGGGGAGGAGATGAACAGGAAGAGGGGCAGGAGGAGAATTAGAGGAGTAAGAGGAGAGGGGCAGAGAAGGAAGGAGCAGAGGGGATAAGCAGATTGGCAGAGAGAGTGGGAGGAGATGGAAAGAGAATAGAGGTGGGAGGGAGAGATGGACACAGTGGGAGAAGCAGATAGACTGAGGGTGAAAGGGAGGAGGGAGGAGGAGTAATAGAAGACATAAATAAATACCGGGGCAACGCCAGTTGTCTTAGCTAGTAAATAAATAAAGTATAAGAATAACGAAACTTTAAAAAATAAATAAATGATGCACGCTTATACTATCCGCGTCCAAAAACGCACGGCGCAGAGTAGCGCTGAATGGCTCAGATCAGCGCAGGTTGGAGCAGAGTGTCGGCAGGAACGCAGCAAAGTTCCAGTTTACGCGCGTGTACGCGTCATTAAAAATGGAAAACGAGAAACGCCGTCCAAACAGCGTGGCGCACGGACGACCCATTTCCTCTGATGTACCGATACTGCGTGGCACTTATTCCTCGTTGCGTAGAGCGGCACGGTTTGCTGTCTTCTTTTGTTGGTTTTATGCAGCGTGGTGCCGAGCATGCAGCAGCAAGAGTCGAGTTGCGGCAGTCAGTAGACGGACGCATTCGTAGCTAATAACGTGATTTCTTTTCCGTGTAGTGGCATTGTTGAGGTAAACATGTGATTATTGTGGTGTCCCAACTGTTACAATGTTAGAAGCTTAAATGCGAAGAAAACAGAGTGTTTAATAAATAGTGGGAGGAGCAATTCCTTTTTGGAGAGAGGAACGGTGAGCCAACGTGTCTTTTGTTTCAAATGACACTGTCGCAGTACAAGGCCATTAATCTCGAACTCCATTACGGCATAAACCACAGTGATTTCTGAGAAGACTCTATTCTTGGTTGAAAGCTAAATTGTGGTCATTAAAGGATAAAGTTCAAGTGCAGATGGAGGTTATTATTTTGTTTACCAGGGAAGCAGATTTAACAGACGAAGCTGGTGGCTTCATACTGGCTTTTAATACTGCAAAATCAAGGAAACCTTGCATTGACAAATAGTTTTTAAAGGTTGATCTTGTCCAAGTTGTTTCTATTTTGTCCACCTGCTTAGCTGGGTGGCAGCGTTTTCGCCTCACATGCAAGCGGGCCCAGGTTCGATTCCCTGGCGGGGGAGCGACCATGAGAGAAAAACAGGATGTATAGCGTTCGTCGACACGGCGTCAGCTCTGGTGCGCTCCTCGTGGTAGTTGCGCACTTGCTGCGGACTTGAATAACGAACGGATGGAGCACGCCGGCCGCGGTGGCCCAGCGGTTCTAGGCACTTCAGTCCGGAGCCGCGCGACTGCTACGGTCGCAGGTTCGAATCCTGTCTCGGGCGAGGATTTGTGTGATGTCCTTAGGTTAGTTAGGTTTGAGTAGTTCTAAGTCTAGGGGACTGATGACCTCGGATGTTAAGTCCCATAGTGCTCAGAGCCATTTGAAACATTTGGTGGAGCACGCCTGAATTGCCATGGAATTTTGAAGCGCGTTGAGGCGAGGGGATTCACTGGTCTGAGGAAAAGCGGACAAAAACTTCTGCTGCATGCCTTGGAAGCAGCTATGGCTGTTGTGATACGACAGTGTGACGGTGATTTTTCACCTGGATCGTGAGCATCTCTTGGATCCGGCTCAATTTGTCAGCCTGTTGCGGAGACTTCGTTTGTTTAATGGTGAGCTCTGATGTATTTCCTTGCGAAGTTGTCTGCTACCGTGAGTTCTGGAAAGGAGGAAGGGAGTCCGGGAACGAGTTGAGTGTAGTTGTCAGGGCTGTGATGAAATTTGTGTTGATACTTGTGAAGTAATTAGTGTTCTGAGTGTGGGCAAGTTTGGTGATTGAGATTGCCACAGTGGTTAAATAAGTACTTAATTGTGTATGACATTGGTCGGAGCCGTTGATACATTTGAATGGATATTTTGAGTCGGTTCCCTAATCAGCACGATAGTTGCAAAAGTGCAGGTAGCTAAATTTGGTTAATTTTTGGAAATCTGAACGGGTTCCTTTTAAACTGTGTGTGTTCATTTGTTCCGAGCCAGTGCTTATATTTCTTTCATGTGTTCCAGGTAGCTTAATAATTATGCTTGTAAATGCTAGAGCTTGTAATGAATGCTGATGAGCGTTAAGTATGTCATGGCTTATTGGTCCCCTGTTACCGCTACGTGTAATTATTCCGTCGCCTGATGCCAGTAGCTACGCCCGCTGGTACGGGGCGTGATGCCTGAGTCTGTTTTTACTCTAATTCTTGAGACAACGTGCAGCCTTACGGATGTGCGAAATTTAGTTCTCGAAGTAGCTCAGAAAGTAGCTCATTTAATAGAACGTTGTGTAAACTTTTCACTGGTTTTTATTTTGTTAGTGTCTTGCAATTTTACTCTGGTTACTAGTAAATTTTGTCAGTTGGCTTGAAGCCGTAATAATTTTCTGGAGTTCAAAGTTTATTGAACTGTTTGAAGGTTTGAATGGAAAATTCCGGTTGAATTTTATTCTATAACGCTTGTTTGTTAAGTCCACTGTAGACGTGACCAATTAAAGGTATAATTAAGATCCTATTTATCCTCTGGCAAATTTTATATGTTATCAATGTGTTTCAAAGCATTATGTGATTATTAGCTAATTCAGCTCATCCCCACTCCATCACCTACCTCCTGGCTACCGCCCCATTTCATTCTGTTGTGAAATAAAATAATTAAGTAATTTTATTTTTAAAATAGTATTTCTTCTCTGATGTTAATTATGAATCCCTAAACTACGCGACTCACTTCGAAACAGCTCCGCAATTTTGCGGCTCCCAAACGTAAAGTAAGTGGTCGCCCCTATTATAGACGCAGCAGATGTTCAGACTGGGCAAAATAAGGGAAGAAATTTGGCCCAGCCCTTTCAGAAGAACAAATCCAACGTTTGCCTAAAGCGATTTCAGGAAATCACGGGTAGACTCCATCTGGATAGACGGACGGTCATTTGAAACTGAACCCTCCCGAACAAGGTGCAGTGTCGTACCACAGCGTCACCGCTCTTAGTGAGCGTTACAGACGCTGAACCCTTCCAGGGAGGGGAGAGGACTACAGGTGAGAGAGATGTATTAGAAGAGCAGAGCTGAAACAGGACTCGCATTACCCTGTATAACATTGCTTACAGCCTTCGGTATCGCTATCTGATTTTCTCTGTCCTTTCGACAGAAAATGACGAAAACGATAATACGCTGTTAGTTTCGCTTCTCGATCAATTGCCACAGATTGCGATCCATAACGCCAGTTATGCCACAAATAACAGCCGATCTGTTTCTTTAATAACAAAGTTCACGCTGGAACGACTTACACGTGACCTATAATGTTACGAAAGTATCAAGTAAAGGTAAAAGTAAAAGAAATGATAAAAACTGCTTTCAGCGTTCAGGTGTCTTTTCTTTTGATAATACGACACTGATCAGAGATCCCGATCTGTTCACATACCCACTCGCCTGCATCATTGTGAAATTTGCGGCCCGAGAGAAATATTTTTGTTTCCGTATTATTATTATTATTATTATTCACGGTGTTGAAAGTATTTCATGTTCTGAGAAATGGTAGTATGGATCAAAACAAGACAAAAATATCTAGCCCACATAGCTTGAGAGCTATTAATGCTTGTCTATATTGGCTACTGTAAAACACATCTACTACAAGCTCTTTGCTACTACGAACGACCTTCATAATGCAGTAAACCAATGACAACACGTAATTACTATGAAACAGCAGCATTCCTAAAGTAATCTGCTTGATATTACATTGCTTCCATTTACCAGACTATGTTTGCCATTTCCGGCGTGCAATAATAGGCTTCCATTACGATGGTAACTGCAAAGGTGAATCTACAAACTTATTAAAACAAAAACTGATCCAATCAGAACCACAGTATCGCTGCACTTACCCAGCCCGTCAGTACAGTTTACAGCAATAACACTGACAGATGGCTATCGTATAGGTGTATCCCTGGACAATAATGGTAGAAAGAAGTCGTTATCCAGGGCGGGGTCTAAAAACTTGCATTGTTATCAGTGATAAGCTAAAGGGCTTATCATATTACACATCCGTGTGTACTGTATCTCCTGAGGTGGTTTGAACTTGATGAACTTGAAGTGTGTAAATGCCATGTATCGATAATTATTGTATGAATAGCTGGCGAAGCATGCCAGCGAGTAAACAAAGGCATTATATAGCAATTCCATGGACATTCGAGATTCTGTGTCTGAGCTCTCTATTCCTTCGTCGTCTTCTTCTGTTATTGGACTTGACGAGAAAAGAACGAGTGTCTGAAGGTCATCTTGCTGTAATTGTCTATGTAAGTTGAAAACGAAGAAAAAATATAGTTGTTCATAACTTAAAATTTGTGTACGGTATTCAATAATGTATATTCTACAACCTTACTTGTCCTGAGTAGAAGTGGCCTTAACGAAATATTGACCATTGTTAAGCGCCATACTAGAAAATAATTAGTAATTTTCTTTCAGCTCATCTTCGAGACGTGCCGCCGGCTAGGACACTAAACTTTCTTTCAGATTCTACGAGCTATGTGGCCGCTACGAATAATTTAATATATTTCACTTTCAGATTTTCTCAAGGTTGCGAAATAATATCGCAGGCAGAAAGCCCTGGTCACAGGACTCTAGTTGTAATATAAGATGTGATCTGCAAAAGACTATGCTTGTTTTCTTGTATTGGTATTCGAGACGAAACCACGATATGAAGTTACGGGCATTATTACTTAAAATTGAACTGGCATACGAAATATTATCTGGTGCTATAAGCACATGAGTTTTAACTATAATTTTGAGGTATATACAGGGTATTACAAAAAGGTACGGCCAAACTTTCAGGAAACATTCCTGTCACACAAACAAAGAAAATATGTTATGTGGACATGTATCCGGAAACGCTTACTTTACGTGTTACAGTTCATTTTATTACTTCTCTTCAAATCACATTAATCATGGAATGGAAACACACAGCAACAGAACGTACCAGCGTGTTGAGAAGCGCACGAACACTTCGACTGAAATGTGCAGCAGCTCCATCGTGCATGAACCACATGTTGTGTCGTACTTGTTAAAGGCACATGTTCTAGCAGCACAGGTAGAGTATCCCGTATGAAATCATGATAACGTGCTCCATTGAGCGTAGGTGGAAGAACATGGGGCCCAATCAAGACATCACCAACAATGCCTGCCCAAACGTTCACAGAAAATCTGATGACGTGGTTGCACAATTGCGTGCGGATTCTCGTCAGCCCACACATGTTGATTGTGAAAATTTACAATTTGATCACGTTGGAATGAAGCTTCATCCGTAAAGAGAACATTTGCACTGAAATGAGGATTGACACATTGTGGGATGAACCATTCGCAGAAGCGTACCCGTGGAGGCCAATCAGCTGCTGATAGTGCCTGCACACGCTGTACATGGTACGGAAACAACTGGTTCTCCCGTAGCACTCTCCATACAGTGACGTGGTCATCGTTACCTTGTACAGCAGCAACTTCTCTGACGCTCACATTAGGGTTATCGTCAACTGCACGAAGAATTGCCTCGTCCATTGCAGGTGTCCTCGTCGTTCTAGGTCGCCCCCAGTCGCGAGTCATAGGCTGGAATGTTCCGTGCTCCCTAAGACACCGATCAATTGCTTCGAACGTCTTCCTGTCGGGACACCTTCGTTCTGGAAATCTGTCTCGATACAAACGTACCGCGCCACGGCTATTGCTCCGTGCTAATCCATACATCAAATGGCCATCTGCCAACTCCGCATTTGTAAACACTGCACTGACTGCAAAACCACGTTCGTGATGAACACTAACCTTTTGATGCTACGTACTGATGTGCTTGATGCTAGTACTGTAGAGCAATGAGTCGCATGTCAACACAAGCACCGAAGTCAACATTACTTTCCTTCAATTGGGCCAACTGGCGGTGAATCGAGGAAGTACAGTACATACTGACGAAACTAAAATGAGCTCTAACATGGAAATTAAGCGTTTTCGGACACATGTTCACATAACATCTTTTATTTATTTGTGTGTGGGGAATGTTTCCTGAAAGTTTGGACGTACCTTTTTGTAACACCCTGTATATATATAAAATATCTGTGAGGAATGAGGAGAGAGACAATTAATTACTTACGATCCCGTAACCAGCCTGAGTACTGAGCTAGTTTGCTGATTGCTGATCAGCGTCGGGCTAAATTAAATTACATTACACTGTTCATAGTATTATTAGTTAGTTATTTTTCCTTTGGTTTGACGTCACTTTATTAAAAGTTATCAAAGCAGATATAATAAATTTAAAATTTTATTAACTTACTTTGGCTGCTTGCTTCCCCGTCCCCCGGGAAACCACCGGGAATTGATCAAGGTCACCCAGTGGAATTACCAAAGTAACTGTGCTGCTTATTCAAGGTCATGTCGTCACGTGTCATAAAAATGGCTGGAGCCTCTTCGCTTCCCCTCTGGATCAATAGGGATCATGCACCCTCTGCGTATGTTCATCTTTTATAACTGGACCACTTGCGTGGGAGGGATTACTCAGGAGCTGGACAACATAGGGAGAGGATGTGTCTGTGTTAATAACAATATTACGCGGCACCAGCAGAGACCTCTCCTAGAGATATGTAAGTACACTCTGTTTCACGTATTTTCCACAATTTTGCTTATTGCACCGAATTATGCAAGTTACGTGCCAACATTGCGTCGCATCGTGTCACGACGTCGCGTCGCATTGCGTCGCGTCGACGTCACGATGTTGTCAGCTTTAGTCAGAATTTAAGTATCATTCTCAGCCAAAACGCCATTAACTATTGTGTGACGTCATAGTGTTAGAGATGAACATTCGTAGAAATAGTGACACCATAGAGAAAGAAGAATAAATAAGAAATACTACACTACATTACTAGATTACGTGGCTTCATAGTACAATTACGATGCTTCCAAACAAAGATACTGTATTTGTAGAGCATCTCTAAACAGAGGTGTCCGTTATCTGCACGAAACACAGTGAAAGTCATGTCGCTTGCTGGAGGGTAGACCATACTTCTCAGACTCCGACGAACGCCGATATTTGCGGACACAGGCCCGGCAGTTACCGAGAAAGCTGCGTTTGGTGCCTAATACTGATGGCCGACAGATCTCCCGCCAGCGGTAGTAACGGCAAACAGATCCCAAGACGTAGGTGGAAATATCGAAGACTGGTACACACTTTGATTGCGAGGATCTCTTCCCCTGTATCCGCTGGATACTGCCAATACAGTAGGGAACTCCTCGTACGACCGTGGCCACCAAGTCTGCCTAACACTACGCCAGAGCATCTCACTAGGAGTGTAGAGAAATTTGCACAATACTTTTATAATCACCTCCGACCTAGTGGCTGTTAGAAATGGCCCTCAATCGTCCAGGGAGGGGGCGGCCCCCCCCCCCCCCCCCACACACACAGCAAAAACCTGTTGTAACTATTCGACGCATTTGCATGAAAACACTGCTAACAGGTTAAGAGCCAAGCACTCCGCCTGCCATTCCTCTATGATTTCTGTACAGGACACCCAGACAAACCAGTTTTAACTCGTAGACATCTACACGCTCACCAGATGAAATCTATAGAACCTTTCGCGGACAACCGCTGCAAACAGTTTAAGGGCCAAGCACATCTCTCCCCACCACTCTTTCATTCTGGACCAACCAGAAACATACTCCCCTCCTCCTCCTCCTCCTTCCAATCGTCATGCGTTTGAAACAAGTGTGGATGACTCCATTTCCAGTTAGGCTGCCTCCCAGACGGAACGAAGACTCCTAACAAAATGAACCCAACCCTGCAAGTATGAACGACATTACTAGAAGTATCGTACCGTATACTAACCAAGGGAAAACCCAAATATGGTAAGTAATTTCGAATTCCAAAGACACGCGCTGCACAGTCAGTACACTGGTGTACTTTCTACGAAAACTTATCTGTGCATTAATAATGAGTGTCTGTCATAAATGAGGAGGATTGGTGCAACAGCCATATCCCCCTCCCCCACCCACTACATGCGATCCATATCTAGTACAGAGGCGAAAATCTTTCGCGACCGAATACAATCTTGGGACCACGTGGCGGTAGGCTAGATATCTAGACACGTAACTCTAGCAATATTAAGTCACTATAAGACGCGTAATAATCGCACACATCGCCACACGGAATCGAGGCAGAAGAATGGTCAAAGTGCAACAGAAAAAATAAACTCTTCCTTCATAAAAAGTCACAGACTCACAGAGGTCACGATACTATAAAATGCGACTTAGAGACCGAGCACCGTATACCAGTAAACCGATTCTCCGAAGACCAATTATCAACGTGACTTAAAATATGCGAACAACACACGCATAATGATACGTGTAGACAGAAAAAAACCGGGTCGCACGTACCTGATACAGTGCAGTCAATACCGTGTTATGACAAGAAAATGTGTGTCTGTGTCGACCCAGAACTGCAGCTCCTGCAGAACCCACTGTGAGTCTGCAGACAGCCCTGGGTAACTAACCGAACTTCGGCGATCGACACATCCTCTTATATGTGCCCGCCAATCGTGGGGAAGAGCCATTTTATTGTTCCAAGTAACCGCGGTAGAAATTATATGGAAACAGAGAGATGAGGGGAATCGCCGACCTCTGAGCTAGTCCAACGGTTAGCAACACCTGCGAACGCCTTCGCCTGATAACTAGCGCCTCTTAAGAAGAATGCTGTGGCGACGGCTGGAAAGAAACAGGATCTGTGGATCGCCCGTGTGCTGCCAGTGTCAGAGGAAGCAGGTGATTGATAATGTTGGCAGTGTGTGCCACCTGGCGAAAACCCGTAACAGTCAGAGGAATAATAACGTACTGAATTTATATTACATCTGTGAGCTGCTGCATACAGTCATCATCACCAGCATCATCATCAGCCAGTTCGATCACTTGGTGATGTGGTCTCTCTGAATCGGCGTGCACCATAGGACCTCTGCAGGTTCTTCCATTTCTGCAGGTTTTGAGCTTCTTCTTGCCAATCTAGTGCGGCTGTCTTTTTTTAAGTCTGCGTCTTCTAAACATTCTGCGTCGTCTCTGTTTGTTCTATATCGTGTCTCCCCACCACTTTCGCGCAACGACGCTCTGAGCGTGTTTTTTAGGGAATTGACTAGTTTGAACCTGGGACCTGTTGCTGGTAAGGAGACGTCAGACCACACATGACATGTAGAATTCAGAAGAGTTCAGTGAGACTAGCGATGATATAACCAAATAATGATTTCAGCGTCAGCTCCACTGCACTCCATGTAAAGGAATCTTAATACTAACTAAATTTAGTGGAAGGGGTTCAAGGCTTTCCTATTTTTAGTTAGCTGGTAAAATAACATCGAAAAAGCAGTTAAGTTTACCATTGGAAATTTTATTCTACTCACAAAACATTGTTTATAAATTGCACTATTGATAAAAGGAAATGTTTTAATACAGGATGGTAAAAACCAAGTGCGTTCAACAAAAATGTGAACGAATATTCCTCGAGTGGGTTTCCAAGTCCTACAATGGATCGAAGGATGACCTGTGCCATATCACATCTATAATCTAGGTTTAAATTAAGTTTCACAAAACTATCAAAATGGTCTACAGTGACCGTCAATTATCATTAATTACCTATCTAACTTGTAAATTACAGTGGCTGATGTGGCTTCTCAATAACTATATAACAGAACAATCATCGCGTTTCAGATTTTTACTTTAAGTGGCAAATGGAACACCATGAGCTTTAATTGACGATCGACACCAGTATTACGTAAAGGGGATGTAACAGATGAGACTTCTGCAGTTCTGAGTGAAGCCTTATGCGCTCAAAAATGCGGCATCGCGTGCGTTCATTATACCTTGTCGGTGTTCGTCAGGGGGCCGGCGACCGGCGCAGCTCCGTCCAGCTCGCCCTCTCGGAAGCAACTCCTTCCTAACGTCTTCTTACTACAATTTACCGAAGTTGGTTTAAAAAAAACTGTCTGACTGTGTTTTCATCTGACCAATCAGGGTCTCAATGTTAACCTTAAGCTCCGCCTACAAAAATTCTATCTATCCAATGAGAAACGTTATACTTTTCGTGGTGGGGCAATGTTTTTAAAGTTTGCAACGTAACAGAGACGCGAAAAAATCTCACGCTAAAACTTGCAGCTGTGGTCCTTTTAGTGTTATCGTAAGATCTATACTGTTCTTCTGCAGGGCTCTATCTTTTAACATGGGCTGGGGGGGGGGGGGGGTCCTAACGTAACAGAGACACGAAAAAGTTCACGCTAAAACTTGCGGGTGGTGTAGCCCTTTTTGTGTTATTGTAAGATCTATACTGTTCTTCTGGAGGGCTCTAGCTTTTAACATGGGCTGGGTTGTGGTCTTAACGTAACAGACACGCGTAAAAGTCTCACGCTAAAAAATTGCAGGTGGTGTGGTCGTAGCGGTTATCTGGCGACGTGGGTGTTCGTCCCTTATCGTAGGGCCTTCTCGCTTAACACAGTTCTGCTCTCGGCTTCTGTTCTCGTTTCTCCCCTCAGAACTGCGTCTGTCTCACGGTGGGAAGGTATGACATGCATTTAGGCACTCTTGTGTTAGTCTGTGGTATTCCATTTGCTCACTCGTTACTCGTATTACTTTGGTTAATTTAATGTCACGATTTATTCGGAGCTATGTGACATACTGCTGGATTTGCTTATCATGTCAGGGTTTTCATGGAAGGTGTTGGATTTGCCTGACACCTTACATATCACCACCCTTCGAACTTAATTTTTGCACTGAAGTTAGGCAATGACTGAATCGTTGTCTAAGTCAGTCAAAAATTATTGCTTTATCTAAATTTTGTTGCCTACTGTTCAGCCACGTTATTCTGGTTCTATGCTAGTTTGTATTACTAATTTATATTTTTATATTCATTCACATTATTCCTAAAAATGACAAGAGAAGAATATTTTTATGCTATTATTAATTTTTAATTATTTTCTTTCTTTATTTAAGTGTGAAGTTTGTTTTTTAAGAAGTTTGTTATCGAAAGTGAGGAGTCTTTCACGTCGATTTCCTTAGAAATATATATTTTTTATAAATGTAGTAATTAAGTAAAATCTATTCCTAACACATTTTCTAAATATCATGTACAAGTAAAATGGTTTTATTTCTAGACACTCATTTCAACATTGTTACACTAACAAATAAGAATTATTTCCAAGAATTGCTTTGACAAGAAATATACATACACAAGTATTGAGATATTATCCTAACAAATGGTACAAATGTTAAAAAAAAGGGAAAACATCCAACAAGATAATTTTTTATTCTTTGTTTTTTTAAGGAGAAAATAAGTAAAATATAGTTATTCTTTTATTTTTATGAGGAGAAAATAAGTGGCATATAGTTTTAGTGTTTATTATGTCTTACTTTAGTTCTTCATATACTGTCCATTTCAGAATTAATGACTTATTTCTATCGATAGTCTATTTTTTACTTAAGTCCATAGTCAATGACTGTTATTTTGTAGTTTATTAGCTGTCTGGTGTGCTTAACTTATTTAGTTTTTCACACGTTTCTTTTGCACAATTCCTACATCACATAATTTGATTTCACATGTTCACACAATCCTATGAATGTTTAAGCATGAGGTTGGCGAATGTTTTTGCACGAGGTGATGGACTTGAGCGAGATGGATGTGCGCAAGTATTTGATGTACAGCTTCATTCGTCGTTCCTTGTTGGCTTTGCAAGTGTGTGTTGCTGTTTTGGAGGTCTCATAATGGAATGGAGCTGTGAGTGCAGAATCTCATGGTTTACTGGCTTTGTATGCGTGAAAGTCATCGTTATGTGTCGCTGAAAGTGGTCGTTTTTCGTTGTAATACTTCGCAGACGACTAGTTTACAATAGGATAGGGATTTGGGAAGGTATGTCGTCTGTTCTTCATCCATCTTCTTTCTTGGTCTCAATCTTGCGAATCTTCAACTTCTGTTCTTCCTGCTTTTTCTCTGCTTCCCACTTGCTCCTTGGTTCTTCTCTGGGCAGGATATGGAAATATTTATTGATAACTAGTCGCTTTGAGGTTCTCCTCTTAGTAACAGTTTGATAAACTGTTTGAGCGTGCCATTTTTACTTTGTGGACGTTTTCTTCAGTTTCGTGCATCAGCGTGCTGTTTAATAGCGGTAGTGTGACTTTTACACATATTTTTTGCCAGTGGTGGCTTGCCCAAGCGGTCTTCTCGTCGGTCCGTTTTTTGCTCGCTCCGCTGAGTGGGGGCGCTCGGAGACCCTTCGGGCGTTCGGCGTTCGGCGTCCCGTCTCTGCAGGGCTCCGCTACTGTGCGGGTCCGTGTTCCGTCCCAGCAGGGTTCCGTCTAGCGATCAAATTTATTGCCCACTCTACAAGTGCCCTCTGTTGGTCTCGCTGTCCTTTCCCTTCTCTCTTGCTAATTACGTTCTTTTCTTTCTTGATACTTCTCGAGTTGCAACTTGTGGGTTGTTGCATCTGGTCTTTGCTGGAGTTTTTACAATGGTTCTTACAAAAAGTTTTACTTATAATCATCTAACATATGTCTAGTACCTACATTGTTTTACGCCTTTTTAAAAGCTTTACAAATTTCGGCGCCCTTTCCATGTTACAATTCTAAGATATTTTGAGTCTTAACTTATACAAGAAACCTCAAATTCGTTTTTTATTTTTGTGTAGTGTCGTGGTGTATAGCATTTTAGTATTTCATGCTGTTAGACTATCTACGCTTTATCCCTTCACCTTAATCTATGGTACTATTGGTGTTATTTTTGTTTTTGTTTTTATTGAAACTACTTTCTTTTTCCCACATTCCTCTCTCTTCATTCTTCTTTCTCCTGACGATCTTATCTGCAACATAATCTTGAAATATTGTGCTGATTACTTACCAGTAATAAAATTAATCTTCAAACTTTTTGATATGGCTGACATGGTGAAGTCCTAAGGTTTTGCCTGTTTTTGGGTTCATTAGTTCCATAGCATTATCATGAGCAATTCGGCTAATTATGACAGGTCCTTTGTATGCAGCGTAAAACTTATGTATTTTGTGTTTCTGTTTGCTGGAGAGATGGTGTGTTTTTACAAATACTTTCTGGCCTACTGAGAATGTTCTTTTAATTGCTGTTCTATTTCCTCTTTCTTTTCTTTTAATGGCTGCCTTCCTGATGTTGGAGAGTGCTGTTGCTATGACTTGTTTGTGCTGTCTACGTGGTACAATAGGAAATCTAACATTTTCTCTGGTTATGTTTGGGGGTTCAATATTTTTAAGTACAGTAACTGGAGGTAGTAGTGTAGTGCTATGTGGCATTTCATTTATTACTTCTTGAAAATCTTTAAGGTATATATCCCAAGTGTTGTGTCTTTTGCTTGCATTTAATCGGCATAAAGTGCCTATGTCCTTCATAGATCGTTCTGCTGGATTTACGCTAGATATGTAGATGGGTTTTATTTTGTGTTGTTTTAACATGTTCTGCCATTGCACTGATTTGTATTGTGGGCCATTATCCGAAATTATTCGTTCCACTCGACCTACTTGTCTGAGAAAATCTTGTCTAAATGCTTTACTTAGAGTAAGACTTGTTGCCCGTTTTAATGGTGTCAAGGTAACATATTTAGAGGTAAGTTCCAAAACGAAAAATATGAAAATATATCCATTTTTTGTGCATGGGAGGGGCCCCATCAAATCTGTTGATCTATACTGTTCTTCTGGAGGGCTCTATCTTTTAACATGGGCTGGGGGGTGGTCCTAACGTAACAGAGACGCGAAAAAGTCTCACGCTAAAACTTGCAGGTGGTGTAGTCCTTTTTGTGTTATTGTAAGATCTATACTGTTCTGGAGGGCTCTAGCTTTTAACATGGGCTGGGTTGTGGTCTTAACGTAACAGAGACGTGAAAAAGTCTCACGCTAAAAACTTGCAGGTGGTGTGGTCGTAGCGGTTAGCTGGCGACGTGGATGTTCGTCCCTTATTGTAGGGCCTTCTCGCTTAACACGGTTCTGCTCTCGGCTTCTGTTCTCGTTTCTCCCCTCGGAACTGCGTCTGTCTCACGGTGGGAAGGTATGACATGCATTTAGGCACTCTTGTGTTAGTCTGTGGTATTCCATTTGCTCACTCGTTACTCGTATTACTTTGGTTAATTTAATGTCACGATTTATTCGGAGCTATGTGACATACTGCTGGATTTGCTTATCATGTCAGGGTTTTCATGGAAGGTGTTGGATTTGCCTGACACCTTACAGTGTCATCCGTACGGTGATCTTCCATTTGGGTTGTTTTCGTAAATTGGTTTACAGTTTGAATTGGACTACAATCTAGTACTCGTTCTCGCCACATGCCATCTTTTCTTCGAGCGACGTGACTAGCCTACTGCTATTTCAGTCTATTCACTCTTTCCACTATGTCACTGACCTTTGTCGTCTGCCTGATATCAATTTGCTTTCTTTCTCTCATTTTGTGTAGCCCAGCACTGTTTCTCCCAATTCCTCATGGGGCTACTATTATTTCTTGACAATGAACTCATTTAACTTTCACTTCTCACAGCCTTAAGTTGTTACCGGCAGTATACATTGGTCGAAAACCGTTTTCCGCAACTCGGCCGACATCTTGAACTTCAAAACTGAGGAGTATCTTCCATAAGCTTTCCAGCCTAACTTAATACGTCGAAATATTTCTGGTTTTAGGTCTTTTTCATATTTAGCAATTGGCCCAGACAGACATATTCCACGACAATTTGAAATTTCGTACATCCAACAGATATATTTCCCTCCGGTGTCCATTCATTCACCACAGTTTATCGTAGCTCATTTTAGGTCAACTTCAGAACAGACTGACGCAAATTCACTAACCAGTATTTGAAGTTCTTCTATACTATTTGCGAGTAGTACAATATCTTCAGCAGGCTCAGATTATTTAATCTATTTCCCAGAATTTGGATTCCCTTTGTTTTCCAATCTAATTTAGACATTGCTTTTTCGAGGATTGGCCGAAAGAGACACCTTGTTTTATGCCCTTTTCGATGGGAAATTCATTTGTTTCAACTACATTCACAAACGCTGTGAAGGTTTTGTGTATGTTGTATAAAACTTTAATATAGACCTGTTCTATTACTTGTTCTGTTAGAGACTTACACACAGCTAACTGATTGATCGAATCGAATGCTTTTTCAAAATCTATGAACGCAAGCCAAAGAGGTAGCCGTTTCTCATTTGCTCTAATGATTGTTTCGCGTAGTGAGGATATGGTCAGTTGTACTAAACCCTGCGTGGAACCCAGCCTGCTCAGTGGGTTGGCCTTGGTCAAGTGTAGTGCTCAGTCTGGTGGTCAGATTTCTCGTAATAGCTTTGTGCAGTATGGACAGGAAGCTGATAGGCCGATAGTATACATCTTAAGTACTACCTTACTTACCCTACGTGTTAAAATTATTCTGAATTTATTCCAATCTCCTGGTAATTTTCCACTGTGCAAACAATACGAAAATATTTTAACTAAATGCTTTATAGATTCGTCACCAACAGCTTCAAAATATCTAATATCTACTGAGAGGCCATCACTAGCCGGAGCAATTCCTTTTTCATCTTGTCTATAGCCTGTTTGACTCCTGAGGGGGATATACTTATTTCTTGGATTTCGGAAACAAAGGCATCCAATTCGCCTATGATTAAGATATCATCATTGATTGTACGGGTCACCATAAAAAGATTCAATATATTAGAGTATTTCTATCTTATCTATAATGTGTCTAACGCTATTAGCTGATACTTCCCAACCATAAGTTTTCACTTGGGTATCTTTAAACTAGATTTATTTTCGAAACTGGTATTCAGTGGCTCTTCTCCATATTTTTGATGCCATCTTTCATGCTCTTTCTCAGAACCTTGCACAGTTCTTTACATTCTGTCTCTTCTATTAACAAAAAAAGCCCTATTTAGTGGCCAAACACTGGCTGCTTGTACTCGTTACAACAACAGCAGCAGATGTTGGACGTTAAGAGTCAGCCATGAGCCCACTTCTCACATATCATTCCAGACGCGACAACACAATGTTGTCGATAACAATGTCAAATCCGGTAATGTCGATGTGCAGCACTTCTGAGAGGAACGGTTGCAGAGTCTATCTGCACAGCTATGTTTTGTAAAGTCATTTGTATTAGAAGAAGAACGTTCTGAGACAATATGGAGTAACTTGAATCATGTTTGCTGTTGTGATGGGACTCATTTTTTAAAAAAAAGCGTTGTGGCATCGTATTTGGTGTTACATTACGATCGATATATCACATGAGAGATTCATGCAGTGTTTACCACGAAGAAGAAAAAAGAGCTATAACCATCCGATGTGTTTTGTAAGGTTGCTGACGAACTTCATAGCAGTGACTAGTTTTTCGCTGTTACACACTCCTTACTAAGCGGATGACTGCTCCGAAAAATCGCTAATGTAATGCTGGACTTGTTACTGGTACGATGAACCAACACGCTTGAAAACATGGTTGAGAACAAAGATTCACAGACAACGTAATATAAGGGAAAATAGACGCTGTAGAGATAGACGTGTTCCTCTCTCTCTTTCTCTCTCTCTCTCTTTCTCTCTCTTCCTCTCGCTCTCTCTTTAGCTCTGGTTTTTGTGACTGGCACATGGTACCATAAGAAACATGTGTCTGTTCGTGTTCTGAAAAAATCAAGAGAATACTTCATGATCGAATGATACTCTTACAAATGACCTAGAGTTCGGATAACCATTAAAAAACACGACCGCAGCATATCTGAAGGGATCATGATTCTGCCATCCATAGCTGCGAGGGCATAGTAAAGCAGTCCCTTAGTCTTGGCTCTATAGTAAGCAACAGATCAGAGGAAAGGATTTTCAATCATCTGGCGGAGTAACTTTGAATTCCATCGTTAGTTCGGCTGCCAGTATGGCTGTTTCGTTTAACCGACTTCCACGTTTAAACTATAGGCATACAGCGCGTTGTTTTATAAAACATTATAGGTCCTGACTTGTATTTTTCTTTAAATGGAGTGTCGAGGTATTACATCCTACTATTACCGAATAATCCATTAAAACTACAGTTTTCCCCACCACGCACACATCCAGCTCAAAATGTAATACTTAAGTCATAACCAGAAAAGACGTCACGACCAACACCATATGATCTAGCATTATTCACCCCCAGGAGTCGAGTCCCAGAATGATCTTGTGGACACGTATACGAAAACTTTAATAGGCAATGGTAAAGGTCTGCTCGACAAATAATGTCTCCCATACGAATCAGAAGGCATAATATATTCTATATCACAGCCAACCAGAACCTCTAGAGCAGATACACAGTTGCTCTTTGCATTCTCAGATTTACTCTCACTAGAATTTTCCATACTGATTTTCTTACGACGAGTAGACAGTCATCAGGATGTGCATCGCAGTACTGTCAGTACCCTGTAACCTGTTTGGTATTTTATCTCATTCCTTGTAAGTCCATTTTACAGGATGTGGACTTGCTTCCACGCCGTCACATCAACATCAGTTCTCCGGATCGCGGTAAGTTGATCCCATGTCAATCTATCTCAGTAATTTTATATCTCTGTCACTTAGCTATTATTGTATATATCACCCCCTGGAATGTACATTTCCAAATTAAATAATTAAAACTATAGGAATACAGTTCTATAACCGGTTATTCAACCTGGGAATATGTGTGACTCTTTAAACATCACCCATTTCTACTTTAGATCCCGGTATTTCGTGTTTTAGACCTCACATGGACCTGTCTGAGTATCTGCCACTTTCTCACGCGTCATCTTCTGTACGCGTAAGGGAAACGCAGGATGACGATTATTCGTACCGATGACAGAAAACAAGACTGAGTAAAGATGGCAGCACTTTGGGTAACATAGGGTCACTAGGTTTTCAACCGCCTAATATGCGTCTGCTCGACATATTACCTCCTTATAGACATCTGTACCACCACCTCTCCTTTGCATTATCAGTATGACTGTCACTAGATTTTTTCGCAGATATTCATAACATACTAACGAATCCCTCTGGAAAAGTTGATGGTTTTGATGGTTTTAGAAACCGTAAATATCAACCTTGTCTCCCAGTCTTGGTTCAGTACCGTGTACCAGACCCTCCAGGTCTAAAATGTCTGACGAACGGCGGATCATCCCATCCATTCTGCATGGAGAGTGGGGAAGAATACGTTTCTACAGCATACTAATTTTTATCTACGAGGAATATTCAGCGGCACTTGGTAAAAAGAAATATGGTTAATAAGCAGTATTTTTACAGTCAATGGACTATGATGGGAGGAGCTCTTAGGACGGCAGACAGATCTGTTATTGACCCTGTGCGATTCGGCAGTGATGGACATGACCTACCTCAGTCTGCAACGATGAGATCGGGACTGGTGGGTGACCCTCCATTACGGCGTCCCTGATGATTCAGTTATGACAGCAGCCGTGACTTATTATACAGATCTGCTCTAAAAAAACACCCCTCTTACGACCTTTAGGATAACATTGTTTGTGCGAACTAGTCATAATTCGGCCATATACTTATATCTGATGGTGTTTTGGAGAACAGTGTCCTGGATTGAGAGAAATATGTTTCTCCTGCTTTAATATAGCACTTCCCTGTAACACTTACGTTGTCTTTGTAGGAGTTTGTGTTCAGAATATCCGCATAGCTTACAGACAGATAAATAAAACTGTTATCAGACATATCATAACTTATAAGTTGTAATAAACAATGTGTACAAGAACTAAAAGGGAAAAATAAGAGTGGGAGACCAAGAACTAAGTGGTCGGATCAAAAAGGGCGTAAAGTAGGGTTGTAGTCTTTCGCCCCTGCTGTTCACTCTATATGACAGAGAAGCAATGCCGGAAACAAAAGGAAGTTTCAAGAAAGAAATCAAAATTCAAGGCGAAAGGCTATCGAGGATAAGATTCTCTGATGGCATTGCTATCCTCAGTGAAAATGAATAATAATTACAGGATCTGTTGAACGGAATCAAGTAAATCGAAGGAAGGGGAAAGTAATGAGAAGTAGCAGAAATGAGAACAGAGAGAAACTTAACAACAGGATTGGTGATAATGAAGAAGATGAAAGAATTTTGATACCTAAGCAGCAAAATAACTCATGACGGACGGAGGAGGAGGACATAAAAAGCAGACTAGCACTGTCAAAAATGGCATTCCCTGCAAAGAGGAATCTACTAGTATCAAACGTAGGCCTCAATTCGAGGAAGAAATTTCTGAAAATATACGTTTGGGTAACAGCATTCTATGGCAGTGAAACATGGACTGTGGGAAAACCGGAACAGAAGAGAATCGAAGCATTTGAGATGTCGTACACAGAAGAAAGTCTACCGATAAGGTAAGGTGGACTCCGCAGAATCGACGAGAGAAGGAGCGTATGACAATACGAAAGGACAGGATGGAAGAATAATCTCTTGTGATATCACGGAATAGCTTCCATGATACCTCAGGGAGCTGTAGAGGGTAAAAACTGTGGAGGAAAACAAAGATGGAATACATTCACGATATAAATGATGACGTAGGTTGCAAGTGCCCCTCTGAGATGAAGAGGTTGGCACAAGAGAAGAATTCGTGACGAGCCACATCAAATCAGCCAGAAGACTGATGAATCGAAGAGCAGAAAAAAGAGTACTTGTTAACCCTAGTATAACTAACAGTGCCAACGGCCTTGCCGCAGTTGTAACACCGGTTCCCGTCAGATCGAAGTTAGGCGCTGTCGTACTGGGCTAGCACCTGAATGGGGGACGACCATCCGGGCTGCCGAGCGCTGTTGGCTAGCGGGGTGCACTCAGCCCTTGTGAGGCAAACTGAGGAGCCACTTGACCGAGAAGTAGCGGCTCCGGTCTCGTAAACTGACATACGGTCGGGAGAGCGGTCTGCTGACCACATGCCTCTCCATATCCGCATCCAGTGACGCCTGTGGCCTGAGGATGACACGGCGGCCGGTCGGTGTCGTTGGTCCGTCATGGCCTGTTCGGACAGAGTTTAAAAAAATCGCTCACAGTACTATATTTTATGTTTTGCTAAAAGATAATCCTTTTACTGAAGTTCGGCGTCTTTTAAACTGTCGTGTCTAAACTGCTCTTTTTTTCACCGTTCAGGTGTCAATCTATTACAGTAATAATCCAATATCTTAAACTTTAGTTATTATAGATTATAATGGATACAAGACTTCGTAAGGACAGTGACGCTTTTCGCGGTATTATGACACAAGAAAAATTACCGCAAGCCGAGCAGGAATGTTACAATATGAATATTCTTTGTTAAATAACTCGAAATCGATGATCGCCACTATCTATATCTTAGTGAGTCTGATCTATATATTTATAAAATGAGCCATATGTCCGTACGTGTACGTCATTGCATGTGTATGTACGCATGTTCCATGTCTGCTCATAAACCACAGGATCGATTTCAACGAAACTTGGTACACATATCACTTACTATCTGAAAGAACCATTGCTGGTGTGGGAACTATCTACCTGCCACAGTGGCGCCGGGAGGGAAAAGGCGGTGATATCCGTATTATTCTGTACCTATATTAATAACAGAACTGTAAAACTGACGTGGCCGTACGTTGAAAATATTTGCCAAAAAATGATTGCAGGTGATCCTAGGAAGTGTAACAGAATACAATAAAACTATTTTTAAAACTTTGTCTGTCTGTTTGAACATGCTAATCTCCAGAACTAGACGAATTCTCATTGGATTATCAAAGATAACGTCAGCGCAGCTTGGAGCAACAAACAGGCTTTATTTTGTCAATATCTGATCACAGACAAAACCATTTATTGATTTTAAAGTTTCAGGAATCTGCATAGCTTAGTAATTCTGATGTTCACGTCAGTGACACAGTCAACTAGCCGTAGTACACCAAAGAACCAACAGATGGTGCTTGTAATTTCGTAGTACACCAAAGAACCAATAGATGATGTTGTTAGTTTTTTTTTTTTTTTACCACCTTGAGAGAAGTACTTTGGAAAGTTTACGTCAGTGACAGGAATAATCTCCGCAACCTTATCTTTATGAATACAAAATAACACTGAACTTAACTTGGCTAGAATATACAGATTTACTGATTTCGCATTGTATATTAAAAAGTATCAATGAA
Source organism: Schistocerca serialis cubense (assembly GCF_023864345.2). Classification (NCBI taxonomy): domain Eukaryota; kingdom Metazoa; phylum Arthropoda; class Insecta; order Orthoptera; family Acrididae; genus Schistocerca; species Schistocerca serialis. Next base: position 372,974,294 of record NC_064643.1, on the reverse strand, counting down.
ATTTCTTTGCTTCTTTCGATGGTTTTTATTTATATTTAACGTCTTGGATAAGAAAAACAAATTTATTACGTTTTCTTTCTACATTTGTGCCTCCTACTACATTTTGATTTCGTTTTCTTTACAAAGAAAACTGTCTAGAAAACAGTCGACTCTTTCTCAATACAGTAGAATGGCTAACAGACTGAGGCCTGTGTGGTCTCAAGAGTGCAATGAAGATCATGAAGCAAAACTGCCTACAGTTCGAGATCATCAGCTTTAACTTACTTTTTGGAGACTCCTTCCAAAAGTAAGGCGCGACGTATCTCTGATCGAGAGCGTCATACACTATCTCGCTCCTCACTGCATACTATAAACAAGTCGTTCTGTCCTAGATCCTTAATGTTACATATGCAAAAACAGAGTCGGTCGCTGGTAGAAGACTAACGCAAGAACATCTGGAACAAATTCAACCAAATTTTGTATTTATATGACTTATTGTTTGTATTATGTTGTATAATTCTTTGTATGAAGGTACTGTGGGGCTAATGTCCCTGTACTTCCCTAAGTAGTGAAAAATCAAAAATTTAAAAAAAATATTCGATAACAATCCATGCTTTTGGGGGGAGGCTAGGTTCATTGGTATCGATGACTTTTCACCCCTAATTCCATGAGGGAGGGAGAGTCGGGGAGCAAATCTATGTAATTTCTGAAGTAATTTCTTCCAGACTTGGCACGTGTGTCGCTTGCTATCTGAAAAAAAATGATGCGATAGTTAGACACTCATGGTACGCCTAGAGCTGAAAGTAGGAGTGAAAAGTGGTGATGTGAAGCACAACTCACGAATTCTTGGAGAAATTTCAACCGTATTTGGTATGTACATGTCTCATCATTTGTACAAAAATACTGTGGGATTAACATATCACAACTACCGCTTAGGCGGGGGTGGGGGTGGGGGCGGGGATGGGAAGGAAAGACAAGTACAAATGTTCCAAAACGACCTGCTGGTATTTCTTTCCGAATTTAGTTGACTTGAATGAAATGCAATTTGTCTATTATTAGCGTTGTTCAGTGCGATAAACAAATTTCAAAGCAGAAGGAATGTGAGTGAACGTGAAGAAATGAGATAAAATACTTAATTTATTTCAAACGTAAACAGTGTTTCTTCCATTTTCACACCGAAAAAATTGAACCATTGGCCAAGACTTTTTGCATTCTTCTTACCTAGGCAGAATTACAAGATTCCTCAGTATTGAGACGAGAGTAAAACAAACACCACCAAGAACAAGCTGTGCGACACAAACGAAAGTTGGTGGGCGTGTTTCTACACCTGAAAGATGAACTCTATTCCAATTTCTCGCCAGCAGCATAAGGTTGGCGCTAGTAGCGCCACTGTGAGGATGCAAATCAGGTTTGCTTCAAATATACGCTGTAACGGTAGTGAGCGTTACTTACCTTTGAGATTGGACGCGATGGCTCATGTTAGTCAAGAATGCCTTTAAGGCAACAAAGACGCAGTTATCAACACCTCACACACTATGAACGACGTCGTGCAATAGGGCTGAGAGAAACTGGATGTTCCTTCTGCGATATTGCAGAAAGATTTGGCAGGAATGTAGCCACTGTACATGATTTCTGGTAGCGGTGTTCACGAGAATGTATGGCCGCAAGAAGACAGGGCTCCGGACCGGTACGTGGCACTACCGAGAGGGAAGACCACTGTGTTCGGGAGGTGGCTCAAGCGCATCGTACTGCATCTGTAGCAGCAATCTGAACAGTAGCTGGGACCACAGTGACATAACGAACTGTTTCAACTCGGTTACTTAAGGACATTTCCGAGCCAGACACCCTGTAGCGTGCAACACACCGGGAAGCGAGAGCTCACTGGAGGACAGGGTTGAGGCCTGTTGTATTTTCTGATGAAAGCTTGTTCTACCTCGGTGCCAGTCACGGTAGTGTGTTGGATAGAAGGATGCCAGTTGATGGCCTGCAACCAACCTATCTGCGGGCTAGACACACTGGACCTACACCTGAAATTATGGTCTGGTGTACGATTTCGTATGACAGCAGGAGTATCGTGGTTATCCCGCGCACACTGAGTACAAATTCGTACGTCACTCTGGTGATTCGACCTGTTGTACTGCCATTCGTGAACAGCTTTCCAGGGGGTGTTCTCCTGCAGGACAACGCTTGCCCACATACCGCTGTTGTAACCCATCATGCTCTACAAAGTGTCGACATGTTGACCTCACCCAAACGATCACCAAATCTGTTTCCAATCGATCACATATCGGACATCATCGAACGACAACCGCTGCGTCATCCACAAACAGCAGTAACCGTCCCTGTACTCATCGACCGAGTGCAACAGGCATGGAACTCCAATCCACAAACTGACATCTGACACCTGTACAACACAACACAATGCATGCGCTATTGTTTGTTTGCATTCAAAAAATGGTTCAAATGGCTCTGAGCACTATGGGACTCAACTGCTGAGGTCATTAGTCCCCTAGAACTTAGAGAACTAGTTAAACCTAACTAACACAAAGACATCACAAACATCCATACCCGAGGCAGGATTCGAACCTGCGACCGTAGCGGTCTTGCGGTTCCAGACTGCAGCGCCTTTAACCGCACGGCCACTTCGGCCGGCCTGCATTCACACCTATTATTAATGTACCAGCTTTTCACATTTGCAATGTCTTATCCCGCACTTACATTAACCTGTGATCTTGCAATGTTAATATGATACCTAGACAAATGTGTTCCCGAAATTTCATTACTTTACATTTATTATTTTTTGATGCTGCAATTTTTTTTCCGTCCATCCGTCCGATTGTTTGGTGCTCATACACTAGTATGACACAGTATTCTTAGCTCCCCTACTGGATGCTGTGGTTTAATGTGCGCGATAACATTTCGTGTGAGTGCGATCCTGACTTTTAATTGCTGATAAATCAGTAGTGTACGCAGCGGATAACAAGACACACATACAAAACCAACGCACTCAATAACGGGGGCGGTAACCGCTAGCATTTTTTCAAGCCTACGCCCAAATTACTACTGGCTTATCAAAAGGGGGGAATGATATTCAAGTCCGCTCGTGAGCCAAAGAGGGAAACTGTATCTGCCAAGATACATAGCATTTCACATCTTACCATCTTCCAGCCGGAGCGTCTCCACACTGCGTCCTCTCCTCAGTACGTCCCAGCCACTTTTCCTTACCAAGCTACCGGCCTGCCATCCACGTTCCTATTGGTTGAAGGTCAACCTCCGTCCTCTACGCCGTGCGGGATTAGCCGAGCGGTCTTAGGCGCTGCAGTCATGGACTGTGCGGCTGGTCCGGGCGGAGGCTCGAGTCCTCCCTCGGGCATGAGTGTGTGTGTTTGTCCTTAGGATAGTTTAGGTTAAGTAGTATGTAAGCTTAGGGACCGATGACCTTAGCAGTTAAGTCCCATAAGATTTCACACACACATTTTTCCGTCCTCTACACTCCTCAAAACCGATCTTTCCGAAGTGCCTCAAGCAATCCCTGTGTTTAGCTTCCCTAGTTTCTCTATTGAGAAGCCTACCGCATCTACTGATAATCTTTCAAACAGCCCTTCACTTATCGAAGCCGATCACTTACACACAAATTGCCCTAAGGAAAGGTACAGAGAGGACGAGGAAGTGTGACACATTCAAAAAGTAATCGAAATAAAAGACTTACTTCCCTTCTACATTTCCATTAGCTGCGTTAGTCATGAAGCGTAGTCATATTTAACCTGTAAGAAGCTCGTGGCGGGTGAGGAACTAAAGGAGGTGTTTGAATGAATCGTCGAAAGAAGTGATCGTTTCACTAGAGACAAAGTCGTTTTGTTTGAAAGCCATGGCCTACGAATGGCTCTAGAAGAGTAATGGATTGACCATGGCCTTGTAAAAACAGCGTCTGCCTGAAATGGTTTTATCGATACCCCAGAGAATTTATGTCACAATGACTGGTAGGGAGTCTGAACGTTGCCGCTGCCGCTGCCGCTGCCGCTGCCCGCGGCAACTGGCTCGGTGGTTTATTAGCTCCTCTCCGTGGCTCGTTCTCTCCAGATGAATGTTCCGGGCGGGGCAATTGTCCTCGCGGAGATGGAGCCTCGCCTGGCCTGTATTGAGACAGCCGATATTCCGAGCGCTGCCGTCAGCAACCTTGGCCTCCACGACGCGACCTCCACGGGCTGTCAGCTGGTCGTGGGAACATTCTCTCCCTCCCTCCCTCCCTCCCTCCCTCTCCATCGGACCCGCTCTCCTACCTCATACCTCTTTCTCCTCCTACTCCTCCTCCCCCCTCTTAACACCGAGACACAGATAAGATTTATTTTTGGGACTGACACTGTTGAATAGATATTCACCTTACATACCAGAGTTGCATGCAGTTAACATAGCTTCCTTAGCTAATGATACAGAGCAGTACGTTACACCGACAACAATGTAATTATCATTCGCGATAAATTTCTAAGGCTGTGTCCACAGTGACACCGAATATGGGCGTTCCACAGAAGACCGAAGGTGGCCAGTCTTCTCAAATCAGTACACCAGTACGTGCGCATTGTCGGTGCAACGAGTCTCAACGATCTAATGTACAGATTTCGGTCGGCAAACACAAAACTTTTGAAAGAACTGAATAAATCCTAACTTCTGATCTACAGATCTTAAGCCACTAGTTCCGCTAATGGAGGTTACATCCAAACTAAAATAAAACAGAAGTTTCACGTTTTCGTCTGTCCAATAGATTGGCACACGGAGCCCTCGGTGTCTGTTTTGAAGGAGACAAACTTCATCACAATATGCACCCAAAATATCTTGGATCGCCGGCCGGAGTGGCCGAGCGGTTCTAGGCGCTACAGTCTTGAACCGCGCGACCACTACGGTCGCAGATTCGAATCCTGCCTCGTGCATGGATGTGTGTGATGTCCTTAGTAAGGTTTAAGTAGTTGTAAGTTCTAGGGGACTGATGACCTCAGAAGTCCCATAGTGCTCAGAGCCATTTCAATCATTTTTTATCTTGGATCAAGTTAGATAGAACACTTTCTTTTTACGGAGTGCCTGACACGAACATCTGCTAAGCTCAAAACCAAAAACAACGTTCTCCATAAACTTTGTATCTTTCGTTGGGGATCGTCAGCAGAGTCTCTCAGGGTATCAGCAGTCGGTTTGGTGCACTCAACTGCAGAGTACTGTGCGCCTGTCTGGCTTAACAGTCCACAAGTAAAAAAGATGAACGGACAACTTGATGAGGCGACGCGCATTGTTAGTGGGTCAATATGATCTACTCCCATGTACTGGCTACCTGTCTTGAGCCACATTCAACCTCCTGATAGCAGACGGAAGAGTGCGCCACTGCGTGAATACCAGAAGATTGCTAATAACACCGACCTTCCCATAATGGACGACGTATTCCCTGCAGAGCGAAAAGGACTAAGCTCAAGACATCCCACTCTCATCACAGCCAGGAGTCTCATGCAAACTGAATTCAATCCTATCGATGAATGGGATCGCTGCTCGCAACAAAACTGTTTCCCACAATGCCTTAAGCTGCCTTGTATCCAGAAGACCCCCGCTGGATTCGATCACCCTCGGGCAATTTGGACTATATGGAACCGCTTCCGAAAGGGCCATGGACGATGTGCAGACACTCTCTACAAGTGGGGCAGATCTCCATCTCCATCGTGTGACCCTGGTGCGGAACGACAGACAGTGCTCATGTTGTATCAACATGGCTCGCACGTGTCTACAAGGGCCTCTTCGAAGATTTTCTCGCAGTGACGAGTAATATTATAAAATACATAAAAGACCTTGATATCCATCTATAGCTGTTGTCATTTGTGTTATTTTGTGCTGGAGAGCTGTACTTAAATATTGACTTGTAGTAGTTTCGTAATCTTTATGTAAGTATTGCCAAACGATAAATAAATAAAATTAATATTCGGTTGGTAGAGTTCAAATCAGTTTGTTTTCTTAGCTCACATTGGGTGACGTTCCTGTATTGATGACGTGGATTGTGAGAACTTTATATATTTGGCTCTAGAAATTATTAGTTTGTGGCTTCCTGAATATGAGAAATATAATAACATGAATATGTCTCTGAAATATAACGTAAGAAAAGCTTAAAAAATTAATAATAATTAATCTTATGTTACATTATGTGTGTTCTGTGGCTGTCTAGCCACGAGAGCTTCATGTCTATTCCTTTAGCAGCACGTCATCCGTAACACAGGCAAAATCTATACTGAAAATTCTAAGCCTAGATTATAACCTTCAAAAAATTATCAGTTCAAATGACGAAAGTGGTATGTGTCAATCCTGATACATAAAATCACTGTAGTAGATCTTTTTGGGGGATGTGATAGGTGGGCATTACCTGTCTACGAATCATTATTGATGCTTACTGGTGCCAGAACAACGGTGATTTTTCAATACGAAGTGGTTTGCAAAGGTGGTGTGGTTTCTACATTTCAGTGCACTAGTTGTTCAGACTATCTTATTCTGAAATTTGTGTATGTCTTTCACACACATTCTGACCGGCAGTCATTGAAGTTTAATTGACGTATCTGTTTCGCTGAACTTATTTGAAGTTCCGTTGTAATCGTGCTTTTCAGTGTCACCACCACTCATCTCGATGTATTTTAACAAAACGTTTCTCTCTTCATCTTATATATTCGTAAAAATTGTACTCTAATAACTGACGGAAGAGTATACGGTATTCGCCCCATCCTTTTCGAGACGGTTATAGGTTACAATGCATTATAACCTCCTTGACCTTGTTGGATGACCACTAGCGACAAAATAATAATAATAGTAACAATAACAAGAATAAGTTTAATTGCATGAATAGGGCTAAAAATAAAAATGTGTTCATTAATGTTAACACCAATCACGTATACGTATGTATCCTGTAAACTGACTCGTTCCACATCATTTCAACAAAAAAATCGTTCAGATCATCTATGCCAATAACTGGTGATGGTTGTCACTGGCAACAAACGCAGCATAAGATCTCTACTGGTGCGGAATTTCGAGTCAAAGTAAATGCGAGCAAACGTCAAACAATTTTTATACAAGAAAAATACAGGATTTAGAAACAACTCTGCTGTTATTCGGAAAAACATTCCATAGGCCGTAACCAAAAAAATGGTTCAAATGGCTCTGAGCACTATGGGACTTAACATCTATGGTAATCAGTCCCCTAGAACTTAGAACTACCTAAACCTAACTAACCTAAGGACATCACACAACACCCAGCCATCACGAGGCAGAGAAAATCCCTGACCCCGCCGGGAATCGAACCCGGGAACCCGGGCGTAGGAAGCGAGAACGCTACCGCACGACCACGAGATGCAGGCAGTCCGTAACCAGCAAATATCTTGCAGTTCACTTGGGCAAACGCCATACCATCAAGAAACATGTAACAGACATAGCGAGGAAAACAAACAGCATATTAGCTGCCTCACATCCGTTAATAAACACGAAGTCGTCTCCAAATAGGAAAAACAGTCTTCTATTATAAAAATCGATAAGAAAACTAGTAATATTGTAGGCTGCCGCGTATGGGGACGTGCTGCGTCAACTCATTTTAATGAAATTCAGTTTGTTTAACTTAAGAAATTGTGAATAATATTAAATGTTCCACGGTTCGTTAGAAACCCAACAATCCACAATGACTTGAAAATTGAAACTGTTTCAGATGACATTCACTTACTATCTGAACATTTTTACAGCAAAGACGGCAAGGATTGCTAGTCAGCTGAGAATAGGGTACTGTCAACAGAAGCAGAAAATGGTATAACAGGTGTAGGATTCGTTATAAATAGGGAAGTAAGACAGAGAGTGAGTTCCGTGAATAGTTCACCGACAGGGTAGTTCTCATCAGAATCAACAACAAACCAACACCGACAACAATATTTCAGGTACACATGCCGACGTCGCAAACAGAAGTTGAAGAGATAGAAGAAGTACGTGAGGATATTAAATGGGTAATTCAGTACCTAAGAGATGCGGTTGTAGAGGAAGGAGCAGAATAAAGCGTTAAGGGAGAATATGGTCTTGGTAGTAGGAATCAGAGAGGAAAAAGACCAAATGGTACATATCTGGGACGCTATCGGGCTGCAGATCCTCGTCCATAAACAACTACTGACCCGTAATTTACGGGAATTGCGTGACCTGGGCATAGATATGTGGTGCGACGTACATCCGGAAACCTTCAAAGGACTTGCCAAATCCCTGCCAAGTAGATTCATCGCTGTTTGCATTCCAAAGGTGGAACAACATGCTATTCAGCAGATTGAGATAACGTTAACCGAGGCACTGATCGGGCGTAGTGGAAACGTATGTTGTGATGAACAACTTGACTACTCTAATAAGGGCTGAAACTGTGGGGTCCTGGCCACTCGTCTGTTATAAGGTGCCTATAGCATGCTGCGTTCTCGGAATGCTATTCAACAGTTCAAGCAATACTTAACTTTGAATTTACAACAGTGTCGCAAGCGATGGGTGACATGCAAACAATCAAAGTCTTTGCTGTATACAAGGTTTATTTAAGCAATTGATATGGATCACACGTCATTGCTATCATATTGCTCTCTGCTAGTACTGCCCGAATATTGTCCGGCTGAGGCTGGCAGGAGCGGCTCTTATATTGTCTTCGGCTAGAGGGCACTGCTGTCGTGGTGCGGTCCTTGTCGGGCGATTGGCTGACGTCGCCTCACCGCCTTCTTTGCTCTTGCGATCTTCATCTTCCTGCCGGCGTTTGTCGATACGCCAGAGAAACCTTCAACTTACGCAAAAAGTACACTGACGGGGTCCGCAGCTCGTGGTCGTGCGGTAGCGTTCTCGCTTCCCGCGCCCGGGTTCCCGGGTTCCCGGGTTCGATTCCCGGCGGGGCCAGGGATTTTTCTACCTCGTGATGACTGGGTGTTGTGTGCTGTCCTTAGGTTAGTTAGGTTTAAGTAGTTCTAAGTTCTAGGGGACTGATGACCATAGATGTTAAGTCCCATAGTGCTCAGAGCCATACACTGACGGGAAAAAATTCCATCACCAAGAAATAATCAATGCAGAGTAACTAAATCTCGGGAAAATTTTCTAGGTAACATAATATGTGAGTGATTAACGTTGCAAGATCACAGGTTAATGTAAGTGTGAGCAAAGCCTTACAAATGTGAAATTCTGGTGCATTAATAAGCGGCGTAACTGCCAAAGCCGGCCGTGGTGGCCGAGAGGTTCTAGGCGCTACAGTGTGGAACCCCGCGACCGCTACGGTTGCAGGTTCAAATCCTGCCTCGGGCATGAATGTGTGTGATGTCCTTAGGTTAGTTAGGTTTAAGTTGTTCTAAGTTCTAGGGCACTGATGACCTTAGAAGTTAAGTCCCATAGTGCTCAGAGCCATTTGAACTGCCAAAATGTTGAACGCAAGCATCCGATAGTGCATGCACTGTGTCGCATAGGTGCCGGATGTAGGTTTATCGGATGGAGTTCCCTGCGTGTTGCACGTGATCGATCAATACAGGGACGTGGATGCGCCGGAATTTTCGTCCGACGATATCCCATATGCACAACTGAAGACAGATCTGGTGATCGAGCAGGTCAAGGCAATTTGTCAACAACCTGAGGATCATACTGGGTTACAACAGTGATACATGGGCGAGCGTTATCCTGTTCGAAAACATGCTCGGGAAAGCTGTTCATGAATGGCAGCACAACATGTCGAATCACCAGAGTAAGGGACAAATTTGCATTCAATATGTGTGAGATAACTACGAGAGTGCTCCGGCTGGCATACGAAATCGCACCCTAAACCATAACTCTGGTGTAGGTCGAGTGTCCAGCACGCAGGCAGGTTGGTTGCACACGCCCCCAACTGGCCTCCTTCTAACCAACCCACTGCTATCGCCAGCACCGAGGCCGAAACAGCTTCCATCAGAAACACAACAGACATCCACCCTACCCTCCAGTGAGCTCTCGCTTGACTCCACTAAAGTTGCAACCGGCGACGGTTTAGGGTCAGTGGAGCGCACGATACAAGGCCTCTAGCTCGGAGCTGTCCTCGAAGTAATCCATTTGAACTATCCGACTTCTTCCAAAATTGCTGCTGCAGATGAAGTACGATGCGCCAGAGCCATACGCCGAACACGACCGTGAGCACTGCCGCCAGCCATCATGTGCAGAGGCTATATTCTAAGTCTTTCTGCAGTATCACAAAAGAAACATCCAGCTCTCGTAGCCCTATTACAAGACCTCGTTCTCGTTCAAAGTCATTGAACTGTTGATAACGACGTCTTTGTTGTCTTGAAGGCAGTCTCGACTAACATCAACTGACCACATCCACTCTCACAGGTAACTCACACGCACGAGCGTTATGGAGTGTATTTAAAGCAAACCTGATTTTCATCGTCATAGTGGTGCTACTAGCGTCACTCTTATGCCACTGGTGCAAAATTTCAATAGACATCTTTCATATTTAGAGCCACTCCCACCAGCTTTTGTTTGTGCCGAACATCTCCTCCATGGTCTTGCGATTTCTTTAGTGACGTTAGTATATTTCATGATTCAGAACGGGGTGACAGCTTTGAATTTACAGCACAAAGAATCCAAAGCATAATAAAGGGGGCTATAATCAGCTTCCATCCAATCAAGCATTGCGAGGTGCCGGGGTTGAGAGATGGACATGTACTTCAAATTCTTTAAAGAAATCGGTATTAGTTAGGCAAAAACACTCAACCACCCTTTAACTACCACAGTTCCTACCACGCAACAGACAATTTATGGAGGAAATATTGATATGGTCCTGTTTGTGGTCAGTTTTAGAGTTGTGCCTTCGACATAATTCTATTTACGACAATTTAATAGCTAATCACTCGTATCTGTCAAAGGCCGCTGGTAATGAAGGTGACATTCAACTATTAAATAACACAAAGATTTTGGTATCACAGAGTAATTCCTTGCGATAATTCCTAAAGTACACTACTGGCCAATAAAATTGCTACACCACGAAGATGATGTGCTACAGACGCGAAATTTAACCGACAGGAAGAAGATGCTGTGATATGCAAATGATTAGCTTTTCAGAGCATTCACGCAAGGTTGGCGCCGGTGGCGACACCTACAACGTGCTGACATGAGGAACGTTTCCAACCGATTTCTCGTACAAAAACAGCACTTGACCGGCGTTGCCTGGTGAAACGTTGTTGTGATGCCTCGTGTAAGGAGGAGAAATGCGTACCATAACGTTTTCGACTTTGATAAAGGTCGGATTGTAGCCTACCGTGATCGCGGTTTATCGTATCACGACACTGCTGCTCGCGTTCGTCGAGATCCAATGAATGTTAGCAGAATATGGAATCGGTGGGTTCAGGAGGGTAATACGGAACGCCGTGCAGGATCCCAACGGCCTCGTATCACTAGCAGTCGAATTGACAGGCATCTTACCTGCATGGCTGTAACGGATCGTGCAGCCACGTCTCGATCCCTGAGTCAACAGATGGGGACGTTTGGAAGACAACAACCATCTGCACGAACAGTTCGACGACGTTTGCAGCAGCATGGACTATCAGCTCGTAGACCATGGCTGCAGTTACTCTTCACGCTGCATCACAGACAGGAGCGCCTGCGATGGTCTACTCAACGACGAACCTGGTGCACGAATGGCAAAACGTCATTTTTTCGGATGAATTCATGTTCTGTTTACAGCATCATGATGGTCGCATCCGTGTTTGGCGACATCGCGGTGAACACAAATTGGAAGCGTGTATTCGTCATCGCCATACTGTCGTATCACCCGGCGTGACGGTATGGAGTGCCATTGGTTACACGTCTCGGTTACCTATTGTGCGCATTGATTGCACTTTGATCAGTGGACGTTACATTTCACATTTGTTACGACCCGTGGCTCTACCCTTCATTCGATCGCTGCGAAACCCTACATTTCAGTAGGATAATGGACGACCACATGCTGCAGGTCCTGTACGGGCCTTTCTGGATACAGACAATGTTCGACTGCTGCCCTGGCCAGCACATTCTCCAGATCTCTCACCTATTGAAAACGTCTAGTCAATGGTGGCCAAGCAACTGGCTCGTCACAATACGCCAGTCACTACTCTTGATGAACTGTGGTATCGTGTTGAAGCTGCATGGGCAGCTGTGCCGTACACGCCATCCAAGCTCTGTTTGACTCAATGCCCAAGCGTATCAAGGCCGTTATTACGGCCCTAGTTGGTTGTTCTGGGTACTGATGTCTCATGATCTATGTACCCAAATTGCGTGAAAATGTAATCGCATGTCAGTCCTAGTATAATATATTTGTTCAATGAATACCTGTTTATCATCTGCATTTCTTCTTGGTGTAGCAATTTTAATGGCCAGTGGTGTATTACAAGTTACAAATATTTTATGAAATACAAATAAGGACAATGTAACCTGGATAACAATATCTTGGCTGAATTCGCATACAGGAGTGTCATGGAGGCCTACAAACTTTGTGAGTGTGTGAATTGACACATTACCCCTGCCTATTACGGTAAAATATTGTTCAGGAATGAAAGCCCTTGATACAGGTCACACATACAAGCTGTGGCTGTGTATGGAGACAAGGCGAGAGTGCAAGCTGGGAGGGGTCAAATTAATTAGAGAAGTCGCTACTGCTCCAGTGCTGCAAATGCATTACCAACTGCGGGAATGGCCACGCGCCGACAGCTCGGAGCAAAGGGATGATGTTGCATCTGCTCTCAGGGGCGGTGTGCGCCTGTGAATGAAGACACGACCTAAATAGCACAAGCGTAAAACGACAAACAATATCGACTATGGTCACCAAGTAGTAACAGTCTGGACTACTATGACACTAATACTTCTGGCTTTTGCGATCACCTTCACTCTGGCTGACTAGAAGTCAAGAACTCGAAAGTTCACTCAGTCTATCCAGAAGCAAAACACGACCTGTCTCTCCGTCCATCCAGAAGCGAATTCACTGAGCTCCTCACTTTGACTTCACGCAGAAAGATTAGCGCTTTGTCCCCACCACGCAGGAAACTCTCCAATCGTGGGACGACACACAAACAGCTGCCAATCATACTCTTAGATTCTGTCACTCCTTTCCCCTCCTAACCATCACAACAAATTTTCCTCCTACCGCGGGTCGTCCCGCCAAATTCGGAGTGTGCTCTTTTGCGCCAGCACAGGTTATACCGGTCCACCAATCAGATCGTGTTTTTTGGCCTATGCGCGGGAAAGCATAAGCCTGAAACTGCCTACGGCCGTTTGCCGGCAGTGGTTAATATGGGCGTCGTACTGTTGACCACGGAGGACACAGACATTACAATTCTCCGAACCGACGCAGACAATGCAACCATCCTGCGTCGGGTGGTAGGCAAGTGGACCGAGTGCACTAAAACAAGCTGCGCCATCCCCAATGCTGCCCACTTCCCACACGCTCTGCTCGCCTCGCTACAAAAGGCGAAAACACCGGGCACCTCCGTGGTTCGACTAACGGGTCGTACTCCGCTCTTGTCGCCCAGACAGCTGTGCCCACGCATAGTAAAGTGCGCCAGCCTTGTCACCCAGTTTTTATCTAAAGAAAATCAAAGCTCTCATTCCACTTTCATTACACCAATGGCCTTAATTGGCCATAACCAATCGGGAGCTTAACGAGAAAAAGTTCAATCAAGGTGAAAAATGGAAGTTGACAAGGCACGAGAGCTTGGCGGCTTTCAGTATGAGCAACTTAAGCGTTTCCATTTTACTACGCGCAAGCACACTGCTGCCTCCATAACGGAGGACTAATGGTAACGAAGCAGTGCTCAAATAACGTAACCACTTTAGCTCATGCACGATATCTACATAAACAACCAAAAGACATTTCAGACCCATTGGCACCTATTTTCGAACTGTAAATATAATATCAACTTGTGAGTATGCGCCCAACCACAAGAATTCTACCCTCAAGAACTATCCTGATTATCTGAGAGATCAGCATTTTGAAAGCCCAAGTCGCTGAGATGCGAAGAAAAATTAGAAATTGCATTATGAGATTCACAGATGTGCCAGTATTTTCTGCCGGAGACGGCCTATTTGAGGTCTTACGTCAGAACCTCTTCGGGTCTCAAACGCAACTCAGCTTTCTCACGGTTGCAATACGAAATGTAACTTAGAGACTGTTCCATTAACTGCTATTAACCGTCGGTGTGTAAACGTTTTGTCCAGTCAATATCAGAGACGGTTGTGCGCAAAGAAAAATATTAAAAATTCATACTCACAGATTTTTCACGTGAACCAGTCCACTGGTGTCAACCTAAGAAATACTCAATAACTGGGACGCTTGAAGCATCATTTCAGTTGCCAAAGAAGACGACGAGTTTACCAAAGAAAGTTTTAACAACTTACAGACCTCACTTCAGAAAATTAAATCAGTTAGGCAATGTAATGTCAACGCCAATATTTTGTGTCGCCAGTGTATGAGACAGTGCTCATGATTTATGAAGTAATGAATATTTTTCCAGAAATAACTTTTATGCCTATATGTGAGAACTGAGAAAAGACTTATTATTATATTGTAACTTATCACTATATTGTGAAATAACAAAAATATGTTTTATTATTTTCATAACCAGTTTCCTACAAAGAATAATCATAGAACAAAAGATAATAACACTAAAGGAAGGTATTGGCTTTGTATTGTCTGTGAAATTTTTCTTTCATCTATTGTTCTCTATGATGTATGAAGCGGATGAGATCGACGATAAGCTGAGGTCTGTTCTTTTAAACATTGTGAAAGGTAGTCACAAATGATCAAAAGAAAAATATAACGTACAATTTACGAAATGGAATTCTAGTGTACAGACTTTTATTTGTAACTAGATAACCAACTATGCATGGTTTAAGTTTTGTGTCCGCAACAGTCCAGACTGTGCTTTGTCTGCCATCATAACGTGAGCCTATGGAGCGGCAATTTCAAACTGCAGAAATAATCAGACATTAATTCTTTCGATCGATATTGCAATATGTGAACTCCGAGGACAAGAACCTACAGGAATTTATTATTTTCCTATTCTAACAGTGAAAATAACATCCAGTAGAACAATCTTAGATTTTACATAAATGAAACAATTTTTATGGCTGGTGCATAAGATTAATTTTTCTCACAATCATTTGTCAGTGACTTTAAATAAAAATATTTACGACACCAGTGTTGTTATGAGTAGAAGTTGTGGTGTGATATATTAATTATTTGGTGCATACATTATAATGTCAAGTACTGGATTACTGAAACACTATTTCGATATTTATTTGTAGTGATACGGTATCACAAAATAATTCATTAAAGTCGGGCTCAGCAGCACATAATTTCCGTTGTGTATGCAGTGGGGACTTGAGGCAACAGCATGCTCATTGTACTCGAAGCAGCCGCACGATACACAGCCATGCCGTACAGGAGGAGGATATACAGGAGAAGGTCGAGGCTTCCAGTCTACAAGGGCGTCGATTCTTTCACTTTCACTCCAAATCAAGTTGCACAAGAAGAGCTTCTTACTGGTCCAATTACTTTTTTTGGATGCAAGATTAATTTTTCTTGTACTACTACAGAAGTTGTGACTGGTAATTCATGGCTTACTTTGACAATTGTAAGAGGTTCAGACAAGCCTTTAGCAGGACTGGAGTCATATTATGATAGAGATATTATAGCTTACCGTACGTTCTCCATAGGTGTACAGGGAGATAGGAATTATGGTACTGCTGTTGTTCATATAGACAAGCCATTTTCTTTGTACACTAGGAACAGAAGACGAGTTAATGCAAATGAGAGAATTAATGTATGGTGTAAGATTGATGCTGTATTAACCAAATATATTAAAGTTCAAGGTGATATTACTATTTATTACCATTCATAATAAAGATCCCATCCAAAAAAAAAATCTTATCAGCTACTGAAGCATCTTTCTTCTGTTGGGTGCGGGAGTTCCGACTCCTGGGCAGGTGGGTGGGTATTACAGCATGGCTGCTATTCTTTCAAATAATACTGTTATTCTTGCTGCTACATTTTTATACGCTTTGCAATAACACGTACAAACCACCACAACAACGTTAAACAGGACCCCAAAATCAATTACAGCAAGGAGATTCTTCGATTAGTTCCCTCATGTTTCTTCTTAGTAGTCAAAGAGAAAGATTTTTCAAAATTACTTTCATTCTTTTACAATGGACAGTTTCCAAGTTAAGAACGGCAAGGACTTCAGTTTACTTTCGAGGTTTAATTTTCTAATGACCATTAATTGAAAGAAAACAGTGTTACTTTTGGATATAGGAAGAATAAATCTTATAGCCAGAGTCAACGCCGACGAAGGCGATATTTCCGAGGGTAGGGACGATCGAAATGGGGTTGATGGAGGCCCGAATTAAATACAAATAAATGGTTAGGTGGGTGCTCCCAACAAGCAAAATTCGCGTTGGAGTTGCGGTGATCACTGTGAAACACGATGCCGCATACTCATGACAGACGATGTTATGAGCTATTGGCATAGAGTGAAAGCTACCCCATTGTGGGTCTCCATTTCGTCGGCTGGTCGAATCGTGAAATATACATGTTTGTGGGACATTTGGATGTGAAAGTAGCCCGATGTTGAACTGCACGGAGACGTGAGGGAAAGTAGACTCGTCGTCAAAGTTCCGATCGACCACCTCTGACCAGCACAATGGAGGACCGCAGTACTGTGCACCGAGAGCACCGTACACCTTCACATCTGCGCCTGCCGCCAGAGAACAAGTAATGCACTACCTGCATCATTCTGTCTCACTCCGCACCATTGGTAGGAGACTAGCAGCAGCCACACTAGGGAATTACCGTTCCATGTGTAGGCTGCCGTCAACACAACACAAGCGGCTACTTTTAAAGTAGTGCCGTAACCACGAAACGTGGACCACTAAAGATCGGCGTCGCACTGTCTTCAGCGATGAATCGCTGTTCCGCACAAACCCGCTTTTAACATTCTTTCAGTGTTTTGGAGAGGCATAGCGGTGTTACTGATGGGGTCGTGATGTGGGGACCCATCACCCATCGTGTGTGACTTAAGGTCACGGCTAGTAGTGACTGAAGGAAGTTTGACGGTACGTCACGAACATCCTTCGTCTTCGTGTGTTACCTCTCATGTGGCAGTCTCGTGCTGCCATTTTTCACCAGGAAAGTGCTCGTCCACACACGTTACGTGTTGTTCTGAATTGTCTACGTGATGATGAGGTACTCACTTGCCCAACAAGATACCGAGATCTACCCCCGTTAGGACATGTGTGGGACTATATGGGACGTTAACTCTGTCCCGTTGGTACTTTCCAGGATATCAAGGATCAGTTAAAAGAGTTGTGGGCGAGCTTGCCTCAGGAGAGGATATAACGGTTTTACAAAACTTTTCCAACCGAATCAGTACACACATACACAATGTGATCAAAAGTATCCGGACACCCAAAAAAACGTACGTTTTTCGTATTAGGTGCATTGTGCTGCGACCTACTGCCAGGTACTCCATACCAGCGACCTCAGAGGCCATTAGACATTGCGAGCAGAAAGGGCTGCTCCGCGGAACTCACGAAATTCGAACGTGGTCAGGTGATTGAGAGCCACTCCTAAAAATCCCTAGGTCCACTGTTTCCGATGTGATAGCGAAGTGGAAACGTAAAGGGACACGTACAGCATAAAAGCGTACAGGCCGACCTCGTCTGTCAACTGACAGACCGCCGACAGTTGAAGAGGGTCGTAATGTGTAATAGGCAGACATCTATCCAGACCATCACACAGGAATTCCAAACTGCATCAGGATCCACTGCAAGTACTACGACAGTTAGGTGGGAGGTGAGAAAACTTGGATTTCATGGTCGAGCGGCTGCTCAAAAGCCACACATCAAGCCGGTAAAAGCTGAACGACGCCTCGCTTGGTGTATAGAGCGTAAACATTGAACGACTGAACATTGGAAAAACGTTGTGTGGAGTGACGAATCACGGTACACAATGTGGCGATTCGATGGCAGGGTATGGGTATGGCGAATGCCCGGTGAACGTCATCTGCCAGCGTGTGTAGTGTCAACAGTAAAATTCGGGGACGATGGTGTTACGGTGTGGTCGTGTTTTTCATGGAGGGCACCTTCTTGCTTCCCACCGTTGAAAAGCTATTCCAGGATGGCGATTGCATCTTTCAACACGATCGAGCACCTGTTCATAATGCACGGCCTGTGGCGGAGAGGTTACACGACAGTAACATCCCTGTAACGGACTGACCTGCACAGAGTCCTGACCTGAATCCTATAGCACCTTTGGGACGTTTTGGAACGCCGACTTTATGTCAGGCCTCACAGACCGACATCGATACTTCTCCTCAATGCAGCACTTCGTGAAGAATTGGCTGCCATTCCCCAAGAAACCATCCAGCACCTGATTGAACATTTTCCTGCGAGAGTGGAAGCTGTCATCAAGGCTAAGGGTGAGTTATCACCAATTGAATTCCATCATACCGATGGAGGGCGTCACGAACTTGTAAGTCATTTTCAGTCAGGTGTCCGGATACTTTTGATCACATAGTGTACATGCGTCTAGAGGACAGGGGCATGGAGATAACTGGGTTGATACTACCAAGTTCTTTGTAAGTTTGACGTATTTTGTTATCACTCAGATTACGTCACATACCATCTCAATGCGTGACGTTTAATTTTGTTTCTTCCTCCTCATTCGGGTACTTCACTTTTTTTTGTCAGACAGCATATATTAATTTTTAAAGTAATTATTACGAAACGAAACTTCCTGGCAGATTAAAACTGTGCGATGGACTGAGACTCGAACTCGGAACCTTTGCCTTTCGCGGGTAAGTGCTCTACCATCTGAGCTATCCAAGCACGACTCATGACCCACCCTCACAGCCTTACTTCTGCTAGTATCTCGTTTCCTACCTTCCAAACTTCACAGAAGCTCTCCTGCGAAACTTGCAGAACTACTGGAAGAAAGGACATTGCGGAAGCATGGCTTTTCCGCAGCCTAGGGGATGTTTCCAGAATGAGATTTTCACTCTGCAGCAGAGTGTGCGCTGAGTTCTGCAAGTTTCGCAGGAGAGCTTCTGTGAAGTTTGGAAGGCAGGAGACGAGGTACTGGCCGAAGTAAGGCTATGGCGGCGTGTCGGGAGTCGTGCTTGGATAGCTCAGATGCTAGAGCGAAAGGTAAAGGTCCCGAGTTCGAGTCTCGGTCCGGCAAACAGTTTTAATCTGCTACGAAGTTCCATATCAGCGCACTCTCCGCTGAAGAGTTAAAATCTCATTCTGGCAATTACGAAATGTTTAAATAAATGTGACTCTTCTCTGCACAGTCCTAGGAAATGCCTCAAATACTAGGAGATGGCCTTACGGCATTCCTGCCTAATGCAAAAACTTCTGATGAATTTTGTCGGTGTCAAGATGAAGTCTATGAGAAAGGGACGTTTTCTTTTTGTTACAAATAACTGCGGCAGGTGTACTGGCACCAAAGATGGTGAGGAGCTGCGGCATTTGAATGACCTTGCAGATGGCTGTGAAGGAAAAGAAGAAAAAAATTATCTTTAAGAAAAAAAAAGCAAGATAGTTGTCCGCTGCAATAGCTATCACTTTACGAGGACGTAAACACCAGAGTGAGCCCACACAACTCGAAAGGAATTTCCGGTATGACTGCGAGTACACGCGTCATGTAAAGAAGAGGGAACTCAAGGATCGCCATTCTTCTGTCACTCTGGTCACCATGACTTTTACGATAATGTCACAAAACTTTTAAACAACGTAACTGTGCCCAGAACAACGATTCGGTTTACCAACAGCTGAAGGTCTGCAAATTGAAGTGAAAGAATCACGAAATAAATAATAACCATGTTATTTTATCCATGCTGGATCTTGCGAATTCCACAGCCATTGGCGATAGTTGGTGAATAACACAACAAGCCAAAAATACTTTTAGTGCTATAACCGGATTCGAGCTACCTCGTCTATCTTCAGCTGGCTAACATTTTAAGTTACATAGATGTTTTCATCAACGGTATTTTGGCTGCTCCTACACTGCACAAGACTATTTGCATATTTAGTGCAAATTTATAAGTTTATATCGACAATAAAAACACGCTAAAGTGCTTGCATTTATTTGGATGTAATGTATGATAGTTGTACTCATTCACAAAACTCCAGTAAAAGACGATTTGTTTTGTGGCACACTTCTTAATAGTCTTAACATCAGTGCTGAGCATCACATATGTGCTACACACTTGATGTGTTTGTTTACAATGCAAAGATTATTATCATTAGGCAAAGATACAAATATTTCGTTCATTTTCTACTTACCAGGAATGTAAACACACCAAAGATGACGTGTGGTGTGTCCAAAAAGCAATATGTTAATAACAGAAAAAATTTTGCACTCTAAAAGTAAACTTATTATGAAGACACAATAGGACAAGTTGTTTATATTTTTGTCCACAGCGCCAAAACCACCAGCCTAGACCTTGAAAAATCAGGAATTTACAAGATTGTTTGTGACAACTGGCCCAACTTTTATCTTGTACTTTTCACAGGAATCCTAACAAACTGGACGCATAACAGTCACATCTCAGCGTAGAAAAAAATACGAAACACCTGTTGAAGATGCCAATAAAAAATTGTATAAATATAAGCTATTATGACGACCCTATCAAAGGTCTTGTAAGTGATAAAGATCGGTTTCAGAATGAGTTAAAGAACTTCCTGTTGGCAAACTCCTTCCACTCCATCGATGAATATCTTCACAAGGATTATTGCTCAGAACTCTATCTGCAATAGAATTGTACAACATCCATGTATCTGAGAAAAGAAAAAAACCTTTCATTCTTTCCACATCCCAGAGACTCCTCCTCAAGGGATCCATGGAAAACGATAAATGTTGCTCTCATCCCAGTCTTCGGCGTCTTAATTTTATATTTTCTGCAACTAACTTAGCCCATAAACTGCAATGATAATCAAATGTCTGTATACATAAACGTGTATGTGTAATATGTGTCTCATTTATAGTACACTATCAGTTGCTTTTAAAGTAGTTCATCAAAATTTTCACCGAAACTTCCATTTCTAAAAAAGGATTTACTAAAAACAATTTATCTTAATATCTTTTAATAACAAGTCTACCCTTAGAGTGCGTTTTCCACGTCCAACAAATCACTTTTGCTCTGTTTACATGCTTGGTAAATAACAAATGAATAATATCTTTCTTCAAAGTAACTTAAAAGAACTTATGACTGACCACTTACCAAAATATCAGACTCAAATTAGGAAATTAATTAAAAATTCCAACTACCTTTTGCCAGATGCTGACGTTCAGTTTAGTTATAAACCCGCCACCTCCTAAACTAAGCTCTCAACCAAAGATTCATAAACCTCATTGTCCAGTACATCCCACTGTTAATTCAAGGAACAGTCCCGCATATTACATCTTTAAGAAGCTTAAAGCTTTCCGCAGAAACCTCTACAGATTTTAAGACAGATTTTCCAGCACAAATGCCAAGCAGTTTATTAATGACGTAAGCGATATGCACATACCACAGTGTGCGGCAGCGCGGTTCTTTGCGTCCCTTTACGACGGACCTGCACCTGCCTGTGAACATCGTCTCAGCAGATCCTCAGTATGAAAGCCTAGTGAAACTTACTGTACTTCGACGTGAACCAGGCTGCAATTAAAGTCACTAATCTACGCTTCGGGAGAAACACGGAATGAAACGTTGGAAATTTTGTCCTCAATTAATATATTCTGAAACTTAGGTGAACAAGTATCACTGCCAAGCCCATGCTAGTCTTAACACAGCCACTCACAATACCTTTCACTCACGTAAGCAAGTTTATGGTGTTGCATTTCCCGAAAACGTAATAGCTACAACAATACTGACTGTTTTTGATTGATAATGCTCGCCAAATATTAAGTCTGTCGGTACCAAATGCACTCACAGTTTTTAGCCACCGACCTGCTCAATACGCCACGCGGAATTTATATCTTTTCTCGTCATAAAATCCACTTAAAAATTCCGAAATTTCTACACACACATCAGAATAATTATGCCGTCACTTTCCAACACTTTTGATGTATGAAACACTGCTGTATCCGGCAACTTATCGTTTCCATCAGAACTACTACTACACATGTCCGATCTGTTTCATGGCTAGGCTTCGACTCCTCTCTAGAACACTCTAAGTCTTCTTTTCCAGCAGAGAAAGGCGCGCGAAGACTATTGCTTTACCATTGGCCAGTTTACTCAACAGCCAGTAGCAAAACAACACTCTCCCACGTCAGTCCGCGCTTTACATCAATAACCAATCGCAAAATAGTATACCTAACGACTGCACTTTTTACCGACGTAATTATCTAATAAGCTGAAGTTTTGCTTATGCATAAAGTTATTTACTATTGTTACTCATACCTGAATTAACTTTCCCTTTACCATAAACTTACTTTACAAATCTACTCTACAAAAATCCCGCTACATAACCTGTTAAACAATTACCTTCATATTAACCTTAAACCACACTCACGCATCATTCATACTGCTAAAACACATTTATAACATTTTACATACACAAAAAGACATAACACTGTATGAAAATGCCAGAACACTTTATGAAAAACATTCTATTACTTTAGTGCACTCTAGTGGGCACAATCGAAACTAAAATCACAGTCCCCCTATCCAATATCGTCCCCTACCGGCTGATACATAAACCTCGTGCGCGCCCAATCTCGCATCACCATCTGTCACTATCCAGCTCTGAGACACATCTCCCACTTAACCGTCTCCAAGGGAGGATCGATATACGGCGCTACGCCTCAAGTACCTACCTATAAATTGTAAACCTGTACACAAGTATATCTGCCCATAAAATTATCGAAAGAATTAAGTGCAATTTAATAAAAAAACACATTACAACGGAGAGATATGCAGACTGATGGAGATGTTAGAATTAATTCTAACATACAACTATTTCTCTTTCAACAAGAAAATCTGTAAGCAGCCAAATGGCCTAGCAGTGGGAAGCAGTCATGCAGGTCCTTTAACCGATATTTACATTGACGGCCTGGAAAATAAATTGTTTGGGGTCAGTACCTATTTAAAAGAAAAACTGATTTATTACAGAAAGTATGTTGACGACACAATTATCTTCTTCAGTGGTGTAGCAAATTAAATAGAATCATTTGCAAATGCCATGATTAACATTCACCCCAATATCAGATTCACAGTTGAAGATCAGACAGAAGAATGTATCCGTTATCTTAGTCTTGAATTTTTTTAATGAAAAGCACGCCTTTGAAATTCATAGAAACTCCATCACCACAGACGTAATTACAAATAATTCTTCATGTCGCCCCTCACAGCACAAAATGAGTTATTTTAGAACCATGTTAAACTGTATACATAACATTTCCTTCAGTTAATCTGCCAGGGAGAAAGAAATCATTATCTAAACTGCAATTAAAAAATAATAGCTGTAAGCCATACACGATTGGCTGCCTATGCAATTAATTTTATTGCAGTTAGTAAATCAGCTGCAGTAAATTCACAGCCAACAGCAGAAAAGGAACTATTTGACAGCAGTCCCTTCCTGGGCACAATCTAATACCAAGATGTCAGTGTTTCCCGAAGGAAGGAGTTCAAATAAGTTACCACACCAATAACAGTGTGCAACATAATATTGTCTACAGCATCAGATCAGCAGCATAGACCTCGAAAAAATCACGAATTTATAAGATTTTCTGTGACAGTGCCGTTCAGGTAAGTGGCGTGTTCCTTGACTTCAGAAAGGCCTTTCACACCGTCCCGCACTGTCGTTAGTGGGAAAATACACACTTGCTGAGTATCGGACCAGATTTGCGACTGGATTCAAGACTTCTTTGCAAACAGAATTCAACATATTTCTCTTAACGGAGCAACATCGCCAGTTGTAAAGGCAATTTCCGGATTATCTCAAGGGTGTGTGATAGAACCGTTGCTGTTAACGATATACACACATCAAAAAAAGTTTTGCATCTCTTCGGTTCCGAGAGTTCCGTAACCTGTACAGAAAATTGGAATAGAGGCCAACATAAACATCATTTCCGCCCTTTTTATTGCTCATGAAAACCACACATTGCATGTTATACCACCATACAGCGAGATCTTCAGAGGTGGTGGTCCAGATCGCTTTACACACCGCTACCTCTAGTACCCAGTAGCATGTCCTCTTGCATTGATGCATAACTGTATTCGTCGTGGCATACTATCCACTAGTTCATCAAGGCACTGTTGGTCCAGATTGTTGTCGAGCGATGTCGTTATCCTGAAGAAAGTCATTCACAAGATGTGCACGATGCAGGTGCGAATTGTCGTCCATGAAGACGAGTGCCTTGCCAGTATGTTGCCGACATGGTTGCACTATCGGTCAGATGATGGCATTCACGTATCTTCCAGACGTTACGGCGCCTTCCATGACCACCAGCGGCGTACGTCGACCCCTCATAATGTCACCCCAAAACAACAGGGAACCTCCACCTTGCTGCACTCGCTGGGCAGTGTGTCTAAGGCGTTCAACCTGACCGGGTTGCCTCCAAGCACGTCTCCGACGATTGTCTGGTTGAAGGCATACGCGACACTCGTAGGTGAAGAGATCGTGATGCCAATCCTGGGCGGTCCATTCGGCATGTTGATGGTCCAGCATTGAAATCTGCAGCAATTTGCGGAAGGGTCGCACTTCTGTCACGTTGAACGATTTTCTACAGTCGTCGTTGGTCCCGTTCTTGCAGGATATTTTTCCGGCTGCAACGATGTGGGAGATTTGATGTTTTACCGTATTCCTGATATTCACGGTACAGTCGTCAAATGGTCGTACGGGAAAATCCCCATTTCATCCCTACCTCAGCGATGCTGTGTATCGCTCGTGCGCCGACTATAAGACCACATTCAAGCTCACTCACATCTTGATAACTTATCACTGTAGCAGCAGTAACCGATCTAACAACTGCTCCAGACACTTGTCTTCTATAGGCGTTGCCGACCGCAGCGCCGTATTCTGCCTGTTTACATATCTCTGTATTTGAATACGCATGCCTATACCAGTTTCTTTGTGCGCTTCAGTGTATGTTCTACTCCAATGTCAAAAAAAAACCTAAAATATTTACCAAATATAATACAAGTACAAATATCGGCACTCGTTATTGCCATTTAGTTATCGACATATCGGTGAAAATAATGTCAGCGACATACATCGATATTTCTTGGAAAAATATGGATATAACGATATTTTATCAACAGCCCCAATTCCTATTACAAGCCCACAGCCGGCTACCAGTCCCGTCCTTGTCAAAGTACACTTTTAAGTATGTAAATGCCTGTATAAAAATGAATTATGTTTTTTTGTTGTTCTTAAATTATAATACCATGACATGACCAGGATCCGTAGAAGTTGTCTACGGATGAATTACTGCTGCTATTAAGCGCCTCCACTGGAGTTGCAGGTTTGAGTAACTACTGAGTGGGGGATCCGAACTTTGTACCAAAAACTCAACATATGTAGAACTGTATGGATGGCGTCGTGGAGGGCAAAAGTGTGTGTGAGCATTTTAATACAGAGTTTGTTTTTGTTTGCTTCGTTAAATGTATATAGGAAGATAAGGCGCTGTTCGTAGAGTAGGCGCGCGTTCTCCCGCCCACGGTTTTGCTCCGGATGAGATGTGCTCGGCAGCACGCCGATGCGTCACTCGACCCTGAACTTTACCAGAGGCACACGCAACTGCGTGTCTGTTTCCATCTGCCTCGCTGCCCGACACGCCCAGTGTACGACTTTTTTTTCATCTCGCCGGCGTTAAGGAAACGTAATTTCTTCCGGGAGTCGTTATTTCCATTGTGCTGTCGCCGGTCTTGCTGTTCCTTACTTCCATTTATGGGAGTTTCCTCATTATCTGTCGAGAGAATAAAGTGACTAAATGTATTTCTGTTAGTGTGTGCGTCTGTGTGTGTGTGTGTGTGTGTGTGTGTGTGTGAGAGAGAGAGAGAGAGAGAGAGAGAGAGAGAGAGATAGAGTATGAAAGAGAGAGAAATCTTAATGTTGCAGAGAAGGAGTCATTTCGGACTGATAGTATGCAATTTCGTTCCAGCTAGTACAAGCCCGATAGTAACTCAAAAGCCGTTAACAGTTCACAATGGGACACACTATTTTTCTTTGGGTGCTGGGGACGAGTCGGAGGAAGGCAATAAAAAGTGTGTGTGCAATGACTGTGAGGGACGCTCCTAAAGTGGACTGTTCTTTATTGTTATTAAAGATGAGTATAGAATTAAAAGACGGAAAGTTGTTACACACTGCGCTATGGCAACATGTCCATAGAAATAGCTGATGCATACTCAACATACAGCGTTGTATGTTGTCACTCAAATAACATTCATACCACTTTTTGCAAACTGCAGAACAATTATTCAATATTTGAGAAAACAAATGTAATAAATAATTAGTTCTGCTGCAAAACACAGTAGCGGTAACCCAATAATTTTTCAGCTAGAAAACAAACCAATTGCACAATTCCTTAAAAGTCGTCCGATATTAAAATCTTTGTGTAACTGTGAAAGATGGAGGGAAGTGTGCCACTATCCACCAAAGCGTTAATACTGCTGCAAATGCTCTGGAAAGACAGTTGTGATAGACCTTAACCGGACTCTATTCGACCGAAATAAAATTCAAGATAATGTTACATGGATCTATAATTGAACAAATATTACTTAGATTTTTCGGTCTTAAGGGTATTTCAATCTTATGACACTACTATTAAAGAAAGCAAAATTTTCTAAATTGGGATGATGAGAGAAGAGACCCTTGGCTACAACACAAAATGTCACACCACACTGGTAAATTGTAGCCACACTGTGGTAGTGAAGAAGTAATTTTTCTCTGAGATTAATTAAATTGTGAGTTAACTGAAATGTATGTGAATTGATCAACTAGCTGAATTTCAATACTGTGTAGGTATGAACACACTAGATTAACAATTTCAAATAATTTTCGTAATAATTAATGAAAGCGACTTCATTTTATTACCGCTTTGCACTTACTCTATTCAGTAATAATCCTATAAGTCTGCTTGGGATTGAGGTGTGACGGATGTAACTCAAGTGTAAGAGCAAATGTGTCTTTAATTACAGCTTCATTTACTGTGAGCTCTATTAGTGTTGCAAAATTCACCATTGCTAATCATAGGTGTGCCACATGTTTATCGTAAACTAGCATGTGTTTCTCTTTGTATGCATTTGGTGACCAGTTGATGTTGAATTAATTTTTAACAGTTTTTGAGAGAAATAATAACTACGTTAGGCTGTTTTCACTTGTGTATTAATTACAAAAGTGGTCGAGTGGGAATTAGTCGACCACTCTTCGGTAGTCAAATTATCAGATTACACGTCTACATCAGCGGTACGATACAAATTTGTTCCGTAAATTTTGTTACGATTACGTGAGGTTTAATGCGAACGGAACATTTATGATTTACAGCGGTAACCAGCCGCAATATGGCTTTGATTCACTGTACTGAAAAAGCACCGTTATCGTTGTTCCGGTGTACGCATTCATCGTCAGACGGGTTACGTGCTCTGTTCTTAACTACATTGTACGTAGGTTTACACAAGAACTGCCGTGAAGTGAGAGCCTGGAACGTTAATGTACACTGGTTTCTATAACTGGTAAGTCCGATGTTGCTCCTCATGTTTCCATAGACTTCCACAGTGGTCTTCATTACTTCAGGCACACCCTGTCTTTTGACTCACTTGCTATGATATAAGTGGGACAAAAAAAAACTTGGTGCGCCTAGTCAATTTGTGTTGTTGCCGTCTGTTTATCTCTCCTCCGTGACATTCTGGTATCGTCTGCGGTTTGGGTGATGTCATTAGCACCGCTGATTCACGCGCATTACTAAACTCAGAATTGCTTTGTCTGTGCATTTACTTCCTTCGGGAAAGTTCTTCATTTTTTGAAGTAAGAGAACAATTTCAGTTTGCAGAGAAATAATACCAATGGATGCTTCATCCTAATAAGTAAATAAAATGAAATTAGCTGTTATGATGATCGAAAATTTGAACAAAAAAGGGATTAGAACATTCATTTCCTGCTTTTCACGAGCAGTCGCTCGTTAAACGTATGTT
Organism: Schistocerca serialis cubense; assembly: GCF_023864345.2. Taxonomy (NCBI): domain Eukaryota; kingdom Metazoa; phylum Arthropoda; class Insecta; order Orthoptera; family Acrididae; genus Schistocerca; species Schistocerca serialis. The sequence goes on along the minus strand of NC_064643.1, from coordinate 372,946,140 downwards.
GATGCAAAGTTATACCATTATCAAGATATCCTCCAAATTTTTACATTAAGCAAGTATTTAAAAAATAACATAGAAAATACGTCACACTTCTGGTATTTATGTGCATGTACATACATTGATTTTAGATTCTTCTTGCTGAACATTTTCTCTGTGCTACATTGTTTGAAGTAGGTTTAGACGAAAATCAGAGAAATTAATTTGCAGAATTTGAACAATTGGCGCAGAACGTATGTTAATCTAAAGTAACTCTTTCTTGTATATTACATGAAATTGAAAATGTGATAGCCGGCCGAAGTGGCCGTGCGGTTAAAGGCGCTGCAGTCTGGAACCGCAAGACCGCTACGGTCGCAGGTTCGAATCCTGCCTCGGGCATGGATGTTTGTGATGTCCTTAGGTTAGTTAGGTTTAAATAGTTCTAAGTTCTAGGGGACTAATGACCTCAGCAGTTGAGTCCCATAGTGCTCAGAGCCATGTGAACCATTTTTAAAAATGTGATAATTATGTTAATGATGTGAATGATTTGTTCAAACTATTATAAATGAAGCGGAATCGTCCACTGCAGAGATAATAAAACCAAGACATGAAATACAACACACGTTATTTTCTTCATTTAAAAAAAAAGGTTCATTGTTAACACCAAACAACAGTTGTCTCTCTAGTTCATTATCGTATGAAGCCACAAAGCAATTTGCTTTTTAAGTGAACTTTTCTTTTACTTTTTTATTTTTTTATTATTATTATTATTTTTTTTTTTTTTTTTTTTTTTGTAGTTTCACTACATTTTCCCACATGTCTTGTTGCACTAGGTGATTGTGTTACTGGTTTGAATGCGAACTCTACCTCATCATCATCCTTACTTCTTAGCCTCTCTCGTAGACGATTCTGCACTGACTGTCCATATCTATCTCGTAGATGAGGTTTGAGAGCAATGAAAAAAACTCATAATTCCTGTTGAACAGCTCCCTTGTATTTGGAGAGAAAAATGTTACATGGCCGGCAACCCGTGCACAGTCAATTGTAAATTAGCGTCGTCGTAGGTAGCTACGATTCTTTCCTGTTTTCAGTTTGTTTTTAAGTTCTTTGCATTTTATTATTTCTCGGATTGTCTTACTAATGATGAGTAGCAGCATCTACAAATTCTCTCTTCGCTGACAGCACGTCATCACTAGAGGAGTGCTTTCAGAACTACTGTCACTTCATCATCGCCTTGTTATCACTGTCCTACCGTGTAATGCTTCTGCGAGAAAATAGGTATTAATTCGTTAACTTCTTTAATCGCACCGTATACTAGCAATCGTCATTCTGATTTGATTGCAGTGAAACACTGACAGTCGCTAACCGGCAAAATTCTTCGTACCAAGGGTCATTTTATTCAAAATATGTAAAAGAAAAAACAGCACATCTTGAGATATTAGACTACACATACATATAGACAGCGCATGCCCCAATGAATCCCGTGCTAAGCTACGAAGCCAACATCAGGGTTAAGTGATCGATGGAATAAGCTCGAGAAACGGTCATAACGCGCTATCCTAAGTGCAAATGACACTCAAAGCTTCTTTCTTTTAAATCTGAAATCAGACACTGTTTTTAAGAACTGAGCGACTAACTGCACTGAGCTGACAAAAGTCACGGGATACCTCCAGGTCGTCTCATATCTTTTGACAGGCGTAGTGCAGCAGCTAGATGTGGCATGGACTCAACAAGTCGCTGGAAGTCCCCTGCAGGAATACCGAGAAAAGCTGCCTCTATAGCCGTCCATAACTGCGGAAGCGTTTCCGGTGCACTATTTTATAGACTAACTGACCTGTCGATTACGTCCCATAAATGATCCATGGGATTCATGGCGGGCGATCTGGGTGGCTAAATCATTCGCTCGAATTGTCGAAAATGTTCTTCAAATCAATCGCGAATAATTTTAACCAGTTCGACATAGCGCATTATCATCCATAAAAAAATTCTTCTTTTTTTGGGAACATGAAGTCCAGGAAAGGCTGCATATGGTCTCCCAGTAGCCGAACATTAACATTTCCGGTCAACGATGAGTTTAGTTGAAGCAGAGGACCCACTCCATTACATGTAAATGTAGGCCACATCATTATATGGCAACCACCAGCTTGCACCGTGCCTTATTGACAACCTGGGTCCACGGCTTCGTGTGCCAACTCGACACCTACCATCAGCTCTTGTTGTTGTTGTGGTCTTCAGTCCAAAGACTGGTTTGATGCAGCTCTCCATGCTACTCAATCCTGTGCACGCCACTTCATCTCCGAGTAATTACTGCAACCTCCGTCCTTCTGAATTTGCTTACTGTACTTTTACCCTCCAGTACTAAATTGGTGATCCCTTGATGCCTCAGAATGTGTTCTACCAGCCGATCCTTTGTTCTAGTGAGTTTGTACCCCAAACTTCTCTTCTCCCCAATTCTGTTCAACACCTGCTCATTAGTTACATGATCTACCCATCTAATCTTCATCATTCTTCTGTAACACCACATTTCAAACGCATCTATTTTCTTCTTGTACAGTCTGGAACCGTGCGACTGCTACGGTCGCAGGTTCGAATCCTGTCTCGGGTATGGGTGTGTGTGATGTCCTTAGGTTAGTTAGGTTTAAGTAGTTCTACGTTCTAGGGGACTGATGACCTCAGAAGTTGAGTCCCATAGTGCTCATAGCCATTTGAACCATTTTTTTCTTCTTGTCTAAAATGTTTATCGTCGACGTTTCACTTCCATACATGGCTACACTCCATACAAATACTTTCAGGAAATGAATTTTATCCATAGTGGATGCTATCGAACTCCGTGACTGTTCCTTTATAGGTTGTAGAAAAATATCCGCTACCAGTCACAATAAAAGGTTATTTATTTGTCACACGACCGGTTTCGGGCTTGCGCCCATGTTTATGCTGCTGGAGGTCACTGTATAAATACTTGTATATGTTTAGTCAACAGCAAATATTTTTTTATTATTTATACAGTGATCTCAAGCAGTATAAATATGTACATGAATGTATAAACACGTGAGGATGGGCGCAGGCCCGAAACCGGTCGTGCGACAAAAAAATAACCTTTTATTGTGACTGGTAGCCGATATTTTTCTACACTTTCAGAAAAGACTACCTGACACTAAATCCGTACACGACGTTAGCAAATTTCTCTTCTTCAGAAACGCTTTTCATGTCATTGTCAGTCTACAATTGATATCCTCTCTACTTTGACCATCATCAGTTATATTGCTTCCCAAATAGCAAAACTCATCTGCTACTCTAAGCGTCTCATTCCCCAATCTAATTCCCTCAACACCACCTGATTTAATTCGACTACGTTCCGTTATCCTCGTTTTGCTTTTCTTGATGTTCATCTTATATCCTCCTTTCAAAACGTTGTCCATTCTGTTCAACTGCTTCTCCAAGTCCTTTAGTATTACAACGTCATCGGCAAACCTGAAAGTTTTTATTTCTTCTCCCTGCACTTCAATTCCTACTCCAAATTTTTCTTTTTTCTCTTTTACTACTTGCTCAGTATACAGACTGAATAACATCAGGGATAAGCTACAACCCTGTCTCACTCCCTTCTCCACCACTGCTTCCCTTTCGTGCCTCTCGACTCTTGTAATTGCCATCTGGTTTTTGTACAAACTGTAAATAGCCTTTATCTCTTTTTATTTTACCCCTACCACCTTCAGACCTTGAAAGAGATTATTACCATCAACATTGTCAAAAGCTCTCTCTACGACTACAAATGCTATAAACGTGGGTTTGCCTTTCCTTAACCTATTCTCTATGAGAAACTCTAGTGTCAGCATTGCCTCACGTGTTCCTACATTTCTCCTGAATCCAAACTGATTCCCCGACGTCGGCTTCTACCAGTTTTTCATTCTCCTGTAAGGGATTCGTGTCAGTATCTTGCAACCCTGACTTACTAAACTGATAGTTCGGTAATTTTCACATCTGTCAACACCTACCTTCTTTGGAATTGGAATTGTTACGTTATTCTTGAAGTCTGAGGGTATTTCGCCTGTCTCACACATCCTCCTCATCAGATGGAAGAGTTTTGTCATGGCCGCCTCACCCAGGCTATCAGTAGCTCTAACGGGACGTTGTCTTTTGTCAAATTCTTCACGCAGTATCATATTTCCCTTCTCGTCTTCATCTACGTCCTCTTCCATTTCCATAATATTGCCCATAAGTACATTTTCCTCTTATACACCCTCTGTATGCTTCTTCACCTTTCTGCTTTCCCTTCTTTGCTTAGGACTGGTTTTCCATCTGAGCTCTCGATATTCATACAAGCGGTTTTGTTTTCTCCAAAGCTACATTTAATTCTCCTGTAGGCACCATATATCTTACCCATAGTGATATATGCTTCTACAACCTTACATTTTCCTCTAGCCACTCCTGCTTAGCCATTTTACACTTTCTGTTTGTCTCATTTTTGAGACGATTGTGTTCCTTCTTGCCTGCTTCATTTATTGCATTTTTATATTTCCTCCTTTTATCAGTTACATTTAATATCTCTTCTGGCACCCAAAGATTTCTACTAGCCCTCGTCTTTCTAATTGATCCTCTGCTGCCTTCACTATTTCATATCTAAAAGATAACCATTCTTCTTCTACTCTATTTCTTTCCCCCGTTCTTGTTAATCGTTCCCTATACTCTCTCTCTCTCAAACTCTCTACAACCTCTGGTTCTTTCAGTTTATCCAGGACCCATCTCCTTAAACTGCCACCATTTGTAGTTTCTTCAGTTTTAATCTACATTTCATGACCAATTAGTTGTGGTCAGAGTCCACATCTGCCCCTGGAAATGTCTTACAACTTAAAACATGGTTCCTAAATCTCTGTCTTACCATTATATAATCTGTCTGAAACCTTACACTGTCTCCAGGCCTCTTCCACATATACAACCTTCTTTCATGATTCTTAAACCAATGATTAAATTATGCTCTGTGCAGGACTCTACCAGGCGGCTTCCTCTTTCATCCTTTTCCCCGAGTCCATATTCTCCTACTACTTTGCCTTCCCTTCCTTTTCCTGCTATCTAATTCCTGTCCTCGATGACTATTAAACTATGGTCTCTCCTAACTATTGGAATAATTATTTTATCTGATTATACATTTCCTCAATCTCCTTCTTATCTGCGGAGCTAGTTGGCACGTAATCTTGCACTACCGTGGTGGGTGGGGCTTCGTGTCTATCTTGGCTACAATAATGCGTTCACTATGCTGTTCATAGTAGCTTATCTATGTTCCTATTTTTTTATTCTTTATTAAACCCACTCCTGCATTACCCTTATTTGACTTCCTATTTATAACCCTTTATTCATCTGACCAGAAGTTCTGTTCCTCCTGCCACCGAACTTCACTAATTCCCATTATATCGAACTTTAACCGCTTCACTTCCCTTTTACAATTTTCTAACCTACCGGCCCCACGTTCCGATCCGTAGAACGCCAATTTTGTTAGTTCTGATAACGACGTCCTCCTGAGTACTCCTCGCCCGGAGATCCGAAGGGGGGGGGGGGGACTATTTTACCTCTGGAATATTTTATCCAAGAGGACGCCATCATCATTTAACGATACAGTAGAGCTCCATGCCCTCGTGGTCGGGGCAGCGGTGCCTCCGGCCCGCACATCTTGCTGGCACCTGTCGCTATCGGGCGGAAGTTCTTGGCCTGGTCTTCGGTGTACTGGCTCTCACATCCCTCACCAGAGAGCTACTTCGAGCAATGGCTGCTGCCTCTATCCTCATCTCATAGCAGCAGTCCAGGAGAAAATCCGACATCCCGCGATTGGCAGCTCACTCGCCAGCCGGCAAACAAGAAACGTCTCACAAGGGTGGACAGGTAGATCAAGACCGCTGTCGAGGAGCACCGCACAGGGAATGGCCGGACCTGATCTCCACTCTCGATACTAAGTACGGCAGAGCCTGGCGCGTCGTCTGGATATTCCTGGGTTGCCGGCAGCGAGTACCGCCGCTGCAGGTCAGCCAGGTAGTCGTCTGTGACCCAGACGCGAAGGCTAGTGCACTGTCTGACACATTTGAAGCCAATTTCACCCCAGTGGCGAATGTTGTCGATGATGACCACGTCTGAACGGCCGTCTGTGATGAGGGCGATGTCATTCACCCAATTTCTGAAGGGGAAGCAGAGGTGCAGCTTCGATCCCTCGACACCAGATGTGCGACGGGTAGTGATAGGATCACCAACGTTCTCCTTAAGAACCTGCCGCGGAGAGGTCGATCGGCGTCCTCTGTTAAACCAGATTCTCCATTTGGGAACCCACCTTTCTACATGAAAATGTGTGGAATTGGTCGCCATCCCCGAGACCACCAAGAACCCTCAGCTGGCATGGAATTACCATCCCATCAATCTTCTCCCATCCTTCTTGAAAGTCTTCGAGCGGCTCCACATGTGGCGCATCCAGGCGCATGTCAACAAGGAACGCCTCCTCCCTGATGAGCAACTTGGCTACAGAAGTGGCCACGCAGACTTTCCTTAACTATTGCTATGAGGGCGCTGTAGGCTCTAGAGTATCCTGAGGTGGTGCTCCTGGACGTTTCTAGGGCCTTAGACTCCGTTTGTCATGACGGCCTCATGTACAAGCTCTTAGCGCATGGGGTTCCGACGTCACACGTGGTCATCTTGCAGTTCTACCTTTCTGGCAAGACCTTCCATGTATGGGCTGAACAAGGCACATCCACCTTGAGGACATTACATGCAGGGCTGCCACAGGGTCTGTACCTAACTCCTTATTGTCCTCTCTGGACACTCACATAATAAAATGGGACACGCCCTTAGGATGTTATTATATGGCTCCCAGTTGCGGTTGTTCAGTACACCATCTTCAACCTTAGCTGAGCTGAGGTGGGTTAACTCCAATCGTATACATAATTCATCAGTGTCCAACATCTATAAACTGGTTTTTACAGACTACCTGTAACAAAGACGTTGTGATTGTGGATACAGGAATAGATTTAGAAGAAATGGACGATCCAGTATTAGAATTTAAAAGAGCTTTGGAAGACTTAAGGTCAAATAAGGCAGAAGGGATGTATAACATTTCATTAGAATTTCTAACATCACTGGGGGAAATGGCAACAAAACGACTATTCACGCTGCTGTGTAGAATATATGTGTTTGATGATATACCATCTAACTTTCGGAAAGTATCAGCCACACCATTCGGAAGAGTGCAAGAACTGACAAGTGCGAGAATTATCACACAGTCTACTTAACAGCTTATGCATCCAAGCTGCTGAGAAGAATAATATACAGAAGAATGGAAAAGAAAGTTAAGGATCTGTTAGATGACCGCCGCGTGGGGTTAGCCGTGCGGTCTAAGGCGCTGCAGTCATGGACTGTGCAGCTGGTCCCGGCGGAGGTTCGACTCCTCCCTCGGGCATGGGTGTGTGTGTGTTTGTCCTTAGGATAATTTAGGTTAAATAGTGTGTAAGCTTAGGGACTAATGACCTTAGCAGCTAAGTCCAATAAGATTTCACACAAACTTGAACTTGTTAGATGACCATCAGTTCGGCTATAAAGAAGGTAAAGACAACAGAGAGGCAGTTCTGGCATTGCGGTTCATAACGGAAACAAGACTGAAGAAAAATTAGTACACTTTCACAGGATTTATCGTCCTGGAAAAAATCATCCGACACAGCAAAATGGTGCAAAATGTTCGAAAATCTGAGGAGCTATAGGGAAAGACGGCTATTATACAACCTGTACTAGAACCAGGGGGAAGAACGAAGTGCTCGGATTAAAAAAGGTGTCAGGCAAGGATGTCGTCTTTCGCCCCTACTGTTCAATATATACATGGCAGAAGCAATGGCGGAAATAAACGAGAGCAAGGGTGGAGTTAAAATTCAAGGTGAAAGGATATCTGTGATAAAATTCGCTGATGACAGTGCTATCCTCAGTGGAAGTGAAGAAGGATTGCAGGCTCTGCTGAATGGAGTGAACGATCTAATGAGTACAGAATACTGATAGAGAGAAAATCGAAGAAAGTAATGGGAAGCAGAAGAACTGAGAAAAGTGAGAAACTTTCAAAATAATTGGTGATCACGAAGCAGATGAAGTTAAGGAATTGTACTACCTACGCAGCAAAATAACTCATGAGGGACGGAGCAAGGAGGACATGAAATGCACACTAGCACTGGCTAAAACGGCATTCCTGGCCAAGAGAATTCTACGAGTATCAAACATAGGCTTTAATTTGAGGAAGAAATGTCTGAGAAAGTACGTTTGGAGCACAGTTTTGTATTGTAGTGAAACATGGGCTGCGGAAAAAAGAAGAGAACCTACGTAGTACCGGCTTTTAAATCATTTTCTTGAAGGAAAGAAACCTGATCCTATTATATTTTTTCCTTACCTTGAAGGTAGGGGTGGGGTCGTCGCCACCCCCCTCCCTCTTGCCTCCAGCCTTGCCCTTTCGTCAGATGTTTATACAAGCTAAAACCAGTTTAGTTAAATGTAGTTTCAAATCGAATGAAGCTATGCATTTTCACGACTGAAACTTAGGACAATATTTTCTTCACGGCCATACTGATAAAAAACATTGTCAAAATGCTCTTTAACATTTAACTGTCCAACGCAAATTTTACATCTCGTATATTTCTCTGGAATTCTGGCACAGTATCTGGCTATCTCGATCATTTGACGATGTAAAAATATTAAGGAGAAAAATAATTAGTGCAAAGTTTTGTATGGTCGTTGGGTCGTTTGCTTCAGATTATGCCATGGACAGATGAAACGACAATATAATTAACGTCATTAGTTTCCTCGCGTACGTTTGTGAGTCAGATATGTATAATGATCTTTATCGATCGTTCTTAACACAAAATATACACAAGTGTCCGTGGAAGGCATTTTTACCAGTAGCTGTATGCAAATTGTAGCCAACAGTCTTGTCGCAGTGGTAACACCGGTTTCCATCAGATCACTGAAGTTAAGCTCTGTCGAGCTTGGGTAACACTTAGATAGGTGACCGTCGGGTGTGCCGATCGCTGTTGGCACGCGGGGTGCACTCAGCAGTTGTGAGGCACGTTGTGGAGTTACTGTACTGAGTAGCGGCTCCGCTCACTCAAACTGACAACGGCCGGGAGCGCAGTGTCCTCACCACATGCCCCTCCGTGTCGGCATTCTGTGGCGCCTATAGGCTGATGATGACACGGCTGTCGATCAGTCCTGTTGGGTTTAGCGAGACCTGTCCGGACTGAGAGATACAAATTTAATAGTTAGCATGAAAATGCCTTTTCGCATGCTGCACATTCTTATTTATACACCAATACACGCACCGATCTTTTAACAAGCTATACTCAGTTGGTGAATGGGAATATTAAATATTTTCCCCATCTCGCTTATTATTTTTTTGATTTTAAACAGTTCACGTAAGTGTTCTCAACTTAGAATGCCTTTTACAAGCATTAAATGGCAACATACCACCGGTTGATATTTTCTATGACCTGTCCAAAGCATTTGACTGTATGACTCACAATATTTTCCAAGAAAAGCTGAGGTTTAATGGAACTAATGGTACAGTCAACTAACAGACAGTATGAATAACAATCTGGATTTCAGAAGAGTTTCTCAACTAAAAATGCCAATACAGGTTCACTCATCAGATTTTACGAACATTAAACAACAAAATGCAGGAAATTGTACGTACTAATTCAATCAAAATAAAACGGAGGGATTCTTCTGACTGAGAATAAATCACTTATAGGCACACTCGTAGATGCATTATTGTTTCTCTTGTGTGTAAACGACCTTCTGTTTAATATAAAACAAGCTGAATTAGTTCTTTTTGCAGATGACACTAGTATTGCGATCTGTTTAAACATGTATACAACAAAAGAAGCAGTGGTAAATAATGTATTATTGAGTGTATTCTGCAAATGGTCTTATTCTTAGTTTCAAAATGACACAACATACTCAGTTCTGAACATCTAGAGGTAATAACAAAATATCGTTTTGTGAAACACAGCTAGCTTCTTATTCTCACAAACTTCTTCTCACAAACTTCTTCTCACAAACTTCTGCACTTCTAGATTTCCAAAAGAGTTTTCATACCGTTCCTCACAGGCGGTTTATAATCAAGTTTCATGCCTAAGGAATATTGTTTCAGTTGCGCGACTGGATTCATGATTTCCTGTTGGAAGGACCAGAGTTCGTAGTAACTGACAGAAAGAGATCGAGTAAAACAGAAGCAAGACCTGACATCCTCCAAGGAAGTTTTATAGACCCTCTCCTATTCCTAATCTGCTGAACGACTTGGGAGACAATCTAAGCAGCAATTCTAGATTGTTTGCAGATGATGCTGTCATTTACCGTCTAGAAAAGTCATCATAAGGTCAAAACCAATTGCAGAATGATGTAGACAAAATACCAGTGTGGTATGAAAAGTGGCAATTGACCCTAAATAATGAAATGTGTGAGTTCATCCACAAGAGTACTACAAGGAATCCGTTAAATTTCAGTTACATGATAAACCACACAAATTTAAAAGCTGTCACTTAAACTAAATACCCAGGAATTACAATTACGAACAACTTGAATTGGAACGATCACAAAGATAATGTTGCGGCAAGGCAAACCAAAGCTTGCTTTTTATTGGCACAATGCTTACAAGATGCAAGATATCCACTAAAGAAACTGCCTACACTTCGCTTGTCAGTTCTCTGCTAGAGTACTGTTTTGTTTATCAGAATGGATTGACGGAGGAAATAGATAAAGTTCAAAGATGGGCAGCTCGTTTTGTATTATACCGAACTAGGGGCGAGGGCATCACGGATATGACATGAGAGTTGGGGGCAATCATTAAAACAAAGGCGTTTTTCGTTGCGGCGAGGTATATTAGTCATGAAATTTTAATATCGAACTTCTCCTCTGTATGTGAAAATATTTTGCTGGCATCCACCTACGCAGGCAGAAATGATCATTGTAATAAAAGAAAAGAACTCGGAGCTCATACAGAAAGATATAAGTGTTCGTTTCTCCCGTGCTCTTTTACAGAGTGGAACGGTGGAGAAATGGTGTGGAAATAAGCACTTAAGTGTGAACGGCAGAGTAGTTCAAATGTTCAAATGTGTGTGCAATCTTATGAGATTTAACTGCTAAGGTCATCAGTCCCTAAGCTTACACACTACTTAACCTAAATTATCCTTAGGACAAACACACACACCCATGCCCGAGGGAGGACTCGAACCTCCCCCGGGACCAGCCGGGCAGAGTAGTCAAACACGTGTAGACGTAGATATGGCAGCAGTGATAAGCGCACCGCATGGTTATCAAATAATAACTAAGGCGCAAGCTTAAAAATTTTAGGTGTCCTTATTGATTTCCAATATGATGATGTCACGTTTTCTTTCTGTTATTGTAATTGTGTACATCATCATTTCTTTTGAACTGTGAAGCAGTTGTCAAAATACCTAACGCCTGAAACAGACGATTACAGGACGATCGTGCCAACAGGGGAAGTACAACATCTTGAAAAATGATGTCATCATTCGACATTATGTTGTAATAAGCACGAAAAGAAGTGCACAATGCTGCCGCCAAAATTTTTGATCGGTTGCTCAGTTGTATAAAATGTCTGACAGACAATAAAGTTAAATTTGAAAACATACGGAAAACGTTTCTTCCTTTATAGCTTCTGCTTTCCTTAGAAGACTTTTTGTAATGTATAAGAGGTGGTGGTAGGAATTACTTATTCACATCTGTATTTAGAAAAAAATTAAAAAACCCTAGTAGACATATGAATATCTAATCTGAGTGTAAAATGACTCGTTCTACATCATTACGTTTAATTGCACAAGTGATCCATGGAACAGGTAACGAACGCACCAACTAACGACCGTCTTTATAAATCTCGTTTCAAGCTTTTACTCTGCAACGCCAGAATCGTTTGAAGCAAATACTGAGTCCCTGTTCGTAAGTTGGTGACCACTCGTTGCGCGCTTTTGTTGCAGCTAATGCACTGCATTCCGCCGCCTATGGGCACAGAATTTCATCCGGTGCGGAAGTTGGCCACGAGCTACTTCCGGCGCTCGTGCAGACCGACCGCAAGTGCGTCACGCATACGCGTATCCTTCACGCGTGCTGGCTCACACGGGGCGCAGCGTCGCTCCAACACACGGGTGTGATAATTCCCTGCCGCCATTTCCGCACATTCGTTGTAAGTGGAAATACCGTCAATACGTTACCATCGTGAAACCGTGCACAGAATATAAGACGACAGTTCAATGAAAGTACGAGTGCAATAAAAAAAAAACGCAAATTCTAAAAAGAAATATTTTATGGGTAAAGCGGGTGGCTATTCAAACTTGAAATAAGAGACCATAAGAATCAATGAGAATTGCAGGTGTGAGGAGGAAGTGGTGTCCAGAAGCTCCTGATAAACGAATGGTGAGCGGGGCAAGTGGGTGGGGCATACCACAATTTCTTTCTTCTCAGCTGAGATTTACTAGACGTAAGCAGTAGTGTAACGGAATTTAAAATACGTGATTTATGAAACTCAATAAAGTTAAGAAGTCAAGGTTTTCCAAAAGAATCACCGCCCTGTGAACAACATTGCAAGTCTCCAGAGCATGAAACCATATCTAAACAACGTCGCAAGTCGACCACCAAGCGCTGCTGATGAATGCGTCTTTATTACATCCGGTTACAACTGCCAGATCATCATCGGCAGATTATATCCTGCATACATATGAAATGCGTTCCACAGGTAACCAACTGTGTTATGCTACTTACCTTTCTTTACTGTGTTAATGTGCTTTTAAAAAAGAAGTAAAATGTTGGCGAAAGAAGAACTCATCACGTTGCCAGCAAAAAAAGGAATGCTTGCAGCTATAAACTTTAGAAATGAGGCATTAAACTTTAAACAACTGTCTTGCTGTGTGAACAAATTTTTAAGAAAAGACTTCTTTGGTCATATGAGTCTAAGTTCAGGCAGAGAACTTGTCGCTGGAAAGCGGCGAGTTGAGTGAAACAAGACCGTGTTATTGTTAATTGTCAGTGCAAGGAAATATATTTCATATTAACAGCCTTTTAAAAAGAAACGTAGACTACTGGTTCGAGCGACAATCGTTGAAACATGGAAAACTATAGTACACTTATGGCTTGCGATCGTTGCGTCACCAAACCGACAACTTCCAACCGACTTAAAAGGCTGATAATATATTTACAAAAAAAAATTATTGACAGGATCCGGGATTATGCCCTCTGTTACCGAATATGGATGTCATCATCATCATCTTGGACAGTTTCCAGCCACTGGCTGGGTCTGTCGGGAACACAAGCCTCTCCATCGTGTTCTGTCTTTCCACCATTCCCCCTCTTCCACCTTCGTCCAGTTCTCTCCTCTTCTCATCACACATTCCTTCACTCCCTTCACCCATCTATCTCTTGGTCTTCCTCTGGGCCTCTTCCCCTCCAGTCGCAGATCAAACATCCTCTTTGGAATTCTTCCCTCATCCATTCTCTTCATGTGTCCATACCACTGCAGTCTTGATTTTTCTATCCTGTCCTGTACTGGTTCCTCCTTTAGTCTTTCCCTCACATACACATTTCGCAATCTGTCTCGTCTTGTTACACCCAACCTGCTCCTCTGGAACTTCATTTCACTAGCCTGTATTCTACTTTTGTCGCTTTTGTGCATTACCCATGTCTCACTTCCGTATGCCAATATGGGGACAAAGTAGGTTCGGTATATAATTCCCTTGGATTTCTGTGGCACCTCCTTGCTCCAAATAAGCCCCCTAATGCATTTGTAGAACTGCCCTGCTTTTCTGCACCTTTCATGGAAAGGTGCAGAAAATATGGATGTAAATTAGTTAAAAAAATCCTTGTATTTACGAATACTAGCTGAGTACCTGTCGCTGCCCGGGTATGTATTCCAGTCCCGTTGTCCGTTTCCTCCCTCCGCCTCCGTCCATCTCCTCCTAACCTGTCTCTCTGTCCTTCTCTCCCTCCCCCTGTCTCCGTCCATCTCATCCGCTTTCCTTTCTCTGTCCTTTCTCCCTCTCCCTTTCGCTGTACATCTGCTCCTTCCCCTAGAAGAGTCCGTTCCTCCTTCCTTCTCTTTGTTCACGTCCTCTTCCCCATTTTATTTTTCCAAGTTACCACCCGCACCCAAATGGCAGGCTAGTGGCTCTTACCTCACAGTAAGTCTTTCCACACGTTCGCTAATATATCTGCCAAGTTTGGTTGAGGGCGATGCAGTGGTTTAGGACGGGGTTCTTACCCCAGGCTATGCCAGAGAGCGCAGGAGTGACATATATTCGTTTTCACTCAGATCAGTCTTTACGATGTCACATTTTCTGATTAATGTCTCCCACAAACAAATAATTTTCACGTGGTGTATTAGGGAACTGTCTGCGAAATTTCTTGCGAATACTATTAGTATCAACTAAGTAATGTTTGCAAATCTGAGTGTTTATGAAATCATTTCTCCTAAAATATGACAGGCAGGTGGTTCTTAACCCCGCAGCGATCGTTTCGACTCAGTAAGGGATATAAGTACCAAGTTTGTTGACTATAGGACCAGTGGTTTAGGAGGAGGTGTGGGTCATACACACATACACACACACACACACACACACACACACATACACACACACACACACACACACACCACACACACACACACACACACACACACACACACACACACACACACACATACATACGTACATACATTTTTATAATATGTATTGATTCCATCGGTACTTGGAGGAACATAGACATATTACAAACTTGAATACCCTGTATTGATATACCACTATGATAAATATTGTTGTGGACATTAATAGTATGTATTAATAAAAATGGTTATTATTTTACTATATGATTCTCATTACAAAATGATACAGCCTTCTAGCAAAGTCTCTCTTAGAAGAAAAAGGCTTATACGGAATATCAGATATTTTTAACAAAACAAAATCATAATTTTCACATATGATGACACTATGGTTTGCTTCACCTGACAATATAACACACGAGGTGTACGCTCACGAAAACCCACATAAGATCTCACGTGATCACTTACGCCTTATAAAACAGCTTGCATGGCGATATTAGACTTAAGGGCGCAAAGAGATTAACATCCATCAAAGGTTACTGACAGTCATAGTACGACAGATGAAATTATGAAGCTGTCAATAGTGTCCATCATACAATGAAATACTTATAGCAGCGGGCTTCAGAACTTGTAAACACCGCAAGCAAACAGTACGTCAGTCTTATAAAGATATACTTTCTCAGTTTGTAAATGCTAAAATATAGAGACATATTGTTTATACCATATTTCCAGAATGGTTAGTACATAAAAGTGAAACGCGCCTGGTGAAAAATGCTATCTAACCACATTAAGCTTAAGACGGAAAACCGTACTGTAATTGCTAAGTGTTGTTGTTGTGGTCTTCAGTCCTGAGACTGATTTGATGCGGCTCTCCATGCTACTCTATCCTGTGCGAGCTGCTTCATCTCCCAGTACCTACTGCAACCTACATCCTTCTGAATCTACTTAGTGTATTCATCTCTTGGTATCCCTCTACGATTTTTACCCTCCACGCTGCCCTCCAATACTAAATTGGTGATCCCTTGGTCCCTCAGAACATATCCTACCAACCGATCCCTTCTTCTAGTCAAGATGTGTCACAAACTGCTCTTCTCCCCAGTTCTATTCAATACCTCCTCATCAGCTATGTGATCTACCCATCTAATCTTCAGCATTCTTTTGTAGCACCATATTTCGAAAGCCTCTGTTCTCTTCTTGTCCAAACTTTTTATCGTCCACTTGTCACTTCCATACATGACTACACTCCCTACAAATACTTTCAGAAACGACTTCCTGACACTTAAATCTATACTCGATGTTAACAAATTTCTCTTCTTCAGAAACGCTTTCCTTGCCATTGCCAGTCAACATTTTATATCCTCTCTACTTCGACCATCATCAGTTATTTTGCTCCCCAAATAGCAAAAATCCTTTACTACTTTAAGTGTCTCATTTCCTAATCTAATACCCTCAGCATCACCCGACTTAATTCGACTACATTCCATTATCCTCGTTTTGCTTTTGTTGATGTTCATCTTATATCCTCCTTTCAAGACACTGTCCATTCCATTCAACTGCTCTTCCAAGTCTTTTGCTGTATCTGACAGAATTACAATGTCATCGGCGAACCTCAAAGTTTTTATTTCTTCTCCAAGGATTTTAATACCTACTCCGAATTTTTCTTTTGTTTCCTTTACTGCTTGCTCAATATACGGATTGAATGACATCGAGGAGAGGTTACAACCCTGTCTCACTCCCTTCCCAACCACTGCTTCCCTTTCATGCCCCTCGACTCTTATAATTGTCATCTGGTTTCTGTACAAATAATAAATAGCCTTTCGCTCCTTGTATTTTAGCCCTGCCACCTTCAGAATTTGAAAGAGAGTATTCCAGTCAACATTGTCAAAATCTTTCTCTAAGTCTACAAATGCTAGAAACGTAGGTTTGCCTTTCCTTAATCTTTCTTCTAAGATAAGTCGTAAGGTCAGTATTGCCTCACGTGTTCCATTATTTCTACGGAATCCAAACTGATCTTCCCCGAGGTCGGCTTCTACCAGTTTTCCATTCGTCTGTAAAGAATTCGCGTTAGTATTTTGCAGCTGTGACTTATTAAACTGATAGTTCGGTAATTTTCACATCCGTCAACACCTGCTTTCTTTGGGATTGGAATTATTGTATTCTTCTTGAAGTCTGAGGGTATTTCGCTTGTCTCATACATCTTGCTCATCGGATAGTAGGGTTTCGTCAGGACTGGCTCTCCCAAGGCTGTCAGTTGTTCTAATGGGATTCTGTCTACTACCGGGGCCTTGTTTCGACTCAGTTCTTTCAGTGCTCTGTCAAACTCTTCACGCAGTATCGTATCTCCCATTTCATCTTCATCTACATCCTCTTCCATTTTCATAATATTGGCCTCAGGTACATCGCCCTTGTATAGACCCTCTATATACTCCTTCCACCTTTCTGCTTTCCCTTCCTTGCTTACAACTGGGTTTCCATCTGAGCTCTTGATATTCATACAAGTGGTTCTCTTTTCTCTAAAGGTCTCTCTAATTTTCCTGTAGGCAGTATCTATCTTACCCCTAGTGAGATAAGCCTCTACATCCTTACATTTGTTCTCAAGCCATCCCTGCTTAGCCATTTTGCACTTCCTGTTGATCTCATTTTTGAGACGTTTGTATTCCTTTTTGCCTGCTTGATTTACTGCATTTTTATATTTCCACCCTTCATCAATTAAATTCAATATTTATTCTGTTACCCAAGGATTTCTAATAGCCCTCGCCTTTTTACCTACTTGATCCTCTGCTCCCTTCACTACTTCATCCCTCAAAGCTACCCATTCTTCTTCTACTGTATTTCTTTTCCCGATTCCTATCAATTGTTCCCTTATGATCTCCCAGAAACTCTATACAACCTCTGGTTTAGTCAATTTATCCAGGTCCCATCTTCTTAAATTCCCACCTTTTTGCAGTTTCTGCAGTTTTAATCTTAACCAATAGATTGTGGTCAGAGTCCACATCTGCCCCTGGAAATGTCTTACAATTTAAAACCTGGTTCCTAAATCTCTGTCTTACCGTTATATTATCTATCTGATATCTTCTAGTATCTCCAGGCTTCTTCCATGTATACAACCTCATTTTATGATTCTTGAATCAAGTGTTAGCTATGATTGAGTTATGCTCTGTGCAAAATTCTACCAGGCGGCTTCCTCTTTCATTTCTTACTCCCAATCCATATTCACCTACTATGTTTCCTTCTCTCCCTTTTCCTACTATCGAATTCCAGCCACCCATGTCTATTAAATTTTCCTCTCCCTTCACTACCCGAATAATTTCTTTTATCTCATCATACATTTCATCAATTTCTTCGTCATCTGCAGAGCTAGTTGGCATATAAACTTGTTCTACTGTAGTAGGCAGGGCTTCATGTCTATCTTGGCCACAATAATGCGTTCACTATGCTGTTTGTAGTAGCTTACCCCCACTCCTATTTTTTATTCATTATTAAACCTACTCCTGCATTGCCCCTATTTTATTTTGTATTTATAACCTTGTATTCACCTGACCAGAAGTCCTGATCCTCCTGCCACCGAACTTCACTGATTCTCTACTACATCTAACTTTAACCTATCCATTTCCCTTTTTATATTTTCTAACCTACCTGCCCTATTAAGGGATCTGACATTCCACGCTTCGATCCGTAGAAAGCCAGTTTTCTTTCTGCTGATAACGACGTATTCTTCAGTAGTCCCCGCTCGGAGATCCGAATGGGGGACTATTTTACCTCCGGAATATTTTACCCAAGAGGAAGCCATCATCATTTAATCATACAGTAAAGCTGCATGCCCTCGGGAAAAATTACGGCTGTAGTTTCCCCTTGCTTTCAACCGTTCGCAGTTCCAGCACAGCAAGGCCGTTTTGGTTAGTGTTACAATGGCAGATCAGTCAGTCATCCAGACTGCTGCCCCTGCAACTACTGAAAAGGCTGCTGCCCCTCTTCAGAAACCACACGTTCGTCTGGCCTCTCAACAGATACCCCTACGTTGTGGTTGCACCTAAGGTACGGTCATCTGAATCGCTACTATTGTTAATTTTCGTTCTGTTCAAGATTAACAGTATCTGGAACATCTTACTAGTGACAAAACATAATCTGCTTGACAACAACTAACAACTACAAATGCGTTGTACTTCGTTACGAAAACGCTATTGGAGAGTAAAAAGAAATCTGTTGCACACCTTGACTTAAAGAAGAGGTCTGGTTATATGGCACGTGCTGAGCTATCAAGAAATCGTCAATTTAGCGACGGGCGGGAGAGTGGGGGTTATAAACTGCAGAGGTAAACCAAGTAGTGAATACACTAAGGAATAGTGAATACACTAAGGAGGTTGAAATTCATGTAGGTTGCAGTAGTTATTCGGAGATGAAGAGACTTGTACAGGACTAAGGTGAAGAGCTGCGTCAGTTCTAAGGACTGAAGGCAACAACAACAATATGAATGTGTCAGCCGAAAAACTTCATGTGTCGTACTTTTATTTTCAGTAACTTGTTAAGGATTTGACGATATTTGATGCAACCGATTTACTACCAGCATGTAAGCAGATTTTTATGTACGAGTATCTGACATCCTAGGCTGTCCAGTCGCCATTAATGTGACGACCTATCAATAGCCTGAATAGCCGCCCTTCGCAGCGCAGACTGCTGCGAGACGTGCAGGGAGACAGTCAGTGAGGTTCTGGAAGGTCCACTCAGGGATGTGGATCCATGCTGATTCCAGTGCCGCGACGAGCTGCGCTAAGTTTCTCCGGTGAGGACCCACGGCGCAAACGGCCCGATCGAGGTGATCACATAGGTCCTCCACTGGGCTTAAATCTGGAGTGTCTGGTGGCCAGGGGTGTACAGTACACTCGTCCTGGTGCTCTTCAAACCATTCACATATGCTGTGAACTGTGTGACACTTTTGCATTGTCCTGCTGGTAGATGGCATCGTGCCGAGGGGAGAAACAAACTCCTGTAGGGGTGGACGTGGTTCCCAAGAATAGATGCTTACCTTTGTTGATCCATTATGCCTTCTAGAGTGACGAGATCACCCAGAGAACGCCACGAAAACATTCCTCAGACCATAACGTTCTCTCCAGCTGCCTGAACCCTTCCGACGATTGTTGCAAGGTGTTTGCATTGACGTTTCACGGCGAGGAGCGAAAACGTGATTCATCTGCAAATTCTCCTGTCGTTAGCTGATGTCCGATTGCGGTACTGGAATGCAAATTTCAGCCCTCGTCGCTGATGTACAGCATTCAGCATGGGTACACGAAAAACGCGCCTGCTGTGGCAGCCCATACGTAGCGACATACTTCGAATGGTCACTGAGAAGATGTTGTTGGTAACCCCTTGGTTCATCTGGGTGGTCAGCTGCTCAGCATTTGGACGTCTATTCGCTTCTACGCATTACCGCTGTCGTCGTTCGTCGCTATCATCTATGGCCCGTGTAAGTAGGCTGTTTATGTATTCTCTATGTAAGTAGGCTGTTTATGTTTTCTTATTGGCAACGTTATGTAGCGCTCAATATGAAAATCACTGGCTGTGCTGAGTGCAGTCTGTGGCTAGTTTACATTGTTGTCTGCCATTGTAGTGTTGGGCAGCGGCAGCTGGATGTGAACAGCGCGTAGCGTTGCGCAGTTGGAGGTGAGCTGCCAGCAGTGGTGGATGTGGGGAGAGAGATGGCGGAGTTTTGAAATTTGTCATGAACTGCTATATTTATATATGATGATATCAAGGTAAATACATTGTTTGTTCTCTATTAATATCTTTCATTTGCTAACTATCCTATCAGTAGTTAGTGCCTTCAGTAGTGGCAGTAGTGGCGCTCGCTGTATTGCAGTAGCTTGAGCAGCGAAGATTTTTGTGAGGTAAGTGATTTGTGAAAGGTATAGTTTAATGTTAGTCAGGGCCATTCTTTAGTAGGGAATTTTGAAAGTCAGATTGCGTTGCGCTAACAAAATATTGTGTGTCAGGTTAAGGTCAGTCGTGTATAAATTGTTCTAAGGGGACGTTTCATATGGCGACCCTGCCAGGATTCGAACCTGGAATCTTCTGATTTTTTCTTGTAGTTTGTGTATTTAGTGTAGCTTTTGTTTATTGCTAGCGCGTAATTGTAGAGAGAATCTCCTTTGTAGTTGCAGTCTTTCATTGTTGTACAGTAAAACAGTTGTGGCATGCATGTAGATTTGCACCAAGTATTTCGCAGCTGCAGTTAACTAGATATTATTTTCAGTGCTATTTTAATGTGTTCTCTTATTTTTGATCTTCAAATTGTGTTTTTCTGTGTTGTCGTGTGAAATACTGTGACAATAATGGCGTGTGAAAAACGTAATACTAGGCTCCAAAGTAAACTGAGAAATGACAGTGAAAATGAAAGCAGTGTGTTAGCGCCACCGAGTAATGAATTAACTGATGTTCAAAGTAGTAATTTGGTAATTGTGCATAGGGAAATGGAGCGGGCGGCAAACAATGGCGTGGACAGTGAAACAATTAGTGAAGAGGGAAGCATTATCGATCGATCGGTCGGCAATAGCTCGCCTCAGGAAGCCGAAATGACACGACACGATCTCGCAAATACTGTAGATTCAGGTTTTGGATCCTCACCGTTTTCTCAAATAAGTCAAGACACATTTTCTGCTTGTCAAAATGTGAATGTTTCCGGTGTAAATTCACTGCCGAAAAGCACTGAGGAACATGTTTCAGACACCAATGCATTGTTATTACAATTAATACAACAAATGGGACAAACACAGTAAAAGCTTCAAAAGTTAGACACAATGGAACAAAATCTTAAAAAGTTAGACTCATTGGAGCAAACTCTTGAACGAACACGTGAGGATTTAACTGCTGAGCTACATCACATTGAATCGAAATGTCAAAAAGTCTGTAATGACGTAAAAACACAAATTTGTGAGCATTTCCAACCTATTTTTTCGCGTCATGAAAATGCACTACAGAATCACGAAGCAGCCATAAAAGAACTGCAAACTATTGTTCATGAAAATTATGAGACCTTGCTAGCAAAATTTGACTCAGTTGCATCTACCAAAACGGTTATGCAACTTGCAAAAACTCAGGAAAACTTAAACGTCACAGTAGACACGATTTCAACACAAATGGACACTCTGAAACTTGGTTCAGAAAAACATACAGAGGAAATGATTTCACTATCGGATAAAGTAGCCGAACTTTCAGATCAGTTCACTAACTTATCTACAAAGGTAGATGATGATCTGAATGACACAACACCTGTAGCCTTCACTGACACAGAAGAGTATGAACAAATTAGAAAATTCAAACAAAATCAAAATCAAATCAATACACAGTACAAAAGAGAAATCCGGGAAGTGCAAGATCAGTTGGCACAAGTAGTACAAGAATTACGTATTTCAGAGGACACTCGCGCCCCAATACGGGAAGAGGGACATACAAATACGGAACAGACACAAAATAACAACACAGGGCACTTCGGAAATTGTGAAAGAAGTTGGCAAGGTACGCCGAATTTTGAGATGGAACCGCCGAAACGACGTAACAATGACCGACATGCGACTTGCCGACATGATGATTTTGACTATAAGCTGTTCATTACTACACGTAAATTCAAAACATTTAAGAATTCTGGCAACGACATTCATCCACAAGCATGGCTCCATCAATTCTCTCATTGTTTTCCTCCCAACTGGTCGTTAGAACACAGATTAGAATTCATGTGTGGCTATTTAGAGAATGAACCAGCTGTAAGAATGCGATCGGTCATTCACGATTGCCACAGTGAGGGAGAATTTTACCATGCCTTCCTCTCAGCATATTGGTCTCAAGCCACACAAGACCGTGTAAAACATAGCATCATGATGATGAAACACTTTGAACAATCTGAATTTTCCAGTCTTGCCAAATATTTTGAAGACATGTTGCATAAGAATCAGTATCTTTCAAACCCATACAGCCCCTCAGAACTCATCCGCATTTGCTTACTCAAATTGCCTGAACATTTACGGCATATTATTTTAGCAGGACGTTGCAAAGACGACATTGAAGCCTTTCAGGGACTGTTACAAGAACTGGAAATTGACACTGACAATCGCGGAACGCGAAAACAGGAACACAACAATTACAGGTCACATCTGTCACAATTCCGTGACGACAGAAACGATAACTGGACGCGACAAGGCTATTCTCACAACACAAATCGTGACCGAAATAGGCACCACCCGTATTACAACCGTTGGCAGAGTAGTAATAATTATAGCGAAAGATCACCTCTCCGCGGTAATGACTATTACAGAGACAATCAGAGAAACAGACAATATGGGAACCAAAATAATTATTATCAAGGGAGACAGAATAACTTCAGACGCAACGGTCCAGCGCGCAGTTACGATTCAGGGAGAAATTCTCCACCACTTAACCTACAAGAAAGACTCTACAGGAACTACCGACATGACGACAGACGATGTGATCGTAACGACAGACCTGAATTGCATCAGAACTGGCGGGATTTAAACAGGGCAGGGCCCTCTCGTCACGGTGAATTTGTAGAAGTTAGGTCTCCAAATCCCAATAACGACGCGCGCCAACAAAGAGACAATAGGCAATGACTCGCACAGCAGGCAGCCGCGTGCGCCCGCTGGCTCCGAGAAAAATAACATAAGACGCTAGCCTTGAGAAAAATTTTAGCATTCTTTACCGATGTATACCACATGATAATTGCTTTGAAGCTGAAAGTCTGCGTACTAGGAAGAGTAAAGGATTACACCACATTTCACATGTAAAACCGTTTATTGAAAGATAATCTGCTTTTTAACTTTGTCTTTGCCATAAAACGTTTCACTTCACGTTACTAGTATGCTTTAGAAACTGTTACCATGCAACAATGTTTGAAGTTAAATATCCAGCCAAGAACCAAGAGAAATTATTTAAATAGAAATTACGAATGCATTGTTATTGCGAACAGACGACACAGTGTAATTGTGTGTGTACATTCTTGCTTGTTAGTTGCACGATTAGAACATTTACCAGTACTGCTAATGAGATTTTAATGCAACATTTTGGTTTATTTGAAAATACATTCTGAATTTAATGTGCTTTCTCAGAGATACCAGATGACACAGAGGTTAGTTTATGTGACAGCTACACGATTTTTATCACGCCGCTACTAATGAGTGACAATTTACAATGTTGCTTTTGCAGTGTATCTGTTTTATATCTGCACAGTTTTCTGAATTCTTCTAGGAAGAAAAACATGTTTTAGTAGTAACTTTTGTGGTATAGCAACAATGAGACAGCCTTTTTCGTGGCACAACAATACGTTACTGTACAGTACTTTCTTCATGACGCCAATAAGCATAATAACTACGATATCTATACGCAAAGCATTTCACTTTTGTTTTTCATGAGGTAAGTACATTGACTTCTGCAGAACTTAGCTTTCGGAGGACGATAACTACGACACTTCCACAGAATTATCTTACAGCAAGACGCACATTTAGCGCTACAGGACACGCATTTGAGTGATTAATTTTGTACTTAAAACATTTATTTTTAAAGATATTTGAAGTACAATGATACAAAGGTTTTCAGTGATACATTTCATTTCATTGCTGTAATCTGTAACACCTGAGGGTATAATTACATTAATCCTCAGGGGGGTACACGCTTACTTTGTGTACCATGTGTGTGGCAACCAAAAGGAACCCTAGCTAATATGGTATTTGCTTATACAACTTTACACATCGGTACCATATTTCTCCAACACATAATTACACAGCTATCTGATCATTTAACTGAGACAGACAAACGTTTTTACTATATCAGTGACAGATGTTTACGTAATTACACAGTTGGATAACTTCACACTTATGAAACTGTATTTTGTCTGTACTTTGTAAACTGTTCATATCTTTTCGGAACCATTGTGATACTATGAGAGCTTTGAATGATGTATTTGGTAAAGGGATTATGATTTTTAAAGTACGTTTGAGGCAGATGACACTTTTGACATGAGCAGAGAATTTTTTTAATTCTTGGAGGAAGCTACGACGATTTTGAGATTTGACTGAGGTGTTATGATGTTATTTTTACGACGACGATGTGTATTATGCTGCTGAGGTATGTTTATGATTAATAGGCTGAGGCTATGTGAGTTATTTGATTATGCTTCATATTTATAATGACGAAATATTGACGAGTGTCGATGGATATGTATATGTGTAATAAGGTAAGGAGTAATGAATAGTGGGTAGGGACTCTTGACTTGTGAAAAAGGATGTTGGAAACCAAGAATCGTACTTTAAGAGTTATGACATGTGTGAATCATGTGTGAATGTATCACAATGCCACTGAAAATTTTTTTGGACACTGTTATATTCATAGGATTTTGTTTCTACAGATTTGCAACGCTAATTCTTGACCTGTGAAATATTTTTATGTGAGACTGTCACTGTAGTGGAAACTGCTGTCGTAAACATTTCCGTAAGAAAGTTAAGTGACCACCTGCACGTAATGCGTCGCGGGCACCCACCTGGGCGACAGCCGCCCGAAAAAAAGCCATTAGCCTTACAGGGGCACAGGTAAAAAAAAAAAAAAACAAAAGGGGGGGCCATTATACTCGCTATTGACATTTCCTTGTCGAAAGCATACTGTGGAGCTCGTAATTTATGATATTTACTGAAATGCTTATAAACTGATGGGAAATATTCTTACATCTGCAAACCTGATTATGACAAGTGTCTTTGTACGAGAGTTGAGAGCTACTGACTTACGAAATGCCACATGACTATTGAATGATATTTTTATGCTTTGGTTTGCGTAATTGCTTATTTCATTTGACATCTGTTTTCCAGCTGTGTTGCAGCATTGGTTTCATAAAATAAAATTAAGTGCATTTGCTAATGTGAACACTTTCTGTCAACAGATCTATTAAATAATTATTTTATGATCCACATTCTTTAAAAAAGGAGCACTTGGAAAGGAAAGAACAATAAGAAGGAACTAGTAACAGTAACACATAATTTTCTTTTCAAGTACATGGTAATATTTCTTTTTACAATCAGTTGTTGTGGTGCACCACTTTAATTACTTAGACATTAAGATGTGATTATACATTTGCCTTATCTGCATTGTTATCTTTAGTGTACTATTTTTTCTGATTGAGCTATGTCATGTTTTGATATAAGTTATTACATTTGCTGCTGCTAGCTTGGCCAATCTGTATTTTTTGTCATTGCTGCTTGTGTTAATTGTTTTGTGCTGCTGCATTGCCTCGTCCCTTAGTTTAGCATCAGAGCTCAGTAGATTTAAGTTAGCTTAAGAGGGGGTAGACTATAGAAGAGAATGAGTTGTGATGAATTGGAAGAAATGCATTGAGAATCTATATGAAAAACGTACAGAAAGCAGGTATAGGTAGGATTTTCTTGGAAATAAATGATGAGGTAAGATAATGGAAAATAAAAATAAGGTAAGAAATGTGTGAACATATAAACACAGAAAGCATGCTTAGATAGAATTTTTGGTGGAAACAAAGGATGAAATAAGAGGAAAGATATATGAAGTTTTGGGTTGGACTGCAGTACCACATGTTACACTGAAAACGAACCCTGTCCTTTCCTATTGGTGTTATCCCACTATGTGTTTGTGTACCCTTGAGTATTTGTTTTCTTCCTGTCTCTGTGTAGTTTCATAGAATTTTTTCTTCTTTTAATATTAAGCTACATTCACTATGATGAGGAATACTGTTATCCTCGAATATAATTGGCATTAATAATATGTTGTTTACTTTGTAAAGATGTTAGACATTATTAATTCTGTTCTGTTCAATGCTCATGTGTGAAGTTGATGTTTCAAAAGTTATTGTGATCCTTTATGTATGTACTCATGTCATAATTCCACTGATGTATATGTTAGTTCGATTCTTTTGCAAAGCCTGTACTACAAATGTTATCTGTATTGTTATGTTTTTAATGATGTATTTTGTACCTTTGTTCTTGTATTCTTATGTTATAAAATTGTAATTGTCACTAGTTCATGATATTATTAACTTGTAAGTTACATTTCACTGCACACGTTTCTGTTGGTCATAGTATATGGACAATATGTGAGAAGTAGGGACTGTTAGTGTTTGCACGTGTGTTAATAATTCAGCAAGGGACTGGATAACAGCATTGCTGGTTCTAAGAACAATTTCAAAAACTTTGTGAGTGCACAAGTGGTGGTTTATGGACTTGCTATATTGTCCGCAAGACTCTTCAGTGGTGATTGTGCACCAGCACAGTCACAACAGATGGCTGCTGGCCATCTCTTCAAGGACTACAGTGGGTCTACATCTTTGATGATCCATCAATACCATTATTTCTACAAGGACTGCAGTGGGTCTGCACCTCTGGTGGCCCACCAATACCGTAATCTCTACCAGGACTACAGTGGGGCTGTTCTGTGATGACCTACCTACCAATATTCTTCAAAATGTCGAATGACTCTGCTGTGGGTTTGCTCTGTTGTGGCCCATTACCTGTATGCATGTCGAGAGTCAGCACTGTCTTTCCGTTGGAAGGACAACACTACTTCTTCAAGACTGCATGGAAATCCACTACTTCTGTGTGCAATTTCTTTTACTAATGAGACTTTGTGAAAAAAAAACCTGTAATTACTATTATGATGGATGATCTGGACTATCTTTATGGACTGTGAGAAAATTTTAGCTTCTGACCAACATTGTATCAATAAGTGTGTGCATTTGATTTCTTTGTTATTGTAATTATGAAAAATTTTATCAAATCATTATTGGCCTCTGCCCAAAAAAAAATTTGTAAAATTTTTTGTGGGGAGCATGGGGGCTATGTAAGTAGGCTGTTTATGTTTTCTCTATGTAAGTAGGCTGTTTATGTTTTCTTATTGGCAACGTTATGTAGCGCTCAATATGAAAATCACTGGCTGTGCTGTGTGCAGTCTGTGGCTAGTTTGCATTGTTGTCTGCCATTGTAGTGTTGGGCAGCGGCAGCTGGATGTGAACAGCGCGTAGCGTTGCGCAGTTGGAGGTGAGCCGCCAGCAGTGGTGGATGTGAGGAGAGAGATGGCGGAGTTTTGAAATTTGTCATGAACTGCTATATTTATATATGATGATATCAAGGTAAATACATTGTTTGTTCTCTATTAATATCTTTCATTTGCTAACTATCCTATCAGTAGTTAGTGCCTTCAGTAGTGGCAGTAGTGGCGCTCGCTGTATTGCAGTAGCTTGAGCAGCGAAGATTTTTGTGAGGTAAGTGATTTGTGAAAGGTATAGTTTAATGTTAGTCAGGGCCATTCTTTAGTAGGGAATTTTGAAAGTCAGATTGCGTTGCGCTAACAAAATATTGTGTGTCAGGTTAAGGTCAGTCGTGTATAAATTGTTCTAAGGGGACGTTTCACCCGTAGTGCACAAGAATCGCCTCAGTGCCAGTATTGCGTAGCGCCATTTTGCCATGCACGGTGTACTTTAACCACGGCAGTACACGAACAGTTTACAAACAGCCGTTTCGGAAATGCTTGCACCCTTGGGCCAAAAGCCAATGATCATACCCTGTAGACTTGAGATAAATCGCTCCTTTTCCGCATTATGCCAACAACTGCACTGTTTTCTCCGTCCGTGCACGCTCCTTATATACCCTCCACTGCTAGCGCTGCCACCTACCGTCTGCGAGTGGTCTGTTACGGAGACACTTTGTTTGTTGCAGGTGTGAAATGATGGATCCATGACTCGTCGCCCGTAAGGAGGAGACTTAGGAAATCACTGCTTTCCACGGAGCAGCTCTCAATGAAGTCCAGAGACGCCACGAATTTCGCGCCTTTTGTGTGCAGGTGATAGAGTGATCGCGGAACCCAGCGTGAGCACTATTTTCCAAACTGCAGAGGATCTCGGACAATGGAATGAGCAATGCCTGTTGAGATGCGCCATTGCTAAGCAACGTCCGTGATAGACGGCCCTCGATTGCTGCGATTCATTTCCTAGATCACCCATCTTTCCTGATCAGTGTCTACCACGTCTGTACGCCTGCGGTCAAATTGCTATTTCAGAATTGCTGGAAGCGACATTGCATTTGGTCTGCACACCGCTAGAATTTCACGGTGAATGTGTGAGCAGTTTAGGCGTTTTTCCTACAATATTCGTAGTGCCCCGGGTGCTTCAACTTTGCAGTACGATTCCAATTGCCACGACGTTTCACTCCCACACTGTGCTGCGCCTATCAGCCGTTCCGTGATAGAACTGCGTGTGCTGGAAACGCACAACATATACTCTCTTATGACAAAGCGTCACTCTTGTTACTCACAAGGAAACCTCCCCATCGCACCCCCCTCAGATTTAGTTATAAAATGGCATTGTGGATAGGCCTTGAAAAACGGAACACAGATCAATCGAGAAAACAGGAAGAAGTTGTGTGGAACTATGCAAAAAATAAGCAAAATATACAAACTGTGTAGTCCATGTGTAAGATAGACAACTTCAAGGAAAGTGTGAGTCAAGGGGCGCCGTGGTCCCGTGGTTAGCTTGAGCGACTGCGGAACAAGGGGCCATGGTACAAATCCTCCCTCGAGTGAAAAGATTACTTTTTTTATCTTCGCAAAGTTATGATCTGTCCGTTCGTTCATTGACGTCTCTATCACTGTAATAGGTTAAATGTCTGTGTTTTGCGACCGCACCGCAAAACCGTGCGATTAGTAGACGAAAGGACGTGCCTCTCCAATGGGAACTGAAAACATTTGATCGCAAGGTCATAGGTAACCGATTCCTCCACAGGAAAACACGTCTGATATATTCTAGACGACACTGGTGACGGCATCTGCGTCACATGACAGGAATATGTTGTTGACCCACCTAACTTGTACACTTGGCGAATGGGTAAAAAGATTCTTCTACCTTGCCCGATTTATGTTATCACTCCCAAAAAAGTGATGAAAACATAACGGACGGACAGATAGTAATTGTCTGAAAATAAAAAATTAAAATTTTCACTCGAGAAAAGACTTGAACCAAGGACCTCGCGCTCCGCGGGCTCTCACGCTAACCACGGGACCACGGCGGCTCTTCGAACTTCTTGTCCTTGATGTTGCATATCTTGCGCATGGACTACTCAGTTTGTATATTTTGTTTATTTTTTTCATAGTTCCACACAACTTCTTCCTGTTTTCTCGATTGATCTGTGCTCCGTTTTTCAAGGCCTATCCACTGTGCCAACTTATAACTAAATCTGAGGGGGGTGCGATGGGGAGGTTCCCTTGTCAGTGGTGTTAGCTCGTACCGCGCAAGCAATTCCGCATACATGTTTTTTTTTACTTTATTGTTATTTTAAAACCTGTACAACAGGCAGGCTGTCCGCAGCATTCTACGCTGCTCTTCAGCCAGAGAATACACAATGAGAGAAAAAAACAGGAAGAATACACAGAAGTTACAGAACGGTGGGCAATAAAACAGTAGACACATAAAAACAAACACGGAGCCGTTCACATTCGACGATAATCCACACTGCAAACTGTTGATACGACGCACAAACACTGAAGATGGCGATGGCACAGGTGAACGATGGAGTGCGACGGTGAACACTGAACACTAAACACGACGGCACACACGAGACACTAATGGCGATGATCTCCGGCGCGCCAAAGTCCACGTAGCGTGTGCGAGTCTGCGCATAGGTGGTCCTTCGTTACTCTTTATAGTACTGTGATAGGCGGCGAGGAACCGAGCGGGCACACGCCTCTGAGTACCCTAACTAGTGGACGAGTGTGTCAGCATTACCAACAAAGATGTCCGGTTGTGCAGCAAGGTGTTTGATTGTGATCCGTCGATCACTTCGAGTGACAGTGTCCGCACTAGAGGTCTGCATTATCTCCGATTTTTACCGGCGAGTCCCGCTCGCCCCCCTGGCTCTCGGGAGTGTGCGGCCGAGCGTCCTCTTCCGCCGGCTGTGGGCAGCCGATCGCCAGCGCTCGGCCGAGTGCGCCAAACGCTGGGCCGGTCGCCAGTAACCGGTGGCCTTGCCGGCACGGTAGCTCAGCGTGTTCGGTCAGAGGGTTAGCACCCCTCTGTAATAAAAAACTGAGCTAATCGATCAACAACGAACTTAAAACGGATGTCTTACGACGTCCGTCCCGAGCAGATGCAACGAACAAAAGCGAACAAAATGAGACTAAAAAAAAAAAAAAGACTCAGTGCCAGCGAGCAGTGCTTCGTCACACTCCTTGAGATCAGAGGCCATCGCTTTACATTAACCACCACTCACTTATGTCTTTCGTTGTTTACTACCAGTCCTATGACCTAAATAATACAATTGTATATGTTACATTTGATGTTTGTTAATATGTTGCAAACTACTGGAGTTTCGCCTTTATCATCCACTTTGTCTGATTCCAGGCACGATCTTTTGCTGGACAGCAGGTGTCCGGCCTGGCTACAATTTCTCTCGCTGGCAGCACTAGTGACAGGAATACAGAGAACTCTTCTGGCTACTACCGAGAGCTTTGGAAATAACCCCACGTGCGTTTCCCAGCACTGCAAAATTTGTCCTTCGGCACAGCTACAGTCGGATTTGGAGAGCGAAAGGTACCTGTCGAGTTCATTGGTGGCAACTGTGTGTCCATCTTCGTCGTGCTCATCCGAACTCCAGTCCATCCTGGACTTTTTCATAGGAAGAACTTGGTCACTGTTTGCTTGAATGAACATGGCTGAAAACATCCGTAAGAGATTCCTGTCACCT
Organism: Schistocerca serialis cubense; assembly: GCF_023864345.2. NCBI lineage: Eukaryota > Metazoa > Arthropoda > Insecta > Orthoptera > Acrididae > Schistocerca > Schistocerca serialis. Next base: position 372,914,817 of record NC_064643.1, on the reverse strand, counting down.
TCAAATATGTATACGCCGTTGTTAGAACTACTGGTTACTAAACGACTATATTTACGGTGACATTTTATATATATCGCACAATTTACATCAAAACGCATAGTGGAATGTTTAAGCTGCGGAACCTTTCCCAAATATCACATTGTAGACATAACAGATGTTGATCTACCGAAGGATAGCAGATTAGAAAAACAAACATTCGTTTAGTAATTGGTTTCAGTGAATGAACCCTACCATTTACGGGCAGTTCCGAGTACAATCGTCGAACTTCAGCATACGCGGCTTGCTTTTCGTCTGCTGTGAGTTTCTTCAAATGACGCCGTGATGGCCATAGAACCGCGGCAACGTAATGGATAGCCTCAATTTTGCACTTCTCTGTGATGAAGTATGCTGCTCTCCTTCTTATTTTCGCCATGAGCTGAAAAGGAAACCCAATATAATTCAACAGTTGTATAAAGGATCGTAACCTATAGAAAGTGTTCATACCTCGTTGTCACTGTCTATTGGTTTACAATGATGTAACAGACTCTTGTACCACGGCAGCACACGTTCCAACGTTGTTATCATTGCAGTTTCCAAATCCAAACTCGCTTCTTTAAAGGGGGTTAGAAAAGCGAAAACGTCTCGTACGCACCATACTTGGAAGGTTTCTAAGAGTGTCGATTGCCCCCGGGATTCTAGTAGATCTCGAATACCGTCAATTTGACTTATGACGGAATTGAGCATTAACAGTGTACTGTTCCACCGAGTGCCGCAGACGCCCCGAGTGACCTGATCTCTTCAAATAGCCTACTATAGCTCTTGCTGATAGTAGACACGACACGATTTCAGGGGCTTCGTCTTCTAAAAACGTCTCTTGAAATGTGTGACGAAGCGCAGTCATCAAGCAGTGATCAAAGCAAGGCAAACGGTCGTAAGATTCAAGTGCCTTCTTCATATTAGCTCCTTGGTCGGTGACATAGTAACATTTCGTAAGATCATTCTTGTTAATTCCTAACTAAAGCATCCGCTCTTCGATTTCGTACCGTATGTTCTCTCCTGTCTTAGGTACGTCGGAAACTCGGTTGTTATCAAAACAAGCGTTTCTAGCTGCCACTCATCATTCACATAATGCGACGTCACAGTAAAACAATTTCTCTTCTTGTAGTTGTCAGACCACAGATCAGCGTCTAAAGCGCACATTTTGTTCTTTAAGGCACATATTAGCTTGGGCGCCATTGTCTCCCGTATTTTGTCTGCCTTTTCTTTAATATGCCGCAATACAGTGGTAGGGTGCAGAAGAACATCTTCTATACTGACTTTGCCGTAAGTGGTCCCAACATTGATGAGCTCCTGTGAATACTTCTTGAAGCCAATTTTACTACAAGTATTTAACGGTAGCAAATCTATTCCACTCATATCGACCAACCTATCAACAACAACTTTCTTTATGCTACTTAGTACTGCAAGTGGCCGGTGGACTTCTGCTCCGCTTTTACTTTTGCAGTGCCGAATCATACCTGTTGTGCGTGACTGGTATCACATGTGGTACATTGCACGAAACCAGCAGAAGCCTGCCTGACACGATCCGCTACAAGTGCAAACGATTTCCAAGCTTCACTTTGCGCCTCCTTTTCCGACATGTCTTTCTTCTTCAGGACTAATGAGCCGCTCCTAATTCTCTCCATAATACTTCTCTTCGTTTCATGAATGGAACGTTTACGACCTATACTTGGTTTATCCATACCGCTGTCTGCGCTGCTCAAAGCCAGGTCGTCAACTGCGTTTACACACGGTTTCTAATGCGATTCGGCACCGTAGAGCGCGCGGCGGCTGTACTGTCACCGGCCGAGATTGTGAGTACGCTCGAGCGCCCGGCAGTGCTCGACAGTCCAACCGATAACCGAGAGGTGGAGCGCAACCGGCCACATGGTGCATTAGACGGCCACAGCCATATCGCAGCGTGGGCCTTTCCCAGCCGTCGAGCAGCGGCACGAAATGGGAAATGCTCTGGCGGTTGTTTTCATCGAAATGATGAGCTCTAGTCCGCACGTTCCAACATAGCACAACCGTGTGCGGCCGGTCGGCACGCGGGAAAGTGGAGACAGGTTTACACCAACTTGTTGCGATGGAAGACGCCTTCCCCAACAACTCGGTGGCTTTGTTCAGCGCCAGCCCTCCGCAGACATTTTGCAAGCGCTTACGAATATCTGCACTGCTCTGATTTTCCACCAAAAGAAACTCAATGCTCTCTGCTCGAAACAGACCTACGTTATAGACAGAAGGCTGTGTACAGTGCCAGTAACTGTCGGAACTTCATGGAACTGTAGGGCTAAAAATATTCCACAATGTCCACATTAAATTTCGCATTCTTTCAAGCGAAACTGGCCGAGAAAAAAATGTGTTGCATTATTTATTGGGTGCCCCTCGGATATCTTGCCTTCTGAGATACCTAAATACTTACGAGATGTGGGGCACCACCTTCACAGAATACCTTAACCCATATTTCTTTATGTAAGCGAAGGGTACAGCCACCGCAACCTTGTGCAGTGGCTGTCAAAATGGTAGTGGCACGTTCCGCGGAAATGTGCTGTCTGTTTGTCGGTAGCGAGACAGTGCGCGTGGCCCTGAGTCGCCAGATACGCGTGCCTTCGTGAGTCGACAAGCTTCCTGTGGCCAGGACTGCGGAGAGAATCCCGCCCGACCTTTGAGACCGGCAGAGCACACAGCGCGAGCCATAAGTCCACTGCCAGCTTTCTTGCAGCAGTGTCTGCTTGAAGCCCACGAAGAATTCCGTCCAGGACACACATCAAATGTATTCTTCTTCTTCCCTGTCTCCGTCACACTACAGGAGTACCTGTCAGCGTATTACTCTAAGATCTCATACGTTTTTCCATTAATTTTTTTAAAAGGAAGCTGAAGTGCTCGGGAAACTAAATTCCCTCAGAGGATTCATCACACACATAAAAACTTAACGTTAAAGTTGTCTCTCATATTCACTACATTCAGCACAGATTTTCCTTCGTGTGTTCTCATTCGCAGACACTTTGCAAAAACATATTCTGAACCGAACAAACGATCTGTAAAAACATGGCTGTCTTTGACAAGCTCAGGAGGATGCTATGATGAAACTCTTTGAGGTGCTGGGTTTTGGCGGGCCAGTCAGCAGCGAACGCGGCGCTTGGTCTAATGCGAAACGTTCGGTTTGAATGTACAAACACATCGAGAATTGGACACTGGTGCTCTGCAGGCGAAGGTGTGGTAAGACGCTGTTATAAATGAGTAGCATCGAAATCACGGTCTACTGTTCAATCGCATACCTCGTGTCAGAAATGTGTGCTTATTTTCTGTTTCACATTGCAAGTCCTGGCGTAGTGGTAGTTACCATACTTTCAGAAGTTCAGCAAGCGCTTTATGTGTTGAGACGGTACGTTCGTTGTTTGGTGAAATGCACGACTTTCGAAGCACTATAAAGAACAGATTTCATATTAATCAAGCCGCATATCACGGCACTTGAATTCATCATAGCGCCCTTTTAGTGAGCATCTTTCAGTACTTCCTGAGACAATAGCTTTCTTTTGTTTAAATATTTCCCATATAGTGGTTCACTGTATTGTGTGTTACACGTACGGATGTTGTGCTCGACATGATTATCTTTTAAATGCAATTACATATTTATTCATCCAACGATTGTAAATTGTGATTTCTTGCCACCCATTTAAAAACTGTGACACTTTTACGGCCGATATGCACTTTGTATTTGGTATCACGCTATCTCACATAAAGCTCATTCTCATTTCAGCAGAGACATCAATTTTTCTGAGCTATTACTGGAATCAACATACATGTTTCAAAACTAAAATTCATCACGCTAAAAGTGTACATAACTAAGCTACAAGCTGAGTAACTTACACGCTGTTACGCCCTCTGCTTATCACAACTTGCTAACTACGTTCATGGAAAACGATTGCCTGTTTATGCCCATTATTCTCACGTTGCACAAAGTAAGCTACTCCTGTCCTTCAGTTATTCTATTACTTTATAAAAGCGTAGTCGTACACCCTTATGATATCATTCATGGAACGATACTTCACACACGGGAGAGCATTTGATTACAGGACATGTTTCAGGATACATAGTTGCATGTAATCCGATTTATAAAAACGCCCCCCCCCCCCCCCCCCCGAAGATAGGTGTCAGCTTACAGCTGATCAATAATAACATCTTCCACTCGTGTGACACAGAGTGCGTAAAAGATATTTTGTTGTAAAATAAATGCTACAACCTGATAAAAGTTTTCGTGTTATTACTGTGCAACTAGTTTCGACGTGACAGTCATCTTCTGGCAGAAAGTTCAATTTTTTTTTCATTGTGAATACCACACATCTGCAATCTTGAAAAGTAAACCACGATTACTTATCACTCTGGCGAATATGTGGCCCTTGTACACTGTCAAGTTTAGTTTTAAGATTAAGTTACAAAACTTGACAATGTCGCGCTATACGCAAGGGTACGGCGATAAGTAATTACGTATTGCTTTTCCATACTGTAGACATGTGGTACTCACAATAGAAAAATTTGAATGTTCTCCCAGAAGATGAACGTTACACCTAAACTAGTTCCAGAATGATAACACCAAAACTTTTACCACCTTGTTGCGGTTATTTGGCAACGGAATGAACTTGCAGTTGCAGTATGGACCCTGCCTACATGGTTTAATGGAACTTCCCCTACACGAGTAAGTGCAGCTGATGTAGAATAACGACGGAAAAAAGAATGCATAAGTTCAACGGACATCATGACACTACACCCCCCCCCCCCCCCCGAAAAGAAAGCACACACAAGATATAGTAGGATGTTAACCTACATGTACGAGGTGCGACAATAAAGTAATGAGATTGATGTGAAAAAAAATGTTGCCTACCGTTTTAATCAAGTTTAGTGTTGTCTCCTTCAAAGTAGTTCCCTTCTGATTGTACACACTTTTTCCAGCGCTTCTGCTATTGATGGTAACATTTCTGGAACTCATCTTCTGTAATATCCTCCAAGACCCCCGGCACAGCTTTTTGGACGTCTTTTATTGTTTGAAAATGGTGTCCCTTGACCACCGTTTTGAGTCTTGGAAATAGAAAAAAGTAGCACAGAGCGATATCTGGTGAATAAGGTGGCTGTGGTAGTACTGAAATTTGTTTTGAGGTTAAAAATTGCTGTGCTGACAGAGCAGTATGGGATGGCGCCTTATCGTTATGCAGAATCCAATTATGCACAAATCTTTCTCTTACCAAGATCTTCAGTCATTATTAGACGAACCATTTCTCGATTGATGTTCTTCTGCAAACATTTTCACAGATAATCTTCGATCAGATCATACGAGTTCACGCACCCTGGCCAAGTTGACATCCGTCCACTGCAGTCTTCATCTTCAACATTCATTCTGCCTCCACTAGACCTTTTATGCCAACGAAAAACTTGAGCTCTTGACATAACCTCCTCTCCAAAAGCCTTCTGAAGCTTACCGTAAGTTTCGTCACGTTTTCACCCAAATTAATGCAAAAATAAATGGCATACCGTTGCGCAATATTATGCGGTCCCATTTCCGTGACGAGAGACACTAACACTTGTTAACTTATTGCAGCACAACTCACGACTGAGCAGTTCCATCGATGTGCTGCTAGGACTAGGAGCAGCTTATAGACCAATGTCAAAGATATTGTGCCTACACAAGCCGGCAGGGTTGCCACATCTTGCGAAGAAAATCAGTCTCATTACTTTATTGTCACACCTCGTACATACTATCAGCAGGTAGGTAAATCGTTCAGAGCTGCATTTCTATATGGCTGGTAGAACGGTCACCAGGAACCATTAGTGATATTCGCGTTTAGTGTTGTCTCCAAGCCTGATAGGATACACTGCATAAGGCAAGTGAACAGCGTTAGATTTTGAGTGATCGCTGTGTATAACACAGAGATGCGGCGTAATCGTATGAGACAGTGTTATCAGCACCTCACAGAGTTTCAAACGGAGTCTCATAGTAGCTCTCAATTTGGCCGGTTGGTTGAATTGTACAATGTTCAGATTTTTGTGGCATTTGAATGTGACAGTGGTTCAATGTTGAACTGTTTAGAAATATGAGGGCAGGCATACTACAGTCCGATGTACGAACGATGGCGGTTCGTCCATGTCGAGGCACAGACGACGACTGCATTGTTGACGATTCCAAGCGACAGCTGAGGTGCGCGCATACGCGTGCTTTCCGCTTGAAGAAAACGTATCTCCAGCAAATCATGTCTCTCCCATGCCAATGCGGAATGTATCACAAATCACCACCATCAGCCACCTCAACTCGCAACAAATGGGTTAAAAATTAACTAAACAATTCGCTACGATCAGGTTTAATGCTACGGCATTCAGAGCAGAGCACTGAGAACACGATTGAACGCTCATTGGTTGTCGGAGTATGTGTAGATGAGCAGAACAAGCCTAAACTCAACCGCCATCGCTCGTGACTCCAACTATAGTCGTCAAGGTTCCCGTCGACTACGTGTGACCACACAAAGTAGGATCGCCGTTTTGTGCACCAAGCTCATGCCCGATAGAACATGTGTGGACCAGCTCGGACGTCAGCTCCGTCCTAGTGCCAGTATGCACGATATTAAAGACCAGTTACAACAGTTGCGATCCAGCTGGCCTCAGGAGAGGATGCAACGGCTTTATGATACCCTTCACAAGCGAATCAGAGCACGCATCCACGACAGAGGAGGTGATACGTCTTACTGATAAGTGGCCTCCAATTGCCAAGTTCTTTGTAAATTAGACTCGGTTTTGTAGTCACGGAAATAACGTCACATACCCTCCGAAAACGTGAATTTACGTTACCTCCTCCTTTTCTGGGTGCATCACTTTTCGTCAGGCAGTATACTTGCAGTAAAAGGAAATTCCAAGATGAGATTTACTGGAAGACTCTCAAGAAATGTAGTTCATCCAGTAAAGGAAAAGCTTACAAAACACTAATTCGATCAATATTTGAGCATTTCTCGTCAATGTTGGATCTCTACCAGGTACGATTAACAGCAGTCATAGGGAAGAACCAAACAAAAGCGGCGCAATTGGACACGAGTACTTGGAGTAAGCACAAGAGCATAATGGAGAGCCTCATCGAGCTCCAGTGATAGAAGCGTTGTATGACAGAAAGGGGATTAGTGTTAAAAATCCGAGAGCGTTCGTTTAAAAAAAGAATCGGGCTACATATTGGTCTTACCCATGTACACTCGCGAAACAACCGCAGGGGAGAATCAGAGATAAGCTACCTGCTCAAAGGCAACTGCACACCCATTAGCGTACATTAATATGAGATGGGTCCACCCTTCGTCTTTATGATGACTTTTCTGAGGACAGTTTCAATGAGGTGTCTGTGGAGGATGGAAGGCCTTTCTTCCTCAAGAGCTGAAACTAAGACTTTGTCCCCTGGTGACTCTGGGACCTGGTGTGAAGTCCTATGCCATCCCAAAAGTGTTCCATTGGGCTCAGTATGGGACACCGGGGCAGACCAGTACATTTCAAGAATGTTATTGTCCACGAACCGTTCCCTTACGGGTACCAATATAATAATCGTCTCCGAACCGTTCCTCTTGCCATAAACAGTACATAACGTTATAAAATGTGTTCATTTCCTACTATGTTAGTGTTTCATTACCAGCAATAAGGAGACCACATCATTACCACAAGAAGCACCCCCATGCCGTTACACAACCTCCTCTGCTACACAGTTGGCATTACACATGGTGGCAGGTAACATTCTCCAAGAGTTCACCAAACCCAAACCCTTTCATTGGATTGCCACAAGATGTAGCGTGATTCATTACACCAAATCAGTCGCTCCCAATCATCTATTGTCCATTGTCGTCGCTCTTTACACCTCCTCCAGTGTCGCTTAGCACTGTCTACAGAAATATGGGCTTGTGGAGAACTGCTCACATTCTTTTTAACTCCCACCGCATCGCGCTAGTTGGACTTCTGGTAGCACTTTCAAGCTCACGAGTGATTCCTTCCGTTGATTTCATGTGGTTTTTTACAAATACTTTCCGCAGCGGTCGACGTAGCTTGTCTGCCAAAACATGAGGTGTGCCTGGTCTTGGTTTCGCTGTGGTTCTCCATTTTCACTTCACAATCACATCGCCAACAAGCGACTTGGGCAGCTTTAGAAGTGTTGAAATGTCCCTAATGGATCTGTTATTCAAGAGACATCCAATGAGTAATCTACGTTCGAGGTCGCTGAACTCTCTTGGCCTATACAATCTGCTGTTGCTGCTTCTCCACTCATAACATAATAGTCCCTACCTCCTTTTACATTAGCAGGTCAGTAGCTAGCGACATCTAATGGTCAGTTCCGCATTACATAGTGGTGTTCGGATACTTTTGAAGTGATAGTGTATTAGATTCCATAAGGCGGCTGCTACTCACGAACCTTCGGCGAATGGAACAGGAGAAAGCAAATTTTTTTTTGTTTTTTTTTTTTTTATGGGACTTAACTTCTGAGGTCATCAGTCCCCTAGAACTCAGAACTACTTAAACCTAACTAACCTAAGGACATCACACACAGCCATGCCCGAGGCAGGATTCGAACCTGCGACCGTAGCGGTCGCGCGGTTTCAGACTGTAGCGCCTAGAACCGCTCAGCCACTCCGGCCGGCAAAGCTAAAATGATAGTGTTACACTTGAGGCACCTTGTAGTGTCTAGATGTAGATGTTTCAACAAGAAACTAAGTGCATCGAGCTGTACAAAAAGTCTTTAAATGACTTACAGAAAAACTGAGTTTTCATTGTATAGTAAAAACACAGGATATAATGGGAAAAACGGACTCCATCACTCTTTTTGTTTTTAAATTAATTTTAGTACCGGTTTCAAAAAATGGTTCAAATGGCTCTGATCACTATGGGACTTTACATCTGTGGTCATCAGTCCACTAGAACTTAGTACCGGTTTCGATCTGGTGCACAGTTCATGCTCAGGTCGAATACTAGTACTGCAAAACACAGGGTATCCAATGTACTGAAGATACAACAGTTAGTTCATTGTTGTCTTCGTACCTTCCAAAAAACCTGAGTTTGCGTCCCTCCTTGTAGATCTGAATCTAAAGTTTGCACCAGACCAAAATAAATGTAAAAAAAGATAGTGGGTAACTTGATGTTTTTTCATTATACCATCAACTGTCAAGTTCTCTTTAAGAATCTTGTCTACAACTATGAGGAACTTAGAATGTTGGACAGGCACTTTAGTTTGACAGGCTTATTATTGATGATAAGGCAGATATCATAGATGAAGCCCGTTTCCAGTGAGTATTGTAAATTTGTAACCTCTAGATTTTTCTAGCATATACCCAACATCTTCAATAATCTGTTCTGCAGACGTCCTAGATTTCCACAGGTTCTTCTGGTTGAAACTCAGTTTTTGTCTGTGTTTACATTCAGATATATAACCAGTGGAAAAATGCTCCTGTCGGAGTGCAGAAAAGGCCTACAGCTTTTTCCAAAAATTCTTGAAAAAGTAAAGTATTCAAGAGTAGCATCACATATTTGTACAAATGAAGTACTAACAAAATGTCAAACTGGTTTTGAGAATGGCTTTTCAACAGAAAACGCTATGTATGATTTCACTGATCAAATATTAAATGCATTGAATAACTGAACATCACCCATTGAGATATTCTGTGATCTCTCAAAGACTTTTGATTGTGTGAATCATGAAATTCTGCTAGATAAGCTTAAGTATTGTGGTATGAGTGGGACAGTGCACAAATGATTTAAGTTATATTTAACTGTAAAAATGCAGAAGGTTTAAATTAATAGTACAGATGGTCTGCAAAAATCAGCAGAGTCCTCTAACTGGTGAGATATCAATAATGGTGTCCCACAGGGTTCAGTCTCAGGTCCTTTATTGTTCTTAATAAACAGTATATTAATGACTGGCCACTCTGTATGCATGAAGACGCAAAAATAGCGTGGGGCAAACACTTTAAAAAGACGTCCATGACGAGTCGTGCCATGCACTACACGAGGCACTGCACGAGTAGAGAAGCCAGCCCGGTCCATGGCCTAAGCCTCCGCCTTTAACTCAGGACAACTTTTCGGAGCTGGATTCAAGGTGAGGACATCACAAATGCGCTCATTCAGTACTGTGAGAGACGACAAGAGACGCACCAAGAGTCCAATCCCAGGTTAAACATCCCCCACACGACAATCTATCCATCACCTGCCTGAACGGTTCCCCAGTTGTGATCGTAATGCATTGTCTCAGTGGTTTCCAACGAACTCTCAACCGTTCGTCGACGTCTACGAATTTATGGTGCGACAGTTCGGTCAAGTCGCCTTTGCTAGTCTATGTGCACTGTGGTGTGTGATGATCTGATGTAAAAGTTTGGGACGGTGGTAACTATACCGCACAGCGATAACATGATTCTTGATAGCAGGACTGCTCTCACTGATTGTAGACAAACAGCAAAGAAGCTAGTGATTCCTGCACTGTGGAATTTCTGTCCGACGTTAAAACCTGTGATAATTGACTAACGGAGCTACACTCCTGGAAATGGAAAAAAGAACACATTGACATCGGTGTGTCAGACCCACCATACTTGCTCCGGACACTGCAAGAGGGCTGTACAAGCAATGATCACACGCACGGCACAGCGGACACACCAGGAACCGCGGTGTTGGCCGTCGAATGGCGCTAGCTGCGCAGCATTTGTGCACCGCCGCCGTCAGTGTAAGCCAGTTTGCCGTGGCATACGGAGCTCCATCGCAGTCTTTAACACTGGTAGCATGCCGCGACAGCGTGGACGTGAACCGTATGTGCAGTTGACGGACTTTGAGCGAGGGCGTATAGTGGGCATGCGGGAGGCCGGGTGGACGTACCGCCGAATTGCTCAACACGTGGGGCGTGAGGTCTCCACAGTACATCGATGTTGTCGCCAGTGGTCGGCGGAAGGTGCACGTGCCCGTCGACCTGGGACCGGACCGCAGCGACACAAGGATGCACGCCAAGACCGTAGGATCCTACGCAGTGCCGTAGGGGACCGCACCGCCACTTCCCAGCAAATTAGGGACACTGTTGCTCCTGGGGTATCGGCGAGGACCATTCGCAACCGTCTCCATGAAGCTGGGCTACGGTCCCGCACACCGTTAGGCCGTCTTCCGCTCACGCCCCAACTTCGTGCAGCCCGCCTCCAGTGGTGTCGCGACAGGCGTGAATGGAGGGACGAATGGAGACGTGTCGTCTTCAGCGATGAGAGTCGCTTCTGCCTTGGTGCCAATGATAGTCGTATGCGTGTTTGGCGCCGTGCAGGTGAGCGCCACAATCAGGACTGCATACGACCAAGGCACACAGGGCCAACACCCGGCATCATGGTGTGGGGAGCGATCTCCTATACTGGCTACACAACAGGTGATCGTCGAGGAGACACTGAATAGTGCACGGTACATCCAAACCGTCATCGAAACCATCGTTCTACCATTCCTAGACCGGCAAGGGAACTTGCTGTTCCAACAGGACAATGCACGTCCGCATGTATCCCGTGCCACCCAACGTGCTCTAGAAGGTGTAAGTCAACTACCCTGGCCAGCAAGATCTCCGGATCTGTCCCCCATTGAGCATGTTTGGGACTGGATGAAGCGTCGTCTCACGCGGTCTGCACGTCCAGCACGAACGCTGGTCCAACTGAGGCGCCAGGTGGAAATGGCATGGCAAGCCGTTCCACAGGACTACATCCAGCATCTCTACGATCGTCTCCATGGGAGAATAGCAGCCTGCATTGCTGCGAAAGGTGGATATACACTGTACTAGTGCCGACATTGTGCATGTTCTGTTGTCTGTGTCTATGTGCCTGTGGTTCTGTCAGTGTGATCATGTGATGTATCTGACCCCAGGAATGTGTCAATAAAGTTTCCCCTTCCTGGGACAATGAATTCAAGGTGTTCTTATTTCAATTTCCAGGAGTGTATTTATTGGTGATAGAAGTATAGTAATCATACCCAACAAACCAGAATCAGCTGAGGAAGTTGTAAATAATGCCTTTCAGAAAATTGTTAAGAGGTTCTCTGCAGACGCACTCTCACTAAATATGGCGAAAACACAGTATATACAATTCTGTGCAGTAAATGGCATAACACCATTGATAAATATAGACTGTGAACTGACGTCTGTTGCTAAGACAGAATACTTAAAATTTTTGGGTGCGTCCCTTGACGAGAAATTGAATTAGAAGAAACCATCGATGATATGCTGAAACATTTAGGCTCAGCTACTTATGCTATTAGGGTTAATGCAAATTTTAGTGATAAATATATCAGTAAAATAGCCTACTATGCCTATTTTAAATCACTGCTTTCATATAGCACCATCTTTGGAGTTATTCATCATTAAAAGAAAAATTATTCATTGCACTAAAGCGTGTAATCAGAATAATAGCTGGAGCCCACCCAAGATCACCTTGTGGACATTTATTTAAGGAACTCGGGATATTCACAGTACCTTCGCAATACATATATTCACTTACGAAATTTTTTATTCATAATCCATGCCAATTCAAAAGTAACAGCGAAGTGCATAGATACAACACTAGAAGAAAGAATGATTTTCACTATTATGGTTTAAACCTGACTTTGGCACAGAAAGGGGTGAATTATGCTGCCACTAAAATCTTTGGTCATTTGCCAAGTAGCATTAAAAGTCTGAAAGATAGCCAACCAGCATTTAAAAATAAATTAAAATAATTTCTGATTGACAACTCCCTCTACTCAATAGATGAATTTTTAGATATGAATTAGTAACTGTAAAAAAAACTATTTTGTATTAAGAAAATTTATGTTAAAGTGGCACATTCCTCATCATTACGAAATGTCACATGATCTACAGAACAAGTATTAATGTATGTATGCAAGTATTATGTACCGTATGTATGTATGTATGTTCCTCTTCAAAAAAACTGTCAGAAAAGTGATGATACAGGTGGTTCAGTTGTCATCCCACCTTCCTCAACAAAAGTCTTGGCATGCAGACACATTTGCGCTCTTTTAACAGATTTTAAATTCTTGAACCCAGTTTCTTTTTGTACTTAATCCTTCACAAACAGCATCTCATTCACTGTGTCTGTAGACGTCTTTCTCTCACTGTCTCCTTTTTCTCCTACTGATGTACAGTATATGAGCCGTGTGCGGCTCGTGTTCGTGCCGTTTATTGCTTGACATCTTGTCTTTGCGGTACTGCCTTCCCGTTTCTTATTCGATTTACTGTCGTTACTAATTTGATGGCTTGCCTGGCTGTGAGTGGCAGCAGCAGCGTACTATCTTTGGAGCGACCGCTAGTATTTTCGGGTCGTTGTGTGTCGGGAGTTGAGTGGGAATGGAGCAGCAGTGAGGTCCGGACAGCCATAACTCGCTCGACCGTTGCCGGCACACGACTTCAGCGGGGACGACCTTGGTTAGTCGTTCGGTCGGTCATCTCATCGGACGACGTGTATTTGTTCGCCGACCGCTTTTGGGTTCCCTGTGTGTGTCGACTTGTCATTCCTCCTAGTTGTTCCTCAGTGACTGGTTGTAGTATTGTACGAGTTGTTTGTAGAAGTTTTTTCGTGGAACCGTGTTGTAACTTGTGTGGCATTGACTGAGCAGTTATTTTTTATTGCTGTCTACGTGCTGGATTGAGGTAGTCGGTCAGTTGGGACAGAGTAGTGAGTAAGTCTGCACGGCGCGAGGTCAGGCAGGGACCGCTTGCGGTGTGCACACGTGGTCAGATTGTGAGGTGCTAGCTGCGAGAGCTACGAAGTTCGTTGCCCACCGAACCTGGACGCTGAAGTTGAGTAATCACTTAACCTATTATGACACCTCAACTGCTGTGACATCTCTTCGTTCATTGCCGGTTGTTGTTTCCTGGGTCGTTCCGGCTAGCAGCAACATACGGTGTGTTGGAGTTGGCGAAATTTTACAGCCATCTTCTTATTTGGTCTTTAACTAATAAATTAATTGTTACTTACCAGTGAAGTTCACCAGCGGTATTTTTTGCCTTGTGGCCATTAACGCCCCAGTTACCTGCCCTGATAATTAGCGTAGTTTTCTGGCAGTGTGTTTTCCTCACTATGTTGATGATGTCTGGCACGGCGTGTAGTTCGATAGCCTTTTAGTTGTTTGTTCATATTTTGTCCTTTAGAGTGGTTATTGTGCTTTGGCTGTTTTTAGATTCCAATTTTGAAGACGTAGTGCAGCTGGTATTAAAACGTCCCCTGAGAATTATTACTGACACACAATATTTTTTGGCGCAACGCAATCTGACTTTCAAAAATCCCTACAAAAGAATGGCCCTGACTAAAATTAACCTATAACTTTCACAAATCACTTACCTCACAAAAATCTTGGTTACTCGAACTACTGCAATACAGCGAGCGCCACTACTGCCAGCTACATAAAAGATTCAAACTACGGAAGGCACTAACTACTGATAGGCATAGTTTCAGATTACAGCAATGGAATGAAATGTATCAGGGAAAACTTTCTTTGTAATTCAAAAATCTTAAAAAATAAATGGTTTAAGTACAAAATTAACCACTCAAATGTGTGTCCTGTAGCGCTAAATGTGCGTCTTGCTGTAAGATAATTCTGTGGAAGTGTCGTAGTTATTGTCCTCTGTAAGCAAAGTTCTGCTGAAGTCAATGTACTTACCTCATCATAAACGAAAGTGAAATGCTTTGCGTATATATATCGTAGTTATTACGTACCTTACCGTGTTCAAGAAAGTACTATAATGTGACGTATTGTTGTGCTACGAAAAAGGCTGTCTCCTTGTAGCTATACCGCAAAAGTTACTACTAAAACATATTTTACTTTCCAGAATAATACAGAAAAACTGTGCAGATATAAAACAGAAACACCGCAAAAGCAATATTGTAAATTGTCTCTCATTAGTAGCGTCGTGATAAAATCGTGTAGCTGTCACATAAACTAACCACTGTGTCATCTGGTATCTCGCAGAAAGTACTTTAAATCCAGAATGTATTTTCAAGTAAACCAAAATGTTGCATTAAAATCTCGTTAGCAGTGCCAGTATATGTTCTAAGTATGTGAGTCTTATAGTCGTTATGTCATCGTGCAACTAACAAGCAAGAATGTACACACGCAATAACACTGTGTCGTCTGTTCACTATAACAATGCACTCGTAAATACTGTCTAAATATGTTCCCTAGCTTCTAGACTGGATAGTTAACTTCAAAACATTGTTGCATGTTAACAGTTTCTAAGTGTGACAATGCGTACTAGTAGCTTGAAGTGAAAAATTTTATGGCAAAGGCTAAGTTAAAAAGCAGATTATCTTTCAATAAACGGTTTTACATGTGGAATATGGTGTAAACATTTACTCTTATTAGTACGCAGAGTTTCAACTTCAACGCAATTATCATGTGTCATACGTCGGTAAGGAATGCTAAAATTTTTCTCAAGCTTAGCGTCTATGTTATTTTTCTGTGAGCCAGCCAGCGCACGTGGCTGCCTCCAGTGCGAGTCATTGTCTGTCTCTTTGTTGGCGCGCGTCGTTATTAGGATTAGGACACGTAACATCTACAAATTCACCTTGTTTGAATCCCGCCAGTTCTGATGCAATTCAGGTCTGTCGTTATGATTATATCGTCTGTCGTCATATCGGTAGATTCCATAGTTTCTTTCTTGTCGGTCACGTGGTGGAGAATTTCTCCCTGAATCGTAACTGCGCGCTGGACCGTTGCATCTGAAGTTATTCTGTCTCCCTTGATAATAATTATTTTGGTTCCCATATTGTCTGTTTTTCCGATTGTCTCTGTGATAGTCATTACCGCAGAGAGGTGATCTTTCCATGTAATTATTACTACTCTGCCAACGGTTGTCATACGGGTGGTGTCTGTTTTGGTCACGATTTGTGTTGTGAGAATAGCCTTGTCGTGTCCAGTTATTATTTCTTTCATCGCGGAATTGCGACGGATGTGACCTGTAATTGTTGTGTTCCTGTTTTCGCGTTCCACGATTGTCAGTGTCAATTTCTAATTCTTGTAAGAGTCCCTGAAAAGCTTCAATGTCGTCTTTGCAACGTCCTGCCAAAATAAATGTTCAGGTAATTTGATTAAGCAAATGCGGATGAGTTCTGAGGGGCTGTATGGGTTTGACAGGTACTGATTCTTGTGCAACATGCCTTTAAAATAATTTCATAACACTGGAAAATTCAGATTGTTCGAAATGTTTCATCATTATGATGCTATGTTTTACTCGGTCTTGTGTAGCTTGAGACCAATATGCTGAGAGGAAGGCAAGATAAAATTCTCCTTCACTGTGGCAATCGTGAATGAACGATCGCATTCTTACAGCTGGTTCATTCTCTAAATAGCCACACATAAATTCTAATCTGTGCTCTAATGACCAGTTGGGAGGAAAACACTGACAGAATTGATGGAGCCATGCTTGTGGATGAATGTCGTTACCAGAATTCTTAAATGTTTTGAATTTACGTGTAGTAATGAACAGCTTATAGTCAAAATCATCATGTCGGCGAGTCGCATGTCGGTCATTGTTACGTCGTTTCGGCGGTTCCATTTCAAAATTCGGTGTACCTTGCCAATTTCTTTCATAATTTCCGAAGTGCCCTGAGTTATTAATTTGTGGCTGTTCCGTATTTCTATGTCCCTCTTCCCGTATTGGAGCACGAGTGGCCTCTAAAATAGGTAATTCCTGTATTACCTGTGTCAACTGATCTTGTACTTCCCGGATTTCTCTTTGGTGTTGCGTATTAATGCGATTCTGATTTTGTTTGAATTTCCTAATTTGTTCGCACTCTTCTGTGTCATTAAAGACTACCGGTTTTGTGTCATTCAGATTATCATCTACCTTCGTAGATAAATTATTTAGCTGATCCGAAAGTTCAACTACTTTCTCTGATAATGAACTAACTTCCTCCATGTGTCTTTCTGAACCAATTTTCAGAGTATCTACTGTGTCCTTTAAGTTTTCATGAGTTTTTGCAAGTTGCGTAACCGAATCGGTAGATGCAACTGAGTCAATTTTAGCTTGCAAGGTGTCGTGATTTCATGAACTATAGTTTGCAGTTCCCTTATGGCTGCTTTATGATTCTGTAATGCATTTCCATGACGCGAAAAAATAGGTTCGAAATGCTCACAAATGTGTGTTTTTACGTCATTACAGATTTTTGACATTTCGATTCGATTTTATGTAACTCAGTAGTTAAATCTTCACGTGTTTGTTCAAGTTTGGTGTCTAACTTTTGAAGATTTTGTTCCATTGTGTCTAACTTTTGAAGATTTTGTTCCATTGTGTCTAACTTTTGTAGCCTTTGTCCCATTTGTTGCATTAGCTGTAATAACAATGCACTGGTGTCTGAAACATGTTCCTCTGTGCTTTTCGGCAGTGAAGTTGCACCGTCAACATTCACATTTTGACAAGCAGAAAATGTGTCTTGACTTATTTGAGAAAACGGTGAGGACCCAAAACCTGAATCTGCAGTATTTGCAAAATTGTGTCCTGACATTCCCGATTCCTGAGGCGGGCTGTTGCCGACCGATCGATCGATAATGCTTCCCTGTTCACTAATTGTTTCACTGTCTACACCATTGTTTGCAGCCCGCTCCATTTCCCTATGCACAATTACCAAATTACTACTTTGAACATTAGTTAATTCAATACTGGGCGGCGCTAACACACTGCTTTCGTATTCACTGTCATTTCTCAGTTTACTTTGGAGCCTAATATTACGTTTTTCACACGCCATTATTGTCACAATATTTCATACGACAACACAGAAAAGCACAATTTGAAGAGCAAAATAAGAAAACATATTAACATTGCATTGAAAATGATATCTCGTTAATTGCAAGCGCAGCTGCGAAATACTTGGTGCAAATCTACATGCCTGCAACAACTGTTTTACTGTACAAGAATGAAAAACTACAACTACAAAGCAGATTCTCTCTACAATTACGCGCTAGCAATAAACCAAAGGTACACTAATTACCCAAACTACAAGAAAAAATCAGAAGATTCCAGTGAGGTATCCTCGGCTAAGGGTCGACTTATAAAACGTCCCCTGAGAATTATTACTTACACACAATATTTTTTGGCGCAACGCACTCTGACTTTCAAAAATCCCTACAAAAGAATGGCCCTGACTAACATTAACCTATAACTTTCACAAATCACTTACCTCACAAAAATCTTGGTTACTCGAACTACTGCAATACAGCACGCGCCACTAATGCCAGCCACATAAAAGATTCAAACTACGGAAGGCACTAACTACTGATAGGCATAGTTAGCAAATGAAAGATTTTAATAGAGAACAAACAATGTATTTACCTTAATAGTCATCAAAAGTCATAATATATATAGCAATTTATGACATCCAGTCTTACAAATTTCAAAATTCCGCCATTTCTCTCCCCACATCCACCACTGCTGGCGGCTCACCTCCAACTGCGCAACGCTACGCGCTGTTCATATCCAGCTGCCCAACACTACAATGGCAGACAACAGTGCAAACTAGCCAGAGACTGCACACAGCACAGCCAGTGATTTTCATACAGAGCGCTACGTAACGTTGCCAATAAGAAAACATAAACAGCCTACTTACAGTATCTTCATCCTCGGCTACATGAACCATGGACCTTGCCGTTGGTGGGGAGGCTTGCGTGCCTCAGCGATACAGATGGCCGTACCGTAGGTGCAACCAAAACGGAGGGGTATCTGTTGAGAGGCCAGACAAACATGTGGTTCCTGAAGAGGGGCAGCAGCCTTTTCAGTAGTTGCAGAGGCAACAGTCTGGATGATTGACTGATGTGGCCCTTTAACAATAACCAAAACGTCCTTGCTGTTGTGGTACTGCGAACGGCTGAAAGCAAGGGGAAACTACAGCCGTATTTTTTCCCGAGGACATGGAGCTTTACTGTATGATTAAATGATGATGGCGTCCTCTTGGGTAAAATATTCCGGAGGTAAAATAGTCCCCCATTCGGTTCTCCGGGCGGGGACTACTCAGGAGTACGTCGTTATCAGGAGAAAGAAAACTGGCGTTCTACGGATCGGAGGGTGGAATGTCAGATCCCTTAATCGGGCAGGCAGGTTAGAAAATTTAAAATGGGAAATGGATAGGTTAAAGTTAGATATAGTGGGAATTAGTGAAGTTCGGTGGCAGGAGGAACAAGACTTTTGGTAAGGTGAATACAGGGTTATAAATACAAAATCAAATAGGGGTAATGCAGGAGTAGGTTTAATAATGAATAAAAAAATAGGAGTCCGGGTTAGCTACTACAAACAGCATAGTGAACGCATTATTGTGGCCAAGATAGATACGAAGCCCACACCTACTACAGTAGTACAAGTTTATATGCCAACTAGCTCTGCAGATGACGAAGAAATTGAAGAAATGTATGATGAAATAAAAGAAATTATTCAGATTGTGAAGGGAGACGAAAATTTAATAGTCATGGGTGACTGGAATTCGAGTGTAGGAAAAGGGAGAGAAGGAAACATAGTAGGTGAATATGGATTGGGGGACAGAAATGAAAGAGGAAGCCGCCTGGTAGAATTTTGCACAGAGCACAACATAATCATAACTAACACTTGGTTTAAGAATCATGAAAGAAGGTTGTATACATGGAAGAACCCTGGAGATACTAAAAGGTATCAGATAGATTATATAATGGTAAGACAGAGATTTAGGAATCAGGTTTTAAATTGTAAGACATTTCCAGGGGCAGATGTGGATTCTGACCACAATCTATTGGTTATGAACTGCATATTGAAACTGAAGAAACTGCAAAAAGGTGGGAATTTAAGGAGATGGGACCTGGATAAACTGACTAAACCAGAGGTTGTACAGAGTTTCAGGGAGAGCATAAGGGAACAATTGACAGGAATGGGGGAAAGAAATACAGTAGAAAAAGAATGGGTAGCTCTGAGGGATGAAGTAGTGAAGGCAGCAGACGATCAAGTAGGTAAAAAGACGAGGGCTAATAGAAATCCTTGGGTAACAGAAGAAATATTGAATTTAATTGATGAAAGGAGAAAATATAAAAATGCAGTAAATGAAGCAGGCAAAAAGGAATACAAACGTCTCAAAAATGACATCGACAGGAAGTGCAAAATGGCTAAGCAGGGATGGCTAGAGGACAAATGTAAGGATGTAGAGGCTTGTCTCACTAGGGGTAAGATAGATACTGCCTACAGGAAAATTAAAGAGACCTTTGGAGAGAAGAGAACCACTTGTATGAATATCAAGAGCTCAGATGGCAACCCAGTTCTAAGCAAACAAGGGAAGGCAGAAAGGTGGAAGGAGTACATAGAGGGTTTATACAAGGGCAATGTACTTGAGGACAATATTATGGAAATAAAAGAGGATGTAGATGAAGACGTAATGGAAGATAAGATACTGCGTGAACAGTTTGACAGAGTACTTAAAGACCTGAGTCGAAACAAGGCCCCGGGAGTAGACAACATTCCGTTAGAACTACTGATGGCCTTCGGAGAGCCAGTCATCTCAAAACTCTACCATCTGGTGAGCAATATGTATGAGACAGGCGAAATACCCTCAGACTTCAAGAAGAATATAATAATTCCAATCCCAAAGAAAGCAGGTGTTGACAGATGTGAAAATTACCGAACTATCAGTTTAATATGTCACAGCTGCAAAATACTAACGCGAATTCTTTACAGACGAATGGAAAAACTGGTAGAAGCGGACCTCGGGGAAGATCAGTTTGGATTCCGTAGAAATGTTGAACACGTGAGCCAATACTAACCTTACGACTTACCTTAGAAGAAAGATTAAGAAAAGGCAAACCTACGTTTCTAGCATTTGTAGACTTAGAGAAAGCTTTTGACAATGTTAACTGGAATACTCTCTTTCAAATTCTGAAGGTGGCAGGGGTAAAATACAGGGAGCGAAAGGCTATTTACAATTTGTACAGAAACCAGATGGCAGTTATAAGAGTCGAGGGGCATGAAAGGGAAGCAGTGGTTGGGAAAGGAGTAAGACAGGGTTGTAGCCTCTCCCCGATGTTATTCAGTCTGTATATTGAGCAAGCAGTAAAGGAAACAAAAGAAAAATTCGGAGTAGGTATTAAAATTCATGGAGGAGAAGTAAAAACTTCGAGGTTCGCCGATGACATTGTAATTCTGCCAGAGACAGCAAAGGACTTGGAAGAGCTGTTGAACGGAATGGACAGTGTCTTGAAAGGAGAATATAAGATAAACATCAACAAAAGCAAAACGAGGATAATGGAATGTAGTCAAATTAAATCGGGTGATGCTGAGGGAATGAGATTAGGAAATGAGACACTTAAAGTTGTAAAGGAGTTTTGCTATTTAGGGAGTAAAATAACTGATGATGGTCGAAGTAGAGAGGATATAAAATGTAGACTGGCAATGGCAAGGAAATCGTTTCTGAAGAAGAAGAATTTGTTAACATCGAGTATAGATTTAAGTGTCAGGAAGTCATTTCTGAAAGTATTTGTATGGAGTGTAGCCATGTATGGAAGTGAAACATGGACGATAACTAGTTTGGACAAGAAGAGAATAGAAGCTTTCGAAATGTGGTGCTACAGAAGAATGCTGATGATAAGGTGCGTAGATCACGTAACTAATGAGGAAGTATTGAATAGGATTGGGGAGAAGACAAGTTTGTGGCACAACTTGACTGGAAGAAGGGATCGGTTGGTAGGACATGTTTTGAGGCATCAAGGAATCACAAATTTAGCATTGGAGGGCAGCGTGGAGGGTAAAAATCGTAGAGGGAGACCAAGAGATGAATATACTAAGCAGATTCAGAAGGATGTAGGTTGCAGTAAGTACTGGGAGATGAAGAAGCTTGCACAGGATAGAGTAGCATGGAGAGCTGCATCAAACCAGTCTCGGGACTGAAGACCACAACAACAACAACCGTTGGTCAGGTGGAAGGGAATTGATTAGGTTGTTGGTCTGTCCTTCATCCATCCCTAGGCTGGGTTGCTATTCGATTATTTAATCTTACTCTTGGCAGAAAGACCTGAGTCGAAACAAGGCCCCTGGAGTAGACAACATTCCATTAGAACTACTGAAGGCCTTGGGAGAGCCAGTCCTGACAAAACTCTACCATCTGTTGAGCAAGATGTATGAGGCAGGCGAAATACCCTCAGACTTCAAGAAGAATATAATAATTCCAATCCCAAAGAAAGCAGGTGTTGACAATGTGAAAATTACAGAACTATCAGTTTAACAAGTCACAGCTGCAAAATACTAACACGAATTCTTTACAGATGAATGGAAAAACTGGTAGAAGCCGACCTCGGGGAAGACCAGTTTGGATTCTGTAGAAATACTGGAACACGTGAGGCAATACTGAGCTTACGACTTATCTCAGAAGAAAGATTAAGGAAAGGCAAACCTACGTTCCTAGCATTTGTAGACTTAGCGAAGCTTTTGACAATGTTGACTGGAATGCTCTCTTTCAAATTCTAAAGGAGGCAGGGGTAAAATACAGGGAGCGAAAGGCTATTTACAATTTGTACAGAAACCAGATGGCAGTTATAAGAGTAGAGGGGCATGAAAGGGAAGCAGTGGTTGGGAAGAGAGTGAGACAGGCCTGTAGCCTCTCCCAGATGTTATTCAATCTGTATATTGAGCAAGCAGTAAAGGAATCAAAAGAAAAATTCTGAGTAGGTATTAAAATCCATGGAGAAGAAATAAAAACTTTGAGGTTCGCCGATGACATTGTAATTCTATCAGAGACAGCAAAGGACTTGGATAGCAGTTGAACGGAATGGACAGTGTCTTGAATGAAGGATATAAGATGAACATCAACAAAAGCAAAACGAGGATCATGGAATGTAGTCGAATTAAGTCAGGTGATGCTGAGGGAATTAGATTA
This sequence comes from Schistocerca serialis cubense, assembly GCF_023864345.2. Taxonomy (NCBI): domain Eukaryota; kingdom Metazoa; phylum Arthropoda; class Insecta; order Orthoptera; family Acrididae; genus Schistocerca; species Schistocerca serialis. The sequence continues at coordinate 372,891,922 of NC_064643.1, read as the reverse complement.
GGAAATGAGACACTTAAAGTAGTAACGGAGTTTTGTTATTTGGGGAGCAAAATAACTGATGATGGTTGAAGTAGAGAGGATATAAAATGTAGACTGGCAATGGCAAGGAAAGCGTTTCTGAAGAAGAGAAATTTGTTAACATCGAGTATAGATTTAAGTGTCAGGAAGTCGTTTCTGAAAGTATTTGTATGGGGTGTAGCCATGTATGGAAGTGAAACATGGACGATAAATAGTTTGGACAAGAAGAGAATAGAAGCTTTCGGAATATGGTGCTACAGAAGAATGCTGAAGATTAGATGGGTATATCACATAACTAATGATGAAGTATTGAACAGAATTGGGGAGAAGAGGAGTTTGTGGCACAACTTGACAAAAAGAAGGGACTGGATAGTAGGACATGTTATGAGGCATCAAGGGATCACAAATTTAGCATTGGATGGCAGCATGGAGGATAAAAATCGTAGAGGGCGACCACTAAGTACTGGGAATGGAGAAGCTTGCACAGGACAGGGTAGCATGGAGAGCTCCATCTAACCAGTCTCAGGACTGAAGACCACAACAACAACAACTCTTGGCTACTTGTCTCAGCTCACCTTACATTAGAGCTACCTCCTCAGGCCGACCCTTGGAACACTTCTGAGCACCATTGTTCTGTTGGTTTTAGATTGTGATTTTCATTTTAGTCTGATGTATTGTGCGAGGTCTTCAGCCATCTATGAATTTAGTTTGTTTTAATTTTAAAGTAAGGCCTTCAGCCGACTTAAATCAAAATTTGAAGCCTTATTTGTTTAAAAACTAAATTTTAAAAGTTTGTTCTATCTGAAATTCTCATTATCCAGACCTCAAGTCCTGAGTTGGTCAATGTCCAGTGTGTGACCTTCAGCTGAGCTTTTATGCGAAATATTCTTTTAAGATAGGGCCTTCAACAGTCTTAAATAAAAATTTTGAAAACTAATTTGTTTAAAACTATTTTTTAAATATTTGCTCTATCTGAAATTCTTGTTATCCAGGCCCTAAGCCCTGAGTTGTTCAATGTCTTATGTGTGTCCTTCGGCTGAGTATTTAGGTGAAATATTCTTTTTTAAGTAAGGCGTTCGGCTGCGTGTTTTCTTTAAGGCAATTTTTATAACTTGTGTTCAGGTCTTCAGCCATTGTTGTTTTTGGTGTGGTTTTGGGCCTTCAGCCCAGGAGGTATTGCAAGTTTTCTTAACTAGGCCTTCAGCTGTATTGTTTTAATTTGATCCTTCTAAGGCAATATGTAATTAAGTGCTTCTTAGGAAAATAAAGTTTGTGTGTTTTGTGCAACTAACAGTAACTGATTACAGCCCCCTCAACAACCATAACCTGATCCTCTCTATCCTGCAAAACCAGATTTCAGTATAATCCACTGCCACCATCTCCTCTCTCACTTGCACTGTCTCTTTTTATATTTCTTTCCCATGGTTCCTGTCTCCACCACACCTCGACAACTCAAAAATTCTAGGGCTCCAACATTTTTTTCCTTATGCCCTCATCCTTAAAATTTCCAAAACTGTGCCCTTCCCTATGTGTTAAAATGTTAAAGTCCATCAGTCTTATATTCACCTTTCCTGTGTTCCGACAGGAGCATTTTTCCGCTGGTTCTTTTCCCTGCTACAGCATGGAGTACAGTTTATATAAAGCGAATTCTATAGGTTTATTTATACATTTCAACGTATTTATATATTTTGACGTATATAAACAACGAAAAAGCAGGCATATGTGTAATCTGCGTTACATTTCTTCTGGATAATTTGCTCATCGGTCGAATTTCATCGAAAGCGTCCGGCTTCTTATTTGTATCTCAAAAGAGTAAAAATATTTTTAGAAATATTTACTGAATTTGCTCTTTCCACATTGATTTAGGCAGTAATTTCAATTTCTTTTCAGACATATTAGGACCTTTTTAGCCCATTTTTTGTCACTGTGGTACCATTTTGAGCATATTTATGTGGGAGTCAAGTTCCCAAAGAGAGCGCGTCATGAAGGTTTATTGGTGAAAAAATGTTGACTACAAACATACTTTGGTGACCTCAGAACCCCTACGATGACCTTAGAACCGTTTCCATGTGTTCACAACGTCAGTTAAAATTACATTTATGCCTCAGACCGGATAATACGTGCATATTTTACGAGCATAATTACGGTAAGTTTGAACTTCTGGATCTCGGTAACGGATAATGGTATCGAAAGCAGTTTTAAAGTTCCCCAATACATCATCTGCCGAACATGTAGTAAAAATTTCGCAGATTTGACGTGAATAGAAATAATAGATCATCCTCACAACTGGCACTTCATGTTAATAAATTATGGTTTTTCTGGGGCTTCTCAGGAACCGGTCGTGAACAAATTTTGCCTCTATAAGCCACCTAAGGTCCACCGTAGCCCACACCTAATGCAAAAGAACCAACTGATTTGCTTGATTTGCCTGGGCTGAAGGAACTGTGTAATGTTTAAATGTTGACCCCGTACTGCAGGATAGATACAGTATGCCCCTTCGTCCGGTATATATATATATATATATATATATATATATATATATATATATATATATATATATATATATATGGTCGCTATGCTAAGGGCTATGGAAAACTCTTTCTCCATATCTCTGTGATCAGTATAACCCGAGATATGACTCCCCGAGAAACCGCACTTTCGCAAGCGGCTTTTTGGAACATATTGGTTCCGAGCACTGTCGTGCAAGGACCGATTATGGAAATTCTGTTCTTCTTCTTTAAATCCTTCTTCTTTATCACACAAGTCACCAATTTTCACCAACAATAAGTATATTTATTTTTCTTAATTATATGGCTGTCATTTGCAGCTGAAATTTTGCTCCAGCTTGCTTTTTTTCCTTCCATTATTCATGGCTCTATGTAAACAGTTCTTTCTAACACCCATAGGACCACTATTTATTAGACACTCACCTGTTGCACCATATTGTTTTTGTGTCCTGAGGAACGGCTGAACGTCTACTAAATAGTGACACAGTAAATTTTAAAAAGTACGCTTCACATTAAAAGCATGAACGATGACTGCAACAAAAAATGACAAACTGGAGCAAAATATCAGCTGTACTGCAAATGACAGACAGCTACATAATAGTCAATATGTGATACTAAGAAAATAAATGAACCCAGTAATGACGGTGAAACTTCGCCGAAATACGGATGTTTAAGAAGAAGAATTTGTGTTTACCCAAGACAAAACCATATTTCCATAATTACATATTCGTTTTGTGTATTTGCAGACTGATTAACTAAGGACAAGACAGTCCTCCTGCAGACCTGCATAAGAGGTTCTGTTTACATCTGATTCTTTCCACATACAGGGTGAAACATAGACTAGCCAACAATGTTCCCTTACAAAAGCATTCCCTCGTAATGTTGTGTACTCATAGTTTCTCCGATTATGCAATTTCTGTGCCCTGGTGCCCCGTGAGCATAACCTTGTCCTTTCGACTGACACCTCCATTGTACTGTTATCAAGGTGGCTCACAGATGTAAACACACGCTGCGGGGCCGTTTAATCTTTCGTCTAGCGTGCACTGCAGCTCGAGAGCGTGCCGGTCTGGGTAAAGTCGCTTGTGACTCCATCTGCTTTCTCTGTCTGGGCTGTGCTTGAGGTCTGTCAAATAACAAAGTATGAGGAAGGATTAGTGTCTATATTGGATTTTCAAGTCTACTATGAAGTATTCTTCATTCGCTGCAAAAAGCGAACTTAAACAAAGAAGCGCACTCCGTTCCAAAGTTTCGACTAATGAGGTTCAAATCGCTCTGAGCACAATGGGACTTAACATATGAGGTCATCACTTCCCTAGAACTTAGAACTACTTAAACCTAACTAACCTAAGGACATCACACACATCCATGCCCAAGGCAGGATTCGAACCTGCGACCGTAGGAGTCGCGTGGTTCCGGACTGAAGCGCCTAGAAACGATCGGCCAGCGCGGCCGGCGACTAATGAGGAACATACAATTAGAGTTCTTGAACAATACAAACTAGAAAGCTTGTCGTTGACAACGAATTACCTTAAGAATTGAAGATGATGTCGGATGTACTAGGACCATTAGCGTTTAATGATGCTCATGACTCAGCAGAGGGTATCAGTCCTAATCTCAGATTTTTGCAGTAGATGGTTATCTACGACAAAATGCTATGCAGTATCTAGTTACATCTCAATAAAATATCGACCTACTAAGAAGACTGACAACAAACGTAATTTGAAGTTGTGATCTTCACGGAATTTAAAAATGAGGAGCTTTTGTTAACAGGATTAGAGTATCACAACGAGAATCAGTCACCTCTACAAATATCTGGGAGTACGAATGTGTGCAGATATTATGTTGAACAGCTGCATTAAGTACACTGGGGATTGCCGTGAGATGACGATGCGTGACGTGACGTATGCGACATGAGGCTCAGTTTGAGTATCTCTCAGTTATGGCAGCGAGCGAGCTACCCCAGTGGTAAGACACCGCACTGGTCAAGTACTCGGAATGACGGAGGCTCAAATCCCCGTCTGATCATTTATTTCCGTAATGCGACTCAGATTAATGCTGGGATGATTCCATTGAGGAAGGGAACATAACAGATAAGAAATTATGATGGTAGGATGAAAAGATACATTTGAATTTTCGTATTCACATATTGAGAAAGAGAAATTTACAATCATGAGAGAAGATCTTAATAAAAGCGAGACTGATACTTATAAACTATGTTTCGATTAGGTGTATAATCAACGAGGTGTATAATCAACTTGGCAGGCACATTTTGTCACATAACAATCATCCGAAGAATTTTACATATCAGCACTCGCAGATTCTTGGTTGAACAATACGTGGAACGCCACACAGCATATATAAATAATCTTTTAGCCCTCCTGGTAGCACTGGAATTAATGTGATCTCATAACCATGTTGGAAATATATGACTTTCTCTCTCTGAGTCATTTGGATCCAATGATCGTTCATTTTTGTATCTAAAACACATTAAAATTTATTCACGATTTTTGCACTCAGTGTGACTATGGTCAGGTTGACCCCAACTTACATCGTTTGTTTCTTGAATGTAAAATTTATGAAAACAGAAGCATGACTGTTGTGTTGAATAGCTGTAATACGAAACACCTGGAACAATGAAAATATTATTTACCAGTTATTATTGTGCCCACTGTCAGCGTTTCTTTTATCAGCTGTTGTATCTTTCCAAGTACCACTGAAGTCAATATGACCCCATAAGCAACTTGGAAAATCATATCTCCCTCGTTTTCAAAGCTTTTTTTTTAAAATATATGACTTCCTCTCTCTGAGACTACTGTATACAATGACGTACTTTTCAGTTTTATGCTTAAGACATATTAAAATTTCTTTGGCGATGAGTGCCAAAGTGGCAATATGAGCCCAATCTATTTTTTTTTCTAGAACTTAACATTTTCAAAAATACAGTCATTACTGTTACATTGTACAATTGTAACGTATGTTCTTATGCCAGTTCATTAAAATACTGTCAATATATCCGGTACCCCAGTAGTACTCAATGGGACAAAAAAATCTTGATAGTAGGAGGGTTAACAGAAAAACACACGTTATTGACAATGGGGACAGTTCACATTTCTAACAATGAGGTACGCCTATTTATTACCGTTATCTTAATTTTTAAAGAATCCTATCCATTTGTGATCCATGCGATAACATTTTTACGGAAATGTATGTGTTCCTGACCTAGGAGAAAATGATTGGCCATTTAATACTAAGGCAGACCAATGACTGAAAGCGTGTCATTCGCTCGGATGCCTACGTAAGAAGGGACGGAGGATAAACAAACTGAACATCGAGCAAAACATGCGAGGAACGAAATACACGCAACAATAAGCTAAAAACCGTCTTGCTCGCCTCAGAACTTCAAAGATACGTTTCAGCACTTAAACAAAAATTAATATCCCATAAAACTACGGTAGGGATAAGGTATAAAAAGGGCAAGAGAGTTTTTTTCTCCTTTTTTCAATAATGACAATGCACGTACTCTGTTGCGGCTTGCTTATAACATAACACTGGAAAAAATAGCCCCAATTTTGGCCACTCACTCCTGAATGCAAGGAAGATCAAACGAGTGAGAAAGACATAATTTTCATTTTATTATTAACTGCCACTTACACAATTTCTTCAACATGAGCACCAGAGACGTCGACGAGATGCCGCACACGCCAGAATTACACCTGGTGGACAGAATTGGAGCTAACGTTTTCCATGATAACTTGGTTCCGCATTAACTCATTAGCATATCTCCCAAGTTTCGCTGCCATACGATAATTACAGCGGACACTGGACCGTCATGAGTAGCTGCGCATTAATCATAACAAACCGTTATGTGAATTTACATGTTCTCTGTAATCGCTATAGGGCTGTGAGTCTTCTACAAGGCACAGTAACTACAGAAAGCCGTTAGGTAATATTTCAATTTTCAAACTATGCTGAGTCGCGGTCCTGTTACAAAGACATTCTGTACCAGATTATCGATTGTTTAACGTATTACTGTCTTTGATTAGTTGATAAAAAGGATGTCTGTTAGCCAACGAGTTAAAATTTTATAGAGTGGCTTTTCGTCCTCCATATCTGCCTCAAGTGCTTGCCATGCCCCTTGGAATTGCCTTCAACTAACTTCAGATAGCTCAAACTAGATTTATTTTTCTGAAGAAACAGTAAACAGCAACAAGGAAAGTTTTAGTCAAAATGTGGAAGAAATTTTCGATGCATATAAAAAGACGACTCAAAACATGTTCCTCCTGCCACTATACATTCACTTGTTGCTCGCAAACTGAACGTAAATCAGTGCGATTTGAGCAGGTTATGGAGATTATGGTCGAAAATTCGAAATGCGTTGTAGTTAAAAGAAACGAAGACGCGCATAAATTATGTATTTTTGTTTGAATTTAAAGTGTACAGTCAGCCGCAGCCTCACTAACCATTACAAGTAATTAACAGAAGTAATTCAATAATACTAATAATAATAAACAAGAGAATAAAATGATTTATTGACATTTTATTTTTACTGTTTTATTGTCATACCGTTTTTACAATGATTTCATTGACATTTCATTTTTATAGTGTTCACATTGACATTCCATTTTTACGGTGTTTTCACTGAACTTTAAACAAAATATGTTTGGTATATTGTCATCTTAAAATTTTACCTCTTTCCTTAAAAAGTTGTAGATTTACATAAATGAATCAATCTGTAGATCAAATAATGCTTGAGGAGCGGTTTCTGTTTGTAAATAAGGAATCTCTCAACAATAGTTCTGTTAGGAACCTGCCGGCCGGCGTGGCCGAGCGGTTCTAGGCGCTATAGTATGGAACCGCGCGACCGCTACAGTCGCAGGTTCGAATCCTGCCTCGGGCATGGATGTATGTGATGTCCTTAGGTTAGTTAGGTTTAAGTGGTTCTAAGTTCTAAGGGACTGATGACCTCAGAAGTGAAGTCCCATAGTGCTCAGAGCCATTTGAACCATTTCATTAGGAACCTCAACAAACCGAACTAATATAGTTTTTTTTCTTTTGTTTTTCGAACCAGCAGTTAATGTTTCTGACTGCCTATACTTCTTTTGTGTCGCATATTAAGTTAAGTTATGTGCTTTATATGCTTCTCCAGTAACACATTCTTTGTTTGTACTCTAGTATATTGTGCTTTTAGCATATTTAGGCCTGGAAGACAGTAAATGCGATCATCATAGAAGTATTAGGTACCGCAAAATGAAATTCCGCCAACAGATTATAATAATAATTTTACTGCACAAAAACAGAAATTATCAACGTCAGTGTGATACGAACATGGGGCAATATTATGTAGATCTAAGTGTTACTAATGCCTCATCAACAGCGCATTGTCTTGCAAACCATCGAAAGCTCGCTTTCTGGGTAGTGGTCTAAGACATGACCTCTTTTTTTTTTCAATGAATTGGAACAGTAAACGTTGTTAGTTGGTATTGCCGTAGACAAAAGGCAACCTCTCGTTATTTGGTTGACATTTCTCTTCAAAATGAGTCGAGCAGAAGAAACTGGTGTAAGTCAGAAACCAGTTGTCTCATTTCATATTTACAACACGTCTCTTTGTTAGCTCCTTGTCTTTTAAAGAAAACTTGTAATTTATTGAAAATCAAATTATTTTGTTGGGTTTATCTTAAGCATAATTACAAGCACAATTTTTATCTCATCTACGAATGTTAAAAAATATGTGTCCTATTTTAGTTGTACTAAAATGTCGCTTGTTGTTTTATCGTTTAAATTTGTGCAATTGCCTGCTGCAGATACTGCAAGCGTGTTCATGTTATATTTTATTGAACAAATCAACCAGAAAAATTAAATATTTCGTTAATAGCAGAACACTTGACACTTCGAACACAACTCATAACGTTTTGAGCAAAAAAAGAAAAAATATAGTGACCGAATTAGTGTCGGTTGAGGCAAGAAGTACTGAAACTAGTGTCTTAGCCACTCTAAGAAATTTAACTCTTTCCTGCAAGCCTATACTTTGGAGACAGCATGTACAGTCCAACCCCAGACCTGAATGGACCGTTGGCACGTGTTTGTGAGCCCCATTTTACGGCGAACAATGCAGTCTGTTCTTGCCTTATTGTTAGTTTCCTCTCGCCAGTTCCAAGTGCTGTACTCTGGACGACTGGTGTCACAGCTTGCTCATGGACGCTGGGAGTCTGAACTGAGATTACTTTCTGACGACCATTTCCGGCCACGATCTGCGAAAATTGAGGTGAGGTTGGCACATACGTTTTGCGTAAAATTCTGTCTGCAATGTTTCAGGTCTTTGCCTTCATTTGTATTCTGATAACTTCCCCTTGTTGAAAGACGTAGATCGTTTTGCACGCCCATAATACAGTAACGGATTTTCACTCTTACATTCGTAAGGCTGGGGTAATGGCTACATCACACCCCCGCTAATTCAAATCACTTCTGTATTTGATATTTACTAATGTGTCTAGAGTTTTTCTTCGTTCAGTTTCTCATATATCACAGCCCTGTATACCACCGGTCCATCACAGGACACGTGTAATATTTGATTTGTTATTACTTTTTAACAAAGTCTTAATAGTCACGAATTTAACTAAATCATCTGTAATTTATTTTCCTTCGCCAGTCACTTACCAAATCCTTGATAAATTTTGACTCAACACGTGCTTTTATATTCACCCTCTCATCTGTATTTAATTTTGAATTCTGCCTTCAGCAAAAGTATTAATCAGCGTGGGAGATAAGTAGTGTTGCTGAGACTCCGAGACTGCTTGCCGTTTTCCAGATTATGTTAGACTCACATCCTCACTGAACGTGTTCTACCGACAAGGAAGAAGTACCCGTGATCCTAAATTTAATGAAGATATTATTTCACGCATGGGATGAGCAGACTTCCGGATAAATTCCGACATGTCCTCCTTTTTCTCTCTTGGTCCGGGTTCCGAGCGGTTTTTGCTTTGCCCTCCTTTTTCGCAAAGTCGAACATAATAAAATTATATTTGCAGTTATTTCCGTAGTATTGCTCTTTTCTTAACTACCTTATCTACATTTGTCAGCAGGATCTCGGTTTTATCGAATTTTTCGCTACTGCTCGTGGATCGATCCATAAGCCAATGCAAATATCGATTATTTATAATTTCCTTTCGATGTTTTCAGTTCCGGATTCGCATTGTTTTGGCTTGGCGCTATAGATTTCGTGGCATGTACTCAGTTCAGATATGTGTGTGGTAGATTTGTTGTTTACTGTAACCGAGTGAATTTTATAAAATATCTGACAATGCTTAAACGCAAGTGTATAAAATACATTCTCAGATGTTCTTTCTTACAAATATTCTGCCTTCAAGAAAAGGAGAACTGAATTCGAAGCAGAATGTAAAATATCTGGAGCTCGAAGTTACGTGTCAGTGGGCAATAAAGGTAAGAAATAGCTCGACAAAGTACTTTATTGTTGTGGTCTTATTTCATGGTTTCTTAGCCATTCAGTTTATTTATATTTATATACTGAATGAGCAAAATTGGAGATAAAGTGTCTTATTGTCAAAATTCATAATTATTTTCCTGTTTGCACTGTTAGAACGGAACAGTTACACACTTTATATGAATTTGTTGAGGTAAATTATAAACAAGTCGTGCCTTATGTGAAAACTAGGTGATTGCCTGAAAAAAAGTCTCTCGGTGTACATGCCGCGTCAATTCAGGATTGCCTCTTTTTCCCATCCATCGAAAGGGTACTGGAAAGTATACTGCCATGAAATCTTACTTTCTGTCCGAAAGCAAGTCGTCAAAGATTTTGTTTCAGTTTTTTGAAAATAGTTTAAGTGAAGCCTGCCTATGGCATTTGCATTCTCTGATGTCTGTGTTCATTTAAAACATTCTGCAACTAGAAAAGGAGGATAATTCTGTGCTGGAAGTGATTGAAATTTTAGATTCTGTATGTAAGTTGCCTGAAGATGGATTCAATGAAAAGTTCATTTGCCTGAAGTTTAAATAGAAACCGGAAATTGCAAATGAAGAAGCCTCTTACAAAGAAGTTAAACTGTTTATGGAGGAAGCTATGTTGTTGAATCAGCCGTGCCAAGAATATGTAAAGCGTTGGCTGTGTATATTTGACTTTTCCTGTCTCAAATGGGTGTCTCTCTTTTAAAAAATGCTGACTAGTGATTTTGTAAAAAGCCTTTTGTGTTTTCAGGCTAAATGTAAAGCTTTATAAATTGAAGATGTGAAATGTTTTGACTAATTCTGTGATTTTAGGCAATTTCTGAATTTAGTGAGTTACCTTATAGTAAAAAATGGGCTAAGAATTTTTGTGAAATTAAGTTTGTTGATTGCCATTCAGAGCTGTTAGAACTTGCTGACTACTTTTCCAGTGTATCAGTGCACAATGCAAAGACAAAAAAAAGTCGCTCACTATGACACAGTGGACTGATGCAGGAATAGGTTGAACCTTGAATCTGTTAAAGGTATGTTAATGATCCGGTACAATTTGAAGGAATTTTCCTGTGTACCTTTTTACAACTATCTGCTAAGCAAGTCTACACTTCTACCGGAAAATCGATCTTCAGAGAAGTACCGATAAAAGTTTAGGCCTGTATTTTATGTCTCTGAACGTTTTTTCTAACGTCGTCCTCCTTTATGAAGCTGTTTGCCCTCTTTTTTTATACGTCTGCATTACTTCCAAAATTATCTTCAGCAAAATAGCTAGTTCTTCAGTCCGAAGAAGTAAACTTCTACAACAGTGCGTCACCTTTTAAGGACGAATAAAGTATAAGTAGTTATTTACGCTGGTAATATTGTTAACTGTGGGACACAAAACAAACTATTGATGTCATATAGATAGTTACGTGTTCTCTCACCCGCCCCACCCCCAGTCTTTTTACTTTTTATTATACAAGCGTCAAGTGTACAAAATTTAATAAAATTGTCATCTCTGTACCAAATAAACAAGCATTTTTCGTGCACTGAGAGTCTTAACGATGTGTGCGGTTTGAAAAACATGCTACAGTCACGGTTCGTGTCGTCGTTCCCTCATTATTGAGTTTGCCGTCTAGTCTTTCGCCTTATTGGCTGCCGGTGTTGCATTCGTACAGACAAGCCAAATAAGTACGTAGAAACGAGGGTTAGTTGTTAATCAATTCTTTTGATTCGCTGAAGCCTTGCGTGATTTCCTTGGGCCTCAAGGGCTCACCGTTTAAGAAAATGCTGCCATACTAACAAATGTTTTTTTAAATCTTCTCTGCCAGGCAGTGTCAGTTTGGGGTCAACAGAAACATCCGATCTCACGCGTCGGCTTTGACCCGTGACGTAAGGGTGTTGTGGTGTGTGACGTCATTACGGCGCGGAGTTTGGCTTGTGAGTGTGGCGTGTTTGTAGATGTTGCCTCGTTGACGTTACCTTAGTAGGAGTTTTAGGGCCTGTAATATATAGTTTACCTTTTTACTGTACTTTGTTTCTTTTTTTTATCTTTTGATTGACCTACACATTGATTTGTACCGTAGCCCTGAATACGAGGTTAGGTTGGGAGTTTTTTTTTTGGCGGGGGGGGGGGGGGTCAGGGGGGGGCGCAGCCCCCCCTGCCTGGCCTTGAGTACCACTTGTTTATTATTATCTTTGTTTGCTATCAATGTTAGCAGATTGTTCTTGTGAAACCTTTGTGTGTGTTGTTTTTCTATGTGTTTTCGTCTTTGTGATACGTATGCAACGTTTTTATATCCGCCATATTGGAATTGTCGTTTATGGTCGTTTCCGCCATATTTGTGACGTCATGGGTCAAAGCCGACGGGTTAGATCGGACGCTTCCGTATTTCCTCAGTTTGCTCACAATAAGTCGTACTTACAGGTAGCGTTCGTAATAGAAAAAAATTAATGCTAGGCTACAATCCTCTGAAACGCAGAGTGAAAGAACAATTTATGTTACTGGTTACAGTTACTTGTATTTTCAAATGACAATAGTCACTATCAGTGTCAACCAACTGAGAACGTGTCTTTCTTGAGAGAAAGGTGACGGTAGTGTTACCGCCATTACGGGATAATTATGATGTTGTATGGAAGTTCTATGACATTATCATGTGGAATAATTGCTTGGATATTCTTGTACTTGAACATATCGAAACTGCAACCAAACTGCACAAATTGACATGGTACAATTATTATGGGCCTCTAAATTCATTACTCTAATCCATAGAGTTAATCACAATAGCTTCTCATGGTTAATGTGGTCGAAATTGATTATAACATTATTCGTCTCCTCAATCAGAACGCTAGTGTGTGTGCTCGTACTTCCTCCCTTCTTATCCTATTCTCTTGGTGTTCTCATAACGTCTTTTAGCTTTATTTTTACCTTGAACTCTTACCTCGGTAATGCTTTCTGTCTTCTTTCTTCTATACTTCTTCAAAGCGGTGTACAAGAGTGAGCAGGGACAGTTCGAAAATATTTTTCCGAAGAAGCGACTAATCATTTGTCGCCCTATTTCTAGTCGCTTTTCCATCATACACAATCGCTGGTGTCAGTCTTCATCACTAACTGTTACAAATAGTGAATGCAAATCTTGCACTTGGCCGCGCACCTGGGCTAGGCGCACAAGTGGTCGCTGCTAATTGTGATACGTTCTGTACAGAAATGTTAGTCATGGCGCCGCTGGCCTTCCCTCCCCCCCCCCCCCCCCCCCTCACCCCTCATCATGGCGCACTAAGCAACGGCTTGTGTCGCTTGTGCCTTACACCGAATTTAGCAATGAGAAAGAAAATAATTACATTTCAAAGAAAGAAAATAATTGCATTTTAAATATGCCGATGCACAAGCTTAATGTACCGAGGCATCGGTGGTTCAGTGGTAGAATGCTCGCCTGCCACGCGGGCGGCCCGGGTTCGATTCCCGGCCGATGCATCTATTTTTATTTCTCTTATATAAAAGTCCATTACACGATAAATGTGTACATGATTCTTATAACTACCATATATATTCCGAGGTTACTGTACCACATAAAAACACACATGAGAGTTCATTGTATCAAGATCTAGACATGTGATTTTCTGCAATGACTTGTCATACTATTATGGCAGCAAACATCCCTTTTAGAAAACTAGAATATCCTATTTTCAAAGCTTTTTTTAAGAAGTACTGCCATCAGTCTGTTGTCGCAGTCAACGTTGCGTAAACAATACGTGCAGTCATCTTCCAGTGACGCACTGCACAGAATCCGAGAAGAAATTGGGGAGTCTTGCATATGGATTTCTGTTGATGAAACTACTGATTACATTGCAAAATGGACACAGGTGCGTCATCCAGGATTTACTTGATTTGTTCAAAACAATTTGCAAAGACTGACCAGCAAAGAATTACTCCTGGTCTTCACAGATTCCGTTGCATATACAGTATAATTGCAGCATTTCAATTCTAACCCCTGATGCTGCATGTAACTTGTGTAGCACATGGTATGAGCTACATAGCAGCGGAAGTACGGCTTTAAGTCACTAAGGTAAAAAAAGCACACTCACTTAACGGAAAATCGAGCTCCCCTGATTGCAGCATTCTTGTACAACACGTGCCAAAAGAAGTAAGCCCCTGTTCCATCAGTTGATGCAGAACGTTCTTCTCCGTCATATAGATTAATACTGACTGACAGGCGTCATTGGTTTTCTCTGGAAAACTTAGAAAAGCTTTTAGTTGTTTACTGTGAACCCAACTACTGACTATGGTCTGAATGCTTGAAACTTTTGATTTAGTCAGTATTTATTAAATTACGGATTACACATATTTCAACATACAGCTGTAAGTGTGTTACACGGTATTTTTATCACGGGAAACTAAAAAGGTTTGGGGTCAGCCTGAACATTAATGGAGTGTAATGTTTGCTGTGTTGTATACTTGTACATATTTTCCTTGTTTTTAATTAATAATGATATGCTCATTTGCCAACACTGCGTATTTTACATTATGTTTAGTTTTTCTGCATAACAGTTTATACGGACTGCTTTTAGGTTTTATATAGCCGAAATGAGGTACTGAAAGAGCCTACTTTAGGCGTCTGCAATCCACATCTTCCGACCTAAAAATCCGTGGTCTAATTATTATAATGAAGATTCTGTTAGTAGGTGTTTCATTATATTTAAAATCTAGTTTCATATCTAGATTTACTATTACGTGAAATGCGTATTGTGATTGCAACTTTTTTGGATGTAAGGATCATTGTACTTGAAAGATGATGATGATGATGATGACTGCATGTATATCGTTTACCTTCTCGAATGTAACAAAATTGTTTTTCTGTAACTTGACTTACCGATTTTGTGATATCTGTACTACAGATCATTGTACTTAGCCACTGCTCACCATTTGAGGAAATGTCTTAGATAAGAATGAGTAGAATATTTTCTTTGTTCGTCCATGTTCCTTGTGAAATACGAGGGCGTGTTGAAAAGTAATGCCTCAGAATTTCTTATTCTGTTCTCAATTTCGGTGTAGGTATTTTATGTCATAAATGTTACTCGGTCGACTTTACCCTGCTTCCTGACGTAAGTTGCAGCCCCATGCCGGAAGAGGTCTCCGAACTGTAGCGTGTAGCATGGCAGTGTGTAACGCAACCACAATCTACTAACTATGTCGGTGCATAAGAAAAGTTCGTTCACACACGGAGCACCGTCTCTCTCAGCATGACAATTCCAGACTACACACGAGCACTGCGACATCTGTAACAAAACCGACGCCTTGGAGTCATTGTCATCGATCATCCTCTATACAGCCCCGACCTGGCCCTAGAGAGCCTGTATAGGGAGAGAGTGGCCAACCGGACGATACGGCGGCCATTTTTCTGCCAAACTGCGGGCGGGACTTTTGAATGGCCAGCAGTGGAGTACACACTCACCGAATCAAACCACAAGACAATATGGCGAAATCATTCGTTGAATGCCTTTGTTTATAAGAATAATGTGTTATAATAATTTTCACACAGCCAATTTACAGGTCTGTTTTTAAATTTAACTATGTATATTGCAAGTTGTTCTATATGTAGTAAAAAGCAAAAATGACTTACTTAGCATAGATAAGAGTACTTGGTTGCTTTTCACAAGGCTCCTGTTTGATTTATGTCAGCCCTGTTGACTTCGACTGCCCACTGCTTTCGTCTTTCTTCATTGCGTGGAAATGCTAACATGCGAAATCCACCTTTGCCTCTATTGGAACTACCAAATGCAGCACAACCTGGCATCGTTTACGAACGTCTGCAGAACGACTTACAGATGTTAAAAACAATACTGTACAATTACTAACGTGTTTACTTCAAACATGTAGGCCTACCGACTTCATCACACAACGCTTCATTATTTCAACTCGTATTTAAGATCGCAAACGCTAATTACGTACTAAAAACGATATACAACTAAATCGAACATGCATGCACAACGCATAACAAGTCTCTCAATAACTCAAATACCTTTTAATCGTTTCCAAAAGTCCTCTGAACTTCAATTCAACTCAAAAGCACGGCGAACATAAGAAGCGCGAGAGACGTTTGGCGCCATTTTTCTGCCAAAGCTAATCAACCAATCACGGGCAACTTCACCTATGGCCACTCTCTCTCTATACAGGCTCTCTACCTGGCCCTATCCGATCTTCATGTGTTTTCAAAACTTAAAGAACGCCTTCGAGCATTTCAATTTGATAGTGTTGCAGCGGTGCAAGCAGACGTGAAATGGCTCCCACAACAAACATGTTACAATGACGGTATAAGCAAACTGGTCTCTATTTAGGAGAAACGTGTTCGTCGCCAGTGTGATTCTTACTTACTGACTTTGTTGATATAACGCAGTCTCCTCCACAGCGTTCAGATGCAGGTATCTGAACGTAACGACGATGCACTTTTTTCGTGCGAACAGTGACACACGCGGCCCAGATCCTGTTGAAACAGAGCATGCCCTAGTTGACGAGGGCAGCCAGCCAGATTCCACAAGTTGGCCGTGAGAGCAGGTGCTCCCCGTGCGGTGAGTCACCGTGTTTTGGACTTCCAGCAGACAGCGCCGAGGCAGGCTCGCTCCGTCTTTGTCTCTCCCGGATTTCCGGCGCCACTGCAGGACACAGTCCCGCTCCCACAGTAACTTACCGGTAATTACGAAACCTGGAACACTGCAACAAATTTGGTTTATTCTGCTGATGCAGACAGATTCATGTAGACTATAGGATGTAATTATAGCAAGCGCCTAACTATACGGATTAACGCGGACCTGAGGCTGCACGGTGTAACATTCACAAACGGGATATTAAATACAAAATTTCCGCTGAGCGACGCAAAGTATTGATATATGTTTGTGTGATCACGTTGTTGATGTTACTGCAATTGTTGTTCTGATTTTGTGTATGTGCGTTCCCTGTATCATACCCGTCATGATATAGGGGTTCCAGCCGGCTATGCGCGTCGCAGCGTCAGACGTAGCTGGGCGATACTAAAGTCCAATCGAAATTGGAAGACACTGTCGTGCTATTCCACTGATTAAAACTGCAATAAAACGAAGTGTAGAAACGTTGTTAATACTGTTGTATCTGAGCTACTGCGCAGGCCAGTAAAAAGTTGTATTCCATAAAAAAAATCACATCTTGTCGCTAGTAATGATTGGAGGTGATAATGAAGAGAAGAAATGCAAACATTTTCTTACTGATACCTTACAGGAAATATGACCATTCTTACGCGCGAGTTATTACGAGCGCGAAGTGTAGAACATCATCTCTGATTTTGCCAAATTTTGCTGTTGTGAAACGTGTGTAATCCGTTACGAGGTTTCGGAGATTTTTGTGATCATTAAAGGTTTAGGAGAAATGTTAGAGATATGTTGATTCAACACCAGTGACTATATGAGAGAATTTGATATTTATTGCCAAGTAATAGTATACATAGTTACGAAGTCGGTGATGAGAATTTTAGTGCTGCAACTTTGATGAGACTTCAGTAAATAATGCTGATAATAAAGTACCGATTTCATAAACCATTAGTAAATATTATCAGCTAAACAATACAGAGGAAGTTTGAAGATTAATAACTATTTATGGAGGAACGCTTTCTCGTGTTTGTGACTTAGAAAATAATCTGTGGCTCTCTGTGCTATATAATTACATTTTCAAGTGATTTTGAAAAATGTTAAGACTGTCATATCCTTCACTTTACTTCTAAAAAGCTGAGGTAGTGTGTGATTGAATGATGACGGAACCAGAGATATTAACAATGGGACTATAATCGATTAACAACTACTAGTACTGTTTTTCAAAGAATCGCAATTACAATCAGTGAGTTTTATTACTCATTTTACGTGCAGACCTTTTTCTTATTGCTTTCGGTTCGCAAAACGAACAGTAGTCCACCGATTTAAGGACGATATTATAATGAAGAGGAGGAGGATTGCCTGTTTGCACCAAAAGCGCAGATCCCGGTGTTGTACGACCACTTGCGACTGGCGACAACACGGTCATAAATTATCAAATTAGGGAATAATTACAAGTCCTTATCCATCAGGCAAATTTGTCACAAATACGATCAAACCGGTGACTGGATCTAGGTGAATACGGCAACAGATAACCGAAAATCAATGACAGTTGAAGTGAAACATAGAACATAAGCAATTGAGACAAGAATCTTTTCAAATATGGAGCTACAGAAAGATGATGAAAGTCCGACGGGCAGATAGAATAATTGGCGAGGAGGTACTGCAAAAAAGAAATTTGTGCCACAACATGATTAAAAGAAAGAATCGGTTGATGGGATGCATCCTTAAGCATTAAGGTATCGTCTATTTCACAGTGGAAGTAAGTGTGTGTGTGTGTGTGTGTGTGTGTGTGTGTGTGTGTGTGTGTGTGTGGTATTAAAATTGTAAGATGGAGATTCATGCTTTAATACACTGTGGACTGGCTCAGTTGGATGTAGGTTGAGGTATTATGCGAGGATGAAGAGACTTGCACAGAATAGACAAATCAGACTAGCGTGGGGAAATGCATCAAATCCGCCTTCGGACTAAAGAGCGATCGCCTCGTCTTCGCTTATTTCCCCTACCGAAAATTAAATCCTCTGTTACAATTTCGTTTCATATGTATTTAACAACTCATGCGTGTTTTCGACATCTACGTCTCCACAACCACATTTGTTCCAAAGAAAAAATGGTTCTAATTATAGAAAAATGCGTCAGCTTTCGTTTTAATTTTTTTCAAAAATCGCCAAGCTATGCATGGATAGTACGCAAGCCAGATAATACGCGTTCGGATAATCGACATCTTGCTATAGTAATCATTTGTACTCGTTCAGGTTCCACAATCCGTCGATATGAAGGCCAACATTAACTGTCGGTAATATTTCAGATAAACAGATTTACGACATTCTCCGCATCCAAACCAGTACATGAAATAATTATTTGTTTTCCATGTAAATTAACGGGGCTGCGTTTTGCTCGCTCGATGAATTGTAACAACGAATTGTGTATCAAACCCGGAAGATAGTCACCCCACCACCTTGCAGGAATTTTGTCAGGAGTACAGGAAAAGCTGTCAGAATCCGTTACGATCAATGACAAGTCGTGTTGAAAAATGGAACTACTTCTGGTTGCCAGATTCAAATGCGTATATAGAAAAGATTTGGGTATCAAAAGGGGCCTCCCGATTTCAAAATGCATTAACACAGCCTCCAGTAAATACAAACTATCGCTCACTCAACTATTTTCTGGTGTTTGCATATTTTATGGGACTGGGCAGGCGTTCGCAAAAAAAAAAAATGGTTCAAATGGCTCTGCGCACTATGGGACTTAACATCTGCGGTTATCAGTCCCCTAGAACTTGTGTGTTGTGGTCTTCAGTCCTGAGACTGGTTTGATGCAGCTCTCCATGCTACTCTATCCTGTGCAAGCTTTTTCATCTCCCAGTACCTACTGCAACCTACATCCTTCTGAATCTGCTTAGTGTATTCATCTCTTGGTCTCCCTCTACGATTTTTACCCTCCACGCTGCCCTCCAGTACTAAATTGGTGATCCCTTGATGCCTCAGAACATGTCCTACCAACCGATCCCTTCTTCTGGTCAAGTTGTGCCACAAACTTCTCTTCTCCCCAATCCTATTCAATACTTCCTCATTAGTTATGTGATCTACCCATCTAATCTTCAGCATTCTTCTGTAGCACCACATTTCGAAAGCTTCTATTCTCTTCTTGTCCAAACTATTTATCGTCCATGTTTCACTTCCATACATGGCTACACTCCATACGAATACTTTCAGAAATGACTTCCTGACACTTAAATCAATACTGGATGTTAACAAATTTCTCTTCTTCAGAAACGCTTTCCTTGCCATTGCCAGCCTACATTTTATATCCTCTCTACTTCGACCATCATCAGTTATTTTGCTCCCCAAATAGCAAAACTCCTTTACTACTTTAAGTGCCTCATTTCCTAATCTAATTCCCTCAGCATCACCTGACTTAATTAGACTACATTCCATTATCCTTGTTTTGCTTTTGTTGATGTTCATCTTATATCCTCCTTTCAAGACACTGTCCATTCCATTCAACTGCTCTTCCAAGTCCTTTGCTGTCTCTGACAGAATTACAATGTCATCGGCGAACCTCAAAGTTTTTATTTCTTCTCCATGAATTTTAATACCTACCCCGAATTTTTGTTTTGTTTCCTTTACTGCTTGCTCAATATACAGATTGAACAACATCGGGGAGAGGCTACAACCCTGTCTTACTCCCTTCCCAACCACTGCTTCCCTTTCACGTCCCTCGACTCTTATAACTGCCATCTGGTTTCTGTACAAATTGTAAATAGCCTTTCGCTCCCTGTATTTTACCCCTGCCACCTTTAGAATTTGAAAGAGAGTATTCCAGTCAACATTGTCAAAAGCTTTCTCTAAGTCTACAAATGCTAGAAACGTAGGTTTCCCTTTCCTTAATCTTTCTTCTAAGATAAGTCGTAAGGTCAGTATTGCCTCACGTGTTCCAGTGTTTCTACGGAATCCAAACTGATCTTCCCCGAGGTTGGCTTCTACTAGTTTTTCCATTCGTCTGTAAAGAATTCGTGTTAGTATTTTGCAGCTGTGACTTATTAAGCTGATAGTTCGGTAATTTTCACATCTGTCAACACCTGCTTTCTTCGGGATTGGAATTATTATATTCTTCTTGAAGTCTGAGGGTATTTCGCCTGTTTCATACATCTTGCTCACCAGATGGTAGAGTTTTGTCAGGACTGGCTCTCCCACGGCCGTAAGTAGTTCCAATGGAATATTGTCTACTCCGGGGGCCTTGTTTCGACTCAGGTCTTTCAGTGCTCTGTCAAACTCTTCACGCAGTATCGTATCTCCCATTTCATCTTCATCTACATCCTCTTCCATTTCCATAATATTGTCCTCAAGTACATCGCCCTTGTATAGACCCTCTATATACTCCTTCCACCTTTCTGCTTTCCCTTCTTTGCTTAGAACTGGGTTTCCATCTGAGCTCTTGATATTCATACAAGTCGTTCTCTGATCTCCAAAGGTCTCTTTAATTTTCCTGTAGGCGGTATCTATCTTACCCCTAGTGAGATAGGCCTCTACATCCTTACATTTGTCCTCTAGCCATCCCTGCTTAGCCATTTTGCACTTCCTGGCGATCTCATTTTTGAGACGTTTGTATTCCTTTTTGCCTGTTTCACTTACTGCATTTTTATATTTTCTCCTTTCATCAATTAAATTCAATATTTCTTCTGTTACCCAAGGATTTCTACTAGCCCTCGTCTTTTTACCTACTTGATCCTCTGCTGCCTTCACTACTTCATCCCTCAAAGCTACCCATTCTTCTTCTACTGTATTTATTTCCCCCATTCCTGTCAATTGCTCCCTTATGCTCTCCCTGAATCTCTGTACAACCTCTGGTTCTTTCAGTTTATCCAGGTCCCATCTCCTTAAATTCCCACCTTTTTGCAGTTTCTTCAGTTTTAATCTACAGGTCATAACCAATAGATTGTGGTCAGAGTCGACATCTGCCCCTGGAAATGTCTTACAATTTAAAACCTGGTTCCTAAATCTCTGTCTTACCATTATATAATCTATCTGATACCTTTTAGTATCTCCAGGGTTCTTCCATGTATACAACCTTCTTTCATGATTCTTAAACCAAGTGTTAGTTATGATTAAGTTATGCTCTGTGCAAAATTCTACCAGGCGGCTTCCTCTTTCATTTCTGTCCCCCAATCCATATTCAGCTACTATGTTTCCTTCTCTCCCTTTTCCTACACTCGAATTCCAGTCACCCATGACTATTAAATTTTCGTCTCCCTTCACAATCTGAATAATTTCTTTTATTTCATCATACATTCCTTCAATTTCTTCGTCATCTGCAGAGCTAGTTGGCATATAAACTTGTACTACTGTAGTAGGTGTGGGCTTCGTATCTATCTTGGCCACAATAATGCGTTCACTATGCTGTTTGTAGTAGCTTACCCGCATTCCTATTTTCCTATTCATTATTAAACCTACTCCTGCATTACCCCTATTTGATTTTGTGTTTATAACCCTGTAGTCACCTGACCAGAAGTCTTGTTCCTCCTGCCACCGAACTTCACTAATTCCCACTATATCTAACTTCAACCTATCCATTTCCCTTTTTAAATTTTCTAACCTACCTGCCCGATTAAGGGATCTGACATTCCACGCTCCGATCCGTAGAACGCCAGTTTTCTTTCTCCTGATAACGACATCCTCTTGAGTAGTCCCCGCCCGGAGATCCGAATGGGGGACTATTTTACCTCCGGAATATTTTACCAAAGAGGACGCCATCATCATGTAATCATACAGTAAAGCTGCATGCCCTCGGGAAAAATTACGGCTGTAGTTTCCCCTTGCTTTCAGCCGTTCGCAGTACCAGCACAGCAAGGCCGTTTTGGTTATTGTTACAAGGCCAGATCAGTCAATCATCCAGACTGTTGCCCTTGCAACTACTGAAAAGGCTGCTGCCCCTCTTCAGGAACCACACGTTTGTCTGGCCTCTCAACAGATACCCCTCCGTTGTGGTTGCACCTACGGTACGGCTATCTGTATCGCTGAGGCACGCAAGCCTCCCCACCAACGGCAAGGTCCATGGTTCATGGGGGGGGGAACTTAGAACTACTTAAATGTAACTAACCTAAGGACATCACACACATCCACGAACTAACCTAAGGACATCACACACATCCATACCCGAGGCATGATTCGAACCTGAGACCGTAGCGGTCACGCGATTTCAGACTGAAGCGCCTAGAACCGCACGGCCACACCGGCCGGCGGTGTTCGCAAGTAAGAGGGCAAGGTGTAAATTAGTGTAATGAAACTAGATCGGCCTTTAGCAGCCAGAAACTGAAACTAATGCTCCGTCTACTGGCCCTGTCGGGCAGTTTAGTTCCGACCGGCCGCCGTGTCATCCTTTGCCAGTCGCATCAAGTGGTATGGAGTGGCAGGTGGTCTGCACACCGCTTCACTGCGGTTGTATGCTCCCCTGACTTGGAGTCGATGCTTCTAACTCATGTAGTTCCTCAGTTGGCATCACGATTTTCAGTGCAACTCGTTTCAGTCCTTTCACCATGAAACAAAAAGCTGGCACTACTGGGAATCGAATCCAGGTCCTTCGCATACGATAGCAGTCGCACACGCTGACCACTTAGCTACGGAGGCAGAGTTAGGAAACAGAAGATAGTGCAAAATGTAGTGACCGTCCCGATAACATTGATCTGTGAAGGCACAAGAGGCTTAAAAGCCTAATGTGTGAACTGATCACGGTAGTAAGAATCCACTGCATTCTGTACCAGCTTCGATAAAGAGCACCACACATTGACAGGTGATTCTCGGCTTGATAACCAGTACATGCCATCTTTGATGATGTACCTGCAATGACTTGAAAGCTAGGTCGTAGGAGATTAAATATTTCAAGAGAATGAATCGAGGCTAGTTACTGCCTATCCCGTATCACCCTCTCATTTCGTCGCTGACATCTACATACGTACTTGGCATACAGGTGTAAAGTGAATGACCAAGGAGACTTAAGACTGCATTACAGGTTCAGTTTGCTCGTAGAGCGTCGGAAGAATGATTAACTAAATGCCTCTGCGTGCGCTGTAATCAGGTTAATCTACTCTTTGTGGTACTCACTGGAGCAACATGTAGAGTGCTGAAGTATTCGTCACCAAATACTGCTTCTGGATACTCTTTAAGTAGGCTTCCGCAGGGTAATTGGTGTCACGTAAACTGCTCCCAGTGAAATTTGCACCCAAAAAAGTCGACAAAAGAACCATACCTAAGGACTGGAAAGTTGCACATGTCACACCAATAGTCAAGAAAGGAAACTGAAGCAATTCGCTGAATTACAGACACACGTTAGTGACGTCGATTTGCAGTAGGATTTTGAAACGTATACTGTATTCGAACTTTATGAATTACCTGCAAGAAACGATCTTATGACATATATTCAGCACGGATCCAGAGTAATGGTTCTTGAGAAACACAACTAGCTTTTCATTCGAGTGAAGTAATGAGTGCTATCGACAGGTGATTAGGAACTGATTCCACACTTCTAGATTTCCATAAGCCTTTTGATACCATTCCTCACAAACGATTTCTGATCAAATTGCTTGCCTATGGAGTGTTGTCCCAGTTTTACGACTGGATTTGTGATTTCCTATGAGAAAGGTCACAGTTCGTAGTAATTGTCGGAGACTCATCGAGTAAAACAGATGTGACATCCGGCGTTCCCCCTAATCAACATAAATGGTTTAAGACAGAATCCTAGGAGCCATCTGAGATTGTTTGCAGATGATGCTGTCATTTATCGTATACTAGTCATCAGAATATCAATGCCAATTACAAAATGAATTAGACGAAATAACCGTGTGCGACAGTGCCAATTGTGACCCTAAATAATGAAAAGTATGAGGTCATCCACATGAGCACCAAAAGGAATCCGCCAAATTTCGATTACACGATAAATCAGACAAATCTAAAGGCTGTAAATTCAATGAAATATTTAGGGATTACAGTTACGAATAACTGAAAATGAAACGATCACATAAATAATGTTGTGAGGAAGGCATTTTATTAGCAGAAAGAATATGCAATAAATTCACTAGACTGTCTACACTGCGCCCGCTTATGTAGGGGGAAATGATCATCGAAATAAAATAAAAGAAATAAGAGGTCGCAAGAAAGATTAAGGCGTTCGTGTTTCACGTGCGCTGTTTGAGATTGGAACGCTAGAGAAATGGTGTGAAAGTGCTCGACGAACCATCTTGCAGACACATGACACGTAAGTGTAAACTGCAGAGGAATCATGTATATGTAAATATGCGTCATAAAAGAAGGAATAGTTGTATTTAAGCGAAAAAACAAGTAGAACCAAAGCCATATACATATGCAAGAGGGAATAACGTAAACGTTATATAGACGAATGGTGGCGCTCTTTTTCTTCTTCCGGCAGTAAGATGTTTTGTTTACGTTGGCGATTTGCTTGGCTGCATACGCGGCTCGGACAGGGCCACATAGTACGCCCTGCGGGCGTAAGAAGCGGGTGAGCCCTCGATTCAGGATGCTAGTACGCTGTGAAGTAGTGAGCAGGTAGTTTCCAGGTATAACAGGGTGCAAATTTTACAGATTTCCGGTTGGGTGAAAATTTCACTGGGTGCAGTTCCGAGTAATTGGCGTCTATCTTCATCCGACAGCCAATTCAGGTTCTTCAGAAGTTCAGATGACGGTCTCCCGTGAGTCAAACTAACATATCATTTGCGCTGCCGTTCCTTGTATAAGTTCAATATTTTCTGATTTTACTCTATAAATCATTAGATTTTGTTAATTCACTGGTCCTCCGTTCAGTTTCCATTGTACAAGTATTTAATGTCTCATTATTTCTACATTGTTTTACATGCAGCATGACCGCCGTTACGCCAAACTTGCAGCAAATGCCGTACAACTGAATGCTGTGTTTCTGTTGCAGTTTCTTATCCCAGGAGCTACCCACACGCTTGTCACGGACGTGGGCACAGGTGTACACAAGCGCTCAGCCGAGGCAAACGGCGCGCAAGTGGGAGACGGCACGCGAGGTTGGCGGAACGCGCGCACCTGCTGCGGTGACTCACCACTTTCCACCGCTGGGTGCTTAGCAGGGGCAGGGGAGAGTGCAACGCGAGGGATTCCTGGGACGCGGAAGGCAGGTTCCTACCAGCAGGCGCGCTAGAGGTCACCCACGCCGCCCCCCTCTCGTCTGCAGGTAGCTGCCGAGGAGCCCTCGCCGAAAGCGCCGTTCCCACCACACAGCGCTTTGAGTCCGTATCAGAGTTAATAAAATACGACTGTTAGGATCGATGCGCAAGAGCGATTCGTTATCGGGAGCTCGCAGCATCATTTTCTCGCGCCTCCCAGCAATGCATCTGGAACAATGGAGTCGCGCACATTACAGCAGTGACGCCGCGAGAAAGCGACGAGAGAATTGTGTTCGCCAACCACTGCTGCATTGCAACGATCTCGCCGATTGAGGCGAAGCAGCAGTTGCAGGTGATTGGGGCAGTACATAGGCGTTTGCAACAGCTGCCGTCAGCCTGCCACGGATGCAGCCGATTTGGACGTGGAAGAGTTCATGGAAGGGGTGAAAAAATACCCTAAAATATGGGAAACATCTCGCAAGGACAATCATGATACGCTTAAGAACAGAACCGCATGGTTCCAAGTGTGTGGCAAGATTTTTCAGAGTTTTGCTGCGAAACTGAATCAGGAGAGAAATGTTGTAACTTCAAACGTTCAAATGTGTGAATTCCTAAGGGACCAAACTGCTGAGGTCATTGGTCCCTAGACTTACACATTATGTAAACTAGCTTAAACTAACTTACGCTAAGAACAACACACATACCCATGCCCAAGGGAGGTTCAAATAGCTCTGAGCACTATGGGACTTAACATCTGAGGTCATCAGTCCCCTAGAACTTAGAACTACTTAAACTGTACTAACCTAAGGACATCACACACGTCCATGCCCGAGGCAGGATTCCAACCTGCGACCGTAGCAGTCGCGCTGTTCCGGACTAAAGCGCTTAGAACCGCTCGGCCACCGCGGCCGGCTGCCCGAGGGAGGATTCGAACCTCCGGCGGTAGGGTCCGCGCAGTTTTTGACATGGCGCATCAAACTGCGAGTCTCTCCACGCGGCTGATATAAGTAAAAATCACTGTCAAACTATTTTGTGTTTGTGTTACAGAGATGGCGTTTTTGCTCGAATGTGGTCTTTCAAAACTTAAAACGAAGCTAAGCAGCAAATGCTTTGCTCCCTAGCGAGAGCCCTTTCATCTGAATGAACAAATCTTCGTTGGCCGGGGTGGCCGAGCGGTTCTAGGCACTACGATCTGTAACCGCGCGACCACTACGGTCGCAGGTTTGAATCCTACCTCGGGCATGGATGTGTGTGATGTCCTTAGGTTAGTTAGGTTTAAGCAGTTCTAAGTTATAGGGGACTGATGAACTCAGAAGTTAAGTCCCATAGTGTTCAGAGCCATTTGAACCATTTGAACAAATCTTCAGTAAATTATAACAGTTTAAAATAAATTCTGTTACCTTATCCGGCCTAATGTAATCAATGCTTTACTGTATTGAATCCACAAAATACATAATTGCACACATTTCAGAAGCGATACGTGGTGACAGTTATTGAATATATGAGGAACAGTAAATTATTTACGAACTACGGCGTGCACACACTTTATTCAACATGTAAACGTCACTACAGATATGCGGATTTAGGTTATGACATGTTTGATATGCCTGCCGTCATTGGCGACGATATGGCGCAGACGAATTGCGAAATTCTACATGAGCCGCTGGAGTGTCGGAAAATCCATGCTGTCGATGACCTCCTAAATGGCTGTTTTGAGCTTAGCAATGGTTTCGGGGTTGTTGCTGTACACTTTGTCTTTAACATAGTCCCACGAAAAGGAGTCGCAGGTGTTCAGATCCGGAGAATAAGGCGGCCAATCGAGGCCCATGGCAGCGGCCTCTGGGTGCCCCAGAGGCAAAATACGGTCCCCAAAGTGCTCCTCCATGACATCAAACACTCTCCTGCTTCGATGGGGGCTGAGCTCCGTCTTTCATGAACCACATCTTGTCCAGATCAGGGTCGCTTTGGGTAATGGGGATGAAATCATCTTCCAAACCATTCACATACCGTTCGGTAGTCACCATGCCATCAAGGAATATCTCACCGATTATTCCGTGACAGAACCTTGGACACCCGTCGAGGGTGAAAAGTCTACATCGATCGCGAAATGCGGATTCTCAGTCCCTCAAATGCGCCAGTTTTGCTTATTGACGAACCCATCCAAATGAAAGTGTGCTAAACCAAGCCAAGCGCGTACTAATTCCAATCATGCCCCGCGGCCAACGGTGCAGTTAGAACGCCCTAACGCAAACCGTTCTGAAGTTACGACGATTGTATTTCATATACTTCTATAATTGTCACCCTGTATAAAGTGAACAGTCTTTCACGTTTAGATAGATTTGTTTTGCCATTCTACTTTGTCAGCATTGTCTTTAAGGTAATCAGCGAAAACATTTCTACAACTGTTCAGTGAACTTCCTCCTTGGGTTGATGGAATTAATTGTCCAGATCATATAGTATACTTTTCAAAACGTGTGGTGTTTTTCAGCCTCCTTTCTTCTGCGAATTTCGATACGCATTCTTTGTGTAAGACATCCCACGCAGATTTATAAGCTCTCCTTACTATTTTACGCAGCGTTCTGTGGCCATTCTGTATTTATAAACAGACCGAGTAGATTGCAGCTGCTACCCAAATATCTGTTAAGTCTTCTACCTACTGTACATTCATTCGAAAATAAAGAAGTTACTTTCATCTTTTTTTAGATACAGAAACGATCCTTTCAGTACCTTTGAATTAATCGTTGGGTGAGTACCAAATCTCCTGTTGCGTTTCTAAATGTGTTCGTAAGTGAAATAGCGAACACAACCTGCTTTCTTCTGCGTACATCCAAGCTTGTTGGATTCCAGTCCAGTACCGCTGCACTATTGTCGCTACGATGCCGCCGTGTGTGCACGGGAACGATTTCTGACGCCGCGATCTTGCTTCGAATACGCGCGGTTGTTACTAGCTCTTGCGCATCGCGCCTTAATATATCCTTCGATAAGGCTAAATATATTACAGTTATCATCACCCAGAGCACAAGAGACAGAACATGGGGAAATCAGACGGACGAAGAAATTTAAATATCTAGGAGAATAGAAAGAGCCAAACAAAACGTAGAAAGGAGCCTTTGCCTAATGGGTTATAAAATAGGAAGCAGCATATCAGCTAACCAAAAGTGTCTACAAGCAGAATTCATTATCAGTCAATGCCAAATTACGACATGACCGCACAGTAATATAGGCGGTTTCGGTTCTCGGGAGGGACGGGGGTCACAGTATTTAAATTTAACCTATGGTCACACATAACGTGTTGAATGTGCCTAGGATTGTAATATATTAATAATTATAAAAATATAATATATAAAATGTAGTATTGTAACCGTAATAATTTACTTACATCAGTGGTTAGAAATTAGATTTCTCTCTCTCTCTCTCTCTCTCTCTCTCTCTCTCTCTTCCGTCCTGAACCGCGCTGCTGCTACGGTTGCAGGTTCGAATCCTGCCTCGGGCAGGTATGTGTGTGATGTCCTTAGGTTAGTTAGGTTTAAGTAGTTCTAAGTCTAGGGGACTGATGACCTCAGATGTTAAGTCCCATAGTGCTTAGAGCCATTTGAACCATTTTTTTGCAATTTCTTGTCAACAAAAACCTTACCACAGAACGTACCTCACAAGTGGCACGATTTTCTATTGCAGTGCACTTCTCAACACGCCATAGAAAGCAAGACAGCTGAGACATAGACCACACGCTATCACCGCTCGATGCGTACTAAGTGTAGAAACATCAAGGCACCAAGATGGCGACTGTAGCGCCGCCCACCTCCGCGATAGACCAAAATTTCTGATGCTTTGTGGATATCCCTTGTATTTAATTTCTGCGTGACCACCTCAAGATGAGTTTCGCAAGATTCTAAATGAGAACTAACAGATCAGTTATCAGCAATTATATTAAATTAATATACAGTCATGGATAAAGTTCATATGAAGAAAATAATTACACAGTATACCATACTGAAGTCTAAAGGCTAGTTCCGGTCTTATTTTATAATAAAGAACTGCTTTGCTCAACCGAGCAAGAGGTATATAAGAACCAGGAAAACCCACTTGCTCTTTATAACAACGTCAGTTGATTTCTTTAAGACATCGTCCCGTATTCGTCTGAAGTGGTCACGACAAACACAGAATTCTTACGCCCTGGTGAACGTAACTGGAATCATTCTCCATTGTGCTACTGCAACTCATCGCTCTCGTTATACAACATGCTGTTCAAGTTGCGTGGTAGGCTAGTGACGCGTATCTTACCTGGACTTCCACATGTAAAATACACGTCAATCTTCATTGTCCTGTCTGAGCTTAATTCTCTTTCTTTTTCTATTTCGACTACTGCTACTGCTACTATTATTCCTACTACTACTACTACTACTACTACTACTACTACTAACACTACTCTTTTGGCTTTTGACCTGCTCACTGACGCATACCCGGCTAACCGGATCTGCGACAGAGCGCTAATGGAACTAAGAATGAGCAAATGTTAGCGCGTCAGCCATACGGCTGAGCTGATGACGCACTCCATTAATACTTCATTAGCTTTCTCCACATTCAAACGACTATAAAAATCACTTTTCGCAGAAAAATTGCAGAGGTATTTTTCCTTGTATTAGAGGCAGTACTTTTTCCATTTTAATTACTCCATTCACTTCGTGGATGGAGTTCGTAGAAAAACCGCACTGTAGCCAGGCAGTTCTCGCCACCTGTAAAATAAAGCTGACTGATCTCAACGTCAGTCTGCTCTTCACGCTTGTACATTCCATAAAAATGCACTAACCGGTCAAAACAAGTCAACGTGTCAGATACCATTTCATGTTTGTCCCAGTCTGACCCCCCAGATTTGTTTTCCGTGATTTCCCCTAATGGCTCGAGACGAATTCCGGAACGGTGCCTTCTTCAGACTTTCTCAACCAAAGCTTGTGCTATGTTTCTAATATACACGCATAAAAAAAAATTGCATCACCCCGGTTCTAAGAACTCCTGAAGGTAGACGTTGACTATGGATATTGTATCAGAGACACAGTCCATTTGACGAGATGTCACTAAACCCGCCCAAACATGTAAACAACAATGCATGAGCAGCGCCTATTATACGGAGGGATCCGACAGCTGATCAGTTCGTCATTCCATAAGGAAGGAGGCACACGGCTCGTGTTGTTTGTAGTTCAGCCATGCCTAGACGGTCAGTCAGTACCGCGAACCGATCGCGTTCGCGTTGTTACTTTGTGCCAGGAAGGGCTGTCGACAAGGGAAGTGGCCAGGCGTCTCGGATTGAAAGAGATGTTGTTCGGACATGTAGGAGATACAGGAAGACGGAACTGGTGATAACATGCCTCGCTCAGGCCGCCCAAAGGCTGCTACTGCAGTGGATGACCGCTAACTACGGATTATGGCTCGGAGGAACCCTGACAGCAAGGCCACCATGTTGAATAATGCTTTTCGTGCAGCCACAGGTTGTCGTGTTACGACTCAAACTGTGCGCAATAGGCTGCATGATGTGCAACTTCACTCCCAATGTCCATGGCGAGGTCCATCTTTGCAACCACGACACCATGCAACGCGGTACAGATTGGCTCAACTACATGCCGAATGGACCGCTCAGGATTGGCATCACGTTCTCTTCACAAATGAGTGTCGCATATGCCTTCAACCAGACAAACGTCGGAGACTTGTTTGGAAGCAACCCAGTCAGGCTGAACGCTTTAGACACACTGTCCAGCCAGTGCTGCAAGGTGGAGGTCCCTCGTGTTTTGGGGTGGCATTATGTGGGGCCGACATACGCCGCTGGTGGTCATGGAAGATGCCGTAACGGCTGTACGATACGTGAATGCCATCCTCCGACCGATAGTGCAACAATATCGGCAGCATATTGGCGAGCCATTCGTGTTCATGGACGACAACTCACACCTCCATTGTGCACATCTTGTCAATGACTTCCTTCAGGATAACGCCATCGCTCACTAGAGTGACCAACATGTTCACAAGACATGAACCCTATCGAACATGCCTGGGATTGATTGAAAACGGCTGTTTACGGACGCCGTGACCCACCAACCACTCTGAGGGATCTACGCCTAATCGCCGTTGAGGAGTGGAACAATCTGGACCAACAGTGCCTTGATGAACTTGTGAATAATATGACACGACGAATACAGGTATGCATCAATGCAAGAGGACGTGCTACTGGGTATTAGAGGTACCGGTGTGTACAGCAATCTGGACTACCACCTCTGAAGGTCTCGCTGTATGGTGGCACAACATGCGATGTGTGGTTTTCATGGCGGCCGCTGTGACCGAACGGGTTCTAGGCGGTTCAGTCCGGAATCGCGTTGCTGCTGCGGTAGCAGGTTCGAATCCTGCCTCTGGCATGGATATGTGTGATGTCCTTAGGTTAGTTATGTTTAACTAGTTCTAAGTTCTAGGGGACTGATGACCTCAGCTGTTTAGCCCCATAGTGCTCAGAGCCATTTGAGCCAGCCCATAGTGCTTAGCCATTTGAACCATTTTTTTTTTGTGCTTTACATGAGCAATACAAAGGGCGGAAATGATTTTTCTATTGATCTCTATTCCAATTTTCTGTACAGGTTCCGGAACTCTTGAAATCGAGGTGATGCAAAACCTTTTTTTGATGTGTGTAGCATCGTCGTCCACCGAATGTTAGCACCTAATCTTTCTTCCTTCGAAAACGCCAAGAATGGAATATGTTTATTTCGAGATGAACGACCTTTTCCTGCTGATACAGCATTCAGTCTTTAAGATGAGTTTCGCAATCCACCGAACGCAGAATTGGCCTCCATTTATCCTGCGGCATAGTGACTAAGAATTTTCGGATTTTTGAGTTGACTTGACTCGCAAATGATGCTCCCATTTATCCGAGATATAAGGTATGCCCAACTGAAAAGGAGACCTTCGCTATAGCGGCGTTGTATGTAATGCCAGTGAATCATGAATGCACAGACGGTGTGGTTGTATTGCCAGCTGCACTAGCGGATTTAACAGTCTCGCAAGGAATTCCTCGTTTCTAGAAAGCTGTTTCCGTAATTCGTTGCATGATGGATTCCTCCCAGTCAGCATTAAGGGAGGTTATTCAGTTTCTTTGCGCAGAAGAGCAGCACGTTTCACAAATTTATCGCAAGATGAAAGAGGTGTACGGACAGCAGTGTCTTGCACGATGCACAGTATTTCGGTGATTTCAGCGTTATGTGTGACGAAAAAGTCTCTCGAGCTGCATCAGAAATTTCGAGTGGAGGTCCTGGAACATCCTCCTTACAGACCTGATATCTCCCCACGGACTCGTATATCTTCGACCTCTTACGACAATGTCTGAAAGGTTAGATGTTCACCTCTGACAAGGAAGTGCTGGACACCGTGGGAAACTGAATGTGTCAGCAGCCCAGGAGTTTCGCTGAAACCAACAAGCCAATCCCCTCCTGCACGCTGGAATGGGTGTATGAGTTCACTGGCAGTTACAGGGAAATCACGGGAAACCTAAATCAGGAGGGCCGGACGCGGGTTTGAACCGTCGTCTTCCCGAATACGAGTACAGTGTGCTGAAAAATATTTCCATAGACTCCTGCGACCGGGCAAAAAACAACTGCAGACACCACAGCCCCTCCATCGATTGTTACTGTCATTTCAACATATTCGGACAAATATATTTTGACAAGCACCAGCTCACGAGCTGTTACAGATTCTAACAAGACGGAAATATGAACACATCAGTAGCTGGAATGGAATGTAGTCGAATAAAATCAGGAGATTAGGAAATGTGACACTAAAAGTAGTTTTGATATTTGGGTAGCAAAATAACCGAATTTGTTAACATCTAAGCATTTTATGTATTATTTAAAGTCTTTCTGCAGCGTTGTCCTGTCTGTATGTGAACGCCTATCTAAAAAATAACTACTATAGAGATTTTGATACAGTTTTCACTAAAGACTGATTCAACCGACATATCTGCAACGTTATGGAATAGTGGTAAGGAAGGCTGGAGGTGCAATTCTTTGTTATCTGTTCTACCTCCACACATTTCGCGTTTAGGTGCAGGTTGAGACCACTAAAATCTTCCTTTCCCACGCCATTTTGCTTATTTCCTCAAAACAGACATATGAAAACTGCAACCAGTGAAATTTGCACACAAACAGAAATCAGCGAAATTTTCGCCCAGTTTTCCTTGAAACTACATGCTAGCTACGTCACGGCCTGCCTGTACACCGAGTCCCCGTCCACCAATGATCCGGTGCTCCGCCCAGCGTCCAATGTCCTTGAGTGCGAGGACGCAAGTTCAAGCTTTAGTAAGGCTCATTTGTAAGTGTTAATACAGAAAAAACATTAGCTCCTAATGACTCACCTTGTGCGTCAGCAGGAAGACAAAAAATGAGTGTCCAGGAGGTACAGAGGCCAATATTCTATGGGATGTATGTATTACACTTCAAACGTGGACGTCGTCGACATTCAAGAAATATTCAAAACAAACAATTAACTTGGACCATGAACACGATGAAAAATGGAGCGCAATAGTGATTTGCACCATCAAGATCGAAGGCGAACTCCTTGGCCGTTACAAACCGTGTAGGACGTGCAGCTAAGTGTCCTCTCCTAAAGATTGCATAGAGAATCATATTGCTGTAACGGGATGATGAGAACTAAAGGAATACGATGACATGCAACCGAATGCAAACCATTTTTCGTGGAGCTTATAGTGAAACTATCTATACTCTGAGGCGTAACTGCAGACAGTGCGATAGTATGTTTTATAGACACGGAAAAACCATCTATCTAGAGACTGAATTTGTCCAGTGTTTCCAGGTGGTATGAGCTGCAATTTCACACACTTCCCAGGAGGGATAGTTTGGTCTAAAGGAGCACAGTTTTTATACGCATACGAGGAATCAAGCAAAAGCAAATTTTGAGCACCTATTCCCCAAGAGCAGTGTTCATACCATAGTTTTAGATCTCTTACGCCTTTTTTCCCACCCTCTAGTGCGGTACGCAAATATTCCGTACTCTCCTTGCAAGATAACGTAGAGCACAACCAACTTCTCGCAGCACAATAAATAACTTTCCAGCCAATTTACCTCCCAGATTAACAGTCGGCATAATTGTATTCGAATGCGTTAAGGCAGTGATGTTAGTTGCTCTTGATACAACTCTCTTAATACCTTAAATTTCCATGGTTCCTTTCATTGGAATTTCCTCTTCAAATCCCGATGGTTGAAGTTATAAACAAATTCCTTATTGATCGACGGAATAAGTTTGTTAATCTCATCTACAAATTTTTCGGACTAGTCTGCAGTTCTACTGTGCGTCGTCAAGTTGACGCTTTGTTTGAAATTTCGTAACCTTACGTCTTCCTATTCTCTAGCACTGTCTGAAGTTGAAGTTGTGCAACCATCCACTGCTTCCCTTGAAATCACTGTAATCTATCGCCTGCAATTTGATGTGCATAACTCAGTAGATGACTATCATGCACATCCAGTAAATTGTATCGAGCATCCTTGAAAACGCAAACACCAGTTTTTGTAACAAGTGCGCCTTGTCCTCCTTTGACAATCCCTTTAGTTTTTCGTAGGCGCTAAACTCTCATATGGCTGCGGACTTATTCGAGTATTTTCATTATTGTGTTTTTACTATGCTGCGAATGATCTTGTAGGTACGTAATTATGTTTAGTACTTAATCCTTGGGTAGTGATTATATTCTTCTACGTTTCTCTAGAGAGGGATTTGTGGCCCCCTTGTTCGATGATGATGATAAACTGCATGGCCCGACACCTGTTTAAATTCCACCTTCACATGTTATATGCGCGTATGTCGTCATTGTACTCCTCATGTGCAGTGTTCGAACTGTCGAGCGTATACTACACCGCACATTCCACTAACGCATCTTGCAGAAACGCTAATATTTCATCTGCCACTTCTTTCTCACTCTGCAAAATTCTTGGGATCCTTTATGACGACATGCCAATAATGCAATGTTTGCTTTGATTATAGTTGCCATTGCTTTGCTTTGTATCAACCGCACTGGCGCTGAAGCGCTGTTGTGGGTTACTCGTCGACCAAATAGTTCATCTACGCTGTGCTCTCCACTGGATACCTCCAGTCCCGCCGACTATTGTCACTAGCAGCGAATATTATCGTTGCATGGTAGATAATACGTAGGGCGTCGAATGCCGAAAACATCACTGGCCTTTTGCGACCTCGCACTCATTGGGTTCCATGTGAGCCGCGTCTGTCGTGTATTGCAAATGACTAGAAAGCGTAAACAAAACATCTTCCTGTCGAAAGAAGAGCAAGAGCGCCACCAATTGTCGACTTAACGTTCTACGATATGCCTTCTTACATACGCATACGTCGTTCGTTCTAGTGGTTTTAACTTCTAAATCTTTATTTTCCTTCTTTTATTGTGAGTACTATGTCGCAATATGACAATACGCATCGTCGCCTTGTAACGTTCGTTATTTTGTTACGAATATTCTGTCCTGATAAAGTATATCTTACTCGGTATAAAGTTTTATAATTCTCATGTTTCTCCACTCGGCAACAAAGACAATGATGTGCAGAATTATATAGGAGTGTTATATCCTGCATTGCTGTGAAGATGAGTGACAGATACATTAGTGTCGGTGTTGGCGGGAAACAGCTGAAGTCGCTAAAACTGAAGAAAGCTTCAGACCCGATGGACCCTCACATAGCTTCCATACAAAACTTCTGGCTGACTTAGCCTCTCTTTCAATCATAATCTACAATACATTCATTGGACGAAAACCGGTGCCCATTCATTGGAAAAAAGCACAGGCCACACCGATCGACAAGAAGGGTATCGGAAGTGAACTATAAAGCTAATGTCCAATATCCTTGAGCTACACTTGTTGTAGATTGTTACAGCATATCATGATCTCTAACCTAATGTTGTCTCTAACGTGCCAAATAGTGTGGATTCAGAGAAAATCAACCATGTCAAACCCAAGTGACAGTTTTATCAGGTGACATCCCGAAAACTATGGATCAAGGCAGTCCCGCAGATGCAGTATTTATTTCCGAAAATTTCGAAAGTACGGTCGTCTGAAAATTAAACGATATTTGTGACTGGGCTGAGAATTAATTGGTAGAAAGGACGCAGCATGTTATATGGGAT
Source organism: Schistocerca serialis cubense (assembly GCF_023864345.2). Taxonomy (NCBI): domain Eukaryota; kingdom Metazoa; phylum Arthropoda; class Insecta; order Orthoptera; family Acrididae; genus Schistocerca; species Schistocerca serialis. Next base: position 372,855,051 of record NC_064643.1, on the reverse strand, counting down.
GGAGAGTCCGCCGACGGATGTCGAATCAAGTTGGAGTATACCCCAGGGAAGTCTGTTGGGTCTTTTATTGTTAACGTTGTGTATCAGTGATCTCGCAGAGAATGTTTCAGTAACCTCAGACTTTTCGCAGATTATGTATTTATCTATAATGAGATACTATCTGAAAAAAACTGCACAACTTTTCAGTTAGGTCTTGATAAGAGTGAAAAAATTGTCAACGTGCTTTAAATTTAAAGAAATGTAAAATTGTCGATTTAAACAGCGTAGTATCCTGTGACTACAATATCAACAAGTCTTAACTGGAATCGGACAACTCCTACAAATCCCTGAGCGTAAAATTTCGTGGGGACATGAAATGGAACAATCACATGGGCTCAGTAGTAGGAAAAGCGGGTGGCAGACGTCGGTTCATTGGTAAAATACTAGGGAAATGGAATCGTATACAAGAGAGTTTGCTTACAAAACATTTGTGTAACCCTCCTAGGACTAATAGGAGATAGCGAGCGTAATCAGAGAAGGACATTACACATCTTTGTCTGACACATGGCAGTGTGTGATGGAGGTGCTGAAGAAACTGAACAGGCAGATACTTGAAGATCGGGGCAAACTGCACCGAGGAAGTCTACTTAGTAGTTTGTACAACTAGCTTTAGATGATGGGCCGGCCAGAGTGGCCGAGCGGTTCTAGGCGCTACAGTCTGGAACAGCGCGACCGCTACGGTCGCAGGTTCGAATCCTGCCTCGGGCATGGATGTGTGTGATGTCCTTAGGTTAGTTAGGTTTAAGTAGTTCTAAGTTCTAGGGGAGAAGTTAAGTCCCATAGTGCTCAGAGCCATTTGAACCATTTTTTTTAAATTATGAATTTAGGGACAGCCTACCTATCAATAGCGTAGGGATTGCAAAGGCAAGATTAGTTTAACTACAGCGGTCACTGAAGCGTTTTAGAAATCACTGGTCCTGCACTCCTAACATAATTCGAACTGGAAGATATGCTAATAAATAGTATAATGGAAAGTACCCTCTGCCATCTGCTTCAGTGGTTTGCAAAATATCGGTCTAGATGCACACATAGTGCTGGGATTGGCAGAAACAGCTACGTATATTTCATGTCACTTCTATACATTCATAATGACCTTGTAGTGAGTGTGCCAGTACAATTTACGTATATTACTTGGGCCATATTCTGATCCATGTGTATAACCATATTTTACTTAAAAAGTATGCCTTATCTAGTAGAAGAGATAAATTTAAAATCCATGTTTGTAATTCCGTTTTATTGTTTCCCACCTTGTTTTCTGAAGATCTGGTCGCAAGTAATGTATCATTGTATCTGACAGAAAATAAAAAATTACAACTACTTCTGACTGTAAAAGTCTAGGGATTACACTGCCGGCCGCTGTGACAACGGTTCTAGGCACTTCAGTCCGCAACTGCACTGCTGCTACGGTCGCAGGTTCGAATCCTGCCTCGGGCATGGATGTGTGTGATGTCCTTAGGTTAGTTAGGTTTAAGTAGTTCTAAGTCTAGAGGACTGATGGCCTCAGATGTTAAGTCCCATAGTGTTTAAGCCATTTTTAGCGATTACACTTGTTCTAGCGTCCTCTTCATCAGCACACCACTTAATGGCTCTCGGCACTTCTACCTGACGGGCAAGTTGCGGAGTTGGGGCGGAGGGATTAGTGGATTCTTCCTAGGCCTTTTCTGGGTGCAGCTTTCACTGGGCACGGATTTCTCTGTGTGCAGTTTTCAGAACACTTTCAAAATCATTGCGCTTGTCACGCAAAAGAATCTTCTCTCAATATCAGAGGTTTACTTCGCGTCCCCCACTACATAGTGTTGTATCCTCCTGTGGCGATTATTAGCGTCAGCAAGCAATAACACAGCGTTATCTCGTGTTCTCTTCCGTGAAACCACTTGTTCACAGAGACAAGCGAGTAATAGAGAACACTGGCGATTTTTTTTGCAAATGCGCATTGTCTTATTCCCTCGTGTCCGCTTCCATTCGTTCTGGTTTAAAGAGGGAGTAAGAGCGGCTTGGAGTGGGCAGATCCGTCGAGTGCTGCAGGCCGGGGCGGGTGCAACAGTTTGGAGTGCGGAGGATCGAAGCCCTGAGAAGTGAGTCAGCGGCAGGTAGCAGGGCGCCGGCGTTCCTGTGCGCTGAGTCACGCCCGCGGCGGCCGCCTTCCACGAACGCCTCGCCCGCCGCTCCTCAATGGGCGTAGTAAGCGAGTTTCACAACCGCACCAGCCAGTTCATTCACGAGTCGGGCCGACGGGGTTCGGGGTGAGTCACGCCGGCTCGAGGGATAGCCCGTCCTCTGTACCTGCCGCCTACGCGAACACACACACTGCCGCGCAATCCCACGCGACGCCTCTTCGCAAAGTGAGGGGCCCTCCGGGTGACGATGTCACCGACTACAGTTCGATGCACAGCTGTGACAGTTTCGTTCGATAGGAAGTGGAGTTGCCCGCTTACTTATTACTGCCCTCCGTAGACGAAAGTAAAGGGAATGAAAATTAGGGCATAATGTCCAGTCGACGACTAGGTCATTAGCGCCGGAGCACAAGTTTGGATAGGAAATATGTGGGGGGACGGGGAATGTTTGTGGCAATCGTGCGGACTGACACTACAGGGTGTACACGACCCGGGAGATCCGGGAAAAACCCGGGAATTTTTTCATCCGGGAGAAAACCGGGAAAAACCCTGGAATTGTTTAGAATTACGAGAATTTTTTTGTTTTGTTTTAGTTTTCAGTTAAATTTTTGTGCTTTTGATTGGTAAGAACCGATACTCTATAAAGGATATTACTGTATCCCGCTACTGCAGAATAATACTGCAGCAACAAAACATGAACGACAAAAAACGAAATTAAGGAAATGCGCCACATACAACAAAACACAGCGCTCATATAAGTGTCTGCCAACAGCAAAGTTTGTCAAAGGCTTTAGGAAGACTGTGTCCTGACGTGACAACTGTTTAAATTAGATTCGTTTGGGCAGTTGGAGGCGGGCTCTTGCACATGTGCAGTTGAGTCGCGTATGAGTAGTGCCTTCTGCCGCTTCTGGTTACAGAGGCGTGGCTGCGCGCCACTACCTAATATTGCCCCGGTTCGGAAATACAGTAAATCCGGGGCTGATGCATAGAGCAGTCTGAGTTGTGGTGGGGAGGTGTGTCGTTTCGACGTGACCTGGGTATACGTTCAGCGATTTTATTGTTTCCTCTTCGTTTATTGCTCTCACGTTAAATGAAAACAAAACGGATTTTCGTGACCGGGAGCTATCAGATGAATTAAAATACGTTCGCATAATTACGGAAGGCTAAAATATGTTATTAGTTTCAGATTTTATTTCCTACTTTAATGACAGTCAAGCATTAATCAGCTTGCAGAACAATGAAGTTATTTTTGAAGGTTTGCTAAAGAGATTTGGCTTTTATTAATATTTTCTGCTGAGGCAGTCAATTTATTTGAAACGAAGTGTTTAGTTTCACACTATTGGCTAGTTTCAACTGTTTGTTGTATTTCAAGTACAGTTATGGCATTATACCATAATAAAGAACCGAACATGAGGTAATACGGTACTGGTGCTCCAAGAAAATTTACATCCGAATCTGGACAAACGAATGTGCACTTTCAGCCGAATTATGCATTTTAATATGCTTCACGAAATTCCGATGCTCCTGAAGTATCGTCTGACGTCTTGTATCTTTTATGACATAATGTACGATCTTTTAATGTTTTACATATACGAACATACGGGGTTACTGTGGCATCGTAGATGCGCAAGCGCGGTGACGCCTTTTATCTGGCGCCCTCTTTCAACTACTGAAACGAACATATTTCAACAGGTCGCGGGAAAACATTGCGAATGGTGGTTTGAAAAGCGTTACATTCAAAGCAAATTTCCTTTTACGCAAGATGAACTATGTGTGAGAATGTACGATGAATTTCTTAAATCACAAAGCGTTTGACTCTCATTTAAAATTCAACTCTTTGAGGAGGACCGTTTAGAAGTATTTCGAGCCCAGAAAATCATACATTTAGGTCGTTATTAAAAATTTTACTGGCACATTTGTGTGATGTGTCTTAAAGTTTAAGACGCGCAAAGCAGATCAACATTATACGTGCAAGTTTAGCTTCTCTTGCAGCTTATTAATCTTCGAGACCAATATTATATTTGAATGCTATGTATATTAATTTAAACCATTAACTTTTCTTATTTGTATGTTTGCGCTAGTTAAGAGTGATGTTGCTATTGGCTGACTACATGACATGTCGTGTGCTGTCATCAGATGGCGAGATCATGTGACATGAGCTATGACTGGCTTACAAAAGCGCAGCGCTATCTCGATTTCACTGCTTCGGAAAGTAACATGCGGTGTTTGGTGGAATCTGAATTTATACCTTCGTAATACGAACATATGCAGCGTACATGTTGCTGCACGTGAAAGGTCTTTCAAAACGTTATTTCCGTCCCCCCCCCCCCTCCCCCGAGTTTCGTTTTCTAAAGTGCCAGGAAATTCTACGTCCGTGTATGAAATCATAAACAATTAATGGATTGATGAGTTTTACAGTGGCAAGGAAGCGTATAGTGTCACTTAACACGGAAAAAATGTATTTTGACCAGGGAGAAACTATTTTTAACCGTGAAATCCAGGAAAAATCCGCCAATTTTTTTTCCTTGTCCATGTACACACCCTGCACTTGTTCGGAGATGGATCTTGTTGACATTTCTGCGGAGCCCGAGATACTTCAGTGGGTAGTAACTACCCTAGGCTACGGTAGACTATCACAATTAAGTGTGGACTACGCCAGTTTTCCTAATAGTGTCAGCTAAGGCCGTTCCCGCGTTACCTGTTCGTTAGGTATGTTGCATACCTGTCGCATGCTACCTCATACCTATCGCTTTCTTGCGCATTCAGTCAGTGTCTTACTAGAGGCCCGTAAAAAGTGGAAGCGGTGAACATTGTAGAAACTGAGTGAGGGTATATAAGCGGTCTCGTAACCTATGGAACATTTTTGTCCTACATTGTCTTCCTCCGATCTGTTACTCGAAAATAAACAGTATTTTTAGCAAAACTGAAATTGTCAGTGTTTAACTCAGGTTTTATTCGAAAATTGTTAATGTATAACGTGAAATAGAGGGATGTTACAGAAAAACAAAAAATTAAAGACGAACACCGTCATCATATAGTGTTAGAAATCACAATTTCCTAAAAAAAGGTAAAATAAAAGAAACTCCCAAAAAATTGTATCAATCTTCACTTCAATAATGCGTCGAATTTACATAAAACAAGTTTCTGTTATTCATAAACGCAGAAGTTACGCAAGCAACCATTTGGTTGAATACAATTCATATTCTTAAGAAAATAGAATACACAATCGACTAGCACTGAATGAAGTGCGGTTCTAGTTATGCACAAGGGAAAAAATTAAAAAGCCGAACAAGGAGCAGCTATGGCTCCCAATTTCTCTCTTACGCATTAATTTCTGTTTCTTTCCCTACCAGTGCTAGCAATACTACCAGTAATACTGCCGTTTACTATGTGCCTTATGTACGAGACCAAAACACCGAATCGTGCTACCGCTACGTACTATTGGGTAAGGTCGAAAAGGCAGAGCACCATGGGCACCAATTTGACCTATAAAATTTTAAATTTTGATGGAAAAAGGAGAAACGAATCAGCAGTTAATACATACGAGACTACTGCAAACGTGTTAGAAAGACTCCAAACTGACGGCAGCTTAATATCATTTGTAACTTATGTGGTTTACGCACAAAAATTACAGAGAAGAAGAAAACGTCACCACAGGGAATTGTGTAAGTACTGAAAATAGTCTGATGAACGTAACCGTCATACTCATTGGTGATACTGTAAATAGTTTTAATAGGGCACAAGAAGGGACTACTTTCTCGTGGTGTTCCGCGCAGACTACAAAAAGTAGGCTACATGTCTTTTTCGAATTGTGAAATATCCGCAAATGAGGACCAAAAAGATTAGCTCAAAGGCTCTGCCTTTTCTAGGAAATCATCGTGGCATTCCCACTGACAGAATCTTAGAATCAAAATCTGTATGGGTGGACATTGAATACAAAACGCAGCAAATGACATGCAATTGCATCCATTCATTTCCCCCTCTCACAAATATCTCTTGTTTTAACAAATAAAAGACATGTATTATAGATTGTTACCCTTGCTGGATTTCAGAACTACGTAACTTTTGATATAATGAAGCTTGACAAAAAGAGTCACAGTTTTATAACAACTTATTTTGCCGTTACCCTAGCAATATCCTTGCTACATCCTGGGCGCAACAAATCTGCAACACTGAAGTCCTTCTAAATTTGCATACCTAACCGCCGTCTGAAGATGAGTAAATCAGTCTGAAATTCGTAAAGACAAAATAAATGATCGTAAAGCACAGCATTGTATAATTGTCAATAATGCATCGTGACAAAACCAGAAAAGGGAATCGATGTGTTTGAAATGCGGTACTACTGAAGGTTATTGAAAATTGGGTTGGTTGATGGGGGGACTGAAGAGGCTCTCCATAGAATCGGATCGGCCCAGAAAGGAACACTTGGGAAACACTGACGAGGAGGGGGGACGGGATGATAGGGTTTGTATTAAGGCATCAGGGAATATCTTCCATGATACTTGAGGGAGCTGTCAGGAGTAAAAACTTTACGGGGAGACAGAGATCGGAATATACACGACAGCCGGCCGCGGTGGCCGTGCGGTTCTAGGCGCGTCAGTCCGGAACCGCGTGACTGCTACGGCCGCAGGTTCGAATCCTGCCTCGGGCATGGATGTGTGTGATGTGCTTAGGTTAGTTAGGTTTAAGTAGTTCTAAGTTCTAGGGGACTGATGATAGGGTTTGTATTAAGGCATCAGGGAATATCTTCCATGATACTTGAGGGAGCTGTCAGGAGTAAAAACTTTACGGGGAGACAGAGATCGGAATATACACGACAGCCGGCCGCGGTGGCCGTGCGGTTCTAGGCGCGTCAGTCCGGAACCGCGTGACTGCTACGGCCGCAGGTTCGAATCCTGCCTCGGGCATGGATGTGTGTGATGTGCTTAGGTTAGTTAGGTTTAAGTAGTTCTAAGTTCTAGGGGACTGATGACCTCAGATGTTAAGTCCCATAGTGCTCAGAGCCATTTGAACCATTTATACACGACACATAATTGAGGACGTTGTTTGCAAGTACTATTCTAATGAAGTGGCGGTGCAGGAGTGGAATTCTTGGCGGACCGCATCAGACTAAATCAGGTGAATGATGACACAAAAAAACTAGATGATTCGAAAACATTCGTTAAAACTCGGGAAAAAACGGTTCTCCGAAATAACTACTGGCGAACACCGTGATAGTTCCCTTTCATTGTCCAGTATCAAGTTTTTTTTTTTTTTTTTTAAGAAGTAAATTATCATCCTGGTTTTTCATGATAATAATAATTACTTAGGGGGCCAACAAACATAAATAATACTGAGAGTGTAACTTAATATCCTTTACAGACTTTGAGGACAGGTCCCTTACACCAAGCCAAGAAAAAAAAGTCCAGTAAACAGGATCTCTAAAATGCAGACCTTAAGAGTTATGGGCACTTGTTCATTTCGATACTGTGAAACACATCTCTTCTACTGCGAATTCTTTGCTTTCCCTACTTTGGGAGGAGGCAGTATCGACCAAAACAAGAAAAAAAATCCAGTAAATGAGGGATCTTAAATGCATACCCTAAGAGCTATGAACAAATGTTCATAGATCTAAGGTAATGAATTTTAGAACTCACGTTTACCGCACTTTTTGTCTTTTTTTGGCTGCAAGGAACTTGTCTTCAAAGTCTACAAAGGCAATTTAGTTATCCCTGTATACAAGGCAGGAGCACTATCCCTTTGATGTACAAACCATCTTTCACTCACTTCGTCGAAGTGTAACATACTGATCAGAAAGTAATGAGACTGAGTGCTTCTACCAGCTAGGTGATTTTGACCCCGTTATTGAGAGGTGAGAGAGTGAGTGAACGTGGGTCGTACTTCGCAACCGGAAGGGAAGCTGGGTGAAGTCGCTCGCTCACAATCCGGCTCCGCAGAGTGACCGTGATTTACGTGCCAGTATTGTGAGGCCCCCCATTAACCGCGTGATTGGGTTTAACGAACGTTAGAGCGGTGAGGTGCCAGACACAGAAGTAACTGGGTTAGCTCCTACTGCAGAAAGAAATTTTTGTCTACTCTATTTGTTCAACAAGAGGAGAAAAAGTGATAACCGGTAGTGTAAAATTCCAGGTCGGCAGACTGCACGTTGACGTCACAGCTTCACCACAACTGCACGTTGAGTAAGGGCTACTGTTGGTGGCGTTCCATCACTCTGATTGAGGCGTAAAATTCGGCGACCGCTTTCGTAATAATGATGATGATAATGATTTGTGGGTTACGGCGCTAAACAGCCAGGTCATCAGCGACCAGTCGTTTTCGTGCTATTTGAGAGTAGTAGGCTATATGCCGCCGGCCCCCCCCCCCGCGCACACACACACACACACACACACACACACACACACACACACACACACACACAAGAAAAGCGCGTCACTAAACGCTATAAGGCAGCACGAGGAAGTGTACGGCACTTATTCTCCTGGCCAGGCCGACACTACTGAAGAACATTTTTTGTATCACTAAGCTTTAAAGCGGCTACCTTAGAGTCAAAACTCACCACATGAACGTGCGTAGAGACCTCAGGAAAATTAGTATTGTAAAAACGGACGCGTTACGATTTACGAGTAACGTGAGAAAATACTATGTTCTTAGACAGCTACCTGTCACAAAATCTGTGAAATATTTAAATCCTGATAAATATCCATAACAGGGTGAGTTAAGTATCTCACCGGTATTATGGTTCGTAGCTATTTCACAACTAACATTTCATTACACGCCTGACCACCCACGAAAACGAGTTACGGCATTTAGCCTTGAACAAATGGCTTTGTTCTCCTGCGGCTAGGTCACTTCGAACGGAACAGGTGCTTTTTCCTATTGTCGAAACCCGACAGACTAGTATCGACTGACAGCTGCTACCACTTTACGCTGTTCTGGCTAGAAGGTTTACCAGTTACTGATTTTATTTGGTAAATCTTTTTCTTTCAGTTTTCCTATTTTTTCTCGAGCATGTTGTTTTGTCAAGTAGTGCACTTATAAGAACTCTCCGCAGCTGATGCATCTAATTGCAGAATACAAGACCTACGCATAATATTAACATTGCCCTTTGGAAAATCTCTTGTTCTATTACCAAAGAGCTTGGTATATGACTGAAATGAGCTGGGTTGTTGTAATGTGACGGATCCTAGCCTACTTTAACTCTTGTAGTAGCAAATGGCGAAAAAGTAGAGGTGTAAAGCACAAACTTTTGTGGATCAGCATTTAGTCGTATACGTACTCTTGTAAGTTCAGTGTTATTTTTATTTACATTCACAGTTGAAGTTCGTCGTTTTCATTCATTTCATGAGACGCGGTTAAGGGTTGTAATAATAATAGTAATAATAACAGTGTCTGTATGCCGTAGAAGCGATTCATCTACCCTCACAGTCACTTTACCAGAAGTTCTTGAACCTTAATCGACAGGGCGAAAGTGTTTCCATCCACGTATCCCTCTAACTTGTGAGAAATTTGGGTTGTGCGGTGGATGAGCCACAACGTCGAAGTCTGGGACTACTATAATTCCTTTTACAGAAATGTGTTCTTAAAGCAACAACACAACGAGAAGTTTTCTTTGACCCCCTGTCCCCCCTCCCATAAACAAAAGGCTGTCACGTTTATAGTGCGAAGATGAAGTTTCTATTTTGTTTTATTTTACTTAATTAAGCGGAGTCCGTAACGCTCTTCCAGTGATTATCGGCTCTTGTGCACCCAATGCTCATCGCCTATCGCAGTGTAGTTCATACCCTGGTCTTCTCCTTACATTACGGAACTAACTTCATAGGTTCTGAACTTTCTTTTCATACCGGGATATAATGAATTTTGATACGCTGTAGCGACATCAGAAGAAATGCAGTATCGCCAAAAATTAAAAAATAGATTTTCTTTCTTTAGGATATACTATAATCGAAGTTAGCCACCTCCAGTACCTGTATCGTCTAATAATGTTGATGACTTTCTGAGGTAAATAAACATTTTCCACGACAACGTTCAGGTTTTGAGCGGTACATAATGCTGCAGCTTTCACCTTCCCACACTCGCCGTCTGCTTCAGTGAACAACCTTTGCGTTCACAATGAACACTTTACGACATCTTTAATTTTCTTCGAGTTTTTCGCAGATCAAGAGCGCAAATAAATGAAGTAGACGTAGCTCTAAAACGCGAACGTAGTCGTTCAAAATTACATTTTAACTAGAGAACGCATCGAAAGTCACTAAAGTGAGGAGATATGGTTGACAAATTGAATTTATAAATTGCTTCTATTGAAACTCTAAATAAATTACTTTGTAGGTGCCAAGCTGTCTGTTGCATGTTATTTAGGCGTATATACGTTAATGCATTTACTGTAACCACACAAAAATCAGTACTGCAAGAAAGATTGCTTTCTGCTAACAGCATCGTTCACTCATTTCTGGAAAATAAATGCGATAATTTAAAATTTTACCTAAACCACAATACACAGTAAACCAGTATAACACTTGATTACATTTTATGCTGTATTTATCAGTCCTGTGAATCGAAATCAAACATGGTCTGACTTTTCACAAAATTTTATGAAGCTTCGTCTTGTGAGCTACAATTCACGGAAACTTATACGTCACTAATTTGCCATGAGATTTTGAAACCTTTCGAAGTTTTACACACAAGAAATTTCTCTGTTAAGCGTTATACTGGTCAAAGGAAAATTTTATTGAGTTATAAATTGGGTAACAACAATCATACAAATGTTTAGAAGCACGTCACACCAACTGGGAAATCGTTACGGAGCAAACGTCTTCACAGCACTAGTTTATGAGTGTATCCCCGACTTCTTTACCGAATATCATGGTTTCAATTAGATGTAGTTTTTCATTATTTGATTAAGAAATGGATGCACAATGGTCACACAGTTTGAGATTAATGAAGTCTCTCTAAAACGCCTGACACGAAGAGCTTTGTAGACAACTCAGTAATTTTGGGATTATCTACGTACATCTCCAAAACTGATACGAATTGCTTGTGAATGCAGCAAAGAAGTACCACTCAAATATCTGAAGAAAAGTATGACAACTCAATGGAATGAACAAAACTAAAAAAAGTAAAAAAAAATGTGAATTGTTTTATTTTTGATACATTGAAAGAAGTAATCAGTGAGATGTTACCAAAGTTTTATTATCTGTGCAGAACAAAGTATCAGCAGCATCAGGAGAAAAACAAAGCACAAATCATACGAGTGTAGGGGGCTTTTGACATCTCTTGATAGATATAAATTTTGGGTTTTCAGTAAACAACAGATTAATACTTGCTAATGGAATGCAAGACACAAGAACAGAAGATATTTTACTTCAATAAAGAAATAATAAAATGGAGGAAAGGTTCAAATGTGTGTGAAATCTTATGGGACTTAACTGGTAAGGTCATCAGTCCCTAAGCTTACACACTACTTTAACCTAAATTATCCTAAGGACAAACACACACACCCATGCCCGAGGGAGGACTCGAAACTCCACCGGGACCAGCTGCACAGTCCATGACTGTAGCGCCTTAGACCACTCGGCTAATCCCGCGCGGCGAAAATGGAGGAAGAAGTGGAAAAAGAAATAAAGCATTGTATGATAGATACTGTGGAACAACGAAGGGAAATAAGAGAAACTGGGCGACAAAAGAGTGATGACTGGGTCGAGATACGTGAGGGCAGAAATGTTGAATTTGATTTCATTTTTCATGTGCTGATGGTGATTGTTGTTTATTAACAGCTACGTTGCTGATCGTATCTACAAAACTGCAAACAGCACCATTTAGGGCATTTTTGTGTTTAACGCTTAAATTTCTTTCATATAATACATTCAGCAACTGAAGTATTTTTCGTAAATAGCAAAAGACTAGAGCACCGAATAAATTGTAATAAGAACTAAAGACATTATTTGGAAGCATAATCAGTCACTTCAGTCGTAAAAGCGTGTTTAGGAGCTGCATCTGGATGAATGCTTCAAATCCTTATCAGAAACTCAGTGTACTAAGTTGCTCCTATTCAAGGTCTGTGGTAAAAGCAAAAGAAGTCTCCATGCACTACTCTTCTGTGATAACATGTAATCACGGCAGCGTACAATCTCTCTGTCGCTTTGAGACCGCTCAGACAGGTAAAACAGTGAAAGTCAAGAGCCAGCGATAAACTGTGCCATTAGCAGTGGTATCTGGAAGAGCAGTTCTAGGAATTCTCAGCGCAACGGGAAGTTCCGAAGGCAGCTAAGACCGTTACATAAGGCACTTGACTGGTACTTGCCGGTTTCCTCGTCTCGTAAACAGTGGCAGAGGTTGCGTTACTGCTTCCGGCAAGTCGGTAGCTTAAATATTTTCGTAGATGGTGGTTTAATCACGTAGTTTCCCATTGACAGACCTACTGATGAACCTGACATCTGCTTTTCTCTATATTTCCATTCACAAACCCCAGCAGACTAGCTACCGTGAATGAGGGGAATGGGTCACAGGCGGATAACTCTGCATGTGCAAGGTTTTTCCAGGATCCTGATTCATTAAAGTAACGGCTAATTGCTTTAACCCAAAGTAACACAAAGCAGTGGAATCATTAAGATCTGGCACGACCATGTAGCGAAGAACTGTTGACTTGCATTTATTGTCCATTATCTTCGACAGTTTCTGGCATCATGGCTCAAAACTCTCTGGGGAAAGAATATGGTACAATCATAAACGACAAGATGGCTGCATTCAGAAAACTGGTCTTTTATTACATTCTAACGGATATGCCACAGGAAAGAACAAAGACAAACTGATTTGCATCATTCCCATATATAGACAGAAAGGAGGGATGGATCACGTTGATTTAGCATGGGAATTTAGCACAACAAGCCTCTTCATACCATCGGGAGGATTGTCTACTAGGACGAATCTACGGTCATGAACTCATATGGGGACTATAAACGGGTGGAAGTCAACAAATGTGGACCCATCATCCCAAACGACAGTAAATTTTAGAGGGCCTCAGTTTTTAATTTGTATATGACCATTGGGGTACAAGCGACTCGTAGCCCCAATATCTTTCCAACCACATAGGTTACAGAGGAAAATCAGTGGTCAGCAGCCACCTGGAGTCCGATACCATGACAAGAACAATCATAGAACCCGTTCAGCATTGATTTTAAAGCAAACATAATTAGCATAATGAGACATCTGAGGATTATGATAAAGAACTTCTACAAAATTAGCCAACAACTTTGCATCAATCACGCAGTTTATTACGGGGCCGCGCAACAACAGCAACTCGTGATTCTATGTTCAGCTAGAAAGGGAAGTACAATGAACCATTCCCTACACCCGAGGCATCAGAAACGAATGTGTACACTGGCTATTTGTCTCAGAGTTTCTCTAACAAAAATTTCACCAACCTCTTTACGGAAGGGTGATAGCTGGCCGACCCCTCTTCATCACAGACTAGCACTTGCAACCTGCGTCCTCAATTATTTGCTGGATGTATTCCAGTCTCTGCCTTCCTTTAAACTTCTTACCATCTACACCACTCCCCAGTAACGTGGAAGTTGTACGCGATGTATTAAGAGATGTCCTACCATTCTGTCCCTTCTTCTTGCCAGTGTTTTCCATATACTCCTTTCCTCGCCGATTTTGCGGAGAACCACCTCATTCCTTCCCTTATCAGTCCAGTTAATTTTCAACATTCTTCTATAGCACCACGTCTCAAATCCTTCGATTCTCTTCTGTTCCAGTTTCCCGCAGTCCATGTTTCACTACCGTACAATGACGTGCTCCAAACGGTGCATTTCAGACATTTTTTCCTCAAATTAAGGCCTCTGCCTGATACTTGTAGACTTCCGTTGGTCAGGAATGCCCTTTTAGCCAGTGCTAGTCTGCTTCTTATGCCCTCCTTGCTCCATGCGTCATGTTTTTTTTGCTGCCTTAGTAGCAGAATTCCTTAACCTCGTCTTCTTCGTGATCAACAATCCTGATGTTAAGTTTCTAGCTGTTCTCATTTCAGCTGCTTCTCATTACTTGTTAAAAAGTGTGAGCCATTGAGCCAACGAAGAGAGTTGAAGTATGGGCCGCCGTTGCTCCTAGGCTCTCTCCGAGCAACGAAAAGTTGCAGAAAGTTCTAGAAATCTTTGCGCGGGGTTCTACTGAGCCAATCAAAGAGCGAATTTTTAAAAAATGGCGGGAAGCCTGGCTTCTGCCCCTGAGGCTTGTTCCCGCCAGCCAGGCATGAAGGAAAACTAACGAACTTCCTCACGGCTTCCAAACAAAGAAAGAACGGAAATTCCTCTAATGTGTGGCCAAGTCGCCGTATTCGCATCTCAGGTAGATGATTCAACTTGGTATATGAAAGGGACAGACGCTGCTGATTTCTGTAAGAGAAAGGAAAATAAAACAACTTCAACAATCCAGCAGAAAATCCTCCTCCAAACATACATTGCCTAGTCGTAATAAAATAAAACCTGAACAAAATGTCCTCTCCGTGTAATGAATGGCATTTCTCTTTAAATGTGGCTACATGTAAGATGATGCCTAAAACAAAGACAAAGAACCCGGTGGTATCTAATTACAAGACTAGTGGACGTAACATAGTTTAAGTCTTTAGGGACAATGTTGAGAAGCGATAGAAACTGGACGACAACGTAAAATAAAATCTGGGTAAGGGAAGGCGAATGGGACATTTTGAGTTGTTGGGAGGATTCTAGGTGAAACTAATGCACCTGAAAAGGAAATTGCATACAATATGCTAATGTTATTTGAATGCTATAATCATTCAGAATAACAACGACCCGAACCTTATTTTTAACATGGGTGTCGATGTGTCTGCAATAGTTCTCCAGTAGGCATGACAACAGACAGAGCAAATTCAAAGACGCGCTAGCGCTACTATAACCGTGAGAGGTCGGTGTAACGCATAAGGGAGTGTGAAAAAAATGTGCTTAGGGAACTTATGTGATGAATGGCAGCTAGCTCTAAATGTAGAAAAATGAAAGTTAACGCAGCTGAGTAGGAAAAACAAACCTATAATATTAGAGTACAGCATTAGTAGGGTACTGTTTGAGACAGTCACGTAGATTAAATATCTGGGCGAAACGTTGCAAAACAATATGAAATAGAATAAGCATGCAAGGACTGTAGTAGGGAAGGCGAATGGCCGACCGGTTTATTGGGAGAATTTTAGGAACGTGTGGTTCATCTGTATAGGAGACCGTGCATAGGATGCAAGTGCCACTCATTGTTGAGTACTGTTAAAGTGTTTGAGATCTGCACCAGGTCGGATTAAAGGAAGTCATTGAAGCAATTCAGGGGCAGGCTACTAGATTTGATACTAGTAAGTCTGAACAACACACAAGTATTACAGTAATGCTGTGGGAAAGCTGAAACGTCCCCTTTCAACAATTATACATGACTGTGCTTAAACTGACACACAATATTTTGTTAGCGCAACGCAATCTGACTTTCAAAATTCCCTACAAAAGAATGGCCCTGACTAACATTAAACTATACCTTTCACAAATCACTTACCTCACAAAAATCTTCGCTGCTCAAGCTACTGCAATACAGCTAGCGCCACTACTGCCAGCTAAATAAAAGATTCAAACTATGGAAGGCACTAACTACTGATAGGGATAGTTAGCAAATGAAAGATATTAATAGAGAACGAACAATGTATTTACCTTGATATCATCATATATAAATATAGCAGTTCATGACAAATTACAAACCTCCGCCATCTCTCTCCCCACATCCACCACTGCTGGCGGCTCACCTCCAACTGCGCAACGCTACGCGCTGTTCACATCCAGCTGCCGCTGCCCAACACTACAATGGCGAGTATTACAACAATGCAAAGCAGACACAGACTGCCCACAGCACAGCCAGTGATTTTCATACAGAGGTGGCGTTACCAATAAAAAAACCTAAACAGCCTACTTACATAGCACCCATGCTCCCCACAAAAAATTTTACAAATTTTTTTTTGGGCAGTGGCCAATAATGATTTGATAAAATTTTTCATAATTACAATAACAAAGAAATCAAATGCACACACTTATTGATACAATGTTGGTCAAAAGCTAAAATTTTCTCACAGTCCATCATTCATCATAACAGTAATTACAGGTTTTTTTTCACAAAGTCTCATTAGTAAAAGAAATTGCACACAGAAGTAGTGGATTTCCATGCAGTCTTGAAGAAGTAGTGTTGTCCTTCCAACGGAAAGACAGTGCTGACTCTTGACATGCATACAGGTAATGGGCCACAATGGAGCAAACCCACAGCAGAGTCATTCGAAGTTTTGAAGAATATTGGTAGGTAGGTCATCACAGAGCAGACCCACTGTAGTCCTGGTAGAGATTGTGGTATTGGTGGGCCACCAGAGGTGCAGACCCACTGCAGTCCTTGTAGAAATAATGGCATGTTGGGTCATCATAGATGCAGACCCACTGTAGTCCTTGTAGAGATAATGGTACTGGTGGGTCATCAAAGATGCAGACCCACTGTAGTCCTTGGAGAGATAGCCAGCAGCCATCTGTTGTGACTGTGCAGGTGCACAATCACCGTTGAAGAGTCTTGCGGATAATATAGCAAGTCCATAAACCACCACTTGTGCACTCACAAAGTTTTTGAAATTGTCCTTAGAACCAGCAATGCTGTTATCCAGTCCCTTGCTGAATTATTAACACACGTGCAAACACTAACAGTCCCTACTTCTCACATATTGTCCATATACTATGACCAACAGAAACGTGTGCAGTGAAATGTAACTAACAAGTTAATAATGTCATGAACTGGTGACAATTACAATTTTATAACATAAGAATACAATTACAAAGGTACAAAATACATCATTAAAGAACATAGCACTACAGATAACATTAGTAGTACAGGCTTTACAAAAGAATCGAACTAACATATACATCAGTGGAATTATGACATGAGTACATACATAAAAGATCACAATAACTTTTGAAACATCAACTTCACACATGAGCATTAAACAGAACAGAATTAATAATATCTAACATCTTTACAAAGTAAATAACATATTATTAATGCCAATTATATTCGAGGATAACAGTATTCCTTATCATAGTGAATGTAGCTTAATATTAAAAGAAGAAAAAATTCTATGAAACTACACAGAGACAGGAAGAAAACAAATACACAAGGGTACACAAACACATAGTGGGATAACACCAATAGGAAAGGACAGGGTTCGTTTTCAGTGTAACATGTGGTACTGCAGTCCAACCCCAAAACTTCATATATCTTTCCTCTTATTTCATCCTTTGTTTCCACCAAAAAAATTCTATCTAAGCATGCTTTCTGTATTTATATGTTCACACATTTCTTACCTCATTTTTATTTTCCATTATCTTACCTCATCATTTATTTCCAAGAAAATCCTACCTAAACCTGTTTTCTGTACTTTCTTTTGTATAACTTCTGCATGCATTTCTTCCAATTCATCGAAACTCATTCTCTTAGAGGCTACCCCCTCTTAAGCTAACTTAAATCTACTGAGCGCAGATGCTAAACTAAGGGACGAGGCAATGCAGCAGCACAAAATAAGTAACACAAACAACAATGACCAAAAAAATGGAAAATTGCAAAGCAAGCTACAGTAAATCTAAATTAACAGAAAAAATGCAAAATTACAACTAATATGAGCCAATGTGCAGCAACAAAAAAATAAATCTGGCTTAGCAGAGTAACACAAATTAAAGTTCAGTAGCACTATGCCTGGCAAATAGCAGCTTATATCTAAACATGACATAGCTCAAGCAGAAAAAATAGTACACTAAAGAAACAATGCAGATAAGGGAAATGTATAATCACATCTTAATGTCTCACTAATTAAAGTGGTGCACCACAACCACTTATTGTAAAAAAAATATTACCATGTACTTGAAAAGAAAATTATGTGTTACTGTTACTAGCCCCTTCTTATTGTTCTTTCCTTTCCAAGTGCTCCTTTTTTTTAAAGAATGTGGATTACAAAATTATCATTTAATAGATCTGTTGACAGAAAGTGTTCACATTAGCAAATGCATCTAAGTTTATTTTATAAAACTAATGCTGTAACACAGCTGGAAAACAGGTATCAAATGAAATAAGCAATTACGCAAACCAAAGCATAAAAATATCATTCAATAGTCATGTGACATTTCATAAGTTAGTAGAAATTCTCTCAACTCTCGTAGAAAGACGCTTGTCGTAATCAGGTGTGCAGATGTAAAAATATTTCTCGTCATTTCATTAGGCATTTCAGTAAATATCATAAATTACGAGCTCCACATTATGCTTTCAACAAGGAAATGTCAATAGCTGAGGATAATGGCCTTCCCTTTTTTTTTTCTACCTGTGCTTCCGGAAAGGCACACGCTAATGGCTTGTTCTCCAGGTGTCTGACACAGCGGTGTGCCGACGACGCACGTGCAGGTGGTCACTTAACTTTCTTACGGAAATATTTACGACAGCAGTTTCCGCTACAGTGACAGTCTCATATAAAAATTTCACAGGTCGAGAATTTACGTTGCAAATGTGTAGAAACAAAATCCTATGAATATAACAGTGTCCAAAAAAATTTTCGCCAGCATTGTGATACATTCACGCATATACACAAATTTCATAACTCGTAAAGTACGATTCTTGGTTTCCAACAACCTTTTTCACAAATCAGAGTCCCTAATCTCTACTCATTATTTCTTACCTTATTCGTCGACACTTCTTCAGTATTTTATCATAAGAAATACGTAGCATAATCAAACTCCTCATATATGGTATCATCATCTTATTAATCATAAACATACCTCAACAGTATAATACACATCGTCGTCGTAATAATATCATAACATCTTAGTCAACTCTCAAAATCGTCGTAGCTTCCTCCAATAATTTCAAAACCTAAAAAAAATTCTCTGCTCATTTCAATAGTGTCATCTTCCTCAAACGTACTTTAAAATCATGCTCCCTTACCAAATACATCATTCAAAGCTCTCATAGTATCACAATGATTCCGAAAAAATATGAACAGTTTACAAAGTACAGACAAAATACAGTTTCATAAGTATGAAGTTACCCAACTGTGTATTGCGTAAACATGTGTCACTGATGTAGTAAAAAAATGTTTATCTCTCAGTTAAATGATCAGATAGCTGTGTAATTTGTGTGTTAGAGAAATATGGTACCGATGTGTAAAGTTGTATAAGCAAATACCATATTAGCTAGGGTTCCTTGTGGTTGCCACACACATGGTACACAAAGTAAGTGTGTACCCCCCTGAGGATTATTGTAATTATACCCTGAGGTGTTACAGATTACAGCAATGGAATGAAATGTATCACAGAAAACTTTCTTTGTAATTCAAAAATCTTTAAAAATAAATGTTTTAAGTACAACATTAATCACTGAAATGCGTGTCCTGCAGCGCTAAATGTGCATCTTGTTGTAAGATAATCTCTGTGGAAGTGTCGTAGTTACCGTCCTCCGATAGCTAAGTTCTGCAGAAGTCAATGTACTTACCTCATGATAAACAAAAGTGAAATGCTTTGCGTATAGATATCGTAGTTATTATGCTTATTGGCGTGATGAAGAAAGTACTGTGCTGTAACGTATTGTTGTGCTACGGAAAAGGCAATCTCATTGTAGCTATACCACAAAAGTTACTATTAAAAAATGTTTTACTTTCCAGAATAAAACAGAAAACTGTGCAGATATAAAACAGATACACCGCAAAGGAACATTGTAAATTGTCACTCAATAGTAGCGTCGTGATAAAACCGTGTAGTTGTCACTTAAACTAACCACTGTGTCGTCTGGTATCTCACAGAAAGTACATTAAACCCAGAGTGTATTTTCAAGTAAACCAAAATCTTGCATTAAAATCTCATTAGCAGTACTGGTAAATGTTCTAATCGTGCAACTAACAAGCAAGAATGTACACACACAATTACACTGTGACGTCTGGTCACTATAACAATGCATTCTTCATTTCTGTTTAAATAAGTTCTCTTGGTTCTTGATTGGATATTTAACTTCAAACATTGTTGTATGTTAACAGATTCTAAGTCTGACAAAGCATATTAGTAATGTGAAGCGAAAAATTTTATGACAAAGACTAAGTTAAAAAGCAGATTATCTTTCAATAAACGGTTTTACATGTGAAATGTGGTGTAAACCTTTACTCTTCCTAGTACCCAAAGTTTCAACTTCAACGCAATTATCATGCGGTATACGTCGTTAAACAATACTGGAATTTTTCTCAAGGTTAGCGTCTATGTTATTTTTCTCTGAGCCACCTGGCGTACGCGGCTGCCTGCTGTGCGAGTCATTGTCTGTCTCTTTGTTGGCGCGCGTCGTTATTGGGATTAGGAGACCAAACTTTTACAAATTCACCGTGACGAGAGGGCCCTGCTCTGTTTGAATCCCGCCAGTTCTGATGCAATTCAGGTCTGTCGTTACGATCATATCGTCTGTCGTCATGTCGGTAGATTCCATAGTTTTTTTCTTGTCGGTCACATGGTGGAGAATTTCTCCCTGAATCGTAACTGCGCGCTGGACCGTTGCGTCTAAAGTTATTCTGTCTCCCTTGATAGTATTTATTTTGGTTCCCATATTGTCTGTTTCTCTTATTGTCTCTGTGATAGTTATTACCACGGAGAGGTGATCTTTCCCTGTAGTTATTACTACTCTGCCAACGGTTGTCATACGGGTGGTGTCTGTTTTGGTCACGATTTGTGTTGTGAGAATAGACCTGTCGTTTCCAGTTATTCTTTGTGTCGTCACGGAATTGTGACGGATGTGACCTGTAATTGTTGTGCTCCTGCGTTCCGCGATTGTCAGTGTCAATTTCCAGTTCTTGTAACAGTCCCTGAAATGCTTCAATGTCGTCTTTGCAACGTCCTGCCAAAATAATATGTCGTAAATGTTCAGGCAGTTTGATTAAGCAAATGCGGATGAGTTCTGAGGGGCTGTATGGGTTTGAAAGATACTGATTCTTATGCAACATGTCTTCAAAATATTTCACAAGACTGGAAAATTCAGATTGTTCGAAACGTTTCATCATTATGATACCATGTTTTACGCGGTCTTGTGTGGCTTGAGACCAATATGCTGAGAGGAAGGCATAGTAAAACTCTCCTTCACTGTGGCAATCGTGAATTATCGATCGCATTCTTACAGCTGGTTCATTCTCCAAGTAGCCACACATAAATTCTAATCTGTGCTCTAATGACCAGTTGGGAGGAAAACAATGAGAGAATTGATGGAGCCATGCTTGTGGATGAATGTCGTTGCCAGAATTCTTAAATGTTTTGAATTTACGTGTAGTAATGAACAGCTTATAGTCAAAGTCATCATGTCGGCGAGTCGCATAGCGGTCATTGTTACGTCGTTTCGGCGGTTCCATTTCAAAATTCGGTGCACCTTGCCAATTTCTTTCATAACTTCCGAAATGCCCTGTGTTATTATTTTGTGGCTGTTCCGTATTTCTGTGTCCCTCTTCCCGTATTGGGGCGCGAGTGTCCTCTGAAATACGTAATTCTTGTATTACCTGTGTCAGCTGATCTTGTACTTCCCGGATTTCTCTTTTGTACTGTGTATTGATTTGATTTTGATTCTGTTTGAATTTTCTAATTTGTTCATACTCTTCTGTGTCAGTGAAGGCTACAGGTCTTGTGTCATTCAGATCATCATCTACCTTTGTAGATAAGTTAGTGACCTTATACGAAAGTTCGGCTACTTTCTCCGATAGAGAACACATTTCCTCAGCGTGTTTTTCTGAACCAAGTTTCAGAGTGTCCATTTGTGTTGAAATCGTATCTACTGTGTCCTTTAAGTTTTCTTGAGTTTTTGCAAGTTGTGTAACCGAATCGGTAGATGCAACTGAGTCAGTTTTAGCTTGCAAGGTGTTGTGATTTTCATGAACAATGGTTTGCAGTTCTTTTATGGCTGCTTCGTGATTCTGTAATACATTTTCATGCCGCGAAAAAATAGGTTGAAAATGCTCACAAATTTGTGTTTTTATGTCATTACAGACTTTTTGACATTTCGATTCAATGTTATGTAACTCACTAGTTAAATCTTCACGTGTTTGTTCAAGTGTGGTGTCTAACTTTTGAAGATTTTGTCCCATTGCGTCTAACTGTTGCTGTGTTTGTCTCTGGTGTTGTTCCATTGTGTCTAACTTTTGAAGATTTTGTTCCACTGTGTCTAACTTTTGCTGTGTTTGTCTCTGATTTTGTTCCATTGTGTCTAACTTTTCAAGCTTTTGTCCTATTTGTTGCATTAATTGTAATAACAATGCACTGGTGTCTGAAACATGTTCCTCAATGCTTTTCGGCAGTGAATTTGCACCGGCAACATTCGCATTTTGACAAGCGGAAAATGTGTTTTGACTCATTTGAGAAAACGGTGAGAACCCAAAACCTGAGTCTGTAGTAATTGCAAAATTATGTCCTGTCATTCCCGATCCCTGAGGCGAGCTGTTGCCGACCAATCGATCGATAACGCTTCCCTGTTCACTACCTGTTTCACTGTCTACACCATTGTTTGCCGCCCGCTCCATTTCCCTATGCGCAATTACCAAATTACTACTTTGAACATTAGTTAATTCATTACCCAGTGGTGCTGGCAAGCTACGCTCGTCGTCACTATCATTTCTCAATTTACTTTGGAGCCTAGTGTTACGTTTTTCACACGCCATAATTGTCACAATATTTCACACGATAACACAGAAAAGCACAATTTGAAGTGCAAAAATAGGAGAACACATTAACATAGCACTGAAAATAATATCTAGTTAATTGCAAGCGTAGCTGCGAAATACTTGGTGCAAATCTATATGCATGCAACAACTGTTTTACTGTACAACAATGAAAGGCTACAACTACAAAGGGGATTCTCTCTACAATTACGTGCTAGCAATAAACAAAAGCTACACTAAATACACAAACTACAAGAAAAAATCAGAAGATTCCAGTGAGATATCCTAGGCTAAGGGTCGACATATGAAACGTCCCCTTTCAACAATTATACATGACTGTGCTTAAACTGACACACAATATTTTGTTAGCGCAACGCAATCTGACTTTCAAAATTCCCTACAAAAGAATGGCCCTGACTAACATTAAACTATACCTTTCACAAATCACTTACCTCACAAAAATCTTCGCTGCTCAAGCTACTGCAATACAGCGAGCGCCACTACTGCCAGCTAAATAAAAGATTCAAACTATGGAAGGCACTAACTACTGATAGGGATAGTTAGCAAATGAAAGATATTAATAGAGAACGAACAATGTATTTACCTTGATATCATCATATATAAATATAGCAGTTCATGACAAATTACAAACCTCCGCCATCTCTCTCCCCACATCCACCACTGCTGGCGGCTCACCTCCAACTGCGCAACGCTACGCGCTGTTCACATCCAGCTGCCGCTGCCCAACACTACAATGGCGAGTATTACAACAATGCAAAGCAGACACAGACTGCCCACAGCACAGCCAGTGATTTTCATACAGAGGTGGCGTTACCAATAAAAAAACCTAAACAGCCTACTTACAAAGCAAGTGGTGATCAAAACTATTCTACGGCACCAATGTACATTTTGCGTATGGACCGTGAAGATAAGATTAGAGAGATTAGGGCTTGTACGGAGGCATACAGTCATTTTTGCCGCGCAGTATTTGCGATTGGAACAGGAAATGACTATTAGTGATTGTACATTTAGAACTGGCTGCCATTCATCACACAAGTTCCATAAGCACCATGTGCGCTACACCGACCTGTCATGGTCCTGGGTTACCTCGCACCATATGGTGGCTGAGTATGTATGTAGTTGTAGAATCCTTGGATGTCACTTTCCGAAAACCTAGCTGGGTAAATTCAAACAACTTGTGTACGGAGAAGACTTAGCAATCGTAATGCTGCCGTCTTCATTTATCTCGTGTAGGGGGCAGATGAATAAGTGAGAAAAGAGCACACACAGAGGCGTCTAGGTGGTCATTTTCGCCTCTCTCGATACTTAAATGGAATGGTACGGAAAATCCGTATACAGAGCGTTCCAGGAGAATTGGTCAATATTAAGGGATATTACAGGAACGATTATCTGAAGCAAAAAACTTGTTACCTATTCTCAATTGCGAGTGGTTTCCGAGGTAGAAGACATTTAAAGTACATCGTTACTTATTTTCTGCGTTACTCAATGCACAGCCAGGTTTACACGTGTACATATCTACAACTGATATTAAACATTGCAACATGTGTTGAAAAATATTTATTTGAACACATTCTTCAACACGCGTCGCACTGCAAATGTTGTAAAGTTCACAATAAACGTTCTGATATCCCACAATCAACATCAGTGCATCTGTGCACTCCTGGGAGAACATTTTGTGTTGCTTGTCTGAATGCCATTGCACGTTGTCTAATAAGGGCAGCCTATTCACCTTTCGTTTGTAGAACTCAGACTACGTCCAAACCTATAAATAAAAATCTAGTGTCGTAAGGTTTGCTTGAGGATTTTCCTACGATCATCGACCATTATTAAGTGTTAATGACTCCGTTCCGTGTAAATGTGGCTTCATCAGTGAACAGTATTACCGGAAACAAACGACGATTTTCGTTTAGCTAGCGACAAAATTCAAGTCGTGTGGAATTGTCGCCAGTATGAAGATTGTGGACGTGCTGTATATGAAATACGTTAGTGGAACAATGAAACGCGCAGGAAGTAGATACGTAGTGGTAGTAGGCCTACGTTGAACTGCTTCAACGACGTATTGCTGTTCCTGGACACGTTGTTGAACTATATGATCAGAAGAAAGCCGGTCGGTGTGGCCGAGCGGTTCTAGGCGCTTAAGTCTGAAACCACACGACCGGTACGGTCGCATGTTCGAATCCTGCCTCGGGCATGGATGTGTGTGATGTCCTTAGGTTAGTTAGGTTTAAGTAGTTCAAAACTCTAGGGGACTGATGACCTCAGATGTTAAGTCCCATAGTGCTCAGAGCCCTTTGAACCATTTTGTTCAGAATAAAAAAGGGAACTTGGAACGATACCTGTTTCAATGCAATGTGCTGCTAACTCGGAAAGCGTCGGCGGTGTTCTTCGACAGACCGTAAAGGATATTATATTTGCTTGTTCTTCATTATTATAGATATTAGCATTTTAGCCAGCGCGTGTACAAACTCAGTTAACCGATGCTTCTCTGAGATATGCTCGAGGCCCTCGTACTTCTCTTACAACAAACAACGGACAACTGCGCGTTCAACGGGCTAGTTTAATGGCAGAAAAACATCCAAAACAAAGAGGTTGAAAGCAACTAGCTATAGTGGGCTGGAATAAAACGTCAGAGAGAATGAAATTTTCACTCTGCAGCGGAGTGTGCGCTGATATCAAACTTCCTGGCAGTTTAAAACTGTGTGCGGGACCGAGACTCGATCTTGGGACTTTTGCCTTTCGCGGGAAAGTGCCCCACCATCTGAATTACCCAAGCACGACTCACAACCTCTCCTCACAGCTTCAATTGTGCCAGTAGTCTCCTACCTTCCAAACTTAACAGAGTCTCATTCTGCAAACATCCTCCAGGCTGTGGCTGAGCCATGTCTGCAATATTTTTTCTACCAGGAGTACTAGTTCTGCAAGGTTCGCAGAAGAGCTTCTGTGCAGTTTGGAAGGTAGGAGACGAGGAACTGGCAGATGAACCTGTGAGGACGGGTAGTGAGTCGTGCTTGGGTAGCTCAGTCGGTAGAGCACTTGCCCCTGAAAGGCATAAGTCCCGAGTTCGAGTCTCGGTCCGGCACCCAGTTTTAATCTGCCAGGAAGTTACCACGCCAGAGAGGTTGGGTGGGTAGCACACATACGTCCGCGCCACTAGCATAAAATCAAATGTACATTAAATGTGTTCTATATCTCAATCATTCGGAATAGAGTGTATCTGCGTATGAAGCTTCTTGCTTCAAAAGGCCGATCCTGTCATATCCCTGAATATTGACCATTCCTCCTGGAACGCCTTTTATACGATATTAATTGTACCGTGGTTACGTAATAGCCCAGCTGTTTATTAGATGAAACGACGTTATCGTTTATTGTTATGAACTGTGACAGATGACAATGCATAAAAAAAGTTAACCGTTCCTCGCGCAGATTTACGAACGGTGCCGCTAGAGCACAAAAGATGGCAGTGCTTCCGAAACCGCGCAGATGAACGATTTTTCGGAACTTCATTGGGACATGTCGGAAAGAACAGGTGCAGTTCAAACCCACAGTCTTATTATGAAACAAGAAGCAAAGAACAACTGACATTAGCTGCTAGTGGGCGTTGATTTATATCAATAGAGAAAGTTGAAAATTTTTGCCGGTCCGGAATTCGAACCTGGGTATCCTGCTTACTAGGTAGATGTGCTGATCAGTGCGGCAAGTGGATGCGGTAGTCATCTCAACCGCACAGACTAGCCTCGCTCGCGTCCCGTCAGATCCAAATTCTCAAATTATTCATACACTACTGATGTAGTGTTCCTTACGCGTTATTCACATTACTCGCGGTATTTCGCCGATGCCCGTAAGAGTTCGAGCGTGGTGTGCATCTGCACTGAGGTGATCAATTAGTCGTTCTCACTTTAATTATATACGTTGTGTCTGTTCTTTCGGACCTGTCCAAAACAACAGACACATTTCGATCCTGCATGTGGCGCTGTCTGTTCTTGCGGACATGTCGGAAAAAAGACACCACATATATATAATTAAAGTAAAGATGACCAGATGACACTTCAGTAGAGATGCACACCACGCTCGACAGAAATCGGTGATATGCGGCAAGTAATGGGGATAATGAGCGAGGGGCACTACATCAGTAGCACGAAGATGAGAATTTGGTTCTGACGGGAAGGATAAAAGATCAGTGTTTCACGTACCTTCGATGACGAGGTCTTTAGAAACGGGGCGCAGACTCTGACAGGACAAGAATTGGGAATTGCCTACTTGTATTTTTAAGGAACCGTCCCGATATTTTTCTTAATCGACTTAGGGGACCCAGGGAAAAGACTTCAGCGTGGACGATGAGACCGGGATTTGGTCGCCGCTCTCGCCGCAAGCGAGTCCTGTGCCTCGACTAGCGAGCCGCCTCGCTCGCTTCCACATTATTTCGATCCACTTTATATGCATAGAGCAGTGGCCGGCAGCTGGGTGTGCTGCCTGATAATTGTCAGTCTTGGCGGGCATCCAGACTCGCGCAATTCATACTGACGCTGGTATGCTGACCGGCTGACCTCGCCTCCAGACAGATCAGCTTCGTGACTTCCCTTGGCTCGCACGAGTGAGGTTCTCAGCGAACGCGATGGCAGGCGGCAACACGTAAAATTCAAAGGGCGCTGTCTGGGTAGGCAGCTAACTGACAGAAAGTAGACACCCAGTTAATGGACTCTGAATAGCAAAGTGTTAGATGTGATGACAAGAAAGGAAATAATGATGCATGATAATCAGTTACAAGCGGAAAGTGGAGATACATAATAGAACCCGTTCCGACAAGAAAAGAAACGGAACTAAACGATTAGGAGAGCTCGTTGGAAAACATGACACCTGTAAGGCCATAGTTTCTTCCGGCGTATACAGTTTTCAAATAACTTATGGGGATGTAGCCGGGTGACCTCGTCGACAACCGCCGATATTTCGACAGGAGCACATCCTGCCAGCAAGTTTGCCTTGAAAATGAGTGGGTGTGCTCCTCTCGACATACGCGGTGGTTACCTAAGATGTCACCCGGCTGCATTCCTTAAACATGACACTTGATTGACCTTATAAAGTCAAAAACTGGCGGATACCTTCTGTAACTACCTTTTTCGACCAAACCGAGTGTGTGGCGAAACAGCCCCCCCCCCTCCCCTTCCCCGCCTCCTCGCTGCCCGCAATAGGTGCAGGCAAGGAGGGCGCCGGAAAACTGTTCGAGGAAAAAAAAGTTTTTTAAGAGCCATGAAAAGTACGTTACTTCTCATATCCCTCGTGTTCCCATCTTCTGCCTAACGGAAGAGATTCCCGTTGCTACTTCGCTATGGTATTGTAGCATCTCAAAAGGTCAGCAAGCGGGTGCTAAAGCATACACGTTAGTTGGCTTCCCGACTTTTGCTGGCTGAATACAGGAGCAATACGCGACAGTTGAGGAAGCCATCAAAAAACGTGGAGGGCATATGAAATTTGGTTTCCTCCACCGCCAGTATTTTTGCTGCTCCCAAAAAAGGCTACTTTAAGTCATAATGAAAACACAGTTACTGAAAACTGATATTTTCTCAACTCTTAATTATAGCATTTTTCTTTCGTTTACAATTTATAATTTATGCAGTAATAATAATTTATGAGGAGAAAATAAAATGTGTTTATCATTATACATCATAATAAAACTACGAGGGCACGCTGGAAAGTACGAGTAGCCGGCCGAAGTGGCCGTGCGGTTAAAGGCGCTGCAGTCTGGAACCGCAAGACCGCTACGGTCGCAGGTTCGAATCCTGCCTCGGGCATGGATGTTTGTGATGTCCTTAGGTTAGTTAGGTTTAACTAGTTCTAAGTTCTAGGGGACTAATGACCTCAGCAGTTGAGTCCCATAGTGCTCAGAGCCATTTGAACCATTTGAAAGTACGAGTAGTGCCGCCAAATTTTTTATGTGAAAACTCATATAGCTTTTTAAATAGAATAAACTTTATTAACGTTCTATATCTTTATTCTTCGTGACTACATATTTATTTTTCAACATAGTCATCCTAGCGATGAACACATTTCTCCCAAGGAAAGAGCAATTTGTTGAGACCGTCACTGTAGAATGACTTTGGTGACGGAGCCACAACCTCGCCTCTGCTTGCACTGCTTCATCATCGTCATACTGAAGTAGTCGAAGCTGGTCCTTAATTTCTGGAAAGAGATGAAAATTAGATGGAACCAGGTCGGGACCGTATGGAAGATGATCGATAGTGAACCCAAGGCGTTGGATTGTTGCGTATGTCGCAGACCTCTCGTATGGTCTGTCGTTGTCATGCTGGAGAGTAATCCATGTGTGAACGAATTCTTCGAAAGGTGCTTTCAGTCTTCTCGCGCACAGACAAAATGACTTTGCTCACTGCCGTATTACTCGCTACATTTCGGAATCCTCTAGCGGCAGATTGTTGCGAAGCCTGGAAGTCATGTCATGTAATAGGTTCAAATGGCTCTAAGCGCTATGAGACTTTACATCTGATGTCATCAGTCCCCTAGACTTAAAACTACTTAAACCTAACTAACCTAAGGACATCACGCACATCCATACCCGAGGCAAGATTCGAACCTGCGACCGTAGCAGCAGCGCGGTTCCGGACTGATGCACCTAGAACCACTCGGCCACAGCAGCCGGCATGTCATGTAATACCTCAACGGATATTGAGAACCGAATTAAAAATTCTGAGGCATTACTTTTCAGCAGGCTTTTGTAATTTGCGGTAGCTATCACGAGTAATAAAATACATATTTCCTTTTACTTTCGGTTTTTAGGGAAATAGTGCTTCATTTTCTTTAAACTTGTGAACAAAATTATAAAATTTGCTGAAAATATCGTGTACAAAGAATTACGAAAAGGTAGGTTTCGGGGGGGGGGGGGGGGGGGGAGGCGAGGACGGACAAATTTTTGCAGGGGTGCAGAATCATCACGGTACGGCTCAGCGATAACGATAGGATCTCCGTGAGGCTATACGCGTGGCTCTGTTGTATACAGGAAAGTCGCAACGCTAGAAAACTGTAGTGAAAAAGCAGGAACACCTGCAGAGCATCGACGCTTCGTGCAGTTGATCCTCAACATAAACAAAATACAGTATCGCACAGGTGGAAAACCCCGATATTTTTTGATTACCTGATAGACGAATAATCACAAGAAAGTCTCATGGGTACAGGGAGATTTAGAAAAGGGACGGCCACATAAAACTAATGCCGCAGAGGCAGAAGTGAGACTGATTCACTGGACGACTCCTCAGGAAGTGTAGACACAAATGTTCAAAAAAATTTTGAAATGTGTGTGAAATCTTATGGGACTTAACTGCTAAGGTCATCAGTCCCTAAGCTTCCACATTACTTAACCTAAATTATCCTAAGGACAAACACACACACACACCCATGCCCGAGGGAGGACTCGAATCTCCGCCGGGACCAGGCGCACAGGTAGACACAAATGAAGGGGTTAACTTACAGTACCCTTCCTCGTCAGTCTCCGACACTAATTAGACAGTACTGATAGAAGAAATGGAAAAGATGTAAATCGTCACTGCGATGATTTTCCAGTCTCTACGGTCAGCACAGTTTCCTAGTGAAGTCAACCAGTACGTTACTTCCTCCTACTTTACTTCACGTAAAGACAATTGATTTAAAATTAGAGACTGGAGCTCACATTGAAATTTACCGAAAATTGTACATCCCGTGCACATTTCGCGGCTGAACAGAGAAAGGAGGCAAGTGACAGTAGCACACGAAGCACGCTCCCCTATGCACCATAAGATAGCTTGCGGAGGATAGATGGTTTCACTATTCCGAATTTTGATATACCTTTGGAAGTTGGAGTGAATGTGGTATCAGTTTTTGAAGGGATCTTTCTACATCTACGTTTCTAATCCGAAAACCAGCGTCCAGTGTGTGGCAGAGGGCACATACACTAACCAGCCTAAATATTATGAGCACCGACCTACTATCGATATAAAGGAGATAGCAGCATCCCCTAGCGAGGAATGACTGCTGGCCAGACACTTGCACAGTACATGCAGCATCAGTGAGCCCGCTGTCCGTGTGTAGAATGGGGAAGGCGCGCGACGTACCTGAGCTTGACCGGGGGCGTATTGTGATGGTTCAGAGGCTCGGCACGAGCGTTTCGGAAACTGTAGAAACTGCGCGACTTGTCGGGTGTTTAAGGAGTGCTCAGGTGATCGTCTTCAATACGTGGCGAAACCAAAGTGAAACCACGTCCAGACGTCGTGGGATTGGACAGCCACCCCTCATTGCAGATGTCGGACGTCGTAGGCTGAGTAGACTGGTAAAACAGGACAGGCAGCGAACTGTGGCTGAACTAACGTCAGACTCTAATGCTGGGCTGAGTGCAAGTGTGTCTGAGCACACAGCGCAGAGAACAGTCCTGGTGATGGGCCTCCGCAGCCGGCGACCCATGCATGTGCCAATATTAACCTTACGACATCGGCAACTACGACTGAAATGGGCACGTGACCATCGATGCTGGTCTTTGGCGCTGTGGCTGAGCATAACATGGTCTGACGAATCCCGACACCTTCTTCATCATATCCATGGGAGAGCGCAAATCCGTCGTCTAGGGGAACAGCTCGTTGACCACCTGTACTGCGGGAGGGAGACAAGCTGACGGCGGCTCCATTATGCTCTGGGGAACATTCACGTGCGCATCCATGATTCCAGTGGAGTTGGTGCAAAACACCCTGACAGCCAAGGAGTATCGCACACTGGTTGCAGACCACGAACACTCCTTCATGACGATCATGTTTCCCGACGGCAGAGGCATTTTTCAAACAAGACACTGCGGCTTGTCACAAGGCCAGGAGTGTGATGGAGTGGTTCGAGGAACACAGTGGCGAGTTCCAGTTGATGTACCGGACCCCAAATCACCAGATCTGAACGCGATCGAACACATCTGCGATGTGCGACTGAACGTGGCGTCAGAGCTCATCGCCGCCCTCCCCGGAATTTACGGGAATTAGGTGACGTGTGTGTGCAGATGTGGTGCCAACTCCCTCCAGCGCCCTTCTAAGGCCTCATTGCTTCCTTGCCAAGACACATCGCCGCTGTTATCCAGGCCAAAGGTGGATCTACCGGCTATTAGATAACGTTCTGGCTGATCGGTGTACGTGCTGGTATCTCTTTATTTGCTCTCGTTCCTACGCCGTTTGTCTGTAGTACGTTCAATATCGAGTAACCGGACGCCTCGATACGAGCCTGGTTTTCTTCAATTTTACCACCATTATCTTTCCGCAGCTTGCATGTCGGATTGCAACATGTATTCGGAGGAGCAGCGCTCAAATCCCTGTTGGGCCGTTTACATTTCCCGTGGATTCTCCAAATCACTTAATGTGACTGGTGTGATAGTTTTATTTCAACGAGACCACGGCCCATTTCCTTCCTGTTCATTGTCCACCCCAATTTAATGCTCCGTGTACAACGACAACGGAGGCATGAATAAGGGACAAAACAGACAGCAATAACACAGCTGATGATGTGCGTCATAAGTCTGACATTTATGGTATCGTACGTGTTACACAGAAGAGAATACTAGGGATACATTTTCACAACTGCTTAGCCATTTCAGCGTGGGATAATTGAGGGAAACAACGTGAACATCAAACTCGAGTTAGCAGTCCAGCATATATCGCATTCTTAAAACAGCTGATTTTAAAATATTCACCACAAAAAAGGTGGGAATTTAAGGAGATGGGACCTGGATAAACTGAAAGAACCAGAGGTTATAGAGAACTTTAGGGAGAGCATAAGGGAACAATTGACAGGAATGGGGGAAAGAGATACAGTAGAAGAAGAATGGGTAGCTCTGAGGGATGAACTAGTGAAGGCAGCAGAGGATCAAGTAGGTAAAAGACGAGGACTAGTAGAAATCCTTGGGTAACAGAAGAAATATTGAATTTAATTGATGAAAGGAGAAAATATAAAAATGCAGCAAATGAAGCAGGCAAAAAGGAATACAAACGTCTCAAAAATGAGATCGACAGGAAGTGCAAAATGGCAAAGCAGGGATGGCTAGAGGACAAATGTAAGGATGTAGAGGCTTATCTCATTAGGGGTAAGATAGATACGTCCTACAGGAAAATTAAAGAGATCTTTGGAGAAAAGAGAACCACTTGTATGAATATCAAGAGCTCAGATGGAAACCCAGTTGTAAGCAAGGAAAGGAAAGCAGAAAGGTGGAAGGAGTATATAGAGGGTCTATACAAGGGCGATGTACTTGAGGACAATATTATGGAAATGGAAGAGGATGTAGATGAAGATGAAGTGGGAGATAGGATACTGCGAGAAGAGTTTGACACAGCACTAAAAGACCTGAGTCGAAATAAGGCCCCGGGAGTAGACAACATTCCATTAGAACTACTGACAGCCTTGGGAGAGCCAGTCCTGACAAAACTCTACCATCTCGTGAGCAAGATGTATGAGACAGACGAAATTCCCTCAGACTTCAAGAAGAATATAATAATTCCAATCCCAAAGAAAGCAGGTGTTCACAGGTGTGAAAATTACCGAACTATCAGTTTAATAAGTCACAGCTGCAAAATACTAGCGCGAATTCTTTAGAGACGAATGGAAAAACTGGTAGAAGCCGACCTCGGGGAAGATCAGTTTGGATTCCGCAGAAATGTTGGAACACGTGAGGCAATACTGACCTTACGACTTATCTTAGAAGAAAGATTAAGGAAAGGCAAACCTACGTTTCTAGCATTTGTAGACTTAGAGAAAGCTTTTGACAATGTTGACTGGAATACTCTCTTTCAAATTCTAAAGGTGGCAGGAGTAAAATACAGGGAGCGAGAGGCTATTTACAATTTGTACAGAAACCAGATGGCAGTTATAAGAGTCGAGAGACATGAAAGGGAAGCAGTGGTGGGGAAGGGGTGAGACAGGGTTGTAGCCTATCCCAGATGTTATTCAATCTGTATATTGAGCAAGCAGTAAAGGAAACAAAAGAAAATTTTGGAGTAGGTATTAAAATCCAGGGAGAAGAAATAAAAACTTTTAGGTTCGCCGATGACATTGTAATTCTGTCAGAGACAGCAAAGGACTTGGAAGAGCAGTTGAACGGAATGGACAGTGTCTTGAAAGGAGGATATAAGATGAACATCAACAAAAGCAAAACGAGGATCATGGAATGTAGTCGAATTAAGTCGGGTGATGCTGAGGGAATTCGATTAGAAAATGCGACACTTAAAGTAGTGAAGGAATTTTGCTATTTGGGGAGCAAAATAACTGATGATGGTCGAAGTAGAGAGGATATAAAATGTAGACTGGCAATGGCAAGGAAAGCGTTTCTGAAGAAGAGAAATTTATTAACATCGAGTATAGATTTAAGTGTCAGGAAGTCGTTTCTGAAAGTATTTGCTTGGAGTGTAGCCATGTATGGAAGTGAAACGTGGACGATAAATAGTTTGGACAAGAAGAGAATAGAAGCTTTCGAAATGTGGTGCTACAGAAGAATGTTGAAGATTAGGTGGGTGGATCATGTAACTAATGGGGAGATAGTGAATAGGATTGGAGAGAAGAGAAGTTTGTGGCACAACTTAACTAGACGAAGGGATCGGTTGGTAGGACATGTTCTGAAGCATCAAGGGATCACAAATTTAGCGTTGGAGGGCAGCGTGGAGGGTAAAAATCGTAGAGGGAGACCAAGAGATGAATACAGTGAGCAGATTCAGAAGGATGTAGGTTGCAGTAGGTACCGGGAGATGAAGGAGCTTGCACAGGATAGAGTAGCATGGAGAGCTGCATCAAACCAGTCTCAGGACTGAAGATCACAACAACAACAACAACAACAACCACAAAACTTACGTCAGCGCTACATGAAGATTGTGAAGACCGAGACGTGTGAATGGTTGCAGTACCTAATACAACACAATGAAAACGAAGTGAAGAAAATTGTTTGGTCGATTACCGACATCGAAGCTGAACGTAATACTAATCTCCAATTACTGTACCCGCCGGTGTGCAGATAATTCATTGTTTCCGTTGGGAAGGAAATCAGTTTAGCTGGGATTGACGTCTGGTATGAATTGCCATCTGGGGGTCCACTGGGACTACTCACCCCTTTAGTTTTATCAGAGAGCTTATACTTGCGATTGCTTGTTTTTAGAAGAATGAGGAATTTTACTTCCCTCTAGTCGGCGCACCACAACACACAACACTAGAACCGGGAGCCATTACTTCCAGATCCTATAGATAGGACAGTACGGTGCAGAAGCATTCTAGCCATGTTTCTGAGATTTGACTTACACCAGGAAAATAATTACAGGATAATGTGTTCTGTAGGAAACCATGTACACCAATGGATCTTATGGAGTTGGTAGAAATGGCAGGTGTAAAATCGCAGTAGGCAATCTGACAAACGTTTCTCAGGAAAAATCACTGTTTTTTGGCGCTTGTGGTGGTCATTTTGAGCGACTTTGGTAACTGGCGAAGTCGAATGTGGCGGATATTCATAATCATATGTTTGGACCAACCTAATGCTGCCATAGTTACACTTTTTTTTTTATTCCTGACTGTCATTTTCAGTTTTTCACGTGTTCTACGTATTTCCTCATATGTTATATACTTTAACAGTATTTCAGGTGTCATTTCCTGTATCTGACGTGTATTACGTGTAATAACTAGTTAGAAACAGTACAAATGTCAATTCTGTTGTATCTATAATCAGTTTCAGTCTAAATAAATTATCTTCAGACGTAGTTAATAGAAATGTCTATCAGGACAAGTGAAGTATCTCACCTGATGACGTATGCTACCAGTAAAATACTGTGTGTCGTACGTGCGTTTGAAAATGACTTAATTAAAGCAAAAGCAGTTACAAATATAAGAATATTATGATTTGTATCGTTACTAATGCGTGTATACTAGAAGGAATAGCTCTAGTTCCAGAAGATATACCTACCATTATGGTGCTAAGTGTACTCATTTGCGTTTTTCCCTTGTCCAGAACAAAGGGGTTTTTTACATAAGAAATTCCCATTCATTTAATGAGAACTGAGAGGTAACATTGTTAATTCTAGAATACCTATCACACAATGCAGTCATAGAAAATTTGTGTTAGGCGAAAGATTCCAGCACTTTAAGACGTTTTTGTTTTTGTCCTCATTTTCTTTTCCTTCAATCAGTCTTCTTAAAACATGCGATAAGCCCAGGTCTCGGAAATCCGCTTAATGCTATATTGAGCTCAACACACTTTTTTGTGTGCTTAAGGTCCATGAGTGGAAAGCTCTTGGCAGATAAACGTTTCCTGTGGTTGCGTCATCGTTTCGCAGAAATTGACTTGAATGTCGACCAACAGTCTCTCAAACTTATACATAGAAATCCCAAGTAAAGTAGCGATTATCATTGATATATAGACCATAATAACTTAAGTCCTTCAGAATTTGACAGTTTACCTTATCTACTGCCGTATTTCCCTTATTCTTTGAACAAAGCCTGATTCCAAGAAGGGGGGTTTCGTCACGGATTCATATGAGAGATCAGGAATAAGAGATGAGAGTTGTACTTTTGCTGAAAACATCGTCATCATCATTAGCCTCATCATCAACATCACGTCTTATTGTTAAGCTTCTTTCAAGGCCCTGGTCATCGCGGATTCGCCATTTCTTCCTGTCATTATACGTTCGTCGGTCTTGGAACTTTTATCTCGATCAATGACTTTATTGAAGGCAATTATTTTTTATATTATAACTGCGTAGACATTTGTGTTAATATAGACATGTCAGTTACTATTCTACAGTATTCTTCTCTTCCCACAAGGCTTTTAGTTATTGAGAAGGTCGATTCGACTGTCTAAAACATAATTTCTTATTTTACTCGAGTTTCGAATAAAAAGAGAACTAAGTGTTTTTGCCCGTAAGTATCAAGGTGCTGACAGGTGCGACTGTTACCGAACCATCAGTTTAGTGGTTATGGTTGCAAGATAATGTCGTAAATTATTTACAGAAGAATGGAAAAACTGGTAGCAGCCGACCTCGGGAACATCATTTTGGAGTGGGTCTTCCTTCACTTTTTTCGGTGGAGATGAATCCACATGGTTCCATTGCTTGCTTTGATTCTTCGTCTTGTGGTCATAATGATCACCCAGAATTCGTCCACGGTGAATGGGCGGCTGAGTGAGTCATTTGGATTCACCTGACGCAGCTATAATATTACCGCTGTTGCATCAGTATGGCACAATCGTTTTTTAATAGATGCTGGTAGTCGAGGAACCTAGCGGGCAGCAAACTTTGTCATGTTCAAAATGTCATGCAAAATACTGAAAACTGATACGTGACTGATTTTCAGTTTTTCCAGTGTCTCCTCGACTGCAATACCTTCGCCTTCAAAGTCTCCATTAGCGAATCTCATTTCTTCTCAGGAAGGTGGTGTGCCAACTCGTTCCGAGTCATACAGACTTGTTTGACCACACTGGGAGCATCTCCACCGCCTAGCCACTGTACCGTATGACAGTGCATTCCTACCAATGCATGGGTTATTCCCCTTCAGTTGCAGAAACCGGAATACTGTATTATGTTCCAATTTTTCAGTAGGCCTTGACATCTTGTTTTGGCTCCTGTATCGATGTGCTACGATACGCTGACACGGGAATTTTAATATGTGCCAAGACTACAAATGTTTCAAATGGTTCTGAGCACTATGGGACTTAACCGCTGATGTCATCACTCACCTAGAACTTAGAACTACTTAAACCTAACTAACCTAAGGACATCACACACATCCACGCCCGAGGCAGGAGTCGAACCTGCGACCGTAGCGTTCGCGCGGTTCCAGACTGAAGCGCCTAGAACCACTCGGCCACTCCGGCCGGCACCAAGACTACAGAAATGTACCTGCAGACACAAAAAATCGGACATTCAACAAAACTACGATCACCCTTGAAAATGTTCTCCGCATATTTGAAGTGAAATAGACTGCGGCATAATAGGCCGGAATATCTTATTAATTGTTACTTATTTTTTGAGGTGACGATTAAAACTTCATGAAGCGACCTGCTCGTAGAGGGTAACTAAGACAGGGAAGTGAGCCAGATCAAACTGATATTGCGCGACGGTTTAACGACCGTTCTTTGCTGCATCGACCAGTCTGAGTGTGTTTTTTAGTCTGTTTTCCATGCTCGTTTAGGCAAATGCTGGGCTATTCTCCACTTTCCACCTCAGAGGAAGCGATACACGAAGAGTTAAAATACGATAACACACACAGTTTTCAGATAAGTTGATGACACAGTTGTGGTGTGACCACAAGTATGTGAAAGACTTGAGTTTCTCCAACATCTGAACTCTCTGCACCCCAACATCAAATTCACAGTGGAGGAGGAAAAGAACAACAAAGTCTCCTTTTCGGACGTCCTAGTCAAGCGCAAAGCGGACGGCAGTTTGGGACACAGTGTGCACAGGAAAGCCATTCAAACTGATCTGTATCTCCACGCCTCTACCTGTCTCATCCCCCACAGCGTGAGGGTGTTCTATGCGCAATGATACACAGGGTCCGAGCAATATCGGACGAACGAAGCCTACTAAAGAGAGCTCAGCCACCTTGAGGTCAAGAAGAACGGATACGACGAGAGAAAACTCCGACCTACTTTCAGGTAGAAGGTACAGGTCCAGTAAATGGCATACAATTAGGTGCGGCGAAGGATGACTTGGGTCTTTGTAAGCGGAGTTCTACCGGAATCCATGCAAATGCGGTAAGGTATATATCGAGCACACTGTGCGGACACAGTTGAAGAAAGGCACCAGCAAAACAGGAGATACACCGAACTCGAGCAGCCAACAAAATGTGCAGTTGCAGAACACTTAATAGCCACAGGGAGCTTAGTGCCCTACGAGGGTTGGAACTTTAATAGTGGCAACTATTTATTTACGGCTCGTACAAAATAGATACGTGTTTCAAAGTTTTACTGACCTTCAAAGTAGTCATCATCATTGTGTATAACCCGATGTGGAAGTCGTATGATACTCTTAGCAGTGCCAGTTGTGTTGACAGTTCGAGCGGCGCGGTCTACCGCCCGACGAATTTGTAGCAGTTCTGAAGTGAATGCCGTGAAGTGTTTCCTTCAATTTAGAAATCGAGTTGAACTCACGAGGGCTTAAATCAGGGGAGTGCAGTAGGTGATACAGCACTTAGCAGCCCCATCAGTCAAACAAATCAATAACAGCTTGCACTGTACGTGTTTGAGCATTGTCCTGGAAAATCATGGTCAGGTCCTGCAGAAAGTGTCATCACTTCTGTCTCTAAGCTGGTCGCAGGTTGTGTTCCAAAAATGAACAGCATAGAGACAGAAGTTCCAAACCTCGTATAAACAAGCGGAAGTGCCCTCGCCGTTGTGGGACTGTGTGCTAAAGGAGGTTGTTGAAATAAGAGTGACCGATAGCCTGATCAATACAGACAGTGTGGCTTCATTCTCAGAAAAGCGTATGACATAGGCTTCAGACAAGTGAAGCCACAACGCCGACCGAGAGCGTCTTCCCAGCATGACGGGTGCGGCAGAAGCGCTTGTATGGTGTCCCTATAGTGAAGTGTTTTTCTTGTATTATTATAAAGTGCAACACTAGTTGGTGATTGAGTCCCACAAAAAGGCTGCCATACCTACAAAATTAATAAGCGCCAATTAATACGTAAAGCAATCTGACTACGCTCAGTTACGGTTCTTAGACACTGATACTTACATGGCACAGTGGGCGTTATATTTGAGACCAGAAATAATTTAATATTTCCCACTCGTTAACTTTTATTTTACCGAAACCACATCGCATCTTCCTAGCAATTCTCTCATTAATAAGATATATGGCCAAGTTTGTGCATTCGTATATAACGTGATTATCTTTCGCCGAGGCGAGTCTTTAGTACCATCATATCATAAACCATGGAATCAAAATGTTATATAACTGCCCTCTCGAATTTCTGGAAGTGACTTACCTTGCATGACCTGAAAGTATCTTCATAACACAAAGAGAGGTTTATTTCTAAATATTCATTACGAGCAAAAGTAATACTGAATGAAATATAAACTAAATTGGCAATGAAATACTTAGTTTGTTATATTTACACAAAGCATTCATGCAAAACCTTATAGTCGTTCAAATGTACTACGTCAAAAAAAAAAACTGCACTTCATTTAACTGAATACATGAATGGTATAGATTCGAAATAAAAGAATTTGAAATGAAAGACATAACATTTACATTAACTTGGATTATTATTGTGCTTCACGCATCGAAAATCTGCGTAGCCCACATCGATTAAAGTAACATGCAATAGATGCTGTCTTTGACGGACCCTTGCAAGTAACGGTTCTTCAACGTACATTAGATCATCATGTAAGACACAGCGTATCTGTCGAATGAAATACCGACTTGCAAAAATCGATTGCGAGATAAATGTAATTCATAAACGTAACGGAAACTACCCCACTGGAACGTATTCGGGAGAGCTACTGTGTCAGAAGATTCAATATCTGAACCAGATAAGTTTCGAAAAGCCAACATGACTCGCCCGCATTTAATAATGCAAGACTGCTTCCTTTTGTCCAGAGACTTCGTATGGGAGGAGCTTGTTTTCAATAAAATGCCTCACACATTCAAACCATTGCTGCTTTCACACACACACACACACACACACACACACACACACACACACACACCGAGTGTGTCACCTAAAACTTGAACTCCAAATATTGCGGAAATGTGCGGTTTTCAAGGAATTGATTGATAGTCAGGAGCTCGTATTGTTAGCAGTAAACAGATTGTAATAACACTTAGAAAGTGTATTTTTGTGCAAACGTACAATTTTGTAAATGGAACAACCCCTATTGGCATTAACTGTCTAAAAGTAGGGTAAATTAAAATGTCAGTGGTGTTTGTTGCAGGATTCTAGTGCGAGTCGTTTACGAGATATCGTATTTCGAAAAGCTAGGACACCGTCACTTACTTGTGCGATTCAACTTGCGTAATAGCCAGGTCCAATGTTGTCATTTTGTTTACAGTGTGCTTGGCTGTTCCTTGAATGCACTGCGACTTGATGGTCAGTCAGTGCGTGACAGTCTGAGCAGTAGGTAGTGAGTGGACGGTGGGATTTACCAAAGGAGAAAAAGCCGAAATGCTCATGGTGTATGGGCAGTGTAGGCAGAATGCAGTTCGTTCGTGTACGGTGTATGTTCTTGCAGTTACGTGAAAGTGGTAGTGTAACACCGAGACAATTTAACAAAAGGTAACAAGTGACAACAGAGGAAGGGGGAAGTTAATGTTCTTGCTGCTGTTGCAGTTGAACCGCGCGTTAGCTCCCATGCAATCGCACGAGGAAGTGGCATGAGTCAGGCTGGTCTCCTACGCATTCTCCGTCGACATATGTTCCATTCCTGTCACGTCTCTCTCCATGAAGAGCTGCGTGGAAAGGATTATGAGAAGCATGTGAACTTCTGTACATGGGCATTAAGACATGACACTCCAGATCTATCGTTGTTTAGTGATGAAGGCACATTTACCAATCATGGCCAGGTAAACCGCCGAAACGTGCATTATTGTTCTGTTGACAATCCCGGTTGGTTTCGTCAGGCGGAACGTCAGCGTCCATGGAGTGTGAACGTGTGGTATGGGATAGTGAACCATCAGCTTTTAGGCCCGTATTTCTGAGACAGAACACCGAAAGTGCACAGTATTGGAGTCTCCTAACAGGCCATCATGCACGGATACTAGAAGATATTCCACTGCAGGCTAGGATGAACCTGTGGTACCAACATGGTGGCTGTCCAGCCCATAGTGCACGAAATACTGCAGCATATCTTCGCGAATTGTTTTCCAAATCGTTGGACAGGGCGCAGAGGACCTGCACCTTGGCCGGCCCGTTCCCCTTATGTGACGCCTGTAGACTTTTTCTGTGCGGAAAGCTGCAAAATGCTACCTACAAGGGCATATTAAGTACACCCGATGATATGCAACGACGTATTACTGCAGCCAGTTCGGACATCTCGGCTGAAATGCTACAACGTGTGCAGCAGTGGTTCCATATCAGACTGGAAGCGTTTATTGCCACTGACGGCGGTCAATTTGAACACGACCTGTGATGGTCAACTGTCTCGTTACTGGTCAGAATGCACGTAACCAGTGTATGTAGTTGTGTTGTTGTTTACTGTGTGCTACCACATGTACTGTACAGGTGTGGTGTGGAAACTTTTCAAAATACGATACCTCGTAAATGACTCGCATTAGAATCCTGCAACAAACAACACTGACATTCTGATTTACCCTACTTTTAGTCTGTTAATGTCAATAGGCGAGGATTCATTTTCAAAAAAAGGTGTATTTGCACAAATATAAACTTTTTGAGTATTATTACGATCTCTTGATTGGCTAATAATACGAACCCATGACTACCAATCCAACCTGTGAAAACAGCACATAGATCTCTCTCTCTCTCTCTCTCTCTCTCTCTCTCTCTCTCTCTCTCTCTCTCTCTTCCTCTTCCTCTTCCTCTTCCTCAGCGTGTGTAAATGCAGTCGCTTTCAGTAGCACTCCGTAAGAAACAACCTTTCAGTCAAGAAAGAAATCGGAAGAAGCTATCTTAATCGTTCTCTTTCGAAAGTTGCAAAGGAACGGCCAGCGACTGCGTGCCTAAACTGACAAGACCGTCCGTGCACGAAAAAACACCAGCTGATACGCTGCCGTAGCAGACATCGTAACGAAAGTCGATCAGTCGGTTCAAAGAAAAGGGTAAAAGTCGCTCACGGATAATCGATACGGAACAAACTGTAGCTATGAAAGCTAGCAAGTATCCATAAAACAGAAAACTTTCAAGAACTTTCAGCATTGCAGCGCGTCAGCAATCGTATCGAAATAGGGGAAAAATCCGCCTCGATTGCACAAAGTATGTGCTGTTTACCTAGGTTTCAGCGTGGGTAACCATGCCTTCTTCAGAACAAAAATAAAACAGCTTGCCTAAAGAGCCATATTCAAAGGCTATTACATGAGGTACTTTGTGCAATCGAGGCGGATTTTTCATAATTATTTAGAAAACTTTCACACTGAGGGAGTGCAGTATGCGGCCAGCATTCGGCGATCGAGTGCCCCACCGCTCCAACTCATGCAGTGTGCGCCTAGGTAGTGAGGGAAGGGATAGGAAATGACA
Source organism: Schistocerca serialis cubense (assembly GCF_023864345.2). NCBI lineage: Eukaryota > Metazoa > Arthropoda > Insecta > Orthoptera > Acrididae > Schistocerca > Schistocerca serialis. The sequence continues at coordinate 372,811,995 of NC_064643.1, read as the reverse complement.
AGAGCATAAACGAGACGTGATGTAACATCAAGAACAGCCCGTAGGAAGATAAGCGAGCGAGGGAAGACGCCTCTGTAGGATCGCCTGAACATGACGGGAAGGTAGCTGTAGAAATATGGTGTTACGTAAATGACTGTCCCCGCTGAACACCCGAGAGCTATACAAACACAATCTGTTCATGTTCGTTGCAAGTCAACCACGTAACTAATGACCCTCTGGTTTTTATCTTAACCAGGATTCTGATTACGGCTATCGCTGAAGCGCGTAAAAAAATGGATCTAATTTTCTCTTTGTTACAGTTCGTTCATCTGCGACCAATTCAGCAATTTGCAGACTACGAAAATAACTCACCGTGGCGCATCTTTATGGCGCACCTTTGTTAGGAACACAGAACATAGTTTGCACGATTCACAGACAGATGATTTACACGGCAGCCCTCCCTTAAGTTACCTTGACGACAGTAGCGTTAGGCCGGTATTACACTATCAAATTTCTTTGTCAAAGATTTGATCAAAGATGTGATCAAATATTCCGTCAAATATATTTGACAAAGATCTTTGACGTAGCGCTAGAAGGGGTATTACACTGTCATCAAATTTTTCGTCAAAGTTCAAGATGGCTGACAACAACTTGTTATTAACCGCAGCAGTTCCACGTACCGCAATTGCATTGAGTGCACATGTGGAAAAGAAGTGGGGGAAAAAAAGGAACCATACATACGAGGTTGACACACTTAAATTCCTGGGATTACAACTTGATAATAAATTCAGTTGGGAGGAGTACACCACAGAACTGCAGAAACGCCTTAACAAATCTGTATTTGCAATTCGAGTGTTAGCACACATAGGCAACATAAAAATGAAAAAGCTTGCATAGTTTGCCTGCTTTCATTCCACAATGTCATATAGTATAATATTTTGGGGTAAATCTTCAAGTCAAACGTTTTCAGAGTCCAAAACCGTGTAATACGTATTATTTGTGGAGTAAATTCACGGACGTCATGTAGAAACCTCTTCAAAGAACTGGGTATACTAACCACTGCCTCTCAGTATATTTACTTCTTGATGAAATTTGTCCTAAATAATATATCTCTTTTTCCAACAAACAACTCAATTCATACATACAACACCAGGAACAAAAATGATCTGCACAAGGACTTAAAAGCACTTACTTTACTTCAAAAAGGGGCCCACTACTCAGGAACACTCAGCTTCAATAATTTGTCAGCAAACATAAAAAGTTTATTTACAAATAAAGATCAGTTTAAAAGGAGCCTGAAAGACTTACTTGTGGCCAACTCCTCCTACTCCATTGACGAAATTTTTAATAGAAACATATGATGTATTTTATTTATTCACACTATTAGTATTGTTATTTCAGATTTAAAAAAAATTGACATGTTTCACATCCACGAGCACATCCTCAGCACAGATCTATCGAACGAAAAACTAATCTAATCTGGGTGAAGCCGTGGGTTTTACGACGACACGATAAAAGCATTCAACAAAACTTGTTACGTGAGCTTACAGTGGAAGACGTCAAGTCGTACATCAGTTACTTAAGAATGGATGAGCATACATTTCTGTATGTGCTCAGTGAAGTGTATCCTCATATCACAAAGCACAATTTTCACTTAAGAACTGCATCTTCAGAAGACAGGCTCACTGTAACACTCCGATTCCTTGCTACGGGAGAAGGTTATGTTAGGTTAGGTTAGGTCAGGTCAGGTCACCAATCTTCTTAATCTATTTTTGTATTAAGGGTGCCTCACGTTGTAAAACGCGTCACCAGCTTCATACATCCCTATTAATTTTGTAGTTGTCGGCACACACCAATTGTATTTACCGGCAATGTTTATAAAAACACTACAGACGACAGAACGCTGCAGCGATGCTAGCGCTCCATGTGATAACATGTCACATTGCAGTGAACAGAAGACAAGCGACTTCTTTGATCAAATCTACAGCGAGGCCCTAGATTTGATCAAATATTGGACGACATTTGACAAAGTTCCTATTACACCATCAAATATCTTTGACAAAGAATTTTGACAAAGATATGTGACAAAGAAATTTGATAGTGTAATACCGGCCTTAGGAAGGGCATCCGGTCACAAAGTTGAATAATAAAACCAAATTTGTCAAATCTTCAAAAAATAGGACCTCATACGAGATGGGATAAGCACTAGGGGAAAAAAGAAAGATGAATTAAAACTGTGTGACTAGCCCTCATGCACATAACCAACACCGTGATGTGTGCACCTCTGCTCAGCCCACGAGCTTAAATGCAGGGAGCAGCGTGAGAGGAAGAACACAGCTGTTGGTCGTTCGAAGCAAGGTCGTCTGGGCTCATTAACCGCTGTACGCCTTGTTACACGTCAGTGCCAGGGTATTAGAGTCCAGTTCACGAATGATGGCGGTTCGCGCAGGTCGAGGAAGGAATGACTGCTGTGTTGCCGGTTCCAAGCGACAGCTGCGATTCGTGCATGCACCTGTTTCGCGCTTGAACAAAGCGTGTGTCCCACAAATTATGTCTCTCGCTTGTTTATATGGAACGCGTCCCTTACCAAAGCCATCAGCGATGACAACTCGCAACAAATGGAATAAAAATTCACTAAGTAACTCGCAACGATCACGTTTAAAGCTCGTGTTAGCTACGACGTTCACAGCCCGGCGCTCAGAACTCTATAATCTCAGGGCTCATTGGCTATCGGAGAATGCTTGCCGCAGTTGCGGAGGACAAGCTTGGACTCGACCACCAATGTTCGTGACTCCAGCTGTAGGACATCCGATACCACGTGAGATAATTCAACTTGCTTGTCAACGGGGCATTGTTCTCATAGGTTGTAGAAATGTTCTTGAGTGGTGACACGTTTGCTCGGAATGAAATGCTGTCCATGATCGTCTGCCACTGGGGTCCTATTGTCTGAAAATATGGATTCGTTTGTTCATCACTACTCATGCGACGTGTACCTTCAACGTTACGCTTCACCAAGCACTCGCTCCCGCACTGTACCGCAGTGGTTTAGTTGCTGCATCATTAACAACGTTAACATCGGCTCCCAGATTCTGTTTTCCATAAATCATTTTCCCAACACAGGTGCCGGTTCATGATGTAAACACTACAATAATGGTGCTGAAAATGCGAGTTCTGATGCCGGGTTTAAGCTTCCTCTATCGGCTTTCGCGTCATGCAAAGACTCTAGTCTGAGTTGCCAGATGTTTCGTTTTTTTACCGAACTGTTCGGAAATTCAGCCGTGAGTCCGGTGTTCGGTACTGCAGTATGAGTGGCTCGGTATTTTTATAATTTTGTTCATATCAATAATATATTTACTAATTTGCAACAATCAAGTCTATAAATTATGGTGGCCCGTTATCAACCGGCGCGTGCTGTATTCGTCACTTTGACTGATGGTTGCCCTTCTCTTTCTCTGCGTTCGACAGCCGCCACCCGCGTCCTCAAACTTACGCCACGCACCGGTTGATACAGGGAACCTCAGCGAAGAATAAAGTTGCGTTTTGACTTTATTGTGTGCAGTGTTTCGTATATGTATCTAACCTATTTCTGAATGAATAAAACGTAAATGAGAGGAATATTTCTGCTGATTTGGTAAGTTAATATTAGTATATTACAAGGTAAGGTTCTTTGAAGAATCGGCGAGGAAAGGAATACATGGAAAACACTGACAAGAAGAAGGGCTAGTATGGCAGGACACCTTTTGAGATATTAAGGAATAACTTCCGTGGCACTATACGGAGCTGTGGAGGGAAAGCACTGTAGAGGAAAGCAGACACTGGAATACAACCAGCAAATAAATGAGGACGTAAAGATTGGCACGAGTCGTGGCGGGCTACGTCAAACCAGTCAGAAGAACAATAACGCAAAAAATAATTTTAATTGTACAGGACGTCCATAATTAAAGTTCCAGTTTCAAATCCCTGTAAAAGGAGATCCACTGCTCAGAATATCATATTTGAACAGCGTGTTATGGACGCAGGGGGAAACATTAGGAAGAAAAGAAATTTAACGACAATTTGATCAATAAATGGCGCTGAAAAGCTTGAACATAGGAACTGTAGTGGCGGCCAGTTGTACTTGGCCAGTACTGGCCGCTGCTAACTAGCCGTCCTCTGTCCTCGTGAGTAGGGGCCCTTCTGCTTCACCGTCCAGTCGGCTTACTAGCCACCAGCAAACTCAAGCATGTTTGAGTTCAGTGGATGCCAAAGGGCCAGTAATACTGTCACGTGATCTAGTGGCAGTCATGACTGGTCGTGTATTAAAAGTTACTGGCCGCCAGTAGAGCGCTAGACGCTGTTGGGGAAGGAACTACGGTTGTGCGTATTATACTTTCGTCGCGAAAGGTCTTCAGTATCTGAAGAAGCGCAGTTGAAACCACCTGCCAGTGTAAAATGGAGTGCGAGCAATCTAGGTGCATTTCTAGAAACTTACGTAAACAAGGAACCGTTATGCAACATACATTCTGATTGTGCTAGGCGAAGAGGGAGAGTTGTATGATGAAGTTAAAAAGTAACTTAGTGGAGCTAGGGATCAGAGATCTCGATATTTGTTTTTTGAGAGCCCGTATAAGGGCTAGGCCACGTACAGAGGTGAGCTCTTGAAAGTGAGTTCATCAAAGATAAGCGGAGAGGGCAATGGCGACTTCTACGTCCCGAAACTGTTATGGTTCACTGCAGCTGACAGTTTCTTGAGATGTGTAGTCTTATAAAACAATAAATACTTATTCAGTTAATCTTCACCTTCCTAGATATTAGGTCATATAATTTCTATAACTTACTAAAACGGAAACAAAAACAATAAACGTATTTGTAAACGTAAGGAGAAAAGCATAATAACAATTACATCAAAAGAAAACATTCTCCAGAGTATATGTTTGGTAAGATACTAGGCTATACGAAGCGACTACGACTACGAACCCATTCTGTTTTAAAATATTTTGCAGTGGTGTTAATGTTATCAACTATTAACATTTAAACAAACTTTTTGATTCACTGAACAATAACACCAATAAGATGTCCAGAACACATTATTTTACGGAGTTCGTCAGTAACTAAACAGCGCCTATGTTCATTTGCTGCCACTTATTAAATGCCAATTGCCTTCATCTGCCAAGACACTCATCCTTCACCACTGAAGTGCTCAGCCAGTTTCATCCTTATTTCCGAAGCAGTTTTCAAATATACATTTGTTGGGCACTCTTTCTCTCTCAATGACGGTAGTTCTGTCCCAGTGGAACGCCACTGGCAGGGGTGAAAAATTCCGGTTGAAACTACGTTGCTGGTGAAGTTGTTCGCACCCAGTTGTGGAGTGTACATGTACATTTTAATGATCGTAAATGTTGGTGTTATTATTCCAAACGCGTTTTGCACTGCTCTGCATGCACGCTATAAACGGTTGTTTAATGTACATTCCCCTAATGTCTAATTTCGTTTGGAAAAAGGCTTCATTAATTTCGGTGACAAAAGGAGCACGTCATCACCCAAAGTTAAGCGATCATTCGGAAAATTTATTGTACTATTGGCCATGGCTGCCTTATGCAAGATCAACCGGAATACACTTGCGTCATTGGCTCTTCCATTGGTTTTCACAGCTGTGTATAGAAACTTACAATCAGCATCTACCAATGCCAAAAGTATAATGCTGTAACCTTCTTTGTAGTTGTAAAACTCACGGCAACTCTCAGGCGGACGCTGTGTGGCGACATTGTTTCGTAAGTAGCACCACACAATAGAGGAAAATTCTATAGTGTTTCAAACTTTTCTTGAATCTACATTCACTCCTCCCCATGTTTGCGGAACCTCGAAAAGAAATGTTAGTAACAAACTAAAATTTGCAATTGCATACAAACGCATTAAAATCAACACTGAGAGATTTTAGTGCGGTTGATTATTGGCAGTCTTTTAATTTCGGGTTACACCAGCTAACAGTGTTAAAGATGATGAGGCGGATGACGACACTGGCGCATCTGATACTCGAAACTATTGACATCGTACAGAATGTCGAGGGCTCATCACAACTCCCTGTTGTTCCTAATGTTCCAACACTAAATAACAAAAATTAAAAAAAAGGCTTGTAATCAAGTTGGTAAAAGCGGTCAGAGACATTGAAGAGTTACAGAAAATATTCGAGAGTCGCCTGTCAACTTCAAACCCACCTCATCTCGACGAGGCTAACTTGTATGAGGAATATGTTGGAGCTCAGTTGAGGCACCTTGCTTCGAAAAATAGACTTACATGAGAGGACCACTTTCAATCAATGCTGACAAAAGAGAGACTCAAATTGTTGGAAGCCTCACGACCATCAACTACTCTAGTATTATGTGGAACCTCGTCCAACGTTGGTGATTCATATGACTAATTTATAGCTGACGGTGATTTTCTTCACATACATTTACGCTAAAATGTCATTGCCTGACTGTCGAGTTTTGTTCTGTATCCAGTATTTAATAATAAATTGTGTTAAATAAATTTTATAAATTTTGCTTGATCACGTCTTGTACGGTGCGCATAGTTATTGGAAGTGGCAACCCCAAAATATACATGCACATTTCTGCGTTTATTTGCTTTTAAAGTACCAGTATTGCTAAGAATATACTCCTCTTTACAGAAATATTTATTACATTATGCAGAAGGAGACCACTCTTGATACTTATTTTACCATATATCGTAAGTTAACTAGTTACGAAGCAGTAACTTGTGAGAACTTACCTTCATATATTCTTGTAATGCCGTAAGTACTTTTGAAATAAAACTTGAAGTAGTGATATTCGCAACGTGATGCTTCACAACTGTCACCACTAGCTAAAAGCCGGCCGGAGTGGCCTAGCGGTTCTAGGCGCTTCAGTCTGGAACCGCACGACCACTACGGTCGCAGGTTCGAATCCTGCCTCGGGCGTGGATGTGTGTGATGTCCTTAGGTTAGTTAGGTTTAAGTAGTTCTAGGGGACTGATGACCTCAGATGTTAAGTCCCATAGTGCTCAGAGCCATTTGAACAATTTGAACTAGCTAAAAGTCGTAAGGCAGTCTCTAGTTTTGGACAAGCAGGAACTGAGTTTCCCATTCCTGTATCAGTTTTTCATATTTTATGCTCAGTCAAACTCCACAGTTTGTTAAATCACCGTATACTCAGTCTCATAATTGTCTGGTATTCCACAGGATGCTCCTCAGCAAGATCCTGAAGTAATGCAGACGAAACTACTAAGTTGATCTCTCTGACACTCCCAGTCCTTAACCCCATACTAACGATTTTTGGTTAATATTTCTAGAAGGTGTTCAGGTAAACACTGTATTAAACAATGTACAATTTCATTCACAGTCTCATCAACAGCTTCCTCGTACTCTTCATCAGTCTCCTCCGTGTTCTCACACATCCTCGGACAATGTTGCACTCTCCAGGTCGAAACACAAACGAGCTACTGGCTGCCACTAAAACGATTTCACTGGAAGCCATCACTCTCTGCGTGTGAAGCCCCTTTTCCATCTCCAAGGACATCTCAATACGCAGAATTGCAAAATATGGACAACGGAAATGTGCGCTCACGTCAACTGGTATAACTTCATTCTGCAAAGGTGTTTTTGTGGTGCGGTTTGACGGTATCGTTTATCGTAGCGCCGTATGTTTTCGAGGACATGAGTCCTGCGGGTCCTCTTACTCGTACCGTCACGGGTAAAAGCTACGAGAATCTTTTGCGTACCAACGTCATTCCTTTCCTTCAACAGGTAGTTTTTTTTTTGTTTTTTTTTTCAACATAAGGCTCGTCCCCACCTTGCACGGGCAGTAAAGCAGCTGCTGCAGAGGCATTTCAGAAATGCTAGAATTATGTCAGCCCTTGTTTCCCTACAGCCGGGCCGTCCAGATCCCCTGATTTTAATCCGTGTGACTTCTGGCTGTAGGGTCATCTGAAAGATGTGTTCAGTGCTACATTTACAAACGTAGTTAAATTGAATGCACTGATTGCGCAACGCATTCTGACCGTAGCCCCAGAGACATTCCGGTCTGTTGTAGAACATGATGTTTCTCGATTTCAATTTGTGGGAGACAACAATGGGCAACATTTTGAACATATCTTGCATCAGTCTCACGACAATTAGAAACCGATGTTGTTTTGCTTTTTACGCCCAGGACAATTCAAAACCATAGTAATTTTGCCGTTCATGCTGTTTTTGGCCTCAGGACAATTAAAAATTTATTTTTGCCAACAGATATGGTACGTCCTTGCCGTGGTGCATGGGCTTACCTAACAGTGCTATAACTGTTGACTGCCAAACTCGCACAGTCATGCACATTGAACATTACACGGATTGTGTAACGTACAACTCAGACCATAGCCGTCGTATTGCCATTTATCTATAATTTGTAGCCAACCGCATTTATGTTAAGAGCTTACAGCGCCATCTACTGGCAAGATTTTTTTTCCGTGACGTTCCCTCCCCCCCCCCCCCCCCCCCCCCCCTCCCAGCGACAATAATGTGCTGTTCAGACTTGAAGACTTGACCTCATTGATATGGATATCCTGTATATAATCCTTACCCTACGAACAACAATTTCTTTGGATATATCTACTTTTAAATCTATTGTGGTACATTACGTATTTCTATTTGATTTTTAGAGAAATGTTGGAACGCATATTGTGAGCTTAACATAAAATATTTATTCTCTGCTCAGAAAAACAAAACGTCTTCATGGTTCTTGGGCCGCAGCTATAAGTTGAAAGATTCGCCACTTGGATTAGTCAAACTGACGACAAACACCAGGCCAGATGTACGGTTCGTTCATATTTTTTTAGTATGAAGAATGATTAGGTGAAAGTTGTTATTCAACACAGTAACTACAAGAAACACCTTTTATCAGTGCGATCAAAAAATGTCTCAAGCAACATTAGAAAATTTCTTGCTCCACCTTCTGGAGACTTAAAATAGAAAATAGCTGCCGCTGAACTCGGTAAGACATGGACACAGTTACATTTTTTCTGACTGTGGCAATAAGTTAGATCTCGTACTCTATAATAACTCTGAATTATCTTCAAAGATGCATTTAGGTAGAACGAAAATGGCGCAGTATTCTATAAAAACTTTCACAAAAAAGTATAACATCAGAATAGTCGATTTTCAATATCTATTGTTGCTTTCAGTAAAGGCGATAGAAAATTTTCCCACCTGTAGTAATTTTCTTTGATGATGAAGATAGAACAGCAGCAGCAGCAGGAGGATGAGATACGTGTTTAACGTCCTGTCGACAAATAGCAAATTACCTACTATATTTTTACGAGGACGCGGATGAGACATCAGAGCCCGCTATAGGAAATATTATCAAAGCATTAGAAAACATCGTCTGGAGCATAGTAATGTTGTCACATACAGTGTTGACAATGCATCGGTCAGTTATGGTTGCACCTTGCACCTGTTGAACCCAAATATCCTTAAAAATAACTGCTTCTGCCATGTGTTGCATAATGCAGAAAACATTGTATTATTATCTTCCGATGTTGAGGTCTTGCGCTAAATGTTTCTGGTGAATCAGTGGTCAAAGACTGTAGGTGCCTAAAGAACGCTTTGCATGTGTTTACCGAGGTTATCATGCCATGCTTCGGTATGTAACAGTTAATTGGGCAATTTTACTGTCATCTGTGGAAATGCTTTTGCATGACTGGAAAGCGATCAAAACCCATTTCCGCCAAACGGGTGAGAATGAGTGGAACAAGCTTATTTGGACTTTCGTTGATAACGAAGAAGATGGATTGCCTTGGTGCTACATTTATTTTATTAAAGTTTTCGAATCCGAAGACATGAATACTGGACAATAATACACACATCAAAACAACTTTTGCATCACCTCGGTTCCGAGAGTTCCGGAGCCTTTACTGAGAATTGGAATAGGGATCAACATAAACATCATCTCCGCCCTTTTTATTGCTCATGAAAACCACACATTGCATGTTGTACCACAATACAGCGAGACCTTCAGAGGTGGTGGTCCAGATTGCTGTAGCCGGCCGAGGTGGCCGAGCGGTTCTACGCGCTACAGTCTGGAACCGCGCGACCGCTAAGGTCGCAGGTTCGAATCCTGCCTCGGGCATGGATGTGTGTGATGTCCTCAGGTTAGTTAGGTTTAAGTAGTTCTAAGTTCTAGGGGACTGATGACCCCAGAAGTTAAGTCCCATAGTGCTCAGAGTCATTTGAACCAGATTGCTGTACACACCGGTACCTCTACTACCCAGTAGCACGTCCTCTTGCATCGATGCGTGCCTGCATTCGTCGTGACATACTATCCACAAGTTCATCAAGGCACTGTTGGTCCAGATTGTCGCACTTCTCAATGCCGATTCGGCATGGATCCCTCAGAGTGGTTTGTGAGTCAAGTCGTCCATAAACAACCCATTTCAGTCTATCCCAGGCATGTTCGATAGGGTTCATGTCTTGAGAACATGCTGGCCACTCTAGTCGAGCGATGTCGTTACCGTTAAGGAAGTCATTCACAAGACATGCACGATGGGGGCGCGAATTGTCTTCCATGAACACGAGTGCCTCGCCAACATGCTGGCGATATGGTTGCACTATCGGTCAGAGGATGGCATTCACGTATCGTACAGCCGTTACGGCGCTTTCCATGACCACCAGTGGCGTACTTCGGCCCCACATAATGCCACCCCACAACAGCAAGGAACCTCCACCTTGATGCACTCGCTGGACATTGTGTTTAAGGCTTTCAGCCTGACCGGGTTGGCTCCAAATACGTCTCCGACGATTGTTTGTTTGAAGGCATATGCGACACTCATTGGTGAAGAGAACGTGATGCCAATCCTGAGTGGTCCATTCGACATGTTGTTGGGCCCATCTGTACTGCGCTGCATGGTGTCGTGGTTGCAAAGATGGACCTCGCCTTGGACGTCGGGAGTGAAGTTGCGCATCATGCGGCATACTGTGCACAGTTTGAGTCGTAACACGACGTCATGTGGCTGCATAAAAAGCATTATTCAACATGTTGGCGTTGCTTTCAGGGTTCCTCCGAGCCATAAGCCGTAGGTAGCGGTCATCATACTGCAGTAGTAGCCCTTGGGCGGCCTGAGCGAGGCTTGTCATCGATAGTTCCTGTCTCTCTGTATCTCCTCCATGTCCGAACAACATCGCTTTGGTTCGCTCCCAGACGATTGGACACTTCCCTTGTTGAGAGACCTTCCTGGCACAAAGTAACAATGCGGACGCGATCGAACCGCTGTATTGACCGTCTAGGTATGGTTGAACTACAGACAACACGAGCCGTTTCCTGGTGGAATGAATGGAACTAATCGGCTGTCGGACCCCCTCTGTCTAATTGGCGGTGCTTATGCACGGTTGTTTACATCTTTGGCCGGGTTTAGCGACATCTCTGAACAGTCCACAGTCAACGTCTATCTTCAGGAGTTCTGGGAACTGGGGTGATGCAAAACTTTTTTTGATGTGTGTATAATATTGTGGTCACGTTAGAAGAGGGAAGAACGACTGTTCCTTCGGAGCAAAAGCTAACCAAGAAATGTTAAAACCAAAATAGATTGAGCTGAATAAATTCAAGACTGAAGCTATCGTAGCCTATAAGAGCCGAAGATTATCTTAAAAATGGTCAAACTACGAAACTTCTACTTTTAAGAGTTTCATTTACTTGGATCTAGGAAAAGTAACTCCAAGATATGAAAAATGTGTGCGAACGTCAAAAGTGGTGGTACTGAAGAAGACATTGATAAAGATAGTTTATAAGAAGAGATGCATATACTATATAAAACTGTGCAACAATTAAAAGTCAGGCTTTTACATCTGTTTTCGAGGAAAACGTTTTTAGGTGGAGAAGAAACGCCTAATATAAAAAATTATTAATGTTTTGAACATGGGTGTGATCAGCAACCTTAATTAATTACAATATCACAAATTTCCAGGAACCGGTTGGCTGGAAATTTGTGACACTGTAATAAAAAAAATTATCAAAATGATAATGGCGTTTCCATGTAGCAGTGCCTATGTAGAACGATTCTTCAGTCACATAAATCATTTTGATGTGACGCTGGAAACAAATTGTCGATATGGTAAAAGAAGAATTATACATTCATAGTAATTTCAAGTTTTCAACATGAACGACTTTTACCAAAAAATTAAAGATAAAAAATTGAAAGCTGTAAAAGGCAGTAATAAACATAATTTTTTATGTTTACTAAGTGTTTTATTGCGTTCACCCTCAGCTCAACAACTTTTCTCGTCAGGCTGTGTTCGATAATTTTGTCAGTTTAATCGGGCAACCCTTACCCTAGCGGATTTGGGTCGCGATTGGATTTTTAGGTAACTACTCGCTTGTGAAAATCTTTGTCAATGCGGACGAGCCGATTTCATATTAGGGAACTGGGATAACGTTTGACTGAGCAGTTGGTGTTGTTGTGGTCTTCAGTCCTGAGACTGGTTTGATGCAGCTCTAAAAAAATGGTTCAAATGGCTCTGAGCACTATGGGACTTAACAGCTGTGCTCATCAGTCCCCTAGAACTTAGTACCTAATCTAAGGACATCACACACATCCATGCCCGAGGCAGGATTCGAACCTGCGACCGCAGCAGTCGCGCGGTTCCGGACTGCGCGCCTAGAACCGCGAGACCACCGCGGCCGGCTGATGCAGCTCTCCATGCTACTCTATCCTGTGCAAGCTTCTTCATCTCCCAGTACCTACGGCAAACTACATCCTTCTGAATCTGCTTGGTGTATTCATCTCTTGGTCTCCCTCTACGATTTTTACCCTCCACGCTGCCCTCCAATACTAAATTGGTGATCCCTTGATGCCTCAGAACATGTACTACCAACCGATCCCTTCTTCTAGTCAAGTTGTGTCACAAACTTCTCTTCTCCCCAATCCTATTTAACACCTCCTCATCAGTTATGTGATCTACCCATCTAAGCTTCAGCATTCTTCTGTAGCACCACATTTCGAAAGCTTCTATTCTCTTCTTGTCTAAACTATTTATCGTCCATGTTTCACTTCCATACATGGCTACACTCCATACAAATGCTTTCGGAAACGACTTCCTGACACTTAAATCTATACTCGATGTTAACAAATTTCTCTTCTTCAGAAACGCTTTCTTTGCCATTGCCAGTCTACATTTTATATCCTCTCTACTTCGACCATCATCAGTTATTTTGCTCCCCAAATAGCAAAATTCCTTTACTACTTTAAGTGTCTCATTTCCTAATCTAATACCCTCAGCATCACCCGACTTAATTCGACTACATTCCATTATCCTCGTTTTGCTTTTGTTGATGTTCATCTTATATCCTCCTTTCAAGACACTATCCATTCCGTTCAACTGCTCTTCCAAGTCCTTTGCTGTCTCTGAAAGAATTACAATGTCATCGGCGAACCTCAAAGTTTTTATTTCTTCTCCATGGATTTTCATACCTACTCCGAATTTTTCTTTTGTTTCCTTCACTGCTTGCTCAATATACAGATTGAATAACATCGGGGAGAGGCTACAACCCTCTCTTACTCCCTTCCCAACCACTGCTTCCCTTTCATGCCCCTCAACTCTTATAACTGCCATTTGGTTTCTATACAAATTGTAAATAGCCTTTCGCTCCATGTATTTTACCCCTACCACCTTCAGAATTTGAAAGAGAATATTGCAGTCAACATTGTCAAAAGTTTTCTCTAAGTCTACAAATGCTAGAAACGTAGGTTTGCATTTTCTTAATGTAGCTTCTAAGATAAGTCGTAGGGTCAGTATTGCCTCACGTGTTCCAATATTTCTACGGAATCCAAACTGATCTTCCCCTAGGTCGGCTTCTACTAGATTTTCCATTCGTCTGTAAAGAATTCGCGTTAGTATTTTGCAGCTGTGACTTATTAAACTGATAGTTCGGTAATTTTCACATCTGTCAACACCTGCTTTCTTTGGGATTGGAATTATTATATTCTTCTTGAAGTCTGAGGGTATTTCGCCTGTCTCATACATCTTGCGACCAGATGGTAGAGTTTTGTCAGGCCTGGCTCTCCCAAGGCCGTCAGTAGTTCTAATGGAATGTTGTCTACTCCCGGGGCCTTGTTTCGACTTAGGCCTTTCAGTGCTCTGTCAAACTCTTCACGCAGTATCGTAACTCCCATTTCATCTTCATCTACATCATCTTCCCTTTCCATAATATTGTCCTCAAGTACATCGCCCTTGTATAGACCCTCCATATACTCCTTCCACCTTTCTGCTTTCCCTTCTTTGCTTAGAACTGGGTTTCCATCTGAGCTCTTAATATTCATACAAGTGGTTCTTGTTGTGGATTGGCAAGACAGCCAACCCAGTATGAGAGGAAGCCGAAAGGCACGCGTTTTAGCTCACGCAGGCTGGCATGAGGTCTGGAACAGGTCAAGGAAATTAAACTAACAAAAAAAGGACGTAGCTGGGGAATACTTTTAATCCATAAATGGTGAACATCTGACGGTACATGTTTTACAGCATCAATAGTAACTGGTAATGGCGCTTTGCTAGGTCGTAGTAAATGACGTAGCTGAAGGCTATGCTAACTATCGTCTCGGCAAATAAGAGCGTAATTTGCTAGTGAACCATCGCTAGCAAAGTCGGCTGTACAACTGGGGCGAGTGCTAGGAAGTCTCTCTAGACCTGCCGTGTGGCGGCGCTCGGTCTGCAATCACTGATAGTGGCGACACGCGGGTCCGACGTATACTAACGGACCGCGGCCGATTTAAAGGCTACCACCTAGCAAGTGTGGTGTCTGGCGGTGACACCACAGTTCTCTTTTCTCCAAAGGTCTCTTTAATTTTCCTGTAGGTAGTATCTATCTTACCCCTAGTGAGATAAGCCTCTACGTCCTTACATTTATCCTCTAGCCATCCCTGCTTAGCCATTTTGCACTTCCTGTCGATCTCATTTTTGTATTCCTTTTTGCCTGCTTCATTTACTGCATTTTTATATTTTCTCCTTTCATCAGTTAAATTCAATATTTCTTCTGTTACCTTAGGATTTCTACTAGCCCTCGTCTTTTTGCCTACTTGATCCTCTGCTGCCTTCACTACTTCATCCCTCAAAGCTACCCATTCTTCTTCTACTGTATTTCTTTCCCCCATTCCTGCCCTTTGTTCCCTTACGCCGTCCCTGAAACTCTGTACGATCTCTGGTTTAGTCAGTTTATCCAGGTCCCATCTCCTTAAATTCCCACCTTTTTGCAGTTTCTTCAGTTTTAATCTACAGTTCATAACCAATAGATTGTGGTCAGAGTCCACATCTGCCCCTGGAAATATCGTACAATTTAAAACCTGGTTCCTAAATCTCTGTCTTACCATTATATAATCTATCTGAAATCTGTCAGTATCTCCAGGGTTCTTCCATGTATACAACCTTCTTTTATGATTCTTAAACCAAGTGTTAGCTATGATTAAGTTGTGCTCTGTGCAAAATTCTACTAGGCGGCTTCCTGTTTCATTTCTTAGCCCCAATCCAGATTCACCTAGTACGTTTCCTTCTCTCCCTTTTCCTACTATTAAATTCCAGTCACCCATGACTATTAAATTTTCAGCTCCCTTCACTATCTGAATAATTTCATTTATTTCGTCATACATTTCTTCAATTTCTTCGTCATCTGCAGAGCTAGGTGGCATATAAACTTGTACTACTGTAGTAGGCGTGGGCTTCGTATCTATCTTGGCCACAATAATGCGTTCATTATGCTGTTTGTAGTAGCTTACCCGCATTCCTATTTTTTTTATTAATTATTAAACCTATTCCAGCATTACCCCTATTGGACTTTGTATTTATAACCCTGTATTCGCCTGACCAAAACTCTTGTTCCTCCTGCCACCGAACTTCACTACTTCCCGCTGTATCTAACTTTAACCTTTCAATTTCCCTTTTTAAATTTTCTAACCTTCCTGCCCGATTAAGGGATCTGACATTCCACGCTCCGATCCGTAGAACGCCAGTTTTCTTTCTCCTGATAACGACGTCCTCTTGAGTAGCCCCCGCCCGGAGATCCGAATGGGGGACTATTTTACCTCCGGAATATTTTACCCAAGAGGACGCCATCATCATTAACCATACAGTAAAGCTGCATGTCCTCGGGAAAAATAACGGCTATAGTTTCCCCTTGCTTTCAACCGTTCGCAGTACCAGCACAGCGAGGCTGTTTTGGTTAGTGTTACAAGGCCAGATCAGTCAATCATCCAGACTGTTGCCCTTGCAACTACTGAAAAGGCTGCTGCCCCTCTTCAGGAAACACGCGTTTGTCTGGCCTCTCAACAGATACCCCTCCGTTATGGTTGCACCTACGGTATGGCTATCTGTATCGCTGAGGCACGCAAGCCTCCCCACCAACGGCAAGGTCCATGGTTCATGGGGGGGGGGGGGGGGGGGGGGGGTGACTGAGCAGAAAGTTATTCATTTCCTTCACTTAATTGAAGAGAAGCTTATTTTATCTTTATTAAATAGTAAGAAGTTCATAAACAACGACATATTTGCTAAATTAGGAACGTCGAACACATTGGTAACAATCCCGTATTCTGTATAGTAGCCAATTTGTAAACTGCTACGTAAAAAATCTCTATTTTATTGGCAAAAGCTGTCACACACACTCAGTATCTTATTCTGTAATCCTCTGCGTTGAATAGGAATGCGTATGGCCTAACTCTAAAGTCTAACAGGCATTGCAAGTCAGCTAAAAGTTGGAGTGTAGTTATCCTCCACCAGGGATCGCTTTGCACTTTTTCCCTGGAACGCGCATGGTCTAGCTGGGAGTAATAAATGAGTTTCGAATGCATTAATTGCCGATACGATTGTTAAACAGCCCTTCTCGTATCGTCTCCATCTCCTTACGAATTCATTAACATCTTTAATGAAATCATGCATTAACTTCATTAAGAAGATTACGAAATTACCGAAAATCTGTGAATCTTGCGTTACACCCAGCGCGTGACATATTCATGACGGTGTGTTCACCTGTCGAAATATCGGCTGTTGGTGAAAACATACCCAGCTTGTAACGTCATTCCCCCAAACCCATTAATAATTAGTGCACCTATTTTGAACAAAAAGGAGAAAGACAAAACAAGCTGGAAACGTCTTTTAGAACTAACTGTCTGCAGCTGTGTGTGGCGTAATAACAGGGCTGCGTGATCGAGACATACCAAAGAACTAACTGCTCGTTCATTTCACTCGTTGTCGATTTGCACGGCTTCCATCTATTGGAACATACCTGCCATTACCAAGTCTGCATTCGTTTTGATACTGCGCTTCGACTGGCGTGGCATACGTATTCTCTGAATTAGCAAAAACAACTCAATAAAGGGTTGGTATACCATCAAATAAGTAACACGTTAATCTAGTCAAACGCACTATATTGTCGTGACCTTACGTCGTCCTGTTAAGGTGGCTGTAGTAACAACAGTATAGACATAAAGACGAAAGCGCCACCCACCAGAACTCACAGAGTCTGTACTGTAGCCCCTATGCCCCATTAATATTAAACTGCCGTAAATCTGCCAGTCTAGCGACTCGAGTCTGAGACCACATTGTGATACTGCTGCCAAGTGGATATTTATAAATGAGTCGCCAGGATAGTTCTGAACCTGCCTGGCGCAGGAGTACGCGATATTCTCCAAGACGGTAAAACTGACACCCACAATCGCGACCAGAAGGCCATCAGCGGCTATTTAACACAGCTCTGAGACTGTTCACAGCAAGATAATAAGCGTAGTCACACTCACCAACATGAAGGTGAGAGAGGACGTAATGGCGCGACCTGTATTTTGTTCGTCTGATTTAACCACGTCTGAAGCTGTAGTCACAGTCACTGTCAACAAACACCAATTAAACTCACTAACTATGCAGCTGTTCATAATTCGACTTTGCAAACATCATATGAACTAATCACAAAGCTTATCTCATATAATTGTGCTAGCGAAACCTTAGCAGCTGACCTACAGAAACCATTCGTGTAAAACAAGCCCGAAAACGATAGCGAGACGCTATTTTCGAAATTCATTTTTCGTATTTCGCAAGTTGTTTCGAATGAGAAAATGGTAAGAGTGCTTATGTAGCTCTACAGTCAAGCCTATTGGACACAAGTGGTTTCCCATTAGCCGGCCGCGGTGGCCGTGCGGTTCTAGGCGCTCCAGTCCGGAGCCGCGCTGCTGCTACGGTCGCAGGTTCGAATCCTGCCTCGGGCATGGATGTGTGTGATGTCCTTAGGTTAGTTAGGTTTAAGTAGTTCTAAGTTCTAGGGGACTGATGACCACAGCAGTTGAGTCCCATAGTGCTCAGAGCCATTTTTTTTGGTTTCCCATCGGGCGAGACATGAGTGCCTTGAACTCATCTCCTGATATGAAGTTCTGACACAAAGACGGTTGCTGACGCAACTACTTAGATCTGAAGATGATTCAGAGAGATCAAAACGTGTCATGTAATTAAAAATGTACAACTGAGACTGAAGAATAAACGAGAAATGTTTTAAATCGTCATCTTGAGTTGGAGGTGCAGCTGAGCGGCTGTGGCTCCACTGTGCTTTCAGTGCTTCTTGGAGACTTTGTGCCGATGTATTCCCTATGCCATCAGATCGAAAAAGAGGGCTCATAATGCTAGTTATGATGGACGTTTTAATTGAGATGCTCATGAATCTATGTAATCAGCATGGAATATGTAGTGCTCACTGCTAGTTTGTCATCCTGAATAACTTCGCTAAGATAAATGAAAACGAAAGAAACTGTCAAAGTTCTACTGTTTCCAACTTTATGATATTTTCCTTTGACCTGACACTTACAAGATACTTAACGTTTAAGGGGGTTCCTCAAAGACAAGGGCTGGAATCTGTTCGTTCTTCTAGGTGTCTAGCGAAAGAGTCACTGATTTTATAATTAAACATCTCGAAAACTAAGATCGATAGACGAGCGCAACAAAAAGTATGTTTACTGTGAAAGCTGTAAGCGTTTTATACAAAAGTTACACAAAAGTTACGAAATAGCTCTAAAAGCTGTTAACAGATGGCGCCGTACGCTGTGCAACTCTCACAGTATCAGCCTGCATAATTCAACTCGTCATCTGCAAACAATCTTCGCCATCACATCAGACTTTTCGAACTGGCCCCGTCTCGCTCCACGGAAATGGCGCAAACGAACAATGAAATTTGTCATCACATACATCAAGCTCGTTCAGCGTGGTGGGATGGTTCCAACAGACAGTGCTTCTGAATGTGACCCACAAAAATTAGCCACAAGGAGTCATATCTGGTGAATATGAAGACAAGTCCGTCCCTGCGCCAGTAAATTTGCTAGAATGGCCAAGAATTTTGTAATATTCCAGGAATGGATACATCCTCCCTCCACCCCACCCCTCCCCCACGACACCTGTTGCGGACGACTATGTTTGTAAGGCACTTGATTCAAGGACGAATTCTTTAAATCAAACTCAGCCTGCCATCAGGTTTCGCTACAATTAATTTTATGTGGACGTTCCAGTTTAGGTAGATCCAAACGGTCACTCGCCATTGCTACTATCCTCAGTGATTTTTCGCCAGTAGTGTAAACAAATAGTAGCGCAGCGTCTCGCCAATTTATTTGTAGGACGTTATATTTGCTTGTGTTCAAGATCAGCTGCCAGTCTCTGATCCAATAATCGATCATCTCCCATTCTTCTTGCATTTCGCTAGCCTTCTCGCCCTACAACTTTCGTTCTTACAGTCATCAGCATCGTCTGCGAACAGCCTCAGTTTGCTTCCGAAATTTTCCTGTAGATCACTTATATATGTATAACCAGTAGCTGCCCTATCACAAGCCCTTGGGGCACTCCCGAAATGACCTTTCCAGTTGTCAGTTTCGTTCCGTTAACAACAACGCGTTGAGTTTTACCTACTAGGAAGTCCGATCCCAGTCACGAATCTTGTCCGATTCTCGGTAAGCTCGGTTTTTGTTCACTACACGACCGCTAATTCATTTCCTCTTTTCAGTTTTTCGAATTACCGAGTCAAATTTGGTGGACAAACGTTCAGATTGTTCGCTACACTTTCTTCAATATTCTTCTGAGCAAATTTTTTTCTGTACACCTCTCCTTTGTTTGAAATTATTCTGAACTGTCATCTGCTATGTGAATAAAAATTGAAAATTGAGGGATATTTGAGAGGAATTGATAAGTCGGGGGGGGGGGGGGGGGGGTGCTTCTTGCTGTACCTGTTTGAGGTAAATGACTTAAGAGTTCGTGCTGAATACAGCGTTGTATTTGTGAGGGAAGGGAAAAGTGGAAACGTTGTGGAAGTATACTGTAACGGTAATTAAATCATAGTTAATAAATGAATTGTTTTAGTGAAGGGTTCTAGCACATTTAAATTTTCCATAGTGGAATTTCCATGCCGCAAATAATTGCCTGTACTCGTCTACTTACTCTACTAACACTGTCATAAAAAATGTGGTTTGTGGAGCTTCTGTCTTATCCGAGACAATTTTGTTCTCCCTCTGTCTGACATTTAATAACTGTCCTCATTCCCTCTCTCTCTTTGTCTCAAATATTTTTCAATGCATTAAAGGTACGTGATTTTAAGGTTTATCTGCAACCCGTGCTAAGCTCATCAGTCTCAGATGCCATCCCGCTTTTCTTGCTCTTTCATCCCTCGGCATATCCGGCAAAGCAAGGAAATAAAATAAGAGTTTAGCTTCCTGTCGTAATCGAAGACGGAATGCTGCTTCGCATTGGCTAATAAGGGGGCAAGGAAACTGGCAGCGACCTTTCCAAAGGAACCATCACGGCATTTTCCTTAAGCGTTTTAGGAAATCACTGAAAACCTAAATCTGGGCACCTAGACGAACAGATGATGTCAGTCTTCCCAAATAGTAGCCCGGTGCCTTGACGTATGCGCCACTTCGCTAGGTATTTCCGAAGAATTGATCTGATGCATTTCACTTGTAAGATGACCATTTACTCTGACACCTCAGATGTCAGCTCACGTTTTTATTAACACACATGTGGTTCATTTTTTATATATCTGAAATTTTCCTTGGATTCGGTGCCCATTTGTTTTAATTCTTTGGTTAGAAACCTGACATGAAAAAGGAATATTTCAGAAATGTATTGTGCTCGAGTATCACGTGAGGGAGCGAATGTTTTGCTGCTGTTAACCATTGCGCCGAGTGCATGTGATCAGACCGTGATAAGCAAGTGAAGACACTGTGCTAAAGGTACACCAGCGCTGCAGGCCGAGTGTGGCAACCGGTCTGAGGCGGCAGGGGCAAGTCGGAGGGGCAAAAGAGAATACCGTGCGGTCACGGTCGTCTGTGTGTGTGCTGCCAGAATTGACAAAAACTAATGATTGCAAAAGTCTTGTCGAGGCTGCAGAAAAAACGCGACTGTCACGATTGAATAACAGGCAAAGTACTGTCTCGATTTCAATGTTCACCGAAGTGTCTGACGTTATTGACAGAGATGTGCAGTCAGTATTAGCTCCTCTGTACAGTAACAATTAGTACAGAGTATCTAAGCGATTACGGATTAATTATAATTCATAACTCAAAAATGAATAGAATTGTGGTCATTTTATTTGACTTAAGAATCTTCCCACGTGTATCACGTCAAAGGTTTGCAGTGACGTAAATATTATAGGAGCGAGGCGTTCAGCGAGAATTTGTTGCCGTAGACAGGTAAAATAGAGCACGCTCTGGAAACCATCACTTCGTCCGTAGATGAGAAATCAAGGCACACTTTCACGTCTCGGATTATTTTAGTAAGATTATGCAGTCAGGTTATAATAAAAATAAAACTGATGCATAACAAAGGGCTAGAAATTAAATGGCAATACACCGGGAAAAAAGGTTTTATGCTGCATATTTGACAGTCAGAACTATTGCAGTTAATTTATGCTTGGCTTTCGGCGCTAGGGTAAAAGCTACAATTTCATTTCAATACTATTATACCTATTTTTCCCTAAGAACTTCATATTCAGTAACTGCAGTCGATCGATAGACTTATAGTTAGCACCATCCATTTCCATTCTATTTTACGTCCAGATATTGCTGCACTTACGCTCAAGTACCTGTCTGCGGATTCGGAACATGATGTTACTAATTATGTCAACAAGGGACTTACCCGGAACCAGGAACCTGGTGCCAGTTGTAGGTTGTTCAGCAAACGACCACCAGGGACAATAAAAATTTGAAGTATACTTTTACGTCAAAAGTTTAATCCAGTAAGACAAGCATTACAGTCAGAATCTGTGTTTGTCTTGAGGCAGCGTAAGGCGACGGCGCACAAATCTACATCTACATCTACATTGATACTCTGCAAATCACATTTAAGTGCCTGGCAGAGGGTTCATCGAACCACCTTCACAATTCTCTATTATAGCGCCCGGAAAGAATGAACACCTACATCTTTCCGTACAAGCTCTGATTTCCCTTATTTTATCGTGGTGCTCGTTCCTCCCTATGTAGGTCGGTGTCAACAAAATATTTTCGCATTCGGAGGAGAAATTTGGTGATTGTAATTTCGTGAGAAAATTCCGTCGCAACGAAAAACGCCTTTCATTTAATGATGTACAGCCCAAATCCTGTATCATTTCTGTGACACTCTCTCCCATATTTGGCGATAATACAAAACGTGCTGCCTTTCTTTGAACTTCTCGATGTACTCTGTCAGTCCTGTCTGGTAAGGATCGCAAACCGCGCAGCAGTATTCTAAAAGAGGACGGACAAGCGTAGTGTAGGCAGTCTCCTTAGTAGGTCTGTTACATTGTCCTGCCAATGAAACACAGCCTTTGGTTAGCCTTCCCCACAACATTTTCTATGTGTTCTTTCCAATTTAAGTTGTTCGTAACTGTAATACCTAGGTATTTAGTTGAATTTATGACTTTTAGATTAGACTAATTTATGTGTAACCGAAGTTTAACGAGTTCCTTTTAGTACCCATGTGGATGACCTCACACTTTTCGTTATTTAGGGTCAACTGCCACTTTTCGCACCGTTCAGGTATTTTTTTCTAAATCGTTTTGCAGTTTGTTTTGATCTTCTGATGACTTTATTGGTCGATAAACGACAGCATCATCTGCAAACAACCGAAAACGGCTGCTCAGATTGTCTCCCAAATCGTTTATATAGATAAGGAAGAGCAAAGGGCCCTAACACTACCTTGAGGAACGCCAGACATCACTTCTGCATTACTCGATGACTTTACGTCAATTACTACGGACTGTGACCTCTCTGACAGGAAATCACAAATCCAGTCACATAACTGAGACGATACTCCATAAGCACGCAATTTCACTACGAGCTGCTTGTCTGGTACAGTGTCAAAAGCCTTCCGGAAATCCAAGAATACGGTATCGATCTGAAATCCTTTGTCAATATGACTCACCAATTCATATGAATAAAGAGCTAGTTGTGTTTCACAGGAACGATGTTTTCTAAACCCATGTTGACTGTGTGTCAATAGACCGTTTCCTTCGAGGTAATTCATAGTGTTCGAACAATATATGTTCTAAAATCCTGCTGCATATCGACGTTAACGATATGAGCCTGTAATTTAGTGGATTACTCCTACTACCTTTCTTGGATATTGGGGTGACCTGTGCATCTTTCCAGTCTTTGGGTACGGGTCTTTCGTCGAGCGAACAGTTGTATATGATTGTTAAGTATGGATCTAATGCATCAGCATACTCCGAAAGGAACCTAATTGGTAGACAGTCTGGACCAGAAGACTAGCTTCTATAAAGTGATTTGAGTTGCTTCACTACTCCGAGGATATTTACTTCTACGTTACTCATGTTGGCAGCTGTTCTTGATTCGAATTCTGGAATATTTATTTCGTCTTCTTTTGTGAAGGCATTTCGGAAGACTGTGTTTATTAAATCTGCTTTGGCAGCACTGTCTTCGATAGTATCTCCATTGTTATCGCGCAGTGAAGGCATTGATTGTTTCTTACCGCTAACATACTTCACATACGACAAGAATCTCTTTGGATTTTCTGCCAGGTTTCGAGACAAAGTTTCGTTGTGGACACTGTTATAAGCGTCTCGCATTGAACTCCGCGCTAAGTTTCGAGCTTCTGTAAGGGATCGCGAATCTTGGGAATTTTGCGTCTGTTTAAATTTGGCTTGTTTTTTTCGTTGTTCCTGCAACAGTGTTCTAACCCGTTTTGTATACCACGGAGGATCAGCTCCGTCGTTTGTTAGTTTATTTGGTGTAAACCTCTCAATTGCTGCCGATATTATTTCTTTGAATTCAAGCCACATCTGTTCTACACTTATATTATTAATTTGGAATGAGTGGAGATTGTCTATCAGGAAGGCGTCAAGTGAATTTTTATCTGCTTTTTTGAATAGGTATATTTTTCGCTTATTTTTCGAGGATTTGAGGATTACAGTATTCAATCTCGCTACGACAACCCTGTGTTCACTAATCCCTATATTGGTTTTGATGCTCAGTATCATTTGTTGCTAAGAGGTCAAGTGTGTTTTCATAACCGTTTCCTTTTCGCGTGGGCTCATGCACTAACTGCTCGAAATAATTTTCAGAGAATGAGTTTAGCACAATTTCGGATGATATTTTATGCGTACCTCCGGAATTAAACATGTATTTTCGCCAACATATCGAGGGTTTAAAGTCACCACCAACTATTATCGTATGAGTCGGGTACGTGTTTGAAATCATCTGAACAGGGAGGTCGGTGAAAGGATCCCATTATTATTTTATTCCGATTGCCAACAATGTCCTCTGCCCATACTAACTCACAGGAAGTATCTACTTAAATTTTGCGACAAGTTAAACTTCTTCTAACAGCAACAAACACGCCACCGCCAACCGTGTTTAGCCTATCTTTTCGGAACACCTCAGATTCTTCGCAAAAATTTCGGCTGAGCTTATATCCGGCTTTAGCCAGCTTTCAGTGCCTACAACGATTTGAGCATCAGTGCTTTCTATTAGCGCTTGGAGCTCTGGTACTTTCCCAACACAGTTACGACAAATACCGGACTATAGTCAATCAGTATTTGAGAATGAGAGCATTTACCGACTTTACGTATCATTTCAAAACATTGCGAAACATCGCTGACAGCCCCCCCCCCCCCCCCCCGCCCCCCACCTTCCCTTCGCCCATAAGATGATGAAAGGAAAAAAAATTATTGCTTCCTACATTTTTGCGGTTTACGAACTGATTCCCCACACCACCACCACCCCAACCCCCTCAAAAAAAAAAAAAAAAAAAAATTCGGAATAACATTGCTGTGGGTGGAGCTTGTGTAGTACTCATTTTTGCCCCAAGGCGTGTATAGCGCAACTCATTGCCAGTTAACTGTCGCGTGTGTTGTCGAACTGACTTTGCGCTGTTTTGTTCTTGTTTCGTTTTTTATGAGGGCAAGTTTAAGCGAATACCGTGTAGCTGTGAAATTTTGTTTTCTACTCGATAAAAATGCTACTGTAACTATTTTAATGTTGAAAACAGCTTACGAAGATGACGCTATGGGAAAAAATCAAGTGTACAAAGTGGTTTCCTCAATTTAAAAATGGCGACATGTCGACTGATGACAAACCTCGTTGAGGGCGTCCATCAGCTGCCCGAATCGACGAAAATATTGAAAAAATTGGAGAGCTTGTGCACACAATAGATCGTCGACAGAGAGTTGGAAGTTTTAAGAAGATTGCGCAACACTGTTCGTCAACAAAAGACCCAATTTGCGGCAGACAGGAGACTGGTTGCCACCACGGCAAAATACATGCACATACGGCCATCTCTGTTAGTTTTTGCCTAAAAATGACATGGTTCCACTGCCCTACGCACCTTACTCACCTGACTTGGGTCCGTACGACTTTTTCTTATTTCCAAGCATTAAAAAAGGGGCATGAAAGGACACTGATTTGACAACAAGTCAAGAAAAAAACGAGGGAGGAGCTATCGGCTATTTCTAAAGATGACAATAAAAATGTTTCAAACGGAAGAAGCACCGGTGGAGCAAATGTACGATTAGTATTAGTTGTAATAAAGAATATTTTGAAGGCGATAAGATCGTTTTGTAAACAATTTGAAAATATATAGCTTATCAAAAATAATTCCGGTTTTTCTGGGTAGTCTCTGGTAGGTAGTCAAACTTCAGTATCAGGCATGACACTTTATTATTTCTTTACTATCGACTCTATTCGCAACGCAGTTTGTATGCAGTATCCACATGTAGGACAGCATGTGCCTGCAAAATTATACGATTGTACGACACATAGTTCAGGAGATCACGTAACCGCTGAGGTGCGAAAAAAATTGGCTTTTGCTTAAAATGGAGAGCAAATAATCCAGACTATTTTCATCCAGTGTTTCCTGACAGAACTGCATAGAAACTTACTGACTTCCAACAAACTCTAAGCATATTTTCAAACCTCTACTAAACATTTCTCGCTTACAAGCTTAACGTCAACTAATTCATTTGTTAAGTAATTTACGCTGTTTTGTACACGGGAGTTCGAGTCTTTAAGGAATCAGGAATTTACTGATAGCACAAATTGTTAAGAGTCCAGATGTGCGATGACAATGACCTCGGAACTCGAGAAGTGACACTCAGTAATGCAAATTATCTCTTGCGTCCGGGATTACAAATGATTTTCCAGTGCTGAGGTTACTGCATGATGCATTGCGAATGGCGTTGAGAAATGTGGGTGGGCTCCACCCGTGATGACTAAGCTTCAAGTTCTCTCTCTCTATCTCTCTCTCTCTCTCTGCGTGCGCGCGCGCGCGCGCGCGCGCGCGTGTGTGTGTGTGTGTGTGTGTGTGTGTGTGTGTGTGTGTGTGTGTCTGTGTGTGTGTGTGGTGCTGGTAATTATTTCTCACGATGAGAAGACTTGTCCACGTTTGCAAGTCGATTGTTGGTCAAACACACTACTTATACATATGAGAGCATTCCTGGTCCGCTTCACACCATTGTGAGTCACTGAGAAGCCGCGCAGAGTGCAAGGATTGGATTCTGCAACGGAGTGTAACTTTCACCAGAGCATATACCGATCCTTGAATACAGAGCAGGTAGCTGCCCTCTGTTTAATTTAAGATATAGTATGGTCTCCACAGTTCCAAAAGATATGTAGGTTGCATTCCTTTTCGTAACTGTTCGCGTCTTAATGAAGTGTGCGTTTATCGAAAGTTTCCAGTACACTGTACCTTAAGCAAAGAAAAGAAATGTACTTAATTGAACGGGTACGATAATGACAAAGAGCGTGCCATAAGTTAAACTGCGAGAGATGGTACTTTTACTTTAGCAGTTTACCATCCAGTGTAGGTTTCTGTTATGAGATCTAAAAAAAGTGTATGACCGTTTATACATGTTGTATTTGCGCATATGATTCGAGAAGGATGAGGGATGTGTTTAAAGTCCCGTCAACAACGAGGTTAGTAGAGACGGAGCACCTGCTCGGATTAGGGAAGGATGTGGAAGTAAGTCGGCCGTGCTCTTTCAAAGGCATTTGCCACAAGCGATTAAGGGAAACCACGGGAAACCTAACTCAGGATGACTGGACCGGAGTTTGAACCGTCGTCCTCCGTAGTGTGAGTCCATTGTGCTACTGCGTCACCTCGCTCGGCGTGTGATTCGATCTAACGAGCAATAAAGAGTTTTGATTGTAGACTTTTATCTCTGATGCAGTACGATAATCTATAATTGGGTACAGCGCAGGCTCATAAAGTATATAGATAGTGAGTGTTTGACATCATCCACACTAGCGCCTCATAGCCGAAGCTGGAAAAACTTTCTTTTCCTTTCTTGAGCACGCATGCTGTGAGGTACTGTTTCATAGAAAGTTTTAGATTAGCGTATTACATTTTGTTATGACTCTACAAACAAAATAAAGTCGAATCGTGCGAAACATGTCTAAATTGTAGATCGTCATGTTCCAACCTAACAGCAGTAATTTTCTTAAATACGATTTAGCCGCAGGCAAGATTGGTTGTCTTGTGAAGTTTAGAATAACATGGATCGAAATAACGAAAAACTGTGGATCTTTTCCCGTAACACTGAAGGACCACCCAAATGAGAGTGGATGTTACTTGTAGAACGGCGCGCAGGTAACCATCCAAATGTTCGAGCGATAGCAGCAGAAACAGAGGTAAGAAAAAGTGGTATGATAGACACCATAAGGCTAGATACGTACTCAGAACAAAAAAATTCATAAGTGGATTATCAAAAAAAGCCTAATTGCGCGACTTTCATGTACTTTATTTTTTAGGCCTTCTTGGTGCTTGTAGGAGAACATTTTTTTGTAGCTTCTCTCCTCGAATTTAATTTCGGTCTTCTTCCACGGTAACATTTCCTTATCTGTTTTAATAACTGAATGAGAACCTACTAAACATAAAAGAAGCAGGAAAAGCAACACATTTTTTACTAAATGTGGTAGCTGGAATTTCGAACTCACCTTTTCGTTTTTCAGGAAGCTTTACAGTACGCTCAGTCGCTTTGCATAAGTGCGTAAGTCATGCTCCCAGTGGCATATCTTTTACAGAAGAGTGACAAAATTTTTTTAAAGCTTCTTGGATAATGTGTAGTTTGCTATTTTCAAAAGCGACAACTGTCGCCGACTGGTGAGCGCTTCAAGTTTGTTACAACGAAAAATGGCTTCAATTTTGCGGAATCTGGATAAAACTCTGATTCGTTTCTAGTAAATTGTAAAATTACAGATATTTTTTAATACTTGCAGCCAGTTGCAACTTCAGTTACGTTTGTAAAGTAAATAAGAACAAACTTGAAACAGAATATTTATTTCGTTTTTAATGAAACGTGTTTCATCTATTTTTATATAACAGGCATCTTTAGACACAAAAATAATTGAAAACTGAAAACCACCGACGATGCCTAGTTTGAACAGGTGAAACATATTTCATTGGAAACAAAACAAAAGTTAAACTGCAAAAGACGGATAACAATTATTCCTAGCGACGTAATAAACATACTTTAAAATAAATAAAAGTTAGTTTCGACGACCAAAGCTCATACTGACATGAAAAAAAAGCAACGATGAAAGTATAATGTCAAATCTTTTTGTCTGATGCCAAGCATTCACTTGGCGTCCACAACTGACTTTGTACAAACATTATCCACCCTTCATAATAGTCATGTTAAGTGTCGGTTAATAGAATAATTGCAAATTACAATCGTCTAGCAAGTGCTCCACGGCATGTGAGATTAGCACCACTCACTGTATGGGTTAAATTTTAATTCATTCATCTCGTTTCTTCATATCATTGGTATGGAAATGGAAATGAGCGTTTGGCGTCATTGGCCGGGAGGCCCCTCGCGGGGCAGGTCCGGCCGCCATATCGCAGGTCTTATTACATTCGGCGCCACATTGGGCGACCTGCACGCCGGATGGGGATGAAATGATGATGAACACAACACAACACCCAGTCCCTGAGCGGAGAAAATCTCCGACCCAGCCGGGAATCGAACCCGGGCCCAGAGGACGGCAATCCGTCACGCTGACCACTCAGCTACTGGGGCGGACATATCATTGGTACTTAAGTCCTCATCACAGATGACTACTTTTGTAAGAAATGCAAGTAATTCTTCTGCAAGCAGTAATCGTAAACGTGCCCAAAGAGTATGCTGAATACGTTAGAATGATTTTTAATGAAGCCAAAGAGCAAACTGCTCTATATTTTCAGTATTGTGTTTGGCGTGACTAGGAACAAGACGATAGCTGTGAGCTGGGGGTGTCGACTTTCAATCGCTCGTGGCCACTTCCTCGAGTCGTTTTCCTCTCGGAGAAATGGAAATACCGTGGATACTGTGTTATCATATTAGCAAGTAAAAGATACAATAACTGAAAAGTTATGTGTAGTTGTTGAAAAGTTATTTGTAGTTGTGCATACCGCAGCAAATATTGTAAGTGCGATTTTGATTCAACTACGCTGGATGATTTCGCGAACCAGAAAGCCTTCTATCTCTCTCTGCTCGGAAAGTCTAACCACTTTCTCGTCTTAGCAGTTTGCAGTCGTTAACATCATACTGCCAAGAGAAGGCACAGGTCACACCGGTTGGTGTGAGTTTAGATGGTGAAGTGCACCTGTAAACTGAAGAGCGAGGGTCTCCACCGTTCTGCGCCGGCCGGAGTGGCCGAGCGGTCCTAAGCGCTACAGTCTGGAACCGCGCTACCGCTACGGTCGCACGTTCGAATCCTGCCTCGGGCATGGATGTGTGTGATGTCCTTAGGTTAGTTAGGTTTACGTAGTTCTAAGTTCTAGGGGACTGATGACCTCAGATGTTAAGTCCCATAGTGCTCAGAGCCATTTCTTCACCGTTCTGTCCAGCTACTTCACATGGAGCGCCTACAGGTTGTTCTCCAATGTTATACCGGGCCTTCCACAGCGGGCGTTTTGAATAAGTGGTTGTAAAGTCCACACACGTGTCGGGGAACGTTCATTGTGTACGATATTCGAGAACACTTTACGGAATAAATAACTAATATAACACAAGTATCGCCCATCAGCCATCAGCAGAATGCACGTAAATCACTGAACACTCCACTGCAGTGCTAGAGGGGACCTGATTCTTAATGTGCCTGCAGCGCTTTTGTAGCGTTATTCCGGGAATCGCTTCTCGCCCTTCATTTTGCAGCAGATCACCGTAGTTAAGAACTATCGGGCGTGCTCAGTTCTTGGATTGGTGACTGTCACTGTATGCCACTCGCTAATAACAATTTTTCCTTTTTTGATTTTAAAAAATATATATCGGCTCAACCGCTTGTTTATAGTGTAAAACACTAAAATTTGGGAAACGGGACAACCCATGTTGGGAATAGATCAGGATCTCGTTATTTTACATAGACAGGACAAAGGCAAAAAGCTGGATCTACTAGAACAGCTGGAAATTACGATACATAGCGTGGATCATCAGAACACATTGAATGAACAGCTCATTGGTGATACAAATAACTTTTTCAAACATTTCACTGGTTTCTTTTAGTAGCTACATTTTTAGCAATTGGCTGGATATCACCATTTCATGAGGTCCTTGGAACATGTATACGTTATCTGTTTGTATAGACATCTCTGTGACTTCCTTGTTTACTTGCGCGTGAGCTCATTCGCATTTCCGTGTCGTGTTTGGCTACGTGGTGTGTGTTATCTACGAAAACGCACGGGCGGTTTACGACGATAGAGGAGAGAGAGCCATGTGGTAAGATGTTGAACACCATAGGCGACACTATTTTAGAGTTTTTTTTATTTTGACGACTATGTGGAGATGCACCTTGGAAGACACGGCTGCAACAAGGGAAGTAGCTACGATGTTTTAATTTTATTATCAATTTTATTGTGCCTGGTGCATGTTCCATTTTAGCGAGTTTTAACAGGTTATTTTACTTTTTATTATTCTGATGATGGAAGCTTGACTTCCGAAACGCGTCAATCTTAGTGTTTTACACTATAAACAAGTGGTTGAGCCGATGTATATTTTTTAACATTGAAATTCACAACCACGACCTCTCATCCAGTATGGATAAAATCAAAATTTTTCCTTTGCTTTTATGATGGAAGGGACAGGAGGGGTGGTGGCGTCAAGTCCCTGATCACCAAGCTTTGCAGCAGAAGCCTGGATCAAATTCCAAATCTCTCCGCACAGTCCCATGAAGTGAGGATATGCGACACTGTTTATGGTGATTCGTCCGTCGGATGGGAACGTTAGGTTCGGCGGCCAATAGGCTTTGTGATGGCACGGGTTTCACCCTCTCCCTTCTCTCATCATCTTAAACACAAATGGAAATGAACTGAGCGTATGGCATCATTGGCCGGGAGGCCCCATTAGGTGAAGTGCGGCCGCCAAGTGCAAGTCTTATTTCATTCAATGCCACACTGGGCGACTTGCGCGCCGATGATGAGGACGAAATGATGATGACGACACCACAACACCCAGTCCACGAGCGGAGAAAATCTCCAACCCGGCCGGGAATTGAACCTGGTCCCACTTGCATGGGAGGCAACCACGTTACCACCCAGCTAAGAAGGCGGATATTCTCTCTCTCTCTCTCTCTCCCTCTCTCTCTCTCTCTCTCTCTCTCTCTCTCTCTCTCTCTCCCTCTCTCTCTCTCTCTCTCTCTCTCTCTCTCTCTCTCTCACACACACACACACACACACACACACAGACAATCACAGGTACATTATAACAGAAGCGCTTAAAAACTTCGCGAAGGAAAGGTGCCTACAGGTGTAATGGATAAAAAAATCTTTTCAGTGAGGTGGCTGAACCTGTCATTGGGGGTCTCTTCATGCCATATAACTTGATTTTCGGTTGCAGAAAAACTATAATGGTGAAATAATTAGGTCTGTAGATTCTCAGGGTTTCGGGTTACCAGTCAATCATCTACATTGGTACTATTACTTACAAAAGAGAGAAAAAAATCCTTGCATTTAGTTTTGTAATGCACCGCATAAGACAAATTCGTGAAAAGCAGAATACTGAAACGTCCCCTTAGAAAAATTATGCAAGACTGTGCTTAAACTGACACACAATATTTTTAGCGCAACACAATCTGACTTTCAATAATCCCTACAAAAGAATGGCCCTGACTAACATTAACCTATACCTTTCACAAATCACTTACCTCACAAAAATCTTCGTTACTCGAACTACCGCAATACAGCGAGCGCCACTACTGCCAGCTAAATAAAAGATTCAAACTACGGAAGGCACTAACTACTGATAGGCATAGTTTGCAAATGAAAGATTTTAATAGAGAACAAACAATGTATTTACCTTAATAGTGTTGAAAAATCATAATATACATAGCAGTTCATGACATCCAGTCTTACAAATTTCAAAACTCCGCCATTTCTCTCCCCACAACCACCACTGCTGGCGGCTCACCTCCAACTGCACAACGCTACGCGCTGTTAACATCCAGCTGCCCAACACTACAATGGCAAACAACAATGCAAACTAGCCACAGACTGCACACAGCACAGCCAGTGATTTTCATACAGAGCGCTACGTGGCGTTACCAATAAGAAAACCTAAACAGCCTACTTACAAAGCCCCCATGCTCCCCACAAAAAAATTTTACAAATTGTTTTGGGCACTGGCCAATACAGATTTGAAAAAATTTTCATAATTACAGTAAGAAAGATATCAAATGCACACACTTATTAATACAATATTGGTCAAAAGCTAAAATTTTCTCACAGTCCATAAAGACAGTCCTGATCATTCATCACAGTAAAACTGCCGTTTCTTTTCACAAAGTCTGAGCAGTAAAAGACAATGCACACGGAAGTAGTGGATTTCCATCAAGTCTTGAAGAAGTAGTGTTGCCCTTCCAACAGAAAGACAGTGCTGACTCTTGACATGCTGACAGGTAATGCGCCACAACAGAGCAAACCCACAGCAGAGTCATTCGACGTTTTGAAAAATATTGGTAGGTAGGTCATCACAGAGCAGACCCACTGTAGTCCTGGTAGAGATTACGGTATTGGTGGGTCACCAGAGGTGCAGACCCACTGCAGTTCTTGTAGAAATAATGGTATTAGTGGGTCATCAAAAATGCCAGCAGCCATCTGTTGTGACTGTGCAGGTGCACAATCACCATTGAAGAGTCTTGCGGATAATATAGCAAGTCCATAACCACCACTTGTGCACTCGCAAAGTTTTTGAAATTGTCCTTAGAATCAGCAATGCTGTTATCCAGTCCCTTGCTGAATTATTAACACATGTGCAAGCACTAACAGTCCCAACTTCTCACATACTGTGCATATATTATGACCAACAGAAACGTGTGCAGGGAAATGTAACTTAATTTGAAGAACTGGTTTCTATATAATTATAAATTTACAACGTATGAATACAATTACAAAGGTACAAAATACATCATTAAAGAGCAAAACAGTACAGATAACATTTGTAGTAAAACAGGCTTTACAAAAGAATAGAAATAAACATGTACATCAGTGTTACAACAATTATGACAAAAAAAATGGTTCAAATGGCTCTGAGCACTATGGGACTTAACATCTGTGGTCATCAGTCCCCTAGAACTTAGAACTACTTAAACCTAACTAACCTAAGGACATCACACACATCCATGCCCGAGGCAGGATTCGAACCTGCGACCGTAGCAGTCGCGCGGCTCCGGACTGAGCGCCTACAACCGCTAGACCACCGCGGCCGGCAATTATGACATAAGTACATACATAAAGGATCAGAATAACTTTCGAAACATCAGCTTCACACATGAGCATTAAAACAGAACAGAATAAATAATGTCTAAACATCTTTACAAAGAAGATAACATATTATCAGAAAAATTCTACAACGTAACTCTTATTAGCTAAACACATTAAGACAGGAAAAACACAAATTCACATAGTGTAATAACACAAAAATACAGGACAGGGTTTGTTTTCAGTGTGACATTTGGTACTGCAGTCCACCCCAAAACTTCATTCCATATATCTTTCCTCTTATTTCAACATTTGTTTCCACCAAAAAAATTCTATCCAAGCTTGCTTTCTGTATTTATATGTTCACACATTCCTTACCTCATTATTTATTTTCCATTATCTTACCTCATCATTTATTTCCAAGAAAATCCTACCTAAACCTGTTGTCCCTAAACCCTACTTTTTTGGTCCATATCCTCTTTCAAAATACTTTTCTGGCCAAACCATTTTCTTATAGCTTCTCAATCCATTTCTTCCAATTCATCACAACTTGTTCTCTTATATGGCCACCCTATCTTAAGCTAACTTAAATCTACTGAGCTCAGATGCTAAACTAAGGGACGAGGCAATGCAGCAGCACAAAACAATTAACACAAACAGCAATGACAAAAAAATGCAAATTGGCAAATCAAGCAGTAGTAAATGTAATAATTTATATCTTAACATGACAAAGCTCAAGCAGAAAAAATATTAGAGTAAAAATGGCCATGTTTAATACCTATGTCACATCTAACACTACAGTGATGCATCACGAGAGCTTACTCTAGCAGACAAGTTACCAAATCGTAAAAAAATTATTTATGCAGTTCCTGTGAAGGGAAATGATTATTTGTGCTCTCTTTTCTAAGAAAGTACATCATTGTGATACATTGACGCATATACACACATTTCATAACTCTTAAAGTACGATTCTTGGTTTCCAACATTCTTTTTCACAAACCAGAGTCCCTAACCACTGTTCATTACTCCTTACCTTATTACACATATACATATTTGTCGACGCATCAATCTTGCGTCAACACTTCAATGTTTCATCATAATAAATACCTAGTATAATCAGATTCATCGTATAGCATCAGCTTATTGATCATAAACATACCTCAACAGCATAATACACATCATCGTCATAATAATAATATCATAAAAAATTCAGCCAAATCTCAAAAACATGGTAGCTTTCTGCAATAATTTTAAAACCTAAAAAAATTCTCTGCTCATTTCAATAGTGTCATCTACCTCAAACATACTCTAAAAATCATGATCCCATACCAAATGCATCATTCAAAGCTCTCATAGTACCACAATGGTTCCGAAAAAATCTGAACAGTTCACAAAATACAGACAAAATACAATTTTATAAGTGTGAAGTTATCCAACTGTGTAATTACGTAAACATCTGTCACTGATGTAGTAAAATAAATGTTTGTCTCTCCCAGTTAAATGATCAGATAGCTGTATAATTTATGTGTTAGAGAAATATGGTACCGATGTGTAAAGTTGTATAAGCAAATACCATATTAGCTAGGGCTCCTTGTGCTTGCCAAACACATGGTACACAAAGTAGGCGTGTACCCCCCTGAGGATTAATGTAATTATACCCTCAGGTGTTACAGATTACAGCAGTCGAATGAAATGTATCACGGAAAACCTTTGTATCATTGTACTTCAAATATCTTTAAAAATAAATGATTTAAGTACAAAATTAATCACTCAAATACGTGTCCTGTAGCGCTAAATGTGCGTCTTGCTTTAAGATAATCTCTGTGGAAGTGTCGTAGTTATTGTCCTCCGAAAGCTGAGTTCTGCAGAAGCCAATGTACTTACCTCATGATAAAAGTGAAATGCTTTGCGTATAGATATCTTAGTTATTACGCTTATTGCCGTGATGAAGAAAGTACTGTGCTGTAACGTATTGTTGTGCTACGGAAAAGGCAGTCTCATTGTAGCTATACCACAAAAGTTACTACTAAAACATCTTTCACTTTCCAGAATAATACAGAAAAACTGTGCAGATATAAAACAGAAACACTGCAAAAGCAACATTGTAAATTGTCACTCATTAGTAGCGTCGTGATAAAATCGTGTAGCTGTCACATAAACTAACCACTGTGTCATCTGGTATCTGACTGAAAGTACTTTAAATCCAGAATGTATTTTCAAGTAAACCAAAATGTTGCAATAAAATCTCATTAGCAGTACCAGTATATGTTCTAAGTATGTAAGACTTATAGTGGTTACGTAATCGTGCAACTAACAAGCAAGAATGTACACACACAATAACACTGTGATGTCTGTTCACTGTAACAATGCATTCGTGATTTCTGTTTAAATAAGTTCTCTTGGTTCTTGATTGGATATTTAACTTCAAACATTGTTGCATGGTAACAATTTCTAAGTCTGACAATGCATTCTAGAAATGGGAAGTGAAAAGTTTTATGGCCAAGACAAAGTCAAAAAGCAGATTATCTTTCAATAAACGGTTTTACATGTGAAATTTGGTGCAAGCCTTTACTCTTCCTACTATACAGAGCTCCAGCTTCAACGGAATTATCATGTGGTATATGGTACGTCGCTAAATAATGCTCAAATTTTTCTGAAGGATAGCGTCTGTTATTTTTCTCTGAGCCAGCTGGCGCACGTGACTGCCTGCGTTGCGAGTCAGTCTGATATCCCTTTGTTGGCGTGCGTCGTTATTGGGATTAAGAGACCTAACTTCTGCAAATTCACCTTGCCAACAGGGGCCAGCTCTGTTTGAATCCCGCCAGTTCTGATGCAATTCAGGTCTGTCGTTACGATCATGTCGTCTGTCGTCATGTCGGTAGATTCCATAGTTCCTTTCTTGTTGGTCACGTGGTGGAGAATTTCTCCCTGAATCGTAACTGCGCGCTGGACCGTTGCGCCTAAAGTTATTCTGTCTCCCTTGATAATAATTATTTTGGTTCCCATACTGTCTGTTTCTCTGATTGTCTCTGTCATATTCATTACTACAGAAATGCGATCTTTCTCTGTAACTATTACTCTGCCAGTGGTTGTCATACGGGTGGTGTCTGTTTTGGTCACGATTTGTGTTGTGAGAGTAGCCTTGTCATGTCCAGTTATTATTTCGTTCATCGCGGAATTGCGACGGATGTGACCTGTGATTGTTGTGTTCCTGTTTTCGCATTCCGCGATTGTCAGTGTCAATTTCTAATTCTTGTAAGAGTCCCTGAAAAGATTCAATGTCGTCTTTGCAACGTCCTGCCAAAATAATATGTCGTAAATGTTCAGGTAATTTGATTAAGCAACATGTCTTCAAAACATTTCACAAGACTGGAGAATTCAGATTGTTCGAAATGTTTCGTCATTATGATGCTATGTTTTACTCGGTCTTGTGTAGCTTGCGACCAATATGCTGAGAGGAAGGCATGGTAAAATTCTCCTTCACTGTGACAATCGTTAATGACCCGATCGCATTCTTACAGCTGGTTCATTCTCTAAATAGCCACACATAAATTCTAATCTGTGCTCTAATGACCAGTTGGGAGGAAAACAATGAGAGAATTGATGAATGTCGTTGCCGGAATTCTTAAATGTTTTGAATTTACGTATAGTAATGAACAGCTTATAGTCAAAATCATCATGTCGGCGAGTCGCATATCGGTCATTGTCACGTCGTTTCGGCGGTTCCATTTCAAAATTTGGTGCACCTTCCCAATTTTTTTCATAATTTCCGAAATGCGCTGTGTTATTATTTTGTGGCTGTTCCGTATTTCTATGTTTCTCTTCCCGTATTGGGGCGCGAGTGTCCTCTGAAATACGTAATTCTTGTGTTACCTGTGTCAGCTGATCTTGTACTTCCCGGATTTCTCTTAGGTGTTGCGTATTAATTTGATTCTGATTTTGTATGAATTTCCTAATTTGTTCGCACTCTTCTGTGTCATTAAAGACTACCGGTTTTGTGTCATTCAGATTATCATCTACCTTCGTAGATAAATTATTTAGCTGATCCGAAAGTTCAACTACTTTCTCTGATAATGAACTAATTTCCTACATGTGTCTTTCTGAACCAATTTTCAGAGTATCTACTGTGTCCTTTAAGTTTTCCTGAGTTTTTGCAAGTTGCGTAACCGAATCGGTAGACGCAACAGAGTCAATTTTAGCTTGCTTTCATGAACAATAGTTTGCAGTTCTTTTATGGCTGCTTCGTGATTCTGTAATGCATTTTCATGCCGCGAAAAAATAGGTTGAAAATGCTCACAAATTTGTGTTTTTACGTCATTACAAACTTCTTGACATTTCGATTCAATGTTATGTAACTCAGTAGTTAAATCTTCACATGTTTGTTCAAGCGTGGTGTCTAACTTCCGAAGATTTTGTTCCATTGCGTCTTACTTTTGAAGATTTTGTTCCATTGTGTCTAACTTTTGAAGCTTTTGCTGTGTTTGTCCCATTTGTTGTATTAACTGTAATAACAATGCACTGGTGTCTGAAACATGTTCCTCAGTGCTTTTCGGCAGTGAATTTGCACCGGCAACATTCACATTTTGACAAGCAGAAAATGTGTCTTGAGTTATTTGAGAAAACAGTGAGGACCCAAAACCTGAATCTACAGTATTTGCGAGATTGTGTCCTGTCATTTCGGATTCCTGAGGCGAGTTATTGCCGACCGATCGATCGATAATGTTTCCCTGTTCACTAATTGTTTCACTGTCTACGCCATTATTTGCCGCCCGCTCCATTTCCCTATGCACAATTACCAAATTACTACTTTGAATATCTGTTAATTCATTACACAGTGGTGCTGATAAACTACGCTCGTCGTCACTATTATTTCTCAGTTTACTTTGGAGCCTAGTATTACGTTTTTCACACGCCATTATTGTCACAATATTTCACACGACAACACAGAAAAGCACAATTTGAAGAGCAAATAAGAAAACACATTAACATAGCACTGAAAATAATGTCTAGTTAATTGCAAGCGCAGTTGCGAAATACTTGGTGCAAATCTACATGCATGCCACAACAACAATGAAAGACTGCAACTACAAAGGAGATTCTCTCTACAATTACGCGCTAGCAATAAACAATAGCTACACTAATTACACAAACTACAAGAAAAAAATCAGAAGACTCCAGTGAGGTATCCTCGGCTAAGGGTCGACATATGAAACGTCACCTTTGAAAAATTTGCGCTTAAAAACTTCGCGAAGGAAAGGTGCCTACAGGTGTAATGGATAAAAAAATCTTTTCAGTGAGGTGGCTGAACCTGTCATTGGGGGTCTCTTCATGCCATATAACTTGATTTTCGGTTGCAGAAAAACTATAATGGTGAAATAATTAGGTCCGTAGATTCTCAGGGTTTCGGGTTACCAGTCAATCATCTAGATTGGTACTATTACTTACAAAAGAGAGAAAAAAATCCTTGCATTTAGTTTTGTAATGCACCGCATAAGACAAATTCGTGAAAAGCAGAATACTGAAACGCCCCCTTAGAAAAATTATACAAGACTGTGCTTAAACTGACACACAATATTTTTAGCGCAACGCAATCTGACTTTCAATAATCCCTACAAAAGAATGGCCCTACCTAACATTAACCTATACCTTTCACAAATCACTTACCTCACAAAAATCTTCGTTACTCGAACTACTGCAATACAGCGAGCGCCACTACTGCCAGCTACATAAAAGATTCAAACTACGGAAGGCACTAACTACTGATAGGCATAGTTAGCAAATGAAAGATTTTAATAGAGAACGAACAATGTATTTACCTTAATAGTGTTGAAAAATCATAATATACATAGCAGTTCATGACATCCAGTCTTACAAATTTCAAAACTCCGCCATTTCTCTCCCCACATCCACCACTGCTGGCGGCTCACCTCCAAATGCGCAACGATACGCGCTGTTAACATCCAGCTGCGCAACACTACAATGGCAGACAATAATGCAAACTAGCGACAGACTGCACACAGCATAACCAGTGATTTTCATACAGAGCGCTACGTGGCGTTACCAATAAGAAAACCTAAACAGCCTACTTACAATACCAACACACAACACACATAAATCAGAACACTTAGCTACTATTGAACAATCAGTTCGTTCACGGATCTGCATATACAAATATTTCTTTGAAAATCGACAGACAGAAAAATACAGCAGAAAAAATTTATAAGGACGTGGGTGCATACAAATAAATTTCGTGAAAAATTTCAGTCTTTACATTCGCCTCTACAGCTGAATTATTTTCTTAACCAGCTGATTTACTTTTGATGAAGTTTCCATTCTGAAATGTTTAGTCATAGCTGATGTGCATTACAACATACATACAATAAGGTATGTCAGTGGAAACTTGGTCATTACCCTACACTATCAATAGGTTTTTTGTTTCTAAGTCATAAGCTGTCCAATGACACTGCTCTCGTAAGTTTACGTTTGCTGTTACAACAATCCTAAAGAAACCTGCACCGTGCCACTAACAGCGTATTCCGTTTGTCGTAACAAGTCGTGGCAGTGATGTCTGTTCCGATTCGTGGATATGTATCTCTGTGTTGCGATATTGTTCTCGGTCAGAGATGCTACTTTTGATTAGATATATCGCCGCTGCCGGCGATACATTCACTCACCCTTCTGTATTTTTGTAAAGCAAGTTGGCTGAAGAGCGGTGGACTGTGCTGCTGCCAGCCCTCCCCTGCTCATATGGGCAGGGGAATGAAATTACAACAAAGAAAAAGAAAAAGATACATCCACTTGTCACAGCGAAACGCCCAGACTATGACTTGACTGTAGGGCTCGCTTGGATACAATCGGCTGAGGTCGTCATTTGTTGCACGCCATATTTTATTTTGTAATCACATCTCCCAACAGTTTAATGCTGGTTTTCAGCATTTTTTTTATTTCTCTTGTTGGGTTAAGTGTTGTTGGTGTTGTTGTTGTTGCTGTAGCCTTAAGTCGGAGGAATGGTTTGATGCGGGTCTCCACACTAATCATATTGTGCAAGCCTCTACATCTCTTCCTAAACATGTCCATTTAAAACTGCTTGTTGTAGTCAAGCCTGTGTGTCCTACAGTTAGCTCCATTATCAAACTGACGATTCCATGGTGCCTCAAGATGTGTTCTGGCAACCCGTCCTTCCTTTTAGTTAAGTTACACCATGAATTTTTGTTCTGCCCAGTTCGAGTCATTACCTCTTTATTGCTTATAAAATGTACGCAACTTATCTTCAGTATTCCTCTGTAACACCAAATTTCAAAAGCTTCTACTGCCTTCTTGTCTCTGCTGTTTCTTGTCTAGGTTTCAGACATAGCGCTACATTACACTTTCAGAAACTATTTCATAATACTTAAAAATTACTTTCAATGTTAACAAATTTCTCCTTTTCCAGAAGCATTTCTTGCTATTGCCAGTCTGCATTTTATATCCTCTTTCCTTGTGGCGTCGCCAGTCATTTTGCTTCTCAAATAGAAAATAGAAATCCATCTTCTACTTTTATCCTATCGATTCCTAATCTGTTCTTGTGGTGTCGCCAATTATTT
Organism: Schistocerca serialis cubense; assembly: GCF_023864345.2. NCBI lineage: Eukaryota > Metazoa > Arthropoda > Insecta > Orthoptera > Acrididae > Schistocerca > Schistocerca serialis. The sequence continues at coordinate 372,770,295 of NC_064643.1, read as the reverse complement.
TGCTTCTCAGACACAAAAAAATCCATTTTCCACTTTTATCTTCTCAGTTCCTAACCTAATTACCTCAGAATCGAATTTATTAATTCATTTGCATTCAGCTACCCTGGTTTTACTTTCGTTGTACATCTTATAACCTTCTTATAACCATCGATTCCGTTCAACTGATATTCTGCGTATTTTTTCTCTGGTATAGTTACAGTGTCATCGCCAAACCCTAGCTTTCATTTCTTCCCAGTGAGCATTATTCCTTTTCCGAATTTCTCCTTGATTTCCTGTACCGCTTCCTCTATGCACAGAGACTTTGTGAAGGCAATTTTCTGTAGTGGATACATCCTCAAAAAGCCGTTGCTCACAGTGACAAATAATGTAGCATGTCTTCAGTGGGTCAAACACTACAGAAACTGACCGTAGTTTCAAATCATGCAAAATGCAGCCAAAAGTAATGTATAGCTCACAGTGTGTGGAGCGTGTACTCCGCGCAGAGGTGGCCCTGTGGTGTATTGTGGCTGTTTTCCGTACCATGACTTGGGACTACTCATTCATTTTCCCTTTGGACATGAACCAGGATGTTTATTTCAACATTCTCGGTGATCAGTAGTTACCTTTTCTTCTGCATCTCGATGGTGGTAACTGTGCAGACAATCCCATCTTCCAATGTGTCAAGTAACTTGTTTACAGATCTGTATGCGCACGTTGTTGGTTTTAGGGACACTCATGCGATCTATCTATTAAGCTGCTAAATCACTCGATGTTAATCACATAAAAAATGTCTGACTATTTGGATCAACAGATGACACGTAACAACCAGTATCCCCACAATTTCATAGTTTTACGGGATCTGATCATCAATGAGTGGCTTCAGATGGATAGAGCATGCCTGAGGAAACATTTGAAGTTTCTTCCTCGCCAAACTGAGATTATTACCAAGACTAGTGGCGGGGCTACGCAGTATTTATAGCATTTACTCGCTCGGTACGGGCTTTTGTTAAAGTTTCGAGAACATACCTTCACCGAAGAGTCAAGCAGTATATTGCTCCCTCCTACGTATATCTCGCGAAGGGACCATGAGGATAAAATCAGAGAGATTAGAGCCCACACAGAAGCATACCGACAATCCTTCTTTCCACGAACAATACGAGACTGGAATAGAAGGGAGAACCGATAGAGGTACTCAGGGTACCCTCCGCCACACACCGTCAGGTGGCTTGCGGAGTACGGATGTAGATGTAGATATTAATGTGATGTCCCCAGGGGTGACTTATTTATATCATAAGGAAGTGAGGACACACATGAAGGGCGGACAAGTCGAACTCGTGAGCTCATTTCTCAGTGGCTAGCTTTATCGGAAGAGCGTGGGCGATCGGCGGCGACACTTAGCTCTGCACTCTGCTGGCTCGAAAGGTCACGCTACTGCGCAACACAGTTGGGTTTACGCCGCGGTCTGGGATCTTCAAAGCTGTTTCAGCGCTATTGCCACCGCAGCTGATAGCGGCGAATGAATCAAAGGTCGGAGGCGAGTTCGGACCAGCTCTGTGTTTTTCTGTAATTGCTAATTGTAAGCATGGCCTGTGTCTTGATAAGTACGAGGGCAAGCCTATAAGCAAAGGACTTTCTTTCCTGCTCCGTAGGTTGCCATGCCTTTGCTCTTGTGTTAGCTGTGTTGCTTCAGTAAATAGCTCTATTCACAATGCAACTTGGCACCTTTTGCAGGGGTTGTGGGAGCTCAAGCGCGCTGCCGCCAGTAAGCAATTGAGTGCTGCAGGCGGTGGGGGTTGGGGGGGGGGTGGAGACAAGAAGCGCCACTACAATGCTACGCTGTACGGCGCGCTATTTTGTTTCCTATATAAGAGTGGCAATGGGCGGAAACAACACGTTCTAGCCCCAAGTCATCCCACCGATTCCTCAGTTCCTAGAAAAGTGACAAGCTATACCGTGTGTATGGGGGTGTTTTCAGTGCATTACATTACGAGTGCCCCGTTGTCCGTGTGCACCAACGAAGAGATGAGAGGAATGATCCGTTTCATGTACCCGGAAGACATGATGTGGGGATAATTCGCAGACTGCCACTGCAGAATTATGATGTCTGTCATACAGTAGTGAACGGAAAATGTCAGACTGTACAAATCGCTTCAAAACAGAACGAGTATTTCGCTGCTACGAAAAACGTTAGAGTGGCCATTCACTTCGAAAACGAATGGGGTCATCGAGAGAGCTGATTGAATGATTCGTGGTGCTCGTCGTGTCGGAATACATAATGTAGCGACTGAGTAGAACAAAATCCACGGTCAGCCAATTCAAAATCAAAAAGAAGGGAGTGGAGAAAATGTACTGCTGTGAATACAAGCCAGTGGATACAATATCTAGGTTCGAGTTCCTGGAGTGCTCCCGCCCACCCCTCTTTTTTTAGTTTTGACATAGCTCCAGGTGATTTTCACATTTTTGACGCATTCAGAAGCACCTGTGCAAACATAGATTTTCGTCGGATGACGAGGTTGCGCAGGCGGTGTAAGTATGGATGTAGACGATGCTACAAACATTATTTCAGGACAGCAGTATGGAGTTTGTCAAGAGGCGGAACAAGAGGCTGAGAGGGATTACGTAGAGAAATGTTACTTTTAATGTTGTTTTCCTAATGAAAAGTTTCTTGCAAAAAATGTTTATTTTTTTATTTATTTTTTACTTTTCTTCGAATAGTTTGAAGATACTGAGACGAAGAGATCCCAAACTGTGTGTAAACTGATATGGATAGAGCTCACAAAAAACAAGGACATAGACCTCATACTCTCATTCTAACACTGAAACAGAGTTCGATAACGCATGCTAATACGAGAGCCGAAATCGTTAAGACTCATGGATAGAGCTCACAAAAAACAAGGACATAGACCTCATACTCTCATTCTAACACTGAAACAGAGTTCGATAACGCATGCTAATACGAGAGCCGAAATCGTTAAGACTCATGGTAGTGGAAAACGCGTTCCCCATCAATATGTGGCCTGTTTCTGATCACTAGACTGCTCGTCAACGTCGTCGCCTCACAAGTCAGGAGTGACATCCCTGGTGATACGTCAATCAACGAAAACAGTACACCCTACAGCGATTCATCATAACACCTCCCCCCCCCACACACACACATACACGAAACGATATACCTACGACATAACATGCACGTGAGCGACAGGCGAGAATGAAGAAAACAATTGCATTTCAGACAACTGAATGCCTTGAGGACATTCCAGGCAACGATACCGGAATAAAATTATATTTACTGCGGGAAAGACGAAAATGGATTCTTGTGGAGCTCACCAGCACGCTAAGGTGACATCACGTTGAATAGGATATGTGAAATAACAATATAAAATTAAATACAGAGATCTCCAGGTATTCTTGTGTCACCCTGTCAATTCCTTCTATTTTTTTAAAAAAAGATTCGCAACTTACTGATGTATACGTACATGAACTTGGAACGCAAGGAATTTGTGGTAATCCACATTCAGTTACAAATATTAATTACTAACTGAACTAACTAACCTGGGGATCTATTTTTCCTCATCACATCCTAAACAGGAAAAGGGCTCATATCTACCTAAATTCTTTTATTTCTCTATTTTTCTAAGCATATGGGTATGTATGCGATGTGTGAAGTGTTGTCTTCTACTCATCCCTGTTACACTAATTTAACACAATATTTGATATTCATTTCCCCTCCAGGAATAATAATAAATAAATTCTTGGCCGAAGTTACAGTTGTATGCATGTGATATAAAAGTGGCCGTGATACGTTCATCAAACAAAATATTAATCACCACCTCCCTTTAAATAGCGCGCTGGTCGCTCCGAACCGCTGTCGATTCCTTAGAAATAATACCTCGCGGTTATAATTAACCTGACGGTGTTCCAAGTGTTACAGTGTGGGCTGTGTATATCACAGGATGCTGAAACGCCGTTCATTAATCGGAGTGCTCGCGAAGTATGTTGAAAAAATAATAGTTCCACTTTTTACTACCAGATAAAAATACAGCGCTGTAAGTAACTGTAATGTAGTGTGGGTGCAGGAAAAGGGGAGGAACGATCAAACAAACGACAAACGTGGTTCTGGCACGTTTATTACGATGTGGCCACAAGTTACAACGCGTGTGCAATATGGTCTCCTGACTCAGCAGCAAGCTCCATCTGTAACACGGTTTCGTCTTCAGCTGGCCGCAACATGGAGTAACGAGAGCGATATTTCGTCGTATGCTACACTTCAGACTTGGAAGAGTACGGATACATCCCTGATAGACAAAAAGTCACATGGACTTAGGTTAGGGGATGTGGAAGACCAAAACATTTTGAAATTGCCTAGAGATGATCGGTCGTTCCCGAAGGTTTCTCGAAGACAATCTTTTATCTGGCAAGCGACATGTTGTGTCGTCCCGTCTTGCATGAAAATAGTGGTGTGGACGCAGTTGTGTTCTTGCAAAAGTGGAATCACGTTTTGCACAACGAGGTCGTTACAACGCGCAGATGTCACTGTGCACCTAACAGGCCCACGAGGTGTCAGCTCCTCGAAGAAAAACGGACCGAGAATAACGGAGCTTGTGAAAGCAGACCACACTGTCACATAAGCGGAGTGCAGTGGCTGTTTCTCCACAACGGTGGTGGAACAGAACCCCATATGCCCAGTTCTTACTTTCGCAGCAGTGTGTAGAATAAAATGTGTCTTATCCGTCCAAAGAATATTTCCCGGCCACATCTCACTCATTTCCACGAGTGCAAGAGAAACGAAAGGCCTCTTCGAAGCTGTTTCTGTCGGCGATTTTCCCGCAGTGCAGAACTGCTTTTCCTGCCGTTCTGATAAAACAAGTCTACTAGCAATGTACAATCTTTCTTCCTAAACCTTTACACCAACAGCCATATCAAGAAAGAAATCAACATGCGTCATCAAGCGACAAAGAGTATAATGACGCCAAAACAAGAAACATTTCACATTCTGACTGCTTACAGCGCCATATTTTCACCTAGTGGCAGAAAGTTGAAATAGAATTTTTGCCGCATACTCTGTGAGTGCACTGATTAATGAACATACCTACGATGTTTTCACGTCCTGCGATGTATGCATCCGGCACTGAAGCACTCGGAACATCGTCAGTTAAATTACAACCACCCCATATCAGGTGGTCTTGTGGCCCAGCACCGCTGATGTAAGTCATGGCAGAGGGGCAGTGTGTGTGTATCATTCGGTCATATGGCATCAGCACAGTAAGACAGGTCGATGTGAAGAGAATGCAGAATGACAGAAAGGAGCTAACGTTTTTGGAAATGCCCATGACTATACCAGGAATTAAGTTGTCCAGTTTGCTGTTATATAAACTCTAAGTGCCCAAAAATGTCTACAAAGACTAATGTATTACTCACAGCCATGAAACACTGTCTAAGAACATGGTAACAAAAAGGTGTATTTGTTGCTTCAAGTGTGAAATGTGGAGATATGTTTATGCAATAACTATTGCACTGTACATCCATTTGAACCTGTTTATTGCATTATACCCTTGCTCTCCTACAATTTTTTCTCCTACACTCCAAATCAGTACCAAAATGACTATTCATTCACATGCCAGGCTGTGCTCTACCGATCTATTCCTTCTTTTAATCAAGTTGCGTCATGGGTCGCTTCTCTTTCTAGTTTGTTTAACTACCTCTTTATAATTTTTCTGATCTACCCACACAACCTTCATCACTATTTTGTAACATTGCATTCCAAAAGCTTGTTTTCTCGTCCTGACTATACTCGTTATCATTCATCTTCCACATTTCACTTCCATACAACGCTACACTCCAGCCAAGTGCTTCCAGCAAAATTTTTATTACTGCTGCCAGTCTACATTTTATACTCTTTCTGTTGTCAGTTACTTTACTGGCCAAACAATGAAACTCGTCCACTTGCCAGCTTTCATTTCATTCATTTTCCCTAAGTTCAACAGTCTTAATTCGAAGGAAGAAACGCCCTGTCAACAAGGATGTCGTTAGAGACGAAGCACGAGATTGGACTGTATCGAGAATGTGGAAAGAAATCGTCCGAATATGAGTCCAGTGTGCTAATCACTGCACTACCTCTTCCAGTGTCTTAATTCGACTACGCTACGTTACCTTTGTTTTGCTTTTGTCCATGTTCATCATTCAATCTCTTTCCACTACACTATCCACTGGTTCTACTGTTCTTCCAAAACTCCTACGTCTCTGGCGCAATTACAATGTCATCAGCACGTCTTATTCTTCATATGTTTTCTGTACGACGTGTAATTCCGTTCCTAGTTTATTGTTAGTTTCTTTCACTGTACCATCTATGTGTAGATTGAATAATTTGGATGGTCGGTTGAAACCCTGTTCACTCTTTTCTGCGACCTTTTTATATCCACCGACTCTCATAACTGCTTGCTGGTTTCTGTAAAAGTAATTAATCATTCGCTTGGTGCATTTTGTCACTGATAACATCACAGTTTTAAGGATTCCATTTCAGCAAACATTTTAATAAGCTTTTCCTAACTTTACAAATGCTATAAATGTGTGCTTGCCTTTCTTCCACCTATCGGCTGAATTAGTGGTCGTCAAACATTTTTGATCAAGAGCCAACACTGACATTGTGAACCGGAGCTTTGGGCCGCAAATGTACCGATCTTGTTATTAATTGGTAACCTACATAAATTAGTAGCTTATGAGCCCCCACCATAGCAAGGGCACGATAAGTTGGCTACCAGCCCTTTAGTACTGATCGTTAAAATCGGCACTTCGTGTTGGCTGGTCTGTGTTTCGTATTGTTGCCAGCCTCTAGAATCTCAGAGGATCTCAGAGTTGAGATACTGATGAAGTGTTTTCGTGCTGTCTGCATGAGCGAACGATTAATTGATTACTAACGGTGGATGAAGAGGAGATTAGTGTTTACCGTCCTGTAGACTACAAGGTCATTGGAGACAGAACACAAGCTCGGATTAGGGAAGGATAGAGAAGATAAGCAGCCGTGTCATTTCAAAGGAACCATCCCGACATTTGCCGTAACTGATTTAGGGAAATCAGGGAAAACCTAAATCAGGATGGCCGGACGTGGGTTTGTAACGTCGTCTTCCCGAGTGCAAGTCCATTGTGCTAACCACTGCGCTAACGGTGGATGAAGAGGAGATTAGTGTTTACCGTCCTGTAGACTACAAGATCATTGGAGACAGAACACAAGCTCGGATTAGGGAAGGATAGAGAAGATAAGCAGCCGTGTCATTTCAAAGGAACCATCCCGACATTTGCCGTAACTGATTTAGGGAAATCAGGGAAAACCTAAATCAGGATGGCCGGACGTGGGTTTGTAACGTCGTCTTCCCGAGTGCAAGTCCATTGTGCTAACCACTGCGCTACCTCACTCGGTTGTTGTTGTGGTCTTCAGTCCTGAGACTGGTTTGATGCAGCTCTCCATGCTACTCTATCCTGTGCAAACTTCTTCATCTCCCAGTACCTACTGCAACCTACATCCCTCTGAATCTGCTCGGTAACTGTACTATATGTAAATACCGTATGTAGCATGAGACACGATAGCAAGTGTTGAATGTCATTTTTCTTATACGCATTGAACTGTTTTAAAACAGATTTGATTTCATATGACTTGCTACAAACACTGACCACATTTGAAGGTGATCGACTCTATATCGCGTATTCACCAGTTCATGTAAATTTCATGTCAAAACTTACGTCATAGCAGCTGCTCGGTACGTTCGCGCGAGCCCGTGAGTTGTCACTCCAGACAAATGACGGCAACATGTTTCCTCTCTCACACCCTCCATCGCCGCAGGAGCTGTGCAGCTTATCGCTCTACTCTGTGGTAAGCGGCCAACTTTACACAATTCACGGCCGAATGAACTAACAGCATGAAATCTACGCACTTAAGAAATTCCTAGTGTTAGTTGCCGTTTTTGGGTTGGGCTTTTAGTTGCTAGCCGCGGGCCACACAAATACTTGATTCGGGCCGCCTGCGGGTCGCGGGCCGCAGCTTGACGACCACTGTTCTAATCGGTCCAGTCAGTTAATGTGACCACTGCCTATGTCCGATGTCAACATGATAAAAAAAAAGAGGCAGATGGCAACACTTACAGTGGATGGTATATAAAGCATGTCGGTGGGTGTGGGGTGGGATGTGGCGGCAGGGGGAGGGGGGGAGGAGCGAAGAGTGCAGTCGTTGTCATGATGCAGAAATGAAACGGTTTATCTGACGTCCAAAAGGGCATGTTCATTGGCTTTTAGGCCAAGGGTGAAAGCATTTCCGAAACAGCTGTAAGCTGTTGGCATGCCGCCGTGGTTAAAGTATACCTACCGCTATCCAAACCTGGCGCCGAAGAGACTGGTACACCACGGGCCATACCTGACAGATGTGAACGACGGTTGTGAGAATGTGTACGGGCCAACATATGTGCAGCTGGTGAGGAATTGACCACCAAGGGAACCAAGCGGCTGCCAAAAGTCCTCTCAAAGACCGTCCCGGGAACGTTGCTACGTATGGGCCTCCACAGCACACTCTCAGTTCATACACCCATGCTTACTGCAGTTCATCAGTGATGAAGGCTAGAATTTTCATGCCAGTACCGCAAATGGACGTCCACTGTGTTGCGACAGGTGGCCCTTTCAGATGAAACACGTTTTACTGTCCACTGTGTATGGCCGTTCGCGTGTGCGATACGAAACACCCTGCAACAACCTCCAGGAGGTATTCCCTGGCTGGGCTCATCATTCTGGAAGGCACAAGTATTTATCTATACTTGGGGACTGTTCCACCTCTACATGCTGTTTGTTTTTCCTCGGTACGATTGCATCTACCAGCATGACAATGCAATGTGTCATGCCGGCCGAAGTGGCCGCGCGGTTCTGGCGCTGCGGTCTGGAACCGCGAGACCACTACGATCGCAGGTTCGAATCCTGCCTCGGGCATGGATGTGTGTGATGTCCTTAGGTTAGTTAGGTTTAACTAGTTCTAAGTTCTAGGGGACTAATGACCTCAGCAGTTCAGTCCCATAGTGCTCAGAGCCATTTGAACCATTTTTTTTTTAATGTGTCACACAGCTCTCAGTGGCCGTGCGTGGTTCGAAGAGCACCAGGATGCGTTTACCGCACTTTCTGGCCACCAGACTCCCAATATTGAAACCAAATCGAGGACCTGTGGGACGACCTCGATCCGGCTGTTCGCACCACGGATCCTGAACCGAGAAACCTAACGCAGCGGCCCCAGCACCGGAGTCGGCATGGCTCCACATGCTTCTCGGTACCTTCATGAACCTCATTGGGTCTCTTCCTGCATATCTGGCAACAGTCCGCACTGTCAATGGTAGTTATGCAGGTTTTTGATAGATGATCAAATTAATGAGATTGGACAATGTAAGAACGGTGCGTTGACGATCTACAGTTCGCAAATTGCGTTTAATTTACGTGTAAGGTGGGATTCACAAAGAACGAGATAATAAATTACAACAACCACGTGTGGACAGATGCACATCCTCGAGCGTTCATTGACGCAAGGAACGTGTTTCTTGTAGTAGCAACGTGTCGCCACGAACTGCGCAAACTCTTGTGGCCATACATTCTGAGGTGCTATTTACCAATAACTTCTGCGCGACAAATTCTTTAATGGTGAACGGCATACCTGCGGGACAACAACGGATGCGCTTTATGCAGAATGGGGCACCAGTCCAGTCTCTACGTTTCGTACCACAAACGTTTAATGAATAATGGAAAAGACGAGGTAGTCGAGTAGCATGGTCTGCCCTTTCACTTGCCCTTGATGATGTGGATTTGTAACTGTGGGGATTTAAAAGCATCGGTGGAGCTTGCAAACGTCCAGGAGCTTAGCTTTCATGCGTTTGACCAAAAGAGAGGGCAGCACTAGGTCGTATTTTTCAACAAAGAAGACTGATGAGTGTATAGGAATGAATAATATCCACACTGACGAGTTTCTATAGTGTCAACTGATAGAATTTTTCACATTCTATTTTAATGCGCTGGAGGCGTAGTATCCTATACAACGAAACAGGTCAGATATGGGACAGTGAATAATTAACCAGTGAGGCTTGTTTTTCGTTGTTAAGATTTATACTACGTGCTGAAATTTGTATTGTACTTGATATCTGTTATGCTCTTAGTGACTCCTCCCCCTCTCCTTCCTCAGCTGAGCGATTAGCGAGTCAGCTTTATAGTATTTGTAGATTTAGAGAAAGATTTCACCATAGGTGGTTGGAACGTTGGAAGGTAAAGCTCCGCATTCTGGCGCTAGACTGGCCAATCGGTCCCGACCGCCAGCGGTGTCAAAAAATGGTTCAATTGGCTCTGATCACTATGGGACTTAACTTCTGAGGTCATCAGTGCCCTAGAACATAGAACTACTTAAACCTAACTAACCTAAGGGCATCACACACATCCATGCCCGAGGCAGGATTCGAACCTGCAACCGTAGCGGTCGCGTGGTTCCAGACTGTAGCGCCTAGAACCGCTCGTCCACCCCGGCCGGCCAGCGGTGTCATCTTCTGCCAATGGCGTCATTGGATACGGAATGGAGGGACTTGTAGTCAGCACACTGCTGTCTCGGTCGTTGTCAGGTTTCTTGATCTTGGAACCGCTACTAATCGGTCGAGTAGTTTCTCAGCGGGCCTCACGAGACTGAGTGGAATCGAAGACAGGTACTCATGTATGGAGGCGAACAGTTGCCCGGAATACACTATCTGAAATTCTGAAGGTAGCGGGGATAAAGTACAGGAAGTGGAACGTCCTCCGCAACTTGCACACAAACCGGGCCGCAGTTACAAACGTTGAAGGACATGGAGGGAAAGCAGTTGTGAGAAGAGAACGAGACAGTGTTGTAGTCTGTCCAAAAAGTTACCCACTCCACACATTGAGCTAGCAGTAAAGGAAACCAACGGTTAGTTTAGAAAGGGGGGATTAAGGTTCAGGGAGAAGAAAATAAAACTTCGAGGTTTGCCGATGACGTTGTTATTCTGTCAGAGAAAGTGAAATTTCTTTATTAAGATTTTACTTAAACTGCTGAGTGCTTACTCAATACTCTTGAACTGCTGAGTGACTTTGACTATACAGTCTCTTTGGTTGTCTTTATCGTTTCATTTATGACCTATTGAATTTGCTCTGACTAACAGAACTCGAGCTTTTCCCATACATTAATTGCCCACAATATTCAACAGTAACGCGATCTGACTGCTTTAAAAATACCTCAAAAGAATGGCCCTGACTAAGAAGAAATCCTAACAATAACCTATACATTACATAAGTCACTTACCTCACAAAAATCTTCATTGCCCAAACCACTGCAGCACAGCAAGCGCCAATACAGCCAGCAAAAAAAAAAAAGATTCTAACTACTGTAGGCTCTAACTACTAATAGGCATATGGTTAGCACAGGAAAGATTTTGTTGCAAAGCAAACAATATATATTTTTACCTTAAAAATGTGACAACCAGTTCAAAAATTATATAATCGTGCATGACATCCAATTCCAAAAATTATATAATCATGAATAATATTCAATCTCCAAGTCGGACACGTCCAGATCGTCCGCTTGCGCTAATACTGCAAACCTCCAACACTGCTAATTATTAACCTCTAACCTCCATCACTGCTGACTACTCACTCCCAACTTCCATCACTGGGGTTGTTCACCTCCAGCTGCGTCCGACCATCTACAGAGTCTATTACAGAGTGCGCACAGCGCTGTCAGAGTTATTAATGCAGAGCGCTACATAGCGTTGCCAACATACAAACACATAAACAGCCTACTCACAAAAGCAAATAATGGACGGTGTCTTGGAAAAAGGTTATAAGATGAAATCAACAAAAGTAAATCAAGGCTAATGAATGTAGTTGAATTAAACCAGGCAACGCTGATGAGATTAGAGTAGGAGATGAGACACTGAAACAATACATCAGTTTTCTTATTTGGGCAACGAAGCAAGTGATTACGGCCGAAACAGACATAACAGAAAAGGCAGACTAACAACAGCATGAAAATGAGAAATTTGTTAACACCGAATGTGCTGCGTAGTCTTCCCTGAAGGTATTTGTGTGGAGTATAGCTTTATACAAAAGTCAAACGTAGACAATAAGCAGTCCAGACAAGAAAAGAATATAAGGTTTTTAAATGTGTTGCTAGAGGAGAATGCCGAAAACTAGACGAATAGGTCGGATAACTGACGAAGAGTTAGTGAATCGAATGCCCCACAAAAGAAATTTATGGCACAACACGATCAAAAGGAGTATTCGGTTGACAGAAAATATAGTGAGGTGTAAAGTAATTTGGTAATGGAGGGACGCATGGAGGGTAAAAAATTTAGGGGCTGATCGAGGATTGAGTGATGTGAGCTTAAATGGATGTAGGTTTCAGTACTTCTGCTGAATTGAAGCTACCACAGGCTAGACTGATGGGAAGATTTGCTTCAAAGCAGCCTTCGGCATGAAAACTACAACAACATTAAATGCTATGCAGTTACGAACGGTTTCTTAAAAATGTCTCTCAGCTGTCAGTAACAATATCTTTCACTTCATGTATCACAACTTCTGTTTTTGTAAAATACCAAATGGGTGACAATCAGTGTTTCGCACGGTATTTGTTGACGGAAGATTTGACAACACAGTCTCCGCCACTTCTGCAGATCTGCCTTTACACCGCCTTTAACGCTTACGCGAAGGAGCAGTCTTTCCTCCTGCATGGCGAGGTTAATAATCGCAAACTGTAACTCGGTATGTTGTGTGCTTGGGCTGCGGTGACCACGGAGAGCGCTCTTGGTTTTCTGTGGCATGAGGTACGGTGTGCATGGGGTGGGGAGACAAGTTCCGCCTTCAGTAGGCAACACAAGCCTCTGTTTTCGAGCTTCCACGAAACAACAACGTGCACAACGGAGGTAATGATCAGTTAAAAACTTTGTGTTATCGACACTGAAGTTAGTTGAACTAAATGAGTTAAACGAAGAACTTTGAGGGGGAATAAACTGGCATAACTCTTATGTCTTCTGTAAAGGTATTAATGCATAAAAGTTGACATTTGGATCGCACGGTTACAGAAATTAAATGTGAAGCACTTTTCTCAAATACAGTCAGAACTGTCGCAGCAAAGAAACAACACTGGATGAAGAAGCTGCAAAGAGGTATCCGCCCAACCTGACAACACTGAAGACAGTTTGAAAATCGATTTTCAGACTTCAAGGCAATGGAACCTATTCCAACTTTCTTTCTTCTTTTGCTACTGCCTTTAGCCCGCATTGTGCGCAGGGTCGGCAGGGTTAAGTACGGAATTGGCATGGTTAATGTTTAGGGGTGGCCGGATGCCCTTCCTGCCGCCACCCCATACCCCCCGGGACGGAATTAGTGTACCTCAGCTGTCAGTGTCCAGGATAAATCTTGAAATAGTGTGAATGTGTTACAAATGTCTGCGAGTGGTGTAACTGAGGCGGGATGTGGGGACCATCCCGGTATTCACCTAGTACCATATGGAAAACCGCCTAAAAACCACATCCAGGCTGTCCGGCACACTGGCCCTCGTCGTTAATCCGCCGGGCGGATTCGATCTGGGACCAGCACGCCTACCCGAGTCCAGGAAGCAGCGCGTTAGCGCTCTAGGCTATCCTGGCAGGTGGAACCTATTCTAACTTTCATACCTCCTCAATTCCAAGAAGTGGATGTGGAAGATTTTTCGAGTAAAATGAGTACTCTTCTCTCTTGCAGTGAGACTCAACTTGAAGAGGAAATGATTTCAAAACGACATTTCTTTAAAGTCAGAATATTAAGGAAGAAACTTTTGGAAATTGGTAATGTAAAAACCTATGTTACCATTGTCAAAGTGGTATTGTATGTGTTAAGTTTGTTTTTTTTTTTTTTTTTTTTTTTTTTTTTTTTTTTTTTTTTTTTTTTTTTTTTTTGAGGCAGCATTTTCAACGACGAAGGTAGTGAAATGTAAGTGTATCAATAACCTGACGGATCCTCATCTTTCAGACTATGTAACGTGTCTCTGGCAATTTATTCGCCAGATTAGGTTAAATTTGAAAATGATATGCAAAGCCAAGTATATCATTAAACTTCTATCAACATTTATAATGGTGTATATTTTAATTTTTTTTTCACACGTGTAATATCTTGAACATCGACTAGTAGGCCGACAACTTTTGAAGGTGAAAATGGCTCTGAGTGCTATGGGACTTAACATCTGAGGTCATCAGTCCCCTAGAACGTAGGACTACTTAAACCTAACTAACCTAAGGACATCACACATAACCATGCCCGAGGCAGGATTCGAACCTACGACCGTAGCGATCGCGCGGTTCCAAACTGAAGCGCCTAGAACCGCTCGGCCACAAAAGGCCGGCTTTGAAGGTGAGAAAATTACTATTCATGTATTTTGTGTAACTAAAAGCGTTGATTTTGGATACAGCATTGTTTTGCGCTTAAACTTTAATGAATTTTTAAGTCCGTAGATCCCTAAGTGGACTAAGCTGCATGTGGTAGATCTCAACCCTAAAGAAGTTGAGCCTAGAGTAATGACAGATTCCCCCCAGGTGCGGACTAGGTCATTTAGCCTAGGAAAATGTTCTTTGCTAACTTCTTTCTTGTTAAATTATATTTTCTTTCATCCAGTCGATTACGAAAATGGCTTGGCTCGTAATCGTGGCTACCGGAGTCACTTTCAAATGTCACGTAACGAGTTGGACGAAGACAGTGGACATAAAGTGACAGTTCTCTTACTCGTACAAATTGGAGTGTGAATGGATCGGTAATTAAATCACTACTGCCGTCATAGTCAAGGCAAATGCTATATGAGCAAGGAATTGTATACGTAATTACGTATGATAAATCTGGTGGTTCGAAAATACTTATCCTAGTGTCGCATACTTCATTTATACTGCTATATTTAAATCTTTAGAGCGTTACTCATCCAGAAACGATCAAATGAGAGCAGCCGACTAATTCACAGGTCTCTGCATGTATCAAACTGGTTTGTGAAACTTCCTGGCAGATCAAAACTGTGTGCCAGACCGAGACTCAAACTCGGGAACTTTGCCTTTCGCGGGCAAGTGCTCTACCACTTGCCCGCGAAAGGCAAAGGTCCCGAGTTCGAGTCTCGGTCGGGCACACAGTTTTGATCTGTCAGGAAGTTTCATATCAGCGCACACTCCGCTGCAGAGTGAAAATCTCATTCTAAAAACTGGTTTGTATTTGAGTTAGTGAGAGGTAAGTAGGTGCAAATTCGTTGGATTCGCGCCTGCACGTCCCCAGCATCTTGCATGTAAACTGAGAAAGTGCTCCTTCTGCGTAAGCACTGCAGCCGGTATAAGGCACGTGCAGACGGCGAGCCTGCCTCCGCGGCCGCTGGCTACGTGAGGTGAGTCCGCCGGTTGCTAAACGGCGGTCGTTATCGCAGCTCTAAACGCCGGCGCGCCTTCATGGAACTGTTTTCCTCCACGGCTGCCGCCGCGGTCGGACGTGCGTCAAACAATATCCGGACGTCCGCGCGCGCCAGCGCTTCCTGACGAACTGCCAGCAGATTAGGCACTGACCGGTAACACTCTTCCCGCGAACTAAATATTCCAGTCGTACCTTTCTATGACACCTGCGCACCTTAACAAATTTGTTAGTTCAAAAGGGTTTTACTGTTTGCTATCCACTGCGTGTACAATAATTCCAATCCCAAAGAAAGCAGGTCTGGACAGACGTAAAAATTATCGAACTATCAGTTTAATAAGTCACGGTTGCAAAATACTAACGCGAATTCTTTACAGATGAATGGAAAAACTGATAGAAGCTGACCTCGGGGAAGATTGGATTCCGTAGAAATATTGGAACACGTGAGGCAATACTGACCCTACGACTTATCTTAGAAGCTAGATTACGAAAAGGCAAACCAACGTTTTAGACATAGAGAAAGCTTCTGACAATGTTGACTGGAATACTCTCTTTCAAATACTGAAGGTGGCAGCGGAAAAATACAGGGAGCGAAAGGCTTTTTACAATTTGTACAGAAACCAGATGGCAGTTATAAGAGTCGAGGGACATGAAAGGGAAGCGGTGGTTGGGAAGGGAGTAAGACAGGGTTGTAGCCTTTCCCCGATGCTATTCAATCTGTATATTGAGCAAGCAGTAAGGGAAACAAAAGAAAAATTCGGAGTAAGTATTAAAATCCATGGAGAAGAAATAAAAACTTAGAGGTTCGCCGATGACATTGTAATTCTGCCAAGGACAGCTAAGGACTTGGAAGGGCAGTTGAACGGAATGGACAGTCTCTTGAAAGAAGGATATAAGATGAATATCAACAGAAGCAAACCGAGGATAATGGAATGTAGTCGAGTTAAGTCGGGTGATGCTGAGGAAATTAGATTAGGAAATGAGACATTAAAGTATTAAGGAGTTTTGCTATTTGGGCAGCAAAATAACTGATGATGGTCGAAGTAGAGAGGATATAAAATGTAGACTGGCAATGGTAAGGAAAACGTTTCTGAAGAAGAGAAATTTGTTAACATCGAGTATAGATTTAAGTGTCAGGAAGTAGTTTCTGAAAGTATTTGTATGGAGTGTAAAATGGCTCTGAGCACTATGGGAATTAACATCTATGGTCATCAGTCCCCTAGAACTTAGAACTACTTAAACCTAACTAACCTAAGGACAGCACACAACACCCAGTCATCAAGAGGCAGAGAAAATCCCTGACCCCGCCGGGAATCGAACCCGGGAACCCGGGCGTGGGAAGCGAGAACGCTACCGCACGACCACGAGCTGCGGACTGTATGGAGTGTAGCCATGTATTGAAGTGAAACATGGACGTTAAGTAGTTTGGACAAGAAGAGAATAGAAGCTTTCGAAATGTGGTGCTACAGAAGAATGCTGAAGATTAGATGGGTAAATCACATAAGTAATGAGGTGGTATTGAATAGAATTGGGGAGAAGAGAAGTTTGTGGCACAACTTGACTAGAAGAAGGGATCGGTTGGTAGGACATGTTCCGAGGCATCAAGAGATCACCAATTTAGTATTGGAGGGCTGCGTGGAGGGTAAAAATCGTAGAGGGAAACCAAGACATGAATACAGTAAGCAGTGTCAGAAGGATGTAGGCTGCAATACGCATTGGGAGATGAGGCAGCTTGCACAGGATAGAGTAGTATGGAGAGCTGCATCAAACCAGTCTCAGAACTGAAGACCACAACAACAACAAGAACAACAACAACAGCATGTGCAAACCACAAACAAACATTACACGATAACCCTTCTTTTCTCTTACGGCTTCGTTGTAGAAAACAATACTGGTGAAATTTCATGACATGTTGGTGTAGGAGCAGACGCGGAGTTCGGGGTCCCCAAATATACACTGAGGTGCAAAAAATAACGACGAAAGTAACTTACGCATCATGTGGTTACTGTCAAGTGACATATTTCGATGAAACGCGGACCATACATAGAAAGAATTGATACGGTGTAATACGGAAGGCAAAAGAAATACTCAATGGGACGAACATAACTGACACCTTTATACAAAAACAGTAATTACACTGAAGTCAGCGTGATTTATGCCAGTCCGCTGATAATTACAAAAGGCTGGAGAGGATTCTTAATTGATGGCGGAGGTGGGGAGGGGGTGATCATCACGGATGGCGGTCTGTGGCTCTGCAACTTGCTCCCACGCTGCCCACAAGGTCGGTAAGAAGTTCTGGTGGTAGGGCGTGCCAGTCCTCTACCAGCATGGTTGTCAACTGATGGATGGTCTTTAATGCATGTGGACGAGCTGCAATACGTCTCTGCAACGTTCCCGATAGGATTTAAGGAGATACACCAGGGTGACGCTCAATTTTGGAACCGATGTTCATGATTCGCTTTCAATAGAATAACAAAAAAATTACAACACTGGCTTTAGACCTTTACTGTACACCCTTAATATCGTATTATGTATTTTTTAAGTAAAAAAGCTTGCAATCAGAGCGCACTACACGACACAGACGAAAGGCCTTCGCGGAATGTGACGGAAATTGATGGGCGCTCTGAACGCTGTAATTTTCAATTGCGGAAACTGCTTTGAAACTGATGACGATTAATGTAACACGTAGAGATATTTAACAGACATGGTTTTTAACAGAGTGGCTGCACTCTACAATAAAAATCAATGTTCCCAACAACAAAGTCATTATAAAAACGTGCACCAAAGATCCAAGTTTAAATACATCGCAGAAGTCCTTCGTATGACAGTAGCAAAAACGCCGACTGACAAGACACAAAAAGGTATAACGTAACTGCATTTATTTTTCGTGAGCTATAGCTCCCGCCAACTTGTACAATGTTGTTTTCAACTTATGTTTTTTAATACTGAAATTGGCTGCCCCCCCCCCCCCGTAACTGAGTGGTCAGAGCGACAAATGTCAATCCTAAGTGGCCGTGTTCGATTCCCGGCTGGATCGGAGATTTTCTCCGCTCAGGGACTGGGTGTTGTGTTGTTCTAATCATCACCATCTCATCCCCATCGACGCACAAGTCGCCGAATTGGCGTCAAATCGAAAGACTTGTACCCGGCGAACGGTCTACCCGTCGGGAGGCCCTGGTCACACGACATTTACATTTAATACTGAAATTGAACAAAACTTTAATCGACAACGTCAGCACAGTACACTTGGCTTTTTTTCCCTGATGTCGAAACACTCTCATTACCACAAAATTCTATCGATTAACTGATTTCCACTTACCAATCGAAGCATTTTTTGCAAGATTAGGATTACTTTTCGAGCCTTTCCTATCCGTATAAATATATTTGTTTGTCATTTTCAAGCACTCATGTTTTACTTCGTATAAAAAACAAGTGAAATGGAAAGTTAAGCAGACGTGAGACAAGCACTTACTTTCCGACTGTGTTCCACAAACAAATCATGTTACGAAGAGAAATCTGGTTGAGAATAATATTTTAGTTGATAGTAACGTTGTGATCCTACCTGAAACCAGTAAGACCCTTACTCCGTACTACTGTAGTATTACATCGGTTGCATTCGAACTCTCGGATGTACTAGATCCCCATGTAGTAAATCGCTTTTTTAACATATTCGTATGAATGAATCTTAAAAGTAGACGCTCTAGGGAACATTTTAATCCAATGAGAAATTAGACAGAAAAAAATTCTGCCGTGGTCTAGCTCCTTAATTTTCAAATGAACACATGCCATTTGACTGCACTGTTGTTTATTTAATTACAATCCAGGTTTCAACTTTTTATGGCCTTTTCAAGTGACTCAGTTATGTTCCTAACATATATTGCAGGACATCAGTGTCGCATTTGGCCATAAAATTAGGAAAAATTTTCGCTCCTCACGAAATGTCAGATATAAAATCACCACCTTGTAAAAAGATCAGTAAATAATAGTGGAAGCACGTCATATTCAATAAAAACAGGTTTACATTGGTCGGGTAAGTCGGGGCAACGGGCAGGCCGGTCCATTCTCCGAACATCCTCTCGCTGTAAGAGCTCCCCCACCTGTGCTGTCCGATGCGGTGCTTATACTGGTATGTTCTTACCTCTCACCATATGAGGATGCGTAATGAATCCAGGAACATTGTTACTCAACATGGTCGTTTTGGTGGTCCAGTTGTTATGGTTGAGATGAGGTATAATAGTGCATGTGTGTACCGATCTCCAAGTCTTTGGACGTGGAACACCCACCGGTTAACATTATTGTGACAATATACTCCTACCACATGTGCATCTTTTCAGGAGTGCACTCGACCCTCACTTCATTTCATGGATGACTATGAGCGACATCATCGAAAAGAACTGTTTTTTGAACGAGAGGTTATTGGATGAATGGACTGGCCTGCTCGTTGTCCCGACTTAAATCGACGTGGCGGAGATGTATACAGGTAGCAGCACATCCACATGCCCGAACGACCTCACAACGGTTGCCAACTGCGCTGGTGAGTAATGCAACGCCCTACCGCAAGAACTGCTTACCAACTTGTTGCCAGCAAGGAAGCACGTTACAGAGTATGCACTGTTAACAGCTGTGATCACACACCTTGTTAAGGACCATGTTCCGCCTTTTCAAATGTCATGGATCATCACAAATAGCTACACTCCTGGAAATGGAAAAAAGAACACATTGACACCGGTGTGTCAGACCCACCATACTTGCTCCGGACACTGCGAGAGGGCTGTACAAGCAATGATCACACGCACGGCACAGCGGACACACCAGGAACCGCGGTGTTGGCCGTCGAATGGCGCTAGCTGCGCAACATTTGTGCACCGCCGCCGTCAGTGTCAGCCAGTTTGCCGTGGCATACGGAGCTCCATCGCAGTCTTTAACACTGGTAGCATGCCGCGACAGCGTGGACGTGAACCGTATGTGCAGTTGACGGACTTTGAGCGAGGGCGTATAGCGGGCATGCGGGAGGCCGGGTGGACGTACCGCCGAATTGCTCAACACGTGGGGCGTGAGGTCTCCACAGTACATCGATGTTGTCGCCAGTGGTCTGCGGAAGGTGCACGTGCCCGTCGACCTGGGACCGGACCGCAGCGACGCACGGATGCACGCCAAGACTGTAGGATCCTACGCAGTGCCGTAGGGGACCGCACCGCCACTTCCCAGCAAATTAGGGACACTGTTGCTCCTGGGGTATCGGCGAGGACCATTCGCAACCGTCTCCATGAAGCTGGGCTACGGTCCCGCACACCGTTAGGCCGTCTTCCGCTCACGCCCCAACATCGTGCAGCCCGCCTCCAGTGGTGTCGCGACAGGCGTGAATGGAGGGACGAATGGAGACGTGTCGTCTTCAGCGATGAGAGTCGCTTCTGCCTTGGTGCCAATGATGGTCGTATGCGTGTTTGGCGCCGTGCAGGTGAGCGCCACAATCAGGACTGCATACGACCGAGGCACACAGGGCCAACACCCGGCATCATGGTGTGGGGAGCGATCTCCTACACTGGCCGTACACCACTGGTGATCGTCGAGGGGACACTGAATAGTGCACGGTACATCCAAACCGTCATCGAACCCATCGTTCTACCATTCCTAGACCGGCAAGGGAACTTGCTGTTCCAACAGGACAATGCACGTCCGCATGTATCCCGTGCCACCCAACGTGCTCTAGAAGGTGTAAGTCAACTACCCTGGCCAGCAAGATCTCCGGATCTGTCCCCCATTGAGCATGTTTGGGACTGGATGAAGCGTCGTCTCACGCGGTCTGCACGTCCAGCACGAACGCTGGTCCAACTGAGGCGCCAGGTGGAAATGGCATGGCAAGCCGTTCCACAGGACTACATCCAGCATCTCTACGATCGTCTCCATGGGAGAATAGCAGCCTGCATTGCTGCGAAAGGTGGATATACACTGTACTAGTGCCGACATTGTGCATGCTCTGTTACCTGTGTCTATGTGCCTGTGGTTCTGTCAGTGTGATCATGTGATGTATCTGACCCCAGGAATGTGTCAATAAAGTTTCCCCTTCCTGGGACAATGAATTCACGGTGTTCTTATTTCAATTTCCAGGAGTGTATTATTGTTTTTGAATGAAAGTCGCATTTCCGTTCGTCTCGTTGTGCATTTTTTTTTTTTCAGTTAGCTTCTCTACAATACTTTAGCTGTTCTTTCTATCTGTGGTCCAAGTTTCATCGAGCTACGTTACTTGGCAGTGACACATGATGTGAAAGTTACTTCCTTCCTTAAGTTTTGATGACCAGTGTAATTTGCCGTCACCCCCATTTTGAATGTGCTTCAGACGCCTGGGACTTTAATAACAGTTTAATTTAAATAACGTTTTACTCCTATAATAGCAGTAATAATGACAATAAGAAGGAAAGTACAGGCTAAGAGAAAATAAAAAAATTAAAAGTGGCCAAATTTACTCGGATTTGAAAATAAAGTAAATTATGTGAGCATATTAAAAGAATGTAATCAACCAGACTAACTAAATAGGTTGTAGAATTTTGCGAAAGTCGCCATAAAGCTAAAACAGAGGCAATAAGAAGTATCAGTGCAGTAAAGGATAACGTGAAAGAAGCAGGAACAAAACAACTTGGTATACCAATCTTTTTTTTTTTCACATAAAATTCAAGACTGGACTGGGTTGGCAGAAAAACGCAGTAAGACCGGAACAACTTCGTCTGAAGGCCGGAAAAGAGTCCATTCTGAGAGAACGAAAGTAATATGGGCACAAAAAAATGTATAAAAATGACCTCGCGTGATCCATTAGGGACCACCAGTAATCCCACCACAGATTCTTTACGGAATAGAGCTCAAACTCCCATTCTTTCTTTCCCTCCGCTTGAATCTAAGCCCGTATTAGGAGCTATGTAGGTAGTGCAAAACCTTTTTTGGGCTATTTATGCTGAGTCTCCCTCTAGCAGTAGACAGTCTTTCGATGGCATCTGAAGAGCTTAAAGTACGAAGAGATGAAACTTCCTTGGCAGGTTAGAACTGTATATCGGACCGACACTCGAACTCGCGGCCTTTACCTTTCGCGGGTCAGTGCTCTGCCGACTGAACTGCCCAAGCAAGACTCGTGACTCGTCCTCACAGCTATATTTCCGCCACTAACTCGTCTCATACCTTCCAGACTTCACAGAAGCACTCCTGCGAAACGTGCAAAGACTAGCACTCCTGGAAGAAAGGATACTGCGGAGACATGGCTAAGCCACAGCCTGGGGGACGTTTCCAGAATGAAATTTTCACCCTGCAGCGGAATGTGCGCTGATATGGAACTTCCTGGCAGATTAAAACTGCTTGCCAGACCGCGACCCGAAATCGGGGACATTTGCCATTCGCGGGCAAGTGTTCTACCGACGTTATTTTTACTGGCCGCGGTGCCTGCCCCATCTCGTCTCTGAACGTCCTCTCCGATTTTATTGTAATTTTTTAATCATTTTTTAATTTTATTTTAATTTATTTGTTGGTCAACTCGAAAATTTGGGATATAAAGGTAATACAATTTTTTCGTTAGTAAGAAGGCACTGTAAACAATTGAAATAACATAAATCATCTCAACATGAAATAATTTTCTTAGTAAAAAAAATCACATTTACTTCATGGTCCTTCTTCCAACAAACGAGTAAATTCGAAACATCTAAGAACAAATAACAGTACAGAATCTCCCGCAGTCATATTGCCTAAACAATGGCCACATCATCAAAGGGAATCAAAATAGCGATTAAAAAAGAAACAAATCCTGCATGCCATTCCACGCATGCTTCTCATCTACGGACGATGCTCATTGGTACCAAGTAGTTAACGATTTAGATTCGCGTCAAGGACCGCTATGGAGATCGTCTTCTGCCCAGTACACCCCAACTGTGAGGGAGGGGGAGCGGGGCTTATGAAGACACTGTGCAAGTAATTTGCGACGAATTGTTGACCGCGAGGAATGTGCTCAAGTGTGCTTATCTTGGAGATACTGCCAATAGTCAAGAACCATTTTCTCTTCACGGTAGAATACGTAGAAAATGGCATGCCTTTAATCTACGTAAGAGCGTTAGTCTTCGCTGTCGGGAAGTAAGTATCCTCCAGACATAGGAGGTCAATCACGTGAGATGGGACATGAAGGCAACAAGCAAGGATCTTCTGTACCAGCGTCCGTACATCGGACGCTGTCCCCCATGTTAAACGGTGTTCGACGGTGTCCTGGAGGTGGCACTGTGGGCAGAGAGGATAATCCGTCAGCCCAATAGTGTGCAAGCTGTGTCGCGTCACGTGTTCCTGAGTGACCACATGGTACCACGTTGCTCATACCCATATAGGAAGGAGGGCTGCTGAAGGATGCTCTCCACACTGCAGGCCATAGTGGCCGGGAATTTACTCTCAGTCAATTTGCGAGGGATGGATCTGAGCAGCAAATGATAGACGTCTCTCGCTTTCAGAGCTCGAGTGGTAGGCAGACCGGTGTGCACATAACTATATTCGAGTATGAATGCTGAGGTGTGGAAAACAGAGGGAGCTATGCGCGCAATCGTAACTGGTGGTTACGATTATGCCGGTTTCAGTTCGTCAAACAGACTGCCCGTAAGTGATGTATGTTGACGGGTCCTCGGTTTCCCCATTGTGCAGAAATATAAGGCTGCAGCCCGCGTTCGTTCCAGTCCACCTACGTGATGAGTGAGGGTGAGGGTGTAGAAGCGATCTTTAAATAGGAATCCAGCAGTAAGAATCAAGCAATGGAAAATCCAGGATGGAATGTAACAATACCAGAGAAGGAAAGTTGCTAATCACCAATCTGAATCTTTTTGTTGTGTCGTGACTCAGCATCTCCGCTATATTGTGAATCCAGCAGTAAGGTAATATCCAGAAGCCGCCTGTAGTCTGCGTGCCATCGCTGCCGTCACTGGGAGAACCGGAGCCGTGTGCATCAACTTGGCCGCCACGTGAAGGTTGAGATACTCGACCACCTGTAAGAGCTCCATGCGCACAAGAATGTTCTGGCGGATTTCTGTGCATATCGCCTGCAGTAATCCTCTTTTTTTAGTTCATGGTATCCCTGCGATACACATCTCGTGTAATTGTAATGCCCAAATATCTGATCGCATTCACTTGGAACGGCCGCCAAGCTGACCTCCTGGAGGGCACTTCCAATATGTATCGCCGCCGACTTCCCTATATTCATGTTCCTTCTCGCCGTCAGTTCATATCGCTTGATCCATGTAAGCACGCAGTGCACCTCATCACTTGATCAGACCAGATGTAGAAGATCAGCAACATACGCTCCGCAGAGGACGGCAGTTGAGATCATAGCAGCTCGAAGGCGACAGGATGTGGCGAGAGCTATCAAATTCCGACATTCGCCAGTGGCCGTTTACATGTTGTTCTCTCCTCCTTGTGCCGTTTGCTCCACTGAAAGGATTATTGGCTGGATCTTTCTTACGCACGCTGCCAGGAGCCGAGCAAATATCTTATATTTTTTATGTATATGGACAGAAGCGGCGGGTGAAATTTTGTACCAAGGCCGGGAATCGAACCGGGGTCTCTTGCTTACTAGACGGGAAAATCAGGTTCGATTCCCGGCCTTCATATAAATTTGCCCTCGTCGCTTCAGTCCATATACACAAAGAAATCATATTTGTACGAGATCGGTAATGTCTCTGAAATTGCATCATTTCATTTCTATAAACATCTTATAGTTCGAATTTAACATTGTAATCGACCGCTAGTCCTCGAACCACCGACCTCGGAATGAGTCCATCGACAAAGGCAGATGGTACGCAAAATCCGGTGCATATCAGCTCTCGATACTGTAAGTAGGCTGTTTAGGTTTTTATGTTGGTAACGCCACGTATTGCTCTGTATGAAAATCGCTGACTGCGCTGTGTGCAGTCTGTGGCTGGTTGGACTCATTGTTGGAATATTTGCTTGTGTAGTGTTGGGCAGTTGGATGTGAACAGCCCGTAGCGTTGGGCAGTTGGAGGTGAGCCGCCGGCAGTGGTGGATCTGGGGAGAGATATGCCAGAATTTTGAGAGGTTACTATAAACGGACGATCTGGACGTGTGTCCGTCAGAAAAAGGAAATTTGTAAGTGCCTTCAGTAGTTAGGAATGTTTTATTTAGCTGGCAGTATTGGCGCTCGATGTATTGCGATAGTTCCAGTAACGGAGATTTTTGTGAGGTAAGTGATTCATGAAAGGTATAGGTTATTGTCAGTCAGGGCCATTCTTTTGTAGGGATTATTGAAAGCCAGACTGCGTTGCGCTAAAAATATTGTGTGCCAGTTTAGAGATGATCAGAATGAGTAGAGAGAGAAATGTCTGAGTAGGTTCAGTTTTGTTCAGCTGCTCGAAAATCAAATGACGTAAGAGTTTTTCCAGCACTGTCATTCTTAATTTTTGAAGGGGAAGTTTCAACACGGTGATTCAACGTGGAATCATCAGGATGCGGAAAGTCCGACAGAATTCGCGCGGCAGTCCGTCGGCCGCCCCAGGCGACTTGTTAAGTGCACCCTTATCTAGTGCGTCTTCTATGTCGTCCTGCGTAATCTCCGCTACAAATGACGATGCTACTGTGTCGCAAAGATAGTGAGCTACCTGTCATCACAGCTTTACTTCCTCCAGTAGAGATGTCTGTTAGGAGTCGCGGTGTCGGCTCATTACTGATCTCTATAATGCAACGGGGCGTGTAGTGGTCGTATGTACTTTTTAAAGACGGTGACTGGTGGATTCCAGACTCGCATTAATGAATCAATCCAACTGATAATTCGATGGAAGTTTCGTGCAACGCTATATCAAAAATTCTAAATATTCTATGGAGCGAGAATTCACAAACGCTAGGAGGATGTTAGCATTAGTTTCTGCACAGAAAATAAACTGTCAGTCTAATTACCACACAAACCACATAACATTGACAGACTAGCACAAGGGGAAGCGCAAAACTTGTGATCATTCTTTTTTTGACAGAGAGGCTGTGATTTAAAATTATGGATTGATTAACACCTTGCAGCCTTTCGTCTAGCAGAAAAAAATTAAATTAGTATTAGTTGCCCATTTGCTTTGCTCAGTATTAATAATATTGAAAATGACTTAAAAGTTCTGCGTTGGCGACGTAAAAGCGGCGAATTTTAAGATATAAAATTGAAGCACCGAAGTACATAGTGAATGAAAAGCTTAATATTGAATACTAGCGCATTTCTTTACACTTTTAGTAAACCTTTGTTTAAGAAATCTCATCTTCCACAACATTCCTGCTTCCTTTTTGTCTTCTGTTCCTTCTAAATTAACGTGTTGCTGGTACATAATCAACTTCGTTGCTTCTTTTTATTTAGAACCTATATTTTTATTCGTATTTGTTCGTAAATTGAGAATTATTTAATAGGACCCTTATTTCCATACCAAGGTATGTCTCTACAAAGGAACTACTTCAAATGAATACCATTGGAACAAATAGCGAATACGACTTTATTGTGCTTCAGTTCGCTGTGTCAGCATATCTGAAGAAAAGAATGAAGAAGATTTAGTACTTAACGTTGTGTCGACGACTACGTCAGCAAATACGGAGCAAAATCTCCCATTGAGGAAGGATATGCAGGGATATCGGGAGTATTCTTTTCAAAGAATCACTCGGGCATTTGATTTAAGCTACATTGAACTTAATTCTAGATGGTCAGTGTTTTGAAATGCCATCCTCATGAATACGGGTGTTGTGTGTTACCAATACGCCCCCTCACACGGTGAATATACGCAGCTCAACAAAATTAGTCACTTTTTGAAACCCCGTCATTTTCGTATTTTCGTCCATTGCGACACAGAATTTTGACATTAGGCTCGAATGTACGTGCAACCTACCCCTGTAAAGGTGCAAAAGCATGGCACCGTACGACGTCACTCGTCGGCTCGGAGATGCTTTAAACAGCAAGGTGTCGACATTTGCACAAAAAAGACCAGAGCTTAGAAGTTCATTTGAGGTATAACGTGGGTTAATGAAGTCACATTGGCACCAAATTTCCCCGAAGTTCTGACCAACGTCACCACAGATGTGTCACATCATCGCAAGATCGTCACATCGCCCCCTGTCTGGGAGTCTGGGGGCAACGGAGATCAGAACCGCGACGCCAATGTTGAAATCAAGCGGTAAACCGCCCCTTCCATTGGAGCGCTCATTGTCACACATTTCGCTGCCGAAAACGACAGTTTGCAGTGCGATGTGCGACAGGACGACGACATTCATGACAATGTTTGACTCTGATTAACACGTCCTGGGCGATTAAGCTCTTCTCTCTAAGGACATCGTCGGTCAGCAGTTGCACTGAACGTGATCGCATTCCGTTTGCTCTGGTGTACAGTTTGGAGCTACTAGGAACCGTTCAAAACCATTTGATGGAATTTGAAACTTGATACGAAGCAGCAGAGCGTGCTTATGCATTTCCCTCTGTCGTGATCATGGGGTAACATCGAACTACAAAGGGTTCCCCCCACCCAGTTCGGCAACATCCTCAGTGCCACCTGCACACCTTTGCTGGGCACTTTAAAAATGTCTCTGTACAGAGACACCCATCCGTCGATCCCTGCCAGCCAGCAGATGAGGCAACCCTCTCAACACTAGTGCCTGCTGGTCGCACACGAAATCCGTGCATAGTTGGAGGGGTTTAGTATCCTGCTGGTGGCTAGGGATCGTTGGAAATTGTCTCTGTACAGAGACATTTTTTAAAATGCACAACAAAGATGTGCAGGGGGCACAGAGGATGTTGCCTAATTCGAGGTCTTACAGGGACCGAGGGTACGACAAAGGAGGGATAAAAAACCATAAACTCGAACTGCTGCTTCGGAGCACGTTAAAGTTTTCTCGAATGGTTTTGAAGGGTCCATAGTGGTTCCACCATGTATACCAGCGCAAAAATTGCGGTCACACTACACTCCAAATGGATGAGACCACGCAAGATGGAAATGCAGCCTCGTGATTTCCTTAGAGAGGCTTTGAATCGTCCGGGGGCTCTTTCTTTAATTGAAACCAGTTATCAGGGGAAAAAATACCATTTTCTACATAGTCTGGTTATGGTAGTTTTTCTCTCGTTCCATGTGCGGATGGAGTAGGAAAGGGACTGACTGGCAGTGGTACAAGGTACCCTTCGCCATGCACGATATGGTAGCTTGCGGAGCACGTATGTAGATCCAGATGGGTCTCGAGAGTCATTGCTTCCGGCTATCTGTGACCACGTTGCAGCCGGCCGGGGTGGCCAAGCGGATCTAGGCGCTTCAGTCTGGAACCGCGCGACCGCTACGGTCGCAGATTCGAACCCTGCCTCGGGCATGGGTGTGTGTGACGTCCTTAGGTTAGTTAGGTATATGTAGTTCTAAAGTTCTAGGGGACTGTTGACCTCAGAAGTTAAGTCCCATAGTGCTCAGAGCCATTTGAACCATTCTGAACCACGTTGCATACAAACACATTAGCGTAGATGTGATTCCGATAAACAGAAGTGAGACTCGTCAGTGAATATCAAAGACTGCCACTCAAGGTCCCAATTGATGATTTGTTGTATCTCCTTAACTGACGCCATTTTCACGTGAACGATGGCAATGAAACAATAAAAATGCGCCAAACGTTGACAAAAGTTAGACAGCAGCTTTAGATCCTTCTGCATCCACCGGAAATGTCAGGTCTGACACCAAGAATGAATTACTATTTTTAAACCGCCTCGAAAAATAGAACATTTCCGAGTAGACACTGTGTACTTTATTTGTTTCCTTTTAGAATACAAGCACTGCAACGTCGTCCCCAAATCCAGGCGGAACGCTGGATTTCACAAGGAGAGTTATCCCGGCCGTGTGGTGATGAAAGTTCATTCACCTTCATCGGTAGTGCAGTTCACGGCGAGATAAAAATTTGGAGTTCACGAGCACAGCGCAGCCCGCCAGGAGGCAGAGCACAGGAGCTTTAAGTGCAGGAAGCACACAATAGAGGAGAGCATAACGGCCGACTGGCCTTTGGCCCGGTTCGTGGAACTGGATGGCGAGATAAGCGCCAGCCAGCCAGCCACGCGGCCCGCGGACGACTCAGCTTCCGCTGTTCGCGGAACTGGCTGACGCCCGGCCGCAGCCTCCGCGCTGACTAACACCGCGTCGCAGTGTCCCCTGCCGCAGCTCTGCGCTGGGGCTCCTGGGGAAAGGTCAGTGCGCCAGGAAGGAGCCTTTCCGCCTACTCACGTCGGCGCCTCCGCGGTCTGTGGTCGGCCCACTGGGAACAGGGCCATCTACTCAAGTGACTCCATCGCTTGCTTCACGCTGTCGCCTGATTACTTCTATAAGGGTTGGAGGAGAACATGAAAGCACTGTACATTTATCTAGGGAATCTTACAACATTCCTCGTGCAGTAATGGCAAGTCCAAGTAACGATGATGGTGGATAGCGATAACGCACTCTTCTCTCCAAAGTAGACCACAGATGCTGAATAATACTGAGACCTGGTGATTGTGGTGGGCAGGTAGATGAGGCAGCTCATCCTCGTGATCACAAAATAAGTCCTGGACGAAGTGAGCTGTCTGAATAGATGTCATGTCGGCTTGGAACACAGCATCGCCAGTGGGGGTCGAACATTGACCACGCGATGTACCTTATCAGCCAGGTAGTCATATAATCCTTGGCAGGAATGCGAGCTTGCAGAATAGCCATTGGCCTCATGGGACACGGTGATATGGCTGCCCAAATTATCAACGAACTCCCGCTATTTTTCACTCTTGTGACGAAAACTCGGTCAGATGTTGGACACACTGTGAAAGAAACTCATCCGACCAAATGGCTTTCTTCCTTTGCTCCACAGGGTATAGATTTTATGGCTTCGGCACCACGTTTCCAGGTCACTCTACAGTTTCCTGCTTACGAAGCTCCATTCGGGTTGTTTTGGTGCTGACAGTGTTCGCGAGTGCAATATTCAGCTCTGTAGTGACTTTTGCAGCAGTCGTCTTCCTCTTATTTTTTATTTATAAAACAATACCCGGTTATGGAAATCTGCGCCATGAAGTTATTGTTGCAGTAACATGTGATATGGATGATACTTATGATGATGCAGTATTGTGACAAAATTACCTACGGACATGCGGGAGACGCAGTGTAATTGCTAGGCGCTTATCGATAGGTTCTGGTGCACTGCCGCTAGTACAGCTATTTCATTAGCTTCTCCTGTAACACGTTCGCTTCGTTTCCTTTTGCCGGTCTGTACGCTACTATCAGACATAAAGGCATGTAAGAGAACGAATGAGAGCGAGCTTTCTTTGGGAAACACTCGTCATACAAGGCAACAGGAGCTTCCACATTTCTCCAACGTTCTCTGTAAACCAGGATCATTTCAGTTTTTTCTACCGTAGTTGCGACATCCATCGTACCCTTGCTCATCTGTTCTCCAACTGATAGGTAAGAGTGCAGGTAGTAAACAACGCGCAAGTATTGTAAGTATTGTAATGTTTAGAGTCGCAATGTGTTCTGCGTCTGCGCGATACGTGAGCTCCGGTCGCAATGTACTGCCTGTTATGATACGTCACAGTTCGCTACATGGCCACGGTGGCACGTCGAGTAGTCCCCTGTCCAGTATGTCGGAGGAATACAATATTGTGAATAGGGTTTTGAACTAGAAGCTATGAAATAATGGCCTGTCCTATCCTCGCGGAATAGAGGTAAGGTCCCACGTGCTGCCGCGCAGGCGGGGGCGCCTTTCACTATTCGTGCGGCTCCTCCCGTCGGAGGTTCGAATCCCCCCTTGGGCATTGGTGTGTGTGTTATCCTTAGTGTAAGTTAGGTTAAGTTAGATTAAATTATGTGTAAGCTTAGGGACCGATGACCTCAGCAGTTTGGTCTCATAAGATCTTACCATAAATTTCCAAAAAAATTTCCCATGTGCCATTGGATATTCAAGGGCCATTGAGTAGCATGTCGTAAATCACGATTGTGTACCTATTTGTATTCCTCCGCTTACAGCGCCATCAGTAGTAAAACGAAGAAAATGCTTTACACAAGACGTATGTAGATTTTGCAGTAGAATCTGTAACCGCTCTTTAGAGAGTGGTTATACAGATACGAGTATTAGATTAAATACTGTAATGCGAAATGACCTAAGGTCCAAAAAACGGTAGTAGTATTTCGAATTAATAGTTAGTTAAAATTTTACAAAGAGTAGATATTCGAAATAGAGTAACGCAAAGTAGTACAAAGGTAATGCAAGGAAGACATAACAGAGCTGCGTTTTGTTTTTAACGTAATATATAAACCAATGCGCAGCATTGTTAGGTCTCTTGAGTATTTGTTTTCAGCGGTGGCGAGGGTGTTCGCACTTCTTCCGTGGTAGTCGAAATTTTGGGATTAGAAGCCGAATTAAATTGCATTCTTAGAACCGGATTAGACATTGGAGTGGTGGAGAATAGATTATTTTGGGATAAATTCAGAGACGGAGTCAATTAGAGTTGGTTGGGTGTACGAACATTGATATTCAAGTGAATGGTGATCGTACGTGTTAAAAGAAACGCTAGGAACGTATACTTACGATTGTGGAGAGACTTGTTGACAATACGGAAACTTTTATGTTGAATTAGGTCTTTATTCGCTGTATGCGAATTCTTAAAGAGTATTGGGACCGAAAATAGTTTCGACCTTATCACACTAGTATCTTTGCCGCTCGTTATCAAGGTTATGGGAGCCTTTATATTTTGTGAAGTAACAGCTTTTTCATGGGATGAGAAAACATTTTATTTTCCAAGCACAGATCAAAAACTAACAAGAATAAACATCTCGTAACCAAGCCGACTACGGCAAAGATAAATATCTATCAGCTGTAGCTTTCACCCGCTGTTTTTGGCGCAGTGGATAAATGACGTCGCCACATCAGCGCCCCTCCTTTTGAAACCGGGTGCACCAGGTATGTGGGGAAACTTGCACTTGATTTTTCTACCAGCTCTCGTGAAAACATCTGGTGCAGGCAATGGCTGCTCCTGTTCTGCACTTGCTGCTTCGTTGTCCTCTTCTGAAACCGAGGGCTCGGCGAGACTATCTGTTGTTTTTTTGGCCTCCACGTTTGAGGGTGATTTTGCATACCGAGGAAGGAGTGTACCCTCTTCGGTGTAAGCAGTTTTAAGCCGCTCAGTTGAGACTGTCTCTTCTTTACCATCCTTATCGATTTTGAAGCTGTGGCTTCCTCTTGTGATTACCCTGTATGGTCCAGAGTAAGGCGAAACAAGCGGCGGGCGCACCGTATCATCCCTAAGCCACACGTGGGACGTTGCTTGCAGGTCTTTATGTACAAACACTCTCCGGTCTCCATGTCTGACAGGGTTAGTAGGTTTGATGTTTCTCATTCTAACGCTGAGTTGTCTCGCGAATTGCGTGCATAGCTCAGGGGCGAACGGCTGTGTAGATGCTGGAACGATAAATTCTCCAGGAACCCTCAATTGCTCGCCATAAATCAATTCTGCGGAAGAGCATTGTAAGTCCTCCTTCACGGCCGTTCTCAATCCGAGTAGGACCAGCGGTAGTGCTTCAGACCATGAAGTGGAACTACACATTAATGCAGCTTTGAGCGTGCGGTGTAGTCGTTCCACCATTCCATTACTAGATGGATGATAGCTTGTGGTGCGTAGGTGGTTGCACCCGGACAGTAGTAAAAGTTCATTGAAAAGTTGGCTTTCAAACTGCCTTCCGCGATCTGTTGTTATGTTTTGCGGAACGCCAAACCTGGAGAACCATGAATGCAACAGTGCTTTTGCAACCGACTCCGCAGAAATGTCTTGTATTACAACTACTTCTGGCCACCTGGTTAAACGATCAATGATTGTGAGCAAATAGCGTTGTTCTGAAGAGCATGATAGCGGGCCCACAATGTCCACATGTATATGTGAAAATCTTGAAGATGGCGTCGGGAAGTCAGCAATAGGTGCAAAGACATGTCTGCTGATTTTATTACGCTGGCGTGTTAGGCATGCACGCGCCCATGCACGACAATCTTTTTGTATTCCAGGCCACACTACTTTGGAAGAAACTAACTTGGCTGTAGCTCGTACTCCTGGATGTGATAGGTTATGTAGCACTATAAATCTCGCGACGATATTGTCCTGGTATGTAAGGTCGCTCCTTTCCTTTTGCTACATCACACCAAATTCCGTCTGGAACATTTGGGACAGACACACGTCTGAACTGCAGCGCAGTTCTCTGTTCCTCTATTAGACGGCGCAAGAAAGGATCTTCTCGTTGTTTAGACACTAACTCGGTCCAACGAATTGAATTCAAACTGGCACAATTCCTAGACAGGCAATCTGCTACCAGGTTGTCTTTTCCTGAAATGTGACGCACGTCAGTTGTGAACTGTGCAATGTACTCGACTTGCCTGTACTGACGTGGTGAATTGAGCTCTGTGTCTTGTTGAAATATAGCTCTTAACGGCTTGTGATCGGTAAAAATTGCAAAGTGCCTCCCTTCGACAGGCGTGCGAAAATGCTTTATGGCTAAGTAAATAGCAAGCAACTCACGGTCAATAGCACTCCATTTTTGCTGCTGTCGAGTCAGGTTTTTAGAGAAAAATGCGAGCGGCTGCCATCTGCCATCAACTTCTTGCTGTAGCGCTGCACCCATTGCTGTTTGGCTCGCATCAACCATGAGCGCTAAAGGAGCGCTCAATCTTGGATGTCCCAGTAGTGTTGCCCGAGGAAGACATTTCTTTAAGTCATGGGAAGCTGCTTCAGCATCTGGACTCCATGGAATTTTACGATTTCCTGTTGTATTTTTATCTGCAAGTAACGTTGTGAGTGGCTCTTGGGCGGCAGCTAATTTAGGCACGTGACGTCTGTAATAGTTGAGCATGCCTAAAAATCTGCGAAGTCCTTTGTAAGTTGTGGGAAGGGGCATCTGTTGTACTGCTGCAACCCGCTCAGGCAAAGGTGACAGGCCTGCTGCTGAAACCAAATATCCCAGGAACTTAACCTCGCGTTTTCCAAACGTGCACTTTGTTTCGTTAATAATTATGCCATACTCTGTCAGACGGCGGAAAAGCTGCCGCAGATGTTCGACATGCTGATATACAGAACCAGAGAATACTAAAATGTCGTCCATATAACAAAATACGAATGGTAATTCTCGAAGTACCTCATGCATGAATCTTTGCCCTGTTTGGGCAGCGTTTCTGAGGCCAAATGGCATAAAACTGTACTCAAACAAACCAAATGGTATGATAACTGCTGTTTTTTTAATGTCAGATGGAGCCATGGGAATCTGGGAAAATGCTTTGGCGCAATCAATCACACTAAATATTTTGGCATTACTAATCGTACTGTTAAAATCAGTCACATTGGGTGCTGGGTAGCGGTCGGGAATTGTGCGGGTATTGAGCGCCCTGTAGTCTCCACATACTCTCCATGAATTGTCTTTTTTACGGACCATGTGAATTGGAGATGCCCATGAACTATTAGACCTACTTACAATACCTGTTTTTAGAAGTCTGTCGAACTCAGCTCGCGCCGCGAGCAGCTTCTCTGGAGGCAGAGGCCGCGGGCGGAAGGCAACGGGTTGACCTTGTGTCGTGCTGATGTGGTGTTGAGTATTGTGTCTGCATTTCCTGGTTGCGTTGACGGGTTCGGTAAGTGCTGGAAAGTCTTGAAGCAGTTTACGAAAAAGTGATTCCTCCGACAGTGCTCTGATATTGCCTACAGTATACGAATCGTTACGACTGTCGGGTGTCTTCTTGCGTGACGCACACGTGTGCGCCCCGCTTAGTTGCGGGTACGAAATCGTATCACAATATCCCGACGCGGATGACGCGGTAGAGGAGCCGGAAATCTTCGTGCGGAAAGACACGGGCACATCGCACTGCACTTGAACCGACGCGGAAGACGCAGTAGGCAATATCCCTTCTGTGGGAACTGTCATCAAACGACGGTTAACCAGGTCGGGCATAAGTCGGTAGTTCCGTAAAAAATCCGCTCCAATTATAGGACTCGGCACATCAGCAACCACGAAAGTCCATTTTGGATGGAAGCTGGAATTCAGATGTAATGCCAACTGTTTTTCACCATAGGTAGATATTCTGGAATTGTTTGCCGCAGTCAGCACATGTTGCGTTGTTGTCGTGAGTATATCACCTCTCTTTCTTGGATAAACACTGACTTCTGAACCTGTGTCAATCAGAAACTTCTCACCTGAAGAGAGGTCCAACACGAACAATTGGTGTGATTGGTTGACTGCAGATACTGTGGCGTTTTCACCTCTTTGAATCACGCTATGACTCGGGCGCCTATGTTGTTGTTGACGAACGTTAGCACCCTTTAACGCCCGCCTTTTAAGTTTGGGTAGCTGCAGGGTTGAATACATTGACGGGCAGTGTTACCGAAGCGTCTGTGGTACCAGCGCCATTGATCTGTCAAATCCTGTTGGATAGCATTTCTTCGTCTTTTCCAACTGCGACTTCGTAGCTGCTGGTGGTGTGAAGTTATTTGCACGTTGAGTTTTGCCACTTGTGCTGCCAGTTGCTGTATGGCGGGTTCGGTCGATGAGCACTGCTGTTGGGAAGTATTATTGCATGTTTATGGCTCACTGACGTCAGATTCCATCACACTACACGTTCTTGGGCCTCTATCCTGGCTGTAGTTGAATTCGGAACACGCAGAAACGTCGGTTAAGGTGTTTGCGATGGTGTCTGCCTTTTTTGCTAATACTTGCAATGGTAAGTCTGTTTCTGCTGCAATGACGGCACGGATGTTGGCAGGAAGTTTACGAAGCCATATTAGACGTAAAGACTCTTCAGGTAGGAGTTCCGGGGCGGCTAATGTACGTAAGGATTTGAGTACTTGTGCCGGAGTCTTGTCGCCCAAATCTTTGTATGCGAAAATTTTTTGTAGTCGCAAATCTGGTGACAACGTATAATGCTGTATGAGAGCTTCCTTTAGCACAAAGTAATTTTGTTGCGACAAGGTTTCTTCTACTTGCTCTATCACTTCTAAATTTAGATGTGAAACCACTATATTAAATTTGTCAATGTTGTTAGACACCCCACGCTGCCGAAATATGCATTCAGCCTGCGTAAACCAAAGCTGGGGGCGCGTCGGCCAGAACGCGGAAGGCTTAACATTTCCGTGTCGCGCGCAGGTACTCCCATCTTTTGCGTTAACGTCTGTCGTTCCGTTTTGTGGCGAATCAAAGGGCGTGGACCGCGATCCTTGGTCGATCAGACTGTAGTCTTCAATCTTGATTCCACTGCCCCACGCTTTTGTCTCTGAATTCATTATTCTCGTCGGTATATATATTTTCTTTATGCTTCTGCTACGATTTTTCGGGGTCACCACTATGGAAGCCTTTATATTTTGTGAAGTAACAGCTTTTTCATGAGATGAGAAAACATTTTATTTTCCAAGCACAGATCAAAAACTAACAAGAATAAACAACTCGTAACCAAGCCGACTACGGCAAAGATAAATATCTATCAGCTGCAGCTTTCACCCGCTGTTTTTGGCGCAGTGGATAAATGACGTCGCCACAAGGTGATTCCGCTAATAAACGAGAAGTGAAAAAGAGTGCACGTTAAAAGACTAAACTTGTGCTGAACAGACATTGAAAGGATTCGAACCCGTAGTTAATATCGCGTCGTGAGAATTGAGAAGCTTAGACATTGTAAGGCCCAGAGACATATTTATAGTTTATCGGACATTAATGGCAAATGACAGTTTCATGGTAAAGCATATCTTTGGTGACAGGTACACGAAGGAACGTGGTACTGACTGACTGTTATCATACCGAAACAATACACACTAGGATCAACTCTTCTTTCATTGATCCCCCAGTGCTGTCTCTCATTAATTTAAGAACTTAATTGTGTCAATAAAACAGAAATATAACAGATATTCCCAGTGTTTACTAAAATCCATAATCAGCTAGTACATAGACAATAATATCTGTGAACATTCAAGGGTTATTGAAGGAAGTAACTAAATCAAATTACGCAGGGAAAGTGTATGAATTATCTCTGAAAAAAAGCGATCAATTTTCAACTGCAAGTTCACACGACTAGATTCACAACGTGATTCAGAGATGTTTTATGCCCGACCCACACGGCAGGGAATGGTTCTTAACGAGCCGGGACACTATATACACAAACTTTTGAGATCAGCTCCGCTGCCGGGGGGAAACGTCGAAGCGATATCTGTGCAGTCGCGGCGACGGTGGTGGGTGCGCGGCCATAAATCGTAATCTGTATTTAAAGAAAAGGGGGTTCCCATTCGAGATTTCAAAGTTGCTCACACCACCCACGCACTAGGTGGGGTGGGGAAGTCGAGTGCGGCATTGGATGGGTTGGCGGGTCAAGTGTGATATCGTTGGATATCCCCCTCTGAAACAAACGAATTGGAAACATAACTTTTTTTGATCCGATGTGTAGTTTTCGAGGTATTTCAATGTCTTCAATTAAAATGAACATCCTGTTTATCTTCAGAAAAGACTTCCTAACGTTTAAGTTTATATTCTGTGTTAACAAATTCCTCTTCTTCAGAATTGCTTTTCTTGCTGTTACCAGTCTGCATTTTATGTCGAGTCTACTTTGTCCATCGTTAATTATTTAGCTGCTCAAATAGCAAAACTTGTCTATTGTTTTTAGTATCCTATTTTCTGAACTGATTCCCTCAGTATCGCGTGATTTTGTTCAGCTACATTCCATTACCCTTGTTTTACTTTTCTTGGTATTCATTCTTTAATGTCTTTTTAATATACAATCCATTCAGTTCTGTTGCTCTTCAAAGTCCTTTACCGTATCTTGACAGAATTACAGCGTCTTCGGCCATTTCTTCTCCCTGATTTTAATTCCATTTCCAAATTTCTCCTTGGTTTTCTTCATTGCTTGCTCAACGTACAGATCGAGTGACATCGGGGTAGGCTACAACCGTCTTTCACTCTGTTCTCAATTACAGCTTCCCTTATAACTGCAGTCTGGTTTCTATACGGGTTAAAGATAAACTTTCTCTCTCATGTATCAGACAGCCTTAATGAAGAAGATTGTGTTCTTTTCGCCTAAGCGGAATTAATGGCTCTATTTCACGCGCCCGTTGGTAGAAAAACACTGAAAGAGTTACAACACCGTGCTCCCGTTTAGTGTGCTATGGTGAATCAGACGGGCGCCGTGTGCCCGCCCTTGGCTTACTTAACGCGCTTGGCTGCAGGAATGCACAAGCCATCCCCACTAACCTGGGAATGCAGGCCGGAAGTTGCGCAAGTGCGGCGTTACGCAACGTGTTGTTTTCACGCCCGCACGGTCGCCGTTTATTAGTTCCCCGTGCCGAGTTAGCACTGTGTGCTGGCTACCACATGCCTAGAACGTGGCCAGCACTCACTAAACATGCGTCTATTGGTAGGCTGTCGGAGAATACGGAGGGTCCCAAAAAATGTAGACACCCTTTGATAGTCAATATTAATGGAACAGAATGATATACCGTTACAATTTTTGCACGGGGGAAGGCTATTTGGTGTGCTCAAAGTGCTCCCCATTAGCAGCCAACGTCGATGTTACTAAACTGTTGACCGAACTACAATTGTCAGTGTTGCCGGAGTGATAGCCGCGCAGAATGTCTCGATGGTTTCTCGTAGCTCTTTCAGTGTAGCTGGCTTCTGTTGATAAACTTCGTTTTTCGTGGTCCCTCATGGATAGAAGTCAAGAGACCGTGGTGGGTACTCAACAGCTCCTCTTCGTCCTATCCATTGTCCACGTACATTTTCACCCGAGTAGGCTCTGACATCTCTGTGGTAGTGAGGTGGAGCACCATCTTGTTTTAGGTAAAATCTTTCATTTCCAAACACCTCTTGAATGGCAGGCAAAATCGATGTTTGCAGCATATGAAAATACCCTTTACCAGTTACGGTACCTTCAAAGAAGAAAGGAGCAATCAAACCGTGCGATTGCAGACCACACCACATTAACAACCGGTGGATTAACATTTTATAAACGCTCGTCGCCAGTTTTGTAAAGGCCGAGTTGCCACTGTTGTTACGGTAGGCCGAGCCTGTGACTTGGTGAAACGACTTCTTGTGCAGTACACTTCTAAGACAATTTCTCCCTGCCGCTACTACGCAACTATGCCCAAGGGTCAGGTAACAGGATAGCAAATCGAAGATTCCACAACACTGAAACATGTTAGTAACAAAGTCAAAAAATGAGTAAAAAGGTCTACTTATTTTTGTGACTAGTTGAATACTGAAGTCTGCAACACTGCTTGTAATATAACACAAAAAGGTCCTCAATGGCTAAGTACAAATAATCGTAGGTGAACTTAACAGTACATAGCAAATGCAATTGCAACTGTCTGTTCACTTCTAAGAGTTCACTAAACGACGTTGGCTGTCTAAGTCAGCCCTGGACGATGATCTGTAACCAAAGGGCGAGAGCTGCTCTTTTATCTTCCGAATAGGCTTCTGTCCGTTGTCGTCGAGTCATTGGCGGATTGTACTCGGCGGGCAAATGGCGGAGGCGAGGTCGATATGTTCATCCTGAGCGCCACCCGTGGCGCTGGTGAAGCTCGCACAAGTGGCGAGTGTCTATGGCACTGGTCCCAGCTCGCATCTTTGCGCATGTGGTGCTTTTGTCCTGGTTGTGTACAGCATAACATGTTTGTTGACGTGAGCCTGAGAATTTTCAGAAGCCCAGTACAAGCAGTTGTGGCAGTTTACAGTACCTTTCAATTTGAATTCCGCCTCGTCAGACTAGGTAACCATCCCTGCAAATCGTTCACCGTCGCGAAGCATGTCTTAAAACCAGTCGCTATATTCCATCCTTCGATCCGGGTCGTCCTCGTTCGTAGAGTGCAGCGATCTCGGAATTTACACTTTCCACTTTGCAGCCTTCAGAATTCGTCGTACGCTTGATCGGCTTTCCCCGCTTTTACGTGCACCCTGCTTCACAGATTTTTGAGGTGACCTAATAAAATGTTGCGCTGAAAGCTGTATTTGCTGATGTTTTTGGTTGACCAGACCTTTTCTTATGCACATCCTGAACCGTACCGTCGGCTTCAAATTTATCCCAAATACCATTAATTATTGTACATGTTTGTGGCTGAGTTCAGTACACATTACGCAATGCCGTTGTACCTCCATCACGTTTTCGTACTTCCAGTGTCACTTAAATACAGCCGTGCCTTCTCAAACGACCATATCTTACTTCATTTACCGCTGCACTGTCATTTGCTGCAGAACGCATGCCTAGACCTGTTGAGAAAACAGTGGACTACACTACCGCACAAAACTGCAACAATATTTCATTTTGTCCGAAAGAGTGTCTACATTTTTCTGGACCCCTCTCTATTGAGTTCGAAATTTCACTATACGTGCGAGCCTGACGTAAATTAGATATGCAGGGCTTTCCTGACGTCACCTGTCTCGATATCAAATGTAAAGTTTGTTTTAATGTGATCTTTGAAGTAATCTGCGCAATTACAGCACTGCCTAGACGAGAAGAGTCAGAAGGTAGTTTTATTGATTTTGCTTGACATGAAATGAAAGGTAACTACAATCAGTTTTGCTTCAGTAAATGGACAGTCGAAATGACCAACAGAATACAATTTTGTAATTCTGGCACGTTATGTAACCAAGAAAAACCTGAGGAAACTAGAGATCTGTGGGTTTCTCGAAACAGTTAATGTCTGGTACTAGTATGGGAGGCTCCGTACTGCAGCGTGTGGTAACAGTTGGCTAGCTATCGTAATCGTAGACTATGCTGCTATTGGCACAGTACAAGACATCTATCCAATATGGTTACTGTGGAGTCACCGCCAGACACCACACTTGCTAGGTGGTAGTCTCTTAAATCGGCCGCGGTCCGCTAGTATACGACGGACCCGCGTGTCGCCACTGTCAGTAATTGCAGACCGAGCGCCGCCACACTGCAGGTCTAGAGAGACTTACTAGCACTCGCCCCAGTTGTACAGCCGACGTTGCTAGCCATGGTTCACTGAGAATTACCCTCTCAATTGCCGAGACGATAGTTAGCATAGCCTTCAGCTAAGTCAATTGCTACGACCTAGCAAGATGCCAATTATCCTTTGCTGTGTATCTAATGACGCATATACTGTATCAACAAGACCAGTGTTCACCAATTGTGGATTAAAGTTAAGTATTCCAGAAGCTACGTACTTTTCTTTATAGCATTCATAACGTATCCTATTTCAGACCTCACGCCAGCCTGCGTGAGTTTAAGCGCGTGCCTTTCGGTTACCCGTCACTGTGGACTGGCTGTCTTGTCAGTCCACTACAGTTACCATATTTAATCCGTAAGCCAGCAAGACACTCGTGTTTGTGAAAGTCTGGGTTGCTGACTCCGCGAACAAAATTTTTATCCAAATACCAGCTGTTGACAGAAGTGTTTATTGAATATATTTGTGCTAGATCTCTAATAGTTTCATTTTCAACCGTGTAAACCCACTTCGAAAAACCCATTTACAGGGAAGAATCTATGTAAAATGTTAATCCGCATTGATATAATGTAGATAAACTTAGTGTTGTGACGGCATATAAGTATTCATTCTTATCATGATCCATCTGTGACTTGCGTGGTAAAGCCATCTGCGACATGCTTTACAATGACGTGAGTAGTGCAAACGTACTACTTATTGATCGTGTCAGAAGCACGCAACAAAATAATGTGTAGCGTGGGATATAGGTGGAGTGGGTTTAGAGCTGGATGTTGACACACAAATATATATATATATATATATATATATATATATATATATATATATACACACACTCCTGGAAATGGAAAAAAGAACACATTGACACCGGTGTGT
This sequence comes from Schistocerca serialis cubense, assembly GCF_023864345.2. Taxonomy (NCBI): domain Eukaryota; kingdom Metazoa; phylum Arthropoda; class Insecta; order Orthoptera; family Acrididae; genus Schistocerca; species Schistocerca serialis. Next base: position 372,728,081 of record NC_064643.1, on the reverse strand, counting down.
CAGACCCACCATACTTGCTCCGGACACTGCGAGAGGGCTGTACAAGCAATGATCACACGCACGGCACAGCGGACACACCAGGAACCGCGCTGTTGGCCGTCGAATGGCGCTAGCTGCGCAGCATTTGTGCACCGCCGCCGTCAGTGTCAGCCAGTTTGCCGTGGCATACGGAGCTCCATCGCAGTCTTTAACACTGGTAGCATGCCGCGACAGCGTGGACGTGAACCGTATGTGCAGTTGACGGACTTTGAGCGAGGGCGTATAGTGGGCATGCGGGAGGCCGGGTGGACGTACCGCCGAATTGCTCAACACGTGGGGCGTGAGGTCTCCACAGTACATCGATGTTGTCGCCAGTGGTCGGCGGAAGGTGCACGTGCCCGTCGACCTGGGACCGGACCGCAGCGACGCACGGATGCACGCCAAGACCGTAGGATCCTACGCAGTGCCGTAGGGGACCGCACCGCCACTTCCCAGCAAATTAGGGACACTGTTGCTCCTGGGGTATCGGCGAGGACCATTCGCAACCGTCTCCACGAAGCTGGGCTACGGTCCCGCACAACGTTAGGCCGTCTTCCGCTCACGCCCCAACATCGTGCAGCCCGCCTCCAGTGGTGTCGCGACAGGCGTGAATGGAGGGACGAATGGAGACGTGTCGTCTTCAGCGATGAGAGTCGCTTCTGCCTTGGTGCCAATGATGGTCGTATGCGTGTTTGGCGCCGTGCACGTGAGCGCCACAATCAGGACTGCATACGACCGAGGCACACAGGGCCAACACCTGGCATCATGGTGTGGGGAGCGATCTCCTACACTGGCCGTACACCATTGGCGATCGTCGAGGGGACACTGAATAGTGCACGGTACATCCAAACCGTCATCGAACCCATCGTTCTACCATTCCTAGACCGGCAAGGGAACTTGCTGTTCCAACAGGACAATGCACGTCCGCATGTATCCCGTGCCACCCAACGTGCTCTAGAAGGTGTAAGTCAACTACCCTGGCCAGCAAGATCTCCGGATCTGTCCCCCATTGAGCATGTTTGGGACTGGATGAAGCGTCGTCCCACGCGGTCTGCACGTCCAGCACGAACGCTGGTCCAACTGAGGCGCCAGGTGGAAATGGCATGGCAAGCCGTTCCACAGGACTACATCCAGCATCTCTACGATCGTCTCCATGCGAGAATAACAGCCTGCATTGCTGCGAAAGGTGGATATACACTGTACTATTGCCGACATTGTGCATGCTCTGTTGCCTGTGTCTATGTGCCTGTGGGTCTGTCAGTGTGATCATGTGATGTATCTGACCCCAGGAATGTGTCAATAAAGTTTCCCCTTCCTGGGACAATGAATTCACGGTGTTCTTATTTCAATTTCAGGAGTGTATATATATAGTGAGGCATTTAAAACCGTTTGTCGGAATATTTGGCGAAATACATATCGGATTTTTAAAAAAAGTGGTAATAAACGTTGTTTACCTCGAAGAGGGACATCCATTAACATAACGTTCGACCCCTCTTGCACCACTCCGGGAGAGGGGGGGGGGAAGGGAGGGAGAAAGGGAGTGTGACTTTGAAATCTTAATTAGGAACCCCTATTTTTTATTGCAGATTTGGATTCTCCGTGAAAAAAATATGTAACTTTTGTATGAAACATTTCTTTCGTTTTTTGATAGATGGCCCTGTAATCGGCACACATGAAAATGGGGTGATAGTTGCTGCAAAACGGTAATATCTACAAAAATACACGTCCGATTAGGACAATCACAGTACATTATTTGATATTTGGGAAAACGCTATCATGTGACATCGTCTACCCTTCAGCAGTGCCTCCTTAGATTACATTTAGCGTTACCCAGGAACAACGACGTTGACGTAGTGTTAATGTGTTCCTTTTGGGGCGCTTGATTTTGGTGAGTTCCATGTCTCTCACTGTCTCGGGGTGGTTGATTACTGCGAGCCCCTTCCCTCTCACTATCTCGGGGTGGTTGATTACTGCGAGCCCCTTCCCTCTCACTATCTCGGGGTGGTTGATTACTGCGAGCCCCTTCCCTCTCACTATCTCGGGGTGGTTGATTACTGCGAGCCCCTTCCCTCTCACTATCTCGGGGTGGTTGATTACTGCGAGCCCCTTCCCTCTCACTATCTCGGGGTGGTTGATTACTGCGAGCCCCTTCCCTCTCGCTATCTCGGGGTGGTTGATTACTGTGAGCCCCTTCCCTCTCACTATCTCGGGGTACTTGTTTACTGTGAGTCCCCTTGCCTCACACAAGTGTTTCAGTGCAGCAGATATTCGAAATGTTGTCCGTTGTTTCTAATGCACATTGCAGTCTGAATGACAATCCGACATGTATTAATGTCTCTGTGCTAAAGTTCGCACATTCATTGCGAATTCGTTGCCACATATCTTCAGTGGTCTTTGGTACATCCATGTAAACTCTCTCTTTTAGCCATCTCCACAGGAAAAAATCGGCAGAAATCAAATCGGTTGAACGTGCGGGCCGCGTCTGAGGACCTCCTCGTCCAATCCATCGACCCAGATGGTTTCGATTCAAAACTTCTCGAGCTAGTCGTGAATAACAAGCTGGGCAACCATCGTGTTGAAACCACGTATCCAGACTCATTTGAAGTGGAGCATATTCCATTAGTATGGGTAAAACATTATCCACAATGTCGCTGTAAATTTGACCAATCATATTACCTTCTATGAAGTATGGACCAATTACCTGCGTACCTAAAATACCGCACGAAGCGTTGACACTCCATGGTCTTTGATGTTCAACTTTCCTTACCCAGTGAAGATTATTCACTGACCAATAATGCACATTATGTCGATTCACTTGACTACGATTCGTAAAATTTGATTCATCGGAGAAAAGTATCTGTTAAATGAAATTATCCAGTTCCAGAAATTAGAGCGATTGTGAAAATCGTCACCATGCAGTTCTTAATGCAGCGATAAATGAAATGGACGCCATTTTTGTGCATGCAGTATGCGTAGAATACTTCTTTGCGAAATTCCTGAACCTCGCGAAATTTGCCGAGAACTAATGTGGGGATTTGCAGCAACTGCAGCTAAAATATTGACTCGGTTATTTTCGTTTGTCACAGGTCGCGGTCGGACTCTTTCTCTAGCTTCAACACTTCGCGTTCAGCATAAAGGTGGACAGTACTGCGAAACGTTGCAAAAAAATTGTTCAAGTGGCTGTGAGCACTATGGAACTTAACTTCTGAGGTCATCAGTCCCCTAGAAATTAGAACTACTTAAGCCTAACTAACCTAAGGACATCACACACATCCATGCCCGAGGCAGGATTCGCGGTTCCAGACTGTAGCGCCTAGAACCGCTCGGCTACCCCGGCCGGCGGTTGGTACAGGGGATAGCGTCTTGGGTTAGCTTGCAGGAGATAGAGAATTCGTTTCTGGGTCGAGGCGTAGTTGTTTTTATTTGCCAATTTCATTCTGCCATGTAATGCTGTAATATATACCGTTTTATAAGCCACACATATCCGACATTCACATCGTTTCCCTGACGGTAATGGACGTTATGTTTCCACATATCCATCGATTATATTAATAATAGCAATAATAAAACTAATGCAAGGAGATATTTACTAAACAGCATGCGCTAATCAGGCTCAATGTTGAAAGACATAATTAGTGGTTACACAGTGATAATATATACAAATGGTAACCGAGTTTGAAAATTATTTGCAAAGCACCTACTGGTGACACAAGGCCTCAACGAAATGTAATAGACCTGAACGTGACAAGAATAATAGTTGGTACTAACCGATGGGACCATTGGGGGGAAAGTACACGGAAAATAGGTTTGAAGTCTAGTAGATACAGTGGTATGAAGCAATTTGCGTCCACGACGTGCAAAAGGCTTCTTTAAAAGTTGACCAGTGAACCCGATTGTACTTCCACTGGTGTGTTCATAGTATGTAAGTGCAAATATTTTGTAGAAGACCCACTGTAATCGCTCTATGACGATTAAGATGCCACATACCACGCAGATTACATTTACCAGATAAAAACAAACACTTCTCCATTCTACATGCTAACCCAAAAAACTATCAATTGCAAGGAGCTACTGCTACATCCTAACGGAGGTATTTACAGTGCATATGATTACAGTGTGAACAGATTGTAAATCTTTAACATACATTTACTGCCAGAAATGGGAGCAGGACGAAATTTTGTGAGAGACATTTTTGTGCTGCTAGTACGTGAGGAATTGCGCTGCGAAGTCGAGTGCGCGAATTGTTCTTCACCCGAGTGTGTGTGTGTGTGTGTGTGTGTGTGTGTGTGTGTGTGTGTGTGAATTGAATATATTTCTGTAGCCGAAAAATACTTTAAATAGGGCTGAATAACAAGTAGTACAATTATCCTTATAATAATAATGGAACAAATTCAAATACAGAAGAAATTCAGTTTTTGCCCTTATGACTTGGCACCAACATAAACGATTTAAACTGTCTTGCATGTGGCCATAACCAGAAACAATAACTGTAAACGATATGATCCAAAGAATACTTAAACTGATCTGGGATCAGTAATATAACCTCTAACCGCACCTAGATCTACTATTACTACTGTAGTGTTGACAGATTGCCAACACTACGCACATTATTTAAGGGAGGCGGCCATTAAGCAAGCAGGCGGACTTGATGGTCTGAAACAGGATACTTCATAAAAGCTATAAAGAAAAGTACGTAGCTGCTGGAATACTTAACTTTTAATCCTTCATTTGAATACAGCATTGCTTGAGGATACAAGTGAGACTCTATCTTAAAATGGTTAATGGCGCCTTGCTTTGTCGTAGCCATTGACTTAGCTGAAGGCTATTCTAACTATCTGCTCGGCTAATGAGCGATGCATTCTAACTATCTGCTCGGCTAATGAGCGATGCTTCGTCCGTGTAGTCGCTAGCAATGTCGTCGGTACAACTGGGGCGAGTGCTAGCCCGTATCTCGAGACCTGCCTTGTGGTGGCGCTCGGTCTGCGATCACACAGTGGCGACACGCGGGTCCGACATGTACTAAATGGACCACGGCCGATTTAAAGCTACCACCTAGCAAGTGTGGTGTCTGGCGGTGACACCACATTCCTCCCCCGCAAATCGGCGAACGGTCGTGTTATAAGGCTTCCGCCCGCCGTGGGGACGACCCCATGTTGACGTATGCGATGAGGTGGGGAGCCTAACAACAGGCGAGGCTGTGCCACCCGCACCCGGCCATTCGGTCCGAGGGGATCTAGGAAACGCCTGAAAACCTAGTCCAGGGTGCACGTCAACATGCGGTGTATGCGCCCTGAAAGAGACAGGAGGGGCCGAAGGGTCGACCTCCATTGCGTCGGGGTATCTGACGTGCGATGACGTCATGTGGTCCGGAGCGGGCAAGAGTTCCATGGCGGAGGACAGCTGGTCACGGGAAGCGATCGGCGGCGCGTGACCCAGGGAGGCGCTTGGCGGCTGCAGCGAAGCGTCGAATGCGGGCGGCGCCGGCGGGAGAACAGGCGGCGGCGGCGGCTGCGGCGGCGCGTCGCCATGGGGCAAAATGGAAGGCATCGTCGGTAACACCTGGGGATGAGGCGAGCCAGTAGATGGGTCCCCAGGGCGCTGACCGGACGGCACCGTCGCTGAAAGCAGACGGGGAGCGGCAGAACCCGTGCGACGACAGAGGCGCAGCTGATTGAGATGCCGACGCACCTCACCAGAGGCCCCCAAAACCAAATACATCGCGCGGCCGAGGCAGCGAAGAATGCGCCCTGCGAGCCAACGCCGTGAACCGCGAAAGTTGCGATAGAATACAACGTCGCCCGGAGCAAAAGCAGAAGACTGCCGCTGCACAGGAACCTGATGCGGCGGGTGCAGCAAAGACATCAAGGTTCGATGAGGACGACCATGGAGCAACTCAGCTGGCGAGCGACCATCTTGGGGCTGAGAGCGATACGATGACAAAAAGAGCAACAACGCGTCCTCCCGAGAATGCGATACTTTCAACTTCAACATCTGTGACTTGAAAGTCCGGACCAATCGTTCAGCGGCACCGTTTGACTGAGGCGAAAACGGCGCGGATGTCAGATATTGAATACCATTGGCCTGGCAGAATGACTGAAATTCTGCGGACATGAATTGTGGGCCATTGTCGGAAACAATAGTCTGCGGAAGACCTTCAATGCAAAATATAGCAGACAACGCTTGGATGGTGGCAGAGGACGTCGTGGAAGACATCCAGACAACAAAAGGAAAATTACTGAAGGCATCTACCAGAACCAACCATCGAGCATTCCAGAATGGACCAGCAAAATCGATGTGCAAGCGTTGCCAAGGGGAAGTGGCTTTTGGCCATGCAAAGACTTTCCGCGGCAGTGCGGATTGTTGTTCGGCACACGCCATGCAAGAAGAACACATATTCGTAATCGCAGTATCGATTCCGAACCAAGTACAGTGCTGACGAGCAAGTTGTTTCGTTCGCACTATACCCCAATGACCGTGGAGAAGAGGCCGTAAAACAGAGGACTGTAACGAACGTGGGACCACGACTCTGGACTGATCATTATCAGAATGCAACAACAAAACACCACGTCGAACAAAAAGTCTCTCCTTGTGAGAAAAAAATCGGCGAACCAACGGATCCTCGATCCGAGACTTTGACGAAGGCCATTGCGTAGCAACAAAACGCAAAACGGTAGCAAGGACAGGGTCAGCAGCTGTGGCTGTAGCTACACGACGAAAATCAATCGGAAACGATTCGACCACTTCAGCGGTTTCCGCATCAATGAACATGCAAGCAAGTTAGGAAGAATCGAATGCTCTATCCTCAGCAACAGGCAAACGGGACAACGCATCGGCTTTTCCATGCTTAGCAGTGGACCGATACAAGATATCGTAGCGGTACTGCGAGAGGAAAATAGACCAGCGAACGAATTTCTGCGCTGTATGCGGAGGTACAGGCTTGTTCGGATGAAAAAGTGACGTCAAAGGTTTGTGGTCTGTGATGATGGTAAAGTGACGACCATACAAGAAATCATGGAACTTAGTAACACCACACACGAGAGCCAAAGCTTCTTTCTCTATCTGTGAATAATTTCTTTGCGCAGACGAGAGCAATTTGGACGCAAAGGCAATAGGGCGATCATGCGAGCCACTTTTGTGCGCAAGCACAGCACCGATCCCGAAATCCGATGCATCTACCATCAACAAAAGGGGTTTCTGGGGATCGAATGGCGTAAGGCAAGTATTAGAAAGCAACGCCGATTTCAACTGGCGAAAGGCGCGTTCGCATTCCGTCGTCCAGACGAACGGAACACCCTTACGGCGTAATCGATGAAGCGGAGCTGAAATGGAAGAGGCAATGCGCACATTCACTCACACCTTGTGAGTCTAAATCGTGTAATGTTCTTGCGACCTCATCACGCAATGCGTGGGGAACATTGCGCGCTCGGAAAAATTTCGGTTGCGCGTTTACTTTCAGTTCCAAATGTGCTTCATAGTTTTTAGCGCAACCCAGGCCCGGTGCAAAAATGTCTGCAAATTCTTCACACAAACGAGAAACACTGTCTGAAGGCACAGTCTGATTCACTGATAGGACCTGATTTACTATAGACATGTTAAACAACTGAAATAAATCTAAGCCAAACAAGTTCACTGCAGTAGAAGAACGAAGAACGTAAAATGACACAAGTTTTGTTTGTCCCTTATATGTTGCAAGAAGAGTGCACTGTCCTAACACAGGGATCTGTTGTCCTGAATATGTAGTGAGCTTAACAGTTGCGGCACGCAACGGAGGTTTGCCCAGTTGTTTGTACGTGTCGTGATTGAGCAATGAAACTGCAGCTCCGGTATCGAGCTGGAATGGTATGACCTTGCCATTAAAGTCCAAATCTACGAAAAGTTTATTGTCCTGCTGATGACAAGAGCGACTGTCTTGTGCAATTTGAACTGATACAGGTGCAGCATCGCTTGCTGATTGACGTGAGTTCCGGCGATGGCGACGCACACTTTTTGTGGGACGAACACAGTCACTGTTAGAGACAGTGGCACTGGACGAAGTGGAATTAACTACATGAACGTCCATGGGCGAAGGTTCACGAGCCTGAGTGTCCTTGGTTCGATTCCGGCGCGAAGCAAAGGGCCTGGAATGATTGTGATTGTCTAATCTGAGCTTTTTCTGCCAAACACTTTGAACATGTCCTTTCCTATTACAGAAAAAGCAAATAGCTTGGCGTGACGGGCAATTGTCACGCGAATGTCGAGTTGCACACCACGGGCATGATTTCACTGCATTTGTGTGCTGGTGAGGCACACCTGGTTTAGAGCGAGGCGGCAGCTGCGTGGACGTGTGCGAGGGCAGTTTACCGGGCCGCGCAGCGCGCCCGGCGGGCCGGTTAATGTTACACACGGCTGGCGAAGTTGCAAATGATTCCTGAGCAAAGTCAAGCGTGTCTTGTCTATCCAATATGTCCATCACTTGCTGAAGGGAGGGATTAACTAGTTTCAAAATCTGTTCCCGTATACGAACATCAGAAACGTTCTGTGCTACTGCATCACGTACCATAGTATCTGAATAGGGGCGTCCACATTCACACTCAAAAGCACAATCCCTTGTAAGGCCTTGCAATGTTGCAACCCACTCCCTATTAGTTTTACCGGCCGTACGTTTTGTACGAAAGAAAGTATACCTTTTTGCAACTACATTAACTGTTTCTTTGAAATAGGCGTCCAATGCCGACAAAATTTCTTCGTAGGACAGAGTTGCTACGTCGCGTTGGGGAAATAATTTCACTATCACATGGTAGGTGGACACACCAACACAGGATAATAAGTGAGGCTGCCGCTCGTTACCTTGAATTCTGTAGGCGGCGAGATGAAATCCAAACTCGCGGGACCACTCGGTCCATATTTCGTGCGCCGCGTCAAAATTGCGAAACGGCTGTGCAACTGCATGTTGTGGCTGCGATAGTGGTGAAGCGGCGGCTGCTGCATTGGGTTGCAGTGCACGTTGTCCCTGGACGAGCCGTCCAAGGGCATCCAATAACGCCTGCGTCTGCTGATTCTGCAAGCGATAAAATTCGGACAGTACATCTGGAGAATGTGGCGAAGCCATGACACAAGTAAATCAATCAAAGAGAAAGAGGGCGGTTTGTAACGGCGCCAGAAATTAGAGCAATACGAACGCGAAATCTTTTTTTAATCCCATCCTCGTCGCCATTTGTAGTGTTGACAGATTGCCAACACTACGCACATTATTTAAGGGAGGCGGCCATTAAGCAAGCAGGCGGACTTGATGGTCTGAAACAGGATACTCATAAAAGCTATAAAGAAAAGTACGTAGCTGCTGGAATACTTAACTTTTAATCCTTCATTTGAATACAGCATTGCTTGAGGATACAAGTGAGACTCTATCTTAAAATGGTTAATGGCGCCTTGCTAGGTCGTAGCCATTGACTTAGCTGAAGGCTATTCTAACTATCTGCTCGGCTAATGAGCGATGCATTCTAACTATCTGCTCAGCTAATGAGCGGTGCTTCGTCCGTGTAGTCGCTAGCAATGTCGTCCGTACAACTGGGGCGAGTGCTAGCCCGTATCTCGAGACCTGCCTTGTGGTGGCGCTCGGTCTGCGATCACACAGTGGCGACACGCGGGTCCGGCATGTACTAAATGGACCGCGGCCGATTTAAAGCTACCACCTAGCAAGTGTGGTGTCTGGCGGTGACACGACAACTACCATAACCAGACAAGTAAGACATCAGCTACCCCAATGCTACCACACTACCCGCGCTTATGTCAAAATAATTTCTTATTTTGTAACATTATGTGACAGCTCATTCACATAAAAGTAATAACCAAACAGAATCTTCAAGCAACAGGAGTGAACCACTGGCACAATCACATAAAATCAGTAATACAATAAATTATTAAAACCACTAAACAACTGATTTATCGCACAACAATAAACAAAACATATTTTATACTTACTATTCTTAATCAAGCCCAAATCGTGTAATAACACAATTATGCCCACTCTGCCTTGCAGCACACCGTATTGTACATCCTGTGGACCACAAATAACAAAGAACTAGTTAAAAACACCCACATTTCCGGGCACGAAATTGTTTACAAGTGTCCACACACACTGTAGTGTTCGCACATAACTCCATACACCGCCTCAGTCACAAGGCCACCAGGTTTCCACCACCAGCTGCGAAAGCCCTCAGGTACCTGCCCAGGACCCTTATTGTATATAGTTCATACCGATCGTTGCAGTAGGTTAGTCTCGGCAGTGAAGTCATTTTCGGTTCTTTATCCGAATTTTCTCTTCAGTAAGCTTCTGTGATCTGTTACCGAACGGTCCAGCCGCCGATTTTTCTACAACTGTACTGAGAGGTTTTGGATTTCGGTATGGCCCTGTCGTTCGGTTATCTGTGGTTCATTTACAACTATAATTTCTTATTTTAAACATATTGAGTGGTTTTAGCTTTGGATTTAGTGATTGTGTTACTAAACAATCACCACAGGACGAGTGCGGTTGCAAAGTGAGTTCATAATAGACTATTTTCCTTTGTTAGCAATATGGCTAGGCTAGGTTGTTACTGTGAATGATTACAACATAAAAAAAGTTTTCGGTCAATATTCTCTCAAAATACCTGTTATTTTTATGCAATTAAGAGTTTAAAGATCATTAAATATCAAGACATCGGCTCTGCTTACTTGTATTACATGAATGTTAGCTGAAATTACTAGTGACTTCGCGTACACTTTACCGCAAATGCTTTACTTATGAATGACCGAAACGCGTTTAAAACTTTCACGTAACAATGCAAAGGAATTTTGTGAAGTCTGATAGAGGAAACCTTCCAAAATTTCATGCATTTACGGCTTATGGCCGCATCTTTCGGCAACGAAGTCAGCCTGCCTCTCTCTCGAATGGAAATACATAAAATAAGGTGCCGACAGCATGCGAGTTATAGTAGTGAGGAACTGCGGCGGCAAAGGGCGTAGGTTCATATACCACTGGATGCGAAAATATTTTTTTTTCCTCTTCGTGTTTGCAACAGATTCTGAGACTTCGATAATCGTCAAAGTTAAGCATTTTTCTGAAATATTCGTCGTAATTTACACGTAAGATCGCATTTTCTCAGTAACAATTGTCTCCGATTTTGTGACTTCCATATGTTTAAGAAATGAAAAATGAAATTACTGTGTGTGAAACAACTGACAGTGACATTTATACTACTTCTTGTCACAAATAATTCACCATCTTTTTCGGAATACGTAGCGATTTCCGAGAGTGTGGTCAGACAGGAATCTAAGAGCACAACGTAAACTGCGAATGAAACTAGTTGCAATCGTCTTTATACTCTAGCTTGTCACAAATATTTATTTGCGATCGAATCCTTAGCAACATTAGACAGAGATGAAAGGTTCCTGCCGCAATATTTTCAGACTACATTTTGATTCATCAGATGATATTAACAACGAACTTCTATAGCTGCACTCACCACGCGCTCTCGAAAATGCGATTTTTTAAATTTTGTTTTTGTGAACCGAATCGTTGATGTATCATATAGGGAATTTTGTTTTTATGAACCGAATCGTTGATGTATCATATATGGAAGTAGGTTACTTCATCATTTGAAACTCTAGGAGTGAGCTACAACCACATTCTATTCATCTTCTTATTCTTTGACACTCTCTTAAACAATTTTTCGGGTTCGTGGAGTTGTGTTCGGTCTATGCTACTTATTGAAGGCAGTTTATTCCCACAAGCGTTTCGTTTCTTTTATTTGTGAAGCATCATCACGAATAATGGAAGCGAAACGCGTATGGCAATAAACAAACTGCCTTCAATTAATTGCATAGACGGAACGTACCTCCATGAATTTTGAAGCAACTAAGGAACGATGGAAAACAGAAAAATGACGAATTTTTCGGGTGGTTTAAATGGCTCTCAGCACTATGGGACTTGAAAGCTGAGGTCATCAGTCCCCTAGAACGTAGAACTACTTAAACCTAACTAACCTAAGGACATCACACACATCCATGCCTGAGGCAGGATTCGAACCAGCGACCGTAGCAGTCGCGCGGTCCCGGACTGAAGCGCCTAGAACCGCTTTGCCAAAGCGGCCGGCTTTTTCGGGTGTTTCTGTAGATATTTGCCTTCAATTAGTTGCAAAGACGCAACGTACCTCCATGAATTTTGGAGCAACTAAGGAACGACGGAAAACAGAAAAATGACGAATTTTTCGGATGTTTCTATAGATGTATTTGTACAGTGTGGTACTACACTCCATTCCTAATTCATATTTCGAAATGTAAAATCCAAAACAAGATGTCAATGTGAATGAAAATAAAATGACATAATGTGAAATTTATGACAGTTTCCAGAACACAGTCAATATTCTATCATTATCATGCATTCATGGAAGCCCGTGGCCAGCGAAATTTGAGCAGTATTACGGACTCTAACCACACTTCTCGGTACTGTGAAAAATGGCATGCCTGTGTCAGCTGCTAGCCGTTAGCCGCTTCGAGTTCGTACCGCTGTGGCGCTGCAGAGCGCGTCCGCGGATCTGAGGCAGATTGCTTTTTATTGGTTGGCGCGAGGAGAACTAGCAGCGTTTCGGTTCGCTAGGACCTTTCGGCATAGCTTTCAAAATGCTTACTGAATAATGTTGGAGCTTTGTTTCGAAAACAAAACCATTCGGGGCGCTCGCGTACCGAACCGATCGGCAAAATGGCGGAAAGACAAAGAATAGGGCTCCAGGCAGCTGCATATGCCGTTGCCGTACCGATTCCGCCCGGCTGTTTAACAACAATGGGTCGGTTTGCTGGCCATCCTGGGTGTGGTATTTAGGTGGTTTCTCGAATCTCGGCATATGAGTACTGGGCTGGTTCCCATGTTCCGCCTCAGATACCGGCTACCCTACGCAAACATTTAGTACACTTTCTCACACTTGTGGATACACCACTTCTCTCCTGGGAGTGGGGGAAGTGTGAATAGGAGACTGCTAAACCCCGCTGTTTGGACTCCTTAACAGTTCATCATCATCATCAGTAGCAGCAGTAGTAGCAGTACTCAGGTAGTGCTCCTTACATCAAGCTGCAGCCGTTCCTTTGCCTCCACTAGAATTACTGTGCACCCAACCGCAAAACACAGCAACCACTCCACTAAGTTGTTTTCAAATGCCAGCTCCCCCTGACTGTCGTTTCGTTTGGCAACCGTACCATCAGCCAGCTTCTTGAAGCTCTCGTTCTTGGTTCTGCCCAGCTCTCGCTCCCGTTTGTCACTCCAGCAACTGATCATGCTACACCCATCCGCGACTGCAGTTCGGACACAGTGGCGCTCGCAGCACTCGAGTGCCCCCCCCCCCCTCCCCCCCCCCCCCTCCCCGTTTGCCATCTAGCAGCACCAATGTGACAAATCACTTGCAGTGATCTCTGGCGCAGGGGAAATAGCTATGCCGCTCTATACAGCACAAGTTATACGTATTAACGAAGAGCAAAACAAAATGTGAGGCTTCAAACTTTTAGTATGTTCAAATCAGGAGTTGGTAACTGTGCCATTTCTCTGGCACGTTGCGTATCCGGCACTATCGATAGCGACTTGTATTTGTTTCCGTCTGGTACGGCCTGCGCAGGCGCTGAGGCGGCTGCTGTCCTCTGGAGCGTTTTTCGCGGGGGGCCGCGCGCTCTCGGCTCGGCAGTTGTATTCGCACTGAGCTGGTGGTATTTTGCCTTCCTCCCCGGCACGGAGGTGTGGTCTCGTTGTTGGCGGGCCTCGTTGATTTGGCGGTGTGGCGTGTTGGTGACGTGCTGTAGTGGACAACTGATGGATCCCCGCACGCGATCGCTCGAGGTTCTCCGCCTCTGAAGAGGGTGCCACGATATCGCTTGAGTTTCCGCACCCAGGAGTTGTAAGGACTGCCGTGCAGGCTTTCTGTGTGTTTGCTCTGTCCGGTCTGCGTGGCGGGGTTCGTTTCACCTTACTTCAGCTGTTGTTTATATTTTCTGCGTGATTCCGTTTTGGCCGGAGTCTAGGTGTTGAGTTTTCTGCTGATGTGTACCCGGTCGTCGCCCCCGTTTTCCCGCCCGGGGAGCAGCCGTATCTGTTGGTGGGAATTATTTAGCAGTGTGTGTTTTGCGTGGACCCGGTGTGCTCACGCGCCCTGATTCTGAGTTGAAATTGCTGTGGTCAGGCTGGCTCGGTTTCTGGAGTGTGTGTTATTGGTTTTCTGGCTTGCTGGGGACTGCGCGCGCGCCTGTTCCGTTTTGTGATGTGGCAGCAGTCTGATATTTTTATGTGTGCTTGTTAAGTTGCTAGCAATTGCTTTTAGCCTTGTGCTTACTTATTTTTGTTTAAATTGCTGGGCATTGTCATTTGCCTGTTCTTTTGCCTTTGTTTATTTGTAGTGTCAATTAAGCCTAAGACGATGTCCAAGGTGTTAGCAATTGATTTTAGCCTCGTGTGTACTTATTGCTACTTAAATTCTTGGGCATTGCCATTTGCTTGTTCTTTTACTCTTATTTATTTGTTGTGCCAGTTAGCCCTAAGATGATGTCAGACCTTGGTATCTGTCAACCTTATTTTGGCTACTACCGCTCAGGTGCAATATTGCCGGGCCTATCCCGGATTTTGTCATTAATTGAGATCCTTTTAGATTGTATTTTTAGTAGTAGGTTTGGCAAGTGCACTTGCGTATGGTATTTATTATGTCCCCCCCCCCCTCTTCCTCCTTCGTGTAAACTGATTTTGGTAAGATTGCTAGGTGGCCTGTTTTCTTTTATTACCTATGTAAGTTTGCCCATTGCCGCAGTCGTAACATGTTTTGACCGGCAAGCGGCTCATGTTGGCTAGAGTTTGAATGTGGTCTGCACTGTTGAAATCAGCAAACTTTCTGTAAGGAAGCAAATGATGGGCTTTGCCGTACATATAATTATTATTTGAGCTAGTCATGTACGTGTTGTTGTGTTAAGGGTTTTAGGGCATTTTTAATTGAGATACCTTTTGGAAATTTTATCACTCTTTTAAAGAAGGTATAGGAAGGAGTAACTTCGACTGGAAATTTAATTGTAAATTATACATTTGTGCTTCACATTATAAAATTTAACTGTATTAGGTGAAAGTATGTAGTTTAATGCACAATGATTATTTGTTAATGTATCAAATTGTAAACAGTTTTGTTTGGCAGTGATTCAAACGACACAAATAAGATTCTCTGTTCACCTGGCATACAACATTTTTATTACCTCATATTGTAAGCAGCTTGATTTGTTTGTGTCACTGTAATTTGTAAGCCACAGTGTAATTTATTACAATTAATTAATTGTTTTGGGGAAATAAACCTTGAATTGTATGTCCTCTTTTCATTAACCGAATCCCATCCAAACCGTCCGCTCAGTAACCTCATGTGTATTGAAGGCAGTTTTCTCAAGAATTCCTTATTAGTTCACGATGAAGGATGTCAGCGATACTGAGATTGCTCAAACTCTCACAACAGATTCCACAATAAATACCCATCTCTGTAGCTTAGTCTTGCTCTTTATGACATTCACCATAGGTGGCTAAGTGACTTCCAGATGGTCTGTTCATTGGTTTGGCCAGTACGAACACCTCTGCTGGGTGTAACTGTGCTTTGAGACGCTTGATTCTAGCGCAAAACGTTCGTAATCACTGTGCTGTGGTGGTCTTCTGACTATCTCTGTTATTGTAACCAAGCATTTTCTCGACATTATTCGTGAGCGTGATTGCTGGTACCCAGAACACAAGTGGCGGATGTAATTTCACCTCACTTGCCAAGAGAAGTGATCCCAGAAAAACCAGCAAGGAAGGAAATAAGGAAGGGCCGGCCGCGGTGTTCTCGCGGTTCTAGGCGCTCAGTCCGGAACCGCGCGCCTGCTACAGTCGCAGGTTCGAATCCTGCCTCAGGCATGGATGTGTGTGATTTCCTTAGGTTAGTTAGGTCTAAGTAGTTCTAAGTTCTAGGGGACTGATGACCATAGATGTTAAGTCCCATAGTGCTCAGAGCCATTTGAACCATTTTTTGAAATAAGGAAGGAAGATTACTTATTAACGTCTCGTCGATGACGAGGTCATTAAGGCTGGAGAACAGGTGCAGAATGATGGAGGATAGGAAAGAAAATCGATCAGGCCGTTTGAAAGGAACCGTCCCGGCATTTAGCTTAATCGATGCAGAGAAATTGTGAGAAACCTAAACCAAGATGGCTGGTGACGGGTTTGACCCATTCTGAGGGGTACAAAGGCTTAAACACTTAGGCGTTCACTGGATATAGTACATCGCTGGCCAAGTCTTTCAAGAGCGGAAGATATAGAGGGTTATTTTGCTAAATGGGGACAAACTGCAAGAAACGGTCCCTGAGAGGACAAGCAGCGAAAAGGAACCTCTGGACACAGGCCGGAAATGCGCTCCAAGGGAGTTACACGCATCTGAAGGTGGACGTCAAAGATCTTTTACAGCAACCCCGGTGTCAGCAGCAGGCAGGTGGC
Source organism: Schistocerca serialis cubense (assembly GCF_023864345.2). Taxonomy (NCBI): domain Eukaryota; kingdom Metazoa; phylum Arthropoda; class Insecta; order Orthoptera; family Acrididae; genus Schistocerca; species Schistocerca serialis. The sequence goes on along the minus strand of NC_064643.1, from coordinate 372,711,574 downwards.
CCATCAACATCAATAAACCAAACGACCATGTGGAACATACACCACGACAACTGCCACCGTCTGTATCACTTACAACCCATGCAGCGCATATTACCTATGGCCATGCCTCTGTGGCGATTGTTTTGTTGCTGGTTCATCACACCGTGGTGCTGGGATTTCTATCATACATCCTACTTTTATGAGTGGCGGTACCATCGACAATCTTCACAACACCCATCTGCGGTCTGCAGAGAACCCCAATGGTATGGAGCCAGCGAACCATCGGCACTAATTCAACATCAGTGTGGGGACGACGATTTTTGGCGACTGCCTCATGGCGCCAGGAGTCCTTCAGCAATGGTTCAAATGGCTCTAAGCACTATGGGACTTAACATCTGAGGTCATCAGTCCCCTGGACATAGAACTACTTAAACCTAACTAAACTAAGGACATCACACACATCCATGCCCGAGGCAGGATTCGAACCCGCGACCGTAGCAGCAGTGCGGCTCCGGTTTGAAGCGCCTAGAACCGCTCGGCCACACCGGCCTTCAACAATGCCTCACAGGTGAGGCACCTCATCACTTTGTGCGCGTGACCCTGTCTTCTCTGCTGTGAGACACGCATTTGGTGTTATGAAGGATGATGTGGCTATTATGTGATGGTGCTCCAGCTCGCTCTCCTCTTGGCTTTTATGGTATAATACTAGAATAGAAACAAAATGCCCACTTGCTTGGCGTGTTCTCATTTGTGCTTTCAGTCGCTGAAACCTATAGTGTCAAAAATATTTTATCTCCACTTTCATGTGGGTGTGCCTCTCTTCGAAAGCATTTACAGCCATATGCACGTATAACTTTTTCTGCTCTTAGTCATTTAAAGGATAGTTTTGTGCACTTTGTTCCCGTTTGGCAAAATTACTCTGCAGATGTTTGTACTGTACATTTACAGATTATGACTCCATTAAAATTCACCTTCGACTGGGTGATCTTCTTAATCCAGTCCACAACTAAAATTAAGATTAACGAAATTTATTTAGTGACAACTTTGTACAAGTCAGAAAATATCGAAACCGAATTTCTTTTCAGCTCTCCATGGCGTAAGTGCTGAAGGTACTGTTAAAGATTTACCCACCAGACAGGAAAAGGGTTTTTGAGTGCGTCGATAGTAATAAAATGGGGAGGTGGTCAAATCTGTACTAGATGCCATCAGATGGCATTAACTTACGCGCCACCCACAACTGCAATTTTAAATTGTTCCCATATTTTGGACGGTGATTGTAAGGCATCACTTATTTGCAGATAAGAGCGCATTTTATTTTATTTCCAATTTTGCTATTTCATTAACGTGAAGTGAATGTATTAGCGCTGCACTACATGCGGAGTAAGGAGGGAACGATAGGCTCCCTCAGTGACTAGCAGAGACTACTGGCCATCTGACGCTTTCAGAGCCAGAGGGATACAGAAATCGCTCATGACACTAACAAAGATATACGTAGGGAAATACATTTATTCTGCAGCGAAACAAGTAATTATTAATTAATATTTGCAAACAAAAGTTGACTTTTGCCACTCAGACATTAGAAGGAGTCTACGGGTCATAAATACTATCTTTCAGTAATTTTAAAATGACAGGAAACGTTGATATTAATAAATAAATGAATAACTTTGGCATAACCGAAGGTGTACGATCTTATACGAGCTATAGCGGTTGTACACTCAAGTTACAAAATGTGCGCCATAGTCGCTAGCTGTCGATAGGATGCCTTTCAATTTAGTTATGCAGTAGACCATGCTCCTGTATCGTAAATTGCTAGCTTACGGCAGTCTCAACAAGTTCAATTTATGGTGTTTCTTAAATAAACGCTCCATAATGGTATCCCGTGAAAAAAATACATGTACAAAAAAGAACTTCTTCCCACTTCATTATGTAAAACACAGGCAGTAGCATTGTACTTTCAGAATCTGACAGCGCTGCTACGGTTCTTCAAGGGGATATAAAACGACAAGAGCATTTCCAAACAACAGGTAGGAAGAAAAGATACGTGGCGGCGTGGCCTGTTATACGGTACGCCTCTTACACCACCATCTACGGACTCACCGGCTAGTCTGAGACATTTATGGAGGTTTAGCACAAGTGTTTGGATTCTTACATGATATACAGGGTGCGGGAAGCCCCGTACCCCCTAGTATCGAATGCTAACTGATCGGATTTGTTTCAGCACAAGTACTTACTTACATATTGGCTCAAATGGTTCAAATGACTCTGAGCGCTATGGGACTTAAAGTCTGAGGTCGTCAGTCCCCTAGAACTTAAAACTACTTAAACCTAACTAACCTAAGGACATCACATACATCCATGACCGAGGCAGGATTCGAACCTGCGACCGTAGAGATCGCGCGGTTCCAGGCTGAAGCGCCTAGAACAGCTCGGCCACCCTGGCCGGCTACTTACATATTAAATGTCAAACAGATCAGTATGTTCCCCATTATTGTGTAAACATATTTCCATACGCCTCCATGTCCTTCTTGACATACTTTTCAGCACGTCTGGTGTTAGCACGTTTACGTCTCGACTTCATAGGAGATTGTTCAATCAAGCAGACTCTCCGACACATGTTTCTTCTCGTGTCTTTTTCCTTCCACTCTGCGGCCAGTCTTTAACTCTACCAAAAGCTGCAACATGTCTTTCCCAGTCCATAAGTTATGCCTTTCACGATGGAGCCTTATTAAATCTTTCCTGGAATGCTGCCGTAATCTGGTTTATTGTCTGCCTGTGTGTTTTTCACACAGACACCCACGCACTTGTCACTACGCGCTCCTAAGTAGTGTAACTACGACCACTCACATCTGCCATAGCTACAAACTAAAACTCGTCTAAGACTACAACTGTGAAATAATGTACACTACTGGCCATTAAAATTGCTACACCAAGAAGAAATGCTGATGATAAACGGGTATTCATTGGACAAATATATTATACTACAACTAACATGTGATTACATTTTCACGCAATTTGGGTGCATAGATCCTGAGATTTCAGTACCCAGAACATCCACCTCTGGCCGTAATAACGGCCTTGATACGCCTGGGCATTGAGTCAAACAGAGCTTGGATGGCGTGTACAGGTACAGCTGCCCATGCAGCTTCAACACGATACCACAGTTCATCAAGAGTAGTGACTGGCGTATTGTGACGAGCCAATTGCTCGGTCCCCATTGATCAGACGTTTTCAATTGGTGAGAGGTCTGGAGAATGTGCTGGCCAGGGCAGCAGTCGAACATTTTCTGTATCCAGAAACTCCCGTACAGGACCTGGGACCTACAACATGTGGTCGTGCATTATCCTGTTGAAATGTAGGGTTTCGCAGGGATCGAATGAAGGGTAGAGCCACGGATCGTAACACATCTGAAATGTAACGTCCACTGTTCAAAGTGCCGTCAATGCGTACAAGAGGTGACCGAGACTTGTAACCAATGGAACCCCATACCATCACGCCGGATGATACGCCAGTATGGCGATGACGAATACACGCTTCCAATGTGCTTCACCGCGATGTCGCCAAACACGGATGCGACCACCATGATGCTGTAAACATAACCTGGATTCATCCGAAAAAATGACGTTTTGCTATTCGTGTAACCAGCTTCGTCGTTGAGTACACCATCGCAGGCGCTCCTGTCTGTGATGCAGCGTCAAGGGTAACCACAGCCGTGGTCTCCGAGCTGATGGTCCATGCTGCTGCAAACGTCGTCGAACTGTTCGCGCAGATGATTGTTGTCTTGCAAACGTCTCCATCTGTTGACTCAGGGATCGAGGCGTGGCTGCACGATCCGTTACAGCCATGCGGATAAGATGCCTGTCATCTCGATTGTTAGTGATACGAGGCCGTTGGGATCCAGAACGGCGTTCCGTATTAGCCTCCTGAGTCCACCGATTCCATATTCTGCTATCAGTCATTGAATCTCGACCAACGCGAGCAGCAATGTCGCGATACGATAAACCGCAATCGCGATAGGCTACAATCCGATCTTTGTCAAAGTCGGCAACGTGATGGTACGCATTTCTCCTCCTTACACGAGGCATGACAACAACGTTTCACCAGGCACGCCGGTCAACTGCTGTTTGTGTATGAGAAATCGGTTGGAAACTTTCGTCATGTCAGCACGTTGTAGGTGTCGCCACCGGAGCCAACCTTGTTTGAATGCTCTGTAAAGCTAATCATTTGCATATCACAGCATCTTCTTCCTGTCGGTTAAATTTCGCGTCTGTAGCACGTCATCTTCGTGGTGTAGCATTTTTAATAGCCAGTACTGTAAACAAGAATTCTAGAAACTGATAGGAAGTAACATAGTTTTAATACCACCCTGTACGTTGTATCAGTTGGATTCGGAGATGTTTTAAGTAAGTGGCGCATGCATTTCTGTTTCCATTGGAAATGGTTGTTAGGTAAACGCGTGTTGCGACCATGTGGTACATGACCAACTGCCAGTCGTTACAGGGCGGTGCCCGCTACACAGATGCTCAGATTGCACGCTGCAGGCGAACATTAGCCACCGCTCGCGAAGTCGTTACCGCGCTCCCTCCGCCCCCTCCACAGCCTGGGCGACTTCACGTAATGTGCCCCCTTTACAGAACCTGGCTGCATTCGCAGCCGCTGCCAGGCGCCCGGCCATGACACAGTTCTTGCAACCTGCTCCCTCTCGCAGCTTTCTGTTTATCCACTTTGTACGACCTATAGGCGCCCCTAATACTGCTGTTCACAGAACAGACTGAGCACTGGCTCGAGCGAAATTTGCTACAGCGTCTAGTGGAGCTAGTAAATGATATCGCTTGGCTTTATGAGTAGAATAATATGACTATTAGGAAGGTCCCCTTCCACTGTGAAAAATCTCAAGTTCAGCTTGATTTTTGTAGCTGTTATACTGATGGTCGGAAAGCGATCACTAGGATGAGACTGAAACTAGTAATAAAAATACTGTTATTTATTACATAACTAGCTGATTACCCGAATTAATTATTAATTTATTCCAATCTAAGGTGAAGTGTCATCGGGACTGTCGACGAAAATTATGAATGTGTCATTAATATCAGTTGTTTTCTATTATGTTTCCTGCTTCCTACCATCATCACCACTTCTAGCAGTGCTACGGGTGTCGTATGCCAACAATATATTCCCTCAGGTAGTACGACATATATCCACTAAGTTTGGCTGACTGTTCCAGGCGTTCCAGATCTATGCTTCAATGTCACGATTTTCCCATCCTCAAAGATAAGGGAGTGAAATCTTTGTAGTCGATTTATGATGTCGGGTGGCTATAATTAAAGTGCAGCTACTCACAGAGGTGGGTTGTAATGACAGTATGGCAGCGAAACTTCGTAGATATTGTAATGCGTTAGTGTGGATCCGCTTAACGCTGGAAGGAAATTAGTTCCATTTTTACCCACCAGATGCAAATCTGGCGCTGTCAGTGTAAGAAAGACGTATAGAAATGTTGCCATACGTAATGGATTAGGAGCGGGACGTAGGCAGGAAAGGTCAATCAAACCAGTGAAAAGGCATAATTTCGACATTATTATTAACCGCCACTTACACAGTTTGTTCAATATGAGCACCGGAGACGTCGACGAGATTCTGCATAGCACCAGATTTGCACCTGGTGGCCAAAATTTGATATAATTTTTTTCCAGCATAAATCGGTTCCGGATTTACTCATTCGCATATCTACCAAGTTTCGCTGCGATACGAAATTACAGCCCACACTGGACCTCCGCGAGAAACTGTACTTTAATTACACCTCCCGGTATGTGTTCGTAACACTGGGGGCCGAACCGCACAATAACCCTGGGTTAGGCGTGGGGCAGTAGGAGGGGGGGGGGGGAGGGGGAGGAGGGGGGGGGGGGAGTGGACTGCTGTAGCCTGTTGCGGGGTTATGAACCACTCAGGGCTACGGCGGGGACGAAGCCTCTGCGTCCTTTCTACGTCCCTGGTACAATACATACACACGTCATGGACTGCAGTCCAGTCACCGAATCATTCTCACCATATCTTGCACAACAATTACTGCAAGATACTTTAAATGACCAGTAATGTATCTCAGGGCTGCTTTGTATTTAGTTCAAAGAGAAATTTATGACTGGACACTATATGTATTCGATCGTTACATCTCCCATCAATTCGTTGTCGACTTCGCTGTTCCAGCTGTTGAATGTTCTGAAAAATAGTGTACCAATACTAAAGCATATCAAAATTCGAGAAAAACAAACTATTCTGTAAATGATAACAATAGACTACATCATACACAAATTTAATCTTATATTTTAAAGTCGGTAAAAAATATGTGTATGGACAGACACTTACAGAATAACTCAGCTCTGCAGCGCAGAAGCTAGAAGACAAGACAGAAGTGAGCTAGTGCCCATAAAACAACAGAATTACCATTACGTTTTCTGGTTTTAACAAACGAAACGCGTGTCTCCGAGTGTCTAGAAAGTTCTGATTTGAAATACCGATTGCTGGTAGCTCTCAAAGTACAGGGTGATTCAAAAAGAATACCACAACTTTAAAAATGTGTATTTAATGAAAGAAACATAATATAACCTTCTGTTATACATAATTACAAAGAGTATTTAAAAAGGTTTTATTTCACTCAAAAACAAGTTCAGAGATGTTCAATATGGCCCCCTCCAGACACACGAGCAATATCAACCCGATACTCCAACTCGTTCCACACTCTCTGTAGCAAATCAGGCGTAACAGTTTGGATAGCTGCTGTTATTTCTCGTTTCAAATCATCAATGGTGGCTGGGAGAGGTGGCCGAAACACCATATCCTTAACATACCCCCATAAGAAAAAATCGCAGGGGGTAAGATCAGGGCTTCTTGGAGGCCAGTGATGTCACGGGCTGCCTGGCGGCCGATCCATCGCCTCGGGTAGTTGACGTTCAGGTAGTTACGGACACATAAGTGCCAATGTGGTGGCGCTCCATCCTTTTTCGTAGGACTCTCCATACAGTTGATTATGGAATTTGCAGCTCTCGGCTAGCTCCTGGGCTGCGAACAAATGCTTGCTGGATGCGTGCTACACTTTCATCACTCGTTCTCGGCCGTCCGGAACTTTTCCCTTTGCACAAACACCCATTCTCCGTAAACTGTTTATACCAACGTTTAATACACCACCTATCAGGAGGTTTAACACCATACTTCGTTCGAAATGCACGCTGAACAACTGTCGTCGATTCACTTCTGCCGTACTCAATAACACAAAAAGCTTTCTGTTGAGCGGTCGCCATCTTCGCATCAACTGACGCTGACGCCTAGTCAACAGCGCCTCAAGCGAACAAATGTACAACTAAATGAAACTTTATAGCTCCCTTAATTCGTCGACAGATAGTGCTTAGCTCTGCCTTTTGTCGTTGCAGAGTTTTAAATTCCTAAAGTTGTGGTATTCTTTTTGAATCACCCTGTATATCTGCTTTTTACGATAACTATTTAAAGTAAATTTGCGTTTACGTAATTAAAGAAGGAAATTCCACACTGGCACTAAAGCTAGGCTCTATCCTAAATATCAACAAGAAAAACATGTGTATCTCACTGCGCAGCTTGTACTTACAGAATGTCCGCCAACAATTCGCTTACGTTTGTGAAATGTAGATAATTTTAACAGCGGCATTGCAGAGAAGAGCCGGCCGAAGTGGCCGTGCGGTTAAAGGCGCTGCAGTCTGGAACCGCAGGACCGCTACGGTCGCAGGTTCGAATCCTGCCTCGGGCATGGATGTTTGTGATGTCCTTAGGTTAGTTAGGTTTAACTAGTTCTAAGTTCTCGGGGACTAATGACCTCAGCAGTTGAGTCCCATAGTGCTCAGAGCCATTTGAACCATTTTTTGCAGAGAAGAATGATTGGAAATGAAGTAGCGTAAAACTGATCGGAATCGTAACAAACTGACGAAAGCATGCGCGCTCAGTATCGTGTCATTATGTGACGACTATGACAGTGTGCTCATTACTATAACACCAAAATCGCTTTTTACTTATTGCTCCTATGCCTTACCGCTGACTCCGTTGAAGGGCGCCCCACATCCGATCCACCGTTACCAAGCGTGAAGAAGGTTTGAACGTAATCAGATCACTCACTCGTGTCTGGTGGGGAGCGCACCAGAGTGTTTTACTCACCATGTACCGAGGGATAATTCGATCTCGATTAGACTATGGCTGTCAATTCTACCACACTGCGTCAAAGATTCATGTCTCCAAATTAGATACTCTTCAATATAGAGCCATTCGTACCTGTCTTGGAGCCATGCGATCGACGCCCACCAACGCCCTTTTAATAGAAGCAGGGGAGATGCCCTTGCGCATTAGGCGCCAAATGTTATCGGACTAATTCTACATTCAAGGCAAGGCCATTATGGACAGTTCCGTCTATCAAAGTAGAGACTGCATTTATCGACTGTGGATTGCATCCCACAGAAGGAATAAAGTGCCAGCCGTTTGTGCCAGCTTTGACACTTGGTCACCTGTCATAAATTCTATACGGCGTTCAGCGCATCTACCTGTTTTTTAATATGATCTTCAAACGCTCTGCTCCCAGATCCCAGTCCATTATTTAAGTACGACCTGGCTGGACAGTACTAATGTCAACGTTGACTTCAATCGTCTCGTTCAAGCACAGTGGCCGGGTTTTCTCTGTGTATATACCGATGGCTCCAAAAACCTGCAAGAAGAGTGTACAGGATGCGCTTTTTTTCTGCCCTCAGATCCAGATCCGCAAAACCTTCAAACTGCCTACGAGCACTTCTATTTTTACGGCGGAGACAGTGGCAGTTTTGGAAGCACTTAAGTTTGTCTCTAGCACTTACTTCCCCAAGATATTGATAGAATCTGACTCGCAAAGCGTTCTTAAAACATTCAGTACAGTCGATGGAACAAAACAACCAACAGTTATATCTTGGATGTGATATCTGATTATATTCGCAGCACACGCACGGGCCGGACGGTCCATTTGTTGTGGGTACCTTCCCACTCTGGTATCCTCTATAATGGTGAAGTTGATGCATTAGCCAAACAAGTGGCAACCTTAGGCACCGTCCTGGATCTGCACCTTCCTTATACAGACTACTTACGTGGTGAAGTCAAGGATCGCGCAAGACAACAATGGCAGGAAATGTGGAACGTTTCTCAACAGACAAAAGACAGTGCTACAACCTCGGATTCCTTCACAGCCGTGGTTCATGAGGACACATCTGGACCAATCCACGATTTCTACCATCATAAGACTCCGCTTCAATCATGTCTCTTTCCCACAACATCTACATCGGATCAACGTTTACAGTTCACCAGCATGTGAGTGTGATCCTGAATCGGAAGCTGATGTCAACCACATTTTATTTGTGTGCCCCAAATTTGACCGTGAACGGTTGGTCTTTCTGAAGACATTGCTGAGTATGGGCTACCATCTTCCTCAATCAGCTTCTTCTCTTTTGTGTACTAAAGGCGTTCGTCTATATAAAGTGATAGTTAACTTCATCAAGAGTACTGGTCACAATCTGTGGGTTTTAACGGTGTACGTAAATTATAACTATGTCTTGCTGATGAAGATGTTTCAGAATTGGTGTGAATTGTAAGCCAAGGCACTTTTAATTATTTTCCAATTCAATTCAATTCAATTTTTAAAACACTATGTACAAACCTGTAATACTTGAGCTTTTTATTCTTGTAAATATGCATTTCTGTATTTGTGTATTCAATTATGTGTACATTGTCACTATGTGTTGCCGATGGCTAAATTGAGTACACACTCAAAGGCCAAATAAAAAAATTAAAAAATAAAAAAACACTTGTACCTTCTTTATTCTTTTATGTGGTTACAGGGTCACTAGTCAGCGCTCATTAAAACTCCAGTGTAGCAAAACACGCTATAAATTACAGTGGTAAATGGTATCTAAGACGACTTCTTTATAGACTGTACTGGTACGATATTGATCTGTAATCTGCCCTCACTTTCTATCCTTGTAGTGAGCCCTTGTCTTTAATTATAAATTTAATTACTTCCTCTCTACTTGTGAACGGAATAACCTGGTAGTAAAATCATAACAAGTATTTATGATTTATGACATACGCAGTGACCAGCTGTTGATATACTTTACATTTATTGCGCATGCGCTCATTATGACACAGTTCTGACTGTCACACCAGTTAAGTATGGAGGATATCTTTATGTTCTCGTATTAACGCGATTACTGACTATTTGAAAGACATACGTTCACAAATATAAATAATGATCAAAAAGTTTCGTTTGGGGGGATGCTCCAGCGCATTATATTCAACTTAGCGCGACTCCAATACGAGTATATAAACACCGACATGTAGGAAAGGGATTAGTGTTGCATTCGTGTCTTTCCGCCGTGTTTGTTGGAAATGTGGTAACGTGAAGTATGGCGACGTTATTACCAAAAGCGTCCAAACACGACAAACATGCCTTTATTCTTTTCTTCGCTGCCGAAGGACAAACACCAGTAGACATCCATCAGAGAATGAAGAATGTGTATGGGACGCATGTCTGTCGAAATCCACCGTTTGGGATGGTACGCCAAGTTCTGTGCTGCTCGCGCTTAGACACGTTCCTTGAGCGCGTTGTTGCAGGAAACGAGAGTTGGTGCCGCCACTGGAAACGGGAGTCGAAAGCGTCGACGAAGCAATGGTGGCGTTCATCGTCCTCTCGTCCCTAGAAGTTCCAGAGCCTGCTATTTGCTGGAAATGTGATGCTCACCCTGTTCTTCGATTACCGGGACCCATTGCTTATTGATTTCAAGGAACCTGGTGCCTCCATCACTGGGGAACGGTACTGCGCAACGCTGGAGAAATTACGGCGTGCAGTTAAGGTGAAACGTCCGGGAAAACTGCAACAAGGGGTGCTGCCGCTTCATGATAACGCACGTCCCCACATCACAAATGTCTTAGCGCTGAGGTTAGGCCAACTGAAGTGGGAGATACTCGAGCAACCGCCCTAAAGTTCTGATCTCTCTCCACGCATTTATCACACATTAGATCCTTAAAAACAGACCTTGAAGCACCGACGATTCCTGTCGGAGGAGGACGTGCCGTAGGCAGGTTCAACGTGCTACATAAAAAAATGGTTCAAATGGCTCTGAGCACTATGGGACTTAACTTCTGAGGTCATCAGTCCCCTAGAACTTAGAAGTACTTAAACATAACTAACCTAAGGACATCACACACATCCATGCCCGAGGCAGGATTCGAACCTGCGACCGTAGCGGTTGCGCTGTTCCAGACTGTAGCGCCTAGAACCGCTCGGCCACCCCGGCCAGCCCTGCTACATAGGTGGGACGATTCCCTCAGTACTTTCGGCGATTTTGCGTGTTTGGCATTCCGATTCTGGACTATAGGGCCTTCAAACGGAAACTTTTTGATCGCCCCTTGGATGTGGGTGGTTGCGTTACACTAACCAAATGTCTATCGTGTAGCCACATTTTCACAGAGAAAATATATTTCATTTTTGAACCTACTGAAACGATCCACAGCATGGTGAGTTGTCGCGAAAACCATCCACAGATGATGTGCCGTGACAAACTCGTTCCCCACTGTGGCTGCACATCACAACACCGATATTCTGATTGCCATCTGAAACCTGCCAATGTCATATGCGGACAACAAATACTATCTAAAATTGTAGTAAACTGGTCCCCTCTGCTAAAAAATACTCGAACTATTAGCAGGGAACACAATACAGAATATGGTCCATAATGATAGAAATAGTACGATATCATAAGGTAGATCAAGTTCAGTTAGATTAACTAAGAAAAGGTAGAGTGCGGTTTTAACTTTTTGTTCCTGATCCAACAGCACAACAGGAAGTGCGTATGGAGCTCTATTCCATCCAACAAAAAGTTCTCAGAGCTTCCTTAGCGGTTAAGGAGTAAGAAACACGAGCGTGCCCATCTCTAGAAAAGGACATTCCATCCACGACTAAATCAGTTCAGAAACCGTAATTACGTAGTCGTAAGCACCTATATTCGAAATAAAGTTATTAATAGGACAGGTTACTGGAGCATGTGCTAAAAAGCTCACGTGAGAACATTTAACCTGCTTTTCACAAAACAGCGGATGCAGGAAAATGACTTCACACAAGAAATTCACCGCAGCTGTGGACAAAGACATACAAAAGAGTCTTGATTTATCGCTGGAAGATGCAATTCAGGAAAAAAATTGTAGTGGTAGACAAAAGTTGGAATCAAAACTAGACGCTTTTATCACAGGGAGCTAACAGTGATCCTTACTTGTACAAAATAGATTTATTTTCTGTTTGTCGATGGTTCTTTTAACGTCAAAATGACCGGTATCAGGCAATGTCGCCTATCTTCAGATTGCATCTCGTAGTTACAGAGTGTATGATAGATGTAGTTCAGAGTATGTGACAGTGAATTGATAGTTACGTTAAGACAGGTTACTCTGTAACTACGAAATGTGACCTGCCCGGAAACTGTCGTTTTGAAACAAAAAAGCAGGAATCAACAAACAGAAAACGAGTTTCGTACAAATTAGAACGTTTACAAGAAATTATCGGAGACATATTGAAAGGAAAACCAGAATTGGTATCGTTGACTTCAAGATGTAACCAACGTTGTTTCGAGTACGCTGCAGAAGTTTCGCTGGGAAATTCTTTCACATCATACAGTCCTGACCCATCGCTATGCGATTTCCATATTTTTGGAACACTGAAGTAAAACATTCCTAATCTTCGTTTTGTTTCGGAAGAAGAGATGCACGCTTGGGTACAATTATGGTTTCGTAGGCATCACCAAATATTTTCCGCCTTGTCTTAATAGTAGCATAAATGTATAATCAAATATAGCGATTACGTTTGAAATAATAAACAGTTTACTTACTTTTTGACCACCTGCCTCTTTTTCATTTCAATGCCCACTATAGTAAGCAACGGCAGAAAAGGTGATCAGTTTGGGCTTTTCGGTCAAACGTTAGTTTGGGCACTATGTGCAACGCTGAAATTGCATCACGCACTTACAAATACAATTTTAAAGTAAACAGGAAGTGCAAAACTATAATCACCAAAGATATTATACGGTTCAATCAGAAGCCACAGACATGCATTACTAGACTAGCAATCATGAAGGTAAAAAAGAGAAGGGAGGCGGCGTTACAGACTTGCGCTGTTCGTTGTTTTGAAGTCAGTATCCTGAAACATTACTAAACAACTGTTTACGAGAGCTTCTTGTTAATTATTTCTGTCGTGCGCGTAACAACTGTTTTAAATGGTTCAAATGGCTCTGAGCACTATGCGACTTAACTTCTGAGGTCATCAGTCGCCTAGAACTTAGAACTAATTAAACCTACCTAACCTAAGGACATCACACACATCCATGCCCGAGGCAGGATTCGAACCTGCGTCCGCAGCGGTCACGCGGTTCCAGACTGTAGCGCCCAGACCCGCACAGCCACTCCGGCCGGCAACTGTTTTAAATACTAAAAATTATAGAGGTTATACGAATAACATAGTATCTGGAAGGCAATTTCGAACGTTTTTCTGTTCTTGCATCCTTATTGGCTCTAGTAATACGGTCCGCAGCTCGTGGTCGTGCGGTAGCGTTCTCGCTTCCCACGCCCGGGTTCCCGGGTTCGATTCCCGGCGGGGTCAGGGAGTTTCTCTGCCTCTTGATGACTGGGTGTTGTGTGATGTCCTTAGGTTAGTTAGGTTTAAGTAGTTCTAAGTTCTAGGGGACTGATGACCATAGATGTTAAGTCCCATAGTGCTCAGAGCCATTTGAACCATTTTCTAGTAATACGACACTGTTAGAGTGACTTCACGGGGAAGTTTATGAATGCGGTGAATCTGATGTTATGCGCTAATTAAGACGGCGGACATCGGCTTCAAGTTTGTGACGTAATGCCACCTGCCTTCTTTTTTTTACCTCCATGCTGGCAATACCGTGTACAGACCAATTTAACGCAACAGTCGCGACACTCCGTCTCGTTTTTGTTACCCACAGCGACAGCAGCGCCCCAAGTGACCAGGAAGAGAATTTTCTAAATACGATATCGGATGAGTGCGGATAATAACGTTTATATTGATTTGTAACAAGTTTTTACTATAAAGAGTCTCTGTAGTGCCGTAAAACTCGAAAATAACTACAAAATGACAACACATTTGTCATTCCTTAGTTGCCTAAGTGCGCTAGAAAGCACCGGGACCACGAGGCCAGAGGAAAGAAATCACGATTCTTCAAATGGCGTTGGCACGCTCTTCACGTTAAACGATCGCCGATCACAAGACGGCGGCGACCAGTCTTTCGTCCTCGGCGAGCGACCCCTGTTAGTGCTCGGAACAGGCAGCGAGACAAGACCACAAAGAGATCCGCGCGTGCGGCTAAATCCTTTCAAAGCGCCCCAAGGCTGCCTCCTAGCGAGACTCCAGGCAGTTGCTAACAAAAGGCTAGAGAAGTTCAACGTGCGGCCAGAGTCGATAAGAGCGCACGCACCCGCTTTAGAACAAATAAATAAATAAAAATAAAACCGATGGAATATGAAAGAAATATGGGACACTTGAACCATTGTAATTTGTCGAGACTATATGAGTATTTGAGTTAGAAATCGATATTGCAGATATTTCAGTTTCGGTCTCTTGTATTGGTCTCATGGGTTCCACGGAACGACGCGTGCGACATTTACATCACAGCATGTACAGATTTTCCGGCAGATTTATCGATGTTTATACGCTCTGAAAGGAAGTTAATTGTTTTAATTCATTTCAATTGCATCAACCATTGACGAAACATTGTAATTTAACTAAACAAACACTGTTTTTTGCCTTGTTTCACAAATTTTATTATGGTTACTGCACAACCTAGGTTTAGGGTTAAAAGCCCATTTTCAAGTACATTACTGATTCCAAAGATGATAATCCAAAGATAAACATATTGATAAGGCAAAGATAGTCATCTCAACTTATTGATGCATCGATCCGTGACAATGTAAAATTACTTCAATAACCATTTTTGAGAAATTACATATAGAATTACAAAAAAAATGGTTCAAATGGCTCTGAGCACTATGGGACTTTTCTGAGGTCATCAGTCCCCTAGAACTTAGAACTACTTAAACCTAACTAACCTAAGGACATCACACACACCCATGCCCGAGGCAGGATTCGAACCTGCGACCGTAGCGGTCGCGCGGTTCCAGACTGTAGCGCCTATAGAATTACACAATTCAGCAATTACACTAACATGACTAAACATAACTAGAATCAAAGTTCTGCATCAGCCAAAAACTTTTTATCTTCTGACGGACTGAGGTCCAAAGTTTTACTTCTATTCCGGAGTTGTAATGAATTGGGTTTGCTCGTTTAGTAATAGGTATGGGGATGTACACATCTGTGTTTCTAATTTCTAACTGACTGAGTTTAGCCACCTTTTCCTCTGTGTCTAAGACTTGCACATTTATTATGTATTTGTGGTTCTTGTTCAGGCAATGTTCCGCAAAGGCTGAATCAGGCTTCCTCAGTCACCAGCTTCTATGATGATCTTTAAGCCTGGTACAGGTTGACCTCCCCGTCTGCCCAATTTAGCAAGATTGACGTTCCTAGCATACAATCTTATGAACCCCACTTTTTGTGACGGCTGGTTGTTTGCCTTCTGGTTTAAACAAGCAACTACTATTGTCTGAGGGATATAGAAAATTAATCAAAATATCGCCCCGAAACAGAGATCTTTGAGCAAGGTGTGCCTGAGATTTAAAAATATGTGCTTCATTAACAGTTGTGAATTCCGGTTGAGCAGGTGCATATGGAACGCCTCATCGCTGCAGCTTAGAAGAATACTCAACACCTCCACAGAGACTGTGTATAGCAATAACTCTCTTAACAGAGCATACTGGAGTAGGTGAAATCCACCACAATGCGAATAATGTCTCTAATTATAAATAACGTCTAGTGACGTTAGTTCACCTCATTTTGTAAAATTTGCGCATGAGGATTGGGGACCGATTCAGCTGTAGTACGCTATTTCACTTCCCCTCATTAACGTTGTTTGCCAACGGCCTTGCCGCAATGGTAACACCGGCGCTGTCGGGCTGGGCTAGCACTTGGATGGGTGACCATCCGGTCTGCCGAGCGCTGTTGGCAAGCGGGGTGCACTCAGCCCTTGTGAGGCAAACTGAGGAGTTACTTCATTGAGAATTAGCGGCTCCGGTCTTGTAAACAGACATACGCCTGGGAGAGCGGTGTGCTGACCCCATGCCGCACCATATCCACATGCAGTGACGCCTGTGGGCTGTGGATGACACGACGGCCGGTCGGTACTGTTGGGCATTCATGGCCTGTTCAGGAGGATTTTACTCTGGTTTTTGTTTCAAAATATTTTATCTCATTTAATTTCGTAGAAGCTCGAGGCTGCTGCAGAAGACGAGTCAGGTGACTTGTATCTCTACTGGGATACAGAATTGCCGAACAACAAACAAGAAATTCTCCAATTTTTTTCAGTGTCTTAAGAAACAGATACTCAGAAGCCTAGAGAGCTACAAACACTCAGCGAAGATTTTGTAGTTGGTCAACTGCGTGAGTCTCTCAGCTTATTTTCTGGTGTTTCATTGAGCTCCTCATTTCCGGTTTTTGGGTTTTGTCTTCAAGTTATGCGTAGCATTCTACCTTTTGCGTCTTACGTTTCCGCCTTTCGTGTTTTCTTTCCAGTTCGTGTTAGGGACTAGTGAATATGCTGCATCTAAATGAGGATATCTGCAAGCTGGGTTCACGAAATTGTGATTTGATGAGGTTCTTTTTTGCCACTGCTATGTCTACCGACAACCAAAAGAGTAGATGTTTGTTCGTCCCTTTTAGTATACTGTATGAGATGGGAAGAGGAATTCTATATTTCTCCATGTGTTGCGACTTTTAGGTATACGTAACCACACTGCTTCGGTAGGTTTTTTTTTTTTTTATGTCACCCAACTACTCTCACACAACCACCTTCCATTAGCTCGTCGTCGTGGTCTAGCTACATGTTCCGTCTACTTTCACGTCATTAGGCTCACAGTTCGGTCTTTCCTCCAAATTGTTGTCTGACCCATTTGATTACTTTCCCAATATACAAGCAAGTCTCCACTGCTTGTAGAACAACCGCCAGTTTTTGAATGGTGTTCGCATTAAAAGTACAAATCTTACTGTAGTAAGCCAAAGCTAGTAAGCAAACTGATTGTGAACATTTCTTACGGAATAACGAAAGTATTATTTTGGTTTTGAGTAGTGTTCTCCTTCTGCAAACATCCTGTAAATATATTTTTAAGTTCATTAATAGTTTAACTTATGCCTGCAGTATCTACAACATGTATTGTCTTCCGTTGTCTAGTTCGCTAATGTATGCCTCTGGGGAAGCTGCGACCCAGACGTAGCCTTTTCGAATACTCACACTTATTATTACACTGTTGATAACCATTGTTTGGTCGACACAGCCAGGGCAAGAAAGAAGGTAGCGGAAGGTTCCTGATTAACAGACTGTAAGTCAAAGTTTGGCCTTACATCTCAATCGTAAACCTTTCCGCTGTGTCTCACAAAGTGAAGGCAAGTGAATTTACTATTTGTGCACCGTCTGCAAGACAGGAGCGTTAATTCCGGCTTTCGTGTTGTTTGAGAGGAGTAGGTTACCTGTCAGCATCGGAAAATTCTCATTTAATTCCCTTAATCAACGCGTGTTCTTCGTTTGCCGAACACTCAGACATCCTACTGGACCTCTGCTTGCGCACTAAATCACCCGATCATAATCTCGGAGAAATTCCTATTTGGAATTTTGGTAAATTACACCTAAGGGAATTTTCTCCCAGAAAAGGCCACTAATTAATTTATTTATTCTTTTATTTATTGCTTATTTGGCCTAATTAGATTAGACTGCAGTGGTTCCCAGCCTGGGAGGTAAAATGAAATTTTCTGAGGTGTAAAAACAACGATTCGATTTTGTTTCAGTCACGAAACTAAATTATTTTCAAAAGATCATTACTAATATCACAATTTTGTAAGACTCTAATACTGATTATATAAGTTTCATTAATTATTGTTCTCAATTAGTGGCATCAATGCGGTGGAGGTTACAGGTTCCTCACACAGTCCACCTTCTACGCACATATGTTGTAGTGTGTCCCAAACATCGCTGATGATAAAAGTGAGATGTATGCGTAACAGATGCTAAATATCTCAAGAAAATTTCTTCAAGTTGTAGATGGTACCTGCAGTAGTCCAGAAATTGCTTCATTACTCGCTTCGAAACAGATAAATGAATTAATTGATAACACAACACACCAGTAACGACATAAAGGTTTGTAGAGCGCTCTACACAGTTTTATTATTATTATTATTATTATTATTGGAGTGGTTAGCCACAAAGCATTAACGGCCTGAAGTCGTCCAGTTTCTGACAGTTCAGAAGTAAGGAGTACAGCAATGAAGTGATATACAAACAGTAAATATAGTGCAGACAACTGAACTTGTTTTATCTTAAATGGGGGGGGGGGGGGGGGCAGTAACTGCAAAGCCAAAATTTCTACAATCGAAGGTGGTCATAATTTATTTTATTTTCTGTGTGAGACATTCACAATTATTTTTTACTTGTGACTGGATGTTAAGGAATTACAATAGAAAATATAAAAGCCAAATTACAAAATTTAAAAATATTTCTACTACTTCACAAAGTACATTTTAAAATAAATATAAAATAAAACATGGCCCACACCTGCGTATCAACATATGGTACATACAATGTACATAAGATTCATTGTGATATGAACTAAATGAGCAAGAATATACATATATATGGGAGACATAAGCTGGTACGTAGCTGCTCGCCCAACTCCTGCCACTAAATCCTTGCATCCTCTATAGGTGACTTCAAGACATGAAAACGATTTTCTTCATAGGTATGACTTCTGAAACTGTGTCATTTCATTCGTGTAAGTACCTGCTCCTGTGTTTCAGGCTGGATGCCCCATTTACGTTCTATGCTGAGTTTCTATCCAGAACATGGAGAGCCTCGGCAATTCTGTTCGTGTGTAAGGGGGGATTGGCGGCAGTGAGAATTTGGATCAAGGAGGGAGGCGTGCCAGGGCCAGTCCGTGCAGTTCTGTGAACCGCTCTGCTAAGGTGGTTTATTGGCTAATGCACCTGCTACTAATTCGGAGACCCGGGTTCGAATCGCGGCTTCGGTGCAAATTTTCACTCGCCGCTTCAGTCTATATACATAAAACATTGATTTCTGTTTTAAACAGTGTCTATGACAGTCCCTCCTATTTTGGTGCTCACTGTGATATTCAAGTAATCTTCACAGTAGCCTCATAGCTTACCGCAGTTGTTGGTGGACACATCCATATCGAACCTGTAAGCATACAAACACACAAGGCTGACGAACTGATCACTAACACGTACTGCGGGTTATTGTTCAAGCGGTCATCCAGTGGGGAGGACGAGGAGTTTTGGAGCACAGGTGACTGTGACTCATAGGGAGCATCAAGCTAGATGGTGCAGTGGTTAATACACGAACTCGCCTTCGGGAGGATGACAGTTAAAATCCCCGTCTTGCTATCCAGATATAAGTTTTCTATGATTTCCCTAAATCACTGAAGGGTAATGCCGGGATGGTTAGTTCGAAAGGGCAAGGCCGAGTTCCTTTCCCACCCTTGAAACGTTGCGACCTTGTGTTCCGCATCTAATGACCTCTATGTCGACGGGACGTTAAACCCTAACCTCCTTTCTTTCATAAGGAGCGTTACAGGTGTACGAGGACTCTCGGGATGCGGGTAGGCGCAAATTTAACACATTTTTGTATGGGCGAAAATTTCGCCGGGTAAGGTACATGTAAATCCATGTGAACAGCTGCTGAATCGTAGCAATCAGCATCCGTCTTCACAATTGGTTATCGATATAGGATCTAATCATCAAAGAGTCACTTCAGCTGAGCATGGCATACTTGGAGAAACTTGTGGTCTCTGTTTCTCGCCTAACTGATGTCATTATCAAGACTAGAGCTGATGGTACACAGTATTACACTTCCGTATGCCATGAAGGGTACAGGGTGCACCCATCTGCAGGTGGTCGCTCATGTCGGCACCAATGATGTGTGTCGCTATGAATCGGAGGAAATCCTCTCTGGCTTCCGGCGGCTATCTGATTTGGTGAAGACTGCCAGTCTCGCTAGCGGGATGAAAGCAGAGCTCACCATCTCAGCATCGTCGACAGGACTGACTGCGGACCTTTGGTACAGAGCCGCGTGGAGGGTCTGAATCAGAGGCTGAGACGGTTCTGCTACCGTGTGGGCTGCAGATTCCTCGACTTGCGCCATAGGGTGGTGGGGTTTCGGGTTCCGCTGGATAGGTCAGGAGTCCACTACACGCAACAAGCGGCTACACGGGTAGCAGGGGTTGTGTGGCGTGGGCTGGGCGGTTTTTTAGGTTAGATGGCCTTGGGCAAGAACAGAAAGGGCAACAGCCTCAACGGGTGCGGGGCAAAGTCAGGACATGCGGGGACCAAGCAGCAATCGGTATTGTAATTGTCAACTGTCGAAGCTGCGTTGGTAAAGTACCAGAACTTCAAGCGCTGATAGAAAGCACCGAAGCTGAAATCGTTATAGGTACAGAAAGCTGGCTTAAGCCAGAGATAAATTCTGCCGAAATTTTTACAAAGGTACAGACGGTGTTTAGAAAGGATAGATTGCATGCAACCGGTGGTGGAGTGTTCGTCGCTGTTAGTAGTAGTTTATCCTGTAGTGAAGTAGAAGTGGATAGTTCCTGTGAATTATTATGGGTGGAGGTTACACTCAACAACCGAACTAGGTTAATAATTGGCTCCTTTTACCGACCGCCCGGCTCAGCAGCATTAGTGGCAGAACAACTGAGAGAAAATTTGGAATACATTTCACATAAATTTTCTCAGCATGTTATAGTCGTAGGTGGAGATTTCAATTTACCAGATATAGACTGGGACACTCAGATGTTTAGGACGGGTGGTAGGGACAGAGCATCGAGTGACATTATACTGAATGCACATCCGAAAATTACCTCGAGCAATTAAACAGAGAACCGACTCGTGGAGATAACATCTTGGACCTACTGATAACAAACAGACCCGAACTTTTCGACTGTATGTACAGAACAGGGAATCAGTGATCATAAGGCCGTTGCAGCATCCCTGAATATGGAAGTAAATAGGAATATAAAAAAAGGGAGGAAGGTTTATCTGTTTAGCAAGAGTAATAGAAGGCAGATTTCAGACTACCTAACAGATCAAAACGAAAATTTCTGTTCCGACACTAACAATGTTGAGTGTTTATGGAAAAAGTTCAAGGCAATCGTAAAATGCGTTTTAGACAGGTACGTGCCGAGTAAAACTGTGAGGGACGGGAAAAACCCACCGTGGTACAACAACAAAGTTAGGAAACTACTGCGAAAGCAAAGAGAGCTCCACTCCAAGTTTAAACGCAGCCAAAACCTCTCAGACAAACAGAAGCTAAAAGATGTCAAAGTTAGCGTAAGGAGGGCTATGCTTGAAGCGTTCAGTGAATTCGAAAGTAAAATTCTATGTACCGACTTGACAGAAAATCCTAGGAAGTTCTGGTCTTACGTTAAATCAGTAAGTGGCTCGAAACAGCATATCCAGACACTACGGGATGATGATGGCATTGAAACAGAGGATGACACGCGTAAAGCTGAAATACTAAACACCTTTTTCCTAAGCTGTTTCACAGAGGAAGACCGCACTGCAGTTCCTTCTCTAAATCCTCGCACAAACGAAAAAATGGCTGACATCGAAATAAGTGTCCAAGGAATAGAAAAGCAACTGGAATCACTCAATAGAGGAAAGCCCACTGGACCTGACGGGATATCAATTCGATTCTACACAGAGTACGCGAAAGAACTTGCCCCCCTTCTAACAGCCGTGTACCGCAAGTCTCTAGAGGAACGGAGGGCTCCAAATGATTGGAAAAGAGCACAGATAGTCCTAGTCTTCAAGAAGGGTCGTCGAGCAGATGCGCAAAACTATAGACCTATATCTCTGACGTCGATCTGTTGTAGAATTTGAGAACATGTTTTTTGCTCGAGTATCATGTCGTTTTTGGAAACCCAGAATCTACTATGTAGGAATCAACATGGATTCCGGAATCAGCGATCGTGTGAGACCCAACTCGCTTTATTTGTTCATGAGACCCAGAAAATATTAGATACAGGCTCCCAGGTAGATGCTATTTTTCTTGACTTCCGGAAGGCGTTCGATACAGTTCCGCACTGTCGCCTGATAAACAAAGTAAGAGCCTACGGAATATCAGACCAGCTGTGTGGCTGGATTGTAGAGTTTTTAGCAAACAGAACACAGCATGTTGTTATCAATGGAGAGACGTCTACAGACGTTAAAGTAACCTCTGGCGTGCCACAGGGGAGTGTTATGGGACCATTGCTTTTCACAATATATATAAATGACCTAGTAGACAGTGTCCGAAGTTACAAGCGGCTTTTCGCGGATGATGCTGTAGTATACAGAGAAGTTGCAGCATTAGAAAATTGTAGCGAAATGCAGGAAGATCTGCAGCGGATAGGCACTTGGTGCAGGGAGTGGCAACTGACCCTTAACATAGACAAATGTAATGTATTGCGAATACATAGAAAGAAGGATCCTTTATTGTATGATTATATGATAGCGGAACAAACACTGGTAGCAGTTACTTCTGTAAAATATCTGGGAGTATGCGTGTGGAACGATTTGAAGTGGAATGATCATATAAAATTAATTGTTGGTAAGGCGGGTACCAGGTTGAGATTCATTGGGAGAGTGCTTAGAAAATGTAGTCCATCAACGAAGGAGGTGGCTTACAAAACACTCGTTCGACCTATACTTGAGTATTGCTCATCAGTGTGGGATCCGTACCAGATCGGCTTGACGGAGGAGATAGAGAAGATCCAAAGAAGAGCGGCGCGTTTCGTCACAGGGTTATTTGGTAACCGTGAGAGCGTTACGGAGATGTTTAATAAACTCAAGTGGCAGACTCTGCAAGAGAGGCGCTCTGCATCGCGGTGTAGATTGCTCGCCAGGTTTCGAGAGGGTGCGTTTCTGGATGAGGTATCGAATATATTGCTTCCCCCTACTTATACCTCCCGAGGAGATCACGAATGTAAAATTAGAGATATTCGAGCGCGCACGGAGGCTTTCAGACAGTCGTTCTTCCCGCGAATCATACGCGACTGGAACAGGAAAGGGAGGTAATGACAGTGGCACGTAAAATGCCCTCCGCCACACACTGTTGTGTGGCTTGCGGAGTATAAATGTAGATGTAGATGTAGATGTCTCCTAGGGGTGAGCTACTTCTTTGTCTGGCGTTCTCAAACCCTGGATGCAATTCATGGAGCAATGGATGCCAAGTTTCTTTGAAATAACGTGCGTACTTGTGTGTTTGCTGCTTCCTCGTCGGTGAGTTACTGTACGGTACACGAGACCAGAATGCTGCTGCCTTTTTCTGGTGCAGCAGTATGACAGCAGGGCAATGCAGGTACAGCTGAAGCGGCCTCGTGTGTCAGGCTGACAGGCTGCGGGGGCGTGTGTATCGGCTCCCTACCACGAGGACACATGTCGGACAGCGGACAGCGAGCATTAGCTCACGGTCGGTCCTTTGTGTGGGACCGCGGGCCGATCCGTCTGCGTAACGAGCGTATGTGAGAGTGAGGGCGCGTGTCCTTTATGCGTGTCACAAATGCAAATGGCGATACATATATGTAACACGCCCACGACACGCCTTTGTGCTACCGCTGCTCGTCATTAGCTTTGCTGGCGCGTCGGTTGTATCTGGAGTGTGATGTCATGTTCCAGAGCCGCTTTCCGTCAATTCTAATCACTACCGTTGCCTTCTGTTAACGACGTTTTATGAATTAACAGCAACTACGCACTACTCCAGTAAATTACGTGTGCGTTTAGGGCAAGAGGAAGTCTCCAATTCTAAAGGCAATCAATGAAAAACTGTAAGGATTCTATCTTTTTTATTATTCTTCCATCATAAAGCGCTTTTAAAACTTGCGAGCGAGCACTGAAGGGCAGTGTTTAGCATACTGGAGTCGCATTCGGGAGGACGACGGTTCAAACCAGTGCAGTGAGCGGCGACAGCTGTGTTTGAGTCAGTTGCACTGTAATGAGGTGCGGGAGGCCAGTTCAAGCGCCCTATCAGACGGTCACTGCAGCCCACTACTGCAATTTCTTGAGACATCGCCTTCGTCTAGCTCTGTGAAGAAAACGACAGCATCGCCTAGCACTGCATCGCATAATCCATTATAACAGTGCACGATGTCAGAGGGTAGCCGAGCGGTTCTAGGCGCTACAGTCTGGAACCGCGTAACCGCTACGGTCGCAGGTTCGAATCCTGCCTCGGGCATGGATGTGTGTGATGTCCTTAGGTTAGTTAGGTTTAAGTAGTTCTAAGTTCTAGGGGACTGATGACCTCAGATGTTAAGTCCCATAGTACTCAGAGCCATTTGAACCATTTAGATGTCAGAGGGCAAACCCGTGCAGGAGCTTCTGTGTACAGAGGGGCGGAACATCCTCCGTATTCACACTTTATGAGTCAGTGCCCCAAAATGAAGAAATCTCTTCGTGGCAAGCGCTACAACACAAGGCATCATCCATCCACAGGGCGGTCCTTGCGAGACATCGTCAGAGATGGACGCGCTAACAGTGTGCGTCTCCTTCCATCTGTGTGTGGGGCGGTGATCGAGATGCGGGGCGATTATATTGAAGTTGTGTAGCAGGGTGAAGTTCTGTCAGTAAAGTTCTGGTATGAATTATAACAGTGTCGCCACTACTTTTTATCCAATCTATGTATTATATGGTTGGTTGGTTGCTTGGTTGGGCGGAGGGGACCAAACAGCGAGGTCATCGGTCCTATCGGATTAGGGAAGAATGGGGAGGGAAGTCGGCCGTGTCCTTTCAAATGAACCATCCCAGCCTTGGCCTGAAGTGATGTAGGAAAATCACGGAAAACCTAAATCAGGTTGGTCGGACGCGGGTTTGAATCGTCGCCCTCCCGAAAGCGAGTCCAGTGTGCTAACCACTGTGCCACCTCGCTCGGTCATGTATTATACGCTAACGACATTGTATTAAGCGCAAATTATGAGGAAGATCTAAAACACTTAATCTGTCTTTTAAACTTAACTTAAAAGAATTATATTTAAGAGAACAGTGAATAAAACTAAAACAGTAGCATTCCATGGGAAATAGGAAATACGAAACAAAATTGTAATCGAAGATCAGATTTTGGAGCAACTTCAGTTACGTAGGAAGCTATCTTACTTTTAAAGAAAATATGGATCTAAATATTAAATTACGGAGGTATCAGAGCGTATGTGACACTATAAATAGAACATTAAAAATACAAAAAGAGATACAGAAATGAAACTGTATAAGGCGATGGCTGTACATGTTTTACTGCATGCCAGTGAATTCTGAGTAATGACGAAGATGGATTTTAGCTTTGTTCGGGCGTCGAAATGAAGTTATACGAGCAGTTTAAGGTTGCGCTAAGTTGGACAGGATTCCCAATGAGACATGAACTGAATATTTTTACCGGAAATTCAAAATAGAGGAACATAAACAAAATCTGGTAGGAACATCTGCAACGAATGAAAGAAACAATGATCCTAAAGATGGCCTTACAATACAGACCAAAAAAGAAGGGAATATAGTACGGCCAGTTCAAAGATGGGCTGAGGCCAGAACAGGTCGATAGGCCTGATCTGTGAAAGGTAGAAGCAGAAGAGAAGAAAATTTTCGAACGTGGATTAGCAGCACAAGTAAATTTTACGAAATAGTGGGAAATTGTATTAAGCATATGACTGAGGATACATGTCCATTGAAAATTCAAACAGATGAAAACGCCATTGTTTGACAGCCATATGTTTTGTAGAACTGGATCAAAGCGAAAAACATTCTTGCGTAAAAAATGAAGAGCGAACTAGATACAGCCGGCCGGTGTGGCCGAGCGGTTCTAGGTGCTTCAGTCTGGAACTCCGCGACCGCTACGGTCACAGGTTCGAATCCTGCCCCCGGCATGGATGTGTGTGATGTCCTTAGGTTAGTTAGGTTTAAGTAGTTCTAAGTTCTGGGGGACTGATGACCTCAGCAGTTAAGTCCTATAGTACTCAGAGCCATTTGAACCATTTGAATTAGATACAACCTGAGTTGGTAGAAGTTCTTCGGCGCCCTAAATCCGGACTCTTCTGTCTTTCCCAACAGTTTTTACTCTCTACAGCTATCTCAAGCACCATGAAAGTTATTTCTTGACGTCTTGCCACATGTCCTAACACTGTCTCTTCTTCTTGTGAGTGTTGTTCATATGTTCTTTTCCTCGCAGATTCTGCAGAGAACCTCCCCATTTCTTATCAGACCACCTAATTCTCAACATCCTATATCTCCTACGAGTTGGAGCACGGAATAGTCACGCCGAAACCACAAGCCAAGTCCAAATCCGAAGACACGGTCAACAATGAAATAAAACACTTTTATTACTGGCACCAACATACAGTAAGGGAAGTGCAGCTATTTGTACAAACATATATTATATTCCAGAATGCTGGCATTTATACAGAGCAGGCCGGAGTGGCCGAGCGGTTCTAGGCGCTACAGTCTGGAGCCGCGCGACCGCTACGGTTGCAGGTTAGAATCCTGCCTCGGGCATGGGTGTGTATGATGTCCTTAGGTTAGTTAGGTTTAGGTAGTTCTAAGTTCTAGGGGACTGATGACCTCAGCAGTTAAGTCCCATAGTGCTCAGAGCCATTTGAACCATTTATACAGACATCGAAAATTCCAGAATATACAAACATTAGAAACATAAGATATTTCAAGAACCTTCCAAAAATGGTAAATACTAATTATCAAATAATTGCTGGTGGTTGGGTAGGGAATTGCTTTGGCGCCCATATAACGTCACGTCGAAACCGCAGAACGCCAACCAGCAATGTTAGCCACTATGCAACATTGTATCATCCACACCACGCGGCATTATTAACGCTTTATATAGGGAGGGAGCTACTAAGGGAGTACTATCAGAAGTAGAGGTACATACTTGATGTGGGCGAATTATAAGAAATGAGGTGACATGTTGAAGGCGCTCGCCGGCCGCGGTGGTCTCGCGGTTCTAGGCGCTCAGTCCGGAACCGCGCGACTGCTACGGTCGCAGGTTCGAATCCCGCCTCGGGCATGGATGTGTGTCATGTCCTTAGGTTAGTTAGGTTTAAGTAGTTCTAAGTTCTAGGGGACTGATGATCACAGATGTTAAGTCCCATAGTGCTCAGAGCCATTTGAACCATTTTTTTGAAGGCGCTCGTAGAGAGTCCATAATATTCTGTGGAGGATGAAGGGAAAATGAGAAACATGAATATGGAACAGGCTGACCACTTGGTAACACGTACGAAGAGTTTTGTTTCAGTTAATTAACGATTGTCATGCCTCAGTACTAAACACAAATGTGGGGACATTGTAAAAATACGTGGCCCGACAGAAGCGATCGAAGAAAGCTAAGAAGTCGATTAAGATTATCCATTACGTTTGTTTAAAAACCCGTGACTGTTTATTCAATGTAAAACAATAAAACTGTATCCAGTCACTTTTTGAAATAGTTATTTATTCGTTCCATGAAATGGTTTTCGAACCTTTTCATTCTCAGCTTCAAATGGTACGTACTGGCTCTGTGACAAAAAGATGGAATATGCTTTGCTGCATCGCCATGAGTATTGTTTATCTGCCGATTTTGATCCAAACTTTAATTTTCTACTTACTGCGACAGTATGGGCGGCTTTGATTGTTAACATCCATCTGTCTGCTTCCATTGCGTTGTCCAGTTGTTACCACACCACTCGCTTATATAGAATATGATAACTTTTACAGAATGTGACAACGAAACTTTGCCAGCATACATCATGTGCTGTACAACTGTTACTTGTTACAAAGATCTTCACACAAAGATATAACAGAAACCTACTTTGCTTAGAGGTATTATTTGCTGGCCGGCCGGTGTGGCCGTGCGGTTCTAGGCGCGTCAGTCTGGAACCGCGTGACCGCTACGGTCGCAGGTTCGAATCCTGCCTCGGGCATGGATGTGTGTGATGTCCTTAAGTTAGTTAGGTTTAAGTAGTTCTAAGTTCTGGGGGACTGATGACCTCAGAAGTTAAGCCCCATAGTGCTCAGAGCCATTATTATTTGCTTTTGTTTGCATGTACTGAAGCCGACGTGTGGGCAAATACTTTAATCAAATTGGCTTCAACATGAAAGCCTAAAATAAAATAAATGAATAAATTACTACACGAACAAACTTCAAATGAACTTGTGTCTTATTGCTATGTTTATATTAACATATAATACAATCAATTAATGAGCAAATACTTTAATCAAGATTGACATAAACATGAATGCCCAGGAATAACATAATTCAGTTACAGTAGTTGCAGTGAACTGCAGCTGTTTGTATGACCGCCGGCTTCTGTGGCCAAGCGGTTCTAGGTGCCTCAGTCTGGAACCGCGCTGCTGTTACGGTCGCAGGTTCGAATCCTGCCTCGGGCATGGATGTGTGTGATGTCCTTAGGTTAGTTAGGTTTAAGTTGTTCTAAGTGTAGGGGGCTGATGACATCAGATGTTAAGTCCCATAGTGCTCAGAGCCATTTGTTTGTATGTCCATGAACTTTAAATTTAAATTTGCCATTTAAAGATGACCGTCGCAATGGAAGCAGACAGACGGATATTAACAACAAAAGCCGCCCATACCGTCGCAGTAAGCACGAATTTAAATTCTGGGACCAAATCAACAGATAAACAATACTCATGGCGGTGCATTAAAGCATGTCCCAGCATTATGCTTGAGATAGCTATGTAGCTTTCTGTTCACAATCTGAAGATGAGCCTTAAAAGGTTCGAAAACTGGTTCACGGAATGAGTAAATAACTACATCAAAAAAGTGACTGGTTCCAGTTTTATGCATTTACATAACAAGTCGAGTTTTATGAAGAACTGTAAAACACAGTTGAAGCAGTGAATAACAGAAATATAAAAGTTATGCTTGGATAATTTAATGCGAAGTGGGGCAGGAGAGAATTCGCTATCTGATCAAAAGTATCCGGACACCCTTTTGCAATGAGATACACTACTGGCCATTAAAATTGCTACGCCAAGAAGAAATGCAGATGATAAACGGGTATTCATTGGACAAATACATTATGCTAGAACCGGCATGTGATTACATTTTCACACAATTTGGGTGCATAGATCCTGAGAAATCAGTACCCAGAACAACCACCTGTGGCCCTAATAACCGCCTTGATACGCCTGGGTATTGAGTCAAACAGAGCTTGGATGGCGTGTACAGGTACAGCTGCCCATGCAGCTTCAACACGATACCACAGCTCATCACGAGTAGTGACTGGCGGATTGTGACGATCCAGTTGCTCGGCCACCATTGACCAGACGTTTTCAATTGGTGAGAGATCTGGAGAATGTGCTGGCCAGGGCAGCAGTCGAACATTTTCTGTATCACGAAAGGCCCGTACAGTACCTGTAACATGCGGTCGTTCATTATCCTCCTGAAATGTAGGGTTTCGCACGAATCGAATGAAGGGTAGAGCCACGGGTCGTAACACATCTGAAATGTAACATCCACTGTTCATAGTGGCGTCAATGCGAACAATAGGTGAGCGAGACGGAGACGTGTAACCAATGGCACGCCATACCATCACGCTGGGTGATACGCCAGTATGGCGATGACGAATACACTCTTCCAATGTGCGTTCACCGCTATGTCGCCAAACACGGATGCGACCATCATGATGCTGTTAACAGAACCTGGATTCATCCAAAAAAATGTTTTGCCATTCGTGCACCCAGGTTCGTCGTTGAGTACACCATCGCAGGCGCTCCTATCTGTGATGCAGCGTCGCGGGTAACCGCAGCGATGGTCTCGGAGCTGATAGTCCATGTTGCTGCAAACGTCGTCGAACTGTTCGTGCAGATGGTTGTTGTCTTGCAAACGTCCCCATCTGTTGACTCAGGGATCGAGACGTGGCTGCACGATCCGTTACAGCCATGCGGATAAGATGCCTGTCATCTCGACTGTTAGTTATACGAGGCCGTTGGGATCCAGCACGGCGTTCCGTATTAGCCTCCTGAGCCCACCGATTCCATATTCTGCTAACAGTCATTGGATCTCGACTAACGCGAGCAGCAATGTCGCGATACGATAAACCGCAATCGCGATAGGCTACAATCCGACCTTTATCAAAGTCGGCAACGTGATGATACGCATTTCTCCTCCTTACACGAGGCATCACAACAACGTTT
This sequence comes from Schistocerca serialis cubense, assembly GCF_023864345.2. Lineage (NCBI taxonomy): Eukaryota > Metazoa > Arthropoda > Insecta > Orthoptera > Acrididae > Schistocerca > Schistocerca serialis. The sequence goes on along the minus strand of NC_064643.1, from coordinate 372,681,234 downwards.
CACCAGGAAACGCCGGTCAACTGCTGTCTGTGTATGAGAAATCGGTTGGAAACTTTCCTCATGTCAGCACGTTGTAGGTGTCGCCACCGGCGCTAACCTTGTGTGAATGCTCTGAAAAGCTAATCATTTGCATATCACAGCATCTTCTTCCTGTCGGTTAAATTTCGCGTCTGTTGCACGTCTTCTTCGTGGCGTAGCAATTTTAATGGCCAGTAGTGTATTTACCACTGGGTGTTATAAGAGTAGGGGGGAGTATTGTGTTTCAGTAACTGCAGATTCAGTGCGTCAGTGGGTGGATGAAATTAAGTGCTCATCTTGCGGTATCTGCTCGCGACCAGGCAGGTTGCTTGTCCCCTCGTTCTGCACGATATAATCTGTCAGGTACGTCAGTGTGAGAATCCACTGAAGTGAGGCTGCGTCTTAAGTCTTGCGTCAGCGCGACCGGTGAGCTGGTGGTGGCGCCGGCCCCCCGCTGGGAGCAGCTTTGGCGCCATTTGCATTTTATCTCAGGCGGCCGGTCGCGTCGCTCCCCTCCCGGACTTCATACGGTGTTGTATTTACAATAGTGATGTAATTACTCGTTCCCACCGCTCACTCCACACTGAGGTGACCTTTGCTAACTCCAAGCTGATTATGCGAGCGGGTCTTACAATGTACCTTAACAATGTATGACTTCTACATGGATCTTGATGCTTCCAGTTATTTAGAGCTAAACTAGGTATCACATGATTTGCAGACCGCTCATTGATATAGCTCTTGTTATTTACGTCAATTACAGAGTTACACAATGTATTTACGATACATGTAGGCACATTATGTTAAATATCACACGATAGGTACACGTAACCGGAATGAATCTTTCAACCTTCAGTAAAGTACACCATATTGTGAAACCTCCTATAAATGAAAACACATGCCTGACTGGGAATCGAAACCAAACCACCTACTCTCGCGGACAGTACCCCTACAATTCCCGAACCGAAAGCAGAGGACAGATACTGCCAGAACTGAAACTACAAAGGCGGCTCATGTATCGTGTCTAGACAGTTCGATTAATAAGAAGCATGGCCGACGCAAAGCGCCTACAATTCCAGTCACCATTGCAGACAACTTTAATCGATAAGAATTTTCACGTGGACAACGGCTCGTCATAAAAGAGATCGAAACGGTACATTATATTTTGTTTCAACACATGCACACGAACGATTATGTAACCTGATTTAAGTCTCCTGCATTTTTCCTACATCGATTCGAACAAATTCTGGGATTGTTCTTTCAAAAATACCGTTTCCTGCCCCGTACGTGTTCCATCCACCTCCAATCGGAACTGGAGGCTTCATGTAGCTGTTTTCGTAAAAAACGCCAAGTATTGACGATGCCTGCCAGAGAAATTAATCGCACATTTAATAGTCTTTCGAACAGACTAGCTTAACGTGCAGAGCGTTAGCTTGAAAGACATGGAGGTGAGACAGACAGTGTCGCTTCGGTTCACCGATCAGTAGTTTTTTTCCAGAATGAGATTTTCACTCTGCAGCGGAGTGTGCGCTGATATGAAACTTCCTGGCAGATTAAAACTGTGTGGCGGACCGAGACTCGAACTCGGGACCTTTGCCTTTCGCGCGCAAGTGCTCTACCAACTGAGCTACCCAAGCACGACTTACGCCCCGTCCTCACAGCTTTACTTCTGCCAGAGCTTCTGTAAAGTTTGGAAGGTAGGAGACGAGGTACTGGCAGAAGTAAAGCTGTGAGGACGGGGCGTGAGTCGTGCTTGGGTAGCTCCGTTGGTAGAGCACTTGCGCACGAAAGGCAAAGGTCCCGAGTTCGAGTCTCGGTCCGGCACACAGTTTTAATCTGCCAGGAAGTTTCATATCAGCGCACACTCCGCTGCAGAGTGAAAATCTCATTCTGGAAACATCCCCTAGGCTGTGGCTAAGCCATGTCTCCGCAATATCCTTTCTTTCAGGAGTGCTAGTTCTGCAGGGTTTGCAGGAGAGCTTCTGTAAAGTTTGGAAGGTAGGAGACGAGGTACTGGCAGAAGTAAAGCTGTGAGGACGGAGCGTGAGTCGTGCTTGGGTAGCTCAGTTGGTAGAGCACTTGCCCGCGAAAGGCAAAGGTCCCGAGTTCGAGTCTCGGTCCGGCACACAGTTTTAATCTTCCAGGAAGTTTCAGTAGTTTTTTTGTTCGTTATCCATGCTCGTTTAGGCAAATGCTGCGCTGATCTTCGCCTCAGAAAATACGATACACAAACAGGCAATTGGAGCAACAACTTCGCACCCTTTTAGTAATCCAGTCAACGAAGGAAAATTACGGGAAAAATTTATGCAGTTGCAAATTTTTGTACAGTGGTAGGACAGTGCGTCATGAACAACATACTAAAACCCCCAGGTGGGTTGTGAACGTGGGGTTACAAAGGGAGAGCGTTTAAAGGTCACTTTTTTATTATGTTTTCTTGAATAAAGATAAAACCTCTGCTTGTAGCGAACATATTTCCGAGTACAAGTTAAACTACTTTAATTTGATTACAAAAAACGTTTTTGTTCTTTTTTCTCTAGAGCTAAGGTCGCGATACAGGGGATAGAAGAAATTGTGGAAATATTGTAATGGTATAAAATTAATGAGAGAACTGGAGAGCAAACGGTGGGGAGGTATAGTCCGCCTTAAAAAGCGAAAAGCGATCACTGCTTGTTGTGGGGGGAGGTCGATTTTCCCGAAAGTACGCTACAGTTGCCGTATAGGATGACTACGAATCAATAACCCCTCTAGCAGTGTAGAATAGTGTGTAGAGATTTACGTAGATTCTCTCCATTCGTTTTTCTAGCGTTGATGTTAGCAGTAACTGATATCTGTATTCTAGACAGTGTTAACGCACTTTGTGGATAATAATCACCCCAGCTATTCGACAGACGTACCGTAGAGGGTCTGTGTAACATCGTGAAACATGCTGTAGTTGCTTCCTTTGACGTAGTCGGGTAGATAGTGTGGGAAATCGCCTGCTCGCTCTTCCGTTTGCAAATCTATGGAGGAAAGAATTAAGTGACAATCTGGCGACCTACAGTATCTTCCCTCGCACTTCTACACTACACCCCTACCCCTTCCATCCTGCTACACACCCAGAACGTAATTCATCCTTTACTATCGCTCTGCTATACTTAGAGATGGTACACACATTTAGTATTTGTTGTTAATCCACTTCATTTAACAGTAAACAATAATTTTATACAATTAAACACCATTTTTAATAATTTGCGTCTTTTCCTTCCCCTGCAACGCGGAAACTATTGGTCGTGGAGAACAAAAGAATAGGCCTTTTTTGTAGGAAATTTAATGTAGCTCAATTTTGTACTGGAAAACCTTTTCGCTAGAAGCCGCGGTTTTCGAGTTATTAAAGTAAAAAATAAAAAAAAGTGACTTCTAAACGGCCTTCATCCCTCACTCCCCACGTTCATACCCAGCCAGTGGGAACTTTTAGTATGTTTTCCATGATATTCTCTCCTACTATTGAACAAAAATTTGCGAGTACATGAATTTTTCCCCTATTGGACCGCTTTTGGTCTTTGTTGACTGGGCTATAAGTGACGATTATGGCAAAAAGGGTATCCGGACAGAAAATAAATTAAATTAAAATACAACAAAATAAATTAAATTTGCCAAATCATGAAAAACAGCGGTCTCTCTACGTCGGGATAAACACTAGGGAAGACCCTGTAATTATAATCTTTCGCATTACTTAAACCATCATTGACAATGGAGAAAAGGACAGCAATCGATCGGTAAACATCTTCGGTTTATTACAGCAGATCCAGATTTCAACTATTACGTAGTGATCTTCAGTCCATGTAACAACAGGTGACATTAGTGAAAAGTGTCACGTACAATTTTCGTTGATGAGGAGCATACAGGACTCTAACATGAACTTCTTTTCTCCGTTGTCTACATTCAACGATCGCTGCTCACAATGAGATCGTATGGACTACAATTTAATTAAATCACCATTTTCAGGAGCAATAATCAGCCTAACGCCAATTCCGCTCGTCGTTTGAGAGAAGGGCTTACCAGTCCAAAGGTTAGTTTGAACTTTTGCTGAGGGACAAATACTGAAAGGTAGCCATTTACTCGGCATTTCAACCCATTATATTTTGTTTATAGTAGACTGCGATATTTATCTTTTTCTCTGCTTCACGCGAGTCAGTTATAATCAGTTTCGATTAGTCGATACAGGCACTGTAGCAACCTCTTTGCTTAGTCACAGATACAGTTTAACATGTTTAGCGTGTCAGTTTGCTTTCGATCAATGGCAATCGTTCGCAGGTTTGAAAGAGAATTAGCCACTACCGAGTTACATTTGAGTGCTGTTCCGGGCCGGTTGGATGCTTGTGAAGTGGAGCCGTATTTGGAGACAAGATTGTTTTTGTCTAGTGGAGGTCCATGCTGCCACAGAGATGTCTGCAAAGAATAAAGGGTGAGACCATCTAAATCTATTTGCCATGATAAAGTCAGTTATCATGTGCCGAGATTAGACTGGTATTGCCAACCGCGATCACTCCGCGCATAGGAATCGAGCTTTGTGGTTAAGCATACCAAAATGAAAGCTAATAGGTTGCTAATGTTTAATTAATGATGGGGATGCTAATGATGCTCCAAGACGTTGGCTCCAACGTCGACCAAGGGCACACAGGCCCTCCCAGTAAGGCGGCTGTCGCATTAAATGCAGATTATATTGAAAAATATGGTTTTGTAGCCAAAAGAGTAGGGAATAATATGCTTTATAGGACTCCTGAATAAAACCAACCTGATTTCAGAAAAGAATGTAATGCATTACTTATTCAGCGCCTCTTGTATTAGATTAGATGCTGTTTTCGTTCCATAGATCCAAAAAATTAGGTGATTCTCGTGAGTGAGGAACATGTCAGAAAGTATAACATAAAAAAACATAAACATTTTAATGTAATAATTACTACGCTGATCATTTGTCAGGAGATAGTCGAAATAGGTGAATACAGTACAATATACTGCAACAGGTAATATTTACAGAATTAATACGCCGTCACAATGAAGCATTGTTATGCACTAATAATACCTAATCTTGACTGTTGTGACAAAGTGCTGCCAAAACTGAAATCTAACATACATTTTTACTTAAGCTGGCCTAACAGTCTCTGTTAAGATATTCATCTATAGAGTAAATCGAGTTGTCTATCAAAAAGTTTTTCAAACTCTGTTTAAACTGTGCTTTATCTGAAACCAAGTTTTTAGAGATTGCTGGCAATTTATTGAAAACGTATGTTCCTGAATATTGGGGCCCTTTTTGGACCAAGATAAGTGATTTTAGGTCTTTACGTAGATTGTTCTTATTCCTAGTATTGATACGATCTATTGAGCTATTGGTTGGAAATAAAGATATATTACTTGCAAAAAATTTCATTAAGGAATAAATATACTAAGAAGCAGTAGTTAGAATATTAGAATACGAAGTTTCTTGAAGAGGTTTCTACATGATGTTCTTGAATTTACACCACAAATGATTCTTAGTACACGCTTCTGCACGCTAAAAACTTTGCTCAGTTTGATGAGTTACCCCAGAATATGACCCCGTATGACACAACAGAATGAAAGCAAGTAAGGTATGCGAGTTTTTTTATATTTATATCTCCTGCATCTGACATCATTCTCACTGCGAATACAGACCTGTTTAGGCGCTTAAGCGATTCTATGGTACACTCTTCCCAACTGAATTTATTATCGAGTTGTAATCCCAGAAATTTAACACAGCCAGCCTCCTCGATCTGCATGTCTTCATATGTTATGCACATGCTGGAAGGAAATCTCTTACAGGTTATGACCTGCATATAGTGGGTCTTTTTAAAGATTAATGACAGTGAATTAGCTTTAAACCATTTGTTAATGACTGAGAATTTGATTAGCAGCTGTTTCTAAATCTGTACTTGACTTGCTACTTACTGAAATCATCTGCAAACAAAACAAACTTAGCATCTGGCAATGTAACAGACGAGAGGTCATTAATGTATACAAAAAAAAGCAATGGACCCAAGATGGAACCTTGAGGGACAACACATGTAATTTATTCTCAATCAGATGAAGACTGACTGCTTACTGCGCAGATATTTCGCAACGACTTCCTTTCCAACCCCACCTCATACACTACTGTTATAGCAACGTCCTATGTGTGAGAGGCAGCACTGTCCTCACACTTCACGAATATTTACTTTTTTTGTACTTTTTTCTTCTGTTATAGTTCGAGCTGTACAGGTGCGGAAGCGCCGTCCTAGATGACACGGGCTTTAGGAAAGTTTTGCAATATGACGCAACAATATTTGCGGGAGCCTGATAGTTGCTGTGTTCTGAGAGTACTTCATACTTGCTTTCGATGGTTCGCTATGACTGAAGTGAAATTCTACTCTCGCGCAGAGACCTCACGCCACGTGTTTTGAAAATTATACCCAGATACGATTTAGTTTCACAACCTCTCGCTTCAGATTAAAATTATTGGGACGTTTAGTGGTCTCTATGGCCTCCCTGTATACCTTTTCTTACTATCCACTATTGGCTTCATGTGCACGAGTCATCTTGAACATATTCTGAGTTCGAATATAATGAATTTCCTTGAGACAGAGAAGTTGCTGTCCATGCATCAGCACGGCTTTAGAAAGCATCGCTCCTGCGAAACGCAGCTCGCCCTTTTTTCACTTGATGTCTTGCGAACCATTGATGAAGGGTATCAGACGGATGCCATATTCCTTGACTTCCGGAAAGCGTTTGACTCGGTGCCCGACTGCAGACTCCTAACTAAGGTACGAGCATATGGGATTGGTTACCAAATATGTGAGTGTTTCGAAGACTTCTTAAGTAATAGAACCCAGTACGTTGTCCTCGATGGTGAGTGTTCATCGGAGGTGAGGGTATCATCTGGAGTGCCACAGGGAAGTGTGGTAGGTCCGCTGTTGTTTTCTATCTACATAAATGATCTTTTGTATAGGGTGGATAGTAATGTGCGGCTGTTTGCTGATGATGCTGTGGTGTACGGGAAGGTGTCGTCGTTGAGTGACTGTAGGAGGATACAAGATGACTTGGACAGGATTTGTGATTGGTGTAAAGAATGGCAGCTAACTCTAAATATAGATAAATGTAAATTAATGCAGATGAATAGGAAAAAGAATCCCGTAACGTTTGAATACTCCATTAGTAGTGTAGCGCTTGACACAGTCACGTCGATTAAATATTTGGGGGTAACATTGCAGAGCGATATGAAGTGGGACAAGCATGTAATGACAGTTGTGGGGGAAGGCGGATAGTCGTCTTGGGTTCATTGGTAGAATTTTGGGAAGACGTGGTTCATCTGTAAAGGAGACCGCTTATAAATCACTAATACGACTTATTCTTGAGTACTGCTCGAGCGTTTGGAATCCCTATCAGGTCGAATTGAGGGAGGACATAGAAGCAATTCAGAGGCGGGCTGCTAGATTTGTTACTGATAGGTTTGATCATCACGCGAGTGTTACGGAAATGCTTCAGAAACTCGGGTGAGTCTCTGGAGGAAGGGAGGCGCTCTTTTCGTGAATCGCTACTGAGGGAATTTGGAGAACCAGCATTTGAGGCTGACTGCAGCACAATTTTACTGCCGCCAACTTATATTTCGCGGAAAGACCACAAAGATAAGATAAGAAATATTAGGGCTCGTACAGAGGCATATAGGCAGTCATTTTTCCCTCGTTCTGTTTGGGAGTGGAACAGGGAGAGAAACTGCTAGTTGTGGTATGAGGTACCCTCCGCCACGCATCGTATGATGGATTGTGGAGTATGTACGTAGATGTAGATGTAGAAATCGAGTTCGGTTGTCCCCTGGTGGCAAGGGATGTTCCACAACAGCCTATCTGTGAGTTTCTCCCTTCGACAGTGGATGTTGATTCTCCTCCGTTATTTTAGTAATACCTTCGTACGCGTCACCGCAGCTCACAGTATCTTGTAAATTTCTTCTTTAACAGAGGTTTCCGAGCATCTCTGCGCGACTTTAGGTGTTCCTATGTCATCCGGGAGGATTCGTAGGTCAATAACGTCTTTCACGAACAGCAAGGAAAATCTTGTATTCCTTAGGCGGCTGCCTACGCATCGCTATAATCTTCACATTACTGCCTTAATGCCCTCTATTTCAGCCGCGACGAGTATCCATTCGACCCAAACGCGCTGGTAAGATATTACAATTCCGCTCCGAGCAACTCCAGCTCAACAGATGTTTTTCGCTCTACTTGCTGACGTTTTTTACGGCAGCCCGCTTTTTTTGTGAGAGATGATTCAGCTGCGCTGGCATCGAGACCTCAAGGGTTGCCAAAAATTCACAAAGAAAAAGCTCCGCAGAGACTTACAGTAAGTGCCATTGTTTCGCCCACCGATTCGATTGCCAATCTTCACAACATCATTACGACCGAATGTAGGCAGATCGGGCTCTTACATCAATAATTCGGTACATTTTATTCGTAAATTAAATGGCATAGTGGTCAAGCTGAAGGAGATTTTAGTTGTGATGTATGAGTGTTTACGTGGTTCCGCTTAGAGAGGCGTTGGAATAGCAAAATCGGCCGATATCGCAGAATTGTTTAAATATGGCGTCACGATCACACCCTTCAAATGGACGGACGGCGTGGCAGTGGGGAACCCCGAAGTACGGTGACAGCAAGTTTCTTTGTGGAACAATTCTAAGACCATTCTCCAGATCTCTCACCAAGTGAAAACGTCTGATCAATGGTGGCAGAGCAACTGGCTCGTCACAATACGCCAGTCACTGCTCTTGATGAACTGTGGTATCGTGTTGAAGCTGCATGGGCAGCTGCACCTGTACACGCCATCCAAGCTCTTTTAGACTCAATGCCCAGGCGTATCAAGGCCGTTATTACGGCCAGAGGTGGTTGTTCTGGGTGCTGATTTCTCAGGATCTATGCACCCAAATTGCGTGAAAATGTAATCACATGTCATTTCTAGTATAATATATTTGTCCAATGAATACCCATTTATCATCTGCATTTTTTCTTGGTGTAGCAATTTTAATGGCCACTAGTGTACAATCGCGGTGAAGATGTCCTGCGTAGAAACGGGTGAAACGTTGGTTTCAACAAGAAACTGATCCGACTACGGCGTAAAAACCCTAATTATTTTCATAAGGTTGTGCAACAAGTGTACTTCTTAAAAGATGTGCAGCCCGAAGAGCTCGTGAGCATAAGAGGCTAGGGCACATACAGAGGCACCACTCCTTTATCCGCCAACCCATATGGAAGGGGAGTGGGTAATGCTGGTACAAATTACTGTCCACTACAGGCTGTCCAGTGGATTGCAAGGTATGAAACTACATGTAAATGCTGTGGGAAGGCACTAAGGAGCTAGACATCCGCCTCTCAGGCTGCATGTGAGAACAAGAGCGTTCCGTTAGGCGTGGTTTACCTGCCGGTAATTCAGTGTGAAGGTCGAGGTGCGTGCCGCTGCGGCACCAGCTCAGGTCTCGGCACATGCGGCTCTCACGAGCGCCGGGAGCCGCCCTGCACGACATTCGCCTCATGTGAGCCAACGCCCCGCGCAACATGGCAGTTCCTCCTTCATGCGGCGGTACGCGAGTTAACAGATCTCTCTGTGCCGTACCGTTATTCATTGGAGCATACAATCAGAGATCACCGGCTTTCATCTCCTTGAAAATCTGCAATGTCAAAGTGCCACTGCATGATGTGATGGCTTGGAAGTAAAGATATGTGAACTAAAGAAAGTGCGCTTGTGGTTAAAAATTCAGAAGGCTCAGTGATTAACGGAGTGTCAAAATTGCATGGGATGCGAGGGTAGCCGAGAGATAATATACGGATAATGATGGTACGTAGGTACAGAGTTACCGTGTAGTTACACTACTGGCCATTAAAATTGCTACGCCAAGAAGAAATGCAGATAATAAACGGGTATTTATTGGACAAATATATTATACTACAGCTGACTTGTGATTATATTTTCACGCAATTTGGGTGCATAGATCCTGAGAAATCAGTACCCAGAACAACCACCTCTGGCCGTATTAACGGCCTTGATACGCTTGGGCATTGAGTCAAACAGAGCTTGGATGGCGTGTACAGGCACAGCTGCCCTTGCAGCTTCAACATGATACCATAGTTCATCAAGAGCAGTGACTGGCGTATTGTGACGAGCCAGTTGTTCGGCCACCATTGACCAGACGTTTTCCATTGGTGAGAGATCTGGAGAATGTGCTGGCCAGGGCAGCAGTAGAACATTTTCTGTATCCAGAAAGACTCGTATAGGACCTGAAACATGCGGTCGTGCATTATCCTGCTGAAATGTAGGGTTTCGCAGGGATCGAATGAAGGGTAGAGCCACGGGACGTAACACTTTTGAAATGTAACGTCCACTTGCCGTCAATGCGAACAAGTGGTGACCGAGACGTGTAGCCAATGGCACCCCATACCATCACGCCGGGTGATGGGCCAGTATGGCGATGACGAATACACGCTTCCAATGTGCGGTCACCGCGATGTCTTGGGCGAGGACACCTTCCTGGGCCCATTTTCCACCATGCACTATGCAGTGTCGCTTTCTGCGCCGACGATGACCATGGTCTTCTTAGAACTTCATATCCAGCATGGTAGCCAGTCCCACGTACCCTGTTGGTTGTAGCCCCATGACAACACAGCGATCGCTCTGCTGATGCCTGCGCCATTTACTCTCCACGTATGCTATAGAGTAGATGCCTGCATCCCTGTGGCATCAGGACTCCCGGTAATGGCCATTCTGCCAGATGGCTCTTGCTGAGGCTGGGTAGCGCCCATGGGGAGGGCCCCTGGTCAGAGTGGGTGGCATCAGGGCGGATGACACGCCATAAAGGGTAGTACATCATCTCTTGCTGTTGGTCTGCCGCCAGCAGTCTAACTTCAATGCTAAGAAATTGACCCCAAATCGTTCCGCTCCCTGGCCATACCATGGGAGGAACACCAGGCTAAGGACGGCAGTGAAACTTATTTGCCTCAGTACCTCGTATGTATGAGAGCCTTTCACGTCCATGAAGCCTCAGTTTTTGTGGAGCATTTGGAGGACAAGTTTGGGAAGGTGGAGGGCTTGTCCAAAATGCGCTCTGGGTCAGTCTTGATAAAAACAGCATCCTCTGCCCAGTCACAGAAATTACTCACTTGCGACAAATTGAGGGATGTTGCTGTTACCATCACGCCCCATAAGAGTATAAATATGTCCAGGGTATTATATTCCACAGGGACCTTCTTTTGCAGCCTGACGACGAGCTGCACGCCAATTTAAAGCGGCGAGGTTTTCATTTCGTCTGGCGCGTCCATCTGGGTCTGAGGGACAATCAGGTTGCCACCAGTGCCTTCATATTGGCCTTCGAGGGTGACACATTGCCCGAGAAGATCAAGGTGATGGTCTACCACTGTGACGTCAAGCGATATATGCCTCCCCCAACGTCGTGCTTTAAGTGCTGGAAGTTCGGCCATATGTCTTCCCGCTGTACCTCCAGCGTCACATGTCGAGATTGTGGACGTCCATCACATCCCAATACCCCATGTGCCCCGTCTCCCATCTGTGTCAACTGCGAAAAGCATCATTTACCTTGCTCGCCACACTGCAGGATTTTACAGAAAGAGAGGAAAATCATGGAATATAAGACCCTGGATCAACTGACCTACACTGAGGCTAAGAGGAAATTTGAGCACCTACATATTGTGGCTATAAGCTCCTCTTACGCCACCACTACGAGAACAGTTGTCGCCCCGTCACTTCCTTCCATTCCTGTCGCCTCTCAGAAGCATAAGACTACATCTGAACCCTTCATGGTGGGGGCACTTCCCTCCTTCTTGCTCCCGCACCACCCACTTCGGAAGCAACCCCCCTCCCCCAACCATCATGGATATCAATCCCCACTTCTGAGGTGGAGAAGCGTATGTCTTCTTTGGCTCCTCTTGCTAGGAAGTGGTCCATTGGGTCACTCCCTTCCCAGGTTTCTGTTACTGGGAAAGATGACACCCACCAGTCGCTGAAGAGCACAAAAGCAGCTGATCGTAGGGCTTCATGCTCATCCTCAGTTCCAGAGACTGAATCACTGAAGTCCTTCCAGCCAGGGAAACCCAGGGAGCAGAGAGAGAAATCCAAAAAGAAGGTCCCCAAAACCAAGGGAATGGCGGTGGCACCCACACCACCGCTACCTACAAGCTCTGCATCTGCAGATGAGGTGGAGATTCTGGCAGCCGCAGAGGACCTAGATTTCGCCAGATCCTCAGATACAACGCATATAAACTGCTCAAGCAAAACGTCGGAGGCAGCAGGTGACCCTGACGCATAAACCGCCTCATTGAAGTTTCCATGCCTTCGGCGTCATCCTCCAGTGGAATTGTGGTGGTTTCTTCCACCGCCTGCCTGTGCTACGGCAACTGTTAAGCTTTACATCTGCTTTCTGCATTGCCCTCCAGGAAACTTGGTTCCCAGCAATGCGGACCCCTGCCCTCCGCAGATATTAGGGATACTATAGGAACTGTAACGACCATAATCGAGTGTCAGGTGGAGTTTGCGTTTATATCCTAAACTCAGTCTGTAGTGAAACTGTGCCCCTTCAAACCCCACTTGAAGCTGTTGCTGTCAGAATAAGGACGACACTGTCTGCAATGTATATCTTCCTCCAAATGGTGCAGTATCCCTGAATGTATTAACTGCACTGATTGACCAACTCCCTAAACCTTTCCTACTTTTGGGAGATTATAATGCCCTTAACCCCTTGTGGGGTGTCATTGTGCTTACTGGCCCAAGCACAGATGTCGAAACTTTACTGTCTCAGTTCGACCTCTGCCTCTTAAATACTGGGGTCTCCACATATTTATGTGTAGCTCACGGTAGTTACTCGGTCATTGATTTATCAATTTGCAGCCCAGAACTTCTCCCATCTATCCACTGGAGAGCACATGACGATCTATGTAATAGTGACCACTTCCCCATCTTCCTCTCACTGCCCCGGCGTCAGGCCCATGGACGTCTGCCCAGATGGGCTTTAAAGAAGGTAGACTGGGAAACTTTCACCTCTGCTGTCACCGTTGAATCTCTCCCACACGGGAACATCGATGTGATGGTTGAGCAGGTGACTACAACAATCGTTTCTGTGTCAGGAAACACGATCCCTCGCTCTTTAGGGTGTCCCCGGCGAAAGGCAGTCCCTTGTTGGTCACTGGAAGTCGCTGAAGCAAGGTAAGGAGCGTTGGTGAGCTCTATAGTGGCATGAGCGGCACCCTTCCCTAGAGCACCTCATTGCCTTTATACGGCTCCATGCCCGCGTTTGCCAACTCATCAAACGAGGGAAGCAGGAGTGTTGGGAGAGATACGTCTCGACCATTGAGTGCCATACATCACTTTCCCAAGTCTGGACAAACATCAAACTTGTTTTCGGGTACCAGTCCCCAACAGGTATTCCCAGTGTTAACATAAACAGCGTGTTATCTACCAACGCAAACGCGATTGCCGAGCCCTTTGCTGAGCACTATGCTCGAGCCTCTGCGGCGGAGAATTACCCCCCCCCCCCCCCCAGCCTTTCGCACTCTCAAATGGCGGCTGGAAGGGAAAGTCCTCTCGTTCACTACACGCCACAGTGAATCCCATAACGCCCCATTTACAAAGTGGGAGCTCCTCAGTACTTTTGCATATTGCCCCAACACAGCTCCTGGGCCAGATTGGATCCACAGTCAGATGATTAAACATCTCTCATCTGACTACAAGCGACATCTCCTCGTGATCTTCAACCGGATCTGATGCGATGGCGTCTTTCCATCGCAATGGCTGGAGAGCACCATCATTCCAGTGCTCAAACCTGGTAAAAACCCTATTGATGTGGATAGCTATAGGCCCATCAGCCTCAACAACATTGTTTGTAAGCTGCTGGAACGTATGGTGTGTCGGCAGTTGAGTTGGGTCCTAGAGTCACGTGGCCTACTAGCTCCATGTCAGGGCGGCTTCCGCCAGTGTTGCTCTACCACTGATAATCATGTGTCCCTCGAGTCTGCCATCGGAACAGCCTTTTCCAGACGCCAGCACCTGGTTGCCGCCTTTTTTTTATTTATAAAAAGCGTATGACACGACCTGGCAACATCATATCCTTGCCACATTGTATGAGTAGTGTCTCCAAGGCCTGCTCCCGATTTTTATGCAAAATTTCCTGTCGCTTCGTACTTTCAGTGTCCAAGTTGGTGCCTCCCATAGTTCCCCCCATATCCAGGAGAATAGGGTCCCGCAGGGCCCTGTTTTGAGTGTCTCTCTATTTCTATTGGCCATTAACGGTCTAGCAGTAGCTGTAGGGCCGTCCGTCTCACCTTCTCTGTATGTAGACGACTTCTGCATTTTGTACTGCTCCACCAGTACTGATATTGCTGAGTGGCGCCTACAGGGAGCTATCTACAAGGCGGAGTCGTAGGCTCTAGCCCACGGTTTCCAGCTTTCGGCTGCAAAGTCGTATGTTACGCACTTCTGTCGGCGTCGTACCGGTCATCCAGAATCAGAACATTACCTTAATGACGATCCACTAACTGTAGTGGAGACATATCGATTCTTAGGACTGGTTTTCGACGCCCGATTGACTTGACTTCCTCACCTTCGTCAGATAAAGTGTAAGTGCTGGCAGCACCTCTGTGCCCTCCACTGCCTAAGCAACACCGACTGGGGTGCAGATCGCTTTACGCTGCTGCAGCTCTACAGCGCTCTTGTGCTATCCCGCCTTGACTACGGGAGTTTGGTTTATTGTTCGACGGTGCCCTCAGTGTTGCATATACTCGACCCAGTGCTCCACTGTGGCGTTCGTCTAGCGACAAGAGCTTTTAGGACGAGTCTAGTGACCAGCGTCCTTGTGGAGGCTGCAGTCCTGCCATTGCAGGTTAGGCGTGCACAACTGCTGGCCAGTTACGTTGCACACGTTCTCAGTTCTCCTGCGCATCCAAATCACCGTCTTCTTTTCCCACCCACGGCGGTTCATCTCCAGCATCGGCGGCCCAGGTCAGGTCTTCCAATTGCAGTTAGTGTCCGATCCCCTCTTTCTGAACTGGAGTCCTTGCCTTGAGGTTCATTCACGTACACCTCCATGGTGTACATCTAGGCCGTGGCTTCGCCTGGACCTTTCAAATGGCCCTAAGGACTCATTTAACGCAGCGGCTCTCTGCTGCTACTTCCTCTTGATACTTGACATGTACTGAGGCCACGAAGTGGTTTACACCGACGGCTTGATGGCTGATGGTCACGTCAGCTTCGCGTATGTCCATGCAGGACATACTGAATAGCTTTCCTTGCCTGATGGCTGCAGTGTTTTCACTGCCGAGCTGGTGACTATATCTCGTGCTCTTGAGCACATCTGTTCATGCCCTGGGGAGTCGTTTCTTCTGTGTATTGACTCATTGAGCAGCCTACAAGCTATCGACCAGTGCTACTCTCGTCATCCTTTGGTAGCGACCATCCAGGAGTCCATCTATGCCCTGGAACAGTCTGATCGTTACATTGTGTTTGTCTGGACCCCTGGTCACGTACGAATCCCAGACAACGAACTTGCCAACAGGCTGGCCAAACAGGCTACGCGGAAACCGCTTATGGAGATCGGCTTCTCTGCAACCGACCTGCGTTCAGTACTACGCCACAAGGTTTCGCAGCTTTGGGAGACGAAATGGCATAACCTCAGCACGCACAACAAACTGCGTGCCATTAAGGAGACTAAGAATGTGTGGCAGTCCTCCATGCGGGCCTCTCGCAGAGACTCTGTGGTTCTCTGTTGGTTCCGCATTGGTCACGCTTGGGTGACACACAGCTACATCCTGCGCCGCGATGACCCACCTCAGTGTCGGTGTGGCGCCCGGCTGACAGTGGCCCATGTCTTGGTGAGCTGCCCTTTGGCTGCCCTGAGACGGACTCTTCAGTTACCGGACTCGTTGCCTTTAATTTTAGCTAACAATGCCTCATCGGCTAATTTAATTTTACGTTTTACGTTACGATATACCATAATATCCCTCATTGTTATGATCTCTTTTATCGTCAACAACTACAGTTCCAACATCGCCATCTCTGTCGTCATGTTTTCTATTTTTACATAAGCTTATTCTTCAGCCCTTAAGTAGCCAAAGTTCTCAGTTTAATGGCATGTCACTGTATTAACGGATCTGAAAGTTCATTTCAGTTCAAAAATCTGTGTCAGCGATAACGTATTCTGGAGACCTGCTCTTTCCACCAGATTTCGTACCATCCTCAGTCAGCAGACATGGAATACCTAGCGCTCTGTCAGTTATAAACAACTATGCTGATACCATGCAGTAAGTGGGACCATTCATAAACAGAAGCTGCCTACAAACATACTAAACGACGTCAGATTGTTATGTTATTCTCATTGTTACTTCTTAATATAACTGCAGCAGTGTAAAACAAGGCTTCATGTTCTGACCCTGATGAGTTAATTGGGAGCGACCGATCGCCGTGACATCCTCTGTCAATCGGTTTCGTTAGATGCTATATGGATGGTGGTAGGTTTATCACATCGCTCTCCCGGCTGCTGTCGGCTTTCTTGACCGTAGAGCCGCGACATCCCTCACTCATGTACCTCCTCAGTCGGCATCACGCGACTGAGTGCTCCCCGTTCCAGTCCTCCCATAAAGGCAAAATCCCTGCCACTACTGGGAATAGAACCCGTGTCCTCCGCATAACAGCCATACTCGCTGAACACTCACGTACGGAGAGGGCCGATATAACTACAGTCTGGAGAAATGATGTGCGACTCACATGGCGAATCAGTCTCCCCGACAGTCACTCGCCGCAGATATAATCGTAACTATGACTTCTTGACGCTGAAGGAAACAGAGCTATGATAAAATGAAAATTTCACGTGACAATCTGACCGATTTTTGTAAAGATCTTACTCGGCAAAAACAAGTAGAATCGCTGCGTTGAACTTACCGTCACATTCAGGAAAGACTACAACTGATTCTCAGAATTTCTTTGTGTTTGACAGCGACGAATTTCGTAGAGGTTTACTAAAACTGGTTATTGTTCCAGGAAACGTCGATGCTGGATGCAACATGGTTGAAGAAGGACGGCATGTAGCTTACCGTGATATAGACATAACCTCAATAACATCGAAGACTTTAAATCACCCGATACTGTATGAGCATTTAGCTACGTAAAAGATCTGTTCCCAATGGATTCTCTGAATTTGACTGAAGCACAAAAACAGGTGAGTACGAACTACACTGCCTGATCAAAAGTATCTTCCTCCTACTGATGGATACTGGCATGAGGCATGTCCTCTCTTTGCCTTTATGGCAATTTGTTGGGGACACTTTTGATAAGGTGTCTGAATGTCTGGATTAGAATGGCGCATATTCTTTCTCAAGAGCAGAAGAAGAAGGAAGTGATGTACTCTGCGATCTGGA
Source organism: Schistocerca serialis cubense (assembly GCF_023864345.2). Lineage (NCBI taxonomy): Eukaryota > Metazoa > Arthropoda > Insecta > Orthoptera > Acrididae > Schistocerca > Schistocerca serialis. Next base: position 372,663,793 of record NC_064643.1, on the reverse strand, counting down.
GCGAAGGGGACATTATAACTCATCCAGAAGGTGCTCCACTAGGTTGGGATGGGTGTCCGGAAAGAACAATGCATTTCAAGAATGTTAGTGTCCCCAAAACATTGCCACACAGATGCTCGTTTATGACATGGTATGTTGTCATGCTCATACAACTGTCGTCTCCGAACTGTTCCTCTACTGTACCTAGTACACAATATTGTAAAATGTCTTCAGGTCGTACGGCTTTTAGTGTTTAATTAAGAGCAATAAACGGACTACACACTAGCCTAACCATAACATCATATCCTCTATACTTTACTGTTGTCAATACACATGATGGCAGGTAATGTTCTAAAGGAATTTGGCAAACCCAATCATTTCCAAGAGACTGGCAGAGGGTATAGCGTAGTTTATGACTGCAAATCACTCGTTTCCAGGCATCCACTGTCCAGTGGCGTCCATTTACACCACATCAAGCGTCGCTCAGCATTGACTACTGAAAAATGAGGCTGAAACTTCTTAATATGATTTTACTTAGACTGAAACAACTGGGAAGCTGAAACTTCTTAATTTAATTCTGAAACTGCTGAGTGAACCTGAAGTACTGCCTCTTTGCTTGTCTTTATCATTTCATATCTGACCTACAGATCTATTCCTGACAAATACAACTGAAACGCAATCTGACTGGTCAAATAATTAACACAAAAGAATGGCCCTGAATTAGAAGAAATCCTAACAATAACCTATACATTTCATAAGACACTTACCTCACAGAAAATCTTCATTACACGAACTACAGCGATACAGCAAGCACCAATACAGCCAGATAAATAAAAGATTCTAACAACTGTAGGCTGTAACTACTAATAGGCATGTGGTTATCAATGGAAAGATTTTGTTGCGGAGCAAACAATGTATTTAGCAAAATTTACCTTAATAATGTGACATCCAGTTCAAAAAAAATTATGTAATCGTCCATGACATCCAGTTCCAAAAAATTATATAGTCGCCAATAATTTTAAATCTCTATGACGGACACGTCCAGACCGTCCGCTCGCGTTAACAGTCCAGACCTCTAACCTCTATCTCTGCTAGCTACGAGCTTCCAACCTCCGTCACTGCTGGCTATTCACCTCCAACTGCGAGTCCGACCAGCCACACAGTCTCTTACAGAGGGCGCACAGCGCTGTCAGAGTTATTAATGCAGTCTATCGCGCTGCCAACATACAGACACATAAACAGCTTACTTACAAGGCTTATGAGGAGTTGCTCGACCACTGTGCCTCATTGTTTGTAACATCGCATGCACAGTAATTGTGATAGCTGGACTGCTGGTAGCAGTTTGGAACTCAAGAGTTATTTGGTATGCTGATAGGTTACAACCTTCCTTAGCAATGGTCGACGGTTCCCATCTGACAGTATACGAGGTCTGCCCAGTCTTAGTTTAGACGATATTGTTCCTTCACTTTTTCACTTCACAATCACATCATCAACAATCGACTTGTTCAGCTTTAGAAGGGTTGAAACATCCCTGATGGATATGTTGCTCAAGGGACATCCATCGACTGCTCCACTTCCGAAGTCACTGAGTTCTACTGACAACATAATACTCCCTACTTCATTTTATCCTGTCGGGTCCGCTTCTAGTGACATCTGCTGGTCAGTTTTGCGTTATATAGGGGTGTCCCGGTACTTTTGACCGGAGTCGCGTTGGAAAATGCTCAAAATATTCGACGGAGAAAATGCGAAACCTACATACAAAATCGCAACAGACGACGAAACTTAGATATTTTCGTACATGCGGGAAAGTAATGAGTAATCAACTCTTTGTGTGTTCCAAGGTGAATCGAAATCAACAAAAGCGATTTCTTTGCGAAGCAGTCCTAAAAAAATGACGCTCCTTTCTTTCGTTACACCGGCCATGTAGTGACCACTGCTTTTGAGAATCAAAGAACAGCTAATGCTCATTCGCGTACAACAGTATGTTGCCAGAAGTAATCGATGAAAACTAACGAAAACAGTCGGAGGCGTCACTTCATTCTTCAATATGACAACGTGTTACACAACACGTCAGTCGATGGATTATTATCTGACGGAGAAGAACATCAGGTTGATTTATCGCCAAATGACTTCGTTTTGATCACTTAAGACAAACAGAAGACGCATGGGCCACTATTTCTGAAACGCCTGCTAAACCCGCTGGGCAGAACAGGTGATTAGGACTGTGGAAAGGGCCAAATAACGTTTCACCTTAAAATCGTAATTTATTGTAATTTAATAACACATTTACAACCAAAACGTCACATAGCCGAACCTTTACAACTACGAGTTTCAAAATGCAATTCATTCACGGCTGAAGGCCTCCAAACAAGAAATCTTAAAAGACAACAAGATAAAATGCAGTTAAAATTGCAAATAAAATAATTAAAATATATGTATATGACAGCTAGGCTGATAGCCTCAAGAAAAAAGGGGATAGACAAACATAAACAAGATGCAATACAAACGGCTGAAGGCACACAATAAAATTTTCAACAGTTTTAATCTGCCAGGAAGTTTCATATCAGCACACACTCCGCTGCAGAGTGAAAACCTCATTCTGGATTTTAAAATAAATTACCATAACCTTTCAAAGGCAGAAGGCCGCAATGTTGAAGGTTGAAAGGTAATTTTGAAAATAAGGTTCCAAGGCTGAAAGCCTACAATTAATTTTCCAAAATTTTTAAGAAAATATAACCATAAGCCTTAAGTTTTAAGTAGCTGAAACCAGACTAATAGAAAAGACAAAACATTCCAATAACCTTTCAGAAGATATCCACTTGCCGGAATTCAAACTTACTTACATAAAACACAGCAAAACCAAGAATTTTTCTTTTATCATCGACTGTGATAGATTATAAACAGACAATTAAACACCGATGAGAAAGACAGCAAAGACAACAGCACTCAGAAGCCTCCAGGGGTTCGGTGTGCCCTCATTCACTTAGGTGAGACAGGTGGTGAGCCCAACTACACTTGATCCGTCGGAAACCAGCCAAGGGACAGCCACGGACCGACCGACGAACGTTTGCCCGCCACCAATCGGTACATGAGAATTCAAACACAAAATGTTACGGGCGTGATTATCCACAATCAAATTTGTATATGTATTAAGCTGTCAAAACTACACACGGTGTTGGACAGCGACAACAGGTGAGAAAAGGACACTGCCTGAAATTACGGTAGTGGCCAGGGCAGGTAACTGGAACACTAACGGCCATAAGGCAGATAAATCTGCTGGTGCACTTGCATTGTAGTCAACCAATATCGTTAATTCCACCGCATGGCGGCTACATTTCAGCTGTACAAACACTCGGTGTTGCTCACAGGAAAACCTCCCCAACAGCGAACCATCGAAATGAACCACACAACATGAATGGACGTGGCTTGGGTACTTGAAACCACTACTCAACTTTGACGTCCTGGGTCGGTGAACCACGAAGAACCACGAAGTTCGTAGCGATCGGACAGCTCCACACACACTCCGACACTGCGCAGGGTCCCAGCGGACCCAGCCAACTGCACCGTGCGGAGATAACTTTCCTCATCCGCAGCAATCGACCGACTTCTCTCATAATGCCGACAACCTCTAAAAGAGTCGTCAGTGGAAATCACGCCAACTACACACACAACCTGACAAACACTTGCACGAAGACCTGAACGATACCAAACAATAACCAAGCACGCACGAAGACAAATCGGGAGTCGATGCACACACACACAACCGACTCATGAACGATCGGCGAGCCAAGACGCGTCGTCCGGTAGGACGACCGACCGACGGTCCACCTAGAGTCCTAGACCGTGGCCCGGCTAAAGTGATGCGTGGCGGCAATAGTCGGGCGATCCATGTCGACGCAGACCTCACTGCTGCTCTAACCCGACTGCACTAATGCCGCATTGCAACTCCCCGACTGGCAGGTCCGGACTGCGCTCCAGACCCGTTCCGACTGACTGGCAGACCCGAAATCTCAACCCGAAGTGGCTTACAACAGACAACCACCGGGAAGTCATAGTAGTCGAGCAAAGATACTGCGAAAGGGGATATATCGATCGCGCTCCTAGCGCCGGTCACGATCAGGCAAAGCAGCATCTCAGTGACATTAGTAATTTAAATTAACGTAGTGAGGTGGAAGTACGTTAAAAACAGGGTGTAAAATACATTGTGGCAGGGACACGATCCACGTACGGCTCAATTTCTGTCACCTCAAGAAGATTCCAGAACGAATCTTTCACTCTGCAGCGGAATGTACGCTATTTCAAACTTCCTTTGCAGATTAAAACTGTGTGCTGGACCAAGATTCGAACCCGGAAACTGGCGAGGTGTCGTACACTGTAGGCTTCTTTCACAACAATGTACCTTCATATAATTGTGTAAAATTGGAAGTTGTTTCATGTGTATGCTGTTCTGCAGCCTCAACAAACTGTATGAAATGCATACTGCAGTAACAATATTCTATCGGAGTAACTTTTCTTGTATTTTTATATTTTATTCAGCGCTATGGGCTCATACGCAAGCAGTATGTTGTCTTTTGACGTATCAGAAATAGTCACAAGTATACGTTTCTGTGTTGACATGGTAATGAAGGTTCTCAGATAATAACTGAAGCCCTGACGAAGAAGCTGTGCTTGAAAATATACATTGGCGAAGCAGAAAAAAACGCTTTTTAAGGGACAGTAGACGGATTCTGTTGCTAAGTCTTCCGCGGAAATTATATAAGTAAGATAATGAGATCCTGGAAGGAAACTTCGAAAGGAGGAGTAGAAGGAATCTGTTTTAGTCCAAAGAGGCAGGGTTTGAAGGTGGAGTGCCTAGCTTTGGCTTGGCTTTGTTAGCCAACGAGTAAGTAGAAGCTCCAGTAATGCTCGAAGAGTTTACAATATAGCAGAAAAGCTGGAGTCTTGATGGCCTACCAAAAAAAAAAGTCTGAATACAAGGTATGGAAAAATCAAGAGAACAGGTAAATTCAAGTAGTTTGGTGAATGGATCCAACCGAATGAGCTTGATAAAGAAGTAAATAAATGACGAGCCAGAAAGACGGAACTGGCGTACAGGTTGGTACATAATAAATATAACAAAAGAACAATTTCCTAAAACGCAGGGTAGCAACCTGAAGTACTTTACAGTTCAGAGTACCTGGTACTGAGTAAAAAAGAAGAAATAGAAGAACTAGAGAAGAAAAAATTTAAAATCTTCTGATCATAAAAAAGAAACAATGGTACATGGAGAAAGAGGAAACGGGTGGAGTAGATCATAGGTATTACACGCAAGAGAAGACTGAAGGTTAACGGACACCTCTCCAGAATGATCAAATGCAGATTGACAAAGAAAATCTTCATTTACATCACCAAACTAAAGGCGACCACAAAATGTGTTGGGAGTAAATAAGAAAGGACATGCAGGAAGCTGGCATCAATCAGAAAGAGATCTAGGGTAAAGAGACATTTCGACTGAAGATTGAAAACTTCGAATGGTTCCAAGAAAAGCAAAGTACAGGGGTCAAGATCTTCTGGACAGAGGAAAGCAGGAGGAACCTCAACGAAAGAATGAGGAGATTTAGGGACGTGACCAAAAGGCTGACCAGCAAATCAAGGTTCCCGGGGACCACAGAAGGCCGAAGTCAAAAACAAAAATAAATAACTGAGTTAATTGACCAAGGATTATTCTCATTTTCAAGTTCAGAGAAAGTTAAATTTCAGTATGATGTCTGTGTGTTTTGTTCTGACTTTCCCAGCAGGCATCTACTTTAAGTTCGCATTACATTCGGAAAAAACGAAAACTTAACATCTTTGAAAAGCAGACGATAATGATATAGGTTAGCATTATTTCAGATCTATTCAAAGGTACTGTGCCTCAAAATTGTTATGCCTTTCGTGGCCACTTGTTGACAAACTGCATATTGGCTTCTGTCTCGGGTTCTTCGGCCGACGTTCATCTGATGATTTTACTGACGTTTCGCCAGTACGAGTAAAGTCAAAGCTTCACCCAGTGCGATTCTCCTCTTGCTATCTGCGATGGTCGTTCGCTGCAGTACGGGAAGCCAGGATCCGTTTACCTTAAGGCTTTCCTCTTTCTTATTGAAGCTGTTCGCGTGTTTTTATACTTCTACAGCTTCTGTGAACAAGCGGGCGTGATAGTGCTTCTCTACAGCCAGAACTTCCGTGTCGGCAAATTTGATTACGTGGTCGGTCTCATTCAGTGCGTGCTCTGCCACGGCCGATTTCTCCACCTGCCGTAACTTGCAATGTCGCTTATATTCTTTCATCCTGGTGTTGATTGATCGTCTAGTCATTCCGACATAAACTTTTCCGCATGTACATGGTATACGGTATATTCCCGACATTGCAAGTGGGTCCCTTTTCTCCTTTGCCGATCTAAGACACTCTTTGATCTTCTTTGTCGGTTTGAAAATCGTCTTTACGTCGTGTTTGCGCAAGTATACGGTCGATTCTGTCCGTCACTCTGGGAATGTATGGCAGAAAGGCCGTACCCGACATTTCTTTTTCTGATTCCTTACTTCGCTGAGTGTTTGGCTCTGTTGCACTTCTAATATAACTTGTGGAGTACCCATTGCTCCTCAGAACTCTTTCCAGGTGTTGCATTTCGCGTCTGAGGTGCTGCGGCTCACATATTCGTCCTGCTCGCGTTACGAGCGTATTAATCAGGCCTCTTTTATGGCTCGGATGGGGATTTGATAGTTTGAGCAGGTATCGGTCCGTGTTTTTCGGTTTTCTATACATGTTGTGTCACAGGTTTTCGCCCTCCCTTGTGACCAGCACATCTAGAAATGGCAGTTTTTTGTCCTTTTCTACTTCTACGGTAAATTTTATGTTGGCATGGCGGCTGTTCAAGTGCCTTAGGAAGTCACCGAGCTGTTCTTCACAATGGCTCCACCCAACGAAAGTATCATCGACGTATCTGTACCACACCCTAGGTTTGCAAGTCGACAAGTCCAGTGCCTGTGCTTCGAAATGTACCATGAAGAAGTTGGCCACCACTGGACTAAGAGGACTACCCATGGCGACGCCTTCCAACTGTTCGTAGAAATTGCCATTCCACGTGAAATAGCTCGTGGTGAGACATGCATGGAAGAGCTTTGTGATGTCTTGCGGGAAAATGGAACCGATGTGCTCCAGAGCGTCACTGGGTGGCACTTTCGTAAACAAAGAAACAACATCAAAGCTGACCAGGATGCCGTTTGGTGCAAGTTTCAGTTTCTTCTCAGGGCGCTGATGACCTCGATGTTGAGCGCCCATAAGCCCCCAACACACACACACAGTTTCTTCAGCTTCTCAATGAAATGTCCTGAGTCCTTTATGTATGTGTCGGTCTTCCCCACGTGCGGCTGGAGCAGATAGACCAAGTGTTTTGCCAGTTTATAAGTCGGTGAGCCAGGAGCGTTAACGATCGGTCTCAGTGGAACGTTGTTCTTATGGATCTTGGGTAATCCATACAGCCGAGATGGTAGGGCTTCTATGTTGCGCAGGTTTCTCTGTATGTCCACCGGTAGAGAAGACGCCTTGATTAACCCATTCGTATTACATGTGATACGCTGCATCGGATCTGCGCTTAGTTTTTGGTACGTCGCCGGATCTAATAGGTCTCGCATCTTTTGCTCATAATCTTCGGTCTTCATTACGACCGACGCATTCCCCGTATCTGTAGGCAGTACCAATACACTCTTGTCGGGGTTGTACCTCTTCTTTCTTCAGGTTGCAAGCTGGTTGTTTTGCTCGGCGCAGTATCGTGGCTGTTTCAGTGCGTATTTCCGCTGCCCTTTCACAAGGAAGGGACAAGCAGAAATTCACAGATGAAAGGTAGGGTTCCGAGTTTAAGTCCTTCTTCGGTACACAGTTCTAATCTGCCACGAAATTTCACTTCAAGAAGCTGCTGTTATTCTTACTAAACCAAATTTCTAATGTACCATCATCAGACTGGAAAAATTTGTATCTAATATTGGTTCGAACGCATGAAAATGTGCATATATTTCGAAGGCGAATATTTTGAGAAACAATAAAAGATTTATAAAGAAAAAATATCCTTTCATTAGTTTTGTAAACAAAGTACGTTAAACGTAGTAGGCAGAAGTTTTGTACCGATGCTGAAGCCATTTAGTGGTGAAACGTTCGACTGATTGGCTTCGATCTCGGTGCGACGCCTTTGGAGCGTATTTTCGAGGCGTTGCAGTTTTGGTCGAGTGGTATATTCAGAGCGCAAGTGACCCCACGCGTAGCATCACCTTACCGCGCGCGACCTTGATGTGCCCTCTCCGGCGTCCCACGCTGCTGTAAAGGAGGCTGCCCGTCCGGTGACGGGCTGCTGACGTCGCAGCTGTGACATCATACCCATTCGCAGCGTCCACCACAAGCAGCCTGACGTTATGCCTGCGACGTAACAGAGCACGTCACTTTATGAGGACATCACTCCCCAGACGTACCGTATATGACCTGCAGGGACGCCGTCTAAACACACACCTCACCGTAACTCTGCTCCGAACTCACTGTTTCCACCAGGTCTATCAGTGTTTAATTTCTCTGTAACAGTATGGCGATCAAACTCGTTTAAGCCATCTGAATCACTGGTAGAAGCAGACGGACCTGTAAATAGAATTTTTTTGTACTGAAACTGTTTTCTTTCTGAAAGCGAAGTTAGAAAACTTAGAAAAACACAAAAGAAACGAACTGCGATTATGTCATACATCTGACGCACAATTTATGCAATTTTGGTTGCCCGACTCGTATTTGGAATGAACCAGGTTTAGAAGCTGGCTCGAATATTCTGCTTTATTATCTTTGTTCACATGAGTCTGTTCCGAAAGCTACCCAATAGAGAGTACATTCATTTATTTACTGCCAGAAGAATATCTTTAAAAATGCAGTTATCTCTAGAGTATAGTGTTTAGTTTTGGTTAATGCGACTGCTAAATATTTTAGAAGGAATATAAATGTGTGACGAAACATCCTGGCATTATTTTGAACGAAAAGACAGACCTAAAAAACAAAAAATGTTATTCGAAAATTTCACCAATATTCTTGTAAACGTTTTGTGTTATTTTCTTAAATATTCCAGCGCAATAGAAAATTTAGAATTGAAATTATGTAATCTATGATACAAACAACTCAGTCATTATCTGTGGATGTAAAGCACATCGCTGTTGTCTATGTTTACGTGGGGCTTCCAAAATCTGATTTCTAAACCGATTTCACAATAGCGTTTCTGGCTGGTCATGTAAACACTCCAAAATCGATTCTGGAAATCGTTCCTAGTTGCCGGTTTTCTACTTCCACAGTCGAGTTTAGTTACCATGTAAACGGAAAACCGTTTCTGAAACGTTCTTGGGTTTCCAGATTACTTCTTTTTCTCGAAATTTCGAATAATATAGCTGGACTGACTAATTGGTGCAGTGAAGGAGATTCAGAAATATTAGACTGAGCCCAGAACTGCCTACATTGATTGTATGACAATCATACAATGTCCAAATCTATATGCTAATTAAAATTTTCATATAATTAGATAATTTTCGGCCTATGCTAAGAAAGCAATATGTAGAAGGCAAGCTCAATTGTATGAAAAAAAAATTACTCATAGTAATTTACACAATACTCCATACACCAAAGACAACTGTATTTTGAAACCCAAATTCGCCACATGTCGCTGACGATGGGAGTGTGCCTTCGATGCTAATCGAACAATAAATAAACGAGTCAGCTTACGTCAGTATACACAGACGTTCAACACTGTATCTGCAAACCGCGCGGGGTTGCCGCTTCCTCCCTCGGGCATGGGTGTGTGTGTTTGTCCTTAGGATAATTTAGGTTAAGTAGTGTGTAAGCTTAGGGACTGATGACCTTAACAGTTAAGTCCCATAAGATTTCACACACACAATATTTGCCTCCTTTGATATTGTCCAGCATTTGATATTTTCTTTTTCCTCTTCCCCTTTCTCTCTCCACCATTCCATCTATTCCTTCCTTCAAAAAACAGTCTCTCCTCAAACAATGACCAATCCAGTTCCGTTTTCTCTTTCTGATGACTTTCATCATGTTTCTTTCTTCTCCAACTCTTCTTAAAACTTCTTCATTCTTTACTCGGTCTTCCCATTTCACTTTTTCCATTCTTCTCCATATCTACATCTCTAGTGCCTCCGATCTTCTTTCATCTTCCTTCCTCAATGTCCAGGTCTCCGCACCATGCAGTGCAATGCTCCAGATGTAACATTTCGAAAGTCTTTGTCTCGGATCTTTGTGTAGTGGTCCGCAAAGTAATTTCTGTTTCCTCTTGAATCCTTCTTTTACCATTGCAATTCTTTTCAAAATTTCTGCTGAGCAATACATATAATCCATTATTACATTTCCCAAGTAATTGAAGTTATTCAATTGCTCTATTTCCTGTCCCCCTATTTTCACACAGCATTTTCTCCCCTTTCCTCCAATTACCATGCTTTTCGTCTGCGTAAGCGTCCGAAAAAATTTACCAAGGAATGGGGAAGAACCAAAATTTCCATTTTGGACACTACTGATTCTATAAATTTGAAGACGTGACGTTCCTCAAGAACTAATCTGGACCAGAAGTATACAAACGTATTGTATCTCACATTACTGATAGTTATTCTCTTAGTACTTTCAAGGTAGATAGATTTTAAACATAAATGGGAAGCACATTTCAGTTGTACATATAAGCACAATACATCTTTTTATGTTATTATTAGGAATATGGATGTGACGTTTTTGATTCAATAACCTGAAATTATATTCTCATATGATTAAATAGGGATATTTAAACATCTAAAAAATATTCCCAAAAAGAGTCATTCGTGTTCTATTAATGTTAGGTTGGCACTAATAATTAAAAAATTAAAAAAAAAATTAACAAAAAAAACAATGAAAACACTACTTTAATACACCTCGAAATTAGGAACAGAGCGATGTGGTGCAATGGTTAGCAGACTGGACTCGCTTTCGGGAGGACAACGGTTCAAATCAGCGTCCAGCCATCCAGATTTGGGTTTTCTGTGATTTCCCTAAATCACTGCAGGATATGACGATTCCTTTGAAAAGACTGCGGCCAATTTCCTTCCCCTTTCTTTCATATTACGAGCTTGTGCTCGTTTCTTAGGACCATGCTGTCGGCGGGACGTTACTCTAATCTTCCTCCCTTTCGAAGTGGAGAAACAAGGAATAGGCTTTATAAATGCTTCCTGAGCTTTGATGACATCTATAACGCTTTGTTTGCTTAAAAAGCTTCACATTTGATCTCCTTCAGAAGTTACATCTTTGGCCTACTTTTCTACGTTATCACCAACGTTCTCAACACATTTCTCCCATAGTGCTACCAATTTCAAAATTCCCTGTTCGTAGAAGTCCGTTTGGTTGGAGTATAGCCATCTACAGACTGCTGATTTCACTTCCGCATCAGCCGGCCGGAGTGACCGTGCGGTTCTAGGCGCTACAGTCTGGAGCCGAGCGACCGCTACGGTCGCAGGCTCGAATCCTGCCTCGGGCATGGATATGTGTGATGTCCTTAGGTTAGTTAGGTTTAATTAGTTCTAAGTTCTAGTCGACTGATGACCTCAGAAGTTAAGTCGCATAGTGCTCAGAGCCATTTGAACTTCCGCATCTGTCGCAAAGCGTTGGCCGCCCAGGAATTTCTTCATGGGAGAAAACAGACGAAAGTCCGGACTGTATGGTGGATGCTGGAGCACTTCCCACCTATATTTGTCGATTTTCTTACGAACAGGAGTAGCAACATTAGGGGAGGGGGCGGGGGGGAGCATTGTCATGAGGAAATTTGACACCGACAGTAATAACGTTGTGGTGCTTGTCATGAAGGGCACGACGCAACTTAAACAAAGTTTTAATGTAGGCTGCAGCATTCACAGTGGTCCCGTGCACAGCAAAGTCCACCAACAGTACACCATGCTTATCCCAGAACACTGTCACAAGTACTTTCCTAGCAGACTGAGTCTCTCAGAACTTTTTTCGTACTAGGGAACCAGCATGTTTCCACTCCATAGAGGCCTGCTTGGTTTCGGGCATGTAGTGGTATGCCCAAGATTCATGCCCTTCCGCTGCGCAGTGCGTTAAGTGATCCACGCTTGTCTTCACTCGCTGGCCCTTATGGTGGTCTGTCAGGTTTCTTAGGTACCCAACGAGCACTAACTTTACGAACTTTTAACGTGTCCTGAACAATGTCGTACACCGCACCGTAGGAAATGTTGAACTGCTGCGATAAGGTTCGCAGTTGCACACGTGCACAAAATTTCTGCCTCAATAATTCGGACATTCTGCGGGGCTGCAGTCGTTACCAGCCGCCCGGAGCGTGGCGAATCACTAAGGTTCACACGACACTCTTGCAAGAATGCACAGCACATGGAGACAGTGCTACGAACCCTACAGTCGTCCCCATAAAGCCATCGCATGTCCCTGTGAATTTCAGTCTGCTTATGCCCTTTGGCCCATAAACATCGAACTACACTTCGATACTCTTCACAAGATGACGCCTGTTAACATGTACGCCATGTTTGTTTCGTAGTTCAGGCTTCTCTCCTTAGAGCTGTACATGGAAACAAAATACCCTCTGTAACTTCAGACTATATCGTTCGTGAAGTTTCAACATTGCAGCTGCAATACCACAGGAAAAAAATATTGTGCTTTTCTTTTCGATCCTTCCTCCTATATACCTAACACAGCTGTTGTCAAAGAATTCGCAGCCAGCGAATCAATTTCGAAAGTATTTCGTACATCTGTAGACCATCAACAGTGGCTGTTCTTTCAAACGTGCGTGAGATTGCTGTCGTAAGAAAATAACAGAAAATACTAAACTGCACAAATTGTGTGGCGAGAATAATGCAGCACGAATTGGAACTGCCAGAAATTTCTAGACACGTGTAACGAAGATCCATTTTTTATGCAATGTACCAAATGGATTTAGAGTGGGTGTTACCTGTTACAGTCGCAGTGTACGGCTTTCTGCTATCTAGTGATGTGCTACGTCGATGCTTATTAGATCAGTTCCAAAAGAAGCCTTCGTTAATAGTTTCATGCAGTTTTTTAAAAGTCAGTAACGTGTTTTATGGATAATGAACATTTCTTTCAAGATGAGTAAAGATTTCGTTCGTGTCTTCAGTCTGTTTACAATGCCATATATTGCTTACGCATCTCGTGCCATCAATGGGTCGGCAACAGTTGTCTCTCAGCACAGCTGTGTACTCCCTGCGCGGATTGTCCCTGCGTTTTCCCCCTACGTAGGGCCACCCCCAATGGAGATCTGTTCCGCGATATTGATCTCACAGAGAGCGCACTAAGCCGGCTGTGAGCTGCATGTTGCAACGAGTTTTGTAAGCCTACGAAAAGAAATATACGCACGGAGAGGCCGTAACGCAAATCAAAGTTAGGGACCCACAAGCTACACCGAACACCATTCTTACTGAGGAGCTATGATAGTCGACAACGAACTTTAATACAGAGTGTACATAAAGTTCAGAAGTACTTTCAATTATGTATTGCACAAGAACCAACGTACGTTGTACAGATATCATACATATGTCACTTTGAAGAGAAACCCTGAAAGTTTTTTTTACATGTATACCGCCACAGCGTAGTTTAGTAATTTGCTGATAGTAAAAGCTAGTCGCAGACATGGCGAGTTCAGGTGGGGAGCGGCCTTTCTGTGTGTTGGAATTCGACAAAAACAAGTGTGCTACAGCTGTTTGACGGATGTTTAGAACCAAGTACGGTAAGAAGCCACCAACAAGGAAGGCCATTTACCATTGACACAACAAATTCTTTACGACGGTACGACGGGTTGCTTGTGCCCGGCAAAGAGAAGTGGACGTCCCAGTGTGGGTGAAGTGAACGTGGAGCGCGTACAAGAGACATTCATAAGGAGTCCAACGAAATCGGTGCCGGGTCAATTGTGGTTCGCATATCGAATGTTTGTAGTAAAAAAAAAAAAAAAAAAAAAAAAATAAAAAATAAACACTTTCAGAGTTTCTCTTCAAAATGCAATATGTACGACATTTGTACAATGTTTAGTTCTTGTACAATAAATTATTGAGAGTGTACCCAGACTTCATGTACACCCTGCTGTACAACCACAAAGTGTTTCGCAACGGATCTGTTGTTTAAACAGACTGTTCTCGGTGTACTTGCTGCATTAAAATACGGAAATTCGAACTGTCGGCAATAACCATGAATATCATCGCCACGAAAGCAACTGACTGTCGAAGAAGTGAGAAATCGCACATATATATTGGTGGCAGTGAGCTCAATACGTTGATGTAATGTCTTCTGCGAACAGAGACTACATTGTTGCCAACCATAAAATATCAGTCGCAGCATCTTTGTTTCGACCACGACGTATGTAATTCTGCTGGGTGACAGGAAGGTGTTCTGACTATCGACATTCGTTTTAAGGCTGAGCAGTCTATACGTACAACTGACATTCTTAAGCCTCGACGGTGAAACGGAGGAACAGCCTTGTATGCAGATCCTATACTCTAGTGTCAAACCCCAAAATGCGGGAGAATTAACGACCGGTCCAATGACTGCAAAAATAGTCTAGAATCTTGGCTAAGAAAGTGGAGGATAAGACCTAACCCCAGAAAAGCCAGGTGATCTTGTTACAACACTAGTACCTCATTAATTTACAAGCACAGGAACTACAACAACTAAATATTCTACTCTGGGGATAAGAAATCACCCCACAAGGACACGTAAATTATCATTAAATTCACTTGCACTTACTATAAAACTAGCGAAAAAATACAGCAGGAGAGTTGATTTTCTTTACTGCTTACCTCCGTATCTATACTCTGCAAACCACCGTGAAGTGCCTGGCAGGGGATACGTCCTATTGTAGCAAGAGTCATCATTTAAAGCCGGTTCTTGAAACTTTGTTAGCAGACTTCCTCGGGATAGTTTACGTCTATCTTCAAGAGTTTTCCAGTTCTGTTCCTTCAGCATCTGTGTGACTCTCTCCAACGGATCAAACAAACCAATGACCATTTGTGCTGCCCTTCTCTAAATACGTTCAGTATCCCCTGTTAGCCCTATTTTGTACGGGTCCCACATACTTGAGAAATATTATATATAAGAAACATCGGAGTGAGGCAAAGCCTTCTCTTACATCAAGGCAATTTGTTTACTGTTCTTTTGTGTAGTCTGACTAATATGTTAATAATATTCCTATTGTTGCGTCCGCAGCTTATGGTCTGATGATCCTTGGGGCCCCGCGTTTGTTTCACAGTCGGGTCGGGGATTTTCCTCGTTGGAGAACTGGTTGTTTGTGCAGTCCTTATCACTATCGACGTGCAAGTCGCCGAAGTGGCTTCAAATAGAAAAACTTGAGTGCGCGGCCGGACTACTCTAGATGAGATCTTCCAGTGAATAAAGCCATACAATCATTTTTCCTGTCGTAGTGTCATATAATTTGTAGATAGCTTTTCGCTCTCTGTCTTTGATCCTTGCTACTTTCACAATTTCAAAGAGTCTGCGCCAATCAATACTGTCAAAGCTTTTTCTAAATCTACAAACGCTATAAATGTATATCAGCCTTTGTCTAACCTACCTTTTACAATATACTGGTAGGACAGTGTTGCCTCGCGTGTTCTCATGTTTCTTCGGAACCCAAATCTGTGGTTAGCTTCTACCAATTTTTTCATTCTTCTGTAAGTAATTCTTATCAATGTTTTCGAGCAATGACTTACTAAACTGTTGTTTCGGGGGAGAAAGAAACGGAATTAATTACATCAGCTGTATCGAGAGTTTGTACGGAATCCGCAGTGACGAGTGAAAATATGTGGCGGACTGGGACGCGAACCCATGAGCTCCTGCTTACTAGGTAGTTGTGTCAACCACTGCGCTTTCCGGACACACTGTTTATCGCAAATGTGCGGACTATCTCAGCACGCTTCCCGACCGATTCACACACCTACCTAGCGCCACCTACCCACAGCCTCTATGTCCATGTTCGTTTATCTTAGATTCACGCTGTAGGTGGAACGTAAATATGTATCCACTATTAAGGTTGTGGATTCATTACCCATCGAAGCGTATCAATTACATGAATGCGTGGTATTTATTCTTTTGTACGTGTCCGAAAGAACAGACACGATGCCTTCATATAAATAATATTTACACCTGTTAGCTTTCTTTGGAACAGGAACTTTTAGGTTCCTCTTCAGTATTTCGCTTGTCTCATACATCTTGCACACAGGTGGAACAGTTTCTTCATGGCTAGCTCTCCCAACAATGTCAGTAATTCTGAGGGAATATCTTCTACTGCAGGGGCCTTGTTTCGTATTTAAGTCTTCCAGACTTCTGCCAAATCCTTCTTGCAGAATCATATCTCCCATCTCATCTTCATCTAATTCTTCTTCTCTTTCTACACCATTGTCTTCAGCTAAGTTTCTCTTGTACAGACCCTCCATGCGCAACAATTAAAGAAAAACTACTTCTAATTTACTCCTCTGTGAAGCCATCCACCATAATTAAAAGTTCTGTTTGTTCGAAATCCTCCCGAGCGCCTCTATAGCGCGAACGTGTTTACGACATGGCCCTACCTTGCAAGCTTCTACGTCAGTCGCACACAGGACTCCTCATTGGCCAGCGCAGGTAGCTTTCAGAGAATCATTCAAGGAGAACAGCGTCGGAGCTACCAGTCGAAAACAGGAATGGGGGTACAGGTGATGCTAGAGTGGGCACTTTCTCCTTCCTGGAATCTGGGTACAGCCTTTTTATTCATTGCTTCATTTTGCGTTTATTGCCTGCGATTGTGCTAAACCACAGATATAACACTTTTGTGCGCTAAGGGAGATAGTAGCAATCACTATTAATTTAATTTTTGTTCTTCACGCTGCTCACGAGAAATATTGCCAATTCCTTGGTGCGGCGTTGGTTTCGACGCTGTTCAGAGTTAAGCTGGATGCAAACCTTTACATAACAGATCCGAAATAACGACCCAAGCCTTTTCGCTATCGCTTCCTCTAACAGCAGAAGGGACCAGTCCAGCAACCTTGCACGCGGATTCTAGCGCCAATTCACAGCCCACATAAATTTGGCAACAGTATACCTGCACGATGTAGGTTCCAAAATCTCACGAGGCGACCTTTCCCCTTACTGTAGAAAGCGATCATAAGAGTAGTTAATCTGTGGACATAGAAGACCTATGGTGCCTCACTAATTATTCATCATTTTTTCCACGATAGAGCTGCCGTATTGGGTTCTAGAGACAACAACCATACTGTACGTAGGCGAGTACATCTATACTTAATTTTTGGCCCCTAATACCTGTCGAAGAAAGAAACTAACAAGAGTATACTTTGCAGTAACTGCAATCTTCTCAAACTCTAAGCGTTGTAACACAGAGTTACGACTTATGCTTCTCAATTATGTGGTAAAATGGGGCGATGAGGACTGTCTCGATTCAGTTCTAAGTTCTTTAAAGTGAGACCTACCGGGTAATTTGAGGGTAGATTTGGAGGTTTCCCCACATTCATCTGGCTTACACTTTACCAATACAGCATATAGTATGGTCGTTTCAAAAGTCCTAGAAACTGCGCATGAGCGACAGTTACACTGGCGTGGTCAAGTTGAAATTCATGTGAATTGTGGGCGAGACTTTAAGCGTGACGGTCGTATATGTGTTTGCTGGTTCGCATGAATGTGTCATGAGTAATTCAGTTTTAAAATGGAAGCTGAAATACATATAGTGACCAGCGTTCCTGCATCAAAATCGAAACCCTATGCGGAAAGAACCAAACCGAAATTGACAACGCTTTGAGAATAGTGCAGTGGAATGTAGCGCAGTATCACTATGGTCTGCTCGTTTACGTTGAAGGTCGGGAAAGCACTGAGGACAACCCAAGAAGTGGAAGGCCATAAAATGCAACAGACTACACCTCTCAGGCTATTTCTTAATCACATTTTGAGAGAGGTTGGACGAAAATCATGTGAGGAAATTGCGTATGTCTGTCATTTCAGTTTACAGAATCATAACTGAACAGTTAAAGACGAGAAATCTGACTGAAGAGCAGAAAACACATCGCAAAAGAATCGCAGAAGAATAACTTCAACGTTATCGAACAGAAGGAGAACAGTTACTGATAAGGATTTTTGCACTTGATGAAACGTGGATACGAGATTTTGAACCAACGCGGAAGTCTCAGTAGTCTCAGTGGAAAATTTCCGACTCTCCACGTTCGAATATATTCCGCCACCACAACCAAAAGGGAAACCGGTGATGATCTTTGCGTATGACACGAATAGAGTGATAGCTACAAATAGGCAGCCCCACGGAACGTCTGAAGCAGGCACGTACTACAAACTGTTTCTGCAAAACGTTTTGCGCCCAAAAATTCGTCAAAGAAGACTTGGAAGCTTCAGCTTCAGCTGCTCTCTCACACGTATGCGTAATATAATTACATAAGCAGCCGCTACAACCATCCATATTATTCAACTACACATCCGCAATAAGATACAAAAGTGAATTCACATCTCACAACATGGTATTGCATCATACGTCAGAGCGAGATACACAGGGTATTCTGGCTGTGGCTGAGTAAACTGGAAGGTAGTTGTCTTCATTTGTTAAAGTAGCTGGTGGTTCATTGTCCCGCGTATTAGTATGAACATCTTCAGACTCTGCCTTTCCATCAGTCATAGGCAACAGATAGTAATCTGATTACCGCGACAGTTGTTACAAGTGACAGGTGGGTCCTCTATCTTGTTAATTTGTCTATGAGTAGTGGAGTTCTTACACTGTCATCGTTCGTAATATCAACAATATCACTGTGCCTCAGTTTATCTTGCAACTAAATGAGAATGTCTAGTTTCATTTTCTTAGTGGTTTCTTTGACAATCTCAGACCTGGAATGTGTTCTCTGTAGCCTACTCGAAAGATGTCCGGTACCATATTCTTCTGCTGACCCAGATGCAAATATACACCACCACCTTCATTAAGATTTGTGAATTAAATTAAGAGGTATCTCGTAATGACGTGAATGCTCATTCGTGAATATAAGAGCCCAGTTCCAGTAAATGGTATTAAAATTTTTGATTTGTAAATGATCGAGTCTAGCGTCTAATACTGCAAGATCATCACCTCTGAGTCACTACTCCAGTGCGTACGTGATTGCTTCCGAATCTCAGAAGGTATGCACTAAGGTTGAACGGAGTGAATGGAAACGAGATTTCTCAGTAACGCCGCTGCCCACATCCGGGTGACTGCGGTGAAAGCAACTGACCCGCGCGCAACTCCTCGCCACAGACCGTGACGGCGCTGCTGTTCGGTTGGTGACATCATTACGTTGTTGGCGTAACCACTGCCGAGAAACGGCGTCACGGTTAAGACGTCATTACCGTGGCGTCTCCGAATGCGGTCGGCCGCTACCCCCCCCCCCCCCTTTCCCCCCTACAGCGGTTTCCCTTCTCGCTTCTGCTGAAGGAAAAGGAAGCGGTTGTCCTCGCTGCGACAGGATTGAGAAATCTGAGCAGTGGGGCACCTAGCGAGCTTAGCGTTTCTGAGCGTAAAAATATTGCTCAGTTGAACACATACCAGGTGTTATTCTACATTTTGCGCATTGGCAGTTGGAACCAAAACAAGACAAAAATGCCGATCAGACTTGGACTCTAAAACGCATACCGTAAGAGCTAAGAGAACTTGTTCATCTTTGCTAATGTGAAACACAGCTTTTCCACTGTACTTTCTTTGCTATTACGAACGACTGCAGAACGCAGTAAACAAATGAGGACACATTCCTCTGTTAATGTCATTGGATACAGCATGCAGTAAACACCTGTTAGTGTTGTTACTGCAAACTGTATCCACAGTTGAGGGCAAGTGCAGCACATACCTTAGTTATAATAGAACCAGTTTGAGTTTTGATTGACGGCCGCTGTGGCCGAGCGGTTCTAGGCGCTTCAGTCCGGAACCGCGCTGTTGCTACTGTCGCAGTTTCGAATCCTGCCTCGGGCATGGATGTGTGTGATGTCCTTAGGTTAGTTAGGTTTAAGTAGTTCTAAGTCTAGGGGACTGATGACCGCAGATGTTAAGTCCCATAGTGCTTAGAGCCTTTTTCTTTTTTCTTTTTTTTACTTTTAATTAAGTTCGCGATATGTTGGAAAATGCAAAAATAAAACTGCAATATGAAATGCATTTTACGGACTTATCAGAATACACCTAGTGTCTAGTAATTGGCAAGTGATCATCCGCAAATAACTTACAGAAGTTGCTTCTACAAGTTCTTTGACGTGGGAACACCCCCAGCAAGTCGACTTCCGCACCTCCAGTAGTAGCTTTCACAAGTTTCTTGCGTCTTGCTGAGTACTTGCCGAATTTGACAGTTATTGGAAGTTATTCTCAGACCTGCCGAAGTTTTTGTGTTCAGTACCGGTCGGAATTGCCAGTCTCGGAAAGGAGAATGGCTCAAAGATAAGACAGGCCGAAAGAAATGTACTACCGGAACTCCTAAATATACATGATTCACCACAGTCAGCCAAGGAAGCGCGAAACGGATTTCCCGTTTGTATGTTTCACGAGAAGGGGAAGTAGAGGGCAATACAGATGTTTTTAAATTGTAGCTGATTATTTAATGTCGGCATGAACATAAATGCATTACATTTGTAATAAGTAATAAATTCAGTCTGTAGATACCGACGAGTAATTAAAAAAGATATCTTGTTGATAAAGTTTGCAGCTTTTTTCTATCGTGTTTTCGAACTCTTGATGGTACGATAGACAAGAGAGATTCGAAACTTGTATACGACGTTTTCAGAAAGTGTTTGACCTGAAGTTGAGTCTCTGATTTTAGTTCATTCAAAAGCGTTTCTTGAAAACTTAAGTACGTACCCATGCGTGCCGGCTGGATTAGCCGATCGGTTCTAGGCGCTACAGTCTGGAACCGCGCGACCGCTACGGTCGCAGGTTCGAATCCTGCCTCGGGCATGGATGTGTGTGACGTCCTTAGATTAGTTAGGTTTAAGTAGTTCTAAGTTCGAGAGGACTGATGACCTCAGCAGTTAAGTCCCATAGTGCTCAGAGCCATTTGAACCCATCCGTATCCTTTTTTCACCTAAGCGTTTATTCTTAGGGTTCCGCACCCAATTGGTAAAAACGCAGCCCTTTGCTGCCCGTCTGTCCGTCGGACTGTTAAAAACCCTTTTTCGCAGGTTGGGGTAGACCTATCAAGTTGAAATTTGTGGTACTTGGCGGTATAAAAAGTTTGACGCTCTATGTCAATGCAATCAAAAGTTGTGCGTCACATATTTTGTTATCCTGCCAGTATCGATGTCAATAACAGGCAAAAGTCGTTGAAATTCTCAACTCCCTGGATGGATTAACTGTCTATATATATCCATATTTTGTAGCTGTCAACGTGACTGCATTCAGTGCACAGGAAGTCTGGACAAAAACGCCTTCAGTCACAATTTTTTTCGAGTTTTATTAAATTACAAGAAGCATTTCGGACCCTGGAGGTCCATCTTCAGGTGTAAAATGTTAATTATATATTAGACACTTTGCACATTAAGACAGACCCACAGAGTCCGAAATGCATCGCGTAAAATTGTGCCTGAAGGCCTTTTTATTCAAACCTGCTGTGTACGGGACTCACACTTACCCGGATTTTTTTAACCTTTGTAAGTAGGCTGTTTAGGTTTTTATGTTGGTAACGCCACGTAGCGCTCTATATGAAAATCACTGACTGTGCTGTGGGCAGTCTGTGGCTGGTTGGTATTGTTGGAATATTCGCTATTGTAGTGTTGGGCAGCTGGATGTGAACAGCTCGTAGCGTTGTGCAGTTGGAGGTGAGCCGCCAGCAGTGGTGGATGTGGAGAGAGAGATGCCGGTGTTTTGAGAGATTACGATAAGCGGACGATCTGGACGTGTATCCGTCAGAAAAAAGGAAGTTTGTAAAGATGGAGGTCATGAATTGATAGATATATATATGATGACTTTTGAACACTATTAAGGTAAATACATTGTTCGTTCTCTGTCAAAATCTTTCATTTGCTAACCATGCCTATCAGTAGTTAGTGCCTTCAGTAGTTAGAATCTTTTATTTAGCTGGCAGTATTGGCGCTCGCTGTATTGCAGTAGTTCGAGTAACGAAGATTTTTGTGAGGTAAGTAAATCATGACACGTGTAGGCTATTGTTAGTCAGGGCCATTCTTTTTTGGGGATTATTGAAAGTCAGATCGCGTTGCGCTAAAAATATTGTGTGTCAGTTCAGTGATGATCAGAATATGTAAAGAGAGAAATGTCTGAGTACGTCCAGTTTTGCTCAGCTGTTTGAAAATCAAGTAACGTAAGAGATTTACTAGCACAGTCATTCATAATTTTTCAAAGGGGACGTTTCACCTTTTGGTCATCACCACAACCGTTCTTTAATAATTATAATAATAATAAAGCAAAAACGGTGGAATTGCGCTGGTTTTCAAGCACGACGTTGTAAACTTCCACTTGCCTGTCTGACGACCCAGCTAGAGTGGAGATACTTCCGTAAGTACCCGCAGTGAGTTCCTAAAATGAAATTGCCCATGCGATTTGCAGAAGTAAACTCGCACAAGTTTCTTTTTTTTAATGTGAACTCCTCAAGAAATACCTGCAGAAACTGCTTGTTAATGGACTCACGCCTCTGCACGTGAAGCGGAACAGATAGATTAGGAAATGTCCCGGTTTACAGTGTGAGGCAAAAGAAATTGAGATAAAAAGTTGTTAGTTGGAAAGGTAATGTTATCTGTTACGCGATGTGATCTTCACAGTTTTTTTTTTTTTTTTTTTTTGCTTTTATTCTTACAACGGAAAAAGCATTAATGTCAGATCGATTAAATGAATGTTTTCTATTGGCCTTTCGCATGCAAACATCCGTCTGTCTATGTCAGTACTTCATAGGCCCAATTAGGATTGCTGCCAAACAAGTCGCTGGCTGCACGACGTGGTCTTCGCAAAAAAGCGCTAGAAGCCATCGGATCTGGTTTTGATAATGAAAAAGTATTTTTGCCAGCATAATTACTTGGGTACCTGTGTGTCCGACCCTGTCAGTGCTTCAGTCACACATTTGCGGCCAGACAGGTTAGCTGTGCAGTATGGCCTTCAGCAAGCAACGCCGTGGACTCTTTTGTTCTTATAAGGAAAAAGTATTACTGCTAAAATAGTTGCATGAATGCTTGTGTACGTGTCGCCTGCAACATCCGTTTATCTGACCATATCAGTGCTTCATACGCCCAGTTAGGTTGGTTGCGGCCAGACAAGTTACGTAACGAACGCACACTGACTGTCTGCTTCATCGGCTTCTCAGTTCACGTACACCCGTAACCTACCATCTCATAATCTCAACACAAGGTCTCATATAGTATCCTAACTGTGCTCAAAATGTTCAAATGTGTGTGAATTTCTAAGGGACCAAACTGCTGAGGTCGTCGGTCTCTACTCTTACACACTACTTAAACTAACTTATGCTAAGAACAACACACACACACCCATGCTCGAGGGAGGATTCGAACCTCCGGCGAGAGGGGTAACTGTGCTCATCCACAAAACGAAACCTTCGCAAGCTCCTTCTCAATTGCTGTTGTTCACATCTAGAACAAGCTACCAAGCACTCCAAACACAAATCAATCTCCTGTTTCACTTAGAAAACGTTGAAGCACTTCCTTTACTCAGTCTCATAACTTCTCCGTCGTAAACGAACCTGTATGGCCGTTTCTCTCGGTCGAGCTGTGAAGCAAATTCTACATCTTCGCTCAGTACGCTTCTTTCTCTCTGCTTTTATCAGTCAGTCACGACACTTCTTTCCCCCTCTCTTGATTACTGGTGTTCTGTCTTCTCTCGTGTCACTTCTTTCACTACCGTTTCTGCCACTGCCGACAGTATAAATCTCTACTTACTCGCAGTTTATACTTACCTATTCCGCTGTTCAAAAACAAATATAAACTGTGTGTTTCAGTTATAGCTAGTGCTCTTTTCATTATTTATCTGGTATGTAAAGTGTTGAGTTCTGTACTGGATGTAAGAATTCTCATAACATTTGTGTCGTAACGAATCTGTGGTGTCACCGCCAGACACCACACTTGCTAAGTGGTAGCTTTAAATCGGCCGCGGTCCATAGTACATGTCGGACCCGCGTGTCGCCACTTTCATTGATAGCAGACCGAGCGCCACCACACGGCAGGTCTAGAGAGACTTCTAGCACTCGCCCCAGTTGTACGGACGACGTAGCTAGCGATGCACACTGACCAAGCCTCGCTCATTTGCAGAGCAGATAGTTAGAATAGCCTTCAGCTAAGTCAATGGCTACGACCTAGTAAGACGCCATTAGCAGTATATTGTCTGAAACTATAGAGTCTCACTTGTATCGTCAATAGCGATGTACCAAGGATGGATTAAAGTTAAGTATTCCAGCAGCTACGTATTTTTCTTTATAGCATTCATTACGTATCCTGTTACAGACCTATCTCTTGCCTGCGTGAGCTTAGCGCGTGCCTTTCGGCTTCCTCTCATTGTGTCTAGGCTGTCTTGTCTAGACACAACAGAATCTAACGTAAAATACGAATAATGCATGTTAGATGTAAGAGACGAAGTTATGCCACTGCCCTTGCCAGGATAAATAATTAAATAGGCACATAAAAAACGTTACCATCAGGTGGCCCATGAGCTGAATCGATACGCTGTTTACCCCTAACTGTACGAAACACTTCGCAGTTGGATATATTCATTCACGTTAAGAGAAAAGTACACCTTGCCTGTCCATAATAGAACCTCTAGCAGGCTTAACCCTACATTACTTTCATTACTTTTCATTTGTGCGATTCTGATGGTATAATGGGGGGGGGGGGGGGGGGGGGGGGGAGAGCGATAAATCCTGTCGCCGCCCTCGAATGAAAAATGTCACTTGCAGCAATAAATCAGGCCTTGTTACTACGTATTATACCACCATGTAGTCTGGTCACTGAAAACGCAAATGCCGGAAAGTCTAGATACCTAGTGCCCAAAGTACAAGCTGGTTAGAGTTCGCATAACGAGATCCCCGCTTGGTCGTGTAGAGTGTTACCTCGTTTATTCGACTCTTGCTAATCCGGATCTCCGGTTCATGAGAAGATTTTTTGAAGTACAGTAACTGAACAGTATTTGATAATCCCGAAATAGTTGCGGGAAATCGACGAAGGAAAAAAAAGCGCCGCCGTTTTGCCCACAGACGGGTCAGTCGGAAGACCGGTTGACATATCATCCCTAACCAGTGGTATGGAGATATCGGCACAGGCGTTGCCGCTACTACAGGGTGTTTCACAATGTTTTGACGATTTCAGATTTGAATAACACACAAACTAATCGCGAAACATAATTGAACATTTTACACAAAACACAACATTTGTTCAAATTTACTTACGAAATAATAGTCGGACAAATGACAATTCGCGGCTTCACGGTACTCGAGGCGTTTCACTCAGTTTTTGAACACATCTTTCGTAACTGCTGTAGGAATTCTGAAAATTTCATCGCGAATTCGATCTCGTAACTGTTGCAATCTTCTCGGCCGGTCGGAGTACACTCTCGCCTTCAGGTAACCCCACAGGCAAAAGTCTGGCACGGTTAAATGAGGCGAGCGAGGCGGCAATTATACACAATCGCGATTGGAAAATAGGTGCTTACCAAACGCTTCACGAAGAACCTGCAGGGTCTTGTTGAATGTGTGGCATTTCGCGCCGTCTTTTTGGAATCAAGTTTTCGTAAGGAGCGACGAGAGCTTGCCTGTAAAGTGCTCGCACACTTTCGATATTCTCGGGAGTTCGGACGGTTTTTGGAGGGCTCGTTGACTTTCGATTCGCTACGCTGGCAGTTGCACGGAAGTTTCTTACCCAGTTGTGTATCGATCCACGAGCAGGAATTGAATATCGCGGCTGAATCTTGAAATGCTTACGAAAGGAATGTTGCACACGTCGTAACAAAAATAGCACTCCACCGCGAAAGCACGATGCTGCTTCGACAAGTTCGACATGATTACTGACCTGTATGTGGTATAAAACTTCTCACTACGAATAGACGGCACCACCGTGGCTGTATCTTATTTTTAGGACGCGTTATGCAAATTTGAAGTCGTCAGAACATTGTGAAACACCCTATACTTCGTCAAGTAGTTCCTCAGTTGGCATCATGTCGGAGAGTGCACCTCGTTCCAGTCCTCCCACGAAGGAAAACAAGGAAAAATCCCTGGCGCTACCGGGAAACGATCCTTGACCGCCACGTGGGAGACAGCAGTACTGGCGACTAAGCTACGGAGGCGGACAGGTCGACGACGGTAATCAGGTTACCTGACATTTTCAGCAGGATATAATCATCAGAATAAAAAAATTCACCCATCTGCCACACATAGAACCAGGCACAGTACCAGTTCACAAGCTGACACTGAGTTTTACAGTACTGTGTTTCCCCGTTTGTTACGAGTGTAAAAAGGCGTCAAAGAAGAAGGCGGTGGCGTCCGTGGGCAAAAAGTTAGATGCCCTGCACAGAATGGATAAAGGACGCTTTGGTAATAAAAAAAAAAAAAAAAAAAAAAAAAAGCTGCTAACTACATCGTTCTCAAATTGTTGGAGAGATAACTGGAAGCAAACGGAAAATGGTGATCCCCCATGACAAAATTATCACTGGTTGTTGATCTGCAGACTGACAATAGCAATGATGAATTATTACGATGTCGGGGGCAACTAACACAGCTGGACAAAATACTGTTTTATTAGAAATGCCAGGGAGAAACAGATGGGCTCGAAATAATACTGGTGAAAAGCTGCGTGATAATGTTGTCCATAAATGGCGTAAGAATCTGGCTAAAAGCACTTACTGATCTTTCTCGGTGTACAAAACTTACTTTTTCAAGTATCTTATCAAACTTTATGTGAAAGTAATGTATAATCTGAGTGTTCACGTGAAAATAAATTTGACATGTATGTGTATGGCATTTAACCCGTCAATCTATCTTAGGACTGAATTTCTGGATTATGCGTATTTTCGATAATCCAGACAACCTGCAGTCCAACCCAGTCCGGATCAGCCCAGTTCCACTGTGCTTAACCTTAACGTGCATGTCGGACTAATGACGATCAGTGCACCGCTTCTCTCAGCACTGGTGTGGTTTTTATCCTTTTATATATTAGTATAAATAAATTATATGATTTATCTCCATTCTGCGTCAGATACCACATATGTTCACAATTAAACTACGAAAACACAGGGAGGCAACATGTTCACATACAAATGACAATCATCTCTCTTCTATCCACGTCCTCCTCCTCTCCATCCATCGATTCACCAAATTCCAGCCATTTGTAGAAGGGCATAGAACAAGTAAAACTGACAAATCCTGCAGTTCTGGAAATATTATTGGTTGGTTGGTTGGTCGACTGAGGGGAAGGGACCATCGTTCCCAAGATCAAAATTGCAGAGATCAAGGGAGTAACAAAACAAAGAGCATAGTCCAATGAAGGTGAAGGGATAACGGGAAAACAGAGGAAAAGGAAAGTCGGAGCAACAGGAAGAGGGAAGAACAGCAGGGACTGGGATGGAAAGGGGGATGGAGGGATGCACCAGAAAAGTTACATGCTGTGGAGCACCAGCACAGCCGTTGAGCCGTCCCGACACCCACAGCGTACCTTTATCAAGATACAGTGGGGATACCAACAGGGGGAGTAGACACAATAAAAGGGGAAACAAAACTACACAACAGACCAGGCGAAATGTAGGGAAAATGGCAGGTAGAACCTGGCTGGCGTGGAGGCAAGGCCAAGGTCTCCATAACCAACGCCTACGTTAACTGAGGGACTCAAATCCCAGAGGAAAACTCAAGGACTTCAACCTGAGAGAACAAAAGACTTTCGCTAAGAAAACCGAGGACTGATGTAACCATGTGAGGGTCTTCTGCTAACACCTAAGATAAGAAAGGTGGGAGGGCATATCTAGCTGACAAGGGTAGTCCAGCAAAATATGGATCACTATAGGGGGAGCCCCATAACTACAAAGGGAGTGGGGAACGCCACTTGGTGAGAGTCTCCTAGATCGCGCGAAGCTTATTACACTGGGGGCAGCCTCCCAAGAATAGGCTGATGACTGAGCAAAAAGGAATATGACGTCAAGCCGCAAATCCGCTCTCATATATGTTACGGAGTATGAAGGGAAGCGGCCGCTTCCCCCAGACGAGCAGCAAGTTCGTTACCCAGGAGTTTAAAGGAAATCAACTGAACAAGCAGCACCACCAAGATCAGCGGGAAAGGTCTTGGATGGTAGAAACCAACGGATGTCGGGAAAAGTTTTAGCGATAGACTGTAAGCCACTTATTGAGTCCATACACAGCAAAACTCCGGTGAGTGACGACCATTTAATGAAGGAGAGGGCCTAATAGAAGGCCATCAACTCTGGAGCAAACGATCCACATGTGGCAGGCAAGACATGGTGTTCCTTGCCAACAGAAGACTTAAAGGGATATCCTACATGGTCAGCGGATTTAGAACCGTCAGAGTGAAGAACAATGGCATCCTGAACCTCCTGTAAGAGCATTCGGGACAGCTAACGGAGCACCATTGGAGCGATGGAGGCTTTCAGACCCTGGAAGAGGGGCAGTTGGTCGGGAGAGAATGGAGGAAGAGGGCAAGGAGCAGAGATGGAAATCCCAGTGGAGAGAAGTGAGGTGGAGCCCAAGCAGTAAACCCACGTCAGGACAGACAGCAGGTGGGCGGCGGCCCGAAGCTGCGAAAAGACTAGAATCGTAGGGGTGAGCAGGGGAAGAACAGATAGTAATGGCATGGAAAAACAGGAGTTGGGGCTGCCAGATCGAAAGGGGAGGGCGCCCGGTATCATCTGGAAGACTATTG
The DNA here is from genome assembly GCF_023864345.2 of Schistocerca serialis cubense. NCBI lineage: Eukaryota > Metazoa > Arthropoda > Insecta > Orthoptera > Acrididae > Schistocerca > Schistocerca serialis. The sequence goes on along the minus strand of NC_064643.1, from coordinate 372,634,918 downwards.
ACACGGCTAAAGCGAAAGGCACTGGTGGCTAAATGGATACCATGATGGTGAACCAGGTCCAAGAGAAGCAGTGTGGAAGGGGAAGCTGATCCACAAATTTGGAAACCATAGTACAGATAAGACAAACTAATGCCCAGTAAAGGTGGAGAAGGGTTGAACGATCTGCACTCGAAGAGGTGTGGGCAAGGAAGCGTAGGACATTGAGTTTACGAAAACAGCAACCTTCAGATGATGGATATGACGCAACGAAGAAAGCTCATTGTCAAAAAGAAGACCCAAAAGACAGAACTGGGGAACACAGTCAGGTGAAGGGTGTCAAGGTAGAGCACCGAATGAGGATGGACTGTAGTGCAGCGACAGATATGCACCACCCTCGATTTAAGGGGAGAGAATTGAAAACAGCAGGAGTGACCAACAGCCCAGCAGAGGCCACAAGTCCATTAATAGCGATGAGAAAAAGGACACTTAATACGGAGCCCTGTGGAACGCCACTTTCCTGGTTTGCAAAGAGCTGAGAACAGTGCCAACCCAGATTCTGAACTACCGGTGGGACAGGAATTCGCGAATAAAAATCTGGAGCGTAAGGATGTGATGGCGAAAAGCTGTGTCATAGGCCTCACAAAGATCAAAGAAAACTGCGACAAGATGGCAGTGCTGAGGAAAGGCCTGCCAAACTGTGATTTCTAATCGAAACAGGTTCGTCTCGTTATCCGCTATCAGAAAATAAGTACCAAACCCACCTAGCAACAAAAACCTACGTTATATTATGGCCCCCGTCGTTCTATGCAACATTTGTCTCACAAACTTTCCAGCTGCTGTCATACTTTCGGAGTTATTCTAGGAGGCAACAGTTAGTGACTCACCCTGTATTTAAACGTATTGTAAATACAGATGATGAATGATTTTGCCCTGGCTAAATGACACCATGAGGAAACACGCAGGTCTTGTATGGATCTTTTCCATCTCCTCTATTAATTCTGCCTGGTAAAGGCACACGACTGACGAGTGCTACTGAAATCGGCCGAATGGTGGTTTTGTGAACTATTCCCTTTGGGGATGAATCGCATTTTCTTACTATTCTTGCAGTGAATGTCAGTCTGGCATCTGACTTTCCTGCTACAAATTCTACGTAGTCGTTCCACCGTACATCTAGCCGGAGCTGGTGCGCGTGTTGTGTGTGAACTTAACCCGGAAGCGTCAGAGAGTCAGTTGTCGCGCATTAACCAGCCGAGGCACGCGGCGTTCTTTGATGCGGACCGACCCTCGTCGGTTGCCAATCGACATGCCGATCGGTGCAGTCGTGTCAAGCAGCACAAGCCCTCGAACAAGTTCACGTCGAGTCTGTTGAGTGCTGGCAAGGCCAACTGGTTGGCGCGAACCCAGAGTTCCGTTCTGAAGGAGGCCACATTTTGTTACCATCCTGCTCACCTCCCACCCCACTCCGCCTCCCGAAAATATTATGTACATGCCTAGGATTGTAATAGTAACACCAATAAAATATAGAACACAGAAACGACAATTTGTTAACTTCAGTGTTAGTGCATCGCTTCACCATAACTTCCAAGAATTCGCAGTTAAGGGAAATACATAATTTTATAAGTAAATGTCTTACGCAACTTAACGTCGAAAAATGAAGGTACGTAATTAATATTTTGTTTGTTTGCCGGTACATGTGTGCAAATGGTAACAGTTCACAAGATTTCATTTTGACGCTACGTGCTGGATCGCAGATGGCAAGAGCTGTCTATCGAGTTTCGTGACCGTTAGGTGCACAGTTCCTAATGCGAACATGACATTCAAAACAATAACATTCGTCTCAATCAGAGAAAACTGAATGTTACGCTTTTTCTTTACTGCAGGGCACATTAATCTCGAAGTTACGTAATTAATAAATGTCTAAAGTTCTGTGTTCATGTGGACTTGGCTGTGAATAAGGGAGAGATTAAGGTGCTTACTACTTACTCCTTGATGTTACAGCCCGTGTAGGGCCTTGGCCTCCTGGACAATCTCCGACCACTCTTCTCTGCTGGCTGCCTTGACTCTCCATCTTATAACTCCCATCCTTCTCAAGTCCTCTTCCACGTTGTCTAGCCATCTGGTCCTTGGTCTGCCCCTTATACTGCGTCCACCTGGTTTCCCTTTGAAAACTTTCTTGACTGTGATGCTCTCCACCATTCTTTTTACATGTCCCAACCAACGTAGTCTATTTCCCTTTATTTCTGTCACGATGTATGGTTTGTTATACAACTCTCTGATCTCTTTATTATTTCTGATTCGCCAAAACCCCTTACCATTCAATGTCCCGAAGATCTTGCTTAGTGTTTTCCTTTCCCACCTCTGCAACAACTCCTCATTTTGCGTCATTGTCCTCATCATTTTGCGCCATTGCCCAAGCCTCCGAACCATACATCACCAGAGATGTCGCTACTCTACGATACACAGTCAGCTTCAGATTCCTACTAAGGCTTCTTGCTTTAAATACTTTAATCAGTGGAAAGTAGCTCCTGATACCACCTGTAATCCTTGCATGTATTTCTTTTCTCATATCATTCTCAGTTATAAGTCACTCAGTATATTAAAGCTCTCACAGCGTTCATTTTCTTTCCCGTTCACAGTCATGGTTCTTTCTCCTTTACTACACCTTTTCCTATATTTTAACATGTACTTGGTCTTTCACTGATTGTCAGTCCCATCTCCGCTCCATATCTTTCTATATTTCAAGATTTTCTTCCAGGTTCTGTTTCTTCCTGTATAATAAACCAGCATCATCTGCATATCCGAGATCCTGCGTCACTGTATTAAACAGTGTTCCCCCAGGGATGCCGCTTTGTGTCTTTCGCATTACTCCCTCCAAGGCGATATCAAACAGAATAGTGGACAGCACATCACCATGTCACAGTCCTTGGTTGACGATTAAAATGCTTGCAAACATTAATTCCGTAATTTACTGGAGAAGACGAACTAATTACTTTTCCTGATTCGCCTTCATCAACATTGGAAATGAGTCGACTCTCTGACTTGCAAGCAACAATAAGCTGAAGGCAAACAGTCATAAATCCAGTAACGTATATATTCAATATTGTGTATTAAGGTGTCTCAACAACATAATGGCAGCAAGAGAGGGGAAGAAAACCAATGTGCACTCCGTGTGCATACCAGGGGGAGTCATTCCAGATGTGGAAAGGATCCTTCCGGATGCCATGAAGGGTACAGGGTGCACCCATCTGCAGGTGGTCGCTCATGTCGGCACCAATGATGTGTGTCGCTATGGATCGGAGGAAATCCTCTCTGGCTTCCGGCGGCTATCTGATTTGGTGAAGACTGCCAGTCTCGCTAGCGGGATGAAAGCAGAGCTCACCATCTGCAGCATCGTCGACAGGACTGACTGCGGACCTTTGGTACAGAGCCGAGTGGAGGGTCTGAATCAGAGGCTGAGACGGTTCTGCGACCGTGTGGGCTGCAGATTCCTCGACTTGCGCCATAGGGTGGTGTGGTTTCGGGTTCCGCTGGATAGGTCAGGAGTCCACTACACGCAACAAGCGGCTACACGGGTAGCAGGGGTTGTGTGGCGTGGGCTGGGCGGTTTTTTAGGTTAGATGGCCTTGGGAAAGTACAGAAAGGGCAACAGCCTCAACGGGTGCGGGGCAAAGTCAGGACATGCGGGCACCAAGCAGCAATCGGTATTGTAATTGTCAACTGTCGAAGCTGCGTTGGTAAAGTACCAGAACTACAAGCGCTGACAGAAAGCACCGAAGCTGAAATCGTTATAGGTACAGAAAGCTGGCTTAAGCCAGAGATAAATTCTGCCGAAATTTTTACAAAGGTACAGACGGTGTTTAGAAAGGATAGATTGCATGCAACCGGTGGTGGAGTGTTCGTCGCTGTTAGTAGTAGTTTATCCTGTAGTGAAGTAGAAGTGGATAGTTCCTGTGAATTATTATGGGTGGAGGTTACACTCAACAACCGAACTAGGTTAATAATTGGCTCCTTTTACCGACCTCCCGACTCAGCAGCATTAGTGGCAGAACAACTGAGAGAAAATTTGGAATACACTTCACATAAATTTTCTCAGCATGTTATAGTCTTAGGTGGAGATTTCAATTCACCAGATATAGACTGGGACACTCAGATGTTTAGGACGGGTGGTAGGGACAGAGCATCGAGTGACATTATACTGAATGCACTATCCGAAAATTACCTCGAGCAATTAAACAGAGAACCGACTCGTGGAGATAACATCTTGGACCTACTGATAACAAACAGACCCGAACTTTTCGACTCTGTATGTACAGAACAGGGAATCAGTGATCATAAGGCCGTTGCAGCATCCCTGAATATGGAAGTTAATAGGAATATAAAAAAAGGGAGGAAGGTTTATCTGTTTAGCAAGAGTAATAGAAGGCAGATTTCAGACTACCTAACAGACCAAAACGAAAATTTCTGTTCCGACACTGACAATGTTGAGTGTTTATGGAAAAAGTTCAAGGCAATCGTAAAATGCGTTTTAGACAGGTACGTGCCGAGTAAAACTGTGAGGGACGGGAAAAACTCACCGTGGTACAACAACAAAGTTAGGAAACTACTGCGAAAGCAAAGAGAGCTCCACTCCAAGTTTAAACGCAGCCAAAACCTCTCAGACAAACAGAAGCTAAACGATGTCAAAGTTAGCGTAAGGAGGGCTATGCGTGAAGCGTTCAGTGAATTCGAAAGTAAAATTCTATGTACCGACTTGACAGAAAATCCTAGGAAGTTCTGGTCTTATGTTAAATCAGTAAGTGGCTCAAAACAGCATATCCAGACACTCCGGGATGATGATGGCATTGAAACAGAGGATGACACACGTAAAGCTGAAATACTAAACACCTTTTTCCAAAGCTGTTTCACAGAGGAAGACCGCACTGCAGTTCCTTCTCTAAATCCTCGCACAAACGAAAAAATGGCTGACATCGAAATAAGTGTCCAAGGAATAGAAAAGCAACTGGAATCACTCAATAGAGGAAAGTCCACTGGACCTGACGGGATACCAATTCGATTCTACACAGAGTACGCGAAAGAACTTGCCCCCCTACTAACAGCCGTGTACCGCAAGTCTCTAGAGGAACGGAGGGTTCCAAATGATTGGAAAAGAGCACAGATAGTCCCAGTCTTCAAGAAGGGTCGTCGAGCAGATGCGCAAAACTATAGACCTATATCTCTGACGCCGATCTGTTGTAGAATTTTAGAACATGTTTTTTGCTCAAGTATCATGTCGTTTTTGGAAACCCAGAATCTACTATGTAGGAATCAACATGGATTCCGGAAACAGCGATCGTGTGAGACCCAACTCGCTTTATTTGTTCATGAGACCCAGAAAGTATTAGATACAGGCTCCCAGGTAGATGCTATTTTTCTTGACTTCCGGAAGGCGTTCGATACAGTTCCGCACTGTCGCCTGATAAACAAAGTAAGAGCCTACGGAATATCAAACCAGCTGTGTGGCTGGATTGAAGAGTTTTTAGCAAACAGAACACAGCATGTTGTTATCAATGGAGAGACGTCTACAGACGTTAAAGTAACCTCTGGTGTGCCACAGGGGAGTGTTATGGGACCATTGCTTTTCACAATATATATAAATGACCTAGTAGATAGTGTCGGAAGTTCCATGCGGCTTTTCGCGGATGATGCTGTAGTATACAGAGAAGTTGCAGCATTAGAAAATTGTAGCGGAATGCAGGAAGATCTGCAGCGGATAGGCACTTGGTGCAGGGAGTGGCAACTGACCCTTAACATTGACAAATGTAATGTATTGCGAATACATAGAAAGAAGGATCCTTTATTGTATGATTATATGATAGCGGAACAAACACTGGTAGCAGTTACTTCTGTAAAATATCTGGGAGTATGCGTGCGGAACGATTTGAAGTGGAATGATCATATAAAATTAATTGTTGGTAAGGCGGGTACCAGGTTGAGATTCATTGGGAGAGTGCTTAGAAAATGTAGTCCATCAACAAAGGAGGTGGCTTACAAAACACTCGTTCGACCTATACTTGAGTATTGCTCATCAGTGTGGGATCCGTACCAGATCGGTTTGTCGGAGGAGATAGAGAAGATCCAAAGAAGAGCGGCGCGTTTCGTCTCAGGGTTATTTGGTAACCGTGATAGCGTTACGGAGATGTTTAATAAACTCAAGTGGCAGACTCTGCAAGAGAGGCGCTCTGCATCGCGGTGTAGCTTGCTCGCCAGGTTTCGAGAGGGTGCGTTTCTGGATGAGGTATCGAATATATTGCTTCCCCCTACTTATACCTCCCGAGGAGATCACGAATGTAAAATTAGAGAGATTAGAGCGCGCACGGAGGCTTTCAGACAGTCGTTCTTCCCGCGAACCATACGCGACTGGAACAGGAAAGGGAGGTAATGACAGTGGCACGTAAAGTGCCCTCCGCCACACACCGTTGGGTGGCTTGCGGAGTGTAAATGTAGATGTAGATGTAGATGAATTATTTTTACAAACTCTGAAAATTTGTTCCAGGAGTGGGTCTGTATTTAAGGAGGATGGATAGCAATTCTACCAGAGGAATCGAAGCAGCAACTCTTTTAACTTACTTTCTATGAATAAATACTGTTTCAAAACATCAGTACGTTGAGGATCTCTCGAAAAGGTGTCGATATTGATACAATATATTGCAGTAAAATGACCAAAAAATCATATTTATGTTTAAAGATGTGCTGTAATTGAAGACGTTCTCTTCTGGAAAAGAAGTGTGGTATAAGAACTACCTCGTAATTTTTTTTATGCTTTATAGATGGCTGACAGTAAGCTACCTTCCATTTCTGTGCTTTTTAGTCTGAGTGGTAGTTTGTTTCATAGGATAATCAACGGGTTTAGAATATTTACTCGCATTTGCGTGTTTCGTACTTGATTTTTAAATTATTGACAATGACGAGTCACTCCTGAGAGAGGGCGCTGATATATGTACATAACATCGAATGTTCTAGGATACACTTCCCTTTAATTAATAAGGAACTCCCGGAATCTTTTACAAACGTGAAAACGAAAAGAAAATGGGGAGGGGTTAGACGCTAACCAGCTACTTTACACTTCGTAATACCACTTTCATAACCACTTCACACCGATGACACTGTGCAACCTTAGACTTCATTCTGTAACTTACATATCATGAAAGCTTTAACTTCCTATTATGTGACGTTTAATTACAACAAATCGTACCAAGAACGACGCGTTTTTATATGTCTTCGATGTGCCGTTGCTTTGAAGCGGCATACTTTCGTAACATGCAGGTTATGATACGAAAACTATCAACTACGAAATCCGATATGGAATCTCCCCGGACGAATGCTAACGAAAGTGGATAGCAGTTCCTGCGGTCTTCGATACTGCATGTGACGCCAAAAATACCTGCCGCATGATTTCACTTTTTGTGAAAGAGTTCATAGTGACAAAATATCACTCACTGTGGGCCAGTGATCACACCCATCGTACAGCTCATCTGGACCTGGTTTTGGATGATGTTAACATATTTATATCTTTTTTTGAGGCGCCTGACTCATTTTCTGTGTGTCGCATACTTTCCTCTTTCTGTCCTCTGCCAGAGAGATCTTAAATTTAAGAACATCCAAAGTGCTCTTTTTCATAGTCTGGTTTTTATGGCTGTGCTCTCTGTACAAAAATCAAGAGTTGACAGCTGAAAGGTCTATAAATTTCAGTCAACTCACTCAAATTAGAATGCTCTGACAGAGAACGAGCGTGATCTTCTGTTAGACCTTGCTTATAACAAAGCTAAAGTGAATCAAAGGTTTCACATAAAAAAAATTGGCCGGAAACCAGTAATAGAGCGAGCACACAACTGTGTCTGTTTCAGGCTAAAGCCATGCAGTTCACACGTAACCTGCACAATCGCGCTAGTACAAATACAGCACAAAATTATTATGAACAGACTTGAGATTACTCGTAATTGTCTATAGAACAACATTATACAGCATGTAAAAGATAATTGTTTACAGCATACCGCAGAGGTGTATAGGAAGCAATTTGGTACAGGATAGTTGTGGTATATTAGGCCGGGAAACCACCTAGAATTGGCCTACAAAAGACACATAAGCTACTGCGCGAGATTTTCAATGTCCTCGCGCTCTCTTACGCCAGCAGTTTAGTCAGCTACTTCGTTAACATTATCAATTTAAACTCTCCATTCAGGATAATGAAAGAAAAAAAGACGTCCTGCAAAAACTGCATTTACAATTCCATCTAAACTTAACTCTTATAAGCAAAGTAGTTTCGTTGTAAGAAGGTCATACAAACAAAACGATGTAAGTGTTTACTTTATGCTGTGAAAATTCACAATATTTTGCATTAAAATTTACACTAACGCTAATTTTACTTTTTGTAAGTGCAAGAAAGAGGAGTTTTTAATCTTCAGTGAGAGGGGTTGGCCAATATGAAACTGTTTCCCGGTTTGATAGACCACAAACTGTCCTCCATCAATTTTTTCGTTTCGACTTCACCTACACCACTGTGGTTCGTTTTAAACACACTACTGGCCATTAAAATCGCTACACCAAGAAGAAATGCAGATGATAAACGGGTATTTGGACAAATATATTATACTAGAACTGACATGTGGTTACATTTTCACGCAAGTTGGGTGCATAGATCCTGAGAAATCAGTACCCACAACAACCACCCCTGGCCGTAATAACGGCCTTGATACGCCTGGGCATTGAGTCAAGCAGAGCTTGGATGGCGTGTACAGGTACAGCTGCCCATGCAGCTTCAACACGATACCACAGTTCATCAAGAGTAGTGACTGGCGTATTGTGCCGAGGCAGTTGCTCGGCCACCATTGACCAGACGTTTTCAATTGGTGAGAGATATGGAGAATGTGCTGGCCAGGGCAACAGTCGAAAATTTTCTGTATGATTAGCTTTTCAGAGCAATCACACAAGGTTGGCGCCGGTGGCGACACCTACAACGTGCTGTGGGTTGGGTTGGGTTGTTTGGGGAAGGAGACCAGACAGCTAGGTCATCGGTCTCATCGGATTAGGGAAGGACGGGGAAGGAAGTTGGCCGTGTTCTTTGAAAGGAACCATCCCGGCATTTGCCTGGAGCGATTTAGGGAAATCACGGAAAACCTAAATCAGGATGGCCGGACGCGGGATTGAACCGTCGTCCTCCCGAACAACGTGCTGACATGAGGAAAGTTTCCAACCGATTTCTCATACACAAACAGCAGTTGACCGGCGTTGCTTGGTGAAACGTTGATGTGATGCCTCGTGCAAGGAGAAGAAATGTGTACCATCACGTTTCCGACTTTGATAAAGATCGGATTGTAGCCCATCGCGATTGCGGTTTATCGTATCACGAGAATGCTGCTCGCTTTGGTCGAGATCCAAGGACTGTTAGCAGAATATGGAATCGGTGGGCTCAGGAGGGTAATACGGAACGCCGTGCTGGATCCCAATGGCCTCGTATCACTAGCAGTCGAGATGATAGGCATTTTATCCGCATGGCTGTAACGGATCGTGCAGCCACGTCTCGATTCCTGAGTCAAGGGATGGGGACGTTTGCAAGACAACAACCATCTGCACGAACAGTTCGACGACGTTTGCAGCAGCATGGACTATCAGCTCGGAGACCATGGCTGTGGTTACCCTTGACGCTGCATCACAGACAGGAGCGCCTGCGATGGTGTATTCAACGACGTACCTGGGTGCACGAATGGCAAAACGTCATTTTTTTCGAATGAATCCAGGTTCCGTTTACAGCATCATGATGGTCGAATCCGTGTTTGGTGACATCGCTGTGAACGCACATTTGAAGTGTGTATTCGTCATCGCCATACTGGCGTATCACCCGGCGTGATGGTATGGGGTGCCATTGGTTACACGTCTCGGTCACCTCTTGTTCACACTGACGGCACATTGAACAGTGGACGTTACATTTCAGATGTGTTACGACCCGTGGCTCTACCCTTCATTCGATCACTGCGAAACCCTACATTTCAGCAGGATAATGCACGACGACATGTTGCAGGTCCTGTACGGGCCTGTCTGCATACAGAAAATGTTCGACTGCTGCCCTGGCCAGCACATTCTCCAGATCTCTCATCAACTTAAAACGTCTGGTCAATGGTGGCCGAGCAACTGGCTCGTCGCAATACGCCAGTCACTACTCTTGATGAACTGTGGTATCGTGTTGAAGCTGCATGGGCAGCTGTACCTGTACACGCCATCCAAGCTCTGTGTGACTCAATGCCCAGGCGTATCAAGGGCGTTATTACAGGCCAGAGGTGGTTGTTCTGGGTACTGAGTTTTCAGGATCTATGCACCCAAATTGCGTGAAAATGTAATCATATGTCAGTTCTAGTATAATATATTTGTCCAATGAATACCAGTTCATCATCTGCATTTCTTCTTGGGAGTAGCAATCTTAATGGTCGTAACACTGCTAATGATTTCCTACATTTCCCCTGTCCCAAGGAGCTCTCAGAAACTGCTCAACGTTAAATCTTTCAATTAATGTGTTCTGTGGTTACAGACAGTACTGCTCTTCCTAATTGGTTCTATTCTGTCTTCTACCAAAAGCATTTGTCTGCTTGGTGCTGTCGACTCGCTATTGTTTATATCACACTGTAAAAGGAAGTTTCCACTCACGGTGTGAGACAGACTCTGAGAAGTGTAAGTGTTCTGTTAGTGCTGAATATGCTTCCGGAGAGTTGACTATGACGACAAAGGAAACTGTCGTCCGCTAATCATTGCCAACAAAGGAAGTGTTGGGGCCAGTGAGTCGTTTTGGGCACGTCTTGCTCGGATGGACTACTGACCGCCTGCCGTGGTCCTAGTAACAAGAAATTGCGCCCACGCTGTCATGTTCTCTCCAATAGTATGTGCAAATTCACTTTCTAAATTAAAACCCCAACGTAATGCTTCGTTTCTATTAAAACTCGTACTAGCAAGGCTCGAAAACGATTTAATACAGAAAACATCGGGAGTAGCCGCCGAAATACTAGATGATTGCAATTAAACTGGCGGTGTTCCGAATGTTGCAGGTCGGACTGTATATATCGCAGGACGCTGAAACATAGTATATTCACTAATCAGTGCGCTCATGGAGTACACACAAAAAAATAAAATAAAATAAAATAGATAGTTCCTCTTTATGTCACCAGGTGAAAACATGGCGCTGTAAGCAGTCAGAATGCGAAATGTTTCCTGCTTTGACATCAGTATGATATTTGCCACTTGGCGACACATGTTGATTTCTTTTGTGAAGTGACTGTTGGTATAATGTGTTAGGAATGGAGTTATCTATACGAAAGGCAATGGCTACTGAGAAGAAAGACCATGCACTGCTGGTAAAGTTGTTTTATCAGAACAGCAGGAGTAGCAGCACAGCAATGTGGTAACATCGCTGACAGAAACAGCTACGTCGAGGCCCCATGTCAATAAATGGGCTAAAGAATATGATCAAGAAATTTGAAGAAACAATTAGATGGTGCATCAGGATGAGAAGGGTAGCCCATTCCCATGGCAGTTGTTGATGAAGTTGCTGTAGTTGTAGCCGACCGTGCACCACATCTCTCATTCTGCAGCCAGTGTTAGAGCTGTGTCATCGAGATTGTATCTTCCCTGGTCAACAGTTCAAAAGATTTTGCAGCGCATTTTCCTCTGGTATCCCTACACGATTCAGCAGGTGCGCCAAATGGAGTCCCAAGATTGGGTACAACGCTGTGACTTGGTCCTTAGGTTTTTGGCACACATGGAAATGGATGACATGTGGCTGGGGAATACTTTTTGGACGGACGAGACACATTTTACTATGTACGGTACCGTGAATACACAGAGCTGTCGCATATGGGGTTCTACTCCATCACACGTTGTACAGGAATATTCACTGCACCTGCGTATGTTACTGTTGTGATTTCCCAAGCTCCTCCACTCTCAGTCCGTTTTTCTTTGAGGAGATAACACCTCGCGGGCCTGTTGCATGTAGAATGGCATCAGCACATTGTAAGGACCTCCTCCTGCAACAAGCTATTCCAACTTCACAAGCACTCAACTGTGTCCACATCACGCAAGATGGGGTGACACCACATGTTGCTTGCCAGGTGCAAAATTTGCTTCAAGAAACCTTCAGTAACGACTCATCATCTCAAGGCAATTTCAAGTTGTGTGGCCTTCCAGATCCCTCGATGTAAACCCGTGTGAGTTCTGGTTGTGGGGATACCTGAAACATCGTGTCCATCAGAGACATGTCTAGGTTCTTCTCGATCAAAAGGATAGTATACGATACATATCGCTCTCATTACACGAGATATGCTGTGAGCAACTGTCAACCACACCGTGTTATGGTTGCAGCATATTGTTGAGTTGGGAGACCATATTGAACACATATAGCTTGAGAGTATATCCTAATAAATCTGCCTCAAGCGCCGTTATCATCTGTTTGATCGTTTCTTCCCTTTCCGTGCACACAAATCACATTCGGACTGCTTACAGCGCCAATTATTAACCTGGTGACAGAAAATGGAACTAGTATTTTTCAGCATGTTCTGTGAGCTCGCCGATTAATAAACACAACTACGGATGTTTCAGCATTCTACGACGCAGTGCAGCACTCGAAAAACCGTAATTTCAATTGTAACCATGTAACCACCTGGTACTAAGAAGGGATTTCACATTAGCAAAAAGGATAAATCCACATCCATATTAGATGTAAACCTAACCTGGGTTGAGCACATACCTCAAATGCACCAGCATCACTCTTCTTCTTCTTCTTCTTCTTCTTTTCTTCTCAGTCTGTAGATTTGCTGGCAGCAATTCTTGTTCTTGGCCAAGCGGTTCTAGGCGCTTCAGTCCGTAACCGCGCTGCTCCTACGGTCGCAGGTTCGAATCCTGCCTCGGGCATGGATGTGTGTGATGTCCTTAGGTTAGTTAGGTTTAAATAGTTCTAAGTCTAGGGGACTGATGACCTCAGATGTTAAGTCCCATAGAGCTTAGAGCCATTTGAACAATCTGAGTTCTTGTTATTAATTTTTCCTTATCTTTTGCATGTCTCTTTAGTTCCGAGTATGTTGTCAATTTCATTCCTAGTTTTTATCTTCCTGATGTACTGATGCCTTGGTCTTCCTCCTGCGTTCTTCTCAGGCTACCTTCTACTAAATTCACAATGAAGGGGCAACTTCTGTATAGGTGGTTCATTTTAGATTTAGAATGTTAGTAGCTTCTTCTTCTTGTTGAATGCTATTTTAGCTTCTGCAATTCTGCAGTTTATCTTCTGGCATGATCTCCCATACTGTGTAATTCTTGTAACCAGGTACTCAAAACTGGTGACTTGCTTCAGATTCTGTCTATCCTAGACCTGTGTTTGGTGCTATTGGAATTTACATACACACAAATATTTTGGTTACCGTCTCTCAAAAAATATATAGGAAGTTCTTCGCTATTGACATGAAAAATAAACTTGTAGAAACTCTTGTACTTCCATTGTTGATTACAGCGCTCTTATTCTGCAAGGTGTTTCTCAGGGAAGTTTGGCGCTAGTGATGAACAGTTGTGTAAAACATACTCTGACGTTCAGCTTTTTGATCATATTTCATAATCACATGGACCACTAGCATGTCTAGGTGCAGACAAGCACAGAGGTTTCCATAGAGTCTGCCTCTTTTACCTTCATGTCAACGATTTGTGACGTTACAGGCAGTACACCTGATGCATAAACTGACAGAAGAACGGAAGGTTTGGTTGAGCGACATGCAGTTGGAAACTCGTGGTGCAGTGGCCTGGGAAGGCAGCTAAGGAGGACCCGTCTTGAGGTCCAAGAGGCCGCAGCGAGCCGATCAAGAAGATGGGTAGGCAGGTGTGCAGCGAGCCAGTAAAGCGGAGGTCGCCTGCATTTCCCCGTGGGTGGACTTCTGGCTATGGACGCTATGCAGCACGGCGAGATTCTGAATTTATGAAGAATTAAAACTCATACATTCACTAAAAGCGCTGAAATTGCTTCCAGAAATGGTACACGACATCTGTTGTCAGCACTGAAACCGCAATAAGGAGAAGAGTTCAATGAAATTAGTACCCGATTTATGCAACACATATTATGAGAGTTATTGTGTCATGTTGTTTATCAGGAAATCAACAAATAAGGCAGTTATACGCTTTAAGACATAAAAAAGACGCACCACGATGGAATTATCCGAATGGGACGGAAATTGGTAGTACGTGTACAAACAAATGCTTACAATTTCAGAAAAATAGGATGATTTACTCAAGAGAAAGAGCTTCACAAATTGTCGGTCAATAAAGTGTTGGTACACATCTCGTCCTTATTCAACCAGTTATAAGAGAGTAGTTGGATGCCCTCCTGAGGGACATCGTGCCATATTCTGTCCAATTGGCTCGCTAGATCGACAAAATCCCGAGCTGCCCATAATACTCCAAACCTCTCAGTTAGAGAGTGATCCGGTGACCTTGCTGGCCAAGGTAGGCTTTGGTTAACATGAAGACAAGCAGTAGAAACCCTCGCCATGTGCGGGTGGGCTGTATTTTACTGAAATTTAAACCCAGAATGGTTTACCATAAAGGGCAACAAAACAGGGGGTAGAATGGTAGAATATCGTCGACGTATTTGTGTGCTGTAAAGGTGCTGCGATGACCACCAAAGCCGTCGTGCTATGAAATGAAATGGCGCTCCTGACCAGGAGGTTGTCGGACCGTATGACGGGCGACATTCAGGTTGGTATCCCGTCGGTGTTTGGGGCGTCTTCAGACACGTCTTCGCTCCTCATCTGGGCTCAGTTTGAAGGGGCATTCATTAATAGAGACAATTCTAATACACTCAATGAGATTCCAGACATGTCTGGAAAGGCCCTGGACAGTGGTGGGTTACCATCATGAGTGTCGCCCGCCATACGGTGCGATAGCCATGAGTGATAATGTGAGGCGACGTTTCTTTTCAAAGCAGGACCCCTTTGTCGGTCATCCGCGGCACCCTCAAAGCACAGCGGTACGTCGACGATATTCTGCCCCCCGTTTTGTTGCCCTTCATGGCATGCAAACCAGGGCTTACATTTCAGCGAGATTATGCCCGTCTGCACACGACGAAAGTTTCTAAAACTTCCCTTCGTTCTTGCCAAACCTTACTATGCCCAGCAAGGTCATCGGATCTCCTTAACTGAGAATGTTTGTAGTATTATGGGCAGTGTTCTCCAAACAGTTCGAGATTTCGACGATCTAACGCTCCAATTGGACAGAAAATGGCACGATATCCCTCAGAAGGACATCCAACAACTGTATGAATCAACGACAAGCCGAATAACTGCTTGAATAAGGGGCAGAGGTGGACCAACACATTACTGACTATCTCAATTTGTAAAGCTCTTTCCCTGAATTTCTGAAACTGTAAACATTTATTTGTCGGTGCATGTATACCACATATCCTGATTTTCGTCCCATTCTGATAATTCCTTTATGGTGCATCAATGCTTGTATTTAAGTGTATTTCATATGCATATGATATTAGGGCTATACTTAAAGTAAGGTTTCCATATTTTTTTACAAACAAAAGACGTTGTTTGTTGTTTTTAATGTATACATCGTTGAAAAGCTTACACTTTTGTCTATTTTTCGACATAGTCTCAATTTTTTTCGACACACTTTTGAAGACGGTGCTTGAGCTATTGTATTCCTAAGTTGAAGAAGTCTCCCGCCAACCCTCTGAGGAAGTGTGTGACCTTTGATCAGACCTCATCATCACTCTTGAAGCTTTTGCCACCTAAGTGTTCCTTTCGTTTGCGTAAGAGGTGGTAATCGATAGGGACTGAGTCTGGGCTGTACAGGGGATGGGGCGTAACAGTCCACCCAAATTTCTTCAAAAGCTCCTGTGTTTGACGAGCGACGTGGGGTTGGTGTTGTCGTGAAGAAGCACTACTCCCTCCGTCAGTCGTCCTCTCCAGCGATTCTGGATTGCTCGCTGGAGTTTGGTCAATGTTTTACAAAATCTGTCTGAGTTTATTGTCGTCCCAGGTTGCATGAAATCGATGAGTACCCCCTTCCGATCCCAAAACACAGTCGCCATAACCTTTCCTGCCGACTACGTTTGTTGGAATTTTTGAATTTCTTTGGTGGCAGTGAACTGGAGTGACGCCACTGACGAGATTGTTGTTTGGTCTGGGGGTGTAATGAAACACCCACGTTTCATCTCCCTTGACAATAGAGTCCAACAATTTCTCCTTGTTGCCTCCCCCCTCACATTGTTGAAGAAACTTGCGAGCACAGTCAAGGCATTGCTCCTTGTGTCCATCAGCCAGCGTCCGGAGGACCCAACGAGCACACACCTTGCGATAACCCAACGTCTCTGTTATTCTTTCAGCATTGCCGCGGGAAGTTTCAGGAATGCCTTCAACAAGTTCACAGGCAGTGACCCTCCGATCTTTGAGCAGCTCACTGTTGATTTTCTGGACAATCGCATCCGAAACCGGCGGTCTTTCACTGCGTTCTTCATCGTGAACTTCCATGCTATCCTCAGCAAAAGCCCTGCACCATTTGCGGACGTGCTGAACCGACATGCACTCTTCACCATAAACCTCAGTCAGTTGCCAATAATCTCCATGGGCGGTAACTTCCTTGCGTGGAGAAATAGGAGTACTGCTCGAACCTCGCACTTGGCGAAATCGGAGATAAACACTTCCATCTCTGACAGCTACCAATCCAACACTGAGCGACGTAGCGAATCGCGGACGAGCGGGCTCGAGAGTGGGGGAACAATTGCGCACGCCACTGTTGTCAGATTTAGCCTAGCCCTAGCACCTTCCCTCGAGGCTGTAGCTCATTGGGAACCTTACTTTTGGTGCAGCCCTCGTACATCGTTGTCTAAGTGTTGGAAACAGCCATAAAATGAGCAGTTGGTTGCCAGCAACCAGTCCAACGAATTGTTATACTATTTTTTATTGTTAAAGTTCAATTAATAAGAAATTTCCAAATTAATATTTGTAATGAAATTACTTGGATAACGTAGTGCGAAAGCCGCAAGAGAGATAATGTCGCACATTTGGTTAGCAACTGCCATTCAGATTATGTGATGTAAAAATGTAATTTAAAATTGATTATATAGCAATATTTGACTGTAATGAAATAATATTCATATGCAATTGTTCAAACATATTTAATGTATACATCTGGAGTATTTAGCATTTGTGAGAAATGTATGACTAAGAGAAAGGTATCAAGGATTCAGACTTTTTTCAACCGAGGTAGTGAGTCACATGACAGAGTTGAGGAAGGAGTAGGGAGAGTAGGTTTCTATGACTTTGTGTCGCTGTTCTTGATGGGGTAAAGTAGCAAGGCCGTTTGCGGTCTATGAGCCTCAAGTGTTAAGTTATAGCGTGGTGTGCAGTTAATTTGAAATTAATCATTTGAGTGCAATGATTTGAAACTATAGAATGTTTACTCACTGTGTGCCAGTACGTACTTTTGATACTGAACTTTGCTTTTGGTAAATTACTTATTCAAATAGACTTCAGAGAACTGGTTAGATGCAGGGAATTCGTTCAAGTTAACGATCTGGTGTACTGCACAATGCCACTGGCGCAAGCTGAAGGTCCCATGTGTACGATCCGCTTGCTTTGACGCTACTACTGTTTCAATTATATTGTTTCATTGTGTGCAGTAATAGCCTCCACAAGGTCACAACTGAATAGAACTTGTTTTCTTGTGCCAAGTAAATTGAGATTTAATCTTAATACTGTTACTAGGCTTCATGTTTGTTTGTCCTAATGAACTATTCATATCTGATCTTGTTAAATATTTCACATTTACTTGTGCTTTTCATTAACTGTTCCTTATCGTGGGGTATCATTATTTACAGATTTCATTAGGGCACAATGCAACAGCATACAACCAGACTCTTGGGTCGAGCAACTGAATTGACATTTGGTGGTATGCTAGGCATCTGGTGGTCAGATAGCAACAAAGTGTTTTCATTTGATGTTAATTTCACTTCTAAAACAATTCTCATTTATTCTTCAGTCTTAGTTGCACAATTTTTAAATACATTGCTTCTTTCAATCTCTCTGCACCATGTTCAGATCTATCTAGTTGCGTCAGCAACCCATTGTATCAGTGACTACTCTGATATCAGGTTCTAACAAACATGACAGTTTACTGAAGCAACACTATATACCTGAAAATGATCGAAAGATCTACATATGACTTGAATTCAAAACATGTGCAATTGACACTGAAGAATAGTAGTAGTAGTAGTAGTATCTTTATTCATCTGTAGAACTCTTTTTACAAGGATATAGGACATGTCAAAGTATTTAACAATTTAGATCAATTTAAAATAAGCTAATTCGTATACACATATATTTACAGACTTCTAGTTAGAGACAATCATTAGATTTACTCCTAGCATACAATACTTTTTTTACAAATAACTTATTAAATAATGTAATGCCACATTGTTCACTCATATCTCACTATCAGTCACTGCACACACTATATACACATTGTTTCATAATACTTCACTCACTACACACACACACACACACACACACACACACACACACACACACACACACACACACACACACACTGGTGATCTGGGCCATTTTCGGTACCGCAACTTCTCATTTGCTATCCTTAAAAGCTGAATCAACCAACATCCCTCCATAATGAGTGAGATGTTGACCTCAGGAAGAGAAAGAGGTGTTAGTACTGTGCTATGCATAACTTGGGGGGGAAGTATTTCTAGAAAGGAAAAAAAGAAGGAAAAAACAGAAAGTGAAGGTGTTATGTGGAATGTTGGATATTTTATAATCATTATTATTATTATTTATTTGTGTAACATTTTTAATCAAACCTCTAGTCTGTTTTAGCTAAGAAATCCTTCAATGTATAAAATGTATGTATAACAGATACTTTTTAGCTGAGTTTTTAAATAAGTGTATTTTTTCAATTTCTGTAATCTCTTTTGGTAATTTATTTTGCAGTTTTATTCGTTGGTAGAAAATGCTGTTTTGAGTTTTATGTTTTTTTTTTTTTTTTTGTTAAATGTAAGTTGAGTCTCTCTCTTGTTGCATGGTCATGGACAGAGCTGTTTGTGCAGTAATTACCGATGTTATTTTTGATGTGTACAACAGACTGGTAAAATGTATTCACAATGAAAAGTTAAAATCCCCAGTGTTCTGAACAGATCTTTACAATGAGCTCGACTGGTATTTTTGGTTACTATTCTTATGGCCCTTTTCTGGAGTTTGAAAATTGTTTTCATATTTTGTGCATTTTTTCCCCAAAAAAGAATGGCACAGCTAAGAACTG
Source organism: Schistocerca serialis cubense (assembly GCF_023864345.2). Classification (NCBI taxonomy): domain Eukaryota; kingdom Metazoa; phylum Arthropoda; class Insecta; order Orthoptera; family Acrididae; genus Schistocerca; species Schistocerca serialis. Next base: position 372,615,604 of record NC_064643.1, on the reverse strand, counting down.
AGTGCACATATGAATAATATGTAACTAAAAGACACTGCATGTTACACACTGATGATAGGATTCTAAAGGCATAACATGCCGATGACATTATGTTTTCAAGTACCTTTGTGTGTTCACACCACTTCAACTGAGAATCAATATTCATTCCTAGAAATTTTGCATTTGTTACACAGTCTATAGAGATTGAAAGGTCTCTGTTGGATTCCTTTCATGTTAATTTCTTAAATCTGTTGTCATTTACGGCATAAATTCCTCTTCTAAATTTACTGTGGTGTTTCTGACTATCTGGGAGGAGACTGAGCAGTGAAACGTGTTACTTTTACACATAAACAAGAACGATATGTCACACTACTACACTTTAAAACACAGTTTATATGTAATTCATGTCACACAGTCTCATACGGAACCTACATCCGCTTTCTTTTATATACTGTATATGATAAGATACTGTCATCCCTCTTCCCTTCTGTGTGAGAGGATGAATGAGCAAATGTATTTCTAGTTGCATGCTTGATTGGTAGCAGACAAGCCTGTCTGCTAGAGAACAGTAGGACCAACGTCGGAACAGGTAGCTACGCTTTCTAAAAGCAGAGAGGTTTCTATTCTTAGTATGGTCCTGTCCGTCCCTTGTCATGTTGGTATAGGAAGATGCCTCTCTGGTCACTTCTGTTTGTATCTGTTAAGCACGCTCGGTAGGGGCCCAGGTCAGTCTGTCTGCGGCGAGTGTCTGAAGTGGTAAGATCTCCGGCTAAGCACGTGTCTGCTAAGTCCGTAGGACAATGGATTTCTTACGGTCAGCCTAACTGAAAATTTAATCACCTTTATTTCAGGTTTAGCTCTAAAATATCTAATGTTATCTTAAATTGCAATGCAGTGTAATTCGAGTGTGAACTTCAGAATATCTTCCGGTAGTTGCTTTTTCACTACTTTGTGAGTAAAGTGGAACCATGTGTTGATCAGTAACTGTAACTAAGGTCATCAATCTTAAATGCGAATGTGCGTGAGATTATAAACGTCTCGTCTTGACAACATTTTTCAATATAGCAACTTTTCTTTATGTTCATCCCACGTGGGGTGTACTTTGTGAGACCAGTACCACGTGCTTATACAATTGTTTGACCCATCAGGTTAATAGTAAGACGATAGTAACCAGTTCGTGTTTTTTCTTTCGTAAATTGCGTTTCGATGTAATTTATTTTAATTATCAAAATTACTGTGGAGTTACACTCTTTGTGTAAACCAAGTTGACCACGTGAAGCTTGTGGTGTAAGCATCAAAGTAGCTCTCAGCTATTCTTCTCGGGAAGATTTCACAGAGCGTTAGTATGTATTTAGTATACCAGTGTGTGGTAATTTCATGACGGACAGGATTGCGCTACAAACGTAACTTCTTTGGGTGAAAATTGAATCGTTTGGTTGTGGTTAATTTCCTTTTGCATATGTTTCAACGTTCTTCGTGTGTTATTTTATGAATGCAGTGTTGTATGTAGTCTCCCAATTTTGGCTCCCTATTTGATGTGTTCCGTAAGATTACAAACTCACATTTTCACAATCCTAAATAATGCACCAGTTTAGTTATGAATCAAGTTTGATATGCTGAAATTTTAATGGAACAATGATCAATGTTAAAATAAATGTCCAAATATAAACTGATTTATTTCTTTTTATTTAAATTGTGTTTATCACTGGTTATCGTAAGATGAGTACTAAAGGATTATAATTAATGTTAGTCTGGTTGGGAATTTGGTAAGCTAGACTGGATACCTGGTGAAACAGTTGCACAGTAATGCAAGGTTAACTTCCTCAGATAGCTCACAGCTTTTAACCCACTTTTATGGTCTTGAATATCAGCACCGCTTTCTGAACAAATTAAAGCAACAACATTACAAGGTGGCATCTGCATTTAATTTAACATTGTCATTCTTCCTCTTCAAACTGAAATTCATGGCATTAGTTTTGTTTATGTTCAATGTCACTTTATTACTTATTGACCAATCATAAACTTCCTTTAGAGTTTCATTTGCTTTCTCGGCAAGAAGTTCTCTTGTTTTCTCAGTGACTATAATACTGCTGTCATCAGCGAAGAGGATTTTTTCACCACGAGGAACACTAAATAAGAATTGTTTTAAATATCAATATAAACACTGTTCCCTAGTCGACTATAGGAATTTCGCTTAATTTGTTTCTTACTGTAAACCACTTGGGACGTTGCAGTATATAATACTTTACATTAGTCTGGAGATCTTGGTAGCTAGCGAAAGTTACTGCACGCCTTGCAGAGCACGTTGAATTTCACGGGCAGTGTGTGGGCGAGCATAATCGTGTTGGGGCAACACATCGCTTTCCTGTCTCAAGAACAGCAAAAGAATGAATCTAACAGCATTCTGCACGTACCGAGCACTGGTTGGCGTCCCATTCAAAAACCCAAAGGCGAATGACGATTGTAGCAGCATGGACATCCACGATCTCGTGTAAGCGTGTGAGAATGTTCACGTGACCACTGATACCATCATCGTTATACAGCTGTTGAGCACGTCCAACTTGTGTGACAGTTCTCAGGAAGAACTTTCTCGCCGTCTGGAAGGCCACAATTTAACCCCTTTTAAAATCGCTCATTTGGCTGTAGGAAGAACGATTGCGGCTCTGGGACATGGTCGGCTGGTTGCTTCACACATTCGCACCACACTGAGCCTCCTCGTTGTGAGCATTCTCTATTAAAGTGTAGACACAGATGGCGCTTTGGTAGCTATGCCACTATGGTGTCTGTTGACGGACACGTTGAAACCACTATCAGTACGCTACACCTACTATCCGCCAGGTGGTATGTGCCATCATCAGATCAGAATCGATGTCTTCTTTCCTAGTGTACTTTTTTCCGGTAGTGTATTATCATTCTTTAAGTAACCGTGTTGCCAAAAGTATCTTGACGTTGTTGTGTTTCAAAAACACTGATGAATACGAATGTCAAGAAACCCACCAAAGCAGTTATTTTAGGCGTAAGACATTGGTCCTACGTCAGACAAGGCCTATGGCTATAACTTGGTCAGATTAAATAAATAAAAAAGATAAATAGCCAAGGCAGGCAGAAATCCACAACGATTTGGTTACAGTCACGCTGCTTTAGGTAAGTACACTAGTGGCTATTAAAATTGCTACACCACGAAGATGACGTGCTATAGACGCGAAATTTAAACGACAGCAAGAAGATGCTATGATATGCAAATGATTAGCTTTTCAGAGCATTCACACAAGGTTGGCGCCGGTGGCGGCACCTACAACGTGCTGACATGAGGAAAGTTTCCAATCGATTTCTCATACACAAACAGCACTTGACCGGCGTTGCCTGGTGAAACGTTGTTGTGATGCCTCGTGTAAGGAGAAGAAATGCGTACCATCACGTTTCCGACTTTGATAAAGGTCGGATTGTAGCCTATCGCGATTGCGGTTTATCGTATCGCGACATTGCTGCTCGCATTGGTCGAGATCCAATGACTGTTAGCAGAATATGGAATCGGTGGGTTCACGACGGTAATACGGAACGCCGTGCTGGATCCCAACGGCCTCGTATCACTAGCAGTCGACATGACAGGCATCTTATCCGCGTGGCTGTAACGGATCGTGCAGCCACGTCTCGATCCCTGAGTCAACAGAAGGTGACGTTTGCAAGACAACAACCATCTGCACGAACAGTTCGACAACGTTTGCAGCAGCATGGACTATCAGCTCGGAGACCAAGGCTGCGGTTACCCTTGACGCTGCATCACAGACAGGAGCGCCTGCGATGGTGTATTCAACGACGTACCTGGGTGTAAGAATGGCAAAACGTCATTTTTTCCGGATGAATCCAGGTTCAGTTTACAGCATCGTAATGGTCGCACCCGTGTTTCGCGACATCGCGGTGGACGCACATTGGAAGAGTGTATTCGTCATCGCCATACTGGCGTATCAGCCGTCGTGGTGGTAAAGGGTGCCATTGGTTACACGTCTCGGTCACCTCTTGTTCGCATTGAAGACACTTTGAACAGTGGACGTTACATTTCAGATGCGTTACAACCAGCCGGCCGCGGTGCCCGTGCGGTTCTAGGCGCTACAGTCCGGAACCGCGGGACTACTACGGTCGCAGGTTCGAATCCTGCCTCGGGCTTCGATATGTGTGATGTCTTTTGGTTGGTTAGATTTAAGTAGTTCTAAGTTCTAGGGGACTGATGACCTAAGATGTTAAGTCCCATAGTGCTCAGAGCCATTTGAACCATTTTTTTGTGTTACAACCCGTGGCTCTACCCTTCATTCGATCCCTGCAAAATCCTACATTTCAGCAGGATAATGAATGACCGCATGTTGCAGGTCTTGTACGGGCCTTTCTGGATACATAAAATGTTCGACTGCTGCCCTAGCCAGCACATTCTCCAGATCTCTCACCAATTGAAAACGTCTGGTCAATGTTGGCCGAGCAACTGGCTTGTTACAATACGCCAGTCACTGCTCTTGATGAGCTGTGGTATCGTGTTGAAGCTGCATGGGCAGCTGTACCTGTACACGCCATCCAAGCTCTGTTTGACTCAATGCCCAGGCGTATCAAGGCTGTTATTACGGCCAGAGGTGGTTGCTCTGGATACTGATTTCTCAGGATCTATGCACCCAAATTGCGTGAAAATGTAATCACATGTCAGTTCTAGTATAATATATTTGTCCAATGAATACCCGTTTATCATCTGCTTTTTTTCTTGGTGTAGCGATTTTAATGGCCAGTAGTGTAAATAACCAGACCAGTGCACGCAGACGTGTACTCCGTATTTTTAAGCGAGAAACCGGCTGTCGCAGGAGGAAGCTAGCCAGAGTTACAGCGTTAACGGTGCCTCGCACCCACTGCACAGTTTCCTCGTTTCTGAAACCTTCCTCGATGCCAACAGCCTGCAAAGCAATAACTACTTGATGTCGTTCCCCTGAATGGTAATGCGATGTTTGGGAAAGAGGTGCGACGCAGTCGATGCCAATAACATAATGGAGGCGTGAGGATACTGGATATTGCTTGTGTTTGGCCATCATTCCGAGGAGATTATATCCATTATTGACCGATAGACATTAGCTGCAGAGGAACGTCGGAGACATCAGAGTTCATCGTGAATGATATATTCAGGCCGTGATTAACAGTAGGGTTTCAGTATTGGAAGAAAGGATGGAGGAACGAAGGAAAGGAGTAGGGAAAGTTAGTTTAGCCTGCCGATGATATCAGAGGGAAAACATTATATAACTTTTTTTCCAAACAACTGGCATTAAACCATTTGTTTAGGACATCTGGCTTCGATAGTTCAACTCTCGTTTTCATCTCTTATAAACATCAGTTTTCGTGAAGCAATTAAAGAAACCATTTACATACATTACTACACAATCATCCATTTCCGATGCCACTGTTCGACTTCCAATATGTCACTGGAGTTATTCTCACTTTGTTACAGTTTCTGTTATTTCGCTCTCTTAAAATTGAAGGTAGTAGGTTGTTTTAAGGAATAAAACAGTAATTGTAAATTGGTGCCACAGTTTGAAATTCATCATTAGGCACATATTATCATTATCATACACTGCCAGAGGAAATTCATGACAAAATATTTAAAGAAACCCTCATTTTATGCGGCTTAATACTAAAAAAGATTATGAAGAAAACGTATGGCTCATACTCGTGTCCCCGATGATGATCTACAATAAGGGATTGAAAGAATAAATGAATTGTTGGTTTAATTACTGTTTTATCTCGTTCGTATTTGGTTCTGCGACAAAAGGACGTGGACTAGAAAACCAATGTTAAGGTGTGTTGCGGTGTTGCTGTCTAGCCTAATAATAAAGAACTCTTCAAAATCTGCTAAAAGGAATTTAACGGCTATTTCCTTCATAATAAATTATGCTCAAGTGTAAACAAAACAGAAGCACAGAAAAGCGGGATTGGCAAGCTGTTGGGAATAAGAATTTGGAAAAATAAACAAAAGATTTATTGATATCTAAACATCAAAATCAGACAATATTAATATAAAGTAAAGGGGGAGGGGAAGATCATGTAAATTAATAATCCACTGAATTCTATTCATAGAAACGAAGCATCTTGGCACATTGAAGATGTGGGCTTGACAGGAGATCGAAACCAGACACCTAAAAACACATATGTAGGATCGAGCACCAGTCCAACATGCAGTTCGAATTTGGCAGGAAATTTAGTATTAATAATAATAAACCACAGCTGATGAAGGATCTTACAAAATACACTCCTGGAAATGGAAAAAAGAACACATTGACGCCGGTGTGTCAGGCCCACCATACTTGCTCCGGACACTGCGAGAGGGCTGTACAAGCAATGATCACACGCACGGCACAGCGGACACACCAGGAACCGCGGTGTTGGCAGTCGAATGGCGCTAGCTGCGCAGCATTTGTGCACCGCCGCCGTCAGTGTCAGCCAGTTTGCCGTGGCATACGGAGCTCCATCGCAGTCTTTAACACTGGTAGCATGCCGCGACAGCGTGGACGTGAACCGTATGTGCAGTTGACGGACTTTGAGCGAGGGCGTATAGTGGGCATGCGGGAGGCCGGGTGGACGTACCGCCGAATTGCTCAACACGTGGGGCGTGAGGTCTCCACAGTACATCGATGTTGTCGCCAGTGGTCGGCGGAAGGTGCACGTGCCCGTCGACCTGGGACCGGACCGCAGCGACGCACGGATGCACGCCAAGACCGTAGGATCCTACGCAGTGCCGTAGGGGACCGCACCGCCACTTGCAAGCAAAGTAGGGACACTGTTGCTCCTGGGGTATCGGCGAGGACCATTCGCAACCGTCTCCATGAAGCTGGGCTACGGTCCCGCACACCGTTAGGCCGTCTTCCGCTCACGCCCCAACATCGTGCAGCCCGCCTCCAGTGGTGTCGCGACAGGCGTGAATGGAGCGACGAATGGAGACGTGTCGTCTTCAGCGATGAGAGTCGCTTCTGCCTTGGTGCCAATGATGGTCGTATGCGTGTTTGGCGCCGTGCAGGTGAGCGCCACAATCAGGACTGCATACGACCGAGGCACACAGGGCCAACACCCGGCATCATGGCGTGGGGAGCGATCTCCTACACTGGCCGTACACCACTGGTGATCGTCGAGGGGACACTGAATAGTGCACGGTACATCCAAACCGTCATCGAACCCATCGTTCTACCATTCCTAGACCGGCAAGGGAACTTGCTGTTCCAACAGGACAATGCACGTCCGCATGTATCCCGTGCCACCCAACGTGCTCTAGAAGGTGTAAGTCAACTACCCTGGCCAGCAAGATCTCCGGATCTGTCCCCCATTGAGCATGTTTGGGACTGGATGAAGCGTCGTCTCACGCGGTCTGCACGTCCAGCACGAACGCTGGTCCAACTGAGGCGCCAGGTGGAAATGGCATGGCAAGCCGTTCCACAGGACTACATCCAGCATCTCTACGATCGTCTCCATGGGAGAATAGCAGCCTGCATTGCTGCGAAAGGTGGATATACACTGTACTAGTGCCGACATTGTGCGTGCTCTGTTGCCTGTGTCTATGTGCCTGTGGTTCTGTCAGTGTGATCATGTGATGTATCTGACCCCAGGAATGTGTCAATAAAGTTTCCCCTTCCTGGGACAATGAATTCACGGTGTTCTTATTTCCAGGAGTGTAGGTCACCTGTTCATCTTCAACATTGGCCAGTAATTCAGGAAGAGCCGCGCGGGATAGCCGAGCGGTCTAGGGGGCCCCAGTCATGGACTGTGAGGCTGTTCTCGGCGGAGGTTTGAGACCTCCCTCGGGCATGGATGTGTGTGTTTGTCCTTAGGATAATTTAGGTTAAGTAGTGTGTAAGCTTAGGGACTGATGACCTTAGCAGTTAAGTCCCATAAGGTAAAAAAAAATTCAGGAAGAAGCTTCCCAATCTCTGCATAACGACAATGTGTAGAGGATCTACATCGACAACAGCAAAAATATAAAATAAAATGTGAAAGATTTAATTTACCGGATAGTGCTTGGAATGGTGATGCGAAGCGAATAATCAAGAAACACTGAAAGGGGCAGAGGGTTAGCAAATGAGTATACAGAATTAACAAATTTGACAAATGAAGGAACAACTGGGTGGTAATATAAAAGAAACAAGGAACGCATAAAGACCTCAAAAGCTGCTGAGACTGCCAGTAGTGTCAGTTCGGTACGTGTCGCAGAAGGACTGATGCCGTTAGAAATCCGCGAAACCTTTAAATCAATATCAACCGGTGAAAACTTTATCTACAGAAAAATTCTAAACTGAGAATATTTGTTGTGCGTGTTGCATGACACGTCAACGCAGAGATGATGTTGTCGCGGGCTAGGAATAAAAAATCTGCATCAAACTTAAAAATGAAATGTCATGTGGCTCTCAACGAGAAAGCAAACCTGTAGACATCAGCCCTACTCACAGGCTTACGTAACAATTTCGCTCCTTGCTTACTCCTTCGGGTTAATTACGTTCCATAGGGCTGCCTGAACAGTTTTTAACCAGAAATCGAACCCGGCATCCTCGCATCATTGGCAAGGAATGACAGCCACTTGATTACAACGGTGGTCACATTCAAATGAGTTTGAAATGACTAAGCGTAGAAACATTGCACTTATCTCCATGACATTAGGATAAAAGATAATGAAGTGTTCTTTCCTACGGTAATACACTGAAACGTCAAAGAATAAGGTATAGATATGCGTATTCAAATACAGTGACATGTAAACAGGTCGAATACGACGCTGCGGTGGGCAACGCCTATATAAGACAAAAGTGTTTTGCGCAGTTGTTAGACCGGTTACTAGTGCTACAATGGCAAGTTATCGAGATTTAAGTGAGTCAGAAGGTGGTGTTATAGTCGGCGCACGAGCGATGGGACACGGCGTCTTCGAGGTAGCAACGAAGTGGGGATTTTACAGTACGAACATTTCACGAGTGAACAGTGAATATCAGGAATCCGCTAAAAATCAAACTGCGGCCGGAAAAAGATCCTACAAGAACGGGATCAACGACGACTGAAGATAATCGTTCAACGTGACAGAAATGCAACCCTTCCGCAAATTGCTGCAAATTTCAATGCTGGGCCATTAACAAGTGTCAGCGTGCGAACTATTCAACGAAACATCTTCGATATGGGCTTTCGGAGCCGAAGGCCCACTCGTGTATCCTTGATGACTGCATGACACAAAGCTTTACACCTCGCCTGGGCCCGTCAACCCCGACATTGGACTGTTGATGACTGGAAACATGTTACCTGCTCGGACGAGTCTCGTTTCAAATTGTATCGAGGGGATGGACGTGTACGGTTATGGAGACAACCTCATGAATCCATGGACAATGCATGTCAGACAACCTCATGAATCCATGAACCATGCATGTCAGCAGGGAACTGTTCAAGCTAATGGAGGTTCTGTAATGGTATGGGGTGTCTGCAGTTGGAGTGCTACGGGACCCCTGACACGTCTAGATACGACTCTGATAGGTGACAACTTACGTAAGCATCCTGTCTGATCACCTTGACCCATTCATGTCCACTGTGCATTCCGGCGGACTTGGGCAATTCCAGCAGGACAATACGACACCCCCACACGTCCAGAATTTGCTACAGAATGGCTCCAGGAACGCTCTTCTGAGTTTAAACACTTCCGCTGGCCACCGAACTCCCCAGACATAAACACTATTGAGTATATCTGGGATGCCTTGCAATATGCTGTTCAGAAGAGATCTCCACCCTCTCGTACTCTTACGGATTTATGGACAGCCCTGCAGGGTTCATGGTGTCAATACCCTCCAGCACTACTTGAGACGTAAGTCGAGTCAATGCCACGTCGTGTTGCGGACCTTCTGCGTGCTCGTGAGGGCCCTACACGATATTAGGCAGATGTACCAGTTTATTTGTCTCTTCATTGTAAAATTTCTTTGTATACACTAACAAAAAAGAGAGAGTATGAGATGTTATTTAAGTGATTACAAAATCAAGTCAAATTTCCAAAGAGCTTAGCAGTTTGAGGGCAGTCCTTTTAATCTGAATGCGTACACTGATTCGTTAGGGAAGGATGTCATAAAGGTGTTCTACCGTCTGCTGAGGTAAGTTGGCCCTTAACTTTTGTAACTGGTCCTTGATATCTTGCGTAATGGCACTAGGACGGAGTTGACATCGGAGATGGTCCCACACGTCTTACACCAGAGACAGATCTGGGTACCTCGCCGGATACGAGAGTACCTCAACATGACGAAGGCAGTTCATGCAGACTTGGACCATGTGTGGACGAGCATCTTTCTGTTGAAAAATGGAACCACGATATTGTCGCACGATAGGTGACACGTGAGGACACAGGATGTCCGTGACGTACCGTTGTGCAATCAGAGTCTACTGAACCACTACCAGCCATGACATTGTGATACCCGATGCTCCCTCCTCCATGACGCTGTGCCTCTCCAAAACATTGGCAGAATTGGACCTCTTCCCAGATCACACACGTAGTCGCCGACGATGGTCATCCCCAGTAGTACAGAACCGCGATTCATCGCTGAACATAATACTACGCCATTCATCACCAGTCTATGGTTCCCTGTAACGACACCACTTCATACGTGGCTGCTTGTGTTGTGTACTTAATGGCAGTCTACAGATAGGACAATGATTTCCTGGTCCGGCTGGTGCTAGTCTCAATGGTGTATGATGATACACAATGTTTCATAGTGCTTATACTTGTTCTCGGTGCAGCTGTGGACCGATTACGATGTGTTTGGTGCCAAATACGGCAGTCCTCCGTTGTAGGGGTCAGACGTGGTCGACCGTAACCTTGGCAACGAATCTGCCTGCCCTCATGTTCCCATGAGGTTCAACATCGAGCCACTGCCACATCCAAATAATCAAAAAATCCAGATATTACACAATTCGACGAGCCAGTCAAGTGGAGACCCTCAATGAGGCTTCTTTAAAACTGTCAGATGCTGATAACGCTGTCTCACATGGGTACGTATCAACTCTGTGTCCTTCACAGTGATCACTCTACAGCTAACGCTGTTCACATCTCTTACACACGGAATAATCGAAGGCAGTGATGGACGACATGAAACACAGTACATACGTAATAGAGGTGAAGTGGTGTATTTATAACGAAAGATGATACAGATTTCACGACTTTGGAAAGCAATATAACAGACATGAATGACGTTGATGTTTGACACAGCTCAGACTCCCAACATAAAGGGCGATATTGCACTGTCAGTAACGAATGTGCCCTCATCGGGCGCTAATCCACATTTTGCACCTGTTATTCACGCTGACTAGCAAACTGTTGAGAAGATCTGATATTTCAGTTACAGGAGTAACTGAAATATCAGAACTGTAGATGGTTCTGAATGAACTGAAACCGGTCATATGAATAAAAAAAATTTGCAATCAAGACGGATTTTAAGTAACTTTATAAAATCACTGATTGCTGTTATCCCATAAGACATTACGTCTGTTTTTGCAAAAAAAGTTGAGAAGTCCTTGAATGTTAATGTCGCACTCCTCTCTCAACGGGGTTTTCAGTTCTTCTACAGTTACGGAAGGTGCTAGTCGTTGAGGAAAAAGTCTGCCAATAGCATCCCAGACATATTGTAAAGGGTTTAGTTCCGGGGAGTAAGCAGGCATTTCCATGGGTTCAACAGCTTCACTTTCCAGTGTGTAGGACACCTCAGCGGTCCTGTGAAGGCGGACAATGTAAACCCTAAACAGAAATTCAGGACCTACCGCATCCCTAACCAGACGGGCATGATCCAGAATAATCTCCCTGCAATGCTTTTGTGCTGTAACGTTACCTCGCGCAAAGGTACGCAGCGGTGTTCGGCCACTGTGCATAATGCCTGTTCCCATCATAACGCCCAGGCCGTATCAATGACGTTCACGGTCGCTCTGTGGCACGTAACGTGTTCCCTTTTCTCTCTACACTAACTTGTGGTCAGTATCACTTGCCACAGTGAAGCAGGGTTGGTCGCAGAACTTCAATCTGGACCACTGTTGCTGACCCCAACCGACAAGGTCCCTGCATCAACGAATTCTTTCCGCAAGATGGCGGGGTTGAAGTTAGATGCATTTAACAGGCTTCAGAGATTACAAATGACCTTATTTAATCGCCGTTAAATACTACTGGCGGAGGTATGTGTACCTGTTGCGGTTGTAAGGTCTGCAGCGATCTGCTTACGAATGAGTTGTCTGTAGTTTATCACCACCAGGGCTATGTATCGGCCTTTTTGCTGTGTGCTGGTCCGTGTACGAACACCAGCCTGCTTTCGCATAGCATTTACCCCTTCAGCGGCAATTTTTAATCGCATGGAGACATTTCTGGACGTACCCATTACTGTGTCCGCAGTAGTGACACTTTGACCGGCTTCGAGCCGTCCAGCTGCTCATCTACGATCGTAAGCACGAATGATGCCTTGCCATACCACATGGAATGTTGCACTAATCAGTTCCACAACTACCATCGTCAAACACAGTACTGCATGAACTGTCGAATGCACACAGCTTTGACGCAGTTAACACGTCTCGCACTCAACATTTACTTTTGCTTTCATTGGTCTTCCTTAAGAAATGTCGGTTGGTCCATAGCAGTTGGCAGTTGTTCCTTAGCAAGTGTCAGTTGTTCCTTAGCAATTGTCAAGCAGTATACATGTAATTCACAACACTGTAAACTCTAAAATCATCCAGATGATAAACTGTCGAAACAAGTGCCAGCATAGTAAAGATTTTAGCAGCTTTATGTTGGTATGCAAAAATAAAAAATGTCTTAAACTATGTGATCAAAAGTATCCGGACACCTGGCTGAAAATGACTTACAAATTCCTGGCGCCCTCCATCGGTAATGGTGGAATTCAATATAGTGTTGGTCCGCCCTTTGTCTTGATGATGGCTTCCACTCTCGCAGGCACACGTTCAATCAGGAGCTGGAAGGTTTCTTGGGGAATTCTTCCCGGATTGCTGCACTGAGGAGAGGTATCGATGTCGGTCGGTGAGGCCCGGCACGAAGTCGGCGTTTGAAAGCATCCCAAAGGTGTTCTATAGGATTCACGTCAGGACTCCGTGCAGGCCAGTCCATTACAGGGAGCTTACTGTCGTGTAACCATTCCGCCACAGGTCGTGTATTATGAAGGGGTGCTCGATCGTGTTGAAAGATGCAATCGCCATCCCCGAATTGCTCTTCAACAGTGGAAAGCAAGAAGGTGCTTAAAACATCAATTTAGGCCTGTGTTGTGATAGTGCCATGCAAAATAACAAGGGGTGCAAGCCCCCTCCATGAAAAACACGACCGCACAAGAACACCACCACCTCCGAATTTTACTCTTGGCACTACACAAGCTGGCAGATGACGTTCACCAGGCATTCGCCATACCCACACCCTGCCATCGGCTCGCCGCGTTGTGTAGGGTGATTCGTCACTCCACACAACGTTTTCCCACTGTTCAATCGTCCAATGTTTACGCTCCTTACACCAAGGGAGGCGTCGTTTGGCGTTTACCGGCGTCATGTGCGGCTTAAGAGCAGCGCTTGACCATGAAATCCAAGTTTTCTCACCTCCTGCCTAACTGTCAAAGTACTTGCAGGGGATCCTGATGAAGTTTGGAAGTCCTGTGTGATGGTGTGGATAGATGTCTGCCTATTACACGTTACGACCCTCTTCAACTGTCGGCGGTCTCTGTCAGTCAACAGACGAGGTCGGCCTGTAAGCTTTTGTGCTTCACATGTCCCTTCACGTTTCCACTTCAGTAACACATTGGAAACAGTGGACCTAGGGATGTTTAGGAGTGTAGAAATCGTCTCGCGTACAGACGTATGACAGAAGTGACACCCAATCAGCTGACCACATTCGAAGTCCGTGAGTTCCGCGAAGCTCCCCATTCTGCTCTCTCACGATGTCGAATGACTACTGAGGTCGCTGATATGGAGTACGTGGCAGTAGGTGGCAGCACAATAAACCTAGTATGAAAAAAAAATGGTTCAAATGGCTCTGAGCACTATGGGACTTAGCTTCTGAGGTCATCTGTCCCCTAGAACTTAGAACTACTTAAACCTAACTAACCTAAGGACATCATACACATCCATGCCCGGGGCAGGATTCGAACCTGCGACCGTAACGGTCGCCCGGTTCCAGACTGTAGCGCCTAGAACCGCTCGGCCACTCCGGCCGGCAAACCTTGTATGAAAAACGTATGTTTTGGGGGGTGTCGGGATACTTTTTATCACTTGGTGTATATGAAAGCTGTGGAGCACAGCCGGAAAAAGTCTGACGATTATTGCAGTTACCCAAAAATATTGGCTGAAGGTGAATGGCGAAGTTTGCTCGTAATCGAAGAACGTATGCACAGGCCTTCAAACAAGTTGTTAGCGAGAACTGTGATGATAGACACCAATAGGGAAAAGTGTGTTAAAACAAACCATTCATCATGAAAGCTACGCATCTGAATAAAGACAGTTTTTACACGTGTCGTGCATATCACCGAACCATTACACCGCTGGTGACAGACCCCGTTTTTGAGTAACGAGCACCGCTGCTAACGAGGCTACGAGGAGCGGCAACAGCGATGGGATATTTCGTGATATATGGAGCCTGTCCGCGTCTATAGCTGTCGGAGCGGCATCGTTGCAGAACAGGAGGCCGGCGGTGGCAATCCCATAAAAATTACGAGCGGGTGGGACGAGGGGGAGAATGGCAGCGGGCGCGGGCAGCGGGGTGGTGGGTGGCGGCCCTGCCACGGCGGGAGCCAGCAGAGCGTGGCGGCTGGCGAGGGGAGGCGGCGCGCGTGGCTCGTGGCCTGCAGCTGCCGCGGCCTCAGCGCTGGGGCGGGCTCGTGCCGGCGCCGTGCGACCGGTCTCATTGAAAAGAACGCTGCTGTCCCTGAGGTGAAGCAAGAGTAAAGCGGCCATCGACCCCCAAGGTTGTGCTCCATACCACACCGCTTTACCGTGCATCACATGGATGCAGTTCGTCTTGACTTCGGAAAAGCTATGCTTGTTATCGAAAGAACGATATTATTATTATTGTTACGTGTCCTACCCTAAGCTAGGGCCTCATACGGCCACTCTCCATGGCCTGGTGTTCTGAATGCTGAGGCGTGGGCTGTATACCGGGTGATCAAAAATTCAGTATAAATTTGAAAACTGAATAAATCACGGAATAATGTAGATAGAGAGGTACAAACTGACACACATACTTGGAATGACATGGGGTTTTATTAGAACAAAGAAAAAAAACAAAGTTCTCAAAATGTCCGACAGATACGCGTCGTTTGGTGATGATCGTGTGCTCAGCCGCCACTTTCGTCATGCTTGGCCTCCCAGGTCCCCAGATCTCAGTCCGTGCGATTATTGGCTTTGGGGTTACCTGAAGTCGCGAGTGTATCGTGATCGACCGACATCTCTAGGGATGCTGAAAGACAACATCCGACGCCAATGCCTCACCATAACTCCGGACATGCTTTACAGTGCTGTTCACAACATTATTCCTCGACTACAGCTATTGTTGAGGAATGGTGGTCGACATATTGAGCATTTCCTGTAAAGAACATCATCTTTGCTTTGTCTTACTTTGTTATGCTAATTATTGCTATTCTGATCGATGAAGCGCCACCTGCCGGACATTTTTTGAACTTTTGCATTTTTTTGGTTCTAATAAAACCCCATGCCATTCCAAGTATGTGTGTCAATTTGTACCTCTCTTTCTACATTATTCCGTGATTTATTCAATTTTCAAATTTATACCGAATTTTTGATCACCCGGTATATACTCGAATCGGAGTCGCGGGCTGTATACATTGCAGGACGCTGAAACACCGGTGCGCTCGCCGAGTATGCTGAAAAAGAGAATAGTTTCATTTCCTACCACCAGGTGAAAATATGAAGCTGTAAGCAGTGTGTAACGGGACATCCTGCTCTAGCATTACTTTCCCTCGACATTAGTTGTCGATACCAGAATTACTTTTCGAATTTTGGAGAGGTCAATATTATCTCAGTTGCTTTTCTGAAAACTTTCATATAATTTTATACAAAATATGTCATATTTTATGAAAGGGAATTAGTTTATTTTCGATGTTACAATCGATAAAAGTACTAGCTCTGAATGTACAGCATTTGTAGACTTAGAGAAAGCTTTTGATCTTGTTGACTGGAATACTCTCTTTCAAATTCTGAAGGTGTCAGGGGCAAAATACAGGGAGCGAAAGGCTATTTACAATTTGTACAGAAACCAGATGGCAGTTATAAAAGTCGAGGGACACGAAAGGGAAGCAGCGGTTGGGAAGGGAGTGAGACAGGGTTGTAGCCTGTCTCCGATGTTATTCAATCTGTATATTGAGCAAGCAGTAAAGGAATCAAAACAAAAATTCGGAGTAGGTATTAAAATCCATGGAGAAGAAATAAAATCTTTGACTTTCGCCGATGACGTAATTCTGTCAGAGACAGCAAAGGACTTGGAAGCAGTTGAACGGAATGGACAGTGTCTTGAAAGGAGGATATAAGATTAACATCAACAAAAGCAAAACGAGGATAATGGAATGTAGTCTAATTAAATCGGGTGATGCTGAGGGTATTAGATTACGAAATGAGACGCTTAAAGTAGTAAATGAGTTTTGCTATTTGGGGAGCAAAATAATTGATGATGGTCGAAGTAGAGAGGATATAAAATGTAGACTGGCAATGACAAAAAAAGCGTTTCTGAAGAAGAGAAATTTGTTAACATCGAGTATAGATTTAAGTGTCAGGAAGTCGATCTGAAAGTATTTGTATGGAGTGTAGCCATGTAGGGAAGTGAAACGTGGACGATAAATAGTTTGGACAAGAAGAGAATAGAAGCTTTCGAAATGTGGTGCTACAGAAGAATGCTGAAGATTAGATGGTTAGATCATATAACTAATGAGAAGGCATTGAGTAGGATTGGGGAGAAGAGGAGTTTGTGGCACAACTTGACTAGAAGAAGGGATCGGTTGGTAGGACATGTTCTGAGACATCAAGGGATCACCAATTTAGTATTGGATGGCAGCGTGGAGGGTGAAAATCGTAGAGGGAGACCAAGAGATGAATACACTAAGCAGATTCAGAAGGATGTAGGTTGCAGTAAGTACTGGGAGTTGAAGAAGCTTGCACAGGATAGAGTAGCATGGAGAGCTGCATCAAACCAGTCTCAGGACTGAAGACCACAACAACAACAACAACAAAAACCCTAAGATAGGGCCTCATACGGTCACTCTCCATGGCCTAGTGTTCTGAATGCTGAAACTCGGGCTGTATACACCGCAGGACGCTGAAACATCGGTGCACTCGCCGAGTATGCTGAAAAAGAGAATAGGTCCCCTTCCTACCACCAGGTGAAAATATGGCGCTGTAAGCAGTCTGTAATGGGACATCCTCCTCTAGCATTACTTTTCCTCCACAGTAGTTGTCGACACCAGAATTATTTTTCGAATTTTAGAGAGGCCAATATTGTCTCACCTGCTTTCTGAAAACTTTCATATAATTTTATACACAATACGTTATGTTTTGTGAAAGGGAACTAGTTTATTTTAGATGTTACAATTGATAAAAGTACTAGCTCTGAATGTACAGTTAAAAAATATTTTTAGGAACATTTGAAATTACGAATTATTCGGCACACTTAAGATTTCTCTTATTAATTACGCAATCTAGTACTATTTATTGTGTTTATTTCTGGATTCACTTATGAAATAATAATCGAAATTAATAGAAATTCATTTGTCAAGGAAAATTGTAAACCCTTTAAAATATGGTTACAACCGCAGAGTGAAGTAGTAGAAGCATGCCTGTGATGTGATCGGAAGTATTTTTGTATTCTGGGCGAACAATGTAAATACTAACGCGAATTCTTTGCAGACGAATGGAAAAACTGGTAGAAGCCGACCTCGGGGAAGATCAGTTTGGATCTGTTGTGATCGGAAGTATTTTTGTATTTTGGGGGAACAATGTAATTTCGGTTTTGTTAATGTGAAAATTCAAAAGACTGTATGATATACTGAAATGTGACATAATATATTAACGTAACAAAAAAAATTCTGCAAAACAATCTTCAAATTTATTTAGATCAAGTCAACCACGAGGACAAAAAATGTGAGAATATCAGCTTCAAGAATCAGTCCTCTAGACAAGAAAAACTGGAGCTAACTCTATACGAAAAGCTAAGTAAACTAGAAAGTTTATTGTAATCTTCGCTCCTCTCAAATTTTTCATTAAAGACTTTGCTTATTGTGTACAATAACTGGAATTAGGAAGGAGGGGGGAGATTACAAGTCAGAATGTGAAATGTTTCTTGTTTTCACGTCAATATGCTGTTTGTCGCTTGGCGACGCTTGATGATGTCTTTTATGGTGTAAAGGGTTAAGAATGTTAAGTTTTCCGAACCAAACGCAATGGCTATTAAGAAAAAAGACGATACATTGCTGGTAAAATTGCTTTATTGCAGCGATAGCAATAGCAGCGCTGCATTGCGGGAATATCGCCAACATAAGCAGCTGTGAAGAGGCCCCGTGTCAGTAAACGAGCTAATGAATATGATCAAGAAATTTGAATAAAGAGGTGAATTAGGTGGTTCAGTAGGGAAAGGGAGGCGGCCTGTTCCCATGACAGTTGCTGATGAAGTGCTATAGCTATAGCCCACCGTGGAGCATATGCAACGAATTCTGTAGCCAGTGCTCGAGCTGTGTCACGGGAATTCTCTCTTCGCAGATCAATAGTTCAAATGATTTTGCAGCGTATTTTACACTTTTGTCGCTACAAGATTTAGAATGTGCGTCTTATCAATTCTCAAGACATGCTACAACGCCGTGGCTTTGCCCTTTGTTTCTCGACCCCGCGCGGAAATGGATGACATGTTGCAAGGATATATTGTTTGGACGGACGAGGACATTTTATTTTGCACGGTGCCGAGAATGTGCAGAACTGACACATATGGGGTTCTACTGCGCCACCTCTTGTGCTATAACATCCACTGCACTCAGTTTATGTTACCGAGTGGTGCGGTTTCACAAGGTCCTTCGTTCTCGGTCTGTTTTTCTTCCAGGATATGACACTCAGTGAGCCTATTAGGTGTACAGTGGCATCCTTGCGGTTATAAGGACCTCCTTGTGGAACACGTGATTCCAGCTTTGCACGTACGCCACTGTCTTTATGCAAGACGGGGCGATACCACATGTCACTTGCCAGGCGAAGGATCTGCTTCGATAAACCTTAACGACCCCACCATCTCTAAGCAACTTCAAAGTTGTGTGGCCTTCCGGTTCCCACGACCTAAATTCATGTCACAAGCAATTTAAAGGACGTGTAGCCTTCGAGATCCCCCTTCCTACATCCATGTTAATTACGCCGGATATGCTGCGAGAAACTGTCGACCATGTAGCGTTACGGATGCAATTTATTGTTGAGTCGAGAGGCGATGTTTAACATATGTTGTGACTTTTGAGCACATCCCAACAAACGTACCAGAACCACCGTTATCATGTATTTGTTCGTTCCTCTCCTTTTCCTGTAGTCACAGCACGTTCTGACTGCTCTTATACCGTCATATTTTCACCCGGCGGCAGAAAGTGGAACTATTTTTTTTTCAGCTCACTCCTTGAGTGCACCGATTAATAAACATACCTACAATGTTTCAGCGTCCTGCAATGCGTATTGCCCGCACTGCAACTCTCGGAACATCGTCAGTTTAATTATAAACCGTACTCCTTTCATCTGGTGCTCTTATCATTTCCAAGTAGTTTCCTTTTCATTTAATGTCCTCCACCATCAGGATCACCACCTAAAGCCAAATCCTGCAAAGACTCAGGTCTGGCCTTTCTTCTGAAAAATCAGGAAGCCAGGAGAAAGCTAAATATTATCTGGAGAGGGCACCAATTATGTCATCACTATGATAATGAAAAACACCTGGGAGTGAAGTTGGACTGTAGTCCCACATTCAAAGAAGTGAGAAACTAAAGCATCTACCTGGAACAACGTATCCGTGATCTTACAGGCACCACCTAGGGCTAACAGCCAAACGCTCTCTGTACATCTGCCCTGCCACTATGCATCTCTGCAGCAGAACACGCAGCACCAGTTTCGCAAAATTCCACACGTGCCAAACACGTGGATACGGCGGTGAATGAGAGTGGGCGCATTGTCACTGGCTGCCTGCGACCAATTGCTGTCACCAAAATTTGTCAAAATATGTATGTAGCGCCACCTGACATCCGCAGAAGAACAGTCGCAGAAACGGAGAAAACGAAACATCCCAGACAGCCCCTTCTTGAATGCGAGCCACAAAAACCTAGGCTGAGATCAAGGAGGAGCTTTATGCGCTCAACATCAGCATTACATCAGCATTTCCATCAGCAACTGGAACTAGCCGAGCCGAGAGCCCTGGCGAAATTCATTAATCGAAATGGTTGGGGAGAACGTCAAAGAGGAACCTGCTCGCGGACTCTCATTTGCGTATATGACATGGCAGGCACTAAACTGATCGAGTACAGGAGTTGACGATGCAAGGCGAACCTCAGGAAATGGGTTTCATAACTGCAGATGAGTCCCCTGAGGTGTGGTGACATAGTCTCCTGGTCTGCAGAACCTGACCGATTCACGCACCACAGAATGTGATAAGGCCAGGCCACCACGACAGCGGAATTCTGGAAATTACGGTTCAGCTAACAGAAAATCGGCAGTGTCTGCCAGAATTTTGTTATTATTTTTATTATTTTTTATTATCTAAGTGCTGAGCATGTAAAATAAAAATTTGCTATCTTGTGTCTTCTCCTTCCTTTCAGTCTCCTCCCGCACCATTGACAATCATTTATGCAATAGGGGGCAAGATACAAAAACTCCCATTTTTAATTTTATAAAACTTGAACAATTTATACTGATTATTATCCAGAAAACAGCAAAAATGTCATTAACACTCCTCTAACTAACGAAGCAGGAAATAAAGTTTAAAAACTCTTATTTAACCTATGCCGCCAGCAAAATTTTTTGATTATAAAAATTAACATTGATCATGTTAATGATTTATTGTACAGGGTGATTCAAAAAGAATACCACAACTTTAGGAATTTAAAACTCTGCAACGACAAAAGGCAGAGCTAAGCACTATCTGTCGGCGAATTAAGGGAGCTATAAAGTTTCATTTAGTTGTACATTTCTTCGCTTGAGGCGCTGTTGACTAGGCGTCAACGTCAGTTGATGCTAAGATGGCGACCGCTCAACAGAAAGCTTTTTGTGTTATTGAGTACGGCAGAAGTGAATCGACGACAGTTGTTCAGCGTGCATTTCGAATGAAGTATGGTGTTAAACCTCCTGATAGGTGGTGTATTAAACGTTGGTATAAAAAGTTTACAGAGAATGGGTGTTTGTGCAAAGGGAAAAGTTCTGGACGGCCGAGAACTAGTGATGAAAATGTAGCACGCATCCAGCAAGCATTTGTTCGCAGCCCAGGAAAATCGACTCGCAGAGCTAGCAGAGAGCTGCAAATTCCATAATCAACTGTATGGAGAGTCCTACGAAAAAGGTTAGTTATGAAACCTGAACGTCAACTACCCGAGGCGATGGATCGGCCGCCAGGCAGCCCGTGACAGAGCACTTCATCACTGGCCTCCAAGAAGCCCTGATCTTACCCCCTGCGATTTTTACTTATGGGGGTATGTTAAGGGTATGGTGTTTCGGCCACCTCTCCCAGCCACCATTGATGATTTGAAACGAGAAATAACAGCAGCTATCCAAACTGTTACGCCTGATATGCTACAGAGAGTGTGGAACGAGTTGGAGTATCGGGTTGATATTGCTCGAGTGTCTGGAGGGGGCCATATTGAACATCTCTGAACTTGTTTTTGAGTGAAAAAAAAACCTTTTTAAATACTCTTTGTAATGATGTATAACAGAAGGTTATATTATGTTTCTTTCATTAAATACACATTTTTAAAGTTGTTGTATTCTTTTTGAATCACCCTGTATTATCTGGATGCCTTCTATTTTTTGAAGTTGACGTGCGTAAGATTTTCAATTACATTTTTTGGGTTGTTTGGTTAAAATGTAATCTGGGAAGCTTCCCAAAACAAATCACAAACTGCTATGCACAATCTACCCTTAAGAGCCTATGATCGAACCAAGCTGTGTTTGGACACCAAAGTTTGACACATTATTGAGCAGCCAAGTCAGCTGGACAATTGAGCTCGTAATTCTATAACTGCATTCTGCGCTGTGTGACACAGCACGGAATTTGAGAAGGCACTGTTTCTTGAAGTAGACATCTTTTCGACCTTGGTTTTTCACTTTTTCCTGTATGCTAGCTCAAAATGTGGTGTGCATTAGGGTCCATGGATGAAGTAAGCACCTATGATGTAGTAGGATCGCGTTCTTCAGAACCTGCTACGAGGTTTGGAACTTTAATAGTGGCAACTATTTATTTAGATCTCGTACAAAATAGATACGTGTTTCAAAGTTTTACTGACCTTCAAAGTAGTCACCAGCATTGTGTATAACCCGTTGCCAGCGATGTGGAAGTCGTTCGATACTCTTAGCAGTGCCAGTTGTGTTGACAGTTCGAGCGGCGCGGTCTATTCCCAGACAAATTTGTAGCAGTTCTGAAGCGAATGCCGTGAAGCGTTTCCTTCAGTTTAGAAATCGAGTTGAACTCACGAGAGCTTAAGTCAGGGGAGTGCCATAGGTGGTACAGCACTTAGCAGCCCAATCAGTCAAACAAATCAGTAACAGCTTGCACTGTACGTGCTTGAGCATTGTCCTGCATAATGATGGTCAGGTCCTGCAGAAAGTGTCGTCACTTCTTTCTCTAAGCTGTTCATTTTTGGAACACAACCTACGATCGGCTTAGATACAGAGGTGATGACACTTTCCCGAATTGCTCTTCAACTGTGGGAAGCAAGAAGGTGCTTAAAACATCAATGTAGACCTGTGCTGTAATAGTGCCACACAAAACAAGCGGTGCAAGCCACCTCCACGAAAAACACGACCACACCATAACACCACCGCCTTCGAATTTTACTGTTGGCATCACATACGCTGGCAGATGACGCTCACCACGCATTCGTCATATCCACACCCTGCCATCGGATCGCCACATTGTGTACCGTGATTCGTCCCTCTACACAACGACTTTCCACTGTTCAATCGTCCAATGTTTACGCTCCTTACACCAAACGAGGCATCGTTTGGAATACACGGCGTGATGTGTGGCTTATGAGCAGCCGCTTGATCATGAAATCCAAGTTTTCTCACCTCCCGCCTAACTGTCAAAGTACTTGTAGTGGATCCTGATACAGTTTGGAATTCATGTGTGATGATGATAATGTTTGGTCTGTGGGGCGGTAAACTGCACGGTCACCAGCGCCCGTACAAGGTCCCAATATTTTCACAGGCTAATTTTTTTCACAGTCCAATGCAGCCACTGTCTCGAATGATGAGGATGATGATGAAATGCGAGAAGCAAGTGTTACATTACTTATTGAACGTCCCTTGTACATAGTAAAATATCATAAATTTAGACAACATTGTGTGTGGAGTGCAGAAATCTGGTGCTATACTTAGATTAAAATCAACAGTCGAGACCTCAATAACATTTTTTTATTGTCCGGTATGGCTGGTGATGGCGGCTCCTCGGTTTTTGGCGTGATACCACGATCGTATCGGTCAAACTGTTATTGCGATCTGTATTGTCGATTTTAATCTAGACTGTAAAATATGGAGCCGGCCGTTGTGGCTGAGCGGTTCTAGGCGCTTCAGTCTGGAACCGCGCTGCTGCTACGGTCGCAGGTTCGAATCCTGCCTCGGGCATGGATGTGTGTGTGATGTCCTTAGGTTAGTTAGGTTTAAGTAGTTCTAAGTCTAGGGGACTGATGACCTCAGATGTTAAGTCCCATAGTGCTTAGAGCCATTTGAACCATTTTTGTAAAATATGGACCGCTATGGTCGCAGGTTCGAATCCTGTCTCGGGCATGGATGTGTGTGATGTCCTTAGGTTAGTTAGGTTTAATTAGTTCTAAGTTCTAGGCGACTGATGAACTTAGAAGTTAAGTCGCATAATGCCATTTGAACCATTTTTTTGTAAATTATGACCTATGAAAACGAAAAATAACATAAGGTAAGATATTGCACTGCCTGTTTTCGAAAATATGGAACACATTATTGTCACTGGAAAAGATTGAAGATCGGTATGATAGCCCGAAACCGATCATGATATTGAAATATTCTTTTTAAAAGTGTTCATGGCTGGTTGCTTTCTTCACCATGGATAATAATTTTGCTCACCTGCGCGCTATATCCCCACTTTCCCTTATAGCAACATATTGAAACTTTCAGAATCAACACACTGTAAGTGGGCTGCTTATGTTTTGGCAGCGCTGTGTAGCGCTTTGCATTGTATCTCAGACTGCGCTTTCTTTGTAAGAGACTGTGTGGCTGATCGGACTCGTTGTTGGAAGTTAACCGCCAGTAGTGTTGAGCAGTTGGAAGTTAGTCGCCAGCAGTGATGGAAGAACTGTTGTGCAGTTGGAGGTGATCAGCCAGCAGTGATGGATGTTAAATGTGAGAAGGAGGGTAGAGGTCTTAAGTGTTAGCGTAGGCTACGATCTTTAAGTATTCAACTTGGAAATTGAAAATTACTCATGATTATACATCTTTGTACTGGGTGTCAAGGGCGATTTATATTCGTGTTTGAACTGGATGTCGCATTATTAACATAAAAAATAAATTATTTGGTATGCAACAAAATCCTGAATGACCAGACACAGCTCAACACTTCCTCTCTCCTAAACTTCATATAATCATCTTTGTTGTTCATTACTTCCCACACTCTCTCTTCCTACATATTCCCATTTTCCTGTATTCATTAAGTTGTTTTTTTGTTGAAGTTGTCTTCGTATTCCTCATAGACTGTAGTTTCAATAGTTAAGGCTTTCTTTTAACTGGCACTTGTATTACTGTCCATGTTCAACACCCCTTGTAGTTGTCTCATCAAATACTGCCCATATTTTACTTTGCTCATTTATTTAATGAAAACTGTTACACAGCCACTGCTTTGATTATAATGTTAATGTTAAAATGCAGTACCACCGCACTCTCAAACTGTAGTTTCCCTCAAACACCTCCATTTTCCTGCATTTATTTATTTCTGTTTATCTTATTGATATTGCTTAAGTTCCTTATGTATTCTGTATTTACATTGATAACTGTCTCTTCTTTTAATTGGTTGTGTATCACTCTCCGTGTTTCATACCTCCTGATACAGCCTTGTCTAGTACTAATTTTATTTTATTTTATTAGTTTTGTTTATTAATAGAAACTTATGTAGGCATGCTATTCCTATTTTGTACTAAAGGTTTTCCTGTCTACTCCATTGTTATTTATGTACTGCTCAGTTTTTACTTTTTCATTGCAAAGATGTTACTTACGGTATGTTTCTACTTCAGTGTAGATGTGTTACTTCTCTTCCAATGTTGTTTGCTAACATTTAACTTCTTTGGTGATAATACTCAGTAAATGTCTGAAGATGACCTTGTAAGCCGAAAACCGGTTAACAATAAAAGTAATATTGTAGAACGAAAGCAAACTGGTGCTTTTCATTTATTATAATGTTGTTCTACCTAGAACCGACGGAAGATTCTGTTAATATGACAAAATCTTTCCTTTGCTAACCACATGCCTATTAGTAGTTAGTGGCTTAGTAGTTAGAATCTTTTATTTAGGTGGCAGTGTTGACGCTCGCTGTATTGCATTAGGTCGCGTAATGAAGATTTTTGTGAGGTAAGTGCTTAATGAAATGTATAGGTTATTCTCAGGATTGCTTCTCTTTCAGGGCCATTCTTTTGTATTAATTGTTTGAGGTCATGCTGTAATTTTTTTGAGCAGTCAGACAGCGTTGCGCTAGTATATTGTGGGTCAGTGTTGACACGATAAGAAAAAGTAAAGAGAAAGTAGGCTCAGTACATTGAGTTTTACTCAGCTGTTTCAGAATCAAATAACGTAGAAGTTTCATTTTCTCAGTCATTCTGAGAGGCACCCACATGCCTTGCTCATACTGTGGCATCAAGCAGTCAGGCCTGCAAGATGAGTGGTCTGCCAAGATTTATCGAGTAACATGAACTCTAGTACTCACAATTAATTTACAAGTTATTCTCCTGTTTGAATATTACGCAACGGAAACGGAAACGCACATCTCACTATTAGTAATTTACACAACTCTGACTGTTCACTACGCACTGGCAATACCACATTTTCTTTCTTATTTAACGGCTTTGATCAACACGTGGCCATTGCACTGAATATAAATGGCGCACACATTATAAATTCTGGGTATCATGACAACATACTATTCGAAGGAAAAGGCCACCAATCTTTCTTTTCACTATCTTAATTATTCCGATAAATTCTATAACCTAAACACACAAATTCTATAACCTACAACAATAACACATGAGAAATTCCGCCCAGTGGGTATGGCTTTACATTGGTGATTCTCTATCTTATGGTCTCGTAATTATTTAACGCTACAGTGCACTTTCTGGATAGGATGGTGGATCTTTTGCTATATCTCACACTTCGACTCTCACACCCATCATCACGAAACTTTCCTCCAGACCAAGTGGTACAGAAAGCAACATGCTTAACCCACTGCCTCTGAACCTATCTCGCTACTCTTCCATGCCAACCACACATACTTAAATTTCATGAAATACATCACACTGGCAACATACAATACAAAGAATAGTCACAACGTTATAATCACATCACTTTCAGCTTTCCCACTTCAATTAGTATTCATCCCAGTTTCACGCGACACTGCCCAACTTCGTAACTTTTATTTCCTACTATGATCTCTGGAGGATATACGCAGGTCTTCCTGTGCAATGCAAGCCAAGTGGCGTTGCTGGATAGACGGCTAACTCATCTTGCTTCACTCTCAGAGTATTATGGTTTGAATCAAGCGTCACACGGCAACATAACACGCAAAGTAATATTAAGAACATATTCGTCACACACGCGAGCCCTCAACTGATACCATGGAGGAGTACTTCTCTTTATCCTTTGTCTCATACACATATTGAGACTCACACAGTACTCACCACGTGGAAGTACTCGTCTCTAATTTCAAGTACTGCACACGCCAATTCTTAAATATTTTCAACTTACAATACACACGCCAGTAATTCAGCTTAACTTATGCACTCGGAAGTATTTCAACTTATTGCTACACGTGGTTTCATTGTGACCTTGGTCACTTCCGAAGAATACTACGATCCCCTTAATATTACCTGCCTGACATTTAATTCTCCCCACAAAAGTTCCTGAAATAGAGAAATAATTATTCTAAGCTACTCTTAAGTATTTCACATGCATACCATTCTCTCCACTCTTTTGCCTTTACGGAGCACACCTAAGACAGATCTTAACACAAGATCCAGCGCCAGAATGCTGAAACATGGCCGTTCTTCAGTTCATCTCGCACCTCTGTCGAGGTGGGGGAAGACCATGCCACCCATTGGTCAGCCACATTTCAGGCGCTCAAAGCTCGGGTAAATTTCATCTCTTTGGTTCCACCAAAGGTGACCAAAGGACCGTTTCAAAGATGATCATATATTGCACACTCACTATCTGTGGTTAAATAGACGACCATACATTCATTCATTTCGCAGATCTCACCAAATTGGATGTAGAGACTTATTTTGTGGGAGTGCACATGTGATCAATTAAATAAATAATTTGTCATTCTTTCCTACACTGGTATCCGGCTTCGGTGTATTAACTGAAATTGAGTTATTATTACAAAAAATGTGTTGTTCTGACAAGAATAACGAAGAATGTTGTACCTATTTTCAATGTCGGGCGGTACTGTACCCTTTCAATTCAGCAATTTAAGTACAGACACACACATTTCAATAAAGAAGTTTCAACACTAGTGTCAGCCGGCTAGGTTCCCGGTCAGACGTAGAGCTCTGCGGGTCCACTGGATGTCGGCGAAGAGGCGGCGACTGACCGTGAGGAAGGCTCGTTGCCCCGGTAACCCACGGACCCAGGGACCCAGTTCCCCGCCCTCAGAGGCGTGCAGGGCTGAAGGGCTGGAGGGCCGGCTGGCGTCGAGGGGAGCCGGCGCCGGGGCGTCGCGCCGCCGCTGGGGTGCTGTCCCCTCGCGATCAATACTTTTGCCTGCGGCCGCCCTCCAGGTTTCGCCACCCAGGCGGGCGCTGCTGCCACTTCGGCCCCGATACTCCGGGACCTGCCTCAAGCCCTCCCGCAGTCTTCACCGCTCCAGGCGAAGGCTGCGTGCGAACAGGTGGAACCTCACCGCACTCTGCAGCCTATGTTGGCAGGAAAGGGCGCGATGTGTTATTGTGATTCCTACATCTACATCTACATTTATACTCCGCAAGCCACCCAACGGTGTGTGGTGGAGGGCACTTTACATGCCACTGTCATTACCTCCCTTTTCTGTTCCAGTCGCGTATGGTTCGCGGAAAGAACGACTGCCAATCTCTCTAATTTTACATTCGTGATCTCCTCGGGAGGTATAAGTAGGGGGAAGCAATATATTCGATACCTTATCCAGAAACGCACCCTCTCGAAACCTGGACAGCAAGCTACACTGCGATGCAGAGCGTCTCTCTTGCAGAGTCTGCCACTTGAGTTTGCTAAACATCTCCGTAACGCTATCACGCTTACCAAATCACCCTGTGACGAAACGCGCTGCTCTTCTTTGGATCTTCTCTATCTCCTCTGTCCACCCCACCTGGTACGGATCCCACATTGATGAGCAATACTCAAGTATAGGTCGAACGAGTGTTTTGTAAACCACCTACTTTGTTGATGGACTACATTTCCTAAGGACTCTCCCAATGAATCTCAACCTGACACCCGCCTTACGAACAATTAATTTTATATGATCATTCCACTTCAAATCGTTCCGTATGCATACTCCCAGATATTTTACAGAAGTAACTGCTACTAGTGTTCGTTCCGCTATCATATAATCATACAATAAAGGACCCTTGTTTCTATGTATTCGCAATACAATTACATTTGTCTATGTTAAGGGTCAGTTGCACTCCCTGCACCAAGTGCCTATCCGCTGCAGATCTTCCTGCATTTCGCTGCAATTTTCTAATGCTGCAACTTCTCTGTATACTACACCATCATCCGCGAAAAGCCGCATGGAACTTCCGACACTATCTACTAGGTCATTTATATATATTGTGAAAAGCAAGTGTCCCATAACACTCCCCTGTGGCACGCCAGAGGTTACTTTAACGTCTGTAGACGTCTCCCCATTGAGAACAACATGCTATGTTCTGTTTGCTAAAAACACGCCCGGCCGCTGTGGCCTAGCGGTTCTAGGCGCTTCACTCCGGAACCACGCTGCCGCTGCGGTCGCAGGTTCGGATCCTGCCTCGCGCATGGATGTGTGTGATGTCTTTAGGTTAGTTCGGTTTAAGTAGTTCTAAGTCTAGGGTACCGATCACCTCAGGTGTTAAGTCCCATAGTGCTCAGAGCCATTTGAACCACTTGAAACTAGCTCACGTAGTACATCTTAGATAGCCTCCATCCCTGATTTTTGGGCTCTGCTGTGCTATCGACAGGAAATGTCAAATTGATTCCATATTTTTAGATTTCCAGAAGGCTTTCGACACAGTTCGTCATAAGCGTCTTCTAACCAAACTGCGTGCCTACGGAGTATCGCCTCAGTTGTGTGACTGGATTCGTGATTTCCTGTCAGAAAGGTCACAGTTCGTAGTAATAGACGGAAAGTCATCGAGTAAAACAGAAATAATATCCGGCGTTCCCCAAAGAAGTGTTACAGGCCCTCTATTGTCCCTGATCTATATTAACGACGTAGAAGACAATCTGAGTAGCCGTCTTAGATTGTTTGCAGATTAAGTGCTCGTTTTCCCCGCATGCCATTCGAGAGTGGAACGGTAGAGAGACAGCATGAAGATGGTTCATTGAACTCTCTACCAGGAACTTTATTGTGAATAGCAGAGTAATCACATAGATGTAGATGTAGATGCTGTCATTTACCGTCTTGTAAAGTCATCAGATGATCAAAACGACTTGCAAAATGATTTAGATAAGGCATCTGTAGGGTGCGAAAAGTGGAAATTGTCCCTGAATAAGGAAAATTGTGAAGTTATTCACATGAGTACTGATAATGCGGTAAGTCACACAAATCTGAAGGCTGTAAATTCAACTAAATACTTATGGGTTACAATTACAAATAACCTAAATTGGAACGATCACATAGATAATATTGTGGGTAGAGCAAACCAAAGACTGCGATTCATTGGCAGAACACTTAGAAAGTGCAACAGTCCTACTGAAGAGACTGCTCACACTACGCTTGTCCGCCCTATTCTGTTGTACTGCTGTGCGGTGTGGGATCCGCAGCAGGTGAGACTGACGGATGACATCGAAAAAGTACACAGAAGGGCAGCTCGTTTTGTATTATCGCGAAATAGGGGAGATAGTGTGACAGAGATGATACATGAATTGGAGTGGCAATTATTAAAACAAAGGCGTTTTTCCTTGCGACGGGATCTGCTCATGAAATTTCAGTCACCAGTTGTCTCCTCCGATTGCGAAAATATTCTGTTGGCACCCACCTACATAGGGAGAAATGATCATCACGATAATACCAGACGAATTGTCCGTTCTTCTCTGTTACTCTCAATGGGTTGTTATATGAAGATATCGCCAGTTCAGTCACATATTTCATCATCCTGGATATTTAGTTGTAAACGTCCTTTTGTATGCCATTGAAATCGCGGTGGGTGTTGCAAAAACTTGGTATGGAGTTTCATTGCGTACTTCTATTGAAAATTCCGTAATATACTGACTTTTTGCGAAGAATATTTTCTAGATCAGCTTTTACCCGCGGTTTGACGTTTACTTCTATCTTTCTTGCAATTTTGAGACGCCTGGTTAAATCCGCAGGACAGAACAGGTAGTTGGAATTGTGGAAAGGGGCCAAAAGGGGGCTATCAGTTACACTCAAACACATATAACTTTATTTAGTTGTCCAAACAATACAGCAAAAATTTTTTAACTTGGTTATCGGCTGAATAGGCCACACTATCTCATGCCTTAAGGGCACAACCACTTAAATTTAGAAACGGCTGAAAGCCATTAACTTAAAATTCAGACTCAAAACAGAATATTTAGAAGGCAGAAGGCTTCACGTAAGTACGTTCTATAACATGGTTGAAGGCCCAACAAATCTAACACTTGAAAGGCAAACAAGTTTAATTTAAAGACGGCTGAAGGACCATGATTTAAGACTGCAGGTAAAATTAATTTAAACAAAGGCAGAAGGCATTATCTTCAGTTAGGCTGAAGGCCCCACACAGTCTGATACTTGAAAGAAAACAACTTTAATTTAAAAACGGCTGAAGGCCGATTACTTACAACAACAGAGATAATTTTTAGTAGGTAGAAGGCCCAAAGGTTTATCTTTAAACAATATTTTACACAGGCTGAAGGCCCAAATAATCTAAGATTTAACAAGCAAGGAATATAATTTTAAATCGGCTTAAGGCCCATTATTGAAAAACACAACTACAATAAATTTTCAAAAGGCAGAAGGCCCAAAGTTTTGTACATAAATATTTTAAATGAGGTTGAAGGCCCAAACAATGCAAGACTTGACAATTAAGAAATTTTCAATTTCAAGGCGGCTGAAGGGCCATTAAAACCCAACTAAAAGCATACAAGTTCAAACCCTCGGCTATAAGCCATTAAAATACACAATCAAACACCAATAAGAAAAGGCAGTACAGCCAGCGGCGCTCATAAGTTTCCGCGGGTCGGTCTGCACTTGAAATATTAACGTTCGCTTAAGGAAGACAGCTAGTCGGCCCAACTATATCCGATCCGCCAGCAACCCAACCAAGAGACAGTCAACCGACCCACCGACAAGACGACTTGCCTTCCACCCGACCAGTGCACAAGGAACTCCAAAGCCAAAACGTAAAAGGCGTAGCCGCCCACAAGCAAGTATGCATAAGCTGTCGAAACTACACACACTTGTTGGACAGCAACAACACGGTGAGGAAAGGACACTGCCTGAATTTTACGCCAGCGGCCAGGGCAGGTAACGGGAACGTTAACGGCCACAAGGCAGAAAATTCCGCTGGTGCACTTGGACTTCAAATAACCAAAATACAGTTGGTGACCAAACTTTAGCCAACTCGAATACTCGCTGTTTCTCATGGGAATATCCCCCTCCCCACCTACCCCCTCTCCCCCCCCCCCCTAAACAGCCAACCGTGAAAACCAGCGGCACAATGTAAACAGTCTGGCTTCGGTAATTAAATCATCTAACAACCCTACCACAACAAAGGTCAAAATTTTAATAACGATTGTGATGTTGCTCACGCTGCTATATACTGCATTTTCGGGCAACATCAGTCATATTATATGGCAGGTGTCATTAGAGCACAGTTAATAGTCATTTCATGTAATAATGAAAAAACTAGGCACTCATCTTTTTGTGTTTCCCACGCTGGTCTCGTATTATCATGGCTCAATCGTTGAAAATCTAGGTGATTATGATTCCAAGCTCGGATGCAAAGAGGCCTAGGTTTTATTCTGCTATATTCAAAAGTTTTGTAGATGCGCTTCTCAAACCATTCTTGGAGATTAAACCTTTCAAAGTTAGCACAATAGTGATGTAAAAAAAAAAAATCAGGACTCCGAATTTAAGTTACACTTCCTTTTAATTGCTTTTATTGCAATATCACGTAACACACAAAACATCACTTCAGAATACAAAACATACTTGAAAACATCTTCCTCACAGTCACTGTTAAAGTTCATATTTTATAAGCTGACGACAATATTCGTCTTTCCGACATGTCGTCCACGACTTGACTTTCTCAAGGTCCGACTCTCTAACAAGATAACAACTAACTAACTAATAAATCGCTTACGCGCCCAAAAATTAGAGTTACAAGTACGTCAAAGATCATAGTGACAAAAGAAAGAATACACATAAGAATAATATCATTGCAATATAAACATATCGATGTATCAAAAGTGAAATCAAATCTGAATGTTGTCTCAGAAATATGTTAAGTAGTTACCAGAAATACAGTAGAATATTACTGGTATCGAGAGGTTCAGGTGAGGTACCATAATGGTTACGTAATTCAAGTACCATTACAATCACCACTCAACTTTGATGTCCTGGGTCGGTGAGCCACGAACCACGTAGCGATCGGAACAGCTCCCACACACTCCGGCACTGCGCAGAGACGCCAGCGGGCCCGGCCAACTGCGCCGGGCGGAGATTTCCTCGCTGATCCACACCAACCGACCGACTCACTGCCAGTACGCCGTCAACATTTAAAACAAGTTGTCAGTGGAAATGACACCAACTACACATACAGTTTGACAAACACTTGTACGAAGACTTGACGGCGTACTGGCAGTGAGTCGGTCGGTTGGTGTGGATCAGCGAGGAAATCTCCGCCCGGCGCAGTGGGCCGAGCCCGCTGGCGTCTCTGCGCAGTATCGGAGTGTGTGGGAGGTGTTCCGATCGCTACGTGGTTCGTGGCTCACCGACCCAGGACATCAAAGTTGAGTGGTGATTGTAATGGTACTTGAATTACGTAACCATTATGGTACCTCACCTGAACCTCTCGATAAGCACTAAGCAGTGGCTATGCAATCACGAAGACAAATCGGGAGTCGATTCACACACACACAGCCAACCCATAAGCGATCGGCGTGCCAATTCACGTCGTCCGGTAGGACGACCGACCGACGATCCACGCTGACCGTCCCCAGCTCAAGTCATGTGTGGCGGCAACGATCGTCCGAGCCATGGGCATGCGGGCCTCTATACTGCTCCAACCCGACTGAACTAGTGCCGCGTTCCAACTCCCCGACTGACAGGTACGAACTGCACTGCTGGCACTTCCCGACTGACCCCACGACAGACGACAACCGGGAAGTAACAGCAGTGCAGCAAAGATAACATGTGAGGGCTATATCGATAGGCGCTGCTGCAGCCGCTCACTGGCAGACAAAACAACAACTCAGTGACAACAGAAATTGAAACTAACACAACGAGATGGAAGTGCACAAAAAAAAGAGAGAGAGAGGGGGAACCACCAGGATGTAAAATAAGAGATGGCACGAGCGCTAGCCACGCACGGCTCAAATTTGTCACATAATTTCCTCTTCCGTCTTTCGGTGATGAAGTCGAAAAGCTCCTCTTCTTCATGTGGTCTTCTGTAGCCTCTTCCGCTCTCCTCCAAATCAACACATAGTTTTAAACATTTCAGCTTCAACAGAAAGTTTTAAACAGTTCAGCGGCAGTTGTTCCCGCCCTTTGTGTACTTTGAATCAAATTATTTCCTTTGTCCTGTTGAAAGATGACGTAGCTTCTGCCTAGGTCCACTACTTCATGACTAAAGTCATCTGTATGGATAAATTCGGTAGTATCAAGAAGTTCCATTCCTTGGTATTGCCTTGACACACAAATTCAAATCGTATTCATGCTGCACATCACTGTTCTTTCCGGTTAGCCGTCATTTTTCGTAAATTTAGCCTGGGCCATTCGTTCTCTCGAATACAGCTTTGAAATGTGTCGTCCGATACTGCCGAAATTTGACTCCCACTATCTAGAATGGCTTCAAAATCTATTCCACGCCGGCCGCGGTAGCCGAGCGGTTCTAGGCGCTACAGTCAGGAACCGCGCTGCCGCTACGGTCGCAGGTTCGAATCCTGCCTCGGGCATGGATGTGTGTAATGCCCTTAGGCTAGTTAGGTTTAAGTAATTCTAAATCTAGGGGACTGATGACCTCAGATGTTAAGTCCCATAGTGCTTAGAGCCATTTGAACCATTTGATTTTTGACCTATTTCACCAACTAAAATATTGACTAGGTAGGCTACTGGATCAAATGTTCTGCATCTGTGTAACCTCTCTCTCTTCCAACAATACTTCTCACAACTCTTCACGTACAATGTGGTTCTGTCTTTTTTATTCAAAGCCCATCCACGATTTTTCACTTCCATGAACTCGTGAATCTCACAATTCATTGTTGTGATGACAGCATCATATTCGGGTTCGTTCACGGGTCGGAACATCACACTACAATTATCTCTGCTGCTTGTTGTTCATTTCCCCCTCTGTCGCCGGCGCTACAGTCTGGAACCACGCGACCGCTACGGACGCAGGTTCGAATGCTGCCTCGGACATGAATGTGTGTGATGTCCTTAGGTTACTTAGATTTAAGTTGTTCTACGTTCTAGGGGACTGATGACCTCAGAAGTTAAGTCCCATAGTGCTCAGAGCCAGAGCCCCCTCTGTCTGTAACCCATATTACCGTTATTCCGGTGACCATTGTAGCCGTTCCTTCGTCAGCCACTCGTATTGCTCCATCCCCCATGGTTCAATGTCCGCCACTGTTGGAAAGTGCCCTATCATTTCTCCCTTCATGCTGCAGCCTGTGCGGGACGTGAAGTTAACATGCTTGTGCGATGGGCTCACTCGTTCAGTGATCACCACGGTGTACAAGTTCGATTTCCTGCAGAAGATCCTTGAAATCTTTTACATTATTATTGCAGTGTCCGTACATGCTGGTACTGCCGGGTGAGTTTTCGTCATCAAAATCTAACCATCTCGTCCACGCTGCACGGTATATCCAAGAATTTGTTCTTCTTCGGCATTCACTGAAAAATTTCACCGGACTTCTGAGTCCCGTACCTTCAAAACCACGTCTCGTAATTTTCATTCTTAACTAACACTTGCTGCGGTTTTGACCAATAGCTGGCTAAAACCGCCTTCTTAAACGCGAGATAGAGTGTGCGCTATAGCGCTGTTGGGCGAATTTCCACTGGAGTTTCTCATTCGAATAAAGTAAACACATATTCCAGTTTGTGCTTGAACGACCACGACAGTGGATTCAGATTATCGAACTGCTCAGTCCAAGCCCTGCGGTGGAGCATGTTTCCATCACCTTGGACGCGTGGTACTTGCGTAGTGCCATGTAGTGCTTGAATCGAAGTGTTCGAGGCCACATCTTTATGTCGGGCTGAATGAATGTGCTGGATTTGTTCCACTGTTCCCTTGGGATTCCGTTCTGATCGCTCTTTCCACACTTTCGCATCCTCTGTCACAGCTGTCATACTCAGCTACCCTTCTAAGTAGCCCGCATATGTGTATCTGTTCTGCACTATTGCTTGTAACTGCGCAGGCCGTCTCCCACGCTTTCCGATCATCATACTGCTCTGCCAATTGTTCTGCCTCATTTCCGTTGCCTCTTGTTAATGCCCTCGTGCTTCTCTTTAAATGCTAATAACAACTATACTTCTTGTGTCTCGCCAGCTGGAACCGGGGCTGATACCTCCAATGCTTCGCACTCATTATGTATCTCTACCCGAATAACCTATCTGTTTTCGATACACAAATCATCTGTAGCTTTACACAACTACCGTTCTATATATTCTTCTACTCACCCTATCGGCATTCTGTTCTACCTCTGCGTATTACCACTTTTTCCGTCTTTTTCTCCTGTTTCTTCTACTTCTCCTCCATCACATTTACTTTCTGACTGATTTCTGCGAGTTATGTCAATAGTTTCCCCATCTGTTCTTGCAGTTTTTTCGCTCTCGCTTCTTCTGGTATCTCTTTTCGCTTCTCCTGTTTGGTTGCTTCTGCCTCCCTTTGCTTCTCACATTCGTTTCAATCAGTTACAATTTATCATGAGTTTCTTTACTAATATTTTCTGTTTTTCCCACAATAATAGCCATGAATTCACGTAATGTTGGTTCATTATTCTCATCTGAGTCGTTGGTTGAAGTAGTCATTACAATCAGTTGAGTCTCCATTCCTCCACTTTTCCTCTCCTCCATGCATCCATACTTTCCTGAATTCGTGAAGTAAATACTTGTTTCTCCTAAATCATATTTTTCTTCACAGGAAACAATTTCTTTTAGAACCAACCTTTCCTCTGTTTCCCTAAGTGCCTCCCTATCTTCCCTGTTTACAACTCTAGGTTTTCTAGTCCCTGATATGTCACATTATCCATCCCTGCAGCTACTCCTGCATCTCGTGCTACATCCATCTGCTCCACTCTACCACCTATATCTGTACTTCTCAACATACATGTCTGACTTGTTGTACGCATTCTTCTGTAATTCACTCAAATCCCCCTACCTGCATTTAATACTATGGACTAATTACTAGTGAATTCCCTTAAGATTTTCCTATTCGCTGCACACAACTACTAAATTCGATCGCCCGATTCCACATATATGTACTTCACACTTATTCGTTCACTCGATTTCCAGTTTCCGAAAGTACTTTCTTACCAACTCGATTCAGAAACCTCAATCTGAATGTCTCTTAAAAGTATACTCCTCTATGCTGGGCTACAGATTTTCGCGCGCACCTCAGATTTAAACTCCTCTCCAAACCGAATACTTCAGTGCCCGTCTCTACTCAAAACGTGGAACCTACGACGGATGTCATAAGCCGCCTATCAATGTCAAGGTGCGTTCTTTGCACCATTGCCACCTCGTCACCGTGGGAAACGAAACAGAGAGCCACCCACCCCGCAATAACGACACCGAGTGTGGTGTTTTTTGGTCAGCTTTCTAAAAATGTTATCTACATCCGGAGCATTTACTCCAGCACAGCCGTAACAGCGTTTCTCTGAATTATCTCATTCCACCGGCGTATTTTTCTCGTCCGCCTACAGACGCTCTATGTTGTCCGTGGGCTGGGGAAACAGTGAGGGTTTCGCGTTTTAAAGCTGCCCAAATCGACTACTGGTGATGTGACCGTGAAGTGGAAACGCGGAAGAGCAACCACAGCTAAACGAAGACCAGACAGACCTTCTACTGATGGACAAGAACCTTCGAGCTTTGCCGAGGGTGGTTGTGAAAAGTCGCGTGAAATCAGCGGAGGCAGTCACTCGCGTGTTGCAAAGTGCTACGAACAATCCATCTATCACAGAGTTAAGATGAATGGGTTACCATGGTCGAGCGGCTCTTCATAAGCGATATATTTCTGTGGTCAGTGCTAAGCGACATTCGAGATGTGTCCACTGTACAGTGGACGACTGAAAACGCGTGATGTTGAGTGATGAAGCACGCTGTACCTTGCGCAAACCGATGGAAGCGTTTGAGTTTGGCGAATTCCTGACGAATGTTACACGTCTTCATGTATAGTACCAACAGTTAATTGTTGAGATGGCGGTGTTACGGTAAGGGGGGTGTTTTTCGTGGCTGCGCTTAAGAAACCACTAAATGCTAAAGGACATGAACACATTTCACAGCGTCGCGTACTGCATACAGTAGAGGAACAGTTTGAAGACGATATTTGTATCAGGAAGGCAATTTACGCTGTGATATAACAGCATCTGGGAAGCAATGGTCTGTGGACAATAACATTCCTGAAATTAACTGGCCTACCAAGGGTCCCGATCTGAACCCAGTGGAACATCTTTGGAATGAGTTGCAATGTGGATTTCGCTCCAGACCCCAGCGTCCAATATCACTACCTTCATTCGTTTCGGCTCTTGAGGAGGAATGGCTGCCATTCCTCGACAGACATTCAGACATCTCATTGAAAGTGTCCCCGTAGTAATGTCCACTAATAGATGTATGGATAAGTTTGAGCAGACGGCATATACTCGTATGGCATTTACATCTAAATTTTGAAGTAAATATAGATCTCATATGCCTTTTTGGGAAGTACTTTATCTTCAACAATACTGACGTACCTACATTAATCTAACACTTGGTGGCTTCACAGAGCACACCACAAAAACTGCCTACACCATCCTCTTTCATTCACAGACAGCTATCACAAAGCTAGAAAGAATGGGTTACCCTGGTCGACCGGTTCCTGATAAGGGACATATTTCTGTGTTCACTGCAACAAAAATAGGGGAAAATAAATCTGTGTAAGTGTTTGTGGCACTTATGCGGTTCTATTAGAACGTAAAAGAGACACAAGTAAGAGATGAAGAGCAGCGCCTTAGTCACGCGAAACTGACACCGCGAGACATTCGAACGTGCGCCGTTAAGAAATACCAAAGGGCAGTAAAAACTTTACGCGGCTTACTCATTACTGTTTTCGCCTCGCAGCAGCGTAGGAGTTTTTAAAATGCAGAACCAATCCTTGCACTGATTCACCCGCGTTCTCTGACTCACGTCGCCCACGAGGCTCATCCGGACTGAGATAAAGGAGCCTAAGAAGAGGAGGTCGACGAACAGTCTAAAGAAACAGCAATTTCATCTGACGTTACACAAAACGTTTTTAACATATCACGTGAATACTTGCTTATTTAGGTACTCTGTAGCTCGCAGCGGAATAAATTAACAAATGGTTCAAATGGCTCTGAGCACTATGCGACTTAACTTCTGAGGTCATCAGTTGCCTAGAACTTAGAACTAAGTAAACCTAACTAACCTAAGGACATCACACACATCCATGCCCGAGGCAGGATTCGAACCTGCGACCGTAACGGTCGCTCAGCTCCAGACTGTAGCGCCTAGAACCCCACGGTTACTCCGGCCGGCAATAAATTAACAGGCTACTACAGCAGTTGCACAAAAATTTCTCAATTCACTTAACGCGTCAAATTGGGATAAAATTCCAAGCTTTCGACGATATCCACCATCATCTTCGTCAGGGAATAAAACTGACAGATGTGAATTTTTGTTTCGTCGTTTCATTCCCGCCTCTTAAGCAGGCATGCATTGCCCTATTCAGCCATGTGAGGCAGGGATTTCCTATCTTTCTTTATCTGAAATCGTATTTCATGTAGTTCTGGGGTTGTGAGTTGGATTCTATATTTTTAGCTTCTTAGCCTTTTTGGGGGAGGGGGGGGGGCGGGATCTTCGGTTTTCCCAAATGGGAGTAGAGGAGGATGCTGGGGAAAGTTACGGCATTCGCCTTGCGGCCAAGGGGAAATCCCCAAAACCCTGTCTGGAACTGCTGGTGTTGCCACCGTTTGCTCGCTGGTTCTCGCGCGTCCTTTTTGGAGGCGCTAGATCGTCGTTTGTCGCTGCTGGTTTGGCTGCCTTGTGTCGCCCGTACCTCTCACATCGCTCTCCTCTCAGTGGTGGTGTCGGTAGTTGGATTGGCGGCCGTAATGCCAGCGGCGTCGTTCTTCTTTTCCTGTTTCTGCTTGCTCTTTCTCTTTTTCCCTCTGCTTCTGAAACTCCAGCCAGCTACGTTGGTAGATATTTCGGTCTTCTGGGTTTGGAAAATATATTTCCACTTTTTCGAGATCGCACAGACATCCGGTACCTGTGACGATCTCTTTCGTCTGCACTTCCTTGTTGGGCAGTGGTGGTCTGTCTTCTCTGGTGACGTCGCGAACTGGCAAAGTTCCCTTTTTTATACCCACAGAACGGCATCCGAATGGTTAGATTACGTCGTGATGGCGCGTAGAAAGGTGCCACCTCTGCACACTCCATCATGAAGGTAATCTGGCTCTGAGAGTTAGCCCAAGAAGTAAATAGATACACTTTGCTTTGATGGGACAGGAAGATACAGGTCAAAGAACTATGGGAGTAGCCTACGACGTTTTTCGCGACAGAGCCCTTGCATAAAAATTTTTCGATAACGTTTAAGCCGATAAATATCACTGTTGTTCATATCACGAGGATTTATGATCTGGGTTTTTTGCGGTACGCACAACACCTCTATAGGCTCCATCATGACGTAATCCAGCTAATCGAATGCCGTTTAGTGGTCGTAAAAGAGGGAACCTTGTTAGTTCACGTCTGTCAATTTTACTCCCTGACGAAGATGATGGTGGATATCATCGAAAGCTTGGAATTTTATCCGAATTTGACACGCCAAGTGAACCGAGCCTCCGTCGCGAAAAACTTCGTAGCCTCCTACCATAGTTCTTTGAGCTGTGTTTTCTTGTCTCCTCTAAGCAAAGTGTACCTGTTTACATCTTGGACTAACTCTCAGATCAGCCCGCCCGGTCTAACGCGCTGCTTCCCGAGCGGTAAGGCGTGCCGGTCCCCGGCACGAAACCGCCCTGCGGATCAGTGTCGAGGTCCGGCGTGCCGGCCAGCCTGTGGATGGTTTTACAGGCGGTTTTCCATCTTCCTCGACGAATGCGAGCTGGTTCCCCTTATTCTGTCTCAGTTACACTATGTCGGCGATTGCTGCGCAAACACTGTCCCCGCGTATGCGTACACCATAATTACTCTAACACGCAAACATTTGGGCTTAAATGGTTCAAATGGCTCTGAGCACTATGGGACTTAACTGCTGTGGTCTTCAGTCCCCTAGAACTTAGAACTGCTTAAACCTAACTAACCTAAGAACATCACACACATCCATGCCCGAGGCAGGATTCGAACCCCTCGATCGTATCGGTCGCGCGGTTCCAGACTGTAGCGCCTAGAACCGCTAGGCCACGCCGGCCGGCTACAAATTCGATACTGGACGTTATACTCTTGTGCAGTGTTAATTACAATGTTGTTTTCACTTGCAGCACTCGCAGTGATTTTTCGTTCCCTCAGAGTTTTTAGGACCGCTTGCCACGAAGTCCTTTCTCTATCTGTTCACGCATTTGTGTTTTTAAAGGTTTCCTCGATATCGTGTAAGCCGATAAATATTATTTTTCATATCACGAAGATTTACGATCTGCTTTCTTTCGATACGTGGTGGTATCTATTTCATAGGCACGACTACAGACCATAATATTGTAAGTAGGCTGTTTGTGGCTAGTTTGCATTGTTGTCTGCCATTGTAGTGTTGGGCAGCGGCAGCTGGATGTGAACAGCGCGTAGCGTTGCGCAGTTGGAGGTGAGCCGCCAGCAGTGGTGGATGTGGGGAGAGAGATGGCGGAGTTTTGAAATTTGTCATGAACTGCTATATTTATATATGATGATATCAAGGTAAATACATTGTTTGTTCTCTATTAATATCTTTCATTTGCTAACTATCCCTATCAGTAGTTAGTGCCTTCCATAGTGTTTGAATCTTTTATTTAGCTGGCAGTAGTGGCGTTC
This sequence comes from Schistocerca serialis cubense, assembly GCF_023864345.2. NCBI lineage: Eukaryota > Metazoa > Arthropoda > Insecta > Orthoptera > Acrididae > Schistocerca > Schistocerca serialis. The sequence continues at coordinate 372,573,573 of NC_064643.1, read as the reverse complement.
GCTGTATTGCAGTAGCTTGAGCAACGAAGATTTTTGTGAGGTAAGTGATTTGTGAAAGGTATAGTTTAATGTTAGTCAGGGCCATTCTTTTGTAGGGAATTTTGAAAGTCAGATTGCGTTGCGCTAACAAAATATTGTGTGTCAGTTTAAGCACAGTCATGTATAATTTTTCAAAAGGGGACGTTTCATATATCGACCCTTAGCCTAGGATACCTCACTGGAATCTTCTGATTTTTTCTTGTAGTTTGTGTATTTAGTGTGGCTTTTGTTTATTGCTAGCGCGTAATTGTAGAGAGAATCTCCTTTGTAGTTGTAGCCTTTCATTGTTGTACAGTAAAACAGTTGTGGCATGCATATAGATTTGCACCAAGTATTTCGCAGCTACGCTTGCAATTAACTAGATATTATTTTCAGTGCTATGTTAATGTGTTCTCCTATTTTTGCACTTCAAATTGTGCTTTTCTGTGTTATCGTGTGAAATATTGTGACAATTATGGCGTGTGAAAAACGTAACACTAGGCTCCAAACTAAACTGAGAAATAATAGTGACGACGAGCGTAGCTTATCAGCGCCGCAGAGTAATGAATTTACTAATGTTCAAAGTAGTAATTTGGTAACTGTGCACAGGGAAATGGAGCGGGCGTCAAACAATGGCGTGGACAGTGAAACAATTAGTGAAGAGGGAAGCATTATCGATCGATCGGTCGGCAATAGCTCGCCTCAGGAAGCCTAAATGACACGACACGATCTCGCAAATACTGTAGATTCAGGTTTTGGATCCTCACCGTTTTCTCAAATAAGTCAAGACACATTTTCTGCTTGTCAAAATGTGAATGTTTCCGGTGTAAATTCACTGCCGAAAAGCACTGAGGAACATGTTTCAGACACCAATGCATTGTTATTACAATAAATACAACAAATGGGACAAACACAGCAAAAGCTTCAAAAGTTAGACACAGTGGAACAAAATCTTAAAAAGTTAGACACAATGGAACAACACCAGAGACAAACACAGCAACAGTTAGACACAATGGAACAACACCAGAGACAAACACAGCAACAGTTAGACACAATGGAACAAAATCTTCAAAAGTTAGACACCACACTTGAACAAACACGTGAAGATTTAACTACTGAGTTACATAACATTGAATCGAAATGTCAAAAAGTCTGTAATGACGTAAAAACACAAATTTGTGAGCATTTTCAACCTATTTTTTCGCGGCATGAAAATGCATTACAGAATCACGAAGCAGCCATAAAAGAACTGCAAACCATTGTCCATGAAAATCATGAGACCTTGTGGGCTAAAATTGACTCAGTTGCATCTACCGATTCGGTTAAGCAACTTGCAAAAACTCAGGAAAACTTAAAGGACACAGTAGATTCGATTTCAACACAAATGGACACTCTGAAACTTGGTTCAGAAAAACACACTGAGGAAATGTGTTCACTATCGGAGAAAGTAGCCAAACTTTCGGATCAGGTTACTAACTTATCTACAAAGGTAGATGATGATCTGAATGACACAAGACCTGTAGCCTTCACTGACACAGAAGAGTATGAACAAATTAGAAAATTCAAACAGAATCAAAATCAAATCAATACACAGTACAAAAGAGAAATCCGGGAAGTACAAGATCAGCTGACACAGGTAATACAAGAATTACATATTTCAGAGGATACTCGCGCCCCAATACGGGAAGAGGGACACAGAAATACGGAACAGCCACAAAATAATAACACGGGCATTTCGGAAGTTATGAAAGAAATTGGCAATGTGCACCGAATTTTGAGATGGAACGACCGACACGACCTAACAATGACCGATATGCGACTCGCCGACATGATGATTTTGACTATAAGCTGTTCATTACTACACGTAAATTCAAAACATTTAAGAATTCTGGCAACGACATTCATCCACAAGCGTGGCTCCATCAATTCTCTCATTGTTTTCCTCCCAACTGGTCATTGAAGCATAGGTTAGAATTTATGTGTGGCTACTTAGAGAATGAACCAGCTGTAAGAATGCGATCGGTCATTCACGATTGCCACAGTGAAGGAGAATTTTACCATGCCTTCCTCTCAGCATATTGCTTTCAAGCCACACAAGACCGAGTAAAACATAGCATCATAATGATGAAACGTTTCGAACAATCTGAATTTTCCAGTCTTATGAAATATTTTGAAGACATGTAAAATAAGAATCAGTATCTTTCAAACCCATACAGCCCCTCAGAACTCATCCGCATTTGCTTAATCAAACTGCCTGAACATTTACGACATATTATTTTGGCAGGACGTTGCAAAGACGACATTGAAGCATTTCAGGGACTCTTACAAGAATTAGAAATTGACACTGACAATCGCGAAACGCGAAACCAGGAACACAACAATTACAGGTCACATCCGTCGCAATTCCGCGATGAAAGAAGTAATAACTTGACACGACAAGGCTATTCTCACAACACAAATCGTGACCAAAACAGACACCATCCGTATGACAACCGTTGGCAGAGTAGTAATAACTACAGGGAAAGATCACCTCTCCGTGGTAATGACTATCACAGAGACAATAAGAGAAACAGACAATATGGGAACCAAAATAAATACTATCAAGGGAGACAGAATAACTTTAGACGCAACGGACCAGCGCGCAGTTACGATTCAGGGAGAAACTCTCCACCATGTGACCGACAAGAAAGAAACTATGGAATCTACCGACATGACGACAGACGATATGATCGTAACGACAGACCTGAATTCCATCAGAACTGGCGAGCTTTAAACAGAGCTGGGCCCTCTCGGCAAGGCGAATTTGTGGAAGTTAGGCCTCCTAATCCCAGTAACGACGCGCGGCAACAAAGAGACAGACAATGACTCGCACCGCAGGCATACACGTGCGCCGGCTGGCTCCGAGAAAAATAACATTATATCTGGTACTGCTAATGAGATTTTAATGCAACATTTTGGTTTACTTGAAAATACATTCTGGATTTAAAGTACTTTCTGTGAGATACCAGATGACACAGTGGTTAGTTTATGTGACAGCTATACGATTTTATCACGACGCTACTAATGAGTGACAATATACAATGTTGCTTTTGCAGTGTTTCTGTTTTATATCTGCACAGTTTTCTGAATTCTTCTAGGAAGAAAAACATGTTTTAGTGGTAACTTTTGTGGTATAGCAACAATGAGACAGCCTTTTTCGTGGCATAACAATACGTAACTGTACAGTACTTTCTTCATCACACCAATAAGCATAATAACTACGATATCTATACGCAAAGCATTTCACTTTTGTTTATCATGTGGTAAGTACATTGACTTCTGCAGAACTTAGCTTTCGGAGGACGATAACTACGACACTTCCACAGAGATTATGTTGCGACAAGATGCACAGTTTAGCGCTACAGTACACGCATTTGAGTGATTAATCTTATACTTAAAACACTTATTTTTAAATATTTTTTTAATTACAAAGAAAGTTTTCCGTGATACATTTCATTCCATTGCTGTAATCTGTAACACCTGAGGGATAATTACATTAATCCTCAGGGGGGTACACGCTTACTTTGTGTACCATGTGTTTGGCAAGCACGAGGAGCCCTAGCTAATATGGTATTTGCTTATACAACTTTACACTTCGGTACCATATTTCTCTAACACACAATTACACAGCTATCTGATCATTTAACTGAGAGATAAACATTTTTTTTACTACGTCAGTGACAGATGTTTACGCAATTACAGAGTTGGATAACTTCACACTTATGAAATTGTATTTTGTCTGTACTTTGTAAACTGTTCATATTTTTTTTTTTTGGAACCATTGTGATACTATGAGAGCTTTGAATGATGTATTTGGTATGGATTCATGATTTTTAAAGTACGTTTGAGGCAGATGACACTTTTGACATGAGCAGAGAATTTTTTTAATTATTGGAGGAAGCTGAGACGATTTTGAGATTTGACTGAGGTGTTATGATGTTATTTTTACGACGACGATGTGTATTATGCTGCTGAGGTATGTTTATGATTAATAGGCTGAGGCTATATGAGTTATTTGATTATGCTTCATATTTATAATGACGAAATATTGACGAGTGTCGATGGATACGTATATGTGTAATAAGGTAAGGAGTAATGAATAGTGGGTAGGGACTCTTGACTTGTGAAACAGGATGTTGGAAACCAAGAATCGTACTTTAAGAGTTATGAAATGTGTGTAAATGCGTGAATGTATCACAATGCCGGCGAAAATTTTTTTGGACACTTATATTTATAGGATTTTGTTTCTACAGATTTGCAACGCTAATTCTTGACCTGTGAAATATTTTTATGTGAGACTGTCACTGTAGCGGAAACTGCTGTCGTAAATATTTCCGTAAGAAAGTTAAGTGACCACCTGCACGTAATGCGTCTAATGCGTCGCGGGCACCCACCTGGGCGACAGCCGCCCGAAAAAAAAAAAAAAAAAAGCCATTAGCCTTTCAGCGGCACAGGTAGAAAAAGAGAAAGGGGAGGCCATTGTCCGTGCTACTGACATTTCCTTGTTGAAAGCATACTGTGGAGCTCGTAATTTATGATATTTACTGAAATGCCTAATAAAATGACAAGAAATATTTTTACATCTGCACACCTGATTATGACAAGCGTCTTTCTATGAGAGTTGAGAGAATTTCTACTAACTTATGAAATGTCACATGACTACTGAATGATATTTTTATGCTTTGCTTTTCATAGTTGCTTATTTCATTTGATATCTGGTTTCCAGCTGTGTTGCAGCATTGCTTTTATAAAATGAAATGCATTTGCTAATGTGAACACTTTCTGTCAACAGATCTATTAAATGATAATTTTGTAATCCACATTCTTTAAAAAAAAGGAGCACTTGGAAAGGAAAGAACAATAAGAAGGAACTAGTAACAGTAACACGTAATTTTCTTTTCAAGTACATGGTAATATTTCTTTTTACAATCAGTTGTTGTGGTGCACCACTTTAATTACATAGATATTAAGATGTGATTATACATTTCCCTTATCTGCATTGTTATCTTTAGTGTACTATTTTTTCTGCTTGAGCTATGTCATGTTTAGGTATAAGTTACTGCTGTTTGCCAGGCATAGTGTTACTGAATTTGACTTTGTGTTACTCTGCTAAGCCAGTTTTACTACTCATTTATTTTTATTGTTGCTGCACATTGGCTCATATTAGTTGTAATGTTGAATTGCTTGGTAATTTAGATTTACTGTAGCTTGCTTTGCGATTTTCCATTTTTTTTATTGCTGTTTATATTAATTGTTTTATGTGCTGCTACATTGCCTCGTCCCTTAGTTTAGCATCTGAGCTCAGTAGATTTAAGTTAGCTTAAGAGGGGGTAGCCTCTAAGAGAATGAGTTGCGATGAATTTGAAGAAATGCACTGAGAGGCTATACGAGAAAAGTACAGAAAGCAGGTATAGATAGAACTTTTGGAAATAATGAAGAATGAAGGGAGATCTCCAAGAAGTAAAGGAAGTTTTGTTTGCAAAATACTGCAGTACAACAAACCCTGTCCTTTCCTTTTGTGTTATCCCACTATATGTTTGTGTACCCTTGTGTATTTGTTTTCTTCCTGTCTCTGTGTAGTTTCATAGAATTTTTTCTTCTTTTAATATTAAGCTACATTCACTATGATGAGGAATACTGTTATCCTCAAATATAATTTGCATTAATAATATGTTATTTACCTTGTAAATATGCTTAGACATTATTTATTCTGGTTTGTTGCTCACATGTGAAGGTGATGTTTCAAAAGTTCTTGTGATCTTTATGTATTTACTTATGTCATAATTCCTGTAACACCGATGTATATGTCTATTTCTATTCTTTTGTAAAGCCTGTACTACAAATGTTATCTGTATTATTATGTTCTTTAATGATGTATTTTGTACCTTTGTAATTGTATTTTCATGTTGTAAATTTATAAAATTGTAATTGACACCAGTTCATCTTATTATTAACTTGTTAGTTACATTTCACTGCACACGTTTCTGTTGGTCATAGTATATGGACAATATGTGAGAAGTAGGGACTGTTAGTGTTTGCATGTGTGTTAATAATTCAGCAAGGGACTGGATAACAGCATTGCTGGTTCTAAGGACAATTAGAAACTAACTTTGTGAGTGCACAAGTGGTGGTTTATGGACTTGCTATATTCTCTGCAAGACTCCTCGATGGTGATTGTGCACCTGCACAGTCGCAACAGATGGCTGCTGGCCATTTCTACAAGGACTACATTGGGTCTACACCTTTGCTGACTGACCAGTACCATTATTTCTACAAGGCCTGCAGTGGGTCTGCACCTTTTGTGGCCCACCAATACCGTAATCTCTACCAGGACTACAGTGGGTCTGTTCTGTGATGACCTACCTACCAATATTCTTCAAAACGTCGAATGACTCTGCTGTGGGTTTGCTATGTTGTGGCCCATTACCTGTCTGCATGTCAAGAGTCAGGACTGTCTTTCCGTTGGAAGGACAACACTACTTCTTCAAGACTGCATGGAAATCCACTACTTCTATGTGCATTTTCTTTTACTGCTCAGACTTTGAGAAAAACTCTGCATTTTTACTGTGATGAACAATATGGACTGTCTTTATGGACTGTGAGAAATTTTTAGCTTTTGACCAACATTGTATCAATAAGTGTGTGCATTTGATTTCTTTGTTATTGTAATTATGAAAAATTTTTTTCAAATCTGTATTGGCCACTGCCCAATCCAATTTGTAAAAATTTTTGTGGGGAGCATGGGGGCTATGTAAGTAGGCTGTTTGTGGCTAGTTTGCATTGTTGTCTGCCATTGTAGTGTTGGGCAGCGGCAGCTGGATGTGAACAGCGCGTAGCGTTGCGCAGTTGGAGGTGAGCCGCCAGCAGTGGTGGATGTGGGGAGAGAGATGGCGGAGTTTTGAAATTTGTCATGAACTGCTATATTTATATATGATGATATCAAGGTAAATACATTGTTTGTTCTCTATTAATATCTTTCATTTGCTAACTATCCCTATCAGTAGTTAGTGCCTTCCATAGTGTTTGAATCTTTTATTTAGCTGGCAGTAGTGGCGTTCGCTGTATTGCAGTAGCTTGAGCAGCGAAGATTTTTGTGAGGTAAGTGATTTGTGAAAGGTATAGTTTAATGTTAGTCAGGGCCATTCTTTTGTAGGGAATTTTGAAAGTCAGATTGCGTTGCGCTAACAAAATATTGTGTGTCAGTTTAAGCACAGTCATGTATAATTTTTCAAAAGGGGACGTTTCAATATGTGATCCTAATACTCTCAAATTTACTTATATTTTTTCCACGACACAGTCATGTCGGCATTTCACAATGCCGTATCCAGATTCGACCAGCTAGTGGTCACATTGAGACTAAAGGCACATGCTGTATGCGGTTTCCGTTGCGTTGTCAACAAAATTGTATCGTGAAAAATGTAGATAGAAGAACGTAAACATTTATTCTGCAAGACAGTATGCCACGTTTTCCAAACTCGTGTAATTCGTAAAGCACACTCAACAACTTTATTAATGTCGTTTCGTTCAGTTCACCTCATTTTTAAAAATTTGTTAAGTACTGGCCTCTTTTTTAAAAAAATAAATATAAACCTTGAAACCAGTTAAAAGACTTCTGTCCAACAAAAACTGGTGAAAATATTTTACACATAAAACGAACAAATGAGTATCATATGTTTCATTTCTGTTTTTAAAAAAACATTTCTACACAGATGATGAAAAGTTGTCTCCTACATTGCGCATCAGAACTGTCGAATTATGCAAGCACGCTATATAGCACACTTATAAGTGCAAGCAAGAAAGTATTTCGGATTACGAAATTATTTGATCTGTATTCTAGAGGTTTATTTTATATTTTTAACTATGTTCCATTGTGACATTTTTGTCTAATAGTACAGCAATTCATCATCTTCAGCTGTCGACTGAGACAAGAAGTCTACTGTTATCAGTCAAAATTTACTTCATTTCCGCTACGTGTTTCAGAAGTTTAAACCGCCATCAGATGGACTTACGTGAATCAATACATGTATTATCTTTACGACCTTGAGTAACCAGCTATCTAGTAGAAGCAGATAGAAATGAAGTACTGTTTTCATACGTGACTCATAGTGTTGTGGGAGACTTTAACTGAAAAGATGAAAAAATATAAAGTAGAAGTGTAAATAATATACAGATACAAGAGTGTAAATACACTTACGGTTTACAACAGCCAGCCTGCTTACTCAGATGCATACAATGCATTAAGTTTGTAAATATGACAGAAAATAATCGGTGAAGCACTAGAGATATTTACATTCATATACATGTTCACCTACGCATCCAAAGATCTCTACAATACTTTGAGACTTGATCCAAAACAGTTTTTTGTTCTGTTTTTGCTACTATCGGCAACATTATTACTTTGTGTTTTCTTTGCACTTATTAAACTGTAGATGTCATATTTGCTCTTTTAAAAGACGCCCACTGTTTCTTTAATATCTAAAACGTCTAAATCTTGGTAAGTGATTCTTCGGTGGGACGATAATTGCCGTGTAGCAGTGTCTTTCGTACCCGCCACTTCCCTATTAAACAAATACGGTGCTTGATACTCTCTACCTTCCCCTGAGTGCTAAGTCGTCTAAACTCCCAGAGATGTTTCTTGGATTTAGCCGTAAGTTCCATCATAAAGAAAGTGCACAAAGGAAGGCTAACTACTGGGCTGCAGCTCGACCGATCAGTGTGGTACCTAGTACCTTTCTCTTACAGGGTACATGATGTTGTGATCACAGGACAAGGGAAGGCGTGCTGGTCTGCACATTGGGGGAAATCTTAATGAACTAAACTGTCACTTACAGGGAATTGGCTCTGAGCACTATGGGACTTAACATCTATGGTCATCAGTCCCCTAGAACTTAGAACTACTTAAACCTAACTAACCTAAGGACATCACACAACACCCAGCCATCACGAGGCAGAGAAAATCCCTGACCCCGCCGGGAATCGAACCCGGGAACCCGGGCGTGGGAAGCGAGAACGTTACAGGGAATTATTTACCAGTATACCCTTCAGTTTTGTCTACTGAACCCTCCTCTTCTCTCGGCCTCAATCTGAAACTAGCCCGCCACAGATACAACGTAAAACACCTATCTTGAAATGTTTTTTATTCCAGTCTTTGATCACGATATCAATTCTTTCGACGATGAGCGGTTTCAGTCAGTAACTACCATCCTCAGATCTTTTCTACACCATGCCCTAAAGTGACAAGGCCGTAATGGCATCGTCAAAACATATAAATATACTCAGCACCTATCTTATAGTTCCCCAACAGTGATCTATTAGAAGTGATTTTAGTCACCAACAACAAATCCTTAATTCTGATCCTATAATGTTCAGTTTTGCACCGAGCCTCCGAACTTGACCTGAGGATGGAGCACTATTAGGCAACAGATCATGACAAATGTCAAGCCGTATAATAAGCCAAATCTGCACCGACAAAATGGTTCAAATGGCTCTGAGCACTATGGGACTCAACATCTTAGGTCATAAGTCCCCTAGAACTAAGAACTACTTAAACCTAACTAACCTAAGGACATCACACACACCCATGCCCGAGGCAGGATTCGAACCTGCGACCGTAGCAGTCCCGCGGTTCCGGACTGCAGCGCCAGAACCGCTAGACCACCGCGGCCGGCTGCACCGACATACCATGCCAACAGCTACCTGGCTAATCTATGCAGCACTTAAAACTCACAAAAATTCAATCACCAACTACAACTACTCAAATGAAATCAATAGCTGCCCAGCTTACCCGGGAAGCACCTAAAATCATTGGTAAATTTGAACAAGTTGCTACAAAGCTAATGAACACAATGGCTGCCAGCTGCTCTGTGCATCGGTTAAAACCCACGAGTATGCAATTGTCAACTGCAACAACTCGAATGAATTCAACAGCTACCCAGCTGCTCTGAGCAGCACCTGAAACCACATTAACATTTGAACACAAGTCTAAAACCACTCAAGACAATCGTCAAAGACGTCCCTTCGAGTACGGGAAAGCCAGCACAAGGTGGCTCACCTGAGCAACATTCTACGATGAGCCGTAGGAGTGTTCTGTAAACAATCTCCTTTGTAGACTAACTAGCCTACTAATGAAACGAAATCTGCCACCTGCTTTATCTACGACTGGTCTCCCCTAGTATTATATGAAAGTAGAAAAGATTGAGATGCAAAAGACATTTGTTAGTTATGGTGTGGATCGGTGACTAAGTGTGTAACAGACTACAAGTACTAGGAATTTATATGTTACTTGCCGTTGCTTCCACCTCTGGCTATATACAGGGTAGTCAGAAGCAGTCTGAAATGCTTGTAAAGATGTTGAAGTGTTGGCTGTACTGAGAAATAATAGTAAAGAAAAAACTATATACGTTGCGCTGTTCCTGAGTTAACTGGCGTTCAAGTTAGTCAAATAGGTCGTTGCGCGCAAATTCGAGCAGCCCACCAGAGACGGTGTCGCCGAAAGTGTTCTTCATTTGGTTTCCTAAAACCGAACAAGAGAGCGATACAAAAACTGGACATGGGACGGTAGTAAGGATCTAAGCCGAGCCAAAGCAGTCTCGAGCGCTGTCATCTACTCTATGAGGACAACTGACGCTAAAGTGTATCTGGCGAGCCGCTTGAATTCGCCGCGCAACGGCCTGATAGGCCAGCTTATATGCTAATTAACTCAGAAACGGCGTAACGTAACCCTTTTTTTTTTTCCTTAACAATTATTTCTCATCACAACCTACCCCACAACATCCTTATTCTTTTCCGACCACCCTATACAGTGAAAAATGGCAAGTTACTACCAATCATTCCATTTTTTACGATGCCTACGCCGTTCGCCAGTCAAGACTGTATGGTCTTACAAGGTTAAGGTTACACAAGCATTATAATACAAAAACAAATTAGCATATGTATGTATAATACTTTGCATAAATATAACGTAACACTTAATGACATACTGAGTTAGAACTGTTTAAGAAGTAGATGTTCACTTCACATAGGTCCAGTGTTTAGGCACTCCAGTCAGCTGTTTCACTGCCAAAGAACACATTCAAACTGAACAGTGGTTTTTGGCGTAGGTTTTGCTACATCTTTCCTCGAAATTTCTCCAAAAACTAAGCACTGCATTTTAGCATTTGCATGGTTGAACATTTCTAATAGCAACTATTGGAAAACTGTGCCGTGTCTTATAGTGTCTAGAGTAGGGAATGTCTGTGTTGTCTTTATGACTGTGGACGTCACTCCTGTTGCACCGAGTTTGAAGCAAACGTCAAACTATAGGTCCCGGTGAATAAGCTAGTCCAAGGACCGGACGAGGCACTGGCGTAATACCGGCCGTAGTGGCCGACCGGTTCTAGGCGCTACAGTCTGGAACCGCGCGACCGCTACGGTCGCAGGTTCGAATCCTGCCTCGGGCATGGATGTGTGTGATGTCTTTAGGCTGGTTAGGATGAAGAAGTTCTAAGTTCCAGGGGACTGATGACCTCAGAAGTTGAATCCCATAGTGCTCAGAACCATTTGAACTGGCGCAATACGAGGGTCGTTCAATAATTAATGCCCTGCCCTACTTTTTTCCTCAGAACATATTTACTGTTAAGAGTCAAATTTTAGTGACAATATACATCAACATGTCTTGCCCATGTCCTATTTTTCTACATAGTCTCCATCACGTTCTATGGCCGTACGCCAACATTGTGGAAGAGCATGTATTCCCTGTTTGTGAAAGCTCTTGTCCTGTAGGCGTAGCCATGTTTTCACTGCGTGACTGACACTTTCGTCATGTTCAAAGTGTGTTCCCCGTAGAGAATCTTTAAGCGGCCCAAAGAGATGGAAGTCCGAGGGTGCCAGGTCTGCACTGTAGGGTGGGTGAGGCAATGATGTCCAACCCAATTTGGCGACGTGTTCCCGGGTTCTCAGACTTGTGTGTGAGCGTGCATCATTTTGAATCAAGATTTTTGCTGGGTTCTTGTCCGATCGAACACGTTGGAAACGGTTCTTGAGCTTATTCAGAGTCTTCATGTATGCCTCTGAATTGATGGTTGACGCTCTTGGCATCACATTCACGAGAATGACACCATCACAATCCCAGAAGACTGTCACCATGATTTTTCTGGCAGAGGGGGTTGTCTCGAATTTCTTCTTTTGTGGGGAATGAGGATGATGCCACTCCATGGACTGCTTTTTTTTTCGGCGCAAAGTGTTGCACCCAGCTTTCATCCCCCGCAACGATCGCGACAGATAGGCCTCTACGTCGATCTCAAAACTCTCCAACAATTCAGATGAAATGGACATTCTTTGAATCTTGTGGTCCGCTGTGAACATTCGTGGAACCCTTCGTGAGTACCTCTTTGAATATCCAAGAGTCTCGATCGTTCCAGACGAACATCCATTGCTGACAGACAACTGTAGTGCCAATTGTCGAGTTGTGATGCGCAGGTCGGCACGAATAATGGCATCCACAGGATTCAGCATCTATGGAGCAGTGTCTGTGACAGGACGCCCCGAGCGTCGCTGATCATGGAGCTCTGTTCCTGCATTTCCTGAGGCTGTAAGTTTCCTTACACGTCGCCCAACTGTAAGTCTATCAACTGCAGCATCGACACACGCTGCAAACTAACGTTTATGGATGTTCACGACGGTTTCTTTTTCTGCACACAAGAATTCAATAATAGCACGCTGCTTGTAACCCATGTCGTATGTAGACGCCATTTTGACGCTGTGCTATGGCTCTGCCATCTGCCAGAACGGTTTGAAACTTCACCGGCGCACAGAACAAACATCAAATGTGAAGCACCAACAAGGACGTTTGTCTATGTATATAGAAGGCTTTTTAAAAATGTGGGGCATTACTTATTGAATGACCACCGTACGGTACATCCAGTATGGCTGTGCCCAATGAAGCGCTGAAGTGTCAAATCATCAAAAATGGTTCAAATGGCTCTGAGCACTTTGGGACTTAACATCTGAGGTCATCAGTCCCCTAGAACTTAGAATTACTTAAACCTAACTAACCTAAGGACATCACACACATCCATGCCCGAGGCAGGATTCGAACCTGCGTCGTAGTGGTCGCGCGGCTCCAGACTGTAGCGCCTAGAAACGCTCGGCCACCCCGGCCGGCGTCAAACCATCCTTCGCTTTGAGGAAACCTCTACCTTATTTACTCTGTGTAAACAGCGGACTCTTCATACTGCTTGCAGTGTACTTAGGTAAATTTTCTCTTCTATCAATGAATAACGCAAAACTCTTTCAAAGTGTTTGTAGATAAACTAAGGGTAATTAATTTGTGAATGATTTTGCAATGACTCGTGACCTCGTGATAGACTCAACGATTTGGTGAATAAACTTCTGTTTTATTTTAGATAATGCAGTGCATCTAATTTTTATCATAGTGTGATTCACGTGGGAAGTTGCGGCCGCTGCACTTCATGGCCTACGTTGTTAGTGCCGCGAGTCGTTTCCCAGGCTGAAACGTCCGTGTTCGTATACGTTGTACACCCTTTGTGGGGCTGACTGTAGCAAGTATAATGTGTGCGACCGTTTACTGCAGGAATATAGGTTCATAAATTATCGAGGTAACGTCTAAAGTCAAGAAATGCTGAACAAGTCAAGAAATGCTGAACAATATAACATTGGCCAGCAAAGGCCATACTTAAAATCTCCAGCATGTTTGACAGACGTCAGAAGAAAAATTAATTAGCTTGAACATCATCTGTGTTGTTTAGCTTGCTTCAGCTCGCTGTGGTCTCTAAAAGAACCAATCATTTCACTGTTAGCGCTAACTACTCTGTTGCACGTCTTAGGACATAGGGTAAAAACACGACTTTGATCGTGTCGTACTGCGACGTTAAGTTTATTTTCGCCAGCATAAAATCTTGCGAGCCACTGTCTGTTAAAAAAATCTCCACGGCAATATTATTACTACAGTAAAATATTCCTCTTCTCTCCTCTGTCATCCTATTACGTAAGTCTGCAGAAATGCTGACACTGACCCAAAAGAATCTGACCCTACACTTCTGAGTGAATGAATGTATTGTCGCAACATAATAGCAAGAACTGACGAATTGTGTTACGTAAATAAGAGACTTACCCCTGAGGGAGCTTATACGGAACTGCAAAGAAAAGTTTGACTGTTATGATTTAGAAAACATCTAGTATTCACAGATTCTGCGAGTGATAATAGAATTATTGTTTCAAGTTCTGCAAAAGATATTTAGGAATATCTGTTAGTATATTTGTCACCGATTAGACAAACTGACAGAACGGTCAGAACTGTAACGTATACGTATCCATCTACATCATACAGCGATGTACCGCCAGCGTAGTAGTGCAAACCAGTGCCATCAGATGAAAACAGTATATTGGCTACGAGTGTTGCTGCAAACCACGTGATAAGTTACGTGATCGCACGTTTGGCGCATGCGTGCAAGGTAAGATCCCCCACGGCGATTTTTCTGTTGAATTGCTCTGTCTCGCACTTTTCTCAAACTATAGGCTGTTTTTCCCTCAGGATACTGTGTTAACGAAGTGTTTATGATATTGGAAAAATATCGGTAATATAAAATTCATAGATATCTTTCAACTTTCTAGTTAATTCACACACATTTTGGCAAATAAAATCATAATATATAAAGTACGCGTAAATATATGAAAAAACTGAAGCCTCTTTTAGAAGCGTTGCCTATTCGTAAAACGACCGTTTTATAATTGACTAATTTTTTACATTGTAGGTAACAAAAGCTACTTTTGCGAGTGTCATCCATGAAATGCTACTGAATGTTGCACATAAATTTATTTTCATTTTTACTGTGAAGTGTAACCTGTTTTTTCTTATAAATAATAAACAATGACTGCCAACGGAAACTGTTTTGTTCTCTACGAAATTCCTTAGTAAAAACTGGATGTTGCTCTTTGTATGGGTTTTCATATTAGTTGATAAAGTCGCAAAACAGATCATCCTCCTCCTGAAACGGCAAACCTTATTTATATGTAGTGAGTTAATAAACTTTTCACGTCTTAATTGATCTTGGTATGCTGGTCTATTGAAAAATAAAAACCTCACGCGTCGGAACAAGGTCAGTTACCGCACCCGACGCCGCCAAATAGCGTTTACACATATCACGACATCTGTTGGAGCAGAGAGACAAACACTGGGAAGGCTAGCGAGGCCATACAGTCTGTTATTAAACTTTGTGGTAGCCAGCGTCATCTCTTGACAAAAATGGCAACTTCTCCGCTCAGTTGGCAGTTACTTTCAGCATGCTGCAAGTTGGCCATTTTACGCTAGCGTTTGCCATCTACTGGCGAAAGCAGTAACCCTCTTTCTGTGCAGTATGTAGCAAGCGGCATCTGTTGGCAAACTATGGAGAGTTGATTCGTATCGCGCAGCAGCTGTGTAGTATCCTTACAGTACAACGTGACATCTATTGGTGGAAGATGGAAAACTTGTCCGCGCTTGAAAGCGCAGGTCGCCGTTCGAGTAGCATGCGACATCTCTTAGCGAAACACGTAAGTAGAATTCACTGGAGGCATTTCAGCGTTTCGGGTGCAGCAAAATTTTCGTTATATATTTGTGTTTCATACAAATCGTATAGTAGTTGCAAATGTTTGATTAAAATTTCGAGATGATTACGGACTCGCCGTTTAAAGTTAGTTGCCTCGTCGATCGTAGAAAACCTTTGTTTCTTCTACCAATAGACTGGTAACACATTCAAGAATTTGTCGAGGATACAAGGCTGTAATTCTGCGTTTAGTGATTCATTAGCTATTTATGAGATACATTTTCTTGAGAAATTTATAGTATCAGAGTTATTTGTAGTTGGAAACTCCATTCATTGTCACTTATATTCAGGAGAAGAGAATAATGAAAATCTGTAATGCATGCATTTGTGTGAGGCAGTGTTACTAGAATTATTGATCGCTGATAACGTTAATAGGTGGATAAAACGCAGTTTAAATCTGTTGCAAGTGTTCCTGGCTATATTTAGGAAAGTCTACAAATTTTTACATGTACGAGCGCAGGTTTCGTTTGAGCAATAAATGTTTTCTTTACTTAAATACGGGATCACCTAATCCCATAGGACCTCTGATTGATATATGGAAGGTATATCAACATACTAATCACCATGTCTCCAATATTGGAACAATTATTCTTGTGGTAAACGTAGTTAAGCCTGGTGGTTTTTAAAATATCTGCAGAATCGGTTGTGCGATATCTGAATTTAGACTTCCACTGACGTAATGCATTGTTGATGGTGTTACGTTTTCGACGGAGAAAACTGAACTAGCAGTACCTTCCCATATTTCAGAGCAAATACTTTTGCAGACACTATTTAAGAACACAACAGACCAAGTAGTTTCTTGGTTGGAGCTTATTCATTTGGCACAGGTATAATACTCCTATCAACAAGAAATCTTGTTTCACGTTCGTTATGTGGAGAGGAGTAGAGTAGTTAAAGGATTTTAGTTAATTTATAATCATCTTTTAATTAAAGAGTTAAAAGTTCCTATAGGATATGTGTCATTAGAGACAGCCTGTTTGTTAAACTCCCTTTTAACGTTCTTGATCTAGACTAGGAACATTAAATAATAAACTGTGCTGCGTTCAAATCATTTAATGCTTAAAGAAAGATGTACTCTGATTTACTATTACCAAAGTCGCAATGAGTGAAACACCTTACATAGGCTACCCTGAATGCAGATATTCACTGAGAACATTTAGCGTAACGCGAATAATAGCAAATTTCAATTCCAAATCGGGGATGAGAACTTCGTGTTTCTAGCGCCAAAATTACATGAAAGAACGAAAGCGTGAAGAGGCAGCACCTGCTAAAAAAAAGATTAGGAGGTGCTGGAAGAGCTCAGAAAACCGAGAAAGCGTAAAGAAAGAACTGTGCGACTGGTATGCACTGGAGCCAAAACGAGTGATCGTAGAATACGGGAAGGCGTTCCTGATTACACGTTTGAATATAATGATTGTGGAAATGAAATTGCGGACAGTAAGAAACAAAAACAGCAGGCCTGAGGTAGAGTTTTCTGTGAACTAAAGGCTGAAGCAAGCAGCGAGGGTTGTTGATGATATGGGCATAAACTGGCGGAAAGATTCAATGTTGGTTCACAGTGCCATCGTTTACGATACCTTAGCATCAGCCACAACCGTTAAATACCCAAGGCTTCCTGAGGCTGTTAAAGAAGAAACGACCACAAATTCTTATTGCACAAAAGGCAGATGCCAGACAGAGATTCAATGAATTTACTCACAGCGGATCTGGCCGATTCTTGAGTACTTTTTGGCAGTGTACGACCCGTGCCAAGTTGAAGAAAAGCTACCGAATTCGTCTAAGTTATTTGCTCAACGGTGGAACGTCGCGTCATAGAAATGCTCAGCAATCTACGGCGGAAAGCGCCGCAGGAAAGACGAACGCCTAGCGCAGGGGTTCGCAAACATTTCGTCTGCAGAACACCTTCAGAATCTTGGTACTGTGATGGAACAGTTTCTTCATTTTGAAGATTAATAAACTTTCAAAAAATGTGAAAAACGTGTTTTATCCGGTGATTACTTCAATTTTATATCACAACTAATAATACAGAAGTCATTATAAAATTTAAAAAAAGTTTAAAGAACTCCATTTTATAATTGTTAGCGGAGCACTTATCCACTTCGCAGTACCATGCCTGGGAAACCTTGGCCTAGCGATTAGCTTACTGTTAAAACTCAAATTACATAACTTCCAAAGCGAATCCGAAAAAAGTTACCTCGTCTCACATTCGTTTCGGGTATTGACCACGGACGTCCACAGAAATTTACCCAAGAGGTGGGAAGCGTCTAAAACTGCTATTTTTGTGTAACTAATTCGGAGAATTTGAATGGGCATTGTGCCTCAAGAACTGAATTTGCAGGAAGTACACTGAACTTACTGTGCCTCAAACGATTGATAGGTACCCTTTCAATGTTTGTTAGGCTGATTATTAGATTCCTAAATGAAAAGTATATTTCAGTAATAAATGCAAAGTATATCATGTTATATCATCCTGTATCTTTCTCAATATCCCTTTTTCTCAACTCACACTAATCGTACAGGGATGAATGAGGTATCGTTACAAAGGTTTTTAAACTCTCCTGACAATGTATACCGATTTTGTGCTAAAACTTACCGTTTGTGGGGAAATAGGAAAAAGGGTATCACGCATGCCAAGCTTCATGCCTTTTTCTGACGAAGCTAACTTACTAATTACGAATAAGACTCTCTCTTTTCGTATTATCTTATTACAAATACCATTTTATTTCTTTCAAAGCACGTATTAAGTGGATAATTTCTATATATCGTTGTCACAGGTAATAACCGTGGGCACTGCGGTAGTCCATTATCTCTGCCTATTGTGTAAGTTGACTTTTATAAACGAATATACTTTCCGAAACGTCAAACATATGTCATTGTCGCCTTGAATTATGATTTACGTATAGCTACTACAGCCTAACGGGCTTACTGTAGTTGAAAATGTTTCTCGAATTAAAGTTGTAGATTACATGGCCTACTGGTATCTGCAGACGTACAAGTCGGGACAAACATTCCGAATGCAAAACATATTTTGGGACGCATGGAAATGTATATGCAAGAATGTCCCATAAATTCATGATTATTGCTTTGCGTCGTTCGGCTCGTTTTTAAAGACGTTTTCTCTTCAGTCCCACAACTTCGCTTATTCCATAGACTGATATTATTCCGTTACGTAAAAGTGCGAATGTTTCCCACGCGTCCCCTGGTAATTGATGTGAATGACATCTTTCTCTTTCAGTGATCTGTAATTACTTATTTCTGATGATAAAATCCGCCGTATACAATGAGAAATCCATAAAAAAAGTTTTATCCGTTTACCAATAATGTAAACTTGTCACGGAAAAATAAAAATTAGAAACAGAAAATAATCGATATGACTGGGAAGAGGTCATATCGATGCTTCTCAAAGTGGAGAATGGGGGAATAAACTTTACAAAAGCACTTGTTCAGCTTTTATGCTATCTACAACACCGTTTTTCGTTTAGAAAACTTGACATATCACAATGTTAATTGGTTTCTTGCGTCATTTTAATGTCCTCCAATAAAGTTCAACATAATCTGCTGTTTTCGTTTCGACGAGCATTCGACTAGATTGATGTTGGAAGCCTCCAAAAGCCATCTTCAAATAGAACGACAATATCCACTTTTAGCAGCCTGGGAACCAACCAAGAACGAAAGCGCTCCTTGTTTGAGAAGTCCACATTCCTAAAGAGGACATCTTTTGGACCTTGAAATTTCACACTTTCTTCCCTCTCATCTCGACTGATGCATTTGGGTTTATAGAAGTATAGCAGATTTCATGACCGTGGTCTGCAGCCTATTACAGCAGTCTCGATTATCCCATCTAAACCGGCCGCGGCAAGGTCGGATAAGCGGGAAGGTCGGATAACATGGAAAATAATACAAAAAACACAAAAATTAAACTAAAGTAGGCCAAATGTGTTAAATATTTAATACAATACAAATCAAATTAGACTGAATAGATATTTACTGTGTGAAGAAGTTAGTAATTGTCTTTTGTTTGCCTGCTGTTTGCCTTTTTTTTTTGGCGCTAAATCACGTAGTCTCAAGTAAAACCTCGGTAGACGATGTTTCCTCCAGTTGCTCTACATATTTTAAAGGCCTTGTGTCCTTCGTTGTGAGAAACCTTGGGCATACTTTCCTCCACTACATCCGCTTCTTCGTCTTCTTCTTTTTCGTTTACCATGTTGACTATTGCTTCATCTGTCACTTCAAATTCTTCATCTTGGACAATCCATTCATTTATGTCATCTTCGGTGGCGTCAGCACATCCCGGAACTTTTCATAACAATGAAAGCAGGGTGGTATTTTCTGGTTCGGTCTGCTGCTGTAGATTTTAATCATCTAGAGAATTTTCTTGATTTTCCTGTAGCAAAATTTTCCAGGATTTTGCAATTGTATTTGCTCCAACACTCTCCCAAGACTGGGCCGCGTCATAAGCTACGTCTTTCAAATTAATACGGCGCAAGTGCTCTAGCATGTCTTCTCCCTTGTCCATAGCATTAATTAAAGAGGGAAGCAAGTTTCTGCGGTAGTTTATCTTCAGTGTCTCTCAGGTCCCTTGGTCCATAGGCTGACATAAGGATGTGACATTTGGAGGCAAAAACATGGCCTTTATACCTTGATCTTGAAGTTCATCTTCATTAGGATAACAAGTGGCATTGTCTAGAAGCAACAGTGCTTTGCGTGGCATGTTGTTGGCTTTCAAAAATTTTTCAGTTTGTGGCAGGAACTCGTTAGAAAACCATTCCTTAAAAATGTCTGAGCTCATCCAAGCATTTTTTGGTTGTAATATTTCACCGGTAAAGCATTTTTAGATACATTTTTAAATGCTCTCAGTTTTTTCGGCTTACCTATCATAGGCAGTTTCATTTTCAAATTTGCTGTGGCGTTACTGCATGCAAGAATCGTCACTCTTTCTTTGCTACGTTTGTAGCCTAGCGCTGCCTTTTCGGCCTTTGACGCTAATGTTTTTTCCTGTAACATTTTGTAATTGAGACCAGTCTCGTCCAGTTAAAAATTTGATCGCCTGATAAGTTTTCCTTGTCCAATAACTTGTGGAGTTTATTCCTAAACAATTGAACAGCTTCAAAATTTGCTGAAAGCTTTTCACCACAGTTGCCGAATTCCGTATCTTTTCTTCCATCTATCCAGCGAGCCTACACTTCGTTTAGTTCGTTACGAAACTTTAAGGCTTTTTCCTGCAAAATAGGTCCCGACATGGGTACACCTTTATCTCTATGTTGAGTATACCATAGGAACAAAGCTTCACTTACTTTTTCATAATCACATTTTTTCGTGGTTTTCCGATCTTCCAAAACAGCCGAGGTTGCTCGCTGAGAACACCACTTCTCAATTTCATTGCGGTTCCTTTTCCAGTCTCCAACTGTTGTTTTCCCGACGTTATAATCTTCGCCACTTTTATTAAAGTTTCATCATTGTCTATTCTTTTTAAAGCTTTAAGTTTTTCTTCCATTGAAACCACCGCCTTTTTCCGTTTTGAAGCCATCACCACAAATTTTTACAGTAAACAAAGTGCAACACGTCCACTCCACTACAGATCTAAGTTAGCACTGAGGAGTGAGGAGTAGCAGACGGTGACAATGAACTGAGTATCAACAAACAACACTTTAGTCACGGACGTGTCGTCGGCTGGCGCACGGCCGGCGCTGTGAAAGGGTCGGATAACACAGAACGTCGGATAACCGAAGATCGGATAATCGAGACTCTACTGTACAATACCTCTGTCGTGTAAAACTACATCGTACAGTGTACACTTAGGAGAGAGGGGGATGCTTTCCCGGCATAGTAGGTCTTGAAAGTCTCTTCGGGTTTGCTGCCGGATCTTACAAACAACTTGATTCGATATTTCGGCGATCCAACTGCGATCAGGAGAATGCTGTTTCTGCTGCTGAATATTTTGCAGTGCGGACCGCTGCGAGACTTGGAGGCAGAGAGTCAGTGAGGTTGTAGAAGGTACTGACAGGGATGTGGAGCCATCCTGCTCCGGTACCATGGCCATCCTTTGAGGATCCATGGTGCGATCGAGGTGGTCCCACAGATTATCTATTAGGTTTAAATCCTGGGAGTCCGGTGGCCACAGGAGTACAGGAAACTAATCCTGGTACTCTTCGAATCATGTTCGTACTCTGCGAGCTGTGTGACACGTTACGTTGTCAAGCTGGTGTATGCCATCGTGTAGAGGAAAAACAAACTGCCTGTAGGGGTGGACATTCTTCCCAAGGAGACATGCATACATTGTGGCTTCCAGAATGTCGAGGTCACCCAGGGAATACCAGGAAAACATTCCCCAGACCAAAAAAAAAAAAAAAAAAAAAAACGCTTCTTCCTCCGGCATAAAGTCTTCCGACGATTGTCGGAGGGTGTTTGTTTTCAGGCGATTCACACCGATGGAGCATACAACGTGATTGATCTGAAAAGATCACCTGTCATCACTCAGTGGACGTAAAGTTGCGGTATTGGCGTGCAAATTCCAGGCTTCATCCGCAATGTACAGCACTCACCATGGGCGCATGAACCAGGCGCCTCCTGCAGAGGCCTATACGCAGCAACATTCGCTGAATGGTTGTTCAGGTGACCCTGTTGGTAGCCCCTTGGTTCAGTTGGGGTCAACAGTTGCACGTCTGTTCACCCGGACACATGTCTGCAGCCGTCGTTCACGTCTGTCATCTACGGCCCGTGCTGCACCACACTGCCTCATCTCCGGTTTTGGATAGCACCATTTTGCCATGCATACTGTAACCACAGCGGCACACGAACAGTTTACAAACTTAGCCGTTTCGGAAATACTTCCACTCTTGCCCCAAAGCCAATGATCATGCATTTCTGTACCACAGATAAATCCTACTGGTGGTATTAATTTCCATCACCTGCATTTGACCTACAAAGAAAGGGGAGTTGGTGGTGTAAGGGTCACTAGGCTTTCTACTGACTGCCTGGTTTAAATTACAAACCTGTCAGCAGTGTCTCATGGACTGAAGGCGAAGGACACTGTTGAATGTGATCCATCCATCGAATGGGATGCTAAGCTCGACGTCCCCCTGGTGTTATTCGAAAATTGTAGGTTATACCACTGGACCCCCCCCCCCCCCCACCATGAACCATGGACCTTGCCGTTGGTGGGGAGGCTTGCGTGCCTCAGCGATACAGATAGCCGTACCGTAGGTGCAACCACAACGGAGGGGTATCTGTTGAGAGGCCAGACAAACGTGTGGTTCCTGAAGAGGGGCAGCAGCCTCTTCAGTAGTTGCAAGGGCAACAGTCTGGATGATTGACTGATCTGGCCTTGTAACAATAACCAAAACGGCCTTGCTGTGCTGGTACTGCGAACGGCTGAAAGCAAGGGGAAACTACAGCCGTAATTTTTCCCGAGGGCATGCAGCTTTACTGTATGATTACATGATGATGGCGTCCTCTTGGGTAAAATATTCCGGAGGTAAAATAGTCCCCCATTCGGATCTCCGGGCGGGGACTACTCAAGAGGATGTCGTTATCAGGAGAAAGAAAACTGGCGTTCTACGGATCGGAGCGTGGAATGTCAGATCCCTTAATCGGGCAGGTAGGTTAGAAAATTTAAAAAGGGAAATGGATAGGTTGAAGTTAGATATAGTGGGAATTAGTGAAGTTCGGTGGCAGGAGGAACAAGACTTCTGGTCAGGTGACTACAGGGTTATAAACACAAAATCAAATAGGGGTAATGCAGGAGTAGGTTTAATAATGAATAGGAAAATAGGAATGCGGGTAAGCTACTACAAACAGCATAGTGAACGCATTATTGTGGCCAAGATAGATACGAAGCCCACACCTACTACAGTAGTACAAGTTTATATGCCAACTAGCTCTGCAGATGACGAAGAAATTGAAGAAATGTATGATGAAATAAAAGAAATTATTCAGATTGTGAAGGGAGACGAAAATTTAATAGTCATGGGTGACTGGAATTCGAGTGTAGGAAAAGGGAGAGAAGGAAACATAGTAGGTGAATATGGATTGGGGGACAGAAATGAAAGAGGAAGCCGCCTTGTAGAATTTTGCACAGAGCACAACATAATCATAACTAACACTTGGTTTAAGAATCATGAAAGAAGGTTGTATACATGGAAGAACCATGGAGATACTAAAAGGTATCAGATAGATTATATAATGGTAAGACAGAGATTTAGGAACCAGGTTTTAAATTGTAAGACATTTCCAGGGGCAGATGTGGACTCTGACCACAATCTATTGGTTATGACCTGTAGATTAAAACTGAAGAAACTGCAAAAAGGTGGGAATTTAAGGAGATGGGACCTGGATAAACTAAAAGAACCAGAGGTTGTACAGAGATTCAGGGAGAGCATAAGGGAGCAATTGACAGGAATGGGGGAAATAAATACAGTAGAAGAAGAATGGGTAGCTTTGAGGGATGAAGTAGTGAAGGCAGCAGAGGATCAAGTAGGTAAAAAGACGAGGGCTAGTAGAAATCCTTGGGTAACAGAAGAAATACTGAATTTAATTGATGAAAGGAGAAAATATAAAAATGCAGTAAGTGAAACAGGCAAAAAGGAATACAAACGTCTCAAAAATGAGTTCGACAGGAAGTGCAAAATGGCTAAGCAGGGATGGCTAGAGGACAAATGTAAGGATGTAGAGGCCTATCTCACTAGGGGTAAGATAGATACCGCCTACAGGAAAATTAAAGAGACCTTTTGAGATAAGAGAACGACTTGTATGAATATCAAGAGCTCAGATGGAAACCCAGTTCTAAGCAAAGAAGGGAAAGCAGAAAGATGGAAGGAGTATATAGAGGGTCTATACAAGGGCGATGTACTTGAGGACAATATTATGGAAATGGAAGAGGATGTAGATGAAGATGAAATGGGAGATATGATACTGCGTGAAGAGTTTGACAGAGCACTGAAAGACCTGAGTCGAAACAAGGCCCCCGGAGTAGACAATATTCCATTGGAACTACTGACGGCCGTGGGAGAGCCATTCCTGACAAAACTCTACCATCTGGTGAGCAAGATGTATGAAACAGGCGAAATACCCTCAGACTTCAAGAAGAACATAATAATTCCAATCCCAAAGAAAGCAGGTGTTGACAGATGTGAAAATTACCGAACTATCAGCTTAATAAGTCACAGCTGCAAAATACTAACACGAATTCTTTACAGACGAATGGAAAAACTAGTAGAAGCCAACCTCGGGGAAGATCAGTTTGGATTCCGTAGAAACACTGGAACACGTGAGGCAATACTGACCTTACGACTTATCTTAGAAGAAAGATTAAGGAAAGGCAAACCTACGTTTCTAGCATTTGTAGACTTAGAGAAAGCTTTTGACAATGTTGACTGGAATACTCTCTTTCAAATTCTAAAGGTGGCAGGGGTAAAATACAGGGAGCGAAAGGCTATTTACAATTTGTACAGAAACCAGATGGCAGTTATAAGAGTCGAGGGACATGAAAGGGAAGCAGTGGTTGGGAAGGGAGTAAGACTGCTGCAACATTATGCCTCCCCATACCATAAGACTTGGATCACAAAAACGATCATGCTCGACAGTGTTCCCATTTCTCACCATTTGATGGTAAGTCCAGCATGTGACAACAGCCTTAGCTGGAAAATTTCTATTATTTAATGATGACATAAGGGAGAAGTTGACATCTGGTCCAGTGGTTGTTGTGGTCTTCAGTCCAGAGACTGGTTTGATGCAGCTCTCCATGCTACTCTATCCTGTGCAAGCTTCTTCATCTCCCAGTACCTACTGCAACCTACATCCTTCTGAATCTGCTTAGTGTATTCATCTCTTGGTCTCCCTCTACGATTTTCACCCTCCACACTGCCCTCCAATACTAAATTGGTGATCCCTTGATGCCTCAGAACATGTCCTACCAACCGATCCCTTCTTCTGGTCAAGTTGTGCCACAAACTTCTCTTCTCCCCAATCCTATTCAATACTTCCTCATTAGTTATGTGATCTATAGGAATAAAAATATATTTTGTGAATATTTTCCTACTTTATTTTCTAATTCTTTGGATTTATCCATATTCAGATTTATAAGGGGAGATCGAAGAGTTTCCGTTTGAAGGTGGTGCTGCATCTTAAATGCAGTTTGGCGCAGCTCCATTGCGGGAGGGTGTATAAGCACTGACACGTGGCCAAGGGATTAGTGTGGCTTCTGTGTCTTTCCAACGTGCATGTGGTAAATCCAGAAACTTAACTCTGGCTACTATTTTATCTATCGCTTGCGCCTCGGTCCCGCATTGTGCATGGGGTTGGCGTGGTTAAATCGGATTTGGCATGTTAATGTGAAGGGGTGGCCAGATACCCTTCCTGCCGCCACCCTGTACCCCCCGGGACAGAATCAGAGTACCCCATCTGTCTGCGTCTAGTGTAAATCACGGAAAAGTGCGGATGTGTTTCAAATGTCTGTAAGTCGTGTAACTGAGGCGGGAAGTGGGGACCAGCCCGGTATTCACCTAGAGGGATGTGGAAAACCGCCTAAAAACCACATCCAGGCTGGCCGGCACACCGGCCCTTGTCGTTAACCCGGCGGGCGGATTCGATCTGGGGCCGGCGCGCCTAACCGAGTCCGCGAAGCAGCGCATTAGCGCTCTCGGCTAACCTGGCGGGTAAGCGTAACTCTGGCTACGTTATTACTAATTGCGTCCAAATAGGATCAACGTGCTATTATTCTTTTCTTGACTGCTAATGGGCAAACATCGGTAGACATCCATCGGAGAATGAAGAATATGTATGGGGCAGCACATCTGTCGAAAACCATTCTTGTGGAATGATTTGCCAAGTTCTGTGCTACTGCTTATGATAACGCAAGCCCCTATATCGCAAATGTCATAATGCACAACTTTCGCCAACTCGAGTGGGAGACTCATGAGCAGCCGCCCTATTGTCTTGATCATTCCCCATGCGATTATCAAACCTTCGGTCCCTTCAAATAGGCCTTGAATGGGGGTCGACGATTCCTGTCGGAAGAGGAAGGGCAGCAAACGGTTACGGACGTCTTGACGTAACAGGACACAGTGTTTTACCAAAGAGGTATCTTCAATCTTGTGCGTCGCTGGGATGATTTTGCTTGATTGGCATACCGATTCTGGACTATATGCCCTTCAAAGGAAACTTTTTGATCACTCCATATAAATCAGGACCGTTAACTCAAATATGGGGCATTCATAACCAATTTAGTTGTGCATGAAGATGTGCTTTGCTTACCCACCGAAAATCACTTACCTGTTGTTGTAACAATGGGAATCATACAGCCAACCAGTTGGACTCAAAAAGTTTATTCAAACCTATTTCAGCAGAGATAAGCCTGTCTTCCTCAGAAGAACTAACAACACGTGTTACATATTGTATGAAAAGAGACACGAAGCCATAAGGCTTAATCAGCAATAAACAAATCCTTATAAACGCTATGTCATAGACATAAGGCTTATTCAACAGGCCGGCCGATGTGGTCGAGCGGTTCTAGGCGCTTCAGTCTGGAACCGCGCTGCTGCTACTGTCGCAGGTTCGAATCCTGCCTCGGACATGGCTGTGTGAGATGTCCTTATGTTAGTTAGGTTTAATTAGTTCTAAGTTCTAGGCGACTGAAGACCTCAGAAGTTAAGTCGCATAGTGCTCAGAGCCATTTGAACCAATTCGTGAATCTCTCGTAATATTTGGTGCATGGGGTACGATACGTCTTAAAACTGACCAACTCAACGATATCAATAATGGTAGGATAAATTTCTGCAGGCGCCAAAGCTTGTCTTCGTTTCATATATTTCTAGTGTTGGAACTGCAGTCTGGTTCCTGTACAAGTTGTAGACAGATTTACTCTTTCTGTATTTTATTCCTGATAACTTCAAAATATCAAAGTGTGCGCATAACAGTCTACTTTCCCAAAAGCTTTTTCTAAATCTAAAGATTTCATAACTCTTATACGTTAAGTCTTACAATTACAGTAAGTATCGCTTCGCATGTTTGTACATGTCTCCTCAACCCAAAATCATTTTCCTTCGGTCGGCTTCTCCCAGTCGTTCTATCGGTTTGTAAATAATTCATGTTAGTATTTTGAAACGATGATTTTTTAAACTGATGGTTATACTCCTACGTCAACCCTCGTTTCTTTGGTATTCGGATTACAATGCTCTTCTTGAAGTCTTATCCTATATCATACACTACTGGCGATTAAAATTGCTACACCACGAAGATAACGTGCTACGGACACGAAATTTAACCGTCAGGAAGAAGATGCTGTGATGTGCAAATGATTAGCTTTTCAGAGCATTCATACAAAGTTGGCTCCGGTGGCGACACCTACAACGTGCTGACATAAGGAAAGTTTCCAACCGATTTCTCATACACAAACAGCAGTTGACCGGCGTTGCCTGGTGAAACGTTGTTGTGATGCCTCGTGTAAGGAGGAGAAATGCGTACCATCACGTTTCCGACTTTGATAAAGGTAGGATTGTAGCCTATCGCGACCGAGCGAGGTGGCGCAGTGGTTAGCACACTGGACTCGCATTCGGGAGGACGACGGTTCAATCCCGTCTCCAGCCATCCTGATTTAGGTTTTCCGTGATTTCTCTAAATCGTTTCAGGTAAATGCCGGGATGGTTCCTTTGAAAGGGCACGGCCGATTTCCTTACCAATCCTTCCCTAACCTGAGCTTGCGCTCCGTCTCTAATGACCTTGTTGTCGACGGGACGTTAAACACTAACCGCCGCCGTAGCCTATCGCGATTGCGGTTTATCGTATCGCGACATTGCTGCTCGCGTTGGTCGAGATCCAATGACTGTTAGCAAAATGTGGAATCGTTGGGTTCAGGAGGGTAATACGGAACGCCGTGCTGGATGCCAACGGCCTCGTATCACTAGCAGTCGAGATGCCAGGCATCTTACCCGCATGGCTGTAACGTAACGGTTTGTGCAGCCACGTCTCGATCCCTGAGTCAACAGATGGGGACGTTTGCAAGACAACAACCAGCTGCACGAATAGTTCGACGACGTTTGCAGCAGCTTGGACTATCAGCTCGGAGACCATGGCTGCGGTTACCCTTGAAGCTACATCAAAGACAGGAGCACCTGCGATGGTGTACTCAACGACGAACCTGAGTGCACGAATGGCAAAACATAATTTTTTCGAATGAATCCATGTTCTGTTAACAGCATCATGGTGGTCGCATCCGTGTTTTCGAATGAATCCATGTTCTGTTAACAGCATCATGGTGGTCGCATCCGTGTTTGGCGACATCGCGGTGAACGCACGTTGGAAGCGTGTATTCGTCATCGCCATACTGGCGTATCACCCGGCGTGATGGTATGGGGTGTCAAGCCATTAGTTACACGTCTCGGTCACCTCTTGTTCGCATTGACAGCACTTTGAACAGTGGACGTTACATTTCAGATGTGTTACGACCAGTGGCTCCACCCTTCATTCAATCCCTGCAAAACGCTACATTTCAGCAGGATAATGCACGACCGCATGTTGCAGGTCTTATACGGGCATTTCTGGATACAGAAAATGTTCTACTGCTGCCCTGGCCAGCACATTCTCCAGATCTCTCACCAATTGAAAACGTCTGATCAATGGTGGCCGAGCAACTGGTTCGTCACAATACGCCAGTCACTACTCTTGATGAACTGTGGTTCCGTGTTGAAGCTGCATGGGCAGCTGTACCTGTACACGCCATCCAAGCTCTGTTTGACTCAATGCCCAGGCGTATCAAGGCCGTTATTACGCCCAGAGGTAGTTGTTCTGGATACTAATTTCTCAGGATCTATGCACCCAAATTGCGTGAAAATGTAATCACATGTCAGTTCTAGTATAATATATTTGTCCAATGAATACCCGTTTATTATCTGCATTTCTTCTTGGTGTAGCAATTTTATTGGCCAGTAGTGTATATCTTACACAGCAGGTGGAATAGTTTTGTCATTATTGATTCTCCTAAGGAACTTCATAAGTCTGTCTCTAGTCCATGTGTCTTGTTTCGACGTAGGTCTTTCAGTGCCTTAATTCTTCTCGCAGAATCGCATCCCCCTCTCTCCTAAGTGCACTTCTGTTTCCTTTTAACGCTCTTCTCTTCAGTCCCCCCCCCCCCCTTACTGATTTAACACTGGAGCTCTACATCTATATGTATATATGTACTCACTAGCCAACAAGCGGTGTATGGCTGAGGGCACTATTCACGCCAGTCATATTCCCCCCCCCCCTCCCCCTTCTCGGCCCCCCTGTTCCACTCGCGGATCGCGCGAGGGAAAAACGACTGGCTGAACGCCTCAGTACGAGCTCTGATTTCCCTTATCTTTGAATGGTGATCATTGCGCGATTCGGAAGTTTGTGGTAATAATATATGCTCTACATCCTCGGCGAAGATCGGACTTTGGGATTTAGTGAGCAGCCCCTTCCGTTCAGCGCGTCGCCTATCTGCAAGTGTGTCCCACTTCAAACTTTCTATGGGATTTGTAACGCTCTCGCGATGGCTAAATGTATCAGTCACGAATCTTGTCGCTCTTCTTTGGACCTTCTCAATCTCTTGAATCAGACCCAACTGGTGAAGGTCCCATACAGACGAACAGTACTCTAAAACTGGACGAACTAAAGTATTGTAAGCAATTTCCTTTGTTGAAGGACTGCATCGCTTCAGGATTCAACCAATAAACCGCAATCTAGAGTTCGCATTACCCGTTACTTGTGCAATGTTTCTTTAATTTCACTGCACGCGCCATCCACATCTCCTGTAGTTATGTATACATCTCCAGGTCCAGCAAACGCACCGCATTCTTGATAAATCATTTTAGCGGATAATGCCGTACGAACAAGACAAAAACGACATTTATTGCACCACATTACAGTTTCCAGTTTTACAGAGTGAACTGCTGTCACCGTTCAGCCTGTGCACTGACTGCTACTCACCAAAACAGAAGGCCCATTTATGCAGTCGATCACTTGGCGCTTATAACGTTCCTTGTTGCCGACATGCTGGTCTTCGACGACACCTAACGGACTAGATGAACCATCATATTTCTAGAATATTTTCATAATAACAATGTTATAACTACAACACAAGCTAGTTTCCTTGTTATTTTGACGCTTTCAATACATAATGCATAACGTTTTAAGCTGTGTTTCACTTTATTAAAAAAAAAAAAGGCCAAGAACGACTAGGAGTCATTCTCTGAAAGTTTTGAACAAACTTAATTATGTGTGTAAACAGTTCACCCGTCCGGGGAATCGAGACTCAACGATTTTCTCCCATTATCGATATCAATACTGGCATGATATCTGTCCTGGGAACTCCAAGACTTTCGAGAATGTTTTAAGTTTAAATTTTTTATATAATTTCGCATTTGCTATCGTAATTCCCAAGAAAGAGGGGTATCAACAGTCGGACAGCCAGACAGTCGGATAAAAAATGCGTTATATGATTAAAAACTAACAGTTTTCGGATTTTCCCTCTGCTTGTAACGTGAAACCTTTCTTTTTGCCGAGTTCCATGATTGTAGGTCAACGGGAAGTACGCTATTGATTTTAACGAGTGAGTTTGCGAGTATCAAAATATGCGACATAGATGGTTGTATCTTTTGATTGTTTTGACTTACAAGCTTAAATTTTTGCAATGGGCAATGGACCATAGACCTTTGTATGTGACATAAAACTGTTCTTGAGAAAACTGGGTCTTACAGACGCATAACAAATGACAAAAAAATATTTTTGCCGTTTGATATGATTACAAATTAACAATTTTAGGTTGTTTTCCTTTAGTACTGCGGGAGTCTGTTGTTTGTCAAGTTTCATAGCTGTAGGTCAACCAGAAATACACTACAGATTTTGATAAGTGAGTTTCCGAGTATCAAAATGTGTGACATAAATGGACGTATATTTTGACTGAATTGAGTTAGAAGCTTAAATGTCTTATACCGCCAAAGGACCTAGGCCTCAATGTGACACAAATTTCAACTTGATACTTCTACTTATTCCTGGGAAAAAGGGTTCTTAAAAGTCGGACGGACAATCAGACGTACAGCAGAGTGATCATATAAGGGGCCCGTTTTTAGCTGTTAAAGTACGAAACCCTAACAACCAGCTTCTGTCGGACAACAAACCGTCGTCAGGTATAAAATGGCGTCAATAGCAGGATTTTTCAGAAAAAACGGGATGTGTGTCAAATCACAGCTTGTAACTAAGTCAAAACGATAGAGTGCAGGATACCATCGCACTTTCAAACAAGGTAATAAGTCAGTTGGTATAAAAATTCTAAATCATTTGGAGCAAGTGTCTTGGACATTCTCTGTTACACATTATCTCTCAGTAACTTGCTCCTGCCAACATTATCACAGGCTTTTTCGATATCCATGACAGCTAGTTGTGTTTCAAAGTAATATCTTTTGTAAACTGTATTTAAACGCGTGATAATGGAAGAAAGACTTAAGAAAAACCGCGATATGTTCATAAGATTTGTCGACATAGAAAAAGCGTTCGCTAATGTAAAATGATGCAAGATGTCCGATATTATTAAGAAAATAGCTCTAATCTATAGCGAAAGACGAATAAGATAATGCATTTGCAAGAACCAAGAGGGAAAAATAAGAATGGAGGACCAAGAACGAAATGGTAGAATTAGAAAAGATATGTTCAGCCTATACACTATCCTACCTTAATTTGGCAACACCAAGTGATTATCGACAATAGTAAAGAAATACATTATAAAATTGTATTTTATTGTTTTCTAAATGTTTATTAAGCTAAAACAATAAATAGAGTCCTCACTGTCTTGCATACTCTCGGTATGCGATGGGTCAATTTTGCAAGTGTTCAGTTGGAATTAGTCTCCATTCTTGCTGCAATAACTCCCACAAGTGTGACCAACTGATTAAGTCCCCGCCTTCGGATCCTCCTGTCCAATTCATCCCATAGTAACTCGATTCGGTTACAAACAGGGGACTGCGGTGGCCATTTCTGTTTTTCAAAACTTTCTGAACCTCTAGAGACCTCGGGATGTATGTTTCGAGTCGTTGTCTTGCTACAAGGTAAACCATTTCCCAATAATACGCCAACAAGGTGTCTTGGCATGTCGCTACAGAGTGGCAGGATAGTCCTTTTGGCTCATTTTTCCTTGTACTTTCACCAAATCTCCGACTTTATTGCCTCAGAAAGATTCCTATACCATCACAGGACCCCCTCCATGCATCGCAGCTGGAATAACGCACTGAGCAGTCAGGCGTTCATGGGGTAAACCCCGTACGAACTAACGGCGTTTACTTCCAAATATTTCGAACCTGGATTCATCAGTGAATAAAGCTCTTTCCTAATACCCTGCTGTCCAGTGTTGCTGTTAAGAGGGCGCAACAATGGTTTGCTTGTTGCTACATAACCCTAGAAGTTGCTTTCTGCCAGGCGCCATCTCACTGTTGCCTCGCTCTCTGGCGTATTCCTAGTTTTGTTTAGTTCAGCAGTCGATTCACAGATATCTTATGGTCTGTTACGTTTATTGGTCACTACCAAATACTTTTCCTGGCGTTATAATATTCTCCTGAGAGAGGACAATCATCATAGGAAACTGTATGTCGATGCCAGTGTATGGTCTTAACAACTCCGCTGATGGAATTCTTCAATTTCGTTAATATTTGTAGGACATTATTGTCTTCTTGGTCCAAAGTGATTATCTTTACTCTTGGATCATAAGGAATTTTCAGTTACTTTCGCTGCGTGTGCTACCGTCTTTCGCGGCGTGTCCTACCTTCATACGAAGGAACAACAACCAGTGGCGTTGTCAAGCGGGGGGGGGGGGGGGGGGTATAGGAGCTGTAGCCCCGCCCATAGAGTACCATATTGCACTGGATAAAACGACTCCGGAAATAAGCGAATATATTACTCCAACAAATTCAATCATTTTTTTTTTTATAATTATGTAGCAAACACATTTTAACAAAAGAATAAGAGCGGCAAATAGCTTACTACCTAAAACAATAAATATCATTTAACTTAAAATAGGTGTCTTATTATTTATTAATACGGGGTGTTCAAAAAGTCTCTCTGCAGTGCCGTATGATTGTTAGCCGCGCGTGACGTATGTCGTAGTGAATATACCGAAATGAAAGTCAGTGAAATACGTTATTAATTAATTAAATATTGATTTTTAATTACAGATTTTCACATTTAATGTTGAAAGTGTCCCCACTATTGTTGAATACACAATTCAATTCGTCTAATCATGTTTCCAAGCACAAGCTGTAACATTTCTTCTGCAACAGAAGCAGTGAAAGTGGATATTGCAGTTTTCAATTCATCGATGGATTATAGACAGTTGCTTTCGCTGCACCCCAGAAGAAAAAGTTAGGTGGTGTTAGGTCAGGCGATCGTGGACGCCAAAGTTCCTGTGAAATTATGCGAGCACCAAAAACATCAGCAAGTAGCGACACTGAAACGCGAGCTGTATGCGCGGTTGCACCATGTTGTTGAAAATAACCGTTCAGTACTTCACTTAACACAAGTGCTCCTATGAATGGGTACAGAATATCACTACAGTATTGTTGTGCATATGGGACCCACAATCCGACGTCTAGAAATTGCAATCCAAACTCCTATTTTCGCAGAATGAAGTGGTTACTCATGAATACACAATGGATTTGCAGTACTCCGCATACGAGAATTTTGCGAGTTCATGTACCCAGATAAATGAAACCACGCCTCATCAGTGAAAAACGTTTCATTAAGAATACCCCTTCCATTTCGTTGAACTACATTTTTGAACCATTGACAATAATGCAGTCTCTTGTATTTTTCATTTCTTGCACGACTGTCACTTTGTATGGGCAAAGTTCCAATTTTTCCCTTATAGCTGTGTGGACCGTTCCCGACACTAACGTCAATTTCCTGGGCGAGTTTTCTTACTAACTTGTTCGTTCGGACTCGTGGACATTTTATCGGAAACATCGAGTAGTTTATATTCAGACAAAACGCTAGGACGACCACTTCTCGGTGCATCTGTCACTGAACCCGTACTTCGGAAGTTGTTAATCAAATCTCGCACAGCATCGCGATGTGGGAGTGTTGTCTCCGGGAAAACTGAATTAAATGTTTGACGAACTGAAACTGTTTATTTACCGCCAGCTTTGAACACTTGTTCGACTAAAAACACACGTTCTTCAATGGCTAGCATTTTAACAGTGACAAAAACGAAACAAACAAACGAAGGAACTAAACTTAAATGTTCACGTCAACACATAACGACACACACCAACGATACTACTGACGCTGGCTGAGATAAACGAAACAGTGCAATGTTGGGAGCGTCCCCTTGAAGGGAAGTAATCCAGGCAGGCGAAGTCATACGGCACGAGCGGCTAACAATCATAAGGCACTGCGGAGAGACTTTTTGAACACCCCGCACACATTTTTTTACTCTGAACTCCAAAACAGTTACCAAAAACTACTTTAAGCAACACCAAATTTTACCAATTTGTCGGTAGAGGATCCCAACTCTCCTTTTGTTGAGCCATATTCCATTCCCCCAAACCCCCTCCCCCCCACCATTAGCCTCCCCCTTGACCGACTTCTAGAATCGACCCTGACTACAACCGAATAGAACTGTAAACAACGTACGGCACCTCTAAATAGTCGTGCCGTCTACTGGCTCCAGCTGGCATGTTTAGTACAACTGCTTGGACAGACAAACTCAGTTTATATAAAACTGAACAATACCAGTATGTACCAATATGTATGTATATGTACAATAATTAACTGTGTAATACTGTTCCATTATTAACCGTTATTCTGTATTCTATCCAATAACTCATGTAGATCACTCGCATCTTGCTCCGTCGGTAATGCGCAGAAGCAATGACGGGAATAAGAGAAACGTCCAGGAGTGGATTAAAAGTCAGGGAGAAAGAAAATCATTGATAAGATTCGCTGATAACACCGCTATTCTCAGTGAAAGTGACGAATAACATCAGGACCTACTGAACTGAATGGTTAGTCTAATGAGCACACACTATGGACTGAAAGTAACAGAACAAAGATGAAACTGTTGAAGAGCAGTTGAAATTAGATTGACGATAAACTTAACGTCAATATGAGGGACCAGGAAGTAGGAGATGTGAAGGAATTCTGATATCTTGGAAGCAATAGTAAGGCGTGATGGACAAAACAAGGACATAAGAAGCAGAATAACAGAAAGCAAAGTCGACATATAAGAATGGTGATTTAAATATCTGGGTGTAACTTTGCAAATGGATATGATATGGAACGAGCACGTGAGGATTGTGGTAGGAAAGGCGAATGGTAGACTAAGGTTTATTGGGAGAATTCTAGGAAAGTGTAAGGTAGACCGTGTATATGACGGCAGTTTGACCTTCTCTTGAGCACGGCGCAATATTTGAGATCCGCACCAGGTCGGATTAAAGGACGACATCGAAGCAATTGAAAGGCGCTGCTAGATACGTTACTGGTAGGTTCGAACAACACGCAAGTGTTACGGACATGCTTGGAGAGCTCAAATAGGAATCCCTGAAGGGAAGGCGACGTTGTTTTCGACGAACACTAATGAGGAAATTTAGAGTATCGGCATTTGACGCTGAGCGCAGAACGATTCTCTTACCTCCAAGATACATTACACTTTAGGACCGCGAAGATAAGGTACGAGAAATTAGGGTTCATGGGGAGGCAAACAGACAGTCGTTTTTCCCTCGCTCTACTTGCGAGTGGAACAGAAAAGGAAATGAGTGGTAGTGGTGCAGGATATCTCCGCCACGCGCCGTAAGATGGATTTCGGAGTAGCGATGTAGATGTAGATTGTGGAAATTAATTAAGACAAGGAGGCCGTCCGCTGAAACTACGAAGAAATGACCATACGGAAATCACTGGCAGGAAGAAGGGACAGGATGATAGGACATGGGTTAAGACATCAGGGAATAGTCTCCACGGTACTTGAGTGAGCAGTTAAGGTTAAAAACTGTGGGCAAAGACAGAAATTAGAAGATATCCAACAAATGATTGAGGATGTTTAGAGCAGGTGCTACTCTGAGATGAAAAGATTGGCATAGCGGAGGAATTCGTGACGCGTCAAACCAGTCAGAAGACACGCGATCCCTCGCCCGCTCCCCCCTCCCCCCCCCCCTAAAAAAGGAAAACTTCCTTAGTGATTAACATGGTTTCCTTTGACACTACTGGCCATTAAAATTGCTACACCACGAAGATGACGTGCTACAGACGCGAAATTTAACCGACAGGAAGAAGATGCTGTTATATGCAAATGATTAGCTTTTCAGAGCATTGACACAAGGTTGGCGCCGGTGGCGACACCTACAACGTGCTGACATGAGGAAAGTGTCCAACCGATTTCTCATACACAAACAGCAGTTGACCGGCGTTGCCTGGTGAAACGTTGTCGTGATGCCTCGTGTAAGGAGGAGAAATGCGTACCATCACGTTTCCAATTTTGATAAATGTCGGATTGTAGCCTATCGCGATTGCGGTTTATCGTATCGCGACATTGCTGCTTGCGTTGGTCGAGATCCAATGACTATTAGCAGAATATGGAATCGGTGGTTTCAGGAGGGTAATACGGAACGCCGTGCTGGATCCCAATGGCCTCGATCACTAGCAGTCGAGATGACAGGCATGGCTGTAACGGATCGTGCAGCCACATCTCGATCCCTGAGTCAACAGATGGGGACGTTTGCAAGACAACAACCAGCTGCACGAACAGTTCGACGACGTTTGCAGCAGCTTGGACTTTCAGCTCGGATATCATGGCTGTCGTTACCCTTGACGCTGCATCACAGACAGGAGTGCCTGCGATGCTGTACTCAACGACGAACCTGGGTGCACGAATGGCAAAACGTCATTTTTTCGGATGAATCCAGGTTCTGTTTACAGCATCATGATGGTCGCATCCGTGTTTGGCGACATTGCGGTGAATGCACATTGGAAGCGTGTATTCGTCATCGCCATACTGGCGTATCACCCGGCGTGATGGTATGGGGTGCCATTGGTTACACGTGTCGGTCACCTCTTGTTCGCATCGACGCCACTTTGAACAGTGGACGTTACATTTCAGATGTGTTACGACCCGTGGCCCTACCCTTCATTCGATCCCGGCGAAACCGCACATTTCAGTAGGATAATGCACGACCGCATGTTGCAGGTCCTGTACGGGCCTATCTGGGTACAGAAAATGTTAGACTGCTGCCCAGGCCAGCACATTCTCCAGATCTCTCACCAATTGAAAACGTCTGGTCAACGGTGGCCGAGCAACTGGCTCGTCACAATACGCCAGCCACTACTCTTAATGAACTGTGGTATCGTGTTGCAGCTGCATGGGCAGCTGTACCTGTACACGCCATCCAAGTTCTGTTTGACTCAATGCGCAGGCGTATCAAGGCCGTTATTACGGCCAGAGGTGGTTGTTCTGGGTACTGATTTCTCAAGATCTATGCACCCAAATTGCGTGAAAATGTAATCACATGTTAGTTCTAGTATAATATATTTGTCCAATGAATAGTCGTTTATCATCTGCATTTCTTCTTGGTGTAGCAATTTTAATGGCCAGTAGTGTACTTGGTCGAAAACAAAACGTAAAATAACGCATCCGCACGTTTTACTCACAGCCCTCGCGAGCAGTATCCGAATGTTTGAGCGGCCGACGCTTCGGACAGCGATCTTCAAGCAGCGCGGAAGGGGGTTAACGACGGCCCAGAATTGGGCTGACGAGCAGAGGGCCGCGTCCGTCAGGAGGGCTGTTATTTTAATTGGCCTGACGAGATGATATACTGGCCGTGGATTTCAGCCGGCCGGATCTCTCACTTGGGTGGTCTAAATACAGCCCAGCCAACAGTTACGCACTCTGGCATGCCCGCGCCGCACGTCCTTCGAGCAATGGAGGATGGAATGCGAAACGTCTGTTTAGCGGGCTTGCTTGGTTTCGTCTGTGCACGCGAATCAGCGTGGTAATTTGGAACTCATTCGTTTAATGCGGGGACTAAAAAGGGGACCGCGCCTACTCGTCATCACCGACTTGGTACAAATTTATGATATTTGCAGGGTTTGACTAGAAATGAAAGTGTCAGAAGTAGGAGCTCCACATATGACCGAGAGTTTAGGAAAAATAGCTTTTTTTTGGCGCGGGTCGGGCGAGGACTGGGCCATTTATGTGGGCGTTCTTCTCAGACGGGGGTTGGCGTAGCGTAAAAAGTACAGAACAGTAATCCGAGGGTCGTTGGGTCCAGAGCCTACGCGGCAACTGCTTGTTTTCTTCTTTTCAGTTTTTACGTTACTGAAATGATGCTCAGTATATGGCATTTATTAATATTTACATAAAGGCACTGAAATGTTATCTTACTTCTTGGTTATCCTCTTTTTATGTTGGTTTTACTTTGCCACGTGACGTTCTCGGCTTCGGCAGCGGTCATGCAGTCTGATTGCCATACTCACGAACTCAGCAAAGAAAAAGAAAAACTCTCCCAGCGATTTCACACCTTCAAAACAAATTATTCTTTAATACTGAATATAACAATCAAATATTTCCACTGAAAAGTCCTCAGATTAATCTGCGTGGGGGTGCCCGTATTGCAAAGGATCGCCGTCACAGTGAAAACACAGATCAACGATACAAATGTGAATGAACCTATTTACAAGATTTTCAATAATGAAGGGTCGCCCGTTCAAAGTCATGAAGTCGAAAGACGTAAGTTAAATGGATCTCTTTTAATTAATCTAGATTATCTCGTTGATGTAGAGTATACAGTATAATCTGAAGTCAACGACATTCATAAAGAAAATAAAATTTGTTGTAAGAATTCTATAAGAAAAAGCTAGTTTGAAACTTTTTAGCGTTGAATCTGAGCTATCCACGAAATGTTAAAAGACAGTTAAACATGGGATGTGCAACACTGTTAAAGTAATTATTAACAGAGACTCTTCACAAACAAGGACGATTTATCAAACCAGGCGAGTGATTATACCCTAGTTATTTACACTGAAGCGCCAAACAAACTGGTACATGCATGCGTATTCAAATACAGATATATGTACACAGGCACAATACGGCGCTGCGGTCGGCAACGCCTATAAAAGATAACAAGTGTCTGGCGCAGTTGTTAGATCGGTTACTGCTACTACAATGGCAGGTTATCAAGATTTAAGTGACTTTGAACGTGGTGTTATTGTCGGCGCACGAGCGATGGGACACAGCGTCTCCGAGGTACCGATGAAGTTGGGATTTTCTCGTACGACCATTTCACGAGTGTACCGTGAATATCAGGAACCGGATAAAA
Organism: Schistocerca serialis cubense; assembly: GCF_023864345.2. NCBI lineage: Eukaryota > Metazoa > Arthropoda > Insecta > Orthoptera > Acrididae > Schistocerca > Schistocerca serialis. The sequence goes on along the minus strand of NC_064643.1, from coordinate 372,533,633 downwards.
CATTAAATCTCCGACATAGCTGCGGTCGGAAAAAGATCCTGCAAAAACGGGACCAACGACGACTGAAGAGAATCGTTCAACGTGACAGAAGTGCAACCCTTCCGCAAACTGCTGCAGATTTAGTGCTGGGCGATCAACAAGAGTCAGCGTGTGAACCATTCAACGAAACATGATCAATATGCCTTTAAGGCCCACTCGTGTACCCTTGATGACTGCACGGCACAAAGCTTTACACCTCACCTGGGACTGTCAACACCAACATTGGACTCTGATGACTGGAAACATGTTGCCTTGTCGGACGAGTCTCGTTTCAAATTGTATCGAGCCGATGGACGTGTATGGTTATGGACACAACCTAGTGAACCCATGAATCCTGCATGTCAGCAGAAGACTGTTCAAACCGGTGGAGGCTCCGTAATGGTCTGGGGCGCGTGCAGTTGGAATGATATGGGGCTCCTGATACGTCCAGATACGACTCTGAGAGGAGACACGCACGTTAGCATCCTGTCTGATCACCTGCATCCATTCATGTCCGTTGTGTATTCTGACAGACTTGGGCAATTCCAGCGGCACAATGCGACACCCCACACGCCTAGAATTGCTACAGAGTGGCTCCAGGCACATTTCCGCTGGCCACCAAACTTTCCAGGCATGAACATTATTAAGCATATCTGGATGCTTTGCAACGTGCTATTCAGAAGAAATCACCAACCCGTCGTACTCTTACGAATTTATGGACAGCCCTGCAGGAATCATGGTGTCAATTCCCTCCAGTACTACTTCAGACATTAGTGGAGTCCATTCCACGTCGCGTTGCGGCATTTCCGCGTGCTCACGGGGGCCATACACGATATTAGGCAGGTGTTGCAATTTCTTTGGCTCTTCAATGTATGAACAATTCAAACTAGTAACAAGGACAAGGAATACTGCTAGGAAACGTGCATATGGCGTTCCAATAGGTCTGAGCAGCTCAGAAATGCAATTAAAAGAAACTGTTGAATGATAATCCAACGCTGAATTAATACAGATGCAACACTAATTACGATTTAAAGGACAAGCAAGTTGCGAGCTGCTCAGGGGTAAAAGGACTGTGTTGCTGCGAAATTGCGACACTTTTACTGAAAGAGTAAGTTCGTCCAAGACTGCAGACCAGCGTCTCGGCGATCGAAAATCGGATCTCGCCAGGGTGCGATTTGTGCTTTTACCAGTGGAGGGGGGGGGGGGGGGGGGCATGTCTTAGGAGGATAGTAGAATTATATATGCTATTAGCTTGGACCGTGGCGTTACGCATGGTTAAACAGCTATTTATAAATACACTCCTGGAAATTGAAATAAGAACACCGTGAATTCATTGTCCCAGGAAGGGGAAACTTTATTGACACATTCCTGGGGTCAGATACATTACATGATCACACTGACAGAACCACAGGCACATAGACACAGGCAACAGAGCATGCACAATGTCGGCACTAGTACAGTGTATATCCACCTTTCGCAGCAATGCAGGCTGCTATTCTCCCATGGAGACGATCGTAGAGATGCTGGATGTAGTCCTGTGGAACGGCTTGCCATGCCATTTCCACCTGGCGCCTCAGTTGGACCAGCGTTCGTGCTGGACGTGCAGACTGCGTGAGACGACGCTTCATCCAGTCCCAAACATGCTCAATGGGGGACAGATCCGGAGATCTTGCTGGCCAGGGTAGTTAACTTACACCTTCTAGAGCACGTTGGGTGGCACGGGATACATGCGGACGTGCATTGTCCTGTTGGAACAGCAAGTTCCCTTGCCGGTCTAGGAATGGTAGAACGATGGGTTCGATGACGGTTTGGATGTACCGTGCACTATTCAGTGTCCCCTCGACGATCACCAGTGGTGTACGGCCAGTGTAGGAGATCGCTCCCCACACCATGATGCCAGGTGTTGGCCCTGTGTGCCTCGGTCGTATGCAGTCCTGATTGTGGCGCTCACCTGCACGGCGCCAAACACGCATACGACCATCATTGGCACCAAGTCAGAGGCGACTCTCATCGCTGAAGACGACACGTCTCCATTCGTCCCTCCATTCACGCCTGTCGCGACACCACTGGAGGCGGGCTGCACGATGTTGGGGCGTGAGCGGAAGACGGCCTAACGGTGTGCGGGACCGTAGCCCAGCTTCATGGAGACGGTTGCGAATGGTCCTCGCCGATACCCCAGGAGCAACAGTGTCCCTAATTTGCTGGGAAGTGGCGGTGCGATCCCCTACGGCACTGCGTAGGATCCTACGGTCTTGGCGTGCATCCGTGCGTCGCTGCGGTCCGGTCCCAGGTCGACGGGCACGTGCACCTTCCGCCGACCACTGGCGACAACATCGATGTACTGTGGAGACCTCATGCCCCACGTGTTGAGCAATTCGGCGGTACGTCCACCCGGCCTCCCGCATGCCCACTATACGCCCTCGCTCAAAGTCCGTCAACTGCACATACGGTTCACGTCCACGCTGTCGCGGCATGCTACCAGTGTTAAAGACTGCGATGGAGCTCCGTATGCCACGGCAAACTGGCTGACACTGACGGCGGCGGTGCACAAATGCTGCGCAGCTAGCGCCATTCGACGGCCAACACCGCGGTTCCTGGTGTGTCCGGTGTGCCGTGCGTGTGATCATTGCTTGTACAGCCCTCTCGCAGTGTCCGGAGCAAGTATGGTGGGTCTGACACACCGGTGTCAATGTGTTCTTTTTTCCATTTCCAGGAGTGTAGATATTAATGCCGAAACTCACTATTGACGCGTATGCACTATCAGAAAAGCCATCCCTTATTATATCTTTAAAAGCACATTATAGGTAAAGCTTATAACAAAATCATCTACATACGGGTACAGATATACGAGGGGAATTCAAAAAGTAGAGGCACATTTGTGAAAAGTTGTACTTATTCTGATGATAGAAAACTGAAACATATTAATAGTATTAATAGTAAGACTTATTAAAAACTTTCAGTGTTCGGCTCCACAAATTTAAATTATATGTAAAGTTTTACTCCATTTCTTGGAAAATAAACATCCCAGGTTGGGATGCATAAACTAAAACCAGAGGAGGGGATGGTCTGATGCAGAGGGGGAGGGGGGAGGGGAAATCCCCTCCCACATCCCCCCCTGCAAATCGCACACTGGATCTCGCAGACCTACTTACCGCCCTCCACCCTTTCTACAGCCACACACTCTCTCGCTCCAGAACGCCACGTCCTCGAGGGAAGAGTGTTATCAAGATTATCAGTCTGACAATCCAGGATTTCTCTTGCCAGCACAGATCGCAGGCGAGAAACTGCTAAGTTCTTGAATAGCGTCCTCTCTGTATTCCTTAGTTTGAAGGTTGGCACGCCGCTTGAATAGCGTCCTCTCTGTATTCCTTAGTTTGAAGGTTGGCACGCCGCTCATTGGGTAAACCAGAAGAAAGTTCTCATACGATGGAAGCACAAAATGGCGGAGTTCCATATTTCAGCGCCATGCAAGGAAAGCTGATTCTTCACGCTCGCGAACACTTCATGGACTAAACGGTACTTCCTGATATCAAAGCTCACTCTCTGTCCTGCCGACAAACAAGAATGGTCACAGGCATCCTGTTGAGTTCTTGAAATTTCGTGATCTTTGAGAATTTTAGGAAAAGAGCCCTGTGTTCTGAACGACCGGCCCTCCCAAGCACAATGCTAACTCGCATCTGCTGTTTCACATAAGAGAAAAATGCAACTTGGCGCCCACTATTCACTAAATGTGTCCGTTCTCCCAGCACAATTAAGGAAACACACATATTTTCAGAAAGCAAAAAAAGTCGCGTAGGGACATATAACAGACATGATATGTTACATCATGAAAAGAAAAATCAAAGTAAATTTGCTGCATGCAAATAAATTTTCTGCAAGGGGCTGTAAGGTTTATACAAGAACTTCGTATATAAAATTACACGGTTGTTTTAAAATTTCTATAGAAAACAAATTTGTTCACATTCATAAAAGGTTCTCTCTCAACGCACAGTTTGGGCGCAACCTACGCGTAATGCTTTACTTCGCCACATACTGGCGAGAGTAGTTGGTGATGCTCAATGGAATTTATTTTGATCCATTTTTCTCTAGTTGATAAGAGCAGTGTTGAAGCTTTTTGATCAACTTCTTTACCTGACGATAAAAATAAGACATCGTAGAGTTGCAGTAGTTGAGCGCAATACTGCAAGTTGGCAGTCCTTTTTCGTCTTCAGATATAATAAAAGTATCTAATTTTACAGAAGAGATACTCACATACGCCGTAAATCCCTTCATGAAAATTTACGAGTATTTGCAATCCTAAATTTTCCTTTGGCTTTCGTTTTCATGCCTTTTATGAAAATATTAGTAAATACAGTATACTGAACACTATTTCGGTTTATTTGTAATGTAAGTAATGCCAAAATTGAAAACAAAAAAAATTCGGACAGGATATCGACCCACGACCCTCGGAATACTGGTCTGCACCGTTTCCACTGCGCCAACCGCTGCCTGAAACATAGACTAACATAAATGGATCATCCCTCACCCGACCCGCGATAAAACTGCTACTTTATCTAGCAATATGGCCATCTGGAGCACCTACTTCTATCACTTTCATTTCTGGCCATGTCTTGCACAGCCCACAAATTTGGCCGAAATCGATGATAACGAGTAGGCGCGGTCCCCTCGTAAGTATATAACACTGAACAGGAGAAAGGTTTATTTCCATGGTCTTGCCCAACATCGCAATTCCTGCCGGGCACTGTTTTTACGCAAGGTTTCAGCACAATTATTTTGTTATTGTTAGCTTACTTCAACATCCTACACTGTTTTTGGAAGGGGTTTCTACGTATTTGATGAGCCCCTGACTGCACTGCATATAATTACCCTCCTAAACTCCATCCCAACAGGCCTCGGAAGGTCCACCGGTACCGACCGACCGACACGTCGTCCTTCGCCAATAGCCATCACTGGATGTGGATAGGCAGGGGCATGTGGTTAGCACACCGGCCTCTCGACCATTGTGAGTTTTCGTGACAGGAGATCCGTCTCAATCAAGTAGCTCCTCAGTTGACATCACCCAACTTGTCAACAGCCCTCGGCAGACCCAAATGGTCACCCATTGAGGGGCTAGCGAAACCCGACAGCGCTTAACTTCGATGGTCTAACCGGAACCGGTGTTACCACTGTGGCAAGGGCTTTGGCTTATATAATTACACTATTTACCATAAAAAGGTAACACCAGGAAGATTAGCTAACTACTATATTTTACTTATTGTGAGTGTTTTAGTAAGAGTACACGACTAAATTAGTAGGTTATTTCGGGGTATACGGACGGCGCAAATTCGTATATCGAGCTGCCACCACTGGAAGCAACGATGGCTCTAACCCTGTTGGGCTTCAAGTCGAACTGAGCCTGGATGCTGGTATGTCGTTCCATGCTGCTTCAAGCCTGCACCAGAGTTCATCACCCGTAGTGGCTGGAGAGTGATGACCCCCTAGTCTCTCAGCAACCCATGAGCAGAAGTTTTCAATATGTGAGAGACCTAAAGAACGTGCTCGCCAGAGCAGCAATTTAACACCATCAAGGTAGATCAGGACAGCACGAGGATCATGTCGTCTTGCTTTACCTCGAAGATAGGGCACAGCCAGGTCAGAACTGTAGCAGCTGCTGTCTAAAATACCAGCTGTGCGAATCAATAGTGATAGTGTTGTGTACCCAATAGCAACCCATATCATCACGCTATGTGCCACACGTATGTGGCGATAATGAATGCAGTATGCCAATGCGCTTTTCCCTCGGACCATCCACACACAGATACGTCCATCGTTATGCTGTACATAGAGCTGGGTCTCATCTGAAAAGGCGACATAGTGTTCCTGTTGTGTCCAGTGTTATCCTTGGTTACATCACTGTCTGTATATCACTCTCTGTATACGTAAAGGGAAGCTGCAGCAAAGTCGTCATACTGACTTAATGGTGCTCCATACTTCGCCACAGTCCGTGTGGATACTTGTTTTCTCGCAAACAAGCCCACTTTTTGACTCAGCGAACGTGGTGTACCTGTACGATCCTGCATGGCCGAGCGAAGAGTATCTGTACTCTCGGGTGCTAGTGACATGGAGCATTTGAGATCCTGCATGGTATAGAGTATAGCCCTATAGAACCCTTAGACTCCAGATTTGCATGGGAGTCGCGGGATCTCAACCAATGTGAGAAGTAATATCACGAACCAGTCTCGACAGGCCATTGTAGAATTCCAACGTGTGCCGGTAGACGTTTCTCCCCCACCCTCTCCCCCTCCCTCTCCCCCACTCTCTCTCTCTCTCTCTCTCTCTCTTTCTCTCTCTGAGTCATCAGTCATCTGACTGGTTTTATGTGGCCCGCTACGAATTCCTCTCCTGTCGCAACCTTTCCATCTTAGTAGCACCTACGTCCTCAGTTGTTTGCTGGATGTATTCCCATCTTTATCTTCTTCTCCCGTTTGTACTCTCTACAGCTCCCTGTAGTACCATGGAAGTTATCCCCTCATGTCTTAATGCATGCCCTATGATACTATTCCTCCTTCTTGTAAATGGTTTCCATATATTCCTTTCCTCGCCGATTCAGCGGAGAACCTCCTCATTCCTTACCTTATCAGGCCACCTAATTTTCAACATTTTTCTGTAGCAACACATCTCAAATTTTTGGATTCTGATCTGTTCCGGTTGTCCCACAGTCCATGTTCCACTAATACACAGTGCTGGGCTCCAAACGTACATTGTCAGAAATTTCTTCCTCAGATTAACGCCTTTGTTTGATACTAATAAATTTCTCTTGGCCAGGAATGCCCTCTTTGCCAGTGTTAGTCTGCTTTTTATGTCCTCCTTGCTCTGTCCGTCAAGGATTATTTTGCTGTCTAGATAGCAGAATTCACTGACTTCGTATACTTCGTGATCACCAATTCTGATGTTAAGTTTCTCCTTCTTACACGAGGCATAACACGATCTGCTCTCAAACAGTTAGCATTCAAGTGCGATTTCTGAATGCAAAATGCATTGCATAAACTTCCGTTACAAACAAATGTAGTTAGATTTACTCCTACCTACCTTGTGCAGTTGCCCTAAAATGCTAGTTACTTGCGTATACAAGCAAATAGTCCGCTTCATGCTAATCTGACGTGTGCTGAATGCCGTCTTCGTGTTATTGCAATTTTAATGACCAGTAGACCTACCATACATATGGTGTCACCACTTAAAGTTGAATAAAATTTTCTGTCTGAGCGTGGAGTAAGTAATTTCATGAATTTTACAAATGACTTCTAGTGCCAGCAACATATGGTTGGTCGAATCTAGTAACACTCATAGAATAAATTCTCGTTAACATTCTTGCTCAAAATACACTGCTGTGCAAAACTTGAGAACAAAAGTAACTTTCATATGGTGAGTCACTGCCAAGTAACGTACTCAATGAAAATTGGAATATATATAGAAAGGACTGCTGCAATCTAGTACAGAGGGTAGATGTAAATAAATGTCGTGTGACTAGGGTCTCCCGTCGGGGAGATCGTTCGCCGGGTGCAAGTCTTTCGATTTAACGCCACTTCGCCGACCTGCGCGTCGATGGGGATGACTGAAGTTCTGTCGCGCTGACCACTTTTTTTTTTTGTTGATTTCATTTTGTTCTATATTGTTCGTTGAATTTGTTTAGGGCGGACGTCTGATGACACCCATTTAGGTTCTTCGTTGATCTGTTCACTCAGTTTTTTGTTACAGAGGCTAGCTAACCCTCTGACCGAACACGCTGAGCTACTGTGCCAGCTTGGTGGTCTGCGGCCCAAGTACTGTAAGCTAGCAGCAAGGGGGGAACAGAGGTATTCGTACGGTCCATGACGTCAGGCAGGAGGGAATAATCAAATTGGGGATCATCTGGGAAGAAAAAAACATCGGATAGGTGAGAGGCCTTACTGAGGTTGTCAGGAAATGGACAGTCATCAAGGAGGAGAGGGTACGCGACCACTCAGATGGTTCAAATGGCTCTGAGCGTTACGGGACTTAACATCTGAGGTCATCAGTCCCATAGAACTTAGAACTACTTAAACCTAACTAACCTAAGGACATCACACACATCCATGCCCGAGGCAGGATTCGAACATGCGACCATAGCAGTCGCGCGGTTCCGGATTGAAGTGCCTAGAACCGCTCGGCCACGCTGGCCGGCGCGGCCACTCAACTACCGGGGGCGGGCAGAGGGTAGATGAAAAAATACGCAATGAAATGAACAGAAATTAGGTTTTTATTGAAAGACGATAATTACACTGAAGTCATCGCGATTCATGATGGTTCCCTGGACATTACAAAAAGCGGAACATGGTTCTTAACAGTATGTATGACCTCTACAGAGAGCAACGCATGCTCTGCAACGTGTTCCTATGCTGGCGACAAGGTTGGTAAGGAATTCTTTTGGTAGGGCGTTCCATGCCTCTACCAGCGCGGTTGAGAGCTGCTGGATGGGCCTGCGGTAATACTTCTCGCCAACATATGCCCTATGTACTCGATGGAATTTAAGTCGGGGAAACGAGCAGACCAGTCCATTTGCCGAACATCCTCTCGTTCCAAGAGCTCCTCCATCCCCGCCGTTCGGTACTGTCGCACATTGTAGTCCATAAAAATGGATCAAACTACTTTCCTGGGCGCATTACACGTTCCCATCTCTCGCCGTATGAGGATACGTCCAGCATTGTCAAACATGATCGTTTTTTTCGTCCAGCTGTTGTGGTATGGGGAAGGATAATATTGAATCGGCGTACTTATCTCCAAACCATTAACATGATACAATCGTCTGTCATTGTTATTATCACACTGTACTCCTTCCCCCATGCGTCTTTTCAGTGGCGCATTCGCCCCTGGCTTCATTTTTATGGATGATAGGGATCGACCTTATGGAATTGTGCAGGTTGACGAGGTTTCAGAACGAGAAGATATTCGGCGAATGGACTAGCCGGCCTGTACACCCACCTCAAATCCTATCGAGTACATGGGACATGCGTTGGAGAGACGTATTACGGCACGTGCATACGCTCCAAAGCAATTGTCAACTGCGCTGCCGGTCGGTGTGGCCGAGTGGTTCTAGGCGCTTCAGTCTGGAACCGCGCGACCGCTATGGTCGCAGGTTCGAATCCTGCCTCGGGCATGGATGTGTGTGATGTCCTTAGGTTAGTTAGGTTTAAGTAGTTCTAAGTTCTAGGGGACTGATGACCTCAGATAAGTCCCATAGTGCTCAGAGCCATTTCAACTGCGCTGGTGCAGAATGGAAACGCCCTGCCACAAGAACTCCATATGAACCTTGTCGCCATCATGAGAGCACGTTGCAGAACGTGCACTGCCATCCTTAGTGATCACACACCCTACTAAGAACCATGTCGCATTGTCTGAAGAATCGCGATGACTTCAGTGTGGTATTTGAATAAAAGTGTCATTTCTGTTCATCCCATTACGTATCTACCTTTGATCCAAGTTTCGTCGAGCTATGTTGTTTGTCAGTGATTCATTATGCGAAAGATACTTTCGTCCTTATACTTTGCACACCAATGTATTTCTAAATTATCCCAGGTAGCTTAGCCTAGTCTTCAGTTCAATAAGTGCCTCTATAGCAATGGTAACAAAGACCTGGTAATGCCAAAACTTTACCAACATACACGCATAATACACACAGAGCGGACGCTCGGATAGTGGAATATGTCTAAAACGCACTTTTTTTTAAGGCTAGACAAAATTCCCATACCCCTTTCGAAAAATCACCATCTCAAAAATCAATTCCTAAAAGTAATTCGAAGAAAAGTGTGGAGAACGAAAATATTGAAATACTGTTCTTCAGCTGACGGTGAGTGGGTTACAAGAACTCTCCAAGAATGCTGTCGTTCCACTCAGAATACTAGGAATGGAGTGTTGTAGAGCAGAAACTAGGAAATTTTCCTATATATGAGACATACACTGGCGGGAAAAAAATCGCAGCAGCAAAAAATGATTAATGTAGAGTGATGAAATCTTGGTAATACATATGTCTAGGTAACGCAGTTAACTGATTAACATTGTAACATCACAGGTTAATGTAAGGGTGAGATAAGCAAATACAAATGTGAAATGCTAGTACACTTATAACCTGTGCAACCGCCAGAATATTGAATGCAACCATGCAAACGTACGTGTATTGTGTTGTACAGGTGCCAGATGTCAGTTTTTGGGATGGAATTCCACGTCTGTTGCACTTCGCTGGTGAATACAGGGACGGTTAATCCTGTTTGTGGATGACGCAGGAGTTGTCGTCCGGTGATGTCCCATATACGCTCGATTGGCGACAGATCTGGTGATCGAGGATGTTGGGTTACAAAAGTTGTATGTGGGCGAGCGTTATCCTGTTGTAAAAGACCCCCTGCGATACTGTTCATGAATGACAGCACAACAGGTCGAATCACCGGATTGACGTACAAATTTGCAGTCAGGGTGCATGGAATAACTACGAGTATGCTCCTGCTGTCATACGAAATCGCACCCCAGACCATAACTCCAGACGTGGGTCCAGGGCGTCTAGCACAGAGACAAGCTAGATGCAGGTCCTCAATTGGTCTTCCAACAGGTGGCCATCGCTGGCACCAGGCAGAACCAGTTTTCAACAGAAAACACAACAGACGTCCACCCTGCCTTCCAATGGGCTTTCGCTTGATACCATGTTGTTGTTGTTGTTGTTGTGGTCTTCAGTCCTGAGACTGGCCCGATGCAGCTCTCCATGCTACCCTATCTTGTGCAAGCTTCTTCATCTCTCAGTACTTACTGCAACCTACATCCTTCTGAATCTGCTTAGTGTATTCATCTCTTGGTCTCCCTCTACGATTTTTATCCTCCACGCTGCACTCCAATGCTAAATTTGTGATCCCTTGATGCCTCAGAACATGTCCTACTAACCGGTCCCTTCTTTTTGTCAAGTTGTGCCACAAACTCCTCTTCTCCCCAATTCTATTCAGTACCTCATCATTAGTTATGTCATCTGCCCATCTAATCTTCAGCATTCTTCTGTAGCACCACATTTCGAAAGCTTCTATTCTCTTCTTGTCTAAACTATTTATTGTCCATGTTTCACTACCATACATGGCTACACTCCATACAAATACTGTCAGAAACGACTTCCTGACACTTAAATCTATACTCGATGTTAACAAATTTATCTTCTTCAGAAACGCTTCCCTTGCCATTGCCAGTCTACATTTTATATCTTCTCTACTTCGACCATCATCAGTTATTTTGCTCCCCAAATAGCAAAACTCCTTTACTACTTCAAATGTCTCATTTCCTAATCTAAATTCCCTCAGCATCACCTGACTTAATTCGACTACATTCCATTATCCTCATTCTGCTTTTGGTGATGTTCATCTTACATACTCCTTTCAAGACACTGTCCATTCCGTTCAACTGCTCTTCCAAGTCCTTTGCTGTCTCTGATAGAATTACAATGTCATCGGCGAACCTCAAAGTTTTTATTTCTTCTCCATGGATTTTAATACCTACTCCGAATTTTTCTTTTGTTTCCTTTACTGCTTGCTCAATATACAGATTGAATAACATCGGGGAGAGGCTACAACCCTGTCTCACTCCCTTCCCAACCACTGCTTCCCTTTCATGCCCTTCGATTCTTATAACTGCCATCTTGTTTCTGTACAAATTGTAAATAGCCTTTCGCTCCCTGTATTTGACCCCTGCCACCTTTAGAATTTGAAAGAGAGTATTCCAGTCAATATTGTCAAAAGTTTTCTCTAAGTCTACAAATGCTAGAAACGTAGGTTTGCCTTTCCTTAATCTTGCTTCTAAGATAAGTCGTAAGGTCAGTCCAATATTTCTATGGAATCCGAACTGATCTTCCCTGAGGTCGGCTTCTACCAGTTTTTCCTGACAATGACGTCCTCTTGAGTAGTCACCACCCGGGGATCGGAATGGGGGACTATTTTACAAATGCACGTAGTCGATTTGTAAGAGGTCGTTGCGTCACTGTGGAGCCAACTGTTGCTCAGATTGCTACTGCCAGAGCTGTATGGCAAATGCGACAGTCTTCCCTCTCGGTGATGTCACGTGGCCGTCTGGAGCCCGGTCTTCTTGCGACCGTACATTCTGGTGACCACCGCTGCCAGCAACCATGTACAGTGGCTACATTCCTGCCAAGTCTTTCTGCAATACCAGCTTCTCGAACACTATTACACGACCTCATTCAGACTCAGTGAGATGTCGATAATGGCGTATTTGTCATCCCAAAGACATTCTTGACTAACATCAACTACAACATCCACTCTCAAAGGTAACTAACGCTCGCGACCGTTACAGCGTGTATTTAAAGCAAACCTGATTTGCATCCTCATAGTATCGCTTCTAGCGCCACCCTTATGCAAAAAAATGGTTCAAATGGCTCTGAGCACTATGGGACTTAAGATGTGAGGTCATCAGTCCCCTAGAACTTAGAACTACTTAAACCTAACTAACCTAAAGACATCAGACACATCCATACCCGAGGCAGGATTCCAACCTGCGACCGTAGTGGTCGCTCGGTTCCAGACTGAAGCGCCTAGAACCGCTCGGCCACTGCGGCCAGCCACACTTATGCACCTGGTGCGAAATGTGAATAGACATCATGTTTCAGATACAGAAACACTCCCAACTTTCGTTTTTATGTCGCGCAATGCGTTCTTGGTGTAGCGAATTTTTCCATCGGCGTATGTCGGAAAAATTGTTTAGACTCCCCTGAAGGTGGTAGGTTTATTACAATAACTAGAAGCACTAGATCTATCGAGGTCCAAATTGAATCGGACTGCTAATTTCTATGGGGGGGGGGGGGGGCGAGGGTGGACTCAAATAATAATTGTTTGTTTCCACGGGCTGCCTTGTAAATTATATCAGTCCCAAATTTATTCAGAGGCAACCTAAATTCGATAGTACGAAAAAATCGAGAGCGTACGATAGCAGCAGGGGTAAATTTAGATTGCGTAATTTCTACTGGGGAATCTTCATCCTCAATGAGGGCAAAAAGAGACTGTTTGCGAGGTAGTACCTAGCCCGGTGTTAGACAACTGCCTTGGCAGTCTTTGCCATCAAAGAGACTGTGGTAGGCGACCACGATTGCATTGTAAATATGATGGTCAGCAAAGGAAAAGCATTTGTCAAGAACCCTAGGAAAGTATTTGCGTTTGGGAATGCTGATAGTCGATAACGTCCTACTTAAAAGACCAGTTTTGGAAAAGCTAAGGTTAAAGTTCAAATACTTCGTCAGTTAAGCCCAAGGCAAATGCCTACCAAGTAATAAAAGACGGCGAAACTACGTCTTGGTTTGTTGGTACCATTCTAAGGTTGTCTTAAAAACAGGAAGTGTTACATTCTCTTATTAAAAGAGAATCTACAGAAACTGACAAAAAAGACTTAAATGGTAATTAAGTGATATTCTATGCGTGAAGTTTAGAATAATTTACAAAGTCAGATCTTCACGAAAGATCCATCAGGGAATTCGAAGAAGTTCTGGTCCTACGTACTATCAATTAACGGATCAAAACTTTTCACCCAGTCTAAGTCTGACATAGAGTGACAGAAATCCTAAATATTAAATTTTGCATTTGACAAAATACGAAGTCTGTCAAAAAATTTCGGAACTTGATCCACAGTACACAGGATGAGGCATCACAGCGATTTCGTTTGTGCCACAGTCACGCACCAATAGGGCTGAATGTGCGGGTACGTTGTCGTGGTGCAAGAGCCATGAATTGTCTCGCCCCGACCGACTGTGAAGATTGAATATTGTTCTCAAAATCATAACCATAGACCCACGTGTCATCACCAGTTATGATTCTCTTATGGAATATCTCATTCCCATGTGTGCGATCCAAAAGCTTTTCACAGATTGTGAGGCGGAGGTCTTTCTGGCCTCGACTCATGACCCATGGGACAAACTTAGTGGCAACACGATGCACCCCATGATGCTGAGTCAGGATTTTGTGAAATACAGAACATACCTTTAAAAAAAATTAGGGTATATCACGATGTTAACTTACTTCTTACATCTCCATAAATTGGTGTCTCTCATCACTAAACCACAGTGAACACGTGCAACACCCAACAATGTCATTCATCTTATGATCTCCTGCAGGCTTTTACCGCCAATGTGTAATAAACTGACATTTAATGATAAGAAATCATACCAAGAGTGACATGTTTGCGATAAATCTTCCCTGTACTGTTTCGTCTAAATGGCATACTGCCATAACATGTGAGTTATAATACAAAAACAACGAAATATGACGAAATCGAATATGGCGTCTGCCAAGTCTCTTATTTGTTGACGAGTTTCGTGGTGCATCATTTAATGTCACTTCTGGGTAAGACGGACATGAATGTGGCACTCTGCCATCTTGTGGAGGCAAAGATAAGGGTTTCTCCATTAAAACACTGCATGAAATGTGACCTCTTTACATCGATTCACTGAATTCAGTTATATCTTGGCATGTAGCCAGAGACAACATACTTTCGTGGAGGAATACTAAGCATCTGACAGTTGACAACCTAATTTCTTAAAATGAAATTTGCTTTGTTGAGCATGTAGGGGAGTATGGGAAACGCGCAGCGGGTAAACACGCACATCGTTGTTTCTCTGATTTAAAAGCTTTGTTGAACTTTGTATCCAGTGCTACACCTAGCGGCAGATTAGCGAACCACTTTCGTCTGGTCGCTGGGCCACCATTACAGTCTCGCGTTCAGTGAGTTTGCAAATGGTGAAGCGTGATGTTGTGATCTAATTTGCAGTCCTCAGGATTTAAGACGATGAGTCTCTATTTATTACGTTGACTAAATTTACTTGTGATATAGTTAAAGCCAGTATGTTATGGGTATGTTTTGGCGTGAGTCCTGTTTGGTTGTAATTAGTTTTAAGAAAATTGTGGCCAAAATTTATTTCCAAGACACTATGGGGTAAATGTGCATACCAATGTGCACATTTCCCCCTATGTAGTTAAATACCAGCAGGCTACCAACAATTCGTTTCCCCACCCCCCTCAGATGCCGAGAAAGTACGTCCGGAAAACAGAGCAGTACAGTTATACTGTAGACACGCTTAAACAAGCAATACATGCAGTAAGAACAGATGGGAGGTAAATCAGAGAAGTCAGTAGGAGCTTCAAAATACCAGAATCAACAATATGAAAATACCTCACAAAGCCCATTAACGAGGTAACACAGCCAAGCTTGGGGCGTAAGTCTATTTTTCCAGAAAGTGTTGAGCAAGAAATGGTTGATTTTATTGTCCTTCTTTGCAACTTGTTCTATGGTCTAACACCTAAAGGCTTGCGGAAATTGGCACATGACTATGTTGAGAAGAACGGTATTAATCGTAATTTCAACAAAGAGAGTGGCTTAGCCAGCAAAGATTGGATGTACGGTTTTCTTAAACGCCACCCGACCATCAGACTGCGGCAGTGATAAAATACTAGAGTGAACAGAATCAATGCTTTCAGCAAGGAAGAAGTTACTCAATTTTTTGACAATCTGCTAACTTTAAAAGAAAAACTGAATATTGATCCTACAAGGATGTACAACCAAGATGAAACTGGCATAACCATTGTACAAAAAAAGTGTTCTAAGGTGTTTGCTACCAAAGGTTCAAAGAGGGTAGGCACTGCAATTTCTGCTGAGAGGGGCAGGACCATCTCTGGTGTGTTTTGTAGGAGCACTGGAGGTTATTTCATACCTCCTATGATGATTTATCCAAGAAAACGAATGAGTGCAAATCTTCAGAAAAATGGACTGGATGGGGTCATTTACTGTTCTTCCAACGATGGGTGGACCAACACAGAACTATTCAATGAGTGCCTTCTTCATTTTAAAAAACATACTTGCCCAACAGCTGATGAACCAGTGCTTCTCCTACTGGACAACCACAACAGCCACATTTCCATTGAGTCTTACAAGTTTTGTAAAGAAAACCACATCCACATGGTCTCTCTGCCACCGCACACGTCCCACCACCTACAGCCCTTGGACCTAACCTTTTTCGGCCCTCTGGAGAATGCTCTTCCTAGAGAATATGACCTTTTCATGATACGAACAGGGCACCAGAGAATTACTGAGTATGAAGTTGCTGAACTTGTGAAGAATGCTTTTCTTAAAGTTGCTACATTGTCAAATGCCTTATCTGGCTTCCATGTAGCTGGTATTCACCAATACAACCGCGACAAGTTTTGTGAACTTGATTTTGTCCCAGCTCAAAAACTAGATGAGCTAAGACTGGAAGCAGCCACAGATTGTGACAGTCCTTCAACATCCGAAGCACATAAGACCCGATCGACTGCTACAAGTCCATCTGTGGGTCTGTTTGATGACCCTACTTCCTCAACATCCACGGGAGATTTTACTGAATGCCATAAGAAGAAATCTGATAGGTTTAAGCCTACTGAGGTTAAAACAAGAAAGCCCAGAGAAAAGCAGCACTCTGAAATACTAACTAGCACACCCATGAAAATAAAGGTTGGTTGGTTTTTGGGGGAAGAGACCAAACAGTGAGGTCATCGGTCTCATCGGATTAGGGAAGGAAGTCGGCCGTGCCCTTTCAGAGGAACCATCCCGGCATTTGCCTGGAGCAATTTAGGGAAATCACGGAAAACCTAAATCAGGATGGCCGGACGCGGGAGTGAACCGTCGTCCTCCCGAATGCGAGTCCATTGTGCTAACCACTGCGCCACCTCGCTCGGTATATGAAAATAAAGCTTGAGTTGGATATAGAAAAGAAAAAGGAAAAAGAAGAAGTGAAACAGCAAAGAATTGCCAATAAAATTATAAAAGTTGCTAGAAAGCTTAATCTCGGCAATAGGCCTAAGCCTAAAACAAAACAAAAAAAAACAAAAAAAGTATGGATAAGAAGAGAATTCAAAACAAGAAAAAGGATAATCAGACTTTTTGCAAGAAACACTTACAAAAGAAGGTACACAAAAAGAAGATGATTGAAGAAGAATCAGACGATTCAGATGTTGACGAAGTTCCACTGTGTAATGACAATGAGTCCAATGATATCAACATGGAGCTGTTTGAACCTGGCGCACTTCAAGGAGCTGATGAAGAGATTTGCAGACTTTGTGGAGATCATGGTACAGACAGGGAACTGTGGTACAGTTGTACTTTGTGCGGAAGATGGTACCATGCAGCTTGTACCGAAATGATTCTGCTAAAGATTTTGATGTGTCGACAGAAGTGCCGACACAGTGTTATTTTGAGGGGGCCGATAGGCACGCTATCTAACGCAGATGGGCCTGAATTCTGGAACAGGATAACTATTGAATGGTAGCAAGAAAAGTACGTAGCTGCTTTATACTTAACTTTAATGACTCCTTGTGATACATCTCTCTTGACTATACAAATGTGACTCGTAAGATACATGCACTGTTACAATTGGCGCCTTGCTAGGTCGTAGCCATGGACTTAGCAGAAGGCTATTCTAACTGACTCTCGGCAAATGAGAGGAAGGCTTCGTCCGTATTGTCGCTAGCAATGTCGTCCGTACAACTGGGGCGAGTGCTCTATCGTATATCGAGACCTGCCTTGTGGTGGCGCTAGGTCTGCGATCACACAGTGGCGACACGCGGGTCCGACATGTACTAAATGGACCGCGGCCGATTTAAGCTACCACCTAGCAAGTGTGGTGTCTGGCGGTGACACCACAGATTTTATATGTGATATGAGCAGTGAAGGACTTATCTAACTTGTTAAATCTGTAGGCCCCTAACATCAAAGAAAACTTTGCATTTTATTTGAAAACCAATAGTCCTGAACTACGTTAAATTTTGTAAAATTTGATTAAAACTTATGTTTAACCTAATCTAATATGTGCCTTATCAATATAATCTTTGGAACAAACCTTGTATCGTTTTTTTTTCCCTCTCCAGGTATTACTGTGTATCAATTCTTCTAACATGCGCACAATTACCCCACCCGATGCACACGTTTCCCCAACATTCGGGAAACTGTGTGCTTAGGTAGTGTCTTGGAATTTTATTTTTGGTGTGTTTATTTTCGAATATTTGGGTTATCTTAACTTTTTATGGATACTAGAATAGTTGCTCTAAGTTTTGATATAAAATAAACTTTATTTAATGAAGTCAACATTTTTTTAAAAAAAGTTCCGCTTAGGTGTGCACGTTTCCCCTACTGTACTGCAGCGAAATGCTCGATTGTTATAATATTTTACTCCAGTTAGCTGTAACAATTCACAGGACAAATGGCTCAAGATCTTTCTCAACATTAAAAAAACAAGTATGATTTTCAGAACCTAACCACAGAAGTGATGGTTTTAGTCAGAGGAACATGTTGACGAAGTTCCACTGTGTCTTAAGATTATTGGTTGAACTTAGCCGGCCGCAGTGGCCAAGCGGTTCTAGGCACTTCAGTCCAGAACCACACAGCTGCTACTGTCGCAGGTTCGAATCCTGCCTCGGGCATGGTTGTGTGTGATGTCCTTAGGTTAGTTAGGTTTAATTAGTTCTAAGTCTAGGGGACTGATGACTTCAGATGTTAAGTCCCATAGTGCTTAGAGCCATTTGAACCATTTTTTTGGTTGAACTTAAATACAACTAAACATTGTCACTAAAATAGAAAAAGCTAAAAGTTAATGTCATGTTAAGGCTGTCTTTGTCTCTCTCACACATTTTCTCCCTTCTAGGAACGTGCAGGTCACTGTATACACTGTCAATTTCATTTGACAATTTTGCACAATCAGGGATATGTGTTTCTGATGCATAGTGAAGGAATTATCTGAAGGGGATGGAAACTGGTAAATGTGATGCACATGTGTAGATAAACAAATGATCACATTTCAGAAAAATTAGTGATTTATTCAAGAGCTTCGCAAGTTGAGGAAGTCAATAATGCGTTAATCCACCTCTGGCCCTCTTGTAAGCAGTTATTCAGCTTGGAATTGATTGGTGGAGATCTTGACACCATGCCAAGTTTTATCCAATTGCCACGTTAAATCATCAAAATCCTGAGCTGGTTGAAGGACCCTGCCCGTAATGCTCCATATGTTCTTAACTTGGAGAGATCTGGCGACCTTGCTGGCCAAGGTACAGTATGGCAAGTACAAAGTCAGGCAGTAGAAACTTCACGATGTGCAGGTGGACATTATCTTGCTGAAATACCCAGGATAGTTTGCTATGAAGAGCAACAAAAGGGGTATAGAATATCTACAACATACTGCTGTGCTGTAAGGATGCTGTGAATGTCAACCAAGGGGATCCTGCTATGAAATTAAGTGGCTCCCCAGACGATCAGTCCTGGTTGTCGCATGGTGGGTGACAGTAAGGTTGGTATCCCACCGCTATCTAGGGCGACTTCAAACATGTCTTTGTTGATCATCGGGTCTCATTTCAAAGCAGGTCTCTTCACTGAAGACAATTCTACTCCAGTCAATGAGATCCCAGGCCAAATGTGCCCGACATCACTGCATATGGGCTTGTTGGTGTACAGAGGTTAATGGTATTTGGTGCAGGGGGCACTGTGAGCACAGTCACCTTCCTGTGAGCTGCCTATTAATGGTCCTTGTGGTTACTGAAGCACCAGCTGCATGTTGGATTGATGATAAAGATGAATCCAGGGCTCTGAGTGCCTCTCTGACATTTGCTTCGTCCTGTCATTGTATTGTCTCTCTAGGTCAAGAGCTGCCTTCTTGGTGTTGTTTTCCACCATGGTTCACCTATTACTACCAACACTGTCGAACAGTGGTGTTGCTCCTATTCAGGTTTCAAGTGATTCACCGCTACTCCAAACAATTTCTTCTCTCTTAAATGCTGACATTTGCCTACAAAGACTTTATGCTCTGGTGTCAACAAGTTCCCTGTTTACTATTCTTGCCAGTGGCATGGTGAAATTGCACTGTAGCGTCACACATTCATACGTCTGTCCACCAAAGTTAACAGTTTTGCATTTTCCAATGATATCTATATGAATATCAATTTGTGACCAGTGTGGGTAACTCCTTAATGGATTGGTGCTTATCTTTTTGCCTTAGAGCATATTCTGTTATGATGAATGTGCAAAAGAATTTCAACAACAAATGGGTTGCACACTTAAATGATCATTTTGAATGCAATAGAACAATGCTCCAGTGTTTTGTGAAATTAAATCTAAGTTTCACTTTCACAAAAAAAAACTTACAGCTTATTAGCTAGTGCACTGTATCAGAAATCTGGTTCACTGTTTTTCAGTAGTAGGTTACTGTATTTGCATTGACTGTTGTATCTGTGGGAAAAGATATTTTGCATTCTCATGGCACCAACCCATACTAGACTGCAATATCAAGTGATTATCAACTAACCACTGTCTCATGTAGGCACTCAGGTTCATAAATAAAGTCTTATTTTAAACACTTACTTATAACATCACTAATCATTAAATCAATGGAATTCTGTGGACGTACATATTAAATCAGTTGTGAAACCAAGTGCCCCATCTACACTTTGTTATCACTTACTTATTGTTCTACGATGTGGCAATCAGTTACTAAGTATAACCCTGACATAAATGTATTTTCTTGTAGTATAAAAACTAAGCATTAATGAAATAGAACTCAAAGCTCAGCCACATTCTGTAAGAATGCCAGAACCTGTTGTCTTGGCAAACTGCCATGATGCCTTTTCATTTACAGAGAATATACCATTAAGCACTGAAATACTCTCTTATTCTATGTAATTCTTCTTCTATAAGGCCTTTATCATACAATTAAAATGACTATTTTGCTGATTGAGGCAACAGTTTGGCTACCAAAGAATCCAAATTTTCCTCCTGTATTGCATGTTTACTTCATACACTGTGCACAACTTTCTCTTGATATGAACACCGCCATGGAGCAGTGATCTGGACTGAGTGGAACATTTTTTGGCACCACTAGAAAAGAAACAGATGCATAAAATAACAAAATGGACATTACATGTCAAGTTTCTGATGCACATAAATTGTTATTACTTTCTGGAGTAGCAGTTCTCAAAATAAGAAAAATCTGTGAATACAACAATTAGCACAGACCAAAATAATCGTACCTGCACAAAACAAGAATTAATATGTTGAAAATTTTGAACGAAGAATTTGTTGCCTAATCACAACATTCACTTGCTGAATTACCTCAAATGCAAACAATGAAGTAAAATATAAAATGCATGGAACAGATGCAGTGATGCCAGCTGCCAACAGCAAACAAAAACAATTTTAACATCAAATTCTGTAAAATAAATAGGTATCATACAATAAAGCATTACAATAATTTATGAAAAATCTAATGCAGCTTACATTCTGCATGTATTAGAGAAACGATGAAAAACTGAAGGCTCTGAAATGAACACATCATGTTGAAGTTTGATCAAATTATGCTTTGTGGAAACATCTGAACATGTTATTTTTTTACTGGTGTGCAGTATTTTGTCGCAGTGCCTTAGTACATAAATTTTTCCTTGTGCTGTTATTCATGAACATACATATTGGAAACATAAAAGTTTGAAGCTAGTGAGTGAAAACATCAAAACAAATAGTCCATATTCAAACCAAAACTATTGGTATTTTAGCTGTAGAGAGTGACAGCAGACTTTCCCCTTCTGTTAGTACATCCATAGATGGTTTACACATAGTCATGTTTATATTTTGGTGAATAACACTATAAACACACACACACACACATTCTCTCTCTCTCTCTCTCTCTCTCTCTCTCTCTCTCTCTCTCTACTCACAATTTTATGGTTTCCACAAGATAATGACATGCTTAAGTTGCTGGCAGTGCTAGAGCACCTCCATAGATTCTAACCTCCTCGGTCAAACCTTTATCATATGGTTAAAATGACTATTTTGCTGCTTGAGGCAACAGTTTGGCTACCAAAGAATCCAAATTTTCTTCATGTATTGCATGTTTACTTCATACACTGTACACAACTTTCTCTTGATATGAACACTGCCATGGGGCATTATCTGGACTGAGTGGTTTTAACTGTGGTTTAGTAAGACAAATAACTGTGGAGCTGAGTACAATATGCAACCACTGGTCAACTGAGATATCATAAGCTCTCAAGTAAAGGACTTAGCATAGATGTGAAAAAAAGTCTCTGGCACACTCATGGAGACAATCAAGTCAGAGCTGCTGCCTGCAATAGATCTCACCAATGTTGTTGGAGTGACTGGGTGATATGTTGCTTGTGCTTCATATAACTTTTGCTATTAGATATCTCCTCACATTCTGATTATGGGAATTAATTCTATAATTTAATTCATGAAATTTATAATTAAAATCTTTCTTCAAAGGCCATGAGGCACTCAGCCAACAAAGTTTTAATATTCCCTTGCTCATTTATTTAATAAATGATTTGTCTTGCAGTGTTTTATTATGCTTTGTTTCCATACATACATACATAGAATCATTTCTAAGTTAACATGCCAAGATGGTTGCAGTTCCTTACCTTGTTCCTTTGTGTTCACATGTTGGTGGTCACATCGCAACCAAGTATTTTGTAACTGTATGAGAATTTATTATGTTGAAATGGGTGGTGTACCATATTCACAACATCCAGGAGAGGAAATTACTGGAATTTTCTAGATTTTGCATACCATGTGGTGACTAGTGTGCCCCAAGTCATTTGTCTTATCAGATAGTGAAAATTAGGGCCAGAATCCATGCAGCTTTTGCAAAATAAGAATGTTCTCTCATGTGGCATCAGAATTTATGGTTATTTGAATCAGTTTTGACATATTTTCACTTTTAATTGTGAGAAAGAGAGACCTCTAGGGCAAGCATATATAGAATGTGACATAGTCTGAGGAAAGAGAGAGAGAGAGAGAGAGAGAGAGAGTAATATACTGAACACATGTGCCAATCACATACAATCTAAGTCCACAGCTTCTATTCCTTTTTGTGTAGGGATTACGCCAAGATTTCAGCTAGAGGATTAATAAGAAGATACTTAGATCAAATGACACAAGATCATAGTAACTAAGTAATCAAGACCAAATTGGTCCATTGTATGATTACTGATTACAAAGCGTAGGCTGTGAGCAACATTGCAGGTAAGTGCCAGTTGTCTGCTAACTCCACAGGCTGAGCAGATAATACAGTTCTCAACAGTGCAGTCAAAAATGTATGTGTAATTTTTGTTTAAATAATAGTAAATGAATTGCACTGAATTTAGGCACTCTTATTCAGCCTCTTTATCCTTTCCCTTCTTCTCTCCCATTCTTTTTCCAGTATCTTCAGTGTCCTCTTCTCGTGTATTTTACACTCTATTGTTTTCCTGTATCTTTCTCTGTTGTTGATCTCTGGCTAATGGTCAGTATGTATTAGCTTCAATTTTCCTGCACTTGCACCTTGATTTTCAATTCTGACCAGTCCTTCAATAGTTCCACAACACACATTGTTCCTGTCTTTCCTTTTGCATTCCTTGTTGTTTCCCCACACTCGTTTAGCCATTCTCTTCTGGATATACAATCTAGGACTCTATCCATATTCATCCTGATCACATGTCTCTCAAATCTTGCCCTCCTAAGTGTGATTTCTGTTGATTTATCCTCATGCTCCAGTACAGTTGTTCCATAGGTCTTTGTAACCATCTTCCACTAATTATTTTCTCTCTCCTTTTCCTAATTGTTCTGCATCATTTCTTCCTATTGTTATTGTCTCGGCCGCATATAGTGCCATGTTCTTCTCTGTTGCCTTACAGTGTCTGTAGATATGGTTCAAATGGCTCTGAGCACTATGGGACTTAACTGCTGAGGTCATCAGTCCTCTAGAACTTAGAACTGCTAAAACCTAACTAACCTAAGGACATCATACACATCCATGCCCGAGGTAGGATTCAAACCTGCGACCGTAGTGGTCGTGCGGTTCCAGACTGTAGCGCCACCCCAGCCGGCTGTCTGTAGATAGACATACTTTTTATTGCATACATCTCTAGTCATATAAAAGGCTGACCTCATGTTCTTCATCCTCTCTAATATTACCTCATTTATCCTATTTTTTCCTGTTATATATTCTCTTGTTATATATTCTCTCAGATGTTAAATTTGTGCACCTTTTGCATGATGCACTCTGGTGTTTTCCAGTCCCCATTGGTATTGAGTGACTTTATCTTGTTGTAACTGATCTGCAGTCCCACCCTTCTGGCTATCTTGCTTTCTTCCTTAGATTGTCAAATTGTGGCTTTGCATCTTCTTCTGTCTCACTTACAATGACTTGGTCATCTGCAAAGGCTAGGCAGTCCATTTGGACGCTATTGCTCTGTTTGTTCCCCACATGTATCTTTAGTACTCCCATTTTTTGTTTGTTGCTCTCCACTATCTGAACACTTTGCCCAGTCCTATGCTGAACAGAATCGGTAACAATCCGTTTTCAGTCTCTTCCAGTAGTGCTCCCGTGGATCTCACCCTGGCCTTAGCTTTAGTGTTTATTTCCATTATTAGTTCTCATGTAGTGTCATCTAGTCCTCTGTTGTTCTTCACAATCCTTACAAGAGTCAGTCTGTCAATGAAGTCATATGCCTTTGTGGAATCCATGAATGTTACTACCATCTTTTTGTTCTTTGAAGTCCTATATTCTGTCAGTTGTTTAAAGGTAAATATCTGTGTTGTGTGTCCTCTTTCTGTCCCAAATCCCATTTGACATTCTCCAACTGTAATTTCTGTTCTTTTAATCTCTACAACAGGAGTTTAGACAGCATCTTGTAGCCAACCTCCAGTAGTGATACTCCTCTTGTCCCCCTTTGTATGTATTGGCTCTATGATTACATTCTTCCATACTTCTAGTAACTTCGTTGTCCTCCAAATCTGGCAGATAATCTCTACCACTTTATCACCTCCACACTTTATCATCATGGCTGCTACACATCTTTTCCAGTGGCCTTATTATTCTTTGGTTGTTTATTGCATGAGTGAGTGTATCCTCGATTGTAAGGTACTATTCTCTTTCTGTTCCCAATTCCAGCTCATTTTCAGCTGCTTTGCGATACAGTAGGTCATGAAAGTATTCTGCAAGTATCCTATAGTTCTCTTTTACAGTACTGATCAGTTCCCCTTTCATGTATCTTACACACAGTTCTCTAAACCTTTATCCAGTCAGCCTCTTTTTTAAGTGTAAAGTGTATTTTTTCCTAAAGTTGTTCTCAATCTTATCCAGCTCTTGCTTCATCCCCCGTCTTCTGGTCCATCTTAGTGTTCTGGTCATTTCCTTCCTTACTCCAAGGAAACCCTTCAGTTTTCTCTGGGTCCTTCTAGCTGCTTCAGTCTCATTCACTTTAGATGTTTCTTGCCATTTAGTCAGATGTATGTTCATTATCAGTCATGCTTTATCAGTGAATTGTGTTTGCACACTCATTACCAATCTGTTGCTTTCACATTTTTAACAGTAGTCACATGTGCTTATTTCTCTGCCTTGGACCACAACCTAATGGCCATAAAACAAAATTACTAACATCACAAATACAGTCCATAAAAGCTTCCATTGTAGGATTAATCGCTAGTCACATGTGGATATATATACAAAGATTAATCAGTTTGTAAAGTTTCTCTTATTTTATAAAGCATTTTAGCTTCTAAATTTTACATTTTATTGGGACATTGCAGCTAGCAGCAATAATTCACCTCCTTGACCACTGTAGGATACAACAGCACCGAGTGAGAAGCTGTTTCCCACACATGCATCAGTAATGGATGTGCCATATGGCACTGAAGTGAGTCAGTGGAGTGAGGAGATGTAAGCAAGCCATGAGAAAGAATCTTGCCTGGTGAACTATATGTCGAGGACCCACAAATACTCAGGTGAGAAATCAAACTTTTATTTGATAAATATTAGTTATCAGATTTCACTTTGGCAGAGTAAATGCTAGGAGGAGCCTAAAGCTCATTAAAGCTTTGGTACTACAAATTATTCCGCTGCTGATCACATACGAATAACTACGAGGTTGTTTGAAGTATGCACGAGATTTCTGCTGCGCACAACTCTGGTCAGTTGATGAGAGGTTGTAATCTGCTTTGGTTCTTTGTACTAGGTGTCTTAACCATGCTCTCAGTTTTCAGTAACAGTTGTGATGAACTGTTTCAACTATTTAATTCTAAACTGTTTTATTGTATATGCACCATAATGGCATCCCAAGATTTATTTCAAATAGACAAGTTACCCACACTCCCAAATTATAGGCACACAGGTCACATGCTTATATTTACAAATGGATCCAACATGTTGCAAGAACAGCTTTAAAGCACTACCTCAATTAATTTAAAGAGGACAGGTAGGAAGAAGACCTATGTGCCAATCCATTAATGTACCCTAGGAAAGGGTTAACTTAATATGCAGTCTCGAGTAGAAACATACTGAACATCACCTATAGCACTTTCTACAGACTTCTGGCTAAACTGAGAAACATTTATGGTGGTTTCATACCATGAACAGATCTTGCCAGTTGCACTTAAAGATTCACTTTGTTTAAAATAGAGCAAAGCAACTAGTCATTTCACCAACTAAAACTGCAATCAATTAACTATTACATATACAACATCAAATGGCATAGCCATTTATACAATAAATTGTAATTTTAATAAAAACTGACTTTCTGCCATTAGAAACAAAACAAATTGTGAATTCCCCACACATAGAGAATGAGCATGATAAGTTCAGTTTTTTGTTTAGCCAAATTGATTTGGAATTCACATGACTACCATAAATCACGTTGTCTAATTCTACATACCATCTGGAAATAGTTCCACAAAATCAGTTGATTAATAAAAGTTCTGTATATGTCTACAGGCCTACAAAAGAAACAAACATAAAGCCAATATTATGAAGAAGCAAGAGGAAGTAGATGAAGATGAAATGGTGGATGCAATACTGCAAGACAAATTAGACAGAGCACAGAATGACCTAGGTCATAACAGGAACATATAAGAGGTGACATTTCCCCCGAATTACTGACATCCTTACAAGAAGCAATCATGAGCCTTTCTGATCTGCAAGATATGTGGCACAGGGGAAATTCCTAATCAGACTTCAAGAAAAATATACCATAGTCGCCACAGTTGCAAAGAAAGCATAGTACAGATAGGTTTGAATATTACCACACCACCAATTTAATAAGACATGGTTGCAAAAGACTAATATGCATTATTTATAGAAGATTGGAAATACTGATAGAAGCTGACTTTGGGGAAGATCAGTTTGGATTCCAGAGAAATGTAAGAATACAGTAGGCAATACTGATCCTACAATTTCGTACAGATAGGTTGAAGACAAGCAAACTTATGTGACAGAATCTGACTGTGAGGAAAATCAGTTTGGTTTCTGGAGGAATGTAGGTACACACTAGGCAATACTGCCCCAACAACTTATATTACAGGTAGGTCAAAGAAAGGCAAACTTATGTTTATAGCATTTGCAGATTTAGAGACAAGTTTTGACAATGTTGATTGGAATATTATCTTTGAGATTCTGAAGGTAGTGCGCATGAAATGCAGGAAGAAAAAGGTTGTCTGCAACTTACATAGAAACCCAACTGCTGTTAAAAGCATCAGACATGAAAGGAAGGCCATAGTTGAGAATGGGGGGGGGGGGGGGGGGGGGGGAGGGAGAGAGAGAGAGAGAGAGAGAGAGAGAGAGAGAGAGAGAGAGAGAGAGAGAGAGACAGGATTGTAACCTATCCCCGCTATTCATTTTGTACAATGTGTAAACAATGAAGGCAACCAAAGAAAAATTTGGAAAGGGAATTAAGATTCAGGGATGAGAAAAAAATGTGGTTTGTTGATGACATTGTAATCCTACCAGGCACTGCAAAGAACATGGAAGATTAGGTGAATTGCGTGGATAGTGTTTTGAAAAGATATTATTTTAAGAATCTGAATAAACCTGAAGTATGGGTATGCAATGTAGTCAAATTAAGTTGGGCAATGCTGAGGGAATTGGATTAGGAAATAAGATACAATAGCAGTTGATGAGTTTTGCTACTTGGGCAGAAAATAGCTCACAATGTTTGAAGTAGAGAAGATATAAAATACAGCCTATCAAAAGCAAGAAAATAGTTTCCAAAAAAATGGAAACCTGTAATATAATGTAGGGGCCAGGAGGTCTTGTTTGGAATGTAGCTGTGATCAAAAGTCAAACATGGACAGTAAAGTTCAAAAAATGAGAGCAGATTTAGAGACAACTTTTGGCAATGTTACTGGAATATTGTCTTTGAGATTATGAAGGTAGTGGGCATGAAATGCAGGAAGAAAAAGGTTATCTACAACTTATGTAGAAACTCGACTGCAGTTACAAGAGTCAGCCTGAAAGGAAGGCTGTAGTTGAGGGGGGGAGAGAGAGAGAGAGAGAGAGAGAGAGAGAGAGAGAGAGAGAGAGAGAGAGAGAGAGAGAGAGAGCCAGGGTTGCAACCTATCCCTGCTATTCAGAAGAATGCTGCAATTATATGGGTAAATGGAGTGATTAATAGAGGGACAGAGATAAAGGATCTTGGACAGGGTAGGTTAATGTGGAGAATTGTATCAAACTAGTCTTTGGATCCGAGTCCGTAATAACAACATGTTTGTCGGATCATACTGTGAACATAAACTAAATTTATAAATTACTTTTCTTAAGATGTTTTATCACTATGTCATAGCTGGCATCTACTCCTGATCCCAAGAGAATGCTGCTGGACATAGGAGAGGTACGTTTTCCTTTATTAGATTCTTCATTAGCTCTTGTTGCTGAATCCTCAAAAGAGCACAAGCATGTAATAGGTGGTCAGCATGGGAAACTGTTTCATTGACACACTCACAATAGGATGTCTCAAAGTTCAAGGTGGTCCAATTTACTTAGGAAATTCCCATGGATAATCTGGTTTATTAAGCTGGAGATGCTTTCTCTACTTTAGATGGTTTTGTAGAACCAAGGTTTCCACAGGAGTCACTGCTGTGTTGTGACTCACATTTAACTGCCAAGACAAGCTCCTGTTGTTTTTGCCAAATTATTTATGTGAGATTTGATGGTGTAATACAGTTCTGAGTAAATACTGTAAATAAGAGCTGGAGGCCTCATCAGCACAGGTATATGAAATCCAGCTTGACTGTTGATTACAGATGTGGTGTTCCAGTTCATCGTGTTATGAGCAAGTTGTGCAGAAGAATGAGTGCAGTTCTTCTAAACATGTGTATCGTATTTTTGCGAGTGCTCTAACTTCAACATTTAGGAGTGAGTAACGAGTTTAATGCAAGAACTTCAGTGCAGTAATTGAGAAAAAAGGGCAAGGATGTAAGAGAAACAGATGTGCATACTGAATTTCATAAACAAAAATGAATGTTCTGATACAGCTACAAATTCAATTTCTGGTTGTACTAGTACATCTGAGATTAATTCAGATACAAGTGTCATTACTGTGAATACAGGGTGATTTTTTACATCATGTACAAACTATAGGGATTAATCGATGAGAGGATACAGAACAGAAAAGGTATAATGAACTTATGTCCAGAAATGCATGATTTCCATGATAGAGACCATTTATTCAATCGTACTTGTCACAGAGACTGTGGGCTAATATGCACTGTACGATGCAGCCACAGTTACAGTATGCATGGTTTCCTCCTAGAGCGTGGTAATGTTCCTCATACATTTATGCCCTAGCACCCTCTCCTGCCATAGTCATTGGTACTGTTGTATCTGATTTACTTCTCTTGCGGACTCACCTGGTAGTGGATGTGCTACAACGTTGTACACAGTGGTTCCATATTTGAATCGAGAGCTTGCCAACATTGTGTCTACTTATGGAAAGGCAAATGGCAATGGGTGGCGGGCACCAAGGTTTTATCAGGAGACCTATCCCCATCGACAACAACCACAGCATTAAGTTTTTGTCACAGTGCTTCACTGTTTGTCTGGGACAGGATCATTTCATGAAGCAGGAAATTATTAAGGATGTACCCAAAATGTTTGGACACCAGACTTGGAAGAAAATGGGATTAACATTGTGCGAGAGCAGTTTTGTTGCTGATTTCTTCACCAGGCAACCACGATTCTGGGATTTGTATCATCTATTCTACTCGCAGATGCAGATGAGACCACCTTAACTTTTATAACAGTCATTTGTGGGATAGTATGCAGAACCCTCATGGTATGGTGACAGAGAATCATCAGCATGACTGCAGCCAGAATGTGTGGACTGGGATAATTGCTGACCATATTTTAGAACCAGTTTTCCTTCCACGTCACCCAACAGGCTGGAACTATTGGCTTTTCCTGTGAGTGGCTTTGCCACCCCTGTTGGAAGAAGTGTCGGCACTGATGATTCAAAGGGTTATGTGGCTGCTACCTGATGGTGCTCCAGCCCACTTTGCCATTAATGTCCAGATGCATCTCAATCATGTCTTCCCTAATCAATGGATTGGGTGAGGGAGTCCAGTCGCATGGCCTGCTCGTTAACTGATCTCAACCCATGGGATTTCTTGTTATGGGACCATCTCCGAAGTATCATGTATGCAGAGACCATTCCAGATGTGGAGACACTGGAGCAGCGTATTCCTGCTGCCTTTGACAATGTTCAGATGCACCTGGCTGATGTGAGCATGTGAGACAGAACATGCTATGATGCACGCATGCATGTGTTGAGGCACATGAAGACCATTTTCAACATATACTGTAACTGCGGTTGCATGGTACAACAGGCATTAGATTGCAGTCTCTGTGATAAAGTATAATTGAATAAATGGTCTCTAGTGTGGAATGTCCACAGCTCGTGGTCTCGCGGTTGCATTCTCGCTTCCCAAGCACTGGGTCCCAGGTTCAATTCCCTGCGGGGTCAGGGATTTTCACCTGTCTCGAGATGACTGGGTGTATGTGTTGTCCTCATCATTTGATGAAAGTGGTGAGATTGGACTGAGCAAAGGTTGGAAATTTGTACGGGCACTGATAACCACGCAGTTGAGCACCCCACAAACCAAACATCATCATCATCTTGCATGGAAACCATGCATTTCTGGACGTAAGTTCATTAGGCCTTTTTTGTTCTGTATTCTCTTATTGATATCTGTATTCTCTCATCAATAAACCCCTGGAGTTTGTACACGGTGGAAAAAATCACCCCCTATAGCAATTTTCAGTGGCAAATGGCGTATCAGATGGTATGTAAACAAAGTTCTTCTACCCGAAACGTTTCAGAGGTTTTAGAGTCATAACAACATACCAGTCTCTACAAAACTGAGCATTTCTTTTAGAGTATAACAGAGGTGTTGAAAGAACAAAGATAGATATAAACCATATGAAGAAAGCCTACTTCTAATGTTTCAAGAATCAGCCTTAAATGATGACTCTAAGAATATAGTATAACCCCCTACTTGTCTCTTCTGTGAGGATCAGGGAGACAAGATTAGGTTAATTACTGCACATGAAGAGGCATTTAAACACTCAGTCTTCCCTCAATGCGAATGTCAATGGAACCGAAAAAGCCCTAATAACTGATACATTGGAGTGTATCCTCTGCCATGCACTTAAAGAGTGGTGTGCAGTGTTTGATGTAGATACAGATATCTGCTTCACCACTGACTTGGAAAATCAAACTATTCAATGACGTAAGAGATGTGTTCAAAAATAAACCAAACTTTTGTTGTACCAGCTTTATTGCTTATTGTACATTTTAAGCACTGTCCCCATCAAAATAGCCTCCTCTACAGGCAATACACTATTCCCATCATTCCTTTCAGTTTTGGAATGCCTCGTGGAACACATTTTTTGGGATGGTGCACATGTTTCTCGTCGCATTGTCCTGTATCTCCTCAACGTGTTTTTCAGTTAGGGAAACAGGAAAAGGTCTGCTGGGACTAGGTCCGGAGGGCACAGTGGATGGGGCACAATGGGAATGTGGTGTTTTGCCAGATAGCATCAGACAAGGAGTGACACATGAGCTGGTGCATTGTTATGATGCAACATACAACTCTGGTTTTCCCACAATTCAGGCCTCTTCCTGTGCACAGCATCCTTCATGCACACTGGGATTCCCTTGTTTATCATCTGACCACATGGTATAAATTCATGACTGATAATGCCTTTGTGGTCAAGAAACATCACCTTAATCTTCAACCAAATCATGCATGCTATTTTTGGATGAGGAGACTCTTTGCCCACCCACTGCAATGACTGCATCTTTGTTTCAGCATCAGAGCCAAGCACCCACGTCTCATCACCTTTTTGATGTTCTTATGAAAGTTTTCATTGTCATTAACAGCAGCAAGCAGTTCCTCACACATTTCAACATGGGTCTGTTTCTGATCTTCACTCAACAAACGTGGTACAAATTTTGTGCTGACATGACACATCTCAAGTTTTCACTCAAAATTTAATGGCCTGATCCTATGCTGATGCACACCTCCTCAGAAACTTTCCAAATGATTTCCACAAATCACAGCACAAACACTATCCACATGGCCATCATCTGTTGATGTGGAAGGACATCCAGACTTGGAATCATCACAGACCAACATTCTGCCCTGCTGAAAACATTTAAACCACTTGTAGCACTGTGCGCGACTCACACAGTTCTCTCTGTACATGCTTACTTCAGCAGTCTGTTCGCTTGCTAATAGTCTGAGTGATATGAGGCAAATGGCAGTTTGTTGTCTAAAACTGCCACTAGGTGTGCTCAGTGGCCACAGTGCTCTCTCTCTCTCTGCTGTTTGGTGCATTATTTCAAAACTTCAGTTTCTTTGTGAACACACCTCATAACACTGGAACTTTAACCATTCTGGAGGTATTGTGTAGTAGGTCAAAACAGCATTTTTCCTTTTACATCATTTTTGCTCTCTTTGCAGCACCATGGCCTTAAATGATATAACAGCATATTATCTGATACATTGTTTTGACACAAAAAAAATGCCCGTGTGAGTTTAGATGTGCATTAAAAGAGTGTATCAACCTGCATCCTAACATACTCACTGTAGATGCAACACTTACAATAAACAATGTCTACAACATTGCATATCATTACTGTGATGTGTAGGAATATCAATCCATTTGTTAGTAATACTTCATTCATTGATGTTATGTTGTCAGTATGTCTTTCAGAGGAAGAAAATTTTTAATCTTGTGAAGAATCAAAAGTGTGCTAAGGAAGAGAGTTCAAGTACACTTTCCTACTTCAATGTACTTTAAACATGAGGAGGCAACACTGTTGCAGGCTGCAGTAAGTTATTCATTTACTGTTATGATGTGAAGTCAAGCAGCGGCATGCCAGTCAGGAAGGATAGAGCAGAGAGGGCTGTAACAAGACGTCAGCCAATTGCACGCTGACCTACCCCTCTCCAGGACAACAACATGACAGTAGCGGCCTCTATGCAAAGAGGACATAAGTGCCGCACCCAACTGATCGCAGCCCAGTCGAAGAAAAGCTTCAAGATTAGCGACTTAGAAATTGTTTATGCTGGAGAACCTTGCTTATTTTGCATGTCGCCCTTTGCTTGCGACACATCTGCATAACACAAAATTAAGTATTTTAATTGCTTATTTTGTAATAAAACTCATTAATATGATGTGCTTGAATTGTTGTCTAGCAATCCGAGAAAGCAAGTTTCCTAGACACCCCATATTCAACATCTAGGCAGGATTTAACATTTACAATACATTTCATTACTCATGGAAAATATTCCATTAAAAAATTAACAGATTAAACATAAACGTTGAAGTGGGTTTTACTTTTACATAATTCAGTAACTCTAACATAGAAAATGATGACCATGTTATAAAAAGCTCTCCTGTGAAACCTGAAGATGCAACAAATTGTTTAATATTGCCAAATATTCATATTTGAATCTGTCAACTGATGACACCTTACAGGATGATAGCTATCAGCCAGCAACAAATGACAATGGTGATGACAGTGACGGCATGTACAAACACATGAAGTGTTAATGCAAAGAACTTGATCTGAGATAAAACCATAACAGTTATTTATACATAAATAAAAGCCTACACCATTTCTCTCGTATTATTCATGCTGCATTTCTAAATATTGTGCAATTGTATGGAATGTCCTAATGTGGACAGAAAGAATTTGCAAGTAAGATTTTCCCTCCTCCAAAAAACTATCAAAATCTCTTAGTTTTGTTTAATCCTTACTTCATACATTTAAGAATATTAATCTATTTTATAAATTTTTTGCCTCTATGTAACATTCCCTTGGTAAATTATAGTTTTAACTTTTTTCAAATTTCCCTTTACCCTTTCTTCACAAATCTTTAAATATTGCACCTCTGCAAATATTGAAGGAGAAACCACGGCTACTGGCAATCAAAATGTTATCTTGGATGAAGGGAACAATCAGATGGAAACTTTAGACAAGAATTTAACAGGAAATAATAGTAAATTGCTATTAGTGAATGAAAAATTTGAAGTAGGAGTTGAGACAAAGGTAAAACACCGATGAGTAGCCCAACCTGAGAAATGGAAAGAAAAAAATAGAAAAACCAAATAGCAACTGGGGAAACCATATAATTCTTTCAGAGGCAAATATATCTCTGGATGGCAATTTAAATCAAAAGCTTGGTCAAAAATGCTAAAGGAGATGTAGTTTCAATTTCATTGAGGCCGACAGACTAAAAATTTATGGACAATTTTGGAATTTAGGTGATACGGACAGCCACTATACAACAGTTCACTTTAGAAATACAGTACCAACCAAAGCAATTGCATTCTACTGGCTCATCCACGAGAAAATTCAGAAATAAATACTTTTTTAAAAACAGGGTGGTCAAAAGGTTCAGGTTTACCAGTTCTTCTTTCTTGCAAATGTTTGATTTGACTGAATCATCCATACATCAGGTTCTGTTAAAAAATGAATATAACATAATTTCTAGAGTTAAACAAGGATGACACAAACCAACAGTAGCTAAATTAAGATTTTACCAAGAAAAAAATTAGATTTAACATCAACAGCACCGAGCGAGGTGGCGCAGTGGTTAGACACTGGACTCGCATTCGGGAGGACGATGGTTCAATCCCGCGTCCGGCCATCCTGATTTAGGTTTTCGTGATTTCCCTAAATCACTCCAGGCAAATGCCGGGATGGTTCCTCTGAAAGGGCACGGCCGACTTCCTTCCCCATCCTTCCCTAATTCGATGAGACCGATGACCACGCTGTCTGGTCTCCTTTCCAAACAACCAACCAACCAACCAACATCAACAGCTTTTGAAAACTTCCTTCACATTATGCTAGGAAGAATTCAGAGAAAGAGTACTTGCCACACGAGTTAAATCTTAAAAAAATTTTCCTTACATATATAGTAAATGCCAAAAATTGACATTACCCCATAAAGGAATCTTATTATCAAAATATATTTAATACAGAATGTAACCTATCCTCCCATGTACCTAAAAATTAATTTGTGACATTTCCTATAGGTACTCTCAAGTGAATGCCACAGAGAAAGAAATAGACTGGAAGTATTTAGCAAGGGCTATGAAGACAGCATTAAGATAGGAGCTGCAGCAGGAAAAAGCATTTAGCTTAATTTGACCTGTAGGCCACCTACTACTGTCCAAAGACATTGATGAAGACTTACTATGTACAACCTAACTATATACAGTACAGCTTCAAGAGAAACCACAAGAGTACACATGGAGTGAAAGGACTGCCAAATGTAGAGCTGCAGAAATTGCTTCGTGCTTATTTAATTTTCTAGAAAAAAATGAAGATGGCAAAGACGGGAGTTTCTTTTCCAACACATAAAACTGCCAACATGTCTGATACACTCCTGTACATTGTTGATCATCTTTATATTCCTGAAATAAATCATGTATTATTTGAGCAAGGTCACTCACAAATACGGTGCAATTCTTTTCATGCCTCAATAGAGAAAAAGACAAGATTGTTTGAAACATTTGATCTGTAATGGTGGTTCCCAGCTGTCAGAGTGACAAATAAAAAATTCTGTCTCACTGAAGTTCAGCAGAAGCATGTATTACATTTCCTAGATCTGAGACACTACAACAGAAAGATAAGCTAAGGATCTCTTACGTCTTTTCAACATGGGATTTATATCCGGGTAGTATCTCATTTCTACAAGTCATAAATAGCATATACAACAGCTGGTGAAGAGACAGAAATTAATACTGAGGATGACTATAGCATATTAAACTTTTAATAGTCTGTTTTCATCAATATCTGTACAAATAAACACAATCATTTTTTAAAAAAGTATTACCTGACAGGACAAAGTGGTACTCCACAATAGCAGGAGGTAATTTGGTCACATGACTAGGTACAGCTATGTGCCATTTAAAGTAATGTATGGAACAAGAGTGCAGAAAATGTCTTTGCAGACAGATGTGAAAGCTTGCAGTTAACATTGTTAAATTTTTTTACAATGAAAAAGAGAAGAGATTGATCATGCCAGTCAAGAAGGTAATGGAGCATACAGCTGAATGTTAAAGAGGCACAGGACTAGCTCTAGGAGAGGGAGGAGGGAGGGGGGAAGGGGGATGAAATGGAAATATGAATTATCCATAACATTTAGTGTCTTACTGGAAATTATCTACGTGTTGTGAAACAAATGACAAATGAAGTGCAGAAGTTAATCAGCTTGGGTTAATCTTTCAAAATAGTGTTAGATGACCCTTTCAATGTCACCTATGGAGAGTGAAATGAGACACCAGGATAACTGTAGACTTGTTTAAGTAAGTTCCTTATTCTGGCTCTTGAGCATAGTACATCAGTAACAACTTGGTATTTTCATACAGTTGTTCTCATCTGAAACAATAGATGTCCAGTATTGCTGACAGTGCAAAGAGCGGGGTCAAGCACAGCACCATTTGAATGCCACCTTCAGTGATGTCTCCGGCTGCAATTGTGATAGTGGAGGTGGGCGTGATCTCCCTCCAAAGAGTGGACAGATCCTTGCTCTCGTGATTCAGGGCAGACTACCTTGACCTGTGTTCGAACAGCAGACCCCATACTGCATTCCAGGATGCTGCTCCAGGTATCATAGGCACGTGGTGCAGGCTGTGAAACTGTGATGAAAATATGTTAGTACACGAATGGCTGAATACTTGTGTGCTCTAGACCACATCCATTTAGGGCTTAAGGCAAGTACTCTCTACACTGCCAAGGTGGCAAGTAAGGAAAGGCTTCTGTGTTTCCACTAGCATATTGGAGCATCAGCTGTTGCTATACTGTGCCCCGCTGGCTCTGCTTTGCAACACCTGTCAGGTGTGTTTTGCTTTGCAATGCATAACACTCTTGCCTACCTGTGGCTGGCTCTATTGCAACTTACTTCTGCTCTGACATAGTTTTTGACTGAAGATGTCAATATGCTACAGGAGCAGATCTTGCTAGTGACAGTGTTATCAGCTCAGTTTCTACCATGTACATACACAACACTTAAAATGCAAGTACGTGGGATTGAAAGCTTCTACAGAAGCAAAACATTTTTTAGTAAAGATAAATTCCAACCTGTTCGGATTGCACAAAATGGCACAACAAAACAGATGATCTGATTATGACAACCTTACTCAAAAGAAGCTCTGTGGCACAAATAACTGGACCTGACAGCTCTCACAAGAATGATTCTAATCGTCAGTTCACTTTTAAAAGTTACATTAATAATTTGTACAATGGTGAAACTGTTCAGCAAATATGTTTAGTATATTCAAAAAGTACAGATGTTTTGTTTCTGCTGAAAACTCTTTCTGAACATTAAAATATTACTTGCTCCAGGGGGGTTGCAGTAATTGTAGTGAAGTTACATCCCAAGTTCACCTAGAATCACACCAAAAGTGGTCGGAGCTCTCTAGACAATTCTGTCAATGCAGGAAATGTGGCATTGGAAAGCTGTACTCAAAGACCTTACAACAATTATTATTATTTTTGGCTAGAGAGTGTCTTCAGACAAACTGTTGAATCACAAAAATGGAATTTCTTAAATCTGGCTGAATAATTTGAAAAATTTGATTCAGTTCCAGATGAATATATAAGTAGAACAACTTGTGGTGAAAACAAGTCTGATTATTATCTGGGGAAAAACATACAAAATGAAATAAATCACATTCTTCGTCAAAAAATTAAAAACAAACTATTGCTTTTACTGAAAGCTGCTAAGTACTACAGTATAATTTTGGACTGTACACCTGATATTCCTGGTGTTGACAATGGTAGTTCATTTCATTAATGTGAATTTTACTGATGTTGACACTTGTAATATAAAGAATAGAGAACATTTTCTTGGGTGCGTACCTGTAAGCGATACATCTTGTTTGGGGCTTACAAAGATAGTCTCAAAACAGTTAGAAGAAATGAAAATACATTTGGAGGACATGAGGGTGCAAGACTATTGGCTATGATAACAATTAGAATATGAAAGGCAAGAACATAGAAATGCAAAACAGGATACTACATGTAAACCCTAAGACATTGTATGTTCCTTTCAGTAGTCATTCCACAAATATAGTTGTGAATCATGTTTTAAAGGCATCAGAATATGCAGTTTCAGTCTTTCGTTTGGTGAGAAAAATTTAAGATTTCTTTTCTGCATCTACATGATGCTGGGCTGCCTTGAATGGTCGTATATCTGCCCAGATGTCGATGCCATTGAGTACAACAAGATGGGAAAAAAGGATTGATGCAGTTGTTCCTCTCAAGTACAATGTAGAAGATGTCTATGATGCACTGGTGGAAATAAGCAAAGATGAAAATGCAAGCAGAAGAGTTGCACCTGAGGTTAACAGTTTGGCAAACTTTAGCCATGATTTTACATTCCTTTGTTCACTGGTGATGTGGTATGTTATATT
The DNA here is from genome assembly GCF_023864345.2 of Schistocerca serialis cubense. Classification (NCBI taxonomy): domain Eukaryota; kingdom Metazoa; phylum Arthropoda; class Insecta; order Orthoptera; family Acrididae; genus Schistocerca; species Schistocerca serialis. The sequence goes on along the minus strand of NC_064643.1, from coordinate 372,494,833 downwards.
ACTCCATATTAATGTTGTCAACATAAGTCTACAAAGTATTACCATAGATGTAATGAAAGCTATTGATTTACTTGAAAAGACAACAGAATATTTCACAAACTGCAGGGAGGATCTAAAAATTCAAAGGTTACCTACTACATGCAAAGGAACTGGCAACTCAGCTGTATATGGAAAACCTGACTGTAGGTGGTACAACACAAATATGAAATAGGCAGAAGAAGGAACAATTCCAGTATGAGGGAGAAGATGAGAAAATTGAAGATTGAGAAATGCAGTACAAAACATATTTTTACTTTAAAGTACTGGATGTTATAGCATTTGCTCTTAGGCAGAGATTTCAACAGCTTAAATATCACAGTGAGCCTTTTGATTTTTATATGACTCTAGTAAATTAGACATGTCACTTGATGTCTTAAGTGACAAGTGTTCCAAACTGTTTGACAGTATTAGTCATGGACAGGCTAAGAACATCAGTCTTGTTGATTTTAAACGTGAACTTCAGTTGATCTCATTGTTTGTATAGCCTGGTGCTACACCAACTGAAACTTTGAAACTCATAAAAAAAGTATACAAAAATGTTGCCCAAAGAGTTCTGCTAACTTAATCAGTGACAGCAGCAAGGACAGAAAGAATTTTACAAAGAGGTTGCTTACAAATCACTCGTGCAACCTGTTCTAGAATATTGCTCAAGTGTGTGGAACCCTTACCAAACAGGACTAACAGGGGATATTGAATGTATAAAGAGAAGGACGGCGTGAATGGTAATAGGTTTGTTCAATCCATGGGATAGTGTCACTGAGATGGTGAAAAAATTGAACTGGCAGACTCTTGCAGACCCCAAGAATGCCTACATTCAAGAACCAAATATAAACATTGACTCTAGGAATGTACAAAAAAAAACCTACGAGTTGCTTTCACAGAGATTGTGAAGCCAAGATTAGATCAATCACAGCATGCATGGAGATATTTAAACAATCATTTTCCCATATTCCATATGTGAATGGAACGGGAAAAAACCCTAATAGCTGGTACAGTTGGGTGTACTCCCTGCTATGCACTTCACATTGGTTGTCAGAGTATGGATGCAGATGTAGACTAGATGAAAACATACCTGAGGTTGGCAATGGGCCATGGATGACTGAGTGAACTGGCAACGGTGTCGATTGAACATGAAGTAGCTGAATGTTCAGATTTCAATGAACTGATGTAGAAAGTTGCTGATGCCAAAGTAAGAAAAATATCATCAGTATAAGGTAAGTGGATAAACATATGCTTATCATTAATTTTAATTTTGATTTCCGTATGTATGTTGTGCTTTTTCATTCACTTACTTAATTAAGATTTGTAGCAGGGTAGAGCCACATTTGTTTCGTCTAATTGTGAAATAGGACTACACCTGTCACCCACCTGTGAAAATCTATGTTAGAACTGCTGTCTCGCATTTTGTTTTTCCTGTTCCTTGGAAACCATAATTCTCCTCTGAACTCATTGATGTAAGTCAGAAAGTTTCATGCCTCTTGCAACTTCTGCGTAGGTATGTAATCTACCACTGTTTGGAAGTCTAGCCAACAGTGTGGGATTGTCTTTGTGGTGTGCCATGAATAAGTATTGCACAGAAGATTAACATTTATGTGAAAATGCACTTTCACGCAACCTGTCTTTCCCATATGTCATTTACACCAATGCAAGCAACAGGCACAAAGTGCAAATTGCGAACGTTGGAAGAACTGTGAGAAATCTACTTGCCTCCACTCCCTGCTTGTTACTCTCCCCAGGGCAATTGTGGTGCTCCTCTCTCCACACTGCACATTACCCTCAGCTCAAGTATTGAGAAAAATTTAACATATTTCGCCTGTATACTATGCGAGTAACATATCTTGATTTTGGTTGAAGTAATTAATTTTGGAGTTATGACTCAAGCTGCATTTCACTTCTGTTTCAGTGATTGGTACCCTATACCTGGCTCTGGTTTTGGAAGCACATTTATGTGAAAAATGCATATGAGTTAAGTGTGACACATGAAAATAAGATGTCATGGATGAATGACATTGTCAAGAAAGTTGACTATGTCTGAAAATGCAGCAAGGCTTGGGGGATTGGGGCAAGCAGGTGGCACTTGTAATTTTCACCTGAAATCAAACAGAGTGGAATTCAAATATGTATGTCAAAGAATGAGCAAGGTGCTCCCAATAAGTACTGTATTCCATTGACAAAATGGATAAATGAATTATCAAGTAGCATTTTCTACACTGTTATAAACAATGTAAAAAAATATCAACTTTATGAATACTACACAGCTTTTGTCACACAGAACTGAACTCTAAGGCTAGCAAGGAAACTCTTAAAAAATTATTCTGTCTGCTACAAAAAATATAACCCATAATCATAATATGTCATGTGTCTCATTCTGAGAGCTGAAAGAAATAACGTTTGGTACTTTTGCTGCTGGGGCTTTCAAAGGCTGGAGAAAGGCAGTATGTTACATAACAAAAGTCAGTGATGAGTACTACAGGAGAGATGCTTTCATGGATGAAGAAATAGAAAATACAATTATGTTATTTTGCATTGGATTCAAATGAAGAGTCATTATTGTCATCAACTGAATCAGCAGAGTAAGATCATGGGATCAGCATGGAAGCTACTTCTTTGGATACTGCTATTGAAGTTCCATGAGCAGCTTACTCTTCATCCTGTTTTCACTCTAAACACACATTTATTTCACTGGTGTGTATAGCAGGGTCCTGCATTTTGCTAGCAGTTATTTTGTTGAATGTGCTTCATGAAGTATTTCTGCCATGGCTCGGACTGCTGGAGTACATGTAAAATACCATTAAAAACAAAATCTGGAGATAGGCAATGTCAAATTGATTAGGCAAACATGTCACGGGGACGTGGCACATGTAGGTGCGGCTACCTGCAATGCAAGTGACTGTCATCCCCTGATGTGTAGCATAATGCATTCATCATGACAGTTACAAGGTATCTACTTGCTTTTTAATCTGTTGGTTCTTTGAATCAAGTGATTTTGTGTTGAGTGAAGGAAAAAAATTATTGTGCTGACTCTGAAGTCTTTTCTTTATTTATTTGAGGAGATTCAGATATTATGTTTCTTTGACAAAAGATAGATAAACACTGAAATATTTTATGAATTAGGAAAACTAAAGTTATTGTCAATAACCTTATTCTTCTTTGTAGCAGGCTAACTTGTAAGTTGTGATACCCACTTTCTCTTACAGACATATGCTTTCATCCATAGTAATTTGCTGGTGACAAAACATTTGCTAACTCATGTGGGGAGGTCTCCGGATGTGGAATCAAGTTTTTGAAACTATGTAAACAGTGGTGCAGCCATTCACCCAAGTGTGCAACTGAAAAAGTTAATGAGATTATTAAAATGATGCAGCAAAGGACTGTAAATAAAATAAATACATTATATGTAAATTGAAGGTGGGAGAGAGGCGGGAACAAGGAAAGGAAAGGAAAGGGATTACTGATGTCAGCTGCATTGGGACATTACATGGAAACAGTGGCAGCAAGCAAGTGAAAGTGTGTACCGGACCATTTCCTTTCCTCCCCTCCCCCTCCCCCCCCCCCCTACTCCCCCGCTTAAATTTATAAACAATGTATCACAGTAGCGGATTCTCTGTTCTTTCGGACATATCCAAAAGAGTAGACACCATGCATTCATATAAAATAAATACAATTAAGTGAATAAAGCTAATGATTAGACTAATTTTGATAAATATTTTAAAATTAAAATTTCTAAACTCCTTATGGGGTTTGAATCCATAACCTTTAGCTTGTTAGGAATGTATCTTAAGCCCTACACTTATGCCACTGGTCTGTAAAATCCTATTAATTTTAATACTATAGAACAGTGACTCCGCTTGGTCTACATCAACCCCGATGGGTTGACTCCAACCTGTGAGGGGTCTATGTCGTTGGAACAAAGAATTGATGGTGCATTAGGTGTAAACGGGAGCCAACAAGAGTGGATCCAATCTAGGCAGGTCACAGCCAAAATTCTGGATTCTTCTCACAGAGCTAAAGCTTGCTCCTGTGTGTATCATTGTTCATCTCACTGGCTAAGAGAAATGGTGAAGCAACTCTTATTTTCACTCTTCTGATGACACCTATAGCGATTGGATTGTTTGGCCATTGTGGCGAGTGGTGGAAGTGGGTAGATTGGGCCAAGATGCCAGTAGTCCACCAATCAGGGTGGGGTACAGTGGAACAGTGTGTGAGGTCCTTGTAGTCATTTGATGAGACATCATAGAAACAGCAATATTTAATAATTTATTTATTGCTCAGTATTACAATGGGTGTGTGGTTGTCCCAGGAAGCCAGCAATTGCAAGATATAAGCAGTACATGCTCAGTGAACGAGACAAAGTGGTCAGCACATGTTCTGTCACCATGTGCAGGTGGTGGCATCATGCATGCGAGGAAACACAGCATGACACATGCATCAGCTGCACTGCCCAGCCACAGTCAAGCAGCTCTAAACAAGGCTTACCATTTTGCACAGAATCAGATCATGAATGTCATGTAGAAGGTGCAGGTCACAACAGCACAGTATGCTCACATAAGCTGAAAAGGCAGCGAGGAGTTTGGCTGCACAGGTGATTGTGAAAGAATGGCTGCACAGGCCTGGGCTCAAGCTGTGGACCTCTGAGGTAGGAGGCTGGCAGCAGGTGGACTAGGCACTCCATGTGGCCTACCTGGTGGAAAGAGCTAAGTACCCAGCACTGGACTTGGCACCAACAGCAGGGCCACAGCCAGCAGTAGCAGAGTCTGAAGAGGGTGCGTGGTTGAGCTGTGCAGGCTCATAGACTCGTGGACCATGTAGGCCCCCCCTCAGGATTGGTGGTCAGCAGATTGCAATACCTCTGACTGTAAATGAGGAATAGGTATTTATAAGGGCCTGGCCCTGTTGTTGTTTAGCCTAAGTACTAATTTCCATCACATAAGTAACAACAGAAGTATGGCTCTAATGCAAAGTAATCAGGGTATCCAGACTTTGGTGTTTTTGTCCTTCTGCTGTGTTGATTTTATTTATTCTTCTGGCACCCATGCTTGCCAACAGTATGAGGCAACTGCTTTGATGGCTTGACAGCAGTGCTCACTGTATCAGCAGGTGGCCACTGGCATAACTCTGCTCAGCTTTCTGGTTTGGCCTGCTTCCCTGGCTTCTTGCATTAACTGAGGAAGCTGTTGTAATATCACTCAGAAGCACCAAGTAAATTATTTATAGCACAAGGTGCGTCCCTCCTTCAGATAATGTGGCTCATGGACTTTTGCTCTCAGTTACTCTGCAAAATCTCAGTTCACATTTACAAGCTGAAAAATATATGTAGCACAATATTTTTTCACTTATATTAGCTGAGCTTAAACCGGAATGTTCCTTGCCTGTATTCTTAATTATAACATCACTTTCTTGGCTCAGTCCACCAGACTGTCCTGCTTCACTACAGGAAACTGTTTCCACTGAACCATCACCTTTAAGCTAGCACAATAACATTATTAACTTCACTCATCTTGACAGATTTCTCAGAAAGCATTTCACAGTAAATAATCTTGCTCAACTCTTCCCTGTATTTCCACTTCTCTTCATTTATCAAATAATTTGCTATTTAATTCTTACTTAACTAATTCTTACTTATTACAGATTACCCAATCCACTGGGATTTGATGCATTGGGAGTTCTCGGGGATGGACAGGCTTTCACTTAAGGTAGATATAAGTTACACAATGCACAATTAGAATCACTGCAGTACTAGAAACAGAAATATTTGTAGCCATAATGGTCTGGCTCAACTCTGGTGTTTTTTATCATGATACTGCCCTACATGCTGGAACATCTGTTCCACCATGATCTGATAATTTTGGGAAGCTACAACCTCATCCAGGGATTCATTAATAAAGGTCAGGTTTGTGTTGGCAACACATCCATTCTCTTCTCTGGCCAATACAATGACAGATTTATTATAGTTGTCCCAGTGATGGAAGCCAGGAGATGGAACTTTGTGCACACTATATAACAGGTCATATCATTGACTAATATCCCACTATCCTATAACTCAGACCTTACGCTGTCCTTGTTTGCAGTGGTTCATATTACCACCTCTGTGTTAAACACAGAGCAAACATAGTGCAAGGCTACCCTCTGAAAATATGGTTGTGGTGTCAGCACTTCCCTCTGTTGCTGCAGTTTCAGATTCACCCAAAAATAACTGTTATTTAGGTGCTTGTGTGCCTGTCTGGACCATGAATTGTTGCTACATCTTCTGTAGTCAATCTAAGAACTGTCATGGAGGTAGCAATGTTGGAATTAATTGCCCATATACTGCATGACAATCCACCTTCTGCAATGTTGTCAGCTCCACCCTTGCATCACCCAAGCTGTCCATCAGACATAACATTAACCTGTACCACATCCAAATATCTATCAATCCTTCTTACAATCTTATTCATGTACTCTGTTAGCTATGGATTCAATTGTTGTGCTATTCTGGCATTATCCAGCACATTTCACTCCAAGTTTGCTAAACGCATGGTATGCCATTTCACATCACTCTTTTAGTACCTGCTACTCCCTGCACTTGTACCAGCATGCTATTTAATCCCCGAGTGTCATCAATATCAGCTATACCGAACACCATTTCAGCAAAGTTCTACCTGTATCTAATCATCCCCTCTTCTGTCATAACACTGTACATAGTGCTAAATCCATTACTTGATCCAACTGACCATTTAACCTGTTATAAGAGAGTTGCAAGCCTCAATATGCCTCCTGTATACCTCTCACTATTCCTTCCCTCTTGGCTTTGAGATGCAACCTGGCAAAAATTTCTTCCAATTGTATTTCATTCCTTATTTACCTTGTGGTATGGGTTAGCCTTTACATCCACTGGTGACCGGTTAACACAATGTCTTCTTTCCAGAAAACATCACTCACACTTCAAGTCATCATTCCTGCAGTCTCCCATGAAGGGGTGCAATATCATCACAATTATTGCACCATTCTGGATGGTTTTGGTGGTAATACCATCTGGGAGAAAGGAATTCACATCATTCTCCCTCCCCCTCTCACAAAACTGGGCTTACAAAATTCTTTACTATGGTAACAATATGTCACCACAGCAAACTCTCAGTCACTCATAAATTAAACACTTACTCCAAAATCACACAAACATTTAACAGTGTCACGAATAAATTACGAATAGGCGTATGTTAAGTTGTCTGTGAAGTTACGGTCCTGTGGCACAGCAGTAGGAGCCGCAGTTATGCGCATTAAAGTGCTTCGACAGATGGAAAGCCTCGACACAAGGTTAGTACATAACGGAAAGAGCCGGCACGGCGTAGCGCCTGATAACAGGAAACTTCCACTCAGAGCAGCTACATGACAGACCCGGGGATCGGAAGGCAGCCAGAGCGATGGAAGATTCCCCAAGCATCATAGTAACGTCACAGGAGACTATATAAATGGCAGCTTAACGGCCTGTCGAATTGTGAATTGTGGTTTATTAGTCTCATAACGTACATAATCTAAATCATTTGATTTAGGTACAGGAGACATGTCAAAATGTTGGTAAAGTTTTACCATATACATACAACACCTGATTTTTAACAAATGGTACCATAACAATAATACAATATAAAAATTCATATACAATAAAAAACTAACAATTAATTACAACAACTGATTTTAACAAATGGTATCATAATAATAATACAATTTTGTTACACATACAATAAAAGACTAACAATTAATTACCCCTTGCTCAAATTATCATGTCACCCTCTATGAATTCTTCTACTGAATAGTAGCATTTATCCCACAGAATCTGTTGTAGCCTTATTTTTAGACTCTCTGGCTTCATACTAAATATATTTTTGCCCATTAGCTTGTTATATATTGTCATCCCCATATACTGTGGAGTTCGTGCATATAATTTCAAATGGTGTGTGGGTAACATAAAATTATTTTTATTTCTTGTGTTGTACGTGTGGTTAAAATGACTTTCCTCAAATAATTTTTGTCTGCTGTGTACAAAGATTATAATTTCATAAATGTATATGGAGGGAACTGTTAGGATTTGCAGGTTCCGAAATAATGGGCGACAAGATTCTGTTTGTTGTGCACTACACATGTATCTTACAATTTTCTTTTGCAGTTTCAGTATTCGAGATACACTACTTGAATTTCCCAGAAAAATGATACCATACCTAATGACAGATTCAAAAAAACTACGATATGCTATTTTTCGTGTACTCATGTCAATAGAGTTTGCTAGTATTTGCATTGCAAATGCAAAGCTGCTTAGTTTATTTGATAGGAACTCAATATGTGTACTCCAGTTTAAGTTGTTGTCCACATTTAGTCCTAGGAATTTGACTGTGTTAACTTCTTCCATAGGATGATTGTGATGATGTATTTTAAGATCCACACATTTAAAATGTTTGGTTTTGAAATGTACCATATTAGTTTTTGCAATGTTCAGTTTCAAGCCATTTAACTGGAACCAGTTTTCTAGAGTACCCATTGTGCTCACAATGGAGCTCTGAATTTTTTCTGCATCATCTTCAATTAAAACAGAAGTGTCATCCACAAACAGAACTGGCAGGGAATTTATATTTATGGGCAAGTCATTTACATAGAATAGGAACAGGATTGGCCCCAAAATGGAGCCTTGTGGCACACCTTGTGATACTGTACTCCATTTAGAATAATAATTCACAGCATTTGATGTGACACTTACCCTTTGCTTTCTGTTGTGTAAGTATGATGTGAGCCATTTCAGAGCTTTATCCTTAATCCCATATTTGTTTAATTTGTAGATAAGCAAGTCATGGTTCACTGAGTCAAATGCTTTTGAAAGATCGCAGAAGATACCTGCGACTTTACTCCTCTGATCCAATGATTTGCATATCTTCTTAATAAAGTTACTTACTGCATCCAGTGTGTTTTTTCCTTGTTGGAATCCGAATTGGTTACTTACAATAATATCATTTTTTATGATAAAATTTTTGATCTGATTTGCAGCTACTTTCTCTAACACTTTTGACAGGACTGGGAGAATAGAAATAGGGTGATAGTTTCCCGTATCTTCCCTTGACCCTTCCTTGAACAGAGGTCTCACTTCGGCATATTTTAACACATCAGGAAAGCACCCCTGTTCAGAAGATTGGTTGATTATTTTAGCTAGCGGGGGTGCTCTTATGTCATATACTGCTTTAATCACTTTACTTGGTGTCCCATCCCACCCAGCAGAATTTTTAATATAACATTTTTCACATCCTTTATTGTGACTTTTTTAAAATCTGTGAGATACTCAGCTTCTTGTTCGAGTCCAAAGGGATTTACTTTACTCTGATATCCTGCTACATCAAATTCTGACTTTGCTACATTAACTTCTGACTTTGCTACATTTATGAAGAATTCATTTAAACACTCTGATATTTGAGCTGGGTTTACAACAACATTATCATCTACTTTAATCTTGGTTATTTCATTACTACTACTGACTTTAACACCTAACTCTGATTTGACAACAGACCACACTGCCTTTGTCTTACTATTGTGTTGTAAAATAAACTTATTGTTTGCCATTTGTTTTGCTGCCTTTACAACTTTTTTGAATATGGCTTTATAATGTTCCACATACACAGCAAAATGTCTGTTTTTGTTATATTTCAGTTCATTATGTAGTTGCCTCTTTCTGGCACTAGAAATTTTTATACCCTGAGTTATCCATTTAATCTTCCTAGTCGTTTTGTTACATTTGGCTTTAATTGGAAAAGTTTCATTAAATATTTCAAGAAAGCTACCAAGAAATTTGTTAAAGTTAGTACTACTTGAGATACAGCTGTCATGAGGCCATTCAACCTCTCTTAACTTATTGCTAAATATAGTTAGGTTTTTTTCATTGAAGTTCCTTTTCATGTGGCTTTTGTTACATGAAATTTCTTTATAGAGTTTTGGTAGTTCAATGAATAATGCGGAGTGGTCAGAGATTCCTAAATCCAAGCAAAATTTTTTAACATCTTCAAACACATAATTTGTTAAAATATTATCAATACAGGTCACTGATTGTGCATTTATTCTAGTGGGTTGCATGAAGTTTGCTTTGAAGCCAAAGTTTTTTATTAAGTCATTGGATTTGGACACATCATTGCTGTCAGCTATGATATTAATATTGAAATCAGCAGCTATTATAATATTTTTCCTTTTTTCTTTATTAAGATTTTCAAGAAGGCACTTAAATTTGAGCAGGAAAGCTTCAATTGTAGTTTTGTCTGGTACTCTGTAAATAGAAACTACTAAGACATTTAGGTCCCTTAACTCGATACAACAGCTTTCAAATATACATTCTTCATTCAAATGATTAAAATCGTTCCTTATTTCATATGTCATGTCAGAATGAGTCAATATGCAAGGACCTCCACGTGATTTCTCTCGTCTACAAAAACTGTTGGCTAATTCGAAATTTTCGAGTTTATTGAGAATTTTAATATTACCACATGTAAGCCAATGTCCATTGAGACAGATAACTTTAATATTTTTAAATTCTGAAAGAATAATTTGTAAGTCGTCAAGTTTAAGGTTTTTTGTTTGAAAAGTCGGCACTGAGACCATTTGTATTCAAGTGCATTATACATGGACACACTTTTTTATTTATGGGTTCAGGCATAGGCCTACTCTTTCTTGGTTACTGTTTCGGTCTCGCCGTTTTTGTTAGCAAACACTGTTTCCCATCCCCATCATTACTTACAAGTTTCCCTTATTATTCAGAATTTTACATGTATCAGCGAACATTTTACTGGGAATTCTGGATCCTAGCCTATTTAAATGAAGACTGTCTTTACCCAAGCATTTATTGTTTAAGAACTTGTTTGGATTTATAAACACAGCTTCTAGATTGTTACAGATTTCGTTTACATCACAGTTTATTCTGTCTATGTATAGATCACTAACGGATTGTATGTATACAATACCACTCACTACAATTCTAGATGTTTTGTAGAGATTACTGGCTGATCGAATTAAGTTTTTTGTTTCACTTACAATTTCCTCTTCAGTGTTGCTTCTAAGAGAATTTGTACCTACGTGAATGAAGACTCCTTTATAATTCTTCAAAGAAGCCTCTGCTGGACCATTCTGTGACCTATGTATGTTGCTGAAGTGTTGGTTCAACTGGTGAGTCTTGATTCCTGGGCGAACGTCTACTTTGCATTTTGGCACTACCACATTTTTGAGCAGAGAATCGCCAATAACAAGGAAGTCATTTGTTTTGTTTTGTTTTTCGTTACTCAGGCGCTTCGAATTCTTTTTACTGTGTTACACTTGTCCACTTATATTTGTTTTCGGTTTTTGGCACTTTCGTGTGGGTTTCTTCCGAAGGTGCAGCAGAATCGTCGTTTAAGCGAACAGATGTATCGTTCCGCCTGTTTTTGATATTTTCATCTATCGCCTCAACTGTTTTGCAAAAACATTTTTTCCCGCGCTTCAGATCATTATTTTCTTGCTTCTGCACTGATAATTCTGCTTTTAAAGTGTCAATGTCATTACGCAGCACTTTAATAATTTCTTCCTGTGAGCTAACTGTGGAAGCTAGTTTCGTGTTTTCGTCATGCTAACAGTCTAGGCATGACCAGTGAATATCGTCGCTAATAAATTTCAAGCAAATTTTTGCACACCTTTCATGCAGCCAAAAGTTGCACTTCACACACAGAATTCCTTTTTAACAACCCATTTCTGACACTTTCTACACGATGCACCATTTAACTTTTGCCTATTTACGAGCATTGTGTCACTGCACTTTTCAGTAGGCGCCATCTTGACTGAGTATTCCGCTAGTATTCTGCCTCCGACGTGGTCACTGCGCTACTCTGCCTCAGGGGCGGGACTTAGACTCTCGTGGCATCTAGTTGCACAGAGTAGTAGTTACACCTCCCACAGTTTAGTTCAGGTGTCAGTGCCTCGTAAGCTTGAGTAATGTTTACTCTAACTCTCTCTCTCTTCTTCATTAGAAGCTTATTCACGATCACATGGAGTTCCCCGGTTTAAAAGTTATTCCAGCTTTACAGATTCTGCTCCAGAGCTACGAGCTGGATGAGCCCACTCCGTCTCAGCCAGGTTAGTGTCTAGCTCCCTCTTCCTGATCCGCTCGCAGGAAACCAATCAGATGCAACATAAAAATTTGGTGCCAGGTGTGGGGTTTGGGCCCCTGTTTTGGGCACCTGTTTGGGCATCTGTTTACAAGATTTGGCATAGGTTTGCCAATCATTTAGTTATGGCCCATAAACTTGAGGAATAGGTGTGAAGCTTCTTATTTCGGATAAAGCTCAGCCCGAAGTTGAGATTGACTGACGGCTTAGAGAGAGAAATTAGTCGAGGCAGATGTTAGGAGGCAAGGCACACAGAAGAAGAAGACCGGACGGGCTAAGGAGGCCTGCCTATCAAGTGAATTCGACCAGGCTTCTGCATCACGGGTTTACTATGGGCGTGAGGGCACGCCATTCCATCCACTCCACCCACGGAAGAAGACGACATCTGAGGCCATCAGGTGGACAAGGTAGTCCATTAGTAGCAGCTATATCACCAAGAAGACAGACTTGTGGGTCCGCCGCAGCTGACAACGCACAGCAACAACAGAAGAAAATTTAAAGTGGAAGGTGAGACAAAGGTTTAATAATAACATCATGTCTAATGAACAAAATGTTTGTGATAGTCAAGCAAATCCATCCACACCTCCAAGGCAATATATTAACCTCAGTGAGGCTATCAAATTGCTGTTGCATCCTTTTCATGGAAATAAGGCAGAATTAAATGAATTTTTGGACAATTGTGACAGTGCTTTCAACTTGGTAGCACCAGAGCAGTATGACATTTTGTTGAAATTTGTAAAAGCACGTATAGTTGGGGCTGCTAGAAGCAAATTGTTAGTGTGAGATTTAACTGCTACTTGGCCTTCAGTCAGAGCTATCTTAGTAGAAAATTACACATACAAGAGAACACTAGACTATTATGTTTGCAAAATGTTCGCGAGCAGACAGGAACCATGGGAAAACATAGCACAATGGGGTTCGCGAATAGATGCACTTCAACACCAGTTCCGTGAGGCAATAAAAGAGGTGATGACGGAATCAGAGTTAGTGGGCAGCCTTGCGTCAGTGTTCAAACTAGGTCGTGCAGTATTCATACAAGGATTGTATGATGCCAATATTAAGACAATAGTAAGGGCTAGAGGTGAGTCAATAACTCTCTCTGAAGCAGTAGATATTGCATCAACAGAAGAAAGCACGATTGCGTCTTCATGAGAGAAACCAATGGAAAGGAGAACTCAGAAAATACACCCCTGGAAATGGAAAAAAGAACACATTGACACCGGTGTGTCAGACCCACCATACTTGCTCCGGACACTGCGAGAGGGCTGTACAAGCAATGATCATACGCACGGCACAGCGGACACAACAGGAACTGCGGTGTTGGCCGTCGAATGGCGATAGCTGCGCAGCATTTGTGCACCGCCGCCGTCAGTGTCAGCCAGTTTGCCGTGGCATACGGAGCTCCATCACAGTCTTTAACACTGGTAGCATGCCACGACAGCGTGGACGTGAACCGTATGTGCAGTTGACGGACTTTGAGCGAGGGCGTATAGTGGGCATGCGGGAGGCCGGGTGGACGTACCGCCAAATTGCTCAACACGTGGGGCGTGAGGTCTCCACAGTACATCGATGTTGTCGCCAGTGGTCGGCAGAAGGTGCACGTGCCCGTCGACCAGGGACCGGACCGCAGCGACGCACGGATGCACGCCAAGACCGTAGGATCCTACGCAGTGCCGTAGGGGACCGCACCGCCACTTCCCAGCAAATTAGGGACACTGTTGCTCCTGGGGTATCGGCGAGGACCATTCGCAACCGTCTCCATGAAGCTGGGCTATGGTCCCGCACACCGTTAGGCCGTCTTCCACTCACGCCCCAACATCGTGCAGCCCGCCTCCAGTGGTGTCGCGACAGGCATGAATGGAGGGACGAATGGAGACGTGTCGTCTTCAGCGATGAGAGTCGCTTCTGCCTTGGTGCCAATGATGGTCATATGCGTGTTTGGCGCCGTGCAGGTGAGTGCCACAATCAGGACTGCATACGACCGAGGCACACAGGGCCAACACCCGCCATCATGGTGTGGGGAGCGATCTCCTACACTGGCCGTACACCACTGGTGATCGTCGAGGGGACACTGAATAGTGCACGGTACATCCAAACCGTCATCGAACCCATCGTTCTACCATTCCTAGACCGGCAAGGGAACTTGCTGTTCCAACAGGACAATGCGCGTCCGCATGTATCCCGTGCCACCCAACGTGCTCTAAAAGGTTTAAGTCAACTACCCTGGCCAGCAAGATCTCCGGATCTGTCCCCCATTGAGCATGTTTGGGACTGGATGAAGCGTCGTCTCACGCGGTCTGCACGTCCAGCACGAACGCTGGTCCAACTGAGGCGCCAGGTGGAAATGGCATGGCAAGCCGTTCTACAGGACTACATCCAGCATCTCTACGATCGTCTCCATGGGAGAATAGCAGCCTGCATTGCTGCGAAAGGTGGATATACACTGTACTAGTGCCGACATTGTGTATGCTCTGTTGCCTGTGTCTATGTGCCTGTGGTTCTGTCAGTGTGATCATGTGATGTATCTGACCCCAGGAATGTGTCAATAAAGTTTCCCCTTCCTGGGACAATGAATTCACGGTGTTCTTATTTCAATTTCCAGGAGTGTAGAATCTCATAGAATTCAAAAGTGTTTCAATTGTGGAAAACTGGGGCACATAGCAAAGAAGTGTTCTGATAACAAGAGGATGCGCAGTGTTAGCATGGTACCAGTACAGATGAAACCGCGAAAAAGAACAAAAGGGCGACAAAGAAAGGTTTGCAGAAAAGCAGAAAGAAGGTAAGGTTTATGGGGAACATTATGACCCGATGACAAATATTGTGTGTTTTAAGTGTGATCAAAAAGGTCATTACACTCGAAACTGTAAGAATTGGCCCTTAATACGAAAGAAATATGGGGCACAGGGAAACTAAGAGGAGGCGCAATGAGGCAGTCGCATTGCGACCTATCTGGCAAGGTATATAAGGTAGATTGCACTAACAGAAATGAGTATATCATGGTAAGATGTGAAAAGAGCGTACAGAATCCCATGAGGCTTTTGATAGATAGTGGGGCACAAATAAGTCTGTTGAAAAAGAACAGTGTACGGGGATCAGAAAAGTGCGATCCTACTCAGAGTATTAGAATTAAAGGTAATAGTAAAGATGTTGTTAAAACAGAAGGTACCCTAGAAATTGAGTTACAGATTGAAGACGGAATTGTAGGACACCAATTCCATGTAATAGGGGCAGAAGTGGATCTGCCATTAGATGGACTTTTAGGCAGAGATTTTCTTGCAAAGCATAAGGCAATTATAGATTATGGTACATGAGATGTTATGATTTATGGGGAACGATTTAAGTTGCGAACGGCACAAGAGTCACGTCGAGTAGTTGTTGTTAAGAGAGCATTAGGAATCGCTACTAGAAACGTGAAGAGTACCGCGGGTGCTAGCGGGATAGAGACACTGCGAAATGTTTATCCGTTTATGGTCGGAACCGTGAAACGAGGTCAAGATGTGTCAAAGGAAGGAGTAAGTACTTCGGCAGTGGTAGGAGCCCCGCGTATGAGGAAAATGTTAGACAGAAGTCTATGGCGGTAAGAAAAGCCGCGTATGAGAAAAATGTTAGAAAGAAGTCTATGGCGGTAAGAGCTGGACATAAGAAAAACGTTAGTAAGAGGTTGATGAGTCCCACGAAGGAAAGGTGTAATCGTAGCTGCCTAGAAGGAGAAGATTTTGCAAAGGCAAGAAATGAAAATTGTAATGATTCAGTTTTGGTAAAAGCCGAGTTAGTAAAGGTAGAGCCTGGCAAAAGGTCTAGACGCAGTTATGCAGAGATATTGCAGAACACAGATTCAAAGATTGATTTAGCTGCAGTTGAAGCTGCGGTATTAGAAAACTGTTATGATAGTGAGCCTACCATGAGACGTGAAGAATGTACAATGAAACAAAAGTGTACGTTAATTGTAGGCCCTAGAGAAGAAAAGATAGTAAAAATACGAGTAAGTTTATTAGATGCACTGAAAGTGATCATTCCAAGACAAGAATTACAGGCAGGTTTAATTGTACCCAATGCATTAGTGGCTGTAAGGGAAGGTAAGTATATAAGAAGTGTCTTAAATACTAATGAAAAGAAAGTTGAGTTAGATGATCATGTATTGTTAGCCGAGGAGCTACCTCCGGTGGAAGAAGCGACGGTAAGACAAGTACAAGAAGTACATTCAGATAGGAAATCCAGAGCCAGTAAATTAAAAGAAGTACTGCGTGCAAATCACTTAAATAGTGAAGAGAAGAAAGCTATAATGGAGATATGTTTAGCTTACAATGATGTGTTCCAATTGCCAGGAGATAAGTTAACCTATACAGAGGCTGTTAAACATGAAATTCCACTAATTCCAGAAGCCAAGGGAAAGGTAGTTAACATGAGGCCTTATTGAATGCCACAGGCACAGAAAGAAGTATTGCAGGCTGAAACTGATAAGATGTTACAAGATGACATTGTAGTACCTAGTAATAGTGACTGGTGTTCACCTTTAACATTAGTGCCCAAAAAGATGGACGCCAGTGGAAAGTAAAAATGGCATGTAGTAGCAGACTACAGACAATTGGATGAATTAACGGTTAATAATGTATTTCCCTTACCAAAGATAGATGAAATTTTAGACGGATTGGGTAAAGCAAAGTATTTCTCCACTCTGGATCTAGCCAAGGGCTATTATCAAGTGCTATTAGATGAGTGACACCAAGAAAAGACTGCTTTTAGCACTCCCTATGGTCATTATGAGTATAAAAGAATGCCCATGGGACTGAAAATGGCTCCAAATACTTTTCAAAAGTTAATGAATATGGTCTTAATGGGACTTCAAGGTGAGAAGGTATTCATTTATTTGGACAATGTGATAATTTTCGGTTCGTCATTAGAAGAACATAATCGCAGGCTAGAAGAGGTTTTTGAGAGACTCAGATGGTATAATTTAAAATTGCAGATAGACAAATGCGAATTCCTGTGAAAAGAAGTTACATTTCTGGGACATGTACTTACAGTCGATGGACTGAAGCCAGACCCCTGTAAGGTTGAAGCTGTGCAACAGTATCCAAGGCCAGCAAACACAACTCGGTTGAAGGTATTCTTTGGATTAAGTGGCTATTATCGGCGATTTTTGGACAATTATAGTAAGACAGCAAAGCCATTGTACGAATTGTTGAAAAAGGGAACTATCTATATGTGGGAAAATGAGCAAGAAGAGGCGTTTCAACAGCTGAAAGAAAAACTGTTGAAACCCCCTATTTTACAATACCCTGATTTTAGTAAGGACTTTATTGTCACCACAGACACGAGTCAGACCTTGCTTGGAGCAGTGTTATCACAAGGTAAGTTAGGAAGTGATTTACCTGTTGCATATGCATCAAGAACTGCAAAGGTAATGGTGGAACAATGACTGCATGGACCTGGGCCCATGCTGCAGATCTCAGAGATAGAAGGCCAGTGGCAGTTAGTGTAGACCCTCCAGGTGGCCCACCAGTTGGACAACACTAAGTAAACAGCATCTGACTTGGCAACAGCAGCAGGGCCATAGCTAGCAATGGCAGAATAGAAAGAGGGTGACTGGTTGAGCCACGCACACTCTTTGACTGATATAGTTCTACACTCAGGACTGGTGGCCATCAGACTGCAATATCTCTGACTGGAAATACAGAATAGGTTTTTATGTGGGCCTGGCCCATCCTTGTTTTGCTAAAACCACAATTTTCACAACACAAGTCACAACAGAACCATGGCCCAGATTTTTTAAGTAATCAGGCCACCCAGACAATGGTGTCTTTACCTTTCTGCTGCATCAGTTTTATTTATGATTCTGTAGTTGAAGGCATAAAAAGATCACTGATGGCTCACAGCACTATTGCCAGCATTCAACTGTGGCGCATTAATGATTGCAGGCAAAAATAGTAGCTGTCTACAGAGCTGTGACAACACTGAGAGATGCTGAAGAGAGTTTTACAAAATTTTATGTTTTTGGTTGAGATAGGCCCATGAAGCTGTTGCACCATCCCACTGACTCAGATATAGCCCCTCTGCTTAGCCACAACAGGAAGTAACCACCTCGACACTTACAGCAGTAGTATTCACTGCATCAGCTGTCACATCTGCTCAGCCAGCTGATCTCATTTGCTTCCCTGGCTCCTTGTTTTAACCAAGGTAGGTGTCTTAATTTCACCCGGCCACACCAAGTATATTATTTTTGCCACATCATAACATTCAGTGACATTATCATTTTTTTTTGGCTGCACTTCGTAAAGTACTACCTCTACAACACAACATGGTACAACAATCATTTTGCAAAGGCTTCATATGCAAGGCTCTGTGTTATATTGCTGAGGTTGGCAGCAGCTAAACACAAAACATGACCCATCTGAAGTTGAGTTATTTCCACCAGCATCTGGCTGATCCAGAACACGGTACTCCCCATTCACTTCTTTGTGAACAGAATGTTGTTAGGTATCATACAAGTTAAAGTGAATCATTGTCATGTTGTTCGGGAGTGCTAGAAAAAAGTAAGTAAATTATTTTTTTTACCAAATTTCCTTTTTGTACTCCCTTTGATTGCTTAGAGACCCGATCAAGCTTAAGAGGGCTGATTTTTATTGCTATGTCTCACCATCTTTACCTAAATGCTCAATTTTTGTCCACAGATAACTAACGCTAAACATGGCTGAATCTAAAAAGAAATGTAGAAAGTACAGTGCTAATTACTTGAAGTTTGTCTTCATTCTGTCAGTGTCAGACAAATGATTACCTACATGCCTTTTATGCAACAAACGGGCGCTAAAGACTACACTGTTGAGCGCCCATAACACCATATCCATCCATCCATTTGCAACAAAGTGTTAGGTAGTGACCCTAGGAAACCATCCAAGCTGTAGAATCACCTGTTGAGGTATAACAGTGATGAATCAGGTACAAAGTACTGTCAAATGTTTAAATAAAAACTTCAAAGGAAGCCCACAGTGAACAGTATGTCCACTTTGACAAAGAGATGATGATGGTTTGTGGGGGGTCTTACAATATCTTGTTACTTATAACAAAAGTGGAAAAACCACACACTGTTAGAGGAAGAGCTGTTTTTGCTAGCCACTGAAGAGGTTTTAAAAACTGCTTTACACAAACCTGCTTATGATATGTTCAAAAGAATTACTTTGTGCACCAACAGAATCCAAAAACATATTGATGATATGAATTATGGTACTGAAAGCATTCAGTGTAATTATCTGCAAATGACCTGTTTCTCCATACAACTGGGCAAGTCAACTTAGCATTATTACTGACATATGTTTGTTTTGTACCAAGAAATCCATCAAAAATTGCTCTTGTAGGAAATGTGACAACAGACATTTAACATGAATCTATATTTAATGTTTTAAAAGATTTCACAGAAAAATCAACCCTTTTATCAAATGTAAGGGGCAGTCCAGTGAAAACAAGAAATACTATATAACAAGCATGGCATGGATGGTAATACACGTATGTGTGTGTACAGATGAGCCCTCTACTGGGAATCAGCAATTAACAGCATGGACGTTCACTGCTGTTAGAAGCATTCAAGGTGAGGTCAGTAAGTTGTGTATGCAACCAGCTTCAATTTCATGGCCAGGAAAGACAAGTAGTGAAGTGTGGCACAGCAATTGACTGTGGAAGGAGTGTCAGGAAGTGAAATTCATGCCTGAATGTCTGCTGTGTACAGCAAAAATAATATGTCATGTGCCTGCGTGTTTGGGCAGAACAAATGTTTCAATATCAGGTGTAAGGTGAAAGACAGCAGTCAGCCACAACAGGCTCATCATGTCATTAACCCTTATGTCATTGCTTTGGTGGATGCTACCATCAGAAATGTCTGGCAGCGGATGATGGAAGACATTCAGCTCATGTTGGGCATCATTCACAGTACCGTTCTTGCTATCATGACAGCATCTGAAATTCTGTTAAGTCCTTGCACAGTGGGTCTCCACAGCCAGACGGAGGAGCAGAAATTGAACAGAATGCCAATGTCACTGCGGCACCTGGAACAGTATCACAGTGAAGAATATAATGTCCTGTCCCATGCAAAATGTGGTGTCATCATTTTGAGCCAGACAGCAAGTGTCATGCCAACAGTGGAAACACAGGGATCCACCCCCATCAAAAAATCCAGTCATGCACACCAGCCATGGTAAAGTTACAGTGACCAGGGCTGCTGCTCATCGACTTTCTGGAACACAGTGCCACAATTGACAAACAGCAGTAATAATTGAAGTACACCATCCAGTCCAAATGCCCAGAAATGCTAATAGACGGCATCATTCTGCTGCATGTTGTCAAGATTGTTGTGACTATGCTGCACATGATTTCCATATTTTTGGAGCCCTGACAAAAAACATTCGTGGCTGTCAATAAACTTCAGACAAAAAGGTGCCTACCTGGGTCAAATGCAACATTTTTTCCCTGAAGGCATTGACCTCCTTTTGTCACTAGTGGGATAAATCTATTAACAGTTATCACAATTACTTTTGAAATAATAAACAGTTTACTTACTTTTTCCCCATTTGCATCATATTCATTAGACTACCCTTATACATCATCATCATCAGAAGCAGCAGCAGCAGGTGGAGAATCTGCCATGTTTGGTTGTTTTTAAAGACAATGTGCCCATGGTGTTTGCAATACATTGTGTCATCCACTGATAACATTTAGTTGCTCAAAATCAGAGTAATAGGTTGATGCAATCTGCTTAATTCATCATTAACACAGTAAACAAAATTGAATGATGTTAAAGTCTCAGTTATTTGAAGTGTTATGTGAAGAAAACTATCAATTACTCCTTCCCACTGAAGTATGCTTGCTGTCAGAAGGCTTATGTCTGACAAAATTTCTCACTTTTTGTGACTGTTTTTACAGAGGAAATAGACACACAACATGTTAGTTCATGCACTTAAGTACTGGAGTCCACATTGATATGAAAATGGCATATACAGTAGTAACCGCTAATCCAGTATCTTTTGGGATCTTGATGATGCCGGACTATCAAAAGTGCCAGATTACTAAATGTCACTTAAAAATAGTAGCATATGGAGTGTGAGATGCAGGGTAAACAATGGGCAACAGACATTTGATTGTTTATTGCACAGTCTCTGCTTCCATTAAAGTAATAAAAAATGTATAATACTATATAAAACAACATTTTAGAGAACAAATGAAAAAACTTTACTGCATATATCCAGTGAAATAATTTTAAGATTTTATGTTAAGTTCAGAACAGCACAGTATTATATTGTAGTACATTACTGGGTATGTTTTATGCTGCAGTACTTCTATATTTTATTCACTTGAAATAACACCTAATGTTTAATTTTTTTGGTGTGATTTTTTTTTCAAAGACTCATTATGTACAGTACACAAATTTACAAGTTCTGCAGTGATGTATGATTTGCTGCTCTCAGTAAAGCTTATAAATGTATCAATAGCTACAGCCACTTTATTCCAGGTACATGGAGGTGTTGAGTTTGTTACATCAGCCCTTCTTCACTGGATTCAATATCTGGTGGTTAAAGTTCTTGTCCTGGCCCTATCAGACTTTCTATTATCAGTGCATGTGGCATTTCTTTGACTACAGGTTCTTTATTTTCACTGTGTATCCAGTCCAAAGCTTCATCTTGTGGCAAATTCCTCACTCACTTTGAGCAACATCTAACAGTTTAACAACATCACTTTCAGTTGGAATAGTGGAGTCTGTTTCTTCTTCATAGGCTTCTGGCCAGTGTTTCACCAAGATGACCAAAGAGTAGCAAGCTTAAGTTTATTCTATGCCAAAGCAGCTCTAAAAATAGCATATTTAATGTTAAACATTTTTTTTTAAATCTACCACTGAACAGTCAGAATTTATAAGCTCTTGAATAAAAGAAGCTCTGTAAAAACACATGAAATTTTGAATTACTCCCTGATCAATTGGCTGAGTCAGGGGAGTAATGTTTGCTGGAAGATAAGTAACAAATATATTCCATGAAATCAATTCAGACACTAGATGCCAAAGGAACTGAACTGGCAGACTTGAGAAACAGAGCTAAATTATCCGGAGAAAGTCTACTAACAAAGTTTCAAGAACCAGCGTTAGATGATGATTCAAGGAATATACTATAGCACCCTATGTGTCGCCTATTCAGGGATCATGAGGACAAGATTAGAATAATTACAGCATGCACAGAGGCATTCAAACAATCATTCTTCCCAAGCTCCACGTTGTTGTTGTTGTCGTCTTCAGTCCCGAGACTGGTTTGATGCAGCTCTCCATGCTACTCTATCCTGTGCAAGCTTCTTCATCTCCCAGTACTTACTGCAACGTACACCCTTCTGAATCTGCTTAGTGTATTCATCTCTTGGTCTCCCTCTACGATTTTTACCCTCCATGCTGCCCTCCAATGCTAAATTGGTGATCCCTTGATGCCTCAGAACATGTCCTACCAACCGGTCCCTTCTTCTTGTCAAGTTGTGCCACAAACTCCTCTTCTCCCCAATTCTATTCAATACCTCCTCATTAGTTATGTGATCTACCCATCTAATCTTCAGCATTATTCTGTAGCACCACATTTCGAAAGGTTCTATTCTCTTCTTGTCCAAACTACTTATCGTCCATGTTTCACTTCCATACATGGCTACACTCCATACAAATATTTTCAGAAACGACTTCCTGACACTTAAATCTATACTCGATGTTAACAAATTTCTCTTCTTCAGAAACGCTTTCCTTGCCATTTCCAGTCTACATTTTATATCCTCTCTACTTCGACCATCATCAGTTATTTTGCTCCCCAAATAGCAAAACTCCTTTACTACTTTAAGTGTCTCATTTCCTAATCTAATTCCCTCAGCATCACCCGACTTAATTCGACTACATTCCATTATCCTTGTTTTGCTTTTGTTGATGTTCATCTTATATCCTCCTTTCAAGACACTGTCCATTCCATTCAACTGCTCTTCCAAGTCCTTTGCTGTGTCTGACAGAATTACAATGTCATCGGCGAACCTCAAAGTTTTTATTTCTTCTCCATGGATTTTAATACCTACTCCGAATTTTTCTTTTGTTTCCTTTACTGTTTGCTCAATATACAGATTAAATAACATCGGGGAGAGGCTACAACCCTGTCTCACTGCCATCCCAATCGCTGCTTCCCTTTCATGCCCCTCGACTCTTATAACTGCCATTTGGTTTCTGTACAAATTGTAAATAGCCTTTCGCTCCCTGTATTTGACCCCTGCCACCTTTAGAATTTGAAAGAGAGTATTCCAGTCAACATTGTCAAAAGCCTTCTCTAAGTCCACAATGTAGGTTTGCCTTTCATTAATCTATTTTCTAAGATAAGCCGTAGGGTCAGTATTGCCTCACGTGTTCCAACATTTCTGCGGATTCCAAACTGATCTTCACCGAGGTCGGCTTCTACCAGTTTTTCCGTTCACCTGTAAAGAATTCGCATTAGTATTTTGCAGCTGTGACTTATTAAACTGATAGTTCGGTAATTTTCACATCCGTCAACACCTGCTTTCTTTGGGATTGGAATTATTATATTCTTCTTGAAGTCTGAGGGTATTTCGCCTGTCTCATACATCTTGTTCACCAGATGGTAGAGTTTTGTCAGGACTGGCTCTCCCAAGGCCGTCAGTAGTTCCAATGGAATGTTGTCTACTTCTGGGGCCTTGTTTTGACTCAGGTCTTTCAGTGCTCTGTCAAACTCTTCACACAGTATCGTATCTCCCATTTCATTTTCATCTACATCCTCTTCCATTTCCATAACATTGTCCTCAAGTACATCGCCCTTGCAGAGGCTCTCTATATACTCCTTCCACCTTTCTGCTTTCCCTTCTTTGCTCAGAACTGTGTTTCCATCTGAGCTCTTGATATTCATGCAAGTGGCTCTCTTTTCTCCAAAGGTCTCTTTAATTTACCTGTAGGCAGTATCTATCTTACCCCTAGTGAGATAAGCCTCTACATCCTTACATTTGTCCTCTAGCCATCCCTGCTTAGCCATTTTGCACTTCCTGTCGATCTCATTTTTGAGACGTTTGTATTCCTTTTTGCCTGCTTCATTTACTGTGTTTTTATATTTTCTCCTTTCATCAATTAAATTCAATATTTCTTCTGTTACCCAAGGATTTCTACTAGCCCTCATCTTTTTACCTACTTGATCCTCTGCTGCCTTTACTACTTCATCCCTCAGGGCTACCCATTCTTCTTCTACTGTATTTCTTTCCCACATTTCTGTCAATTGTTCCCTTATGCTCTCCCTGAAACTCTGTACCGCCTCTGGTTTAGTCAGTTTATCCAGGTTCCATCTCCTTAAATTCCCACCTTTTTGCAGTTTCTTCAGTTTTAATCTACAGTTCATAACCAATAGATTGTGGTCAGAGTCCACATCTGCCCCTGGAAATGTCTTACAATTTAAAACCTGGTTCCTAAATCCCTGTCTTACCATTATATAATCTATCTGATACCTTCTAGTATCTCCATATGTGTAGCTCCATATGTGAATGGAATGGGAAGAAACCGTAATAACTGGTAAAATGGGACGTATCCCCTGCCATGCACCTCACAGAGGTTTTCAGAGCATAGATGTTGATGTAGAGAGTGGGCTGTACAGTTATCTAACAACAATACAACTCTGCTCCATTCAGGCAAACTACATTTTTTATTTTTAAATTGTCCCTCACAGAAGATACAAAATTATGGAAAAACCAGTCCTTAAACAACTCTGTCATCCCTGCATTGGAATGAGCTCCATAAACTACAGAAAAATTTAAAATACCTTTAATAGCTCTTGGCTTTTTGTACTTGCCAATAACATAATGAGTCAAACTGTGGTCACCTAAAACATTGGAACACAAGAAAACTAACAACCAACCCTTGTTTTTTTTTTTTTTTTTTGTTTTTTTTTCTTTTTTTTTCTTGTTTTTTTTTTTTGTGCACTTTTCATGTTTACCTGTCAAAATTTGAACTAGGCAAACATTGCCAAAGAAGGCCCATTTCATCAGCACAGTCTTGATTTGGCACCTTTTTCCCTAATAATAGGGCCAGTTACACGTTTTCCTTCAGATCTTTTGGTGCAGAACCACTTGCACAAAACTTCATACAACTGAACTAGTTTGGGCTTTTCCAAAGTTTTTCATGATTCAATGTCTTTCACTGCAACTGGCTGCATGGAAAACTTCTGAAGTTAACCTTTATTTTCTTTAATATTGTAGATTGTTGAAGAATCAATTTTGTATTCTTCCGTAATCCCATTGTACTCTCACTTTTCTCAATCTGATTAATATGTGAAGCTTTTGTTGTAGTGTAAGCATAACATGTTTACAGTTCACTTTTACGTTGTTTTGAGATGTGCAGTTGAAATAACATTCCCACAATATGCAGCACTACTGTAATTTTGATAGAAAACAGTACTAATCATTATTACACTTTAAAACACTACATTTTAATCACCATAGACAATTGGCACATGAAGCGATGTCGGGTTATTGAAGGCGCAGGCTTTTGGATGCCAGATTAATGGGCTTTTACTGTAGTGGGCTCAATGGTTTTCAGCTTGCAGCAGTAACACTTTTTAGAGGAGATAGAAAAAGTGTGAAAAAATGCTATCATTATGTGGTTCAGAACAGGAATTTCATACTCTCTGTGAGGAATTCAAGGAAGAGGAATCAACAGTTTATAAATATCTTTTTCATTTATTACATCACATTGTGTCCAAAATCACAAAATGGGACACAGTTTTATGAGCTGCCATCACACCATGAATAAAAATGATGTTTCTTTAACATAAGTTTTGATACCAGTTCTGTACAAATTTTTGAGTAATAGTCATATCTTACTCAATTTCTTTCCCTTCAGGATTATAGGTTTCCTTTATACCTTCTTATATTTAGCTTTTGATTGTTCAATTGTTTAACCTGTACTGGGTGGTGGTGGTTAGTGTTTAACGTCCCGTGGACAACGAGGTCATTAGAGACGGAGCGCAAGCTCGGGTTAGGGAAGGATTGGGAAGGAAATCGGCCGTGCCCTTTCAAAGGAACCATCCCGGCATTTGCCTGAAACGATTTAGGGAAATCATGGAAAACCTAAATCAGGATGGCCGGAGACGGGATTGAACCGTCGTCCTCCCGAATGCGAGTCCAGTGTGCTAACCTGTACTGGGAATAACTAGTGAAACCACATACATATTGATATCTCTTGCTTGCAACACCTGTTCCACACAAAATGCAAAGAGCAACTGAAAAAGACTGCAACTGTGTAGTAGACATAATCAGTTGCCTTCAAGCTTTCATCAAAGTTTGTATTTGGCTGTTAAATATTCACATGCCTTACCTGCACTGAGAAAAACAAGGGAAACCACATAAATATTGATCTCAGATGCTTGCAACAAATGTTTCACACACAACACAAAGGGCAAGTGAGTGAGATTAGCACACTGTTATTACATTCTACCAATGAACGTGGTTGTTATATTATGCACATAGAATCGTTTCTTGATTCAAAATCCTGTCAAAATGAGCTCAAAATGTTTGTGTTTAAAAATATTAATTACTTCATCTTTCAGTCTCTCTTTCACAATAAACTGAAACTGATAATGCATTATGTGGTGCTGGAGGTATATAAAGTAACACAAGTATGTCTCACACTGTCTTCAGTTCACAAATAAAAGTTATTATTATCAATGATCTGAAAACTGTGAGCAGTAAGCAATTTTATGTACAGTAATCCACCCAACTGTACATCAAAACAATGGAGTATAGGTGATGCTATATTTCAAAACTGTCTAGTTTTCCCAAACATTTGCAAGTTCAACATTATGTAACACACTTAAACAAACAACTGCAATACATTACTTGATATATAATTCACAAAAAAGTATTATGTCACTGCCACAGGGTCAGAAGGTGTTAGTCCACAAAGCATTACAAATGCTTGACAATGTACAAATAAACTGTACAGTCTGATTCTACCCAGTACTTTTTTCACTTCAAATTGCAGTTAGTTTCACTGAAAAATAATATATATCACCTTTAAGTGCTACCGAAAATCCTATGTAGGCATGTAACAATTACATCAGAAATGTAAAAAAGAAAAAGGTTTTACATGTTTATGAATCAGAGCTCCCATTTGAGGTCACTTCTTATTTAAAAAAAAATACATTATGATGATTAAGAGTTGGATCCTGATATGTAATTTATAGGATCTGCCTCTTCATTTTCTAGCCTACTGACTTGCTTTATATACTTCATTCCTGATAATTCCCCATCCATGTGGTGCCAGGGTTCTCACTATATCTACCAAGTTCATGAAAAACAATGTAATTGGGCACTGTGTTCCCTAATGCAACAGTTCTTTAACTAAGCCAGAAGAGTTCGATATTGAGACCCTCTTTCACTTACGGACTGAGCCACTTGGAGTTGTTAAGTCTTCTACTTTGAAGCTAATGGTGGCAGGCAATGATGCCTTTGATTGTTCATTGCCTTCTACACACTATTTCCTTGTCTGTAGTTAGTGAGGGAGCACTTGTTATTGTCTCCCTTTTTCAGAAACACAGCCTTAGTCAGCTCTCGATGTTTCCACACTTCCACTGCCATTATTGGTTAATATCTGTCCACTTTTTGTTGATTATCTTCCTGTATTGGTCCCTGAGAGAGACTCACCTAGATCTCCATTCATGACCTGAAATAAAAGCAAGTCATTGCAATTTGATTTACAGATGGAACCCATCAATAAACTTAACATAGTTATTGAACTGTGACTAGTGTACATTATGAGTAATGACAGAATCACTGATGATTTGAACCGATTGAAAAAGTATGCTCTTTGTTCACTAAAGGGGAGAAAGACAATTTACCCTTATAAGCTTCTTAAAATTGTGCTATAGTATTGGAAAATATGTCTGCCTCCATAGCTGAGCAGCCTGCACAGCTGATTGCCATGCAGATGATCTGGGTTCCATTCCGAGTACTGCCAGGAATTATTCCTTGGTGAGAGGATTCGTATAGGCTGCACTCAGCCTTGTGAGGCCAAATGATGGGCTACTCAACTGATTAGTGATGGTTCAAAGGTCAAGAAACCCGACAACAACAAGGAGAGCACGGTGCTGACCAAATGTCCCTCCATAGCACATCCAATAACTCCACTGGCAGAAAATGACATGGCAGTCATTTGCACTCACTGGACTCTCCAGGATCTGAACACAGAACTTTCTTTTTAGCAAAATTCAATATACAGAAAATAAAACATGTTTGAAATTCACTGCATTTACTAAATACATTTTGTAAGATGCAGTGTTTATAAATGGCATGTCTTAACACCACTTCTTAAAATTTGGAGGTACCTTGTGGCTAGTGATTCACTGCAAACTGCTTTGTTTCTGCCCTGGTCACTCTGCAATGGACAGTATCATGGAGGATGACTCAGGTAATGCCCTCACCAACTGAGGAGGGCTCAAAGTGAGTTTCAGAAGACTTCTAGCAGATGCGGAGCTTTCCAGACTACTTGAGTACCACTGATGGTAAACATGCAAACTATGACTCCACCAGTCAGTGGCTCACAATTCTACAAACAGAATTTTTTGATTATGCTGTTTGATTTTATTGTCATACAATACAAATTCTTTGCTGTGGGCACTAGACTGTATGAGAAAACCAGTGATGTGCATGTCTTACTTTATGCTCAAACTCCACATTATATGGGTGTGAAATTTATAACAAAGTGAAAGGAAGAGAATTACTCAGCATAAATTTAAAAACACTGAAAAATACCTTATATGAGAAACTAGTGCAGAAATGTTACAATCCAGTAGAAGAATTCATGAATGCCAACCTGAAAATTTGAGCAGGAGAGAGCAAGTACTTGGGACTGTTAATTTTTAAAAGTTTGTTACTTTCTAAGAAAAACTATTAATTTGTTAACTAATTAATTATCCAGTACGACATATTATATTACTGATATTATCAGGAAAACTGTAAACCAGTTTTCATGTTTTAATGGTTCAAATGGCTCTGAGCACTATGGGACTCAACTTCTGAGGTCATTAGTCCCCTATAACTTAGAACTAGTTAAACCTAACTAACCTAAGAACATCACACACATCCATGCCCGAGGCAGGATTCGAACCTGCGACCACAGCAGTCTCGCGGTTCCAGACTGCAGCGCCTAGAACCGCACGGCCACTTCGGCCAGCTTTCATGTTTTAACAAGTCTCCTGTACATTAAGTCAATGACTTGAAATTGTATGTTACAAGACAATAAACTTCTCTTCTTCTTTTCTATTCTGCATATTTTAAACCTGCTACAGCACTGGGAGCAAATATGTTGAATGTCCCTAAGAAGAAGAATCTGCCAGGTACTAACATGTACATCATGCAATTGTAGGCTTTTCCTCTTAGAACATATCTATTTTGCCTATTTCCAAAACTGCAAAACACTCACAACACTGAAAAATGGCTCAAAATGACTCTAAGTACTATGGGATTTAACATCTGATGTCATCAGTCCCCTAGACTTAGAACTACTTAAACCTAACTAACCTAAAGACATCACACACATCCGTGCCCAAGGCAGGATTCGAACCTGCGACCCCAGCAGCCGCATGTTTCCAGACTGAAGCACCTAGAACCGCTCGGCCACAGCAGCCGGCCACAACACTGAAAATCAAATTTTCAGTGTTAAGCTATCCAGGGTCAGAAGAGTTATGGAAGATGCTTTTGGACAAATGGCACAAAAATTTAGAATATTCTTCTTAAGAATACATGCTGTCCTAGAAAATGCAGACAGAATTATAGTGACTATATTTATGGTGAATAATTACATATAGGACCACACTGGGTCTGACCAACCAGATGATGCAATAGACAAACTGGGGAAGATTAACAACCTTAATAGGCAAGATGGTTGCACTATAAACACAACATTCCTCACCAGAATAATGTAGGACTTTTTCAATAGTCCATATGGAGTGTTTCCACGGGAGCATCCATGTGACACTACTCAATGATTCATATCGGTCAACATATATCTGTAAATTATTGCTTTAAATAAATTTAAAACAAAGGTACTTTGCTTTCTCTTACTTGACGCACCAACCACCTCTCTTATTTTGTTCTACCTGTTTCTTTCCTAAGAGCATCTGAATATCTATTATCACTCATATCATACAATTCAGACTCTTCTCTTAATAGTTCAATTGAAATTTCACCTTTCACTATTAAAAGTAGAAAAAGAAACAACAAATAGTGAAAAGAAGCAATAACTGAATAACAAATAATGAATAACAAAACAAGAACAATAACTAATAGCAAACACAAGAAACATGACCTAACAAAAGCACAATGAAATGAAGTGTGGAGCATAGATTGTGATGAGACTCTGGCTTTGTATCAGAAGGAAATGACTCTGGCGGTCATGTGATCAACAAAAGATTATTACCGTCAGTGTCAAAACTTTATTTCTGAGAAACCTTGACGGTAATATCCTGTTCCGTTCTGTGTCATTGATGGCCTGTGAGCCTATGTGAATGCAGACAGTTGAAATTCATTGTGACATGACATTCTGTTCTGTCAAGTATGACTTGCCCTTAAAGGAAGAAGGGAACTGAAGAGGAATGGATATAGTCTATACTGGGATGATTGAAAGAGGAGGTCTAGGGAATTAGTGACAGGATGGTGAAGGTCGTAGTGTACATGAATGTGAAAGAAAGGATATGGACAGTCTGCAATAGTATGCAGTACAAGTTGGATCTTCTGCTAAAGAGGAGGAGGCATTCGAAATGGAGATGGAGGCACAGCTGATTGGTGGAAGATTATAATAATGAGAAACTTAAATGCACAAGTACGCATGGTAAGAGAAGGGTATGAGGAATAATAGGGAGTGGAAAGAGACTTGTGTCCTTGAAGTATTTCGCGATGGCATACATGAATAAAACACTCTCGGTTTTCAAGCCACGTCAATTTGAATAAAATCCTCGAGCTTTTGATGACCATCTCCGCCATCATCGTCAGGAGTTCACTGACTGCTGGGGCTGTTACAGTTTCTCACTTATATAGGCATGATGGCATCAGCAGCAGCCAATCAGATAGACTCTATGTGGCATGTGCGCGTAAGTTGACCCAGGCAGCTAGCGGAGCTATTGCCCGTGGCAGCACCGGTGACGTCAGGTGGCACCAGGGGCAGGAACTATGTTTGAAACTTCTGCTCCCGCATCGCGCATCTGCCTTTGCTTTCTTTCGATGTCCAGCACCCGCCCCCATGCCCTGCTGAATGTGTACCCCTGGTCTCTTTTGAAATTGTTGTTATTTAAACGAATCTCAGCCGCTTCCTTTATAACAGAGTCCCAATATGTAGATGCATGAGTCAACACTTTTGTATTTTCAAACTGTATTTTATGTCCGTTTTCTAGGCAATACTCCGCTATGGCTGACTTGTCAAGCTCCCTTTTTTTTATATGGCGCTTGTGCTCAGTACAACGCTCTTCAACCGTGCGAATTGTTTGTCCGATATACATGCTGCCACATTCATTATTCATGGAAGGAGACGTCATGAAACTTGTTAGACTTCTGTAAAATAAATGGACTAGCAGTCAGGGACAAGTGCACCCATACTCAGGGTAGCTTGCAGGGAATGGAAAAAATATAGTATGTGAAGGTGCTACATACAAGTCACCATTCATCTTCCAAAATATTAAAAATACTCCATAGCCATCTCCCTACAAGCTACTGTATGGACGCCTTTGATTGGAGGCACATGGTTACAAAGAATAAGCCACAGGAAAATGTGCTACATCCATGATCTGCTGAGTAACTCTGTGGCAGACTACATAATTTGTGACAAAGAGAACAGTCACAGATGCCATAATACCTTCTATGGCCCTAGATAGCATTCACTGTCTACCCATAGAGATGCTTAAATGGATTTTAAAGAAGAAAGGGGACAGAAAGACAGGAAAGGAGGATAGGATTGTGTTGAATACAGATAAATGTGAAGAACAATTTCAAAATAGTAAAGTGCAATTTACCAAGAGATGAATTTCAGTCAGTAGAGGAGAAATGGGGAATGTTAAAAAAAAAGAAAGAAAGACAGAAAAAGAAACAAAAAATAGCACATTAGTCTTGCCACAATTCTTTATTAACATTAAAGAATCTTACAAATTTTCATTTTAAAAAGATTTTAAACTAAAATGCAGTGTACATGAGAAACTGAGCAATGACTTTAAATAAAATGTGTCAAATACATCATGAACAAGAAATGACATAAAATGTGAACAAAACTGAAATGACACCTACCCAACAAATACAGATATATTATCTCATCGTCACTATTGTGAAGCGTAAGTGCAAACTGATAGGAATGCACTGCCGATGGCATAAGGAAAGTGGTTCTGCCAGGTGGTGCTCACATCTACATCTACAGCTACATCTACATCTTCCTCTGATAATCCCACCTTTGCAATAATTCTCTACTACTCCACTCTTGAACAGCACATGGAGAAAACAAACACCTATATCTTCCCGAGCAAGCTCTGATTTTCCTTATTTTATTACGATGATTGTCTCTCCCTATGTAGGTTGGTATCAACAAAATATTTTTGCATTCGGAGGAGAAAGTTGGTGATTGAAATTTCGTGAGAAGGTTCTGCCGCAATGATAAATGTCTTTGTTTTAATGATGTCCACCCCAAATTCTGCATGACATCCGTGACACTCTCTCCCCTATTTCTTGAGAGTATAATATGTGCTGCCCTTCTCTGAATGTCCATGGCCATTCTACTAAGCAGCAAATACATATCTTTACATTAAAAAATTATTTAAGTTTGCTAATCTGTGTACATTTAACATATAAACTACATTCCACATCTTAGTTCCAGTTCTGTGTTTAAAGTACAGAAGACATTGCTTGAGGCCGACATTTGTTATACGATTTGTGTGTGCACATTCCAAAATAGATGGTGCTTGCATACAATGATGCCTGCACTTGTACTGAATATACAAAATCACAGAAGTTGAGGAAATTACAAGCATACATATTTACAATATTTTTGCAACATTTGTAGTCTAAATTTAGTGTACAAAGATGTACATGATAGAAGAAGGAAAATGAAAAGAATGGGTGAGACATACAGCTGTACCTAAGGCCAGAATTAATCAGTGTTGTCTAACAAGAAGGAAAGAAGGATATTTGAGTTCTGATACACTGCAGATCGGTAGTTCACAAAAGAGCTGTACCATCCAGTGCCACATTTTCACTGATTTTTAAGAACCATGAATATACAGCTGATGTGAAGAGCAAAGCGTAAACACACATCTCATTTAAATTTGTGCTACACAATAGAAAGTCCGCAGCTCGTGGTCGTGCGGTAGCGTTCCCGCTTCCCACGCCCGGGTTCGATTCCCGGCAGGGTCAGGGATTTTCTCTGCCTCGTGATGACTGGGTGTTGTGTGATGTCCTTAGGTTAGTTAGGTTTAAGTAGTTCTAAGTTCTAGGGGACTGATGACCATAGATGTTAAGTCCCATAGTGCTCAGAGCCATTTGAACCATTTGAACACAATAGAAAAACAGAGCTGTCTGCAGACACTTGGTTACACTTCACATAAAATAAACTCCAGAAACATATTAGATTGAAAATGAAGTTAACAACAGGGGTGAGGTAAATCATGCATGAAATACTGAAGGAGCACTACAGAACTTTTGTTGACATGAGAATGAGAAAAAAACTGAAAATATAACCTTACAGACAAAAGAAAACTGATTAGTAATAAGGAGATGAAGGGGGGTTGAATGGTGGCAGTAGCAAGATAAAAGTAAGCAGTAATCAGCCTCAAGCTTGCTGAGGTTTTAAAGTACATCAGCACTGGGTACATATTTTGCTGATTATCCCCGCTCTTTAAATCTATAGTGTTTGCTGTCTACAACAACTGAAAAGTGGTTCAGCTGGCACCCAGTCTTCGAGCTCATTTGTGGACTAACGTCAACCATATGCTCCCTGTAGTTATTAGGTTACAAAGCCAAGAATTTAATGCTGTTTTAAATCATTTATAAAAATAATTTGTTTGTATCTTTGACAAGTAAAGGCACAGATGTTAGTTTAAGAAAAGCTCTAAAGCTGGTGGCTAAGATAGCTGGTACGTATACAAGGTGTTCCATTAAAGTACTGTAATATCTGGCCACAAGATTAAAATGCAAGACATGAGAGAAGCAAAGCTGCACAAAGATGGAGAATTTAACAAGGTGTAAACAAAGCAAATGGAATCTTCAGTAATTAATTAAGATGTGAACAAGCTGCTTGCTGCATCACCCCTCTATGGGAGTAATATATATAAGAAGAAACAGGAGCTTCACACATTCTGCGAAAATATTACAGAAAGGAAACACTGGAAAATCCAGGATGGAATGTAACAATATTATGAAAAGGGAAATTGCTACTCACCATATAGTGGAGATGCTGAGTTGCAGATAGGCACAACAAAAAGACGAATCCCCTCTGCGAGCAGCAGCACCAGTGTATGATGGGAGTGGATACTCGGTGAGGATAAGGAAGATGCTGAGGCAGGGAGGGGGAGGAATAGTACGGTAGTGGTGGCGGACAGTGCAGTGTTGTTGGGAAGCGTGCAGGGAGGAGGTAATAATAATATAATAATAATGGTGTGTGACAAGGGCTTCCCATTGGGTAGACTGCTCGCCTGGTGCAAGTCTTTCGATTTGACGCCACTTGGGCCACTTGTGCATTGATGGGGATGAAATGATGATGATTAGGACAACACAACACCCAGTCCCTGAGTGGAGAAAATCTCTGACCCACCCGGGAATCGAACCCGGGCCCTGAGGATTGACAGTCCGTCACGCTGACCACTCAGCTACCGGGGGCGGACAGGGACAAGGTGAAGAGAGAGCAGAGCAGCTATGTGCAGTTGGGAGGTTAGACAAAGGGCAGGGGACAGATGAGGAGGAGGGGCAGTTGGCGGAAATGGAGAGAAGTAAAAAGACTGGGTGAGATGGTGGAATGAGGGCTGTGTAGTGCTGGAATGGGAACAGGGAAGGGGCTAGATGGGTGAGGACAATGACTAATGAAGGTTGAGGCCAGAAGGGTTACGGAAAGTAGGATACAGTTCCCACCTGCGCAACTCAGAAAACTTGGTGTTGGTGGGGAAAGATCCATATGGCACAAACTGTGAAGCCATCATTGAAATGAAGGATGTCATATTTCGTAGTGTGCTGAGCAACAGGGTAGTCTACTTGTTTCTTGGCCACCATTTGTCGGTAGCCATTCACACGGATAGACAGCTTGTTAGTTGTCATGTCTACATAGAAAGCAGATAGTGGTTGCAGCTTAGCTTGTAGATCACAGGACTGGTTTAACAGGTTGCCCTGCCTTTGATGGGATAGGTAATGTTTGTGACAGGGCTGGAAGGTGTTGGTGGGGGGATGCATGGGACAGGTCTTGCATCTAGGTCTATTACAGGGGTATGAGCCATGAGGTAAGGGGTTGGGAGCAGGGGTTGTTTAGGGATGGATGAGTATATTGTATAGGTTCAATGGACAGCAAAATACCACTGTGGGAGATGAAGGAAGGATAGTGGGCAGGACATTTCTCATTTCAGGAAACAAGAGGAGTCAAAACCCTGGCAGAGAATGTAATTCAGTTGCTCCAGTTCTGAGCGGTACTGAGTTACGAGGAGAATGCTGGTCTGTGGCTGGACAGTGGGATCTTGGGAGGTGGTGGGAGACTGGAAAGGTAAGACACAGGAGATTTGTTTTTGTACAAGGTTGGGAGGATAATTACAGTCTGTGAAGGCTTCATCAAGATCCTCATTATATTTTGAGAAGGACCACTCATCACTGCAGATGTGATGACCATGGGTGGCTAG
The DNA here is from genome assembly GCF_023864345.2 of Schistocerca serialis cubense. NCBI lineage: Eukaryota > Metazoa > Arthropoda > Insecta > Orthoptera > Acrididae > Schistocerca > Schistocerca serialis. Next base: position 372,458,772 of record NC_064643.1, on the reverse strand, counting down.
GCTATATGGAAGGGACTTGTTGATATGGAATGATTGGCAGTGATCGAAGTGGAGGCATTGCTGGTGGCTAGTAGGTTTAATATGGACAGAGCTACTGATGTAGCCATCTTTGAAGTGGAGGTCAACATCTAGGAAGGTCATTGGTTGGGTTGAGTAGAACCAGGCAAAGCAAATCAGGGAGAACTTGTTGAGGGTTTGGAGGAATGTGGATAGGGTGTTCTCTCCCTTGATCCAGATTGCAAAGATTTCATCAATGAATCTGAACCTGGTGCAGGGTTTAGGATTCTGGGTGTTTAGGAAGGATTCCTCTAGATAGCCCATGAATAGGTTGGCATAGGATGGTGTCATGTTGGGACCCATAGCCTTACCTCAGATTTGTTTGTAGGCAATGCCTTCAAAGAAAAAGTAATTGTGGGTGAGGATATAGTTGGTCGTGGTGACTAGGAAGGAAGTTAAGTTGTTGGTTTGGAATCTGTTGGGCATTCAGAAAGGTAGTGTTCGATAGCAATGAGACCATGGTCATTAGGGATGTTAGTGTAAAAGGAGGTGGCATCGTAGTGACGAGCAGGGCACCGTATGGTAAAGGGACAGGAAGGTTGGAGAGTCGGTGCAGGAAATAGTTGGCATCTTTTATGTAGGAGGGTTGGTTCTGGGTAATAGGCTGAAGATGTTGGCCTACAAGAGCAGAGATTCTCTCAGTGGGGCTGCAGTAACCGGCCATATTGAGGCGTCTAGGTTGGTTGGGTTTATGGAATTTAGGAAGCATATAGACGGTAGGAGTGGAGGGAGTGGTAGAGGTGAGCAGGGAGATGGACTCCGAGGAGAGGTTCTGCGATGGGCCAAAGTATTTGAGGAGTGACTGGAGATCCTGCTGGATTTCTGGAATGGGGTCACTGTGGCAAGGTATGTAGATGGATGTATCTGACAGCTGGCAGAGTCCTTCTGCCAGGTAGTCCTTGCAGTTCAAAACAACAGTGGTGGAACCTTTGTCCGCAGGTATGATTTTAAGGTCAGGATCTGTTTTTAGATGGTGGACTGCAGTTCTTTCCACAGATGTAAGGTTAATTTGCATGTTGAGGAATTTGAGGAATGATGGTTAGGCAAGGTTCGAGGGTCAGAAATTGTGGAAAGTTAACACGGAGTGATTTAGGGGCAGTGGAGGTGGATCCCAGTTGTATGGAGGAGTGAACTGAATTAGGCAGTTTCAACACTGGTCTTTGGTTGAGTCTAATTGGTAGGGTTAGTGACCAAAATGTGTTTCCACTGTAGGGACCAGGAGAAGGAGAGAAGGTCTTTAACAAGGCCTGCATAATTAAATTTGGGAATGGGGCAAAAGGTGAGGTCTTTGGAAAGGACTGATATTTCTGTGAGGCTAAGGCTTCTGGAGGAAAGGTTCATGACTGTGTTTTAGGTCTGTTTGGGTTCCGGATTCCATGTGGTGGTGGGAGGGAGTTTTGAAGGGTGTGGTAAATGGTAAGTGTGGGGATCCTGACCTTATAATCCTACCTGCAGACAGAGGTTCCACCACTGTTGTTTTGAACTGCAAGGATTACGTGGCAGAAGGACTTGCCACAGTGACCCCATCCCAGAAATCCAGCAGGATCTCCAGTCACTCCTCAAATACTTTGGCCCAACCCAGAACCTCTCCCTGCTCGCCCCTACCACTTCCTCCACTCCTGACTTCTACATGCTTCCTAAAGTCCATAAACCCAACCACCCAGGATGCCCCACTGTGGCCGGTTACTGTGCCCCCACTGAGAGAATCTCTGCTGTCATAGACCAACACCTTCAACCTATTACCCGGAACCTATCCTCCTACATAACATGTACCAAGCATTTCTCGCACCAACTCTCCACAGTTCTTGTCTTCGCTATTGATGTCACCTCCCTTTACACTAATGTCCCTAATGCTCATGGCCTCACTGCTATTGAACACTACCTTTCCCAATGCCCAAAGGATTCCAAACCAAGAACCTCCTTCCTTCTCACCACAACCAACTATATACTCACCCACAATTACTTCTCCTTTGAAGGCGTTACCTACAAACAAATCTGAGGTACGGCTATGGGCACCCGCATGGTACCATCCTATGCTAACCTATTCTAAACCTTTCATTTGGTTCAGACTTCTCCTCCATTTGCTTTGCCTGGTCCTACTCAATCCAACAAGGGACCTTCCTAGATGTTGACCTCCACCTCAAAGATGGGCACATCAGTAGCCTTGTCCATATTAAACCTACTAACCACCAGCAATGCCTCCACTTCAACAGCTCACACCCATTCCATATCAACAAGTCTCTTCCATACAGCCTAGCCACCCATGGTCATCGCATCTGCAGTGATGAGTGGTCCCTCTCAAAATATAACGAGGGTCTTCACTGACCATAATTATCCTCCAAACTTTGTACAAAACCAAATCTCCTGTGCCTTTCCATTCTTGCCAACATCTCCCAAAGTCCCACCGTCCAGCCACAGAGCAGCATTCCCCTCTTAACTCAGTACTGCCCAGGACTGGAACAACTGAATTACATTCTCTGCCAGGGTTTCGACTACCTCTCATCATTGCCTGAAATGAGAAATGTCCTGCCCACTATCTTTCCTACACCTCCCACAGTGGTATTCCACTGTCTACCGAATCTACACAACCCCTGCTGCCAACCCCTTACCTCATGGCTCATACCCTTGTAATAGACCTACATGCAAGACCTGTCTCATGCATCCTCTCACCAATACCTACTCCAGTCCTGTCACAAACATCACCTATTCCATCAGAGGCAGAGCTACCTGTGAAACTAGTCACGTGGTATACAAGCCCAACTGCAACCACTGTGCTGCATTCTATGTGGGCATGACAACCAACAAGCTGTCTATCTGCATGAATGGCCACCGACAAACTGTGGCCAAGAAACAAGTGGACCATCCTGTTGCTGAACATGCCGCCAAACATGACAGCCTTCATTTCAATTACTGCTTCACAGCTTGTGCCATATGGGCCCTTCCCACAAACACCAGCTTTTCTGAATTGCCCAGGTGGGAACTTTCCCTGCAATACCACATATCCTATGTTCCCATAAACATCTACATCTACATCTACATTGATACTCCGCAAGCCACCCAACGGTGTGTGGCGGAGGGTCTCAACCTTCGTTAGTAATTGTCCCACCCATCCAGCCCCTTTCCTGTTCCCATTCCAGTACTACACAGCCCTCATTCTACCAGCACACTCAGTCTTTCTATTCTTTCCTTTTCTGCCACCCCTCCCTCTTCCCGGTCCTCCATCTAACCTCCCGACTGCACATAGATACCCTACTCTCTCTCCATCTTGTCCCTGAGCACTCTCCAGCAGCACTGCACTGTTCGTCACCCCCTCCCTATGATCCCTCCCCCCCCCCCCCAATCCCAGCCTCCTCCCTACCCCCACCTAGTCACCATTCCCATCATGCACTGGTGCTGCTGCTCACAGTGTGACTTTAGTTGTCTGAGACTGCAGTCATGTGTGTGAGTTGTGTTTGCGTGTGTGTGTGTGTGTGTGTGTGTGTGTGTGTGTGTGTGTGTGAGAGAGAGAGAGAGAGAGAGAGAGAGAGAGAGAGAGAGAGAGAGAGAGAGGCATCTGTTTTTGACAAAGGCCCTACTGGCAGAAAGCTATATTTGTGATAGTCTTTTCATTGTGCCTATCTGTGACTGAGCACTTCCGCTATATGGTGAGTAGTAACTTTCCTTTCCATAACATTATTAAAAAATTAGTTTTAATTAGAATCTTGTTACTTGTTCTGCATATTGTATCTTTTCTCTTCTTAGCACAGATTTCAAGTTCTTCAAGAATATTTGTATAAGGTCCTTTGAGAGTGTTGTGGAAAATTTTAAGGCTGTCACTGACTGTGCTTAAAGTGTGGTTAGCTGTACCAAGTGATTTGCACAAAACTGCAAGGCAAAAACAGCACAAAATTATTGTGCAATATTCATGCTCAGTATGTCAGTTAGAACTCTGCATTCATAGTGACCATGTCAGTGCTCAACAATATACACATATCAAAAGAAGTTTTGCATCACCCCAGTTTCCAGAACTCTTGAAGATAGACGTTGACTGTGGATATTGTATCATAGACACAGTCCCTTTGACTGTTCAGAGATGTCACTAAACCTTCCCAAAGATGTAAACAACCAAGCACGAGCAGCACCTATTAGATGAAGGAGATCCAAGAGCCGATCAGTTCCAGTTGTTCCACCAGGAAGAGATACATGGCTCATGTTGTCTATAGTTCAATCATGCCTAGATGGTCAATACCACAGTTCGATCATGTCTGCATTGTTAGTTTGTGCCAGGAAGGGCTCTCAACAAGGCAAGTAAGTGTCCAGGGATCTGGGAGTGAACCAAAGTGATGTTGTTCAGACAAGGAAAAGATACAGAGAGACAGGAACTGTCGATGACATGCCTAGCTCAGGTCACCCAAGGGCTACTACTGCAGTGGATGACCGCTAACTATGGATTATGACTCGGAGGAACCCTAACAGCAACATCACCATGTTGAATAATGCTTTTCATGCAGCCACAGGTTGTCATGTTATGACTCAAACTGTGCACAATAGGCCACATGATGCGCAACTTCACTCCCGACGTCCATGGCGAGGTCCATCTTTGCAACCACAACACCGTGCAGCACAATACAGATGAGCCCAACAACATGCTGAATGGACTGTTCAGGATTGGCATCATCTTCTCTTCACTGACGAGTGTTGCATATGCCTTCAACCAGACAATCGTCAGAGACGTGTTTGGAGGCAAACCAGTCAGGCTGAACGCCTTAGACACACTGTCCAGTGAGTGCAGCAAGGTGGAGGTTCCCTGCTGTTTTGGATGGGATTATGTGGGGCCGATGTATGCCGCTGGTGGTCATGGAATGTGCTGTAATGGCTGTACAATATGTGAATAACCGATAGTGCAACCATATCGGCAGCATATTGTCGAAGCATTCTTCTTCATGGATGACAATTCACAATTCACGCCCCCAAAATGCACATTTTGTGAATGACTTCCTTCAGGATAACGACATTGCTTGACTAGAGTGGCCACCATGTTCTCCAGACATGAACCCTATCGAACATGCCTGGGATTGATTGAAAACGGCTGTTTATGGATGACGTGACCCACCAACCACTCTGAGGGATCTATGTCGAATCGCCATTGAGGAGTGAGACAATCTGGACAAACAGTGCCTTGATGAACTTGTGGATAGTGTGCCATGATGAATACAGGCATGCGACAATGCAAGAGGATGTGTTAGTGGGTATTAGAGGTACCGGTGTGTACAGCAATCTGGACCACCAGCTCTGAAGGACTCGCTGTATGGTGGTGCAACAAGCAATGTGTGATTTTCATGAGCAATAAAAAGGGTTGGAAATGATGTTTATGTTGATCTCTATTCCAAGTGTTTGTACAGGTTCCAGAACTCTTGGAACCAAGGTGATGCGAAACTTTTTTGATGTGTGTAGATCTCGCATGTATCGCTATTGTAATTGGTACATGCCACAAAAAGATAAACAAAAGGAAGTGGAGATGGGAGGAATAGTGGCTTAGGTGTTCTACACATGGCCATACTAACATTCTAAGAGATACTTGCACCAGAGCCAGATGATTATTGGATATTCTGTTAAGAGTGAACAAGGAATCTTTCAATGAACTGGTGAACCTCATTATGCCTTATGTACAAAGAAAAGAGATACTGTGATGACAGCGATCAGCCTAAAGGAAAGATTATTCATTAAACTACATTACCTGACAATTGGAAACACTTTTGAAGACCGCAAATTTCCAACATTCAACACATGCACTACTATCAGCTGTATTGTAATAGAAACCTGGGAAACTGTTAACACCTGTTTGGAAAAAAAGTAAAAGTAAGTGATGTGCACACAACAGCAAAGTTCTGAAACCCAGAGGAAAAGTACACTATGTCACAAAAGCACAAAAGTTGTTTATGTGGGAACAGTCAAATAACGATTTTACTTGTGTGTTATATACATTACATTGAAGTTTACTGCAATTACTTTATAATTACATCATTAAAATGATAAAACTGTAAACAAATAATATACAAATACCAAATGGCAATAGGAAAACTCAGCCATATTTGCAAAATGTAGAGTGATGCCTTATTGCAGAGTGTGTGAACTGCTTGAGGCAGTTGAAGCACTTGACACATTTGTGATTGGAGACTTATTTGCAGAAGATGTTGCTGGGCCATTTATAACCACAGAGTTTCTGTGCAGTGTGCCCATTAGTCCTTCAAATAAAATGTCACTGATAAACTTCTTTGCAAAGGTTTGCTGCATTGGGTCCATTTTCTGGAGTTCACGAGCCCATGTTATGCCGATGTGGTCCTCATCAGACACTCGTTCCCGCAGTCGCTTGCATGCAAGTTCTAGCAAGTCATTTGTAGCCAGTGCTGGCTGCCTTTTCTTCATTGGAGGATTCTTCTTGAGTATCTCTGCTTCAGACGTTTCTGAATCCTGAAAGAATAATGCAAATGCAGTGGACTCATTGGTATATGTGACGGTTACAGATAACTAAAAAATACTGAATATATTATCCTACTACTTAGTCAATCCAATGACAAGCACAAGGACCTTGGGATAAGAATCATCAAAGAAAAGATCCTCCCTGCGACATCTATCATTCGTGACAACTTTAGTTTATATGTATAATACTCAAGGTACTGAAGATTTTTAGTAGCTTTGAGTGGACCATAGTCTGAACTTTGTAGATCAGATATTCAAATACTTTTTTCTAATTCTTGTTTTCAATAGAATTCACAATCACACTTGTTTTTAAATATACATAGTGGGAATAAAAATACAATATACATATTAATTATTTTATCAAAACAATGTATTTGAGACTAATACCTCCAAAGAACCACAATGTAAACAGTGAGAATGATTAAGGAGCTCAAAGCTTACTTGCAGTTACATAAAGCCATAGTTATGAATGTAATATTATGTTCCTTTGATACACTGAATGGTTAAAACCTGGTAAAGAAGATCTTTTTACAAAAAATAATTTTGTCTATATTTTTCATTTTAGTTCTCTACCCCTACAGTGTACATTTGGCATGCTTCATGCATATTAGTATTTAATTCATACTTTTTTCAGTTTTTATACAAAATTATAATGTAAGTGGGTGAATGCTGACTATTCAGTCTTTTTACATCACAAAAGAACAACTGTCATTATACTAAATATTACCTGTACTTAAGAACACATATATTTTCTGTTCTTTCTGACCTTCGCAATATACTTATCTATAATTTTTTCTTCGTTAATAATGATGTCTCTATGGACATACAACAAAGCAAGCCCTGTTAAGCGGTATTGCCCACAACAGTTTCTCAATGAATGCTTAATGAGTTTGTATGTCGAGAAAGATCTTCCTGCTCTTGCAGTAGACACAGGAAAAGAAGAAAGGATCAATGTTAAAGATCTAACAGCAGGAAAAATTTATGGGATGCAAAACTGTAAACACGTAACTGCACAGCCTGGCAGAAATGTTTTGTTTGAGTCTTCCATTCTCCATTTTGCGAGCAGTCTTACAATAGTAGCAATGGGGACAAAGCAGACTGTGCCCTAATGGAAACATGAAGCGCAAGCTGCTGTGGCAGATCAGGAAGCCCTGCTAATATTTGGCAGCCACAATTCGAACAAGAGGGAGAGCACAAGTCACTGTTACAGGTAATACATTCTCTGGGCACACCAAGTAAGGTGGCTTGGGGAATACTGAATTAAATGATTAAATACACTGGCCAACACTCTAAATTTGCGTGCTTAACTTTGGCGCATTTGATTTTAATTTACTTTCAACTCGCGGGGGGAGGGGGGGAAGGGTCGATCGCCCTCTCCGTCGTGTCCCCCCCCCCCCCCCCTGCCCTTGGTTGGGTATATATTCTGTTGATCATATCGCTCCAAAGAAATATTACATATATTTTTCGTTGAAGCAGGTAAACATTACCTGTCCCACGAAACTATGACGAAATAATTCTTTTGAAGAATCTGCATGCATAACTAGCAACTACAGTTCCGTGCTTTTGGGGGAAACCGGACCTTCACTTTCCTCAGCATGAAAGTTATATTAATTGGGATACCTACTTTACTCCTGTTTCATGCTTAATATTTTGTTTGTGTGTTCGTGCATAGAGAATGTGGTTACGTGATTGGCTAACTACATCATGTGTAATGTGCTTTGAGTGCTGTGATTGATTGATGAGATCACATATCTTGTGCTCTGTCTAACAAAAGCACATCGCAATCATGATTCCACAGTTTACGAAGCTGTCGTGCCATATTTGATGATTTCGTATTTATACTTGCGTACTCGAAAATAAGCAGTTTCATTGATACAGGGCATTAAAGATCTATACAAGTCAAGTCGCATTCGGGAAGATGGCTGTTCGAACCCGTGTCCGGCCATCGTGATTCCAACCAGCCAACCAAGTCAAGTCGTTTTTTGTTTATTTGTCGTGCTACAGTGCCAAGACGTGTGAAAACAATATATTAAACAGGAATCGAAGCATTTCGAAAATACGCTACTAAATTTTCCAAATGAAATGATGAAAACTGACAGTTTCGTGAAACAGGAAATCTATAATCTAGGTAACAACAGTTAGTTGGCTCCACAAAAATTGCGACTATTTTTTTGAAAATTTAACACATTTATTAAACACAATTTTTGCTGTGTTCGCTGTAACTGGATAAATCATGTGCCCTGTGCTGGCCGTCATTGGCTAACAGCTGCAAATCGAGTAGTCGCCGTCTTAATTTCGATGTTTCGGGAACTAAAGGGGGCCGTATTTTGAGAATAGCATGTTTCTACTTGAGTATTCCAACAATTACAATTTCAGTGATACAGTTCATTGAAGATATCTCCAAGACGCCTCTTTTCAGTGCGGTTTGATGTGCTACAGTGGCAGAAAGTCCCATACCGGCAAATAAAAATTTTACCCCTAAGAGTTTACTTCAAATTTTATGGAATATCCTGTTTTATATGACATAATTCTGCACAATATATTACGTTATGCTGTTAGGTGATTTCGTACACTCCACATCAAGATGACATCTATCCTGCGCTTGTGGCAGTCATACGCGATCTGAACATGGGTGTGTTAACAATATCTTAGCTTCAGAGTAAAATTTATTCAAGAAAAATAGAGGCAATCAAAACAACTGGCTGTGGAACAGCGCATGTCTACAAGACTAAAATCCCATTGTTCGATTTGGCCGAGTCTTTTTTAAGGAAAATAGTTGACCCTGATGACATATTTTCTTTATCCAGCCACGAACCCACAAACTTTTTTTTTTCTTTTCCACACACGACTATAACAATCACAAAATGACGAAACTGAAGTGTACGCTGATGGCGTTGTGTCTACAGATACACACGAAACCATTTACGTGCCATTCGTTTCATGCAACAAATGGCGCAGCCCAATGCCGTCTTGTAAACCACGGTACTGTATACAAGTGCAGTTTCGGTTTACATTTGTGGAAACTTGCAATAATATGCGCACTAAAGGATTATATTCAGGTAAGTAGTGTATTCGCAGAGGTAAATATCGATACATACTTTTATTCATTAATTTGCATTACCGCTAACTAGACACATATTCTTTCCTGGCTGTTCCTTTTCTTGCCCTAAGATTTATCATTCGCGACACTTCTGGTTTGTACTCATCTGCCCTAACATCCTACAATGCCGGCAATAATTTATACATTTCGATGCTGTCTAATAATACGGTAACCATTTTTCATCTTGTTTTGAACTCATTTTCCACATGACAGCAACAAACCTAATCTAACCTAAAAGCTGATTCCTGTGCAGCATGCGAAAGACTGTCATGGATATTGTTAAAAATATTGTAGTGGATACAAAATATTGTCAGACATTTCCAAAGTTTTTGATGTTCCCAATAATACTGCGCAATCTCTCAATCTCAAACCTGGATGGTCAATATTACTGCTCGTCGAGGAAATATTGTCAATATTATTGACCGTCTAGGGGCCGCAATATATGTACTTCAACTAGTTTGTCACCACACTAAGATTGCATTGGGGCGCTTACATCAAACACTAACCCAATGGACCAGGGGAAGCATAGATTGATGAATCAAAACTACTAATTATAAATTAAGGAAGGTAATTTATCATGTAGATGCGTTGTTTTTAATGCGTTTCTTTACTGTAACTAGTACTGCAAAGTAAATAAAATGACTATGCTGACTGAAACCTACAATGATCTTACGTGTGTACTGGGATAAGTGTTGCAAAACAACATCTATGCTTACTGGATCTTACTTGTCAATTCTACGAACTAAGCCAAATAAAATAAATATTTCAGCTTACTGTCATGATGCAGTATTCTCCATTTTCATCTGGTATTGTAGAGAACGACGTGTCTGGCGATTCCTGATCAATTAGAAACTTCATTTCTTCAAAGTACCACATGGTGCTTTGGCATGTATCTTCCAGTCCACTTACTGATTGTCTATCATTTACCTTTCTCAGTTCCTTCCGAAAATTTGTTCGGAGCGAATTAAATTTCCTTTTTAAATCCTCCTTCGTAGCTGATGGGTACCTTTCTTGATAAACTTTCAGCAGGATATTGTAGGACTCATTTTTAATGTCTTTGTTCTTATATTCTACGGATTTCACTTTCCATAATGCTGGAAGCGATCTATAAACCTGAAGGGAGTAAGATACATTATTGTAGAGGATAGGTATGTTTTAAATAAATTAATTCGGCAATAAAAAATTCAAGCTTCTAAACGAACAACTAAGCAGTTGAAGTGTTATTTCCTTGCACTTAAAACATTTTTGCCAAATATTTCTAAGGCTAATTACATAAGAAGCATAGGTATTAAATATGTGATCAAAACTACTCACCTGAATGCATTTCAACAGATGAATCCTTTCATCTGTCTTTCCCGATTTATTCATATTCGTATAGTGTCGCCGTTTCAGTTGTTTACAAGTCCGAAAATTACGACCTCCGAAGGAAGTGACGAGTATTGCGTAGTACTAAGGTACAAATATTGAACGTGCGTAATATTTGTGGAAGTCTGTAGTCTTCTTCAATATATTGCGCAAACCGTCAATACATCCCACAAGTACAGGCGCCTAGAGCCAGCAGAGCTGAACTACCGAAGGCACCGACAGATGTCTCTGTTGTCAAGCACCGTGCTTGTAAACTACGGTAACCATTGTACCAAATTAATATATGACAGCGCCGTAATATTTTCAGTTGTTAAATTCACGTATGTTGAGTTTGTGATGACTCGATTTTGCATACATGATTCTGATGAAATTATGTGAAAGTATTAATATATGTATAACGGTGTATTATCATTGCAATCCTCGGTAGTATAGTGGTTAGTATCCCCGCCTGTCACGCGGGAGACCCGGGTTCGATTCCCGGCCGGGGAGAAATTTTTTAATTTTTTTAAAAATTTCTGTTGCTTTAAGGCACACAACATGGTATCATTATTAACTCTCCTGTATATTAGCTATCAATTTTTACACGTTCTACATCATTCATCAGACTGCATAATTTCAAAGCAAGGGTTTATAATAAACTTAAAAAGGAAAGTGGGAACTCCACAAAAAGACAATACAAATTACAACGCCAAAATACTGCATCGAAAACTCAGTAACAATACTATTTTCACAAAGTCCACACGAATCTGTATTACACATGCTTAAATTTGCAAGTACAAAGTACCTACAAATTTTGAAGTTTCCACCTTATTTATTATTTCCTCCCCATGTATGTATGCCTGGATTGATTACAGTACTAGTGGCATCTGCAAAAAGAATTGATTCTGCTTGCAGTATATTAGACAGAAGCTCATTTACATATCTGAGGAACAACGGCGAACCCAAGATTGAGCCTTGGAGAACTCCACATGTGACTTCTCCCCAGTCAGAGGAATCTCCCTTAATTACATTTGGTTAGTTAGTAAGTACAACTTTATGCATTCATTCTTGTAAAATCTGGTGAATGAACACAAATGGCAGTAGGGAGTCTGCCCTATAGCAACACTAACCGGTCTGGAGTCATGACATAGTGCAGCAGCATTGCTGACAGTTCAATGTGGTCTCTGACTTCAGTGAGTGTAGATGTGTGTATCAAGTGTTAGAATAAATCACATGTTTACAGAATGTATGTGTGTCTGTACCACACTACCAATACCCAGTGTCTACATAGATAACCTTAAGTTTATGCCTCCAACGAGTTTTTGCTACCATGCAACTTCTGTGCATTTTCTGCTTTTCTGATCATGCCCGACAATGCTGTCTAACCAGGACTGGTTGTGGTGTGATGGCAGCATTAATGCAGGAAGCCATTTGTAAAATGTTGCAAATGCAACTGACAATTTCTTCTTCCCTATGCAACATTTAGTGACTCGCAGATACCTACTGTGACAGACATTGTGCTATTTACATCTCAACATCGGACTATGTAAAGGCTGAGTTCACATAAAACGCAACTGGTTTGGCATCTTCTTGCCCCTGTGAAATCCATTTTGTAATGACTTTCTCACTGCTGTGAATCTCGGAACATCCGCATCTCCCGCAACTTTTCAAGATCCATTTGCTCCAGCCAGAATGCAATGTCAGCCACATTGCTTCCCACAGCAAGCACATCTTGGACTGACAGTTACCAATCCCAGACAACTTCTACCGAACACAGAGCCATCACCCCTCCCATGGTGGTCGCTGTACGCCTAGTGGCATTCTGTCAAATGGGGCCCACTGCTAACACACCCCACTACAGCTGTCAACACTGAATACAACATGCTGTTTCACAAGGCATACCTAGAGTCCGGCAGGACCTGCCTTCCGATGAAGGACATGTCATTATAGTTTGCCTGCCTGAAGCTATTTCTATGCCTCTACAGTGCCAACACCATTGTACAGGCTCTGATGACCAGCCTTTAGTACTGTATGCCAGAATTCTACAATGGGGATACTATGATATACCTACTCATCTCCACGAAACAGCTACCACAGTTCAACCCCCTCCATGTCAAAGTTTGGTTTGCTAGAGGCAAAGTTTGTGACCCTGATTGCACACCTAAGTGGTAACAGCAACTTTATCAACAATGTCATTCTCCACCATCCAACTTGTGGCGAGCACACAACAGTGAAGTGTACCATATTAGAGCACCTGTCTTTTTCACTAGAACAGCAACTGACAAAGGCCATCTGTTACAAAGAACTGGGTTCATGACACCTTTGCAGTTGTGGCGCAGCATCCATACAAGCACAAGCCATATTGTGCTGTCTGATGCTATGTTTTGGTCTCTCTAGCTATTTAAGCTCCCACCACACATCCAGTCATTACTCCGACTCTGTTAGAATTGCCCCAGAACTGAATGCCCTGCCCTCGCTGACAAGCTTCATGGGATTGGGACACACAAAAACAGTATAAACAAGGCATAATTCTTCAGAGATGCCTTGCTGCACAGCCAATGCATGTGTGCCACAGTGCTGCAAATGGCACCAGCTGCTGACCAGCTACCCCTACCAGCAACTTTGCCAACAAAAGCTCCCTACCTCCAGTGTTCGCTCAGTCTGTGTCCAACTGGCAGATTGTCATGTTTGGCATTGACGCTCAAACCAGACCAACTGGCAGCGCAACAAGCACCACATCACCCTGCAACACTGCTGATTTCTTACATGTTTTGGCACGCAAGCTTGGAATTGCACCCCACTGTGTCATTTCCCAAACTGATATACTGGCCTGACAAAGGGACACCAGGCTATTGCAATGGATCGAGGTGCCCAATCGCCATGTCATGCACCACAGCCTCAAATGTGACCGCTCGATTGCATCACACAGATCATATCTTATAGACTGCAAAATAGAAAAACGTTATTTCATGGTCACAGGTTGTGACATGAGTCTACTCTCTCACACATTGGCTTCTCCATCTTCTGGCACATTCACGATTGCCTTATGAGTGTTAATAATTCCATGAACGATTTTTACAGATCTACTACTGCCACTATTGACTTGGCACCCAATCTGTAACTGCATTGTGACTTTGTGTGTGCTACAGTTGCTGAACTGGTTGTTGGGACTGACTTCATGACTCGTCACAAGTCGGTTCCTCACCTCACCCAATGCACGGCCATGCACGTCCAACAAGATTAATTATCCAGGGATTTCCACCCAATGCAGTTGTGGAAACACCACCTGCTATTTCTCCACCTATGGACCTTGCAGTAGACTCCCTTTCTTCAAGTCTACATATAGTGAAAGAATCTACGAATTTGTTATTCCAGTTGCAACACTTGGAGCAATTTCGTACGGACAACTTAGCTGACACCATTCTATTGCAAAAGGAGAATGACAACCTTGCATAGCCATGTAGCCACAGTGGAAGCCTCGCTCACTGCTGCACATGATGTCAGTGCAACCGATGACTCCACACACACTGTTAAAGTCACATGTGTGCTTTCCTGGACGTAATTAGTCAAGTGTTCAGTACAGTGGGTGCTCTTTCACCAGTTGCATGTTACATTCCATCTCCTTCAAACCTGTGCCACTTTGATATTAATAATGGTGGATTCCAGCACAGTATAACCAGTCCTGTACTCCCTGCATGGCAGAAAGCGTGCCACTTGGCTCCAGATCACCTTGGGGCCACCAAAGAGATAGTGAACAAAATGTTAGCTGCTCAAAAAATACTTCATGATATTAATCAGTGCGACACCGACTTGGACAATATACTAGTATTTTCAGTTTTCCCAGACAAACAGAAACTACTCCTTAAATGAGTTTTCAAGGCTTTTGACCAGGTGGTAGTAATTGTTAATGGAGAGAAGTGCCACTATGCACACCTACTGGGCGTTTCCACAACACCGAAGGTTACAAGCCAACTGACCGTCACACTGCTCTTATCAATTCACTGTTGCCATCTCACACATACTAAGAACTCCAAGGTTCTTAGGGATGGTAAATTTCTATCATAGACACCTCCACATGCTACCAACATTCAGCTTCTGCTAATCCAGGCCCTTGCTGGCAAAGACAAATCTGGGAAAAAGATGGCCCCATGGACACCCCACATGCCGCACACCTTCGATGACTTGAAACAGTGTTCCCAGTAAGCTGTCACTCTTGCACTACCTGATCCTAAGGCCCACCTTATTATTACACCCAATGTAAGCAACATCACCATTGGAGCTGTTCTCCAGTAACAACTTAGCAGACACCACCACCCTCCCGTTTCTTCTCGAAAAACTTTCTGAATCTTAGAAGAAGTGTCAGCATGCAACTGGGAGCTCCTGGTGGACTACAAGGCCTTAAAATTCTTACAGGAAGACATAGAAATATGACAACTAACTTTATTCACCACTCACTGTCTGCTGGTAGAGTCAATTGACAACCCAACCTCCAATTGCTTGCTGTGGAGGTTCAGACATTTAGACTTTATTTCTCAATTCATAATCAACGACCATGACATGAACGATGCTGACAACCTTGTTGCAGATTATCTGTCTAGAGTGTCAGTGATCATGACAGACCATGACTTCACAGTAATGTCACATGCCCAACTCACCAATACAGAACTAGAAACTGTCATCTTGGACCCAACTTATAATCTTAATATCTTCTGTCAACAACAGCACGGCACTGATGATTATCTTCTCTGTGATGTTTCTACTAGTAGAACACACCCTCTGCTCCCACATGGTTCTGATGCATAGTGTTCAATTAGTTACATGGTCTTGCACACCCAGATATACACGCAACCATTAAACTTCTCACTGAAACCTTTGTCGGGCCCTGGTTCAAATGGGGCTGTAAACTATGTGCCAAGATGTGTGTCCCATGCCAACAAGCCACAATTGAATGCTGATGCATAGTGTTCGATTAGTTACATGGTCTTGCACACCCAAATATACACACAACCATTAAACTTCTCTCAGGCAAGTTCACCGTTCCAAAGGGATGCTTTTACATATGCACAGTGGGCTTAGTAGGATCCCTATCTGACCCCCAAGGGTTCCACTACATACTGTCCATCACCGACCAGATTAAGAGAGTGGGGGGGGGGGGGGGGGGTGAGGCCATGCCTATTAGTGACATTGCATTAGAAACTGTGGCGTGAGCCTTCATAGATACTAGGACAGCCCACTTTGGCTGCCCCACTGTCATCACAACTGACTAAGGGCAGCAGTTCAATGCATGCCTCATCACTGAGTTGTGCCATGTGTGTGGTCCACACTACTGCCCAGCATCCCAAAAGTAATGGTTCACTGGAACTCCGGCATCACACAGAAAGCCACACTCATGTGCAGTGCCAGGGAGTGGAATGATGCTTTCCCATGAGGCATACTAGACAGCCACACAGCATTCAAATAGGATCTAACCATGCCATTAGCCAAGCTCACCTACAGCAAACCAATCAACCTGCCAGCCATATACTTTGAGACTACACCAACTGCCTCAGCCCTGGACTTGCCTACACTAGAACAAAACATCAGCCAGCACGTCTCATGATTACGTATGGCCCTACCTCAGATGCACTCCATCAACTGTATCTTCATCCACAAAGATGTGCCAGTATATAATGTTATGGGATACAGGCCCTTCACAACTATAATTAGATTTACAAAATATATATTCAGTTTTAAAGTATAAAATATTACAGAACTGTTTTGCATGTCTGTACTGGGAATTCCCTATTTACAAGTACAAATGACAGATTGAAAATTATTACAATTTACCCAAATTCTTAATTAATGGCTTAGTGAATTAATGATGGGTCTCATTTGGTGCAGAACGTTTAGAGCATGAAAAGCACTGTAGTAAAAACTGGAATCTATGAAATACAATGGCTAAATCTCCAACAGAAAATTTTGAAGTGTCTGAACTTCCAATACTGATTATCTTTTAAGTTAATCAGTTTCAGAGAAATTAAACATGTAACTGTAAAGTCTGGAGTCATGGGTCTCCGGTTATATGTGTTAATATGCTTAACTTGAATGATTAGCCCAGTCAAAATTCTCTATTCTGTATTGTAGTAAATTTTCCAGCCATTATAAACTTTTACATAACATTGTTTCTAGGAAAACTAAATGCACTATTGTAATCAGCATATGAATAATTATAGTCTAAATAATGAATTTACATGAAGCACCACCTGATTAATGTTTTGAAAGACTGAACCATGTATTACAGTACACTATGTGAAGACTATATTCAAAATGGAAAATAAACAGAGAGAAAAAATTCACTATTAGTAGAAGTTCAACAATAGCATGTGGAATGGTCCACGCTCACCATGTTATAATCTGTGGAAGGGGCATCAGCATACTTATTTTTAGTAAATATGTATTGTGTACTCTCGTTTTCTGACATGTTCTACATCCCTGGCAACTACTGACCACACCACCACTAACATGCTGCTAGTGCTATATCTGTGACTTGACCACAGACTTAGGTTTGATCTTAGCATATATGTTACACAGTTGTGTTCCTTTACCTATGTATGCATTTGTTCAATAAAGTGTAAGTGTACCATACCATGTCGTACCTCACTTATATTGTACCATTACTGTACCCCACTTCCACATTGGTGATCCCAATGATTCATGATCATCACATACAAGCTAATTTTCACACCAATACAGTTACTACTACACTAGCATGCTGTGACCTCACTTGACCTACTAATGCTGAAATTTTCACGCCGCATCGATGGCTTCCATTCTAGACACTGCAGTGCTTCTCAACTGACTTTTCCACCACTATAGACATCAGTTGTCCAAGTGAAGTACTTATGTACTGTTGTTCAGCTTACAACACTATCTGTTAACAGATAAGAGCAACAAAATGATCTACTGTGGGATCCCATCGCTGTACCCTACTTGCAGAAATTCTACGCAAAGACTAGTCTGCAACATTATGGCTGCATGGACTCATGTTTATCACCCATGAATACCACATTTTGTGCACCATGCACGAATTTGTTTGATCCAAGTTTGCTACCACTGGTTGTCTAGATTTCAGACATGACCATGGAACAAACCCAATTTTGTCTGGATCAACTTCAAACCCAGCCTATGATTGTGAACATTTTATTTCTAACTAGCAGTGGTCCAAATGAACAATCACATCAAATCAAGAGCATTCCATGGACCACTGCTATGGTATTCACTTTGTTGACTACAATGGTGGTTGCCATGTGCCATAGCAACAGCCTCAGCGTGTTTCCTTTCATGTACTGGAAAAGGTCGACCAACTTTGTTGGATTGCTTCTGACTCTGACATCACTGCACCTAACTGGAGCAACAGCCTTCATATATCAACAAAGGCCACTAAAGTCACGCCCAGGCCCGTACAGAACACTGCCGAGCACGCCATGCCTGCAGATCATCCGCACCCCTAAAGGTTCTATTTCTTGGTGTGATCTCCAGAACTAAATGAATGAATGAATATATTTTGAACCAATGAGTTTGTATGATGCTTAATGACCTGGCAATTTACTGGCGACATATTAGCAGCAGAAAAAGTTTGGTTACAACTGAATTCCTGCAGCTTTATAGATCATTCAATAGCTTATTTTACTGTGAAGATCAAATCTTAACAATAAAATACACTTACCTACTAGGTCAGGAGAAAATTAATTTATCAAAAAAGCATAAACAAAGACTTGATCACAGTGCTTAGAGAGAAATTATAGAAAGAACACTAGGGAGAAAGAAGCAGACAATGTAGAGGGGAACTTTACCTCTTTCTTAAATACACTCCTGGAAATGGAAAAAAGAACACATTGACACCGGTGTGTCAGACCCACCATACTTGCTCCGGACACTGCGAGAGGGCTGTACAAGCAATGATCACACGCACGGCACAGCGGACACACCAGGAACCGCGGTGTTGGCCGTCGAATGGCGCTAGCTGCGCAGCATTTGTGCACCGCCGCCGTCAGTGTCAGCCAGTTTGCCGTGGCATACGGAGCTCCATCGCAGTCTTTAACACTGGTAGCATGCCGCGACAGCATGGACGTGAACCGTATGTGCAGTTGACGGACTTTGAGCGAGGGCATATAGTGGGCATGCGGGAGGCCGGGTGGACGTACCGCCGAATTGCTCAACACGTGGGGCGTGAGGTCTCCACAGTACATCGATGTTGTTGCCAGTGGTCGGCGGAAGGTGCACGTGCCCGTTGACCTGGGACAGGACCGCAGCAACGCACGGATGCACGCCAAGACCGTAGGATCCTACGCAGTGCCGTAGGGGACCGCACCGCCACTTCCCAGCAAATTAGGGACACTGTTGCTCCTGGGGTATCGGCGAGGACCATTCGCAACCGTCTCCATGAAGCTGGGCTACGGTCCCGCACACCGTTAGGCCATCTTCCGCTCACGCCCCAACATCGTGCAGCCCGCCTCCAGTGGTGTCGCGACAGGCGTGAATGGAGGGACGAATGGAGACGTGTCGTCTTCAGCGATGAGAGTCGCTTCTGCCTTGGTGCCAATGATGGTCGTATGCGTGTTTGGCGCCGTGCAGGTGAGCGCCACAATCAGGACTGCATACGACCGAGGCACACAGGGCCAACACCCGGCATCATGGTGTGGGGAGCGATCTCCTACACTGGCCGTACACCACTGGTGATCGTCGAGGGGACACTGAATAGTGCACGGTACATCCAAACCATCATCAAACCCATCGTTCTACCATTCCTAGACCGGCAAGGGAACTTGCTGTTCCAACAGGACAATGCACGTCCGCATGTATCCCGTGCCACCCAACGTGCTCTAGAAGGTGTAAGTCAACTACCCTGGCCAGCAAGATCTCCGGATCTGTCCCCCATTGAGCATGTTTGGGACTGGATGAAGCGTCGTCTCACGCGGTCTGCACGTCCAGCATGAACGCTGGTCCAACTGAGGCGCCAGGTGGAAATGGCATGGCAAGCCGTTCCACAGGACTACATCGAGCATCTCTACGATCGTCTCCATGGGAGAATAGCAGCCTGCATTGCTGCGAAAGGTGGATATACACTGTACTAGTGCCGACATTGTGCATGCTCTGTTGCCTGTGTCTATGTGCCTGTGGTTCTGTCAGTGTGATCATGTGATGTATCTGACCCCAGGAATGTGTCAATAAAGTTTCCCCTTCCTGGGCCAATGAATTCACGGTGTTCTTATTTCAATTTCCAGGAGTGTATATTCCTACAGCACTTTCAACCTATGATTGCACTACAACATACAATCATAAAATTGAACAGAATCAAGGATAAGGAATGGATAACTTCTGGGAATAAAGTACCCTAATTATTTCTAGGAAGAGAGAGCTGTATGTCATTGAGAGAACAAGATGTAGCCAATAGTTGAAATTCTGTTAACCACCATTGTAAAATACTTCCATCTACTATTAAAAAAGCAAAACTCATTATGATCTTATGGAAGCATGAAACAATATTTTTGAGTAGACTGAAGATTTCTTGGTACAAAGGCTACAGCATGATATCTTGGGCTGAGAGTAACACATGAATGTAGTAAATTTAGCCATGCACAAAGCAAGTGTTTTGTGATCTTCACTATTCATGATGTTTATTAATGTCCTGGCAGTCACTATTAACAGTGATTTCAGTCTTTTCAAATGATGCATTTATCTATAATTAATATTTAGTAAGAACTTATACTATTTCAAAGTCACATAAAGACTGGCAGCTCATATTAATTATTCAAAAAGTTAAAATTTTGTAGTTGACAAAAAGAAATATGTAGTATCCTATGCCTATGAGCCATCCTAGAATATCGCTCAAGTGTGTGGAGAACGTTCTCATTGCTTACCTCATCTGTCAACTTAATTTTCAACATTCAGCTGTAGCACCACATCTAGAATGCTATATTCCTTTCCTCACCGATTCTGTGGAGAACCTTCTCATTGCTTCCCTTATCTGCCCACTTAATTTTCAACATTCTGCTGTAGTGCCACATCTAGAATGCTACAGTTCTCTTCTGTTCCAGTTTTCCCACAGCTCTTGTTTTACTACCATACAATGCTGTGCTCCAAGTGTACATTCTCAGAAATATCTCCTTCAAATTAAGGCCTATGTTTGATACTAGTAAGCTTCTCTTGGCCAGGAATGCCCTCTTTGCTAGTGCTAGTCTACTTTTCGTGTCCTCCTTCCTCTGTCCATCAGGAGTTATTCTGCTGCCAATATAGCAGAATTCCTTAATTTCATCTGCTGGGTGATCATCAATCCTGATGTTAAGTTCCTCATTGTTCTCGTTTCTGCTACTTGCAATTACTTTCATCTTTCTTCAATTTACTCTCAATCCATATTCTGTACTCATTAGACTATTCATCCCATTCAACAGATCCTGTAATTCTTCTTCACTTTGGCTAAGGATCACAATGTTATCAATGAATCTTATCACTGATGTACTTTCAGTTTTTATTTTTATCCCACTCTTGAACCTTTCTTTTATTTCCGTAATTGCTTCTTCAATGTACAGTTTGAACAGTAGGCATGGAAGATTACATCCCTGTCTTACTCCTTCTTTAATCCAAGCACTTAGTTCTTCATCTTCCAGTCTTATTGTTCCCTCTTGGTTGTTGTATATTACCCACCTTTCACTACAGCTTCTTTGTATTTTTATCGTAATTTTGAACATTTTGCACCATCTGACATTGACAAACACTTTTCCCAGGTCTTGACTCCATTCTCACCCACAATGTGAGAAAGGCTTGTCTGGTGCCATTATCTTTCCTAAAGCCAAATTGATCATCATCTAGTAGATTCTCCATTTTCTTTTCCATTTGTCTGTATATTATTGCAACTTATGAGCATGAACTGTTGAGCTGATTGTGCAATAATTTTTGCACCTTTTGGCTCTTGCTTGTTTGGAATTGTATGTGGATGATGTTTTTCCAAAAGTCTAATGGTATATTGCCAGTCTCATACATTCTGCACACTAAGGTGAATATTCATTATGTTGCCATGTCACCCAGTGATTTTAGAAATTCTGATGGTATGTTATCTATCCCTTCTGCCGTATTTGATCTTAATTCATCCAAAGCTCTTTCAAATTCTGATCCCTTATCTCTTCCCTGTCAATTTCTATTTCTTCTTCCATCAGACAAGTTCTCCCCTTCATAGTGGCTTTCAGTGTTCTCGTTCCACTCACACCCTCTCTCCTCTGAAGTGGAATTACCATTGAACTCTTAATGTTACTCCCATGCTTTTAATTTCACCAAAAATTGGTTTGACTTCTCTATATGCTGAGTCAGTTCTTGTGACAATCATTTCTTTTTCGATTTCTTCACATTTTCCATACAGCCGTTCCACCTTAGCTTCATTGCACTTCCCTTTTATCTCATTCTTAAGTGACTTGTATTTCTGTATTCGTGAATTTCTCTGAACATTTATGTATTTCCTTCTTTCATCGATCAAATGAAGCATTTCTTCTGTTATTTATGGTTCTTTTGGAGTTACCTTCCTTGTACCTATGCTTTTCCTTCCAACTTCTGTGATTGCCCTTTTTGGAGATGTCTTCAACTGAACTGCTACTGAGCTATTCTTTACTGCAGTACCTATAGCCTCAGAGAACTTCAAGCATATTTCTTCATTTCGTAATACTTCTGTATCCCACTTCTTTGAGTACTGATGCTTCCTGACTAATCTCTTAAGCTTCAGCCTACTTTTTGTCATTACTAAATTGCGATCTGAGTCTGTATCTGTTCCTGGGTACACCTCACAGTCCGATATCTGCTTTTGGAATCTCTGCCTGACCTTGATATAATCTAACTGGCTCCTTTGTATTTTCTCTGGTCTTTTCTGAAGATAACTGCTTGTGGTTTTTGAGCAGAATATTTGCTATTACTAGGTGGAATTTATTGCAGAACTTACTTAGTCTTTCTTCTCTCTCATTCCCTTCATGTACAACTGCATTCCATAACTACTAAATTTTTATCTCCCTTTATGTACTGAATTACCTATTCAATATCCTCACATATTTTCTCTATCTCTTTATCTTCTGCTTGCAACATTGGCCTGTGTACCTGAATCATTGGTATTGGTTTTGGTTTCCTGTCGATTCTGATGATAACAATTCTGTCGGTGAACTGTTCACTGTAGCTCTCTCTCTGTCCTACTTTCCTGTCCATAATGACTCCTACTCCTTTTATACCATTTTCTGCTGCTGTTGATATTACCCAATACTCGTCTGACCAGAAATCCTGAACTTATTTCCATTTCACCCCACTGTATCTAGATTGAGCCTTAACATTTCCCTTTTCAGATTTCCTAGCTTGTCTACCACATTCAAACTTCTGCTGTGACTTGTAGAATATTATATTTTCATTGGTTATTCAGTCTTTTTCTCAAGGTCACCTTTCCCTTGGCTGTCCCCTCCTGGAGGTCCGAATGTGGGACTAGACCAGAATCTTTTTGCCAATGGAGAGTCATTATGACACTTTTTCAGTTACAGGCTGCATGTGCTGTAGATACACATTATGTTTCTTTAATGTAGTGGTTTCCAATGACTTCTGTGTCCTCACGCCATTGATCATTGCTGAATCTTCTGCCTTTTATGGGCAGTTTCCCACCCTAAGGACAAGAGAATGCGCTGAACTCTATCCGCCCCTCTGCCATCTGTGACAAGGCCATTGGCAGAATGAGACTCACTTCATATGCCAGAAGTCTTCTGCTACTATGGCAGATGATTTTTACTAAACATAATTTGAGTAGGGTGAGGTTCAAATCCACGTCTTTGGACATTTTGATTACTAGTCAAAGACACTACCCCTAGACTGAGACCACACTAGTCATCTAGAAAGTAGTCCACTTCAGCTTCTGTGCACCTCTCCAACATTGCTGCCATTGGTGGAAGCATAGCTGAAAACCGTCTTTTGGTATGTAGTGAAGCTGCTCTGTCAAATTCTCTCTTCTGAAACCTGGTCCCCTTCAGAGTCTTTTTCAGTTTAGGGGAAAGGTACAAGTCACTTGGTGCTATGTGAGGGGAATGTGGAGGCTGTCAAACCATAGCCTTTTCGTGTTTGGCTGAAACACATTGAATTAATTGAGAATGATTAGTGTGTGCACTGCTGTGGCGAAGGTGGCAACTGACCATTGCCCTTAAGACTGGCCTATTTGCATCTCTCTGCTTCATGAAGGTGATGCTGAACCCCTTGGTAGTACCGCTTATTGACATTAGTACCTTCTGGAGCTTACTCTTGATGGACCCCACCATTGAAGTACAAAAAGATGGTCTGCCTGACTTCCACATTGCTGCAGACCTGCCTCACTTTTTTGGGTCTCGGGGATGATAGAAACTTCCACTGCGATGACTGGAACTTTGTTTCTGGGTCATAACCATAAACTCAGGACTCATCACCAGTGATCACTGTGTTAAGAAAGTTGCGATCACTGTTCACTGAATTCAGCATGTCCTGCGTGATCTCCAAATGAAGTCGCTTCTGCTCAGTTCATCTACATTTACACCTACATCTACATCTACATCTATATAGATAATCCGCAAGCAGCTGCACAGTGCATGGCAGAGGGTACCTTGTACCATTACTGGTTATTTCCTTTCCTGTCTTTCCTGATCCACTTTCAAATAGAGCAAGGGAAAAACAAGTGTCTATTTGCTTCCTTATTAGCCCTAATTTGTCATATCCTATTTTTGTCATCCTTATGCTCATTGTATGTTGGTGGCAGTAGAATCATCCAGCAATCAGCTTAAAATGTTGTTTCTCTAAATTTTCTTAATAGTGTTTCTTGAAAAGAATCACCTTCTTTCCAGGGGTTCCCATTTGAGTTTCCGAAGCATTTCCATAACACTTACATGTTGTGCGAACCTACCTGTAACAAATCCAGCAACCTGCCTCTGAAATGTTTTGATGTCTTCCTTCAGTCTGACCTGGTGTGGATCCCAAATGCTCAAGCAGTACTCAAGAACAGGTCGCACCAGCATCCCCAATGCAGTCACCTTTACAGGTGAACCACTCTTTCCTGAAATTTTCCCAATAATCTGAAGTCGACCATTCACCTTCCCTACCACAATTCTCACATGCTCGTATCGATATTTAAACAATGTGACTGTGTCAAGCAGGACATTACACATTTGATCTTCCTACTCATCCGCATCAACTTACATTTTTCCACATTAGTGTTAGCTGCCATTCATCACACCAACTGGAAATTTTGTCTAAGTTGTCTTGTATCTTCCTACAGCCACTCAGCGTCGACACCTTACCATACACCATGGTATCACCAACCAACCGCACATTGCTGCCCACACTATCCACCAAATCATTTATGTATATATAGAACAACAGCAGCCCTATCACACTTACCTGAAGCACTCCTGACAATAACCATGTCACCGATAAACCCTTATCATCGAGGACAATATACTGGGTTCTATCATTTAAGAAGTCTTCAAGCGACTCACATATCTGTGAACTTATTTCATATGCTCGTACCTTTGTTAACAGCCTGCAATGGGGCACCATGTCAAGTGCTTTCTGGAAATCTAGAAATATGGTATCAGCCTGTTGCCCTTCATCCATAGTTCAGAGTATATCATGTGAGAAAAGGGCAAGCTGAGTTTCACACAAGCAGTGCTTTCTCAGTTGTTAGCAGCTTTGGCACAAATTTTACTGAGACCCTCCTGAGGTCCAAATTTTCCATTAAAATAGACTGTCCAAATTTTCCATTAAAATAGAGTGAATGGCTCTAATACTAATTTTAACCTCATCTGCATGTTCTCTGATTGTGATTTGTTTGTCCTGCAGCACTAGGGTCCTTACATGACCAATCATATCTTCATGTACTTCACTCTTCACTGATGAGTGGCCATCTTTGAAGTGGTTGTATGACTCGTTCATCTGTGTGATACTCATCATTTCATCCCCAAATATTTGTTGAATCTTGTGGATTGTTTCAACTTGAGAATTGCCAAGCTTAAAACAAAATTTGATGCAATAATGCTGTTCCACTTTTTCATGTCATTTTTCCCACAACACAAAATCTGACGAGTTCCACTTACATGTGTTCATTTGTCAATGGCCAGCCAATGACCAGTTGTTTTCACAGTGTGAAAAAAAGCAGGCATTCGCACTACGTTTCCCTACAAACATAGAGAGAGTGAGCATCCTGATGCCATTGTCAGTTTCAACAATAAAAAAATAAGGTTGGATACTTTTTGAACAGCCCTTGTACATTAAATGAAACACAGCATACAAAATTCCTTGGGGTTCAGCTGGATAACAAGTTAAAATAGAGTCCACACAGAGACAAACTAATCAAGAGGTTCAATTCAACAAGTTAACACGTAAGGGTTTTATCTCATTACATGGCCTACAGCTGAGAATGTTGGCTTATTTTTGCATATTTACACTCCATTTTGCCTTAGGGAATTATATTCTGGTATAGTGCATCTAAAAAAAATAAAATGTTTTATTCAGCTGAAATGAGTGGTAAGGGTATTGTGTAAGGTAGATAACCATATATCATTCAGAATGCATTTGAATGGCCCTTGAATAATTACGAAGCAGAAAAGATGGAGATCATTGCTTACAATTTAGTCATACAATGAGCTGGCCTTATTGCCACATCCACACACTAAGTTCAGGGACGAATTGTGAATATACATTTATTCTTTCCAAATTAACACCCAGTGCATATTGTTGGCGAGCTCACAGTAAGCTCGACCCACATGGTACTTGGCTTGCAGAATTAAAATAAAGGAATACATTGTGCTTGACTTGAGGGGTGCCATGTCTTTTGTAAATATTAAAAAAACAACACAAATGGTGCCAAATTAACATCTGAAATGTGTTTGTGGAGAAACTGCACTAAACTTGACCCATGTGGTCTGCAGATCCCTGAGCCCAACTAAGAAAATGCACCATCCACACGATATGGTGGCTCACTGCTTTGTCTTCCTTGCACCTATACACATCACACCATTGACAAAATTTTGCACAATGGTAAATGCACGCACTAGCAGATGCTAGGAGCCATTCAATTTGAGCTGGCTGTGAACTGCTGTTCTGCCATTCATGTATTTTGCTGCCCCACAGATCACCGCTTGGAGAGCAGAACTTGGTAGCTACAAGAAAGAGCAGGCAGGCAGCCTGCAACTAACATATATGATGAGCGTTTGGTCCCCGCATGCCTCATAATGATGTCAGCATGAAAGCAATGGCAGCAGCTTCATCAGTGGTGACTGGGTGGCGGCACGGTAATGTCAACACTGAGCTAAGGCAGCTAGCCAACTGTGCACATGGTGGAAGTGTTCTTACGCATCTGGATAGTGACAGCAAGAACAATCAGTGCTGGCTGTGAACAACCAAGAGCATGGTGAGTGTTGTGCCGCACAGCTAAATGGGGCAGCCTGGGCTGGTTGTCATTCCAAAATGAAAGTTGTATTTTTATTATAGTGCTGATGCCTGCACTTGATGCATATTCAATACAGGAAACGTATCCCACTGTCCATAGTATTATGTGATGTTGGCATCAAAGTAGCCGGTCCCAACTTGAAGAACACTAATAACATTGGCAGTTAATGCAACATAATAAAATAAAGCATTCACAGGTTGCACTGTTCAGAACAATGCAAAATTACAAAATGTTGCCATTGCAACTCCCAGATCTGTGACAGACAAGCCCAGCAGTGTAGAGGGAGATGCCAAGAGCTTGGCAGAAAAGCATATGAGGAAACTGATGTGGACATTGATCCATCAAAGCCCAACACAATGAGGCACT
Organism: Schistocerca serialis cubense; assembly: GCF_023864345.2. Taxonomy (NCBI): domain Eukaryota; kingdom Metazoa; phylum Arthropoda; class Insecta; order Orthoptera; family Acrididae; genus Schistocerca; species Schistocerca serialis. Next base: position 372,430,984 of record NC_064643.1, on the reverse strand, counting down.
GGGGTGGAAACACAGGTCCAGAAGCTGTGACCGACAAGCAGCCAGTGACATGAGACAAGATGTCAGGAGCCTGATTGGTGATGATCAACTGATGACATGGCCTGCTGGAGACAGTGTCTCTTTAGCAAGTGTTATGATGCAGCACAGGCATTTGAAGTAGACCTGATGGCCAGTGCACCTAACATAGTCTAGCAGCAGCTGTGATGAGGATGTTCCAGGTGTCTGTGGTGGGCATAATCTAGGCAGCTGTGCCAGCTGGCTGGGCAAAGTGGGATGAGGCTGAGGTGCACTAACCAGCACGGTGTCAGTTGGTAGTAGGTGCACTGTGGCTGGGAGTATCTCTGTGTCACTGGCAATTAATAATGTGAGCTCTGATGGTTTTCCTGACTGTTGACAGAGGAAGTGTCATCAAGTGACAGATCATATTCCACCATATAGAAGGAAGCAGTCAAGACATAAGTCAGTTTGACTCATTCATTTGAATCTTTAGTCAGTTTGCAACTGCACTCATGTCAAGGATTCTCTTGCAATGGGTGATTACACAGTGCAGTCTTGAGTAGAGTGGCTGAAGTGATAGCTGTACAGAGTCGGTGCACAACACAATGTGAGTACAGCAGTACAGATCTGCATTTACAAAGACTTTGTCCAAGCCATGCCTTGTCAAGGCATGTGATCAGAATCCAGCCTTGTGGATACATATATGTTGTGCCAGTGGTGGGGCTGAAGTGTCGGTTGGTGGTGGCACTTGTTTCATGAAACTGCCAGGGATGGCGGGTGGTTGCCATAGACAAGGTCAGCCGCTCAAGTGCCAGTCTCTTCCATCGGAATTACTTGCAGGTTGAACAGTACCACCAGGTGGTGTTGCAGCATGTTAGGGTGACTTTTAGTATCCTATATAGTCACTTGACCATTTTGATGGTCTCAGCAGTTGTATCAGCTATGGGTACTGCCTCTGGCCAGCAAGTGAAGTTGTCTACTATTGTCAACAAGTAATGTTTGCCATGGGATGGGGGCAATGGGTCCATGATGTCCACATGAACAGATGAAAAATGGTGTGTAGTGTGGGAAAGGCTCACAACTTCTCAATCCAGCATGCAGTGCAGTGCCCACTGATGGTAGTCTTTCTGACACTATGGCCAGATGATATGCATGGCTACAGTCAACACAGTGGTGCTGTTGCTGGAGTGTGAAAGCCCACGGATGAGGCCAAAAGCACTGTGCAGGAATTACTCTGGAAGATTTGAACAACGTGTGCCCATGGAAACGTTGCACCAAATATTTAGGGTAGACCCAGGAATAGGTGCCAGTTCCATTTGTAGGTTGCTGGAGGCACTGTGGGTGGAGGTTGTGCAGTTAGTCATCATTCTCCTGTTCTTGGCCAATGTCCTCAAAATTCAGAGAAAGGATAACACCATAAGTGCAAGGCAAGAAGTAGTGACGATATTGTCGATTCTGTCAATATGGCAGATGCTTGTGGGGAAATGAGACAGGTACTCCAACTGCCAGCACTGGCACAGTGAACACTTGAGTGATTGTTCTGAAATGGTTTGGTAATGGGCTTGTAGTCAGTAAATGTAATGAAGGAACAGGCTTCCACTGATGGACAAAAATATTTCACCACCTCATATAGCTGGGGAAAATATTGCATCTTTGGCTACAATTTGCATGATGATGATGATGATGATGATGATGATGATTGGTTTGTGGGGCACTCAACTGCGCATTTATCAGTGCCCATACAAATTCCCAACTTTCATGAATGATGATGAAATGATGAGGACAACGCAAACATTCGGTCATCTCGAGGCAAGTAAAAATCCCTTACCCCACCGGAAATCGAACCCGGGACCCCATGCTCGGGAAGCGAGAACGCAACCACAAGACCATGAGCTGTGGACACAATTTGCACGAGACAACTTATGTATACATAAGTGCTAATCATTGTCTCCTTCATAATACATGGGCCCGTCACATGTGACATTCTGTCAAAAGCCTGAACAATCACCTTTCGCAGTGTGGTTGTGCAAGAATAGAGTCAGTGAGATTCTGAAAGGTACTAATAGGGATGTGGGCCTTGCTGACACCAGTAAAGTGGCCAGCTGGGTTATGTTTCTAGGCTGAGGATCCATGGCATGAACTGCCTTATCAAGGTGGCCCCGCAGATTCTCAGTTGAGTTTAAATCCAGGGAATTTGGGAGCTGGAGGATTTTGGTAAACTCACCATGGTGCTCTTCAAACTATGCATGTACAATGTTGGCTGTGTGACATGCTGCATTGTCCTCCTGGTAGATGCCATCATTCTGAAGAAAATACAAACTGTTTCAATGCATGGTGTCTGTTCCTTCGAAAGAATAGACACCACACAGATCCCGCAGCTGTGAAATGTTATATGTAAATTGAAGGGGGATCACTGCTATCAGCTGCAGTGGGACATTAAGTGGAATCAGCAGTGATGAGTGAAAATGTGTACCAGACTGGGATTTTGAACCCGGGATCTCATGCTTACTAGGCAGGGGCGGTAACCACTGCGCCACCCAGGAATAGCGTTGTCGTAACTATACGGACTACCCCGGTATGCCTCATGACTGATCCACGCTCCCCCATCAATTTACATATATTGTTTTACAGCTGCAGAATCTGCATGGTGTCTTATTCTTTCAAGGGAACAGACGCAATGCATCCAAATAATTGATACACCTGGCTGAGCAATGGATCCACTTTCCTCTGTGTGAACGTACAAATACGTCCGACCTCTTGTAGGAATCTCTAAGGACTACAGATAGGTGGCACTCAGTGGGAGTGTGGACCGGTCATGAGGCATACCAAGATAGTCCATGCAGTGTCCCGGATGGTACAGTAGTTACCACACCTGCCTAGTAAGCAGGAGACCCCGGGTTTGAATCCCAGTCTGGTACACATTTTTGTTCATCACCACTGATTTGACTTAATGTCCTGCTGCAGCTTACAGCAGTGACCCCCTTCAATTTACATACAGAAACAAAATGTATTGTGCTCAGGTTACAAAGACAGATGCATAATCGTGTTGATCCATCATGTCTTACATAATGAATGCTCCCTTCTCTAACCTGTACCCTTCCAATGACTGTTGCAGTGCACACACACCAATGGCCATCAGTCCTACGGAGCATAAAACATTATGCATGTGAAAAGGCCACCTGCTACCATTTAGTGGACATCCAGCTGCAGTACTGGCAAGAAAATTCAATCCTTTGCCACCAATGAAAATCAATCAGCATTGGTGCATGAACCAGTGCCTGCTGTGGAGGCTCGTATGTACACTATGTGTGGGGCGGCGGATGGCTATTTTTTTATCAAATTTATGTTGTTTATATAAATGTTTGGTTTGTAGAAGGTAAAACCAGTTCCTGTTATTTAGAACGTTATTTATGCTGTCTTTCGCCGTACTCAACACTGGCTCTCTAACTACAATATTGGCAACCAGAAAGTGATTAGCAAAATGTGAAGCCTGTAATTAGAATTCCTAGTGCCCACTTCATCTGAGAATACACTTATAGTTACAGCTTATAGCTCTGAGGAATTAGGAGATTGTCTGGGATTTATAATCAAAAACAGTCGTGAAAAAAAAGTCCTGTATTCTGAAAGTCACAGATGAAAACAAAAGAATCCACACAATCTAACTAACAGAGCAGTTCAGAGTCTAATGCGCTGATGCCACTATAACTGTCCAAATTAAATATTTAAATGAATGCTCGCCATAATTTGATGATAATGTTCATCAAACGCCATGCTAAATAATGGTAGAATGTTTGTCCCGCGGCGGCATGTGAAAATACGACAATACGCAAACTGCAGATCGATAATTAAAGTCAACCCAGAATTAACACTTCACTCGAAAATGATTTCATGGTTACGCGTATCTCGAGTAACTTAATACGGCATCCGAGGCTGTTTGTAGCAATGATACCGACGCGACGCGACTCCCGACACAGATGGCGTGCTATTCAGCGTCTGGAGAGAACTGGGGCCTTGCTTCCTCGCGCAGCGTTCTTATACACTCCTGGAAATGGAAAAAAGAACACATTGACACCGGTGTGTCAGACCCACCATACTTGCTCCGGACACTGCGAGAGGGCTGTACAAGCAATGTTCACACGCACGGCACAGCAGGACACACCAGGAACCGCGGTGTTGGCCGTCGAATGGCGCTAGCTGCGCAGCATTTGTGCACCGCCGCTGTCAGTGTCAGCCAGTTTGCCATGGCATATGGAGCTCCATCGCAGTCTTTAACACTGGCAGCATGCCGCGACAGCGTGGACGTGAACCGTATGTGCAGTTGACGGGCTTTGAGCGAGGGCGTATAGTGGGCATGCGGGAGGCCGGGTGGACGTACCGCCGAATTGCTCAACACGTGGGGCGTGAGGTCTCCACAGTACATCGATGTTGTCGCCAGTGGTCGGCGGAAGGTGCACGTGCCCGTCGACCTGGGACCGGACTGCAGCGACGCACGGATGCACGCCAAGACCGTAGGATCCTACGCAGTGCCGTAGGGGACCGCACCGCCACTTCCCAGCAAATTAGGGACACTGTTGCTCCTGGGGTATCGGCGAGGACCATTCGCAATCGTCTCCATGAAGCTGGGCTACGGTCCCACACACAGTTAGGCCGTCTTCCGCTCACGCCCCAACATCGTGCAGCCCGCCTCCAGTGGTGTCGCGACAGGCGTGAATGGAGGGACGAATGGAGACGTGTCATCTTCAGCGATGAGAGTCACTTCTGCCTTGGTGCCAATGATGGTCGTATGCGTGTTTGGCGCCGTGCAGGTGAGTGCCACAATCAGGACTGCATACGACCGAGGCACACAGGGCCAACACCCGGCATCATGGTGTGGGAAGCGATCTCCTACACTGGCCGTACACCACTGGTGATCATCGAGGGGACACTGAATAGTGCACGGTACATCCAAACCGTCGTCGAACCCATCGTTCTACCATTCCTAGACCGGCAAGGGAACTTGCTGTTCCAACAGGACAATGCACGTCCGCATGTATCCCGTGCCACCCAACGTGCTCTAGAAGGTGTAAGTCAACTACCCTGGCGAGCAAGATCTCCGGATCTGTCCCCCATTGAGCATGTTTGGGACTGGATGAAGCGTCGTCTCACGCGGTCTGCACGTCCAGCACGAACGCTGGTCCAACTGAGGCGCCAGGTGGAAATGGCATGGCAAGCCGTTCCACAGGACTACATCCAGCATCTCTACGATTGTCTCCATGGGAGAATAGCAGCCTGCATTGCTGCGAAAGGTGGATATACACTGTACTAGTGCCGACATTGTGCATGCTCTGTTGCCTGTGTCTATGTGCCTGTGGTTCTGTCAGTGTGATCATGTGATGTATCTGACCCCAGGAATGTGTCAATAAAGTTTCCCCTTCCTGGGACAATGAATTCACGGTGTTCTTATTTCAATTTCCAGGAGTGTATATAAAGCCATGGTGCGGACGGCTAAGGGAACGCCTGATCAAATCGGCTCTCCCGACTAGCCGCTGGGCTAGTAATACACCACATTAAGATACCAAATAAATCATAGCTTCTTTCGCTGATGGCCGATGAAGCTCTTAATTTAAATGAGCATTCAGCACACAGGTAATTAATCATAAAAAAAATTTGACGTGGCTAAGTTAAATATTTTGGGCGAGAGAATTAATTTAATTACGCTGCACGCAGTAGACGAGCTCTGAACTGGTCCTTTGGAGATACGCTATCGCTATAGTTTTATAGTTATTTAAATGAAACTTCTCACATCTTTATGGTTATAGCGGATCTACATTCTACTTAAATATAAACATCCTAGCCTTATTTATTAGCCTACTTAATCTATCTTGCTTCCTTAATTTTTAAGACAAAAAGCAGAACATCATGAATTTCAACTAAAATTTTAATTTGTGAGATCCAAAGTACTGTTTGTGGTGTCACCGCCAGACACCACACTTGCTAGGTGGTAGCTTTAAATCGGCCGCGGTCCATTAGTACAAGTCGGATCCGCATGTCGCCACTGTGTGATCGCAGACCGAGCGCCACCACAAGGCAGGTCTCGAGATACGGGATAGCACTTGCCCCAGTTGTACGGACGACGTAGCTAGCGACTATACTGATGAAGCCTCGCTCCTTTGCCGAGCAGATAGTTAGAATAGCCTTCAGCTAAGTCCATAGCTACGACCTAGCAAGGCGCCATTAGTAACATTGTATGTATCTATGGAGTCTCACTTATATCGTCAATAGCGATGTACCAAGGATGGATTAAAGTTAAGTATTACAGAAACTACGTACTTTTCTTTATAGCATTCATTACGTATCCTGTTACAGACCTATCTCTTGCCTGCTAAACGCGTGCCTTTCGGCTTCCTCTCATTGTGTCTAGGCTGTCTTGTCTAGACACAACACTGTTTCTATTAAACTATTATGGAAAAGGAATCTAAATATAAATTTTTAAGTCTCTAGCTCTTTTCTGTTGCGCCAATGATTTTTACAGAAAAACGTCCAAATTTCGAAAATGGCTAAAGTTATCAAACTGATATTCAACACATATTAATTTAGTATTACTCCTGGCATGCTAGAACCATTTCAGGTTATTTATTTGATTTTTAAAGTATTGCACAACATTTATGACGTCAGAGCTAGTTACAGCAGACTAGGCTGGCACACAATGGAAAGACTGCTGTGAATTTACTACGGCGTGAGTAGGCTGCTTCCCTACATATGTGATCAAAAGTATCCGGACACCTGGCTGAAAATGACTTAGAAGTTTGTGGTGCCAACTATTGGTAATGCTGGAATTCAATATGGTGTTGGCCCACCCTGAGGCTCGATAACAGCTTCCACTCTCACAGGCATATGTTCAATCAGGTGTTGGAAAATTTCCTGGGGAATGGCAGCCTGTTCTTCACGGAGTGCTGCACTGAGGAGAGGTATCGATGTCAGTCAGAGAGGTCTGGCATGAAGTAGGCGTTCCAAAACATCCCAAAGGTGTTCCATAGGATTCAGGTCAGGATTCTGTGCAGGCCTGTCCATTACAGGGATGTTATAGTCATGTAACCACTCCGCCACAGGTTGTGCATTATAAACAGGTGCTCGATTGTGTTGAAAGATCCAATTGCCATCCCCAAATTGCTCTTCAACAGTGGGAAGCAAGAAGGTGCTTAAAATGTCAATGTAGGCCTGTGCTGTGATAGTGCCACGCAAAACTACAAGGAGAGCAAGCCCCCTCCATGAAAACATGACCACACTGAAACACCATCGCCTCGGAATTTTACTGTTGGCACTCCACCCACAGGCAGATGACGTTCACCGGGCATTCAGTGTACCAACACCCTGCCATCGTGATTTGTCACTCCACACAATGTTTTTCCACTGTTCAATCATCCGATGTTTACGCTCCATACACCAAGCGAGGCATCGTCTGGCATTTACCGGCATGATGTGTGGCTTATGAGCAGCCACTCAACCATGAAATCCAAGTTTTCTCACCTCCCACCTACCTGTCTTAGTGGATCCTGTTGCAGTTTGGAATTCCTCTGTGATGGTGTGGACAGATGTCTGCCTATTACACATTATGACCCTCTTCAACTTACGGCAGTCTCCGTCAGTCAACAGATGAAGTAGGCCTGTACGCTTTTGTGCTGCACGTGTCCCTTCACATTTCCACTTCACTACCACATCAGAAACAGTGGACCTAGGGATGTTTAGAAGTGTGGAAATCTAGTGTACAGATGTATGACACAAGTGAAATCCAATCACCTGACCACATTCAAAGTCCATGAGATCCGCTGAGCACCCCATTCTTCTCTCTCACAATGTCTAATGACTACTTAGGTTGCTGACATGGAGTACCTGACAGTAGGTGGCAGTAAAATGCACTTAATATGAAAAACATATGTTTTCTGGGGTGTCCAGATACTTTTGATCATATGTTTGCTGTAAGGTCATTGAGGAAATACTGTTGGTAGCCTCTTGGTACATCTGGGTGGTCAACTGCTCGACAGTTGCATATCTATTTGCCCGTACACACTTCCATAGCCATTGTTGAGCCATCATCTATGCCCCGTGGTGCACCACAGTTGCCCTGCCTTGGTACAGGTTTTGTATAGTGTGATTTTGCCATGCACAACATACTTTAACCATGGCAGCACACCAACAGCTTAAAAATCAGCCATTTAAAAATGCTTCTGCCCTTGGCCTGAAAGCCAATGATAATGCCCTTTTGGACATCAGATAAATCGCGTTTCCGCTTTACAGTGACAACATGACTTATATACCCTCTACAGCTACTGCTGCCAACTGCCGTCTGTACGTGGTTATTGAGTGTTCATGTTGAGCATAGGCATTGGTCAAATTAATGTATATGCCAATGTTAGCACAAATATTTAACATGTTGCAGAGCATACCAAAATATAACCTCACACTAACACTGCTGCCAGGCTTCTCCCCACAGTTCATTCCTTTTATAATGTATCTCATTCTATATAAAAGTCATTCACAAATTTGGAAAAGACAAGGCAATCCTGTCTAAACACTGACCACTCTGTCCGGTTACTGCACATTTTTCTTCATAGAATAGGTATTCACAAAACAGAACAAGGAAAAAGCTTGGCAGTCCACAGGCCTAAAGCTTGGCAGTCCACAGGCCTAATGGCTTCCTCATTTCTTTGGGAGAATTTTATACCTTTCATAATAATAAATAATACAATGAAGCACCAAAGAAACTGGCATAGCCATGCATATTCAATTACAGAGATATGTAAACAGGCAGAATACGGCAATGCCTATATAAGACCTATACCAGACAAAAACTGTCTGGTGCAGCTGTTAGATCAATTTCTGCTGCTACAATGGCTGGTTATCAAGATTTAAGTGAGTTTGAACGTGGTGTTATAGTCAGTGCACGAGCGATTGGATGCAGCATCTCTGAGGTAGTGATGAAGTGGGGATTTTTCCCATATGACCATTTCGCGAGTGTATGGTGAATATCAGGAATCTGGCAAAACATAAAATCTCTGACACCACTGCACCAGAAGAAGATGTAGCAAGAACAGGACCAACAACAACTGAAGAGAATCATTCAATGTGACACAAGTGCAACCCTTCCACAAATTGCTGCAGATTTCAATGCTGGGCCATCAACAAGTGTCAGTGTGCAAACCATTCAATAAAACATCATCGATATGGGCTTTCGGAGCCAAAGGCCCACTCATGTATCCTTGATGACTGCATGACATAAAGCTTTATGCCTTGCCTGGGCCCATCAACACCGACATTGGACTGTTGATGACTGGAAACATGTTGTCTGGTTGGATGAGTCTCGTTTCAAATTGTATTGACCAGATGGACATGCACAGGTATGGAAACAACCTCATGAATCCATGGGCCCTGCATGTCAGCAGAGGACTGTTGATGGTGGAGGCTCTGTAATGGTGTGGGGCATGTGTGGGTTGGAGTGATATGGGACCCCTGAAATGTCTAGATATGACTCTGACAGGTGACATGTACGTAAGCATCCTGTCTAATCACGTGCAACTATTCATGTCCATTGCACATTCCGATTGACTTGGGCATTTCAGCAAGACAATGCAACATCCCAAATGTCCAGAATTGCTACAGAGTGGTTCCAGGAACGCTCTTCTGAGTGTAAACGCTTCTGGCTCAAATTGCTCTGAGCACTATGGGACTTAACTGCTGAGGTCATCAGTCCCCTAGAACATAGAACTACTTAAACCTAACTAACCTAAGGACATCACGCCTATCCATGTCCGAGGCAGGAATCGAGCCTGCGACTGTAGCAGTCGCGCGGTTCCAGACTGAAGTGCCTAGAACCGTTCAGCAACTTCGGCTGGCGTAAACACTTCTGCTGGCCACTAAACTCCCCAGATACAAACATTATTGAGCATATCCAGGATGCCTTGCAATGTGCTGTTCAGAAGAGATCTCAACCCCCTCCTACTCTTACGGGTTTATAGACAGCCCTGGAGGATTCATTGTGTCAGTTCCCTTCTGCACTACTACAGATGTTAGTCAGGTCCAAAACAATATGCATATGTTTGAAATTTACTGTAAACCCACAGCAACGAACATTATCATTCCCCATCCCTCGAACTGCCCACACTCACAAAAGCAAGCAGCACTTTGACACATGCTCCATAGACTCAACACACTGCCACTCACCAAAGAAAACTACCAAAGAGAACTGGACACAATAATGCAGATAGCATAAAACAAAGCTAAACAACAAAATTAAAAGTAAAATAAAAGAAGAAAGCACCAAACTACAGACAACAACACAATAGAACCAAACAAAAACATGCAGTCCCATAACAACTACACACGATGATCAGAAAATGATGAAAGAAAACACAAGATGGTACACAATGACATACCACCAAACATAAACTCACACATAAAATCACCAACATTTTCAAGAGACAGGGAATAAACATAGCACACACAACCGACAATTCTATACAAAAATACACCCCAACACTGACAAAAAACAGAGGCATATATCAGAAAGCAGGTATATATCAACTACAGTGTAACACTTGTGAAGGTAGATATATAGAACAAACAGGTAGAACATTTGATGTCAGATACAAAGAACACATGAAAGTCTGGAAATATGGAACAAACCACTCCACATTTGCAGAACACCTAAGAGAACATAACCACAAACCAACCACTCGAGAAGAAGGCATGAAAATAATTAAATCAACAATAAAAAACACCTAACGCTGCAAGAAAATTACCACATACAGAAAACCAAAGCAAAAAGGAAAACCCTGTTGAATGATCAAGCACACATGCCAAACAATTCATTGTTTACACTAATAGATAAAATAATAGAATAATGCTCCCAAAGAGGAATAATAGAATAATGCTCCCAAAGATGATTAATATAATAATACCACCCAATATAATAATAATACCACCCAACACTCAATTATCCCTGAACCCATCCACAGAACACTGAAACGAAAAGTCAAATCAGCTGTCACCAAAGCTTTCAACCACTTGTTAACAGCTAGTACATTCATATTCACAGTCCTACAACTCAAACCACCATCCCCCCTCCCCCCCCCCCCCCCCCCCCCGACACGCCCATAATAATAAAAAAAAATTATACACTCTCTCTCTCTCTCTCTCTCTCTCTCTCTCTCTCTCTCTCTCTCTCTTTCTTTTGCATAAACACACATGATATAAATCATGAATAGAAGTTGGTTTTGAACATATACGAGGGTTGTTTTTTAAGTAAGTGCCGTTCGCGCGTATAGTCCCATAGTTCGCGTGAACGCCGCAACAAGCCACCGCGCCACTTGCCGGCATCCTTCCTGTTCACACTGATGCAAGTTGCAGCTCTGCAGCTGACGTGTACGCATCGCTGTGCTACTTTATAATGTTTACGATTATTGAATTGCCCGCCGCGTGTGAGATACGGTCAGTGATACGTTTTTTGCCCGCGAGAAGCCTTTCAGCTGCAGAAATTCATCGTCAGTTAACAGAAGTTTATGGCTTGAATGCAATGAGTGAAGGTAAAGTGCGTCAATGGGTTAAAGAGTTTAAAAATGGCCGTCAAAACATCCATGACGAAGAACGCTCAGGCCGGCCCTCTGTGATCACTGATGATTTGGTGGCTGCAGTCGAAACAAAGATTCGTGAGGACAGAAGATTCACATTTTCCAATCTTTCTTTGGAATTTCCACAAGTTTCAAGATCGGTTTTGTACAAAATTGTGTCTGAAAACCTAAATTTTAAGAAACTGTGTTCTCGGTGGGTACCCAGACTCCTCGCAGAGGACCACAAAGGGAAGAGATTTACCACTTCATTGGACTTTTTGATTCGTTACGAGGAAGAAGGGGATGACATGTTGAGTCAAATCGTCACTGGAGCTGAAACATGGGTATCACATATCACTCCCGAAAGCAAGCGACAATCGATGGAATGGCGACACACAACCTCACCCGTCAAGGTCAAAGCCAAACAGACGCTGTCAAAGTGCAAGATTATGGCAACTGTGTTCTGGGACCGGCGCGGTATTTTGCTAGTGGACTTTATGCCATGAGGAACGACAATCAACTCAGATGCCTACTGTGCAACTCTAAAGAAGCTCCGCAGAGCAATTCAAAACAAAACGCGTGGCATGCTAACAAAAGGAGTTTTGCACCTGCACGATAACGCTAGGCCTCACACCTCTCAAAAGACTCGGGATTTGATTGATTCTTTTGGCTGGGAAGTTTTGGACCATGCACCATACAGCCCCGACCTTGCTTCTAGTGATTTTCACCTTTTCCAGTACCTGAAACACCATCTTGGAGGGCAGCGCTTCAATGACGACGATGAAGTGAAAGTGGCCGTGAACTCTTGGCTGTCGGAGCAGGCAGCCGAATTCTTTGAAGAGGGAATTAAAAACATAGTTGTACAGTATGAGAAGTGCTTAAATAAACAAGGCAACTATGTTGAAAAATAGGTAAAAGTGTGTAGAATCAGAAAATAAAAGTTTTTTTACAAAAGTATTTGTATCTTTTTTTTTAAATAAAAATGACCCTTACTTAAAAAACAACCCTCGTACTTTGTTAGATTGGGCAACACATAGGTAAACAACCCAAAGAGGAGGAAACGCGTAATGAAGTTGTTAAAAGCACAGTGTCTGAAGAAATATTCATATCGAGTGTCAAAAGAATAACATTACACCACAAAAAAGAAGGAGAAACATGGTGAGCAGGGTGAAAAAGTTTGAAACTCAAAATTGTGCTTATATGTCAGTAATAAAGTGGTAGTGCTACCTCCAGACCTGATGAGAGGGAACACAGATCACAGCAAATTGTAAGTAATTACATTTTTTACACAAAAATTGTGAGATGAACTGTTTGATAATCTACAAATAATAAAACTGTATCGTTATAGATCCCACTAATGATGCGATAGAGCAAGAAAATGGCGAAATGCACCTGGGAAAAATAAATTAAGTTACAGCAAGAAAAGGTGGTTTTATTTACAATAGAAGTATTTCTGTGCTTGCTGCAGAGGATGACCACGCAAATAAACTTGTAGCTTCAGCTTTTTACAGGCCTAAGCTCATCAACGGTCAAATCTCACCAGACCTCCCTCATGGTTGCTCTCACAAGATCCTTCTGGATCTTCTGTGTCCACTTCTGGAATACGAAGTAGACACAGCCATGGTAGTCCTTGTGGAAGCCCCCATATGATCACTCAAATTTAGACACACTCGGAGGGTGGCTCCAGGTGTTTGTCATGGAATGGCAGGTAAACCATGTAGCACTGGTGGGTACAATGAATGTGGTACTGCGTCGCCCATCACAACCAGCTCCGGTTGCAGGTCCCTGGTCACTTGGGGAGCCCACAGTTGCTGTTATCGCAACTACATTGTACCTCTTACTACTCATGTTTCTCCTCTCCTATGAGCTATGGGGCACATCCTGAGATGTCCATCCAGCCTCACCAACGGTTGATTCACCAGAACCACAGCATCCTGCAGGGATGCCTTTCACTCTCAGAAGTTTCAGGCCCTAGACACTCCAGATACAGCACCACCATCACCTGTGGCCCCAGATGTCACTGAGGAGACTTCCGTCATGGTACTGCCCATCTCTTGGCCACTAATCCATGTTATCAACCCCAGCACTGACCAGGTAGTTGCTATTATCCAACTTGTCTCTCCAAGTGAACTATGATTGGAGCTGCTGTTTACCTGACCCATGTTGTTGTTGTTGTGGTCTTCAGTCCTGAGACTGGTTTGATGCAGCTCTCCATGCTACTCTATCCTGTGCAAGCTTCTTCATCTCCCAGTACCTACTGCAACCTACATCCTTCTGAATCTGCTTAGTGTATTCATCTCTTGGTCTCCCTCTACGATTTTCACCCTCCACGCTGCCTTCCAATACTAAATTGGTGATCCCTTGATGCGTCAGAACATGTCCTACCAACTAATCCCTTCTTCTAGTCAAGTTGTGCCACAAACTTCTCTTCTCCCCAATCCTATTCAATACTTCCTCATTAGTTATGTGATCTACCCATCTAATCTTCAGCATTCTTCTGTAGCACCACATTTCGAAAGCTTCTATTCTCTTCTTGTCCAAACTATATATCATCCATGTTTCACTTCCATACATGGCTACACTCCATACAAATACTTTCAGAAACGACTTCCTGACACTTAAACCTATACTCGATGTTAACAAATTTCTCTTCTTCAGAAATGCTTTCCTTGCCATTGACAGTCTGCATTTTATATCCTCACTACTTCGACCATCATCAGTTATTTTGCTTCCCAAATAGCAAAACTCCTTTACTACTTTAAGTCTCTCATTTCCTAATCTAATTCCCTCAGCATCACCCGATTTAATTCGACTACATTCCATTATCCTTGTTTTGCTTTTGTTGATGTTCATCTTATATCCTCCTTTCAAGACACTATCCATTCCGTTCAACTGCTCTTCCAAGTCCTTTGCTGTCTCTGACAGAATTACAATGTCATCGGCGAACCTCAAAGTTTTTATTTCTTCTCCATGGATTTTAATACCTACTCCAAATTTTTCTTTTGTTTTCTTCACTGCTTGCTCAATACAGAGATTGAATAACATCGGGGAGAGGCTACAACCCTGTCTCACTCCCTTCCCAACCATTGCTTCCCTTTCATGTCCCTCGACTCTTATAACTGCCATCTGGTTTCTGTACAAATTGTAAATAGCTTTTCGCTCCCTGTATTTTACCCCTGCCACCTTCACAATTTGAAAGAGAGTATTCCAGTCAACATTGTCAAAAGCTTTCTCTAAGTCTACAAATGCTAGGAACGTAGGTTTGCCTTTCCTTAATCTAGCTTCTAAGATAAGTCGTAGGGTCAGTATTGCCTCACGTGTTCTGACCCATCTTAGACACGTTTTGGATAATGTTTGAGCTGATGACCACGTGGTTACCAGCACTGCATAACTTGGGCGGATCTGTGCATAGTACTGTATGTTCCATACACATTATAGTGTCACAAAATTATCGGTGGCATTTGCTATTGATCCAATGAGTGTACAAGCTTTTCACAAGTTGTATGTGTTAAAACGTGTTTGTCATGAGACTGCATAAATAATATTTTTCTCTTTTCATGTAATGGTTGATCATAAGGTGAGTGAGTGATACCTCTCAAAATGGGCAGTACTGTCAAATATCTAGTCAAAAGCTGTAATGTGCCAAAGACCTTCGTCCCTCAGGGCACTGCTTACATATTGTTCCTGTCTTTCCTGTGGAACTTTAATCATAATTTGTAGCTTTCATCATAATAGAACTGCACTGAATTGAATACCTTTTATCAAATAAGTTTGTTCATTTTAATGTACAAAGCTTACTGCACCAATAAATGTTTATTGAAGATCAAAAGCTCAATAAATAGCTGGTCCAGTCACTTTAATGTGACCACTCCTACGTATGATGTCAACATGCAGTAACCACTCACAGAGGGCAGGTGGCAGCACTAGCAGTGTAGGGTTTGTAAAGCACATCAGTGGAACATGGAAAACAGAGTAGATGTTATTGTAATGCAAAAACAGAGTGATTTATCTGATGTCCAAAAGTGTATGAACATAGGCTTTTAGACCAAGGGTGGAAATGTTTCCAAAATCCTTAAGTTTATAAACTGTGGATAAAGTATGCAGTGTGTGGCAAAATGGTGCTATCCAAAACCAGTGCTGAAGCAACTGTGGTGCACCATAGTCACAGATGACAGGGGAGAATGATGGCTGCAAAGATGTGTGTGGGTGAATAGACATCCAACTGTTGAGCAGCTGGCCACCCATATGAAACAAGGAGCTTCCTCAATGACCATTCAGTGAACACTGTCACGTGCTAGCCTCCGCCAACAGGTACCTGTTTCATACAGTCATGGTGACTGCTGTTCATCAGCGATGAATGCTGGAATTAGCAAGCCACTACTGCAACTGCATGTCTTCTGGGTGGTGACGGGTAGCCTTTTCAGATGAATCATGTTTTATGCGCTAGTGGACTGATGGCTGTTGGCAAGTATGGCATGAAAAGTCTGACAGCAAACAGTCTGCAACAATCGACAGAAGTGTGCAGGCCAGGACGCATTTTCTGCATGATCTTGTCATTCTGGAAGTATGCTGCTGTCCTTGGTGACCTAACCACCCCTCCATGCAATTTATTTTGCTTCAGCTTGACGGCAGCTATCAGCAGGACAATACAAGGTATCACACAGCTCGCAAAGCACATGTGTGTTTTGAAGAGCACCAGGATGAGTTTACCATATTCCCCTGGCCACCAAACTTCCTGGGCACTTCAGTCTGGAACCGCGTGACCGCTACGGTCGCAGGTTCGAATCCTGCCTCGGGCATGGATGTGTGTGATGTCCTTAGGTTAGTTAGGTTTAAGTAGTTCTAAGTTCTAGGGGACTGATGACCTCAGAAGTTAAGTCCCATAGTGCTCAGAGCCATTTTTGAACCAAACTTGCTGGATTTAAACTGAATCAGGAACCTGTGGGACCACCACAGTCATGCTGTAACAACACATTCAGACTCACTTAAATCTTGATAACCTGCCATTGTAGCAGTAACCAATCTAACATCTGTGCCAGACACTTGTTGTGTTATGTAGGCATTGCCGACTGCAGCGCCACATTCTGCCTGTTTACATCTCTCTGTATTTGAATACTCGTGCCTATACCAGTTTCCTTGGCACTGTTCATGAGAGATATAGTAGAAGTTTATCATGGCCATCATTCCTGCTGTATGTATCTTATCATCTTTCCTGTCATGGTGCAAACCTGCAATCTGAAAACGGAAATCGATACTATCAGCTGATGAAGTATTTTGGTACAGAACTTTGGCGCATTACATCAATTTTGGTCTTCAACTGTGAAATATATTGTTTCTGTGAAGAATTATTATTGTTTGGTTTTGTGGGCTAATAAACAATTTTAATCTGTAGTTACAAAATGTTTATTTGTTTTCAATAAATGTTGTTGGACATAACGTGATGGTTACTATATCCACGCAGACAGTGTCACAACATATGGAACACCACAGGCTGTCAGCACAATGATCACTGCTGCAGAGAATGGAAGATTTATGAAGATTTGACATTACATTGCAGCCACCACCAAGATTAGGGACTACTTAGTTCCGTCAAGGATTATTTGGAACTTAGCAAGTCTGGCATATATAAAGTTCCATGTCATTGTGGGAAGGCTTACATTGGCTGGTCAGTTCAAACAGTTCACAACAGGTGCATAGAACATAACCTTCACATGAGGCTACAACAGCCTGAAAAATCAGCAGTGGAGCAATATTGTTTAAAAAAGGGACATGGGATGAAATTTGATGAGACCCCTATAATTACTGGTACGTCCTGTTTTTGATAAAGTGTCAAGGAGTCAATTGAAATCAGGTTGCCACACAATTTTTTAATAGATGCAAGGGTATTCCTCTTCACAGGATGGTGAACACCATATTATTTGGCATGAGAAGCACAATGTTCTTTGGTGCCTGTTCTTTGATCTGAAGGTTTGAGGATAATCTTAGAGTGGAACACATCATTGGCACTAGTGTTCTACTATGGGCAGAGCCACAAGCTGAGTTCTGGGAGCAGTACTTGGGGTGGGTGGCACATGTTCTGTGTACATTACGGGGGTCTATGTAGGATGACCCCCCCCATGAACCATGGACCTTGCCGTTGGTGGGGAGGCTTGCGTGCCTCAGCGATACAGATAGCCGTACCGTAGGTGCAACCACAACGGAGGGGTATCTGTTGAGAGGCCAGACAAACGTGTGGTTCCTGAAGAGGGGCAGCAGCCTTTTCAGTAGTTGCAAGGGCAACAGTCTGGATGATTGACTGATCTGGCCTTGTAACAATAACCAAAACAGCCTTGCTGTGCTGGTACTGCGAATGGCTGAAAGCAAGGGGAAACTACAGCCGTAATTTTTCCCGAGGGCATGCAGCTTTACTGTATGATTACATGATGATGGTGTCCTCTTGGGTAAAATATTCCGGAGGTAAAATAGTCCCCCATTCGGATCTCCGGGCGGGGACTACTCAAGAGGATGTCGTTATCAGGAGAAGGAAAACTGGCGTTCTACGGATCGGAGCGTGGAATGTCAGATCCCTTAATCGGGCAGGTAGGTTAGAAAATTTAAAAAGGGAAATGGATAGGTTGAAGTTAGATATAGTGGGAATTAGTGAAGTTCGGTGGCAGGAGGAACAAGACTTCTGGTCAGGTGGCTACAGGGTTATAAACACAAAATCAAATAGGGGTAATGCAGGAGTAGGTTTAATAATGAATAGGAAAATAGGAATGCGGGTAAGCTACTACAAACAGCATAGTGAACGCATTATTGTGGCCAAGATAGATACGAAGCCCACACCTACTACAGTAGTACAAGTTTATATGCCAACTAGCTCTGCAGATGACGAAGAAATTGAAGAAATGTATGATGAAATAAAAGAAATTATTCAGATTGTGAAGGGAGACGAAAATTTAATAGTCATGGGTGACTGGAATTCGAGTGTAGGAAAAGGGAGAGAAGGAAACATAGTAGGTGAATATGGATTGGGGGACAGAAATGAAAGAGGAAGCCGACTGGTAGAATTTTGCACAGAGCACAACATAATCATAACTAACACTTGGTTTAAGAATCATGAAAGAAGGTTGTATACATGGAAGAACCCTGGAGATACTAAAAGGTATCAGATAGATTATATAATGGTAAGACAGAGATTTAGGAACCAGGTTTTAAATTGTAAGACATTTCCAGGGGCAGATGTGGACTCTGACCACAATCTATTGGTTATGACCTGTAGATTAAAACTGAAGAAACTGCAAAAAGGTGGGAATTTAAGGAGATGGGACCTGGATAAACTAAAAGAACCAGAGGTTGTACAGAGATTCAGGGAGAGCATAAGGGAGCAATTGACAGGAATGGGGGAAATAAATACAGTAGAAGAAGAATGGGTAGCTTTGAGGGATGAAGTAGTGAAGGCAGCAGAGGATCAAGTAGGTAAAAAGACGAGGGCTAGTAGAAATCCTTGGGTAACAGAAGAAATATTGAATTTAATTGATGAAAGGAGAAAATATAAAAATGCAGTAAGTGAAACAGGCAAAAAGGAATACAAACGTCTCAAAAATGAGATCGACAGGAAGTGCAAAATGGCTAAGCAGGGATGGCTAGAGGACAAATGTAAGGATGTAGAGGCCTATTTCACTAGGGGTAAGATAGATACCGCCTACAGGAAAATTAAAGAGACCTTTGGAGATAAGAGAACGACTTGTATGAATATCAAGAGCTCAGATGGAAACCCAGTTCTAAGCAAAGAAGGGAAAGCAGAAAGATGGAAGGAGTATATAGAGGGTCTATACAAGGGCGATGTACTTGAGGACAATATTATGGAAATGGAAGAGGATGTAGATGAAGATGAAATGGGAGATATGATACTGCGTGAAGAGTTTGACAGAGCACTGAAAGACCTGAGTCGAAACAAGGCCCCCGGAGTAGACAATATTCCATTGGAACTACTGACGGCCGTGGGAGAGCCAGTCCTGACAAAACTCTACCATCTGGTGACCAAGATGTATGAAACAGGCGAAATACCCTCAGACTTCAAGAAGAATATAATAATTCCAATCCCAAAGAAAGCAGGTGTTGACAGATGTGAAAATTACCGAACTATCAGTTTAATAAGTCACAGCTGCAAAATACTAACACGAATTCTTTACAGACGAATGGAAAAACTAGTAGAAGCCAACCTCGGGGAAGATCAGTTTGGATTCCGTAGAAACACTGGAACACGTGAGGCAATACTGACCTTACGACTTATCTTAGAAGAAAGATTAAGGAAAGGCAAACCTACCTTTCTAGCATTTGTAGACTTAGAGAAAGCTTTTGACAATGTTGACTGGAATACTCTCTTTCAAATTCTAAAGGTGGCAGGGGTAAAATACAGGGAGCGAAAGGCTATTTACAATTTGTACAGAAACCAGATGGCAGTTATAAGAGTCGAGGGACATGAAAGGGAAGCAGTGGTTGGGAAGGGAGTAAGACAGGGTTGTAGCCTCTCCCCGATGTTGTTCAATCTGTATATTGAGCAAGCAGTAAAGGAAACAAAAGAAAAATTCGGAGTAGGTATTAAAATCCATGGAGAAGAAATAAAAACTTTGAGGTTCGCTGATGACATTGTAATTCTGTCAGACACAGCAAAGGACTTGGAAGAGCAGTTGAATGGAATGGACAGTGTCTTGAAAGGAGGATATAAGATGAACATCAACAAAAGCAAAACAAGGATAATGGAATGTAGTCTAATTAAGTCGGGTGATGCTGAGGGAATTAGATTAGGAAATGAGGCACTTAAAGTAGTAAAGGAGTTTTGCTATTTGGGGAGCAAAATAACTGATGATGGTCGAAGTAGAGAGGATATAAAATGTAGGCTGGCAATGGCAAGGAAAGCGTTTCTGAAGAAGAGAAATTTGTTAACATCGAGTATAGATTTAAGTGTCAGGAAGTCATTTCTGAAAGTATTCGTATGGAGTGTAGCCATGTATGGAAGTGAAACATGGACGATAAATAGTTTGGACAAGAAGAGAATAGAAGCTTTCGAAATGTGGTGCTAGAGAAGAATGCTGAAGATTAGATGGGTAGATCGCATAACTAATGAGGAAGTTTTGAATAGGATTGGGGAGAAGAGAAGTTTGTGGCACAACTTGACCAGAAGAAGGGATCGGTTGGTAGGACATGTTCTGAGGCATCAAGGGATCACCAATTTAGTATTGGAGGGCAGCGTGGAGGGTAAAAATCGTAGAGGGAGACCAAGAGATGAATACACTAAGCAGATTCAGAAGGATGTAGGTTGCAGTAGGTACTGGGAGATGAAAAAGCTTGCACAGGATAGAGTAGCATGGAGAGCTGCATCAAACCAGTCTCAGGACTGAAGACCACAACAACAACAACAATGTAGGATGACTGTTTCCTGCATTAGCATCAATTTTCAGCAGGAGTCAGCAGCAGCAGTGTCTCTTCTGAAGATAGCAGACAGATGGATCACCAAAATATCGAGTAGCATTGATTTTAGGATCCTGCAGCAGACCTGGGGAGACTAATATTTCTGATGTATTCAGATCATCAGCTAAGCCCTGATGTATTCAGATCATCAACTATGCACTGTCTTCAAGTCTGCCTGAAGATATCTTTCAACACGAAGAAGCAAAATCCCATGTTGCTTTTGTTATCCTGACTTACATCATTACAGAGGATGTAGTACTCTTGTCCTAGCTAGCATGTTCTCCAAATCTATCAGCCGTTGAAAAAGTTGGTTCCCAAGTCCCATCTCAATTACATGGTTCACAAGTGTTTAGAAAACTTTTGCTCACATTCAACACCACACACAGACAGTTGTGGTTCACATATTCCATCCCGGGCTGTCACTGTGTGTGTGTGTGTGTGGGGGGGGGGGGGGGGGGGGGGGGGGGGGGTGTACAGCTCAGGAAAGGCATCTGGCCACCTCTTAAACCAACTGTGCCAAATTCATTAGTAACCACACTCACACTGTGCCGATGCAGGACAAAGACACAAGAAAAAGTAGATTTTCTGTTAGTTACATGTAAACTCTAAATTTGTGGAACATGTATTAAACTACTGCAGACAAAACCCTATATCTAAATATGTAGGTAACTAATTTCTTTGTAAAATACCAATATAATCTAATAATTATGAATCTACTTATATGAGATAAACACCAACTACCTAGAATAACCAGCAAATAGAAGTGTTTTTTTAAAGTTACACCCTTCTTTCTAATTTATTTGATTAAATGTATCTGACATAAGCAAGAATAGCATTAACAGTATACTGATTGTTTGTTGTTAATAAAATGTGCAGATAAAAGTTTCTATGATTTTTTAATCTTTTATGATTGAAAGCCTTGACTTTATTCCACACTAGTGAACCTAGGAACGCTTTGCAACTGCTAATTAGGTATGGGAATTTGAGGTATGGGAATTTGATGTACATCCTAATCTCCATCCCCCCCTTTCTGTCCATCTCATCCTCTCCCCTCTCTTTGTCAATCTCCTCCACCTCCCCCTTTCTCTGTCAATCACTTCCTCCTCCCTTTAATTCTCCTCCTCCCCACCTGTCTCTGTCCATCTCCTCCTCCACCTCTCTGTCCATCTCCGCTCCCTCAACCCTCTCCTTAACTGTGACCCTTGTTTATTGGTGTTGCAAAGGAAACACTGATTAGGAATTGAAATTGCTTTAAATGAATGGGTAAATCAGTTGGGATCAATGGTAGACGTGGTATGAGAGAGACCTCCCCAGCTGCTGGATATGTAAGGATAGTAGCTTCAATGACAATATATTGTATGATTTTAATCTGTGAATAGGTAGGAGTGCAAAGTTTTGGATGATTCAGATTCATCAGTACTATTCTAATCACAAGCCAATAAGCCATAAGTACAACTATCTTTGTTTCTGTTACAGCTGACTGCGAGGAATAGAACAAACAGCACATAGTCATGCATACACACTTTGTTTAAATATATAGAAAGTATATGTATATATAGAAATAATTTGTCTAATGGTTTAACTGCCCTGACACCATAGTTAAAACTGACTGCAAGAGAGAAAACTAAATCAGACATTTTCACAGCACAGCACTACACATCCCCCCCCCCCCCCCCCCCCCCCATGAAGTCAGTTTTAAAAGAAAACCTGTACATAGTTGGTTACAAAAATAATGCCCTATGTCCATCTGAATGTTTATTAGAATATTGTGCAACACACTGGAGTAAATTGGTCAAGAACTTTTTGAGATTTTTGCTAATACCTTTTCCCCTTTATATAGCATATACAAATTTATATGCCACAGATATTTAAAAAAATATGAAGCCTAAATCTGTCTGAATGTTTATTAGGGGATCATGTAAAACTTTGAAGTGAATCAGCCAAGAACTTGGTGAGATTATTGCCAACAACAATTCTCTTTTATATAGTATTTATATACCATATACATGGTGTCCAACATAAAACCAGTACACCTCACACACCAGTTAATCACCTCAAATCAAACTGCTTGTGAAGAGGCAACACTATCTTGAAAGTTGGCTACATTGCATTTTATTGGAGAGCTGAGTGCAGCTGTGTGCTTGCGCTTCAGTTTTCGTGAGAAGCTCGTATTGCTGAGTTGTTACAGAAATGGGGCAGTTTGCATTAGAACAGTGAATTGAAATTTGGGGGGGGGGGGGGGGTGAGACAAGCTCCATCAAGGAATGTAAAGAAATGTTACAAGCAAAGTATCATGGTAGGAAACTCACCATAACTAGCACTATCCAAGATTCAAACAAGAAATGTAGAATCTGTTCAGAATGTGCAGAGGCACAGGCAATGGACAGTGGGAATCTCCGAAATTATATAGACAGAATTTGCATGGACATTGTGAGAAGTCTCCACAAATTCACTGGGAGATTATTGCATCAGGTTGGTGTGTCTCATACATCATGTACTAAAAGATATGAAATTAAAAGCCTTTCATGTGAATGTGGTGCAGGACTTGAAATTTGACGATCAGGAAGAAAGGGAGTTCAGTATTGTAACTGGCTGTTAACATCAGTTGCTAATGGTTACTTGGATCCCTCACTTTATGTCAATTGAGGCCTGGTTTTATTTGTCAGGTTGTCAAAACTACCAGACTTTCAGATACTGGACAAACCACTTATTCTGTACAAAGAACCTCTCCATACAGAGAAGATGGGTGATTGGTGCGCACTGTCCAGTATGCGCATTATTGGCCCCATATTTTTCAATTACACCTTAAACAGTGCCAGATATCTAGAGGTCTCTAACTCTTTCTATCACAGTTAATAGACGCAGACAAGCTGTGTGCAGTACAGCAATATAGAGCAACCACTCACACATCCAGCCAAAGTAGGGCCAACATCACTAACGTATTCCCTGAAGAGAGACTTCTCAGTTAGGGGCCTCTGGCCCCCAAGGTCCCCAGACTTAACATCATGTCATTTTTATTTAGGGGCACACTAAAAATAAGTGTATGTTGACAATCCTCATACAATAGATGAACTTGAACAGAACATTACTAGAGAAATTAACAACATCACACCTGCAGAATTACAGCATGTTGCTGGTAACGTCATCACACGAAGTCGGCAATGCCTGAATGCCCATGGCTACAACTTCCAGTATGTCTTATAAACAGGTAACCACATGTTTTTTTAAAAAATCTTTCTACTATCTATTCTTTTTTAGTTAGTTCACTGTTACTTGAATCTCAGGCATGAGGCACAGGAGCTTTTTACGGGACACGCTGCATATTTAAAAATGTGTAGCATATGTCCATCTGCACCTCTATGAAAGTATCATGTGAAAATTTGAAGTAAGTCAGTGAAGAACTTTTCAAAATTTGTGCTAACCATTCTCTTTTATACAGTAGATATATATTTAGATACCGTATATATCGCAGAAAATGTATCTTATGTCGGTCTGTATGTTTAGTATAGTATTGTGACTCACTCAGGAACTTTTTGGGATTTTTGCTGACAATCTATATATAGTGTAGCATATTTCTGTCCAAACTTTAAGAGTATTGTGTAAAAAACTGAAAAGAAGCAGTCTTGAACTTTTCAAGATTTTTGATAACAACCTTAAACTTTGACTTGTTTCATACAGGAGAGAGAGAGAGAGAGAGAGAGAGAGAGAGAGATGGTGTGTGTGTGTGTGTGTGTGTGTGCGTGTGTGTGTGTGTGTGTGTGTGTCAAAATTAATGGGACGACAATATGAACCTATACAAATCGTGAAATCATAGTACTCGAATCACTGCAGAAAGAACTGAAAGCCACAAGAGAACATGCTCTGTTGTTGGAAAACATTATTAAAAGTGTATCTGACCCATCACATAAAGAACTCGGTCAACTGCAAGAGTACAGTGAACCAAAGAAATGTGCAAAACCTAAATTTGTTTCCAGTGCGTTAAAAGTTCCGTTAAGAAATCGATTTCAACATCTTATTACAGATTGTGAACTTAAAAATGTTGAAACAAGCAACTCACACCAAGACTATGAATCGGAATCGGCGGACAGGAAATTTACAAAGCGCAATAAGTCAGTAAAACGTAACTGTCTCGATGTTGCAAACAAAGTGACTCCTAAAAACTTTAGTAGGCCTACAGTTTTGCTTGCTGACAGCCACGGAAGAGGAATTGCAGGAATTCTTCGTTTCCAGCAGGATCTCAATGTGACAAGTGTTGTGAAACCTGGAGCAGGCCTAAAAGAAGTTTTGAAAAACTATAAAAACAATAATAGCGTGACACAAAGTGAATGCATTGTAATATTGGGCGGTGCAAACGACGTATATAAGAATGAACTAATAGTAGCAAACAGAGTGCTAAGAGATGTGCTACGTACAACAGAGGATCAAAAAGTTATTGTTGTAGGCATTCCACACAGACATGACCTTACTGAATCTTCTTGTGTGAACAGAGAAATCCAAAAAGCAAACAGGATGTATGAAAGGATCTGCAAGACCACTTCAAACGCTTTTTTCCTCAGTATTGACGATCTTGAAAGACAGCACTTCACAACACATGGTATGCATTTAAATAAATGGGGCAAATCGCTGCTCAGTCAAAAGATCAAAATGGTAGTGGATATTGTTTCTCCTATATGTAACAAAAGTGATCCTATTCCACTACCACTGGTAAAGGACGCCTGCAAAGTATCTTCCCTACCATGTACTCCAGTTGCAGCAGTAACACAACATCAGGTATCACTGATTACAAAAGAATGTGCTGGGAGAGAGGAAGCTGTAACTACAGTTACAACAGGTAGAACACCTCGTTCAGGAACTAAGATAACAGAAACAGCAAAAGTGGCAGCATATTCAGCAACAAGTGTACCAACAGGTGATCCAGCTGT
The DNA here is from genome assembly GCF_023864345.2 of Schistocerca serialis cubense. Taxonomy (NCBI): domain Eukaryota; kingdom Metazoa; phylum Arthropoda; class Insecta; order Orthoptera; family Acrididae; genus Schistocerca; species Schistocerca serialis. The sequence continues at coordinate 372,405,030 of NC_064643.1, read as the reverse complement.
CCATTCTGCAGCAACATTTGAACTACCTACAGTGGGAACCCTGCCACTTAGATCATGCCATGAACAAGAAGACGCGAAGAGACCTCCAAGAGTAGAAGCAGTATCAAGTGTAGCGGGCAAACGGAAAACTGTACCTCCATTACGTCTAAATGATTTTTTAGTAGAAGGCAGCAAGGGGAAGAAGCCCATAAGATAAATAGTGCCAGAGATATAATAGCCTCTCAGCAAAATAGTGCATCTGTAAAGAAAGACAGGTTTGATTTTATAATCTGTTATCTTAACATTGAAGGAGTAAGGGATAAAGAATTTATTGTCAATGACTTTGGATTAGAAAATAGGTTTGATATCTTTTGTTTAAGTGAACACTGGGCTAGTGAGAGTGAACTTACATTTATTAAATTTGATGATTATATTCTAGCCAGTAGCTACTGCAGAAAATTGCATTTAAGAGGTGGTGTGGTAATATATGTTAACAAGTCATTTAGCGGTACATTCAATAGATTAGATCTAGATTTTCTGTGTGATGAACAGAACTTTGAAGCTGCTGGTATAGTAATAGACAGTTTTAAGTTAGTTGTAATTTCCCTGTACAGGTCACCTAAGGGTATAACCAATGTATGTTTAGAAAAACTGGACCTGCTGTTACATGTACTTACAGATACTAGATGGATACATTATGATATTGTGATAGGTGGAGATGTGAATGCTGAATTCGATGTCACAACACAAAAACGTACTGTCACTGAACTCCAAAACCTACTAAGACAGTGCAACTTACATTCAGTCAATAACAAACCTACAAGAGAACATGCATGTCTTGACAAAATTTTTGTAAATTTTAAAACAACAGAAGAATCATGTTTTGTGACAGTATTTCCGTATTCTGATAATGATTCAGTATCTTTAAATTATACAAGTAGGTTCCCTCTTGATAAGAGTTATGTAAATAAGTTTGTCCCAGAAGTTGTGGTCACTAGACCAGTCACAGATGAGAAAATTGACAGGTTTCGTACGTCCCTTTCTAACAGAGATTGGTTTGGCCTGTGTTATGATGAGACACATTATACTCTAAGCAATTATCTGCCAGCAAAGGTACTATTTGATAGGTTTATCAAAGCATTTTTTGGACACTTTAATGACTGCATACCAATAAAGAAATGCAAAGTAACTGACAGGGTCCTAAAAGCAAAAGTTCCAAATAGACAAAATACATGGTACACAAAACAGCTGTCTACTATGAAAAATCAAGTTATGTTGCTGTACAATATTTATAAAAATCTGAAAACCAACCATGCTAAACTAGCCTATGTTAGATCTAGGAATGAGTACAAAAAAGCAATTGTGGAAGCCAAACAAGCACACAATCTCAGAAGTATTGAGAAATCCACCAATAAGTGCAAAGCAGCATGGACTCTAATAAATAGTGTCGCCAAAGATAAAAGAAGTGACAAAATTAGTATCTCTCCCCAGGAATTTAATGACTTTTTTATTAAATCAGTTGAGGAAGTAGGAAGTGCTATAATTAAACCTGAAATCAGCTCATCACAGTTACTGTCAAAAAATATTGCTAGGTCATCAAAAAACACAAGTACCTTCAATTTTTCTGAGGTCTCACCTGGTTTTGTGTTAAGAATAGTGAAGCAGTTCAAATCATCAGACAGTGTAGACATATATGACCTATCTTGTAACATGCTTAAGAAAGTAATAGACTGTATAGTGTACCCCCTAACATATTGTATAAACAAGTGTATACTGGAGGGTTTTTTCCCTGATGAGCTTAAACTGTCTAGGGTAGTTCCAGTACATAAAAAAGGAGTAAAAAATTCTGTCTCTAGTTACAGGCCAATATCCATAGTCCCAGTTTTCTCAAAAGTTCTAGAATGCATAATTTACCAACAATTATCTGTTTACTTTGATAACATAGGATTAATAAGTGGATCACAGTATGGCTTTAGGAAAAACCTGTCAACCACTGATGCCATAGACAATGTTGTTAAATACATCCATCAAGTATTTGAAGATAAATGCTTTGCCCAGGTGACTTTTTGTGACCTAAGCAAAGCCTTTGATTGTGTAGAACATACACTGCTACTCGAAAAAATGGACTTTTACGGTGTTAAAGGTAACAGCCTTAAGCTATTAAGATCATATTTACAAAACCGTAAGCAAGCCGTCTGTGTTGGGAAAGAAATGTCCAGTATAGATTAAGTTGAGGTAGGTGTTCCGCAGGGATCCGTGCTGGGCCCTTTCCTTTTCCTAATAATGATAAATGACCTGCCATCATTTATCAAATCCAGAACAGTACTCTATGCTGATGATACAACATTTCTGAACAGCAGTAATGATCTTAATAGCCTTAAAACATGTGTTACAGAGACAATTGAGCAAGCTTCACTCTGGTTTAAAGCAAATGGGTTCTTGCTTAATGAAAGCAAAACCCAGCAGATGGTATTTAGTTTAAAAGACAAGTTTCCATCAGATGATCCTAGTTGTGTAAAATTTTTGGGGGTATATTTGGATGATAAACTTTCTTGGAATCCACATATTAAGTATATTAGCTGTAAATTGTCTAGGGTAATCTATTTGTTAAGGCGATTAATGCACTGTGTACCTAAAAATTATGTTAGAGTATCTTACTACTCATTTTTCCAAAGCATCATATCCTATGGCATTATTTTATGGGGAAACTCCACTTGTGTGCATGATATACTACTGCTGCAAAAGAAAGCTATTAGGATAATTACAGGCTCACCATACAAGGCTCATTGTAAACCTTTGTTTACTCAACAAAAAATCATGACAGTAATAAACCTATATATTTGTTATGTTTTAATCTACACAAAAAAGAACTTACCTAAAGTAAAACGCAGGGCAAATATACATTGTTACAGCACTAGGACAAACAGCTCTATCTATATGCCCTACCACAGACTGTCAAAATCAGTCAACAGTTATGAACTTATGGGCCACAAATTATTTAACAAACTTCCACAAGGTATACAAAATTTACCAGAGCAACAATACAAACAAACACTTTATGACTGGTTAGTTGTAAACCCATTCTACAATGTAAAGGATTTCATGACCTGTGATATTAAACTGTAAAGTTTTTAACAATTCTGTCCTTCTATAGCATGTACTGTACTGTATTGTATTATATGTATGACTTTGTCTATTGCTGTAATGGCTTAAAGACAATAAAATTATTATTATTATTATTATTATTATTATTATTATTATTATACAGATGGTGGTAGTAGCGTTTGCATAGAGCTGACAGTGCTAACAGACAAGCAGCACTGTGTGAAATTACCACAGAGATCAATGTGGGACATACAACCAACGTATTTGTTGGGACAGTTTGGCAAACTTTGGCATTAACAGGCTATAGCAGTAGGTGACTGAAGCCAGTGCCTTTGCTAATAGCACGACATCACCAACAGTGCTTCTTCTGGTTTCACAACTGTGTTGGTTGGTCCCTGGATGACTGGAAAACCATGGCATTGTCAGATGAGTCCTGATTTCATTTAGTAAGAGCCAATGGTAGGTTTCGAGTGTGGCGAAGACCCCATAAAGTCATGGACACAAGTTGTCAAAGCACTGTGCAAGCTGGCTGTGCTGCCATAAGGGTGTGGGCTGTGTTTACATGGAATGAACGGGGCCCTCAGGTCCAACTGAACCAATCATAGAGTGCAAATGGTAATGTTCGGCTACTTGGTGACCATTTACAGGGGTTCATGGACTTCATGTTCTCAAATAATGATGGAATGAAATAAAATAACAGTATGACACTGATGGCCGGGAATCCCCACCTGGGGAAATTTGGCTACCTAGTTGCAATTCTTTTCAGTTGATGTCATACTGGGTGACTTGTGTGTCAATGATGATGAAATGTTGATGAGGACAACTCAACACCTAGTCTCTGAGCAGTGAAAATCTCTGACCCAGCTGGGAATCAAATCCGAGCCTGCTGCATGGTAGTCAGACACACTGACCATTCAGCTAAGAGGGGGGTGGACAACAATGGAATATTTATGAATGGCAATGTGGCATGTCACCAGAATGCAATTGTTCATGATTGTGAGGAACATTTTGTACAGTTTGAGCACATGACGTGGCCATCCAGATCACCTGACACGAATACCACTGAACATTTACAGGACATAATCGAGAGGTCAGGTCATGCACAAAATCCTGCACTGGCAACATTCTCAAGTAAAATTTGAAATAAATTGGTCACAAAGTTCTCGAAATTTTTGGTAACAAGGTTAAGCTACAACTTGCATTCGTATGGTAGTACAGATGACTCGAGTTGTCCCTCTCAATGAGATCTACATAAGGCAATGAATGAATTAGTAATAGTTGAAGGAATTACTTACACTATCCTTTACTTAGCCTTAGTTGGGTGTAGAAATGAGGGGGGGGGGGGGGGGTATTTAGCCATAAAAATCTTTTACTCAGCAGAGAAAGCTTGAGCATGTTTAAGTATAAATCAGTGCATATAAAAAGAATATTCCTAATATAATCACATGACTAATCATCTTAATAGGACCTACAGAACAGGTTGAAAGAATGAAGAAACCAGAAGATCTGTCTGATGGACATTTACGAATCCGTTTTCTCCTTGAAAAGTGTGTGGTCACATCTAAATCAGTGAGCCTCTGTTGAGTATAATAAATGCATCATCTGAAGACAGAACACACTCTGACAAGATAAAAGTATAGAAAGCTACATCATTGTAAGGAATGGCAGAAAACTGACAAACTGATTACACTGTCACTGCATTGCAATGGTGCCCAATTCCCTTGGGGGAAGAGAGAGGGAGAAGGTGCAGACAGTTAAAAAGGAAGGACAGGTCAGTCAGACCACAGGATGGGAGGGACTCATTAGTAGTGTGGATACGTGAACAGAACATCATTGATTTAGCACTATTGAGTTCTTTGTCTTGTTCCATAAAAGCTAGAACCTTTAGGGATGCAGAATGAATCAAAGTATAAATTAAGAAAAAACAAGGAAATCATAGAGGTTTAATCCTTATACTGTGTTAACAAATAACTATCATAACAATGTTTAATGCTACTCGTGCTTATGCCAACTAAATTTACTCAAGTAAATAAGTAAGAAAGCTGCTACTATTCTTTTGGGTGTTCACTCTGAACTAGTGAATATTAAGCAAATTAGTAGCATCTCTTTCACTTGAGGGAGATTAATAGTACCTAATGTATTTTCTTATCTTGGTGTAGTTCTAGCACATACACTACTTAATGATACTTTGTCTGCCTAAATGTGTACTACTAATTTTAGCAACCACGAAGAGATGGTTAATGATTGGAAATGAAGCAACTCTCACAATTACACTGAAGTACATCCACACATTTCTTTTTAATTCTGTTTACTTCCACTTCAAGATTGGAAACAATGCAGTCCTTTGTGAAAAGTTCTTCTTTGGCATCCAGTGTAAACTTGAGCACTGCGAACTGTTGTTAATGTACTTCTGCCTGTATTTATCTTCAATAAAATTAAAAAAAAAATTGAGATGAGGAATAAAAATGTTATGATATGGGCCACAGACAGCCACAATTATGCAGTTATTTGTGACATAAATGATTACACCAGCCACAGATATTTCACTTGTCTGCTTACTAATAGAGACTGATGGAATGCAAGCTGTACCACTGATTGACAGTCTGTTCTTCCTGGAGTAAGTCTAGTTTGTTAGCCATTCCAGTGTTGTATATTTTACAGCTCTAACACATATTGCTGAAAGAAACAGTAGAGAATGCATAGCGGTTAGTTACCTTTCAATGTATGTGTGTGTAACTTTATAAAGAGCGGTAGTTCTTTCTAAATCCAGTGAAATTTTTCTACCCTGTTATGTCTTTTTACTACATAGTGAACAAGTGCAACTCATTTTTGTTTATTGTTTTCTCCATGGGATCACTCTTTCAGTAAAACTTTATTACTTACTGAGTACCCAGCATTGCCCAGAGACATACATATTGCATTGTTCTGTTAATTCATCTCATCCACTTTCATATCTAAGTCCATCTCCTCTATCCTTTCTTTGTCCACTTCCTCCTCACCTTCACTCTGTCCATCTGCTCCCACCACCATTTTCCGTCTATCTCCTGCACCCATCCCTCTGTCCATCTCCTCCTCCCACTACCTGCATCCATCTGCTCCTTCCCTTCTCTCTACCCTTCATCATCCTCACTGCTAAAGGAGGTTTCTGGTTCTTACCCCACAGTACATCTTTCCAAAGAGTAAGTAACATCTATACCAAGTTTGGTTCAAACCGATTCAGGCCCTTAGGAAAAGCTCTTTACCAAAGGCTTTGCCCCTGTAAGGTCCCGAGTTCGAGTCTCGGTCGGGCACAGTTTTAATCTGCCTGGAAGTTTCATATCAGCGCACACTCCGCTGCAGAGTGAAAATCTCGTTCTGGAAACATCCCCCAGGCTGTGGCTAAGCCATGTCTCCGCAATATCCTTTCTTTCAGGAGTGCTAGTTCTGCAGGTTCGCAGGAGAGCTTCTGTAAAGTTTGGAAGGTAGGAGACGAGATACTGGCAGAAGTGAAGCTGTGAGTACCGGGCGTGAGTCGTGCTTCGGTAGCTCAGATGGTAGAGCACTTGCCCGCGAAAGGCAAAGGTCCCGAGTTCGAGTCTCGGTCGGGCACACAGTTTTAATCTGCCAGGAAGTTTCATATCAGCGCACACTCCGCTGCAGAGTGAAAATCTCATTCTGTTCTACATGATGTATTATAAGAGTAAAAGACTGCCCACAGAATCTCCCAAGGAATGAAGACAGCAGTGTTTTCCAATTTATGCAATATCCCAGGGTGTGTGAGCCTGTGAAACCTATTAGAATAATGGACCAACCCAGACTCCATTACACTCCCCTTAAGACTCCATATTAACTGTAAATTATGCAATGGAATTGCTATCTTGAAATGCCTTAACATAGAAACATAAGGTGGGAAATTGCAATAATCCTACTATATAACTATCCATTCTAGTGAGACTTGCTGTTGTATACTCCCACCAATCTGCTGTGGCCGTAAGTCAGAGGACGATGGTCATAGTGGAGAATCAGACTCTGGCTCGTGAGGACTCGGGACACCTCCAAGCCCCATGGCACCTCAAACCAGTGACCTGTCTGTATCCACAATTGAACCAAGAGTGTGTCTTTTTCTTCCACCAACTCCTGACTCGGCAGTTTGCACCAACCTGACTGCAGGTGCCAATCAGTGGATATATTATTCTTTTCCACAAAAGCATGTCAGTGCTCTGTTTAATATATTCCCATCCTGGAATGTTGTCAGTCATGGGCCAATCAGAGCACTTCTTTCTAGGTAGTTTGTCCTAGAAATTCTCATCTGATGTCAGCAGGCAATGGTTGAATGAGAGCATTATTTAACACTTCTGAATTTCCTGAGGCAAAACCAACATGACGGTCTCTGTGTGGTTCATGTTCTCACCGTAGTTTGCCCCAACATTCCAAGACTTGTACTTTTTTGCCATAAATTATGGTGTCCCAGCAAGCACTTTAAACTGTTGCCCATGGCCATCTCAAAAGGTGAGTCGCGTCACAGGCCGCTAACCCCAGTAGAGCTTCTGTTGGTGGCCACCTGACATGCACAAGCCAGCACAAGGCTTTGAGTGCTCATGACACACCTGCTGCATTCAGGGCAGTGTGCAGGCTGCGCATGTCTCACATATTCCCAGACTGGAACTATTAGCCACTTTACTGATAATCACTGAAATTTTATAAAATACTTTTCCCCATAAGAAATCAGCATAAAGAGACTTTAAGTAGATGCAACTAAAATGTGCTGCCTCTTGGCAGTCATGACAAGGGTAAGATAATTTTGATAAAAATGGAAAGAAGCAGGCCACACGGCTTGCACCCTTCAGACGTTTCAGGAGATGTGATATCATAAACATTGAGCTGTGTGAAAACTAAACTGCAGGGCGAAATTCACTACAGATACAGGTGATATGTGTGTAGAAATATGTTTAAAATACGTTAAATACTTTTGAAATATATGTGACAAGTGCATACAGGGGCAAAGCCTTTGGTAAAGAGCTTTTCCTAAGGGCCTGAATCGGTTTGAACCAAACTTGGTATAGATGTTACTTACTCTTTGGAAAGATGTACTGTGGGGTAAGAACCAGAAACCTCCTTTAGCAGTGAGGATGATGAAGGGTAGAGAGAAGGGAAGGAGCAGATGGATGCAGGTAGTGGGAGGAGGAGATGGACAGAGGGATGGGTGCAGGAGATAGACGGAAAATGGTGGTGGGAGCAGATGGACAGAGTGAAGGTGAGGAGGAAGTGGAAAGGCAAAGGTCCCGAGTTCGAGTCTCGGTCGGGCACACAGTTTTAATCTGCCACGAAGTTTCAATACATCATGTAGTTGGTAAATAGATCAAGGATACAGTTCATTTTGTTATTTTTAGTTTGAGACCAATTGTGGCAAACTTTAATTATATCCGTGACAGTATTAGATTAGTCTTAATTTTCTGGCACCTATTTTTCATTTATTTGTGTCTGCTATGTATTTTGGTTCCATGGTTTATGCACCACATCCCTATGTTTTTGGTAGCATTTTTACCAGCATTGTGATTTGGAAGGATATTGTGATCATTTTCTGTTCTTTTGTGATATATAGATGCCTTAAAGGTTATCAGTTGCTGGGCAAATGTGTTGAGTCACGCAGCGAATTTTGTAATCACATATATTAGTATTCAGTGTGTATGATCACGCATAGTAACGCCCAGGGACAGAAAGCCGTAGAAGAAGTCGACACAGTAGCAAATGTGGAGTGCAGTAAGAGACATGAAGCACACAAGAGTGCTCATGCATGCAGAGACATACATTAGTTTGGAGGATTTAGTCTTGGATGGGGCGTCAGAAGAGATAGACTCGGTAGAGAAGGCAAAGAGCAAGCTCATAGGGAGGTCAAACAAAGAAGGAAAGATGTGAAGGGGTTTGAACAGTAAATATAATTTTTTGTGTGCATATTTCAGTTTGATAGCTTAAAATTTTTAGACTTTTTGAGCCTCAGTGACGTCAATAATACAGTGAAACCTTCATTTTACGTTTTCATGTGGCTCAGACTTAAAAAACGCAAAATTGAGGAAAATGCAGAATCGAGGAAAATGTTAAACCCCAACCAAAATAGGAGCAAAAATACATGTAATTGGCATTTATGACAAGAAATCGCTATCCTCTCAAATACTTTTAATACAATCTATCTAAATGACACAAATTAAATGTACAATCCAATGTTTATACAATAATTTGTGATAGTGAATTTCATCAATTCTTTAAAAAATCACAGATGTGTAACAGCACGTAAAAAAAAAAAAAAAAAAAAATTGAATATGTATCTGCATACAAGGTAATTGAGTTGTTTTCCAACATGCTACGAGCGCAAATTATATATTCAAAACTTGCATTTTTGAAAAGCAAAACTTGATGAACCTGTTACATTAAACCAAAAACATCACAGCAGCAAAATGGTTAAACTGTAAGCATAAATGCAGACATCTGCTTAATGACAGACTTTGTACCCATTGCTGTTATTGTTTAATTCTTTTCTTATGAGCCGCACTTCATATGCTCACCACCATTAAAGTGTTATTTTAGTGTTGATGAGTGAAACAGAGATGTGAAAAAGTGAGTTTACCTCCCCCATTGACCTTACAACTTATTAGAAGTTGGCTCAGTGAATTTCTGCACACTATGTAAAATGTAAATTTGAAAGAAAGCTCAGGTGCTGCAGTTTTGCTTCATGTCCTCTATCACTGCTGCCAATCTTTACAATCTTCAGTGTGTGGTGTGTACGGTGCAAAGTACACTATGTGATCAAGGGTATCTGGGAACCACAAAATACATACGTTTTCCATATTAGTTGGAATGTGAGACCACCTATTGCCAGGCACTCCATATCAGCGACCTCAGTAGTCATTAGACATTGTGAGAGAGCAGAATGGGACACTCCACGGAACTCACGGACTTCGAATGTGGTCAGGTGATTGGGTGTCACTTGTGTCATACATCTGTGGGCGAGGTTTCCACACTCCTAAACATCCCTAGGTCCACTGTTTCTGATGTGATAGTGAAGTGGAAACGTGAAAGTACACATACAGCACAAAAGCGTACAGGTCAACCTCGTCTGTTGACTGACAAGAGACCGCCGACAGTGGAAGAGGGTTGTAATGTGTAATAGGCAGACATCTATCCAGATCATCACACAGGAATTCCAGAGTGCATCAGGATCCACTGCAAGTACTATGACAGGTGGGAGGTGAGAAAACTTGGATTTCATGGTCGAGCAGCTGCTCATAACCCACACAGCATGACGGTAAATGCCAAACAACGAATCGCTTGGTGTAAGGAGCTTAAACATTGGATGATTGAACAGTGGAAAAACGTTGTATGGAGTGATGAATCACGGTACAGTGTGGTGATCCGATGGCAGGGTGTGGGCATGGCGAATGCCCGGTGGGTGTCATCTGCCAGTGTGTGTAATGCCAACAGTAAAATTCATAGGCAGTGGTGTTATGGTGTGGTCGTGTTTTACATGGAGGGAGCTTGCATGCCTTGTTGTTTTCCATGGCACTATCACAGCACAGGCCTACATTGGTGTTTTAAGCACCTTCTTGCTCCCCACTGTTGAAGAGCAATTCGGGGATGGCGATTGCATCATTCAACATGATCAAGCACCTATTCATAATGCATGGCCTGTGGCGAAGCGCTTACACGACAATAACATCCCTGTAATAGACTAGCCTGCACAAAGTCCTGACATGAATCCTATAGAACAACTTTGGGATGTTTTGGAACGCCAACTTCATGCCAGGCCTCAGTGACGGATATCAATACCCCTCCTCAGAGCAGCCCTGCCTGAAGAATGGGTTGCCATTCCCCTAGAAACCTTCCAGCACCTGATTGAACATATGCCTGTGAGAGTGAAAGCTGCCATGAAGCCTAAGGGTGTGCCAACTCCATATTGAATTCCAGCATTACCAATGGAGGGCACCGCGAACTTTTAAGTCACCTTCAGCCAGGTGTCCAGATACTTTTGATCGCACAGTGTACATACATGAATATGTTTACATAACTGCTGCAACTGCATCATGTCACATTTGAATATGAAAGTTTTCAAAATATTATATCGTAAAACCCTTATTTTATTTCCTTGTGACATCTCTGTCATAGCCCATCATCTGCATGAAAAGTATATTTTCAGCATGTCACAAAATGCATTCACCCCTACTTGCACTCTGTTGCTGAAGGGCCACTCCCCCTCTCCACACATCCAGTAGGCAAGGTCATTTTTAATGTGTTAGTGTGGTGTGGTGGCTGCACTGGCTACTGGTTGACTTAACATGTCGTTAGCCAATAAGAGTTTACTAGCAGGAAATGGGTGATGTTTCAAGTATGACTGAGCATATTCTTTGAGATGCAATGTATGAATTTAAAAGGTTGATGATCAATATTGTTGGTGAACACAGTGCATCGAAAATACATGCAAAATGATGAGACTGAGTTATAAGTGGCACAAGAAAAGATTATGGCTGGGTCCCTTTGTCATGTATTGGCTTAATCCGGAACACTTCACATTGACTCTTTTGTTTTTCAATTACCACTGCATCCTAGCAGTAGTTGTATCATAATTGCACAGTGGAGCTAAATATTGGTAGTTGTGTTGACAATACCGATCATGGATTACATCAGCATTTCCTCTCTCTCACATCTCTCCTCTCCACAACGACCTAAATTATTCTCTTAACTCTGCCACCACCTGTGGTGTGAATCATTTGTCTTTTGTGCTACTTATAAGTAGTTCAGTCACATCAAATCTCATTAGGAAGAAAAAGGGATCAAGTCAAGTAAGAACTCAGAATTAAGGTAAACTTTAATAGGAAGAAATGTAAAAATCAGGGAATTTTTGGCATTGATCTTGTGGATAATATCGGTGAATGTAAAATCGAAATTCCACTGTATTAACAAAATGATGAGGTTCGTAGTAATTTTAAAATGGATCAGTGGCAATGACACTCCTTTCCTGCATGGGTGCGCCCTAAAACACTAATCATCATCATCATCATCATCATCATCATCATCATCATCATCATCCTGCATGGTATATCGTTTCTTATTAAACTGCAGTGTGGGCATCAGTGTGCAGGACTAAATATTTTGAATTTTTAGGTACCTTATGTTACGGTGCTCGCTTATTTCCAGGTCCATATCGATCTTAGTGCTGAGTTTTCACTCAGATGGCACTTTGGCGTTAGGCGGTTGTTTCCGTGTGTGATCGCTGGGCGGGGTTAGCTGGAGGCGTGTGAGGAGGTGAGAGGTCGCTGCCTTAGCGTGAAGACAGTTCGGCTCGGCTGGGGTCGTTTGCGTCTGGATGCCGAGTGGGTCCCGATGGGAAGACCGGACTGTGATTTTACGGTTAATAGTGTGGACAGCGCCATGGTGTGCCGTTTAACTTGATTCACAAGGGGAGCAAAATCTCGCCTGTTGTAGTTTGCTGAGCCTGAGTTTGAAATACCTTCTATGTCCAGTGGAATGACATTTCGTCCTCCTGTCTCTCTGTCGCTGGGATTGCTATCCTCGTTTACCATCCCATGGATGTATATTGATGGGCTACGCTGCTCTCCATACTCTATTAGACGCTGGTGATGAAAGTGCGTTGTTCAGCTGCACGTTAGTCTGGGTGCTTTATATTTGATCTTCAAGAGCATAGTCTTCGAGTGGCACTCCTTAGAGTTTGCCTTGCGCAGTCAGACTGGAGTTTATTTTGTCTTGTGGTGCTTCCACTTTCCGTTAACGAAAGATAAGGTTGATTCAGCACTCCGTACGATGCTTGGCACCTCAGCAGTCGGGTCGGAGCCACCTTCGCGACTAAACAGAAGCCTTTGGACTGAGAGGTCTTGTGTTTTGCATATTTTTCATAAATTGTTGTTTTGGTATTAAGTTGGATGAGGTTTCTTACGGATTTCACAGCATTTGGTCTGTTGTCCGGCCTGGGCTAGGTCTTGTTATTTTAAAAATCGGTCCTTGTTTAGGCTTAGTACGATTTTGGTTTACTGCCTGGTGGTTCTGGTAGTACGCTGGGTTGCTGTGGTTGTAATGCATTTTGTATGGAGCTGTGTGCTCGGAGCCGTGGAGTACCATTTGTATGAACTGCTTCACTGGGGAGTACTGATCGGGCCATTCTTGGTTTTCTTTGTATGAAATAATTTTATTATTATTTTAAATTAACATTATCACTTAAATGATTTAATTCTTGTTGCATTAATTGCAACTTGGGTACCGAGAGATTTAGTAGTGTAATCACGCAAGATTTAATAGTGGCACATGCCCCTTTACCTTTCGTAATCTGTTAATTACCGAATGACCTTAATCCCATACTCATATGATGCGATTTTCTTGAATTATTGTATTTTTATGTCATGTTATTGTTTTTTTTTTAAATTTGCTGATCACTGGTGTACTGTTCCAAGTATTAAAATTTTTCAGATAGCTATTACTTGGGTGGAATGTGCGGAACCGCAACGGAGAGAGTAGTTGCGTGCCTTACGTGTCCGTTGTTTTGGTGCACCTGAGTTAAGTATTGTGTTGTCTCCTCCCTTGCGGCCCCTTCTTGTTCTTCTCATAAACATTCCCTTCAAGACACCTTAGTTAATTTTATGCTAGTATTATTTTAATTTCTTACATTTGTAAAATTGTGCGGCCTTCATTATGCAAACTGTTTGTCATAATGTCTCATATATCATGATGTGCGTGTGTAATGGTGCAATAAATGGATGATTGTTATTTCTGTTGGTGCCCTTCATTCCTCCTTTCTTGTCCCTATTGGTACGCTATCCTTGTACTGGTGTTGGTAAACCACACCACATTATTTGCGAGATTTTCATATGTGCAATTCGATGTCATCTTTTGAAGGAAGTTAACCATTTTGTTGCACTTGATACTTATTGTTCAAGTGTAAGGGATCTCAATGCATGTGAAATGAGAAAGTTGATACACAAGTGAGGGGTATCAGATCAACATGAGGCTGATACCCACCACGGCTATGAGAACGTAGTTAGGACAATGAAGAGGTTGCATCACACTGCAACAATGATCTAGAAGACTGACCAGACGTCGAGGTCCAGTACAAAGCAAGTTCCGGCGTGCCTAGCTGGCAGATTTCACGCTGGAATTCACACGTGTCCCCATGCAACAATAGGATTGAAACTGAACACAGCAGGGATGATCTGTTAACATCTATGAGGAAAATGGAAGAAAAAGCAACACAGAGGGAAAAAAGCAGAATGAAGGGCAACACAGAGAGCACAAGCAGAGATCGAAAAAATCAAAGCAGAAGTGAAAGAGAAAGGCAAAACGACCTGAACACTAGTTGCGTGTGCCTTTAACAAAGCACAGGAGGACAAACGTTTAGAAATGACAGAGTACAGAGAGGCAAAGAAGGCTCACATGGAGATCAAGAACCTAAGAAAGCAGGATCATGAGGTGTTAAAGCAAGTAATAGATGAAGCGAGTGTAACATCCATCATCTGGTGTGACGAAATTGCAAATCATTTGACAATATTATGGGAGCCCTTGAAACAGATATCATGAAAACAACGAACTATGAGTGGTGCAGGCATTTGTAAACCACCATGCAGAACTAGCCAGCACATGAACAGTGTAGCGAGTCCTGTACTGCACAACATCGGTATTGTGAGAACAGAATCAGCACCAGACAGCCTTTCAAGAGACACATTGCACGGATGAATGGATAACATATTCAACTTCAAACATTTTGTGTCCTTCAGAAAATTTAAGAATTACAAAAATAGGAACACTTTACACCCCAAGACCTCCATCTCACAATTTGACCTCTCACTATCTCCAGAGTGGCCTCCCAAGTGTAAATTGGATTTTGTCTGTGGGCACCTTGAGGGTAGTGTGACAGAAAGAATGCAAACAATCACTGCACACTGCAACATGCATGCTGTACAAAGAGTTCAGGGATGCATTCTTGGTGCACTACTGGTAGATCAAGACAGGGGAATACATCAAACAAGAAATCATATTTTGCAGGATCTGGTTGCCTCAGGATTTAAAAGTCCTGTCAAATTCTTAAAGAAGAAGTGGGTCTGATTACCAATACTATACCTGGTAGAAGAGGACCCATTTCAAAGAAGGACATGCAGAGATATAACTTCAGCTGTCAATAGACACAACAGGAACCACTCAAACCAAACAAGAGGTCAGAACAATCAGCACTCCCATCAAAATGACAATAAGAGTCAGTTCAGGCACAATGAGTTTGCTCCTGAACAAGATAGAATACTAGAGGCAGTCGTTGAACATCACCCACCTAATCCTAATAAGAGTCAGTTCACGTACAATGAGTTTGCTCCTAAACAAGATAGAATACTAGAGGTGGTCGTTAAACATCGCCCACCTAATCCTAACAGCAGTCATCAACAGGAAAATCCATGGGCATACACCACATCACTCACCTGGAACCCTTTATTGATTGGCATAGTATTATATCACAGTAATCCATAGTATAGAGTACAATTATGTTAAGCATGTAATTTTGTGATATTTTTCCTTCCAACCTCTATTATGAATCTTGTGTTAGTTGAGTTGTGATATATGTTTACAGCCCGTGTAAACAGAACTTGTGTGGTAGCAACTAGTAAAATCTGGGGGCCCAAGTAATGTGTCTCCTTGTTAGGACATGCCAGCAAGGAATGCCAGTCTTGGCTATAAAGAATGATGGAGGAGAGAAGTAGTGGTGTCTGATGTCTTCATTATCTTTATGTGGTATTAGAGCAATTGCAAAATATCTATCACTGAGCTGACTGTGACGCAGTTGTGAATCATCTGATTCCGATAGAATACTGAAGAAACTTAATGTGTCTACTGTGGCTAACAGGAACCATTATTGGACTTCTTTTATTGTTTTGTTTGCTGTTTTATGTTGTGGTCATCTGCATCAGTTGAGTGTTCTCAGGGTGCCACTTTGATTTGGGACAAATCCATACCACCATTGCATGGACCCGTATCTAGAGACTGGAGATTAAGGTTTTGTGTTGTAGTGTGATGCCAGGGAGCATCAGCAGTTGTCAGGCATAAATAATAAAGTTTGTCTGTCATGTACGTGAAGAGTCTGCAGCATTGTGTGTAAGAAGATGCACCCTTTGACAAGAAACAAGACACTAACTTTTCCATCTGCTTTCATTCCAGCATCATGCCACCCTTGGACACAACAGCTTAGGTCAAGAATTTTCTAATATTGTTTCCAAAGCATGTTCCAAATAGGTTTCTGCTCAATAACATCTGAACTAAAGACAAGGCACCAACATGGCAGAAGAAAAGGACATGCATTTTTCTGTCTTTAACCACATAATTTTCGTTTACAGGGTCAAGTTATCATTTTATTTCACTGGTAAAAAGGTAGTCACGTAATTACGTAGGCTTTCCCGGCGTAATAAGCCTTGAAAGTCTCTTCGGGTTTGCTGCCGGATCCTAAAATCAGCTTGACTCGACATTTTGGCTATCCAACTGGTCGCCATCTTCAGGACACTGCTGCTTCTGCTGGTGAGTCCTGCTGAGTCGTTATAGTCTATAAAAAACCAGATGGTAGTTTGGGACACAGTGTTCACCAAAAGCCGACGCACTCAGATTGTATCTGCATCCTAAGAGTTGTCGTCCACCACACCAATGCAGTGGCGTCCTTATGACTTTGGTACGGAGAGCATATGCCATTTCCGACGTGTACAGCTTAACCCAAGAACTTGCGCATTTGATGGCTGTTTTTAAGAAAAATAGATACTCCGAGAAGCCGATTCGTCAGGCTATGAAGTTTGGACCATCTCCAGAGGTGCACGAAGAGGAACATAGATCGGTGGCCTTTCTTCCTTATGTTGGAGGCATATCGTTCAAGATTGGACGAATTTTAAGGATTTTTAACATTAAGTGTGTGTTCTGTCCACCTTCTAAGATTAAGGCACTACTCGGCTCTGTGAAAGATGATTTGGGGCTTAGGAAACCTACAAAATTCTGTGTCAACGTAGGAAGGCTTACATTGGCCGTTTGACAGTGCATGACAGGTGTGGGGAACATCGCCGTCATACAAGGCTACAACAGCAGGAAAAATAGGCAGTAGAAGAACACCGTTTAAATGAAGGACACAGTATGAAATTTGATGAAACTGTGGTAGTTGACAACATTTCGAGTTTTTGGAACAGTGTCTATAAAGAGGCGATTGAAATTAGGTTGGCGGATAATTTAATCAACAGAGACAGTGGGTTTCCTCTTAGCAAGACGTGGAATCCTGTATTGTCTCGCATCAAAATTGAACTTTCTTCAGTGCGGCCCCAAGTGCGGTATATCATTGCCAGCAGTGTTCCACTAAGGGCGGCGCCACCTCCCTGTCTTGGAGGGCAGCAACCGTGATGGGTGGCGCATGCGCCGTGTACGGAACGGAGGCCTATATAGGACGTCGATTTGTAGCGTCAGTTCTCAGCAGGACTCACCAGCAGAAGCAGCATTCTCCTTAAGATGGCGACCAGTTGGATTCCCGAAAAATCGAGTCATGTTGATTTCAGGATCCGGCAGCACACGCGAAGAGACTTTCAATGTAGTCACGTAGTTTCCTTAAGTATTATATTCATGTGAATGTGTTGAGTGGGTAGACATATACATGTCTTAGGTAGCGACGGCTTAGTTAAGTACGGAGCTGTAGAATTAGTAATAGTGATTTTGTTATATTGGTTTTTGTGTCTCATGTCATGTTGTTGCCCAGCCGTGCAGAATCTGAACATACAGCTATAATATTGTGCAGGTTCAGCCAAACGGCACTGCGACAAGGGCAGCAGTCTGAAAGGCTAATCTGGATTTTACATAGTGGCGGTGACCAGACAATGGACAGAGGCCTTGATGCATGCTGATGCCCCATCAACATACACACAAGTGGAGGAAGGGGGCAATGCCTTCAGCAGCTGACTAATCCCGTCCACCTGGCATGCTGCTTTCTGTCAAGGGCATTTCAATTGAGGCTTTGAAATACAACACTGGGATTACACTGTTGTCTTTCTCCCTTTGGAGAGCATCGTAATAGGTTGCAACTCGTCAACTTTGGGCTTTCCAGGGGAGCCACGTATTTGTCTACAGGGTGTTACAAAAAGGTACGGCCAAACTTTCAGAAAACATTCCTCACACACAAATAAAGAAAAGATGTTATGTGGACATGTGTCCGGAAATGCTTAATTTACATGTTAGAGCTCATTTTAGTTTCATCAGTATGTACTGTTCTTCCTCGATTCACCGCCAGTTGGCCCAATTGAAGGAAGGTAATGTTGACTTTGGTGCTTGTGTTGACATGCGACTCATTGTTCTACAGTACTAGCATCAAGCACATCAGTAAGTAGCATCAACAAGTTTGTGTTCATCACGAACGTGGTTTTGCAGTCAGTGCAATGTTTACAAATGCGGAGTTGGCAGATGCCCATTTGATGTATGGATTAGCACGGGGCAATAGCCGTGGCACGGTACGTTCATATTGAGACAGATTTCCAGAATGAAGTTGTCCCGACAGGAAGACGTTCGAAGCAATTGATCGGCGACTTAGGGAACACAGAACATTCCAGCCTATGACTCGCGACTGGGGAAGACCTAGAACGACGAGGACACCTGCAATGGACGACGCAATTCTTCGTGCAGTTGACGATAACCCTAATGTCAGTGTCAGAGAAGTTGCTGCTGTACAAGGTAACGTTGACCACGGCATTGTATGGAGAGTGCTACAGGAGAACCTTGTTTCCGTACCACGTACAGCGTGTGCAGGCACTATCAGCAGCTGATTGGCCTCCACAGGTACACTTCTGCAAATGGTTCATCCAACAATGTGTCAATCCTCATTTCAGTGCAAATGCTCTCTTTACGGATGAGGCTTCATTCCAACGTGATCAAATTGTAAATTTTCACAATCAACATGTGTGGGCTGACGAGAATCCGCACGCAATTGTGCAATCACGTCATCAACACAGATTTTCTGTGAACGTTTGGGCAGGCATTGTTGGTGATGTCTTGATTGGGCCCCATGTTCTTCCACCTACGCTCAATGAGCACGTTATCATGATTTCATACGGAATACTCTACCTGTGCTGCTAGAACATGTGCCTTTACAAGTACAACACAACATGTGGTTCATGCACGATGGAGCTCCTGCACATTTCAGTCGAAGTGTTCGTACGCTTCTCAACAACAGATTCGACGACCAATGGATTGGTAGAGGCGGACCAATTCCATGGCCTCCATGCTCTCCTGACCTCAACCCTCCTGACTTTCATTTATGGCGGCATTTGAAAACTCTTGTCTACGCAACCCCGGTACCAAATGTAGAGACTCCTCGTGCTCGTGCTTCGTATGCCATTCTCCAGGGCTGCATCTGCGCATCAGGGATTCCATGCGACGGAGGGTGGATGCATGTATCCTCGCTAACGGAGGACATTTTGAACATTTCCTGTAATAAAGTGTTTGAAGTCACACTGGTACGTTCTGTTGCTGTGTGTTTCCATTCCATGATTAATGTGATTTGAAGAGAAGTAATAAAATGAGCTCTAACATGGAAAGTAAGCGTTTCCGGACACATGTCCACATAACATATTTTCTTTCTTCGTCTGCGAGGAATGTTTCCTTAAAGTTTGGCCGTAGCTTTTTGTAACACCCTGTATATGAGACCCCCCCTCCCATCAATGGTTAATTCCAATGACAGTTCTTTAGATAGGGTACACAAATGTGAACCCTACTCTGCTTCATTTCATATGTTATTCCTCAGTACTCAGCAATTCTCTGTCTCTGTACAGATGAGTTAACCCCATTGGTGTTGCTGGTCTGAGTGAGACTCGACACACTGAGAGGACAGCGAG
Organism: Schistocerca serialis cubense; assembly: GCF_023864345.2. Classification (NCBI taxonomy): domain Eukaryota; kingdom Metazoa; phylum Arthropoda; class Insecta; order Orthoptera; family Acrididae; genus Schistocerca; species Schistocerca serialis. The sequence continues at coordinate 372,385,084 of NC_064643.1, read as the reverse complement.
CAGAGTATAATTTTGATATCCATTACAGTGTCACGGTTGATGGACACAGTTGCACAATTGCCCCTGCTAGCGCTGGCCTAGGATGTGTCAATGGCTGTCCAGCCCTTTGCTTGTATTGCAACAGCAATGAACACATGGGCCTCACTCGAACACCGTATAAAGCAGTGCACAGCCCTCTGACTTGCCACACGCTGTGAAAAGACACACAAACCTAAGTGTGGTGAACCTGTGTGATTGTGTCATGCACCTCTAATCTCCTTGATATACTCAACAAAAGTCTCAGAGTACATTAGTATTTTTCTTTACAGTAGAGAGTTGGGTTGGGTTGTTTGGGGAAGAAGACCAGACAGCGAGGTCATCGGTCTCATCGGGTTAGGGAAGGATGGGGAAGGAAGTCGGCCGTGCCCTTTCAGAGGAACCATCCCGGCATTTGCCTGGAGTGATTTAGGGAAATCACGGAAAACCTAAATCGGGATGGCCGGACGCAGGATTGAACCATTGTCCTCCCGAATGCGAGTCCAGTGTCTAACCACTGCGCCACCTCGCTCGGTTTTACAGTAGACTCTGCACAATTGTACAATGTCCCCTTTAAGTCATTTTTAGTATAAAGTTTATAAACGTAGCACATTAGGACATGAAAATGCTCATGTCTGTAACAAGAATCTAGCCAAAATCAATTCTAACCAATTGCCACAACTGATACAATGTGACCATTTCGTATCCATATTGTAAACCAACAATTTGCTTTAGTATGGTACTGTTCTCTGTATTATGTAACCTTAGATGTCTTTACAATATTAGTTTAATAAAGTCCTATTTAGCTAAATCATATCATGCTCAGAACACCAATAAGCATCATAGTCATACTTGCACTACTTTGCTACTTTGCATAATGTCATTTGTATCCCCACAACTTAACTCTCCTTGATGTAACCTGTATCATTTTTTCTCAGTAATGTCCTTAATGGAGACCAATTTTGTTCACCTCTAACTTCATTTCCCAAGGCTTATTGTTCATCATGTTTGTGTAACCAATTTAACAGCCAACTCATTCTTCATGCCTATTGCCCCATTCGCATGAGATTATATGTATCACGTCTTTCAATAAGCAATAGGCCTTACAGCTTAACAGAATTTTTTTTCTCTTCTGCTTGAAAGAGGTAGAAATCGTATTTTAATTAAACAAGAATAGCTTGGATTGTAAAGTTGTACGAATAGATCTTCTGCCACCTTTGTACAGTATATGCATATCTGCAAAACAGTAATCACATAATGGTGCCAGAGTACTAGTTGATAACTTTGCATTTGACTGTAACTCTATGCAATTAATAATTCTACTTGCATCCACTCCTTTTTACATTGGTATTACTGTACTTGTTAACACTTTCGCTGCGGCAACGTGCGAGTGCGGGCCGGTAACACTCTTAAACGGCAGGTACCGCTCGGAGCCGACGCTCCTAAGCACACCTGAGCTACGGGTTGAAGTCAAGACCTTGTAAGATTTGTATGATCATGTTCTCTACTGACTTAATGATGACACCTTAGATGCATTACTTCAAATAAGCTTCTTCCCTGCAGTAGCTTCCCGCTTTTGCACAACGTGTGTTTGTTCGTGATGTTTCTTGCTCACATTTCGTGGAACGTCCATTGGTGGAGGGAACCCCTCTATAATGTTCATTCTGTAATCGTACAACGTCATTTTATTTCCTGCGTACTTGTTTTACAGATATTGAGAATGAAAACTATCATGTCAATGAATGAAAGAATAGTTTTTTCAGCCAGCGGATAGTCTTTCGCTCACACAAATAATACGATAACATCTGACCTTGTTTATCAGTCCCAGACATACACGCATTGTACCTAATAACAGGCAAGGGTTTCGTGACTATTTGCTGGCGCGCATTCGTCACTTGCTCCATAACATTTAGATGTTCTGTGGAAATGTAGGAAACCTCTCGTCGATTCTTCCATTTTCCAATCATAACTCCATTAGAATACAGCGCAATTTTTGCCGATACAATGTCTTCGGGGGTACATTTCCCATTTAATTTTAGAGTACCTGTGGAAAGTGTTTTTAGGTTCAACAGAGTTGTAGCTAAATGAAAACTGTTATAATAATTGTCCAAGTAAATGTGATGACCAACATGCAGCTTCTCTGCCATCAAATGCAGTGTGACCTTTTCCACTCATATCTCCACTACTTCCCGTGTACACATCGCACTTATTTATGAAATCGTCTGGATTGTTGAGCATGTATATCTTAATGCCATATTTATTACGTTTGATTTTTATGTATTGTCTAAATGACAATCTTCCCTCCAAAGAATCATTGATTCATCTATTGATAAATCTCTTACCGCGTAATACACTTGAGACATTCTTGTGTTAAAATAATCCAATATAGGTCGTATCTTATACATCTTTCCTGGAAGTGGATTTTTTGCAAAATGCAGAGACTGTTTATATACCTCCTTGATCAAATACCGTTCTCTGCTTATACTCTTTGCTATTCCTCTATTCTCAAACAGCAGTTCAAGCAGTTGTCTCTTCCAGTAGTCTTGTAATCGCGGATATTTAACGTCACCCATATGTAACGAAACACCCAGGGAAACTAGTAATTCGCCTATACTTGGAGGTTTCCATTTACAGATATTAGATCTCTTTTGTATTTTCGCTCGGCAATATGTTGCCTGCGTTATCGTTCGTTTCGTCAACTACAAGTTGCAACAATTCGTCTGTTGCCAATAATCTGAAGAAATCCATAGAATTGCCAGAAGGATGAATTTGCAAAACTTCTTCCTTCGTAAATGGGTGATATTGCATATTATGTGGTTCTTTATGCCAGGACTCGCCTGGATTATCTCCGTGTGACAGGTCGGGCTCTTTTTCGTCGTCGATTTCCACACAATCGACGTGGTCCGTATCGTCAGATTCGGAACTGTCACGAAACAGATTCGAAAGCTGAGCGTCCTCGCTATCATCACTCTGCAGCCTCTAAATGGCAATCTCCGTGGTATGCCTCGTCCTCACCACACAGAAAATCACTGTCGTCTAGTACACTAAGTAACTTTTCCTCTGTCAGTTTAACGCTTTTCCTGCCCCTTTTCACATTGGAAGGTCCAGGTGTCCGTTCATTAGCCGCCATTACGAACAATATACGTTCGATAACTGACCACATAAAACAAAAGTTTACACGCTTTGATGCTAACTTAGACGCTGCAACTAGACTGAGTAATATGACAGTGAGCGCGGACGCTTATAAGCGTCAGCCGCACTGGCATGTTTTGACGCTTATAAGCAACAGCCGCAGCGAAAGTGTTAAGTCTGGTGCACAGATACTGTGTACCATTGACATTACACCAGTTTATATTTATCCCAATTGTGTGCAAAAGAGGGCTATGCTGTTATTTAACACTGAGTGTTTATTTTGCTTGGAGTTGCACCACTAACATGCTTATCATTTGATGTCACATACAATTGACCACTAGAGTTTCTAAATTAATCATTGGTTTGTATTGGATTAATAATTTAATGGGCAGCTAGGATGTGGTAGCCATCTCTGTGTTTGCCTATCTCGTTAGTTGTCATCAGCAATTAACTCCATTTTTCATAGAATGTTGTTGCCAATACTTTGCTATTGTTTGATATAATAAATAATTGGTTTTATGTATAATTTCTATTTTTATTTGAAGGAGTACTTAGTTCCCTTCAAATCATTGGCTTATTCTATTGATTGAACCTATAGTTATATAGTAGGATTATTGCAATTTCCCACCTTTTGATTCCAAGTTAGGGCATTTCAAGATAGCAATTCAGTTAGCTAATTTACAGTTAACATTAAGTCTTCAGGGGAGTGTGATGTAGTCTGGGTAGGTCCACTACTATGGCAGGTTTTTTTACAGTTACACACACTGCAGGATATTACACTGTGTGTCATTCAATGATAAATTTCAGCAGGTTCATTCAGTGGAATATGTAAACAAGGTCTATAAAACACACTGTAAATACAGTTAGCAGTAAAGAAGTAATAAATTAAAAAAATCATGTCTGATGTAGCAATTTTACTGCTAGAACAGTAACATAATTAAGTGATTAACATTGCAAGATCACAGTTTAATGCAAGTGCGATATGAGCCACTGTAAATGTGAAATGCTGTTGCATTAATAGCCTGTATAACCACCAGAATGTGCATGCAACGTGTTGCACAGGTGCTGAATGTCACTTTGTCAAAAGGCGTTCCATGTCCATTGCACTTGGTCAGTCAGTACAGGGACATTTAATGCTGTTGTCAGTATCAATGAAATTCTCCAACAGACGGGAAAGTAAGATGTTATTTTATTTTATTTTGATGACAACCAGTTTTGGCACTCCACTATTCGATCTTCAGGCCCCTCATGCCTCTCTCAAAATAAACGATAATGCCATACAGTGCATTATATCCCTGGATTTTCATGAATTCAAATCATTTCACAAGTGCTTCATTTGAAGACTTTATAGCAAGTTGCCAAACCTGGTTGTCATCAAATTAAAATAACATTTTAGTTACACGGCTGTAGGAGAGTTTCATTGATATTGACAATTACTTAACCAGCTGATGTCCCCTATCCATGATGGATCAACAGAATTAATGCTGTTTGTGGATGACACTGGAGTTGCCATCCAATGATGTCCCATATGTGCTCAATTGGAGACAGATCTGGTGACTGAATAGGCCAAGGCAACAGATTGACACACTGTAAAGCTTGTTGGGGTACAACAGTGGTATGTGGGTGAGTGTTATCCCACTGGGAAACACCTCCTAGAACCCTGTTCACAAATGGCAGCACAACAGGTCAAATCACCAGATTAAGGTACAAATTTGCAATTAAAGTGTATGGGATAACCACAGGAGTGCTCCACCTGCTATACAGCAGATACTCTAACCCTGTTACACAACCTTGTTCAAACTCAGGGAGGTGTTGATAATGGCATCTTTGTCACCTCACTACGTCCAATCTCAAAGATTCCTAATAGTCATGAGTGTTACAGCATTTATTCAAGGCAAATTTGATTTGCGTCCTCATAATGGCACTAGTAGCACCACTTTTGTGTGACTGGTACAAAATTTCAACAGACATCTTTCAGATGTAGGAACACGTCTACCAACTTTTGTTTATGTCCCACAACTCCTTATTGATGTCATTTTCCCCCATCAGTGTATACCTTGATTTACTACCAGTTCCAATGTATCTTATCTTTGTCAAAAATATAAAAATTATCATCACAGCCTATATGGCATCATTATTGCAGTGTCATCAACAATAAAAATGAGGTTATAAGAATTCATTGATAGTCACTTTTATCAAAAGAATGAACTACATTTATATGCTCATATAATCTTACATTGTTCATGCACATTTTGACCATTGTTCTGTGGAATGCACTCTGCATACCGCAAGACTGATTCAATCTGAAAAACAGATTATCGCATATTTATATAAAAATGCAATGCCTGAAAGGCAAAATAGCATCAGTCAGAATGAATAACTTTTCTAGAAAGTACTCAGAGTACAAAGGAGATACCACAGGAAGGATGTCGGTCTGGGTATTGGCAGAAAATGTTGCAGGGACTCACGAGATATCACGTGAGCTTATGTGGAGAACCGCAAAGCACGGCAGTGACCATGTATGGTCACACATGAGGCCCCCCAGGGCGGTATGAGGAAGCACCAACATCGAAGGGATGGTGTGGCCTGCCGCACAATATAAAGGTGGAGGCGGCAGCGTCCGAGAGAGAGTTCAGTACAAACCGCAGTCCAAGAGGGCTGTCTGTGTAGGTCAGGCCCGGGGAATGATCTTGTAATATTTGCTCTGGCTCTACTCAAGCTCATACTAAACCACGTGCCTCACTCCATGGGATTTTGCAATCAGTAGTGTACTTTTATTCAAATCAAACTCTTTCAAACTTCCAGTTAGTATCTGCACATCAGCTGATTAAATGGACCTCCTCCTGACTCCAAGGACACTGGGCATCTAGACCGCTCCCTGGACACACCTAGGTGTACTGCATACATTATTTCCAACTTAATGGGGGATATGACATTCTTCTGTGTCATTAAAAGATGTTTTACTTGGACTGGCATAGTAACACCATGTGGGTACGCACTGTGAAGTTATTGAGCCAATGTGTGTATTTCAATGCATGCTCTATTGCTTACTTAATAACATACTTTAATAGTATTGTAAAATTTACTGAAAGTAACTCATGGAAAAATCAGAACACGGAAGCTTAGAACAGGGACACTGTTATAACTGAAATAAGGCACAATAGTGATGGATACATGTCTAAATAAAGCTTAACATTTCACAGTTCTATGGTCAATTTTTCAATGGTTGTATAACGAGCATTATCTCCTTGATTTATGGTAAGATCTACTCCTTATGGCTGCAGCACATCATTGTGAAAGTTTCTTGATAGAAACAGCAGGGTTCTCCTGCTTCTTAGCAGATGGCACTGATATATTGCTGCTGTAATGCAAAAACCAACCACAAAGCACTTCGTGTGGCATCTTTCATTGATTCATTGCACTCCGTAGATTCCATCAAGAAGAAACTCCCAGGGTGTGGAATGAGTCAATGCATACATTAAAAACAGGAAATAACAGAAAATTAACCTATGTACTGGTTAAAAAAAAAACCATCGTATGTATTCATGCTTACACCAACTAAATTTAAACAATCAAATCAGAGACAAAGCTGCTGCCTCCTCAATTATACTAGGTAGTTGCTATTTATCTGGTATCACAGTATCATTTTTCAAAGAAAATATTTACCCACATCAGTAAAACTGAATACTATTTACAGTACATTTCTATCCATCATGCAGTTTTACAACAAACACTGCTATATGCCTTGCAGCGAACATAAGTTTTCAGATCCACAGTCTAGCTATTAAGATAATTTGTGTAAGAGTGGCTAATGAGGTAGATTTTTAATTAATTTTTTTTTTTAAGGGATGGGATGTTCTTGCTTTATGTTGGATGGGAACTTGTTGAATATTTTCCCATCAGAGTACATAACTCCATTCTGAATCCCAGACTATGAGGCATGGCCTGTATAGAAATTATTCACAGTTCAACTGATTATTATTGTTAACAGTAAATCATTAAGGAGTAAATTTACTGGGAAGTCAGCATGTTATCTGCTTCACACAATATTCTTACTGTTCACTTGTGCTGAAAAACACTTCATTTACCTTAATGCATGCAATATGGATCTGCAAGACCAAAAAACATGATTGGCAATGCTTCTAAAAGGCAAAATTGCTGGACTGAGATTGTCGCCTTGTTTATCTATGTGATGACCCCATTTTAATTTGTTATCCAATTGAACCCACCCCATGAACTTTACATGGTGACTTTCTTTAGTAACTACTACTGGGAATAACAGGTCGTTATTACTAATTTGAAACAGTATAATAAGATTCTTAACTTAAAAACTGTTAGCTGCAAACCACTTTTAGACATGTTGAGTTATATCTGAAAGGGTCTGCAAAGGTTGAATTTGGACTCTTGATTAATATGCTTGTGTTTGCATTACAGTTGTTGATCCATCCCCTAAATTCGTTGGAAGATCAGTTATGTATATTAGGAATAACAGCACTTCACCTATTACGTCCCCCCATTCTGAAGTTAGTTTCATGTCTGCATCGTAGTCTGCCGATTAGAAGATCTGCAATGAAGGTAAGACTCCTACCCATGCAAGAGGGATGTCAAATGCTATACCACATTAATCTAGCACAGCAAATTTTGTGCTTTAATTAATAAAAGGGACTGGTAAGGTCACAACATAATACCAACATTCAGATGCCTTGAGAGCCTTTTTTTAGTTTGCAAGCAAGTGTGCTGCGAATGTTACACAAATTTTTCCCTTTGTTTTGTTGCCTTCTTGTCTTGTTTGGAATGTATCAGCAGGGTTTTGAAATTCCAAGTTAATAGGATTGAAACAAATGGAGTTTCAAGCACCATTCTCTTGAAACACAAGACTGTTGGCTTTTGTGACTATGAGCAGCAGTATGCATTGTCATTGCTTTCATATAAGTGTTTTGGCAAGTGAAACTTTCAGTGAATATCACAGTGCATAATATATAGCCAGGAACAATTGAAATATTATATTCAAGTAACAGCAACTTCTATGTTGCATCAAGTAGTGTGCCAAACTGTCTCATTTACTTCTAACTGAAGGCATGGGTCGAACAATTTATTTTGCTGTTGTGTTTATTTCTGAAATATGTCACAGCAGAATGCATTAAATAAGTGTTCTTTCTTTTTTATGGTGTTTTTTGTCAACAACAGATTGCATTAGCATCAAATCTTTTGTACTGAAATGGCTAGACAGTGATCCTGCACACACCTCTGTATGTTGTGGATGATACAGATGCAGGAGATCCACATATTTACCCTGGATCAATTGCCTCTGCGATTCAATTCATACAGTACATAGTGGAAACTGAATTCGGGAATTACCTTTCAGTGGTACTTCGGCCATACTATGAAAAGTCAGTCTCACACACCATTTTATAAATTTTACAAAAACAGTATGTGTTATATATAAAATTAAAGCTAAAGCATGGAATTATTTATGCCTGTAATCAATTTCTTATTTGAGTTTTTAAAAAATGGTAAATTTAGTTTGGAACTAGGGATATTTTTTATGGCTCTTAAATCGGCAAACTTGCACAGTTAGTATCTTGTATTTTAAGCTGCAACTGTTTAAAGATCAGATGATTTACTCCCCCCTTTTTTAATGCTGGCATTGTTAGGAAGGAAATTAAGTGTTTGGATATTAATTTGAAATGAAAGAATTTTCTTATTCAGTTTTTCTATTGCATGACTGTTTTGTTCTGACTACTACAACAAAAAGTTTTATTATGAAGCCGTTATTGATCAAAGTTTCCCAAGTCTAAATTTTCTTAGTTACATCTACATCTATACTCCGCGAGCCACCTTACGGTGTGTGGCGGAGGGTACTTATTGTACCACTATCTGATCCCCCCTTCCCTGTTCCATTCACGAATTGTGCGTGGGAAGAACGACTGCTTGTAAGTCTCCGTATTTGCTCTAATTTCTCGGATCTTTTCGTTGTGATCATTACGCGAGATATATGTGGGCGGTAGTAATATGTTGCCCATCTCTTCCCGGAATGTGCTCTCTCGTAATTTCGATAATAAACCTCTCCGTATTGCGTTAATACGTGGACAAACTGTACTACGGGAAGAACATTTTTAAGGTTTCTATTAATAAAACTGTTCAAAATTTTGTCGCAACCGTAACACAGCAAACGACACTGACTAATAATCCACAAGAATTATTTTATCATCATTATGTTTGGTTTCTTCTTTGCTAAAATCAAATACACAACAATTCATTTTAATAATATTAGTAATATACATCAATAAAATAATGATATTTTCAAATTTAAAGATAAGTATATGATCTCATGTGTGTGCATACTGACAGCAACTGAAACAAGATCCTGAAAGGGATCAACAATATCTAAAGAAAGAAAAAGAGAGAAATACCAAAAGAAGAAAGCAACAGAAAATTAATCTTGGAAAGAACACCCCACAAAACAAACAGCCAAAGGAAAAATTAAAATTATATAAAAGGGAAAGAAAACATAAATATTGGGAAATAAAGAAACAATCTCTGATTAAAACAAATGATAATGAATTTCCCAATGAAGCTTACTCATGTCAACAATCATTAGGCAAAGCTATGAAAAAAGTCTACAGCATTGTACCTAAGAGCCGTAGTAAAAGGCACTCTGTGGCCAGACAGTTAATTTTTGAAATGGTGCCAGATGCACAGAAACTTTAAAAGAAGAATAAATGTGATATCAAGTTCCAAAGAAATAGATGAGCAAGTGATAAATTTCTATCAAAGATATGACATTAGTTGACAAGAACCAGGAAAACGAGATGTGTGTTCAGTCAAGGATACAGTTACTGGCCTGCAAACATGGAATTTTTGCTTTCTAACAGGTGCATTAACAGAAAAAACAAATATTCCAATTTTTGCTTTCTAGCAGGTGCACTAACAGAAAAAACAAATATTCCAAGAAGCTGCAATGAACTTGTTAGTGTTGTAACATGTGATCCAGGAAGTAGACAGTATTAACAATCATTGCGAGTATTGTGATACAAGTGTGTTTCAAACAATTTTTGAAGAAAGCGACTTGGAAAAGCCTGCAACTTTAGGTAGTGGGAAGCAAATGACAAAGGTTATCTTGCTGTCAATGAAAAATCCACAAGTATGAGGCAGCTAGTGCTACAAGTCTTGAAACAACTTCCTTTCATTACAAGACATGTTTTTGTCAAAAAGTTCCAAGTTTTATACTTGATGCATAATGAAGTAGTCTTGCAAGTGAACTTCTGAAAATTATTCACTGATTTGTCAAGATGAAAACCAGGCAGCTCACTGGTCCTGCGAGCAACTCACTGTTTTCACTGCCATTGCTTGGCAACCGAATAACAGCATAAGAAATTATGCTGTTATATTTGATGATTTGGAACATGATACAGTAGCAGTTTGGGTACATCTACATGTAATTCTTTCTTCCTTGAAATGAAAAGAGTATCCTTGCCTTGAGAAAGTGAAAATTTTCACCGCTAATGCAACTGCTCAGTTGAAGAACAGACTTACTTGATCTAATTTGTTATTTTTTTGAAGAAGATTTTTGACATCGCAGAATAATGGCACTTTTTTTCTTAAAGCCATGGGAAAGGGGCTGTTTATAGTGTTGGAAGGAAATCTAAGTGCAGTATCTGGTTGGCTGTAGAAAGTCGAAAATCTACTGTCAGCTCTCTTCAAAGTGTTTTTAAGTGTGCCCCGAAAGTGCTTAGAAGTATAGAGCCAATCATGGTATACAGTGATTCTATGACGATATTGTAAGAAAGATCTACAAAAGACATGGGAACAGATTTGATCAATTCCACATTCAGAGGGAGCAAATTGTATTAAATGTAATAAAGAAAAGTGTTGTTTAATGTAAGGCAGATCAGCAAATTGTAGTGAAAATATCAGAATATGCCATAGCAACAATGAAATTGCGCATAAAGAAGTCAATATTATCTCACAGAATATAAAACCTGGAGACTTTTAGTGGCTGTTCATCTTAATACAGTTTTTAAAAAATTAAAGGACTAGATTATTATGCACTTGTATTAGAAAAAACTGGAGTGGAGTGTCATCTACAGTACACATGTCCAAGTGGGAAAATGTGGATTTGGCCAGATACCACAGATGAATCTTTTGAGCCAGAGTCTGTATTTCTAAAAGTGGTTAATCCATTGCAAAACAACAGAGGAAAATTTCAATTTAAATGTTTTGTTTAATCACAGACCTGATACATCTTGTTTTTAATATTTGAAAATTTTTTACTTGCAAGAAGATGTTCAACTTTATTTATGGTATTAACTATCTTTGTATATATTATTCTTTTCAGTTCTAAAGTAAACTAACAGGATTTACATATTTTTCATTGTGGTCCCACCCGTAACACTCTACTGTCCTAACTGTAACAGATATTACAACAAAACATTTCAAATATAAAGAACGCAAAAATGTTTCGACTGCTGAGGTGTAATCTTTATTCACATACAAACAATTTCAAAATAATAACTATCAATAAACTATTCACAATTCACAGGGTCCTCACCTTTTATTTAACACAGGGCTGGTTTGTTTTTCTCAGAGTCCCGACCGTAGTATACATTTATTATTTTCTTAAACTATTTAATTTTAATAGAAATCATTAGGAAACTGTGTAGGAGATAAGTACTGCTGGATACTATAAAGTCATATAATTTAATATTTATAAATTTGAAAATTACATAACAATACTAAGGCTTTATTGTTTCTGATCTGTCCCAACCGTAACAATGGAATTACCGATTTCTGATGACTGATGTGAAGATCCTGCAGTTGATACTGAGCCTACCGGTTCTTCATACAGTTCTGGTACCCAGCCTACAAGTGACAGGGTCTGACAGTGCAGCACCAATACTTCGAAAATATATCACTAATTGTGGATAAGACATGAGGCAATTGGCAACATGTTTTCAGCAAACTGTTTGGACAAAATGTCCCAGCAAGTTTCTTTTTGTATCATTCTTATGATAAAACTGTTACATCTTCCACAACAGATTACTATCAAATACTCAGGTTAAGTATGTTTCCTTGTCTGGATTGTGGTCTGCTTTTTTGCCAAACAAACAAGATCAATTTTTGTTTGGTGATGCACAAAAACATTTTCTTGTTTTCATGTGAAAATAAAAATCTATCAGTGTGTGTTGGTGTGGATGCATGCACTTTTTCATTATGTTGTACCATATAATGGGTTAGGGTGATTGATTCACGTGCCAACATATAATCCAGGAGCACATATGCTGAATTACTGAAGGCTGGAATATTATATCACAACTTGTTTTAAATAAACTTGGATACATGTGGGCTGATAAGCTATCATCCGTCACACGAAAGGCTACAAAGTAGTGGATAAAATCTTTTATATGCCTATCCAGCCTGATCTGGATGCCAGATAACATTCAAGAAGTCTGTACTGGAAATGTTTGTGCAAACTCGGCAACTGATCATACAGGAGTTGGAATTTAACAAAAAAAGATAAATTCAGGTAAAAGTTGCAAAATCTACTGACAACAAACATAAGCTTCAGGTGAAACACAATCAGTCACATATTAGACAGTCTCTTATCGAGCACTTCAAAATAAAATTTCATCCTATTGCCACATTTGTAATTTGTAAAAATAAAAAACTTACCAAGCATTTCACAGTAATGTGTGTTGAGTCTTTACTGATGTGAGCTTAGCTATTTCAGTGCAACAGCCTGAACATAAAATGTTGTTTTGATGAAGGAGTCCGGAATTTTTGGAAAAAAATCAAGTGTTTATTCACATCTACAAATCCTTACACTACTCATTTGTAACAGTATGAGAACAAAAATGAAAACTAAATACTTTCAGAAGTGGCACTGTCATCTGCATATTTCTGTATAAAACTAAAAACTAAAGAAAACTTACTAAGAAAGACAAGGCTAATATATAGCTCCTTAAGATAGTCAGCAAATACAGGGAAAATAGTTAACTGATCTTGCCTTGTAACATTAGCCACATGGACTGAGTGACAGAATGCAAGGGGAAACTACAGGCATCTTATTTCCCCAGGACATGCAGCTCTACTGTACTGTTTAATGATGATTATATCTTGTTGGATAAGATATCCTGTAGTGAGTAGTGAAACAGTCTCTCATTTGAATATCTGGGCCCAGGAAGCCGATATTGTGAAAACAACTCTGGTGTTCTATGGGACACAGATGCCCTTAATTTCATAGGTAGGTAGAATTGAAAAGGAGAAATCAACAGGTTGACATTAGATGTAGTGGTAACTAATGAAGTATGTGGCAGGGGGTACCTTTAAGAGATGAAATAGTAAAGGCAGCAGATCAAATAAGCAAAAAGACAAAGTTCATTATAAATCTTTGGATAAAACATTAATAAATAAATATAACCGATAAAAGGAGAAAAATATGAAAATGCTCCAAATGAAGGTGGAAGCATGGAACACATATGTCAAAAAAATGAGACTGACAAGTGGAAAATGGCAAAGCAGGAAAGGCTGGAAGAGAAATGCAAAGTTATAAAAGCATGCCTGATTGTGGGAAAGTTCGATGGCACCCGTAGGAAAAATTAGTTGTGTGAACATAAAGAGCTCACATAGCAAGCCATACCAAGAACAGAATGAGATGCTGCAAGATGATACAATTTTGAACCACTCACAGATGCATCACAAAGTCATTGATTTTCCTCAGATGTGAAAGTGCAAAAAGCAGTGCCATAGTGGCTTCATGACCAATTGAAAATGTCCCTTTTGGCAGGAATACAGAAGTTTGTGAACCACTAGACTATGTGCACTGAAAAGGAAGCTGAATACATCTCAAAATAAAGTACATGTCAAACCACCATTAGTCTGTAAATGAACTGCAGACTGAGAAGTGCAGATAATTTTGGATCCTCCCTAATAGATAACTAAAACTGAAAGATAAATTCTGATAAGCTGTATTACATAATACATGGATCTCTGGTGAACACAATGGTCCAACTCCTACAAGATATAAATCCTCAACTAAAACAAAGCAGAGTATTTTGTTTAGCATCATATTTAATTTTAAGCTGTGTGCTACTGTGTTTGATGTTTGACCAATCCTTGTACATCCTATATAGCACTTACCTTTCATTTTATTTACTAAGTTACTGTGAAAATTATGCCCATAATGGGTGAGGTATTAAGTCAATCACTAACACTAACATAAGCAATAACAAAAAATTTCATTAAAACTGTTATTTTTATGCCAACTAATACTTAAATTACAAAACAAACCACACATTCAGTTCCATACAAAGCAGTTTACAACTGTCAACAACAATAAACCAAATGGCAAAGGGAAGATCTAAACATTATTAATTGAAAAGCACACATTTTGAAATGTGTAATTCTAGAAATTTTGTCTAAAATATAGACAAAAGACTGTCAATTAGTTTCTTTCGCAAATTTTCATTCTGTAAAGTAATAATTTTTTGAGGGGCAGTGACATTTATAAATTACTCACTGAAACAAAAACCTCCCAACTGATACAAAGCACTTTCAATTTGGATGCAGTAAAACCAGTAAATAAAGCCTAGTAATAAAGATGATCTCTAATATTCTTACCTCTGTCACAAATAAACAAATTCTGAAACTACAAAAATCTGACAGAAAATGAAAACAAATTTGTAAAAAATTAAAACTTTTGCCTGATAAAACGTTCTACACCAATGATGTTTTACTAAATAAATAATTATGCTTCTGTATGTGACCACATATTTAGTTGATTTAAATGTAATGTAAATACGAACAAAAGGCAATCACTAAACTGGTCACTGTAAATACAAAATCTGTGAGAAAATGTATAATTTTATAAATCAACTACCGTAATGTCAAGGACATACTGCAAAAATGAAACACAGGCAAATAAGGAATCATGTCAACAGTTTTACACAAACAGTACTGAAAATTATTTCTTGGCCCAATCTACATAATATTTTGCTTTAGGTTAGATAAATTTCAACCCAATGATATTAATTTGTTGCTACGGACATAATAAACATCAGAATTTTGAAAACGAAAATTTCTCCTTCATGTGGCAACAAAAGTCAGAAAACAATTCTCATTAACAGAAGACATTTGCATATAATAGAAACCCATCAAAAAATAAGGCTGCTGACAAACTAGTTAACAATTTATGAAGTGAACTTATAACATTCCATACATAAATCCCGGTGCTTAACTTTCCCATGAGAATGAAAAAATAAACATGCATAGTTTCTGACTTATCATTCCACCATACATTGAGTGGTAAATGAATGTAGCATACTACATACCAGAAAGGAGTTCATCTGACTGAGGTGGAGCAACAAAACAATTTGACTTTTAAGTCCGACAACTAAGTGAGTTTTGCTTATGTTAAGTTACAAATAAAACATTAAATACTTAAAAAATAACTTTCTGACAACTGAAAATGACTGCCTCATCAAATCAACAATACTCCTTGTAAAAAATGTGTCTATAAACAATCTACCATGGGACTGTACCAGCTGCAACTCAATGAAGCTGGCTATGTAAACTGTTAAATAGCAGCATAAAACAAGACTGGTGAATAGCCAGTATTAAAAGATCTGTCCAAACTGCTTTATTTATGGGGATGAACAATTGTTAACACAATAGAAATGGCCAACGCCTACCCAGCATTTGCTTACATTTATTGTGTTTCAATGTGATGGCAAGACATTGCCTAGGGGAGTCTGGGAGAGAGAATTGGAAAATGCCTTATGGTCACTCCCAGCATCTCCTGGGCTGAATGTCAACACAGACTGCACATAAAGTACATGTTTAACCATGATACTTTCAGTTTCAGATTACAGCAATTTGTCTGGTGAAAAGGAATACTGAATATTAAGCCATGATTGGTTGGATTGTGTAAACGGTGGAAAGTTGTAATTAGAGCAGCAGTGAATTATCTATCCCGCCTCAACTTTCTAACATTTAAACTCACACACAGAAGTTAGTAGTATCTCTCATGCAATTCAAGTATTATCACCACCATTGTCTCCCCCCTCCTCCCCTAATCTTGACTGCAGTGAGTGACTACTTGATACAGCGGTGCAATCTCTGTTGCATTGGAGCATGAAAATCAATAATGGCAAAGCCTAAGAATGTGAATAAAAAATAAAAATTTGTGGTTATAATTTTATGTGTAGTGTAGCCTGAGATCTATGGGTACTCTGATATTCATAAAACTGCAACATAAAGGATGACTTCCTGTGTTAAAAGGAAGACAATTTCTTTTCTTGAAGAGCTGGATTACATTAATAACTAGCTGAAAGAAAATTTCCACATACCTGTGATCACTGGTGGTGAGACATGACAAGGAAAATGACACACCATGGAATGAAACACTACAAAATCTTGTGATGCAGTTACTGTGGATGATAGTGATAATGAGTTACAAAGAGAAGAGTAAAAAGTTACTTCATGTAGTTTTAAGTTGTTTAGTGGAACAGATGCTTTTACGCAATATTAAGTTTTTGAACTGCTTTAGAGAACTGTTTATATATATTTTGCTTTGAGAGCTCTTTCTTTCTGTAATTTTCTTGTAATCTTTCAAACACACGGTATGTGTGCAGTTTTGGCATAGGCCTACACAAATAAATATTTTGTAAGATCAAGCCTTTGACTGTGTCACATCTATAATGATTCCTAACAGTCATTGTGTATAAATATATACAAAACAGAAGCTGCAACTTCGAACATTATCTTAGATGTTTACTTTCACCTTTTAATGAGCTGAAGTTGTGTTCACTTACTTTGAAAAGGATATAGTTTATCAACTGTTTTGTTATGTACAGATGGATGTCTAACAAAAAGAGTTAATTTAATGTTTAAATACTGCCCAATATTATGAACTCTAGTTTTATATTAGTGAAGTTGTAATAATCATCTTTTGATGTGTCTTGTGTACTCTAATTGAATCACTATCATCTGCATTTCATGAAACGAATAAATTAGACTGTCAAAGCAAGTATGTAAAGTTATGTTTATAAAGGACACATTTTTATTTCTATAGCTGTACTCAAAGATCACCAATTGTGCACATACCTAATTTCAACCTGCTCTTCATGGCTGCAAAACCATTTTTGACTTTTTGTGCACTAGGATTAGGCCTATCAATTATGTCATCAGATTAGGAGAGAGGTTATTACAGTACAAATCCCTAAATTCATTTCACAGTCATTCATTAAGAACATCACAAAAAATCTTTCTGCATAAAATGACAATACAAATTGGCAATAATGGTAGAAAACAATAGTACGTACACACACACACACACACACACACACACACACACTCTTTTCATGATATTGTTAGAACTTAAATTTGTCTTCCAAAGACAAAGAAGGACTAAAGAGAAGCTATCTTGGTTGCCTCAAGTTGTTCTAACAGATAAGACACTTACTTTAACAGTAGTGCATTTGGTACATCAGCAATTTTGATTCTGGAATGTTGCATCTTACATAGGCCTACAGTGTACACTGGTTTCTTTTCTGGTAGTGTTCCAACATTTACTAAAATAAATGCCATAAATATCACTGTGACTGAAGGTCAATAACTACCTAACTCTACAAACTGCATAAGCAACTGACTTTGTGCAGTGGCCTCCACAAAAATACCACAAGTGACTTTACACAATAATGATAACATTTGACTTCACTGTATTATAGCTCTGCGTTCATTTCAATAAACACAAAGCAGTTTTATGCCACACACAGTCTTAATAACCATATAAAACAAATACACCATCTCCGGACACAAACGGTTCTTTTATGAAAAAAATTTTCTTTCAGTCACGACACTTACAGCTCTCTCTGGACACTGAAATATGTTCTTGAAACAAGGTCACACATCAGCACAACACTTATAGCCATCCCTGGACACTGAAATATATTCTTGTAAGGTTACATATCAGGAATCAAGCACTTTTGTTAGTCAGTCTTATTATATTCAATAGCTCTCAGTCTTTCCAGAAGAGGTGGATGAGAATGATGCCACATGGAAAACAACCAGTCATAAACAGGGAAACTTAAATTATCTTGATTCAATTTAATTAACGCGCGTTGCAGTTCTTTTGCTTTCCCTAAAGACTTGGCAAAGGCATCTGCTTGAAACTCAAATTTTCGACTTAACATAGTCAACAGAAATCCCAGAATGGCATTATAAGGGGAAAATATGTACTGAAATACTATCATGAGCCCAATAATAACAGGCCGTTCAGTCGAGAACCCGAATGCACGGTACATGGGATCATATTTAAACATTAGTCCAAATACAAGAAACATGAAAAGTAGGTTCAGTTGTGCTATTACAAAGTTCTTCAATATATGGTTCAGTTTCCAGTGTCCAAGTTCATGCCCCAAAACAGCTAGAACTTCATCGTTGTCGCATCCCTTCTTTTCTCCAGTAGGCGATTTTTCTTGTTCTTCAGATTTGTCTTCTCCTGCAGACTTGTTTTCAGGAGTGTAATCCTTCAATAATGTATCGAAAAGTACGATCCTTTTATTCTTGAAGAACCCATAGAAATATGCATTGCTGTGAGTCGATCGTTTAGAACCTTCTACAACGTACAACTTATACAAAGGGAAATCTATACTTGCTGCCAGTTGTTCTATTCTAGTTTTAAGTTCTCCATCTGGCAATGGTGTATATTTATCAAAGAGTGGTGCTATATAGTTCGGATAAATCGTTAACAGAAACACACTCGTTACAACAGAAAAAATCCACAAATATAAAAAGAAGTATTTACCACCTATCTGAACAATGTAAACCATGGCTGCAAGAAGTGGTGAAAATATAACTTGAGACACTGCAAAGCTCTTCAGCTTGTCTTTCACAAAAAATCCAACCGTTTGCTTGTTGAATCCATGTTTCTCTTCTAATACGAAGGTATTGTAAACAACCAGAGGGAGATTAATTATTGTACTGAAAGTATACAAAATGAACCCAAATGTTACACTTTGCAAAATTTCATTATGAGAACTGTAACCAAAAGCGGATATAATTCTTTCCGACAAATCCCAAAAGTAAGGTATTCCATCGAACAACATAATTGCGACAGATAATACCATACCGAATATGTCCTTCACAATGCTAAATGTGCATCTGTCCAACCCATAAATCCTTGCCTTTTCGTAAGTTTCATGTGTCAATATGTCTTTTAATTCATTTGGAACTCTCACAGCATGTTCGTACACATGGTGCTGCCTTATAGACAGGTACAATTCCCACAAGAACTCTACGATCATAAACGTCAATATTCCATAAAATATCTTCTGTTCTTCTGTAAACATTTTCGTCCACGTTAAACACACTCTCCACCACACTCCACAGTACCACACGATCCACGACAGACAACGTTAGTCAACGGTAGAGATATCTCATTACACTTAGGGCAGAGTTACTACTACAAATGGCGTGAAATTCTCAAAGATCGAAAGAATTTTACATCTTTGAAAATTGTCAGACACATGAGATCGATTCAGGTATGACGTCACGAATAGAAAGAGTTTCCTCATGCAACAAAAGTAACGCCACTAGGCCACCACTAGAGTAACGCCATCGAAATTGCGTGTGGAAACGCCTCAATTATTGTGGCACCACTTTTAGGCATGCAAGGGAAGTTAAAGCCGCTTTAACTCTGTGACACCGCTTTAATCCCCCAGCCTCGATGCACTATTCAGTATTTTGGATTTACGTGTTAAGCCGGGTTCACACAAGCAACGAAAGTGTCGCCGCAGCTAGTGCCATCTGCAGTTGCATGTGTGAACTCCCAATTTTCAGTGGTGGAATTAAAGAGATGCAATTTTTCTTATGCTTCGAAAACTTCAGGTTGATTCTACTTTGTTACGCTAATTTCTTTCCAGCACTGCTCCCTGGTGGGTATATTTCAAAACACGAGCATTCTGTCGCGTTTATTGTGGAGTATCTACTGCTGTATTCCATTCTATTTCAGTGAGTATTCATTTTATTACTGAGAACAGTGAATATAATGGTCGCCAGGTGCACTTCCATAGTTTCTGGGACTACAAGAACAACACCCTATGATGACATAGTTCTATCCCACGTTCTTAAAAGGTGAATAGATGAATAAAGTTAATATGCATCCAGAAATGTGAGTCGTATAAACGTGTTCAAAACCATTACAAAGCGAAGATCACACAAAATATTTTTTATTTAGCCTTCCTACTGTGAATGGGTGTAACTGGCCTAGTTCGTTTACTAAAATAAGTATAAATCCGCGAATAATATTTATTTTGTGACAGGACTGTATGTTTAGATTTAGATTAAAGTTCAGTCTTGATCACGTTATATCTGTTTTAATGAGTAACCGGTTTCGGTTTTTTCTATAAAACCATCATCAGACCCATTGGCTCCCTTGGGTTGGTAGGTGGAGCTCTCCTTGCTGCTGTGCTGTGCAGTCAACTGATCAGATATAACGTGATCAAGACTGAACTTTAATCTAAATATAACAATTGATCACTGTATTCCAAAAATGTTTACCAAAATTGTGAGGACTGTATGTAATCTTCAAGTCTGCAATAAATTATGTTATCCTTAATTTTTGTTTCAAAGTGTGAAATACTTTTTGAGACAAATAACTTAGACACACTTTTGGTGAATGAGTCTTTTAGACCCAGGAGGATATTCATTTGAATTCTTCTGACAGATTGTTTGTAATACACGCGATTGTTATCGTATGGTCTACAATGGCTCAGAGGTATTTCACATTGTTGTAAAAATTGGTATAACAACTGCACCGCCAGTCTGATTTAGTGTGCCAACATGGCTAGTCGTTTTCTAAGCAATGAACAATTAGAAAGGCTTCTGAATGAGTCTTATGACGAAACAGTAAATTATCCTGTTAATGATTCAGATTTTCAACATTCTGTTGATAGTTCAAGTGATGTTGATAATGTATCAGCTGGAAGTGAGGAGAGTGATCTTACTGAAGCAGATGAAGGCGCAACTAAGTTGCCTAACGAAACTAATGTGGTTGGAAATGTTTATAAGACCAATACTTGTACAGAGTGATCTGCAAATTCACCACCTGCGTCATAGGCAAGGTGAGCATAATAAATATATTATATGCAAACGAGTATATCATTATTGTTATAGATCTGCTTCGTAAGGAAGTGTCTAACATGGTAGGTTATCACCACTATGGTCGTGGATTCGAAACTCGGTTCGGCCAAAGCTGATTTTTTTGGTAAGGAAGGCAATGTATTGATTGTCTAGAAAGATGAAAACCTTTATCTTCGATAATCTCTTGGGCCTTGTATGCAATATATCTTTACTTTTTACCTAATACCAGATTTATTTTTCTTGTTTTTCTCTGCAGTTTATCCTATTAGTTTGGGGTTAATTGTCAGCTAGTTTATTTAATTTTTTTCTTTTCTGTAGGGCTGGAACCATTCTTCATCCTGCTCGAGAACCTACCCAGTTTGCTCTTCAGCGAATTAATAAAATCGGAAGTATCCTCGTTTTCACTGTTTATAACTGAAGAAATTTTGGCATTGGTTTTGAATGAAACCAATAGAGAATGGATCTGAGTATCACCAGCCAAAGATGCGACATTCACATCAATTACAAATCAGAAACTGAAGGCTTATTTGGGACTTATTATATTGGCTGGTGTGTACAGATCTGCTGGAGAATCTCTTGAAGAGCTATGGGACAATATGAATGGTCGACCAGTTTTTCGTGCAGCGATGTCACTTCAGCGTTTCCATACAATCTGCAGATCTCTCAGATTTGACAACAAAGAAGATCGACCAGCTAGGCGTCACCATGATAAACAGGCTGCTATCAGGACTGTCTCTGAAATCTTTGTGGAACAATTTCCTAAAATGTTACTTGCTTAAGAAAATGTCACAGTGGACGAGCAATTGGTTCCATTCAGAGGAAGGTGTCCCTTCCATCAGTACATGCCTTCAAAACAGAGAGGAAAATATGGAATAAAATTATGATTGTTATCTTATGTGAAAACAGCAAATGTTTCTGCAGGAGAAGTATATGTAGGAACCCGGAAAATGGTCCACAAGAAACAAATCAATGGAGAAATGTTGTACTGAAGCTTATGGAAAGCATTGAGAAAACTGGGTGAAACAGTACCTCTATTAATTTCTTTACAGATTACAACCTGGCCAAAGAACTTCTAAAGAAATCTAACATTAGTTTGAACTCTCAGAAAGAACAAAGATGAGATTCGGAAGGAAATTTTGACAAACAATAGCAGAGTAGTGTTTTCAACCATCTTCGGATTTCAGAGGGATGTAATGCTGTTTTCGTATGTGCTAAAAACGAATAAAGCAGTAGTATTACTCTCTGTGATGCACCACGACTGTAGCTTGTCTGCAGAAGAGCATAAGAAGCCTGAAGTAATACTACATTACAACAAAACCAAACGAGGAGTTACCAAAAGAGATTATCTTGCCAGCACTTATTCCTGTAAAAGGTGTACTAAGAGATGGCCTGTTTGTTTGTTCTACAACATGCTAGACATTGCTGCAATAAATTATTATGTGTTGTATGTACGCTCTAATCCTGGCTACAATCAAAACAAATTGTACAAAAGACGGTAATTTCAAAGATAACTTGGACATGAGCTAACAAAACCAATACAAGAGGAAAGAATGACTGAAAGTATTTCTAACAAAATCAAAGTAAGTTTGTAAAATATTGCTGCACTGAGTTCAGGAGCAAAAGAACAGAAGGGGGGCAGGTCCAAAGAGTGTGGACTGAAGAAAGATCGAAAGACCAACAAAAAGTGTGACAGTTGTCAATCATTCCTGTGTCAAGATTAAGCAAATATATACTACAATAATTACATACGCTAATACTACACCCCTAGAAATTGACTTAAATATAGTTCCTCAAAATCAAATATCGTAATTAAATTTAAATTTTAAGATAATTATTGTGTATAGTAAAAGTTAATACTTAAACTATAAAATGCGCTTTTTGAAGAAACCCTGATACAAACACTATTTCGAAGTACCATGTATAAACATTTGTTTTTCAATCTAAAATTTTATAAAACATTTTTTGTATTACATATGTTTGATAAATGTTGAAAAGTTCAAACTTCTGTTTTTGTATATAAAAAACTAAACATAAAACATATTTTGAAGAATCATGTAAGAATATATAATTTGTTTTTTAAGTTGCGAATCTAACAGACCCATTCACAATATGTGTGTTTCTGTGTGAAACACAACAGGAAGGTTAAGACAATCAGTTTCAACAGTCTTAGCTGTCATTTCAGGCCTTAAGCATTTTTTGTAGTAAAACCCATTCATTTTACGCTAAACCTCATGTGCAAGGTGTCCAGTGGATAAAACTCAGCACATTATAAATGTTTGTCATCGCTAAAATATTTGAAACCACACAGTATCTTGTTCAAAAGGCAATGTTCATATACAAATTGCTCACACATGCTTGTTACATGATACAAATATGGTACACATAGCACATCTGTTTACATGTGGTATATATGTACCATATTTGTATCATGTAAGAAGCATCTATGAGCAATACATATATGGACATGGGTTTTTGAACAGGGTACTGTGTGTTTTTAAATATTTTAGGAAATGACAAATTTTATAGTGTACTGAGTTTTATCCACTTCACATCTTGTGCTTGAGGTTCAGTGCAGAATGAACATGTTTTACTACAAAAAAAAATGTTTAAGACCTGAAGATAACAGCTAAGACTGCTGTAACCTGTTGTCTTGAATAAAAAATATTTTGTGTGATCTTGGCTTTTGAATGCTTTTTGACAATTAAAACAGATTGCCCTTCAGTACTCTCATAGTGAAAAAACTTAATTGTGCAAATTTGGTGATTTGTAAGACTAAGCACTATATAAATTGTGGATTATATGCAGGAAATAGCCCCCGAGTGTGATGTGGAAAAAAACTTAAAATTTGTTATTTGAAATGTCTACATTAATGAATAAAATAACATTCTAAAATACTTAGCAGCTGTTAGTTCATTTGCCATAGTAGACAACATTTTCTCCTTTGAATGTTATTTCTTTTATAAATGTGTTTGTGGCTATAAATGTGTTTGTGGCTCCTGCTTTATTCCTGCACGAAACCTGTTTCAGATCTAACATTTTGGTTTCTTCCTTCTTGTATTTACCTCTTTTCACAGTTCTAATGCCATAACTGCACTATAACATTAATACCAACCCATATGATTTCAGTTGATGACATGTTGGATACTGTGGAACTACATAGAATTGATAGCATCCAGTGTGAACGGAAACTCACCATGCCATAACAGAAACCCACAAGATTTGGCGTTGTATTAGTTGCATGTGTGAACCCAGCTTCAGAAATTTTGCTGTGTGTGTGTTTTGCAGCATTAGAAATGTCTACAAAAGTGGTTGTCAGAAAAAACTGTGCAGTTTATTGAACTGTAAGAGAAGCGACCATGCTTTTAACATTAAAAAAATAACGATTGTTAGAAATACAGAAGTCTGAGCATTGCTTGGAATTGTGGATGGAATACAGGAATGCGTCCCCAGTTGTGATTTACTTATTGTGAAAGTTAAAATAAACATTTGCGAAGCCTACACCAGTGAACAAGATAGAGTGTTAAACAAGGTTCACACACATAACTAATGTGATGCCACAGATTGTGGCATTCTGTAGCAGTACTGTAAGCTACACAGGATGGCACAAATTCTACATAGTTGTACAACTTTCAATATGGCGCCAACTGAAATCATGTGCGATATGAGTGTACTAATGTTATAGCACAGGTTAGAGAATTAGAGCTTGACAAGAGCTAAATACAAGGAAAACGAAACCCAAATGCTGGATCTGAAAATAAATTTAGTGCAGCAATAAATTATGGGCCACAAACACATTTAGAAATAAGACTCAGACATGTAGCTAATGTGGTATCAGTTTGTGATTCGTGAAAAGATTTGAGTCTTATATAACTATCAGGAAACAAAGGGTGTTGTTGCAAAACACCTGTGCAGTAAGCAGTCATTTTTCATGTAATTGGAAATTAATTATATGTGGTGTTGCTTGAGGTTCCATCCTGGGCCCGTTTCTTGTGTACGTTAATGACTTCTGGTCTGTTACATTGCCAGATGCTAAATTTACTTTGTTCGCAGATGATAGAAACATTGCAATAAGTAGCAAGTCAAGTACAGATTTAGAAATAACTGTTATTCGAGTTTTCACTGACATCAGTAAATGGTTTAAAGCTAATTCACTGTCATTAAACTTTGAAAAATATGCATTTCATAACCGATAAGATATTTTCTTATAGCATGTGTATAACATATGAAGACATATAGATCGAAAAGGTTGACAGTGTTAAATTCCTGGGATTACAACTCGATAATAAATTCAGTAGGAAAGAGCATACCACAGAACTGCTGAAGCGTTTAAACAAGTCTGTACTTGCAGTGAGCTTAGTATCACATGTAGGAGGTATAAATATAAAGAAATCATTTTGGGGTAACTCATGAAACAAAGCAAAACTTTTTAGCTTGTAATAAGAATCATTTGTGGTGTAAATCCAAGAATATCATGTAGGAACCCGTTCAAGGAACTTTGTATTCTAACCGCTGCTTCTCAGTATACTTACTCCTAAATGAAATGTTGCAAGTAACATATTTCTATTTCCAACCAACAGCTCAATTTATAGTATCAATACTAGGAGTAAGGACAATCTACATAAAGACCTAAAATACTTACCTTGGTTCAGAAAGGGGTTCAATATTTAGGAAGACAAATTTTCGATAAATTGCCAGTTAAAATGTCGCTAGCACATAAAGCACAGTTTAAACAGAGTTTGAAAAAAAATTTAATAGGCAACTCCTACTCTATAGATGAATATCTTAACAGGGACAGTTAGAACAGCTTAAGTAAAAATGTCTATTAGATTTCAGTTTTAACAGCACTTGGTCACAACAGTCGCGATTAGGCATTTTGTGTATGATAAATTTATTAAAAGTGTATAACGGTACTGTATTCTATCAGTGTATTAATTCTGTATATATTAGCAGTTTCAGTACATCTGTTTTGACAGTCTCCTGACAAATGATCATTGCAGTAAATATCACATTCAATTGTTTTATGTTATACTTTCTGACGTGTTCCACACCCATGTGAATCATCTCACAAAAGATGAAAAAGCTGTCTGCTATGACAAGCTAACTAACAGATGTCATGTAAATACCATCTGCAGACACACCACTCTTCCAAGATCTTAGAATCTTCTTGTATTCGTTAATGTAGGCATTTCAAGTGACACATTTGTAGTATTTTTTGCCACATCACACTCATTGACCATTTCCTGCATATAATCCACAATATATACAGTACCAAAAACTATGAAGTTTATACAACTCACTTTTTCAGTTACATATTAAGTTGATTTACTTATTTATTCAAAAATCTTTAAATATAGTGGGATACTGGTCCATAGTTAGTTCGAAAATATTTTGCACACAAGCACACACACACACACACACACACACACACACACACACACACACACACACACACTACACTGCTACAGAAAAATTTAATAGCAAGATTAGATTGTTGTTCTCATAGTTCCATAAGCCGCAAAAGTGTTCCTTCGGACCAATGTTTTGACTACTTTCAGTAAAAAAATGAAACCATGCTGAAATCGAATGAAGTACTGTACAGCAGCAATTTCTCAGCGATAACTGCGACAAAATACCTGTGCTTCAAAATATAACCATAGGGAGAAGTGGTGGAAAGGTAAATACAAACGTATTGAATTGTTTGAGGTATGACCAAAGTTGTGGCACTTCAGTGACACCACTGAAAACTGGAGTTCACACGTAGAATGCCACTGCAGTATGCCATTAGCTGTGCCATTACTTTAGTTGCGTGTGTTACCCAGTTTCAAAATCAATTAAGAGTGGTGCAGCATTTGCAGTTCCATTGTGCTCCAAAAAGATTAATTTTTGAAAATTGTGTAGCATATATGTAGTCATAAACAAAATCAATAAATACTAAAAACTTGCCTCTTATTTCATGCGTATTCAGAAAAAAGTTCCCACAATTTCTTTAAAGTACTCATGAGATAATTTGCAAAAGTTAGATGAAAATAATTTTATTACTGTACTTCAACAATACAAAAAACTGATGCAGATGGTAAATGCACATCTATGACAACATAGATTTCGTTCTATGTTGTGAGTACCAAGCAACTCTCACAAGATGATGTATCTGATTTTATTCTAAACGACATGTGCCCAGATCCACAACAACATGCGTATATTTGAACAGGAACATAACATCACCATTTTACATTCAAAGTTGTTGGTAGCTAAAACTTTTGCGTTGCAGTTATTAGCATTAAGTGGTCGATTTATATCGTGAAAGTATATGATATTACCACAGCATTATCTGATGCATGGATATGATTTGTATGTGAGTAAGCAAGTATTATAAAGGAATTTGAGAAGTAACAAGGTGTTTAGTGGTAGTGTAATCTCTGCTTGACAGTGGCTTTTAACACAGTCGAACATAACAGTCGTGACACTCTGTCTCTTTTTTTTTGTTACCTCCTGTGACTGCAGCATGCCAAGCAGCCAGGAAGTTATAGTATCGAGTTGGTCGAGATCTTGTGAAAGCGAAAGCGAATCGTAATTGTTTATATTGATCTGTACAATGGTTTTTACAAAAGGAAGATTCTGTTACACAATAGAATGCAGCAACAACAAGAAGAAGAAGATGTCACATTTTGTTTTTTTTTTTTAGGTTTCCTAATGACTCTAGATCGAAGTGTACGAATGAGTGAATCATTAACCTAGATAAAAATCTTTAAGTACCTATTATAATAATAACAACAGACAACAACAGAAATGTATGCTTCTCATACATGAAATTGTATTTACATTGTCTTGCCTCAATGGAGTAAGCTGCAAATATACACATATTCGAAAGTATTTCTTCATGAATAAGTTGTAGCTTACATCACTGACTCCATGTGATTCAGCTGCTTTTACTTCACGATAATTCATGTCTCTTTATATTTTACTAAGGCGTGGAACGCAAAAATATAACAACTATTTCGTTAATTAAGTAGAAAATAATAAAATAATTAAAAAAAAACATCGTTAGGATGCATACGACTGACTGCTTTCTCGATGCTTGTCGATCCGTGTCAAATGGTATCAACTTCCACGTCAGAGTGTGTCATGACTGTTTGTGTTAGACTGTGGTACAGCAATGAATAAAGTAAGATTCTCATTTGAGCAATGCAAGGCCGTACTGAAGTGGTACTGGAAGCAGGAAAACGTAATGGAAGTACAATGGCAATAGCATAACGTGTATGGAACTCAGCCACCAACACTTACAACAATTTATAGGTTCAGGATAAATATGAAGCTGACAGTACTGTTCAGGATGTGCATAAGGAAAGGTCTGGCCGACCAAAAACATCAAAAAGTCCAGCTTTCAGCGCTACTGTGCTGCAATATTTTACTAGGTCACCTCAAAAATCTGTGAAGCAGGGTGTATATTGAAAGTGGGGTACGCCAGTCAAGCTTATGACGAATTCTGAAGGCTTCAAAGTGGAAAGTATACATTCCAGGATCGCTGCATACTATGAACGAGGATGACCCAGTCAAAGGCTGGAGTAATGCGAATGGTTTAAAGGCATGCTTCGTGAGGATGAATGGTTTGCAGGAATGGTTATCTGGTCTGACGAGGTGCAATTAAAATTGAATGCTACTATAAACTGTCATAGCCGCATGTACTGGGCTCCTGAAAATCCTCATGTTCATGAAGACAAATGTATAGATCAACTGGGTGCTGTTGTGTGGTGTAGTCTATCATAACGCAGTTTGATTGCCCCATTGTTCTTTGAAGGAACTGTAACTGGTGAGGTGTACCTTCATTTGCTGCAAACATCGTTTTTGCATGTCATCTGAGAGATGTCTGGAAACGAAATATTTTACTTACAACAAGATTGCGTTCTGCCATGGTACCACAGATATATCAGAGTTTACTTGGATGAAAATCCCCCTGGATGATGGATAGGTCGAAGACGAGCTGTTGAGAACCCACCAAGCTCTCCAGACCTTACGTTTCGTGACTTCCATCTGTCGAGGAGCTTGAAAAATGATGTTTATCAACAGAAGCAAGCTACACTGAACAAGGTATGAGAAACCATCGAGGCATCCTGTGCAGATATCACACCAGCAACACTGACACCCATAGTTTGGTCAACAGTTCAGCAGCATCGAAGTTGTTGGCTGCTAATGGGGGTCACTTGAACACGTAAAATAACCGTCCCCCCCATGCAAGAGCTGTAAAGGTATGTCGTTTTGTTTCACTAATATTTACTATCAAAGAGTGTCTAGATTTTTCTGGACCCAGCTACATATTACAGTGTCTTTTAGTGCACTTGCAGAAAGCATAAATCCAAAATTCGGTGTAGAATTGCTTTTGTATTTCATCCAATGTAATTAATGTTGGGTACAGGAGTGAAAACAGTAGCTCTCAAATGAGCCTACAGGACACAGTAAATAGCCTGCAACACATCACACAAGAACTTTGGAACTGTACTTTTATTTACTTTACATTACTTTACTTTACTTTCCTTGCCCAGGCGAGAATGTCTTCATATCTTCTCCCAAATCTCTACAGCTTTAATAACCTTATCATTGCATAAAATCAGGTCTTTTGCTGTGCAAGGGAACTCCATCCTTGGGCATATGACCAAGTTATCAATCATCTGTGTTTCTTCGCATTCACTCTAGTTATCTTCACAATAGCCCCACTTAATAATGTGTAATTGGTATTTTGCGACTCCTATTCTTAATCTCTTCAGAGGTCTCCACTGTAGTTGCCGCTCCTTGCTCTTATATGATATCCTTTTTGGGATTCGGGTTTGTATTTTTCAGAAGCCCATGAAGCATTGCGTCTCAGGTCAGTCTTCTCATATGTTGGATAAAGTTCTTTCTTGATTTAAGATGAGTTGAAACTGTTTGATAGTTATACTTGAAATGGAACTGCTTATTTTTCTTACAATTTCGAAACTAACTTGGACTGCATGATTAACTGTTATGTCATGAGGTACGACTCATAAAAGTAATTTCGCTTTTTGAGCTCTTTAACATTATCTTCAACAATGTACTTTCAAAGTACTCACTAATATTATTTCCTTCTATTGGTAATAATACATATTGTCAATTCATTTAATTGCAATTAGGGCATTTCATTTACAACAATTGAGGAACTATAGAGATACCAAATATACTGTTATTATAAAGTTTGAAATCTTTAAAAATTCTATCATACTGTCAGCTTGGTATACTATTGGCCGACATAACCATCTAATTACCTCATATTTATTGTAATTCATAAAAGTAAACCAGATTAATGGTGTAAAGAAAGTGTATTAGATAGTGAAATTCTGTTCACACTAGACACTAATTTGTATAATGTAGTTTCAGAGTAATTAACAAAGATCTAATTAACATTGTTTATTGATATCACTTCACTTATTTTTCGATGAGAACAAGAGATCTGTAATTGAATTTGTATCTTATTCCATGCATTTCAGTTGTAACCGGAAGATGGTTACATATTTTGTAATTATCAACAAGTTTTGTAATTGGAATTAGCGAATTTACTATTTGCAACAATATATCCATTGTTAGGATGGTTATATAAGAGATGCAAGAAATTGGGTGGGAAGCCCAGTATGATATAAGATCTTGATCAGCACTATGTGACATAATAAACTGATTTTTTGGGTCTTTTGCTCACCTTCACTTAAGAAACCTACAGGAGGAGTCATTTGCACTGAACCATCGAAATGAAGATAACCTCTGGTCAATGTTTATTATTTTGAACAAACTGATTTCCATCTACCCAACTTTAAGAACATTTATTTCCGTTACTATTGACAAAATTAATGTTTTGTAAAGACTTTTGCTTTGAACCATTTGCTTTTGACAATATTTATCCCAGCAAGGTGCTTTAGTGTTGTCTATCAGTTTGTTGTTTTCTCTTCTCAGGTTGTTTTACATTTCATGTTTGGTGGTGCTGTGGACACAGCTGAATAAATTTTGTGGACAGGTATAGACAGGCCTCAGACATCTCACAGTCTCGTTTAAAGTGAGGTCTACTTGTCTGAAGTGGCAAGATGCCCTCATACTGGTGCCACATATTCTCCATCTGAAAAAGAGAGTCCCAGTGCTGATGATCCAAGAAATTCAAGCAGTTTACCTATATAATATTCTCCCTGCACATATTGTTCCTTTTAGATAAGTGCAGTGTTTTTTAAATGGCAATGTCTGGTCTAGGTTGACTTCCGAGTGTTTTAGTTTGGTGCAGTGGTGTAATCTAACCCCTCACCATTCTGTTTGCAGATTTTTTAGGCTTCTCTGTTACATAGTTGCAATATTCATTTCTGAATTTTTTCTGGATTACGTAGCAGGTGATGTTTTTCATAGTTGTTCTCCAAGGTATCAAATGTCTCTGTCAGTTTCCTTTCAGCCTCTTCAAATGTTCTTCCTTGAGCAGTGATGTTGTCATATACATAGTCATAAATGAGTCTTTTTATTTAGAGCTGTTGTGATTCATTATATGCACACATATTGTACAGAATAGGTGAAAGGAAGTTATCTTGCTGTAATCCATTCTTATGGTTTCACCATCTATGTTTCTTCCCTTGGAGAGTTGTAAAACCACTTGTAGTTTCACTTGAGCAAGTTCTGCGTATCTGATGTCTGAATCGAATTTCTTAACAGAGCTCAATATGCAGCTCAACATGTACTCGAAATTTAATTATATTATTCGAAGTGGTTTTCAAATGGAGTTTTGTTTACAAATGCTACTTTCTTTGTAAATGTGTTTTGATGCCCTTGCATTGTTTCTGCACAAACCTAGTTTCCAAATCCAACATTTGTGCTTTCTCTTCTTATTATTGGATTCTTAATTCCTGAATGACAACACCAACACCTGTCTGAACATTCTCAGTTGACACGATACTGGTAAAGTTGTCACAGGAATTTTGACAGAAGCATGTGGAAACAGCAGCACACAACGCCACTGCTGTATCTGCTATAACACCTACTGCTCTGAGGCCACTTTAGTTGTATGTTTAAACCTGGCTCCACAAGGTATTTAAAATAGTGATATTCACAACAGACCATCAACATAAGAGGACAGAATTGAAATCATTCACAATAATTCTGAAAAAGAAAGATTTCATATTGAAGATGCAGGGGCATAATAGTGTTGTCTGCTAAAACCACAAGTTAACCTAACCTTGACATGTTCAGTCATGTAAAGTCGATTCACATTTGAAGGAAAGGAATGTCAAAACGTTCCACAATGCATTTCAAAAGGCAGCATTCACACATGCCATCAAGAAAATGAGGCAGGACACAACAGGATGTCAAGGTCAAAGTTTCTCAGGAAGCAAGAGAAAAAGTCCACATTGTGTATAAAGCTCTACGTATGTAAATTCGTATCCCCAACCCTCTTCTTTCTGTATATCCAGGTAATACTGTAGGGATTTTGATATCATTTTTTGTGATAGGCAGACTGATTTATGAAGAAGGTTTGTGTATATGTTTTATATATATATTTCGAGAGAATTGGCTGAACTGTGATGAATTTGTCAAACATTACTATGAAAACGAGGCCATTGTCATTTATCAGTCCAGGCAGAACTCCTTGTATCCATAGCTCTCTGCAGTGCAATCTAGCCATGGCCAAAGTGAATGTCCATGATATCCCTGCTTCCTTTGATGTACTGACAACAGAAGGAACGCATTTGGCACAGCACTGTCAGTGTGGACTTCAGTTAATGTATTCCGACAATTTTTGTTTGTACACTTGAAATTAAGTTACATTTCGTGTGACACACCAAATAATCTAAAATGCACCAGTCGAAAAGTAACAGCATTGTTCATAAATGATGGTGGATTTGGATGACTAGAGAAAATTTCGGAAGACTTTTACAGATGGTTGGGGAGCGTATTTCGAAAAACAATGACAACTTGAGATTGTCAGTTTCTGCTTCCCTCATATTTGCAATCACAATTTTCACTCATAATTCACTCCACAGTCTTTGAATAATGGCCAATGAGTTACTTAACTTTGAAGTATCATTAGCAATCGTTTGAGAACAAATGCACAGCGAAAAAACATTCAAATCCTAAATACGTGGTTTTTAATTTCTTATGTGGGAAAATATTTTCCGAAAAACGTCTTTCACAAGGGTTGGATCTTTGATTCGTTTACATAAAGAGAGATTTTCAACAATGAAGCAAATGACTCAACTTCCAGCTTCAGCTTCCCTTCAATCAAACATCGATGAGGACACTTTTAGTTGCATGGCAGGGCAAATAAGTCTTCCTCAAAGAGTCTGCAAAGAGTATGGCGGCAATGAGTCTGAACAATGACTCAACGAGTACTAAGGTTTGCAAGAGGAGTGCTGTCAAAGGCTACATATCTACATGATGCATCTTTATTTTTGGCGATTAATCTGGTAATAAATATGCAACCAGTCGCTTTTTTAAATTTTTTATACGATTTATTCAACCATCAACATGTTTTTGAACCACTGCAGGCTGGCACATCATCAGATGGAGATGTTACAAAAACATTATGTTATGGACCAAGTGTAGCTAGATGCAGTGCTGATGGTACTGGTGGAAATGATGGAAATTTTGTAATCGGTGACGAAACGTTTCCGAAACCGAAAGTTTTTTATGTTTTAGGTACTTACGGTGCACTGTCTTTTGGTATCCACATCGGATTTCTTCCTATGAGGTACATTATTAAACTATGTACACAAATATAGACAGTACTTAGCTGCCCTCGGTTTTATACTAATTCACAGAAAGTAAACACTGGATGCTCTTTGAAAGAATATGGATATGATAGATATTACATTTTACCACATCACATTCTTTGGCAAGAGTTTCATTGCAATACAGCACAAATATTACTAGTACAGATATTAATTTTTAGTAAGTTTTGCTAGCTTCAGGTGTGTTTTTATACTGGCAACAAAATTTTAATGTGGGTTAAAAGTTATACAAACAGTAAACAAATAGAGTGGAGTATTTACTATATAATTAAAAACTTTTTGTAAGTTTTTGTAAGTTGTTACATGTCAAAGAGAACAAAATTTATGCAGCAAGTTGAATGTGTGTTATTATTATCATTTTTGTTGTCTTGGTGCCAGGATGTCCTGGAAATTCTGCAAGAAAAGGCTTTGCGTTGATTCAGTTTGTTCATTTAGGATTTTTTGAGGGGTTTCAGTTATTGGCTATAAACCTGTAATTGTTCAAGGAAGCTCACTGTATTCCTTTCTCAGCATTGTGTGCACAGAAAGTCATTGATATCACCAACGGTGTGTTAATGATGAACAATATGTGATGCAAAACTGGACTTATTTAAGTTTTTGGGTCGAAGGGCTTCCATATGTTTTTTGTAGTGGGTTACAAAATACCTCCCTGTTTGACCAATGTAGAAGCAATAAAAGGAGCATGTGAGTTTGTATATGCCAGAATTCCAGTGGATTTATTACTGTAAACAATTTTATTTTATAGTTTATTATCAGTGTGGAAGGATATTTTTATGTTGTGTGGTCTGAAAAGATTCATAAGATTATATGACACTTTGCCAAGCAATGGGAACTGACAAAGTTTGGCACTTCTTTCTAAGATTTGTAATGGTGATGGTGGTTACTTAAGTTTGTTTTGCATTTTTCAACTAGGATGTTTATCAAAGAGGCATTACGAGTATAAGCATTATTTTGGGTTATAGATTTAAGTATGTTCATTTCTTTATATGCATCTTCTTCACTGATAGGGATACAGAGCATACAGTTTAAAGATCACCTAAAGAAAGCAGTTTTACTTCTACTAGACAGAGGGTGGCACACGGTGACTGTGGTGTCTTTGTTGTATTATTTTGTGAGCTGGCCTGTATGCAGTGCTACGCATTATTTGGACAGTTTACAAGTTGATTTCGTGTCTGCACATCTGTGTACTGCACTATTTAGGAACAGTTTGCAGATCTGAAATTATTTCGGGAAATTAGGAGTTGTTTGCACGTCTGCAGAGTGGGTATTGTGACCCCAAGCACATCAGGGCGAGTGCTTTGTGTCAGTGTGATAGATATACTCCATCCCTAAATAAAATGTTCCAAAATAAACAGAGTGCATTCCTTCCTTACTCTCCCCAGCAGCCCAGCGCAGGCTAAGTTATTTTCGCGCCATTATCTCCCTACAGACCACCATCTGGGATTAGGTCACAGGAGAGATGACAGAACCCTCTGCTGGCAGTAATGTGTACTAGGTCAGTTGGAGTCTGGATCTCGTGGTGGAGACATTGCTTGCAACATAAAAACTTATATCTATCATAGGCAGAGTTTTTTTCCCGCCATTTCGCCCCACTATGTAGGATGACTTCAAATGGTTCAAATGGCTCTGAGCACTATGGGACTCAACTGCTGTGGTCATAAGTCCCCAGGATGACTTCATGCACTGTGCACATTAGTACACGTTAATGCACGTTAGTACATGTTAGTACCCATTAGTACACTTTAGTACACATTAGTACATGTTAGTGCACTTTAGTGTACGTTAGCCAGACAATGTGTGTTAGCAAGGGAACATGGCAGTCGGTTGACATTCGTGGTGGAGACTTTAACTGGTTCATTCCAAGTCCAGGTGGGCGTGGCATTCGCGAAAATTCATTCCAAGTCAATGGTAGCGCTCTC
The DNA here is from genome assembly GCF_023864345.2 of Schistocerca serialis cubense. NCBI lineage: Eukaryota > Metazoa > Arthropoda > Insecta > Orthoptera > Acrididae > Schistocerca > Schistocerca serialis. The sequence goes on along the minus strand of NC_064643.1, from coordinate 372,349,119 downwards.
TGGTGGTGTCAATATGTACTAGGCCTCATGGTGAAGACAATGTATGCTGTCATCTTGAATAATGGTAGTCGCATCATTGGATGACGTTACTGACAACAGCGCCTGTTGGTGCCAGTACTGTGTACTAAGTCACTTGGAGTCTGGAGCTCTTGGTGAACACAATGTATGCCGCCATCTTGGATAACGTCACAGATGAGAGCGCCCTCTGGTGGTGGCGATGTGTACTAAGTCAGTTGGAGTCCTGACCTCATGGTGAACACACCGGATGGCCGTACTGCATGAAATTGTTTAAATAAAGACTTATGTCCAAATCCTTTTCACATAACTCCTTAGGAGGAGGTGGCGGTCGGGTGACTGAGGTTAGTACAAGTGTCCTTTCTACCCTACAATTTTTTAGGTTGGTAGTGAAACCCCAAGTGTCCCTTGTTTACTGCAAAAATTAGAATTTGGTGCCAGTTCTAGGAGGAAGTGGCGGTCGGGTGACTTAGGTTAGTGTGGGTAGCCCAAGTGGGCTATCTTTCCGCGATTTTCTTAGCTTAGTAGAGATAAGCATGGTGTGATACATTATCCTGTTGGAATTTGAACTTACCACTATTTTTTCTGTGGGAGGGGGGAGGGTTAGGTTAGTGGAGGTAGTCCAACTGACCTTCTTCCCGCCAAAATCCAAACTTCCCTCCAAAATCCGCCATCTTGAATTAAATCATAGCCGCCATCTTGGATGCTATCATGTGCTGTTGCCAAATCTACACACCGCCATATTGGATGACGTTATCACTGCCATCTTGGATACATCTGGCAACAATGCAGAGTGCGCCAGAACTGCTATTGTCCCAATACTAATACCCTTTTATATGAATGTGTAGTGACACCACACATTCATATAATTGATGCACCTTTTTCAGTGTGGATGTACAAGTACACCCGACCTTCTTGCGGGAATCTCAGTCTAGCGAGCATGGAGGAAATGGACAGGGACTGCAGGTAAGTGGCCCTCAGTGGGAATGTGGATTGGCCGTGAAGCGTGCCACGATGGTCCATGCAGCAGCGATAAAACGGTGTCCCACATTGCACAGTGGTTCAGTCGGCATTTGGCTGTGGAGCAGTGAGAAAGTCCTTACTGCTCTGTGTCGCATTTCCGAGTCTGTTGTGTACCGCGCCGCGGCGCTAGTATCGAGAGTCATAGCTACGTTTCTGACATCCAAAGGCTCTTTCGTATCGGAAAGCCACGATCAAGCTGCAGTTTGACGCAGCATACTCCAGATCCAAGGCCCACAAAGTAGTGTGATTTTTATGAGACGTGATACACATAGATCCTAAAGAGCAGCTGGGCATCCACTTGTCTATCGTCTCCAGTACTGTACAGTGGAAAGTCGCTTAGCGAGCATAATTCGTTCCAGAATCTTACTCATAGTGTGAAACACCTGGTAAGCGAAACAATTTATCCCATATAAACCAATGTAAAATACGATAATGCGTCCATGCAGAAAAAATACTAAAAGTCTTATCTTATTCATAAAATTTATTCATAGAAAATTATACATACACTACACTGTACTTTATTATTCACGACACAGAGCTAATCTTTTTTACTAGGAAGTCATTTGTTTCTGCCGGCACTTATACTCTTGGTGAAAATGCGGAGTAGCATTATTGTCAAATAAATTTGTAGCGCACGTAGCCATTGTCTCATTAGGGTAATGATTTTCAATGCACAACACAACCGATTCCATGATTTCAGCATTTCTCTTGTTGTGCCAGAAGATCGCTGCTTTGCTGTTATCGCCTCCTCCTCTTCCTCCTCTGAAGAACTCCTCTCTAGAACTTCCTGCTGTGAAACACACTGCAACTCCGTAAGATCTTCGGTGGCCATTTCTTGGCTGTGATCTTCCACAAGCTCATTGATACCATTGTTATTCACTTTTAGTCCCATTCTCTTGGGCAAAGACACAATCTCATTGACTACAGGTTCAAATGCCTCAGAATCACATTCGACAATCCACTCCAGCCAAAGTTTCTTCCAAGCAGAAGTGAGAGTTCTCTTGGTAACCCCTTTCGACGCCTTTTCGATCTTCTTGACGCCAACGATGTTGAAACGATACTTCCCGAACTCTCTGTGAGTGAGATTGGTAGTTTCAGTCAACTCAAAGCAATGCTCGAAGAGTGCTTTAGTGCAGAGCTTCTTAAAGTTATAAATAATATACTGGTACATACGCTGGAGCAGCAGAGTGGTGTTGGGAGGCAGAAATTGGATCTTTAAGAACTGAAATTCTTCAAGGAGGTGGTCTTGTGGGCAGATGTGTGATCACAAGCTGCACTAGGAGGTAGCAGAAAGAGACTGCAGTATGTACTAAAGACATTGTTCATATGCCGCTGCCGACAATTGAAGGTCTTCACACTGTTGAACGTTTCCCCCACCGCGCGCGAACGTCCAGTGACATCACACTAAATCGTCGTCACCCGTTATGCAAAGCATTGCTCTTCACGCAAGTCATTTTTTTATAGTTTGTTTTGCTCGTTAAGCGAATTGCGCATTACGGGAGGTGCTCGCTAAGCGAGGTTCCACTGTATATCTCAAGTGCACTGACAATGAGGCCTGTCACAATCTTCTCAGTCGCTCGATGGAAGCGATTCAGCCACTCTGACGGAAACGTGGTTGTGGTAATACTTGAACGTGCTTGAGCCACCATTCGAAGTTCCAGTGGATGTAGTCACACTTGGTCTTCGACCCTATGGCACGATTCTCGGCCGTACGATAGAAAAATGGAAGATCTTCGAAACTTACCCCGTCCTTGACAGGGTGCGACAGGTACATATTGAGTTGTGCCGCCATGTACCTTCATCGTTGGTTGTCGGGGCGATGGTCAGTCGATGATGATGATTATGATGATGATAATGATGTTTGGCTCTTGGGCGCTCAACTGCGCGGTCATCAGCGCCTGTACAAAGCCCCAATTTTTACACAGTCTAATATTTTACACAATCCAATCTAGCCACTGTGACGAATGATGATGATGACGATGATGAAATGGTGGTCAATCGAGGACCTGCTCCAGATGTGCACAGACAGGCCATCTACATACGGAATGCTTGCAATGCCGTCTCATGCAGATTCCTTATGACGATCGAATTCAACCGTCGACAGTGGCCCCTATGCCGATTACGTATATTGAGGCGGCGAGACGGGAGGCGCCAGCTATCTTGTTACAAGCCTTGGAAGCCCCTGCACCAGTTCCTGAGAAGCCCCCAGCATCTTCTCGCGGCGATGCATCTGTTGCCCTCTCGTCGAGCCCCGGCGCACGCGTGCATCGCTGCAACATCAGAACGACGTTGCGGTGGAAGTTGAAGGACAGGACGCCTCATTCACCTGTGCCCTGCGCCGGAAACGGATGCCAGACAGTATAAACAGAAATCGCCGAAGCGACACAAGAAACGGCGCATAGTGAGAGAAGCAGTAGAACGGCCCGAGTAAGCAACGACTGCTGATGAGATGCGTCAGCCGATACACCGACACAACATGGCCGATCCTAAGGCACCACATGGTGTGATGTCTTCCCCCGCCGCCGGCGAGACCGCACATTGTGGGGATGCGGGAGATCACCGAAGCGCCGACCGCAGGGATGCACCAACGACTAGGTCTACTTCTCGATATCATGCGTTTCACGACCCTGACGGTACACTGAAGCCGTTGGCCGCGTCCACGTTGACGGCTACAGACGCCTAGGCCGGCATGACCTACACCCGCCGCTTCCTAGCTCTTCGCCCTGAAAATGCTCCACAACGCAAATACTAACCGTCTGCAATACGAAGGACAGCTCTCGCGACTTAAGGGAACAGTCATATCGCTTTGCCACGATCAATGTCAACAGCATTACTTCTGCCTTCAAAACACATTTGCTGCAGAATACATTATGAACTGCGGATCTGGGTGTCATTTTCCTTGAAGATGTCCAACCAGGACTCTATTTCGATACCTACGGATATGACGCCTACGCCCTGTCTTCAGATGTGAGTGGAGAAGGTACGGATATTTTGCTCAGGGAAGTGATTATGGCAGCTGATGTGTCCTATTTACCGTCTGCCCATTTTGATAGAGTTTACGTCACACACGGCCTGCGATCAGCAGTTGTCAATGGTGAGATGATGTCAGCAATATTCACAGACCACCTAGCGTAAGTGTATACACTCGCCCTCCCCCGCCACCGCGTCCAATGCTGTAGGGGTCCACGCCACCTCAGAGTGGCCGTTCTTGATGAGTTAAATTGCAGACGAGAAGTTGAGTCCGCTTGGAACAGATACCAACAGTGTTTACCTGCCTATGGTTCCACACTTCAGTGGTGGTTATGGTGTGTCAAAGCCGCCTTGTGCCGGACATTAGCCATCTATGACGTGATAGAGCGCGCTGCAATACCACGAACACTGATTTCTACTACACTGCGCTCCGTGAACACCATGTCAAAGCACACTTGGTACATACCACCGCGGTACAACTTGCGAGTGTGCGGTTGTGGGCGAGGAAAACCGATGATATCAGTGAAGAACGACCCTCCCTCCACCATATCGTTGAAGACAGGATGCGACGCAAGAGGCAGCTCATTACAGACGTACAGAGGTAGAGGCAGAGGATGGACGACGAGCCGAAACACAATTGAGTATCGTCCGAGCGTTCACAGAGTCATATCACTTCTCTGTGAGCAAAATTACAACATGGATGTTGAGGTCAGGGAAGTCCTATCCGACCTACCCATCTCTCGAATTCCATAAGATGATGCTAAGCTCTTGTCGGACGTGACTTTGGAAGAACTTCGAGAGGTTTGTTGCACAGTGCTCGCAACAAAACGCCCGATCCTGACGGACTCCCTCTTCAATTTTACAAACAGTTTTTGATCTTATGGTCCCAACATCAGTCAGGATGTACCGAATACTTCTGAATCCAGCTTTTCAAGTACCGTCTGTATTCACTGAGGGCCTCTTGATTCCAGTGCCCAAACCTGGCAGAGGCTGTCGCCTGGTTGATTTTTGCTCACTGACAATGCTAAACATAGAGTACAAGTTATTGACACGCATCTTCCAAGAGAGGCTCAAGCCTGCGGTAATGTCGGTCATTCACACTGATCAAACCTGCCTCGTAGAAAACACTAATGTGTTTACGATTTTCAGCACCTATAGAGACGTAGTGGCGCTGACGCAAACATGCCGTCTCACTGGCGCTCTTGCTGCGCTGGATTTTGACCGTGCTTTCGATCGTGTCAATCATGGATTCCTGCGAGCAGTTATGGAACACATCAGTGTCGTGCGCGTGACAACATTTTTTGTGCTTCGTTTGATCCATGGTACGGTCACTAGGATTATGGTAAACGGCTTTCGGTCCGCCCCCGTCAATGTCAACAGGTCTGTCAGACAGGACTGTCCTCTTTCTGCCATGTTATTCGCCATTGCCGTCAAACCAGTTCTTCACGGACTGTGGCGACGCATGGAAGAATTTTAAACTCTGTTTCGTGATCTTTCGATGTGGCACGTACGCCGATAATGTGAGGTTCTCAGCACGGACCAGCGACAAAACATGTACGGCGCTTCCCTGACTCCAACATTATGGGGCGGTGGCAGACATTGTGATCAACTTACGGAAATCACGCTACATGGAGGTGGGACGAGGCATGCCTGCGGAACTGGCTGTTCCCTTGACAAAGTTCCCAACGTTCAGATATTTAGGAATATCACTCCATCGGCAAATACAATACGTATTTACGTATTCACGTTATACAATAGGTATTTATGTTTCATAAGGTCTTACAATGACTCTGAGCGCAGGTTCGTCTCAACAAACTTAGATCGTTGGACCTTATGCAACGAGCTCGTTACGTCAAGGTGTATATGGCTTCTCACCTTAATCTGGTGGTGAACGCTGTTGCAGTTTTTAAGATCCGTTTTTTAATATACTTTACTCTTCCACAAATGAAGTGTTGGACTCACTCACGTCAAGCAGAAAGTACTGGCTCTGTAGCTTGGCTCAATCCGGCGACTCTTGCTTTCACCAACAGACAGTCTTACTGGCACCCTGATAGCAGAGGTGTTGTGTCTACCGGTACCTGTTGGACAATTGTCGTCCCGCTGTCTCGTCTTTGGGTGTTTTTCGTGGAACACAGGCATATGTTGGGAGCTACACCGGAGACACGGAAGCCGACAGCAAAGATTTATTATAGTGTCCTCCAACGCTGGAATCAGGCTAACGAGATTATATGTCGATACTCCACGACCGACTGGACCCCATCCATCCCCCCCCCCCTCCCCTTTCCTGTCCACTTTAGAGCGGTCGCGTGGTATGTGGTCACTAACGAGAAATATCCGACCCGACAAAGGCTCCATGCCATTCACCTAACTGATGATCCCATGTGCCCATGTGCCCCCGTTGCGCGACGGTAGAGACGGACGAACACAAACTGAACTGTGGCAGTGCACATGAGTGCTGGATACTGATCCGCCAGATACTGGCTTTCCTCCCACGCTGTCTCTTTCTTTCGACTGAGCCCATGAACTTCTTTCATCCTGACGCCGTCCGATGACCCGGATGACTGTGGTCAGTTGGGTAAAAGGAATGACTATACATTACATGTACAACGCTGATGAAAAGTAGGTCCTTGATTTGTGGCAATAAATGATGGACAAGTTCATGGTCTTCACGAACAGAACGCAATACGGGAACTTTTTTGCTAACTATTTTGAGTCGTCGTTCATGGAGCCACTGCCCAGCTATGATGAGCCAGATGTGAGAAGTTGAATAGCAGACGCGATGTTTCCATGGTCTCCATACGGTAACAGAAGCAGTCTCTGACTGTGAAACTTCCTGGCAGATTAAAACTGTGTGAGGGACCAAGACTCGAACTCGGGGCCTTTGACTTTCGCGGGCAAGTGCTGTACCATCTGAGCTACCCCAGCACGACTCACGCCCCGTCCTCACAGCTTTACGTCTGCCACGAACTCGTCTCCTACCTTCCAAACGTTACAGAAGCTCTCCTGCAAAACTTGCAGAACTAGCACTCCTGAAAGAAAAGATATAGCGGAGATATGGCTTAGCCACAGCCTGGGAGGTTTCCAGAATGAGATTTTCACTCTGCAGCGGAGTGTGCGCTGATATGAAACTTCCTGGCAGATTAAAACTGTGTGCTGGACCGAGACTCGCACTCGGGACCTTTGCTTTTCACGTGCAAGTGCTCTACCATCTGATATACTCAAGCACGACCCACGTCCCGTCCTCACAGCTTTACGTCTGCCGGTACCACGTCTCCTACCTTCCAGACTTTACAGAAGCTCTCTTGCAAACCTTTCAGAACTAGCACTCCTGAAAGAAAGGATGTTGTGGGGAAATGGCTTAGCTACAGCCTGCGAGATGTTTCCAGAATGAGATTTTCACTCTGCAGCGGAGTGTGCGCTGATATGAAACTTCCTGGCAGATTAAAACTATATGGCGGACCGAGACTCGAACTCGGGACCTTTGCCTTTCGCGGGCTAGTGCTCTACCATCTTTTTTTTTTTTTTTTTTGTGTTTTCGGTGTAACAGTAACAAACATAAACTGCTTCTAGCATTTTTTTTTAAATATATAAGACGATAACTTTATAAAATAAAATTTTCTGGGAAACGTAAATAAGTGGACTTCCTTTTTTTGTTACATAATAGTGAAAAAAATAAAATAAAATATCCTTCTTCTGTCAGTACAAAACAATAACGTTCTACGTTCCTCTTTTAGGCGCGTACCTCACTAATCCCGTCATACCTCGCGTTGGTGTCGGGTACGTCTTCACGTGTGTTTGTGGATCCTCTCCACTGTCCTGGTCCTTTCGTGTTCTGATACTTATAGACAATAATTACATTCTCCTACCCGGGACACCCCAACTGGGTGGGGGATCAAGCAAGGCACTCCCTAAAAAATTTGCGTAATATGTTCGATATCTCGGATGTCTCATAAGCTGTGAGTGATGTTCCTGTAGTAAGGCCCAAAAGTCAAGCACATTCTTACTGCCGTCTCGGAAAAGATAACGCACAGTCAAACCTCGAATCCAAGTCACTGCGTTTGTCTTCGTTCGGGGATAATATGTCCTATCTGGGAGAAGTAGTGTGCGTGGTTCTATTGTTTGCGGCCCCACCCGAAGGAGGAAGGCGACCATTTTTTTGACCAAACACCATACGTCCGCCGAAGGACCGCATATCAGGCGATGCTCCTCAGTGTCTATAACATTACACTGCGGACACAGTGGCTCGTCCGCCATATGAATTTTATGCAACCTGGAACGAGTCACGTACTTCCCATTTACCACCTGATACCACAGTGCGCGCGTTCCCGTATCAAGGTGTGGGTGGTGCACTGTACGCCATACCACTGACCACGTAACTGTTGGTTGGCGGCGCTCTACGGCGTTATTCGGCCGTCGTCGAGTCAAGATGTGATATATATCACGTGCCGTCGCCGTCCTGGTAGTCGGTAGTTCCATGTGGACATAACTGTGTTCCACAAAGAAGGTTCGCATATGGGCAAGCGATGGTGAGATGTGAGCCACCGCTACCGGAGCCGAAAGCGAAGTTGGAGCGAGTTCGTCTATCAAGCTGCCCGTCAGACTTGTCTGGTGTCGTGTCCACATCTTTATCATTGTGGTTACGTAAATAGCCACTGCTCGGTCGCGTACGTGGACGAGTCCAAGACCTCCACGACTACGAGGAAGGGTGAGGGTTTCGTATCCTACCTTAAAAAGCAGACCTGTGCTCACAAAATATCCTAGTGCTGCCAGGATTCGGCGGGCCAACACCACCGGCATAGGAAGAACTTGTGCCAGGTGGGGGATGCGAGAGGCTAGATAAGTGTTGGCAAAGGTGACCCGTTGTATCATATCCAGTGCCCTTAACCTGTGACTTCGGACACTCGCACAATTGTTTGCAGAAGATGTCTGTAACTCAGTGCCGCCGTGCGTCGAACGTCTGTAGTGAAGATAATTCCTAGGCATTTCATCTTGTTGATCGGCTGTAATGGTGCTACACTTCCTGTCGGGAGTCCTCTCCCGATGTTCATCGCTCCTGACTTTGCCATGTTCAGGCGACTTCCCGTAGCCATACAATACAAATTAATCCAATGCAAGGCCACTCTTGCCTCGTCGCCTGACCTTGCTAAAAACACTAGGTCATCTGCGTATGTTCGGCATATAAACGTGTTGTGCCTTATCGTCATTCCTTGGAGTCGATTCCGGAGCCCGCAAAGCAGCGGCTCGACAGCGATGGCATACAATATCGTTGACAGCGGGCACCCTTGTCTGACCGATCGTGAGATGGTGATGGGCCCCACCAAGCGTCCATTGATGAGCACTTTGGATGCGGCTCCGTGGAGTAGTCTCATGACGACGGTGACAAAACTTTCCGGAAACTTCATTTTCGTCATCACGTCCGTGAGATAAGCATGACTCAGCCTGTCAAATGCGCGATCGAAGTATATCGATACCAATACACCCCGGAGACGACATGTTGAAGCCAGTGCGATAACATCGCGGTAGTCGCTGAGTGCCGTTTGTATATTGCTAGCTCCTCCTAGCTGGGTTTGGTCGAGTGAAATCACTTGACGTATCACGCGTTTAAAGCGTGCTGCAAGTATCCTGGCGTAGATCTTGTAGTCGCAATTAAGAAGGGTCAGTGGCCGGTAGGCCTGTATCCCTGTGCCGCCAGATGGTTTGTGGATGGGGATGATCATTCCTTCCACGAAGGAGGGTGGAAGAGTCACGTCGGGAGACATCAATTCGCAGTACATGGCAGTCCATCGTGGAATCATGAGATCTTTAAATGTACGATAGAACTCTAACGGAAACCCGTCGGGCCCCGGCGATTTGTGCGACGCTCCCTTATCAATCGCTTCCATTACGTCGTCAACTGTGATTTCACCTGTTAACTCCAGGTTGGCCGACTCGTCGAGACACGCGGAGAGCGTTCGTCGGACCTCATGAAAGGCTGCCTGATCGTGTTCCGCTTCTTGATAGAGATGACCGTAGTGTTCCACGAAAGCGTTGGCAATGTCTTTTTGCGTTGTCATGCGGCGACCATCTGGCAGTACGACCGTCTGTATTAAGGTTCTGCGGCTACGTTGTTTTTCTCTGATAACGTGATACATCGACGGGGATTCTCCACGGACTCGTTCAAAGGCCCTTGCACGGATTGCGACACCCTCCAGTCGGCGGCGGGTTATGGAAATTATTTGGGCCTGTGCTCGTTTTATACCGGCACGACGCTCCTGTGAAGGTGCTTGTACAGAAAGTTCGCGCAGCATCGTGAAATAAAATTCCGTCGTGTGTCGCCTCCACATCATCTGCTCTCTTCCGTATGCATTTAACGCTCGGCGCAATGCAGGCTTAACGCATTCCAGCCACCACTGCAACGTCGTCGGATATGTCGGGAGGCGTCGTTCACACACGTGCCAAGTGTCTTCGACTAAGTGTCTGCACTCAGGTTCCCTAAGGTGTGCTGTATTCAGTTTCCAAACACTGCGACTCCTCCACACTTGTTGACGACTCAGGGAGACCGTGCATATATATGCTATGTGATCTGAAAAGGCGACAGGCCACAATTCCGCATCGAGGATCGCAGGTTCGAGACGACGTGTTACGTAAATGCGATCGAGACGACTTGCAGAGTGACTCGTGATGTAGGTGTATCCACGTCTGTCGCCATGTATCTTCTCCCATGTATCAATGAGATTCATGTCCTGTATGAGTTGCCGCAGCTCCGGGCACGAAGTATAACGTGGGTGTTGATCTTTTGGTGCGAGCACGCAGTTGAAGTCGCCTCCAAATAAGACATGTTCATACCGACCTAAGAATAGTGTTGCTATCTCCTCTGCGTAAAACTGGGATCGGTCGCGCCGTCTGTCTGACCCCGACGGTGCGTAAATGTTAACTACCCGTACTCCCAGCACTGTGAGCGCCAGTCCTCGCGCTGACGGCAGGTACACCACGTCCTCGGCTACTATGCCGCTACGTAGAAGTATCGCTGTTCCGCTGACGCCGTCGGTAGTAGGTGTAATGTACGTATCGTACTCATAGAGGTCGGGGAAGCTCTCAACACATACTTCCTGCAGCAGAACGATGTCGACTTCTGACGCATGCAACATGTCTCGTAATAAATGCAATTTGACAGGCGTTCTGATCGTATTAATATTAATAGAGGCCGTTCGATATGCCTGCCGCTGGTCCTCAGTGCGTAAAGCGCACATGAACGCTTATGTTAATTTGTGTGCTGCTGCCCGGCGACATGCTGTCCGTGCGTCAGTCTGCATCTTCTGCGCGGTTAACATCCGGTGGACGCAGCACTCGCCATGGCGGGTGCGTCGTCGGTGTGGGGGTCAGTATCGGATTCGTCGGCCCAGTTCCTGTGCTGGAGGTCCAGCTCCCGTCGTGTCTCTCCGGCCGGGCTAACCGAAGGCTGTGGCGTTGCTGCGGTGGGTGGAGGGACTCCTTCCGTCGGCTTTCCGTCCGGTGTGTCTGTATTTAACGCCTGTGTAGCATGATCCGCGTCGTACTGCTGTGTGGGAGGTAGAACCTCCCGTTGCGCATCCGGATGCACTGTATCGACGTTACACCCAAGTTCGTCTGCCGTGGACTGCAGTAAGCAGGTATCCGACGGCGCTAGTCGTCGTTTCTTGTGGCGCTTCGGCGATCGTTGTTTGCGCGTGTGCGCCTCCGTATCCGAGTGCGGAAGTGACTCCCGGTGCTCAGGGACGAAAGCAGCTGTCGGCACAACAGCAGGATCAATTTCCATTTCTCCTACCGATCCTTTCCGCTCGGTGAAGTGCGTCGTCGGCGCCGGAGCGGCCGAGGTGCGCGTCGTTTCGTCACTGGAGGCGGTCTCTGCCGCAGTCGGTTGCCGTAAACTGTCAGGATTCTGTAGCTGGTCATTCTTCGGGATGGGATCCGTTCGAAACGCGTCCGCATACGTTAGTGGCAGCGGCGTCAACGTGGACGGAGGTACGGGTTCGCCGTTTGGAACTTGCACTATCCTCCGCTGCATACATTCGGAACGGACGTGGCCCTCTTTCCCGCAGCCTGAGCATGTTTTGGGTTGTCCATCGTATATGACTATAGCTCTGCATCCGCCGATGAACAAGTACGAGGGTACATGTTGTGTCAGTTCTATTCTGATTTGACGCACCCCATTGAGAACGGGGTAAGTCGTGAAGTTGGACCATTTTTCCTCAACGTGGCTAAGCACTCTTCCATATGGGCGTAAGGCGTCAACGACCAAGTCAGACGGAACCTCGAAGGGAAGTTCGAAAATACGTATGTTTCGTAAGCCCAGTCCTGCATGATCAATAGTGACTTCTCCAACATGTCCATCAGAGTGACGAAATTTGAGTCCATGTTTAGTATCTCGGATGATTCTGTCACATACTGCATCGTTAATCAGCTTGACGTAAACGACACTGCTCACTATGGAGAGGTGGATTCCGATAAGTTCGTTGTAGTCGAGTTTAACTTCGTCCCGTAGGAACCGTTCTATTTCGTAGGCTTTCGGTCGCGCATATTCATTCGAAAAACTAATCTTCAGAGTCGACTTTCGGTATGCATGTGCCATTCTATATCGAGTCGCCTAAACGCACGAGTACGCCGAAGAGGTAAACAACTGCGCGAGCGCGACCTTCTCCGGCAGGGACGTAAACAGACGTCCGTGCCGTAGCACCGCCGAAGGCAGACTCTAACCGAGACTCGAACTCGGGACCTTTGCCTTTCGCGGGCTAGTGCTCTACCATCTGAGCTACCCAAGCACGACTCACGTCCCGTCCTCACAGTTTTATTTCTCATTCTGGAAACATCCCCCAGGCTGTGGCTAAGCTGTGTCTCCGCAAATATCCTTTCTTTCAGGAGTGCTAGTTCTGCAAGGTTTGCAGGAGAGCATCTGTAAAGTTTGGAAGGTAGGAGACGAGGTACTGGCAGACGTAAAGCTGAGAGGACGGTGCAAGAGTTGTGCTTGGGTAGCTCAGATGGTAGAGCACTTGCCCGCAAAAGGCAAAGATCCCGAGTTCGAGTCTCGGTCCGGCACACAGTTTTAATCTGCCAGGAAGTTTCATATCAGCGCACACTCCGCTGCAGAGTGAAAATCTTATTCCAGTCTCTGACTGTGTGCAGCGACCTCGGACACTCCGACGGTTGTCGACTGGTGATGACCAATAAAATGACGACCGCCTCTCACTGGCGACCCGCTTCAGTAAGGTGATCCCAGCAGGTAAGATGGCTCCTTTTAGTTCACATTATGTCATAATTTTTGCCTTATGGCGTCACTGTATTGTTGATTTTTAATTAAAAAACATTGTGACGGTGCACCTCGGTGGTGGTAGGGAGAGAGATGTCGTGGACAGGCCTCGGAATTCGATCCCTGCCCACCTTGCCTCCTCCAGCCTGCCGCTGCACGTTCTCTTTAATAGAAAAAAAGTCGGTTGCAGTGCGTGTGGTGAGTTGTAGAAGTATTTCTTTGTGCACGTTTCTTCCTCCCGTGCTTCTTAAAAAAAAAAAAAAAAAAAAAAAAAAGGTTAACGCAGCGTCGTAAGCAGGAGATCCCGGGTAGAATCCCAGTCCGATACACATGCCCCCTCCCCCCCCCCCCCCCCATCTCCTCGCCCGCCACCTTCAATTTACATAAAATGATCTTCTGTTATCCCGGTTCATTTGACGAATGCCACCAGCACTATCATGGCGCTCGCTTCAGTATTTTCTCTCGAAAACTTTGTCGCGTCCTGGCACAGCCTCACTATACCAGAATGAAGTAAGTGCGAACTGTGTAGCGCAATCGGGACGTTAACGACAATGGGTTGGTTATAAATTGCTGTCAACCTTTATATCGGAGATGAGGGGGGGAGAATCTCCTTGGTTTGAAGCAACTAAGTTTCCTGAAAATAGGTTACAGAATTGCAATAGGCAGAAAAGATTGGTTAGTTTCTATCAAGTTTATGTGAGGTGTTGGACCATAAACCCCTTAGTAAGATTCAGTCTATTTATTCGAACTTGCTACTTCAAAGCTAACTGCCGGTATATATACAAAGCAATCACTTGTTCTTGGTTAGCACTGAAATATCTCTAAGTAATTGAGACAAAGACTGACAGCCTCTGTTCAACACTATTTCAATGAAACTCTAAAAGTCCTACTTGACTGGCAGTTCCTGAGTGTTCACCAGAGTCTATCACCGTCTTCTCGTAGTTGAAGTCTTTATCAGCTGTATCAGCTGCTACGGGTCTACTCGGCCCCGCAGGCGTCTCGCTGCGGAATCTCCAAACTGCCGGCACTGGCTCTGAATCTGCATCTGAATCTCTGCTTCTAGCTATTCCGCTGCCGGGCCTTTTATTTCGTTTCTCATGTACTTGGGTGCACACGAGTTAATTTGTTTCACACGACCCTTTCATTTCTAAGTGATCGGATTGCACAAGAATGCCTACGGTTCCACACGACACTCTCGTTTCTAATTGGTCGGCTTGCGCAAGAATGCCTTCGGTTCCACACGACACTTCCGTTTCTAGCTGCACACAACTTAATTTGGTTCCACACGAGTCTTTTCCGCACGTGACTGACACTCTCTCTTGCTGTATTATCGCCCTGGTGTTTGCATCTTCCATTGCGCAAGTTTGATTCAAGCTGCTTCCTCTGGCAGGAAGTCAAACACTAAGTTATTTGATGTAAATGTAAATGTCGTGTGACTAGGGCCTCCCGTCGGGTAGACCGTTCGCCGGGTGCAAGACTTTCAATTTGACGCCACTTCGGCGACTTGTGCGTCGATGGGGATGAGATGGTGATGATTAGAACAACACAACACCCAGTCCCTGAGCGGAGAAAATCTCCGATCCAACCGGGAGTCGAACTCGGACCCTGAGGATTGACATTCTGTCGCACTGACCACTCAGCTACCAGGGGCGGACAGTTATTTCATCAAAAAGCCATACTTGGCAGCCTTCGTCACTTATCTTGTCCCTGCGTCCTGGTGGACTAGTTCTCAATGTCGGCTGGCTGTTTGCCTATGGAGTCTGGACTCTTTTATGGTCGCAAAAAGAATAAAAATTAAAATTTTCTAAGGTCACAACACCTTGCCACGGACAAATGTTTCTGGCAAAGGACGTCCTATTTCTTTGGAGGAATTTTTACAATTTTGCATTGGCGGCAGCGCTGGCACGCATCAGCGCTACCAAAATCAGCTACAGCTCCGTGAATTCAGTGGTCCTGCCGGAGATCAGAGTGTTTCAGATTTCTTCACAGCACGACGTCCGGCAGTCGTAACGCAGCCACATCCGTCCGCTGCACGGGGCTTAACTGCTGAGGTCATCAGTCTCTAAGCTTACACACTACTTAACCTAAATTATCCTAAGGACAAACACACACACCCATGCGAGTGAGGACTCGAACCTCCCCCCGGGACCAGCCGCACAGTCCATGACTGCAGCGCCCCAGACCGCTCGGCCAATCCCGCGCGGCGTCCGCCTCATCGCAGCCTACTACGCTGCTTACCGAGCGAGTACTTCGACCCACGGCCGTCGCACCGATGGAAGTCTCCGTCTGTCCACCTGCTACGCCGTTGCCGACAACGCCGCACTTAGAGGTATTTTGCCCTAAAAGCTGGCTGAAAGTCTACTTTTCAAATGTGAGTGATTCCCGGAACGCAGCGTCGTCGACAGGACCAATTGCGGACATTTGGTACAGAGCCGAGTCGAGGGTCTGAATCAGAGGCTCAGACGGTTCTGCGACCGCGTACGCTGCAGATTCCTCGACTTGCGCCGTAGGGTGGTGGGATTTCGGGTTCCGCTAAATAGGTCAGGTGCCCACTACACGCAGGAGGCGGCTGCGCGGGCAGAAGGGGCTGTGTGGCGTGGACTGGGCGGTTTTTTTTTAGGTTAGACAGTCTCGGGAAATATCAAAAAGGATTCCAGTCTCAAAGGGTACAGGGCAAATAAACGGCGAGAATCGACTAAGCAACAGTCAGTATTGTAGTCGTAAATTGTCGTAGCTGTGTTGGAAAAATACCAGAGCTTCAAGCGCCGATAGAAAGCAGTGAAGCTGAAATCTTTATATGAACAGAAAGCTGGCTAAAGCCGGAGATAAATTCTGCCGAAATTTTTACAGAGGCGCAAACCGTGTTCAGAAAGGATAGACTAAATAAAGTAGGTGGTGGTTTGTTTGTGTCTTCTGGTAGTAATTTATTTTGTAGTGAAGTTGAAATAGATAGTTCCTGCGAATTACTATAGGTAGAGGTTATACTCAACAGCCGTACCAAAATAATAATTGGCTCCTTCTACCGACCCCCCGACTCAGATGATATAATACCTGAACGGTTCAAAGAAAACTTGTATTTCATTACAAATAAGTACCCCACTCATACAGTTATAATTGGTGGAGACTTCAATCTACCCTGGATTTGTTGGCGAGAAATACGTGTTTAAAGCCGGTGGTAGACAGAAAACATCTTCCGAAATTGTACTAAATGGTTTCTCATGTGAATTTCTTTGATGTGAGGCTAGTCCCGGCGGAGGTTCGAGTCCTCCCTCGGCATGGGTGTGTGTGTTTGTCCTTAGGATAATTTAGGTTAAGTAGTGTGTAAGCTTAGGGGCTGATGACCTTAGCAGTTAAGTTGGTTGGTTGGTTGTTTCGGGGAAGGAGACCAGACAGCGAGGTCATCGATCTCATCGGATTAGGGAAGGACGGGGAAGGAAGTCGGCCGTGCCCTTTGTAAGGAACCATCCCGGCACTTGCCTGGAGCGATTTAGGGAAATCACGGAAAACCTAAATCAGGATGGCCGGACGCGGGATTGAACCGTCGTCCTCCCGAATGCGAGTCCAGTGTCTAACCACTGCGCAGCAGTTAAGTCCCATAAGATATCACACACATCTGAACATGTTTGAACAATTACTTTGAACAATTAGTTCATGAGCCCACACGAATTGTAAACGGTTGCAAAAGCACACTTGACCTCTTAGCCACAAATAATCCTGATCCAATAGAGAGCGTCATGACGGATGCAGGGATTAGATACGGATACAGGGATTCCTAGATTTCCAGAAGGCTTTTCATACCGTTCCTCACAAGCGACTATTAATCAGATTGCGTGCACATGGAGTATCGTCTCAGTTGTGTGACTGGATCGTGGTTTCTTCTCAGAGAGGTCACAGTTCGTAATGATAGACGGTAAATCATCGAGTAGAACAGAAGTTATATCTGGCGTTCAGCTAGGTAGTGTCATAGGCCCTCTGCTGTTCCTGATTTACACAAATGATGTAGATGATAATCTGAACAGCCCCCTTAGATTGTTTGCAGATGACGCTGTAATTTACCGTCTAGTAAAATCATCAGACGATCAATTCCAATTACAGAATGATCTAGAGAGAATTTCTGTATGGTGCGAAAAGTGGCAATTGGCACTAAACAAACAAAAGTGCGAGGTCACCCACATGAGTACTAAAGGAAATCCGATAAATTTTGGGTATACGATAAATCGCACAAATCTAAGGGCTCTCGGTTCGATTAAATATCCAGGAATTACAATTACGAGCAACTTAAATTGGAAATATTTATACTAAGACCATGCAGCTCGTTAGAATGAAATTACAATGAAAGGCACACCGTTAGCTGCTTACAGGTGTTGACATACGTCAACGGGGACATATGAATATGAGTGCCCCGACCGGGACATGTCCGAAAGAACAGATACCGTCTTAGTATGTATATAGTTAAGGCTACCGGCCACTTGACCATCTTCTTCTTCTGTTTGAATGCACAAACAGTGCCCGAACTCTTACCGGAATCGAAAACGCGCACCGAGTAATGAGTATAATGGGCGGGGGCACTACGAATGTAGTGCCGGACAATACGTTGAGAACGTCGGTTTCGCGGGAGGCGTGCCAGAGATAAATCCCTGCAGTCGCGTTATCCTCTGTGTCCTCGGGGGCACAGATGGATAGAGCGTCTGCCATGTAAGCAGAAGATCCCGGGTTCGAGTCCCGGTCGGGGCAAACATTTTCATCTGTTCCCGTTGACGTTCTGAAGTGTGGGGTTAATCTGTTACACAGTCTGCCTTCGGCAGGGCAACAGAGCGGACGCGTACGTGTTGACTTCGTGCGGCGCGCGAGCTCACCTTGTTTACTTTCTGACGGCCGTTGCTTAAGTGCCGGCTTACCTTGTACGATCCATGGCGAACCGTTACCGTAAATCAACACTCCGATTTACTTTCTGCAACGATTATGCCCGACCCAAAGCACTTGAGGTGGAGCGTTTTCTGCGAGATGAAGTGAAGATCCCGGCGACCGATATTATCGGCATACATTTGTCCATCGTGAGCAGCACGGTCTATGTGAAAATCATTAACGACGCGGCGTGCGAACGCATACTACGTGAGACCAAACAGGGGCTTCGCTTCTGTCACGCTGATTGCAATGTGGGGGAGGTAACCGTCGACCACGCAGGCTTAGGTATGCGAACGATACGCATTTTCGAATTGCCATTCGAACTTCCAGCTGAGGAAGTCGTCGCGGCACTACGCCCATACGGCACAGTCCACGGCCACACTGCGGAGAAGTGGACACAGTTTCGGACGTATCCTGTCCTAAATGGGGTCCGACAGGTCACCATAGATCTCCGAAGCCACGTCCCGTCCTACTTACAGATCGGCGGATGCCGTGCCATAATTATATACGAAGGCCAGCCTCGGACCTGTTCCGGGTGCGGCAAAGAAGGCCACCTTAGATCCGAATGCCTACAACGGCGTATTACGCAACTTCCAGCTGCCGAAAAACCACCCACGTCGCAACCTACAGTGCTACCGGTGACCTATGCCGCTGCTCTGGCTCCTCCTACCACTTTGCAACGTCGCCCGGTCACCACAAACGACGCCACCAACGAGCCCAACCAGACACCGACGGAGAGCGCCTCGGACGACCCCCCGCCTCGGCCGGCCATTGACGCCGCTCCGAACATGCCGACGCAACCAGACGCTGACACTGATCTCGGAAACACGATGGAGATCAACTCGCTCATCGTTCCTACAGCGGCCTTTCTGCCAGAACGACGCGACTCCCTTCCGTCGTCGGACACGGAGGGTCGCACAAGGAAACAACGTTCCCCGAAACGTCGCAAGCGAAGACGTCGCACCGTTTCCGGCCAAGAGGAGACGTTACAAGTCGAGGAGGACGTACCCGTCGACCAGCACGAGGCCTCAGAACCCGCTACTGCTGACGCAGACGTAATGAGCGCGGAGACATCTATCGGTGTGCCTGCGCCCCGTGCTGACGCTGAACTAAATCATGAACGTCTCACAGGCGACACTACACCACGCACAATTACAACATCTTCTGCAGACAAAATGGACGATACACCAGTTTCCGCTTCCACGGCGTGGCACGAGGAGGAGGTCACGGAGCAGGAGCCGTTGCGGGACCCTGCGCCGTCACGGCCGCACCACTAATCATACTCTCCCCAGACTCCCCTGCGGCCCAGCAGGATAACGTTCCGCTGCGACGCCCACACCCTTGCGCGGACGGCGGAGTGGACCAGCCTCCAGCAATCCGACACCAGGCATACCGGATAGCAACCATCAACACCAACAACATCCGTTCCAGGGTGAAAATCCGCCTTATGCAGGAGATGTTCTGGGCTTCAGATATTGATTTCGCCCTTCTGCAGGAAGTTCACTTGGCTAGTCTCCCGGATATTAATGGCTATACCGCCCACGCCTCAGCGAGTGATCCTATGGGCCGCGGGGTAGCCATCTACGTCCGCCACGGGATTTCTGTGACCGATGTCGCCTTCCTTCCATCAGCTCGGGGCATGGCACTCACTGCCATGGGGACACGCATCATTAATGTCTACGCTCCCTCAGGCACCGACCGACGGCATGAAAGAGCCCAGTTTTATTCCGAGGAAATCGCTCCCCTGTTTTTAGGGCGTTATGACCATTGCCTACTAGGAGGTGACTTTAACTGCGTTCTGCATCCTAAAGATCAGATTCCCCACTATACTACATGCCAGGAGCTACGTATAGTGGTGCGAGACCTCCTGCTTCACGATACCTGGGAAGTACAATACGGCGACCTTTCTGGCCATACCTTTCTTACAAGTCATTCCGCAAGCCGACTACACAGTGTATATGTCTCACAAACTCTTAGATCTGCGATACGGGGCGCCGAACGCTGGCCGCTGGCCTTTTCCGACCATTGCGCTTACATCTGTACGGTCCGCCTTCCGCCGCAATCAGTATGGCGCAGCCGTACGCCATGGAAACTCAATACCTCACACTTGCATGACCTGGCGTGTCGCCAACAAGTCATTGAAACGTGGACAGCCTGCGAACGACGCCTTCCCCGCTACAACTCGACATTGACATGGTGGTTGGACTGCGCCAAGCCGGCGATCCGGAGGACACTGATGAGATACGGGAAGGACATGGCCGACTGGCATCGCACAACTTTTGACTTCTATTACGCGATTCTCCGAGATCTGGATGCTCAACCGCCAACCCCGGACAACCAGTTGGAACGGCAAAGAACTAAGGCGAAGATAATTGCGCTGGCACGCCGGAAATTGCAAGGGGTCGTGATACGGACGCGGCGCCACGATCACGCGGATTTAGAAATTCCATCCATGCATGATATAGTGTCCGACAAACGAAGGCGTCGTCGGCAGATCATCAGCACTCTGACCACGCCTCATGGAACGCAGGTGACCACTCAGAATGACATCGTCCGCGCATTCGTCGAGCACTACCGTCGTACTTATAGTGATGACGACGCTGAAACTGCAGCAGACGACTCCATTTTGAATTACGTCACGTGCACCCTCCCCCACACGGAGGCGGATGCTATGACAGTGGCGGTCACGCTAGACGAAGTCAACAACGCAATCGCCAAGGGTGCAGTCAACAGATCGCCCGGCATTGACGGCTTACCGATTGAGTTTTACCTACCTTTCGGGACCTCATGGCCCCACGGTGGACGACTATGTATCAAGAACTGATAACATCTGACCAAGCCATCCCACCCGCCTTTGCTGAGGGCATCATTATAGCAGTCCACAAACCAGACCGTGGTTCGATGGTCACGAGTTACAGACCGCTCACCCTCCTCAATGCCGATTACAAGATTTTCGCGCGCTTACTGGCAATGCGGCTCCGAACTACACTCCCTCATATCCTCTCGCCAGAGCAAACGACGCCTGGCGGACAGATTAACATACAGACTGCCACAGGGGAATGCCGCGACTTAATTGCGATAGCGGCGGCCTGCAGGCTCCGGGCAGCGGTCGTCGCTATAGACTTCGACAGCGCCTTCGATAAAGTGCGTCATCGTTTCCTGTTTTCGGTGGCAGCCCGAATGGGCATCCACCCTCCGTTTCTCGACGTCATCCGGCGTCTTTACGACAGTGCCAGTTCACGTGTCCAAGTCAATGGACGTATAGCAGGGCCGGTACCTATCTGCCGTTCGATACGGCAGGGGTGCCCCCTCTCTACCCTCCTGTATGCTATTGCCCTTGAGCCCCTTATTGGGGGCTTGACGACCAAGCTCTCTGGCCTCACCCTACGCCAACACACTTTTCGCTGTCGGGCATATGCTGATGACCTCCTCCTCCTCATTCGCTCCGGTTCTGAGATTCGGGATGTCCTCGAATTGATTACCCGTTACTGGGCTGCCGCTGGCAGTGCCATGAATGTCGCCAAATCTTCTGCAATGCACATTGGACGAGGCCTCCAGGAGGGTGAAGTGGCACCACTGCCGCTTGTGCGGACTTTCCGGTTCCTTGGCATTACCTTTACCCCCACAGTCACACGCACGGCGGCAACGAATTTCCGTCGCCTGTTACGCGTCATCCGCAACGATGTCCGCCAGAACCTCTTGCGCCACCAGGACACACTTCAACGGGTTGCGTTTATTAATCTTTATGTGGCATCAAAATTGGTTCACATCGCGCAAGTTCTCCCTCTGCCAACTGCAATTGGGCGCAACCTTCAGGCTGCTTTTGGCTATTATCTCACGGCTGGTTCAATGTTTAAAGTCCGTTATGAGACCCTTACCCTGCCCTCACGGTATGGTGGCGTCGGGCTCGTCAATGTCCGTATGCGAGCTGCAGCCTTGTACATGAGTACCATGAGAAAACAGTGGATGGGCCAGGCTACATCTCTAACACGCAGCTTGCTTGAAGTCCTCCTACCTGCTTCCACCTCACCACCAGTGTCTGTCGGCCATATCGTGCCTCATTTGTCCCATATTTCGACCTTTTTCGTCGACTACAGTTACATACATACCAGTCTCCCAGATACACGCCCACCTAGGACTAAGGATTTTTACAGCCTGTTGCTGCGCTGTGTTCCCTGGAATGTGATGGAGACCAAACACGCCTCCATCCAGTGGCCTATAGTGTGGACTACCGTCCACCAGCCCTTCCTCCCTACGAATGTCCGGGCACTGTGGTATCACATAGTCAACAGGAAATTTGCCACGAAGCAGTGCCTGCACAACATTGGCTTGTCAGAATCCCCTTTTTGTCTCCTTTGCCAGCAACTGGACACTGATGAACACCATCTGACATGCGCCTCATCGCTTCGTGCAGCAAATCATTGCCTGCTATCTCCGGGTGCCACCAGACACAGTCGAGCCTCGAATGTTTCTATACCCGGAGGACCGACATTTTCCCGCTGCCAAATGTCATGCTATTACGTGGGTCAAAGGGTGGGCAGTCGCTTATCTCTTTAATGAGGGACCTAAATCCCGCCTCGACTTCTGGACCTATTTACGAACAGCCCATGCAGCTCTCGAAAACACGCCACGTTACCGAACATTATTTGCTAACTATCTTCGAGCGGTCTTTGTTAGACCTCCACTGAGTTGGGGGGTGCCTGGCACAGAGGGCACCCACCCCTCCTCCCCCGGCGGTGTCTGAGTTTCAACTGCCTACGATCTAATCTACTTCTGACCTCCGCGGATGGGAGAGCGCGTCGCAGATTGCGCGGATTTTATTTCTTTTTGCTTTTCCTTTTTCCTTTCTTTTTCTTTACCCAGCATTTATATTTCTTTTCTCTTTCGCATATGTGTTCCCATAATTTCATGCTATTAGTGAATATTACAAAAACACATGCAAATAAATAAATAACAACGCCTTCCACTACTGTTGATTCCTGTTTCTCCCACTTCCCTAAGCACCACAGACTCGGTGGTGGTGAGGGGGACACTGTGGCCAGGCCTCAGGTTTCGACCCCTGCCCACTTTGCCCCCCGAGCCCCACCGGTCCACTAAAAAAAAAAAAAAAAAAAAAAAAAAAAAAAAAAAAAAAAAAAAGTGGATGGAGCGTAAAAAAAAACGATAAAGGTTCACGGCTACTGCCCTCGGGGTACTGTGTTCAGATCCTGCTCGTGTACTTTTTTTTTTTCAAAATCGCCGAATTTTTCAATTTTATTTCAAAGAATATTAACAAGGTGTGCGAAATTATAAAGATATATTCAGTTATTAATTTTTTTCTGTGATAAAATATTACAAAATCTTATTTTTCATCCTCCATGTTGCTTGATGTGCCAGAACAATATTGTGGGTGATATTTATCATAGAAACAACCGACGCACAAATTTTCGCAGCACCACGTCCATTTTATGAAAGCAACCGTCTTGCAGGCGTTTCTTCATGAGCGATACCAAGAAACACAATTCTTTTGCATTCAAAAAGATTTTTCTTTCACCAGCAAACAAAGGAAAAAAAAAAAGATGGATAGAGCATCTGCCATGTAAGCAGGAGATCTCGGGTTCGAGTCCCGGTCGGGGCAAACATTTTCATCTGTCCCCGTTGACGTTCTGAAGTGTGGGGTTGATCTGTTATTCTGTTATTCTGCGCAACGGATTAATCTGAGATGTACCCTTTACCCTGTGGCTCCTGCAAGATGCAATTTCCACCCCCACACTACTATAGAAGTCAGACAGACGCTCCTAAAGTTCTAAAGAGTAATGCCTGAAAAACTTTCAGCAATAAATATCTTCTGGAGTTGTCCGCTGTAAGGAAATGACACAAAAATTCACAAAATTTATTACGTAACTAGTGGGATACTTGGGTACTGCAGTAGTTCTAGTTAGTGTAAGAAAAACATGAAACTAACGAAAGTTATTATTTATTTTGCAAAAATTCTGAGAAATCATAATGGCACTTTTAGTTATGAATTGAACAAGTTATATCCCGGTTCTTTTCGGAATGTGAAGTTACGTCTCAAGGATAGGATTCGCTGATGAAATTTCTATACAAAGTTTAAGATGGTTGTTGACTTGGCAGAATGGCTGAGAGGCGTGCCTACTCAACTTGAACAATTATCCTTTAGAATGTTGCTAGGTACGGTCGAGGCTGTCGCATGTGAAGTGCAGTGAAGTGTACTGTTGTGGAGGAAATATGGGGCTCGCAATAGCTGTAGCGCACAATACTGTAAGCGGTGATGACTGCTGTCTGCGCCGATTGCTGCTGACAAATAAGATAACTCTAGTTCTATCTGGATTGACCTTCGCCAATCAAACTCTCCCTATGCCTTGATGAAGTCAAGGATTCCTATTCGCCCCTAGTCTAACTATTGGTGTGGTACACAGGTCAGATGACTTGTCCACCACGATACCACTCAAAATTTGCTCGCAGGCGTTTAACTATAACTCTGTCCGTTCACACCGCACAATAAGTGTGTCGGCCAACACAGTGAACAACGCTTAATTGCAAGGACTCAATAAAGAGTAGCACTTCGATTCGCTCTCGACAGAGGTGCTCTCCCAGTGAAGTACTAAGGAGAGACTTGTTCCTCGCTCCAAGAGCGACAGCAGAACGGCGCCTCTCCACGCCAGACGTGAAGGGTTATATCTTTCTGTCTCTTCCATTATTCCTTCAGCTCAAGGCGTCAGGAATATCGTCTGCCAATCAGCATTGCTCTTCTAAAACCGGAGAATGACGTTTCGTTTAAGGCGACCAATCCGGAAACCTGCAGCATTGGCGTTTGGCGTTTGCTGTCTCCCTGTGAAAATCTCTGAAACTGCGTGCTATGTGTAAAGAATGCGTAGGCTGGCCACTCCCACACAATGTAGCGGAATTTGCTTTTAAGCCGAACACGGGGTTGTTCCCCCCTCCCACTCGGGCCCACGCTGTCCGCTACACGGGCGGTCGCCGGCCGACATAGGCTGGGTCGTCCTCTGAAGGGACCAGCATCCCGTTGTGCGGTTTCTCTCCCGAACTAAAATCTTCTGTGTCCGTCGTGTCTGGAATGTATGTGTGTACGCCAGCCTCGAGTATTTCAACCAAGGTGCGCTTACTTGTTAACTGCATATCGTTTACATGAATTCATAAAACATTGACTTTATTTTATCGAGTTTGGGTTCGAATGAAGCGTCTTGATGTGCGGAATGTGATTGTGAGAGCGGAATATGTAAGCAATGAAGGTCAGGAGACCATGACGTCTTACAACGTATGTCAACACCTGTAAGCAGTTAAAATTAAATTGGAAAGACCACATAGATAATACTGTGGGGAAGGCGAAACAAAGACTGCACACTGTTGGCAGAACACTTAGAAGATGCGACAAACCCGCTAAAGAGACAGCCTACACTACACTTGTCCGTCCTCTGCTGGTGTATTGCTGCGCAGTATGGGATCCTCACCGGGTAGGATTGACGGAGGACATCGAAAAAGTGCAAACAAGGGCATCTCGTCTCGTGTTATCGCGCAACGGGGGTGAGAGTGTCATTGATATGATGCCCGAGTTGGGGTGGCAGTCACTGAAACAATGTCGGTATTCTTTGCGGCGAGATCTATTTACGAAATTTCAATCGCCAACTATCTCTTCCGAATGCGAAAATATTTTGTTGACACCCATCTACGTAGGGAGAAATGATCATCATAACAAAATAAGAGAAATCAGAGCTCGAAAGAAAAGATTTAGGTGTTCCTTTTTTCCCACGCGCCATTCGAGAGTGGAATGGTAGAGATGTAGTATGAAAATGGTTCGATGAACCCTCTGCCAGGCAATTAAGCGTGAATTGCAGAGTAACCATGTAGATGTAGATACTTCCTGCAGGAGTCTGATAGATGGAACACTGCTGAGGCAGTGTGTTATCTGCTTACTCACGATGCAGCTATACTAGCAGTGCATCTGAAGCTTCTCTGCTGGCTTGAAATCGCTCTGCGTTTGTGAATGTGTTAAACAGTGTTTTTACTTGAAGTTTGGTGAAAATCAATATGGATTCCGAAGATCCAGGTGTGTGCCGTTATTTATAATTATTTTCATTAATATTATTTACACTTTTATTAGTAATCATTCTTTGTGTTGTAGGTCAGGATGTTTCCCTGCATATTTGTTAATATAGAGTGATAGAAAAATCATTCCTCTACTGGAAACTTAAAAAAGTAGCCGCTGAATGCCGAAGTTTGATGTTGTACCATTGTTTTACGTTAATGAGTAGTTAGCTAGAAATAACGTCTTCTTCGAAGTTAATTCTGAAAGCATTTTGTTTTCGACCTAGGCCCTTCGAAAGTCAAAATTATGACAATGTTCTGAAAAAGACTTTGTAAAAACATTGAATTCATGGATAACTGTATATCATCGGATCCTACCTTCCCTGATGAGGAACGAAACTCGAACTGGTAGGCCATCAAAGTCGTTAGCAGAGTTAAGTCAAAGCAGCAAAAGGCAGAAGACACAGCTATTGAGAAACAATTTTGGAACCACAGAATTAACGTGTGCTAGTTAAATTAAGCTCCGAGAATCTGGAAATATTGCAGGTTGCAAAATGTTTAAAGGTATTATTTCATCTCCTACATGAGGAGCTAAATACAGACAAGGATTACATCGGAGTCGAAGAGACTTACAAGCCACAAAAGCTACTTTCATATATATACGCTTTGTCAATCGTTGTGGGAGTCTCGCTGTCAAGGAATCAATACGAAATAATCCGAACAGTTGATAAGAAGTTTCATCCCTGTTATGGTATCCTTCACTAGGTTAAAAGCAGTGCTACGCTGTGAGTGAATCGTATCAGGTGACTGCCACAAGCGCGGAGATTAAACTTGAAGACTTGCTTAATCACACATGTAAGCGATTAGTATTATACTTGGAAGAGGTTTTAAATGATCTCCCAAATGATGACATAAATGAATTGAAACTTATCTAGAAAAGGGGTTGTGACGGATCACAGCAAATTCAGTTTAAACCAAAATCTGTAAACAACTATAATTCTGATGCGAACATATTTCATCTTCTTTAGTGCCTCTCCAGCTTATCAGTCGCACGAATAAAGACCTAACTGTTTCGAATAATCCTAAGCTTTATCTACTCGCTATTGCAAACCAATAAGAATTAGAGTTATTCATGGAACAGCTGATGCTACTAATGGAGAAATTCGTCATATCAACAGGAAAACTGAACCGTTACTAGAAACAAAAACTGCAAGAACAGACATTGATTTATCCATAAAATACACATCGCTGATGACTGATGTAGATGCATAGGTCTGCAATTCAGCAGCAGACAGCATCGACAGTGGGATGCTACATTTGCAAAGCTACCTCAAAAGACTTCAATTACTTGTCAAAAACCAAAGCAGTAAATACAGAAGCTTCTCAGTTCGTCCTGTCTACACTCCATGGCCGAATTAGATGTTGCGAATTTTTGTTGCATTTGTTCTAGGGAATAAGCATAAAGAAATGGCAAATCCGTTCAAAATAAGAAAAGGAATTTGTTTAAGAGAGGAAAAATGTCACACAAGAATTGTTTAGAAATCGTCTGAGATTAATTGTAGATGTTGCCAAGTAAGGGTATGGAAGTAGAAATGACAGAAATATCAGTATAAGATTTTTCGCGAACCCTGAAACATCAGCAGAAATAACAGGTGTAGATCCGCAACTCTTCTATTCAGGGTTATTCTAAAAACTATTTCCAGAGGACATAAGATGGACATAGGCAAATTTGCTGCTTGTAATGCTGAAACGGCAAGGTTTATTGATTTATATCCATGGCATCCTATATCTCCCAATGCTCACGAGATTTTCGCGCATGGCACAACTGTCATTGAACATGCCTTCTTACTCATAGGCAGTTTATCGGAAGCAGCAGCCAAGGCTCACAGTAAGCACTTTCGTCTGTACAGACAAATGTTGCCAGGAAATTCTCATGAGAAGAATACAGTCTGGACATAATAAACGGGCTACTACTGACATCGGGTCCATTAATAACAGGTATGAGCCTAGGGACAAAGAAAACCATCAAGCCTTTCCTAAAAGAATCACATGTGCTGCTCTCAATCGAAAGACGGATTAGGCAGGTCCCTCAAGCTGAAAATGATGAAGAGGAGTCTGTGTTAGAAACAGACTGCTCAGATGAACTGGATTTGGAGCCATCATCGGAATAATACATAGCATTGTAGCTAAGATATACAGGGTGGTCCATTGATAATGACCTGGCCAAATATCTCACGAAATAAACATCAAACAAAAAAACTACAAAGAACGAAACTCCTCTAGCTTGAAGGGGGAAACCAGATGGCTCTCTGGTTGGCCCGCTAGATGGCGCTGCCATAGGTTAAACGGATATCAACTGCGTTTTTTTAAAATAGGAACCCCCATTTTTATTACATATTCGTGTAGTCCGTTAAGAAATATGAATGTATTAGTTGGACCACTTTTTTTACTTTGAGATAGATGACGCTGTATTAGTCACAAACGTCTAAGTACGTGGTATCACGTAACATTCCGCCAGTGTGGACGGTATTTGCTTCGTGATACATTACCCGTGTTAAAATGGATCGTTTACCAATTGCGGAAAAGGTCAATATCGTGTTTATGTGTGGCTATTGTGATCAAAATGCCCAACAGGCTTGTGCTATGTATGCTGCTCGGTATCCTGGACGACATCATCCAAGTGTCCGGACCGTTCGCCGGATAGTTACGTTATTTAAGGAAACAGGAAGTGTTCAGCTACATGTGAAGCGTCAACCACGACCTGCAACAAATGATGATGCCCAAGTAGGTATTTTAGCTGCTGTCGCGGCTAATCCGCGCATCAGTAGCAGGCAAATTGCGCGAGAAACGGGAATCTCAAAAACGTCGGTGTTGAGAATGCTACATCAACATCGACTGCACCCGTACCATATTTCTATGCACCAGGAATTGCATGGCAACGACTTTGAACGTCGTGTACAGTTCTGCCACTGTGCACAAGAGAAATTACGGGACGATGACAGATTTTTTGCACGTGTTCTATTTAGCGACCAAGCGTCATTCACCAACAGCGGTAACGTAACCCGGCATAATATGTACTATTGGGCAACGGAAAATCCACGGTGGCTGCGACAAGTGGAACATCAGCGACCTTGGCGGGTTAATGTGTGGTGCAGCATTATGGGAGGAAGCATAATTGGCCCCCATTTTATCGATGGCAATGGTGCAATGTATGCTGATTTCCTACGTAATGTTCTACCGATGTTACTACAAGATGTTTCACTGCATGACAGAATGGCGATGTACTTCCAACGTGATGGATGTCCGGCACATAGCTCGCGTGCGGTTGAAACGGTGTTTAATAGCATATTTCATGTCAGGTGGATTGGTTGTCGAAGCACCATACCAAGGCCAGCACGTTCACCGGATCGGACGTCCCGGATTTCTTTCTGTGGGAAAAATTGAAGGATATTTGCTATCGTGATCCACCGACAACGTCTGACAACATGCGTCAGCGCATTGTCAATGCATGTGCGAACATTGCGGAAGGCGAACTACTCGCTGTTGAGAGGAATGTCGTTACACGTATTGCCAAATGCATTGAGGTTGACGGACGTCATTTTGAGCATTTATTGCATTAATGTGATATTTACAGGTAATCACGCTGTAACAGCATGCGTTCTCAGAAATGATAAGTTCACAAACGTACATGTATCACATTGGAACAACCGAAATAAAATGTTCAAACGTACCTACGTTCTGTATTTTAATTTAAAAAACCTACCTGTTACCAACTGTTCGTCTAAAATTGTGAGCCATATGTTTGTGACTATTACAGCGCTATTTATCACAAAGTGAATAAAGTGGTTGCATGAAATACCCCAACCCCTACGTGCGCCGCAGGTGCCTCTACCATGGACCCCGACGCTGTCACCGTCGGCGAATCGCTGGCGGCCTCTGCGGCAGCCTCCATGCTCCTACCTGTGCCGTCTGATGCGACCTGCGCCTGGTTTTCCGGGGCAGTTTCCCTGGCGCTCGCAAGACGCAGTGTTTGGATGCGGGTTGGTATGCTCTGGGCCCAGAGCAGCAACCAGTCTCATCAGGTATCACTATCCACAGCACGGGCCTGCCCCGTACCTTCCCAGTGCGGCGGGGAGGGCTGTAGTATCGGCCGCTAACCAGTCGGCTGCCCCTTCAAACACGTCCGCCGCCAGTTCCGCTACCGCATTTGGTACAGCCGCCACCACAGCACTAGGGTGCTGTCACGAACGATTTCGCTGCTGCCAATGAGCTGTAGGCATCCCCTCTTTCGAGCTCCAGCAGCGGGTTTCCTAAGTTCAAAAATTCATGCACTGACCCCCATTTTGTCCGTTTGCCAGCTGAATAGCATTTACAGGTTTTCATAGTGGCCAGGGCTTGACGTCACCTGTATAGACATTGTACTGAAGAGTGACAAATTTATAAATCATTTGTATCTGCATATACACTGAAGCACCAAAGAAACTGGTACAGTCATGCTTCTTCAAATACACAGATATGTAAACAGGCAGAATACGGTGCTGCGACCGGAAACGCCTATATAAGACAAGTGTCTGGCGCAGTTGTTAGATCGGTTACTGCTCCTACAATGTCAGAGTTTGAACGTGGCGTTATAGTCGGCGCACGAGCGATGGGACACAGCATCTCCGAGATACCGATGAAGTGTCGATTTTCCCGTACGACCATTTCATGAGTGTGTCGTGAATGTAGGGAATCCAATAAAACATCAAGTCTCCGACATCACTGCGTCCCGGGTTCAAATGCCTCTGAGCACTATGCGACTTAACTTCTGAGGTCATCAGTCGCCTAGAACTTAGAACTAATTAAAGCTAACTAACCTAAGGACATCACACACATCTATGCCCGAGGCAGGATTCGAACCTGCAACCGTAACGGTCGCTCGGTTCCAGACTGTAGCGCCTAGAACCGCACGGCCACTCCGGGCGGCACTGCGTCCGGGAAAAGATCCTGCAGGAACGGGACCAACGACGACTGAAGAGAGTCGTTCAACGTGACAGAAGTGCAACTCTTCCTCAAATTGCTGCAGATTTTAAAGTTGGGCCATCAACAAGTGTCAGCGTGCGAATCGTTCAACGTTACATCATCAATATGTGTTTTCGGAAACGAAGGGCCACTCGTGTACTCTTGATGACTGAACGACACAAAGCTTCACGCGTCGCCTGGGCCCGTCTATACTGACATTCAACTGTTGGTGACTGGAAACATGTTGCTTGGCCGGTCGAGTCTTGTTTGAAATTGTATCTAGCGGATGACCGTGGGTACGCAGACAACCTCATGAATCCATGGACCATGCATGTCAGCAGGGGACTGTTCAAGCTGGTGGGGGCTATGTAATAATGTGTAGCGTGTGCA
Source organism: Schistocerca serialis cubense (assembly GCF_023864345.2). Taxonomy (NCBI): domain Eukaryota; kingdom Metazoa; phylum Arthropoda; class Insecta; order Orthoptera; family Acrididae; genus Schistocerca; species Schistocerca serialis. The sequence continues at coordinate 372,317,507 of NC_064643.1, read as the reverse complement.
GCTGGAGTGATATGGGATGCCTGATTCGTCTAGGTACGATTCTGACAGGTGACACGTACGTAAATATCCTGTCTGATCACCTGCTTCCGTTCCTGTCCAGTGTGCATTCTGACAGACTTGGGAAATTCCAGCAGGACAATGTGACACCACACGCCCAGAATTGCTACAGAGTGGCTCCAGGACCACTCTTCTAAGTTTTAACACTTCCGCTGGCTACCAAACTCCCTAGACATGAATGTTACTGAGCATATCTGGGATGCCTTATAACGTGCTGTTCAGAAGAGATTTCCACCCTCTTGCACTCTTACGGAGTTATGGACAGCCCTGCAGGATTCATGGCGTCAGTTCCCTCCAGCACTACTTCAGACATCAGTCGAGTCCATGCCACGTCATGTTGCGGCACTTCTGCGTGCTCGCGGGGTCCAACACGATATTAGGCACGTGTACCAGCTTCTTTGGCCTTCAGGGTATTTCTACATTCAGATCTGCTGTTAGCAACTGATGCTGCAACTTCAGCAGCAAAGTTACGATATTACTATTTGATATTAAATGTACAACAAATCGACATCTGAATTCTCTGTTCATGAACGGCATCTGTTTCTCGCTCCTGGTTCAAATGGCCCTGAGCGCTATGGGACTTAACATCTGAGGTCATCAGTCCCATAGAGCTTAGAACTACTTAAACATAACTTACCTAAGGACAACACACACATCCACGCCCGAGGCAGGATTTGAACCTGCGACCGTAGCGGTCGCAGGGTTCCAGACTGAAGCGCCTAGAACCACTCGGCCACACTGGCCGGCTCTCGCTTCTGTATCCACTACAGAGCCACGCAGCGCACAGGGAAAGTCATAACAAGGTCTTAAGAAAAAGAATCAATATATCAAACAGACTTAAGACATTCATTGTTAAAACAATTACTCCTTTAAGTGCAGCTGATCCGTATGCTCACGAAACAGGAAACTGAGAATGGAAGGGGTCAAAGTCAAAAGAAGGCGAAAACAAGTGCCATGAAGGACGACTATAAACCACTACTGAAGAAAATAAACCATTGCTGATGTGCAAAAATGGCTTACAAATTACTTTAAACACAATAAATGAATAAATCTGGAGATGAAAGGAAATAGAAGATATTGGCATTTACTGTAAATGGCATTGGAAAGTGGTTTCATGTTGCTGCACATGCCGAAAGCGACAGATTTGAGTGTATTTACTATATTAGAGGATATACGAAAAACCTGTTTTTAAACCTCCATTCCCATCTGGATCTTCTTGGGAAGGACGGTTATATTGTATCAGCGCAGCATGTAGTGCACTAGACATACTGCATCTCGCAACTCAAAATCCGTTTGTGGAGTCTGAAACAGGCAGAATGACTATATTTAATGACCACCTTTTTGCTAAAGCGTAAGATAGAAGTTCTGTAAGCAAATCCCAAAAGAACGTGGGATAACATACATCCAAGAAAATGTGGAATGCTTTAACAATAGTGTAATGTAGTAAATAAAAGGCAAAATTAAAATTTCATGCATACTCTCAGTTACAAGAATTGCAAGAAGGAACATAACTAACTGTTAAGGCCGTACAAGATGCAGTATATAGGAAAAAAGTTACAATGTGTTAGAATATGAGAATATATTTTGCTTGTTTCTATCGAATTACTGGCTGGAGAGGGAATTAATGGTTCAGATGCAGATTTCAATTATTGGTTAAAAATTAAGCAAGGCCAACCAAACATAATGAAAGAGTTGCTTTAGAGTAATGGTTTTCTTATTTGTTACCCTAGCAAAAATCCTAAAATAGTCTAATATTTACGACTTAACCGTCTTACCGTTCGTATAAAGTGCCTTGATACACTATGTGATCAAAAGTATACGGACACCTGGCTGAAAATGACTTACAAGTTCGTGGCGCCCTCCATCGGTAGTGATGAAATTCAGTACGGTGTTGACCCGCCCTTATCCTTGATGACAGCTTCCACTCTCGCAGGCATACGTTCAACCAGGTGCTGGAAGGTTTCTTGGGGAATGGCAGCCCATTTTCACGGAATGCTGCACTGAAGAGAGGTATCGATGTGTCTCGTTCCAAAACATCCCAAAGATGTTCTATAGGATTCACATCAGAACTCTGTGCAGTCCAGTCCATTACAGGGATATTACTGTCGTGTAAGCACTCCGCCACAGGCCTTGCATTATGAATAGGTGTACGATCATGTTGAAAGATGTAATCGCCATCCCCGAGTTGCTCTTCAACAGTGGGAAGCAAGGAGGTGCTTAAAACTTTAATATAGGCCTGTGCTCTTATAGTGCCACGCGAAACAACAAGGGGTGCAAGCCCTCACCGTGGAAAACACGACCACACCATAACACCACCGCCTCTGAATTTTACTGTTGGCACTACACACGCTGGCAGATGACGTTCGCTGGGCATTTGCCATACCCACACCCTGCATTGGATCGCCACATTGTGTACCGTGATTCGTCACTCCATACAACGTTTTTCCACTGTTCAATCGTCCAAGGTTTATGCTCCTTACACCAAGCGATCTGTCGTTTGGCATTCACCGGCGTGATGTGTGGCTTATGAGCAGTTGCTCGACCATGAAATCCAAGTTTTCTCACCTCCTGCCTAACTGTCATAGTACTTGCAGTGGATCCTGATGAAATTTCGAGTTCCTTTGTGATGATCGATATAGGTGTCTGCATATTACACATTACGAACCTCTTCAACTGTTGGCGGTCTCTGTCAGTCAACAGACGAGGTCGGCCTGTACGCTTTTGTGTTGTACGTGTCGCTTCACGTTTCCACTTCACTATCACATCGGAAACAGTGGACCTAGGGATGTTTAGGAGTGTGGAAATCTCGCATACAGACGTAGTACCTGGCAGTAAGTGCCAGCACAATGCATCTAATATGAAAAACGTATGTTTTTGAGGGGGTCCGGATACTTTTGATCACATAGTGTATGTGTCGTCCTGATTAAGGAAAGTGATATTACCAGACTGGAAGCTACAATTTGTAACTACATTGACTGACGCTAGACAAATAACCAGTGTTTGCAATGCACTACATGCCATGGCGCTTTTATGTGGCCTAAATTACAGGTGAGTTGCTGTGTTCTGTTTAACAGTGTGCCAAATTTAATAGTCATGTCTTACCTGAACTTAATACAAATCTTAGTTCTATATGCAAATCCCGCAAGAAAATGGGGAGAAGAATTATTAATGTATCCCCAAGAAGATGTGAGTTCTGTCCACTTATAGTTCCAATCATTTACCTGTAAACTATGTTAACCCAGACTCCTACAAATATTGCATATTCCACTAGAATGTGGTCAGAGTTGTCATCACACAGTGAAGAGCAATGTTACTAGGCAGGGAAATAAAAGGTTTATTAAAATAACTACATTTGATGACCATTCGTTTGCTAAAGAGGCAAACTTACCTGTAAACTACTTGGAAATCATTAACGTAAATTCCAACACTATTTACAATTTTGTAGACACCTTACAGATTTTATAAAGTGCCCTGATATGCGTCTTCCACTCCAAGCACAGCCGTTGTCTGACGGCATTATGTCATTAGACTTGGGCTCAACTGGTGTTGCGTTTAATAACCTTGTATCAGCATTCTCAGTATGTCAGTGCTGCAGAACTAGTGCACACCCATGTTGGTGTGCCCATGGCCTGACATACAGCTGTCCTCGGCACTCGGTGCAGACTCTTCTATCTGTGATTCAGAAGCAATCTTACCAGTTTTATATAGTGCTCTGATATATGTCTTCCTGATTTAAAGAACGTGGTATTACTAGACTACATTTTATAACTACAGTGTTTGACGCTGCACTTACAGTATTCACAATGCACATCATGCCAGATGCTTCTGCAGTAGTATAAACTATAGAACAGTTGCTGTGTTGTGTTCCACAATACATCTACTGGGGCCATAACAGTGTTACAATATGCATAGTCAGAGAAATAGTAATGGTGTTCTGTGAAAGAAATTAAATAAAGATTTTGCACAACAATATTTCTTTCTTTATTCGTTACCTTGACAGTTTTGTTCTCCATGGAGCATTTGAATGATAGATCGTAATGATCTGGACAAATCATTTTACACTCATATAGTTCAGGTATACATGCTGACGTCGCAAGCTGAAGATAAAAAGAAAGAGAAAGTGTATGAGGATATTGAAAAGGGAGTATGTAAAGGGAGATGAAAATCTAATAGTCATGGGAGACTGCATTGCAGTTGTAGGGGAAGGAGTAAAAGAAAATGTTACAGGAGAACATGGCCTTGGGACGAGGAATGAGAGAAGAGAAAGACTAATTGAGTTCAGTAACAAGTTTCAGCTAGTAGTATTGAATACCCTGTTCAAGAATCACAAGAGGAGGAGGTATACTTGGAAAACGCAGAGTGATATGGGAAGATTTCAGTTAGATTACACCATGGTCAGACAGAGATTCCAAAATTACATACGGGATTGTAAGGCATACCCAGGAGCAGGCATAGACTCAGATCACAATATAGTAGTGATGAATATGCTGAAGTTTAAGAGAGTAGTCAGGAAGAATCAATATGCAAAGAAGTGGGATACTGAAGTACTAAGGAATGATGAGATACGCTTGAAGTTCTCTAAGCCTGTAGATACAGCAATAAAGAATAGTCCAGTATGCAGTACAGTTAAAGAGGAATGGACATCTCTAAAAAGGGATCACAGAAGCTGGAAAGAAAACATAGGTACAAAGAAGGTACCTGTAAAGAAACAATGGGTAACAGAAGAAATATTTCTAATGATAGATGAAAGAAGGAAGTACAAAAATGTTCGGGGAAATTCAGGAGTACAGAAATACAAGTCTCTGAGGAATGAAATAAATAGGAGGTGTAGGGAAGCTAAGACCCAATGGCTGCATGAAAAATGTGAAGAAATTGAAAAAGAAATGATAGTCAGAAGGACTGATCAGCATATAGGAGAGTCAAAACAACCTTCAGTGAAACTGAAAGCAATTGTGGTAACATGAAGAGTGCAACCAGAATTCCACTGTTAAATGCAGAGGAGAGAGCGGATAGGTGGAAAGAGTACATTCAAGGCCTCTGTGAGAGGGAAGATTTGTCTGATGTGATAGAAGGAAAAACAGGAGTTGATTTAGAAGAAATAGGGGATTCAGTATTGGAATTATAATTGAGAGCTTTGGCGAACTAAAGACCAAATAGTGTGGAAGGAATCAATAACATTCCATCAGAATTTCTGAAATCATTAGGGGAAGTAGCAACAAAATGACTATTCACGTTGGTGTGTAGAATGTAGAGTCTGGCAATATATGGTCTGAAACTTCCTGCCAGATTAAAACTGTGTGCCGGACCGAGACTCGAACTCGGGACCTTTGCCTTTCGCATCCTGAGTTCGAGTCTCGGTCCGGCACACAGTTTTAATCTGCCAGGAAATTTCACATCAGTGCACACTCCACTGTAGAGTGAAAATTTCATTCTAGAATATATGGTCTGACTTCCGGAAAAATATCATCCACACAATTCCAAAGACTGTAAGAGTTGACAAATGTGAGAATTATCGTACAATCAGCTTAACGGCTCATGCACCCAAGTTGCTGACAAGAACAATACACAGAAGAACGGAAAAGAAAACTGAGGATATGTTAGATGATGATCAGTTTGGCTTTAGGAAAGGTAAAGGCACCAGAGAGGCAATTCTGATGCAAATGATATGGAAGCAAGACTAGAGAAAAATCAAGATATTTCAAGATTTTAAACATGGCTGCAACAGCAACTGTTGAAATTCTTCACGATAAAGGATGACAGCCAAAACAGTTGCAAGATAAAAATTTATTAAAATTCTTGACCAAGGTTTCGGTATATATAAATATACCTTCATCAGAAGTAAAAAATCCTGAACAGGAAGACACTTTCATTAGAAAAACCTTAGCATCGGAAGTGAGAAACACAAAATCTTAAGTAACAGTGAAATTACCAGAGTAATACAGGCACAAAATCTTTTAGTTACTTACTAAAATTACATCATGCAATGGAGATTAATAAAACAATTGTGCCAAAGGCGTCGTCAATAATTAAGACATCTTCTCCATTTGTACAACATGACTACATGCACAGGGTCAATGCGATCAGTTTAGCACCAGTACTTCGCCTATGAACTGTCGAGACAAGAGTGTGAAAGCACTAGGACAGATGGTTTCACCGAGAGAGGGCACTTGTGGTATGTGCCAGACACTCGCGCATGTTAAAATCCATGAATGCCTACATAATCGCATCAAAAATTATTAAAAGTTGTGTTAATTCAAACTTTCTGTCTTAATAAATAAAACACATCAGACCATTTGAAAACATTTATGTAAAATAGAAAATATGGAACCAATTTACCTGTGTCCTAGTGTCAAACAGATGAAGCTTGCGCTATGGAGCACATCTAACGAGAGAGGACACTAGTGTAACGCACGAGAATCTCGCATAACGTAGGTGGTGAAATACATACTAGCAAAAAGAACCAAATGTTACAATAAAATGAAACCATCTGTCGTTGTGAATAAAAACATACTAGTCAATTAACCACACATACACATCGAAAATCACAAACAGCAAACATGTGCCTTTGGCACAATTGTTTTATTAATCTCCATTGCATGATGTAATTTTAGTAAGTAACTAAAAGATTTTGTGCCTGTATTACTCTGGTAATTTCACTGTTACTTAAGATTTTGTGTTTCTCACTTCCGATGCTAAGGTTTTTCTAATGAAAGTGTCTTCCTGTTCAGGATTTTTTACTTCTGATGAAGGTATATTTATATATACCGAAACCTTGGTCAAGAATTTTAATAAATTTTTATCCTGCAACTGTTTTGGCTGTCATCCTTTATCGTGAAAATCAAGACATGTTCATAGGATTTGTCAACCTACAAAAAGCGTTTGATATCTAAAATGGTGCAAGATGTTCGAAATTCTGAGAAAAATAGGGGTAAGCTGTAGGGAGAGACAGGTAATATACAATATGTACTAGAACCAAGAGGGAATAATAAGAGTGGATGACCAAGAATGAAATGCTCAGATTGAAAAGAGTGTGAAACAGGGATGTAGTCTTTCGCCCCTGCTTTTCAATCTGTACATCAAAGAAGCAATGATGGAAATAAAATAAAGGTTCAGGAATGGAATTAAATCTCAGGGTGAAAGGGTATCAATGATATGATATGCTGATGACACTGCTATCCTGAATGAAAGTGAAGAAGAATTACTTGATCTGCTGAGTGGAATGGACAGTCTAATGAGTTATGATATGGTCTGAGAGTAAATCAAAGAAAAACAAAAGTAATGAGAAGTAGCAGAAATGAGAACAGCGAGGAACTTAACACCAGGATTTAATGGTCACAAAGTACATGAAGTTGAGGTATTCTGCTACCTAGGCAGCAAAATAATCAAATATGGATGGAGCAAGAGGGGCATAAAAAGCAGATTAGCACTGGCAAAAAGGGCATTCCTGACCAAGAGAAGTCTACTAATATTAAACATAGGCCTTCATTTGAGGAAGAAATTTCTGAGAATGTACATATGGAGCACAAAATTGTATGATAGTGAAACATGGATTGAGGGGAAAACTAGAACAGAAGAGAATCGAAGCATTTGAGATGTGGTGCTACAGACGAATGTTGAAAATAAGGTGAATTGATAAGCTAAGGAATGAGGAGGTTCTGCATAGAATTGGAGAGGAAAGGAATATGTGGAAAACAATGAGAATGGACAGGTTGATAGGACATCTGTTAAGACATCAGAGGCTGACTTCCAAGGTACTAGAGGGAGCTCTAGAGGGCAAAAACTGTAGAGGAAGACAGAGATTGGAATACCTCCAGCAGATAATTGAGGACGTAGGTTGCAAGTGCTTCTCTGAGATAAAATGGTTGGCACAGGAGAGAAATTCGTGGTGGGCTGCATCAAATCAGTCAAAAAAAGAGGCACTCGAAAAGATTCTTGATTTTCTCCAATACTGAAATGTAGTTTCGTGATCAAATATTGTGACCCCTGCAGTCACGACAAAAGTTTCTTCATGATACCTTTGGGCCAAATACCAACACACTTCACAAGCATTTGTGTTCTCAGCTACAGTAACAAGTGCTCAGCGAATTATGTGCTGTGGTGAAAATTGACAAATTAAAACTGTGTATCACAACATGTCTTGCCTTTTGCAAGCATACATTATGTGTCAACTCAGCAACTGTACTAGCCTAACAGGGTACTGATAGAAAAAGTGAAACTTGAGGTATGAAATGATGGTGCAACAGGTTGTGCAGTGCCAGCAAGAACAGAGTCCAGTGTTGAGTTCCAGTTCCACACAGTTTTAACCGGTCACAAGTGTTAATTACTTTAACCCCACCAACAAAATTCCATGTTTAAGAGAGATTGAAGGAAATGATATGGAATCTTCAATGACAACTATAGCTTTTTTGTTTTTAAATACTGTTTTAACTGACATTACTGGTATGTTGGACTTTGGCACATGGAAAAACTGACAAATTACTTAAACCTCAGTTTTTCATAGCAGCTGATATCTATAAAATATCAGGCACACAAGTGAGGCAGTAGATAGCAGGTTTGTTGAAGTATTTTTACCTTTCACCACATTCTGCTACAGTGAATAAAAATGGAAAAATTCCATGGAAGAGGAAGTCAGAGGACTACTCTTTGTTGAAAACATTCACCAGAAATTTCAAACAAGACAGTTATAGGTTGGAAAAAATTGGCCAAAATTTTTGGGCCTGAAATTGCTCTCATCATAGTTTTCTGGTAACAGTGTAGTTTCTGATTCCAACCCCAATTGCATCTGTTGACTTTGTCACATACTTAACTTTAAGAGACACATATATTGTCTATTGTATTTCGTATACTATTATGTTACCAAGAGAGGTGTCAGTGGATGCAGCAGAATTTTTAAACAAGAGCCTATGGTAGCCTCTATAAACCATTAATTCACTAGCCTCTTGAATGTTTAACAACTGTTAAGGTGTACTTCTTTTGAGCAATTATATGTATTTGTTTTTTGCAGTCAGTGTATGTGATGAAATTATTAATGGATATTGTATGACATATGCACAACACTTCTGGTGTTTTTTAATGTTGTAATATATACAGGAACACATTGAAAAGCTTGTAAATGTGTTGCAGAGTAGGTGGTGCTGAGAAATAATGGTAAAAAGTGATATTTTGCACTATTTCCAAGTTAATAAGGACTAGTTGCCAATCAGTCCATTGTGTGTGCAAATTCAAGTGGCTTGCCAGAGACAGTGTCACCAAATGAGTTCTTCGCTTGGTTCCCTAAAACTAAAAAAGGCAGAGATACAACAATTGGGCACAGGCACGGTAGTAAGGACTGAACTCCAGCCAAAGACTGAGCAGTCTCATGCGCCATCATCTACACTATGAGAACAACTGACACTAATTTTATCTGGCAGGTGACTTGAATTTGTATGTGAAATGGCTTAACTGAATAACTTAAATGCTAATTAAATCCTAACCAGCACAACACATCAATATTTTTTTTCTTTACATTATTTCTCTGCACAAGCAACCCTGCAACACCCTTACAAACTTTTCAGACTGTTTCTGATTGTCCTGTATAATGTGTCATGTTTCTCTTACCTTTCTTGAATTAAACGATTTTATTTTTCTATTTCCCCATATTATAAAGGGCTTGTCATTTCTGAAAACTTATGCATAGTGCCATTCAAATAACAGAACTGCCACCACCGATGTGCAGATCACACATTAAGTAAGAATAAAATAGTGAAAGGAAACTCTTGTGAACTACAAGCACAATGAGAATGACCATTTTTTTTATGTGTGACAATACTTTATTTTATAGGTACACAGAGAAACAGTATTCTCAGAAAAGTGACTAGTAACTGCACACTACACATACTATTGTTTCTAATTTTAGATCAGTATAAGAGATTACTTCAATACCTAAGCTGCCATGAAAAAAGACGGCTGCAAAAAAATTGCAGTTTCTTTTTTTTTTCCCCTTAAACAGCACCTTAAATAAACGTGAGTCTTAACACTCCACTGAATGCTGAACTTCTCAGTCAGGTTAAATTTTTGTAATATATACTGTTATTTGAAAGCTATTAACCATGCATGAGATAACAGCACCTCAACACATCTGTGCTGACAATTTTCAATGTAATGCTAACAGGGTTTAACAACAGTATATTGCAATAAATTGTCTTACTGATAGTGGAATAAATCTGTTTGAAAAAGACAGGTATTTTAGATTCATGTACATATCTATAACAGTTCTAACCTGTCACAAATACAGCAGCATATTACTGGTACATAAAAAAGAGCCTTTTGACAACAGTTGCAAATTCTGAAGTAATCTTATGTACAAAGATGTCCTTATTGCATCATCCAAAGGGAAAACAAACAATTAAAACCAGTTGTGGTAACTTAACATCTATGTGATCAGAACAGATACTCTTTGAATCATTACAGAATAATGTTTACAATTGTCTGAAGATGACTGGAAAGGTCTGATACCTTGGAATGCATATTTGCATCCTTTCTTGTTACAATAAAAATCTGTGTTCCAAAAATGTTCAATTTCTTTCAAGATAGAACCACTAACTCAATGATACATCACACACTTTGGAAGAGCGCTGTGTTGTATCTTAATATTCTCAGTATCACAGGCAGAGCAAATACAAGTACTCATTTAAAGCTACCACATGTAAATGTAATATTACAACTTCAGAAAACAGCAACTAACTTACAATATAACAAAAATTATATATTAAATGGAACTTACTAACTTGTATATTATCACTGTACAGGTAAAGCACATATTCTACAAAATTTCTGTTCAATATTTATCAAAAAAGGTCTTCCTGTACACAGTCACTTTTCTCTCTCTCTCTGCTTCAGAATACACAAGTTAAATACAACTTTTCGAGCATAAAACAAAGAGAGTAAGTTCTTCAGTCAAAGACAAAACCGTCTGTTTCATTCAGCATAAGGACTAGCACCTCATATCAGTTCACAATTTGCAGCGTCAACTGACACAGGAAACTGCATTGTGAGTGGCATTATAGCAACACTACAAATGCTTTTACGCCAGAGGCCGCGGAAGTGATTCTCGTCGACGTTTTGGTATTCTGCGTCCAATATGAATCAGCATTTGTCCACTTTTAAAGTCCTTGAAAACAGCTATGGCTTCCTGATGGCTCAGACCATGTAACGGCTTGCCATTGACAGCTAGAATCTCATCACCTGTAGGTGAGAAACAATTACAATACTATTATTTCCTGCAAAGACTTTCCAAAATACAACATTGAACCATGTTCAGTGATGGCATTTAATCGATACATAATGTCACAAATGATTCCAAGCATGAAGGGAACAGAAGTATTAAACAATTAATGAAATGAAAAGCTGTTTCCTTCACTGAAGCAAGCGTCCACATTGAAAAGAAGAAGTTGAAATATTACTATCAAAGCTAAATTACTTAACTGGAATATTCCAGGAGTTATTCAGGAATAATTGTAACATGGTTGCTAAACAAAAAATAGAAATATGTTCACCATTCTGCACTGTAAGATGTGATCACGAGTCTAGATGCTGATCAAGAACGGCGTAAATCTGTTTTCAGCCCACAGCCTCAAAGTATTTTCCCTTGTTTAAGACTTCCAGTTCTGTTAACAACAATCTTCATAATTTTTGCTGCATATCATCATTTTCACAAAAATTTCTAGTTTATAATTAGACTTTTGTGTTCCTGCAATATGCCATTCAAAAAGTGAAAATGAAGTAAAGTTGGTTAGAGTCCAGTGTTCTCATGATCACCAGGTCATTAGAGATGATACATGTGCTTAACGTAGACTGAACAGCAATGTGAGATGGTGTTACTCACTGACATCTTCAAAAAACCATCTCAGCATGTGCCTACAGTAACATAATGATACCACAACAATGGAAATGGGTCCATGCAATCACTGATGAGTGCAATGGGAGAGTGAGGTCCTCAATATTTCACTCACTGCAGGGTGATAGTGGAGGTGACATGATGCTCTCAACTTTGTATCCATGAAATGTGCAGTGTTAATGATTTTAATAAGTGTTGGCAAGTGCAATAATGATGAACATCAGACTGGAAATAAAATGAAGGAAGTGACGTGCAACAAGGAAATGCAGCTAAATCGCTAGGGCGACCATTAAGGGTGCTGCTGAGACTAACACTTTGATCCAACTGATCACTATTTGTACTGTCCAAAGTCCTCTAGGCACTGCAGTTTTAATTAGTTGTGCACATTATCATAACTAGAAACAAGGAATACCAGTTGCTTTGCACTGATGTTGCTCCTGAAAGCCATACATTACTGGACCATCACCAGTGAACGATGGACTGAGGCAGTGGTTGCAGGCCATGAGGCACATTTTCCCTTCCATGCAATAAAGTATTTCTGACATATACCAGAAAAATTATGTGGGGCAGCTGATGTTAAGGTACAGAATGAACATTGCTGTATCACATGTAATCATACCTTCCTTGAGCCTCCCGCAGTCTGCAGCTTGTCCATGAGGAAACACAGTCTTGACATAGATGCCCATAGAACCGCGTGGGGAATCGCGGCCACCGACGATGCTGAACCCGAGCCCTTTGTGGCCCGGCCCCTTGGTGAAGGCAACAGTCAGGATGGTGAAGGAAGCCCCACGGCCGTGGCGTGGCAGCGTGCAGAAACGGCTCTCCTCCTCTCCATCTGCTGCACCCTCACCCTCCGCTTCCTCCTCCACCACTTCTGATATGCGCTCTCCAGTTGATGCCGCCTGTGGACAAAAGTCAAAGTGTGACTCTACCAACATCACGGAGTTTTGATAGGCATTGTTCAAGAGTAGCTATCTAAATGTATATGATAAACTGAGTTGTGTTCCTCCAGCTAGTGGCTAAATGGGGGAGTCTTCCATTCCAAAGAGTTCAGTGAGGGAAATTAGTTGCTGGAAATTGCTTATAGAAGGAACACTCAAAAAATGGCAACAAGACCTGTATCCTGGCAGTTAGAAAGGCAAGTGTTAAGGCTGGGGCAGCTATTTGGGCAGCTTCTGGGCAATCCTCTTGATGACCATACTGTACTACTGGTCTGCTACTAACTCTAGCTGCAGCTACTAGTGTGACAATGATGATGACCACTTCTGCACTAACACTGTGTCTTTTTCAGATTACATTGCACCACAGAACCATCATAGCTGTACGGGGTGTTTCCATAAGTGTGTGCAAAAATTTAACAGGACATAGAGGATGCTCCACAGAACAATTTGAGATAGTGAACCTAGGGTGCGAGATCCCATCTTAAGGAGATAATAGGAATAAGATCACATTACTGTGTACCTTTTTATTTAAATTAGTTACAGTTAACTGCCAATACCATCACTGACACAATTAACGTTCCACTTGTATTGCATCTTACAAAATGTGCTGAAACTGACAGGCATCAAGTTCAATGCAAGAATGACATTGGTGGACAAGATTCTGACACACTCTAACGAATATCCCTAGTATGTTTCGAATCACATCATAGGCATCTACAATTCAGACAGCTGATTCCACCTTCGCATCCACTGAGGTCTCATACATAAGTGACTTTGGATAACCCCATAGCAAATACTCAAGGGGATTCAGGACAGGTAAACTCGCTGACCATGGAATAGGACCTCCCCTTCCAATCCAGCGACCAGGAAATACAGCGTTGAGGTGGTTACAGACATCCACACTGAAGTGAGGCGGTGCATCATCATGTTGTATTCACATCCTCTCATGAAGAGCCAGGGGTATGTTCTGCAACATCTCAAATAGAATTCTTTGCACGGCCTTAACTACATGGGGCCATCCAAACTTCCTAGTAGTCAGGCTGGTCCTCTTTGTTTCCTTGCAGGAAATAAGGAATGTAATGTAAATAAACAGCACAGTAGGTGTAAACTTGTATGCGTGTTAGTTGTAAATAAGCTGGGAAATGGTAATGCTAGACAAAGCAATAGACAAGTTTACTTCCATATATCCTTAAGCTGGCTTTTCTGACCCCAGGTTCCCTACCCCAAATTGTTCAGTGGAGCAGTCTCTATGTCCTGTTAGATTTTTGCATGCTCTTACAAAAACACCCTATATAGAGTCTGACTCATTAAGTTCCCAGAATATTGTAGACTGCTACACCACACACCATTAGACCCTCCTGAAAGTATTCAGTTTCTGGATTTTGGAGCAGATATGTCTGGTGTTGTTCAGTACCTCACTTTTGTATTTAACGTCTCTTCACCCTAACCCACGACGCTACTGCCCTCCATATGTGGCTGTTCTAGTAAAAGAATTTAGTGGATGGCTTGTTTCTTGAAGGGGCCTGACACATTCAAATTAGCGGCACAATGGCAATTGTCCTCCGTTATCTTAAAAGCAATTTAACTTGTACAATGGCAATTGTCCTCCGTTATCTTACAAGCAATTTAACTTCTTATGTATTTGATGATGGTTTGTGGGGCACTCAACATCGTGGACATCAGCGCCCATACAACTTTCCAATCTTTCCATTTCCCATCTCGACACTTCCCGAAATGATAATGAGATGATGAGGACAACCCATTCCCCGAGAGGAGAAAATCCCTGACCCAGCCGGGATTCGAACCTGGGACCCTGTGATGCGTAGGCAGCAACGCAAGCTCACTAGACCACGAGCTGCGGACTTCTTACGTATTTGTATTATGACATGTGAGTTAAACGTCGTGGCCCAATGAGCTACTTCAGTAACGGCAGGTAAAGAAAAGATGTTGCAAGCCACGCATAGCATTTATACCTAATGTGCCACAAGCCAGTGTCACTAATCGCATCGACGACAGGAAAAAAAGGTTTGATAACATGAAAAGGTGCAATATGTTCAAAAATTGTTGAAAAATTCTTATTAACTATTAGGAAAGACGAGTATGTACAAGAACGAAAAAGGTAATTATAAGAATGGAAGACAAAAAATAAGCTCTCGGAATTAAAGGGGCGTAAGGCAGAGATGAAGTATTTTCCCATTCTATTCACCCTGTACACCGAACATGCAACGACCGAAATACGGGAAAGGTTCAGGAGTGGGATTAAAATTCACAGACAGCAAATCATGGAAGGATTAAAGTAATTACCAATTGCAGAAAAGAAATTAGCGACAACTTAACATCGAGATTGGGGACAGATGAAGTGAAGGAATTTCATTCACCTGTATTTAAGAGTGCACCATTTTCAGGCGTCTCCAAGATGATGAAAATTTTGTGTGGCTCGATGGCCGGGTTCAAGTCTCTGCATTGCAACCCACTTCGGTGACCTGTTTGTCCCTAATCCATCCCATTTATCCAACTGTGGAAAGAGGACCTACAGTTTTATCACAAGACCACTAGACCATGTCCTTTATGTAAAATGGGTAATATGAATGAATCTTCATAACACAGCTCGACAGAGGGCGCAATTACAACGATGTCCGCTTCGGCATTCTTTCACTGATCAGCCAAAACATTACGACCACCGCCCACCGAGAATTTGCATGCCACCAGGGGGCTTTGCGGGCACGTGACGCGGTAACCCAAGTATGTAAGCGGGGCAGACACGGGCAGGGGATCACCTTAGCGAAGATTATGGGATACACATGGGGAAACCCATTGAGATAAGCGACGTTGACAAAGGGCAGATTATTTATTACGTACAGTCTGTGAACGAGTATCTCGAAAACGGCGAGGCTGGTATAATGTTCACGCACTACTATCGTGAGCGTCTACGGAAACAGGTGGGGCAGTGAGACTACCACTAGGTGCTAAATGGTTGGACGTTCACGACTTTTCAAAGAACGTGGGCTGCGGAGGATAGACTGCTCTGTACAGTAGGATAGATAGTGATCTGTGGCATCTCTGCCGAAAGCACGTAATACCAGTGAACAAACAAATGTTTCGGAGCACACCGTTCATTGTTGAACATGAAGCTCCACAGCAGACCACACCCACGTGTTCACATGTTGACCCAACGACATCGTCAGTTACGACTGCAGTGGACGCGGAACTATCGGGATTTGACCCTCGATCAATGGAAAAGCGTCGGCTCTTAGGGTGAATCACATTTCTGCTACACATACGCCATCATCAGGTTGAACGGCGGCTCGAAACGTGCAGCGCGCCAAGGACGCAAGCTGGTGGGAGTAGCATTATCCTATGGGAGACATGCTCCTGCGCTTACGTGGGAACTGTGGCGCAATCGAAGGCACGCTGACAGTAACGGACCACCTGCATCCCTTCCTTTATGCCTGATGTCTTCCCCGATGGCGAGTCATCTTTCAGCAGTCGGAGAATCAGTGACGTGTTTCGTTCAAGACGGACAAATAATTTATGAAGCAGGTGGTTATAATGTTTTGGATCTTCAATGCATCCCCCGAAGGGCTTCCGTGCATAGTAGGTTACTGGCCATTCAGAGGCATCATTCCGTTATCTGCTAAGCCATATGGCTGACGTTGCTATGAATTATTGTCTATTATAGACTGTCCAGTGGACTGCAAGGTATATAACGGTATAAAACTTCTGTGGGAAGGCACTAAGGGGCTACATATCCGCCTCTCAGGGTACTTTACATGTGAGAACAAGAGCGTTCTGTTAGGCGCCGTTTACCTACATCGATTTGACTTTGCTCACTATCGAGATGTGTTGTGACGGTTACATAGTTTTCCGCATGATGACCCGGCTTAACATGGAGGGGCCTGAAGATAGTGCACTGTAGCGCGGAATTCGATAGCAAATTAAGCAGAACCTTTCAATACAGATGAAGGATTCATTCATACCTGAAGCATTTGTTCATACCAAAAGAATTCCTTCATAACTAAATAAAAACACAGTAACAGCTGGTGTCGTCCGGTCTACCTGAAGATCAATTTACGAAGTAAGGCATTTCTCTCTACGTTGCATGGAAAATAACGCATCATGGATGAAGAAAGGAAGATATATGATGAGTACGTACAATAAATTCCGGAACACTCGAACAGTGGTTGTTGGAACGAAGTGCAGCTGGCAATCCTGCACACGCCTATGTTTAATGTGTAACTGCCGGAAGTTCACTGTTGTATGTCTATTAGTTATCGCTCAGAGCTGTGTTGAGTATAACGTTGTGTCGCACAGTTTGCATTAAATTTGTGTGAAACTCAGGATAATGTCTACAGAGACACACCAAATGATGCAGAAAGCCTACGGTGATGAGTAATTATGCCGTACACGGTGTCACGAATAGTTCACACGGTTTCAATATGACCGGACGGAAGTTAAAGCAATCTGAGAAGAGCTCTTGGATTGTGCAAATGAGAACGAGGTGTTCCTTAAGATAATCATAATTACTGATGAGACTTGCTTCTACGGTTATGATGTTGAGACCAAGGTTCAATCTTCACAATGGTTCGGGAAAGACAAATATTCTAAAAAAATAAAAGAAAGAGAGAGAGAAGCAGCAGCAGCTCGTCAGGTCAGGTCAAATTTCAAATCCCATCGGGACGTGTAGCAACGCCTGCGAGAAAATGTGAGAAGGAAACGGCCTGAAATTTGATAATTCATAACCTTTGCATCACGATAACGCATCCGCGCCGCACATTCATTTCCGCTGCTGCGTGACTATTGCACAAAAAACGAAATCACTGTGCTGCATCATCCACCGTGTACTCCAGATCTGGCCCCTGCGGACTTCTTTTTTTATTTTCAAGTTTGAAATCCCCGCTGAAAGGACGAAGATTTGCAACCACAGGCGAGATTAAAACAAGAATTCGCAGACGGCGCTTCGTGCAATCCAGCAAGAGGCGTACCAAGACTGCTTTCGGAAGTGGAAACGGTGGTGTTGGGAGCGGTGTATCAATTGTGGAGGAGAGTACTTCGAAAGAGGCCATGCCTAATAAGTGAAAGGTAAGCGTAGAAAACTTTTGTGGACAAACTTCCTAAATTTTTTCAACAGGCCTCGTAAACGCAAACTAGCAAAGGTGTTAAAAACTGAGTAGACTTACAGGAAATATATATGTTCTCCGAAGAAATGGGAGGAGAGAAATTTATGGAAAAAACAAACTAAAAGCTACAGGATGCTAGGACATGCGTTAAGACATCAGGAAATAACTTCCACGGCATCAGAGGAAGATTTCAGTAGCACGTGCAAAGAAAATAATTTTATGTTATAACGAATGTGGATTCAGTTCTTTGATTCAACAATCTGAAATTACAGCCACATATGAGTACATTCAGGGTATCCAACGAGCTAGGAAATAAAGCCAAAAATAAGAGTAAGTTCTGGTTCTACACAGGCCAATCGGGCCCACCGACCGCCATTGCGTATGAAGTCAACAGATGTGGTGTGGAGCGCAAGAGGTCAACACACGGCTCTCCCTGTTGTCCTCGTGTTTCTCGACCTCAGGATCGCTACCACTACTCGGTCGAGTAGCTCTTCAGTTGACCATACGAGGCTGAGTGCATCCTGCACAGTCCTCCCATCAAGGAAAGATCCCTGGCAGTGCCGGGAAGCGAACCTGGGTCCTCCGCATGGCAGTCTGCTGAGCTGACCACTCAGCTATGGAGGTGGGCAAACAATGCTAGGAAATGCCCTCAAAATAACTTAGTCTCCTATCATGTTAGGTTGGAACTGAAATTTTAAAAATCTGAAATAGGTAAAAAAGGTCCGGAATAATTGAGAAAATCCTGGAAGTGAAGGTACAGAGAATAAGCTTTTTAAAAGGCTTATTTGTCTTTAATGCCATCTACAACGTATAATGAAATAATAAACAGCCAGCTGCATAAAAGAAATTTAATGTCTATACCGGTTTCGGGCACTTAGTGTCCTTCCTCAGACGATTATACTTATAGCATTATTTGCTGATGTCAACAATAAATAAAGCGATGGGTACAACCTTCTGAAGAATTAAATGCTCGAAACAGATAAAGTAATTAAGTTTCTTCCATGTAACCTGTTGCCTATTATTTCATGATATACGACTACAGTTGCTGAGGATCGATAAAATACCATCTGTAACACATTGCTTATAAACTTGGCATCTGTTCTTGTTAACGGTCATTGCATTACTTGCGTGACTTCTATTTTTAGTGTCGACTGGAATAAATGAAGCTGAACAAAATGTGTACTAAATGTTACAGTTTTTGGGCTAGTTAGTGCAGCCCAGGGCGTAAAATGTATATACGCATGCGAAAAATCCCATAAAATCATCCTGAAGTTTATCAGTAGCATCAACTTTCAGCAGCATAGGTCTGCATTAACTAATCATCGTCTCTCAAGTTCAGAAGCATGCCAACTGGAACGCTGAATTCGTAGCTTTATGTATGGCATAATTTCGGGCGAACAGAATGACAGCTAAGAAATCCCAAGCTATGTAGCGACTGTTAGAACTGTACTGTTGTTCCTGTCGATCGGCAACATTAACTACGCAATTTGGTGATGTCACACACTGCTTCCCTGAGATGAAGACGTTGATGCATGCATGACAGAAAGTCGCGGAGGACCGCCTCGTGTCAATCAGAAGACTTGTGACCCAAGACAAAGGGAATGGGTCCTGTACAGAATCGATGTCATCGGCATGTGTACGCTGTACAGTTCGGGCTGTGCTTCGGAGCAGATGGTACTCGGCAGACAGTGCCAAAGCGGGTACAAAACAAACTTGTAAGCACTTCCTGCCTTTCGAGCGGGGCAGATACGTGCTCGCGCATCCGCTCGGTGGGCGGTTGACAGCGAGTTCTGTGAAATGCCGACTCGGCAGCTTTTGCTGCGAGGAGATATGGTAACACCCACACTCGTTACAGCGCTTCTAAGCTCTAGAAACACTCAGATTTCATCAGCCGAAACTCTTGCTTCTAACTAAGTAGCTGATAGCGCGGTGGAGGTATATCAAGTGTGAATGGTTCAAATGGCTCTGAGCACTATGCTACTCAACTGCTGAGGTCATTAGTCCCCTAGAACTTAGAACTAGTTAAACCTAACTAACCTAAGGACATCACAAACATCCATGCCCGAGACAGGATTCGAACCTGCGACCGTAGCGGTCTTGCGGTTCCAGATTGCAGCGCCTTTAACCGCACGGCCACTTCGGCCGGCCAAGTGTGAATATTTCATGCAATAGGTACAGATTTTTTTTCATGTAAGACTAGTTCAAAACATTCAGTTTGAAGAGAAGTTTTGCTTTCTATAGGTGTATTGCCAAATACCGCTTTCAATAATCTGTTATAAAGTATGGAAAGTTGGAGGAAGAGTGGCCGCGCGGGATTAGCCGAGCGGTCTATGCGCTGCAGTCATGGACTGTGCGACTGGTCCTGGCGGAGGTTCGAGTCCTCCCTCGGCATGGGTGTGTGTTTTTGTTCTTAGGATAATTTAGGTTAAGTAGTGTGTAAGCGTAGGGACTGATGACCTTAGCAGTAAAGTCCCATAAGATTTCACACACATTTGAACATTTGGAGGAAGAGTATTTAATTTCTTCTACTGTGATAGCTCATTTCGTGATCTTGAAATGAAATGGAAACGCTATGTCCTTCAAGACGGCAGACTTTATGGTCAGATTCTGAGATCTCCATTGAATTTCGCCCCAGTCTGTCAATACGCCAGGCGCGGTCGACGACAATGAAATGTCGGTCATATTTTCCACACTGTTTGAAACGATCGGCCGAGCTGGGCGGCTGCACTGTGACTGTATCCTTAACTATCGGGCGCAATGTATCTCTACACCTTCTTACAGACTTTCAAACTTCGCGAGGAAGACTTGACTGGAGTATGAATTGCTTCCGTGTAGTGCCAAATATGAAGACCCCAGTGGTCCATCAACTGGCGGAGCTGTGGGAGATACTCCAAAGACGAAAACGAGAAGGTATATGGAGAACTATTTATTGCTAGGCTTCATGAAAACTACAATCAAGGCTGAAGAACGACCGTAGTGTGTAATTTGTTCAAACATTTTAGCTGTTGGTAGCTTGAAGCCTAATAAGTCAAGGAGACATCTTGAAACCAAACACGCTGAATTAACAAGAAAACCGAAATAGTTTTTTGTCAGGAACTAAATGTTTTATTGTGTACCCAGAAGAATTTTGCTAAAACGACGAATGTGACTTCCAAGATCCTTTTAGACCCTTACCAGACTACGTACAGGATTCCTAAACCACAGGATTCCTAAACCACACACGGCAGCAGAAACTGGTTTCACCAGCAGCGATTGAAATTGTATCAAAAGTATTTTGACTCATTTACTTAACAGTAGTAAAGTATCCCTTATCTAATGACACAGCGCGCAGAAGCAGTTAATCGATAAATTACTCAACAACTATTCTGCACTTCAAGTGGCGAAGCGACTGGTATTCTTAAAGATGCTTATTTGATTGCTTACGTTCGTTTCGTTGACGAGTTTAACATTCGAGAGGAATTGCTTTTCTTTGAGCCGATACTGAAAACAGCAACAGCCCAAAGCCTTTTGACATAAATGGAAATGTCGTGTGGCTAGGGCCTCCCGTCGGGTAGACCGTTCGCCTGGTCCAGGTCTTTCGATTTGACGCCACTTCGGCGACCTGCGCGTCGATGGGGATGAAATGATGATGATGATTAGGACAACACAACACCCAGTCCCTGAGCGGAGAAAATTTCCGACCCAGCCGGAAATCGAACCCGGCCCCTTAGGATTGACAGTCTGTCACGCTGACCACTCAGCTACCGGGGCGGACTTTTTGACATAATCAATACTTTATTTTAACCAAAACGGGATATCGTGGAATAGCATGCACTAATGGAGCTCGCTTAGGATTGCTGGTGTCTCGTCGGGACACACTAAAGTGTGCGGGTGTAGAAACGAAGTAAAAAGTTTATATTACACAATTACACGAAACTTGTTGCGCAAAAGTAGGTGGTACATCATATTTTTCAGAAGATTTAACCTTCTTCTGCGAGTATTTTCTTTCCTTTTACGTATTTATAACGCTCCATGCAAGTCAGCTTGTAGTTAAACTGAGTCCACAGTCCCTGACAGTAGTCGGTTTCTTTCATCAGGCTAACGGGCCGGCATCAGCGAAATTACTCTTTCCACTGTGGCGTTGTGTGGGGGAGTAGAAAACAAATACTCGAATAATTTTAGCAGTTGGCATTTGCGTTCAGGATTTTCGGTTTCCTTACGAAAGTAAATCCAGCTTTGTTCCACGGAGTGTTTAGACTCCCATTCTTCCGAGTCACACTTAGTTTCTAAAAAGCTCTTCAGATACATATACTCCTGAAAACAATTGTCACCATTATTAATCAGCCATGTAATAGTGTTTTCAATTATCACCCAATCTGGGGTTTCAGAGAGTGACACCCAATCAAATATTTGATATTTACTAAAAGAAATAGCCCGTTTCTCTAAGTAACCAAATGCTTGGTATAGAAAGCCATTGTCTCTTCCTCATATTTCGAAATCAAAGTAATTACTTCTTGGTTAGGGTTCTCATTCTTTAATTTGTTCACTTCAATCTTTGTTTGTATGCCAACAAAATTGGTAGTCTTCCATTCATTCAGACATCTTAGGGTGTCGATTAATGTATTTCTTATTTCAACTATAGAGACTTTATTCTTTTTCGACGTGTTTTTATATTTCTTTCAAACAGAGCCGAGTTTGACCGCAGAAGCATTAATTAAATTTCACTGATCGGACTACTGAATAAATCTGAAATTATTTTAGGCGGCTTCTCTTTGGCGTCAAAAAATTGTTTTCGTGGAATCCAAAGCTTGCACCAGCATTGTACTCTGTCGTCAGACCTGCCACAGATCGCCACCTATCTTGCTTTACAGAGACGGCAAGCCTCCGACCTCAATGTTCTGTGATGCGCGGACGTCCGGCTCCTTCGCCGTTCCCGGAATCCTCGTTCCCACGCGCCGGGTCGTAATAATCTGCACTTTTTCATACTGTCGTTTATGTCAGTGGATTTCGCCATTTGGCGCTCGTATCGTCGCTTGAATGATTCCCCATTCGTATCTGTTCCACCTTCCTTACCGCTTACCGAGCGAGGCGGCACAGTGATTAGCATAGTGCACTTGCATTCGGGCGGATAACGGTTCAAAACCGCGTCCGGCCATCCTGATTCAGGTTTCCCGTGCTTTCCCTAAACTGCTTCTGGCAAATGCCGTCATTGTTCCTTTGAAAGGGCACGGCTGACTTCCTTCCCCAATCCGACGAGACCGATGACCTCACTGTTTGGGCTCCTCCCCCAAATCAACCAATCAACCTTACCGCTTAACTTGGCCGGAACGCCACCAGAAGGCATTTAATTTGGCAGGGGGTACTGGTCATAATGTTTTGTTATCATCTACCCTTCTAAAAGTTCCCCATTAGGTAGAAGTCTTTACTACACTCCTGGAAATTGAAATAAGAACACCGTGAATTCATTGTCCCAGGAAGGGGAAACTTTATGGACACATTCCTGGGGTCAGATACATCACATGATCACACTGACAGAACCACAGGCACATAGACACAGGCAACAGAGCATGCATAATGTCGGCACTAGTACAGTGTATATCCACCTTTCGCAGCAATGCAGGCTGCTATTCTCCCATGGAGACGATCGTAGAGATGCTGGATGTAGTCCTGTGGAACGGCTTGCCATGCCATTTCCACCTGGCGCCTCAGTTGGACCAGCGTTCGTGCTGGACGTGCAGACCGCGTGAGACGACGCTTCGTCCAGTCCCAAACATGCTCAATGGGGGACAGATCCGGAGATCTTGCTGGCCAGGGTAGTTGACTTACACCTTCTAGAGCAGGTTGGGTGGCACGGGATACATGCGGACGTGCATTGTCCTGTTGGAACAGCAAGTTCCCTTGCCGGTCTAGGAATGGTAGAACGATGGGTTCGATGACGGTTTGGATGTACCGTGCACTATTCAGTGTCCCCTCGACGATCACCAGTGGTGTACGGCCAGTGTAGGAGATCGCTCCCCACACCATGATGCCGGGTGTTGGCCCTGTGTGCCTCGGTCGTATGCAGTCCTGATTGTGGCGCTCACCTGCACGGCGCCAAACACGCATACGACCATCATTGGCACCAAGGCAGAAGCGACTCTCATCGCTGAAGACGACACGTCTCCATTCGTCCCTCCATTCACGCCTGTCGCGACACCACTGGAGGCGGGCTGCACGATGTTGGGGCGTGAGCGGAAGACGGCCTAACGGTGTGCGGGACCGTAGCCCAGCTTCATGGAGACGGTTGCGAATGGTCCTCGCCGATACCCCAGGAGCAACAGTGTCACTAATTTGCTGGGAAGTGGCGGTGCGGTCCCCTACGGCACTGCGTAGGATCCTACGGTCTTGGCGTGCATCCGTGCGCCGCTGCGGTCCGGTCCCAGGTCGACGGGCACGTGCACCTTCCGCCGACCACTGGCGACAACATCGATGTACTGTGGAGACCTCACGCCCCACGTGTTGAGCAATTCGGCGGTACGTCCACCCGGCCTCCCGCATGCCCACTATACGCCCTCCCTCAAAGTCCGTCAACTGCACATACGGTTCACGTCCACGCTGTCGCGGCATGCTACCAGTGTTAAAGACTGCGATGGAGCTCCGTATGCCACGGCAAACTGGCTGACACTGACGGCTGCGGTGCACAAATGCTGCGCAGCTAGCGCCATTCGACGGCCAACACCGCGGTTCCTGGTGTGTCCGCTGTGCCGTGCGTGTGATCATTGCTTGTACAGCCCTCTCGCAGTGTCCGGAGCAAGTATGGTGGGTCTGACACACCGGTGTCAATGTGTTCTTTTTTCCATTTCCAGGACTGTATGTCGGCTGGTCTTAACACCCGTCATTTCAAGTGTCGAGCTAAGCACTGACTGTGACTGTTGGCTTCAACAATTAACCTGGAAACAATCATTAATGAAACACCTTATGAATGCACATAGGGCAGCACACGGAAGCGATGCTAAACAAGTATCTGTACACAGAATGTGGATCCCGTTTCAGAGTCGGCCAGAAGTACTCATTATCGGGTTCAGATTAGCCAGGTACTCTATCTATCTGGTCCTCAAAACGAAAGACGTGCTATGACATGACCGCTCGCGTATTTAACCCAGATACTACCGAAACGTTGTGAGAGGAAGAGGGCGGAGGCAATCTCATGGGTGTAGAGAGGACGGGGATATGAGATACCACTACGGTCTCAGAGCTCACTGACCTCCTCTCTAGCTACTCAGTCCTATAAGCGAAAAGTAAAGGCAGGGGAAGTGACAGTCCACGTCGCTCTCTATGAGCGACGCAGGACATGTGGCGCAAAGAACTGTGTTTAAAAAAATGTTCAAATGGCTCTAAGCACTATGGGACTTAACATCTGAGGTATCAGTCCCGTAGACTTAGAACTACCTAAACTTAACTAACCTAAGGACATCACACACATCCATGCCAGAGGCAGGATTCGAACTTGCGACCGTAGCAGCAGCTCGTTTCCGGCCTGAAGCGCCTAGAACCGCGCGGCCACAACGGCCAGCAACTGTGTAAAATACATGGCCGTGTTGAAAAGTAAAGACTCCAAATTTCTTCTGTGAAAACTCTTAAAGCATTCGAAATAAAACAAACGTTATTAACATTCTACATCTTTATTTCTCAGCATAGTCACCCTGGTGACGAACACATTTCTCCCAACGAGAGACCAGGTTGTTGATACCTTGAGTGTGTGTCCCACAAATTGCAATATTCCACACAGTCAATCAATTTTATGAGTTATTTCCTGCCAAATATGCAAGCAATTATCAAAAATGCCCAATATTTCCGAGGAACAGATGGGTTATGGGATCGATGCAATAAGAACTTGCTCTAGTTTTGGAAACGTACGAAAATAGGATGAGGTCAAGTTGGGACAGTATGGAGGATAATCGATGACAATGAACCCAAGGCGTCGGACTGTTGCACATGTCGCAGCGCTCGTCTGTGGCCTGGCACTGTCGCGCTGAAGAAGAGGATGCTTCACGCGTGCGCGAACTCTTCGAATTCGTGCTTTCAGTTTCTGAAGCTCTCCCAGTACACCGATATAGTTACGTTACCCGCCGCCGGCGCCTTCTAATGGCTGAGGATTGCAACTTGCGTCAGTGAAGCACGAAAGACGACCGAGTTATATCCACGACGTGTAATACCTAAACCGATTGTGAGGACAGAATAAAAAATTCGAACGCATTACTTTTCAGCATGCTCTCATATTATCGTGTTTACCTGTTTACCAATAACAAAAGTTATACTGATTTTTAACTGCTTAACTTCCTAATAACATTTTTTTTAATTCCTTATTTTCTCTTAAATTTATTACGCAAAATGATTATATTACTCTACTGGCCATTAAAATTGCTACACAACGAAGATGACGTGCTACAGACGCAAAATTTAACCGACAGGAAGAAGATGCTGTGATATGCAAATGATTAGTTTTTCAGAGCATTCACACAAGTTTGGCGCCGCTGGCGACACCTACAACGTGCTGACATGTGGAAAGTTTCCAACCGATTTCTCATGCACAAACAGCATTTGACCGGCGTTGCCTGGTGAAACGTTGTTGTGATGCCTCGTGTAAGGAGGAGAAATGCGTACCATCACGTTTCCGACTTTGATAAAGGTCGGATATTAGCCTATCGCGATTGCGGTTTATCGTATCGCGACATTGCTGCTCGCGTTGGTCGAGATCCAATTACTGTTAGCAGAATATGGAATCGGTGGGTTCAGGAGGGTAATACGGAACGCCGTGCTGGATCCCAACAGCCTCGTATCACTAGCAGTCGAGATGGCAGGTATCCTATCCGCACGGCTGTAACGGATCGTGCAGCCACGTCTCGATCCCTGAGTCAACAGATGGGGACGTTTGCAAGACAACAACCATCCGCACGAACAGTCCGACGACGTTTGCAGCAGCATGGACTATCAGCTCGGAGACCATGGCTGCCGTTACCCTTGACACTGTATCAGAGACAGGAGCGCCTGCGATGGTGTACTCAACGACGAACCTGGGTGCACGAATGGCAAAACATCATTTTTCCGGATGAGCCCAGGTTCTGTTTACAGCATCACGATGGTCGCATCCGTGTTTGGCGACATCGCAGTAAACGGACATTGGAAGCGTGAATTCGTAATCGCCATACTGGCGTATCACCCGGCGTGATGGTATGGGGTGCCGTTGGTTACACGTCTCGGTCACCTCTTGTTCGCATTGACGGCACTTTGAACAGTGGACGTTACATTTCAGATGTGTTACGACCCGTGGCTCTACCCTTCATTCGATCCCTGCGAAACCTTACATTTCAGCAGGATAATGCGCGACCGCACGTTGCAGGTCCTGTACGGGCCTTTCTGAATACAGGAAATGTTCGACTGCTGCCCTGGCCAGCACATTCTCCAGATCTCTCACCAATTGAAAACGTCTGTTCAATGGGTCAATGGTGGCCGAGCAACTGGCTCGTCACAATACACCAGTCGCTACTCTTGATGAAATGTGGTATCGTGTGCCGGCCGAAGTGGCCGTGCGGTTAAAGGCGCTGCAGTCCGGAACCGCAAGACCGCTACGGTCGCAGGTTCCAATCCTGCCTCGGGCATGGATGTTTGTGATGTCCTTAGGTTAGTTGGGTTTAACTAGTTCTAAGTTCTAGGGGACTAATGACCTCAGCAGTTGAGTCCCATAGTGCTCAGAGCCATTTGAACCATTTGTGGTATCGTGTTGAAGCTGCATAGGCAGCTGTACCTGTACACGCCATCCAAGCTCTATCAGACTCAATGCTCAGGCGTATCAAGGCCGTTATTACGGCCAGAGGTGGTTGTTCTGGGTACTGATTTCTCAGGATCTATGCACCCAAATTCCGTGAAAATGTAGTCACATGTCAGTTCTAGTATAATATATTTGTCCAATGAATACCTGTTTATCATCTGCATTTCTTCTTGGCGTAGCAATTTTAATGGCCAGTAGTGTATATCACGTCAACGTAATTTAAGAAGCACTGCTATGGAACCATACTAATAGGAAACGTAATAAAAATGAAACAAATGTAATCTAATATTTAAAAAAGAGAAAATCACGCTCTGGAATTGTGCGCTCTCCTTCCTTCAGGGTGGAGAACTGAAATGCCCTAAAAATAAAAATAAAACAAAAATGTGGTTCAAAGCTAGGCATCAGGGTCAACCAATGGCCATACCTCCACGCTCCACGGCCGTTTATTTAGATGGCGCAGCCCTTACTCATGACTTCCTACCCTAAGAGAAAGTGCACACCACTATGCGTCAGATGGGGGCCTTCCCTATAGCGAAGCTCAGTAGAAGTCTCTACGCTACGGAGACACCTGTACCGAGGCAACGTGAGGACCTCGCTATGTATGCCACATCTACCAATCAACGTAACATGGAGATAAAGAAAAACAGCGGTGAAGTATAAAACAACGAAACGAGATGGTCGATACACAAAGTAAAACACTTGGATAACCTCTTTCGCTTGAGAGACTTGGCAAAGGAACAAAAACTGAGCGAATTTGCGGGAGACAGGATGCGCCGTAAAACAAGGAAAGTGAAACATATTTCTACCGCCCTCCACGAGGACAGTAACAGTTGCTGGCGCGGCGCCATAATCTTTACGGCAAGGGCTCTGCGCCCCGCTAGGAGTTAAGCTCCCTAATGTGGTCTCCCAACCGGCGAGGGAGGGAAAAAAAGGAAGGTGCCGTTTCCAC
Organism: Schistocerca serialis cubense; assembly: GCF_023864345.2. Lineage (NCBI taxonomy): Eukaryota > Metazoa > Arthropoda > Insecta > Orthoptera > Acrididae > Schistocerca > Schistocerca serialis. Next base: position 372,288,781 of record NC_064643.1, on the reverse strand, counting down.
CCGAGCGGGCGAGTTTTGCCAAGTTCTCCACGGGGGCTTATGGTAGAAGTGCGAACCACAATGTGAGCCAGCCCCGCTAAAATGGAGGATTACATCACGCTGTTGCTTGAGTAGCAAGTGCTCTCTCAGGGCTGCTTAGCAACGCGTACCTCCAACATAAAATGTCTACCTCCATGGTAACAGCTTATTCCGGGATCTAAATGGAATGTAAATGTTATGTGCTTGAATACGGATACACGAAGAGCCTTTCGGGTCAGATCTTGAAATGACGTGAACGAATGAAAAGAATAAGAAAAGATTACTATTTAAGTTCCCTTAGACGATGTCATTAGAGGCAAAGTTCGGGCTCAGATTGAGAAGGAAATCGCCCGCGTCCTGTTTATAGAACGACCTCAGCACTGACCATCAATATTATCTGCAGAAAACAGTGTGTTACCTGGAAATTTGGCCGAATCTGTAATAGAGGATAGGCACTCTTGCTTGCTGTTATTACTGTTTTCTACTTCACTCTATTTCGTACTGGTTCCTTTCCTTGTGATAAGTGTACTTCATTCTTTCGGTTAGGACCTTTACTAAACACGTCAATATAAAGACAATTTCAATTTCGATAACGAACAACATTTAAGCGATTTTTACCTCCGTGGTGACTTCTGCTTTCTCGGAAGTGTGAGGCACAGGTTACGGCGCCTATATTGCGGCACACGGGTAGCCATTCACGTGGATGATGGCGCGCCCAGACCCAACCACTGACCTGGTGAATCGTGATTGATCCCACCAGGCGACACATTTGCATATATTCACGGTCTAATCTAGCTGATCCCATGCCACCTGCAATCTATCCAACGATGTCCATGGGGACACGTACGGCCGTCTGCTGCGGAACCCCATTCTTGTGCCGCATGGTCTCGGGCGTCTTGTCACGGTTCGCGCGGCTCCCCCCGTTGAAGGTTCGAGTCCTTCCTCGGGCATGCGTGTGTGAGTTGTCCTTAGAGTAAGTTATATTAAGTAGTGTGTAAGCGTACCACAAATTTCCAATTTTTTCCCCTTTCTTGTTCAACAATTTGCGCTGAATAGTGTGCTCCGAAACATCTGCATGTGCAGCGGCACTTTACTTGGTTGTCAGATCCGCCACAGGTTTCCGCCTACCCTGCTTTACAGAGCGAACAACCCTCCGACCTCCACGTTCAGTGATGCACGAGCTTCCAGCACCACGTCGCCGATTAGCTTCGGCGTTTCTGAAATGCTCGTTCCCAGGTGCCAGACAACACCAATCTGTCTTTTCCAATTTCATTATGACAGACAGCCAACGTTGCAAAATATTCTTGTTTATTACTTGGCGATGACTAGATTGGGGGTTTTATTCACAAACCATTCTTGAATCATGCATCCAATCAGAATAAATACGAGGGGTGTACAGAAAGTAAGTTCCGATCGGTCGCGAAATGGAAACGACTACGAAAATCCGATAAAGCTTTGCACAGATGTGTTGGGTAGTGTCTCTAGTATAACTCTAGATAGCAACACGTCGCTCTTCTCATTTATGAGCTCACAGTGAGCCCTTAAAGATGTCTAGAAAATAGTGTCTCCCGCCAAGTACGAGTGCCGGGTGAGAAATTTCGCCTGAAGCTATGCAGCCAACAATACATAACTGTGGTGCGGTTTCTTCTTCAAGACAATTCTCAGCCGCATTCTGCACGGGCAATGAAGATGCTACCGCATCGTTTTCAATTGGAAATGTTTCATTACCCACAATACAGCCCGTAATTGAGTTTCATCTCTGCTCACATGAACCGCTGGCTATGAAGACAACATTCTGGCACAGACAACGAGCTGTAGGCCAGCGTAGAGAATTGGCGGATAGCACTGGCAGATGCCTTCTATGATGAGGGTATTGGAAAGTTGGTACAACGCTACGACAAATGTCTAAGTCAGAACAGTGACTACGTAGAGAAATAGCTGAAAGGTGTAGCTAACTGTTACAAATAAAATATTTCTGAGTTTCACTGTGGTTTCCTTTTCGCAATCAATCGGAACTTACTTTCTGAACAGCCCTCGTATTACTCCACATAGCAAAAAATCGTGACAATCGTTACCCGAAAAAGTATAAAGCAAGTGAAGTTTCTGTTAGTATCCGGTTTCATAATCACTTGCTTTACATTCCTTTCGATAACGGTTGTCCTGATTTTTTGCTATATGGAGTAATATTTCTTCTGACTGGATGGTTGAATTAAGAATGGGTTGTGACTAAAAACCCGTAATTAGTCATCATTTAGTAAGAAACAGGAGCTATTTTGCAACTTTAGGTGACTACCACATTGAAATCGTATCACAAGTTGCTAATCTTCTGCATCCCAGTATGCTGGAAATCCGTAAATCTGCTCTTTGTCGGAGTCGCGAATGTCAGTAGATTTCCCGAAATGGGGTCCGTATCGTCCCCACTCCGCTTACATTCTTTCCTTACCACTTCACGTGAGGGGGCGACATTCAATCTCGCGATGGGGAGTAGTTATAATGTTTTGGCTCATCAGCATCTCGTTGAAAGCATGCTGATGGTGGAGGTAGCAGAATTTCCACTACTAACAAAAACGGGTCCTTCTTCCGCAAATATAAGCGTGTAACACGAAGGAAGATAAGGATTTAATGTTCCAGACCACAAGGAATCTGATACGAAATGCATAGATTTTATTGAGCTGGTGAAATCATTCTTTCCCAGACAACGACCGTGATGAATGTATTTTTATCACATTCAAAAATGCTATTTTCGAAAGAGTACGCTCTTTATTCGTGAAGAAATGAATATCGCTTTACCTCGTCCCCTTTGAGGCTGTTATGCATTACAGCTCTTTACTCAGGCGTTTGCATATCCGCGTGAGGGGTGTCCGTGAATGACTGCAATTTACATTTAGATCGAAAAGAAGCCTCCTCTCCGCGGCTCCCGTTACCACAATGAACAAATTATTCACTATTTCCCGTTCAGAACGAGGTACAACAGCGGTACTGGGCTTCTCCCCCTTTGTTTAGCTGCGGGGGCGAGTAAGACGGCACTAGAGGCGGAAGGGTGGGGGTGGGGGCGGTGCGAGCCACAGGCGGCTGTCGGCGTGGGTGTTCCTACAAAGGGTCGGGTCGGCGTTACCGAGGAGAGGTCCCGGGGTAGACGTAATGGGTCGGCCTGTGGCTCGCTCCGTCCTCCGGAGCGACTGTAATTACGCCTGTCAAAGCTTCTCCCCTGCATTACCGCGTTCGCCTAGATAAGCTAAGTGGACCAGGCAGGGCAGCCCGTCTTGTCAAACTGACAAGCAGCCGGTATCTGTTGGAGCTAAGCTGGGGGAGTGAGAACGATCAAGAGGGGAAAAGGAAAACTGTCAGTATGGACGTCTTTGTCGGGGAGCATCCTCCTTGAAGAAAAAAGGCAGAGTACAAAGCTTGGAACTGTTTTACTAAAGAGAAGGATTACTTTTATCGAAATGGGGAAAGCTTGCTATTACAGTAGAGAAATGACATAAAGGACATATTTACACTGCCGGAAAAAAATATGCACACTTGGGAAGACGACGTCGATTTTACGAGGCGTGTTTTTTTAAGTACCGTTTTGAAATTAAAAAAAGACGTGCTAAGATGCACACTTGGGAAGACGACGTCGATTTTACGAGGCGTGTTTTTTTAAGTACCGTTTTGAAATTAAAAAAAGACGTGCTAAGATATCTCAAAAATTTTAATTTTTGCATGAAAGCCTGTACGTTAATCTACTTTTCTACATAATTTCAGTCAATACTGAGGCACTTGTCGTAACGTTGTACCAGTTTTTGAATATCCTCCTCATAGAAGTCTGCCGCCTGACTTGTTAACCACTGCATCACCACTGTTTTGACTTCGTCATCGTCTTGAAGACGCTGGCCGCACAGGTGTTTCTTCAACTGCAGGAACAGATGGTAGTCAGGGCGCAAGATCGGGACTGTACGGAGGATGATCTGGAGTTTTCCATCGAAAAGATGTGATGAGATCTTTGGTCTGATTCGCCACATGCGGACGGGCATTGTCTTGAAGCAAAACGATGCCCTTGCTCAACTTCCAAGGACTGTTGCTTTGATTCTGGTGTGACGTAGGCCACCCATGTTTCATCGCCCGTAACAATTTGGCTTAAGAAATCATCACCGTCGTTGTGGTACCACTCAAGGAAAGTCAATGCACTGTCTAAACGTTTGGTTTTGTGCACATCCGTCAAAATTTTCGGTACCCAACGTGCGCACAATTTTCGGTAATTCAAGTGCTCGGTCACTATGCCATACAAAACACTAGGAGAAACATTAGGAAAGTCATCCCGCAAGGAGGAAATCGTAAAGCGTCTGTTTTCTCTCACCTTATTGTCCACTTCCTGCACCAAACTTTTATTAACGACCGAAGGACGCCCACTCCGTTGTTCATCATGCACATTTGTGCGGCCATCTTTAAATGCTCTCACCCACTTTCTTACCATTCCATCACTCATAATTTTTTCTCCGTAAACTGCACAGATCTCACGATGAATATCGATCGCTTTTAGACCTTTAGCACTAAGAAATCTTATAACAGTCTGTACTTCACAGTCGGTGGGACTCACGATTATCGGAGGCATCTTGAACACTCAGTACACAACGTAAACAAGGAAGAATCAGACTGTAATGGCGTCAGTACGTAAATTTAGGTACAGGCTTTCATGTAAAAATAAAATTATTGGGATATCTTAGAACGTATTTTTTTAATTTCAAAACGGTACTTACTTAAAAAACACGCCTCGTAGTCCGATGGCAGCATATGCCATCCGGAGGAAAATAGATGTACTGATAATGGTTTCAACGTCGTCCACCGACAGATAGCGTAGTGGCATAGCTAGCAGAGCGCCATCTGTGTCTACCCTTTAACAGTGAATGCTGACAATCACGAGTCTCAATGTAGTGCAAACGTGTGAAGCAAGCAGACCAGCTCGCCACGGAAACGCGCTCCTGCTTTCTGCAGCCAACTGAGCGAGTTACAAAGGGGTCATATTGTGGCCCTGCTAGTGGGGGCATGATCCTTTGGCAGAATTTCCACACAAGTTGGACGTGCTGCGTCCGTCGCGCAACGATGCTGGTAGTGGTCACGTGGACATTCTCAAACCCGTAGACGAGGTTCTGGACGTGCACGCAAAACAGACGCCGGCCAGGATCGTCGTTAAGTGACGGTCGTTTAGGACTACGACGTAGACCTGGTGAGCGCTGTCACGTGGAGTGTATTCGTCCAAGACACACTGGCCGTACCCCAGGCCTTATGGTCCGGGATGCAATAAGATACAACTCTCGTACACCTTAGGTGTTTCTGGAGGGGCCAGTAACCAGCGCTCGGTACGCGCAGAATGTCGTTCGACTTGTTCTTTTGCCGTTCTTGCAACTGGAAGGTGATGTGTTGTTCCAACAGGATAACGCTCGACCACACATTGCCCGTGAAATTCAACGTGCTCTTCAAGAGGTGCAATAACTTCCCTGGTCAGGACGACCTCCAGACTTGTCTCCAATCGAACACATGTGGGTTATGATGGGACGAGAAGTGGCTCGTCAACAACAACTCTTACAGAACTACGTGATGAGGTCGAGTAGGCGAGGCTTAACGTATCCCAGGACAGTATTCGCCACCTGTACGATCGACTGGATGCCACAATCAGCGTCTGCAATGCCGCCCGTAGAGGCTACACCACGCACTACTGCGGTCGTTTGAGCGTAGGTCGATAACTGCTACCTCGGAACCGCTTGTGCTATTGATCCGTAAATGTAAACATTTCATGTACTCCGTAAGGGCAGTTGCAACAATAAATCTTGAGCGAACTGGAAAATCTCTAAGGGATGTACTTATTTTTTTCCGGCATTGTATATACACTATGAGCTTGCTTTCTGATGTGTCAAACATAGCTGCCATAACACCAACTTAAATACACAAACGTAGGTATTTATGTTATAAATTTGTTTTCGCATATGTGCCGCCTTAGGTGAAAACAATGTCTTTTTCTAAAACTTCCTGGCAGATTAAAACTGTGTGCCGTACCGAGACTCAAACTCAGGACCTTTGCCTTTCGCGAGCTACCCAAGCACGACTCACGCCCCGCCCTCACAGCTTTACTTCTGCCAGTGCCTCGTCTCCTACCTTCCAGACTTTACAGAAGCTCTCCTGGGAACCTTGCAGAACTAGCAATCCTGAAAGATAAGATATTGCGGAGACATGGCTTAGCCACAGCCTGGGGGATGTTTCCAGAATGAGATTCATTCTTCAATGTCTTTTTATTCTTTTCTACCCAGACATGCTTTGCTGAAATTAAAGCATCATAAGTGTCTTTTCATTATTTTATTTAATACATGCCGTGATTTTTTGTGGCTTTCTATATTTTGCGTTATAGCAGTTTGTTGTGTTTTTTATGTTTCCCCATTACGCTTAGTGTGAAAACTTTTAAACGTGCACTAGGTCATTGGTTAAAAGGTATTAAAAAAAGCACCCTGCGTAATTTTTTAAACGGTTTCCTAAGAATCTATGAGCGATTTCCTTTTCGCAGAACGACATTTTTCCGGTTCTAGAAGATCCTCTTTCAATTTTCTCTCTTCCTTTCTGTTTTTCTTCTCCTTATTGCTCTGTTTCTACTCGACAACGTTCTCACCGGTGGTGAGGAGATGACTTCGCAATTTTGTGTCCACTTCCTCCTGCCAAGCGACAACACTTCTCGGCGAGTGCATGTCAGATATGGGCGTGCTTTTTTTCACATCTGTGGCACTGAATTCCAGCACTCTCGGACGAGCCACTGGCCGGGTTTCCGTCGCTGCCCCACTGTCTCCAGTCGTGTTAATGAGCTCGATGATATGAACTGTAGTTTCGTCTCTTGTTACACAAGGAGGAAAATCCTCCGTCGAACACACATCGGAAGTGTATGGGCGCATTCCTATTACGTAAAATGCTTTTTATCTGTTTCTGTCCTGCAGTGGGGGTTTCCAAATAAACCGTCGCAATGCGGAGTACCCAAGCCTGAAAGTTCACAAGCTGACAAAATGTAACGTTAGATCTCATCACATTACAGACATACAGCTCAGCTGCTACCGCGTGGACAACGGCGCAACACCATGTGCACATCGTAGCATATGCAATCATTGTTTGATCCTCACAAAAACGGTCTCTTATTTGAATACCATGAGAAAATTGAAGATACAACAGCAAACGGCTGATGGTTATATCGGTTAATTACAGGATCAACAGATCAACTGGACGACTTTTTTTAACGAGATGATGTGAAAAAGTTTACAGAATATGTATACGTGATTAGTTTCAGTGGATGACCACATGCTGGCCACTTGCATGTTCCTAAATAGTACAATGACCTAAATTCAACACAAAAGAACATATTTTTCAGTCCTGATTATGGAACAGGACGAGTTCAGAAGATTTTATTTTAGATTAATTTCAGACTTGCTTCAGTACCCATAACATAGTTTATATTATCGGTATTGAGAAAACGACGGAAAACTTTCATTAGTGCATTCAGAGCTCCTTTCAGACCCACTAATAGATTTAAAAATGAGCAATAAAGATATTTTTTCCTTCTAATGTCGTATATGTGGACGAAGGTATTCTTCTCAAATCGTAATACATTATTTATAACGAATTTCATCAGCGAAACTACGTTTTGCAAGACGCAGTTAAATATGCAACTCCTTGAAGAGCAATCTAGAAGATGACTACGGTCAAACACCATAGATTTTTCTTAATGCTCACTTTTCTGGATCAATACTTCCTTTCTAAGTGGTGAGATACTTCAGAAAAGAATTCCATTTTGAAGTGGAAATATGCAGAATATGTCAAGAGATTATCCGCTTGCGTATCTGTAATCACTAATACACGTTTGTACAGTGGCGGTCGGCTCTATGGTAAGCTAGTTCGAACCATGGTGGTGGGAAAATTTTTGCTCTCGGTATTTAGACGGCAAGAGGAGAACGGGTGCGAAGCATGAAGTTGCTGATCATCATTCTGCGCGCCTTGTCCTACTTTAAATTCCAAACCTCTGCGCATTATCTCACGAAGTTAGGCCATGCAACACTGATAATGGTGACCTGTGCTATTCGAGGGGAGTAGCTATGTGACAGTCCCGGGTTTCAACCTGTCCCTCCTCTTCATCCAAACAAAACAACGTCATAAAGCACTCATCACAGTAGTCCATGCAATACAGATACACATCTGACACTTACTAACAGGTCAGAAGAAGAAAACGGCAAACCAGCTCCACTAGAACCTGCCTAGAACAGCCAATCAGGCCGTTGCGCGCGCAAATTCAAGCGACCGCCAGAAACCGTTAGTGTCAAAAACGTTCTCATAGCGTAGATGGTAGCTCCCGAAACAGGTTAGTTTCTGGCCCGGGTTCGATCCTTACTGCCGGCACTTGTCCAATTTTTGCATCGCTCCCCTGTTCGGTTTCGGGAAACAAAACTAAGAACATATTTGGCGACACCGTCTCCGACGGGCCACTAGAATTTGCACGCACAACGGTGTGCTTGTAACTTCAATGCTAATTAAATCGAAAACGGCGCAACATACAAAATTTTTGTTTCCACATTTATTTCTCAGCACGACCTTCCTTGCAACACACATCCTTTTCTGACTGTTTCCGACCATTTTATATATATTATCTGTATGTATAATTTTAAGACTAATTCGTTTGTTTCCAGGTCAGGAAGAGAGAAAGTAGCTTTATTTAATTGTTCTTCCAGTTCAAGTTCTCATCAATATGGGTGCACATAAATTTGGAATATTCTACTTTGTTTACTGACACCTGTTCCCGTGCTGTCTAAGTCGTCAGTGTAACTCCATTTGTTGCACAGAACTGATTGTAGTGTGTTTTCGCAAAGTTAGGGAGAGTTCATTTTCAGTGAACTAGTTAGTTGGTCTTTCAAAAACAACATTAACAATTTCTTCTGCGGCTTTCTCTCTAAACCACTAGTACCGTTTGCGAAAGTACCAATATTACTTGACGAATGTTACGCTGAAGCTCATTCACACAATAAAGAACAGCTGTGGACCCAAAATTGAACCCTGTGGGACTCACTTCATTTCATGATATATCCATGGTCAGTGCGCACTAGTACAACAGCTAGCGTATGTCAGTTTCACACCATATGCAGCAAACACAGACAGACTTCAATGTGTGTACTCTTTGAATATGGTTCCCGTGACGGTACTTCTTTTTGTAGTTGGGTTGTAACTATAGCAATAACGAAATAATGACTGACCCAATTACAGTAAATATGTCCGGGAGGTTCTAGGCGCTATAGTCTGGAACCGCGCGACCGCTACGCTCACAGGTTCGAATTCTGCCTCGGGCATGGATGTGTGAAATGTCCTTAGGTTAGTTAGGTTTAAGCAGTTCCAAGTTCTAGGGGACTTATGACCTCAGCATTTAAGTCCCTTAGTGCTCAGAGCCATTTGAACGATTCTTACTTAGAAACGGACAGGGTCTCAAGTTTAAATTTATGTCAAATACTAGGCTCTACGGTCCTTTGGTGGTGTAAAAATTTAAGATTCCAAGTCAAATCAATCGAAAGATACGGCCATTTTGGTCACATTTTTTGACACTCTCAAATTCACTCATCAGAACCTAGAGATGAGCTTTATAAACACATAATTAGTCTGTGCGGAAGTCTCAGATCGCGCGTCCTATTTGCACTAGTCCGCTTTTTTTTCTTTTTATTTTATCTAAAGTTTCCGTACTATACTGTTACCCTTACTGTTATCCTGATTACGTCCACGTATGAGTAACGAGCGATAGTCTAGTGGACCGAGCCTATAAGTTGTAGACGAAGCGCGCAACGCCTTGGAAGTTTAGAGCCGCGGTACTCACGAGGTGCCTGCCGTCGCGGTGCGGCGCCCCCCTGCGGATCTGCTGCTGCAGCTCGGCGACTAGTGCGCGGCGGCGCCGCTGGAGGTCGTCGTCGGGCGGCAGCGACGCCGGGCCAGAGTCCGGCGGCGGCAGCGGCGTCTCCGCGGCCTGGCGCGACACCACGCCGCCGATGGCGAACGCGCGCGGCGGGGGCGGGTGCTCTGCAAAACAACGGAGCCTCTGCGTCACCGGCCGCGTCACGTCCACGTTACACTGTGGGGGCGTCAGCAACTTCGAGGGAACTCTGGCCATCGATGCAAATGGTTGCGACGAGGAGATTTGTACCAACTTCTAGAGGGTGCGGACCAATTATCAAAAGACCCAACCAAAAACACATACAGTACGCTTCAAATATGTAAAGAGATGGGAGTGGGTAACTGAAACGAATGATTTGGAGTTACGAATCAGGCTGCATCCTGTGGCAATCCGATGGAAAGGTTTGGGTTAGGCGAATGCCTGAGGAACTTTTACCAGCCATCGTGTGTAGTGTCAACAGCGAAGTTTGGATCAGGTGGTGGAGCTGTGTTTCGTGGTTGGGGTGTGGCTCTCTCATTGCGCTTAAGAATACGTTAACTGCGAAAGGATATGGAAGCATTTTGCGGCACTGAGTACCGCGCACAGTAGAGTAACAGTTCGGAGACGATGACTTATCAGTATCGCAATGCACCTTGTCATAAGGCAGGACGTGTGAAGCTGGTTTGTGGACAATAATATTCATGAAATGACTGGCCCGCCTAGAGTACCGGCCAGAGCCCAATGAAACACGTTTGGGAAGAGCTGGAACGTCTACTTCGCTCCAGACTCCTGTATCCAACATCATTAACTTCTGTGGTTTTAGCTCTTGAAGAAAAATGGGCTGCCGTTCCCACATAGAAATCCAGACAACTCATTAAAAATTCTTCCAACAGTGTTCAAGACGTCACAAAGGCGAAGGGTGAACACACCCCACATTAATGTCCTCTAATAGGTGTATAGATCTTGTAGATCAGATGGTGAATTTGTTTGTTTCTTTTTACGCTAATTTTGGGTTCTTCATTTCGTATCGATGATTTGGCATGGACTTTTGCTGACAAGGGAACCTCCCCATCGCACCCCCCTCAGATTTAGTTATAAGTTGGCACAGTGGATAGGCCTTGAAAAACTGAACACAGATCAATCGAGAAAACAGGAAGAAGTTGTGTGGAACTACGAAAAAAATAAGCAAAATATACAAACTGAGTAGTCCATGCGCAAGACAGGCAACATTAAGGAGAATGTGAGCCCAGAAATGCCTTGGTCCCGTGGTTAGCGTGAGCAACTGCGGAATGAGAGATCCTTGGTTCAAGTCTTTCTTCGAGTGAAAATTTTATTTTCGCATAGTTATGATCTGTCCGTTCGTTCATTGACGTCTCTGTTCACTGTAATAAGTTTAGTGTCTGTGTTTTGCGACCGCACCGCAAAACTGTGCGATTAGTAGACGAAAGGACGTGCCTCTCCAATGGGAACCGAAAACATTTGATCGCAAGGTCATAGGTCAACCGATTCCTCCACAGGAAAACACGTCTGATATATTCTATACGACGTTGGTGACGGCATGTGCGTCACATGAGAGGAATATGTTGTCTACCCACCTACCTTGTACACTTGGCGAATGGGTAAAAAGATTCTTCTACCTTGCCCGATTTAGGTTTTCTTATGGATGTGGTAATCACTCCCAAAATAGTGATGAAAACATAAGAGTTTGTCACATAAACTGCAACAAATGAATGGAACGGTTTCACAGTCGCACAGTTTTCCCTGTGCTCTGTCAAAACATATGTTTTTAACGTTTTTGCGCTGTAGTCGACTGACGTCGTGTGTTTCGATGTTTGTTTCGGTGTAGCGTCCCCATACTACGGCGCAGTTACCTCGCATCGGACAAACAGATAATAATTGTCCGAAAATAAAAAATTAAACTCGAGGGAAGACTTGAACCAAGGACCTCTCGTTCCGCAGTTGCTCACGCTAACCACGGGACCACGGCGCTCCTGAGCTCACACTATCCTTGTTGTTGCCTATCTTGCGCATGGACTACTCAGTTTGCATATTTTGCTTATTTTTTTCATAGTTCCATACAACTTCTTCCTGTTTTCTCGATTGATCTGTGTTCCGTTTTTCAAGGCCTATTCACTGTGCCAACTTATAACTAAATCTGAGGGGCGGGGGGGGGGGGGGGGGGCGATGGAGAGGTTCCCTTGTGAGTATCCATGTTTCGATGTTTGACCATCGTAGTAGAGACTGACCTGCGAAGCCGCTGTCGGTGTCCGAGGCGGCGCGCGCGGCGGCGTCGTAGGCGTCGGCGGCGAGCGACCAGCGGCGGCCGTGGGGCGGCTGCGAGGCCGGGGGCCGCTCGATGCTGTGGTAGCCGTGGTCGGCGGCGCCGGAGGCCGAGCAGGAAGAGGCGGTGCCGGTGCTGTCGCTGTCGGTGCCCGTGCTGGTGCCTCGGCCCGACGACCGCCGGCTGCAGCCGCCCAGCGTGGGCGGCAGCGACGTCGGCTCCTCCACCAGCGGCGACGGCACGTAGAACGTCGTCGACACCGACGTCGCCGGCGGCGGCGGCAGCGGCGCCGTCACGGCCTGGCGGGGCACAGGCAGTCTTGGTATTAGAACAATGCCACCGGAGGCCGTCAGCTCAAGAAGACTCGGGATGAAAAGTGGTCCGCCTATTGCCATAATGTTTACTGCATTTCAAGTGCCGTTCTAGTGGAGGGATTGAATGGTGTGTACAACAAACGGGCAGCCGAGAATGCAGTCATGGTCCAACAGGGGGAATTTGCTTGGGCTGGGGTTGGTTGGGTTGTTTGGGGGAAGAGACCAAACAGCGAGGTCATCGGTCTCATCGGATTAGGGAAGGATGGGGAAGGCAGTCGGCCGTGCCCTTTCAAAGAAACCATCCCAGCATTTGCCTGGAGCGATTTAGCGAAATCACGGAAAACCTTTATCAGGATGGCCAGACGCGGGATTGAACCGCCGTCCTCCCGAATGCGAGTCCACTGTGCTAGCCACTGCGCCACCTCTCTCGGAGGGAATTTCCTTCTTTTAACATTTTAAAATAGGAGGTGTGGTCAAAAAGTAACGGGAATTTTTTAATTTCGCGGGCTTTACACATCCGATTTTCAAAATTCTTTTATCTCATTTACACATGCTCCTTATGTATGTTTGCTCTTTCAGTTTATTGTTGACTGTCGAAATTGCTTTTTTAATTTTGTTGGAGCGAAAGGTTTTAGGTTATATTCAGCTTCGTAAAGGTCCAAATGAAGTAGGATTTGTAGGGATTCCACAGCCTATTCCTATTATATCGAATTATTTATTATTTTTCTCCTGTTTTTAATTTAATAATTTCTTTGGGTGTTTGAGTAATTTTTCCTTACTTAACTTACATGTGTTCTTTCTCTTATCTTTTTTTATGTTGTACTACTTTAGATGTTTATACTGTTATAATTGCTGGTTGGTCTTCTAATTCAAATTATTCTTTGTTAGGTTCCCTGCGTTCTGTTGCTCAAACAATTTCTTATGACGTTAGATTGGCTTTGATTTTATTATCTTTAATTATTTTGATTGGTAGTTTTAACATCTTTGATTTTATAAATTACCACCTTTATTGCTGATTTATCATTATTTCTTTCCGTTTAGCTTTGGCTTGTTTTGCTTCTTGTTTGGCTGAAACTAATCGGACCCTTTTGATTTTGCTAACGGTGAGTCCGAATTAGTTTCAGGGTTTAATATTGAATATAGTGCGGTTGGTTTTACTTTAATGTTTTTGGCTGAATATACTAGAATTGTTTTTATGAGGATATTGTTGGCTTTAAGTTTTTTAGGCAGTGACTCATCCGTTTATATTTTTATTAAGTTGCTATTATATCTTTTGGGTTTATTGAGTTCGAAGTACTTTATCACGATTTCGTTATGGTAAGTTGATATACTTCGCTTGAAAGACTTTTTTACCTTCATCTTTGAATTTTTTTATTTTCTTTGTTCGTTTAAAGATTTTATTTATTTCATTTATTTAGTGAAATTTTTTGAGAAAAGTTAATAGAAGAGTTAAATTTATACGTCATCAGAAGATCAAAACAAACTGCAAAGCGATTTAGAAAAGGTATCTGAATGGTGCAAAAATTGGCAATTGACCCTAAATAACGAAAAGTCTGGGGTCATCCACACGAGTGCTAAAAGAAATCCGTTAAACTTCAATTACAAGATAAATCAGTCAAATCTAAACGCTGTAAATTCAAGTATATAGCTAAGAATTACAATTTCGAACAGCTTAAATTGGAAGGAACTCGCAGAAAATGTTGTGGGGAAGGCTAACCAAAGGTTGCGTTTTATTGGCAGGACACTTAGAAAAAGTACCAGATCTACAAAAGAGACTGCCTACACTATACTTGTCCGTCCTCTTTTAGAATACTGCTGCGGGGTTTGGGATACTTACCAGATAGGATTGACTGATTACATCGAGGAAGTTCAGAGAAGAGCAGCACGTTTTGTATTACCGCGAAATAGGGGAGAGAGTGTCACTGAAATGAAACAGGATTTGGGGTGACATCTTTAAAACAAAGGCGCTTTTCGTTGCGGTGGAATTCATCACGAATTTCGATCACCAACTTTCTCCTTCAAATGCAAAACATTTTGTTAACGCCGAACTACAAAGGGAGAAACGATCGTCGTAATAAAATAACGGAAATCAGAGCTCGCACGGAAAGATGTAGGCGTTCGTTTTTTCTGCGAGATTGGAACAATAGAGAATTATTGTGAAGGTCGTCTGATGAGCCCTCTGCCAGGCACTTAAATGTGTTTTGCAGAGTATCCATGTAGATGTAGATGTACGTGTTTTCGAGTGCGAGCCGAAATTTTGCTTTCGTAAAAGACAGACCAAAGAATTTGCATTGAATTTTGCTTGAAAAATGGAATAAAGTGAAGCACCGCATTCTCGATGTTCACTGCGGCTTTTGAAAATCTACTACGAGTAATACAAGAGTTTACGAGTAGTATAAACCTTTCAAAGACGGTAGAGAAGACGTTGAAGACGATAACGACGACGCCTTAGCACATCACTTACTGACAACAATGAGGAAGAAGTAGTACAGAAAAATGGTTTTTTAAAATCGCCAAAACAGCGCAGAAGTTGCTTATGATGTCGGCATATCCTCTCGCTCACGCCGAGCAATTTTTCGGACGTTTTAGGCATGAAACATGTAACAGCAAAGTTAATTCCGAAATTGTTGAATTTCGACCGAAAACCACGTCGCATAGACATCGCTCATGAATTACTGAATGAAGTCGACAACGATCAAGAACTTCTAGGTGACGAAACATGGTTACAGAGTTGACTTCGAAACCAAGGCTCAGTCGTCCCAATGGAAATTGCCTGAGGAGCCAAGACCGACAAAAAAATTCGACAAGTTCGATCACATCTGAGACCACCAAAAATATTTCTTAAGTTCGATCACATCAGGAGGTTCGTCTCACTGTTTTCTGCGATTACAATCCAATAGGGCAGCGTGAGGTCCTGCCTTATGATTGTATGCTCAAAAATGAATACTAACTGGAAGCTATCTGCGTGAAGCAGCGCGATGAAAACGACCAAAAACAACAACTCGTGGAAATCGTATCACGATAATGCTCCCGCTCACGCTCAATATTTATTCGTGATTTTAGGGAAAAAAAACTAACTGTTGAGTTGCGTCAGCCACCGTATTCGCCGGATATCGTCTCCTGCGACTTCCATTCCCGAGGCTGAAGAGAACCATGAAAGGAAGTCGTTTTGCCAGCACTAATGAGATAAATACAGAATCGCTGAAGAAGCAGAACACCATAATGAAAAGTGAATTCCACAAGCGCTTCCAAGAATGAAAAAGTGCCGGCACAGGAGTGTTTTTTCTGAAGAGCATTCCTTTTGAAAGGGAGAAAGTAGTTGTTGATGAATAAATAAAGATTATTACAGAAAAAGAAAAATTTCTGTTATTTTTTGATCACACATCGTACGTTAACAGAGGAGTGGGATATTTGTGGGCAACGCTGTCACTTACGTGCAAGGGATGGAATTCCTGGCCACTGAAGGCGTATAACCGACGGCCGCTCGAGGATGCTGCTGCGATTACTACTACAGCGAGGCTAAAATCGTGGAGGTATAATAAGGGGCGATGACGTTCCAGTCTTACGCTGTACGTTGCTTTGACGTCACCGTCGCCAGACCGGGAGCCCCAAAATATTAGCATACTAAAGCTTACGACTGCTTCTTGTAGTTAACCTGAGTTGTAAGTACTCAGCCACTGTTTTCAACAGTAATTTTTATAGTGCTATATATGATCTAGTAATTGGGCTCGTTTCGAATAAACGGTACGAATATATGATGTGACAAGGCTGCTTTCGTACTCAAGCGCTTTCCAGAAACTAATATTCGAACTATGTCCTCTTCCTGAAGGTACTGAAAACATATTTTGCTGTTTGGTCGGTTACAAGTCACTGCTTCTTACAGCGTCCATCCAGAGAGTTGGACTCAAGGAAAATCCAGAGTCAAGTAACAGAAATAAAACCACTACAGTGAAAGTAAACAGTCCAAACAAAATTCATGTAAGGCTCCTAAATGGAGCAACTAAAACCTGTGAAGGATGAAGCGTTGTCTTTCGTAGAATACAGAAGAACTGTAGCGTCATAAAGAAGATTGCTTCAGATTACAGAACAGGATCCCTCTTTCGCCTTCATGCGAGCGAGCACTTAACCCACAGCTCCCCAGCGGGCGCCTGGCCCTACCAGGTAGGTAAATACGCATGACGGCTAGCCATGTCACAATGGTGACTCAACGAAACTTATCGGCCCTGCGCTCTCTGTGACTTCGCTATCTATGTGCAAGTGGGCACAGCCGACTGCGTCAAAGGGACCGAGCACGTGGCTGTGTCATTAAGCGAGGTACTATCGGCAACTTCGGCCAAGCTATGCCAAGTTTATTCGTCTTCTCTCTGGCGCAACGCAGCCGAGTAAAGTACATGCGGATTGGCCATACGCCTGCAGTCTAGTTTCACATCCCACTGACGACGAGGTCGAACTGGACGAAGCCCAAGTTCAGATTGGCCCTTTCAAAGGAACCATCTCAGTTTTCGACTTACGAGATTTAGAGAGATCACGGAAAACGAAATTGGATTGCCAGATGAGATTTGAACGACGTCTTCCAAAGTATGTCTCTTAGCAAGGCGCGATAGTTTTCACTTGAAGTTTCATGGTGCTCATGGAGAAAGATTGAGCCTGCGAATACGATTTCTCTGCTTTGACCTATGACACCATCAATTTGGCGGATATGCAACAGGTGTGAAATAGGAACTATAACAAGAATTACAGCTATTCTCGCCGACATCGCATTTATTGGGTCCACCAACTCATAACCAAACTGTTGCCTAATCTACATTTTGAATCAGTTAGTCATAACTACTGAGATTTTGTCTTCAAATTCATTGTATAATCCAATTCACAATCGAACAGAGACTTTGGGTTGCAGTACGCATCAGTCTCCCAACACAACGTACATCCTAGAAAATAATATACAAAGAAAACAAAAACTCTCAGTATTCTGTTCTGCCTCTCTCCCCGTATGTATGACGTCACTCGCTACATCATTACATCACGGTTCAATGGCGACGTCCGGTAGCGGCAGGCTCAAGCCAACCGCTCAGCATCCCGAGCAAGGTGGACACGCCAGGGGGGCGGAGTGGGAATGGAGATAATTCCCAGAATGAATTTTCACTCTGCAACTAGAAGAGATGGGGGCTTGAACCTGGGGCCTCTGCCTTCACGAGCAAATGCTCTACCGTGTGGGCTACCCAGCCACGTCTCTCGATCAGAGCTCCGCCAGGAGGAAGTACAGCTGTTAAGTCTGGTCGAGACACGTGCGTGGGAAAAGCCCACGCGGTAGAGCTTTTGCTCGCGAAGGCAAGGGCTCCGAGTCCCAATATGGCGCACGGTCTTAATCTGCCAGCAAGTTTCGTGATTATTATCCTCTGTGGCAACACGCTTCGATGATGATCACAGAAACTGACTCCATGTTATGGCAAATGCTTGAGTAACGGTGAAACTATACAGGAAAGTATTTTGATGGGTCTGAAATTCATATAATGTAAAAATGCCATCTAAAAGCTCCCTTTGCGCTTACTACACGAACAAAGTATGTATCAAAACATAAACGCTACGGGGTCTGCCATTATCGTGCAACATTTCCAAAGAATATTACATCATATGTAACACCTTCAGCCTCGATAGAAATCTAAGCTCTTACGGGGACTGTTGTTGAGACAATCACTGCAGCACCATATTTTTATTCATTTCTTCTTTAATTCTCTCTTATACGCGTTACCTCTGCGAAAACGAGGTTTTTTTTTTCACTTTCTCTTTTCTACACGTCTGACAATATCCATTTGATACGCGAGCGATCGTAAGTTAAAAACTGAGTGTGCTTCTCTGATTCTATGAAGACTATACAATGCTGACCACACGCCATGTCGTCCTTTGTCCTTTGCCGGAAGGCGTCATTTGGATGTGGCCAGCACATCTCTGTCTTCAAGTTGGTGTCGGCTTTCCAACCTCTGGAGCCGAAACTTCCGGTCCGCGGAGCTCCTACGAGGCCGAGCGCACCCCGTTACTCTTTAATAAGAACCTTATTGTCAGTCTAGATTGCAGTTCTCCACTTTAGTTTTACATTTCTCCGGTACTTGTTTCGTCTCTGAATAACCATCATCAGGTATGTATATAATACGTCAATTTTGGTAGGGTCCGAATAAACCCAATGCACGGTATGACCAAAAAGTAACGGAATTTTTGTTTTTCTCAAAATACCTTCATTTTTTCATGAACATCAACTTTGTCCCCTTCAAAGCAATCCCCTTCAGATATAATACACTTGTGCCATCGCTTTTTCCAAAATTGGAGGCCCTTCTGGAACTCAACGTTTCGTTATGATGTCCAGCTCCTTCAGCGATTCTGCTTTTGTCTTAACAATGGTGGTAAAACGAGTCCTTTCGTGATTCTCTTCAGCCTCTGGAATAGAAAGAAGTCGCAGCGGGCCATGCCCGGGGAATACGGTGGCTGAGACGACATAAAGGTTTTCCTTTTTGCCAAAAATCAGAACAAGCATTGAGGTGTGAGAGGGGTCATTATCATGATAAAATTTCCAAGAGTGGTTTTCACACAGTTCTGGTAGTTTCCGACGGGTTGCTTCACGCAAACGGCACTTAACTTCCAGGTAGTATTTCTTATTGACCGTAAGACCATAAGCCAAGAACTCACGATGCGCTATCTCATTGTAATCAAAGAGAACGGTGTGAAGAACCATCACATGTGATCGAAATTGTCAAAGTTTTTTCGATATTGGCTCTTAAGGAGTTTCCATTGAGACGACTGGTACTTGGTTTCAATGTCATACCCTTATACACATGTTTCGTCACCTGCTGTAACCTTATTGAAAAGTTCTGGTTCGTTGTCGACATTATTCAGCAATTCCTGAGCGGCTCTTAACGCCACATAATTTTTAGACGAAATTCCACCGTTTCGGAACGAACTTTACTGTTATGCGTTTCATGCCCAAGACTCCCGAAGGAGGGAGCCAATCATAAGCAATCTCTCTGATGGTGATTCGGTGATTTTCCACACCCATTTTCTTTACTTCTTCCACAATGTCGTCAGTAATTGATGTGCTATGGCGTTCAGGGCGGCCGTTGTCTTCGTCTTCTCGACCGTCTTTGAAACATTTATATCACTCGTAAGCTCACAGCAAATTCACGAAAACCCACAGTCAACACTTCGAGGGCTGTACTGCACTTTATTCCATTTTCCAGTCAAAATTTAATGAAAATTGTTTGACTTATCTTTTCCGTAAAAATTCGTCGAACACTCGAAAACGCGTATAACGGCTTCGACTGTCAACAATAAACTAAATATTCAAAACATCTGAAAATATAAATAAACATCAGGAACAAGTGTACTAACAATATGAAAAAAATGAAAATCGGGCGTATAAAGCACCGAAATTTAAAAAAATTCCCATTACTTTTTTAATCACACATCGTATGTTTTGCAAGTACTACTTAAAAATTGGTCATATGCCGATGGTATCATACTGAAGTGTTATGTAATCAGTCTAATACTGATCTAATGGCTATCATTCACAGTCGAAACTGTGCGATGTGGAAACATAAAAGTGGGATTTTAACAGGCAATAGATGTAACGAAGAACTGTATTTTTGCCTTGCTGCATTCAATCGAAACACTCATAAGTTCAGTTATGACTCCTCATGGTCCATCGGAATGACTGGAGGTGATCAGTTGTTGAATCTGTTATGCAATATGAAACGAAAAAGGCGCCTAGTAATTCTACTAAAACCTTCAGTTTGCTTTAATAACTTTAAAAAAGATTTACAAATTTTTGTTCACATCTTGTTGCAGTTACGAAAATTGCAAAAAGTGCAATTCGCACTGCAACGAATATTTTGTTTTGCCGACGAGGAACTCACTATCCTTCAGGAAGCTGATTTTATAGGACAGGCTGAGAATTTAAATATTGTGATTAAGATCTAGCAATCCATTGGTTTTTCGACTGCTAAAGCTACGAAAGATTCAATATATCGTAAAAGTACCTTGATAACTCCTGTGAAGGAATCAAAGTACCTAGAACTTTCCTCGCTGGAGATGATTTCTTGTCCGCAGCTCGTGGTCGTGCGGTAGCGTTCTCGCTTCCCGCGCCCGGATTCGATTCCCGGCGGCGTCAGGGATTTTCTCTGCCTCGTGATGACTGGGTGTTGTGTGCTGTCCTTAGGTTGGTTAGATTTAAGTAGTTCTAAGTTCGAGGGCACTGATGACCACAGATGTTAAGTCCCATAGTGCTCAGAGCCATTTGAACCATTTTTTTAAATGATTTCTTAGGATTGACGTTTTTCGTATCAATGTTTAAAGAATTAATACGCCCTAAGTCACCTGAACGACAGAACACTGAGAATGAACAACGTAATACTGACAACCACTGTGTAATGAACACAGGCATAGACAGCAGTTAAAGCAGCTCATAGCTACCTAAATGTGATCTGATCTAAATATCACAGTGTACGTTATATTACCAATTGCGGTAAAGAACCCTGTAGAGACGTCTGAAACAATATAGGGTAATTCAAATTAATATAGTGATTTCAGACGGTAATAATTATATTAAGAATTACAGACAACGTAGAGGAAAGTTCAAGATTTCGGTCATTTCGCAAGTGCCGTGAATCGAAAGCAGTCCGAGATTCGAAAATTTTAAAATCAACAGTTTCTAAACCGTTGGAACACTCGTACTTGACATAACGACGCTGCCTTCTGCTCTTGTCCGCTTGTCATCCATGGATTTCTTTTAATTTGGTTACGTGAAAGATCCAGCTTTGTGATTCCTTTACCGAAAACAATTCCACAACTCAAAAAGCGTATTTCTGATGCGTTCGCTTCCATATGACTTCGCACATGATTACGAATACATTACGTGAATTGGATTAACGCTTAGATGTTGCTTGTGTGACCTAGGGGTGTGAGTCGTGGAACACCTCTGAAGTACGTAAAACAAAACGAACATGCTTATCTTATGGATGTATTGCTATGCAGTAAGTAGTTATAGCCGTTCGCAACTGCTATTTTCATTTTGAACTGCCCTGTAAAATAAAATGAAGGCAAACCATCATGGTTGAGACTTTACTGCGAGATGACTATGACGTCGGTGAATACTTTTAAAACCGGACGTAATAATCGGAAGGATAACATCAACTTTTTTCGAATCCATTAACTTAAAACCGATGTGAAATAACGGTTAGAAGTTCCGAACATTCCATGTCAAAAGCCAGAAGCCGCTGGCACCGTGGCCGTTCTATTGCATGAGATTCCATTCCGGTAATATTCGACTATGGATGGTTCGAGTTATGGACGCCAGATGTTGGCAAATTCCTTTCCGATAACACTCTGGAACGCACGACATGGAACAGGAGTTGCACGAGACTTAATGCTCCGGCAGAATTTCTGGTATGTGGCGTAATAGATAGGCGCGTGGAAGCTTATGAGGTGCTATGCTGAATGTCTACGTACCTCCCGCGCGCATCTCATCTCCCCCCCCCCCCCCCCCCCCCCACACACACACACACACACACACAGAGAGAGAGAGAGAGAGAGAGAGAGAGAGCACGCGGAGAAGGGGCGGGCCATGTGTGCTTTTCTCAGTACCAGTGTTCACGTTCAGTTGGTTCTTTAACTTGTGTTCAGTGGAGGAGATTATCAGAGAGGCTCTAAAATAAGTACAGGACCATCATTTCGTGTGTAGAATAGTCGCCTGACTACTTCATCATTACTCTTCTGCAAGCGCTTCATATAATCGCACACGTATTAGTTGCGTTTTGAATTTCAATTTCGTTTTGGCAGAACTATATTCATTCAGATTCTTCCTTCTACGTTATACCACTGACGTCACACTAACAGTGAATTCCTTTGAAACGAGCGCGCTTTTCATTCCTCTACAAGAAAACCTGTCGTCTTCCGACAAATGATCAGCGACGCTCTTCCAGAATGAATCGGTAAGCAACGGAGTTACGCTGTAATGAGATTTCCTTGTCAGATTAAAATGGGAGGAAAGAAGGAAGGAAGATTAGGGTTTAGTGTCCAGTCCATGACGAGGTCATTAAAGATGGAGCACAAACATCATCGCATGATTAGAAATAGTAAGAATTATTTTAAGAAAGAAGTTAGTAGTGTCCCATCGTCATGACAATTCTATCCCCACTCCACCCGAGCATCAGAACATAGTAGTAACCACTATGGCGTATTGGTAGTTACACACAGTTCGACACAAACACTGGGCATAATACTTTGTTGGTACAACGTCTCATCCATATTTAGAATTAAACAAATAAACTGAATATGTCATTCAGCTCGTTTGGCGTTAAGTCTTCTCTATAAATTATTCCAACACCTCCATACACATTCATTATTAAACATTGAAAAATTTACTCGTGCTGCATTCAGTTTAGCATATTTGTAATCCACTGCACTTTCCTCCGAAAAACTTTCAATATTTCAGCTAAGTTCTGGAGACATTACCACAATTGGGAGGCATTGACACAATCGGGGACTGCAGCAACCTTATCTGCCTTAAGGACTGCTATATTTATGAGATTTTCTTTCCTTCTACTTTTTAAGTTATCTATACACCATGCGCGCGGGGTTGCTTGAATTCACAAACCATCCAGTAAGTACTTTATAGCATGTCCTCTAGCTATCTGGAAAGTTAATGTACAGTCAACATTAATCAGCAGATGTTAACTAGCGTAGGTGCAAATTTTAACCGCCTTAAGCAATACGTCTATCAGACACTTGAAACGTTTAAATGCTTACGATCATCTTAAATTTACCTAAGATATTTGTAGAAGCAAAAATTCTGAAGACTCAAAATATGTATCACCTGTATTCTTTTTTGCTTAAATTAAGTCGTTTCGCAATGTTAGTCTAGAAGCGAAGTAGCAAAGGCATCCAGTATTCTATGGCCTGTCCTCCATCGCTTTCGCGCGAGCGGAAATAGGTGTTATGGAAGAGTCGTAAATGAAAATGAGGCCCCGGTTGTAAGCAAGGCACGTCCTGCGACTGCGGGCCTTGCTGGCTTGCAGAATGTGCTTCTAAAATAAATCGACGGCAAAGGAAGAAGGCAGAAACAAGAGAAAAACTGTAAGTACGTCTGGAGAATATGTATACCCCGCTCACGCGCCAGCTAGGAGTACAAAGTTTCTTTCAGATAACTTAATACCATAAGTACTGCAGCACGCTGTTCGCAATAGAACGAGCCAGTGGCTGCCAACTTGCTTGCTGAAATTTAGAAACACCCAGACGCACACTGATCCGGAGAGAACCCTATCAGATTGTTATACTTTTGTCACTAGGAGAGATAACTGCAATGGTCAACGGTTAGTTTATTGCTTCCTTGTTTAACAGGCTTACGACGAAAGGCCCTACTCTCAAATATGAAAAAAGTTCATGTTTCAACTCTTTACTGCTAATACTGTCAAC
Organism: Schistocerca serialis cubense; assembly: GCF_023864345.2. Taxonomy (NCBI): domain Eukaryota; kingdom Metazoa; phylum Arthropoda; class Insecta; order Orthoptera; family Acrididae; genus Schistocerca; species Schistocerca serialis. The sequence continues at coordinate 372,264,798 of NC_064643.1, read as the reverse complement.
TTTACACCATATATGTAATCTAGAGGTTTTGCGACTTGTAATAACAGCGGAATAAAATTTACGTTATATGTAAACTCTCTAGCGCTCCAGAAATAAGAGACTCTTTGGTGTATAGTGGACAGAGAAAAGAAAATATACAGAATATACAGTGCATTGTACAAGCAAACTGTTAGCAACGAGGATCAGAAAGGACAACGAAAAGTATACAGAAATAGCTTTGTGGTTATCAATTTTGTGTCATGTAAGTAACTAATAATCGGATAGGCCTAAACTGGTAGTACTTACGGATAAAGCAACATTTCCAGTGTCACGGGTAAACATTATACATTAACGTTTCATTTCTGAGCAATTTTTTGATTGAATGGAGAATATGGAAGACATAAAACGAAAAATAATACAGCATTACCCACTGAAGTTTCGTTGGTTTGATTATTGGAAACAAGCTTTTAAGATATCCTGTGTTACGTTCTATTATTTTCTTTGACTATGTGAATGCTGAAGAGACAGGCAAGTGCATTCCAGTTGTTAAGAATACGGAGTGAAATATCACTCACTTACACAACCTCACTTTCTTCTGCTCAGGGCATCACTTAGGAAAAATATATCACGAAAGCGGTTGTTGTGATTACAGAAAAAAGTAACGAAAAAAGCAATTTATAGCCGTTTCGCAGGCCTTCCTTAAATTGAATCAAAACTGAACTGTAGTATTCATATTAACATTGGTTTCCTTTTTTATATTAGCATTGCCTAATACCTAAAAACGATTAAACGCCACTAATTCGTAGAAGGAAAACTGTAGTTAGTGCTTACATTGTCTGCGTGTTTTAAAACAAGTTTTGAGCATGATGTATAGTAACTTTAATTATGGTACTGCGTTGTTTAAATGCAAGGACTACACTTATTGACAATATGTGGAGGCATCATTCTGTTTCAAGAACGAAGCTTCGATCTCTCTTTTACGTGATCGAGTACTACGATGATCTTGGCCTGATTCAGACTAGGTCGATATAAAGAACGATGCGAAAAGTCATAGGCTTGTCTGACTGGTACAGAAATTTTGAACTTAACAGGCAGGCATACGTACACAGCGCGCGAGAACCCGTTTAGCAACTCAACGAAACAGAGGATGGATATACGAAAACCAAGAATCGGTTGTCGGCGCAGAAACCACGAATATTCAACTGTCCACCAAATATCGACAACGCATGTAATAGCCCGCAGAAACTGTAGCCCAATTATTCATATACACCACGCTCAATTTGAGAGAGCAGTGAAATTACACGTACGATAACTCTGAATGATATAATGTACTATTCCTTCATGATGGAGAAATTTTTATCACTGAATATTAACAAAAACGTTATCTAACGTGCTTGCACCTAATGAAGTCACAGACTTCTAAATGTGCTGATCTTAATAAATAAACTCTAACTTGAAGTTACTGACTCTAAAGTTTCCCTCTGTGGAGGCACCAGCAATGCAAAAATATGACGTATCATACTTATTAATACATCTTGATTAAACAGCTTTATTCTCGTAGACGTCACTGTCTCCAAGCCAATGATCACGTCGCCCTGCTTTAATACTGTTCGCACACGGAAATTGGATGTGGCCTACAATATTCTCCGCAAGGAAAGAAGTTACCAAGATAACTGTCTGAGGGAGATATTTGGAAACTGAAGACCATAATTTAAATCCACACACACACTTCTGTTTACATGTTAACATGTTTAATGTTACCATAAGTTTTGCAGATTATAACCCGTTGTACATTTACACAACGTAATTCGCCAGAAAATACAGGAAATAAATTATACAACTTGATAATGAATAACCTTAAGGCATTTATCATGCCTATGGTTTTACTGCCATATTTTGCAGTGGTGTCCATCTCCGCCTGCCTGTTACATGTCCTCAAAAAAATATACTCTCTTTTGTCAAAAATATACGAACGATTTTCTCTGTGACCTTGTGGCAAGACGGAATGCAATGAGGGGTGCTTCGCTGCTTGACATGCATCTCCCTCCAGTACCTGAAGAGACAAATTCTATCCTAAAATTTGTTTTTCATTGTCACAGAAAACTATTTCTGCTATTTGAATGCTGTTTACCGTTGCTTTCGATATACATGCTAAATTATCGTCGATCGTGTAAATTCTGAGTTCGGTTAATCGACAAACTCCTTCTCATTGAGACTGTTCACTCGCTGAAAGTGCCACACGGTAAACTTCACATATTTCAATGAGAGGAATGTTTATTTCAGATAGTGCACGGGAATCGTATCGAAATTTATCTTTCCTTCTAATGCAATGCAGCCTTATTTTGCACATTTCCGCAATTTGTTCGCCTTGTGGAATCGGAGAAACTTAGTACCAGGTGGGTCTGACGGATTACATCGAAAAAGTACAAAGAAGGGCAGCTCGTTTTGTATTATAGCGAAATAGGGGAGATGATATGTGAATAGGGGTGGCAATCATTAAAACAAAGGCGTTTTTCATTGAGACGGGATTTTTTCATGAAATTTCAATCACCAGTTTTCTCCTCCGATTACGAAAACACCTACATAGGGAGAAATGATCATCACGATGAAATAAGAGAAATCAGGGCTCGCACAGAAAAATTTAAGTGCTCGTTTTTCCCGCGTGCCGTTCGAGGGTGGAACGGTAGAGAGACAGCTTGAAGGTGGTTAATTGAACACTTTGCCAGGCACTTTATTGTGAATAGCAGAGTAATCACGTAGATGAAGATGTAGATCCTCTGCCTCGAACAGCAGTTTATTCGCTTTTCTCCACTGCGGGAAAGTTGATACGTATCGTTAGATTCTTAATTTAACATAAAATGAATGTGTGTTGTACACGATCCTGTGTCTAAGATAACCGCTAATTATATCAGTTCTCCCACTTACCATCGCCGTGTGAGGTGGAGCAGTGGTTTGCGCATTGGACTCGCATTCGGGAGTACGATCGTTCAAACCTGCATCAGGCCATCCTGATTTAGGTTTTCCATAAATCGCTTGAAGGGAATGTTGGGATGGTTTCTTTCAAAGTGTACGGCCGACTTCCTTCCCTAATCCGTCCTCTCCCCCAAATCAACCAACCAACCACTTACTCTCATTCACTACATTAGTCCAAAATGGCTGCTTTGTACCATGTGATGTTCAACTGGCCAATGGTAGCGTTCAGTTGTCGCTACTTTTTTTAATTCAGAGCTTTACTTGACTTCGCACTGCAGCGTTGTCGGCAGCAGAAAGAGGAAGCAAGGGTGAAGGTGAGAGGCAACCGTTTACAGATGACGGCATAGGTAAATATGGCCCAGCCATACTAAATATTCTCCACTCCTGAGACGTCGGGGATACGTCTGCAGCAGGATGACCTATCCCCAATATTGCCGAGCCATACGGAAATATTGCCAAGTACTGTAGCAAAATCGCAGCTATGTTGACGACAATAGTATTGCGGCCACAAATTGCTGTGAAATATCGCCTGTGTAGTCGCAGCTTAACGCATTCAGTATGGCATCACCTCTGGACATTTGTCGCCATATTATGGAAGTGGAAAAGTGGAGGGGTGGGAAATGAAAGAAAAGGAACTAATGATATCAGCTGCATCGGGACTGTATGTGGAATCAGCAGCGACGAGTGAAAATATGTACTGGACCGGGACTCGAACCCGAGATCTCCACCTTACCAGGCAGTTGGGTTAACCACTGCCGCGCGGGATTAGCCGAGCGGTCTAGGGCGCTGCAGTCACGGACTGTGCGGCTGGTCCCGGCGGAGGTTCGAGTCCTCCCTCGGGCATGGGTGTGTGTGTTTGTCCTTAGGATAATTTCTCGGGCATGGATGTATGTGTTTTTCCTAAGGATAATTTAGGTTAGCTAGAGTGTAAGCTTAGGGACTGATGGCCTTAGCAGTTAAGTCCCATAAGATTTCACACACATTTGAACATTTGGTTAACCACTGTTCACTCTGGGACAGTGCACCCCACACTCCCCATCCATGCCCTCCATGCTGATAATTTTAGAATCCCGCTGGAGGTCGAATGTAAATGCGCATCCGCACTGAAGGCTGTGGATTCATTGCCCATCGAGACGAATTAATTGTACATGAATGCGAGGTGTCTTTTTTTTTCATGTCCGCTGATTCCGCATAAGGCCCCAATGCAGCTAATATGATTTGTTCCTTCCCTTTCCTTTCTCCCCTATCCACCTTCAATTTACATAACATGTACCACAGATGCGGATTCTGCGTGCTTTCGGTTATGTACGAAAGAACAGGCATCACGCATTCATATATAACTTGTCCCCGTGTCATTACTAGTCCGTCTGTCGCGTGGCACCTCTGTGGTTCCCGGGTAGTGTCCGCCACAGCAGTCCGTCTGTCGCGTGACATATCTCGGTGGTTACTGGATAGTGGTCGCCACAGCAGCTGGCGCACACAGGAGTAGGCGTAGCGGGCGCCCACGCCGCGGAGCCTCCGGCCTCTGCTGTTGCGATGAATGCGGCCGGTCGTTGCCTCCGGCCAGCTTCCGGTCGGCGGAAAAATCTTCCCTTGCGGCAACTTCTGCTCTTCCTGCGCCGCTGCCCAATGTCAGCAACAAAGACCCCGTATTCTCCATTCGATTCGGAGACAGTATTTTGTATCACAGCAGAATGTACCAAACGTGTCACATTGTATCGCGTTAATTTTTAAGTTGATTAAAAGCCGCGCTCTCTGACCGCTAGATAGCGATAACATCTGTGACAACGATAAAAGACAGCGAGGCCACAGATGATTATTACTAAGCAATCCAGTGTGGACTAATTAACTCATACCTGTCTGTCTGTGTTGAGATCTGCAAGGGACTAGACGCTTGTGTAAAAAATGTTCGCACGTCATGTATTATTAACCTTGCGAATGCATTACGTAAATGTTGTGTGTTAAAATATATTCAGCACAGCTTTAAAAAGTTATTTGAATATTTATCAGTCCACGAAAATCCATCATAACGATGTTGGACTATCGTGAGGGCCAGCAAGGCACCAGCAACAATGCAGGGAAACACCAACGTGTCGCCGCAGCGTTGAAGAGGTATAAAAAAAAATTATTTCAAGGAGGGACGTAACAACATTTTCTAATTTTTATATCTTATGTACTGATAACGAAATATTATCGTTCAATTTTTTCTTCATCAGCTACGGTGACTATTCGGATAGACAAAACCCCTTTTGTCCGATAACATTTTCCAGAATAGTCTCAAAAATAATCTAATCCTTTAAATACTATTTCCCTTATCATTTCCAAATCCTTTTCCAAAAGTTTTCCTACAATTGTGAGAATTAATAATCGTACTATCGCCGAAGGATAAAGTCTGCGTTCAATGCGTGAAATTTTGTTGATATTTAAAACCTGGCTACAAAAATGCGTATTTGTTTTATCATACACGTCTCGTTTTATTCAGATAAAACATCGACAGTGGTAGCACTTTAGTATGATTCCCGCTTACATATGGACGTGTACCCTGCTTGCAGGTTTAACAAGTATTCCTCCGTTTCCGTACAGTTTTCGTTGGCCTAATTTCACGTTGGCGCGCAGTAATACGCATTTATTGACACGAAATACGACAATATATTTTACCACAAATGTTTTATTTACGATTGCCTGATAAACGTACACACTTTTTCAGTTTTCTACATTTTCACTGCACAAGATACATAATATTGGTAGTAGGTAGCACTATAATGGTTGGAAGGCAAATTCGCTAACATACACTGAGGTGACAAAAAGTCATGGGATACTTCCTAACAGCGTGTCGGACATCTTTTCGCCCGATGTAGTGCAGGAACTCGACGTGGCATAGACTCAAAGTCGTTGGAAGTCCCCTGCAGAAATATTGAGCCACGCTGTCTCTACAGCCGCCCATAATTACGAAAGATTACGAAAGTGTTGCAGGTGCAAGATTTTGTGCACGGACTGACCACTCGATTATGTCCATAAAAGTTCGATGGGATTCATGTCGGGCGATCTGGGTGGCCAAATCACTCACTGGAACTCTACAGAATGTTCGCCAAACCAATCGCGAACGCTTGTGGACCGGTGACATGGTGTAGTGTCATCCATCAAAAATCCATCGTTGTTTGGGAACATGAAGTCCATGAATTGCTGCAACTGCTCCCCAAGTACCCGAACAGACCAGTAGAGCCAGTCCGTATCATGAAAACACAGCCCATAGTACTATGCAGCCATCATCAACTTGCGCAGTGCCTTCTTGACAACTGGGATCCATGGGTTCGTGGGGTCTGCATCACACTCGGACCCTATTATCAGCTCTTAACAAATGAAATCGTGACTCATCTGACCAGGCCACGGCTTTCCAGTCGTCTAGTCACCAACCGATGTGTTCATGTGGCCATCAGAAGCATTGCAGGCGATGTCGTGCTGTTAGCAAAGGCACTCGCTTCGTTCGCTGCCATATTTCACTAATGCGAGTTTTCGCCGCACTATCCTAACAGCTACGTCCAACATTGGATTTCTGCGTTTAGTTCACGCAGTGTTGCTTGCCTGTTAGCACTGACAACTCTACGCAAACAACGGCACTGCTCTCGGTCGTCACGCGAAGATCGTTGGCCACCGCGTTGTACCTGGTGAGGGGTAATATCTGAAATTCGGTATTCTCGGCACACCATTGACACTGTCGATCTCGGAAGACTGAATCCCCTAACGATTACCGAACTGGAATGTCCCATGCGTCTAGCTCCAACTACCGTTCCGCTTTCTGTCTGTTTTAATTCCCGCCGTGCGGCCACTGTCACACCGGAAACCTTTTACATAAGTCACTGTGCACAAATGACAGCTTCGCCAATTCACTGGCCTTTTATACCTAGTGTACGCGATACTACCGTCACCTGTATATGAGCACATCGCTATCCAATGACTCCGTTACCTCAGAGTACCGAGATAGTTCATCTAGCCCAAGAATAGAAAATATAGACGATTTTTTCCTCTTATACATATCGATACTGCCACGATATTGGTCGTTGGAATTCCCAGACTATCGAGGATGTTTAATATCAAGTTTAAATTTTTGGATAATTCTGTATTCCCTATTGCAATTTTTCGTTTATTATATTAATTTTGGAGTTATATTAACGTGCTATGCCGAGTGACAATTGCAGATGCGTTGACTCCGTCTGCTCTAGTCACTGCTAGGATCACTGGTTAAGATGAGGAGCGAGTCTCCAGAGAAGAAAATGGAATGTTTCAATGGATATTTTGTGGGATATCGGACCTCATCCCAAATAATAGAAGTGGAATCTTGTGTCAGTTACCAGTATTACTTTACTTTGAAGCATTACGCAATCAAAGTTTGTAATGGAAAAAAATTTTATGGTGTTGTTATAAGAAATAACCAAATTTCGAAATTTTTCCCTTTACTTCTACTGCTTCTTGCCAAATTTCATATTACAGGTCAACGGGAAGTATCCTACAGATTTTGTTGAGATTAAATTTCGTACGCCCCCGGGAATGACGACGTTAATATGTTACATAAATTTTAACTTGATACATCTATCCGTTCCTGAGAAAATGGGGCCTTAACAATCGGAGACTGGTTGACGAACAACAAAGAGATATTTTAACGGTTCGGTTTTTATGTACTAAGGTACGGAATCCCTCTTAAAAAACAAAGAAAAAAGGAAAAAAAGCGCTTTTAACTTGGCTAGCATAAAGGCATGAGATAATACTAGTTGTGACTACCTATGCCAGCCCAGCATTGCACTCTTTCGGCAGAGATGCCACAGATCACCCAAATGGTTCAAATGGCTCTGAGCACTACAGGACTTAACTTCTGAGATCATCAGTCCCCTAGAACTTAGAACTAGAACAGACTGTAGCGCCTAGAACCGCTCGGCCACCCCGGCCGGCCACCATCTATCCTTAACAGAGCAGACACTCTTCCGAATCCAAAGATCTGTGAAGACTCTTGGTCGTCCAACCATTTAGAGCCTAGTGGTAGTTTCACTGCCTTTCTACTTCTTTCCATAGATGCTCACGACAGTAGACGTGGTCGTTCGATCAGCTTCGCTATTTTCGAGGTACTCTTTCACATGCTGTACGTAATAACTAAAAATGGTTCAAATTGCTCTGAGCACTATGGGACTTAACTACTGTGGTCATCAGTCCCCTAGAACTTAGAACTACTTAAACCTAACTAACCTAATGACATCACACACATCCATGCCCGAGGCAGGATTCGAACCTGCGACCGTAGCAGTCGCGCGGTTCCGGACTACGCGCCTAGAACCGCTAGACCACCGCGGCCGGCACGTAATAACAATCTGCCCTTTCTCCTATTCGCGTATCTCAATGGATTTTCCCATTTGCAGCCCATATTTTCGCTAAGATGATCCCTCGTCCATGCCTGCTCCGCTTACATATTTGTTACCACGTCACGTGGCCGCTAAGCCACGAGGCGGGATCCAGCGTCGCCGTGGGTAGTGGTCACAATGTTTTGGCTAATCAGTGTATCCGTAAGTCAGGTGCAATTCAAAGCCTTTCAAACTACAGTAAACGTCAAATTCTAAAGACATTCTTTATTATTAGCCAGTGAAAGTTCTACAAGTAACTTACCGCTGAACAGGTTTCGTAAGTGACCGACAACTAGTCTCCTACTATACATCGACGATTTAAAAAAAAAAACAATGGAGGGGAGGGATTATCAAATATTAGCCGGCGAGAGATCAAATTAGGCGAACAAATATGCAAATTTAAATGCTGTTTTGTGTATTCTGAATCAGAGGCTAACAATAATTATCCTTGTCAATAAAGACGTCGCCCACGCTCTCAAACCTCGTGATGGTTTCCTTTCTATCAACAATGAGGTCACAGCAGCATCCAATGAAATTTCCCACGGGAACTTCTCTTGGCGACCTTCGCTTCGCTACCAGGGTAGCGCAACTTCCGCTGCATTTATCAGGAAGGCCGAACTAGAAAGCTTCCTGTTTTCGTGTTGGTGGTAAGGCCGGACGGTTATCTACAACATTACTCGTTAACTCTGGGCTATGAAAAGATAGATGATATAGAGGGGGGGGGGGGGGGTGAGAGGGGAGTGTTTAACAGGACGAAAGTTTAAGGGAGTGCAGGTGATGGTTCGCAGGCTATTCGTCATCAACAAGCAGTTCCTATTCACGGAAAAACAGAAATGTATTGTCTATGGGAGAAAATTACATTTTTATTTCCTTAAGACGCAATAAGAGAACAGTTTTATACTGTGACTACGTCTAATTGAAATAAAAAGAAGTGTACAGCTTCTGCTCTGATTGCATTTGACCATTCACGAGGGCGGTTGGGGGGGAGCAATTCGTGAAGGATCACATCAAATCATTCAGAAGACGGATTATAAAAGAAACGCATGGGCTGAAGCTCGACTGCCGCCCAGTCTACTATAGCTCCTCCACAGAACTAGATAGCTGTGTAACAACACTCCCCCCCCCCCCCCCCCCCCCCCCACCGCCATGGGTCACAACTAGCCAGTAACACTGAAATTTAGCTATTGTGGAGGCCGCACAAGATTTGGTATCTCAACTGAATGCTTGCCAAACTAATCTCGGACACTAACGCCGTTGAGCGGGAGAATTTTCGGCAGATGAAATCCCCTGGCGTGAATCAATGCCTACGCTATTGAATGAAGAGGGTCATCTATATTGGTTTCACAGAACCTACCATGTATCCGTAGTGAACCAATAGTAAACCACAACATGATCCGTAAATCCATTATAGCCCCCAATACGCTCCTCATGTTTTCACCTACATTAAATGCTCCTACTAGACGGTAGTCCATGTGCTGTGTTCTTTCATCTACACCTGTATGATGATCTGCAGTTCACACTCAATGACTTGGATAAGGTTTATAGAACCACTTTCAGATTATTTATCGACCGTTTCATTCTTGAATAGCACGTAGGAGACACGAATCTCTGCCGGCCGTGGTGGCCAAGCGGTTAAAGGCGCAACAGTCTGGAACCGCGCGACCGCTACGGTCGCAGGTTCGAATCCTGCCTCGGGCATGGATGTGTGTGATGTCCTTAGGTTAGTTAGGTTTAAGTAGTTCTAAGTTCTAGGGGACTGATGACCTTGGAAGTTAAGTCCCATAGTGTTCAGAGCCATTTGAACACGAATTTCTGAATCTTTTTGGCGAGTTCTGATTTCTCTTATGTTATTCCGACTGTTATTTCTCGCTAGGTAAGTGGGAGTCAACTAATTATCTTTGCGCATTCGGAGGTGAACGTTGGTGATTGATAAGGACCCATATCGCGCAGAAGCGCCCCGGAAGAAGAAAGAAAATGGTAGTGTGAGTGTCTCTTGACTGGTTGAATCTTCTAATTGTTCTTCTAATAAAACCCAGTCTTTGGGTCGTCTTCCTCACAACATTTTGTATGTGATGGTTCCAAATTAAGTTGCTCGTAACTGTAATCCATAGGTATTTAACTGAATCGAGCAATCTTTAAATTAGTGCGATTTATCGCGTAACCGAAGTTTAAAGTATTCCTTTTAGTGCTAATGTGGAGAACTTCACACATTTTATTGGTTACAGTCAATTGCCACCATACGGATAGCTTGTCTAAATCATTTTGCAAATCGTTTTGATCTTCTGATGACTTTAATACACAGTGAACGACAGCATATCCTGCAAACAATGTCAGTGAGCTACTCAGATTTTCTTCTAAATCTTTAAGATTATAAAAGGCAGGAGGACTATATCATTCCTGTTTCATTCGATGACACCGACAAGTACCACGAACTGTCACCTTTCCGAAAGGAAAACGCAAATCCAATCGTAACTGACATCCAAGAGCACGCAATTCGATTGGAAGCCCCATGTGATGAACCGTCACGAAAGCCATCTGGAAATCTAGAATAATGGAATGATATATAGATCGTACGTAAAATATACCCGTGGCGGTTGATATGCTTTACACACAACCAGAAACACTCTGGATTCTCTGCCAGATTTCTGAGACAGAATTTGGCTGTGAAAACTATGAAAAGTACCTCGCACTGAAGTCTGCGTTAAATTTCGAGTCTGTGTAAAACACAGGCAATCTTGGAGATTTTTTTTTGTTTCTTTTAAATTTGGCATGTTGCTCCTTCAACTGTGTTGTGGCCTGTGTTGTGTACCATGAGGCATCAATTCCGTCTCCTGTCATCTTATTTGGTATGTAACTCTCAACTGCCCTACATACTATTTCTTTAAATGTATGGCACTTCTGGCCTACGATTATATTTTTAATTTAAAGGCGCCTCGGAAATTTTTATCTGATTTTTTTAGGCATGTTATCAGTTTATTTTTGGTGGATTTGGATCTTACAGTATTCAGTTTCATTACAAAGACCTTGTCGTCACTAATCCGTCATTCTGCTTAGTATTGTTTATTGGTAAGAGGTCTAATGCGTTATAGCAATCACATTGTTTGTGGGCTTCTAAACTAACTGCTTAAAATAATTTACCGAGAAAGCATTTAGCACAATGTGGGATGATATTAGATGCCTAGCACTGGCTTTAAACACAAATTTTTGCAACTTATCGAGGACGATTGAAGTCACCAGCTATTACTATATGAATCGGTTACCTATTCAAAATTAGACTGGCATTTTCCTTCAACCTTAGCCGCGGATCGGTAAAAGGAACCAATTATTAATTTATTCTGTTATGAAGTACAACCTCTACCCACATTAACTAACAGTAACTATCTGATTCAATTTCACTACAAGGCCGACTACTTTTAACAGCAATAAACACACCACCTTACACTGAATTTAATCTATCCTTATCAGAGACCGTTATGTCCTAAGTATAAACTTCTGATGAGCTTATCTCCGGCTTTAGCCAGCTTTCAGTACCTGTAACAAAATCTGCTTCAGTGCTATTAGTGCATGGAACTCTGGCTCTTTGCCAACACAGCTACGGCAATTTACAACAGTAATACCTGTGTTTCCCAGGTCTACATTTATCCTGTGTTTTACCTGTACCTTCCGAAACAGTCCGGTCCACTCCACACTGCCCTTCCTAGTCGGGAAGCCGCGTCCGGTACGTAATGGACTTCTGATCTATTAAGCGGATCCCCACACTCCGCCATCATATGTGTAGGCTTACACAACGGCAGAACTGTCTGAGCCCCTAATTCAGACGCTGACCTCGGCTCTGTCTCAAAGGTTCGTAATCGATGCTCTCAGCTATGCCAAAGATTGTGAGCTCTGCCTTCGTCTCGCAAGCAAGACTGGCAGTCCTTACCTCTTCAGCTAGCCGCCAGAAACCAGAGAGTATCTCTTCCGATCCAAAGAGAGATACATCCTGAGTCCCGGCATGAGCCACCACCACCTGCAGTTCGCTGCATTCTGTGTTCTTCATGGTATCTGGAAGGAGCCGTTCCACATGCGGGTCGACTTGCCCAGATATGCAAATAGAGTACATACTGGATTTCTTTCCCTATTTGGCAGCCATACCACTAAGGGGCTCCTGAGATTGGAGTTCACAACTACCAATGATCTCATCCTCTGTGAATGCCCACACCTTGCAAACCGAAAGGCTTCCACTGAAAAAGAGCAAACGACTGCAAGTGCCTCAGGATCTTTGTACGCCACAGATAGCGCCTGAAACCTGTTTGTCAGACAAATCTAGGTGGTCTTGGTCCCCCAGAAAGCATTTCGCTGTCTCTCACACTTTGAAACGGCTTTCCACTCGACCACAGTGCAGAGGTCAACCTCAATGTAGGCAATAACCTAGCCGATCACAGCAGTGCGCCGATGGGGGGGACACGTGAAACGTGCTGGGCGTCCCTTCGGATCCCCAAGTCTACACCCCCACAGTGATGTCCGTTGGCAACAGCTTGGTGACAGCCAGCACAGCATGGAGATGTCAGCGGAAGGTCTCCAACACCGCATCCGAACACAACACTCTCTCAGTCCTTCTCATAACCAAAGACAGTGGAAACCTACACTCTACAAACAAGAGAGAAATTTAATAGTAAACTACAAAAGGACACAGGTTAAACTAAATAAAAATTCCCTTCTTCTTAGAAGCTTGGTATATAATGAACAGGGAATGATATACTCTCCCGGTGTTGCACAAACAGAAGTTGGTGCCTGAGTCAATGAAACCCATTCCTGCCACTCATTTGGTTTGGCACTGACAGCTATTGTGTGAATTTTTTGTGCTGTTTTACCCCACTGTTTTCGTTAACGTTGTCTATTTTGAATGCTTATTAAACTCTGCGATCGTTTTCTCATAATCGAGCTTATTAAAGGTACAGTACAATTACACAGTTTCCAGGAAGTTTAGTTTTTCTTTCAGTATTATTTTTGGCGGTGTAGTTCTGCGGCTAAGTAGGTGCCAGCTCCTTTATGTTAGGTTCATGCACTGAGATGACAAAAAGTCATGGAATAGTGATATGCTCATATACAGAAGGCGATATTATCGCGTACACAAAGTATAAAAGAGCAGCGCATTGGCGGAGTTGTCATTTGTACGCTGGTGATTCACGTGAAAAGGTTTCCAGCGTGATTATGGCTGCACGACGGGCACTAAAAGACTCTGAACGCGGAACGGTAGTTGGAGCTAGACGAACGGAACATCCCATTTCGGAAATCGTTTGGGAATTCAATATTCCGAGATTCACAATGTGAAGAGCGTGCCAAGAATACCAAATTTCAGGCATTGCCTCCCACCTTCGCTAACAGCACGACATCGCCTGCAGTGCCTCTCCCGGACTCTTGAATCATATTGGTTGGACCCTAGACGACTGGAAAACAATGGCCTGGTCATATGAGTCCCGAATTCAGTTGGTAAGAACTGATGGTTGGGATCGAGAGTGGTGCAGATCCCACCAAGCCATGGACCCAATATGTCAACAGGGCATCGTAAAAGTTGGTGGTGGTTCCGCAGTGGTGTAGGTTGTGTTTACACGGAATAGAATAGGTCATCTGGTCAAACTAAACCGACCGCTGACTGGAAATTTTTGTATTCGGATACTCTGAGACCATTTGCAGCCATTCATGTATTTCACATTTCCAAACGTCACCTGGCCACAATTGTTCGTAATGGGTTTGAAGAACATTCAAGATTATTCGAGCGAATTATCTGGCCACTCAGATCGCCCGACATGAATCCCGTCGAACATTTATGAGACATAACAGAAGGTTCAGTTCGTGCAAAAAATCCTACGCAGGCAACACTTCCGCAATAATGGACTGCTATAGAAGGAGCATGGCTACTCTTTCTGCAGGACTTCCAGCGACTTGTTGAGTCCATGCCACGTCGAGTTGGTGCACTTCGCCGGACAAAAGGAGGTATACCATGTCTTCTGTCATATCAGCGTGTTGCAAAAAAAAAAAAAAAAAAAAAAAAAAAAAAAAAAAAAAAAAAAAAAAAAAAAAAAATGGTTCAAATGGCTCTGAGCACTATGGGACTCAACATCTTAGGTCATAAGTCCCCTAGAACTTAGAACTACTTAAACCTAACTAACTTTAGGACATCACACACACCCATGCCCGAGGCAGGATTCGAACCCGCGACCGTAGCAGCCCCGCGGTTCCGGACTGCAGCGCCAGAACCGCACGGCCACCGCGACCGGCTCAGCGTGTTGCCTTGTACATCACTTGTAATTTTCTCATGCTGTACTCCGGTGCCTTGATGAACAAGAGCACTCCCGTTGTAGTATCATTATACAGAAGTAGTCACATCGAGGGTACAGTACGTCAGGAAAAAGAACAGGAACCTGTGTTTTATTTTTAGTAGATGCAGAGTACGGGGAATGACCTGCGCGGAACGGCTTGGCTGATAACACACTTCCCGGACAGTGTTCGTCCGCAGCCAGAACCACAGTGGGCAAAAACTAGGCAGTTGCGTAGGATCCTTATCACACTTACAACGGTCGCCTCTAGCTACAAACAGGAAAACTGCAACAGCCGTCACGCCACGAGTCCACTCTCATAATACAAGCTGAGAATGGTGTTACTGCTCGATGACACCATAAACGACAGCGCACGGTCTTTTTGCTCCTGGGAATGTGTCACGAGAAAGTACTTCCTATATGTTCACGCGTCATTTGCGTTCCTGTAAGGTATTTTTCGCACGAGCTGCGTAGAAAACACCTCTACCAGTTTCTAGGTAGCCTGTTGTGGGGTTGTGTACCACTGCAGGCTACGGGGGGGACGAAGCCCCTCAGTCGTTTCTAGGTCCCCAGTTCCATACAATACAATACAACCTAAGATGAACTGTCCGACATGTTTCCCGTGAAGTATACGATATTCATACTTGTTTACATATGTGTCAAGATGCGAGTGCAAATTAACGCCGGCCGTGGTGGCCGTGCGGTTCTAGGCGCTTCAGTCCGGAACCGCGTGTCTGCTACGGTCGCAGGTTCGAATCCTGCTTCGGGCATGGATGTGTGTGATGTGCTTAGGTTAGTTAGGTTTAAGTAGTTCTAAGTTCTAGGGGACTGATGACCTAAGATGTTAAGTCCCATAGTGCTCAGAGCCATTTGAACCATTTTTTGCAAATTAAATGCATTAAAGAATTCTTCTTAAATATGGGTTCTCCTCAGCTGTCAAGTACACTAACCAATGCTTGGTTTTAGCATGTTTACGTTTCCATGTGATCCTCAACGAAGAGACAAATGTCCCATACTCATACATTGCCGCAGTGACGACTAGCAACCAGGACACGGAGCTCAATTGTGTATTACTGTAGGTACATGCTATAAACATGAAACTAATTGTATAGAATTGCGTTTCTTCCCCCAGTCAAAAACTATACAGAAGGAGTTCGTCTCAAAATTTTTCCATTCCTGAGATATTTTCGCAATTGGCACACTTGAAAGCAATATTTATTGTGATTATTTATACGTGGTTGCCATAAACATATATGCACAAACTGAATAACACTTAATCCCATTTCTTACAGGACTACAGGTAATTAAGATATTTTCATAGTGGAGTGGCCATAGTGCACAGTAACATAATCTTGAGAGTTAGTTTTATAGGCCTAAATGAACATACTTCTAGGTTTGAGTTCATGCATGGTCCAATTTCCCCTCTGTATAATGAACTGCCGCATTTCTTAAAGAACCTACTTAAGATTAAAAAATAAACACCACTTTTGGGAGTGCCTATACATGGACAAAAACTAATAAATAGGCACAGTCATAACACACCTATTTGAAGACATTGGTATCAAATTCTACCACACTAGTTCCGAGCCTATATATTTTAGCCGTGTAATATTACATTTTAATTCTCCTACTAAATGAAAAGGGTATTCTAAGTATCTCTATACACATTACTGCTTGACACACTTCATACATGTAGTACCAGAAATACTGTAAGACGTTACGTGAAAAGATTAGTGACCCATATGCTGAACACTGCCGAATCCTCAGAGTTGGGGAAACATGGCGGACGGTTCAGCATATTACACTGAAGAGCCAAAGAAATTAGTACACCTGCCTAATATCGTGTAGGAAAACCGCGAACTCACAGAAGTGCCGCACAACAACGTGGCATGGACTCGACTATTGTCTGAAGTAGGGCTGGAGGGAATTGGCACCTTGAATCCTGCAGTGCTGTCCACAAATCCGGAAGAGTACGAGGGGATGGAGATATGTTCTGAACAGCACGTTGCAAGGCATGCCAGATGTGTTCAGTAATGCTCATGTCTGGGGAGTTTGGGGGCCAGCAGAAGTGTTTAAACTCAGATGAGTGTTCCTGGAGCCACTCTGAAGCAATTCTGGACGTGTGGGGTATCGCACTGTGCTGCTGGAATTGCCCAAGTCCTTCGGAATGCGTGATCAGGCAGGATGTTTACGTACGTGTTACCTGTCACAGTCGTATCTAGGCGTATCAGGTGTCCCACATCAATACAACACCACACGCTCCACACCATTGCAAACAGTGCCCTGCAGACATGCAGGGTCCGTGAATTCATGAGGTTGTCTCCATACTCGTAGACGTCCGTCCGCTCGATACAATTTGAAACGAGACTCATCCCACTAGGCACCATTTTTCCAGCCATCAACAGTCCAATGTCGGTGTTGACGGATAGACAAATGTAATGTATTGCGAATACATAGAAAGAAGGATCCTTTATTGTATGATTATATGATAGCGGAACAAACACTGGTAGCAGTTACTTCTGTAAAATATCTGGGAGTATGCGTACGGAACGATTTGAAGTGGAATGATCATATAAAATTAATTGGCGGTAAGGCGGGTGCGAGGTTGAGATTCATTGGGAGATTCGTTAGAAAATGTAGTCCATCAACAAAGGAGGTGGGCCGGCCGGAGTGGCTGTGCGGTTCTAGGCGCTACAGTCTGGAGCCGAGCGACCGCTGCGGTCGCAGGTTCGAATCCTGCCTCGGGCATGGATGTGAGTGATGTCCTTAGGTTAGTTAGGTTTAATTAGTTCTAAGTTCTAGGCGACGGATGACCTCAGAAGTAAAGTCGCATAGTGCTCAGAGCCATTTGAACCATTTTTGAACAAAGGAGGTGGCTTACAAAACACTCGTTCGACCTATACTTGAGTATTGCTCATCAGTGTGTGATCCGTAGCAGGTCGCGTTGACAGAGGAGATAGAGAAGATCCAAAGAAGAGCGGCGCGTTTCGTCACAGGGTTATTTGGTAAACGTGACAGCGTTACGGATATGTTTAGCAAACTCAAGTGGCAGACTCTGCAAGAGAGGCGCTCTGCATCGCGGTGTAGCTTGCTGTCCAGGATTCGAGAAGGTGCGTTTCCGGATTAGGTATCGAATATATTGCTTCCCCCTACTTATACCTCCCGAGCAGATCACGAATATAAAATCAGAGAAATTCGAGCGCGCACAGAGGCTTTCCGGCACTAGTTGTTCCCGCGAACCATACGCGACTGGAACAGGAAAGGGAGGTAATGACAGTGGCACGTAAAGTGCCCTCCGCCACACACCGTTGGGTGGCTTGTGGAGTATAAATGTAGATGTAGGCGAGGCGTAAAGCTTTGTGTCGTGTAGTCATCAAGGGTACACGAGTGTGTCTTCGGCTCCGAAACCCATATGGATGATGTTTCGTTGAAAGTCGCGCACGCAGACGCTTGTTGATGACCCAGCATTAAAATCTGCAGCAGTTTGCGGTAGCGTTGCACTTCCGTCACGTTGAATAATTCTGTTCCGTCGCCGTTGGTCCCGTTCTTGCAGAATCTTTTTCCGGACGCAGCAATGTCGGAGATTTAATGTGTTACCGGGTTCCTGATATTCGGGGTACGCTCGTGAAAGGGTCGTACGGGATAGTCCCCCACTTCATCGCTGTCTCGGAGATGCTGTGTCCCATCGCTCGTGCACCGACTATAGCACCACGTTTAAACTCAGTTGATTCTTGATAACCTGCCGCGGTAGCAGCAGTAACCGATCTAACAACAGCGCAGTATTTTTGCATGTTTATATATCTCTGTATTTGAATACGGATGCCTATACCAGCTTCTTTGGCACTTCAGTGTTTACAGGAGCTCGAAGTTCGGAGATGATGTCACAGGGGCCGCGAGCTCATTTGTGATCCGTAGTACTCACCGGCTCGTGAACGGAGAGCGCCCTGCGCTTGCGCAGTCCGGCGTGGAGGCGGCGGAGCAGCGGCACGGAGCCGCCGCCGCGGCCGGGCGTGGAGCCGCCGCCCCCGGGGGTGGCCGCCTCCTCGGGCTCAGCGGCGCGCTGGCGCGCGTCCAGCCGCTCTGCGGAGCGGCTCAGTGCCGACGCCATGTGCGCGTGCCGCGGCGCCGACGCCGCCTTCACCTGGACGGGCGTCGCCGGCGCCTCCAGCAGCCGCTCCTGCTGCCCGGACCCGGGCGACGTCGACGTCGGCGTCGTGAACGACGAGCAGCGCCTGCGCAGCCGCCGCCACCGCTGCGAGATGCTCTTGTTCCACAGCGCCAAGTCTGCAACAAAGAGCGCGCCACATGTCAGTTCCCTCCAAATAGTTTCTCATTTTCAACTATCGAGTTCTGCAGCACCAACAAGATGAAAATCACGAAAGTAGCTACGAAATAAATTCCCGAATGCGAATAACTTGGCTTCAGCTGTGTCTGGTATGCATACAGATAATAGCTGCGACCATTTAGTGATGGACAAAAGAGACTATGGAGTAGGGATGTAGACAGTGTGACATATGGAAGTTTGGTTAAGGTGAGCGCTCGCGATAAGTGGGAGACCCCGGTTCGAGTCCGTGTCCGGCACAAATTTTCATACGTCACCAATAGGTAGTACATGTACACCTAACACAGCTGAAGTCAAGTCAGTCGCATTAAGCGAATTTATTTCGAAATAATTTTGGCATTCTGTCTTTCTTCAAAAATGTCCGTTCATCCAGATATGCAAGTAAAGAAGTCCTTCTCACCCCCTAGACACTTAACAAAATGAATAAAAAGGTCGTATTGTGCTGCAGAGCTCTAAGCAGCTATCGAACTAAGAAACTTCGCGCCTTCGGATTCGGCAGTCCACACCACGACTAACTAACACCACCTTTCTGCGAGGCCGGCTCTCGTGAGGCTGCTGGGCTACAGACTGCTGCTTTGGTCAACAGGCCTGTCCTATATAGCCACTGTCACGAATGATGATGATGATGATGAAATTATGAAGACAATACAAACACCCAGTTCCCAGGCAGAGAAAATCCCCAACCCGACCGCGAATCGAACCCGATCAGGCCTTGATGATGAACAGATGCCGGCCGGTGTGGCCGAGCGGTTCTAGGCGCTTCAGTCTGGAATCGCGTGACTGCTATGGTACGGTCGCAGGTTCGAATCCTGCCTCTGGCATGGATGTGTGTGATATCCTTAGGTTAGTTAGGTTTAATTAGTCCTAAGTTCTAGGGAACTTATGACTTCAGATGTTAAGTCCTATAGTGCACAGAGCCATTTGATGAACAGATGATACTTCCAAAAATCACGGAATTTCATAGGCACTAGTAGACGGAACGTCCGAACATTAGCGAATTATTTAAATAAATAGCTTTTTAATGTAACATGTTTTTAAAACGGATGAAAAAGTATAATATAATTTCTGCTAGCCCTATCCAGTTCCCCAAACTAGGACTGTTGATAAAATATAGATATATATCGATACTTCTTCCATTAAGTATCGATATATCGGCGATATTCTCTTCCAAGAGACACCGATACGAAAATGACAATATCAAGGGCCGATATTTTTATAATATATTCTTTCACAATTTTCGGTAAATATTTGAAATTGTAGCAGAACATAATTTTAGTTTTAGGTATGAATGATTCTTACTACTTTTTAAGCTTTCATCACGTCCAGTCTTTCTCTTTGACTGCGTGAAGCAAGTATAGGTGACAAAAAGTAGTAGCCCGATTGCAATTGTGGGGGACGGGGTGATTGGTATTGACATGTGTGAGGGGAAATGCTAATGTAATCGGCGCACGGCGCTACCAACAGAAGCTGCAACGTTCAACTTCGATCACGCGATTTTGACACTACATCTGCTAGGTCGCTCGCGTTGGCAAAAATGAGGGGAAAAAAAAACAGGAAATTCGCCACGAAGTGTTCCTGACAAATCCGATATGTGACGAAACCGAACGACTGATATCTTTTGTTGTGCCACTTACATGCAGTTAGCATTCTTAGCAAAGTGACTATCGCCAAGCGTGAACGTGCATAGTTTTCCTTCCAATTCTTGCTCTAAGGGGAATGGGCAGGATGCTAGCTTGTTGATGTACAGAATATCTAATAATAAATCAATACTTAAACGTACAGCTCGAAAACCGGCATTATATTTACAATGTGCAGCCGATATTTTTATAGGCCAGTAAGTCGATATACCGATACTTCTTTTTTTCAATACATCGATGACGAAACTGAATAGAAGTATATTTTGCGTTTGAGGGTTGGTTTCTTACGCCTTTTCACTGATCCGCATTTCAAGAATGAACAACGCGACTATGGACTGTGTGCTTATCAAATTGTGAAATGTATCATACGAAAAATAGTTATTCCAATGCGTATACTTGTAAAGTCACGTTGATTTCAATAAACGAATAAATAGGGATGCTGCGACGAGAGCTAAACAAAAAATGAGGGATGTCGGCCTGGAAAGAGAGGGGGGGGGGGGATGTGTGAGCAAAGCTACAGTTTGCCCTGGGCATAGGTCACGTCCTGGGTTGCAGGTGATCTATTTTTTACCGAACTGTTCGATATTTCAGCCCCGTGTTTGGTGTTCCGAACCGTAGTATGAATGATTCGGTATTTTTAGAAATCCACTCAAGTAACTAAATTATTTATTGATTTGTAAAATTATCAGAACGATAATTCCTATGCGGAAAGTCTTCAGTCACATGAATCATTTGTGGTCTGACACTAGAAAGAAATTGAGATTGATATGGTAAAATCAGAATTATGCATTCGTTGAAATTTGAAATTTTTAACAAGCAATGACTTTACCAAAAAATTAAAGGGACAAACGTATGTTAAAGCTAACATTCCTCCGATTCAATACCGGTAAATAATCCGTCACAACGGGAATTGTATGAAGCTCTCCACTGGATTCTTTTACTGCCTTCCCTGACATCTGTGGCAGGGACATGGGAAGACAACCGGGATTACCTGGGAACCTAAAAAATAGCTTCAAACCCGCTGGACATCGGTGAGCTCTATCGTTCACAATGACTTCACATTGTAGAGAACAGAACCCGTCACCCTTAGCGACCGACTGTTGTGCTTGTTATGCGTGCCGGTTTCCCGTGACTCACGCGCAAATGCGCTACGCATGGAGACGGCAATAGGCGGCGCTCGCGGCCTATTGTGTTCAGCCGCCTGTCGTGACCAGGCACACTGTTTAGCCAGGGAACCTGCCGACAGAGCCCAATGAGCGCTGAGTGATGAGTCCGGCATCTGAAATGCGGGGACTGAGAGCGTTCAAACCGCACATTAGTCCAGCTATGGAGTACTGTGAAGTTGACAGTGCTTCCCAATAGCCCGCATGTGGGGACAGAATGTAGAGTTTCACGCTGAAGCCCATCATAAAAAAAGGCGAAGTAGAAAATGGATTTTCCTTTCTTTGATATCTGAAACGACGAGCAGTGGCGACGGAGCCAAATTGGGAAAGTGGACGACGGAGTACAGTAAATTCAGTAAATTTTTGTAGCATACCATGGCCGAAGATTCTGTTTGAAAATGATAATGTAATATTTAGTTTGCCACTAAGTGCTGACGAATGTGCACTCATATTCGGCCTGTCTTTTACGACTTAACGGTATCCAGTACCGTAAGAGTTTTCTATGAAACAGGACCAAACATAGAAATATTGCTACGGTATTGTTCAGGTGAAAGTAAATGTTGCTAGATGTGCACTACCAAGTAACATAGCTCTATGAAACTTGGACCACACATAGAAAGAACTGCTTCGTGGGTGTATATAAGTTAATCTAAATGAATACGTAATGAGACAAATACAAATAACGCTTTGCAAGACATCGCGACGTTTGTTGGTCCCCTGGATATTAGAAAAGGCGAGACATCGTTCTTAGTAGAGGGACGTGTGGACATCATGGATTGCAGTTATGCTCTGCAGCGAACTCTCATGCTGGCCACAAGGTTGGTACGGAGTAGTGGTACGTAGTAGTTGTGGTACGGCGTAGCATTCCTCCACCATCGCCGCTGACAACTGGTTCAAATGGCTCTGAGCACTATGGGACTTAACATCTGAGGTCATCAGTCCCTTAGAACGTAGAACTACACTACTGGCCATTAAAATTGCTACACCACGAAGATGAAGTGCTACAGACGCGAAATTTAACCGACAGGAAGAAGATGCTGTGATATGTAAATGATTAGCTTTTCAGAGCATTCACACAAGGTTGGCGCCGGTGGCGACACCTACAACGTGCTGACATGAGGAAAGTTTCCAACCGATTTCTCATACACAAACAGCAGTTGACCGGCGTAGCCTGGTGAAACGTTGTGGTGATGCCTCGTGTAAGGAGGAGAAATGCGTACCATCACGTTTCCGACTTTGATAAAGGTCGGATTGTAGCCTATCGCGATTGAGGTTTATCGTATCGCGACATTGCTGCTCGCGTTGGTCGAGATCCAATGACTGTTAGCAGAATATGGAATCGGTGGGTTCAGGATGGTAATAGGGCACGCCGTGCTGGATCCAACGGCCTCGTATCACTAGCAGTCGAGATGACAGGCATCTTATCCGCATGGCTGTAACGGATCGTGCAGCCACGTCTCGATCCCTGAGTCAACAGATGGGGACGTTTGCAAGACAACAACTATCTGCACGATCAGTTCGACGACGTTTGCAGCAGCATGGACTATCAGCTCGGAGATTATGGCTGCAGTTACCCTTGACGCTGCATCACAGACAGGAGCGCCTGCGATGGCGTACTCACGACGAACCCGGGTGCACGAATGGCAAAATGTCATTTTTTCCGATGAATCCAGGTTCTGTTTACAGCATCATGATGGTCGCATCCGTGTTTGGCGACATCGCGGTGAACGCACATTAGAAGCGTGTATTCGCCATCGCCATACTGGCGTATCACCCGGCGTGATGGTATGGGCTGCCATTGGTTACACGCCTCGGTCGCCTCTTGTTCGCATTGATGGCACTTTGAACAGTGGACGTCACATTTCAGATGTGTTACGAGACGTGGCTCTACCCTTCATTCGATCCCTGCGAAACGTTACATTTCAGCAGGATAATGCACGACCGCATGTTGTAGGTCCTGTACGGGCATTTCTGGATACAGAAAATGTTCGACTGCTGCCCTGACCAGCACATTCTCCAGATCTCTCACCAATTGAAAACGTCTGGTCAATGGTGGCCGAGCAAGTGGCTCGTCACAATACGCCAGTCACTACTCTTGATGAACTGTGGTACCGTGTTGAAGCTGCATGGGCAGCTGTACCTGTACACGCCATCCTAGCTCTGTTCGACTCAATGCCCAGGCGTATCAAGGCCGTTATTACGGCCAGAGGTGGTTGTTCTGGATACTGATTTCTCAGGATATGTGCATCCAAATTGCGTGAAAATGTAATCACATGTCAGTTCTAGTATAATATATTTGTCCAATGAATACTCGTTTATCATCTGCATTTCTTCTTGGCGTAGGATTTTTAATGGCCAGTAGTGTAATATATTTACGTCGCCGGAATCTCACCAACTTTATAGCCTGTGAGCTAACGGCTTTCATGACAAAGTGTTTCGACGATGTTCTCTATTCCCACTATTATGCGCTTCACATTGTACACCTGACTCATTGGTGCGCACCTGTAAGTTATCCCTCCCCCCCCCCCCCCACCCTGCCGTACATACGAGGAGAGAGAGAGAGAGAGAGAGAGAGAGAGAGAGAGAGAGAGAGAGAGACCGCTAAGGCGTGGCACGCCGTGCTGAGGCGCCGGCAGTGTGACGTCAGCCGGTGTTTGGCGGGCAGGAATGCCCGCTCCCACACCGGCGCCGTGAGACGAATATTGCGCAGGCGAGCAGCGACACGGCCACCACCCACGCCGTACTCCGGCTCGCAGTAGTTCAGAAACGCCTAAGTGACGGTGTCAGGGAAGATCCCACACTTACAGTCTCCAATGGTGCCCTCAACAGTGTAAGCGAGAGATACGAGTGGTGTACATTCGTTTAAATAATAATTCACCACTCGAAGGAAAGAGCACTACATTCCCGTAACCAAACGCGGCCGATAAACTGACAGCCATAACGATCGAAAACATGTCCATCTCGCATCAGGAAGAAAAATTTCAACGTATGGGGTTTAGAAAGATTGGGGTTTAAAGTTCCGAATATGACCAGATCATTCCACACTGAGCACTTTCTCGGACCTGGGGAAGGAAATCGATCGTGACTGCGTCACTTCGATAAGTAAATGCCGTCGGGGACATCCATGTATCAGTTCCAAGAGTACTGTTAGAGTGCCGAAGCTCTGCCTTCAATGTAGTCACTTCCAACATCTCATTCTTCTTCATGTTAAAACCCTTTTATTGTCAACAGTAAATTGAATCCACTTCGATAAGTAAATGCCGTCGGGGACATCCATGTATCAGTTCCAAGAGTACTGTTAGAGTGCCGAAGCTCTGCCTTCAATGTAGTCACTTCCAACATCTCATTCTTCTTCATGTTAAAACCCTTTTATTGTCAACAGTAAATTGAATCGCATATGACACACACACACACACACACACACACACACACACACGCACACACACACAGACATATATATATATATATATATATATATATATATATATATAGAGAGAGAGAGAGAGAGAGAGAGAGAGAGAGAGAGGAACAGTTCAATCTGTAACTTGCTTGATAGGATCGGCTATATTATAAAACTGTTGGTTGATGACGTAGTTGTGTACAGCAAAATAGCATCGTGGGACGATTGCAAGCAATTGAAGAAAAACTGAACATCGCCATTTGGTGCAAAGAGCGGCAGCTCTTCTTAAATGAGCCGGCCGTTGTGACCGAACGGTTCTGGCGCTTCAGTCCGGAACCGCGCTGCTGCTACGGTCGCAGGTTCGAATCCTGCCTCGGGCATGGATGTGTGTGATGTCCTTAGGTTAGTTGGGTTTAAGTAGTTCTAAGTCTAGGGGACTGAAGACCTCAGATATTAAGTCCCATAGTGCTCAGAGACATTTGAGCAATTTCTTAAATGAAGATGAGTGGAAGATAATTCATTTAACAAAGAAAATAATGGTACAGTATCTGATTACAAGATTAGTGGTGAACACCTTGAGTACGTCAGATCGTGTGTTTCGAGGTGCAGGGACGACCCAGAATTAAACACGCGGGCGTCTCTGGCTCGCGTGCTGCCGCTCTCTCGCCTGACTGAACACACATGCCCCTTCACCAAGCCACGCCACGCCATCTGAGTTACAGATGGAGAAGAAAGGAAACCGAATGTACGACTTTTAAATGTCAATGCAGTCGCACTGCATACTATTTGGTTTCATATTTCTCAACAACACTGATCGCAAACAAAATTATACAATTATTTTTGGTTTGCCTAAGATATAATTTTAATCTGGTACAAAATGTTGGCATACGGACGTACATGACAATTCCACAGATTTTTGCGTTCAGGTTCCCACGTAATCATGCCTTATTTAGTTTCGTAATCGAAAAAAGCCTTTATACAGATATTATTTTTCGAAATATTTTATCAAGTATGCAACCCCTTAATGAAGATGTGGAAATTCTTCGTGAGGAAAACAACGTAGAAACTCTTGGACAATTTTAACGGGGAAAAGTTATCTTCTATACAGGAATTACAATGCAGATTAGTCAGTTTCATCCGCACATGCACAGGTGCCCTTTCAACTGAAACGGCAAATGCTCTCTAAGACATTTCCAAAACGGGTGGAAGAATGGCAGTGTCAAAACGTTGTAATTCTTTCGAGGCAATAATTAATTGTTCAAACCTCACATACTAACGTCAGTAAACTCAGGAAAATTGATGTTTTTATCAGGATTTGTTCCTTACAAGAACGTACGCTCTCCTTTTAGAACGCATCCGTGCGTAGTCGAGAATAAGTTGTTTCCCACTTCGCAATGTCTTACTGTGGACAGTGTGTAGTCAAGCCCATTTAAAGTGTGAGGTCTGCAATCCATTCCGGATGTTCTGACTTTCGTACTTCTCCTGTTTCCTTCATAAATTCAACAACAGCGGATTTTAAATCGAAAAATCGTTCCAGGCGGCTTAATCAACGTAATTTGCAGTAATATACGAAGCCTCCATACTCACAACTGACAGTGGAATAGAGTGTGCCGGCCGGAGTGGCCGAGTGGTTCCAGGCGCTTCAGCCTGGAAGCGCGCGACCGCTACGTTCGCAGGTTCGAATCCTGCCTCGGGCATGTATGTGTGTGATGTCCTTAGGTCAGTTAGGTTTAAGTAGTTCTACGTTCTAGGGGACTGGTGACCTCAGCTCTTGCCCCATAGTGCTCAGTGCTTTTTTTGAATAGAGTGTGTAGGACTTCTGAAAATTTCATGACGTGCCCTATGCCTGCAAATGTAGCATAGAATGCAATCTGAACAATGGCTCCCATTTGCTGATCGTTGTAATTTTTTGCTCTTGCATTATCAGCTACATCTTTAAATTCATTCTGGATGGTGTTGTTACGTCATTCCATAACAAATTTGTGGTACCTGTCGATTACGCAACCGTGCACCATGTAACATACATTGACAATTTTTATTCTTCTCGTATGTCATTTCTATTCATTTTTAAAGGCCTGTGGCCCTAGAACGCTAGACTGTCTATTTATGCAAACATCCACTGGACCTATGAACTTTCTTATATCATTAACTCCTGACGAACGATAAACAGCACTGACACGACGAACTGGTTCAAATTGGCTCTGAGCACTATGGGACTTAACTTCTGAGGTCATCAGTCCCCTAGAACTTAGAACTACTTAAACCTAACTAACCTAAGAACATCACACACATCCATGCCCGAGGCAGGATTCGAACCTGCGACCGTAGCGGTCGCGCGGTTCCAAACTGTAGCGCCTAGAACCGCTCGGCCACCCGGCCGGCACGACGAACTGAAGGAAGTCATGCCGACCGAAAAATGCCGCACGGCAATGCTAAATGAAATGGGACGCTAGAGCCTCTGCAAACATGCGGTCCACACGCCGCAACCGCGCACCAAGTGGGCGACCCTGGTATAAATATTTCAGCGTAATACGAAGAAGCGATATGAAATAGGAAGATGTAAAATCAGTAATAGTGACGGCGAACGGAAGATTCAGACTTCTTGGTAGAGTTAAGGGAAGGCGTGTTGCGTCTGTAAAGGAGACTGCATGCAAGAGTATAGTGCGACGAAGTCTTGAATATTGTTCCAGTGTTTCGGTCCTAATCAAGTGTGCATGACAACAGAAATCGAACTAATTCAAAGACTAGCTACTAGGATCGTGACAGGACGGTGTAACTTCACTGAAACTGTATTCCAGGGTATCTGTGCGACCATTATGCCGCCACTAATGTATACGAGGCTTGTTCAAAAAATTCCTGAACATTCGTAATTTCGCGTCAATGGTGACTTGGAGAGAAATGCTGTTGGCATAACTGCACACGACTGTGTTGAATGTGTAACTGCCGGAAGATTCATTGTTGTGTATGTTAGAACGATATGTCGCACAGTTTGCGAATTTCGAGATGGCAGAGTTAGAGGAGCAATGCGTCTGCATAAAATTTTGGATGAAACTAAAAAAAAAAAAAAAAAAAAACTTTACAGAGGCAAACCAAATGATGCGGAAGGCCTACGGTGCTGAGTGCTTTAGCCGTACTCGGTGTTATGAATGGCTCACACGGTTTAAAAATGGCCGGACGGAAGTTACAGATGACCCTCGATCGGGACGCCCTTTGACGTCTATCGATGACGCACATGTCAGGAACGTCAACAAAATTGTGCGTGCCAATCGAAAAGTGACTGCCCGAGAGATTGTAGAAGACTGTAACATTTCAGTAGGATAATGTCATGAGATCCTGACACAGCATCTTGGAATGCACCACGTTGCCGCCAAGTTCTTCTCATGGCTCATGAGCCAAGACCAGAAAGACCTTCGTCTCGCAATCTGTTAAGAGCTTTTGCATCGCGCAAATGAGAGCGAGATGTTCCTGGTGATGAGACGTGGGTCTACGGTTATGATGTTGAGACAAAGATTCAATCTTCACAACGGGTAGGAAAATGTTCTCCAAGACCAAAATAAGCTGGTCAGGTCAGGTCAAATCTCAAAGCCGTGTGATAGTTTTCTTTGACTACGAAGGATTTGATCATCGTGAATTCGTCCCACACGGACAAACTCTTAATCTATGGTACTATCGGGACGTGCTGCGACGCCTGCGAGAAAATGTGAGAAGGGAACAGCCTGAAATGCGGCGAGACAATTCATGACTATTGCGTCACGATAACGCACCCGCACATTCATCCTTATTGTTGAGTGACTGTAGCACAAGAAACGAAATCACTGAGCTGCCTCATCCTCCGTACTCTCCAGACCTGGCCCCTGCGTACTTTCTTTTATCTCCAAAGTTGAAAACCCCGTTGAAAGGACGCAAACGGCGCTTCGTACGATCCAGCAATAGGCATACCAGAGTGCTTCCGGAAGTGGAAACGGCTTTTGGAACGGTTTATACTCTGTGCGAGGAGAGTATTTCGAAGGAGACTATGCACGATAAGCAAAAGGTAAGTGAAGAAAAATGTTGTGGACGAAGTTCCAAAATTTTTCGAACAGACCTTGTACCTCGCGTATGGATCATGATAGAAAGATGAGAGATTAGGGGGCGTAGGCGTTTGGAGTGTCGTTTTTCCCTCGTTCAGTTCGCGAATCGATTACGAAAGGAAGTTGCTAACATTGTTACGATACGCCCTCCGCCATGCTCTGTGTAGTGGCTTTCGGAGAATATATGTAGATGTAAATGTCGTCAGTGTGGCAGTCAAGGACGAGACGCGCGATATGAGTGCTTTTGATCGCGGGAACTTTGCACCTCCCACCTCTGAGTTCGCTCAGGTACTGGACATTCCTCGAACCAATGTGTCGACGATACACCGTTCAGAGAATACCGCCACTCTCTGAGTCAGTTACCGTGTGCGTCAACATGCTGATGACGATTGCCATCGTTCATCCCGGACTACAACTGCGGATATACTGGTCACAGTACAGCAAACCACTCACTGATTCACTGTTGTATAACAGAGACTAGTGAGCAGTTATATGCCATTCAGAGCTACCAACTCGCTGTGAGTACGAGAACTAATGCCCCCCCCCCCCCCCCCCCCACACACACACACACAAAAATGTGTTGAGCGCACGTCAATAAGTACTGACCACTGAGAATATGGTAAGCACAGGAAAAACACCGCCAATGGACGCCCAAAACGAGAGGAAAAGTCGTCTTGGCATAAATCGAGGCACATATTGGTATAGGCTGATGACAGAGTCCGAGTCCACCAGAAACCTCAGTGTTAGACGGTGTATACCGCTCGCAAACAACGGGAGTCCATGCATGAGAAAGGAGAAGATATTCAACGTTACGTGTTTACCAGGTTTTACATTGGGTCCGTTGATTAGACTGCCATCGTTCCTCACGGATAAAAAGACCCGAACCTACAGCATTTGTTCGTTCGCATACAGGACCCCGCAGTAAAATTGTAGCTTCAGTTAAGGCAATGCATCACCTCATCGCACCCGTATTGCTTTACTTTGGTTAAAAGAACACTTTACATGAGTTTACAGCCAACTCTCACGTCCTCTCCCTAGTACTGGGAATAGTCTCTCTATCAAGTTAACACACTAACAATAGGAGTCTGCGACTGCAACGCAGGCTTTCGAACAAAATGAAAGGGCACATGAATGTAAGTTGTCTGTCAAACTGTAAGCGTTTCCCGACAGCTTTTCGTTTACACACGCGTTTTATTGTTTAAATTTAAATGTTTTCGTAGGGATGCGTAGATCACACCGAGGAACAAAAAAAGTGTTACAATATTTCAGTCTAGCATCGATATTTTATTAAATTAAACTGTGTGTTTATGTTTCGCATTTGTGGTGCCTCACTGACAACACCAAATCATCGCGATAGGTCACCTTATTTTTATATTAAACAGCTTCTTGCTGTAGTCATTCTACATATGTATAAAATATTTTCCTTCTTTTCTAATGATCTACCACAAATGGTAAATCCTATCAGCTTGTCCTACGTTTTACATTACATTGTGCTTTACAGTCCACGTCACTCGCTGTATCTCTCTACGTTAATGCCAGTGACACAGTTCAGTGACGAAACCAACTTAATTTATTAGATACACTGTAAATTGTAGAGTAAAAAGTTTTCACACCAACGCGCGACGCAATGTTCTCCTTTAAATACAAACAATTAAACCCATTTCGTAAACAAACCGCTGGTAGTTTACGCCATCAATTATGCAAATACGCCTTCACAGTCATCTTCTTTTCCACTTCCAAAGTAGATGTCATAGTCGGAAACACCCCTTGTTAGCACTTTCCATGTCGTAGAAACTCAGGAAGACGCACTCATACCACAGCAAATCGAATTCAGACGACAAAATTTCGGATGCTGTTCTGGAATGTTTCTTCAATATTTTGTATAAGCGACCTATGTATGGTTTTCGTTGGCTCGTTACAGAGTAATTGCATTCCATTCGACTTATTATCCCCCTTTACGTTTGCACCTGTGCTCCACTTTAAATATCTGCTCAAAAGTGTAAATGTCAACGGCACGCACTGCGAATCATATTTGGAAATAAACTATTCACTAATGGTACTAGGAACTGGCGGTTGAAAACAGTAATGCGCTCTCAATATCGCTTTCTGAGCTGCTCCATTGTCTTGATAATGTTTTTGGCGGCCGGCCGCGGTGGTCTCGCGGTTAAGGCGCTCAGTCCGGAACCGCGCGACTGCTACGGTCGCAGGTTCGAATTCTGCCTCGGGCATGGATGCGTGTGATGTCCCTAGGTTAGTTAGGTTTAAGTAGTTCTAGGTTCTAGGGGTCTGATGACCACAGAAGTTAAGTCCCATAGTGCTCAGAGCCATTTGAACCATTTTTTGTTTTTGGCTGTATTAGCTGTTTGTTAACAATGACACAACACTATAAGAACAGATCGATAGAGTTGGCCGATATTACACTTCGTGTATGGGTTCACCAAGTGCAACTGAAGACCAGTACAACACAATTCTGAGAAGTTCTCGTAGCGACGGCAACCACGCTACAGTACATTTGCATCTGCCTCAAGAGTTGTTGCACTTTCCCGTGTTTAGCGTTGTTAAGTTTTGGTGTTGGCTTATTGCAGGATTTTTCGATGTTGGGAAGATATTTTCATACTTTCACAGAAACAAAGGTATATCTGCAATTCATAATTAGGTGCCTGGCAGAGGGCTCATCGAACCACCTCCACGCTACTTCTCTAACGTTCCACCCTCAAACAGCGTGCGGAAAACACGAACACTTAAATCTTTCTGTGCGAGCTCTGATTTCTCTTATTTTACTATGATGATCATTCCTCCATAAGTAGGTGGGCGCCAACAAAATATTTTCAGACTCTGGGGAGAAAATTGGTGACTGGAATTTCATGACAAGGTCCTGCCGCAGCGAAAAACTCTCTTGCTTTAAGGAATGCCACCTCAATACGTGTGTCATATATGTGGCACTCTCTCATCTACTTCGCGATAGTACAAAACGAGCTGCTCTTGTTACAACTTATGTCCTCCGTCAATCCTATATGATGCGGATCCCATACTGCACAGCAGTACTCCAGAAGAGGGGGGACGAGCGTAGTGTAAGACGTCTCTATAGTAGACCTGTTACATTTTCTAAGTGTTCTGCCAATAAATCGTGGTTACTGGTTTGTTTTCCCGAACAACACTATTTATGTGATCATTCCAATTTAAGTTATTCGTAAAAGTTATCCCTAAGTATTTAGTTGAGTTTACAGCCTTCCAGTTTCCGTGACTCACCGTGTAACCGAAACTTGGCGGATTCCTTTCAGTACTCATGTGGATGACTTCACACTTTTCACTATTTAGAGCCAATGACACTTTTTGCACCATACAGATATATTATCTAAATCATTGTGCAATTCGTTTCGATCATCTAATGACTTTACCATACGGTAAATGATAATATCATCCGAAAACAACCTTAAGCTCCTCTCTCTGGCTGCAAGATGCTGTTGTCCACAGTGGCACTGGCATTGTCCATAGTGTTTCACGCTGAGGCGATTGCATGGAGGGCCTATAACACTCCCTTGGGGAATGCAAGATATTACTCCTGTTCTGCTAGATTACTTTCCGTCACTTACTACGAACTATGATCTTTCTGACAGAAAATTACGAATCCAGTCGCACAACTGAGACAATATTCTATGGTCACGCAATTTGATTAGAGTTCGCTTGTGAGGAAAAGTGTCAAAAGCTTTGTGGAAGACTTAAAAAAAAAGATATTTTCTGAGTAGGTGTTGCCGGTTTGTCAATAAATCGCTTCCTTCGAGGCAATTCATAGTGTTCGAGCACAATACATGTTCCACATTCCTAATGTAAAACGACGTTGGCAATACGGGTCTGTAATTCATCGGATTAGTCCAGTTTCCATTCTTGGATAATGGTGGAGTATTTGGGGAACAAACCGAATAAATATGATTATTAATCTATGACGAGGCACTGGAGGCAACAACTCTCTTATAGTAAAATACACTGAAAATGTCTTTCAACAACATCCGAAATTTGTCGGTGGATTACTGGCTCATAAGAGAGAGAGAGAGAGAGAGAGAGAGAGAGAGAGAGAGAGAGAGAGAGAGATCCATTCATAACATCACAGGGTTCTGTTCCTCCACGGCTTGATGTCCTACAAATCCACGACCTAAAGCGCAGAGGCACACACGACGCGAGACAAGGCGTGCTGAGCTTCTTGGCACACTGCACGGATCTCCGTTGAGCAGCAGCGTTACCTTTCGGCGGCGCCGGCGGCGGCCTGGTCTCGATCAACATGGCGAGGCTGGGCGAACGATGCTGTCGGTACGCACTGGCCACTCGCACTGAACGCGCGCTCTCGACTCCACAAATAACGCGCCGTCGCATCCTGCTGCGTTATCGCGTCGCTTCCGGGCCCCGCCGCGGCCGCAGACGCAGCCGGCGCGATAGCCAATCGGCGCTGGCGCCAAGGAGTGTCCGGTTCGCGGAATGCCGCCAGCCCGATACTGCGCGCGGCCGTTAATGCGGTCTGCCACCGGCCGATATCATTTAAATGCTCGCCGGAAACTGCAGATCTCTTTGCGCCGCTCCGCTTCTGACTGCAAAAATAATTACTGTTACGCATGCGAGATAAAACGAACAAAAGGATTTCGGGTACGGCTGTCCCGCGGAATGGTTGGCTGTGTGCTCGACAGCCAATAAATCCACACGAAAAGGAGAAATGTCACCTGCATGACCTAGATAGCAACTGTGATTAACTGTGGAATGGATTAGGTTTTGCATGTAGGGGACATTGGGGTCCAACCGCTCCTGCCACGACGACAATAACAAAATTAGAAATGGCTCAAATGGCTCTGAGCACTATGGGACTTAACATCTGAGGTCATCAGTCTCCTGGAACTTAGAGCTGCTTAAAACTAAGCTAAGGACATCACACACATCCATGCCCGAGGCGGGATTCGAACCTGCGACCGTAGCTGTCGCGCGGCTCCAGACTGAAGCGCCTAGAACCGCTCGGCCACTCCGGCCGGTCTAATAAAATTATAATTATATTAATATCTTCAGTATCTTCAGCTGCTGACGGGCGTTGATATATCTCAACGGTGACAGGTTAAAATGTATGCCCCGACAGCGACTCGAACCCGGATCTCCTGCTTCTATGGTAGACGCTCAATCCATCTGAGCCACCGAAGGCACAGAGGATAGTGCAACTGCAGGGACTCGCGCACGCCTCCCGCGAGACCCACATTCTCGCCTTGTGTGTCCACACACTACAATCGTAGTGTCCCACCCCAACACACTCATTACACACATTTTCACCTGTTCCCGTTGATATACAGGGTGAGTCACCTAACGTTACCGCTGACATCAAATACTGACGAATCGATTCCACAGACCGAACGTGAGGAGAGGGGCTAATGTAATTGGTTAATACAAACCATAAAAAAATGCACGGAAGTATGTTTTTTAACACAAACCTACGTTTTTTTAAATTGAACCCCGTTAGTTTTGTTAGCACATGTGAACATATAAACAAATACGTAATCAGTGCCGTTTGTTGCACTATAAAATGTTAATTACATCCGGAGATACTGTAACCTGAAGTTGACGCTTGAGTACCACTCCTCCGCTGTTCGGTCGTGTGTATCGGAGAGCACCGAATTACGTAGGGATCCAAAGGGAACGGTGATGGACCTTAGGTACAGAAGAGACTGGAACAGCACATTACGTCCACACGCTAACACCTTTCTACTGGTCTTTTTCACTGACGCACATGTACATTACCATGAAGGGTGAGGTACACGTACACACGTGGTTTCCGTTTTCAATTACGGAGTGGAATAGAGTGTGTCCCGACATGTCAGGCCAATAGATGTTTAATGTGGTGGCCATCATTTGCTGCACACAATTGCAATCTCTGGCGTAATGAATGTCGTACACTCCGCAGTACATCTGGTGTAATGTCGCCCCAGGCTGCCACAATACGCATTCTCCTTTAACGTACCCCACAGAAAGAAGTCCAGAGGTGTAAGATCAGGAGAACGGGCTGGCCAATTTATGCGTCCTCCACGTCATGGTAATGTACATGTGTGTCAGTGAAAAAGACCAATAAAAAGGTGTTAGCATGTGGACGTAATGTGCTGTTCCAGTCTCTTCTGTACCTAAGGTCCATCACCGTTCCCTTTGGATCCCTACGTAATTCGGTGCTCTCCGATACACACGATCGAACAGCGGAGGAGTGGTACTCAAGCGTCAACTTTAGGTTACAATATCTCCGGATGTAATTAACATTTTACAATGCAACAAACGGCACTGATCACGTATTTGTTTATATGTTCAGATGTGCTAACAAAACTAACGGGGTTCCATTTAAAAAAACGTAGGTTTGTGTTGAAAAACATACTTCCGTGCATTTTTTTATGGTTTGTATTAACCAATTACACTAGCCCCTCTCCTCACGTTCGGTCTCTGGAATCGATTCATCAGTAGTTGATGTGGTTTACGAAATATATCCAGCGGTAACGTTAGGTGACTCACCCTGTATATCAACGCCCGTCGGCAGCTGAAGGTATTAATATAATTCTAATTTCGTTCTAGACAGCTGCAGGTCATGGTGTCTGTTCTGTCCGCAAGGAACAGACACCATATCCATGTAACGACAATAGCAGGTCGACGTTAGAATTTTTTTGCTGATCCCACAAATTGTAGAGGATTCTGTCTACAGGGTGTTCCAGGAGGAGTGGGTAATATTTAGGGATGTCACAGCAACGCTCATTCGAAGCAAAGATCCCCAGTAAACATGAGCTGTTTTCTGCATACCTTAACAGCAATGACTACTTCATCTTCAATACTGTGAAATACTGTAAATCGCTTCTAATGCAAGCTCTTTGCTTTCCGTGATTTGAGAGGAGATATTATCAGCAAAAACGAGAAAAAAATAGTAGAGTAAATGAATAGTAGAGTAAATGCGGTCTCTAAAATGCACATTTTAAGAGCTGCAAGCACCTGTTCAATAGAAAAGATTTAGCGAGTTGTTTACAGCTACTGCCGCCTCTCGCTTCTGAACTACCATACTTTACGGTCTTCCCAATCGTAGATTCCTGATGTCCATAGCTACCTTGACATCTGTCCCTCGTCGTCTTGACAGTTCACCTCATTTTATTTTTTCCTCTGGGATCTATCTCCATAAAGATTTTGGCACATTATCATCCATTAGTTCCGAATGGCCATACTGTTGTGATGTCTTCGTCTTAACAGCTTCTGTTATGTTCCGCTTCATTTCTATTAGTAAGAATGTTCCAGCCAGTTAAAACAATTTGATTGCTCCCAAACCTGTCTTATGCCAAACATAACTTAATTATAGATGCTAAGAACAATCACCTTGGAAGATATTGAGAACAGTCACCTTGGAATAAAGGATAAGTGAATTGCAGTTATTGATAAGTAGATGGGAATAATGTAAAAGTTATTGATGGGAAAAATGTATAATGCCTCCGACTTTTTAAGTGAAACCTCTTGAGCCTTTAAAATAAAATAAACGTCGATAACATCCTATATATTTATTCTTTGTATCTCAACGTATCCACCCTGGCGAAGAACACATTTCTCCTAACTAGAGATCAGTTTTTTGCTACCATCATCGTAGAATGTTTGTTGACAGAGACACAACCCCACCTTTGCTTCCACAGCTTCATCACTATCACATTGGAGTCCTCGAAGATGTTCTTTCAAGTTTTAGAAACAGATGAAAATCGGATGGGGCCAAGTCGGGACTATATACAGGATGATCGATGACAGTGAACCCAAAGCATCGGACTGTTGCAGATGTCGCAGCGCGTGGTCTAGCATTGTGTGAATGAACTCTTCGAACTCGAAACTGAATTACAGCACACTGTTTCTCACGCGTCGACATAGGATTTGTTAGACATCGCCATATTACACGCTAAAGTCCGGAGTCCTTTAGCAGCAGAGGTCTGCAAATAAGTAAACATCAACAGTAAGCATGTAGAATGAAAGAATGTTTGTTTCATTGTAAAAAAACGTTTACGAGTTTTCACAAAAAAATTCAGAGGCATTACTTTTCCGTACACTCTCGCAGCTTTCCAGCAGCTCCTAATTATTCCAAATCAGGGTGCCCTCGCTTTAGCCAAACGGTCCACTTCCATGCAATAAAAGCACCCCGGAACATCACCTTGTAGTACACTTTATACATAGCTCTATCGGGGCGTTGTCTAAAGGCTTACAATAAATGTGACACCACTGGCGATGCGTATTCAGGCGAAAACTCCATTAGACTAAATAGATTAACACATTTGCGCTACCGTGCGGTTCACAGCTGATGTTACGTTGCCACAGTGATCGAGAAAAATTTTCGTTTGCAGTGGACAACGGTCTGTTTCGTGTTACGGCACAACAAATGCAGTTCTCTCTGAAGACTTCGTAAAGGAATCGCGATGAGACGGTGCAGTCAACCGACAGTAATTTCTGTCTCTTAGGAAAGTGATTTTTATTCACAATTCGGGACAGATGCTATCTGCCCCAGTTCATCTTATTCGTCTTTCGAAGACAATTCTGACGTTTCACACTGGCTCTCTTGATAATTAGACTAAAATTTGGTGGTATCTTGGAACCAGTGTATAGTGAAAGAGATGAACGGGATGGTGTTTGTAACATATGTTAAGCAGTTGATTCAGCAGGGATCAGCATCTGGTCGACTATAAAGTACCGTTTCATTGGATTGGGGGATTCTTCCATGATCCTGTGTTTCCCCCAAGCTAAAGCACTGTGGTCTCAGCTAGCTGATAAGCTGTAGAGTTTATTTATGAACCCAGCCAGTCTTCTGCGGGGTATCGGAAAACGATTCCGTAAACGTCACAGTTCCCCCGTCACATCGTCACATTGTAACTTATCAGCGAATCGGACTTCCCTCCACAGCTACAAAGGAAGTATCTTCTGTCACAGCATTCATGTGAAATGGGCCATTTTTATCTGCATGACGACAGCAAGGATGTGGCGCTGGTGGCGTTTTTAGCATCTGCCGAGGATGTGGCGCTGGTGACGTTTTTAGCATCTGCGGAAAAACGTAGCTGCTTGTGCTCTGATAATGGGCTGCAGCATCCGATAATTCGCAACTTAATAGGGATTAGCTTAAGTTTAACAGAAAGCACGGTACAAAAAGCATTTTATTTCTAATCATTCTACACGCGATTCTCGAGCCATTTGCGTACATCGATTGGTGTGCTCCAGAAGATACTCCAGTGCACGGTGCTGAAACGCCTCTATCGAAATGTGTCTTAGTGTTTATACGCGTTAACCATCGTATGCCTTCTGCATCTCTAACTTCACAGCTGATCTTCCAAGTATGAGACCGTGAGACCAATGTTATCGATACTCCAGCTCGATTTCTCTGTGGATATTGCTAGCGGTCGTTACGTGTACGCCGAGTTGGCGAAGATTCGCCATCAGAGGTACGTTGTTCCATGGAGATACAAAGCAACCGTGAAAAAATGTCATATTTGCACTGGTACGTTGTTCCATGGAGATATAAAGCAACCGTGAAAAAATGTCATATCTGCACTATGTTCTTGGAACTGGCTAGCATCAATGATTGAAACGTCGAAGTGATATGGTACAACAGATTAAATTTCTGCAGCCCCAATTGGAAAAGTACGAGCAGTTCACATCATTTTGGTATATTAATAATATAAAGGTGCGTGCTGTAGGAGCAGACAACGTGGTGTATAGCGATGCAATGCGAGTTGCCACGAATTTTGTCCAGTCTTAGATCTAAGTATGCCACTATGAAAAAATTTAAGGAATGGCTTTTCATTAGATGTTTACTAGTATTTAGTGTTCGGATCAGTTTTTTTTCCGTTTTTCTTTTTTTTTATTTACCTTTGCAGCCTACTTGGTTTCGAATACACGTTATTCGGTTCCAGATGCCAACAAAAAGCTCCTCAAAATAAAAAAAAAAGTGACATGTACTGACACATGTGTAGAACATTCAACAGCTGTTACACTACAATCCATTCACAGAAACAGCCTGTCCCAGTAAAGGAAACAAGCCCCCTTGATTCGGCTGTTGGCATGTGTTTTTATTTTTCAAATATTTCATCAACAGTCAATATTTATGACTTCTGTGTCTACTATAGTGAAACGCAAAAGATAATGTTCAAGTTGCACTGAAAATAAAACATTTTTACAGTATACGAGGACTTTATTATATATTTTCTCTAGGTGGCCTATCGACAGCAACCTCCCCCCTACAACCGTAAACAAATAACCACACTCAAACGCTGAGAAAAAAGCAAATGTATATACTATAGCGACTGACTTTAGAAGGCTTAGAATAATGCAGCCCTTTTTAATAAAAACAGTTTCTGTTAAATTTCTCCTAAACTGTTTTAACGAACGTGTTTCGTTTTGCATCTCGCTGAAAAACTTTATCAGTACATCAAACAATCCATCTGCAAAGTAGGGTGTAACATTCGCTAAAGCGTTGCTGCTCTCATTTATTTGTCATAATTTTGGAAATTTTGTAATATCAATTTCAGAAATTAGTTCGAAATTTCCCTGGTGTAATTTCATACTACCGTCTTTCACAAATACCAACAGGAAAAAAATCACGAACTTCTTCAACTTCAAATCTTTAGTTATGACTCCCTAACATTAAATCATCTGTACTGCGTAGTACACTGTCGAAGTTACAAATCTGTCATAAAGCTGGTGACTTTTCAAGTCTAATGATCACATATTTTGATAAATATGAGTAGAAAACTGACGTGTATGTACCTCAGGCAAGACGCACGGGCAATGAAACAAGAAAAGGTGACAGTGGGCTTGCAGTACTCAATGGACTGTTGTTAGTCTGACTTCTCATAAAGAACAAATGACGCCAGAAACACAAAAGCTTGTCGGAGAGGCATGCGCCTTGACCTCAGTTTATGGCAACAGTGATCCCATGGTCCCCACTACGAACTTGAAAAAAGTCGATGTGTAGTCAGGGTTACACAGGGGATCCTCGCGTATAATCTGTAACTATGAGGGATAAATATTAGAGGGCAAAGTCTAGACATTGGTGCTAAATAATACCCTACTGTCTGCAAGACACCGGACCGGATCTGGTAAGATGTCGGCTTAGCTCCAAGTGAAAGTACATCAAACTGTTTTGGACACCCTACTTAGAAGACGGATTAAGATCTTTAGTTCAGATGACGTTCTGGAAGCTTGTGCTCCAGATAAATATGCTCCAAAAAAAGTAATAAAATAGAGCGAAGATCCAACTTTTTTTAACGGCAAAATTAACAGAAAATACGGATGGTAAAAAAACCTTTCAAAATTATGAAAGATATATGACAGGGAAAACAGTAGCAACTAGTTCATCTGAATGAAGCATGCATAATTTACAAATAAACCACGGCAAAGAAAGTCCTACGAATTCCAGGTCGTACAGAATATCGGCGGTCAGTCATGTACTAAAAAAATGGCTCTGAGCGCTATGGGACTTAACTTCTGAGGTCATCAGTCCCCTAGAACTTCGAACTATTAAACCTAACTAACCTAATGACATCACACACATCCCTGCCCGAGGCAGGATTCGAACTTGCGACCGTAGCGGTCGCGCGGTTCCAGACTGTAGCGCCTAGAACCGCTCGGCCACCCCGGTCGGCTCAGTCATGTACAGGTCAGCTACCAATACTAAAGACATGTTCAGATCATGACAAAAATCGTTAAATATTACACAGGATAGGCTGGGAAATTTAATACTTTTTCAGGTCATATTTATGGAATATATAACGTGGAGCGAACAATCCTAAGTGACTATGAAAGAACTCAGGTTCATAGTAAAGGGTAGAAAAACAAACACGGACTATAAGACCAACATAATTTATTTAATGCTTCACCCTAGGGTACAATGCACTAAGATTACGATATTTCTCGATCAGAAAGGAGCCGATCTCAAAGAACAATAACTGATTTAGAGTGAACTACACTCGTATGTGTATGGAGGGGATGCTGTGTTTGACACAAGTGATATGTTGCAAACGATACGACACACATGAACACATAAATTCCCAATTCCTAGATCTGAAAAAGCGTTTTACATTGTACAACATAGCGGATTAATAACGAGGAAAGTATTACACGCATTATCTCCTCTAATACGTGACTGGCCCTGAAAGACAGTTTTACTGACAAAATTAGGTAAGTTTTAGCGGACGAAATTAAACTACCATCATGTTTACCCCAACGACGCTTAATAGAACGACTAACGCTCTCCAATATAGATAAAATAATAAGTGGACCTGTTAGTGGCACTCTTCTGGAACGGCCTTGCCGCAGTGGTAACGCCGATTCCCGTCAGATCACCGAAGTTAGGCGCTGTCGGGCTGGGCTAGCGCTGCCGGCAAACGAGGTGGTTCAAAATGGTTCAAATGGCTCTGAGCACTATGGGACTCAACTGCTGAGGTCATTAGTCCCCTAGAACTTAGAACTAGTTAAACCTAACTAACCTAAGGACATCACAAACATCCATGCCCGAGGCAGGATTCGAACCTGCGACCGTAGCGGTCTTGCGGTTCCAGACTGCAGCGCCTTTAACCGCACGGCCAAACGCGGTGCACTCAGCCCTTGTGAGGCAAACTGAGGAGCTGCTTGAGTGAGAAGTAGCGGCTCCGGTCACGAAAACTGACAACGGCCAGGAGGGCGGTGTGCTGATCACATGCCCTTCCATATCCGCATCCTTTGATGTCTATGGGCTGAGGATGAAACGGCGGCCGGGCGCTACCTTTGGGCCTTCATGGCCTGTTCGGGCGGAGTTTAGTTTCAATAGCACTCTTTTACCGTCGGTGGACTACACTACATAGGGAGTGACGATAAAGTCATGGGACAGCAATATGCACATAAACAGGTGGCGGTAGCAGTGCGTACACTAGGTATAAAAGGGTAGTGGAATGGTGGTGCTGTCATTTGTATCAGGTGATTAACGTGAAAATATTTCCGATGTCAATTAACATACTGTGAAAGCGGAATGGTAGCTGGAGCGAGACGAATAAGGCATTCCATTTCGGAAATCGTTAGGGAACTCAATATTCCGAGATCGACAGTGTCACGTGTGTGCCGAGAATACCAAATTCCAGGCATCACATCTCTTAATCGCGGCCTTCACTTAACGACCGCGAACAGCAGCGTTTGCATAGAGTTGTTTGTCCTAACAGACAAGCGACAATGCATGAAACAGCAGCGCAAATCAATGTGGGACGCGCAACGAACTTGTCCGTTATGACAATGCGGCGGAATTAGGGGTTAATGGGTTATGGCAGCCCAAAACCGAAGCGAGTGCCTTCGTTAACAGCTCGACATCATCTGTAGCGCGTCGCCTTGGCTCGTGACCATATCGTTGGATCCTAGACGACTGGAAAACCGTGGCCTGGTTTCAGTTGTTAAGAGCTGATGGTAGGGTTCAATTGTAGCGCAGACTCCACGAAGCCATGAACCCAAGTTGTAAAATTTTGGACATTTGTGGCAAAGACTATGGGACCAAACTGCTGAGGTCATCGGTCCCTAGGTTTACGCACTACTTAATCTAACTTAAACTAATTTACGCTAAGGACAACACACACACCCGTTCCCGGCGGAAGACTCGAACCTCCGACGGGGGGAGCCGCGCGAACCGTGACAAGATGCCCTAGACTGCACGGCTACCACGAGCGGCAACCAAATTGTCATCAAGGCACTGTGCATACTGGTGATGGCTCTATGATGGTGTGGGCTCTGTTTACATGGAAAGGACAGGGTTCTCTGGTCCAGCTAAACTAATCATTGACTGGAAATGGTTATGTTAGGTTACCTGGAGACCATTTGCAGCCATTCATGCACTTCATGTACCCAAACAGCTATGGAATTTTTACAGATAACAATGCACCATGTCGCGGGGCCACGATTAATCGCGATTGGTATGAAGAGCATTTCGGACAATTCTAGCGTATGATTTGGCTGCCTAAATCGCGCGACATGAATCCCATCGAACATTGGCTCAAATGGCTCTGAGCACTTTGGGACTTAACATCTGTGGTCATCAGTCCCCTAGAACTTAGAACTACTTAAAGCTAACTAACCTAAGGACATCACACACATCCATGCCCGAGGCAGGATTCGATCTTGCGACTGTAGCGGTCACGCGGTTCCAGACTGAAGCGCCTAGAACCGCACGGCCACACCGGCCGGCCCCATCGAACATTTATGGGACGTAATCGAGACGTCGGTTCGTGCACAAAGTCCTTCATCGGCAACACTTTCGCAATTATGGACGGCTATAGAGGCAACATAGCTCAATATTTCTGCAGGGGACCTCCAAAGACTTGAGTCCATATCACATCGAGTTGGCGCGTTATGCCGGGCAAAAGGAGGTCCGACACGATATTAGGGGCTACTCCATATGACTTTCGTGAGCTCACGATGTTAAAGAGGGATCCCACGGCTTTTTTCATCCCAGTGTATTAACATCTCAAAGGTTCGTCGCTTGATGAATGTAAGAAAACACTGAAGGAATTAAGATAGTATCTTCACTTGGTATGACTGACATCTCTCATAATGGAGACAAATGCAAGGTAATTCTGTTTCGGAGCTGGGGGTCTTTGAAAGTCGTACGGGGAACATGGGAGACCTTGGCCTCTAGACAGAGTAGGACACCCGCCAGCTCTAGCTTCGCCTGCCGCGGCGCCACACACCATTCCGCCGGCCAATTAGAGGATATGGCCGCCTACAAGTTCCAGCACAGTGTGACACAAGACTCAGTGGTGTACTCGCTTCACGGTCATCTAAATATCGCAAAGCACTATTGGTCACTTGTCTCCACTTCTGCTACGTCTAAGGTTTTCTGTCTGGATTACTCGGTGGTCTCGTCCCGACAATATG
Organism: Schistocerca serialis cubense; assembly: GCF_023864345.2. Classification (NCBI taxonomy): domain Eukaryota; kingdom Metazoa; phylum Arthropoda; class Insecta; order Orthoptera; family Acrididae; genus Schistocerca; species Schistocerca serialis. The sequence goes on along the minus strand of NC_064643.1, from coordinate 372,220,650 downwards.
GTGTACTGCCGGTGGTCCGCATACTTCCAACACGAGTTTTCGACGTCATCGCACCTGATGAGGACGCCGAGTCACGAGGTCGAAATATCGTGTTGGGAAGACGCGGACAGGTAGTACAACCACTGAATCTCAGTCACGGCAATAAACAACAGGGAAAAACTTCCAAAATCAGATTCTAACATCAGTGGTAAACACCACTCGTTTACAAACCTAGGGACTACCACTACGAAGCGTTGTGAAACAGAACGAACATGCAAAATCAGTAAAAGAGGAAACGGATGGAAATACGGAACTCCTGGGAGGATTGTGGGAAAGAAGGCTGTATCCGGTAAGGGAACTGCAAGCAAGGCTCTAATGTATCTAATCCCGTAATACACTACTGGCCATTAAAATTGCTACACCACGAAGATGAAGTGCTACAGACGCGAAATTTAACCGACAGGAACAAGATGCTGTGATATGCAAATGATTAGCTTTTCAGAACATACACACAAGCCTGGCGCCGGTGGCGACACCTACAACGTGCTGACATGAGGAAAGTTTCCAACCTATTTCTCATCCACAAACAGCAGTTGACCGGCGTAGCCTGGCGAAACGTTGTTGTGATGCCTCGTGTAAGGAGGAGAAATGCGTACCATCACGTTTCCGACTTTGATAAAGGTCGGATTGTAGCCTATCGCGATTGCGGTTTATCGTATCGTGACATTGCTGCTCGCGTTGGTCGAGATCCAATGACTGTTAGCAGAATATGGAATCGGTGGGTTCAGGAGGGTAATACGGAACGCCGTGCTGAATCCCAACGGTCTCGTATCACTAGCGGTCGAGATGACAGGCATCTTATCTGCATGACTGTAACGGATCGTGCAGCCACGTCTCGATCCCTGAGTCTACAGTTGGGGACGCTTGCAAGACAACAACCATCTGCACGAACAGTTCGGCGAAGTTTGCAGCAGCATGGACTATCAGCTCGGAGACCATGGCTGCGGTTACCCTTGACGCTGCATAACAGACAGGAGCGCCTGCGATGGTGTACTCAACGAAGGTCCTGGGTGCACGAATGGCAAAACGTCATTTTTTCGGATGAATCCAGGTTCTGTTTACAGCATCATGGTGGTCCCATCCGTGTTTGGCGACATCGCAGTGAACGCACATTGGAGGAGTGTATTCGTCATCGCCATACTGGCGTATCACCCTGCGTGATGGTATGGAGTGCCATTGGTTACCCATCTCGGTCACTTCTTGTTCGCATTGGCGGCACTTTGAACAGTGGACGTTACATTTCAGATGTGTTACGACCCGTGGCTCTACCCTTCAATCGATTTCTGCGAAACCCTACATTTCAGCAGGACAATGCACAACCGCATGTTGGAGGTCCTGTACGGGCCTTTCTGGATATAGAAAATGTTCGACTGCTGCCCTGGCCAGCGCATTCTCCAGATCTCTCACCAATTGAAAATGTCGGGTCAATGGAGGCCGGGCAACTGGCTCCTCACAATACTCCGGTCACTACTCTTGATGAACTGTGGTATCGTGTTGAAGCTGCATGGGCAGCTGTACCTGTACACGCCATCCAAGCTCTGTTCGACTCAATGTCCAGGCGTACCAAGGTCGTTATTACGGCCAGAGGTGGTTGTTATTGGTACTGATTTCTCAAGATCTATGCACCCAAATAGCGTGCAAATTTAATAACATGTCATTTCTAGTATAATATATTTGTCCAATTAATACTCGTTTATAATCTGCATTTGTTCTTGGTGTAGCAATTTTAACGGCCACTAGTGTAGTATCGGAATCATGGGCCCGCGGGCTAGTTATGGCACTGCAACGGACCAGCATAGCTCACTACTGGAGGAAATCGTTGTATGAATGGCTGTCTTGCGGTAAGCTTAGAGAACCGATTACAGAAGCGTAGTGTGCAACAATTCTTTCTTAATACGTGAATCAAATAGGAAAAGGACTTCTTAAAACATCCTCCGCCGCGCGTTGTACAGTGAATGGCGGTGCAGCTGTGGTGATGAGAAAGAGACCTGGAAGGTAGAAGAAGAGGTAATCCTGAAGGCACCAAGCACTCAGTAATTGCTACCTTGAACAGCTGAAAACTGTCCTTCATAAAACGGTACAGCAACATCTGGAGCGCCTCGCGCCAGCAGCTGCGCATCTGTTCAGAGCGACGAGCGTGGAGTACTCAACCTGGCTAATGAGCGCCGGCGGCAGGCAACATGTGCTAGGGCCCTACGTCATAGCCACGCGCACGCACCAAGGACGGCAACGCCTCCACGTGCTGGTATGGACGGGGTCACGGTTACTGACCACACAGCTCTCAACCAATCACTACCGATTGCGCGATTCTACGTCAGCAATTCCAGTTCTTCTCGTACTCTTATTCTGAATAACGGTACCCTTTTATGGTATTGCTCTTTACTGCCTCTGCAACATGTTTAGTAGCTGTGGTCTTAATGTACTCTTTATGTGCTGGCGTTCAATTCGCGGGCGATCGTTTCGACCCCGGGTAATGGAAGGAAACTTTCCCCGTATTTCGCTAGCTAGGAGAGAGCAAGGCAGTGCTACTCACATGTAGTATCTGAGACGAAAGACTGAAGAAAAGCAAATCTACGTTTATAGCATTCTAGACGTAGAGAAAGCATATGACAATGATGAGTGGAAGTCACTCACTGAAATACTGAAAGAAACAGGGGTAAAATACAGGGAACGGAAGGTTATTTATAACATGAAAATGAAACAAAGGAGCCCTCGGTCACAAATTTTTAGTCTTATTGACCAGGTTTCAACACTTCTACGAGTGCCTTCATCATAATTTAGACATACAAAGTGGTTTATAACATAATTATAATTTTATGGAAGAGAATTTTTTTATATATAAAAAAGTTGAAGTACTAACCATACCAGACAGAGACAGTACTCACATGTCAAGTATAAGATAAATAACAAGCCAGAAGGGCTTTAGTCACAAAATTAAAAAAGAATGTGTGAAGGCGAGCCTCTAAGCGCTGCTCATACCTGTACAGCAACAGGTTGCAACGGACTCAAGTAGCCATGTTTGATACTTTGTTATCTATAATTTGCACAGAAAGCAGAGGCCGCGCCGTCTCAGGTGTCTTGTCACGGTCCGCGCGGTTCCCCCCGTCGGAGGTTAGAGTCTTCCCTCGGGCATGGGTGTGTGTGTGTGTGTGTTGTCCTTAGCGTAAGTTAGTTTAAGTTAGATTAAGTAGTGCGTAAACTTAGGGACCGATGACCTCAGCAGCTTGGTCCCGTAAGACCCACAAATCTCCAAAGAAAGCAGATTGCAGATATAAAAGACGAAAGACATGGACGGGAAGCAGTATTTAAGAAGCGAGTGAGGCAGAGTGTAGCATATGCCGGAAGTTATGCAGTCTGTACATTCAGTAAGCCATGAGAAAAATTACGGATGAATTTGGAAAGAGAGAAGAAATAAAGGCTTTTTATTAGCGTCGGAAACGGAAGAGCAGCGGAACTGAATGGATAGTGTCTTGAATAAAGACTGCGAAGAACTGCAGTATGTCATTACTTTGAACGATGGAAAAATAGGAGATACACGTTTCAGTCCAATGCGAGATTAGTGCACTGAGTGACACTGTACACAAATACAAAATTACTCTCGCAAGGCCGCGCGGAGTGACCGAGCTGTCTAAGAGCGCCGCCATGTCACGGACTGCGAAGCCCCCCCCCCCCCCCCCCCCCGCCGGAGGTTCGAGTCCTCCCTCGGGCATGGGTGTGTGTTTGTGTTGTTCTTAGCATAAGTTAGTTTAAGTAGTGTGTAAGACTAGGGACCGATGACCTCAGCAGTTTGATGCCTTAGAAATTCTTGAACATTTGAACTCTCGCAAGTCAAAAGACAGAACGAAGGAAATGCACCGTTTCATCGGGCAATGGCTTGAAAGCTAGCTCATGGGAGAATAAGTATTTCAAGACAATAAATCGCTGCTGGTTGCTGTCTCCATCCGATTTACCCTCTATTTGCAACAGAGATGCCGTTTGTCGAGATGGCGGCATCGAATCCCGGCCGAACCACGAAAATTTTCAACCCGCCTTTAATCTAGTCTTCGGCTTCAGCGATGTGAAGAGTCGCCACGAACGATATGAAGTTCTGATGCCACAATAAACTTTAGGTTCCTTTTCCCGATTGGATAACGAGTAGATTGGGGACACAAATGTTGCAGAAGTGGCATCCAATTAAAGACTTGTACTCGGCCATTGGGCCAGACGCAGTTATTATCGTCATAGGTCTCATCAGTGGAGTACAACTAATTGTTCTTCCCATGAACCATTCAAAGTGACGGACTGCACTTCCCGGTACATACGCCGGCCGCTGTGGTCGAGAGGTTCTAGGCGCTTTAGTCTGGAACCACACGGCTGGTACGGTCGCAGGTTCGAATCCTGCCTCGGGCACGGATGTGTGTGATGTCCTTAGGCTAGTTACGTTTAAGTAGTTCTAAGTCTAGGGGTCCGATGACCTCACATGTTAAGTCCCATAGTGCTTAGAGCCATTTGAACCATTTTTTGAACCGGCACACACTGTAAACGGGCTATCGGAGCAAAGACCTGCATACAGCCGCCTAGGTGATGTTTGCGCTTCGATACTCATACTCTTGCACAGTTTGTTCCGGCTAGTGCCAGGCTACTGCGAGACTATCCAGAAAGTGTCCAACACCCTTGATGGCTGAAGAAAAGAAGTCCGTCGACAACGGGGTCATTACAGACGGAGCTCGGACTGGGAAAGTAGGGAGAAGGAAATCGGCCGAGCCCTTTCAAAGTAACCACCCGGCATTTGCCTTAACCAATTTGGGGAAATCACGGAGAACTTAAATCGTAGTGGCTTCTAAAACGTCGTCCTCCAGAATGAGTGCCCAGTACATTAACCACTACATCACGTCGCTCGGTTAGTTGGTTAGATAGGTCCAGAAGAAGCAACCTTATTTTCTACAGTCTGTTGTTAAGACCTCTTCCTCTGTTGCTTAGAATGGCCTTAAGTCTGGTGTACAATCGACAGAGGGCCAATGAATTCCTACTTTCGATTCAGGTGATATTTGGAACTTCTACGCCGGCGGCGGTGGTCTAGCGGTTAAGGCGCTCAGTCCGGAACCGCGCGACTGCTACGGTCGCAGGTTCGAATCCTGCCTCGGGCATGGATGTGTGTGATGCCCTTAGGTTGGTTAGGTTTAAGTAGTTCTAAGTTCTAGGGGACTGATGACCACAGGTGCTAAGCCCCATAGTGCTCAGAGCCATTTGAACCATTTGGGACTTCTACAGATCATAAAAAAGTTAAAGTTACTCAACAAATTAGATGCTTTTTAGCTCTACAGACTGATATATTCCTTAAGAAGCTTGTGCTACAGATTATTAGATTATTGTTTCTGCCCAGACTTTACTTATTGTGCCAAATGTTTTATACAGTTACAGCTCTGGAAGCAACATTTGACAAATTTTCATCATCTCACGAGCCCTACACAGACTACCACTGCTCATATGCGCCGTGCCGGTGTGAGCATATGGCCGAGCTACTTTTCCGCTCCCCGCCTCAAATTTCCCACGGTGCTAGAGAGGCACGCGCGACGCGCGGCGCGAGAAACTGTGCCACGACCACAACGCCGCGCGACCTGGTGCAATTTGCGCGGTCCCATTTGAACCTGTGAAGTTACAAAAACGCGCGCTGGTAAAATGGCTACTTTCACTGGAGCGGAATGTGTTCGCTGTGTGTTTTGGTTTCGTGAAACGAGCTCTGCAACAACTGTTCGGCGTATCGATGAAGATAGCCGAGATGGAAAGATGACCGAAACGGAATGAGTTACTACCAGCAAGACGGTGCACCACCTCGTTTCCTCGCGGAAGTTCGAGGTTTTCTCGATAATCGCTTCCCAGGTAGGTGCATTGGCTGTGAAGGGCCAATCGCATGGAATTTCTTTCTCTGGGGTTTCATTATAGATCTTTTTGTATCCCTACCAGACATTTTACCCGAGTTCAAAAATCGAATCTATGCTGCCGCTGCACAAGTTACGCCTCATTTGCTGCAACAAGTGTGGGAAGAAATTGACTACAAAAAAAATGGTTCAAATGGCTCTGAGCACTATGGGACTTAACATCTGAGGTCATCAGTCCCCTAGAACTTAGAACTACTTAAACCTAACTAACCTTAGGACATCACACACATCCATGCCCGAGGCAGGATTCGTACCTGCGACCGTAGCGGTCGCGCGATTCCAGCTGAGCGCCTAGAACCGCTCGGTCACAATGGCCGGCAACTGACTACCGATGGGACGCTTGCTGCGCCACAAATAGTAGTCATATCGAACTAAAATGACACCTGACACTTCTATGTGAAACTTGAGGTTGTTTGCTACAAAATGAGCCAGCCGGAGTGGCCGAGCGGTTCTAGGCGCTACAGTCTGGAACCGCGCGACCACTACGGTCGCAGGTTCGAATCCTGCCTCGAGCATGGATGTGTGTGATGTCCTTGGGTTAGTTAGGTTCAAGTATTTCAAAGTCCCATAGTGCTCAGAGCCATTTGAACCATTTTTGCTAGAAAATGACACATCTACCGATTTTGTACGTTATCTCAACAAAGTTGTTAAGTTCTTTTTAACTCACCCTGGATATGTCCCTTCTGTGTGGCAATGTTTAAACTGTCTCAGATTTAATCATGTAAGCAGCCAGTGCCGCCCTGCCATAAGATGAGGTAGCTGTGGTGGAAATGACGCTCCAGCCGACTGCCCTTCCACTCAGCCGCGGTGTGTACATTGCAACCAGACACACGTAGCGGTAAAGAGGGCGTGCCCAGAGAACGCACATCAGAGGTACATTAAGGAAGCCGCTGCTAGGCAAGGCATTACTTTCGTGGAAGCCGAGACGTCTACCTCACACAGGCCGTATGCCGTAGCAGTGCATTCTCCTCCACTCCTACTTAATGCGCGAGCCTTCCCAGTTCTGGCGGCTCAACCGCACAGATATACGGTCGCAAACCATAGACGCCGGGTCGCCCACCCGCCGCCGATAATCCGATGGACGCTACCACCCACCTTTGCAGCCGAACATCCTGCCACTGGGACCAATCAGTACCCACTGCAACATCACGCCTCCATGTCGCAGAACAACTCTTCTAACGAAAGTTTTGCTCCGATGGAAAAATGAAGATCGTCCCCTCTGGGGTCAATCACATTGCAAGGCAAACTTTTTAATCTGGTCATGTAGATCATCCACAAAATCCAAACGGCACCGCTGGCCGGAGTGGCCGTGCGGTTCTAGGCGCTACAGTTTGGAACCGAGCAACCGCTACGGTCGCAGGTTCGAATCCTGCCTCGGGCATGGATGTGTGTGATGTCCTTAGGTAAGTTAGGTTTAATTAGTTCTAAGTTCCAGGCGACTGGTGACCTCAGAAGTTGAGTCGCATAGTGGTCAGAGCCATTTGAACCAAACGGCACCACAAAAACTAGTCAATTCCACAGGGATACGCCATATATTACTAGAAACTCTTACACAATAAAATGGTGATTAAAATTTTCCAATAGAGCGTCAGGTCGGTCATTTCCAACAGAGAAACCCAAGAATTACACATTGCATCTATCTCAGAAACTTGGTTAAAACCATATTCATTGTTCTCGCCACTGGCCTTTACATTCTTCGGGAAAACAGACACGACGGAAAAGGCCTGTCCGTTAGGTCTTTAGTTCTTGCTTCTGCTAGATACTGTGATCACACATACATAAAACTCTTCCAGGCAGTAGGGGTGCGCACTCACTGAAGACTTTAGACGTTCCCATAGCGACACTATTCCGCTCTCCAAGAATAAAAATCGAAACCGATGAGTGCCATACATCGGTTAATCACCTCGACACCCCTTTCCTGTTCTGCGAAGACTTCAATGCCACTTGGGGATACGAGATGGACAACAGATATGGATCAGCTATTTTGGACATGATAAACGAATTCAATTGATTTATTCCGAACACCGGTTTCCCAACTCTCATCCGACGCTCGTCTGCGATAGATATCACCTTCTGTTCTCCGAAAATTTCCCAAGAATTTGAGAGCTAGGTCTGCCCCTACCTGCTGGAGTCGAATCATTTTGCCACTCGAGTAACTATACTAAATGAGAGTGATAGGGACCACACACGCAGTCTTCAAAAAGGGGACATATGCGAAGCAGACTGGGAGGCGTATAAAACATGTTATCAAGGAACACCTCCACGTAGATTCATTTCAAGTGCCCATAGACGAACACTACAATCGGTTCATTTCGCTAATTGATGGGGATGCCATCTTGTCCAAATACCAAGTCAAACCGATCCAGAAGCCGAAAGGTCTTTAGATTCATGGTGCTTCCAAGACAAGATGCTACATGCAAGCTAACTTCCAGCACCTGGACGAATTTTATCAAATAAACACAGGTGTCCGCAACCCTGATTTTATTAAGAAGCGGAAAAAAACTGTTTAGTGAGACAATCACGGGAGGAACTCCGTTGTCATCGCTTTGGTCCTAAATAAGCTAATTCCAGTACATGTCCTCGTTCTGTAAAAATTTACATGGCTGGGTGGATGACTTCGCACAAATCGTCGCTCCCCCTTTGGTCATCCCCGAATTACTACGAACTTCGAATGCCGCTTCTCTTTCATCCCTGGGATCGACGCAATTCTTACTGACTTCATTCCAGTTCTCAGAACAGCGGAAACGTCTTTAGAGATGTTGCTCCTGGATACGACAGAATGCTAGCCAATTTGCCGGATGAAGCCTTGAACATTTTGATCGACATCTTCAGCCATTTATGAACAGCAGGCAACTTCCCGGACGATTGGCGCGCTTACGTAATTGTTCCCATATTTAAGCCTGGCGAAGAACCTGGTTTGGTCACTTCATACCGTCCCATTGCTCTCTCTTCTTGCATGCTTAAAAAACCAGAAAGAATGTTGAAGCGCCGATTGAAATGGTAGTTTCGAAAGAAATCCCGTCTGCCCGGATCTTAATAGGGAGAGGCACCATAGACAGCCTAAGTCTACTCTTTATGCAATGAACTCGTCAGGTCTTGGCACAATCTTTGGTCCTTCAGTAAAAATCCCAATGTACACATATGACATCTGCACGTACACGTTTCCTCTCAGTTTCAAAAAAATGGTTCAAATGGCTCTGAGCACTATGGGACTTAACTTCTGAGTCATCAGCCCCCTAGAACTTAGAACTACTTAAACCTAACTAACCTAAGGACATCACACACATCCATGCCCGAGGCAGGATTCGAACCTGCGACCGTAGCAGTCGCGCGGTTCCGGCTGTAGCGCCTAGAACCGCTCGGCCACCACCTTCGGCCCTCTCAGTTACAGAATGACGCTAATGTGGCTGGATCGAACGGCGGATATGCTGTTCTCGTGGACGTGCAGAACTGGACTCAATCTGACAAATACCAAATCTTCGATGGTTGTCTTTACACGCCAGAGATGGACGATAACAATTTCCGAGATTGTGATTAGGGCCTTTTACCTTTCCAGTAAGGAGTTCATTCAAATGGCTTGGACTCTATGCCGAAGCAGACTGACGCGGGCACGCCATGTGGAATAGTTGCTTGATTTCCAAGGTCACAGACAGCAGACTGACGTTAGAACACCATGTGGAATATCTGATTTCCAAGGTAAGTCAATCACTCATACGGTATTCCGTGTGTGGTGGGGAGCTGGTTCACAGTCCTACCCAGTCTTTACCGTGACATGAATCGTTCTAAATCGCATTATGGGTGCACGTTTACGGCGATGCCTCGACATCTCTGCTATGCAAGATTGTACTCTGCAATACCGCCACATATGAATCTGTCTTGGGGCAATAAATTATACAGCTATGAATTCACTTTTAGTGGAGCCAAGGCAGATGACCGTCTCAATAACTGAGGACTTTCTTGGCTCAAAAATTCATACTTAGTAGAGCAGCACTTTATTCTTCTCCGTGGCCCCAGCAGCAATTTCAGTATTGCCAATGGCCTTGTAAACACTAGCGCGTGAGCGACGAACTCACCTAGTACGACGCATCTCGTGGGTCTCCTTCACAATCTTAACTGCCTCGTTGAGGCCAACGGGGAAGTCGATAGGATTAGAAGAAGAACACCTCTACTAATTCAAAGTTTCAGACAACAAATAAATGATACCCCCCGTCATGAAAGACTCTCTGCATCCTGCATTTAGTTGGGAATACAAAGTACTGAACTACCGGCACAAAATCTCGGAACAGCTCCAAAACAAGAGAGGGCACTACCAGATTCGCTTATTTCTCCAGAGACACACAATCTTGGGCTATGTTTAAGCTTCCGACGGAAGCCAGGATCTTCACTGCCGAAATTCTAGCGTTTAAACAGGCTCTTCGAAATGCGACAAATAACTTCGACGACATCCTACTGCCACGGATTCGAGGAGTGCACTGGAAAACCTGGAAAAGCAGCAATGTGGCTCCAACACTAACCACTATGTGCTCGATGTAAGTTGTCTTCATGCGGACCTCAGAGATTTGCAGACGCAACCAGTCCAAAAAAAAGGTTCAAATGGCTCTGAGCGCTATGGGACTTAACATCCGAGGTCATCAGTCCCCTAGAACTTAGAACTACTTAAATCTAACTAACCTAAGGACATCACACACATCCATGCCCGAGGCCGGATTCGAACCTGCGACCGTAGCGGTCGCGCGGTTCCAGACTGTAGCGCCTAGAACCGCTCGGCCATCCCGGCCGGCGCAACCAGTTCAGTGAAGGATTTCAGTGGTCCAAAGGGATGGGTTCACTGTCTCCTCCCCCGCCTCTCGACCGTACTTTGGACCTCTCTCAAAAGCTGTATGAACGTCGCTCTAGTGTAAACATAAAACCCCAGCTTACTTTGCTTCCGAAGCAAGGCCAGGTGACAGTGGTGTTTAACACGAAAAAGGAAAATTATTCAATAACTGGCTATGTTTTCCAGCATATGAACAAGTATAAAGCATTATTTAGTGGCACAATGTACCTAAAATACCAGTATATGATTCCACACATGGCTTTGTACTACACATTTAAAAGAATGCAAAAACTGAGGAAGTAAGTTCGAGGGTGGTTTGAAAACTTCTCGGAATCACCACGACAGGCCAGCACTAGCGCAACGAGTTGTTCATGTGATATATACTGGACTGTTGCTTGTAAACATGTGCCACTCAGTGCTCTTCGAAGAGAGCTGTGGCGGTGACGTGGCTCTGTTGTTCCCGCGTAGTGATTTGCGAAGATGGAAAAAATCGAGATTCGAGCAGTGATTAAGTTCTTCGTAAAGAATGGTGATTATGTCGATTTCCAGAATACACGGGGGGGGGGGGTCTCTGCTCCTTCGTATTCGAGTGTTGCCAACTGGACAAATGAATTTAAATTTGGTCGGGAGAGCTTAGATGATGATCCGCGCAGTGGTCGGCCAAGATGCGCCACTACTCCAGAAATCATTGCTAAAGTGCACAAAGTGGTCACGGAGGATCGTCGATTGAAAGTGCATGAAATTTTTCCTCACGCTTGCCAGATGTCATCTGAAAGGGTATATCACATTTTAACTGGAGAATTAGAAATGAAAATGTGATCTGCAAGATGGGTATTGCGACTTTCGACGCGCGCCCGCACACATGTGCCGTCGCCATAGCAAAATTACACGAACTAAGGTATGAATTGTTGCCACTCCCGCCTTATTCACCCGATATGGCTCCGTCAGATTTCCACCTCTTCACAAAATTGAAAATTTTTATTGGTGGACGAAGATTCACTTCAAACGAAAAACTGATAGAGTTGACAACTATTTTGGTTGGTTGGTTGGTTTGGGGAAGGAGACCAGACAGCGTGGTCATCGGTCTCATCGGATTAGGGAAGGATGGGGAAGGAAGTCGGCCGTGCCCTTTCAGAGGAACCATCCCGGCATTTGCCTGGAGTGATTTAGGGAAATCACGGTAAACCTAAATCAGGATGGCCGGACGCGGGATTGAACCGTCGTCCTCCCGAATGCGAGTCCAGTGTCTAACCACTGCGCCACCCCGCTCGGTCCGACAACTATTTTGCAGGCCTGTAGAAAACTTATTTTCTAGGTGGGATCAAGGCACTGGAATTTCGCTGGGCCAAGTGCATTAATCTACAAGGATACTACGTTGAAAAATAAATAAAGTTTCAGTGATTAGGTTTTTTTTTCCTATGCCGTTCCGAGAACTGTTCAGACCACCCTCGTATTTCAATACGAAATTCATAGGTACAGTAAGTTTATGCAATAATAATTACATTTAACGTTTCGGAATATGGTTTACAAATGACTCTCTTAGACATTGCTCTCATTTTAAATATTAGATCATAGTTTTAGCTTGTCGAATTACATCACAGCACTATTCCACACTGCATCTACGGAAAACTGCTTGTACTTTGTACATTCATAGAATAACTGTAAAATGCACTCCAGCAATACTTAGTTATATATTGATCAAAACTGCATTTGTGCAAAATAAGGTGTTTTTCCTTATTGTTTTATATTTACGTATATCTGTAGTGGCATCATTTTTTTCTTGGCATACAAAATAATGTTTCTTTACTGTTCTTTAATTAATTATAAACCTAATTGCACGACAAATATAAATGCCTTGTAGTTTTTCATGACAATTACACTTCTCGTTTTGCTAAACATTAAAGTATCATTCAAATGATCTTACCGCCCCCAGCAACTTCAGCTATTCCTAATCTTTGTTTCAACTGCACTTTCCTTCCTAATTACAAGGTTTTCTTTCCCCGTTTTGTCACTGGATTTCGTTAATAATTTTCATAAGCCGCACTAGACATCGGATTTCAGTGGGTGTCTTTTTTCCAATCATTCACGTACCCATCTTTTTCTCTTTTCTTATTACACCAGCAATAAAATAGCAATAAAACGCTTAATCGGCGTGATCGTTCTTTGACAACGTGCCTTCTTGAAATCGCGTTTCCATATGAAAATGAAAATGCAGAGATAACTATTGTAGGTGTGACGGTAGCTTCAGTATACTGAAGGACTGACTCTACCGAACGTGAGCAGGCCTCATGTACTGGCGACGTCGTGAAAGATGAAGACACGACGGTTTGAAAACAGATTTCCGAACGTCACCAGTTCGAGGAAGCGATAGGTGCTCAAATTACCCGACACAGGTGGTATCCACGAATCGCCGGTGAACCGTGCTGTCGGCGTATTTCCGTGTCCGCATTTCTCTGGCATTCGCCTGCATCTGTCTCCTAGAAACGCTCACCGATAATCTTAACAAAACAAAAGTATACTTCAGCGTCAATAAGGGAGTCACACTGAAAGCTTCACTACTAGATTTCCAAGGAAACAAATCTAATTCTCGTTCACTAAAACACGACTATCCAGCTATCTACTTGCTCTGCGAGCTGATACGAGATTTGCCTACCGAGAGCCTGCGTGCTCTTAAAAAGCAGCATTCGATTACAAAACCGGAGAGTGCCTGAACAGAATACCAATGTAGCTCACGGGAACGCCCATTCAAATGCTTGTAATGTTTGAATACTAAAAAGGTTAATCAGTCACATCAACAACTACCAGTTTCAGATACAGACAATACAAAACCATCCCCGCCCCAGAGGACACACAACACCATCTATACGCGCGAAGGTTGTCGGCCGACTCGGCGCCACCTCCTCCAAACGATCCACGAAATTAATTAACATTTAAGATATCCAGCCAATTAAGAATCTGAAGCTGAATGTAGGCATTTTCGGTGGCCATTTCGTCCTCCCTCTTACAGCTATCCTGAAACTTTAACAAGTTTTTCTGCAACCAGTAAACCACCGGCCCTTTAAAGAATCGAACACCCATTTATAAAACAGCTTGAAACTGATTACTTTACAAATGGGTTAAATATTTGGCGTTGTATATAAAAGCGAGTACAAGTTTAGAAAAGTGTGAAATTGTGTTTAAAGTTTGTTGGGAGTGGCAAAGTTCCGTCGTTATCAGACACCGGATAAGTGTAATCTAATTCATTTGCTCTCTGTTTTAAGCAACAGCAAGTTTTTCCTGCATTTCAATGTCTATGACGTCATATCTTCAGAACCATGTGTCGTGCAATGATATAATTCTGCAAGTTCACTGTATGTGGGCATTGGTTCAAATGGTTCAAATGGCTCTGAGCACTATGGGACTCAACTGCTGAGATCATTCGTCCCCTAGAACTTAGAACTAGTTAAACCTAACTAACCTAATGACATCACAAACATCCATGCCCGAGGCAGGATTCGAACCTGCGACCGTAGCGGTCTTGCGGTTCCAGACTGCAGCGCCTTTAACCGCACGGCCACTTCGGCCGGGAGTTGTGGGCATTGTCTGCAAACTGTGTTGCGAATACAATTAGCAGTAGAGAAATTCTCCAACCCGGCCGGGAATCGAAGTCGAGCCCACTGCATGGGAGACAACCACGTTACCACCCAGCTAAGTAGGCGGACCATAAATCGCCACATCTGCCATTACTGGGGTCCTAGTAACGAATCTGCCACAAACTTTTGTTCGTCCCATAGTTTAAACCAGGGACGATATGTACAGTGTGCGCTTTACGCACGTTGGGCATCTCACCATACTGTGTAGACTCAGCGAGAATGGCTTGACAGCCGGCCGAAGTGGCCGTGCGGTTAAAGGCGCTGCAGTCTGGAACCGCAAGACCGCTACGGTCGCAGGTTCGAATCCTGCCTCGGGCATGGATGTTTGTGATGTCCTTAGGTTAGTTAGGTTTAACTAGTTCTAAGTTCTAGGGGACTAATGACCTCAGCAGTTGAGTCCCATAGTGCTCAGAGCCATTTGAACCATTTGAACCAATGGCTTGACAATATTTTTCCAGGCCGCGTAATTGAAAAAAAAAAAAAATGGTTCAAATGGCTCCGAGGTCATCAGTCCCCTAGAATTTAGAACTACTTAAACCTAAATGACCTAAGGACATCACACGCACCCATGCCCGAGGCAGGATTCGAACCTGCGACCGTAGCGGTCGCGCGGTTCCAGACTGAAGCGCCTAGAACCGCTCGGCCACTCCGGCCGGCGTTATTGGGCGTCGCGGAAATTTTGAGTGGCCACCCAGATTTCCAGACTTCGCCACACTGGATTTTTTCCTCCGGGGATATCAGAAAGAGAAAATATGTCTCAGAAGACCGAGTGACTTGGTTACTTTAGAAGCACTGAACAGGGAAGAGAGAGCGCGGGTACCAACATGTTGCTACAGTTTGTCAGTAACGTTGGACTCCGACGGCAACGGTGCTACTAATGCTGGTGCCTATGTGGACGTACGAAATGGCAAGGATCATAGTACATAACAATACTGAGACCACCCATGTAACATTGTTAATGAGTGAATGACAGTTGCCGGCCGCTGTGGCCGAGCGGTTCTAGGTGCTTCAGTCCGGAACCGCGGTGCTGCTACGGTCGCAGGTTCGAATCCCGCCTCGGGCATGGAGGTGTCTTATGTCCTTAGGTTAGTTAGGTTTAAGTAGTTCTAAGTTCTAGGGGACTGATGACCTCAGATGTTGAGTCCCATAGTGCTTAGAGCCATTTTTTGAATGGCAGTGAAATAAAAATAGGGATGTAATAGTAGATCACCCTGTAGACATGTCATTATGGGGAAATCAGACCTTGAGCTGCCTTCGTATGCCCAGACCCCTACCTATTTAGGAGGATCAGGGAAAAACTGGACAGTGAAGAAAGCCGCCTCCCGCACGGAACCGATCCTGTCGCAGAGAATAGTCACAAGATGAGCACACAGGACGCCAGGAACTG
This sequence comes from Schistocerca serialis cubense, assembly GCF_023864345.2. Taxonomy (NCBI): domain Eukaryota; kingdom Metazoa; phylum Arthropoda; class Insecta; order Orthoptera; family Acrididae; genus Schistocerca; species Schistocerca serialis. The sequence continues at coordinate 372,204,858 of NC_064643.1, read as the reverse complement.
ATACGGCTATAACGACGTAAGTGTACTTCCTAACAGTATTCAGAGTTAGCGATGGCAGCTACTGTAAACAACTGAAGCTTACATCGGAACAGCTCGTCGTCACCGCACCGAGGACCTTCTCGCAGAGAACAATTAATGGCGGGCTGCCCACGGCGCAATGCATCCCAAACACTATAGAGTGACATCTGTAACTAAGGCACTGGCCTGCTCGGTGATACGCAGGCTACTGTAGTGGGGTGCAATACTGTAGACTCACCACATAGTTGCTGGCTGCTCGTGGCGACACTTGGGTGAAGCACGCAAAGAGCGCGGTTTTTGCGGCTGACGCAGCGCTAGCTCGGGGCGATGGCGGTGGGCGGACCAGGAGCAGCGGACGGCTGGTAGCTGTGGCGGCGGCGACTGGGTGCCACCAGGTCGGGCCGGCGACTGGCGGCCGCTGTTATCGCCGGAAGCGGCCAGCTCGTCCGTGACGCAGCGGCCTACCTCGCGGCACGCTGGCCAATACCGATGGCGCTACTGTCAGCGACTTCTGGCGGCGTAATATCCGCACCGCCTGCTTGCCTCGATGACGACCGCGGCCACAGTGACGCAACGGAGGCTCTCTGTTTCCTTTTCCCCGCCCGGAACCAGTTATTTTCAGACTCCGACCATTCATGGAAGCGGCGATATGTTTGCGTAAGGCCGCATTAACGTCTGCATAAATACGCTGCAAGCTACCATACGGTGCGTGGCACAGGCTGCCACAAAAAGTACACTGCTAATCACTCCATCTACTGTTGCATTTGGAAATGGAGCTTTGGGAACACTACTGTCAGAAGTCGGCAGCATTCGGAACACTTCCTATTTACGACTGTTGATACTTTTAAAAATACAGGGAATTCGATATATCGATATTTAAAGAAAATATCGATATATCGACAAAAAAAGTCGTACCAGCCTACAAAAATATCGTCTGCACGTTGTAAATATTCCACCGCTTTTAGATCTATGTATTTAAGTACTGATTTATTATTAGATAGCCGGCCGCTGTGGATTAGCGGTTCTAGGCGCTTCAGTCCGGAACCGCGCTGCTGCTCTGGTCGCAGGTTCGAATCCTGCTTCGGGCACGGATGTGTGTAATGTCCTTAGGTTAGTTAGGTTTAAGTAGTTCTAAGTCTAGGGGACTGATGGACCCGCCAGGGTAGCCGAGAGCGCTAACGCGCTGCTTCCTGGACTCGGGTAGGCGTGTCGGCTCCGGATAGACTCCGCCCGGCGGATTAACGACGAGGGCAGATGTGCCGGCCAGCCTGGATGTGGTTTTTAGGCAGCTTTCCACATCCCGCTAGGTGAATACCGTGCTGCATCCGGCCACCCCTTAACCATTAACATGCCAAATCCGATTAACGATGGCTGACCCTGTGTAACTGCGGGACAAGGCTCAAGCGATAGAAGTCTAGGGGACTGAAGGCCTCAGATGTTAAGTCCCATAGTCCTTAGAGTCATTTGAACCATTATTAGATATTCTCTACGTCAACAAGCTAGCTGCCAGCTTGTCTGCCTTAGAGTAAGAATTGAAAGGAAAATAATGCAGGTTCACGTTTTGCGATAACCACTTTGCTAACAGTGGTAACTGCATGTAAGCGGCACAATAAAAGGTGTCCGATGGATCCGTCGTTCGCTTTGGTCACATATCGGATCTCAATGCCTACTTCCCTGTTTTTGCATTTCTGTAAACGCCAGCGACCTACCAGTTGCGTGGTAAAGTTAAACGTTGCAGTTTCTGTTGGCAGCGCCGTTTACGTCACAAAGAGTAAGACTCCTACACACGGTGAAAGTCAAATTATGTTCTACTACAATTTCAAAAGAACAATGTCATATATTTACGAAAATTGCAATATATATATATATATATATATATATATATATATATATATATATATATATATATATAATATCGGGACTCGATATTGCCATTTCAGTATGACATATCGGTGAGGAAATATCGCCAAACAATGAATGTATCAATATTTTATCAACAGCCCTAATCCACTGTTCTCTGTTTCAGATTGCTGCCACACTCGCCTACCCGAAAGTTGTGTCACTGTAACTGCCTGACGAAGTTTAGTGTTGTCTGTGTCAGTGGATGACTGATTAATAATTATACTCATGTATAATTTTTCTTAGTGTTGCCTTACAACAGCCTTAACATAGCGAGGGGTGGCATTTGAGCATTAATTACATTTCATATTCCTTGCGACGATTACGAGGGTTGGAACTTTAATAGTGGCAAATATTAATTTACAACTTACACAAAGCAGACACATGTTACAAAGTTTTCCTGTCCTTGAGAGTAGTCTCCAGCGTTGTGTATAACCCATTGCCAGCAACGTCCACATGTCGTAGGACACATTAAGCAGCGCCAGATGTGTTGACACATCGAGTGGTGCGGTCTACTACCTGAAGAATCTCAGTAACAGTTCTGAAACGAATGCGATAAACTGGTTCCTTCATCTCAGGAATGAAGGCCCATCGATCGACCAAATCTGTCGCAATTTGATGCCACACGAGACCGGGCATTGTCCTACTTGATGGGCGGATCCTAAGTGTCTTCCTTGGTGGGAATTGCAAATGCTCGAGCAGTACTCAAAAACGGGTGACGTGGTCTCCACAGAATTCTGCCAATAACCCAAAGTCGATCACTCGTAATCTGCAACAGAACTTACGTGGCGATTTGCAGCGCTATGTCTCGATATTAAGCGGCGTGCTGTGTCAAGTAACACAGCAGTATTCGAATATTACACCGTCCCCTGCTAACGTGGCTTGTTGCTACGGAAACCAAAACAAAACGGCGCAGCCTAATAAAAGTACCGTTCTGCTTTTGAAGAGGAACAACGCTGTAACACTCCATACTGAAATTTTTCTTAATGAGTAAATCCGCTCAAGTTGTACTTGACAAAACCTTTATTTGGGTAAAATCGCACACACGACCTGGCTTTCAGGATCTAAATCCCATATTCAGGTGCTACAAAAACTAAGAGAGATTCTAGACAAAATTAATTAATATTAAAAGGGTCCATACAAGTGTGAAAATCAGGCCGTATCTTGATTGCGTACGAGAGAGAGTCGTACCAGTCATGTAAAAAAATTTAGAAAATTTGTGAAGTAGCATGCGAGACCCAGTGCGGTTGAGGAATGAGAAGGTTCTCTTGAGTCGACCAATACTACACCGGGGAAACGTGGTCTATCAGAAAAAGACCCTAAGAATGTGACAGCAAATAAGCACACATTCCCAGCCTAATGTAACCTACGAACCAACTGCGAACGACTAGACATGTGACGTGGACGTACGAAATTAAAATGAAGGCATACAAGCCGTAGAATGCCAATTTGTGAACCTCAAAGGTAGCTTACCACGCAAAGCTCGCTACCATGTCGTGGACTCCCAGCAAGACCGGTCAAAAGACTGCCGCGCGAACCGCAATGAGACGCCTGAGTATACATGTAAGGCAGAGAGAGGCCGCTGCCGGAACTACTCCATGCTGGAGGAAATGCAGGGCAATATGGACCAATATTTGATAAAATGGTCAGGTGGCGCAAACGCTTGCAGTATGTGAACCAAGGCTGAATTTGGAAGAACGAAGAGGCAGACCATCTCTCTGCGAAGAACAGGGAATCGCAAGAGAAGTGGAGAAAATGAAAATCAGTCACTGATCAGTTTTCAATATGTTTCATGAAAATTTTAAAACGAGCAAGACCAGCTCCCGCTACGTTCCGAAACTGCTCACGCCTATTCGAAAAGCCTGGTGAATCGAGGCAGCAGTGGAAATGTTGAGCTGTGTAAGGCCAATCCGTGGCTACCTAGTCACTGTGGACGGGTGCTCTGTGTTACAGTGTGACCCCGAGATAGAGGAGCAAAGCAAGTAGTCGAAAGATGTGTGGATTCAACAATGCTGAAAAGATTTCCTCCAATCATCGTACAAAATACTGCTGTTGTCTGTGATTGCCATGCTGTGACACAAATAGGTTACGCTCGTAAGAGGCAAACCATCACAGCAGTATGCTAGCGAAATCTCCTGATGAGGTTATGGGAGGCTGTTAAGATGAAGCGTGGCGGGAAGATAACCAACGTGGTGATTTTGTTGAACACGAATGCCCCAGCTCACTGCGTACAGGGCAGTTTTGTTTCATCCCTTCCTTTTCTGACAAGGCTTCCTCCTCTATCTCGGACGAAGAAAGCATTGCGTTGCAGGCATTTCTAGCGATACAGTTTCAATCGATAAGTGTCGCACCCATTAATAGTATCTAAACCAAAGCATCGGTACTGTCTTTGATAAAAAGATTCAGAGTAAATACCTTCTACCAGTTCCAATATTTCTGTTTCTGTTTTTAAACGCTAAATACAGGGTGTTAAAGAAATGTCTAATACTTTGAGAGGTTGTGGTACTCATCGAAACAAAAATAAACGTGATTCAGGAAACGCACACTTTCCGAGATAAACACATGTTTATTTGAAGGGCGGCACGACGCTTGGTTGCAGATGTTAGCACAGTCGTTGCATTGGCGCGCCATCAAATGTATCAAATGTATCTTACTCACAGTACTCTACTGGGCATTAGGTGGTCTGCCGTCAGTTGTGTGGTTCGAGTCGTGTTGTAGGCTACATTAGTTTTCGTCGTGTTTGTGTGCCCTATTGTACAAGTACCCTGGGTACGTGTCATGCATGATCTTTTACCTTCTTACTTGTGTGTTCTGTCGTTGCGCTCTTTGTACGTACAAATAATGGAGTACATTTACATTTTCTGTTTTCTCTCTTCCACCCCTTGTGGAAGTCTACTACACGCAAGTGAAATAGTGCATGTGGTATTCTGTGGTTTAGCAAATGAACGCAGCCTTGCCCGTGCCCTCTACGCTGAAAAATATGCACAGCGCAGAATGGCATCTGATAAGCTCTTCGGCAGGGTTTTCCAGCATCTGAAGGACACAGGCACCCTCTCATCTCGGAAGATTAACAGTGGAAGGCCCCGCACAGTCCGTGCACCTGACATGGAGGAGTGCGTGTTAAGTTCAGTGGAAGAAACGCTTCGGACCAGTGTGTGACGATTATCAACAACAGAAGTGCCGCTTATCGACTGATCACAAGACATGGCTTTGTGAATTTCCATAACCAGCATGTATGGGCAGATGTAAATCCCTAAGAAATTCAGAAAAGAGGGCATCAACACCGATTCTCTGCCAACGTATGGCCAGGCGTACTTGGCATGGATTAATAGGGTGATACGTGATACTGCAAAGGTTAGCTGGGGCGCATATGACGTTCTCCATTAATGTATTGCCTATCTTGCTGGAGGTTGTGCCATTGCAGCAACGAATACAAATATGGTTCATGCATGATGGCGCAGCAGCACACTTTCGTCACAATGTGGGCGATCAGCTGACGCAGACATTTCAGGACCGGTGGATTGGTTGGGGTGGGGTCACACCTTGGTCTGCTCATTCCTCAGCCTCAGTCCCCTAGACTATTGGTTGTGGGGACACTTGAAGGAATTGGTCTGCGCCACGCGAATCAATGATGTGTGGACATTATGGGGTCGTGCCAGCAGGTGCAACAACAACCGGGTATACCCCAAAAGATGCGTCATTCCTTACGCCGGAAGGCGAAGGCGTGCACTGTCATGAATGGACGCCCCGTTGAACACCTCCTGTAAACATGTGTTTATCGCACAAAGTATGCATTTCCGGACCCATGTTTATTGGACTTATTTTTCTTATTTCTATGAGTTGTTTTTAACACGTTGTATAAGGGACGGGTAGTCAAATTTCACTTGTTTTAAACGGAGTAATACAAGCGTTAAATCAAGAAAAAAATTTATTTTCATATACGTCATAATTTTAAAAATTTTGGATCTTGAAATATGAAATTACAGAACAGAGTATCAGAAAAACATCTGAACAATAAAAATAAATAAATTTTACTTAAGCTTGCTATTTCTTTTCCATACAATCACTCAAAACAAATATATAATCCAGCCGTTTCGATGATAATCTTTTCACAACTTGGAGAACGTGTTACCCACTTTTAGAGAAATATAGAAAACTCAGAGGGCACTGAAGTCGCTGGAGTTGTCACTTACTCGTTGGCCATCTTATACATATGATGAATAAACCTTTCATGTCTTCCCATGATCATGAAGTGGGTTCACAAGAACAATATTACGTTTCCATGTCACGCTTCAGAAATTCCTCGGTATCTTAAGCCAGGCCCGTAAGTTACATCTGGCCATTGGCTCACTAATGGTTCAAATGGCTCTGAGCACTATGGGACTCAACTGCTGTGGTCATAAGTCCCCTAGAACTTAGAACTACTTAAACCTAACTAACCTAAGGACAGCACACAACACCCAGCCATCACGAGGCAGAGAAAATTCCTGAACCCGCCGGGAATCGAACCCGGGAACCCGGGCGTGGGAAGCGAGAACGCTACCGCACGACCACGAGATGCGGGCGGCTCGCTAATAGATCGCACTATAGCCTTGTACGCTACTTTTTTAATATAGACATCAGACTTTTTCTACAAACCTCCTAACAAACTTACGCTCCCTGATTCACTAATTCTTGCACTTAAAAAAGTAAAGTCTGTGGTGCAAGCATGTGACGGACTACTCGCCTGACTGAAGACAGAGTACAGCCTGTCTTCACCACGGCACTAGGAGAGTGATGATGGCGGGTTTGTTGCACCGCCCTTTTATTCCGGGGAAAGAACCCCGATAATAATTTTGAGAGCAGGCTGAGAGGAGCGTTTGCCCTTCTAGAGGAACTGGCACGTAGAAAAATCTTCGCCCCTTGTCCGTGATTAAAACCAAGGACCCTTTAGGACCGTAGTGGAATGCTCTCCGCGACCGATGGTCACCAGTTTTTTTAGAGCCAGTACTGACATTGTGGGGAGGCATCTCGGGCCGCACATGTACATATCTCGTTATTAGTTGGTAACCTACATAAGGAAGTATGTTACGAATCTCCAGCAGACCAGCTACAAGGGCGCGATAAGTTGCCGACCGGGCCCCAAATGCCGATTATTAAAAGTCAGCACTGCTCTGTTCCATATTACTGCCTGCCTCAGCGATCGTTGTTGGTTTTAATATGTGTCCAAATGACAGTGATTAATAATAGTATTTGTAAGTACTTTTAATGCACCATTACAAAAGTTTAATAAATAACTTAGATACCAATTTTCTTCTAACCACTGCATTGTTTTACGACAGCCTTAATTAATTCAATGCCCTGTGTTACAAATAAGTTCTGCATTTGAAAATGACCGTCTCTGTCGTGTGCATTCACGAATCCGTGTTGCTTCCTACCGTAGCAGCAAACCGTTACGAGTCGCGCAAGCCTGTGAGTTGTAAGCAGCGGATGAGGAACAGTCTCCTCTGCTACTGAGGTACGCGACCAACTTAGCTCACAACCTATTTTACCAATTAACCTAATAACTGTCATCAAATTTTTGTGTGTCTATAAATATTTTTGTTCGTCACTGACCACGAAAACTACTCTCTTAAGGAGCTCTTAACGTGAGTTGACGGTATTGGATTGGGTTGCTAGTTACTACATGGATATTATTATAAAATACGGCTGAGAACCGAGGGCGACGGTTCGTGCACTTAAACCGTTTTAAGCAACATTAAAAAACAAACAAGTACTTCGAATCGTGAAAATAATCGGATTTCAAGTGAACGAACATCGAACAAAACGTTGCCAAGGTTGGTAAAATGTCAAAAATGTTTATGTGCACTCACTCTGACACTCGCAAGCACTTTGCTCGTTCGACTGCTGGCCTTGCTGTAGCTTGACTTTTTCGGAGATGCTAATTAAAACACCCGCCTGAATAACCGTGCGTTTTAAAGCACCCGCTTCCACGACAGGGACGTGCGTCATCTCCGGTTCGAACCGCCCGGGGGATTAATGACGAGGGCCCGTGTACCAGCCAGTCTGCATGTGGCTATTCGGCGGTTTCTCACACCCCACTAACTGAATACTGGGCTAGTGCCCACGTCCCGCCTTACATACGAGGGGGGTCCCAAAAGCAACGGGAATTGGGCTAAGGTGGGGAGGGAAAGTGGGGGGATGCATTGTTCGATCAGGTGTCCGTTATGGTCACGCCACCTGTGTCAGTGCGTGCAGTTGTGCCGCTGTGAGTGCGTCGGTTCGCCCATGAGAGTTTTCTTTCTTTTTTTTTTTTTTTAGTGAAACAACTTTTTCCATTTCGGCGAAAACGTGATGGCAGATTGTCGAGAACAAGGTGCGGCTGTGAAATTTTGTTTCCTGTTGGGAAAATCGACCGCGGAAACTTTTGTAATGCTGAAGACTGCTTATGGGGATGCTGCCCTAAGTAAAACCAAAGTTTTTACGAGTGGTTTTCACTTCTTAAATACGGAGAAATTTCAATAGAAAACCAATCCCGTGGACGCTCCTCAACGTCAAGAAAATACGAAAACGTCGACAATATCAATGCCCTTGATCAACTCTGTGAGATGTCTGGAAAATCACGAAGTTCAATTCGAAGGATTTTATTCGAAGATTTGCTCATGAGAAAGGTTGCTGCCAAATTTGTCCCTCGCCTTCTCACAGTCGAACAAAGGGAGCGTCGACTTCAGGCACGTTTTGAGCTTCAAAATCAGCTTAAAGAGGACCCTGAATTTTTTTCCAAGGTGATTACTGGTGATGAATCGTGGTGCTGCGGATGCGACCCCGAAACAAATCAGCAATAAAGCCAGTGGAAGACAAGTGGCTCTCTTCGCCCAAAAAACGCTCGCTGAGTAAAGTCAAACATCAAGACAATGCTCATTTATTTCTTCGATTGCAGAGGTGTTGTGCGCGCAGAGTTCGTTATCCCGGGTCAAACAGTCAACCAGAAGCTCTACTTGGACGTTTCGAAAAAACTGAGTATCCGAAAGAAAAGGGCAGATCTTTGGCGCACAGGCGACTGGTTCTTCCATCATGACAACGCGCCGGCCCACACCGCTCTCTCTGTAAAGCAGTTTTTGACCAAAAACGTTATCACACCGATCGTCCACCTCCACCCCACTCCCCTGATCTAGCCCCTGTGATTTCTTTTTGTTCCTGAGACTCAAAACGGACACGAAAGGAAAGCGTTTTGCCACTGTGAAGGTGGTAAAACAAAAATCGCTGGAAGGCGTAAAGAACGTCCCGGTAAGTCAACCTGAAAACTGTTTTGAACAATGGAAGGATCGTTTGAGGAAGTGCGTTGTGATCAATGTAGAAGATCAAAATTTGGTGTAAAAATTATAGATTGTTTCTTCTTGCCGGCCGCTGTGGCCGAGCGGTTGTAGGCGCCTCAGTCCGGAACCGCGCTGCTTCTCCGGTCGCAGGTTCGAATCCTGCCTCGGTCATGGATGTGTGTGAGGTCCTTGAGTTAGTTAGGTTTAAGTAGTTCTAAGTCTAGGGGACTGATGACCTCAGATGTTAAGTACCATAGTTCTCAGAGCCATTTGAACCATTTTTGTTTTTTCTTTTTTTCCTCTCTGGTACACGCTACGCAAACATTTAGAAACCTTTCTCATGCATGCGCACAAATTTGCTCTAGACGCAGGTAGCTGGGGTATACTGATTCCGTCCTATGGGTGTCAACAGGAGACTTGATCTTGTATGTTTTATCTCCTTACGCCCATAACACTGGTCAACACTCATTTTCTTGCCAAGGATATTTGAGTGGCTTTAGGATGAGTTAGTGGTGCTGAGGACGAATATAGCAACCATTTATGCAGTTTGGCTCTAGTTTTTGAGATAATGCATGATTTATTCAAAAAATTAGAAAAAATTGCTAATACTGAACTCGAGCGCTACAAAGTACAATGAAAAAAGAAAATAATCTTTATAAATAGCTTCTATGAAAACCTGATAGGCATTTGTCCACGTATAAAACATAACAGAAAAGTTTCTCTATAAGTATATCATTTTCCGTCCATGACGAACCGCTTCCTGCACGCTTTCCTTTTATAGGTCTCTTTAGAACAGTCACGTTGCAGATTCCAGCAATAATCTGCCATCATATGCCTGTCCCATCTTCCTTTATATCTTTCCTCTATTCCTTTCATATCTTGATGGAACCGCTCTCCTTGTTCCTCACTGAAATCATCTAGATTACGAGGAAATCGATCCAAGTGGCTGTGAAGGAAGTGCAATTTTATGCTCATGTTAGCTCCTAAGTTTTGAAAGTTAGTGAGCATGTTTTTGACCAGTTCCTCGTAATTGGGAGCTTTATGATTGCCCAAAAAACATTTTACAACAGCGACAAAACTGTTCCAGGCCGATGCTTCAGTGACAGTCATGACACTTGTAAAATTGGTATCGTTGATGAGCCTGCAAATTTGAGGACCATCAAATATTCCTGCCTTAAGTTTTTCACTACTGAGTCCAGGGAACGTATTGCAGATGTATGTGAAGCAATTACCATTTCTGTCTAAAGCTTTGGTGAATTGCTTCATTAGTCCTAACTTAAGATGTAATGGTGGAAGAACAATCTTGTCCCTACTAACCAGAGGTTCATTAATGATGTTTGCTTCACCAACAGCCATATGTTCCCTTGGAGGCCATGTTTTCTGCTTCCAATGTTCGTGCTTTGCCCTACTATCCCACATGCAGATAAAACATGGGTGCTTTGTGTATCCACTTTGTTGTCCAAGCAAGAAGTTCACCATTTTCAAATCAACACAAATCAACCACTGGTGCTGCATATACTGAATTTTCTGCAGAACCATCTTGATGTTAGCATATGCTTCACAAAGTTTTGTTGAGTGGGCAATTGGAATAGATGCGTAACGATTGCCATTGTGTAGGAGAACACATTTTAAACTTCTAGTGGAACTGTCTATGAAGAGACGCCAGTCCTCTGGTCTATATTCCGGCAGCCCCAATTCAAGTAAAAGTCCAGGTATATTGCTGCAATACACTATAACCTCTTCTTGGTTGAAGTATGGAAGATGGTTTTCTTCTCTCGTCCGGTAAGCTGTTATTTTAACACTTGGATGAAGACAGTTCTTTTCCTTAAGCCTGGATGCTAAGAGTTCTGATGCTTGCTTTGAAAGATTGAGTTCTCGTATCAAGTCACTGAGCTCCTTCTGGTCGAACTGCTGGGGTTGTGTCTCACGTCCTTCGTATTCCGAACCACTACTTGTACATTCCTCGCCGTGCACATCGTCATCTGATGATGTTAGCGTGGGTAATGTTGTGAAGGTTGGTACAGGAACATCGTTGCTGTGCACCACCGGTCTTCTTGCTGACTCCAAATCGGGATATTCCCACTTTCGTTTTTTGAACCTATTAAAACCTTTCACATTAACAATGCAAAAATAGCAATCATCTGTATGGTTCTTCTGCTCTCGCCATACCATAGGCACTCCGAAGTTTAAGCTTTTCCTTTTTCGTTTTGTCCACTGCCGTAAGCACTCCACACAGCATTTACAAACTTTATGGGGTGCCCACGCCTTGTCTTGATCTCCTTGAAGCTGCACTGCACATGTGTGTGACTTTCGACCATCACCATTTTTCTTGTTTACACTGAACGCTACCTATCGGCTGTTGCGGGGATTACCTCGGCCAACAAATGAATGTCGAGTACCGCCGAATTCAAATCTGCACAACCCTCAATATCTTCAACTCACGCACCGCACAACAGGACTGAACACATGCTGACAGTGTGATGTTTGCATGATGTAATCCTCAACCACACAGATGCACTCCCTGAGCACAATTGTTTAATAAAGATAGTACAATATCACTAATTAAAAAACAGGTAGCAAATACATTACACCATATATGGACCCTGCAGTCGATATTATCCACATGAAACTCTCATTTCCACAAATAACCTATATCTCAAAAACCAGAGCCAATTTGGAAAAAGTACAAATATACTCGGAATGAGTATCATAACAATATCCCATTTTCGTTCAAACTTCCCTGGCAACGAAAAAAAATTTTATTTTGTAGAGCTGTGTAATTAAAAGTTTATGTCCACCTTCATGAAAATTCTTCTGGGTTTGAGGCCGCATTGTCATCTGTAAAATTCCGACGTTTCGGCGACTGTTGCAAGGCGCCTTCCTCAGGGTGCATTGCTAAGTGCTGAAGACTTTTGTTGAGTGTGACAACGGCCGCGGAAGCCTACGTTTACATTTATGTCTACCGCCTTTGTAGTGTGTAGTGATTACGGCAAGTCCCGCGTAGCCAGGTAGCCGAGTGCAGGCGCCGTGGCCGTCGGCTGGCACGGTCGGGTGGCCGGAGCGCTGACCGCGGCGTTTGTCGTGGCCAGCTGGCCGCCCGCGCTCCGTTGCCCACGCGGCCGCCGCAGCAGCACCGCACGCTGCATACACGCCGCTCTAATCGAATTGCCGTGTCGGGGGCGCGCCTAACTGCCCCGGCACGCGGCCTCCTCCTTATCACTCGCCGCCAGCACTGCTCTGGCCCGACTGCGGCGTGTGCTGTGTTACCCGACATGTGGCGTGACCTACATACACAAGGAGCACCTACAGGCTGTCCCCCACTGTTACACTGACCTTCTGCTGCTTGTCTTCCATCCCCTACTACTAAGATTATTTTGCCTGCCTCGGCCATGGACGTGTATGATGTCCTTAGGTTAATTACGTTTAAGTAGTTCTAAGTTCTAGGGAACAAATGACCTCAGATGTTAAGTCCCATAGTTCTCAGAGCCATTTGAACCATAAGATTATTTTGTTTTACTGAGGGCAATGGGTCATAAAGACGTCACAGGATGTACTGCAGGGCCGGCAGGGGTGGCCAAGCGGTTCTAGGCGCTACAGTCTGGAACCGCGCGACCGCTACGGTCGCAGGTTCGAATCCTGACTCGGGCATGGGTGTGTGTGATGTCCTTAGGTTAGGTAGGTTTAAGTAGTTCTAAGTTCTAGGGGACTGTTGACCTCAGAAGTTAAGTCCCATAGTGCTCAGAGCCATTTGAACCATTTGTACTGCAGGTATTTTTCAACGCGTCATTCTATGAGGTTCAGTCAAATGAAGCCTGGCCAGCCCGTCTACCTTTGCCTTACAAGCAAGGTGGCACCACGTCACTGCGGGTATGGTGGCGCCATCTATTGGTAGAGAGACTGACGCGTGCGCACTGTTTGACGTTGCATAGCGTCTGTGTGGTTTCACGCCGAAGGTAAGGTGGCCACTCAAGTTATCGTCCACTTCCGAAAATGGAGGCAAGCACGCAGGAACAACGAGGAGGTAGTGAAATGTATCGACGGATGGAGGCTGTGTACGGTGAGTAGAGTCAGAGTCGTTCAAGTGTTGTGGAATGGCGCTAACGACTGGAAGATGATGCTCGTCCTGGACAGGTTCGTGGTGTGATCACACCGGAAATGGTTGCGGAAATGAATGCTTTAGTCTTGGCCAAACGCAGAATCACCGTGCACGAGATCCATCGGTTACTGGGTATTCAAAAATGGTTCAAATTGCTCTAAGCATTATGGGACTTAACATCTGAGGTCATCAGTCCCCTGGAACTTAGAATTACTTAAACCAACTAACCTTAGGACATCACACACATCCATGCCCGAGGCAGGATTCGAACCTGCGACCGTAGCGGTCACGCGGTTCCAAACTGAAGCGCTTAGAACCGCACGGCCACACCGGCCGGCGGGACTTAACATCTGTGGTCATCAGTCCCCTACAACTTAAAACTACTTAAACCTAACTAACCTAAGGACATCACACACATCCATGCCCGAGGTAGGATTCGAAACTGCGGCCGTAGCAGTCGCGAGGTTCCGGACTGAGCGCCTAGAACCGCTAGACCACCGCGGCCGGCTTTCATGAGGAGGAATACGGGTTTCTGTCGCGTATTGTCACAGGTGACAAAATATGGTGTCACCATTTTCTACAGGAAAACAAGCGTCCGAGCAAGCAGTGGAGACATGCGACTTCACCACCTCCAAATAAATCAAATGCCGTGCACAACGGTTCTGGTAAGGTCCTGATGTCCTTTTGTTTTGACCACTAGGACCCACTGCTTGTCGAGTTTCTGGAATGGGGAACCACCATCAGTGCCCAGCGTTATCAAGACACTTTACAGAACCTTAGACGAGCCGTCAAGTCGAAACGCCCAGGCTTGTTGACCAATGGCGTTATCCTCCTGCATCGTAATGCCCACCCACACACGGCCAATTTAGTGAAAACGACATTGCAGCAGTTTCAGTGGCAAACGCTGGAATATTCACCGTACACTCCCGACCTCTCACAGTTTGACTTTCATGCACTTGGACCTCTAACAAGCTATTCGCGAGCATCGATTCAAAGCAGACGACGAAGCGTGTGACTGTGTCCAGGCCTGGATCCGACAGCAGCCTACTAGCTTCTTCAAGGATGGAATCGACCGGCTAGTGTGGCAATGACATAAATGTGCCAACAACTTTGGAGTGTGTATAGATACATTTCTGAGTTATTCAAATCGTTTCCGTTACTTTACGCTACTGACTGGGTTTCATTTGAGTGCCCCTTGTAGAACGAAATTTTCACTCTACAGCGGAGTGTGCGCTCATACGAAACTTCCTAGCAGATGAAAACTGTGTGCCGGACCGAGACTGGAACTCGGGACCTTCGCCTTTCGCGGGCAAGTGCTCTACCATGAGCCAGTGGTTCAAATGGCTCTGAGCACTATGCGACTTAACTTCTGAGGTCATCAGTCGCCTAGAAGTTAGAACTAATTAAACCTAACTAACCTAAGGACATTACACACATCCATGCCCGAGGCAGGATTCGAACCTGCGACTGTAGCGGTCGCTCGGTTCCAGACTGTAGCGCCTAGAACCGCACGGCCACTCCGGCCGGCCTGGAGCCAGTGGTACTAGGAGGTCTAAATGGATAACAACGCAGTGCTCAGACACGCCGGGGAGGGTTTATTTTTCATTAAATATGTTACCAAGATGCGGAATATAAAAATTCGTAATATAACTAACGCAAGAAGCACACATCAATAGTAGCTACGTCAATCACCGCACTCTACACTGCTCGTCTAAACGGGAAACTGATTCTTATTCATTCCGGGCGGCCGAAGTGGCCGTGCGGTTAAGGGCGCTGCAGTCTGGAACCGCAAGACCGCTACGGTCGCAGGTTCGAATCCTGCCTCGGGCATGGATGTTTGTGATGTCCTTAGGTTAGTTAGGTTTAACTAGTTCTAAGTTCTAGGGGGCTAATGACCTCAGCGGTTGAGTCCTATAGTGCTCAGAGCCAGCCATTCCGGGCGGTAGCAAGGGCGCTCTTTTACCTTAAGCGCGTTTCGCTTTTCATGTCGCATCATATTTGGACCGTGCCTGTTTGCTCGTTCCTGTGGCTGTTGTGTACGCCAGGTAAAGCACGTTTCCAGCCTGGAGGTAAATGACCCGTCTGCCCATCTTTTTTCTTCTTTTTCCTCGCCGTAATCCCTGAATCAGGGGGTCTGCATGTTATTCTTGTTTTTGGCAAGTGGTAGAGCTTGTCAGAATACCCCTCCTGTCCCACCAAGGGCGGAATTGGGGTACCCCATCCGTCTGTATCTATTGTTACCCAGTCTAGAAATGTGAGAACGTTTGCGAATCGTGCAACTGTGGTGGGAAATGGGTACTCACCTAGTCGGATGTGGGGAAATCGCCTGCAAACCAAACCCAGGATGGCCAGCACACCAACTATCGTCGTTAATCCGCCGGGCAAATTCGATTCGTGGCCGGCGCGCCTTCCTAGGTGCGAATATTTATCGCAGCGTGCTGCGGAATACGCGTGCACCTTCCGCTGTACGATGCAGGCCGCAGGACGGTGCGGTGCACGTAAGAACGTAAAAAATGGAAGTGGTGTTTTTTATAATTTGGCAACTGTACGCCATACGAGTGACACTAGAACTACCTTTTGACACCTTTTGTTTGCAATTCCACGAAAATATTACGCCACTGAAATAGAGAAGTACAGGGTGCGGCGCTTAAATACGGACAAATTTCAATTCGACTTTCGCGCCATACCGTAGTTCCGCCAGAGGTCGCGATTGGCGTTCTTAAAAGCGTTACTTATCCAGTAAACAATCAGAACGTCATAATAGCCGATATGTTAGGGGCAAGTGTGATGAACAACCGAAGAGCCGCGATTATCCGAAGTCATCGCGCTGGGCGAACGCCCACTGAAGCGGTTCGGTTCTTCGGGTACCCGAGTTCAACTTTTTACGATGTTGTGGCCAAGTATAATGCTTCGGAGTCTGGGGAAGATCCTGCTAAACCGGCGAGGAAACCTCATTCGAGGAAACGCGTGTCACGAGCTGCAGCAGTCATCGAAAAGGATGAGGCGCCTATTTCGGAGGACCTGAGCCAGTCGCTAAGGAAACTGGCGTCAGTATTGAATGCTAGCGAGCTAACAGCGCATCGGATGGAAGAGGAGGGACTCTTACGAGCCATTTAGTCCAAAACTGGCTCTCGGATAACACCTACATGTTCTCGTCAGAGGAGTTCTTGCCTCCGAATAACCCGGATTTGAACCCCATCAACTACTATGTCTGGAGTGTAGTCGATAGTTACCAATAAGTCGAGGCACCATAATGCCGCATATCTACGCACCGCCATCGAAGCAGCTCAAAAAATGGCTCTGAGCACTATGGGTAACACCTGAGGTCATCAGTGCCCTAGAACTTAGAACTACTTAAACCTAACTAACCTAAAGTCATCACACACATCCATGCCCGAGGCAGGATTCGAACCTGCGACCGTAGCGGTTGCGCGGTTCCAGACTGAAGCACCTAGAACCTCTCGGCCACTCCAGGCGGCTATCGAAGCAGCATTCACGAATATGGACAGCGCTTGCGATCGCTTGAGTTCAAGAATGGAGGCGGTCATTGTGACTGAAGGAGTTTACATGGAGTGATGTTACTCTTGAAAGGTACCACTACATATATGTAAAAGAATTTTCATTTGTATTTTGTTTTAATAAATCTGCTTTAAAAAAAAGTTTCAATTTTTCCGGATTTAAGTGCCACACCTTGTATTTAAGCACTTTAAAAAAGTTGATATTCTCGCGCTACTCAGTATTTGTCACACCAGATTTCCTAAACTATGTGTCGCGCATCAATTCCCTTCAAGTAGTATGTGTCAATAACATCAGCAAACTTTCTGGCCAATGGTGTCAGTAACAGTGAAGCAATAAATTAAAATCTCAAGTCTGACGCGAAACATTTTCCAAACCGACATCAGAAATGTAGTAAGCGACAAACTTTTTCCCCTTTACATTTTTTGTCGGGAAGGAAAGCGAGAAAAATGTTTCGGAAACATCTAAATTTGGATGCTACAGTTCCTCCCAGACGAGAGCAGTTGTGTGATTCACTGGCGCGATGCAATTTACAGCGTGCTGCGAGGAGCATTTAACTACGAGCGGAGCAGTGCGGCACAGCAGTAGTAGCGGAGACGGCGAAGACCAAACTTAACAGCGCAGTACTCGATCTAGAAAACTGCTTACTTTGGTACGCCGAAAGTACAGGGAAGTTAGGAAAGAGAAGGAAGACGGTGTATTATTGCGAAGAGTGCTCAGGAAGTGCAAAGCAATCAGACAAGTGTTTACATCATGAAGAAGAAGAAGAAGCTTTGCTCGACCATGTCGAGGAATGCCAGTTACGACTGCCTTATATCTCAAGACGTATCAGAAATTAATGGTCTGCCTTAGAAATACATGATTCCCTTGGTAGAGGTCGGCGGTTACGCCAAAACTGAGGGATTCACTGTGAGGAGCGGATTTACTGATTACCTCAACTGGCCGGTTTTTAATCGTTGTTAACAGTATCGATTACAACAGCAACAACATCCAACTCATTATAACTGTGGTTAAAGGCTCAATACACTGTATTATACTGGACATAATCAAAGACATTTCTACTTAACTTGTTTTATTCATTTTTCTTCAAATTTCTGCCCAAATTAAATGAAAAATTCATTTGGCCTTTCAACTCGGCGTTGGTCATGTTCTACAAAATATGATGTTCGGACATCAACTCGATAAGCTACCCATTCTAGGAGTTAGAAAAGCGGTCAGCCGACATTTCTGGTGAATATTCCAATAATTAGATCGGAAGAATTAGTTTCTGTGTCGCTGCACTTGCGCGCCGCGACCATCCCCACTCCTCCAACCAAGCAAATCGCTGGGACGTGCGGGACAGACTCTCCGTGCAGCACGCAAGCGTTTCCCGCAGATAGAGCTGCAACGCCGCCCTTGGAAAACGGCTCGTATGTTTGCATGTGCAAGTGGGGAGCGCAGTCTCGCACGCGTTTGAAGCAGGGTTTTGCGATACATTCCCGCAGCTACGAAAACAGAACTAACGCCCTTAAGGTGTAGTGTTCCGGGCATACTAGGCCGGCTCAACGTCCAGTGATTTATCCGTGACGGCAACATACTTTTAATACCCATAGCAGAGAAACTTAAAAGTCCTGGCACCTTACGGCAGCGCTGCGAGAATGAGCAGGAAAAAGCCAGTGAAAATGCCTACATTCTGCTTCTGATTCTGACTGGATTGAAAAGCCTAAATGATGATACTTCCGCGGAGTGGTTTGGAGCTCGTGGAGAGTCCCGTCAGCCGTCAGTGTGGTGCAGTTTTTGTGTGTCCTCTGTGGGGATGTGTTTTCGTACTGTATTTCAGAAGGCGGAAGGTGATCCTTCGTGATCAACCGAGTTATTTCTTGCAGTTCGCAATACTGCGAGGTCTGTAAAGAGCATTACCGTAAGCGAGCGTGAATTTCGATTCCAGTCATTTCAGTGATGTGAGTGTTGTCGTTTACCGAAATGTGAGGGCGGTCAAATAAACAGAGACCTTGTGAAGCCATGTACTGCAGCTGGCTGTACGGTGGTGTTTAGTGAGCGATACGGACTTGACACGTTTCAATAGGAGCAACTAAATACACTGCGTGTTTCTGATTTACTAACGTTAAATTGTGTTCGTGTTTTGTCACTGAGAAGAGAATCGTCGAATTTGCGAGGAGTCAGCTGTGTACAATATATGTTCCACTCCAGTGGTAAGATCTTGGGATTCTTCTGAGAGTGGGGCTTTCAATTACTGATTTTGAAGAAATGAGTTGGTTAATCTCTCTCCCCCCCCCACTCGTGGGTCAAAGCAAGGCTGACGACCTCAAGTTAAACGGATTTAACATGCGTAGAAACGCAGAGAATGAAACAGGACCTGCCAATAACGTTACCAGTAAAAACGGCGGTGCAGTACGCCGCGTAACTGCCTCGCGTGCCGTACTTCGCCAAGAGAGCGTGGACTGAGGTTGCGGTCGCGAATGTGACTTCACGCGGCGGTACAGGGAGTGATGGGCAGTGAATTAGCTGATCCAGCTGATCCTCTAGGTTAGACAGCATCCTGATTACGGGTAACAGAAATATACACCTGCGTGTGACTGTGGTGTTCCGGAGGGTACTCCTGACCATGTCGGTTGCGAGTGCCCCCTTTTCAATGATGTAGCTTCAATGTTACGTGACCAACTGCCACACCACAACACATACAGCTTACTTAGACAACACGACACTTTTCAGACCATCAACAAATTGGCAAATGTGGTATCGCAGAAAGTTTTAAAGGAATATCTGAAAGACTTGAATTAGCAAGAATGTGAGACATATTTAAACACCTATAGAGTCTGGTACTCTATTCCCATACCGCCTGAGCGCGGACAGGCCGACTTCTATAGTCTGGAAATCCGCCGCGTTCGGGACTTAGGGGGAGTGGGGTGCAACATTACCGATCATGGACAAGCACCGAACTTGACTTTAGAATAGGATTAGTTGCAGGACTTAGATTTAGGTACTATTTCTAGGAACCTGCAGCGACTCACATCTTGGCCTGCCCAGTGTCAGGGGCACGCTCATTGGGTTTAGCTCAATGACCAAGACTCTATAAGTAGATACATGCTTTTAGCTGACACATATGTAACGCTGTAGGCATTAATAACTAGTTAATAGTTAGGTTAATTAAGTAATTCACATACAATCAAAATCAACTAACTTTGCCCATTGCAGTTATCCTGTAGCTCACTTTAATAACTAGTTACTTAAATATAACTTAAGATTTAGCTGCAATTGTAGCCATTGTATTATCATCTGGACCCACTAATCATATAAGGTAGTGGGTTAAAATTTTATAATTACGTGGGCTATCCACAAAGTACATTACGTTTTGGAATTAAAAATAAAGTATTGGAATTTGTTTTATACAGATAAAAGCCACACTTAAATACTACTTTTCTACACAGTTGCACTTATCGTAGCGATGGACGAGCTTGGAAATTCCTTCGTCGTAAAATTCGGCCGCCTGCGCCTTCAACCACGTGGTTACCTCTTTTGGGACAGAAAAGGTGTGATTTTTGTGGATTTCCTGGAAATAGGCACTACAATAAACTCTCAAAGGTATTGTCAAACTCTGCACAACCTCAGAAGAGCAATACAAAACAAGCGCAGGGGAAAGTTGGGCTCAAAGATCTTGCTGATTCACGACAACGCCCGGGCCCACACGGCAAATGTCACTCGTGAAGTTCTCGAATCTTTTAAGTGGGAGTTGTTTCCTCATCCGCCGTACAGTCCCGACCTGGCACCGAGCGACTTCCACTTATTCCCAGCAATGAAGAAGTGGTTGGCTATGCAGCGTTTTGATGACGACGCACAGCTTCAAGAAGAGGTAACCACGTGGTTGAAGGCGCAGGCGGCCGAATTTTACGACGAAGAAATTTCCAAGCTCGTCCATCGCTACGATAAGTGCCCTAATTTAAATGACAACTATGTAGAAAAGTAGTATTAAAGTGTGGCTTTCATCTGTATATAATTAAAAAAATTTTCGTATACTTTATTTATTTTTAATTCCAAAACGTAATGTACTTTGTGGATAGCCCTCGTATTAAGATTTGGAAATAAAGATTAAAAAAACAAAACAAAAAAAAACAAAAAACAGAAATATACGGCAAAATACCTGTAAAAACTAATATATAAACAAATAGGAGGTTGAGTGGCTACCGATAAGGGGGGAAGCAAAAAATAGTATTTGTCTAAAACCATTAACGATAAAGGGACAACTTCTCAACACCTTTACATTCATGTTAACACGTCAAGGAAAATATACAACTCGCGTGTAGATGGCTACGTTCCAGGTAAGTCAAGTCTCTTGTGTAGATAATAGTTCACGACTGTCGGCTTTTGAAACAGCTGTTTATTCTATGACAGTGGGGCACAACGTGGGAAAAGGGCTGGGCCGTTCTCAGACGAGTGCGCCGGCTGATGGAGGGCGCACGCTTCACTGGGCCGCCAGCCCTGTTTGCTGTGCGCGTCGCGTCTGTCCCGGACGGGTGCACGTCCGCCTCAGTTATGCCCCACCACCATCGACACTTGTGCTGGGACGCTGTACTGAAAACAAAGAATACTAGAGTCATCTCTGGTATTAGCCGTCCCTGTCGCCGACGTAGTTAACGCACGCATTTTAAAGGCCCTCGACACCAGGAGTGGCTGGTTCACTTCCTAATAGTGAATAATGTTTTCACGGCAGATAATATACGAGATGTTACGGTGTGAAATTGTTGGTAACCAGAGTGTGTACATGTCCTAGGTTACGTCTTAAACCTCCCATTTGTATCTCGTGGATGAATGAAGTATTACACGACTGCGTCATGGGTTACATCGCAAACTTCTCCACAGGGCCTTATGGAATAATGACTTGCGGTGCTGCTGTGTTTGCGGTTACATCTCAAACTTCTTCACAGGCTCTTATGGAACAATGACTTACAGTGCTGTTGTCTCCAGGGTTCGATCCCAATCCTCGGCGCCCTGCCTCATGAAGTAGGACGTACAACATGACTATGTTCTGGATTCCCAAACTTCCTAGCAGTGTCTCGTGGATTACTAACTTACGGTGCTGCTCTGTACAGGATGAGATACCAATGATTTCCAATTTCTTATGAATTAGGACTACAACGTGCTTGATTCTCCAAATTTCTCAGAGGTATCTCATGAATTAATGACCTAAGGTGCTGTTTTGTTCAATATTAGATCCCAATTGTCCCATAGATTAAGATTTTTGCAGTGTCCTATGACTTACCTCACTGCTGTCTAAGATTCGAACCCAATGCTCTCTGCAGTGCCTCATGGATATGGACACAGAACATGGCCAGATTCACAAACTTCTCTGCAATGTTTTATGAATTAATTACATACAACACTGCTGTGTGCAGCAGTACACCTCAACCCTATACGCAGTATCTCGTGTTATCTCTACAGACCATCTCAGACCACACATTAATACAATGTTTCAGCGTAGATCATCTTCTGATTCAAGCTGATGTACATTTCGATACATATCACCACAACAATAATTCACGTACCTCCACATACCATACTCCAGCAACTATTGAGGAAAGGCACGCGCGACTGAATGTAGATTAACTGTGTTGTCTCTACCATGTGAAACGAACAAGGGACAGTATTCATTTAACTGCGTGGTTAGTAGTTAGTCGTGAGGCTAGAGAACCACATTGAGGCCATTAAACACTGAAAGTACCCCAGGTGGGAATTGACACAAGAAGGAATTGACCCTGCTGCTTGACGCTATTTGCTTGAAACGTTTTTTAGACGCCGTGGGGAAATTAAATAGCATTAGACGCACAGGAAATTGATCTTTGATCACCCGAATACGACCAGTGTGTTAATCTCTGTGCCACCCCACTCGGTATACCCAGCACATCTTTTTCCTACCCTCGCCCCTAACCGGTTAAGAGACTGTAACAGCGAAGGTTCACTAACAGACTCGGGATCGCAGCCTCGCGTAATTTCCCGTGGCTACAGGGTTTCTCAAATCTATTGGGTCATACT
The DNA here is from genome assembly GCF_023864345.2 of Schistocerca serialis cubense. Taxonomy (NCBI): domain Eukaryota; kingdom Metazoa; phylum Arthropoda; class Insecta; order Orthoptera; family Acrididae; genus Schistocerca; species Schistocerca serialis. The sequence goes on along the minus strand of NC_064643.1, from coordinate 372,182,007 downwards.
GAAACAGGTGATAGTGCGTCCAAGGCTGATTATACTGAGATGGGGGAAACAATGGGCGGAAATGCATATTTATTGTGTTATGGGCATACACGGCGTACACCACATAATAACGACGTAGCTCACAGTAATAAGTGTTCAAAGCGACAACTGCCAGTCTCTTTGCGTGCATTTCTGCCGCACTCTCGCAAAGCTCACGGGTGTCTTTGTTGTACAACGTGACAAGCAGCGGGTGATAAACAGCGCGACCCGTCGCCACCAGACATACGGTAGACAACTTAGCTCAGAGCACGTATCTTTCGTGACGACCGCATGCATCACACCAACGCCTTAACCTATACCGTACACACACTACTAAGACTAATGTCAGTTGTCCATTGCATCAAACAGCTTGTGATGTGTCCGTGGTGGGGTGGGATACTGTGTACAGTGCATAATGCGTAGTCAAAGATGGGACATTACTCGTCACGAGAGTAAGCAGACATGCAATTAATGTACGGTGCAACATGATGTAACGCCCGTACAGCAGCACGAATGTAAAGAGAACACATTTCCAACTGGCGCCATCCTAACAGGTAGAAGTTTAACTTCGCGGATACCAACTTAGGACTAAAGGCCGAAATACTGAATGTCTTTTTCCAAAACTGTTTCACAGAGGAAGACTGCGCTGTAGTTCCTTCTCTAGATTGTCGCACAGATGACAAAATCGTTGATGTCGAAATAGATGACAGAGGGATAGAAAAACAATTAAAATCACTCATAAGAGGAAAGGCCGCTGGACCTGATGGGATACCAGTTCTATTTTACACAGATTACGCGAAGGAACTTGCCCCCCTTCTTTCAGCGGTGTACCGTAGTTCTCTAGAGGAGCGTAGCGTTCCAAAAGATTGGAAAAGGGCACAGGTCACTCCCGTTTTCAAGAAGGGACGTCGAACACATGTGCACAACTATAGACCTGTATCTCTAACGTCGATCAGTTGTAGAAATTTAGAACACGTGTCATGTTCGAGTATAATCACTTTTCTGGAGGCTAGAAATCTACTCTGTAGAAATCAGCATGGGTTTCGAAAAAGAAGATCGTGTGAAACTCAGCTCGCGCTATTCGTCCACGAGACTCAGAGGGCCATAGACAGGGGTTCCCAGGTAGATGCCATATTTCTTGACTTCTGCAAGGCATTTGATACAGTTCCCCACAGTCGTTTAATGAACAAAGTTAGAGCATATGGACTACCAGATCTATTGTGTGATTGGATTGAAGAGATCCTAGATAACAGAACGCAGCATGTCATTCTCAATGGAGAGAAGTCTTCCGAAGTAAGAGTGATTTCAGGTGTGCCGCAGGGGAGTGTTGTAGGACCGTTGCTATTCACAATATATATAAATGACCTTGTGGATAACGTCGGAAGTCTACTGAGGCTTTTTGCGGATGATGCTGTAGTATATCGAGAGGTTGTAACAATGGAAAATTGTACTGAAATGCAGGAGGATCTGCAACGAATTAGCGCATGGTGCAGGGAATGGTAATTGAATCTCAATCTAGACAAGTGTAATGTGCTGCGAATACACAGAAAGAAAGACCCTTTATCATTTAGCTACAATATAGCAGGTCAGCAACTGGAAGCAGTTAATTCCATAAATTATCTGGGAGTAGGCATTATGAGTGATCTAAAACAGAATGACCACACAAAATTAATAGTCGGTAAAGCAGATGCCAGATTGTGATTCATTGGAAGAATCCTAAGGAAATGCAGTCCTAAAACAAAGGAAGTAGGTTACAGTAGACTTGTTCGACCACTGCTTTAATACTGCTCACCGGTGTGGGATCCGTACCATATAGGGTTGATAGAAGAGATAGAGAAGATCCAACGGAGAGCAGCGCGCTTCGTTACAGGATAATTTAGTAATCGCGAAAGCGTTACGGAGATGATAGATAAACTCCAGTGGAAGACTCTGCAAGAGAAACGCTCAGTAGCTCGGTACGGGCTTTTGTTGAAGTTTCGAGAACATACCTTCACCGAGGAGTCAAGCAGTATTTTGCTCCCTCCTACGTATATCTCGCGAAGAGACCATAAGGATAAAATCAGAGAGATTAAAGCCCACACAGAGGCATACCGACAATCTTTCTTTCCACGAACAATACGAGACTGGAATAGAAGGGAGAACAGATAGAGGTACGCAAGGTACCCTCCGCCACACACCGTCAAGTGGCTTACGGAGTATGTACGTAGATTTAGATGTAGGAGAGGTGGGGTAGTTAACATTTGCTATGGACATGTCCGAATAATAAGTACCACTAAAAAAAAAGGGGGGGTGGCGAGCAGTGAGATCAACGAATTTTGAGCCCTGAATTCACTTCTGTCAATGTATTGTTCACCGCAGTACATGTAACGGCTCCATGAGCTGATACGCCATATACTCAAAAATGGTTCAAATGGCTCTAAGCACTATGTGACTTAACATCTGAAGTCCTCAGTCCCCTCTGGCCACCAAGCTCTCCGATTTAAACCTAGTTGAGAATCGGTGGGACCACCTCGATCGGGCTGTAAGCGTCATTGAACCTCAACTTAGAAACCCAGTGCAGCTGGCCACGCAACTGGAGTCGGATGTTTGCACAGCGCTGTCGGTACCTTCCACAACCTCACTGGCACTCTTCCTGCACGTGTGACAGCGGTCCGCGCTGCAAGAGGTGGTTGTTCAGGCTTTCGACAGGTGCTCACATAAATGTGATTGGACCGTGTATCTGAATATAAAAAATAGCAGAGAGACAGGCAACTTCATTTACTGCAGCCCTATGCATGTTAAAATGGGATGGCTAAATTGCAACACTGCTACCGTATCTGCGTACGGATCACAGAAAATGGAATTTCAGATGCATTCGGGTAAAACGTACACAGAATTCAAAATGTGCTTTTCTAATACGCTCGCGTCGGTGATTCCTAATTATGCTTATATTTCGATAGATTAAGGTTTTATTTAAGTACACTGAAAAGGATTTTGCTGAAAAAATTTCTTTTCGAGCACTATCGGACGTAACTTATGAGGTTAGCCGCGCGGGATTAGGCGAGCGGTCTTAGGCGCTGCAGTCATGGGCTGTTCGGCCGGTCCTGGCGGAGGTTCGAGTCCTCCCTCGGGCGCGAGTGTGTGTGTGTGTTTGTCCTTAGGATGATTTAGGTTAAGATGTGCGTAAGCTTAGGGACTGATGACCTTAGCAGTTAAGTCCCATAAGATTTCACACACATTTGAACGTTTTTCTGAGGTTATCAGTCCCCCAGAACTTAGAACTACTTAAACCTAACCAACCTAAGGACATCACACATATCCATGCCCGAGGCAGGATTCGAACCTGCGACCGTAGCGATCGCGCGGTTCCAGACTGTAGCGCCTAGAACCGCTCGGCCACTTCGGCCGGCCACTTTTCTGTCACCCACTGTCAACCCACCTACTGTCAACTCTAAGTCATACGTAGATGCCATTATTTTCGAAATAGAATGTGTAGGCCATGTTCAAAAACGTTTAGGTACAAGGCTGAGAAAACTAACTGTTGATATGAGAGGAAAAAAATTAGAAGATGGAAAATTGTTGACCAGACAGGGTCGGTTAACTAAAACTGAAATAGGAAACTTGCAGGTATACTATGGGCAGGCAATTAGGAGAAACAAACAAAATCTGGAGGCAATGAAGAGAGATGATTGGGACATATTCTTCCATAAGTCCTCTACTGATGATAAGCCATGTCATGGATTGTGTCCACCGGCAGAAAATTCGTAGTGCAAATACAATAGGGCTCAGTCAACTGGAGAATCTTATTCTCACCAGCATTCTCTTCCTGCTGCTGTTATTACAGCAATTAAACCTATTTTCAGAGACTTCGCTCATCCTGACCTTCTAAGGAAATGTCAGCATGGGCAGACATAGAACCCAAATGAATGTTTCAACAGCATAATTTGGAACTGCATTCCTAAAACTGTATTTGTAGGCATGCACACAATGAAACTAGGAGTTCATGATGCTGTTATTACATTAAATTGTGGTAATATTTGAAAGTGTTGGGTACTGAAAAAACTGGGTATTCATCCTGGTGAAAATATGATCCCTGGGCTGCAACATTGCGATACAATGAGGATAGCCGATGCAGACAGGTCTGCCTCTAATATGGCTAAGAAAGCAAGAAAAACATCCAGGAAGGTGAAAAGGAAGCTGGAAGACCTGCTACAGGCCAAACAAGGGCCATTATATGCAGCAGGACAGTTTTAATTAACTGTAAGTAACAAAATTTAAAAAGTTTTTTCTTTAAAGTCAATTTCCTGCAAACTAAAATTTTCAGTGCATATGTCCCATTATATCAGAAACTGTCATAGATAAATGAATGAAATTTTCAGAGACTCTGCATAACATAAAAAAAAAATGCGACCGTAGCGGTCGCGCGGATCCAGACAAGCGCCTAGAACCGTTCGGCCACACCGGCCGGCCATAAAAAGCCACCTCTGGTACTACATTCATTAATATTCCCCCATTAGGAAGTTCACAAGAAAATATTTTCTGCAGAAAAAACTTAATATTTTTGTTAATAAATTTAAAAAATATTTTAGTACAGTTGACTCTATTAGCATCATGTAACATACAATAAAAATATTAAGGTCCTGCGTCATATAGTTTTTTTTCAGAAATGGGTCAAATACTTGCCTAAATTAACATGGGTTAGATAGGCAGGGTGTGGTCCCCTTAAATAGTTTTAATTTCTTGTAAGTGCTATATTAATTTTGAAATACCTTGTAGAAGACCAAGTGTGTGTGTGTATAGTACTGGTAGTTCAGAGAACTAGCAGAGGCGTCATAAGATAACGGAAAAGAAAGAAAGTCTTATTAGAAGGTCTGTAAATGAGTATGTTTTTTCTTTTTTGTGAAAATGTTCGTATTCTGTTTTCTAATCCGTCTATATAACGCGTTTTCCAGTCCAGCAAGCTGTGAACGTCGCAGTGGTTTCCAGCACCTAGGTTTCAACTCAAGCCACGGACAACTCATTAGACATACGTTTGTGACAAATCCTTTACTGCTGCGTAACGCAAAATGGCGAAACGCCACTACCATTAACTGCTGATGATCAACGCCAAGGTATTTTAAAATATCTGTTTTCTGACGTCCCATAAAGAATTTCGGTTACGATAAATACATCTCTGTCTACTTCGTCAAATGGATGTTCGCTGATTGTTCTAGTCACTCTTAGTTTTATGGACGGAGAACTAGAACCTTTTTGGATTTCTATCGGGCACCCCTACCTCTTTTTATATAGACATCTTAATCATATCTAGGATTAAATCAGAAAGTGAGAATAATTGTTGTTAATGTGTTCGTCTAATGAGTTTTTCATATCAGGATTTCTGTTACTAGAAGCTTAATTACTAAGGTTTGTTTTCGGGTGTTGTGTCCCTTCTAATTTCTCTCGTGTCACCTGTAGATTGTCTGCACCTTACTTTTTTCTTGTATTTAAAATCTCTACACGAAAAAAAGGAGGGGCATTCGTCGTTGTTGGTGAGTTCGTCGACTGGGTTACTGTCGAAATTCTCCTCTCTTCTGAAATTTTCACTTCATCATACAATGTTCTTGTAATAACGAGGCCGTAAATTTCTTTGCAGACTCACTCTTCCATCATGGAGATGCCTGCTTTTACATAAAAGAGGGGCCAATTTTCTTCTTGTAATGATAATACGGGGTGGGGAGAAATGTAATTACCGACATCTGTCGGCAATTTCGTTCCCTTTGACATTTATCGTCATAGTTCATCGAGCACCCCTTAATGCCAACAGCAAGAACAAAGGAACATCCCCGCTTTATGGCCATCTAATTGTGATATTCAGGGGTCGTGCATTTTCACTTGTAATCACTGGGCATTGTCTATCTGGATTAGCGCGAGACCTACTTATGCACAAATTACGTTTTCTGTACCCTTCGTTCTAATCAATCGATCGATCTCGGCTATAGGCTGCGTATGTGGAAAATGTCATCAGTTTTGCCACCGACAAAATACGTTCTGCACTTTTAGTTTTGTTTTCGGGGTACAATGTATCCATGTTTCGTCTGAAATCTTAGAACGATGAGAGAAGTCCATCCGATAATGCTTCATCTGCAAAGAAGAGTTTGTAACTGTTTTGTCCCTTTGTCTTTTTGTTCTGGAGTCACCGAAAGCGATACCCATAGAGCGTTCAGCTTCTTCACGTGCATGACTTCATTCAGGTAGTCACTACCCGTTCCTATGAAATTTATACCGTCATAAAAACCTCACTAGTCAGAGTGGTGAGCACCAAACTAGCAACTCTTGCAGTAACTCTCATTCTTTACTCTTGACTACTTTTGTAAATTATTTCCGCAGTGTTATACTCTTCCACTAACTCTTGGAGAGCTCAATTTCTATTTACTACTTTAGTTTAACTAAAGTAGTAACTCGTTTTTACTAAAGAAGTAAGACACTTCAGCATACTGCTGGCATGTGTTTTTTATTTACTCTCGGAAAACATTTATTGTCGATAGACATTATCGCATCATTTTTGACAATATCATGTTAGTGTAACCTACAGCTACCACTTTCCATTATTGGTGGGTGACGTATTTTGAGCGGGACTTGCATCTTAAGAGACGAGCAAACAGTAAGCAACGTCGAGAGAATATAAGTGTTAAGAAACGTTCACAAAACATAGCACAAAGTGAAAAAGAGCGGTTTGCTGCAATAATGAAAATGCACGTAACTGCAATTGAATCTAAAAAGCACAATACGCATATGCTATAACGGAAAAAACACACGCTGAATACAACGCAGAAGCTCTTACACAAACATCACAAGAGCAGCTTAAAGTAATTTGGCAGGGCATAAAAGTGAAAGCAAAGTAAATGAGTTAAATGTGATTGAGAAGTACTCCATAATGGCAATGGAGTAGCTGAGACGAAGATAGACGATATAAGCGACATTGTTATTGATATGATCCCACAACTTTTCAAGGGCATAACTGGATTTAATGCCAATAAACACCTGAAGATAATGTGGTCCTTTCAAGCAGCGTCGATGTATAACTACTCTGAAGGTGGTTATGAAACTGGTGAAAGTGAAATCATATCGCATAGTCATGAGCCTGTGAGGAGCTCATCAGAAGCCCACGATAAAAGACAGACAACATGGCCCACGATAAAAGACAGACAACATGCGGTTGAAGTGAGGAAAATACTGTTGTTGGAAAAAGCAGATGAGATTCATTCGTTAAAAATGCGTTTAATACCTGAGTAATGTGACGCAAAAATTTTGTTGATTGAGAAAAATAGAGAAATCATGGAAGAAGAGCATAACCTTAAAATGGAAGTTATGAATAAGTTCAAATCTTCAGGTTTCGGTTCTTCAGCCAATATGCTCGAGAAATTTAGGTTTTTGTAAATGAATACACATGTGTTTTATTATGTATGCAACATTATATTTGCTTGAAATTTTTGCCAGTGGTTAATATATTCGTGTATTTCGCATGACATAATATTTGTGTTTATTATTTATTTACCAGCACGTTTAATTTTTCTAATCATCACGTTTTAATATTTATTTGCATTACTAAAATTATGAAAGTAGGCGTATTATTTTTCTTAGAAATAATAAAAACATCTTTCCTGTATAGCTCTGTGTAGTGAAGTAAGAATAAAAATGAGAATGTTAATTGAAAAAATTACAGAGAATGTACAAAATAGGTCATATTTACCAGTAAATTAGGTTCAATGTTAATACACATAATTCAGTATAATAGACCTTCTGGCAGCTTAGCCTGGAGCGTCTGCTTCTGGCTGAAATGCATATTGATCGATGTCATTCACCTCCACAACATTAGGGTGAAACAAATCTCCAACTTCTACACCGAAGTCGTACAGAACTGCAGCGGCCGCAGCAACGTCCCCACTGTTATTTTGTTTGTATCGCATTGTTTTAATCAGAATTTGGACGCTGTTTTTCAGATACCGAATGTACGGTCTATTACACGTCGAAGCAATATGGCCTCGGTTGCTTGGTTGATTCATTTCGGGGAGGGAACCAAACAGCGAGGTTATCGGTCCCGTCGGATTAGGGATGGAAGTCGACCGTGCCCTTTCAGAGGAACCATCCCGACATCTGACAGAATCGATTTAGGGAAAACACAGAAAACCTACACCAGGATGGCCGGACGCTGGTTTTAACCATCGATCTCCCGAATGCGAGTACAGTGTGCTAACCAGTGCCCCTGTTGTAGCGCCCTTCGGTTCCTGTGAAGGTCGAAACACAGGAGTCAAAGGATATTTGGAGAGAGCGTCTCCACTACCTACAATTAGCTATATATCATATCGTCCATTTTCAAATCCTGCAGCAACTGTACTGTAGTCCCAAATGCGCTCACCATGCGCGGAACCCGGCCAACGGCTTACCATTTTCAAAATCTTCATACTGTCATCACAGATGATGTGTGTATTGATAGAAAAGAAATTCTTGCGATTTCTGTATAGTTCTGCTCGTGTTCCAGAAGGAAAAAAGTATGGTTACAATAAAACCGGCGGATTCCTGACTGGAAATTGCGGAAAAAAAGTCCTGTGAACATGTGTCCCGAAATGCATAGTTGCCACGGTAGATTGCGATGACGAATGCCTAGTTCCTCTGGTCTCGTGCCATATGTTCCTTGTGTGATTGTTGCAGCATGCTATAAACATCAGAATGGCCAGAATGGCCCGGTATTCATGTCGGGAACAAGCCGACATAGTGTTTGTGTGCGACCAAACAGATGGAAACGGTCGAGAGGCAGCACAGCTATACCAAAACAAGTACACTCACAGACACCAACATTTCAAGCTCTTTTTGGGCGTTTGAGTGATCATGGGTCCTTACAGACAGACGAACGTGCAGGGAGGCGACGGACTATGCAAACATCAGGTTTGGAGTATCGGATTCTACAGGATATTGAGACGAACCGTAGTATAAGCTCCAGCAAGTGGCCCGCCAACAAGGTGTAAGAGAAAGTGCAATTATGTATATCCTGCATGACAACGATTACTATCGCCATCACCTGCTTTCCATGGAGGTCATGTTTAACATCTATTGTCAACGTGGATGCAACTCTGTACTCTGTTCCGGGAGCCGTTGCACGCACACTGTCCGTTTCCGGACATGTGTTCATAGGACCTCCATTTCCAATCGAGAATCCGTCCCTGAAGTTTGTCAGTTTTAATAACGTTCGCACTGTATGTACTCAATCCTTGGCCCCTACTATGCATTCGGGAATCTACCAGTTCGACAGAATTCCCTTTTGTTCCTTGATATATTTTCTCGGTTCAGGGGCATGGACACATACGGTGGCATTGTGGCAATTTCTCTGTTTATCACATTGCTAAAAGCTCTTGCAGCAGTAGTATGATGGATGTCAATGAGATCCCCTGCTACGGTTTGGTAAGTATGTGTGCGAATGACTCGCAGTCCACAAACAAGTTGCAGTCCACTAAACAAAGAACGGTCCCTATCACAAGCGGTAATTCCCTGAGCTACTGACTGTAAGAATTAACATTTTGATTTTGTGATCCAGAAATGTCCGCCAACGGATATAGGTACTGGATTCATTTTCAGTTTTCTATTCCTTACCCTGAATGAAAATTGCTCTTATGCAAGAACAAAATCGTAATCAGACTATAAGATAATGACAAAAAAAGGTTTGGTAAAAAATAGTATAGTTAATAACAGTAATTCTTACTTTTTAACATGTTCTTTGGCAAAAGGAGGTTATTTTTCATTTTACTGGCCAGTGAACTGAATAAATTTTGGGCCACTGAGATTCCAGCAAATACGCTACTCTGCAAGAAATGATATAATGAGAGCATAGCTGTGTGAAATGTAGTTGGATTCTCACACAAATTAAAAACAGTAACCAGACAACATAGTACGTTTCTTTATTTCCTATGAAAAGATCTCTGATCCCCACATTGCGTTATCCTTACATATAGCGAAGGTAACACCTTCTCCCTACGAAAACGTAGTGAACTGCCCTCGCTTCGCACGTAATCACCAAACCGGATCAGACAAGTGCGAATATTTATTACCGAAATGCTGTGTAGGTTGGTGGGACAGGTGACTAAACCATCCTACAAAATGTGTTCAAAAAGCCCCCCCCCCCATCACACGTTGGAGGGTGTGTTGTCTTGCACATCGAACAGTCTCTCGGCGGGCTTTGATGCGGGCAACAACGTTGCTGATGCGTGCGACAAGTTCTCCACGTGTATCCATCTGCGTAGCGCAACCAACCTAGGGACTGATGACCTCAGCAGTTTGGTCCCTTCGGAATTCACACATATTTGAAAATTCGTAATCAATCCCATAAATGGGGTTATGTCAGGTGATCTAGCAGGCCAGTTAAGGCGTCTGCCCCGGCCAATGCACTGCTGACGCAATGTGTTGCCGCGCGGGGTAACCGCGCGGTCTCAGGCGTCTTGTCGCACCCCCCACGGACGTTGGAGTCCTCCCTCGGGCTTGGGTGTGTGTGTTTTCCTTACCTTAAGTTAGTTTAACTTAGATTAAGTAGTGCGTAAGCTTAGGGACCGATGACCTCAGCAGGATGGTCCTGTAAGACCTTACCACAAATTTCCAACTACGAAATGTGTTATTCAGATACCGGGATTTGCCAGGTACAGTGAATCGGTGGTCCTTTATACTGCAGGTACATTTGCTGTCGCTGCTCTAGCGACAAGTCTTCCAAAAGTGCAGGTAGGTCTTTCAAAAGTGCAGGTAGATCTTTCAAAAGTGCTGGTAGGTCTTCTATCAGGCAGTGTGAATGCGTATGCTGCGGCTGTCATGCGATGTGGCAGAAACGAAGGCCCTATCATCAGGTCATCAATCATACCACACCAGACATTCACTGAGAACTTAACTTGGAATCTTGTTCACCTTGTGTCATGAAGGTCTCATATATGAGAGCTGCGGGTGTTCATGACACCACTGCGTGTGAAGAGGCCCTCATCTGTAAATAAACTGTATTACACAACTTCTCTGTGTACAGCCAACCACTCACAAAATCGTTGTATGCTTATAGGGTCACCTGGACGCAGATGTTGCACGGGGTGCACATGGAATGGGTATAAGCCCTCGGAAAGTAACAATGGCCACGTCCGCGTTTGTGAAATCGAGCTGCCGGCTAACACGTCGTGTACTGCTGGTGGGACTCCGTTGTCCCAATGCATAACGTCTTGCCTTTCCTCAGCTGACTGGATGGCCTCACGTTCTGATTTTACGTGTGCACTGGGTAGTGTTGTAGATTCAAGTAATGTCTGTAAAACCCAGTGAAATCCCCTGGTACAGGAGGTTCGTCGATCAATAGAAACGCCTCTGATATTCTGTCACACCGCACGGGCACTGTCATTACAGCACCTGTCACAAAAACATGTCTGTGTATTCCGCATACGTGAACGTATGGGGCGTGTTGGTATCCACAGACACAATGGACTTGCTCAATTAAACAACACTCTAGCACGACACGCACACGACTGCTCACTGATTCAAACCCACGTTTGCACACTGGGTACGCTTACGGCGTCCAGTGCTGCCATCTGTTGGAGAACCTCCACATCTCTTGTAGACACCAGTTGTAATAAAAGTACGACATACAGAATAATGTAATAGATTTTGTCATTGCATGTCAGGGAAAACAGCAGTATATTACATTTACAAAGTGTTAACCAGTTGCTAAATAGTAATATAAATTACACCGTCAATCTTAAAAAATGTGACTAACAGCGCACGCATTCACTTAACATTAACAGTCGGCATTGACGCCGAGGGGGAGCTGTCTTAGAGCATATTCATTTTTCTTGTATAATATTGCCTGGTAAATTCGTTTTTGTGCCAAAACCCAGGCGATCATTGTAGGCAAAACCACCCCTTCCTTCCGCCTCCTTGATTTTTATCTCACCGTCTATGGCCGTCCCATCGCCCTCACTCCCACCCTTATGTACCTTGGCGTCACCCTCGACCGTCGCCTCTCCTGGACTCCCCATCTCCAGACAATCCAAGCCAAGGCACGTTCCCGACTCCCTCTCCTCAAGCTCCTTTCCGGCCGTACATGGGGTCTGGATCCCTCCACCATCCTCCACACCTATAAATCCCTCATCCGCCCTATCCTTTGTTACGCCCATCGAGCATGGATCTCCGCTCCCCCTACCTTTTATAAATCCCTCCAAATCCTTGAACGCCATGCTCTCCGCCTTGCCTATCGCATCCGTCTCCCCTCCCACATGCGGATCCTGTATGATCTCATCCCCTTCCCCCACCTCCTCCTTTTCCTTGAAAGGATACGGATCCTGTACACCTCCCGTAAACTTGATCCTCCTCACCCGCTCGTATCCCCGATCCTCTCCCACCCCCACCCGCTGCCGCGCCTGTATTCCCACGTCCCGCCCGGTCTCCATCTCTCCACCCTCCTTACCCTCTCCCAAGGTGGCTTCCGCCAGCTCCCTCTCCCTGATGATGTCCTCGTCCCCTCCATCTACCCCTCCTATCAACTTTGACCCTGCCCCGCCCCCCACTTCCAGTGTCCTTTCCTTTCGGCACCCTCCCTCCCTTCTCTTCTCTTCCCTTCTTTTTCCTTTTCCCCCTCCCCTCCCTCCCCCCTCTTCCCCCGGGCTTCCTCTCCCCCTTCCTCCCTCTCCCCCTCTCTCCCCTGCCCGTGGCATCTCTGCTCTCCCCTCTCGCTCTCCCACTCGCCTTCCTCCTCCTCCTCTCTTGGCAGGTCCCCGGACTCGCACACGCATAGTGAACATTCGCGCGCCGGAGATCATCGCCTTCTGTGTCTTGTGTGTGTGACGTCGTTTAGTGTTTTTGGTGTCCGCCGTCCCACTACTACGTTCACTTGTGCCGTCGGATTCATCAGTATTCTGTGCGCCGTGCCAACGTGTTTTCAGTGTTGTTATCGTCACGTGTGAACGACTCCGTGTTTTTTGTGTCTCTGTGACCTCTCTCTTTTGCCCGTCACTTTGTTCACTATCATTCTCCGTTCTTATACTATTGTAAACGCTATGGCTGAAGAGCGGCGTAGTGTGCCGCTGCCATCCTACCTGACTTGTACAGGGTTTAAAATAACAATAAAGTAAAAAAAAATCGTTTTTGTGCTGCACAGACGATTTTTCCGTATGTTGTAGTCGGCTCGAAAGAGAATCCACATGGTGTAATGACTTTCACTTTGTGTTAGAACCAGAATCCTCCTCCCATCCACTCCACATCCAAGAATAATCTCTGCAGGTATGAATGTCGTGGTATATGTATTCAAATCTGCCAGTTTGGGAAACAGATACTTTCTTGCGCTCTCTGAGAGGAGTAGTGTCAATCTTACTAAGTTTCTCTGTAGAGGCCTGATCTTGCAAAGTGTTTATTTGCGATTGAAAGCATTCTCGCTTGTTTCTCTCCGAACTATTGGCCCTAACTGCCCTGATTGTGTCTCAAGTAAAATTACAAATACACGTTACAAATTAATGCTCTCTGCCACTTTTATCTGTCTGTATGTGAGGGCTAACCTCAGGAATTACTGTAAGGATTTTGATACGGTTTTGACTTATAGATACAGGTTGATTCACGAGGAATGTTACATATTTTGTACGGTGATTCTACATGTGAAAATAAACCGAAAAAGCCCTATGAACATGTGTCCGGTTTTCGATCGCTATGGAATCCATGAATGATATGATGAACAATGTAAATATTATTTACCGAAATGCTGTATAGGCGTTGTGTTGGACAGAACAATGGTGAGAGAGAAGACTGATCCATCCTACAAGAGACGTTAATTTGCCTCATCCCGCGTACAAAACTGTCTTATTCAAATTATTTAGCTATTATTCCATACCAAATATTACACTGAGGAACAATAACTTCTACTTCTATAATCAGATAGGCGATCATGAAATTCTGAACGGAGTTACTTTAAAACGTAGAACTTACGGATTCAATGACGGTATTTACGCCTTCTTAAGAGAAATAGATTCGAGCAGTATCAAGAATCACTATAAAGATGATGCTAAAAAAAAAAAAAAAAAAAAAAAAAAAAAAAAAAAAAAAAAAAATCTGTGACACACTGAACATCAACTAGAATAAAATTCTAAAACGATGCGCGATGAGAAGTAATGTACATATAGATTTTCAAGTAGGTAACAGTACAGGGTCAGTTTTAAGGTTTTGGGAGAAATGTACTTGAAGAAGTAACGTTAAAGACACCAGAATATCCAGTAAATATTCAGAATGTTATCGTCCTATGCGTTCACTGTGTCTAATGTAAGCCCCCATGGTGTTTACGGCATACAGCGAATGCATGTGTGGTTGCTTAATTGCCTCCTCAATGGAATTCTGAAGCCTTAAAAAAATTAAAACTATCCTGCCGTAGGGACTAGGAAGATATTTTTAACGCTAACATGTGATATCAGAGTCCTTTTTTGCAAATTAATTTTAATCGCTGCTGATTCAACTTCAGGTCTGCCAATGTTGCGTAATAAGATTCATTGTTTTATCTCCTTCCAGTTAGTCAATCAATCAGTCACGGTTATAGGCTGTGAGGGTGGAAAATTTCATCACTCTTGCTGCCAACAGAACGGGTTCCGCTTTTTTAGTGCAGTTTCCCTTTCGCATCTAGGGAATGACTAGTTTTGTTTTTCGGGGTGTAACGAATCCTTTTCTATGTTTCGTTTACAATTACTCAACAATGAAGGAAGTCCAGCGGACAAATACTTCATCTTCTCCACATAAGTTTTAAGCGCTTTGTTCACTAGTGTTTTTGTTCTGGAATCACGGAAAACGATATCCATAGCGCGCTCAGCTTCTTCATATGGATGTCTCCATTCAGGTAGTTGTCACCCATTCTTATGATGTATAAAATCATAAGTCTCACGAATCTTACGGTGATGGTCTTCTTTCAGAAGAAACCTCAATCAGAATAGAGAAGAGCCCAAACTTGCATTGCACGTATGCCAAGTTTCCCTTTTATCCACTAAGGAATTATTTAGAATGCTGTTGCCAAGATCTTACGCAATTCCCTTAGTTAAGTTTAACAAAATTCCTTTAGTTAAGTTTAACCAAAGACCGGATGAAAATGACTTACCACTACGCAACAATCGCCTTCATACATTTCTACAACACCTGTGACACTGATGAGTTAGGACAGATCCCAACAAACGACTGCGCACTGCAGACGTTTGAGAGTTCATCACGCTCATCAACAATCATGCCATTTTCAAAATATCCGTTTTTATGTACATCTGCATGATTATTCTGCAATTCACAGTAAATTGCCTGGCAGAGGGTTCCTCGAACCACCTTCAAGCTATTTCTCTACAGTCCCACTCTCGAACGGTGCGCGGGAAAAACGAACATTTAAATCTTTCCGTGCAATCTATGATTTCCTGCCGCAACGGAAGTCGTCCCTGGTTTAATGACTGGCACCCCGATTCGCGTATCATTTCCGTGGCACTCTCTCCCCTATTTCGCGATAATACAAAACGAGCTGTCCTTCTTTGGACTTTTTCGATATGCTCCGGCAGTCCCATCTGATGCAATTCCCACAGTGTACAGCAATATTCCAGACGAGAGCGGACAAGGGTAGGAAAGCCGTCTCTTTAGTAGACCTGTTGCATTTTCCATGTGTTCTGTCAAGAAATCACAGTCTTTGGTTTGCTTCCCCCAGAACATTATCCACGTGATCGTTCTAGTGTAAGCAATTCATAATTGTAATTCTTAATTATTTAGTCGTATTTACAGCCTTTAGATTTATGTGTTTTATCTTGTAACCGAAATTTAGCAGTTTCGTTTTAGTACTTCAAACTTTTCGTTGTTTAGACAATTGCCACTTTTCGCACTATACAGATATCTTGTCTAAATCGCTTTGCAATTTGTTTTGATCATCTGTTGACTTTATAAGACGGTAAATGACAGCAGCATCATCTGCAAACAATCTAAGGGGGTTGCTGTCTACTAAATAGTTATGTATATCAGGAACAGCCAAATGGCCTCTAACTATTCCTCCGGGAGCACCAGATATTACTTCTGTTTTACTCGATGACTTTCCATCAGTTACTACGAACTGTAACTTTTCTGAGAGGAAATCACGAATCCAATCGCACACCTGAGACGACAGTCCTTAAGGATGAAATATGATTAGAAGTAGCTTGTGAGGAACCGTGTAAAAAGGCTTCTGGAAATAAAGAAAATATGGAATCAATTTGACATCCCCTGTCGATAGCACTCATTAGTTCGTGAGACGTACAAGTTAACCAGATTTATCAATCCATAACCACAGACATGATTCATGTACTGCACAAAGCACTGTGTTTCAACGTTGGCGGTAACGGACACCAGAACGCCATCTTAATCTGGTTAGCTCTTGACATACCGCTCAGGAGTGCACCCATCCGGTTCTTAACTACTGCAATGATGGCGTACGAATGGGGGCGTGCAGCAACTTACCTGCAACAGAAAGAAATACAATCATTAATCATCGTGTCTGAAGAAGCTTGGCATGAATTGAAAGGCTTAATGTAAAGAGAACCTTATGACAAAAACTACAAATCATGCACATAACACAACTACTGCATTGCTTTTGTTTCTCTTGTAAAACATGAGCATACATGTAAACATACGATTTATGAGTAAAAGCTATACCTCAGACTCTCTCACACTCACTCGTCCCCTCTGACCACTGCCCAGAATGAACCTGAGAAGCATGCAAGTCGCTGCCTGCAGCAGAGATAATCCAGGATACTCAAAACTGTACGCAAAACCAAACAGGAAAACGCTGTGCTTATATCCAAACTGAAGTTAACTATTACATTAATACTTTCTTTTGCAACGACCTGGAACAAAAGATTGCTTGTCTTCTAAAACTATATGATTAATGCATTAGTGATAACTCGCGGTGGGCACGATCGAATGCAAATATGAGTTACTGTAAATGGGAGTTAACCAAAAGATGGGATGTTACAAGCACTGATGAAGCACTCCCTATGGTGAATTCCGTAGCAACACTCAGAATTGCAACCTCCGAAGTTTTCGACACAAGGTATTTGTAAAATAAAGGCACGCACAAAGTCTCGGCGACCGGATTGTTGACGACTGAGCAGGCTCCCTCTTCCCCCTCATTACATCTGTACTGCTGGTGTAGACCAATTCGAGGAATAATAAAATCACCAACGCCAGCCAACCGCCTCGAATAGTTTGAACAATAAACCTGGGTGATTTGTGACACTTCCCTGCACAGTATTTATCAGGGAGCAGAAATACGCTGTTGCTCTGGGATAGTCGCAAGCATTGAATTTGCACGTTTGCTCTACGAAACACTATTAATTTCATGGCAAAGGGTTGTTTTTTACAAAACAGCATACTATCGTTTTCTGTTATACGAGGTGCGGCAAGAAAAAAACCGGACTGATGCTGGAAAAAACATTTATTTACGATTATTTACAATTTCATGTTATCTCCTTCAATGTACTCTCCTCCTCGGTCTCTACACCGCTCCATACGAATTTTCCACTGTTCATAGCAATGCTGCAGATCATTTTCGGTAAGTCCATACATTACTTCCGTCGCTTTTTCTTTTACTGCTTCAACAGTCTCAAATCTAGTTCCTTTCAAAGCTGACTTGACTTTAGGGAAAAGAAAAAAGTCACAGGGGGCCAAATCAGGTGAGTAGGGTGGATGATCAAAGATGGGAATGTTGTGTTTTGCCAAAAACGTCTTCACTGACAACGCACTGTGAGCTGGGGCATTGTCTTGGTGAAGGATCCATGACTTTTTTCTCCACAAATCGTTCCGTTTTCTCCGTACTCGCTCACGTAGGGTAGCCAGGACGCTAATGTAGTAATGCTGATTCACTGTTTGTCCCTCTGGTACCCAATCAATGTGCACAATCCCTTTGATGTAAAAAAAAAAAAAAAAAAAAAAAAAAAAAAAAAACAGTCATTGCCTTGAATTTCGATTTTGACATTCGTGCTTTTTTTGTCGTGGAGAACCAGGAGTTTTCCAATGCACCGATTTTGTAAGAAGGTGGGATCACTTTCAATGTTTTCCAGGATGTCAGAACAAATCATTCTTCGGCGTTCCTTCTGTTCAATTGTGAGACACTTTGGAACCATTTTTGAACACACTTTGTTCATGTTGAAACTTTCATGAAGAATCTGCCTAACACTTTCCTTGTCAACTCCTGTTAACTCAGACACTGCTCTGATTGTTAAACGGCGATCTTGTCGAACAAGTTTACCGATTTTTTCAATGTTTGCATCAGTTTTTGCTGACAATGGTCTGCCAGTGCGAGTGTCATCACTGGTGTCTTCGCGGCCATCTTTAAATCGTTTAAACCACTCAAACACTTGTGTTCGCGATAAACAATCATCGCCGTACACTTGTTGTAACATTACAAACGTTGCAGATTTTCCTAGTTTGAAACAAAATTTCATGTTAACACGCTGTTCTTTCTGTACACTCAACATTTTCCGACGCACAGACAAAACGTCAACTACTTAAAACAGACGCCACGGGCAGACTGAGTGCAGGAGGCAGATGAATCTCGAGCAGTAGGCGGAGCGAGAGTCACGTGACAGGCCACGCGACTTTCAGCCTTATTGCATTCGTTTTATTGTTTCACCAGTACTAGTCCAGTTTTTTTCTAGCCACACCTCGTACAAGAATGTCTTCTGTGTAGGAGCTGTCTACCTTGAAAAAGGTTTTTTGAATGTGCGCGAGATGTTTAACGTCTTCTCATGGCTGCCGGATGCTCTCAGAACTTTTTGAATTCCCTTTTACATGGCACACAATTCTCTTGGCGGAAAACCAGAGCATCGCAGATATCCATATGAGCTTGCAGTACGTCTATGGAGACCTGGCTGTGAAGTAAATCACGGTGAATGGTCGGTGAGGCGTCTGGCGTGGTCGCAACAAGGTCACGCAAATTTGCCCTTCTCCCGCGTGCCGGCCGGCCGTACACTGCTGTGACTCCTGCATGTTGCGGAGCGTGCGGACACCCTCATTCGAGGTGAACGACGGATCTAAATCACACAATCTCGCTGCTCAATTGCATTCATAGTTGATAATGCTGACACACTCGTCCACCATTTGGGGTACTCAACGGTGTGTGCCCACTGGTTTCCTCGCTACCTAACAGAACGCTTCCATCTGTTTGGCCCAAAGAAGTATTTCTTCTTCTTCCGTATCCGGATGCACCAATTATATCTTCCCTTCCCAGTAATTAGCAACGTAGGTTACTTTGTCATTGACTTTCAGAATATCGTCTTTAGTGCATGTTATAGACATATCTGGGCAAATCGATAGGTGGTCAAAGTCCTGTATTGCTCCGCATTCCCACCTATCGCTATCACTGTAGCCCCATTTAAATAGGTTTGATTTGCACCCAGTTACTCCAGTGCGCAGCCGGTTTAGTGACCTCCAAGTTGTAAAAGGCATCTGAAATCCTTCAGATCCCTCCTCAAGTAGTTCCATTGTGGAGTGTGGCACCATTTCTTTCCAAAGAGATAGCCGCCTTGCGTCGGGCTTGGTGGCGAGCTCTTCAGTAGTTTCAATGAACCTCCTGCGGGATTTCAGCCGGACACGTTGTTTTCGGTGCATATGCATCGGGTGTCGAGGATCATTCTTTTGTTTTGATCTTTGGATCTCGGCGGCTACTTGTCTGCGGATAGTGGGTGGTGCTATGCCTATGATGGGATAAATTTTGTCTTCGGGAGTTGGTTTGAGGCATCCTGTGGCAATACGTACAGTTTCGTTTACGGCGACGTCAACTTGCTCAGTGTGAGCAGAGTTCCTCCAAACTGGCGCCGCGTATTCCGCTGCTGAGATACTCAGCGCCAGACCTGTGGTGCGCAAAACGTGTGGTTGAGCTCCCCACGATGAACCTGTTAGCTCCCGCAGTACGTTGTTCCTGGTACAGCCCCCTTTTTTTTAGTGTTGTGACAGTGCTGCTTAAAAGTAAGCGCTCTGTCCAATGTTACTCCCAGGTATCTTGGGCTGTTTGTATGCTTCAGCTCTTCCCCTTGCCACATTGACTCGGAGTTTCCGTTTGGCTTGTTTGTTCCTAAGATGGAAGGCGGTTATTTGAGATTTACTACGATTTGGTTTGAGATTATTGCCTTCGTAATAGGTAGCAAGTTCTGTTAAGGCTCCTGTGAGATTCTCCTCCACTTGTTCAAAGGTTTTATCCTGTGTGGCCACTGCTGCATCATCGGCATAAATGAACATTCGTGTCTGGTGGCTGATGGGAAGGTCATTCCTGTACATGTTAAATAATATTGCAGCCAAGACACTACCCTGTGCAAGTCCATTTTTCCGTGTCCTCCATCGGCTGTTTTTAGATTGTACGGTTCCATAGTAGCGTCTGACACTGCAGGAGCCTCCACGAAGGTTGCGTTCACCACACGAACAACAGGCAATCGGGCGTCCCCTGGAAACGACCTAGTCGGCCAATCCTGCAAACACCGGAGCACCACACCAAAACCAAAGGATGCACACCGCGGGAAGCGGTACGTGGATGACAGGGAGGTAATTTATACAGCACGACGCTGGCTCCGACGTCGAAAAGTTCAGTGATACCATGCTGGCATACAGCGAAGAAAATAATAATAATAATAATAAAGTGGTGTAATTAAGGCCGTCGCACTGAACGGAGGTTATGTTGAAAAATAAGGTTTTATAGCCAAAAGAGTGGGGAATAATACGCTTAGAATTCTGAATAAAACCAACATGCTCTCAGAAAAAAAATGTGTTGCATTACTTATTGAACACCCCTGGTAGTTGCCTGTTTCTGCACAAGTGAGATTTCATCCGGATACTTTTTGCTATTTCTATCAAATAATTTGGAAAATTGTGGTAAGTTCTATGGGACCAAACTGCTGAGGTCATCGGTCCCTAAGCTTACACACTAATTAATGTAACTTAAACTAATTTACGCTAAGGACGACACACACACCCAAGTCCGAGGGAGGACTCGAACCTCCCACGGGGCAGCCGCGCGAACCGCTATCGAATAATACTTCCCCATAAGCCATCGCGTGAATTGTTCCGTCCAGTCAGAGATATAGAAACAAATGTCATAGCCGTAGCTGATCAGAAAGGACCAATAACTCTATACATGACTCTTGCACAATATTAGCGTTATTGCTCATGCTTCAGTCTATGATAACGTAATAAAGGGGGGCTACAGTTTCTGGGCAGCTTTTTTATATAGTTTTGAAGAGCTACAGCAAAAAGAGAAAAAAATAATCACTCAATAACGAACGAATTAAAAAAAAAAATCACGCGATACGCCTTGAAAACACTCAGAAAATATCCTTACGTTTGTCAAACGGTTCAAATGACTCTAAGCACTATGGAACTTAAACCTGAGGTCATCAGGCCCCTCTTACGTTTGTCAGTGGAGTTTGTATTCACCAGTAATATGTAGTCAATCCAAGTTTCGCAGCCCGAGTGACTAGTGAGGAAGCACAAGAGCATATGTGGAAAGGATGGGGGAGGAAATCTGCCGTGCACTTTTCAAACGAACCAATCGTAAGTGCTTTAGGGAAATCACGGTAAGTATAAATCTTTTGGCTGGATAACAATTTGAGCCACGCTTTTCTAGAATGCGAGCCCAGTAAACTGACCACAACCCCATCTCGCTCCGGAAAGAATAAACAGATTTGCCAACTGTTTCCGCTAACTGCTCTTGTACACTTTTGAGCCGAAATGTTATGATCGCTGCTCACCGTGAGAGTGAATCCAGTCTGGTGGCGTTACGGCCCGTGGTGCGGTAAATAAGTGTAGCAGAGGCGAAAGGGCAATCATTCCAGCGACGATACGGGCCGGAAATCAAGGAATCGACTGGCATAGGCTACTTGACAGAAGTAGTAAATTGTTATGGCCCAGAGCCATCTCAGAAACGGCGAAGCAGGTCGGCTGCTCGCGTGATACTGTAGTGAGCATCAATGGAAATGGTTGAAGGACTGTGAGACCACGAGTATGCGACAAACTGTTGGACGTCGCCGGCCGAAGTGGCCGTGCGGTTAAAGGCGCTGCAGTCTGGAACCGCAAGACCGCTACGGTCGCAGGTTCGAATCCTGCCTCGGGCATGGATGTTTGTGATGCCCTTAGGTTAGTTAGGTTTCAGTAGTTCTAAGTTCTAGGGGACTAATGACCTCAGCAGTTGAGTCCCATAGTGCTCAGAGCCATTTGAACCACTTTGTTGGACGTCGAAGCCTTATCCCAGAACGTGGACTGGAGGCTTGCCCATTCTGTAAAGCAGGATAAGCGGCGGTCTGCAGCAGATCTGACGACAGAATGTAACGTTGAGGTAAGAACTAGTGTCGCGAAGCATATTTTTCAGCGCACACCGTTGAACATGGGTTTCTATACCAGACGACCCACACATGCTCCCATCTTGACCCAACCTCATTGCCAGGGCCCCTGTGTGCTCCCATGCTGAACCAACATCTTCAGTTTTTCTGTGGGCACTGGATCATCAAGAATGGACTGGGGATCAATGAAAAGGAGTTGCCTGGTCGGACAAATCGGGTCTCTTGTTGGCCAGGTCGACGATCGTCTCCGAAACAGTCGTCAGCCATGTGACTAGTTCCTCGAAACACGGAACGCGCCAGAGATATGCCGGTGGGGGCACTTTCATGCTATGAGGGACATTCATCTGGACTAGCATGGGACATGTGGCGGTAATCTATGGCACCGTGACAACTGCGGACATTGTTGCTTATCAGCCGAAACCCTTCATACTTCATGTCTTCCCCAACGAATTCGCCTGATCTGAATTCGATGGTAACCATCTGGAATGCTTGATGACTTCCCCCAACGAATTCGCCTAATCTGAATTCGATGGTACCCATCTGGGGTGCTAACAAGCGCGAGTGAAGCGTCCACTACCGTCCCGCCAGTAATGTAAAGGAGTTTTGTGACCATTCCGTAGACATCTGCTGTCACATACCAGGCGATCAGAATGTTTTGGCTCATCAGTGTAACCCTTTTGTTTGTGGTGTGAAATGCATCCAAATTACATTTGTAGTAACAGATCGGTACAGAGAACCATACGGATTTCATTTTCAAATTTTTTTTAGGTTAGAGTAGTTCATATCTGCCTTGATCAGCATTCCACAAATGCAGCACCCATTCTGCATGAAGATTTCCTGAAAATCAGCCGGCTGCTGTGACCGAGCGGTTCTATGCGCTTCAGTCTGTAACCGCGCTGCTGCTACGGTCGCAGGTTCGAATCCTGCCTCGGACATGGATGTGTGTGCTGTCCTTAGGTTAGTTAGGTTTAAGTAGTTTTTAAGTTTAGGCGACTGATGACCTCAGATGTTAAGTCCTATACTGCTTAGAGCCATTATTTGAACCTGAAAATCATTCATCTCTTCTGAGATACCCTTGGTGCCAACACTCTGAAGTCCTGATCGTGCAATACTATACTGTGAAATCGATCTTTTCACCAGTGGTTACTATTATAAGCCGTTTTTCACGTGCATCATCTTTAAGTGAAATACAGTGAAGTATGGATACGTTTGAATTCAGTCGCATATTTCTTAACTGTTGAAAATGATGTATTTCAATTCTTATGATAATTTCACGAATTTTGAACGAATTTCTGGTGCCAAAAAATAGAAATTGTGTTATCATTAGCGTGTACCACATAAATAATGCACTTAGATATCAATACAGTTTCTATACTTCGTTACCCGACTGTTAAACGAGCTGCACACCTTGAAATCACTTCCGTAACAGGCTATTGGAAGTTTGCTAATAGAGTTTACGCTTACCCTTTACATTCCCAAATACCCTTCTCCTAAGTTTCTCGCCTTGCAGAGAACGTATAAGCCACTACACTATTGTTACAGCACTTGGTCTTACCGGTTTCGGTGTACGCTACATACTGGTCGTAACGGGTCGTGAGCAGCGCCGAACTAAATCTCGCGTCCAGTTGTCAAGAAATTCGTAAACATCCAGGTGACGGCTGGCATGTAGACGGCGGAAGCCTGATTTGGAGTCCGGGGCGGCCTGTGGACGCTATACCGGTAATGTTTCTTTACGACGGGGGAGTAAGTCTTTGTTGTCGGGCAACAACTCACTCCCGCGTGGCGCGCGAGAGGGCGCCACACACACACACACACACACACACACACACACACACACAGCTCGCACAGTGCGGTGCGGTCTAATAAATTTCCGTCATTTGCATACGCGAAGCCCACGAGCAGAATGAGGGAGGCACCGTGCCGTAGTTGGAATTTGTGTGGTTCTCCAATCCGTAATATCACGTCTCTCTCTCTCTCTCTCTCTCTCTCTTTCTCTCTCTGGCCATCGCGCATGAACATTTCGTGCAGAGTATACATTACATCATCGATTGGGTAATGCAAGAATAATTGAGGTGTGCAGAGCTGAAGTGGTGTATGTCCAGAAACATGGTTTGGCGGAAAACGGAATTTGAAAAAATGAAAAATAATAACTATTTATTCGTGAGACAGTTCCTTACAGAAGTAACAAACAGATTCAAATAAGGGAAATGTTGAATTTTATTTAATATTACAATGCAATTATTACAAATGAATAGACTTAACAGTTACTTGAACTAATCATTACAATCCAGCCAAGTCTGAAATCCTACTAGAATTAGAAATGAGAATATACTGCTGATTGTCATACAGTGATTCAGCATTGTTATCATCTTATTCGTTGTTGCTGGTATGGCGTCTTTTTCCCGATCTGGTGTGTAAAATCACGCGCACGTTTCTAAAGAAAGCATGTCGACTTAAAGAAATAAAATGTAACAGATACATCACATCCTTTTTCTTCTGTTCAGTTACTGGTCTTCTCACTGCATACAGTTCCTCTTATTACAAATGCAAGAGGACTAAATTGTCGATTCTGACTCGTTTTGAGAATCATCGAATAGAAATCGATATCGGAGTTGTGTATTTCCCTAAATTTCTTCACAAACCGTAAGCACTTACTTTCGTTTTCCCATCCGTTACGGATTTTTCAGGTGACGAGTAGATACTAATCGTCACGCTGCATCACTGTCACCAGCTGTTAAGGCTCCCCTTTACGTGTTTCTATTATATTACCGAACGAGGTGTCGCAGTGGTTACCACACTGGACTCACACTTAGGAGGGCGGCGGCTCAAACCCGCATCTAGATTTACGTTTTACGTGATTTCCGTAAATCGCTCTAAGTGAATGCCGGGGTGGTTCCATTCACAGCGCACAGCCGATTTCCTTCCCCACCCTTGACACGATCCGAGCTTGTGCTCCGTCTCTAATGAGCTCGAAGTCGACGGGACGTTAAACCCAATCTTCCTTCCTTCCTTTTACTATATTCATCCAATCATGGCTTCGTTTCTCGTTTATGTCGGGTCTTCCAGAACTGCGACACTTCTGCCTAATGATGACCATACAATTTCGTTCCCAGTTCTTTTATACCCTCGTGGTGTAATACTAACAGATAACAGACGAACGTGAAATGTGAATCAAATCAAACTGTTCTAACAGTACTTTTCATTGGAATGTAAAGTTAAAATGTAATTCCACACAAAACTATATTCACACTCTGAGAGTTTTTGAAACAAATAATCCTTAACTATAGTTTTGTTTCCTAATTTATCTAAAATCAACTATCTCGTTGTATACAAGCATTTTACCTTCACTCTATTCAACTTCAGATGACTAATTTTGACTGTGTGGTTCACGTTCTACCACTTCGGTATCAATATCTTCACTGGTTAAATCCATCTTTCACAACAGCACGTACTTGTTTTATTACTGCACTGAATAAAAGGAAGCAACTTGCAACAGCAAAAGAAAAGTGCTGCACTGTGTAAGGATAAGAGAGAAATAGGGGCTTACATTCACTTAACTCTGGGAAAAGAAAGGGGGATGTCATGTTGACAACGAACACGCCATTACACAAATGTATCAATTTTGTACTTTCTTCTGATCTTGTACTTCCTTCTGCTCTTCATGCCTCAACTGATGTTGCAGATAACAAAAAAGGAACAACACTCTTGATATTCTGCAAGGTTAATATTATTCATTGGGATACAAATCTATTTCGACATCTTAGACCAGCAAGCGTCCACAAAATGTCGCAACTTCGGATAAAATTACGTATCTATGCAGATACTAATGACACAGAATTCTGGAAACGACTGCCTTGTGCCTACTTCCTAATGCTCCGCCGATGTCGCCTTTTGCTTCGTACAAGTTGTCATCCCACAAAACGATACCGTGAATAGGTTTATCCTCGTGCCAGGTGCACAATGACTGGTTGTTGGGTTGACGAAATCCATATTAAAGCCGTAGAGTTCTCGTCAAATGAACTGAACTTGCACTGGTGACCACGAAAAACTGAAGACAAAGATCCTCCGACTAATGAACATTTGTTTTATGTTACCGTAAGTTGCGAATTTTTAAGCTGTCACCTTCTTGTGCGATAAGTGTCCCTTTTACCTATTATGCAACATTAGCCTTAATTCCCGCACTGCCGGCCGAAGTGGCCGTGCGGTTAAAGGCGCTGCAGTCTGGAACCGCAAGACCGCTACGGTCGCAGGTTCGAATCCTGCCTCGGGCGTGGATGTTTGTGATGTCCTTAGGTTAGTTAGGTTTAACTAGTTCTAAGTTCTAGGGGACTAATGACCTTAGCAGTTGAGTCCCATAGTGCTCAGAGCCATTTGAACCAATTCCCGCACTCTTTAATTTTCTTGCACGACGTCACACAGCGACAACAAAATGGGAGAGAAAGCAGCATACTAAATATATGAAGGAATCATATTATTCGCTTTCCGATTAATTTTAAATTTTGCTGATTGTAAAGTGTTTTTGTGAGTCTCCCTATAAGCAGAAAATTTCTCTGCTTCGTTCTTGCAAATTACTATGCTTCGTTCTTGCTGTAAACTGTATTTTCAGCGTAAGCGTAAGACACGTATTTGTTGACCGTTAGCCACTGGACTGTTATTTTCTAATCCAGCTATTACTAGTCTCTGACCAATGGTGCGGGATAACACATAACGTTGCAGGGAATACATTACTTGTTGTCACCTTGCCTGCGCAGGTGTGTAGGGGTTACAATGAGCTCGGTGCATAATATGGCGATCTCCCTTGTGGTGGTAAGACGTGGACGACCGGAACCGTGAAGCGTATGCTTGCTTTAACGTTCCCACGTAGTCCAACATCAAGCCAGTGTCACAAGTCAGTGCTCCACAAATCTGGGTAATACACGATTCGACCAGCCAACCAAATGGAGACGCGCCATTAGGCCTCTTTCAAACGATGTCTCAAACGAGTACACAGCATTTCCGTGTTGTTCAAAGCGAGCAACCCAACAACTGACGCTGTTCACGTCCCGTATATGCTCTACCAGGTCTGACAACAGCCAATGAACGCGAACGTTATTTAAGCATTCTGGTAGCCGTCCTGCCTATTACAGAGAATTGCAAATCTAATCAATTACGTCCCCGCCGATAGTATGTACGTGTAGAACACTACAGTGGCACCCGACCATGTCTTCTAGGTTTTTCTCTTTTTTAGTCAGGCAGTGTGTTTACTTCTTCTGGATACATTTGAGGTACTCTGTTTTTGTAACCTAACCCTCATAACAAAACGTGGCACCTTCCAGGAATTTCTGTCGTGCTAACTTACAACAATGTACCAAAACTCGCGCAAAACCTGAATTTATATGCAACAAAATGTGACCCTGTGTAAGAACTGTCGTTATGAAACTTCCTGGCAGATTAAAACTGTGTGCCGGACCGAGATTCGAACTCGGGACCTTTGCCTTTCGCGGGCAAGTGCTCTACCACCTAAGCTACCCAAGTATGACTCAGACCCCACCTCACAGCTTTGCTTCTGCCAGTACCTCGTCTCCTACCTTCCAAACTTTACAGAAGCTCTCCTGGGAAACTTGCAGAACTAGAAATACTGAAAGAAACGATATTGCGGAGGCATGGCTTAGCCACAGCCTGGGGGGTGTTTCCAGAATGAGATTTTCACTCTGCAGCGGAGTGTGCGCTGATATGAAACTTCCTGGCAGATTAAAACTGTGTACCGGACCGAGACTCGAACTCGGGACCTTTGCATTTCGCAGGCAAGTGCTCTAGCAACTGAGCTACCCAAGCACGACTCACGTCCCCTCCTCACAGCTTTACTTCAGCCAGTATCTCGTCTCCTACTGGCAAAGGTCCCGAGTTAGAGTCTCGATCCAGCACACACTTTAAATCTGCCAGGAAGTTTCACATCAGCGCACACTCCGCTGCAGAGTGAAAATCTCATTCTGGAACTGTCGTTATATTGACGTGCAAAGTTTTGCAAAAATGCATGCGAAACTTAAATCGAAACGCAGAAGATTTAGTTGACAGAACGTCCACAGCTGAACATCGTGGAATCAGATAATGAACCGTTTCAGTTGCAAAAGATTGAGTTGTTCAATCATGACCGGTTTCCGGAGGTTATAACCCATATTCAGGTGAAATTAAGTCCGCAATAGGACCATGGAGAAACTGAGCTAGTACACCACTTAACGCTTGTCTAATTATAACAATAGGAATCACTGCCCACCTTTATACACTAAAGACGGGTTACGCGTCATATAATGAAAAAAAATTACCTAAGAAATGGGCGGTCAAAGGGAGAAAAACTAAGGCAATATCAACGGACACCGTAAGAGAACTTGAACAATGAGGCGCGTGGCCACCGTACGCTGGACACGAGGCTGCGGGCTGGTGACAGTCGCATATGAAGCCGGGATTCAGTGACGCGGCGGTAGATGGCAGCCACGCACGAAAACCAGTGATCGTCGTACTGCGGGGAAAGTAAAGCCATCTAGCAGCGCAAAGCGTCAGAGCTGACGAGCCCGATCAGTAACAAAGATGGTTACATAATACGTAACTGATAAAGAAAAATGGTTAGATATACATAGTCAAAACATATATAAATTGTAATGAACAGACATGTGTTCCAGTGACGCCTACGTTGCATTAGAAGTGGCCTCGTTATTCCAGAGGGCAACACAAGGGACGTAAAACATGAGACAATGACGGCAGAACGTTGGACTGAACTGCTCCCGCCCTACCAAATACGAACAGGAGCGTACTGCCATATGCCGCCCCAGATGACAGAGCCCAGGCGCCGCAAAAGCCGCTCTGCCGGTTCCGCGGCTATAAAGACGCTCTGCGGCCGTGCACAGCCCAATTACGAGGGCAGCTGCGACGACGAAGCAAGCCCTCTGTAGCCTGTAACGCGACACCTTGGCAGGAACGCGGAAGGCCGCGGCGCTTGCGACCTGCTCCTTGCCTGTACTCTCCCACTGGCTGCCATACATGTGCAATGGCCTTAGTCGCGACAGCTGTTCCTTCTTCCAAAAAGAGGCAAACATCCGTTTACTTATTTTCTGTCCACTTGACGGTCAAAGAACCACTATTTGACATTTGTGTTCGGGCAAATGCGGGGACGGTTCCGTTGTCTCCGTTATGGAATATGAATATACACTATGTATTCAAAAGTATCCGGACACCTGTTAGTGGACATTAATGTGGCGTGCGTCCACCCTTTGCCCCTATAAAGTCTTCAACTCTGTGTGAATGTCTGTGGAGGAACGACGACCTATTATTCTTCAAGAGCTCTCAAACTAGAGAAGGTGATCTTCGATGCTCGGATGTGGACCTAAGTCGACGTTCTAACTCATCCCAAAGGCGTTCCACTGGGTTCAGGTCGGGACTCTGGGCAGGCCATTTCACGAATATTATCGTCCACAAACCACCATCCCAGCGTCTACGACAGATAGCATTGTCCTACTGCTACAATCATCTTCTCCCACTTGTTCTCTTATAGTATGCAATACACAATACTGTATACCCATATCCTTCCATATTTAGCGTTTTCTGATGCCAAAAAACACACCCATACCGTAACGCCACCTCCTCTGTAATTCACTGTTACAACTACATTCGAGGGTTGTCCAGAAAGTCTAAGTTCCGATAGGTCACGAAATGGAAACCACAGTGAAAACCAGAAACGTTTTATTTGCAACAGTTAGGTACACCTTCCATCTACTTCTCTACATAGTCGCCGCTCCAACTTCAAGTGTTGTAGTGTTGTATCAACTTTCCAATATCCAGGTCATAGAAAGCAGCTGCCTGTGCTTTCGGCCAGTTACATGCACTGGTCTGCAGCTCGTTTTCTGTGGAAAAATTTTGTCTTCATAGCCAGCGGTTCTTGTGAGCAGAGATGAGACTCAGGGGGAACCAATTACGGACTGTATTGTGGGTGATCAAACACTTATCATCGGAAACGCTGCAGAAGCGTCTTCATTGCCCCTGCAGTGTGCGGCCGCGAATTGGCGTGAAGAAGGAACTGCTCGACAGTTGTGTTATGTGGGCTGCATGACACAGGCGAAATCTCTAACCAGGCCCTCATACTTGGCGGGAGACGCTATGCCCTATGCATCTTTACGTGCTCACTGTTTACTCAAAACTGAAAAGAGCGACGCGACACGATCGACGGGCATACTAGAGACACTGTCCAATACATCTGTGCAAAGCTTTACCGGATTTTCCAAGTTCCCTCTCCGCGACCGATTGGAACTTACTTTCCGGACAACCCCCGTATGATGGCAGGTAATGTTATATAGGCATTCGCCGATTGCCACAGGGTATCACTCGTTTCCAGATATCCACTGTCCATAGACACCTCAAGCGTCACTTCACATTGGCTACAGAAATGCATGGGGTATGAGGATGATACATCACTTTACACCGTTCATTTTAGGTTTCCAAGCACAGTCATTCTGCTAGCTGGACTGTTGGTGACACTTCGGAACTCAGTAAAACCATGCTAGGCAATGTCCGACGGCCTATGTCCGTTAGTAGCCTACATGAAGCCCCCTGGTCTTGGTTTAGCTGTAGTTGTTCCTTCGCATTTCCACTTGAAAATCAAATAACCCGCAGTCGACTTGGACAGCTTCAGAAAGGTTGAAATTCCTCTTGTCGATTTGTTACTAAGGTGACACACAATGACTTGTCGATGTTCGAAGGCAGTACGCTGCTACCGCTTCTTTGTTGACAACACAGTACTCCCAACTCCCAACCTCTTTTTATACCGACGCGTATGCCCCTCGTGACATAGAGCGGTCAATTCCGCATTAGATATACGTGCTCAGACACTTTTATTTTTATCAGAAGCTGTATGCTTAAGCGACTCGTAGACCGATGGTGTAACTGGTAATCCTCTTCGTCTCGATAGTAGGAGGCGTCGAGAAGCCAAAAACTCAAACTGGGCACAGTAACAAGTACCCAGTCATTACTGAACGAAAGCCTTACCGACCGGAGAAACTTATTGACACATTACAACTACATATCAGACCAAGACTTCAACCATAGAGTAAATAACTCTGGAGTGAGCATTGCGTTCTGCGCATGTTGTCAACATTAAACCAGGATTGTCACGTGTTTTCGGGACTTCGCTGAGCGCGTGTGCTTTCTGCAGCGTTTGAAGTTTATAATATCAAGAGTTTTTGTTGTGTTTCACCGTTTGTTGATAGTGTGATAGCGATGGTGAATTACTGTTGTTGCTACGGATGCAAAGAAAAATATGTGAAAGGAGGGATAGTAACTTTTCAAGGGTACATACCATGTAGCTCTAATTATAGTTATCATATTAGTAAGAGAAACTGCATATGTTTAAGAATTTCGAGACGCATTATAATTAAGGCTTGATTCTGTAGACCTATTTTTCTACGTTTTTATGACTATATAATAGATATTACGGCTCGTACAAGAGCTTACAAACAATCACTTCCTCTCGCAAATTTGCTAGTGGAACAGGAAAGGGAATGGTTCGTTGTTTCAGCAAATACTATCCACCATGCATTTATCAGTGACTTGTCGATTATGTATAAAGATTACTCTGTCTACTATTTATTTAATAAACTGGGAGCAAGTACGTAAAATGCGTTAAATAAATACTTCAGAGTGTCACCACTAAGAAAAATTGTGCTTTAGGTCGCAAAACGAGAAAATAAATATGCAGAAATAGCAGAAAAAAGGACGAATTAGCAGGGATATACAAGTCGTTTTGCAAGACTGTCACTGCAAAAATGGACGTCAGGCTCTGTAATACTATAAACTGCCGCACCATACCGAAAACTACAAAAAATCGAGTGCATCTGAACCGACACCTATCGCAAAGAAGCAGAACGTAATATCACTTCCTCTTAAAAGTTACGTAGCTGGTTTATTCCCGGTATCAAATGGATACTGCTAAAATGTCTGCGCAACATATATAAATAATCCACGACACGTACGAAAAGAATCCGTCTGTACTAGGGATGTAGTGACATTCTAAATATACAGGGCGCTATACGGACAAACACACGACGTCCCGAGAACACGTGACCAGGCTGGCAATGTATGTTGACAACACAAAATCTGTTCTGCGCATGTGAATGCTCACTCCAGAGATATTTACTCTGTGACTTGAACCTTGAATCTTATTTTTGAGAGCTGGTGAGCCAAATCTACACAGCCGGGGGCACACAACCGCCAAGAAGCAACGATCCGGGTTAGAATTCCATAGTCCTGCTCTAGTCAAGATTCTCGATAAAAAAAATTTCGTACACTAGACTCCGAGGGGTCAGCACCCTTTACTTCTTCGAGGGGTCAGTGTTTGGTAGTGCGGGAGAAGATTCACCAATTAGCACCCGTCATATTGCCTGCGAAATGCACCCTTCGAAGAACTTAGGACATTGTTATGAGCTTAAGTAGTTGCTACAGCGTGTAAATTCCTTCTGTCAAGTATCTTAGTATCCGACCAATCGTTCCTTACCGCTTGGGTGAAAGTACTCAGTTAGTATCGTCTACCACCAGCAAGATTTTGAATCTAAAGGTAAAGACTCCTTGTATAAAAAGAAGAATAACCAATTATTTAAATAATGTTGCTTCCAAATTTAGCTGAGAACATTTACGCCAATAAATAAATAAATACAAATATATCGTTCATCTGTTGCATCAGTGACTGTCAAGTTGTAGAACGTCATGTTTTTTGCAAAAAGAGAGAATGTTCACCTATCTAGGCTGTAGGAAGTCTGATTACTGGCTGAGAGCTGTGACGAATTTTCTTTTCGCACAACGTACAATAGTCCCAAGAACGGTACACTATCTCCCATTAGCTGCACACGGTACAGTGACTTTAGCAATATTGATGTAAATGTACGCAGATGCAGTGGGCGACCTGCAGTATCGACGATATCACATGCAGTGGCAATGCACCCCACTGCTAGCAACGTGATATATGGGTATGTGCGATGAGATGTAAATTGCCCTTGGGGACCGCTTTTCCCTAACGATACAACATGCACGCCAATCTCTCCAGTGTGATTGACGAGGAGCCGTTGGCACAGTCCCTCTTCAAACATTATTGAATAATTTACTACGTGGCTTTTTATAACACGCGGACTGAAAAGCGTGCTTTTCTTAGAGGAAAATTTGTATCGTACTTTACACATGAATAGTAAGAAAGAGACCACATAAGCACATTTTTTAATCTGAGCAATAAAATGGCTTCTTACTTAATGATAACTAGTGATGCACTTCGTAGACTGCATCGTATTTTAAACATGACTCGTAAGAAAGAGATCACGAGTAGTAAAACGACTTCTTACTTAATGATTATTAATGACGCACTTTGTAGACTGTATTTTGCATCTGACCGTAAGGCTGTGATAATAAAGTGCATTAATGCATTATAAATTATATCCAGATCACTTTAACATTCGTGTTCCAAGTTACACACACCGCTTATTTGTTTATAAAGTTCATCATATTTTGTGCCCATATTATACTAATTACCATACATATGATCGTAATCTACAACAATGGAGTAAATATGCACACGCTACCGGAACATTTAAACCGAGATGGTTCTAAAATCAATGACTTTCTCATTACCTGGAAGTAGCGTGTCAAAGTAGACCACAACGAAGGATTCAATACCAATTTCTATCATTATGAGTTTTGTGCCATTTTCCCAAACCATACAAAGCGAATCTAACAATGATTAATCCCAAAACGATATGATCGGTTGGTTCCAGCATGACTGCCAAATAAGACATCCTTGTTCGTCTCCAACGTAGAAAAACTAAAACTGCATATCAAACAACGAAAGGAATCGAAGAACCGGAACTTTTATATGAGGAACAAGTATTACACTAGACTCTCGCTAATACGGCCACCCATAACCCCGCGCACATCCAAAACAATAATTACCGTGCGCAACAATGCTTAGTTAAACAATGCTTTATGTACTGTATTTGAAATTGTAGTTTTCTTTACAGTTCGGAATCATTTCTTCTAAAAGTAAACACGTTACGCTAGACCTCAAACAGAAACTAGAAATTTTAGATAAATGAAATCGAGGTTCTTCGCAGAAAGCCATTGCTACTGTGTTTGGACGAGCAACTATTGATGACATCAAAAAGAAAGAAGATGTTATTCGATAGTACTCAACACAAATGGATAGTGAGTTGAGAAAACGGAAGGTTATGCGAATGAGTGAGAATGAAGAACTGGACGTTACCACAATGAAGAGCTGGAGAAAATTGTGCCGAGTGGGATCCAGTAGTGACAGCGATGAGCCAGTCGATTCACAATTATCAATTACTTTGCACACTGACATGTTCCACAACCTTCCAGGAGGAGAAGAAATTGATGATGAAGATATTACTAAGTGGCTGAATGAGGAAAACTGTGATGCAGATCAAACTTTAACAGGTGAACAAATAATCACAAGCGTGCTAGAAAGTAATGATGAAAGTGATAAGAAGAGAACACAGCAGGAGAGAGCACCAGATACAAGCAGTACCGATGTAATGCTTGTAAAGCGGTTGCGTGATAAAGCACGCCACCGTCGCGGGACATGCTTCATAGTGAGTGATGATGATGATGATGATGAAGCAGAAGTCCCTACTCCGTCCGTAACAGAGCGTAGGGGACGATGCGGGAGACCGCAACGACTATATAATTACGTACAGTATACACTCAAGGACTAAGTTTCTTTGAAAATTAATGTATTTTTGGATTTAATAAAGTACATCCTCGATGTTTTAAAATTGTATCCTTCGGTTTAATAAAGTACAGTACAATACATGCCCTAGGTTTTCAAAATAAAAAACAAAACAAAATAAAAGAATAAAATAAATTTCAAACACTCAATAATCCGGCACTTTCGCTAATCCGGCACCCATATGTGCCAGGAATGCCCGGATTAGCGAGAGTCTAGCGTATCTCTGTTGGCCTTTTCGGCCGCGCATTAAGGCAACACCTTCGATAGGGCATAGTGGGAAGACTGGAACAACTAATATTACAAGTACTGAATGCACCAAGACATCTCTGTCATAGATCGTACCACCAGGGAATTTACAAGTTGCAGTATTTCAGTAAGACGTTGGGCACTGTAACTGGCAATGGTAGAAACCTAGCAGCATATGCTGCCGCCCGTCAAGTACAATTGCACTGCACAGCAAAATAAAAATAAAGAGTAATGTTTCTCGACTCACTACAGGAAAGGCGGTGGGCGATTTAGCTACTGCTTGCCAAAGAAAAACGTAAGGGAACGTATTCCTTTGAGGCGCCGGCAGGTTAGTCAAGACCTATATCGGAACAAGAATGTTGTCAGATGACGTCAGACTCAACAAGGACATGGACGCAAACGGCAGCCATGCTGTAGCCAATGCCAGATGGCGGCTCCAATGTTGCAAAACCTCATGGGGACGACTGTGCCGTAACAAATGAAGTGAGAATAAGCAAGCGAATGATAACACAGCTCTCTTTTGCAGGAATGAACATAGCTCCGACTCTAAAACGTGGCACAACTGGGCCAGATTGTTCTGTCTCTCTAAAATGTGTTTGTCATATGACACGGTATGAAACTAGTTACACGTCGCGCTTTGCGCAGCTATGGTAACGAATTGAAAGGCTGGGAGAATAAAGTTTTACGTTCCGTACGCGGCAAGGTGATTACAGACGTAGACGAATCGTAGGAGGATGAGGACGAAACTCGGCCATGAACTTTTACGGAACCACTCCGGCATTTGCCTTAAGCGATTTAGTGAAAACCTAAATCCGAATAGTCAGACGAGGACTTGAACCGCGATTCTTCCAAGTAGGAGTTCAGTGTCTCACTACGGCGCCACCTCGCTCCGTTGTAAGGAACTGAAACAAGCATGTGACAGTTCCTTGAGTCATCAGCCTCCTGACTGATTTAATGCGGCCCGCCACGAATTTATCTCCTGTGCCAACCTCATCATCTCAGAGCAACACTTGCAACCTACGTCCTCAATTATCTGCTGGATGTATTCCAATCTCTGTCTTCCTCTACAGTTTTTGCCCTCTACAGCTCCAACTAGTACCATGGAAGTCAGTCCCTGATGTCTTAACATATGTACTATCATCCTGTCCCTTTTCCTTGTCAGTGTTTCCCACATTTTCCTTTCAGATTCTGCGCAGAAATTTCTTCCTCAAATTAATACCTATGTTTGATTTTAGTAAACTTCTCTTGGCCAGGAACACCCTTTTTGCCAATGTGCAAGTCTGCTTTTGATGTCCTCCTTACTCCATCCGTCACTGGTTATTCTACGGCCTAGGTAGCAAAATACCATAACTTCAACTACCCATCAATCCTGATGTTAAGTTTCTCGCTGTTCTTATTTCTGCTACTTCTCATTGCTTTCGTCTTCTTCGATTTACTCTCAATCCACATCCTCTACTCATTACACTGTCATTACATGCAGCACATCATGTAATTCTTCTTCACTTTCACTCAGGGCAGCAATGTCATCAGCGAATCGTATCATTGATACCCTTTCATCTTGAATTTTAATTCCACTCCTGAACCTTTCTTTTACTTCCATCATTGCTTCTTCGATGCACAGATAGAACAGTAGCGGAACTACATCCCTGTCACACACTCCTTTTAATCCAAACATTCCATTCATGGTCGTACACTCTTGGTTCTTGTGCATATTGTACAAGACCGTTATAGGGTTTCAAAAACCTTATCCAAATGGCCTTAACGGACTGTACAGCATGAGTATTGATGTTAGATTGTCGCTGGATCCTCTCAACATACTTACTGTGAGTTAAGGAGTTGGTACGCACGATTCTGTGTCGACTACCACTGACCAGGGATCACAAACGCTTTAAACTGAAGTGAATCCCATCAAACATTTATGGGAGATAATCGAGCGTTCAGTTCGTGCACAAAATCCTGCACCGGCAACACTTCGCTATTATGGAGAGCTATAGAGGCAGCATGGCTCAGGATTTCAGCAGGGGACTTCAGCGATTTGTTGAGTTCATGCCACGAGTTATTGCACTACGATGGTCAAAAGGACGTCCGACACGATATTAGGAGACACCCTTGACTTCTGTCACCTCAGTGTGCTAGGAGTTGTCATAAAGTTTGGATTGCCACCAAGAAAAAATGCAGATGTTTGTTTACCGGAAGTGCGCACACTGTAATTCCCGTCCCTCAGTATCATAGATCGTTGGCAGGGGAGCCAAAACAAAATGGCACAGCCAGTTGATAAAGGGCAGTATACTTATCTGCATTCCAATCTTGCCGGAGGGAGGAAGAGGAAATTAGTGTTCAGCATCCTGCCGACAACGATGTCATTCGAGACGGAGCCCATTAGGGGAGGAGGATGGGGCAGAAAATCGGCCGTGTCCTTTCAAAGGAACCATCCTGGCATTTGCCTGAAGCGATTTATGGTAATCACGGAAAACCTAAATCAGGAAGACTGCATGCATGTTTGAACTGTCGTTCTCCAGAATGCGAGTCTAGTGTGTTTTTGTGCCACGCTCGGTCTCCAACGTTGCAACAACGCGCGCTGAGTCGGGGAAAGTGTGCGGTAACTATGCAGTCTTATATGACACAGTCACTAGTGACGAAAAGGTTCCAGTTCGGTCGAATGAGTTCCCAGTTCGGTAGAATAAGAAAATGGAAGGGGCAGACCGTATCTCTGTTAAGACTCTGGAGCCTCAACAGGAGGCCCTGGTGGTCGAATACCGGCCTATTTCAATCGAAGTGATAGTGTAAAGAGTCATGGACCAGTTTTCTACATCTTGCACAGTATTTTCAACAGAGAAATGTTGCTGCCAGTTGGGTTCCGCGATTGCTCACAGCAGTTCAAAAAGACCGCCGAATCGACGCCGCAGCGGGACAATTGTAGCGGTGTCGAGCCAACATTAGATGACTATGCAGAAGCACGAGGGCGTTTGAAAAGTCCGTGCAAAAATAAAAACTACTTACGTGTTTGGGGTAAACATTTTTTATTTTTCGACATAGTCTCCTTTTAGACGTATACACTTCGTTCAACGCTGTTCTAATTTGCTGATCCCTTCCGAAATAGGAATTGTCCAAGTCTGCAAAATAGCTATTAGTTACTGCAATCACCACCTCGTTTGAATAAAATCTTCTTCCCGCCAGCCATTTCTTCAAATTAGCGAAAAAATACTAGTCCGAGGGAGCCAAGTCTGGAGAACAGGGGGGATGTGAAACGAGTTGGAAGTTTTGCGACCACAACTGCTGAGGTGTGTGCTTTTGCATTGTGGTGATGGAAAAGGACTTTTTTGCGGTCCAATCGCCGACGTTTTTCATGTAGCTCGGTTTTCAAACGATCCAATAACGATGAATAATATGCACCTGTAATAGTTTTACCCTTTTCCAGATAGTCGATGAGGATTATCCCTTGCGAGTCCCAAAAGACAGTTGCCGTAACCTTTCCGGCCGAAGGAATTAAAAAAAATGGATCAAATGGCTCTGAGCACTATGGGACTTAACTGCTGAGGTCATCAGTCCCCTAGAACTCAGAACTACTTAAACCTAACTAACCTAAGGACGTCACACACCCAAGCCCGAGGCAGGATTCGACCGTACCGATCGCGTGGTTCCAGACTGAAGCGCCTAGAACCGCTCGGCCACCGCGGCCGGCCGAAGGAATTCGCTTCGCCCTTTTTGGTGGAGATTCTCCCTTGGCAACCCATTGTTTAGATTGCTGTTTGGTCTCAGGAGTATAGTAATGTATCCATGTTTCATCCACAGTGACGAAACGACGCTTAAAGTCCTGAGGATTCTTCGTGAACAGCTGGAAACCATCCTTGCAACACTTCACCCGATTCCGTTTTTGGTCAAGTGTGAGCTATCGCGGAACCCATCTTGCGGATAGCTTTCTCATGTCCAAATATTTATGCAAAATATTATGTACCCGTTCATTAGAGAGGCCCACAGAACTAGCAATCTCACTCACCTTAACTCTTCTGTCATTCATCACCATATCACGGATTTCATCAATGATTTCTGGAGTCGTGACCTCCATAGGGCGTCCAGAACGTTCAGTGTCACTTGTGCCCATATGACCACTCCGAAAATTTTGAAACCACTTATAAACTGTTCTAATCGAAAGTGCAGAGTCACCGTAATGTTTATCAAGCTTCTCTTTAGTCTTCTGAGGCGTTTTGCCTTTCATAAAGTAATGTTTAATCACCACACGAAATTCTTCTTCGTCCATTTTTTGACAGTCACTCGACTTCCTTGATTCACACGAATCCCATACACAAAGAAACAGACCAATATGGCTGAAACTTGGTGTGCGTTCTTTTCAAAGATGCTACTAACTAAACATGACCTCGATAAGCGTCGGTGGTGCTATCTCTCGGACTTTGGACGGACTTTTCAAACGCCCCTCGTACTCACTTCTGTGTTCTTTCTTGGATAAGTTGTACTATCTTTTCAACCTCCCACAGGTTTTCTGTACCTAGCATTTGTTGCGTCTTCATTCCTTTCTTTTACTTTCTTCTGGACAATGTAGAGAGACCCAGACATTTTTACAGCAGGCTAGCCGCCCTATGCGGCGCCCTTTGATCCGCCAAGCCGGCTGGACCCCTCTCGCCTAAGAACCGGAGTTCCTGGACTCCCACGCGCTCTCAGCCAGTGCCGCGCCCTCGGTCCCCTACTGGCAGAAATATTCGGGACGTGGCCCACCCTCGCTACCGATACGGCAGCGGCGGAGGATCACCTTGAGATGCGCGACGAAAACAAAGGCACGGTTGCCGCCGCAGCGAAAGCCGGTAGCGGCGAGCGAGTAAAAAAGCAACAGGCCTAACAAACAGGCCGCAGCTCAAGGCGATCGGAGGAGTCATCACGGGGCGCCCTTGCCCGTCCCTACAAGGAATACCGTCGTATCATGCCAGCCGGCGCACGCACACCAGCTATAGCCTCAGATATAAAGCTCTACAAGCACCACAGTGCGAGAGAGTAAGGGGAAGGAAATCTTTGTAGTAACGTGAATGTTGTGATCGTCGCTATCATGAGGACATACTTTGCGGCAAACGGGGCGCGATTGATTGATACAGTGACACTAACAACGCTACTATGAAAAGGCGTCTGGAGAAGCCGTTATGATATGGTTGCTGTCGTCCGGAAGGCAGAAATATTGTATCACATTCAACGAAAAAGGTGTATCAAAAATGTAGGTTGGTCTGACAAAAAAGGCGGACCAATTGGAAGGGGACGAGAAAACTAAACAAAACTTCAAAGTTTGAAATGATGTTTGATGTTATAATTACGGAGAACTTGGCAGTATGAGCCACTTATCAGCATGACATTATACCCCTCTGTCCTGGATGCATGCACTGATATAGCTGGGAAGGGTGTCTTGAAACCGTTGTATCCTCTTGACATCCAAGATACTGGCTCTTGGACATAGTTGACGTGCAAGTTGGTCCCACACATGTGGAATTGGGGATGGATCTGGGGATCTTGACTGGTCACGGAAGTACCTTAACATCATGCAGACAGTTCATATAAGCAAGTGACACGTGTGGAAGAGCGTTGTCCTCCTGAAAAATGGAACCACGATAACGTCGCAAGAGAGGGAACATATGAGGAAGCAGGACGCCCGAGGTGTCCCATTGAGTTGCCAAAGTGCCCTCAGTCACTTCCAGCCGTGACCTGAAGTCATACCTGATGGATCCCCACATCATGACACACTGCTATGCCTCTCCAATACATTAGAAGATGATAACACCATTCCGAACGAAGTCGCTTGTGTTGTGCTAATGGAAACCTACGCAAACCCTTGACGATGAGTATTCTTGCCCCGATGTTCCCATGTGGTCCAACGTTGGGCCACTGTCACATTCAAATGCCCCACAATTTTGTATACTCCATGACTTCCAATAGCTGGCAAAATGGAAAACCAGCATGAGGCCCATTTCAAACTGTTGGGTGCCATTCTGGTGGCTGTTCTGTCACAAAGAACTGAAACTCCAATCACTGACATACCTGCCGACGGGGTGTGCTTTTATTCTCTCCTGAAACAAGCTAGTCCACAATACCTGGATATCCTGGAAACTGGCACTTGACGTCCCAGTTGGTCCCACCCATATCCAATTGGGGACAGTCTGGGTATATTAGTGGCAACGGAAGTGCCGCAATATCACGCGCCGATAACCAAATATTGACACAGAGCGCACTGTTCTCCAAAATCATCGACAGGCCGCCAAATGCAATGTTCTCATCCCAATCGATATGAACGAATCATTGCCTCTTTCACACATAAAACTTGAGGAATGTTTGACCATCATGACTTGGAACAGTGGTGTGTGGTCTGCTGATCTTAGCTGCACTTCTTGGCAATTTTCTTGCGACTGATATTTCAATCCAATTGTGGTTTGGATTTAGATGCGTCCTGGATGTGCGTGACTGCTATTTAGAAATGACAGTCGAGGTAATAGATCCAAAATCTTGTCGAAAGCCACCATATGTTTCATTTCTATCGACGTCACTGTTAAAAATTCAGAGGTGAGACGTGATGAGGAACACGTACTGTCTCTTAAGTTCCAATATAGTACCGAAACGTACCTTTAGAAACCTAGTACCCCAATTACGAAGAAATTATTATCATGACGAGAAATTCTAACAGCGAAAGGCTGTAAAGAGGCGAATGGCTGCCTTCGAGCTGTGGTACTGCTGGAGGATCCGAAGAGGACTGATGCACCTATTTGTTTTTTTTTTTGGGGGGGGGGGCGGAGGACCATGGAAAGGGTGCATGGTAAACGACTTCGTATAGAATTCATCACACCGGTAGTTGCGGACTTGCGGTGCTAGGCAATAACGGCACTGAACAGCGAAGTTGAAAATCGCTCTCGATGGTGTATTCGAATCTTAAGACCGAGATAGAGTGCTACGTGGCCTTCCGCCCTAGTAATAGTATATGAGGTGGGAGTACTCGATGCTACTCACAACAGCTTTCTGGACAGATAAATAAGTGTGATATCAACAGTGATTTACGTCCGTTCTGCATTTTAATTGCTGTCGCTTTCATTAAGCCATTAGAAAGAGCAATATTAAATGAGATCATTAATATCTTGTCGCGTAGCAACTCATCAGAGAGATATGTGCAACTCACTTACCGACTGCAATTAAGAGAATCGTATGCTGGAAATTGTATCGTAACAAAAACACTGAGCAGGAGACGCAAATGACACTGCAAATTGTTTTCCTTGGGCGCAGTGATTAATGCGGAGCACTGCCTGACCTGCGTCCGTGAGAGACCAGGATGATTTATTTCGCACGACAGAAATGGAGCGAGAGGCGAAGCACATCCAGGAATTAGACACCTCCGCAGTGTACCCAACCTACCGCGCATTACGCTAACGAGATTAATACGCCCACGGAAACCTTCATTTTCTGAAACGCCTTTTTGAGACGGCTGGTAACAGCGTGTTCTTTTTGGCCATGATGTCCCTCCCACCTCACCCACATTACTTTGTTCTGGCGATCAAGGATGTCGTATCCGATAAACCAACGAACAATGCAGAGTCCAAACTCTTGACTGAAATGGCGCTGACTCAATTTTCTTCCGACATGAGCCAGCGAGTTCTTGATGCGTGAGGTACGAGGAAATTATTCAGGCTTCGCATTCTGTAGTATAATATAGCTTTCCTTCCACTTAAATTTCTCTCCATTATCCTACCATATGTCACTAATGCAGTTCAGAGACTTTCGATTGATTAGAGTATGTTCTCCATGTATTTCTATTCTTTTCGTATCCGTATACTTTCCGTTCAACTTATTCGATAAATGCTGTTACACATTTCGTATTTGAGTTCTCTGACCTGACTTTATATCATTTATTGGGTTGAGGTGGGGTTAAGGGCGGCGTATTCAAACCAACTGCGGCGTGTGGTTAGTACTATTTCTCTGCCTTTGATTATCTTTGTTCTTTTATTTCTTAATCTGTTTTTCTAATTCTGTACCAAGCAGCTTGTCCATTTCATTTAACAGTCCCTCCAAGGCTTTCTCATTACCGAAAAGTTAGAATTGTCATATGTGCCCCTTTTCACGCGCACACACACGTTTTTGTTCCTGAAATATACAAACAAATTTTAGGAATTTATTGGCAAGTAAGAAATGTACATATATTCTGTGGTGAACTACATCGAGATGCCAGTTAATAAGTAGTAAGCGTAAACTGGAAACATGTCGTACACATCGTTCAGCACCAACTTTTCTACTTCCACATTTACGAAGCGAACGTATGGCAAGATGCGCTGCTCTTCCTAGGATATTCCTGTTTTTATTACAGTTCTATCCCCATTTTTTATTCTCTTTAAATGGCTCTAACCACTATGGGACTTAACATCTGAGGTCATCAGTCCCCTAGACTTAGAACTACTTAAACCTAACGACATCACACACATCAACGCCCGAGGCACGATTCGAACCTGCAACCGTAGCAGCCGCGTGGTTCCGGACTGAAGCGCCTAGAACCGCTCGACCACAGCGGCCGGCTTTTATTCTCTATAGCATGCGATTTATTCGTATAATCTCTCACAAATTTCGTCCACAAAAAATACTCAGAGGAAAGTTAGATGTCAGACTGAGATTCACTGAAAGATTCTTCAGGAAGAAGTATGAAGTTTACAAAACCTAGTTTGACTTACACGTAACTACTGCTCATCATTAGGGGACAAACCAGATAGGGTTGATAGATGAAATGGAGAATATCCAAAGAAGAGCAGCACGTTTTGTCACTGGTCCGTTTAATAGGCGCGACAGCGTAACCTACATGCTCATCGAACTCTAGTGGCAGTCGCTACAACTGAGGTGTTGTACATCGGGTGAGGTTTACTGTTTACATTCAAGAGAACGTACTTTTCTTTAAAAGTCAACTAGTATTTTGTACGACGTCGTTAGACGATTAGCGAATAAGTTAACATAGCAAACAGAAGATTTATTTGACTTGTAATTCTCCAAGTGTACGAAGACTCATTACAAATAATGCAGTAAGAAATAAAGTCCAGCTCTCAATGTCAATAAGGAGAGGCTGTCTGAACTAAAGTACAAACGATGGTGTCGTAGTCGCGACTAGGCGACATCTGTCTAGCAACACGTAACGAAGAGACTTGAAGTGTGTGGCTGTCGCCGGTCGACCTATATTGCACCAGCGGTGAGCCTTCGTGGTACGGAACTGCTAGGGGTGTGGCTAAGTGGGTGTGCACCATTGGGTCCGTCGGAACCCACACGACTGGTGTTGGCGTCTGACGGAAATGTGCAATATTGTTGCCAACTCTGATACCTGCGGGGTGGTATCGATACGTGATACCACAACTAGTATACGCCATTCTTCCTACGTATATCTCGCGAAAAGACCATGAACATACAACTAGAGGCATACTAACACTCGCTGTTCCAGCGCAGCATTCGTGACTGAAACAAGAGAAGGGGGACGTGACAGTGGTTCCCTAGGTATCCTCCGCCACTCACCGTAAGGTTGCTTACGGAGTACAGGCGGATATGAAAATGACGCATGGTTTCAAACGTTCAAGTCTAGGGCAGACACGAGTTACTCTGTGCTGAGACAATGGTCTATAAACCTACGTTTCTGTTAGATCGC
Organism: Schistocerca serialis cubense; assembly: GCF_023864345.2. Lineage (NCBI taxonomy): Eukaryota > Metazoa > Arthropoda > Insecta > Orthoptera > Acrididae > Schistocerca > Schistocerca serialis. The sequence continues at coordinate 372,137,024 of NC_064643.1, read as the reverse complement.
TAGCTCAGAATGTAATGGGCGTTACAGCTTCTGTGCTATGTACTCTGACTCTACAAGAGGGCCGGCCGGTGTGGCCGTGCAGTTCTAGGCGCTTCAGTCTGCAACCGCGTGATCGGTACGGTCGCAGGTTCGAATCCTGCCTCGGGCATGGATGTGTGTGATGTCCTTAGGTTAGTTAGGTTTAAGTAGTTCTAAGTTCTAGGGGACCGATGACCACAGATGTTAAGTCCCATAGTGCTCAGAGCCATTTTGCCATCTACAAGAGGGAGAGTAGCTGTTAGACACAAGAAACGCGCTACGCACATGTTAGAGGCGAGTTTCGGTGGCGCTCGCTGGGACAGTGACAGAAGTGGCTGGTAGCCGGTGACGGCTGTGACGGTCGCAGCGCGAGTCCGCTGATTGGATTCCCCACGATAGCAATCACAGGGAATTAGAATCGCGGCCGCGGCGCTAATTTACTGCCAGACCAGCGGCGCGTATCAAACGCCGCCAGCTCGTGGGGCCTCGTCCGCGTCAAAACAAACGGGCCGCCTTCCTTCGCTTGGCGAACAACTGAGTATCGGCCTTCCTTTTGTCCCCCCGCGAGACTGCAATACGATATGCAAAGAAGGCGGTCAGTTCCATTCAAACGTAACAGTGTAGAGCGTGACAAAGCTGAATCTGTAATAATGATCTTCTAAATCTACATTCATTTTTCGAAGGTAATTCTATGTGCATACTTAAAGCTAATGTTCTGTTCAGGTATTTACCAGTTCTGTTCACGAACTGGCCGCATAAAGCAAGACATTTGTATGTACATCTCAAGCTGTCAATAATCTAATTTGATGTTTACGATCACTAATGAAAGGAGTGAGACAGGGTTGAAACCTCTCCCCGATGTTATTCAATCTGTATATTGAGCAAGCAGTAAAGGAAACAAAATAAAAATTCGGAGTAGGCATTAAAATCCATGGAGAAGAAATAAAAATTTTGAGGTTCGCCGATGCCATTGTAATTCTGTCAGAGACAGCAAAGGACTTGAAGGAGCAGTTGAACGGAATGGACAGTGTCTTAAAAGGATGGTACAAGATGAACATCAACAAAAGCAAAACGAGGATAATGGAATGTAGTCGAATTAAGTCGGTTGATGCTGACGGAATTACTTTAGGAAATGAGACACTTTAAGTAGAAAAGGAGTTTTGCTATTTGGGGAGCAAAATAACACGTTATGGTCAAAGTAGAGAGGATATAAAATGTAGACTGGCAATGGCAAGGAAAGCATTTCTGGAGAAGAGAAATTTGTTAACATCGAGTATAGATTTAAGTGTTTGTACGGAGTGTAGCCATGTATGGAAGTGAAACGTGGACGATAAATACACTCCTGGAAATGGAAAAAAGAACACATTGACACCGGTGTGTCAGACCCACCATACTTGCTCCGGACACTGCGAGAGGGCTGTACAAGCAATGATCACGCGCACGGCACAGCGGACACACCAGGAACCGCGGTGTTGGCCGCCGAATGGCGCTAGCTGCGCAGCATTTGTGCACCGCCGCCGTCAGTGTCAGCCAGTTTGCCGTGGCATACGGAGCTCCATCGCAGTCTTTAACACTGGTAGCATGCCGCGACAGCGTGGACGTGAACCGTATGTGCAGTTGACGGACTTTGAGCGAGGGCGTATAGTGGGCATGCGGGAGGCCGGGTGGACGTACCGCCGAATTGCTCAACACGTGGGGCGTGAGGTCTCCACAGTACATCGATGTTGTCGCCAGTGGTCGGCGGAAGGTGCACGTGCCCGTCGACCTGGGACCGGACCGCAGCGACGCACGGATGCACGCCAAGACCGTAGGATCCTACGCAGTGCCGTAGGGGACCGCACCGCCACTTCCCAGCAAATTAGGGACACTATTGCTCCTGGGGTATCGGCGAGGACCATTCGCAACCGTCTCCATGAAGCTGGGCTACGGTCCCGCACACCGTTAGGCCGTCTTCCGCTCACGCCCCACATCGTGCAGCCCGCCTCCAGTGGTGTCGCGACAGGCGTGAATGGAGGGACGAATGGAGACGTGTCGTCTTCAGCGATGAGAGTCGCTTCTGCCTTGGTGCCAATGATGGTCGTATGCGTGTTTGGCGCCGTGCAGGTGAGCGCCACAATCAGGACTGCATACGACCGAGGCACACAGGGCCAACACCCGGCATCATGGTGTGGGGAGCGATCTCCTACACTGGCCGTACACCACTGGTGATCGTCGAGGGGACACTGAATAGTGCACGGTACATCCAAACCGTCATTGAACCCATCGTTCTACCATTCCTAGACCGGCAAGGGAACTTGCTGTTCCAACAGGACAATGCACGTCCGCACGTATCCCGTGCCACCCAACGTGCTCTAGAAGGTGTAACTCAACTACCCTGGCCAGCAAGATCTCCGGATCTGTCCCCCATTGAGCATGTTTGGGACTGGATGAAGCGTCGTCTCACGCGGTCTGCACGTCCAGCACGAACGCTGGTCCAACTGAGGCGCCAGGTGGAAATGGCATGGCAAGCCGTTCCACAGGACTACATCCAGCATCTCTACGATCGTCTCCATGGGAGAATAGCAGCCTGCATTGCTGCGAAAGGTGGATATACACTGTACTAGTGCCGACATTGTGCATGCTCTGTTGCCTGTGTCTATGTGACTGTGGTTCTGTCAGTGTGATCATGTGATGTATCTGACCCCAGGAATGTGTCAATAAAGTTTCCCCTTCCTGGGACAATGAATTCACGGTGTTCTTATTTCAATTTCCAGGAGTGTAGTTTAGACAAGAAGAGAGTAGAAGCTTTCGAAATGTGGTGCTACAGAAGAATGCTGAAGATTAGATGGATAGATCACATTACTAATGAGGAGGTATTGAATAGAATTGGAGAGAAGAGAAATTTGTGGCACAACTTGACTAGAAGAAGGGATCGGTTGGCAGGGCATATTCTCAGGCATCAAGGGATCACCAATTTAGTACTGGAGGGCAGCGTGGAGGGTAAAAATCGTAGAGGGAGACCAAGAGATGAATACACTAAGCAGATTCCGAAGGATGTAGGTTGCAGTAGGTACTGGGAGATGAAGGAGCTTGCACAGGATAGAGTAGCATGGACAGCTGCATCAAACCAGTCTTAGGACTGAAGACCACAACAACAATAATGATAATAATAATAATAATACGTTGCTTCCAGCTTTGAGCAATCCTTCCGCTCTGACGCTACTTCGGCAGCTTGCGTGTTAATTGTACTGTTCTTTTAAGTTGAGGTAGCCTCACATTTAACCTCATGAGTTTGAGTTGACCTGATGGTGCAGCAGGAGCTTCTTGTGAGGAAAGGGAACGGAGGTGGTGTGGCTGAGAAGGTGACATCAGCTGTTATGGTGCTGGGTTGGATGGGTGGGTGTGCAGTTGCCCTTGTCGAACTAATGACGATATTTTGGCACCAGCTGTAATGCGTTAAATATTTGACATTACCAATGATGACAGCCCAGCGCCCTCCACTCGCGGCCCATTTTCTCGTAAGAAGCGACTGCATCGAGGTTACATTAGACATATTTTGTAAATTATTAAATAGTTAATTTTAGATTATTTCCATAACTTCTATTAGCACTGTGGTCTCATGCTCGAGGGTCACTCCAAAAGAAATGCACACTATTTTTGTAAAAATACAGTTTTCATTCTACATGTGTGAAAGTTTTACAATGTGTAGATACATCCTTCCAGCTTTTTTTCAAACTTAGTTCAACCTGTTCCCGTCAGTGGCGCCGTCACAGCATGTCTTCGACATGGCTGCTACAACTGACGTTCGTCAGAAGGAATGTGCTGTCATAGAATTCCTTTGCTATGAAAACGAGACAGCGGCAAACATCCACAAGAGGTTGAAAAAAGGTGTATGGAGATGCTGCTGTCGATTGCAGTACAGTTAGTCGGTGGGCAAGCAGGTTACGTGATGAAAGCGGGCACGGCAATATTGAGGATTGTCCTCGCAGCGGCAGGCCTCGTACTACACACGCTCCAGACAATGTGCAGAGAGTTAACGAATTGGTGACTGCTGACGGACGCTTCACAGTGAAGGAATTGTCACGCTAAGTTGGGATATGGGAAGGAAGTGTTTGCAGAATACTGAAAGTGTTGGCGTTAAAAACGGTTTGTGCCAATTGGGTTCCCAGGATGATGACAATGGCTCACAAAGAAACAAGAAAACGGTATGCAGTGAAATTTTGGAACAGTATGACAATGGTGGAGATGAATTGCTTGGAAGAATTGTGACAGGTGATGAAACATGGCTCCATCATTTTTCACCAGAGACGAAGAGGCAATCAATGGAGTGGCATCAAGCAAACTCACCCAAGGGAAAAAATTCAAAACCTCACCTTCTGCTCGAAAAGTTATGGCTACGGTGTTTTTCGATTCCGAAGGACTCTTGCTTGCGGACATCATGCCAAGTGGAACCACCATAAATTCTGATGCTTATGTGACGACACTGAAGAAACTTCAAGCTCGACTGAGTCATGTTCGACCACATAGGCAAAAGCAGGATGTTTTGCTGTTGCACGACAATGCGCGGCCACATGTCTGTCAAAAAAACCATGGAAGCGATCACAAAACTCGGATGGACAACACTGAAACACCCGCCTTACAGTCCTGACCTGGCTCCAATGTGACTATCATCTCTTTGAGAAACTGAAAGACTCTCTTCGTGGAACAATGTTGGAAGATGATGACTCCCTTGTGCACGCTGCCAAACAGTGGCTCCAACAGGTTGGTCCAGAATTTTACCGTGCAGGTATACAGGCTCTGGTTCCAAGATGGCGTAAGGCAGTTGAGAGGGATGGAAATTATGTGGAGAAATGAAAATATTGTTCCTAAAGGATGTATCTACACAGTGTAAAACTTTCAAACATGTAGAATAAAAGATGGGTTTAAAAAATGGTGTGTATTTCTTTTGGAGTGACCCTCGTATTAATTAAATGTCACCCCACAGGCGCCAGAAAGTTGATAACGGAACTGCAAGTTCCGTCCGACGCCGACAGCAGTTGCGCAGGATCTGGCAGACCCAATGGTGCGTGCCTGCTGCGCCACGCATCCAGTAGCTCTCGATTACAAGCGCCCTCTGCCACTGCGATATAGGACGGCCGGCGGAAGCCGTTCACGCCACTCGTACTCGTAGCCTCTTTGATACGACGCCATCGTTCGTGTTCAGTACAGAGACCCTCGTCGTTGTTCACATTATGATAGCTAGATGTATTTTTAACGAGTCTTCGTACACTTCGCGAAATACAAGTCAAATAAATCTTCTGTTTGCCGTGGTAACTTGCTTGCTGATCATTTCTGCCCCTGTCCAGCTGTCCTACGACGACATTTGCAGCACCACTTTGCAGCCCATCTCTCCTCACCCTTGTGTTAAGAAGACGTACACAGCAACAATCTTGCTGTTGTGCTCTTCAGTCCTGAGACTAGAATGAAGCATCTCTCTACGCTAGCCTAGCTTGTACAAGCCCCTCCACCTCTGCATAACTCCTATAAGCTACGTCCATTTGAACCTATAACGCAGACAAGCCTTAGTCTTCCTCAACAATTTTTACTAGCCTCGCGGGATTAGCCGAGCGGTCTTACGCGCTGCAGTCGTGGGCTGTGCGGCTGGTCCCGGCGGAGGTTCGAGTCCTCCCTCGGGCATGGGAGTGTGTGTGTTTGTCTTTAGGATAATTCAGGCTAAGTAGTGTGTAAGTTAGGGACTGATGACCTTAGCAGTTAAGCCCCATAAGATTTCACACACATTTGAACATTTTTTAATTTTTACTACCTCGCCCACACTTCCTTCCATTACCAAACTGATGATTTCCTCGTACCTCAGGACCTAACAACTGATCCCTCTTTCAGGTCAAATTATGCTGTAAATTTCTTTTCATCCCATTTCGATTCACTACCTTCTTATTAATTCTTTGATCCGCCCTTGCAATACTGAGCACTGTTATGTAGCACGACATTTCAAAAGTTTCTATTCTCCTCTAGTTTGAACAGTTTCGCTTCTGTAAAAGGCTGCACTCGAGAGAAATACGTTCAGCTAATGTTTCCTAACAGTAAATTTTAATTCCATGGTAACGAATTTATCTCTTTTAGAAACGCATTCCTTTTTGTTGCCAGTCAGTATTTTGTACTCACCCTACTTTGGACATTGTCAGTTATTTTACTGCTCGAACAGCAAAAGTCTCCGACTGCTTTTGGCTCACTTCCTAATCTAACTTCTTCAGCGTCGTAGCGTCGTCTGATTCAATTCGACTACATGCCATCCCCTTTGTTTTACTTTTGTTGGTGTAATCTCTTTTCAAAGCACAATTATCATAGCAATACAATGAAGAAAAGAAATGCCACCTGAGCAGAACATGTTCGAAACGCACAGCAGTATATATAAGTCACGATAAGCACGCACAGTCGAGGGGTCGGGAAAATCCACCGGTTGAAGCCGAAAGTGGTACTTTAGTTCTGAATAACGTTTTTTTTGGTCTCGGTTATTATAATGTTTCTTATTTTGTAATAATAACCGAGCAACTAAACCGAAATCTCCATCAGCCATAGCAGCAACGCAAAATTTTTCATTTTCCAATATAGCTTTTTTTTAATAAAAAAAAAAACCTGGGATAATTTTTATTCTTAACATTTGCATTGGTTTGAAATATTGCGTTATTATAGAAAACGAGAAAAGCGAGTGCTATTTTAACTAGAAAGCTGACAGAAACGAACAAGAACGGGCACAGTAGCTGGCCGCTGTGGCCGAGCGGGTCTAGGCGCTTCAGTCCGGACCCGCGCTGCTGCTACGGTCGCAGGTTCGAATCTTGCCTCGGGCGTGGATGTGTTTGGTGTCCTTAGGTTAGTTAGGTTTAAGTAGTTCTAAGTCTAGGGGACTGACGACCTCAGGTGTTAAGTTCAAATGGCTCTGAGCACTATGGGAGTTCCCTAGTCCCCTAGAACTTAGAACTACTTAAACCTAACCAACCTAAGGACACCGCACATATCCACGTCCGAGGCAAGATTCGAACCTGCGACCGTCATCAGTCCCCTAGAACTTAGAACCACTTCAACCTATCTAAACTAAGGACAGCACACACATCCAGGCCCGAGGCAGGATTCGAACCTGCGACCGTAGCGGTCGCGCGGCTCCAGACTGTAGCGCCTAGAACCGTTCGGCCACTGCGGCCGGCAGATGTTAAGTCTCGTAGTGCTTATAGCCATTTGAACCATTTTGAACTGGCAAAGTATCGATGGCACAATTATGTCCCTGTTGTCATGTGTCGTGGCTTAAGGTACGCGTGTACATGTAATGTACAAGACGTGGCCCAACCTGGTCTAAATGACAGTTTCTCGCTGTCGTCGCCGGACCTCCGATTTACTGTAGAATAGCACCAAGCCTACTCCGAAAATATCTTCACGAAGTGATGTTAACTATGAAGTAGAATACTTCATTTGCTTAAAATGATTAAAGATAACAACAATTCATTCATAGTATACAATAAGAACAGTAGGTAACCGATCTGCTGTCTGTGTTTGCATTATATGCCTTTATCTGCGTGTAGCCCTAGGAAAAGGACAAATTAATACGAAAAACAAGAGTACTTCAACATCAGTTTTCATTCTTAAGCAATGATTATTCGTAATGCCCAAATATTGGTGCGCTGCCCGATTACAACATTATTCTTCAGCACAGTTTAAAAAACTCACGGTTTAATAAGGACAGCGCTACGGTCGCAGGTTCGAACCCTGCCCCGGGCATGGATGTGTGCGATATCCTTAGGTTGGTTAGGTTTAAGTAATTCTAAGTTCTAGGGAACTGATGACCGCAGAAGTGAAGTCCCATAGTGCTCAGAGCCATTTGAACAATTTTTTTTATTGTACTGTTTGAAAAACGGGCTGAAAAAAAAAGCCGGCGATTGGACGGCAAAAAAGTTCTTTTCCATCACGAAAATGCACCAGCATACAACTGAGCCGTTGTAGTCGCAAAATTATTGCCCAACGCGTTTCACATCCCCCCCCCCCCCCCCCCCCCCCATTCTCCAGGCTTGGCTCCCTCGGACTACTAATTGTTCCCCAATTCGAATAAATGGCTGGCGGGACAAAAATTTTATTCGAACGAGGTGATTGCAGCAAGTAATAGCTATTTTGGAGACTTGATCAATTCCTAATATTCGGAAGGGAACAACAAATTAGAACAGCGTTGGACGAAGTGTATGTCTCTCGTAGTTCAAATAGCTTGTAAGTCTAGGGATCGATGATCTCAGCAGTTTGGTCCCTTATCAATTGACACATATTTGAACATTTTAATTTAATATTTTGATTCTATGCATCTTGAAAATGAGAGAGTGAAAATTTTTCGATCTTTGTTCGATTTCTCCGTTTTTTTTAACCCTAGGAAATACGAGTAATAGGAATAACAAAAACCGAAAATCGGTTATTTCAGAAACCGGTTATTTTGATACATTTATCCACCATCCCTAGCTCAGTCACAGTGGCCACGGTCAAGACAATGACACTTCCACCAGACGAACCTCGCAGTTCCCGAGTGCAGAGTTATTGTCTACGGAATTACGGCGCCTTTGGAGTGACTCCGCTTACGACGCTGTAATACCCCCGACCCCCGGGAGGTAGCGACCTACTGCAGACAGCGGAGGCTGGTCGGTGCACGTGGCGGCAGAAACCAGACACCGGCTGGGGGCCGGGCGCTGCGGGCGGAGCGCCGTCCCCAGTGAAGCACAGACACCCGCCTGGGGGCTCCGCCCACCGGTCACGTCACTTCCGGCAATAACTTTCTCGTCACTCGCTTCGCTCGCATTTATTAGGTGACACTTCCGCCAGCTGCCAGCCGGAATAAATCTAGCTCCTCGCGTCCATTGTGCTTTTTAAATCACCTGCAGCGGCCTAAGCAAGTGCTTCCACGTATCTCGCGGCTGCGTCAATCGAGTGAAGCGACTGGTCTCACCCGAGCAGAACGGAGTCCCCTCAGCACTTAGAAGACTAGAGACGGCCTGTCAGTTCTATCATTCACAGGTAAGCGCGCACTGTCCGTACAAAAAGTTCCGAGACGGATTTTATTCCTGGCGAATAACCCACGTCCAGCAGAGTAACTACGGTGGCAGCTTAAATAAGAATGTAAAAAGCAGGTATGTTTTCGACTGGTCAGCAGTGAGTAGGCACTGTTAAATAGTGGATATACCGACGTAGAGTGTCAACATTGTGCCACAAATCGCAATGAAGCAACAAACTGAACTTCTTTAAATCAAGAGTGTTGAAGACGAGGAAAGTGTGTGCAAGGTTTGTCCCGCACACCGTGACTCTCTCTCTCTCTCTCTCTCTCTCTCTCTCTCTCTCTCTCTCTCTCTCTCTGGGTGGAGAAAAATTGTGTCACGAAATTTTAACCCAGGATAGCTGATGCCAGTAGGAACCAAAATTACTCATGTTGTATAGGTCGACAACGCACCATTTTTAAACTACGGAAACTAGGCGCCACGCGCTCCGATTGGCTGTGGGATTGCACTGTTGCGTTCGTCGGTTGACGGACAGCGCTATGGTTGTCCGTTCAGACGTAAAAAATGTCTCTCGCCCCGTCACTGCCCCAACGTGATACGCACACCTGTCGAATAGGGTTTGCTGTTTGTCTCCACCTCACGTCGGGGGCATTCACACGTAAGCTTCGCTTCGGAGCACATACACGTCAGCTGCTATTTAGTCATACAATAAGCGTGGCGGCACAGTATTCGTTTGAAGAACAACGACATGTGGTTTTTGTTTATGGACTATCCGACGGTAATGCACACGAATCTAGACGGCATTGTGTGAGGAACGGTACCCAAGCAAGAGGCCACCCACACCCGCAAACGTTTACAGCAGTTCACCGGCGACTTGGCGGAACAGGCTCGTTAGCGGGATATAATGGTGATGCTGGAAGACCTCGAACACGACGGGATGCTGCATTTGAAGAGACCTCGAGCACTTCGAGCAAGCACCTACGACAAGTACTCTAGCGGTTGGACACGACACGGGGGTCACTCATCAGCTAGTCTGGGAGGTTTTGAGGGATGACGGCCAGCACCCACTTAGTTTCCACCCTGTCCAAGACCTAAATCCTGTGGAGGACTATAAACACAGGCTACGGTTTTGCCGGTAGTTTCTACATGTTACACGAGATCCCGAATTCCGAGCCATTGCGTAGTCTACCGACGAGTGCACCTTCCATCGGGATGGCCTTTACAGCACTCGAAACGTTCATTACTCGGCAAAGGGAAATCCTCTCGTCACGTACGACCACGAAAACCAGGAACGATTTTCACTCAACATTTGGACAGGCACTGTGGGTGACCATCTGATTGGGCCGGTCCGTCTACCTCCTCGACTTATCGGGGCAAATAAACTCCACTTTTTTCAATAAACTCTACCCGGCTTGCTGGAAGATGTTCCCATGGACATACGGCTACGCATGTGGTTGCAACATGACGAGGCGCCCGCACGTTAACAGTCGTGCTGTGCGCAGATATTTAAATGAACTCTTGGACGGCCGGGTAATTGGCAGAGGTGCTCACAGGACATGGGCCCGCGATCACCAGACCTCACGCCACCGGACTTTTTCCTGTGGTGATTCTTCAAGGTTCAAGTTCACCCACCCGGACGCGAACCACCTAGAAACGAAGAGGAATTAATGGATCGCATTCAACACGCGGCCAATCACATCAGGGCAATGCCAGGAACCTTTGAAAGAGTTCGGCAAAATACCGTTCGACGTTACCAAGCTTGTGTCTCGTCACAGGGTCGCCAGTTCGGGCACCTGCTTTAGTTAAACAATGTCCTACATACAAAAAAGGCCCTTTTCAGGGCGGACACAATTTGTAAAAGACTTTCTGTACGCGAACTAGCAGCTGTTGACGGGTTTGTTCCCGGTACGTCTTATCATGAAACTACAATTGATGTGTCAGGACCGTGGCGGATTCGCCCCCAGGCCCACACAGTGGAAGGCTGGCACGCTACCACCGAGCGTGCGGCCCGCCTTGGAGGCAAAGCATTCGCAGTCAAGTGTTGTCCAGAGCATCCGGCAACAGGGCAAATACCGCGGCCAATCGGAGTGCGTGGCGTCAAGTTTCCGTAGATTAAAAATTGTGCGTTGTCGACCTAAACAACATGAGTAATTTTGGTTCCTACTGGGATCAGGTATCCAGGGTTAAAATTTCGTGACCCAGAGTGTGTGTTCTTGTGGACGCTTGCCGTGTCCCAAAACCAAATGATGTCTATAAAAGGTCTTTCTCTCTCTCTCTCTCTCTCTCTCGGAAGAGTCGTCACTTGCTTTTTCTCTTGTGTTTCAGCTGATATCTGCCATTTCATTTTTACATTGTGTTCTAGAATAGTGTCGACGGAAAGCGTCGGTTCGTTTCCCCTTGGAACCAAAACGATTTTTAAAGTGAATTTTTATGTGCTCATTCTATTGAACGGTCCCAGATTAGTGTAGTGCATCATTCTTTTTATCGATACGTATTAATAGGGACAGTAAAACTAGAAAAATTACCGGTACCCCAGCAGCGACAACACGGCCCTGGACCGCGCTGAGTGCTACCACCAAGCATGCAGGACTGCTGAGTCGCTGCTGGAGCACTCGTCATTCTTCGTGTTTCACTGACCCTGTTAATACATATCGATCAAACGAATATCGGACTAGACTAAGTTTGGAACCCTCTATCGAATGCGCACGTAAAGTTGCGATTTAAAAATAATTTTGTTTGTAGTGGGAACAAACTTACGCTTTCTGTTGACACTGTGCGTCGCATTAAAGACGTGACGGGCAGTAATTGTTTAGGTTGACTCCAGCTTCACAACGCACAAACGGAATTGCAAATATCTGCCGGAACACAGGAGAAGACGCGCCTCTTGGGAGAGACACTCAGACGCCCTGCATAAATTTTATTGCAGTCAACGATCACGAAATTCGTTGAGTGTGATGAAAAGTCTACTTTCCCACTACTATAATCTGCAGTTACAATAGAGCGACACTAGCGATAGTATCTTGATCAGTAACTAGTCCTAGCATTATCACGTTGATTTTTCTTACGTTTTTATCTATTACTGGCAGCATGTTTTGCAATTACGTTGTCCTTTGACTTTCTCTCTGCACCGTACCCCAAACTTTTTTGTTTTTTCTTCTTCCCCACTCTATTTTATCAATTAAATGATGGTAATGACTTTATCAATTAAACGTTGGTAATAACCGTTGCATAATGTGCTGTTGTGTTTCTGTGTTATAAATTAAACTATTTTTAGAACAAGGACAGACGGTTAGTAATGCACAGTGGATCTTAATAACAACAAGAAGAACAATAACAACAACTACGAAAAAGGACCTGCAGTTATTTGTATCCTGCAGGCCATATGTAAAAACCGCAACTAACAATGAAATAGTGACAACAGAGACGAGATTGACATCTGCGAATGTCTTAATACCGTCCCCTCGAGAAGAAAAAAGCAGCGAAGAAGTAAGATTGTCACTCAGGTCGGGAGACGGGTTTCAGATAACATGGGAGACGTGCTGTCAGATCACCGGAACAAATACTTCACGATACTTCGATGTCACCAGGAAGAAGAGGCTGCAAGTCTGTGCAAACATTTGGGAATCGTATCTCCGACTTAAATCCTGCGGCTTTGCTGCCTCACTGGGCCGGACAGTCCAAAGCGAGCTACTTCATTTTTCACCGACAAACTAAGAAAGGTTAAGTTCTACAAATGGATTACATTTTCATTTCTTTGTTAATTTTATTTACTTACCAATCACTTACATGGCGCCGAAAATTTAGCCTGGACAAACAACAGGATTTGAACGAAAGCGCCGGGGAGAGGCATAACAACTGAAGTTTGTGAAAGTGCGGACAATAATTTGTCCTTCATCTACATCTACACAGATTCTCCGCCAGCCACCGTACGATGCCTGGCGGAGGGTACCCTGTACCACTACTTGTCATTTCCTTTCCTGTTTCCCACGCAAATAGAGCGAGGGAAAAATAACTGTCCGTATGAGCCCTAATTTCTCGTTTCTTATCTTCGTGGTCCTTACGCGCCAATGTATGTTGGCGACAGTCGAATCGTTCGGCAGTCAGCTTCAAATGCCGGTTCTGTAAGTTTTCTCAGTAGTGTTTCTCGAAAAGAACGTCACCTTCCCTCCAGGGGTTCCCATTTGAGTTCCCGGAGCATCTCCGTAACACTTAAGTGTTGTTCGAACCCACCGATAAAAAATCTAGCAGCCCGCCTCTGAATTGCTCCTTTAATCCGAGCTGGTACGAATCTCTAACATGGCCGAGCGGTTCTAGGCGCTACAGTCTGGAACCGCGCGACCGCTACGGTCGCAGTTTCGAATCCTGCCTCGGGCATGGATGTGTGTGCTGTCCTTAGGTTAGTTAGGTTTCAGTAGTTCTAAGTTCTAGGGGACTGATGACCACAGAAGTTAAGTCCCATAGTGCTGAGAGCCATTTGATTTGAATCCCTAACACTCGCGAATAATAGGTCGCACCAACGTCCTATATGCGGTCTCCTTTACAAATGAACCACTCTTTCCTAAAATTCTCCCAAAAAAAACCAAGTCGACCATTCCCTTGAATGCGAACACTAAATGACAACATTTGTTTAGGATCAGCAGATGTATCTACATCTCTACTTCGTAGCCCATGTACAGTTTGTGCTGCAGGATTCGTTGGGGACCGCCCTGCCCACATAGCACAATCGCAGGAAGATACCTTGCGAGGCAGATAGATAAATCAGATCCGGATCGGGACCGCGCGCCGGATTAACGTCCGTTGGCTTCGATGCGTTAGACTGGCTGCCAGACCGTGGGGTATAAGCAACTGTTGGGCCGGTCCCCAATCGCCGTCTCAGAAAATACGAAATGCTAACAGTTAAAGTACGATAATACAGAACAAAGTTTACTCGATTCACAAATAGATGGCACACATGACTTACGTCCCTTAGGTTAACTGGTTGCTGTGGCGACAGGAAGGGCGTACGGCAAAAACGTGGGAATAAAGCAATTTAAAAAAATACCAAAACATGAAAAATGTGCAACACGGGTTAAAATCCAGCACGCAGAGAGAGAGAGAGAGAGAGAGAGAGAGAGAGAGAGAGAGAGAGAGATTGTGCACCAGTATAATTTGCTCCCTTCCTACTCCGTTGCTGGTGACCAAAATAAATTATCGTCAGTATATTTACGTGGAAGCCTATAAATTTACCAACATGGTCCTCAAGTTAAAAGTAGCTGAGAGAAATTACTGTCTTTTTTGAGCTGTCTCAGAACGCATGATCTGGAAATTTTAAAAGTTACGTCATCTCGTGATGTACAACGTCCGATATTCCACAGTCGCATAAAAACATGATTTATTCCCACTATTAAACTGCGGAGGAAGTACACATTTTGCAAACTTCGTTTGAAAGTGGGTGCTGTGCTGTGGGAAGTCCCTATCTAGGTCGTAGCTTGCGACTGGACACTTTTTTCTTCAAGTAAGCTGTGGCGGAAACGTATACTGCGATAAGGGCCCGATCCAGGTGTAGGTGTAGTGGATGGTGGCTTACGCTTTCTCTGGCAGGCGATACCAGTCGCCGGAAACGTGAGGCTGTGACGATAACGGTCTCTTCCCAGAAAGTGATAGCTCCGCACTGCGTCCTTTGTGGCCCAAGCGACCGAGCCTACCTGCCGTGACTAAGTCACCTCTACGAACTAACTACAAATAAAGTTGTCGTTACGACAGAACGCAACAATAGTTAGACCGATTGGCAAATCCATTTTTTTTAACAGTAAGTACTTTGAAGACAAACCTGCATGCTTTCCGGACGCACTGAGAATGATGATCTTCAGCCTCGTCTACACAATCCGTTTAACAAGACGGTTCACTTGATCAATGGAACTGACAGCTTACCGTAACCCTGTGGTGCATCAATTTCACTGCAGTGGGCAACTTTAAATGGTCAGTTCTCTGGCGGTTTCAATCAGTCATGAGGCTGCAAATGCATGCCGGACACACCACCAGTAGGGAGTGCCCACTGCAGCGTACTGTGTGCATTTGCAGCCTCAGGACTGATTGAAAATGCCACAGAAGCGACCATTAACAGCTGTCCACTATAGTGGACGCTATGTGCCACAGGGTTGACGGAAACAAACTTGAAGCACTGACGCAACTGGCAATTATAAGGGGCGATCAAAACGTTTCCGTTCGAAGGCCGTACAGTTCAGAACCAGTATGCCAATCAGGAAAAATCGCCGCGGCCATTGCGGCAATCATCCCATCGACGCACCAGCTTGAAGTTACCCACTTGGTAAAAAGACCGTGTCGTGCCCCGTGAGAAGTCCTTAACTGCCTGCTGCAGGCCCTCGTCCGACAGGAATCGTCGTCCCTTCAAGGGACAGAAGGCGTGATAATCGCATGCAGAAAGATCGGGATGCTCAGGTGTTTCCCATTTGAGTTGGCGTACCTTCTGCGTAACGACATTTGCGATATGTGGGCGTGGGTTATTACGAAGCAGCAGAACCCCTTGTCGCACCAACTTATCGTCGCCAGCAACAATGCGCTCAAGGAATATGTTGCCTTCAACACTGAACGCATCATGTGCTTTAGGTGAAAAGCCATGGATGAGGCTGCCCTCCAAGATCGACCGGCGTACCTGTGCCGAATCGCGACCAGCACGAACTTGGCGCAACGTCTCACCACGGTGGTTTTCGAGAGACATGCTGCCCTATATACATTCTTCATTCTCGGATGGATGTCTATCGGTGTGGCTTTGGCAGCCACGAAAAGAATAACAACGCACTCGTCCTGCTTGGACGCATTTGGTAACGACGTCACCATTGTTCACGTCCCGCATTCACCGTCTGCACGTCAGGAAGACTCCATATAATCCCAAGCCTACTTGTCGGTGCTTAATATCTGCATAGGAGTCGCGGTATGTTGCATCTAAGTTGCAGCAACGCCCACAAACAGAACCTTTTTTTTGATCGCCCCTTATATTTCAGGGGTGTTGTATATTACCAAGGATAGTGTAGAACGGGCTCCAAAGCACCTGCATTTCTCTTTCTCTCTCTCTCTCTCTCTCTCTCTCTCTCTCTCAGAGTAGCTGTTCTCTTGCATCTCGTGCGTATTCTCGGTTGGCTGACTGACGTGAATATTGGAAACCGTTTTACTTTGGTGTCTTCGAACTATATAGAAGCAATCGTTGCTTGCAGGAAATCAAAGTCACGATCAGGACAGGGAAAATAATATTAATAATAGGAAGAACAGCCAGTATTACAAACTTGTAGGGAAAAGTGCTAAGTAGCAGAACCATCGGTCACAATGGATTTCGTTGCGAATAAAGTAATTCTTTTCTATTTACCTGGCAAAATGGGTAACCAAAATTTTATAAATTAGATCGTTCGGGAGCTGACTCTACTGGTGTTACTAAGGACAGTACATCAATTTATGTGTCTTACGAACACTCATAAATAAATGAGGCGTTATGTACTTTCACCACATAGTCCTTTCAATAAATTAAATGCTTCCTTAACCGCTTCTTCCTTCGTGTCATTTTAAATTTTCTCTTTAGGTCTCATGATCGTAAAGAATAGCCAAGTTCAAGCGAAATAACAATTACTAACATGAATCTATAACGGATAATTTCGACGTATTTATAGGAACTAAACTTTTATAGAGCCAAATGGGTGGTGTTAGAACTCCACCAGGTAAAATGAATTTGTGTGAATGTACGTCAAGCCTTTAAATCTTTACCGATGTGAAATTGATCATAAAAAAAGAATCGTATGGATGTCACCTTACACGTGACCAGTTATTATCTTGTAACGTCTTCCAACAATTCCAACAGTGTCTGGAATTCAGGCAACGAACAGGTCTGAGACCAGTCCTCGAAATAATGATCACTAGAATGAAATCGTAATCCTGATGGGCACACTAACTATAATTTCTGTCACGCTCGCCGGGAAAATGTAGCAAATCGGTTCCATAGGTTGAAGAGTAAGGAACAGCAATTTAGTAGTTCATAGACGTATTTAGTTTTTACTTCTCTGTCAGAGAATGTGATATCACATGCTTCCTATTGGCGATCTTTACAGCAATTTGCAGCTGATTTACTTGTTCCACCTCTCCCAATCCAAGAAGATATATGGAAACTGGAGTTACTACGAATCAAAGCTGAGATTATCTATGAATCTACTACTACCCTATTTCCTCACTTAATCCAAACAATCATGGCACGCTGCACTGCCCATGTATTAGGTCAGGGATGGTTAACCTTTTTTCCTTGCCACTCACTTTGTATCTATGTTAGTAAGCAAAATTTTCTAAGCGCCAACCAGTTCTACAGTAATGGTGATTTATAAAGTAAGGAAGTTACTTTATAAAATTTATAAAGCAGAATTGCAGCAAGTTAAAGTTTACAATAATAATTACTTACCAAATGTTTTATGTCTAAATGCTGTGAAAACATAACGCAAATACTTTAAACGCCTCTCGCCCATTATGAAAGCTGGAACGCCCAGCAGGGACAAGGCTGACTACCGCTGTGATTAGATGCTCAGCTCCTGATTAGTGAACAAGTGAGGCAGGCGCTAAATATCTAGTAACGAAACTCAGTAATAAATGAACTTACGTTTTCACGATCGGTGGAGTTCATTTCTGAGGGCTTAACGGCTGTGTTGTATCAACATATCGCTTCCTACAGTTTATTTTTGGATTTCCTGTAAAAACCGTGAGCTTCATCCAACAGCTAATGAACAATCGGATGTACTGAGTGTTTCAAAACGATCTTTATACCTGTAATCACGTATGCTCTTCCATGATGATGTTACAAACTTTCGCTACTGTGAAACACATCTCTTCTACTGAACAAGTGACCGCAGCTCGTAAGGTAGACATTTTACAATTGACTTTTTTCTCTTGTTTGTCCATACCATCACCTCTGAAAGTTGCCTACCCTACAATCAAAGTGCCTATCGTACAATCTTAGCAGCCGGTACGTGTATTCCACCGACACAGGTATCAGAACGATTTTCGCTTGTAACTTTCAACTCGGTCGTTTCTTGACCCTAACAGCGCGCCCGCACACACACATACACGCATACGCGCGTGCACGCTCACACGCACACACACAAGAGCGCGTAATTTTTTCTTTTATATATCCCGAAATTGGAGATAGGTGGAAAGTGCGTTTTGCGCCATAATGTTCACGCACACCTAAAGAATTAGTAGCTACTTAACACAGTCCAGTGTGTGTTCCATCTGCAACATGACTGATATCTAAGGCATATTCCATTTCCTCCCATGTCCAGCGTAGCATGTCCTCATTAACGTGCGCAATTACTGCTCTGAAGCGAGCTCGCTGTTCCTTCGCAAAGCAACAAAGAAAAACAAATCCTTTCGGGTTATGTCTGGAGATCTTAGGGGGCTGGAAATAGGTCCTCCTCGCCAATCCAACGACCTGGAAATGTGTTGCCCAAAGCGTTCCTACCGATCGAGACATAGTGAGGAGGGGCACCATCTTGTTGCAGAATGCTGTCAGAATGCAGTTCTTCTATCTGTGGAAATGCAAATCGTTCCAACATATCCAGATAAACAGTAGCGGTTACTGACGCCTCTGAAAAGAAAAACGGCCCTGAAGCAGACCACAGGTCATGCATGTGAACATTACACCATAAAAATATTGTGAAGATCGTTTTGTTTGTACTAAAATGGTATGGTAGAGTGAACCTCCTAACACAAGAAATCTGCCTGTTGGATGGCGCTTTTACTATCTGACTTACTCATAAAACTGAATTCGTCCACTGTACCTGTAGGTACACGTAAAATAGAATTTTAAAGACTGCTAGTCGATTGTAATCCACAGATACTCACTTGGCGCTATATTATTTTTCTACGGCAGTCGCTAGCCAGTATCGCAGAGTGCTATTTCCGGAAGACAAGCCGAAGAACTTCTGTGAAGTTTGGAAGGCAGGAGAAGAGGTGCTGAAAGAAGTACAGCTGCGTGATCGGGTCGTGAGTTGTGCCTGGATAGCTCAGTCGGTAAGCACATTGACCGTGAAAGGGTTCGAATCTGTGTCTCAGATTTAATGTGTCACGAAGCTGAAAAACCGGATACACTTTTATCTTCACATCGGAATTGGGATAGTTGGAGGAACAGGCAGCTATTTGAGATACTTCTTATAAGTTTCTAATCATATGATACGTTAATTAAGAAATCAGTCTTTTATTCAAATTTCACATTACCTGCTTTAAGTTAAATTAAAAATCCAGCTAGAGCTATTACTGGTGTTATGTCTTTGGATTTCTTCGACTTTAGGACTGCTCCATCCAGCCAGTTACAGAGAACTCGTATAGTTGAACGTAATATCTGAATAGCAGTGCAAATGAGTATTTTTGACCTGCACAAAGCCTTGCTGGAGGCGAAGAAAAAGATAAATGACAGAATAAATTCTTAGGGCCGACAGCAGATCGACTCCAGAACCTATAATTTTTTTGATACCTTTCAACTCAGCCACACATAAATAATATTACGGAAGTTAAAATGACAGAATAAATTCTTAGGGCCGACAGCAGATCGAATCCAGAACCTACAATTTTTTGACACCTTTCAACTCAGCCACACATAAATAACATAACGGAAATTAAAAGAACTGGCTGTCTAAATACGATTTCAAAAAATTCACTGTTATTCGATAGCCGCATACCTGTGTTACGCTCTTTGCTGGATTATACTGCACATAGCGGGAGTGAATTCTACTTTGCATCCACTTAAACTGGACTGAAAAAGTAATGCAATCTGTTTTGATTCGTTGAGTGTTGCATATTAAGTTCCATTATAGCCCAATAAATTACACTAATGAATGTCCTTGTTAATACGACTGCCGGCATAATTATTTTAACAGTCGTATTAATTACGGTAATTAATCGTCCGGGAATATGTAAGCGGACACGAGAAGTATTCCAACTCCTGAAAATTGTATTTCTCGTTTAGCCCTGATACTGATTTACGAGCGTAATAAGAGATTCTTGCGCAGTGCGTCTGAAAATGTTTCAATGTATCGAGCGTTCCACTTTAATATGTTGTGTCCGGTTAGTTATTTCCGATACCCAAAGTTTCTTCTGTTAATTTGTCGGAATGCGCTAGCATAAAAAAATACATCCCACATGACTCGCTTTACATTACTAAAATGTATTACTTTAGGACTTGTACACCAAGTAAGTTATATAGAGCTTTTTTTAACAACACATCTATGAAATCATAACAACACTGAAGCAGCGAAACAATCCATAGTTTTGTTTTGGTTCATTTGAACACATTATAGGGTATTTACAAGAAATTATGATGACATAAGAACACTCGTGGGAAAGGTAAACGAAAGCAAGTTTATAATACATAAAAAAGGAAGCGAGAGAGAGAGATTCCATTCCTTGTCTGACGAAATACGAGTAAAATGCTAAATGAAGGAAGATTTACACGCAGCCCTCTCCAAAAATGTGTGTAGCGATTAACATCACTGCGGCACCTTCCTCGGTGATATGGCACCAAGCAATAGTTTGAAAAATTCAGCTAATTTCGCAACTGTTACTAATATCTTACGGAGCGAGTAGGTGCAGTGCTAAAACACTGGATTCTTATTCGGGAGGTCCGCGGTTTAAATCCCCTGAAGACTTAGGATTCTCCTTTACTAACTTTGTCGTCTATGGGACGCTGGACCCACTCAAACGTAATACATTCTTTATATAAGGAAACCAATCATTCTAATGGAACCAAGAACCGTTCTTAGACATTTTTACTTACACGCAGGACGTTATTCCATGTCTATTTTCCACGAATTTTTGTTAGAACCATAGCGATGTACACACAAACTTGGATAGTTTCAAACAGGAGAAATATAAAGTTTCAACACTATCGCAGGTTTCGCTCTTACAACTTTTTACCGTCTATAAATAGAGTCGCATGTGAAAAATGGTTCAAATGGCTCTAAGCACTGTGGGACTTAACATCTGAGGTACAGTCGCCTAGACTTAGAACTACTTAAACCTAACTAACCTAAGGACACCACACACATCCATGTCCGAGGCAGGATTCGAACCTGCGACCGTAGTAGCAGCGCGGTTCCGGCCTGAAGCGCCTAGAACCGCTCGGCCACGCCGGCCGGCAGAGTCCCATGTGACTTTGTGAGCAATGGGTCAGGTATCATAGAGAACAAAGTACAGAGAGAGACTCGACACTAAGTATTATAAACACACTAATATGGGGGCGGTGGCTGGCTTCACTTTTTCGGCGTCAAGGCATCCCCCTTTATTCTACCCTCCTAGGTGAAGCACCTCCTCAATTGGCATCACGAGGCTGAGCGCATCGCGTCAGAGTCCTCCCACCAAGGAGAACTCTCTGGCAGTACCGGGAATCGAACTCTCCCTGGCAGTACCAGGAATCGAACCAGTGTCCTCCACTTCCTAGTCATCTGCACTGATCACTCAGCTACGAATCGATACGATACCTGCACACAATTACAGTTACAAGTTGCCTATCTCATGGTGTCCACGGGCAACAAAGTTTTGCTTTTCAATCATTCATACAGTTATTGAACAAACTGAAAAATTTAAAATGCTGCCACAATTTACACATTAAGAACTACAGTCTTACGTAAAAAAAAATTGTCACACTAAACGGAATACTACAGTTAGAAACTGTGTGAGTGGGACTGAAATTTAAGGTGAAAGGATATCAGTGATAAAACTCGTGGATGACACTGCTATCCGCAATGAAAGTGAAGAAGAATTAAACGATCTGTTGAACGATATTAACATTCTAATGGGTACAGAATATGGACTAAGAGTAAACAGAAGACAGACGAAAGTAATGAGAAGTAGCAGAAATGAGAACAACGAGGAATCATCAGAAATGGTCATCACGAAGTAGATTACAATAGCACAGGTAAAAAGGCCATTCCTGGCCAACAGAAGTTGACTAGCATCAAACATAGGCCTTAATTTGAGGAAGAAACTTTCTGAGAATGTACGTTTAGACCACAGCATTCTATGGTTGCGAATCATGGACTGTGCAAAACTGGGACAGATGTGCTGTTACAGAAGACTGTTGAAAATTAGGTGGACTGATAAGGTAAGGAATGAGGAGGTTCTCCGCAGAATCTGCGACGAAACGAATGTATGGAAAACACTGACAAGAAGAAGGGACAGGATGGTAGAACATCTGTTAAGACTTCAGGGGACTACTTTCATGGGACTAGAGAGAGCTGTAGAGGGTAAAATCTGTAGAGGAAGAAACAGATTGGAATACATCCACACTGGACTCGCATTCTATTCGGAAGGACGACGATTCAAACCTATGTCCGACCATCCAATTTAGATTTTCCGTAATTTCTCTAAATCGCTTCAGGCCAAGGCCGGGATGGTTTCTTTGGAAGGGCACGGCCAATTCCTTCCCCATCGTTAACACGATTCGAGCTTCCGCTCCGTCTCTAAGGTCATCGATGTCGACTCGACATTACACCCGATATTCCTTTTTCTGGAATACATCCACTAAATAACTGAGTACGTAGGTTGCAAGTGCTACTGTGAGATGAAAAGGAGAGGAGTTCGTGGAGGGCCGCATTAAATCAGGAAAAAAGAGGTAAAAGTAAAGAGAGGAAAAAAGAGGTAAAAGTAAAGAGAACAAAAAACAAGGATTTCCCCTTGGAGAAAGGTCCGCAATACACAGGGGTCCAAAAAAATGTATCCACTGTTTAAAAGTCCATAACTGGCAAACTAATTGACAGAGTTGTCTCATCTTTGCTAGTATAATAGTTTGTAGTTCGGGCAATCGCCACACAAGCGTTATATTGCGTTGTTTTGTTTTGTCAGAAGACAGTCGCCAGATGGTCAGTGTTTTGTGCTTAGTTGCACCTAGTTACTCGAGTAAACATGGCTGGCGCAAGGCTTACATTTGATGAAAGGAAGTCAGTTTTGAAGTGGTATTTTTATTACGAAAGCATTAATGAGGTTCAACGGCAATGGCGAAATGAGTATCAAATAGAGCCACCGACATGTTTTACGATTCGTCGCATTCGAGACAAATTTGAAGCCGAAGGCTGTGATGAAGATGTACACAAACAACAATCTGGACGACAAGTCCAGGTAACTACCGTCGTGTGTTTCAACAATTCACTCGCTCACCACAGAAGTCTGTGAGACAGTGTGCCCGTGATCCTGGAGTGAGTCGCTCAAGTGCTCGGCGAATTTTGAAGACAGCAAAGTGGAAGTGCTACATCCCACGATGGCCACACGCAATTAACGAGGACGACCCAGATCGTAGAATGGACTACTGCGAATGGTTTACTAACATGGTGCGCAACGATGAAGAGTTTGCAGAGATGATTGTGTGGTCTGATGAGCACCGTTCAAACTCAATGGTACAGTAAATCGCCACAATTGCATCTACTGAGCCGCCGGAAATCCAATCGTCCATGTAGACAAAGCTGTGAATTTGCCAGGAGTAAATGTGTGGTGAGGGTTGTCTTACCGGGGCTTGATTGGGCCATTCTTCTTTGACGGCACAGTTACACCGGTGAGGTGTACCTTCAGAAGATCCAGACATCCATTTTACCTGTCACCTGAGACTTGTAAGGAGACGGAAGAGTTTACTTTCAACAAGATGGCGCCCCAGCCCACTACCAAAATCGTGTTAGACCTAACTCCTCTGGACTTTTACCTGTGGGGAACTCTAAAGGACGTCGTTTATCGACAAAAGCCACGCACACTGGATGAACTTCGAGAATCCATCGTACATTCATGTGCATGTATCCAACTGAACACGTTGCAGTCAGTAGTTCGTGCTGCAGTTCGGCTGCATCGTTTGTGTGTGGATGTTAATGGTGACCATTTCGAACACCTACAGTGATAGCTTTAAATATTTACTAAGATGGTGTCTTTTCTTTCGGACATGTCCGAAAGAACAGATACCATCGGTGACCACGCAGCTCGTTAGATTGAAATTACAATGAAATGAACACCCTTGGCTACTTACAGGCGCTATCCTCTGTGTCCTCGGTGGCTCAGATGGGTAGAGCGTCTGCCATGCAAGCAGGAGATCCCGGGTTTGAGTCCCGGTCGGGGCACACATTTTCATCTGTCCCCGTTGACGTATGTCAACGCCTGTAAGCAGCTAAGGGTGTTCTTTTCATTGTGATAGCTTTAAGTTGGACTTTAATCTACAATTTCACCAAAAATGAGAACTCCGTCAATTAGTTTGCAAGTTATGAACTTTTAAACAGTGGATACATTTTTTTGGATCCCTCTGTATTCGCCATTGGGGCAGCGGGCATGCCGAACCGAAGTTTAAATGTCCTTCGCCGTATTGGTACGACGGATAAAGGCGTACGTGCTGCGTAGCTCGCGTGCAACGAGAGGCGGTGCGCGGCTGCTCTCTGGCCTGATCACAGCACGAGCGGTAGCAGCTGCCGGGAACGCCCACACAGCTTTAATACAGCACACTCCCATTACACGAGTGTCAGCTGGCGCCGTGGAACACGGCGAAGGCGGAGCTAGGCGCCGCGCTCGCAGTCGCGACTTGCCCACTCGCCTACAGAGCACAGGCATTCTATGTGCACTGACGACACCTAGCCGTGAAAAAAGCCACCAGATGAAAAAGAAATTTTTGCCCGACCCTTCGTCTTTCAGCGGATGACCACCCGGTAACAAACCCGAATGGCCAATTTTCAGTACTTTAATGTTTCTGGGATATAGACCGACTTACAATTGAAAAAAGAAAGGAAGGAGGGATAAATGTTCTCAAAAATTATAAATGTTTTTGTCTTAATGCCCAACACTAAACTCCCAGTGTTTTAGCATTTTCTTAGAATTTCGCGGGGCAAGGTTACATATATTCAAAAATTTAGTAATTATTTTTAAAATTAACGTTTCATCTTGATGAAGAATAATTACTGTATATTATTGGGTAATGTTTGATGACAGATGAGAAGCTTTTGCAAAAAATCCGTCAGATGGTCTGTATATAAACTAAAAAAAAAAAAAAACTCGCTCGAGCAGGCCATGAAGTTCCAACAGTACCGACCGACCGCCGTGTCATCCTCAGCCGAGAGGCGTCACTGTCTGCGGATATGGAGGGGCATCTGGTCAGCATACCGCTCTCCCCCGCCCGTTGTAAGGTTTCGTAACCGGTGTCGCTAATTCCCAATCAAGTACCTTCAAAGATTGCCACACAATGGCTCAGGGCTCCCCGCTTGCCAACAGCGCTCAGCAGGCACGATGGTCATCCATCCGAATGCTAGCCCAGCCCGACAGCGCCTAACTTCGGCAATATGACGCCAACAGGTATTACCACTGCGGCAAGTCATATTCACAGCAAGGATTATTTCTCACGTATGTACGGTTAAGATCATTGGGCAAAGATCCATGATTAAATTCCAAACGCATTTTGAAGATTATTGAACTTTTATTTGCCGTAATTGTGTGAAACAAGGGCTTCGAGCAAATGCATGTTTGTCCATAATATTTCCCTCTAACGCCTTTCAATACCTGATATTCGTTTTGTAATTGTCGTCTATGGGCCATACCGCAAGTCGTGAGCAGCCCACTGTTAAAATGCCAATACCTACAACAAACAAAAACGACTGCACGATTTGCAGGCTTTACACAGCATGTTGCCACACTGTGGCGTCATCAGTGTCTACCACGTGACCACAGGCTGTACTTCCAATATGGTCCGATGTGAGTGTTTCGTTTCGACAGCGCACTGTCACCGTTTTCCTTGTTAAAGAGGGAAAATGTGCAGCTGGAATGTATGTGCGCCAGCAGCGTTAGGAGATGGCTGAAACATTTCAAAGATGGAAACGTGAGTATACATCATAAACCTCGTAGCGATCGCCCTCGAACTGCCTCATCAATGGAACGCAACAAGGAAGGATTCTGATCGATGGACAAACCATAAAATAAATGCTGCCCGCTGTACAGAGACTCTTTCGAAGCTCCGTCGTTCATTTCGAAACAAACACCAGGGGAAGATGGTCATCTTACAACAGGATAACGTGAATCCTCACACTGCTTGTATCACTTTGTAGAACATCAGGATGTTTGGGTGGGAAACTCTTCCACGTCCTCCCTACAGTCCCAGTTGACACTCTCCGATTATCATCTTTTCGGTTCCATTCAGGAACAGATGCAAGAACACCGCTACGAGACGATGAAACATGTTAGTCAAACAGTGCTTCACTGTCAGCGGGAAGCTGAAACGGAGTTCTGTAGTAAGGGTACTTTCAAACTTGCAGAACGATGCGAAAAATGTGTGCAAAGTACTGGAGGCTATGTTGAAAACTGACAGATCAAAATGATGTACTTCGTTTGTCTAAAAACTGAAGATTAAAAATTTTTCATTACTTTCAGTATGGCCCTTTTATATAATGTACTTCTCACGTCTGACGGTGCTAGATTGAAATGTTTATTTGTGCTACTTTGAGCTACGGTCTTCGCTAAGTCATATCTCATTGCACGCGGGCGTGCTGGAATAATGCCTCCGACTTAGATGTCCTCGACGGTCTTCTTTAACTTTTGGCAACGGATAAAAATCGGATGGAGCAAAATCGGGAGTGTACGGAGGATGATCGATGATAGTGAACCCAATGCATGTGATTGTTGCAGAGGTTGTCTGTGGTGGCATTGACACGCTGAAGGAGAGCGTGTGCTCCATGTGTCGACAACTCTACGAATTCGTGCTTTCGATTACAGCAAGCTGTTTCTCGCGCACTGACGTAATTACGTTATATACCACGATGTTACACGCTACAACTCTGAGCCCTCTTGCGGCACACACCTGCAGATACGTAGACGTGAAGAACAATGATGTAGAATGTTAATAACATTTGTTGTATTTAAGAAGCTTTGACAGTTTCCAAACTAGAAATTCGGAGGCATCACTTTTCAGCATGCCTTCGTACTCCATGTTAGCGTGTCCCTTGACCCACATAACTGTCACCTTCTTCCCAAGGATTTAATTTTCCTTCGTGACTTACTAGTGTGACTTTACTAGTGTATTAGTTTTCTTGTAAAAGTGAGGTCTGCGTTTGTTGGAGCAAATTTGTGTAATCCGTTAGAGTAGAAAGACATATATATATATTTTGATTATAGCTGGTATAGCTATGCCTCCGGCAGTAAAACTAGAACAGTCACTGCGAATCAAAAGCCATTCTTTGTAACCACAGCTTGGACACAGGAACACGTACCGATTTTGCCATTATCTGGGGTTTTGGAGCCGTCGGCAAACATTTGAAATGCTCAGCAATATAGTCATTTGTTAACCGTTAAGCTCCGGCGAGAATGTTAAGGTTTACTGTCCCGTAGAGGACGAGGTCATTGAAGATGCAGCACAAGCTTTTCAAGGAACCCTCCCGGCATTAGCTTGTAACTGTCTTGTGTAAACCCAAATCTGGACTGCCGGGTGGGACTTGAACCGCTGTCCTCCCGAATACTGAGTCCACAGTCTTGGGTCGGTTTTCACTTCTGACTTTGTACAATATGTCAGACGGCTGTTAGATGTTTAGAGCCTCTTAGCTGGTTCCCAAGTCTGAAAAAAGCGTAAGCACAACAGCATGCCCCCCCCCCCCCCCCCTCGTAACATAAGCATGGCAGTACAGCGCCATGGTGTTCGAAGTAACCTTCAGCTTGATCACGGCTTCGCTTATACCTATTTCAAATAGGAAAAAAGTAGTAATAGGAATAAATATGATAGGTGCATTGATATCAGGGTGATGTATGCGAATGGCACTGCTCTTCCACCCGAAAAGAAATAAATATAATAAAAAAATAGATGTTAATTATGGATTAAGCAGAGTGTGCGCACTTGCGTTGCAGTGCACGAAATGATCTACGAATTTTGTTGTTAATTTCATGGTGTATTCCACTGTGCATGTTTCAATTAAATGCCAATACCTTAGACAGTAAATGGTATACTTTCTTTCCGAGCGACCTACCATACTCTTCAAGATATTACTATTGTGTTCTAGAATACAGGAGTTGACGTCCCATTTTGCACATCCGATGTTCACAGTATTATTGAACCCACTTATGGCCTTGTACCACTCTTCTCGACACGACCCCACTGTTTTAAAGAAACTTTAGTATGGCAGTGTATCGACCCTGATTGTGTGTCGAAGACCAACTCGCTGTCTAAGAGATGTGACGCAGTACTCTTAACGGCGCGGAAACAGCGCACAAACATGTGATGCGGCCGCGGTAGATACAGCACGCTATAAATCCAGCGGCCAAAAAGCCAATTGCTCGTATCAAAAGGTATTCCGCTCGCCCCGCACCACTTATCAGTATAACGACCCTGCTTGCCCGCGGATTTCTTTGGCAGAGTGTTTCGGGCTTGCGTGTTTACTGCTCACGATGACTTTCACTATTCAAACGACTTTCGCTTTGCAAATGTGTCAAATTCACGAACACCCTCGCAAGCGAACGAAGTGCTACGTGTCGCCACAGATGGGCTGCACAGAGGACTTTAACAGACTCAGGATTTTCATATCAGAACGCGATACCAAAGGAATCACGTGGAGCTTTAATCAAAGACGCTGTATCACTATCTTATCCCTGTTCTTCCTGAGAACAAGACAAGGATTTAAGTATCAGCCTCCTCGGTTAAATAATCATTTTGCCAAGAGACTGGATAGAAAGTGGGAACTGATGTCATTTCAGACGCCTCAAAAATTAAATCTCCGAAGGGAGAAGAAAGGTACTTCCGAGTGTTTTCCGCCCTGAAGGAGACTGTGCACCAGGGGTGTTTCCATAAACAGGAAGGGGTGCGCTGTTGATCCGGCGATGTTTGGGTCGTTGCTCAGGTACTCCCAATTCCTCTCGATGTCGCCCTCTCTTGTGACTACTTTTAAGCATTCCTCTCCAAACAACGACCCCATTGTGTGGCCGCCGAGTAAAGCAGCGACGCTCCCCAGACGCAGCAGGCCGCCAAAGGGCAACAAACAAAGGCGCGGGAGACTTGGCAAAGGGAAATGGATTCGTCTCGGGCGAGAGGGTGTCTCGGGCGGGGGACAGCGCCCGCCTGGGGCCACGGTGGGCGTGGCGGGGCGACGGCTCTGACGTATGGCTCGCGAAACAGCCGACGGCCGCTAACTCCGGGTCCACCACAGACCACCCGCAAGAGCACGTGTGTGCCCGCTCGCCGCAAGAACCTCCGGTCGCGGCTCCAGTGGCAGGCGGCCTTCACCACTGGCAATGGGGCAGCTACCTTAAAGCTATCCTCACACGGGGTGTGTTTCAGAACATGAAACACTACAAACGTGGTTTCACCAACTGCAACATGGTCGCGTATACAAACAGTGATCCAATACTGTCAAATGTTTTTTATTCCAGTCTTTGATCACAATATCAATTCTTTAGACGATGACCGGTTTCAGTCCATAAAGACCATCCTCAGATCTATAATATACAAATATATACACATAGTGAACAGTGTGTCTTTCAACATAATACAGTAATACGGATCACAGTACACTACCATACAACCAGGGCCGGCTAGTGTGGCAGAGCGGTTCTAGGCACTTCATTCTTTAACCGCGCGACTGCTACGGTTGCAGGTTCGAATTCTGCCTCGGGCATGGATGTGTGTGATGTCCTTAGGTTAGTTAGGTTTAAGTAGTTCTAAGTTCTAGGGGACTGATGACCTCAGATGTTAAGTGCTCAGAGCCATACAACCAGGGAAATGTACAGATAAAATACGGTAAAACCTACCTTTTTTACACCATGTCCTAAAGTGATAAGGCCATAATGGCATGGTCAAAACATATAAATATAATTACCACAGCATCGTCACATTTTAGATCTATGTGACGATGCGGTGCTGATTATATTTATATGTTTTGACCATGCCATTATGGCCTTATCACTTTAGGACATGGTGTAAAAAAGGTACGTTTTACAGTATTTTATCTATACATTTCCCTGGTTGTGTGATAGTATACTGTGATGCATATTGCTGTATTATGTTGAAAGACACACTGTTCACTAGGTGTATATATTTGTATATTATAGATCTGAGGATGGTCATTATGAACTGAAACCGGTCATCGTCTAAAGAATTGATATTGTGATCGAAGACTGGAATAAAAAACATTAAACGTTGTTTCCATTACGATCGATGCACGCTCAGAAACGAGATAGAACATCACAGAGAACATGCTCTTAAACGTCATTTACGACTGTAGCGCTGTACAGCGGCAGCTATCTGTCGCGCAAACCACACTGTTTGTTCCGAGTAAGGTTGGAGTCCTGGCAGCGTGCGGAGATGGGCAGCTATCATCTGAATCCACTACGAGCCGCTGTCGCGAAACATGCAAAAATACTCTGACGACTTTTCGCACGAGTGTTAGGTTGAAATACAAGCGAGATAATCCGGAGTAGCGGGATTCTAGGGTGATAGGCATATGGTTTCCCACAGTCCTGCCGAGGCACGGCCAGCCCGCCAGCCCGCAGTCTGTAGGCCAGGTCAGCTGTAGAGAGCACGAGTGGTTGTCAGACTCCTACGGAACCGGAAAAGAACGACCATAAAGAAACCACCAAGGCCAACAATGAAGGCCATACAGCCACTTACGAAAAACGACAAACACCACGAGGAGAGAGAATACGAGAGACCAGGCGCCGTTTGACTGGTCTAAATACGACACAGAAGCGAGCAGCACAGAAACAATAATGGACAAAAACAAGCGGTACTCAGAAAACGAGGTGACAACTCATGATGACATGGAGATACACGGAAGCACAAAAGCAAAAGACGAATATAGTGTTGAAGAGCGTTAAAGCAACGAACTGTAACCGCACAGTAATAGGACAAAAGAACAAGAGCCAACACCGAAACGAGAAATCGTTCGAGGCCCTAAAAAAATGTAAATGTCGTGTGACTAGGGCCTCCCGTCGCCGGGTGCAAGTCTTTCGATTTGACGCCACTTTGGCGACTTGCTCGTCGAGCTGAAAACGACGCATAAGCCAATAACGAACATGAACCGGCACAGCAACGAAATGAGAGACGAAGAATTCCTTCACTACTCATCTGCTACAGCAGCAACATCTAGCTGCACCACGAAATAAAGGAAGTGATTGACTCGATCGCTGGAGGCGATCAACAAGCAGCATACTGTACTGCTTTGACTCGATGGACGACTATGAAAAAGGTTTCAAATTCTGCCATCATAACAACAAATAGATGACGAAGTCAAACGGGACTTACACAGACCTGAGATCTAAGTCACTGAAGTCCACTGGTAGAAGAAAGATGAAACGAGAGCTCATCCCGAAGGCGATCTTCACAGCGACATTGCCCAACGCTCGGCACCAGATGCACTTTTCCTCCTTTGTCCATAAGCACTGTGCTAAACAGTGAGACAGTAAGCGAGTGATGGAGTCAGCGGTCTTAACAATTCATGGTCCATCTTCTCTCACATGTTAACAATGTCGAACAAATCCGCTCCTGAACAGGGAGCCCTCTTACACACATAAACTTATTATCGTACATACTTGTATTAAATTAAAGCCCCAGAATAGTTTGGGAAACCTAAAGGTGAATTTTTTTTTACAGAGAGCAGAAGCTAACCTGAAACCTTTTAGTTAACAGACAGCGCTGCTATCCGTTAAAACTACAGTCAAAACAGTATACTTTCACAACACGCAAGTTATAACAAGGAAAGCAACAAACATCGTAATTTTGATACAATTAATTGCGAAAAATAGACGTGTGTTCGTGATATTCTCAATTCGCCAATGCTTCCAAACAGCATTATTTTTATAGATCGTACGCCATAATACAAAATCCACCAATTTACGGCTACAACCTAAATTACGTACGCTTAAAAAAATCGATATCTTTGACTGTAAAATACTCCCAATAACACAGAGTATCAATTTCATTACTTTAAAAAAATTGGATGGGGTATTAACAAGGGTCCACATGCTTCGTCTCGATGCACTCTTAAAGAGAAAAAAACACACTAAACAAGTATTAAATAGACTAAATGACACTGCATTCTTCGTCATGTTTAGGTACATCATGATCACTGCTTTTCTATTTCACTATCATTACTTTTCTCTATTTCATGTCATACCAAGCCTTTGCATTAATGGAACATCATCTAAATAAGCAAGATATTTATCAGAACTATCTAAGAAATTCGGATAATGAATGACACAGATAGCTCAAAAATATTCTTGTAAGTGTTCTTCCTTTGTCAGTAAGGAGAGTTTTCATAATTTGAAAACTCCAAAAACAGCCCCTCATCAGACACATCAACAGTCGGCAAATATTCCAGAATCTCTTTGTCTAATAATCTGGAATTAAGGTTAACTAATTCACAAATACATCTCCCACTGTAATCTCATTTTACAAACATACACTTTCCCTGGTGCGCCCATGTGGAACCCGCTATTAAGTAATCCACTGCCACAGAAGATAATATACTAAATATTGTGTGCATCGTACGAACTTTTATCGAAATGTCACCATCAAATTTTATTAAAATCAGAATAAACGGTAAGTGACTTTCAAATCGCTATATTTCTCATGCGTGGCGACTACAACACATCTTCGACTGTTTATACTTGATAAGACTAATGAGAATTCTTGCGATTCAGTTCGTGCTACAAGGTACTGATGCAACAAATCCAATAGAACGTAACGATGACATGTGAACCACTGGCCATTAGTGGATAACATCACTAAAGAAATGCAATAGGTCCGGACGGGCACCATGGGCTAGAAATGATTACGTGTGATTTTTTATGACTGACACACCTGTCACAATTATTAAAGATTACGTTAAAGGTATCGTAATGTTCTTCCGTCTTTATGCGTTTACAAAAATACATTCGAAGCAGAAACCACAATAGCAGATACAAATATCAATGCATTATCATTTTACCTGCAATCACATCAAACCAAAGGTTCCAGCATGGTGCATTATGCATACTTAGAAATTCAGGGGAGACACCTGCGCAATACATCTGCAATTCACAGTTATTTTTGTTGGGACTGGATTCTCGCCTGTGAAAGCTGTAGGATTTAATTCCCGGGCTTGCTCGGAGCTTCGACTTTCTGTTATACATATAGTACATATTAAAAGGTGTGAATGCACAAGCTACAGCTCTGACGTACTCACTGTATAAATATCTGCTGATATATGGTACAAGCTTTTTAAGATATCCAGAAGACAGAGAGATTATTCTGGTTTAATAACAAAGGGCCGTAGGAGGGGTATTTTGAATCTATCAAAAGGCATTTGGATAACGAATGAATAAATTCTTTCCTTCTTTCCAGTTAGCATGTAACAGAAATGCTTGGCCTGAACATTTTGTACAAGATTCTCGTAACGATTAGTTAATTTTAATACGAGCTGGTTACTGACAACTATGAACGTATACTTCCGAAGGAGTTATATTTTCTATCAGTGACTGACTAGAAGTCAGTGACAGAATATGTCTTTGCTTTTCTTTAGCAAACATCACATGGCGCTACTTGTGGATAAGTAGCTTTAAATATGCTGACTTTACAGGACTAGAAATAGCTCCAACTTAATGTCAAGTGTTACATAAAGAGAGAGGAGCAACAACTCAGGGAAAAGAGGCCAAGGGCGTGACTTTCACTTCATATCGTTTACATCGGCGTCAAGTCCTTTGCAGCAACAAACGGCTGTTTTCTTTTACCTCGTTGTCACCTTAATCCGGCAATACCTTTACCACGTAAGGTTGGTAAAAAATTAAACGTCTTGGTGTGCTAGTTCCTGTCAAAGAAAAAAAGAAAGACCTCGTCAATTCATCGAAGCCACGAGCAACAGCATTATGTACGGAAACAATGCGTCAGTCAACAGCGTTTCTTATGTCAGAACAGGCCTGTCCACACATGATCCCTGCAGTAACAGAGGGCCTTGCCAATTTACAGCGAAATCAACGAAAAACCATAGCATTAAGTAACAAAGTGCTTTTGTTGTTTAGAGCAGGACAAAGGAAGAAGGATGAATCTCCGCATCATAGCCGATCGAAAGCTATTTCTCACAGATGTCAAAGGAAACGCTGTAGACATCCATAACAAAATAAACCTCAGAAATTATTTATTTGTGTGAAAAGGGAAACCTGTTGTTTACACCAAGACTAAATACCGTGCCTGTAACTCGGGTATAAGTTATTCATGAAGCCACTTTCATCTGCATAGTTCTGGTAACTTTCAAATTGCTGCTTTGTACTTGAGCACAGTATGAGCTACCACAGAAGCGAACTTCTGCACTGGTGTGAATACAGTCTTTCTTTCCTGTACGCTTGCAGTAGCTAAGCTTGTAGTCGAGATGCGCACCTTCTTAAAATTGCCAGTGATTGTCCCAGTTCCTAAAAGTCACAGTATCTTGAGCAGCACACAAGAATATGTGATGCAAGTTAGAGAAACATGGAAATTTGAACGCGATCGTCTATCGCTGTTAAACTAGCGTGGTATGATGACTGCTACAGTTTTGTGTCTAGACAAACAACGAGAACCTTAGTAATCTAAAATTTTATGCATCTTGGTAAGCAACAATTTACATAAGAATCAAATCTCGTTACAGCATAATTACCCAACACAAATTTAATATCCAGACTGCTTTCATTATTTCTTTTATTCGGACTTCGAAAGTCCATACAGCCAGGACTTCATGGTTGAATCTCTTGATAACTATAATATTTTCACCAAACACGGCGTGCTCATATAGCTTAACGCTCAGCAGGCTTGCTAGCGAGACACTGATATGAGCCACACCTGGACAGATTTCGCGCCTTGGATCAACGACAGTGGGATGGTTTTTGGTGGTTTTCCACGCTCCTTTAGGTAAATACTGAGCAGATCCCCAACCTAGGACACAGAAAATATGATAACACACATAGCAAATACGACTTCTCAACCTTAGCTTACCTGACGATTTCGGTCACAAAGGTAAACAAAAATAAATACTGAAAATCACAGAAAACTAGGGATCTCGTACTGCAGTATACAGGATAGAAAAAAATAATGTTCATTACGCATCCTGAACCATGGTTAGCTAATACTGCTGATGTTCTCATTGTTTCACATACAGTATCTATAATATCGCTGACGTACCGCGGATGAAAAACAAAGGAGTCCTGCTATGAAACGAAATGGCAGCTCAGACTGCCACCCCTTCATGTCGGGCCGTGTACAGGGACATGTGGTATCCCACCGCTATCCGAGGCGTCTCCAGACACATCTTCGGCCTGGAGCCTCAGTGACCAGAGTTGAACGTCTTCAGTAACGAGTTCCACTTCGAAATGAGCCCCGATGTTTGTCAGCACTCGTACATCAAGTCTATCGATTTCCGTCCCATTCCTTCGAGGCGGGTAGTCTTTTCTCTTAGAGTGTATTTTCGAGAACCGTCATCGGTCCCCCTGCCCCCTTCCCGCTCCCAACAGACACACCGAGAATGTGCTGTAGAATAAGTCGCACTTGTCAAACTTTTGTACGTGAGCTGTAAAATAACAGAACAAAAAATAATTGGTAATTTTGTAAACTTGAATAGAATGCAGTGATACAAACATGTCCAAGAGTGGGGTAGAGGACCTAGGAATAAGCCGCAGCAACACGACAAAACCACAACATAATAATGACGACGTTGATTACGATGGGGAGGGTAGAACGTCTCAGAAACGGCTGCCACTTGTTAGCGTGAGAGCCGCGTAATCCCAGCAGCAGGCTGGCGACTACCCAGACACGTGCGGCGAGGCGCCACGGGCGGTGGCCGCTGTTGATTGCTGCAGCGGAAGGGGGCGTGGCTGATGGCCCTCCGCGGTTCGGCGCTGGAGACGTCTGACGTCACAGCCGACAGCGACAAACTAACACGTGTCGTTCCTGCTGCACCCTAACCTCATTCGTCTGAGTCTCTTTCAGTTTCTCATGAATGTGGCCTTTGACCCTTTCCGATAATCTAATGAAAGCCAACGTGGAGTTCACGTCAGAGAGTAATACTCTTTATCAATATTTGCCATTCCCTACCTTACCTTACCCTGACGCATAAGGGGGTTGAGTTGTTTGGGGGAAGAGACCAAACTGCGAGGTCATCGGTCTCATGGGGTTAGGGAAGGACGGGGAAGGAAGTCGGCCGTGCCCTTTCAAAGGAACCATCCCGGCATTTGCATGGAGCGATTTAGGGAAATCACGGAAAACCTAAATCGGGATGGCCGGACGCGGGATTGAACCGTCGTCCTCCCGAATGCGAGTCAAGCGTGGACGCATAAGGAACGAGGAAAACTGACTATGTTTATCTGTTTGCATCCTGTAATGAAGACATGTATCTGCACATGACCTGATCTCACTTTCTGTCATTCTCACAGTACATCTGTGCTACGGAAGTCACCTTACGATGGCGACAGTCCGCTATCTTTTCTCCCTTACAGTTCCATTTACGAATGGTGTGTGGGGAGAGTGATTGTTGCTAAACTCGGTATGAGTTCTCGCTGATTATCTAGTCAGTGGGATTAAACTTCAAGCTGAACAGGTATCAATTGTAAGATTCGCTGATGACTGTAATCATCATCAAAATTGAAGAAGAATTGCAGGAGCCGTTTAATGGAACGAGTAATCTGAGTACATAATAGGTATTGAGAATAAATCGAAGAAAAACGAAAGTTTTTTTACTTAGGAGAAGGAGAAATTCTTAGCCGAGATCGCTATAAAAAAAAACTTTATTGTAGGTCACTGGTTTCGGTAAAACTAAGTTACCATCTTCAGATCTTCTTAAAGGTTATTACAAACGTCTTGTGCCAGATACACACGCATCTTTCCACTGAATTTCCAGGTACATAGAACATGAAATAAGCGATGCGTTGACAAATCAAAATTAAAATTACTATATACATCACAATTCGCGAAAACAATGTTCCATAACATAAGATGTCAGGCCTACCAGGGGTCAACAATACTATGAACAGTCTTTTGGCGCCCTGTTGGATGTGGTTAAGTTATGGAACGATGTTTTGGCGAATTGTGATGTATATAGAAATTTTAATATTGACGCGCGAACGTATCGCTCATTTCATGTTTTATGTGCCCGGGAATTCAATGGGAATATTTTGTGTGCACCTGGCACAAGGTGTTTGTACAGCGAGAAACTTAACATTATAACTGATGATTGCAAAACAGATGAAGTTAAGGAATACTGCTACCTAGGCACCGAAATACCCATGACCGTCGGAGCAAGGACATAAAAGGCGGACTAGCACTGAAAAAAGGGCATTCCTAACCAACGGAAGTCGACTAATATCAAAACGTAGGGCTTAATTTGATGGAGAAATTTATGAGAATGTACGTTTGCCGTACAGCATCCCGATAGTGAGACATAGGCTGTGGGGCAACCGAAACAGAAGAGAATACAAGCATGTGAGACGTGGTGCTGCAGATGAATTTGAAAACCAGGGGGATCGACAGGTAAGGAATGAAAAGGCTCTCCGCAGAATCGGCGAGGAAAGGAATACTTGGAAAACACTGACAATAATAAGTCATCAGGTAGTAACTTCCGTGATGTTACAGGGAGCTGTCGAGGATAAAAACTGTAGACGTAGACAGAGATTGGAATACATCCAGCAAGTAACTGAAGACGAAGGTTGCAAGTCCTACCCTGAAATAAAAAGGTTGTCACAGGAGAGGAATTTGTGGCAGGCCGCTTTAAACCATGCAGAAAACTAACGAAAAAAATAATAATCTAGTCAGGTCATTTCGCGAGGCTTTGGAGAGAGGAAGTAATATGTTGTCCAACTCTTCTTGGAACGTATAAGCACTCCGTCCTCAGGCCACGAGTGGCCTACCGGGACCATCCGACCGCCGTGCCATCCTCCGAGGAGGATGTGGCTAGGAGGGGCGTGGGGTCAGCACACCGCAGCTCTCGGAATTTAAACGTCACCGTGTTGACAACGCTCCTCAAGTAGCATCTGCCACTGGAGTTTATGGAACATCGCCGTAACGCTCTGGCGTCGACTAAACGATTCCGTAAAGAAACTTCTCTATCTCTTCAACTGATACAAGTTGGTAAGGGTCCCAGACTGATGTGCAGTATGAAAGGAAAGTCGAACTGTTGTTTTGGATGCCACTTCTTCCGTGGATGAATCATATGTCCTTACGATTATCCGAATGAATCACAGCCAAACATCTGATTTTCCTTCGATTTGTTTAATGTGATCATTCCACTTTAACTCAGTCTGGTGGTTGCTCCCAGGTATTTTAAGGCATTTACTGTAAATAGAACTTAGAACTAATTAAACCTAACTAACCTAAGGACATCACACACATCCATGCCCGAGGCAGGATTCGAACCTGCGACCGTAGCGGTCGCTCGGCTCCAGACTGTAGCGCCTAGAGCCGCACGGCACGATTGAAGCAGCAGAAATGTTCGTCAGTTTACCCGGAATAGTGGTTCTATAAATTTGTAGAACAAGGTTTCACACTTTCAGTAGTTACCATTTAAGTTAACTAAAGATGCCTGTTACGCTTTCGTATGAGCTATATAAAGCTCATGAACAGTGTTGCATGAAATTATAACGAATCTTTAAAAAAGTGAAAAAAAAAACTGCCCTACATCTACGAACGCGAAACAAAATGCTGTTATCAAGCGATCCAGTGATCCACTAATGAATCACAATAAGTGACGGTTATGGTTTTGTCTGTCCAAGTAATGAATCTATATAGATCGCTTTCA
The DNA here is from genome assembly GCF_023864345.2 of Schistocerca serialis cubense. Classification (NCBI taxonomy): domain Eukaryota; kingdom Metazoa; phylum Arthropoda; class Insecta; order Orthoptera; family Acrididae; genus Schistocerca; species Schistocerca serialis. Next base: position 372,098,272 of record NC_064643.1, on the reverse strand, counting down.
ACATGGGATTAAATAGCCAACCGGTTGCACATAAACGGTGGATACATTGACCTAGGATTCGACATCTACTAGGGGTGTCTTCGTCAGAATGAAATGTTGCTAAATCCCATAAAATAACATATAGAAAACCAAGTATGACAAAAAACACATTAACCAAGATGACAATTTTTCATATATCGATTACAAAATGCAGCGGTCATCAACTTCTCATCTCGTGAAACTGTCTTCGCCTTTATTGGTTAACCCTCGCAAGCCTTTGTTCGTGGTTTCCGTCGTTACTTATTCGGGAGTGTGGTGATGGATCTCATTTCGAACCGAAGCGAAGAATTTGCGAAAAAGTTTTTGGCACCTACTTTTCCTTTGCAAAGACCTTCAAGAGATCGACCTGAATGTGATTCAAACAGTAGGCATCTGCAAACATTTTACCTAACAAAAACGCGTCGTATCATGCTGCAATAGTTCTGAAAGTTCAGCCAACGGTGTAATTTGTGAACAGTCGCAAAACCCTGTATGCTACGCACTCTCCTCTCTTCTTAGGAACGTGATGCAATGTGTACGCTCTACTCGAGCGATTATTTCCTTGCCTTGTTTGTGTGAGGTATTACCCAGTTTATTATATATCGGAGAAGAAAAACCTTCAAAACAATGACGCGAGGACATATTAAGAATCCTGCCAGATAAATAAAACCTCCCAGTGAGAATACATAGTGAGTCGACTCTTCAAACACTGGCAATCGTCGTACGTTTGTTTCATAATAGTTTCCTCGTGGGAACCTTGCGAGAGAGGCGGGAAGCAGGGGGCCAGTGAAAAGGTACGTGAAACAAACACCAGCTTACACACTCTTTTACTTTAACAGCACTATGAAATATCAGAGACGGAATGCTAATTCAAGATGGAGGCAACTATTTTTAACAGTGGATGTCGGCAAAGAATGGTATGCTAAGCTAATAGACGCGCGCAAAGGAGGGAGTGCAGGGAAAACGAAAACGATAGGACACCACAGCAATGCCTAGCTGCTTTTGTTCACTAACGTATGACCCTCATTTTAGTTGACATCATCATCTTTGCTGCCGTTTTAAAAAACTAGCGCCTTCGTTATAACCACGAGAGATATACAAGGAGAAGAAAATATAGCCTAATGGAGATCGGTTACTATGCCATAAAATTCTTTTGCAGAGTAGCTCTAGTAACTATTTACATACTGTAATATATTCAGAGAACAAATGTTGGCTAAATCTACCAATGTCAAAAACGTATTTTAGGCGAAGAGAATAGCGTAGGTGGCACGAAATAACTTCTTGATAACTTGGTGAATATATTCGCCTGATCAATTAAGTTCTAACAAAGGATCGGAGCTGGTGTCTTAATGGATACATACATCACCTACGTTGCACATCAACACAGTATACGCATGCAGATAGCATGGCACTGGAAAACTTTAACCGAAACAAGCTTCTTGTTGATACAATACGCGAAACAGACAATTCGCCTTAGAAGAATCGACATCGTGGTAGTCTAAAACATACAAGCTCTCAACAAGTTAACTGAAAGCGGCTGGTATGTCTTGCTTTAAAAAGCGATCAGAAATAGCAGTTGGCGGCGAAGGCTAGAAGATGAAGGAGCAGGAGGTCTGACTGATACAGGGAACCGCAATTACACGTGTGATACAGAATTTTGTTTGTTTTGGAAGTATGGAGTATGCAATTAGAGAACTGTAAATCGGCCACTGAAAGAGATTCTACGTCCCTTGGCTGAAGTACTGCAATAACAAATACTGCCCAGTTCCACTAGGTCCTAACACATTCAATAAGATGATGCAAAGAATGAATAAAGTTACCGGACTATATATATGAAGACTAAGAGTAAATCGATCAGATAATAACAGATGGAAAATAAGTATGAGAACACACAAAAATCTCCGTCGAAGTTTGACCACCAAAACAAGATTATCATCTTTGAAATATTTTGGCCAAAGTACTGACATAACTGCGCAATGGCGTGGAGATGTCACGAAAGACTTTGAAAATCAAAAGAAATTTTCTTAAAACGTTAAAGAGATGGTGAGGAGTTCATTGAGCCTAGACATAAAATATTATCCTTGCTTTTGTGGCAGTGGTTTGGACACTGAATTTTAACGAGGCAAGCAACACTCAAGCATTTTAAATGTGCACTGTAGATATGAAAGAAAGACACCCCGTGGAGACAGAAAAAAAACGAGGTGGAGAAGACTACACGCTCACTCCGGTTCAGTGGCTGATGGTAGTACGTGAATCAACAGAAGTCGCAAGACGGTGTACGACTTAGGACCGATGTTCACTTGTTTCAAGTAGTAACCAATCTTACCTCTGCATACAATGCAGTGTATATTGGCATGGTTGTCGCAGGTTTGTGTAGTATTCGTTGTGATGAGTTTTATTTAGTGTGTCGTTAACTCCACGTGTCACGTCCGCTTTCATATACAAAGGCAGACCACAGTGCAATATTCAGTGCTGTCTGCTAATGCAGTCGGGGTAGGTTGGCAGCGATGGAAAATGACTCTGAGCACTATAAGACTTAACATCTGAGGCCATCAGTCCCCTAGAACGTAGAACTACTTAAACCTAACTAACCTAAGGACATCACACACGTCTATGCCCGAGGCAGGATTCGTACCTGCGACCGTTGCAGTCGCGCGGTTCCGGACTGAAGTGCCTAGAACCGCTCGGCCACCGCGGCCGGCGCTGGCAGCGATGGAATGAGTCTTGGCGAGTGCCTTCGATTTGTATCTTTTCAGCTAACCCCCCCCCCCCCCCCCCCCGAATCAACAGCCCAGCAGAGTATCTCGCAGGAATGCGCGAATTGTAGGCGAAGGAGACGCAGCTCAGACACACACAGCGCTGCGGAGGCTTTTTGCTTGTTTGGCAGGCAGATGAGCAATGAGAAAACGTCGAAGAAATATGCAAACTCTTAATGGAGAGCTAAAGAGTGGTTGTACCCGCCAAAAATGGATTCTTCACCTTGGCAAACTTGTCAGATCATATAATGACGATGATCCTTAACTTGCGTTAAGGGAGTCTTCCTTTCCCGAACTTGCATCACCGAAATCCTGGATATTGATACTGCTATTATCTAAGTGTGTCATTTAGAGTACTGTGATGGAAATACGCCCCATGTGTATCGTAGAAAGGCTCGTAACAGTCACTTAATCGGTGTATTGGCCCAGGGTTTTCATTCGTGAGTCGGTAGGTTTCACTTAACGGGTCCCGCGGGATAGCAAATGAAGCATCGTGCCGGTTGCAGGTAATTAACTGCTTGCTAATGACACAGGTGTGGGGAGTTACCTGCGCTACGCGCTTACGGATCGAAAAGCCTCGCCGACACAGAAACCACATTCGCTTTCGGGTCTCCGTTTGACACGAAAGCTCTCTTAAATACCGTGCTTTCAAAACGAAAAAGTGCTTATTACGAGGTGCTAGTGTACGACCACACCTGAGACAGGCGCCAAAAGGCATCTTCTTACGGCAACTACCGCAATTTATTCGTCGTAGCCGCGCAGAGTGGCCGAGCGGTTTGAGGCGGCATGTCGCGGACTGCGTGGCCCCTCCCGCGGGAGGTTCGAGTCCTCCCTCGGGCATGAGTGTGTGTGTTGTTCTTAGTATAAGTTAGTTAGATTAAGCAGTCTGTAAGTCTAGGGACCGATGACGTCAGCAGTTTGGTCCGTTAGAAATTCATACACATTTATTCGTCGTAAATTGGATACAACCTTTCGTGTTTAGTGGTCAGATTGTCCTGTTACAAACCTACTGCTACTTCAATTAGATTTTATGGTGGTCCGCACTAGTTGCACCGACGTACCGGTCTTTGTTCCCGTTGGAGATTAATAGCTGAATTAGACACATCGACGAATCTTTTGTATCATCAAGCTACGTCGTGCAGATGTGAGCTATTTTGACTATTCCTATAGCGATCGGAGTGTCACCTATGACGTTTGAAAACGTATACACGGTTGCCATAGGCGCTACCTAGTATGAGTAGAACGCTGCACTCGAATGGAATGCAGCATCTCTAACGTCGATCAATTGTAGAATTTTGGAAAACGCATAATGTTCGAGTATAATGACTTTTCTGGATACTAGAAATCTACTCTGTAGGAATCAGCATGGGTTTCGAAAAAGACGATCGTGTGAAACCCAGATCGCGCTATTCGTCCACGAGACTCAGAGGGCCATAGACACGGGCTACCAGGTAGATGCCGTGTTTCTTCCGCAAGGCGTTTGATACAGTTCCCTACAGTCCTTTAATGAACAAAGTAAGAGCATATGGACTATCAGACCAGTTGTGTGATTGGATTGAAGAGTTCCCAGATAACAGAACGCAGCATGTCATTCTCAATGGAGAGAAGCCTTCCGAAGTAAGAGTGATTTCAGGTGTGCCGCAGGGGAGTGTCGTAGGACCGTTGCTATTCACAATATATATAAATGACCTTGTGGATAACATCGAAGTCCACTGAAGGTTTTTGTGGATGATGCTGTACTGTATCGAGAGGTAGTAACAATGGAAAATTGTACTGAAATGCAGGAGGATTTGCAACGAATTGATGCATGGTGCAAGGAATGGCAGTTGAATCTCAAGAAAGATCCGTTATCATTTAGCTACAATACAGCAGGTCAGCAACTGGAAGCAGTTAATTCGATAAATTACCTGGGAGTAGGCATTAGGAGTGATTTAAAATGGAATGACCTTATAAAATTAATCGTTGGTAAAGCAGATGCCAGACTGAGATTCATTGGAAGCATCCTAACAAAATGAAATCCGAAATCAAAGGGAGTAGGTTACAGTACACTTGTTCGCCCACTGCTTGAATACTGCTCACCAGTGTGGGATCCGTACCAGGTAGGGTTGAGAGAAGAGATAGAGAAGATCCAACGGAGAGCAGCGCGCTTCGTTACAGGATCATTTAGTAATCGTGAAAATGTTACGGAGATGATAGATAAACTCTAATGGAAGACTATGCATGAGAGACGCTCAGTAGCTCGGTACGGGCTTTCGTTGAAGTTTCGAGGACACAACTTCACCGAGGAGTCAAGCAGTATATTGCTCCTTCCTACGTATATCTCGCGAAGAGACCATGAGGATAAAATCAGAGAGATTAGAGCCCACACAGAGGCATACCGACAATCTTTCTTTCCACAAACAATACGAGACTGGAATAGAAGGGAGAACCGATAGAGGTGCTCAAGGTACCCTCCGCCACACACCATCCGGTGGCTTGCGGAGTATGAATGTAGATGTAGCATTTCAGCTGAAAGTAAAGCACCAATATGGACGCATTACGGACGTCTGTGGAATAGTAGTGTGAACTTGCCATGAAGGACAATCGCGACCGATGTCTGGATCCGCCATCATCACGTAACATGTAGAAGTCTTGTCATCAGGGGAGTCGCTCGATGTGTGCGATGTGGAGATGTGGCGATGTGTGTGATGTGGTGCAGGCTTGGAATCAGTTCTAATTGACAGGCAGAGAACTGAATTCGGCATGTGAAGAGGCTACAGGACGACATATATCGATCGAACTATTAGTCGACGACCATGGTGAGCACTACGTCATACACAACAGCACCACGCGCTCCATTACATATGAGAAAGAAATGGTTCAAATGGCTCTGAGCACTATGGGACTTAACATCTGAGGTCATCAGCCCCCTATAACTTAGAACTACTTAAACCTAACTAACCTAAGGACATCACACACATCCATGCCCAAGGCAGGATTCGAACCTGCGACCGTAGCAGTCGCTCGGTTCCAGACTGAAGCGCCTAGAACCGCTCGGCCACCGCGGCCGGCTGTTAATCCTAGACAACGTGCATGGAGGCAACCGGGTAATACTGAACTCCTCCAACACTATGCCCCTCATGTACATTGGTGGTGGTGTGATATTCTGGGGTGGCATTCGACTGGGCCACCGTACACCTCTCATAGTTGTTCAGGACAGTGTCACTGATCTACGGTGCAGGGACGAGATTCTGCAACGAATAATGGAGCTGTATCACCAACATTTTAGTCGCAGTTTCATCCTGACTTACGACAACTCGCGTGCAACCCATAGTGACGTTCCATCAGCATGCTAGAGTGGCCTGCCTGTTTCCTGGACATAAACCCAATCCAACATGTGTAAAACCGATTGAACAGAGTTGTTTTTGGACATCCGTAACGACCTCGAGCTCTGCGTGACTTACGCAAAATCGCCGATGAAGAGTGGGACAAATTGATCTCATCGACGGTAGGCCACGACGCATTCAAGTTTGTATCTGAGCAAGAGGACTTTCCACTTCGCGCTGACGTTGCTCAGAAGTGCTGTGAAAAAATCCTCGTGGGAAACACATTTTTATGTGATCTGGGCACATTGCTAATAAATATAGAGGATGAACATTAATAAAACCGACAAACTGCGGGGACTGATTCCTCACTGGAAATAAAGGAGAAAAGGCCTGTGAACATGGGTTCGAAAATGTATCGTTGCCACGGTAGACGGCGCTGACGAATGAAAGTTCCTCTGACCATGCGCCATGTGTTCCTTGTTTGTTGCAGGCTGTGTGATTGACGCAGCGTACTGTAAACAGCAGAATGGTCTGGTATTCATGTCGGTAATAAGACGGAATGGTATTTGCTTACGGCCAAGCACATGGAAACGGTCGAGAGGCAGCACGGCTATACCAAAACAAATACTCTCACAGACGGCAACCACATCACACAATATTTTAGCCATTTTTTTGGCGTTTGTGTGATCATGGGTCCTTTCAGACAGACTAACGTGCAGGGAGGCGAGGCAGATTGTGTGTACGTCAGATCTGGAGGATCAGGTTCTGTCTCTTGACCATCTGCTTCGCCGTATACAAATACTATCTCGGCTTTTCGCGACATGAATAACGAACCATTCTGCTGCTTACAGTACGCTGCGTCAATCACACAGCCTGCAACACACAAGGAAAACACGACGAATGGTCAAAGGAACTGTCATTCGTCGGCGTCATATACGGCGGCAACTATGCATTTCCTGACGCATGTTCATAGGACCTTTTTTCCTCCATTTTCAGTCAGGAATTCGTTCCTGGAGTTTGTCCGTTTTATTAACGTTCACTGTGTATTCGCATGCCTCAGAGGTAATCTTGGTTTTGTCTGCCATGAATTTCGAAATAAAGGGACGATGCAAAACTTCTGTTGATGCGTGTATATAGCAAGAGCTACACATTATGGTCGTTGTTATTGTCAACAGGAATAGATGGTACACGTACAAGAAGCAAAATACTGGGGCGCTCTGCTTAATACGTCTGTTGATTCAATTGCTGCCAAACTGCACAACACGGCGCTGCCTGAACGCCCCATAATGGTGTCACCAGATAGCGGCCTCACACACTGGCCGACCAAGCTGATTTAGCATTGATGAGGTTTCTGTATATCACGTTCAGCTAAAGCTGTGCGGCTGCGATACCCGTCTCAGGTGGGCTTTTTTCCACCAGAACGTTGAAGTCCACAGAAAAAATATAACATTCAAAGAGACGCGCACCTTCCAGTCTTTAAATTAGTCTACATTTCTACTAATATCATAAAGCATATCTACAATTTAACCACGTACGTTTGCTCAAGCTACACTCCTCCCTCTTCCCTGTTCAGTTCGTGAATGAAGCGTGGGAAGACTGGTTGTCTGCAAACCTCCGTAGTAACTTTGTCACTTTTCTCGCTATGATCACATCGCGAGATTTATGTGGGAGGAAGTAACACGATGACCGGTTCTTTCCGGAATGTACTCTCCCGGAATTTAAATTGTAACCCTGTACTGCCGGCCATTGTGGCCGAGCGGTTCTAGGTGCTTCAGTCCGGAACCGCGCTGCTGCTACGGTCGCACGTTCGAATCCTGTGTGATGTCCTTAGGTTAGTTTGGTTTAAGTAGTTCTAAGTTCTAGGGGACTGATGACTTCAGATGTTAAAGTCCCATATTGCTCAGAGCCATTTGAACCATTTTTCAACAATAACTAGCACAAAATACCTAAGAGTATCCATCCGACACAGGCGTGCAGGGGAATGATCACATAGAACTAATTGAAACAGAAGCATACGCCAGGATGAGATTCATCTACAGGAAACGCAATACAACCACGAAAAAAATGGCTTCAATAGATTCTTGAGTATCGGATGAAACATTTTGAAACATCCTGTGTGTTCACTACCCATTTTTCCGTTGAATCTCATGTGCCCTTTCCTAGACTATGTTTGTATGGCCATTCCACACTGAATTACTACGGAATTAATAACTGATACCGAGCGAGCTGATGCAATGGTTATCATATTGGGCTCGCATTCGGGAGAACGGCGGCTCAAATCCGCGTCCAGCCTTCCAGAGTTTTGTTTTCCATGATTTACCGAAATCGATTAAGGCAAATGCCGCGATGATTCCTTACAGTAGGGCACGGCCGATTTCCTCCCCTCTTCTTATCCAATCAGAGCTTGTGCTCTGTCTCCAAAAAATTCAATGTCGACGAAAAGTAAAATACTAATCGTCCTTCCTTCTAGTAAATGGTCACCCATCACGCAATCTAGCAGTAATCGGTTTTATGCCTGTGTGTGTGTTCAAGCTTTTGAAAAACGCTGACTTGGATTCAGTTCTTGCAATTTTGAAGCTATCAGTGATAAAATAAAGGAAGCGAAACGTTATTTACAACTCGTACATAAACGAGACTGTAACTGCAGCCGATCCCCGATCTTATTCTATCTGTACACTAAGCGAACAGTTAAGGAAACAAAGAAGAAATTTAGAGAGGGAATGACACTTGAGGAAGAAGAAATAAAACCTTTGCGGCTTGCCGATGGCGTTGCAATTCTGTCAGAGAGACTTTGGAAGAGCAGTTGAACGGAATAGATAGTGTCTTGAAATGGGGTTATACTATGAATGTCAACAGAAATATAACAAAGGTATTGGAATGCAGTCGAATTAAATCATGCCATGCTGAGGGAATTAGATTAGGAAATCAGACATTGAAAGTAGTAGACGTGTTTTGCAATTTGAGGATACAAAATGCAGACTGGCTATAGCACGAAAAACATTTCTGAAAAAGGTGAAAATTTTTACATCCTACACAAATTAAAATATTGGGAGGGCTTTCTGGGTGTAGACTTGTACAGAAGAGAAATGTGGACAATAAACAATTAAACCAAGAAGAGATTTGAAGCTGCGGTAGAACTAAAGTCACGATTGCTTTGTTCACGGTGTTAAGTCTAACCTCCACGAGCAAATTCAAGACAGAAAAATTTCAGTTCCTGCGCTAAAAGCAAACTGTTATTTCTCGTTGTTACTGGTTACCTGAAACTATCCTCGCACTGGCTACGTGGGGTGAACAGTTCTGGTTGGCACTTGGTTGCAGATTGTAGGAGATACACTGCATTATGTAGTTATATTTATGATTCTAGCGACCCAGTCGCAACGACAAATTGAAACGTTCAAAACTTTGGCTCCACACAATGTCGTGCGAAACTTACTCAACATAAGCGGACCTCTGTGATCATAATAACTATGTAAATGAAGCTGCGGGGGAAGGATCCAGTAGCGTGTATTTCTTCTTTTGTGTGTGTGTGTGTGTGTGTTATGAAATACAAAATAAAAGTGTCAAATCCAGGATTCAGGATACAAATATACCAAAAAAGAAAGCAGGACAGGAAATTGGAAGTGAACCTGACTGACTGTTACTGCAGTTTGGTAACCGCGAGTGGTTCGGGCGAGACGTTGAGCGTTCTGATTAGAGGGAAACAGCTACACAGCGTGAAGTGTTAAGTATCAAGTAGGCCTAATTTCAGTCGGACTATCGAGTGGAGAGGTAAGAATTGTAGAGACCAAGTAAGGAGGTTTAAATGGATGTGGATTGCAGAAGTTGTTCGAAGAGGCTTGCCCAAGATCGCGTAGCCTGGAGACCTCTTCTAACCAGTCCCCGGACTAAAGTCGAGTTATAAAACTACAGTACACTACCATAGACTAAAATAATTAAGTGTAGAATACGGTAGTTTTCCTAGTAGCTTTGGTCTGTTACTGTCGCACCAGAGTTATCTGTACATTATGTATGTTGCATACCTATCCGGCGTAACCTCGTAACGATCACCCTTCCTTTACGTATGCGATCAATGTCTTACAAGATTCCCTCACCAGCTGGAACCAGTGTACCGTATTGAAACTGAGTGCGAATGTGTAAAGGTCCACTCAACCTACGAAACGTTAATGTTCTACATAGTTACCCTTCTATCTGTTACTTAATAGTAAACAATATTTGTAGCAAAACTGAAATTGTCAATTCAGGTTTTATTAGAAAATTGTCACCAAATATTAAACGTCCAATACTCTTACACTGAAGCCCCAAAGAAAAAGGTATAGACATGTGTATTCAAGTAGAGAGATATGTAAACGGGCAGAATATGGCGCTGCGCTAGGCCGGCAACGCCTATATAATACAACAAGTGTCTGACGCAGTTGTTAGATCGGTTACTGCTGCTACAATGGCAGGTTATCCAGATTTAAGTGAGTATGAACGTGGTGTTAATAGTCGGCGCACGAGCGATGGGACACAACATATCCGAGGTATCGATGAAGTGGGGAGTTTTCCTGTACGACCATTTCATGAGTGTACCGTGAATATCAGGAATCCGGTAAAACATCAAATCTCCGGCATCGCTGCGGCCGGAAAAAGATCCCGCAAGAACGGTATCAACGATGGCTGAAGAGAATCGTTCGACGAGACAGAAGTGCAACCCTTACACAAATTACTGCAGATTTTAATGTTGGGTCATCAACAAGTGTCAGCACGTGAACCATTCCACGAAACATCATCGATATAGGCTTTCGGAGCCGAAGGCCCATTCGTGTACCGTTGATGACTGCACGACTCAAAGCTTTACGCCTCGCCTGGGCCCGTCAACGCCGACATTGGACTGTTGCCTGGTCAGACGAGTCTCGTTTCAAATAGTATCTAGCGGATGGACGTGTACGGGTGAGGAGACAACCTCATGAATCCATGGACCCTGCATGTCAGCAGGGAATATTCAAGTTGGTGAAGGCTCTGTAATGGTGTGGAGTGTATGCACTTTGAATGGTAAGGGACCCCTGATACGTCTTATATGGCTCTGACGGGTGGCACATGCGTAAGCATCCTGTTTGATCACCTGCATCGATTCATATCAATTGCGCATTCTGACGGACTTGGGAAATTCCAGTAGGCCAATGCGACACCACACACAGCTAGAATTGCTACAGAGTGGCTCCAGGAACACTATTCTCAGTTTAAACACTTCCACTGGCCACCAAACTCCCCAAACATAAACATTATTGAGCATATCTGGGATGCCTTGCAATTTTTCGTTCAAAAGGGATCTCAACCCCGTCGTACTCTTACGGATTTATGGACAGCCTTGTAGGATTCATGGTGTAAGTTCCCTCCAGCACTATTTCAGATATTAGTCGAGTCCATGCCATGTCATGTTGCGGCACTTCTGCGTGTTCGCGGGGGCCCTAATGATATTAGGCAGGCATACCAGTTTCTTTGGCTCTTCAGTGATATATATTGTACATCAAACAGCGCTTCAGTAATTTGTCGAACTTATATAAAGCATGTTTCTGTTATCCCATAAAAAACTTTCACATTCACCAATAACAGGAAAAAAAACGATTCTATTCTTCCGTAAACAACTTTTGCATCCAGCAACAATAACAAAGGCCTTTGACCATGATGAAGAACGTTCTATTGAACACACAATAACAACACGTATGTGTAAGTGTGTGTGTTTGAGTATGAAAACTGTACCTTATATCGAATGTAATTGCTTTGGTTACAAGAAGCACAGATGTTACGCGATCAACTGGATTTTATTACTTACAATAACGCTTTCTGTAAGACTATAAGTACACGAGGCACTAACACAGAATGTTGTACGACGGTTTTAACTACGTGCAAAAAAAAGAGTATTCATGGGCTGAAACTTCCTGGCAGATTAAAACTGTGCCAGACCGAAACTCGAAGTCTAACACGGAGTCGTGCTTGGGTAGCTCAGTTGGTAGAACACTTGCCCGCCAAAGGCAAAGGTCCCGAGTTCGAGTCTCGGTCCGGCACATAGTTTTAACCTGCCAGGAAGTCTGATATCAGCGCACACTCCGCTGCAGAGTGAAAATGTCATTCTGAAGTCATGGGCTCTCAGTTTCTCTTTTACACATTCATTTGTGTTTCTTTCCCTACCAATGCTATCAATACTAAGTAACCCAATCATTTGCTATTTGCCGGCCTTCTAGGCGCTTCGGTCTGAAACTGCGCGACCGCTACGGTCGCAGGTTCGAATCCTGCCTCGGGCATGGATATGTGTGATGTCCTTAGGTTAGTTAGGTTTAAGTAGTTCTAAGTTCTAGGGGACTGATGACCTCAGATGTTAAGTCCCACAGTGCTCAGAGCCATTTGAACCACTTGCTATTTACCTCACCGTTGTTTTGGTAGTGTGCTACACCTGACTGAAGACAAAAGCACTTGTGCAACACATTACAGTCCTTTTTGTCGAGGGAACGAAGATGAAGCAAACAATAATAAGCAATGGGGGCAAGCAACCGTGCGTCCAGAGCAAAGTCGCCTGCCGCCGAGATCGGCGCGTCAGCGGCCACCCATGTGTCTGTGTCCTTTTAAGAAGGCGGTCCGGGCGAGGCATTAGCCTAATTGATTCGTGGGAGGAGGAGGGAGGGGCGGCCGGTTGGCGCTGTCATTAGGACGGCGCGCGCGCTCTTTAAACCTTGGCGGGCCCACAACGCCGCCATTGTATGGTAAGGAGCCGTCGGTCGGTCACCAAGCCCAGCCGGTGCGGTATCGCCCGGGCCGCAAGAAAGCCGCCTGGCGAAGCGAAGGCGAAGCGCAGCACGCGCACTTCCTTTGCCGGCCGCCACTCCAGGTGCCATTACGGCCCGGCGATAACTGCGGCCACTTCCCCAAGTACTGCTCTCGTGCCACTAAGGCGCCGTCCACCTACAAAAGGCGACGGCTGCGTTTCAAGTATCTCTTCGGAACTGTCGCTTGGATGCCATCTAACGTGAGTACTACGAGGTGATAACGAAAATGAGTGGAAATTTGAATTTTGCGCGTAAATCATTAGAAGTACACTAAAATACCACTTTTGACGGTCACTTACAAAATTTTATCCGCTTGTCTTCTGAAGACACAAGAAGAGCTAAAACATACAATTTCAGATTACTGAGCAGGCTTTCGACCTAGATCATGCCGGGACAGATCTTGAATCTTAAAACTATTTTAAAAATTAAATTATTCAGGTCGAAACCAATAGTCTGCCATTTGTTGATTTAAAAAAAGCATACGATTCTATGGATAGACAATGTCTATGGAATATTATAGAAGAACGCGGACTAAACATCAAAACTCGAAAGCTGATCGAACAAATACTGTCAGAAACCAAATCAAAAATTAAATTCATTTCGGTAACATTCTTAGTTAAAACGGGAGTAATTCAAGGGACTCGCCACTATTATTCAACGTAGTTTTAGACAAAGTAATGAAAGAATGGGAAATTGGACTAAGAAAACAAACCTTTTGAAGTTGAGAGTATATAAAATGTAGACAGGCTATGGCAAGGGAAGCGTTTCAGAAGAAGAGAAATCAGTTAACATAGAGTGTAGATTTAAGTGGCAGGAAGTCTTTTCTGAAAGTATTTATATGGATAGTAGCCATGTATGGATGTGAAACATGGCCCATAAACGGTTTAGATAGGAAGAGAATAGAAGCTTCCGAAATGTGGTGCTACAGAAGAATGCTGAGGATTAGATGGGTAGATCACGTAACTAATGAGGAGGTACTGATCGGAACTGGGGAGAAGAGGAATTTGTGGCACAACTTTAGAAGAAGGGACCGGTTGATAGGACACGTTCTGAGGCATCAAGCGATCAGCAATTTAGTACTAAAGGGAAGCTTGGGGGAAGGGGGGGGGGGTAAAAATCGTAGAGGGAGACCACGAGATGAATACGCTAAGCAGGTTCAGAATGTAGGTGGCAGTAGTTATTCGGAGATAAAGAGGCTTGCACAGAATAGAGTAGCATGGAGAGTTGCATCAAACCAGCCTCTGCACTGAAGACCACAACAACAAATGGAACAGTAAAAATGGTAACAATAAAAGTAAAATAACATCTTCTTTATAAGACTGAACTGCATGGCTGTTATAAATGTCATTTTAGAGTACATCATTACAAAGCTACTAAAATATTAATTATATTGTCACTAGTGTCGTCATTTTTATGTCAACAATGCCAATTTAGAGTTTCAACTGGTGTAATTGACATTTGATGTACAGCAATCTTAACATAAGCTGTCGAAACTACTTGCAGCATAATAAAGACTTTAGCAGGTTTGTGGTGGTAGACACGACAACGTCTTAAAACTACAATGTTGTATAAGTGAACCTATCTACCCATATTACTTCTATGTCAGTATTTTAACGAGTGATTACGTATCCACATACAAGTGACGTTAAAACTGAAAAGTTACTGTATCTAGTCAACGTTGGACAACTAAACAGAATGAAAATGGTTCTTGTCGAAAGAAAGGTGGTTGCCTGTGCTGATTTAACGAAAATACGAAAAGTCTGAATCTTTGTGGCCAATCAAGCTTTGAATCCCGCTCGCATCAAAAACTGCGCACCTACTTCAGCCAAGAGAAGAGGACAATTCGTCAGTAACAATTCTGAGATGTGCAGTATAGATAATGAAAGACTGACACACAAAGACGTGCTAACTTTGAGACACATGTGGAACTTTCCTTCAGCCCTTCTCGGATCTTCTATGGACATACCATTCGCGACCGTAGCAATGATCCATACAATCTTTGTCGATGTGCGGTATGAATTACGTGACGTATTACTCCGTAAACACATTTGGAAACGTTTATTGATGAACCCGGATTAAAATCATATGCGCTGCTATGCTTATAAATTCTTTCTGAAGAAGTATCACCACATTCGTGCTAACACGCGAGGCAGGATTTAACATCTCACTACTTAGACGTTAACATTAATACTGTCAGAAACATTCCGGGATCCAACTAGTGGCCTGCATAACGCATAAAACTCAATGTTGACACACCGTCTCAGCTTGCTGCTACGTACTTAAGCGAATACTCTTGTCATCAAAACGCAACAGGAATACGCTTCAGAGTCAGTAGGTCAAGAGACAACACCACACTCGTATTTCCCCAGAAACGAGTGGATTTACTTCCTTCAGTTAAGCAACGGCAAGTTCGCTTCGTTCAGTGACCACTACATCCAGTTAGTAAACGCCTCCACCTTCTGATGTACGATGCCCCTTCCTATCGAGCACTTAACCACTTAGGCCGGCCGGAGTAACCGTGCGGTTTTAGGTGCTACAGTCTGGAGCCGAGCGACCGCTACGGTCGCAGGTTCGAATCCTGCCTCGGGCATGGATGTGTGTGATGTCCTTAGGTTACTTAGGTTTAATTAGTTCTAAGTTCTAGGCGACTGATGACCTCAGAAGTTAAGTCGCATAGTGCTCAGAACCATTTGAACCATTTTTGAACTTGACCACTTTCCAAAATGCAACAGTCGCCTAAAAAACTGGACAAAAGAGAAGACAGAATTCAACGCACGTCCAAGGGAACTCTCTCTTCTGATTCTTGTAGTCTTCCCGCATTTAGGAAAAAAGAAAAAAAAAACTTTATTGATTATGAAGGATTACCTCATGTAAACACTAATTCCGCCCTCCGAACCATCTGACCCAACATATCAAAAGTTTATTTGCAATAGATGCTGAGGGAAATCACTAGCCCTTGAGCCCATCCCTTACATCCTCCACGCTACCG
Organism: Schistocerca serialis cubense; assembly: GCF_023864345.2. NCBI lineage: Eukaryota > Metazoa > Arthropoda > Insecta > Orthoptera > Acrididae > Schistocerca > Schistocerca serialis. The sequence continues at coordinate 372,082,404 of NC_064643.1, read as the reverse complement.
ATTTAGGAAGATTATGAAAGGACCGCCCCACCGCCACGAGGTTGGAGAGATATCAGTTCAGGTATACGCAAGAGTCATTGGACAAGTAAATACATGGTAAGGAAAATATATAAGCGGAGAAAAGATGAATGAAGAATATGGGCCGCAAATGGGGAAGGACAGATTTTTATGGCACCGTCTGTGAACCAACACCTCGGAAACGGCCCGATGGAATACATCTGTCACGCTATCAGGTGCCAGATAGGCGGCCACAAACCACAGGGCCATAATTTGCCGTCATCGCGTGCCCTGTGTGTAGACTTCCGGTGCCACAGCACTTTCAGGAATCTACCATGGACTTGTCGAGTCCAAGAAACTAAGAATCACTGCGTTGTCGGATACCAGTGATGCACCAACACGCTATTAAGCGGGTGGCCATAATGTTCTGACTCATCAGTGTAGGTGTGGCCCGGAAATCATTTGTTAGGGATGGACTGAAAGGTTCACAACGAGAGAGGTGTGTAGAATGGTGCCCCGGTACACCTGCCTGGAACACGCGGGCAGACGGGAAATGTTTAGCATTTGGCGGTGCACGCGCGTCACGCAGCGACGCATTCATTAGCATCGGGAAACGCGGATCGGACGCCCGGGCATCTAGGCGCCGCCGCGCTATTTAATCAATGGAAATGCGATCCGGGAAACAGCGGGCCGGTCCATCCATCAGGCGGAGCTGCGGTCTGCGCACAGCCTCCGCTTTCCAGTTTCATTCAATTACAGCGTTCTCTGTCGCCGCTCGTACACCATCCACAGCGTCGCCAAAGTCGTGAGCGACGCCACCCCAATTTCCAGACCATATCACACACACACACACTCATCCAAACTCTGCTACTTAACCGAAGTGCGTCAATTTCCATAACAAAGCGAAAAACAAACAAAACAAGCATTAACACTAGGAGGACCAGCATTGGCGAACTACTTAGAAGGAACGCTACCGGTCACTTTGACCGGTTAAATTTTCTTCTTTGTTCTGTTTTACTTCTTAAGTTACTTCAGTACGGGGTCTTTATAGGTCAGTAGTGCATTACGCATATCGTACATATCTCGTACAAATCCGTTACGCTTAAAAATTTCTATAGAAAGTATATTTAATTAAATAGAAAAGGTCGAAGCAAAGAAGGCAAAATCAATTTAAACTAAACTTACAAATGCAAATAAACTTATAATTATACAATAACATTTTTATCTGTAACACTTGTACTCAGCCAAAGCCCCAAGCTTATATTTCGTACCAAAAACAACAATGGACACAAACTGCTGTAGCAATAATGAGAAAACAACATTTTCTCAAAAAAATGTGTGTGAAATCTTATGGGACTTAACTGCTAAGGTCATCAGTCCCTAAGCTTACACACTACTTAACCTAAATTATCCTAAGGACAAACACACACACCCATGCCCGAGGAAGGACTCGAACCTCCGCCGGAACCAGCCGCACAGCCCATGACTGCAGCGCCCGAGACCGCTCGGCTAATCCCGCGCGGCAACAACATTTTCTCTCTCTATATCTTTCCATCAAAGCCATCAGTTTTGTCAAAACACTTTGCAGCACATACGTACTGAACACTTCCAGTCATAAGAATTTCTTGCACTGCACGCAGATTTTTCGTTCTGTTCGAACTTATGCATCCTTCTATCTGTAAGGTCTTCCGTACCATTACCTTACGTATTTCAGTGGTAACAGTAAATGTATGGACAGGTCCTTTCCTTGACTGTACGTACACAGAGGAGAACTCTTCTGCTGATTTGATAAGAAACATTACCTGGCTAACTTTTTCTCCTACTGTCTCTCTGTAAAGGATCCAGTCGTTGATTCCAGCAAGGTCTAGGACGTTGAAAAACACGTGCATAGGCCATCTGCGGTAGCCAAACTCAGTGTACAGATGAGACATCGAGCTCAGAATATTAACTCCAAATTTAGTGGAATTGTAGAAGCTCACAGTTTCAGGGAGTTTCTTCGTGTTTGTTCAACCACTGCAACTGACTGGCGCTGTGCTCAATAGGAGGACATTTTTTTTTGTCTTCCCCTGATAGGAAGTAATTGTTGTCACCAGATTTGTATAAAATAGTATCATACAAAGATCTGGTACTAGACTCGGCTGATGGAGGAAATTCTCTTCGGGCTTTCCTCAGTGTACCCACCATGGTTGTGTTCTCCCGCTCCAGCTGCTGTGCAAGATGTTTGGCTGTGAAGAAATTGTCACGTGTTACATTTCTATATTTCGAAGTGCAAGGTTGCATGAGACGTGTAACGACATGCATTGCAACGGGTGTGTTGCACAACTAGCATTGTGTTGAACTGGTACTAGACGGACATGTGACCCTACACCGTTGAAGTAATCCATTGCAGCGAAGCGGCATATACATATTTTTTCTAGTCGATTGTACGGAATAAGAGCAGTAAAAATGGATCTTCAACGTGAGCATGCCACAGCGGCAGAAAGGAGCTACGGTGTTTTGACGTGCCAATGATTACATCGTGAATGACGTTGCCCAATTTGATGGTATGTGTACACAAGGAATGCTTTTGCTAGTTGTAGCCACGTCACAGTGCGTAAAAACACGGTTCATAAACAATTGCTCTAAGCAGTCTCCACGAAAATGCAGTATCTACCGTAATCACTTACATTTCATACTATATCAATTTGTACTTACAAGCATAGGCCACGACGCTGAGTTCACAGATTTACTTCAAACTTCGCACACCAGTAGTAGGCCATTAAAGCAACGTAATGTGCAAGTGGTAAGATGCACTACTCTGGAAATTCCGAAAAATTGCAAGAGAGGTTTTACGCGTATATTAATTATTAATTATGTGGCTTATGTATATGTGGCTGCGAGACTCGGCTCTTCGGTAGAGGATGTCAAACTAAACGCCTTTCAGGCGTCAATTTTCAACCTTATTTTATTGGGCAACCAGTTTCAGCGTTTTACTACGCCATCTTTAGGCCCCTGACCGACGTTTAGGAATAATCTACCTCACTTGTGATCAAAACAGGGGCCAGCAATACTAGATATCTGTTGCAGTGACCACTTTCAACTATCACCTGGCTGTGTGCGAAGATCGTAGGGTAGGCAATCGCAACGAGCACTTCAACATGATGAGCCGCCCTCACTTTGGACAGAGGGCTTGAAAACATCTGGATCATACAATCCCTTTTCCGTGGCCAGCACGTTCACGAGTTATTAAGCCACTTGATTTCTTCTTGTGGGGCCATGTGAAAAGTCTTGAGACGCCTCTCGAGGTTATGGAGCAGTGGTACCCATACTTTCTTACACTATTACCCCTGAGTGCATTCAGACATTAGCTAGAGCCGCCACCGTACATTATTGCCATCTTTAGCACCTCACTACACTGTATATACAGGGCTATTACAAATGATTGAAGCGATTTCATAAATTCACTGTAGCTCCATTCATTGACATATGGTCACGACACACTACAGATACGTAGAAAAACTCATAAAGTTATGTTCGGCTGAAGCCGCACTTCAGGTTTCTGCCGCCAGAGCGCTCGAGAGCGCAGTGAGACAAAATGGCGACAGGAGCCGAGAAAGCGTATGTCGTGCTTGAAATGCACTCACATCAGTCAGCCATAACAGTGCAACGACACTTCAGGACGAAGTTCAACAAAGATCCACCAACTGCTAACTCCATTCGGCGATGGTATGCGCAGTTTAAAGCTTCTGGATGCCTCTGTAAGGGGAAATCAACGGGGCGGCCTGCAGTGAGCGAAGAAACGGTTGAACGCGTGCGGGCAAGTTTCACGCGTAGCCCGCGGAAGTCGACGAATAAAGCAAGCAGGGAGCTAAACGTACCACAGCCGACGGTTTGGAAAATCTTACGGAAAAGGCTAAAGCAGAAGCCTTACCGTTTACAATTGCTACAAGTCCTGACACCCGATGACAAAGTCAAACGCTTTGAATTTTCGGCGCGGTTGCAACAGCTCATGGAAGAGAATGCGTTCAGTGCGAAACTTGCTTTCAGTGATGAAGCAAGATTTTTTCTTAATGGTGAAGTGAACAGACACAATGTGCGAATCTGGGCGGTAGAGAATCCTCACGCAATCGTGCAGAAAATTCGCAATTCACCAAAAGTTAATGTGTTTTGTGCAATCTCACGGTTTAAAGTTTACGGCCCCTTTTTCTTCTGCGAAAAAAACGTGACAGGACACGTGTATCTGGACATGCTGGAAAATTGGCTCATGCCACAACTGGAGACCGACAGCGCCGACTTCATCTTTCAAGAGGGTGGTGCTCCACCGCACTTCCATCATGTTGTTTGGCATTTCTTAAACAGGAGATTGGAAAACCGACGGATCGGTCGTGGTGGAGATCATGATCAGCAATTCATGTCATGGCCTCCACGCTCTCCTGACTTAACCCCATGCGATTTCTTTCTGTGGGGTTATGTGAAAGATTCAGTGTTGAAACCTCCTCTACCAAGAAACGTGCCAGAACTGCGAGCTCGCATCAACGATGCTTTCGAACTCATTGATGGGGACATGCTGCGCCGAGTGTGGGAGGAACTTGATTATCGGCTTGATGTCTGCCGAATCACTAAAGGGGCACATATCGAACATTTGTGAATGCCTAAAAAAACTTTTTGAGTTTTTGTATGTGTGTGCAAAGCATTGTGAAAATATCTCAAATAATAAAGTTATTGTAGACCTATGAAATCGCTTCAACCATTTGTAATAACCCTGTATATATAGTGCGTGCACGCTCGCGCGCTCTTGTGTGTGTGTGTGTGTGTGTGTGTGTGTGTGTGTGTGTGTTTAAGAATGAATGACGACGGATTTCGTGGTGCACCGCCAAGTGCCACCCACAACTCCTCGGAATAGAAAGCTAACTATCCATAGTGACGTTACAAAACATGCTTCCCCTGCATTGCTCCTCTCCATTGCCGCACTTGCTTGACCTGCACACTGAAGCCCCATTTAAAATCAAACAAGTTCAAATATGTGCACTATACGTACTGTTCGTAAATCAGTTCACTGCTGCACTTCTTACTTCTGAACTGGCAGAAATTGGACGACTTCAGGCTGGTAATGCTTTGTACATAACTACTCTAATAATATAATAGTAAAACCGTGTACAGCATTCTAGTAACTCTCATGTAGTTACTGCTGTGTCGTGCTGTCAATTAATTCATTTAACTGTTTTGAATCGAGTAATGAAGAAATTTCCGAATTTCTGGGCTACTGCAGGTACTACCTACACTTGGAGAAGACATTTTCTTGAGGTATTTCGCATTTGTTATGTATGTGTGTCACTTTTATCATCAGCAATGTGCGGGACAAAGCACAACATATGTGTGTAGTGGGTGGACTATGTGCGGAACCTCCACAGCATTAATGCTACTAAGCGAGAAAAAATAATTATTGATAACTTATATAATCAATAATAGTCTTACAAAACTGTGATAATGGTAATGATCTTACGAAAATTATTTAACTTCGTGACTGAAACAGAATCGAATCGTTTAGTTTTTACCCCGCAGAAAATTTCCTACCAGGGGTAATAACCTTCAGTTTGGTAACCATTGCTATACAGAATCTGTTGACGGAATTCTCGCTGCCTTGGACACTGCTCAAACGACAACGGGAACGTCAGAACGGGTACGACAGAACTTTGTGCGACTTTGCCATGCCTGCACAAACGCTGGGGACGCAATTTTGAACACTGCTGTAATTGTAGCAGCTTGTGAAACTTGTGCGGATAAATGGAACTCATTACGTTTATTACTGTCCGGTAGACTTTGTATACTCAGTCTGACACCGAGTAACGTGTGCCGTTACTAGTCCATCAACAGGAGAGTTACCTGAGGGTATTGGGGAGTATTCAGCGGGAATTCTGTACGTCTTGACCAGGGTTCGGAAGTACGGGCCATTAGAGCGCTGTGTGAGGCTAAGGTGGATTTCAACTCAGTCCTTTCCAGACCACGGCCCCTTACCTCAAACTGGAATATTTACCGTTCTCTAACATCCCTGAAAGTTTGTAAACTCATCACGGAATCAACCTGTATAAGGGAAGACCGTTCCCTGTAGCAGCAGTTATTGCCGTGGCGTTGTTGTTGCTATAATCTCATTTTCTCGTTTTGATGGGATTTATAGTGGTTGATGAAGTACCACTTCAGGTATCATCTTACAAAACGATAACGATTTAAAAAAGTCATATTTTCTATGGGTAGCTACTGAATAAGACAGTAGTAGTACTTTTCGACTTGAAAACCACATCACACAAAACTGAAGGAGAGACACCATAAACTTCTCTATAATTCTGGAATCGAATCAGTGTTACACCTTTCATTGTCAGTACAGTTACTGCATCAAACCAGTCTCAGGACTGAAGACCACAACAACAACAACAACACCACCAGACGTAACTATTTAATAATAAGACTAACACATTTGAGGGTTAGTCTTCCCCCCAGAAGCCCAGGTAGATTTCTACTCTTTATTTTCTAGAAGTTCTACCCTACATTTCTCACTCATGCATACTTTCTTACTGCTTTCTTCAGAGACTCTGTACGAGTCTCTAGAAACAAACATTTACCCTCCAAGTGTATATCTTTGTACCACGGACTCGACGCAAGAAGCTACTCTCTATATATGTGTGTTTCCTGAGTTATCATACGTTTGTTATCTAAGGGAACAATAATATTTTCCATTAACTGCCCTTAGCAACGCAAACCGGGCCCCCAGATAAGAAAAACACACATATGGTTCTAGTCACAAGCGAGAACGTCCTTCCCACTTTAGACACTAAACCTACCGGAGAAAAAGACCAATTCACTTCTCAAAAGAACTGCAGTCATTGTGTAATCATCACCCCATGAATAGCAATCCCAACTACGTACACATATGTCTTTTGTTCATAGTGATTTAGCATCTGTTTTTGTCGACACATTCCCCTTACCACTTGTTCGAACAGGATATCAAACATTAGTTTCCTTCAGATGTTTACAGTCAACCTAATCATGCGTTTATTCGCTTGATGTCCGCGAAGTACAGTGATGAGTATAATTTTAGAACATCTAAACAGATGTGACCACTCAGCACCCCCGACGCCCTACACGATATTGTTCTTACGACAAAATTAAATTCAGTACACAACTTGGCTATCACGAAATGGAGTTGAGTTTTCTTATCACCATGTAGGTGCGTGCTTTCCTCAAGGCTTTTCCATACAGGTACTGTTTCATCAACACCCTAAATCCACTCTTCTCTGTTTTGGCACCGAAAAACATGCAGAATTTCAGTGGGTAGCCGCGTGTTTCCAGCCAAAATTATGATCCCATTATTGCACAAATTATTTTGAAGAGTAACATCATTCGTTTCTCTAGGTGCTGCGAGGTGTGGTCTTAAGTGTACTCACTGTCTGGACTACAATCAGACATCGTAAAGACATAATCATCATTTTGATTCGAAAACCGAGAGCATAATACCGAAAGTGTGTGTGAGAAATGCGTCCGATATCATAGACAATACAACAACATTACCTTGTTTTAAGATTCACTAACTTGCTTGCGAGCAACATTCATTCTCTGACAAATAGAGTCATTACGAAGCAGTGTAGGGTCGGCAAACCGCTTTCCAGGCCACTGTCGGTTTTCCAGAACTGGGAGCCGCTACTTATTAATGTAGCTCCCCAGGCTTTGGAAACGGAAACATCCGTCAAGTATCTGGGTGTGACTATTCGAAGTGATCACAAATGGAATGATCAGATTACACAAGTAACGGGTAAGGCAAACTCTAGACTGCGGTTTATTGGTAGAATCCTAAAGCGATGCAGTCCTTCAACAAAGGAAATAGCTTACAATACGTTAGTTTCGAGTATTGTTCGTCTGTATGGGACCCTTACCAGTTGGGTCTGATTCAAGAGATTGAGAAGGTCCAAAGAAGAGCGGCAAGATTCGTGACTAGTAAACTTAGCTATCGCAAGAGCGTTACAAATCTCATAGAAAGTTTGAAGTGGGACACACTTGCAGATAGAAGACGCGCTAAACGGAAGGGGCTGCTCACTAAATTTCCGGCCGGCCGGAGTGGCCGTGCGGTTCTAGGCGCTACAGTCTGGAGCCGAGCGACCGCTACGCTCGCAGGTTCGAATCCTGCCTCGGGCATGGATGTGTGTGATGTCCTTAGGTTAGTTAGGTTTAATTAGTTCTAAGGTCTAGGCGACTGATGACCTCAGAAGTTTAGTCGCCTAGTGCTCAGAGGCATTTTGAACCACTAAATTCCGGAATCCGATCTTCACCGAGGATATAGAGCATGTATTACTACCTCAAACTTTCAAATCGCGCAATGATCACCATCCAAAGATAATGGAAATTAGAGCTCGTACTGAGGCGTTCAGACAGTCGTTTTTCCCTCGCGCGATCCGCGAGTGGAACAGAGGGGATAAATATGACTTTGGCGCAAATTGTGCCCTCCGCCGTACACCGCTTGGTGGCTAGCGGAGTATATATGTAGATGTAGATGAGTTGGTCTCAGGAGGCTGATTGGACCTAGTTTCACCATGGAGAAAATCCCTGGCTGTACTGGGAATTGAAACAGCTGGCAGTCAGATGCGCTGACCAACTCAGCAGCGAAGGCGGAGACTGAAAAACAACAACACAAGTTATAACTTATTTTGTGATTGTATACTGTTCATTTAATTAATGAATAGCTGTACGCGACACGTGTTGCTGTGGCTTGGCCCGGTTAAATGCAAAGAAAGAAAAGACAAAGAAAGTCCTAACCTCCTCCTTCCTCCTGGCTCTGTCCATCTCCTCTCCCTCTCTTAAGTACACCTTCTTCTTCCCCCTCTCCAAATCCCCCCCCCCCCGTCCATCTCCTATTTTCCGCTTCTATGTCAGTCTCGTCCCGGTACTCTGTAGGTAGCCTCCCCCCCCCCCCCCCCATCTGACCTTGAGCCTTGTGTATCGTTACTGAAAATTGAGATTCTGTAGTCTGAATGTTTAAGAGAGTACCATTTAAACTGCGAAGTAAATTGGCCAAGAACGTTTCGAGACTTTCGCTAACAACTTTCACAACCTATCTACTTAAAGCACAGTATTTGTCTGTCACTTTGTTTCTGTGTAATTCATACAAACATACAGTTTTATTACGATCTGATGAAATTTTGTACAGGTTTCTTCTTCAAGAGAAGAGGAAGAGCACTGTCTACATAAGATTTTGTAATCTGACTTGAAACACACATACACTGCGGCGCCAAAGAAACTGGTATAGGCATGCCTATTCAAATACAGATACATGTGAAGAGGCAGAAAAGACAACAAGTGTCTGGCGCAGTAGTTATATCGGTTACTCCTATTACAATGGCAGGTAGGCCTAATCAAGATTTAAGGGAGTTTGAACGCGGTGTTATAGTCGGCGCACGAGCGATGGGACACAGCATCTCCGAGGTAGCGATGATGTGGAGGTTTTCCTGTACGACCATTTCGCGAGTGTAACGTGAATATCAGGAATCGGGCAAAACATCAAATCTCCTACACCGTTGCGGCCGGAAAAAGATCCTGCAAGAACGAGGCCAACGACGACTGAAGAGAATCGTTCAACGTGACAGAACTGCAACCTCTCCACAAACTGCTGGAGATATCAATGACGGGCCATCAACAACTGTCAGCATGCGAACGATTCAACGAAATATCATCGATACGGGCTTTCGGAGCCGAAGGCCCAATCTTGTATCCTTGATGACTGCACGACACAAAGTTTTACGCCTCGCCTGGGCCCGTCAACACAGACATTGGACCGTTGATGTCTGGAAACATGTTGCCTGGTCGGACGAGTCTCGTTTCAAATTGTATCGAGCGGATGGACGTGTACGGGTATGGAGACAACCTCATTAATCCATGGACCGTGGGTGTCAGCAGGGAATGTTCAACCGGGTGGAGGCTCTGTAATGGTCTGGGGCGTGTGCAATAGGAGTGATATGGTACCCCTGATACGTCTAGAAACGACTCTGACAGGTGCTGCGTACGTAAGCGTTCTGTCTGATCACCTGCACTCATTCATGCACTTTGTGCATTCCGATGGACTTGGGCAATTCCAGTAGGGCATCGCGACACCACACATATCCACAATTGCTACAGAGTGGTTCCATGAACAGTCTTCAGAGTTTAATCACTTCTGCTGGCCACCAAACTCCTCAGACGTGAACATTATTGAGGAACCTTGCAACGTGCTGTTCAAGAGATCTACATCCCCTCATTCTCTTAGGGATTTATGGAAAGCCCTACAAGATTCATGGTGTCAATTCCCTCCAGCACTACTTCAGACATTAGTCGAGTACATGCCACGTCATATTGCGGCACTTCTGCGAGGTTGCGGGGGCCCAACAGGATATTGGGCAGGTGTACCAGTTTCTTTGGTTTTTCAGTGTAAACATAATACATAAAGGGGAAAGGTTGTTTCCAGAAATCTCTAACAGTTCTTGACTGATTTACTTCAAATTTTTTTCATTCAGGTGAAACAAAGAAGAAAATTAATGAGAAATTAAATGCCTAATAAACGGAGTATATCTTGGTAACTGTAATTCCTATCGCGAGAATAGATTACAGCGACAATACCCGTATTGGAGATAGTACCATCAGACGTCGCTAGATCGCGGGACGAGCGACAGCTCGAGAATTTGGCACATCCATGGTTGCGAACTCTTCGTTATTGATTTGTTGCCGTTGTTACATATGACTTACATCGTAGAAGATACTTTATAACGTGTTTCACAGTCATTTATTATTAAAATCCACAGCGACAAACAAACGCTGAGGTTAGTTGTGGATATAGCATCACTAGACCGCGAGTAAATCAAAAGATCGAACAGGACCAGGTATTTCCCCTACTGTGAGGTAAGCTGTTCGAATAGTTAAGAGTTGTGCTCAAACATAGCCCTACTTGAAACCATAGGAGAGGAAGTCTCCAAAAGCACAATAAGATACTTATCGCAAAATGTAACAATACGTGGCGCAACTTACCACCTTTTATTAAAGGGAAAACGTCACGTTTGCGAAAATTTGCTTGCAGAAATGAATTAAAAATTCCCTTCGACTTAAAGCAATTGCAGTTTCCTGTGCGACTTGCATTTTCTATAACAACAATAAACTTGTGTGTATTCGGCATGCAATGTTATGTCAAAATTTAAAGTCACTCGACCGACCGCTTTTCGTGTTTTGCAAGCACAAATATACGCAGGCTGAATTTTTATATGTAAAGATGAGAAGGGAATGAGAACAAATAACTTCCTGAAATGTGTTCCACGACCCGCATGCAGCAGTTATTGCCTCAATGGTTCAAATGGCTCTAAGCACTATGGGACTTGACATCTGAGGTCATCAGTCCCCTAGAACTTAGAACTACTTAAACCTGACATCACACACATCCGTGCCCGAGGCAGGATTCGAACCTGCGATCGTAGCAGCAGCGCGGTTCCGGGAATGAAGCGCCTAGAACCAATCGGACACAGCGGCCGGCTACTGCCTCAGTATAGCTACACACAATCTTCCGTTCAGCTCAACAGTAGCTTACGGGAGCATCTTGTCAGTAAACCACCTATAGCAGTAGGAAGTCGTCCGGCGCACGTTTCACTTTGAAACTGGAAAGACGAGTCTGCTAATCAGTGACTAACTCCACCACCGTCCCACGTGGGTCGACATTTCCGCAACAGTAAAGCGTGATTCTCTGACAGACGGCAGCTTGACAAGCACTAGTGGGCGACTTTATATCGCGGAACTCAATCGCTAGTCTATTCCACAAAGATATATTGTTATTTGCTCCAGGAAACATTGTGCTACGCAGAGTTCACAGATTATCAATAGCGTGACCGACCTCGAAAGCTCCGTATTAGAAGCCGCTGGTGACGCTGAAGTCGAGCCTGAGAATTGCGTAAGAAGTTACAGACGAAAAGAAATGACTGCTGGAGATTAGATTCTGGCTGGACGGCTGCCAGTTTAGAGCTCTGGCGTCCACCCAACACGAAATCCATAATGCGAATGGACAGGCAGGCGGCAACGGACTGACAATTCTGCCGCATCGTCTAGCGGCATCAATTTACAAATTAGCGAACCCTCGCTTAGCCAGCCATTAGTACTATCTTGAGTGACCATCGCAGAACTAAAATGAGGATTGCTGGTTTTGTAAAACGTCTGATGTAGAAACTGTGCGGTAACATTTTGTTTGCTGAATATGTGACCAACTTTGTAAATTATTTTGATCGGGCCCCAAGCTGACTGACAAAATATGAGCAATTACGAAAACCGTCGCCATGAAGTTTCTGATGTAGCAAAATATGATGGGAGTGATGATACGTGGCGCAGCAAAATTCTGAGAACACTCGTCTGTGTACTAACTGACTCGAGCGTGTTAGGATTGTATTCTGCAGGAGTGGGCTTCATATACCGGCAACAGACTATTTTCTCAAAATGGTTCAAATGGCTCTGAACACTATGGGACTTAACATATGAGGTCATCAGGCACCTAGAACTTAGAGCTACGTAAACCTAACTAACCTAAGGACAACACACACATTCATGCCCGAGGCAGGATTCGAACCTGCGACCGTAATAGTCGCGCGGTTCCGGACTGAAGCGGAGCCGCTCGGCCACCGCGGCCGGCACTATTTTCTCGCTCCGCCTGTTTCGGTAACCTTATGTTACGACTCAGTTTACCTCTTCAAGGAGCTTAACCTTCCTTTCTATGCTATTCTGTTTGTCAGCACACTGCCATGCAGAAATTTGAAAAGTTTTTATTCTGTATACGTTCAAGTCTTATAATATCGACGATTGTACAAGTGGAGCCACTGTACAAGGGGAGCAAATAGACGTAGACGATGAACGATTCCTTGCCGGCCGGTGTGGCCGAGCGGTTCTAGGCGCTTCAGTCTGGAACCGCGCGACTATTACGGTCGCAAGTTCGAATCCTGCCTCGGGCATGGATGTGTGTGATTTCAAAAAAATGGTTAAAATGGCTATGAGCACTATGGGACTTAACTTCTGGGGTCATCAGTCCACTAGAACTTAGAACTACTTAAAACTAACTAACCTAAGGACACCAAACACATCCATGCCCGAGGCAGGATTCGAACCTGCGATCGTAGCGGTAGCTCGGTTCCAGACTGTAGCGCCTAGAACCGCTCGGCCACTCCGGCCGGCTGTGTGATGTCCTTAGGTTAGTTAGGTTTAAGTAGTTCTAAGTCCTAGGGGACTGATGACCTTAGATGTTAAGTCCCATAGTCCTCAGAGCCATTCACGGTACTTTATACTGTGTGTCTCGGGAACGATGTCCGCTGCCGCCCAAGCCTAAAGCCCATGAAAACTTCATTTAAACTGAGTTTCTTACTGCGCTGTCGTCGTCCGCTTCCTCGTCCAACAGTCAAGAGACGAAAGTGACATCTCACTTTCATTTCTCACTTTTCCTCCAATAAGTGACCGTAAATAGAAAAGTGTGCTCTCTCATGTGCGAATTTACAAATACCTTTTAGAAACCGACTTCTGATAGCGAATGCAGGCATTATTTTCTGTCTCACGGACGGAATATTGCCTATTCATTTTGCACCCGGAAAGTGTACGTTAGGTTGCAGCATTCCGTATCTGCAGTAAGAGAATACCCCCCCCCCCCCCCCCGCCCCGTTGGAAAAGGCATCATCTAGTAGTGACCAACCTCCTTATTACTTCAACGTGTCGAAATTGGTCTGCAGCGAAACACGAACAGTTTTATTTTTATGGTCACTTTATTTTACATTTTTTAAGAATACCTGACTTCGTATTAGTCTGAAACACAATCATCATTGTGCCAAATATATTATGATGTTTTAAAATAAATAACCAAAACTGCGCTGTATTCTACCGTCAACTTTAAAACAAGGATTACCAAATGATTAAATTTTAATAAGAATAATGACTGCTTTAGCGTCATTCACACACACGCACACACTACTGCCATACAGTGAACATTACTTTTTTGGTAAATTCATTTTATTTTTTCTGTTTTGCGTTGTGTTTTAATTCATATAGGAGCGTATAACAATGTGAGCTTCCTTCTTTTATCTCAATGAATAATTCTTTGTACAATGCTTTGTCGTAGTTGTACATAAACTATAAAAATTTGTACATAGTAGTAAATATTTTGTCTCGTCCCGTCTCTAGTAGAAGTATTTGTAAAGAGTAAGTGTCAAAATCACCTCATTACTCTATGATACTGAATCTCGCCTTAATAAAACCGAATATAAATAAATTTTAACGGGTAATTATTCAGACTTCAAGAAGAATATAATAATCCCAATCCCAAAGAAAGCAGGTGCTGACAGATGTGAAAATTACCTAACTATCAGTTTAATAAGTCACAGCTGCAAAATACTAACGCGAATTCTTTACAGACAAATGGAAAAACTGATAGAAGCCGACCTCGGGGAAGATCGGTTTGGATTCCGTAGAAATGTTGGAACACGTGAGGCAATACTGACCCTACGACTTATCTTAGAAGAAAGATTAAGGAAAGGCAAACCTACGTTTCTAGCATTTGTAGACTTAGAGAAAGCTTTTGACAATGTTGATTGGAATACTCTCTTTCAAATTCTGAAGGAGGCAGGGGTAAAATACAGAGATCGAAAGGCTACTTACAATTTGTACAGAAACCAGATGGCAGTTATAAGAGTCGAGGGGTATGAAAGGGAAGCAGTGGCTGGAAAGGGAGTGAGACAGGGTTGTAGTCTATCCCCGATGTTATTCAATCTGTATATTGAGCAAGCAATAAAGGAAACAAAAGAAAAGTTCGGAGTAGGTATTAAAATCCAGGGAGAAGAAATAAAAACTTTGAGGTTCGCCGATGACATTGTAATTATGTCAGAGACATCAAAGGGCTTGGAAGAGCAGTTGAATGGAATAGACAGTGTCTTGAAAGGATGGTACAAGATGAACATCAACAAAAGCAAAACGAGGATAATGGAATGTAGTCGAATTAAGTCGGGTGATGCTGAGGGAATTAGATTAGGAAATGACACACTTAAAGTAGTAAAGGAGTTTTGCTATTTGGGGAGCAAAATAACTAATGATGGTCGAAGTAGAGAGGATATAAAATGTAGACTGGCAATAGCAAGGAAAGCGTTTCTTAAGAAGAGAAAATTGTTAACATCGAGTATTGATTTAAGTGTCAGGAAGTCGTTTCTCAAAGTATTTGTATGGAGTGTAGCCATGTATGGAAGTGAAACGTGGACAATAAATAGCTTAGACAAGAAGAGAATAGAAGCTTTTGAAATGTGGTGCTACAGAAGAATGCTGAAGATTAGATGGGTAGATCACATAACTAATGAGGAGGTACTGAATAGAACTGGGGAGAAGAGGAGCTTGTGGCACAACTTGACTAGAAGAAGGGATAGGTTGGTAGGACATATTCTGAGACATCGAGGGATCACCAATTTAGTATTGGAGGGCAGCGTGGAGGGTAAAAATCGTAGAGGGAGACCAAGAGATGAATACACTAAGCAGATTCAGAAGGATGTAGGTTGCAGTAGGTACTGGGAGATGAAGAAGCTTGCACAGGATAGAGTAGCATGGAGAGCTGCATCAAACCAGTCTCAGGACTGAATGAAGACCACAACAACAACAACAATAATTCAGATGACAGTGATAAATTTATGCGCCGGTCGGAGTGGCCGTGCGGTTCTAGGCGCTACAGTCTGGAGCTGAACGACCGCTACGGTCGCAGGTTCGAACCCTGCCTCGGGCATGGATGTGTGTGATGTCCTAAGGTTAGTTAGGTTTAATTAGTTCTAAGTTCTAGGCGACTGATGACCTCAGAAGTTAAGTAGCATAGTGCTCAGAGCCATTTGAACGTAGCGGAGGAAAGGGACTTTCAACAGATAACGATAAAGTGTTGATGCAATGCTCTCGTGAGACTAGGATCAGCAAAGCAAGCATACACAGAATTTTGGAGACTCAGAGATATATTTCGATACATTCAGAGATATATTCCGATACTACTTCTTGTTCCGAATGAGGACGACGTCGGTAGGCGAAGTGAATTTTATGAGTGGTTTCTCAACAATCTGAAGACGACGAACGTTTCGAGACCAAATTCTTGATGAGATCTTTACATCCACCAGAACAATTAACCACGATAATTGTACTGTTTGTACTGAGCTAGCAAAAATCCACACGTAACGTAACTGAAGAAAGTCGTGTTACGGCAACCAACCATGAGTGTCAGGCGAGAATACTAATTATTTTTTAAAGTTTGTGACAAAATTGTTATGATTTCTGTGTTATTAGCGGTGATTTAAAATTTAAGTAATCACTGAATAAAACAAGATTTTCTCATTTTTAAAATTAGATTAAGCTTTCATCAAAATACTAGGATTCTCAGTGTTGCGTCCGAGGAAAACTTTGGGAAGCCTTGGTCTAGAGGGTTAATCGGGCATCAATTTTTACCTAGAAATGTTGCAGATGGTAACTCCTTGTCCCAACGATATTTCTGATAATGAATATCATTACTTTCAACTTGATACGAGAAACTTTCTCAGCCTCACGTTCCCTTACGAATGCACAGGACGAAGAGTGTTGTGGAGTATCTGTTCAGTCACCGGATTTAAGCCCGCTGGACATCTATTTTTGGGGGTAATGTGAACAACACACTATACACCGCAAAACCACGAAAACAGGATGCTCTAAAAATGCAAATTGTAAGCCTGTGATACTATTCTATTAGAAGCAATAGAACTGGTATTTCGCTCTGTCCTAAGTCATTGGCGATCCATTGTGGTGGAAGGTGGTCGTTGTGAAAAAATGTCACTTTTAAGTAACACCTTAATTTTTACAACACCAAAAACTTTTCAGTTTTATCTGCTCTAAATAGTTATTCAGTTTCAAAGAGAGCGCATACATAAATTTGGGAGATATTGCTAAATATACGGAAGCCGTCACACGTGTGTAAAATATTACAACTCTGCACTACTATAGATTCTTGCGCTGCACAGTGAAATTCAACATCAAAAAAGCAAACGAATCATCACTTGTTATATGCTGTTGCTCATAACTGTGCGAAGGTTTTACGACTCTTAATTTTGTAGATTTGTGGTACGTAGTTCCTTGCTACAGTGCTCATTTTAATAGACCCAAAGAACCTGACTGAATCAGTTATTTCCACTTATGGATGACTGTATAGTAACACTTTGGGTGTGACAGGAAACTATGGGTTAGAAGAGGAAAGAAAGGAAAGGTTTGGGTTTAACGAGCCAAGTACAACGAGTTCACTAGAGACGCAGCACAAGTTTGGTCTGAAGAAGAAAATCGACTCCGTCCTCTTGAAAAGAGACATTCCAGCAGTTTCCTTGGGCGAATCAAGAAAACCAATAAATACGTAAAACAAAATAGCCGGACGAGATTTGATGCGATGACATTTGGTTTGTGGGATGCTCAGCTGCGCGGTTATCAGCGCCCGTACAAAGACTCAATCTTTACACAGTCCAATCTCGCCACGTTCACGAATGATGATGAAATGATGAGGACAACACGAACACCCAGTCCCCGGGCAGAGAAAATCCCCAACCCGGCCTGGAATCGAACCCGCGACCCTGTGAAGCTGAGCCAGCAACGCTAGCCACTAGACTACGAGCTGCGGACACGAGGTTGGAACAGCCATACTCGAGAGCGAGTTTAGTGTCCCTACGCCACATAGTGTCCCGACAATGGAATGCTGCGTCTGTTTAGGAACGTAGGCTAATACGAAAGAATTTTAGTATTCTCAACAGAATAGAATGTTAAATGTAGTAACCATGGTCGGTATAGAGAATAAAATGACGATTTCTCAAAACCGATATCTTACAGCCGGTGATCAAAAGTAAAGTGAAAAACGCTACATTCGGCTAGTGGAAAAAATACGATATCACCATTAAAGCTAGGACATAAGTCGGATCTTCAGTACAAAAGAAGAGGAAACAATCTTCGGAAATACAATAAAACAGATGTATTCGCTCTTTATACGGCCGCTGTAGAATATGACGGTAGTATTCAGCTGCGTTACATTATGCATTAACGTCGTTATGTCGTAATGTTACTGCTACAATGTAATGATATGGTTATGTCCAAGACTGATAGAAACTAATATTTTCTTGGCAGAAGTAAAATGGAGAGGCCATTAAAATATAACTGTTCAAATTCCATAGAAATCCAATTTAATGACGTAGTATAATGCAGCATTGAAGTAATTAGGAAGCTAGATCCTTCGAGTGGATAGATACTGACAAACACGACCACACAAAGATACTTGGAGTTATTTCTGCAAACTGAATTGGGAAACTAAATTAAAGTTCTATGAGCCTGGATCGAGAGAGCTACAGCCATTAGCGTACAGCCAATTCTAGCATGCGACAATGAGACAAAACACAAATCACGTAAAAATTGTGAGTTTGACCACGAGCAATGAAAAACAGAACTTCGGAAATAATGGGAAAGGACAGGGAGAGGAATGTAGTCGTCGGATGTTGATAGTTTCATCACCAAAAGGGGAGCTAGAAGACAGTGAACCTGCTCGAATATTCTCTGTTTCTGTCTGTTATAAGTTCCAAAAGTCATGTTGGACGAATTTCGGCAGATTACTAATTTCTCAACTTTCATTCCTAATTAATCGTTAAATCAGTTTAGAGGGTAAAGTTTGTAAGTACTATGGCTACAAAAGATATTACGCTATGGTATTTTTGTTCAAAGACTGATTTGAGGTGGCCAGCAATGCAAGTAACTTGTCCCTACCTATTGTCTGCGGCGTCCAAGCCTGTTTATTCAGCTCACGCAGAGTTCCCAGCGCTTTCCGCTCCACAGTTGCCACACCTGGAAAGCGTTTCAGCCTCTCAGTTCGCAGAGCAACCCAATGTGCGGCAGAGGTCTAGCGAAGCCACTGGTGACGCCGTGGCGCAGCCCGGTAAATGAGCAGGTGTGCACGACGCAAAAAAGAAACTCCAGGCCTCTACCTGCGTCACTTTTCGTTCCGGAACAGAAAATTATAACTACACCCCGGTGATGGATCACGTGTGCGCGGCCGCGAAACCGCCACCGTGTAGGAAACAGGTTCCACACTTTTAAGGTCAAGATCATCGCCAGCGTCCAAAATGATTACCGATTAGACTGCAGTAGTCACTACTCGCCTAACACGGTCACCGTCTTAATGTGACGTAACAGTTTCGCTCAGTTTGATAGTCCTTATTTGTGACTGCCCATGCGAACCAGATACTGCTACAGTACCATTAAACTTTTCCCTCTGGTTGTGCAGTTACATTAGTATTTCGCTTCATTTTGTTAGTCAGTAAAACAACTATCACCGGATCACAACATTTACTTTAAGTGCTTTTGCTTATGTACTGCAGAAGTGTGTAGTGGCTGTTCTAACAATCGGGTAGGGATACGAAAATGATTAATACCTCCAAGTACGCCACAGAACTTAAGTCCACGCTATTACAATACACGCAACTGTAGCCGTACACTGGGACCAACTATCTATTGCAACCCACAGTGGCATTAGTATTTCCATGATTGTAAATACATAATATTCTTTTATATGGTTTTGATGGATGATTTGTTTGTGTAGGTGCTCCAAATCTTTATACGCTCTTCTAACGAATTAACGATAGAATATGAAATATAAAGAAACATCACTGACCCTGCACAGCTTCTCTTTCCTTTGGGCAGAAAACAGCGTGGCAGTGGATATATTTATGATAAAGAAGACGAATTTTTGCCACTTTATGAATATTGTTTTATTTTTAAAAGCACTACGTGATCCGAGAATTTAGTCTCATTTCCAGGTGTCTGTTTTTGCATTCTGTATACAAGATCGTCTCATTGACTGCAATTACAGAGTGATATGAAGCACTTTGCGCTTACCTTGGTCTCTTTTTTTACTGTAAAAAAAATTACGGTTTAAAAATATGTAGGAGGGAGTTGTCTACATTGTATCGACTCGTAATTTGTACCAATGCCATAAAATTCGTACCACTTGCACTATTCGACATTTATAAACGTCAGCGTGAACTACTTTCTTCTTAGACCCCTATTGACAGCGATGAGTTCCGTCAGATCGTCTGAAGACAGCGTTGTTGATGTCGTAGCTGTGTACTTTGCGAAGAGAATTCGTGTTAAAAGCTAAATATGAACATAATGTTTTATTTATGGGTGAATGTAAATGAAATGCAAATAGTTACCCAACAGTCATGAATTGTATTCGTTGTTGATTCGTTTGTAGGAAACTGACAAAGAGAAAATGAGGACGCTGTATATAATATACAGGCTTTAAAAAATGCGTTTAACGTGTAATGTTCAGAAAGGATGCGGTGAATTTTCTAATGCGTCCCTTACCCTAAGTTATTAATTAAATAATTGTTTTGTATTACAGTATGGCAAAGGAAATGCTTTTGGGAAAATGGAGCACAAACAAATAGCATTTAACTATAACTTATGTACATTGGGATCATGGATTGGATGAATATGCACGCATATAAAATGAGCCTAGGCCAACAATTAAAAGGCACGCCAAAAATAAAAATGCAAACGGCGACATAAAAATTTTTGTCCGCAAAATAAGAGATTTTCAACGAAGTTAAAAATGTATTTGGATGAGGATATTCCTAGATTTGAAGAGATAATGTTCGGTTTATGCGTGTCGGAGGTAAGAAACGTGCGTTCGACACTGCAGAAAATAATGGATTGCCGCATAATTTCAATGCTGAAGTTATGGCAGGTAAAATGTCGGCTAAAGGTGCCCAGACAAGGAATACCACAGAACTGGAGAGAAAAAAATAAAAGGTTCGTCGAAGCGAAGGAGAAGAAATCTGTAAGTACAGCTTGACCTGTGAAAAGGTAATATCGAATGAAGACTCTGCTGCGAAACTACCATACAAATTCATTCGCAAAACGGAGGAACGGTATAGCGAATTGTAGAGGCAGATAGAATGTAACAAAACGATGCATGGGGTGAAAATGTGGTTTCACGGAAAGAGTGCAGGAGCAAGGAAAGGCGTGAAGATTTTATATTGTAAACCGTTAAAAAATGGCTAAGCGGGAATGGCTAGAGGACAAATCTAAGGATGTAGTGGCATGTGCCACTATGGGTAAGGTAGATACTGCCTAGAGGAAAATTAAAGAGACCTTTGGAGAAAAGAGAACCATCTGTATGAATAAAAAATGGCTCTAAGCACTATGGGACTTAACATCTGAGGTCATCACTCCCCGAGACTTAGAAGTATTTAATCCTAACTAACCTAAGGACATCACACACATCCATGCGCGAGGGTCCGCAGCTCGTGGTCGTGCGGTAGCGTTCTCGCTTCCCGCGCCCGGGTTCGATTCCCGGCGGGGTCAGGGATTTTCTCTGCCTCGTGATGACTGGGTGTTGTGTGATGTCCTTAGGTTTAAGTAGTTCTAAGTTCCAGGGGACTGAACTTAGCCATTTGAACCATGCCCGAGGCAGGACTCGAACGTCCGGCGGGGGGAGCTGCGCGGACCGTGACAAGACGCCCCAGACCACGCGGCTACCCCACGCGGCAGGTAGTTGAAGATGAAATGGGAGATATGATATTGCGTGAAGAGTTTGACAGAGTACTGAAACACCTAAGACGAAACAAGGCCTCGGGAGTAGAGCTACTGATTGAGAGAGCCAGCCATGACAAAACTCTACCATCTGGCGAGCAAGATGTACGAGACAGGTGAAATACGCTCACACTTCAAGAAGAATATAATAATTCCAATCCCAAAGAGAGCAGGAGTGCTACTGAAGATTAGGTGGGTAGATCACGTAACTAATGAGGAGGCACTGAATAGAATTGGGGAGAAGAGAAATTTGTGGCACAACTTGACTAGAAGTAGGGATCGGTTGATTGGACATGTTCTGAGGCATCAAGGTATCATCAATTTAGTATTGGAGGGCAGCGTGGAGGGTAAAAATCGTAGAGGGAGACCAAGAGATGAATACACTAAGCAGATTCAGAAGGATGTAGGTTGCAGTAAGTACTGGGAGATGAAGAAGCTTCCACAGGATAGAGTAGCATGGATAGCTGCATCACACCAGTCTCTGGACCGAAGACCACAACAACAATCTTCAAGTAGAGCTGTTAGAACTAAAATATGCAACATTTCCTTACCATACGTCTAGTTCAAGCTAAGGGACATAGTTTATACGGGTTACAATTTATGCATCCACTGGTACCCTTAGGAAATCACAGTTCAAATTTGTACCAGTTGCATACGTTTCGAAAATTAGGTGTAGTATGTTTATTTTTCTCCGACTTTCCATTCTTTAAATCAGATGTCAAGAACAACACCCTAGAGTTGAAGATGGCACTGTTTGAACAGTTTTGTGACTTACTGTTTAGCCTATAATACATATAATCTCAAAAGTGGTAAAATTCAGGCAACTATCTGCTTCGGCTGCAGTTATATCTATGTGAATCAGTGATTTAACTGGCGCAATAAATACTGCTGCATTCACATGTAAACTCGGCAAATCACTGTGCAGAACATGCAAGATGGTACTTAGCGTTGTACAGAATGTTAGGCTTTCTGCCCGTCCCACTTGCGTACGGAGCTCGGGGAGAATGAATGACTGCTTGGATTACTCTTTGCACTCTTTAATTAACCTAATCGTATCTTCGCGTCCCTACTGGAGAGACACAGTGTGTGTTTCTAGACTCTTAACTTAAAACTGATTTCCCGGCGGAGGTTCGAGTCCTCATGGGTATGTGTGTTTGTCCTTAGGTTAATTTAGGTTAAGTACTGTGTAAGCTAAGGGACTGATGACCTTAGCAGTTAAGTCCCATAAAATTTCACACACATTTGAACATTTTTTTAAACTGATTCTTGAAACATAAATTAAAATTTAGTGGTATCCTTACCAAATAGTAATTTTTCTTTTTGCTCGCGAATACCGCACAACTAGACGACGGTATACAAAAAGGAGAAGCACCAGAAAACGAGGCTAAATTCTCACAAGGCGTCGCGCTTATCAAAATAAAACTACGTTCTAAAGTGCCTGGAAGAAGAAACTAATTTTAAAAGTGCTTCATAATGAATAGTTTCACATATGCATCTATTAATAATAGAGTTTGATCAGACTCGTGTATGACGTACAATCCATGCACGTATTATTCGAACATAAACCGACAGCGCCTGCTCACGCCAACAATACACCAATGGGATCCTGGACTTCTACTGCATTGCCAATTAACGCTGCGCGTAGGAAACTTTACCAGATGCAAAGATTTCAGTCATTCCTACGGGAAAAGCTCTCATTAAGAACAGACTTTCGACGTGCTTATGGACAACAGAAGCACACAGGGTGTAAACGATAACTGTCTCCAAAGTGCCGCAGTGGTGTGGGGAAGTCGAGACAAACTGTTTGATATAAAACACTTGTGAGTTGTCAAACAGGGAAACAAACTCAATTACGCCTATAAAACCGACCTAAGCTACAGCGCATGCGCGCCACACAAGATTTATAATATCCACTCGCTTTCTTAAGCCAACGGCTTTGTTGTGAGGTTACATATAGTAAAATACACATTTGTATCAATTTTGTATATTTTAAATGCGTAAAATTAGCAATTAAATCTTTAAATCGTTTTGTTTCTCTGGTTCTCTTACTACCAGACTATTATACTTGTAAGGATTAAGTTTAGATCGAATTTGAAACCTAATTAGTTTTTGCATAACGTGTTCGAAAGTTATTTTTCTTACATTACGCTCACAAGAATGGTTGACTTACTGATAACAGCCAACGGCATATGTAGTGAATTTCAAAATTTTTACGTGGTATTTGTGGGAGATGGATTTTAATTTTCGTACTTTTTATGAATTGGGATGAAATAGGTTTCTGAATTTTATACATAGCAAAAGAAATGCTATACGCAGAAGCGTTAACGAGCGAGATATTTTGGTGATGAACGAAAATATGTATTTCAGTGATTTCAATAGATTTACTGATAATAGGCAATAAGTTTGAAGCTAGAATGAGATTTTCACTCTGCAGCGGAGTGTGCGCTGATGTGAAACTTCTTGGCAGATTAAAACTGTGTGCTCCTGCCTTTCAAACTTGACAGAATATCTTCTACGAACCTTGCAGAACTACCACTCCTGGAAGAAAGGATATTACGGAGAGATGGCTTAGGCACAGCCTGGGATATGTTTCTCAGTATGAGATTTTCACTCTGCAGCGTAGTGTGCGCTGATATGAAACGGTAGAGCACTTGCTCGCGAAAGGCAAAGGTCTCGAGTTCGAGTCTCGGTCCTGCACACAGTTTCAATCTGCCAGGAAGTTTCAAATTTAAAGCTGTTTCGCGGAAGGGAAAGTGTCACACCTTTCAAAAATGTATAAAAAGAGTTATAGCTTTAGTGCTAATTGAAATTAAGAACAAGTTCTGATATGAAACGGTGCGCTGATATGAAACGGTAGAGCATTTGTCCGCGAAAGGCAAGGGTCCCGAGTTCGAGTCTCGCTCCGACACACAGTTTTAATCTGCCAGGAAGTTTCAAGTTTAAAGCTGTTTCGCGGAAGGGAAAGTGTCACACGATTCAAAAATGTATAATAAGAGTCATTGCTTTACTGCTAATTGAAATTAAGAACACATTTTTAACATTGTTATACACACTACAGAGAATCTATACGTGAATTTCAGTTATTTTTAACGAGGGTCTGGATTGTAAATGCGGCTGCCTGACGCCAAGGAGGGCGGAGTGCTACAGCGGTTGCCTGCTAACAGTAATTTTGGGTACTTATGGCTTTAAACGCCAGATGTCTTATTGTCTTCCCTTACCTTTATCCCGTGTTTTCACGAATCGGCACGTTAAGATTTGGCTTTTGAGCTGGTAGTAGGAAAAAGATGCCCTTCCTGTCGCCAGTCCTCCCCCCGCCCCCCTCCCCCACGGAATTTCTCCGTTTCCGAACTGCGTTTGCGTTGTTCCCCCGCGTGAAAGGGCCCGAATGTTTTCCAAATATTTGCGAATCGTTTAAATGAGGCAGGGCGTGGTAAAGGCCCAGCATTTACCTAGCTATGGGAAACCGCCTAAAAACCGCATCCAGGCTGGCCAGCACACCGGCGCTCGTCGTTAATCCGCTGGGCGAATTCGATGGCGGGCGCGTGCCTTGCCGAATGAAGGACGCGGGGTGCCTACTCGCGGCTGGTCTTTAAACGTCAGTTGCCGAGTAATTTAAATCACACTATAGTGTCCGAAAATATACTGACAACAAAAAAATTCACAACACCTAGGAGTTCAAATGGTTCAAATGGCTCTGAGCACTATGGGACTCAACTGCTGAGGTCATTAGTCCCCTAGAACTTAGAACTAGTTAAACCTAACTAACCTAAGGACATCACAAACATCCATGCCCGAGGCAGGATTCGAACCTGCGACCGTAGCGGTCTTGCGGTTCCAGACTGCAGCGCCTGTAACCGCACGGCCACTTCGGCCGGCACCTAGGAGTTGTGCAACATAAACGAAATCTGGGCGGCGTGTTCCTACATCTAAAAAATGATGGTCAATTAAATTTCGCACCAGTTGCATTGGAAAGCCACCAGCAGCGCCACTATGAGGATGCAAATCAGGGTTTGCTTTAAATACACGCTGTAACGTTCCTGAACGTTAGTTACCTTTGAGAGTAGACGTGGTGAGTTAATGTTTTTTTTTTTTGTTTATTTGGCCTTTGCGTGTGTACTCAATTTAGCCATCGGCAACATAGTGACAATGTACACATAATTGAATAAACAAATACAGAATGCATATTTACAACAATAAAATGCTTAACTGTTACAGTTTTGTACATAATGTTTTAAAAATTGAATTGAATGTTGGTCGAGAATGCCTTTAAGGCAACAATGATGCCGTTATCAACGCCTCGCTGAGTTTGGACGACGTCGTGTAATACGCTACCATAACCTTGATGGTAATTCTGCGATGTTGTAGAAAGGCTTGGCAGGAATATAGCCGCTGTACGTATCGTATTCGGCGTATGGACCTGGCGCATCTTAATGTACCTCCAGCAGCTATATGAGCAGCAGTTGGTACCACAGTGACACAAAGAACTGTTGCAGATTGGTTACTTCATGGACAGCTCCGGCACAGACGCCCTGTAGCGTGCTTTCCACTGACCCCAAACCACCGCCATTTGCGACTTCAATTGCGTCAAGGGAGAGCTCATTGGAGGGCACGTGAAGGCCTGTTGTTGTCTTTGATGAAAGCTGGTTCTGCCTCGGTGCAAGTGATGTCCATGTGCTGGTTGTAAGGAGGCATCTTTAGGGCCTGCAACCTACCTGTCTTCGCCGTGCTAGACACACCTGGAGTTATGGTCTGGAGAGCGACTGCGTATGACCCCAGGATCACTCTCGTAGCTATTCCCACTGCAAATTTGTAGGTTAATTTGGTGATTAGACATGTCGAGCCGTCAATCAAGAACAGCATTCCAGGGGGTTTTTTCCAACAGGATAACGCTCGCCCTCCTACCGTTGTTGTAATGCAACATGCTCTACAGAGTATCGACATGTTGCCCTGGCCTGTTCGATCACCAGATCTAACCTGTGATCTTGCACCGCTCATCACTTAAATATGTTACCTAGACAAATGTATTCACGACGTTTCACTACTCTGCATTAATTTTTTTTTCATGTTGCAATTTTTTCTCCGTCAGTGTATATTGGGGAGCTAATTTTCTCTCTGCATCCTCGACTTGTAACATGAAGTCTTTCCACCTCAAAGTGTGGAAGGTATATGGCTGTGGGCGAAGAGAAAGAAATTACGTTATGGCAATTGGGATGAACAATATGGATAATACACGTGAAGAAAATGTGATAGGATTAGCTAGGGTTAAGTCCAAAAAGCACGTAGGGCCTATCTTTCGACCAAGTGCGTGGGAGTTTGACAGAACGCGATTACATAGTGCCACGTGAGAGGCTAATGTAACGCGTGCAACAAGGCAGGTTTAATATAACGCCGTGTATCAGGGCGGCGTTTCTGGGATCCCGCGCTGACAGCTCGCGCTCCAGACGGCGGACAGCTGGCCGTTCATTGTATGCTAAGCGACACGTGAGTGCGACACGTGGGGACGCGGCTGGCAGCTGATCTGGCAGCGCATTCCGACGGCCCATGCGGGCGCCTGTTTACGAGCCACGAGCCACGCTCCAGCAAAAACAGGCGGTGGCCTACGCCGATTTGGGGATCAAAGCCTCCTTTATGCGGTCTCAGCAACGCCGCCGCGTCGAGTGGAGTTTCTTCCTTTTCCATTGTCGTTTCAGTTACTGAAAGTGAGCGCATTCCCAGCTACCGATTGCAGCATAAGCCAACGTTATTTGAAAGCAGCAGTCGTTTCGTGGTTGTTGTTACTGCTCTACAAAGACAAGTCGTTAAACGTTGTTACCGATCTGCTTCACACTTTGTACGATACTCTGCTATAAATTTTTTTTTAAATATGCGTGTGTTTACAAGGGAGAAACATTGTTAGTAGAACTCCCAAAAGTTCCAGGCCGAATTACGAACAGAGGCTGTATGGAGGGACACAGGCTATAAATTTCTTAAATACATATATAATAAATATACATGTAGTATAGAAATGAGAAACACTGTTGCCAAAAAATCACGTAAAGTCCTTGACTAATTAACATCAAATTTTTATACAGCACTCCAATGACCATTTAGAGGGACATAACAAAATCTCAAAAAGTTGTTGGTCGATTTACTTCAAATCTTTACACGATACTGTAATGAGCATTCGGGAAGGTCTTGGGCTGTACTTCGGATTTTTACACGACACTGTAATGAGCATTCACATGGGCTTGTACTATAAATCGTTTTAAAAAAACAATGCACAGGTTTTCTGTTAGTACCGACGCGAGAAAGAATGTGATGTGCTGCTCTCTGCTGTGGAAATGCGCGGTTTTGTTCTGTTTCTCACAGCCAGTTGCAACTACGGAAACAGCAAATTTGAAACATTAAGCAAATTGTTTCTTTCTCTTTATATGCATTTTTAAGTAAAAAATTTTATACACAACATTGTACTGTTTTGCTGTCTTCCTTGCAATCAGTTTTCACAGAAAACAGTAAACCTTTGTTTATTGGTTATCGGCATATAGTTAGAATACTATTACCGTATCTTTAATTTGCACCAACGACAAACAAGGCCTAAGATCAGAGTGAGGGAGGAATAGAGGCGGACAGAAGAGGTAGGAGGAAACCGAGGTGGAACGAGGAGATACAGAGTGAGGGTGGGGGGCACGAAGAAATGGCAGCAAGAGGCGGTGGAGAATAGGGGGAGGGGTATGAGAAGATGGACAGAGAGGGGGGGAGAAAGCGACGGACACAGACAAGGTGAGGATGAGGAGAGGGGAAGAGAGAGGGGGAGAATAGCGACAGAGAAAGAGGGAGAGAAGGAGATAAGGAGGCTAGGACGCATGTTTAGCAATTGCGAAGCACTTTCAGTTCGGTATTAGCTTCATAAAACGAGCATTGCGTATGGAATTTAGGAATATACTACAGCCCTCCTACGCATAGTCCGCCTTCGTAGCTCAGTAGTCCCTGTATCTGGCGGCTATGCAGAGGACCCAGGTTCGATTACCGGAACTGCCAGGGAATTTATCTTAGTGAGAGGACTGGGACTGGATGCACTCAGCCTCGTGATGGCAACTGAGAAGCTACTTCAGTGAGAGATACCGGTTCCAAGGTCAAGAAAGCAACAACGGCCGCAAGAGCGGTGTGCTAATAGCTAAAGCATGAAAATAGACATTGTTTAAATATCTAAACGACGTACGCAAGAAAATGACTTCCCCCAGGAAATTCGAAGCTGCTGTAGACCCATGTAAATAAAAGAGTACTCAAATTTATATTCTCTGCCATCAAATTTGTATTTCTCAGAAACGCTTCTCTTGCTGTAGACAATCTGCGTTTAATGTCCTCTTTATCAGCAGTTAGGACGGTTGAGATGTTCTCACGTCGAAGCAGACGTCTAAGAAGGCCTCTCAAAGGCTAAACGATTTTTCAAATAGAGTCAGCAGCACTATAAAATTGTTAGATGAGGCTGCTGTTGGACGGTAGCAAGGAAACGCAGAAAGGCTTAGGCAAAATATCCACTTTGTGTACAAAATTGCAGTTCTCAGTAAATGTGGATACACGCAAGTTACTGTTCAAAACGAGGAGAAGAAAAAGATATTGTCCAGTTAGTGACGAACATCGCATACAGTTCACACATCTGGTGTGCAAACTAGAGGATGAAAGTAGTTTTCGCATGATGTGTTATTTCTAAGTTAACACAGTTTCATGATACTTAGGCAATACGCCAAAAGGACTACTACAGTATAGAACAGAAGATATCCCTAAGAAATATTTTTTCTGAGGCAATTGACAACAGCATCGACATACTTGCAGAAATGCATGATACACACTATGCTGTCTTAATACATTTATTCGCTACCAGTTTCGAACACGGGCCATCTTCAGCGTGGTAGAACATCTATTGTGACAACTTCATATGGTATACGCCATTGTGACGTATATTTTCCACTGTGAAGACGGTCCTTGATCGAAACACAGTGTGTATTATGAATTTGTGATGACTCACTGAGAGAGCAGCGACTTTGGTGTAGAGTTGTCAGTGCTAACAAACGAGCAACACTGCGTTGAAATAACAGCAGAAATCAATGTGGGACGTACGACTAACGCATTCGTTAGGGCAGTGTGGAGAAATCTGGGGGTGAATGGGCTATGGAAACAGAAGACCGGCGCGAGTGCTTTTCCCAACAGTACTACATCGCCTGCAGTGTCTCTCCTGTGCTAGTGACCATATCGTTTAGACTCTTTAGACAGATGAGTCCAAGTTCAGCTGGTAAGAGCGGATTGTAGGGTTCGAGTGTGGTGCATATCCCACGAAGCCATGGATTCAAGTTGTCAACAAGGCACTGTGCGAGCTAGTGGTGCCTCCATAATGGCGTTTGTTGTGTTTACATGGAAAGAACTGGGTCCTCTGGTCCAACTGAACACATCATCATTCACTTGGAATGTGTTACATTCATGGACTTCATGTTCCCAAGTGACGGTGGAATTTTTATGGATCGTAATGCGCCATGTCACCGGGCCACAATTGTTCGCAATTGGTTTGAACAAAGTTCCGGACAACTCGAGCGAATGATTCGGTCACGCTGATCGCTCGCCATGAGTCCCATCGAGGATATGGAACATAATCGGGAGTTGTTTCGCGCACAAAAATCTCTACCGGCAACACGTTCGTTGTACAGGCAGCATGGCCCAGTATTTCCGCAGGGACATCCATCGACTTGTTCAGCCCATGCCCCGTGGAATTGCTGCACTAACCGGGCTGAAGGAGGTCCGCCGGCCGTTGTAGGCGAGCGGTTCTAGGCGCTTCAGTCCGGAACCGCGCTGCTGCTACGATAGCAGGTTCGAATCCTGCCTCGGGCATGGTTGTGTGATGTCCTTAGGTTAGGTAGGTTTAAGTAGTTGCAAGTCTAGGGGACTTATGACCTAAGATGCAAAGTCCCAAAGTGCTTAGAGCCATTTGAACCATTTTAAGGAGGTCCGATGCGTTATTAGTAGGTATCCCATGACTTTTGTCACCTCAATGTAGGGCGAACGCTTAAAATCACATATTAGGGACGGGCATGTATTACTTAGCCTTTGGGAAAGGCCTCTGCTAAACTGCAGTGCACCTATTAACGAGGCCGCATACAGGTCGCTACTGGGACCAGTTCTACAGTACAGAACCATCGTTTTTAATCCTCATCAAATATGCATGATTGCAGACATCACACGAGTTCAGAGAAATGCTTCTGGGATTGTAACAGGTCGACATGCCTATACCAAAGTGTAACAGTTCGAATCCTGCCTCGGGCATGGATGTGTGTGATGTCCTTAGGTTAGTTAGGTTTAAGTAGTTCTAAGTTCTAGGGGACTGATGACCATAGATGTTAAGTCCCATAGTGCTCAGAGCCATTTGAACCATTTGAACAATTTTTGCTTGGGAAACTGAAATGGGAATCTTAGAAAGAAAGGCGACGTTGTTCTTGTGATACATTGCTGGGTAAACTGAGAGAAACGAATAAAAGTGGGCATGGAATCTCCCGAATGCACTCACGAATTCGATCTTTCAGCTCTTCGATACTGGTTTGGGCGTTGCTTATAAACTTTCCGTTCAACATAGTCCCACAAAAAAGAGGCATGTGCTGTTGCCAAAGTTACAGCTCGAGACAGCTGTACAGGAAGACAGATCGTCTATTTATTAACTGATAAATGGCATGTAATCAGCCTCGAAAAAAATAATTTGTAATACAACATTTACTGCTATGTCGTTAAGGATGAATATAATAATTTATCGTATGACACAATTTGATTAGAAACATGTAACAAAACTATTTCACAATCAGGGGTAACAGTTACCCAACGGATCTAATTTTCTGCACAATTGCTATGCAAATGCGGAGCGGCAAATTCGTCTAACTATGCTGAATAAGGTTGTACGTCCAATGTCACTTTTCATTCCAATTATTCATTCGATATCTGAAAAGAAACTGCATAATATTTCCAGACAATAGTGGGGACTTGTTGACTGATTCATCACTCCTGCTGAGAGAATGCAGCCAGTTGGGAGGGTCGCTATTTCTGTCCGCCATGCTGTTGGTCGGAAAACACGGTTATCGCGGCAGTTTGCTCAAGATAACGGCCATAACACGGTATTCGTTACACGAGGTGACAGCCAATATTCCAGATAAAACACGGGGCGTAAGTCACCCTCAAAATCGATTGCGCCACTCTGGACTTTTAGGAATAGTTTCAGCACTATGAAAGTGACTGTTTGACTTTCTAGGAGTGGCCGAGGTCTGCCGAGGAACGTATTTGTTGGTGTACCTGTAGCATCTGGTATCACCTAATTTTATGCGGGTAAGAAACGTACCGGCAAAAAGTCTGACTTACGATGCCACTCAGAAGCGGAGTTTCGGACTTCAAAGGGATTGCAACAAAAACATAATCTCGTAAGATTCATCTTTAACAGCAACGTTGTCTTCATATTGTCAGCGGTGAAAGATAACATTAACGTACCGTACTGAAACTTAACAAGATCTACACGTCAAATTATTGTGGCTAACCGCCTAAAGGAAATTATAAGAACGTACTGATATTTTAAATATTGCGCCAGTTGGATGTAGAGCAAACGTTCTTTTTTGTGATCACGTGAAAGTCCTTGGCGCTGTTTATGAATAACGATCTATAAAATCGAGATACTGGACACATTTTGAAGCTATCACCTTCGACGAATGCTAATGGATTATGCAACCTTCGAACACAGTCTATATGACCCAACGTTCTCACGTGCCTTCGAAGTCTACCTCGTTTAGGCAGTAACTCCTCAAGGTATTTAATCAAGCGCTGCGTATTTCTAATCAGTAAACTCGCTTAATATTTAAGCGATATGCATCTCAGATACTGTATTGAATACTATGGATGTGGATTCTCTTTGTCGGGAAATACAGCATTTTTTTAATCACTAGCACCACATAATTCTGATTGCAGTTCTAGGTTATCAGCCTCATTGTCGAAGGAACGGAATAATGAGAACCAGAGCTAGATGGGGGCACAAAGTCAAAGTTCAACGTCTCGTTGGCACCGAGGTCACTGGAGGAGACGCATTAGACGTGCGGGCCGAGTGTGGGTCGTAGCCTCTTTAAAGAATCATCCCAGCTGACATGGTGGCAAACGGGGATTTAAACAGCGAGAAAGGTGTTTTAAGATTTAACGCTCCGTCGTTAACAAAGTGCTTAGAGTCGAAGCACAAGCACAGATTTCGCAAGAATGGGCCAAGAAATCAAGAAAGTAATCATCTCGTCATTCACTTAACGTTATTTACAGACATCGAGGTATACCAAAATCTTAATGACTGGACGGAAATATGATTCCCGATTCGCCCAGTAACGAGTCTAGTCTCTTGACAAGATCTTTGAACGTACAATACCGATTCTAAACAATGTACTGTACTATTAGTTTGTTTACCTTGCTCAAAAGTTATACCTCCCGTACTCAGAAAGAAATGCAAGTACATCGGGAAAGCCACTCAAATAAAGGGAGTCGAGTCATGTTAAATGTGTAGAAGTATATCGCGAACGCCACTCAAACAGACGAAGCCTAATGAGGTTAAATATGTACAAGTGCATGGCGAAAGCCATTCAAATAAAGGAAATCTGATCACGGTATTCCTCACCTCTCACGTTATTCCTCACCTCTCAGAACATTATCAATCGTTCATCGACTTTAAAAGGATCATTTCGTAACATATTTTCACAAATTTGCCTTCATCGGCAAATATTAAACATTTTCCAATCACAAAGAGTATCGCCACGAGCTTAACGCAACGTTTACACCAGTTTATGAAAGATACAGAACTATAGCTCAGTTCGTTAACCTCTGAAGTTACCAACCTATCGTCCGCAATATTTGATTTTGGAAAATCAATGCACCTCTATGATCAAAGATTAAGTGAGTTGAATAGTGGAGAAAAAATGTCACTGATTCGGACGTCTGTGTTCGAGAACATTTAGTGAAGTTGTCTTATTTACTGAGATGCACAGGACAAAAAGAACAATATTATCAACACAAATTTATGAGCGTTAATAGTGGTGTTTTGTGGAGAACAGAGAAAAAAAACTCTACCCATCAAATGGATAGCTGCAGGAAAGGAGCAGGGTAGAGGAAACAATGCTCTCGTTCCTCACGCAATCCAGCCACTATTAACTATTCTGTATGTTTCGAACAGAACATCTATAAAAAGGGGAAAATAAGCAGCGAAAGGTTATTATAATCGTTACTGAAGGCATCTTGCTATCTTCAGTAATCGTCGTAAGCTACAAATGTGCTCTACAAAATGTAGCCTTTACTAATGGATACTGCAAAGCTGCTGAATACCGACGTACGGAATTAACAAACAATGAAAATCAGCTCTTCGGAAACGTCCGACTTCCACGACTTAGAGCGGAGCGGTCATAAGTCTACCGACTACAATGTTGGGTGAAGCACGACATCTGGCAACACGGCTCAGTCCTCTGCGCTACCCCTGTAACTGTCTACAAAATTATTTAAAGCAAACAATACTATGTGCTTTAACAAAGTTAACAGATGCAATAACTGAACCATTACAAAAATAATAACCATTAACGTAGTTAAGAGTTATTGACCACTCATTGTTCAAATGGTTCAAATGGCTCTGAGCACTATGGGACTGAACATCTTGGATCATCAGTCCCCTAGAACTTAGAACTACTTAAACCTTACTAACCTATGGACATCACACACATCCATGCCCGAGGCAAGATTCGAACCTGCGACCGTAGCAGTCCCGCGGTTCCGGACTGCAGCGCTAGAACCGCACGACCACCGCGGCCGGCCCACTCATTGTTGAAGTGTGACTGGGTGTTGTGTGCTGTCCTTCGGTTTGTTAGGTTGAAATAGTTCTACTTAGTTCTAGGGGACTGATGACCATAGATTTTAAGTCCCATAGTGCTCAGAGCCATTTGAACCATTGTTGAAGTGTTTCGAGGTGACAGGAAACCATAGATAAAAACAGAAAAAAAATCATCTTGCGTTTCAATTAACGATAACAGCGTTGACTTAATGACAAAATAAAATCAATAACACAACTTGATGGAACATCACGGACAAAATTTGTGACGCTCCGCGACGTCTCCCAACAAAAGTCTCCGTTGTTTACTGTCATAAGCTTGCTTTACACAGTGTAAGAGGAATTACATTGGATTTCTATAGCGGAAATTAGAGCACTATCTGCGAAATTTCATTTGGGATTGCATTGTTAAACTACGTAAGGTGCAAACAGACAGTATTCCTATGACTTTGATATTATATAAATGTTATACGTTTCCAAGAAAAACAGGCGTGTCTACTCTGTATATAAACTATAGGTGCAATGCTGTTACTACTTTGTTACACAGATTGATATCAGAAAGCAAGAGAAATTATTACAAAAATAACGTTTTCATTGGGAAAGGAACCTGTCCAATCCGCTTTTTTCTGAAATGTTTTCACGTCACACTATCTTCTTAATGTGTCTGACAACAGTGTACTTTGTGGAAAGTCCGAATTTTTGCACGTTACACAGCAGAGTAACATTTTCATGTTCGCAAACAATGGCTACATTACTATAACAATGGAAGGTTTTCGTGGTTCGCGGTGTCCAGTTCACGACCGATTCACAATGGTCTAATTTTAGAGTATTACCATTTCCACTACTTCGATATCCTTTGAATTCAGCTCAAAATTAGTTAAAGAAACTAGTTGTGTTGCTGGCGTAACAATGGAAGGCCACTTCATCTCAACAACAAAGAAAACTGACATAGGCCGTTCGATATCAAAACTCATTTTACTGAAAGAAAAAGGAGAACACATTTCGCGAAAGAGCGAAAAATGTGGAAACAAAGAAATGCTCAACAAAGCATTTGGAAGGATAGTGCATGAAGGGTTCAGTTAAATTTATGGTACGCGTTACAACATCTACCAGTATCTATCACAAAATGTATCACGGTCTGCGACAGAGCTGATACGATGATCACATGGTTTATTGTTGCAAGTTTTCGATATGCGTTCTGTAAAAGGAAGTTATAGGTGATAAAAATGCTACCGCAGCTTATGCGAAAGAGTCTAGTTAATAAAATCACGACAGATTTTTATTTCCCAAAAATATCTATCCAACTGTTTCCGTTATCCAGTTGCGTTTTCGTTGGCGGCCAAGAACATCGCTGGAGGAACAGTCCGTACCGCTGTCATAACAAAGAACAAGTGACAGCGAGTGTCAACACTCGCGCTTGATAACGCGCACGGAGCGGCAGTAAAGGCAAGCGTGACACAAAGGAGGACTGGGAGGCGCCTGTAGTGGAACAAACAGCGGGTACTCACAGGCGAGCAGCGAGCTGGAGATGTCCGAAGCCATGTCGGCCGACTGCGAGCACGCACTTCCCGCGACGCGAGCGGTTCGGCGCTCGGACGCCTACTGAAGTGACAGAGGAGCGGCCGGGCTGCGCCGTGGCTGTGCGCAGGGATAGGCCAGCTAGCGCCGCTGCTGCTGCCGCTGCCGCTGCTGCTGGGAGCTGTCAGACGCAGTCCGGCGGCGGCGGGCAGGGTCGGCTGGACCGCGCTACGGGGGTTGTCCGGGGGCTTCCAGCGAGCAGTCGAGCATTAACACCAGCTTCTCTCCTGTTTACTACAGCTGTCGTTTGCCCGGGAATTTATGTAGGGAGATAACTGTTTCGCAGAAAGTATATTGTTTTTCCTGTCGGCCTCTGATTTTAATTCCGTAAACAACCCAGTTGGAGGTTAGCGATATTTTTGGTACTAGTGTGGTTATAATTAAAGTGCAGTTACTCTTAGAGGTCCAGTGTGGTCTGTAGTTACTGTATGGCAGCGGAACTTGGAAGATATTCTAATGCATTAATGAGAAACCGAATTACACTGAAAAAAAAAAGTTCCAATTTTGGCCACCAGGTGCAAATCTGGCGTTGTGAATCCAAGAAAGGCATAGAAAAATAAAGTGTTTCCAATGTAATGCATTAGCAATGGGATGGGGGCAGAGGTGGTCAAACAAGTGAGAAAGCCATAATGTTGATATTATTATTAATCGCCGTTTTCACAGATCAACACGAGCAACGGAGACGTCAACAAGATGTAGTAAAGTGCCAGATGTGCGCCTGGTAGAACTAATTTTTTTCCAACAGAAATCGGTTCCTCATTAACACATTAGCGCCGGCCGTGGTGGCCGAGCGGTTCTAGGCACTACAGTCTGGAACCGCGCGACCACTACGGTCGCAGGTTCGAATCCCGCCTCGGGCATGGATATGTGTGATGTCCTTAGGTTAGTTAGGTTTAAGTAGTTCTAAGTTCTAGGGGACTGATGACCTTAGAAGCTAAGTCCCATAGTGCTCAGAGCCATTTGAACCATTTGAACACATTAGCATATCTAGTAAGTTACGATGCTATAGGATCACTACAGCCCACACTGGACTTCCGTGAGTGGCTGCACTTTCATTATAACCAACCGGTAGTAATACGCTTTCTACATCTGTATTTGCATCTACATATGTACTCTGCAAACAACTAAAAGTGCATGGAAAAGGATACTTCCTATTGAATCGTGTATTATTCTTCCGTCCGCAGCTCGTGGTCGTGCGGTAGAGTTCTCGCTTCCCACGCCCGGGTTTCCGGGTTCGATTCCCGGCGGGGTCAAGGATTTTCTCTGCCTCGTGATGACTGGGTGTTGTGTGATGTCCTTAGGTTAGTTAGGTTTAAGTAGTTCTAAGTTCTGGCGGACTGATGACCATAGATGTTAAGTCCCATAGTGCTCAGAGCCATTATTTTTCCAATTTCTTTCGCGTATGGAGCACGGGAAGAATGACTGATTAAATGCCTCTACGCTTGCGTAGTGTGATCTCGTTTTCTCGATCCCCACGGAGGTGATACCTAGAGGGCAGTACTACATTCCTAGGTTCTGCGCCTATATTAATTCTTGAAGCTTTGTTACAAGGCTTTCGCGAGATAATTGGCTCTTGCTATTAATTCAGGTTATTCAACATTTCTGAGACGCTTCCCACAACTCAAACCCATATGCTACCTTTCGTAGTGCCTTTCTCTGTGTACTTTCATTAACTCCAACGAGGACAGTTAAACCGTGGTTCGGAATCCACGTTAAACTGCAGGTTCCCCTGTAGCTAAGAACGTTGGAGGAAGGCGACAGCACACCACCACCAAACTATGCATAACAATAAAATGTAGTATTCAATCAATCTTTCGGTCTGATGATTATGTTTTTTAGGCCTATTTGGTATGTACCCCACACACTTCAGCACTATACTAAGATGGGACGCCAAGTATTTTGTAGGCAGACTCCTCTGTAGGCTTACTGCGTTTTCCTAGTATCCTAGCAATGAACCGAAGTCTTCAATTCTCTGACCGTCTTGTAACAGGAATGCTCTTTTAATGGGATCCTGGAAGTAGCAGATGTGGTCTCAATTTTTATAGAAAAATTCCAACGCAGATATTTACTGCAATACAAGAAATCTTTATTTAAAATGTCATATCTGATCTTTTGTTACAGAAAGTCATAGGAACTTTGGTTTTAAACACGAATAGCGATATCTACTACTGAATCTACGTGATCCTTCCAATTCCAAATCTCTACAAATTGTTACCCCGCTCCCCCCTTACTTGTATGAATTGATTAATACGAGTTATAACTCGTTGATATGACAGTAATCA
Source organism: Schistocerca serialis cubense (assembly GCF_023864345.2). Lineage (NCBI taxonomy): Eukaryota > Metazoa > Arthropoda > Insecta > Orthoptera > Acrididae > Schistocerca > Schistocerca serialis. The sequence continues at coordinate 372,044,094 of NC_064643.1, read as the reverse complement.
GAAGTTACCTTCCTACATTTTGTTAAAATGGCTCTTAGCACTATGGGACTTAACATCTGAGGTCATCAGTCCCCTAGACTTAGAACTACTTAAACCTAACTAACCTAAGGACATCACACACATCCATGCCCGAGGGAGGATTCGAAGCTGCGACCGTAGCAGCAGCGCGGTTCCGGACTGAAGCGCCTAGAACCACTCGGCCACATCGGCCGGCTATTGGGTAACATCAGCACATACCAAACATGTCAGTGAGAGATCGACTATTTGGTTACACAGTATTACTATACGGGGGCATTCAATAAATAATGCAACACCTTTTTTCTGAAAGCAGGTTGTTTTATACAGGATTCCAATACATTATATTATCCCCCACTCTTCTGGCTACAAAATCATATTTTTCAACATGATCCCAGTTCAATACGACAGCCTTATGCCACCTTACTGGGAGGGCCAGCATGCCTGCATGGTAGTGGTCTACGTCGGAGCCAGGTCTTGCTGCATTAATAAACTGTCCGTCATGCACGTACTGCTTCCAGCTGAGTGTATCCTTCATTTGGCGAAACAGATGGAAGTCGGAATGTGCACGATTCGGGCTGTACGGTGGATGACTGAGAACAGTCCAATGGAGTCTTGTAAGCTCCTCACGGTCGCGCAGTTTTGTGTGAGACCTTTTGCAAGCGCCTATAAATACCAACAATTTTCTGATTTTCCGCCGAAAGAAGCTCAATGACAATTCTTTGTTTGGAACGCACATCTGTTACAGACGCCATTTTGAATGCTGCGTATAGCGCCTCCACATACTGGAACTTCATGAAACTACAGGGCCTGAAGCGGGGCTATTCCATAGTGTCCCAGAACGAATTCCGGATTTTTCAAGTGGAAATGGCCGAGGAAAAAATGTGTTGCATTATTCATTGAACGCACGTCGTACATTCGGACCATCACTGCTGCTTGCCGACAAGCATAGATATGCCTTGGTGGAGATAGAAACGTGAAGCCGATGTCGACTGTCACCAAATCCTTTGTTCTGCCGCGACTGAGTCACGTCGGGTCTATTTGTTGCATTCTGAAACGCTGTTGTCAGACGTATGCAAGGTTTGCTGGTGCATGCAGCGTTTTCTTAAATATTACTCCCGCGCCCTGGTTCCCGGGTTCGATTCCCGGCGGGGTCAGGGATTTTCTGTGCCTCGTGATGACTGGGTGTTGTGTGATGTCCTTAGGTTAGTTAGGTTTAAGTAGTTCTAAGTTCTAGGGGACTGATGACCATAGATGTTAAGTCCCATAGTGCTCAGAGCCATTTGAATCATTTTTTTTAAATATTACTTTTTTCCGATACTCTAATCTATATTACATGGACACTGCAATGACCAGTCATACTTTTTCTTTTTTTAAAAAAATAGAAAGTTACGTACGTTAATTGCGAGTAAGACAACTATTTTTATTTCAAGAAAAGTATTGCGAAATCCCTTCTGAAGATATTTCTGATAAAACTAAGTGCAGCATACCCTTTTATTACAGACGATGGAAACGATTTGACTTTTCAAAAATTAATGATGAAGCGAAATTAATTGTACCATTAAAACTGGGAGAAACAGATATCTATTATGTTATCCATGATGAATTGTTCAGAATACTATTTGAAAGTCGTCGCAGAACAAGTCATGTAGGAAGAATATGTGCGAGTACGTTTAAGGGATTCCAAGTTAAATACAACGATATTATATTTGAAGTTATAGCGTTGTATTTGAATTAATCATCCTGATTACATGTCCGGAAAACTGTGCCCTTTTCAGTCTAATTTCTCCTGATATTATCATCATGGTCCACGGTTACTGAGAGCTCTTCAACATCCACTTCTCTATCGCTTTTCTGGTGAGTCTTTTGTATCCTTCTGCGCGGTCGATCTCCGGCCTATTGGTCGGCGTGTACTTGTTACTCCACTTTTTCTTTCCTTCCATCTTGGTCCACAATTAAGACCAATCTTACCAGAGTCCAACAACCCGCTCGATTCCTGTCTGTCTTCTTGTCCTCCCTGTTGTGGTTTCCTACACTCTTTTCGTCATTCTATCCACATTCGTCTCGATTACACGTCCTACAAACCTTCGCCTTTCCCATCTGATTTCTCCTGGTATTGTTCTTATACTCCGGCACAGTTCTTGCCTAGGTCTTCGCATCCTTCTCTCACCAGCTCGTTTAGGACCCAGCACTTTCCTCGGTATTTTTGTTGTCCTCACCATTGCTTTGTAGTGTCTGATCTTTTAGTCTGTAGATATGATTCTTTTTACTGCATTTATCTCTGGTCATACAGACGGCTGACCTCATCTGTTATCCTTTCCGTTATTGCCTCCTTGCTCCTGTTACTTCCTGTTACGTATTCTCCCAGGTTTTTAAATTTTCTCATCTTTTCCGTAGTGCCTTCTGCTGTTTTCCAGTTCCGTGTTATTCAAAGTCCATATACTAGATCGTTGGACCCATACTGTCAAGCGTTTTTTTTATGTGCTGGAACTATCAAGAGTGCAGTAAAGAGGAGATATCTTCAACATTTTCAGCGTTATCTGCTGAAAAACCAGCGTTGGTTCGCTTCAAGGAAATAGTCAAGTGTTAAGTCAGTCACTGCAAGTGTAGCAGTACAAGGGTTGAACAGTCTGTAATCGAACTGCCTAAGTGGCTTCAGATAGCAGGCAGGCAACTGGAATAAAACAGGGTGGAAATACTAAAAACAGTTGAAGTGCTGTATCTGGATATTCGGAGATCGATGCCTGATATCGGTTTTGCGGGATTCCACAACTAGCAGTCTGCAAATCACCGCGAGCGGCGTTACAAGCCACCACGTAGGATGACGTGGCTAAAAATAAACTAAACTCCGCCCGAACAGGCTTTGTAAGGCCCAACGGTACCGACCGGCCGCCGTGTCGTCCTCAGAGCACAGGCGTCACTGGATGCGGATATGGAGGGGCATTTTGTCAGCACACCGCTCTTCCGGCCGTATATCAGTTTACGAGACCGGAGCCGCTACTTCTCAATCAAGTAGCTCCTCAGTTTGCCTCACCCCGCTTGCCAGCAACGCTCGGCAGACCGGATGGTCACCCATGCAAGTGCTAGCCCAGCCCGACAGCGCTTAACTTCGGTGATCTGACGGGAACCGGTGTTACCACTGCGCCAAGGCCGTTGGCAGGATAACGTGGCACCGCTCAGATGTTTACGGCTCAGAATAAAGCTGCAAAACGACTCGAAGAGGCACACTTGCGTGTTATGGCCCACAATATTCAGACTCTGTGATTCGACTGCTATTATTACGACAACCACTGAAACGGGACTGGACTCAGCGAGGATTACTGTGCTGCCCGGATTCTCACCTACAGCCTACAGTCGACTACGCCTGGGCTTGATCTTGCGTATTGCATTTGAATTCTACGTAATCACCGCATTGTGTTCAATAAACGAGCTGTGTACTGTGAGCCAACAGGAAGAACTACGTAAACAAATTCCACACCTAAAATACAAACAAAAGCGTTTTGCATACGAGCTGTCGGCGCCTGCTCTAGACAAAGTTGGTTTTACTAGCCAGACCCCGTGACAGGAGTCGCACTTAATAATTTCGTAATTAGCTGGAGAAAGTCAACAGTAAACTGCCTCCCCAACGACCTAGCACAGTATTACAATATCCACAGCCTCCTCGGTAAGTCACTGCGGAGGAAGGGATTTCCCAGCTTCGAGGATGCTCTGAGTGCTGCGACTTCCCCCGCCGCGTGGGCTGTGGGCAGGCAGCAGCTGAAGCAGTGTGGAGACCCCTCGGAGCACCCCCTGCACGTCTGTCGCTGAATGACCTTGAAAGCGCGCCTCTCCCCAGGGCTGCCGACGTGAAATCAGGCTACATCTGGCACAAGACACTTGACCTCAGCTTCCGGCGGGGATGCGCTCTTGGGACTAGGCGCGAAAACCATAGATAGCACTTGTTACTTCGTGCACCTTTAACAGTGAAATTTTCCTGTTTGTGTAACAGCGACGAGATTTGTAATAAAATGACAAACGACAAAGGGAGTTCAAGTTCAGGGAGGAGAAGTAAAAACTTTACAGTTTGGCGATGATATAGCTATGACTTGGAACAGCCGCTGAGTAGAATCGATAATGTCCTGGAAATAAGTTACAAGATGAATTCCAACAAATGTAGAATTCAATTAGAAAATGGGGCACTAAAAGCAGTAGATGAGTTTTTCTGACAGCAAACAGCTGACGATGGCCGGAATAGGGAGGATATAAAATGTAGACTAGCAATAGCAGGAAAAGCGCTTCTCAAAGAGACAAATTTTTTATCATGTCTGCAAATTTAACTGTTAGAAATTATTTTCTGGAAGGATTTATCTCGAGCGTATACTTGTATGGAAGCGCTGAACAAGAACGGAATAGAAGCTTTTTAAATGTCATGCTATAGAAAGGTGCTCGGCAGTAAATGGATAGATCGAATAAGTGATAGGAAGTACTGAACTGAATAGAGAAGAAAAGAAATTTACAGCACAATTTGACAAAAATTAAAGAGTAGTTGATGGGATACGTCCGGGCTCATCAAGGATCGTCAGTTTTGGTAATGGAAGGAAGTGTGTGTGTGTATGTGTGGGAAGGGGGGCGGGAGGTGTTGAAATTGTGGAGGGAGACTAAGAGATGAATACACTAAGCAGTGTAAATGGATTTAAGCTGCAAGAGGTTACGTGGTAGTCGAAGGGGGCTAACACAGGATGGACTAACGTGGAGGGTTGCAACAAATCAGTCTTCCATTAGGCGTAGCGCAATATAAAATCACAGCAGGCATTTTGGCTACTGTTTCAGGAAAATGTCATTATCCACAGTGAAACACACCAAGATATTTTATTACCGAAAGCTACGCCGACCGTGAAGGACTACGTCTACGTTATGCACTTTGAAGTGTATAGTGGAGGATAAGTTCATTTATGCTAGTGATGGGCATGGTTAAGACCGTCATGTGTACGTTTACAATACCGAACGAAGGACTTTCTTCTAGGGCAACATAGACCCACTAATATTACGTTTCACGTGTCACCCAGCATCAAGGAGAACCTGGTTTTTATGTAACACACCGCAAGAAAGGAATTAAACACTGTGTCTTCAAGGGTACTTGTGGGCGGTTTATAGAAACTATTTGCAATGTCTACCTTGACATTCGTTACTTTCATTACAGCGTCGTAGCTGTTAATGTTGGACTCTTCAGAACATTGTGTTCAGTTAGTTCAAAAATGGGAAAATTTCTATGTCCTCAGTTCTTCCCTGATGTCGACCGATATAACCTATCCACATAAACAGACAGAATCTTAGTGTGCTGGTTGCTGCTCTTAAATAGCTAAACGTTTCGAGCACACGTACTCCACAAACGTTGAATCCAAACAATATCTCAGGTCGCTTGACAGACAAAAAATTCTCTTTGCCGGATTTACCGTTTCTCTGAGTTTGCGCAGTAGTACAGTAACAAGTATCGTTTGTGACACATTTCACAGTGATCCGTAGTATATATATGTAAAACCAGAGCCATTTAAATCTGTGCTATTACATGAGTCTGTAATAGTATTAAGGTTCACACACACAAATGAACCGTGTGATTGGCAAACACTTTCGTCCTACTGATTTGTGTACCGTTACCGATATATTTAAGATACAACAGGTATTCGGATTTCACTGTCTGCGTTTCGTAATGGTAACCCCCAACGTCAAGGACCTTAAGGATGATTTTTATGTGTACATTGGATTCTGTGCCTCACTTGTCTTATCAATGATATATTCGTGGTCTGCACCACTTTGTTTAGCTATTTATTCATTTTAGAAGCCACACAGCCTCCAATCAAAGATATTATTACAAGATAGCATAGCTTACTTATGAGAAAATAGGCAACATAGACGATATAGTATGTGCAAAAGCATGACCATAAAAATCACAGGAAAGCAGTGCGTGAAAAACAAACATAGCTCCGAAAAGAGACGTCCGCTGCAGTACTGATTGACACAAAAGTACGTTAACATTTGAAGGTGCACTAATTCACGGAATTATGTAGGTAGAGAGTTAAAAATGACCCACATTCCTGAAATGACATGGGGTTTTATTGAAATCAGAAGCGGATACAAAAACTGGCCAATAGATGGCGCTGGACAACAACACGTTAGTTGTGTTCAAATGTGTGTGAAATCTTATGGGACTTAACTGATAAGGTCATCAGTCCCTAAGCTTACACACTAATTAACCTAAATTGTCCTAAGGACAAACTCACACACCCATGCCCGAGGGAGGACTCGAACCTCCGCCGGGACCAGCCGCAAAGTTCCGCGCGGCGCAACAACACGTTAGTGACGCCGCATGAGGATCGTGTATAAAATGACCTGTAGGGACAGAGCGAGACAAATGCGTCAGTAAACGGGGCATGCTGATTTTTCCAGAAAAGGTGCTGATTGTGTAGGTTTACTATCAGAATGGAGAATCCGCTTCGGTAGCTTTACAATCCTATCGCAATCCTATGACAAATGACGCTATGAAGAGGAGATTACGAAGCTTGAAGGCACGGGTTGTTTAGACGATCTTAGACGATCGGCCACGTAGTGGACCACCAGACGGGTGCTACTGCTGCTCGAACAGTTCAGGATGAATGGAGACTCAAGCGGTTTCATCTCCACATGATGAAGTCAGCGCCTATGAAGTCACACGTCGCACCGGAATTCCACGCACTACTGTTTGGAGAGTGCTAAGACGTACCTTCCAATGCTATCCGTACAAAATTCAAAGGCATTTGCGGCGTGGGCACTGCAAAGAATGGGGAAGATAACGATTGGTTGTCTAACGTGTTGTGGATCGACGAAGCGCATTTCACACTCCGAGAGTCTGTCAACTGCCACAACTGCAGAATTTGGGCTACAGAAAATCCTAGAACTATCGTGGGAACCCCTCTGTATGACAAGAAAGTCACGGTGTGGTGTGGGATTACGACATCAGTCGTGATCGGATCCTTTTTCTTCGAGGAAATGCGTAGTGCTGTTTTCAAACCATCAGCGTGACGGGTGCGTGGTAAGTCGATATGTTACAGAGTCGCGTCAATCCTAGCCTGGCTGATGAACACCTGCTGGAGGATACGGATTTTATGTAGGATGGCGCTCCACCCCATATTGCTGCGCCTGTGAAAGGTATCTTGCGCACATCGTTTGGTGAGGAGCGCTTGCTGAGCCTCCACTTTCGTCATGCTTGGCCTCCCAAGTCCCCAGACCTCAGTCCGTATTAATATTGGTTGTGCAGTTATCTGAAGTCGACATCCGACGGCAATCCCCACCATACCGACTGGTGTGCTATACCGTGCTGTTCACAACATTGTCCCTCGCCTGCAGGTATTTTTGATGAATGACAACCGACATGCTGACCATTTGTCATAAAGAACATCGTCTTTGCTAAAATGAATTGTTGTGCTAATTATTGCTTTTGTATCATATGATGCTCACCCAGTAGGTTATTTTGTGCCATTTTGTTTTTGGTTTCGATAAAACCCCGTGACATTTCAAGCATGTGTGTCAATTTTTACCTCTCTACCTACAGTATTTCGTTAAGTGTTGAATTTTCAAATGATAATGGGCTATTGTGCGATATCGCGACCGCATTGCACAAGAGACGGCATGAGGCGTTCAAAAATGGTTCAATGGCTCTAAGCACTATGGGACTTAACATCTAATGTCACAAGTCCCCTAGACTTTGAACTACTTAAACCTAACTAACCTAAGGACATCACACACATTCATTGCCGAGGCAGGATTAGAACCTTCGACCATAGCGAAAGGGCGGTTCCGGACTAAAGCGCCTAGAACCGCTCGGCCACAGCGGCCGTCACATGAGGCGTAATCCAGCAGTTTCATATTACTGTTGTCTAACAAGGAAAGACTCACTTGTGGGTTTGCACCAATGGTAATTACTAAATGACGAGAATGAAAGCGCTTATACAGATTGTATGGTATATAACATACAATTAGCGTCTTAAAGTTGTTCAACTTCGTTCGCGATGTGACAAAGTCAGTGACGTATCCACATCGAAAAAGACTGTTTTCTTACAGTAAAGTATTCGCCAATCCGTTGCCTACTGTTAACACCTCACGTTTTACTAGACATGGCTCTATTCGATGACGATGCTACTGTTTTGGGTTGGGCGTGACAGCAAGGTCTTTAGCGACCATACTAAAATTTTTAGTGAGACGAATGTGGGTAAAAGTGATAGATCTTCTGGTAAACCTTCCGGGATGTAAGGTCGTGGTCCATGAAACTCTTCAGCTCCTAACGTTTCGTCCAGAGCTGCGCTGGACATCGTCAGAGGGGTGTTTCTCCTCCGGTGAGTCGGCAAGGCTCACCGGAGGAGAAACACCCCTCTGAAGATGTCCAGCGCAGCTCTGGACGAAACGTTAGGAGCTGAAGAGTTTCATGGACCACGACCTTACATCCCGGAAGGTTTACCAGAAGATATGTCATCCGGTGGTGAAAGCCTTCATACTATGATCAAAAGTGATAGAATAATAAGAATTCAACAAGGATTAAATTATAAAAAAATCCTAAACCGAACCACAACGCAGCTTGTAGTTTTCAACACATACTACAGTGTCAGAAGGTAGACCCATGTTACTTGTCTGAGAGAATCCTTGGACCAAACCTTCGTAGAAATAGTCACTTAATACACTTGACGTTCAACAAGTGACCGCTGACTACTGTTCCTGTTGCAGTCATTAGTCGCTGCTACGATCGCTATTCCACTTGGTTTCACATTCCACGTCTTTCTCCAAAGATTCCCAGTTAATCTTCATACATTGTAACCAGCGCAGTGAGTTTATCAGCAGCCCAAGGATATAAAATATGGAAGGCTGTCGCGGATGGCTGGAAAAGTATCATTGGCTCAGCGACGATGTACGGGAGCCGAAAAGACGAGGTTCCTCGTCCCTTCGCTTTCCAGGTAGGGACCTTTATGTGAGCGATGAGTAAGACAGGGTGGGGGCGGACAGGTCGTGGACCCTGCCTACCAGAAAACCAAAGTGGAACGTGGGAAGGGACACTACAGGCTCTATTGGGGATGAATGGGACGAGGGAGCAACACGAACTTAGCTCACGTCGGAACAGCTTTTGTTGCGTCGGAGTCCAAGCCATTAGTGACCGATACTGAAGCGAACAGAGGTGGGGACGAGAATTTAATACATTTTGTGTGGCTATCCAGAAACGTCTTCCATCATCAGTCGTTGACATATCAAGTTCATCAACACAGTATGTGTAATATATTTCATCAATAAAAGTCCGTCGACTGTCTGGGTCTAGGTTTTTATTATCGATAGGTATTTCGGGGCGAAACTTTCATCATCGAGATTTACAAGATTCAAAGACTATAATGTTCTTACAACTTCGAGAAATTGGATAAATCACAACGAAAATAGTTACAGAATAGTTATTACGGTTTTTTGTGATATGCTGACTTTTGAAGGAATGAAAGAAGATTCTATGAAATAAGAGCTTGGGTGTGACGCTATAAGCCAAACTGTCTTGAAACTGCTGTTTGTCTTTTCGCCAAATACATTAGTTACTTGTGTAATTTTATAACGTAAAATTTCCAAATATCCTAAGACGTCCAGTGTAATATCCTTTCAATTTGACCTATGTAGAAACTTTCGCTGTTTTGTTATGTGACTTTTCAATGTTTTTAGTAGTAGTAAGAGAATTATATTTCCCGACAGCTCATATCTGTCGAAAAGAACTCCTTTAAAAGAGTACCTTTGGTCTCGTAGGATGTTTAGTTTCAGTGGTTTTATACTTCGGTTTGTTGATGGTACATATGTAATTAAATCTAATCAAATCAGAAGAGTTTTGTTCAAATGGCTCTGAGCACTATGGGACTTGACTTCTGAGATCATCAGTCCCCTAGAACTTAGAACGGCTTAAACCTAACTAACCTAAGGACATCACACACATCCATGCCCGAGGCAGGATTCGAACCTGCGACCGTAGCGGTCGGCTGGTTCCAGACTGTAGCGCCTAGATTTAAGTAGTTCTAAGTTCTAGGGGACTGATGACCTCAGAAGTTGAGTCCCATAGTGCTCAGAGCCATCAGTGAAGCAGATTTTCGCAGTATGTAGGTTTTTAAAGCACTATGGATTTATTTTTTACTACATAATTTGGCCATTTCTAGACCGCTTAGAACCAAAGATTTTTGTACAATCTTTTCCTGCTCATCTTCCCAGAACTTCCTCATGCGTTGGCTGATGGCTTACCTCTGTTCTTTTGACATCATTCTCCTAGGCTGTGATTTTCATTGTTGGATAGGAAATTTTACATTATTTCGGGATAAAGTGCACCAACGGTGTCGGCGGAATTTCGTTGCGTGCTGCCGTTAGTAATTGATTGTCGTTGGCCGTAGCCTATCAGGTGATTGTATGAGGTGACCAACGACAAGCTCTCAATCTTTTTATTTTGTTTTACTGGTATCAAAAACATATATTTGGTTATTTTTTTCCGAATGTGTCATGATGTCCGAGGTTGCGGTTACGCTGGGACCCAACACCTCAGATTAAATTTTTGTGAGTGAAACGGGTGGCAACCATATTTATAGTCTTGCTTATCACAAATATGTGATTATTTATTCCGAATACGTCGCGAACTCCGAGTGTGGTTAGGCAGCAACTTAAGAGCACAGCTTAAATTGCTGCGAGCCTAATAAAATATCAATTAACTTCATTTACGAAGCAACGGAAATTACTAATGGGAATATCATTAGCTATCTGCATCTGACACATCATTCGTCGTCTTGCCCTGCCATCATTCATCGCGCGAATTGTTACCAACATGAGCAAGCAATAGAATATCTCCGACAATGTAAGTGCACTTTACCCAGAGTTTGGCCACTTCTGCACCGCTTAGAATCCAAGACTAAGGTACAGTCTTTCTCTTCTTGTCTTCTCAACACTCCTTCATGCGACGGCTGATGTCTTGCATCTGTTCGTCTGACATTACTCTTCTAGGCCTCGGTATCTGTTGTTGGATAGGAAATTTTGCAATATTTCTGTTTTCTTCCTTCGATCTCATCTGCTAATCTTACCCTATTATTTTTCGCCCTTCCTGTGACCAGACAGCGTCTTCTTCACATTGATTCTTTTGTGCTGTTGTCACACATCGCTGTTAGACGTCATTAATCACATTCGACAAGAACAAAACGAGGAAACTGCTTAGCGCTAATAAGACTGGCCTCTGTAATATTCCACGTATTATTATACATAATGTCATTATCATTAATATTATTATTATCATGGTTTATATTACTCAAGCGCTACACAAATTGTAATACTGATTTAGTAAGGATGTCTCTTTAGCTGTAAACGAGGGTCTGAAGGCCCGAATCTTGTCAGCTGAAATAAATTCAGAGACATACGAGGGGCGTTCAGAAAGTAAGCTCCGATCGGTCGCGAAATGGAAACGACTATGAAAATCCGATAAAGCTTTGCACAGATGTGTTGGGTAGTGTCTCTAGTATAACCCCAGTTAGCATCACGTCGCTCTTCTCATTTCTGAGCTCGCAGTGAGTGCGTAAAGATGTCTAGAAAATAGTGTCTGCCGCCAAGTACGAGGGCCTGGTGAGAAATTTCGCCTGAAGCTATGCAGCTAACATTACATAACTGTCGTGCTGTTTCTTCTTCAAGACAATTCTCAGCCGCATTCTGCAGGGGCAATGAAGATGCTCCTGCATCGTTTTCAAATGGAAATGTGAGATTACCCACAATACAGTCCGCAATTGTCTCCCCCTGAGTTTCATCTCTGGTCACATGAACCGCTGTCTTTGAAGACAACATTTTGACACAGACAACGAGGTGTAGGCCAACGTGGAGAATTGGCGGAAAGCACTGGCGGCTGCCTTCTATGATGATGCTATTGAAAAGTTGGTACAACGCTATGACAAAAGTCTAAGTCAGAACGGCGACTACGTAGAGAAGTAGCTGAAAGGTGTAGCTAATTGTTACAAGTAAAACATTTCTGATGTTCACTGTGGTTTCAATTTGGCAATCAATCGGAGCTTACTTTCTGAACAGGCCTCGTATTACTAGGCACACAGCAGGTCTGTGCAGACCGTGCGATAGTGTAGTAGAGATATTCGCGGACCATGAATGATCATCTTTGGAAGAAAGGCGACATTGTTCTCACGAAGGTTCTGCTGGGTATATTTAAAGAGCCGGTATTCGAGGACAGTGCGACAGTATGATGCCACCACTGAATATCGGAGATATCATCAGAATGACGTAAACTGAATAGGGACGCTTACAGTGCCATCGAGTCATTTTCTGTCAGTATAATGTTGGCACGAAGTACCTTCCGCCTCTTACTGTATAGTGGATTGCCTTCTGCCTCGTACTGCCTAACGGATGGTCGGTTTATATAGGTAACTGTAGATATAGTGCGATATTCAGGTACCGATGTACCGCGTGACTCGGAAAAAAAGAACAGATTTCAACTGTTTATCGCAGACTATGAAAGATACAGAAGCTTTGCGCATGTCACTGGGTAGAGGGAAGTTAAAAGTTTTGACATAGTGGTGCTATTGTTAATTTGTAGCAACATGGCGACTACACCCCAAGAGAAAGCATTTTGTGTGCTGGAATTTGGGCGAATTCAGTCCGCTGCTCAAGTCCATTGGTTTAGCAAGAAGCCGTCCCTGCACAAGCAAATTTATGGCTGCCATGCAAAATTCTTTTAAATTATTTACGTATGAAAATGAAACATCCCTGGTCGGCCTGGCACGTCTGAGAAGATGTCGAGCATTTCCGGGATGCGTTCACACGGAGCCCTCGGAAGTCCACAAGATGGGCTGGAAGAGATCTTCAACTTCCTCAAACAACAGTGTGGCGTATTCTGAAACGACACCTCCATATGATGCCTAACAGTTTTCAGCTGCTGCATTATTTGTGTCCTGGAGGTCATAACAGAAGATACAAATTTTGTATTGCAGTTCTCCAGGATATGGCAGACGACACTTTTTTTCCGAACGACTCATCTTCTCTATCGAATCGACGTTTCACATGTTGGGTAAAGTAAACCGCTTTAAAGTAAGAATTTAGTGATCTCGAAATCCTGGCGTCGTCGTCGAACATGAAAGAGACTCACCGAAACTGAAAGTGTTTTGTACCGTTTCTGTTCACAAAGTTTGTAGATTTTTTATTTATTTATTTATTTTTTCGGAGAAGGCTGTGACAGGAATGTCATATCTGGACATGCTGCAAAATTGGTTGTTTCCTCAACTTCACGAAGATTTCAGTGATTTCATTTTTATGCAAGACGGCACCCCGCCTCAAATATGGTTCAAATGGCTCTGAGCACTATGGGGCTTAACATCTGAGGTCATTAGTCCCCTAGAACTTAGAACTACTTATACCTAACTAACCTAAGGACATCACACACATCCATGCCCGAGGCAGGATTCGAATCTGCGACCGTAGCGGTCGCGCGGTTCCAGGCTGAAGCGCCTAGAACCACTCGGTCACACCGGCCGGCGCCCCACCTCACTTTACATTGAGGTGCGGCGTTATCTTAACGCCATCCCACAACGTTGGACTGGAAGAGGTGGACCACGTTCATAACTGCAGGGCAATTTTGGAACACATGATTCCGTCTATATTGTCACATTTACGATATGGATGATATGAAAATGGAGATGCATGACTGAAACTAGACACCTACAAGATTAAAAAAAGATACATCTTGACGCAACTTATGCAGGAGCTAGAATCAATCTTTTAATTATAAAAAGAGTTGTAGACCTATTTTTCACCTGCAGCATGCTGCAAGTTCGTATGATCTTGTTCATTGCTTCTGACGTCCCGAGTCTCCAGACCTCACACATTCCGATTTTTTATTTATTTATTTATTTATTTTTTCTGTGGGGTTACCTGAAAGGCAGTGTCGAAGTCCCGTCTATGACAGCCACTCTTCAAGAACTGAGGAGTGAAGTTGTTGAAGCTATCGTTCAGTAAGCAGGGGCCTATTGACGGGTGTGTAAAATGAGATGGACTACCGTTTCGATGTTTCTCGACCGCAGCTCGTGTCTAGGGGCTAGCGTCGCTGCCTCTGGATCACGGGGTCCCTCATTCAATTCCCGGCCGGGTTGGGGATTTTCTCTGCCCGGGAACTGGGTGTTTGTGTTGTCCTCATTATTTCGTCATCATTCGTGAACATGGCGAGATTGTACTGTGTTAAGATTGGGACTTTGTACGGGGGCTAATAACCGCGCAGTTGAGGGCCCCACAAACCAACCATCATCATCATCATTATCGATGTTTCTCGAGCAACGCATGGTGCTCATGTTGAATGTTTGGTATAGTGTCTGTGTGAACATAAAACATCGAACCTTCCTCGATCCAGTGGCATGCGCAGTGTGTTTTTATCTTTCATAGTTTGTAATATAAACAATTGAAATATATTCTGTTTTGAAATTACTCTGCACATTATAAACAGAGAAAAAAGCGCGTCTCTGAGTTTTCAGTGTTTCTATTGAAATTTAAAAATGTCACTCATTTATGTACAGTACGCAGTAAAAGCTGTTAATTTTAACGGTTCCCATAGAGAAAGTGGAACCACAGCAACCTTGCGACACCGCTGCGCTGGTCGGTGTAGCGTTTCCACTACGGAATCGAGTGCAAAAACGTGCCGGGCGCACAGGACCCAGCTGCTACACAGATTTTCAATTAGCGTCGCGAGCAAAGCGAGGACCCGCGTGTTTGTATTCGCCGAAACTCGGAGCCGTGCGCCTGCTGTTAACGAGGACAAAGTGTGCGCGAGAGATGATATTCCGCCACACACTACGTGACGCCTGTTATTCCAACTTGCAATATCTCCAGGCTATGCAACGTCACTGGCAGACGCAGGGAAGTCGGGACTCCTCTGACGACATCCCGAGTTGTGACAGCAACGTAATTTGAGTAAATTCCTGTTAAAAATGAGAGGTTGGTCACGTCTTCGTTAATATCTAAAGAATAATAAAAGAATTTCTATCACTAGATGGGCTGAGTATACGAGAACGTGATCCAGGTGTAAGATATATAATACAGCGTTTCAGGTTCAAATGGTTGAAATGGCTCTGAGCACTACGGGACTTAACATCTGAGGTCATCAGTCCCCTAGAACTTAGAAGTACTTAAACCTAACACACGTCCATGCGCTCAGAAAAGATCCGGCCCGTCCAAACGGCGTGTGTATCGTGGCATGATAATACGCGACTGCAGCTGGCAGCTACAGCTGACACATGCGAACTGTATTCGAGTTCCGGAAATGAACAGGCGTAAACTATTGTTTTCTCTTTGTCAGAGAAACGCCACCACGTGATTGTGTTTCTTATGGTAATATATACTTTTGAAGCTGTCCAGACACTGTTTCCTTTACATTCATCTATCAATAAATACAGGTCTTTCCGCGCCCAGCAATCTCGATGCTCTCATTGTACTGGAACGAGATGCAGCCTGCTTGTAACGTAGGTGCCGTTCATCCATTTCATTGGCTCCCTTTCGAATGCTCTTCCATAATATCTGACATGCTCAATATCGCTCTGCACCCGCAGGAAGGCTACGCAGTTGACGTTCGGATATACGTGCCGCGTGAGGTCGACTTAAGGGGAGCCGGTGGTGCCTATGCTGCCCATGTTAAAATCACTAGGTTTGAGGAACATTTATGAATAAACTACCAAATAGAAAAATTTTAATTTTTTTTTTACATGTGGAGTGGTTTAGTATTGCAGTTATGACAGAGGGATTTTGGAGAATCTTTTCTAGTTTCCTTCCAATTATTTTTTTATTAATGACCCAAATTTTTTTTACAAATAATTGCCTTATAATTAAACTGAAATGAAACTACTGAACATATTGCCAAATGGCTGTGTTACAATGTAAGTTTAATCACTAGGAGTCCTGTATAAAAATTTCATCTCTCTAGCTTGAGTGGATTTTGAGAAAATGTTCCTTATATTCGAAAAATTCTAATTTACGGGAAATGGCTATCAAAGTTTGGGTCAAATGGTTCTGAGCACTATGCGACTTAACTTCTGAGGTCATCAGTCGCCTAGAACTTATTACTAATTAAACCTAACTAACCGAAGGACATCACACACATCCATGCCCGAGGCAGGATTCGAACCTGCGACCGTAGCGGTCACGCGGTTCCAGACTGAAGCGCCTTTAACCGCACGGCCACACCGGCCGGCGCTATCAAAGTTTCTCAACACATTCCTGCGCTATAGGATGGATTATCAGGGTCTTCTTCTTCATCCTCCAAAAGCTTCCTCCTCTGTCTTCTTTTCTGGCCTGTTGTTCCATCATACTTCATATGCCTTTCTCTTCTTTCTGCTCCTCTTATCCTTTCTCTGTCAATATTTCTTAGTGCTCGTACAGTGTTCACCCCAGCTGTAAATCCTAATGCCTTCAGAACTTCACACTTCACACTGTTCCCTTGGTTGTAGGTTGCTATTGCATCATAAATGCCAAAGTGCAGTGTTTTTATGCTTACAAACACCCTTTTAGGAATCACTTTCCAAATCAAATTGTTTACGCTCTCATTAGGATTCTGCGTCTTTCCGTGTAGACATTTGTGTAACAATTCTGGCTGTGCTAAGTCATGAAAAGTTGGTTTTATTGTTCCCTCCTGATTCTTGTACATACTGCATATTACCCGCTTTACACAAGAAGTATAATACTACCAACAACAGGCGCAACACTGAACTAATTCGAAACGGTAAACAGCAAAGAGACGATGTTCCGCGCTCTTATTCATTGTAGTATCGCAACTTGGTATTAGTGTTAATTTCCTTTTCCCTACGTTCTTCTTCTTCTTATATACACGGTTACTAAAACGTGGCATCGTAACCAGAACAAAAGTGTACGACAATATTAAATGGAGAAAGATGTTCGAAATTCTGAGGAAAATAGGAGTAAGCTGTAAGGAAATACGGGTATTATTTGTCACAGAAAACAATGTAGCCAACCCTTGCACACTCGCTGTATGCGTAACATAAGGCGCTGTATGCGTAACAGGCAGAGAAAATCCCAAGCAGTTTGCCAGGAAGTCACGAGAGGGTGTTAGATGCATTCAGCGGCCGCCCATTTCCTCTGCAGGCGTGGGGGAAAATGGTAATAACTCCACTTCTAGGGCGAGTAGAACAATAATTAAAAGTTTACATTAAAGAGGAATGTTCCAATTAATTTTCGGTAGCAAAAAGAAAAAAATCGTAATTTTTTGGATTTGACCACCTCCGGCTCCCCTTAAGGCAGGATAACGATCACGTTGCTTGGATGTAGGACTTTTTGGACCTTTCTTCTTGACCGTTTCCCTACTCGCTGAATCTTCTCCAGGGCGATGAAATGAGCCTGTAGCCAACAGTCAGCATGTGCCTGGTCTCGCACTGTGGCGTGCCTCTAATGTACCACATGGTCGTGGCACGCCAAGTCTAGTCTAGACGTATTCACTATTTGATGCTGCTTCCTTTAACTGCCAGGGTAGCCGAGAGCGCTAACGCGCTGCTTCCTGAACTCGGGCGGGCACGCTGGCCCCAGATCGAATCCACCAGGCGGATTAACGACGGGGGCCGGTTTGCCGCCCAGCCTGGATGTGGTTTTTAGACAGTTTTCCACTTCCCACTAGGTGAATACCGGGCTGGTCACCACGTCCCGCCTCAGTTACACGACTCGCAGACATCTGAAAGACATTCGCACTATTTCATGACTTACATTAGATGTAGACAGCTGGGGTACCCATAAAATATTTACCATTCCTCCTAAAATACGGCCGGCCGGTGTGCCTAAGCGGTTCTGGCCGCTTCAGTCTGGAACCGCGCGACCGCTACGGTCGCAGGTTTGAATCCTTCCTCAGCAGTAAGACAGAGACCACATAAGGGCATTCTGTGTTGAATGCCATGTCAGTCAGTGTACCGAATGCTTCTAAAAGTAGACCAATATGCTCAGCGACCAGTGAGATAGATTGCCTTCGGGAAAGGTAAATGATTGAATGCAGAAGAAGTGCGTTCGCATACAGTTCACGGATGAATCGTGGTTAAGCCTAGAGAATGGCTATATCGGCTGTTCACCTGAAACGCACCTGGAATTCATTACAATCTACCAACGATTTAGAAAGTGATCTATGTAGCGGTGAAGTTTGGAGTACCGTAACGGTTGTGATATATGGGGATGACATCCTCTGAGGGTCAGTGATCCTCTCCGTGGTAAGCTTGTACAAGTTGTGACGTGTCCACGACTGTCATTAAATGCGGTAGATAAAAATCCCCCTCCGTCACAACATCATTTTCCAATAACGCTGCCAATTTCGGAGGATTAATCCTTCATCTTCAGTCATTTTAAGTGGAATACAGAGCTTGGAGCACAACATGCCGTTTCGCTTCCCAGAACTCTATATAGATACATTGACATTACCTACCGCGTCGGTGCTATCAAGTTTATTGACATCTTACGATCGTAAATTAACTATCGGTCTTACATTAATATCAAGAATGCACATAAATGGGAAGTGTCATTATTCCTGACAGCCACATCTGTACCGTGATATTGTCTGACTTAACGTATTTGAGACAACATCGTGTTATTAGCCATTTGTTTGTATTTCAACTACTTGTACAGGCCTTGAAGGCCCAAGGGATGTCGACCGGCCGCCGTTACATCCTCTGTCTTGCGGCTTCATCAAATGCACACACCACTCTCCCGGCCGTTTTGCCGACTTTCCAGACTGTGAAAATTGGAGACATCTATCAAATAACTTGTAGAATTATTGATAATGGATATTGTAGCAGAGGTGTAATTACGTTTGCTGAGTTTTCCGTAGTACTAGGCTTGGGTACCATCTGGTGTATGATATCACCCAGTGAACGACTGTCTGCAACATGGAGACTACGCACGTCTCTAATAGCCAACTCGCTTCCCAATTTGAATCCGAATGAACTTCTGTGTGACATCAGACGGAGTCTATGATGACCCTGAACTGCAACGATAGCATCGTAGCTGTCGCTATGTACCAGGTACAGCAGCCGCCTGTGTTCCGCGGTATCAGAGGCTACCCTCCTCACATCTCGTAAAACTGCTGGTGGTGTAAGATTGCTGCAGTAATTGCAGTGAACTCTGGCTAGCAGGGTCCCACGAGATAACATTCAGCAACTCCTGAGACAAAGTGCTTCTGATGACTAAGAGACCTACAGAGGTAGTGCGGTGGTTACGAGAGAGAAGCGCGCTTCAGACTTCCTTCTCGCCATCCTGATCTTAGTTTCTGCGGTTTTCCTAAATCAGTTAAGACCAGTGACGGGAAGATTGCTTAAAACAAAACCACGGATTTCATTTCCTATACTCGTCTGTTACGAGCTTCGGAGCGGTCTCTAACGGTCTCGCCGTTGACGGGACGTTCAACTCAAGCTTCCTTCCTTCGTAATCACTAAGAAGCTACTAGCGTAATATTTGCCTCGCCCCTCCTGGTCTCCACCCACGGTAATCGAATAAAATATTATTTACTCACGCTGATGAGGGCAACGAAGGCTTCATTGGTATAAACTCTGATTGCTGGTCTCTATAAGTCGAGAGAAGAGCTGTGACAGTCTCGAGTAGCGTAAATGCAAATACACTACAAGTGAAAAATAACGTACGAATTTTTAGCGTGACTGAGTGGGCTTCCCCTACACCGCGAACATCTGATGCTAATCACAGCCGTTTTACCGCACATTTACTATAAAGGTATTGTCGGCAAGACGACTGGCAGGAATAGCACAATCGATGCAGAGCAGATGCCGTTGACTAATATGTCCAGTCACTACCAACTTTAGCTAGCAGATATTACAGTCTTTAACGAGTCTGTCTTATAAGTAAATGAGATGATTTCAAACTAAGTTACACACATTCTAGCAAAAGTTAATTCCGCGTATCTGTTCTGCTGCCGGAGGAGTTCAAATGGTTCAAATGGCTCCAAACACTATGGGACTTAACATCTGAGGTCATCAGTCCCCTAGACTTAGAGCTACTTAAACCTAACTAACCTTAGGACATCACACACGTCCATGCCCGAGTCAGGATTCGAACCTGCGACCATAGCAGCAGCGCGGTTCCAGACTGAAGCGCCTGGAACCGCTCGGCCACAGCGGCCGCCGGAGGAGTTGAGGGACTGAACACACAGGTTACTCCTAGCCAAACAACAATGGTACCGACAAAGAAGCAGCAAAGTCGGAGCGAAACTATTCCATTTCTATCTATCCATCTACTCCCACAAGCTACTGCTTCCAGTCCTTTTAGAGGGCGATTATAGTACAACTGAATGTGACCCAACACCGTATTACTCTTTAATTTTATGACCGAGCGAGGTGGAGAAGCGTTTAGCACACTGGACTCGCATTCCGGACTGCGGTCCAAACCCGCATCCGGCCATGATGATTTAGGTTTCCTGTGACCTCCATAAATCGATGTAGGCAAATGCCGGGATGGTTCTTTTGAAAGGGCACGGCCGACTTCCTTCCCCATCCTTTCCTAATCTGATGGGACCGATGACCTCACTATTTGTTCCCCTCCTTCAAGTCAACCAATCTTTAATTTTATCCATAGCTCGATGGAAGCGAGGTCGTAACTGTAATTTAATAACTTAACAGAATAATTCGGCTCATCTACGTTTAAAATATTAACCACGTTCCAATAGACGCGGTTTGTAAGAACAAACTTTCATCTGCAGACTCAACACCATCTCAAGAATCAGAATGCCTCAATGAACAGAAGCATAACCGCCTCATAAATAAAAAATAGTAACGTTTTTCAGATTATGTTTTTCCGTCGGCTTCACTTGGCAGTATTCTTGTCGGCCACCAGAAATGGTTTGACCATACAGCATTTTGAACTGCGCAACGTCTTTGGTCAGTAGTACTTATTGTCACATCTTGTAATCGACTGTTGTCACCGTTTACCCAAAATACAGGGATGAACGCTTTTGCTACACACGCACATCTGCAGTTCTGCTGAGCCATCTCACAGTGAACTGCCAAGCAGCTACCCTTCAAAGACTCACTCAGCAACTACTTTAGGATTATTTCTAATCTGCCATATCAATTAATATAAAAGTCGGCCCCCAAAACCCATAATCTGAATGAATGACGGTGTCTATCAAGGTGCTGCAACTCTTGATTCGCACTGTAGCCAACGTTAGAAGTTTTGAAGAGAGCCTGGTAATAAATAGATCCGGAGGCGGCATAGAGACAATATGAAATTCAAAGAAAATTTCAATATGTAAATCATCCAGTACCACGCCAGCATTTCCCAAAGGCGGAAAATTCAGAGGAACAACTACGACAAATTAGGTGCGTATAAAATCCAGTTCACAGAGTGTGAAATAAGCCGTAATGGTGGCTACAGTGCGAATCAAGAGTTGCACCATTATTAACAGTCCTTAAATAAGACACTCAGATAGTCCACGATGGTTACATACATCAATATTATAATCTTTCAATGGTTCCGTAAGTTTATGATTAGTGGGTAACTGTTTAATGTAAACTAGAGGTGCGTCAATTGAACTGTTGATATACGCGTGTGTGGTGCAAGTGTTTGCCCGGTATATCAGAAAAGCAGGAAAACAAGACGCTGGAAGCCGAGACAGGTGGTATTGATCTAGTGTGTGCTCACAACGGAGATGGTGCCCGACAAGAGATCTGCCAAGGAAGCAAAGGCAGTAAATTTAATCTTTAAAAGTTTGGCCTTTGTTTATAACTCATTTTCTGCTTATTCGTTGAGATGCTCTGATTCTTGTTATGGTGTTTCTTCCGAAAAGCACCAATTTTTCATGTGATCAGATTTTAATTGCTAAACTTGAGTTTCCTCGTCGTATAAAATGTTCAAAGAACTTATCGGAATGCGGCCGGGTGACATTTTCATCAACCGCCGATATTTTTTACAGATGCACACCCAGTCATTCTCAAGGCACAAATGCAAACCCTTGGTATTCTGGGTATATCGTATAAGAACCATACTACCGCATTTGAAGAACACACGCGCACACACACACACACACACATACACACACACAGACACACACACAGACACACACACAGAGACACACACAGACACACACACACACACAAACGCACGCACACACCTGATTCACCGCTGATCTACGGCGCAACGCTCGTCTGATCTGACATTCACCGTAACCATTATGACGACAGGTGACTTCAAGATGGGCTAACTCAGCTGACATACTTTCGGGGCCTGAGATGGAGTGGACCCCCGAACAGACGTTCGAAGTACTCTTTCATCCTGAGCCCGATAATGGCAAATATCAGCCTGAAGATACACATCTACGACACGTCCCAAAGCAAAATCAAGCTTCCCTCCTGACTAACAACATAAAAGGAGCTTTTCACTTAAATTCTGTTGACTCTTCCTCTCTTCCGGGTCAAACATTAGGAACACGATGTTAATGCTGCTTGCCGGCCGGTGTTGCCGAGCGGTTCTAGGCGCTATAGTCTGGAACCGCGCGACCGCTACGGTCGCAGATTCGAACCCTGCCTCACACATGGATATGTGTGAAGTCCTTAGGTTAGTTAGGTTTAAGTAGTTCTAAGTTCTAGGGGACTGATGACCCGAGATGTTGAGTCCCATAGTGCTCAGAGCCATTTCAACCATTTTAAATGCTGCTTGGTAATTAATATTCACTGTCAATAATTTCTGAAGTTTGTCGTCTTTGGTGATGCGGTGGTGCTAGTTAATCTGGATCATTTTTAGCTCCACAGCTGACACTAACGTTAATAATTAATGAAAACTACATCAGCTGTATTGTTACACATAAGATAAAGATTAGCTATATTCAGGGTCAACATTTTAATCATTGTCTTTTGTTTTGTATGCAAGTAGCATATGTGAATTTCATTGACAACGGATTGCTTTCTCGCAGGCGAATTGTTCGATGTACCTGCCTGCCTATACTTCGCATGATGCAACGTGAGCTCTACATATTTTCGTTCAAAATTAGATTTCGCATGGCTCTGTTGTTCTGGGCTGAGAGTCACGCATTTCGATATCAAAATATGTTTTACACATTACTGGCAGCCGCGTGGTCGGTGCTCCTTGCCACGGCTCGCACTGCTCCCCCCCCCCCCCCCCCCCTTCAGGAGGTTCGAGTGCTCCCTCGGGCATGTGTGTGTGTGTGTGTGTGTGTGTGTGTGTGTGTGTGTGTGTGTGTGTTTGTTGTCCTTAGCGTAAGTTAATTTAAGTAGTGTGTAAGCCTAGGGACCGATGACCTCAGCTGTTTCTTCCCTTACGGACATACCACCACCAACCTGACACCAACACGGGTTTAGAAATAAAACAGATTACTTTTTATCTTACGAGCAAAGTATGTAAGAGAGTTGTGGAGTCAAAATTAAACAAGCGCGCGTGTTGTTCTAGTAACTATTACTAATGAAAATAAGATATGCATTTTTGTTAAATATTTCAGTCAGAAGTTCGTAATGTTACAAGTTCTACTTTTGTTGTTAAAAGACTGTGCCACATGGGGCGATTTTTGTCGCTGCTACTATCGTAGCGAGCGCCACTTCATGTAGCCATAACTACGTGGTCACACTTAACTGTCGGTATGTACGAGTAGGTAGTAGGTAGTGGAGTGTCTTACAAACATCAGTCCTCGTTCATAATATCGAAATGGTTCAAATGGCTCTGAGCACTATGGGACTTAACATCTATGGTCATCAGTCCCCTAGAACTTAGAACTACTTAAACCTAACTAACCTAAGGACAGCACACAACACCCAGTCATCACGAGGCAGAGAAAATCCCTGACCCCGCCGGGAATCGAACCCGGGAACGCGGGCGTGGGGAGCGAGATCGCTACCGCACGACCATTATAATATCGAACAAAACCAATTCATATAGTTTTTAAACAACTGATTAATTCGGCTTGTGCTGAATTAGCTTTGTTAAACCAATTTAACTTGTGGTTATACACGTTTTCAGCACCCTTGCCACCTTTCCAGGATTTCTTCAGTTTGTTTAGTTCATTTATGTATGCGTGCTTAATGTTCTTATTTTTTTTTCCCTCAGATGTCCCTCAGAGGGAATGTTCAAGCCGATTGCATTTAATTCTGCAAATAATTTTCTACACCATGAAACGTGGACCTTGCCTTTGGTGGGGAGGCTTGCGTGCCTCAGCGATACAGATGGCCGTGCCGTAGGTGCAACCACAACGGAGGGGTATCTGTTGAGAGGCCAGACAAACGTGTGGTTCCTGAAGAGGGGCAGCAGCCTTTTCAGTAGTCGCAGGGGCAACAGTCTGGATGACTGACTGATCTGGCCTCTTGTAACACTAACCAAAACGGCCCTGCTGTGCTGGTACTGCGAACGGCTGAAAGCAATGGGAAACTACAGCCGTAATTTTTCCCGAGGGCATGCAGCTTAACTGTATGGATAGAGTAGCATGGAGAGCTGCATCAAACCAGTCTCTGGACTGAAGACCACAACAACAACAACAACAACAATCTTCTACAACTATTTTGCCACGTTTCTTCTTCACATAATTATGGTTACTTGTGTCCCACAGCCCTTCATATTTCCTATAAACATCCTAAAATTTCAACACATTGTTGCCCGACCACTTGCACACATTTCCCTCTTGATTCTACATCACGATGACAAATAACCCAAACAAAATAAAACCAATGAACAAACTAAAGAGGTCGAACGCCACGTGTGATAGCAAGAGAGCGACTAGCGATTGAGCTGTCAGACGAGGCGACAACAGCGTTGTATAGCGGCAACTATGTCGATGACCGCCACACGCAGGTACTAGAACTGGACACAATTCCAGTCGTCACTAGTTTTTAATATCTGCTAGTCGAGTCAGTAACAGAGAGTAGGTTGTCACATGGAGCGATTACTCGCTCCTCTTCACAAAAACCGGCCTGCGTGATGCAGCGTTTAGTGGTGGTGGGCCACAGTGTGGAGAGAGGCGGCTGGGAAAGACGGGAGTTTCTGTCGGCTGCTGCGCTGGCTGCTTGTGATGCCTGAGGCGCGCCGCTGCGCCGGAAGACGCTACGCTGCCGCTTCCGACCTTGGGAGGTGGAGGTGGAGGCGGAGGCGGCCACGGTATCTCTCTGCCAGCTCCCTCGTGACTCTCGGAGGGCCCAAGTCACCAACGACAGCACCATCCACAGCTGCTGTTCCCAGTGACGTAGTGCTACGCGCCTAACTGTCTAGCTGACAATACACTGGTGCCATAGATAACTGAAGCAACACCAGTACTTCCGCAAATCTTAAGCGGCGACACAAAAACTGAATATGTTGAAAATTCTCTGTTGGATTCCTTTCATGTTAATTTCTTAAATCTGTTGTCATTTACGGCATAAATTCCTCTTCTAAATTTACTGTGGTGTTTCTGACTATCTGGGAGGAGACTGACCAGTGAAACGTGTTACTTTTACACATAAACAAGAACGATCTGTCACACTACTACACTTTAAAACACAGTTTATATGTAATTCATGCCACACAGTCTCATACGGAGCCTACATCCGCTTTCTTTTATATACTGTATATGATAAGATACTGTCATCCCCCTTCCCTTATGTGTGAAAGAATGAATGAGCAAATGTATTTCTAGTT
This sequence comes from Schistocerca serialis cubense, assembly GCF_023864345.2. NCBI lineage: Eukaryota > Metazoa > Arthropoda > Insecta > Orthoptera > Acrididae > Schistocerca > Schistocerca serialis. The sequence goes on along the minus strand of NC_064643.1, from coordinate 372,018,444 downwards.
GCAGATGGTAGCAGACAAGCTTGTCTGTTAGAGAACAGTAGGACCAACGTCGGAACAGGTAGCTACGCTTTTTAGAAGCAAAGAGGTTTCTATTCTTAGTATGGTCCTGTCCGTCCCTTGTCATGTTGGTATAGGGAGCTGCCTCTCTGGTCACTTCCGTTTGTATTTGTGAAGCACGCTCGGTAGGAGCCCAGCAGGTCAGTCTGTCCGCAGCGAGCGTCTGAAGTAAGATCTCCGGCTAAGCGCGTGTCTGCTAAGGCCGTAGGACAATGGATTTCTTAAGTTCAGCCTAACTGAAAATTTAATCACCTTTATTTCAGGTTTAGCTCTAAAATATCTAATGTTATCTTAAATTGCAACGCAGTGTATTTCGAGTGTGAAGTTCAGAATATCTTCCAGTGTCACTACTTTGTGAGTAAAGTGGAACCACTTGTTGACCAGTAACTCTAACTAAGATCATCAATCTTAAATGCGAATGTGCGTGACATTGTAACGTCTCGTCTTGACAATATTTTTCAATATAGCAACTTTTCTTTATGTTCAACCCACGTGGGGTGTACTTTGTGAGACCAGTACCACGTGCTTATACAATTGTTTGACCCATCAGGTTAATAGTAAGACGATAGTAACCAGTTCGAGGTTTTTCTTTTGTAAATTGCTTTTCGATCTAATTTATTTTAATTATAAAAATTATTGTGGAGTTACACTCTTTGTATAAACCGAGTTGACCACGTGAAGCATGTGGTGTAGTCATCAAAGTAGCCCACAGCTATTCTTTTCGGGAAGATTTCACAGAGAGTTAGTATGAATTTAGTATACCAGTGTGTGGTAATTACATGACGGACAGGATTGCGCTACGAACGTAACTTCTTTGGGTGAAAATTGAATCGGTTGGTTGTGGTTAATTTCCTCTTGCATATGTTTCAACGTTCTTCGTGTGTTATTTTATGAATGCAGTGTTGTATGCAGTCTCCCAACCTTGGCTCCATATTTGATGTATTCCGTAAGATTACAAACTCACATTTTCACAATCCTAAATAAGGCACCAGTTTAGTTATGAATCAAGTTTAATATGCTGAAATTTCAATGATCTATGTTAAAGTAAATTTCCAAATATAAACTGATTTTTTTAAATTTAAATTCTCTTTTATATATATATATATATATATATATATATATATATATATATATATATATATATATATATCACCGGTTGTCGTATGACTATTAAAAGATTATAACTAATGTTAGTCTGGTTGGGAATTTGGTAAGCTAGACTGGATACCTGGTGAAACAGTTGCGCAGTAATGCAAGGTTAACTTCCTCAGATAGCTCACAGGTTTTAACCCACTTTTATGGTCTTGAACATCAGCACCGCTTACACCTCAAATTAAGGCAACAACATTACAATGTTATCGTCAGTATCCCACTCAGCGTAAATAGCAAAAGTTCAGTACCACGAAATATGTAGAGACGCAGTTCCGAAGGTCGGAAACGACAAAAATTACGTAGTGATTGGCTGGCTAGAAACCAGAGTCCAGAATACAGCAAGGTCATTGTAAGTTTACAAGATCAATCCAAACTGAATACCTATAAAGAGAAAACCGTACAACAACCAGTAGTCAAAGACTACAAGTCAATTTTCCTACTCCATTGTGATTAGCGTTGCATTTCTATCACCTCTTCATTGTTGTTTGTCCTTGCTACAATTCACGAGCAATCGCCTCTGCGAGGACCGTTATTTACAGATTATCAGTCATTACCAGTTGGGAACAAAATTGGTAACTTCAATTTTTTGATTTATTTGAACATCTTGTTGGTCAGAACATACTAAATTTTTCTCAGTTTTATCCAACTTAACCTTACTCTGCATGGAATTATTGCTGTTTTGTCGACTTTCCCCTTATGAATTTCTCAGCCTTGGTTGTTATTCTAGGGCTATTCGGAAAGTAACTTCCGATTAATCGCGAAATGGAAACCACTGTGATAATCAGAAATATTTTATCTGTAACATTTAGCTGCAGCTTCCAGCAGCTGCTCCACATAGTCACCACTCTGACTTAGACATTTGTCGTAGCATTGTGCCAACTTTCCAATACCCTCGTCATAGAAGGCAGCCGTCTGTGCTTCCCGCCAATTCTCTACACTCATCTATAGCTCGTTGTCTGTGCGAAAATGTTGTCTTCATAGCCAGTAGTTAACGTGAGTTGAGATGAAACACAGAGCGACCCAATTACGGACTGTAGAGTGGATGATCAAACACTTCCCATCGAAAACGCTGCAGGAGCATTTTCATGGCCCCTGCAGATTGCGAACGAGAATTGTCACGAAGTAGGAACCGTATGACAGTTCTGTAATGTGGGCTGCATAACATCAGGCGAAATCTCTCACCAGCACCTCATACTTGGCGGGAGACACTATTTTCTACGCATCTTTATGTGCTCACCATGCGCTCAGAACTGAAAAGAGCAAAGTGATGCAACCAACAGGCATACTAGAGACACTGTCGAACACATATGTGCAAAACGTTATTAGATTTTCACAGTGGTTTCCATTTCTTGACCTATCGGAACTTACTTTCCGAATATCCCTGGAATATTCCGCAACGGAAAATAATAAACGCCAAAATGAAGATTTGGCCCAGTCTGACTACCTCCTGAAGTAGATCTTAGGATCTCTTAATTCTATAAATTACAATTTAAACATAGATGAATGATGAAGGTAACTAATCCTACTAAATGATAAACATTGTTCCCCCTTATATATTTATTGTAGATTTAAAAAAACCTTTATATTACAAAGTTTACATTTCCTAAGTAAAATTACTAATCAATTGCTCAACTCTGCCCCTTATTATAACTGCACGATCTAATATCAATAACGCGAAATGACTGACATTATCCACGTACCAAACACTAGAATACACTACTTTCAAAGATGATCTATGGAGGTGTAGAATCTCAGTGGAAATAAACTAACGTGATCACAGCTGGTTAGCTTTTATAGCTCTAATAAGCCGAAGCAATTTGCGATATCACCGTATGTACTGCATCCAGTGCGTCGAAGTGATGGTTCTGGTACTCATCTGTGACGATGGAAGAAATCCAGCTACAAATAAACTCTTTCAAACACTAGGACGACAGAAGGCGGTCCCCTGACTAATATACTCTAATACTATATTCTCCTCTCTGTGTTCTACAGACGAGAAGTGCGAACTCTCAGCCACAAGGATCGATTTCAGATAACGTCTCAACATAAGTATAGGCAGAGGAAGTGCTCCCAACCTGGAGGTGAAGTCGAGAATCGTATAGGATCGCAACAGTACAGTGCCTAACTGTTCTAACTATAAACTCTCCTGAGAGCAAAGACAGCAAGTATGTTTGGACCATCAAAGGTGATATCGAGTGATCGTCACACACGGGCGCTCACAATGGAAGACTTTGTTTCTCCACCGCTGGCCTCCCAGCAAGGATCGGCTCCCTACCCTCGTAATTCCGAAAACGAATCATATTCCCGAAACCACAGAATATTCTCCCTCTCTACAGATTCTTCCGAACGCCGACCAACCATATTTTAGTCTTTTGTTGTCCAGCGCCGAAAGTTTGCGAGGAAGAAACGTATACTCGCACAATGGAACGGTTTTGAGTAAAAATCCTTGGAAATAGCCCAGCCTGTGTGGTTTCTGCGGTGACGATTCCTCGTTCCTCTCAGCTGCGTCCAAGATTTTCGTAGTTTCCGAAGTATAATCCTTTCCCGTCTGACTACAAATCGGCCGGTCGCGACTCTATTGTACCCCAGCGCTCAGGTGTCCCAACGTCCTTGTTGCTACTTCCTGTGTTTAAGCAGGACCGACACACCTGTGTGGGCCTTCCACCCAGGGCTTGAATTCCGCCTGCCGTTTCATTTCCACTGTCGCTCCAGCCTCTACTAGTGTGATAATAAAGACACTCCTTCACCTTTCATGCAATAAGCATTAACAATTGTTTACAAGGCGTACGTGACAATGTCAGTCTCCTTTATATATTCATGTATACGATGTACAACCTGTTACATGATACCTAATTGTGTTTGTAGGTCACAGCAAAGTATGTGGATGGGTGCTTGTAAGGTGCGAAATTATAGCCACTTTACAATTTTCACGCAATTTTTCAACCAGCAACCGTGCAACATTCTATTATTTAGGGGCTACGGAAATAATATCAACTCGGAGGTTCGTAACCCAAAAACTGCTGTTAAGTGACTGGCTCAATTCTGAAATCATTCTGTATAAGCTACCGGAACAAAAGCAACGCAGATGTAGCAGAGTTAGCACAGTAACTCAGTCCGACAGTGTTGTGGCTGGCAGATGGAAGCCTGCCGGAAGTGCGAAGCTGGCGTGAGGCCTCGGTGGGGCAGAGCGCGAGGCTAAAGGCCGCCATTGTGTGCGCAGCCATTAATTAGAGCAGCTAGTGCGCTGTTGTGGCAGACACCTGGCTGCGGGCTCGCGGCACTCCGCTGTGCATCGCCCGCTGCTCCAGCCCGACAGCATCGCTCGCACTGTGCCAAATCCAGGATGGCCTCCACAGAGCCGGAAGCACACGTACAATAGCACCAGTAAACAGTGCAACACAATGACAAGTTTCGTTACTTACGACGTTACACAATATGGCTAGAGACTACATGTGAAGAGTGGAAACTGAAACGTTCTAAGTACCAACTTTGACATTTGCCAGATTTAAAAGGACGCAAAATCCCCAAGACTAGCAAAGATCTGCAGAAGTTCGAAATAGAGCCCGTACTTCAACGCGAGATGCTTTTAATAATTTCCACAACGAAACTGTGTCCCGGAGCCTGGCAGAAAACCCAAAAAGATTCTGGTTACACCGGCTGATCAAAAAGTCAGTATAAATTTGAAAACTGAATAAATCACGGAATAATGTAGATAGAGAGGTACAAATTGATACACATGCTTGGAATGACACGGGGTTTTATTAGAACCAAAAAAATACAAACGTTCAAAAAATGTCCGACAGCATTCATCTGATCAGAATAGCAATGATTAGCATAACAAAGTAAGACAAAGCAAATATGATGTTCTTTACAGGAAATGCTCAATATGTCCACCATCATTCCTCAACAATAGCTGTAGTCGAGGAATAATGTTGTGAACAGCACTTTGAAGCATGTCTGGAGTTATGGCGAGGCATTGGCTTCGGATGTTGTCTTTCAGCATCCCTAGAAATGTTTGTCGATCACGATACACTTGCGACTTCAGGTAACCCCAAAGCCAATAATCGCACGGACTGAGGTCTGGGGACTTGGGAGGCCAAGCATGACGAAAGTGGCAGCTGAGCACACGATCATCACCAAACGACGGGCGCAAGAGATCTTTCACGCGCCTAGCAATACTTGGTTGTTTTTTTTTTTGGTTCTAATAAAACCTCATGTCATTCCAAGCATGTAAGTCAATTTTTACCTTTCTATCTACATTATTCCCTGGTTTATTAAGTTTTCAAATTTATACTGACTTTTTGATCACCCAGTACATAAAGCACACCAGTGGCAAGGCGCAATCAATACCTTCACTGTGCGATAACAACGTTGAGGTCACTGATGGCACTGCCGCTAAAGCAGAGTTATTAAACACGGTTTTCCGAAACACGTTCACCAAAGAAGACGAAGTAAATATTCCTGAATTCCAATCAAGAACACCAGCCAAGATGAAAAACATAGAAGTAGATATCCTCGATGTAACAAAGCAGCTTAAATCACTTAATAAAGGCAAGGCGTCCGGTCCAGTCAGGTCCCTCTCAGAGTATGCTGATAAAATAGCTCCATATTTAGCAATTATATACAGCCACTCGCTCACAGAAAGATACGTAACTAAGGACTGGAAAATTGCTCAAGTCACACCAATACCCAAAAAGGGAAGTAGGAGTAATCCGCAGAATTACAGGCCTATATCACTAACGTCGATTTGCAGTAGGGTTTTGGAACATATACTGTATTCGAATATTATGAAGTACCTCGAAGAACACGATTTATTGACACATAGTCACCTCGGATTCAGAAAATATCATTCTTGCGAAACACAACTAGCTCTTTATAGTCATGAAGTAATGAATGCTATCGACAGGGGATGTCAAATTGATTCCATATTTTTGATTTCCAGAATGCTTTCAACACCGTTTCTCAGAAGCGTGTTCTAACCAAACTGCGTGCCTACGGAGTATCGCCTCAGTTGTGCGACTGAATTCGTGATTTCCTGTCAGAAAGGTCACAGTAGTAATAGACGGAAAGTCATCGAGTAAAACAGAAGTAATGTCCGGCGTTCGCCAAGAAAGTGTTACAGGCCCTCTATTGTTCCTGATCTATATTAACGACATAGGACTCATTTAGATTGTTTGCAGATGATGCTGTCATTTACCGTCTTGTTACGTCATCAAACGACCAAAACGAACTGCGAAATGATTTAGATAAGATATCTGCATGGTGCGAAAAGTGGTAGTTGAACCTAATAAAGAAAAGTGTGAAGTTATTCACATGAGTACTAAAAGAAACCCGCTAAATTTCGATTACGCAGTATGTCACGCAAATCTTAAGGCTGTAAATTCAACTAAATACTTAGGGATTACAATTACAAATAACCTAAATTGGAACGATCACACAGATAATGTTATGGGTAGAGCATAGCAAAGACTGCGATTCACTGGCAGAATACTTACAAGAGAACCTCCCCATCGCACCCCCCTCAGATTTAGTTATAAGTTGGCACAGTGGACAGGCCTTGAAAAACTGAACACAGATCAATCGAGAAAACAGGAAGAAGTTGTGTGGAACTATGAAAAAAATAAGCAAAATATACAAACTGAGTAGTCCATGCGGAAGATAGGCAACATCAAGGATAATGTGAGCCCAGGAGCGCCGTGGTCCCGTGGTTAGCGTGAGCAGCTTCGGAACGAGACGTCCTTGGTTCAAGTCTTCCCTCGAGTGGAAAGTTTAATTTTTTTATTTTCGCAAAGTTATCTGTCCGTTCGTTCATTGACGTCTCTGTTCACTGCAATAAGTTTAGTGTCTGTGTTTTGCGATCGCACCGCAAAACCGTGCGATTAGTAGACGAAAGGACGTACCTCTCCAATGGGAACCGAAAACATTTGATCGCAAGGTCATAGGTCAACCCATTCCTCCACAGGAAAACACGTCTGATGTATTCTATACGACACTGATGACAGCATGTGCGTCACATGACAGGAATATGTTGTCGACCCACCTAACTTGTACACTTGGCGAATGGGTAAAAAGATTCTTCCACCTTGCCCGATTTAGGTTTTCCTGTGGATGTAATAATCACTCCCAAAAAAGCGATCGCATCGGACGGACGGACAGATAATAACTGTCTGAAAATAAAAAAAAAAAAAACTTTACACTCGAGGGAAGACTTGAACCCAGGACTTCTCGTTCGGCAACTGCTGACGCTAACCACAGGACCACGGCGGTCCTGAGCTCGCACTATCCTTGATGTTGCCTATCTTACGCATGGACTACTCAGTTTGTATATTTTGCTTATTTTTTTCATAGTTCCACACAACTTCTTCCTGTTTTCTCGATCGGTCTGTGTTCAGTTTTTCAAGCCCTATCCACTGTGCCAACTTATAACTAAATCTGAGGGGGGTGCGATGGGGAGGTTCCCTTGTTAGAAGGTGCAACAGGTCTACTAAAGAAACTGCTTATACCACGCTTGTCCGCCATATTCTGGAGTATTGCTGTGCGGTGTGGGATCTGCATCAGGTAGGACTGACGGATGACATCGAAAAAGTACAAAGAAAGGCAGCTCGTTCTGTATTATCGCGAAATAGGGGAGATAGTGCCACAGACATGATACGTGAATTGGAGTGGCAATCATTAAAACAGAGGCGTTTTTCGTTGCGACGGGAAATTTCAGTCACCAGTTTTCTCCTCCGATTGCGAAAACATTCTGTTGGCACCCACCTGCATAGGGAGAAATGATCATCACGATAAAATAAGAGATATCAGGGCTCGCACAGAAAAATTTAAGTGCTCGTTTTTCCCGCGCGCCGTTCGAGAGTGGAACGGTAGGGAGACAGCTTGAAGGTGGTTCATTGAACCCTCTGCCAAGCACTTTATTGTTAATAGCAGAGTAATCACGTAGATGTAGATGTAGATGTCAGGAAAGTGAAAAAGCAATGTATCTGTTTGTACCTAACTGATTTCTATACAAAAAAACTGATATTCTGACACCTCAGAATTATGCTGCTCTGCGCATCGCCGCAAAAAGTAATGAGACATATCGGAAAATAAATACTTTCCTAAGAAAGTTCTAAATGCCACATCAGGAAACTGACTGTTTCTAAGTGCAAGGTGATTTTTGCAAACAAGAAAACAGCAGCCAGCAACTGTTAATAATGTATGGGGCACTCAAATGGAAATGAGACAAATGGGAAAAATAGGTAAACTGTTTATCATTTCAAAAGTAATCGTCATAATTTTAAATGCATTTATCCCACTGTGAGCCGGCCGCGGTGGCCGTGCGGTTCTAGGCGCTGCAGTCCGGGACTGCTACGGTCGCAGGTTCGAATCCTGCCTCGGGCATGGATGTGTGTGATATCCTTAAGTTAGTTAGGTTTAAGTAGTTCTAAGCTCTAGGGGACTGATGACCTAAGATGTTAAGTCCCATAGTGCTTAGAGCCATTTTTTTATCCCACTGTGAGATCAGTCAACGCCTTAATGGAAAAATATTTGCGGCTGCGTACGGAATCCCTCTTAGTCCGAAGTAAATCGACACAACGAATGTCTTTTGTCAGGGCTCCAGAACTATGGAAATCGCGTGGGGAGAGATCGAGACTGTATGCAGGATATGTAAGGGCTTTCCAGCGAAACTTCTGCAGCACAGACGAAACAGTCTTTGCAACATGTGTGCGGGCATTATCCAGCAACAGAATGATGCCGTACGTCAACACTCCTGGGTGACTGGACCTCATGACGCGCTTCAATTTTTGCAAAGTGCCCACGTATCGCTGTGCGTTAATTGTAACGCCATGTTCCAGAATGCCAATGAGCGGCAGCAGACTCTTGCAGTCAAAGAAGGAGGGCATCATGACTTTCCCGGAGCTGGTGTGCACTTCTTTGGATTTTTTTCGGTGCAGGTGAATCCATGTGCTTTCATTGGTGGCTCTAACGCTTGCTCCCCCTCGGCACAAAATGATGACACCACATTGTGACAGTACGCTACAGGAAACGATATTCCCCACTGTGGTACCGTTCCAGATGCTGCACTGACGTCAACATTCTGTTTAACTGCGGCTCCTCCGTCAGGACGTGGGGAACCCACTAATCACAGATTTTACGTAACTTCTGATGCCCTGTCATGATGGCGTGAACAGCACCGTGACTGATGCCCAAAATGAGCCGAAAGTTTTCCACCGTCCGCCATAGGTCATTTCTGAAGGCAGCATCCACTGAGGCATTGACAGAACGGGTAATGAGAGGAGGAGCCTGTCCTGGCCGACTGCTGTCTTTTAGTGACACACGACCTTCTTCAAGTTGTTTATTCCACGCAAACACGAGCGCACGGGACATATTGCGTTCGTCATACACAGCAGATATTCTGGCATGAATTTCGCTGCTTTCGCAGTAAAAAAACGCGCTAAACCTCGCTGCTCCTCTTTTCCGTCGTCCGTAATGAAGTCGGCCGCACACGCGAATCGCTGACCTCACTTCGAGCACTTCTAGAAGACAATGGCACAGCGGCGAACTTTGCGCTGTTCCTTCTCAATTCCCAGGGGGGGCACCTCCCTTACAAACGTTCGCGCCATGCTTTTTATATAGTAACGTCTCGTTTTCATTGGGCTGCCCTTTATACTTACACAAATAGACCTTTTGCGGTTTCGAACCAACACATTCATCTTCAGACGGTTGTTAATGTTTATATTACATTTGTTGTTGTTTACATTAGTTCTTGGCTATTTTTCATCCAACAACTAATGCAAACAAAAAAAGTAATATAAACAGGAACAGCCGTCTTTAGACGATTCGAAACCAGTAACAGCGCTATTTGTGTAAATAAATAGCATTATTAACTGTGTCTGGTTGCTGTTTTCTTCTCTGCAAGAATCAATTAGTATTTTGTACACAACCACGGTCTCAAAAACGTCAGTTTTCGACAAACCAGTACCAAGAAATGGTATGTGCCAAGCGTCATTAATACTGAGGCACTACTTTTTCTTTGTGATAATAGAACTACGTTTTTAGCTGCTAGAACTGTAGTCAGGAAAAACTATTTTTCATATATTTTGGATTTTGGAATTCCAGAGGGTAGCACAGCTTGGCACAAAGAACACGCGCCATCTGCTAAGGACTTCGAATAATTTTTTCTATTCCAGAATGAGATTTTCACTCTGCAGCGGAGTGTGCGCTGATATGAAACTTCCTGGCAGATTAAAACTGTGTGCCGGACCGAGACGCGAGCTCGGGACCTTTGCCTTTCGCGGGCAAGTGTGCTTGGGTAGCTCAGTTGGTAGAGCACTTGCCCGCGAAAGGCAAAGATCCCGAGTTCGAGTCTCGGTCCGGCACACAGTTTTAATCTGCCAGGAAGTTTCAATTTTTTCGATTGTTCAGCACGTGAAACAAGTCTATGGATGTGTAACAGAGCGTTGGAAACAACAGCACGGAAAACACGTTTTGTGAAAAAAATAGTACTTGGAGCGTTTTCCATTTCTACTCTTCACATAGTAAGAGTACGCACACTTACCTGTTGAGAACATTTCCCTTTTCCCGACCATCTCAACTTTCAAGTGAACTGCAGAGAAGACATGAACAATACGGCAATGCAATACCTTATTGCAAAAACAGATTTTGGTAGTTAAACATAACCAAGAAACGAGAATGTATTTACTGAACAGAATTTCGAAAGTGTATCAGAAGAAAACTACACCGTTAGCAGGGTCCACCTCACAACAAAACACAGCTATTCGTTTATGTTTACCAAAACAGGTTTCAGCGCAACTGTTACGTCCTCAGTTGACATTTATTTACTTACTCTGAAAATACGTAAGATAACCATTCTGTACACAGTGAAACCTCGTTTATCCGGACTAGGTCATCCAGATTATCTAAAATCTGGATCATTCGGAAATTCAGAAAAAGTTAGTTCGACGTTGGTTAAATGTGATTAACACACACGTTGAAACATTCCTTCCGACGGCACCTCAGCGATACCGCAGCGTCGCCCGAGGCCACTTTCGCGGCTGCGACCTGAGTTTACGTACTTTTGGCGATGTGTGCCGATCGAGACAAATTGCGTAACGAACTGGTGCGTGGGTTTAGCAGGAAACGTTTAGGGCTAAGTCGGAAAAAACCTGTGCTCTGCTACACTTCAAGATCACTCTCAGTAAGAGTGGCCAACCCCTCGTTGACCCGCGAGACAGTGTTAAACTTCACAATTTCAAAGTTAATAATGGAAATGGAAATGAGCTTTTGGCGTCATTGACCGGGAGGCCCCTTACGAGGCAGGTCCTGCCGCCTTGGTGCAGGTCTTATTACATTCGACGCCACCTTGGGCGACCTGCGCGCCGGATGAGGATGAAATGATTATGAAGGCAACACAATACCCAGTCCCTGCGCGGAGAAAATTCCCGACCCAGCTGGGAATCGAACCCGGGCCCGTAGGACGGCAATCCGTCAAGCTGACCACTCAGCTATCGGGGCGGACAAAGTTAATAATTAAAAGCCCTTTCGCTATCTAACTACAGGATGCTTATAGTTAAACTTTCGCTACTCGAGAGGGCGACCATGAAAAACTAGTAATAATAAGACATTGAAACTTAGTGGAAACATTTGTAAGGAGATGCGGAAGGAACTAATGAATAAATCATTGAAAGAGACATTTTGATTTCGCACGAGAGGGTAACATTTATTAATTGCGTACTCTGCTTACGTTCCACGTTACAAACTTTGCTCAGTTTGACGAGCATCTGCATCCACGACTGCCTGGAGGCGCACTAGAGATTACGCTATTGCTCACCGCAACATCACGTTTCGAACGGTGGACCATGGAAAGTTTAGCTGTCGCGGCGCAGCTCGTGCTCTATTTCAAGATCGCACATCGCATTCAGCTTTCTCAACCGTCGCAACAGTAACTTCTTCAAAAATTTGTGGCGTACTTGGCCGTCGGCCTCTCCCAGGAGCATTTCCCAGATCGCCAGCTAATTCTAACCATGTTCTTCAAGCCCTGTGCGGAAAGAGGACCTCTCCGTATTCCCTTAATGTGTTGATTTGGAATGGAAATTTTTGTTAAGGTCTTATGGGACCAAACTGCTGAGGTCATCTGTCCCTAAGCTGACGCACTACTTCATCTAACTTAAACTAACTTACGCTTGTACGGAATAGACTAGATCTACGAGGGCAGTTCAATAAGTAATGCAACACATTTTTTTTCTGAAACAGGGGTTGTTTTATTCAGCATTGAAATACACCAGGTTATTCCCCAATCTTTTAGCTACACAACACTATTTTTCAACGTAATCTCCATTCAATGCTACGGCCTTACGCCACCTGGAAATGAGGGCCTGTATGCCTGCACGGTACCATTCCACTGGTCGATGTCGGAGCCAACGTCGTACTGCATCAATAACTTCTTCATCATCCGCTTAGTGCCTCCCACGGATTGCGTCCTTCATTGGGCCAAACATATGGAAATCCGACGGTGCGAGATCGGGGCTGTAGGGTGCATGAGGAAGAACAGTCCACTGAAGTTTTGTGAGCTCCTCTCGGGTGCGAAGACTTGTGTGAGGTCTTGCGTTGTCATGAAGAAGGAGAAGTTCGTTCAGATTTTTGTGCCTACGAACACGCTGAAGTCGTTTCTTCAATTTCTGAAGAGTAGCACAATACACTTCAGAGTTGATCGTTTGACCATGGGGAAGGACATCGAACAGAATAACCCCTTCAGCGTCCCAGAAGACTGTAACCATGACTTTACCGGCTGAGGGTATGGCTTTAAACTTTTTCTTGGTAGGGGAGTGGGTGTGGCGCTACTCCATTGATTGCCGTTTTGTTTCAGGTTCGAAGTGATGAACCCATGTTTCATCGCCTGTAACAATCTTTGACAAGAAATTGTCACCCTCAGCCACATGACGAGCAAGCAATTCCGCACAGATGGTTCTCCTTTGCTCTTTATGGTGTTCGGTTAGACAACGAGGGACCCAGCGGGAACAAACCTTTGAATATCCCAACTGGTGAACAATTGTGACAGCACTACCAACAGAGATGTCAAGTTGAGCACTGAGTTGTTTGATGGTGATCCGTCGATCATCTCGAACGAGTGTGTTCGCACGCTCCGCCATTGCAGGAGTCACAGCTGTGCACGGCCGGCCCGCACGCGGGAGATCAGACAGTCTTGCTTGACCTTGCGGCGATGATGACACACGCTTTGCCCAACGACTCACCGTGCTTTTGTCCACTGCCAGATCACCGTAGACATTCTGCAAGCGCCTCTGAATATCTGAGATGCCCTGGTTTTCCGCCAAAAGAAACTCGATCACTGCCCGTTGTTTGCAACGCACATCCGTTACAGACGCCATTTTAACAGCTCCGTAGAGCGCTGCCACCTGTCGGAAGTCAATGAAACTATACGAGACGAAGCGCGAATGTTTGAGAATATTCCATAAGAAATTTCCGGTTTTTTCAACCAAAATTGGCCGAGAAAAAAAATGTGTTGCATTACTTATTGAACTGCCCTCGTACATCAGACCAGATTTCGGACTGAAAACAACAACAACAATTTAAAACTGGTACAATTAACGATTTACATATGTGCAATTTAAATTTTGCACAAAGTAACTTGCTTTTGGAAACTGTCATAAGACCATAACAACACGAGTTGGTCTTTTCATTTACAGATTCGAATTCGGCTATTACGAAACTGACACATATTAGTAGGGTGGTAAGATAAGTAAATTCATTGGTCTTTGCGAAGGTTGTGTTGGTAATTTGCAGTGCAATATTGTTTTCTGGATGGCGTGTTAAAATAGTTTTTTCCTCAGACACAATACTGAAAATAATCAGCCTACTGAATCACTCCTATTTTTATTCTGTCAACCGAGTCGGATACGTCTGGTTCACGTCGCATTCCTCGATTCTCACTTGCGTGCTAGTGCCACCGTTAATCGTGTTGAACATGCCAGTGAAAGTATCTAGTAAATTATCCGGCAGCCATGACGCCGTAAAAAAGATTTGCGGTGTTCAGCGGGCGGTAATTTGTTGGTGATCCTTGGTCTCAGCAAATTATGTGCCGCGGTGACTAACGGCGCAGGAACAATTGATCTGGCGGTGGGCGGCGTGTTGTCTGGAGCCGTGGTTTCCTGCCCCTGCGCCTGCACGTGATTAGTTACGGGCCGCGGGTGGCGAGCTGACGCGGCCGGCGCTGCCAGACTAGCCCACGCGTCTTCATAATTCAACACGGTACTTAACATCGCCACCGACCCAGTTCCGCAGCACTAACGGAAAGTGTGAACGCAGTGCCGGCACCAAGGTTCCCAGCATTCGTCCCGTCATGACCACGCCGTCGACAGAACATTAAACGTGAATCACCCCGGTTTCGCAGCAGACCTCATTTCCCAAGATTTCCATAAATTACATGGCTCCACTTGCCATCGGTCCTCTCTCTGTGACATATCAAATGTTTCAACAGCCTCTAAATCTTGACCTAGTAGATAGTGTCGGTAGTTCCATGCGGCTTTTCGCGGATGATGCTGTGGTATACAGAGAAGTTGCAGCATTAGAAAATCGCAGCGAAATGCAGGAAGATCTGCAGTGGATAGGCACTTGGTGCAAGGAGTTGCAACTGACCCTTAACATAGACAAATGTAATGTATTGCGAATGCATAGAAAGAAGGATCCTTTCTTGCATGATTATATGATAGCGGAACAAACACTGGTAGCAGTTACTTCTGTAAAATATCTGGGAGTATGCGTGCGAAACGATATTGAAGTGGAATGATCCTATAAAATTAATTGTTGGTAAGGTGGGTGCCAGATTGAGATTCATTGGGAGAGTCTTTAGAAAATGTAGTCCATCAACAAAGGAGGTGGCTTACAAAACACTCGTTCGACCTATACTTGAGTATTGCTGATCAGTGTGGGATCCGTACCAGATCGAGTTGACGGAGGAGATAAAGAAGATCCAAAGAAGAGCGGCGCGTTTCGTCAGAGGGTTATTTGGTAAGCGTGATAGCGTTACGGAGATGTTTAGAAAACTCAAGTGGCGGACTCTGCAGGAGAGGCGCTCTGCATCGCGGTGAAGCTTGCTGCCCAGGTTTCGAGAGGGTGCGTTTCTGGATGAGGTATCGAATATATTGCTTCCCCTTACTTATACCTCCCGAGGAGATCACGAATGTAAAATTAGAGAGATTCGAGCGCGCACGGAGGCTTTCCGGCAGTCGTTCTTCCCGCGAGCCATACGCGAGTGGAACAGGAAAGGGAGGTAATGACAGTGGCACGTAAAGTGCCCTCCTCCACACACCGTTGGGTGGCTTGCGGAGTATAAATGTAGATGTAGATGTAGAGCAATACGAGCGTTAGTCATAAAGTTATAATTATCGTCCCTTAAAAAGTTACGTGATTACTGTTGTTTCTTCGTACATTTCGGCTTTCACGCATCGCACTGACATCCCCGCAACACCGTGCTGCCACTCAAGAAGCCAAGTCAAAACAATAAGGCGCAGCCCATCAAAGCTTTACCAACTGATTCCGCTATTACAGTTGTAGCAATATCTAAAGTAAGCGTAGTTTGACAACGACACAGCCAGCCACAAATACGTTTTAAATGTTTTATTTTAGTGCCATTATCGGTTTCGGGCTACCACGCCCCGTCTGCAGATGACTAATACGTATTTTCAATTGCATAGATGTTGTGATCAACAGCTCGTCGTCTGCTCCTACAGTGCATGAGAATATCTGAATATTTAGTGCCACTTTCTAAGTTATTTCGCCGGTCGCGGGGGCCGAGCGGTTCTAGGCACTTCAGTTCGGAACCGCGCGACTGCTACGGTCGCAGGTTCGAATCCTGCCTCGGGCATGGATGTGTGTGATGTCCTTACTTTAGGTAGATTTAAGTAGTTCTAAGTTCTAGGGGACTGATGACCTCAGATGTTAAGTCCCATAGTGCTCAGAGCCATTTTCTAAGTAATTTCGCCGCGTGGGATTAGCCGAGCGGTCTGGGGCGCTGCAGTCATGGACTGTGCGGCTGATCCCGGCGGAGGTTCGAGTCCTCCCTCGGGCATGGGTGTGTGTGTGTTTGTCCTTAGGATAATTTAGGTTAAGTAGTGTGTAAGCTTAGGGACTGATGACCTTCGCAGTTAAGCCCCTTAGGATTTCACACACATTTGAACATTTTGAACTAAGTAATTTCGCCAATAAAATACGCTTAAGTGCTTACATTTCTTATATATCATGTGAAATAGTTGTATTCACTTATATAAGTTGCAGTAGATGGGCATAAGTTCAGTTGTGGGCATGTGGTTTTCCAGGTCGGTGTATATGTTGGTGAATTGCAAACAAGATACATATTATAAGTGTAATACTGTGGAACACTTCGTAACATTCTTCATGTCTGTGTTAAGCATTACGCGTGTGCTGTATACTTGATGTGTTTGTTTACTGTGCAAAGATTATCATTAAGCAAAGATACCATTTATTTCCTATTGACCGAGGATGTAAACAGAGCAGAGGTAATGTGTGGGATGCGCAAAATGCAACATGGTTAATAACAGAAAAATGTTTACAGTTAATAAAATGTGCCGAGCTATTGTGCCGAGATCGAATAGATTTCACCTTAAAACCCGACGTTTTGTCCCCATTGTGGAGTACATTTTCAAGAGGGATTGTTGCTTTTTTGAATGTCCGATTCACACTCTGGCTTCCTACTGACCACAGCAAAATTCCGCTTCCGCGCAGTGGCTGACGTTGCGGAACATGCTTTGCAACCAGGAGACCACCACATTCATTTCGATAGGAACCAAGTGCTGGCATTCACAGGCGGATTTCATGAAAGGCTGTACGGAAAGGCCATCGTGGTTATAAAACAACCCAGGATTTTCAATAGGAAGGAGGAGGGCGTAAATTTGAATGACATTTCGGTTCCGTGGCTGAAGAATATGTGTACCAGTGTTCCATCATGGGATGATAGCACCAGCGGACGACGGCAGTCGACAACAGTCGATTCTGCTCGCGTATTCATAACATGTGACGTCACGCCACTGCGCGGAAGCTCGCGGAAGCGGAATTTGCTGTAATTAACTGGAAGCAGTCAGTAGCAAACAGTGTGTAACAGCAGTGACAGTGGAGGAGTATAGTGGTGCCAACGTGCTAAGTCTTGCTTGTGGTACCACAAAACGCAGTTGTAAGAAGACGCTTCAGAACAAAGTATCACAAAGCCCTGCTTCAGGAATGGCTATGAAAGCATGCTGTGATCGGTTTGTGGAAACAGGTTGTATGGCGCAGCTAGATGAGGACCAAGGTCGGCCTTAGGTAGCAGACCTTAGCAGACCAGATGGCAGAGCTCTGATGGGGATATATGCTGTGTGACAAAGGGAAGCCAGATGGAACTTCAGTAGAAAGAAGCTTGATGCTCTGCCGAATTCAGAACTGAGACTAAATTATTTCAAGCAAACCTCCTGCGTTATTTAATATATATATTACTGGCCATTAAAATTGCTACACCGAGAAGAAATGCAGATGACAAAAGTGTAATCATTGTTCATTGGACTAATATATTATTCTAGACCGGACAGGTGGTTAGATTTTCACGCAATTTGGGTGCATAGATCCTGAGAAATCAGTACCCAAACAACCACCTCTGGCCGTAGTAACGGCCTTCATACGCCTGGGCATTGAGTCAAACAGAGCTTGGATGGCGTGTACAGGTACAGCAGCCCATGCAGCTTCAACACGAGACCACAATTCATCAAGAGTAGTGACTGGCGTATTGTGACGAGCCAGCTGCTCGGCCACCATTGACCAGACATTTTCAATTGGTGAGAGATTTGGAAAATGTGCTGGCCAGGGCAGCAGTCGAACATTTTCTGTATCCAGAAAGGCCCGTACAGGACCTGCAACATGCGGTTGTGCATTATCCTGCTGAAATGTAGGGTTTCGCAGGGATCGAATGAAGGGTAGAGCCACGGGTCGTAACACATCTTAAATGTAGTGTCCACTGTTCGAAGTGCCGTCAATGCGAACAAGAGGTGACCGAGACGTGTAACCAATGGCACCCCATACCATCACGCCGGGTGATACGCCAGTATGGCGATGACAAATACACGCTTCCAATGTGCGTTCACCGCGATGTCGCCAAGCACGGACGCGACCAACATGATGCTGTAAACAGAACCTGGTTCATCCGAAAAACTGACGTTTTGCCATCGTGCATCCAGGTTCGTCGTTGAGTACACCATCGGAGGCGCTCCTGTCTGTGATGCAGCGTCAAGGGTAACCGCAGCCACGGTCTCCGAGCTGATAGTCCATGCTGCTGCAAACGTCGTCGAACAGTTCGTCTCGACTGCTAATGATACGAGGCCGTTGGGATCCAGCACGGCGTTCCGTATTACCCTCCTGAACCCACCGATTCCGTATTCTGCTAACAGTTATTGGATCTCGACCAACGCGAGCAGCAGTGTCGCGATACGATAAACCGCAATCGCGATAGGCTACAATCCGAACTTTATCAAAGTCGGAAACGTTATGGTACGCATTTCTCCTCCTTACACGAGGCATCACAATAACGTTTCACCAGGCAACGCCGGTCAACTGCTGTTTGTGTATCAGAAATCGCTTGGAAACTTTCCTCATGTCGGCACGTTGTAGGTGTCGCCAGCGGCGCCAACCTTGTGTGAATGCTCTGAAAAGCTAATCATTTGCATATCACAGCATCTTGTTCCTGTCGGTTAAATTTCCCGTCTGTAGCACGTCATCTTCGTGGTGTAGCAATTTTAATGGCCAGTAATAACAGAAAGATGAGTAGTGTCTTTGAGAATCAGTCAGAGTCTCTGAAACGCGTATTCCGGAGGAAACAGCGTTGATTCCGGTGGGCCATGGCCTTCACGTGGATGATAAGAGTTGCTTCAATAAAAAGCCTTCGCGGCCGCATATCTAGGAGATCCGCTTGCAGAGGCGAAAAGAGCAAGCCGGGCGGCAGTGGGGCCTGCTTCCGTACAGATAAGGGAGTGGCCCCAGGCGTGGGCAGCGGGCTGTCCGGCCAGATGCCGGCAGATAAGCGGCGAGGCGAACACAGAGGCGCCTCTGTTCTGCTGCTGCCGCCTGCCGGCGGTCGCGGAGAGAAGGGGTGGGGGGCGTCGTCCCGAGCACCGGCCGGCGGGCATTCCTCTGCCCAGGCTGAAAGCTACGCTCAGCGTGCCGTCTAGGCGCTACTAACACATTTTTTTATTTAATCATCGTCGCTAGTCATTACAAAAGTGTTCACATTACTGGTTTCAGAAAGCCCCTGCCATCGACAGGCTGGTGTTTACATCCACGTCTACACTCTTCAAACATCTGCAGCGCATGGCGGAGGGTACTTCCTATTTTATCACTTACTACGTCTTGCTCCCATTAAATTCGCGTATGAACCACGAGAAGAATGATGTGCATATTATACATAGTCTAACCTTGTCCTCACGTCCCTACGAGAGCGACACGTACCCCACTCAGTGCTGGTTCTTGAAACTTTGTAAGTAGGCTTTCGCCGGATAGCTTTTTCCTACATACAGCCTTGTGCCTATTCGTGCTTTTCATCGTCTTCTTGACGTTCTCTCATGCGTCAAAGAAACCTGTGGTCACAGACGCTGCCCTTCCCTGTATACGTTATATCCACTGTAAGTACTATTTGGTATGACTCCCAAACCCTACAGCAAAATTGTGGGCGCCGGCCGAAGTGGCCGTGCAGTTAAAGGCGCTGCAGTCTGGAACCGCAAGACCGCTACGGTCGCAGGTTAGAATCCTGCCTCGGGCATGGATGTTTGTGATGTCCTTAGGTTAGTTAGGTTTAACTAGTTCTAAGTTCTAGGGGACTAATGACCTCAGCAGTTGAGTCCCATAGTGCTCAGAGCCATTTGAACCAAAATTGTGGGGTGGGTCGCACTAGTGGATTGTAAACAACATTTTCCCAGTATCTAACCACTGGATAGGAGTCTGCCATCTGCTTTACCTACAAGTAAGCTTATGTGATCGTTGCATTTCACATCCCTACTCATAGCTATGCTAAGGTATCTCCATGTGTTGACTGATTTGTGACAGACTGATATGGCAGTCATAAGGTATTACTTTTTTTGTTTCGTCAAGTGAACAGTTTCAAATTTCCGAGCATTTGAAACCAGTTGCCCATAACAGCATAAATTTGAAATGTCATTGTGTGCTGACTATTTGTGCAGTTTTTTCTCAGACAGCACTTCATTATTAAGGTGTTTGGAAATTCCCGCTGCAGACTTCTCGAACTTGTAGAGGGGAGTGAGTACCATGTTGGGTAGGAACCTATGTCCGGAAACGTACTGTTTCCGTTCTACGACGGTTCCAAATCAGACGTGTAACGCCTCTGCTGAAAAAAATGGTTCAAATGGCTCTGAGCACTATGGGACTTAACTTCTGAGGTCATCAGTTCCCTAGAACTTAGAACTGCTGAAATCTAACTGTCCGAGGCAGGATTCGAACCTGCGACCGTAGCGGCCGCGCGGTTCCAGACTGTAGCGCCTAGAACCGCTCGGCCACAGCGGGCGGCGCCTCTGCTGACGCCAAGACAAAAGTCTCATAGTTGCTTGTCCTGGTATGCAAGAGGGTAGACAGGATGACGTGCGCTACGTTAGACGGGCAACTGACTTCACTTGACGTCTGCCTTGCTGCGAGACCTCTTCAGTGAACAACTGGAGTAGTACTAATCTCCTGGCTAGAGAGTGCAATGTAGTGTTCAAGTGTTAATACAAACAAATGTGTTTAAGTAGTAAATGGATGTTTCGTTATGTTTCCTTTTGAATTGTTACCTAACAGTTGTACCACGTCACACCTAATTCAGTTTCTCAAGCAAACTAGACAAAAAAGACCGATGCGGAGGAGAGGAGCCAGATATAACATACAGTGGCAAGCAGCACACTCCACATAATATTATCAGTAACTAAACTGCAAAAAATATCTACATCGCTCACACTTTTTTACACACGTATCACATTGTACCGATCAACTTGCACCTACTTTTCATGTTAGTGATTATTTTGATTTTTCATCGACTCACTGGACCCATTTTAATTATTCTAATTGAGATACATCAGGAGTGTCTAACCATGCAGAAGAAAAGGAAGAAAATCATCTGCAGTGAAATCATTAGAGACGAATCGCAAGCTCGGTCAGGGGAAGAAAGAGAAAGGAAGTCAGCCATACTCTCTCAAAGGAATAATTTCGGGAAATTGCGGAAAATCTAGATCTGGATGGCCACCCTCCCGAAGAGGACTCCAATGTGTTGCACCTGCACCACGCTGGTCTGTTACTCATGTAGAGTATGCTCCTTGCAAGTAGATTCCACTCAGGAATAGAGATTTTGTGAGATTGGTCAAATAACCATCTATACCTGACAAAGTTACTACAGTTGTGTTCAAAAACTTATCCATCCACAAATGTCTTAAGCAAGAGGTAACTGGTGGGTGTCAGAGGGTACAAATTTGGTGAATAGGATGGATATTTCAACAATTCGATCTTCAAGTCTCTCTGTTATGCCGGCGTCGAAGAAGTTTGTGTAGGCAAGTGCGTTAACCTGATGAAGGATGAATTGTTTCTGTTTTCACAATGCAGCTCCATTTCAAAAATTTTCATTTACTTTGCCAAGATGACTCGCATGGTAAGTACCAGTCACTGCTCTATAATTTGCAAATAACTCCAAGAAAAACTCCTTTTGCATCTTTGAAATTACAGACCAAAGACTCTCTGGCAAATTAAACCGACTTTGCTCTTTCTGGTGGAGAACACACTTTTCTGACTGTCGTTTAATTTGTGATATGAAGTGGTCGATCAGTGTCTTGTACGCGAGAACACATAACACGTGCCACTGATTCTGCCTCTTCTCCCGCCAACTGAAAGCATCTGTTCAGCGCTGTCTCCCGGAAAGAGGCCTGCTTAGTATTTGTTTAAATCATAACTTGACGGGAAGATCCTCAGACATGTTCGCCAGTCCAGGAACTCTTGCTACAGATGTTTTTTTTCATAAAATGATAACACTTTCAGCATTTGTTTGAATTTTTTTTATTGTTTCCACTACCGTGATTTCGGATTCTGAACCATTGTCAAGTGCGAGTGGGAAAGCTGAAACAATGAAAATTATAAATGATAAGCCGTATGGCGTAATGTTACGACATGTGAAAAAAAGATTGCATAGAGCATTATTTAGGATATCAGTATATATCAGACATGTCTACGTAACATGTCGACGTCAAAATATTATTTTATTTTCTTTATTATTATTTCAGCCCTGTCGCTACCTGTGATGTCAAAATATTACAATCCATATCTGTATATACAAACCAGATATCTCGTCATAAAATGTAAGAACAAGACATAGACAGAGTTTACGTTTAAAGCTGTGCACGGCGGATACACTTTTGCGTCTAGTTCAGTATTGATTTATCAAACACAGTGCCACGGTACGCACGAAGCATGTCTGGACAAGAAGTACAGTGTGATTCGCCTGTGACAGCTCAGAGATTGTTATTCAACTCTGAGTGACATGACCGCTGTATGTTTCACTTATATAAATAATTTTTGGTAAGCTAGAACCTCACTGAGGATGGACAGAAATAGTTTATTCGGCCTGTCGCTCAATATATACTTACGAAAATAAACAGTTATATTAGAAATTCATAACACATCCGCCTCCGCGCCTCCATATTTCACTGGTCAGTGTGTATGGTTGCAGTCCGGAGCACCCAGATTCCATTCCTAGTACTGCCAGGGATTTTTCCGTCGTGCGAGGACTGCGACGGGGTGCACTCGGCCTCGTGATACCAATTGAAGAGCTACTTGAATGAGAAGTAATGGCTCCAAGGTCAAGACAGCCGACAGCGGCCGGGAGGGCGGTGTGCTGACCCATTGCACATCCATAGCTCATCCGAGCGACGCCATTGGCAGAGAATGACACGGCTGTTGGTCGGTCCTAAGCGTGAGCTTGACTCATCAAACTGATGTACATACACATCCCTCAAGCTACATCGTGAACTTCCTGAAATAAATTGACGTCAATCCTGAAACAGCAGGCATACGTGCCATGTCATTAACTCCTGAGCAAGTCGCTCCAGTAAATGTGCACAACAGAATGCTAGAAAACATGCTACAAAGCCGGTCACTGTAGCCGAGAGGTTCTAGGCGCTTCAATCCAGATGGGCGCTGCTGCTACGGTCGCAGGTTCGAATCCTGCCTCGAGCATGGATGTGTGTGATGTCCTTAGGTTAGTTAGGTTTAAGTAGTTTTAAGTCTCGGGCACTGATGACCTCAAATGTAAAGTCCCATAGTACTTAGAGCCATTTGAACCATGCTACAAAGCAAACAGCAACTTGCTACAGAATTCTGCAAGCACTGAAAACCTTTCCGCAGCCAAATACGACAGGCTTAGATGAAAATTCTTAAATCTACGCCAGCGATGGAGAGTGACGTCCCTTGATACAGAAGGCACGACATACCTTCAATCAGGAATCAGAAATACATCGATTTACTACTGTGTACAGCATCCGCCACTGCGGATACGCCGTCGAGATCGTGCTAGCAAGGATATCCTGAGGAAAGCGGCCATCATGGACTCGGACTGTCAGATCGTTTAGAGCTGCATTAGTTACTAGAAAAGTGGTTCCCAACATTTTTAGCTTTGTGGACCAACTATTTTATATTTAAAAATGCTTAGACCCCCATTAGCTAAATATACAAGTAAAAAAATAAATTCACACAAATAGTCACGTATATACGGGGTGTAAGGGCTGTAATTGCAGCTATTTTTATTGTGGTACCTTAATGTACGTGGACATTACTGTGTTGGCTGTTCTTTTTCTACGTCAAATAGTCTTCCCATGTCACAAGCTTTACGACGTGATGTTTTTACACAGTCGTACTGCAACACTAAGTGGACTACGACTGACAGTATAGATTACCCGTTTTTGCTTTCGCACGTCCACACTTCAACACCTGAATTACTGCCGAGGGGCGAATGAGCATTAATGGCTTGCTCTGACACCATGTGCTTGGACGTATTAACCAACCTAAAAAATGGTTCAAATGGCTCTGAGCACTATGGGACTTAACTGCTGAGGTCATTAGTCCCCTAGAACTTAGAACTAGTTAAACCTAACTAACCTAAGGACATCACAAACATCCATGCCCGAGGCAGGATTCGAACCTGCGACTGTAGCGGTCTTGCGGTTCCAGACTGCAGCGCCTTTAACCGCACGGCCACTTCGGCCGGCTAACCAACCTAAACAAATATGGTTTGTGATGGCACTTATTATTAGTCTCCAAGTGACGTAAATACTGATATAATGTAGTTGAGACACCGTCCTCACTCATCAATAGAAATATCTGCACTTATACTCGTTACACTATATACACTGAAGCGCCAAAGAAACTGGTACAGGCAAGCGTATTCAAACACAGAGATTTGTAAACAGGCAGAATAAGGCGCTGCGGTCGGCAACGACTACATAACACAAGTGTCTGGCGCGGTTGTTAGATCGGGTTACTGCTGCTACAATGACAGGATATTAAGATTTAAGTGAGTTTGAACGTTGTGTTATAGTCGGCGCACGAGCGATAGGACACAGCATCTCTGAGTAGCGATGAAGTGGAGATTTTCTCGTATGACCATTTTAAGACTGTGCCGTGAATATCAGGAAGCCGGTAAAACATCTCCGACATCGCTGTGGCTGGAAAAAGATCGTGCAAGAACGGGACCAACGACGACTTAAGAGACTCGTTCAACGTGACAAAAGTGCAACCCTTCCGCAAATTGCTGCAGATTTCAATGCTGGGCCATCAACAAATGTCAGCATGTGAATGATTCAACGACACATCATCGGCTTTTGGAGCCGAAGACCCACTCGTTTTCCCTTGATGACTGCGCGACACAACGTTTTATGCCTCGCCTGGGCCTGTTAGCACCTACATTGGACTGTTGATGACTGGAAACATGTTGCCTGGTCAGACCAGTCTCGATTTAAATTGTATCGAGCCGGTGGACGTGTACAGGTATGGAGACAACTTCATGAGTCCACGGACCCTGCATGTCAGGAGGGAACTGTTCAAGCGGGTGGAGGTTCTGTAATGGCGTGGGGCGTGTGCAGTTGGAGTGATGTGGGACGCTTGATACGTCTAGATACGATTCTGACAGATGACACGTACGTAAGCATCCTGTTTGATCACCTGCATCGCTTTATGTCCATTGTGCATTCCGACGGACTTGGGCAATTCCAGCAGGACAATGCGACACCGCACACGTCCAGAATTGCTAGAGTGGGTTCTTGAACACTATTCTGAGTTTAAACACTACCGCTGGCCACCAAACTCCCCAGACTTGAACGTTACTGAGCCATTCAGGGATGCCTTGCAACGTGCTGTTAGAAGCGATCTGCACCCCCCTCGTACTCTTACGGATTTACGGACAGCCCTGCAGGATTGGTGTTGCCAAATCCCTCCAGTACTACTTCAGACATTAGTCGAGTCCATGCCAGGTCGTGCTGCGGCATTTCTGCGTGCTCGCGGGGGCCCTACACGATATTACGCAGGTGTACCAATTTCTTTGGTTCTTCAGTAAACACACACACACACACACACACACACACACACACACACATATATATATATATATATATATATATATATATATATATATATATATATAATGTGTGTATGTATATCAGTAGACATAATCAGTAAAACAATCTGTACAAAAAGGCTCGAAAAATACCAATACGATTTATAAAGATGAGTTTTTTATTATATTCACATAGGTGTCACAGCTAGCTGAAAACTTAAAATCGAGTGGTCAATGTTAAAAATATCTCAGTTGGTTATTTGACATTGTTTGTCATCCACGAGACAATCAATATCTCGATTAAACCTGGTTTATTTTAGCCCCAAATCATCTGCTTTCAATGTAATCCCGTACTTATCTTTCAAATAAAAGTACACTTTAAAAGGCTCATCCAAGTAGACAGTTTATTGAAAAGTCCGTCAGTTGCCTCATTGAATAGCAATCCAGCAATAAATCTTCGAGGACTGAGTGAAGCCTTCAACACGCATTCGAGAGGTCTGGGTTCAGTTAACGCTTTGGCCGTACAGATATCGGTTTTCTTCAGTCGCCCAGGTCAGTTCATGCAATAGCCAGGATGGTTGCTTTCTTCTCCTTCAGTAGTAAGGAATCCAAGCAAAGCTCCGTCCCTCACAAGCTTGGCCGTGGACGGGACGTGAAATACCAGCTGCCCTTCCTTCTTCTTGTACCGGAATGTTAAATGAGCAAAATTCAGGCTAGTCATTCTTGGAAGAGTTGCGTCCGGGAAACTACGAGCTCGACGAGTTACTATCGGATTGTAGCATTTTTTGTGTTTACGCCATGAGCAGCCAGCCAAGGCTGTGCGCCAGGCTCGTAGCACGGTCTGTAGGGGTGTAGATTTCCAGCTACCTGGTGGCCTACGATATTGGTGACTTTCAACACGACTGGGCCGTGGCCTATGGGTTGGGAACCGCTGTACTGGAATATCGCTGGCAGAAGTTGACCAAAATCAATGGCGCGTTGGATGCATGCTCCCTGGAGAGAGGAGAAGGTACAGAACGTCCTACAGAGCGGCGAGCACGTGCCTGGATGAGAGGTGGGTGGAGGGGGAGGGGGGAGAGGGGGTCATCCAGAGGTGGAGGGCGGTGAATCAGTGCCGCCAGCTGCACGCGGCTATTCTGAGACGTGCTCTCCGTGGGACTTCTTGCGGGGCAGCGGTCGCCCGAGACACGCACGTAAAATAGAACACGCACTCGTGTGTACACGCCAGCCACACTCCAGTTCCTGTGCCTTGTTTTCCTCTTTCCGGGCGCGGCTGTTTACGGCGCTCTCCTCCCAGTAGAGGCACATCTAGGGCACATCAACCACTCCCCGCAACGATCACAAAGCGCACTGCCGCCCATTAAAACTGTCATGAAGGCGCCATGCAACAAACGTCATATGGCATGAAGTATACTACACGCTTGGAGATGCAGATGATAATCATTTCAGCGCAACCACACGGAATAAGAAGGAGTAACGCCGCACGCATCCATAACTTTACTAATACTAAAACTATAGAACCGTCTTGTATGCCTGTTTGTCCTGTTTGAACACGCTGATCTCTAAAACTATTGGATGAATTTTCATGAGGTTTCCACAGGTAAATTGAGCGTAGTTTGGGGAGTACATAGGCTTTATTTCATCAAAATCTGAACCCGGAAAAAAGGTACTGAACTTTAAGGTTTTATCTAAAATCGTCTGCTCAGCTCACTAGACCGAATATTACCTCCGTCATACGATCGCCAAGGAACCAATAGATGGCGCTGGTTGTTTCGTAGTACACCACAGAACCAATAGCTGTCGCTGGGTTTTTTTTTTTTTCTTTACTCAGTGACAGATGTAATTTCGATAGGTTACGTCAGTGACAGATTCAAGAGTCACAATCTTACCTTGACGAATACAGACTAACACAGAATATACTTGGTAGGATACAGGGATTCACTGATTTCGGTATGTGTATTAAAAACTTAACGACATTGCTTTGTTCTTTTCTATAAGTTTTATTTATATTATTTGCTAGAAAAACGAATTCTATCAGATTTAGGAGATCCCTACCATCCACCCCTCGGCAGGGCTCCCTTTCTCTCCAGTCCTCTCCGCCCACTTCATAACTGTTGGTTCAGAAACGCATCCCTCTCCACTCTTCCCCCATCCATCCTACAAACATCCACCACACAAAACCCCTCCTACGCACTACATTTAAATGCTACGTTCTCGTGATACCCTACTCTCTGCAGTCTACATCCACTCATTTCACTTATCTATTTTAATTATCCAACACATTGTCCTTTCCCTTTTAGTTTATGCAACAGTCTAAAAAAAAAAAAGTTCAAATGTGTGTGAGATCTTATGGGACTTAACTGCTAAGGTCACCAGTCCCTAAGCTTACACACTACTTAAGCTAAATTATCCTAAGGACAAACACACACACACCCATGCCCGAGGGAGGACTCGAACCTGCGCCGGGACCAGCCACACAGTCCATGACTGCAGCGCCCTAGACCGCTCGGCTAATCCCGCGCGGCGCAACTGTCTATCTGTTTTTATATATTCGCGTGCGACACTCTAATACCATTCATATGTTCCTATATTTTAATTAATCACCGAATCAGCCTCTTTTATTTTAACTTATGCAACTGACGACCTGTCTATTCATTGTACAAAACGTTTATTTTTGTCAACCGCCATGTCTAGCTTTTACCAGCTTTTATAATACTTTTTTTTTATTTTACTCTCACGTGGCTAAAGAGGGGCAAATTGTGCCACTGACAACCCTCCCCCCCCCCCCCTTCCTCCTGCCCAAATGGGGCAGGGGGCATGAAGTAACACTATAGAGTTTCCTTTGCAGTTTTGATGCTTCCTCATTACATTCTGATTTCGTCTTGTTTAAGAACAAACATACGCATAAAATGGTCGAGTCTTGATGAATACACCAGAATGGCTAAAAAAAACTGAGGATTTCGCGGTCTTAATAATCCATCGAACATCGTAAGGCGAGACTTCCTGTAGCTCGAAAACATTGCTGTAATCCGATTTTTGGAAACTCGTTCGGAAAGCAAGCCGTGACACAACTGTGATCGAGAGCGTCGTGTATTATCTTGATCCTTAGAATCTTCCCACTGACAGAAAATACCACCGAAGTTCTCTGCGTGTTAACACAGCTGCTTCATGGTCTCTCTCGTGTTAGTGTGCAACAATATCTTCCTGCATATCCCCAGTCATACTACTTCAGACGTAGTATGCAAAGAAGCTTTACAAGTCAAAAATAATTTCCATGTGTACCAAGCCTCGGACGCAACTGTAAACAAATACCCGTGCAACCCCTAGTTTCTCAGCTAGTTCTGCATAAATGGAAAGATTGCACACAGGGTTTCTCATTCAGAAATCACAGCTAAGTGTTTCCAGTTTGTGAGAAGATCGTGTTAGGCCTCGTGTACGAAGGAAAAATGTCTACCAGCACGTGTCAGAATTTGTCGGCGGCAGGATTGTGGTTGTCGAGACGTCAGTTTTTCTTACCGCGTTGCTCGCGTTGGTAGGGATCCCGTGACAGCTACGCGAATGTGGAATTGAAGGGTTCAGGAGCGGAATACTCAACGCCATGCAAAAAAATGGCTGTAAGCACTATGGGACTTAACATCTGAGGTCATCAGTCCCCTAGACTTAGAACTACTTAAACCTAACTAACCTAACGATATCACACACATCCATGCCCGAGGCAGGATTCGAACCTGCGACCGTAGCAGCTGCGTGGTTCCAGACAGAAGCGCCTAGAACCGCTCGGTCACAGCGACCGGCCAACGCCATGCAGGATCTCAACAGCCAAAGGGGACAGACATGTTGCTCGCTCGGCCTTTCAGTACAGGGCATTCACGTTACGATCCTTAGGACAGGAAATGGTCTTGGTTGCTACAAGACATGTATGTACACTGATTAGTGACTTTTTAATGACGGTTGTTGTGTCCTATTCCGAGGGCATGCTGCCCATGCTGTCCTCACCTACGTCAATACGGCCTCTTTTTTTAATTTTTTATTTTTTGACTTGTCCTGGACACCTTGTGATCCAGAAACAACTCTCATCTATTGGAAACATCTGGTCAAGGCTTCTCGAAAGGCTGACACATCACCATTCACCAGCAACTGGTGAACACTGGCATAGAGTTAAAGCACCATGGAATGACGGACACGAAACTGTCATCCAAGCTCACAAGTGAACGCCGCCTATTCGCCATCACCGATTTCGTCCAAATTTATGGTGTATTCAAGGACTGACCAGAAATTAAAGTAACCTAAGTGGGAGCTCCAGATGGCCAAGCACTCAGCACTTTTGGCTCGGGTAGGGCAAGGCATCAGCCATTAATTTTAGCGTAGTTTCCAGGCAGCTGTTGGCGCAGCGAAAAGAGTACAGAACGCTAATCGAGGGTCGTGGGGCCAAGTACGTACGCGGAAACTTTTATATTTTCAATTTTTACATTAGTTACACTGCAAATAAACTGAAATGAAGCTCAATATAGTCCATTTATAAATGTTTTCACAAGAGGTATGAAAAGGAAGGCAAAGTAAATTTTGTACTGCAAATAAATTTCCGAGAAAGGATTGTGTTTACGGGGTCCACGAGGATTCTGCAAATAACATGTCAAGAATGGATAGTGATTAGAGAGAATAGAACTTCGTATTCTGTTAGTTTCATTTCGACCTTGGAGAAGGCTGCATCAAAATACATTACATTGTGCATCACCAGAAAACCTCGCCAATATTTGGCGAAATTTTGCATTGTGCGTGGCCAAACTGTGAGATGAGAGACATCCTTTCGTGCAGGCCGGGGTGGCTGTGCGGTTCTAGGAGCTACAGTCTGGAACCGAGCGACCGCTACGGTATCAGGTTCGAATCCTGCCTCGGGCATGGATGTGTGTGATGTCCTTATGTTAGTTAGGTTTAATTAGTTCTAAGTCTAGGGGACTAATGACCTCAGATATTAAGTCCCATAATGCTCAGAGCCATTTGAACCATTTTTGAAGTTCTCGCATGCGCATGACAAACCCTTCGTGGAAAATTATTTGCAATCCCAAATATTCCTTTGTCTTTCCTTTCACACCTTTTATGAAAATATTAATAAATGCAATATCACGAACTCGATTTATTTGCAGTGTAAGTAACACAAAAATAGGAAATTCAAAAAAGAAAAAAATTACAAGTAAGGACTTGACCTCACAATCCCAGGATTACCGTTCCGCGATCTTTCCTTCGCGCCAGCCGCTGCCTGTAAACTACGCTAAGGTAAATGACTCGTACCTCGCGCCGACCCCGCCAAAAAATTCTATTTTTTCTAAACGTTTGGCATCTGGAGCTCCCATTTCCGTCACTATCATTTCTGGCCAAGTCCTGCATACACCATAAATCTGGACGAAATCGGTGATGACGGGTAGTCACGGTCCACTTGTCAGCTCAACACGATAGCAGCCGCGTTAGAAGAGCTGTGGCTGCCAGGGATTGCAGCTCTGTATACTGGATTTCGAACCCACTTTGACCCCAAATGTAAAAATTTAATAATGTGTACTTCGTTTTTTTGCTGTTCTTCCTAGTGTTGCAATGCAATGTGAATGATATGAACAGGAACGAAGTTGTTGTTATACGACAAAAAAACCGAACTACTCCACGGTGCTTCCCTGAACTTACCTTCAGTGTTTTCGCAGCACCTGCTATTTGAGTGCTCTGGAAACTGTTTTTTAAATAATAACGGCTGCTAGTTCTATAACACAGGTGCTTTTGTTTTCCAGCAAAACACGTAACTTTTAAGTTTACGAAATCGTGTCTTTTATTACAGTCTCGGTTCGCTGTGTGTAAAGAGGATGTTAAGGATATTAGGAAACATAATGAGATGTCAAAGCTGTAAATATGTTACCTTATTATTTAATTGTTCGATAAAAGCTGCTTTATGGTATTATTTTATTTCACCGGACTAGTTTCGGACATTGTCCATCGTCAGCGGTTTCTGTGTTACACAAAACACACATATTTGTTTCAATTAGTTACTTACAGTGTGTCTTGTAGAGTTTTATGTATCGGTTATTTTTCATTTCATTGTAATTCGACTTGCCTTAAATATGACGTGCTCAAGCGTACTCCATTGACAATATTTCGTCACGTTCATGTAATAATACGATTACATGATTTGTATCTACATATATGTAATCAGCGTAAGGAACTTTTCACGGAATATATCCAATGTCCAATGACAAGTGAATATATTTCATAAGAAAGTCCTTATGCTGATTACGTAAAAGTATACACATATCATGTAATCGTATTATTACATGAAAAATTACGAGATATTGTCACTGGGATACGCTCGAGAAAGTCATATATAAGGCAAGTGCATTACAATGAAATGAAAAATAACGGATATGTAAAACGCTACAATACACACAGTAAGTAACTAATTATGAGAAATATGTGTCTTTTGTGTAATGTAGAAGCCGTGATGGTGGACAACGACCGAAACTAGTCCGGTGAAATAAAATACTACCAAAAAGCAGCTTTTGTCGAACAATTAATTACTGGTTTGACATATTTACTGTCTCTACAAGCAGCAGAACACCAAACGTACAACAGACGACATAAAAGCAATGCATTACTGCGTTTAGAATGTAAAAGCACAGTAGGAGCATGATCAATTACAGAGAGACCATATACCCTACACATTGCACTGAACATTGGCTTTTGCGCTACGTACGTAAGTAACCAGGCGTTTCTACTTATCTGCTGTTCGGAGGTGGAAGCCAAAGCTGAGGTTCCTTGGTCTTCAGGTAATATCTCCGATATTGTACGTACCTGAAACAGAAAATAAGGCTTTAATGAAATTCATTCCAAAATTCTACATTGGTCGTAGGGGCAGAAGTATTGCGATTAGTTACATAGAACACTTTGATGCTTGAAGACTTTTTTACATTTGCATCCCACACCGCTGAAGAAAATCATTTCGGGAGAAACACTGATAACAACATGACAATATTACACTTAGCAGAAAATCAAGGTACTGCGAACCTGTAAAAAGAAATAGAAACACATCCACACAAAAACAGTTCCCGTTATAATATTCATAATGAACAGACTGAGTTGGCTAATACTTCCTTCGTGGAAAACTTCTAGAAAGCACTGACCACTCTCCAGTACAAATGATATTTCTATATCTACCTGCAGATCAGATAACAAAGCTTATACAATTTATGTATACCTAATAATTAATAATTATCATGGCACTAAGTATGAATAAATTTTAATGTACTGTCATATAGCACATGAGGACTTCACACAGTTCCTTATCCATATTAATTTTCTACCATTTTGTAAAATAAATTTATATAGGACTAATTTAGAAAATTCCATTTATATATTCATTTTTAATGCCTTAAATTTAACAGAAAATACTTTTTCAGTTAACAAAACAATAAATTACGCTTTCTTTCTCAAAATGCTATGCCTTCGCAATATCCACTGTATCGCGGCATCCTCGACATTCATGTAGTTTGTTAAGTTTCTATTTGCTTTCCTATGTTGTAAGTGAATCAAAACATGTGGTGAATGTGGTATCGAAAATACGAACAACATTACCAATATGATTTGTCGGAGAAAAACTGTGAAAACAAATGTTCCGGCTGAACTATTCAAGTAAGTTGTATTCTAGCACAGGTCTGCAGCGCGACCATCTTCATTACCCGCTTGTAACTGTGAGTTGTTGTGTATCCTAGGATATCTCATCAGTAAAGTAGTCCATGGTATGTTTCGGAGAAATCGTGAAAGTTGTCTGATGATGGACTGCATAAATTCGAAACCGTCAACGGTCCTTTTTGAATAACGTAACCTAAAACCAGTTTGTGACTGGTTGTTACGTTTATGTCATAATAGCAGCCACGGTCTCCGACCGTGTCTTCATATGACAAAATTGCATAATTTTTCTAGCTAGTGTCAGCGTGTCTATAGTTTAAATTAATATTTACAAAAATTAAAAACACATTCCGAAAGGGCAAGTGGTTTCACATCGGCAAGTGTTAAGTGCAGAATGCTTCTGCCCTCCACTGACCAGTGTTATGGTTTTTTCATGCAAATGTTAATATTTACATGCACCAGAACCGCGTCGACATTACACACGAGTGGAGCTGAACGCTGTTTAATTACGACTTCCTCATTTGTCTCTCTTCCCCTCGTCGAAAATATTCGTGATTACGTTCCGACTGACATTTTCAGCTAGTTAAATATGTAACTTCGTCTGGGGGGGATGATAAATGGGCGCAGGATCCCATTCACCGGACATGGATACCATTTCACTCGATGCGTCTGCAATTTACATTTTGCCCGGAGTGAGCGGCGATCATCTCCCCCATCGCTGCCATCGCCGATGGGGTGGTGCTCTCCCGCTCGAAATGCAAAAACATGGCTCTTTATAGTTCCGTGCTGCTCGATAACATAGGAGAACTGTCAGAGGCAGAACTGTTTACTGGTCTATCACGGCAACACGGCAAACGGTTATTGCGTGAACAGAGTTGGTATGTATTGTGGAGTGGTATTGCGTTTGTGGGACAGGGAGGGAAAGGTTGATGAGGTTCCAGATATATGGCTACAACTCTGAAGTACGCGTATTAACCGGCACGTGAAGATAAAACTGCGATAAAAATGGGGGAAGGGTCGTTTCCTCACAGTTGGTGAAAGTGTCGTTTCCTGTGTTGACAACACACCGAGCCACAATTCATAAGAAATCTACAACTACGTGATTACTCTGCTATTCACTATAAAGTGCCTGGCAGAGGGTTCAATGAACCACCTTCAAGCTGTCTCTCTACCGTTCCACTCTCGAACGGCGCGCGGGAAAAACGAGCACTTAAATTTTTCTGTGCGAGCCCTGATTTCTCTTATTTTATAGTGATGATCATTTCTCACTATGTAGGTGGGTGCCAACAGAATGTTTTCGCAATCGGAGGAGAAAACTGGTGATTGAAATTTAATGAGAAGATCCCGTCGCAACGAAAAACGCCGTTGTTTTAATGATTGCCACTCCAATTCACGTATCATGCGTTTGGCACTATCTCCCCTACTTCGCTATAATGCATGGTGTAAACAGTCTCTTTCGTAGACCTGTTGTACCTTCTCAGTGTTTTGCCAATGAATCGCAGCCTTTGGTTGGCTCTACCCACTACATTATCTATGTGATCGTTCCAATTTAGGGTATAGACCCACTGCTGCTCTCGAAAACTGAGTTCAGAATGACCATTTCAGTATTTGATCCGTCAAAGCGCAATGATGGCGACAATGATGATGGTGAAATAGGATTCTTTGGGCTCACCACGTGGAGGTCTTCTGTGCTCACAGTAAACTCTGATGAAACGAATGCGGTTGTAAAGAAAACGTAAAATATCTTTGCGTTAGAATTGGAAACAAAATACGTTCATAAAGTGTTTTAACCTCCCCTAAGTCAGATCACAAATTATTCTCAAAATAAAGACAAAGCTCAGTGAATAAGAGATAAAAATACTACGGGAAATACGTGTGACCGGCTGATCATCTCACTAAAAGATATGTTGAGGCAGCCGTTTGCAGGCACTAAAACCTCCAAAGTATGAGATAATTCCTAACACTTGATTTACAAATTGTAAAATGTTTACTACACTCGTTTCTTCGTCATCTAAAACAGACGACAGGTTCCGATCTACATCGTCAACCGTCCTCTTGTCAAAACATAAAATTAAAATCTAACATATGGTGACTACGACTAGCGGTTCAATGTCCAAGTACACAATTAGTGCTCTGGCGGACCAAGAAACTGGTTTTATGAACTAACTGCCAAGAGTAATGAGACTTGGCTAAATAAGCGCACACTCGAAGGTATGAAACATAGCCAAAAGCATCCATCATGAAAGAAAATCATCAACTTTATGGAAAAATCTGTCGGTCGAGGTTTTTATTACCATCAAGAGCGACAAGAGGTGGCAATCAAGTGGATGACAGAACCTGCACGCTTCTACTTTGTTAGAATGGATGTTCCTGACCAGGCTCAAGAAATACATGGCGTCCCAGGAGGAGTGGTAAATAATCAGGGGTATGACAGGGAGGATCATTCAAAGCAAAAATGTCTGCTAAACTAGTGCTCTTCTTCATTTTCGATACTGTGAAACAAATCTCTTCTGCTGCAAGCTCTTTGCTTTCCACATTTTGACAGGTGGTAGTACGGACAAAAACAAGAAAAAATGTCTAGTAAACATTGGCTCCAAGTTGCATACCTCAAGAGCTATGCACTTGTTTATCTTTGCTACTGTGAAATACAGCTCTTCTACTGAACAAGTGCTCATAGCTCTTAGCGTATGCATTTTAGAGCGCATGTTTACTAAACAATTTTTTCTAGTTTCGGTCCATACTACTCCCTCTTAAAATATGGAGAGGAAAGAGCCTGCAGTAGAAGAAATTTGTTTCACAGTATCGAAGAAGAAGAAATGCTCATAGGTCTTAAGGTGAGAATTTTAGAGTCTATGTTTTATACACTTTTTTGTTTCGATGATCGTTCCTATCACATCCCTGAATATCCACCATTTCTCCTGACTCACCCTGTGTATGGACATCAGTCAAGATTATAGACTTTTTATGAACACTATGTCTAAGAGTTAATGTATAATTCTTGGTGGACATCATGCGACAAACAGCTTTCACAGTTTTGTTTATCAGCACCTCGAAATGGTTCAGGGCAATCTCATTATCAACAACCTGACGAAATAAAAGTGCAGAATTAACGACGCTCATTTACAGACGCCAAGCGACAAATACTTCTGAAGTATTTACACTCTCTCTCTCTCTCTCTCTCTCTCTCTCCCTCCCTTTTCACACACAATACGACAAAGTTTGTTTTTACAGCTGGTAAACAGTGAAACAGTGACAATTACAGTGATAGTTAGAGCTCAATATATAGTGTTTGATAGTGATGAAGATGAGGAAAAAGAAAATGTAAGTGAAACACAATGTAAATAGACGCACACACACACGCACACACACGCACACACACACACACACACACACACACACACACACACACACGCACACATGTATATAGAATTAATTAATTTCAGGTATAGAAATAACAATTTTCAAGCCGTAATTTTGGCTTAAACAATATATCTACTTTAAGGTGTAAGTGGTTGCAGATGACAAACTGGGAAAAAAAAACAGTCACTGTAGAAACACAATACATCAGAAAAAGCACACCATGTTGTAAAATGGTAAGAATTCATAATTTTATGTGTTTTTTCAAATATCGGTTATTACGATTTAAAAACTAATAATTAGATGTATACAAACAGTAAAGGACATTCTTTATCTTTAGTAGCCATAAAGTAAATGCCCACTGAAGACGCTGCAACTGCAGTGAAACATGATTGGGTTAAAAAAGAAAACTGTGTTTTGCTAATGGCGGACCCTATCCAAAAACATATGTATTGTTGAAGCAAACACGGAAAAAAGAGCTTCAATCCCAAGATGATTACTTCTGAAGCGTTGTACACTGGTGAATCAATCTGTGAGGCATTCAAGAGTTGATTTTTTGACAGTTGCAGCTAGTTCTGAAATGTGCTGATCGGTACGTGGTCTTTCGTGTAATATAATTTAATTTGAATTTAGTTTACTTCTGCGGTACCAATTATTGAGTGTGTGTGTGACTGGACAGTTGGTCCATACACTATTCGCTCTTGAAGGGCGGTGACAGGAGTATCAGAGGCTTCGTTTCATATCATGAAAACATCAACCCACACTACAATATCTCCATCACTTGTTTGGACGATATCATTTTGGCAAACGGAATGCATCACCGCACTCGATTTTTTACATATTCGTATCTTTCCGCCAGAGCTAAGTGAAAGAGACCCTCCATTCCAGCGGCCGTTTTCCACGGTTCGAACATGAAATGGTGGTGTTTCTGCTCCCAGACTATAGCAGAGTCACGGAAAGATGATACCTGACAGTGGGCTTCTTCGTTAACCAATCACGCAACGCGATTTTGTACACGTCTCTATGACAACGCCGCAGTAGTGTTGCGTATAGCACTTGCGCTTCGCAGCTGAAAGCTGACACAGCGTTGCTGTCAGGATTCTTCTTACGCCGGCTCGACTAGTCTCGAAACTTCGTGTCGTGCGGGGAGTACAGGTCTGTGTGTAGAGCACTGGCTTCTGCACATCAAGGGGAGAAAATGATTCTGGGTGCTACAGCTGGTCACCTGTAGTCGTAGCCCATCACTGAATTGACGAGTGATCCGTCACATCTCGTCCATTTGCTGTTACAGTCCACAATAGTCGTGTTGACCCCTTATTCACAAACTGCTGACCGTGGCATTTCACTCTGGCAGAGACTGATTCCAGGAAACAACGCGCCTGCGGTACGCTGTTGATACTATCTCACAGTATGCACAACCTCGAAGACAGGATGTCCCATGTGTTGGACACCCAGTGTCCGTGGATGAACGCGCTTATGAGACTACACTCCAGACGCGTACTTTCAGAAAACACTTCCTGACTCGCTTGTTTGTTAGATCATAATATATATCTCTCTTTTTCGCAAGAGTTTTTCTTGTTATTTCAACTCAGCATTTAATATCCCCTGTACTTCTGCCAAAGACATTTATGAGTATTTTGCTACCAAAATAGCAAAACTCGTCTGTTAATATAAGTTTCGCATTTCCTAATCTAACTTCCTGAGCATCACCTGATTGAATTCGGCTAAATTCTGATGCCTTTGTTTTACTTTTGATGACACTCAACTTACAACTTGATACAAGACGCTTCCTACTGAGTTCAAGTGCTGTTCCTAATCCTTTGCCGTCCCTGACGAAATTACACAGTCATTTACAAACCTTAATGTCTCTTCTCACTAAACTTTTCATTTCCAGACTCTTTCTTGGTTTATTTTAATATTTATTCATTGTATAGATTGAATAACATGGGAGATGTCTCAATTCCTTCTCAACTGCTACTGCCCTCACATGTACGACTCTTACAACTGTAGTCTGGTTTTTGTACAAGTTGTATATAACGTCTCCTCCTGGAATTTTCCCTGGTATCTTCAGAAGTCGAAAGAGTGTCTTCCAGTCAACATCGTCAACAAGAAAACGTAATCGCAGCCACGACAAAATCATCGCGAAGCTGAATGGGACTTAACAGCAGTAATGATTTTACAAGTTTTTCAGTAAATTTCAACTACTGTTTTGTCACCGCACGTGAACAGTCCACATAACAACCCTACCGCCACGACAAGTTAGAGAATATTTTCCCACGCAAGCGACTTATCATCTGCCCCCACCCCTTGCCCCTTCCCACCGTTTCTTTCTCTTTTCCCTCGAATACTTTCAGCCGTGTCAGTTTTTGCTATTAATTGTAGTACGCATTGTATACAAATCTTGAAACTGGACGTTCCTCTCAGTTTGGTGCCCCAAGCGCTGGCTTGTGTCGCTTGGGCCATAACCGGCCCTACCTACCGCCAACACTTCACCAACTACTACGCGGAAGAGGAAGCTGTGACGGACGCGTATTGCTACGCGGACGAAGACAGTCCACCGAGTTCCATTTGCATCCGATCTCTCTAATTGTCTCATAGCCACGCAAGCAATGAAAATGAGTTAATGAAATAGTCTGTCTTTGGAACTCAAAATCAGATCACCCTGTCTGTTGGCGAGGACTGAACTGTAAAACGGCAGCCAAACCGAAGCATGTGTTTCCAATGCAAAATGTCCTTAGACAAGGGTTGAAACGTCCGAGGTTGTCAACAGTGTCAAAGTTTGTTAAGAACTGTCGTTTTGAGCGCGAAGTGTGTAGGAATCGACGCCCCAGACAAAGGGGCGGTGTCCCTGATGCCTTGTCCTGTCGATTCTCAGCGGGGGTGTGTCTCAACTGTTTTCCTTCGCCACTCGTAAGAAAACGGCGTGATTTCAGAGGCGGGTGTCGCGGTTCTGACCTCCATCGTAGAGACGTCAAAGGCAGCGGTGCGGGCAGGGGAGCTGTAGCGACTTTCCTATCGTATGACACGTTCAGGATGGCGTCGGGCAGAATTGTAATGAAATTTAGAGCCAATGTGACATCATTAACCCACCTTACAGGTCACGCGAACTTCCGAGCTGTGATTTGAAGTGTCGCCAGGCCCGAGGGTGACGTTGCAGGGCGTTACGGTTTTGCATCGTTAGAGAGGACGCTTGTAGGCACCTTTGAGCCTAATTTCAAATGTAAGCGTCGCAATGGGAGGCAATTACGGCGGTTCCTTTAATTCTGTTGCGCAATGCATATTCATACATTACTGGAGCGTGAGAACACTTAGTGACTTCCAATAAACTTTATACATAACATCAAACTTTTACGAAACTTTTCTCGTTGACGTGCCTCACAAAATAAGGAAAGAATGAAAAGTTCATCGCTTACCACATTTTTGCTGTTTATGCAGTATAAGTGCAGCATCTGGCATTACTTTTTAATCCATTACTTCTTTGCTATTAACTCTATTCGCAACACATTTTGCAGACAGCATCCATATATACCATTGGTTGTTCTCGAAATATTGCATCATTGTACTTCACACAGTTCGGGAGATATGACGTTTTGTACATGACAATTCGATTCACTAACGAATCGATGGCGGAGCTTTACTGGTATTGCATAATATACATAGCTAGGTATCAGTTTCGGTACATACTCCTGGATACATTCCCACCTCATATCACAAAATATTGAAAATAGTCTATGCCCTGAGGACAGGCGATGCAACGTGGGCGAATCGTAGCTTGTATGAATATTCTGGCGTTTTAAGTATTTTATTTGTAAGAGAGAGATTACATTTATAAGAGACAGGGATAGCAAGGGACAAATTAACATTAAAGTACAGGCTATTGAAATTGTGGGCAATTTTAAATACCTAAGAAGCGTGATAACTGAAAATGCAAGAATGGGAGCAGAAGTCAGCAAAACTGTACAACAGAGCAATGCATTTTACCATTATCTGAGGGGCTTAGTCTGGGGAAGTGAGGTGTCAACGAAATATAAGAAAGTGCTGTACAAGTCGCGCTGTACACACGTACTGACATATGCCTCGGAGACATGGACAATGACAAGAAGAGAGTAGAGTAGAATCCAGGCCAATAAAATGAAATTCCTGAGAAGATTGTAAGGGAAAATGATGAGGGTCAGAGTGAGAAATGATGATGTTAGGAACGAAAATGGAGTAGAAAAGCTGAATGAGAGAACTGAGAACAACGGCTAAAATGGTCTGGACATTTAAAGAGAATGGAAGCTGGAAGATTCCAAAACGAATGGAGGAGACCAACTTTGAG
This sequence comes from Schistocerca serialis cubense, assembly GCF_023864345.2. NCBI lineage: Eukaryota > Metazoa > Arthropoda > Insecta > Orthoptera > Acrididae > Schistocerca > Schistocerca serialis. Next base: position 371,977,291 of record NC_064643.1, on the reverse strand, counting down.
AGCAAGAGGGAGATCTGCAGCAAGATGGACTGAGTCAATAAAGACGAGATTAAGAAGAAAGCGTTTGGATGGAACAAAACAGTTATAGAAGAAGAATGGTAGAAAGATAGAGGAAACTGGAGAAGTACCATGAATGTCCCATCCCGGGCTGATGATGGCCAAAGGGGAAAGTAAGACAAAGTATTTTATAACATGACGCGGCAGTATATTCACACGAATTTTGATGAAAGCATTTCAGAATGTTACGAGCGATAACGATGGTGGTGGTTACGTGACGAGCGGCGGTCCAACTCAAATGTTGCGTGGCGCACCAGTTTAAATATTTCCAGAGACTTCGGACTTCAGTTGCGTGGTGTCGTGTGGGTGGCAACGCTTGCGCGATAACGGCGCCTACAATTGTGTGCGTGTGATAGCCGCGGTGACAGACAGCCTTTCCTTTCCCAACAACTGGGCCGTCGACCCGTGCTGTGGCAGCTATCGCCGCCCGCATCGGTCCATTGTTCCAACGTTGCGCTCTCAGACGAGTTGCAGTGACCTGCGCCTCAGCATTTTACAGTGTGCACTTTAACTGTGGCCACAGGACTCGCGCCCAAGCTACATTGTCACTTTCGTCGGATGAACTATTCGCCAGCGGAGTACTTAACTGCAGACACTTCTTGGTGAAATACATCAGATCACAGAGGGCTTTTACCGCTTAATTATCCGTAGCGATAGCCTCTATGTGTTTACACCCAATTCCTTAAACAGAGATTTTGCGAAAATCAGATAGCTCTGTTCGTCTATGACTTCCAGAACGCCGTAGACAAGTCAGCCCGGGTTGGTGCTGTTTTCCTTGAAAAGCAGACGGCTTTCGACAAGATTCCGCACTGTCCTTTAGTGATGAAAATATTGGCTCACTGAATATCAGATCAAAGGTTTCACTGCATTTGGAACATTCTATTATATACAACTCAAAAAGTTTTTTTTAATAGGACGAAATCGACAGATGTAAAGGTAGTTTTGGGAGTGCCGCAAGTGAGTGATATAGTGCTACTGTACAGAGTAATTCTGCTGCCCCTACCTATGGTTCTTATGCAACCCGCAATGCCTTCAAAGCCGGCGGCCGAAGTGGCCGTGCGGTTAAAGGCGCTGCAGTCTGGAACCGCAAGACCGCTACGGTCGCAGGTTCGAATCCTGCCTCGGGCATGGATGTTTGTGATGTCCTTAGGTTAGTTAGGTTTAACTAGTTATAAGTCCTAGGGGACTTATGACCTCAGCAGTTGAGTCCCATAGTGCTCAGAGCCAATGCCTTCAAATACCGTGTGCAATATTTCCATTTTCTCGTGCTCACTACCCGCAAACTACCCTGACGTAAAGAAAACTCAAAAAATGGTTCAAATGGCTCTGAGCACTATGGGACTTAACTTCTAAGGTCATCAGTCCCCTAGAACTTAGAACTACTTAAACCTAACTAACCTAAGGACATCACATACATCCATGCCCAAGGCAGGATTAGAACCTGGTTCAAATGGCTCTGAGCACTATGGGACTTAACTTCTGAGGTCATCAGTCCCCTAGAACTTAGAACTACGTAAACGTAACTAACCTAAGAACATCACATACATCCACGCCCGAGGCAGGATTCTAACCTGCGACTGCAGCGGTCGAGGAGTTCCAGACTGAAGCGCCTAGAACCGCTCGGCCACCCCAAGGAAACTCAACACCAAGAAGGAGTTGTGTGGCATTAATGAAAGTTAGTAGAAGTATTTATAGACCTCAAAGACGATATCTATTCAGATTTCGCGTCAGTCACATAAGAGTTGCGCTAGTAATGCCACTATGAGGATGCAAAACAGGTTTGCTTTAAATGCACGCTGTAACGCTTATGAGCGTAACTTACCTTAAAGATTTGACGTGGTCAATTGATGTTAGTCAAGAATGCTTTTAAGGCGACAGAAACGTCATTATCAACAACCCACTGAGTTTGAGCGAGATATACTGCAGAAAGACTTGGCAGGTACGTAGCCACTGTACATGACTGCATAACGTACGGACGTAGGAAGACCGGGTTCCGGACGGCCACGTGGCATTATCGAGAGAGAAGACCATCGTGTTTGGCGTATGGCTCTAGCGTATCGAACAACAACTGCAGCAGCAATATGAACACCACCACTGTGTTCGGCTTATAGCTCTTGCGCATCGTACTGGATCTGCGACAGCAATTTGAGCAACAGTTGGCACCGTGGTGACACAAAGAAGTGTTACAAATCGGTTACTTCAAGCACAACTCCGAGTCAGACGCCCTGTAGCGTACATTCCACTGACCCCAAACCACCGCCATTTGTCACTTAAGTGGTGGTAAGCGAGAGCTCATTGGTACAGGGTGGAGGTCGGTTGTGTTTTCTGTTGAAAGCTGGTTCTGCCTTTGTGCCAGTGAGGGCCGTGTGTTGTTTAGAAGCAGGGCAGTTGAAGACCTGCAGTCAACCTGTCTGCGTGCTTGACCTACACCTGGAGTTATGGTCTGGTGTGCGATTTCGTATGAAAGCAGGAGCACTCTCTTGGTTGTCCCATGCATCCTGATTGGAAATTTGTGCGTCAATTCGAGCTCTTGTGCTGCGATTCATGAACAGCATTCTAGGGTGTTTTTCCAACAGGAAACACCCACATACCGCTGTTGTAACCTAACATGCCCTAAAGAATGTCGACATGTTGCCTCGATCTACTCGCTCGATTACCAGATCTGCGCACAATTCGAGCGCATATGGGATATCATCGGATGACAACACCAGCATCATCCACAAACAGCATTAACCGTTCCTGAACTGAGCGACCAAGTGCAAAAGGCATGGAACTCCATGACACAAACTGACATTCGGCACCTGTACAACACAATGCATGAAAATTTGTATGCTTGCATTCAACATTGTAGCAGTTACATCGGTTATTAATGTACCAGCATTTCACATTTGCGATGGCTTATCTCGTGCTTACATTAACCTGTGATCTTTGCAATGTTAGTAACTTAAATATTACACCTAGACAAATGTATTACAAATTCCTTTACTCTACATTACTTATTTTTTCGTGTTGCGGTTTTTTTCATCAGTGTATTAGTCTTACTTTTGTAGGAAGTTTAATGTAGTCAAATTTTGTAATGGGACATTTTCGCTAGAGGTAGTGGTTTTAGAATTATTCAAGAAAAACGTAAAGCAGTGTTCAGGCGTGTTTTTCTTGAATAACTTGGAACACTTGATCTCTAGCGAAAACTTATCCCAGAGCAAAATTTACCTTGAGTTTCCTACAAAAAGGTTCTATAAATGGCTCTGAGCACTATGGGACTTAACTTCTAAGGTCATCAGTCCCCTAGAACTTAGAACTACTTAAACCTAACTAACCTAAGGACATCACACACATCCATGCCCGAGGCAGGATTCGAACCTGCGACCGTAGCGGCCGCGCGGTTCCAGACTGTAGCGCCTTTAACCGCTTGGCCACCGCGGCCGGCCAAAAAGGTTCTGTTAGCTTTTTCTAAACGCTAATAGTTAACGCGTAGTGAGCTAGAGAATATGAAAATCTCGCACATGGTTTATGAAGGCGTTGTGAGCCCATACATATTGGCAGCTTTATCACCCTATATACATTGATGAACCAAAACAGACCATCGTGTTGGCCCACATTTGGAAGGTATAGATCAGTGATTCTCTGTAGCGTGAATTCGAGAAGTCCTTGGTAAGGTTCAGCAGGTATGTGGCGATAGGTGTGTAAGCACAGGTCACCCAGTTCCCACAAACTACGGCCCGGTGGTCTGTGGGGGTGGATCTGACGGCCGATAGTGTCACAGGTGGGTTCCGTTGGTTTCACATCAGGCGAATTTGGTGACCAAGACATCAATGAGAATACGCTATCATGCTCCTCAAACCACTGTAGCTTGATTCTAGCCCTGTCACATGAGCACTTATTCTGTTTGAAGATGCCATCGCCCTTTAGGAAGACATCAAGCGTGAAGGAATGAAGGTGGTCTGCAGTAATTTCCAGCATTTTCTGGAACGGGGAAAAAATGGAAAGAGGTAGAGGGGAAATCATTACTCCCAGCCGCATAGGGCATTACGGTCTTAACAAAGGCGAAAGTTGAAAATTTGTGCCGGATCGGGCCTCGGCGCACCGCTTCCCTAGAAAGGTTGGCTTAACCGTCTTGGGACCCGGACATACCTCCCGTCCGACCCAAATTCTAAACTTACCACACGCTGCATTGCAGCATTCCACGTCCATTACATCTCCTACTTGCAAACCGTTGATTCCCGCGGGAGTTCAAACGTTATCTGTGCATCTGAGCGAAAACATATGTCATAGAGCTCTCTTGCTCAATTATATTACTATGACTATTGTCTGTTCTGTCGGACAACACTCTGGATGATGCAGCCTGTATTTCATTTTCTGAAATATCGAAAGGGGGAAGAAAGGGAAAGGGTTGGGTCGTAAATGTGCGAGCAGGAAGTGTAATCGACGAAGGATGTTGCAATGCAGCGTGCGTTAAGCTGAGAATGTGTGTCGGAGGGGAAGCGTGACCGGATAGCCGCGACGGTCAAGCCAATCATTCAAGAGAAGCAGGCTCGAGTCCTAGACCGACACAAATTTTCAACTCACGTCATTGCGATACTGCGGTGTCCCGTGCGGATGGGAGCCATGATTTCCCACCTACCCCTTTCCCTTTCTTCCCCGCTGCTCTGCTTAAGAAAATGAAGTACCAAATGTACATCCCGCCAGCGTCCGTGGCGCGGTGCGTGTCCCGAACAGCTGTTCGTCTGCATGACGGCGTGTCCAGAGACGAGCATCGACCTGGTGGTGTAACAACAAACGAGATTCATCCGACCAAACCGAGCGAGGTGGCGCAGTGGTTAGCACACTGGACTCGCATTTTGGAGGATGACGGTTCAAACCCGCGTCCGGCCACCCTGATTTAGCTTTCCCGTGATTAACCTAACTCGTTTCAGGGAAATGCCGGAATGGTTCCTTTGAAAGGGAACCGATGGGACCGATGACCTAGCTGTTTTATCCCCCCCCCCCCCCAATCCCCACCGAATACACAAACCAACCGTCCGACCAAGCGACACGTTTTCACTGATCCACGGTCCAATTTCGATGATCCCATGCTCACTGTGATCGTAATTGACGATTTAGTTGCTTCAGCATGGAACCATATAGGTCTACTGCGCAGCCACATAATCAGCAATGAGCGCTGAAGGGTGTGCTCCGAATCATTTGTCTGCAGCGGGACTGTACTCTGTCAGCAGACGTGCCGCAGATGCCCGCCTATCTTGCTTTACAGAACTCGCAAGCTCCGATCGCGTCCTGTGATGGGGCGTGGCGCTTGACACCTTACCTCTTACTCATGGTTTCACCATCCTATATCCTATTCTTGGCAAGTCAAACATACTCCTTAATTTGCGGAAGAAATTTCTGAAAAGTACATTTCGAGCACAGAATTGTATGACAGGGAAACATGGACTGTGGAAACACCGGAAAAAGGAGAATTGAAGCACTTGAGATGTGCTGCTACAGAAGAATGTGGACTGATTAGGTAAGGAATGTGGGGGTTCTGGGCAGAATCGGCGAGGAAAGGAATATATGTAAAACACTGACAAGTAGAAGGGACAAAATGATAGGACATCTGTTAAGACATCAGGAAAAATAAATCCTATGCTGACAGAGGGTACTGTAGAGCGTAAAAACTGTAGACGAAGACAGAGACTGAGATACATCCAGGAAATAATTGAGGACGTAAGTTGCATGTGCTACTCTGTGATGAAAAGGATGCCGCAGGAGAGCAATTCGTGGCGGGCCGCATCACACCATTCAGAAGACTGATCACAAAACAAAAGTCAATGGATTTCTCCATTTGAAACCCGTATCGTCGGATGAATGATTCCCCATTTGCCTCTCTTTCGCTTATACGTTTTCATTGCCGCGTCCAGTGTCCGCCCCTTGGTAACTGAGTGGACGCCGGCACGGCAGCTCAGCGTGTTCGGTCAGAGGGCTGCTCGCCCTCTGTAATAAAAAAAAAACTGAGTAGAGGAACCAACGATCAACTTGAACGGTTGTCTTGTGACGTCTGCCCGGACCTAAACGCAACGAACAATACCGAACAAAATGAAAAAAAGAAAAAAAAATTGGTCAGCGCGACGGAATGTCGTACCTAACGGCCCAGTTCAATTCCCGGCTGGGTCGGAGACTTTCTCCGCTCAGGGACTACGAGTTGTGTTGTCCTTATCATCATCATTTCATCCCCATGGACACGCAAGTGGCGTCAACTCGAAAGGCTTGCACCAGGCGAACCGTCTACCCGACGGGAGGCCCTAGCCACACGGCATTTCCATTTACCGCGTCAAGTGCATTCAGTCTCGCGATGGGATAACATTTTGGCTCATCACTGTATATCTATGACATCTTATATGGACTTTCGGCCCAGTCATTACGACAGCTACTGCTATTGTGTAACACGCGGAGCCTTAGTAAGGTAAGCTGTTTCGTAAGCCCGGATAGAAGCCGCATGCCGGATTAACGCCCGATGGTGTGGTACGCCAACTAGGCCATATGATGATTTTAAGCCTCTTCTCATATCTGTTAAACGAATGCTGGAACTGTGACTATCTTCGTTTAGAAGCTCAACACAAAACAGAAACGGATAACACAAACATATCGGGTAGACAATAGAACTTGCAGAGCATTGGCGTATACGACCTCTCTTGCATTAAAAAGACTCTGTGGTATCAGAAGGAGACGTGCGTAAGGAATTAAAATCAGCAACCATAAAAAACAACATGAATTTCAAACACTGATCATGAAGATTGTGGTAACGGTACTAAGGTAAAGATTAAAAAATAGTTCATTAGTTAGTTACATCTTCCATAAGTCATTTGAACGATTATTTTATCTAAATGATGTGAGACGAGCCAGTTTATAGGGTATGTAAACATGATTCGTATTAACATTAATGAACACATTATTTTTAGTCCCACTCATAAAACTATACTTAATTTTTCTATGTTGATTACCAGTTTTTAAGTTGAAGTCCATCACTGGAATAGAAGGAGTCGTCCAATAAGAAAGATTTTACATTAGATTTGAAACTTGCTTCGCTTCCTGTCAGACATGATCAAAAATTTTTGTTACTACATATTGAACTCGTTTCTCAGCCAGTGACAGCTTTAACGATGGGTAATAAAGATCATTTTTTCCTCTAGTGTTGTAAGTATGGACGTCACCGTTCTTCTCATATTGTGATATATTATTTATGACGACTTTCACTGGCGAATATAAGTATTGTGATGGCGCAGTTAAAATACCCAGCTGCTTGAAGAGGTACCTTCATGACGTCCGTGGATGAACAGAACGTATTATTTTTATCGCTCGCTTTTGTGCAGTCAATACTTTCTTTCTGAGTGCTGCACAGCCACAGAGATTTATTCCGTACGTCATTACTGAGTGGAAATATGCAAATTATGCTAGGAGTTTGATATATTTGTTTCCAAGATTAGTACTTGCATGAAGAGCAAAAGTTGCTGGACTTAATCATTTGAGAAGCTCAGTGATATATTTCTTCCAATTCAAGTTTTCAGCAACATGTACACCCAAAGATCCGGAACATCTGTTGCACTTTATTCCATTCTTAAAGCAAAATTTAATACAATAAATCTGATCCATTTTTATACAAAATAAGTAGTCGCCGATACCACGAGCGTTATTCACAAAGTAAGGTCTTGTTTCTTATAAAATATAATCATCACAATTTTTTTTCAAAAACCTTTTTTATTTTATTCCTTAATTGTATTTCTGTTTTTCTACATGGTTTCCATGTTTGTTTAATCATATATCAAAACATTCTACAGGCTTTTGTATTCCTAAGACACAGACCGCATGTCGATAACTAATCTTTAACTGCTTCTTTCATCTAGTCGTATGTTGTGAAGCTCTTGCTACCGGGAAGCTCCTTTAGGTAGTAGAACAAATAAAAAAAGTCCTGACTTTACTGTGCGTGGATAATCCGTTCCCATCCGAAAGATCTGGGTGTGATTGTTCGAATGGGGTCTGGCATTGTCTACAATAACAGAACCCCAGACTCAGATGTCCACGTAGCTTATTTTGTCTTGCTCCTCGAAGTTTAGTCAGGGTAGCGTAGTAAGCGTCTGCATTTATTGTTCTCCTTTGCTGAATAAAATGGACTAACAAGACTGCATGTCTATCCCAAAACACGGCTGCCATAACATAGCGTGTTGAAGTTGTCTCCTTGTGCTTGATTTTAACTGGTGATGTATGACGCCACTTCATTGACTGAAGTGATGATGATGTTTGGTTTGTGGGGCGCTCAACGAGTCCCCTGGCAGAGAAAATCGCCAGCCCGGCCAGTCATTGACTGACGTTTAGACACCAATGTCTCGTCCGCTGTGACAATATTCTCTGAAACTGATCACCTTCCTTACGATATCGGTCCAAAAAATCAAGAGCACAAGCCTTTCTTTCCTTTTTCTGTTTATCAGTAAACAATCTGGGAACCCAACGTGCGCACAATTTACGAAATTGCAACTTTTCAGAGACAGTTTTGGGCAAAGTCGTTCGACCTGCATTCGGAAATCCCAATACTGAACTGAAATTGTGAATCGCCAGTCTTCATAAATCTTCTCGTCCATGTCATTGACCAAATATTCTGAAATCACTGATGGTCGACCTGACTCTGGTTCATTATGGATATTTTCCCGTCTAGCCTTGAATCCCTGTCACAGTTACGCACTTTGCCGCCACTCATCACGTTGTTGCCACACACCTCACTTATCTGTCGATGAATTTCCTCTGCTTCAATGTTCCTTGCTGTCAAAAACAAAATCAATGAGCGTATTTCACAGTAGACAAGCCGATCAGTTATTTTAAACATTTCGAATTGACACTGTAAACAGCACACCGCGACAGTACCAGTGCAAAAGGCGTCATTTGACGAGCAAGGCATGCTGGGAGTCGATGCGCACATGCGTTTTAATCTTTGTGCGACGTTCGACTACCTGCAGCGATTCGGACTTTACTTTCCGAAAAACCTTCTTTCCAAGGCACTTGGACAGCTGACAACAGACTACGTTCACGGTATGAAAAAATGGTTCAAATGGCTCTGAGCACTAGGGGACTTAACTTCTGAGGTCATCAGTCCCCTAGAACTTAGAACTACTTAAATCTAAATAACCTAAGGACATCACAAACATCCATACCCGAAGCAGGATTCGAACCTGCGCCCATAGTGGTCGCGCGGTTCCAGACTGTAGCGCCTAGAAACGCTCGGCCACCCCGGCCGGCTACACGGTATGACTAACATGTTCACAACACAACAACGAAGACATCGCGTAAATCGGACCAAAACAACAAACCAAATTACAAAATTCTTGTTGTTTTGACTTTTAGTCTAGGGCAAGAGAAGGATGCAGAAGCGGTGACGAAGTGTAATGGGATTCCAATAAACCGTATCCACGCACCAAAGAAGCATCCCACCTATTATTTTATTTATTTTCGACTCGCGAATACGAAGATTAGGAGAAGCAGATAGGGTGTTCGGCCTAGGCAGCAGACACGTACACAAACGTATACACAAATGCATACACGAACAGACCAGAGATACTTTAATAATTACACTCATAAGTTTCGATCTTTGGGCAAAAACATTTGACAGTCGGCAACAGAAACCAAAACATTGCATTAAAACAAGCGTTCAGTACATAGTGCTGTGGAATGTGGAAAAAACCGCAAATTGGCGCTCTTAAGAAGAAGAACAACACCAAAAATGCAACAGGAGCATAATATGTAAGAAATTGTCCACGCAACCTGTAAGTACAGTTCAAAACATTACTACTTAATAGGAAATAGCAACCACCAGAACTGTTTATAACCTATAGGCACAGTGACAAAAATGTAAATAAAATAGCTAACATATGCACATATTCCAGGCCACTGATGATGCCTTGCAGAAAATAAAGGCGGAACGCGTATGGCACTAAAATTGTGTTTTATTCAGTTGCTGTCAGACGGTCCATAAGTAAAAATTATCAATATACCGTAATATTACACGCAACTGAGGAAGACAGGACTACAAAAGTTGAAGACGTAGCCCCCCGTTTGCTCGGCTTCCAGGAAGGCACATCGGCGCCTCGCGCCTCTACATTGATTACGCCACTCGGCAGCGATAACGGAGCCAGCTCCAGGAGGGCCCAGCCAGCTTATCTGCCTTCCGCTCCGGTGGGCTTTCGTCCCACGATTTCGTTCCGCTCTGTAGGCCTACGATTTACTGAATGACGGAACTGCTGTGAAAATCTCCCGGAACTTACGTGGCTCATGTCTAAGCATCCATCTTTCATACAGTATTAGCGTCGATTCGACGCTTCTTGGGAAATAAGTTATTCTTCGTCATACAATAACTTGCACAATTCTTGGTGTACCTTAGCGTGATTAAACTTGCATTTATCACCATAAATTTATTCTGGGCGACATATCACATTTGGTTGGCAACTGTAGTTATCAGTCTAAGAAGTGGCTTGCTACAGCGCTTCGCGCTGGCCATTCGTGTGCATGATCTTCATCTCTCTGCATAACTACTGCAATATACGTCCATTTGAGCTGCTTACTATAGTGAAACATCAGTCCCCCTCTACCGTTTTTACAGCTCACCCCCCTTCCCTTCCCACACATACACTTACTTCCAGTATGAATAACACCACTACCACAAATAAAAAACTTGAGAGTAATCATGTGATAACGACCAAGAATAATAACGTTGTAACTATACGAGGGGCATTCAATAAGCAATGCAACACATTTTTTTCTCGGCCAGTTTCAGTTGAAAAAATTGCAGAACATGCTGTGGAAAATCGTGGAATGCACTAGCTTCTGCCGCCATAGTTTCAAGAAGTTCCGACTGGTGGCAGCACTATACGTAACCTTCACACTTGCGTGTCCATGGGGATGAAATGATGATGATAAGGACAACACAAGAAAAGCAGAGCACTGCAGATATTCATAGGAGCTTACAGAATATATACGGAGAACTGACAGTGAACAAAAGCACGGTGATTCGGTGTGCAAGGCGTCTGACTGTCATTATCGCAACAAGGTCGCGTGCCGGGCGGCCGTACACAGCTGTGATTCCTGCAATGTATTCGTCGCCACAAAAAAGCGAGTGAACTTCTTCTCCATGAAAACGCAAGGCCTCACACAAGTTTGTGCCCCCGAGAGGAGAGGTGCTCACGAAATTTCACTGACAGTTCTTCCTCATCCACATCTACCTTCCGAATCTCACGTGTTTGGTCCAATGGACAACGCACTCCACGGGAAGCAGTACGTGTGTGATTGAGAGTTTATTGATGAAAGAAGACGTTGGCTTCGACGTCGACCACTAGAGTGGTACCATGCCGACATGCAGGCTCTCCCAGTCAGGTGAGATTATGTTGAAAATAGGGTTTTGTAACGATAAGAGTGGGGAATGATATGGTGTATTGGAATCCTGAATAAAACATTTTGCCGACCGGAGTGGCCGAGCGGTTCTAGGCGCTACAGTCTGGAACCGCGCGACCGCTACGGTCGCAGGTTCGAATCCTGCCTCAGGCATGGATGTGTGTGATGTCCTTAGGTTAGTTAGGTTTAATTAGTTCTAAGTTCTAAGCGACTGATGACCTCAGAAGTTAAGTCGCATAGTGCTCAGAGCCATTTGAACCAAGCCAATAAAACATTTTTTTTAGTCAACTGTTTCCTGATTGGTTTGAAGCGGCCCGCCACGAATTCTTCTCCGTGCCAACATCTTCATCTCAGAGCAGTACTTGCAACCGACGTCCTCGATTAGTTTTTGTATTCCAATCTCTGCGCGTCATCTACATTTGCATTTGTTGTTCCAGAGGAAATATAGAAAAAAAAATGTAACGCGGCGCTCCACGAACGTGAGGGCTGGTGTTGAAGTGTGAAATTATCACTAGCACTTCACAAAACAACGAGCCACCTATTGAAAGGGAATCTAGTGAGAAACCCTAAAATTAAATTGAATGATGTGACGATTAGGAGAAGCACTGTAAAGCGATATCTAACAGTATTTCTGGACGAACGTCCTAATTTCGCACATCATATAGAGGAAGCAGGTAGAAAAGGTACAAATGTGATGAATAAAATTATAACCATTGCAGGTAGGCAATTTCTGCTTCCCTAATCTATATTAGCATCATTTGTAGGATATGGTGCAAGTGTTTCGGCTCATAGGTTGCAGCTAGTGAAGCTAGCTTCATTAGTGAGAAGAGTCCAAGGAGGAGTGCTACTAAGATAAAGGGGAGCCCACTGCACTACCCCGAATGATGCTTTGTTAGTAATTCTAGGAATATGCCCACTTGACTTGGAAATTAGGAAAAGGGGGGTCTTTTACTGATTAAAGAAGGGAAACCAATTGAAGTACGAGGGGTGCTTGGGACTGAAGCCAATTCGAGAAAGGCAATAAAAGGTCGTATATTACAACTGTGGCAAAATGAATGGGACACTTCACGCACAGGGAGGAGAACGTGCGAATTTCTCCCTAACATGACGACAGCTGCATCTGCGACAGTGTGGATACATTGTGGGACTGCGCGCTCTATGAAGATGCGGCGGGTAATGGACGTCAGGTATTAATGTCGTTTGATTCAAAGCGGAACTAAGGAGCGAGTCGATCTAGGGCATCTTGGACGATACTGCAGCCGTATTATCCTGGAAGGGCAAGGAAGATTTCAACCATAAGCATACTGCCATCCAGGCTAGACTACATACTCTGCAAATGGAGAGAAAATAAAGGAGATCGACGACCACCGAATGAAATACTGTCCCAAGAATATACATTACGTTGGTGCAAGTGATCATGGAAGTGTGGACTTTAAGACGTAACAGCGCTGGGTGGGATTTGCTTGCTGTATTGCAAACGCTGCTGACGTGCTGCCCTACGCCCAAGGAATCTAGCAGACAAAGTTTCGATCTGCTATTGGACTCTTGTGGAACAATAAGTTGGTTGGTTGGTTGTTTGGGGGAAGAGACCAAACAGCGAGGTCATCGGTCTCATCGGATTAGGGAAGGATGGGGAAGGAAGTCGGCCGTGCCCTTTCAAAGGAACCATCCCGGAATTTGCCTGGAGAGATTTAGGGAAATCACGGAAAACCTAAATCAGGATGACCGGACGCGGGATTGAACCGTCGTCCTTCCGAATGCGAGTCCAGTGTGCTAACCACTGCGCCACCTCGCTCGGTGAACAATAAGTGGCACCTATTGTACCAACAGGGAGGAAGGCCTTATCCAGTTATCTTACCACATACTCCTGCACAACCGTGGTATTCCTGTGGTGTGTATAACAGAAAGTTTCTAGTTACCGCACGCTTGCATTAGATCTGTGTAAGTAACATGTTTGTAATTGCTCCTGATATCATGATACGCTTTACCCACTACGTGGTGAGTTTCCTGTTACAACAACGTAGTGCTCCGGTACAGCCTATGATCTAATGTAACATGTAGTCGTTTGTATTACTGACGAACCGTTTGCTTGGGATCAGCAATGCTGATCGCGAGTCCGACAGAATAATGATCTTTATCTAAGTCATCAGTATATTTAAGACCCTCCAGAATTGGGGAGAGCTCTGCTGCAGTTTACAAACGTTTGGAACACGTTCTCACACATTCACATCCGATAACACTAGAAACAGAGTGATAGTATACACAAATTCCGTCCCGGGCGGAGGGTGGTGACAGAAAGAGCATCCAGCCACAGACTACCACTAAAATTTCCAAACCCACAATAACACGCCGACCAAGTGAAGACACGGGTAAGGTCAGGAAGAAGAAGAAGAAGAAGAAGAAGAAGAGGAGGAGGAAGAGGGGAGCACTTAACCATAGTGCACTGGTTATAAGAGGTGTTTGTTTCTTAGAGATCACCATCCAGGACCGCAGGATGAAGGCGCACAGGGCTTTGTCGGGCAGCTGGCTGTAGACTGCGTCTGGCTGCATTCGGCGAGTCCTCACGGGGGTAATGACACGTACAATGGGTGACTAAGCGCGCCGCGCGTCCACCGGCGAGCGACCATTGTCCATTGTTTACCGATACTCCCAGCGCCCGCGCTCACAAAACACCGCTGCAACGCCTCCAAAATATTAGTAATTTCGCGGTACCACCGCGACAGATACTGAATTGCTGTAGCGCCATTGTTTGGGCCAACGCTTTTCGTGCTAAAATTGGCCTTTCTTATTCCTTGTAGCGAACTTCTTATTGTTCCGGTTCTTATAAGCGAATGCTTCTCTCATATGGCGCCTCTTTCCCCTTTCGGTGTACCGGTCCACGAGGTTATTCTGAGTCATCCGAGGCCGAGTCATAATTATCGAGAAATATGAGAGAGGGTGTCACTGAAATGATACAGGATTTGCTCTGGCCATCATTAAAAGAAAGACTTTTTTTCGTTGCGACGGAATCTTATCACGAAATTCCATTTCTCCTGCGAATGCGAAAACATTTGGTTGACGCCCACCTACATAGGAAGAAACGATCACCACGATAAAATAAGGGAAATCAGAGCTCGTTCGGAAAGATATAGGTGTTCGTTCTTTCCGCGTGCTACACGAGATTGGAGAGTATCCATGTAGATGTAGATGTTGGATAGATGTAGTATGGTGCACAAGCATGTGTCTGCACCCAGTCTTGTGATGAGACACTACGCTTATCTTATAAATTGATCTCAAGTTGGCTTAGCAGAAACTAGTTATCAAGGACTGTTAAAATATTCCGATCTGGACGTTTAAAGGATATGATGTTAGAAATACTTAACGTTTAAGGTTATTATTAATGCAAGCATTTTGGACAAATGGAACCTTAGCTGTCATTACTTTTTCTCTGTCAGTCTGAAATAAGAGTTTCCTAGTACGTGCAGTTGACATAACCAAATCTCCGTCGCATTAGTTAAATACAGGATGACATTTATTGAACTATATGAAATAAAATCGTCATAACTTCTGAACAGTTCGCGTTAGGACGTTCAAAATGCACAGTTGGTCGCGGGGCATGATGGGTATTAGTATGCACTTGCGCACGCGCCTTTGTCTCGACCATTTGCACGTAAAAATGTCGCCAATAAGCAAAATTGGAGCATTTGGAGACTGAGAATCCGCATTTCGCGATCGAGAAGTCTCTTCAGCCTCAACGGTTGACTGTGTGGTTTCCAATGTCCAGTCACGGAATAATGGGTGCAATATTCCTTGATGGCATGGCGACTGCCGAACGGTAAGAGAAGTTTGGAAGATATTTTCATCCCCATTATCCAAAGGGACCCTGATTTCGATAAGATGTGGTACATGCAAGACGGAGCTCGACCCCATCGAAGCAGGAGAATGTTTGATGCCCTGGAGGAGCACTTTGGGGACCTTTGGGTACCCGGAGGCCACTTGGCTTGAGCCTCGATTGGCCGCCATATTCTCCGGATCTGAACAAATCGACTCCTTCTTGTGTGGCTATATTAAAGAGGTGTACAGCAATAACCCAAAAACCATTTATGAGCTGAAAACAGCCATTCAGGAGGTCATCGAGAGCATCGATGTTCCGACACTTCATCAGGTCATGCAGAATTTCGCTATTCGTCTGCGCCACAACATCGCCAATGATGGCAGCATATCGATAGTGTCATAACCTAAATCCCAGCATTTGTAGTGACGTTTACATATTGAATAAAGTGTGTGCACGCCGCAGTTTGTAACTAATTTATGTTTTGTTTCGTGTAGTTCAATAATGAGCACCCTGCATTCATTATTTACAAGCGCCAAGGGTGATGTGCTAAGCTCGATGGCAGCACGGTGAGCCGTGCACGAGTCGTGTTCATGCCATTTATTGTTTGTCGTCTTCTATTACGGTACTGCCGCCTCGTTTTCTTATTCCATTTACTGGCGTCACTAACTTCCTGCCTTACTTGCCCGTGAGCGGCAGCAGCAGCGCGTATCGATAAGTGCCCTGTCGTACCATCTTTGGAGCGACCGAGAGTATTTCCGGCTCGTCGTGTGTCTGGCAGTCAGTTGGAGACGGACCAGCAGTGCAGTCGGGACGCAGCAGCAGTGAAGTCGGCGACGGAGCGCCGGTGAGGCGCGGACAGCCAGTGCTCGCCGAGCGCTGGCGACACACATGATCTGTCCGACGGATGGAGATTGGACGATCATTGGTTGGTCGTTTGGTTGGTCGTTTCATCGGCCGACGTATATTTGGTCCTTTCACTGTTTCCGGGCGTGGGCAGTTGGTCGGTTGGCGTGGAGCAGCGAGGAAGTCTCCGTGGCGCGTGTCTGGCAGGAGCCGCTGCCGGTGTCCACGCGCGGTCGGAGTGTGAGGGGCTGTTCCCATTGCTACGATGTCCGTGGGTCACCGACCCCGGAAACGAAAGTTGAGTCTTTACTTAATCTACCAGCCAGCCCCAACTGTTCACACAGTGTCGTTTGAATTTCGCTGTGGGCTGTTGGGTGATTCCCGCGAGTAACAACGTGTGTTTTCAAGTTGGCAAATTTTAGCCACCCTCCGGTGGAGTTCAACTGTACTTGGTTATTTTGAATTGAAGTGCACCAGCGGAATCTTCTGCCTTGTGACCGTTAACGTTCCGGTTACCTGCCCTGGCGCCCGCCCGGTTGGCCGTGTGGTCTAACGCCTGGTCCCCGGCACGAATCCGCCCGGCGGATTTGTGTCGAGTTCCGGTGAACCGGCCAGTCTGTGGATGGTTTATAGGCGGTTTTCCATCTGCCTCGGCGAATGCGGGCTGGTTCCCCTTATTTCGCCTCAGTTACACTATGTCGGCGATTGCTGCGCAGACAAGTTCTCCAAGTACGCGTACACCACTATTACTCTACCACTCAAACACAGGGGTTACACTCGTCTGGTGTGAGGCATTCCCTGAGGGCTCCACCGGGGACCGAACCGCACAATAACCCTGGGTTCGGTGTGGGGCGGCGGAGGGGTGAAGTGGATGCCGTAGTCGTCGTGGGGTTGTGGACCACTGCGGCTGCGGCTGGGACGGAGCCTCTCCGTCGTTTCTAAGCCCCCGGTTAACATACAATACAATACATACAATACCTGCCCTGGCCGTTGACGTAAATTCAGTCAGTGTATTTTCTCATCCTGTTGTCGCTGTCCAGCAAAGTGTGTGGTTGGACATCTCTATGTGTAATTGGTTATGGGTGCCAATACCTTCTACGTTGTTCCATTGAACTCCCTGTTGTGTGCTGGTCGGGTGGAGCGGCAGTTATCTCGTCGGTGGGTCCGCTAACTGTCGGTTGGGTTGTCGTCGGATCGAGATGGTTGCGCCGACTGCCTGTCTCACCTAAATGGTTCAAATGGCTCTGAGCACTATGGGACTTAACATCTGAGGTCATCAGTCCCCTAGAACTTAGAACTACTTAGACCTGACTATCCTAAAGACATCACACACATCCATGCCCGACGCAGGATTCGAAGCTGCGAACGTAGCGGTCGCGCGGTTCCAGACTGAAGCGCCTAGAACCGCTCGGCCACACAGTCCGGCTGGCTCACCTAAGCGAGCGTTAGTGTATGAATTCCAGGCCGACCCTCCGATACTTCTGAGCGCCGTTGGGTGTACTGCCTTTTCTTATTTGTTCTTGTTGTTTGTGTTTGTATGGCATCTAGCCGATTTTTAAATTAAGGTTGTTTTGGCCTTAAGGCGTAAGATTGTTTGGGTCTTCTGCCTAATTTAAAGAACAGTTTTAAGGTAAGGCCTTTGACATTTTAAAATTTATTTTGGTTTGAGTCTTAAGAGATGGGATTGTTTGGGCCTTCAGCCTAATTGAAAGAACTGAATTAAGATAAGGCCTTCTGCCTTTTAAATTTCTGATTTTGGTTTCAGTCTTAATTTATTGGCTTTTAGCCTATTTTAAATTAAAGCGGTCTTGCCCTTGGTCTTCAGTCCTGAGACTGTTTTGACGCAGCTCTCCATGCTACTCTATCCTGTACAAGCTTCTTCATCTCTCAGTACCTACTGCAACCTACATCCTTCTGAATCTGCTTAGTGTATTCATGTCTTTGTCTTCCTCACGATTTTTACCCTCCACGCTGCCCTCCAATACTAAACTGGTGATCCCTTGATGCCTCAGAACATGTCCTACCAACCGACCCCTTCTTCTAGTCAAGTTGTGCCACAAACTCCTCTTCTCCCCAGTTCTATTCAATATCTCCTCATTAGTTATGTGATCTACCCTTCTAATCTTCAGAATTCTTCTGTAGCACCACATTTCGAAAGCTTCTATTCTTTTCTTGACCAAACTATTTATCGTCCATGTTTCACTTCCATACATGGCTACACTCCATACAAATACTTTCAGAAACGACTTCCTGACACTTAAATCTATACTCGGTGTTGACAAATTTCTCTTCTTCAGAAACGCTTTCCTTGGCATTGTCAGTATACATTTTATATCCTCTCTGCTTCGACCATCATCAGTTATTTTGCTCTCCAAATAGCAAAACTCCTTTACTACTTTAAGTGTCTCATTTCCTAATCTAATTCCCTCAGCATCACCCGACTTAATTCGACTACATTCCATTATCTTCGTTTTGCTTTTGTTGATGTTCATCTTATACCATCCTTTCAAGACACTGTCCATTCCGTTCGACTGCTCTTCCAAGTCCTTTGCTGTCTCTGACAGAATTACAATGTCATCGGCGAACCTCAAAGTTTTTATTTCTTCTCCATGGATTTTAATATCTACTCCGAACTTTTCTTTTGTTTCCTCTATTGCTTGCTCAATATACACATTGAATAACATCGGGGATAGGCTACAACCCTGTTTCACTCCCTTCCCAACCACTGCTTCCCTTTCATGCCCCTCGACTCTTATAACTGCCATCTGGTTTCTGTACAAATTGTAAATAGCCTTTCGCTCCCTGTATTTTACCTCTGCCACCTTCAAAATTTGAAAGAGTATTCCAGTCAACATTGTCAAAAGCTTTATCTAAGTCTACAAATGTTAGAAACGTAGGTTTGCCTTTCCTTAATCTTTCTTCTAAGATAAGTCGTAGGGTCAGTATTGCCTCACGTGTTCCAACATTTTTACGGAATCCAAATTGATATTCCCCGAGGTCGGCTTCTACCAGTTTTTCCATTCGTCTGTAAAGAATTCGCGTTAGTATTTTGCAGCTGTGACTTATTAAACTGATAGTTTAAGTACCAAAAATCAATGCTGTTTTTTTTTTAAATTTTCTTGGTTCTTGTAATGTTTGGTCAAATAAATAAAGCCGTATGTTCGAACGTAACTGACAGCCGCTTATTTTGGCCCCTTTCCACAACTTAAAGTACCTGTGCTGTCCTGCGGGTTTAGCGGGGTATCTCACACGGCAATGACTCTCTGAGCAGCAGGCCGTGTAAAGGGCACGGCGAGACGTGCGCGGCTGCAGGCGCCTAATTCCGGTCGCCGGCCACTCCCAGGAGACTTGACCTCTGCGCCGCCAATTGACACGGCGCGACCTTTGCCCCTGTAGGCGCGCCGACTGCCCAGAGTCCCGCTGACCCACACGCGGCACGGCCACATCTTACGTTGTGCTATGCGGGCGACCCACTCTAGCGCAGGACTGCTGTGGCGGCACTCTGCGGTGTGTTGGCCTTGTTGCACAGGTAAAGGCGCCATTAATCCGAAGATTGGTTTGAACACCACAGTGCTTCCCTAGGGACGGTTTGCCGAAGGTGGTACGTCGTTGCCTTCCTCTGACCTTAGAACTAACTTAGCCAGCCATTTATAGGGGACATACAATGGGAAATCCCGGACACGATGCGGCTCAGCATATTTTGCTTTAATAAAAATTTCCAGAGGTGGAGGAAGTAAAAAGTGACAGACAAAAATCCTGAGAGTGAGCGAGGCTGGAGCCCGAGCCATTAGATTCATAGGCTGACACTTTATCACTGAGCCACGGAGCCCCAGCTTCCTTCTTTAATGAGAGTCAGATAAGTTCGTTTTTATAGACAAACCGTTCGCCTTCTCTTCCCGGCGACACTACGTTAGACTGGTTATGCCCCTGAGAGGAGCAAGGGGCAGACCATACACAGTATGCGGAATTCGTATGCAATGTGTGTTGCCTACCATCCAGTAATCTGCTTCGTTTGAAAGGCGACACGCTGGGAAAAATTAAAGTTCCTGATTTGCTTCTGAGATACGTTTCTGCGTACAACAATAAACTGGTAGCCTAGATCGCAGGAATTCTTTTTATTCCATGATTACCGGTTTCGTTGAAACTAAAGCCGCCATCATCGGATCTTAGGACACATACAGGTGGTGTCCCTTAGATCCACATACATGTGTCCTAAGATCCGATGACGGCCGCTTTAGTTTCGCCGAAATCGGTAATCATGGAATTAAAAGAATTCCTGCAATTTTGGCTACCAGTTTATTGTTTTACAACCATCTAGATCGCTCCCACATGAGCGCAATGTGCTCCCTACAAAATATGTTTCTGCGGCTTACGGTTTTATTGTTTGTTCAGAATGCTCTAACAATTTGCTGTATGCTGCATACTTGCTTAGTGGATATGCCTGGTTAATAGACCCTGCTAGCTCAGTGAAATCTTATCAGCCAGGGTAGGCGAATGCTGAAGGATACATAAAACCCGTCAACAGACTATAAATGAGTATTGTCGTCAAAGGAGAGACAGTACTGGTGAACAAATTTTGATTAAAATATTACACGTGGAGTCTGAGGTGCAAAACAGAGCAGATGTCGTTTCTGATAGGATGGTACTAACATAATTAAAATATTTAGCCTAAACATTAAATAAATATGATAAATGTGAAGGAGACGTAATATAAAACATTAAGTTAAAATTCTGAAAGGGCTCTCTCTCTCTCTCTCTCTCTCTCTCTCTCTCTCTCTCTCTCTCTCTGTGTGTGTGTGTGTGTGTGTGTGTGTGTGTGTGTGTGTGTGTGTGTGTGTGTGTGTGTGTGAGCATAAAATGGGTTGGGACGACAACAATATGACCAAGAATAAATATGAATTTAGATTTGGAACTACTATAATTATCACATAAATCGTAGGGTTATATATGTACGTGTGTAAAGAATTACACTCAACAGAAGAGAAGACATTCATTTGGCAGAAAAACAAAATAAACTATATAGCAACATAAATTACAGTAAAATATAACAATTACACGCTAGGAGTAATGGAGAATAATTTGAATGTGTTATGTATTATGTGTAGAAGGTGTTGCGGAAATAGAGTAAAAGGTAGCATTTGGTATGTTAGCAAAGTTGGTGATACGTATGCTAAACTGTACATAAGTAAGAATGAAGTATTACACTTTATTGCGGGGGAGTCGTACACAGGATGGCCATAAATAGCCTGAAAAACTGGAAAGGATGTTGCTGGGTAAGCAGAACTAAGAAATAACTGATCAAAAGAATCTGATAAGTTGCTCCGTTTTCAGGTTAATTAGCATTGAAGTTAGCCAATCAGGTCGTTGCGAGCGCAAATTCAAACGGCCCGCCGGTGATGGAGTCGCCAAACGTGTTCTTCAGTTGGTTTCGTAAAACCAAACAAGAAAGCGATACAAAAACTGGACATGGGACGGTAGTAAGGACTGAATCCGTGCCAAAGGCTGGGCATTCTCAGGAACTATCGTCTACGCAGTGAGAACAACCGACGCTAATACCAACAAATACTCCGCTTGAATTTGGTGTGGAGTGACCTGATTGGCTAACTTCAATGCTAATTAATTCGGAAGCAGCGTAACGTATCGAATTTTTTTCTTAATTATTATTTCCTTAGTGGTACTTACCCTTGCAACACCCTTACAAGCTTTTCGGATTGTTTCTGACGAACCAGTATGTGATACGGTAGCAGAATACGTAACAATCTGTAATACGTTGATAATCAGAATGAAAGTTATTCTCCAATGATTTTGTCTTACGCTCATTTTATTCCTTCTCTCAATGTCATTTACACTTTTCACTCTTTTATGCAGCCTTCTCTTTTGTTCTAGCATGTGTATATCTTCTCTTCTATTCGGTGCTATTCTTTATAATTAACATAGATAAACCTGCCATTGTAATATATGCAGTTACAATCGGATGATGGCCTTGTAAGTCGAAAACCGGTATACTAAGTAGCTTGGTTGCTTGATTTGGGGGAGGGGACCAAACAGCGAGATTTTCGGTCCCATCGTGTTACGGGAGGATGGGGAAGGAAGTTGGCCGTGCCCTTTCAAAGGAACCATCCCGGCATTTGCCTGAAGTGATTTAGGGAAATCACAGAGAACCTAAATCAGGATGGCCAGACGGGGTTTGAACCGGTGTCCTTCTGAATGTGAGTCCAGTGCGCTAGGTTCACTATGTAAATTAATATTGTAGAACATCCACATTTTCATATTCGTACTTTTCATTGATAAATATATAGTAAAGACCTGACTGTCAAGGGGCCTTTAAAGGAGGAAGAACTTCGAAAAGAGAATAAAGTATCTCAAGTATTTGGATTTTACGCTGCAGCAATTAGCAGAGCAAATAAGTTTCAGAGTAACATCGTGTACAACTTCTAGAGTTTTCTTTTCATTTGACTCTTGACTCTTCATCGGCAGAAGCCTTAAGACGTGTACAAACAGCATATCTGCATCAACGTCTGCCAATACGAGGAACATTTTTTTTGTGGGAATTCAGGCCATCTATTATGGGAACAACTACTCATTTTTATGTCGTAACATGTTTCACCACTTCTGTGCCTTTATTACTGTGTAGTCTTATTCAGGAGTTATTCTTTAAATGTTAAGTTCTGTAGAAATATATTTGCTCTGTTATATAGCTTTCTTCAATTGTTACTGTGATACATGTCCTCATCTGCAAGCTCATCCATTGTAGGAATACAGACAGAAAACCAATATATTCTTTTGATGAACCCGCTTGTACTTTACAACTTTGAGCCTCGCAAGAGACAACCATCAACTAATAGAGGCTCGAATGTGCCGAAAAACGTCTGGGCATAAAAACTAATAGTTGTTTGCGTGATATGCGGAGCTGAGTTCCAATAAATTAGTTTCCAAACGTGGCAACTGTTAGAACTTTAAAACTAAACGATGCTGGTGGAGAGTAGTTGTTTGGCCGATCAGTATCACAGCATTCTAAAAAATATTTCGCATATAAAAATTGTGGCATTTCACTTTACTGCAACGGCGCCCATACAATAGTTTGTAGGGGGAATGGGACTAGACCTAGGGGTATGGAGTATTTTTAATATTTTGGAAGAAGAATGGTGACTTGTAAGGAACCATAAAAAAGTTCGAGTTCTGACCATACTAAAAACCTGTGTAATACCCCATGTTATTGAAAGAAAAACAGCTGACTACAGTACACAGTGTGTTTCAAAAAGAATGACCCGATTTTGGACGGTAATATTTACGAATCATGGGACGTGCTGGCAAGGAAATGTGTTGTCTGAATGGGCGTGGCCTAGAGTAACAGAAGGCGTTTTGTGTGCTGCAGTTTGCAAAGAGTGGGTCAGTGATTCCTGTCCAGCTGTTAGCATTTTCCGTTGACCCTTCTGTACACAAAAATATTTGTTGTTGGTATCGCCAAATTGAAAAGACCAGATGCTTGTGCAAAAGTAAGAGCCCAGATCGACCTCGCACTTCTGATGACATGGTGGAAAGAAGTCGGCAAACGTTTGAGCGAAGTCCACGAAAGTCTACTCGCCGCGCAAGAAGAGAACTGGCAATGCCTCATACGACTGTCTGGGGAGTCTTAAGGCGTCGTTTGCTCTATAAAGCATACAGGCTACAACTAGTGCAAGTTCCTCTGGTTAGTGATAAAGAAAACTGGTTGACTTCAGCAGTGCTCTGCTAGAGGACATGGAAGACGATACATTTTTACCACGGTTAATTTTCAGTCAGGAAACAACGATTAGAGGTAAAGTAAACCAACATAATGGTCGCATATGCGGACTCCAGAACCCTTATGACATTACTGAGCTCGACTCACTTAAAGCGAACGTTTTTTGTGCCACTTCTCGTGAAAAAGCGTACGGTCCCGATAAGGGAGGAAAACACAGTGACTGGCATGAGCTACCTTCAAATGCTGCAGAGTTGGCCTTTTCCACAGCTTCAGGAGAAATCCTATGACTTCATTTTCCAATAGGATGAAGCTCCACCACCCTGCCAGAACAACGTACATCAGTTTGTCAATGACACTCTGGCTCAACGCCTGATACGCCGCACAGGATTTCGAGGCACTACCCTCCTTTTGCGTGCAAGATCGCCCTTGCGAGTTTTGCTGTAGGGATATGTGAAGGAAAGTGCTTTCCTCTCACCTGTACTTTGTGACATAAAAGAAGTGAAGAACAGAATAACAGCCGCCATAACTTCTGTAAAAGCGGATAAATTGTGTAAGGCTCATGACTAATTTAGCTATCGTCTAGACGTTGTTCGTGCTGCTGGTGGTGGACACATGGAGCATCTGTAAGATTTTGTGAGTTATTTGCAATTCATGCTATGTTTGGAGTATGTTGTTATCAATAAATATGGAGTTTTGAAATCAGGTACTAATTTTTGAAACATCTTGCATTTTTTCCTTTCCTTCAGAGCTAGGGGGCCGCCCCCTCCCCCTCCTTGCCCATGGATATGGGCGCCCTTCCTTTACTGGGATGTGGCTGTCGATGCGGACTCGGTGTCGCGTGACCTGCCACGTGTGGCGTCTCCACGTGGACAGAGCGCCCTCTATGCGCCACGTCACAGAGCGAGCCGCTGACACGTGGCCCAGTTAATCTCAGCCCAGCTGCGTGCGTGTCCGACATGCGGCCACAGAGTGGCTGCATCCATCCATTGCACACGTCCCCAGGCTTTGCCTACGGGGTATATATGGACAGCGCCCCCCCCCCCCCCCCCCCCCCTGCATCTCTGCCGTGTTTTCGTTTGAAACCAACATCTAGGTAATGTGACGAGCGGGACAAAGCCCAGCCGCTGCCATTAGTCGCTATGCGAAGTGCAGCTGGCAGTTTTTCTCATTCGTAGGTGAAATTAAGCATTGATTTTAACAGCTGAATAACTAGCTATATTGTTACGACAAATATCACTGCAACTGACGTAATATTCGCGGATCTTCCATATTACTAAGATGTTTCCGCTAGACGAAAGCGTTACAGACTAATTAAAAACTGAAATACACAGTACTGATGTTACACAGTAATAATTATTTTATAGTTCATTGTGAACAATGATACTTAGTTTACAGTTCGTTGTGAACGAGATTTCTGATTTCTAGGCCATCCTGAAACAAGAGGAAACAGACATCTTTGGAAAATCGTTATTTGTGCAGCTATAGCGTCTCGCTGATGTTGCGTGAACTATCTGCTTAGTCTTAAGTTTTCTGACTATAGCCTAGAAAGCCAAAAGCCGGTTCACAACGAACTATAAAATAAATATTACTGTGGAACGTCAGTACTGTCTGTTTTACGAGGGTGGTTTGAAAAGTTCTCGGAATCACCGCCAGAGGTCAGCGCTAGCAGAACGAGTTGTTCACTTGATGTTCATTAGACTGTTGCATGTAAACACATGCCAGGTCAGTGCTCTTGGAAGAGAGCTGTGGCGGTGACGTGGTCCTGTTGTTATTCCCGCGTAGTGATTTGCGAAGATGGAAAAAAATCGAGATTCGAGCAGTGATTAAGTACTTCGTAAAGAAAAGTATGAAAGCAAGGGACATTCACACCGATTTACAGAATACACTGGGGGACTCTGCTCCTTCATATTCAACTGTTGCCAAGTGCACAAATGAATTTAAATTTGGTCGGGAGAGCTTAGATGATGATCCGCGCAGTGGTCGGACAAGACCAGAAATCATTGCAAAACTGCACAAAATTGTCATAGAGTATAGCCAATTACAAGTGCGTGAAATTGCTCACGCTTTCCAGATGTCATCTGAAAGGATATATCACATTTTAACTGAAGAATTAGAAATGAAAAAAATATCTGCAAGATGGGTGCCGCGACTCTTGACGGTGGATCAAAAACGCACGAGAACTGACATATCGGAACAATGTATGGCCCGTTTTAGGAGAAACGAAAAGAATTTTTGCGCCGGTTTGTGACCACAGATGAAACCTGGGTGCACTACTACACACCAGAGATAAAACAACAGTCAAAGCAGTGGAAACATGCTGATTCTCCGACACCAAAGAAAGCAAAGACAATTCCTTCGCAGGGAAAGGTCACGCCATCAGTATTTTGGGATGTGAAGGGGATTCTGTATGTAGATTATCTCCATACTGGGAAAACAATTACTGTGGAATACTATGCTAACCTCCTGGACAAATTGTAACAAAAGATTCGCGAAAAAAGGCCAGGTTTAGCAAGGAAGAAGTCATCTTCCATCAAGACAATGCGCTCCCGCATACATGTGCCGTCGCCATAGCAAAATCACATGAACTAAGGTTTGAATTGTTGCCAAACCCGACTTAATCACCTGATATGGCTCCGTCAGACTTCCATCTCTTCCCAAAACTGAAAATTTTTCTTGGTGGCGAAGATTCACTTCAAACGAAGAATTGATAGCCGGAATTGACGAGTATTTTGCAGGCCTGGAGGAAACTCATTTTCGAAATGGAATCGAGACACTGGATGAAAGGGTACAGTACCACCCGACATTGAAAATAGGTACAACATACTTCATTATTTTTGTCAGAACAATACATTTTTTTTTGTAAAATAACTCAATTTCAGTTAATACAGCGAAGCCGGATACCAGTGTGGGAAAGAATGACAATTTATTCATTTAATTGATCACATGTGCACTCCCACAAAGTAAATCCCTACATCCAGTTTGGTGAGATCTGTGAAATGAATGAATGTATGGTCGTCTGCTAACCGCAGATAGTGAATGTGAATATATGATCATCTTTGAGTCGATCCTTTGGCCACCTTTGGTGGGACCAAAGAGATGAAATTTACCAGAGCTTTGAGCACCTGAAATGTGGCTGACCAATACGATAGCAAGGTGCTTCCCCCACCTCGACAGAGATGGGAGAGGACCTAGAGAACGGCCATGTTTCAGCACTCTGGCGCTGGATCTTGTGCTGTTAAGACCTGGTTTAGTTGTGCTCCGTAATGATGAAAGAGTGGAGACATGGTATGCATGTGGAATATTTAAGAGTAATTTGAAACAACAATTTCTATATTTCAGGAACTTTTTGGGGGAGAATTAAATGTCTGGCAGGTAATATTAAAGGGATTGTAGTAATCTTCGGAAGTGACCAACGGTCACAATGAAACCACGTGTAGCAATAAGTTGAAATACTTCCGTGTGCTTAAGTTAAGCTGAATTACTAGCGTGTGTACAATAAGTTGAAATATTTAAGAAATAGCGTGTGTACCATCAGTTGAAATATTTAAGAAATGGCGTGTGCAGGACTTGAAATTAGAGACGAGTACTTCCACGTGGTGAGTACTGTGTGAGTCTCAATCTGTGTATGAGTCAAAGGATAAAGAGAAGTACTCGTCCAAGGTATCAGTTGAGGACTCGAGTGTGTGATGAATACGTTCTTAAGATTACTTTGCGTGATATGATTCCGTGTGACGCTAGAGTCAAACTCTGAGAGAGAAGCAAGGTGAGTCGTCCATCTATCCAGCAACGCCACTTGGCTTGCATTGCACAGGAAGACGTGCATATATCTCCAGAGTTCATAGTAGGAAAGTAGAATTACGAAGTGGGGCAGTGTCGTGTGAAATTGGGATAAATATTGATTGAAGTGGGAAAGCTGAAAGTGATAATGTTGTGACTATTCTCTGTGTAGTATTTCATGTTGTAGTGTGGTGTATGTCATGTAATTTGGGTATGCGTGGTTTGCATGGGAGAGTAGCGAGGTAGTTTCAAAAGATTAGTGGGTTATGCTTGTTCCTTCAGTACCGCTCGGTCTGGAGGAAAGTTTCGTGATGATGATTGTGAGATTCGAAGTGTGAGGTATAATAAAAGATCCACCATCCTATCCAGAAAGTGCACTGTAGCGTTAAAAGTAATTACGAGACCATAATATAGAGATCCCCCTCCATGAACCATGGACCTTGCCGTTGGTGGGGAGGCTTGCGTGCCTCAGCGATACAGATAGCCGTACCGTAGGTGCAACCACAACGGAGGGGTATCTGTTGAGAGGCCAGACAAACGTGTGGTTCCTGAAGAGGGGCAGCAGCCTTTTCAGTAGTTGCAAGGGCAACAGTCTGGATGATTGACTGATCTGGCCTTGTAACAATAACCAAAACGGCCTTGCTGTGCTGGTACTGCGAACGGCTGAAAGCAAGGGGAAACTACAGCCGTAATTTTTCCCGAGGGCATGCAGCTTTACTGTATGATTACATGATGATGGCGTCCTCTTGGGTAAAATATTCCGGAGGTAAAATAGTCCCCCATTCGGATCTCCGGGCGGGGACTACTCAAGAGGATGTCGTTATCAGGAGAAAGAAAACTGGCGTTCTACGGATCGGAGCGTGGAATGTCAGATCCCTTAATCGGGCAGGTAGGTTAGAAAATTTAAAAAGGGAAATGGATAGGTTGAAGTTAGATATAGTGGGAATTAGTGAAGTTCGGTGGCAGGAGGAACAAGACTTCTGGTCAGGTGACTACAGGGTTATAAACACAAAATCAAATAGGGGTAATGCAGGAGTAGGTTTAATAATGAATAGGAAAATAGGAATGCGGGTAAGCTACTACAAACAGCATAGTGAACGCATTATTGTGGCCAAGATAGATACGAAGCCCACACCTACTACAGTAGTTCAAGTTTATATGCCAACTAGCTCTGCAGATGACGAAGAAATTGAAGAAATGTATGATGAAATAAAAGAAATTATTCAGATTGTGAAGGGAGACGAAAATGTAATAGTCATGGGTGACTGGAATTCGAGTGTAGGAAAAGGGAGAGAAGGAAACATAGTAGGTGAATATGGATTGGGGGACAGAAATGAAAGAGGAAGCCGCCTGGTAGAATTTTGCACAGAGCACAACATAATCATAACTAACACTTGGTTTAAGAATCATGAAAGAAGATTGTATACATGGAAGAAGCCTGGAGATACTAAAAGGTATCAGATAGATTATATAATGGTAAGACAGAGATTTAGGAACCAGGTTTTAAATTGTAAGACATTTCCAGGGGCAGATGTGGACTCTGACCACAATCTATTGGTTATGACCTGTAGATTAAAACTGAAGAAACTGCAAAAAGGTGGAAATTTAAGGAGATGGGACCTGGATAAACTAAAAGAACCAGAGGTTGTACAGAGATTCAGGGAGAGCATAAGGGAGCAATTGACAGGAATGGGGGAAATAAATACAGTAGAAGAAGAATGGGTAGCTTTGAGGGATGAAGTAGTGAAGGCAGCAGAGGATCAAGTAGGTAAAAAGATGAGGGCTAGTAGAAATCCTTGGGTAACAGAAGAAATATTGAATTTAATTGATGAAAGGAGAAAATATAAAAATGCAGTAAGTGAAACAGGCAAAAAGGAATACAAACGTCTCAAAAATGAGATCGACAGGAAGTGCAAAATGGCTAAGCAGGGATGGCTAGAGGACAAATGTAAGGATGTAGAGGCCTATCTCACTAGGGGTAAGATAGATACCGCCTACAGGAAAATTAAAGAGACCTTTGGAGATAAGAGAACGACTTGTATGAATATTAAGAGCTCAGATGGAAACCCAGTTCTAAGCAAAGAAGGGAAAGCAGAAAGGTGGAAGGAGTATATAGAGGGTCTATACAAGGGCGATGTACTTGAGGACAATATTATGGAAATGGAAGAGGATGTAGATGAAGATGAAATGGGAGATACGATACTGCGTGAAGAGTTTGACAGAGCACTGAAAGACCTGAGTCGAAACAAGGCCCCCGGAGTAGACAATATTCCATTGGAACTACTGACGGCCTTGGGAGAGCCAGTCCTGACAAAACTCTACCATCTGGTGAGCAAGATGTACGAAACAGGCGAAATACCCTCAGACTTCAAGAAGAATATAATAATTCCAATCCCAAAGAAAGCAGGTGTTGACAGATGTGAAAATTACCGAACTATCAGCTTAATAAGTCACAGCTGCAAAATACTAACACGAATTCTTTACAGACGAATGGAAAAACTAGTAGAAGCCAACCTCGGGGAAGATCAGTTTGGATTCCGTAGAAACACTGGAACACGTGAGGCAATACTGACCTTACGACTTATCTTAGAAGAAAGATTAAGGAAAGGCAAACCTACGTTTCTAGCATTTGTAGACTTAGAGAAAGCTTTTGACAATGTTGACTGGAATACTCTCTTTCAAATTCTAAAGGTGGCAGGGGTAAAATACAGGGAGCGAAAGGCTATTTACAATTTGTACAGAAACCAGAAGGCAGTTATAAGAGTCGAGGGACATGAAAGGGAAGCAGTGGTTGGGAAGGGAGTAAGACAGGGTTGTAGCCTCTCCCCGATGTTGTTCAATCTGTATATTGAGCAAGCAGTGAAGGAAACAAAAGAAAAAATCGGAGTAGGTATTAAAATTCATGGAGAAGAAATAAAAACTTTGAGGTTCGCCGATGACATTGTAATTCTGTCAGAGACAGCAAAGGACTTGGAAGAGCAGTTGAATGGAATGGACAGTGTCTTCAAAGGAGGATATAAGATGAACATCAACAAAAGCAAAACAAGGATAATGGAATGTAGTCTAATTAAGTCGGGTGATGCTGAGGGAATTAGATTAGGAAATGAGGCACTTAAAGTAGTAAAGGAGTTTTGCTATTTGGGGAGCAAAATAACTGATGATGGTAGAAGTAGAGAGGATATAAAATGTAGGCTGGCAATGGCAAGGAAAGCGTTTCTGAAGAAGAGAAATTTGTTAACATCCAGTATTGATTTAAGTGTCAGGAAGTCATTTCTGAAAGTATTCGTATGGAGTGTAGCCATGTATGGAAGTGAAACATGGACGATAAATAGTTTGGACAAGAAGAGAATAGAAGCTTTCGAAATGTGGTGCTACAGAAGAATGCTGAAGATTAGATGGGTAGATCACATAACTAATGAGGAAGTATTGAATAGGATTGGGGAGAAGAGAAGTTTGTGGCACAACTGGACCAGAAGAAGGGATCGGTTGGTAGGACATGTTCTGAGGCATCAAGGGATCACCAATTTAGTATTGGAGGGCAGCGTGGAGGGTAAAAATCGTAGGGGGAGACCAAGAGATGAATACACTAAGCAGATTCAGAAGGATGTAGGTTGCAGTAGGTACTGGGAGATGAAAAAGCTTGCACAGGATAGAGTAGCATGGAGAGCTGCATCAAACCAGTCTCAGGACTGAAGACCACAACAACAACAACAATATAGAGATTCACCATTGTAAAGCCATGCCCACTGGGCGGAATTTCTCATGTGTTATTGTTTTAGGTTGTAGAATTTGTGTGTTTAGGTTAGAGAATTTATCGGAATAAATAAGACAGTGAAAAGAAAAAGATTGGTGGACTTTTCATTCGAATTGTATGTTGTCATAATGTCCAGAATTTATAATGTGTGCGCCATTCATATCCAGTGCGGTGGCCACGTGTTGACAAAAGCCGTTAAATAAAAGACAAAAAGAAAATGTGGTATTGCCAGTGCGTAGCGTACAGTCAGAGTTCTGTAAATTACTGATAGTCAGATGCGTGTTTCCGTTGCGTATTAATCATATGGGAGGATAACTTGTAACTTAAGTGTGAGTACTAGAGTTCATGTTACTCGATAAATAAGAATGAATCCACTCGCTTGGCAGACCACTCATCTTGCAGGCCTGACTGCTTGATGCCACAGTATGAGCAAGGCATGTGGGTGCCTCTCATGGAATATCGTTGGACCAAGTGCATTAATGTACAAGGAGAATACATTGAAGAATTAAAAAAGTTTCAGAGATGAAAGAACTTTTTTTTTATTCCGTTCCGAGAACTTTTCAAACCACCCTCGTAGTTTTGAATATATGTTCTTCCAAATACCGATGGAGTATTGCAGAAATGTAACAGAGTTTGAAACATTGTATTTATAATTACCCCTTGCCGAAAGGGGTGTCTTTCACAAAAGTTCTTACGTAAGTGAACGTAACGTAAATGTGACTACTGTACCAGAATAAATAAGAACCACCGTGGAAACAACAGCAAGTGTCCTCTCTGTAACTGTTTGTCGGTCTTATGGTGAATGTGGAGGATGTACACTGATAAGCCAGAACATTATGACACCTAACTAATAGCTGGTATTTCCACCTTTGGCACGGATAACAGCGGCGAAGAGTCGTGACATGGAAGCACTGAGACCTTAGTAGGTCGCTACAGACAGTTGGCACCACATCTGCATACACAGTTACCTAATTCCCACAAATTTCGGCCAGGGGGGGCGATAAGCTCTGACGCCACGTTCAATCACATCCCAGATATGTTCGATCGTGTTCAGATCTTGTAAGCTGGGGGACCAGCACGTCAATTGGAGCTCATAACTGTGTTCCTGGAAACACCCCATGACACACCTGGCCTTGTGACACGAAGCATTATTTTGTTGAAGGGGTACACGCGCTCTGCAGCCAGTGTACAATAGTCCTTGGCCATCAAGGTGCCTTGCACGTTGTCCGCTGAAACAAAGGATGCCCACATGAATAGTCCCCAAGCATAATGGAGCCGCCACCAGCTTGTCTCCTTCTCGCAGTACAAGTGTCAAGGAGTTGTTCTCCTGGAAGACGACGGATTCGCGCCTTCTCATCGGCACGATGTAGATGGTACTGGGATTCATCAGACCATGCAATGCTCTACCACTATGCCAATGTACAGTGTCGCAGTTGGGGTGTTAACATTGGCACATGTATGGCTCGTCGCCTGCGGAGGCCCTTTGTTAGGAGTGTTCGGTGCACTGTGTGTCCGGACACACTTATAGTGTGCTCATTGCACTGTACGATCATTTATAAAAAAATGTTCAAATATCTGTAAACTCCTAAGGGACCAAACTACTAAGATCATCGGTCCCTAGACTTACACACTACGTAAACTAACTTAAACTAACGTACGCTAAGGGCAACACACACATCCATGCCCGAGGAAGGATTCGAACCTCCGGCGGGAGGAGCCACGCAATCCATGACATGGCGTCTCAAACCGCACGGAGTGATCATTTATATTTAAATGTTGTTCAGATGTACTATTTCGCCAGCAGAGTATTAATATAGAATTTAGTGCCGTTAGTGGAATTACGAAGATTCGTGAAGTGCTGTGAGACGTAACAGCCAGAGGGTACTGACTCAATTAGATCTAGTTACTCAGCCTGAGATCATTGGTTCCTAGACTTACACACTACGTAAACTAACTTAAACTAACTTACGATGAGGATAACACACACTCCCTTGCCCGAGGGAGGATTCGAACCTCCGGCGGGAGGGGCAGTGCAATCCGTGACACAGGGCTTCAAACCTTGAAATTGTGTGGAACGGAAATGTGTAGTATGTATATAGAGTGAAGTTTTCGTCCTGTTGTTATTCATGGGTTAATATTAGGTTAATTTCATTTTATTTTACTGCACACAGCTAACCATTAAGACTACTGCACCAAGAAGGACAGCAAGTTACGAATATTTACCTACAGTGCATTTGTGGTCACAGTGACGGTTCAACTCACTCACGGACGCGACCAGATTCGAACGCCTGCCTCTTGGATGGCTATCACTGTGCGTTAATTCAAGAAAATTCAGAAATGTCAGTTGCTTCTAAGATTCATTTTGATCTTTATACATTTTGTTAGGCCGTTTTATTGAAACTGAGATTCAGTCAAACTTAACACGGGAGTCATTTTTGCAGTGACTGGTATAATCGTTAACTTGATATTTAAACTTTATGAGAGTGTTATGTACTGTTATTGCTTTACGGGAGTGTGGGTGTCAGATTATTTCTTTAATTTGCATCTTGCCTTCATTTAATAAATTATGAAAGTGTTGCACAACCTCATAAGTAATGGTATTTTGTATTGTTTAAACTGATGTACATTTTGGAGCTCATTATGTTATTATAAAAGTTCTTAGGGATGCTGTTGGCATTGTTTTAAATGACTGTACATTTTGTGGACCTCTGATATGATTATTGTAAAACTGTAATTCCGTGGCTCACCTCTTGTTTGAGTATTCACTTCAACGCTTGGTTTTTTGTGTCATGTAATAAAAATGGTTCATTGTGGAATGCTGTTACGCACACCTCTGGAAGCCAATGCCGCCACACCCTTTACCCTCACAGTTACTAGGAAGAATATATGATTAAATCTGTATATGATTTTGGTTTATACAAGGTGTGAAATTTAGTACGCAGATCTGTCATCTCTGGCAGCAAGAATGGCTCTAATCCAGCCGGGCATCGATTCGAACTGAGCTTGGAGGACATTTATGGATACGTCATTCCATGCGCTTCGAATCTTTGCCAGATTTCTCAATCATAGTGACTGGCGAGCGATGGCGTACCTGTCTCCGTGCAACTGATGAGCAGATGGTATTCGATAGGTGAGACATCTGGAGAACGTACTGTCCAGAGCAACAGTGGAATACTCCCTGTGTCGAGGTAGTTTAGGATAGCACGGGAAACAGGCAGTCTTGCGTTATCTTGTTGGAAGATAACATCCCGGAGACCTCGAAGGCAGGGCACACCCACCAGCTTTAACACGGCAAAAGTGTAACGCCTCTCTGACCAGTTTACAGGCTACGCAGACTGGAAGTGAGCGTGCTGTTACCCTACAATATCCCATTCCACCAGGTGCTGAGCCCATTTGACGAAGACGAGTACAGTTTGACAATGTTCGTTTTCCTCTTTGCATCGACACACGGATAAAGCCATCATAATACCTTAATCGTGTGAAAAAGAGGACGTGGTACCACTAATGTGTCCAGTACTGGAAGGCGCATCACTGCCACCTTCCTGCCTGCTGCTGCGTCAAGGAAAGCTGCAACAATTATCATCGTTCCTGCAGTAAACAGCGGATATCGTGACTCTAAGTGCATCGTGGTGGTATACGATCCTGCACGTCCGAGCGGACAACATATTCGTCCTCTCGGGCGTTAGTTGCGTGGGGTCGTTGAGCTCTCGTACACGGTGGTGTGTATTGTCACCATGAACTCACCAGATACATCTTCGTACGACGTACATGGTATCCTGATCAAGGGGATCAGTCTCGATAGGCCTGGGTCCTACATCTCCTGAATTCCGAGACGTGCTGGTTGACGTGTCTGCTTCTTCCACGAGTCATAACACGAGCTTGTCACAGACAACCACCATTTAAGTGCAATTTCTAAAAGAGAAGTCGCTGTATGGTCTTTACTTATATACAGAATACAGATGACGGTACTGCTATCTGGTTTGAGCGGTTTCGCCATAGTGCTACCATTGGCATCTCCAAGCATACGCTTCATACCAGTTCGATGCCTGCTGCATGTCGCCTTCGTAGTGTTGCAGTT
Source organism: Schistocerca serialis cubense (assembly GCF_023864345.2). Classification (NCBI taxonomy): domain Eukaryota; kingdom Metazoa; phylum Arthropoda; class Insecta; order Orthoptera; family Acrididae; genus Schistocerca; species Schistocerca serialis. Next base: position 371,941,842 of record NC_064643.1, on the reverse strand, counting down.
TACATGGCCAGCAGTGTACATGTAATGTTACGTTAGTCTCTTTTGCTAAAAATAGCTTTATGATTGTAATTTGTATAACAATTCATATTTTCTTGAAATTATTTGCCGACGTTTGATGTACATACCGTGCACCATAACCATATTGCGTAAGTAGTGCATCTGGTGGTTAAAACAGATCTGTGTAGCTACATGCAGAGCAAGTAGTTGCTAATAATATATCATAATTATGCATCGTGGTAGCAGGCAACAAATATAATTCTTTCTTATGATGAACTTAAATAAATTCTAACATTGGCCACAACTGGCCATTGAAATGAATTCAGTGGTGAAAAGTGAAAATTTGTACCGGACCGGGACTCGAAACGGATTGCCCGCATTATGCGAGAGGTCGCTTTAACCTCTTCGGCTATCCAAACACTCCTTCCTTCCGACCCAAATTCTTAAGTTGTCGTATACTAATTACGTAATGCCCCGCGTCCGTTTTCCTCACTGCTCGCAGCATCTCGCATGATTCCCGCAAGAGATCGGACTTAGGGTGCATCCCTGCTGAGAAATGTCCGAAAAGAAGAGACACCACAAATCTAAATACATGCAGCTTGACGGCCATAAGATCATTTCAGTGCGGATGCACTCTCTTTCCTGGGCCTGGGGGAATCCGCCATGATGCGGCGAGCAATGGACAGCCGATGCTATGTAAGAAGTGTGCGACAAGATGGGAGGTTGGGTCGGATGAAAAGCGTGCTCGTATGGCCGAACCTTTTAAGGTGACTGCTCGTGTAAAGCGGGAAATTCGGAATCGCATCCCGGTCCATCACATATTTCCATTTGTCACTACTGAATTTATTTCAGTGCCCAATTGCGGCCGATGTCAGAGTTTACTTCATTTCACCATTTATATGTTCGGCCGGAGAATCCAGAATGGTTTCTGTTCTTTTGGACACGTGAGAAAGAACAGACACCACACATATAAACAATTCTTTTAGATTATTGGGAGAAAAAAATGTAGAACAGAAGAAATCCACTTATTTGGTCTGCAGTGATATTGCGAGATTGTGTTCTGGTTATAGGATGGCTCGTCGTGTTTATGAATGAAAATTGAATGAATATTTCAGCGACCAGCCCCCATGGTTGGTGACTTCTTTCTGGCTTATCAGATCTACGCCAAATCTATGCCGATAGGAAGTGTGTGGAACAATATGTATGACGAATCATTGTATCAGATATTCCGAAAATTGAGGTTCTCACTTTGAGCAACTGCTTGAAAGAATTGGAGTTCACAATACAGCAGTGTTGAATACAGTCTTTTTTCGTGCTAAGGGTGCGGAATTTTTCATGTGTTGTTTTTCTTTATTTCAGCTATTTGGTTCAAATGGCTCTGAGCACTATGGGACTCAACTGCTGTGGTCATAAGTCCCCTAGAACTTAGAACTACTTAAACCTAACTAACCTAAGGACATCACACACATCCATGCCCGAGGCAGGATTCGAACCTGCGACCGTCGCGGTCGTGCGGTTCCAGACTGTAGCGCCTTTAACCGCTCGGCCACTTCGGCCGGCCAGCTATTTGCTTTACAATATTGTTCTGTTGATCGTGCTATTATATTACACTTCGTGCTATTATATTACACTTCAGTGACGACAGAACTCATGGAGATTTCTTATTGTTTTACCTGAAAAACATCACCATATTTTTAGTATAGGCGAGCCAGATATAACGATAATTGTAATCTAGATCGAATAAAGATTGTTTGAAAAGACGTCGTATTCGCCATTGTTTGTAAAAAGTATTTATTTTCACAATTGCAGTTTCGGCATTAGGGTCATTATCAAGTCGTGTACTGCAAAGAACTGTGGTTCAGAACACGTCAGACTTAATCCTCTGACATATACACATGTCATCGTCGTATTCTGGCAACTTTAACATCCTTAACACACATTCTAAAAACGACTGTTTACGTAAATACTTTACAATAACATTGCGTTGGGGTCTGTGTTTTGGATATTAACATGATTATAAGGTCTTACCAAATGCGCTGTCATCTTGTCCCTTCTTCCGTCAGAGTTTTTGATGTATTCGCCTTCCTCTCCGATTCTGCGGACTAACTTCTCATTTCTTATCAGTCCACTTAATTTTCAACATCCTTCTACGGCATCACATATCAAACGCTTGCTTTTCATAGTGACCACTAAATATTAAGTAAAGGAGAACATTCTTGAACTGATAGAGTCATAGCATTTTTACCTTTTTTTTCGTTCACGTTGGGAAACAGTCACTTTTATCTGCGGATGGCTTTGTTTACACATCACTCTAAAGTACACACTTGGCGTGTGTTTTGTTCAAATAGATAAACTAGAATGCTGTGCGGTCATAAAATCCTTTATTTTGAACATTTTATCAGCAACGGAATTAAACTCAGTGTGCGAAGGTTTATGAGTCTACTGCTCCATTTTAAACAGCTGGGATTGGAAAGTTGAATCATAGTCGCCAGTGCTTCTATTTACGACCATCTGCGCGACGAAAGTCATAAAACTTCAACCACGGATTAAAGCTTAAAGAAACAGCTTAACGCATTATCGGACGATCATTGAATGAAGGTGCCTTAAACTACTGAGGACATTTGGGTACCAGAAGAAGAATTAACAGAATCAACAAAATTCCGTAAGGACTCAACTGTGAGGAAACTCTGTGCAAGGTGTGTGCTGCATTTGTTGAATGTAGAACAAACGAAAAGAAAACAAACACCATTCGAACAGGCCTTGAAGGCCCAACGTTACCGACCGGCCGCCGTGTCACCCTCAGCCCCAGGCGTCACCGGATGCGGAGACGGAGGGGCATGTGGTCAGCACACCGCTCTCCCGGCCGTTGTAAGGTTTCGTGACCGGTGACCCTACTTCCCAATCGCCGGCTGCTGTGGCCGAGCGGTTCTAGGAGCTTTAGTCCAGAACCTCGCTGCTGTTACGGTCGCAGGTTCGAATCCTGCCTCGGGCATGGATGTTTGTGATGTCCTTGGGTTAGTTAGTTTTAAGTAGTTCTAAGTTTAGGGGACTGATGACCTCAGATGTCAAGTCCCATAGTGCTTAGAGCCATTTGAACCATTTCTACTTCCCAATCAAGTAGCTCCTAATTGGCCTCACAAGGGATGAGTGCACCCCTCTTGCCAAAAGCATTCGACAGACCTCTTTGGTAACCTATCCAAGCGCTAGCCAAGCCCAACAGCGCTTAACTTCACTGATCCGACAGGAACAGGTGTTACCTCTGCGCCAACGCCTTTGGATTGTTGAATGTACGCCAAAAGAAAATGTGATAACGAATTGACTGGCAGTGTTAAGGGCAACCTTCGACATAAAGTCTTGAAGGAAGTCTGTGATCATTTTAGTTTAGCACAAGTGACCACAAAACTTTTACAATACTTTCATATGAAGCATAACCGCCAAACTTAATAAAACACAAGTCCTCTGGACCAATGGGTGGAAAAAATACGATACGACTATTTCACTGCCAAATACAGAATTATCCTTCATCATAACAATGCACCTGCCTACAAAAGTACTGCGGTATTAGTATAATTAAGAGATTTGATGTACGAATTTGTGTTACCTTCACTTATTCACCAGATCGACATGACTTTGCTTCCCGTTATTTTCAGAGTTGAAGGAATTTGATGCTTCAAGATTTCTATGTCCAACGAATAGGTTATGACATTCATGTATAGGTATTATACAATCTACACAGCTCTGTAGAAGAGGAAACTACTCACCGCAGGAACGTTGGATAAACTGAAATGAGACTACATAAAAAATAAGTAACTACATTCTTTCATTGCCTCAGAGAGCCTGCCTCCTCGTTCACATAACGTACACTGGGGCGTCGTCACCCAACAAATGAAGTCTATTTTTGCTGCGCTGTAGAAGAGGAGTAGGTCACCTAATCCACGGAGAAAAGCAACAAGATTTTACATTAGTAACAAATCAATTTTTATTGTGTCCTATCAAAATATATATCGCTTGGAGCGAGGAACATATTAAGTCTCTGATACATGAACATAAAACAGCCATTAACAGGGTTTCAGTGGAAACGAGATTAACATTGAGTGTCCCATGGAAGAGAGAATGGGGGCATTATACGAAAACAAACGACTAACATCCTTGAACATTCAACGCACCAACGGGGTACTGGCCGGGAGATTGGACTCATAGTCGTGAGGAGCAGTGTTCAAACCCCTACAGCTATCAGGCTTAAGATATTAGATTGTGCCTCAGTATTACCCTAGGTGTTAAGTTGTATATGAGTCCCCTGTATCACTTGACGTGTCGTTAAGCAGTTCCCCAGTATTGCATTAACTGATAAAGTTTCACACTATTCCCCCACCCGGATAGCCAAGAGCGTTAACGGATTGCTTTCAGGATTCGCGGAGGTGTACATGGCCCTGGTTCGAATCCGCTCGGTGGATAACCGACGAGGGTCGGTGTGCCTGCCAGCCTGGATGTGGTTTTTAGGCGGTTTCCCACATCCAACTACGTAAATAGCGAGCTAGATTCCACGCCCCTCCTCAGATACATGTTGCGCAAACGTCTAGAAAACTATTTCACACTTGAGCATGTGCCTTACTACAGACACAGACAGATGGGGTACACCAATTCCATGACGGAAAGGAGTAGGGTGGGGTGGGGTGGGGGGGGGAGGGAGAAATGGCGTCAGGAACGGCACTTCGTGACACGCTGTCACCAACATTATTCCACACCATATAACAGTACTGATCTCGTTGCCAAACGGGACAAGACGATGAAGAAGACGTTAAATGGCAACGTGATAGTGTGGTTCCTGCATTACTGTACGTGACCAAGTTTTCAATGATGCTCCAGTATTAGGAGGGCATGCTCAAAAGTAATGTCACCGAATGTTTTATATGAAAACTCTTAAGGCTTTTCAAATAATACAAACGTTATTAACATTCTAAATCTTTATTTTTCATGTCTACATATTTCTCAACATAGTTAATCTGGCGTCTAACATATTTCTCTAAACGAGAGACCAGTTCCTTGATACCGTCACTGTAGAATGTTTGACTTTCTTGACGAAGCCACAGCGTCACCTCTCCTTGCACCACTTCATCAGAATCAAGCTGAAGTGATCGAAGGAGATCTTTAAGTTTTGGAAACAGAAGAAAATTGAATGAGGTCAAGTCGGGACTGCATGGGGGGTGATAGATAACAGTGAACCCAGAGGGTTCTCCATGTGTGGAAGAACTCTTCGAATTTTAATCTCGATTATAGCACGCTGTTTCTCGCGCACCGACATAATTACGTTACACACCGCCATGTTACACGCTACAATTCGGAGCTCTCTAGTGGTAGGGGGCTACAACTTGTAAGTAGGCTGTTTACGTTTTTATGTTGGTAACGCCACGTAGCGCTCTGTATGAAAATCACTGACAGCTTGTGTGCAGTCTGTGGCTGGTTGGACTCATTGTTCGAATATTCGCTTGTGTACTGTTTGGAAGTTGGATGTGAACAGCGTGTAGCGTTGGGCAGTTGGAGGTGGGCTGCCAGCAGTGGTGGATGTGGAGAGAGAAATCGCAGATTTTGAGAGGTCACTATAAGCGGATGATCTGGACGTGTGTCCGCCAGAAAAAGAAACATTTGCAAAGATGGATGTCATGAATTTATATATTACTGGCCATTAAAATTACTACACCAAGAATAAATGCAAATGATAAACGGGTATTCATTGGAAAAATATATTATACTATAACTGACATGTGATAACATTTTCACACAATTTGGGTGGATAGATCCTGAGAAATCAGCACCCAGAACAACCACCTCTGGCCGTAATAATGGCCTTGATACGCCTGGGCATTAACAGAGCTTGGATGGCGTGTACAGGTACAGCTGCCCATGCAGCTTCAACACGATACCACAGTTCATCAACAGTAGTGACTGGCGTATTGTGACGAGCCAGTTGCTCGGCAACCATTACCCGACGTTTTCAATTGGTGAGAGATCTGGAGAATGTGCTGACCAGGGCAGCAGTCGAATATTTTCCAGCAGTCGAACATTTTCTGTATCCAGAAAGGTCCGAACAGGACCTGCAACATGCGGTCGTGCATTATCCTGCTGAAATGTAGTGTTTCGCAGGGATCGAATGAAGGGTAGAGCCACAGGTCGTAACATATCTGAACTGTAACGTCCACTGTTCAAAGTGCCGTCAGTGCGAACAAGAGGTGACCGAGACGTGTAACCAATGGGGCCCCATACCATCACGCCGGGTGATACGCCAATATGACGGTGACGAATACACGCTTCCAATGTGCGTTCACCGCGATGTCGCCAAACACGGATGCGACCATCATGATGCTGTAAACAGAACCTGGATCCATCCGATAAGATGACGTTTTGCCATTCGTGCACCTAGGTTCGTCGTTAAGTACACCATCGCAGGCGCTCCTGTCTGTGATGCACCGTCAAGGGTAACCGCAGCCGTGGTCTCCGAGCTGATAGTCCATGCTGCTGCAAACGTCGTCGAACTGTTCGTGCAGATGTTTGTTGTCCTGCAAATGTCCCCATCTGTTGACTCAGGGATCGAGACGTCACTGCGCGATCCGTTACAGCCATGCAGATAAGATGCCTGTCGACTGCTAGTGATACGAGTCCGTTGGGATCCAGCACGGCGTTCCGTATTACCCCCCTAAACCCACCGATTCCATATTCTGCTAACAGTCATTGGATCTCGATCAACGCGAGCAGCAATGTCGCGATACGATAAACCGCAATCACGATAGGCTACAATCCGACCTTTATCAAAGTCGGAAACGTTATGGTAAGCATTTCTTCTCCTTACACAAGGCATCACAACAACTTTTTACCAGGCAACGGCGGTCAACTGCTGTTTGTATATGAGAAATCGGTTGGAAACTTTCCTCATGTCAGCACGTTGTAGGCGTCGTCACCGGCGCCAACTTTGTATGAATGCTCTGAAAAGCTAATCATTTGGATATCACAGCATCTTCTTCCTGTCGGCTAAATTTCGCCTCTGTAGCACGTCATCTTCATGGTGTAGCAATTTTAATCGCCACTTTTGAACACTATTAAGGTAAATAAATAGTTTGTTCTCTATCAAAATCTTTCATTTGCTAACTATGCCTATCAGTAGTTAGTGCCTTTAAAATCTTCTATTTAGCTGGAAGTATTGGCGCTTGCTGTATTGCAGTAGTTCGAGTAACGAAGATTTTTGTGAGGTAAGTGATTCATGAAAGATATAGGTTATTGTTAGTCAGGGCTATTTTTTTGTGGGGATTATTGAAAGTCTGCGTTGCGCTAAAGATATTGTGTGTCTCTTTAGTGATGATCAGAATAAGTAAAGAGAAAACTGTTTGAGTACGTTGAGTTTTACTCAGCTGTGTCTGTATCAAACAACGTAAGAAGTTTACCAGCACAGTCATTCTTAATTTTTGTGACGGGACGTTTCACATTTCATAATTTTTCAAAGGGGACGTTTCAAAGTAATATTGAGAACAAAATAAAATATTCTAAGGCATTACTTTTCAGCTTTCCCTCGTACTTTAGAGTCCGCCTATAGTATTTTAGGTGAGTGGGTGTTATATGATTCCTCTGCGTCGCTTAAAATCAGCGATGCACAACCTCCCACCAATCGGCCGCATGCAGCCGGCCATTTATTGCGGATCGTTCATCAACTTTCTTTCTTGTAATTTCTTTTATTTTTCATTCTTTCATTGTCTTTGGAGAAGGACTGAGTGAGCCGTTGTTGAAACTAATTCTATTAAGTCCAGACTAATTGGCATTGGGGCAGTGGGATCGCAATTCGGAAAAATAGCTTGCCTCAGTGTACGTTATGATTCAATTTGCACCCTTTACATTAGCCACAGTGAGGGGTTTGGCGGCCTCCCGGTACTAGCAAGTCTGTACACTCCTGCTTTAGATGATAAGGTTTTACATAATTCCCCTACATAACTTAAGGCGATAGAAATTTACATGGCTCCCTTATGGAACTTCAGGTATGTGCTAAAATAGTTCAAAAAATGGCTCAAATGGCTCTAGGCACTATGGGACTTAACATCTGAGGTCATCAGTCCCCTACACTTAGAACTACTTAAACCTAACTAACCTAAGGACATTACACACATACATGCCCGCGGCAGGATGCGAACATGCGACCGTAGCGGTCGCGCGGTTCCAGACTGAAGCACCTAGAACCCCTCGGCCACAGCGGCCGGCCGACAACCTTCCTCCCCAATTCCTGGATTCATGTAGTGTAGCTATATGACGTGATTATGACACTGCTTTGGTAACTATAGAAAGGACGCTGAATGCTCGCCACTACATGGTAAGAATTAGGTCTAAACCCAGCTGTCATACCCTTCACGAACAGGATACTAAACGGCATATTCCAGCAGGATAATGCAAGATTCACACTGCAATTCACACCACTGAAAACTTGAGGAACGTATGGATCCTTGACTCGCTTGTCCAGCCGCTGGTTTGCCACCAAAGAGGATGTCTGAAATTCAAAGGAAAGGCGTATACTTTTATACCAACCTCCAGCTAGCAATCTTAACGATCTGACACAGTACGTGTTTCATGCATGGCAAGAAATTACTCATGTTGTCATTCGGAGGTTGTTTGCTTCTGCGTTGAAACCAATGCATGTTTAATCATGTAGTTCCCATTTTGTGACGAACGTTGTGGTATCGTCCAGAGATCACGGTGCCACACCAAAGTCGACAACGCACATCGATACCACAAACGTTAGTGAGGCTTCGCTGCAGTCTGCAGCGACGAATGGGAAACGCTATTGAAGACCACGCCTCTTTCCTAGCACCGCTGCGCCTTCAAAAAGATGTCAGTATAGAGCCAGGCATAGAAGTGCTCTGCCACAGTTCGTGACCTCAGCTGATGCAGTCAACATCACTAAGACTAAAGAGTTATTCTCGTCTCAGACAGAAATGTACTTTTATAAATGTTGAGCATCGTGCTTCAATAGATGAGCTGTAATTGTATGCATCAAGTGATGCTTTGATAGCCTATGACAGTTGTAAATTGTCAAGCTTGCCTGTGGCAAAGGACTGGATCAAGTTAGGTAAATCTTCTTATCATTCATCTAATAAACTGAACAAATATTTCATGTGTTGTATTCCAGATCAGGCACCTCCAGAGCAATCAAAGAACCCACAGTTGTCGCTGAACGATTGTAGTTTCTTATAAATGAAATATATTCACAGTTGCGAATATGGACAACGATCAGATGTGTAATGGAATGACGACAGTGAAAATTCGTGCCGGACTGCATGCATGCCAGAATGGAACATCGCATCATACTCCCGAACAATACAGGCACTTTAAATGGTTCAAATGGCTCTAAGCACAATGGGACTTCATATCTGAGGTCATCAGTCCCCTACACTTAGAACTACTTAAACCTAACTAACCTAAGGACAGCACACACATCCATGCTCGAAGCAGGATTCGAATCTGCGACCATAGCAACAGTGCGGTTCCAGACTGAAGCGCCTAGAACCGCTCGGCCATAACGTCCGGCCAACACAGGCACTGCATAATCGTATTGTAGTTTCGTTTGGTAATAACAAATGTAACCACAAACTTTCATAAATATCGTACTGGTCCTGCACGATTTAATACTTTCCATTTCCGTCACTGCATTTGAACCAGTTCTTTAAAGAATTGCCCACACGTTAACTGCTTCCGGTCATGTCGCTACTGAGTGCCACGCGTGCCTCTGGAGAAGAGGCACGAAGCGGATAACGGCGACAGCACGAGGGCAGGTCGTAGAGAGCCTGTGGAGTGCTTGCTACGCACTCGATTGGTGGCTGCGTGCGACTGCGCGTGCCGGCGAAGGCAATAGCGGCCGCCGTTGGGGCAGACACAATAAAGAGGCCGTCTTTGCTCACTTCCGGCCACGAACAATGCCTCCCTGTCTCACGTGGGGGAGGTCTCAGTCCACAATGCTCTCGTCGGCCGGCGCTCACTCCATCGTAATGGGCCCGTCGCTTCTCGGCCCTCGGCCAATTAATTGACGACTTGTGTGGGATCCCTATTAGGTGCGTCTTCTGCTGCTTTTATACCACTTACTTTTCCGGAAGTAGCTGAATTAGACAGGACATTAGTTGCGATAGCAGTATTGTACTGAGCCCCTCAGATGCCTTACTTCACGCCATTGTGGTTTATTTCACCGCGTCTTGCAAGGAGGGCTTTGCTGACGGAATGAGGTAGGGGACACCATACACGGGCCCAACTTGATGACCCGTACTGCCACGTTTCAGAGAGCACCAACTTAACTAATTTAACTTCTCTCAAAGTGCGACAGATGGCGATAAGCCACACGTGCTCGTCCTCTGGGCATGTTGTTTTGCGATCTCCGCCCGAAAAGTTCCAGTAACGTCGAATGGTTCAAATGGCTCTGAGCACTATGGGACTTAACATCTAAGGTCATCAGTTTCCTAGACTTAGAACTACTTAAACCTAACTAACCTAAGGATGTCACACATCCATGCCCGAGGCAGGATTCGAACCTGCGACCGTAGCAGCCTCGCGGTTCCGGACTGAAGCGCCTAGAACCAGTAACTTCACACATACAATGGCCTTCAAGTACTAACCCGACTATTCATCTACAGAAATGGCTATTTCCTATACTGGAGAAACAGAAAATAAGATCACATAATGGTGATATTTTCATCAACATATATATGGAAATACTGGAGAAACAGCTTGGGAGCAATCGATCATGGTGCTCATGGCGAACACTTTTCGCTTCCGTCAGTGTACCATCACTCATCTCTAGCGTTAACAGAGATCAGACTCTTTTGCAATTGTATTATTTTTGGGAGAAGGACAAGACCATGAGTTGTAAAAGAAACTGTCACAGCGTTGACCTATAATGATTTATGAAACTGACGAAAATCCAGTCGAGGGTAGCTGAAACGGACTGAACCGCTCACCTGCCGCATCTGAGCTCCATGGCTTACGTAAGTTCTAGGTCAAGCTCGACATCAATGTCACTGGGGCACATATTAAGGGAGTATAAATTACTGTTATGTTTCCTTAATGCTTAATGCTATATTGTTACAAATATCGATCATAAATATGGGACGCTACGACCTCATTAAAAAGGCAAGACTGAAGTTTTTTCACGAATATTAATTCCTAATAGACGTGTGCTTCGTGTGTAATACGGCCGACATCCAGTTGGTAGTTCAATTGTACATTTACTTATACACTATCTGATCAAAATTATTTGGACAGCTAACAGTGGTTCAAATGGTTCTGAGCACCATGAGACTTAACATCTGAGGTCATCATTCCCCTAGAACTTAAAACTACTTAAACCTAACTAACCTAAGGACATCACACACATCCATTCCCGAGGCAGGATTCGAACCTGCGGCCGTAGCAGCCGCTTGGTTCCGGACTGAAGCGCCTAGAACCGCTCTGTCACAGCGGCCGGCTACGGTGACGTGACGTAGGAGACACACGGGAGGTGACAGTTCCATTCACTGTAGAGAGTCCTAGACACAACATTCTCATCCGTCTACAAGCAAGTCAAGCGCGAGTTTTGGACGAGGCCTCTATAAGAAGACCGTGCACCTAGTGCACACAGAAGAAAACATGGATACGCGAAAAAAATGAATATAAATGTAAAAAAATGTGCAAAAAACCACAACCATGTATCTGTAAATAGTTACACAATTTAAATGAGCTGCCAAGAATCACTACACATCAGCTACAAAAATATGTATAGTTCAATAATTTTATTCATGTAATAAATCATTGAAGATGCGTAACATGAATAGGCGAAACATGTTTGGTAGATAGAAATAAAACATTCAGATGCCAAAGACGCACTTTTTTTCTTATCTGTACGATAAAGCATAATTAAATAAATCTATCCCTGTAGCACTTAAGTGCCTACCATATTAGTAGCGCCCGCACACACCTCCAAAGCGTATTCTTGGCAAGACTCTTCTTCTGAGATGATTAAAGATAATGGTTTATTAAGGAAGTTATTCATTAATTCAAAATTAGAGGCGCAAACCAATCTCAAGGAAGCTAACGCGCGTGATAATATTACTGCAGGGTCTTCTTTCCTTCGCCCTGTCATTGACCCAGGATCCATCATCTTTTCTCCCAACGTGCTTTGATAATCCGTCGGAAGCGTGCTATATAGTTCGAGCACTTTCGGCTTCCCTCATTTATTGCCAGCCAGCTAGTGTTTTGAATTATGTAATTACTGGGAGCCAGAATTTCTCATTGCGTGACTCGTTCGCATGGTACTTACTTTTATGATCACCGTGGGAACACTCACCTTGTTACGCACCGCTGAGTTTTTTTTTTTTTTCGTATCACGTTATCCAGCAAGCAACACACACACACACACACACACACACACACACACACACACACACAATCACACAAACTGTGTCACACAGATACTCTAATCTCCAGTACGGATTTGGGGATATGGTATACGCTTTATTTGCAAGCGGATACTTCAGATTGTCTTTTCATTCAATGTGTAAATTAATTACGTTTTCTTCTTTTGCCACTTCAGGGGTGCGAAAACTTCTCAGTATTACCTTTAACATCACTTAAGTGAAACCAGGGTAGAGGGGGGTGGTTGGGGGGGGGGATGTCAGGGAGGAGGAGTGGGGAAGAAGCGGAGGGTGCCACCCACTACGAGTACTCAACTACCGAAGTAAGATACGCGACAACAGTGGTAGTCTGTCGAGGTAGGCAAAAGAGCTCTTGTGCAATTTGGAAGGTAAGCAAGAAGCACAGGTCAAAGTGAACTTGTGAAGGCGGGTAGTGAGTCGAGCCTGGAGAACTCACTTGGTTGGAACAATGACCGAGGAAAACAAGGTTCCGGGTTCGAGTCGTGGTCTGGCAGACAGTGTTAAGCTGCCACGAAGTTTTAAAACAGCTCGGACTCCGCTGCAGAGTAAAAGATTCATTCTGGAAATTTAAGCAGCTGAAAATATCACAGAAACATCTGAAAGTAAAAAACAAACCAGGATCTTCAGTGCATCACCTTATTTCGACAATGTTGCGTTTGTTTCCGTTAAAATGTGTGTGTGTGTGTGAATTTCCAAGGGACCAACCTGCTCATGTCACCGATCCCTAGACTTACACACTACTGAAACTAACTTATACTTAGAACAACACACACACCCATGCCCGAGGGAGGACTCGAACCTCCGGCGGGAGGGTCTGCGGTTGTTGCCGTTAACTAAATACAGTATGCGAGATGTGTTCTGTTATATGACTCTGTCGTTTTATTTTCTCACCGCATTGTATTATTATTATTATTTCTCTCCCCTCTCAGACGCCACGTCTGGTCAAAAATGGAAAGTGACGCGGACCTTGATCAAGCGTGACTTCCTTTTAACTGTACGGTATATGTTACATTGCATTTAGGAACTTTCGGGTAATTGAACATGTATCAATAATTACAGATTTCTGTAGTTGTATATATAAGTTTGGATGTAGCTGTATTGCGTTGATGTTCTGGTGGATATTGTGTGGTATGACTCCTGTAGTTGATAGTATAATTGGTATAATGTCAACTTTATCCTGATGCCACTTGTCCTTCATTTCCTCAGCCAGTTGGACGTATTTTTCAATTTTTTTCTCCTGTTTTCTTCTGTATATTTGTTGTATTGAGTATGGATATTTCGATTAGTTGTGTTAATTTCTTCTTTCTATTGGTGAGTATGATGTCAGGTTTGTTATGTGGTGTTGGTTTATCTGTTATAATGGTTCTGTTCCAGTATAATTTGTATTCATCATTCTCCGGTACATTTTGTGGTGCATACTTGTATGTGGGAACGTGTTGTTTTATTAGTTTATGTTGTATGGCAAGTTGTTGATGTATTATTTTTGCTACATTGTCATGTCTTCTGGGGTATTCTGTATTTGCTAGTATTGTACATCCGCTTGTGATGTGATCCACTGTTTCTATTTGTTGTTTGCAAAGTCTGCATTTTTCTGTTGTGGTATTGGGATCTTTAATAATATGCTTGCTGTAATTTCTGGTGTTTATTGTTTGATCCTGTATTGCAATCATGAATCCTTCCGTCTCACTGTATATATTGCCTTTTCTTAGCCATGTGTTGGATGCGTCTTGATCGATGTGTGGCTGTGTTAGATGATACGGGTGCTTGCCATGTAGTGTTTTCTTTTTCCAATTTACTTTCTTCATATCTGTTGAAGTTATGTGATCTAAAGGGTTGTAGAAGTGGTTATGAAATTGCAGTGGTGTAGCCGATGTATTTATATGAGTGATTGCTTTGTGTATTTTGCTAGTTTCTGCTCGTTCTAGAAAGAATTTTCTTAAATTGTCTACCTGTCCATAATGTAGGTTTTTTATGTCGATAAATCCCCTTCCTCCTTCCTTCCTGCTTAATGTGAATCTTTCTGTTGCTGAATGTATGTGATGTATTCTATATTTGTGGCATTGTGATCGTGTAAGTGTATTGAGTGCTTCTAGGTCTGTGTTACTCCATTTCACTACTCCAAATGAGTAGGTCAATATTGGTATAGCGTAAGTATTTATAGCTTTTGTCTTATTTCTTGCTGTCAGTTCTGTTTTCAGTATTTTTGTTAGTCTTTGTCTATATTTTTCTTTTAGTCCTTCTTTAATATTTGTATTATCTATTCCTATTTTTTGTCTGTATCCTAGATATTTATAGGCATCTGTTTTTTCCATCGCTTCTATGCAGTCGCTGTGGTTATCCAATATGTAATCTTCTTGTTTAGTGTGTTTTCCCTTGACTTTTTCTTACATTTGTCTGTTCCAAAAGCCATATTTATATCATTGCTGAATACTTCTGTTATCTTTAGTAATTGGTTGAGTTGTTGATTTGTTGCAGCGAGTAGGTTTAGATCATCCATGTATAGCAAATGTGTGATTTTGTATGGGTATGTTCCAGTAATATTGTATCCATAATTTGTATTATTTAGCATGTTGGATAGTGGGTTCAGAGCAAGGCAGAACCAGAAAGGACTTAATGAGTCTCCTTGGTATATTCCACGCTTAATCTGTATTGGCTGTGATGTGATATTTGAATTTGTTTGGATATTAAGTGTGGTTTTCCAATTTTTCATTACTATGTTTAGGAACTGTATCAATTTAGGATCTACTTTGTATATTTCCAATATTTGTAGTAACCATGAGTGGGGTACACCATCAAAAGCTTTTTGGTAATCAATGTATGCGTAGTGTAGAGACCTTGTTAGCATCTATTATCAGTTGCTCCTTACATCCTCGTGCTCCTTTGCAACAGCCTTTTTGTTCTTCATTTATAATTTTGTTCTGTGTTGTATGGGTCATTAATTTCTGTGTAATGACTGAAGTTAATATTTTGTATATTGTTGGTAGGCATGTTATGGGGCCATATTTAGCTGGGTTTGCTGTGTCTGCTTGATCTTTAGGTTTCAGGTAAGTTATTCCATGTGTCTAAGCAGATTCAGAAGGATGTAGGTCGCAGTAAGTACTGGGAGATGAAGAAGCTTGCACAGGATAGAGTAGCATGGAGAGCTGCATCAAACCAGTCTCAGGACTGAAGACAACAACAACAACAACAACAATATTCCATGTGTAAGTGTATCAGGGAATGTGTATGGGTCTGCAATGTAACTGTTAAATAATTTTGTTAGATGTGAATGTGTTAACTAAATTATTTAACAGTTACATTGCAGACCCATACACATTCCCTGATACACTTACACATGGAATCACTTATCTGAAACCTAAAGATCAAGCAGACACAGCAAACCGACCTAAATATCGCCCCGTAACATAACTACCAACAATATACAAATTATTATTAATTATTATTATTATTATTATTATTATTATTCTATGGAAATTTGCTTTAAGTTACAATGAGACACTCCATGCACTTCTTCTTTTAACCTAAACTAATCAACAGCTGAATTATAGACACGCCCCTAACAGTGTGTCTTCCTATGTAGATAACTGTGCTGTTTTTGAAAAGCCTGAGACTGCGACTAATACTATCCGCTGGAGTCATTAATGTGCAAGATGAACAGCAATGCTCTTGTTACGTTGCTCTAGGGCACACGTAACATCACACCAGTGACTGTAGACGACTCTCAGTCCAGGATAAACTGCTGTTCCGGTCTCTCAGGAAATTCTCCTTCAAGTCGTAAACCTTGTTAGATATCAGATAGGGTAGGCTCTTAGGTAGTAGTCTGATAGAAATTTGTCCAGCGGGAGAGGTACACATACTCACCGTGATTCTCGTGACAGAGAAGTACACGAAGTAGAATCGCGTATGGAGTGAACATTCGCGAGGTTAGATGGAACTTGCACTTACAAGGAGAAGGCCTCGACACAGCCAGCCGATTCGGCTCGACCACTGACGGGAAAAAATCACAACACCGCAAGAAGAAGCCGCGCCGGTAGCCGCGCGATCAAAAAATGGTTGAAATGGCTCTGAGCACTATGCGACTTAACTTCTGAGGTCATCAGTCGCCTAGAACTTATAACTAATTAAACCTAACTAACCTAAGGACATCACACACATCCATGCCCGAGGCAGGATTTGAACCTGCGACCGTAGCGGTCACGCGGTTCCAAACTGAAGCGCCTAGAACCGCACGGCCACACTGGCCGGCGCCGCGCGATCTTAAGCGCGTTGTCAAGGTTCGCGCGGCTGCTCCAGTCGGAGGTACGAGTTCTCCCTCGGGCATGGGTGTGTGTGTTGTCCTTAGCATAAATTAGTTTAAGTTAGATTAAGTAGTCTGTAAGCCTAGGGGCCGATGACCTCAGGAGTTTGGTCCCATAGGAATTACCTCATATTTCCAAATTTACCAAGAAGAAGTTGTGCGAGATAAACAAAAAGTTGGTAGACGTGCTTCTACATTTGAAAGGTGATTTACAGTCAAATTTCGCGCCAGTCGCATAATAGTGGCGCTAGTAATGCCGCTATGGAGATGGAAAGTCAGGTTTGCTTTAAATACGCGCTGTAACGGACGTGAGCGTTTCTTACCTTGCAAAACATGTTCAATTGTGTGTGAAATCTTATGGGACTTAACTGCTAAGGTCATCAGTCCCTAAGCTTACACACTACTTAACTTAAGTTATCCTAAGGACAAACACACACACACCCATGCCCGCGGGAGGACTCGAGCCTCCGCCGGGATCAGCCGCACAGTCCACGACCGCAGCGCCTCAAACCGCTCGGATAATCCCGCGCGGCGTTTCTTACCTTTGAGATTGGACCTACTGAGGTGATGTTAGTCAAGAATGCCTTTGAGGCAACAATGACGCCATTATCAGTACGTCGCTGAGTTTGAACTTCGTCGTGTAATATGGCTACGAGAAGCTGGATGTTGTTTCTGCGATACTGCAGAAGGACTTAGCAGCAATGTAGCCAGAGTACATGATTGCTGGCAGCGGTGCTCACGAGGATGTACGGTTGCAAGAAGATCGGGAACCGGACGGCCACGTGCAACTATCGCAAGAGAAGAGCGTCGTAATAGGTGTTTGGCTCTGGTGCATCGGACAGAATCTGCAGCAGCAATTTGAGCAGCAGTGACTCAGCGACCTGTTAACAAGTCGGTTGTTTCAAGGACTGCTCCGAGCCACACGACCTGAGGCGTGTATTCCACTGGCCCTAAACAACCGCCACTTGCGACTTCAGTGGTGTCAAGCGAGAGCTCATTGGAGGGTAGGTTGGAGGTCTGTTGTGTTTTCCGATGAAAGATGGCCGGGAGTTGGTTAAGAGGAGGCCAGTTGAGGGCCTGCAACCAACCTGTCTGCGTGCTAGACATACCGGACCTCCGCCTGGAGCTATGGTGTGGGATGTCAAAAATGGCTCTGAGCACTATGGGACTTAACATCTATGGTCATCAGTCCCCTAGAACTTAGAACTACGTAAACCTAAGGACATCACACAACGCCCAGTCATCACGAGGCAGAGAAAATCCCTGACCCCGCCGGGAATCGAACCCGGGAACCCGGGTGCGGGAAGCGAGAACGCTACCGCACGACCACGAGCTGCGGACTGTGGGATGTCATTTCATATGATAGCAGAAGCACTCTCGTGGTTATCCCATGTACCCTGACTGCAAATCTGTACGTCAGTCTGGTGATTCGACCTTTTGTGCTTGTGATAATTGATTATTCCTTTCTACTGTCGTGTTATCTTGAAGCTGTGAGAACGGAGGACAGGCGTTCCAAAGCGCGGAATCAGATACGAAACTAGGAGATATATTGTTACATGAAGTAAACCGTAAGGGGAGAGCATTGCGAAAATGCAGACGCCCCAGACGCAGTCCCAGGGCGTTAGTTACTCTTCAAGGAATTAATATGTAACTTCATATGTCGTGTAGACGCTGTGGTAGGTTGCCACCGTAGAACTTTGTAACCAGAAGGCACGTAGCAGCGTGTAAAGCCAACTTGACACCAGCCCTGAGGACAGCAACCTCAGTAGGCTCACAAGGGTTAGAAAGAGATCGAAAACGCCAAAAACTGTTGACCTAGTAGCCCCTACTCCGGGGAGCCCGATGGGCGGGACTAAATGACGTATAACAATAATGTTGCAAGCCTTAATTGGCAGAGCAGTTACGTTTAGCTTACAGCTGAACAATGTTGATACCAAATACGGACTTAGTGCACCTGCATTAACATCCTCGCCTTAGGAGCAGTAGAGGGGACCTAACTAAATCGTGATTGGCAGGCACCTGCAAGAGACCTACGGGATTGGCTGGGTGGCTTTAAGTGGGAAATACAGTGCCCCCACGCGACTCTTTAAAACCCCTAAATTCCGCATTCTGGCAGAGTTCTCAGTCAGACGATCTGGGCGCCGACTCCGCGTCCGTCGACTCCAGCCTCAGTCCAGCTCCGCGTAAGTATGCTCTCTCTCTTGGAGTGCCTCAGTGAACAGTGTCACATTCAGTATGTTTTGTTTTGCAACTAAGTTGTTGCCTTAAGATGCTGCTAGTGTTTGCTGCTGTGGTTAGCATCCACTCCTGGGACTTCTGCACTGGCTTCAGTTGTAACAGTGTTATTCATGCTTTTACTAACCCCAGAACTAGCCTCTAGTGTATTAGTTAGTCCTGTCTGGAATAAACAACTATTCCAAAACCCTGTTTGTCCAAGAGTCTCTACAGCGAGTTCCCTATGGAGTCTCATCACCTGCATTTCTAGTAAACGCCTGGACCAGTGTTGGCTCAGATAGAAGAAAACAATCAAATGCCTTCACTGTAAATTGTCCTGCCTTCTGGTCTGTACCGCTCGGGAGCGCAGACTGACCAGTAACCCCTTTTTTCCCTCTCCCACCTACGTCAGGACACGACATGCTGCCATTCATGAACAGCATTCCAGGGAGTGTTTTCCAACACTATAACGCTAGCCCACATACCACTGTTGTAACCCAACACGCTCGACAGAGTGTCGACATGTTGCCTTGGGCTGCTCGATCACCAGATCTGTCTCCAATCCCGCACATCTAGGATTTTATCGAACGAAAACTCCAATATCATCCACAAACAGCATTAACTGGTACTGATAGACCAAGTGCAACAACCCACAAACTGACATCCAGCGCCCGTACAAGACAATGGATTCACGTTTGCGTGTTTGCATTCAACAGTCTGGCTGCTTCATGGGTAATTAACGTACCACCATTTCACATTTACAATGGCTTATCTCGTGCTTACATTAACCTGTGATCTTCCAATGTTAATCACTTAATGTGCTACCTAGACAAATGTATTCCCGAAATTTCATTACTCTAGTTATTTTTTGATGTTGCGAATTTTTCCGTCAGTGTATTTTGACGCAAAAATCCCCTCCCCCTACCCTATCCCCCGATTTTGAGGATAACACACCTAAATTTCATGACGCGCAATCGACTCAGACTTGACGGGGTCGACAGATAATAGAAAATTGAGCAGTTTTCATCAAGATTCAGGAGAACTACAAACGCGCGTTTTGCTAAAAATCGGGGAAAGAAATCGTTACGAATGTCACTTATGTATCCATAAGATATATGTTGGTCAACAAAACCGTCGTTGGTGCAGAGACCGACGCATTTGGCTGCAGTGAGGAGAACCCGTCTTCGGTTCTGAAACGCATTCTGCAGTTTTTTATTTGTATTTATCTCCACGTCGAATCTGATAGGAATGAGAAGGTTACTAACGTACTTAAAACAATGAGTAATAACAACAAGGTAGGAAAATAAATTTCTCAATCGAATTTGATTAGTAAAGAGGTAAAATTTTAAACTTCGTTGTATGAAAACAGTTCCGAATAAGCCTGCTGTGGATTCGACACGAGAAACAATAGACAGCCGACGGCGTGACGTTTGTTTGCAGCCAGATGCGGGACAGAATTTTATTTCAAGGTTTCAAAATTGCACTGTGCTTCTGGAAACCCAGCGGGAATTGTCCAACCGCCCGTATGCAATAATGATTCACAACATAATTCATGACCAGCTGTCATCACAGAATTTTCATGCAATGTTATCGTATGAATGCCACACAGTATAAACAAATATTTTAAATATAATGTTTTCCGCCGAATCTTCAGAAGGAACGATGTAGTTGCGCTAAGATTGTATTCATTAAATGTTGCCGGCCGCCGTGGGAGAGCTGTTCTAGGCGCTTCAGTCCGGAACCGCGCTGCTGCTACGGTCGCAGGTTCGAATCCTGCCTCTGGCATGGGTGTGTGTGATGTCCTTAGGTTAGTTAGGTTTAAGTAGTTCTAAGTTCTAGGGGACTGATGACTTCAGATGTTAAGTCCCATAGTGTTTAGAGCCATTTGAGGGGGGGGGGGGGGGGTTTATGGGCGCTCAACATCGAGGTCATCAGCGCTAGAGCCATTTGAATCACCTTTAAATGTTGTTGATGCCGGAAGTATATTTGCTTCAGATGTTTATGGGACAAGCACCATCCATGTATTTATTTGAAGGAAAGTGAGGACGTGTAACGGAATGAGTGAAAGAGCTGTTTTAATGCAACCAGGATTAAAATTTTACTTCCTTATAAAGCTATGTCGTTCGAGAAAATTGTTTGCCTACCTTGTTATTATTCCTTATTGCTTTACTTACTTTATTAACCCTCCTAGTCCTCCCAAATTCGACACGAAGAAAACAGAAAAAAATGGGTATCTAACAAGAAAAAAATAAAAATGGAAAAGAAAATGGGTATCGATCACTGGTTATCGGCTCCCAAGTTAGATGGATTCGTCGCTGTGTCACTGGCGCTTTCGTTGACCGATACGATAGTGCAGAGCCTGTGCTGTTCAGAAGGAAAATTGTATCATACTTCTGAACAACAGAGTCAGTGCAATATAGTATTTATACGCCAACAACGTGCATACGAATTTCAGTTAAAATTTTTACCAAGGAAAATTTCAAACAGTCGTATGTTTTGAGAAGTTATTTTATTTAGACAACCAGTTTCGGCCCCTCAGTAATGTCATCTTCAGGCCCTTATGCACTCCATATACCGATATTTGCATACCGGAGCCATTAGTATCCGGATTCCTTGAATTCGTTTTTGGAATCTTTACTTCGAAAACTTTTCAATTCAATATTCGATCGGCCTCTGTCCCGAATGCACAGTGGATCAACAGAGATTCAATTAAAAGGTCTTTCATACAGGAATCAACATAATGAATAATTTTTTTCTTAATGCGGGGCCACAGTCATGATCTATTTCTTTAAAGTCAGTCCCACCATTAGACTGTTGTTTATTTACAGTGTTACTTTTACACTCACACGATCATGATTTCGGCTTCAAAGTGCCATTATCAACTGTTTTAAGTGTTATAAATTGCCTAAGATGGCATACTGTCGTATTAAAATATAATATGTTCGTTAAAATGGCTTTAAGCACTATGGGGCTTAACATCTGAGGTCATCAGTCCCCTAGACTTAGAACTACTTAAACCTAACTAACCTAAAGACATCACACACATCCATGCTGAGGCAGGATTCGAACCTGCGACCGTAGCAGCCGCGTGGTTCCGGACTGAAGCGCCTAGAACTGATATAATGTGTCTAACAGTTTATCTTAATACGACAGTATGCTATCTTAGGCAATTTATAGCACTTAAGCACTTCATAATGGCACTTTGAAGCCGAAATCATGATTGGGCAAGTGTAAATGTAACACTGTAAATAAACAACAGTCTAATGGCGATACTGACTTTAAAGAAATGTCGAATGTACGAATGCAGGTCCTAGACACATGGCTGTCGACACATGGACGTTTGCTTCTGGCGATGGAGCGTGCTCGGATATCTTAACGATAAGGGGACTGTTCGCGATAATGGGAAAATCATGGTTCGAGTCCCGGTCCGTCACAATTTTTCGTTGACGTCATTCCATTATGCAGCCGTTTCCACATTCCCAACAGCGAATACATTTCATGTCTTTCGTTGTCAAGCGTTTACCTTGTGGTTACATAAGCCGCAATCGTAAAAGTTTCTTTCCTCGATTGCTAGGAAAATATGTGTTTGTGGAACCCATACCTGACGATGAAAAACCCACGATTTTCAATTATCTGTCGTTTTGTTAATTTTGAGCCGACGGCGCATCATGAAGTTTAGGTGGTTTACTCAAAACCGGAGGGAAGTGTGAGCGTGTAGAATCAATGTATGTTAGAGTCTTCCATTTTAGATTGTACTACACGGGATACAGTATCTGTAAATATGAGCCGAATTGGTTGGCTGTGTCTGAGGCCTTCCCCTAGTCAGGTAAATAATAACTACCTTGTGTTACAAGCGTTCCAGATTCTGAATATACGGGCAACAGAAAATCCATTTCACCATGTTTTCAGGAAAAAATCCTACAAGTAAACGGACAATAGCCATTGTGCACAAACTTTGTGCTGTATTAGAACTATGCGCCTTATCGTGACTGAAAGTTGAACGACTAGTTTTGTGGCTAATGCTCTTACCGATTGAGCTATTCGGACATGACTCACGTCACGTCGTCACAGCTTCGATTCTGCAGGTACCTCTCTCCTACTGACCAGACTTCACATCTCTACTGCCTCTTGTACTGGCCATAAATCCTAGAAGGAAGAGTGAGAGAACCATTCTGTAATTGTTGTTGTTGTTGTTGATGTGGTCTTCAGTCCTGAGACTGGTTTGATGCGGCTCTCCATGCTACTCTATCCTGTGCAAGATTCTTCATCTCCCATTACCTACTGCAGCCTACATCCTTCTGAATCTGCTTAGTGTATTCATATCTTGGTCCCCCTCTATGATTTTTACCCTCCATGCTGCCCTCCAATGCTAAATTTGTGATCCCTTGATGCCTCAGAACGTGTCCTACCACCCGATCCCTTCTTCTAGTCAAGTTGTGCCACAAATTCCTCTTCTCCCCAATACTATTCAGTACGTCCTCATTAGTTACGTGATCTACGCATCTAATCTTCACATTCTTCTATAGCACCACATTTCTAAAGTTTCTATTCTCTTCTTGTCTTAACTATTTATCGTCCATGTTTCACTTCCACACACGGCTAAACTCCATAAAAATACTTTCAAAAAAGACTTCCTGACACCTTAAACCTATACTCAATGTTAACAAATTTC
This sequence comes from Schistocerca serialis cubense, assembly GCF_023864345.2. Lineage (NCBI taxonomy): Eukaryota > Metazoa > Arthropoda > Insecta > Orthoptera > Acrididae > Schistocerca > Schistocerca serialis. Next base: position 371,918,234 of record NC_064643.1, on the reverse strand, counting down.
TCTTCTTCAGAAACGCTTCCCTTGCCACTGCCAGTCTACATTTTATATCCTCTCTACTTAGACCATCATCAGTTATTTTGCTCCCCAAATAACAGAACTCATCTGCTACTTTAAGTGTCTCATTTCCCAATGTAATTCCCTCAGCATCACCAGATTTAATTCTTCTACATTCCATTATCCTCGTTTTACTTTTGTTGACGTTCATCTTATATCCTCCTTTCAAGACACTGTCCATTCCGTTCAATTGCTTTTCCAGACCCTTTGCTGTCTCTGACATCGGCAAACCTCAAAGTTTTTATTTCTTCTCCGTGGATTTTAATTCCTGCTCCAAATTTTTCTTTTGTTTCTTTTGCTGCTTGCGCAATATACAGATTGAATAACATAGGGGATAGGCTACAACCCTATCTCACTCCCTTCCCAAACACTGCTTCCATTTCATGCCCCTCGACTCTTATAACTGCCGTCTGGGTTCTATACAAATTGTAACTGGGCTTTCGCTCCTTGTATTTGACCCCTGCCACCTTCAGAATTTGAAAGAGAATATTCCAGCCAACATTGTCAAAAGCTTTCTATAAGTCTGCAAATGCTAGAAACGTAGGTTTGGCTTTCCGTAACCTATCTTCTAAGACAGGTCAGGGTCAGTATTGCCTCGCGTGTTCCAACATTTCTACGGAATCCAAATTGATCTTCCCCGAGGTTGGCTTCTACTAGTTTTTGCATTCGTCTGTAAAGAATACGTGTTACTAATTTGCAGCTGTGACTTATTAAACTGATATTTCGGTAATTGGTTGGCGACTCCATGGAGTGCTGTGTGCACAACGAGCATATATGTTAAATTAAAAGGAAGGTCAGCGTTGGCCGTAATATTGATGATTTATTGATAGCAGAATCGATTTTCGACCACATAGTGATCATCTTCAGTGCTGTACAAATTAAACTCATACACTGGTATCAAGTTATCAATAACCAAAACTGAGAAGCGATCACTAACAGTTAGTGATAACTTGATACCAGTGTATGAGTTTAATTTGTACAGCACTGAAGATGATCACTATGTGGTCGAAAATCGATTCTGCTATCAATAAAACATCAATATTACGGCCAACGCTGACCTTCCTTTTAATTTCGGTAATTCCCACACCTGTCAACACCTGCTTTCTTTGGGACTGGAATTATTATATTCGCCTTGAAGTGTGAGGGCATTTCGCGTGTCTCATACATCTAGCTCACTCTGTAATTATGTTACTCTTAATAGTGCATCTTTGAATAACATAATCCATATTCCAAAATCATTCAGCCGCTCAGTACACCACTCTTCAACCAAGCAGAACCGCTACCCACACTACCCACCAATGTCGCAAAGATGTCGCAGTAGACTGTTCAAGAGCAGCCCTTCCACAGGAAGACTACATTTGGCGACCGTGGCATGATATTTCTTAATGTTCTGTGGCTCGAAGTCATATATCTCGTTTGTGCCGTCAGGTAAATACTTCCAAGTCCCGAATATCAACTTCAGTTTACTTAGTCTATATGTCTAGACTTTTTCAAACTTCAAATGAGAATCTCCCATTTTGTATACAAATGATATCATCGTACCACAGTAAGAGGAGAGAAACTGAACTTTCTTGGAAAATGCTGTGTGTTTCATAATGTACGTGGTTCTTTCGTTCGTGCGCGCCTGCCAGAGTAAGTTTCAACCACAAGGGAACAGTTTTCGCAGACGATAGGAGGGGCGCCACTGGAGCAAGAAGCCGCAAGCGTCACCTGCAGGCAGAGTGGGGATCGTTGGTAACGCACCGCAGGCCTGGATTAGCATAACCCGGTAGGGTGAGCCTCGGCCTGGGCCGGCTGTGGGAAAGAGCCGTCGCCGGCAGCTGCCGCTCCCAGCAGAGCAGACACGCCACGGGGCAGCGCCGGCGCCGCCGCACGCCGAGCGCTGCACTGCGCCACACTTCTGCAGCCTCGCCGTAAGACGCGCGGTTCGCACCTGCTGTCGAGTAAGGAGCCTTCTGCCAGCTTACAGCTGCCTCACACACCTGCTCTTCCTTCCACGCTGGCAACTTGGCGATGTGACCTCCTTATGGCACCCGTGTTGCCATTTCTGGTCTCCATTTAGAGTCGTTTATAAGTGGCAGACAGGCACTGTGAACCACTACGTGAAACTCTCTAGGAATGGAAAGCAGCGTCTATGGACAAAGTGATTGAAGTATCATACATTTCTTTTTATTCACACTTGATCACAGAATATGATACAATAATTAGCGATTTCTGCCGCATATTGACCATCTTCGCAAAATTAGAAAAAAACATGCCCTAAAATTGTAAAATTATTAAAATTTTTGATAGTTCATTGCGGTATTTAAATAAGGCAATGCAAATTTCCAAACACGAGAGGCATTCAATATGCAATGCAACGCATTTTTCCCTCGGCCAGTTACAGCTGGAAAAAAAAAAATGCGGAATTTGTTGTGGGGCATCGTGGAATATCCTCGCTTCAGCCCCTATAATTTGATGAAGTTCCTATAGGTGGCGGCTCTATACGTGGCCTTCAAAATGGCGTCTGTAACAGAGGTGCCTTTCAAGCAGATATATTCTTAGGCGCCTGCAGAATGTGAACAAAAGCATGCTGAATCCTTGGGCGAAGCATCTATTATCATCGCAACAAGATCTTACAAACCTGTCCGATGTCTTGCGTGCCGACCGGCCGCACACACCTTTCACTCCTGCAATGTCGGAACGTGCGGACACTCTCATTCGAAATGGTCGACGGATTACAATCAAACATCTTGCTGCATAACTAGGCGTCTCTTTCGGTAGTACTGACACACTCGTCTACCCATTGGGACACATAGACACACTTAAAACTTGCGTGCCACCTGGGTTCCTCGCCCCCTAGCAGATTGCCATAAAGAGACAAAGAGGGCCATCTGTGCGGAATTGCTTGCTTATCACATCGAACCGGAAATAAAACGGCAATGGCGCCACACCATGTTTCCTCCGAAGAAAAAGTTCAAAGCCGCATCCTCAGCTGGTAAAGTAGTTATTCTGTTTGATGTTCTCCCTCATGGTGCAAGCAGCATAAACCGGAATAAACACTTACTAGAAGAAGAACTGAGAACTCAGCTAATCTCATGCTACGTTTTACTCCCTTAGGTCCTTATCGAAATTCTTCCTCTCTGCATTTCTCTACGCTGCACTGCCCCTGACCATAAGCCTCTCCGTATTTCTCACACCCGCGGTTGCTTCTACAGCCCTCACTGGATGGCCATGGATGGCTTTCGGCATGTCCCACGAACATGTCATTTCTACTGGTTACAATTTTCTACAAATTTCGAAATGTGTGTATTGGCTTAGCTTTTAACATTCTTCTGCATCATCATATTTCAAGCAGCAGTTTTTTATCTTTTGGAAAATGCTTAGATGGTTCCTCGAATGTAAAACAATCGATTCATGCCTTCACTATGTCCATTGAGCTAGAACTCTTTCTTTGATGTCCTTCACCTCATTCACTTCTTGCTTGCTGTATCCACGTGCAATTCATTCATCGTCAAGCGGCCGTTACACACAATATACAATTGGCTACACGCTGGAAGAAAACTTGTCATGTGGCCCGTCGCATAATAGAAGTTTTCGACTTGACGACAGTTTAATTTATTGAGTGTAATCAACGCACGTATTTATCCTTGCAGATCCTTAGTTTCACGATAGTGAGAGGGCGCCGTTTAGAGACAGTTTCGCCGAACAAAAGTGTGGAGGTCATCACTGGGAGTCGAACTTGGACGTCGGCGGATGTTCATCACTAGATCACACCGCTATTTACACATACATCGAAAAAAATGGATAGATTTTCGATGAGGTAAACATGATCTTTAAACTGCCGACTATCGATTTACAAGCGGCAACACGAACAGCGATTATTTGTTCTATACTAGTTTTTTGCGACATTGGTAATCCAAGATCGTCGACAAGTGCGTTTGACAAAAACACTATACTCAATTTGTGTTTCTGTCACTATTTACTAACTAAACGGCGACGACGGATTTCAGAACAATTTCAGGAGTATTATTTTTTATTTGTGTTATCGCTTAAGTTGTTGGTACTAGAAGCTTTGGATTCCTATGAGGCATATGAGAAGAAGTAGGATACTTACACAAGAGCGTATCATTCGAAAGTTTCTATACAGTTCAAACATATTGTTTAAAAACATTCGAATGAAATGCCTTTTCCTAAGTGATCTGTGTGCTTTCAAATACTTAATAAGGTCCAGACTAAACACATTGACGGAAGAGAAGTTGGATACTGTTGGGGAATAGTGAACGACTAACGTAAAAATAAAAATAAAGCACTTGAGGATAATACCCTGCCGCCGAAACGTGACGGGCCAATTTACTTGACAAGGCGACTGTGATAACTTCCCCTCACTGATTTGATTCATACTGCCTGGGAGTACAGAGCACGACTAGGAATTCAACATATATAAACAGGAAGACGTAACTCTCAACCGTTTTCGAGAAAATCGAGTTTAAAAATTTTAGGCGTGCCTGTATACTTTGTACGATCCCTAGTATTCAACAACTCCTCAGCCGAGTGAGTAAGGGCTTAGTTTCATAAGCGCGAGATTCTGGACAGAATTTCGCTGCTGTACTCTTTTTCTTTTATTCCCAGGTAATTCTAATTTATTATGACTCTGCAAATTGTCAATGTCTGATTGATCATTTATTATTTACGTTATCTGGACCATGAAAAATCGGATTTTCTCTAAACTTTTGGAATAGGTTGCCATTATAGCCGTATTCGCCGTTCATTAGACGTGCTGTATATCGCCATAATTACTGTTTTCTTTTTTTCTACGATGAGCACAATCCTGATTCGTGTATTGTTCAACAGGTTAGCCATTTAATTTGTCACAAATGTAGCTACAGTAATATAAATAAAATGACTATATTGATTTGATTGAAAGTTCTCATGTATATTTTTTTTATTTCCAATCTCCCTACGAAAAAAATTTGTTCTCCCTTTTTACAGTGTAAATAATTAAGTAGGAATACAGAAAGTACTGTTCAAAAAATGTTAAAATGTGTGTGACGTTTTATGGGACTTAACTGCTAAGGTCATCAGTCCCTAAGCTTACACACTACTTAACCTAAATTATCCTAAGGACAAATACACACACCCATGCCCGAGGGAGGACTCGAACCTCCGCCGGGACTAGCCACACAGTCCATGACCGTAGAGCCCTAGACCGCTCGGCCACTCGCGCGCGGCAGAAAGTACTGACAGGGAGAATCGCAATAATGTAACTTAGCACTTTTCTTGCTTGGCTGTTGACTTCTTAAATACTAGGAACTATACAAACAAGATAAGAACACCTAAAATTTTCAAACTCGATTTGATCGAAAACAATTGTGAGTTGCGTCTTGCTGTTTACATATGTTGAATTCTTAGTTGTACCCTACACGCCCTGTCAACATGAAACAAATTGGTGAGGTGGACGTTCCCTTGTGACCAGCAAAAGTTGTGGGAAGGCAGAGTGTCACGAGTCGGGCGTTGACTGCTGAAGCCTATGCAGTGTGTTTGTCTCGATGCAGTCCTGGTAGAAATGGGCTCCTGAAGCCCCACAATCAAATCGGCACCGATCTGACTCCGAGCCGGCCTTCTATCGGCCCGTATTGCCCTGCACTCGCGACTTAACGTCCGTTCGTCGTAACATTTATGTTGGTCCTCCGTACCGCTTCACGGGTGAGAAAACATTGTCTCTGCCACAATGAAGAATCGTCATACTGAGTGTTGATGTCGGAAGCCAGAATTCTTACAAAATCTCTGACACATTGTGACACACGCGTCTTGCAACGATTATCATCCCACGTGCAAAGTCGGTTAACTAGCGACGCCCTGTCACTTTCACTACAAACTTGCTTGTAACCAACTGCTCAGATATCGTATCTACACTCGCGTCATACGCAAAGTCACGTCTTCAAATGGGGCAACACTTCCTGTGACATTTGGGCCCCCTGTTTAATGAAAAGTTGTTTTAAGTTTTCCGAATGACAATAATCTGCCTCTTTGGCTGTCGTTACCTGGATTAAAATATCCTTTTATATATTTATTATTGCAAAATTAAACTACATTTTAATCCAAGTAACGATAGCCAGAGAGGCAACGCACTATCACTTAGAAAACATGTTTTAGATGTGGATCCCATTTGCAACCAAATGTTGTCTATGGGAAATTTTACGAAACAGAGGGATGTTTCACCTTTTAAGAGCTGTATAGGGTTTATATATATGAATAACAAAATATAAATAAAAATAGCTGGCAGCAGACATAATATGGCTGTAATAAACCTTTAGAGAAGGATATCCTCTTTCACTCAATCTGAGGTGACAAAAGTTATGGAATCTCTCCTAATATCATGACGGACCTCCCTTTGCCCGGTGTGGTGCATAAGCGCGACGTGGCATCGACTCATCAAGTCTCTGGTAGTCCCCTGCAGAAATACTAAGCCAAGCTCCCTCTACAGCCATTCGTAATTGCGAAAGTGGTGCCGGTGCTGGGTTTTGTTCACGACCTGACCTCTTGACTATGTTTCGTAAATATTGATGGGATCTGGGTAGCCAACTCATTCGCTCAAATTGTCCAGAATACTCTTCAAACGAATCGCGAACAATTGTGGCCTGGTGACATGGCGTATTGTCATCCATAAAAGTTCCATCGTTGTTTGGGAACATGAAGTCCGCGAGTGGCTGCAAATGGTCTCCAAGTAGCCCAACATAAGCACTTACAATCAATTATAGGATACATTCCATGTAAACACACCTCAGATCATTCAGAGGCCACCACCAGCTTTCACAGCGCCTAGTTGGCACTTGGGCCGATGGGTTCGTGGTGTCTGCGCCACAGTCTAACTCTACCATCAACTCTTGCCAACTGAAATCGGAACTTATCTGACAAAGCCAAGGTTTTTCAGTCGTCTAGGGTCCAAATGATATGGTAATAAGCTGCAAGCGATGTCGTGCTGTTAGCAAAAGCACTCGCGTCGGTCGTGGCCATGGTCCATTAACGCCAAATTTCGCTGCACTGTCCAAAAGGATGTTCGTCGTACGTCCCACATTAATTTCTGCAGTTATTCCACACAGTGTTGCTTGTCTGTTAGCACTGACAACTCTACGTCAACGCCGTTGCACTCGGTCGTTAAGTGAAGACCGTCGGCCACTGAGTTGTCCGTGGTGACAAGTAATGCCCGAAATGTGGTATTCTGGGCGCACTCTTGACGCTATGGATCTCGAAATATTGAATTCCCTAACGATTTCCGAAATGAAATGTCGCAAGCGTCTAGCTCTAACTAGCAGTCCGCGTTTTATTCCCGTCGTGAGGCCATAGCCATGTGAATCATCAGAGTACAAATGACGCCTCCGCATACAAATGACGCCTCCGCATACGCACTGCCCTATTGTATTTTGTGTACGCAATAGCACAACCATCTGTAGATGTGCATGTCGTTATCCGACTTTTGTCACAGCAGTGTATTCCTACGATGTAAACAAAACTTGGAAACGGAGAATGAAACATGTTAAAATTATCAAAAAAATGGTTCAAATGGCTCTGAGCACTATGGGACTCAACTTCTGTGGTCATCAGTCCCCTAGAACTTAGAACTACTTAAACCTAAAGAACCTAAGGACATCACACACATCCATGCCCGAGGCAGGATTCGAACCTGCCACCGTAGCAGCAGCGTGGCTCCGGAGTGGAGCGCCTAGAACCGCACGGCCACCGCGGCCTGCTGTTAAAATTATCAATGTGGTCGTTAGTACACTGCTTTTTGCTGACTACCAAATACTTTTTAATCAGAATGCAAATGACATACAAGGTGTTTCTAATTCAAGTAAAACAGTCAGAGAATACAACCTGAACTTCGCCACTGCGAAGACAAAATCAGCGTGATTTTGTAGGATTCCATCTCATGCAAGTCAAGATCGAAATCGATAAATAGATCATAGAGCCAGTTGACACAATGAGATATTTAGGGTGCAGTATCACGTAGGGGAGAAACAATATAACAGAAAATTTAGACCTATTGGTTCTACAAAATTATAAGTGTATACGCATTGCTCTATGGATGCGAAAACCGGACGCTTAAGAAGAGGGATGAAGAGTATAGAAACACGTGAAACGAACTTCCATGCGTACGTGGCAGGATATACTTAACTGGATCAAAGGAGAAATGACATTCGAACTGAACTAATACATTAACTGTGACAAACTCATGTTAAACATTTGCGAGTATTTTCAGTATTTTTGAACTTTGAAACGGTACTAATACGGGCACTACTTGAGTGTCATCTTGGCATGAGTATAAGTGACCTGATACCATGTTTCTCGTATTTAGGACCTGTGAACATTTATCTGAGGAAGATTACATCGAAATGTGTCAACAGCACAAAACCAGTGACTTCCGTATGTTTTCTGTACAGTCCATTTTAGGACTATTTCAACGTTTAAAGTGAACTGAATATGCAAAACATAATTGACACAATACAACAGTATCAGCTACGATTTAAAAAACACGTGCACCATATGTCAGATGCAAGGATCACTAAGGGAAAGGGTCTTTAGGAAGACCAATGAAGAGATGGCTTGACCAGTTTTGAAGGAGACAGAACAGATCGAAAGACCCAACCTCTGATGTAGATGATGACGATGAGTTGTCTCAAAGATGGACTGCAGCACAAAAAAGTAAAAGGCGGTGAACAGCCAGTATCAAGTGTGGTGTCACCGCCAGACACCACACTTGCTAGGTGGTAGCTTTAAATCGGACCCGCGTGTCGCCACTGTCAGTGATCGCAGACCGAGCGCCACCACACGGCAGGTCTCGAGAGACGTACTAGCACTCACCCAGTTGTACGGACGACTTCGCTAGCGATGTACACTGACGAAGCCTCGCTCATTTGCAGAGCAGATAGTTAGAATAGCCTTCAGCTAAGTCCATGGCTACGACCTAGCAAGGCGCCATAGCTGGTTCAAAATGGCTCTGAGCACTATGGGACTTAACATCTATGGTCATCAGTCCCCTAGAACTTAGAACTACTTAAACCTAACTAACCTAAGGACAACACACAACACCCAGCCATCACGAGGCAGAGAAAATCCCTGACCCCGCCGGGAATCGAACCCGGGAACCCGGGCGTGGGAAGCGAGAACGCTACCGCACGACCACGAGATGCGGGCGGCGCCATAGCAATTGATAGTTATCGTATGAAGCATGTCTCATCAAGAACGATGTATACAAATGATGGATTAAAGTTAAGTATTCCAGAAGCTACGTACTTTTCTTTATAGCATTCATTACGTATCCTGTTTAAGACCTATCTGTAGCCTGCGTGAGTTAACGCGTGCATATCGGCTTCCTCACTCAGGTAGTGTTCGTAGTGTTGGCTAACTGCTAACACTACATCAAGTACGTGATTTCACCGTAAACAGGTACTGAATTGTTTGCGGAAATACGTAAATCCTCACTATCCATCTGTTGCTGATGTACGTGAATTACGAAATGAGAAGTGGACTATTTGATAACTTTTGCACGATAATGCCCAATTGGGAAGCAACAGACGGCGAAGTAGTGATGTCACGCGTCGTGACGTCACTTCGGAGGTCGGCAGCCGCGCAGCGAGGCCCGGCGACGGACTGTTTACGTCGCAGCACGGAGTACACACACACACACACACCACACACGCGCACTCACCGTTGTCGGCGCCGGTGCTGGCGCGCGGCGTCTGGCACAGCATGGCGCGCTCGTCCCCGCAACGCTTCCTCGCGCAAACTGCAGCGTCGCCCAACCTCGACACTGTCTGCCGGGGTAGCGCACAATGGTGGCGAAGCGAAGGGGAGCGCCATGAATACTGTACCACATGCGCCCGCCGAGTTCTGGGGAGGGGGCGCAGGAAGCGTCGTACGCATGCGCCGGGAACACGTGCAGCGCCTCGCCGCGCCTCACGTGCGACCGCGCCGCGGCCGCCGACGATCCGTTCCGTTGGTAACCGAGGCCCCACATGGTCCTCTTACTGTGCCTCCACCAAAAAACCGGGCTGTCCCAACAGGAAGTAGCTGTTTTACCGTTCTCCAGAGACCTTCACGGCGCAAAGACAAGCATCACGTGCTCTAAATAACTGTGGGCCATCCGGCAAACCATCGGCCTTTCACTTTATTACCTACTTTGTCAAAGGTCCTCGAAAGAATAATCTTAAAACGACTTCCACAACCCGTTGCCCTGCAGGACGTAACTAGACCAGATGGCTCTGAGCACTATGGTTCAAATGGCTCTGAGCACTATGGGACTTAACATCTTAGGTCATCAGTCCCCTAGAACTTAGAACTACTTAAACCTAACTAACCTAAGGACATCACACACACCCATGCCCGAGGCAGGATTCGAACCTGCGACCGTAGCAGTCCCGCGGTTCCGGACTGCAGCGCCTAGAACCGCACGGCCACCACGGCCGGCAACTAGACCAGACCAATTCGCCTTTCAACCAAGGCTATCTGCGGAACTTTTACTACTACGCCTTACGGAATATACAGGGTGATCAAAAAGTCAGTATAAATTTGAAACCTTAATAAACCACAGAATAATGTAGATAGAGAGGTAAAAATTGACACATGCTTGGAATGACATGGGGTTTTACTAGAACCAAAAAAAAAAAACAAAGTTTACAAAATGTCCAACAGATGGCGCTGGACAGCAAAACTGCTACCGTGACGGGTGAGAGGTACGCCGATATGTTATAGAATCGCGTCATCCCCAGCCTGGCTGATAAACACCTGCTGGAGCGTACGATGTTTATGCAGGATGGCGCTCCAACCGATATTGCTAGACGCGTGAAAGATCTCTTGCGCGCGTCGTTTGGTGATGATCGTGTGCTCAGCCGCCACTTTCGTCATGCTTGGCCTCCCAGGTCCCCAGTCCTCAGTCCGTGCGATTATTGGCTTTGGGGTTACCTGAAGTCGCAAGTGTGTCGTGATCGACCGACATCTCTAGGGATGCTGAAAGACAACATCTGACGCCAGTGCCTCACCATAACTCTGAACATGCTTTGCAGTGCTGTAAACAACATTATTCCTCGACTACAGCTATTATTGAGGAATGATGGTGGACATATTAAGCATTTCCTGTAAAGAACATCATCTTTGCTTTGTCTTACGTTGTTACGTTAATTATTGCTATTCTGATCAGATGAAGCGCCATCTGTCGAACATTTCTTGAACGTTTGTATTTTTTTGGTTCTAATAAAACCCCATGTCATTCCAAGCATGTGTGTCAATTTCTAACTCTCTATCTACATTATTCCGTGATTTATTCAGTTTTCAAATTTATAGTGACTTTTTGATCACCCGGTATATCATAGAACACGAATCGATCGAACTACACTGCGGCTGCTTTCCTGGACGTCGAAAAAGCCTACGACCGAGCGTGGAAGGACAAACTGTTCGTTAAGTTTCACGCCTTAGGTTCGATACCGGACTACCGTATCAAGATTGTTGACAGTTTCCTCCAAGGACGGTCCATCGATAGGGACCGCGCCAAATATCTCACGAAATAAACATTAAACGAAAAAACTACAAAGAACAAAACTCGTCTAGCTTGAAGGGGGAAACCAGATGGCGCTATGGTTGGCCCGCTAGATGTCGCTGCCATAGGTCAAACGGATATCAACTGCGTTTTTTAAATACGAACTCCCATTTTTATTACATATTCGTGTAGTACGCAAAGAAATGTGAATGTTTTAGTTGGACCACTCTTTTCGCTTTGTGATAGGTGGCGCTGTAATAGTCACAAATATATGGCTCACAATTTTAGACAAACAGTTGGTAACAGGTGGGATTTTTAAATTAAAATACAGAACGTAGTTACGTTTGAACATTTTATTTCGGTTGTTCCAGTGTGATACATGTACCTTTTTGGACTTATCGTTTCTGAGAACGCATGCTGTTACAGCGTGATTACCTGTAAATACCAAATCAATGCAATAAATGCTGAAAATGATGTGCGTCAACCTCAGTGCATTTGGCAATACGTGCAACGACATTCCTCTCAACAGCGATTAGTTCGCCTTCCGTAATGTTCCCACATGCATTGACAATGCGCTGACACATGTTGTCAGGCGTTGTCGGTGGATCACGATAGCAAATATCCTTCAACTTTCCCCTCAGAAAGAAATCCGGACACGTCAGATCCGGTGAACGTGCGGGCCATGGTATGGCGGTTCGATAACCAATCCACCTGTCATGAAATGCCGGCCGGGGTGCCCGAGCGGTTCTAGCCACTACAGTCTGGAACCGCGCGACCGCTACGGTCGCAGGTTCGAATCCTGCCTCGGGCGTGCATTTGTGTGTTGTCCTTAGGTTAGTTAGTTTTAAGTAGTTCTAAGTTCTAGGGGACTGATGACCTCAGGAGTCAGGTCCCTAGCGCTCAGAGACATTTGAACCGTTTTGTCATGAAATATGCTATTCAATACCGCTTCAATCGCACGCGAGCTATGTGCCGGACATCCATCATGTTGGAAGTAGATCGCCATTCTGTCATGGAGTGAAACATCTTGTAGTAACATCGGTAGGACATTACGTAGGAAATCAGCATACATTGCACCATTTAGATTGCCATCGATAAAATGGGGGCCAATTATCCTTCCTCCCATAATGCCGCACCATACATTAACCCGCCAAGGTCGCTGATGTTCCACTTGTCACAGCCATCGTGAATTTTCCGTTGCCCAATAGTGCATATTACGCCGGTTTACGTTACCGCTGTTGGTGAATGACGCTTCGTCGCTAAATTGAACGCGTGCAAAAAATCTGTGATTGTCCCGTAATTTCTCTTGTGCCCAGTGGCAGAACTGTACACAACGTTCAAAGTCGTCGCCATGCAATTCCTGGTGCGTAGAAATATGGTACGGGTGCAATCGATGTTGATGTAGCATTCTCAACACCGACGTTTTTGCGATTCCCGATTCTCGCGCAATTTGTCTTCTATTGATGTGCGGATTAGCTGCGACAGCAGCTAAAACACCTACTTTGGCATCATCATTTGTTGCAGGTCGTGGTTGACGTTTCACATGTGGCTGAACACATCCTGTCTCCTTAAATAACATAACTATCCGGGGAACGGTCCGGACACTTGGATGATGTCCCCCAGGATACCGAGCAGCATACGTAGCACACGCCCGTTGGGCATTTTGATCACAATAGCCACACATCAACACGATATCGACCTTTTCCGCAACTGGTAAGCGGTCCATTTGAACACGGGTAATGTATCACGAAGCAAATATCGTCCGCACTGCCGGAATGTTACCTGATACCACATACTTATACGTTTGTGACTATTACAGCGCCATCTATGACAAAGCGAAAAAAGTGGTCCAACTACAACATTCATATTTCTTTACGTACTGCACGAATACGTAATAAAAATGGCGGTTCCTATTTAAAAAAAAAACCGCAGTTGATATCCGTGTGACCTATGGCAGTGCCATCTAGTGGGCCAACCATAGCGCCATCTGGTTTCCCCCTTCAAGCTAGACGAGTTTCGTTCTTTGTAGTTTTTTCGTTTGATGCTTATTTCGTGAGATATTTGGCCCGGTCACTAGCAGTGGACCACCCTGTATATCATACAACATGAATCGATCGAACTACACTGCGGCTGCTTTCCTGGACGTCGAAAAAGCCTACGACCGAGCGTGGAAGGACAAACTGTTCGTTAAGCTTCACGCCTTACGTTCGATACCGGACTGCCGTATCACGTTTGCTGACAGTTTCCTCCAGGAACGGTGCATCTATGTCAAGATGGAGCGGTTCTGGGCGCTTTCAGTCTGGATCTATGCGACCGCTACGGTCGCAGGTTCGAATCCTGCCTCGGGCATGCATGTGTGTGATGTCGTTAGGTTAGTTAGGTTTAAGTAGTTCTAAGTTTCTAGAGGACTGATGACCTCAGATGTTAAGTCCCATAGTGTTCAGAGCCATTTGAACCATTTTCTATGTCAAGATGAACAGACAACGCTACAACACGGTACAATTACAAGAAGGCTTATCACAAGGGTACGTCCTCTCGCCAATGCTTTTTGTTTTGTACGTGAATGATATGCCGGTGTTTCCGCAGGTTGTCCTCTCGCAACTCACGGACGACACCGCGTTATTAACAAGCAGTCGACGTATTATAGCGGTAATATGGCAGCTAAGGCAGCAGCTGAACGACACAGAACAATGGACAACGGGACTCTGTATAAAACTTAATGTAGAGAAGACGAGGGTGATTCTGTTCACCAGACAACGACCTGATCATCGTGAAAGGCTTGTTGTAAACAACGATGCAGTTCCTTGGGACTGATCACGTTTCTTTATTTGGGAGCTATAAGTGATAAACAGTTGCTCTTCGAGGAACATGCCAGTGCTAAAAAGGCTTAAACGTTGCGCCTGATATACTACTCGTAGCTCCCCTCCTCTCCAGCTCTCATATTTCTGTTAGCAAAAAGCTTAAGCTATACCGAGCAACAGTCCTACCCTCCATGTTATATGGCTACCCTCCTGCGAAACCACAAGCAACGCAAACATTAAACAACTACAAGTGTTGTAAAAATCGTTGTCTTTGGCTCAATCACAAAGCCCCTCGCCGGCCGGTGTGGCCGAGCGGCTCTAGGCGCTTCAGTCTGGAACCGTGCCACCACTACGGTCTCAGGTTCAAATCCTGCCTCGGGCATGGATGTGTGTCATGTCCTTAGGTTAATTAGGTTGAACTACGTCTAAGTTCTACGGGACTGATGACCTCAGAAGTTAAGTCCCATAGTGCTCAGAGCCATTTGAACCATTTTTCAAAGCCCCTCGATCTGCTCGAATGAAGGACTTTCATCAAGAACTTGAAGCGGCCTCATCCAGGATACCATCAAGAAGAACCTGGACACAAGCTGACCGACCGCCATGTAGGATACGTCGGGTATGTTACCCCATAGCGTTGGTACTAGATTTGATTGCCATGAGCCATCATCGAAGCTCCTCACAAGGGGAGGCCACGACGTTTTGGAACGCGGATTTACTGCGAACTTGGCACAACCGTAGTACTCCATGAGGACAACAACATGTGTAAGCAGTAGCGCGTACTTCTCAAGCGTTACTGAGAAAATCGCAAGATAATTTCGGTCGTCGAATATATATCTGTGCGTGGCCATTTTAACCATGAAGCGACTGCAGCCGAGTGATGACGGCACGGTAGCTCAGCGTGCAGTCGGCTTTCAGCCGTGTTACCGTGCGGACGGGCTCGGCGCGCCGGGCAGTGCTCCGCAGGTGTTGTTGTTTACGCTAGCGCGCGGTCGCGTCGTTGTCTTGCCGTATAGTACCTGTACCGACCCGACATGGCGTTCTCATATCGAAAAGCTACAATCAAACTAACGTTCAACGCATCGTACACGAGACCGAAGGCCCATGAAATTGAACGGTTTCTACGAGACATCATGCACATCGAACCACAAGAACTGATAGGAATTCATCTGTCTATTGTAACCAGCACAGTGTACCTCAAACTGATTGACGAAGCGGCCTGCGACAGATTACTCCAACGATCTGCAAACGGCTTTCGCTTCTGTCACGCAGACGGTAACGTGAGCGTGGTAGGAGTTGACCATGCTGGTCTGGGGGTGCGTACCGTGCGCATCTTTGAACTACCGTTCGAAGTCCCTGCCAACCTAGTCGTTGATGCGTTGCGGCCATACGGCACAGTTCTGAGCCACACAGAGAAGAAATGGAACACATTCGAAACGTACCCTGTCCTTAAGTGCGCATAGAACTTAAGAAGCACGTCCCGTCGTATGTTTTCGTTGGTGGCTGCCGCGCAATTGTTATATATGATGGACAACCGAGGACCTGCTCGGGCTGCGGCCAGGAGGGCCATGTTAGAACTGAGTGTCTGCAGCGCCGCCTCGTTCAGGTGCCCCGCAATGAACTTCCCCAACGATCCACTATGACCTCTCTCCCGCTAACATATGTGGAGGCGGCACGACATGATGTGATGGATGATCAAAACCTGCTACCTCCTCAAGCCGCTGCCAGCTCCGTTGGAGAGTCAGCGCCGTCGACAACGCCGCAGCCCAACGGTGCAGAGGTTCCTACAGCCTCCGCCCACCGCAGCGTCGTGGGCACCCAGCCACCGTCAATGTCGGGATCAGATACAGGGGTTCCTAGCGACCGAGACTGTGTCGAGCCCCGCCCCCCAGTGGATGTCGAATCTCGGACCCGAAAGCAAAAATCACCCAAGCGACACAAGAAGAGGCGATTGTCAGCTGACGAACAGGACAGGAATGTGAAGCCGGTGGAAGACATCGACTTCGTTGACTCGCCCACAATTGCAACGGACTCCAGTGGCATCATTCACCAGAAGGTGCCTGAAGACAAGGAACACTCTCCTAAATCTGGTGGCCCAGAAAACGAGGCGCACTGCGTCGACTCCCAAAATGTGGGCTCCTGTGAAAGCGTCCAGCCCCCAATGACATCACAATCGTCTCTTGGTGATTGGGCAGACGATATGGAGGCAGATGATGCACAGCAAACATCGATATCTCCACCAGAGCCCATGGCTGACAATGAGCCCGGAGGGCTCTGCCAGTCAGGGACTCCTACGGCACAGTAATGCACAGCATGCAGGTGTGTGAAATCACTGTGGGATTGCACCGGCACACTGCCTCCGCCACTTGATATGTCTCAGTCATACCGTGTGGGAACAGTCAACGTAAATGGTGTCCACTCCACTGTCAAGACCCGCATGTTACACGACATGATCAGAGCGGCAGACTTGGACATTGCCCTTCTCCAGGAGGTCCGTCCCGAGCTGTGTTTAGACCTATATGGCTACACCACGTACAGCCTACCCGTAGGTGATGGCGCAGGAGGAACGGCCATCCTTCTCCGAGATGGCATAGACGCGACGGACGCGACGTACTTGCCGAACGGGCGAGGCATCGCACTCACACTTGGCGCAGTGCGCCTCATTAACGTCTACGCTCCCTCCGGTAATTCGCACCGCGGTGACAGGCATGTCTTCTATTCGGAGGAGTTGGCCCCACTTTTGCAAGGAAATATGGACCATTACATAGTGGGCGGCGATTTTAACAGTGTTCTGCGGCCCGAGGACCAGATACCGCATTACGTCCCATGCCCCGCTCTACAAGCATTGATACGTGACCTCGCGCTCCACGACACATGGCTCTTGCATCATGGGACCCAGAGTGGATATTCGTACTTTACCAGCCATTCTGCCAGTCGCCTGGACCGGATATACGTCTCGCGTGCCCTCCGCACAGCAACCCGTGATGCAGAACTCTGGCCGACGGCCTTCACGGACCATCTCGCGTACATCTGCACTGTCACCTTGCCCCGACAACTCACAAGACGCAGCAGGGGCCCGTGGACGCTGAACGTCTCCCTCCTTCGCGAGGAAGCGTGTCGGCGAGCAGTCACTGACACGTGGCGTCGATGTATCAGGCGCCTGCCTATGTATGCTTCCACGTTGCTGTGGTGGCTGGGATGTGTCAAACCTGCCCTCCGAAAGACCTTGATGGCCTACGGGCGTGACAGATCGAACTGGCAAAGGGCAACATCGGAATTTTACTATACAGCGTTACGTGAGCTGGCGACGCAACCGCCGTCTCCCGAACGTCAGATGTCCGTACAACGCATCAAAGCTCGTCTACTTCGCATCAGGTCAGAGCAGCTAGACGGTGTCCGCATCCGTGCGCGAGTGCAAGACTGTATCCCCAACGAAACAGCGTCAGTGTATCACATTGTGCGCGAGAGGCGCCACCGCAAACGTCAGCTCATTACGGCGGTAAACACGGAGGACGGCGGCCGCGCAGTGACACAAGCGGACATCGCGCACACGTTCGCCAGACACTATGGGACCTTGTACATGGAAGATCCGCGAAATGTACGTGATTATGACGGGCTGTTGCACGATTTTCCCGCCCCTCGGGACGTGGCACCCGATGATAGTCTGCTGTTGCCCATTACACCCGACGAGCTGACATCGGCCTTGGCACGTGGAGCACCGAACAAGTCACCTGGACCGGACGGTTTACCCCTGGAATTCTACCGCACATTTTACCACCTTATGGGTGACAAGTGGCTCCAAATGTTTCAAGACCTGATCCGCCCTGATTTCACTGTCCCCACAGAATTCACAGAAGGCATCTTGATCCCAGTTCCGAAACCGAATGGTGGTTGTAGGTGGCAGGATTTTCGCCCACTCACACTCCTCAACAACGACTACAAGATCTTCTCCCGTATCCTCCGCGCGCGTCTCCACACCGCTATCGGGAAAGCCATCCACACCGATCAGACATGTTTAGGTGGTGTCAGCAACATTCATACGGCGTTAGGAGCATACCGCGACGTAATTGCTTTGACGGCGGCCTGCAAAATAGGAGGTGCCCTTGTCGCCGTAGATTTTGACCACGCATTCGACCGCGTCGATCACGGCTTCTTACGCGCAGTTTTGCATCGCATGGGCCTCTCTCCGGAGTCTGCACAGGTGGTCCTTCGACTGGTCCACGGAGCGCGCTCCCGCATGATGGTCAACGGTTATCAGTCTGGTCACATTGTTGTTGGACGGTCAGTGCGACGAGGGTACCCCCTGTCGGGCATATTATTTGCCGCAGCACTTGAACCAGCTTTACATGGTCTACGGCAGCGATTAACTGGTATCTCCTTGCGGGACGTGACCTTTTGTTGTGGTGCATTCGCCGATGACGTGGTGTTCCTGGCCAGATCAGAGGACGAAATGCATATGGCGCTACAGTGGCTACGCCAGTACGGGGCGGTCGCTGGGAGCGTCATCAACGTGAAGAAGACAAAATACATGGATGTCGGAGGGGGGATTTCCCACACAACGGCGGCGCCCTTTGACAAGGTGCCCGTACTCAAGTGTTTAGGAGTGCAATTCTATAGCAATGTCCGCCGCACGGCGGCGGCTACGTACCGCCGGCTCCTACACCAGACACGTGCTCTGCTGCAGGACAACAAACTGCGTCGCTTGGATATGCTCCTCAGAACACGTTATGTCAACACCTATCTTGTCTCAAAACTGAACTATTTTGTGCATATCCTTCCCTTGACAGCTACGATGGCCGACAGATTTCAAGCAGCATATGGACATTTCGTAAGCACCGGTCTGGTTTTTAAAGTCCGATACGCCACCCTGACACTGCCGCAGCGGGCGGGCGGTATCGGTTTAATTCACGTATATAACCGTGCGCGATCGCTTTATCTAAACACTATGCGTCGCACGTGGACCTCTGCCCACGCCACTCTAACGGGCACCCTGATAGCGGAAGTGGCACCACACTCTCTGCATCCCCCGGTTTCTGTAGGACACATTTCACCGGCGCTCACCCACATCAGAGACTTCTTTATTGACTTCAGCTACTTACGTTCAGAACTTCCGACGACACGGAAGCCCAGCACAAAAGACTATTATCGCCTCTATCAGCAGCGGCAACCTGTAAATACGGTCACCCACAGACACCCTGAAGTTGCCTGGAACACGGTGTGGCGAGCGGTACACACGCCTTTTCTACCTACGACGGTGCGTTCATTGTGGTACGTAGTTGTGAATGGGAAGTTCGCTACTCGTCAGAGGTTACATTCCATACATCTGACGGACGACCCCTTGTGTCCGACATGCTCAGTCGCTGACTCGGATGCACACCGTCTGACGTGTGCCGCGAGCAGCGAGTGCTGGCTACTGACGCAGCGCATGCTGGCATTACTCTTGCGGCGATTGCCGGAGTCTATCTCCCCTGATGACGTATTGCGCCCCGACGTCGTATACTTTCCATCAACCAGAACGAACGCCGTTAACTGGCTAAAAGGCATGGCCGTTTACTACATATTTTGCGATGCTCCCAAAGGCACACTCGACTTTTGGTCCCTATTGATGACGACACATGCAGCTTTCAGCCGCCACCCGAAGTACAGAACTCGTTTCGCAAATTATTTAGGTTCATTATTTGCGGATCCTCCTGCTCACTGGGGCGTTCCGGGTATGAGACGCTGAAAATGAAGAAGAATTCTGGAGCATATTGATCCTCTACGGACGGAATAGGGGGAACCCCTCCCAACAGACGAGAAGACGACTCGGACGCTCGGCTACGGCAGTTGTAGGATCTTTCTTTGTAATGAAACAAAAATAAATCTATAATACAAAAAAAAGTTATAAAAATTAAAGAAATAAATAAATAAAAAGAACAACATCGACAAACCCACTCCATCCTCTTCCTGATCCTTCGATCCTCGAACTAGAACACGTTGCTTGGGCGTAGCGGCGGGATGGCCAGGCTTCGGGTGTCGACCCCTGGCCCTACCCGTCGTCCTGCTCCTGCAGCGGTTCATCAGGGGAAAAAAAAAAAAAAAAAAAAAAAAAAAAAAAAAAAAAAAAAAAAAAAAAAAAAAAAAAAAAAACGTGTAGTTGCACTTCAGGCTTGCGTGACGTATCATTGTTGTAAAAAAAAAAAGCGTGCTCGGTGAGAGGGTTAGCCGCCCTAAGTAACAAAAAAACTGAGTTAATAGATCAATAACGAACTTAAAAGGGTGTCTTACGACGTCCGCCCCGATCAGATGCAACGTACGAAAACGAACAAAAAAAAAAGAGCGTGTTCGGTCAGGGCGTTAGCTTCCCTTTCTAATAAAAAGACTGAGCGAACAGATGAACGAACAAACTGAAAGGGTGTCATCGGACGTCCGCCCTGAACAAATTGAGCGAACAACGTAAAACTCTCGATACTGCATAACCAATTATCAGCGCCGATTTTTAAGGAAATATTGCGTTATGCATGGTTTGCTTCCAAACTATCGTCTGAAAGAGAGGTTTTTGAAAATGTTAACAAGGTTTGTTTTTCCACGGAAAACGTCAAAAGACCTTGCGTATGCGGAAACATAGTATTTATTCAATGGAGCTGGTGCCGTTTAACTTTATGTTTTCCACGTTTTTACGAAAAATACCATCCTGCAACTTGTACTCGTAATGTAGAAAGCGACGATTAAATTGTATATCTTTCGAAAGCCATCTGTGTCGGTCAAAACTTGGAGGTAACAAGCGTATAAGGGATTTCTCAAATCACGGACAAGCATACATTTTTAGTATGACTTTATGCATTTGGTCGTTTACTGGTCGATAGTTATGAATATTACATTATTTGTGATAATAAAAATTATTATACTGACAAATAACATTGTAAATTTAATAAAATTTCATCCTATTACACGTACTTTCCCCATTATATCAGTTGTAATAAAAATAATAAAGAAAATGACTGTGTTGAGAAAAAAAAAAAACTGACGAACGCAAATCGATCCAGCGGCTTGACCGCCAAACACTTTTTTTTTAAAAAAAGAATGTTCTATATTGTTCGTTGAATTTGTTCAAGGCGGACGTCCAGTGACACCCATTCAGTTTGTCGATGATCCGTTCGCTCGGTTTTTTTATTATAAAGGGTAGCTAACGCTCTTTTTTTTTATTTTGTTCGTTGTTGATCGTTCTGTTTGGTCGTTGCGGACGTCATATGACATCCGTTCAAGTTTGTTTGTTGATCCTTCCATTCAGTTTTTTATGACAGAGGCCAACCAGCTCTCTGACCGAACACGCTGAGCTACCGTACCGGCACCACTCGGCTGCAGCCGCTTCATGGTTAAAATGGGGTTAAAATGGCCACGCACACGCACGCACACACACACACACACACACACACATATATATATATATATATATATATATATATATATATATATATATATATATATATATATATATATATATATATATATATTCGACGACCGAAATTATCTTGCGATTTTCTCAATAACGCTTGAGAAGTACACGCTACTGCTTACACATTTTGTTGTCATCATGAAGTACTACGATTGTACGAAGTTTGCAGTAAATCCGCGTTCCAAACGTCGTGGCCCCACCTTGTCAGTAAGCAGCAAAAACGTGCAGAAGCCAGCATCATGGAAGCGCTCATGGATCCAGGGCCCTCAGTTCTTCTTACACCAATTTACCTTTTCATCCAGGAAACCCAGCCGCACAATGGTTAGCACTTCTCTTACACCACACACGCATTTATAACAAAATAAATAAATAAATCTGTAACTCATCTTAGCACCTTAGTCATTGAGGCTTAGCTTGTCTGGTCAATAATAATTACTAATGACAGAAATGGGAGCTAATCGCGCATGCTTGGAGGAATAGGAGGGAATCTGTTCATGTGTTAAGTCTATTTGCGTTACAGCACTCCGAGAAATAACAGTACTCTTCACTGAAAATAGTGCGTCGTACATCGGAGTGCTGTGGAATCTCGTTTAACCGGCCCTCATTAATCCGGATCTCCTAATCATCCACACTATTCTTTTTATTTTTTAAATACAGTAACCGTACAGTATTTAATACTCTGGAAGTAATAGCAGTAACAATCGACGACGAAAATCATTAGGTTTAAATTCAGCTAGAACAGATACGTTCGCCTCTGTAGCTGAGTGGTCGACGTGGCTAATTGGAATGCGGAGAATTCTGGTTCATTTCCCTTTAGAGCCAAAGATTTTCACTTGGTGGAAGGACTCTAAAGAGGTGCACTCTGCCTC
The DNA here is from genome assembly GCF_023864345.2 of Schistocerca serialis cubense. Lineage (NCBI taxonomy): Eukaryota > Metazoa > Arthropoda > Insecta > Orthoptera > Acrididae > Schistocerca > Schistocerca serialis. Next base: position 371,895,566 of record NC_064643.1, on the reverse strand, counting down.
GTGATGCCAACTGAGCAGCTACTGGAGTTTCTTGTCTACTACGACAAATACCAAATACCAAAATAAATTTCCATTTACTGTTAGCTCTCTATTTCGGGTTTTAATTAGCTTTCTGTACTTATTATTATTTGGACTCCATTGCTTGTTATGATCGCTTCTGTATTATGACGTACTATTCTTCGATTAAATCTGAATGCGGCACCTGGCTTCCCCGTGTTTAGATTTATGTTACCGTCCTACCTTCAATCTCTCCCTAGATTCCTGACGTTAATGATTGATCGCACATTGCATAGTCGAATAATATCACATCTTTACGTCTATTTACGCGAATTGCAATATAATTATTTATGTTTAGAGGCAACTGCCAATTTTTGCGGCAGGTGTTGACCGTCTGGATGGGACAGGCATGCTATACGACTTCTGCACTGGTCGTATTAAAATCATGTCGACTACTGCTGGGGATTGAGGAAGAAGGGAAGTGAAATGACCACTGTTTGGCGCCTTTTGATTTGGCAGCCACCGGGCGACCTATTTTCATCACAGAGCATGCAGATCCAGGTGCCAGAACTACAGACGGTGTCTCACTAGTGCCTTTGGCCACAGCTATAAGAGCCCTTCTAGTTGCCTGAAGATTACAAGCAGATGCCCTGTCGAAATACTATGATATTTTAGCTACACATTCCGACGCAACGCCTGAAAGCCTGAGCAACATCTCATGTCTTTTGGACGCCAGAAGTGTGCTGGAATGTAACACCATGGAACTACCAACATGCTCGATTCTTCAAATAAATTCTTAAAGGACATGTGACTGCATCGTTTATTACTCAGGAATGATTTGCAGCAACCAGTCACTATTTACTTTATCGCCGGCCGAAGTGGCCGTGCGGTTAAAGGCGCTGCAGTCTGGAAGCGCAAGACCGCTACGGTCGCAGGTTCGAATCCTGCCTCGGGCATGGATGTTTGTGATGTCCTTGGGTTAGTTAGGTTTAACTAGTTCTAAGTTCTAGGGGACTAATGACCTCAGCAGTTGAGTCCCATAGTGCTCAGAGCCATTTGAACCATTTACTTTATCAAATCTGTTTTATTATTTGAAAAAGTCTTATTTCGAAACCGCCAAAAGTACTGGTGAAATACGAGGGGCGTTCAATAAGCGTAGCAATAACAGGAATAAAAAACCGAAAACCGATTATTTCAGAAACCGGTTAGTTTGAGCAGTTTTAATTGTCAGGTGAAACTGTCGTGGAGAAAAGCGATGTAACCGAAAATCTGTTGTCTCAGCGATAACCACCATACCTACCTCTAGTGGACGGGAACTGCTCTGACGCCTGGGGCGAATCCGGGCAGTGGGTGTGGCCCGGCCGAACCGGGAGGTTCTCAAAGGCGAGAGTTTCAAATGGTTGGCATTTCCTGGCGCTCTTAGCGGACAAAGTACTGAAAGTGTCGGTAGGCGGCAGCACTTCACAGTAGTGCTACCAGCGTTAGCAGGACATTGCCAGTCGAAGTATGTACCTTCAGCTGTGGATGAAGGGCCGAGACGTATGTATGTGGAAAGATTGTCCTGGAGCTGGGAGCAGCTAACGAGTGTCGAGGAGTCGGTCGGTTGCCCTGACAGGGTGCAGGAGGCGAGTTTGAGCCCTCTAGGACGGAGATGATGTGGAGGCGTACTTCGGAAGTTGGTAGTCAAGGATTAGGAAGGTTGTTCTCTACGCGTGGAAAGCTTAGGTCTTCGCAAGTCCGCTCCCTTTTACGCACGTGGGAAACATCTTTGTCTGTTACCTGTTTATGATGTGGATGTCACTGTGTAGCGAACACACAGGAACTGTTTAGGAAGAGACCGCCTAACACTCTGTGGAGCATCTGGCTAGTTGGAGACGTTGTCTAACGGACGAAGCGACCTTGGCGAGGGATATTAGAAGAGAACATACCGCGTATTGTTTTAATCGAAATTTGAACTGTCACGTTCTTGTGTATGTTCTTATTCCCTTTAGCTTGTAATCCTGTATGGGTTACAGAGGAAATGGTGGAAATCGGTTGTTAACGGTGCAGAGACTGATTGCCTACTTCGCCGTCTTACCCAGTCGTCGGACTTGGTAAGCTACTGAAAATAGACAGATGGCTAAAGAGCATTGAATAGTGATATTGAGTATGGGAATATTCTACCCGTCCCGCGTGGTTAAGCGAGGCTGGCATCCTAATTTCGCTTGAAAGCATGTGTGGAGCAATGCATCGGAATCACTCAGGTCCACCAACAAACGTTTCGGAATAAGTAGAGTGATCTGTCTCGCGCACCGCATCGTGCTAAGATTTCGTGGACAATGACCGCAGACGCGAGGGGACGGGTCTGAGCACTATGGGAGTTAACTGCTGTGGTCATCAGTCCCATAGAACTCAGAACTACTTAAACCTAACTGACCTAAGAACATCATACACATCCATGCCCGTAGCGGTCGCGCGGTTCCAGACTGCAGCGCCTAGAACCGCTCGGCCACTCCGGCCGGCTCGCGGAGAGGTTTCCTGGTAAATTTGGGAGAGCGTACGTTGCTTGAAGATTCGGGCAACATCTTACTCCGTGCCACAAATGTCTCGCGAAATGACGACGACGAGAAAATTGTGTAAATTGGAGCTCACATGGATGGTTATCGATAGTCGTCCTTGCCACTCACCATTCGCTAATGCAATAGAGAAGGGGAGAGAATTAACAGTGGAACCAGAAGTACCCTTCGCCTTACACAAGAAGGTGGCTTGCAGAGTACAGGTGCACAGCTAGTGTGTTTGAGATCCCCAACAGGTCGGGTTAAAGGAAGACATCGAATCAGTTCAGATGTTAGATTTGTTACCATTAGGTTCGAGCAACACGCGTGTATTACAGAGATGATTTGTGAACTTAAACGGGGACCTCTGCAGGGAAGACGACGTTCTTATCGCGAAAGACTGTTGAGAAAATACAAAGAATCGGCAGCCGCCAACGTATAGGATAAGAGAAATTAGGTCTCGCATGGAGGAGCGTAGCCAGTAGTTTATCGCACGCTGCATTTGAGAGCGGAACGGGAAAGGAAACGGCTAGTAGTGATAAAAGGTACCCTTCGTCATGCACGATGTCGTGGCTTGCGGAGCATGTATGTAGATATAGGTGAATCAATGTAGCCGGCCGCGGTGGTCTAGCGGTTCTAGGCGCGCAGTCCGGAACCGCGCGACTGCTACGGTCGCAGGTTCGAATCCTGCCTCGGGCATGGATGTGTGTGATGTCCTTACGTTAGTTAGGTTTAAGTAGTTCTAAGTTCTAGGGGACTGATGACCACAGCAGTTGAGTCCCATAATGCTCAGAGCCATTTGAACCATTTGAATCAATGTAGTGTGGGCGCAAGGCGTGACACTGAAGCTCGGTCAGACGCCTAGCGTAGAGCCTCCTTAATGTTTTTCCTTTCCTACCGCGGCTTGCGGGGGTGCATTTATAATGACTAACATTTATACTAATCTTTAAAATGACCAGCTCCGCTTCTGGTCGCACACGTGGGCGCTCACGAGAAGATCCGTGAATAGCTCTCGGTGCATTTAGTCCGTTGTCGAAGTGAAAAGGAATGAATGTATAAAATAGAAGCTTATTCAGCCGTGATAAAGCGAGAAAAAGGAGTGCAGCGGGTATTGGGAAGGGCCGCCCGCAACGCGACACTCGGACCCGCTTCGCTTTCTCACGGGTTGCGCGCGGTACCTGGTCCTCAATGCGGGCACTGGGTGCTCCTCGCCCACAGGTCCCGCCCGGCGGCGCACAAAAGGCTGCGCCGCGGTCCCAGGAAGACGTAACCTCCAGAGGAGGGGGCCGGAGGATGCCTGGCAGGGAGGGAGGGCAAGGACGGGGAAGGACGCGCTGGGCGTGCGCAGACTGCGGCCGAGGGCGACGGCCCCAAACGCCGCTGTTTGGCCTCCCCACAACACGCAGCCTCAGGGAGTCTGTGTGCTTCATACCTGCAGAGTTCACACCTCCCTCCCTTGGCTCAGGCGCGGCCTTGTTGGTTCTGGCTCATTTACCACGTCACAAAGTTCCGGATCTCGGGTTCGGAAGTGTGGGGACGGGGTCGCAATTGGTTGTCACTAATCTCTTAACCAAAATATTCAACGAGCCACGGAGGACTAAAGGCGCGTGTCAGCTAGCAAGTAGCTTTCGCTAGTAACTTCTGCAAGCATTTGTTGATCTGTTTGCCGCGCGGCATTAGCTGAGCGGTCTGGGGCGCTGCAGTCGTGGACTGTGCTGCTGGTCCCGGCGGAGGTTCGAGTCATCCCTCGGGCATGGGTGTGTGTGTTTGTCCTTAGGATAATTTAGGTTAAGTAGTGTGTAAGTTTAGGGACTGATGACCTTAGCAGTTAATTCTCATAACATTTCACACACATCTGACTATTTTTTGTTGATCTGTTTACATTAGAACAAAAACTTGCTCAAGTTTATTTCTGCACGTCGTCTGGGCAGGTTGATTTCAGCAACTTGCTCCAAGTACTTGCAGGTGGGTTTCCACAAGACATGCGTCGTGAGATCGGCAAGTGGATGTTTACAGTGTTGAGCTAAAAACCAGGGCAACCGCCACCGTTGTTGTGTTTTTATTACTGAAGAAAAAACTCGACGAAAATAAAAATTTCAGAAAAATAAAATATGTGTTTCAGTGAAAAATTGGATAGAGAGGTGTACATATCTATCAAGAAACAATACTGAGTGAATTAAATGGTTTAAATGGCTCTGAGCACTATGCGACTTAACTTCTGAGGTCATCAGTCGCCTAGAACTTAGAACTAATTAAACCAAACTAACCTAAGGACATCACACACATACATGCCCGAGGCAGGATTCGAACCTGCGACCGTAGCCGTCGCTCGGTTCCAGACTGTGGCACCCAGAACCGCACAGCCACTCCGGCCGGCCGGCAGTGAATTAAAATCAGAGGACTTTGCACAGATTAAAAACTTAATCAGAACTTCAAACGCAATTTACAAAAATCTCTTGTCTATTTTACAATAAAATAGTCAAAACCAGGATACAAAAATGATGCAGTCTGTGTCACCAAGATAACTTTTTAAATATTCTTCGACTTCTGCAAACAGTATTTATTACTTTTTTTTTTCAAATGTTGTGCATTCGAAAACAGAATACAAAAATACTGCGAGTTAGATCACCAAGATTTCAACTACTCTTCGATTTTTGCAGACATTATTTATTACAAACGTAATGCGTTTATGTTCAAGCTAAGGTAAAAAAACAGCTAAAATTTACAGACATCGCCGGCCAGAGTGGCCGAGCGATTCTAGGCGCTACAGTATGGAACCGCGCGACCGCTACGGTCGCAGGTTCGAATCCTGCCTCGGGCATGGATGTGTGTGATGTCCTTACGTTAGTTAGGTTTAAGTAGTTCTAAGTTCTAGGGGATTGATGACCTCAGAAGTTAAATCCCATAGTGCTCAGAGCCATTTGAACCATTTTTTAAAGACATCTCTCCTACTATTTTACTTTCTCTTCTGGTGAAACAAAGTAATCGGTTAAATTTTTCGCACTTTCTTGGCTGGCGGTGGTCTAGTACACTATGCGATCAAAAGCATCCGGACACCTATCTGAAAATGACTTATAAGTTTGTGACGCCCTCCATCGGTAACACTGGAATTCAATATGCTGTTGGCCCGCCCTTAACCTTAGATGACAGCTTCCACTCTCGAAGGCATACGTTCAGTCTGGTGCTGGAAGGTTTCTTGGGGAATGGCAGCCATTCTTCATGGAGTGGTGCACTGAGGAGAGGTATCGATGTCGGTCGGTGAGGCCTGGCAAGAAGTCGGCGTTCCAAACCATGCCGAAGGTCTTCTGTGGGATTGTCAGGACTCTGTGCAGCCGAGTCCATTACAGGGATGTTGTCGTGTAACCACTTCGCCGCAGGCCGTGCATTATGAACAGGTACTCGATCGTGTTGAAAGACGCAGTCGCCATCCGCGAATGGCACTTGAACAGTGGGAAGCAAGAAGGTGCTTAAAACATCAATGTAGGCCTGTGCTGTGATAGTGCCACGCAAAACAACCCAAGGGGTGCAAGCCCCCTCCATTAAACATACGACCACACCATAACACCACCGCCTCCGAATATTACTGTCGGCACTACAAACGTTGGCAGATGACGTTCACCTGGAATTCGCCATAACCACACCCTGACATCGGGTCGCCACATTGTGTACCGTGATTCTTCGCTCCACACAACATTTTTCCACTGTTCAATCGTCCAATGTTTACGGTCCTTACACCAAGCGGGGCGTCGTTTGGCATTCACCGGCTTGATGTGTGGCTTATGAGCAGCCGCTCGACCATGAAATCCAAGTTTTCTCACCGCCCGTCTAGCTGTCATAATACTTGCAGTGGATCCTGATTCAGTTTGGAATTCCTGTGTGATGGCTCGATAGATGTCTACCTACTACACATTACGACCCTCTTCAACTGTCGGCAGTCTCTGTCAGTCAACAGACGAGGTCGGCCTGTACGCTTTTGTGCTGTACCTGTCCCTTCACGTTTCCACTTCTCTATCACAATGGAAGCAGTGGACCTAGCGATGTTTAGGGGGCCGGCCGAAGTGGCCGTGCGGTTAAAGGCGCTGCAGTCTGGAACCGCAAGACCGCTACGGTCGCAGGTTCGAATCCTGCCTCGGGCATGGATGTTTGTGATGTCCTTAGGTTAGTTAGGTTTAACTAGTTCTAAGTTCTAGGGGACTAATGACCTCAGCAGTTGAGTCCCATAGTGCTCAGAGCCATTTGAACCATTTTTTGATGTTTAGGGGTGTGGAAATCTCGCGTACAGACGTAAGACACAAGTGATACCAAATCACCTGACCACGTTCGGAGTCCTTGAGTTCCGTGGAGCATCCCATTCTGCTCTCTCACGATGTCTAATGACTACTGAGGTGTGTCATATGGAGTACCTGGCAGTAGGTGGAAGCACAATGCACCTGATATGAAAAACGTATGTTTTTGGGGGTGTCCGGATACTTTTGATCACACAGTGCACTTCTCTACCGCTCCACTCCCTAACAGCTCGCGGAAAAAATGAACACTTATATATTTCCATGCAAGCTCTGATTTCTCTTATTTTATTATGATGATCTTCCCTCCCTATGTGGGTGGGCTCCATCAAAATATTTTCACAGGATGAGGGCAATGAAGTTTTAAGAAAAGATCCTTCGTCAACGAAAATGGTCTTTTCTTTAATGATTGGTACCGAAATCGCGTATCATAACCGTGGCACTCTCTCCCCTATATCGTAACAAAACAAAATGAGCTGCGCGTCTCTTAAATTTTTCGATATCCTCCGTCAGTCCTTGTGATGCAAATCGCACATCGTATAGCAATACTCTAGAAGGGGGCGGACAAGCGTTGTGTAAGCCATCTTTTTAGTAGACCTGGTGCATTTTGTAAGTGTTCTGCCAATAAATCGTAGTCTTTGGTTTGTTCCCTCGGAACATTACGTATGTGGTTGTTCCCATTTAAGTTATTCGTAATTGTGATCCCTAAATATTTAGTTGAATTTACAACCTTCAGGTTTGTGTGTTTTATCCTCGATTCGTTTTAGTACTCATGAGGTCGACTTCACACCTTTCGTCATTTACAGTCAATTGCCACTATTCGCATCATACGGATACCTTGTCCGAATCGTTTTCAATTTGTTTTGATCATTTGTTGACTAAATAAGACGTAAATGACAGCAACATATGCAAACAATCTAAAGGGGATGCTCAGATTGTCTCCTAAATCGTTTGCGTAGATCAGGAACAGCAGAGGGCTTCCTTGGGGAATGCCAGATATTACTTCTGTTTAACGCGATGACTTTCGTCAATTACTACGAATTGCAGCTCTTGAGAGGAAATCACGAATCTACCAGAACATCTGAGATGATGGTACATAAGCACGAAATTATTAGAATTCGCTTGTGAGAAACGCTGTCAAAAGCCTTCTCAAAATAAAAAAAATTGGAATCAATTTGACATTCCCTGTCGACAGCACTTATTACTTAGTGAGTTGTACAAGTTAACCAGGTTTATCTACCCATCCTTGTAGCCTTCGGCAGATGTGTTTCATGTACTGTGCAAAGCATTGTGTTTCTACGTACGCTATAACAGGCACCAGTTCGTCTTCCTAATCTGGTTAGGTCTTGACATTCCGCTCAGGAGTGAGCCCATACTGTTCTTAACTACTGCAATGATGGCGTACGAACTGGGTCGTGCAGCAACTTACCTGCAACAGAAAGAAACACAATCATTAACAACTGTGTTTGAAGAAGCATAGGGGTGATCCGGACGACATAATGAAAGGGGGTCCTTTTACAAAAAAATCAGATCTTGCACATAACACAACTACTGCATTGCTTTTATTTCTCTTGTAAAAATCACGAGCATACATGTAATGATATGATTTACAAGTAAAAACTATGCTTCAGACTCTGCCACCCACACCCTTCCTCTGTGGCCACTGTCGTGCGATTAGCTGATTTCGACTACTTGTCATTTTCAGTTACAACCACATGGTAACTGACAGCAGCTGATAATTGGTTGTCACATACTGACACCAACACAATGGATGGTATCGAACATGGTGTGACGTTTAGCCTATCAGGTGAAAACTCGATTGTAACTGCTGTATTTAACCCCACGTTAATTTGTCTCACCCCGCGTACGAAATTGCCTTACTGAACTTATTTGCTTATTGTTCCATGCCAAATATTATACCGAGAAATAATAACTTCTACCTTTATAATCAGAGAGGCGATCATGAAATTCTGGACGGAGTTACTTTAAAACGTAGAACTTATGAACTCCGTGACAATATTTACACCGTGTTGCGAGAAATAGTCATATGAAACATCAAGAATGCCTATAAAGATGATGCAGAGGAAAAAGAAAATAATCAATGGCAAACTGAACATCAGTTACAATAAAAATCTCGAACGATGCGAGATGAGGAGTACTGCATGTATAGGTTTTCAGCTGCGTAATAGTACAGGATCAGAATTTAGGAGAAATATAATTGAAAAAGAAACATAATATTCAGAATGTTAACTTCCTATGCGTTGACTGGAAAGCTTATAAACACCCATAGTGTTAGCAACATATAACCCGTGTATGTGTGGTTGCCCAATGTCTCCGCGATGGAATTCTCCCGCCTTCAGATAAGCGGCCCTGCCATGAGGTCTAGGAAACTATTTTTAAGGCTAAAATGTGATATCAGAGCACTTTTTTGCGAGCTAGTTTTGATCGGTACCGTTTTAACTTAAGGTCTACCAACGATGCGTAATAAGGTTCAGCCATTGTTTTATCTTCCTCCAGTTAATCAATCAATCAGTCACGATTATTGGTTTTGAGTATGGAAAATTGCGTCACTCTTCCTAACCCCTCCCCCCTCCCCCCTCCCGTTGGAGGTTCGAGTCCTTCCTCGGACATGGGTGCATGTGTTGTCTTTAGCATGAGTTAGTTCAAGTTAGATTCAGAGTGTGTAAGCCTAGGGACCGACAACCTCAGCACTTTGGTCCCATAGGAACTTACCACAGATTTCCAATGCGACTTGAAACAAAAACTTTCTTATCGGCGCTTGGATCCAGTCATTTCCCTGGTATGGTACGTATAACATTGTTAATAAATTAATTATGTTCTAAATTGTCTCATTGTTTGACGACGTGATGAAATGAGGTGCATGAGATTCTAGTATCAGAGTACCTTCTCAATTTTTTTTGGATACAAGTAAGTGATGTACTGTTTTTTGGATTCTCCTGGCTTGGCACTTAGAACATTTGACATTTTCATTCTTCAGTTATGTCAAACGCGCAAAACTGCAACAGGTGTTCTTTAAAACATACGCACTCTTAGCAAAAAATTAGTTATCGCCAGGGGGCTTCACGCTAACAGCTTATAAAGCCGCCTGTGGCTCTGATAATGTCCTCAATCAGGCGACGAAGGTTCTTCAGGTCTTCAGGTATTGATATACAGCTGCAGCCACTAATTGATGATTACATCTAATAACTGACCAAGTCGTCTTTACTCTTTTAAACTTAAAAAAAAATTGCAAGGGCGTTTGATATATAGACAATGTAAAGTAAAGGAAGACATCAACATAATTATTGTAAAGTGATACCGGATCACTTACAACATGCCTGGAAATAAGCTAAGAAATGTGTTATCACGTAAATCTGTACCGCAAATTTCAGTTACTGAACAGAATAACATATTCAACGAATTATTAAACACAGAACTGAGAATCACAACATTTTCAGGATTAAATCTACAAATAGATAAAGACGCTTTGTGTGCTATACATTGAGTACATGGTGTAAACAGTAGGAAAACTAACATCTTAAACAAAGCTGGGAGCACTATACCTATCTTTGAGACACCCAAAGTTTGTTTTCTTCGTGACTAACCCCGGGAGCTCTGTTGACCACAACCAATACAGATACTTTCGTACGACAAACTGTAAGAGGAAGTGAGTTGTGTCACGCTCAGAAATCAGGGTTCACAAGCTCATCAACATGTCCCTACGTTCCTTCCATGAATAACAACAGAGGTGATACAGAGTCATACCTTATGAACACCAAACTGACGGTTATTTGTATACGTAGCGATTTCCCTCCTTATGACGGTAGGCCTAGTCACTCATAATATCGTAAACAAAATTACTAGGTGTAGGGGCATTTTCCTCCATATAACTTGAAAAACGAATTCATTTTATCCTACACCGTAAATTGGTCGCCGGTTTTCATACACTAAAAAGAGTTACCAGCAGGGCGAAGATAATTTATGCTTGAACAGACACACGGGTGTTTTTATCGTAATTATCGTAATTTTCTAAAAGGGCAACGGAGGAAACGGATTTGGAGTGAAGTATCCATAATTCGGACGTTGCTGCACAAAATGTGCAGCAGTTACAGAATCATATAGCAAAACATGTCTTCACTCATCATTATCGCATTCGACTCGTAAGAGGGGAACGGAACGATTCATTTGCCTCGTCGACCTAAAGAATATCAACTGTAGCTACAAAATTACTTCATTGAATCCGGAGGATTCAGAAAAATAACTACATAATAACAGAACCGAACTCCAAGAATGGCAGGAAAGTACGGTCAATAGTATTTAGCCGGCCACTCCAAGTGCATAGTGTCTTCATGATACAGGTATTTGTTCGTCAGACCAGCCCCGCTTTATCCACTGTTTCTACCATTTTCTTTTGTAACTTGTAGTTTTCGCGCAGTCGTCTTCTTGAATCCTGTAGGTAACTCTATTTATTACACAATCAGATGTACTATATTCAAGCCATGTCTCCATTTGTTCTTGAAGTCTCACAATAAAAAACCTGGCGTATGTCGTTTATGTTATACGTTGCTGTTTAGTCCCAGTCTAGTTAACCGAGCGTCACGACGACGCGATGATGTTTTGTGGGTCTCAGAGATATGCTTGAGTGTATCAGTGGTGTTTTACTGTTTTATTTTCTATTTTAACTAATACACGCGTCTAAGGCCAGTACTCCTAGTGGGTCGTTATGTGTCGACAGCAAACCGATATACAGTTTCGAACAGTTCTGAGATCGGGCACTAATGCCGTCTTGATGTTTTCTTTCGAATTCTCACGTTGATTGTATATGGGTGTTTTGCGATATATTCACAATATTTTTCAGCCACTGAAGCAAAATGTTAACATCGAACAGTCAAGAAAATTTCTTATCAATTTTTTTTTTGTCACATAACATACATCATTAACTAGTGTTGTATTTTAAAGATAGCTATTAAGTGCGCATATTTGTAGACTAATGATTTCTTTAGAATAACTGCTTTCAGATATTTCAGAATGCAGGCGCCACCAGAAGTAAGGATGTGTTGCTCTTCTGCTCTGGCATTGAAGTTCCCAGTGTGTTGCTTCCGACTGTAATGAAAGAGGGCGGCTCGCTTGCAGCTGCTGGTTTCGTAATGACGCGTAGGATCCTAATTACCTGTTCTTACCGGAGACAGATGTGCCAGCTTTCTACTACACAACGCAGCTCTCAAAAGATCCTCTAGAAAGAGCGAGTGAGTAAAGATTCTTTCATGCAGCACAAGTGGCATACAGTAGCATATCATTTTCAACCGTAAATTTTGCAATTTTTTTGTTGCGCACAAAACAAAGATACTTGTTGACTACACGTTTTCTGTTTTAGTGTAACCTCTCTCGAAGATCATGGAGGTTTCTCTACAGAATAAAATGACATTTATATGACTAATCTGAAACTGAACACCTTGTTGACCCTTTAGCCGAAAACCCTGATGACAACAAGCGCACTAGCCATTAAGGGGCTGGGAGAAAATGATCGAAAATGCTCGAGATTGGTTGATACTGCACTCAAATCTGTCACAACAGTTCAGAATCTAGAGGTATCCATTCGGATCAATTTAACTCCGTGGTCACATACATCTAAATGTGGAGGAGGACCTCTTTTCCATGAAAGAGCCCGCTTCCTAAATTCTCATTGTGGAGTACTGTTTACGAGTTTGGGACTCTGACCAAGTTCCATTATGGGTGGAGTTAGAGAAGACTTAGAAAAATAAACAATAGGAAACTCAGACATGGGCCATTCAAGAATGAAATAACGAGGAGTCAAAAAGATATTACAGCGGCAAGTACGCTTCAACATATACCGTATGTTGATTGCGAAGCACAGATGTAAATATGGGTCTCGGGTATTCTCTCGCAATAATTTTTTGTCTCATCGAAATGTGACATCAGTTCGACAGAAATGGCGTGCTACCCGCCGTCCTCATGAGTTGTATATGGCATGTGATGCGCTATGATGTGTTGGTTCAAATGATTCAAATGGCTCTGAGCACTATGGGACTTAACTTCTGAGGTCATCAGTCCCCTAGAACTTAGAACTACTTAAACCTAACTAACCTAAGGACATTACACACATCCATGGCCGAGGCAGGATTCGAACCTGCGACCGTAGCGGTCGCGCGGTGCCAGACTGTAGCGCCTAGAACCGCTCGGTCACAAGGTCGGCTATGATGTGTTCTTTCAGTTTTAGCGAAACAGTATGATGTGAAATTATACAAATGACATTTATCACTTCTGCTTAAACATCTTTACGTGACAAATTGTGTTCTAGTGCACAAAAATTAAAACAAATAACACCAAATTTTAAGCAACTTCCGTGAAGTCAACGAGTCTGACATTTTGGCACATTCAAATACGTATTACGTTATGAATAGACAGTTATTTAATAACGTCAGGTTTGAAAAAAAAACATTACTATATATAATAAAAATGTAAATGTTTGTTTGTTCAAAGTCTTAAATCTCCAGAAGTTCTTCATCGATTGAGTTGAACGTTTAACACAACGTTGCGTTCGAATTATCGCGTGTTTTTATATACCTACTGCAGCGTCATCTTGTAATACATAAATACAGTTTAGTATAGAAAAGAGCGACATTTTTTACCAAAAACATCCAAAAATTTTTGACCGATTGACTTCAGATTTATGCACGTTACTCTAATAAACGTTCGTATGGACAAAGGCTGTATTTTTTAAATATACGTAATATATAAATGTATATATAACATATGATATGGAAACGTTGTTAGTAAAAATCTGGAAACTTCAAGTTTTTACAGGACTTTCTAACAAATATTCGTACGGGCATAGGCTACATATTTTTTTAAATAACAACGTACACACTTTCTGTTAGACCTGAGCGAGAAAGAAAATGCTGCGCTCTGCTCTGCTGTGAATGTGTGCGACTTTGTTTTCTTTCCCGATATCAGTTTAAATTACGGTAGTAGGGCATTTAAACCAATGAACATATTGTTTCTCCCACATGTAGCCTTTCTCATTATATATACTTTTAAAGAAAAATTGCATATACAGTGATGTTTTGTTTCCTTTCTGGCAGTCGATTTTAAGACAAAACAGAAAAGTTGTGTTTATTGCCTATCAGCTTGTGACTAGAATACTACTACGAAATCTGAATTTGCAATAACGATAAGCAAGGCCCAAGAGTAGAGACAGGAGGAGTAGATGCAGAGAGAAGGAGAGGGGGGAGAGGAATTGGAGATAGAAGTGGGGGAAGGAAAAAATGGGCAGTGAGAGGTGGAGAAGGAACTGGAGAGATAGGGTGCAGGAGGAGATGAACAGAGAGAGGGAAGGGAGGAGGAGATGGGACAGAGAGAGGGAGGAGCAGATCATGGACAGAGAGAGGGGGGGGGGGGATGAACAGATGGACAAAGAGTGGAGGAAATTGACAGAGAGAGAGAGGGAGAAGGAGAATAGAACGTATATCCATTCGCCATACATGTTAAGCAATAATAATTGCGAAAACCCCATCGTCAAGATCTACATATTTATTAGTAGATGGAAATTTTATTTCCAAATACTTGTAGGCTCTAATTTGTCGATGTTATATACATGTTACATATTTATTTTTTGTCAACAATGTGCAAGTACCGTACGTGACATGGCACTTGGCATAACCTAGGCCAATACACAGCAATGAACGTTACACCTACTTACAATCAGAAGGAAGAAGCCATTGGTGGGTGGTTAAAACGAGTATATTTTTTGTCTATCTAGACATAGAATCGACTATGGCGTTCTTAAATTAATCGATGTGCAAATAAATCAATAACTGAGTTGTTATATTAATTTGAAACAGCTAAATGTCATAGTTATATGCAATAACACACGAGAAAAACATTTTTGATGTTAAACTACGATTTGTATTTGTTCACTATTTTTGTCATTATGTAATGACTACTAACTTACATACACAGATAAAATAGCAATGTCAAAGTTATTCATAAAGTTACAGTATACAAAACTGTTAAGATCACATAAATACGGCTTTAATACAAAATAAATTGTTATACTAAAAAACTCTGAATTTACTGTTGTATTTAACCAATTTATTCATCCAAGGATAACTGAAATTTAATTTAACAGGAGGGGGGAAAAACTTCGTTCCTTCATTTATACCTAAGTGGCACTCTGCGTCATACACTTATTCGTTTCTAACATTTTCTGTAATATTATGTTTTTTCACCTCTTAGCAGTTCATTTACATCCACACCTACAGGACTACTTCGTAGTGCCTGGGAGAGTGTTCATTGAACCACTTTCACTCCTTTTCTCTACCGTTCCACTCTCCAACGCTGCGCGGTAAAAACCAATATTTAAATCTTACCACGAGAGCTCTGATTTTTCTAACTTTATTACAACGATCATTTCTCAATACACATGCGGGTGTCGACAAAATATTTTCGCATTCGGAGGAGTATATTGGAGATCGAATCTTCGGGGAAATATCTTAGTGCAACGAAAAACGCCTTTGTTTTAATGATTGCAACCCCAATTCACTTATTATATCTGTGACACTTACTGCCCTATTTCGCGATAATACAAAACGAGCTGCCTTTCCTTTGAAATGTTTCGATGTCTTCCGTCAATCATATCTGGCAAAGCCCTCTAACAGAGGTCGGTCAAGCGAAGTGTAGGTGGTCTTTTCAGTAGACGTGTAGAGTGTTCTAAATGTTCTGCCAGTAAAACGCAGTTTTTCATTTGCCTTCCTCACACATTATCTATCTGTATAGCTAACGTCCACTGTGCAACAACTGTGTGATGTTCGTTAAAACATATTAGTCTTTTGGAGTCTTCAACTTCTCTAACGTTCCGATATCCGAGTTGCCACCTATCTGTATGTCCACGTATAATTTTCCAGAACGTCTACAGATGATTGTATACACGGCAGCTTGTGCTAAAGGGATGTTTGTGTCATTCGTGTTGTACAATATCCTCAATGTGCGAATGCAATTATAAAATGAAAGTTTGTATTTGCGGGATTGTAGCTGTACTCTTAAATTTTGTCAACAAATTTGGTAGTGCACCATTTTTGTCACTACAGTCTGGTCGGTGTTCACCAGTCATGTAGAAGAGGCATAATTTGACCTCCTTGTATTCTCTTTTTGTATATGGCTTTAACACTCAGAATTATAGCCATTCCTGAAAGCAATGAGTACTGAGCGCTCACGATTTTACTTGAAAGAATAACTCAAACAACAGAATAAGTAAGAAGTGATGTTCCATGGAGGGGAAAGCTGCATTTTTACGAGTTGATGGGTACTAGGGGAGTTTAAGGTACGAGCAGTTCTTGCTTCTCGAAGATGACGCACGATGAACCTGTCGGCAATTAAACAGCTTTTTAACGATGACCCAAGGTGGTGGGAAGCCATACATTATCATACATTAATTGCAAGTCATGCAGAGAACACATCTGATTCCGTGAACAACGAATGCGATTTTGGTGAACAAAAGGAGTTTCTCTTCCGTTTAGGCGTAACAACTGTCTGTCACGCGAAGCATGATTTACTAGTGGATGACGTCATGTTATTTTCGTTTATATTTCTGCTTTGTACTGTACCTGGCTGTGTGGACGCTAATGATGACACTGTTCTGTAGCCTCAAACTGCACTCTCCACTTACCTCTTTTGAATCGAGGTAGCATGGCACTAAGATTTACCGGCGCCTGCGGTGCCCGCGTCTCTGTACTGCAGTAGGGCAGGGAGTGTTGCCTAACCAATGGCAGCAAGGGGCTATCTTGAAGATCAGGAACTTGTTACGCCGGAACCAAAAGTACGAGGCCTGTTCAGAAAGTAAGCTCCGATTGATTGCCAAATTGAAACCACAGTGAACATCAGAAATGTTTTACTTGTAACAATTAGCTACACCTTTCAGCTACTTCTCTACGTAGTCGCCGTTCTGACTTAGACTTTTGTCATAGCGTTGTACCAACTTTTCAATAGCCTCATCATAGAAGGCAGCCGCCAGTGCTTTCCGCCAATTCTCCACGCTGGCCTACACCTCGTTGTCTGTGTCAAAATGTTGTCTTCAAAGACAGCGGTTCATGTGACCAGAGATGAAACTCAGGGGGAGACAATTGCGGACTGTATTGTGGGTAATCTCACATTTCCATTTGAAAACGATGCAGGAGCATCTTCATTGCCCCTGCAGAATGCGGCTGAGAATTGTCTTGAAGAAGAAACAGCACGACAGTTATGTAATGTTAGCTGCATAGCTTCAGGCGAAATTTCTCACCAGGCCCTCGTACTTGGCGGCAGACACTAATTTCTAGACATCTTTACGCACTCACTGCGAGCTCAGAAAGGAGAAGAGCGACGTGATGCTAACTGGGGTTATACTAGAGACACTACCCAACACATCTGTGCAAAGCTTTATCGGATTTTCATAGTCGTTTCCATTTCGCGACCGATCGGAGCTTACTTTCTGAACGCCCCTCGTATTTCATTTGACTTTCAACGCAATGACATAGCTTCTACTAAAATTTGCAACATGGATGTAATTTATAACGACGTATTAAAACCAGAATACGCTGTCACCAGATTTTACACTGAAAATGGAACTCTTTTTCGTATGTAGAATATGGTTAAGAGCGACATGAAGCCAGTTACGACGTTAGCAAGAACGTTGAAATTCAGGTTGTTAACTCTGAATGGTCGTCCTACATTTCCAAGCAATCAGAATCTTGCACCTTTTTTCACAATAGCGGTGGAACTGGTTGCTGCAATCCAGATAAGTCATCAAAATGTCGTTAGACACATTGGAAAAAGGATGCCGTTCGAACGGCTGCGAAAATTTCTTTCACGCATGTGAAACGAAACGAATGCGGGATGTGCAGCCGTAAATTTTCTGATTAAATTGTTATACAAACAAGTTACCGAAGGAGAAGTTGAACATGAATTATAACTAGATAATAAGTCTGCAGGATTTTCCCACATTTTTAAGCGAAAAATTTTACTGAACATACGTAAAGTAATTTTTATGTTCGGAAGGTCCTTGTGAATTTGCGCGGAGCACTTTCTATTTGAGCGTGAAGGGGAACTCCTAGCTATAACAAGTGTGGATACACGGATCCCCGCTTGATAGTTGAGTAATGTTTGAACGAGACTCGACAGTTTCTTTTTTTAACGAGTCGAAGGGAAATCTTTAATTCTTACCACACCATTTTAGGTGACTAATAGAGCAGAAAATCTATTTTTCAGCGGGAGACGGTAATATACACCGTACAATGTGTTTAAGATGACTCAGCACTATCTTAGAATAAAAACTGGAAAAAAACCTAGGCGAAGAAGGGAATTCAGGACGTGTATAACATCTACCTCCATAGTAACACTAATTTTTTGGGGGTCATATGTCATCGCACTGGTTTGATGCAGCCCGCCACGAATTCCTCTCCTGTGCCAATTTCTTCATCTCTGAGTATCACATGCATTAGCGTCCTTGATTATTTGTTTTCTTATGTAAGGGTAAATTACATATAATTTCGTTTTTACATGGTAGTACTGTTGTGAAATAGTAGTGTTTATTCTTTCTCTCTCTCTCTCTTTGTACCCGAATATGACTACTATAAATGTAAATGTCATGTGACTAGGGCCTCCCGGCGGGTAGACCGTTCGCCGGGTGCAAGTCTTTCGATTTGACGCCACTTCGGCGATTTGCGCGTCGATGGGGATGAAATGATGATGATTAAGAGATCACAATTCCCAGTCCCTGAGCGGAGAAAATCCCGACCCAGCCGGGAATCGAACCCGGACCCTTAGGATTGACATTCTGTCGTGCTGACCACTCAGCTGCCGTTGGCGGACAATATGACTAGTAAGAAACTGACACACCTCTTCTCTTAAGTGGAATTTTGTTAGTTCTTTGATGATTGCGGAATAGAGGAGAACAGTGATGCAATTCTTCTCATTGTCTTCAGCGGAAATTTTATTAGAAATCCCCGGACTATTTGCTAAACACGAAGCACAATGAAAGTACCTTCATTGTCACTTAAACATTGCATAGTGTGAAAGAAATTACGCAGAGACGACCTCGTATGGTCTCAAATTTCGGCATAATTTTGCGAAACTTTTGCTGCCAACATGAACACCGTTTCATCGATGTACTTCTGATTTGAGGGTATACCGATTACCTTTAAAAACAGTACATCTTCCCACGTTATTACTTCATTACTTGCGAAAATAATTATAGTGCAAGAATTAACAGTACTGCAAATATTGACCATATTACGTACGCTGACTTGTCGAAAAGCTTGATTCATTAGCTTGAATTACATTTAAAATATGACTGGGTGTTCACGAAATGTCGGGAGTTGCTTGCTGACACGACACAACAGAGCTTGTAATTATATGGGATGTGCCACAATTAACACCGAAAACTGAGCGTGGTGAAACTAAACGATAGCGCAAGATTCAGTCACATTTATGTGACCACCACCATGTTCGACGTCAACGTGCAATAACCACTCACAGACGACAGATGACAGTACTAGCAGCGGAGGGTACACCAAGTGTGTCGGGGGAAAAACACTGTAGTCGTTGTCGTAATGCTGAAACGGGGCGATTTACCTGACGTCCAAAAGGGCACGATCACTGGCGTTCGGGCAAAGGGTGGAAGCGTATGGTTCAGATGGCTCTGAGCACTATGGGACTTAATTTCTGAGGTCATCGGTCCCCTAGAACTTAGAACTCCTTAAACCTAACTAACATAAGGACATCACACACATAGATTCCCGAGGCAGGATTCGAACCTGTGACCGCAGCGGTGGTGCGGTTCCAGACTGTAGCTCCTAGAATCGCTCGGCCACTCCCGCCGGAAAGGGTGGAAGCATTTCCGAAAAGGCTAGATGTGTAAACTGTTCGCGTGCTGCTGTAGTTAAAATATACCGTGCATGGCAAGATGGTGCTATCCAAAATCGCTGTTGAGTCAAATGCGGTGAACCTCTCGTCGTAGATGGCAGGGTGAACGACGGCTGTGGATATGTGTACGGGCGAGTAGACATGCAACTGTTGAGCACCTGACCACCCAGATGAACCAAGGGGATAGCAAGTGTCTCCCCAATGACCATTCTGCAGACGTTGCTGCATATAGGCCTCCGCAGCCGATGCCTGGCTCGTGCACCCACGCTGACGCTGTTCATCGTTGACGAAGGCTGGAATTTGCACCCCAGTACCGCAACTAGACGTTCATTGTGTGGAAGCAGGTAGCCTTTTCATGTGAATCACGTTTATGTTCCATCGCACTGGTGGCCGTTGGCATGTAAGGAGTGAAACGTTTGAAAGCAAACACCCTACAACAATCGTGGGAAAGGTCCATGGCGGAGGAGGGAGCGCTATGGTCTGGCGAATGTGTTTGTGGCATTCCTTGAGTGAACTCGCTATTCTGGAAGGCATAATGAGTCAACACGAGTATGCATCATCCTTGGGGACTTTGTCCACTGCTACGTGCTGCTTTTCCTCACCACGATGGCATCTACCACCAGAACATTGCAACGTCTCACACAGCTCGCATTGTACGTGCGTGGTTCGAAGAGCACCAGGATGAGTTTAGTTTATTCTCTTGACTACCAGAGTCTTCGGTTTTAAACCGAATCGAGAATCTGTGGGACCACCTCCATCGGGCTGTACGCGCCACGGAGCCTCAGCCGTGAAATCTAGAGCAGCTGATCATGGCGCTCCACAGCCCCATCGGTGCCTTCCAGAACTCCGTTGACTCATTTCGCGCACGGCTCTCATCTGTCCACGCTGCAAAAGACGGTTATTTAGGCTTTTGAGAAGTGGCCGCAATAACGTGACTGGACAGTGCAGGATCAAACTCACGGATCCTCTTGTTAGTCTTAACAAAGCTGTACAATTCATTGCTTAAGTTCTTCAACCAAATCAACGGGATTGCTGTAAAATTCCCGTTTGGGATGACCCCAGACGGAAAAATCCGTAAGACAGCAGTTTGTCATCTTGGATGTCAAATTACAGGCCTGTTCAAGCTATCCATCTTGGACTGCAATTTCGCATTAGACGTCACCTTACATCAGCTGCAAAATGTACCGGTGTCCCATCATGCGTGCACCATGTTGCCAAACCATAGGCTATGGCTGATATCCACATCGAATTAGTTGAAGACTTAATCAAAAAATTTGCATTACATCCTTATTTGCGACAAGGAGGACAATATTTCATATTGATGTCAGTCGCGGACTATAACCATAAATTCGTGAGCGGTTCATTTTCAGGCCCATGTGTAATGGAACCATTTTTCTTCTATTTGCGTATACTTTCACCTGTGTCAGATTTTGCGCTAATTATTTCAAAATAGGGAACGATTACGGTTAGGTGGTCAGAACTTCAACACTCTGATGATTATCAATGTATTGTTGGAGACACGTATACAACAATAAAAGAACGCAATAAGCGAAATATTGGTGCATATCTTTAATCTTACTTAGAAGCCATCTTTTGAGAGTATTCTGGAGTTGTGACGTGAAGTAAGATGAGTGGGGCATGCGTAAGTGGTTTAGAAGGGAGAGGGGAGTGTGAGGAGATGAGACGTAGGAAGGAGTGTTGGGGGGAGGGGGGGAGGGGGGAGGGGCAGGAGGGCATTGTGCGTGATGTGAGAGAAAGCTGAATATTACGCAGAAGAGGGAGCAGCGGAGTAGAGCAGAGATAGCGCCGCTTAGCTTGGAGAACTTGGCGCTCGTCTCCCATTAGGCGACACGAGGGGGACCAAATTGAGTCGGCAGGAGGCCAAATTGTCTGATAAGACATGACCGCTGCAAGTTCGGAAAAGTGATCAAGCACGACGACGGAGAGCTGAAGGCTCCGTCTCATAAAATATTCGCGGTCTGCTTGAAGTTCGCAGCCTCCCAAACCTCTAATACGACTTAATAGAGGGGCTGAAGGCAAAGTGGATGCCGATTCTCAGATTAATAGTATATGTCACCTGTCCTACATTTTTTACAGTACTATGTGTTTTAAAATGGCAAATAAAAAACTGGACCGATGCATTGTTTTTGGTCTCTGAAGCACTTTACAGCTAATGATGAAGGGAACGTTACAGTCAGATTTGTAACTGGCAGCACATGAAGGGCTGAGGTAGCTTACGCTCGAGCATAAACACTCAAGCATACAGTAACTTCTTGCACTCTACAAAATTAGCCCCGCCTGGTTAGCCGCGCGGTTTAACGCACTACTTCCCGAGCGGGAAGGCGTGAGGGTCCCCGGCACGAATCCGCCTGGCGGATTAGTGTCGAGGTCCGATGTGTCGGCCAGCCTGTTGATGGTTTTTAAGGCGGTTTTCCGTCTACCTCGGCGAATGCGGGCTGGTTCCCCTTATTCCGCCTCAGTTACACTGTATCGGCAATTGCAGCGCAAACACCGTTTCCCCGTACGCTTACTATAATCATTCTACAACGCAAACATTTGGGGCTACACTCGTCTGGTATGAGGCGTTCCCGGGGGGTCCACTGGGGACCGAACCTGGGTTCGGTGTGGCGTGGCGGTGCGGTGGGTGGACTGCTGTGGGCTGTTGTGGGGTTGTGAACCACTGAGGGCTGCGGTGGGACGAAGCCTCTCCGTCGTTTCTAGGTCCCCGCTTTAATACATATATACATACATCACAAAACTGGCATTATTATGTTGAAGATGGAATAATTTTCTGGGGAAAGTCCACACATAGACAAGAAGTTTTCATTGTAACAGAATGTGCTGTGTGTATAATACCCGGTCGCAATCTTCAAGCTTCACGTAGCCAACTCTACAAAAAATTAAGCAAAGTAACAACAGCGCTACAACACATATACTCTGTTATTATTTTTGTTGTGAAGAATGAGGCACAATTTGAAACTAGTAGTAGCATCCATAATTATAACATTAGGAATGAAAAATCCTCCATTATCCACAACTTAATCTTACTATTGCACAGACAGAGAGCTAAATATGGAGCCACAAAAATATTTGACAACGTCTTCCAAGAATTAAAGGCGCTAACAAACACCGAAAGTTTTAAAAACAAACTGAAATCTTTTCACTCGAGAACTTCTATTTATTCACAGATAAATTTCTTAATAAGTAGTATCTGGCTGTATGTGGTTGGGCTGTGTTTATCAAATTCTGTTGCGGATTAAAAGAACAGTAGGTAAATGGCCATGATTTCACAGAGTAAATGTATCTTATTTGTTAATCTGCTGACGGCCTCTGGTAGCTGAGTGGTCAGCGTGACGGAATGTCAATCCAAAGGGCCCGGGTTCGATTCCCGGCTGGGTCGGAGATTTTCTCCGCTCAGGGACTGGGTGTTGTGTTGTCCCAATCATCATCATTTCATTCCCATCGACGCGCAAGTCGCCGAAGTGGCGTGAACTTGAAAGACCTGCACCAGGCGTACGGTCTACCCGACGGGAGGCCCTCGTCACACATTTCCATTCCGTCTACTGACACATTTCAGATCACGGCAGATTTCGTGAATATGATGCACGGAATATGCAAAAAGCTAACCTAAAGTTTCGTATGTGTTTTCATCGTATATTTGCAAACGACAAGACCGGCAATATACTGTTATTGGCAAATACACCGACGGCAAAAGATCGCAACAACAAGAAGGATTGTGCGACGTAAACGAAAGTTGGTAGGAATGTTCTGCTTATTCACAGATAAATTTCTCAATAAGTAGTATCTGGCTGTATGTGGTTGGGCTCCATTTATCAAATTCTGTTGTGGATTAAAAGAACAGTATGTAAATGGCCATGCTTTCACAGAGTAAATGTGTCTTATTTTTTAACCTGCAGATATATTTCAGATCACTGCAAATTTTCGTGAATATGATGCACGGCATGTGCAAAAAAAGCTAACCTAAACTTTCATACGTGTTTTTATTGTATATCTGTAAACGACAAGACCGGCACTGTACTGTTATTGGCAGATTCACCGACGGCAAAAGATCGTAACAACAAGAAGGATTGTGGGATATGAACGAAATTTGGTAGGCATGTTTCTGCATCTGAAAGATGTCTGTTCAGATATTGTTCCAGTCGCATAAGAGTGCGAATCAGGCATGCTTTATATACACGCTGTAACGGTTCTGAGCGTGACTCACCTTTTACATTGGAAGTAGTGAGTCGACGTCAGTCAAGAAAGCGAAGACGAGAAAGACGCCATCGTCAAACGCCATTGAGTTTGAACGAGAGCGTGTAATAAGGCCACGAGAAGCTGGATGTTCCTTCTGTCATCCTGCAGAAAGATTAGACAGAAGTGTAGACACTGCACATGGGTGCTGGAAGCGATGGTCACGAGAGTGTTCGGTAGCAAGAAGACCGTTTTCCGGACGGCCACGTGTCACTATAAGACCATCGTGCCCGGAGTATGGCTCTGGCGCTTCGTACTGTATCTGCAGCAGCAATTTCAGCAGCAGTTCACACCACAGTGACAAAGCGAATTGTTACAAATCGCTTACTTCGAGGACAGCTCCGAGCCAGACGACCTGTAGCAGGCATTCCACTGACACCAAACCACCGCCATTTGCGACTTCAGTGGTGTCAAGCGTGAGCTCATTGGAGGGCACAGTGAAAGTCTGTTTTTTGATGAAAATTGGCTTGCGTCGGCTCCAATGATGGCCGTGTGCTGGTTAGGAGGAGGCTAGTTTATGGCATGCAGCCAAGTATATGTGCTACGCAAACTGGACATACATCTGGAGTTATGGTTTGAGGTACGGTTTCGTATGACAGTAGGAAAACGCTCGTGGTTATCCAGTGCACCCTGAGAGCAAATTTATACGTGAATCTCCTGATTCGATCTGTTGTGCTGCCATTCACGAACAGCATTCTGGAGGGTGTTTTCCAACACGATAATCTTCGTCCACATACCGCTGTTGTAACCCAACACGTTTATAGAGTGTCAACGTCTTAGCTTGGCCTGCTAGCTCACTGGATCGGTCCTCTGTCGAGCACATATCGGACATCATCGGATGTTGACTCCACCATCATCCACCGACAGCATTAACCGTCCCTGTACTGGCCGATACTGACTGAGCAAGTGCACCAGACGTGGAGCTTCATCCCACAAACTGACATCCGGCATCTGTACAACACAATTATGCAAATTTGCATGCTATTTGCATGCTTGATTTCAACATTCTTGCGGCTACAGTGGTTGTTAATGTACAAGCATTTCACACTTGCAATGGCTTACCTCACTTCACACTTGCAATGGCTTATCTCACGCTTACATTAACCTGTGATCTAGCAATGTTAATCACTTAAATATGTCACCTAGACAAAAGTATTCTCGAAATTTCATTACTCTACGTTAATTATTTTTTGGTGTAGCGATTTCTTTTCCGTCAATGTATGTGACAAATACTTGTGCCATTACCACAGTAAGGCAGCATCCGACGAGTGCGTTTTCTTTCGGTTACGCATCTTTGGCTGACAAAACAGTTGAGCTTCACATCCATAAATTCAAACCTGGGTGTAAAACAGAACGATGTTATTTTATGTTTATTTAATTCAATGAAAAGTGTCTATGCACAGTGTCAAACCCTTATAATCTGAGAAAGAGAAACTGTCATATTAAAAGACCTAAGCGCTTTTACGCCTTAGAGTGCAATACAAGTATCACCTATAGCGCGGTGAAACGGAAAATGAATGCTGCAAACAGCGATGGTTTGAAAGAGGAGAAGTTCGAATTTCAACACAGAGTACAAGTTTGAATGCGTTGTGCCCTGTAGTATTTGTGTATGGTTTCGCAATTACCCGCAGTGCTTTGTACCGGCAGTTTGTGAAAGCCTTTATCGAGTATCTGTTTGCTCTCTTTTTCTTTGTGTGGGACTCGTGACCGCAGTTAGCAGACCGATATCTGTTGCTGCAGGTCTTTGTTCTGCTACGGGGCTGCAATTATGCGCGCTGCGTGACTTTTTCATCCCATTAGGGCGGTAATTCTCTTCATTCTGCGAACTGGATTTCTGACGTAGTAGAGCGAACTACGTCAACGCCTGATGAATAGCTTTCACACAACCATGCTTCTTTTATTATGTGAGTTAAGGCTTATGATACTGAAAGAACGGAAAGGGCTCGCTCGTGTTATTCTCCAAGTGATCAGACCTTCAGGGAGAGTGGAAATATCAACGACAATTTTGCAGTGTTTATCCAGAGAAGTTCACGTAGTGTTTTGACGCAGAGAAATATTCATGTCTGGTAGTTCATTATCGAATAATGTGGTAGTGATATTCTAAAATTTATTATGACGTCCAATCCATGACAGAACACTAATGATTTGTTACAGAGATCAAAATTAGAAGTTATTGTAGTAATTAATTTCTGTCTGTTAACTGTAGCTGTTCCAAATATTGACAGTAGATGAAGAATGTTAGCCGAATCCTTGTCATGCTAGGGACACCATACCTATTGTGACGAGACATTTATTCTATCATTAAATTGTAGCTATTTCCTTTGTAATTACAGTGCCTCCTTGACTGTTTTGATTACACGCTGAAATGTCGTTATATGAGAGCAAGTGTTTGCGTATGGTGAACTCGAGGGAAGCGTAAACGTCAGACTTTGTCTCTTCTAGAAGTAAAGAATGATAATTGTTCCACAGAGTGCCTATAGTAGTTCTTAATAGGTGCTGACATCACACTGAAAGAACACTTTGTTGGATGAGAACCTGTCATCTGCTTCTACCTGTGTCTGCCCTGGTACTCTTTAGCAAAACCTCCAGAGCGCATCAGAGAACCAGTCATCCTGCCATTACGGGAAACGATATTCGTTCGATACCACAGACATTCTTATTACCATCCACGTATTTCCGAAGATGATGTCCTTAAGCATTAAGCAATAAATGTCCAAAATTAGTTTGAGGAGCTAGAGGATGAAATGTTAGGTATACACTGGTATCTAAATTCGTAAGCTTGGAATATTGTCGGGCTATTGTACTCTGTATTGAAATCTGAAGTATCTGTCTCAAGGCAATGGGTCAATTTCTTTTATGGCCGATCGTCCTACAGAATTTACAAGTATTGTTTCACAGTAGGATTCTCGCTGTTTGAGATACAGGAGGTACTCTACACCATATTAGGTTGCTCTTCCTGTTTATTTCGTCACGTTGCTTAGGACGACATTGCAGTGAAAACGTCCAGATTTTTTAAAGACTGTAGTGGTCACCTTTTGCATCTATATCCATTTCTGCATCTACAGTCGGCAAGCAACATTACGGTGTGTATGGTGAAGGGTAATCTGTATATCACTGACTCTTCCCCATTTTCCTGTTCCAGCCGCGAATGGTTCGCCGAAAGAATTATTGCTCTTAAGCCTCCGCGTCAGTCCAAATTTCTCTTGATTTACATTCATCTTCATTTCGCGATATATACGTAGGAGGGAGCAATATATCGGTCGACTCTTCTAGGAACGTAGGCTGAGGAAACTTTAACAGTAAACCACACCGTGATGTCGACGGCTCTCTTAAAACGTCTGCTTTTGGAGTTGGCTGACGAGGGAATCGTACGAACTTGCCCACACCGACTGGATTCATATCGTCAGGGTGTTAGGGCAGGACTAGGACTTCTACATATGTAAGCAGAAAGACGCAGATCTCAATCGTTTTCGAGATGACTGGTTTTGAAAATTTTGGGTGTGCTTACATACAGGGTGCGGTGCTTAAATCCTGACAAATTTCAATTTGAATTTCCCGCCATATCGTAGTTCCGCCGCCGGTTGCGATTGGCGTTCTTGAAACCCATAGGCATCTAGTAAACAGTCAGAACCTCAAAATGGCCGAGATGTTACGAACAAGCGCAGAGTAAAACCGTAGAGCTGCGATTATCTGCATCTACATGGATACTCTGCAAATCACATTTAAGTATCTGGCAGAGGGTTCATCGAGCTACCTTCACAATTCTCTGCTATTCCAATCTCGTATAGTGCGTGGAAAGAACGAACACCTATATCTTTCCGTACGAGCTTTGATTTCCCTTATTTTATCATGGTGATAGTTTCTCCCTCTGTAGGTCGGCGTCGACAAAATATTTTTGTATTCCGAGGAGAAAGTTGGTGATTGAAATTTCGTGAGAAGCTTGCTCCGCAACAAAAACGCCTTTGTTTTAATGATGTCCATCCCAAATCCTGTATCATTTCAGTGACACTCTCTCTCCTATTTCGCGATAATACAACTTTTCGGTGTACTCCGTCAATCCTATCTGGTAAGGATCTCACATCGTGCAGCAGTATTCTAAAAGAGGACGCACAAGCGTAGTGCAGGCAGTCTCCTTAGTAGATCTGTTACATTTTCTAAATTTCCTGCCAATAAAACTCAGTCTTTGGTTAGCCTTGCCCACAACATTTTCTGTGTGTTCCTACCAATTTAAGTTATTCGTAATTGTAATTACTAGATATTTAGTTGAACTTACGGCCTTTGTATTTGATTGACTTATCGTGTGACCGAAGTTCAACAGATTCCTTTTAGCACTCATGTTGATGACCACACACTTTTCGTTATTTAGGGTCAATTGCCAATTTTCGCACCATACAGGTATCTTTTCTAAATCATTTTGCAGTTTCTTTTGAGCTTCTGATGGCTTTACTAGTCGATAAACGACAGCATCATATGCAAACAACCTTAGACGGCTGCTCAGATTGTCTCCCAAGTCGTATGTATAGATAAGGAATAGCAAAGGGCCCATGCACTAACTTGGGGAACACCAGAAATCACTTCTGCTTTACGTGATGGCTTTCCGTCAGTTACTACGAACTGTGACCTCTCTGAGAGGAAATCACGAATCAAGTCACATAACTGAGACGATATTCCATAAGCACGCAATTTCACTACAAGTCGCTTGTGTGGTACAGTGTTAAAAGCCTTAAAATACAGATATACGGAATCAATTTGAAATCCCTTGTCAATAGCACTCAACACATCATGCGAGTTGAGCTAGAACGATGATTTCTAGATCCATGTTGACTGTGTGTCAATAGACAGTTTTCTTGGAGGTAATTAATAATGTTCGAACACAATATAGGTTCCAAAATCCTGCTGCATGTCGACGTTAATTATATGGGCCTGTAACTTAGTGTATTACTCCTAACGAAAGTCTTGGCGCTGGGCGTTCGCCCACTGAAATTTTCGATTCTTGTTTTCGGTATTGTGAGCAAGTGTAATGCTTCGGAGAAGTCTGGGGAAGGTTCTGCTAACCCTGCGAGGAAATCTCATTCGAAGAAACGCTTGTCACGAACTGCGGCAGTCATCGGAAAGGCTCAGGCGCTGATTTCGGAGGACCTGGGCAGTCGCTGAGGAAACTTGCGTCAGTATTGAATGTCAGCGAGCGAACAATGCGTCGGATGGTAGAGGAGGTCTTCATACGAGCCATTTAGTCCAAAACTGGCTCTCGGATAACTTTGGCATGTTCTGGTCAAAGGAGTTCAGGCACCCGAATAGCCGGGATTTGAACCTCCTCGACTACTAAGTTTGGAGCGTAGTCGAAAGGGTTACCAACAAGACGAGGCACCCTAATGTCGCGCCTTTACGCACAGGTATCGAAGCAGCATTCGAGAATGTGGACAGCGCTGATTTAAAGAGTGTGTGCGGTCGCTCCAGGACAAGATTGGAGGAGGTCATTGCGGCTAAAGCGGGTTACATCGAGTAATGTTACTCTTGAAAGATACTACTACTTATATGTAAAGGGATTTTCATTTTCATTTATATTTTGTTTTAATAAATTTGCTTTTAAAAAAAGTTTCATTTGACCGGATTTAAGCGCTGTGCTTCGTACGGTCGCTTGTACTGAAGAAGTCCACAGCCGAGCGGGTAAACTTTTCGTTTCATATGCGCGATTCCTCTACATCGAATCTTGTTCTACGTATTTTTTTCATTGCCTCGTAATTATAATAACATATTTATTATGACTTTGTAAAGTGTTAGTATTTAATGATGCATTTATTATTTTCATTTTATTTATCCTGCGTAAAATGAGAAAAATTTTTCGTAAGGAGATTGGAAATAAAAAATGCATTCACGAGAACTCTCAATCAATATAGTCACTTTATTTATGTTATTTTATCTA
Organism: Schistocerca serialis cubense; assembly: GCF_023864345.2. Classification (NCBI taxonomy): domain Eukaryota; kingdom Metazoa; phylum Arthropoda; class Insecta; order Orthoptera; family Acrididae; genus Schistocerca; species Schistocerca serialis. Next base: position 371,865,657 of record NC_064643.1, on the reverse strand, counting down.
CATATGTGACAAGCATAATGCGTACCTTATGGAGCACTGCACTAATCATGATGATACTGATCATAGAAACATGGAAAACGATGGTTATTGCGATATACTGCACGTCTAATGAACGCCGAATTTTTACATGTGGACGGTTTTTTCAACGTATTTGTTGCTAAACAAATTTAGTGTATATTCCTAAACGGTTCTCGGTCATCACACAGTTTCGCGGCGTACCAAGCATATTGAAGTTTATAACCGATACTAATAGCGTATGATTCATTGAATTTTTATACAGTCTTCTCTAGAAACTCTCTGTTCTGTTCGATGACGAACGTGTTATTTTGTTTCATTTTATAAGGTTTTTCACATGCCTGTAAAAATAAAAGTCGATAGGTTGCACCAACGGAGTATATTTTGGAGGAATTACTTTAATACTGCACTTTAACACGTCACTTAGGAAATCCTAGTATATAGCTGTAGTGAATTTGCCGAACTTTGAAGACTTTGAAACGTCCCCTTTCAAAGAAACGCCGGCCGCTGTGGTCGAGCGGTTTTAGGCGCTTAGTCCGGAACCGCGCTGCTGCTACGGTCGCAGGTTCGAATCCTGCCTCGGGCATGGTTGTGGGTGATGTCCTTAGGTTAGTTAGGTTTAAGTAGTTCTAAGTCTAGGGGACTGATGACGTCAGATGTTAAGTCCCATAGTGCTTAGAGCGATACGATATTCAACGAAACGTCCCCTTACAAAAATTACAAATGACTGTGCTTATACTGACACACAATATTTTTTAGCGCAACGCAATCTGACTTTCAGAATTCCCTACAAAAGAATGGCCCTGACTAACATTAAACTATACCTTTCACAAATCACTAAATCACTTACCTCACAAAAATCTTCGTTACTCGAACCACTGCAATACAGCGAGCGCCACTACTGCCAGCTAAATAAAAGATTCAAACTACTGAAGGCACTAACTACTGATAGGCATAGTTAGCAAAATGAAAGATTTTAATAGAGAACAAACAATGTATTTACCTTCATAATGTTGAAAACTCATAATATACATATCAGTTCATGACATCCAGTTTTAAAAATTTCAAAACTCCGCCATCTCTCTCCCCACATCCACCACTGCTGGCGGCTCACCTCCAACTGCGCAACGCTACGCGCTGTTCACATGCAGCTGCCGCTGCCCAACACTACAATGGCAGACAACAATGCAAACTAGCCACAGACTGCACACAGCACAGCCAGTGATTTTCATACAGAGCGCTACGTAACATTGCCAATAAGAAAACATAAACAGCCTACTTACAACTTTATAGTAACGTTTTTGTATTTGCATGCGTACTCACCAACTGTTTTTTTTTACCCTTGATTCAAATAAGCCAATAGTCTCTTGCAAAACGGCTTTCAGGATAAAGAGTATGAAAATAATAAAGGAATCATTAAATGTTGATAGCGTACACAATCATGACAAATCTGTTGTTAGAAATACATGGGTATGATAATAAAGTACCAGAAGCGAGATTCGGTCAGAGACCTTCCACTTACGTAATTAACCGCTTACTCACTCGGCTGCGGACTTATTCAACACTGGCGGGCGTACAAAGTATATCTGCAGGTCTAAAACATTTAAACTTGATTTTTTTGAAAACAGTTTGAGAATGGCTCCTTTGTGTTTATATATGTTGAAGTACTAGACGTGCCCTGCTCAGCCTGTCAGTATGAATGAAATCGGTGACGGTAAGATCGTACGGTACCGTTGTACCGTCTTCTTGACGCTTTCGCACTTACTAAATCAATCTGTAACGAAACGCACTACTCTTCTTTGGATCGTCTCTATTTCCTCTATGAATTCTATCTTGTACAGATCCCGGACTGACGAGCAATATTCAAGTATTGTTTGCACTAGGGTTTTGTAAGTTACCTCCGGTGGAATATATTTCCGGAGAAGTCTTCGAATGAATGTAAGTCTGGCATCTTCTTTACTTGCAGTTAGTCTTACGTGGTCGTTCCACTTTAAATCACTCCGTATGCGTACTCCTAGATATTTTATGGATGTGATGGTTTCCAATTATAGGTCTCTTTGATTATAAAAACTATTTATTCATAACATGTAGCGTTCCAATTTTGAAACAGTCTATTGCGAAAATGTTAAAAATCAGAGTACACATACAAAACTGCGTTTACATTACTCCAAACATGTGGCAATCACATACTACAATCACGCATTCAGTGCATGTCAAAATCTTTAATATATGTTTGACTTTTATACATTAAAATCACGTTCATAGGCTGAATATTCAAGTGAAACAATGCGTCTACATTAAATAAGAAACAGATTTCATACATAGTAAAAATGTCGTCGTCTATGTAACTGTCAACGTTGTTGTCATCTTCTGCATAAATAAAAAAATTGGGAAATTGTGGCAAGGACTATGGGACCAAACTGCTTAGGTCATAAGTCCCTAGGCTTACGCACTACTTAATCTAAATTAAACTAACTTATCCTAAGGACAACACACACGCCCATGCCGGGGGGAGGACTCGAACCTCCGACGAGGGGAGCTGCGCGAACCGTGACAAGACGCCTCAAACCGCACGGCTACCCCGCGCGGCCTCTGCATAAATAACATTAAACTACAACACATGTTCACCGTACTGATGGAACCCGTGGCTAATTGCGGAAAGAACGTATTCGAAGGTCAAGTTTTTTGTCTGATATTGCCAGAGTTCACACACTGAGGTGACGAATGTAATGGGATAGCGATAAAAAAATGTTCAAATGTGTGTGAATTCCTAAGGGACGAAACTGCTGAGGTCATTGGTCCCTAGACTTAAACACTACTTAAACTAACCTATGCTAACAACAACACACCACACACACACACACACACACACACACACACACACACACACACACACGCAGTGATATGCACATATACAGATGGCGCTGTGTTGCGCACACAAGGTATAAAGGGCAGTGCGGAGCTGTCGTTTGCACTTAGTTGATTATGGTCGCACGACAGGAATTGATAGCCTTTGAACGCGGAATGGTAGTTGGAGCTAGACGCATGGAACATTCCATGTCAGAAATCGTTAGGAAATTACGTATTCCGAGATCCATAGCGCCAAGAGTGTGCCGAGAATACCGAAGCTCAGGCATTACGTCTCACAACAAAGCAGTGGCCGACGGCCTTCACTTAACGCCCGAGAGCAGCGGCGTTTACGTTGAGTCGTCAGAGCTAACAGGCAAGCAACACTGTGTGAAATAATCGGAGAAATCAATGTGGGAGGTACTACGATCGTATCCGATACAGTGCGGCAAAATATGGCGTTAGTGGGCTATAGCAGCTGACGACCGACGCGAGTGCCTTCGCTGACAGCACGACATCGCCTGGAGCGCCTCTCCTGGGCTCGTGACAAGATCTGTTGGACCCTAGACGACCGGAAAACCGTAGCCTAGCCAGATCAGTCCCGATTTCAGTCGGTACGAGCTGATGGTAGGTTTCGCTTGTGGCGCAGATCCCATGAATCCATGGAACCAAGTTGTCAACAAGGCACTGTGTAAGACGGTGGTGGCTCCATAATGGTGTGGGCTGTGATTACCTGGAATGGACTGGCTCCTAAATACGGTCCAACTGAACCGGTCATTGGCTAGAAATGGTTATGTTCGTCTACTCGGAGACCATTTATAACCATTCATTAAAGTCTACGTTTCTTCCACACGTACCGGGTCGTGATAATTAAATTGCAGTTACTCACTGAGGTCCAGTGCGGGTTGTAATTATCGTATGTCAGCGAAACGTAGTAAATATGCTAATCCATCGATGAGGAGCCGATTTACACTGGAAAAAGTTCCAATCTTGGTCACCAAGTACAAATGTGGCGCTGTAATCATGTCGTCGACATCTCCGGTGTTCGTATTGAACAAATTGTGTAGGAAGCTGTTAATGATAAAAAAATTATAATACTTTTTGCACCTGTTTGCACCTGTTAATGATAAAAAAATATAATACTTTTTGCACCTGTTTTTTTCTACCCATGTCCTGTTCCGAATACATTACATATGGGACCTTTCTAGACGTCTTTCATGCATTCACAGCTCCAGATTTGCACCTGGTCGCCAAAATTAGTGGAAATCGCTTTGGAATTAACGCATTACAATATCTACCACGTTTCGCTGCCATACGATAATTACAGCCCACAATGTACCTCCTTGAGTAGCTGTACTTTAATTATAACGATCCTGCAAGACTAAAAGCAACAGGACTCCACGAAGGAATAGCTGAGTGAGAATTGACTTGCAGCTGTCAGCAACGACTTTGTTCACGGAGCGCCTGTCGCTCGGTAACCTTTCTCTCTGGTCGCCGAAAACCAGCGTGCAGGTATTATACGCCCTGCCCGAGTGTGTGTCCGAGAAACGTGCACAGCCGTGGCTAGCTGCTATTATAAGCCGGCGTGTAAGACCCGTGTAATCAGCAGTTGTCGGACGTGTGAGTAACGCCAGGCGGGCGCCAAGGCTGGCTGGCGGCTTGTAAAATGCCGACAGATCATATCGCCGACCCGTGATCGACTGGTCGCGCTGCGGACTGCCTCTCACTATTTGCTGGTATGCCGGCCCTCCGAGGACTGACCGAGTGGCCTCGGCGGCATGCAGTTGTGTGGCGACCGCAAGGAATGGCCCAATTCAGCGCACCACTGCAGGAGGGGCTGCACCTGAACAAAGGGTGCTGAAACTACGAGGCGCTACCCAGAAATCAGAAGCCGTACACCTTAATTCCCAGCGTTACCTTTCAAATAGTCCCCTCACGGCAGAGGCTGAAAATAACGTTTCAGTTGTAAATTACTTTATTTTCATACGACCGGTTTCGGACTGTTATAAGCCCATCCTCAGGTGTCGTAGCTGTGCTGTGGTCCCCGAGCGCCGCGTGTACCATGCGCGGTGTGCTGCCTATGAGCGCAGAACAGGGACCACAGCACAGCTACGACACCTGAGGATGGGCTTATAACAGTCCGAAACAGGTCATATGAAAATAAAGTAATTTGCAACTGAAGCGGTATTTTCAACCTCTGCTACAATGCTCAGTTGTGGATGTTCTGCCAACAGGATTGTTTGTAGTCCTCTCACGGTTGTGTGCGACGCTTCCAACGATTTTCCCTTTGTCGGAAGCAGTGCTGAAAGTCTTCTGGCTGAAATGTGTCCAAAATTAATAGTGATTCCGCTTGAGTTTCTTCTATGGAGCCAGAATGTCCATCTTTCAACTTCAGTTTTATTTTCGGGAAAAATCGCGAAGTCCCAAATCGGGCGAGTAGGATGGGTGAAGGACAGGGACTCCCTCACAATGAGTGAGTTGCTTTCAGGTGCATTGTCATGATTCAGTTATCAGTTTTTCGTTTCCCATGCCCCAGGCAGTTTGTATGTAAAACATTCCTTCATACTCCTAAAAACGCAGCAGTAGCACTTCTCTATGGCTTTCTGACTACATGGAAGAAATTCGTTGTGGACAATCCCACGAATGTGCTACTGCGAACGTCATTTTGAGCCACTAGGGGGGGGGGGGGGGGGGATGATGTACACCACTGCAAAGACTGTTCTATTGTTTCAGGTTCATAATCGTACAACCACGAATCATCGGCAGTTATGACGCTGGAGAGGAAATTTGGGTCACCTTCAACTGTTGTCTGTAATTCATTGCACATCTGAACCAGATTGCCTCGTTGGTAGGTGCTCAAAAGACGAGGAACCAACTATAATGCAATCGTCCCACGTTCAGTTCATCCGCTAAAATAAGTTGACGTGTCCCATACGAAATTCCAACGATTTCATAGACACTGTTGTCTGCCTTCTGTCCTTGTGGGTCAATTCGCGCATTTTTTGCTATTGTTTGGGGAGCCGTGCCTGATGACGGTCGGCGCGCGTGCTTGTCATCCTCAACAGACTTATGATCGATCGTCTTCAAATCAGGTAAACCATTAAAATATTGTCGCTAGGCTCAAAGCTTACTGCAAACATTTTCGCTAATCATACGGTGGGTTTCAGCTGCAATTTTACGGACCTTAAAACCAAACTTAATACTTATCGTTTGTTCCTTCAAGTTAACCAAAGTGCACGCCTGAAAACCAAAGGTCGCGGGATCGAACCGCGATCGATCCACGGATTTTGTTAGTCTGCTTTTAACCTAGCCTTAACCTCTCAACAATGTGAAGATTCGGTGGGAATGACACGATGTTCGGATTCCACATTAAACCGTAGGCACCCTTTCCCCGATAGAATTACTGTGGTATTCCGGTATTGTAATTATTACTTTATGGACCGCCTGACAGCAACTGAATGGAACACAATTTTAGTGCCATACGCGTTTCGCCTTTATTTTCTGCAAGGCATCTTCAGTGGCCTGTAAGATGTACATATGTTTGCTGTTTGATTTACATTTTGGTCACTGTACCTATAAGTTATAAACAGTTCTGGTGGTTCGTATTTCTTATTAAGTAGTAATATTTTGAACTGTACTTACAGGTTGCGTGGACAATTTCCTTCATATTACGCTCCTGCTGCATTTTTGGTGTTGTTCTTCTTCTTCTAAATTCCAGTTTGCGGTTTTTTCCCACATTTCACAGCACTATGAACTGAACACTTGTTTCGATGCAACGTTTTGGTTTGTGTTGCCGACTGTCAGATGTTATTGCCAAAGATCGAATGTTATCGCCAAACTTTTGAGTGTAATTATTGAAGTATCTGTGATCTGTTTGTGTATGCATTTGTGTATGTGTTTTGGTGTAATATAATTTTTTTGTGGTCTATGTGTGTGTGTGTGTGTGTGTGTGTGTGTGTGTGTGTCCAGATGGCGAAGGGAGGAAGAGGTCTTTGATTTATTTATTTATTTATTCTTTTTTTCTAGCTGTGTGAGAGGGATGACATTTTTTTATCTTACCGTTTCTTTTATTGAGTGTAGTAGGGAGCCTGTCTTGATGTTATCATCGTTTGATGTTATCGTCATTCCGGATACCTAAGTAGTGGTAAATAGCATTCGACATGTGTACCCGTCGAGGCTCGCAAATACCTTAGCCTCCCAGGTCCCCGACTCGAACCCGTTAAATTTTTTTCTGTGGGAGTATTTAAAAAAAATGGCTCTGAGCACTATGGGACTTAAATTCTGAGGTCATCAGTCCCCTAGAACTTAGAACTATTTAAACCTAACTAACCTGAGGACATCACACACATCCATGCCCGAGGCAGGGTTCGACCCTGCGACCGTATCGGTCGCGCGGTTCCATACTGTAGCGCCTAGAACCGCTCGGCTGCTCCGGCAGTCGGTATTTAAAAGCTTTAGAGTATTCTAGCCTTGTTGATAGTCTCTATAAACTCCGGGAAAGCATTATGGATGGTTGTCAATGCATTCGGAACTCGCCTGAGCTTTTTGAGAGAGTGCGGACATCGACGTGGAGACATGTTGGAGTCTGCCTTCACGTGAACGGTGGCCATATGGAGCACTTGTAGTAATTGTCCTCAAGTGTGTCTCTGCAATTTGGATCCTCGGGGAGAACTTTATAAGGTGTTCATGTAATCAATCGTAATACGTTGTATTAGGGAAACAAATGGCTTCTTGAACCTTGTTTAGCTGGCCGGAGTGGCCGTGCGGTTCTGGGCGCTACAATCTGGAGCCGAGCTACTGCTACAGTCTCAGGTTCGAATCCTGCCTCGGGTATGGATGTGTGTGATGTCCTTAGGTTAGTTAGGTTTAATTAATTCTAAGTTCTAGGCGACTGATGACCTCAGAAGTTAAGTCGCATAGTACTCAGAGCCATTTGAACCATTTGAACGACGAGATACCGGCAGAAGTAAAGCTGTGAGTACCGGGCGTGAGTCGTGCTTCGGTAGCTCAGATGGTAGAGCACTTGCCCGCGAAAGGCAAAGGTCCCGAGTTCGAGTCTCGGTCGGGCACACATTTTTAATCTGCCACGAAGTTTCATATCAGCGCACATTCCGCTGCAGAGTGAAAATCTCATTCTGGAAACATCCCCCATGTTGTGGCTAAGCCATGTCTCCGCTATATCCATTCTTTCAGGAGTGCTAGTTCTGCAAGGTTCGCAGGAGAGCTTCTGTAAAGTTTGGAAGGTAGGAGACGAGATACTGGCAGAAGTAAAGCTGTGAGTACCGGGTGTGAGTCGTGCTTCGGTAGCTCAGATGGTAGATCACTTGCCCGCGAAAGGCAAAGGTCCCGAGTTCGAGTCTCGGTCGGGCACACAGTTTTAATCTGCCACGAAGTTTCATATCAGCGCACACTCCGCTGCAGAGTGAAAATCTCATTCTGGAGGCATTTGAACCTTGTTTATTAGGATTATTGACTTCTTTCATTGTCATCTTCTCGCCCATTTCTTTTGTACCTGTAATAGTTAAACACCCTGTTCACACTTGTTGTTATTGACGACAACTAATTGTATTTGGGGCCGCGCGGTATAGCTGCGCGGTCTGAGGGCGTCTTGTCACGGTCCGGCGGCTCCCCGCGTCGGGGGTTCGAGTCCTCCCTCGGGCATGGGGGTGTGTGTTGTCCTTAGCGTAAGTTAATTTAAGTTAATTTAAGTAGTGTTAAGTTTCGGGACCGATGACCTCAGCAGTTTGGTCCCATAGGAACTTACAACAGATTTCCAATTTCCAATTGTATTTGGACGGAAAGTGTTGCACGTTTGTAGGGAAGAAACATATGAAAGCATTTTCAGAAAAGTTCAGGTTTATTTCGTCAATACTGGCCAGTTTTGTAAATTAAGATTAGCCTTATAAATGAAAGTAAAAGACTCGTAAACTTCACAAAAGCGGTACAGTGGAGTGAGGAGTTACAGCTTTCTACAGAAACAACATCTGGAAACAGGAACACAGTGATGTAGGAGACGTGTAAGACTATGTGTTACTCAGAGTGCCGTCTCACAAGTGAGGAAGTTTAAGTTTTAACGTCTCCTCTAGACCATAAGAGACAGAACACAAGTTCGGGTTTGGGAAAGTTGGAGAAGACAATTGGCCGTGTCTTTTCCAGAAGAACAGATTCGCCTTTGCCTTAAGGAATGCAGGGAATCCTGCGAATATCTAAATGCGGATGGCCAGAGGGGGATCTGAACATCCTACCTCCCGAATGCGAGTCCAGTGTATAACCACCACGCCTCCTCACTCGGTTGTCATCCCCTACCGTTACCGATGCTAGTCACATAGAAGTGGATCGCGGTTATACTGATACAGGATACGCGTGATTCTTACTCTCCCACAGACTACAAAGGCCGATCGAAGTTACGTAACTGCTACGGCGAGGTAGAAGCAGGCGTTGTACCTTACTCATCAGATTTTCTCCCGTAGGGAAGCGAGTGAGAAGTACACGGCTAGGCACTTCACACGGTTCGCGGAAAAGTGTTACGCAAAGGGCCGACACGAGCATCTACCCTTAGCTGCTGCCAGCGAAACTCGGACACGAGGAAGGTGTCGCTCTCCACTGAGCTGCTACGTCACGCCCTGCTCTCACGTTACACCTGAGTCGCAGCTTCGCTGAGTGGGTACCGGGGAACACACTTTGCAGGCTCCAAGTACAGGAGACCTGCGACCCGACTCACGTACTGATGGGAGCAGGCAAAAAAAGGAAAGCGAACTGTACATTTAATAAATCACATGCTTCTCAGCATACGGCCACCCAGATTCTTAATGATAAAACAAGGTGACATTTCTAACTGCGAATTTTGCTACAAGTAGTTTGCTAGAAACAGAGTTTCACGTCCATAACCTTAACCAACAAAATTATATTGTGACGGTGCACCTAGTGCAGCCGTCAATTTTCTTGTGTCGTCAAATTACGAACTTTTGATGAGTATGACAATCGAGAAGCCCGGCGGCCTACAAGTGAGAGAAACGCCATGTGCTATTACTCGCAGAAAATGTTCCAGAAGTTGTCTATTAGAACGAGCATCTTGATGTACCGTTAGAGCTGACACTACCAGGTAACTAGCTGTGCAAATAGCGGCGGCAGGGCAACGTCCCGTATGTCGAAGAGCTTCGAAAAGCCAGGGACGAACAATGAAGACTATGAAAAAGACACTACAACCGTTTCAGCTTACTTTTGACCGTCGCATTGTATTCTGGATAGACTAATGCGCCAGGTCAGCTCTGATTGAAGCTACATTGAATTGTAGTTTATACTGAATTAAAAATAGCCAGCGACCCAAGAGACGAAATCCTTGAATTCGTTTACGAACGATATACATTACTTGAGTTGCAGCAGTCTTTTTTCATTTGAAGTCTGGTGTTTATTGTAGTGATATCATTCTGCAGTGATCGTTTATTAATGTTTAACATTGAACAGTTTATTTAATTCTAAGTGGAGAAATAACCAGAAGAAGTGGAAGTAAATTATTCTTATAAATTTATATAATCTCTCTGATCACGCACAGTGCCGTAAATTCATCATGATTTGAAACCAGATACGATTTCCAGATATGTTATATATTAGGCCCCTTTTGCAGGCGTCCGCACCTAGTTCGGACTTTACAGTTCTTGTGCAGACAGAATCGAGAAGTTGTTAGTTTGGGCCATCAATACAGCCTAACAAAATATTTTTACATACCCCTCCCTTTATGCAGACCACCACACTCTAGTGACAACATTCTTTGCGCACGACTTACTTCATATAGCTCACAGCTGAGGACACGATTTAAAAAGCCATTTATAAATTAAAAAAGCTGCCAAGAACTATCACTTAATCATGACCCGAAAAAGGCACGCGAAAGACCCTGTCTGAAGCAAAATTGTAACAAACGACCAGAAAATCGAGAGAGTGAATGAATCTATTTTTTTGTGACATACTAGTGGCTTCACAAACGATAAAGACATTCCGGAAACAATTGAAAGGTTAAGTCACAATTAATGCTGCCATATACAGAACACTAAACAAAAAATTGAGCGAAGAGTCCTAATTAAGTTCTACGAAACAAAACCAATGCCATCCATACTTTATGGCAGTGATGGTTGGACAATAACAGCTGGAAATAAACGAAGAATACAAACTGCGAAAATGAGGTTTTTAAGACGAGAATCTGGATATAGACTGTCTGATACGAAAAAGAATAAAATATTGTACACAGATCAGATTAGGATACATTTAAATTTCCTGGCCATTGTTGTAATACTCAAAAAGCGTACAGGCACTCACTACGTCCTCGCAAGAGATTCATTCACATTTAGCTATTTGCAGAATTTTATATAAGATCATCTACAACCTCTTTAAATCACATTAACATAGATCTTCATTAGCGTTACTATGACTGTAACAACATACACGTAGTTTTCAAAATCAGACGAAATAAATAATGGGTCGCCTTCAAGTGGAATATTTGATAACGAATTACTCGGTTTTGTTGAATGGGGTAGTCCTGTGTAATCCCGCTGTGCTTTTTCTGACAAATTGTGCACGTCAAATACGTTCGTCGTCATTGTTTTGTTTTACTGTACTGTGCTGTCGGCGTAAATTAATGATACGTAATAAACGTAAAACGGTGTCAGTTGAGACCAATAAATCACAGGACACAAAATACCAATGTAATTTCACACGCGCTCTCGCTCAAATAAGTTATTCTAATGAGCTGTTATTCAGAACAAGATAGCTAGAATTATCGCGCAGTACAAAGCGTATATGTTGACATTTACGTTCGCCATGTCATCGGCTCACGAACTCGAACGTCTTAAACATGTTAAAAGTACCTGATTATAGTTTCACAGGCAGCAAAAGATACGTTTCGGCAGGCATAGAAAGGATTTTCTTTGGACGTAATGTGATGTAGTTAAATGGAAATCCTTGGAAATAATCTACTTTATACTGATTATGAGAATAGTGTTGCGTAAATTTAGAAAACCGGTGTTGGAGGAAATCTGTGGGATAAATCTTACACCGTTATTGCATACATCACACAGGTGTCATAAGAATAAGATAAGGAAGACATTTGTGCAGTCTGTTTCCCTTCACTCCGTATGCGATCGAATTAGGGCAGAAAATCTCTAATTTTGGTACCAAGTACTCTGCGACATGCACTGTGCAGTTGTGTATCTGCAGCTGCAGAGAACCTAATTACCCCCACACCTGTCGGCAGTGTCTTTAAACGGAAATGATTAGCAAAAATTAGTGACCTTCGGAAGATATTTCTATTAACACACTTTTGAAAACATTTTAACATTTCTAGTAATACCGTTCGCTCCTGTCTGCCAATATTTTCAGCAATTCTGCAAGTCCGAGTTTCGCTGGCAGGAGCTAAGGGAAGATCCTCGTGTCGGCTCTTTGCATAACACTTGTCTGCAAACCGTGTGAAGTGCCATACCGCCTAACGGACCAGTTCATTATATTTCATCATAAGCCAGACGAAAACTTTAGTTTCTCTTGCATCTAGTTTTACTGGCGAACTTTCAAATGACTTTTATAGTTGGCTTAACAACTTTTACTAGACGAGTCTGACCAAACGTACTGGCATTAAAATATGTAAAGAATTCACCTTAAGCGCCGGCGTATTAACTGTGCAGTGCATGAAAAAGCTATTGTAGCATTAAGCGTAATACCCTTAAGGAAGATGACTTTGCAGTACTGTTGCGCGACTAAAGTGACAGTGTCTACATTAATCAAGATATATGAAAGAAAAAAACACATACATTCAGCCGCAAATCTTCGTTTTTGAAAACAACAATGTTTGGTGACAGAGGGAAATATTTATCCTGTCTTATTTTATAAGAAGTTGAAACTCAGGCCGCCACTTTGACTAAGTTAAGATCCATTGCATTTTAAAGCTTGTTAAACCAGTTGTCACAATCACGATTTTTTGTAGCACTTCTATGCAGCACACCAACAAAGCAAGAAAGATAGTTGTCCCCTCGTGTTGCATTCATCGCTGGTCCAGTGTTCCGCCATGAATGTTTCATCTTTGGTGAAATGCTGTATTGTAATATGGCAACCGTTATCTTGAATCCCTTATGAAAGTAGATTTGAAATTAAAAATGATATTCACCAAGCTGTTATACTACTGTAATTATTTATCACCATCAGTCACACTTTTCGCAGCTACTATTGTTAAATTATTAATAAGAAATGAAAAGTCTCACCAGTATCGCGCGAGACTTAGTAATCCGGTATACAGGGTGTTACAAAAAGGTACGGCCAAACTTTCAGGAAACATTCCTCACACACAAAGAAAGAAAATATGTTATGTGGACATGTGTTCGGAAACGCTTACTTTCCATGTTAGAGCTCATTTTATTACTTCTCTTCAAATCACATTAATCATGGAATGGAAACACACAGCAACAGAACGTACCAGCGTGACTTCAAACACTTTGTTACAGGAAATGTTCAAAATGTCCTCCGTTAGCGAGGATACATGCATCCACCCTCCGTCGCATGGAATCCCTGATGCGCTGAAGCAGCCCTGGAGAATGGCGTATTGTATCACAGCCGTCCGCAATACGAGCACGAAGAGTCTCTACATTTGGTACCGGGGTTGCGTAGACAAGAGCTTTCAAATGCCCCCATAAATGAAAGTCAAGAGGGTTGAGGTCAGAAGAGCGTGGAGGCCATGGAATTGGTCCGCCTCTACCAATCCATCGGTCACCGAATCTGTTGTTGAGAAGCGTACAAACACTTCGACTGCAATGTGCAGGAGCTCCATCGTGCATGAACCACATGTTGTGTCGTACTTGTAAAGGTACATGTTCTAGCAGCACAGGTAGAGTATCCCGTATGAAATCATGATAACGGGCTCCACTGAGCGTAGGTGGAAGAACATGGGGCCCAATCAAGACATCACCAACAATGCCTGCCCAAACGTTCACAGAAAATCTGTGTTGATGACGTCAGCCCACACATGTACAGTACAGTACATACTGACGAAACTAAGATGAGCTCTAACATGGAAATTAAGCGTTTCCGGACACATGCCGACATGACATCTTTTCTTTATCTGTGTGTGAGGAATGTTTTCTGAAAGTTTGGCCGTACCTTTTTGTAACACCCTATATGTGTGATTGCGAACCATTTTATTTAACATTTTAGCCTGTTTACGCCCTTCTGTTAAGCTCAGCTCCGGTGATAAACGAAATTTTTTCTTTGGCGAAATCAGTGTGGGATTCAAAATGAGAAACTGGAAACAACTGAAAGTATAATCTCAGTAGTTTTGCACGTTCAGTGAAGTTACTAAACATCAAAGGTGATGTCTGACTCAGTTTTTTTACAGTGCTCAAAAAATGGCTCTGAGCACTATGGGACTTAACATCTGAGGTCATCAGTCCCCTAGAACTTAGAACTACTTAAACCTAACTAACCTAAGGACATCACACACTTCCATGCCCGAGGCAGGATTCGAACCTGCGACCGTAGTAGTCGCGCGGTTCCGGACTGAGCGCCTGAACCGCTAGACCACCGCGGGCGGCTATTACAGTGCTTTATGTTAACAACATTACATAAACTAAATCGCAGAAATAGCATTAAAACCACTGAGCAAATCACAAAAAAAAATTCTCTGGACGTTGTAAGTTACGTTTAAATGCGATGTAATTAAAAGGAAAATGTAGTACTGGTTCATGTTTCATTAAGCACTTTGTTTTTTTTTTTACTTTTTTTCTTTTCGCTACCAGTCCGGGACTATACCAAACAGCTCGTTAAGAAAAAAAGGACTTCGGATGCCGCGAAAACAAGCAAATTTTTGTAGGCCTTAATATTATATAAAAAGTGATGGACTAATGCAGTGATATCTGACTCATTCACATCTGATGAACAGCCGAGACCGTGTTCTCCTTAATCGGATACTGCTTAGTTCTATAGACAGCTCATAGTATGTTGACAGCGATCATAGTGCAGTAATGTGTAAGTGAGAAGGCCCAGTGATTAAGGTATTCGAATTGCATTGGAGAGAGGCCATCAAATCCTGGACAATCGTCACGATTTTGGTTTTAGTTTTCTAGATCGTCCGTCAAATCACTTCGGGCAGACGCTGCGGTAGTTTTTTCCCTCATGTTCTAATCAATGCTAATTTGTGTTCAGTCTGTAGTGATATCATCGCCGCCGGCATATTGAACCCTAACCTAACTGCCTTGGAGACACATAACTGACCGCGTAATGAGATTCAGTGTTTCGTCTTCGGTTGCGTACACGTTGTGAGAGTGTATGGAAATTTGGCTGATCTCTATCTGTTAACTACAGCTCACAGATGACCTCAAAAAGTGGCCTGTCTGGTAAGACTTAGCTGTTACATGGAGCAATGGACGGAATGCGTTTGTTAAACATCCAACTTGGAAGTAACTGCCTTTATTCCCGAAATCACAAGACATATAGGAAACTGTACCAGTGAGTTGTGACAGGGCTAGTTACAGCAGGATACCACATACCGCATCCTATTCGCTCTAGCAGCAGCGTCCTATAAACTGGAAATAAAGGGTATCGGTCATAGATGGCCGAAGACTATCTTCCCAATTTTTAATCCTCACCCCTACTCTCAAAAAATGGTTCAAATGGCTCTGAGCACTATGGGACTTAACATCTATGGTCATCAGTCCCCTAGAACTTAGAACTACTTAAACCTAATTAACCTAAGGACATCACACAACACCCAGTCATCACGAGGCAGAGAAAATCCCTGACCCCGCCGGGAATCGCACCCGGGGACCCGGGCGCGGGAAGCGAGAACGCTACCGCACGACCACGAGCTGCGGACCCCTACTCTCACCTCGCTGGGATTTGATTCAAAAGAACAGAACTCTGGAATGGGCCAGATACCAAAGAAAGAGTCTGCCCTGGCTTCGGGCAGAGAATGAAACGTATGTTTATGGCAGACACTCAGAGGGGCCCATGGCGACGCTGGGCAGTCACTAGGAGCGCAATGAGTAGAAGGAGCTGCACACTCTTAGATAGCGAATCGGCAGGAATTAAACGGGTTACTTGCTCAATGAGAAAACGATCATTACTATCAACGGAGGGCTTGAGGAACCTAATCTGATCAGGTTAAAGAAATAAATGATCTAATGAATGCATCGAACTGGACGAAGAGAGGAAGCTAAGGAGTAAACATATTGTTACATCGGAGAGGGGGGGGGGGGGGGCTTTGGAGAAGGAACACCTTTTCAGCTGCAGATGCTCCAGGGAGAGAATTATCAGACGTCTTTTTAATGTTGTCACGCACCTTTACCAGAGCATATTTTTTATTTTGGCTGTGCAGGCAGGCACAAACTGCATAGATACCATATTTTTTAAATGTTCACTGCATTTACCTGCGAATACCGGCAGCTAATGCGATAAGTATAAACTTCTGAAGAAGGGCACTAAGTGCCCGAAACCGATCAAGAAATTAAATTTCTTATATGTAACTGGTTGCTTATTATTTAATTAAAGCTAATAAAATTCAACGACTAACAGTGCTACACTTCTTTCACGTGACAAAACTGTGACCGGTAACCTATGATAAGTGCATGACACACAAAGTACGTGTAAAAAGTTCAGTAAACGGATCAGCATTTCAGTGGGAATGAGTGTTAAAACGATGGTATGTGCGTGCGCATGGAAAGGTACAGTATGTCGAGAAGTGTCACATTCTATTCAAACACAACAAATTTTCCACTGCTGCAAATCTAACGAAATGTAATGATCCGTCTCGTACATCTACATCGATAACGCCACTAATACTCATTTCCTCTTCTTCCACTCGCAAATAGAACGAGGAAGAAACGACTGTCTATATGCCCAAATTTCTCGTATCTTATACTCGTGGTCCTTACACGTAATGTATGCTGGAGGCAACAGAATCGTTCAGCAGTCAGTTTCAAATGCTGATTCTCTAAATTTTCTCAGCAGTGTCCCTCGAAACGAATGTCGCCTTCCCTACAGGAATTTCCATTTGAGGTTCCGAAGCATCTGCGTAACTTGCGCGTTATTCGAACCTAATAGGAACAAATCTAGCAGCCCGCCTCTGAATTGCTTCGATGTGCTTCGCAGTGCAATACAGCAGCGTATAAACCCTGAGATTTCTTTTGGACTGTAAAAATGGCGTCGAAGGCGAATGTTATGTTGGTACAAGCTGACGGAGCGTAACAAAGAGCAAAAAAAAAAAAAAAATGTTTATCACTGATGTAAACTTTCTAGGACATAAAAGAAAGCGTTGATGATGCATCACGTTAGGTCCCACCGTCCAAAAGCATAACAACACCTAATATCGAGCAAGTGCGACATATGGTGGCACAAAACAAGCGACCGCCTAAACTCTGACACTGGAGGACTTGGGAAGTAGTTAAGCTAATTGTGTTTATGTTAATTTGTGCCGTGTAAACTGAAAGACACACTACAAATAAAAGAAAATTCTGGAATAACTAAGGAGAATGTTATATGGCTGGTACGATTTGCGAATTGCTAAACGCTGATATGACACCCAGCTGTTCGCGGATTACGCTGCAGTATTCAGGGATTTTTCAACGCTAGAAAATTTCAGAGAAAGACGTGAAGATCAGCAGAGGATCAACACTTGGTGCCGGGGTAGGTAGCCAGTGTAATTAAATATAATGTATTGTGAATAAATAGGCGGCTAGAACAATTATTGTTACAGTGTATGATGGCGATAGATCATTGAGTACAGAAACTAATGTCAAATATCTCGAAATATTTGTCCAGATTTTTAGGAAAAGCTAGTACCAGACGAAGATTCATTGGAAGAATCCTAAGAAAATGTAATTCATCCACGAAATAACTGGCTTACAGAATATTCATTCGACCAACTCTTGAGAATTGCTCGTCGTCTGGGACCATTACCGTTGGGTTTTGATTTAGATGGGTGTTCTGAAATGCGTTCTGCCCACTTCTCGGTGTGTGATCCAAGGGTGGCTTGCATGACTCCACAATGTACTAGTTATGCGTCTGAAGTCTCGCAAGCCACTCTGGATCGATCTTTGGGTCACAGACGTTTTCAGTGTCATCGAGAAGTGAAAAGAACGCTGGAATGAGCATCCACCCCGTAACGCCCAACGACGCAGGAAACAGGTACTGATCTTCCCCATCGTGAATGGCCAATACTCAACCACATCCAAATGGGACAAGGTAAATTTGGCCACACCTTGAAGACGTGGGG
This sequence comes from Schistocerca serialis cubense, assembly GCF_023864345.2. Taxonomy (NCBI): domain Eukaryota; kingdom Metazoa; phylum Arthropoda; class Insecta; order Orthoptera; family Acrididae; genus Schistocerca; species Schistocerca serialis. The sequence continues at coordinate 371,847,554 of NC_064643.1, read as the reverse complement.
TCCTTGTGAAAATGTTGCATGTAACTGTGGTACGCAGGAACAGACCATAGGACATAATATTAGTTTCTCCATGTTTTTCGCGAGTGCTGTTACTCTGAAGCTGAATACTCAATTAGTCAAAGGCTGCTCCAGTTGCTAATACAATAAGTATCCGGACACCCCTATGTAATGAGGAATTGGCCACTAGATGTCACGACTGGCGATCCTGCCAGTGTAAAAGGAGGCTAAGAGTATTGTATTATGGGTAGAGAAGCAGTAAAAGCAGAAAGGGTCGTTCAGGAGAGCTCAGTAACTCCGAAGGTCACTGAGTGTAACCTGAGTAATAGGGTCATCAAGGACGTTTCAGCCCTCCTAAATCTGCCAAAATGATAGTTGGTAATCCCATAGTGAACTGGAAAAGCGAAGGAGCAGTCACAACTAAAGCAAGTCCGGGCAACCTCATGTACTGGAGAAATGGACAGTCAAGCATTACGGAAGGTGTTTGTAAAAAACCACATGAAATCAATCGAAGGACTGACACGTTAGTTCTAAAGTGCTACTAGCAGTCCAGCTGGAAGAACGACTGCGTTCAGAGAATTGAAAAGAAAAGGGTGCAACAGTCAAGTAGCTCCTTACAAGCCACACATCTCTGTAATTACGTAGAGCGACGCTTCAAGTGGTGTAAAGGGCGACGCCATTGGACAATGGATGACTGTGAAAGAGTGATTTGGAGTGATGAGTCACACTATACCTTTAGGCAACCCGATGGAAAGGTTTGGGTTTGGCGACCTCGTGAGGAACATTGCAAGCCATGTGCAGTGCCAACAGTGAAGCGCGGTGTTTGGAATGTAAATACAACCCTGTATACAGCGTACACTAGAAGAACAGTTTAGAGACGATAAATGCTTGTATCAGCACTACGATGCACCCTGTCATAAAGCGGAACCTATGAGGCAATGGTTTGTCGCCAATAAGATTCCTGAAATGGGCTAGCTTGTCCACAGTCCCGATCTGGACTCCAATAGAACATCTTTGACACCTTTGGGATAAGGTAGAACGTCGAGTTTGCTGCAGGTCTCAGGGTCCAACATCATTAGGTTCTCTAGTTTCACCTCCTGAGGAAGAATGGGCTCCCTTTCTGCCATTGGTAGTGCCCCTGGCAGAGTTAAAACCACCACAAAGATGGAGAGTGGACACATCTCACAGTTTCAGATCCACTCGAAGGTGGCCCGGATGTGAAGGCTGAAGCCGTTCGTTGACTTAAATAAAGGGCATACCAGTAATGGGAGCGGTCTTCATCAATTAAATGGGACATACTGCGAAGAATTGTCCACCACAAACCTGTAATGGCAGTCTGAAAGACTTCCATGAGGTGACACGAGTACTGCGAACTGACTGTCTGATTCAAAGATTAACCTGTAAATGTATGTACTTGTGCATGTTTTGTTAAGCCATACGGTAACAATAAAAAACCAGGTAGTATTAATAGATGAGACAGAATGACCCAAAGAAGCGCAGCGCATTTTCTAATGGGTTCATGCACAAAGCGCGAGGGCCTTACGGAGATGCTTATAAAACTGTAGCAGCAGATGCTACAATAAAGTCGTTGCGCTTCGCGGAGGGGATTGTGTGATTTTAGGCTTCCCCGGCATTTGTCAGTTTGAAAATGTCTGCCTGAACATATAAACAAGGAAGCTTGCCGAAGTATCGCATCATTTGGACGACGCTTAATACTCTGAACATTTCAGAGCCACGGATAGAATTACTATCAAAATTACAAGAGCGCACTTTCTAGAACAGTCAGAAACCATATTATTTCGTCCCTCGCACATCAGGCGAAACGACCATAACGGGCAAATCTGAGAAATTCGAGCTTATACGATGGCTTAGGAGGAGATCGTTCGTCTCTCGTACCATAAGACAATGGGGGCGTTTCAGCGTGTGCTCGTACACTAAGCTACTCCCGAGGATGACGTTATAAAGGAGACGCTATGCACCACAGAGAAAGCCGGCCGAAGTGGCCTTGCGGTTAAAGGCGCTGCAGTCTGGAACCGCATAACCGCTACGGTCGCAGGTTCGAATCCTGCCTCGGGCATGGATGTTTGTGATGTCCTTAGGTTAGTTAGGTTTAACTAGTTCTAAGTTCTAGGGGACTAATGACCTCAGCAGTTGAGTCCCATAGTGCTCAGAGCCATTTGAACCACCACAGAGAAGTTTGCTGTTAAAACTCCGAGAGTAGACGTTTCAGAAAGGAACAGGTAACTTATTACCTCCCAGACGCGCACATGACGGTAAAGTAAGAGAAATTAGAGCTCAGGCAGAGGCTTAGCAACAGTCATCCTGCCCGCGCACCATTCGCTAATGGAACTGAGGCGGATGGTGTACGTTGGGTTGCCTGTTATAAGGTGCATAAAATATTTTCCGGGCCAATTTTATTTTGTCCACGCTGCAGAAATAGCGTAGCCAGAAACTGCTGGAGATTACAATGACATATGCTTTTTCTACTGACAGTCTTCACAGCGGCCGGAATATCATGCTACTTGTATGAGTCAGAGCAGGTTAGACATCCGACAGGACCCTAGCGCACAACAGGCCGCATCTTATTTCGTTGGACATAAAAGACATTAGACAGGATTGTCCGATAGTTTCAAAAAGCCTGTGTCTTGTAGATGTTGCGAAAAGAGTATTGTATCTAATGACGATTACTTCAAATGTGAATGAAGGGATTTTGTTTGTAGAGGTTTTTCTTTTTTGTAATACTGTTAACGAACTTTTAGACTCCTTTTGTATCATTCCTTTCCACGTTGTCTGTAAATTACTTCTTTATTACTAACTCATGAATAATTTAAGTTTATTACCTAATTAACCAAATAAATTTTTGTTTGACTACATGGAAAACTGAAAAGAAAGAAACAAAAAGGATTTATTCGTTAAATGATTCGAATAGATTTATCGACTTCTCTGTCATTGCTGTTTTATCACAATTGGTAAACTGACAAAATTCACTATGACGCTAAAATTTAGAGTGAGCAGATAAAGACGAAACGTATTAGAATTTGGCTGTGGATCACAATCGATTTTTGCGCAGTTGGAAGCAATTAGGTACATTATAACTATTGCTTTTAATTATTATTATTTCGCTAGGGCCACGTACAACGTTACGTCTTGAGTTCTTGTCAAGTCCTTCGGAAGATATTACTGTCGCAGATGTCTTCTTTGGTATATATAAACCAGGGTTTTATGGTTTTGGGGTTTGAATCAAAAGAGTGGAAGAGCTTCTTGCTCAGCCTGTTCCTCTCCACTCGTCTGATATGCCTGTAAAATCGTACATGTCCTTTGTAGATTGTGTCTGTAACTTTCTCTCTTTTGCCACAGACTTCCTTTTTGGATCCTTTTTAGTGGATGCCATTATTGTAATTGGAGGCAATGATTGGCCTACTGATATTATACATTTCCTTCTCCATTTCTTCGATAAGGCCGTTATTTAGCTTTAGGGATATGGTTTCGCCTGTATAAGTAAGTGCTGGCTTTAAAACCGTTTCATAGTAACGTATCTTAGTGTTTTCTGTACGGCGTTTTTAGTTGTAGACAGTGTGCGACGATCGGTCGGCCATTTCAGGTTTAAGTATTAGTTCCTTAGGAACTTCGTTATCTAGTCCATTTTTCATAATGGTCTCACCGAAGTACTTAAATTTTTCTTCTCTGATGATGTCACCACATTGCGTTCGGAGTTTTAGGGGACATCTTTGATGTTAGTCATTATATTCTTTTTTTCCACATGATATTTGCAAGCCAGTTTCTTCTGCGGTTGCCTTTAACAGTTTCTGCATCGTTTGAGAGAATGGCTGCATCACCGGCAAAACCTAGACAGTCTACCATGAATCCCCTGGAATTAGTTCCTATTTTCGTCACGCTACAGTCGGTTCGCAACAGTTTCGTTCGCCAGGTGCAAACGATCTCTTCAAGAACAGCGTTGAAAAACATCGGAGGCAGCCCATTGTCTTGTATGTCCTGTTCTGATCCGAAAGGAATCTGAGAGGCATCCTAGGAACTCCAATTAATGCCCTCAGTTTAAGATCAACCCAGAATTCATTAAGGATTTTGAACAGGATATCGCCGTCAATTGACTCGTAGGCTTTCTTCAAGAACACAAAGCCTGATACCTACCATTTAGAGATTAGTGTGTAATATCTGATGATGCTTTTGGCGTGACGGATCTGTTTGGATGTAGAGCAACCTCCCCTGAAGCACCCTTGGTGTTCCCCTCGACTTGGGCTTCTAAAGTCTCCAGGATGCCAAGTGAGAGAATTTTAAAAGTTACTGACAGCATGGATACAGCTCTGTAGTTGTCCATGTTTTTCATACCGCATGTTTTGTGCAATGGACGGATTAGAGCTCTCTTCCAGTCTTCGGATAGGTTTTCCTCAGTCTAAATTACTTTTATTTTCTGGTGCAAGGTTTCAAGTGATTCCTCAGTTCTGAAACTACTGAGTCTACTCAAGCCACATTGTTGTTTTTGTGTCGGGCAATGTGACGCTTGATTTCGTATTTGTCATATGGCCTGAACTCTGGGCGTGAATTCATAGGGTTCGATTTGGCTTTCAGGCTTATCACAAATTAGTAGTGTTAAGTCCCATAGTGCTCAGAGCCATTTGAACAAATTAGTAGTTTCTTCAACTTTTATCATCATTATTGTTATTATTCGCTCGACAGATACACTGGTTCAAGCCTTAATGTTTGACACCAATTTTGCGACTTGAATGTCAATTGTCTTAAGGACTGTTGTTTAGGCGACAGTGTTGAGTGCGTGTGAAATATATTGTCTCTCGTTTTTGTTGCTGATAAGGTTAGAGAGAAGGGGAAACACGGCACCAGCACATCGCTCCCCGTCTTATATCTATCGTTCGGCACAAAGTACACGACTTCACGCCCCCCATCCAATGGATTGATCGCTGTCAGCGATATCACATTTGCTCACTTCAGGCAGTAAATAGTCTAAGGCGAAAGCGGGGGTGTATTCTCCGGAATGGACATGGCCGATTTGCTTTTCCCTCCATGTCCATTCCGAATCTGTATTCTATCTCTAATGATGGCACATTAAACTGTAATCTCCCTTCCTTTCACGCTATGGAACACTATGGACAGGTTTCAGAGGACGATGGCGCTCTCGACCCGGTTGTAAGGAGCTTTACGCGACCACCTCTCCTTCTTTCATCAGTTAACTGCTAGCAACCAAAGTTTCGTTTACCATCATTGCTTTTTGATAGCTATTACGTAGCCACGTAAGCTACGCATGCAGATATTTAAGGCCTTTGATTACACTGATATATGAAAGAACGTGCTTATAATGCTCTAAAATGTCTGTAATGGTAACGAGTGTCAATGAAAAAGAGAGAACAAGTCTTGTGCAGTTGCCAAAGGTAATGAGAAGAAGGAGATGTAAGTCCGCGGAGTGGCTGCAGCTGAGCCATTAACGAAATGAGTCTCTGCAGATAGCCGATAGTCAGATCCTGAGTTGCATCCGGTCTCGGCTAATGATTTACGAGAGACGCGGACGTTACGGAGTGTCTCATAACGCCAAAACTAGTTTTGCGCCGTGGTTTCTTACGGGGCCCGGATGCTGCTTTTTGCTTCCGGCGTGTCGCATCTTATCTCGACTAATACGTGCTTATAACGGCGATCGTTGGCCAGCTGAGTCACTCTGTGCGTGGGAAATTCACCCGTCCGCTTCTACTGTGAGAACGTACCCAGTGACCGGGTCTCGAACCCAGGACGCTGGCTGCAGGAAGAGCGTCCGGTCAGGCAGCCGGCACAGCCGACAGTTATAATTTCCGGTATCTCCCATCTCTCTCTGTCTATTAGCTATTAGAAAAAGCAATCAGCACTAATAAATGGTATTTCAAAACAACTCAGCTATTTTTGGTCGTCTACATAAATTCCACAAAATAGTCACGACAAATAATTTCTTCAACAGAGTATTGGAAGTGTAACAGAACTAAGGAGAAGCATAATCAGAAGTATTTGGTATACAACCATGTCGAAAATAAGTAGACAATAAATTAATAAAACTGCAAATATGTGTATCCAACAGAGCTCGAATCAAGACTTCCTAGCAGATAGGTATCAACTCGCTGTTCTTAGCAGGGTGAAAACTTCGTGTGTAAAATTAACTTCGAGAGTACCCCAGCGCAATATTAAACGGTTTTTACTCTTACCGATACGTGTAAATGATCAGATGGATGACAAGCGAAGCCTCATGAGGCTACCCAGCGAGGTGGCGCAGTGGTTAGCACACTGGACTCCCATTCGGGAGGATGACGATTCAAACCCGCGTCCGGCTATTCCCTGATTTCCCTAAATCGCTTCTGGAAAATGTCGGGATGGTTCCCTTGAAAGGGCACGGCCGACTTCCTTCCCCATCCTTCCCTAAACCGATGGGCCATTGGACCTCGCTGTTTGGTTCCCTCCCCCAAATCAACCAGCCAACCAACCCATGAGGCTCTTCGCGGATGATACTCTTGTATTTGGGAAAGGTGCAACACCAGAAAGCTGTGGAAAAATACAGGAATACCTGTAGATGATCGACGATTTGTGTAAGGACTAACAGTTGATACAAAAAATGGAATGAATTCTGTGTGTAAATGTGGAAAGACGTATTAAAGTTCGACTATGCTTTTGGCAATGTCTTAGGACAAAGTGGAACGACAAAGCAAAATTACACTGACGAACAAAAGAAGTGAAGCACGTAAATGGGGACGAGGGAACGAAATGAAACTTCATGGGTTGAGAGGGTACGTGATTATTACTATGATTATTTCAGTGGTTACAAAATCGAGTCAAAGGTACAAAGAACAAATTATGAATGAACTTGTCAGTATGACGTTGCATCCATCCGGCCTGGATCCATGTACGTACTGGGTTGGGGAAAGGTGCCATAAAACCCTTAAATCATCTGAGGCAAGCGTGGTCCCAACTGGTCAAACAGGTCCTTAATATCCTGCATAATAGCACCGTGACGGGGCTGACGTCCAAGCTTGTCCCACTCATGTTATATCTGGGACAGACCTAGAGATCTAGTTGGCCACGGGAGTACCTCAACATCATACAGACAGTTCATAGAGACGCGTGCAATGTGTGGACGAGCATTGTCCTGTTGAAAAATGGCACCATGATATTGTCATATGAGAGTTAACACAGGAGACCCATGACGTACGGTTGTGCCTTCCGAGTTCCTTTTAGAGTGTGCAGATACAATACCTCCATACTTGGCTGTCATATAGTACCAGTAGCTCGACGAAAATCTGTATCTAAAGACTGGAAATTAGCACAAGTCACTCCAATATTCAATAAACGAAAAACGAGTAATCCGCTAAATGATAGATTCAGATCACTGAGGTCGATATGCAGTAGGATTTTCCCCATGGACTGTGTTCGAAGATTATGAACCATCTGGGAGGTAGCGGTCTGTTGACACATAGCCAGTAAGGATTCAGAGAATATCGTTCTTGTGAATCACAGCTAACTCTTTATTTGCACGAAGTAATGATGGCTGTCGACAGGAGATTTCAAATCGATTCCACATTTCTAGATTTCGAGAAGGCTTTTGACACAATTCCTCACAAGAGACTTCTACTCAAATTGCCGCCTTTGGGGTATCGTATCAGTTGTTCGACTGGATTCGTGATTTCATGCCAGAATGGTCACAGTTCGTAGTAACTGAAGGGAACTGAGCAGCTAAAACAGAAGTGATAACTGGCGTTCCCCGAGAAAGTGTAATAGACCCTCTGCTGTTTCTAACCTATGTAAATGATGTACGAGACATTCTGAACAGCCCTCTTTGATTGTTTGCAAATGACGCTGTCCTTTACTGTCCGGTTAAGTCATCAGAATGCCGAAACCCATTGTAAAATGATCTACACACTACATCTGTATGATGCGAAAAGTGGCAGTTGACTCCGAATAAGAAAAAGTGTGGTGTCATCCACATCAGTACTTCAAGAAATTCATTAAATTTCGATTACGCGAAGAATCAGACAAACCTAAAGGCTGTCAGTTCAACTAAATACGTAGGAATTACAATTATGAACAGCTTAAGACAAACTAAAGACCTTGTTTTACTGGCAGAACACTTGGAAGATGCAACAGTTATACTAAAAAGAATGCCTACAATACGATTTTCCGTCCGCTACTAGACTACTCCTGTACGGCGTGGGATCTTTACCAGATAGGATTAACGGAGGACAGCAAAGACGTCCAAAGAAGAGCAGCTCCTTTATACTATTGAGAAATAGGAGAGCGAGTGTCACGGGTATCATAGGAGAGCTCAATTGGCAATCATTAACACACTGAAGAGACAAAGAAACTGGTACACGTGCCTAATATCGCGTAGGGCCCCCGCGAGCAAACAGAAGTGCCGCAACATGATGTGGCATGGACTTGACTAAAGTCTAAAATAGTGCTGGAGGGAACTGACACCATGACTCTTGCAGGGCTATCCACAAATCCGTAATAGGACGAGGGGGTGGAGAGCTCTTCTAAACAGCACGTTGGAAGGCGTCCCAGATATGCTCGATAATGTTCATGCCTTGGGAGTTTGGTGGCCAGCTGAAGTGTTTAAACACAGAGAAGAGTTGCTGGAGCCACTCTGTAGCAATTCTGGACATATATGGTGTCGCATTGTCCTGCTGGAATTGCCCAAGTCCTTGGAATGCACAATGGACAAGAATGGATGCAGGTGATCAGAAAGGATGCTTACGTTCGTGTCAGCTGTCAGAGTCGTATCTAGACGTATCAGTGATCCCATATCACTCCAACTGCACACGCTCCACAACATTACAGTCCCCTGCAGACATGCAGGGTCCATGGATTCAAGAGGTTTTCTCCATACCCATTCGATACAATCTGAAACGAGACTCGTCCGACCAGGCAACATGTTTCCAGTGATAACAGTCCAATGTCCGTGTCGACGGGCCCAGGCGAGGAGTAAAACTTTGGGTCGTACAGTCAGCAAGGGTACACGAGTCAGCAAGGGTACACGAATGGGCATTCGGCTCCGAAAGCCCGTTTCGATGATGTTTCGTTGAATGGTTCGCACCCTGACATTTTTTGACGGCGGAGAACTGAAATCTACAGTAATTTGCGGAAGGGTTGCACTTCTATGACGTTGAACGATTCTCCCAAGTTGGTCCCATTCTTCCGACTATAACACCACCTTCAGACTCATTTAAATCTTGATAACCTGCCGCTGAAGCAGCAGTAACCAATCCAACAACCGCGCCAGACATTTGGTGTCTTACATAGGCGTTGCCGACCGGAGCGCCGAATTCTGCCTGTTTAAATATCTTTGTACTTGAATACGCATGCCTATACCAGTTTCTTTGGCGCTTCAGTGTATAACGGCTTTCTCGTTGCGGCGAGATCTTTTCACGAACTTACAATCTCCAACGTTCTCCTCCGAATGTGAAAATGCCGGGTGATCAAAAGGTCAGTATAAATTTGAAAACTTAATAAACCACGGAATAATGCAGATAGAGAGGTAAAAATTAACACACATGCTTGGAATGACATGGGGTTTTATTAGAAAAAAAAACACTCCATATTGCTAGACGCGTGAAAGATCTCTTGCGCGCGTCGTTTGGTGATGATCGTGTGCTCAGCCGCCACTTTCTTCATGCTTGGCCTCCCAGGTCCCCAGACATCAGTCCGTGCGATTATTGGCTTTGGGGTTACCTGAAGCCGCAAGTGTATCGTGATCGACCGACATCTCTAGGGATGCTGAAAGACAACATCCGATGTCAATGCCTCACCATAACTCCAGACATGCTTTACAGTGCTGTTCACGACATTATTCATCGACTACAGCTATTGTTGGCGGACATATTGAGCATTTCCTGCAAAGAACATCATCTTTGCTTTGTCTTACTTTGTTATGCTAATTATAGCTATTCTGATCAGATGAAGCGCCATCTGTCGAACATTTTTTGAACTTTTGTCTTTTTTTGGTTCTAATAAAACCCCATGTCATTCCGAGCATGTGTGTCAATTTGTACCTCTCTATCTACATTATTCCGTGATTTATTCAGTTTTCAAATTTATACTGACTTTTGGATCACTCGGTATTTTGTTGACACCGTGCTACACAGGGAGAAATGATATTTGTAATAAAATACGAGGAATCAGAGCTGGTACGGAAATATTTAATTGTTCATTTTATCGAAGCACTCTTCGAGAGTGAGACTGTAGAGAAATAGGCTGAGGGCGGTTCGAAGAACCCTGCACCAGGCACTTAAGTGTGAACTGCAAAGTAGTCGTGTAGGTCTTGACGCTGCTCGGTTCGGCCGCACCTTGGCCTTAGCACTGTCAGAGCCCACAGAGGCGTCGATACAGACACGCAGCGCGTGTGCTGTCCGCTGCGGACGGCGGACTGGCTCCGGTTCGGCGAACTGTGTGGGCCGCAGTGTTAGCGCGAAACGCCCGCTGGCTGTGCGACCTCTCGCGACCTCCTCCTCCTGCACTAGCCAACATCTGCAGCCGAGAGAAAGCACGCCCAGCGACCCAGCTGATGTTACGTGCGCCTCCTACCGGGAACTGGACGGAGAAACCGCGCGGCTGGCGGGGCGGTTCGGTGTTACCCCCAGCAGGGTCTCATTAATGTTTATGAGTAGTGCGAATCACATCTCGCAACGTCCGCAACCGGCTCGCGGCAACGCCCCACTACTGACAGATGTTGCTGTCAGATACATGTGTTCGGTTCATTATGTTATTGTTCCCATATCGATCTGTAGTGACTTGCATTGGGAAGACGACTGATCGGGAGGCGGTACACAGTGAGTTTGTTTCTTTTCTCTCTTTTCCGCTTTGCGAAGACCGCGAGGCAAATATCATCGGCAGTTTATGTAACACCTCTACAGCATTTAGCTGGCCGGAGTGGCCGAGCAGTTCTAGGCGCTACAGTCTGGAACCGCGCGACCGCTAAGGTCGCAGGTTCGAATCCTGCCTCGGGCATGGATGTGTGTGATGTCCTTAGGTTAGTTTAGGTAAGGGGACTGATGACCTCAGAAGTTAAGTCCCATAGTGCTCAGAGCCATTTGAACCATTTTTTTCTACAGCATTTATGCAATTAGTGCCCAAGCCAGAATATTGCCACTTGTCCCTATCGTGACAGTTTTTTTTTTTTTTTATCGACAGATACCGAAAATAGAATTCTGATTTCGTATTGAACGATAACCAGTGTTATGCGCCTTGTTTGGTAATGTGTCTTCGAGTACTTAATAGCGTTCGGAAAATGCCCTGCCATTGTAGCATTCAACACTTTAATTTTTTCTTTCCTTCGAACCGAAGGCTCAAAATGGTTCAAATGGCTCTGAGCACTATGGGACTCAACTGCTGAGGTCATTAGTCCCCTAGAACTTAGAACTAGTTAAACCTAACTAACCTAAGGACATCACAAACATCCATGCCCGAGGCAGGATTCGAACCTGCGACCGTAGCGGACTTGCGGTTCCAGACTGCAGCGCCTTTAACCGCACGGCCACTTCGGCCGACCGAACCGAAGGTAACACTCCATTGTTTACACCTACAAAGCAAACCTTTTCGCTTGGACGAAATGTTTGGAAACGCAGTAAGACTCAATTCTTGGATTTCACTTTGCTGAGTTCGGTAACAACACTCATACAATTGTTAATTCCAAAAATGGTACCCAAAAGCAGCAACGAAAATAGAAATATTGTATCTTTCAATTAAGTTGTATGCAACAGATTAATATCTACGTATTCAGTTCAACTCACAGTTTACTGCAAATATTATTACGTTCAAATCAGGGCAACTAGTGGTGATTTTGAATGTCTGCTTCTGGGAATAAAATGGTAGCTTTGGGCCCAGTTCGGAAATAATTGCAGAAAATCCAATTCCAAATTTGTGTATTCATAAAATTTCGAATGAAACGGTAAATAAAGAACATTTTTATCATTCTTTCCATACGTATCCTGCAGGGAATAATGATGAACGACAAATGAAATGAAATTATCGTGTGGCATTGTTCGCTTGGAAGCCCCATCCGGGTAAGTTCGGTCGCCAGGTTGCAAGTCTTATTTCAGGCGACGCCACATTGGGCGACCTGCGTATCGGTGATGATAATGAAAGGATAATGAGGAAAACACAACACCCAGTCCACAGGCGGAGAAAATCTCCAGCCCGCAAGGGATTCGAACCCGGGCCCGCTGCATGGGACACAAGCACGTTACCACTTTTTTTTTTAAATCTCATTTTGTTCGCTTTTGTTCGTCGCATCTGCTCGGGGCGGACGTCATAAGACACCCTTTTAAGTTTGTTGTTGATCGATTAACTCTTTTTTTTAATTACGGAGGGCAGCTACCCCTCTGACCGAACACGATGAACTACCGTGCCGGCTAACTCAGCTAACAAGGCCATCTGACAAACATATCTGCTCTTTGTTAGCAGTTAGGGTAGCAACAGGGACAAACCTACTTTGAATGACACCTTGAAAGGATAGAGCATCAAGATTTTACCGTGTAAAAGCAACAACCAAATTATCTCCCTTAGCAATTAAAATTGCATATCACGCAAATGTAGGATTTTGACAGGCTTCTCTTCAACGATTCTTAATCCAAATTTATTAATAGACTGTCAACAATAAAGAATTTTTTGTTGTCTAATTTAAAATCAGATGGACACAGAATCATTTCAATGTATATTACTCTAGGCATCGAAATAAGTCAGGTTACGATCATTCACCTGTAATTAACAACTTTGGTAATGCTTTTTGTTAGTGTTCTTGAGGAGGGAAATTATAGTGTTGCATTGATGAATACAAGAAATTCGCTTTTCTGAAATGTAGCCACTGATCAGTATTCGTCAATCTTTCAGAAATTGCAGGTGTTTCAACCGTGGTTCATTCATGTATATGGTACTTGTGTTTTTAAACCCCCAATGATTGAACAAATTTTATTGTTTCCTATTATCATCGCCCATTTCAGCCGCGTGACTTAGCAGCTGAATGCGTGTTGCTTCTGAACTCAACACAACGAAAATTACAAGACGTACTGCAGTTTGAGTCGTTTTCAAGTCCAAATAAAATCGCACCCCTCCAAGTTGTATGGCCATTCGTATAGTATTTATGGTGTCAAAGTCCGCCCCGATAGCTCAGTTGTAGGGTTACCAGCCCTCTGTAATAAAAAACTGAGTGAATGGATCAACAACGAACCTCAACGAGTGTCACGGGACGTCCGCCCCGAAGAAGGCAACGAACGTAAACGAACAAAATGAGATTAAAAAATAAAAGAAAAGTGGTCAGCGTGACGGATTGCCGTCCTACGGGCCCGGGTTCGATTCCCGGCTGGGTCGGGGATTTTCTCCGCTCAGGGACTGGGTGTGGTGTTGTCTTCATAATCATTTCATCCCCAGCCCGCTCGCAGGTCGGCCAATGTGGCGTCGAATGTAATAAGACCTGCACCAAGGTGGCCGGGCCTGCCCCGTAAGGGGCATCCCGGACAATGACGCCAAACACTCATTTCCATTTTTATGGTGTCAAAAGCGGAATTTTTGCAAATCTGCATTTTCCAAATGGACCAATGCTCTCTGTATTAAGGAAACTTTTTTTTGAAGAATGATGTAAGAATAAGCTCAGTTTCACTTCTCCGTAGTACTTTCCTCCGCTTCATAAGAGCGTCAGCTGGAGGTGCCATGGATCTGAAAAAATTCTTGCACGATTTGATTCAGTGATAAGTCGCAGTAGGCCATGAGACAAATGACACCGGTCCTACTGAGCATGTTTTCTTTCTAAATGACTAGTAGCGCTTGGATACGTTCCAGAATGTGTTCGGGATACGTTTTAGAGCCACTGCGACAGACGTATACTAGACATGTACGACGCTAATACGAGCTAGTTATGGAGAGGGAAGGGGTTGGATGGAGTAATTACATTCCTCTTACAGAAGATTCTGACCTATGGTCTTCCCGATCAGTCAACACAGACAATTATTCCACGAATCTACGGTAAAGGAAGTACGCATTTCTTATTCAACATCAGGGTGATTCTGTCGGACCATAGGGCCTCATTGAGTCTCGGCAATTTCGAAGCATTACAACACCATTCTCACTGTGGTGTTGTAACTAAATAATGGTCGTTCTGGATATTCGGTTGTGAGCGAAAGTAAATTAGACAAAGGGTTTATTTTTAGTAGAACAAATGATTAATACTTACTAGTACTCACAAATCGTGGCTGATTATGAATACCTATTGAATCATCATAAATTCAACCTCTTCTATCCTATATTAATGTTTTTCCATTAGTTCCAGCAAATCTGAGTTCCTATTGTCTTGATTAAGTGTAAAGTCGACATTAGTCATAATGCTGGTACGTGTGAAAATGGTATTGCGTATATGGCCATCAGCTGCTATAATTTTCTTCATGACTAAGCTTGTAGGCACTAGAATGTTCACTGCACTGGGATTTACTCAAGCAATTATCTAATTAATCCTTCGCACTCATGGTCATACTAGCACTTTCACTGTCAAAGTACATGCATTAAGTAATGGAGGAACAGATGATCCTTGTGAGAAACCGTTTTAATATACGTCCAAGGACTGATTCGATCTCTGCTCACAAGGAGGACTGTCTGCCTACCCCACATAGCTCTGCTACGCCTTTTCCCACGCTTTAACCTGAGACTGTTCTCCCGCTGAATCGGCAATAAACCTTGCTGCGCCGCTTCCTGCCCGGCCTCTGAACCTGTCCTGTCTACTACAGTTCCACGAAGCGTTCATCGTCGATTTTATTACTCCCTCCGGGCTGGCTAAACACCAGACGCAACCGGAAGCCAGCGATCAAACGATGCTCCACAAGGGTGTACCGTATTTAGCGCAGAGCAACTGTTGAAACAATCAATTTTTGTCTTTCTAGTGACAAAAAGGAAAGAAAAGCTCCAATTTTGACGTCCTGGACAGAAAGAGGTCGCGGGAAAGCGAATCACTTAACACTGGAAAAATGAAGGGGAGAAGCATTCAGCTGTGTTCTTGGAAGAATCGTCTGTAAATTGCCTTTAAGAAAATGTTGAAAGACTTAAATCAGAAGTAGGAGGTTTCTGAACTTCATCCTGTATCTCACCCAACTGAGTTTTCTGTTTCTCGGTTTCGCAACCTTAGAAATATAAAAATGAGTTTCGTGGTTCTATCTTCCTACAGCCGACCGATCACCGTTTCGTCTTTTGCCTAAGCTACCATTGGAAGGCACTACTGGACAGGAATCCGTTTCCACACTTGAGACCATTAATAAGTAGTCCTTTACAAGGCCTTTAAAGCTTCATTATAAGGAGATACCTACTGTGAGAAAGAATGACTAGTAAAAATTACGGGCTGTTAATTTGAACTCTGTGTATTCCCTCACCCAAAATAAAGACAAATTTACGGACTGAATTTCTTCGTTATTTGGATAGTTGAGAAGCACAGAAACAGAAATTCTAGTGGGAATTGTCTGTATGAGGATTTAAAGTCTGCTCGGCCCCCTGACTTGCTGTCGATCGAATTGTGTAGGTACCGGACGTGGATAAAGAAACTGTAAGAACGTGATAAAGTTTGCCAATATTCTTTACAACTTTCATATTTTCATTATTTTTCATTTTGTGTCTCTTCTTTTTAGATTTTGTCTCATTTAAACTTGAAACACATTAAGTTAATTTAATGAAAAGTTGAATATCAGTGTAAGCAGCGATGAAGGAGAAACTTAGCTCGCGTAGCAAGGCTGTGTGGGACACGGTGTACAAGATATTAGGGAATAACTATTGTGTTGTGAGATTACAATATTGCATTAATTCGTATCCCATCTGTGAAACAGGAAAAGTAGTAGGTCTCCTGACTTCCGAATATAGGATTCAGTTCTGCATTAATTTTATGATTTGCGCCAATTTTGTAGGCGTGTGGGTGTGTGGTGTGTGTGCACCCCAGCACATCTGTTTTCTGTGAAATTGGCAAAGCGGTGACATGTAATCATAACTCTGGAAAGAAAGAGCGATTACAGCCGGACACAATTTACGATCTGGAAAAATATACCAGGGAGGGGAATTTTAGTGCAGGGGGAATGGCGATATGGAGGTATACGAGCCACAAACGAGCGTGTTGAGTACCTGATAGCACAAACCATGTGATGGACCCATGTGACGATGGCGATTGCAATATAGTAACGTGCATTCTGTTCGAAGTCTCCATACACTGATACATAGAGTGTACAGAAACAGGGGGCGTCTGAAAAGAAGATACTGTGTCACTAGCGCGTCCATTGTTGTTTTTAGGCGAACCACTGTCGGCGTGCCTCTTTGTGCTGCCAGGTAAACGGTAACTGCAACATTGGTACAATATTTCGCACTGACTGTGTTCAAAGGCCGCGCCAGAGAATTCTGTTTTAGCCGAGCGTGTACGACACTCTCTTGTTGCTGCTGGAGCTGCTGATTATGGGTTTAAAGAGGTTAAACATCTAGTGTCATTAGTCTCCGAATCAGTGTCCCCCATCCGCCTGCATCTAGACTCCAGAGTGAATTCTATATGGATGTGGGACAAAGTATTCTAAATGTTAGCGTAGCATGCATCTGAGGCGGGACACTCTTGTTCCTCTTCACATGTTCCGCAGTGTATATATACGCAAGCGCGCATTTTAGGGTATGTTTTCATTTAGGTACTGATTCATTTACTGCACTTTTTACACGTGCTTTGTGCATCTCCTATTAGTCTCGCCGACAAACCCTTCGAAATTACTTTTCCTACTCTGTGATATGTCTCACTCCCACGTTTCAGTTACAAAACCATTCATTTCCTACTGGTGGCGACTCTATATCTGCCGCTATCTGAACTTCATCTACTGCTGTGTGCTCTAAACATGTTCGTTAAAAGCATCTTTTTGTTGTTTTCGCCATATCTATTGGCATATTATGCCCAATATACACACAATCCTGCAAGCACGGTTCTCTGCGAATAGACTTAAACGTCCAACATTACTGCTTACAGTACCTCCGTGATGATCTTGCTGTCAACGGAACTTTTAACGTCCAACTAGTAAACAAACAGCAAGCGACGACAAACCGCTACTCATAATTCAGCACGTCCTCATATTCCTGTGAGGCATGGTGCCTACTATCAGCTCACTTTGAAGTCATTGTAATCTTCTACCGCCGGCGGAGTGCGGCCGCAGGTTCGAATCCTGCCTGGGGCATGGATGTATGTGATGTCCTTAGGCTAGTTAGGTTTAAGTAGTTCTAAGTTATAGGGGGCTGATGACCTCAGAAGTTAAATCCCATAGTGCTCAGACCGATTTGAACCATTTGAATCTCCTACCACTTAACTCCTGACGAAGAAAAATATTACGACGTTAGATACACGCTACCAAAAGAAACCAGTATATTCTTATTTGAGAAGCTGCTTTCACACAATATGTAACTTCGTATTATCAGTGGATTCGCGACAGTGAGAGGACACTTACAACAGGAAATATTAAAATCGGAATCTGATGAGGTGGCACAGTGGTCAGGAAACTGGTTTCATCGTTGGAGAATCGAGATAAAGTGTTCACGCTATAAACCTCTTTTAGGTTTTACTTTGTTTTATCTGAATCACTTCATGTTAACGCTTGATTAATTTCACCCTCAGTCGAAAACGGTCCAAGATTAATTTTATTCCCCGCGCATAACAACTATAAACAACAGATATGCGTTCGGCCAGTATTTAGTGGACTTGTGGCCGTGGAGTATCAACGTTCTTGTGTCACGAATCGAGTTGCAGCAACGAATCGAACCTCTCTGGTCATGTGATCTTATATTCTCCAGAAGATGGGAAAAGTGTGTTCAAAAATGGCTCTGAGCACTATGCGACTTAACTTCTGAGGTCATCAGTCGCCTAGAACTTAGAACTAATTAAACCTAACTAACCTAAGGACATCACACACATCCATGCCCGAGGCAGGATTCGAAACTGCGACCGTAGCGGTCGCTCGGCTCCATACTGCAGCGCCTAGAACCGCACGGCCACTACGGCCGGCGAAAAGTGTGTGTAAAGTTTTTCACGCACACCTTGACATCCGAACAAAAACAAAGACGCGTGGTCGCCTACCGCGACTTGATTGAAATTAAAAATTATTTTCTGGTTCGCGAGTTGAACAAAGTCCCGAAGAAGTACTTTCCTCTTAGTTTCACATGGTTGCATGAACGTTCTGTGGGCCAGCTCAAGTGGGAAGAGACTATGTAGAACACTTGAAGCATTGAAACCGCCATCTTAACGTTTCTCTATTCCATTATTAGTGCAGTCTCTAAACCTTTTAGACTGACGGAGTACATCTGCGCCCATGCCAATAACGTTAGTTGTCTTCCTTACACTGAATAAGAGTTCCGTCTAAATAACCTCTGTGTCGACGACGCTCAGAACTTAAACAGTTCTTCTTTCTTCCTTTCAGGTCACTTTAAAGTAGCGTCTGAACAGACTGTCCGGTCACTTAATCAAGAATGTCTTTTAGATTCCTCGTCAAACAAAGAAACAGCTAGTTGAATATGCAAAATACAATGAAGTTTCTCTCCAAGGAACCATAAATAAACGTTTGTTTATTTGAAGAAAATGAAATAAAATTTCCGTAGGGTAAATCCAGGTGAGTTTGACAAATGTGTAGGCATGAAACTTATCTGAATCCGCTAGCTGCAGATGGAAGTCGGGATGGTTCATTGACCAGTATTATTTGGGAGGGATGGAGCAAGTGCTTTAATGTGGGAGAGACGGACCATAATTAAATTTAGCTTCAAGGCATGTCGAATAATCCGACTGCATATGGATGCAGGCCCAGATTATGCTTATTTCTCGGAAGAAACTTCTGTGCTAACAAGTGGAAGAGCAGGATCTCACATACAGGCCAACCAACCACTTCAAAACTCATCAAAAGGCCCAGTGATTCCGAGCACATCAAAAGAGCAGAGTTATCTGCACAAGTCAAACTGTTTCATTGAAATAACTTGGGACTCCACTCCTAATAAACCTACTGACTATTACTAAGCCAACACATTCAAAACTTCTGGAAGAGATATCAACTGTTGCTTCTATTGATAAAACCACGAATTTTAAGAGTAAGACAGCAACTGTGTCGAAAGTGCTAAACTCTGCACAAAATATTGAAACTGTAAAGAAAGAGAGGGACAAGTAAAGAAAGGACTAAAATATGTAACAGTGTAATTCTGTGTTCATTACAACATATTGCAAATAGAAATGTGTATTTTTAATTGACTCTTTTCTCGATTTGCAGCCATTTTTACATGGTCCGTCTCTCCCTTTCAGTGGTCCATCTCACCTATACAATTATGGGTGAGGTGGATCGCTTATGTATGTTTTCGTTTTATCATATCTGTTGTTTTTTAACTAACAGTGCCTCAATGATACATTTACATAAGTTTCTATGACACTCTATACGAACATGGTGCCAAAATCGAGTTGAAAAACACACAAATTTTATACTGAAGAAAAAAAGTGGTCCAACTCTCCCGGACTTAGCGTGTGGCATTATTTGCTGGGAGACCCCATCTGGGATGCTCGACCTCCGGCAGCGTGCAAGCTATGAAATATTCACGTTAGTAAAGGGTAAATCAACCAGTTGAAAATGATATTTATTACATATCTTGATTTCGGTCACTGTGTGGCCATCCTCACTGCTAAAACCATATGTGGAATCAGTTAGACTAAGTCTTTTTATTTTACGCCACTTCGTTGATTTGTACGTCTGCGCTGACGAAATGATGATGATGATGACAACATACGCAGACAGTCCCGAGCGGACAAAAATTCCCCATCTGGCATGGAATCGAACCCGGAGCCCCTTGAAAGACATCAGCAACTCTGGCCACAAGACCACTAGCTGCTGACTCACTATTACCTCAGTGTTATCTCATCATTTTTTTATCCGATAATCTGACATAAAGTGGCTTCGTAGTGGACGTCTTTAGACTGCGCTAACTAATGCTAGTGCAACGGCCGCAGCTTCTCTTTGTGAAGGCAATCTGCGCCGACGCCTGTGCGCTTGGTTGCAATGTTTTCAAGCAGAGTGGTTCATCGCGTGCGGGGAGCCGACTCGGCAGCAGCGCCACGGGGTCATCAGAGGCTTCCGGCGCTGGCAAAAAGCTGGACCTGCCGACAGGAAGTGTCCTGTCTGACTCACACAACAGGTTCTGGCCGCCAGCTGCGCTCGCACACCTCTGATTTGCATCTGCCCCGTCCTGTCTATGTTTACACTGATTACAACTTCTCTGCGAGTACAACTTTGCTGCAGTCGATATCATCATTCACGCTTAAGAGGAGAGGCGTCAGCAAGTTCATCATAAGCAACAGCCATTTTGAGTAACTTTTGTAAAACGGATTCTTCAGTGTATTTCTCCACGATTTACCGTTTGCAGCTTTACGTGTCCAGGAATACCTTGCCTGTTTTCTTACATCGCTGCCAAAATTTCTTTAGGTAAACCTCTTTCCTTAACTTCACCTAGCTGTAATTTCATAAAAGGTGCTATTACAGCCTCAACTCTTGACATTTCTCTTAATCATTTATTCTTAATCGTAGTCATGCTTCTTATTTCAATTCTCTGGCGTGCGTAACTCAACTTCTGAAAGGTCTTTGCACTCAAAGTTCATGTCTCCATATTAGAGCTTAGAACCGGCAGTGCGCAAGCTATAAAATATTCAAGGTAGTAAAGGGTGGAGCAAACAGCCGCAAATGATGTTTATTACATATCTAGATTTCGGCCACAGTGTGGCCATCCTCACTGCTAAAGAACATGTGTGGAATCAGAATGAGACAACACGCATGCCTCATTAAACTTACAATTGCAAAAGCTTTAAATGTGAGTCTTAAAATGCGTACCAATAAACGTAAGTTAAAGCATTAAAACACTTGTATACGCACACAGTTCCAGCTAGACTATTCGTGTAAGAGGTTGACCGGAATCTAAATATGCAATAAACATCATATGTAAATGACTGCTGTATCCGTTACTACTTGAAATAATACAGTCGCTGGTCACAGCTGTTTCCCTATGGAATTAAAACTTATATTGTGCTGGCATAAGCTGTGGCTAGCATACTGGTCGGCAACTACGTAGCGCAAAGATCGATAGCTGGCGCTTGATCAAGCGCGCCTATCACGAGAGAGGCCAGAGACAGCCTCGTAAGCAACACACCGCCAACGCCCTCTCGATGGCAAGTGTTTAGGCCGCCGCCGCTGATCGGAGGGCTTCACTAACTCACTGTCACTGACTCAGTATTCCAGTTGGCGACTGTCAGTTCACATTACACGCTACGATAGTACATAGCGCCCAGAATTGCTACAATAGCTAGATTTCTGGTAGTGTCTGTAAGACGACTATTGCGGATGAGCTTTTATCATAGGACTCTGAAACGTCCCCTTAGAAAATTTTGAAAATGACAGTGCTGGAAAACTTCTACGTTATTTGATTTTCAAACAGCTGAGCAAAACTGAACGTACTCAGACATTTCTTTCTTTACTTATTCTGATCATCACTAAACTGACACACAAAGTTTTTTTAGCGCAACGGAATCTGACTTTCAATAATCCCTACAAAAGAATGACCCTGACTAACAATAACCTATACCTTTCATGAATCACTTACCTCACAAAAATCTTCGTTACTCGAACTACTAAAGGCACTAACTACTGTTAGGTATAGTTAGCAAATGAAAGATTTTGATAGAGAACGTAATGTTCAAAAGTCATATATATATATATATATATATATATATATATATATATATATATATATATCAATTCATGACATCCATCTTTAAAAATTTCCTTTTTCTGGCGGACACACGTCCAGATCGTTCGCTTATAGCAACCGCTCAAAACTCCGGCATCTCTCTCTCCACATCCACCACTGCAGGCGGCTCACCTCCAACTGCCCAACGCTACGCGCTGTTCACATCCAACTGCCCACCACTACAATAGCGAATATTCCAACAATGCCAACCAGCCACAGACTGCACACAGCACAGTCAGTGATTTTCATACAGAGCGGTATGGCGTTACCAGCATAAAAACCTAAACAGCCTACTTACAACTCTATTTAAGTAGCAGCTATCTGTTCATGTAAATAAAGAACTGTGTCAGTCCACGTGTGCATTTGCATTGTAGAAAGAGGAAACTGGCCACCCCTAATAGCATCCTCTCTCTTGCTTCCTACGGTACAAGATTCTACAGATATAAAATATTCGTTACAGGTACTCCGAGAACTTATTTTCCCATTTGTTATTCAGTTTCCCTGTCATATCGGTCGTTTACATTTTCAGTTATGGGTCATGGTGATCCTCGTTCCATTCTCTGTATGTGCACCAAAACTTTTTGAACACTAAAAGGAGTGCCACACTGGTGTACAGTCTTTCGTGATGAATTATCACCAGTAACTTATGGAAATGTATTCTTGAGTTACTCGTATTGCCAGAGGAAAAGTCTTTACTGTGCAGCAGCACTTCTTGTTCAGTCACCTTTGATTACAAACGTATTTTTGTCTTTTAGAAAATGAAAATCCTTTCTGTGGCTTATGGAGTACAAGTGACCCTCCTTACCTCAACAGCTTTTTCTTGTCAAGAAAACAAGTGTTCAAAAAACCGTGGCATTTTAGCTCGTCTAATATAATTGGGAGGGAATCATTCACTTAGATACTGGCATCGACATTTTAAAAGTAACTAGAGTGGGGACGCTAGAGAGTACATTTTACTGTACTATACATTAAAGTAACTTTTGGTTCATTTGCAATTAGAACGCTAGAAAAATGACATCTCGAAAGCGTCTTTGTTAACCTTTACTAGTCTAATATATGTGAATGACATTCCAATTAACATTAATCAAGCAGAAATGAGGCTTTTTGCAAGCGATACCAGTACTAAATAAACTCCATTAGAGATAAAGTAACAGTAATAACTGTAAAAAGATGTTTTTTCAAATAGTTATGAAGTGGTTCTCTGAAAAAGGAGCCTCCCTAAATTTTAAAACACATTGTGTTCGGTTCGACAGAACAAATAAATAAATACCAATAACTGATATAACACATGAACATGAGTCTGTAAACAGGGTGGAACGCTGCGGATTTTTGGGTGTGCGTATATTGATGAAAACGTAATCTGAAAGAAATATATTACAAGCTACTCAAACCATTACGTTGTGCTCTTCGTATTAATTGCTAGTTTTGAATATTTCGCGTCAATAATATCTCATGGAATAGTTCTTGGGGGTAGTTTATCCCTTAACAAGGAAGTAATAATTGCAACAAAAGCGAGCAGTGTTCACCCGCAGTCATCTTGTAGGTACCTGTTCAAGGAGCTGAGCATTTTAACTGCACCTGCACAACAATCACATTCAGAAATGAATTTCGTAATAAATAAACCATTACAATTTGAGAAAAATGAAAAAAAAAAAATTAGAAGTAAAAGTGAGCTCTGTTACCTGTTATTAAAGCAGTCAGTGTCTCACGAAGTTCATGCATCAACGAAAATTTTTGATCGTTTGCTGAATAGCATAGACATGTCTGACAAGTAGCGAAACAAGTTTTAAAATCCAACCTAAAATCATTTCTTCTGGACAATAACTCCTACCGCAAAAGAAACTTAGTTTTTATGTGTAGTTGCATGAGTAGGATTGACAAATATGCTCATTAACGAAAAAACTAAACATGTATACGTATTCTTGAAACCGTCTTGTTCCACATCATTTCGATGGAAAATATGATCTATAGAAAATATGATCTATAGAACATCTAGCTAACTAACTAACTAATTGTCAAGGCGTCATTGGAAATGGAGACATCAGAGCACGGACAGCTTGGTAATGTAGGGGTTAGGCCACTAAGGTTAATATTCGGGATCGGCGGCGCTCAAATGCCCGTGCGATCATTCAGATCTACATATAAACTAAGCCAACTCCAGTGGCAGATGCTGGAAGAGAGCGTTGTGCATTAGGTTGTAGTTTACTTTTTACTGTAGCGTATGCTCCTAGAAAAGTCAACCAGTACATTGCTTTCTCCTAGCTATATCCCGCGAAAAGACGGTGACGGTAAAATTAGGGTGATTCGAGTTCGCATGGAGGCTTGCGAGCAAACTAATAGCAACTGGAACGGGTAAAGGGGAAAGTGACAGCATGACATGAAGTACCGTTCGCCACAGCCCGTAAGTTGGTTGCGGAGTGTAAATGTAGAACTAGAACTTACAAAACTTAAAAAACAACGAAGGAGTCCAAATTAAAAAGAGATAAAGAGCAGAAAAAATAGTAAAACAAAAATTAATAAAACTAACCTAACTTCGGAAGTATGCAGCAGAACCAGTAAAGACATCATTAGTACAACGCATAGTAAAAATCTGGAAAAAGGAAGAACTACCAGAAAATTGGACTGGAGCTATAATCGATCCAATGCACAAAAACGGTGACAAATCAAATCCAGACAACTGTAGAGGAATTTCCCTTTTGGATGTCACATATAAATTCATGTCACGAATTCTACACAATATTTGTAAAGATCAATTTGCACAGGAACTAGTAGAATACCAAGGACATGGAACATAAAACAACAAGTAGGATGGAGAAAGGAAACAGGAAGGATATGAAGGAACTAGAATTAACTCTGGACCATTTGCAAAAGAAAACAGAATATTTAAACAAAGTGAAAAAAAACATAAAAAGAAGTTTTAAACCAAAAATAGATAAACGACAAACTATAAAAAATGCTATTTACAGATGAGGAACGACGTAAAAGATTAGAACGAATGAAAAGATACTGGGCAATTTGCAAACAAAACCTATCAACGATGACGAGGAAATGCCTGACTGAAGTGCTCCAATGAGACCGTACAAGCATAAGAAGAAGAAATATAAATGAAACACATTCAACAGACGTATTAAAGAATGAGCGAATGTTGAACGAATCGTATTCGGATTCGTGTGGTCGGGTTCAAGCCTGCCTGCCGATTCTAACAAAATTTTGTCTAGTGTATAATATATTTTCTTCTTAAAAACTCAGTATTTAAAAATGAGCAATTATATGATCAAATTAACGGCAAAGAAATAGTAGATATTAAAGAATATCACATTCTAAGTCAGTAGCATCTAATCTTAATTTTATGTAATCGTTATGTGTTATTATAACGAAACTCAGTATCCACATATTCGCCCACGCAGCTGAGTGGTCCGTGTATACAGTTGTCATGTGGAGGACTCGGGTTCGATTTCCTGGTACCGCCAGGGATTTTTTCCTTGGTGGGAGTATTGGAAAAGGTTCCACTCGTCGTGCCTCGAGGTGTCAACTGAGGAGCTACTTGACCGAGTAATTGCGACTCCAGATCCACTAACCCGACAAAGGGCACGAGAGCCATGCACTGATCATACGCCCTTCCATGCCGCATCCCTGTGACGCCATTAGCTGATGGGTGACGCGGCGGTCGGTCTGGACCGACTGGCACGTCTGTGACCAGAACGGTGGAGTTTCCCTTTTTCCCTTTATACATTTGTACGATACAATAAAACCTAAACGGCATTATTTCAAGCTATTAACCTAATTTTAAACATAGCTCATTTACCGGCACAATCACATACAATTTCTACAAAAAAATACCGGTTTCGGCCGTCACCGGCCAACTCCATATCATAAGAAGGACGTAGTCGTTCATTGTCAAGCACTTCCAGAAAACCCATTGTCTATGTGATTATAGTTGTAAAGTGGTCAAGTCAATTTGGTTTTTGCACGTTATCGATGCGCACGTCAGAGAGAGAGCAAGTTACGTTAGTGTTAAACAATCTTTGGTCTTGTCCTGGCACAGTTGTTCCCGCTGCGCAGTCTGATACATTCAGAGTTGAAGTGTGGTAGGGTATGGATGTATTTAGTAGTGTTGCGTTGACTTGTTATTGTATCTGTTAGAGGAAAAATGATTGATTGCAAAGGACAGCAAGCATGAAAAAGATGTGTATGCGAGAGAGTGAAGAGAGTGTAAATTTTGAGTAGTTTTAGTATTTTTTTAAGAGAGGAAGTCTGAGGTAAGACTGCAGCACTGTGCACCTAATTTGTAGAAATGAATATTGGGAGCTAGTTAACTTCATTCAGTTGCTCAGGGCTGAGAGAAAGTCCTCCCCACTTCCGTGAGTCAAGTATTAACATATTAAGTGATTAAGCTGTTTGATTTTCATAGAAATTCTCTGTTACTATTGTACCCTACTTAAGTCATTGTTCACTTTGTTAAGCATAATATTGTTCAGACCAATGTTATGTGTAAAGTTCACGAGAAGTTTGTACTCTGTCTTTTTCTACTTCATACTAAAATCGTTGTTTTGGAATGTCATATCATAGGAATAGTTACTCTCCTCATCCTGCTATTTATCATTACGTATAACCACATTTCACCATGTAGTGTGCACCAGTTGGAAATTAATTTTATTTAGAATTAGAAATCTAGCTGTCGTGCTTTCGAGAAATCTGCAACAATGTTGTCAAGACGCGAGTGGAAATTTTGATTGGGGCCAGATAATTGTTTTACTTCAGTTGCGCGTTTAATATAAAGTTGCATTGAAATCAGTTACAGTTTAATTCAAATTAGGTTCTGTTTAGTCAAAGGTTAGTGTGCGAGTTTAAGTCGGATAAGAGTTTGTGTGTACGCAGTTTTGGTAATACATAGATTTTTACGGAGCGGGAGTTAAAATTGGGCTAAATTTCATACAGAAACAAATTTGGTGGGGAGGTTACATAGTCTTTAGTGGTCGATCACGAAATAAAACTTGCAGGATAATGTGATTCTCTCAAAGGGCATGGGAATGAGTTACTGGAAAGAGGAATTCAGCGATATAAAGATTTTGAAGGTTTGCTATGAATTTTTTTTAAAGAAAATAGCTAGGTAACTTTTTAAATGTAAACGCCAGGGCGGGTGGATAGACGCTTGCTCTCTTGAACTCAATGGTAAAAATTGTTGAACAGTGCTGGGAGCGATCCCGACATCGATGACGAGATACGTCTTGCTGCCTACATTGGAAGTTGTATTTCGAAAATTATACTGCTATTTTTACAAAAACTCCCCGAAAACCTTAATGAACATTATATGACTCATGTCCTCTTCCCAAAAGGTTTCAAGCGCTTTTAAAATAATGATGGTTATCCTTAAAAAATGAAACCACAATAAAGTGAGCAATAAAACTACTGCAGAAAAACTGCGTGAAGCCTACACATTAATCTGGAATGTTTATAAAGATATCGTTTTCCATGAAAGCAAAACTACGTCGCACTCTAGGCGGCTGAGACATCATCAGTGAGCATGAATACTAATGTGATAGAGTTAACTGAGCGACAGATATTATGGAAAATATCCGGATATATGTTTCCTAAATTCAAGATTAACATGGAGAGCCAACCAGTCTTCAGACTGAGGACCACAAAAACAACAACAAAATTCGGGCTCAAGATCCTTAACGGTATCGGTTTACGCAAAGGTTCAGAAGAGTTGTATCACTTGATGGAACGATTTAGTTTCATTCCACGGAAAACACTTCTGAAATTTTGTTGTCATGGAACACTAATGGAAGACTTCCGGTTGACCAAGGAAATTCTACCAGCCGATTTACATTCATCACCGTTGTTCAGTGAGCTACCAAAAGGTATCTAACAACACTGTTTACCAGGCCTTTAGATTCCGTAGAACTATAGATTGCGTCAAATGTATCTTGAATATAGAACTAAGCTCGTCATGGCTTTCAACAATAATGCTTGGATTCTGACAGTTTTTGTAAACAGCCACTGAGTGGGTAATTCCAAACTTTTTTATTGTAATTAGTTAGTGTTTTTTAAGGTGTATTTTCTCTTTCGTAGTGCATGGTTTCTCTGCATATACCTCTACTCTCCGCGAAGCACTTTACGATATGTGTCGGAGGGTATGCCCTATATCACAGTAACTTCCAAACTTTTTTATCGTAATTAGTTAGTGTTTTTTAAGGTGTATTTTCTCTTTCGTAGTGCATGGTTTCTCTGCATATACCTCTACTCTCCGCGAAGCACCTTACGATATGTGTCGGAGGGTATGCCCTATATCACAGTAACTTCCAAACTTTTTTATCGTAATTAGTTAGTGTTTTTTAAGGTGTATTTTCTCTTTCGTAGTGCATGGTTTCTCTGCATATACCTCTACTCTCCGCGAAGCACCTTACGATATGTGTCGGAGGGTATGCCCTATATCACAGTAACTTTTCCTTCCCAATGCCATACCGAGCGAGGTGGCGCAGAGGTTAGCACACTGGATTCGCATTCGGGAGGACGAGGTTCAAACGTGCGTCCGCCCATCCTGATTTAGGTTTTCCTTGATTTCCCTAAATCGCTTCAGGCAAATGCCGGGATGGTTTCTTTGAAAGGGCACGATCGGCTTACTTCCCCATCCTTCCCTAATCTAATTGGACCGTTGACCTCGCTGTTTGGTCCCATCCTCCAAACCAGTCAACCAACCAAACAATTCCATTAGGACTGGTGCTAAAAGAATAATACTCTCGATAATCCTGCGAATATGCTCGAAATCCTCTGGGAGAAGATAATATCTTGCCTGACTCCTTGGAACATACGCTTTCGTATAAACGTCTCCGTGGTTTACTTTGCCTCTCTCACAGTCCGTCACTGGCATTCGATTAGCATCTCCATAACGTTATCACGCTCATTAAACGAACGTGTTGCGAAATACGCTGCATTTCTTTTGATCTCCGCTATTTTCTCTAGTAATCCTACCTGGAAAGGGGCCAAGCTCTTTAGCAATATTCAAAATCGGTCGAACTAAACTTCTGTAAGCCCAAGTATTTGGTGCTTCACTGAAATACGTCTTCCTCCGCTGTCACAATCTTACTTCTATTTCTTTCGTTTTCTTACTTCCACAATCTCTTTTCTCAAAGGTTTGGCGGTATTTGTGTGTGTATCTCCCTCTCTCTCGCTCTGTGTGTGTGTGTGTGTGTGTGTGAAAAAAAAAAAAAAAAAAAGTGGTTCAAATGCCTCTGAGCACTATGGCACTTAACATCTGAGGTCATCAGTCCCCTAGAACAGAACTACTTAAACCTAACTAACCTAAGGTTATCACACACACCCATGACAGAGGCAGGATTCGAACCTGCGACCGTAGCAGTCGCGCGGTTCCGTACTGAAACGCATAGAACCGCTTGGCCATCGCGGCTGGCTATGCGTGTGTAAAAAGAAAAGCATGAAACAGCACGGAAAAGAAGGAAGATTCTAAAATGTCCGCAGCGGTGGTCTGCACATTCATTGAGGTACCAAACGGCCACTACACAAATTTCATCACAAGTGCTAGAACGTGCTTACCATCTCAACACACAACGAGTATTAGTGATCTTATCGGATTATGAATGTAATGTCTCTTTAAAATTAGGGAAAAGCGTCTCACCGCCATGTGTCTATCGTCTTGAACCTGAGGACTATGCGGCACGTATGGCTGTGGACCGCTGTATGACTGAGGCACACGTCCTGTTCTGTGGTGAGCCTATCTTTTAGGCCTGTGGTCTCGTCAATCGCCACAACAGCAGCATATGGGCTGATGAACAATTACACGTCACCGTGGAATCGGAACATAACACTCCAAAGGCAAATGTGTGGCTACGCCTCACTCAACAGCGCATTTACGGTCCATGCTTTTTTCACTGAAGTGTCAACATCGTACCTGGACATGCTTAAGCAGTTTCTGCAGCCCCAGTTGTTTGTCGACAATATTCTGGCGTCGGTGGGGTTTCAAATGAGATGGCAGTAGAAGGAGCTTTGCACACATTGTGCGTAATTACATCAACGAGACGTTCCCAGGGCGTTGCGTTGTACGGAGTACACCACGGTTCTCGGCAGCACGTTGGCCTGATCTAACGCACCTGGATTTCTCTGCATGGGGTCGCATCAGGAGTCAGGTATACAAGGGGAAGATTAGGGATTTGAAGGAGCTGCATGAACGCTTTTCGGCTACTGTGCGTACAATTAGCCCAACAATGTTACAGCGTGTATAGGGATACACGAGGAGAGATGCCAGCTCTGCTTGGATACGGAGGGCTGTCTTGTCGAACTGTAGTGATTTCATTGAATTACGATGTCTTCTTCCATGTTCTATTCATATTCTTTCTTACTATAAACGATTAATTTGAATTAAAGCGCTGCTTACCATAAATGATTAGGTTCTTCTCGGATTCCCTGCAGTAAGAGCAACAGTGTATTCCTTTAGATGCTGTGAACTTAAAACATTAGAGTGATGAAAGTTTTGTGCACACACAACCACCATTCAACGTAAAAGATACGAAGGTCACTCCAAAAGAAATGCACACTATTTTTGTAAAAATACAGTTTTCATTCTGCATGTGTGTAAGTTTTACAATGTGTAGATACATCCTTCTCGCTTGTTTTCAATCTTAGTTCAATCAGTTCCCGTGAGTGGCGCTGTCAGAGCATGTCTTCAAGATGGCTGCTACACTTGACGTTCGTCAGAAGCAACGTGCTGACATAGAATTCCTGTGCAGTGAAAACGAGACAGTGGGATACATCCACTAGAGGTTGAAATAGGTGTATGGAGATGCTGCTGTCGATCGCAGTACAGTTAGTCGGTGGGCAAGCAGGTTACGTGACGAAAGCGGGCACGGCAATATTGAGGATTGTCCTCACAGCGGCAGGCCTCGTACTGCACACTCTCCAGACAATGTGCAGAGAGTTAACGAATTGGTGACTGCTGACAGACGCATCACAGTGAACGAATTGTCGCACTATGTTGGGATAGGGGAAGGAAGTGTTTGCAGAATACTGAAAGTGTTGACGTTAAAAAAGGTTTGTGCCAGGTGGGTTCCCAGGATGCTGACAGTAGCTCACAAAGAAACAAGAAAACGGTATGCCGCGAACTTTTGGAACAGTACGAGAATGGTGGAGATGAAATTCTTGGAATAACTGTGACAGGTGATGAAACATGGCTCCATCATTTTTCACCAGAGACGAAGAGGCAATCAATGGAGTGGCATCATGCAAATTCACCCAAGAAAAAAATTCAAAACCAGACCTTCTGCTGGAAAAGTTATGGCTACGGTGTTGTTCGATTCCGAAGGACTCTTGCTTATCATCTCTTTGGGAAACTGAAAGACTCTCTTCGTGGAACAAGGTTTGAAGATGATGACTCGCTTGTGCACGGTGCCAAACAGTGGCTACAACAGGTTGGTCCAGAATTTTACCGTGCTGGTTCCAAGATGGCGTAAGGCAGTTGAGAGGGATGGAAATTATGTGTAGAAATGAAAATACCGTTCCTAAAGGATGTATGTACACACTATAAAACTTTCAAACATGTAGAATAAAAGATGGATTTTTAAAAAAATAGTGTGCATTTCTTTTGGAGTGAACCTCGTATGTCTTCTCTCACTGTAACAAGCTATCTTCGCTTTCTTTCACCTTCTTGCTTTCGTTTTGTGTTCACCATGCATTGGCTCTGTGTGTGTGTGTGTGTGTGTGTGTACCTTCACCTCCGCATAGCGCTGACCACCCAATTAGAGCAGACCAGCAATTATAACGCCCGGTATGGCGTGCTAGCGTGGCGAGAATGATGGTCAATTACAGCCGAGGACGGTGGCAGCTTACTCTGACGCTCGCGTTTCTTTTCGTTTACGCATGCGCGGAGGACTCGACGCCACGGCTCTCTGCGTCTGCGGGCAGCCGGAATGAATTTCCTGCGAGCGCCGCTCCCTCGCTTGTTTACTTCTGAGTGGCGGCGGCTGCGGCACGCGGCTCGGCGTCCTCTTTACGACCTGTCACAGCTCAAATAATTGCAGATGCACGCCGCGCTGTTTACTTTTTGTGTAGCAAGTGGAGATGAAAGCATGTAAAATAGCGCGGCCGCTCCGCCGTTCATCTTACCGCCGCACATGAAATGCAAATATGTAGAGCCGCCGGGAGGGCAGATATTGCAGTGTCGTTTTACTCGGTCGCAGCAAACCGTCTGTGTGGGTTCGCGTCGTCAGCGCGGCGATAGAAATCATGTAGAGGTGACACGCGCACAAGCTGAGTTGTGTAACATATTCAGCACTAAAGTGAAACACACAACCTTTTCCTGGGTAATGGCAGTAAACAAATGCTGCATGTGCTTAAACCATTCGTGCTGTCATAGTAACCTGTGAACACCCGGGATATAAACACGTGCTAGAAGAGCGTAGATTCAAACTAGCTCCATCTCGTTAATTCCCTCTCTATCTCTCTCTCACGCATATCCTTACACCGGCTTGTTCTTCTTTTCCTTCTTCTCTTGAAGGATTACTGATTTGCTGTTGCAGTACGTATCGGTTCCTCGGCCTTGCTCGACTTCTTCTCGCTTCTGGTGTATTGCACAAATGTTCTTTTAATAACACGTTAAGATTTTGGAAAAATGCTTTGCACAAACTTTTATAAAAAAGAAAACGAACCACCTTCAATCACAAATCGAGATTTTATTTTAAACACACGATGCATTTCGGGCCTCGCTGGCTCACCTTCAGGTGCTTGAACAGTCTACAACTCTATATAATATTTTGAACAAACGGTTTTACCGATTCTGGTAACGGCGATCATAATCAAAGAGCAGCTACCCATGGAAGTTCAATCTGCGATATAATTATTGTATGGATGCGATACCTGGTAGATATCCTAATGCGTTTACGTTGGAAAAAAATTAGTTCAAATTTTGGCCACCAGGTTGAAATCTGGCGCTGTACACTGTTTGTATGACGGTATGACATCCATGCTGTTATTTGGGAAGCCACATCGTGAGTGAAGTGTATGGCTAAGGCGAAGACAGACCGTCCGCTGTTAGTGAAACTGTTTTATGGGAACAGCAGCAATTAATGTGCTGCATTGAGAGGCTATCGCCGACTGAAAAGTCTGAGGAGAGTCCCGATGTCCTTAAATGGCAAAAAGAAGATGATAATGAAATTCGAAAATGCGGATGAGATTTGTGGCAGCAGGAGGACGAAGACATCCTTTTCCTAGTGGATGTTCCTGATGAGGTTGCTGTTGCCGTAACAGACCATGCAGCTTGTGCCCCAGGTAGTGCTACTTCTCGAGCAGTGTCACAAGAATTGTTCATCCCATGGTCAATAGAACGGAGAGTTTTTATGGTCTATTTTACACTGGTACCTGTAAAAGATCCAGAGGATGCAGAAACTAAAATCTCATGATCCGCAGCAACGTTCTGAGTTTCCTCGGCGGTTTCTGACACAATCGATGTTGGTGAGCCTTAACTTGACCATCTTCTTCTTCTGTGCGGAGGCACAAACAGTGCCAGAACTCTTGCGGGAATAGCCGCGAGTAATGAGTATAATGGGCAGGGGCACTATGAATATAGTGCGGGACAATAAGTAGGGAATGTCTCACGGGTGGCGTGACACAGATAAGTCCCTGCAGTCGCACTATCCTGTGTCCTCCGTGGGTCAGATGGAAGCATGCACGGTAGCTCAGCGTGTTCGGTCAGAGGGCTGCGTGCTCTCTGTAATTTAAAAAAAAATACTGAGTCAAGGAATCAACGATCACTTTCAACGAATGTCTTGTGACGTCCGTCCAGACCAAACGCAACGAACTATATCGAACAAAATGAAAAAAAAAAAGATCGATAGAGCATCTGCCATGTAGGCAGGAGATCCAGGGTTCGGTTACTGGTTGGGGCACACATTTTCAACTGTCCCTGTTGACTTATATCAACGGCTGTATGCAGCTAGGGGCATTCATTTCATTGTAAATCGAAACTATATTATTGCACGCTGTTTCTCACGTACCGACGTGGTTAAAAGTACACACCGCCATGTTACACGCTACAATTCGGAGCCCTCTAGCGGCAGCGGGTTGCAGATATGTAGACACGAAGAATCAACATATAGAGTGTTAAAAACATTTGTTTTGTTTAAAGAGCTTTAAGAAGTTTCACACAAAAAATTCGGAGGCATTACGTTTTGGCATGCCCTTGTAACTGCATAAAATACGGCCGCCAGATTAATGTAACTCTACGTTTCCTCAGAAAGAGTAACGCGCACATTATTCGAAATAGAAATGCGGTGGATAAAAACGCATCGGTTCGATCCTCTTGCAGAGCTAGAGAGCAATACTGTTAGTGTAAATCGATTCCGGAGCTGCAAAATGAGTGAAGGTACTTACAAAGACTCTGTTATTTGGAGTGGTCAAGAAAAATATTTTTAAACACAGGAATCCTGGTAAAAACGGCAAATACACTCTAAGGGGGAAAAAAAGCTACGCACCACGAAGGAAATATCCGAACGTGACGGGAAACGGTAGAAGCGGTGTACATGTACAGCCAAACGAAAGATTACAATTTCAGAAGATTTCATTATTTTTATTCAATGGAAAGAGGTTCAGAATCTGAGCAAGTCAATAACGAGTTGGTCTGCCTTTGGCCCTTATGCAAGAAGTTATTCGGCTTGGCAATTATTGATAAAGTTCTTGCCTGTTTTCCTGAAGGATATCGTGCTAAATTATGTCCAATTGGCTCTTCAGATCGCTAAAATCCTGACCTGGTTTGATGACCGTGTCCACAATGGTCCAAAACCTCTCAGTTGAAGAGAGATTCGGCGAACTTGCTGGCCAAGGCAGGGTTTGGGAAGCACCAAGACAATCAGCAGGAACTGTAGCGCTGTGCGGACGGGCGTTATCTTGCTGAAATGTAAGCCCAGGATGACTTGTCATGAAGGGCAACAAAATGAGGCATAGAATATCGCCATATCGATCCCCTGTACCTTGCCGGCCAAGGCAGGGTTTGGGAAGCACCAAGACAAGCAGTAGGAACTGTAGCCCTGTGCGGACGGGCGTTATCTTGCTGAAATGTAAGCACAGGATGACTTGTCATGAAGGGCAACAAAATGAGACATAGAATATCGTCGTATCGATCCCCTGTAATGGTGACGCAGATGATAACCAAAGGGGTCCAGCTGTGAAATGAAACGGCACTGCCGGCCGGGGTGGCCGAGTGATTCTAGGCGCTACAGTCTGGAACCGCGCGACCGCTACGATCGCAGGTTCGAATCCTGCCTCGGGCATGGATGTGTGTCATATCCTTAGGTTAGTTAGGTTTAAGTAGTTCTAAGTTCTAGGGGACTGATGACCTCAGAAGTTAAGTCCCATAGTGCTCAGAGCCATTTTGAAACGGCACTCCAGACCATCACTCTAGTGAGACGCCCTGGACTGCGATGGGATACCAACCTGACAGTCACCCGTCATACGGCCCGAGAGGAACTGTTTGGTTGTCATCCGCGGCACCCTTGTATCACAACGGCATATCGACGGTATTCTACGTCCCGTTTTGTTGCTCTTAATGACAAACCATCTTGGGCTTACATGTGAGTAACATAAAGTCCGCCTACACACAGTGAGAGTTTCTACTGTTTGTTTTCGTGTTTGCTAAACCCTGCCTTGGCCAGCAAAGTCGCCGGATATCTCTCCTACTAAAAACAGTAGGAGCGTTACGGTCAGGGTCCTGCAACCACCTCGGGATGTTGAAAAATGGTTCAAATGGTTCAAATGGCTCTGAGCACTATGGGACTTAACATCTGAGGTCATCAGTCCCCTAGAACTTAGAACTACTTAAACCTAACTAACCTAAGGACATCACACACATCCATGCCCGAGGCAGGATTCGAACCTGCGACCGTAGCAGTCTCGCGGTTCCGGACTGAAGCGCCTAGAACCGCACGGCCACCGTGGCCGGCGGGATGTTGAAGAACTAACGCCAATTGGATAGAATTTGGAACGGTGTCCCTTAGGAAAGACATCCAACAACTCTATCGATGCCAAGCCAAATAACTGCTTGTATGAGGGCCAGACGTGACCCAGTGCGT
Organism: Schistocerca serialis cubense; assembly: GCF_023864345.2. NCBI lineage: Eukaryota > Metazoa > Arthropoda > Insecta > Orthoptera > Acrididae > Schistocerca > Schistocerca serialis. The sequence continues at coordinate 371,811,699 of NC_064643.1, read as the reverse complement.
TTTTGACTTGCTCAAGATGTGAAGCTTATTTTTTAATAAATCATTCAATTTTTCTGAAATTGTAATCATGTCTTTGTCTGTACATGTTCGTCACCTCTATCGTTTTCCGTCCCATTCGGATGTTTCCTTCGTGGTGCGTCGTTTTTTTTTAATTTTTTTTAATTTTTAATTTTTTTTATTTTTTAGAGTGTATCATTTTCATTTTAGTTTTGGCTTGGTGGAGGCACTTAGGCACGGCAATTTTAATTATGGGTGTCATAAATCGAAAACATCAAGTATTACATTAAGACATGATAGTTTTCAATGCGTGTAAACTTATCTCGGGAGAGTTAGAAGCAGGTACAGTGGCCCAGTGTCGCGCTTAAAAAAATGGCTCTGAGCACTATGGGACTTACCTTCTGAGGTCATCAGTCCCCTAGAACTTAGAACTACTTAAACCTAACTAACCCAAGGACATGACACGCATCCGTGCCCGAGGCAGGATTCGAACCTGCGACCGTAGCGGTCGCGAGGTTCCAGACTGTAGCGCCTCGAACCACTCGGCTACCCTGGCCAGCTGTGGCGCTTATCCCAGCGTCAGTAGTTAGCAGGATTGGAAACGGTCGAAGACTGTGCCATGGCACAGAAACTGAGAGCACACTGGCGATTCCAACAAGTGTCTCTCCGTCTCCATCTACGTAGAGCGCATAACGTACCCACCTTCTTGTTTGCACACCGCTGTAATGAAGCTAACAATGTTTCAGAGAGCACCCACAACCCGAAACATTTGTAAGGCAACGCTGCAGCCATCTACCAAAAATCATTCGCTTTACCTTTGGAACAGAGCCTGTACCCAGCCATAAACGTTTCTAACGTAAAGACAAATAAGTAAGGAGGTATGGGACCGGTCGAGTTCATATCGCTGGAGCCCCTCCACCGTCGCCATCCACAGACGGCGGGAGTTAGTTTAGAGGAACGAATGGCGTCCGCTACCCTCTACTGTAGCGGCTCCCTGAAAGTGCCACCCTTACTGAGTGTCCTGACAGAAACTGGGCAGCCAGCGCCTATAATGGCAAGTGTCAGGTGCGCCTTCCCCCCGCTTGAAAGCTCCATTAATCTCCATTACCGGCGAGGGGGTAAGATCTTCCATTTTACGACCTCATTACGCCAGGCAGATGCCTTAAATAGGCGAGCCCTATCCCGCCGAAGCACTCCCCTACGTCGATGCTGCCACAAATAGTCCGGCGTTATCTTCGGCGAGAAGGAAATGGAAATACATAAATATCTGTAACCGTGCTACGTTCCCAAGTAGCGCGACAGTACTTAATAAAATTTCTTTTCGAGTGGCCGAAATGGGAGCTGTAAAGCGCCTAAGTAACAGCATTCTATCTCGCGGCGGAAATGTTTTAAAAGCCTCCGATGGCGTTCGCCAGTAGTCCAGTCGGTGTCTCTTATAAGGAAACGAGTCTGTCCATAGTGCGAAACCAAAGCTGATGTTCTTCTGCCCAAGGTCACCCAAGATGGAAGGAACGGTGATGACCGTGGTAGTTTGTAAGTCTTGTTGTCAGCCTCATTAATTTTCGCAGTTGTCTTCATTTAATCTGATTATTTCTAAGCTCGACGGTGTGTACATGGAAAGTGAACGTTTTGGAAATTTCAGCAACAAATGACACAAAGCTTCTCTTTTTTATTGTGATCGAAATTCATGTTTTTCCGTATTTACTTTCCAAGCCGACCGTGGTAGCCACGCGGTTCTAGGCGCTGCAGTCCGGAACCACCCGACTGCTACGGTCGCAGGTTCGAATCCTGCGTCGGGCATGGATGTGTGTGATATCCTTAGGTTAGTTAGGTTTAAGTAGTTCTAAGTTCTAGGGGACTGATGACCTCAGATGTTAAGTCCCATAGTGCTCAGAGCCATTTGAACCATTACTTTCAAATCATGATGATTCCGTGATGATATCACAAACTTTCAGGGTTATAGAGAAGGCTAAGTGTATCAGTGTGAGGTAAGAGACTGGTCCGGTAATGATCGGGTCAAAAGTAGTGAGCGAAAATCGTTCTGATATTTCTGACACTGGATGATGTTGATGTTAGGTTTGTGGGGCGCTCAACTGCGCGGACATCAGTGACCGTACAAAATTCCAATTTTTTCACACTCCTATTTTGTACGCACTCCAACCTACCCATTGTCACGAATGATGATGATGAAACGAGGAGGACAACACAAACACCCCGTCTCCTGGCAGCGAAAATCCCCAACCCTGCCGGGAATCGAACCCGGGGCCCCGTGATCCAGAGGCAGCAACGCTAGCCACTATACCACCAGCTGCGGACTTTCTGACATTGGAATACATGTACCGGTACTGATACTGCGAAGATCGTGGGGTGGGACACTTTCACAGATGATAGTGTGGACCAAAACATGAAAAAAAAATATGGTTCAAATGGCTCTGAGCACTATGGGACTTAACATTTGAGGTCATCCGTCCCCTAGAACTTAGAACTACTTAAACCTAACTAACCTAAGTACATCACACACATCCATGCCCGAGGCAGTATTCGAACTTGCGACCGTAGCGGGCGCGCGGTTCCAGACTGAAGCGCCTGGAACCGTCCGGCCACTGCGGCCGGATAAACATGAAAAAAAATTGTAGTAAATATGGGCTCTAAAATGTATACCTTAAAAGCCATGGGCACTTGTTCCGTGGAAGAGGTGTGTCTCACAGTAGCGAAGTTGAACCAGTGCTCATAGCTCTTAAGGCATGCCTTTTAGAACCCATGTTTACCAGACATTTTTTTCTTTTTCTGGTCCGCACTACCGCCTCTGAAAGTTTCATACCCTAGAATCCCAGCAACAACAGTACAGGTACATGTAACCCACTGTCAGAGATAGCAGAACGATTTTCGCTTTATACTTTCGACTCGCTTGGATGAGGGTCCCTTGCTTGAAACTGGTACATTTATTCTTCTGCATCATCGCTGAAAATTTGTAACATCATAGCGGGATCACGCCCTATAATTACGGAAAAATGGTTGTGCCTTGAGCAAACACAAATTTTTCTTTAACACCCATACCTGTTTCCACGGAGTTTCACCATTGTCAGTGGTCGGTGGGTTCACTACATTTTCTTAATATTACGTATTGATGTTTACACAGTATATGGCGTTCTGTCATTTTCAGTACACATAATATTTTGCTGCAGTTTTTCATCTCAGTTTTTCGTGGTTCTAGGCTTTCATGCTTCTTTGCAAAGTGTACTTTGTAACATGCATTGTGCCATTTTTACATGATATTCACCTGTACCGCCCTGTAGTAAAGAAGAATTTGTGTTTCCTCAAGGAAGTTTTTCGCTCTCGTCTAATGTGTTACTAAATTATGTGTAATTCTGTAGCTTTTTTCTAACTTCTTGCATATCTCCGAATATTTAAGGAAAATATTTATTGCATCCGACCAATATTAACCAGGTAATGAACCTATGTAGAAATTTGAGGAATTGCGGATTAGATACAGTACGTAGATGGCTGTATGTGTGGGGGCACAATGACCAATAAAGAAAAGAGCAGGCGGGCTATTAGGAAACAGCGACCCTCTAATTATGAAGGGAGATAACATCTGCAATTAGGTATTGAGGATTGTTTTCCGTCACTCTTCTGTGACTAACGAGAAATGAAGGGCTTTTCAAGAGTGGAAACGGTGCTCTAGACAGCTTCATTCCGAAATTCACAGAGAAAAGCGACGACTAATTAAAAACGTGCATTAGACAATGGAGGGGCTCCGCATGTGGCAGCATAGAGAGGGTTGTTTCCTAACGCAAGTGTTAATTCAATTATTCTTAAGAATTATTTCTATTTTTTCGCACTTCGTTGTCTAGCAGTGGAGCCTAATGCTATTTCGTGCTCACGTAACGTCTTTTTGTTCAGTATTAACGTGTGAAACAGTTCCTTGACAGCATATTGTTCTAGATCTGAGTTGAGACAATGCGTACGTACTCGTTGCTCATTTTTCTCTTTCCGATTTATGACTGCTGTTATTTATAATCAGCCTTTCCACACACTAGGATCTCTTTGTATATTCGCTCTGATAAGGCATAAACTTGAGAAGCCTACTCATATTAAAATAATAGAGCATTGCAGTCTGATGGTACATCAACTTTGCAAAAAGGCCGATTCGTTTTTTTCTCGCTATTGTTATTGGCCTTGGAACGCTACATTGACATTCTGCAGACTAGTGTATTAGTATAATATGAAAGAATATTTAAGTCACTGAGCTCTTGTAACCGACCCATTCCGCTATTACTGCCTCTCAACTAACAAGACAATATTCCCTCACCTCGTTTATTGTGTTCCTGTATGTTGGATTGTGCTCTATGGTACATGAAGGTTTTGCAGTCATATCCAACTACAGCATAAAATATTTGTATATTAAATTTTAATGATAACGATAATTCATGATAAACAAGATGACAAACCCGATATTTCCCGTGTAATTAATTTCGCTGTTTACCTATTACAACAGAAAAAAATGAACTGTGTTTATAGGGAAGTATCGAAAAAATTTCATTTCCATGTATTCGTAAAAATACCTCTGAAATCATGAAACAGTCGTAGAAAGAAATATACACAGTGTACAACTGTATAAGTACAGTATCCAGATTAAGAAACATGATCCCGGATGGTTTCTGTACGCTGGGCGGAACTGCTTCGCATGTATACAACGTGAATTTGTAAACGCTTCTGTGCCAACGCCTCTTCATAGGTCAACAGACGGCTACTATTTTCCATTAAAGTCGTTTGTGCTACATAGTTGAAAGCTGTCAGAGATGTCCTTAAGTTAACTCGACTGTAGGAGAGTCTTAGTAGTAAAGAATAAATGTACTCGTATTAAAACTTCATGCATGATGCGGCATTTCTTCGCATATCTTAGTGTTTATGGTGTCATACCCTTGAACTAAGTGTCGTACAATGATATATTTGTGTAGGTACATTACGTGGCATATGAGGGTACTGTCAACGAAATACAGTTAGTAGCAAAGAAGTAACAAATTTAAACGTCATGAATGATGCGGAATTTTTCACGCATTTCAGTGGTTATGACGTCATGTATCCTGATCTATGTGTCAAACAATGATATAATTTTGTAGCTAAATTTAGCGGCTTACGTGGATAGCCGCGCGGGGGAGCCGCGACGTCTTGGGGCGCCTTGTCATGGTTCGCGTGGCTGCCCCGTCGAAGGTTCGAGTTCTCCGTCGGGTATGGGTGTGTGTTGTCCTTAGCGTAAGTTACTTTAAGTTAAATTAAATAGTGTGTAAGACCGATGACCACAGCAGTTTGGTCTCATAGTAGCTTACCACAAATTACCAAATAAATACATGGATACTACCTGCAAAATGTGTTGCGAATAGAATTAGTAGAGAAGAAGTAATAAATTTTAAAGTGATGGATGATGCGGCAGTTTCTGACACATCTCGTTGTTGATGACGTCATATTTCCTGAACCGAGGTCCAGGAGAAAGACAGGCCGTAGCGCGTACGTGACAGCACGTGATACTGCAGGTCTCCGGCGAGTAGCGAGCAACTGTTTGACACAATTTTAATAATTCTTGACTGCGCGTTTAAATACATACAAGTTCTAGATAGCTCACGTCAAATAAGACCTTTGTGGGTACCTTTCCAGTCACATATTGATTTCCCGTGGGCCCAGCACGGAATCGAGTGTTCGCGAAATGTGGCGGACAAGCCGACTAGTGTGACATCGCAAGTTCGTTGCGAGGCCTGTCTTTCTCGTGGGTTTGTCCTCAACTATGACAGGCACGTGTTTCTTACCCTCACAGCGATTGTTGCCTGGCAGTATGGGTTATGAGTGTCAAGTTTGGCTGAAATCGGTCCAGTGAGAGGAGATGTGGAAAACACACACACACACACACCAATTTTTATAATACGTGTGGATTGTGCATTTTATCAACACCTATGGTTATACTGTTGCTGCCGCGCGGGATTAGCGGAGCGGTCTAGGCGCTGCAGTCATGAACTGTGCGGCTGGTCCCGCCGGAGGTTCGGGCATGGGTGTGTGTGTTTGTCCTTAGGAAAATTTAGGTTAAGTACATCTACATCTACATCCATACTCCGCAAGCCACCTGACTGTGTGTGGCGGAGGGTACCTTGAGTACCTCTATCGGTTCTCCCTTCTATTCCAGTCTCGTATTGTTCGTGGAAAGAAGGACTGTCGGTATGCCTCTGTGTGGGCTCTAATCTTCCTGATTTTATACTCTTGGTCTCTTCGCGACATATACGTAGGAGGGAGCAATATACTGCTTGACTCCTCGGTGAACGTATGTTATCGAAACTTCAACAAAAGCCCGTACCGAGCTACTGAGCGTCTCTCTTGCAGAGTCTTCCACTGGAGTTTATCTATCATCTCCGTAACGCTTTCGCGATTACTAAATTATCCTGTAACGAAGCGCGCTGCTCTCCGCTGGATCTTCTCTATCTCTTCTATCAACCCTATCTGGTACGGATCCCACACTGCTGAGCAGTATTCAAGCAGTGGGCGAACAAGCGTACTTCCTTTGTTTTCGGATTGCATTTCCTTAGGATTCTTCCAATGAATCTCAGTCTGGCATCTGCTTTACCGACGATTAATTTTATATGGTCATTACATTTTAAATCACTCCTAATGCATATTCCCAGATAATTTATGGAATTAGCTGCTTCCAGTTGCTGACCTGCTATATTGTAGCTAAATGATAGAGGATCTTCCTTTCTATGTATTCGCAGCACGTTACACTTGTGTACATTCAGATTAAATTGCCATTCCCTGCACCATGCGTCAATTCGCTGCAGATCCTCCTGCATTTCAGTACAATTTTCCATTGTTACAACCTCTCGCCGGCCGGAGTGATCGAGCGGTTCTAGGAGCTACAGTCTGGAACTGCGCTGCCGCTACGGTCGCGGGTTCGAATCCTGCCTCGGGCATGGATGTGTGTGATGTGCTTAGGTTAGTTAGGTTTAAGTAGTACTAAGTTCTAGGGGACTGATGACCTCAGCAGCTAAGGGCCATAGTGCTCATAGCCATTATTTTTACAACCTCTCGATATAGCACAGCATCATCCGCAAAAAGCCTCAGTGATGTGTAGTGTGTAAGCTTAGGGACTGATGACCTTAGCAGTTAAGTCCCATAAGATTTGAATACCGTTGCTACACTTCAGGGAACCAAATGTTTTGTCGTAGAAAAATCCCTCTGTGCTTCTTCACCATATGGTTGAGAACCGTGCCGTCGAAAAATCACCCTAGGCAGCTGCTTGTAGATTGGTTTGCTATTTTTTGGAGGAAACTGAAGGAGAAAAAAATTTCCAGCGTGGCACAAACGTCAGAAACGACAATCAAGATTTCCAGAAACACAACAGTGAGGCATGGCAGGGATAGGGGCCTGGTGTTTGTGTAGTGGAGGGCTAGAGAAGGCCTAGATCAATATCGGCGTGTCTGGCTGCGCGCCCTCGCACTGCGGCTGCAGGCCGCTGGCTGTTGGGGAGGCCACCCTTACCCTCCGCATCTCCCTGCCAGCACAGGCCAGGGGTTGCGCTGCTGCCAGCTGCTCCGGCGCCAGCACTGCGTGGGCGGTGCCGACCCCGCGTACACCACGCCGCTGCCAACAGAAGTTGCCTCTGGCGTTCGGTTCGCGACGTCACCACCGTCTGTGAACTAGCTCAGCTACTCTGAGGACCGCTCTTCATTCGCGGGCACTCTTCTGCATCTACATCTACGCTCTGCAAGCCACCTTACAGCGCGTTTTATATACTACTGTCACTTCCCCCTTTCCCTGTGCCAGTCATGAATGGTTGACTAGAAGAGCAATTGCTGATAAACATCCATGTGAGCTCGAATTTCTGTAATTTTATGTCCATGGTCGTTTTCGCGAGATGTAAGTAGGATAAAGAGTGAACCAGACTTCCACCAATAAGCTTTCGGAGGTGGTAGCATGGACCGAAATACGAAAAAAGTGCCTAGGTGCCTAGTAAAGAGGGGCTCCAAAATGCGTACCTTAAGAGCTACTAGCACGTGCTCAGTATAAGAGACGCGTTTCACGGTATGGAAGATGAACAAGCGCTCGTAACTCTTAAGGTCTGCATTTTAGAGCCCATGTCTACCGGATATTTTTTTCTTGTTTTGGTCAGTACTACGTTTTTCAAATGTTCAAATGTGTGTGAAATCTTATGGGACTTAACTGCTAAGTTCATCAGTCCCTAGGCTTACACACTACTTAACCTAAATTATCCTAAGGACAAACACACACGCCCATGCCCGACGGAGGACTCGAACCCCCGCCGGGACCAGCCGCACAGTCCATGACTGCAGCGCCTAGACCGCTCGGCTAATCCCGCGCGGCTACTACGTTTTTGCAAAATATGGAAAGCAAAGAGCTTGCAGTAGAAGAGATATGAGTAGAGGAGAAGTGCTCATAGTTCTGAAGGTACGCATTTTAGAGCCAAGTTTACTATGCATTTTTTTCTTGTTTTGGTCTATATTACCACCTCTGAAGGTTTGTCGGTTGACTTTTGGTTCATCCTGAACAGGGTTATTCAAAAGCACAAAACTGGTTCCAACTTTTATTGCAAACAAACTGAAACACATTGAGCATGTCCCGGTAGACGGAGGTTCAAAGTGGTATTCTCACACAGGCGCTATACCACACACTCAACATGAGCACCATGCGTTGCTCGAGAAACATCCAAACGGTAGTTCATTTCATTCCACACAAGATCAACAGGTCCCTGTTTACTGAAATGACAGCTTCACCAATTCGCTTTTCTCAGCTCTTGAAGAGTAATTATTCTCAGGCTATGTTTATGAACCGTGACTGTGTGGGATAATTATTTATTTCTAATTTCTGCTATTAGTCACTTTTTTTATTTTATGTTTAATCTAACATAAGTCAACGCGTTTAGAACTTGTTCTGTTCATCTTCAGGCATTTATACATACATACAGACAGTGAAATGTTACTTAAAAATAAAGTCATAAACTAGATTAATCTAGAACTCTTTGCCCGTTGTTTATTACTGTAGCGGCTGGTGTGGCATTTGGTGGGGAGGAGGGGGGCAGTGGATGGCCAGAAATCGAAATCAGTGATGTCTTCTGCTGGTTTTCTTCCTTGTGATTGACTGTGTATGATATCACAGCCTGTACAGGATGCAGATAGATTTGCATCAGTTATGTGTTACGACAATAGTGTGAAAGGCTTTTATATGACAGTTGATCACTTACAATTTCATCATCTTGCTGCTTCACTTGCATCACTGGTGTAATGGCGGAGCTTTTGATTGACATTACACTATTGCACATTGTATTTTGTCACTGATCGCCAACGTAATTCACTGCACAAATTGCTTCACATACATGCACACAACACAAGATGGCGGACTATAGCATGTGAGTCTGTATCGATTATCGATGTTTTGTATCGATATTCTTGGGACTGACAGATTTGTAGTCTTGAAGAGTAGCTGCCATTGTTGGGACAAAGTCTCTGTACTCCTACAGAAATGAAAATCGCGAGGTATGAGGTCTCGTGGCCCGGGAAGCCAAAATCACGTCTTCCCATCCAACGACATGGGATGGTGTTGGTAACGTAACACCGTACCTCAAAGTGAAAGTGAGGCGCGGCCCCGTCGTGAAGTCATTGGAATCTTCGTGAAGTTGAGAAAGCAGCCCGTTTTGCAGTATTCCAGGTATGACATTCCTGCCACAACTTCCTCCGCAAAAAAGAATGGTCCATAAAGTTTGTGAAAAGAAGCGGCAAAAAACACATTCGGTTTCATTGAGTCTCTTTCACGTTCGACGACGACGCCAACGTTTTGTGACCACCAAATCACCAAATTCTTACAATATGGTGGGTACTTTACCCAACTTGTCTGAATGAATAGAGTTATTCAAATGTTCAAATGCATGTGAATTTCTAAGGGACCGAACTGCTGAGGTCATCGGTCGCTAGACTTACACACTACTTAGACTAAGTTATGCTAAGAACAACGCACACACCCATGCCCGAAGGAGGACGCGAACGTCCGGCGGGAGGGGTCACGCAGTCCGTGACTTGGCGCCCTAAACCACGCGGCCACAACGCGCGGCGAATAGTGTTTTTAACAGTGACTGGTTGCTATTTGTTTCCTTGCAAGAATCAGCTTGTAGCCATCTAGGCTGTGGATACGCCAATTCACCCAAATATTCCTCCTTCCATGAGTGCTAGTTCCATAACTTACGCAGGCGAAATTATCTAAACTTGGCGAATAGGGAGGGGTACTGGCAGAGGTGAATCTGTGACGGCAGGTGGTGAGTCGTGCTTGGATAGCCCAGCCAGTAACGGCTTTGCCTGCGAAAGGTAAGGTTCCGGTTTGAGCACACAGTTTTAATCTGTCGGAAAGTTTCAGTGTACGCCCAGTTATTGTGTTTAATAAACATCTGCGTATTGCAGAAAGAATAAGTGCAACCATAGAACTATATTCGCCAGAGGTGATGCGGGCAGCCTTAGCGTCTGAATGCACATACACACTAAGCCTACGAATGAGAGCCAAAGGATTCAGTCAAACGTTGGTCTTCAGCGCACTGGCGTTCGGTCTCTCATCCTCACGAAACCAAACACTTGGGAGCAACGGATTTGGCCATGTGGAATCGCTCTGATAACTTGCCGATGTTGCTCCTATGTTGCTCTAGTTCTAAAGCTGCGTTTTAATTACAATTACACCAGCCTATATCTTGAGGGAAGAACAGGATTTAGTAGTTGTCGCTTGTGCAGCATTTAAGTTACTGCAAGAAGCTATTCGTCAGAAAAAGAAGACGAAAAGACTCTGGTCGACGACCTCCATTTTATAAGTAGGGAGCAGTGTGATTGTTGTGTACATAGTTCCGCGTAGTCAGCGCGTACACAACTTTCCCACAAGAGTGCGCCCCACTAAGCACAACAGCGCAGGCGCAGCGCTCGTCCGTCTCTGCACTACGAGATGGTGCTGCCTTAGAGACGGACCAAATTCTGCTTCCGCCGATCCGCGTATTAATATGTAACGCAGCCAATGAGATTGCTGCTAACGTAGAACCTTTTCTCCTCGCGGATCACACTTGCGCAATGTTACCTGAACGCGCAAGGTATCATAACGAGTGTACAGACCTCCGATTAGTCAGTCTGCATTTGTCTGCACCAGCCTGTACCAGTCTGCATTAGTCTGTACCAGTCTGCATTTGTCTGTACCAGTCTATAGTCAAGTTTCAGACTGCGCCTAAGAAGATTATCATATTCCTGTACATAGCCATGAAGATAAATGTATAGACACTTTGTCAAGTATCAGAGATATGTGAGAATAAGATTAACGTACCAAGACCAAAGGAACTTCAGATTGTCAATTGTAATTAGCATCCAGAATCAAGTTAAGTAATGTTTATGCTTGTTATCATTTTAATAAATATGTGTGAAAATTAATCAAGTTCTGTTTAAAGTTGGTCACCGTCAATCTGCTACTCTAAGCGTGCAAGTGGCATTTCTATCGTCTGACCTAATGGCAGAAAATAAACACGCCACGATAAGACCACGAGACACATTGCTGTCACTCGCCTACTTCGTTAGAGCGACAAGTCAAATAATCTGATGGTGTGTGTACCGAAGGTCTTACAGTACGCACACCACAGTGATGGGGCAAAATTAACGTCTGGTCTCGAAGCTGAATATATGGGTAATATCATAACTTATTCTAAATGAAGGCTACAGATTTCGAACTGTTTTAGAACTGTGTAGGTCATAAAACTTCCGAAGATGACACCTATTTTAGGAGAGCTATACCTGCAGTAGAAAGTTTAATGGTCGTTCCTAGTTTAGGTTGTTTCTCTTTGTCGTTTAGCTGGCCGTTGTGACCGAGTGGTTCTAGGCGCCTCAATCTGGAACTGCGCTGCTGCTACGGTCGCAGGTTCGAATCCTGCCTGGGGCATGGATGTGTCTGATGTTAAGTCCCATAGTGCTTAGAGCCATTTGAAGGATTTTTTCTTTGTCGTTTACGGAAAAGAGATGTCAGTAAAGACTCAATTTTCTTTTTCACATCGTGCACATTTCTTTCTAATGGCTCACTTCCTTCCTTCAAATGGTTCAAATGGCTCTGAGCACTATGCGACTTAACTTCTGAGGTCATCAGTCGCCTAGAACGTAGAACTAATTAAACCTAACTAACCTAAGGACATCACACACATCCATGCCCGAGGCAGGATTCGAACCTGCGACCGTAGCGGTCACGCGGTTCCAGACTGAAGCGCCTTTAACCGCACGGCCACACCGGCCGGCCTTCCTTCCTTCCGAGCGCCTAATTTTTTCAGTTTGTTTTTATGATCGCAGTTCGTAGAGGCCCGTAAACATTCCTGTTCACGATAAAACACTGTCAGCTTCAATGCTCTCTCCATATTCTCATCCATACTCTAAAATCTAATCACAGTAAATACACATTTTCAGTGAGGGCAGACAGTGCCAGTACGGGAAAGAGTGAATGTTGAAATTAGGTTTTTTAGGACAGCCACAGGTCGCACTCAATATGTTTCATTGTCCGGTTTCGCTCTCTATCTAACAGCCATCTGCTGTGTTTTATACAATAAATTCCAGAGTTTCTGATGACGCACTTGTTAAATTAAACAGCGAAACCGGTCAATAAAATATTCTAAGCGCAACTCGTGGCTGTCCTGAAAAACTTATATACACACTTATTCTATAGACCTAACAAATCGCTACTGAACCAACTAACATCCGACCCTGGGTCCAAACTAGGACAGGTATCCCAAGGCCAACCAACGGCCACCGCTTTGATGTTACCGCTTTGTTGGCTCCTATTACCACTTTGTTGGCTCCGTGAACACTAAGCAAATATCGGGCAACGAAGCGCTTGGCTTTCGTTCGGTGGCCTTCGGTGGTCCAGTGTATGACTGTCGATAATTTTTTAAAAATCGGGAGTTCGATAAATCGATACTTCATACACATCGTCTTCTGCCTTCGACATATCGAAGAAACGCTTTTATATATCGATGCATCGATTAAAAGAAATCGATGTACCAGCCCATAAAAATACCGGCTTCACATTGGAAATATACTGGGGTTTTAGAGCTGTTTATTTAATTACTGATTTATTATTAGATATGTACGTCAACAAGCTAGCAGCCTGCCTACCATCCTTAGAGCAGGAATTGAAAGGAAAACGATGCACGTTCACTCTTCGCGATAACCACTTCGCTAACAATGGTAACTGCATGTAAGTGGCACAATAACACGTGTCTGACGGGTGTGTCGCTCGGTTTCGTCACATATCGTATTTGTCCGGAACACTTCATGTTGACTTTCCAGTTTTTTCATTTCTGCCAACGCCAGCGACCTAGCAATTGTAGTGTCAAAATTGCGTGATGAAGCTAAACGTCGCAGTTTATGTTGGTAGTGCCAAGCGCCTATTACGTCAGCATTTCCACTCACACGTCTCCGCCCACCGCAAAGACGGGTCTTGTCATTTAGATTTTTGTCCATCATTTTTAGCAACTGTTTTTCAAGAATGCCGATGTGAAGAGATTGCACACTAGCTGCGTTAAAAATTGTTTTTTAACAGAATCTTCTTATTGCATTTGCACGCCAAACCCCCCCCCCCCCTTTCCTCCCACAGTGCAATCGGAGCGCTTCTTTTGTGTCACATATACTTGCTTCACACAGTCCACGAGAAAGACTGGACCTGATAAAAGCTCAAAAAGTAGTAAGACTCCTTCACACAGTCAAAGTAAAATTATGTTCTACTATAATTTCGAAAGAACAAGTTCAAATATTTAACGAAAATTGTGAAAAAAATATAATGTAAAATAACAATATCGGCACTCGATGTTGCCGTTTCTATATCGATATAACAGATAAAAATAAATCTGTAACGGGCGAGTTGTGGCGCCCTGAAAATATTCTAAGATCGGAGTTGGGATGGCCGCGCTGGGGTCTCTCAGCGGACGGCGGCTCGTCGGTGGCCACGTGGTGCCAAACGGTAGCTGGGGTCCAGGCCGACAGCGTGGCTGGGAATTGCATGTCGATGAAGGAGACATGACGCGAGTGCAAAGATGGCGGACTTTGTGAAACTATAATGGCAGACATTTCACAGTTCATATAGAAATTAATAGTAGATACCTTAAAAAGAAACATGTACATTACCATTACTTGCACGACGATTCTGATGGTGTAATCAGATTTACAATATCATTATTAGATTAAAGTTTAGTATCTGACTGTAAATTATACAAGTAACACCCAGCAACGAATTTCTAAAATCTAAACGTTTCATACTATTTTGTCGATCGACATGTCTTCAGACAGCTATTAGTGTAAACCTAAATTGAGATAAATTACAGTCATGTGCCTTGAATAGTACATGAGTTATTGGAGGTCAACGTGGCCGAATTCTACCAATCGCGTCAGGCCATAAGTACTACACAGTTACAAGAAACAACAGTAGCAGCATGCTTGTAAATATATTTATTCATCTATGTCTTTGTTTATATCCGATATATACTATTCAAAAATGGTTCAAATGGCTCTGAGCACTATGGGACTCAACTGCTGAGGTCATTAGTCCCCTAGAACTTAGAACTAGTTAAACCTAACTAACCTAAGGACATCACAAACATCCATGCCCGAGGCAGGATTCGAACCTGCGACCGTAGCGGTCTTGTGGTTCCAGACTGCAGCGCCTTTAACCGCACGGCCACTTCGGCCGGCTATATACTATTCATGAAGATCTTGGCCAATTATTTACTGTGTTTTAGAAAGCACAGAGACATTAGGCTACTGGCCTACCTTTTGTTTCTATTCCTTTGATATATGTTTATTTGCTTTGTTTACCTATTTAATAATGTGTGTTAGAGCGTGTTTATGGTCCTGGAGTAGGAATATTTATTTAATTTCAAGTTATTTAAATGTAAATCCAGTATTTCGAATGTATTTCAAAATGTTTGTGGCCGGCCGTAGTGACCGTGCGGTTCTGGTCACTACAGTCTGGAATCGCGCGACCGCTACGGCCGCAGGTTCGAATCCTGCCTCGGGCATGGATGTGTGTGATGTCCTTAGGTTAGTTAGGTTTAATTAGTTCTAAGTTCTAGGCGACTGAAGTTAAGTCGCATAGTGCTCAGAGCCGTTTGAAAATGTTTGTGAGTATGCGTTGGCTTGGAGACATGACGGGAGCTCTATCGCCAATCACAGCGCTCGTTATTAAAGGAGGCGACTACCGAAGTGAATGGAGGGGGAGTTCTGAACAGTGCGGCGCGAGGGACAGTACGGGAGAGGACACGAGAGAGTGTTGGACAGCATGGCGCGACACACGCATGGTCGTAGTGCCGACCTGTGTGCTTGTGAGATTTCCGTGGCTTCTGCAATGAAGACGTAGTATGCGTTAACAAGTGAATATCTCGCGAGCTATGTTGTTGCTCATAACTAATTACGTGAAGTAGGAATCTATGGTTTCCGTGTTATTCAACTTACATTTTATTTAATTGTTGGACCATCGACACCAATAAGCGTTTTACAGTAATAAAGGGCATTCTTACAGGTACTTCTGCTATTGTACTCATCATTTAAAGTCGTTGAAATAGTACCTGCAGAATTTATTTAATTGCAATCTGTCATGGATAAATGTTTATGTTACGTTCAAAATTCACAGGTACCGAATGATAGGAACCTACGACCATTCGATTCATGTGTATATTCATATTGTATACTGTAGACTAAGCAGTATTTGGCCTGTAATGCGGCAACTACGTATCCCAGCCCCTAGACAACGAAACCAGCCAAAACTTTCAATATATCAATTTTGAGTCTGAGGGTACGTAGTTTAGGGCCACATCATTTCAATTTCATGTTTTTGAAAGCCCGCATATCACTGACACATATCGATGTTATTTGGGAAAAGTAACGGTTTATCGATATTGCATTAACTGCCGTAGTCCAGTGTGTATGCAACTTCTGTAAATCTCGGCCAACCAAGCGGTTGGTGGTCGTCCGTTTGCTTTTGTTTGCGTTGTGTACGCACCTTGACGTAACTAGAGCGATGCTGGTCATTTGGTCTGCTGCGCTGAGCGGCGTGGCGCGCACGGACGCGGACCTCTAGGAGAGGAGCGAACGACCCGTGCGTGGCCTCGGAGCCTCCCTCCCCCTCACGCGGCCGCTGTTGGCGCGACAGCTGAGTGACGACCCGCCTGCGCGGCGGCCGGCTGCGTCACCGCTTTGCTTTGTTTACGGCCTCCCAGTCGACACCCCGCACGCTGCTAGCGGGATGTTTAGCGGAGTGGCGTTTACGACCGCCGGCCGCGAGGGTAAGCGACTCGAGGCGCGAGCTCTGCTTTCGGCATTCCTGTCGATCGTCCGCCCGTAAACTCACCACCACTGCGCACGGCGACCCTTACTGCTACTTGCGGCCTCGTGCTCTGTACTAGAGCAGCCAGTGCCCCTTCCTGACGCTCAACAGCGATGAATATGCGGTATTTTTGACATCTGGGTCTGGCGTGCCAATTTATTCAGTGCTATCTGAGTAGGTGAAGAAAGCAATCACACATCTCTCAAACGACAAAGTAATGAAAACAAGAAACACAGACTCATGTACACATAGGCTGAAACGCCATAGGCATGCGTATCTAAATAGAGAGACATGTAAAAATGGAGAATAGGGCGTTGCGATCGGTAAAGCCTGTATAAGACAAAGGTTGTCTGGCGCAGTTATTAGATTGGTTACCGCTGCTGAAATGGCAGGTTATCAAGATTTAAATGAGTTCGAATGTGGTGTTATAGTCGGCGGACAAGCGATGGGCACAGAATCTCCGAGGTAGCGATGAAGTGGGGATTTCCCGTACGAGTGTTCCATGAATATCAGGAATCCGGTAAAGCATCAAATCTCCGACGTCGCTCAGGCCGGTGAAAGATCCTGCAAGAACGGGACCAACGACGATTGACGAGAATCGTTCAACGTGACAGAAGTGTAACCCTTCCGCAAATTGCTGCAGATTTCAATGCTGTGCCATCAACAAATGTCAACGAAACATCATCGATGTGGGCTTTCGGAGTCGAAGGCCCACTCGTGCACACTTTATGGCAGTTCGACATAAAGCTTTACGCCTCGCCTGGGCCCGTCAACACCGGCATTGGTCTGTTGATGGCTGGAAACATGTTGCCTGGTCGGACGAGTCTCGTTTCAGATTGCGGCTGGACTTGTACTGGTACTTACTGTATGAATCCATGGTCTCTGCATGTCAGCAGGGAACTGTTCAAGCTGGTGAAGGCTCTGTAATAGTGTGTGCCGTGTGCAGTTTGAGTTATATGGGACTGCGGATACATCTGGATACGACTCTGACAGGTGACACGTACATAAGCATCCTGTCGTATCACCTGTATCCATTCATGTCCATTGTGCATTCCGACAGACTTGGGCAATTCGATACCCCACACGTCCAGAATCGCTGCAGTGTGGCTCCAGGAGCACTGTTCTGAGTTTAAACACTTCCGCTGGCCATCAAACTCGGCAGGCATGAGCATTATTGAGCATATCTGGGATGCCTTGCAACGTGCTATTCAGAAGAGATCTCCACCCCCTCGTACTCTTACGGATTTATGGACAGCCCTACAGGAATCATGGTGTGAATTCCCTCCAGCACTACTTCAGAGCCCATGCCACGTCGTGTTGCGGCACTGCTGCTTGCTGGCGGGGGCTCTACACGATATTAGGCAGTTTACTACTTCTTCAGTAAGCATTTACATTCCATTAAGATTCTTTCTACGAATCTCAGTCTGGCATCTGATTTTCTTACTATTTGTTTCATGTGATGATTCCACTTAAGGGGTGGCTCTGTATAGTTACTCCTACATATTTTACGCTACTGTATTCAGCAGTGTATCACCAATAGTGTAGATGTACACTAGGGAATTACTTTTCTATGTTTGCGCAGTATATTATATTTATTGATCTTCAGGATCAACTGCCAGAGTCTGCACCAATCATCTATTCTCTATAGATCATTCTGTGAATCCATAGTGCCTTCTGGCGTTGCTGCTTTGTTACAGACAACCGCATCATCTGCGAAGAGTCTTAAAGAGCTTTCGACGTTTCCTGCTACATCATTTATATACTCGTACATTGTAAAAGTAACGTTCCTATCACACTTCCTTGGGGTACTCTTTTGTTCCGTTAAGAGCGACATGTCGAGTTATATTTACATCGAAGTCTTCAATCCAGCGACAAATTTTGTCTCATACTTTGTAAACTCGTATCTTTTTTACACCAAACGGCACAGCAGGAGTGTAATAGATCCCTTCCTCAAATCAAGGAACACGTCATCAACCTGAGAGTCTTTGTCACTGTGGTAACACCTGCAAGTAAACCCTCTACAAGGTTTTCGTCAGGCGTGTCAGCGACCTGTGATAGATGTCCAACCGCATGTTGTCACGAAATAGGAATTTTGGTCGTAGGTTTGTGTTGACTTCTCATCTTGGTTCCAGAATAACCTCCTGAAGTTAGTACCCTTATTTATGTGGCACAGCCTACACAGGGAGAGCTATGTGCACCATACAGGAGTGATGCGGTCGAACATCTGCTCCTTTTATAACCCAGTAAATGTGCTGCGCTTGAACGCCGCATCGCTACCGGCTATGCCACGGTTTATGACAACGGTAAAATCCAGTCTGCACTTCATTTCTCTGGCATTCAGTTGTCAAGTGCGCTGCGGAAATACGGCCGGCCGTAAAAGAAGTCCAAGTAACCAATAACAATACGCGCCTACACGCCTCAGGACCGTGTAAAGGCAGGCTGGTTCCTCAGGCGTACAGACAGGAAACAATATTATAACGCCGCGTGATTACCGGCGGGTAAACGCAGCGGTGCTCGTTGGCCAATAGAAGTACGTTTGAGGTTAGTTTGGTTAGTGTGGTGAAAGTAAGACAGAGCAACATAGTCTTCCGACAAATAAAAATGTGTATCTCGAGATAAAGTCAACAGATATAAATATACTCAAGATCTCACGTTTTGCTGGCGTTGATTGTCGTAATGTTCTCAAGGGACGCTGCCGGATTATTGTCTTTTTTTTCTTTGCACGGTATTTCGACAGAAATCTACAATGTATAAATGCTGTACCAATCATGTACAATAAGTTAACTACATATCCACGAGAACAGTATGCTTCAATGTACAGGGGATGGGCAAAATAATGTGAATACCTGTAGTTACTTCGGAATGGTTTATTTATAAGGGGTTGGACCCCCATTTGCCAGTAATACAGGTGCGAGTCTTCTTGGATTGCAGGAATATAATGATTGTATAGTCTCCAGTGAAATGGTATGCCACTCTTCGATCAAAACCTTTTCTAATTCCTGTAGCGACAAGGGAGGCGGAAATCTGCTCCGGAGTCTGCGCTCCAATACCGTTGATAATGTTCAAGTCCGAGGACTATGCTGGCAATGCAATACGCTGCAGTTCAGTTGAGTGCTCCTCATACCACGATTGTATTTTCCTGGCTGTGTGAATGGGTGCATTATCGTGCTGAAATATGGCATCATTGTTGGGGAACAACATTTGATTCATGGGGTGCACCTGATCATCTAAAATATTCACATAATCGTTGGCTGTAACACAGCCTTTGAGAGTAATGATGGGACCAGCAGAATACCATGATAAGGCTACCCACAGCATCACACTTCCACCTCCATGCTTAACCGTTGGAATCAAGCAACTGTAGGCTTCTTTTGGCGTTCTCCAGACGTAAACTCGGCCCGATGTTGGAAATAACGAAAACGTTGACTCGTCGTCGTACCATATGATGTGTTTCAACTGATCAGCCGTCCAGATTTATGATCCTGACACCATTTCTTACGCTTCTTTGCGTTGCTTGTCGTCACTAATGGTTTCGTTATAGCAGCTCGTCCATGAATAGTCGCTTTATGAGCTCTGCACTCACGTTAGCCGCCGTAGTTTTGTGTTGTTTTGACACAATTCGTGTTGGCGTATGACGACCTCTGTCATTTAGTTTTTATTTGTGCCCACTATTAAGTTCATACGATGATGTCTTTCCATGTTTTGTGTAGGAAGTCATAACTGATGAAACAGTTGCTCTTGAAACCTTCAATGATATGGCTGTCTTGGTTGCTGATGCTCCGCCTAATCGGGCCCCCACAATTTGCCTTCTCTGGAACTCTGTTGGGTCTTTCATTGCACGTCGACGTCGGCGCTCTGAATGCAGATACGAAATGTGCACTACTCGTAAACAGCCTGCACTGGTACCTAGTCCGTACCGAAGAAGCACAGTCCAGCGCGACACGCGCCTTATCTGTGTTGTTGATAGTCAAACACAAGCATCCCATTACTACTACTGTTCACGTTATATTGCCTATTCCCTGTATATTTTGCAGCGAGACTCACTTTTTTCATACATATCTTTTGATTTGTGTTAAACGCAGTCATGCAACAACACGATTTTAATACGACCGGTTGGGGCTGTACATGGGCAAACTTTATTTTCATTTGCTCAGGATAAAGGTTATTTCTTTCTTGTTCCGCATAATGATCGTTTATAGCACATGTAACTCCTTCAGTCAATAAAAATATCTTCCCTGCAAGCCATGTTTCTTGTTTAGAACGAGAAAATGTCACACAGTGGAGTAAATGAACTCAAAACGAACAAACTGATATAGGACACTTGCGGTATATTGAGCAGGGAAACAGTATCAGATTGTTCTACAGTAGCCATCTAAGCTACAGCGCATGCGCGCCGCGCCAGACTAGCATCGTCGTTGAATATTAAAAACTACTTGTTCTTGCATATACAGTTGTTAAACTGTTTTATCTCAAAGTACTGTGAATTTACAATTAAACCATTTTGTTTGGCTTTCTTATAGCGAAACTGCTGTGCTTGTAAGGGTTAAGTTTAAATCGAATTGCAAACGTAATTAGTTTCTGCACATCGGCTACAAAAATATTTTTTCTTTCATTACCCTCAAGCTTAAATTTAAATTAGCAATGTCAATGAAATAGACGAGCGAGCCGGTAGCGTTAGAATGCGACAGGATACTGAAAATCTAGCGCAGCGCGCGTGTGTTGTCGCTTATACTTATCAGACAGAACACTATGACCACCGACATACTGTACCGAGCGAGGTGGCGCAGTGGTTAGACACTGGACTCGCATTCGGGAGGACGACGGTTCAATCCCGCGTCCGGCCATCGTGATTTAGGTTTTCCGTGATTTCCCTAAATCACTACAGGCAAATGCCGGATGGTTCCTCTGAAAGGGCACGGCCGATTTCCTTCCCCATCCTTCCCCAATTCGATGAGACCGATGACCACGCTGTCTGGTCTCCTTCCCCAAACAAACAACCAACCAACCACCGACATACTATCGATATAAACCCGTCCAGGCGATAGCAGCGTCACCTGGCGAGAAAAGACTGCTGGTCAGACACACGCACGGTGCATGTAGTATCAGTGAGCGTGCTGTGATTGCGTAGAATGGGGAAGGCGCACAATGTATCTGAGTTTTACCGAGGGCAGTTTGTAATGGTCCGGAGACTCGGCAAGAGGACTTCAGAAATTCGAAGAGTGCTGTGGTGAGTATCTTCAACACGTGGCGAAACCAGGGTGAAACCACGTCCAGACATTGTGGGATTGGGCAGCCATTCCTCTATACAGATGTTGGACGTTGTAGGCTGGGCAGACTGATAAAAAAGGATGGGAGCCGAGCTGTGGCGGAACTAATATCAGACTTCAGTGCTGGGCAGAGTTCAAGTGTGTCTGAACATACAGTGCATCAAACACTCCTAACGATGGGCCTCTGCAGGACCCATACAAGTGCCAATCTTAGCACCACGATATCGACAGCTACGACTGAAATGGGTGCGTTGCCGCAGTGGCAGAGCGTTGCATGGTCTGATGAATGCACCGTCTTCATCATGCCGAAGGGAGGGCGCGAATCCTTCGTCTTCCAGAGGATCAGCTCCTTGATACTTGTACTGCGAATGGACACAAGCTGGCGGCGGCTCCATTGTGCTCTGAGGAACAATCACGTGGGCATCCATGGGTCCAGTCGAGCTCTTTCAAGGTACCATGACGGCCAAGGAGTGTCGTACACTGGTTTCAGTCCACAAAAACGCTTTCATGACGATCGTGTTTATCAACGGCAGTGGCATCTTTCAACGAGAAAATGCGTCATGTCACAAGGCTAAGAGTGCGATGAGGTGGTTCGAGGAACACGGTAACGAGCTACAGTTGATGTGCTGGCCCCCTCACTCGCCAGATCTTAGCACTATCGGACACATCTGGGATGTGACTGCACGTGGCATCAGAGCTCATCGCCCCCTCCCCGGAATCTACGGGAATTAGGTGACTTGTGTGTGTGCAGATATGGCGCCAACTCCATTCGGCGACCTACGAAGGCCTCGTTACTTCCATGCCACGAGGCGTCGGTGCTGTTATTCGTGCCAAAGGTGGACATACCTGCTATTAGGTAGGTAATCTTCGGGCTGATCATTACAGATTGCTTTTATAGGCCAATTTGAGCCAGTTACCGGCCGGTGTGGCCGAGCGGTTCTAGACGCTTCAATCTGGAACCGCGCGACCGCTACGGTCGCAGGTTCGAATCCTGCCTCGCGGCATGGATGTGTGTGATGTCCTTTGGTTAGTTAGGTTTAAGCAGTTCTGAGTTCTAGGGGACTGATGACCTCAGATGTTAAGTCCCACAGTGCTCAGAGCCATTTGAACCATTTTTTTTGGGCCAGTTCTCAGCCTGATAAACCACATGTGTCATATATCACATTGTTCGTCTCAACCCTCTCCACTGCTGTGGTCTCCTGTAAACAGTTATCATTTACAACCTGTATATTTAATTAAGCACTGAAAGACCTAAGTCGAAACAAGGCCCCAGGGGTAGACAACATTCCATTAGAACTACTGATAGCCTTGGGAGAGCCAGCCCTGACAAAACTTTACCATCTGGTGAGCAAGATGTAGAGACAGGTGAAATACCCTCAGACTTCAAGAAAAATATAATAATTCCAATCCCAAAGGAAACAGGTGTTGACAGATGTCAAAATTACCGAACTATCAGTTTAATAAGTCACTGCTGCAAAATACTAACGCGAATTCTTTACAGACGAATGGAAAAACTGGTAGAAGCTGACCTTGGGGAAGATCAGACTGGATTCCGTAGAAATGTTGGAACACGTGAGGCAATACGGACCCTACGCCTTATCTGAAAAGACAGATTGAGGAAAGGCAAACCTACGTTTCTAGCATTTGTAGACTTAGAGAAAGCTATTGACAATAGTGAGTGGAATATTCTCTTTCAAATTCTGAAGGTGGTAGGGGTAAAATACAGGGAGCGAAAGGCTATTTACAATTTTTACAGAAACCAGATGGCAACCATAAGAGTCGAGGGACATGAAAGGGAAACAGTGGCTAGGAAGGGAGTGAGACAGGGTTGTAGTCTATCCCCGATGTTATTCAATCTGTTTATTGAGCAAGCAGTACAGAAAACAAAAGAAAAATTTGGTGTAGGAATTAAAATCCATGGAGAAGAAATAAAAACTCTGAGGTTCGCCGATGACATTGTAATTTTGTCAGAGACAGCAAACGTCCTGGAAGAGCAGTTGAATGGAATGGACAGTGTCTTGAAAGGAGGATATAAGATGAACATCAACAAAAGCAAAACGAGGATAATGGTATGAAGTCGAGTTAACTTGGGTGGTGCTAAGGGAATTAGATTAGGAAATGAGACACTTAAAGTAGTAAATGAGTTTTGCTATTTGGGAAGCAAAATAACTAATGATGGTCGAAGTAGAGAGGATATAAAATGTAGACTGGCAATGACAAGGAAAGCGTTTCTGAAGAAGAGAAATTTGTTAACATCGAGTATAGATTTAAGTGTCAGGAAGTCATTTCTGAAATTGTTTTTGTGGAGTGTATCCATGTATGGAAGTGAAACACGGACGTTAAATAGTTCGGACAAGAAGAGAATGGAAGCTTTCGAAATGTGGTGCTACAGAAGAATGCTGAAGATTATACGGGTAGATCACATAACTAGTGATGAAGTATTGAACAGAATTGGGGAGAAGAGAAATTTGTGGCACAACTTGACTAGAAGAAGGGATCGGTTGGTAGGACATATTCTGAGGCATCAAGGGGTCACCAGTTTAGTACTGGAGGACAGCGTGGAGGGTAAAAGTTGTAGAGGGAGACCAAGAGATGAATACACTAAGCAGATTCAGAAGGATGTAGGTTGCAGTAGGTACTGGGAGATGAAGAAGCTTGCACAGGATAGAGTAACATGGAGAGCAGCACCAAACCAGTCTCCGGACTGAAGTCCACAATAACAACAACATATTTAATTACTTAACGATTTGCTCAAAGCAAACCAGATACCCTACATACAGTTTGGTTATTGAGCAAAAATCAGGATTCCAACATGCACCCGTTAACTGACTTATTCATTACTATTCGACACATACAAACATTTTTTTACATTTTTGTCCATGACTATGAACATTATCCTAGAAGTAAATAAAAAATTGTTCTTACCCACCGGTTCCGATCAAGGTTGTCTGGAGGTTTATTTCGGTTATAAGGCAATTGCCGAAACTAGTCATCCCACCAGATTTATACCCTGCTGGGAACCCTTGTGCCCCACCACCAGTTCAAGTCGTAATTGGTTGAAAAGAACCGCGACTCTATAAAGGACCGGATCGCAAACAGGCCGCTGGCCGCTCTACTGCTTGGAGTTGAGGGTGCAGTGAAAGACCAGAAAAACAACAGCGAGGAGCGACAAGCGCCAGCAGGCAAGGTGTGCCGTTCGAGCTGGGAGTTGTGACGTGTCACCAGCAGAGCAGGTCGGGTAGCGCGGCGCGGCGTTTGTTTGGCGCGGAGCGTAAACAGCTGCGGGCGTGCGTGACGGCTGCTTGCTGTGCGCTGCGTGCTGCGTGCGCACCACGTGTGTCGCCCCGCACCAGCAGCCACGCTCGCCCCTCGCCACTCTCAGCGAAACAAACGCCACGAGCGTCTCGCGTTCCACGGCGAGGGGCGGACACCGGACGCGCCAGCCGTCCACTGCCTGCTGATGACACACCTCCGGTCGTGTACTGTGCGGATCAAGAACTCCTCTATACTGATTACTTACTGTGGTGTCGAGGTATTATCCAGCAAAGCCAACTGAGGCCTGGCCAGGTGGCAGCACCGTCGCTTGTACGCTCGAGAAACTACACTACTGGTCATTAAAATTGCTGCACCATTTAGATGACGTGCTACAGACGCGAAATTTAACCGACAGGAAGAAGATGCTGTGATATGCAAATGATTAGCTTTTCAGAGCATTCACACAAGGTTGGCGCCGGTGGCGACACCTACAACGTGCTGATATGAGGAAAGTTTCCAACCGATTTCTCATACACAAACAGCAGTTGACCGGCGTTGCGTGGTGAAATGTTGTTGTGATGCCTCGTGTAAGGAGGAGAAGTGCGTGCCATCACGTTTCCGACTTTGTTAGAGGTCGGATTGTAGCCTATCGCGATTGCGGTTTATCGTATCGCGACACTGCTGCTCGCATTGGTCGAGATCCAATGACTATTAGCAGAATATGGAATCGGTGGGTTCAGGAAGGTAATACGGAACGCCGTGCTGGCTTCCAACGGCCTCTTATCACTAGCAGTCGAGATTACAGGCATCTTATCCGCATGGCTGTAACGGATCGTGCAGCCACGTCTCGATCCCTGAGTCAACAGATGGGGACGTTTGCAAGACAACAACCATCTGCACGAACACTTAGACGACGTTTGCAGCGGCATGGACTATCAGCTCGGAGACCATGACTACGGTTACCCTTGACGCTGCATCACAGACAGGAGCGCCTGCGATGGTGTACTCAACGACGAACCTGGGTGCACGAATGGCAAAACGTCATTTTTTCGGATGAATCCAGGTTCTGTTTACAGCATCATGATGGTCGCATCCGTGTTTGGCGACATCGCGGTGAACGCACGTTGGAAGCGTGTATTCGTCATCGCCATAATGGCGTATCACCCGGCGTGATGGTATGGGGTTCCATCGGTTACACGTCTTGGTCACCTCTTGTTCGCATTGACGGCACTTTGAACAGTGGACATTACATTTCAGATGTGTTACGACCCGTGGCTCTACCCTTCATTCGATTCCTGCAAAACCCTACATTTCAGCAAGATAATGCACGTCCGCATGTTGCAGGTGCTGCACTGGCTTTTCTGGATACAAAAAATGTTCGACTGCTGCCCTGGCCAGCACATTCTCCAGATCTCTCCCCAATTGAAAACGTCTGGTCAATGGTGGCCGAGCAACTGGCTCGTCACAATACGCCAGTCACTACTCTTGATGAACTGTGGTATCGTGTTGAAGCTGCATGGGCAGCTGTTCCTGTACACGCCATCCAAGCTCTGTTTGACTCAATGCCCAGGGGTATCAAGGCCGTTATTACGGCCAGAAGTGGTTGTTCTGGGTACTGATTTCTCAGGATCTATGCACCTAAATTGCGTGAAAATGTAATCACATGTCAGTTCTAGTATAATATATTTGTCCAATGAATAACCGTTTATCATCTGCATTTCTTCTTGGTGTAGCAATTTTAATGGCCAGTAGTGTAGAAAGTACCGGGTGGTTGTAATTCAAGTGCAGCTGCTCACGGAGGTCCACTGTGGGCTGTGATTATCGTGTCGAAGCGAAACTTAGTAGATATGCTAAAGCGTTAATGGCGGAACCGGTTTACTCCGGAAAAAATTAGTTCCAATTTTGGCCACCAGGTGCAAATCTTACACTGAAGTCCTCGAAAGAATCACTTGAGAATTCACGACATAGAGAAACAGACGGCCCCAGGATGCGAATATCGATAATTTTTGAGAGGTGCATTTGGGTCCTGAAGATGGCATAGTGAATTTCGGAAACTGCTAGCAAAAACAAAATAAAATAACTTCTCAATGTGCACGACTGTTCGGCGAATTTCTTTGTTAAATATTTGACCAGCCGCTGTCCCACGTCCACAGTGTATCGACAGAGACTGGAGTGCAAATCTGGCTCTGTACGGCATCTTGTCGACGTTTCTGGTGTTCATTTTGAAAAAATTATGTAACTGGCGGTTAATAATAGAATCAACATTATACATTTCTCACTTGTTTGACCTTTTCTGCCCACATTCCGTTCCTAATCCATTACATATGGAAACATTTCTCTATGCCTTCCTTACATTCACAGCGCCAGATTTGCATCTGGTGGCCAAAATTGGAAGTAGTTTTTTCCAGCACAAATCGGTTCCGCTTTAACTTAGAATATCTACCAAGTTTCGCTGTCGTACGGTAATTAGAGCCCACACTGGACGTCCGTGTGTAGCTGCACTTTAATTATAAACAACCGATACCAGTGCACACTTCAGTATCCATCCAAGTGGAGCGCTCATAAGCTACAGTCTATATTCCGTTGTCCTGTGTAACGCAGCTGTTATACGAGGGGCGTTTGAGAAGTCCGTGCAAAAATAAAAACTACTTACGTGTTTGGTGTACACCTTTTTTATTTTTCGACATAGTCTCCTTTTAGACTTACACATTTCGTCCAACGCAGTTCTAATTTGTTGATCCCTTCCGAATAATAGGAATTGTCCAAGTCTGCAAAGCAGCTATTAGTTGCTGCAATCACCGGCCATTTCTTCATATTGGGGAACAAATGTCCCAGGGAGTCATGTCTGGAGAATAGCCATGTCTGGAGAATAGGGGGGATGTGAAACGAGTTGGAATCCTACTTCCATTAATTTTGCGACCGCAACTGCTGAGGTGTATGCTGGTGCATTGTCTTGATGGAAAAGGACATTTTTGCGATCCTATCGCCGGAGTTTTTCTTGCAGCTCGGTTTTAAAATGGTCCAACAACGATGAATAATATGCAACTGAAATAGTTTTACCCTTTTCCAGATAGTCGATGAGGATTATCCCCTGAGAATCCCAAAAGGCAGTCGCCGTAACCTTTTTTGGTACATGTTCTCCCTTGGTAACCCATTGTTTAGATTGTTCTTTGGTCTCAGGAGTATAGTAATGTATCCATGTTTCATCCACAGTGAAGAAACGACGCTTTAAGTCCTGCGGATTCTTCCCGAATAGCTGCAAACCATCCTTGGAACACTTCACACGATTCCGTTTTTGGTCAAGCGTGAGCAATCGCGGAACCCATCTTGCGGATAGCTTTCTCATGTCCAAAATATTATGTGCCCATTCATTCGAGATGCCCACAGCACTAGCAATCTCACGCACCTTAACTCTTCTGTAAACCATCACCATATCATGGATTTTATCAATGATTTCTGAAGTCGCAACTTCAACAGGGCGTCGAGAACGTTCAGCGTAGCTTGTGACCATATGGCCACTCCGAAAATTTTGAAACCACTTATAAACTGTTCTAACCGAAGGTGCAAAGTCACCGTAATGTTTAGTCTTCTGAGGCATTTTGCCTTTCATAAAGTAATGTTTAATCACCACACGAAATTCTTTTTCGTCCATTTTTGACAATCACTCGACTTTCTTGATTCACACGAATGCCAAACACAAAGAAATACACCAATATGGCTGAAACTTGGTGTGCGTTCTTTCCAAAGATGCTACTAACTAAACATGACTTCGATACGCGGTGGTGGTGCCATTGCCTTACCAGTAGACTTAATTGTTACCGTTTCATAAACTGTCCATGGTCTCCCAGTTACTTCCATTTTTTATGTGCAGCTCCACTGAGAAAGAGAAACGGTAGTGTAATATGCAGGCAGGTATCACGTCCAATATTGGCGATGTTTTAACTGAAAAACTAGAAATAGGTATCGTAACCAAACATGTTTATGTTGTTGATAACACAGTAGCAGTATTAATAAAATTACTGATACAGCAGCCAGTAGTACCACACGCACCTAACTGGAGAATTTGATCCGCATTATTATGAAATGATAAGTACACTGAAGAAATGAGTCGATTTACTACGCCTGTCACAGTTATAGTGGTGAAGTCGATTTACAATATTTACGTAGCTCGATCCTCCTTACGCGGGCCACAGTTACAATAGTGATTCAACTGCATTCAAGTAAGTGTGTTTGGCGTGGCTTGTGCTGTTGTGTGTAGGGCACATCACTTGACTCTTTGCCGCATTTCTAGCGTGCACATTCTTCTCAGCGGCAAACAGTACTTACAAGGGAACCTCCCCATCGCACCCCCATCAGATTTAGTTATAAGTTGGCACAGTGGATAGGCCTTGAAAAACTGAACACATATCAATCGAGAAAACAGGAAGAAGTTGTGTGGAACTATGAAAAAAATAAGCAAAATATACAAACTGAGTAGTTGACGTGTAAGATAGGCAACATCAAGGACACTATGAACGCCTGAGCGCCCTGGTCCCGTGGTTAGCGTGAGCAACTGCGGGACGAGAGGTCCTTAGTTCAAGTCTACCCTCGAGTGTAAAGTTTAATTTTTTATTTTCAGTTTATGTGACAAACTCTTATGTTTTCATCACTTTTTTGAGAGTGATTATCACATCCACAAGAAAACCTAAATCGGGCAAGGTACAAGAATCTTTTTACCCATTCGCCAAGTGTACAAGTTAGGTGGGTCGACAACATATTCCTGTCATGTGACGCACATGCCGTCGCCAGTGTCGTATAGAATATATCAGACGTGTTTTCCTGTGGAGGGATCGGTTGACCTATGACCTTGCGATCAAATGTTTTCGGTTCCCGTTGGAGAGGCATGTCCTTTCGTCTACTAATCGCACGGTTTTGCTTTGTGGTCGCAAAACACAGACACTGAACTTATTGCAGTTAACAGAGACGTCAATGAACGAACGGACAGATCATAACTTTGCGAAAATAAAAAAAGAAAACTTTTCACTCGAGGGAAGACTTGAACCAAGGACCTCTCGTTCCGCAGCTGCTCACGCTAAACACGCGACCACAGCACTCGTAAGCTGAGGCTGTCCTTGATGTTGCGTATCTTGCCCATGGACTATTCAGTTTGCATATTTTGCTTATTTTTTTCCATAGTTCCACATAACTTCTTCCTGTTTTCTCGTTTGATCTGTGTTCAGTTTTTCAAGGCCTATCCACTGTGCCAACTTCTAACTAAATCCGAGGGGGGTGCGATGGGGAGGTTCCCTTGTTAGCCGACCAGAAGTGTCACCCCCTCCCTTTTCCACCTCCTATTTATCTGCTCCGTTCTCTGATGGTGTACAAAACAACGTCTGTCGGTACGATAATTTGTAAATCAGGGCTTCTCCAACTTCAAAAAAATTGTTCAAATGTGTGTGAAATCTTATGGGACTTAACTGATAAGTTCATCAGTCGCTAAGCTTACACACTACTTAACCTAAATTATTACAAACACACACGCCCATGCCCAAGGAAGGACTCGAACCTCCGCCGGGACCAGCCGCGCAGTCCATGACTGCAGCGCCCCTGACCGCTCGGCTAATCCCGCGCAGCTCTCCAACTTCCCTGTCATTGTATTTACTGGTGAGGTATATATGGGAGGAATTGGTAGAATGTCTAATGATTTGTTTGCAAGCATTCACTCTTCTAATATTAAAAGTAAGAGTTGAATTCGATCCTTTGAAATAAAATTAATGATTGGTAGGGATACAGTAAATATACACTGAAGCGTCAAAGAAATGGGTATTCGAATACAGAAATATATAAACTGGCAGAATACGAGTCTGCGGCCGGCAACGCCTATATAAGACGACGGTTGTCTGGCGCAGTTATTAGATTGGTTACCGCTGCTGCAATGGCAGGTTATCAAGATTTAAAGTGAGTTTCAACGTGGTCTTATAGTCGGCGCACGAGCGATGGCACACAGCAACTCCGAGGTAGCAATGAAGTGGGGAGTTTCTCGTACGACCATTCGACGAGTGTACCGTGAATACCAGGAATCCGGTAAAACATCAAATCTCCGACATCGCTGCGACCGTAAAAAGATACTGCAAGAACGGGATCAAGGACGACTGAAGAGAACCGTTTAACGTGGCAGAAGAGCAACCCTTCCGCAAATTGCTGCAGATTTCAGAGCTGGGCCATCAACAAGTGTCAGAGTGCGAGCCATTCAACGAAACATCATCGATATGGGCTTTCGGAGCCGAAGGCCCACTCGTGTACCCTCGATGACTGCACGACACAAAGCTTTATAACTAGCGCGGTCGCGTCAACACCGACATTGCACTGTTGATGACTGAAAACATGTTGCCTTGTCGGACGCGTCTCGTTTCAAACTGGATCGAGTCGATGGACGTGTACGGGTATAGAGACAACCTCATAAATCCATGGACCCTGCATGTCAGCAAGGAACTGTTTATGCTGGTGAAGGCTCTGTAATGGTGTGGGGTGTGTGCAGTTGGAGTGATATGGGACCCCTGATAAGTCTAGATACGACTCTGACAGGTGACACGTACGTAAGCATCTTGTCTGATCACCTGCATCCATTCATGCCCATTGTCCATTCCGACGAACTTGGGCAATTGCAGCAGGACAATGCCACACTCCACATGTCCAGAATTGCTACAGAGTGGCTCCAGGAACACTGTTCTGACTTTAAACACTTCCACTGACCATCAAACTCCTCAGAAATGAAGATTATTGAGCATATCTGGGATGCCTTGCCACGTGCTGTTCAGGAGAGATCTCTACCCCCTCGTACCCTTACGGATTTATGGACAGCCCTGCAGGATTCATGGTGTCAATTCCCTCAAGCACTGCTTCAGACATTAGTCAAGTCCACGGAATGTCGTGTTGCGGCACTTCTGCGTGCTCGCACTACACGATATTAGGCAAGTGTACCAGTTTCTTTGGCTCTTCAGTGTAGATGCAATGAAGTTAAGTGATATCAGAAAGGACCGTTGAAAAATAACTCACAGTCTAATGAATGTATCGTGACTAAAGAAAATTTGTGCTAGACCGGGTATTTCCACGTATCCTGTGGGTGAATGTCTGGTTGAATTGAGCAGAAATCATAGTACAAAACATTAGAGACAGCAAACGTGTGATTGAGGCCTGAATGTGTATTCCTATGGCCTAACTGTTCGCGAAAAGCAAGAAATCTACGTTCGGTTCCCGGTTTTGAGCGCATTTTCATTTGTCACGTCGTATTCATGTTAAAATTGTCTTGTTGTAGCTACCTGATCTGCGTGTGTAACTATTCAGAACTAAGCCTTTGACTCGCGTTCAGAGGCTCAGAGTTCTAAAGCCCCTTCAACTACATGTATACAGATTTATGATTTTTCCATTTACTTTAAATCGATAAGATGGGTGCGGGATGATTTCTTTGACAAGGGCACGGCCGAATTCCTATCCTATTTTGGTCTTATCCGGGCTTGTGCGACATCCCTAATGGCCTTGTCGTCGACAGGGCGTTAAACCCTAAGCTTAAATTTTAGTTTCTTGCAGCACGTCCAACTGGAGCTCGTTAAGTTCTGTGAGGGTCTCGCGCTGACTAAACAAAACCAGTGACGAATCGCGCGTTTCTTGTGTGGGTCTCGTCTATCGGTTCCGTTAATCTAACTTGCTACGAGGTTAATACTGACGAGCAAACCTTGATGACCATCCGATTATGAGTACTGTAAGCATCAGTAAAATATACTTA
Source organism: Schistocerca serialis cubense (assembly GCF_023864345.2). Lineage (NCBI taxonomy): Eukaryota > Metazoa > Arthropoda > Insecta > Orthoptera > Acrididae > Schistocerca > Schistocerca serialis. The sequence goes on along the minus strand of NC_064643.1, from coordinate 371,779,050 downwards.
GTTACCATTATCTTAATAGATCAGTCTGGCATCTGCTTCCCCCACAGCTGGAGTTATGTCGTCATTGTAAAACGCTCCGAATGGATATCTTTAGCTTTTTTACAGCCGTGACTCGTTCCAGTGCATTATAGGCGATGAGGCCTGCAAACATGAGTGAGTCTTTCGCCTAGTCACATGTACATATCTTTTTGCGTTGAGGCTTATCTAAATATTTGCACCATGTACTGATCGACAGTTGGTCTTCCTGGATTCCACAATGGTTTTCTAATGCCAGTACCTCTCAGTATACCATTGTGTCTTTCAGGAATAGTCTCAGGGAGCAATCGACCTCACCTGTAGGGTATTCTACATTAAAAAAAGTTAAACTGTCCAGAAAATATTTTGTGACCCGAACTTAACATCATGAAGTGTTTTCCGGGCCAGTTTTATTTTCCCCATCCTGTAAAAAAAATAATAATAATAACAATAATTTCATTTGAATCAATGGCCTGATGTAAGTCTTTCAACTGGACACCAATTCGGCGACTTACTTGTCCCCAAATTACCCCTATTATCTAACCGGCGAAAAGGGACCTGTAGTTTAACGTGGAATCCATTCCAAGTGTAGTTTCTGGCCACTCCTCATGTCGTTGAGACGTGAATTCTGGGCTAAAACGCAGACCGAAAATCCCTTGATCCAACCAGGATTCGATCCGACGGGCTTCTGTTTCCTAAGAATTCTTCAGCGCATCCCTAGGTCCACTGTTTCCGATGTCACAGTGAAGTGGAAACGTGAAGGGTCACACACGGCACCAAAGTGTACACGTCGACCTCGTCTGTTGACTGACAGAGACGCCGACAATTGAAGAGGGTCGTAATGTGTAATAGGTAGACACCTATGCAGACCGTCACACAGGAATTCCAAACTGCATCAGGGTCCACTGCAAGTACTATGACAGTTAGGCGGAAGGTGAGAAAACTTGTATTTCATAAGCCAAACATCACGCCGGTAAATGCTAAACGACGCATCGCTTGGTATAAGGAGCGTAAACATTGGATGATTGAACAAAGGAAAAACGTTGTGTGGAGTGACGAATCACGGTACACAATGTGGCGATCCGATGGCAGTGTGTGGATATGGCGAATGTCCGGTGAACGTCATCTGCCAGCGTGTGCAGTGCCAACGGTAAAATTCGGAGGCAGTGGTGTTATGGTGCGGTCGTGGTTTTCATAGAAGAGGCTTACACCACTTGTTGTTTTGCGTGGCACTATCACAGCACAGGCCTACATTGATGTTTTAAGCACCTTCTTGCTTCCCACCGTTGAAGAGCAATTCGGGGATGGCGATTGCATCGTTCTACACTATCGAGCACCTGTTCATAATGCCTGTGGAGGAGGGTTACGCGACAATAACATTCCTGTAATGGACTGTCCTGCACAGAGTCCTGACCTGAATCCTACTGAACACCTTTGCGATGTTTTGGAACGCCGACTTAGTGCCACGCCTCACCCACCGACATCGATACCTCTCCTCAGCGCAGCACTCCGTGAAGAATGGGCTGTCATTCACGAAGGAACCTTCCAGCACGTTATTGAACGTTTGCCTGGCAGACTGGAAGCTGTCATCAAGGCTAAGGGTGGGACAACACAATACTGAATTCCAGCATTACCGATGGAGGGCGCCACGAACTTGTAAGTAAAAAAATGGTTGAAATGGCTCTGAGCACTATGGGGCTTAACTTCTGAGGTCATCAGTCCCCTAGAACTTAGAACTACTTAAACCTAACTAACCTAAGGACATCACACACGTCCATGCTCGAGGCAGGATTCGAACCTGCGCCCGTAGCGGTCGCGCGGTTCCAGACTGTAGCCACTCGGGCCGGCACTTGTAAGTCATTTTCAGCCATTTGTCCGGATACTTTTGATCACATAGTGTAGGTGAAAGTGACAACGGGAGTGGTATTTGGTCACAAAAATCCAACGGAATTATATTCACGATAAAGAGTGAGCATTGCGTCATCGCAGGATTCAGTTCAAGAAAAAAAAGAAGCAAAGTAAAGGAGAGTGGGTCTGTAAGTCCCGCCGACGACGAGGTCACTAGGGATTGACAGAATATCTGCTTTTTCTTTCTCGAAGTGTAATCTAACGATTCGCCTTAATTAGGAAATCACAGACAAATCTAAAGCCGTTTCGCCGGTCGTGAATGTGATTATAACATCGGTACCGCTTTACGCAGTGTTTTATGCTTGAGACTGATTCATTTTCTGGCACCTATCTAGCCGACACGGTGGTCACACCGTGGTCGACTGGGTGGACTCTCATTCGGAGAGCACTCCGAATGAGAGTCCACCCAGTCGACCACGGTGTGACCACCGTGTCGGCTAGATAGGTGCCAGAAAATGAATCAGTCTCAAGCATAAAACACTGCGTAAAGCGGTACCGATGTTATAATCAATGCGAGTCCAGAGTAAGGTGAGGAAACGTAACTACCTTTTTCTGAAAATCATTTCGGAATTGAAGGGAACGGGAGAAATCGCAAGAAATGGAAAACTACTGCCGGTGTAATTTTCGGGGAGGGATGACAGGATTGAAGAGAGGGAGTCAAATCGCTCGGAAAAAAGAGGAAATTGGAAAGAGGGAGAGTTCTTTCGTCTCAGTGCGTTGTTCTTTACGTTTGATGGCTTCTGTCAAGTGGTCTATCGACTGGCGAGATTATAGAGATACTTCTAGTCAGGAAAGAAGAAAAGAATGAAAGAATCTGTTCGGGCAGTTTAAGCCACATCTTATATAGGTTTTCTCAGCGTCGTAGTTAAAATTCTCAGCGGATTCCGTGTTATGTCAAGAAGTTGCCGATCTCTTTAACTCAGCATTCATCTTAATGGTTTATACAGATTGTAGGGAAACTGAATCAAGAAGGCCAGATGCGAATGCGGAGTCGCCCAGTGGTAAGGCTGTGAAGAAGCGACTAAATTCTGTACTGAATGGATTCGGTACTGTCGAGAGACCTACCGTTGCAAAATATTCGTTACTCTTTCATTACTGAACGTCATTACTCATGTAGCCAATACTTTTGTCTGCTAGCAAGTTGTGTGTATAAGTGAGCTCTTGAATGCCTCATTTGAGTGTGTTCTTTCCTGAACAGATCTTCTCTTCCACATAATGATGAAAAGACACCAACGTTATACTGACATTAATGATAGCAGCTGAAGTAGTAAGAATTGAATTCTTTGTCCTATCAAAATAATTACAAACTGAATCACCACGCCACTTCCTCACGTACCCTGCAATTCTGCTGTACAGCTACGACTCTCTGCAGCGGTAAGGGAGGGCACTTTTTCCGTACCGGGGAATCCGTAGCGTGTTGAACGAAGCAGTTAGAGAACTACGAATACTGCCGATTCCGCCCGAGTCTGACACGGACTACATGGAGCAAAAACACGTAGCGAGGGACAATAAGTATTCGATACTCTGCGTCATTGAGAATAATAAATTGGAGGGATACAAAACCTCCCGAATCGGCACCTACGTGCAGGGAAGGAGAAAGGCGAGTAACGAAACGTACCCATTACTCCGAGTCCAGTGAGGTTAACGAATTGGAGGAATACGATAACCAAAGACTTGGCCCGAGCCGTGCGCGAACAGCGTGAGAGTAAGGAAACATGGAAGTTGTAAAACGTTTCAGACCGTAACGAAACGGTACATCGAGTTTCGTAGCATATTCGTTACTTATTAATTAATACATACGAGATGCGGCAGCTCCAATCAGTGATGTTGCCAAGAAGAGGAAAACTGTAACAGTCAGCACAAAAGTAGAAACATAAATGACCACTGTTATTCAAGGTAAGAAGGTGGCGGAAGTTTCGTTATTGTTTATCTATAAAAGTCTGTGGAACTGCTTACATTACTATGCAGCTGACGCAGGAGATGCTTTTAACTCTGTAAGGTGGCTATAATTTCGCACCTTACAAGCACTCATCTACATACTTTGCCGTGATTTACAACCGAAATTAGGTATCATTTGTAGGTTGTACATCGTATATATGAATATTTAAAGATGACTGACATTGTCACGCACACTTTGTGAATAATTGCTAACGCTTATTGTACGAAAGGTGACGGAGTGTCTTTATTATCAAAACGGCGTAATGAATGATTGCCTATACTAGTAGAGGTTGGAATTTCAGTGGAAATGAAACAGCAGGCGTAACTCAAGCCCTGGGTGGAAAAGCCCGCACAAGTGTGTTGGTCCTGCTTCACTGAAGTGCCAAGACAGACGGTCTGGACACCTGAGCGCGGAAGCACAATACGGCGGCGGCCAGCCGGTATTGTAGTGGTGCCGGAAGGATAACCGGATAATACTTCGGAAACTCTGAAAATCTTGGACGCAGCAGAGAGGAAGGAAGAACCACTACCTCGGAAATCGCAGGCTGGGTTATTTCCGAGGATTTTTACTCTGAGGAGTGCACCATTGTACGAGTATAGGTATTTTCTCGAAAACTCCCCGCGCTGGACGACAAAAGACTAAAATATGGTTGGTCGTCGTTCGGAAGAATCTGTAGAGAGGGAGGACATTCCGTGCTTTCGACAATATGATTCGCCTTCTGAGTTACGAGGGAGGGGGGCCGAGCTTTGCTGGAAGCCAGCGGTGGAGAGAAGGGGTCTCCTGTTTTGAGCGCCTACGTTTGACAGTCGCTCAGTATCAGCTTTTGTTGGTACAGGGACTTGCTGTCTTTGCTCTCAGGAGATTTTATAGTTAGAACGGTTAGGCACTAAACTGTTGCCAACTTATACAGGACTTCGCCTCCAGGTAGGGAATCTTCGTTGAGTACGCAGCGTTCAGTGATTGAGAGCACTTCCTCTGTCTATACTCACGTAGAGATGTTATCTGAATTCTGTCCTTGTGGCTGGGAGTTCGCGTTTCTTGTCTGTAGAACACAGAGAGGAGAAGACGGTATTAGGTTATAATAGTCAGAGGACCGCCTTCTGCCATCCTAGTGTTTGAAAGAGTTTTATTTTTTGGCTGGGGTCCTTCCATCGTCGCATACGTGTACGAAAACCATCACTCCGACGCACAGGACGCTGTACATACGGTGATATTGCTAATTGCTTCGGCTTATTAGGGCTATAAAGCTAAACAGCTGTGATCACGTAAATTTTATTTCCACTGAGGTTGCACACCACTTTAGATGATCTTTGAAAGTAGTGTCTTCTAGAGTTTGGTACGTAGATGATGTCAGTCGTCTCGCGTTATTTATATTAGATCACGTAGCCATAAAAAGGGGCAGATTTGGGCAATTGATCAATCGTATTAGTTAGGATTTCATTTGTATCTCTTTATGTCCATTGGACATTGATATAAAAATATTTTTAATGTAAAGGGATTTTAATCTACAATAAATGTATAACCGGAAACAGCAGTTATCATTTGCTAGTTACTAGTTCCCTTAATCATTCATTTATGTTTATGTTGTAATTTATATGTTAAAGAGGAAGAATGAGATAATCACCATTAACAGATCCTATGATCTGCTTGAGGGGTTAGTCAAACAGAGCCAAATCTTCATTTTCGCGTTCAATATTTCCGTTGCGTACATTCATTTTACACCCGCCTGGAGTAGCATCTTGGAAGTCGTCGGCATCTCTGATACTGAAGTGTTTGAGTTCAAATGGTTCAATTGGCTCTGAGCACTATGGGACTTAAACATCTGAGGTCTTCAGTTCCCTAGAACTTAGAACTACTTAAACCTAACTAACCTAAGGACATCACACACATCCATGCCCGATGCAGGATTCAAACCTGCTACCGCAGCGTGAAGTGTTTGGGATTCGTATAATGGAGCCGGCTAAACTGTGAAGCTTCCTTTGATTATGTATGGTAGCACTGATGTCTCTGAATAATCGTAGTAATAGGCGATACACACAACAGAAGGATTTTGTTGGCTGCAGGACGGCACAGTCTACCCAGTATTTGTGATTCAGGAGCTGGCACAGACATTGCGTCATCGCTACTTTCCACCTACCTCTTCACGTCTAGTCTTCGTACATTGGCCTATGGAAGTTTATTCTTTAACCCAGCAAATCGGTTAACTTACGAGCTTAATCCGAAAAGTAAATTAATCGACGTTTCCCACATTGTTTTTCTCTGACAGCATTGCTACATGTCGCCAGATTTCAGGAGCGACTGTGTTGTCATCGAAAAATAAACTCAGAATAAGGATGTCGACTCAAAATCCCAACAAGTATTACGTTTGTTCTATTATTCACATTCTGAATTCGACGATATTATGTGCCCCTTTTGTTGCCCTTCATGGCAAGCCATTGATACCACTGATACCATCAAAAAGCGGATGATACAGGAAAGTCATCAGCTTGTGACCTTCCTCTCTTGCCATCGCCGCACACGTCTCGTTCGCCATTGCCTTCTTTGCTGGAGAACGAATTCTGCCAAAGCGTCGACGCCATATCGACCGAGATCACGTACTCATTCACCTTTATTAGAATTATTTAGTCTTTGTTCAGAGTCTACTTTTATTACTGTAAAAAGTAGCAATAAAAATCCAAAAATCGATTATTTCAAAAACGGTTATTTTGAGCGGTTTTAACAGTCTGTTTAAACTACAGAGAAAAAAACCGATATAACCGAGAACCTGTTGTTTCATCCATAACCGCCATCCCCTGCCCCGCGCCCAGTCGGGTTAGAACCATCGTTGGTGCGAACACTGGTGGCAGCCCTGTACACTAAATTCCACACCTTGTAAACCCCCTGGTCAGCTACCAATTTAATCATTCGATATCGCAGTGCCTGCGTTGTTCTCAAGTAAGATACGATGTTCCTTCAGACATGCATGCGTGTCCGAAGGAACACGCACTGCGGCGACTACAGCCGTTATAAAATACGTGAAATGTACACGCAATTGCGAATATGGGTAAACATCAGCTGTATAATGCAATGACGACTATGAAACTTTGTGCCAGACCGTTACACGAACCCGGATTTCCCGCTTATTGCGATCGGTGCCTTACTATTTGACTATCCGAGTTCGACTCAGTGCAAGACCCAAACCTCGATTCGTAGTCTCCCACGTGTCTACAACCTGTACTCGTACATCCATTATGTATATTCCCGAACAGGGGTGTCGGGGAATGAAGACTCCTATGCCATCTGTTGGTGTTATGTTGTTTCTTCTTGTCCCTCTTCGTCTTAACCTTTACATGGAAGGCAGGTGCTGTTGGTACATAATTTTCGCGTGGAACAGTATCTCCACGAATTTTGCGTGTGTTGATAGCTCCTTCCACCTCTTCATTTAAGAACTCCATAAGACGGGTGAGGTTCCCTTCTTCAGTCTTTTGCCTTCAGGCACGCACAAGCCAACTTTTGGAAATTCCTGTAGGAAAGGCTCGAAGAAGTTTGAGTGCAAGCAGTCTCCCATAAGTCCACATTTTCTCCTAGTGTTCGGATGCGCTTATGGAACTCAATGTAGATGGAATTGACAGCCTCTGGACTGCATGAAGTCGAAGTGTCAAGATTCCCCAATAAATCCAGGTGAGTTTGGATAATTCTGTTCTTATCCCCATATTTGGATTTCAAAATTTGCTTAGTCTGCTCATATGTACAGACTTAACAGAACACCAACAGCTGGCATAGGAGTATTCATTCCCCGACATCTGTACGGGCTTAACAGAACGCCAACAGATGGCATAGGAGTCTTCATTCCCCGACAAGGGGACACGTTTTAATTGAAAGCCTGCTTGCATGATCGAAGGAACATTGCATGGTACTTGTGAACATCGCAGGCACTTCAATGTCGTATTTATCAGCCAACACTGGCCAAGCAACTTTCAATTAAAATGTCTCCCCTGTGCGGGAATGCCGGCCGCGGTGGCCGAGCGGTTCTAAGCGCTTCAGTCCGGAACAGCGCGACTGCTACGGTCGCAGGTTCGAATCCTGCCTCTGGCATGGGTGTGTGTGATGTCCTTAGGTTAGTTAGGTTTAAGTAGTTCTAAGTTCTAGGGGACTGATGACCTCACGTGTTAAGTTCCATAGTGCTCAGAGCCATTTGATCCATTTTTTTTTGTACGGGAATATACATAACGAATGTACTCGTGCAAGTTGCAGACATATGGCTTACGATGTATGGAAGTTAGAGTCTGGACGTGAGTAATGCTCGGATAGCCTAATGATGCCGGCACGGTAGCTCAGCGTGTTCGGTCAGAGAGCCGGTTGGCCTCTGTAATAAAAAACTGAATGGAAGGATCAACCACCGAACTCTAACAGGATGTCTTGCGACGTCCGCAACGACCAAACACAACGATCAATAACGAACAAAATGCAAAAAAAAAAAAAAAAAAAAATTCGTTGTCGTCATTCCATTATGTAGCTGATGGTTGTCCATAATCGGAAGTGCGAATATGTTTCATGTAATTTACTCAAGTTGAGGATGGAGGGTGGTAAATTGCTTTTTTAGAATTCATGTTGTGGCGGCACTGTTGTTCGAGTAGAGGGGAGAGAGGGCGTGGTTTATAGTGACCGACGGGGGTTTGTATTTAATTGTCGTTCAGTTGCGATAATCTACTGGACACGTCAGGGGCGCTCATTTTGTGCTGAAGTGTATTTCTCGAATTCCCATTGGATCACTGCAGTGCAGCGTGCTTTTCGTTTGCGATTTGCAGTACCCCCACGCGGACGTGTCCCGGGACGGCAATCAATTTTAAATTCAGAGCAAGAGGGGATGTGTCATCTGTACGAAGAGGACCTGAGAGAAGCGTTACAACACCACAAAATGTCGATCGAGTTAGAGCAGTAGTACTACAATCTCCGAAACGCTCAGCTCGGAAATACGCACTTGCTCTTGGCAGTTCAAGACGTTCTCTCCACCGGATTCTTCATAATGAACTGAATTTTCACCCGTATAAAATGTCCATGGTTGAGAATTATCAGTACGGGATTATGCAAAACGAAGAACATCTTGTGAAGACATGCTTGCAACCATACCCCGTAGCGCAAATGTGATTTTTTTTTGATGAGGCACATTTTCACCTCAGTGGGTGTGTTAACAAACAGAATATGCGGTACTGAACGACACGAACCCGAGGCAATTTCACCAGAGACCCCTGCACTCAGACCGCTTCACTGTGTGGTGCGCCAAATCACGAGTAGGCATCATTGGCCCCTACTTTTCCCAGGAAAATCGTAGTCCTGAAACTTGAATTCAGATCGTTACTTAATTACGCTGCAAGTGTTTTTCCAGCCGGCTTTCGAGGCAGTGCAATTACAAGATACCTGGTTTCAACAAGACGGTGCCACTGCACACACAGTGGACATTTCCATGAATTTTCAGAGGCAAACATTTCGTGGAAGGCTAATCTCTCGGATGGGGGATCTCAACTGGCCCGCACCGCACGATCACCTGACTCAGCCCAACGCGATTTTTTTTGTGGTATCGACAGCTAAGATGCCACGGCGAGGGGCAAGTACTTCAGTTGGCACTACGACCGACATCGACGATAGCGCCCTCTAGCAGGCGCTGAGCAGATCTACGAGCTCCGCTGCAGAGTCAGGCCATTTCATCAAGAGCAGACGACCTGGTTAGGTTAGGTTAGTGTTATTTAACGTCTCGTCGACAACGAGGTCATTAGAGACGGAGCGCAAGCTCGGGTTAGGGAAGGATGGGGAAGGAAATCGGCAGTGCCCTGGCAAAGGAACCATCCCGGCATTTGCCTGAAACGATTTAGGGAAATCACGGAAAACCTAAATCAGGATGGCTGGAGACGGGATTGAACCGTCGTCCTCACGAATGCGAGTCCAGTGTGTTACCACTGCGCCACCTCGCTCGGTCAGACGACCTGGAAACATCGCTTCAACCTCAGCTTGCTACTGAGAGTATGTACTACTTACGACTGCTCATCGTTAACAAAAGTTACGTATATGTCTTGGTTAATATTCCCTATTAATTGTACTTTTACGTAAAAAGTTGTACCGAGAGATTTTTCACCTTTTCCTGGTCCTACCAACTTCCAACATTCGGCCTACCCTTCAGTTTACAGGAATAGTCCCACGCGCCGCCTTCCAGTCGGGATATAAAATTTTTCTTTGGGGTTACCTGAAGTTAAAGGTGTATTGCAACCGTTACAATACCCTGGGAGACCTACAGAACAATATTGAGGCTGAAACTGCAAGAAGACATGCTTGAAAGAGTGCATGAGAATCTCAGAAAACGACTGCGGCAGTGTGCGTATTGTGAAGGTAGACATATGCCAGATATACTGTTTAAACAATGTAATTAGAAACTTCCATTATTGTCCAATATGAGAGAAATAAAAATGTAAGTTTCTAAGTATTCATTAGCTTTTTATTTCAAGCCCAAATCAATAATTTACCGCGCTACAACTTGTATCCTTCCTAGTATACATTATATGTACAGCATGAGAAATACAGTTACTTGCTCTCTTTACTGATGTTGCAATTTTATTATCTAGAAGCGTATTCGAACTTAAGGATTCACTACAAGTATTTTAACTGTAGTAGTAGGCTGTTTAGGTTTTTATGTTGGTAACGCCACGTAGCGTTCTGTATGAAAATCACTGACTGTGCTGTGTGCAGTCTGTGGCTGGTTGGACTCATTGCTGGAATATTTGCTAGTGAAGCGTTGGGCAGTTGGATGTGAACAGCGCGTAGTGTTGGGCAGTTGGAGGTGAGCTGCCAGCAGTGGTGGATGTGGAGAGAGAGAGATGCCAGAGTTTTGAGAACGGACGATCTGGACGTGTGTCCGCCAGAAAAAGGAAATTTGTAAAGATGGATGTCATGAATTGATAGATATATATATGATGACTTTTGAACACTATTAAGGTAAAATACACTGTTTGTTCTCTATCAAAATCTTTCATTTGCTGACTATGCCTATCAGTAGTTAGTGCCTTCAGTAGTTAGAATCTTTTATTTAGCTGGCAGTATTGGCGCTCGCTGTATTGCATTAGTTCGAGTAACGAAGATTTTTGTGAGGTAAGTGATTCATGAAAGGTATAGGTTGTTTTCAGTCAGGACCATTCTTTTGTAGGGATTATTGAAAGTCAGATTGCGTTGGGCTAAAAATATTGCGTGTCAGTTTAGTGATGATCAGAATAAGTAGAGAGAGAAATGTCTGAGTACGTTCAGTTTTGCTAAGCTGTTTGAAAATCAAATAACATAGGAGGTTTATCAGCACAGTCATTCATAAATTTTTTTAAGGGGACGTTACACTGTCTCAGTTCCTCTGTAGATGATTAAACAGACGTCGTCATTTCCGCTTCTTAACTGCCGTTCTTACGGATATTGCCTTTGTTAAGCGAGAACCTGTGCACTGGCGGTCGGTTTGTCGAATGTAAGCTCGTCTGCTGCAGCGACACGCCGGAGGCAAAAGACCAGCCGTCTACGGAGGCAGCGGCGCGTAGCAGGACGCTGTTTGCACCCAAAGCTGAAAACAAATTGTCCTCTTCCGCACCCGAGGGCGCACTCTGTTACGACGTATAAAACACAGACCGGTCGCGCGACAGCCGTTCATAAAAAGCAATGAGTCGGGGTAGCGACGGAGCGGGAGGCAGCAGCTCTGCTCATGCCACATGCCACATGCCAAGGGCAGATGTCTGCCGATGCCTGCTCCCTCCACGAAAAACTAGCGGCGTGTCCTACGGCGAGGAAGACTTGAATTCAGTACGGTGAGACGCAGCCTCTCCGATATGAACCTACAACAGTTCTATCGTACTACAACTGCGGTGTATCCGGATACAACAAGTGAGGCACCAACTCATTTTCATTTGAGCACTATTAGTTTCTTGAGACTGTTCTCAGTATACAGAGATCTAACAGAGTCAATGTATTCTTTCTCCAGTTTTTGTTGCGCATCTTGCAATAATCAGGAGTAGTTTCTTATCTAACATAATGAAGCTGGTTGTGTAGCACATAAGTGCAGATTTAGGTATTGAGTACAGCACTGAACTAAGAAACTATGAAAGCGGGAACCCATATTTACAGTCGCATGTTACAACCTTTCTGGAAACAAATAATCTTTCCTGGAAGAATCAACATAGTGAATTTGTGAAATTCAGCTCGCTCATCATGAAACCTAGAATGCAGTAAATACAGGCTGCTGTCGTATTCCTTGAATTTCGCTAGATAGTCGATACGTTTTCGCATTTTCACATGTCGAACAAAGTATGAGCACAACATCATTGCACCCCCCCCCCCCCCCCCTTGTTAGGGCGCTTCGGTCGACATATCGCAAGTTTTTGTAGTGACCTTTTACGAGGACACTCAGAAGCACTTGATAGAATACGCACAACTGTTCTGAGAGCGTTCACCGTGCGATGCGTTTTCCTTGGTCACAACTGTACTTGTTTACTGTAACGTCACCGCGTGTTTCCGATAACGGCCATGGGAGGCCAAGCGCAGTACACTGAGGTGGCAAAAGTCGTGGGATAGCGGTATGCACTTATACACATGGCGGTAGTATCGTGTACACGAGGTATGAAAGGGCAGTGCATTGGAGGCGCTGTCATTTGTACTCAGGCGATTTACGAGTTTGTGGAAAGGTTTACGACTTGGTTACGGCCGCACGACGGCAATAAATAGACTTTGAATGCAGAATCGTAGATGGAGCTCGGATATTCCATTTCGGAAACTGATAGGGAATTCAATATTCCGAGATCTACAGCGTCAAGGGTGTGCCGAGAAAACCACCTTTCAGGCATTAACTCTCACCAAGGCCAACGCACTAGACGACGATCTTCACTTGAAGACCGACTGCAGCGGCGTTTCCGTAGTTATTAGTGATAACAGATAAGCAACACAACGTGAAATAACCGCAGGAATGAATATGGGGCGTACGACAAACGTATCCGTTAGAACAGTGGGTATAAATTTTGCGTTAATGGGCTATGGCAGCAGACGGCCGATGCGATTGCCTTTTCTAACAACACGAAATCGCCTCCGGCGCCTATCCTGAAATCGTGACCATATCAGCTAGACCCTAGACGACTGGAAAACCGTGGCTTGGTCAGACGAGTCCCGATTTCAGTTGGTAACAGCTGATGCTTGTGTTCGAATGTGGTGTAAACGTCAGGAAGACATGCACCCAAGTTGGCGACAATGCACAGTGCAAGCTGCTGGTGGCTCCATAATGATGTGGGCTACGTTTACATGGAATGGACTGGATCCTCTGGTCCAACTGAACAGATCATTCCCGAAAATGGTTCGGCTACTTGGAGACCATTTACAACCATTCGTGGACTTTCGTTCCCAAACTACGATGGAATTTTTACGGATGACAATGCGCCATGTCAACGGGCTACAATTGTTCAAGACTGGTTTGAAGAACGTTCTGGACAATTCAAGCGAGTGATCTGGCCACCCTGGTCACCCGACATGAATCCGATCGACCATTTATGGGACATAATAGAGTGGTCAGTTCATGCACAAAATCTTGCACCAGCAACACTTTCGCAATCCTGGACCGATTTAGAAGCAGTATTGCTCAATATTTCTGCAGAGAACTTTCAGCGACTCGTTGAGTCCATTCCACGTTGATATGCTGCGTTACGCCGGCAAAAGAAGGTCCGACACGATATTACGAAGTATCCCATGACTCTGGTTACCTCAGTATAATAGACTATGATGACATTCATCCGAGTTTTCAAGGATTCTGTGGTCACCATCTAAGGCACTATGACGGCTATGAACTGAGTGAATATTATTACTGACCAGTTACATTTCGTCTTGCTTAATGTGTTCCCCCACGGCTGTGGCACCTTCCAGCTGGATAATGTCCCGTGTCACAAGGCCAAAACCATGCTACCATGGTTGGAGAAGCGCGATAGTGAAGTCACGTTGATGTCTTGGCCATCAAATTCATCTGATCTGAGTCCGTTGGAACACATCTGAGACGCCATCCGGCGACAGCTACGCTCCCACAAACCACCGGCACGCATCAAGAATGAGATTTCCACTCTGCAGCGGAGTATGCGCTGACAAGGAACGTATGCGCTGACAAGGAACTTCCTGGTAGTTTAAAACTGTTTGCTAGGACGGGACCATTCCCTTTCACGGCCAAATGCTATACCAACTGAGCTACCAAACCACGACTCACGACCCATTCTCACAGCTTTACTTCCGCCAGTAGAGGACTCGTCCGAGAAAGGCAAAGGTCCCGAGTTCGAATTTCGGTTTAGCATACATTTTTAATCTACCAGGAAGTCTCACCGGCGTGTAATATACAGGAACCGTATGAGCTGTGCGTGGACATTAGGTGCCACATACCTCTGACAACCTACCAATCACTTGCTGAATCTATGCGATCCAGAGTCGCTGCTGCATTGTGCTCCAAAAGTGGTCTAGCACGCTGTTAAGCTGGTGGCCATAATGTTTTGGTTAATCTGTGTAAACCATCTAACGGATAAAGTTAGAGGCTCCGTGAGACTGTTTGAGGACGACGCTGTCGTATAGTGGAAAGTCAGAACGGCCGAAAAATAGGGTCCAACGCAGAAAGATCTGCATGTGGATAGCTGGAAAGACACATTATAATTGCACGATCTAAATCTACAACTACGTTCCGCTACCCACCTTATCGTGTGGAAATAGTAGCAACCGTGAAATATATGTCTGTGAACCAGCAAAAAAAAAAAAAAAAAAAAAAAAAAAAAGAGACCAATGCAAATGGTGAAACGATCTCACAGGAAACTAGTTGTATGAAAACCAGATTAATTACATACTGAGGATCGTGGGGGCAATTCTAGGCAAAATAAAGTGATTCACGCGCGAAACATGCGGCTTACGAAACCTTCGTTCGATCGATTCTCAAGTCTGTCACGTTCCTCTGGGACCCTTACCCGATAGGATTAATAGAGCATATACGGAAGATTAACAGGAGGGCACCGTATTTTGTGACGGGATTGTTGTAGTGGGCGCGAGAGTGTTAAGGAGTTTCTCTTCGAACTCCGGTGGTAGACTCTACGAAAGGACAGGTTTACTCTTGAAATTGCGAGAGCGTACATTTCAAGTAGAGTCAGGCAACAGATAACTTTCTCCCACGCTTACCTTGTGAACTGACCGCGACAGTAAAAACCGGAGAAATTCGAGCTCACTTGGAGGATTACCGACATTCATTTCTCCCGGGTACCATTCTTAACGGAACTACATAGGGGAAAGATCCTCCGACATAAATCCTAAGATGCCATTCAGATCACAGGGGTATATGTAGGGAAACCACATTTTTCATTGACTCGCCAGATGCCTATAGCTATTAGGACGTAAGTGCTGAGCCAAAAGCCTTAGAAAAATTACGTGAACTAATCTGCGCAGAGGAATCCAATAACATTCTTGTGTCTCTAATTTCGTTGAAGTATGAAAACTGTTGTTGTTGTCTTCAGTCCTGAGCCTGGTTTGATGCAGCTCTTCATGCTACTCTATCCTGTGCAAGCTTCTTCATCTCCCAGTACTTACTGCGACCTACATCCTTCTGAATCTGCTTAGTGTATTCATCTCTTGGTCTCCCTCTACGATTTTTACCCTCCACGCTGCCCTCCAATGATAAATTTGTGATCCCTTGATGCCTCAGAACATGTCCTACCAACCGGTCCTCTCTTCTATTCAAGTTGTGCCACAAAGTCCTGTTCTCCCCAAATCTGTTCAATACCTCCTCGTTAGTTATGTGATCTACCCATCGAATCTTCAACATTCTTGTTGTTGTTGTTGTTGTGGTCTTCAGTCCTGAGACTGGTTTGATGCAGCTCTCCATGCTACTCTATCCTGTGCAAGCTTCTTCATCTCCCAGTACCTACTGCAACCTACATCCTTCTGAATCTGCTTAGTGTATCCATCTCTTGGTCTCCCTCTACGATTTTTACCCTCCACCCTGCCCTCCAATGCTAAATTTGTGATCCCTTGATGCCTCAAAACATGTCCTACCAACCGATCCCTTCTTCTAGTCAAGTTGTGCCACAAACTCCTCTTCTCCCCAATCCTATTCAATACCTCCTCATTAGTTACGTGATCTACCCACCTTATCTTCAGCATTCTTCTGTAGCACCACATTTCGAAAGCTTCTATTCTCTTCTTGTCCAAACTAGTTATCGTCCATGTTTCACTTCCATACATGGCTACACTCCGTACAAATACTTTCAGAAACGACTTCCTGACACTTAAATCTATACTCGACGTTAACAAATTTCTCTTCTTCAGAAACGATTTCCTTGCATTGCCAGTCTACATTTTATATCCTCTCTACTTCGACCATCATCAGTTATTTTACTCCCTAAATAGCAAAACTCCTTTACTACTTTAAGTGTCTCATTTCCTAATCTAATTCCCTCAGCATCACCCGATTTAATTTGACTACATTCCATTATCCTCGTTTTGCTTTTGTTGATGTTCATCTTATATCCTCCTTTGAAGACACTGTCCATTCCGTTCAACTGCTCTTCCAAGTCCTTTGCTGTCTCTGACAGAATTACAATGTCATCGGCGAACCTCAAAGTTTTTACTTCTTCTCCATGAATTTTAATACCTACTCCGAATTTTTCTTTTGTTTCCTTTACTGCTTGCTCAATATACAGATTGAATAACATCGGGGAGAGGCTACAACCCTGTCTCACTCCTTTCCCAACCACTGCTTCCCTTTCATGCCCCTCGACTCTTATTCTTCTTGTCCAAACTATTTATCGTCCATGTTTCACTTCCATACATGGCTACACTCCATACAAATACTTTCAGAAACGACTTCCTGACACTTTATACTCGATGTTAACAAATTTCTCTTCTTCAGTAAAGCTTTCCTTGCCATTGCCAGTCTAAATTTTATATCCTCTCGACCATCATCAGTTATTTTGCTCCCCAAATAACAAAACTCCTTTACTACTTTAAGTGTCTCATTTCCTAATCTAATTCCCTCAGTATCAACCGACTTAATTAGACTACATTCCATTATCCTTGTTTTGCTTTTGTTGATGTTCATCTTATACCCTCCTTTGAAGACACTGTCCATTCCGTTCAACTGCTCTTCCTTTGCTTCCTTTGCTGTCTTTGACAGAATTACAATCTCATCGGCGAACCTCAAAGTTTTTATTTCTTCACCATGGATTTTAATACATACTCCGAATTTTTCTTTTGTTTCCTTTTCTGCTTGCTCAATATACAGATTGAATAACATCGGGGACAGGCTACAACCCTGTCTCACTCCCTTCCCAACCGCTGCTTCCCTTTCATGCCCCTCGGCTCTTATAACTGCCATCTGCTATCTGTACAAATTGTAAATAGCCTTTCGCTCCCTGTATTTACCCCTGCCATCTTTAGAATTTGAAAGAGAGTATTCCAGTCAATATTGTCGAAAGCTTTCTCTAAGCCTACAAATGCTAGGTACGTAGATTTGCCTTTCCTTAATCTATTTTCTAAGATAAGTCGTAGGGTCAGTATTGCCTCACGTGTTCCAACATTTCTGCGGAATCCAAACTGATCTTCCCCGAGGTCGGATTCTATTAGTTTTTCCATTCGTCTGTAAAGTATTCGCGTTTGTATTTTGCAGCTTTGACTTATTAAACTGATAGTTCGGTAATTTTCACATCTATCAACACCTACTTTCTTTGGGATTGGAATTATTATGTTCCTCTTGAAGTCTGAGGATATTTCGCCTGTCTCATACATCTTGCTCACCAGATGGTAGAGTTTTGTCAGGGCTGGCTCTCCCAAGGCCGTCAGTAGTTCTAATGGAATGTTGTCTACTCTCAGGGCCTTGTTTCGACTCAGGTCTTTCAGTGCTCTGCCAAACTCTTCACGCAGTATCGTATCTCCCATTTCATCTTCATCTACATCCTCTTCCATTTCCATAATATTGTCCTCAAGTACATCGCCCTTGTATAGACCCTCTATATACTCCTTCCACCTTTCTGCTTTCCCTTCTTTGCTTAGAACTGGGTTTCCATCTGAGCTCTTGATGTTCATACAAGTGGTTCTCTTTTCTCCAAAGGTATCTTTAATTTTCCTGTAGGCAGTATCTATCTTACCACTAGTGAGATAAGCCTCTACATCCTTACATTTGCCCTCTAGCCATCCCTGCTTAGCCATTTTGCACTTCCTATCGATCTCATTTTTTAGACGTTTGTATTCCTTTTTGCCTTCTTCATTTATTGCATTTTTATATTTTCTCCTTTCATCAATTAAATTCAATATTTCTTCTGTTATCCAAGGATTTCTACTAGTCCTTGTCTTTTTACCTACTTGATCCTCTGCTGCCTTCATACTTCATCCCTCAGAACTACCCATTCTTCTTCTACTGTATTTCTTTCCCCCATTCCTGTCAATTGTTCCCTTATGCTCTCCCTGAAACTCTGTACAACCTCTGGTTTAGTCAGTTTATCCAGGTCCCATTTCCTTAAATTCCCCACTTTTTGGAGTCTCTTCAGTTTTAATCTACAGTTCATAACCAATAGGTTGTGGTCAGAGTCCACATCTGCCCCTGGAAAGTCTTACAATTTAATATCTGGTTCCTAAATCTCTGTCTTACCATTATATAATCTATCTGATACCTTCTAGTATCTCCAGGATTCTTCCATGCATACAACCTTCTTTTATGAATCTTGAACAAAGTGTTAGCTATGATTACGTTATGCTCTTTGCAAAATTCTACCAGACGGTTTGCTCTTTCATTTCTCTCCCCCAATCCATATTCACCCACTATGTTTCCTTCCCTCCCTTTTCCTACTCTCGAATTCCAGTCACCTATGACTATTAAATTTTCGTCTCCCTTCACTACCTGAATAATTTCTTTTATCTCATCATACATTTCATCAATTTCTTCATCATCTGCAGAGCCAGTTGGCATATAAACTTCAACTACCGTAGTAGGCATGGGCTTCGTGTCTATCTTGGCCACAATAATGCGTTCACTATGCTGTTTGTAGTAGCTTACCCGCACTCCTATTTTTCATTCATTATTAAACCTACTCCTGCATTACCCCTATTTGATTTTGTATTTATAACTCTGTATTCACCTGACCGAAAGTCTTGTTGCTCCTGCCACCGAATTTCACTAATTCCCACTATATCTAACTTTAACCTATCCATTTCCCTTTTTAAATTTAATGGTTCAAATGGCTCTGAGCGCTATGGGACTCAACTGCTAAGGTCATTAGTCCCCTAGAACTTAGAACTAGTTAAACCTAACTAACCTAAGGACATCACAAACATCCATGCCCGAGGCAGGATTCGAACCTGCGACCGTAGCGGTCTTGCGGTTCCAGACTGCAGCGCCTTTAACCGCACGGCCACTTCGGCCGGCTTTTTAAATTTTCTAACCTACCTGCCCCATTAAGGGATCTGACATTCCACTCTCCGATCCGTAGAACGCCAGTTTTCTTTCTCCTGATAATAACGTCCTCTTGAGTAGTGCCCGCCCGGAGATCCGAATGGGGGACTATTTTACCTCCGGAATATTTTACCCAAGAGGACGCCATCATCATTTAACCATACAGTAAAGCTGCATGACCTCGGGAAAAATTACGGCTGTAGTTTCCCCTTGCTTTCAGCCGTTCGCAGTACCAGCACAGCAAGGCCGTTTTGGTTAGTGTTACAAGGCCAGATCAGTCAATCATCCAGACTGTTGCCCCTGCAACTACTGAAAAGGCTGCTGCCCCTCTTCAGGAACCACACGTTTGTCTGGCCTTTCAACAGATACCTCTCCGTTGTGGTTGCACCTACGGTACGGCTATCTGTATCGCTGAGGCACGCAAGCCTCCGCACCAACGTCAAGGTCCATGGTTCATGGATTTTAGAAAATGGTTCAAATGGCTCTGAGCACTATGGGACTTAACATCTGAAGTCATCAGTCCGCTAGAACTTAGAACTACTTAAACCTAACTAACCTAACGACATCACACACATCCGTGTCCGAGGCAGGATTCGAACCTGCGACCTGCGACCGTAGCGGTCGTGCGGTTCCAGTCTGCGCCTAGAACTGCTCAGCGACAGCGGCCAGCAAACTAGATTAATAACAATTAAAACTGCTGCGTACGATATGTCGTCATCCCAGAGTTTTATTTGTAAACAGTCAACGGGTAGTTTAACATATATTATAATATAATGTACTCTCTAAAATCCACAGTAGAATGAACATCAAACAGTAGATGCAAATATCTGCGCAAATGATTCCAACCCGAATACGTCAGGCCCGCTAAAATGCCTTTGTGTCGGAAAAGGTACCTTGTTTTCCAAGAAGATAACGCTCTCTCACATACCGCTTTTGGCCTATTCGGTCATCAGATCTGTCTCCAATCGAGCATATATGGAACCTCCTAGGATTATAACTCCAGCGTCATCACCAAACAGCCCTAACTGTCGTCGTGCCCAGCTGTACTTCTGGAGAAACCACGTGAGACGAAAGTAAAACTATGTCTTCTAAAACCTACAGCTTCGACGAAAAAGTTTGGGAACCATCTCCAGTCCCTGTTTACATACACCGCGCCAACATACAAGCATTATTGTTAGAAGCTCTTGTCTAGTTTTGAACTCAGGCTAAACTTGATTCTGTATAGAAGACAGCCTACATTTGACGCAATCTACAGCCTCTACTGAATAGAAGGATCTTGCAAACAGTGTTGTCGATAGAGACAGATTATTAGCTCAGTCGAACGATGGTGATGAATGTGGTGTACGACTGTTTCTTTAAGGCTATCAATCATCCCACCATTCGGTGAAGGTTTTACAATAACAATGGAAAGTAGAAGTCCGGTTACTGGATGTTCGAACCGTTCTCTTCTTGAGCGTGAACCGAGTATCTCAACAATTACATATCACACTCGATCTCTCACATCGCAATATTGATTACAGAAACAGTAATACGGTTTTTATCGTATCATCACTGATCCCAGCAGGTGACGCAGTTGATGGGTCCTCATTCACCTAGATATGAGGAAGGGAATTCATAGTACGTCTTCCTCGGACCGAACTACCGATGGGACTGCGTTAAACGGTGGTATCCGCGCGTGACGCTATGGATGACACGTGCGTGGGCGCTACGAAGACTTCCCTTCATTTGTGATGGGTTTGAGGACGTCAGAGGCGTTGTCCATCAAGTATTGCGTGTGCGAACGGGAGAGAAACTGATACTGCAAGGAGTGCACAAGAACGAAGTTTCCGAGCCCGTCGTTTCCAATGATAGCGGTTATCACATGTGCTTCTCACGCAGAAGGCCCCCGGTTCGATCGCGGACAGGAACTCTTCTTTCCTCCTTGTTTCAGATTCCTCGTCAGTGAGGCACCGCATGTGTGCACCTGCTGCATACGTCTTCGCTGTGCATGTGCCGCATCAATATGATTGGATTAACTGGATTCTTATTCGTTAGGAACGGGGTCTAGTCTTCGTCCGGCACACAGACTCAGCTTTCTCGTAATTTCGCTAAATCGTTTGAAACGAATGCCAGGATGACTCTCTTGAAAAGGACAAACTAAATTTTCTTCCCCATCGTTGCCCTGTCTCATCTTGTGATCCGCGACTTAAGACCTCATTTTCGACGACACGCGAAATTCATGTCTTCTTTTGGGATTGTAGATTCATTTTTTATCTTGTTTTAACTACATGTTTACTGTGTTTCTGAGGAAGAGATGGGGAACCATTCAGGAATTCAACCGAGCAGCTGTTGGAGACTGCCTAAAACGTCAGAAAGTAGTTGTTTAGTGTATAAAATCAATGATTATTAACCTAGTGCATGGATTCGATCTTTGTTTGGGTCCCGACAGCTCTCACAATGTAAACCTCTAGGCGGCAAACAATATGAGCCGACCCAAGACTTTCAACGATTCAATGTACGGAAGGAAATTCATAAACAGAAGCAAAGGTCAGAGATAACTTGAAACTAAAAGTGAAAAGACCCATCAGCACGAAGATTGGTCTAAACGCTACTGTGCTTAGCTAATCTTGTTCTTATTGGTGAAACTGTGCCCCTGTCAGCTACTAAAGAGAGAAATGGTTGAGTCATCTGATAAGGGGAATATCAACCGAGGTGAAATGTGGTACTTTTTTTATACAGGGTGTTCGGAAATTCCCCTTACAAAACTTCGAGGAACTGTAGAGGGCGGCTCCCACCCGTCGGAGGTTCGAGTCCTCCCTCGGGCATGGGAGTGTGTGTTGTCCATAGCGTGAGTCATATTAAGTGAGATTCAGTAGTGTGCAAGCTTAGGGACCGATGACCTAAGCAGTTTGGTCTGACAAGATCTTACCACAAATATATATAATTGTAGAGGGGAGTAAGTAGCTACGTAATATTTTGAATAGGAACCCAGGTCCAGAAATGTACCATTTCCGTCCTACGACAATCTCGATTCATATGTATAAAGCGGCCAGGTCTGCTGAGGGAAAGAGAAAAGTCTCAGACTTCTTTGTCCTGGTATGCAGTAGGTTAGACGGGATGATGTGAGCTACATCAGACGATCAACTGTTGTCACCTAACATCTGCCTTGCTGCGAGACCTATTCAGTGCCTGTACGTCTTGGACAGAGTAAGCATGGTGCGCTACACGTTTTCGGAATACACAGACATGATCCTCGTGTATGGCGAAGCTCGAGCTAACAGAAGGGCTGTTCGTCGGCGGTGTCACGAATGTTTTCCGCAACGTAGCACGCTATCGCACAAGCTTTTTGCCCAAGTTACGCAGCGGCTTCGAGAAACAGATACATTCAACGTTAGGAGGTAGGACTGTGGTGCTCCACGCCGCACGCCCGAATTTGAAGAAGATGTACCTCATCGCACTGAAGAGAAACCGTCAATGAGTGCAATGGGTGTTAGTCACAGTATCGTCTGGAACGTTCTGCGTGAGCAAAAATTACATCCGTATCACTCACAAAGGGTACACGCTATGATGCCTACTGCGCGCGGTTCCTGCACCGCTGCATCGACACACCCAACTTCCCACGTCGAGTTCTGTTCAGTAGAGACTGTGTTCTGAATTCGCGAAACAGCCATGTCTGAGCAGACGTAAACCCTCGTGGTCCGTATGTCCAGGGATTTCAGCACCGGTTTGGTATTAATGTGTGGGTAGGTATTCTGAACGGTCATGCGATTGGGCCATGCCTCCTTTCACTCAAGCTAACTGTTACAGCATACAGGGTCTTCCTATAAAACGTACTGGACTCGTTCTTGGAAGCTGTACCACTGAATGTCCGTCAGGAAATGTGGTTTCAGCACAGTGGCGCATAGCGTCACTTCTCAGGCGCGGGTCAGAGGCATCTCAACAGACGACACTAGAAACTGAAGAGGCGTCAAGCGGGATGGAGAATGTGTACCAGAATTTGCGTCGTAGGTACGATGTCTGTAACAACGTTGGTGGTTGCCACATCAAGGCGCTGTTATAATGCATCGGTACTGTTCTACGTGCTGTATGCTAGGTTCTTTTTGTTTTGGAATAATGTAAACACGTAAAGTTTTAGTGTTAATAGAAAAAAATGTGTTTAAATGGTAAATGGATGTTTCGTTATGTTTCCTTTCGAATTTTTACCTAATAACTAATTTGTCACGCCTAATTAGTCGCTCAAGCAGAAGTGGATTAGTTAAACATCTGAATTAAAACCGTTGTAGAACGGAAACGGTACTTTACTGTCCAAAATATTATGTTCTCACTCCCCTCTACAAGTCCGTGACCGTGAAGCAAAAAATACGACGGTTGACTGAAAAGCAATGCCTCCACCTTCGTAATTCTTCAACAGTTGGCAGCACTGGTATGCGGCAGGTACTGGCTTGTTCCGTAGCCTCTTCTCTACAGCTCCAGTTGGCGGCTGTGTTGTTACAGTGTAAAGTATGGGACCCTGCGCAGACGGTCGGTCAATGCGATTTAAGCAACGTGCAGTCATTCAGTTCTTGACAGAAGAAAGTGTGATCCCAAAGCAGATTCATCAGAGAATGAAAGCAGTTTATGGTGATTGTGTTGATGTGAGTACCGTGCGTCGTGGGGCGATGTTGAGAAGGGAACATCTGACCTGCGTGACGAACAAAGAGTTGGACATCCTGTGACAGGAACCATCGAGTTTCACAAGCAAAATGTTGACAGATTGATTCAGGACGATCGTCGTATCACTTAGAGAGAAATAGCATGCGGCATTTCACAAGAACGTGTGTATCACGTTATTGCTTCGCTTGGCTATCGGAAGATCTGTGCACGATGGATATCCCGGATGCTGACTCCTGAAATGAAAGCACACAGACTTGAAATTTGCCAGTAACTCCTCTCGCGTTACGAGAATGAAGGTGACGCCTTTCTTCGTTCAGTTGTGACAGGAGACGAAACTTGGGCACACCATTACGACCCGGAGACGAAACATCAGTCTATGGAATATCAACACAAAGACTCGCCCCAGAAAAACAAATTCAAGTAGCAGTCAGCTAGAAAATCATGGCCACAGTGTTCTGGGACGCAGTTGGTGTTATCCATGTTGATTTCCCAGATCGTGGAACAACAATAAATTCAGAGCGTTACATCATGACGCTGCGGACTCTGAAACGACGGTTAACAAGGGTGCGAAAGGAAGAGGGAAATGGTATCCTGCAGTATGACAACGCCACACCACACACTTCAAGTGCCACCACAGCAGAACTCCAGAGACTGACCCTCACCACCATACGGCATCCTCCACACCGTCCAGATTTAGCACCGTCTGACTTCCATCTGTTCCCGACAATGAGAGACAATCTGTGGGGACGTCATCATGCTTCTGATGATGACGTTGAGAGAACTGTGAGACTGAGGTTGCAGAAACAGAGTGTTGACTTCTTCTGATACGGCTTCAGAAAACTTATTCATCGTTGGCAGAAATGTATCCAATTGGCTGGTGATTATGTGAAAAAGTGAATATTGGTAATTAAAGATTACATTCTAAGGATTATTTCAGCGCTTGTTTATTAAAGTACTCCCATCCAAATCCAACTAACGATGGTGGAGGAATTACTTTTCATTCAACCCTCGTAGTACAACCGCTAGGAATCAAATTCTGTGTTTCTTAATTTTCAGGCAGATAACTGGCTTGCTAAGAAGGCTCACAAGTGTGAAAGTATCACATGTTAATACAGTTATTACAACAGTCCTCACTCCACTATTCCCAAATATGATACTTCTGTATTAATTTTCAGAAAGAATCACCTCATAACGTGTACTTATGTGAACTAAGTTGGTTAAGAACCAATCAAGTGTTCTAGGCAACTGTTACAGTAGCCAGTTAAAGAAACGTTTTTCAGCGTTCAGAAGAGGCTACTAATTAATAGGCCTGGCAAAAGCTGAAGGGTAACTGTATTGGGAGAAGCACTGATCTATCACTAACAGGTGGTCTTCGCTGAATGCCTTCCACGGAGGGTCGCCAGTGCTTCCGCGTCCGTTTCCCGTCACGTGACGCCGCCCCGCGTGCTGATGTGCACAGCGGCCGCCGCCCGGATGTTCCCGCCGCCGATGTAGCGGTACTGATGCCTGGAAGAACTACTGCCGCTGCGGCCAGTCTTCGATACAAGTCGCCGCCTTGTCCCCGGACGACTTCCGCGGTTTGATGGGTGCAGCGGGATTGCTCGCTTGGTAGCTGAAAAACGCGGCTGCAATACAAGCGTGACGTTCCATGAGGGCATCGCTCTCCGGTCATCAAACCCACAGTTGACGCCTCTTCGTTGCAAGTGTTCCAACGTTACGAATTCAACGCATGCTATTGGACAGACCATAGAAATGACATTAATCTTGCGGAAGTTTCTTGTGACGGTCTACCTTAGCCTGAGAGCACACCAAAAATAAAGTTAGTCCACAGCAGAAATCACGCTAACATCGTGTAACGCCGCCTCTAAGCTCCGTGATGGACTCAGTTTGGTGACGAAGAGAGTCCAAGAGTTTCTTAATGTGTGTCTCATCCGCATGAAACCACTTTTTTTTTATTCGTGACAGAAGCACCATGGATACACCAATATAAAAAATGAATAGCACACAGAAAAAAAAATTAATTACAGGCATATGAAAATATATATAAAATATATATACAAATATATGTGCACAGAAACAAAATGTTATAGGCATTTGGCCCATAAGCGGGCTACGTCGGCAGCATTTGGGGTTGCCAACATCAGATCCTCTAAGTGCAGTGTGAAGGACATTCAGGGCAGTTATACATGTGCTGGGTCGTCTGCACCTCTCCACAGTCGCAGAGATTAGATGTAGTAGAATATCCCCACTTCAGAAGGTTATCTCTTGACCGTGCAGTGTTGGTGCGTAGCCTGTTTAGTGATCTCCAGACCATCCAATCGTCATCGTAAGCTGGTGCCAATTCTTCAGCAACATGACATGAAACCACTGATTGAACCTCTAGGAAAACCAAATTTCTGGCGTTCTGATTGCTATGTTCCAACAAATGTTCCAAATAGTGCCCTACATCTTCTGTAAGATTAAGATTGGATCATTTAACGGGCCTATTATGACATTACGGGCTGATGTCTTGCGCAAAGTGGGCGTCTCTTCAATCTTTCCCATCCCAGCGGCATGGGCCTGCAGCCTAAAAAGAACTTGCCAGCTGCATGATGATAAGGACAGCGACGTTTAAATTCTGTTCCAAACTGTTTCATATATTTTCTATGGGATTAAGATCGAATGATTTACTGCACCAGTCGAGATGCGAAGGGTGCCTGAGAGTTCGTCAAACTAAGAAGCTCTGCTAACAATGCAGCCGCCATCTTGAAGGCGGGAGTATCCACAGTACACTCATCACGAGTTACAGAACATATGGCATAACTTACTTACTGACAATGTTGAAATAAACATCCCGGTTTGTGGTATCGATAGCTACGATGCCGCGGCGTGGGTGAGCTCTGCTAGGTTGGCACTACGACACCGACACCGACGACAGCGCCCTCTAGCCGGCGCTGTGCACCTCTACGAGCGCCGCTCCACATTCTACCCATTTGATGCCGAGCAGACGACCAAGCAACAATGTTTCTATTTCATAGCGGGGAGCCACTTTTTGTAACTTTGTAACTTGATGTATAGCTTTGCACCTATGTGCTCATCTCAGCCATAGTTAAGTAAAACAACTTTTAATTGCATACCGAAGCATTTCACCTTTTCCTGCTCCTACTCATTTCCCACATTCGGCCTACCGTTCAGTATCCAGTACCCACGCGCCGACTTCCAGGCGGGCTACAAAACGGTTACATATTCATGGTAACACGAATGAGTGGGTCTAACACACAAACCTCCAGATGTCAGACGCTCAGATCGGTATCAAACGTTGTCTGTCGATTGAGGATGAAGCAAAACATCGATTTAGTTCGTACTGTGTGCTATCGTCCAGTAGAACATGAGTAAAGGGAAAGTAAAATCGTCACCAGAGCTACGGAACAGAAGAAAAGCATATATGTGAGCGATTGTGTTGCAGATCTCGCGTGGGTGAGGAGGTAGCGCGTCGAGTTCCCACTTATGACAGATTTCTTAACTGTTTACACTTGAAACTGCCATTGGGAAAACATTTTCCTGACATATGAAATGACTTTTCGGAGTTTGTAGCAATGTTCTTTCGGCAGTCTGCTTTCGCTTCGTTAGTTGATCGTTATGTACTTATTATTGATCTCATTATTTTTTAGTATTAATTATTATTATTACTATCACTTCCGCACGTGTGATATAATTGTTTCTTTATTTTTCTGTTCTGTTTGTATATTCTTTAAAACTACAAATGTACTCTGTAGGCGTACAACTGTCAAAGAAACGAAGCGAAAGCAGACTGTCAAGAGAACATTGGTGTAAACTTCTACATGTCATAAAAACGCTGCCCCATATAACACTCTTACGCGTAATACAGTAAAGAAAATGGTCGTTATTGAGGTTTGAACAAAGGACTCTTAGTGCGAGAATCTAATACTCTACCAACTTCTCCACGGAAGCAACATGAGCTGATAACTTACAGTTATGCCTTTTAATTAACGTTTACGCCCGTTCTGATGGACGACAGCATATAGTACGAACGAAATCGGAGTTTTGGTTGATACTATATCGACATACACTCCTGGAAATGGAAAAAAGAACACATTGACACCGGTGTGTCAGACCCACCATACTTGCTCCGGACACTGCGAGAGGGCTGTACAAGCAATGATCACACGCACGGCACAGCGGACACACAAGGAACCGCGGTGTTGGCCGTCGAATGGCGCTAGCTGCGCAGCATTTGTGCACCGCCGCCGTCAGTGTCAGCCAGTTTGCCGTGGCATACGGAGCTCCACCGCAGTCTTTAACACTGGTAGCATGCCGCAACAGCGTGGACGTGAACCGTATGTGCAGTTGACGGACTTTGAGCGAGGGCTTATAGTGGGCATGCGGGAGGCCGGGTGGACGTACCGCCGAATTGCTCAACACGTGGGGCGTGAGGTCTCCACAGTACATCGATGTTGTCGCCAGTGGTCGGCGGAAGGTGCACGTGCCCGTTGACCTGGGACCGGACCGCAGCGACGCACGGATGCACGCCAAGACCGTAGGATCCTACGCAGTGCCGTAGGGGACCGCACCGCCACTTCCCAGCAAATTAGGGACACTGTTGCTCCTGGGGTATCGGCGAGGACCATTCGCAACCGTCTCCATGAAGCTGGGCTACGGTCCCGCACACCGTTAGGCCGTCTTCCGCTCACGCCCCAACATCGTGCAGCCCGCCTCCAGTGGTGTCGCGACAGGCGTGAATGGAGGGACGAATGGAGACGTGTCGTCTTCAGCGATGAGAGTCGCTTCTGCCTTGGTGCCAATGATGGTCGTATGCGTGTTTGGCGCCGTGCAGGTGAGCGCCACAATCAGGACTGCATACGACCGAGGCACACAGGGCCAACACCCGGCATCATGGTGTGGGGCGCGATCTCCTACACTGGCCGTACACCACTGGTGATCGTCAAGGGGACACTGAATAGTGCACGGTACATCCAAACCGTCGTCGAACCCATCGTTCTACCATTCCTAGACCGGCAAGGGAACTTGCTGTTCCAACAGGACAATGCACGTCCGCATGTATCCCGTGCCACCCAACGTGCTCTAGAAGGTGTAAATCAACTACCCTGGCCAGCAAGATCTCCGGATCTGTCCCCCATTGAGCATGTTTGGGACTGGATGAAGCGTCGTCTCACGCGGTCTGCACGTCCAGCACGAACGCTGGTCCAACTGAGGCGCCAGGTGGAAATGGCATGGCAAGCCGTTCCACAGGACTACATCCAGCATCTCTACGATCGTCTCCATGGGAGAATAGCAGCCTGCATTGCTGCGAAAGGTGGATATACACTGTACTAGTGCCGACATTGTGCATGCTCTGTTGCCTGTGTCTATGTGCCTGTGGTTCTGTCAGTGTGATCATGTGATGTATCTGACCCCAGGAATGTGTCAATAAAGTTTCCCCTTCCTGGGACAATGAATTCACGGTGTTCTTATTTCAATTTCCAGGAGTGTAGTTACCAAGGCACTTCGTGCGCTTGTACACTCAGACTATGGGTTGAACGCTTCACTGGACCGTCGGTGCACTCGACAAGTTACATCATGTGAAGAGAGACGAAAAATGCGGCGTATTCCATCACACTAAATGGCTTCCAGTTTCTGTGTTGTTCGGCCCTCTGAGGTCATTAGTCCCCTAGAACTTACAACTACTTAAACCTAACTAACCTAAGGACATCACACACATCCATGCCCAAGGCAGGATTCGAACGTGCGACCGTTGCGGTCGCGCGGCTCCAGACTGAAGCGCCTAGAGCCGCTCGGCCACAGAGGCCGGCCGTTAATCATACAGTAATCCAATACTTAATATGTTACATACATTTATGTTGAGCATCAACTACCTATCCTTGCACCAAGTGTCAATCCTCTCCCGGTTATCCTGCAGTTAGATCCAAAACATAGCCTTGCGACTTCTTTACATACATCAGCATCTTCTGTGAACATCTTCATGGAGCTTCAGAGGTCGTCCGCTGCGTCATTTATGTATATTTTGAACAGTTCCAACGCAGAAATTGATTTACATTATACAAAACGACTTTACATTCATACAGTCAAAACTTTCCCACAAGCACAGTGTAATTGATAACATGAAATTTTTTGCTGTTTATAGAAATTTTTCACAAAGAGTTTTTGGCTTTACACAAGTCATGATTATTTAGATCTGAAGACGATCAGTAAGTGATGGGAACTAGTTATCATTTGTGAAAATCGGCAAGTATGACTGTTACTATAAATATTAACTGCACATATCTCATGAAAATACGTCAGCCATTATCGATTTTGTTGTTTCTTGTGTGAACTTCAGACCCCTGTTAGCATTTCACCCGATCGACAATTTCGAAATTCACCCTGGTTGCGTTGGTGAAGAATGTTCTAATAAACACTATGTACTGAAAAGTATCCGGACGTCTGATAGTGGACAATGAGGTGAGAATCCAACCTTCACCTTTATGACAGTTTGAACTCTGCTGAGGACACGTTCAATGATGTATAAATATCTATGGAGTAAGTATCCCATTCTTCCTGAAGAGCCGAAACCACAGGACACTGGCAGAAGAAAGTTGGTCCCTGGGATCTGGAGCGCATCTGCGTTCTAACTTACTCAAAAAGCGTTCCATTGGCTTAAGGTCAGGAATGTTACTGTCCATAAGCAGTCATCATCTCGGACCGGTTCCTCTGTTATACTCAGTACAAAATTCTGTAAAATACGTTCATATCCTTCCGCATTTAGCGTTTCCTTAAGCGCAATAACGGAATGACACCATAACCACGAAACACACCCCTTACATGACGTGGGTCTGGTCTTGGTTTAGTTGTAGTTGTACCTTCGCGTCTCCGCTTCACAGTCACATCCACAACAATCAAGATGGGCAGCTTTAAAAGGTTTGAAATATCCCTGCTGGAATTGTTACCTAGGGGATATCCAGTGACCAGCCCACGTTTGATGACCCTGAATTCTCCTTACGGACCCATTCCGCTGTTACTACTCGTCGCCCCCTTTTACGAGGGGCGTTCAATAAGTAAGGCATTTCTGAAAGCAGGTTGGTTTTATTCAGAATCCCAATCAACCATATTATTCCTCACTCCTTTGGTTATAAAACCTTGTTTTTCAGCATAACCTTTGTTCAATCAGACGACCTTACATCACCTAACTGGGATGCCTCATGGTACCATTCCACTGTCCTCACTCCTTTGGTTAGAAACCCCTGGTTTTCAACATAACCTTTGTTCAGTGAGGCGACCTTACGTCACCTTACTGGAATGCCTCATGGTACCACTCCACTGGTCGACGTTGCCAACGCTTTGCTGCATCAGTAACCTCCCTGTCATTCACGTACTGCTTCCCGCGGACTGCATCCTTCATTAGGGCAAACAGATGGAAGTCAGGAGGCAGGAGATTCAGACTGTATGGTTGATGAGGAAGAACAGTCCAACGAGGTTTTGTGAGCTTCTCCCGAGTGCGCAGTCTTGATGAGGTCTTGCGTTGTCATGAAGGAGAAGTCAGTCCGCATTTTAGATTACATTAGATTAGATTAAGTTTCCGTTCCATAGTCCCAAAAAATGAGATGATTCTCGTGGGTGTGGAACTTGTCAGAAAGTGTGACATAAAAACATAAAACATTTGAATATACTACTTACTACCTTGATCATTTGTCAAGAGATAGTCGAAAATAAGTTAATTCTATAAATATTAGCTGTCGCAGTTT
The DNA here is from genome assembly GCF_023864345.2 of Schistocerca serialis cubense. Classification (NCBI taxonomy): domain Eukaryota; kingdom Metazoa; phylum Arthropoda; class Insecta; order Orthoptera; family Acrididae; genus Schistocerca; species Schistocerca serialis. The sequence goes on along the minus strand of NC_064643.1, from coordinate 371,747,375 downwards.
ACTGTATTGTATTAACATACTGTCAGAATGAAACACTGTTCTGCACTATTAATAAATTTATCATATGCAAAATACCCAATCTTGACTTTTGTGACCAAGTGTTGTCAGAACTGAAATCTAACAGATATTTTTACTTAAGCTGACTTAACAGTCTCTGTTAAGATATTCATCTATGGAGTAGAAGGCGTTGCCTATCAAAAAGTCTTTCAAACTCAGTTTAAACCGTGCTTTATCTGAAACCAAGTTTTTAATGGTTGCTGGCAGTTTATTAAAAACGTGTGTTCCTGAATATTTAACCCCTCTTTGGACCAAGGTAAGTGATTTTAGGCCTTTTGTAGATTGTTCTTATCCCTAGTATTGGTACTGTGTACTGAGCTATTGGTTGGAAATAGAGATGTATTACTTGCAACAAATTTCATTAAGGAATAAGTGTACTGAGAAGCAGTGGTAAGAATACAAAGTTCCTTGTACAGGTTTCTACAAGATGCTCTCGAATTTACACCACAAATGATTTTTACCACACGCTTTTGCACCCTAAAAGCTTCTGCTCGGTTTGATGAGTTGCCCCAGAATATGATCCCATAACGCATAACAGAATGAAAGTAAACATTTTTTTTGTATCTCCTACATCTGACATCATTCTCACGGCATATACAGACTTGTTTAGATGCTTAAGCAATTCTGTGGTTCAAATGGCTTTGAGGACTATATGACTTAACATCTGAGGTCATCAGTCCCCTAGAACGTAGAACTACTTAAACCCAACTAACCTAAGGACATCACACACATCCATGCCCGAGGCAGGATTTGAACCTGCGACCGTAGCAGTCACTCGGTTCCAGACTGAAGCGCCTAGAACGGCTCGGCCACTGTGGCCGATGCAGGATTCGAATCTGCTCGGCCTCACCGGCCGGAAATTCTGTGGTATGGCCTTCCCAAATGAATTTATTATCGAGTTGTAATCCCAAAAATTTAACACTGTCAACTTCTTCGATTTGCATGTCTCCATACGTTATACTCATACTGGAAGCAAATCTCTTACAGGTTCTGAACTGCATGTAGTGGGTTTTCTCAAAGTTTATCCTTTGGCTACGACCACGCTGAAGTCGTTTCCTGAGAGTAGCATAGTATGCTTCTGTTGTGTACATAGTTCCGCGTAGTCAGCGTGTACACAACTTTCCCACTAGAGCGCGCCCCGCTAACACAACAGCGCAGGCTCGTCCGTCTCCGCACTATGAGATGGCGCTGCCATAGAGATGGACCAAACTCTGCTTCCGCCGATCCGCGTATTAATATGTAACGCAGCCAATGAGATTGCTGCTAATGTAGAACCTTTTCTCCTCGCGGATCACAATCGTGCAGTGATATATGAACGCGCGAGGTATTATAATGAGTGTACAGACCTCCGATTAGTCAGTCTGCATTTGTCTGTACCAACCTATAGTCAAGTTTCAGTGTGCACCTAATAAGATTACCATATTCCTGTACGTAGCCATGAAGATAAATGTATAGACACTTTTCTAAAGTATCAGAGATATATGTGAGAATAAGATTAATGCACCAATACCAAAGGAACTTCAAATTGTCAATTGTAAATAGCATCCAGAACCAAGTTAAGTAATTTTTATGCCAGTTATTATTTTAATAAATGCGTGTGAAAATTAAGCAAGTTCTGTTTAAAGTTGGTCACCGTCAATCTGCTACTCTTAGCCTGAAAGTGGCATTTCTATCATCTGACTTAATGGCAGAAGATAAACACGCCTCGATAAGACCACGCTACATAGTGCTGACAGTAGCCTACTTCGTTCGACAAGTCAAATAATCTGATGATGTGTGTACCGAAGGTCTTACAGTACACACACCACAGCTTCAGAATTTACCATTGCACCATGACGGAGGACATCAAACACAGTAACCCTTTCAGAGTTCCAGAAGATTGTCGTCATGACTTTGCCGGCTGAGAATGCAACTTTGATCTTTTTCTTCGGGGGATCAGTGGTGTGGAGAGGTGGTGTGGCGCCAATCCACTTTTCTGGTTCGAAGTGATGAACCCATGTTTCTTTGCCGAGGACAAGAAGTTGTCACGCTCAGCCGTGTAACGATCAAGAAATTCTCCTCTTTGTGATCTTCTATTAGGTGGCGGGGGATCAAGTGGGCACACGCCTTTGGGTACCCGAAATGGTGGGCGACTGTATGAGGACTATCAACAGACAAGTCCAATTGAGAACCGAGATGTCAGATGGTGATCCGTTGATAACCTCGAATGGGAGTATTCGCTCGTTCCAACACGGCAGGAGTCACAGCTGTGTGCGGCCTGCCACCATGCGGGAGATATTAGAGGTTTGCGAGACAATGCTGCGATGATGAAAGGCGCCTCGCCCAACGACTCATCGTGCTTTTTTTTCAATGCCAGATCTCATCAGACACGCTGCAAACGGCTATGAATAACTGCGATGCTCTGATTTTTGACCAAAATAAACTCAATGACAGCTCTCTGGTTGGAAGGTTCCTTCTTCACAGACCCCATTTGAAGGCCACGTATAGTGCCACCACGTATCAGAACTAAAGGAGCTGAAATGGATGTATTCGACGATGTTCCACAGCAAATTCTGAATTTTTAAAACGAATCTGGCCTAGAAAATAAATATGTTGCACTGTTTATTGGATGCCCCTCGTATATTGGTGGATCTACATCTGGTGACGTCTAGCAGTCAATCCGGCCTTATACTGGTGTGGCCGGATTCTTTTCTCAGATAGTGTACGTTAGAACGTGACTCGCCGGGACTTGCTCTGTGCTGTCGCAGGAGTGGACAAGACGGTGACGCAGAAGGCCACTACGGCCATTAATCACCTGACTGGGCCCAGGGCAGCGGGCGATACCGCTGCGTCGCGCATTTCCGCCTCTGTGTGACTCACGGGGCAGTCGGGGGTTTCGACCGCTGCGCTCGCAGTCCAGCGTGCTGCGGCGCGTGGTGTCTCGCTGCATTCCACTAGCTTTGTGTACGTTAACGTTATCTCCCTAGTTCGTCGGCGCTGCTAACTGAACTGCCGAGCACCGGCCAATCGTTAACAGTCAAGGACACACCGATAGAGCCCCTAGTTTGTTACAAAGGAACGTTCTCTCCTGATGGATGTAAGACTGAAAGGCAACCAGTATTGCTTGTGGCCCAAAAGTCAAAACTGAAATAGCCCTAGCTTCACCCGACCGTACTGAATTGTTTCCCATACTCTTTTTAACTCGCTCAGGAGAAATGACACGGAAGTTCCTATCACGAAGCACAACACCTTGATTACAACTGAGTTTCTACAAAATCTCTAACGACGTTGTGGTAATAGGACAGGGGGTCTGGGCTAGAGGAATGCACATACATGTCCTTCTAACGAATGAATTAGACATTTTACGGTGTTGGGTAAATGCGCAATCGATAGAGATATTTTGCAAGATGTGATCCTCATCATTTCATGAACAGCCCTGAATTGTATGGCGCATGCGCCCCAGTGACAGTGTACACCTATCTCGGCATATTGGAGAGCTATCCAGTTCCACAGATGCCTCCCGACGTCATTTTCCAGCAGGAAGGTGCTCCACCCGACTATCAGGAAGATATTACCACGTTTCTCCACGAGACCGTTTCCTAAGCTTGAATCGGAAGGGAGGAGTTTCTCGTTGCTTGGCCCTGTCAGGGCGCCGATCTGATTTCTCAAGGACAGTGTTTACAGAACAAAGGTTTGCGACAAGGAATCTACGCCGCACAAGGTGCCATGACACCTGTCATGTTTATGGGCATGTGGAGAGTAGTGGAGTGTCGTTTTGATAGCTGTCGAACTACCAACGGTGTCCACATTGAACTGTACCAACATGCATAAAAATGATTGAGCTCATATAAACAAATGTTTTTGTACACATGTAGCCCGAACATATTATAGAGCCATGTGAGCATAGTTCTCAAGAATGGTTTCCTCCACATTATTTCATGGAGAAAATATCGTTGATCTGTATCTACTTCGTTAGTTTCCCTATTATTAGTCTCCCTATTACTGTAGAGCACATGACAGAGATTACTTTATTGTTAGTATTTCTTCCTGCTCCATTTGCCGATGGACTACGGGAAGAATGACTGGTTGTACTCTTCTGTACGGGTTGTTGTTGTCTAACTTTTATCTAGACGATCTCCACACGACAGGTACGGAGCGGGATGAACAGTATTGGCAGTTTCGGACCAAAGTATTCACCTCTTTTTTCTAGTGTTTTCCAACAGAGATTTTTAAGCGTCTCTAAATGGAGTGGTTAGACTCCGCGAAGCAGCCTCTCGCAACAGTTTCGCGAGATACGCCTCGCTTAGAGTAAACCACGGTACGTACGGGGTAAACGTCGTCCGAACCACGGAACGTATTGTCAGATGTTGCATGCGGCGAAGCAGACGCGAGTGGGGTTTCTGGCGCGCATCTTATAAGAGCCTCGTCTCTCTCCTTCCTTGTAATGTAAGCGTCGTTACGTGCTGCGCGCGGGACAGTGAACCGAAGGAAGACGTCCGCCTCATAGAAGTGCGAAACAGTGTGGTATCCCTAAGAGAAAGCCCATCACTGTCGGGCAAAGACGAGGATGTGTGTGAGGAAATGAGCTTGATCCCTCACCAACCAGCTTCAGCTCTGAAATACGGGATGATAACTCTTTTGGGGTCATATAGAATCGAAAGAACGAGAAAACACAAAAGCACGATCATTGGATTAGGTTTGAAAAATACGAATTGTATGTGTGCACATTCATTATTTTATAATATTTCACAGCATACTTATTTACTGCACGCATTTAATAAAAACAAACCTTCTTTAAAAGTGAATGTATATGATTCGAAATGGGTTCCTCACAAACACTTCCGCACTTTGAAGAACAGAGACAGCTCAAATGTTACCCTGAACAAACTGCTGGCATAATCCCTGATATCATACCCTTTGAAATCAAATACTATAGACATGGGCATGAATCAGCAGTCGCAAGAAATATCAGTGTCACAGCCAGCCTACCTCGTACAATTAGGCCTACTGCCTCTCTCAGTTTCGTATCGACTTTTTTTCGATTTCTAGAATGATTATTGATACAAAATGTTCGAAGTTTTCTTCAATCATAAGGACGAAGTTCTTTCGTTACCTCCACTGGGTTTCAGTGTCATTTTCCTCATAAGCTGGTTTCAGTACTGGCAACGCTGACGAAATAATACCTACATCTACCGGTGGCGACTTCGTTTCGTTTTCGTTTTCAGATACAGCATCGTCAAGAGCACGCAGCAGCCGATGGTAGGAGAAAGACCACCGACGTGGTTGTCTCGCCCAGAGTGCCTGGTTATACTTCTCTTGCCTTTTTCACGCACTTATTTTTTCTCAATTGTTTTTATAGCATGAGTGGCTTTGAGCTGTGGTTCCACAACCAGGTTGTGAAAGGATACAACACTCTGAACTTCGTTACTCACAAGTTCTTCGAAACTTGGGTGGCTGAAGCGAAACTTCAGTAGGGTTCACCACAAGAGTGGAACATTCCATTAAGAGTAAACGATATTGGGCAAGACGATGAAATCCTATCTGCAAACATGATTTTCTCTCGGCGAGCGTACTTCGAAATGAACTAGTGCGCAATAAATGGTTCCCATGCACCAGCATTCCTTTGTCGAACCTCTCGTTTTCTTGCCGAATCTACCCTCTTGAAATCTTCCGGTGACACTGATCTCCAGCAGTGATCAAAGCGTGGTAAGACACGTGGTAAGTTACAGCCAGGATGTGATTTCATAAATACACTTGCATCGGTTCTGCAAGAGAACCTTTGTGTGAGTGAAGCGTCACTGCAAAAGCAGAATGCATATTTCTAACGACAGTGCTGGACGCATATTTTCACAATGGCTAAGACCCGTGGGTAACCAAGGCCACGTGAGTATGTCGTGGTGTGAGCGGCGGAGACTGCCGTGTTCCACCGCAGAGTGTCGTAACAGACACTGCGGCCAGTGCTGTGTTTGCACTTAACCACAGCATTCTGCTGGGGAGATGGCAAGGGTTACGAGTCTTCCAAGGTCGGGTATCTTGGGGATATGACTTACGTTACAAACGTTCCTCGGGGAAATTCGCGTAACTGCGGCCTCCTTGAACGTACGTAATGCTGGTTCAGATTTTCCTTGCTCCTTGGAATTCTGGCGACATGTCAAAAATTCTGCAAGTCAGTCACCAGAAGAAACCCTTCTGAGGATCGTTACCTGTTTTATACCCGAGTTACTACACGATTGTGTGCCACTGCTAATGAAACACTCGTAGTTGTATGTTCCTGATTTACGTGACAGAAGGTTCAAATGTTTCGAATGGCTCTGAGCACTATGGGATTTAACGTCTGAGGTCATCAGTCCCCTAGACCTAGAACTACTAAAACATAACTGACCTAAGGACACCACACTCATCCATGTCGAAGGCCGGATTCGAACCTGCGACCGTAGCAGTAGCGCGGTTCTGGACTGAAGCGCCTAGAACCGCTCGGTCACTGCGGCCGTCGTGACAGAAGGCCGGCCGAGGATTGAGATCCAAACTTTTACTTTACCCACTGAACTATCGGAATTCATTTCATGTTTCCACTCACAACATCAACCTACAAGCACGTTTAACTTGCAGTTCACAATGCAGTGCCTAAGAAACGGAGTATAAGATGGAGAACGCCACTGAGAAATATTTATGAATGCGTGGTTATGAGCCGCCACTGAATTCAGCAATAAATATTTTCCAAGTTAATACTAGTGGATTTGAAATGTAAACTTTTCGGCTAAGTTGCCATCCAGCAGGGCTCAAATTTCACCTGTGGCCTTCCTTAAAACGAAATACGGCACTGAAATGAAATGATCGTATGGCATTATTGGCTGGCAGACCCCATCTGGTTAGTTCATCCACCTAGCGCAAATTTTTCTAGTTGACGTCATTTCGGCGACTGATGTCTAGAGGATGGCGATGAAATGATAAGAATAACACAGACACCCAGTTCCTGAGCCGAGGAAATCTCTGACCAAGGCGGGAATGGAGGTAGCAACGCTGACTACTACACCACAAGCAATACTACTTTAATACGTTACATGTCACGGATTACTGTACACCCGTACCAGTTAAAGGAGGCGTTCAACGTGTCGTCCTCGCATATGTATACAACAATGCATTTGTCTCTCCAGTGTCTTATGAGTTCTTTCGAACACTTCAGTACCATCTCGTAAAGGTTGATGAGACTGTACAGTTCGCTATTGCAATTGTTGAGCCAATACAGGATTGCTGCACAGTTCACTTTTGGGTTGAGGGGGGGGGGGGGGGGGGGGAGAGGGGTTGAAGGGACCAGACTACAAAGGCTACCGATCTTTTGGGATGAGCCCAGACAGAAAATTCAAGGGTAAGCTTGTCCCGGAGGCGAAGGTACAAGTGTTGCTCGATCTGTCCATCTTGGACCATATTGCCGCGTTACATGTTGTCTTACACTATGAGCAAAATATGTCGATGCTTTGTCATGCACGTAAGATATACTCCAGTCACGCGCCAGGGGTGAAATTTGAGCCCAACTGCATTTGGATTTAATCGGAAAGTTTACGTGTCGAATACACTGGTACTAACTAGCGCAATATGATATACTGAAATCAGCGCTGGTTCGTGACCACATATTTTCAATCATGTAGCATGGACTTTTTTGCTTGTATTATCGTATACAGGGTGGTCCATTGATATTGACCGTGCCAAAGATCTCACGAAATAAGCATCAAACGAAAAAACTACAAAGAACGAAACTCGTCTAGCTTGACAACATGTGTCAGCGCATTGTCAATGGTTGGTTGGTTGGTTTGAGGAAGGAGACCAGACAGCGAGGTCATCGGTCTCATCGGATAAGGGAAGGACGGGGAAGGAAGTCGGCCGTGCCCCATTGTCAATGCATGTGCGAATATTACGGAAGGCGAACTACCTGCTGGTGAGAGGAATGTGTTACACGTATTGCCAAACGCATTGAGGTTGACGGACATAATTTTGAGCATTTATTGAATTAATGTGGTATTTACAGGTAATCACGCTGTAACAGCAAGCGTTCTCAGAAATGATAAGTTCACAAAGGTATATGTATCACATTGGAAGAACCGAAATAAAATGTTCAAACGTACCTACGTTCTGTATTTTAATTTTAAAAACCTACCTGTTACCAACTGTTCGTCTAAAATAGTGAGCCATATGTTTGTGACTATTACAGCACCATTTATCACAAAGCGAAAAAAGTGGTCCAAGTAAAACATTCATATTTCTTTACGTACTACACGAATATGTAATAAAAATGGGGGTTCATATTTAAAAAAAAAACGCAGTTGATATCCGTTTGACCTATGGCAACGCCATCTAGAGGGCCAACCATGGCGCCATCTGGTTTCCCCCTTCCAGCTAAACAAGTTTCGTTCTGTGTAGTTTTCTCGTTTGACGCTTATTTCGTGAGATATTTGGCTCGGTCACGATCAATGGACCACCCTGTACTTTCACCCGTGCCAGTTTTCGTTATTAATAAGGATATCCCCTTCTATAGGCTTCCCAAAATTTCCGTTGTATTATGTTACCTTCTTTTCAGGTACCAATTACAATGAAAATAATAGGTACTTAAGATGTAAATTGTGAAAAAAATGGGGATGGATCTTTAAATTAATTTTTATCATCTTTCCGATGTCTAACGGTATTCTTTTAGCTATCTTTTGTGTATAGAAATGTACTCGTAAATATCGATACAAACACCTGACATCAACTCTTTAAGGAAAAAGTACGTGCGAGTGATCTTAGTAAGGGTGCCATTTGTCTCGGCCCGAATGTATTCCGTGTCCACGTAGTGCCCATAACTTGCCCTCATTGTTGAGTGGCAGAACTCGGCGCCAGCCGTTGGGACTCACCGAAGGGCCGCTTCCTGCCACTGGCCGCTGAGGGGCTGGCGGCGCGGCGGTCCCTGGTCCATCGCCTAAGGCGCGCCAGTCGCGCCCGCACGGGGATCACGAAGATGGCCCGCAGCGCTCCGCGACGCATCCTGGCCGCACGCACGCAGGCAGACACACAGCACTGGGGGAGCCGTGAGGAGCCTCGGGCAGGCCTGGCCGCGGTCACGTGGCGCGCCGCGGCCTTCGGCCTTTCCTGTCCCCACAATTATCGCAGCCAGGTTGCCGACAAAGCCACTCTGTCTGCCACGCTTGCGCACTCGACCACTCGGGGCCCTCACGCTACCTAGCTCCTCCTCGGTGTTTACGCAAGCATCACGTGCTCTACAAAACCTGTTTTCCATTCACCCGTTCTCATACGTCCCTGAAACGTTTGCGAAAAATCTATTATTGTAGCTGCAAAGATATGCTGTACCAGTTCGTATTTTAGAATACACACAAATCAAAAAAAGTGTTGCATCACCCCGATGTGTTACTATTGTAATGTTCCTGTACCGATCGGAAGGTCACCCCTAATTTGTTTACAAACATACAGATAGTTACCACGGACGCTACCTACGCGAAGAACGCATTGCAGCATTTCAGTTGGAAGTAAAGAACCAGTAGGGACGCATCAGACATGTCTGTGGAGCACTAGAGTGAACATCCACCACGGCACGAAGGAGAGTCGTGACCAGTGATCGGGTCCGCATCATCACGTTATGCGCAGTAGGCTTTCAAATGGTGCCAATGGCTCTGAGCACTATGGGACTTAACATCTGAGATCATCATTCCCCTCTACTTAGAAATACTTAAACCTAACTAACCTAAGGACATCACACACGGCTATGCCCGAGGCAGGATCCGAATCTGCGACCGCAGCAGCAGCGCGGTTCCAGACTGAAGCGTCTAGAACCACTCGGCCACAGCGGCCGGCGCAGTATGCTTTCAACTGGGTAAGTGTCTCGACTTGTCCACCGGATTCGAAGTGATGTGGTGCGAACATGAAATCGCTTCCGAGTTGCAGGTAGTGTTGAGGACATACCACCACAGGCCGTCCACGTTCGGAAGATGCACAGGATGATCGGTATCTATGGCTTTTGCGTCATAGGAATCGTGGGATGAGTGCTTCAGAACTGGGTTCGGCTTTCGAAGAGGACAGGCTGCCGGACGTCATATATCGTATCAGACTTTTCACAGACGATTGACAAATGCAAACCTGCATTCTTGATGGCTATGGCGACAGCTGCGTCGTATACGATAGCACCATGGACTCCGTTAGAGATGGACAAGGAATTATGTAGAACGGACACCCCAGGATTAGCGTCGGACGAAACTCGGATCTGTTTGTACCCTGATAATCACAAACAACGTACCTGGAGACAAGTCTGTAATTCGAACGACTCCAACACTCTGACCCGTATATGCGAGAACGTGGTTTTTGAGTGATGTTTAGCAGTGGGACTACATACGGCCACCGTACGTATCTCGCGCTTGTTGAGGGAAATCTCACTACTCCACCTTACAGGGACGATATGTGGCAACTAATAGCGGGACCATTGATCGGCATTTTGGTAATAGTTTCTTATTGGTGGGTGAGAAGTCGCGTGCTCGTCGTGATCTTTTCGTGAACACGTTCCTTAAGCATGCTACTAGTATCGCCAGAATGGAATGACCTCCCTCTTCCCCAAACATGAATCCAATCGCTCTTATGTAGTACCGGTTGAAACGCTGACTTTTTAGACGTGTACAACAACCAAGTACTCTGCGCGACTTACTCAGAATCGCCGTTGAAGAGTGGGACAATCTGGACGAGGTCTGGCTTGCGATCTCGTCGATAGTACGACACGACGTATTCAAGCCTGCATCCGAGCAAGTAGACATCCCACCACGCATAAACGTTTCGCAGGAGTGCTGCGACAAGCTTCCGATGGGAAACAGACGAGTCTGTCGTTACACTTTTTTTGTGACCTGGACATATTGTAAAAATGAATATATACATATGCCTCAAATTCACTTTTTCTTTTCAGTGCCATCAGTTTCGAAATGAAGAGGTGATGTTGATATGTGTACTTAGGAACAAAGATAATATTACTGTCCAGATACAGCTGGAACCGTTAATTTCTTTGCCCCTTCCTGAAACTCCTGAAGCATGCCCTAACTCATGCACTAGGAGTATCAGAGCATGATTTTAAAAAAAGTTTTGTAGCTTTCGCCTTCTGGACTGTGGTGCGATGCAATTTAAGTGAGGAAAGGACACGAAAGGACAAGAAAAGGAAAAGGAGACAAGGAAAGGAAAGGACAAAACAGGACAGATAAAGGCAGGAATTGACAACAGCGGTCAGGGAAGGACAAGAAACAACAGCACAAGACTGTAAAGTAAAGTAAAGGACAGTAAAGTAAAGGAAAGGAAAATAAAGGAAAGTAAATAAAGGACAGTAAAGTAAAGGAGAGTAGAGTAAAGGAAAGGAGAGTAAAGTAAAGGAGAGTAGAGTAAAGTAAAGATGATGATGATGATGTTGGGGTTGTGGGGCGCTCAACGGCGTGGTTATCAGCGCCCGTACAATTATCCAATCTTTGCTCAGTCCAATTTCGCCACTTTCCCGGATGAGAGTAAAGTAAAGGAGGGTAGAGTAAAGTAAAGGAGGGTAGAGTAAAGTCAAGGAGAGTAGAGTAAAGTCAAGGAGAGTAAAGTCAAGGAGAGTAAAGTCAAGGAGAAAAAAGTGAAGGAGAGTAGAGTAAAGTGAAGGAGAGTAGAGTAAAGTGAAGGAGAGTAGAGTAAAGTGAAGGAGAGTAGAGTAAAGTCAAGAGTAGAGTAAAGGTAAAACGGAAAGGGAAAGTTAGAGTCCAACCTTCCATCGACGCGGAATCATTAGGGAGGGGCACATTCTCGGATAGGACAAGGCGTGGACTTGGTTAAATAAGCAGCCTGCCATTTACTAGAAACTATTTGAGGGAACCACCGAAAATCAGTCCAAGATAAGGAGAGGATGGCTTGTTCCGAGCACCTCCTAGCTAAGAGTCAAATGTCGCCACCACTGCGCGCCCTCTCGCATTATGGGAGATGATGGCTGTAACCGGAAATGTTACAAGAGACTAAACTGAGGTATGATTCAGTTAACAGAACAACAGTACATTTCAGTTAGTACACAAGAACTGCTCTGCTTTCCGAACTACAGGGTGTAACAAAAATGAACCGCGCAAATTACAGAACACGTTCCTTTGTATGAACATGAGTCTGGAAACTCTTTGTTTCAATGTTACAGCTCATTTTCTCCAACTCATTACTCACGGGAAACACCTACCGACAGAACGCACCAGCATAACACATGCAACTCTTTCTCAGAGGAGATGTTCAATACGCCCTCCGTGAGCGCTGATACATCTCGGATGCGCTGATGTGTCCCTGGACTACTGCACATGATTTCGCAGCCTGCCGGGCTCGTCAGATAGTATTGTGGTCAACATTCAACATTCAACGGAGATTCTGAACATCTTGTGCTCGGGTTCCATACACAAGAGCTTTCGAATGCTCACACAAATAAAAGTCCAGTGAGTTTGGCCCGGAGAGCATGGAGGCCAGGCAATTGGTCCATCTCTACCTACCCACCTGTGACTGAATCTGTTATTTAGAAGACGACAGAAACTAACACTAACATAAGGAAGTATATGTTTTGTCGTACAGCTAAAGGCACATCTGCTAACATATCAAGTAGAACATTCTCTACGAAATTATGATAACTTTATCTGTTGAGCCTAGTTGGAAGAAAGTGAGGCCCTGGAATACGGTAACCAACAGTGCCAGCCCGAACATTGATAGAAAACCTTTGTTGACGACTTGCTTCAACTGTTGATGGAGGACTGATGTCTACACATATGTGCCGAGTGTGAAAATTTACAATCTGATCTCGTTGAAACGACGTCTCATCTGTGAATAGCACCGTCGTTACGCTAAAATTAGGACTGACTCTTCGCTGAGTACACCATTCACAGAAGAGTACCTGTGCAGCAAACACAGCTGCTGGTAATGCCTACAACGCACAACGCTGTAAATGATATGGATACAGCTGATCCTCGTGTAACACTTGTCAGATAGTATTGTGGTCAACATTCAATGCTGCAGCTACATGTCTTGTACTAACACTAGGGTCGCCACTCTCCCAGTACAAACTTTGAGCGCGAGCGCCATTGCTGTCACCTAATCTGCACATCAAATGATCATCTGCCATGTATGAATTTATGTACACCGCCATTGCACGAGACAACTGTGTGATTAACTCTATGTAATAACCTGTGCACTTGCAACGCTTGTACTGATCGCTGGAGCAGCTGATGTTACCTGTAAACAAGCAATGACGTACGTCGCATAGCTACAAGGAAAAATAAAACCTCGATGGTGTATAACGTAACCAGTCGTCACCAAGAGTGCATGTACTCCATGATTCTGAAGTTCCGTTCTTGTGTGTCTCCCATGATTAATGAGTTGGAGAAAATGAGTTTTAACATGGATGAGCCATGTGCGGCTCGCGTTAGTGCCGTTGGTAGGTAGGCATCGTGTAATAGGAATAGTGGCGTCTCGTTTTCTTCTTGTGTTTACGGCGCCACTACGTTTGCTAGCGTTGTCTGTCTGTGAGTGGCAGCAGCAGCGTTTATCGATATCTAGTACCCGTACTATCTTTGGAAGGATGTGAAGTGTTTTTCCGGGTCGGGTGTGTTGGTAGTTCGGTTGGAACGGAGCAGCAGAGAGGTCCGGCGGTGCGCGGACATGCCGGGACCGCTGGCAGCATGCAGGCATTGTCAGATCGAGGGTCTGTAGTTGCGAGGGCCACAACCTCGTTGTCCACCGGACCCAGGGCGTTGAGTTGAGTGAACATCAATCCAGTAGTGAAACCTCCACTATTTGGTGGTCACGCCGTTTGTTCGTGCGTTGCTGCTCACAGGGTCGCCGTGAGATGAACAGCAACAAGTGGAGCCTGTCGAGTTGGCGGAATCTATTATCCGTCTTCTACTGCCTGTTATTAGTTTCTGTGCAACCAGCGGTGTTTTACTGCCTAGTGGCCTATAACGCCTCAGTTACCTGCCCTGGAGGTTAGTGTCTTTTTGTGGCACTGTACTTTTCCTCGTCTTGCCAATGGTGTCCAGCATGACACGCAGTTCGACAGCCTCCTTGATTATGGTGTGGATTGTGGTTTCTTTTGTCCACCTTGGTCGTAATGGTTACTTCTGCCTTTCGATGTTTCAAACACCGGATTCTAAAGACGCAGCGCTGTCTGTCACTTCGCCCTTGCTTGAATTATTCCATCGTTGTACTGATTATCACATGTTAGGTGGATTTGGTAAGAGCATTGATCGGCGTTTAAACTGTCCCTAGTTTGAGTTGCCATCCTGTTAGGTGAGCATAACTATTGGCTGCCTGTCTCACCGCTTACACAGTTGTAGGGCTTTTCAAAAATGGTTCAAATGGCTCTAAACACTATAGGACTCAACATCGCCGGCCGCGGTGGCCGTGCGGTTCTAGCGCTGCAGTCCGGAACCGCGGGGCTGCTACGGTCGCAGGTTCGAATCCTGCCTCGGGCATGGATGTGTGTGATGTCCTTAGGTTAGTTAGGTTTAAGTAGTTCTAAGTTCTAGGGGACTGATGACCTCAGATGTTAAGTCCCATAGTGCTCAGAGCCATTTGAACCATTTGAACTCAACATCTGAGGTAATCAGTCCGCTAGACTTAGAACAACTTAAACCTAACTAACCTAAGGACATCACACACATCCATGCCCGAGGCAGGATTCGAACTTGCGACCGTAGCAGCAGCGTGGTTCTGAACTGAAGCACCTAGAACCGCTCTGCCACAGCGGCCGGCGTAGGGACTTTTCTCAGGTCAATCCTTGGAGCACTGTCTGTGGATCACTCCCTTCTTTATTTGGTCTGATTGTGTCAATTGTTTAAAAATAATTTTTTGTTTAAATTATCTCTATTGCTTGTGGCCTGCAGCTGACAAATAATTTGAATTCTTCTTAATAAGGCCTTCAGCCGCAAGTGTAGCTTGTGTTACAGTCAATTTTTTTAATGATTGTTTTAAAAATCATTTTGGTATTTTCAATGTGTAGCTGTCTTCCTCACTTGTAATTCAGGCGTTCAGCCATTAATTGTTTTGAAGTATTGCTCGTGGCCTTCAGCCAATAAATAATTTGAATTCTTTCTTAATAAGGCCTTCAACTTTCAGTGTAGCTTGTGTTACAGTCAATTTTTTTTAGACGATTGTTTGTAAAAAATTATTTCCTTAAATAAAGTGTATGTGTTTACTGTGCAACCAACGGTAACTGATTAGGCCCCGTCCACACCTTTTCCTGCTTTCCCTAAGATCCACGTTTCAATGGAAACAAAGCATTTCCAGATCCAAGTTCGTATAATATAATTTCTTCGTCTACGTCTGAGGAATGTGTACTGCAATTTGTACCGTACATGTTTTTGACATCCTGTGGAAAAGCTTGTTTCGACAGACATATCGTCTTCAGATACATGAATCTTGGTCCGCTAGCGTAGTAAATCCGCTGCGTCAAAGTCATGCTACTTATTTACCCATGGTGCAGCTCTTCTAACTGATGGTCATATTATGGATCAGATCTATCAGGAGGAAGCCGATGCGTGTTCCAGTGGTGGAAGAAATTTGCATTGTTAAGTAGTGGAGACGTGGTAGAGAACAGACATTCATCATCAGACTGTGGGCCAAGGTAATCGCTTAAATCCTACCCTCTTTTTGTTGGAGTAGCGGTATGCACACTGTGCACAGAGATTGTTGTATGGGATGTGAACGTTAAGATAGACAACTCAATTAGCGATGTTCCAGAATAGTGAATGCCACCTGCTTGCTTCCATTGACTACATACTAACCCATACCAACACCAATCGAACGCTCGAGTGTACATTAATTCACAACAGTCATCCACATGACACAAATGCACACCTGACCAGTCATCATATGTCAGGGGAAGGTAAATGTGAAGCATCTCTTTCAGTACTTTGTGCAAGAAGGCAGTGCAGGAGACCAGCCATTATTCCCAAATCTCTCCGGCTATGGCAACGTATCTGACCTTTACGTAATATCATTTAAAGGAACAAGGTAGTGGAAAGCAAGGAAGCTATCAGACAGCTGTCTGTAATAGACTGCTGGCCATTAAAACGGCAGCATCAGGAAGGCGGCATGCAACAATCGTTAAATTTGCATGAAGTGTGCTGCCTGCTTGAATATGCAAAGATTAGCATTCAGCGCAACCACACAAAGCAGGGAGGAGTGACGCCATCTACATTCTGGGTATAAGAAAAGATTAAGCAGCAGGATTCTCATTCATAAATCGAATTTGAATGTTACTTGTTTGTGATTTGTGTAAGAAAGAAAAACGACAGTGGTAGGGTGGTGGACTGTAAAGCCAGCAGTTTCCCGTTCCTTGATACTGTTGCTCATGTTGATTGGGATCCCACGATTGCCGTTTAAATATGGAGTCAAAAGGGTTCGAAGGCCAGTACTCAAAGTGGTACAGGATCTCAATGGTCTCAGGCAACTAGTACTCAAGACGAGAGAAATACAGGGTGCAATGGATATAGGTACGGATTTTTTTATATATTGTATCTTAATATGTTCAGACGTTAGAGTGTTGGTTGCTTTTTCTCTGCGTCTAACAGCCTTCCCGCATACATGTAGCATAATTTACTACCCGATGTTTTCTGCACGGTCGTAACTGCACCACAAATCAGGAGAACGCGGCAAGTGCCATAACTCGATCTGTGAGACACTTGTTCGCTTATTTTGACTCCTGTTTTATGGTCGAACGCGGACGCTACTCTAACGGATTCGTCATAGTCATAGAGGCGCGGCACCTGGTTCGATTGTGTGGGGTGCGATTGTGTACACACCGCCATCAATTGGTTTGCATAGCTGGTATTTCTTATGTGTCAGGGCCGGTGGTTGTGCCCTGTCTTCTAGGTCTTCATCACGATATCTGACAAGAAGATAATGCAAAATCCTATGTTGCTCGTGCTGTCCTGACTTACTTCGACACAGAGACTCTTCGACTGTCGCCCTGGCCATCGAGCTCTTCAGATCTCTCACGCACTGACGACATTCGGTCATGAACTGAGAGACTGGCACGCCACCACTCGCCACGCACAATCATTAACGTATTCTGGCACAGAGCTGAAGCAGCATGGAATGAAGCAGCCATATCTGTCTTCTGAACTCAGATCGAGTTGGTTCCCAGCTGGGTTAGAGCTATTCTTGTTGTCAGAGGCGGTAGCTTTACGTACTAAACTTCTCACTCTTTACAGCTCCAAGTAATTCACAAATTTAATCATGTGTTCTTCCTACAATAACGAATATGCAAAGCAAATGAACTGTTGTTATTTACTATCTATCCTGGTGCAATTTTAATGGCCAGTAGTTTATAAGCAAAGAAAGTGTCAACTAGAAAGTGTTTCAAAAACAATGGCCTGACTTCAAAACTCCATATTTATTGATAAAAACATGCTACAAACATGGGGTGCATTGCGAAATACTCACAAAATCTTGAAGTCTTAGCTGTGCTATTACAAGCGTCTGTCAGCAGCAGCACCAACAACATTAGTTAAATTCGTCACAACGTATCTGCTTTTACAGAAGTTTATTCTGTTCTTCACTTCTTCTATGTAACGAGGTAATGGGTAGATGAACACACTTATCTTCACATATCGCCACAAGAAAACTTCGCGTGCCTTCATGCGTGGAGATCATGGAGGCAAAGAGTGCAGGGCAGTGTCTTGGGGTCCCGAGCGCCCTATCCAGCATTGAGGCAGAGTGTAATTGAGATAAAGACGTACCTTGTTGTGCCAGTGAGGTGTAGCGCCATACTGCTGGAAAATGAAGTCATCAGAGTCCTCCTGAAGTTGTAGAAAAGGCCAGGTCTGCAGCATCTACAGATAGCTCATTCCAATCACTTTGTTTTCCTCAAAAAGGAGGGGACCGTGCACTTTTTCATGAGAAATAGCACTAAAAAGTTCACTTTAGGTGAGTCTCTCTTACGGTCGGTCTCTCTTACGTTCATTAATGTCATGCGGGTTTTGGAGTATCCACAAGCGCACATTATGTTGGTTTACTTTACCACTAACATGAAATGCCGCTTTATCACTGAAAATTAACCGTGATAAAAATATATTGTCTGCCCTATCCTCTAGCAGACCATTTTTGAAGTCAGCTCGTTTCCTTTTATTACCAGTCCGAAGAGCTAGCACTAATTGTAATCTATGTGGTTTAGAGAGCAAACGCCGCCTTAACTCTCGGCAGTTATCTGCTTTCGCGGCGAGTAGGCATTCGTGGACTGCGCCCAAACATTTGCCGAATTATTTCCACCATGTAATGAGAAGTGCGAGGTCGATCTGGACCCATATCTTTGAACAAGCATCCTGTCTCCTCGAACTGGTGATACCAACGACGAATGTTTAGGCATGCAGGCTGATCAATGCCAAAACGCTGATGAAAAACGCGCTGGGCCGAAATTACTGACTCAATCCCTGCAAACTGCAGCACACAAAACGCCTTCTGTTGAGAGGACGCCTTCTTACTTCTGACTGACTGCGAACTGAGAAGACGCATTGAGTGACATGTAACGGCGATTTTCTGAAACTCTCTGCAACGCACATTCAAACAACACATATTTCCTTACCGGAACGTCCCATGTCTCGTAATTATTACCGTCCAAAATCAGGTCATTCCTTTTGAAACACCCTGCATTTTAAACGGGTAGCTATGAAACGGTCATTGTTTGAAACGTTAAGTGCTTCAGAGTTCACCACCGAGACGGCAGGCAAGTCCTGCATTTCTGTTGGAAGAGGCCTGCCTTTAACTTTTCTCCAACTTAATGGCCGCTTTACTCAGCCGAACTGAAGTTTTGCGTGCGCTCCAAACTGCAGCACGATTTACCGGGCCGTGCATTAGCCGGGGCTGGGCTGAAGTGATGGCAGCGTAATAGATGTTGAGAATTCCAGCGCACCCTATGTTCACCTGTCGACTACCTGGCTGGCTCGAACGCTTTAATCCGGGCTCAGGCACGAACCTCGCGCCACTGCATCGACTTGGTGGACGTGAGTTTGTCTGCTTGTTTCCTCGTAGTGAGTAGTCCGGAATCTGCCTGTTTTAGTCCCTCCTTCTCTGGCGTTACTCCTCGCTTTTGATGGAATGAGGAATCCATTTTTTTGCTAAGTAGTATCACAGTTTAATCGCAGACAACTTAAAAGGCTATCTAAATGTTAGTTCTGTTTCTAGTTTCGTAATAGAAAAGACGAAGCTAAAGGTAAATGCAGCACCTCGCTCTGGAACAATATACAACTAACCGATCGTACATAAAAACATGTAATATCAAGCAGCTGAAAAACTGGAATAAATTGTCAAACAGCTTCGTTCTTATCCAAATGAAACATCGTTGAAAAGGCACTGGTAGCAGTAATTTATTTGCTTTATGAGAAATAACTTTTTGTATATACTATCATAGGCTTCCTCACAACCACTGCGTAGGAATAAGTACACCGCAGAATACCTGTTTCCTGCCTCCTCTCAGGAGCTTAACCATCACATAAAGACGCCTACCCTTGCCGTGAAGCATGATCGAACATTTTATCTCAACAAAAGTTCTTCACAGTGGTGTGGTCTGTCATCCCTAGATGTTTGATGTAAAGAATTTGAAACAGCTTATATTTCGGAACTCGTCTCGCTCTAATTGTCCCTCTACTGCCACAGGAGAAACCTACTGATCTTTCGTATCTTCGTCTGATTCCTTTCATTGTATGTTAATCCGTTGCTTCCTGGGACATAGACAAATATCCAAATAAAAAAAAAATGTGTGTGGTACCTTATGGGACTTAACTGCTAAGGTCGTCAGTCCCTAAGCTTACACACTACTTAACCTAAATTATCCTAAGGACAAACACACACACCAATGCCCGAGGGAGGACTCGAACCTCCGCCGGGACCAACCGCACAGTCCATGACTGCAACGCCTGAGACCGCTCGGCTAATCCCGTCCGGCCGACTAATATCGAGAAAACCATTTTATCCACAGAGAGTAACCGAAGAATCTGCGCTGACCTCAGCTGGTTCTGTACAACCGAATCCAGACACCAGATGACCCCAAAGTAGCAAGACAGGTAATAAACCCGCAATATAGAAAGAACTGTCAACCAGCGGGATGCTGCTTTCAAAGAAACGCAAAGAATAAGACAGTCCTTTAATAATTGAAATAAAAGTGCGCATAATTATACTGCAGGTGCACCTCAGGAGGTTTTGGCTGTCATTATTTAAATGGAAAGATGATTAGGCTTTAACTTTTTGTGTTGGTTATGCTCCTGAGAGGAGGCAGCGAACAGTTATTCTGTGGCGTTCTTATGCCTTCCACACGGAGCACGTCCGTATCTCACCACCAGCCGCAAGCAGTTGACGTCAACAAGTGTATGGGCCTGAAGATGACGTTGTTACAACGTTGAAACTAGTTGCCAAAATAAAATCGACACCTTAAATACAGATGGAGGAATTTCTTCCCACTGTCCTCCATTTCAACTATAGATGTACGAAGATATAATCCAGTCATCCGCTCCGTGTGGAAGGGGGTAGACCCAACGAAATTAATACATCCTGAATCCCTTCTAAAATATCTTTTTTCGGCCAGACACGCTCGTTCTTAAGGTTTTCTTGTTTAAAATCACTCTATCAATTTACTGGGGTTGGCAGTATGCAGCACACCTTGGTGGTAGACCCTACTAGTTCGTCAAAAACGGCAAGGATGTCGGAGAAAATAGTCCATATCATTTCCACAGGAACCATTAAGGCACTTTCCTTACACAATTTAAGAAAACTCGGATGATCCGACGGAGTTCGAACAGCATTTCTCCTGAATACCAGTTCCGTGACCTATCACGGCGTCACCTCCCTCAGTGATACTTCAGTGAGGCAGTTGGATGGCGCCAGTGGAAGCAATGAGGGATGCCTATAAAATGTCTCGCTCATGGACGCGCTCTAATTTTCAGTTAATGGAAGTTCAAAAGTACACGGATATGAACTACGGTATTGCTAGTATAATGCTTAACAGTTGCTGAGGAACAACTGACACTGCTAAGAAACAACTGCCCACTGCTACGGAACAACCAACAGTTGCTACGGAACACATGACCAATGATATTAAAAGGAAATTTAGAGGGCGGGATGTGTTAACTGCAGCGAAACCTGTGCACGAACACACTGTATGCATTCGACAGTTCATGCAGTACGGTGTTTGGCGAATGTTGTTATGGAACCAAATAGTGCGATATTCGGTGTAGTACGGCAACATATCTGCAAGAAATCGTTTGAGCGCTCACGATCATGGATGAGCCATTGCACGGCTCGAAGGCGGTCAAAATGTCATTACTGTGGCCACTGTAATGGGTGTATCCAAAAGTGTCATTTCGCGGTTAAAAAAGCCGTTGAAGGTGGGAATGCTATGCAAAAGTATTTCAGTGTTTGTAGACGGAGCACCGCACCGCAAAAGGATCGATAAATAGCCCTGGTGGAGAAAGGGAACAGATACCTCGCTCCTAGGCAGATCGGTGCTGACCTTGCAACTTCTATCTTTACACGTGTCTGTGTCAGAACCATTTTGCGGGCTGCTTTGTATGCTCGGAAGCCTATTAAATGCATCGCACTTCAATCATGCCATCATCCAGACATATTTCGTTGGTGTAGGGAGCCTGTTGGTTGGGGTCAGCGACAGTGGTCCACTGTGATGTTCTCCGACGAGTCTCGCTTCACTGTGGAAAGTGATTCAGGCCACCAGTGAGTGTGGAGAGAGAGAGGGGAACGTCATCGACATGGCCTAGACGTTATGATGTGGGCAGGTATTACGCACAACGGCCGAACACCGCTGCATATCTTTGCGCCAAAACCGTTAAAGCGTAGCGGTATTGCCGGGAGATTATTCTGGATCATTTCCGCCTGTTTAGGGATTTGGTAGGTCCTAACTTTCTATTTATGGGCGACAAGGTCCACCCACACAGGACCCCTGAAGTGTCGGACAGACTGGAAAGTGAACCATTTAACGCGTGGTTGGCCTGCTTACTCCAGGAACCTAAGCCGTATAGAGCTTGCCTGGGATGGTCTTGATGGACGTGCAAGAACTAAAAACAGTCTTTAAGAAAGAGTGGGATAATACCCCTCCAAGAATTCCTCAACAGTTTGGTACCCAGCATGCATAAGAGGCTCAGAATGAGCATTACTTCGAGAGGAGGGCATATTCCTTGCTGAGGATCGAACATCGATCTTTAAGTTTGGATTCTGACCTGTGTCAAACATGAAGGTTCTTTTTGTGCGTTATCCTACCCGTGGTCTAGGGGTAGCGTTTTTTATTCATAATCAAAACGTCTTCGGTCCCGGGTTCGATCCCCGCCACTGCCTAAATTTTGATAAATAATCAGCATTGGCGGCCGAAGACTTCCGGCATAAGAAGTCAGCCTCATTCTGTCAACGGCCTTGTCAAAGAGGGTGGAGGAGCGGATAGAGGTTCAGGGCACTCTCTTGTCCTAGAGGTGGGAAATTGCCCCTAAAGGCGGAAGAATCATCAATGATCAACGACATGAGGATGCAGAAGGCAATGGAAACCACTGCATTGAAGACACATAACGTGTATCCACAGGACATGTGGCCTTTAATTGAAGAAGTGTCATGATGATCTCTCCATTGGCAAAAGATTTCGGAATAGTCCCCCATTCGGATCTCCGGGAGGGGACTGCCAAGGGGGAGGTTAGCATGAGAAAAAGATTGAACAATCAACGAAAGGATAACGTTCTACGAGTCGGGGCGTGGAATGTCAGAAGCTTGAACGTGGTAGTGAAACTAGAAAATCTGAAAAGGGAAATGCAAAGGCTCAATCTAGATATAGTAGGGGTCAGTGAAGTGAAGTGGAAGGAAGACAAGGATTTCTGGTCAGATGAGTATCGGGTAATATCAACAGCAGCAGAAAATGGTATAACAGGTGTAGGATTCGTTATGAATAGGAAGGTAGGGCAGAGGGTGTGTTACTGTGAACAGTTCAGTGACCGGGTTGTTCTAATCAGAATCGACAGCAGACCAACACCGACAACGATAGTTCAGGTATACATGCCGACGTCGCAAGCTGAAGATGAACAGATAGAGAAAGTATATGAGGATATTGAAAGGGTAATGCAGTATGTAAAGGGGGACGAAAATCTAATAGTCGTGGGCGACTGGAATGCAGTTGTAGGGGAAGGAGTAGAAGAAAAGGTTACAGGAGAATATGGGTTTGGGACAAGGAATGAAAGAGGAGAAAGACTAATCGAGTTCTGTAACAAGTTTCAGCTAGTAATAGCGAATACCCTGTTCAAGAATCACAAGAGGAGGAGGTATACTTGGAAAAGGCCGGGAGATACTGGAAGATTTCAATTAGATTACATCATGGTCAGACAGAGGTTCCGAAATCAGATACTGGATTGTAAGGCGTACCCAGGAGCAGGCATAGACTCAGATCACAATATAGTAGTGATGAAGAGTAGGCTGAAGTTCAAGACATTAGTCAGGAAGAATCAATACGCAAAGAAGTGGGATACGGAAGTACAAAGGAATGACTAGATACGTTTGAAGTTCTCTAACGCTATAGATACAGCAATAAGGAAGAGGAATGGACATCTATAAAAAGGGCCATCACAGAAGTTGGGAAGGAAAACATAGGTACAAAGAAGGTAGCTGCGAAGAAACCATGGGTAACAGAAGAAATACTTCAGTTGATTGATGAAAGGAGGAAGTACAAACATGTTTCGGGAAAATCAGGAATACAGAAATACAAGTCGCTGAGAAATGAAATAAATAGGAAGTGCAGGGAAGCTAAGGCGAAATAGCTGCAGGAAAAATGTGAAGACATCGAAAAAGATATGATTGTCGGAAGGACAGACTCAGCATACAGGAAAGTCAAAACAACCTTTGGTGACATTAAAAGCAACGGTGGTAATATTAAGAGTGCAACGGGAATTCCACTGTTAAATGCAGAGGAGAGAGCAGATAGGTGGAACGAATACATTGAAAGCCTCTATGAGGGTGAAGATTTGTCTGATGTGATAGAAGAAGAAACAGGAGTCGCTTTATAAGAGATAGGTGATCCAGTATTAGAATCGGAATTTAAAAGAGCTTTGGAGGACTTACGGTCAAATAAGGCAGAAGGGATAGTTAACATTCCATCAGAATTTCTAAAATCATTGGGGGAAGTG
The DNA here is from genome assembly GCF_023864345.2 of Schistocerca serialis cubense. Taxonomy (NCBI): domain Eukaryota; kingdom Metazoa; phylum Arthropoda; class Insecta; order Orthoptera; family Acrididae; genus Schistocerca; species Schistocerca serialis. The sequence continues at coordinate 371,723,169 of NC_064643.1, read as the reverse complement.
GCAACAAAACGACTATTCACGTTGGTGTATAGAATATATGAGTCTGGCGATATACCATCTGACTTTCGGAAAAGCATCATCCACACAATTCCGAAGACGGCAAGAGCTGACAAGTGCGAGAATTATCGCACAATCAGCTTAACAGCTCATGCATCGAAGCTGCTTACAAGAATAATATACAGAAGAATGGAAAAGAAAATTGAGAATGCGGTAGGTGAGGATCAGTTTGGATTTAGGAAAAGTAAAGGGACGAGAGAGGCAATTCTGACGTTACGGCTAATAATGGAAGCAAGGCTAAAGAAAAATCAAGACACTTTCATAGGATTTGTCGACCTGGAAAAAGCGTTCGACAGTATAAAATGGTGCAAGCTGTTCGAGATTCTGAAAAAGTAGGGGTAAGCTATAGGGATATGTACAACAACCAAGAGGGAATAATAGGAGTGGACGATCAAGAACGAAGTGCTCGTATTAAGAAGGGTGTAAGACAAGGCTGTAGCCTTTCGCCCCTACTCTTCAATCTGTACATCGAGGAAGCAATGATGCAAATAAAAAAAAGGTTCAGGAGTGGAATTAAAATACATGGTGAAAGGATATCAATGATACGATTCGCTGATGACATTGCTATCCTGAGTGAAAGTGAAGAAGAATTAAATGATCTGCTGAACGGAATGAACAGTCTAATGAGTACACAGTATGGTTTGAGAGTAAATCGGAGAAAGACGAAGGTAATGAGAAGTAGTAGAAATGAGAACAGCGAGAAACTTAACATCAGGATTGATGGTCACGAAGTTAATGAAGTTAAGGAATTCTGCTACCTAGGCAGTAAAATAACCAATGACGGACGGAGCAAGGAGGACATCAAAAGCAGACTCGCTATGGCAAAAAAGGCATTTCTGGCCAAGAGAAGTCTACTAATATCAAATACCGGCCTTAATTTGAGGAAGAAATTTCTGAGGATGTACGTCTGGAGTACAGCATTGTATGGTGGTGAAACATGGACTGTAGGAAAACCGGAACAGAAGAGAATCGAAGCATTTGAGATGTGGTGCTATAGACGAAGGTTGAAAATTAGGTGGACTGATAGGGTAAGGAATGAGGAGGTTCTACGCAGAATCGGAGAGGAAAGGAATATGTGGAAAACACTGATAAGGAGAAGGGACAGGATGATAGGACATCTGCTAAGACATGAGGGAATGATTTCCATGGTACTAGAGGGAGCTGTAGAGGGCAAAAACTGTAGAGGAAGACAGAGATTGGAATACGTCAAGCAAATAATTGAGGACGTAGGTTGCAAGTGCTACTCTGAGATGAAGAGGTTAGCACAGGAAAGGAATTCGTGGTGGGCCGCATCAAACCAGTCAGTAGACTGATGACCAAAACAAAAAAAAATCCTGCTTTCCCATGTGGTGAAGCCTGTCCCGTTTTTTGTTATAAATGTACCATTCCACCTATTTTACATGTCTATTATGTTTCATGTCATCCATCATTGCCTGTGATTATTCCTGGCCAACAATTTCTCTTTTCCTAAGCAATTGTCAAGCAGTCTATTAACAGTACAGTAGATAGTTGTACAGTAGGTTGTTTACTTTCCTTTACAAAACGAACTAAGTGTAATAAATTACACATACGAGGGCTGTTTTCTCGATATGGCCGGAAATTTAAACAAGTGTCAGTATCGGAAAGTTGCTATATACACGTACCGTCTATTTTTCAATCTAAGTACCATAGCGAGTAACAAATGTCTCGCAATGGTATACCAGCTTCTCTGCCCCTTTGCAAGGAAATCTGTCACTTGTATACCAAGCGTGTGTTTCTCTTTTGAAGTCGAACTATGTCAGGCCAACTTCTTCTTCATGTCTGGGAGAAATTTGGTGCCAAATCATCTCTCATCTGAGTCGCTCAAGCTGCTGAACTGACGCGCCAACACGCGATCGGGCAGAGTCACGCGGCAGAACGATAGCGGTGAAAGAATGCCTCTGTGTTCTGCAGGATCTGCAAAGCCATTCGGAGGTGAATAAGTGGTTGGACTGATGACTTCTCGCTTCAAATAGAACTATACGGTCCCTTGAAAATGTGGCCTGAAAGATGGCAGCGGATTTATTTTCTGTTTTCCATACTGGATAGGAAAGGGTAAATGTCTAAGGAGACAAAATAGTAAGAACATATATGCAGCAACTGAACATAAACCAGTTTCCTCCCTCGTTGCACTGTGCCATGTACACACAGCAGCCGCAGGTCAAAAAGTGACCCGAAATAACGATAGGCAATCTACTTTATTGTTGCAGTTACGTTCCCTTTATTAATCACTGTACATTCTTTCGGTTTCACTTCCTTGTTACAATAACGTTCACCCCTTTGTCTCGCCAACAGGTAATGTCAAGAGTGTGCCAGGGAAGCGTGGTCGGGCCGCTCCGGTTTTCTGTGTTAGATACCTGAGGAACCTATCGGATAGCGTGGCGGCAACCTGATACTGCTTGCTCATGAAGCTGTTGTATACGTAAAACTGTCCTTGTGGAGTGACCGTAGAATTTCTGTATCGTGCGATGATTTACAGCTGTCTTCAGATGTGGGCAACTATTAGATAATGTGGATGGGCAGGAGAGACATTTTTGTAATGTTCTAATACAGTGTTAATGGTATGTTGCCTGACTTAGTCCAGTCGATATTTGTTGATTTGGACTCTCAGCTAGATCAGATTCAAGGAAAACGTCGAAGCAGGTGTGGTGTCTGTTGGTCCCATCAGTACGAAGGTGTTACGAAAACAGTTCGTCAGCTTTGATGGGAATGCTTGGAGGTAAGAAGCCGATCTTTTCGCGAAACGAAGATCAAAATAAACCAGCAATCGGGACAGATTGTGATCGAGTCTGCTGGCTCCAAATTTATAATCGCGCAATTAGATCAGGGCAGGTACAGAGTATACAGACAGACGTTTGTTCCCTCGCGAGTGGAACAGGAATGGCACAAATTTTAGGTTGTTTTTTCTGGTTTTAGGTGACTATTCCGCAGTCTACACCTACGAATTGAACAGTGTTAGGAATAACGTAGAAAATAAAAAAAGTAAGTCATAACAGTAATTAAATACTGTTTCATAATAATTTTAAAAAATGAGAGCTATTTACGATCTTGGCACACACATAATAATAAACAGGAAAGGCCCTACGTAATCTACATTACTTGTAGAAAGTATCCTCCACGACGCATTTTACAGTTGCTTTCGGAATATGCAAGTGACTAATAACTTCGTTTCCTATGTTTTCAACTCGACTAATATTACCTAACGTAAGTCATTATTGTTGTCGGAGTGCGTGTCTCGGCAAAATTCTAATGTGAAACATATTCAGGAAGAGCATGGCCTTAAATATGAGAAGTTGTCTTCAGAAATCCAGCTGCGAGCGGCTGCCGGCGATGGCTAGGGAGAGCAAGGAGCTGGCAGGCGGCGTCTCGCGTTGCCATGGCGACGGCATTCCCCGGTCGCCCTCCCGCTGCAGATTATTACGGCAGAGGTCGCGGGGAAAGCAGTAATCTCCCTCGCTGACGGTGAAAAGCGCTCTTTCCGCTCTCTCACTCCATGGTTAATATCTCGAAACTGTTTCACTTCACCAATTTAGGGGGCAGTGAATTCAAAGTGCCTCCAGCGGAAACTCTTTCATACCAGAACACTGTCGGCGTGTTTCTTTCTGCGTTTTATCCCATCTTCGGTGATATGTTGTTGGACAGAAACGGGCGGTTGGTGCATTATACTGTCAATGTTCAATGCTGCTGAATATCACTCCAGTAATTTCGCTGCTCTCCCTAATATCGGTTTAGTACGACGCTTATACCACCTTTAGGGAAACGCTGTACATATTATTTGGTTGATGCGTAAGTTCGTAGCGTTTTTCCATAAGTTTAATGAACACAACAGTTGCGTATAATAATATACTCTCCTTCGTTATTTAAATCGTCGGCCAATGCTGGAGTAACTTTTCGATTCCGCGACCGTAGAAATCACGTGGTTTTGAGGCGAAGAACTCGTCGAGACATGATGGGAGTGTATTTTCATCCGGAAAGGAAGCTCTTTGAGAGTTGTTCGATAGAGAGCGGAAAAGTTGAAAATCGGAGGGTGCAAGATCAGGTGAATAAGATGGGTGCGGATTGACTTCCCAACTCAACTCCTGAAGGATGTTTTGTGTCAGTCTAGCTGAAAGTGGACGGGCGTTATCGTGGAGCTACATCACCTCACGCAGTCTTGCTGGTCGTTGCTCTTGGACTGCGTCTGCAAGACAACTCACTTGTTGACAATAAGTTCAAAAATGGCTCTGAGCACTATGGGACTTAACATCTGTGGTCATTAGTCCCCTAGAACTTAGAACTACTTATACCTAACTAACCTAAGGACATCACACACATCCATGCCCGAGGCAGGATTCGAACCTACGACCGTAGCAGTCGCGCGGTTCCGGACTGAGCGCCTAGAACCGCTCGACCACCACGGCCGGCTTGACAATAAGTGTCAGCAGTGATCGTTACAGTCGGGGAAGCAATTCGTAGTACACCACGCCGTCGATGTTCCACCAGATGGATAATATTATCCTCTACGGATGAGAACAGGTGTCTGTGGGGAGGAGTTACTGCTGTTTTTGGGCTCAGTCATTCCTTTCTTTCCATTATGTTAGCATAAAGACACCGTTTCTCGTCACCAATAATGTTACAAGATAGGAATGGTCGGTGTTATTCACAAGCCAATACACATGCAAGCAGAGATAAACATACTGCCACCCGCTAATGTTTGTGATTTTGGCGTACAGCATGGGGTACGCGCAACCCGATTTTTGAACCCTCTACATTGTGTGCGAACGTCGCACATTGGTTGAATTACATCAGTTCATCACATTTACCACTTCTAGAATACAGTGACGCGGATAATTGTGTATTAATGCGTTTAAAAGAAATTCATCAAACCCCGAAGTTCTTTCTAAACGTGGAGACGCACTAACTTCAAAACGATCAACTTAAAACGAGAAAATCATTTTCTTGCCGTGCTCGGTCCAATGCCATTACTCCCACACACAGTGCAAAGGTCTCTGGCTGCCTTCGATGCTGTCACTTCTCTGCTGAACTCAAATAGAAGAATATGTCGAAAACATTCCCATGTCTCTACTTGGCACTGGACTCGCATTCGGGAGGACGACGGTTCAATCCCGCGTCCGGCCATCCAGATTTAGTTTCTCCGTCATTTTCCTAAGTCGCTCCAGGCAAATGCCGGGATGGTTCCTTCGAAAGGGCACGGCCGACTTCCTTTTACCGTCCTCCCCTAATCCGATGAGACCGATGACCTCGCTGTTTGGTCTCCTCCCCCAAAACAACCCAACCTAACCTCTCTACTTGGCACTCCATTTTCTAGCGCCCGCAGCTCCACTCACTATCTACAAATATCAAAAGTCAAAATCTAAACTCAAATAGCAACAGTGAACTACAAATACAGAATAACAATCGCTAAATAAACCCACAGCAACCGGAATACCAAAGTGAAAAACCAAAACGCTATCAACATATGCACCAACCTAATATAAACAATATGTGATCAAAAGTATCCGGGCACACACAAAAACATACGCTTTTCATATCAGGCGCATTGTGCTGCCACCTACTGCCAAGTACTCCTCATCAGCGACCTCACTAGTCATTAGACACGTAAAGTGCCCTCCGCCACACACCGTTGGGTGGCTTGCGGAGTATAAATGTAGATGTAGATGAGAAGGCAGAATGTGGCGCTCAGCGGAAATCACGGACTTCGAACGTGATCAGGTGACTGGGTGTCACCTGTGTCATACGTCTGTACGAGATTTCTATACTACTAAACGTCCCTAGGTCCACTGTTTCCGATGTGATAGTGAAGTAGTAAAGTGAAGGGGCACGTACAGGACAAAAGCGTACACGCCGACCTCGTCTGTTGACTGACAGAGACCGTCGACAGTTGAAGAGGGTCGTAATGTGTAATAGGCAGACATCTATCCAGACCGTCACACAGGAATTCGAAACTGCATCAGGATCCATTGCAGGTTCCTTGACAATTAGACGGCAGGTGAGAAAACTTGGATTTCATGGTCGAGCGGCTGCTCATAAGCCAAACATCACGCCGGTAAATGCAAAACAACGCCTCGCTTGGTGTAAGGAGCGTAAACATTGGACGATTGAACAGTGGAAAAACGTTGTGTGGAGTGACGAATCGCGGGACACAATGTGGCGATCCGATGGCACGGTGTGGGTACGGCGAATGCTTGGTGAACGTCATCTGCCAGCGTGTGTAGTGCCAATAGTAAAATTTGGAGGCGGTGGTGTTACGGTGTGGTCGTGTTTTTCATGGAGGGGGCTTGCACCCCTTCTTGTTTTGCGTGGCACTATCACAGCAAAGGCCTACATTGATGTTTTAAGCACCTTATTGCTTCCCACTCTTAAAGAGAAATTCGGGGATGGCGATTGCATCTTTCAATAGGATCGAGCACCTGTTCATAATGCATGGCCTGTGGCGGAATGATTACACGACAGTAATATCCTTGTAATGGACTGTCCTGTACAGAGTCCTGACCTGAATCCTACAGAACACCTTTGGGATGTTTTGGAACGCCCACTTCATGTCAGACCTCACCGACCGACATCGATACCTCTCCTCAGCGCAGCAGTCCGTGAAGAATGGGCTGCCATTCCCCAAGAAACTTCCAGAACCTGATTGAACGTATACATGCCTGAGTGGAAGCTGTCATCAAGGCTAAGGGCGGGCCAACACCATTTTGAATTACAGTATTACCGAAGGAGGGCGCCACGAACCTGTAAGTCATGTTCAGCCAGGTGTCCGGATACTTTTGATCACATAGTGTACACACATAATCCTTTCTTCTTGTAAGACGCGTGGTTGAGTTGCGTTTCACCTGGAAACTGCATTAGAAACATTGGCGCTTACGGCACAGAGCGACTTAAACCACCTTGCACGGACAATAACATCGACCGTCTGTGCAATCGCTAAAGAAAAAATGTATGTGATATATTCCTGGTATTTTGAGACGCGGGAATTCAAGGATTATTTCAGCTGACCGATTCAAAAAAATGGTTCAAATGGCTCTGAGCACTATGGGACTTAACTTCTGTGGTCATCATTCCGTTAGAACTTAGAACTACTTAAACCTAACTAACCTAAGGACATCACACACATCCATGCCCGAGGCAGGATTCGAACCTGCGACCGTAGCAGTTGCGCGGTTCCGGACTGCGCGCCTAGAACCGCGAGACCACCGCGGCCGGCCTGACCGATTCCAGATTGCACCTTCTCTGTACAAGTTTACTCTTACGGTAATCAGTATAGTTTCGCATCAGTAATGGCTCTGTACTTTTCTTCAAATTTTACTATTTCGATCGGCTGTTGAGGTTTGTTTGTGTTGATGACAATATTTCATATCGGGAATAATTGGAGAAAAAAAAGAAAATTTGCTGTCTCGAGTTTTCCCGGCATGACTGATCAGTACAGAGCTTCAGGATGTACAGCAAATTGTTTTTTTTGCATGTTTGCACAACATTTCGACGACCGACCAAAATTTCTTCAGGTGTTGCGAGTTGGCTGTTTCATGTACTCGCTGCCTGGACTGCAACCAAACTCTGAATATTTGCTGGTCTGGCGCGAGACTAAAAAAAGTGTAGTTCATAGTCTTGTTGGTAACCGGGCAGTGGATATTACAACAGAGCATCTCGCAACACTTGAAGAAGACAGCTAAGTCGGTCGTCAATACTTTATGTGAGTTGTTAAATAGTATCTCTGTTACGTGAGGATGCGTATTCAGACACGAAATCGGTCGTGATTTTCAATAAAAGTATTTTACAACCAGTGCGGGTCGTTTCATTCAAAATGTCGTCAATATACTGCCCAAAATAGGAAACAAATCCCAGTTGTACTTTCGGAAGTACACCAGAGGTACGCCATTATAAAACGATTGTCAGCTGTTCAGATTCCTGTACTTCACATGTTTAAATTGTTCAAGCACTGCCGAATGCAAGCAGGAAGAAGGGATTAGCTCGGTCAGCTACATAGCTTTCGCAGCTGTTTTTGTTCAAGTAACATTAAGCTATTACCGGACTTCATAGTATTTTCAGTTGTCGCCAATTTCCGTATAACATTTAAAGAGAAAGGTTGAAGATTTGTGTGATGATTGTTCTGTTTTGTACGCTGTTCAATGTGAAAGGGTATAATTTTTGTGACGAATTTCACTCGATATTAATTTTATACAGTATTAACTTCTCGTTTCCGGCAAATTTGCACCAACGTTATTGATCAACTTGTCTGATCGTGTATGCTTCTTTAGCGGTAAGCAGTAAGATGGGGAAAAAAAATTACTTCAATTGTCTCGGAGACTGTTTGTGAAAACTATAATTTCGCTGCAGATATACCAGTTTATCTTTTGTAGATGTGACATTAGCTGCCTTTTTATGAAATTTTACAATGTTGAATCAGGAAATAAGAAAAACTTCTTTTGTTGCATATGAATTCCAGACCACAAATGGAGAGCAGCTGCACGCCAGTCATTTGTTTAACAGCATTGGAGAGAAAGCGGAATTTACTTCTGTCCTTTGAATGTGGTTTTATGGAAACCTTGTACATTGCAACATATTTCAGTATCATGGTGAGTGCATCTAAAAACCTGTAACAATCCTTTGACCCATTCTCCATCTCGCCTGTTTTGTAATTATTTTTCTCGTAAATTAAATGTGTTTCGAGGGACAGTATTGACATGATTGAGTTTGCAGTTTTATTTCTGTGTAAAGCTCTATCTTTTGACACGCAGTGATCCACGCTTCCACTGTGTCATATACACTATGCTCCTTCATTAATACCAACAGTTATGCAGTCCATTTCGTGAAGTTTATCAGCTGCTTGTGGAGCTTTTTATACCGCTTACCTTATAGTGCTTCTTAGCAGAAAAGTTTTTCTCCTCCAGCAGCGCTACCGTTCCAAACCGATTTATGCGTGAAGAACTTTTATGTCTGAGTACGCCTTCACACCGAGAGAGCAAAAAGTGACCTGAAATCTATAGTCAGAATCACATTAACGCAACTGTACTTCAATTGAAGAGGGATTTTTCTTGCCATCTTGTAACTACATGCGCTGTTGCAGTAATACGGCTCCAATACCAGTTCGACAGAGATATTTGAAATTTTAGAAAACATTCTGTAATTGGAACAAAGCAGTTTTCAGATGTTTATTCGTTAGCGACCGGTGTAGGCCCTTTCCTCAGACCATCTTCAGGATTTTCCTCGCTGCAGTACAGTAATAATACATATTCAGTATAGAGGAATGAAAATTTGACTAAATAACGTTTGAAATATAAGTTACAACAATGCAAGAGTACGGTGTTCTAGAGACATAGCTCAGAACTGAATCACAATCCAATATTAACTTGCTTTCTTGTCTGTTGTGTGGCAGAGGGTACTTTGTTTTCCAATGTCATTTTCCTTATGGGCTAGAGACTTGAAACTTTCACTGTAGCTCAGAACTCGGTGCCAGTGCAATATTAACTGGCTTTCTTGTCTGGTATTAGAGGGTACATTGTGTAGAACTGCCATTTCCCCATTTCCCTGTTCCAGTTGTGAATGGATCACGTAATGAACGATTGCTGGTAGATCTCCGTGTGAGCTCGAATCTGTCTAACTTTTATCTTCAAGATCTTTTCGCGAGTTATAAGTAGGAGGAAACAATATATTAGTTGAGTCAGGTGAAGAGAAACTGAAGCAACCCTGAAATTTAACACTTGTCTCTGTTGTGAACTCATGAGAATGTTTGAAATCGATTGAAAAATTTCGCAGACATTAGACTCAAAAGCAGACAATAATTATTTAGATAGAAATGAATTTTTAATTCATTTTAATTTACATTTTAAATGTGACTAAGACTTTTCAAGTAATTTCTCCCAGTCCCTTGCAGGTCTAAGCCCCAGCCAGCTAATCCTGAAAATCTGAGATAGTGGGTTTTTAACAGCTATGAAAATACTTACAAGTCTTAAAATCAAAAACATGGGCCTCATGCAATACATAATTGATGCACGAACGGTTCACCTCCTTATGTTGTCTATTGCACGCACACTATGTTTTTCGTTTTAAATCTTACAAGTACTGGGTGATCAAAAAGTCAGTATAAATTTGAAAACTGAATAAATCACGGAATAATGTAGATAGAGAGGTACAAATTGACACTCATGCTTGGACTGACACGGGGTTTTATTAGAACCAAAAAAAAAAAAGTTCAAAAAATGTCCGACAGATGGTGCTTCATCTGATCAGAATGGCAATAATTAGCATACCAAAGTAAGACAAAGCAAAGATGATATTCTTTACAGGAAATGCTCAATATATCCACCATCATTTCTCAACAATAGCTGTAGTCGAGGAATAGTGTTGTGAACAGCACTGTAAAGCATGTCCGGAGTTATGGTGAGGCATTGGCGTCGGGTTTTGTCTTTCAGCATCCCTAGAGGTGTCGGTCGATCATGATACACTTGCGACTTCAGGTAACCCCAAAGCCAATAATCGCACGGACTGAGATCTGGGGACCTGGGAGGCCAAGCATGACGAAAGTGGCGGCTGAGCACACAATCATCACCAAACGATGCGCGCAAGAGATCTTTCACGCGTCTAGCAATATGGGGTGGCGTGCCATCCTGCATAAACATCGTACGCTCCAGCAGGTGTTTATCAGCCAGGCTGGGGATGATGCGATTCTGTAACATATCGGCGTACCTCTCACCCGTCACGGTAGCAGTTAGGTTTTGCTGTCCAGCGCCATCTGTAGGACATTTTGTGAAATTTGTTTTTTTTTTTGGTTCTAATAAAACCCTATGTCATTCCAAGCATGTGTGTCAATTTGTACCTCTCTGTCTACATTATTCCGTGGTTTATTAAGTTTACAAAGTTATACTGACTTTTTGATCACCCGGTATATCCTTAGCTATTAAAAACCGACGATCACAAATTTTCAGGACTAGTGCTATGGACTTAGAAATCACTATGGGCTAGGAGAAATTACTACATGCTCTTCAAACCAACTTAAGACGTGATATACTAAAAAAATCATTTTTATTTAAATAATTATTGTGTACCGGAAATAAGTTCGTATAAGGATGACATTTTAATCAACATATCATACAGCCATGGAAACACTAGAATAGGCCTATCTGTTTCGTAGTGCTCGGTCAAATCGTTCATGACGTAATACTTTTCAGTTTCCGTCTGTGTATAAAACGGAGGGCCTCTATAAAAAAAGAATCGTGAAACTAAATCATTTCTTTCACTGTCACAGTTTACCATCGTATCAATCCAAATTCATTCAATTCATGCGCTAACAATGCTTTTTAGTCAACAGTTGTTGACCGCAAATGGAGGCACGGAGAAGTGAGCATTAAATACACTCCTGGAAATTGAAATAAGAACACCGTGAATTCATTGTCCCAGGAAGGGGAAACTTTATTGACACATTCCTGGGGTCAGATACATCACATGATCACACTGACAGAACCACAGGCACATAGACACAGGCAACAGAGCATGCACAATGTCGGCACTAGTACAGTGTATATCCACCTTTCGCAGCAATGCAGGCTGCTATTCTCCCATGGAGACGATCGTAGAGATGCTGGATGTAGTCCTGTGGAACGGCTTGCCATGCCATTTCCACCTGGCGCCTCAGTTGGACCAGCGTTCGTGCTGGACGTGCAGACCGCGTGAGACGACGCTTCATCCAGTCCCAAACATGCTCAATGGGGGACAGATCCGGAGATCTTGCTGGCCAGGGTAGTTGACATACACCTTCTAGAGCACGTTGGGTGGCACGGGATACATGCGGACGTGCATTGTCCTGTTGGAACAGCAAGTTCCCTTGCCGGTCTAGGAATGGTAGAACGATGGGTTCGATGACGGTTTGGATGTACCGTGCACTATTCAGTGTCCCCTCGACGATCACCAATGGTGTACGGCCAGTGTAGGAGATCGCTCCCCACACCATGATGCCGGGTGTTGGCCCTGTGTGCCTCGGTCGTATGCAGTCCTGATTGTGGCGCTCACCTGCACGGCGCCAAACACGCATACGACCATCATTGGCACCAAGGCAGAAGCGACTCTCATCGCTGAAGACGACACGTCTCCATTCGTCCCTCCATTCACGCCTGTCGCGACACCACTGGAGGCGGGCTGCACGATGTTGGGGCGTGAGCGGAAGACGGCCTAACGGTGTGCGGGACCGTAGCCCAGCTTCATGGAGACGGTTGCGAATGGTCCTCGCCGATACCCCAGGAGCAACAGTGTCCCTAATTTTCTGGGAAGTGGCGGTGCGGTCCCCTACGGCACTGCGTAGGATCCTAAGGTCTTGGCGTGCATCCGTGCGTCGCTGCGGTCCGGTCCCAGGTCGACGGGCTCGTGCACCTTCCGCCGACCACTGGCGACAACATCGATGTACTGTGGAGACCTCACGCCCCACGTGTTGAGCAATTCGGCGGTACGTCCACCCGGCCTCCCGCATGCCCACTATACGCCCTCGCTCAAAGTCCGTCAACTGCACATACGGTTCACGTCCATGCTGTCGCGGCATGCTGCCAGTGTTAAAGACTGCGATGGAGCTCCGTATGCCACGGCAAACTGGCTGACACTGACGGCGGCGGTGCACAAATGCTGTGCAGCTAGCGCCATTCGACGGCCAACACCGCGGTTCCTGGTGTGTCCGCTGTGCCGTGCGTGTGATCATTGCTTGTACAGCCCTCTCGCAGTGTCCGGAGCAAGTATGGTGGGTCTGACACACCGGTGTCAATGTGTTCTTTTTTCCATTTCCAGGAGTGTATGTTATTTCCTGGTTCAATCAACCAGAGAATGAGTAGTGATCAGTGCTGCATGTACGAGCTTCCACTGCGAACATACAGTGGCTTGTTTTGCTTTGCTACTTTCCGCATTACCTTTTAGCCTGGTTGTCGCTTTCAGCTCAGAGACTTCCGCAGACGCCAGTGAGTCTGCCTTATATGAAAGTATACGAGCAGAGTTTAGGTAGCTGTTTCTTGCAAGCCGTAACGCATTCGACGGGCTTTCGTAGATTCTCTCCTTTGTATGCCGTTACACATTAGCGACGCACGTGCCGCCAGAATAGCCAACACACGGCGAGCAGCGCTATAGTTCCTAATCCTCCGCAGGGAGGCAGTTCCATCGACAGCACCCCTCCCAGAGCCGACACCCTATCGCTCTCGCTGGTCCAGTCGTGCTGTTCCTTTTTGCACTGGATTGCCGATGCGTAACTCACCCTTTGACAGCTTTAATGTTCTGAGGTCAGCTGTATTCCTGCCAATTGAAGCTGGAATTGCAGCGCGCTCGTAAAATTGGCAGACGCTAAATTTCCAGAGTGGTGGACGAGAGTTTTAATGCCGAATTACTGACAGTTCTTGCGAATCTTTTCGTCGCGCTGTCTCGACTGCCCGACCAAACACACATTCGAGTAGGAAAACGTTCCACGAACAAGTTCTTACTTTCGATGTTATCCAAACGTTAATTTCATCCCAAGCAGTTAATACTAGCATAAATTCTGTGCGAGAGTCAATAAACGGACACTACTGGTTATTGCACTTTGACGAAACGAGTTTACTCAGCTCTGTTATCTTGCTCGCTAATTCCTCTGCAGCTTCTATGGAGAACGAAACGAAGGTCGGGTAGTAACGGACGGGGAGCTTTTTTCGAAATCACCTTTCCTGAATGTTGTTCTGGAACATTCTTCACACTAAACAACGTTATTTATTAGAATTATGTAACTCGACGTTATAAGAATGTGCCTTTTCTGTCTTTTCAGTATTCTTTTCATCCTCTGGCTTTCGGAGGCTTGTATCGGACATGAAACTGTAATATTGCAAAACAGTTTTGATCGGGTCGTATACAGTTATAAACTTGAACTTGTCCAAGCAGCTTTCCTAATTTCTCAAAGAATCAATAACTTGTTTCTTGCTGCTGGCTGTAAACTCGAGGATTCAGTTGTTTGCATGTCTTGTTATACAGGGCGACAATTATCGAAATATATGAAATAAAATCGTTATAACTTCTGAACGATTTGTGTTAGGACGTTCAAACTGCACGGTTGGCCGCGGAGCATGATGAGAATTCGTATGGTTTGGTTTAGCGACGAAGCCCACTTTCATCTGGATGGGTTCGTCAACAAGCAAAACTGGCACATTTGGGAGACTGAGAATCCGCATTTCGCGATCGAGAAGTCTCTTCACCCGCAACGGGTGATTGTGTGGTGTGCGATGTTCAGTCACGGAAAATCGGTGCGATATTCCTTGACACGGTGACTACCGAACGGTACGTGAAGGTTTTGGAAAATGATTTCGTCCCCATTATCCAAAGTCGCCCTGATTTCGACTAGATGTTGTTCGTGCAAGATGGAACTCGACCAAATCGAAGCAGGAGAGAGTTTAATGTCCTGGAGGAGCACTTTGGGGACCGCATTCTGGCTCTTGGGTACCCAGAGGCCACTGGCATGGGCCTCGATTGGTCGCCATATTTTCCGGATCTGAACTCCTTTTTGTGGGGCTATTTTAAAGACAACGTGTACAGCAATAACACCCAAAACATTGCTGTGCTGAAAACAGCCATTCAGGTCATCGACAGCTTTGATGTTCCGACACTTAAGCGGGTCATGCAGAATTTCGCTACTCGTCTGCGCCACATCATCGTCAATGATGGCAGGCATATCGGACGCGTCATAACCTAGACCAGAACATCTGTAGTGACGTTTACATGTTGAATGAATTGCGTGCACGCCGTAATTTGTAACGAATTTACGTTCTTTTTCGTATAGTTCAATAATTGTCACCCTGTAAAATCATAGTAGAAGTCTTAACCTGCTTTCATATTTTTCTTGATAAACCAGTGCTCTGTTTATTTTGAAACTAGATTTAACAACTCATCTTTAGTCAAAGGCATCAGCTGGCTATCTAAATTTTCAGCATGATTGTACTGTACTGTTCCCTATTCATCACTGAATGTTATAGGAAAAAAAAATTAATATTTCCAGGTTACGTAGCCACTTCGTTTTCCCGCAAAGACGTAAGAAAATGTTCAAATGTGTGTGAAATCTTATGGGACTTAACTGCTAAGGTCATCAGTCCCTAATCTTACACACTACCTAACCTGAACTATCCTACGGACAAACACACGCACCCATGCCCGAGGGAGAATTCGAACCTCCGCCGAAGACTTGAGACAATCATCTAGTATACTTCTTAAAACTGAATTTCACCCACTCTCTCCCTTAATCGTCATTCAAGACACCTGACTTTTTCTACGGCTCCCTTTATTTTAGTCGCTTTTATGTTCTGACTTCTCCATGTTTGCCTCTTAAAGAAACAAAAATTAAAGTTTTTATGCTATTTATTTTGTTTGTTTCACTCCGAATTGCTTAGACCTTGGTAGTTTAACATCTCCATTGTTATTACTGGTAGTTTAACATATCCATTGTTATTACTGCACCTGGGCTGGACATTGGCAGACCCTACAGTATAGATGATCGGTTTGTGGGGCGCTTAACTGCGCGGGAGTCAGCCCCCATATAAATTCCCATTCTTGACACAGTCCAGTCTCGTCACTTTCACGAATGATGATGATATGAGGACAACACAAACACCCAGTCCCCAAGCGAAGAAAATCCCAACCCGGCCGGGCATCGAACCCGGGACCCCGTGATCCAGAGGCAGCAACGTTAGCCAGTAGACCACGAGCTGTGGACCCTTACTATATACAGATAATACCAGTTGTGTCGAAGGTAATAATACTTTCTTACAAGCAGAACAAAGTACTCTAAATTTCAAGTACTGAATATCTCGTTATCAAGAGATACACTGTGTGTTCAAAAGTATCCAGACACCCCCCAAAACATACGTTTTTCATATTAGGTGCATTTTGCTGCCACCTGCTGCCAGGCACTCCACATCAGCGACCTCATTAGTCATTAAACATCGTGAGAGAGCATAATGGGGTGCTCCGCGGAACTCATAGACTTCGATCGTGGTCAGGTGATTAGGTGTCACTCATAAACATCCCTAGGTCCACTGTTTCCAATGTGACAGTGAAGCGTAAACGTGAAGGGGCACGTACAGCACAAAAGCGTACAGGTCGACCTCGTCTGTTGACTAACAGAGACTGCCGACAGTTGAAGAGGGTCATAATGTGTAATAGGGAGACATCTATCCAGACCATCACCCATGAATTCCAAACTGCATCAGTATCCACTGCAAGTACTGTGACAGTTAGATGGGAGGTGAGAAAACTTGGGATTTCATGGCCGAGCGGCTGCTCATAAGCCACACGTCACGCCGGTAAAAACAAAAAGACGCCTCGCTTGGTGTAAGGAGCTTAAACATTGGCGAATGAATAATGGGAAAACGTTTTGTGGAGTGACGGATAACGGTACACAATGTGGCGACCCGATGGTAGGGTGTGGGTATGGCGAATGCCCGGTGAACGTCATCTGCCAGCGTGTGTAGTGACAACAGTAAAATTCGGAGGCTGTGGTGTTATGGAGTGGTCGTGTTTGTCAAGGAGGAGGCTTACACCCCTTGTTGTTTTGCACTATCACAGCACAGGCCTATATTGATGTTTTAAGCATCTTTCAACACGACCGAGCACCTGTTCATAATGCACGGCCTGTGGTGGAGTGGTTACACGACAATAACATCCCTGTAATGGACTGGCCTGTACAGAATCCTGACCTGAATCCTATAGAACACCTTTGGGATGTTTTGGAACGCCAAGTTCGTGCCAGGCCTCACCGACCGACATCGATACCTCTCGTTATTGCATAACTACGTGAAGAATGGGCTGCTATAACCCAAGAACCTTCCAGCACCTGATTGAACATATGCCTGCGAGAATGGAAGCTGTCATCAAGGCTAAGGGTAGCCCAACACCATATTGTATGCCAGCACTACCGATGGGAGGGGGGGGGGGGCGCCACGAACTCGTTAGTCATTTTCTGCCAGATGTCCAGATACTTTTGATCATATAGTGTACTTTGTTGCCACTCCTAAACGCACTGTTGGTTTATTACGAAACCACGAGTGGACTTGTTCCTTCATAGTTTACTAGAGACAGAGTTTGAAACCAAATCTTGTCCGATACAATCCACTGTCCGACCAGCGCCGGTTCGAGGACACTTTTTCACAAAACAGACTTATCATTTGGCATCCCCTTTGCCCTTGCCTACTGATTACGCATTGCGTACAAGTGTTGCACTTTGTGAACCCTGGCACCCATGTCAACTTGGAGCGGCGGCCTTAAACGATAACTTTTCCTGCTGCCAGACCTTCTCCGAACATTACAGAGGGAGGGGGGGACTGGAAGTGGGGGGGGGGGGGAGGAGTAAATAGATCTCAGTCTTGGAAACTTCGCTAAGGCTCTTGAAACATTAATGAATCGATTAGATTAAATGCAGTATTTTCCTTTAAACTGCAGATACGCTACATCAGGGGCATCAGTTTTACTCCTAGAGCAGCACACGCCCTTATTCTGAGAGAAAGAAGCTTCAAGAAACAAGTAGCCAATAGTCAAAGCGTTCCTTATTCGGTTTAAAGTTCTGTCGACATCCCGAGATTCACGCTCTCGCACTTGTGCAACGCTTTTATTTTATTCAGTTTGTTTTTTGCTGTACTTCACTTTTATGTTCATAATTTTCGAGCAGTATCGAGTTTCCGCTGCCACCAGTAAGCCACGAAAATTTGTTAGGGCCAGTTTCACATCACAGTCAGGACAACAAGATCATTCATACACTCCTGGAAATGGAAAAAAGAACACATTGACACCGGTGTGTCAGACCCACCATACTTGCTCCGGACACTGCGAGAGGGCTGTACAAGCAATGATCACACGCACGGCACAGCGGACACACCAGGAACCGCGGTGTTGGCCGTCGAATGGCGCTAGCTGCGCAGCATTTGTGCACCGACGCCGTCAGTGTCAGCCAGTTTGCCGTGGCATACGGAGCTCCATCGCAGTCTTTAACACTGGTAGCATGCCGCGACAGCGTGGACGTGAACCGTATGTGCAGTTGACGGACTTTGAGCGAGGGCGTATAGTGGGCATGCGGGAGGCCGGGTGGACGTACCGCCGAATTGCTCAACACGTGGGGCGTGAGGTCTCCACAGTACATCGATGTTGTCGCCAGTGGTCGGCGGAAGGTGCACGTGTCCGTCGACCTGGGACCGGACCGCAGCGACGCACGGATGCACGCCAAGACCGTAGGATCCTACGCAGTGCCGTAGGGGACCGCACCGCCACTTCCCAGAAAATTAGGGACACTGTTGCTCCTGGGGTATCGGCGAGGACCATTCGCAACCGTCTCCATGAAGCTGGGCTACGGTCCCGCTCACCGTTAGGCCGTCTTCCGCTCACGCCCCAACATCGTGCAGCCCGCCTCCAGTGGTGTCGCGACAGGCGTGAATGGAGGGACGAATGGAGACGTGTCGTCTTCAGCGTTGAGAGTCGCTTCTGCCTTGGTGCCAATGATGGTCGTATGCGTGTTTGGCGCCGTGCAGGTGAGCGCCACAATCAGGACTGCATACGACCGAGGCACACAGGGCCAACACCCGGCATCATGGTGTGGGGAGTGATCTCCTACACTGGCCGTACACCACTGGTGATCGTCGAAGGGACACTGAATAGTGCACGGTACATCCAAACCGTCATCGAACCCATCGTTCTACCATTCCTAGACCGGCAAGGGAACTTGCTGTTCCAACAGGACAATGCACGTCCGCATGTATCCCGTGCGACCCAACGTGCTCTAGAAGGTGTAAGTCAACTACCCTGGCCAGTAAGATCTCCGTATCTGTCCCCCATTGAGCATGTTTGGGACTGGATGAAGCGTCGTCTCACGCGGTCTGCACGTCCAGCACGAATGCTGGTCCAACTGAGGCGCCAGGTGGAAATGGCATGGCAAGCCGTTCCACAGGACTACATCCAGCATCTCTACGATCGTCTCCATGGGAGAATAGCAGCCTGCATTGCTGCGAAAGGTGGATATACACTGTACTAGTGCCGACATTGTGCATGCTCTGTTGCCTGTGTCTATGTGCCTGTGGTTCTGTCAGTGTGATCATGTGATGTATCTGACCCCAGGAATGTGTCACTAAAGTTTCCCCTTCCTGGGACAATGAATTCACGGTGTTCTTATTTCAATTTCCAGGAGTGTATTTAGACGTTGCATTTTAAAACTACTACCAGGTTGAGATTTGGTAAATTGAAGTGCAGATTTCACTTCTTATGCCGACATTTTAATTCACATGCGTATCATTTAGCATTTGGAAATTTATTGAGTCAATTTGCATACGTAAATGTATAAGGTGTTATGAGAAAAGTATTTTGGACAGTTATTCTTTCGCCGGCCGCGGTGGTCGTGCGGTTCTAGGCGCTCCAGTCCGGAGCCGCGCTGCTGCTACGGTCGCAGGTTCGAATCCTGCCTCGGGCATGGTTGTGTGTGATGTCCTTAGGTTAGTTAGGTTTAAGTAGTTCTAAGCTTAGGGGACTGATGACCTCAGCCGTTAAGTCCCATAGTGCTTAGAGCCATTTGAACCATTTTTTTTAGTTATTCTTTCAAAACTGTAGTATTTTTATTCTGTTAACTTTGCGTGTTGGAACTGCAAGTCACGAACTGTGACGTCACGCAGTGTAGCACTGTCCACTGCACTGCACAATACATGCACAGCTTCTTTAGCTTACAGGCTTATGTTTTCTGACTATTTTGGTAAAAGTTGATTCAAATACAGTTTCGCAGTTTTAGACCGATTTTGCGTCTCATTTTGTCAGATGGCGTTTTAGTAATTACGCCACTTGCATTGTTCAGGACGACAACACAGACACACGAGATAGCTAAAGAATAGGAAAAGAGTTTAGTTCAGTTCATATCCGTGTAGTTCACAACATTAAACACGTACACTATGCACGATCACATACTGCATATGATAGCATCTTGGTGAGCAGCTGACGGTGTGGAGCGTGTCGAACGTCAGATCCTTGTTCACCCATTGTTAGCAAGACGTCGAAGATGAATTAAGCAAGCTGTGTTTCACATACGTAGCTTTTTTTCTGACTTCCTACTGGTGTTGTGAGAGAAGCTTCTTTTCATCCAGGAATTCAAAAATTTTGAGCTTAGGTGTAGAGTCGACGCTATCCTTACGGACAGCCTTCACTGTGCGGAGACGGAGTGCCTGCCTTGTGGATGCCGCCACCGCGTCACGGTCGCCACCTGCCGAAGCCACGATCTGCGGAGGCGCTGTGCGCTCCACTTGATAGAAATTGCGTTCTGCGCTGCTGGGCAGCAAATGCCATGACGCGTCTGCAAGACTCGCTACTGCTACCGTCCGGAAGATTTTTCCTGGGATTTCACGCTTTGATTGGAAGCTGTCTCGGGCAAGCGGTGCAGCGGAAAGACTTCCAAATGGCTGATAAAGATAACAACGGGAGAGCTCTGATCTACACTACTGGCCATTAAAATTGCTACACCAAGAAGAAATGCAGATGATAAACGGGTATCAACTGGACAAATATATTATTCTAGACCTGACATGTGATAACATTTTCGCGCAATTTGGGTGCATAGATCCTGAGAAATCAGTACCCAGAACAACCACCTCTGGCCGTAATAACGGCCTTGATACGCCTGGGCATTGAGTCAAAACAGAGCTTGGATGGCGTGTACTGGTACAGCTGCCCATGCAGCTTCAACACGATACCACAGTTCATCAAGAGTAGTGACTGGCGTATTGTGACGAGCCAGTTGCTCGGCCACCATTGACCAGACGTTGTCAATTGGTGAGAGATCTGGAGAATGTGCTGGCCAGGGCAGCAGTCGAACATTTTTTGTATCCAGAAAGGCCCGTACGGGACCTGCAACATGCGGTCGTGCATTATCCTGCTGAAATGTAGGGTTTCGCAGGGGTCGAATGAAGGGTAGAGCCACGGGTTGTAACACATCTGAAATGTAACGTCCACTGTTCAAAGTGCCGTCAATGCGAACAAGAGGTGACCGAGACGTGTAACCAATGGCACCCCATACCATCACGCCGGATGATACGCCAGTATGGCGATGACGAGTACACGCTTCCAATGTGCGTTCACCGCTATGTCGCCAAACACGGATGTGACCATCATGACGGTGTAAACAGAACCTGGATTCATCCGGAAAAATGACGTTTTGGCATTCGCGCACCCGGGTTCGTCGTTGAGTACACCATCGCAGGCGCTCCTGTCTGTGGTGCAGCGTCAAGGGTAACCGCAGCCATGGTCTCCGAGCTGATAGTCCATGCTGCTGCAAACGTCGTCGAAGTGTTCGTGCAGATGGTTATTGTCTTGCAAACGTCCCCATCTGTTGACTCAGGGATCGAGACGTGGCTGCACGATCCGTTACAGCCATGCGGATAAGATGCCTGTAATCTCGACTGCTAGTGATACGAGGCCGTTGGGATCCAGCACGGCATTCCATATTACCCTCCTGAACCCACCGATTCCATATTCTGCTAACAGTCATTGGATCTCGACCAACGCGACCAGCAATGTCGCGATACGATAAACCGCAATCGCGATAGGCTATAATCCGACCTTTATCAAAGTCGGAAACGTCATGAGTGACATTTATCCTCCTTACACGAGGCATCACAATAACGTTTGACCAGCAACGCCGGTCAACTGCTGTTTGTGGTTGAGAAATCGGTTGGAAACTTTCCTCATGCCAGCAGGTCGTAGGTGTCGCCACCGGCGCCAACCTTGTGTGAATGCTCTGAAAAGCTAATCATTTGCATATCACAGCATCTTCTTCCTGTCGGTTGAATTGCGTGTCTGTAGCACGTCATCTTCTTGGTGTAGCCATTTTAATTGGCAGTAGTGTACTAGTACTATTGTAGGTCTATCGCGGTTCGCTTGAACTACGACAGGCGAACTGTGGGACATCTGGACACAGGCCATCGGAATAACGCCACCACTTTATAAGGATGTATGCAAACACATCAAACAAAAAGTGTTGTGTGGGAAGTGGCACACAATGCCCTTTTTACAGTACATGCGTAGGGGAATACATAGAAGAAATGTTATAGTCAGCTTTTCAAAAGTTGGTAGTTGGTACTTGAGGACGTGCTGAATTACCCACTGCATCCCACGATTAAATAGGCGGAAATGGCAAGCCACTCCATTCGCGAAACATCCTCTCGTTCCAAGAGCTCCTCTTTCTGCAATGTTCGATGAAGTCGCGCTTAGTCATACATAAAGATCAAGTCAGGGCCCAATGCACTCGCTGAAAATACGCACATGGGGAAGGAGTATTGTGTCACAAAAATGTTGACCGGACAACTGCCCGAAGACCTGGAGGTCAGTATGCCTGTGCAACATTCTGCCTCCCCGGCGGAGGTTCGAGTCCTCCCTTGGACATGGGTGTCTGTGTTTGTACTTTGGATAATTTAAGTTAAGTAGTGTGTAAGCTTAGGGACTGATGACCTTAGTAGTTAAGTCCCATAAGATTTCACACACATATGAACATTTTTTTTCTGCCTCCCCACGCCATATAACCTGGAGCACCAAAACGACCATATTCGACAATGTTGGACATACTTTCATATGGCGAAAGGTAGGAACACATAATGCACCTGGGAACACTGTACGCATACATTCTAGGTGTGATCCAAGTTTTGTACAACTATGTCTATTGACAGTGACATGTTTTGTGAAAGTTACTTTTAACCTTGTGTTTTGGACACCAGTGTATTTTTAATCCTTTGTTACAAATTTCCACGAATGCTTTACGTCACTAAATCTGTCAGATGACGCTCTGAGCCAAGACACAGCACAGTATCAGCCCGTTTTTTTCTGAGATTTAACGCCTTGACTTGATGGTTGTCGTAAGTCGCTTCTCATTGCAAAAACCAATATATGCTGAACAGTACTTCCACCTCCTTGTTCTACGAAGAACTCAGAATAAGGATGTTGGGGTCCTTTAACATTGCCTTTATGGTGTTGTTCATTTGGACATGGAGGCTGATGATACCGAAGAGTAAAGCGCTATGGCGTCACCATCCACAGAAAATGTATTCAGAAATATGCTCGTTCTATAACTAGGCTGAACTTTCGTTTTGGCGTATTTGAAAATATTCACGCTATATGAACAAATGAGTAGAAGATTGAAGCAAAATCTCGGAAGTACGTGTGTGTCAATGAGAAAAACACTTACCGCAATGTACTGAGGATTATAGATGCTAGGTGAAAGTTCCGTACTACAGTGAGTCCAAACTTGCTGGCCATTTGAGAAGTTCTTAAATTTTGATAAATTAGTGTCCTATTTGTGGTTGTATTTCTCATTCTACGAGGAGAAAGTAATGCATCGCATTTTTTTCTTCAACAGTTCTTTATTGAACATAATGAGAATTACGCACTCGAAAGAATGATGTTTTATTTACACACCCTATTTTTCCACGTAATCTCCATCGCTCTCCTTCCTCCAGCGTGCAACAAGTCGGTACGAATCCTTGTCCTGGGGGCGGAACCAGTGCTTCACTGTGTGCATCACCTCCTCATCGTCCTCAAAATGTCTTCCACGAATGGCATCCTTTAATGGACCAAACAAGTGGAAGTCGGAGTGGGCTAGGTTAGGTGTGCCGGCCGCTGTGGCCGAAGGATTCTAGGCGCTTCAGTCCGGAACCGCGCTGCTGCTACGGTCGCAGGTTCGAATCCTGGCTCGGGCATGGATGTGTATGGTGTCCTTAGGTCAGTTAGGTTTAAGTAGTTCTAAGTCTAGGGAACTGATGACCTCAGATGTTAAGTCCCATAGTGCTTAGAGCCATTTAGGTTAGGTGTGTCAGGCGTGACAGCCGTGGATGATCTTCCCGACCGCTGCAAATCGTAGAGCTCCGCCGAATACCTTCTGATGACCTCATCCTCCAAGCCCAGCAGTTAACTGTACTTCTGTCGGCGGTAGATGCTCTATAGACTTTGCACAAGTGTTTGTGAATATTTCCCACAGTTTCTTTCTCTGCAGTGAGAAATTTAATGATGTCGCTTGTAACGTACATCACCTACAGACGCCATTTTGAAACTGTCCTACAACTACGCTATCTGTCAGAAGTCAAGGAAACTTGGCGCGCTCACTCAGGAGACTTCAGATAATACAAACGTAACGTTTCGCACTCGTAGCATTGTTTTCCGCTGAGAAAAAAAAATGCGCTGCATTACTTTCTGGGCAACCCTCGTAGCTCACGGCTGTGTTTCTGAGGTAAGGACAACACACCAAATCTGAACAAAAGAGCTGGTCTTCTAATGATTTGTGGCGAGGACGATACATCACAAGCGACTACACGAGCTAGCCTTCTGTGTAATTATGAAACTGGTAAAGTCCTTGGACGATAAAGAGGGAAAGTAGTAGCCAAGGAGAGGGAAGGTATCGCTATAATGGAAAACTGAAGACACACTTGGGATCTAAGACGATGCTGCGGAAATCCTTCAAATGAAAGTACGTTTTTTGGAATGTAGCCTGACTTGCTAACTACATGTCACTCTTAAACTGTTATGGAATCAGGAAGTCTTTAATAGTTATCCAAGTTGCATGATCCATAGAGCAGTGTTAAGAGGCTCCATTTATTCCTTAATTAGGCTGCATTTATTAATCTACCACGATCACCTCATACATCTATGGACATTTATCAAGTGATCGATATTTCTGCTTGCGGATGAGACACTCTCTATATTTGTTTCAGTGAAAATCCCATTTTATAAAGGATCATCGAAGTATTAGAATCGACACATGAAGAAGGTCATATGGCTAATCTGGCAGGGGTGAAATCACACTGTGGGATCACCGGCAATGAAGCTGTTGACCACTTAGCCAAAGAAGCTGCTATGACAGGACACACCACCTGGACTGCAGTCTCAAGTACAGATCACCGATAGGCACCACACATGGGCAAGACAGAAGGCTGGCAATGGAAAAGAGAGGAAATAACAACAATTCACTCGTAGCTCCCCTATCACGCGAAATCTAGGCACCTCCCTTCTCTAATAGCCGGACTCAGATTTAACCATGCATATTTCCGTAAACATCTTCGCAAGCTGCACTTCCCTATACACCTTTCTGCTCCTGAGGAGAAGAAAAAGGACGCAGATCATTTTTTATGTAGGTGTCGGAGACTACCTTCAAGTATTGCAGTCTTTTTTATTTTTTTAAATTTTTTTACAAGGCCTTTTGAAGCTTGGTCAACCCTTACCAACTTGTGTGACGCCAACACAGGATCGTAGAGTTTTCAAAGCGATGTACAGCTTCACTGTTGCCTCACCGCAGGTATGTTCATCTAAGGTCAACAGAGAACTGATTGTACAAAAACGTTGTACAACATTCGAATTTATAATCAACACCTCTAATTATGTATGTTCTGTCTAGGTCTACAACGTCTCTCTCTGGTCTCTCTCCCTGTGTGTGTGTGTGTGTGTGTGTGTGAGAGAGAGGTAACTGACAAATAAATTTTTTAACAGTACTGTATGTAGCTATGTAGGAATAATGTAGTTACATGGTGTAAGCTAAAGGCCGATAAATTAAAATGAAAACCAGTGATTAATGTTTACAAATATCTTATTCAACAAGGCGCGTTTGAAGTAAACGACACGACGGGGTCATATGATGTAAAATAATCAGAATGAAAATTTTGTAACCTCAGATCTTGACCTCGGAGACGTTTGAAACCTTCATTTTTTTATTATGTCAATTTTTTGCGAACGAACTATTTGATGTGGCGTCTTAGGCGCAACTGTCTTTTGACCTTGATCCTTGTGCTTTCGCTGTGACAAGTAATCGATAAACTTAATGGCAACGGGGAAGCAGTTAACTGTAGACATTTTCCTACGGTCTGCCGGAAAAGGGTTTTTACGACCTCTGACTCAAAAGAATCAAGACTGATGATGCACAGTCGCGTACTTACCAGATACGCTTAATTAACGATGGTCGCTATCAGAATAGGAGCCATTTGAGTCCACGCGAGTCTGGATTCACTTCTTACACTTCTCAGTACATTTCTGCATATCGTTTTCCGCGAGTCTCTACAGAAGGATCGCCGTTTTTGTATTTGACTGAAGCGCAAGAGCGCGTCTGCAGAAAATACTGCTGGTTCAGCTGTCCTGAATTAATCGATTTTTATGAGACTTATCACGGCGATAGGACACGATTCAAGATCGTAAAACGACAAATATTCCATTAGGAATACGTGGAGCACCGTTTTTCTTTTAGTGATTTGTTTCGTCTGCAGACGTAGAACTGCAGGGAGATCTTGTAAGGCATTACGTGGCCCATTAACGGTCTGTCTAGGGGTTCGTTGTCTGGCGGCTAGCATAGCTGCTTCTACATCATGGGTCCATAGTTCGATTCGAGACCGAGTCGAAAATTTACTCCACTGCGGAAGTGGGTGTTTGCGTTGTCCTAGTCATTTCATCTCATCTTTATCACAGAGATACGCAAGTCGCTGACGTGGCGTCAAACAGGTGGGCGAACAACGCCAGAAGGTGTCTCGCAGCCAATAATGCCATAACATCATTGCAGTCCGACCAACTCTCGCAAAGTTGGCCACTGTTATTATCTTCGATGACCTCGCTTTTAAATCTGGACTTAGTTATACTTTATTCAATTCTCAGTGCTCCAGAAAAATAGTGTTTTGCTCCTGATTCAGTATTTCAATATCGCATTACGTTTTAAACTTACAACGGTGTTTACCGAAGATGAAAGTACGTTTGAAGAACGAGTCGCAGAATTATCCCTCCCCCCCCCCCCCCCGAAAAAAAGAAGCACACATCATAAAATAACGGGTGTACAGGTGCAGTGTTAGCAAAACTAACCAAAATTTTAATTTATTTGTCAGCCTTGGGTCACACCAAGGGCGTCATTATCGGTTTCGACTTCTTAGCACGCTATTATCAAGCGATTTGTTTAGAAAGAAAGGAAACGGTACCGTAGTAAAACACTGGGATACCAAATTACAAATCAGACTACCCTCCATACACAACGACAGGAACTTCAGTACACTCCCAGTTTGGTAGGTAATTTCTTTTTCTAGTGTTGTAATACGGCCCCAGCGGTAACACTGGTTCCCATCAGATCATCGAAGTTGAGCGCTGTCGGACTTGGGTAGGACTTGGATGGGTGACCGTCCAGGCCTGCCGAGCACTGTTGGGAAGCGAGATGCACTCAGCCCTTGTAGGCCAATTGGGGAGCTTCTTGACTGAGAAGTAGCGGCGCCAGACAAAGCTGACAAAGGCTTGGCGAGCGGTGTGCTGGTCACATACCCATCCATATCCGCATTCATTGACGCCTGTTGCCTGAGGATGAAGCGGCTGTCGGTCGGTACCGTTGGGCGTTCCGAGGCCTGTTCGGACGGAGCTGACTTTTGTTGCATTTTAATATTCACCATTTTCCTTTTTTTCCAAACAGATCATTTGGTGATGGATACTATAAAGTGATGATGATGAGATCCCATACTCGGAGGACCATTGGGGACGATGCGGGAGACCCGCACCGCTGTACTAGGCAAGGTCCCACTGGAGGTAGTTTGCCATTGCTTTCCTCCGACCGTAATGGGGATGAATGATGATTATGATGAAGACGACACAACAACACCCAGTCATCGCGAGGCAGGAAAAATCCCTTACCCCGCCGGGAATCGAACTCGGGTCCCCGCGCGCGGGAAGCGAGAACGCTAGCGCAAGACCACGAGCTGCGGACGGTACTATAAAGTAGTCTTCGGTAATTACGATAGGTGGATTGTAAGGTGTGGTGTTACGTATCATCCCAGTAGAGTGATGTATAGGACTAAATTTAC
Organism: Schistocerca serialis cubense; assembly: GCF_023864345.2. NCBI lineage: Eukaryota > Metazoa > Arthropoda > Insecta > Orthoptera > Acrididae > Schistocerca > Schistocerca serialis. The sequence goes on along the minus strand of NC_064643.1, from coordinate 371,695,297 downwards.
TTCGCCGACGAATGCTGCTTGCAAACTATAAAACAACATAATAATTTAACATTCAGGAGAGTGCAACTGTTGTACTCTTTGATACGAATTTTTCATTTGGTGAGCCATCCAGAGGGACGATGTGTGTCTTCGAGAAGGGACGACTCTCGCATTAATTTTGCAATTGAAGGTAACAATGAGAGCGTTTATATGTGCCCCACTGGTCGTCACCCCAGGTCGGAGGTCGGAGAAGCGCATCGCGCCTTAGCGAGAGCCTCCGACGACAATGTGGAAAGTGATTCACCCAAATAAAAGAATATATTTTAAGTTTATTTCACGTTCTTCAGATATATCGATCTGTCAAGTTGATATTCATATTGATATTCTGAGGGATAACAGACACTGTAAATGCTCTCGGAGAAAGAACTGTTAATCATGAAGAGAACTGTATAACACTCCTATTGCAAGAATACACGTCACATCGATTAGAGAAGTGCCGTACTGATATACGCAGTTGCATATTTTACGAAGTTCTATATTTCGCCGGCCGTTGTGGCCCAGCGGTTCTAGGCGCTTCAGTCCAGAACCGCGCTGCTGCTACGGTCGCAGGTTCGAATCCTGCCTCGGGCATAGATGTGTGTGATGTGCTTAGGTTAGTTAGGTTTAAGTAGTTCTAAGTCTAGGGCACTGACGACCTCAGATGTTAAGTCCCATAGTGCTTAGAGCCATTTGAACCATTTCTATACTTCCAGTATCTACTGCAGAAAAGGAAGAAAAAGTACGAGCTTTTTAATATCCCCGTTCACAAATAAATATAAAGGTGAGCTAAATAATTACAGCTCACGTGGAAATCAAATATCATTATCGGGACCATTGCACATAATGTCTATTAGGAAGTTACTACGAAACGTAAGTCAGTGCAGCCTTTTATTGACTTTTTTCGGAATCTAAATGCAGAAATCGTCAAATTTATGTAGTAGATTGTTTGCATGTACGTCTTATGTACACAACAGGCTAAGCCACTAGCTCCTCAGTCGCCACGAATCACGAGTGGATTTGTAGACTTAAAACATGGGAAATAATCGGCTGAAAACCATAGCCTTTATTTTCACTTGAATTACTTGAGCCTTCACGGAGCTATCCTGCTGTAGCTACTTCCATACGAAAACAAAATGATGCAAATAATTATGTTCCCTATTTTTGTGAAACTTGGGGGCGTGCTGAAAATAATGCCTCCGAATCTTGCATGCGAAACCTCTTACATCTGTTTAAATAAAACAAACGTTATTAACGTTCTACATCTTTATTCTTCCTGTCTACACATTTATTTCTGAACATAGTCACCCTGACAACGAATACATTTCTCCCAAAGAGAGACAGTCTGCTGATACCGTCACTGTAGAATGTTTGACTTTGTTGACTGAAGCACAACCTCATCTCTGCTTGGACTGTTTCATCATTATCGAAGTGAAGTCCTCGTGGGTGTTCTGTAAGTTTTGGAAACAAATGAAAATCGAATGTGGCAAAGTCGGGAGAGCATAGAGGATGATCGATGACAGTGAAGCCAAGGGGTCGAATTGTTGCAGATGTCGCAGCGCTGGTGTGTGGTGTGGTGGCATTGTTATGCTGAAGGAGAGGGTGGTACATGTGTAGACGAACTCTTCGAATTCGAAACTCGATTCAGCCCGCTGTTTCTCACGCACCGACGTAGTTAAAGTACACAGTACCATGTTACACACTACTATACGGAGCCCGGTGACGGCAGACGGATGCAAATATGTAGACGTGAGGAATAAGAATATAGAATGTTAATGACGTTTGTTTTGTTTAAAAGCCTTTAACCACTTTCTCATAAAAAAATTCAGAGGCATTATTTTTCAGCATGCGCTCGTAATCATCATTGCAGAGGTACCAAGGTTCTATTATTAACTAATTATATCAAAATATCGTGTGAATTTTTGATGATATATACTGAGGGGGGAGGCAGCGCGATAACAAATTGTACCGGAAGTTGTACTGGGAGACTTCGAGAGATAGTTGTGTGATGTTAGTGTGTTATGGTATAAGGATACTATAAAAATGTCTCTGAGCACTATGGGACTTAACATCTGAGGTCACCAGTCCCCTAGGCTTAGAACTACTTAAACCTAACCAACCTAAGGACAACACACACATCCATGCTCGAGGCGGGATTCGAACCTGCGACCGTAGTAGCAACGCGGTTCCGGACTGAAGCGCCTAGAACCGCTCGGCCACCGCGGCCGGCAAGGATACTATAGATTATGTTATTATCTATTACTTATGTAGCTATATGTAGCTAAGCTAATGGAGATATTTGGCTCACGGTAGATGGATTCGTATGTATCATAAAGTAATACATTATAGGCGATCAATTGATTACTTTCTCGCTGCAGTAGTTGATCAATGAGAGGACCAAGTTTGATACAACTGTTGTATAAGTGCGTCACTCCCCAGGAAACGTTAGTGAGTGCGACCGTCCTGGTTGTATCGCTGATCTGTGCAGTTTCGAGCAGAGACAGTACCGACGTAATTAATCAGCAGGGTTTTTGGATGTACTGTATTGTAACTGAACTGTCACCGAGTGACAGGCTATACGTTTTAAAAAATAGTTATCAAGTTACTCGTTGATAAGCTATATAATAAGGTATATAAAACATGTTGCCCCAGCATTGTCTAACATCCTTTGCACGTGTGAAGCAACACGAGTGTTTTTTGGCAATGTAGACAGTTAAATCGTTCACTCTAGAGAGCTACAGGAAATGAATGCTTTTGACGAAGCGAGAGAACTTGACTATTTGCGGAACCACCTGCCGGATTAAAACCATGTGCTGAGTTCTGAAATTCTTAAAGGAGCAAGGAGCAACGGCCAAGGCTTCACGGATTGGTGACGCTTTCCACGCGGAGAGCACCGTGCATATTTGAACTCGTACAGGTACAGCTCATTGTTCATCCAAATCTTTTCAGCTACAGGTGTTAGTGTCATAGTATCATCTGGGAGCCTATGCAGACTTGAGAACTGTGGAAGAAATACTAAACTACACTAGACTCTTGTAGGAGGGTGACCTGTCTCTTGCCCTTCTCTTCCTCTACTGACGGAGGCCCTTTTATTCTTTGTTTTATTCCAAGATCAATACCAAATTCGAACTGACCGTCACCGGTAGCAACTAAAATTTCGTAAAAGAAATTAAAAATTAAGTTATTGGTAAACTTTACCCAGTTTTATCTACGTGGTGTGGCAGGATACAGGAGGTTGCCAAACATGGACGTATTTTACGGAATCGGTATAAGAAGTGAGTGCTTTCCCATATACATCTGATGTTGGATCGTCTATTCAGGAATCGATCATATATGTTGTATGAATAACAAGCTGCAGTGCCCGACGTTGCACGGTATGTTTCATACCCATCACGTAAAGTAAGTGGCCCTGTGTCATGTTGACACTCATAGCTAATGCAAGCCGCATGGGAAACTAGAATTGCCTTGAAACGAAGATGGGTATCGCTGCTGTAATTTATTCTGACAGTAAGAACTGCTGCCAGTGTACCACGATATAGCATTTAATTTTTCATTAATTTTCTTCATTGTTTCATCTCACTGTAGGAATTTGAAGTAAATAGGCCAACAACTTTGAAGAAGATGAGCAGATTAGTGTTTACCGTCCTGAAAACAACGAGGTCATTACAGACGGGTCAATAACTTTGAAGAAAATCGGTAAAGCACATTTCGAGATGTTTGACAACAACGTATATCCACCCAAATGTTTATTAGGGGATAGTGTAGAAATCGGAAGTAAATTGTCCAAGAACTTTTAGAGATTTTTGGTAAAAGCCTTTCCCCTTTATACGAGGGCTATTCGGAAAGTAAGTTCCGATCGGTCACGAAATGGGAAACACTGTAAAAATCCAATGAAATTTTGCACAAATGTATTGGGTACTGTCTCTAGAATGCCTGTCGATCGCAGCACATCGCTCTTCTCAATTCCGAGCGCACAGTGAGCACGTAAAGATACTTAGAAAATAGTGTCTCCCGCCAAGTATGAGGGCCTGGTGAGAGATTTCGCCTGATGTCGTGCAGCCCACATAACATAACTGTCACGCTTTTCGTTCTTGATGACGATCCTCAGCCACACTCTACAGGGCAATGAAGATGCTACTACAGCGTTTTCGATGGGGAAGTGTTTGATCACCCACAACACAGCCCATAGTTGACTTGTCCTGTGTTTCATCTCTACTCACATAACTGCTGATATGAAGACAATATTTTGGCACAGACAACGAGCTATAGACGAGCGTAGAGAAGTAACGGGAAGCATAGGCGGCTGGCTTCTCTGACGGGGGTAAGTTGGTACAACGCTACGTTTGAGCGCGCTAGCGTAGTGGATAGCACACTGGACTCGCATTCGGGAGGACGACGGTTCAAACCCGCGTCCGGCCATTTTGACTGAGGTTTCCAGTGGTTTCCTTAAATCGCTTCAGGCAAATTCCAGGATGGTTCCTTTGAAAGGGCACTGCCGACTTTCTTCCCCAGCCTTTCCTAATCCCATGGGATGTACGACCTCGCTCTCCGGTCCCCTACTCCGAACCAACCAATCAACCAACAACATTAGGACAAATATCTAAGTCAGAGGGGCAACGATGTAGAGATGTTGTTATAAGGTGTAGCTAAGTATTACAAACAAAACGTTTTTGATTTTCACAGTGGTTTCCTTTCCACGACGGAACGGAACTTACTTTCTGAATAGGTCTCGTGTACCTATACTTTTCAAGTCAGGTTACGAAATCTTGTGCAGACAGTGCTAATCTGCTTATCTTGAAGGTAAAGCGTTCAAAATTTCATCGAGATCGGAATAAAACTGTAACTTTGTCTGAATTACAAACACTCTTCTTTACGTATATACACTCCTGGAAATTGAAATAAGAACACCATGAATTCATTGTCCCAGGAAGGGGAAACTTTATTGACACATTCCTGGGGTCAGATACATCACATGATCACACTGACAGAACCACAGGCACATAGACACAGGCTACAGAGCATGCACAATGTCGGCACTAGTACAGTGTATATCCACCTTTCGCAGCAATGCAGGCTGCTATTCTCCCATGGAGACGATCGTAGAGATGCTGGATGTAGTCCTGTGGAACGGCTTGCCATGCCATTTCCACCTGGCGCCTCAGTTGGACCAGAGTTCGTGCTGGACGTGCAGACCGCGGGAGACGACGCTTCATCCAGTCCCAAACATGCTCAATGGGGGACAGATCCGGAGATCTTGCTGGCCAGGGTAGTTGACTTACACCTTCTAGAGCACGTTGGGTGGCACGGGATACATACGGACGTGCATTGTCCTGTTGGAACAGCAAGTTCCCTTGCCGGTCTAGGAATGGTAGAATGATGGGTTCGATGACGGTTTGGATGTACCGTGCACTATTCAGTGTCCCCTCGACGATCACCAGTGGTGTACGGCCAGTGTAGGAGATCGCTCCGCACACCATGATGCCGGGTGTTGGCCCTGTGTGCCTCGGTCGTATGCAGTCCTGATTGTGGCGCTCACCTGCACGGCGCCAAACACGCATACGACCATCATTGGCACCAAGGCAGAAGCGACTCTCATCGCTGAAGACGACACGTCTCCATTCGTCCCTCCATTCACGCCTGTCGCGACACCACTGGAGGCGGGCTGCACGATGTTGGGGCGTGAGCGGAAGACGGCCTAACGGTGTGCGGGACCGTAGCCCAGCTTCATGGAGACGGTTACGAATGGTCCTCGCCGATACCCCAGGAGCAACAGTGTCCCTAATTTGCTGGGAAGTGGCGGTGCGGTCCCCTACGGCACTGCATAGGATCCTACGGTCTTGGCGTGCATCCGTGCGTCGCTGCGGTCCGGTCCCAGGTCGACGGGCACGTGCACCTTCCGCCGACCACTGGCGACAACATCGATGTACTGTGGAGACCTCACGCCCCACGTGTTGAGCAATTCGCGGTACGTCCACCCGGCCTCCCGCATGCCCACATACGCCCTCGCTCAAAGTCCGTCAACTGCACATACGGTTCACGTCCACGCTGTCGCGGCATGCTACCAGTGTTAAAGACTGCGATGGAGCTCCGTATGCCACGGCAAACTGGCTGACACTGACGGCGGCGGTGCACAAATGCTGCGCAGCTAGCGCCATTCGACGGCCAACACTGCGGTTCCTGGTGTGTCCGCTGTGCCGTGCGTGTGATCATTACTTGTACAGCCCTCTCGCAGTGTCCGGAGCAAGTATGGTGGGTCTGACACACCGGTGTCAATGTGTTCTTTTTTCCATTTCCAGGAGTGTAGATATAAGATAGATGCATCAGCGTCAGTGAAGTGCAACAGGAGGAAGTCTTAAACTTTGACATAATAAAATACATATGTGCTGTGTGTCCTCGAGATGCTATCGACAATAACGAGGGAGAGATTAAAATCAATTCCTGCTTCCGCTCAGTTATTAACACAATAAAGAAAGAAAAAAATAAGACGATATATACATTGCAGAAAACAGAGCGACACCTCAAAGTGGGTGGCGCCGGTGCGTTTCAACAGCGGTGATTTGGCACGTGCCTCAAATACAGGAAACAAAGAGTACTCAAGAGGAGAACACGGCAAGTGCGTATCACGATTTCCCAGAAACTTCGCTCAGTGGAAGAGGGGTCATAATAAGCAACACGTGTCACGGCTTGTCTGTAGGTACTCGACCATTTCTGAGAACACGACGGTCGAAGTTTCCGAGGTACTTTATATGCAGTTTAGAGTGCAAATAGTTCAGCTAAAGCGGTGGCGCAGTGGCTAACATCGTGTCAGACACTTTTTCGCCCAGTGTTCGAAACACGATTATTATTTATTTTTGTTTTTCATTTATTTATCCATGTCTGTAGAAGATTACTACACGGACGTTTTCTTGTGTATACTGATATAACGTTGTCCTTATTCGTCTACTAATTGTATGTCAAATGAATGAATTTAAAAAAAAGAATGAGTAAGTTAATGTGAATGTATGCTTTCCCGGCGTATACAGCTGGCGAAGAGGTCCCGGGCTTCCAGCCGGGTGGCGGTATCCTCAAACTGCAACGTTTCGACGAGTGACATACTCATCATCTTCTGGCGAAGACTTCGCCAGAAGATGATGAGTATGTCACTCGTCGAAACGTCGCAGTTTGAAGACACCGCCACCCGGCTGGAAGCCCGAGAACTCTTCGCCAATGAGTAAGTTATTTGTAAATTTTTTGGGTGAAATTCCCTGCAGCGCATTTTCATTCATAATCAATTACAAACACCTGTTTTCAGAAAAATGATCCGTTATGCATGGTTTGTCTCGAAACTATTGCCTTAGCGAGATGCTGGGGGCGTTCACCATATCGGTGTATCGAATGTTTCTACGATAAGTGTCATACAACGGAATGCCCCAAATCTTCCTGAAGAATAAACGTATTTTGAATAAAATATAAGAATCAATATAAGAATTGATATGAGAATGAAATATTCGAATATGAGAATTTAAAAAAGATTGTGCACTGGAGAAGATAAACTTCTTTGCCAATATCGCTAGTAATTACCTTTATTCTCGATAACCGGTTTTGCTAATGAATGCTACGCTCTTCAGGTTTTCGACAGACAGATTACTGCACGTTTGTTAAAATAACAGTAAAAGTACTCTTTGCCGGCCGTGGTGGGCGAGCGGTTCTAGGCGCTTCAGTCTGGAACTGCGCAACCGCTACGGTCGCAGGTCCGAATCCTGCCTCGGGCATGGATGTGTGTGATGTCCTTAGTTTAGTTAGGTTTAAGTAGTTCTAAGTCTAGGGGACTGATGACCTCAGTGCTCAGAGCCATTTGAACCAAAAGTACTCTTTCTCATGAATTGGCGAGTACTTAACAGGCCGGAAGACGGATGCAACGGTATGTTAGGGTTTAAAACTACTACATACACAGTTAAATGATAATTAATTGAAACCCTCAGCTGGCGACAGGTGTTGTTGATATACCTTGAAGGGAACAGCTGAAAATGTGTCCCCTGACCGGGACTCGAACGCGGGATCTCCTGCCTACGGGGCAGACGCTCTATCCATCTTTTTTTTTTTTTTTTTTTAATTTGTTCGTTGTTGATCATTGCGTTCGGTCGTTGCGGACGTCACATGGCATCCGCTAAAGTTTATTTTCTTGATCCTTCCACTCAGTTCTTTTTATTACAGAGGCCAACCAACTCTCTGATCGAACACGCTGAGCTACCGTGCCGGCAAAATTTTACAGTGTAGGAGAGTTTTGAACTTACGACCCCCAATGTAACAGTCTATCCATGTGAGCCACCGAGGACACAGATGAATAGTGCGACTTGCAAGCTCCCCGTGAGACCCAAATTCCCAACTGTCCACAATCTACATACGTAATGTACCTAATAGATATTTGCTCATCCACACATTACTCGCGCACACTAAGATGACGATTCACGTAAGAGTTCGGGCAACTTGTGCGCATTCGCACAGACGAAGGTCAATGGCTGGGTAGCCTTTAACTATATATATGAAGATAGTAACTGTTCTCGACAGAACAAGTACCATGGATGACCGTGCAGCTTCTCTAGAATAAATGATAATTAATTGAAACCGTCAGCTACCGACAGGTGTTGTTGATATACCTCGATGGAGACATCCCACGGGGAGCGTGTAAGGGATAAGTCACTGCAGTCGCGCTATTCATCTGTGTCCTCGGTGGCTCAGATGGATAGAGCGACTGCCATGTAAGCAGGAGATCCCGGGTTCGAGTCCGGGCGGAGCACACATTTTCAGCTGCCCCCATCGAGGTATATCAACAACACCTGTCGGCAGCTGAGAGTTCCGATCAATTATCATTTATTCTAGAGAAGCTGCACGGTCATCAATGGTATCTGTTATTTTTAGAACAGTTACTATTTTCATATACATACACAGTTATTCGTCACATAGATCTGTCCTATGTCACTCATAACAGAGCACATCATTGCAGGCAGAGTACTCTTACTGCTATTTTAACAAGTATGCAGTAACCTGTCTGTCGAGATCTGAAGATGGTAACACTGATTATTGTAACTGGTTATCGACAATAAACATTATTATCAGCGATCTTAACAAGGAAGTTTATCTTCCCAAATGATTTATCACCGATCGCCTCTTGCTGCTCAGTATGAGTAAACTAAAATAAAAAGACCGTAGCCCTTCGATATACCGGACATATATACATTGTACACTGAGATGACATAATAATGGGATTTCGATATGCACTTATACAGATGGTGGTAGCACCACGTATTAAAGGTACAGAGGGGCAGGGCACTGGCGGAGCTGTTATTTGGAAAGTGATGTGAAAAGTTTTCCGACGTGGTTATGACCGCACTACGGGAATTAACAGGTTTTGAACGCGGATTTTTAGTAGGAGCTAGATGCATGGACCATTCCATTTCGAAAATAGTCAGCGAATTCAGTGCATCGAGAATCACAATGTCAAGAGTGTGCTGAGAGTACCAAATTTTAGGCATTGCCTCTCACCACGGACAACGCAGTCGCCGACAGCCTTCACTTAACGTCCCAGAACAGTGGCGTTTGCGCAGAGTTGTCAGTGCTAACAGACAAGCAGCACTGCGTGAAATAACCGAGGAAGTCAATGTGGGACGTACGACAAACATATCCGTCTGGACAGTGCGGCGAAATTTGGCGTTAACGGGCTGTGGCAGCAGAGACCGACGCGAGTGCCCTTGCTAATTGCAGGACATCGCCTCCAGCCCTTCTCCTTGGCTTGTGATCATATCGGTTGGAGCACAGAAGCCTGATCAGAGAAGTCCCAATTTCAGTTGGTAAGAGCTGACCGTAACGTCCGAGTCTGTCACAGACCACACGAATCCGTGTATTCAGGCTGTCAACAAGGCACTGTGCAAGCTGGTGGAGACTCCGTAATGATGTGGGCTGTGTTTACATGGAATGGACTGAGTCCACTGGTCCAATTGAAACGAACATTGACTGGAAGTGCTAAGTCCGGTTTCTTGGAGACAAACTGCGCCGGCCGTTGTGGCCGAGGGGTTCTAGGCGCTTCAGTCTGGAACCGCGCGACCGCTACGGTCGCAGGTTCGAACCCTGCCTCGGGCATGTATGTGTGTGATGTCCTTAGGTTAGTTAGGTTTATGTAATTCTAAGTTCTAGGGGACAGATAACCTAAGATGTTACGTCCCATAGTGGTCAGAGCCATTTGAAGCATTTGAACCAAGTCAAACTGCAGCTATTCATGGAATAAATGTTAATGTCGACTGGAATACTCTCTTTCAAATTCTGAAGGTGGCAGGGGTAAAATACAGGGAGCGAAAGGCTATTTACAATTTGTACAGAAACCAGATGGCAGTTATAAGAGACGAGGGCCATGAAAGGGAAGCAGTGGTTGCGAAGGGAGTGAGACAAGGTTGTAGCCTCTCCCCGATGTTATTCAATCTGTATTTTGAGCGAACGGTAAAGGAAACAAAAGAAAAATTTGGAGTATGAATTAAAATCCACGGAGAAGAAATAAAAACTTTGAGGTTCGCCGATGACATTGTAATTCTGTCAGAGACAGCAAAGGACTTGGAAGAGCAGCTAAACGTAAAGGGCAGGGTCTTGAAAGGAGGATATAATCTGAACATCAACAAAAGCAAAAGGAGAATAATGGAATGTAATCGAATTAAATCGGGTTATGCTGCAGGAATTAGATTAGGAAATGAGACGCTTAAAGTAGTAAAGGAGTTTTGTTATTTGGGGAGCAAAATAACTGATGATTTTCGAAATAGAGAGGATATAAAATGTAGACTGGCAATGGCAAGGAAAGCATTTCTGAAGAAGAGAAATTTGTTAACATCGAGTATGGAATTAAGTGTCAGGAAGTCGTTTCCGAATGTATTTGTATGGAGTGTAGCCATGTATGGAAGTGAAACGTGGACGATAAATAGTTTAGACAAGAAGAGAATAGAAGCTTTCGAAATGTGGTGCTACAGAAGAATGCTGAAGATTAGATGGGTAGATCACATAACGAATGAGGAGGTATTGAATAGAATTGGAGAGAAGAGAAATTTGTGGCCAACTTGCCTAGAAGAAGGGATCGGTTGGTAGGGCATATTCTGAGGCATCAACGGATCACCAATTTAGTATCGGAGGGCAGCGTGGAGGGTAAAAATCGTAGAGGGAGACCAAGAGATGAATACATTCAGCAGATTCAGAAGGATGTGGGTTGCAGTAGGTACTGGGAGATGAAGAAGCTTGCGCAGGATAGAGTAGCATGGAGAGCTGCATCAAACCAGTCTCAGCACTGAAGACCACAACAACAACAACACAGTGTTAATGTTAATGGATGACAAAGTGGCATGTCACCAGGTCATAGTTGTTCGCGATTGCTTTGAAGAACTTTCTTGACAGTTTGAGAAACACAGTTGGCAACACGTCGAACATTTATGGGACACAATCGAGAGGTCAGTTCGTGCACAAGATCCTGCACCGTCAGCACTTTCGCAGTTATGGACGGCTATAGACGCAGCACTGTTCAGTATATCTGCAAGGGACTTCCAACGACTTGCTGAGTCCATGCCATGTCGAGTTGCTGCATTACGTTGGGCAAAACGAAGTGCGACACGATATTGGGAAGTATATGACATGAACCATGGACCTTGCCGTTGGTGGGGAGGCTTGCGCGCCTCAGCGATACAGATAGCCGTACCGTAGGTGCAACCACAACGGAGGGGTATCTGTTGAGAGGCCAGACAAACGTGTGGTTCCTGAAGAGGGGCAGCAGCCTTTTCAGTAGTTGCAAGGGCAACAGTCTGGATGATTGACTGATCTGGCCTTGTAACAATAACCAAAACGGCCTTGCTGTGCTGGTACTGCGAACGGCTGAAAGCAAGGGGAAACTACAGCCGTAATTTTTCCCGAGGGCATGCAGCTTTACTGTATGATTAAATGATGATGGCGTCCTCTTGGGTAAAATATTCCGGAGGTAAAATAGTCCCCCATTCGGATCTCCGGGCGGGGACTACTCAAGAGGATGTCGTTATCAGGAGAAAGAAAACTGGCGTTCTACGGATCGGAGCGTGGAATGTCAGATCCCTTAATCGGGCAGGTAGGTTAGAAAATTTAAAAAGGGAAATGGATAGGTTGAAGTTAGATATAGTGGGAATTAGTGAAGTTCGGTGGCAGGAGGAACAAGACTTCTGGTCAGGTGACTACAGGGTTATAAACACAAAATCAAATAGGGGTAATGCAGGAGTAGGTTTAATAATGAATAGGAAAATAGGAATGCGGGTAAGCTACTACAAACAGCATAGTGAACGCATTATTGTGGCCAAGATAGATACGAAGCCCACACCTACTACAGTAGTACAAGTTTATATGCCAACTAGCTCTGCAGATGACGAAGAAATTGAAGAAATGTATGATGAAATAAAAGAAATTATTCAGATTGTGAAGGGAGACGAAAATTTAATAGTCATGGGTGACTGGAATTCGAGTGTAGGAAAAGGGAGAGAAGGAAACATAGTAGGTGAATATGGATTGGGGGACAGAAATGAAAGAGGAAGCCGCCTGGTAGAATTTTGCACAGAGCACAACATAATCATAACTAACACTTGGTTTAAGAATCATGAAAGGAGGTTGTATACATGGAAGAACCCTGGAGATACTAAAAGGTATCAGATAGATTATATAATGGTAAGACAGAGATTTAGGAACCAGGTTTTAAATTGTAAGACATTTCCAGGGGCAGATGTGGACTCTGACCACAATCTATTGGTTATGACCTGTAGATTAAAACTGAAGAAACTGCAAAAAGGTGGGAATTTAAGGAGATGGGACCTGGATAAACTAAGAGAACCAGAGGTTGTACAGAGATTCAGGGAGAGCATAAGGGAGCAATTGACAGGAATGGGGGAAATAAATAAAGTAGAAGAGGAATGGGTAGCTTTGAGGGATGAAGTAGTGAAGGCAGCAGAGGATCAAGTAGGTAAAAAGACGAGGGCTAGTAGAAATCCTTGGGTAACAGAAGAAATAGTGAATTTAATTGATGAAAGGAGAAAATATAAAAATGCAGTAAGTGAAACAGGCAAAAAGGAATACAAACGTCTCAAAAATGATATCGACAGGAAGTGCAAAATGGCTTAGCAGGGATGGCTAGAGGACAAATGTAAGGATGTAGAGGCCTATCTCACTGGGGGTAAGATAGATACCGCCTACAGGAAAATTAAAGAGACCTTTGGAGATACGAGAACGACTTGTATGAATATCAAGAGCTCAGATGGAAACCCAGTTCTAAGCAAAGAAGGGAAAGCAGAAAGGTGGAAGGAGTATATAGAGGGTCTATACAAGGGCGATGTACTTGAGGACAATATTATGGAAATGGAAGAGGATGTAGATGAAGATGAAATGGGAGATACGATACTGCGTGAAGAGTTTGACAGAGCACTGAAAGACCTGAGTCGAAACAAGGCCCCCGGAGTAGACAATATTCCATTGGAACTACTGACGGCCGTGGGAGAGCCAGTCCTGACAAAACTCTACCATCTGGTGAGCAAGATGTATGAAACAGGCGAAATACCCTCAGACTTCAAGAAGAATATAATAATTCCAATCCCAAAGAAAGCAGGTGTTGACAGATGTGAAAATTACCGAACTATCAGCTTAATAAGTCACAGCTGCAAAATACTAACACGAATTCTTTACAGACGAATGGAAAAACTAGTAGAAGCCAACCTCGGGGAAGATCAGTTTGGATTCCGTAGAAACACTGGAACACGTGAGGCAATAGTGACCTTACGACTTATCTTAGAAGAAAGATTAAGGAAAGGCAAACCTACGTTTCTAGCATTTGTAGACTTAGAGAAAGCTTTTGACAATGTTGACTGGAATACTCTCTTTCAAATTCTAAAGGTGGCAGGGGTAAAATACAGGGAGCGAAAGGCTATTTACAATTTGTACAGAAACCAGATGGCAGTTATAAGAGTTGAGGGACATGAAAGGGAAGCAGTGGTTGGGAAGGGAGTAAGACAGGGTTGTAGCCTGTCCCCGATGTTGTTCAATCTGTATATTGAGCAAGCAGTAAAGGAAACAAAAGAAAAATTCGGAGTGGGTATTAAAATTCATGGAGAAGAAATAAAAACTTTGAGGTTCGCCGATGACATTGTAATTCTGTCAGAGACAGCAAAGGACTTGGAAGAGCAGTTGAACGGAATGGACAGTGTCTTGAAAGGAGGATATAAGATGAACATCAACAAAAGCAAAACAAGGATAATGGAATGTAGTCTAATTAAGTCGGGTGATGCAGAGGGAATTAGATTAGGAAATGAGGCACTTAAAGTAGTAAAGGAGTTTTGCTATTTGGGGAGCAAAATAACTGATGATGGTCGAAGTAGAGAGGATATAAAATGTAGGCTGGCAATGGCGAGGAAAGCGTTTCTGAAGAAGAGAAATTTGTTAACATCCAGTATTGATTTAAGTGTCAGGAAGTCATTTCTGAAAGTATTCGTATGGAGTTTAGCCATGTATGGAAGTGAAACATGGACGATAAATAGTTTGGACAAGAAGAGAATAGAAGCTTTCGAGATGTGGTGCTACAGAAGAATGCTGAAGATTAGATGGGTAGATCACATAACTAATGAGGAAGTATTGAATAGGATTGGGGAGAAGAGAAGTTTGTGGCACAACTTGACCAGAAGAAGGGATCGGTTGGTAGGACATGTTCTGAGGCATCAAGGGATCACCAATTTAGTATTGGAGGGCAGCGTGGAGGGTAAAAATCGTAGGGGGAGACCAAGAGATGAATACACTAAGCAGATTCAGAAGGATGTAGGTTGCAGTAAGTACTGGGAGATGAAAAAGCTTGCACAGGATAGAGTAGCATGGAGAGCTGCATCAAACCAGTCTCAGGACTGAAGACCACAACAACAACAACATGACTTTTGTCACCTCAGTGTATAGTAAAGGTATGAGATTTATTGTGAAATCCAATTGTAATTTTGCAAGTAATGGAATGCCCTTGTAATCCGTAACTCTTCTACGGACCTCCGTAGGTAAATGAAAATAATGAAAATAAAATAAAAGGAAATAAGATAAAAAGAATGATCGGGTTTTGAGCTCGGGGCGCACAAATTAAGAAGTTGCGACTGTGCTACCATTCTGTGT
Organism: Schistocerca serialis cubense; assembly: GCF_023864345.2. Classification (NCBI taxonomy): domain Eukaryota; kingdom Metazoa; phylum Arthropoda; class Insecta; order Orthoptera; family Acrididae; genus Schistocerca; species Schistocerca serialis. The sequence goes on along the minus strand of NC_064643.1, from coordinate 371,680,126 downwards.
GGGGATACCGCACGGCAAAAGGCACAAACACTGACTGTCGACGTTTCAGAAACGGTCGAGTGTACAGATAAGCCTAGAGACGTGTTATTTTGACTCCTCTCCCCCAGGCCGAAGTTTCTGTCAAATCGGGTTATGGCACTTGCCGTGTTCTCCTCGTCATGGATGTTTCTGTTGAAAAGTTGCGCACTGACCTTTGGGCGGGCGAGCGTCTCCGGGCGCCGACAGCGTGGAGGCGGCGTCGCTGAAGGAGTCGTCGTGGTGGTCCTGCTGCTGTCGGGAGGCCGCGGAGGCGGCGGCGGCGACGGAGGCGGCGGTCGGGGGCGGCCCGCGGATGCTGTGGCGCAGGGGCGTCATGCGCAGCAGGCGCGGCGCCGCGGCGTCGTCGGCGTCCACGGCGGGCGCCGAGTGGTGGCCGAACAGCACCATCGCGGCGGCGGCGGCGACGGCGGGAGGCGGGCGCGCGACTGGCCGCTAGACCCGCGTCGTCTGCACCAGCCGGCGACGCTAGCGCCGCGGCGGCGAGGACGCCCAACTACGCGCACCGCCGCCTTCCGGGAGCGCCTCCTACTCGCCTGCCTTACACGGACGGCCTTGCCGCCACGCACTCCGGCCCGTGGCGTACTGTCGGCGTTGGCGCCTATGCGGGGCTATCACTGTGCGCCGTTCTTGGAGCCCGGTTCGTCTCCAGTGTCGAGGCACGCTGCTGCTCTACTCCCTCTCTCTGGCTCACTACTGCCACTTCATGCTCTCCTTGCTGTATACTGAAATATCACTGTCACGTAAAGACGTCTCGATTCAATTGGTAACAAGCTTCTATGAATGGGCTGTCGCGAGCTTATTTCTTCTTGCTAATCCATTTGCGACAGCGCTACACTGTTATTGGATAAGCTTTAATCGCACTAGCACACACTGATCATCACAAGTGTCGCAGAAACCCAAACTTTTTAAGCTAAAGATGGTGAACTACTAATGTTGCTACACAGCGTATGACTACTGTTATACTATTAAAGCGTAGGCGTAGTGTGGAAATATGAATTTGTTTAGTGGTGTACTCCAGCTGTCTACCGACTGCTGCTCTGTTATGACTGGATATACCTCGTGCGTGGATTTAATGGAGACTGGACCCTCCAGTTTCTTCTGGAGCCAACAGTAGGTAAAAATTATGTCACTACTCGCACTAGCACACAATGATGATCAAAACAGTCGCAGAAGCACAGATGGACGTCTTTTTGAAGCTAAAGATCGTGAACTACTAGCATTGCTACATAGTGTTACACTATCAACGTGTAGGCATAATACCGAAATATGCTTTTCCAGTGTTGTACTCCAACTGTCTATCGACTGCTGCTCTCTTATCACTGGATATATCTCCAACGTGAATGAATACAGGACAGTCCAGTTATATCTGTATGCAACAACAGATACAAGTTATGTCACTGCAGCCTTACTTGTGCTACACACCCACTGTACGTATCAAAGTACTGCCTAATGTATAACACAGCTTCTCTCTGGCACTCTAGTGTCTCTTCAACGGTTACTTACTGTGTATGGAATAATTACGTCCAGTGATATGTGCAGTCTGTGAGAAGCTTCTATTAAAGTGCTATCACAAGCTTCTTCGTTATTTCTAAGACATTTCTGACTGCCGCTACAGAACGAGTATATACGTCTTATACACACCATACACACCAGTTAGGTCTAGCTTCGTGCAGACAATGATGGACCACTGTTTTGGAAACTAAATACGACGAACTACTAAGTGGCTGCTACGCAATTTCTGGCTACTGTTACACTTACAAAGCATAGGCGTAGTGTGGAAAGTGTGTTCTTATAGCGTAGTGCTTTCCTGCTGTTGTGCTTCAAGAGTATGTACAGACTACTGCCTTATTATCACTGTATAAGCCTCGTTTGTGAACTTAATGGATATAGGAGACTCCGATTTCTTGTGCAGCCAGTAATCGATGAGGGTTATTTCACTACAGTCTTTCCCTTGGGCCTACACTTGCATTGTATCGACCAGAGTAAGAGTTCATTCCAAGCAGCCTTCTGCGGAGGTGGCTATGAATCGCACTAACTAGTTTTTAAGATCAGCACTTGACTTTTCACTTCGCTAAAGTGCCACCATTTGACAGTTATGCAGAATTCTTACTCATTCACGAGAATATCCATAAAACACCTTCAATAAACTGGTCTCATGGTCTTGAAGATGAAAGGTCTTTTTTAACACCCTGCTGCTTCCTCAGTTTCTGAAATACTACGCAGTGGACAACGATGACAGAAGTATGGGTCGCACGTAAGACGTGTTCTCTGCCATGTGGCTGCACAAATCACCTGTCTCAGATGCCACTGCAAACAGACTCGATGCAATATACGACAGTGTATTTGACGTCGAATTTTCGGCAAAGAAAATTTCAGCACAAAGTCGTCGATGCTAGCAGGCACAGAACTTGTGGCTCCAGACTAATTCGAATGCGAATGAGACCGAGCCAGCTCTCAGGAATTGCACTTCCTAGCTTTCACACACTGGATATTTGAGACCAGGATCACACGCAATGTCGTTACTGCACCTTTCAGTGTCAGATTTTCGTAAGTGATATAAGAAGCAGGTTGATTAACGGCAAGTCACCACGAGCGTGGAGAGCACTGTACAGAAGTTATTTAAAAATCGTAGAAATCACTGATAAATGAAACGGACTCGTTTCCGGAACGAGGAGCTACACTCGTGAAAAACGCACAACTTGTGACGTGAAGCAACGTTCGCGGTCGGCGCAGGTTGTCTCGGAGCTCAGATTGAGGCGCGTGCCGGGCCAGCGCGCAAGCTGTGGACACAGGCGCTGCCGGGAGACCACTCACTACTGCCGCCGCTGCTGCTGCTGCTGCTGCCGCCGCCGCTGCCGCCGGCCGACTGAACGGGCGAGCGTCTGCCCTCGCGACTCGCGCCCGCTATAGCAGAAACCGCAGCGGGGGGCCCGCGTCTGCCAGGCGTCGTCGCCGTCGTCGGCTGGCGATCGCTCCTGGGGCAAGGCCGCGTCGCCGCGGGCACGCGCTGACTCAGCCGCGCAGCATTCCTGCGGCCTGCGTGGAGCTTCCCTCCTCCGCCTCCTCAGCGTCCGCGATCTGCAACACGACAGGCCGCAGTGGGCGAGGGGCGGCGGCTGACGGGAGCTGGCGAGCAGGGGCGCCCCCCCCCCCCCCCTGCCCCGCTGCGAAACTCGCCGCCACAAGAAGCGCGGCCTGCCACAACATGCAGCACCGCGTCATACTAACGACGCGTTTTTTCTGGCTGTCCCTGGGCGACTTATCTCCTGCTCAGGACGGCGTCTTTCTACATCTACATCTACATCCACACTCCGCAAGCCACCTGACGGTGTGTGGCGGAGGGTACCTTGAGTACCTCTATCGGTACTCCCTTCTATTCCAGTCTCATATTGTTCGCGGAAAGAAATATTGTCGGTATGCCTCTGTGTGGAATCTAATCTCTCTGATTTTATCCTCATGGTCTCTTCGCGAGATACACGTAGGAGGGAGCAATATACTGCTTGACTCCTCGGTGGAGGTATGTTCTCGAAACTACAACAAAAGCCCGTACCGAGCTACTGAGCGTCTCTCCTGCAGAGTCTTCCACTGGAGTTTATTTATCATTTCCATAATGCTTTCGAGATTACTAAATGACCCTGTAACGAAGCGCGCTGCTCTCCGTTGGATCTTCCCTATCTCTTCTATCAACCATATCTGGTACGGATCCCACACTGGTGAGCAATATTCAAGCAGTGGGAGCACAAGTGTACTGTAACCTACTTCCTTTGTTTTCGGATTGCATTTCCTTAGGATTCTTCCGATGAATCTCAGTCTGGCATCTACTTTACCGACGAACAACTTTACATGATCATTCAAAAATGGCTCTGAGCACTATGGCACTCAACATCTGAGGTCATCAGTCCCCTAGAACTTAGAACTACTTAAAGCTAACTAACCTAAAGACTTCACACACATCCATGCCCGAGGCAGGATTCGAACCTGCGACCGTAGCGGTCACGCGGTTCCAAACTGAACCGCCTAGAACCGCACGGCCACACCGGCCGGCTATGATCATTCTATCTTAAATCACTCCTAATGCCTACTCCCAGATAATTTATGGAATTAACTGCTTCCAATTGCTACATTGTAGCTAAATGATAAAGGATTTTTCTTTCTATGTATTCGCAACACGTTACGCTTGTCTACATTGAGATTGACCATGGGTCAATTCCTTGCAGATCCTCCTGCATTTCAGTACAATTTTCCATTGTGACAACCTCTCGATATACTACAGCATCATCCGTGATGTGAATAGCAACGGTCCTACGACACTCCCCTGCGTCACACCTGAAGTCACTCTTACTTCGGAAGACATGCTGCGTTCTGTTATCTAGGAACTCTTCAATCCAATACAATTGGTCTGATAGTCCATATGCACTTACTTTGATCATTAAACGACTGTGGGGAACTGTATCGAACGCCTTGCGGAAGTCAAGAAACACGGCATCTACCTGGGACCCCGTGTCTGTGGCCGTCTGAGTCTCGTGGACGAATAGCGCGAGCTGGGTTTCACACGATAGTCTTTTTCGAAACCCATGTTGATTCCTACAGAGTAGATTTCTAGTCTCCAGAAAAGTCATTATACTCGAACATAAAACGTGTTCCAAAATTCTACAACTGATCGACGTTAGAGATATAGGTCTACAGTTCTACGCATCTGTTCGACGTCCTTTCTTGAAAACGGGGATGACCTGTGCTCTTTTCCAATCCCTTGGAATGCTACGCTCTTCTGGAGACCTACGGTACACCGCTGCAAGAAGGGGGGCAAGTTCCTTCGCGTACTCTGTGTAAAATCGAACTGGTATCCCATCAGGTCCAGCGGCCTTTCCTCTTTTGAGCGATTTTAATTGTTTTTCCATCCCTCTGTTATCTATTTTGATATCTACCATTTTGTTATCTGTGCGGCAGTATAGAGCAGGAAGTACAGTGCAGTATTCCTCTGTGAAACAGCTTTGGTAAAAGACATTTAGTATTTCGGCCTAAAGTCTGTCATCCTCTATTTCAGTACCATTTTGGTCACAGAGTGTCTGGACATTTTGTTTTGATCCACCTACCGCTTTGACATAAGACCAAAATTCTTAGGATTTTCTGCCAAGTCAGTACATAGAACTTTACTTTCGAATTCATTGAACGCCTATCGCATAGGCCTCCTCACACTACATTTCGCTTCGCGTAATTTTTGTTTGTCTGCAAGGCTTTGGCTACGTTTATGTTTGCTGTGAAGTTCCCTTCGCTGACAGATCAAGTTTACTGATCAACTGATTAACTATGGGTTAGCGGTATTTTTGCTAGTGAGACGTCGCCTTCAGTTACTACACAAGAGATAACAACACGTTTCAATTGTTAGTACAGTAAAGGCTTTCGCGCAAGGATATCGTAGCTGCTGGTGAATCTTCGGTGTTGTATGGTATAGGTCCATGAAACGTTTCCTTTTCTGACATTTCCTCCAGAGCTGCGCTGGAAATCCTCATAGGTGCTCCTGGTTCCCCTGAATCTAGCCGACTGACGGGTCGGACGCCGGAAGCGACATAAGTACGACGAAAAATGAGTGCGGCAGAATCTTACTCGTGATCGTTAGAGGTGAAACTTAACTGTCGAACTACCTCCCGTCAAAAGTAAAACATACGTATCAATTCTGTACATCTACTGTCCATGTACACTAAAGAGGCAAAGAAACATACACCTGCCTAATATCGTGCTGGGCCCCGCGCGCTCGCCGAAGTGCCGAAACACGACACCGCATCGACTCGACCAGTGTCTGAAGTTGTGCTCGAGGGAACTGACACCATGCATCCTGCCATCCAGTGTGGCCGAGCGGTTCTAGAGGCTTCAGTCTGGAACCGCGCGACCGCTACAGTCGCAGGTTCGAATTCTGCCTCGGGCATGGATGTGTGTCATGTCCTTAGGTTAGTTAGGTTTAAGTAGTTCTAAGTTCTAGGGGACTGATGACCTCAGATGTTAAGTCCCATAGTGCTCAGAGCCATTTGAACCATTTGAACCATGCATCCTGCATGGCTGCCCATAAATCCGTAAAATTACGACGGGGTGGAAACCTCTTCCAAACAATTTGTTGCAAGGCATCCCAGATATGCTTAATAATGTTCATGTCTGGGGAGTTTGGTGGCCATCGGAAATGTTTAAACTTAGAAGAGTGTCCCTGGTGCCACTCTGTAGCAATCCTCGACGTGTGGTGTGTCGCATTGTCCTGCTGGAATTGCTCAAGTCGTCGGAATGTGCAATGGACATGAATGGATGCTTACGTACGTGCCGGCTATCAGAGTTGTATCTAGACCTATCAGGGGTCCCAAATCACTCCAACTGCACACGCCCCACAGAGTCTCCACCAGCTGGATCAGTACCCTGTTGATATGAAGGGTCCATGGCTTCAAGAGGTTGCCTCCATAACCGTACACGTCCATCCGCTCGATACAATTTGAAACGAGACTCGTCCGGCCAGGCAACATGTCTCCAGTCATCAACAGTCCAATGTCGGTGTTGACGGTCCCAGATGAAGCATAAAACTTTGTGTCGTGCAGTCATCAAGGGTACACGAGTGGGCTTTCGGCTCCGAAAATCCATATCGATGATGGGTCGTTGAATCGTTCGTACACTGACACTTGTTGACAACCCAGCGCTGAAGTCTGCAGCAATTTGCGGAAGGGTTGCACTTCCGTCACGTTGAACGATTCTCGTCAGTTGTCATTGATCCTGTTCCTGCAGGCTCTTTTTCCGACCGCAGCGATGTCGGAGATTTGACGTTTTACCGGATTCCTGATATTGGCGGTACACTCGTGAAATGGTGGTACGGGAAAATCCTCACTTCATCGCTACCTCGGAGATGCTGTGTCCCATCTCTCGTACGCCAACTATGACACCATGTCCAACCTCACTTAAATCTCGATAACCTGCCATTGCAGCAGCAATAACCGATCTAACAACTGCGCCAGACTCATGTTGTTTTATATAGGCGTTGCTGACCGCAGCGCCGTGTTCTGCCTGTTTAAATATCTCTGTATTTGAGCACGCATGCCTTTACTAGTTTCTTTGGCGCTTCTGTCTATAACTAAGTTACATGGTTATTATTTTCTGTTATGATTGTCTCCTTGTTTATACAGGTTGATTTTTTCCACTGTGTGCAAACTCTACGGACTGATCTATGCGTGGATAAGGAACTAATGAACTTTTTATTCAGTCATACATTGCTACAGAGACTGCGGTCTAGTACGCGCTGTTCCATGCAGCCACAGTTATAGCATGTCTTGAAAATGGTTTCTATGTGCTTCGACGCATACGTGTACGCGCCGTGGCATGTTCTGTCTCACACGTTCAAATCAGCTAGGCTATATCCGAACAGTGACAATGGCAGCGTGAATACGCTGCTCCAGTATCTCCACATCTGGAATGGGCTCTGCAGACACGATACTTTTGAAATGGCCCCATAACCGTAAATCGCACGGGCTGAGAGATCTGGTAAACGAGCTGGCCATGCAACTGGACCCCCTCGTCCGATCAAGACAGGGAAGACACGACTGGGATGCGTCCGGACGCTAACGGCGAAGTGGGCTGGAGCGCCATTATGTAGCAGCCACATAACCCTTCGAACCATCAATGGCACTAGCAGGAGACGCAAAGTAACCCGCAAGGGACGCTGATAGTTCGGCCTGTTAGGCGACGTGGAAGGAAGACTTGTCCCGAAATACGGTCGCCAATTATCCCGAGCCGCGCGGAGTGGCCGCGCGGTGTAAGGCGCCTTGTCACGGATTAAGAAGCCCCTCACGCCCTCGGGCATGGGTGTGTGTATTGTTCTTAGCATAAGTCTGTTTATGTTAGAAAAGTAGTGTGTAAGTCTAGGGACCGATGACCTCAGCAGTTTGGTCCCTTAGGAATTCACACACACTTGGACATTTGAATTATCCAGACACACACATTCCGGCTGCACCGGTGCTGATGATTCGCTGGCACAATACCATGGGGGTTCCGAATACTCTCCCACAGATGACTGTTATGAAAGCTGAAGATACCACTCCGCGTAAAAGGTGGCCTCATCTGTGAATAGGATTAATGGTACAAATCCCGGTGTCGTGGTTGCCTGGTGAAGAAACCAGTGAAAAAACTGCTACCCATATGGAAAGCCCTGCACACTCTGTAAGTGATAAGGTTAGTAACAGTTGTCATGGAGAACGTTCCACACAGTTTCTGGCTTACCCTGTACTGGCGGACCAACCGCCTGGTACTGTCACGACGGTCCCCTCCCACAATGTTAATCACATTTTCCTCCAGCTCTGGTGTCAGAACATTTCGGTTAAGTCGTTTATAATTTCCTGCTTCCTGAGCAATCCTGTCTCAGACAAACGGCGGCAAGCTCTCAGTTCGAATACGGAATCAATGCATACAACGCTGTATCACATCCACTACGAGGTGAGTCAGCAAGAGATGTAAATCGGACATAACATTACCAGTTACTATGGCAGGAGAAGGCGCTAGGACATGGCCTATGAGGAACAATACCACCCTCTAGGAGGAAACCGTACTTACTGTAACTGGCTGCTTGGTGCAGTGCGTATTAGACCCCAGTCTCTGTAACAAAGTACGATTGAATAAATAGTTTGTAGCATGGTAACCATGCATTTCCGGACATAAGTTAATTAAATCTTTTTTGTTCCGTATCATCTCATCGATCGATCAATCCCTAGAGTTTGTACACGGTGGAATAAAATCACCCTATATACTTCGACGCCTTCTCTATACAACCGTGGGTAATAGTTCGTCATTGTAGATAATATTAGGTTCCGGAAATTTTCACTTCGTGATTTGCTGACTGAGGAGCATGCTCTGTTTCAGCTGATTTTTCTATTTTCCCTAGACTTTGCCTACTAGAAAAGATAGAGAAATCACCTAAACCAAATTGTAATCACATTGACAAACTATTATACACTGCTATGTACACAAGCCATCGAAATATATCAGCATGGTGATAACTTTAACAGAAGAGCAGAAGCCATGAAAAATGACATACGGCCAGCAGCTCTAGAGCATCGATAGACAATTTTAATCTCTGACAAAGATTATTTCAACCGATCATGTGTAAATTTCTACACCACCGCATTTTTCACAGTACTTGTGTCGCTCTCCAACATCAGGTCGCTCAGTCCCCACGTCTCAGCAGAACCAGGAACTCCTCTGAGGATATCCAGCTTAGCTCTGTTTGAAATGTTAAGAGCGGGAAACTTACATGGACCACGACCACACAACCCGGAAGGTTTACCAGCCGTTTCAATCCTACTTATTGTTATGGTGTTCAATCCGAATACTCGTTTTAAGAAGAACTTCACGATAGTCTATCCAGTGAAAGCGTGTTTGCCTCTTAATAGTTCTCCAACCTACATCCATTTGAACCTGATTGCTGCACTCACGTATTTGTTTCCCTCTTAAAATTTCTGACCTACATTTCCTTCCGCTATCAAACCGACGATTCGTTGATTCCTCAACATGCATCCTCTCAGCCGATCCCTTCTTTTAGTCAAACTGTGTCATAAATTTCTTTTCCCCAATTCGATTCGGTACCTTCTCACGAGTTATTCGATTGCTCATCTAATTTTCAATATTCTTCTCTAACACCACATTTCAAAGCCTTCTTCTTTCCGTCCATGTACTTCTCTTCTGTTTATCTGCAACGTGTTTCGGAGCTACAAGCCAGCCGCGGTGACTGAGCGGCTCTAGGCGCTTCAGTCCGGAACCGCGCGACTGCTACGGTCGCAGGTTCGAATCCTGCCTCGGGCATGGATGTGTGTGATGTCCTTAGGTTAGTTAGGTTTAAGTAGTTCTAAGTTCTAGGGGAGTGATGACCACAGATATTAAGTCCCATAGTGCTCAGAGCCACGCATACGAGCGCGCGTTTATGATATATCCTACTATTTTAAGGTGTGTGTCTGTGTGTATTTATTAAAACATTTTTGTATTACAGTTTGAAAATGAAGATAAAATAAAATAATTTTTTTTTTTTTTTGGATGACTCGTCTTACTAATAAGCTGGACTTCATCGTCCTGACTCTCCGTGTCAGAACAAGAGTTATGAGCCCACTGCTTGCACTTCTGACATGCGATCCTACCCTCAGCTGAAGTACAGTGTAGTTACTTGCAAAATATATATGTCGCATCTTCGTCTTTTTCAGATGTTTTATTGTTTCTTGCTCTTCCTTGACTGAAGACCATTTCCTTTCCTTTTTACTTTCATCTTCTCTTCTCCAGCTATCCTCGTTAGCCTCTTTAGCTTCAGGGATTTTTTCACCGCATCTTGTAGCTTATTCTTATAGGGAGATGATGCAAGGATAGCGATTTTACTCCTTTCCTGTCACTCCTTTCTGTACTGTGTGGCACTGGTAGTTGGTATAATATTTTTCGGGGTAAAAGTACGGAAGCTTGACAGATGCATTTGCAGTATCAGTCATCAAAGGACACTGCAGTCTAGGTTCCAGATCAGTGGTTTACAATCTGGCTCTGATGCTAGTCTTTTTAAGTTCAGGAGGTGGGTTTGAGCAGTCAACAGGAGCATTAGTAGCTAGATTTGATGAAGGACTGACTGAAGGATTTTCAAGAATAGTGGCTACTGACTCAGAGTATCAGTCGTCGCAGGTGGTAGAAAGTCATCGTCTATGACTATGATGAAATTCGTTGGTTAAATGCCAGTTTCCTTGAACCCCTTCACTGCACGTCTCATGTTCGCAGCATACACAAAACCTTGCCAAAACAAAGGTGAGATTTTCTACAAAGTGACAACTTTCCCTCGGCTCGATCTTAACCACCTTCTCACTTCATAATACAAGCTCAAAGGGTTTTCGTAAATGCTACATCCAGGTGCAAAGACAGTAAAATAACACCGTTGTTCCGAGTTAGTTCTATCACGTTCAAGTTTTTCGCATATGAGTGAATACCAATCAAGGAGCAGCAGAACAGGATTTTCTATCTTTGCATTAGAAAAGTCGAATAATTTGAGGAACAAGCGTAAGAATATTTCGCTTGTCATCCACCCAGATTCACGAGCTTCAGCCCAATATTCTGGTGTCAAAACAGATTCTAGTTCTTGCTGTTTTCTTTTCCTAGGATAGATCAACATCGGAGATGTGAATCTTCCGTCAACTGAACAGCAAGTATCAGTGGTCACTGTATTTCTGCGTTCTGAAAATGTGAGCACACCAACTTGGAGCTGTCCTTCATTTGGAATAATTTTGAGTGCTGCTTCGGTACGACAGTTATACCCGTCTCGTCATAATTATAAATTCTTTCTCCAGTTCATTTTCTGCGTCGATAACTTTAGTCAATAAGTCAAAAAACTGTGATACTGCACCTTTAATGAACCCCATAGTGTGCGTCCCGTATGTGGCTTCTGGTTTTCTGGAACTTAAGTCAGAGTGGTGAGCCAGAAATCTGAAGACCCAGTCTTCTCCAGCCGTTTCCGTTTCGTTGTTGAATGGATACGGGCGTCCGTGCTATTTGATACGCGAATCTGTGCAATTCTTTCACAGTCATACTAAAATGTCGCTTTTGCAGATTCTTCAGATATCGTACAAGTTCTAACTCTTGCTCCTTATTGAAAACACATTGGTATTTTCTGCAGGTTTTGTAAGTTGTTGAAAGGGAATTTCCTTTTTCTTTTTGCATATCGTTTTGCAGTTGCCAAATGCAAGACAAATTGTTTCGATGGTTTTTCGTGGGTCATCATTTTATTACTTACCGATTTAACATTTTGTTCCATTTTGTCTCTCCGTTTTCCGTACATCGTTACGTACCATCTGCAAACGGAAAAGAAAAGACTTGCGGTAGAATTCGTCTAATGAAAGGCTACCGGGACGGAGCGGGCTATGCTAGTAGAGCATTCCTCACCAAACGCAAATTTATTGAGAAAATATTCAGTAAACACCGCAAACAATTTTTTTCCAACTGTTTTGTGCACAGATATAGCTAAAAATATGCAGATGTAGGTGAACTAGACGTTAATTGTGGAGAAAGAACCATGACAAAATTGTTGAAATTGCTCTAAGTACTATGGGACTTAACATCTGAGGCCATCAGTTCCATAGACTTAGAACTACTTAAACCTAACTAACCTAAGGATACCATACACATCCATGCCCGAGGCATGATTCGAATCTGCGACCGTAGCAGCAGCGCGGTTCCGGACTGAAGCGCCTAGAGCCGCTCGGCCACAGCGGCGAACCACGACAGATTTACCTAAGTAGGAAGAGGTCTGGTAAGTTATAATAGAACAGCGAATTCGCTCACTTTTATAGTCAGACTACGTAAGTGGCGCGCAACAACTGTTCCAACATTACTAAACGACAATAGACATTAGTTTAGTAAACACTTGTCAGTCTGAGCACACTCTATCGCCACTAGACCACCGAGACCGTTCTCCCCGTAGTCCACTCTGCTCCTGTTTTCCCTAGCAATTATCTTCGTCGGACAACAAAATGATCGCCTTCTGCAATGGCGAAGAAAAAAAAACATTATTCTGCTTCTTTCCGTAATTTTATTTTATTCATATTTTTACGTAAACAAAAATAATGCATTTTCTGAACTAAAAATTAAATTGGTTTGGCTGAAATCCCCCACCCTTATGCGTAGAAGGTGGCCGTTACTCCATCCCGTGAAAGGAGCTGTGTTCAATTGCCAGCGTGCCGGAACAAGAATGACTGGTGTTCACGTAGGTACCCCAAAATAAATGAACGATCTAACCAGTTTCAGACATTTTGCTGCCCACCATGGGCGTCTGCACATTTCTGCAAGAGAGGATAAGCTTCTAAAATTGTTGCTTCTGACGTAACTAATTCGGCGATTTTGAGGACGTATAGTGCCCCAAGAGGTACACTGTAGTAACTGTATCTTAAATGATCGGTAGTTTATCCCATTTTAATGGTAAATTTTTTAATTTGGAACATGAAAGATACTTTTTTAATATTTTTAGTACCGGCATGATCATGTATGCCATCTTATATGAGTTAATGACCTGAAAATATATCTTGAATGGTTAAATCAATCGTATCCAAAGAGATAGCAAATACAGCTAGGAAAATAATTCACAAAATATATGGCCATTGATTTAACAATAAGGTAGGGTTGACAATGGAAATTAAAAATCGAGAATGGAAATGGAGTCCAGATGACAGCAACAAAAATAACCAGCAAGAATTGCCAATGACAATACTGTTCACATTCGAGAAACGAGAAATAAACTTCAAGAAATCGCTTATGCATATTTGATGTCATGCATAGAACTTGCTCTACTTACATAACTGTATACTGGCTCATCTTAACGGGTTTACTGTATTACTTTCAGGTCTCCTTTTGTGAACGTTGACTGGTACAATTAACGTTGAAGAAAATGTGTTTTTGGGTCGTTTATGTAAACTGTAGCACAGCACCACAATTCAACTAGATGAATGTGGGATACACTCCAGACCACCCTCGAATTGGCCGACAGAAGCGACAAATCCTAGGACTGAACCAAGATGGTCCTCGTCTCACCAGTTTGACACGTTGTCATGCGGCCGTGCCAACAGGGTTCCAAACTTTGTAACTGCAAGACTGCATCTTTCACTACGTGGCACAGTTTAGAATCGAGATGTTGCCACTACTGGAGTGGCGATCTGTTTCGACCTTCAAATTTATCACTTTTCGTGTCTTTTCTAGAGCAGAAAATTGTTACTTTTTTTTTTTAATGAACTGTGGATGAGGCCCGACCAACAGGCATTATATGCATTGATAAAAATTGATGGTGCATTTGAATGACTAGTTTTTAGCTGAAATCTAGATCTGCCAATAAAATTTAAAAAGGACGACTCACAGCTGCAATCTATAATTTACAAGTCAATATAACAGTCGCTGCGTGCAACAGCCTTCTGAATGGAAGGTAACCTGACTTTTTTTTACCCTTCCGTCTGTTGCATTTTGGTCCATGAAGCATAGATGACCTCATGTACATTATGAAATGGCGATATTTTTCAGGGTCTACTAAAATCGCTCTGCCATGTAAAACTGAATGTAGCTTCCCCAAGCTACCTCAGATCTGTTCGCACACGGAGAAAAGATGAGATACTGTTGTGATTAAGTTGTGCTGCAGGGTGAAAATTAGTGTCCTTGTGGGAACAGGGGAACAGATGTAGCCAGACATACTACTGCCTATACTGATCGTTTTATGGAGCTCGATAAAGGCCTTACAATGATGTGACAAATAAGAAAACAGTGACGCTCTTTCGGTACTGTTATGTGAGAATTCTCATCAGCCTTGACTACAAGACGGAGTCGAAAGTGCCGTCGCATCAAGAAAATGACAATTGCTCGTGTGCAACCTGGCAGACAAAGCAAACACGAGCTGTATAGTTACTGGTAATTTCACAATGAAGCCGGAAATGCTAAGTATGAAGTTTATTACTTTTAGAAATGCATGATAATCCTGCAATGTTTAAAAAGTTTCTGCGTCATATTGCAGGAGTGGACAATTGCCCATTTCTCCCCCACTTAATCCTCTCTCGCGGACGCCTATGTCGCCTACAGTTTATACGGAAACCATTACTTTCAATGGAATTCAAGCAATTGAAAGGGAGGCATTAGTTGAGAACGGACTGAGGCAAGTCTGTTATGTATCCCGCTTTTAACTGCCTGTATGTAGAGCAAGCAGTGAACGAAACTAAGGAGAAATTTGGAAAAGGCGTTAAAGATAAATGCGAAAAAATAAATACTTTAAGTTTTGCCGCACACTATAATTCTGTAAAAGGACTTGAGGCATCAGTTGAAGGGAATGGACAGCATCTTTAAGAGAAGTTATGAGGTCAATGTAAATATATGTAAAATATAAATGTTTGGAGAAACAAACGGAAACAACACATTATTACGTCTAACACTGTGAAGGAAACCCGTTGGTATTCAAAACAGCTTCCAGTCGTCTCGGAATCGATAAACACGGCTCCAGTATGACTTTCAAGGGAATCATTGTGCCAGATTGTGCAAGTTCAGGTAACGATGGTGGAGGTGGAAAGCGATCATGCGCCGTTCTCTCCAGAGTGGACCACAAAGAAGAAATAATATTGAGTTCTGGTGAAAGTGGTCATGGAAATGAGGAGGCCCCTTACGGGACAGGTCCGGCTGCGTTAGCACAGGTCTTATTACATTCGACGCCACATTGGGCGACCTGCGCTCGGATGAGGGTGAAATGATGATGAAGACAACACAACACCGAGTCCCAGAGCGGAGAAAATCCCCGACCCAGCCGGGAATCGAACCCAGGCCGTTTAGGACGGCAGTCCGTCACGCTGACCACGCAGCTATCGGGCGGAGGGTGAAAGTGGTGACCAGGAGAGATGCAACAATTCAACCTCGTGCTCACAAAACCAGTCCTGAACGATATGAGCTGTGTGAACAGGGGTAAGGGGTCCTATCGTCTGGGAACACAGCATCACGATTGGAGAAGAAACACTGTACCATGGGGTGGTCCTCTTCAGCCAAAATGGTCACATAATACTATGCAGTAATGCGACCTCGCAGATTGCCCATGGGGCTCATGGACTACCACGATATGGCTGCGAATCATCACCGAATCCCCGCCATATTTCACTCCAGGGCGGAAACTGGGCCAGAACTAGGACACAGTGTGAAACAAGACCGATACTACCAAATGACTTTCTTCCATTGCTCCATAGTCCCAGGTTTTATGGCTTCAGCACCAGGTTTTGCTGCTTGAGCAAGCCCTTCCTTGGTGTTTTGGTGCTGACAGAGTTCGCGAGTATCCCATTCAATTCTGCAGTGACTTTTGCAGATCTCGTCGTCTTCTATTTCGTCATAGTTCTCTTCAATAACCGTCTGCCACGATAACACACACTTTCGTCCGCGTTGTGATTTAATGGATGATGTTTTTCCGCGTTCCCTCCATGCAGTATAAATCTTCGATACGCCGCCTCTTGAAACACGAAGCACTTCGGCTATCTTGGTTACGGAAGCAGCCTCCCAGACGAGGACCAACAATTTTCCCACGTTCGAATTGACTTAGCTCCGAAATAATGCAGTCACAATTACACACAACCCTGTTTTGAACACGACTGATACTTGTAGTGTGTTGAGGACTTACCACAGGTGCTGCTCTTGGTCAAATACAACAGCGCAATCTGCGGGTTTGGCTAGCTTCTTCAGTTATTTTCAGGGATGTTTTTTTGTCCAACCCCTGTAGGTATGGAACGTAACCGAACTACGACAGGTAATACTGGCTGGATTAGATTAGGAAATCAGTCGCTCAAAGTAGTATATGAGTATCGCTGTTTGGACACTAAAATAACTGACGAGAGCAGAAGTAAAGATGATAATAAAATGGGGTGACAATAACACGGAATGTTCCACTGAAAAAGAAAATTTCGTTAACAATAAATATTGTAAGATGTCGTGGTCTCCTGACCTTCACTGCTTGCATATTCCGCCCTCACAATCATATTCCGGACATCAAGACGCTTCATTCGAACCCAAACTCGATAAGATAAAGTCAATGTTGTATGAATTCATGTAAACGATATGCAATTAACAAGTATGCGCACCGTGGTTGAAATACTAGAGGCTGGCGTACACACATACATTCCAGACATGACGGTCACATTGTGTGGGAATGGCCAGCCTACGCATTCTTTACACATAGCACGCAGTTTCAGAGATTTTCACAGGGAGACAGCAAACGCCAAACGCCAATGCTACAGGTTTCTGGATTGGTCACCTTAAACGAAACGTCATTCTCCCGTTTTAGAAGAGCAATGCTGACTGGCAGACGATACTTCTGACGCCTTGAGCTGAAGGAATAATGGAAGAGACCAAAAGATATACCCCTTCACGTCTGGGGTGGAGAGGCGCCGTTCCGTTGTCGCTCTTGGAACGAGGAACAAGTCTCTCCTCAGTACTTCACTGGGAGAGCACCTCTGTCGAGAGCGAATCGAAGTGCTACTCTATGTTGAGTCCTTGCGATTAAGCGTTGTTCACAGTGTTGACCGACACACTTATTGTGCAGTGTGAATGAACAGAGTTATAGTTAAACGCCTGCGAGCGAATTTTGCGTGGCATCGCAGTGGACTGGTTATCTGACCAGTGTACCACGCCAATAGTTAGACTAGGGGCGAATAGGAATCCTTGACTTCATCAAGGCGTAGGGAGAGTTTGATTGGCGAAGGTCAATCCAGATAGAACGAGAGTTATCTCATTTGTCAGCAGCGAGCAGCGCAGACAGCAGTCATCACAGCTTACGGTATTGTGCGCTACAGCTATTGCGAGCCCCATATTTCCTCCACAACAGTACACTTCACTGCATTTCACACGCGACAGCCTCGACCGTACCTAGCAACATTCTAAAGGTAATTATTCAAGTTGAGTAGGTGTGCCTCTCAGCCATTTTGCCAAGCCAACAACCATCTTAAACTTTGTATAGAAATTTCATTAGCGAATCCTATCCTTGAGAGGTAACTTCACATTCCGAAAAGAACCAGGATATAACTTGTTCAATTCATAACTAAAAGTGCCATTGTGATTTCTCAGAATTTTTGCAAAATAAATAATAACTTTCGTTAGTTTCATGTTTTTCTCACACTAACTAGCACTACTCCAGTACCCAAGTATCCCACTAGTTACGTAAGAAATTTTGTGAATTTTTGTGTCATTTCCCCACAGCGGACGACTCCAGAAGATATTTATTGCAGAAAGTTTTTCAGGTATTTCTCTTTAGAACGTTACGAGCGTCTGTCTGACTTCTGTAGTAGTGTGGGGGTGGAAATTGCATCTTGCAGGGGCCACCGGGTAAAGGGTACATCTCAGATTAATCCGTTGCTCAGAATAACAGAATAACAGATCAACCCCACACCTCAGAATACAAATATAATTGTTATGCAGTTTGATCTGACAATATTGATCTTGAATGTTGCCTAATGTAGAAGTGAAACGTGAAAGACAAGCAGTGGAGAAAAGAAGATAACAAAAGCTATAAAAACGTGTTTTTAATGAAGGATGCTTAAGATTTAGGGTTAGAACGGGTAGCTAATGAAGAGGTAGCGAATCAAATAGGAGTAAAGAAATTCGTAACGCAATTTAGCTAAAAGAAAGCGCAGATATGACACTTTCTGAGGCATTAAGACGTAATTAATTTGCTAATGGAGGGATTTGGGGCAGGGTGGGACTGTAGAGGAATACTTGCGCTTAGCTGCATTAAGCAGGTTCAAATTGATGTAGGTTGCAGGACAGACAAACGTGGATAGCCTCATCAAACTAGTTTTCTGGCTGAAAACTACAATAACAGTAGACTAGAGAAATACTCTTCTAGCTTTTATAGGTCACGAACGAGAGGCCTTTTCTGTTTTACAGAATGGTCGCATGTTCCAGAGAGAATCACGTGGCTGCATGAAAACTGCCGATTGCGTGGACTTTCCTCTTTAAAAGGCTCGCAGTTCTATCGACGATAAAGCTTTGTCCGCAGGCTTGATTCTGGAAAATCTCTCCCTCTGTCCCTCAAGCGCGTCCAGTTTTCCGCATTTTCCCGTTTTAATCATAGCGATTGACGGGTGGCCATTGGACAGGGTAGGATATGTCGAGCGGCAGTAGTGACGGGGAGAGGGCTGCCGCGGGCAAATTCACAGCGCTGCTGGAGCGCACAGTGCCATATCGTGCTCTCCCCATGCTTTTGTTTATTGCCAGCGTTCCGAAGCAGTTGTCCCGTGCTCTCTCTGCCAATGGTCTGCCGATGATGAAAGCCTGGTGGGTGGTAGAGCTGTGGCTGACAAAAGCTGCGAATAGTCGCCATGAGGCAGCCTGGCATACCTCTGAAGCCACTACATCGTCAGTGGCTTGATGCATACCTGCAACACACAGTACCTTTACTGTAGAAGAGCTCGGTACAAGTACCGGAGCAAAGCGAGATGGCACAGAGGTTAAAACATTGGACCCATAATCCAGACCACGGCGATTCAAATCCAGGTCACAGTATCTGGATTTAGGATGTTTGTGGCTTCCCTAAATCGCTTAAGCCGAATACCGAAATGATTATTTTGAAAAGGATATACCTGATATACTTCTCCAGCCGGAACCTCTGCTTTCTCGCTAATGACCTTGCCACCAACAGCGCATCAAACCTCCTAGTCTTTCTGTAAATGGCGGTCTTGTCACACTAGTTGTGGTTCTCTGCAGCGATCCACAATAATTCTACGCTTATGCCATGACAACTTCTTCAGCAACCACACACATATTTCACGTGTGAAGCCAGAGATAAATTCTGCCGAAATTTTTGCAAAGGCACAGACGGTGTTTAGAAAGGATAGATTGCATGCAACCGGTGGTGGCGTGTTTGTCGCTGTTAGTAGTAGTTTATCCTGTAGTGAAGTAGAAGTGGATAGTTCCTGTGAATTATTATGGGTGGAGGTTACACTCAACAACCAAGCGAGGTTAATAATTGGCTCCTTTTACCGACCTCCCGACTCAGCAGCATTAGTGGCAGAACAACTGAGAGAAAATTTGGAATACATTTCACATAAATTTTCTCAGCATGTTATAGTCTTAGGTGGAGATTTCAATTTACCAGATATAGACTGTGACACTCAGATGTTTAGGACGGGTGGTAGGGACAGAGCATCGAGTGACATTATACTGAGTGCACTATCCGAAGATTACCTCGAGCAATTAAACAGAGAACCGACTCGTGGAGATAACATCTTGGACCTACTGATAAACAGACCCGAACTTTTCGACTCTGTAAGTGCAGAACAGGGAATCAGTGATCATAAGGCCGTTGCAGCATCCCTGAATGTGGAAGTTAATAGGAATATTAAAAAAGGCAGGAAAGTTTATCTGTTTAGCAAGAGTAATACACGGCAGATTTCAGACCACGTAACAGATCAAAACGAAAATTTCTGTTCCGACACTGACAATGTTGAGTGTTTATGGAAAAGTTCAAGGCAATCGTAAAATGCGTTTTAGACAGGTGCGTGCCGAGTAAAACTGTGAGGGACGGGAAAAAACCCACAGTGGTTCAACAACAAAGTTAGCAAACTACTGCGAAAGCAAAGAGAGCTTCACTCCAAGTTTAAACGCAGCCAAAACCTCTCAGACAAACAGAAGCTAAACGATGTCAAAGTTAGCGTAAGGAGGGCTATGCGTGAAGCGTTCAGTGAATTCGAAAGTAAAATTCTATGTACCGACATGACAGAAAATCCTAGGAAGTTCTGGTCTTACGTTAAATCAGTTAAGTGGCTCGAAATAGCATATCTAGACACTCCGGGATGATGATGGCATTGAAACAGAGGATAACACGCGTAAAGCTGAAATACTTAACACCTTTTTCCAAAGTTGTTTCACAGAGGAAGACCGCACTGCAGTTCCTTCTCTAAATCCTCGCACAATCGAAAAAATGGCTGACATCGAAATAAGTGTCCAAGGAATAGAAAAGCAACTGGAATCACTCAATAGAGGAAAGTCCACTGGACCTGACGGGATACCAATTCGATTCTACACAGAGTACGCGAAAGAACTTGCCCCCCTCCTAACAGCCGTGTACCGCAAGTCTGTAGAGGAACGGAAGGTTCCAAACGATTGGAAAAGAGCACAGGTAGTCCCAGTCTTCAAGAAGGGTCGTCGAGCAGATGCGCAAAACTATAGACCTATATCTCTGACGTCGATCTGTTGTAGAATTTTAGAACATGTATTTTGCTCGAGTATCATGTCGTTTTTGGAAACCCAGAATCTACTCTGTAGGAATCAACATGGATTCCGGAAACAGCGATCGTGTGAGACCCAACTCGCTTTATTTGTTCATGAGACCCAGAAAATATTAGATACAGGCTCCCACGTAGATGCTATTTTCCTTGACTTCCGGAAGGCGTTCGATACAGTTCCGCACTGTCACCTGATAAACAAAGTAAGAGCCTACGGAATATCAGACCAGCTGTGTGGCTGGATTGAAGAGTTTTTAGCAAACAGAACACAACATGTTGTTATCAATGTAGAGACGTCTACAGACGTTAAAGGGGAGTGTTATGGGACCATTGCTTTTCACAATATATATAAATGACCTAGTAGATATTGTCGGAAGTTCCATGCGGCTTTTCGCGGATGATGCTGTAGTATACAGAGAAGTTGCAGCATTAGAAAATTGTAGCGAAATGCAGGAAGATCTGTAGCGAATAGGCACTTGGTGCAGGGAGTGGCAGCTGACCCTTAACATAGACAAATGTAATGTATTGCGAATACATAGAAAGAAGGATCCTTTATTGTATGATTATATGATAGCGGAACAAACACTGATAGCAGTTACTTCTGTAAAATATCTGGGAGTATGCGTGCGGAGCGATTTGAAGTGGAATGATCATATAAAATTAATTGTTGGTAAGGCTGGTACCAGGTTGAGATTCATTGGGAGAGTCCTTAGAAAATGTAGTCCGTCAACAAAGGGGGTGGCGTACAAAACACCGAGAGTCGTTAGAAAATGTAGTCCGTCAACAAAGGGGGTGGCGTACAAAACACTCGTTCGACCTATACTTAAGTATTGCTCATCAGTGTGGGATCCGTACCAGATCGGGCTGACGTAGGAGACAGAGAAGATCCAAAGAAGAGCGGCGCGTTTCGTCACAGGGTTATTTGGTAACCGTGATAGCGTTACGGAGACTAAGAGATGTTGTTGTTGTTGTTGTGGTCTTCAGTCCTGAGTCTGGTTTGATGCAGCTCTCCATGATAATCTATCCTGTGCAAGCTCCTTCATCTCCCAGTACCTACTGCAACCTACACGCTTCTGAATCTGCTTAGTGTATTCATCTCTTGGTCTCCCTCTACGATTTTTATCATCCACGCTGCCCTCCAATGCTAAATTTGTGATCCCTTGATGCCTCAGGACATGTCCTACCAACCGATCCCTTCTTCTAGTCAAGTTGTGCCACAAACTTCTCTTCTCCCCAATCCTATTCAATACCTCCTCATTAGTTACGTGATCTACCCACCTAATCTTCAACATTCTTCTGTAGCACCACATTTCGAAATCTGCTATTCTCTTCTTGTCCAAACTATTTATTGTCCATGTTTCACTTCCATACATGGCTACGCTCCATACAAATACTTTCAGAAACGACTTCCTGACACTTAAATCTATACTCGATGTTAACAAATTTCTCTTCTTCAGAAACGCTTTCCTTGCCATTGCCAGTCTACATTTTATATCCTCTCTACTTCCCCAATCATCAGTTATTTTGCTCCCCAAATAGCAAAACTCCTTTACTACTTTAAGTGTGTCATTTCCTAATCTAATTCCCTCAGCATCACCCGACTTAACTCGACTACATTCCATTATCCTTGTTTTGCTTTTGTTGATGTTCATCTTATATCCTCCTTTCAAGACACTGTCCATTCAGTTCAACTGCTCTTCCAAGTCCTTTGCTGTCTCTGACAGAATTACAATGTCATCGGCGAACCTCAAAGAGGTGAATACTCAAAGAGATGAATACACTAAACAGATTCAGAAGGATGTAGGTTGCAGTAGGTACTGGGAGATGAAGAAGCTTGCACAGGATAGAGTAGCATGGAGAGCTGCATCAAACCAGTCTCTGGACTGAAGACCGCAACAACAAAACACTAGGCACATCGATGTTGGTGGGCGAGCATTTAGCGGAGAGCCTCCAATAAGCGGTGCCCCAGTAGGCTAACCTGGAGATATGCCCCCCCCCCCCTCCTGCCACCCCTCTCTCCTCCTCAGCACCAATCATTGCCAGCAGCCGTACCTTTGGTCCTATCGCCCGATACATACTCGTCACATTCTGTGTGTCGTCAGTGTGGTGTTGTGCTGTTTACTGAAAACGTCTCAGTTAGATGTGGTTTGCTGTCTAGTTAAGCTCTTTCTACAAATTCGCTCTTGGAAATAGTATGCGCTCTGGTTAATAAAACTTGTGTTTGGTGCAATACCGAATCAGTCGTTTTGCCGCATTCTCTGATGCTCCGACCGTACTTACAAACTGAAACGTCTTAGTCGGCCGCTGTGTCCGAGCGGTTCTAGGTGTTTCAGTCTGGAACCATTCTTTGCAGCGTGTTAATAACAATCACATTCATAGCAGTCTCCCTGGTAGTGCACTAAGCGATCGTGACGTAATTCGCTTGGATGTTTAGCACGATCTGTGTTTCCACGAAATATCAAAAATTGTATCAGACTATCACTTCTCTGTCTTAAATATCACGTCTGAGCTAATTGTGGTGGGTTCGTTAGGTGGAAAAAAGTTAAATATAGGCTTTTAGTATTGCACAAAATACGTCACATGTAAGCGTTCGTTATCATGGGACGTTACCACTTTTTCGTGCACTACTTCTGAGTACTTTCTCCTGATATAGTGCTTTAAACACCACAGAAAATCGTCATCAAACTCTTTTGACTTTTCGATAAGTGGAGACAAATTACTTTATGTAAAATATCGTCAATATAAAGAATGCAGTTCGGGAGTTTAATTTGAACAGAGTATCGACGCCAAACGTAAGGACAACTTCATCTGTGGACGCGCTCCAGCTCAGGAGGCACTGTCGTCTCAGCTGTCAGATGTATCAGATTTGTTTTCTAGTTTTCGCGGAATAGAGAGGGCTCTTCCATTACAATAACTGGCGTTTAGCTCAGCCTGGAAGTGTAAACAAGTTTCGCTATCAGTGTTCCCTCGATCAGCTACTGTAGACTATAAACAGACGTTCCTATTCAGTCCCCAGCAGTGCCACTTGGAACTCAACTGTAGCGTTCGGTCATGTTCATTTCTTCTGATAAGGTTCGTTGATATGTAACTGAATTCAAAAGCATTAAATGCATGGAACTGCATGCATCCGATCTCTTAGTATCAGATCTTTCACTTTTTCCCATTTTAAATTTATATATCATAATTTGTTTCAGTTATTTAATGATCGTGTTCAGATCTGATAATTCACGTGTTGAGAAAAATATTTTTTTTTTTGTAAAAAAATACTTTTTGGTTACGGCATGTCAGACTGTTGCAGTTCAGAATAATCGTCATCATCGCCATATGAAATATCAGTTTCCAGACTTAAATTTATATTCAGCTACAGCGATGGCAACAAAAATCTGTTTTAACATGTCGTGCCTTGCTACAAGAATTTTTGCAAACTTGTTACAAAATCTTCATAGACCCGTTGGTCTTTCGAGTATGTCACTGACAACAGGAAATTGGCGGGAACACAACAGTTAAAACAACCCACATTGCCAGAGGTAAAGAAAGCATCCTAATCAGCGTCTGTTGACGCACTGATTGAGGACGAGTCTGTCGAGAGTCACCCAGTGGTATTCTTACCTGCCTCATGAAGTAGGAATGACAGCAGATTAAGATTGAACTCGTGCACTGCTTGGATTGTAACAGCTCAGTGCCGATGCAGACCATACGGATGTGTAATAGGTTTTTAGAAATCAATGGGGCTCTGTAGAAGAAACTCGATAATGATCCCACTAAATCCAGTTGGATACATTGGAGAAGAAGCATTCGAGGAAGACTATGCCACAGTTTTGGGGTGTCAGTTGTTTGTCTAACGTAGCGGCGCTGAAAATAACATAACAAAGATAAAAGAGCGTAGCGAGGAGAGTTGACAATCAGAGCAGAAAGCAACGAACATTAGTACAAAATACCCTGTGCATATGCACTGCAGGGAAGTTTCAGGTTAACGTATGTAGATGTAGGTCTGTTACTTGAAAATGGAGCTTCAAATTGAAAACTGTTGAGAACTTGAATTGTGCAATGAATGACATTTCTGGGCTAACTAGCGGTTCTGTATTAACGAAAAATTCTTATATGCCATACCAGAACCTGTTGAACAGACAATTTATCCATTCGGCGCGTGACTGTGCTCGCAGATCACACTGTCAGTTCACTTTCGGCCATTGGCGCAGAGTCATCCGGAAGGCTATAAATCTGTATTATGACTACGAGATCGAATTCGACTGGCTTCAGTGAAACGTTGCAAAAACCCCCACTCGTACTAAACCTCCAGAAATGTCTCAGTTTAGCCGCTGAGTCCGTAGATGGTGGTATAAGGGGCGTACAGCACGACCGCTACGGTCGCAGGTTCGAATCCTGCCTCCTTAGGTTAGTTAGGTTTAAGTAGTTCTAAGTCTAGGGGACTGATGACCACAGATCTTAAGTCCTATAGTGCTCAGAGCCATTTGAACCATTTTTTTTAAGGGACGTACAGTATAACTAGCCACCTTTTTCCCGCCCGATTTTTGCGGTAATTAAGGCAGTCCGTCGTTGAACTGACTTAGTGAGCAGCCGCGTAGGAATTCTTCCTATCTGTTACGTAGAGATGCTCTCGTTTTATGTCCCCTTGCTGAGCCATAGGAGCGGCGTCGGATTCTGAAAGTGCAGTACTACTGCCTATGTTTTACATAATGAAGCGAGACGCCATTATTGTGCGTTTATTTAAGAAACACCTTAAAGTAATCTTGTTCACATTGATTATAAGCTAACTATTAACGGTACGGGAAAATGGTAAACCATATGACGAGATCGAAAGGCATCCTATCGACGCTTGCCGACTATGGCTCACAGTTTGTAGCTTGAGCGTACAATCGATATAGCTCGTATAAGATCGTACATCTTAGTTTATGCCAAAGTTATTCATTTATTTATTAATATTAACTTTTCCTGGCACTGTAAGATTACTGGAAGACAGTATTTATGACACTAGACTCCTCTTAATGTCTGAGTGGCATAAGGCAACTTTTGTAAAAAAAGTTATTGTTATTAATAACAAGTATTTGATTAGCGCCTGAATAAACGAACTTCCCCTACGTATCTCTTTACTGATGTTACAAATAATTTCTGCATCGGTATCCCGTCCCAGTGATTCTGAAAGCGCTAGAAGGCCAGCCGCCTCTGCTAGACAACGTGATAACCTATGGCTCGCTCCTTACTCCGTACGTACTGCAGCGCTGATACAGTCACTTCACGTATACGAAACAGTAAAACTGGAAATGAAGTAAAATGCTGTCTTATCTGCAAAAAAGGGGAACGTTAAACCTTAATTCCTCACACAGGGTGCACTCGTACTCTCCCTAGAAAGTTTCGGTGGCTGTTCAGGAATATTTTCTGAGTATTTTCGTATAAGGTAACTACGGTTTCCGGTGGCTCGTTACAGAGAAACTAGATTTCGTTTTATTTGTTACCTGCTTGTATCTTTGGTCTGTGTTGCACTGAAATGTCGACGGTATGAGCTGATGTGTTGGCAAATGTGCCAACACCTTGTAGATAGAGGAGGCCGAAATGCACGCTATCTAACGCAGACGGGCGTGAATTCTGGAACAGGATAGGTAGTGAATGCTAATAAGAAAAGTATGCAGCTCCTCGAATACTTAACTTTTAATCCTTCATTTGTTTACAACGTTCTTGATGAGACATTTCATACGATAACTATCAAACTATGTAAGGCTAATGGCGCCTTGCTAGGTCGTAGCCATGGACTTAACTGAAGGTTATTCTAACTATCGTCTCGGCTAATGAGTGATGCTTCGTCCGTGTAGTCGCTAGTAGAGTCGTCCGTACAACTGGGGCGAGTGCTAGTCAGTATCTCGAGACCTGCCTTGTGGTGGCGCTCGGTCTGCGATCACACGGTGGCGACACGCGGGTCCGACATGTACTATTGGATCGCGGCCGATTTAAACTACCACCTAGCAAATGTGGTGTCTGGCGGTGACACCACATGAGCTGTCATCACTTAACAGTTCCGGGCTGAGGTGCCGTGGTCCATACATAAAACTCTCCCATGACGTTTCGCCTTCGACTGCGGAAGGCATCCTCCGAAGACAAGCGGCGAACTGCAACGAGAGCGCGAGTGACCGCCGTATATATAAGCCATCCAGAGGGTGCCGCTGTCAATCACGTGACGTCGGCTGTGCTATAATCTCTGATATTGCCAACTTTCTCAATTGAAATTAATCGATTGTCACGCTGTTGCTGCAGTGTTGACATCCATATCTTATCCAGCTTAATGCCTTCATCTTCTCTATTAAATTTATTGCAGTGTTTGGCAATCTCAATAGCCTCTCTGTACATTTACTGATAAATGGTTAGAACACTTTCTCCTTGGGTTGGTGTCGATCCTCGTCCGTCCTGGTTGTCAGTCTAGGGCGTAGTGCACGATCTATCTCTCTGTTGGAATACCCATTCTCCTTGAAGGTCGCTCTAAGGTGTTCAATCCCATCATCTAAGTGAGCTGGTTCACATATTTTGTGCTCCCTGACTATTAATGTTTTAATCATCCCTTTTTTATGTCTTGGGTGGTGGTTAGAATCTTTCTGCAGTTAACGATCAGTGTATGTGTGTCGTTTCTGAAAACCTTATGACCCAATGATTCGTCCTCTCGTTAGATTACAGTCACATCTACGTAGTTCAGGTGACCATCGATTTCCTTTTCCATAGTGAATTGATTTCTTGGATTAATACTATTCAGATGTAACAGAAAGGTATTCAGTTCCTCTTCCCCAAGGGTCCATTTGACAAATGTATCGTCTACATAACGCCTTCATTCTACATAAAGCCTTCATTCTATGGTATGAGCTGTGTTACTTGGTCGGAAACAAACTTGTTCCTTTCACACAAGTTTGTGTTCAGTATTGCTCGCTTCTGTCTCAGGTCTATTCCGGCTGTAGTAGTTGTACATCGACTATGATACCTAACAAAAATGGTTCAAATGGCTCTAAGCACTATGGGACTTAACGTCTGAGGTCATCAGTCCCCTAGACTTAGAACTACTTAAACCTAACTAACCTAAGGACATCACACACATCCATGCCCGAGGAAGGATTCGAACCTGCGACCGTAGCAGCAGCGCGGTTCCGGACTGAAGCGCCTAGAACCGCTCGGTCACAACGGCCGGCGATACCCAACAGCAAGGCTAGGTTTACTAATGAAGAGTTGGACGATATGCACGTCGTGTGCAAATAAAATGAATGCAATACAACAGCGGCAGAATTACGCTACACTGGGCTATCCCCGCTGTGTAGCCACATCGCAATACTTGTATGGTAGTGTGTGTTTCGTTTTGCGCGTTTTGGTGATTGTGTATTGCAACTGTTTTCACTGTTGTTTCCACAGGAATAGTGGTAAATGGCGTAGCAGGTCGGATGAATGATAATTACATTATCACTCTGTAACGAAGCGCCGTAGATCGCTTGTCCCTTATACCAAAATACTCAGAAAATACCCTAGAAAAACATCCGAAATGTTGTCAGTGAAACTCGGTTTCAGTACGTATTTATATTTGCACGAGAAACCCATTTATGTAAGCCAGACAGTTCAGGCAGTTGCGATTGCTAATTCTCTGATATCCTGTTTGAGCGACCTGTGGGGTTCCTACGATCTAAAACATGTTAATACTTATGCTGTAGGAAGTTCACGAATTTATGTCGTTGTGAAGTTTCCCCCTTTTACATCCAGTTTAAGTGCCTTGTCAGTTGATGGACTGAATTGCGAAACACCCGAGCGCCGACAAAAACCAGATCGTCGGTCAGTGCGGCGCGTGTGGGAGGGGAGTTGAGGGCGCTGCCTGGCGGAGGGCGTAAACAGCGAGACGTAAAGCTGTTAATTACACGCCGCACCCTTTTTTGCAGATCTCTCGCAGCCGTTGGTGGGCGTCTGTTTCCGCGGAGCAGGGTGGACGCCAGTCGGCGAAAGGATTAATTACGTCGGAGCCTGTGATTACGCGAAACCCAAACGCCGCAGCCGCAGGGCACTGTGACCGATCGGATTTGCTGCTGACGTTAGGGTCGCGGCAGGCCTCCATGTTACATTGCGCCGGTAAAGACCCTGCCACAATCAATGACAAGCCGGTCTGTCCATTGCAAGAACGGTTTACCGCCATTCATTGATACTGCGATGAAAACTAAGGGAGCTTCTCAAGCACCAGTTACGGCAGCGGCTGATGAATTTATTCAGAACTTAAGATTTGCGTTAGTATTGATTCTCCACGTATTGTCTCTAACATCCCTTTTCTACGCTCTAAGACAAGAGAAAAAGGAAACGACGCACTATGAAGGAATTATCGAAATGGGACGGGAATCAGCAGATGCGATGTACATATACAAACAGATGACAACAATTTCAGAAAATCTGGTTGACCAATTCAAGAAAAAGAGCTTCACAAATTGAGCAAGTCAATAACGTGTTGCTCCAGCTCTGACCCTTATAAAAACTGTTGTTCGGTTTGGCACTGCTTGACAGAGTTGTTGCATGTCCTCCTGAGGGATATGGTGCTATTCTGTCCAATTGACTCGGTAGGTCGTGGTCACAAATTTCTGCGTTCGACGTTTCATGCTCTGAAGTAAAAAGAAAAAGATTTTTTCTATCTGAATCTGAGGGACTGAGTGCTCGTCAATAAAAAAAAGATGAAGGAACCACATTCAACAAAACATGAGCATTCCCTCAAATTTATCAGTCTGTTTCAGTTATTGTTGGAGCACATTTGAAAATGGAACATGAATTTCTGGATGCTTGAAAACACGCTCTTTCCAACTACGTTTAGTTTGAAATCAGTTAGGGAAAACAAATTTTCTAGAAGCAAATTGGATATGATCTATTTTTGTAAATTTAACGAAAATCAACTTTGAAGTGATTTTATAGAAATTTGAAAAACAATGGTGTTAATGATGCTTTATGTCGGAAAACTTTATGTTGGTAAGTTGTTGTGAGCAAAGTTTCATGTTTATCACGCCTTCAATCAACGAGACATAAGAAGCCAAAAGTAAAACTTTATTCGCAGCAGCTGGCAGCTGGCCGAGCGGTTCTGGGCGCTACAGTCTGGAACCGCACGACCGCTATTGTCGCAGGTTCGAATCCTGCCTCGGGCATGGATGTTTGTGATGTCCTTATGTTAGTTAGGTTTAAGTAGTTCTCAGTTCTAGGGGACTGATGACCTCAGAAGTTAAGTTCCATAGTGCTCAGAGCCATTTGAACCATTTTTATACGCAGCACGATTTTTCCGGCTTCTTTGCCTCAATTTATGTAGCATTGTTAGCCCATGATGGAAAGTAAACCCACTTTTCCGCGGGACGGGGTCTTAAAACACGACGTTTCGAAAGATACTGCTTTGGAAGCTTTAACAGAAAACGGTGTTTGGAAAAGAAGTGTCGAATACACCGTATTTCCACCTTTTCACAAAAATCATCATCTATTCGACGGATTTATAGATAATTGGAAAATAGTACGTGAATGAAATTTTGTATTCCAGATTATTGTGCTACCGAGCTATTGCGTGTTAAGTATCATGTTCAGCTTGCTTTTACTCTAAGCGACATTAGAATCCAAAATTTACAGTTTTTTCGTGCCGCGATTTTCACGCCCAGCGTCGTTTCAAATTATGTAGCATTGTGAGCCAGTGTTGCATAATTAAATACACTTTGTTTTTTGGCTAAAACCATGATCTTTCTAATGAGATCAGTTTGGAGAGTTTTATAGAACACAGTTTTTTTGCAAAATCAGGTGGAAAGTATGGCATTTTTGACCTTTCACAAAATCTACAACTTCGTACTTAATTTATTCAGTATTAGAAACTGATACAGAAATGAAATTTATCTCAAAATATTGTTTTGTTAGGTTACTACATGTCAAGTTCCACTTTCATCATACCTTTAGTCTCTGAGTCAAACTTTGAAATTTTTTCGGGCGATTTTGCCAAACATTTAATGACTGAATATCCGTCGTACAACTCTATTCATCATGATTCTTAAAAGAACGCATAGATTTGTACAACTCAGCTAAAATTCATTTACCTCAAACATTGCGCGAGATATAACAGCTCAAAGCCGCCAGAAAGTCACGCACGCTCTGCGCAAAGTCGAGCATCGCGTCAAACAAGTGACTACATCTCGGCCAGTGTTGTACCGACCGAGCGTTAAACTTTAGCAATGTTCATTGGGAATATGAGCGAATGCACACACAAAATCTCAACGAAATTTGAGATGGTCTAGGAGGAAGACCAACGTGAGTTGACATGGAATGACACCATAACTATTCCACTGTGGCCTCATAACATACTAATTTACGTACCAATTAATAATAAGATACGTGCATATTCGGCCCGAGATGCCACCCCACAGTGTAAGTATTGGTTCTTGAACAGAAAACATGATGATCGCTGCACTAGATCGTTTACATGTATTGTAAATAGTTGTGGCCCTACAAAACGTCTTTTGGGTACTCCAGAATTCATGTTTACGTCTGTCAATTTAGTCTGGTTAAGAATAACATATTGAGTTCTGTCTACCAGAAAGACCCAGTCAAAAACCTGGCCAGATTCTCGAGAAGCTCTTATTTTTTTCACTAAACGGCAGTGGAATTGTATGACAATATTGTAGTTTTTTATTGAACTTTTCTATTTATCGTTCTTCTTTTACAAAGTAACAAAAAACAAAGGATGGCTTGTCGGCGGTTTCAATTTCACTCCTTTCTAACATTGTTCTATCTTGCTCGGTCGCCCTGATTCGAAAACCCGGCGATAAACTGATATCATACTGTATTCCTCTATAAACAAGTCAGGAAAACAAACAAGCTCACTTAAACTGCAACAGTTGGTCATTCATTGTTCATCGCGGTCTCACAGACCGTATCCTTGCGTGGTCCTAAGACACAAATACAAATTCATGCGCTGTATTTAGAGACAGTGTTCTGAAGAAGAAGAATACGTAGCGTCATGAATGCAGAAGCTATATTTAAAGCGCACAACCCATCACGTTTAACGCTCAGGCATGTCACGTACGCAGCTCACGACTAAGTGCTATCTTTCGCGGCGTAACGAACAGCTTAGCATTTTCTGATAACAGCGCCGGCGGTGTCGCGATAACTCGTGGTGGTGAGTGCGCTGTCCAGTGCAGGAATGCGAGGGTTGCTCTAATCAGCGAAGTAGTGTCGCCATTTGGAATGTAGTCGCAGTAAAGCTGTGAGGCGTACAGCGAATGTTGGAAGAGTTCAGTGTTAAGTAGCACCCTCTTTTCTTTGAACGCTGATAATCGTTTCGGTTGCGACTCTGGAATGTGGCAGAGCCTGACCGTGTAGATCAGTGCTATCAGCTTTTACAGCCTCTCATCTGCATTACGTACTGACGACACGCCAGAGGAATGCTATTGCGCTAAAGGGCCCCTAAGGCGTTGAGACTGTTTTCTCTGCGGAAGCTTCCAGATCTCATTTATCATCGTCGAAACAACGTCTGCTACAAAGCTCACGGAAGCCTGAGTGATTCCGTACGATGGGACCCCCTTCTCTCGCGTGATTGCCCTGTTTTAAACCAGTGGTCAATTTTCGGACATGCCTGGTTGGCCAAGGAATAGCTTCCAATTTCAGAAAATGAGAGTGAAGTCTTATTTTGTATCGGCATAAATTGGTTGTAGGTAGCTTAAAGCATTATTCAAGTGAGTATACTCAGTGTATTGTCGGACGCCATAATGTACATTCCAAAACGAACAACGTGCTGTGATTCTTGCTTCGCCCCTACAATGACATTAATAAACGACCTCTCCTAGGAAATCGGTCATAATAAAATAATATTGTCACATTTGGTGCAAATACGTCCTCTCCATTGTCACAGCCAACCTTATGCCTTTACTCTCTGAATAACAACGTTCTTCTGAGAGAAAGGTATAGACAGAGAGGGAGAGAGAGCGAGAAAGAGAGAGAGAGAGAGAGAGAGAGAGAGAGAGAGAGCTAGAGGAGAAAGACAGAGAGAGAATACGAAGTTTTATATAACTGGCGGATGTGCAGTTAATAAATTGCTTACAATCATACGTGCACTAAGTCAAACAATGTTTTCAACACTCCGCGACCCTGTCAGCAACTGTATAAATATTAATTTTAACTTTAATAATCAACAGCCTCAGTTATACCGTTTATCTAGAATTTACCTAGGTTTCAGTCGGGATAACTCAATATTCTTCAGAATAACAGTAACTACCGTTTGTCCATAGTGGGCATCGTCAAGCTAAGACTACAAATCCATAAATTATCGTCAGACTGTAAAAACGTGTCTGAAACTGCCTCGGCCCCATTTCGCGACCGCGATGCGGCAGCCACGAGTGCTGTTCTGGAACTGTTGATTATTAAAATTGAAATTAAAAAAAAACAGTATTTGTTGTAGTGTTCTGAGGTGCAGACCGTCGCTATCTCAGCGTCCATGCTCAACCTTCTTTGGAAGGGTGTAGTCTAAATAATTAAAATGAATACTCTTTAAGCAATAAAAAAGAGTTTCGAAGCACACTTGCTTCTCTCACCGTTTCACTCGTTCCACCCACCCCCTTAAAACACCTAAAATGTAAGTGGCCAGTGTGGCAATACCCTGTAATGCAAAGCTTCCTACAGAAAGACTAAAGATATAATTTAAATATCCTGGTGTATATGAATGGTTTACTACGACACGTATATCAACCAGCCAATCTCTAACGTACTGAAATCTCTTCACTACAATATTAGGCAGAAACTTTGGTAACTAATGGACGGTGGAAGTAGGTTCTTCACTCACTGTGTTACTATCTAACAGCACAATCAAATCCTAATCTAATGTCTTTTCCCTGAAATTAAAACATAGTCAGTTAAAGTATTTTTAAATGAATTCAGTTCGTCAAAATACGTTGCACAGTGGGCTGTTCCTGCTAGAGAAGGAAAACATGCATGAAGGGAATTTGGCCAGTATGCAAACGGGTTAAACTTCTCCATGGAAGACGAAGCTTTGAAGAGAAGGTAAGATGCATAGTGCCAGACACTGACACCTTAGGCCTTCATAAGAGTTCTTCTGTGGTTATGGTTGGCATCTGCGGCTAGTTGGCCAGGAGTTAACTGATAATGCACAATAAATTAGAGCTCCATTCAGTGGCCATCAGACCGCATCACCCTACGGAACATGCAGTTTTTTGAGACCGAAGATCCCTTGAGAGGTATTGGTGAAATTAAGCACTACTCTGGAATGCTTCCAGAAGAAATATTTTAAGTAAGTGAGTGTTTCTTGGCATGAAAAAACAGAACATTACTCAAGAACAACGAATGGTGCACACAAATTCTTCGTTAAGCGGGACAAAAAACTCGTACCAGTCAGCAGTACGGACAAGCAAATTTTTACAGAACGCCATAGGACAGAAGAGGGTTCGACATACTTATCTTGTTGAACATTTTCCTGCTGTGCTAAGAGTGAGATGCTTCCATTTCCGCACAAGTAACGCAAAACGTTGGTCGTGGGATTAAGTGCTGACGATCAGTTACAGTCACTACTAACGGATGCATGGTCCGGTCCAACGTGGTCACACCAAAGCACAACTGCCGCGGCAGCAGAACCTGCCATCAGCATAGAGCGTAAAGGTCAAAAGCCACACGATGCTGTCGGCAAACTGATCACTCTCTGGTAATAAAATACACTAACATAAACATGTGAAGTTATAAGTAACCAACATCTACACAATTGAATTTGAAATTATTAATGGAACGGGCATGTTACTGATTCACTTCGTAGACGGTGGTACTGCAAACAAACACCGAATGGTTGTAATTAAAGTGCAGCTGCTCACAGACTTTCAGCGTGTGCTGTAATTATGGTATGGCAGCTAAATTTGGTAGGTAGTCTAATGCGTTAATTTTTAACCGATTTACGCTGTAAAAGAATTAGCTTCTGTTTTGGACACCAGGCGCAAAACTTTTGCTGTGAATACAACATAAACGCAAAGAAATGTTTCCATATGTAATGGATTAAGAATGGGACGTGGACAGAAAAGGTCAAGCACGTGACAAAGGTATAATGTTGTTTTATTATTAACCACTGCTTACAGAATTTGCTCAATATGAGCCCCAGAGACGTCGACGAAATGCTGCATCCGTAAAACGACGTCATCAATAGTTTCTCGCAGCAGCTCTGGTGGCATCTGAGCAACATGTTCCTGTATACTTGATTGCACATCAGGTAGAGACCGAGTGTGTCACTGGTAAAAGTGTTCTTTTAGATATCCCGGAGACAAATTCAAATAGATTTAGATCTGATGTTCTTGAAGGCCATCCACCTGGAAAACTTCTGGAGATAACATGTTCGGGAAGGTTGCGTTAAACAGATCTTCCACTGGGCGAACGACACGAGGTGTTGCCTCATCTTTCGTGAAAAAAGGAGTTTCAACACAAAACAGGAAACACATGCTGTAGAAGGAAGCTTCGATAATGTGCAGACGTCATGGTACATCTGACGGGTCCTCTGTGAGTATTCTCTTCAAAGAAGAACGGACTTCTGAATCCACAGCATGAGGTCACATGCGGCGAGTGCAATGGCTCTTCATCCTCGCTTTAACAGTAAACCAAATTCGTTAGTTCTGTCTTATCACTTCACCTTGTAGTGTAAAATGTGCTTCGTCAATCCATAGAATGTTGTCCGGCAACACGTCATTAACTTCGATCCGTGCCAGAAACCGAAGAGCAAATTGAGAACGTTGCTGCGGATCATGAGGTTTTAGCTGCTGCACCGTCTGGATCTTATACGGGTAGCAGCGTAAAATAGAATGCAAAACTTTCCTTAATGTTGGCCGTGGGATGATCAGTTCTTGTGACACTGCACGCGCATTAGAACTAACCTGGGCTGTGCTGCATGGTCAGTTACAGCAACAGCAACCTATCAATAACTTCCATCGGGATATGACTCCTTCCTCTTCCTACCACACCAATCTCACCAGTATTTTAGAATTTTATTATCATCATCTTTAAATCATTAAATAAGATCGGACCTTTCCTCAGACCTTTTAGTTGGCTACACTCTCTTAATACAACACTGTAATTGCTGCTATTCACGAAAAGCTGTTTCACAAATAACAAAGGGTCTCTCTTTTCGACAGCCATACTGTTCACTTGCGTTAAGGTTTGTCAGATGACAGCGTGGACGTCATATCGTCATACAAATGGTGTACAGTGCCAAATTTGCATCTGGTGGCCAAAACTGGAACTAGTTTGTTTTGCAGCGTAAAGCGGTTCCGTATTAACGCATCAGCATAGCTACCAAGTTTCCCAAGTTTCGCTGTTTTAAGATAATTACAACCCACAATGGATCTCCTTTAGTAGCCGAACTTTAATTATGGCCACGCTGTACTTTCATGCCTCAACAATGTCTCATGAAGAGTAGCCAAGAGACACTGTTCATGCCGATACGTCCGTCAGATGGGAACGTTTAAGAGTGCCAGCACTCTTGGTGCTATCCGAAAGAAACGGCTTATGTCCTGACAACAGGTTTCACTTTTCCCTTCCTCCATCATCATACAATAGAAACATTGCAGAAAGTTGTACATACATTCATTCCTACTTCTTATGTGTTTGGGGTAAACTTTTTTTATTTTTCGACATAGTCTCCTTTTAGACTTATACACTTCGTCCAACGCTGCTCTAATTTATTGATTCCTTCCGAATAACAGGAATTGTCCAAGTCTGCAAAATAGCTATTAGTTGCCTCAATCACCTCCTCGTTTGAATAAAATCTTTGTCCCCCAGCCATTTCTTCAAATTGGGGAACAAACAGTAGTCCGAGGGAGCCAAGTCTGGAGAATAGGGGGGATGTGAAACGAGTTGGAATCCTATTTCCATTAATTTTGCGACCACAACTGCTGATGTGTGTGCTGGTGCATTGTTGTGATGGAAAAGGACTTTTTTGCGGTCCAATCGCTGGCGTTTTTCTTGCAGCTCGGTTTGAAACGGTCCAGTAACGGTGAATAATATTCACCTGTAATAGTTTTACCCTTTTACAGATAGTCGATGAGGATTATCCGTTGCGAATCCCAAAAGACAGTTGCGATAACCTTTCCGGCCGAAGGAATGATCTTCGCCTTTTTTGGTGCAGATTCTCCTTTGGTAACCCTTTGTTTAGATTGTTGTTTGGTCTCAGGAGTATAGTAATGTATACATGTTTCATCCACAGTGAAGAAACGACGCTTAAAGTCCTGCGGATTCTTCCTGAACAGCTGCAAACCATCCTTGCAACACTTCACACGATTCCGTTTTTGGTCAAGCATGAGCAATCGCAGAACCCATCTTGCGGATAGCTTTCTCATGTCCAAATGTTTATGCAAATTACACTCCTGGAAATTGAAATAAGAACACCGTGAATTCATTGTCCCAGGAAGGGGAAACTTTATTGACACATTCCTGGGGTCAGATACATCACATGATCACACTGACAGAACCACAGGCACATAGACACAGGCAACAGAGCATGCACAATGTCGGCACTAGTACAGTGTATATCCACCTTTCGCAGCAATGCAGGCTGCTATTCTCCCATGGAGACGATCGTAGAGATGCTGGATGTAGTCCTGTGGAACGGCTTGCCATGCCATTTCCACCTGGCGCCTCAGTTGGACCAGCGTTCGTGCTGGACGTGCAGACCGCGTGAGACGACGCTTCATCCAGTCCCAAACATGCTCAATGGGGGACAGATCCGGAGATCTTGCTGGCCAGGGTAGTTGACTTACACCTTCTAGAGCACGTTGGGTGGCACGGGATACATGCGGACGTGCATTGTCCTGTTGGAAAAGCAAGTTCCCTTGTCGGTCTAGGAATGGTAGAACGATGGGTTCGATGACGGTTTGGATGTACCGTGCACTATTCAGTGTCCCCTCGACGATCACCAGTGGTGTACGGCCAGTGTAGGAGATCGCTCCCCACACCATGATGCCGGGTGTTGGCCCTGTGTGCCTCGGTCGTATGCAGTCCTGATTGTGGCGCTCACCTGCACGGCGCCAAACACGCATACGACCATCATTGGCACCAAGGCAGAAGCGACTCTCATCGCTGAAGACGACACGTCTCCATTCGTCCCTCCATTCACGCCTGTCGCGACACCACTGGAGGCGGGCTGCACGATGTTGGGGCGTGAGCGGAAGACGGCCTAACGGTGTGCGGGACCGTAGCCCAGCTTCATGGAGACGGTTGCGAATGGTCCTCGCCGATACCCCAGGAGCAACAGTGTCCCTAATTTGCTGGGAAGTGGCGGTGCGGTCCCCTACGGCACTGCGTAGGATCCTACGGTCTTGGCGTGCATCCGTGCGTCGCTGCGGTCCGGTCCCAGGTCGACGGGCACGTGCACCTTCCGCCGACCACTGGCGACAACATCGATGTACTGTGGAGACCTCACGCCCCACGTGTTGAGCAATTCGGCGGTACGTCCACCCGGCCTCCCGCATGCCCACTATACGCCCTCGCTCAAAGTCCGTCAACTGCACATACGGTTCACGTCCACGCTGTCGCGGCATGCTACCAGTGTTAAAGACTGCGATGGAGCTCCGTATGCCACGGCAAACTGGCTGACACTGACGGCGGCGGTGCACAAATGCTGCGCAGCTAGCGCCATTCGACGGCCAACACCGCGGTTCCTGGTGTGTCCGCTGTGCCGTGCGTGTGATCATTGCTTGTACAGCCCTCTCGCACTGTCCGGAGCAAGTATGGTGGGTCTGACACACCGGTGTCAATGTGTTCTTTTTTCCATTTCCAGGAGTGTATTACGTACCTGTTCATTCGAGATGCCCACAGCACTAGCAATCTCACACACCTTAACTCTTCTGTCATCCAGCACCATATAATGGATTTTATCAATGATTTCTGGAGTCGTAACCTCCACAGGGCGTCCAGAAGGTTCAGCATCACTTGTGCCCAAATGGCCACTCAGAAAATTTTGAAACCACTTATAAACTGTTCTTATCGAAGGTGCAGAGTCAAGCTTCTCTTTAGTCTTCTGAGGTGTTTTGCCTTTCATAGAGTAATGTTTAATCACCATACGAAATTCTTTTTCGCCCACTTTTTGACAATCACTCAACTTCTTTAATTCACACAAATGCCAAACACAAAGAAATAGACAAATTTGGCTGAAACGTGGTGTGCGTTCTTTCCAAAGATGTTACTAACTAAACATGACCTTGATATGCGCCGGTGGTGCCATCTCTCGGACTTTGCACAGACTTTTCAAACGCCCCTCGTACATTCCGCGAGGAGGAGAAATACACTTTACCGATTAGGTGGTTGATCCTACCAATAGGGTCTCCCAGCCAACAAGCCACATGAGTCTCTTTCCTTAAACAGTCACCGTCGATTGCCCACTCCATCTTTGTCCAGTTAGACCAACTGCTTTGTCGCAATTGACACAGATGTAGACGTGCTATTCAACTACAGCCTCCCTACCTTTTCCTTTCGTTGCTAAACTCACAGCATTATAGTTCTCAGAGCGAATTTTATGCGTGCACCATTCGGAAGAAAAGGACCTCTTTCGGAAGTTACCCACTGAAGGAGTGACCACTTACTAGGAAGAATGCTACCTCTACAGGAAATAAGAATCTGGTGAGAATGCTGAGGCGAGGTAACCGAGATTCTGGGAGCATGTGTTTCGGCCAGCCCTCCGACGTGTTTTTGTTTTGCCGAGTGAGCTGTCTTCCTGAAACAGGTCTCCGCAGTGTTACGTCAGACCAGCTAGGCGAGCGGCGAGCGCCGTGTTGCTTCGCAGAATGCTCGGCGAGAGACCTTCCTGGAACAATTACCGCGTGCCTGCCCTCCGCGGTGGACCTGCGTAACGCGCTCACTGGAAACACCCGGCGGCTTTCTGCGATGCTCGGAGGCATCTAAAAGCAAGAAAAAGTTACAAGACTGCGGAAGGCTACGGCTTCTGTTTCTTTGTGGTGAGTGGTCTTACACCATGACAATTAAAATGATGTTGCAACCGAATACCTTGACAAGGGTTCATATGGTTCAAATGGCTCCAAGCATTATGGGACTTAACATCTGAGGTCATCAGTCCCCTAGAAGTAGAACTACTTAAACCTAACTAACCTAAGGACATTACACACATCCATGCCCGAGGCAGGATTCGAACCTGCGACCGTAGCAGCAGCGCGGTTCCGGACTGAAGCGGCTAGAACCGCTCGGCCACAGCGGCGGGCGCTTGACAAGGGGTACTATAACGAAGAAAGAAGCTACGTCTTATTAACGATGGAAACAGAACGTCAGTAAATGTTTCTGAACACAATGCTGCGTAATGAGTGAAGTTGAGCGTTTAAAAATCGCGTAGAGTACCAGGAAAAGAGATTATAACATTAATGTCAACAAAAGTAAAACAGGGGTAATGGAATGTAGGCGAGTTAAATTACGCGGTGCTTAGGGTATTAGTTTCGGCACTGACACACTAAAAATAATAAACAAGTTCTACTATCTGAGTGCCAAAATAACTGATGAAGGCAGAAACAGTGAAGATATAATATACAATAGCTAGAAAACCGTTTCTTAAAAAAAGAAATAAATTGCTACAGAATGTAAACTTGACTATGAGGAAGCTTTTTTGTAAGGTACTTATCTGGAGTGTAGTCTTGTATGAAAGCGAAGCGTGGACGAGATACAGTTCAGACAAGAAGAGAATAGAAGCATTGGGAATATGATGTTAGAGAAAAATATTGAAGTTTAGATGGGTGAATTGGGTAATTAATGAGGACATAACGAACCGAATTGAGGAAAAATAAATTTGTGGCACAACTTGACTGTAAGAAGGGACCAGTTGGTAGGACACATCCTGAGGCATCATGGAATCGTCAGTTTCGTAATGGAGAGAGTGTGGGAGTAAAAATTCCAAGGCTCAAATACGATATGCAACGTTCCTCCCTGTCTGTCGTCTCACAGATTCTGTAGCGTCTAGTAGAGTCCCACTCGCCTGAGTCCAAGCAGTCTCAATGCTGTGCAGTGCATGAGACAAATCACATAGGGCACTGGTACATCGATTTCTTCCAAAACGTTTGTCGACAGTAACTTGATAATTTCTGTGTACACACATACTGTCAAGCTAACTAAGGGTCGTAAGCGTCGCTTGTACCCGCGAAACGGGTTTTAAATAATCACTTCATCTAAACCACTAGTCAGTGCCAAGTACCAATCTGACTGGTTTCAACAAACTCCCAAAACCGACCACTGGACTGGGCGACAAACACTGCAGTCAGGCACCAATCACTTTCTACCATCTCCTCTGTAAACAACACAAGATCACCAGGAGCATAGATAATTTTTTCTTCTAGGGTGTTCAGTTCTGTTCAAGTCCAAGATCTTCAATCAGGTTAGTGTCCCAAGATATTAGTAGCTAAACTGTCATCAACTGTTTTAACATGTAGAATTGGAACACAGGTGGCATCTACTAACATTCTGATATAAGTGAATGTAAATGAAGGTACGGTAGTAGAAAAATTGTGGGATATATTTATGTTATGTACATTGGGAGTATCTAGTGTCTATAAATTGGATGATAGTGGACAGTCAGCTTCAGATGCTTCCTTTTCAGTGAAGTTGATTGGAAAGAAAGCACTTTACAGAAGACAGCAGATATCTAAATAAATGGGCTAATCGTACTCAGCCAGGGATTACTGTTCAGGAAAGTATTAATTGGCGAAGTGTTTTAGGGCTAAGTATAAGAAGCACTGTACAAAGTATTGATGACACCCATACCAAATGTACTGTATTGTTCAACAGATAAATTTGTATGGCAGAGATCTCTTCCCAAGCCCCTCATATCTATTTCAACCAAACTTGGTACACAAACAGCAAACTTCTTGAGTATAAGCACTGTAAGGTTAATGACATCCTAGATCCACTAGGAGTGAAGATAAGGGGAAAATGTGTTTTTTCATTCCATGCCATATAGGCTGCCCTGTATGATGGGCGAGTTGTTTGAGAACAGTATCAACCTGCCTTATCAACCTGCTTTACAGGGCAGCCTATATGTTAGAAGCAAGAAATGGTTCTCCAGACCCTGACATGTAGACCGCCCTACACTACAGATGTGTTGTGGTGCAATAGTATCAGCCTGCTTTATCAGTTTCCTTTGTGGAGAGGCCAGTACGTCAGGGGCAATAAACAAGTTTCAGGCTCTGACATGTAGGCTACCCTGCACAACAGGCATGTTGTGGAAGTAGTAACAGCCTGCTTTATTGACCTGTTTTGCAGGGGCTTCACGAGTGGATGGGCATAGGCTGAGAGGGATAGAGTAGGTGAAGGACAGAGAAGGGGCAGGAGTTGATGGTGATGGAGAGATGGGTCAGGGGAGAATGGAGACAGTAAGGGAGCAGGAGGGTATTGACAGATGTACTAACCAAGCGAGGTGGCGCAGTGGCTAGCACACTGGACTCACATTGAGGTGGACAACCGTTCAATCCCACGTCTGGGCATCCTGATTTAGGTTTTCTGTGATTTCCCTAAATCACTCCAGGCAAATGCCAGGATAGTTCCTTTGAAAGGGCATAGCTGACATTCTTCCCCATCCTTCCCTAATCCAATGAGACTGATGACCTCACTGTCTGGTCTCCTCGCTCAAACAACATAACACATTTACTACAGAAGGAGGGGAGGGACAGAGAGAGGGAGAGGAGAAGAAGGATAGAGAGAGGTATAAGAGACGATCGACAGAGAGGGTGTGGAGGAGGAACAGGAGGTGGGTATAATGGTAGGTGAGGAGATGGACAGAGTGGCAAGGAGGGAATGGGCAGAGAGAGAGGGAGGAAGTCATGGTAAGGGAGAGCTGCAGAGGGGATGGAGAAGTAAAGGGATCAGGGGAAGATAAAAAGAGAGAGAGTAAGGAGGAGAAGATGCAAAAATATAGTAGGTAGGATAAGGTGGACAGAGAGACAGAGGGAGGAAGAGGTAGACACACAGAGTCAGGAGGAGGAGGTGTGTCCAATGTATCTGTCAAAGGCATATGCTTGTGAAGTTGTGTTGATGAGGTCTGTACGTCCTCCTAAACCACTGGATCGATTATCAACCAAGTTTGGTATACATACTATTTGCTATGTGAGAATCGCACTGTGGGGGATAGAATCTCTTAATTCCTGTAGGAGACATTCATGCTGCAATCCACAACAGGCATGTCATGTGAGTAATATCAGCATGCATTGCACGGCTCGGCTGAGCAGAGAGACTGGGAGTTGAGATTTTGAGAGAGTAGGGAGGAGGAGGTGGATGTAGAGAGAGGTGAGGAGGTACGTGTCTACCAGTGTGGATGAGCACAGCTGAATAGTGACAAGGGATAGGGGGGGGAGGGAATGAGGTGGATTTTTAAAGAGGGGGGAGGACAAGGTGGATAGAGAAAGGGGGAGGTGGTAGAAGGATGGAGAGAGGGAGGATGTGGGGGAATAGAGGGGGGAAGGAGTGGATGGACAGAGAGAGAGGGGAGCAGAAGATGGACAGAGAAAGGCAGGAGGGGGAGATGCGGGAGGAAGATGGAAGATGTAGCTGGATAGTGGGCAAGGGCAAAAGGAGGAAGGGGGAGGAGGAGTTATGCAACTTGTCCTACTTCTCTTGAAGCCATGTCCCTAGTAATGCATGATATTCATCAGTGTTATTTGGAAATTTTCCTGACACTTGTGATGTTGCTTGCCACTCTATACCACATGACACTAATTAGCACTGCACCAGCGATTACACGATGAACTGCTTGACGTTCTACTATGGCATTTATTTAATTACATTCCACAATCATAGTTACAAATAAGTACCACATGTGAACACGGACATCATTTAATGTACTTTCATGAGGTCTTGTTACTTCCTTGCGTCATTACCATCACAATCAGATTGTAGTGCTA
Organism: Schistocerca serialis cubense; assembly: GCF_023864345.2. Classification (NCBI taxonomy): domain Eukaryota; kingdom Metazoa; phylum Arthropoda; class Insecta; order Orthoptera; family Acrididae; genus Schistocerca; species Schistocerca serialis. The sequence continues at coordinate 371,636,433 of NC_064643.1, read as the reverse complement.
GGTGCAAATTTTTTCAGCACTGTGGGAGATTTCGACCCCCAACATTTCACTTTGGCAACAGGTCTTGGTATTCGTACTTACCACTTCGTCCTCCGCGCTCTCGGGCTGAGATGAAAGACGAAAGGTAGAATAAGCTATTCTACTGCTGGCTTATGGCAGAAAAATTAACGTCCATCATACTGGATTTGTGCGATTTTGCCGTGTTCAACATTTTTCATCATGTTATCAATTTTTTTCTGTTTTAAAGATGAAAATAAATTGAAAATAATCTCAAAACTGCATGCTTTAAGGCACAATTTGTAGGTGCCACGCATCAGGGAAAGGAGCGGCGGGACATGAGACCTATTACCGCGATGAAATATGAATCGAAAGCAAAATTATGCATCTGATTTTCCCCACACAGCAGACCCTGTGGGCGTAGTAATTACTTCCATGTAATGAGGTGAGTAATGAAATATTTTCCGTTCGTTTGCGAACATTATTCTACACTTTACAGTGCATATAAAACCATATTTCCGTTCTTAAAGTGTTCTTACCCCAACAGGTCTTCCTTGTAGAATATTACTCTTATCTTTTAATGCATTTAAAAGGCTGCAAGTGACAGGCTGCCGGTATTTATGTTTTTTTTAACTGGTAATCCCCCCCCCCCTCCATCCTTAACATTGAATGCATGATAAAAAGTTTCATTTACTGTCAGCGTGATTAAATTAACACTATTATTTGTCCGTGCACGACATATTTTCCAAAAAGCAGAGCGCTAATATGGGATTTTCATGCAGTTGTATCTCAGGTGCGATAGATCACTAAGATAAGGAGTCAAATGTTTTGGACAGCCCTTGTCCTAGCTACCATTTGTATACCTATCGAAAGAACGGGTATGCTGTAGCTATCCTACAATACAGGGTCAAAATGTAAACACGAAAAACTTTATCCAGCCCAGGCAAATTGAGAGAATCGGTTGCTTCGATTGCGAGGGATCTACGGTGGACCTTACACGGCATATAAAAGCATGGGGGGTTCATGAGACAACCCCGTAAAACAATGATTTTTAGGTACGAGAAGTACCAATGGGGTGATGATAACTTTTATGACTTCCATTCATAGCAGATCGTTGAAACTTTTACCATAATTTCTTACGAACTTAGGAACATTTTTCGATATCATTGTCTGTTACTTAGATCCAGAGCTTCAAAGTTACCATACTTATGCATTAAAATACCCACGTAATAACCGGGATGATGCGTAAACGTAGTTTTAACTGACTTAATGAACAAATGGTAAGGGGTCTAGGGTCACTGCAGGAGTTGTTAGATCAGGAAACTATATTTTTAGTTATCTTTTTTTCATCAATAAAACTTTATGACACGCTGTCTCTATATAATGGGCACTTCACGCCCATACAAATATGCTCAAAGTAGTAAAGCAGTGACAAAAAATGGGCTAAAAGGTTCTTTACATGCCTAAAAAGAACTTAAGATGACTGCCAAAAATTATGTAAAGCTGGAAGGTCTGCAGATTCAGTGAAATGTTACTGATCACATTTTTACTCTTTCAAGGTGTAAATCACAAGTCAGGCGTTTTCAACGAATTGCATTCGATGACAAATGTATCCAGAACATATGTAAAGCAAACGATTTTATGTTAACCTTATACAGTATTATGCTAACTTATTGTTTGTTTATACGTGTCAAAAAATATAAATGTGTCGAAGTATATAAATAAACTGTCAGAACTTTACTGACCTATAGAATTCATTTTATATAAGCAGCACAACCTGCTGTAACAAGGAAAAGAAGAGAACCAGCGGAGAAATGTTCCTGTCAAAGCACAAAAACCGTGAATATGTTCCTCTTAAAATAATCTGACGGAAAATTGGAGAACTATCTGCCTGAATTCTCATTTCGCTTTCCGCACCGAAAATTTGGGCATGTGAACATATTCGCGCTTTTTTGTGCTGAAAGAGAGTAGCAGAGGGACAGTGACGATGTAAGAGAGAGAAGACAGTACCAGTGGCAGAAAAAAAGAGAGGAGACATTGATGGTGGATGAGAAAAGTGGTTATTGTTGTTGTTGTCTTCAGTCCTGAGACTGGTTTGATGCAGCTCTCCATGCTATTCTATACTGTGCAAGATTCTTCATCTCCCAGTACTTACTGCAACCAACATCCTTCTGAATCTGCTTAGTGTATTCATCTCTTGGTCTCCCTCTACGATTTTTACCCTCCACGCTGCCCTCCAATGCTAAATTTGTGATCCCTTGATGCCTCAGAACATGTTCTACCAACCAGTCCATTCTTCTTGTCAAGTTGTGCCACAAACTCCTCTTCTCCCCAATTCTATTCAATATCTCCTCATTAGTTATGTGATCTACCCATCTAATCTTCAGCATTCTTCTGTAGCACCACATTTCGAAAGCTTCTATTCTCTTCTTGTCTAAACTATTTATCGTCCATGTTTCACTTCCATACATGGCTACACTCCATACAAATACTTTCAGAAACGACTTCCTGACACTTAAATCTATACTCGATGTTAACAAATTTCTCTTCTTCAGAAACGCTTTCCTTGTCATTGCCAGTCTACATTTTATACCCTCCCTACTTCGACCATCATCAGTTATTTTGCTTTCCAAATAGCAAAACTCCTTTACTACTTTAAGCGTCTCATTTCCTAATCTGATTCCCTCAGCATTACCTGACTTAATTCGACTACATTCCATTATCCTCGTTTTTCTTTTGTTGATGTTCATCTTATATCCTCCTTTCAAGACACTGTCCATTCCGTTCAACTGCTCTTCCAAGTCCTTTGCTGTCTCTGACAGAATTACAATGTCATCGGCGAACCTCAAAGTTTTTATTTCTTCTCCATGGATTTTAATACCTACTCCGAATTTTTCTTTTGTTTCTTTTACTGCTTGCTGAAAATACAGATTGAATAACACCGGGCCCGCATCTCGTGGTCGTGCGGTAGCGTTCTCGCTTCCCACGCCCGGGTTCCCGGGTTCGATTCCCGGCGGGGTCAGGGATTTTCTCTGCCTCGTGATGGCTGGGTGTTGCGTGATGTCCTTAGGTTAGTTAGGTTTAAGTAGTTCTAAGTTCTAGGGGACTGATGACCATAGATGTTAAGTCCCATAGTGCTCAGAGCCATTTGAACCATTTGAATAACACCGGGGACAGGGTACAACCCTGTCTCACTCCTTTCCCAACCGCTGCTTCCCTTCCATGCCCCTCGACTTTTATAACCGCCATCTGGTTTCTGTACAAATTGCAAATAGCTTTTCGCTCCCTGTATTTTACCCCTGCCACCTTCAGAATTTGAAAGAGAGTATTCCAGTCAACATTGTCAAAAGCTTTCTCTAAGCCTACAAATGCTAGAAATGTAGGTTTCCCTTTCCTTAATCTATTTTCTAAGATAAGTCGTAGGGTCAGTATTGCCTCACGCGTTCCAACATTTCTGCGGAATCCAACCTAATCTTCCCTGAGTTCGGCTTCTACCAGTTTTTCCATTCGTCTGTAAAGAATACGCATTAGTATTTTGCAGCTGTGACTTATTAAACTGATAGTTCGGTAATTTTCACATCTGTCAACACCTACTTTCTTTGGGATTGGAATTATTATATTCTTCTTGAAGTCTGAGGGTATTTCGCCTGTCTGATACATCTTGCTCACCAGATGGTAGAGTTTTGTCAGGACTGGCTCTCCCAAGGCCGTCAGTAGTTCCAATGGAATGTTGTCTACTCCCGGGTCCTTGTTTCGACTCAGGTCTTTCAGTGCTCTGTCAAACTCTTCACGCAGTATCGTATCTCCCATTTCATCTTCTTCTACATCCTCTTTCATTTCCATAATATTGTCCTCAAGTACATCGCTCTTGTATAGATCCTCTATACTCCTTTCACCTTCCTGCTTTCCCTTCATTGCTTAGAACTGGGTTTCCATCTGAGCTCTTGATATTCACACAAGTGGCTCTCTTTTCTCCAAAGGTCTCTTTAATTTTCCTGTAGGCAGTATCTATCTTACCCCTAGTGAGATAAGCCTCTACATCCTTACATTTGTCCTCTAGCCATCCCTGCTTAGCCATTTTGCACTTCCTGTCGATCTCATTTTTGAGACGTTTGTATTCCTTTTTGCCTGTTTCACTTACTGCATTTTTATATTTTCTCCTTTCGTCAAGTAAATTCAATATTTCTTCTGTTACCCAAGGATTTCTACTAGCCCTCGTCTTTTTACCTACTTGATCCTCTGCTGCCTTCACTACTTCATCCCTCAAAGCTACCCATTCTTCTTCTACTGTATTTCTTTCCCCCATTACTGTCAATTGTTCCCTTATGCTCTCCCTGAAACTCTGTACAACCTCTGGTTTAGTCAGTTTATCCAGGTCCCATCTCTTTAAATTCCCACCTTTTTGCAGTTTCTTCAGTTTTAATCTACAGTTCATAACCAATAGATTGTGGTCAGAGTCCACATCTGCCCCTGGAAATGTCTTACAATTTAAAACCTGGTTCCTAAATCTCTGTCTTACCATTATATAATCAATCTGATACTTGCTAGTATCTCCAGGATTCTTCCACGTATACAACCTTCTTTTATAATTCTTGAACCAAGTGTTACCAATAATTAAGTTATGCTCTGTGCAAAATTCTACCAGACAGCTTCATCTTTCATTTATCTCCCCCAATCCATATTCACCCACTATGTTTCCTTCTCTCCCTTTTCCTACCCTCGAATTCCAGTCACCCATGACTATTAAATTTTCGTCTCCCTTGACTACCTGAATAATTTCTTTTATCTCATCATACAGTGATTCATGGTGTTGGTTCCTGTACTCATGTCCTAGTTCATGAACCACGGGCAACGTATGAGTGGCCAAGTAAGTGGTCCCGACAGTCGGGATACCAGTTAATTTGGAATAAGGCTGGGCATCTCGGACATATTCTGATTTGTGGTCACCTTTGTGCTCATACGGCAAAGACTATCAAATCCACCGGTTTCCCTCAACCGTTAGGTGTAAAACTCAATGGGACTCGAGGCAAGTAAGGCTAGCAACCTGCTTCCCTGGTACTTTAAATATGATGCTGGCAACAATCAGAGCAAAATGCTTCGGACCTTTGGAGGTGACGAAGTCCCACCTCTAACTGACAAACCAGGGACTCCTAAGGTACGACTCGGCAAACAAATTGTAATGAGATGGGTAGCTATTAATATCAATGGGGGCTACTCTGGGAAGAAGGTAGAGCTGGCAGAGGCTGCAAGTATGATGGGGCTGGATGTTTTAGCTGTTAGTGACATTCGGGTAAGGGGTGAGAAAGAAGAGGAAGTGGGAGAATACAAGGTCTACCTGTCAGGAGTCAAAGCAGGAATAGCACAATGGGGTGTAGGGCTTTAAATCAGGAAAGAAATGGAACCCAGCGTAGTTGCAATAAGGTATTTAAACGAACGACTGATGTGGATAGATTTGAAAGTGTCTAGCAAGAAAATTAGGATTGTGTCAGTATATTCGCATTGTGAAGGGACAGATCAAGATAAGATGGATAGTTTTTATGATGCACTCAGTGATGTAGTTGTTAGAGTAAAGGACAAGGACAGTGTTCTGCTCATTGGTGATTTTAATGCCAGGATTGGAAATCGAACAGAAGGTATGAAAAGGTTATGGGTAAATTTGGAGAGGATATGGAGGCCAACAGGAACGGGAAACAACTCTTGGATTTCTGTGCCAGTATGGGCTTAGTAATCACAAACTCCTTTTTTAAACATAAGAACATTCACCGGTATACTTGGGAAGGCAGGGGAACCAGATCTGTCATTGACTATATAATAACAGATCAGGAATTCAGGAAGGCTGTGAGGGACACACGTATATTCAGGGGATTCTTTGATGACACTGATCATTATTTAATCTGCAGCGAAATTTGTATTATGAGGCCGAAAGTGCAGGAGGTCGGGTCCATATGTAGGAGGATAAGAGTGGAAATCAGGCACAAGTACATAACAGCGATCTCAGAAAGGTACCAGTTAGTTGAATGTAGTCAGTTACAGTCATTGGAAAAGGAATGGACAAGGTACAGGGACACAGTACTAGAAGTGGCTAAAGAATGTCTTGGAACAGTAGTGTGTAAAAGTAGGATGAAGCATGGTGGAATGACACAGTCAAGGCAGCCTGTAAAAGGAAAAAAATGGCTACATACTAGAACTCAGGTAGACAGAGAAGTTATGTTGAAGAAAGAAACAAAGCCAAACAGATAATTGCAGCATCCAAGAAGAAAGCTTGGGAAGACTTTGGAAACAGGTTGGAGACTTTGGGTCAAGCTGCTGGAAAACCACTCTGGAGTGCAATTAGCAGTCTTCAAAAGGAAGGTAAGAAGGAAATGACAATTATATTGGACAGGTCAGGAAAACTGCTTGTGAATCCTGTGGATTCCTTGGGCAGATGGAGGGAATATTTTGAAGAGTTGCTCAATGTAGGTGAAAATACGATCAGTAATGTTTCAGATTTCGATGTACAATGGGATAGGAATGAGGATGGAAATAGGATCACATTTGAGGAAGCGGTGAAAATGGTCAATAGATTGCAGTGCAATAAAGCAGCTGGAGTGGCTGAAATTTAGTCGGAACTCATCAAATACAGTGGAATGTCAGGTCTTCAATGGCTACACAGGATAATTGAAATGGCCTGGGAGTCGGGACAGGTTGCATCAGACTGTACAAAAGCGGTAATCACACCAATCTTTAAACATGGAAACAGAAAAGACTGTAACAACTACAGAGGTATCTCTTTAATCAGCATTGTGGGTAGAATCTTCTCAGGTATTGTTGAAAGGAAAGTACGAGTATTAGTTGAGGACCAATTGGAGGAAAATCAGTGTGGGTTTAGGCCTCTTAGAGGTTGTCCGGACCAGATCTTTAGCTTACGACAAATAATGGAGAAGTGTTGTGAATGGAACAGGGAATTGTATCTATGCTTTATAGATCTAGAAAAGGCATATGACCGGGTTCTTAGGAGGAAGTTATTGTTCTACGAGATTATGGAATAGGAGGCAAACTTTTGCAAGCAATTAAAGGTCTTTACATGGATAGTCAGGCAGCAGTTGGAGTTGACGGTAAATTGAGTTCATGGTTCAGAGTAGTTTCAGGGGTAAGACAAGGCTGCAACCTGTCTCCACTGTTGTTCATATTATATATGGATCATATGTTGAAAACAATAGACTGGCTGGGTAAGATTAAGATGTGTGAACACAAAATAAACAGTCTTGCATATGCGGATGACTTAGTTGTGATGGCAGATTCGATTGAAAGTTTGCAAAGTAATATTTCAGAGCTAGACCAGAAATGTAAGGACTATGGTATGAAGATTAGCATCTCCAAAACGAAAGTAATGTCAGTGGGAAAGAGATATAAACTGATTGAGTGCCAAATAGGAGAAACAAAGTTAGAACAGGTGGACAGTTTCAAATACTTAGGATGCATATTCTCACAGGATGGCAACATAGTGAAAGAACTGGAGGCGAGGTGTAGCAAAGCTAATGCAGTGAGCGCTCAGCTACGATCTACTATCTTCTGCAAGAAGGAAGTCAGTACCAAGACTAAGTTATCTGTGCACCGTTCAATCTTTCGACCAACTTTGTTGTATGGGAGTGAAAGCTGGGTGAATTCAGGTTACCTTATCAATAAGGTTGAGGTTACGGATATGAAAGTAGCTAGGATGATTGCAGGTACTAGTAGATGGGAACAATGGCAGGGGTGTGCACAATGAGGAAATCAAAGAAAAACTGGGAATGAACTCTATAGATGTAGCAGTCAGGGCGAACAGGCTTAGATGGTGGGGTCATGTTACACGCATGGGAGAAGCAAGGTTACCCAAGAGACTCATGGGTTCAGCAGTAGAGGGTAGGAGGAGTCGGGGCAGACCAAGTGGAAGGTACCTGGATTCGGTTAAGAATGATTTTGAAGTAACAGGCTTAACATCAGAAGAGGCACCAATGTTAGCACGGAATAGGGGATCATGTAGGAATTTTATAAAGGGGACTATGCTCCAACTGAACGCTGAAAGGCATAATCAGTCTTAAATGATGATGATGATGATCTCATCATACATTTCATCAATTTCTTCATCATCTGCAGAGCTAGTTGGCATGTAAACTTGTACTACTGTAGTAGGCATGGGCTTCGTGTCTATCTTGGCCACAATAATGAGTTCACTATGCTGTTGGTAGTAGCTTACCCGCACTCCAAATTTTTTATTCATTATTAAACCTACCCCTGCATTACCCCTATTTGATTTTGTATTTATAACCCTGTATTCACCTGACCAAAAATCTTGTTCCTCCTGCCAGCGAACTTCACTAATTCCCACTATATCTAACTTCAACCTATTCATTTCCCTTTTTAAATTTTCTAACCTACCTGCCCGATTAAGGGATCTGACATTCCACGCTCCGATCCGTAGAACGCCAGTTTTCTTTCTCCTGGGAACGACGACCTCTTGAGTAGTCCCCGCCCGGAGATCCGAATGGGGGACTATTTTACCTCCGGAATATTTTACCCAAGAGGACGCCATCATCATTTAACCACACAGTAAAGCTGCATGCCCTCGGGAAAAGTACGGCTGTAGTTTCCCCTTGCTTTCAGCCGTTCGCAGAACCAGCACAGCAAGGCCGTTTGGGTTAGTGTTGTAAGGCCAGATCAGTCAATCATCCAGACTGTTGCCCCTGCAACTACTGAAAAGGCTGCTGCCCCTCTTCAGGAACCACACGTTTGTGTGGCCTCTGAACAGATACCCCTCCGTTGTGGTTGCACCTACGGTACGGCCACTGTATCGCTGAGGCACCAACGGTAAGGCCCATGGTTCATGGGGGTAGGAGAAAAGTGGTAATGAAAGATAAAGACAGATGAAGGCAATAGCTGTGGGACCGAAAGAGAGAGGAGACAGTCGAAATAAAACGTACAGATTAGTAGAGACCATACTTAGGCTTTGAGAGTCTGGACCCTCCCGAACGGTAAGCCTCAACCCGTAAGTATAAAGAAGAGAGCATTTTGGACCGAAATTTTAAACACCAGGGTTCAGTGGAAAATGTAAGCTGTACCACCCAGAGCTTTTGAGCTGCAGATGCGTGGTGCTGACAGTGGCAGTGACAAAGAAAGACAAAATGAGACATTATTAGCGACAGAGTTGACAATGGCAGTTGTATATACTGTAAACCAGAAGGGGAAAACGAGACAGCGGAAGAGAGAGACATATATGGACAGTGGCAGCGAGAGGGAGATGGTGGGTATGAGGGCTGAACTACAAAGTCAGCCTAGCTAAAAGTGTAAAGCCCCGTTGTGTTCGTAACACATGGCGTATATATGAATGATTGCTTAATGTTGTCTACAAATTAGTGAGATCACGCTGCCACCGACAACCTACAGCTAGGGATTTCCGTAAAACCAAGTGTCATGTTGTGGTTTTTACTTCACTTCAGTTTAACGACATCAAATCAGTGATTCCTGTCGGGTTCCTACTAGAATGAATCACAAAGTGGAAACCGTAAATTATTTATTATACAAAATCCTCGAAGAGTGCAAAAATGGTGTAAATACATAGTACACAATATCGAATCCTACCCTACATACAGGGGACAGGCAAAATAATGTGAACGCCTGTACTTATTTGGGAATGGTTTATTAATAAGGGGTTGGACCCCCATTTGCCCGTCATACAGCTGCTATCCTTCTTGGAATACTGGCTTATAATGATCGTATAGTCTCCAGTGGAATGTTATGCCACTCTTCGATCAGAATCTTTTCTAACTCCTGTAGTGACGAGGGAGGGGGAAATCTGCTCCGGGGTCTGCATTCCAATGCCGACCACAAGGGTCCGATGATGTTCAAGTCCGGGGACTGTGCTGGCCAGGAAAGACGCTGCAGTTCAGTTGCATGCTCCACATACCACGATTGTACTGTCCTGGCTGTGTGCATGGGTGCATTATCGTCCTGAAATATGTCATCATTATTGGGGAACAACATTTGAATCATGGGGCGCACCTGATCACCCCAAAGGGTCACATAATCGTTGGCTGTAAGGCGACCTTTGGGAGTAATGACGGGACCAGCAGAATACCATGATATGGCTGCCCACACCATCACACGTCCACCTCTATGCTTCACCATTGGATTCAAGCAATCAGGATCGTAGGCTTCTTTTGGCATTCTCCTCACGTAAATCCAGCCCGATATGGCAAATAACGAAAACGTTGACTCGTCGGACCATATGACGCGTTTCCACTGATCAGCCGTCCAGGATTTATACTCCTGACATCACGTTTTACACTTCTTTGGATTGGGTGTTGGCACTAATGGTTTCGGTATAGAAACTGGTCCATGAATATTCGCTTTGTGGAGTTCCAGGCGGTCATTGTCGATAGATACGGGATCTCGAAGATGGCTATTGAGCTCTGGAGTCACTTTAGCTGGCATACTTTTGTGTTGTTTAGACACACTTCGTGTTAGCGTACGGCGATCTCTACCATTTGATTTTGATTTGCACCCACTATTACGTTTACACGATGATGTCTTTCCATGTTTTGTGTAGGCTGTCATGACTGTTGAAACAGCCGGCCGCGGTGGCCGTGCAGTTCTAGGCGCTTCAGTCCGGAACCGCGAGACTGCTACGGTCGCAGGTTCGAATCCTGCCTCGGGCATGGGTGTGTGTGATGTCCTTAGGTTAGTTAGGTTTAAGTAGTTCTACGTTCTAGGGGACTGATGACCTCAGATGTTAAGTCCCGTAGTGCTCAGAGCAATTTGAACCATTTTTAAAAAAAATCGTCACTCAAGTAAGCAGAACAAGAGCTGTCATGGAGAAACGGCCTAACGCGCTCCCTGTGCCGAAGGCAACATTTCTCAAAGTCTATCCTCCAGATTGCCCACTGTGGCTCCCGTTAGTGAGTACTGTAGCTCGATCCTCAGAGAGAACTGTCTTTGAATGATCCCGGCAGTCCTTGCACATTTCATACTTGCCCCCTCCAGGACACTAGCTTCTACGTTTGCATACAGGCGATAAATCTCAGTGGCCGTTACAAAGGACTACCTTCAACTACAAGAGTCTCGAATCTGCCAGCCAGTCGCCTGAAACTCATACTCGTTTCAGAGATTTTCTGGAAGGATACATTTTCCCTCCTACATCCTTACCACTCCATCAATCAAAAAGGTATGTGTCTTTCGGCAGGAAGCGTGCCACGGGGCTTCCCATGGAATATTTCTCAGAGATCAGCTCGCGACCATCGTTTTTGACCATGCATATTCCTTCCCGTTAAAAGAATGTCTTTCCGTCTTGTTTTGCCTCCCCCCTCCCGCCCTCCGCATGCTCTTTTTCCAGGGACGCTATTCTTAATTCTTTTTGTCCCACCAGAGTGCAGCCTCCTGTCTGGAGTGCCACGCTATAGGGCTTCTGCATTTTCCACCGCTGTAAACCGCCATCTCCTCGCTCTACTCTTTCTCAGGGCAGTAAATGTCCGCCCCTGCGGCACTCGACGAATGTCTTCCCAGCCAATCTTTAGCCAACAGTGGCTTCTGAAGGATGCATGTCCAGTTCGCTTTTTCTGTCAGTGCTCAGCCCTAATTAACTCCCAGACATGCAGTACCACAGAAATCGGTAGTAAGTGATTAATAATCCTATTTTTTTATCATAAAGAGTGATGTAATATAAATATAAACCTACAAGAATATTAAATGTGTGGTGGCAAAATCTTGCCGTATTATAAAATGATGTACAATGTTCTGCGTTACAACTGGGCCAATATATTCCCATACTAAAATTTGTGATGAAGAAGACGGAATGAGGACTGAGGCAACTGGTTCCCCATTTTTCTATCAGAGTCTTTTAAGGAGGAACATGTACCCCATTTTCGCGCTCTGACAGGAGCATTTTTCCGCTGGTTTAATAAACCTTTACTCTTCCAAAATATAAATCAAGAAACTTGCCGTGAAACATCAGTTCAGTTGAACTAGACAATCAACACAGACCCAATTAGGCTAAGTACTGCAACTCCCTTCTTGTTATCAGTGTGAGGAAAATTCTTAAACCTTTCACAAACTCCATACCTGGTTTACATCAGCATCTACATCATACTCCGCAAGCTACCTAATGTTGTGTGGCGGAGGCTACTTTCGGTACCACTATCTGATTCCTCCAACCCTGTTCCACTCGTGAATAGTGCGTGGGAAGAACGATTGTCGGTAAACTTCTGTGTTGGCTCTAATTTCTCGAATTTTCTCCTCGTGGTCAGTACGGGAGATGTATGTGGGAGGAAGCAATATGTTGTTCAACTCCTCCTGAAAAGTGCTGTCCCAAAGTTTCAATAGTAATTCTCTCCGTGATGCCTCTCTTGTAACATCTGCCAGTGGAGTTGGTAGCATCTCCGTAACACTCTCTCGCCAGCTAAGCGATCCCGTGCGAAACGCGCCGCTCTTCGTTGGATCTTCTCTATCTCCTGTATCAGTCCCACCTGATAGGAATCCCAGGTAGATGAACAATACTCAAGAATTGGACGAAGAAGCGCGTTTTAAGCCACTTCTTTCGTAGGTGAGTTACATTTCCTTAAGATTTCTCCGATGAACCTAAGCCTGATATCTGCCTTTCCCACTGTCTGTTTTATGTGGTCATTCCACTTAAGGACGCTCTGGATATAACTGCTTAGGCTTCCGCGGCCAGAGTTGGTCAACATAAAAGTTTTCTGGGCATGGTACGGTTGCAGCGCCCTTCTTCTGGGTCTACTCTGAGTAGGCCCAGAAGAAGGTTGCTGCAGCCGTGGCCGAAATGTTGGTTTTTCGCCAGCAGCAGTAGTTTTATACATTATGACGCGGTACCATATCTAGAAAACATTTATGTCGACTCGCTCTGGATAGCTACGCCTAGTTATTTTACGCCAGACGCTGTCTCCAGCTGTTTGTCATCAATAGTGTAGCTGTACATCCAGTCTAGAACCGCGCGACCGCTACGCTCACAGGTTCGAATCCTGCCTCGGGCATGGATGTGTGTGATGTCCTTAGGTTAGTTACGTTTAAGTAGTTCTAAGTTATAGGGGACTGATGACCTCTGATGTTAAGTCCGATTGTGTTTAGAGCCATTTTTGTAGCTGTACAGTAGTGGATTTCTTTTACTATGTATGCGTAATATGTTACATTTATTTACGTTCAGGCTCAACTGCCAGAGCCAGCACCATTCGTCATTTCTCTGCTGGTCGTTCTGCAAATTATTACGATTTTCTGGCGTTGTTACTTTGGTATAGACAACTACATCATCTGCTAAAATCCTTAAAGAGCATCCGATTCCTTGTACTAGATCATTCATATATACTGTAAACAGCAACGGTCCTATCACATTTCCCTGTGGTACTCCGGATATTACCTTTACATCTGTCGATTCTGTTCCGTTCAGAGCGACGTGTTGAGTTCTACGTGCAAGAAAGTCTTACGTCCAATCGCAAGTCTGCTCCGAACCTCCGGAAGCTCGCATTTTTTTTCATTAAACGGCAGTGTGGGACAGTGTCGAATGCCTTACTGAAATCAAGGAACTTGGCATCAATATGAGCGCCGTTGTCCACTGCAATGTGGATCTCATGGAGGAACAGAGCTGAGTTTCGCAGGATCTCTGTTTGCGAAATCCATGTTCATTTTTATAGGGGAGATGTTCATTTTCCAAAAACCTCATAATTCTTGAGCGTAAAATATGTTCATGATTCTACAACACATTGACGTCAACGATGTAGGTCTATAATTGTGTGGATCTTTCTTACGGCCTTTCTCAAAAACGGGTATAACCTGCGCTTTTTTCCAGTCGTTAGGTACCTTTAGTTGTTCAAGCGATCTACGATAAATTACTGCTAGAAGGGGAGCAAGTTCTTTCGCATAATATTTATAGAATCTTATAGGTATCTCATCTGGTCCTGACGCCTTTCCACTACTAAGCGATTGTAGCTGCTTTTCAGTTCCTCGGTCGGTTATCTCAATACCTGCCATTTTGATGTTCGTACGACGATTGAAAAGAGGAACAGTGTTACGATCTTCCGATCTTATTATCTTTAACCATCACGTGAACAAATACATGCTCGGTGATTGATCAGCGTCCCTTGGACACCGTCTCTGGGTGTTGTTACGTTACTGGAAATAGGTTCAACTTATGTATTAGGTATACTGCTGTTACATCATTACGAAAGAAACTCTGAGACACTCCGAAGTCTGAAGCCTTAAAATCTTTCAAGGTTTTGGTAATCACTGTACTGGTTAACTCATGCCTTTTTACGCCAAGTTTTAATGTTCACAGACGCCATACTTCCACTTCTTAGATATTTATACAAGGCGAGATAAGTTGTTGGTGGTAAGTTAAGCTTCGACCTCAGCGAAGTATGAGGTGCGGAGAAAGCAGTAAGGACATTGTCGCCATAACGTAAGAAGGGGAATGTTACGTATCTGCTATACAATGATGCCACTTTAGGTATGCATGTGCGCTGATAGTCAGCAGCTGTGGTGAAAATTACACACGAAAGTAACAACGTTATGTCAAAGATTATCATACAGTTTTTCATGTTCAAACACGCTCTTTACACTATTCATTTTTCAGATGACACATACAACACTACTTCGCCGCGCTACTGCAGTGCTACAGCTGTTAGATCACTGAAGTTAACAGCAGTCGTAAACATAAGACAGTCAACACAAAGCGTACCGTCGCGTACCAAAAACAAGTAGGAAGCCAAAGCTCAACTTAACATCACACCTACTTACAGGCATCGTATCACTTTTCGCCACTGACAAACTCCGCAATTTAACGGTTATTGTAAATGTTCAACAGGCAAAATTTAATTTCATATTCATTACAATCAGTAATTTGCCACATTTCAAAGTGAGTGATTCGAGAAAAAAAAGTGGGGGAGGTGGCAGTTTGTTACTATTTTATTTTCAGGCACTGGACAAGTTTTGTTAATCAGAGGGGCTTTTGGATGTAGTGGTAATATGTTAATGGGATGCATTTGTACGTAATTATCCATGTTACCCGTCATATTCATTGTTTCATATTAGACGGGATTCCGTGTGTGGATTTGAATTGAGGTATAAGATTCTAGAAGGCCAGCTGATACTTTTTATCAGGTTAATTATTCCGCGTATAAGCATTAATAGTTTCTTCACTTGTTTCCTGTATGTGTAAGCTCAAAATTAAAGTAAGTTCTGTGATTTCAAGTTTTATTTAAGTGTCCTATGGGTTTGTTCTTAAACTATCAAAGAATTTGTTTGGATTTAGTCTATTTTAACTTTATTAAGCTGAAAAAGCGTTGGGCATGTTTAGAAAGTGAGCCTTTTGTGAAATTGGACATTTGAACTTAATAATATTTTATAATAAATGTTTTACAAATGCTGAATGATCTTTACTCGAACGCCGGTCCAGCCATTCCAAGTAACAGTTTTAAACATGGCTGTTTCTTAGCAACAGTATATAATTTTCAAATGTAGGAATTATACAGCCAACTGGTTGCAAATAACTGTTTGGTACACTGACCTAGGTATCGACAGCTCTAAGGATGTCTTCATTAGAATGAAAATTGGAGAAACCGTAAAATTACATTGCGAGAAAATAATGATCATGTGCTGTTCCTAGCTAGGAATACATTCCAAAGGCATTTTATTTTTGACTTGCTTCCTCGCAATGTAATTTTTTAGTTTTTTCTAATTTTATTTTGACGAAGACGTCCTTAGAGGTGTCAAACCTTAGGTCAATGTACCAAACAGTTATTCGCAACCGGTTGGCTGTATAATTCTTACCTCCCGAGTAATTTTTCCTGAGCGTCTGGATCCATTTGAGCAGCGTTTAATACCCACTCTCCCTGGGCCGATAACTCTAATTTTTTTGGGCCGTCTGCTTCACTATAAAAGGTTTACCCAGCGAGATAAGCGGAATCACCTGACAGTCGCAAAGACCCAGTGCCCACCCATAAGGATCATCGAACGTAGGGAAACCATTTAAGTAATACAGACACTATATACACTGAAGAAACTGGTACACCTGCCTAATATCGTGTAGGGCCCCCGCGAGCACGCAGAAGTACCGCAACACGACGTGGCATGGACTAGACTAATGTCTGAAGTAGCGCTGGAGGGAACTGACACCATGAATCCTGCAGGGCTGTCCATAAATCCATAAGAGTACCAAGGGGTGGAGATCTCTTCTGAACAGCACGTTGGAAGGCATCCCAGATGTGCTCAATAACTTTAATGACTGGGTAGTTTGGTGGCCAGAGGAAGTGTTTAAACTCAGAAGAGTGTTGCTGGAGCCGCCCTGTAGCAATTCTGGAAGTGTAGGGTGTCACATTATCCTGCTGGAGTTACCCAAATCCATCAGAATGCACAATGGATATGAATGGACGCAGGTGATCAGACAGCATGATTACGTACGTGTCACCTGTCAGAGTCGTATCTAGACATGTCAGGGGGGGCCCTATCATTCCAACTACACATGCCCCACACCATTACAGAGCTTCCACCAGCTTGAACAGTCCCCTGCTGACACGCAGGGTCTATGGATTCATGAGGTTGTCTCCATACCCATATTCGTCCATACGCTCGATACAACTCGAAGCGAGACTCGTCCGACCAGGCAACATGTTTACAGTCATCAACAGTCCACTGTCGGCGTTGACGGGCGCCGACGAGGCGTAAAGTTTTGTGTGGTGCGGTCATCAAGGGTACAGAAATGAGCCTTCGGCTCCAAAATCTCATATCGATGATGTTTTTTTGAATGATTCGCACGTTGGCCCAGAATTAAAATCTGTAGCAATTTGCGGAAGGGATGCACTTCCGTCACGTTAAATGATTCTCTTCATTTATCGTTGGTCTCGTTCTTGCAGGATCTTTTCCCAGCCGCAGTGATGTCAGAGATTTGATGTTTTACAGGATTCCTGATATTCACAGTACACTCGTGAACTGGTCGTACGGGAAAATCCCCATTTGGTCGCTGCCTCGGAGATGCTGTGTCCCATCGCTCGTGCGCAGTCTATAAAACCAAATTCAAACTCACTTAAATCTTGATAATCTGCCTTTGTAGCAGCAATAACCGATCTAACAACCGTCTTATATAGGCGTTGCCGACCACAGCGCAGCGCCTTATTCTGCCTGTTTACATATCTCTGTATACGGACGTCTATATTAGTTTCTTTGGCGCTTCAGTGTATAAACGTAGCCTAACATCACACAAAGATTACAGCGGACGCTGAAAAAGATATAATGGTCCATAGGACGTATGACTTACAGGTGGAGAGACTGTTAAAGGGAAGCGATAAGGATTTTATACACTTCAGCCGTTTCCATCTGACAAGTCTAATCTCTGAATTTATATTGTCTAGTAAACTTCATTAGAGGTTAAAACTACCGCTTCAGTTGTAAATTGCTTTATTTCTGAACTCAAAAGCAGGACCCCGCGCTTGGTACATGCGTCGCTGGTTGACCACAGCTCAGCTACGTCACCTGAGGATGGGCTTATGACAGTCCGAAACCGGTCGTGTGAAACTAAAGAAATTTTACAACTGAAGCGGTGTTTTCAACCTCTGCTATAAAGCTCAATTGCGGGTGTTCTTCCAGCAGGATTATATGTAGTAAACTTTAGATTAATCTAGCCTCTGTTACACCGTTAGTCACTTACAGTTCATCTTAACGACTAGTAAAACCCACAAACTACCAGTCCTCCAGTTTTCGACTGGCCAGAATTACTTGCGGCCACCATTAAACGAAACTACAGAACATTTACTGTGGTGCTTTACCTTTGACAGTGAGCACTTCGCCTCTCTGTTGTCCACCGGTCCTTACCGAACAGTCATTCTCGTCCTCCGCGCTGCTTCCAACTCCTCACGCCGCTGTCACCACTTCACAGTTACACTACCGGCCCCGACTCCGGACCAGCGACCACTGCCTTCACTACTCTTTTTGAGTCTTGTACTCTGGTACACTCGTCTTGGCCTCTGCCTTCTTTCACTGCCTCATAAACAACCACAAGGACAAGTTGTCATTTGTCGCTTAGTTCCCTGCTACCCGACAACCTCTGTTGCTCCTCACAGGTGAATTTCTCCGTATAAAGATGGCCTGGGAACCACAATTATCGCTGTCTATAGGTAAGTAACACTTGGCAGCAGCCGACACAGCATCATTGTAGATTTGCAAAACAGCCCCAGATTTCCCAGGGAAGCTATGGTTCCACAGCGACTCCTGGGGTAGCAAGGCATCGTGACAAACACTACCGGGGACTACATGATATGCATGTAAAGTAATCGCAGTTGCAATATGAACAACCATCAGCTGTACAAGGGAACGACGACAATGAAAATTTGAGCGGAATCGAACCCGAATTTCCCGCATTAATCGATTTGTCTACCTGTTAACTACTCACACCCAGACCCAAAATTCCATATGTTGTAGGTGCTGCGTCACAACCTGTACTCATACACACATTATGTATTTCCCGTATGGGAAGGGATATTTTAATTGAAAGCCGTTGCATGGTTATCAGCGAATAAATACGATACGTATGTGTCTGTGTTGTTAAGAAGAACGATGTAATGTTCCTTCGGAGATGCATGCAATGTTTCTTGAATAACTAAAATAAAGAGTTGTACAATGAAGGTCTCCGCCTTGCATTGATCTTCATGAACAATATCTTGCATTCAGGGGTGAAATGACTAAAAATGCCAAGGCTGAGTGACCAACGCAGCTGACTGCCGTGTCGAGGACTCTGGTTCGATTCCCGGTACTGCCAGCAATTTTTCCTTCGGTGGGAGAACGGGAACGGGCTGCACTCGGTCCCAATTGAGGAGCTACTTGGTCTATATGTAGTCGCTCCAGGCTACGGAAACTAATAAAGGTCGGGAGAGCGCTGTGCCGATTCCACACCTCTTCATGCGGTATCGAATGACACGGCGGTCTGTCGGTACCGAGAGGCTAGCCAGGACCTGCAGGCGGAGTTGGTGTTTACACTACTGGACATTAAAATCGCTACACCACGACGATGAAGTACTACAGACGCGAAATTTAACCGACAGGAAGAAGATGCTGTGATATGTAAATGATTAGCTTTTCAGAGCATTCATACAAAGTGGGCGCCGGTGGCGGCACCTACAAAGTGCTGACACGAGGAAAGTTTCCAACCGATTTCTCATACACAAACAGCAGTTGACCGGCGTTGCCTGGTGAAACGTTGTGATGTCTCGTGTAAGGAGGATAAATGCATACCATCACGTTTCCGACTTTGATAAAGGTCGGATTGTAGCCCATCGCTATTGCGGTTTATCGTATCGCGACATTGCTGCTCGCGATGGTCGAGATCCAATGACCGTTAGCAGAATATGGAATCGGTCGGTTCAGGAGGGTAATACGGAACTCCGTGCTGGATCCCAACGGCCTCGTGTCACTAGCAGTCGAGATGACAGGTATCTTATCCGCATGGCTGTAACGGATCGTGCAGCCACGTCTCGGTCCTTGAGTCAATAGATGGGGACGTTTGCACGAACAGTTCGACGATGTTTGAAGTAGCATGGACTATCAGCTCGGAGACCATGACTGCGGTTTCCCTTGACTCTGCATCACAGACAGGAGCGCCTGCGAACTTGGGTGCACGAATGGCAAAACGTCATTTTTTTGGATGAATCCAGGTTCTGTTTACAGCATCGTGATGGTCGCATCCGTGTTTGGCGACATCGCGGTGAACGCACATTGGAAGCGTGTATTCGTCATCGCCATACTGGCGTATCACGTAGCGTGATGGTATGGGGTGCCATTGGTTACACGTCTCGGTCACCTCTTGTTCGCATTGACGGCACATTGAACAGTGGACGTTACATTTCAGATGTGTTACGACCCGTGGCTCTACCCTTCATTCGATCCCTGCAAAACCCTACATTTCAGCAAGATAATGAACGTCCGCATGTTGCAGGTGCTGCACGGGCCTTTCTGGATACAAAAAATGTTCGACTACTGCCCTGGCCAGCACATTCTCCAGATCTCTCACCAATTGAAAACGTCTAGTCAATGGTGGCCGAGCAACTGGCTCGTCACGATACGCCAGTCACTACTCTTAATGAACTGTGGTATCGTGTTGAAGCTGCATGGGCAGCTGTACCTGAACACGGCATCCAAGCTGGTTTTGACTCAATACCCAGGCGTATCAAGGTCGTTGTTGCGGCCAGAGGTGGTTGTTCTGGGTACTGATATCTCAGGATCTATGCACTCAAATTGCGTGAAAATGTAATCACATGTCAGTTCTAGCATAATATATTTGTCCAATGAATACCTGTATATCATCTGCATTTCTTCTTGGTGTAGCGATTTTAATGGCCAGTAGTCATCAAGGCGGCAGCCTCATTTGTCGAGGTAATAATTGAAACTTTATGACGACCTTTCGTACGAGCTCACCGTGGACGAGACAGGAAGTGCCTCGCTAGGACGATTGTGGTGAGCTGCAGTCACGTGACGGCAGCTGCTGGCTGAGTGCCTGGTGCAGGAGCGGCACGTGCCTGGTCCGACTCCACTTACAGCCCGCCGCCCCGGGCCGCGCCGGATGTTGCGATCCTCGGGCTACGTGACGCCTGCCACCTGCGGCACGCTTCCCGCGTCACGTCTGTAAGCCACACGCGATACATCTCAAGCAGTCAGCTGCCGGCGTGACGCGGAAGTCTATAGCAAGAATTAAAACGTCGCTATCCCGGTGGATCAACGCATTTTTTCTGCTGTTTACACCGGTAGCCTAATAAATTACGTCCACTTCTTTATCTGACCTGTTCACCACCGCAAACACCATCCGACCAGAACTTCCGGACACCTTAGGTAATGCAGTACTGACCACTAGATGTCATGGGAGGTGGACCCACCAGTATAAAAGGAGGCGGAGAGTGTTGTTAACAGAGAATCAGTAACACTAGAGGGGATCGGTGAGAAGAGCTCAGTTACTTCGAACGTTGACTAGTCAGTGGACGTCACAAATCCATCAGGGACGTATCAACAGTTCTAAAGCTGCATAAGCCGACTGTTAGGGATTTGATTGCGAAGTGGAAATGCCGAGTAGAATCCGCAACTGAACGAAGTCCAGCAGATCTCAAGTACTGACAGACACTGATTGTCGAGCATAGCTGAAGATGATATAAAGCATCCCATATAACGGCCTAAGGAATCATTTGTGAGCTCCAAAGTGCTACCACTGGGTCAACTGCACAATGAATTTGTGCAGTGAGTGAAAAAGAATGGGGCACAATGGTAGAGCAGCTTATTATAAGCCACAAATAGCTATAGCCAGTGCTAAGCGATACTTGAGGTGGTGTTATGCGCGATGGCACTTCACAGTGCATGACTGGAAAATAGTGACATAGTATGATGAATCACGCTATACCCTGTGGCAGTCCAACAGATGGGTTTGTGTTTGGGTTTGACGAATTCCTGGTGAACGTTACTTGACATCGTGTGTAGATCCATCAGTGAAGTAGGTAGGAGGTGGCGTTACGGTATTGTTTTTTTTTTTTTTTTTCACGGTTGTAGTGTGGTCCGTCTTTGCAATTAGGAAAACGGTGAATGCGGAGGATTATGACCATATTTAACAGCATAGTCTACAGAGAATAGCAGAGAAACATTTCGGAGAGGGGTTGACAGAGGAGATAGAGAAGATCCAAAGAAGAGCGGCGCGTTTCGTCACACGGTTATTTGGTAAGTGTGATAGCGTTACGGAGATGTTGAGCAAACTCAAGTGGCGCTCTGCATCGCGGTGTAGCTAGCTGTCCGGGTTTCGAGAGAGTGCGTTTCTGGATGAGGTATCGAATATATTGCTTCCCTCTACTAATACCTCCCGAGGAGATTACGAATGTAAAAGTAGAGAGATTCGAGCGCGCACGGAGGCTCTCCGGCAGTCGTTCTTCAAATGGTTCAAATAGCTCTGAGCACTATGGGACTTAACATCTGTTGTCATCAGTCCCCTAGAACTTAGAACTACTTAAACCTAACGAACCTAAGGACATCACACACATCCATGCCCGAGGCAGGATTCGAACCTGCGACCTAGCGGTCACGCGGTTCCAGACTGAAGCGCCTAGAACCGCACGGCCACACCGGCCGGCAGTCGTTCTTCCCGCGAACCATACCCGACTGGAACAGGAAAGGGAGGTAATGACAGTGGCACATAAACTGCCCTACGCCAAACACCGTTGGGTGGCTTGCGGAGTATAAATGTAGATATAGATGCTTGTGTCAGCATGACAATACACTCTGCCATAAAGCAGCATCTTTGAGGCAATGGTTTGTCTGCAATAACACTCCTTAAATGGACTGGCTTGCCTAGAGTCGCGACCTAAACCATTGGATCACCAATGGGGGTGAACTAGAACGTCGAAGAATGTTGATCTTACTCCAGATGCCAGTGCTCAACATCAAAACCTCCTGTTCTTTCGGATCTTGAGGAAAATGTCCCCAGCAGAGTTCAAGACATCATAAAGGAGAAGGGTGTGCACTTCATGTTAATATTCACCAATAATTGTCCTATACTTTTCAACAGATACTGTATTTAATTTACACTAGGCGAATCACTCAAAAGTACCACCTCAGGTACACTGCTGACTACTGACATTTCAACGCCTGGCAGGATAGTAAATAACAATATTTTATATAACGTACGTACACAAAATAATCGGAAGAAGACATGATTAAATTTGGAGGTGATGTGGGGTATAAAGGGTACAAAATGAAATACACGGAGTTGCCAAATGGCTGCCTCAATGGCGATAACACAGACGATCACCGAATCTAAATGATCTTAGATGACTCATACAGATATGCGTTGCTGTTTCGTCTCTGTGGAAGAGTTCATCAACTGTAATGGCTGGTCAGCAGTGGCGTGACAGTCCCTTGGCAATCACGACCAGATGTTTACAAATACATATCTGGAGAAAATTCTGACTACGTCAGTAGTCGAACACGCGGTGTGTAGAGGTAGGGCAGGCTAGTACGAGCAATATGTGGAGTTGTGTCATCTTGCTGAAACACGGTGTCGCGAAGACCTCGAAGAATGGGCATAGCGAACAGCTATGTGAACCAGAAGTGATCGTCATCGTAATGTGCACCCAATGGCACTCCGTCTCATCACGCCAGCTGCTGGAATCTCATGCAAAATATATCCAGAAGTTCTTCTCTTTTAGATCAGTAGTTATCAAGAACCAAGCATTGTCACATGACAAGTAACTAGGTTTTCCTATATCTCGAGGTGCCCTCAGACAAGAAATAGCAGCTTTAAAACTGGTTTCAAGCAGCATTCAATCTAAACGTAATTACAGCTGCATTAGGAAGCTTCATGCGCAAGGAACTAACAGATTCGTGGTAGGTCAACGGAGATTTCACATAGAAGCCACGCGGGAGAGGAATCAGTCACGGAGAAATTTACCGAGAGTTTGACAGAGGACGTCTGCCTGACAGAATAACAGGACGTCGGTGGCCCGACACCTTGCACTCCATAACCAACAATTTTTTACTTCATTAGGAGCAGACAGAAAGTGTTTCTGAGTACCTGAGGGATTTCCCAGAGGCAAATATATCTATTTCGACAAAAAAGTTGTTTATTTAAATGAAGCTGTAACAGAGGCGGCAGCAGTCACGACGCACTGAATTATTTGACTGCCACGCTGTGTAGCCGCGAGGTCTTGAGCGCCTGGCCACGGTTCGAGCTGCTACCCCGTAGGAGGTTCGAGTCCTCCCTCAGGCATGGGTGTGTGTGTTGTCCTTAGGATAAGTTAGTTTAAGTTAGATTAAGTAGTGTGTAAGCCTAGGGACCGATGACCTGACAGTTTGATCCCATAGCAACCTACCACACATTTCCAAAAAATTATTTGACTGCTGAAAACGCCGCCATTTCCAGACCTTTCACAGTCAAACACATACATCGCTGACATCTCCAACCTCCATCACGCGTGCCCATTGCAGGATAGTTTAAATCTCAGGCTCGTCATGCTACACAACATTGTCAACTCTGCGAAGTTTACTTACATTGACAGTAACAGTAACATATATTTCCTATTTGGGCAGCAAAATTACTGACAACGTCCGTCGTAGATAGACTGGAAATGACAGGAAAAGCGATTCTGAAAGAAAGAAATTCGTTAGCAAGAAATGTAAATACAAATGTTAGGAAGCCTTCTGTGTATGGAGTGTAATCTTGTGCGGAAGTGGAATGTGGACGATAACCAATGCGGGAGAGGAGAGAATAGAAGCTTTTGAAATGTAGCGCTACAGACGAAATTAGATGCGTAGGTCGAATGACAAATATAGAGGCGTTAGATCGAATTGAGGAGAAAAGAAAACTATGGCACAACTAGGTTAAAAGAAGGGGCTGGCTAATAGGACGCATCCTGAGGCATAAAGGAATCATCTGTTTGGTAATGGAGGCAAGAGTGTGTGTGAAGGTGTGGGGTACGGGGAGAGGGGAGAGATAAAAACTGTACAGGAAGACCAAGGCTTTAGACCACTATGTAGGTTCACATGCACATAGGTTGCAGCAGTTAGGAACTGGTGAAGGCTTTTCACAGAACAAACTAGCATGGTAAGCTGCATCAAACCAGTCTTCGGAGTCAAGACCACAACAACAAATGATATGTTTCTCTTGAGCTCCCGGATGCAGGAAAACTCTACAGAAAATGTAACTGCTTTTTGAATCTAATGCCAAAGTCTGTTATTTTTCTTATCTACGAACAATTAACTCAACTTTCATTCTTCCATAAGGACGTTCTACCGTTGTACGTAGAATGCGCACCACGCAAGACGTTGAGATTTGTCAGCTACTAAGGTAAGATGTGCACTACCACTTCTGTAAAAATGTTAACAATGCCCGATCTCAATCGTTAGACAGCTATTTTGTACATTGTTCCCGTATTGTAATAATGAAGAAAATAAGTTAGTTTTTCTTACATAACGTACAAACCTTGCATGGTTTACATTTTGTTAGTCAAAGAAGAAAAAGATAATTTTCTATTACAGACGTTTAAACCAAGTAATAAGCGCATACAGATACCGTATGTGATTTGCAACTAATTTCCTTCATTGGTGTGAATGTATCTTAGCGACCAGATACCAATTTCTTTACCCGTCTTAGTTGTATTAGGTTGGTGCATAAGTTCTTAGAGTTTTTCCATAAGTTTAATAAACACAGCAGATACACATGACAAAAACTTTAGTAATCGATAATATATTCTCCTCTACTATTTACAGCAGTCTGCCAACGCTGGGGTAACTTTTCGTTTCCGCCAATACAGAAATCAAATGGTTTTGAGGCGAAGAAATCGTCGAACCATGTTCGGGGCGAATTTTCATCCGGAAAGGAAATTCCTTGAAGGTTGTTCGCTAAAGAGCAGAAAAGGTGAAAATCTGAGGGCACAAGATGAGGTGAATAAGGTGGATGCTGAATGACTTCCCAGCCCAACTCCTGTATAGTGTTTTTATGTCAGTCTAGCAGAATCCAGAATCCAGAATCGTGGAGTAGCATCGCTCCACGTAGTCTTCCTGTTCGTTGTTCTTGGATTGCGCTTGAAAGGCATTTCAGCGAAATGTCAGCAGTGATGGTTACACCTCGGGGACGGAACTCGCAGTGCAGCGCACAGCCGATGTTCGTCAGATGCATAACATTATCTTTTGTGGATGCGCGCAGGTCTTTGTACGGGAGCCGCTGCTTTGTTTGGGCTCAGCCATTCCTATCTTTTCCTTACGTTTACATAAAAACACAATTTCTCGTCACCAGCAACGATACTGGCTAGGAATCACCGGTTTTGTTCACGAGCCAGTTGATGAGGTGCAAGAGGAGATGTACACAGTTCATCACATTTGCCAGTTCTCGCGTGTGCTGGCGTGGATCAATGTCGATTAATGCATTTAAACCCCCAAGGTCTACGTGAACGTAGAAGTCATTAACGTCAAAACGATCTTCTTAAAACGACATACCATTTTCTTGCCGTGCCCTGTACAATGGCATCATCCCCACACGCGACGCAAATGTTTCTGGCTGCCTCAGCTCCTGTCATCCCTCTACTGAACTCAAACAGAAGAATATGTCGGAAATGTTCCGAGCTCTCCCTTGTCATTCCATTTTCTGGCATCCACTGCTGCTCTCACTATCTCCAAATTACAAATGACAATGTGTAAACTCAAATAGCAACAGCGAAGTACAAATAAAAAATAACAGCTAATAAATAAAATAACAGCAATTGGAAAACTAACACGCAAGACAAAAAGACTATGAATTTGTGCAACAGCCTAATATGAGACCTGAGTTTCTCCTGGCGTATACAACTTTCAAATAACTTCCTGGAATTCAGCCAGGTAACACTTTCAGCGATCGCCGATATTTCGGCGGGAGAACACCCCGCCATTTTCAAGGCAAACTGCACCGGACAGGCGGCGTACATGCAAATTTAATACCTCGGTTCTCCGACAGAAGCAGGAAAGATAACAAACACACACACACACTGAACACTAGTGCCACCAAAGATGACCATAGTGAGACTATGAATTCGCAGGTGAGGCAGCTATTGGGACAGTGTCATTAGGGAGGCAGTTGAGATTAAATTAGCGAGCAACCTCGTTAACAGGGATGGAGGTTTCTGTTTAAACTCTGTTTGGAATCCGGCTCTCTCCCTTGTCAAAAAACAGAGGAACAGAGTCAATGCTGCCTCACCTGCGAATTCATAGTCTCACTATCGTTAGCTCTGACTTTGGTCATCTTTGGTGGCACTAGTGTTCAGTGTGTGTGTGTGTGTGTGTGTGTGTGTGTGTGTGTGTTATCTTTCCTGCTTCTGTCGGAGAACCGAGGTATTAAATTTGCATGTACGCCGCCTGTCCGTTGCAGTTTGCCTTGAAAATGGCGGGGTGTTCTCCCGCCAAAATATCGGCGGTCGCTGAAAGTGTTACCTGGCTGAATTCCCGGTAGTTATTTGAAACAGCCTAATAGTTTTGAAATAGGGGCTTAACAAATTACCATTTGAAAAAATGAGACAAAAAGAGTTTTGCAATTACTAATTCCAAGTTTTAATTCAGGCCACCACAATCCTAAATGAATTCTCGGTATATGTGCAGTTCAAAGGAAGCGACGTTAAGTTGAGCACTTTTAACCAGTCGAAAAGGAAGGCAGAATACTCAGATGATAGAGAACTTAGCCTCAAAATAGAAACGCCGCTTATTAATTCCAAGATAACGAAATTAGGTACTGGTACGTCTTTTCTTTGATATGGGATACCACTGTTTCGAAACGAAAGTTTTGTACTGTGAATGAAATTCACCAGAGTTCCATGCAGTTTCACGGATGGATACAGCATAGTCGCCAGTCTTTCTAAACAGAAATCGGTTGACGCGATGGGAGATAGTTCTCACAAGAGAACATCAAGCCAAGTAGAGGAGTTGTTAAGAGCTATTTTGCCGTGGCAAGATTTTACTCTTTATAACTGCAGTGCTGCTGAAACTGAGGAAGCATTTCTCTACCAGAGGTTGCTTCTCTAGTGAATTTATTGAAGAATATGGTGTTGTATACCTGTGGTAAACCACAGGGACTTTTCACATGCATTCCATACGACACATAAGAGCGTTAATTTGTGACTTTGGTATCCATTCTTAGTCTATAAACATTTTATTAATCAGATACTGTTTATCTAAATAGTAAATTCCATTCTTCTTCGTTACACAGCATTCGTTTTATTGATTAGAAACATAATCAGGAGTAGATTTTTTCCACCTGCCAGTTATATCGTGATGTATTTGTCTGCAGGTACACTAAGTGATAAAAAATATCCGAACAAACCCAAAAACATATGTTTTTCATATTGGGTGCATTGTGGTGGCCGCTACCTACTGCCAGGTACTCCATATCAGCGACCTCAGCAGTCATTAGACATCGTGAGATATCAGAATGGGGCGCTCCGCAGAATTCACGGACTTCGAACGTGGTCAGGTGATTGATATCACTTGTGTCATACGTCTGTACGCTAGATTTCCACACTCCTAAACATCCCTAGGTCCACTGTACCCGATGTGATAGTGAAGTGAAAACATGAAGTGACACGGACAGCACAGAAGCGTACAGGCCGACCTCGTCTGTCGACTGGCAGAGACCGCCGACAATTGAAGAGGGTCGTAATGTGTAATAGGCAGACATCTATCCAGACCATCACACAGGAATCCCAAACTGCATCAGTATCCACTGCAAGTACGATGACAGTTCGGCGAGAGGTGAGAAAACTTGGATTTCGTGAGCGGCTGCTCATAACCACACATCTCGCCGGTAAATGCCAAACGACACCTCGCTTAGTGTAAGGAGCTTAAATATTGGACGATTGAACAGTGGAAAAACGTTGTGTGGAGTGACGAATCACTGTACACAATGTGGTGATCCGATGGCAGGGTGTGGGCATGGCGAATGCCCGGTGAACGTCATCTGCCAGCGTGTGTAGTGCCAACAATAAAATTCGGAGGCGGTGGTGTTATAATGTGGTCGTGTTTTTCATGGAGAGAGCTTGCACCTCTCGTTGTTTTGCGTGGCACTATCTCAGCAGAGGCTTACATTAATGTTTTAAGCACCTTCTTGCTTCCCACTGTTGAAGAGCAATTTTGGGATGGCGATTGCATCTTTCAACACTGTCGAGCACCTGTTCGTAATTCACGGACTGTGGCGGAGTGGTTGTACGACAGTAACACCACTGTAATGGACTGACCTGCACAGAGTCCTGACCTGAATCCCATAAAACACCTTTGGGATGTTTCGGAACGCCGACTTTGTGCAGGCCTCACCTCTCCTGAGTGCAGCACTCCGTGAAGAATGGGCTGCCATTCCCCAAGAAGCCTTCCAGCACCAGATTTAACGTATGCCTGCGAGAGTGGAAGCTGTCATCAAGGCTAAGGGTGGGCCAACACCATACTGAATTCCAGCATTACCAATGGAGGGCGCCACGAACTTGTAAGTGATTTTCAACCAGGTGTCCGGATACTCTTGATCACATAGTGTAGGCGAAAGTGACAACGGGAGTGGTATTTGGTCACAAAAATCCAACAAGAATAAATAGGATGAATGTCAAGTTCGTCATGTGATAATTACCCTGTTCAATAAAACGCAGCAGATGGAGATACATTTTAACGTTCAGGTAAGTGCTGCAGAAGAGATTTTGTTGCCGCATTCATGTGTGACAGAATAATAATTTCCCATTCCATTACCTTCTTCCACACACACACAGAAACAACAACAACGAAGTCAATGTAGCTCCAAATTCGCCACACCAGGAAGATACATTATAAGCTGGTAAACCGAACGATGTCTACACATATTGATTTACTCGAGTTTGTATGAAACACTGCAAACCATAGATGGCGTATTATTTAATTACTATTTTCTGTACCCATGGAAGATGACGCATAGTTCATCCGGTGGCTCTGGACCCAATCACAGCTGGTTCGAGTTTTACTGGTGAAGAAGTTTGCTAAGAGCGTGTCATCAGACGATGCATGGATTTCCTAACATAGAGCCAAATCTCTCCGTAGTGTTTCATGGAGTGAGGGCCTATGACACTATTGACAGTGACTCGTCCTTCGAAGATCGGCGGGTCAGTTTGTGCTATTCGGAGTAGAACATATGTCCGAATTTCACCCACACCCTTCCTTTCTTCTACATATTCGCCCATAATAACGCAAACACAATACTACACTCAGGAGACATCCACACAAGGAAGGTATGCACTTCATACATTTTGCTAAGGAAGAAGAATGGTCCTAACTCAGCATTTTATCGTCTCCTTAAAAACTCTCTGACGCAAGGACCACGATGTATGAACAAGAATTAATGATTCGTGTCACGGTATGTGAAATATACAGAATAATATTACACCAAATGTAAAAGCCCAGAAACCCGAATAAAGACACTACAATAATTTTACATACGAAAATTACGAAACTGACAATTACTGTAACGTACACTACTATGTCTTAGTGGAAATGTACTGAAAGTGAGCAATTTACTCAAACAGTATCAATAACTAAATTTTCTTTTATATTTGTATATTAGAAACCAATGCTATATCATGCATGGTAAAATGCTGCGTTGTAGAAGACCGTTCACTTGACCATTCTCGGTCCAGTGATAGCTTAAAGGGAAACGTACCATACAGGGTATGAGGGGTATATGTGTGGATACTGTGATCACTGCTACCTTAACATGTACCCACTTGAGTTTGCTTGTTGTTTTTCCTCTGCATCCAACAGTCTTCTCTCAAACACGTCACATAATTTACTGCCTGACTTACCGTTTTGCGTCCATACATCCACACTTCAACTCCTGACTTACTGCCCAGGGAAAATTAAAGATTAATGGCTTGCTCTTGATACATGTGCCAGATGACACATAAAAACGGGAACATTTCCACAATCCAATAAAACTAGAAGTGATGAAGGAAAGAAATTGCATTCATAGTAATTGAAACCTTACAACTTCGCCATTTACGAAACATTGGTGGCATTTACAATTTTTTTAAAATTACGTCGTTTAGATGGCGTCCTCATGTACGAATACATTCGTGAAATCTGCTATTGAGCTTCCTCGTTGACCGCTACAACATATCACCTGGGATACTGCGAATTGCATCCCGAATTTTCTGTTTTAACTCGTACAGAGATCTTTGTCGAGTCGTGTAGACTTTGCTCTTGAGGCAGACCAACAAGAAAAAACCACAAACGGATAAGTCTGGAGATCTAGGGCCAGGGAATGTTACCGAATCGTGAGATCACACGGTTGCCAAACAGCTCTCGCACATTTATCATTGATTGCCGTGCAGCTTGTGATGTCGCTCCATCCTGGTGAAACCAGTCTTCTTGAATGTTTGGAAAGTTGTTCATTGCAGGTATAACGAAAGTTCGTAATATCACCAAGTAACGATCGGCATTGATAGTTATTGTGCTTCCCTGTTCATTTGCGCAAAAATACGGCCCGATAATCCTATTTGATGAAACACCACACCATACGTCACTTCACTAGCGTGTAAAGGGCGCCCATGAACCTCATTAGCCGGCCGCGGTGGTCTAGCGGTTCAGGCGCTCAGTCCGGAACCGCGCGACTGCTACGGTCGCAGGTTCGAATCCTGCCTCGGGCATGGATGTGTGTGATGTCCTTAGGTTAGTTAGGTTTAAGTAGTTCTAAGTTCTAGGGGACTGATGACCGCAGATGTTAAGTCCCATAGTGCTCAGGGCCATTTGAACCATTTTGAATCTCATTAGGATTTTTGTTTGCCCAGTAACGGTAGTCCTGTTTATTCACATAACCTGTGAGATGAAAATGTTCCTCATCTGACATCCACAACTTGTTTAGAAATTCATGGTCATTGTTTACTTTTGTTATCATTTTTGATAGAATCTTAATCGTAACCGGTAATCGTTGTCCTTCAATTGTTGCTCCATCTGTAGTTTGCACAGATGAAATTTTAAATCAAGATGAATAATTCTGCGAACATTCTCCCGGGACGTTACAACCACTGCTGCTTGATTATGATTTGAACGCCGTGGGCTCCGTACAACATCAATGTTCGCTGGAGAACACACACTTCTTGGTCGTTCAAATGGTTCAAATGGCTCTGAGCACTATGGGACTCAACTGCTGAGGTCATTAGTCCCCTAGAACTTAGAACTAGTTAAACCTAACTAACCTAAGGACATCACAAACATCCATGCCCGAGGCAGGATTCGAACCTGCGACCGTAGCGGTCTGGCGGTTCTAGACTGCAGCGCCTTTAACCGCACGGCCACTTCGGCCGGCACTTCTTGGTCGTCCTGTTGGTTTCTTCTCGAGGGCAGACCCAGTCTTTTCAAAGTTATTAATCCAACATTTTATCGCGTGTTTCAACGGAACGCGATAGTGACGTCCTAAAATATAAAAACGTCGAAACTCCCTCTGGGCCGCTACAAACTATCTTTGTTTTTATAAAACATTTTTATGGATAACGCGGGCTGTTGTCCGTTCCACTGATCCGTGATTACTGAAATGGTGGGCTGTTTACTCGCTGTCACGAAACCGCAGTGCTGCCGTCTGCCCATTACTGCCACTACTCATTCAAACACTGCCGTTATTCTGTGTCACCCTGTACTTGGAGGTACTAACAAACCTAAAAGCATACTACTCCTAACAGCTGTAATTATTAGTTTGCGCCGGCCAAAGTGGCCGTGCGGTTAAAGGCGCTGCAGTCTGGAACCGCAAGACCGCTACGGTCGCAGGTTCGAATCCTGCCTCGGGCATGGATGTTTGTGATGTCCTTAGGTTAGTTAGGTTTAACTAGTTCTAAGTTCTAGGGGACTAATGACCTCAGCAGTTGAGTCC
This sequence comes from Schistocerca serialis cubense, assembly GCF_023864345.2. Classification (NCBI taxonomy): domain Eukaryota; kingdom Metazoa; phylum Arthropoda; class Insecta; order Orthoptera; family Acrididae; genus Schistocerca; species Schistocerca serialis. Next base: position 371,604,074 of record NC_064643.1, on the reverse strand, counting down.
CATAGTGCTCAGAGCCATTTTATTAGTTTGCGAATGAAGTAAATACTAATGTAATACTGTTCAGTACATTGTCGCCAGCCACCAATAAAAATATCTACACTTATACCCTTAACATCCTGTATATCAGCATACAACATGTTAAAAAAAAAAAAAGGTGCAGATGGCTCTGCGCACTATGAGACTTAACATCTGCGGTCATCAGTCCCCTAGAACTTAGAACTACTTAAACCTAACTAACCTAAGGACATCACACACATCCACGCCCGAGGCAGGATTCGAACCTGCGACCGTAGCAGCAGCGCAGTTCCGGACTGAAGCGCCTAGAATCGCTCGGGCACAGCGGCCGGCTACAACAAGTATCTGATAATGTTTCTGACCAATAGTGTAAGATGATGTGCAAGAGAAGTTAAGATTTGAATAACAGCAAATTGTCTCCAGTAACTAAATATTTTATCCCGTTTCGGTTTTGGGGCTAAAACATTATTCTCATCGACTGCATCCGGATTATTAGAAGTAATTGTAGAATGAGATTTTCATTCTGCAGCCGAGTGTGCGCTGATATGAAACTTCCTGGCAGATTAAAACTGTGTGCACGACCGAGACTCGAACTCGGGATCTTTCCCTTTCGCGGTCAAGTGCTCTACTATTTGAGCTATCCAAGCATGGCTCAGATGGTAGAGCACTTGCCCGCGAGAAGTAATTCTGCTTAATTTTATGACTTAGCAGTTGAAGCAATAAGATTTCCAGGCGAAACATTGAATCATCGTTGTCACTGTCATTGTAATTATACCAAGGTGTACACCTTATCTTGTGTTTCGTTTCGGAAGACTGCGTATTACCGTTTGGGCGATCTTCGTGTCCTTCTTCCCTTCTGTTTATATTTCGGAGCTCTGGCTGATATTCTGCTGGTCGGTTTCCATTCATAACAGTCCTTCCATTTTTTTCCTTATGTTCCCTAAAACGTTGGAGTACCGATTATTTTTATATGGTATTGTACAAAGGGTTTTCACCAGGCATCTACCTACCTTATGAAACATTTTACGTAAGTCAGGAAGAATACTTCTGAGATCTGTATTCTTCTTCGTTTCCTCCGTTCGAATACTTGTGTTTGCCTTCCACTCATTGAGGTTACCTGATTTTTGTAGTATTTATATTTCGTATCGTTGCTTTACTTTCTGGGATTTTGCTGTGCTGTTCCACAGTTTTGAAAGTTGAAATGTAGGATCGACTACACATTCTTGTAAAACAGTTTGACGGTCTGCAATTTAAAATTATTTTACAGAGTAGTTTTATCTTAAGCCAATCCCTTCTTTTACGCTTCCTGTACCGTTTCAGCATTTTCCCCATCTTCAGGACATAATGTCTCTGTCGTAGATGACGCTAGGTATTTTCTTTTTGAAATATTATGTTAGATTTTTTTATCTTATTGCAACTTTACAGACGTCTTATTGTATGTATTAATTCAGTGTGTCTTAGGATTAGTCGCAATTCCCGCCTGTTAACACAGTCAGATGTTTTCTACTTACCCTTGACGGTTGCATATGTTTACACATATTCGCGTAGTTTACCCTCAAGTTGTTCGAGGGGTAGTGTGTTGCTAAAAAGCAAATTGTAGTATTTTAGACAGTAGTTTTAATTTCGATAGGAGTCGCATCTGGATAACGTTACAGTGTCTGGACTTTTGTTCTTAACAAATAATTTAGTCTAGCAGTTACAGTCGCGGTATACAAAAGGGGGCTAAAATATAAATTAATAGAAGTTTGGGCAAAACAATCTTTTATACATTTGCTGCCAGTACGGTACGTTCGCTTATAAGAATTCCGTATTGAAACATTACACAGTGAAGTCACGTGATAGGTAAACAGCAAGTAAAAAGTGTTTTACAATGTTAGAATGCTGTATGGCTAAATTCACGTAGAGCTTTCCGTACGCTTGCTACAATGTATCATGACCTCCCGACATTTACTATAGTTTGTTTGCACTCTTGAGATAAAGGAATATAATAGCATACTGATTTTGTTGGAGACAGATTTGGAGAAAAGCTAACAGAGACGAGAAAGTACACGAAATGTGAATGGTAGAATGGACTGACGTAAGGCACTGGTATTTCTGTGTTGGAGCGGCAGAGCGAGAAAGGAACGCATTACCGAAAATACTGCTGCATCTGACTAGCAGAACAAGCCGTGCGCTCGCGTCAGCCATTAGCCTGTGCCGCGCTGATTTTGCCTCGCTGTCATGCACAGCTGTGGCGTATCCATTTCCGTAGCCAAAGAGCAGCCGAGTACGGCTGTGCTGTCGCCCGTGACGGGAGAGCGAACATTGGCTGTTATGTTCGTTCTGTGTAGCGACCTTGCGCGCGGCGGCTCGCATGACGCGTGCGCTTGCGAAACAATGGCCGTTCTCGGGTGGGATGTCGCTGCTTCCCTCTGCCGCCTGCGCCGACAACTCTGCAACGCGTAACCTGCAACGTCGTGCAACACCCGATGGTGCCTGTTCCATTATCTCCACGGGGTAACGTTCGTTCCAATATTTCCACGACGTAACACCTGTCTGTACTTCGTCTTTATGCTACAGGTTGCACTTTGGAAAATAGACAGGTCCTCGGTCCCCTGTTCTAATACAAATACGAGTAGGAATGAATAATGTGGCAGGTGCCATTGGCTGTGACTTGGTAGGGTGTAAAGAGATTTGCGTACAATACTTAATCGAGGATTAACTTACTTGTTTACGTATCCTAATACCCATGTAGAGCTTCAAATGCTTCAAATGGCTCTGAGCACTATGGGACTTAACATCTGAGGTCATCAGTCCCCTAGAACTACAGCTACTTAATCCTACCTAAACTAAGGACATCACACACATCCATGCCCAAGGTAGCATTTGAACCTGTGACCGTAGCGGTCGCGCGGTTCCAGACTGAAGCGCCTAGAACCGCCCGGCCACACCGGCAGGCTGCATGTGGAACTACATACATCAAAAAAAGTTTTGCATCACCCCGATTCCCAGAACTCCTGAAGACAGACGTTGACTGTGGATATTGTATCACAGACACAGTCTCTTTGACTGTTCAGAGATGTCACCAAACCCGCACAAAGATGTAAACAACCACGCATGAGCAGCGCCTATTAGACGGAGGAGGTCCGACAGCTGATCAATTCCAGTCATTCCACCAGGAAGGAGGTACACTACTCGTGTTGTCTGTAGTTCAACCATGCCTAGACGGTCAATATCGCGTTTCGATCGCGTCCACATTGTTACTTTTTGCCAGGAAGGGCTCTCAACAAGTTAAGTGTTCAGGCGTGTCGGAGTGAAGTCAAATGGCTCTGAGAACTATGGGACTTAACATCTGAGGTCATCAGTCCCCTAGAACTTAGAACTACTTCAACCTAACATAAGGACATCACACACATCCATGCCCGCGGCAGGATTCGAACCTGCGACCGTAGCACCTGCGCGTTTCCGGACTGCAGCGCCTAGAATCGTTTGGCCACCGCGGCCGGCTTGGAGTGAACCAAAGCGATGTTGTTTGAACATGGAGAAGATACAGAGAGACAGGAACTGCGGATGACATGCCTACGGATTATGGCTCTGAGGAACCCAGACAGCAAAGCCACCATGTTGAATAACGCTTTTCGTGCAGCCGCAGGACGTCGTGTTACGATTCAAACTGTGCGCAATAGGCTGCATGATGGGCAACTTCACTCCATGATGAGGTCCATCTTTGCAACCACGACACCATGCAGCGCGGTACAGATGGGCCCAACAATATGCCGAATGGGCCGCTCAGACAACATTCTCTTCACTGATGAGTGTCGCATATGCCTTCAACCAGACAATCGTCGGAGATGTGTTTGGAGATAACCCGTCAGGCTGAACGCCTTAGATAGACTGTCCAGTGAGTGGAGCAAGGTGGAGGTTACCTGCTGTTCTGGGGTGGCATTAAGTGGGGCCGACGTACGCCGCTGGTGGTCATGAAAGGCGCCTTAACGGCTGTACGATACGTGAATGCCATCCTCCGACGCATAGTGCAACTGTACCGGCAGCATATTGGTGAGGCATTCGTCTTCATGGACGACAATTCGCACCCCCATCGTGCACATCGTGTGAATGACTTCCCTCGGGATAACGACATAGCTCGACTAGAGTGGTCAGCATGTTCTCCAGACATGAACCCTATCGAACACACCTGGCATAGACTGAAAAGGACTGTTTATGGACGACGTGATCCACCACCCACTCTGACGGATCTACGCCGAATCGTCGTTGAAGTGTGGAACAATTTGGACCAGCAGTGCGTTGATGAACTTGTGGATAGTATGCCACGATGAATACAGGCAAGCATCAATGCAAGAGGATGTGCTACTGTGTATTAGAGGTACAGCAATCTGGACCACCACACTGAAGGTCTCGCTGTATGGTGGTACAACATGCAATGTGTGGGTTTCATGAGCGGAAATGATGTTTATGTTGGTATCTGTTCCAATTTTCTGTACAGGTTCCGCAACACTCGGAACGCGAGGTGATGCAAAACTTTTTTTAATGTGTGTGTATTATCAGCTTTTAGCGTTTCCTCTCGGAAGAAGTTCATTATTGGATACCACATCACGTTCCTTCTCGTAAGATTTTTGCAGCCTTATTTCTAAGCCTGTTATTTATAGTACCAGTTCCTTCCCTCCTTTGAAGGGCCATTGAAGTTTTGACATTTTCTATAATAGCTCAATCCAAATGCTGCCGCTTCATTTCGATACAAATTTCACCTAATCTAAGTGTCACTTCTGTGATATGCCATGCTTCAGCCATGTATTTTCACAAATATCTTCCTGAATTCGCTATCAGTTGTTGTCTCTGGCCGGCCGCGGTGGCCGTGCGGTTCTAGGCGCTTCAGTCGAGAACCGCGGGACTGCTACGGTCGCAGGTTCGAATCCTGCCTCTGGCATGGATCTGTGTGATTTCCTTAGGTTAGTTAGGTTTAAGTAGTTCTCAGTTCTAGGGGACTGATGACCTAAGATGTTCAGTCCCATAGTGCTCAGAACCATTTGAACCATTTTTTTTGTTGATCTCTTTTCATAAAGAAACGCTCTTTGCTTGTAGCTGTCTGCCTTCCTGACGCCATTTTACGAGATTTTGCTTCTTACTCAGAAGAACTCCTTCACTTCCTCTAAAGCAATGTCTTCGCAATTTCCTATTTTCCTTATTACCTCTATTAATCGAATTCATCTTGGCTTTGTAACAAATTCGGTGCTAAGAACACTCGCTATTCCATTCAACAGTTATAGGTCTCCCTTGCTTCCTAGAATTTTACGTCTTCCTTATCCAGTTTTGTTATGAGATAATTTGAGGGACCTCCTATCACCTGCCACAATGGTAATCATATCTTGATATCATTAATAATAGTAATAATAGTTTCTACTGTAAGTATCAAATATGGCGCGGAATAGTTCAGTTCAGTGTTACCTAACTTAACCATGAATCATTTCCAGCGCTCCTTAACCGGTCGTAGTCATATTTCCACGTGTCTTCAGATATGTCTTAATGCTTGCGTCGTTCAAAACAAACTGCGTTCTACATAGTAATATGAGAAGAATTACACCGACAGACAACAAATCGCAACACCGGGAAGGAGTTGTGCGACATAAGTGAAAGCTGGTAGGTGTGTTTCTACGTCTGAAAGATGATGCCTGTTCAAATTTCAAGCCAGTCGCACAAGAGTGACACTAGTAGCGCCACTATGAGGATGCGGATCAGGTTTGCTTTAAGTACACTCTGTAACCGCCGTGAGCATTAGTTTAAGGCGACAAAGGCGCCATTATTAACACCTCACTGAGGTTGGACGAGGTCGTGTAATAGGGCTACGAGCAGCTAGATGTTCCTTCTGTGGTACTGCAGAAAGACTTGACAGGAATGTAGCCACTGTACATAATTGCTGGCAGTGGTAGTACGTGAATCTAAGATCGCAAGAAGATCGGGCTCAAGACGGCCAACTAGCGCTAGCGCGAGGAAAGGCCACTGCGTTCGGCATATGGCTGTGTCGCAACAGCAATGTGACCAACAGTTGGCACCAGAGTGACATAACGAACTGTTACAAATCGGTTACTTCAAGGATAGCTCGTAGCCAGATACCTTGCAGCGAGCATTCCTTTGAGCCTAGACCACCGCCATTTGCGATTGCAGTTATGTCAAACTGGAGCTCATTGCCTCCTGTAGAGTGGAGGTCCGTTGTCTTTTTCTGATGAAAGCTGGTTCTGCCACGGTGCCAGTGATGGCCGTCTGTTGGTTGGAACGAGGTCAGGTCAAGACCTGCAACCAACTTACCTGCGTTCTAGACACACTGGACCTACACCTGAGCCGGCCGCTGTGGCTGAGCGGTTCTAGGCGCTTCAGTTCGGAACCGTGTTGCTGCTATGGTTGCAGGTTCGAATCCTGCCTCAGGCATGGATGTGTGTGATATCCTTAGGTTAGTTAGGTTTAACTAGTTCTAAGTCTAGGGGACTGATGACCTCAGATGTTAAAGTCCCATAGTGCTTAGAGCCATTTGAACCAACTGAACCTACATCTGGAGCTACGGTATGAGGTGCTATTTCATACGACTCTCAATAAATATCACTCTCGTGGTTATCGCACCCATCCTGACTCCAAAACTGTACGTCAGTCTAGTATTTCGACCTGTTGCGCAGCCATTCATGAACACAAATGGTTCGAATGGCTCTGAGCACTATGGGACTTAACATCTGAGGTCATCAGTCCCCCTAACTAACCTAAGGACATCACACACATCCATGCCCGAGGCAGGATTCGAGCCTGCAACCGTAGCAGAAGCGCGGTTTCCGTCTGACTGAAGCTCCAAGAACCGCTCGGTCACAGCGGACGGTTTTAATGAACACATTCCAGGGAGTATTTTCGAGCAGGATAACGCTCGCGCATCTACCGCTATGCTAACCCAACATGCTCTACGGAGTGTCGACATGTTTCTTTGACTTGTTGGATGACCAGATCTGCTCCAATCGACCACATGTGGGACAGCATCGGACGACAACTCTAGCGTCACCCACAAACAGCATTAACCGTCCCTGTATTGGCCGACCAAGTGCAACAGGCCTGGAACTTCATCCCAAAAAATGACACCTGGCACCTGTACTACAAAACACATTCACGTTTACATACTTGCATTCAACATTCTGGCGGTTTCAGCTACTATTAATGGACCAGGATTTCACATTTGCAATGGCTTATCTCGCGCTTACGTTAACCTGTGATCCTGCAATGTCAGTCACTTAAATTTGTTACCTAGATAAATGTATTCTCGAAAGTTCATTACTCTACATTAATTATTATTTTTTTTCGTCAGCAATTTACGAGAGTACTTGGTCTACGTTCGCTAACATACGTGGGGAACGGGTTCACTAAACATACCGACTCGTCTAACAGGACAGAGGAGTCGTGCTAGTCTTGACCGCAGAAGATGCTCATCGAAGACATGTCGGATGAAGAGTGAGAAAAAGCGGAGAGATAGTTTCATCCCCGTTCACATCAATCCTGCCTTAACGTTTCTGTCCATGCTGCCATCTCCACGAACACCCCTGAAATCCGAGGGGGAGCACCCCTACAGCGCAGCACCGCCACACATCAGCAGTAATTACAAAAGCAGACGCACGGAAGCCTGTCTGCGGGACAATCCAGGCGGTATTTTACACTTTGCCGCGGGCGATAAATTAATTTTACGCGTGCGCCGGCTGAGTATATACCGCGCCGCCCTCGTGGCGTTTTGAGTCCCCTCGAGTGTCGCAAATGGCTAATTAACGTGGGACTAAGTTCTGCCGCCGCCATTACTTCTGCTCCCACTGGTGGGCGGTGCTTAATGAAAGACCGTGAGCAAAGTGATACCTGCTGTGAGCCAGACTGTTCGCAGCGTGTCCTCGTCTTCTGTCAGCAGCAGAATTGTGCTGCCTCGTTTAGGGTGTAGAATTTAAGCAAATAACCTAATGCTCTCTCATAAATAGAACTTCAACGTGAAGACATCTTACACCGACCGTCCAAAAAGTTTCGAGAGTAGTTCTGTTCCTGGCGTACGAGCTACGTCAGTACAGTAATTACAGTGGCATCTTGAACTGACAAGTGTAAACGACAAATGTGCTTTCGATCAGTGTGTTGTGAGCGGGCAGTGTTAAGAAGTGGACGTGCGACCTTACGGTTTCAACAGTTTCACCGTTATTGTCAACATCTTTAAATCAAATATTCTAGACAATGTCTAGAATGTTTTAATGACGAGAAAAGTCTGTGGAAAGTTTGTGCCATACACACACACAATAAATAAAGAAATAAATATCGACGCCTGTCGCGACTTGGGTGAAATGCAGAAGGCGGAAAGTTCTTTTCTACACAAGTTCGACACGGACGACAAGGCTTGGTGTCGTCAGAACGAACCTACCGCAGAATGGATCTCTGACAATTCGCCAAGACCGAAGAAGGTGCGACTGTGACGCGCGAGCTTAAAATCTCAAAGAAGGACTTTTTTGACTTTTACACATAGTTGTACTCATGTGGGAGGAGACTATATACAAATCTGAAGCGTTAAAACCACCATCTTTACGTATCTCTATTTTTTACAAATCCAGTCTCGAGGCTTTTTGGACTGCCGGGTTACAGCCAACAGGGCCCAGGCTCACGAAGTTTGCTCATCTTTCGAACGATTGTAGAACGTATTTAGACCGAATAAAAGCTGATTTAGAAGAAAGCGTTCCTCCACCTTTCCCAGCAACTGAAGTACTAACTTTTATGAACTCATTGAATACCATACGAGAGCACCAGTCGTCGAACAGTAGGCTTAGTGCAAAGGGACAAGATTTCCCTAAAGCGATTGTACAACTGTTTTACATTGTAGCAAGGACAGATAAAGTATCATTTCGTAACGACTGCAATTGCTCTTCACTCTCTGGTATTGCATCAGTTGACATCTCAGCTGTTCGTATACTCGTTGAGACATTCATGATGTGCGTCGAAAATTAGTTTTGAACGTTGAATGTTAACGAGGCGTATTTCCCGCCGTCATTACTACAAAGAGCATGTGCATTCACTAAATATGATTGATGCAAGTCTATCAACATTTGCCATCATGTTATTACGGACCGTGTCGAAAATTCTGACGATTAGGAAGTCTACATTTCTTAAATCTGTTTGAAAAAATATTTGCTCCGTAGTGTAGTTCGCAGATATTTTAAATGACATTTACATAATTTCAGAACATGAAACTGAAATTAATTTTGTCTTTAAATGGTTTTTTATGGTAAAATAAAGTCTACATGCTGACGATTTTTAAACCTTTTATAGCAATACAAAATTTTTCATTTTATGTTTTCTTCTCATTTTGGACATATGCATGTTTATTTATTTATTTGTTTTTGACTTTAAGCAGCAAAGATTACACAGTCAACAGCAGTTACAAAATTGCCATATTAACATACATATAATTACCTCAGTAGAACAATAAAAAGAGTTCGTTGTACAAACTAAATTCTTAAAGTAAAATAAAAACGGTAAAAGACGAACGCCAAACAGCCAGCAGCAGTTACAACAATGCCAAGTTAACATCAGTGCAGTTTTCATAACAGAACAATGATATGAGTGTTGCTCCTTTGCTTGTGCAAATTTTATGTCGAATTACTTGGTGGGTCTATAATTGCGTTGGTAAATTAATACGTGCGTCGCTTATGGTCTACCGTTAAGCCAGCTGGCTCTGGCCAATCAGGAAAGAATAGGTGGAATTTCATTGGTGACGCGTTTAGACCGCGTGGAAACTTTAAATCAGGGAGGTACAAGCTGACTAGAGTTTGTTTACATCCCAAAACTCGTCATTGCGGAACCATTGTGAGAACTTATTTTTCTTTTCTTTGTGAATGCTAATAATAATTCCGATGTAAGTGAGAATAGTAATCATGGGATTCTGGGAACAGCAGTTTTATTGTTTATTCCATAGTTGGATCTGATGCTCACTTCATTTACGCAGAACTTACTGAAACTTAACCATTTCATGGTTAAAATTTATCCAGCGTATATTTGAAAATAAAAGGTTAAAACTACCAAAAAATTTTTAAGCTGGCTTATTTTGAAAACAGGTGAAGTGGGATACATGTGTCCCTTGAACCTAACTAGAACCATGTTTTCATGTGAAACTAGCATTTCTAGAGCCAAATTTTTAGTTTCATAATGATTTTATCGGGATATCAATTGCGAAAAGAAGTATAACAAATCCGTAGTAAAACACGTTTAATCTCCTGACAATGAAAACATGAACTATCGGACAAACGTTGTCGACGTAACATTCGAAGCTTTCGCATACTGCACAACAATATTTCTTACGTTCTATGAAATACGAAGTGTCTTGAAGGGAAAATATAAGATGAACATCAACAAAAGCAAAACGAGGATAATGGAATGTAGTCGAATTAAGTCGGGTGATGCTGAGGGAATTAGATTAGGAAATGAGACACTTAAAGAAGTAAAGGGGTTTTGCTATTTGGGGAGCAAAATAACTGATGATGGTCGACGTAGAGAGGATATAAAATGTAGACTGGCAATGGCAAGGAAAGCGTTTCTGAAGAAGAGGAATTTGTTAACATCGAGTATAGATTTAAGCGTCAGGAAGTCGTTTCTGAAAGTATTTGTATGGAGTGTAGCCGTGTATGGACGTAAAACATGGACGATAAATAGTTTGGACAAGAAGAGAATAGAAGCTTTTGAAATGTGGTGCTACAGAAGAATGGTGAAGATTAAATGAGTAGATCACATAACTAATGAGGAGGTACTGAATAGGATTGGGGAGAAGAGGAGTTTTTGGCACAACTTGACAAGAAGAAGGGATCGGTTGGTAGGACATGTTCTGAGGCATCAAGGGATCAACAATTTAGTATTGGAGGGCAGCGTGGAGGGTAAAAATCGTAGAGGGAGACCAAGAGATGAATACACTAAACAGATTCAGAAGGATGTAGGTTGCAGTAGGTACTGGGAGAAGAAGAAGCTTGCACAGGATAGAGTAGCATGGAGAGGTGCATCAAACCAGTCTCAAGACTGAAGACCACAACAACAAGAACATGAAATACGAGACAAATTACGTACAAAGCAGCCGATTTACTGAGGTGTTTGCTAATGTTTCAAAACAGTGTCTATGATGTATAACAAAACAGTTAGTGGCAGCAAAGTTGTTGGAATGGATCTGTACCGATTTTCGTGGAGAAGAGCGGCTATGAACACACTCGGCCACGTTTGATCGCTCACCGCCTTGTACAGGGTGTTGGGAAATTCCCGTTACAAACCTGTAGGACTTGTCAAGGGCAGTGAGGCTAAGCGTAATAATTATCTGCCCTTTGTCAAAGTTATCCAGCCGGGGTGGCCGAGCGGTTCTGGGCGCTACAGTCTAAAACTGCTCGACTGCTACGGTCTCAGGTTCGAATCTTGCCTCGGGCATGGATGTGTGTGATGTCCTTAGGTTAGTTAGGTTTAAGTAGTTCTAAGTTCTAGGGGACTGATGACCTCAGAAGTTAGGTCCCATAGTGCTCAGAGCCATATTTGAGCCTTTGTCAAAGTTACTTATCTCAGTGGATATTGCCATTTGCAACACATTTCTTCGCTAGGGTCATCTGCCGTCCGTGTCTGCTCCGCTTACATTTGTTATCGTGGTGGTGGTGGTTAGTGTTTAACGCCCCGTCGACAACGAGGTCATTAGAGACGGAGCGCAAGCTCGGGTTAGGGAAGGATTGGGAAGGAAATCGGCCGTGCCCTTTCAAAGGAACGATCCCGGCATTTGCCTGAAACGATTTAGGGAAATCACGGAAAACCTAAATCAGGATGGCCGGAGACGGGATTGAACCGTCGTCCTCCCGAATGCGAGTCCAGTGGATTTGTTATCGTGTCAAATAGCCGCAACGCCACCAGGCGGCATTCAAAGTCACGGTGGGCATTGGTCGTAATGTTTTGACTATTGGGCGTAAATGAATAGGAACCCATGTCCAGAAACCGTCCTACGACGGTTTTGATTCGGATGTTTAAGTCATCCACTTACGCTTGAGGAAGAGAATTAGGCATGACGCAGTATAATTATTAGTTAAAGGTCGAAAGGAAACATGAAAGATCCATATATCACTTAAGGACATTTGCTTGTATTAAACTTAAACATTACGTGTTTGAATATTCCAAAACAAAAAATAACCAATCGTACTGTTCGTACAGAACAGTATTGGTGTATTACAACAGTGGCTCAATGTGGCGACAACCAGCGTTGTTACAGACATTGTATCTATGAAGCATGTTCTGGTACACTTACTCCATCTCACTTGGTGTCTCTTCAATTTCCAGTTCATCAGCAGATCTTCCTCTGTGTCTACAGGAATCTCGCAGCAAGCCAGGCGTCAACTGACATCAGGCGACCGTCTGACGTAGTACACGTCATCCTGTCTACCCTGTTGCATACCAAAGACAAGCGACTCTGAGGCTTTTCTCTTTCCCTCAGCAGACGTGGACGCACTACACAACGGAATTGAAACCGTCGTAGAATAGAAACGGTATGTTCCCTGACACGGGTTTCTATACAAATATTTTCTACGTACTCCCGTCTACAAGTCCTAGAATTATCGAACACCCAGTATACATTCACTGTATGGTCCTTAGTATATTTCTCCAAGTTCCGAAAGAATCTCGCTCCTTGCTAACACTAGACAGACATCTCAACTCTCAAAACAGTGTATTACTTTAATGGGACATACAGGGGATACGCAAAATAATGTGAAATCCTATATTTACTTGGGGATGGTTTATTAATAAGGGGCTGGCCACCATTTGCACGTAACACAGTTGCGATTCTTCTTGGAATACTGGCATATAATGATTGTATAGTCTCTAGTGGAATGTTATGTCACTCTTCGACCAGAACCTTTTCTAACTCCTGTAGTGACCAGGGAGGCGGAAATCTACTCCGGGGTTTGCGTTCCAATAACGCCTACAAGGGTCCGATAATGTTCTAGACTGGGGTCTGTGCTGCCCAGGGAAGACGCTGCAGTTCAGTAGCGTGCTCCTCATACCACGATTGTACTTTCCTAGCTGTGTGAATGGGTGCATTATCGTCCTGAAATATGGCATCATTGTTTGGAACAGCATTTGAATCTGGGGTGCACATGATCACCTAAAATGTTTACATAATCATTGGCTGTAACATGGTCTTTGAGAGTAATGATGGAACTAGCAGAATACCATGATACGGCTACCCATACAACCACATTTCCACCTCCCTGCTTGGCCGTTGGAATCAAGCGATCAGGATTGTAGGCTTCTTTTGGCGTTCTCCAGATGTAAACCCGGCCTGATGATGGAAATAACGAAAACGTTGACTCGTCGGACCATATGACGTATTTCCACTGATCAGCCATCCTGGATTTATGCTCCTGGAATCATGTCTTACTCTTCTTTGCGTTGGTTGTCCTCGCTAATGGTTTCGGTATAGCAGCTCGTCCATGAATATTCGCTGTATGGAGTTTTCAGCGGACAGTATCGGTAGATACGGGGTCTCAAAGATGGCTATTGAGCTCTTCAGTCACATTAGCCGTCTTAGTTTTGTGTTGTCTTGACACAATTCGTGTTAGCGTACGACGATCTCTGTCATTTAGTTTTGATTTGCGCCCACTATTGCGTTGACAAGATGATGACCTCCCATATTTTGTACAGGCCGTCAAGACTGTTGAAACAGTTGCTCTTAAAACATTCAATAAGTTGGCCGTCTTGGTTACTGACGCTCCAGCTAATTGTTCCCCCACAATCTGCCCTCCTTACACCTCTGTTAGGTCTTTCATTGCACGTCGACCTCGGCCTCTGAATGCAAATACGAAGTGTACTCTACTCGTAAACAACCTGCACTGATGCCTAGTCCATATTGAACAGGCAGAGTTCAGCGCGACACTGTTTTACCTGCATTGTTGACCGTCAAACACAACCTTGCCATTACTACCAAACACAACCATGCCATTACTACCACTGTTCACATTATTTTGCCTATCCTCTGAATGTATCCCTTTAACCACGGAAGTATTGGAGGTGCATTGCTTATTATTAAATTGTCACACAAACACAGTCATTGCCGGCACACATAATATCAGGATGGATACTCTCGCGTTAAACATACCACCTGAAAAAGGTGTTTCGCACAGTAACCACTGTTTCATAGAGACCTAACGACGTTACCAGGGACACGGAACAACAAGTGCTCCGTCAGTATTTGCTATGTGAGCGTCCGGCCACTGCGCTGCGGGTTGATGGTGGCCACTGATTCAATTGCCGGCTCGCCGGCGGGCCGCCTTGTCCTGTGATTACGGATTAATGAAGCACTCTGAGCGCGACGGTGCCCCGGGGTCCCGCCCCCCACCACGGCTCACCGCAGCCGCCTACCGGCTGAATAATGCAGCGCGCACATTTAATTTTCATGGCTCTAATTTTAGTGAGGCCGCAGCGCCGGCACGCGACTGTGCGAGTTTGAAGCGCTCGAGACGGGTCGGACGGGTAATAACTTACGGAACAAGTTGGCAGAGGTACGCAGCCATAGTCGCGGAGAGAGTTCGTTTGCCCCGGGCACAGAATTTCGCGTGGCCTCCAAACCCTGCGGCGAGTGCAGTGGCTCCCCTTGTCACTTTTTCATAAGGTTTTACCTTAAGCGTCAACGGTGGCGTGATCAAGCAGAGGTGGGAATGAACAGACGCTAGCAATACGACACTACCTGTCACTGAGGATGGAAGAAACCGACCGTTTAAAATCGGTTATGTTATGAATAACGGATATTTTTCGGTATTTGTTTGGTTTCGGTTATAACAGGTGTTTTATAATTTTACTAATAACGGAATTTAAAAAACAGAAATATTAAATAGCCATAGCGGCAGTGTTAAATTTTTCGTTTTTAAACAATCCTTTTTCTTAAAAAAGGTGCAGTAATTTTTATTCGAAAAATCTGCATTGGTTTGAAACATTGCGGTATAATAGAAAATGGGAAAATCGACCAGTGCTATTTTAATAAAAATTCCGACAGAAAAGACCAACAAACACTTGACACATGAATTGTTACAGTATTGCTGAGACAATAATGTCACTGTCGTCGTGTGTCGTGGCTTATGGTACGCGCGTACCTACAGTACACCTGGTCTAGACGGAAGTTTCTTGCTGTATTCGCGGGACATCCGTTGTACTGCAGAATGGCACCAACCCTAGTCTGGAAATATTTTTACGAAGTTACGTAGCGATCAAGTACAAGGCTTAATTTGTTTTAAAGGATTAAAAGTTTGTCTGTCATTTCTATAAAATGATAAAAGTGCAAGGAAATTATGGTAACAGTAATAAATTAAAAACTTAGCAACGCTTCATTAACAGCGTAGAATAAAAATAGGAAGTCTCTGATCTGCTGCCTATGTCTACGTAATGTGCCTTCGTCTGCTTGTAACGCTTGAAAACGAACTGATTAACACCAAAAACAGACTTCTTGGACCTCAGTTTTCACCCTTTTCCAGTGACTTTTCGTAATGCCCAAGTAATGGTATGATTTTTGGCCAGAGTCTCAAAAAATTTAAATCGCTGTGAGAATACTGGTGAGTTTTTGCAGTATTCAACCACTTAACACTTTTCGACAGAAGCAGCGAATAGTGGACAGTCTAAGGTATTTTTTTATTTGCCTATTTAATTTATTATTTTGATTCTCTGTATCTTGAAACCGAGAGAGCCAAAATTTTTCAGTCGTTGTTCGATTTCTACGTTTATTACAGAAAATGATAAGAATAACAAACCGAAAATCGGTTATTTCAGAAAATGGTTGTTTTCAGCGGTTTTAACAATCAGTTTAAACTGACATGGAAAAATGAGATATAGCCGAAAACTGGTTATTTAAGCAATACCCACCATAATAGCCATTCCTGTCTGTCACAAGCGAAGAGGTGAGTTTTGCCGAGAAAGCTCGCTTAACTTACTGCTTATACATACATCAACAAAACAGTGAGAAACCTGTGCAATTCCTTCAATTGGACGTCACTTCGGCGACTTGCGTAGCCCTAACCCATTCGAGAAATCCTAACGCGCAAAGAGCGCCCTGCAGCTTAACGTGGAAACATAACCGTGTTTCCTGGCGAATCCACGGGTCGTTGATAAAAAGCTTCGCGCACAGTGACTAGTCATTACATCGAATTCGATGAAGCGGAATCAACCGCCAGGCAATGAGACGTGACAGCTGGAGGATTACTCGCCCAGCCGTGGGCGGATTTCCGCCCAGTTAGTCACCTGCCCGGCGATTCTCAATTCAGCGAAGACGCCCGCTCACTGACTACGCGCGCGCTGTCGCGGGTTGTGAATTGCTGGCTCGGTCGGCGGACCGGAACCTCGCGTGACCATACTCACCGCAACCTGTCGGCTCAAGGACAGACCGCACGCTTTCAAGGACAATTGACTCACACGGGCTGTCGAGGAACGCCGCTGGCGATCAGATTTCTTGCAATGCGTTCTCGTGAAATCATCTGCTTTACTTTCTGTGAAGGCGCTGACTCGAATCATCACCTCCATTAGCTGATTATGCCACAGTCGAGCTATGTCGACTACAGCATTCCTTTCCGCAAGATCACGCGATGTTTGCGTAAATAACTGCGTTTCGAGTCATGTTCATTATAATTATCCGGGCTGTTATGCCGTGGTCGGTTGATGAATTCTGTGTCAGTTCCCAACATTTCGTCTCCGACTGCGGGAGACATCTTCAAGGGGGTCCGCAGCTCGATGGATGGTCCAACACACCTACTGGCTCGCTACTGACTGCCGCTAAATTCCGTGTCCGCGCGCTCCCACGCCGCGGCGTGACGTCACGTGTTTTGAAAACGTCAGTGCAATTGGCCGCTGTCCGTCGCCGTCGATCGCCGTTGCCATCACCCAGTGGTGGACGGGTGTTACACATCTTCTTTATCACCTGCATCCATATACCGTTTAATTTCACGCCCTCCTCCTTTCGGTTGGAATTATTTGGGTATTTAGCGATTTCGATTGCCTCCCTGTAGAGTCCTTCGTAATATGCGCTTGAGGCCGCTAGTACTTGCGTCTCCTCGAATCGAATATTGTGGCTGGAAAGCATGCTCCGCAACAGCTGATCGTTCCGTTTCTCCTCTTCTACAATTTCCCTTGTGCTCTTCCAAACGTTTAGAAACAGTTCTTTTAGTGGTACCCACATAAACATCTCCACAGCTGCATGGGATTCTATACACTCCAGCTTTTTCCAATGGTTTGCGAGCGTCCTAGGCAGGCTTAAGGTATTCCTGTATCTTCCTGGTGAGCTTGTAAATTACAGTAATATTCCGCTTCGTCAAGATCCTTCCTATTCTTTCCGTTACATGCATTTCGAGTCACTACTTTATCAACGGTCAGGCAGTAACTAATGGTAGTGCTTCCTTCGCCCGCTACAAATCATCTATCTTTCTCAGCGTCTGTCGCGCGATGTAGCGGGGTGTGTTCTTCTGGCTTTCTGTCTGCAATTGGCGCTATCTTGAGCTTGATTAGGATACAGATCTGCTTTCTTGAAGTGAATATGGGGGTTATCTAGACAGCATTCCGTCGGCCTCCCAGGAAGTCGACCACCAACGTTTTTCAACGATGACCCGCGTTTCACTGTTGTTTCATTGTTTACTTGTTCATAACATCGTTGGCGACTTTCCCAGAATTTTTCAACGATAATTGTCACTTTATATATAGGATGTAAGATGAACATCAACAAAAGCAAAACTAAGATAATGGAATGCAGTCGAATTAAATCGGGTGATGCTGCGGGAATTAGATTAGGAAATGAGACGCTTAAAGTAGTAAATGAGTTTTGCTACTTGCCGAGCAAAATAACTGATGATGGTAGAAGTAGGGAGGATAAAAAAAGTAGACTGATAATGGCAAGGAAAGCATTTCTGAAGTAGAGAAATTTGTTAACATCGAGTATAGATTTAAGTGTCAGGAACTCGTTTCTGAAAGTATTGGTATGGAGTGCAGCCATGTATGGAAGTGAAATATGAACGATAAATAGTTTAGACAAGAAGAGAATAGCTTTCGAACTGTGGTGCTACAGAAGAATGCTGAAGATTAGATGGGTAGATCACATAACTAATGAGGAGGTATTGAATAGAATTGGAGAGAAGAGAAATTTATGGCACTACTTGACAAGAAGAAGGGATTAGTTGGTAGGGCATATTCTGAAGCATCAAGGGATCACCAATATAGTATTGGGGGGCAGCGTGGAGGGTAACAATCGTAGAGGGAGACCAGGAGATGAATACGCTAAACAGATTCAGAAGGATGTAGGTTGCAGTAGGTACTGGGAGATGAAGAAGCTTGCACAGGATAAAGTAGTATGGAGAGCTGCATCAAACCAGTCTCTGGACTGAAGACCACAACAACAACAACAATTGTCATTCCGCACCGCTGGAAAATTTCATCACTGGTCACATGGTGATGAAATAACAGGCCAGATGTCCACCGAAGCTCTCTCGTCTCCAATGCAGCAAGTCGTTGCTCTGCTTCTTTAGCTGTGCACCAACTTTCTGCACCGTACGAGGCAACTGAACGGACTGCAGAGCGGAATATTGTCGACCTGAACCAGTGCGGGGCCCACCTATTAAGAAGCATACCAGTCATAATCGGCCATTTAAACCATGTAAGGTTAACGCGATTTGTGATTCCGGGAGCGAGTGAGACATTGCCAACAATTTTTGAGCCAAGGCACTTGAAGGCAGAAGGGTCAGTCAAATGAAAATCGAACAAGTGCCACAACGGGATCACGGAATGGTTCCATTCAAAAGCAGTCACTACGCGCGTTAAGACATTTGTCCCATACGGAGACGAGAACGCGTTCCTGGGCGATTTGAATTTACGGAGCGTCGCACTTTGTGCGAAGCGTCTTCATAGCGCAGTGCATTGATTGTAGTTCCACGCTCGAGCAACTCGACGAGAAGAGTATCCCCGCAGTCGAAAAAGAAGATCATCCTGACTTCATCGAACTTGTGTGAAATGCTTTGGATTTACGATGTTGCACTGGCCGTATTGTTCAGATGTATGATGCAAAGTTCCTTCGGACATGCATGCATATCTGAGAGAACAGGCACTGCGACGACTACAGCTGTTATGAAATACATGAAATATAGGCAACCATAAGTTGCGTGATGGAATGATGAAAATGAAAATTTATGCCGGACCAGGATTCACACCTGGATTTCCCGCTTATCGCGAGCGGTGCCTTACCATTTTTTTTCTTTTTGTTTTTACAACGACAACCACATATCTTTAAGGAACCTCCGCAGGAGCAGGACGACGGGTAGGGCAGGAGTCGAAACTCGAGGCCTGGCCATCCCGCCGCCATACCCACGCAACGTGTTCTAGGATCGAAGGATCAGGGAGACGATTTAGCGGGTTTGTCTATGTTGTTTTATTTATTTATATTTTTATTTTCTGTTATTTTATTTTTTCATTTTTTAAATTTTATTTTATTTTTGTATTTATGGAATTAATGTTGTTATATTAAAAAAGATCCTACAACTGCCGTAGCCGAGCGTCCGAGTCGTCTTCTCGTCTTTTGGGAGGGTTTCCCCCCTATTCCGTCCGTAGTGGATCAATATGCTCCAGGATTCTTCTTCAGTTTCAGCATCTCATACCGGGAACGCCCTAGTAAGCAGGATGATCCGCAAATAATAAACTTAAATAATGAAGCCTGCATATGTCGACATCAGTGGGTACAAAAACTCGAGTGTGCCTTTGAATGCATCACGAAATATGTGGTAAAATGCCATGCGTTTTAGCCAGTTAACGGCGTTCGTCCTAGTCGACGGAAAGTACACGCCGTCGGGGCGCAATATATCATCATGGGAGATACACTCCGGCGATCGCAACAAGAGTAACGCCAGCATTCACTGCGTCAGTAGCCAGCGGTCGTCGGTCGCGGCACAAGTCAGGCAGTGTGCATCCGAGTCAACGATTGAGCAGGTCGGACACAAAGGGTCGCCCATCAGATGAATTGAATGTAGCCTCTGACGAGTGGAGAACTTCCCGTTCACAACCACGCACCACAATGAATGCAACTTCGTTGGTAGAAAAGGCAAGTGCACTGTCGCCACACCGTGTTCCAGCAACTTCGGGACATCTGTGTGCGACCGTATTGAGAGGCTGCTGCTGTTGATAAAGGAAATAATAGTCTTTATGCTGGCATCTGTGTCGTCGGAAGGTCTGATCTTAAGTAGCTGAGGTCAATAAAGGACTCTCTGACGTGCGCGAATGCCGGTGACATGTGTCCTACAGAAATCGGGGGATGCAGAGGGTCTGGTGCCACTTCAGCTATTAGGGCGTCCGTCAGAGTGGCGTGGGCAGAGGTCCACGAGTGACACAAAGTGTTGAGATAAAGCGATGGCGCACGGTTATAGACATGAATTAAACCGATACCGTCCGCCCGCTGACGCAGTGTCAGGGTGGCTCAAAAATGGCTCTGAGCACTATGGGACTTAACATCTGAGGTCACCAATCCCCTAGACTTGAACTACTTAAACATAACTAACCTAAGGTTCAAATGGTTCAAATGGCTCTGAGCACTATGGGACTCAACTGCTGAGGTCATTAGTCCCCTAGAACTTAGAACTAGTTAAACCGAACTAACCTAAAGACATCACAAACATCCATGCCCGAGGCAGGATTCGAACCTGCGACCGTAGCGGTCTTGCGGTTCCAGACTGCCGCGCCTTTAACCGCACGGCCACTTCGGCCGGCACTAACCTAAGGACATCACGCACATCCATGCCCGAGGCAGGATTCGAACCTGCGACCGTAGCAGCAGTGCGGTTCCAGACTGAAGCGCCTAGAACCGCTCGACCACAGCGGCCGGCGTCAGGGTGGCGTATCGGACTTTAGAAACAATACCGGCGCTCTCGAAATGTCCCTATGCTGCCTGAAATCTGTAGGCCATAGTAACCGTGAAGGGAAGGACATGCGCAAAATAGTTCAGTTTGGAGACAAGATAGGTGTTGACATAACGTGTTGCTAGGAGCATGTTCATTCGACGCAATTTGTTGTCCTATATCAGAGCGCGTGTCTGGTGTAGGAGCCGGCGGTATGTAGCCGCCGCCGTGCGGCGAAAATTGCTATAGATCTGCACTCCTAAACAATTGAGTACGGGCACCTTGTCAAAGGGCACCGCCGTGGCTTGGGAAAGCCCCTATCCGACATCCATGTATTTTGTCTTGTTCACGTTGATGACGCTCCCAGCGACCGCCCTGTACTAGCGTTGCCATTGAAGCTCTATGAGCATTCCATCCTCTGATCTGGCCAGAAATACCACATCATCGGCGAATGCACCATAACGTAAGGTAACGTACCGCATGCAAATTTCTGCTAATCTCCACCGTAGACCGTGCAAAGCTGGTTCAAGCGTTGCCGCAAATAATATACCCGACAAGGGGCATCCTTGTTGCACTGACCGTCCAACAACAATGTGAGCAGACTTGTAACCGTTCACCATCATGCGCGAACGCCCTCCGTGGATCAGACTCTGGAGAGGGGCCCATACATTCTAAAACTGCGCGTAGGAAGCAGTGGTCTACGCGGTCGAATGCTTGGTCAAAATCGACATATTTTGCAGGCCTCCATCAAAGCAATTACATCGCGGTATGTACCTAACTCTGTATGAATGTTGTTGACACCAGCTAAACATGTCTGATCGGTGTGGATGGCTTTTCCGAAAGCAGTGTGCAGAAGCGCGTGGAGGATGCGAGCGCAGATCTTGTAGTCGTTGTTGAGGAGTGTGAATGAGTGAAAATCCTACCACCTACAACCACCATTCGGTTTCGGTACTGAGATCATGACGCCGTCTGTGAATTCCGTGGGGACAATGAAATCAGGGCTCCAACTGGGATGCCTACCGGGACTCTATACACACCCAGGTCAAACGCTATGACCTTACCCTCCACCCCCCCCCGATGACATCTCCTGCACCACTGCCTTCATGCACCAGACCTTGTCTGACGCCATCACCACACATAGTCCTACAACGCAATCCACGATCACCGCCCAGCCCTGCTCCCACAGGCCGTCCTTCTCCTTCGTGAATCCCGCCACCTCTACCGCTGTTTTCTCGGCACTCGTGACCGGAACATACTCACCCGCCACCGGCAATTACGACACTTTAGCAACATGCTTACTGCGAAGATACGCTGTGCTTGGCGATAGACATGTACAAAACTCAACGCCACACTCCCGATCAACTCTTCCAAGTACTGGTCTGGTTTCCACTGCCTTAATGGGAACATCAACCTCTACAAACCCCCAACTCAGTCATGGAATGACTCTGCTATTTCCAACATACAACATCCTACAGTGATAATGGGCGATTTCAACAGCCACAGTACCCAGTGGGGATATAACAACACCAATGAGGATGGGGAGGGAGTAATGAAATCGGCGGACATAGAAGACGTCTTCTTGATCCATGATCTAAAGGATAAAGGGACTTTCCACTCGGCTAGATGGAAAAGAGACTACAACCCCGATCTGTGCTTTGTTTCCAGAGACGCCAAAAAGCTACCATTACGCTGCAATGAACAGATCTTGCCTGATTTTTCTCGTAGCCAGCACAGGCCCGTCCTGCTACATGTCGGTATACAGATTCCAATAGTGAGATTTACACCTAAACCTCGATGGAATTTTGGCAAAGCCAACTGGGAAGCCTTTACCGCCGAAATGGACCACAACATCCAATGGATCCCACCCGCATCGAAGAACTACAACCGCTTTGTGGGATTACTCCTAGCCATTGCCAAAAAACACATTCCCAGAGGCTACAGGAAAACTTATATTCCCGGCTGGAGCCAAGAATGCATAGACCTATATAATGCATATTCGCAAAACAACGATCCTGAAATTGCGGACGAGCTTCTCCAATGCCTGGACTCAGCAAGACGAGAAAAGTGGCACACTCTCATGAAAAATATGGACTTCAAGCACTCCAGCAAGAAAGTCTGGTGCCTTCTTAAAAACCTAGGTGAAAGCTCCATTAAAACCTGTATGGGTGGCAACATACACCCCAAAGAGGTAGCAAACAGAATAGTTAACCTTACGAGAAAAACACCACGCAGCAACAAGGATAAGACTATGAAAGTAAAGAAAGAACTGAGAACCAAGCTCCGACAATCCACACCCGACAACAATTTCTCAAAAACCTTTACCATCCTAGAGATCACAGAACCACTGAAAGAAATGAAAATGGGTAAAGCGGCTGGTTTAGATGAGGTCTACCCCGAGTTCTTACGGCACCTAGGACCTCGAGCTCTACTGTGGCTAACTCAGTTTTACAATGACATCCAACGATCGGAAACACTACCACCACTATTTAAGCAAACCAAGATCGTCGCCATTCTTAAGCCTGGCAAAGATGTAAAGCTCCCAGAGGACTATAGACCTATAGCTCTTCTAAGTGTATGCTACAAACTATTGGAGAGACTTATTCTCAACAGAATAAAACCCATTGCTGAGAATTTCATTCCTATTGAACAAGCCGGATTTAGACCCGGTCGGAGCTGCTGTGATCAAGTATTATCTCTTACCACACATATTGAGAGTGGATTTCAAAGGAAGAAAAAGACAGTCGCCGTGTTCATAGATCTATCGTCAGCATATGACACAGTACGGAAGGGGGCAATGATTCTTAAACTCCAACGCATTATTCCTTGCAGGAAAACGGTACCCTAATCAACAATATGTTTTCAAATAGATTTTTTGAAGTACACCTAGATGGAGAGATAAGCAAGAAATATAGGTTAAATGATGGCCTGCCCCAAGGATCCGTGCTAGCTCCATTACTTTTTAATATATATACATCAGACCTACCAGAGACATCTTCTAAGAAGTTTATCTATGCAGACGATATTGCTCTCACGAACCAACATCAAGACTTCCACAATTCCGAAAGAATCATTGAGGAAGACCTTATCAAAATGGATGAATATTTCGAAACATGGAGGCTCAGACCTAATACTTCTAAAACCCAAGTCTCCTGTTTCCACCTCAACAACAGACAGGCAAACTATGCACCCCACGTAGAGTTCAGAGGCCAGCTGCTTAACTACAATCCCCTCCCAAAGTATCTGGGAATTACATTGGACCAATCTCTGACGTACAAGGAGCACTTATACAAATGCGCAGCAAAAATCAAAACCAGAAATAATGTCCTACACAAACTCACTGGAAGTAGCTGGGGAGCAAGCGCCACAGTTCTCAGAACATCTGCTCTTGCACTAAAAATATAGTATATTCGGTGGCTGAATACTGCGCTCCGGTCTGGCTAAACAGCACTCAGACAGCAACGGTGGACACGCAGCTAAACGACACCATGAGGCTCATCTCAGGCACTATTAAACCGACGCCCCACCAATGGCTCCCGGTACTGGCTAACATAGCCCCACCTCACCTAAGGCGAAGATCTGCACTGAAAAGGGAATGGCAAAAGTGCGCTAACAACCGTGACCTACCCTTACACGAAGACTGCAAGAATCCCAGCCACAGGCTCAAGTCCCGTAAGCCATCATGGAGATTAGGGCAACAGCTGATCGAGGACAATTATGATATCGACGAAGCCTGGCGTCGGGAATGGGATATGTCTAACCCTGATCACCTTAACTTAGTCTCGGACCCAACCGTACGGCCCGAGGGCTTCGGTCTTCCCAGAAAATCTTGGACAACTTTAAATCATATCCGAACAGGCTATGGTAGATGTAATTACTGGAAGCACAAATGGGGACAGACTGACTCACCCAACTGCGACTGTGGGAATCCACAAACTCCACATCATATCGCAATGGACTGCCCTACGAGGAGATTCCCTGGCACAATGCAGGAGCTGCACCTCCTGGAGGGAGATGCTTCTGGCTGGCTGAGGGACTTGGACATACAACCATGAGTCTGGTCTACTCTTCTCCTTCTGAAAAACCTATTACTAGGTACTATTACTATAATTTCTATGTATTTTGTGTTTTACTTCCCTTTTAGATCTAATAATTGTTTGTTGCCTGTAACATTGACCATTCATTGCTTTTATATGTTGTTTGTGTTAGTACTTACTTACTGCTGCATTCTATTAGCCATACGAAATATATAATGGGAACTGCCCTACCTCTCCTCCTTGATGACCCTTTCCTGACAACCTTGGTAAGGCCAACTACTTTGCCTCCCGCCTATCCAATGTCTCTTCCATTCCAGATGATCCCCAATTTGTTTATTTCCTCTTCCCTGACGACATAGACCGTACAGGAACCTCTGATCCTCCCCTTCTCCTAGCTTCTGGTACTTGGGCCACACACCACCATCTGAAGGTAACACTCCCATCACTACATAGGACATTAGCCTCACACTCCACACTAAATACAACACCACTCCTGGCCACGACCAAGTTACCTACTGCCATATCAAACACTGTCCTCTGTCCTTCCTTGCAGTCCTTGCCACCCTCTACAACGTAATCCTTGCCACCAGATTCTACCCAGACCTGTGGAAAACCTCCCATATCCTTGTGAGGAATGAGAAGGGAGATGGTGACATTGGGGAAGTATTTACTGATGACCAGGGTGAGAGTGGGGGATCTAGGAATTGAGGGTCAGGATTGGAGAAGATGAAGGTGTGGGTGGAAGGGGTGGCAGGAGTAGGGTCAGGGTCATGAACATGGGGGTGGGTGGGTCATAGGGATCAGGGGTTTTCTTTGTGGAGAGAGAGGGGGAAGGGTCAACATTAGGGCATTTAGAGGGTTTCTTGTGCTGGTCAGGGTGGAGAGGGGTCTGGGGGATTTGTTGCAGTGGGAGATGGTGGGGTCAGATCCTCCCTAATGGGTGCGTGACTCAGGGAGTGGGGGCATGGTTGTCACAGAGACTGTGGTGTGGCAGGCAGAATTCAGTGCCAGCTGGGAGCCTGTTGTAGGTGGTGCAGGGAGTGGTGGGAAGTCTGCAGATGGCGATGGGGTAACAGCTAAAGGGGAGAGCCGGGGAAGTGACTGCCGAAAACGGCGCAGGTGTGTGGTTGACAGGGAAGGTAGGAAGGATGGAGATGGCGGCGGCAGATGAGCTCCATGTGATGGTGGTTGTAGCAGCTAAGTGGCAGATGAAAATGATGGAGGTGGTGGGGTGGGACATGGTGGTGGAGTGCAAGTGGAGGATGAAGATGGCGACAGCGACTGCAGTGGCAGTGGCGGCGGCGGCGGCGGCGGTGGCGGCGGCAGCGCAGCGAGAGGGGGCAGCAGCCCCTTCGGCAGGTGGTGAAAGCAGTCCGGCGAATCCCTCCGGGCAGCAGTTGGACGACGATGGCAAAAAGGGTGGCCGAAGATCCTAGGGCGCCGCGGCGGTGGCGAACAGGCAGGCTGGCAGGTGAGCGGGTCGGCGGACAGGCAGATGGATGGACAGACAGATGGACAGTGACAGCGGCATGTGGCGGGGAGCACCCGGTGGCGGCTCTGGCGGACAGATGACTAGGGCAGACAGGCAGATGAACAGAGAGACAAACAGTCAAATGGATAGCAACAGCAACAGACACTTCGAAAACGAAGATTTCACCCTGAGGGTAGCCCAGGCTCTAGAATCTGTCGTGTTCGAAGGAGATGATCCAACCCTTGAGAAGTGACAATGAACGCCTCTGTTACATATAATTTGTTGATAGTTTACCTAGTATAGGGTGCCTTACATATTTACTTCGTTTTCATACGTTTTACGCAAAACTGTAGTATTTTCTTGTTCCTTCTCTGGTTATATAATATACTGCATTAACTAGATAATGTTGTTCATGCACTGGTACAGAATTTTATTATTATTTTCTTGTAACAGCATGCTATAGGGTACAAAGGGCCCTCTGGCTGTCATGTACCTCTAACCATTTCTCACCTATGTGTAATTCTGGCGTTAGCGCTAACACAGGGCGCTGATTATGTGCAGCAGTATGTTTCCTTTCATTGTAGCTTCTTTAGTTATTTGTTTTATAGTTTTTATATTATTCTGTGCAGTATGAAAGCTGTTTATTATTTAGACCATTATCTATAATATTGGCACTTGAGCATATGTCAATTACTGTCTGTTAACTCTTCCTCTTTTTAACTATCTAACTTGTGTCATATTTTATTTCATCGCTTTTCATTACTGTAATTCCTTTTCCCTTACCATCTGTACTCTTTCTGTCCGCCTCTCCCCCACCATCACCTACCTCTGACTCACCGTTAACCGTCACATCACCTGGATCCCTCATCTCCGCTCTATCCAATCCAAAGCCCACAACCGCTTCCATCTTGTTAAACTCCTCTCTGGCTGAATATGAGGTTTGAAACCCTCTACCATCCTCCACACCTCTAAATCCGTAATCCATCCCATCCCATGTTATGCCAGTGCTGCCTGGACATCTGCCCCCCCCCCAATTCTATAAGTCCAGGGGTGGGGGAATCGAAATGCTATAAAGAAAGAAGAAAGTAATGCCCTTTTCCTTTCTCCCTCATCTCCATGCCTCTGGCAGATCGTCTCAGTTTGCTCATTGTCATCAGTGTGCTACATCATTGTTGTGTTTGGTGCTGTTCTCCCGTGTGTCAAGAGTTGTGTTTTTGATTGTGTGCTGAACTTGTACCTAGTGTTACTGTCAGTGATTGCTTTGTGCTACGCCGTCTGTCGATATTTTTATGCTCAGGTCATACTTTGTGTTTTTTAATTGTCCTAGTGTGTGGTTTTAAGTGTGCACCACACAATGTGACGGTTAAAAGAAACACAAGGTTTTTGGTTTTTTGTGTGCACTTCCTCTACGTTTCTTATCTCCATTTTACAGCAACCCCCTTTTTATCCTCTTCCGTGCTGTTTCCCCTTTTTCTATCTTTGTACGCCGTATTTTCCCCTTTCTGTTATTTTAAATTTGTTCTATAGTATAATTACAGTCCCTTGGCTGAATAGCGGCGCATATGCTGCTGCCAGCGCACCCCAGATGGGGCATTGAAATATAATAAAAGAAAAAAATACTGTAATGCCTTCTGTATCCACCTTTCTTCCTCCACACGACTCATGTATGACCTCATCCCCTTCCCCCACCTCCTCCAACATATCAGCATCATTTACACTGTCTGCAGGCTTGATCCCCCATCATTGGTTTCCTCCTACCTCTCAACCCCCCACCTGCCCCCCATTGTCGCGCTTCTATCGCTGACTCCCTTCCTTCACCCCCACACCTCACATCTCCTTCATCAGGGCAATTTCCAGCACCTTCCCCTCCCGAATGTTAAACTTCACCATGACATCTACCCTTCCTACTAACTGTAGCCTGGACTTGTTCTCATCCTCCCCAGGTCCCCATTTCTTTCCTCTCCCCTTCTTCTCCTAGAGCAGATTTTCCTCCTTCCCCCCTGTTTCTGCACCCCCTCATCGACTGTTTCCCTCCCATGCTCCTCCCTCCCCAGCCCCCTTCGTCGCACCTCCACCTCCACAATCTCTCCCTTTCTCCCCTTCTTCCTCGTTTCCATCCTCCTGGCAGATCCTTTCAATTTGTTCATTGTCATCAGTGTGCTACGTCAGTATTGTGTTGTTTTCCTGTGACATCAAGAGCTGTGATTTTTTGTATGCTGGACTTGTACGTAGTTCAAAAATGGTTCAAATGGCTCTGAGCAGTATGCGACTTAACATCTGAGGTCATCAGTCCCCTAGAACTTAGAACTACTTAAACCGAACTAACCTAAAGACATCACACACATCCATGCCCGAGGCAGGATTCGAACCTGCGACCGTAGCAGTCGCGTGGTTCCGGACTGAAGCGCCGAGAACCGCACGGCCACCGTGGCTGGCCGGACTTGCACGTAGTGTTGCTGTCAGTGATTGTTATGTGCTAAGCCGCCCATTGCTACTTTTATGCTCCAGCCATACTTTGCCTTGTGTTTCTTTTAATCGTCACAGTGTGTGGTTTTTTGTGTACAGTTTTTAGCTTTTTGTCACCATTTTAGTCATCCCCTTTTTTACGTTATCTTCCATTATGTTTCCCCTTTTACATGTCTGTTTCCTCCTTTCTGTTGTTTTTTAAATATCTCCAAGTTCTGTCCTTACTGTCTGTCTCTCGGCTAAAGAGCTGCTACCAGCCCGCCCTGTATGGGAGATTGAAATACAATAAAGAAATAAAAATCACTGTAATGCCTCTTATACATTATAAGCCCATTACAGACTTT
This sequence comes from Schistocerca serialis cubense, assembly GCF_023864345.2. NCBI lineage: Eukaryota > Metazoa > Arthropoda > Insecta > Orthoptera > Acrididae > Schistocerca > Schistocerca serialis. The sequence continues at coordinate 371,574,850 of NC_064643.1, read as the reverse complement.
ACCGATTGTATCCCCCCTTTATTTTACTTTGTTAATCATTGAAGACTTATGTACATCTACAGTAGCGACATCTGGTGAAGTTACAACACAAACATCTAGTGCCTACTGTATGGCGGGTTGTTTTGAACAGAAGTACTGCTGACAAATGACTCTTGCATATACTGTTTTTTATATATATTTGACGATGCTGGTGCTGATTTTGCATTTAACATTTGACGATGCCACTATGGCTGCAGTACATTGGACATTGTTTTTATAAAACAGGTATGCCTTTTCGTACTTAAATCATACAAATGTATATGTCAATAGAACTTTTCAGTATGGTCTGTTTTATTGTTTTAAACGCTAGAAAATCAGCTAGTGTATTTATGTTTTCCCATATTTTGCTGCAGATCTTAAGATGGTCATTACAGATCGAAACCGGCAATCTGTTGACAAAAAGTTTGTGACCATAGACGTAAAGTATAGGAAATTTATATAAGAGTACTCCGATATGTTGTTTTGAGTAAAAAGGTGGGTTGGTGATGCACTTACTTAGATCTGCAGATGATCCAGGGTGATAGAAACATGTAATCGAATTAGAAAAGTGTGCAACTGAGATGGAACAATAAATGAGAATTACCTTAAGTATCTGCTCGAACACAGTTGGTGAATTCTCTCAAGATGATTATCTCGACTACAGTGATCTACATAACTGCCGATGGTGAATACGTGTTCGAAGTTACATCGATATCCGACCATGTCTTCTGGGTGCTTCAGTTTTTCTGTCAGGCAGCGTTTATTTAACACATTTTGTTCTTGGTTTAATAGATCTTAAGATGACACTCTGCGAGAGCAGAAATTAATAATCAATAAAACTGACATTTAATGAAGATGGACTGTTATCCTGTTATAAAAAAAAACAAACAATAATTGCGTAGTGAAGAGAAGTGAGATGTGTAACACTGTGTTTTTTATGACGTAACCATCATGTGTGAGCGCTACGTTTATGGACGTGCACAAAATGCTTCTTGATTTTAAATGTTTTATTTGTGACACACATTTATATTATTTACAACATTTTATTTACAGGACAATTTGGCGTGAAGTTCAACTCAAAATGAACATGTTTCCCTTTATTGTAATGCCGAACTAAACCTTTTATTTCAAATATTACGTCATAACTAATTATGTACATATATTCCATGCATATGGCACTATGTTACAGATCTGAAGATGACAACAAAGTCTGTCGAAATCGGTTGTTTGTAAATAAAGAAATATTTATGCGATCTTGGCGTTAGAAAGCTTTTTGCGAGGTTAACTGGAAAAGACAATGTATTTAATCAGCGACGTAGCATTTATGATTAAGCACTTGTAGAAAGTTTTGCTACCGGCCGGTGTGGCCGTGCGGTTCTAGGCGCTTCAGTCTGGAACCGCGTGACCGCTACGGTCGCACGTTCGAATCCTGCCTCGGGCATGGATGTGTGTGATGTCCTTAGGTTAGTTAGGTTTAAGTAGTTCTAAGTTCTAGGGGACTGATGACCACATATGTTAAGTCCCTTAGTGCTCAGAGCCATTTGAACCAAAGTTTTGCTTTTGAGAAATCGAACATTCTTCAACATCATTGTGGACGAGCGGCTGAAACTCATTCTCGAAACTGTGCTCATTGGAACATACGTGGTTTTTGCGTCCTTTCCCTTCCCTATGGAACAGGAAAGGGAGGTAATGACAGTGGCACGTAAAGTGCCCTCCGCCACACACCGTTGGGTGGCTTGCGGAGTATAAATGTAGATGTAGATGTAGAAATTACGTGACATTTGTAAGACCATATACCCAATGTGTATTTTTTTTGGGTGTATGGTTAAGTCCCGTCGATATCGTCATTATTGGAGACGCAACAATAACTCACATGGGGAAAGTTACGGAAAAGGAATTTGTTTAGCGTTGTTGAAGACTCAATTCTGAAACAATATAAGGAACTATAGGAAACAGTAAATCAGGTTGACCGTAGGAAATTAGAAATATGATATCAGTTTTATTGTAAGCTGATTAGGAAACGTCCAGGAAAACATCAGTCAATCTGGAAAGGATGGTAGTGTGACCTAAGCACACATTAGGATCGGGTCTTAAAGTGTCCACCGTATTTCTCAGACTTCCCGTTACTTGCCACAAATGGAGTTACTGTATTTCATTAATTTTCTGAAACAGTACTCCATAGCTTCAGTACAACATAATATTAGTTCTGTAGTAAACTTCAACAACTCTTACATTGTTAATAGCTGTAGCAATTGAGAATCAGGCAGTAAAAGCCTGATATTCTACTTGTCAGACTCTGTAATGATTCACCGTCAAGGTTCGACTACCCACGAATGAGGTTGTTAGCGTTCCGCAATAAACACGTTAATGCTATGATGATTATACACGTAGAAACGCTGTTCTCTGTGATTAGGGATTACTAATCTTAAGGTAGCATGTTATCCAACAATATTTTTACCGCTTTCAGCAACGCACTTTTATTACAGAGCCGAGGTGCTATAGTTTGTGAAGGGCGAATCTTAAATTAAGAGATTGTCTTTCTCACAACGTGTCTGATCAAATGAAATACACTCGCATGTTATTACATTCAGTTGTGAGTCTATGAATTTTTAGGGAGCAGGCAGTTTGATGATGTTTCGTTGCAATCAGACGATAATGTATAAATTGTTGGAAAGATTTTAAATGTGACTTCTGTATCTAAGAACACAAGGGCTGCACATTTATCTAGTTATGGCTGAAACGTCTGCAGAGTAACAAACAATTATGCAGCACTGTTTACTTTCGAAACAAACATTTGGTACGAATAAAGGCTATGTTACCTTATCTGCAAACCGTAATTAGGAAACACAGAAACAGGAATTTGGAAATCATATTTTTCGGAGATAAAAATTACACGTTTTAATTCTTTCTCCTGCTATTACTGAATGAAAAAAATGTGGAAGATTTTTTGAAAGGGTAATATTTAAATATTCCTTAGTAATATTACAGCACATTCCACAGTTTAAAGACTGCTAGTTTAGAGGTAATCTTAAATTTAAAAACGGTACCCGATAATCGGGCACTTTCCCCTACAACCTACCAAATTTAGTAAAGAGAGTTAGATGAAGAGAGGTCAGATGCACTGTCCCTTCGACATATTCTAGGGCAGTCATTAAGTTTTAATTCAGCCCTCGAAAAGATAAAATTGTATAATTATTCTTTTGTATGTTTGCAACAACGTGTCTGCAGTTCTGATACACATCTCCGTATCATAGTATCATAGCACGTGCCATAGAAACCGAAACTAATGGCGCAGACCATCCATAACATATATTGAGCGTTTTCTGCATTTGAAAGGGAAGAACATTGCAAAAATCCTTGCAGAGTTCGAGAATGCGTACGTCAAGTTGTCAACAATGCACCATCACATGACACGGTGATTAGGTAGCACGTATGGTTCCAGTTTGGTCAAACAAATCTGAATGACGAAGAACGAAGAGGCGGAGCATCTCCCTGTGAACAAACGGGAAGCGCGTAAGAACTGGAGGCGCTGGTGCTCGAAGACTGGCGTATCACAACCGAGGTGATAGTGGAAAGAGGGAAAGTCAATCATGATCAGGTTTCAGCAACTTACAATACATTTTTAACACGAGAAAATTCGCCGGCCGCTGGATTACATGGTGGCTCATACCCATTCAAGAAACTCAACACAGCAGCGAAAATGCTGCACCTGTGTGAGCCAGTCCAAATGGCTTCCGTAGCTGCCTGCTCACCATGAACGAGTGCTGGGTTTATCCGAAAAAAGGAGCAAAGTCCAAGGGATTGTTTTTGATCCACGAGATCCTACTTTCTTTGGGCTGCTATCTTCGCTCCATACAGCTTATTCTGCGCAGGACACAATCACACACTCTGCTTCTTTGGGCTACCAAGTATTATCTTACAGCTCGTATACTCCTACATGGCACCAAGTAACTTGTCCTTCGTTTCTACATCTACATCTACATCCATACTCCGAAAGCCACCTGATGGTGTGTGGTGGGGGGTACCTTGAGTACCTCTATCGGTTCTCCCTTCTATTCCAGTCTCGTATTGTTCGTGGAAAGATTGTCGGTATGCCTCTGTGTGGGCTCTAATCTCTCTGATTTTATCCTCATGGTCTCTTCGCGAGGTATACGTAGGAGGGAGCAAAATACTGCTTGACTCGTCGGTGAAGGTCTGTTCTCGAAACTTCAACAATAGCCCGTACCGAGCTACTGAGCGTCTCTCCTGAAGAGTCTCCCACTGGAGTTTATCTATCACCTCCGTAACGCTTTCGCGATTACTAAATGAACCTGTTACGAAGTGCGCTGCTCTCCGTTGGTTCTTCTCTATCCCTTGTAGCAACTCTATCTGGTACTGATTCCACACCGGTGAGCAGTATTCAAGCAGTGGGTCAACAACTGTACTGTAACCTATTTCCTTTGTTTTCGGACTGCATTTCCTTAGCATTCTTCCAATGAATTTCAGTCTGACATCTGCTTTACCGACGATTAATTTTATATGGTCATTCCATTTTAAATCACTCATAATGCCTACTCCAAGATAATTTATGGAATTAACTGCTTCCAGTTGCTGACCTGCTATATTGTTGCTAAATGATAAAAGATCTTTCTTTCTATGTATTCTCAGCACATTACACTTGTCTACATTGAGATTCAATTGCGATTCCCTGCACCATGCGTCAATTCGTTGCAGATCCTCCGGCATTTCAGTACAATTTTCCATTGTTACAAACTCTCGATGTACTACAGCATCATCCACAAAAAGCCTCAGTGAACTTCCGATGTTATCCACAAGGTCATTTATATATATTGTGAATAGCAACGGTCCTGCGACACTCCCCTGCGGCACACCTGGTATCACTCTTACTTCGGAAGACTCCTCTCCATTGAGAATGACATGCTGCGTTCTGTTATCTAGGAGCTCTTCAATCCAATCACACAATTGGTCTGATAGTCCATATGCTCTTACTTTGTTCATTAAACGACTGTGGGGAACTGTATCAAACGCCTTGCGGAAGTCAAGAAACACGGCATCTACCTGGGAACCCATTTCTATGGCCCTCTGCGTCTCGTGGACGAATAGCGCGATCTGGGTTTCACACGATCATCTTTTCCGAAACCCATGCTGATTCCTACAGAGTAGATTTCTAGTCTCCAGAAAAGTCATTATTCTCGAACATAATATGTGTTCCAAAATTCTACAACCGATCGACGTTAGAGATATAGGTCTATAGATCTGCAAATCTGCTCGACGTCCCTTCTTGAAAACGGGAATGACCTGTGCCCTTTTCCAATCGTTTGGAATGCTACGCTCTTCTAGAGACCTACGGTACACCGCAGCAAGAAGGGGTGTAAGTTCCTTCGCGTACTCTGTGTAAAATCGAACTGGTATCCTATCAGGTCCAGCGGCCTTTCCTCTTTTGAGGGATTTTAATTTTTTTTCTATCCCTCTGTCATCTATTTCTATTTCTACCATTTTGTCATCTGTGCGACAATCTATAGATGGAACTACAGTGCAGTCTACCTCTGTGAAACAGCTTTGGAAAAAGACATTTAGTATTTCGGCCTTTAGTCTGTAGCCCTCTGTTTCAGTACCATTTTGGTCACAGAGTGTCTGGACATTTTGTTTTGATCCACCTACCGCTTTGACATAAGACCAAAATTTCTTAGGATCTTCTGCCAAGTCAGTAGATAGAACTTTACTTTCCAATTCGTTTAACGCCTCTTGCATAGCCCTCCTCACATTACATTTCGCTTCGTGTAATTTTTGTTTCTGCAAGGCTTTGGCTATCTTTATGTTTGCTGTGAAGTTCCCTTTGCTTCCGCAGCAGTTTTCTAACTTGGTTGTTGTACCACGGTGGCTCTTTTCCATCTCTTACGATCTTGCTTGGCACATACTTATCTAATGCATATCGTACGATGGTTTTGAACTTTGTTCACTGATCCTCAACACTATCTGTATAGAGATAAAACTTTTGTGTTGGGCCGTCAAGTACTCTGAAATCTGCTTTTTGTCACTTTTGCTAAATAGAAAAATCTTCCTACCTTTTTTAATATTTCTATTTACGGCTGAAATCACCGATGCTGTAACCGCTTTATGATCGCTGATTCCCTGTTCTGCGTTAACCGTTTCAAATAGTTCGGGTCTGTTTGTCTCCAGAAAGTCTAATATGTTATCGCCACGAGTCGGTTCGCTGTTTAACTGCTCAAGGTAGTTTTCAGATAATGCACTTAAAAAAATTTCACTGTATTCTCTGTCCCTGATACCCGTTATAAACGTTTGAGTCTCCCGGTCTATATCTGGTAAATTAAAATCTCCACCCAAAACTATAAGATGGTCGGGAAATCTACTCGAAATATTTTCCAAATTTTCCTTCAGGTGTTCTGCCACAACAGCTGCTGGGCCAGGGGACCTATAGAAACATCCAATTACCATGTTTGAGCCTGCTTTAACCGTGACCTTCACCCAAATTATTTCACATTTCGGATCTCCGTCAATTTCCTTCGATACTATTGCACTTTTTATCGGTATAAACACTCTTCCTCCTTCACTGCCCAGCCTGTCTCTGCGGTATACATTCCAATCTGAGTTTAGAATATCATTAAATCTTGTTTCAACCAACTTTCCGTCCCTAGTACTATGTGGGCATTGTGACCGTTTATTAATGAGAGCAGTTCTGGGACCTTTCTATAGACGCTCCTGCAGTTTACTATTACCGCATTAATATTGTCATTCTCTGTTTCGTTTTACCTACTGCTACCTTGTCACGTCTCAGGAGGCGTCTTGTCGGGCCTAGGGAGGGAATTCTCTAACCTAAAAAACCAACATGTGCACTCCACACGTCCTCCACTACCGTTGCAGCCGCTTCCTGCCTGATCTATTCAGAGGGACCCTACGTTTCTCCACCCGATAGCGGAGGTCGATAGCGGAGATCTCCGCATAATCGTCTGAGCCTCTGGTTTAAGCCTTCCACTCGGCTCCAAACCAGAGGACCGCGATCGGTTCTGGGAACGACACTACAAATAGTTAGCTCAGATTACAGCCCGCGAGCGAGGCTTTCCGCCTTCACCAACTCCGCCAACCGCCTATATGAACTGAGGATGACCACTGAACCCAGACGGCAGGAGTCATTGGGCCGACTTGAGCAACAATTTGCAGTCGGGTGCACCCAGTGCTCTCTATCGCCGCCGGCAGGGCCTCCTCCACATCTCGGATGAGACCCCCCGGCAAGCAGACAGAGTGAACACTGGCCTTCTTCCCCGACCTTTCCGCTATTTCCCTAAGGGGCTCCATCACTCGCCTAACATTAGAGCTCGCAATCACTAATAAACTCCTCTCCCCATGTGCCTGCTCGGATCTTGCCACATGTCCACTCACAGGCAGAGTGGGCGATACCACATGGCCAGCCTCCACATTGACCCTCCGCCTCATGCGACGCGAACGCCGTTGAACCCGCCACTCCCCTTGGGGAGAGGGTGGCCCAAACGCGCCCGGTCAGATGAAGAAACCATTACGCGGCAGGCATTTCCAGAGTGACGAAGAGTTGATCATTTAGGAGAAATATTACCTAAACAGGAAAGATGCAAACTTCTACAACGATCGTTGGGAATCACCAAGTTTCTTGCCGGCAGCTTGACTTTTGCAGGGGACTGTTAACCATTCGTAGATCTTTACAGATGAAACAGTTGCTAAAAATGTTGCAGGGAGCAGACTGTGGCCTTCCTGAAAAGTCCATTTGTCTGACGTGATATAGCGAAACCAGAGGAAACGTGCTTCTTGTTAAGAAGAACATGGTGGACAGTACACAGATGTCAGGAAGTAGCTGCCGTCAATGGATGTGGTGATTCCAACTACGAGGGCCGTTCAGTAAGTACTGAAACAAATTTTTTTCTCGACTGTTTCGGTTGAAAAAATGCAGAATTTGCTGTGAGATATCGCGGATATCCCACTTCAGATGCTATAGTCTCATGAGGATCCGACACGTGGCGCTATACGTAGCAGAGAGCTGTCATTGACTTTCTTTTGGTGGGAAACCTAAGCGTCGCAGATATTCAGATTCACCTGCAGAATGTCTACGGAGACATTGCAGTGAAAGTCGTTGGGTGAGGCGTCTGTCATCATCCCAACGAGGTCCCGCAAACCTGTACTGTGCAGGTCGGCCGCACACAGCTGTGAGTCCAGCAATGTTGGAACGTGCGGACACTCTCATTCGAGGTAGTCGATACCTCGTTGTTCAACAGGACGTCTCTGTTGGTAGTGCTGACACACTCGTCCACCAGTTGAGGTACTCAAAAGTGTGTGCCCACTGGTTCCTCGCCTCCTATCAGAAGACAGTAAAGAGTAACGAAGGACCATCTGTGCAGAGCTTTTTAAGAGTTGCGAGGCTGATATTAACAGTTTTTGTCAAACATCGTCACAAGCGATGAACCATGGGTACATCACCTCGAACCTCCCTACAGCTTGGATCTGGTACCTTCCGACTACCATCTGTTTAGCTCAGTGAAGGACGCACTCTGCGAGAAGCACTACGTGAATAATGGGAACGTTAGCGATGCAGCAAGACACTGGCTGCGATGTCGGGAAGTAGAGTGGTACCACGCGGTCATGCAGGCTCTCCCAGAAGGTGGCGTAAGGCCGTCGCATTGAATGGAGATTATGTTGAAAAATAGGGTTTTGTAGCCAAAAGAAAGGGGAAATAATTGGGTGTACTGGAATCCTGAATAAAACTAACCTACAGTCACAAACATGCCTCTCTTACATTCTCTTTGACCTTGTATAAGGGACAGTCAAATAAAAACATGTCACATGGAAAAAGTAAACTTTTTATTATTTCAAACGTAGTCGCCGTACTGTTAATATATTTGTCCCACTGGGGGACAAGACGGTCAGCCTTCAGGGAAAAATGTTTCTGGCTGCCAACGGAACCCTCATTGTTCTGAGGCGTGCACCTCTTCGTCCGAAACAAATCGAGGGCCACGAATATGCTTCTTTGACACCAAAAATATGGAAATCGCATGGGGAGAGAATAGGACTACTTGAAAGATGTGTAAGGGCTTCCCAGTGAAACTTATACAGCGTATTTGAAACCACCTGCCATTAGAATGCCCGGTCACATTGTAATGAACCTAGTCTCCTCACCCACATGTCAACCAAAATGTTCGATGCCGTCAAATTTTGGCAAGACTTGGATTAATTTTCTTAGTTAAACTATTTTATTCTCATCTGTAGCTATTTCTGAACAAATCTAAAGGCAAAAAAAAAAAAAAACACTTTTCTGTCAATATATTTTTTTTATTTATATCAACATATTTTAAAATGTCGATGTTATTCGATGAAAATTTGTAATTAGAAATGTCATCCTATATGATCTAAAAGTAAATTTTCCATAAACATAATATTGTTATGCTTCAGTTTTCATGTAAACAAATTTTCTATCTTCATTTATAAGTTTTCTGATTTTACTGTCGATAATATAAATCGATTTTATAAAATAGCAGGAAGCTTACATTTTTCATATTTTCGAAATTTGCCACCTTTGTTATTCATGATTACGGCTATGAATTTTCTCTTAAATAATTATTGCAGAAAACAGTACACAAATTTAATTTGAATAACAATTTCAATTAAGATAGTCATGTTGATATTAATTTGTAATATTTGCTGTTCTAAAAGGTACCAGAAGCTGTATTCCTAACATATAATGTATTTTTGGCTTTGTATTTTTTGCTTTAGATAGCTTCAGAGCTGTATTAGAATTGGGACACATAGCGTCAGAGTGGGATCAGCGCTTGTAGAGTTTCGTACTTGTTACTCTCACACCAGTTACGTTCTTTCTATGATTTATTTTTCCGCCAATGAAAATGAACTTGACTAATAAACGTAATGTTTTTGTTAGTATTGTATTTGTGAAGATGCTTCCTCCTTTGGCGGTGACCTCTATGTCTCTGTTTCCTGCTATGTACCTGGCCTCTCCTCCCTCTGGTATATATGTTTCTAATACTGGAAAGCACTGGAAACTTAGAGTTCAGTAACGACTGAGTCGTAACCAGTTATGATAAATAAAGTAGAATGTCATTATTAACTGCGTAATTGCCGTCCGGTGTGGCCGTGCGGTTCTAGGCGCTTCAGTCTGGAACCGTGTGACCGCTACGGTTGCAGGTTCGAATCCTGCCACGGGCATGGATGTGTGTGATGTCCTTAGGTTGGTTAGGTTTAATTAGTTCTAAGTTCTAGTGGACTGATGACCTCAGATATTAAGTCCCATAGTGCTCAGAGCCATTTGAACTGCGTAATTGAAATTATTACTCTTTCTCCGCGCGCAGTGATAGATGTGCTTTGCAAAATATTAGAGTTGCGTTTAAATGTGAAGGTTGTATTGAAGTACGTGTCTAGTGATGACAGCTGTGATGGGTGCAGGTTTAATGTAATGTCGCATTTATGGTTTTGCTGGAGGTGAGAGAGAGAGAAGGAAAAGGGTAAAATTCCGTATCGATACATTCCATATCGTTAATGGTACTAAACGGACCGTCAGGCTTAACGGCATCGTCAACGACGCATCACCATCAGCAGCAACACATGACGCAATCGCTGACACATTGAAGAGAAGTTTCGGAGTTAAACCAAGGTATTGTACCACAATCTGATGATCAGAATCTTGAAGCCAATAATTTTCTTGTATTTTATCAGTCACCTGTTTCCACCATTAGGAATCGAACCGGCTGCCTCTTGGTGAAACGCTAGAACATTACGGATCTTGAGTTTAGCAGCACGACTTTGTGACATCCAAATTTTCCTGTGCAATTATACATCCTTAAATACACGCAACTGGGTAGCACTACCGCACGTGCTCATAACCGCACTTATAGTACAATTTAACATTAGAAACTCCAAAACACTTGACGAAAGGGCGAAACAGGTGGCCACCACGAAGTCTAAGAACAACACGGCTGATTTACCAAGGACAGGTTTTGTAATGAGGTACTGCGAACAGTATAAGTCCTTGACTGAATTAACAGTTACCGGTCACTCTGCTCGTGTGCGTAATACTTGTAATTTTGGTCCTTGAGAAGCAGCGCCCCTTGTCGTTTCGCGTCGTGCGTGCTATTAGTAACTTCCTTCGCAAAGGAACACTTTCTAAGCGTTTCGGCCCCCTGTAATTTTCATCTGCCGTCAACTTCAGTATGAAATTGCAGTGCTGCGACAGGAACCGCAGATTAATAAAGTGTTATTCTCTGTATTATCACACGCTGGTGGCCAAGATATTTTCAACAGGTTACAGCGTGTAATGTTCGTAGTATTCGAAAGGCTTTGGTTGAAGTGGATAAGAAATACTAAGTCGCAATATGAAATTGGGCCGGAGCTATAAAACTAGAATTGAATAAAACTTGTTCAAATGTGTGTGAAATCTTATGGGACTTAACTGCTAAGGTCATCAGTTCCTGAGCTTACACCAGCCGGAGTGGCCGAGCGGTTCTAGGCACTACAGTCTGGAACCGCGCGACCGCTACGGCCGCAGGTTCGAATCCTGCCTCGCGCGTGGATGTGTGTGATGTCCTTAGGTTAGTTACGTTTAAGTAGTTCTAAGTTCTAGGGGACTGATGACCTCAGAAGTTAAGTCCCACAGTGCTCAGAGTTTAAGCTTACACACAAATTAACATAAATTATCCTAAGGACAAACACACACAACCATGCCTGAGGGAGGACTCGAACCTCCGCTGGGATCAGCCGCACAGTCCATGACTGCAGCGCCTTAGACCGCACGGCTAGAAAAAAAAAAAAAAAGTTCAAATGGCTCTGAGCACTATGCAACTTAACTTCTGAGGTCATCAGTCGCCTAGAACTACTTAAACCTAACTAACCTAAGGACATCACACACATCCATGCCCGAGGCAGGATTCGAACCTGCGACCGTAGCGGTCGCTCGGTTCCAGACTGTGCTCGGCTAATCCCGCGCGGCAGAAATGAAGAAGGTGAATGAAAGAATTAGATTTATTGTAAGGGTAATGGGAAGCAGTTATTAATCTGTGAGGGAAACCGCGGAAGAGACAATAGGGTGACCAGTTGTAAGCGTATTGCGCTGGCGTTTGGAGCCCTCACCAACCAGGTATCACAGCAGACACGGAAACAAGTCAGACTCGCTCCTAACAGAGTAAAAAGTCGATGTAGTCCACATGGCAGTGTAACAGAGAAGAAGAGACGAAGAGAGCGTAACAATCCTATTACCATATACACTGAAGACTCAAATGGCTCTGAGCACTATGGGACTTAACTTCTGAGTTCATCAGTCCCCTAGAACTTAGAACTACTTAAACGTAGCTATCCTAAGGACATCACACACATCCATGCCCGAGGCAGGATTCGAACCTGCGACCTTAGCGGTCGCACGGTTCCAGACTGTAGCGCCTAGAACCGCTCGGCCACTCCGGCCGCCGACACAGTATCTCAGAGGTACCGATGAAGTGGAATTTTCCCTTACGACCATTTCACGAGTATACCACGAATATCAGGAATCAGGTAAAATACCAAATCTACGACATCCCTGCGGCCGGAAAAAGAACCTGAACGGACGATGACTGAAGAGAATCGTTCAACGCGACAGAAGTGCAACCCTCCCGCAGATTGCTGCAGATTTCGATGCTGGGCCATCAACAAGTGTCAGCGTGTGAACCATTCAACGAAACATCATCGATAAGGTCTTTTGGAGTCGAAGGCCCACTCGTGTACCCTTGATGACTGTACGACACAAAGCCTTACGCCTTGCCCTGTCCTGTCAACACCGACATTGGACTGTTGATCACTGGAAACGTGTTGCGTGGTCGGACGAGTCTCGTTTCAAATTGTATCGAGCGGATGGACCTGTATGAGTATGGAGAGAACCTCAAGAAGCCATAGACCCTGCATGTGATCAGGGAACTGTTCAAGCCGGTGGAGGCTCTGTGATGGTGTAGGGCGTGTGCAGTTGGATTGATATGGGACCCCTAATACGTCTAGATACGACTCTGACACGATAAGCATCGTGTCTAATCACCTGCATCCATTCATATCCATTATGCATTCCGACGTGCTTGGCCAATTCCAGCAGGACAGTGCCACACCCCACAGGCCCAGACTGATATAAATGGATCCAGGAACACTCTTCTGAGTTTAAACGCTGGCCTCCAAACCCGCCAGACATGAAAATTATTGAGCATATCTAGGAATCCTTGCAACGTGCTGTTCAGAAGAGATCTCCACCGCCTCGTACTCTTACGATTTATGGACAGCCCTACAGGGTCCAAGCCACCTCGTGTTGCGGCACTTCTGCGAGCTCGCGTAGGTCCCACACGACATTAGGTAGGTGTAACAGCTTCTTTGGCTCTTGAATAAATTTCGCATCGGGATCATGAGGAGAAGATGCGGGAGATTACATAACTTACGTCTTTACAAAGACAGTCATTTTTCCATCTTGCAGTGCACTATTAGAACAGAACAGAAAATGGCGGGGAGTATTGTATTGTTAGAAGATAAGCAGTAACACCAGGGGAGATCAGTAAGTTCGAACGTGAACTGATCAGTGGCTTCATCCTACCTTTACACACTACTGTTCCAAGACATTCTTTGGCCACTTCTAGTACTGTGTCCCTGTACCTTGTCCATTCCATTTCCAATGACTGCAATTGACTACATTCAACTAACTGGTACCTTTCTGAGATCATTGTTATGTACTTGTGTCTGATTTCCTTATCCTGAGCCGGCCGCGGTGGTCTAGCGGTTCTAGGCGCGCAGTCCGGAACCGCGCGACTGCTACGGTCGCAGGTTCGAATCCTGCCTCGGGCATGGATGTGTGTGATGTCCTTAGGTTAGTTAGGTTTAAGTAGTTCTAAGTTCTAGGGGACTGATGACCACAGATGTTAAGTCCCATAGTGCTCAGAGCCATTTGAACCATTTGAACCATACATGGCTACACGCCATACAAATACTTTCAGAAACGACTTCCTCACACTTAAATCTATATCGACGTTAACAAATTTCTCTTCTTCAGAAACGCTTTCCTTGCCATTGCCAGTCTACATTTTATATCCTCTCTACTTCGACCATCATCAGTTATTTTGCTCCCCAAATAGCAAAACTCCTTTACTACTTTAAGTGTCTCATTTCCTAATCTAATTCCCTCAGTATCACCCGACTTAATTCGACTACATTCCATTATCCTTGTTTTGCTTTTGTTGATGTTCATCTTATATCCTCCTTTCAAGACACTGTTCATTCCGTTCAACAACTCTTCCAAGTCCTTTGCTGTCTCTGACAGAATTACAATGTCATCGGCGAACCTCAAAGTTTTTATTTCTTCTCCATGGACTTTAATACCTACTCCAAATTTCTCTGTTGTTTCCTTTACTTCTTGCTCAATATAAAGATTAAATAACATCTGGGACAGCCTACAACCCTGTCTCACTCCCTTCCCAACCGCTGCTTCCCTTTCATGCCCCTCAACTCTTATAACTGCCATTTGGTTTCTGTACAAATTGTAAATAGCTTCTCACTCCCTGTATTTGACCCCTGCCACTTTCAGAATTTGAAAGAGAGTATTCCAGTCAACATTGTCAAAAGCTTTCTCTAAGTCTACAAATGCCAGAAATGTAGGTTTGCCTTTCCTTAATCTAGCTTCTAAGATAAGTCGTAGGGTCAGTACTGCCTCACGTGTTCCAACATTTCTGCGGAATCCAAACTGATCTTCGCCGAGGTCGTCTTCTACCAGTTTTTCCATTCGTCTGTAAAGAATTCGCGTTAGCATTTTGCAACTGTGACTTATTAAACTGATAGTTCGATAATTTTCACATCTGTTAACACCTGCTTTCTTTGGGATTGGAATTATTATATTCTTCTTGAAGTCTGAGGGTATTTCGCCGGTCTCATACATCTTGCTCACCAGATGGTCTAGTTTTGTCAGGACTGGCTCTCCCAAGGCCGTCTGTAGTTCTAATGGAATGTTGTCTATTCCCGGGGCCTTGTTTCGACTCAGGTCTTTCAGTGCTCTGTCGAACTCTTCACGCAGTATCGTATCTCCTATTTCATCTTCATCTACATCCTCTTCCATTTCCATAATATTGTCCTCAAGTACATCGCCCTTGTATAGACCCTCTAATACTCCTTCCACCTTTCTGCTTTCCCTTCTTTGCTTAGAACTGGGTTTCCATCTGAGCTCTTGATATTCATACAAGTGGCTCTCTTTTCTCCAAAAGTCTCTTTAATTTTCCTGTAGGCAGTATCTATCTTACCCCTAGTGAGATAAGCCTCTACATCCTTACATTTGTCCTCTAGCCATCCCTGCTTATCCATTTTACACCTCCTGTCGATCTCATTTTTGAGACGTTTGTATTCCTTTTTGCCTGTTTCATTTACCGCATGTTTATATTTTCTCCTTCCATCAATTAAATTCAATATTTCTTCCGTTACCCAAGGATTTCTACTAGCCCTCGTCTTTTTACCTACTTGATCCTCCATTGCCTTCACTACTTCATCCCTCAGAGCTACCCATTCTTTTTCTACTGTATTTCTTTCCCCCATTCCTGTCAATTGTTCCCTTATGCTCTCCCTGAAACTCTGTACAACCTCTGGTTTAGTCAGTTTATCCAGGTCCCATCTCCTTAAATTCCGACCTTTTTGCAGTTTCTTCAGTTTTAATCTACAGTTCATAACCAATAGATTGTGGTCAGAGTCCACATCTGCCCCTGGAAATGTCCTACAATTTAAAACCTGGTTCCTAAATCTCTGTGTTACCATTATATAATCTTTCTGATACCTTCTAGTATCTCCAGGATTCTTCCATGTATACAACCTTCTTTTAAGGTTCTTGAACCAAGTGTTATCTATGATTAAGTTATGCTCTGTGCAAAATTCTACCAGGCGGCTTCCTCTTTCATTTCTCTCCCCCAATCCATATTCACCCACTATGTTTCCTTCTCTCCCTTTTCCTACTCTCGAATTCCAGTCACCCATGACTATTAAATTTTCATCTCCCTTCACTACCTGAATAATTTCTTTTATCTCATCGTACATTTCATCAATTTCTTCATCATCTGCAGAGCTAGTTGGCATATAAACTTGTACTCCTGTAGTGGGCATGGGCTTCGTGTCTATCTTGGCCACAATAATGCGTTCACTATGCTGTTGGTAGTAATTTACCCGCACTCCTATTTTTTTTATTAATTATTAAACCTTCTCCTGCATTACGCCTATTTGATTTTCTATTTATAACCCTGTATTCACCTGACCAAAAGTCTTGTTCCTCCTGTCACCGAACTTCACTAATTCCCACTATATCTAACTTCAACCTGTGCATTTCCCTTTTTAAATTTTCTAACCTACCTGCCCAATTAAGGGATCTGACGTTCCACGCTCCGATCCGTAGAATGCCAGTTTTCTTTCTCCTGATAACGACGTCCTTTTGAGTAGTCCCCGCCCGGAGATCCGAATGGGAGTCTATTTTACCTCCGGAATATTTTACCCAAGAGGACGCCATCATCATTTAACCATACAGTAGAGCTGCATGCCCTCGGGAAAAATTACTGCTGTAGTTTCCCCTTGCTTTCAGCCGTTCGCAGTACCAGCACAGTTGCAAGGCCAGATCAGTCAATCTTCCAGACTGTTGCCCTGCAGCTACTGAAAAGGCTGCTGCCCCTCTTCAGGAACCACACGTTTGTGTGGGCTCTCAACAGATAGCCCTCCCTTGTGGTTGCACCTACGGTACGGCCATCTGTATCGCTGAGGCACGCAAGCCTCCCCACCAACGGCCAGGTCCATGGTTCATGGGGGTAGCACTTTTTAGTGCTGGAAGAGATTACGTCACGAGAGAGCATCCACTGTAGAGGACAGATAACTGTGTCGTTCCTATGAACTGATCATGCCGTGGCTGACAGTCATTTCAGCACTCGGCACTGGTTTCTAGACATCCCGGCGAGAACGCTGCAAAACATGTTTTCGTCCATTTTCTTTGCATATCAGCAGGAATTCGAAGAGAAATGGCGTGATTTTGGTGCGATTACTGGCTCGCATTCGAAGCAAACTGGCGTAATTGTAGTGCGATATTTATAACGTACTGCAGCATATTAGCACATGCATGTTATAATGTGGTCTCCTTATTGCAAAAAATGGTTCAAATGACTCTGAGCACTATGGGACTCAACTGCTGAGGTCATGAGTCCCCTATAACTTAGAACTACTTAAACCTAACTAACCTAAGGACATCACACACCCTCATGCCCGAGGCAGAATTCGATCCTGCGACCGTAGCGATCGTGCGGTTCGAGACTGTAGCGCCTTGAACCGCTCGGCCACTCCGGCCGGCCCTGCTTATTGCACTGGAAACTTTAAATGCTGTAGGTTATGAATATATTTTGCAGAATTGTGTGCTGTGCAGTGAAGGAACATTTCGGAGATTATGAGTGCATCAGCATGACAATGTACCCTGCCATAGAGCGGCATTTGTGAGGTAATGGACAATAGCTGAGCCGTGGCGCCATTGAATTAGTAGACTGTTCTGTCTGGCGCTCAGGTGTAGTATCGACTATCCCTCTTGCGGGCCCACTGCCAATATCTATGAGAAAGAGTTGGTATCTGCGTGCTGTGTCATTAGAAGGTCTTTGCTTGCCGATATATATATGGGGTTCGCTGGCCCGAGAGGGAGGCACGAAGTCTGGGGATTGACGGTAGCGTCGCGACAAGAGGTAGTCACGAGGTACGAGCAGCCGAAGCCACGAGCTGCGTAAGGAGGGCCTGCGCGTAGCGAAGATACCGCAGTACTTCATCGGGGTCAGCGTCGACTACAAGCAGCAGGCCGACATCCCGTCGGTTGCTTGGCGACATTCGTGTTGGACGACCGCTCGTGGCCTGACTGCCCTCCTCTACCTGGCTTTTATCCGCACCAGTCAGGAACCGCTACGACGCACCGTGGATCCTTAGAACTGCTTGCTGATAAAGGAGAGTAACATTCTGTAATCCTCGTGGTCATTTGTGTCATTGTCTACCTGCCCTCCTAATTATTTTGGTTTTTTTTTACCAGGCCCTCAGAGTTTTTACTCGGTCGGTCTTTGATCGTAAATATAGGCCGTACTATTGTACGAAGACACTAGTTGTCGTTTGAAAATTTGTCCCGCTATTATATTGCCTTTTCTTTCTGGTTTGTATCCGACCATTAATATTCTAATAAATCAGCTCCTGGTCGTAAATACAACAGGAACCATTGTACTAAGGCACAGGTTGCTATTAAACAAAACAGGGCCTTTTGGTTGGATTTAGATGTTAACCGGTTCAATTCTTCGATTGTAATTAGTACATTTTTCAGTCATTAGTTATAATCTGAACAACCTGTTGTACCAATCTGTGCGTTGCTGTGTTTGAAATACCGGGTTATTATTGGTATATTTTAGCTGGATCTTGTGGTTCCACCGAGTGAATTCTCTTGTAGTACGTGTTCACAAGTAATGTTTTAAGACGTTTCTTCAAAGCTTTTTTAATAACTGACAATCAGTTTAACTTTGAAAATATTAACAGCCAACTGTCACCAGGGCTTCAGTCAAAATAAGATAGCGAAGACGGACGGGTTGGGATCCAGTCGCACCTTGGTTGTCGATTGAAATCAAGAAGTTGGTTTCTCTGAAGTAAGCCTTCTCATTGTCATATTGTTTCCTAAACTGTTTAATCTTTAAGCACAGGTCGACTACAAGCAGCAGGCCACATCCCGTCGGTTGCTTGGCGACATTCGTGTCGGACGACCGTTCGTGGCCTGACTGCCATCCTTTCGACATACAGCTTTCAAATTAAAAGTTGTGTCATCTGTTTTGAGTAACTGAATCACTCCTTTCATCAGAGGTGGTTATATCGTTTTCATGCATTTGCATAAGGGCGTTTAATAAGAGAGACTGTGTCCAGCGCGATAGTAAACACCGCTGTTAGACCCGAGCCAGCCGCTGTGGCCGAGCGGTTCTAGGCGCTTCAGTCCGAAAGCGCGCTGCTGCTACGGTCGCAGGTTCGAATCGAATCCTGCCTCGGGCATGGATGTGTGTGATATCCTTAGGTTAGTTAGGTTTAAGTAGTTCTAAGTCTAGGGGACTGATGACCTCAGATGTTAAAAAATGGTTCAAATGGCTCTGAGCACTATGGGACGTAACATCTGAGGTCATGAGTCCCCTAGAACTTAGAACTACTTAAACCTAACTAACCTAAGGACATCACACACATCCATGCCCGAGGCAGGATTCGAACCTACGACCGTAGCGGTAGCGCGGTTCCTGACTGAAGCGCCTAGAACCGCTCGGCCACACCGGTCGGCTCAGATGTTAAGTCCCACAGTGCTTGGAGCCATTTGTACCATTTGTTAGACCCGATGTCGGACAGGCTGCACGTCCGGCCGTCTCGTAAATTTTGCCAAGTTGTTCATTTTGTAAAAAAAAAGTTATGTTTGTATATTGTTAAATAAACAAGTTGTGTGAAAAGTAAGTTATATTGGTGAGTCCTCCCTTCCCCGTTTTACTTAATTCCAATAAGTACCTACCACGTCTGACTAGCATTCCTGAAGGGGGCTGGCTAACCTACCCAGTTTTGCCCTGCACCAATGGAACATCTTTATGATGATCAAAATATACACGGGTATGCTGCCTGTCTATAGTGTCCAACGGACACAATATTTCGGCGATCATACATGTCGCCATCATCAGGTGAACTGACGGACTGAGCTCCTGTGAACGTGCCGGCACGGAGATACGTACGCTATGGCTGCTCAGAGGGAACTGGGTTCGGTCGCGGCGGCGGCCGATAAGCTACCATTCTTCCACAGACATTCAGACACCTTGTGAAAAGTGTCTCCAGAAGTGTTCAAGCCGTCATGGAGACGAAGGGAGGATACATCCCTATTAACATCCACTAATAAGTATTCGGATACTTTTGATGAGATAGTAAATGTAGATGTAGAAGTAACGCCGACCACAACATAGGTTCAGCGGGCAATACGTTAGTCACTTCCTTAACAGAGCGCAATGCATGCTTTGGAGCGCCGTAGCTGTTGTAGGAGCAGGAGGTCATGTGCCTCACCACAGCTGACGGAAGTCATGGCCGCCGTCCGCATTCCGTGGCACGAAGTAATGGTGGGTGGTAATCGGCTGCTTAGAAGCAGCCCATTAACATGAGTCGACACGGAGGCGTGACGAAATTACAGAAAAGAGAATGGATGAAGTTGTCTCAGCTTAGACTGTCCAACGTATCTGAAAGCAATGGTGTACCATTCGCAACCATATAACCCGGCATAACAACAGTGCTCATACAAAGATCGTAACCGGCAGGCAATGGAGAACAGTGTCATCTCCTGTTGACAGCGATCTGTTTCAAATTCGACAGGAATTTTTGCTGTCAATGCTCGCAGGTTCTTCTCAACCAGTTTTCCAACGAATATTAGAAAGAGAAATGTAGTCGGGCATCTCGCAGGAGCCCAGTGTTCATAGAGGCAAATGAGGCCGAACGTCTTCTGCGGCCGAAACTACACTGAAACTGGGCAGTAGCTAACGTAGAGTCGTAGTGTGGTCCGCAAAGTCTCGATTTTGCCCCTTTTCACATTATGCAAGGTATTCTATGCAGGCAACCTAATGAAATATTGGGAATGCAGTGTGTGAACTGTATAGTTGCGACTGGAGGGGGTTCTGTGTTGCTTTGAGGGCTTTATTCGTACCGCGAATTTGGCCCAGCCACATTCTCAGTGATTAAGTCTTGTCTTTTCTTCAAAATCTTCTTCCTCATAATGTAAGTGCTGTGACCATTCCTGCCTTCGCAAATGACAACAGCCTTATTCACAACGCTACGTTTTGTAGACCCTCGTCGCCAGTTTTGTAAAGCCCTCGTCGCTACTGCTGTGGAGATCGCGTTGTCACTGTTGTTACGGTAGGCCGAGTTTATGAGTTCCTGAAACGGCTTCTGGTGCAGCACACCGCTAAGACAATTTCTTCCTGCCTCTATTACACAGCTATGCCCCTGGGTCAGGTAACGGGATCGGAGAATGAAGGTTCTAAAACCTTCCAATACGAGGTGCGTTCAAGTTCTAAGGCCTCCGATTTTTTTTCTCTGGACTGGAAAGAGATAGAAATATGCGCATTGTTTTAAAATGAGGCCGCGTTCATTGTCAATACGTCCCAGAGATGGCAGCACCATACGGCAGATGGAATTTTACCGCCAGCGGCGAGAATGAGAACTGTTTTAAATACTTAAAATGGCGACGTTTTCCTTACTTGAACAGCGTGCAATCATTCGTTTTCTGAATTTGCGTGGTGTGAAACCAATTGAAATTCATCGACAGTTGAATGAGACATGTGGTGATGGGGTTATGGATGTGTCGAAAGTGCGTTCGTGGGTGCGACAGTTTAATGAAGGCAGAATATCGTGTGACAACAAACCGAAACAACCTCGGGCTCGCACAAGCCGGTCTGACGACATGATCGAGAAAGTGGAGAGAATTGTTTTGGGGGATCGCCGAATGACTGTTGAACAGATCGCCTCCAGAGTTGGCATTTCTGTGGGTTCTGTGCACACAGTCCTGCATAACGACCTGAAAATGCGAAAAGTGTCATCCAGGTGGGTGCCACGAATGCTGACGCACGACCACATGGCTGCCCGTGTGGCATTTTGCGAAGCAATGTTGACGCACAATGACAGCATGAGTGGGACTTTCTTTTCGTCGGTTGTGACAATGGATGAGACGTGGATGCCATTTTTCAATCCAGAAACAAAGCGCCAGTCAGCTCAATGGAAGCGCACAGATTCACCGCCACCAAAAAAATTTCGGTAACCGGCAGTGCTGAAAAAATGATGGTGTCCATGTTCTGGGACAGCGATGGCGTAATCCTTACCCATTGCATTCCAAAGGGCACTACGGTAACAGGTGCATCCTACGAAAATGTTTTGAAGAACAAATTCCTTCCTGCACTGCAACAAAAACGTCCGGGAAGGGCTGCGCGTGTGCTGTTTCACCAAGACAACGCACCCACACATCGAGCCAACGTTACGCAACAGTTTTTTCGTGATAACAACTTTGAAGT
The DNA here is from genome assembly GCF_023864345.2 of Schistocerca serialis cubense. NCBI lineage: Eukaryota > Metazoa > Arthropoda > Insecta > Orthoptera > Acrididae > Schistocerca > Schistocerca serialis. The sequence goes on along the minus strand of NC_064643.1, from coordinate 371,552,753 downwards.
GCTTCCTCATGCTCCCTACTCACCTGACCTGGCTCCTTGTGACTTTTGGCTTTTTCCAACAATGAAAGACACTCTCCGTGGCCGCACATTCACCAGCCGTGCTGCTATTGCCTCAGCGATTTTCCAGTGGTCAAAAGAGACTCCTAAAGAAGCCTTCGCCGCTGCCATGGAATCATGGTGTCAGCGTTGTGAAAAATGTGTACGTCTGCAGGGCGATTACGTCGAAAAGTAATGCCAGTTTCATCGATTTCGGATGAGTAGTTAACTAGAAAAAAAATCGGAAGCCTTAGAACTTGAATGCACCTCGTAAATTAGTAACGAAGTTAAAATGGTTTATTTATCTTTGTGACTTATTGACTGATTAAGTCTGTAACACTTCTTGTAATATAACACAAGAAAGGCCCTCAATGGTTAAGTGCAAATAATCGTATGTGATCTTCACAGTACATAGTAAACGCAATTTACAACAACCGTATGTTCACTTCTAAGAGATCACTAAACGACGTTCCCTGTCTAAGGCTGCTCTGGACGATAATCTACAACCAAGTGGGCGAGAGCTGCTCTTCTGTCTTCCGAGTAGACTTCTGTCCGTTGTCATCCAGTCACTGGCGGATTGTACTCGACCGGCGATTGGCCGAGGCAAAGTAGTTATCTTCATCCTCAACGCCGCCCGTGGCGCTGGTGGAACTCGCGCAAGTGGCGCGTCTTTATGGCACTGGTACCATCTGACATCTTTGGTGTGTCTTGGTTGTGTCTTGTTCGGACTACACAGCACTACACACATGCGTTGTTACTTGTTTGATGAATACTGAGACCCTGTTTCACCTTGACTGGCATCCTGAGTCACCGGACCTTAACTCCAGACAAAATGTCTGGGACTGTCTAGAACAATGCGTGAAACGTAGCAGTCAACATTCCTGAAGTTTCCTAGGTCTACGAGTTATATTTATTAATAAGTGGTGTCAGCTGGAAAAAAGCTTGCGGACTCTCTTCCTCGCTGAATTAATCGATGCACGGTATTCGCGAGATGTCTACTGGCGGGTGAATAATTTTTGATCTGGTGTGGTTATATATAAATGAATTGACGAAGGAAACGGTTCAAATAAACTGTTTGAAGGATGCATTTGTAATGGGAGTAAAACGAAGTCTGAGAAACTGTACGAAGCCGACAGTTCTGCTTATTCAGAACGGCGAGGCAGGAACGGTCTTTCTGTTACATGAAACGTAAAATGAAGGTAGTATGCAGCACACGGTTGTAGCTCCATTGAATGACTAGAAAGTAGTAGGTATGCTGCTAGAATAAGAGCCTGGCACGACCTCTGCCGTAGGAAAGCCGGCAGTTCCTCCGGCGTGGTGGCCACGTGAGAAACACGCCGCCGTCCGCATTCCGTGTTAGACCGTAATCTGCAGGCCGGCTGGCCACAGCCTCTGTGGGTCAGCTCGGCTCGCGTGAAGCGTGTCATGACCCCGCAAGCACAGCAGAGTCCTTTCACCGTGCCAAATGCCACGAGATTACATAGAACTGGCGCAGGTGTATCAAAGGAATTTTGCATCACGAATACAGATACACTTACAATATCGACCACAGTAGGGGTGAAACGAACCGAGAATACGTCTGAAAGGCTATTCTGCGAGTAGCCATAAGGAACATGTCAAGTTATTAGTCCTGGGAAAATACAGAAATACAAACACTATCAGTCTAGTAAAGATAAGCTTCTAATATCGTTTGACAATACTCATACAACTACATCTACACTAAAGAACAGAAGAAACTAGTACACTTGCCTAATATCGAGTAGGGCCCCCGCGAGCAAGCAGAAGTGCCGCAACACGACGTGGCATGGACTGGACTAATGTCTGAAGTAGTGCTGGAGGGAACTGACATCATGAATCCTGCAGGGCTGTTCATAAAACCGTAAGAGTAACGAGGAAGTTCAGATGTCTTCTGAACAGCACGCTGAAAGGCATCCCATATATTCTCTATAACATTCATGTCTGGTGCGCTTGGTGGCCAGCAGAAGTGTTTAACTCAGAAGAGTGTTTCTGGCGTCACTCTGTAGCAATTCTGGACGTGTCGGGTGTCGCATTGTCCAAGTCCGTAGGAATGCACAATGGACATGAATGGATGCAAGTGATCAGACAGGATGCTTACGTACAGTGTGTAAACTTTTAGATGGCAGACCTCTCCCTAGTCCTCAATCGGTAGAAGTCGGTAAACGTCGGGAGGCTTCGGTAGGCACGCAGTTTCGACTGCTGCCAACATTACGTAGCTGACCGTGTTGTACATGGTAGCCATTTTCGTCTGCTTCGTTATTGTTTTGCGCTGTACTGTTCTGCGTGTTTTTATAGTGCAGTTGTTATAAACATTATCAAAATGAGTGAAGCGGCAGTTGCTTTTTTTAACACGTTTGCGAAACGTGTTGCGAATAGTGTTAGTAGTGAAGAAATAATAGAACAAAACGTCAAGCCTGACGCGGCAATTTTTCACGCATCTCGATGTTTACCACGTCATATCTCCTAAATTATATGTCGTAAAGAGACATAAATTTGCCGGCGCATTTACTGATATATGTGGATACTGTATGCAAGATATGTTGCGATTAGAGTTAATAGTAACGAAATAATACATTAAAACGTCATGCCTACTGCGGCAGATTTACGGTATGTACTGAGAAAATGTAGTACGCGACAACCTTTTTTCCTTTCATTATTTTGCGGGGGATGTCAGCGAGAAAAATTTTCGTAAAGGTTTGAAATTGTATGTGAAGTTCGTTGCTAGTCGCTAAGTGCTCTCATTCTCAAATAGTGGATGCATAAATCTGGGGTATTTTCCTGCGGTGGCATCTCATTGTTTATGACGTCATATCTCCTCAAGAATGTGTCTTATTTCTTTTTTTTTCGGCTAGGAACCTTCATGGGCGTACGGAGAACAAATCACCAATATTTCATCGCAATCGGATGAATGGTTTGGGAACGTACAGAGGGCAGACATACATACATTCATTTTTATGTATAGAGATTGACATTTACGTTATACTATATGACCTGTTTGAGTATATTTAAATTTTATAATTAATAGTTTAACATTGCGGGGAATGAAATAAAATGAAAAAAAATTGCGAGCAGTGGGAATCAAATCCGGGGCCCCTGCATGACAAGCCTTTACCTAATGAATTGCGCTACGGATGCTACAGTAACCTAACCGTTGAAACATTGTCCATTACTCTTTTCGGGCGTTCGGAGAACAACTCACCAAAGTTTCATTGCAATCGGATGAATGATTTGTGAGCGCATAGTAGACAAACACATATACATTAATTTTTATATATATAGATTTTAATGTACATGGCGATTTCAGTTTCGTTTACGAATAACATTTAAAGCGAGTTTTACTTCCAAGCCTTTCGTCAGCTTTCGTGTAAGCATGACGCGCAATTTGTAGTGCCAGCACTGCAACTGGTAGGCGTGCCTTGCCTCCCCCCCCCCCCCCCAAACGGCTCCACCCCCCTCGCCAGCCAATGCTTCCTTCCTCCTCTCCCCGCATTCCCCTCACAACTGCCGTCTTACAGTTAACACTAACACACTGTATGTATCACCTGTCAGAATTGCATCTAGACGTATCAGGGGTCTCATATCACTCCAACTGCACACGCCCCACGCCATTACAGAGCCTCCACCAGCTTGAACAGTCCCCTGCTGACGTGCAGGGTTCATGGATTCATGAGGTCGTCTCCATACCTGTACACGTCCATTGGCTCGATACAATTTGAAGCGATACTCGACCGGCCAGGCAACATGTTTACAGGCATCATCAGTCCAATGTCGGTGTTGATGGGCCCAGGCGCGGCGTAAAGCTTTGGACCGTGCAGTCTTCAAGGGTACATGAGTAAGCCTTCGGCTCTGAAAGCCTATATCAATGATGTTTCGTTCGATGGTTCGCACGCTGACACTTGTTCATAGCCCAGCACTGAAAGCTGCAGCAATTTGCGCAAGAGTTGCGTTTCTGTCACGTTGACCAATTCTCTTCAGTCGTCGTTGATCCCGCTATTGCAGGATATTTTTCCGGCCACAGCGATGTCGGACATTTAATGTTTTACCGGATTCCTCATATTCATGGTACACTCGTAAAATGGTCGTTCGGGAAAATCCCTAGTTCGTCGCTATCTCGGAGATGCTGCGTCCCATCGCTCTGCGCCGACTTTAAGACGACGTTCAAACTCACTTAAATCTTGATGACCTGCCATTGTGGCAACAGTAACTGATGTAACAGCTGCGCCAGGCATTTGTTGTCTTATATAGGCGTTGCCGACCGCACGCCGTATTCTGTCTGTTTACGTATCTCTGTACTCGAATACGCACGCCTATACCAGTATCTATGGCGGTTCAGTGTAAGTAGGGTGAAGAAAAATAAAGCACTCAGACTCCGTAGCGCGATTCCTCACATACTAGCAATACAAAACTGTCGCTCACAAAATTTCGTCCTGGGTATATTTCATGCAGTAAATGGACGTTAAAAATTTTCAATGTGGCAACACTGTAATCACCTGCACCGTAACTACCTCTGTTTGGATATAACAGTAGTGCTGTGCGATTAGTGCAATGGTTACCGTTTTTTGGGTAAGTGCGCAGGAAGTCGAGGATTCGATTCTGGATCGAGGTTTATTTGTTTTTATTTGCTAAAAATAGTCTGCGTAATACGTTATTTGTCATCTTAGTCGTCATACAGCGATTTCAATGGGTGTTCTGCAAAAGATATGCAGTTACGTACTACGAACACAGAAATAGAAAAACAAACGTTCTCATTGGTCAGCTTTTACAGAAACCTTTTGCATCTTGTGGAAGCGATTTGTTTCGCACGACTGCATCTACTAGATTCCAAACTCGTTTTGTGTGCACCCTCCCCCAGTGGTCCCATGGATTAATACCAACTATTGTTCTTACCGCGTTTAGGCCCATTACAATTCGTTGCGACCTTACGCCACCAGTAAGTCCAGCAACGTACTTTGTAAATAATATTGGGGGAGGGTACACACAGATCTAGTAAGTGCAATGGCGCGAAACAATTCGCGTCCACGAAGTGCAAAAGGCTTCTTTAAAAGCTGAGGAATGAAAACGATTGTTCTTCTAGTTCTATGTTAGTAGTACGTAACTGGAAATGCTTTGCAGAAGACCCACTGTAATGACTGTATGACGATTAAGAAGCCAGATACCGTATCACACAGACCACTTTTAGCAAACAAAAACAAACAACCCTCGCCCTCCTGCATGCTAACCTAAACGCTATCTGCCGCACCAACTGCACACCGCTGCTACTATCTGCAGACAGAGGTAGTTACCGTACGTGTGATTACAGTGTTGCCAGATTGCCAATCTTTAACGTCCATTTATTGTCAGAAATATGCACAGGACGAAATTTTGTGAGAGATATTTTTGTATTGCCACTATGTGAGGAACCGTGCTGCGAAATCCGAGTGTGTGAATTTTTCTTCGCCCTGTATATATTGAAAACTTAATAATAAACGTTGTATTATCTATTCGACAGCGTTTTTACCATGCCACCGTAAATCTCAACGCCAAGGCTTCGTCATTATCTAGACGGCAGTCGCACTCTCTAATTTGAGTCCAGTGCCTTTAACCCCCGTATTACACTTCCTACATCAGATGGCTCTGAGCACTATGGGACTCAACTGCTGAGGTCATTAGTACCCTAGAACTTAGAACTAGTTAAACCTAACTAACCTAAGGACACCACAAACATCCATGCCCGAGGCAGTATTCGAACCTGCGACCGTAGCGCTCTTGCGGTTCCAGACTGCAGCGCCTTTAACCGCACGGCCACTTCGGCCGGCTCCTACATCAGAATCACACTATCTACGTCCCAGTTCGTACACTGCTTACCGTTAACACTGCAGCACGATGAAGACGGCAATGGAACAAACGTCAGTCACTGCAGTTTTCCGCGTGACTGGATATGCAAATGATCAGCATTTCAGCGCACCGCTGAGAATGTGTAGAAATACCTCCCGCCCGAGGTTCGATTCCTCCCTCGGCCATGGGTGTGAGTGTGTTGTGCTTAAGATACGTTACGCTAAGTTAGTTTAAGTAATGTGTAAGTGTAAGGACCGATGACCTCAGCAGTTTGGTCTCTTAAGAACTCACACACATTTGAACATTTTGAGTAAGAGTAACGTCATCTGTGGTCTGAGTATAAGGGAAGATGACGCTAAGGTCTCCCATCCAGAAATCGCATTTGATTGATGGTTGTTCGTGAGGAAATCGTGTTATGCCTGGTGAAGAAGGAGAAACATCTACCAGCACGTGTTATAATTTGACAGCGATAGGATCGTGGTTTATCGAGACTGCCGCGATATTGCTGCTAGCGTTGGTCAGGATCTCACGACTGACGTGCAAATGTGGAATCAGTGAGTTCAAAAGGGCCAAACTCAACACCATGCAAGAGGTTAGTGGCCCCTGTACTAGCGCACGAGAGAACACACATATTATTCATACCGCCACGTCAAATGTCAAGGCAGACATTGGACTTAACTGCATACAAGACAAGTAGTGTTGTGGCGTCTGGAACAACACGCACTGCCGGAACGGTGACCATTGTTGCGGCTTCCTTTGACGCTGCAGCTGGGCGAAGTGTCCCAACGGTGGCACGCCCAGCGACAACTCTGGACACGGGAGTCACACTATGTCTTCTTTTCAAGTGATCCCGGTTCTGCACGTAGCATCATTATGGACTAATACATGTGTGGAGAGTGCGATGAGCGCGGGCGTTGCCATTTTCCATTCGTGCTGGCATCTGGTGTGATGGTATTGGGTGCCACTGACTACGCTATAATATCACCTCTGGTTTGCATAGACACAATTCAAACAAAAGGCGTTACATTTCTGATATTTTAAAGCTGGTGCCTGTGCGCTATCTCTGAGGTCACCACAGTTTTATTTTTCAGCAAGATAACGCAAGATCCCCTCCTGACGAGTCATACACCTTGACGAGGTGTAGCCGCTTGCGTTCCTCTATGATAAAGTTACCTTACCATAGATAGAACAACATCGGATGGGTAGGCGAGACAAACATATGCATCCTGAAGACAGGTAGCAGCCTTTTCAGTAGTTACAGTTGACTGATGGTTCAAATGGCTCTATACACTATGGGACTTAACTTCTGAGGTCATCAGTCCCCTAGAACTTAGAACTACTTAAACCTAACTAACCTAAGGACATCACACGCATCCATGCCCGAGGCAGGATTCGAACCTGGGACCGTAGCGGTCGCGCGGTTCCAGACTGTATCGCCTAGAACCGCTCGGTCACTCCGGCCGGCACAGTTGACTGATCTGGCCTTGTTTATTAGCTCTACCATATGGCTTAATGACGATGGTATCCTCGGGTAAAATATTCTGGAAGTGAGATAGTCTCCCTTTCGGGTCTCTGGGCGGGGACTGCTCAGCTAGAGGGTGCGGAACAACAGCGCCATGGCAAGAAACAAAACTACCGTTTTACAGATCGGAACGTGGGATACTGGATCTGCTAATCCACTAGGTACGTTACCGAATATAAAAAGGGAGATGAATAGGTTGAAGTTCGATACAGAGGGAAATAGTGAAGGGAACTGGCAAGATGAATAGGACTTTCGTTGAATGAGTGCTGGGTTATTAACACAAAGTTAAATAAAGGTAATGCTGGTGTAGGTCTAATAATGAATATCAAAACAAGAATTTGTGTTATCTGCTATTAACAGCAATAAGAATGTACACTCCTGGAAATGGAAAAAAGAACACATTGACACCGGTGTGTCAGACCCACCATACTTGCTCCGGACACTGCGAGAGGGCTGTACAAGCAATGATCACACGCACGGCACAGCGGACACACCAGGAACCGCGGTGTTGGCCGTCGAATGGCGCTAGCTGCGCAGCATTTGTGCACCGCCGCCGTCAGTGTCAGCCAGTTTGCCGTGGCATACGGAGCTCCATCGCAGTCTTTAACACTGGTAGCATGCCGCGACAGCGTGGACGTGAACCGTATGTGCAGTTGACGGACTTTGAGTGAGGGCGTATAGTGGGCATGCGGGAGGCCGGGTGGACGTACCGCCGAATTGCTCAACACGTGGGGCGTGAGGTCTCCACAGTACATCGATGTTGTCGCCAGTGGTCGGCGGAAGGTGCGCGTGCCCGTCGACCTGGGACCGGACCGCAGCGACGCACGGATGCACGCCAAGACCGTAGGATACTACGCAGTGCCGTAGGGGACCGCACCGCCACTTCCCAGCAAATTAGGGACACTGTTGCTCCTGGGGTATCGGCGAGGACCATTCGCAACCGTCTCCATGAAGCTGGGCTACGGTCCCGCACACCGTTAGGCCGTCTTCCGCTCACGCCCCAACATCGTGCAGCCCGCCTCCAGTGGTGTCGCGACAGGCGTGAATGGAGGGACGAATGGAGACGTGTCGTCTTCAGCGATGAGAGTCGCTTCTGCCTTGGTGCCAATGATGGTCGTATGCGTGTTTGGCGCCGTGCAGGTGAGCGCCACAATCAGGACTGCATACGACCGAGGCACACAGGGCCAACACCCGGCATCATGGTGTGGGGAGCGATCTCCTACACTGGCCGTACACCACTGGTGATAGTCGAGGGGACACTGAATAGTGCACGGTACATCCAAACCGTCATCGAACCCATCGTTCTACCATTCCTAGACCGGCAAGGGAACTTGCTGTTCCAACAGGACAATGCACGTCCGCATGTATCCCGTGCCACCCAACGTGCTCTAGAAGGTGTAAGTCAACTACCCTGGCCAGCAAGATCTCCGGATCTGTCCCCCATTGATCATGTTTGGGACTGGATGAAGCGTCGTCTCACGCGGTCTGCACGTCCAGCACGAACGCTGGTCCAACTGAGGCGCCAGGTGGAAATGGCATGGCAAGCCGTTCCACAGGACTACATCCAGCATCTCTACGATCGTCTCCATGGGAGAATAGCAGCCTGCATTGCTTCTAAAGGTGGATATACACTGTACTAGTGCCGACATTGTGCATGCTCTGTTGCCTGTGTCTATGTGCCTGTGGTTCTGTCAGTGTGATCATGTGATGTATCTGACTCCAGGAATGTGTCAATAAAGTTTCCCCTTCCTGGGACAATGAATTCACGGTGTTCTTATTTCAATTTCCAGGAGTGTATTATCACAACCAGTATACTGTAGATACAAAAGGTTCTCAGGTTTCTAGCCGCATCAAGTGATTAATATTACATGGGCTTTCAGGCAAGCACTCCTTGGCCATTGTCAAGTGATATGACTGCCAGTGGGCTGCTGCGACGCCCTTACATGTAACTACCGGCTTGGGGGTCACTGGTGCTCGCACATCGCCATATATGAGCATACCTTGACTCGGCACTCGATGTACTCGTTTCAATTGCGTTATCGCTGGATCCCACACTGTGCTGAGCTGCAGGCCAACGTCTGTATTTAGGGTGTTATCGGTGAATCGGACACATCAAAGGCCGAGTCAACGTATGGCCATATTTGGCGATGCCGCGAGCATCAGTGACGTCACAGCGGGCGACTAGTGTATATAGAGGTTGTACCAGTAGCCCACTGGCAGTCATACCACTTGACAATGGCCACAGAGTGCTTGACCAACAGCTCGTGTAATTTTAATCACTTGACGCGGGTGCAAAACAGAGAACGTTTTATTCAGTGTTACCTCTGCAAGACTCTGCGTTCTTATACACTGCGTTCTTATACACTAACGCATGTTTATATTCCGATTAGCTCTGCAGATGATCGAGAGATTGAAAAAACGTATGATGAGATAAAAGAAACTGTTCGGATAATTTAGGGAGACCAAAATTTAATTTTGCTGGGGAACTCCGGTTCGATATTAGGAAAAGGAAGGCAAGCAAAAGTAATTGGAGAAGACAGACTGTAGGGAGGGGGGAGCGGGGACGGGTCAGTGGCAAATGAATGGAACGGGAAGCCACGCGATAGAACTTTGTACAGAGTATAATTTTATAATCTATAGTATATTCTGTCGGTAATTTGAGGAACATAGACTTATCAAAACTGAAACACACATCACTGATGTTCCACAACAATAATTAATTTATTCTTCGTTGTGAACCGGCTTTCGGTCTTTAAAGCCATCCCCCAAACAACTTAATTAAACAGATAGTCCATACGACTTTAGCAACAGTTCGTAGTTGTACAAAGATTGTTTTTACGGAGATATGTGTCCTATCACGACGATATATCTACACGAAAAACACAAGCACAATGAAATACATAAAGAAGCTATAAGTAAATAAACCTTGTAATACGTTACACTCAGAAGTGTGAGAATGTACAGGCCAAAACAGTGCAAAAGTGAGTACTGGCACGGACCGTGTCAGTACTCACTCCCAACACCAAATCGCGAGTCGTCACAGAATAAAACGCAGATTTATTGGATGTTCTAGCTTTAATAATATTCCTGTGCTCAATATCTCCACACATTTACGGTGCCAAGTTGTTAAAAGAGCACATATTCCGACGAACAGATCAATAGCAAATACCAAAGCAGTTAGTTTAGAGCAGTCCTCTGCGAGTTTTTTATTTTATTTTATTTTTTTGACATTTCAGGCAAGATTGGTAACATTTTTTCTGTTTTCCGTAGGATTTCTAAGTAGAAGGCAATGATTATGTTTCCTTCAAGCTAATCGTGGACTACTTTATCTTGAACGAATTCTTCTGTTTGTAACTCACTTGTCAGGCCACAGTCGGAAAATTACATTTTGGGTACTCAGCTAGGTATTTGGCATTGTGATTAGCTAGTTTTGTTCTGAGAGAGGCTCTCTATGCCTCAGAACTCGAAAGTCACTCTACATTGTCTGTGACTGTAATAGCTTGAAAGTTATAACATCTGCATCCATACTCCGCAAACCTGTGTGAAGGTCGCAGCAGGGGGTGCTCCGTTGTATCACATTTTAAGGTTTCTCTCTGTTTTACCTGCGCGTGGTGGGCGGAAAAATGGCTATTTAAATGCCTCTGGGGTCCTGTAATTAGTGTAATCTTGTCTTCACAGTCCGTACGGGGGTACTACCTAGGGGGTTATAGTGTATATCTGTATCCTTCACTTAATACGGGTTTGCGTAACTTCGTAAACACACAACGCAAGATAGCTGATGTCTTTTCTTCAAGCGTCTGCCAGTTACCAGACGATGACCGAGATACCTCCAAGAGAACAGCGAAGTTCCACTAACGTCACATGTGTACTTGGCGTGGTGAAGTGAGTGGAATCGCCACTTTTGTTCCGTAACAATACAGATGTTATATAGGCATTGCTTCCAGGTGCCATGGAAACACTAGTGGATGTCGCCACAATCCTGAATCCACGACTCTCTCCATGTTTACAGCAACCTTTCGCCAGACGGGGTATTCTGACAGGGCCATCGACCTGGTGTAACAAGAAACATGTTTCATCTAACCACGCGAGATGTTCCCACTGACGCACAGCCATATTTCGATGACCCCGTGCCCGCTGTGATTGTAACTGACGATATCGTTGGGTCAACGTGAGAATTTGTATGGGTCGTCTGTTGCGATGCTCAGTAAAGTGCGCTGAACGATGTCTTCCGAAACACTAGTGTCTGCACCAGCGTTTTACTGTCATCTGATCTGCCACAGATTGCCGATCACCTTGTTGTAGAGTGCGGGCTAGCTGACTTCCACTTCTGTGTCGATGCGTGGAGGTCCAACAGCGTGTCGCCTCATAGTGGTTTCACCGACCTTAACCACTTCCCATACATGCTCACTACAGCAGCTCGCCAACAGTGGATCAGCTCTACCGTTTCCGAGACGCTCATTTCCACGCGCCGTGCTAGAAAGTCTGCTCTTTGTCAGAGTGTCTTATGTCGGTGGATTTCCCCATTTGCAGCCCATATCATTAATAGACTGAATCTCGATTCGTCTTTGCTCCACTTATATACTGTCCTTGCCAAATTAAGAGCCAGCAAAGCCATCACGTAGAATTCAGTCTTGCTGTGGGTAATGGTTTTTTCGCTAAATAGTGTAAGTGTCTGTTGTTTTACATCAGAACCAACTTTCATTGCGTGTAAATTTACGCTATGATAAACTAAGAACGTTTTGTGTGGAGCAGTCGATTAGAAGTACAGGGTGGGTACAATAAAACTGGTCTGGGAGATATTTGTAAGACTGTCGTGGAACTGATATTTCTCAATGAAAAGGAGAACTGTTCATCACAGAAAATGCTGGAATATGTGTGTTTGATGCACCAATCGGTTGCTGTCAAATGTGTGCGCTTGTTATGTCCCGAAAAACTTACTTCGCAGTGTCACTGTTTCTGAATGACTGAGAGGAGCAGACAAGAGGAGCAGAAACATTCGGTGACCAGTTGAATGTACAAAAATTGTGGTCACGATAAAACAGGGCTTGTTTATTGGCGAGTGTTATGCGAAGCACAGTTCATGGAAATCTAATCGTAACTGTTTAAGAATGGATGTGTCTTGGCAAAAACGCCAGCAAAGTCTGCAATGCGAAACTTAGTGACAAACTTGCACGAGACGGGTTTAAATTATGTGCCCCTTTCGAAGTCAGATCTGGAAGCTGGAGAGACATGGACAGATTGAAGAAGGGTCTCTGACCGTTCTTTTCACCAACCTGTCGTCTTCTGAAGTTGTGTCCCCAGCGCAGAAGACAGCTCGTCAGTAGTGGGATCTTCTTCGACGGAGGCTACTACGCCGTCAATGTGCTTTTTGCGGGATGCCACTTGCCCAGGTTAGTCTCTGTATCTACAGAAGGTAAGATCTGTAGTACTGACAATGATGGTAGGCGACATTTATCATTAATGTATGCTGTTTGGTTACTATGCAAATACTGACACATTTACACTGTCTTTTACAACACTCGACATAGCTTTCTTAATTGTGTGGTAACTTTTGCATCCAACTTCCGAAATATGATACACATGTGCGGCTACCCGGTATGCACTACACAGAGTATTACATATTCACAACCGCCGGCCGGAGTGGCCGAGCGGTTCTACGCGCTGCAGTCTGGAACCGCGCGACCGCTACGGTAGCAGGTTCGAATCCTGCCTCGGACATGGATGTGTGTGATGTCCTTAGGTTAGTTAGGTTTAACTAGTTCTAAGTTCTAGGGGACTGATGACCTCAGAAGTTAGGTCCCATAGTGCTCAGAGCCATTTGAACCATTTGAACCATATTCACAAGTAAGTTACGCACGATATAAAGTACAACATGTCCGGTTCTGAAGAACACCCGAAACAGAGTGACTATCACATATTCGGATCTAAATAACGAACGATACTAATGTGAGATACGTGACCGACGCCCCAGAACGCCCAAAATAGAGATACGTGTCTGGCTCCCCAGAACGCACTAAACTGGGTGACTAGCTCAGCCGAAGTACTTCATCTCCCAGGCGCGCCAAGCCAACGCGAAGGTGTCCGAAGCACTTCGGTTGCAATATTGTTACTCTTATGTTTCTCAAAACTAGTGAAATTTAATAAACAAAAACGATAGACTCGCAGGGTAACCATGAGAGATAGTCATATTAACAACTGGTTTAAATACAGTGAAACGTATATAAATAATTAATAAGAGAAGTTAGGCGTTTTGGCTCCTAGCACCCAAACATGTCGATCAATCAGAAGCAAGTTCAGCACAATTGACAGACTCTCCCACGAGATTAGTACAAACTGTACCATCTGTCCCTTGTACCTCACTTCGCTTTTGTACCATACGTTACTTCACGTGTATCAAGCTGCATCAAAGCAGGCTTCTAGCAAAATAAAATACTGGCCACAGTCAGGAATATCACATGGACTCTGTTCCGAATGAAATCTGTAATACCCGAAAAGAGCTTTAACGCCAGAAAATATTGCTGGAGTCTTATTTTAGATATTTTATTGAAACCGATCTTAGATAAGCAAAAGGAGCGGAAAGTACAACAGAATTTCTTCGCACACATGATCGCAACTCTTTTCACTTATTCGGCCATATCTGTTTATTAAAAACATTCCTGTTATTCTTCAGGCTTTCCCGGCGATCTAATGACATTTTGGGTTGTCGGGTATTCTGCCGAATATCAGCGTCGTACTTGCACGATATTTCGGTAGCGTAACCCGTTACCCTCATCAGGTGCGATCTGAGACTCTTAGGTCGCACCTGATGAAGGTAACGAGTTACGCTACCGAAATATCGTGCAAGTACGACGCTGATACCCGGCAGAGCACCCGACAACCCAAGATGTCAGAAACATTCCTCTTTCAGGACACACCTAGAGTTTCTGAATGTTTTGTAGGAGTTTTGAAAGACTGAGGCGAATTCGTCAGTTGTTCTGCGACGCGGGCTGCAGTCCTTTCGATCGGCCGGTGTGATTGTTTGCAGCGGCCATTATACCGCAATGGGCTCGAACGACGTGAGTGAGAGTTCCCGGTACGGGAAGTGCCGCGTTACGCTGCAGCGGGCAGTTTAGGCCCGCGGTTCCGCCTCCTTTGGCGCAGCTCGGCGGCACTTGCTACTCGTTTTTGCCGGCCGCAGCTCGCAATTAGCGGCGCTGCCGTCGCGGCGCGGCCTGACGAATCGCGCGTAATGAGCCGCCAGCGGCAGCAGCAGCAGCACAGGCGGGGTTAGCAGCACAGCCAGCTAGTGTGGTGTTGCTGCAGGCGAGCGCTCGGTGCTGATAATGGCCGCTCTGTTTGGGAAGCCGGCCGGTCTGCTGCTATCGCTTCGCGCCCATCACAAACATCCCTGAGGTCGAGTAAACCTAACCCGGCGGAGGTTGTCGCACCACAGCAGCTAATGTTCAATTACTGGGGCGGAGCATTGATTTGGAACTGAACTAATTTCCTCTGAAATCTACATCTTTATCTGTACTCTGTGAAATATAGTGAAATGCATGGCAAATGGTACTTCCCATGGCAATACGAGGGGCGTTCAACAAATAAAGCAATATATTTGTTCTGGGCCACTTCCGGCTGGAAAAATGCGGAATTTGTTGTAGTGTAATATCTCTTTGTATTCTACTAATTATCCCTGACAGTTCTATGAGTGAATTACGTTTCCTACTGACCATCTATATACTCGCAGAATCGATGCGCAACGTAGTACAGTACTATTACTATTCCATGAGCGCATAATTACTCTTTGTAATTTTTCTAAGGGAACGTTTCACATTGTGACGGCCATCTGCATCCACGACAGCCTGGAACCGCATTAGAGATACCATTTCGCGACTGTTCGCGGCATTTTTTGGACAGTGGACCGTGGAATGTTCAGCTGTCGTCACACAGCTCGTGTGCTACTTGAAGATCGCATATAGCGTCCCGCGTTCTCAGCCATGGCAACAATAACTTCTTCAACAATTTGTGGCCGTCGGCCTCTCTTTGGAGCAATCCGCAAATCACCAATTTATTCGAACTTCTGAATGTGTTGAAGGGACTTCTAGGATCTTCTCCGTGCCGAATAGCAACATTGAATAATTGTAATTTTGCTATCGATTTTACTGGAAGAAAGAGATTGAAAATATATTGTATGCTACTCAAGAAAATATATACTGAGAATTTACATCGAAGGTGTGTAAGGAATTTCATTATATACGTATTCACCAATTGGAAATTTGCAAGGAGGTGTCGTTTTGTTGTTAATCAGAAGGGAACTTCCGATGAATTGAAAACGAACCTGCAATTATTAGATCCAAGAGCTCCATTATTTCATCGGTCAATTAAACTCTATCAAAGCTAACTTGGCGCTTGGTCTGAGGTTTCCCGACTGACCACGCAACGCAAGAAAACCAAGACATTTTATTCACACAGGATTGCAGATCGCTTCGAATCATCGAGACTGCGGACAAGGAGAGTCATCGTCCGATTCTGATTAAACAAGTAAAGCTTAATTATAACTTTCTTGAGCGACTGTGATGACTGTGATATGGCTGCTTATGAATGAAATCATTAATAAAATACTAATAACTAACTTTACTCCTCACCATCAACCAGTATAAACACAATATTAATTAAAATTATAGTGGGACATCGTGAAATATTCCAGCTCCAGCGCCTATAGTTTCATGGCGTTGCAATAGGTGGCGGAGCTATATGTAGCCTTCAAAATGGGGTCGATAAGAGAGGTGTGTTCCAAGCAGAGGGCTGTCGCTGAGTTTCTTTTCGCGGAAGACCGGAGTATCACAGATATTCGTAGGCGCTTACAGAATGTCTATGAAGATCAGGCAGTGAACAAAAGGAGTCGTTGGGGCAGGCATGATCACAACAAAGATGCGCAGATCTCGCCGATCTGTGTGCTACCAGCAACGTTGGAACGTACGGACACTCTCATTCGAGGTGATGGACGGATCACAGTCAAACACCTCGCTGCACAACTGGACATCTGTGTTGATAGTGCTGACACGCTAGTGCGCCAGTTGGGGTACCCAAAGGTGTGTATCCGCCGTGTTCCTCGCCGCCTAACAGAAGCCCATAAAAAGCAACGAAGGACCGTCTGTCCCAAATTGCTTTGTGTTGCGAGGCTAATCGTGAGAATTTTTTTGTCCAACATCGTCACAGGCAATGAAACATGGGTTCATCTCTTCGAATCCCAAACAAAACCGCAGTCCATGGAGTGGCGCCACACCACATCTCCTCCGAAGAAAAAGTTCAAAGTTGCTCTCTCACCCAGTAAAGGCATGACGACGGTCTTCTGGGACTTTGAAGGGGTTATTCTGTTTGATCTCTTAATTTATGGTGCAACGATCGACTCTGAACTCTATTGTAGTACCCTCAGGAAATTGAAGGAACACCTTCAGCGTGTCTGTCGTCACAAAAATGCAAACGAACGTCTCTTTCTGTTCGACAGCGTAATTCTTTGCACATGTCTGCGCGACGAAGAGGAGCTCACAAGACTTCACTGGACTGTCCTTTCTCACCCATCCTACAGCCCGTATCTCGCACCTTCCGACTTCCAATTGTTGCCGGCCACTGTGGCCGAGCAGTTCTACGCGCTTCAGCGTGGAACCGCGCTGCTGCTGCGGTCGCAGGTTCGAATTCTGCCTCGGGCATGGAGGTCAGTTAAGTTGAGGTAGTTCTAAGTTCTAGGGGACTGATGACCTCAGATATTAAGTCCCACAGCGCTCAGAGCCATTTCAACCATTTTCCAACTGTACGGTCCAATAAAGCACGCACTCCACAGGGAGCAGTATGTGGATGATGCGGAAGTTACTGATACAGCAAGACGTTGGCTCGAACGCCGACCAGCAGACTGGTACCACGCGGGCATACTGGCCCTCCAAGTGAGGTGACCTAAGGAGTCGCATTGAATGGAGATCGTGACGAAAAATAGGGATTTGTACCCAAAAGAGTGGGGAATAATATGGTGTTTTGGAATCCTGACTAAAACCAAACTTCTTTCAGAAAAAAAAAGAGTTGCATCGCTTACTGAGCGCCCTTTGTACCAATAGTTATTAGAACTTCTTCCAGGTCAAGTATATACGTGGGAAGAATGGTTACTTGAGCACCTCAGCGCCCGCTGCAGTTTGTCTTATATTAATTTTATGCGGTTTAAGGATATGAGGTGCTTGCTGATATATAGGGCGCTTATAATTAAACTTTCGCTACTTGAGAGAGCCTCCTTGAAAATCGAGTAATCGTAAGAAAATCTAGCTTTGTGGAAACATTTGTAGGGACGTGCGGAAGAAAAATAATGAACAAACCACAGAAAGAAACACTTTTTATTTTCAACATCAGAGGGTAGCATTTGTTAAATGTGAACCATTTTTGCGTTCCAGGTTACAAACATTGGTCATTTGTAAGTAGGCTGTTTAGGTTTTTATATTGGTAACGCCACGTAGCGCTCTGTATGAAAATCACTGGCTGTGCTGTGTGCAGTCTGTGACTGGTTTGCATTGTTGTTGGCTATTGTAGTGTTGGGTAGTTGGCTGTTAACAGCACGTAGCGTTGCGCAGTTGGAGGTGAGCCGCCAGCAGTGGTGGATGTGGGGAGTGAGATGGCGGAGTTTTGAGAGCGGATGATATGGACAGAGACACTAAATTTGTAAGACTGGATATCATGAACTGATATATATATATATATATATATATATATATGAACACTATATATATATATATATATATATGAACACTATTAAGGTAAATACATTGTTTGTTCTCTATCAAAATCTTTCATTTGATAACTATGCCTATCAGTAGTTTGAATCTTTTATTTAGCTGGCAGTAGTGGCGCTCGCTGTATTGCAGTAACGAAGATTTTTGTGAGGTAAGTGATTTGTGAAAGGTATATGTTAATGTTAGTCAGGGCCATTCTTTTGTAGGGATTATTGAAAGTCAGATTTCGTTGCGCTAAAAATATTGTGTGTCAGTTTAGTGTTGATCAGAATAGGTAAAGAGCGAAATGTCTGAGTGCGTTCAGTTCTGCTCAGCTGTTTGAAAATCAAATAATGCAAGAGGTTTATCAGCACAGTAATTCAATAATTTTTCTAAGGGGACGTTTCACATTGTGACGGCCATCTGCATCCACGACAGCCTGGAACCGCATTAGAGATACCATTTCGCGACTGTTCGCGGCATTTTTTGGACAGTGGACCGTGGAATGTTCAGCTGTCGTCACACAGCTCGTGTGCTACTTGAAGATCGCATATAGCGTCCCGCGTTCTCAGCCATGGCAACAATAACTTCTTCAACAATTTGTGGCCGTCGGCCTCTCTTTGGAGCAATCCGCAAATCACCAATTTATTCGAACTTCTGAATCATGTTCTTCAACCCCCGTGCGGAACAGGATCTCTCCGTATTCCTTTAACGTATCGATACTCGCGAAGAGCAACAGCATTACTGCAAATGTTTCACGAGTGATGCCTTGCCCACGTTGCCCAGACCCACGTTGACTGTCTGCAAATGTAGTGCACTGTAATGCAAATGTTTCAGCCATCCGTCGCCGTACCACTACCGGAAAGTCACGACACTAACACTACTAACAACTGAAATCCTGCAGCGCACACTCAGAAAACATCATTTCTACAAAGTTGGGTCCCCTTGCGGTAAATAGTCTTCCCTGTACACTGACTCAAGTAGCGAAAGTTTAATTACAACGACCTGTTTTAACAGTAATAACTAGTAGTGAAGAGTTTGACAGAGTACTGAAAGACCCAAGTCGAAACAAGGCCCCGGGAGTAGACAACATTCCATTAGAACTACTGAGAGCCTTGGGAGAGCCAGTCCTGACAAAACTCTACCATCTGGTGAGCAAAATGTATGAGACAGGTGAAACATCCTCAGATTTCAAGACGAATATAATAATTTCAATCCCGAAGAAAGCAGATGGTAGGTGTGAAAATTAGCGAACTGTCAATTTAATATGTCACGGCTGCAAAATACTAACGCGAATTCTTTACAGACGAATGGAAAAACTGGTAGAAGCCGACCTCGGGGAAGATCAGGTTGGATTCCGTAGAAATGTTGGAACACGTTATGCAATACTGAACCTCCGACTTATCTTAGAAAATAGATTAAGGAAAGGCAAACCTACGTTTCTAGCATTTGTAGACTTAGAGAAAGCTTTTGACAATGTTGACTGGAATACTCTCTTTCAAATTCTGAAGGTGGCAGGGGTAAAATACAGGGAGCGAAAGGCTATTTAGAATTTGTACAGAAACCAGATGGCAGTTATAAGAGTCGAGGGGCATGAAAGAGAAGCAGTGGTTGGGAAGGGAGTGAGACAGGGTTGTAGCCTATCCCCGATGTTATTCAATCTGTATATTGAGCAAGCAGTAAAGGAAACAAAAGAAACATTCGGAGTAGGTATTAAAGTCCATGGAGAAGAAGTAAAAACTTTAAGGTTCGCCGATGACATTGTAATTCTGTCAGAGACAGCAAAGGACTTGGAAGAGCAGTTGAACGGAATGGACAGTGTCTTGAAAGGAGGATATAAGATGAACATCAACAACAGCAAAACGAGGATAAGCGAATGTAGTTGAGTTAACTCGGGTGATACTGAAGGAATTACATTAGGAAATGAGACATTTAAAGTAGTAAAGGAGTTTTGCTATTTGGGGAGCAAAATAACTGATGATGGTCGAAGTAGAGAGGATATAAAATGTAGGCTGGCAATGGCAAGGAAAGCCTTTCTGAAGAAGAGAAATTTGTTAACATCGAATATAGATTTAAGTGTCAGGAAGTAGTTTCTGAAAGTATTTGTATGGAGTGTAGCCATGTATGGAAGTGAAACATTGACGATAAATAGTTCGGACAAGAAGAGGTTAGAAGCTTTCGAAATGTGGTACTACAGAAGAACACTGAAGATTAGATGGGTAGATCACAGAACTAATGAGGAGGTACTGAATAGAATAGGGGAGAAGAGGAGTTTGTGGCAAAACTTAACTAGAGGAAGGGATCGGTTGGTAGGACATATTCTGAGGCATCAAGGGATCACCAATTCAGTATTGGAGGGCAGTGCGGAGGGTAAAAATCGTAGAGGGAGACCAAGAGATGAATACACTAAGCAGATTCAGAAGGATGTAGGCTGAAGTAGGTACTGGGAGATGAAGCAGCTTGCACAGGATAGAGTAGCATGGAGGGCTGCATCAAACCAGTCTCAGGACTGAAGACCACAACAACAACAACAACAACAACTAGTAGCATCCGTCCGTTTAATGTCCTTCACACAACCCAACAACTATGTCGCAGAGAGAATGCTCTCATCATTAGTTTTTCAAACTCAGCTCACGAGATGAAAACACTAAAAAGTCTACCAAAAAATTTGCGGCGTTCATAATGGAATACAATAATGAATGCGTTGCACTGCGTGTCTTCGTCTTACATTAAAATCACCGACTTCAGTTGTCAGTCGTCCCATCTCACACTGCATCACACACCTGGCCGCGTCCTCCTGTCCAGCTGTGAGCTCTCCGAGCGAGGTGGCGCAGTGGTCAGCACACTGGACTCGCATTCGGGAGGACGACGGTTCAATCCCGCGTCCGGCCATCCTGATTTAGGTTTTCCGTGATTTCCCTAAATCGCTCCAGGCAAATGCCGGGATGGTTCCTTTGAAAAGGCACGGCCGGTTTCCTTCTCTGCCCTTCCCTAATCCGATGAAACCGATGACCTCGCTGTTTGGTCTCCTCCCCCAAACAACTCAACTC
Organism: Schistocerca serialis cubense; assembly: GCF_023864345.2. Taxonomy (NCBI): domain Eukaryota; kingdom Metazoa; phylum Arthropoda; class Insecta; order Orthoptera; family Acrididae; genus Schistocerca; species Schistocerca serialis. The sequence goes on along the minus strand of NC_064643.1, from coordinate 371,531,583 downwards.
AACTCAACTCAGATGTGGGCTCCAGGAGCGTCAAGTTGACGCTTCTCCAAGTGTCCGTAGTTGTGAGCTGACGCGTCAGACGTATTACTGTGTAGAGGCAGCTGTTTGTTAGGCAATATTGCTCTATTGGTTACCCACTTTTCCTCAATTCACAGGTGCTACTTGCGTACTGTCGTCTACGATCGTCAGACTCTAGATATTTCGTCAAGGAATTAATGCACATGTGTAACTATGCATGTGCTTCAAAATACAGTAATTCTAAAAGGCCGTTACGAAATTTCTCTCCGGTGTCTTTCACTTTTGAGTTGAAAGCATTGTAATATTTCTCTTCATGAATATAAATATCCAGTTCTTACGCAAGTCGAGTTTTCGTCCCTTCTTTTATATGTGCAGAATTTCTAAGTTTTCTTCTATTTCATTAAGGGGATGACCTGTTTCACACACATGGTTCGCAACGGTTGAACTGTCGTAGTTACTTAATCCGAAAGCATCTTTCCTTTCCTTGTATCTGATCGAATGTTTCTTTCTGTCTCTCCAATTTATTTTGCACCACAAGACGAGCATTACGTTTTTTGAAGTCAGCGTGGAGACTGCCATGCAGAGGACCCGCGTTCGATTCCCGATATTTCCATGGATTTTTTTCTTGTTGAGAGGACCGGAACGGGATAAACTCACCCTCGTGATGTCAACTGAAGAGCTACTTGGCCTAGTAGCCGCTCAAGTCACGAAAACTGAAAACGATCGGCAGAGCGGTGCGATGATCTCCGCCTCTCCATACGGTATTGGCGGAGGATGACACGGCGGTCGATCGGCACCGTGTGCGTTTTTACATATCACTAGGTGTAAGAATGTTCGCCATCTTTCGCGAGCTTCTTCCATAACACGGTATAGAGACCATTTTCATTGAGTTCCTCCTTTCTGTTGTTCCTTACTTTTGTAAGGCAATTTATTAATCAGTCCTCACGTAAGTGATACACAGTTAGTTGTAGTCAACTGAAGTGCCAAAGAAACTGGTATAGGCATGCATATTCAAATACATAGATACCTAAACAGCCAGAATACAGCGTGCGGTCGGCGATGCCTATGTAACACAAGAAATGGCTGGCGCAGTTGTTAGATCGGTTACTGCTACTGCAATGGCAGTTTAACAAGATTTAAGTGAGTTTGAACGTGGTGTTATAGTCGGCGCACGAACGATGGGACACAGCATCTCTGAGGTAGCGATTAAGTGGGGATTTTCCCGTACAGCCATTTCACGAGTGTACCGTGAATATCAGGAACCCGGTAAAACATAAAATATACAACATCGCTGAGACCGGAAAAAGAACCTGCAGCAACGGGACCAACGACGACTGAAGACAATCATCAACGAGACAGAAGTGTAACACTTCCGCAAATTGCTGCAGATTTCAATGCTGGGCCATCAACAGGTGTCTGCGTGTGAACCATCCAACGAAATATCATCGATATGGGCTTTCGGAGCTGAAGGCCCGCTCGTGTACCTTTTATGACTGCACGGCACAAAGCTTTACGCCTCGCCTGGGCTCGTCAACACCGATTTTGGGCTGTTGATGACTGGAAACATGTTGCCTGGTCGGACAATTCTGTTTCAAATTGTATTGAGCGGATGGTCATGAACGAGTATGGAGACAACCTCATGTATCAAAGGACCTTGCATGTCAGCAGGACACTGTTCAGGCTAGTGGAGGCTCTGTCATGGTGTGGGGCGTGTGCAGTTGGAGTGATATGGGGCCCCTGATACGTCTAGATACGCCTATGACAGGTGACACGTACGTAGGCATCCTGTCTCACCACCTGCATCCATTCATGTTCATTGTGCATTCTGGCGGACTTGGGCAATTCCAGCTGGACACTGCGACACCCCACACGTCCAGAAGTGCTACACAGTGGCTTGAGGAACACTCTTCTGAGTTTAAACACTTCCCCAGACATGAAAATTGTTAAGCATATCTGCAGTGTGCTGTTCACATCTCCATTGCCCCCCCCCTCCCCCTCGTACTCTTACGGATTAATGGGCACTCCTGCGGGATTCATGATGTCAATTCAATTCCCTCCAGCCCTACTTCACTCATTAGTTAAGCCCATGCCATGTCGTGTTGCGGCACTTCTGCGTGTTTGCGGGTTTCTTTCGCTCTTCTGTGTACCTTCCACCACACGCTCTGTCTCTCCTAAGTATTCTCATCATGTATATTTGCATAATTTTGCATTATTCGATGTGTAACCCTCAGTTTTTGAAAGGATTCCGCATTAAGAGTTCATGTATCCGCACCGTAAGCGAAAACTGGAGGTACACACCAAATTTAAACTTGCAGTTTTACAATTTTTTATAATTTCATTTACTTATCAAAAGTGCTTCAGGCCAATTTTAGTCTTATGAGTTCCTCGTTTGTACTCCATGACGTCTTTGTAGTGTAAACTTGCTATCGTTGATAAATTTTATTAGTAACTATGATCGTAGTTTGGAAAATCGACAAGAAAATATCTTTTGGAAGGCCATTGTTGTAGACTACACGATGCAAACGCACTGAAAACAGATTTTCAGAAAAAAGATGTGGCAACATTTTGGTATGTATCTACTGTTATCGAAAACAGGTTTAAGAATACCAATACTATTCGAAGATGTAAAAGTAGATGTTGGACTGTGATAGCAAGAAATACAAGACTGTGATACCAAGAAATACAACGGCGAGGTACCGAATGAACTTTGAGCATCAGGTACGACGAGCATTGAATGACAACAAAACAAGCATATTTTTAAAAAAGGCTAGAAATAAGCATAAGGAAGTAGTTAATTGACTGATTATTTGGGGTTAAGTCAAAACTCATCAGAATCATATGAGTTACATTTGTTTCAAAAATATGTAAATGGTATTCGTACTGGACTCCGAAAGTTTACCAATCACCGTCCTACACGTTTCACCGCCTTCAGAGATAGTGCACTACATCATGGAGTCAGTGTATCATAGCTAATACAGGAGAGAAGCTCAAAACATTGTGCTTTTATGTCTAAGTGTTTGTATTACACTATATGGTCAAAAGTACCCGGACACCCACTACTGGACATTAAATAAGGTGTGTCCACCTTTCGCCTTTATGACACTTTCAATGATGTTTCTGAACGTCGGTGCCCATTCTTCCTCAAAAACAGAAACCAAAGAAGTGGTGTTGGACGCTGAGTTCTGAAACGAAGACGACGTTCTGTACCTATTTCATCCCAAAGGTGTTAGATTCGGTTCAGGTTGGAACACTGGGCGGGGAAGTCCATTTCAGTAATGTTATATCCACAGACCATTATCTCACAGATGTTGGTTTATGATACAGCGCATTGTTATGTTGAGACAATCATCGTCTACGATTTGTTCGTCTGTTATATAGGCCTACAGTACACGATATTGTAAAATGTGTTCATATCCGTCCGCATTTAGCGTTTTCTTGAGTGGAATAAGGGGACCACACCATAGCACGAGGAACAACCCCATAGCGTAATAGTACCTCCCATGCATTTCACTCTTGGCGCTACACATGATGGCCGGTGAAGTTCTTCAGACGACATTCCCCAAACCCAACCATTTCCACAGGCTTTAGAATGATCCATTGCTCCAGACCACTAGTTTCCAGTCATCCACTTGAAACGGTCCTCCTCGTCCGTCATCTCGGAGCTTCTGTAGCGTCTGGTTAAGTCCTGACGCGGCCTCAGCCAAAGTCAACGAACTCTTTAGCGTCGAACTTTGCGCAAGATAAGTCACGCGACGTATTGCTTCGCAGACTTCCTCCCGAACGTTTGTTGGCGGATTGCTTTGGAGCTGACCACTGGTTTCGTCTGCTGATGTCGCGATTTTTACAACCTCCTTTCGCAATGCTCGACAGTCTTTGTCCGTCAGTACATTTGGTCCGCCTGAATGTGGCTTAGCTTGAGCTGTCGGTAGACGACCGTGCATTCCAACGTTGAGAGTTTAGCGTGCCGAGTTTCTGAGGTCATAGCGTAGAATATCACGCTGGGGAGTCTTTCTAAACGTGCAAAGCAATATCTAGCATGTCACATATTCTGAACGAGCAATTAAGCGTTGACTAATGAGACGACAGAACGTCACCTACGTCACATGCACGCCATCTCTCTTCAGTATACAGTCGCGAGGCGCCATATTGGCTCTCACCTGAAACCCATATGTATACACGTCGTTTCTGAGCACCAGCAAACTGAGGATCTCTTGAACACCCGTCCTTAGTTCTACGATTCGTCGTCGTAAAATGATGAGAAACGTCATATTCATGGTTGATGAATGATTGTTCCTTGCGTATTATCAGAAAATGCTATTTGAAGGCAACGTGACATTGATTATCCAGAAAAAAGTATATTTCTTGGTATAATTTGTTTACATTTTAGTTAGGAACATAGCTGCGATAAAGCATTCAGGACGTGCAATATGCTAGGATAGTGAGAAACCACCTGTGGTCGGCGTTGCGCCGTGAGCAGCGTCGTAGGGGTGGTGGAGATAGTGTGATTTGTTGGTAGTTCGCGTCCCACTCCATGCAAACAATTTTTTTACTAACTATACTATAATATTCGATGTTATGTAAATATGAGTGCCCTTTTTTTTTGAGGAGTGAGTTCGTTCAGTTGGTTTAATCTACAGGACAACTTGCACTACTTGCAGTAAGATATTTTGCCATTTTTTTTCTTTTAAGTTTTGTATTTCATATGTTGTTAAGGCTCTACTACTGGATAGGAGCAATGGTCAACTAAGAATGGTCTTAGGGCTTTACTAAAAAGAGAGAATGATGAAGTAATTTTTACCTCATTGGAGAACTATTGTGAAGCTGCATCGCGTTGTTAGTAATGGAACTTTTATAATCCCACATCCTTAATGACTGGACATTGACTTATTATTTTCAAAACAGGAAAGTTTTCCTTATTTTGCCTGTCGCCCTTTAGCGGTAATTTAAAAATAAATTTTGATGAGAGGAAATTAACTGGAGTGGCTTTAATTAAAAGAAGTACCCAAGTAAAAAATGATAGGTTTAAATTATCACACGGCACAGATAAATTTACCACTAACAGTGGGAAAATTAATAATTCAACATTTTGTCCAACCTGCTCTGATACCGTGAAATGGACCGACCGCGCGCATCGTTTGTTGGTCGTATGTCGATCATTAATATTACGCGTTATGCACGGAAGTGCTGCCGAGAAACTGCGTTTACAGATCGGCGTAACAGATCTCAGGGACGCACCAGTAGCTGCTACAAATTCGAACATCAGTGATTTTCGACAACGGCCAGCAAACGATATGTCGGCAGACTTGCAGTTCTTCTAGCTGAAAGAGAAAAGGCAAGGTTAATGTTGTTGAAATGAAACATTGGTTAACAATAACATTCATATACTGACGATACTTTTACATACATAAATACTTTGCACACCTTGAAAATTTCTTTTAAGTACAACTCCCTGTTACAAAATCATTCGAGAGAGCGACTATTAAGAGAGAGAGGAGCCAGACGCCGCTCGTGTTTATATAACCTAGACAACTATAGGCAACTTTACTGTCATTTTTCCTCAGTCCATTCATGTTATGGAAGCCTCTTCAGTGGAAAAATGTTTGAGAGACTTCACTGCGTTCCTTTCCGGTGCGGATGATCGCATAAGTTTAACTGCTGACTCCGTTAGCGCTGCGTCTGGTGCATTAGCTGGTCGTTGTGGCCGAGCGGTTCTAGGCGCTTCAGTCCGAAACCACGCTACTGTTATAGTCGTAGGTTCAAATCCCGCCTGGGGCTTGGATGTGTGTGATGTCCTTAGGTTAGTTAGGTTTAAGTATCCTAAGTCTAGGGAACTGATGACTTCAGATGTTAAGTCCCGTAAGGCTTAGAGCCATTTGAACCATTTGATGCCAATAACATATACAATTACTCTCTCACATTTAAGAATTAATTACAGTTTTACATTTAAGACAATTTAAAGACATTTTTAGTATATCTATTGTGGATGACGAACTGCGACTGCGATTTAAATTGCCATTTTTCTGGTAATAAATATGCAACCAGTCGCGTTCTTACGATTTATTCAACCATAAACATGTTTTTGAGTCACTGTAGGCTCACCTTCAGATGGAGGTGTTACAGAAACATTATGTAGTGGTCCAAGTGTAGCTAGATGCAGTGCTGGTGCTGCCGGCGGAAATGACGGGAATTCAGTAATCGGTGACGAAACATTTATGAATACGAATGTATTTTTTTTATCTTTTAGGTACTTACAGTGCACTGCCTTGTGGTATTCATATGACTGCTTCTTATTACGGGCGTTATTAAGCTATGTACGCAAACACATTATGTAGCTACACTTGGTTTCACACTGGCTCACAGAATGTAAACATTCGGTGTTTTTACAAAGAATATGGATATGACAGATTATGCACTTTACTACGTAGCCGGACGTTGTGGCCGAGCGGTTCTAGGCTCTTCAGTCCGAAACCGCGCTGCTGCTATGGTCGCAGGTTCGAATCCTGCCTTGGGCATGAATGTCTGTGATGTCCTTAGGATAGTTAGGTTTAAGTAGTTCTAAGTCTAGGGGACTGATGACCTCAGATGTTAAGTCCCATAGTGCTCAGAGTCATTTGAAGCATTTTTTTACTACATAGTAGTCTTTGGCAAGAGATTCATTCTATTATGACACAAATATTACAAGAACAGATTTTACATTTCAGTAAATGTTGCTAGCTACATACAAAAGGTAAACAGCTAGAGGTGAATAAATCGTAAATAAGCGACTGGTTGTGTATTTATTAGCAGATAAACGCCAATTTAAAGACAATACATGGAATTAATACAAAAATACAGCGTTTCTTACGTAGGTTTACATAAATTATTTTAGTTTTGAGGTCTTTATTTATTTACACACGAAAAGAAACGTTCCAAAAAGTGAGGATGATGAAACAATTTTTACCTCGTAGGAGAACTATTGTGAAGCTGCATCGCACTATTAGTAATGGAACTTGTATAAGCAGATGTCCTTATTGGCTGGACATGGTACTTTCCTTTTTGTTTTACAACGTTTTCACGGGAATTGAAGTTTTCATATACGTGTACTATAGACAGAACAATTTATCTGGCATGTGGACAAGGGGGGAAATGCACGTTTTAATAGAGCTAATATGGGATTTTACGCCCGTCTCTTTTGTAAATAGTGTGATTTACGAACCAGATACACCCTGCAACTGCCGCTGGAGGGCGTTGCGATCGCTCGTACCACGTTGGGGCCCACGTATGTACGACTGAGCATTCAGCAGCAGGTTGAATTCGGCACGTTCAACGTCGACGTTAAAAAGCATGGCCCGTGTATGGACTGCTTTAGGTTGTTCATTTGCCTTTCCACTTCACAATCACATCACCAACAGTCTACTTGAAAAGCTTTACAAGGGCAGAAATGTTCCTGAGTGGTTTCTTTCTCAGGTGACATCCAATGATCAGCCCACTTTCGAAGTCGGTGAACTCTCATGATCGACCCATTCTGCTGTTCCTCCTTCTCCTACTGACTACACGGTACTCCCCGCCTCCTTCTGTTGTGCTAACGGGTCCGCCTCTCGCGATATTTAAGCGGTCAGTTCCGCATTACACAAGGGTGTCGGGTACCTTTGATGAGAGAGTGTATTTTGCGTTATCTCAGTACATATTATTCTGACTGTACGGTTTATTGCTATCAGGGATTGCAGGAAATAACAAGTGAGAACGCTTATATTCGATTCTAGAGACTGATTCGCTGTAAGGTCTGAGTGTTAAAACATTTCTCTGGAGCTGCTTGGAGCCTACAAAATAGAGCAGTCGGACAACGGTGTCCGTGTGTGTAGGAGGAAATTCGTGTGCGCTCTGCGTGAGAAATGGTGTTTTAAAGTCATGTTGCTGAACTCGGGGCTTAATGATAAAAAAAAAATGGTTCAAATGGCTCTGAGCACTACGCGACTTAACTTCTGAGGTCATCAGTCGCCTAGAACTTAGAGCTAATTAAACCTAACTAACCTAAGGACATCACACACATCCATGCCCGATGCAGGATTAGAACCTGCGACCGTAGCGGTCGCTCGGCTCCAGACTGCAGCGCCTAGAACCGCACGGCCACTCCGGCCGGCGCTTAATGATCCTTCGCCACCAAAGAAGTTACTTTTCCCACGGAAAGACTACCAAAAATTAGAAAGTGTGTTTCAGCACGCGGGCGCAGAATACTAATTAACTCTTTTCTAGGTATATAGGCGAGTTTCAGTAAAATACAGAGTGTTTCAAAATGAACATAGCGGTTTTAAGGCACTGTAGATTTATTACGTTCAGCTTACAATTGTAAATAATACACAAAATGAGGGATCAACTCAAACAGTTTTGTTTGTATACCTGTGCGCAACGGGAAGAGTATGGAATGACAAAGAGAGACTGAAAAACGTGTTGAACGAGTGCGCTTAGCCCCAATAAATTTTCCCGCGGAAAGTTTATCGGCCTTTCTTTTTCGATGAATCAACTGTAACTGATGTTTCTTATCTTGATGTGCCACAGCTATGGCCCGTGCGTCAATGGAAAGAAGCTGAACTACACATCTTTATTTGGGAGAAAGATGGTGCGCCGGCTCACTGGCATAACTCAACACGCGACTGGTTAAACGACGCTGCATCCGATCGGTGGAGTGGGCGCAAGGGACCGATTGACACAGCATTTTATGCATGTCCTCCACGCTCACACACGGTCTGACGCGATCATGATTATATGCCTCCGATACCAGCTGATATATCCGACTTTAGAAACAGTGTTATTGCAACAGTTACTTCTGACACATCGATCAATGTTTCGGAAGAACTCACCTATCGACTCGATGTGTGATCGGTGTTCACACTGAATAATTGTAAGAAAAACTGTTTGTGTTTCTCTTTCATTTGGTGTATTATTTATAACTGTAAGGTGAATGTAATATGTGCTACAAAGCCTTAAAACCCGCATATTCATTTTGAAAGACGCTTGTACCTAGTCTTGATTGCAAAAAAGATGTTTTATTTATGGTGAGTGGTTTCAGTTGTGAAAGTCCATCCTCAGAGCGTAGGAAATCACCATGGGTGACCTGCATAGAGCTGAGCGGAGCTGTAGTGTGCGCCGGAAGGCGAAGTCGTCAGCTGCTCCTGTGTCTCTTCGGGATCCACTACAGCTCCGCTCAGCGTCTACATGGGTCACCCATTGAGATTCACTGTTGTCTGGGGATGGTATTTGAAGACTGAAACTCGTTACCGTTTTTAGTGAAATTAGATTTAGATCGCTGTGTTTTCCAAAAATGTTACCAAAAATTAAATAGGCGGTGTTGCCGTTTATTGAAAGTATACGTACACACCAAAATGGGGCCTCATGCCAGAATGATTTTTCACAGTGCAAAGGACCGTGCACCGACTAGAAACTACCTGCAAGATTGAAACAGTGTGGTAGACTGGGACTCGAATTGGGACCTCCGCCTTTCCCTGTCCGGCACTCGTACAATGAACGCTTTCACGACCAGATGTCTTAACTCCTGGCGATTCTTACGAGTTGTATGACAACGGAATTTCTTTCTTGGATGTGATTTGTGTCATACACCGAACCGGTTGTAACAAATCTTGTTGCAACCGGTTGGCTGTGTAATGAAAACCATGTTCTCGTAACGGATGCTGTCCCACAGCCATGTTTAAAATTTTAAGCTTCTGGGAGGTTTTGGTTATAAGGCAGATAGGTGGAAGTTCGCAACAGAGTCTTGTAGAACAGTTATTTACATAACATTGTCATTAAAAGTGTTGTGGACAAAGTTAGTCCCTACAACGGGAGACATGGACGCTGAATTATAACATCTGAAGCAGGCTTTCGAGAAAAATGGCTATTCAGGAAACAAGTAAGTAGAGATTTACGACCAAATAATATTAGGCCGATTTTACAGAAATGTAACTCCAGACCAACGAAGAGAATACCTCAAAAACTCTAATCTGTAAAGAATAAACGCATTCCTCTGTCGGCATACAGATTGTATAAAAATCTGTGTATGTGTGGTAAGGTTTACACGGGAACTACCAAGAGAAGCGTGATTACACTGATAACCAGGGAAAATCCCTTCTGTTGGGAAATAATGAAGGGAAATTTTCTAAAACCAAAATTTTATCTTAAATGACGAACTATTATCGGCGGCTATACAGAGAAGCCACCGAAACAATAAACATTTTAACAGACAATTTTAACTTTAACAGACAAAGAAGTAGGTAAGAAATTTACGTTAGTGAAATATGGACAGTAGGTCTACAGAATCGACAAGATTTTATCTTTGACAGGTGACAATCAATACTTATCTCTGACAAGGATTACCTCTGACAATCATGTGTAAACTTTGACCACGCCAATTTCCACAGTATTTATGTAGCTGTCCGACGTCCTACGCATTAATCGTCGAAAGTCATGTGAACAAGAAGTACCTCTGACGACGTCCAGCGCATCTGTGGATGAAAAGTTTGCAATGAAAAAGTTTCATGGACCACTATCTTACAGCCTGGAATGTTCAACTAACTCTTAATCTGCAAGGAAGTCTCCCATCAGATCGCAGAGCCATTTGCTAACTAGAGGCTGTGTTTAATGAACGTAAGAGACTTAACAATGTCTAATTGAAGAAAACAAATTAAATCCACCTCCGTGGAAACTTGAAGCGTAATGCTTTTTAACGCTTTTTGGCGAAATGACTTTGAAATGTATTCCCTTTTCCTCTGCGTGGTATTATCGGAAGAAATTGGTAGGAGTCACCTGGATGTGGTGTGTGAACTGTTAGCGGTCAACGTTTTCCAGTACAGTGTTCCGATCTCGTCATCTTTCTGAATGCAGTTAATTAGCTACGGGCACTAACCACTTGCTTGCGAGCTGTAACGAGTTTAAACCACTCTCGCGTGCAAAGCAAAGCTGACCATCTTTATTCAGACAGGTTTCTGGGGAGTAATAGTGAAGCGGTACTGTGAATACGCTTCATGAATCGTGCCTCAGTTGAATAAATCCCAGTTGAGGGACATCATAAGTTGATCAGCTGATTGTAGCCTTAGCTTTTGGTCCTCATCTGTTAAGTCAGTAAGTGCTTTATTCAGATTACTTTTTCCAATGTGTCACACTTCCTCATCTTTTCTGTATCTTTCCAGTATGTATGTTGTACGAATGTGATGGGGCTAGGAAAGTGAAGAGCTGTTTAAAAAATTGTCAGTAGATGCAGTAGGCTTCTCAAAAGAGGAACTGGGAAAGCTAAACAAAAATGGTTCAAATGGCTCTGAGCACTATGGGACTCAACTGTTGAGGTCATTAGTCCCCTAGAACTTAGAACTAGTTAAACCTAACTAACCTAAGGACATCATAAACATCCACGCCCGAGGCAGGATTCGAACCTGCGATCGTAGCGGTCTTGCGGTTCCAGACTGCAGCGCCTTTAACCGCACGGCCACTTTTTTTTTTTTTTTTTTTTTTTATTATCTCTTCCACTTCAGGCGTTGGCCCCTATCACCCATACTACCCCCAAAAACCTATCTAGCCTAAAAACAAAAACAAAGCTAGTGCCACCGCCACTTTCATCCTGAAGCTAACTAGGACGGCCGTTCGCCGCCACTTCAGGTTCCGCCAACGAACAAAAATTAAATATGCCTCTGAACTTTGTATAAAAAAATAAAAAAAAAGAAGAAAGGAAAGGGTATAATACTTTATTAAATTTTATTTGTTGTTCAGTTTGTTCTTATTTTGTTCTTGTGTATTTATTTGGATTTGAAAGCAGGTCTCCTGCCCACGTTTTTTTTTTTTTTTTTTTTTTTTTTTTTTTTTTTTTTTTTTTTTTTTTCAATGTGCGAACAGTCACAGTTAACCAAGCCTGGAAAACTAAAACAGAATGAAGACGCCATCGAAGATATGAGACATAAATAGCATGAAAAGAAAGCTACCACGTCGTAGTGAGGCTTCCCAGCGACTGCGCCCACTGATAAGATTGTTCAATATATGGTCGTTTACAGTTCGTTCTGACCTCATCTGCCACTGCCTGGAACATTCCAGCTACACGGCGGGCTGTGAAAGGCACTCCATAGGTAGTTTGCGAAGCACTGTCGATATCTGGTATGCCCGGAAATAGCATGATGTCTTTCTTGCAAATAGAGCCAGAAGTCAAGGAAATCCTTGTGTCCGTCACTACAGAGGTAATGGACGGCATGTCCACGTATCCAGGTGACAGAGTTGGTTCGAGTCTTGGGGTAAAATGTCTCATCCGGAAACAATAACGTGCGTGCAGATATATGCTCCGGCCTAACTCGCAAGAGATAAGCCAGCATCTGCCGCACTAGGTGCCAAACCGGTTCCGCCTCTCCACAGCTGAGGCGGTGCTCGTCAGAATCTACTGTATTACAACCCACACAATTGGGAGATTCTGTCATGTGGATATTGTAGAGACGTTCTTGCGTCACGAGCTTCCCATTCACGACGACGTACCATTGAGAAACAACATCGGAATCAAGCATGGCATCGTGTACAGTCTTCCACACCACGCGCCACCGTACGTCAGGATATTTTAGTTCGACCACATTTAGGGGGCGGCGTTGCAGCATGTCATGATATAGGCGTCGAGTTGTGGCCATTTGTGGTGTCGTGAGCGCGACACTGCAATAACTCTGTTCTAAATAGAAACGTCCTATATAAAAAAGGGGCGCTGGGATGTCCTGTAGTGGCACCGGCGCTCTTAGTGAAGCAGGACGTAGCGCCGTCAGAAGCAGACTCGTGAGGCTCGTAGGACAACGGCGCAGCAGACTTAAATGTGAGCTAACATAGAGGGCAATGGCCCTATCATGGACGTTAACTAGGCCGAGACCACCTTTTTCCTTGGGGAGGGTAAGAGATACGTATCCGATCTTCAGTAACATACCAGTGGTGACGAAGTATCCCAGCGCTGCCATAATGCTACGAGCCAAGGGCTTCGGAATGGGTAGCGTTTGGGCGACATGCGGTATGCGGGACGCAAGGTATACATTGGCATAATACGCCCGCTGAACGATGTTGAGGGATCGCAAGCGCTGATTTGCAATTCCGGCCCTAATTTGGTTAAGAAGGCGTCGATAATTGAGCGTCGTCGCGCGTCGCATGTCGTTCATGAAATCTAAGCCCAAGCAGCGTACAGTATCACTGAAGCGTAAGGGGGCAATGTGTTCCTGCGGTAGTCCAATCCCGATGCTCAAGGCGACGGACTTGTCAACGTTGATTTGGCTACCAGAAGCTGTACCGTAGGTTGCAATCCAGCCCAAAGCCGCGGCCATATCGTCAGCTCCTCGTATGACGATCATCAAAGCATCCGCATATGCGGTGCAGCGATAGATGGAGCCGCCGAACTGTATCCCAGTGAGCCTGTCTCGGAGACCACACAACAAGGGTTCTAAGGCCAATGCAAATAACAATGTTGATAATGGACATCCCTGTCGTACTGATCGGCGGATCGGCATGGGTGCCGTCAGTCTTCCATTGACAAGAACTCGAGAAGTTGCACCATGTAGTAGGCGTGTCAACACTGTGATAAAGGGGTCGGGGTATTCCATGCGCCGTAGAACGGCCGTGAGGAAAGTGTGGCCCACACGGTCAAAAGCCTGGCTAAAGTCGATAGACGCGAGGGCTGCCGGCAAACGTCTCACCCGTGCAAGGGAGATGAGATCTCGGTAACGACATAACGCAGTTCTGATGTTGTTGGGTCCCCCCAAGGACGTCTGATCGCCGGACAAGACATGCAATAGTGTGCCGCGAATACGTTCTGATAGCAGCCTCGAAAAGATCTTGAAGTCGCTGTTCAATAACGTTAAGGGACGATAGTCGCGGACATGATTCCGTCCCTTCGGCTTATGGATGGGGACAATCAGACCTTCCAAGAATGGTGCAGGCAATGTTATATCCGGGGACATCAATTCCTGGCAAATTTCAATCAAACACGGTAGCAACAGTTGTGTAAAGGCTCGATAGAACTCTAATGGTAACCCATCGATTCCTGGTGATTTATGGGGAGCACCTTTACCAATGGCGTCGAGCACTTCCTCTTCTGTCACTTCTCCCAGTAAATTCGGTACCATGTCTGATGGAACTGTACCGTGGACATGTGCTGAAACGGTGTCTACCGTCGCCATATCAGGGAGCACTGCTGAATAAAGTTGAGCGTAATGCCCATAGAAGGCCTCTGCTATATCTGCTTGTTCTACCACATGTCGACCGTCGTCGGTTATCATGTCGGTTACCAGTGCCCTGCGGCGCCTCCTGCGTTCTATGAGCACGTGGTGATAGATGGCCTTTCTGATTGTATCATGTCTGGAGCACGCGACCGTATAACAGCGCCTTGTAAATGATGGCGTGCTAAGGAGACGAGCTGCGCTTTCGCGCGATTGACTGTGATCTGCCTGTCAGGTGAGGGCTCCATAGCAAGACATTCCCGTAGGACGGTGTAATAAAAGTTTTCCGTGCTCCTCCTCCATGCCGCTGCTTCCCGGCCGTAAGCCATGAAGGTGCGTCTAAGAGCAGGCTTCGCACATTCAATCCACCAACTAAGGGTCGATCGGTACCGACCACGACGCCGTAAGGACGCGGTCCACGACTCTTCGACAGCACCTTTACATGCCGGCTCGTCCAGATGGGCGACGTTCAGTTTCCAGGGGGGCCTACTGCGCCACACACGTGCAGGTTGGAGGGCAATGGTGCAAATATAGGCTGTGTGGTCGGTGAATGCAGTGGGCCAGAGCTCTGCTCCTCTCGTCGCCGTCGAAAGGGTGCTTGTGACGTAAATCCTGTCCAACCGACTTGATGAATGGCTTGTATAATGGGTGTAACCAGGAGCTGGGCCATGGATGTGGCGCCACGTGTCAATCAGGTGGAGGTCACGCACTAGCATTTCCAATTCCGCACACGGGACGTGATGTGGCTGCTGATCAGATGGAGATAATGTACAGTTAAAATCTCCTCCGATCACCATATCGTCTATGTGGCCCATAAATAGACGCGTAATATCTTCCGAAAAAAAGCGGGCCCGATCTCTCCGTCTCCCTGATCCTGAAGGGGCATATACATTGATGAGTCGTACACCGTTGACAGTTACTGCCATGGCTCTTGCACTCGGTAAGTACAGTACGTCCGTAGCCGCCAAACCGTCCCGTAACAGAACAGCCACACCACAATCGGTAGAAGAGGCGTGGGAGATGTGGGTGGTATATCCGTAGAAGTCAGGGAAACTAGCGACACATACTTCCTGTAAGAGGGCCACGTCGATGTCCGCCGCATCAAGCATGCGTTGTAGCATTGTCAGTTTGTGTGGTGCCCTTATCGCGTTGATATTGATTGTGGCAAGGCGAAAGGTGTGCCGCCTAGCCTCTTCACCTAGGGTAGACGCCATGGCAATAAAAGCTAACCGCAAGAGATGCCGGACCCACCAAACCCGTTACAAATTATGACTCGTTCACGCTAATAGTGGCATCCCCAATGCCGCCCCCTCCCCTGTCACCCGTGCCCTCTTCAGGAAGTTCCTCAACATCGTCCGACCACAGTGGGTGCAACACGATGCTGTGTGGCTGATCGGCACCTAAATCTCTCTCACGTACGTCGTCTTTGGTAGAGGTAGACGGATCGCCATCCATCGACGCGACCTGTCGCGTTTGTGATGCAAGAAGTAACTGGGCACTCGTAGTATGGGCAAGTGAACCGTCTACACCACTTAGATCCTCAGCAGGCGCAGCATCCATGCTGTCTGATGAGATGTCACCTTCTTGACCGGCCGTGTGTAGGAGGCAATCGTCAGAAGGGGTCCGCCGACGTCGCTTGCGTCGTCAGGGCGAACGTTGCTTTCGAACGTGGACATCCGTATCCGAATGCGGGAGGCAATCCAGCGTCGTATCACCTTCCGCTAGGAAAGCCGCGGTCGGGACAATGTTCGCGTCCACGTCCATCGCGTTCTGAATGTTATGTTGCGTCTGAAGTCCGTGGGACTGTTGCTGCTGTTGTTGCTGTGGAGGGGGCGACATATGGGTTGGCACCGAGGGTCCTTCCTCTTCCTCCCGTGGTACTTCTGGCGTCGATGGATGTGTCTGATCGCCCGTTTCGTTCTCAACTATGGGGCGCATCGTCGTCTGAGCGTACGTGAGGGGCAGGATTGTCGCCCCCGTCGGGGAAACGGAGTCTCCCACTGGTATCTGCGTAATTCTACGTTGTAAGCACCTTGATCGAACATGGCCTTCCTGCCCACATCCGGAACAGGTACGCGGTTGACCGTCGTACATGATGATTGCACGACAGCCACCGATGTTCAAATAGGACGGCACATGTTTCTTGAGCTCAAGTTTAATTTGGCGCACACCATTGTAGACCTTATACGTCGAGAAAGTTTGCCACTTTTCTGCAACGTGGCTGATAAAATTGCCATATGGTCGGAAGGCGTCCTTGACAACTTCCTCTGGGACCTCGAAGGGGAGCTCAAAAACTCTTACAGTCCTTAGGCCCATGCCAGCATGATCCACCGTCACTGCACCGATATGCCCGTCAGAATGTTTGAATCGGAGAGAGTTCGAGTATTTAGAAACCACTGTCGTGCAGACCTCTGCACTGGTCATTTTAACATAAACCACGCTCGCCGTTATAGAAAAATGTATTCCGACGACAGTCGCCGGATCTAAACGTAGATCGTCGCGTATGAACTGTTCTATTTCATAGGCTCGAGGACGCGCGTGATCTGGTTGGAAAGTAATTTTGATCGTATCGTGGCGCCATGTGTGTGCCATAATCGGACTGAACTTGGAACAAATACAACTCGCGCCGCGAGAAGGTAAACACAAGCAAGCGCTCACGGTCGCGCACGGCGAGGCGCAGCGGACGTCCTCGCCCCACCGCAGCCGAAAGCAGACTGCAAAGCTAAACAAAAATGGTTCAAATGGCTCTGAGCACTATGGGACTCAACTGTTGAGGTCATTAGTCCCCTAGAACTTAGAACTAGTTAAACCTAACTAACCTAAGGACATCATAAACATCCACGCCCGAGGCAGGATTCGAACCTGCGATCGTAGCGGTCTTGCGGTTCCAGACTGCAGCGCCTTTAATCGCACGGCCACTTCGGCCGGCGGGAAGCTAAACACAGGGATTGCTTAAGGGACTTCAGAAAGATCGATTCTGAGGAGTGTAAAGGGTGGAGGTTGGCCTTCAGCCAATAGGGATGTGGAAATTCGAACAACGGCCGGTGTGGCAGGTAGACGGTAGCCGGGACGTGCTGAGGAGAGGACGCAGCGCGGAGATACTTCGTCTGGCATGTGGTAAGATGTGGAATGCAGTGTGTCATTGTATATACTGTTCGCGAACCAACTTCCCCGCTTTGGCTCGTTTCACAAGCGCAGTTGAAAATTATTTGCTCAGGCATCTCTATGGGTGCTTTCCAGCTCTGTGCGATCGCGCTTTTGCATTAATTCATATAGTAGCGACATTTTGCGTAGTGGTTCGCGGTGTACTTCAGCGTGTTGACGCATGGAATGGTTTACCCTAGTGTGTTATAATGAATTCCCTTCAGCCTCACTCTCTCTTTCTCTCTCTCTATTCGTTTAGTCGGTTCCGACTCTTCGTGACCTCATGAACCAAATCACGCCACTTTTTCCTGTCTTGCACTTTCTCCCGTAGACCTTCCAGGTTGGAACACATTGCTTCTGTGATGCCATCGATCTATCTCATCCTCTGACGTCCTCTTCTTCTAGTTCCTTCAATCTTCCCCAGCATTAATGTTTTTTCCAGCGAGGCATGACTTCGCATTGTGTGTCCAAAGTAGGTCAGCTTTTGTTTTAAGATTAGACCTTCCAGGGAGAAATCTGGTTTAATTTGCTCCAATATTGATCTGTTGGTTCTCTTTGCAGTCCATGGAACTCTAAGGAGTTTCCTCCAACACCACAATTCGAAGGAGTCAATTCTTCTCCGTTCAGCCTTTCTAATGGTCCAGGTCTCACATCCATACATCACAACTGGAAAGACCATAGCCCTCACAATACGGATCTTTGTTGCTAGTGTTATATCTCTGGACCTTATAACCTTGTCAAGGTTTGATATCACCTGTCTACCGAGCAACAGGCGTCTCCGGATTTCATGGCTGCAGTCACCGTCAGCAGGGATCTGGGAACCGAGATAACTGAATGTGGTCACTACCTCCATGGTTTCTTCTGCTATATCCCACGAATTGGTAGGTGTAGTTGCCATAATTTTCGTTTTCTTCACATTCAGCATAAGACCAGCCTTTTCACTTTTGTCTTTCACCTTCAGTAAGAGTGTTCTCAATTCTTCTTCACTTTCTGCCAACAGGATCGTATCATCCGCGTACCTGAGGTTGTTTACAATTATTCCAGCTATTTTAATTCCTGTTTCTCCTTCATCTAGCCTCGCATTCCTCATGACATGTTCTGCATACAGGTTGAATAAGTACGGTGACAGTATGCAGCCTTGCCGGATCCCTTTCTGAATCTTTATCCATTTCGTTGCTCCATACATAGTTCTCACTGTGGCTTCTTGGTCAAGGTATAAACTCCGTATCAGATGAATGAGGTGATCTGGGACACCCATGTTTTTCAGTACGTTCCATAATTTGTTGTGATCGACACAGTCAAAGGCTTTGGCGTAGTCAATAAAGCAGAGGTACACATCTTTCTGGAATTCTCTCGCTTTTTCCATAATCCACCGAATGTTAGCAATTTGATCTCTAGTTCCTCTTCCTTTCCTAAATCCAGCTTGTTCTTCTGGCAGCTCTCGATCTAGATATTGGCGAAGTCTATTTTGTAAGATTTTCAACATAACTTTGCTAGCATGTGAAATAAGTGCGATTGTTCGGTAATCTGAGCATTCTTTAGAACTTTTCTTCTTTGGAATGGGGATGAATACTGATCTTTTCCAGTCTTCTGGCCACTGCTGCGTGATCCATATTTTTTGAGATATTGAGTGCAGCACTTTCACTGCATCCTTTCCAGTGACTTTAAACAATTCTGCTGGTATTTCATCATGTCCACTAGTTTTGTTATCAGCCTCACTGCAGTGTGACAATTATTAGGTTAACGGTACGAAACCAATTATATATTTCAGTACTTTCAGCATCGACAATAGTGTTGGCCAATGACTCCAGATTACGTTCAACTATGCCACCTTACTTTGGAATAAAATTTCAGTCACGTGAAATCAGTGTTGGAGTTTTCAGATAATGACTTCTCTATCCCAGTTGTTATTATCAAGCTCAAATTCACAATTATAAAAGAGTAAGAACCCTCTGATTACTTTGCTAAACAATGCCAAATCAGCAAGCCTTCCCCCCCTCTTGATAATCCAGTAGGAATATGGGCTTAGGCCTGAAAAAATGTTAGCGATTACCGCCCCCGTTACTGAGATCTTTGGTTTTGTGAACGTGTCACCTTATCCGTTGCGTGCACTAATGTTCTGTCAATAATTAAAAATCAGGGTCGTTGTTAGTAATCACACGACTAAATTTTCATGCACACTCAACCACAGCATCCAGTAGGGGAGAAATATAGGTAATAATACAGTGCCATACTAGTGAATGAGCACCAAACAAGCAAGCAGCACAGGTAAGTACGTACAAAAAGATGGTTACCGCGCAATAGTGCTGACAATAAATTTGGCGCCATCGATCCGCGGCTGCAAGTGAGTCTTCGCACAACGCTACGCCCTCTTCGTGTGAGAGACGAAAGGAACGTCCCAGTTTTAACTAAATAATTAAGACTCTCTTGCTATCACCGAACAAGAAGGTAATGTAGGCTGTGGGAACTTTTCACTTTCCTTCTCTCCAGCACCTCGTTGAGAAAGGCGGTCTCTTCTTATAATTGTATGCGTTAGGTACCGGTCTTTTTGTGTACATTACAGCGGCAAATTGTGTCATCAGAGCCGCTTTTAATGGGACCATTAGATGCCACCGGAGGTACCAAATTGCCTGAAGAGCCTTCTCCAGTACGTAACTCACATTTTATTATCCGAGGCACCGTATACGTCACAGGTTATATATAAATCACGAGGAACTGGTGGCAACGACGAGAAGCGATTAATCCCAGTTGTAGGTAATTAGCGACGTGGAATAATGGGAATGCTAATGCAGAACACTCGCCAGCGTGGTGATCGTGAAAGAGAGAGAGAACCTGCCCACTCAGAAACTATACGTACCCATTGGCTTCCTCTTAATGCTTGCTGCTCAACGTGAAAGCGTATGTTTTTACACCGATTAGTTTCATGGTGCGAACTATGAGGTTATTTATGACTCAATGATGTGATACCACTGCATTCCTCTAGCATAATACTCCCTAACAGCAAATGGACTAGCCTTTACGAGGGAGATAGTAACTTCGAGAGGATATAAAGTTGTGTAACGCTAATTTAGCTTATTTGCTGTTTCGCACGCTTAGTTAATGGTAATTTTTAGTGTTGTTTACGTTATAAGTAGGAGAAAGTGGGGTATAACGTAACAAAGAATGTTAATTTTGAAACTGCGATTACAATATTCGTAACCTAGCTACAGGGATAAAGAAGATATAAAAAGCTGAAACAACGAATACCTGTTAGTAATGATGAGCCAAAACATTATGGCCACTGCCCACTGCGAAATCCAGTGCCACCTGGTGTGACTGTAGGCACGTGGAGTTCTAAGGATTGTACGTAAATAGAGCAGAGATGAGTGAAGAATCACTCCATCGAAGATACGGGTCCGCAGATGGAGGAATCCACTGACATAAGGAACTTACGCAAAGGGCAGTCATGGCTCGGCGCCTCGGAGCGACTAGCTCGGAAACGGCAAAGCTGATCAGCTGTTTGCGTATTACTCTCGTGAGCATGTACTGAAGGTGGTTGAAGGACTGTGCAATCGCCAGTAGGCGATAAAGTGTTGAACGTTCACGTCTCGTCCCAGAACGTGGAGGTCAGTCGCACGGCTGCTCTGTAAAGCACTATAGACGGCGATCTGTGGTAGATCTGAAGACAGAGGAACGATGTTGGTGCAGGTAAAAGTGTTTCGGATCACTCTGTTCAGCGCTAATTGTTGAATATGGAGCTCAGAAGCAGACGTCTAGTACGCGTTCCAACGTAGATCCAAAGCTATCGTAAATTACGGTTGCAGTGGACATGTGATCATAGAGATTGCACCGTGGATCAAAGGAAACTTATAGCCTGTTCTGATGAATCACGTTCCTTGTTACACCAGGTCGCTGATCGCATCCGGATACCCCGTTATCAAGGCGAATAGCCGCTCAAAAAGTGCGACGCACAGTGGATACAGGCCAGTATATAATGCAGGGGACAATCACCTTGGCTTCCATAGGACACGTGGTAGTAACCGTAGGTGACATGACAGCTGTGGACATTATTACGGACCACTGGAATCCCTTCAATGCTCAGTGTCTCCCCCGGCGGCGATGCCATCTTCCAGCAGGGCGATACTGGTTTGAGGAGCATGATAGTGAATTCACGTTGATGCATTGACCATAAAATTCGTCAGATTTGAAGCTGATGGACGTTATCGTGTGCTAGCTCCGTGCTCGCAAAGGATCGGTTAGTAATTTACGGGGATTTCGTAACCTGCGCTTAGGCGTCTGGTGACACATATATCCAGGAATCTGTAAGGACTTGCCGTTTCCATGCCACGCACAACCACTGTAGTATTGCGTTCTAAAGATGGACCAACATACTATTAAGTATGTGGTTATACTGTAATGGTTCATCAGTGTATGGTTGACAGGTGGGATAATGAACTGTTACATTTTATACCGACAAGAGGAACACAAGGATACACTGCTAAAAGTGTTTGACACAATTGCCTTAGGGCAGAGTTACAAGCGCACAGCTTCTTTTTCTGTACTTATTGTAAACTGACCTGATCGTATAGCTTCATAAATATGGACATCACTCCCTTAGGGAAAGGCCACGTTAATGCTCGCTGTCGGCCTTAGAAGTGATAGAAAGATGTACAGTTAAAATACGGTAACACAATGCGCGAAGTGTACACGATTCACAGAGGAGTGACGCACATGACTTTCCCCCCTTCAATTAAAAGGCGTCAGCTGCGGGAAGGAGACCACTGGGTCACAGTGTTAAACACAAAATCCTAACAGACAAAGTGAACCACCGCTGCTTCTCAGAGTAACGCCACTGCCACTGCCGCTATCTTCCACGTCCGTATCGGAACGGCGAGAGCGCTCCAAGGGTAATGACCCCCGCCGTCGATGGCTCATAAAATTCTTAAAAAAAAAAGAAATAAATACAGATAATACTGTCGTGACGCTTGCACGAGTTGTGGCTTGCCCCACATATACGGAAGAAGTAGCATTAACACTGTCCCATCGCCACTGTTACACTTTCAGTTGCAACGTATCTAAGCTGAGCATAATTCCAAAAACATGTCTCACGTGCAGAAGTGAGATTATGGTTTAACGTTTCATTGACAGTGATGTCACTTGTCACTACAGGCGTAGATAATGCTTGGACTGAGGAAAGAATCAGCCGTGTTCCTTTCAAAGTTGTCATCCCCGGATTCACCGTAAGCGATCTAGGGAAATCACTGAAAGCCCGAATCTGGATGACCAGATGGAAGAACAGAGGCCGGGCCTCTCAGATGTAATGTTCGTTTTAGTGAACAACTATAGGCCGTTGGCCGAATTCCCGTAGTAAGAGGCAGCTGGAAAGAAATGGAAACGAATACACACCTGAGAATCAAGAAGTTTTACGAGACGACGTGAAGTGAGCTGTGTTGTTCTCTGATGTGGTGTTCAGATAATCATTGCCAGGTCTCGAGAACACTGAGAATACGTTGGAATTAAGAACCTCTCAGTTTTCTGATTGTCCAACACCATTTATTAGTAAGTTATTTGGTGTTGATGCTTCTGAGGCCAGAATGTACAGATTTAAATATTAAAAAAATGTTGATTAATCGAAACCCTTAGCTGCCAACAGGTGCTGTTGATATACCGCAATGCGGATAGCTGAAAATGTGTGCCCCGACCAGGACTCGACCCAGGATCTCCTGCTTACATCGCAGACGCTCTATCCATCTTTTTTTGTTATTTTTGATCTCATTTTGTTCTATATTGTTCGTTGAATTTGTTCGAGGCGGCGTCCAAAGACACTCATTTAGGTTTTTTTACCGTGCCGGCGTCCCATCTGAGCCACCGAGGGCACAGA
Organism: Schistocerca serialis cubense; assembly: GCF_023864345.2. NCBI lineage: Eukaryota > Metazoa > Arthropoda > Insecta > Orthoptera > Acrididae > Schistocerca > Schistocerca serialis. The sequence continues at coordinate 371,508,372 of NC_064643.1, read as the reverse complement.
GGATAGCGCGACTACCCGTGAGACCCACATTCTCAACTGTCCACAACCTACATGCGTAATGTTCGCGCTGTTCTCTGTGCCCTCGGTGGCTCAGGTGGATAGAGCGTCTGCCATGTAATCAGGGGATCCTGGTTTCGAGTCCCGGTCGGGGCACACTATTTCAGCTGTCCCCATTGAGCTATATCAACAACACCTGTTGGCAGCTGAAGGTTTCGATTAATTATCATTTCTTTCTAGAGAAGTTGCATAGTCATAATTGGTATCTGTTCTTTCGGAACCGTTACTTTCTTCATATAGTTAAATGCTACCCAGTCATTGACCTTCTTCTGTGCGAATGCGCACACTTTGCCCGAACTCTTACGAGAATCGTCACCTTAATAGGCGCGAGTAATGAGTGAAGGGAAAATATCCTTTAGGAACATCACGAATGTAGCTTGTGGACAGTTGGGAATATGAGTCTCACGGGAATAAATCCCTGCAGTCACGTTATTCATCTGTGCCCTCGGTGGCTCAGATGAAAAGAGCGTCTGCCATGTAATCAGAAGATCCTGGTTTCGAGTCCCGGGCGGGGCACACATTTTCAGCTGTCCCTATTGAGGTATATCAACAACACCTGTTGGCAGCTGAGGGTTTCGATTAATTATCATTTTTTTCTAAAGAAGCTGCATGGTCATCAATGGTGTCTGTTCTTTCGGAACAGTTACTATCTTCATATTAAAAAAAAAAAAAGGATTACTCATGCATAGGTAGAGGAACATACAACAACAAATTACAGGGGTACTGCAGTAAAACATGGAATGGGATGAAGTCTGTTTTGTTATTGTACAGAACTGTTTGTTTAAAGAGTCCAGTTTACGAGATTCCTATCGACACTGGGATAGAGTTAGTAGCTAGAGTTGTCTCGGATGTCGAGCTTTTACCCCAGCTTCCTGGAACTGTGAAACGTGTGCCACAGCCAGTAATGTATCGCAATACAGTCTTGCTATTATACATCGGACTTGTCCGAAAGAACGGACATCACAACAGTCACGATTCCGCCGCCATGCATGTACGTGATGAACGAGAAATGTTGACGGCAGGCGCATGAGGGCATTGAAAAAATTCAGTGGGCGCAAGTGAAAATTTATAACGGACGGGAACTCGAACTTGGATTTCCCGCTTTACGCGAGCGGTCGCCTTAACTTACGGCTATCCGAGCATACTTCGTGTCAAACTGAAATTCCCAACTCGTCGCACACTACTTGCGTAGCATCCCACTGTCCATTTTCCTCATTGCTTGCAGCGTCTCACATGATTGCCTCAAGAGATCGGACCATGCTGAAGATATCATGACATGCCATTAAGGCATAGATATTATTATTATATGCACGGCTCTGTTCTTTCAGACATTTGCGAATGAACAGCAGTTGAATGAGTTGTGGTGGTGTCCTAAGTTGACAAATACATGGGAAAACATAAATTTAGCATGTGTAACTACCTTTTCTGAAGCTTGTTGTTTCATCCCAGTTTATTCAGAGTTCTTATCAGATACGTGAGTCAGTTGACTGGTAACAGTTTTTTCATATAAGTTATGAACGTGTGAATCACTTGTAATATGACTAGAAATCCCAAATGATGTAATTGAGCATAATTCGTGACATAAATCATTTGCGTACGGTTTAATCGTTGTATTAATAAGGGTGTAGTTAGGAGGTTACATTTCCCTTGTGAACTGCGATTGTATTTATTTCTGGTGTAGTCTCTTGGGTTATCTAGCGGACATTATCTAGGGGGCGGGCGAGTACAGTTCCAGTCGTGTTCAGTTTGGAGACAGGTGATTCATTCATTTATTTATTTACAACAATTTGCCACAGAGGTTCTGCCTATGAGTTGCAGTACAGAAGTCACTTTTAATCTGCCAGGAAATTACCACCAGTAAAATACATGTGTGTCATTTATGAGCTGAAATTAACAGTGTTCTCCAGTCCTCCTTCACATCAGTGTTATTGCAAAATGATGCTGGTTGAAGGTAAAATATGGACTACTATGTGACTACTATCCTTTGCTGATATGAATGCGCACAGAAGAGGTGTGGCAGTGAGGTGGGAGTGCATTGCGATAAGTGTTAGAGCGGAGTTGTATGTACGAGGTGCATTCAAGTTCTAAGGCCTCCGATTTTTTTTCTAATTAACTACTCACCCGAAATCGATGAAACTGGCGTTACTTCTCGACGTAATCGCCCTGCAGACGTACACATTTTTCACAACGCTGACGCCATGATTCCATGGCAGCGGTGAAGGCTTCTTTAGGAGTCTCTTTTGACCACTGGAATATCGCTGAGGCAATAGCAGTACGGCTGGTGAATGTGCGGCCACGGAGAGTGTCTTTCATTGTTGGAAAAAGCCAAAAGTCACTAGGAGCCAGGTCAGGTGAGTAGGGAGCATGAGGAATCACTTCAAAGTTGTTATCACGAAGAAACTGTTGCGTAACGTTAGCTCCATGTGCGGGTGCGTTGTCTTGGTGAAACAGCACACGCGCAGCCCTTCCTGGACGTTTTTATTGCAGTGCAGGAAGGAATTTGTTCTTCAAAACATTTTCGTAGGATGCACCTGTTACCGTAGTGCCCTTTGGAACGCAATGGGTAAGGATTACGCCCTCGCTGTCCCAGAACATAGACACCATCATTTTTTCAGCACTGGCGGTTACCCGAAATTTTTTTGGTGGCGGTGAATCTGTGTGCTTCCATTGATCTGACTGGCGCTTTGTTTCTGGATTGAAAAATGGCATCCACGTCTCATCCATTGTCGCAACCGACGAAAAGAAAGCCCCATCCGTGCTGTCGTTGCGCATCAACATTGCTTGGCAACATGCCACACGGGCAGCCATGTGGTCGTCCGTCAGCATTCGTGGTACCAACCTGGATGACACTTTTCGCATTTTCAGGTCGTCATGCAAGATTGTGTGCACAGAACCCACAGAAATGCCAACTCTGGAGGCGATCTGTTCAACAGTCATTCGGCGATCCCCCAAAACAATTCTCTCCACTTCCTCGATCGTGTCGTCAGACCGGCTTGTGCGAGCCCGAGGTTGTTTCGGTTTGTTGTCACACGATGTTGTGCTGTCATTAAACTGTCGCACCCACGAACGTACTTTCGACACATCCATAACTCCATCACCACATGTCTCCTTCAACTGTCGATGAATTTCAATTGGTTTCACACCACGCAAATTCAGAAAACGAATGATTGCACGCTGTTGAAGTATGGAAAACGTCGCCATTTTAAGTATTTAAAACAGTTCTCATTCTTGCCGCTGGTGGCAAAATTCCATCTGCCGTACAGTGCTGCCATCTCTGGGACGTATTGACAATGAACGCGGCCTCATTTTAAAACAATGCGCATGTTTCTATCTCTTTCCAGTCCGGAGAAAAAAAAATCGGAGGCCTTTGAACTTGAATGCACCTCGTACTTAAAAGATTTTCAAAAATGGTTCAAATAGCTCTGAGCACTATGGGACTTAACTTCTGTGGTCATCAGTCCCCTAGAACTTAAAACTACTTAAACCTAACTAACCTAAGGACATCACACACATCCATGCCTGCGGTCACGCAGTTCCAGACTGTAGCGCCTAGAACCGAACGGCCACTCCGGCCGACAAAAGGTTTTCATAATCTAATCAACTGCGGTTGCCTTCATGAGGCTGAGCGACGTAAATATGCTACATCGCCTCGCATCTTCAGTGGACTGGTGCCTGTGGAATAACATCCCACAGATTTTTCATTTGTAGGTATTATTTCAATAGTGTAGACGTAGAGAGGGACACCGCTCCGCTCTACTCCCACACAGACACGCTTCAGTGGATCTGATCGTGCATACACGTCGTACTACGCCGTTTCCCAAGTACTGTGGACCTGTGTACGAACGTCGCTTTGATTTTCGCGTCGTGCTATGGCCGTTTGAACGTGTCCTGAGTCGACGAGATTTCACTGCTGCGGACGAGTTACTTTCATATCTTGGTGAATACAAACATTTAGAATATTTATCACACAACTGCCGAAGTACATTTTTCGTGAGGAAACACGTTTAGTTTTATTCAGTTGAAACATCTCCAGTTGTGGGACTTACTGGTCTGTTTCTAGCGTACAGTGGGGTGTGATGTCTGGGTGCACATTTCACGAGAGTTCCCACTTTTGTCCTGCTCCTGAAAGTAAAAAGAGAACAAAATGGAAGATCATAAATGGCGAACAACGGAGTACAATAATTCTGACAATGAAGTGTTAAGGGAGTATTCTCCGACAGCCGTTAACACAGACCATTGGCAGGTGCAGACTGAGGCCGCCTGCGGTGGCTATAGGAATCAACCAGGAACGGTGAAACTGAAAAACGGTGCATGTGGCATTAGTAGATGTTGGAAGGAACACCAGCCCCTATCTACTCCCCACAAAGACATCCATCCAAGGCTGTGGACGTGCATACACGTCCAGCTACGCCATTTCCCAAGTGCTGTGGATCTGTATATGCACGTCGCTTTGATTTTTCTACAGTGCTATGGACGTCTGTATACGAAATAAGCCGTCTACCTTTCACTGCTGCGGACTAATGACTTTCATATTTCGGTGAATAAAAACGTTTTAGTATTGATCACACAACATATGCGCCTCATTGTGTGTTATCATCTGCAGGAAACGTCATTTCGATATCCTGAATTGTTTATTGAAGAGATATGACAATTGTTGTGATACACGATGCGCAAGAACGTGAATGGACGCGTCGTTTGCGACCGTCCATCGGACGTAAAAACCAGTAACTCGTTAACGAAATGAGATATCGTCCTGCTCGAAATTTTAAATCTACGTTTCTTTCTCTGCAATGTATGAGGTCGAAACAACCATACCCAGAGTTAATGCAATAAATTTTTACCTTTGAAAACTCCTTAAAATTTCGTTCAGTGTTTTACTTAATTTGATGCAGCGCAGTAAGTATGATGGATAACGAAAAGAAATCCAGTTCTTTATCGAGTGGAGATAACAAACTAAAATGTGCAGTAGGTTTCGAAGAAACGGATGTTAAGTTTTTCATATCGGCCAGAACACTGTCCCTCAGCCGTAACAAAAGCCGCCCTCAGCACAAAATCCACAAATCAGGGTTGTAGCAGCTAAAGTGTTAATGACGGAGGCACCTCATTTGAACGATAGTCATAAAATTTTCTTCTTTACCTCAAAAGAAATAGTCAAATAATTATTTTCTGCTTGTTTGTAGGTACACATATGTAATCCTAGTACACACATTGAAATGCCTGCGCCGCTAGAGAAGCCAAAAGAAAGTGGTGCATCCCACCGATAAAGTGGTGTACTGTGCGGTAATCTGTTTCCCGCATTTGAAGCGAACAGCGTTGCAACAACCCACGCAGAGTTGATAGAAGTCTGTGCCAACAGCCGACCACGATATGACAGTTCTCAGGTAGCGTGGTTCAGTAAGTCTGAATGACGAAGCACGCAGTGGCAGACCCTCCCTCTTTAAAGAACCAGGAATCTTAAGAGAAATAGAGACCCAGGTGCTCGAAGACAAATACACATCACAGAGGAAAAAGAGAAAATGAGTAATGAATCACTTTTCAACACATTTAAGTAATTTTGGACATGGGAAACGTTGCCGTGATCTGGGCTTCGTGCCCGCTCAGTTCCATTTCAGGAGCGAACTGATTCGAAGCAGCAGCGAAAATGTTGAAACAGTGCCATACCAAACGGTTCAAATGGCTCTGAGCACTATGGGACTTAACATCTGAGGTCATCAGTCCCCTAGACTCAGAACTACTTAAGCCTAACTAGCCCAAGGGCATAGCACACTTCCATGCCCGAGGCAGGATTCGAACCTGCGACCGTAGCAGCAGCGCGGTTCCGGGCTGAAGCGCCTAGAACCGCTCGGCCACAGCGGCCGGCTGTGTCGTGCCAACTAATATGCCAGATCACTTCTATAGCCGCCTAGTCACCGTGGGCAGTGCTATGACCCCTAGACAAAGAAGCAAAGCACGCAGAATGAGTGAGGCACCGCTCAGGTTAACACACTGGACTGCCGTTCGGGAGGACGGTTCAAATCCCGTGATTTGCCTAAATCGCTCCAGGCAAATGCTGGGATGGTTCCTTGCAACATTGCGAGCTTGTGCCCCGTCTCTAATGATCTCGATGTCGACGAGACGTTAATCCCTAATCTTCCTTCTTCCAAAGCAAGCACTATGTATACCAGGATTCACCTTGTTTAAAAAGGCAAAGACCCAAACATAATCGGACAAGGTGAATCTGAGTGTTTTTTGGATGCCATGATATGCCAACAGATTATGCTCGTAAGGAGCACACTACCATAATATGCTGCCAGGAATAGTGAAGTATTTCAATACTCTTTCCTTGGATGAAGAAACCATTTCGTGGCAGGCACTTCCAGAATGGTGACGAGATAATTTTGGAAGTAGCACGTTTCCTGAACAGGCAAAGTGGGAGTAATACAACTGTTGTGAAAAATGTATCGCATAAAAGAGAGAACACGTGGAAAAGGACTGACTCCATCGCCATCAAAGTTTCATGCTCGCAGCTTCATTTTTCGAGATGATAGTTAAAGGTTTATGACTACCGCTTGTAAGATTATTTATGGCCGACGAGAGATACGGTAGCGGAATCACCACTCTTCCCGTGTAGCTGTGTATCCTTTTGTTTCCAGATTAGCTGTCTCCGAATTCACGGAGATTAATAGGGGCAGCGCCAAACACAGCAGAAGCAGGTCCGCGTGCACGTGTGGCCAGGTCGAGAGACGCCTGCCGGCTGTGTGCACGGTGCCGGTGGGGGAATCCCCCGGCTGGCTTTGGGGGGAGCAGGTAATGGCGGGCAGCAGATACCCTGCCTGCCTGCCTGGGTCCCTGCTGCAGTAAAGGGGCTCCGACTCCGGCGCCTCGCCTCTGGAACAACTGCAATCACGCAGCCGGCGGGGGAGGCTCAGATACGGCGCAGGGGGAGGTTAAATTGCTGGGCCTTCCGTCACTCCCGCAGCGGCGGCGGTAACAAAGAGATTCCGGAGATTTCTACGCTGTGTCTAAGTACGCACCGGCTAACGGCGGCCGCTTGCCTCCTCGTTCGTCGCGCCTCTCATTACGCGCCGAGCAGGGCATCGCTGCTCGTTTTACGAGCGCCCTTCAGAGCGACGAGTTTGTAACAACCGCTCGTATCAACTTCGAACCGCACTTGCGCCGCTCACTTCCCCTTCGCAGAAAGTTTTCATCTCGGTGTCGTCCTTAAGATGTAGCTTTGCTCATGTAGAAGTACCGTATCAAGCGTACTGGTACTAACAAGACGGGCATTTGTGAGAAAGACGACCTTGGAAGGACTAATGAGTTTTAAGATTTGATGCACAGTGGACGTCACGTGACGGAACAATTACGAGGATGAGTCAAATGAAAACCTTAAATATTTTTAAAAATATTATTTATTGTGCAGAAGTGGTACAAAGCTGTATCATAATCTCCCCTACGCTCAATGCAAGTCCTCCAGCGCTTACAAAGTGCATAAATTCCCTTAAAAAAATTCTTTTGGTAGTCCACGCAACCACTCATGCACCACGTGGCGTACCTGTTCATCAGAACGGAACTTTTCCTGCCATTGCGTCTTCGGGTCGTCCAGACATTTGGAAATCACTTGGGTCAAGGTCTGGTGAGTATGGTGGATGAGGAAGACACTCAAAATGCAGGTCTGTGATTGTTGCAACTGTTGTACCGTCCGCAGCTCGTGGTTGTGCGGTAGCGTTCTCGCTTCCCACGCCCGGGTTCCCGGGTTCGATTCCCGGCAGGATCAGGGATTTTCTCTGCCTCGTGATGACTGGGTGTTGTGTGCTGTTCTTAGGTTAGTTAGGTTTAAGTAGTTCTAAGTTCTAGGGGACTGATGACCATAGATGTTAAGTCTCATAGTGCTCAGAGCCATTTGAACTGTTGTACGGGCAGTGTGGGGCCTTGCATTATCATGTCGCAAAGGGACACTTGCTGACAGGAATCTACGTCACTTTGATTTGATTGCAGAGCCGCAGATGATTTTTTTAGGATATCTGTGTATGATGCACTAGTGACAGTGGTCCCTCCAGCCATGTAATGCTCCAAAAGGACGCCTTTTTCGTCCGAAAAGAGAGTCAGCATAACCTTCCCTGCTAATGGTTCTGTTCGAAACTTCTTTGGTATTGGTGATGAGGAATGGCGCCATTCCTTGCTCGCTACGTTCGTTTCCGGTTGGTGGAAGTGAACCCAGGTTTCGTCCCCAGTAACGATTCTTGCAAGGAAGCCATCACCTTCTCGTTCAAAACACCGAAGAAGTTCTTCACAAGCATCAACACGTCGTTCTCTCATCTCAGGAGTCAGCTGCCGTGGCACCCATCTTGCAGACACTTTGTGAAACTGGAGCACATCGTGCACAATGTGGTGTGCTGACCATTGACTAATCTGTAAACACGCTGCAATGTCATCCAGTGTCACTCGGCGGTTTTCCTTCACTGTGGCTTCAAATGCTGCAATGTTCTGTGGAGCCACAACTCGTTGTGCCTGACCTGGACGAGGAGCGTCTTCCACTGAAGTTACACCATTTGCGAACTTCCTACTCCATTCGTAGACTTGCTGCTGTGACAAACATGCATCACCGTGCTGAACCTTCGTTCGTCGATGAATTTCAATAGGTTTCACACCTTCACTACGCAAAAACCGAATAACAGAACGCTGTTCTTCCCTGGTGCAAGTAGCAAGTGGGGCGGCCACCTTTATACTGATACTGTGACGGTACAAGTGCATCTGCACTATGCTGCCATCTACAGACCAATCTGCACGCTGTTTTTAGCACACTTACCAAAGACAAACCTGTTATGGAACAGATGTAGGGGTAAGCTACAAGACTTCTTGCAGACATGACACCATTTTGACGTACACGCAGTTATCGAATACCGCAGAAACTGCTATTGACTTTCGTTCGATGAATGTTGAATTCTGTAGTTCGTAGTTTCTCATCGTAAATCGTGTATTATAAAAGTCAGATGTTTCAACGCAATGGGACACTGAAGATTTATAAAACAAACCGTTTTTAGTACGATTTGTTATCATTAGACGTCACATAGTGACATATCGATTTTTGGAGGTTTAAGTTACAACACAAAGTCAGAGAATCCTCAAGTTCATCGTGGTGTAGTGGTTGGAAGCGTGGAGTTAAGAAGTATAATGTAGATGGTTCGATTCTTGTCATTTCCGATTTTCTACGCCTTTGCGTTTCTTTTTAATTTAACAGAAGTATGTTCTGTAATGTTTGATATTATGTACGAGGGGTGTTCGGAAAGTAAGGTCCGACCGATCGCGAAATGAAAACTACAGTGAATATCACAAAACTTTTTATACGCAACAGTTAGCCACACCTTCCAGCTACCTTTCTAAACAGTCGCCGCTCCGACTTAGTTGTCGTGGGGTTGTACAAACTTTCCAGTACTCTCATCACAGAAAGCAGCCGCCTGCGCTTTCCGCCAGTTCTCTGCACTAGTCTGCCTTTCGTTGTTTGTGCCAAAATATTGTCTTTGTAGCAAGCCGTTCATGTGAGAAAAGATGAACGGAGGAAGCCAATTAAGGGCTGTATTGTGGGTGGTCAAACACTTCCCATGGCAAACGCAGCAGGAGCTTCTTCATTGGCCCTGGAGAACGTGGCTGAAAATTGTCTTGAAGAAAGAAAAGCATGACATTAATGTTATGTGGGCTGCATAGTTTCAGGCGAAATCTGTCACCGGATCCACATTCTTGGTGGGAGACTGTTGTTTTAGGCATTTCTACGTGATCACTTTGCGCTCTGAACTGGAAAGATCAACAAGAAGCGATTGACAGGCACACTAAAGACACTGACTAACACATCTGAGCAAAGTTCCATCGGATTTTCACTGTGGTTTTCATTTCGTGCATAATCGGACCTCACTTTCCGAATGCGCCCTGTATATTTCTCAGGTGTGAGCTGTCATTGTGAATAATTTATAAATCAAACATGAGACATGCAAATATGAATAAATATTCATTATACGTCGATCATGTACCTTAGTATCAGGTACCTTAGTCTCAGCCACCCACAATAGGCACTTCTTTTCTAAACTAGAACGTCTTTACTTGAATGCATTTTTAACCGCCAATATAACATTTTTCGTCATTTCATTACAACAATTTGTAGCAATACCGACTGGTTTTCGGGAGTTTCACAAAGTAATGGTGTTTTGGAACAGCATTTACTCATATGTCATGAGTTACATGAGCTCCTGGGTTAAATCGTCTGCTGGAATTGTTAACCATCCTTGCTAATTGCAGACCAACTCCTGAAACTATTTTTCAGAGTTTCTAAAAGTAAACTTACTTTGTTGAGACATCTTAATTAATACTATTTAATATATATGTTGTTGGATTCAATGCCGGCTAACTTCAGGTTGTTTTGTACTTTTTTGAAGGAATCATGGCATCATTTACATGAAGTTATTTAGAGAGGCCCCGGAAAATCTAAATCAAGATGGTCAGAAAGAGAAACTCCATCTCCCAGACAAACTACAGCCTGGTGAAAAAGAGCCTCGATTTCTTTTACAGTTGAAAATATGGCTTAAAAGTAGCCTTTTTTCCTAACACGCATTTTCATTATGTTCTCAAACTGAATCATAACGAAATGAAGGTACAGCGAAGCGAAAGGAAATAAGCGATAGAAAAGTACAGCAAGAGTGAATTCCAGATGCGAAAGAGGCTCGCATAGCACGATCATCAAAGTCTATAGAAGTTCCTACGGTCTTCAATAACTACGGGTGACGTCAAAATGACATAACGTGAGTACGAAGTCATGTGAACTGTAGTTTACCTCACAAGGGGAGGCCGCCAATTGTGAAATTCAGATTCGATTCATATTGCGCATAATAAAAGCTCATGGCCAGAGGTGTAATGTGGCAAAGCACCAAGAGCACTTCTCAGCCGTTGTCGAGAAAATCGACAGTTAAAAGAAACCGTTGCGCTGAAATACTCCCTACGATTAATAATTTTCCGCAGTGTCGTGGTGCAGTGGTAAGCGCTCGGGTTCGTAATCCAAAGGTCGCCGGATCGATTCTCGAGCCATGCAACACTTTTTTTTTAGTATTTGTTTTTTGTAATTCAGATATATATATATATATATATATATATATATATATATATATATATATATATTCCCGGCAATCAGTTGCAACAATTATGCATATAATAAGTTGTTGAAAGTCGTTTGTCGTGGAAAAACTGGCGACTTCGAACATCATTAAGTTTTCCGCAATCAAAGTTGTATTTCACAAATGTTATTAATTGTCTTCATAATGTTAACCACGTATAGTTAACGGAAGACGTAGAAACGATATTCCGAAACGAATACGTATAGCGTAAGTCAAACGTTCGAATTAGAATAGAGACCCCACGAACACAAATTTTCTGTGGCAGGTATGATATATAAACTCCGTTACTCGCTCGTTACACTTGAAGTACAGATGTTGAATGGGCCGAAACGAGCCGCCGCGTAACAGCGTAGTTGCCTGCTAACTTCGAAAGAAGGTAGATGCGGTCTCTAGCGCAACTTATAACACCGTCGAAAATCAGTGCGGACGGGAGAGCTTTGGTACACCCTGTTAAACAAACGGAAAAATGGAGGCGGTACAATTGGAGAACGATCCGCCTTCACCAACATGCATAAGCAATTCATTAATAGTTTATATATACACTCCTGGAAATTGAAATAAGAACACCGTGAATTCATTGTCCCAGGAAGGGGAAACTTTATTGACACATTCCTGGGGTCAGATACATCACATGATCACACTGACAGAACCACAGGCACATAGACACAGGCAACAGAGCATGCACAATGTCGGCACTAGTACAGTGTATATCCACCTTTCGCAGCAATGCAGGCTGCTATTCTCCCATGGAGACGATCGTAGAGATGCTGGATGTAGTCCTGAGGAACGGCTTGCCATGCCATTTCCACCTGGCGCCTCAGCTGGACCAGCGTTCGTGCTGGACGTGCAGACCGCGTGAGACGACGCTTCATCCAGTCCCAAACATGCTCAATGGGGGACAGATCCGGAGATCTTGCTGGCCAGGGTAGTTGACTTACACCTTCTAGAGCACGTTGGGTGGCACGGGATACATGCGGACGTGCATTGTCCTGTTGGAACAGCAAGTTCCCTTGCCAGTCTAGGAATGGTAGAACGATGGGTTCGATGACGGTTTGGATGTACCGTGCACTATTAGTGTCCCCTCGACGATCACCAGTGGTGTACGGCCAGTGTAGGAGATCGCTCCCCACACCATGATGCCGGGTGTTGGCCCTGTGTGCCTCGGTCGTATGCAGTCCTGATTGTGGCGCTCACCTGCACGGCGCCAAACACGCATACGACCATCATTGGCACCAAGGTAGAAGCGACTCTCATCGCTGAAGACGACACGTCTCCATTCGTCCCTCCATTCACGCCTGTCGCGACACCACTGGAGGCGGGCTGCACGATGTTGGGGCGTGAGCGGAAGACGGCCTAACGGTGTGCGGGACCGTAGCCCAGCTTCATGGAGACGGTTGCGAATGGTCCTCGCCGATACCCCAGGAGCAACAGTGTCCCTAATTTGCTGGGAAGTGGCGGTGCGGTCCCCTACGGCACTGCGTAGGATCCTACGGTCTTGGCGTGCATCCGTGCGTCGCTGCGGTCCGGTCCCACGTCGACGGGCACGTGCACCTTCCGCCGACCACTGGCGACAACATCGATGTACTGTGGAGACCTCACGCCCCACGTGTTGAGCAATTCGGCGGTACGTCCACCCGGCCTCCCGCATGCCCACTATACGCCCTCGCTCAAAGTCCGTCAACTGCACATACGGTTCACGTCCACGCTGTCGCGGCATGCTACCAGTGTTAAAGACTGCGATGGAGCTCCGTATGCCACGGCAAACTGGCTGACACTGACGGCGGCGGTGCATAAATGCTGCGCAGCTAGCACCATTCGACGGCCAACACCGCGGTTCCTGGTGTGTCCGCTGTGCCGTGCGTGTGATCATTGCTTGTACAGCCCTCTCGCAGTGTCCGGAGCAAGTATGGTGGGTCTGACACACCAGTGTCAATGTGTTCTTTTTTCCATTTCCAGGAGTATATATATATATATATATATATATATATATATATATATATATATATATATATATATATATATATATCAATTACAAAAATTAATAATAAAAAAAATGCATAGCGCGAGATTCGATCCGGCGACTTTCTGATTACGAACCCGAGTGCTTACCCCTGCGACCCGACGCTGCAGTAAATTATTAATCGTAGAGAGTATTTCAGCGCAACGGTTTCTTCTAACTGTCGATTTTCTCGACAACGGCTGAGAAGTGCATCTTGGTGCTTTGCCACATTACACCTCTGGCCATGAGCTTTTATTATGCGCAGTATGAATCGAATCTGAATTTCACAATTGGCGGCCTCCCCTTGTCAGTTGTAATACCTTGGCGGCCCGTAAACATTTCCGCTATCGTGTACGCGGCCACGATAGTTTCTCACAGCGCTCTATAAAGCCACCTCCTCCATAAAGGTGGACATACAGTAAGAAGCCAGCTGCTGGTGATCTACGACGCTGATCGCTGCGCGTCGTAAGATTAACACTGCACCGACCCTTTTTTTCCTTACATTTATGCGGCAAAGTGATTTGGTCTGTAGTCTTGGCTCTCGATGAGTTTTTCTACTGAAACGGTTTTAACAACAGAGTTCACTACCAAAGTGCTGCATGTCACTGCCGCTAGGCTGCATAGATAACGTTAACAAATGGTTCAAATGGCACTGAGCACTATGGGACTTAACATCTGAGGTCATCAGTCCCCTAGAACTTAGAACTACTTAAACCTAACTAACCTAAGGACGTCACACACATCCATGCCCGAGGCAGGATTCGAACCTGCGACCGTAGTGGTCGCGCGGTTCCGGACTGACGCGCCTAGAACCGCTCGGCCACAGCGGCCGGTTAACATTAACAGACTTTAGTGTTTTTAGTATCAGAGGATTATATCAAAGGACGTTGCATCACAACTTCTCCCAGCGTATTTCGAACAGCGAGGTGCATGTCAACCGTTGACGGAACGAAACGGCTAAGAATGTCAGTGTCAGACAGTCATTAGACGCTGATGTTGAGGCGATAGCAATTTCGTCTGATAATAACGGAAGCTCATCTACTTCCACCGCGCTTACTCTTACTACAATAGTGTACTTTGTGTTTTAGTGTCTTATGAACTTTTATTCTGTTACTTGCTTCGTTCTGGTCATAAATTTCGAGTTCTATGCGAGAACGTAAATTAACGCCTTGCAAAACTTTTTTAATACAGTGTGTTTCAGTAATGGAACCGTCTCCAAAACTGGGGAAGAAATAAGAGTTCTTATTTTGACTTTATTTGACGATTTGAAAGAAAACAAGACAGAAGGATAGGACGAAAGCTACTGCCTTCTATATACGATTCATCTCTCTGTTTAGGTGTATCCTGAAGCGCGACAGCCTAGGGCCACATTCCGTCTTTTCATTTTTAACGCTGTTATTCCCTTCTCAGTCATACCGTGATTAGATTCGTTTTTCTTTTTCCTGATTGAGTGATGCAAGATTTTATATTCAGATTGGGACACAGATGATTGCAGAGGTCATAAATAACTCTAATTACGTCATTACGATTAATTTTGTATTGGGTTTGCACGTTGTACTAGGTTGGTAAATCGGCCGGGTCTCAGCGAGCGTCCGCAGCGTATGGTGACCCGTTCTTTGGATGGTGCAGCGCCCCCTTTGGGACCAAATTGCACTAGTTCTGTCGCTGCGGAGGGAAGATCCCCCAGCCAGTGGTGTAGGAGCAGTAGTCAGTCACCAGTCTGCAGAGCTTCGTGTGCAGGACGCCGATTTGGCGATGCAAGCAGATTTTTCTGGAAAAACTGAGCAGGTGTCTGGCAGATGGTCAACACAAAATAGACCACGGCATTATGGAATAAAGAAATCGTTGGAACTACATGGAATCTGTGCGTTGCTTTACGGTCTATTCTATTCTTCCAAATGACCCCCTGTAGCGTTTACTGGCCACAGTTCGGACGCTAGTCATAAAAGAACAGACTCGTGAGGTAACATCGCCAGCTCCGTGAGAGTGTTGAACTTGAGGAATGTTCGAAGTGCTGCCGAGTGTTCTCGTTGTCAGGACTCTGAGGTTGTTGAATCACCTCAGTCGTACTACTGGGAGACACAATGATTAGTGTCAGGGCACCCACTTTACAAGAAAACGATACGTGGGTTTGGTCGCATTGATCTGAGCTGCAACATTTTCCGGTCTTGGTTGTCCATACCGAACTGTTAACATTTTATTGAAACTCGCAAAATTCAGAGATTTGGAGGAGAGAGGGCATGGGTCGTTCCACAACATCCCACTGGGAGCCCGTATAACAACCGTTCGGAACGGCAAATAGACAGTTTTGAGCGGTTTCTCCGCAAACGGCTCTGGGAGCGTCATTCTACGTCACTCTGCAAGGGGACTCTTCGACGGACTCTTGGACAAACTCTTCCCCAAGAGTTTTTGGCTGACTCTTCTGAGGATATTTCTGCTGAAGCACTTCAGTTGCAGATGACTTTAACATAGGCCTCTACAGTTACATGGGTTGCAGTCCATCTTCTTGTACTACAGCAGGACGGTAAAGTTCATGCGGCCAATGCGATTGTGGGCTGGTATTGTCAAGCCAATGTTAGGTATTTTGTTCTAAAGTTGATGGGATCTTGTTTCGGTACGTGATGTCTTGCTTATGACTAGAGTAGTTCGGTTCAGGCATGTGTTTTTTCCTTTACCCCACAATGAACGATGCAATCACTTGCCTGAGTCAGAATCGTATGTTTAATCCTTACCGGTGAAATGGGAGTTTAGTTCCAGATGCTCTCCCCTTCCGTTTCCCACAGACTTCATCACACTGTATTGTTCCCATTTTAATTGAATATTGTACAGATTTTGTAATCCAATTTCCTCTTATCTACTGGTTTGGAGAAGTGGCTGTTTCATTCATAAATTATACTTTTGTTTTTCCTTCATCCTTTTTTTGTAACAGTAAATGTAGGTCGACGTGGAACTATTTTTGATTTCAGTAGTTAGACGAACCCCTTTATTCCTTTCATTATTGTCAAGTGTGGCAAGGAACAGAATCATGATTCACCTTATTTCCGAGAGGAAGAGAGTCCAAGTTTCTTCAGGTATTCCACATCTAGCAGGAGGCAGTCTTTGTTGATTTGATCTCGCAGAGCTTTCAAATTTCGACTATGGTGATTGTTACGTTTCACTCGCTGTTTCACATAATCCGAGACATTTCCTGTGGTTTTGAGGTCGGCTGATTTGATGGGCCAGTCGTTGTGATATACGGGGTGTCCCAAAAAAAGAACTGACAGCTCTTAGTATGTAGTGCGAGAAGGCACACTGATCGGGTTACGACAAGGAACTCGTATCCCGAAATACATGGCTTGGTCTGTGGCTAGCGACAAGTCTGAGATGGATGTACTTTCACATTATGTCAATAAACCCAGCACGAGTAGCACAACGCGCTATTTACGTTACAAACATCCTTCGAACTCTGTATCTCCTAAGACAATGAAGAGCCTGCATCGGCGGTGCTGAGCCTCACGCACGTGAGCCAATACATGCGGTTGCCTTTGAAGTATTTCAATAGCTCCGTGGACTCGCGCAATAATGTCCTCTGCTGACAGATGTGCCACGTACCGTACTCTTCACAGTACCCCGCAGATAACAGTAGAGAGTTTTTAGATCTGGAAACAGTGCTGGCCGTGGAACTGGTCCACCTCTACCAATCCATCGATTGGGATATACGACATTGAGCTGATTCTACACATCGACATCAAAGTGTGCTGGAGCTTCGTCATGGACCATCCGTACATTTAGTGGCACTAAATCCAACAGGGTAGGTAAAATATATCCAGTAAGTGTGGCCACAGATATGGCGAAATGATGTGATCACTAATTATCCCGGCTCAGATGTTAATACCGATCCTGCTTGCCCAGACATGCGATGTTATGCAAGTTTAATATGCACTCATCCGTGAATAGCACCCATCTCGGGGACTGTGGCTGGAGTATGCATTGTTGTACAGGGTATTCCACTCGAAAGAGTGCCCACAAACACGTGTAGCAATTCCGCTGAAACTGAACCGTGTAATTTGTGACGTTTGACGTGGCAACACTGCACTCTGCAACGTCGTTTGACGCAGCACTACCAGATGTGGAAATATGAAACCGGAATTTGGTTGCAATAACTACATGTCTGTTGTCTGAAAATGATAAATAATATTTCATTCAAAATAATCTCCGTTGATGTTTACACATTTCTCCCACCTCTCCGGCAGGCTATGAACGCCACGGAAAAAAAAGTTCTTCTTTTGAAGTGAACTAGTCAGCGAGGATGCAAAATACATGATAATAGGACGGAGCCAAGTCTGGAGAAAAAGCCGCGTGCCCTAGTAATTCCCAACAGAACAACGCTTCAATCGCCGGCCGGAGAGGCAGAACGGTTCTAGGCGCTACAGTCTGGAATCGCGCGACCGCTACGGTCTCAGGTTCGAATCGTGCCTCGGGCATGGATGTGTGTGATGTCCTTAGGTTAGTTAGGTTTAAGTAGTTCTAAGTTCTAGGGGACTGATGACGTCAGAAGTTAAGTCCCATAGTGCTCAGAGCCAACGCTTCGATCGTTTCCCTGACCCGTTTTGCTGTGTGTGATGGGGCGTTATCATGGAGCAATATGACTTTGGTTTTAGCGGCTCATAATAGATGACAGCCTTCTGAACCCACCAGGAACAGAGCATTGTCTTCTTTCCAAAGCGATTTGGTCTTGCAGTTGATGTCGATGGTTTGCCTGGATTCACCCATGATTGAAGACGCATAGGAATCTCAAAATATATCCATTTTTCATCGACTGTCACTATTCGATGAAGAGATGACTTTTTTTTGTCTGGCGAGCAGCATTTCACAAGCGGTCTTTCGATTTGCTTGCTGTATTTCACTCAGTTCATGCGAAACCCATTTTCCCACTTTCTGCACCTTTCCCAAAGCTTTCAACCAACGAGAAACGGCTTTCTGCGTCACATTCAATAGTTCCGCGTGTTCCTGTTGAGTTTGAGCGTCATCGTCATGCAATAGGGCTTGCAATTCCTTGTCTTCGAACTTTTTCGGTGGTTTCCCGCGCTCGTCTTTTCTCTCGTCGAAATCGCCATTTTTGTATTTTTTGAACCACTCGAAACACTGTTTCCAAACAGCATGTTCGGCGAAAGCTTCGACAAGCATTTGATGCGATTCTGCAGCAGTTTTCTTCAAATGATAACAGAAAACCAATGCTGTCCGCAAATCGTAGTTCGTAGGCACAAAACTCGACATGTTTACGGGTTTGAAAGACATACCGATGTATGTAACTTGGGTTACTGTGCGTTGACATTCGTCGTCAGCTGTTACAGGAAGCAGATGGCGCTGCAGACGCGGTCTCACGGGACCTACACTGACGGCTAGCACCATGTGTGTGGATATTCCGGATCCATACTTTTACACCTGGTATGTTTCCGCGAGTCGCTATGGCTGGAGAGAAGTGTTCAGTGACAAGTATCGATATTCTGTAGAAGAGCACATGTTACAGGCGAAACAATATTGGATTACTGTTTCCATTGAGACATATCAGCGAATGTTTGTTGAACGGTTTGGTAACCAGCATATACCGTCTAAATGCTGCTTACAAAAGGTAGTCAACAAGTTGGAGAGCAGTGGAACGGTCTTGGATCTTCACGGCGGGGGAAGGCCGTCATTATCGGAAGAGAAAGTGACTGACCTGACGTGAAACAACTGTTGTTGGCCTCTCCTGCAAAGTCTGTTCGACGTTTGTCTCAGGAATGTGGAATGTCACGGAGCACATGTCACAGAGCTGCGAATAAAGCTGGCGTCTATCCATATAGGTTTACGGTTGTTCAGGAACTGAATGTCAATGACAAAAACAAACGCATTATATTTTGCCGTTGGTTTCAGAAATTTATTATTCAGAGGCCAGGAATATTGCAGTACACATGATTCCCTGGCTACCTAAACTCTCAGAATATACGTTTGTGGTGTAAGGAAAATCCACATACACTGGTCGAACAACCCTTGCATTCACAAAAGATTGGCGTATTCTGTGCATTATCACTGCGTCACCTCATCGGACCAGGTCGAGTCCATTGTGACAAGTGCAGCCTGCAGCGAAATGTTTCGGGAATTTGTAAACCAGTTGGACGATGAAGAACTTACCGTCGGCTGGCGCCACGTGCCACATGTCTGTAATGACTGATTTCGAAAGGATTGTGGCCCACAAGGTCAACTGATTTAACACCACCTGACTTTTTTCTCAGGAGTGGCCTAGAAAGCAAGGTCTACAGGAACACACCACACAGCTTGGACGATTTACGAGAGAACATCTTCCGTGAAATCCAGGCAATGACACCAGAGGTTCTGGCAGCAACGTCCGAGAACGTGCAGCGTCGTGTTCAAATGTCGAGGGTGGTCACATCCAGCACCTTTTGTGATTCACCTTTGTTTCCCCATGAACAAGATGTGGCATGCTCATTTCATTTTATTTCCTGATGCTTATGGAAAGCTTTTAAGTGTAATTTAGGGAAATGTTTGTTTGTGGGACCTCTTTCGAGTGGAACACCCTGTAAACACCACTGCACTAACTGTACCATTCGTGGTTAGCCGTCCTCTCGTAATGTCTGGACTTTCTGCAAATGGTATAGATGGAGCCGGAGATCATGGACATTACGCCACACGGCCCTTTACCCACGAGCAGTGCGTGCGTCACCTGCCGGGTGCTGATGGATGGGTGCTCTTCGTTGTCTGCACGTCCTCCACCAACTCTAGTATTCGAGTCCAGTGTGGACGACCCCCATCACGTTTCGGCACATACCGCAGGACAGACAGTAGACTGGGGATAATATCTGCGGGTTCCAAGCAAAGGGTGCTAGTAATTTACTGTTCAGTGGCTACTCCTCAGCCAAAAACATCTACGTGCAACTTCCGGCTTCTCTGAGGTGTTCCTAGATGGCCGCCAAGGTGGATTGATGCGGAATCCGTTATTTTGGAAAAAGTTTCGCACACAATCTTGCAGCATCCCTACCACTGCAATCCTCTTTGCCGTATGCAAGCACCATGTCGGTCGTTTCAGTTTTGTGCTGGTACATGCCGCACTGATGGCAACAGCGTTACTGCACTGGCAGAGCACACAAGGTCTGCAGTAGGATGCGTACGAAGGCTGTGTGGAGGAATGTAGCGCATGCACAGAACTATTATTAGGCTGAGGTCGTCCATCCACAGTACACGGTGGCTAAGGGGTTGCATATCTTCGTATTCTGATACTAAAACGAATCGGAACAAACAGCCACTATCATTCGTTCTCAGACTTCGACGCTCTCCAGAGCCCAAGCCGTACGTTTCCAGACATGGGTTGCATGTTGAAAACCCATCAGTTTGGCTTCTCGCATAACATACTAAGCGTTGTCGGTGTTTCTTGATTTCTTGGGGACACCCTATATATGCTGCCTGAGTGTTTGTCAATCCAGACCTGCGAAAACCTGTGCCATCATCTTGGGAGTAGCCACAGCATACTCATAATGGAGAACCTGAGTGAGCCACAGCATACTCATAATGGAGAACCTGAGTGAGAATGTCCAGATCACAGTATAGAAAACATCAGGGAACCACCTCTGAACTGCACCTTTCACGTACACTGCGGATTGAATGCCTCACAAGGCAGTTGGTGGGATCGACGTCTCGTATCATTTGATAAGAGGTGAAGTCACGACTCGTTAAACCACACTACACTCCTCCAGCCAGCTACTGGCCAGTTTCTGTGTTGTTTGGCCCATCGGAGAACTGTCGCTATGAAGAAACAGTCTTTTGTGAGGTACCCAGCTTCACATGTCGATTGTGAACATAAACCTGAATGTTTACTTTTATATTCTCGGTGACCAAGTGTTATTCCTCATCTCATGGTGCTTATGATGGGGACACTTAAGTCTTCCAAAGTCACAATAGCCATATTCGCAGGGCTACCTGGATACGCTCCTGGTTTGAATAACACTCAGGTACCCTGTCACACCTCGACAGACCCCTTACATCATCTGAACTTAATCCCATTGAAAATGTCTGCCACTATTTGGTATTCGGAACGATGGTCAATAGCGTTGCCGCGGTGGATACACCAGTTCAAGGTTACGAAAACTGACAACAGTCTGGAGAGCGTGTAATCTGTCTCTCTCCTTCATAATTCCAGTTATTGTCCACAATAAGCAAAGTCTTTTATGAAAAAAGTTGAGAGGAGTGAAGATAACAATAAACTTTCTAGTTTACTTAGCTTTTCGTGTAGAGTTAGCCCCAGTTTTTCTTGTCTAGTGGTCTGATTCTTGAAGCTGAAATTCTCACTTTTTAGGTCCTCCTGGTTGAACTGATGTAAATAGATTTGAAGATCATCCAAGTGAAGCAACGTAGCGTGTGAGCGGTATTTGGATGGTTAAACACGTGGCTACACCACGCGCTGTTGGCAGCTTTCCCTTTGCTTTTACGGCAAAGAGGAGGATGGGTGGTGGCGTAGAGTTCGTCATCACCTAACTTTGTGCCAATGTCGTGGATTCAATTCCAAACCTCTCCACAAAGTCTCATAACATGAGAACTGTTGACTGACGGACCTCATGGTGTTTTGCGAGAGGCTTTGTCAATGTTCTAGAAACCGATTTCACCCTCTCTCTTCTGTCGTCATCATCACCGCAAACATGACATTACAGCAACACATAAGCATTACAGTCATCTATGCATCTCAGACCCACTTAAACACACAACTCTCACACTTCTGGAAGGAAATGTGCCATTATGCGAGTAGGAAACGAAAATCTTTCCAGTTAAGTGGATGAACCCTACCTTTGGGGTCTCCCAGCCAACAAAGCGATACGACTTTACTTGAAAATAGACTTGGTATCGGAGGATGCGGTTCTGAGCACCTTAGAGAAACATGTTGAAATTACCGGAAATAATGAAAAAAAATCCGTCTCGATCCGGACAGACAGACGGAATACGAGTTCATTGCCACGAGTTCATTGCCAGAACTCTAACATTCTGCGTGGTGTCTGTTTGTTCTTAGTCGTGTCTCCCTACCACTTTCGCGCAACGACGCTCTGAGCGTGTTTTTTAGGGAATTGACTAGTCTGAACCTGTTGCTGGTAATGAGACGCCAGACCACACATGACATGTAGAGTTTAGAAGAGTTCAGTGAGACTAGCGATGATATAACCAAATACTTAATGATTTCAGCGTCAGCTCCACTGCAGTCCCTGTAAAAGAATCATAATACTAACTAAATTTAGTGGAAGGGGTTCAAAGCTTTCCTATTATTAGTTAGCTGGTAAAATAACGTCGAAAAAGCAGTTAAGTTTACTATTGGAAATTTTATTCTACTCACAAAACATTGTTTATAAATTGCACTATTGATAAAAGGAAATATTTAATACAGGATGGTAAAAACCAACTGCGTTCAACAAAAATGTGAACGAATATTCCCTGAATGGGTTTCCAAGTTCTACAATGGATCGAAGGATGACCTATGCCATATCACATCTATAATCTAGGTTTAAATTAAGTTTCACAAAAGAGAAAACTATCAAAATGGTCTACAGTGACCCTCAATTATCTTTAATTACTTATCTAACTTGTCGTAAATTACAGTGGCTGATGTAGCTTCTCAATAATTATATAACAGAAAAATCATCGCGTTTCAGATTTTAACTTACGTAGCAAATGTGAATACCATGAGCTTCAATTGACGATCGACACTAGTATTACGTAAAGAGGGGATGTAACAGATGAGACTTCTGCAGTTCTGAGTGAAGCCTTATGCGCTCATAAACGCGGCATCCCGTGCGTTCATTACCTTGTCGGTGTTCGTCAGGGGGCTGGGGCCGGCACAGCTCCACGCACCTCACCGTCTCTTAAGCAACTCTCCCCTAACTTCTCCTTACTACAATTTACCGAAGTTGGTTAAAAAAAAATATCTGGCTGTGTCTTCATCTGACCAATCAGGGTCTCAATGTTAACCTTAAGCTCTGCCTACAAAACTTCTGTCTATCAAATGAGAAACGTTGTACTTTTCGTGGTGGGGCAATGTTTTTAACGTTTGCAACGTAACAGAGACGCGAAAAAGCCTCATTCTAAAACTTGCAGCTGGTGTGGCCCTTTTAGTGTTAT
Source organism: Schistocerca serialis cubense (assembly GCF_023864345.2). Taxonomy (NCBI): domain Eukaryota; kingdom Metazoa; phylum Arthropoda; class Insecta; order Orthoptera; family Acrididae; genus Schistocerca; species Schistocerca serialis. The sequence continues at coordinate 371,485,047 of NC_064643.1, read as the reverse complement.
CGGAAGATCTATACTGTTCTTTTAGAGGGCTGTATCTTTTAACATGGGCTGAGGGGTGGTCCTGATGGTTGGCTGACGACGTGGGTGTCCATCCCCTATCATAGGGCCTTCTAGCTTAACACGGCTCTGCTCTCGGCTTCTGTTCTCGTTTCTTCCCTCGGAACTGCGTCTGTTTCACGGTGGGGAGGTATGACACGCATTTAGGCGTTCTTGTGTTAGTCTGTGGTATTCCATTTGCTCACTCGTTGATCATATTACTTTAGTTAATTTAATGTCAGGATTTATTCGGAGCTATGTGACATACTGCCGGATTTGCTTATCATGTCAGGGTTTTCATGCAAGGTGTTGGATTTGCCTGACACCTTACAGAACTAATATGCGACTTGTGATGGCTGCTTGCCCTCTGTACCGTGACGGAGGCGCCACCGACTTTCGGCTGCCTCTTGTTGCATCTAACAGTCTTTCAAACGCCACCCTGCTGTGCGACCCTCCAGAGCTTCTAGCTTGCAGCAGGGACTCCTCTATGGGCAGACGGCCCGATTACAACGCCGTCTGACTGCCTCCTGTCTTCCTCTAAACCGATGGGTGGCGCATTTTAATGTAAAGCAAACAGCACCTCACGTTCCGATTTTTTATATATTTATGGATGAATGAAAATGCAATGAAACAGCTACAAAACTGCGAGCGTGGAAGGACAGTATGTTGCCACACTTAAAGTTACATAAATAGAAAATGTGGAGAGAAAAAATAGGGGAATCTTTCGAAAAAATTTTGGACTAAAGTGGCAACTTTAAATTAAGAAGGAACGAAGAACTCTACACAAAAATTGCCAAATTCCCAGACACAATCTGGCGAAGGCAGACAATTTTCTTTAGGCATGTGTAAAGAATGGAGAGAAATCGGTTAACTAAAAGAATGTTCCAACGTTTCAATAACTAAGAGAACAAAGGTAAATGGATCAACGATACTCAGAAAAGACATAGGAAATATGAACATAACTTAAGAACACATTGAAAACAGACAAAAATTCAGAACCAAATTAAGAAGAAATTTCAAAGGTTATCAAGAAAAAGAGAACAAATGTGGAAGAATCTTCACCCAGGAACAAAAACAACCGCGGAGGAGATAATGAAAAGAAAGTACTGGGAAGATCGGAAGATGAACCTTATTGGAGAGAATATTTCCTCTAAATAGTTTTACATGGTTTACGGATTGCCAGAGTCGACACAAGGAGAAGAAAATACTGTGGTTTATTGTTCATCATTAAGAGTCAAAAGGAATGTCAGGGACAGTTTCAGAAGAAAGCTGCGCCAGTGAAACAAATAGCTGACAAGTGTAGGTATCTTCTTAATCATCGGAAAATTCTGTTTGGTAGTAACGAAATATGTCTATGCCGTGTCTGAGACGTGTAGTACAGTTGAAGCTTCGTTACACAGCATCTGCTGGCAAAATATCCGCAGGAACTATGCTATAATGTTTTTGGTGGTTTTTCCGCTATCATGAAATAGTATTCTACTAGGTTTAGAATATTATTTCTTTTTACTTAGAAAAACAACAAATCTGTTAAATGATCATTTTATCAAAAATTTGCATGGCAAATGCTTCGATATACACTCCTGGAAATTGAAATAAGAACACCGTGAATTCATTGTCCCAGGAAGGGGAAACTTTATTGACACATTCCTGGGGTCAGATACATCACATGATCACACTGACAGAACCACAGGCACATAGACACAGGCAACAGAGCATGCACAATGTCGGCACTAGTACAGTGTATATCCACCTTTCGCAGCAATGCAGGCTGCTATTCTCCCATGGAGACGATCGTAGAGATGCTGGATGTAGTCCTGTGGAACGGCTTGCCATGCCATTTCCACCTGGCGCCTCAGTTGGACCAGCGTTCGTGCTGGACGTGCAGACCGCGTGAGACGACGCTTCATCCAGTCCCAAACATGCTCGATGGGGGACAGATCCGGAGATCTTGCTGGCCAGGGTAGTTGACTTACACCTTCTAGAGCACGTTGGATGGCACGGGATACATGCGGACGTGCATTGTCCTGTTGGAACAGCAAGTTCCCTTGCCGGTCTAGGAATGGTAGAACGATGGGTTCGATGACGGTTTGGATGTACCGTGCACTATTCAGTGTCCCCTCGACGATCACCAGTGGTGTACGGCCAGTGTAGGAGATCGCTCCCCACACCATGATGCCGGGTGTTGGCCCTGTGTGCCTCGGTCGTATGCAGTCCTGATTGTGGCGCTCACCTGCACGGCGCCAAACACGCATACGACCATCATTGGCACCAAGGCAGTAGCGACTCTCATCGCTGAAGACGACACGTCTCCACTCGTACCTCCATTCACGCCTGTCGCGACACCACTGGAGGCGGGCTGCACGATGTTGGGGCGTGAGCGGAAGACGGCCTAACGGTGTGCGGGACCGTAGCCCAGCTTCATGGAGACGGTTTCGAATGGTCCTCGCCGATACCCCAGGAGCAACAGTGTCCCTAATTTGCTGGGAAGTGGCGGTGCCGTCCCCTACGGCACTGCGTAGGATCCTACGGTCTTGGCGTGCATCCGTGCGTCGCTGCGGTCCGGTCCCAGGTCGACGGGCACGTGCACCTTCCGCAGACCACTGGCGACAACATCGATGTACTGTGGAGACCTCACGCCCCACGTGTTGAGCAATTCGGTGGTACGTCCACCCGGCCTCCCGCATGCCCACTATACGCCCTCGCTCAAAGTCCGTCAACAGCACATACGGTTCACATCCACGCTGTCGCGGCATGCTACCAGTGTTAAAGACTGCGATGGAGCTCCGTATGCCACGGCAAACTGGCTGACACTGACGGCGGCGGTGCACAAATGCTGCGCAGCTAGCGCCATTCGACGGCCAACACCGCGGTTCCTGGTGTGTCCGCTGTGCCGTGCGTGTGATCATTGCTTGTACAGCCCTCTCGCAGTGTCCGGAGCAAGTATGGTGGGTCTGACACACCGGTGTCAATGTGTTCTTTTTTCCATTTCCAGGAGTGTACGATGGCTTCAGAAGTTACAGAATATAATAACAAAAATAATACAAAAAGGTGAAATGGGATGAATGATATGATCAGTGAATCATGCAGGAAAGTCATGTTGATAACCAGTCTAATGACAAGACCTCTGATTTCTTTTCTTATACTGCATAGAAGAGATAGAAACGTGTTGATATGCAGTTTTAATCGTATTCCGAAGTGCTTATAATGCTTGTTCCGCAGGAAAACTGTTTAAATATTGCGTTATTCCGAAACGGTGACATAGGTATATTTGAGGAAAAAGTCAGAAGAGAAATAAGAAAATGTGATATCTTCATCGTGCTGATTAGTAAGGTCATGAGGTCACCTTGACTTCTGTTTCAAGAGTAGCATGTGCCTAATCGTCCGGGTGAAAAAGTTCACTAGTACTTTTAACGTAACAAAAGATATTTAATTGAGAAAGACCTATGTAAATCGATGTAATAGTATTTACGGACAGTCGTTGTTTCTAAAGAGTGGCATTAGTGTGGAACATGAGGATTTTTCTGTCTGTCCTTTCCAGTATGTATTGAATGTGATTATATAAAAAACGCTATTTAACAATCCAATAGCTGAGCTCAGTAAGAAGTAAAATCAGAGAATTCTTCCAGCGCTAGCCTGTAGTCGAAGAGTTTAGGCTGCACTGCTCTGTATATATGTTGAGTTGCAGCACTTAGAGATACATGACAGCCACAGCTAAAGTTGGACTTTATGTCACTTTCTTGGAAGCAAGTGTCAAGTGTGGTCGTTTCCAATGGCTCTGAACTTACAACAGTCGAGCGTGTTAGTTTCACAACGTGACAGATAGTTAATTTTCTTAACAGATATTATTTCCAAAGGAGTATTCCACCGAACAGGAAGAATATCACCAAAGTTGAAGTGACGGTGATTCAGCACGAAAGCAATAAAGTCATATGAGAAACAGCTCAGGGACATGTACAATGAAACGTCGAAGAATAGGGCTTGAATTGCTTTGTACTCGTTATGCTTCTGTGGGCTGTTACAGGAAGCTTCATATCCGCTGTGTATCACTTCACTGTGACCTGCTACGGCCTGAAAGCTCTGATTACGTAAAGCGTTTCTCTCGCCGGTTCTGATTGTCGTGTGCACTATAAATAACTGCACCGCTCTTAACCCACTTGCATTCTACCATAGATATTGTGTCAGGCACGAAATTAATCAGCGGAGAGTCGACTCGCATTCAGGAGGAGTGGGTTTCAAATCCGTGTCAGGCCTTTCAGGCTTACATTATCCGTAGTTGCCGTTAAGTCTCTAAGGACGATGGATGCGGCCAAATTCTTTATGTTTCCGTGTCTTATCAGAGCTCCTGTACTCTAATGATCTTAAACACTAACTTCAAATCTTCCTTCCGAAAATCCGAAACTAAACACACTATTTCTGTAATCTAGCCTGCTTGATGCGCCTGTTTCATGTCCTGGTATCATCAATTCATCAATTTATAGCTCCCCCCTCCCCGCTCTCTACACACACACTTCTCTCCTCCACCACCAAACTGATTATTCCTCGATACCTCAAAGTGTGCCCTATCATCCGATACCTTCTTTTAGTCAAGTTGTGACATAATTTCATTTCTCTCCAGTTACCTGATTTACCCACACAGTTTTCACCATTTCATCTGTAGCATCACATTTCAGTATCTTCTATTCTCTTCTTATCTGCCGTTTCACTTGCGTACAAGACGATGGTGCAGACAAACACCTTTAGAAACAGACGTACTAACACTTCAGCTTATTTTCTCTTTCATTATTTTGATGCATCCTTCAATTAAACTTCGAAATAAAGGGAATCTTTCTGTCTGGATACTTGCTAGGGCTCACATTTCCGCGACTTAATTATAGTGTTCTCGAACTTATATGAGTTTTAGGATACCATCATTGTTATTTGGATTTTTCCTGTCTTAAGTACTCTGTAATTTAAGAGAGTATTGGACAAGATGCGTTTAGTTTTTACTGACAAGCCATCATCATTGGTGGTTCAGTAAATATTACGTACATCATTAAGTGCTAAATTCCATTTACAGTTGATAGTCTGCTAGTTTAACTATAATTATTTACTTAATGGGTTTGCAGTCTCAGTCTATTTATAGGGATATTATCATGCAGAGTTATGATGGTTCCGCCCATTCTTGTTGTAAACTGTTTATCTAAATGCACTGAAGACTTAAGTATACGTTTAGAGTAGGTATGATCTGAAAAGAACTGAAACCAGTACTTAATGTTATCTATTCTTTTCACCATCTTTTTAGATGATCTAGTGACGAGTCAACTTATTGGATGGGCAACTTAGAATAACCAGCTGGGGTCCAGCGCATTGTGACAATAACCACGAACTTCCCATGATTTCAACTTCCTCAACACAAGCTTCAAAATGCTAATCACATCAAAATTTACGATTGTCATTGCTTTTATAAGTCTATCTTTTCTTCAAATAAGTGGCTACTCCCCCTTCAACATCCTTTTTTAGAGTTGTTTGCACGCTCTGCATAACTATGCAATGTAAATTCTAATGTAAATACTTACTCTACGTGGTTACAGCGAAATGAATGTAACATAACCACACTTAATAGTTAAACAAACATTTGCGAACAGTAAGACATATTTCCACAGGTTGGTGATTCGACACCAGAAAATCCTCAGATTGCTTGGGAACTACGTGCGATCAGGTATCCACCGCAGCGATCAGCGTTTTGTACACACACGTGTAAACCTACGGAAGTTATCTACACCTACATCTTCGCTAAGCAAGCAACCTAATAGTGGCTTTACTCCACCAGCTCCCACGCCCCCTCCTCTCCTTCCTGTTCCAGTCGCGACTGTTAGCAGGTCTCCGTGTAAGCTGGAATCTCTATAGTTTTAGCTTCGTGGTCTTTCCGCGATACATCCGTAGAATGAAGCAATATAATGACTGACTCCTGCAGAAACGGACGCTCTCGGGATTTTAATAGTAAACCAAGCCAGTATACAAAACACATGTTTTGTAGCGCCTCCCAGGAAGTTTAAGATAAGGTTCTTCGTGACGCTTTTCCGCGTTATAGACGATCCTGTGGCGAACCGTGGTGCTCTTCTTTGGATCTTTTCTGTGTACTTTATCAATCTTTTTGGCAGCGGTCCCAGAGCTGCCGAGCAGTATTGAAGTATCCGTCAAACGACGGTTTTGTAAACTAACTCCTTCGTCCATAGACTACATACACTTCATACACTTCTTATGGATTCTTCGAATGAATCTCGGTCTAACATCTGCCTTTCGTACTATCAGTTTTATGTGGCCATTCCATTTTAAATCGTTCTGTATTCATACTGACAAGGCACTTAATGTATTTGACTATTTCCAGTATTCGTCAGTGGTGTAGCCATACAATCCCCTTCTTCTTCTCTTCGGCCTTTACCCAGTATCTATGCAGGATCGGCCTGTTAATCTGGATTGGGCATGTTAATGGTATAGGATGGCCGGATGCCCTTCCTATGGCCACCATTTCCCCCACTCCACAGATGGAAACTGCGTATCCCATCTGTTTGCGTCTAAAGTTAGCCGTGTGAAAGTTTTCGAAATGTTTGTGAATCGTGTGACTGAGGTGGGACTTTGGTACCAGTCCAGTGCTCACCTGTTTAAATGTGAGAAACCGCCTACAAAACCACATCGTGAGCACACCGGCTCTCGTCTTTAATCCGCCAAGCGGATTTGCTCTATGTCTGGTGCGCTTCCACGTTCAAAAAGTGGTGTGCTGACGCAAGTGGGTTATTCGGGCGGATGTTCAATGACAAATTCCGAAATCTAGACGAAGAAGAGGAAGAAGAAAGCAAAGAATAGCTGATAAGGTGACTTTCAACTTTTAACCATCAAAGGCGAACAATAATACACAATGGCATTCCCAAGGGCTGGCGAAATACCACGACTCTGCACACTATTGATTGGCGACTCCATGGAGTGTTCTGTGCACCACGACCAGATTATGGATATAATCGGAAGGATGTATTTCAAAGAATTATTAAGTGGTTCTCAGAAAATGACTCTCCCTTAATTTTGAAAAAACTCACTATATCCAGTTTTGTACACCAAATAGAGTCATACCGAAAATTGATGTAGCATATGAACAGGGCTCAGTTAACAGGGTAGATTTCTTCAAATTTTTTGGGTGCTCACATTGATGACAACTTGAACTGGAAGAAGCATATTACTTAGCTTCTCAAACAATTAAGTTCAGCTTCTTTCGCTCTTCGTATAATCGCTAGTCTTGGTAATAAACAGATCAGCCCCTAACGTACTTTGCATATTTCCAGTAATGTCTTATGGAATAGTTTTCTGGGGTAACACACCACTTAGACATAAAGTATTGATTGCACGAAACAGAGCAGTGAGAATAATTAGTGGTGTTCACCCAAGGACGTTATGTAGGCATCTATTCAAGGAGTTAGGTATTTTAACTGCACCATCAGAGTACACGCTCCGATCCGTAGAACGCCAGTTTTCTTTCTCCTGATAACGACATCCTCTTGAGTAGTCCCCGCCCGGAGATCCGAATGGGGGACTATTTTACCTCCGGAATATTTTACCCAAGAGGACGCCATCATCATGTAATCATACAGTAAAGCTGCATGCCCTCGGGAAAAATTACGGCTGTAGTTTCCCCTTGCTTTCAGCCGTTCGCAGTACCAGCACAGCAAGGCCGTTTTGGTTATTGTTACAAGGCCAGATCAGCCAATCATCCAGACTATTGCCCTTGCAACTACTGAAAAGGCTGCTGCCCCTCTTCAGGAACCACACGTTTGTCTGGCCTCTCAACACATACCCCTCCGTTGTGGTTGCACCTACGGTACGGCTATCTGTATCGCTGAGGCACGCAAGCCTCCCCACCAACGGCAAGGTCCATGGTTCATGGGGGGGTACGGAATGTCAGATCCCTTAATCGGGCAGGTAGGTTAGAAAATTTAAAAAGGGAAATGGATAGGTTGAAGTTAGATATAGTCGGAATTAGTGAAGTTCGGTGGCAGGAGGAACAAGACTTCTGGCCAGGTGACTACAGGGTTATAAACACAAAATCAAATAGGGGTAATGCAGGAGTAGGTTTAATAATGAATAGGAAAATAGGAATGCGGGTAAGCTACTACAAACAGCATAGTGAACGCATTATTGTGGCCAAGATAGATACGAAGCCCACACCTACTACAGTGGTACAAGTATATATGCCAACTAGCTCTGCAGATGACGAAGAAATTGAAGAAATGTATGATGAAATAAAAGAAATTATTCAGATTGTGAAGGGAGAGGAAAATTTAATAGTCATGGGTGACTGGAATTCGAGCGTAGGAAAAGGGAGAGAAGGAAACATAGTAGGTGAATATGGGTTGGGGGACAGAAATGAAAGAGGAAGCCGCCTTGTAGAATTTTGCACAGAGCACAACATAATCATAACTAACACTTGGTTTAAGAATCATGAAAGAAGGTTGTATACATGGAAGAACCCTGGAGATACTAAAAGGTATCAGATAGATTATATAATGGTAAGACAGAGATTTAGGAACCAGGTTTTAAATTGTAAGACATTTCCAGGGGCAGATGTGGACTCTGACCACAATCTATTGGTTATGACCTGTAGATTAAAACTGAAGAAACTGCAAAAAGGTGGGAATTTAAGGAGATGGGACCTGGATAAACTAAAAGAACCAGAGGTTGTACAGAGATTCAGGGAGAGCATAAGGGAGCAATTGACAGGAATGGGGGAAATAAATACAGTAGAAGAAGAATGGGTAGCTTTGAGGGATGAAGTAGTGAAGGCAGCAGAGGATCAAGTAGGTAAAAAGACGAGGGCTAGTAGAAATCCTTGGGTAACAGAAGAAATACTGAATTTAATTGATGAAAGGAGAAAATAAAAAAATGCAGTAAGTGAAACAGGCAAAAAGGAATACAAACGTCTCAAAAATGAGATCGACAGGAAGTGCAAAATGGCTAAGCAGGGATGGCTAGAGGACAAATGTAAGGATGTAGAGGCCTATCTCACTAGGGGTAAGATAGATACCGCCTACAGGAAAATTAAAGAGACCTTTGGAGATAAAAGAACGACTTGTATGAATATCAAGAGCTCAGATGGAAACCCAGTTTTAAGCAAAGAAGGGAAAGCAGAAAGGTGGAAGGAGTATATAGAGGGTCTATACAAGGGCGATGTACTTGAGGACAATATTATGGAAATGGAAGAGGATGTAGATGAAGATGAAATGGGAGATATGATACTGCGTGAAGAGTTTGACAGAGCACTGAAAGACCTGAGTCGAAACAAGGCCCCCGGAGTAGACAATATTCCATTGGAACTACTCACGGCCGTGGGAGAGCCAGTCCTGACAAAACTCTACCATCTGGTGAGCAAGATGTATGAAACAGGCGAAATACCCTCAGACTTCAAGAAGAATATAATAATTCCAATCCCAAAGAAAGCAGGTGTTGTCAGATGTGAAAATTACCGAACTATCAGCTTAATAAGTCACAGCTGCAAAATACTAACACGAATTCTTTACAGACGAATGGAAAAACTAGTAGAAGCCAACCTCGGGGAAGATCAGTTTGGATTCCGTAGAAACACTGGAACACGTGAGGCAATACTGACCTTACGGCTTATCTTAGAAGAAAGATTAAGGAAAGGCAAACCTACGTTTCTAGCATTTGTAGACTTAGAGAAAGCTTTTGACAATGTTGACTGGAATACTCTCTTTCAAATTCTAAAGGTGGCAGGGGTAAAATACAGGGAGCGAAAGGCTATTTACAATTTGTACAGAAACCAGATGGCAGTTATAAGAGTCGAGGGACATGAAAGGGAAGCAGTGGTTGGGAAGGGAGTAAGACAGGGTTGTAGCCTCTCCCCGATGTTGTTCAATCTGTATATTGAGCAAGCAGTAAAGGAAACAAAAGAAAAATTCGGAGTAGGTATTAAAATTCATGGAGAAGAAATAAAAACTTTGAGGTTCGCCGATGACATTGTAATTCTGTCAGAGACAGCAAAGGACTTGGAAGAGCAGTTGAATGGAATGGACAGTGTCTTGAAAGGAGGATATAAGATGAACATCAACAAAAGCAAAACAAGGATAATGGAATGTAGTCTAATTAAGTCGGGTGATGCTGAGGGAATTAGATTAGGAAATGAGGCACTTAAAGTAGTAAAGGAGTTTTGCTATTTGGGAAGCAAAATAACTGATGATGGTCGAAGTAGAGAGGATATAAAATGTAGGCTGGCAATGGCAAGGAAAGCGTTTCTGAAGAAGAGAAATTTGTTAACATCTAGTATTGATTTAAGTGTCAGGAAGTCATTTCTGAAAGTATTCGTATGGAGTGTAGCCATGTATGGAAGTGAAACATGGACGATAAATAGTTTGGACAAGAAGAGAATAGAAGCTTTCGAAATGTGGTGCTATAGAAGAATGCTGAAGATTAGATGGGTAGATCACATAACTAATGAGGAAGTATTGAATAGGATTGGGGAGAAGAGAAGTTTGTGGCACAACTTGACCAGAAGAAGGGATCGGTTGGTAGGACATGTTCTGAGGCATCAAGGGATCACCAATTTAGTATTGGAGGGCAGCGTGGAGGGTAAAAATCGTAGAGGGAGACCAAGAGATGAATACACTAAGCAGATTCAGAAGGATGTAGGTTGCAGTAGGTACTGGGAGATGAAAAAGCTTGCACAGGATAGAGTAGCATGGAGAGCTGCATCAAACCAGTCTCAGGACTGAAGACCACAACAACAACAACAACATCAGAGTACATATATTCGCTAATTAAATTCATTATAAATAATTCATCTCAATTCGCGAAGAACAGTGATGTTCATACGCACAACACTAGAGGAAAAAATGACCTTTCCTATCCGTTATTGAATTTATCAGTTGCTCAAAAAGGAGTACATTATTCAGCAACAAAAATCTTTGATCATTTTCCCAACAACGTAAAGTGTCTGGCAGGTAGCAGATCAAGTTTTAAATCTAGCCTAAAATCATTTCTTTTGGACAACTCCTTCTATTCCACGGAAGAGTTTCTGTTTCAGAACTCGTAAAAAAAATATATATATATATATATACCTCTGAATGTAGTTGCATGTGTAGAACTAAAAATTTCAGTAATATTAATATTAGCACTATTCATATATATCTTGTATCTGACTTGTTGCACATCATATAGATAAAATAATACTGAAAATGATTTACAAAGCATGACGTAACTAAACTAAACTAAACTAAACTCCCCCCCCCTCTCTCCTGCCATCTGTTGCCCCCCCCACCCTCACTTTGTCACCATATTTAGCACTTAACTAAACAACTTTAGCACCTAACTAAACTGTGGAATGAACGACTTTCCTTGGAACGCTTTTATTTTTAAAATGGTGAAAAATGAACGATATTTAGTTTGTGTTTGTGGAGGACAGGGGACGAGTGGGCGTGGAGTTAGAATGAATGACGAAGGAATTCGTGGTGCATCGCAAGTGCTGTTCACAATTCCTCAGATAAGGGGTAGATGCTTGTTGTAAAACATACTTCCCCTGCATTACTCCTCTCTATTGTGCCACTTGCTTGACCTACGCACTGTAACCCCACTTAAAGTGAAGCATGTTAGAATGTGTGCACTATACTTACTCTTCGCAAATTACTTGATGGCTGTCCGCCCCAGTAGCTGAGTGGTCAGCGTGACGGATTGCCGTCCTCTGGGCCCGGGTTCGATTCCCGGCTGGGTCGGAGATTTTCTCCGCTCAGGGGCTGGGTGTTGTGTTGTGTTCATCATCATTTCATCCCCATCCGGCGTGCAGGTCGCCCAATGTGGCGCCGAATGTAATAAGACCTGCGATATGGCGGCCGGACCTGCCCCGCGAGGGGCCTCCCGGCCAATGACGCCAAACGCTCATCATCATCACTTGATGGCTGCACTCCTTACTTCTGAACCAGCAGAAATTGGAAGACTTCAGGGTGCTAATGCTTTGTATCTGACCACAGCATCTAATACTAATAGTAGTAGTAATAATAATAATGTGTATAGTACTGTAGTAACCCTTATGTAGCTACTGCTGTGTCGTGCTGTTACTTAATTCATTTATGTTTTTCGAAGAGCGTAATGAAACAATTTCTGGACTACTGCAGATATAAGTTACAACTTGGAGAAGACTTTCTTTTGAGGTATTTAGTATTTGTTACGTGTATGTTTCACATTTTCATTAGTGATGTATTGGACAAAGCGCAACATATGTGTGTAGTAGGTCGATTATGTGAGGAACCTGTAACCTGCGCCGTATTAATGTTACTAACTGAGAAAAAGTAATTATTGTTGATAGCTTATCAGGTCTACAACTTTGCTTCTGCCGTTTTGCAATAGACGACAGTAGCGGCAAGTGGGGTTCAGGTGGTTGGTCGTAAGTGTAATACAATAAGCTTAGGCATCTGTAAAGATAATGCCATAAAAGTATTAGTCGATTTGTGATTGCATCGTAAGGTTATTCTCGATAAAGTACGTCAACTTACGTACCCATTTCTCGCCATATGCGGGAAGTTTTAATTTTCTGCTTTAACATGAATAAATCTGCGGCTGTGGCTCTTAAAATGCTGGGTAAGACCAATGGTGAGGGAACTATTAGTGGAAGAACGTGCAGAGAATGCTTTTAACGCCTTCATAAGGGTGATTTTGATGTCGAAGACCGGCATGGCGGGGGAAGACAGAACGTTTTCGTAGCTACTGAAACAGGCGAAGACAGTCACAGGACATCATTATCGAAAGCAATTGATGCGTTAGAGCCCAGCACTGAAACACAAAAGGCCACAATACAGCGATAGACATGTAAAGGTAATTTTGCAGCAGATCAGTGCTAGATCCCATGTCGCAAAATCCGACAAAATATGCATGGAAACGTTGACATGAGAAGTCCTATCCCTCCCGCCGTATTCTCCAAACGTTGCTCTCTCTAACTACCACCCTTTTCGATCAGGGGCATGCAGTCTGGCTGACCAGCACTTCCGATCATATGAACAAGTGCAAAATTGAATCGATTCATGGATCCCCACAAAAGACGCCCAGTTCTTCCGCCACGGGGTTCGTATGCTATCCGAAAGATGGGAGAATGTAGTGGCCAGCGTTGGGTAATACTATGAATCATAATTCTTTTGTACGTTTTTCACAATAAATCACCGAACTTCGAGAAGAAACGGCGGAAGCAAAGTTGTAGATCTAGCATATAATCAATATTAATGCAAGGAATCACTCCGTCTTCAGGCCACAAGTGGCCCATCGGGACCATCCGACCGCCGTGTCATCCTCAGTTGAGGATGCGCATTTGGAGGGCGTGTGGTCAACACACCACTCTCCCGGTCGTTATGATGGTTTCCTTTGGCCGGAGCCGCTACTATTCGGTCGAGTAGCTCCTCAATTGGCATCACGAGGCTGAGTGCACCCAGAAAAATGGCAACAGCGCATGGCGGCCTGGATGGTCACCCATCCAAGTGCCGGCCACACCCGACAGCGCTTAACTTCGGTGATCTCAGGGGAACCGGTGTATCCACTGCGGTAAGGCCGTTGCCTAACCAATATTAAAGCCTTACAAAATTATGATAATAATAATCATATTTGGGAAATAATTTAGTTTCGTGACTGGAACAGAATAGAATCTTTTAGTTTTTACCATTCAGAAAATTTCATTTTACCCCTTATGGGGTATTCACACCCAGGTTGGGAACCACTGGTCTATAACCTTCTGGACTGCGGGTGTTGCCGTTAAGTTTCCCACGAGCAGTGTTTTTGGAACTATGGTGGATTCTTGTCGGCGAGTGATGCTTTCGTTTCAGGACGTGGGAGAGTCAGAATCTTAGGCGTTCCCTTCTTCTCCACCTTGTAGCTCTTGTGCTTTACTGTGGGAGAGACAGACACGCAGGACGTCGGCGGGGCAGCTCGAGAGGCCGGCCCACTTGGGTGGGTCGTTCTAAATTTGTGGCCTGGACGCTGTGTGGCCTGGTGTCGCACGGCTGTGTTTTTCTTCTTGTTTCCAGGGAAATGAGCTGCCGGCCGGCCTGCGGCGTTATCTGTTTGGCTCCACGAATAGAGCCGGCCCGGTCCGCGCGGCTGCGTGGCGGGCGCAAGCGGACCGTGCAGCGGAGCTGGCTGTAGCGCGGCTCCACCGTGCTTCCCGGAATGTCGCAGCGGCCACACCATGACGGCGGCGGCTGGCGACAGAGGGAGAGGCTGCCGCCGCCTTTTGTCGCCGACACGTTTGCCTCAGAGGTACACAGGCGTGCCACCCAGCAGCCGTACTTTAACCCTTCTGCCATCGACATTCTCAAATGCGAGGTCGTACCCAAATACGAGGGGGCAAATGGTTAGCTTTTCAGAGCATTCACACAAGGTTGGCGCCGTTGACGACACCCACAACGTGCTGACATGAGGAAAGTTTCCAACCGATTTCTCATACACAAGCAGCAGTTGACCGGTGTTGGCTGGTGAAACGTTGTTGTGATGCCTCGTGTGAGGAGGAGAAATGCGTACCATCACGTTTCCAACTTTGATAAAGCTCGGATTGTAGCCTATCGCAATTGCGGTTTATCATATGGCGACATTGCTGCTCGCGTTGGTTGAGATCCAATGACTGTTAGCAGAATATGGGATCGGTGGGTTCAGGAGGGTAATACGGAACGCCGTGCCGAATCCCAACTGCCTCGTATCACTAGCAGTCGAGATGACAGGCATCTTATCCGCATGGCTGTAACGGATTGTGCAACCACGTCTCTATCCCTGAGTCAACAGATGGGGACGTTTGCAAGACAACAACCATCTGCACGAACAGTTCGACGACGTTTGCAGCAGCATGGACTATCAGCTCGGGGACCGTGCCTGCAGTTACCCTTGACGCTGCATCACAGACAGGAGCGCCTGCGATGGTGTACTCAGCGACGAACCTGGGTGCACGAATGGCAAAACGTCATTTTTTTCGGATGAATCGAGGTACTGTTTACAGCATCATGATGGTCGCATCCATGTTTGGCGACATCGCGGTGAACGCACATGGGAAGCGTGTATTCGTCATCGCCATACTGGCATATCACCCGGCGTGATGGTATGGGATGCCATTGGTCCGCGTCTCGGTCACCTCTTGTTCGCATTGACGGCACTTTGAACAGTGGACGTTACATTTCAGATGTGTACGAACCGTGGCTTTACCATTCACTCGATCCCTGCGAAACTCTACATTTCAGCAGGATAATGCACGAACGCATGTTTCAGGTCCTGTACGCGCCTTTCTGGATATGGAAAATGTTCGGCTGCTGCTCTGGCCAGCACATTCTCCAGATCTCTCACCAATTGAAAACGTCTGGTCAATGGTGGCCGAGCAATTGGCTCGTCACAATGCGCCAGTCACTACTCTTGATGAACTGTGGTATCCTGTTGAAGCTGCATGGGCAGCTGTACCTGTACACGCCATCGAAGTTCTGTTTGACTCAATGCCCAGGCGTATCAAGGCCGTTATTACGGCCAGAGGTGGTTGTTCTGGGTACTGATTTCTCAGGATCTATACACTCAAATTGCGTGAAAATGTAATCACATATCATTTCTAGTGTAATATAGTTGTCCAATGAATACCTGTTTATCATCTGAATTTCTTCTTGGTGTAGCAATTTTAATGGCCAGTAGTGTAAGTTACCCCTATCGACTGTGGTCAGAGTTGTGTGTGAAAGGAAAAAAAAAAAAAAAAGAAAAAGAGAATGAGACATTAAAGATAAGACATATCTTTATATTTTTACATAATTTCGAATCACATCGAGACATTTGACATTTCGCTTTATAGGCTTCAAAAAGCCTTCCAGCAAAGAATCAGGGCGTTGCATACGGAAGAAACGGTGAACGGCTTGTTTGATGCCAAAGCGCCTTTCGCTGAAAGTCTTCTTCAAAGAAGGAAACAGATGCAAGTCACTTGGTGCGAGATCCGGACTGTAAGGCGGATGGTGTAGGCGCTCCCAACGAAGAGTTGCAAAATGGTTTTGCGTTGCCGTCGTCATATGTGGTCTCGCATTGTCATTCAACAATAGAAATCCAGATCTGAGGAGGACAGGCCGCTTTTTCCGAATCACCTCTTTCAATTTCGACAGAGTGGCACAGTAACACGCAGCACTGATGGTTGAATCCTCCAGAAAGTCCAGCAGCAAAACTGCTTTGGCGTCCCAGAAAACGATGAGTAGCACTTTACCTGCAGATGGAGTGCTTTTGAACTTCTTTCAGACAGATGTTTGCACTCCATGGATGCGGCCTTCGATTCGGGAGTTTAATGGTGGACCCACGTTTCATCCCCCGTCACAATCCGAAACAGAAGGTCGTTGTCAGATTCACGGTAACGCACGAGCTGTTCCAGGCTGATCGCCATGCGTTGTTTCATGTGTGTAGGGGTCAGTTGGTGGGGCACCCATTGTGCTGACACCTTCCTGTATCGAAGGATGTCGTGAATGATCTTGTGAGCTCGCTCATGTCCAAGTTCTGCCACTACTCCACCGATGGTGATACGCCGGTTCGCTTTAATCATGTCATCCACCTTCCTGACAGTTGCATCTGTAGAGTCCGTGCCCGTCCGTCCAGGTCTCAGTAAGTCCTGCACTTGCTAACGTCCATCACTGAATCGCTGGCACCATCTCCGCACCATTCGCCTTGACTTCACACCTGACCCATACACCTCAACAAGGCGGTTATGAATTTCTGTCGCTTCCCGCGCCCGGGTCTCTGCCTCGTGATGACTGGGTGTTGTGTGCTGTCCTTAGGTTGGTTAGGTTTAGGTAGTTCTAAGTTCTAGGGGACTAATGACCATAGATGTTAAGTCCCATAGTGCTCAAAGTCATTTTTTATGAATTTCTGTGCCTGAAACTCCACGTGCCCATTCATAGCGGATAACAGCTCTGACTTCCGCCTTTGACCACAACTCCAAAACGCACCTTCTCTCCAAAGCTCCGGGAAAAGACTGTGCGCCTGGCCTCCGCTTTGCGCAGGTACTGCTGAAACGTCCCACTTTGAACAATTTATATATGACTGTGCTTAAACTGACACACAATATTTTGTTAGCGCAACGCAATCTGACTTTCAACAATCCCTACAAAAGAATGGGCCCTGACTAACATTAAACTATACCTTTCACAAATCACTTACCTCACAAAAATCTTCGCTACTCAAGCTACTGCAATACAGCGAGCGCCACTACTGCCAGCTAAATAAAAGATTCAAACTACTGAAGGCACTAACTACTGATAGGGATAGTTAGCAAATGAAAGATATTAATAGAGAACAAACAATGTATTTACCTTGATATCATTATATATAAATATAGCAGTTCATGACAAATTTCAAAACTCCGCCATCTCTCTCCCCACATCCACCACTGCTGGCGGCTCACCTCCAACTGTGCAACGCTACGCGCTGTTCACAGCCGGCTGCCTAACACTACAATGGCGAGTATTACAACAATGCAAAGCAGCCACAGACTGCACACAGCACAGCCAGTGATTTTCATACAGAGGTGGCGTTACCAATAAAAAAACCTAAACAGCCTACTTACATAGAGAAAACATAAACAGCCTACTTACATAGAGAAAACATAAACAGCCTACTTACATAGAGAAAACATAAACAGCCTACTTACATAGCCCCCATGCTCCCCACAAAAAATTTTAGAAATTTTTTTTTGGGCAGTGGCCAATAATGATTTGATAAAATTTTTCATAATTACAATAACAAAGAAATCAAATGCACACACTTATTGATACAATGTTGGTCAAAAGCTAAAATTTTCTCTCAGTCTATAAAGACAGTCCTGATTGTTCATTACGGTAAAATAGTAGTGTTTTTCTCAAAGTCTGAGCAGTAGAAGAAAATGCACACGGAAGTAGTGGATTTCCATGCAGTCTTGTAGAAGTAGTGTTGTCCTTCCAACGGAAAGACGGTGCTGACTCTTGACATGCTGACAGGTAATGGGCCACAATGGAGCAAACCCACAGCAGAGTCAGTCGAAATTTTGAAGAGTATTGGTAGGTAGGTCATCACAGAGCAGACCCACTGGAGTCCTGGTAGAGATTGTGGTATTGGTGGGCCACCAGAGGTGCAGACCCACTGTAGTCCTTGTAGAGATGGCCAGCAGCCATCTGTTGCGATTGTGCAGGTGCACATTCACCATCGAAGAGTCTTGCGGAGAATATAGCAAGTCCATAAACCATCACTTGTGCACTCACAAAGTTTTTGGAATTGTCCTTAGAACCAGCAATGCTGTTATCCAGTCCCTTGCTGAATTATTAACACACGTGCAAACACTAACAGTCCCTACTTCTCACATATTGTCCATATACTATGACCAACAGAAACGTGTGCAGTGAAATGTAACTTACAAGTTAATAATAAGATGAACTGGTGTCAATTACAATTTTATAAATTTACAACATGAAAATACAATTACAAAGGTACAAAATACATCATTAAAGAACATAATAATACAGATAACATTTGTAGTACAGGCTTTACAACAGAATAGAAATAGACATATACATCAGTGTTACAGGAATTATGACATAAGTAAATACATAAAGATCACAAGAACTTTTGAAACATCACCTTCACATGTGAGCAACAAACCAGAATAAATAATGTCTAAGCATATTTACAAGGTAAATAACATATTATTAATGCAAATTATATTTGAGGATAACAGTATTCCTCATCATAGTGAATGTAGCTTAATATTAAAAGAAGAAAAAATTCTATGAAACTACACAGAGACAGGAAGAAAACAAATACACAAGGGTACACAAACATATAGTGGGATAACACAAAAGGAAAGGACAGGGTTTGTTGTACTGCAGTATTTTGCAAACAAAACTTTCTTTACTTCTTGGAGATCTCCCTTCATTCATCATTATTCCCAAAAAGTCCTATCTATACCTGCTTTCTGTATTCTATTCATATTTCTTTCAAAATAATTATTTCTGATTGTACAATACTCATTTGGGCCCAAATCGTTTTCATATAACTTTCAAAGCATTCTTTCCCTATTCTCCATAGTTAGGTTCTTATATAGTCTACCCCCTCTTAAGCTAACTTAAATCTACTGAGCTCAGATATTAAACTAAGGGACAAGGCAATGCAGCAGCACAAAACAATTAACACAAACAGCAATGATAAAAAAATACAAATGCCAAAGCAAGCAGCATAAATTATCAGAGCAACTGCAATATTACAACTAATATGAGCCAATGTGCAGCAACAAAAAAATAAATCTGGCTTAGCAGAGTAACACAAATTAAAGTTCAGTAGCACTATGCCTGGCAAACAGCAGCTTATATCTAAACATGACATAGCTCAAGCAGAAAAAATATTACAGTAAAAACAACAATGCAGATAAGGGAAATGTATATTCACATCTTAATGTCTATGTAATTAAAGTGGTGCACCACAACAACTGATTGTAAAAAGAAATATTACCATGTACTTGAAAAGAAAATTATGTGTTACTGTTACTAGTTCCTTCTTATTGTTCTTTCCTTTCCAAGTGCTCCTTTTTTAAAGAATGTGGATCATAAAATAATTATTTAATAGATCTGTCGACAGAAAGTGTTCACATTAGCAAATGCATTTCATTTTATAAAAGCAATGCTGCAACACAGCTGGAAACCAGATATCAAATGAAATAAGCAATTACGCAAACCAAAGCATAAAAACATCATTCAATAGCTATGTGGCATTTCGTAAGTCAGTAGCTCTCAATTCTCGTAGAAAGACACTTGTCATTATCAGGTTTGCAGATGTAAGAATATTTCCGAGGATAATGGCCTCCCCTTTTTTTTTGTTCTACCTGTGCCGCTGAAAAGGGCTCGCAATAATGGCTTTTTCTCCAGGCGTCTGACACAGCTGGGTGCCCGCGACTCATTACGTGCAGGTGGTCACTTAACTTTTGTACCGAAATATTTACGACAGCAGTTTCTGCTACCGTGGCAGTCTCATATAAAAATATTTCACAGGTCAAGAATTAGCGTTGCAAATCTGTAGAAACAAAATCCTATAAATATAAGTGTCCAAAAAAAAATATTCGTCAGCATTGTGATACAGTCACACATTTCATAACTCTTAAAGTACGTTTCTTGGTGTCCAACATCCTTTTCATAAATCAGAGTCCCTAAACACTACTCATTATTCCTTACCTCATTATACATATACATATTCGTCGACACTTCTTCAATATTTCATCATGAGAAATACGTAGCATAATAAACATTCCTCAACAACATAATACACATCGTCGTCGTAATAATAACATCATAACACTTCAGTCAAATCTCAAAATCGTCGTAACTTCCTCCAATAATTTCTAAGCCTAAAAAAATTCTCTGCTCATGTCAAAAGTGTTCTGCCTCAAACGTACTTTAAAAATCATGATCTCATACCAAATACATCATTCAAAGCTCTCATAGTATCACGATGATTCCAAAAAAATATGAGCAGTTTACAAAGTACAGACAAAATACAGTTTCATAAGTGTGAAGTTATCCAACTGTGTAATTACGTAAACATCTGCCACTGATATAGTAAAAATAAATGTTTGTCTCTCTCAGTTAAATGATCAGATAGCTGTGTAATTTGTGTGTTAGAGAAATATGGTACCGATGTGTAAAGTTGTATAACCAAATACCATATTAGCTAGGGTTCCTTGTGCTTGCCAAACACATGGTACACAAAGTAGGCGTGTACCCCCCTGAGGATTAATGTAATTATACTCTCAGGTGTTACAGATTACAGCAATGAAATGAAATGTATCACAGAAAACTTTCTTTGTAATTCAAAAATCTTTAAAAATAAATGTTTTAAGTAGAAAATTAATCACTGAAATGCGTGTCCTGTAGCGCTAAATGTGCATCTTGTTGTAAGATAATCTCTGTGGAAGTGTCGTAGTTATTTTCCTCCGAAAGCTAAGTTCTGCAGAAGCCAATGTACTTACCTCATGATAAACAAAAGTGAAATGCTTTGCGTATAGATATCGTAGTTATTATGCTTATTGGCGTGATGAAGAAAGTACTGTACAGTAATGTATTGTTGTGCCACGAAAAAGGCTGTCTCATTGTTGCTATACCATAAAAGTTACTACTAAAACATGTTTTACTTTCCAGAAGAATTCAGAAAAACTGTGCAGATATAAAACAGATACACTGCAAAAGCAACATTGTAAATTGTCACTCATTAGTAGCGTCGTGATAAAAATCGTGTAGCTGTCACATAAACTAACCTCTGTGTCACCTGGTATCTCTCAGAAAGCACCTTGAATCCATAATGTATTTGCAAGTACCCCAAAATGTTGCATTAAAATCTCATTAGCAGTGCAGGTATATGTTCTAAGTATGTGAGCCTTATAGTCGTTACGTAATCGTGCAACTAACAAGCAAGAATGTACACACACAATAACACTGTGACGTCTGTTCACTATAACAATGCATTCGTAATTTCTGTTTAAAAATGTTCCCTAGGTTCTAGACTGGATATTTAACTTCAAACATTGTTGCATGTTAACAGTTTCTAAAGCATACTAGTAACGTGAAGTGAAACGTTTTATGGCAAAGACAAAGTTAAAAAGCAGATTATCTTTCAATAATCGGTTTTACATGTGAAATGTGGTACAATCTTTTACTCTTCAAAGTACTCAGAATTTCAGCTTGAACGCAATTATCATGCAGTATACGTCGGTAAAGAATACTGGAATTTTTCACAGGGTTAGCGTCAATGTTATTTTTCTCTGAGCCAGCCGGCGCACGTGGGTGCCTGCGGCGCGAGTCATTGTCTGTCTCTTTGTTGCCGCGCGTTGTTATTGGGATTAGGAGACCTAACTTCTACAAATTCACCGTGACGAGAGGGCCCTGCTCTGTTTGAATCCCGCCAGTTCTGATGCAATTCAGGTCTGTCGTTACGATCATATCGTCTGTCGTCATGTCGGTAGATTCCATAGTTTCTTTCTTGTCGGTCACATGGTGGAGAATTTCTCCTTGAATCGTAACTGCGCGCTGATCCGTTGCGTCTAAAGTTATTCTGTCTCCCTTGATAGTATTTATTTTGGTTCCCATAATGTCTGTTTCTCTTATTGTCTCTGTGATAGTCATTACCACGGAGAGGTGATCTTTCCCTGTAGTTATTACTACTCTGCCAACGGTTTTCATACGGGTGGTGTCTGTTTTGGTCACGATTTGTGTTGTGATAATAGCCTTGTCGCGTCCAGTTATCATTTCTGTCGTCACGGAATTGTGACGGATGTGACCTGTAGTGATTGTTTTCCTGTTTTCGCATCCCGCGACGGTATGTGTCAATTTCCAGTTCTTGTAACAGTCCCTGAAATGCTTCAATGTCGTCTTTGCAACGTCCTGCTAAAATAATATGTCGTAAATGTTCAGGCAATTTGAGTAAGCAAATGCGGATGAGTTCTGAGGGGCTGTATGGGTTTGAAAGATATTGATTCTTATGCAACATGTCTTCAAAATATTTGACAAGACTGGAAAATTCAGATTGTTCGAAGTGTTTCATCATCATGATGCTATGTTTTACACGGTCTTGTGTAGCTTGAGACCAATATGCTGAGAGGAAGGCATGGTAAAACTCTCCTTCACTGTGGCAATCGTGAATTACCGATCGCATTCTTACAGCTGGTTCATTCTCTAAGTAGCCACACATAAATTCTAATCTGTGTTCCAACGACCAGTTGGGAGGAAAACAATGAGAG
Organism: Schistocerca serialis cubense; assembly: GCF_023864345.2. Classification (NCBI taxonomy): domain Eukaryota; kingdom Metazoa; phylum Arthropoda; class Insecta; order Orthoptera; family Acrididae; genus Schistocerca; species Schistocerca serialis. The sequence goes on along the minus strand of NC_064643.1, from coordinate 371,462,246 downwards.
AATTGATGGAGCCATGCTTGTGGATGAATGTCGTTGCCAGAATTCTTAAATGTTTTGAATTTACGTGTAGTAATGAACAGCTTATAGTCAAAATCATCATGTCGGCGAGTCGCATATCGGTCATTGTTAGGTCGTGTCGGCTGTTCCATCTCAAAATTCGGTGCACATTGCCAATTTCTTTCATAACTTCCGAAATGCCCTGTGTTATTATTTTGCGGCTTTTCCGTATTTCTAAGTCCCTCTTCCCATGTTGGAGCGCGAGTGTCCTCTGAAATACGTAATTCTTGTATTACCTGTGTCAGCTGATCTTGTACTTCCCGGATTTCTCTTTGGTGTTGTGTATTAATTTGATTCTGATTTTGTTTGAATTTCCTAATTTGTTCGTACTCTTCTGTGTCATTAAAGACTACCGGTCTTGCGTCAATCAGATTATCATCTACCTTCGTAGATAAATTAGTGAACTGATCCAAAAGTTCGGCTACTTTCTCCGATAGTGTACTTATTTCCTCAGTGTGCTTTTCTGAACCAAGTTTCAGAGTATCTACTGTGTCCTTAAAGTTTTCCTGAGTTTTTGCAAGTTGCGTAACCGAATCGGTAGATGCAACTGAGTCAAATTTAGCTTGCAAGGTCTCATGATTTTCATGAACAATAATTTGCAGTTCTTTTATGGCTGCTTCGTGATTCTGTAATGCATTTTCATGCCGCGAAAAAATAGGTTGAAAATGCTCACAAATTTGAGTTTTTACGTCATTACAGACTTTTTGACATTTCGATTCAATGTTATGTAACTCAGTAGTTAAATCTTCACGCGTTTGTTCAAGAGTTTGTTCCAATGAGTCTAACTTTTGAAGCTGTTGCTGTGTTTGTCTCTGATTTAGTTCCATTGTGTCTAACTTTTTGAGATTTTGTTCCACTGTGTCCAACTGTTGCTGTGTTTGTCTCTGGTGTTGTTCCATTGTGTCTAACTTTTCAAGCTTTTGTCCCATTTGTTGCATTAATTGTAATAACAATGCACTGGTGTCTGAAACATGTTCCTCAGTGCTTTTCGGCAGTGAAGTTGCACCGGCAACATTCACATTTTGACAAGCGGAAAATGTGTCTTGACTCATTTGAGAAAACGGTGAGAACCCAAAACCTGAGTCTGCAGTATTTGCAATATTGTGTTCTGTCATTCCCGATTCCTGAGGCGAGCTGTTGCCGACCAATCGATCGATAACGCTTCCCTGTTCACTACCTGTTTCACTGTCTACACCATTGTTTGCCGCCCGCTCCATTTCCCTATGCGCAATTACCAATTTACTACTTTGAACATTAGTTAATTCATTACTCTGCGGCGCTAACACACTGCCTTCGTCTTCACTGTCATTTCTCAGTTTACTTTGGAGCCTAGTATTACGCTTTTCACACGCCATAATTGTCACAATATTTCACACGATAACAAAGAAAAGCACAATTTGAAGAGCAAAATAAAATAACATAGCAATGGAAATAATGTCTACTTAATTGCCAGCGCAGCTGCGAAATACTTGGTGCAAATCTACATGAATGCCACAACTGTTTTACTGTACAACAATGAAAGGCTACAACTACAAAGGAGATTCTCTCTACAATTACGCGCTAGCAATAAACAAAATCTACACTAATTACACAAACTACAAGAAAAATCAGAAGATTCCAGTGAGGTATCCTAGGCTAAGGGTCGACATATGAAACGTCCCACTTTGAACAATTTATATATGACTGTGCTTAAACTGACACACAATATTTTGTTAGCGCAACGCAATCTGACTTTCAATAATCCCTACAAAAGAATGGGCCCTGACTAACATTAAACTATACCTTTCACAAATCACTTACCTCACAAAAATCTTCGCTACTCAAGCTACTGCAATACAGCGAGCGCCACTACTGCCAGCTAAATAAAAGATTCAAACTACTGAAGGCACTAACTACTGATAGGGATAGTTAGCAAATGAAAGATATTAATAGAGAACAAACAATGTATTTACCTTGATATCATTATATATAAATATAGCAGTTCATGACAAATTTCAAAACTCCGCCATCTCTCTCCCCACATCCACCACTGCTGGCGGCTCACCTCCAACTGTGCAACGCTACGCGCTGTTCACAGCCGGCTGCCTAACACTACAATGGCGAGTATTACAACAATGCAAAGCAGCCACAGACTGCACACAGCACAGCCAGTGATTTTCATACAGAGGTGTCGTTACCAATAAAAAAACCTAAACAGCCTACTTACATAGAGAAAACATAAACAGCCTACTTACATAGAGAAAACATAAACAGCCTACTTACACTGCGACCGCGCCATCTGCTTGATCGCGTTCGGCCTGTACCCAGTGGTGTATCGGTTTCTTGCACGTGCGCATTCACCTGCCGTGTCGTCTTTCGTCTATACCACACAACTCTGCCCACAGTCGACAGGGGAAACTTATTTTCCAACTCCCACTCGTACATTAACTGAATTTCCCGCCGGCGCTTATTTGGTTATAAACCGACTTTCGGATTGTTAATACATGGGCAGGTGAAAACTGAATGTTGCAAGAATAGATAAAATGACGTGCGGCGTACACAGATATTACTCATTCAAAAACAGAAAATACCGTGTGGTTATAACTAAAGAGCAGCTACTTACAGAGGTCCAGTGTGGCCTGTAATTATCGTATGGCAGGCAGCCTCGGTAGACATTCTACTGCGTTAATGTGGAACCGATTTGCGCTGGAAAAAAATTACCTCCAATTTTGGCCACCAGGTGCAAATCTGGCGCTGTGAATGCGAGAAAGACGTAAAGAAATGTTTCTATATGTAATGATGCAGAGCAGAGACTTTCCTCCAGGATACCACATGTTTTGCAGTAGGAATGACTACCATTCTGTCCAGCCTTTCTGACAAAGAGAGAGTCTCATAACAAAAAATGTTTTACTTTTTTGACAGTTGATTCAATCTATAGGCACATTTGCCTTGCGGTCTAACGCACTGCTTTCCGGGCGGGCAGGCGTACCGGTCCCCGGCACGAATCCGCCCGGCGGATTAGTGTCGAGGTCCATTGCGCCGGCCAGTCTGTAGATGGTTTTTGAGGCGGTTTTCCATCTGCCTCGGCGAATGCGGGCTGGTTCCCCTTATTCCGCCTCAGTTACACTGTGTCGACGATTGCTGCGCAAATACTTTCTTCACGTACGCGTACGCCATAATTACTCTACCACGCAAACACTGGGGTTACACTCGTCTGGTGTGAGACGTTCCCGGGGGGATGCACTGGGGCCGAACCGCACAGTAACCCTAGGTTTGGTGTGTGGCGGCGGTGGGGTGAGTGGACTGCTATTGCCTGTTGTTGGGTTGTGTACCACTGAGGGCTACGGCGGGGACGACGCCTTTTCGTCGTTTCTAGGTCCCTAGTTCCATACATACATTTACTAATCATTTGGTATATCAGAAAGACCGATCCGATTAATATCCAGAAAGTCGATGAAATTAATCATCAATTAAACCTCATCAAACTAATTTTACCTAGCAGTCTGATGTCACCATGAACTTGCCTAACCAGAGGACTGTTGTCTCGTGGGAGCGCAGTAATTTTGCGAGCCTTGATTTATACATTCTTAATAATTTGCAATGTGACCAACAGCTTCAAATATGAAGATGGTGTCTGTTATTTGGGACATGTCCGAAAAAACAGATACCATCTTGATATAGTTAAGGCTAACCAGCCATTGACCTTCTTCTTTTCTGCGGATTCACTCGTATTGCCCGAACTCTTACGGGACTCGGTAAGATTCTCTGCCGCTAGTAATGAGTGTAATGGGCAGGGGCACTACGAATGTAGTGTGTGGACATTAAGTTGGGGTCGGCCCCTGGTAGCTGAGTGGTCAGCGCGGTGGAATGTCATACCTAACGGATCGGGTTCGATTCCCGGCTAGGTCGGAGATTTTCTCCGCTCAGGGACAGGGTTTTGTGTTGTCCTTATCATCATCATGTCATCCCCATCGCCACGCAAGTCGCCGAAGTGGCGTCAACTCGAAAGACTTGCACCAGGCGAACGGTGTACCCGACGGGACGCCCTAGCCATACGGCATTTCCATTTCCATTAAGTTGGGAGTGTGGTTCTCACGGGGAGTGTTTTTGCAGTGTAGCTGCAATCGCACTATCCTCTGTGCCGTCGGTCGCTCAGGTGGATAGAGCATGCAAGCAGGAGATCCTGGGTCCGACCTCTGGTCTTGGCACACATTTTCAACTGTCCCCGTTGATGTATATCAACGCCTGTGGACAGCGTAGGGTCTTGATTTAATTATCATTTTATAACAGCCACAAAGGCTGTTCTAGCCTTTATTTTGAATTGAAGACCACGGATTCTTCGTGGCATAGGGACACCAGTCTGTCCATCCCCTTTCGACAATCCAGGGAACCCAACATCGGAATCGTGAGACCAGACTTTGCTGCTTGGGACAAAACTGAACCGTCACTCTGGGTGGGTTGACTACGGGCTCCTAAGGACGCTTGCTTCCTGATTTGCGATACTCTCGGTAACAAAACCGACGGGAGAGTCTCTGTCGCCCTCAGTTGCTTGCAGTGCTTAGTTGTAGCGGGCCTGTGGAGTTCAGAAGCACATAAGTTGCCACAATTTGAATATCTTTGTGCTTGCCTACTACTGTCAGCAGCGGCCATGGACGTTACAACTACCGTCCCAACTGTTTTCGCGTGAAAGGTATCGCAAACGTGGTTATTTCGGTAGTGAACCTTGACAAGTGCAACGGTTTACATATTGATTGGTAGCCCAGCAGTGACTCTGTAAGCTTGGCGTTAGCAGTCAGCGCTGGTCAGGGAGATGTTATTGCTGCTGGAGTATCGGCTATTCTTCTAGTTTTACTGTCCCTCTTAATACATATCGACAAACGCATATCCCACTCGACTAGTCTTAGACCGCTTTATCGAATGGGCACGTAAAATTACGCTTTAAAAAACTGGGTTTCTAACGGGAAACAAAGTGACGCTTTTTGTCGACACTGGGCGTCGCTTGCAAGACATGATAAGCAGTAAATGTTTGAGTTGGCGCCAGCTACACACTGCAAAAACGAAATTGCAAGAGAAAATGCACCTGAAGACTCTTGGAGAGACACCCCGTAGAACAGCGTACTTTTTGTATGTGAGGTTCTTGATTTGTCTTCATTTTCTGTAATACATTACATGTCAGCTCTTATACTGAGGAAAGTCAACGAAGCAATCGAAAATTCCAAATAACTGGGCAGATAATAAAAGCAATTACAACTCCTGATTCTTTCGACTTCTGAAATACGACTCATGCTTAGACCACATTTCAAGTTCCGCATACCCTGCACACAGAATGAGTTAAAGCACTGGAGGTGAGGCACTGGGACTCAGATTTGGAAATAGCAGGGTTAAGGTCCGTGTCTAGCCTTCTAGATTTCGATTTTCCGCGTTTTCCTTATATTTATGAAAAGTGAGTGAATTTTTAATTTTCTTGAAAAGGAAAAGGCCACGGTCGATTTGCTTCCTCAGTCTTGTCCACTCAAAGCACACATTCCATCTCTAATGACTCCGTCGGCGACAGGACCACGAAACCACGTGTCCTTCTTTTGTAGCCGTAAGCTACTCATTCTTATGGCTTTTCATATTTGATTTTTCAATGTTACGTTACGACGGCACCTTATGAAATTTTTGCGTAGAACTTGTAATATTCCAGTGTGGTTTAATAATTTGGCGTCTTCTTTGATTTAACTACGGCGCTTGATTGTGTTGATCACAAAATATTGCTGCAGAATTTGGCCAATTATGGAGTATGGGGAATAGCTCACAATTGGTTCACCTCTTACTTTAAGAACAGACAGCAGAAGGTCATTCTCCACAGTTCTCAGAACTGCTATGATGTACAGTCCCAATGGGGCGCAGTTAAGTGGGAGGTGCCCCAGGGATCAATGTTGGGGCTGCTACTGTTTCTTATTTATATTAATGATATGCCTTCTAGTGTTACAAATGATTCTAAAATGTGTCAATTTGCTAATGACACCGCTTGGTAGTGAAGGAAGCTGTGTGCGTCACTGACTCAGTATCAAATAATGCATGCAAGACGTAAGTTCATGGCTTGCAGAAAATAAATTAAAGCTAAATCACAGTAAGACTCTGTTTTTACAGTTTCTAGCACGCGATTCAACAAAAACGAACATTTTGATTACACATAATGGGTGTATGATTAGCGAGACCGAACGGTTCAAATTCCTAGGCGTTCAGATACATAATAAGCTGTCCTGGAAAGCTCATGTTCAGGTTCAAAAACTACAAGCTGCTTTATTTACCATTAGAACAATGTCTGAAATAAGTGATAGCTCAACTCGAAAAATAATTAACTTTGCTTATTTTCATTTGCATATGACGTATGGTATTATTTTTTTGAGCTAACTCTTCTGATTCAAGAAAGGTATTTTTGGCTCAAAAGAGGCCTTTTCGAGCAATATTTGGCGTAATTTCGCGAAACACTTGTCGATCCCCGTTCAGTAGTGTGGGAATTCTGACACTGGCCTCCCAATACATATTTTTTGATGTCGTTTGTTGTTTACATCATCAGTTGATTTCGAAGAGTTAGCAGCTTTCGCTTAGTTAATTCCAGGTAAGATCCAATCTGCATTTCCAACACACCTTTTGACTCTTGTGCAGAAAGGCGAGCAGTATTCTGCTGCATCCATTTTCAGTAAGCTGCCACAAGAATTCAAAAATCTTAGCAGTAATCCATGCACTTTTAGGTCTCTACTGAAGAGTTTCTTCGTGGCTCCCTCCTATTTTGTCACGGAACTCCTGGAAAAATTAAAAAATTAAGCTAATTCCCACTTTACGTTGTTGATTATGTTTATTTAAACCTATGGCTTGTCGTCTGCATAGGATTCATTTGCATTTCACTTTGTCTGTTATTACTCTTCTGTTATAATTTCATGTACTGACTCGTTCCATGACCATGGAGACTTGCTTCTCAACTTAGTCCTACTTTCGCTCTCCACTATTTTTTCTGTACACTGGTTTACTTCGGTTAATTGTATGCTGCGAACAAGTGAGATTAATTGTTATTATACTGGAACTGACTTCTTATTAAATGAATAGTTTTGTTACTGTAACTCAGTAGAATGCACAACATATCCATCTCTGCTACAACTATCGTAAAAATGTTCTGAAATTATTTATGTTATAAAAAATAATGAAGTTACCGTACGCAATGCTTAAAGAACCTCAAACCTTGCAGTGGATTTTTCGTCAACATTAATTATAATCAGTGCCACGGCTAACACTAGAGCATGAGACTATCATTATTAACCAGAAAATGATTTTTCTATAACATTTACTAGTCCATAATTTTTGCTTGTCAAGATTCCCTTCTGAAACATGAAAGTATTTTAACTTTGACACTGTTAAAGTTTACAATATTATCAGTCCGCGTCCGCCTGTGAAACATAACGTAAAACCTGCTGCTTTGTACTCCGATCTCGAACTGCTGCAAGAAGCTATTTTGAATTCACTTATTACCTAACCGCTTATTGCGGTATGATTGCCCTTGTTATCAGATTTGAATCTGCCGCGGCGGCGGCTCGTTCCGCTATGTCGCAGCTCTGCACCACGAACATTACTTAAAAAGCTGAAAATGGGTGAAATACCAGGCAAGCGTTCTAGTAATACCATGCGAGTCCTCATGAAATAACTACATTTAAAACTAGAATAATAACAACTTCACACACCTTTCTTTATAATCAGCGACTAATGGCGTCCTGCTCACAATCTTGACAAATGAAAGCTACCTGTGTGTTAAACATAGCGTCACAGGTTCCTCTTCTCTTCGTGACTACAAGAAGACGACAACGACATTATTATTCTTACGCTACTACTTATACAGTGGCTGACTGTCATGAAATCTCTGAGTTTTTCTTTACTAATTCTTTTTTCTGGCGGTTTCAGAACTGGCCGACACAGATATTATTTCATAAATCCAGTACTTAATCCTTTACAAATACAAAATATAGCATAATTGTCTCTAATCTGGCCGAGCGGTTCTAGGCGCTACAGTCCGGAACCGCGCGACCGCTACGGTCGCAGGTATATTCCTGCTTCGGGCATGGATGTGTGTGATGTCCTTAGGTTAGTTAGGTTTAAGTAGTTCTAAGTTCTAGGGGACTGATGACCTCAGAAGTTAAGTCCCATAGTGCTGAGAGCCATTTGAACCATTTGTCGGCCGGCCGGAGTGGCCGAGCGGTTCTAGGCGCTTCAGTCTGGAACAGCGCGACCGCTACGGTCGCAGGTTCGAATCCTGCTTCGGGTATGGATGTGTGTGATGTCCTTAGGTTAGTTAGATCTAAGTAGTTCTAAGTTCTAGGGGACTGATGACCTCCGCTGTTAAGTCCCATAGTGCTCAGAGCCATTTGAACCATTTTTGAACCAACCATTTGTCTCCATTGTATTATTATCGAGAGTCCACAGACGTAATCAGTACGTACATACATAAATAAAATTGTAATTGCATAGTTATAAAGCATGTTTTACAAGGAAACTTTATACTACGGAACATGACATATAAAATTAATAAAAATAAAATAAGTGCTCCAGTTGAATTAACTGGTGCAGTGCGCCACTGAAGTTACACATTGCGTTAAGAGTATCGGCCTGTAAAGTGGAAGCCGTTGGCAGACAGAGAAAGCGGAGCTCCCTTCCGGCGTGCAGGTTGCGAAGGCAGCGTGTTGAGTGGACGGGCGGCTCACAGTGCTAGAGCGCGGCGGGTGTAGCGTTACGCGCGTGTCCTCTGCCACGGCCCGTTGTTGGCGACCGTGACAGGACCGGGCCGCTCCGGCGCACGCAGCTGAAAGCGATACCTGGCTGCGCCCGTGCTGGGGTCGTGGGACGCCGTGAGAAAGCGTACTGTCTCGTTCCTAACTGCTGGCCGGCCTCACCTCACAGCCAGCCTTAAGTTACCTCTGTACGACACTGACACACGACACGCATAACAAGCACGCACGCACTCACACACACACACACACACACACACACACACACACACACAAACAAGCAATGCAGAAATTCTCCTGTGTGTAAAATGCTGACGGTGAGGATTTTCTATGCTTGGTACTCTGCTCACAGGAGATTTCATGGGGATCTTTTTCCGATTTCCTACAGTACTTACAGCGATGTAAGGTACATCCGACCAATATAGTACAAGAAAGTATGTTCCTTGATTTTAGTATTATTTCTCTAAAAAGAAAAAAGGAAAACAGAAGTAAATTTAATTAATTAGGCCTCTATAACGTTTTGCACATACCATATGTATTGATTAAATAACTAATTAATTGCAACGAGAAAATGACCCGTCTTTTTAAAATAAAAGGTACAGGTTGAGTAGCCGGCTGGTGTGGCCGTGCGGTTCTAGGAGCTTCAGTTTGGAACCACGTGACCGCTACGGTCGCAGGTTCGAATCCTGCCTCGGGCATGGATGCGTGTGATGTCCTTAGGTTAGTTAGGTTTAAGTAGTTCTAAGTTCTAGGGGACTCATGACCTCAAATGTTGAGGCCCATAGTGCTCAGAGCCATTTGAACCATTTTTATACAGGTTGAGTCGATAGTTAGATTATGAATAGTGGTGCATGTGGTCATTTACGAGGGCTACAAGATGAAGGGCTACAAAATGGAGTAACTAAGCATGATCCATAATGGCCTTGACAATGACGCTGCTTACACTACGCCGATATTATGTAGACTGCGAAACGCTTTACTAATATAAATTTATATTTTACTAATTTATGTGTGTTCGAGAGGCTAAATAATAATATCAAGAATTTTTCGGACTACTTACCTGGGCATTTATGAAGACTTAGAAAACAATGTCCTTACGTTCCCTCTCCCTCCCCAGACATTATTAAATTTAGATGCGAATACAAATATTCGTAGACAACTACGAGGGGCGTTTGAAAAGTCCGTGCAAAAATAAAAATTACTTACGTGTTTGGGGTAAACCTTTTTTATTTTTGGACATAGTCTCCTTTTAGACTTATACACTTCGTCCAACGCTGTTCTAATTTGTTAATTGCTTCTGAATAATAGGAATTGTCCAAGTCTGCAAAGTAGCTAATAGTTGCTGCAATCACCTCCTCGTTTGAATAAAATCTTTGTCCCACCAGCCATTTCTTCCAATTGGGGAACAAATAGTAGTCTGAGGGAGCCAAGTCTGGAGAACAGGGGGGATGTGAAACGAGTTGGAATCCTATTTCCATTAATTTTGCGACCACAACTGCTGAGGTGTGTGCCGGTGCATTGTCGTGATGGAAAGGACTTTCTTGCGGTCCAATCTCCTGCGTTTTTATTGCAGCTCGGTTTTCAAACGGTCCAATAACGATGAGTAATATGCACCTGTAATAGTTTTACCCTTTTCCAGGTAGTTGATGAAGATTATCCTTCCGAATCTCAAAAGACAGTCGCCATAGCCTTTCCGGCCGAAGGGATCCTCTTCACCTTTTTTGGTGCAGATTTTCCCTTGGTAACCCATTATTTAGATTTTTGTTTCACCACACGAAATTATTTATCGTCCATTTTTTGACAGTCACTCGACTTCCTCGATTCACAAGAATGCCAAACACAAATAAATAGATCAATATGGCTGAAACTTGGTGGGCGTTCTTTCCAAAGATGCTACTAACTAAACATGACCTCGATACGCACCGGTGGTGCCATGTCTCGGACTTTTCAAACGCCCCTCGTAGAATACACTACTGGCCATTTAAATTGCTACACCTCGAAGAGGACGTGTTACAGACGCGAAATTTAACCGACAGGAAGAAAATGCTGTGATATGGAAATGATTAGCTTTTCAGAGCATTCACACAAGGTTGGCGACACCTACAATGTGCTGACATGAGGAAAGTTTCCAACCGATTTCTCATACACAAACAGCAGTTGACCGGTGTTGCCAGGTGAAACGTTGTTGTGATGCCTTGTGTAAGGCGGAGAAATGCGTGTCATCACGTTTCCGACTTTTATAAAGGTCGAATTATAGCCTATTGCGATTGCGGTTTATCGTATCGCGACATTGCTGCTCGCGTTGGTCGAGATCCAAGACTATGGAATCGGTGGGTTCTGTAGGGTAATACGGAACGCCGTGCTGGACCCCAACGGCCTCGTATCACTAGCAGTCGAGATGACAGGCAACGGATCGTGCAGCCACGTCTCGATCCCTTAGTCAACAGATGGGGACGTTTGCAAGACAACAACCATCTACACGAACGGTTCGACGACGTTTGCAGCAGCATGGACTATCAGCTCGGACACCATGGCTGCGGTTACCCTTGTCGCTGCATCACAGACAGGAGCGCCTGCGATGGTGTACTCAACGACGAACCTGGGTGCACGAATGGCAAAACGTCATTTTTTCGGATGAATCCAGGTTCTGTTTACAGCATCATGATGGTCGCATCCGTGTTTGGCGACATCGGGGTGGACGCACATTGGAAGCGTGCACTCGTGATCGCCACACTGGCGTGTCACCCGGCGTGATGGAATGGGGTGCCATTAGTTACACGTCTCGGTCACCTCTTGTTCGCATTGACGGCACCTTGAACAGTGCCAGCACTGCTGTGATAGTGCCACGCATCACAAGAAGGGGTGCAAACCCCCTCCATGTAAGACACGACCGCACCATATAACCACCACCACTGAATTTTACTGTTGGCACTACACACTCTGGCAGATGACGTTGACCCACGCCCTGCCATCGGGTCACCACACTGTGTACCATGATTCGTCCTTCCACACAATGTTTTAACACTGTTCAATCGTCCAAAGTTTACACTACTTACATCAAGCGAGGCGTCGTGTGGCTTATGAGCACCCACTCGACCATGAAATCCATGTTTTCTCGCCTCCCACCTAACTGTCATAGTACTTGCAGTGGATCCTGATGCAGTTTGGAATTCCTGTGTGATAGTCTGGACAGATGTCTGTCAATTACACATTACGACCCGCTTGAACTGTCGGCGGTTTGGCGGTCTCTGTCAGTCAACAGACGAGGTCAGCCTGTACGCTTTTGTGCTGTAAATGTCCCTTCACGTTTCCACTTCAGCGTCACATTGCAAACAGTGGGCCTAGGGGTGCTTAGGAGTGTACAAATCTCCCGTACAGGCATATGTCACAAGTGAAATCCAATCACCTGACCACGTTCGATGTCCGTGAGTTCCGCAGAGCGCACCATTTTGCTCTCTCATTGTTGTTGTTGTTGTGGTCTTCAGTCCTGAGACTGGTTTGATGCAGCTCTCCATGCTACTCTATCCTGTGCAAGCTTCTTCATCTCCCAGTACCTACTGCAACCTACATCCTTCTGAATCTGCTTAGTGTATTCTTCTCTTGGTCTCCCTCTACGATTTTTACCCTCCACGCTGCCCTCCAATGCTAAATTTGTGATCCCTTGATGCCTCAAAACATGTCCTACCAACCGATCCCTTCTTCTATTCAAGTTGTGCCACAAACTTCTCTTCTCCCCAATCCTATTCAATACCTCCTCATTAGTTACGTGATCTACCCACCTTATCTTCAGCATTCTTCTGTAGCACCACATTTCGAAAGCTTCTATTCTCTTCTTATCCAAACTAGTTATCGTCCATGTCTCACTTCCATACATGGCTACACTCCATACAAATACATTCAGAAACGACTTCCTGACACCTAAATCTATACTCGATGTTAACAAATTTCTCTTCTTGAGAAACGCTTTCCTTGCCATTGCCAGTCTACATTTTATATCCTCTCTACTTCGACCATCATCAGTTATTTTACTCCCTAAATAGCAAAACTCCTTTACTACTTTAAGTGTCTCATTTCCTAATCTAATTCCCTCAGCATCACCCGACTTAATTAGATTACATTCCATTATCCTTGTTTTGCTTTTGTTGATGTTCATCTTATATCCTCCTTTCAAGACACTGTGCATTCCGTTCAACTGCTCTTCCAAGTCCTTTGCTGTCTCTGACAGAATTACAATGTCATCAGCGAACCTCAAAGTTTTTACTTCTTCTCCATGAATTTTAATACCTACTCCGAATTTTTCTTTTGTTTCCTTTACTGCTTGCTCAATATACAGATTGAATAACATCGGGGAGAGGCTACAACCCTGTCTCACTCCTTTCCCAACCACTGCTTCCCTTTCATGCCCCTCGACTCTTATAACTGCCATCTGCCTTCTGTACAAATTGTAAATAGCCTTTCGCTCCCTGTATTTTACCCCTGCCACCTTCAGAATTTGAAAGAGAGTATTCCAGTCAACATTGTCAAAAGCTTTCTCTAAGTCTACAAATGCTAGAAACGTAGGTTTGCCTTTTCTTAATCTTTCTTCCAAGATAAGTCGTAAGGTCAGTATTGCCTCACGTGTTCCAACATTTCTACGGAATCCAAACTGATCTTCCCCGAGGTCGGCTTCTACCAGTTTTTCCATTCGTCTGTAAAGAATTCGCGTTAGTATTTTGCAGCTGTGACTTATTAAACTGATAGTTCGGTAATTTTCACATCTGTCAACACCTGCTTTCTTTGGGATTGGAATTATTATATTCTTCTTGAAGTCTGAGGGTATTTCGCCTGTCTCATACATCGTGCTCACCAGATGGTAGAGTTTTGTCATGACTGGCTCTCCCGAGGCCATCAGTAGTTCTAATGGAATGTTGTCTACTCCCGGGGCCTTGTTTCGACTCAGGTCTTTCAGTGCTCTGTCAAACTCTTCACGCAGTATCTTATCTCCCATTTCGTCTTCATCTACATCCTCTTCCACTTCCATAATATTGTCCTCAAGTACATCACCCTTGTATAAAGCCTCTATATACTCCTTCCACCTTTCTGCCTTCTCTTCTTTGTTTAGAACTGGGTTGCCATCTGAGCTCTTGATATTCATACAAGTGGTTCTCTTCTCTCCAAAGGTGTCTTTAATTTTCCTGTAGGCAGTATCTATCTTACCCCTAGTGAGACAAGCCTCTACATCCTTACATTTGTCCTCTAGCCATCCCTGCTTAGCCATTTTGCACTTCCTGTCGATTTCATTTTTGAGACGTTTGTATTCCTTTTTGCCTGCTTCATTTACTGCATTTTTATATTTTCTCCTTTCATCAATTAAATTCAATATTTCTTCTGTTACCCAAGGATTTCTATTAGCCCTCGTCTTTTTATCTACTTGATCGTCTGCTGCCTTCACCACTTCATCCCTCAGAGCTACCCATTCTTCTTCTACTGTATTTCTTTCCCCTATTCCTGTCAATTGTTCCCTTATGCTCTTCCTGAAACTCTCTACAACCTCTGGTTCTTTCAGTTTATCCAGGTCCCATCTCCTTAAATTCCTACCTTTTTGCAGTTTCTTCAGTTTCAATCTGCAGTTCATAACCAATAGATTGTGGTCAGAATCCACATCTGCCCAAGGAAATGTCTTACAATTTAAAACCTGGTTCCTAAATCTCTGTCTTACCATTATATAATCTATCTGAAATCTGTCAGTATCTCCAGGCTTCTTCCATGTTTCCAGCCTCCTTTCATGATTCTTGAACCAAGTGTTAGCTATGATTAAGTTATGCTCTGTGCAAAATTCTACAAGGCGGCTTCCTCTTTCATTCCTTCCCCCCAATCCATATTCACCTACTATGTTTCCTTCTCTCCCTTTTCCTACTGACGAATTCCAGTCACCCATGACTATTAAATTTCCATCTCCCTTCACTACCTGAATAATTTCTTTTATCTCGTCATACATTTCATCTATTTCTTCAACATCTGCAGAGCTAGTAGGCATATAAACTTGTACTACTGTAGTAGACATGGGCTTTGTGTCTATCTTGGCCACAATAATGCGTTCACTATGCTGTTTGTAGCAGCTAACCCGCACTCCTATTTTTTTATTCATTATTAAACCTACTCCTGCATTACCCCTATTTGATTTTGTATTTATAACCCTGTAATAACCTGACCAAAAGTCTTGTTCCTCCTGCCACCGGACTTCACTAATTCCCACTATATCTAACTTTAACCTATCCATTTCCCTTTTCAAATTTTCTAACCTACCTGCCCGATTAAGTGATCTGACATTCCACGCTCCGATCCGTAGAACGCCGGTTTTCTTTCTCCTGATAACAACATCCTCTTGAGTAGTCCCCGCCCGGAGATCCGAATGGGGGACTATTTTACCTCCGGAATATTTTACCCAAGAGGACGCCATCATCATTTAACCACACAGTAAAGCTGCATGCCCTCGGGAAAAGTACGGCTGTAGTTTCCCCTTGCTTTCAGCCGTTCGCAGAACCAGCACAGCAAGGCCGTTTGGGTTAGGGTTAGTGTTGTAAGGCCAGATCAGTCAATCATCCAGACTGTTGCCCCTGCAACTACTGAAAAGGCTGCTGCCCCTCTTCAGGAACCACACGTTTGTGTGGCCTCTGAACAGATACCCCTCCGTTGTGGTTGCACCTACGGTACAGCCATCTGTATCGCTGAGGCACGCAAGCCTCCCCACCAACGGCAAGGTCCATGGTTCATGGGGGGGGGGGGGGGGGGCTCTCATTATGTCCAATGATTACTGAGGTCGCTGATATGGAGTACCTGGCAGTAGATGGCAGCACAATTCACCTAAAAACATATGTTTTTGGGGTGGCCAGATACTTTTGATCACATAGTGTACATCATTGGACATAATGCACGAAGGGCCAGCACATTCTTCAGATCTCTCACCAATTGATAACGTCTGGTCAATGGTGGCCGGGCAAGTGGCTCGTCAGAATACGCCAGTCACTACTCTTGATGAACTATGGTATCGTGTTGAAGCTGTATGGGCAGGCAGCTGTACCTATACACGTCATCCAAGCTCCGTTTGACTCAATGCCCAGGCGTATCAAGGCCGTTATTACGGACATAGGAGGTTGTTCTGGGTACTGATTTCTCAGGATCTATGCACCCAAACTGCGTAAAAATGTAATCACATGTCAGTTCTAGTATAATACATTTGTCCAATGAATACCCGTTTATCATCTGCATTTCTTCTTGGTGTAGCAATTTTAATGGCCAGTAGTGTAACTAGAAATTAGGAGTCCAACGGATATTTCCTGTGAAAGAAGTTTAGAAGAAATGCAGACACAATCGTTTTCGTTGTAAAAACAACATATCTTATACATTTATTTAGGATCAAGAAAATTCAATTTTCACATGTAAGTCTGCAGGCTTCAGTGGCCGTTGTCACTGAAGTTGAAATCTTTGGGTTATTAGACCGCCTCATGTTTCTTCTAAAATGATCGACGTTTCGACCTCTCTTCTGGGATCTTCCTCAGGATCTTCTGGTGTCCACTACTGCTAGAACACTGACGCGACCTAATAACCCAGAAGATTCCAACTTCAAATTTTCACATGTTCTTCTGGCAGGTATATATTATACAGTTTGCACATTCAGTGTGTGCCATTAACAACCACATGGTTTTATTATGCAAGACACTGTTCTACAGCTTCGTAATCTCTTCTCGGCTGGGGTCTGAGAGCCCATATCATTTGTGACCATTCCATCTTTAGTGACTGATTTGTATGTTGTGGCACGTAAAGCTAGTTATTACGCATCACGAATGCCTCCCAACTTACCAGAGTGCAATTAAAAGTTTAAAATCGCTTGTATGCGAATAGAAAAACTGCTGCTATGGCATGTTGTTAAAAATTAACAAGACAGGTGAACTATAAAATGAAGAGGCACTAACAGAAGAGATAGGGTAGAGGAATATGTGTGAAACTATCCGGTAATAATTAAGAAGGCTAAAGATGGTGCAGCAAACGGGAAAAAGTAGGACTGCGTAAAGAGTAATGTACAATAGTACGCAGTAGGAGAGGAATATTTAAAAAAAAATACACAGGATAGGAAATAACGGTAGTCGGCACATCAAAAGTGAAAGATTTTTGACAGGCTGTCCTACTAGAAACCCCAGAATTGTCGGAGATGATGCAGTTATATGTAAAGAAGTACAGTCTGAAAACAAGTTGCAGATCTTGATAGGACCTCAAAACGGTGCTCAGACTGATAACTTACTGGAGACCAAAATCAATTATTCGTAATTATATTCAGTCGTCTCATAGAAACACCTGAGTGTAATTATTTGTAGGGCTATCAAATGATGGATTAGCCGAGCGGTCTAAGGTTCTAATGGTTCAAATGGCTCTGAGCACTATGGGACTTAACATCTGAGGTCATCAGTCCCCTAGAACTTAGAACTTAGAACTACTTAAACCTAACTAACCTAACGACATCACACATATCCATGCCCGAGGCAGGATTCGAACCTGCGACCGTTGCAGTCGCGCAGTTCCGGACTGAAGCGCCTAGAACCGCTCGGCCACCCCGGCCGGCGCGGTCTAAGGCGCTGCAGTCATGGACTGTGCGGTTGGTCCCGGCGGAGGTTCGGGTCCTCCCTCGGGCATGGGTGTGTGTGTTTGTCCTTAGGATAATTTAGGTTAAGTAGTGTGTAAGCCTAGGGACTGATGACCTTGGCAGTTAAGTCCCATAAGACTTCACACACAATTGTACTTTTTTTTTGCCATCAAATGAAATGATCACAGAGGCCCAGTCGTAGGTAAGGTAGGTAGAAGTCTTTCAGTCTATAAAGGAGACTACTTACAAATTAGTTCCCTCATGTGTGTCCCATCTCAGAGTATCACTCAAATGTATTGGACCCATATCAGATAAGACAAGCTACGAATGTTGGACGTACACAAAGAGGGTGGTACGAGAGGCCACAGGTTTGAAACTTCCTTTCAGCTTAAAACTGTACACCAGACCGCTGTCTTTCGCGTGTAAGTGCTTTGTCGGCTGAGCTCTCCACGCACGACTCGCGACCCGAAGGTTGTGAGGGTGGCTCGTGAGTCATACTTGGATGGCTCAGACGGCAGAGCACTCATTCGCGGAAGGCAAGAGTCCCAAGTTCGAGTACCGACCGGACACAAAGCCTCATTCTGCCAGGAAGTTTCAAATCAGCGCACACTCCTCTGCAAAGTGAAAATTCGTTCTCCTCACAGGTTTGTTTCACTCGCTGGAGAGCTTCAAGGGAATTCTGAAAAGCCTGAATTGGCGGACTCGAAGGTAAATGGAAACTGTCCCGCGAAAACCTTGGAACATACCACAGCCCTCTAAATACGCTCTGGTAAGGACCGTGAGTACGCACGAGTGCCTTAATGCAGTCATTCTTCCTACTCTCCGTACGCAAATTGAACGGGAAGAAACACTGACATTTGGTACCGAGCGAAATACTGTCTACTACTATCTACTTCACAGCGGTTTGCACAATATGTATGCTGACATAGGCAAAAGAGGAAAAATCAGATGCCGTGATGTGACACACTGGTTTCAAATACAGAACACAATGCTCATTTCACAACGCCTAGAAAAAACTGAGCACTCAGAAAAGGATGAGAAAACGAAATGAAACTTTACAGGCTAGGAAGGTAATTAATGTTATTTCGGTGATTACAAAATCGAGTCAAATTCACAAAGAACTTGGCAGTTTGAGCCTATTTATCAGCCGGCCGCTGTGGCCGAGTGGTTCTAGGCGCTTCAGTTCGGAACCGCGCTGCTGCTACGGTCGCAGGTTCGAATCCTGCCTCCGGCTTGGATGTGTGCGATGTCCTTAGGTGAGTTTGGTTTAAGTAGTTCTAAGTTCTAGGGGATTGATGACGTCAGATGTTAAGTCCCGTAGTCCTCAGAGCCATTTGAACCTATTTATCAGAATGACGTTGCCCATCCCTCCACATTGGCCTTGGTACATGAACCGATGGGAAAGTTGTCATAAATAAATTATATTTTGTCCTGAAGCAAACTGACCTTCAACTACTGTCACTGGTCGTTGATGCCCTGGACACCGACGCTGGGACAGAGTTGACGGCCGAGCTGGTTCCACACATGTTCTGTTGCGAACTGAAGTGGCAATATTGCTGGTTACGGGAGCATCAGGCCAGCAGCTCATAGAGATACACGTCGTGCGTCGACGAATATTGTCCCATGGGTAAACGGCGCAATGATACTACAGCATGAGATGTAACGCAGGAGGACGCAAGATGTCCGTGACGTACCGTTGTGCTGTCACAGTTCCCTCAATGACTGCCAGCCGCCACCTAAGTTATACCTAATGAATCCCCACTCAGGAGTAAAATGTTTGTGTCTCTACAAAACAGTGGAAGATCGGGATCCGTCCGCAGGTCGCTGTCATACTCGCCCATGATAGTCACCTGGCGCTGTGTTGAACCGCGAATCATCGCCGAACACAATGCGACACCATTCATCAGCAGTGCATGTTTCCCGGTCGCAGCGTCACTCCAAAGGCAGCCCTTGGTGTTGAGGTGTTAACGACAGGGGCTGGTAATTCCTAGTCCAGGTGCCGCTAGCCTCCTACCAATGGTATACCGTTACACAGAATGTCACAGGGAGTGCATTACTTGGTGTCGAATAACATGCACAGCTGTGAAGGGGTCATAATGTGCTTGATGAACAATACGGCGAGCCTCCCTTGTAGTGTTCTATCAGAGCTTTGATGATGAGTATGCCTGCCCACACGTCCCCACATCGGACCACTGTCACATCAGAATACTCCACTATTCTGGGTATTTCACGCATTGTCTATCGGTCAAATGAAGGCCCACAATGAGGCCCCTTCCAACTCTTGTCACGTTCTGACAAATCGGGCTCATACGAGTACTTGATATATTCGTACACTACAGAACTGTCTGACGCTGTTGACTCACCTCATATAACCTACGACGCCTGGTAACAACACTAAACACCAGTAACACTAACGCACTATGGAGAAACGTTCTACCTGTGACAGAGAATTACAACTCTAATTATTTACATATCCGCCGATGGTGAGGACGTGTTTGAAGTTACGCTGACATCCGACCGGGTCTTCTAGGTGCTTCGCTTTTATTGTCAGGCTATGTATATTAATATAGAGCAGATATGCAGGGTGAATCACCTAAAACTTGCAACACAAATATTGCGGAAATGGAAATGTCCTGTTTTCACAGAATGGATTGGTAGTCAAGGGCTCGTATTGTTAGGTAAGCAAAAGATAGTTATAATACTTAGAAAGTCTATTTTTTCAACAAACATGTACTTTTTTTAAATGGAAGTACACCTATTAATATTAAAAAAACGAGATGTGAGATAAATTAGAACCTCAGTGATGTTTGATACAGGATTCAAGTGCGAGTCGTTTACGAGACATCGTGATATCGTATTTTGAAAAGTTCCCGCTCCGACACTTGTACACCACACTACCTGTGGTAGCACACACTAAAGAACAACACAAGTTCAAACAGTAGTTACGTGGATCCTGAAGAGTAACGAGACGACTGACCGTGACAGGTTGTGTCGAAAATGACCACCGGCAGCAGCAATACACGCTTCCAGTCTGATGTGGAACGACTGCTACACAACTGATAGCATTGCAGTGGAGATGTCTGAGCAGGCTGCAGTAGTATGTTGTTGCATATCATCGAGTGTAGCTGGTATATCCTTGTGGACAGCGTCTTCCAGCTTTCCCCCACAGAAAAAAAGTCTACAAGTGTCAAATCCTGGGAACGGGCTGGCCGACTACAGATCCTCGCTGTCCAACCCAACGGTTTTGAAATAATTCTGGAGTACTTCGTGCATTATGGACTGGACAGCCATCATGTTGGTACGACAGGTTCCTCCTACAATGCAGAGGAACGTTTTCTAGCATCAGTGGAGGATGGTCTGTTTCGAAGCTGCGTTACTTCTGCGCGTTCAGCGTTCCATCTACGAGTATGAACAACGGGCCTGTAAGCTGATTGTTCACTATCACACACCACAAGTTTACACTCCATTGACGCTGACGTTCCATCTGACGAAGCCAACGGTATTTGTCAAGAGAACAATAGTTTACCTGGCTATAATAGGTAATTGCAACTTTAACACTAAACAAGATCAATGATACGAGGGCTATCCACAAAGTACATTACGTTTTGGAATTAAAAATAAATAAAGAATTGGAAATTTTTTTTATTATATGCAGATGAAAGCTACACTTAAATACTACTTTTCTACATAGTTGCCATTTAAATTAAGGCACTTATCGTAGCGATGGAGGAGCTTGGAAATTCCTTCGTCGTAAAATTCGGCCGCCTGCGCCTTCAACCACGTGGTTACCTCTTCTTTAAGCTGTGCGTCGTCATCAAAAAGCTGCATAGCCAACCACTTCTTCATTGCTGGGAATAAGTGGAAGTCGCTCGGTGCCAGGTCGGGACTGTGCGGCGGATGAGGAAACAACTCCCACTTAAAAGATGCGAGAACTTAACGAGTGGCATTTGCCGTGTGGGCCCGGGCGTTGTCGTGAATCAACAAGATCTTTGAGCCTAACTTTCCCCTGCGCTCTTCTGAGGTTGTGCAGAGTTTGGCAGTACCTTTGAGAGTTTATTGTAGTGCCTCTTTCCAGGACATCCACAAAAATCACACCTTTTCTGTCCCAAAAGACAGTCGCCACGTGGTTGAAGGCGCAGGCGGCCGAATTTTATGACGAAGGAATTTCCAAGCTCGTCCATCGCTACGATAAGTGCCTTAATTTAAATGGCAACTATGTAGAAAAGTAGTATTTAAGTGTGGCTTTCATCTGCATATAATTAAAAAAAATTCCAATACTTTATTTATTTTTAATTCCAAAACGTAATGTACTTTGTGGATAGCCCTCGTACATATGGAGTGTCCTGTCTTAATGCCCATGTGCAGAAGTTGACACGATTGTATTAATCGTTTCCATGCAGCACTTGGTGGGGAGAGATGTGACAGATGTGGCGGAACCGATTTATAGTATTTCGTGACTTTAGTTACTTATAAATGATATTTCAGGTAGAAAAAAAAAAATAAAACCAGTTACCTATTGTCAGCGTAACAATTCGTTTGATCTCAAAAATGATTATCCCGGCTAATATTTGTCACTCTACTAAAGAAATCTCCACTTGACGTTGTGTCCAAATGTTGTCTGTAAAGTCGTGTGAGTGGCACTGAACTGCATATCATTTATCACATTTTACACAACTGTTACTTAAAATGGAAGCACTTTTCTCTAGCAAAAGGAACATTTAGTCACAAAATACTACCCGTGCACAACACTGACGTATGTCTCCTATCAAAATATTTGATGTAAATCGTCCGAAATAATTATGCTTCATACATCAGCAATTAAGAAATTGATATTACGTATCGTGCTGTGAGCACTAGTTTTAAAGATTCAATCTGAGTTGAATTCCGTCTTTTAAAGTAGATTTGGGACCATCGGTGCACATTTACTTCCATTCATTTATATCTAACAACATTTACGTTTGTTAAAATTATCGATTCAAAACTGCCGCGGAGATATTTTTGCTAAGGTGGCGGGAGACAGACGATAGTCAATTTGTCTATAGTTATTCTCGATTCCTTTTATATCAAGTTAATATATTCAGATAAAAGTCTTTAAGCCCTTTGTTCTCTATTCTTTAGCATTTAAAATTATTCTCAATGAAAGATGTTTCATAATTTTTATACCAGCTATTAGTAAACTCCGCTGTAAGTTACTAGCGCTAATGGCTGCGCTCCTAATTGCGGAGCTGAAAATTAACGCTTAACGCTTAAAAACATTAATTAGATTGGTTTACAGTTAAAATCAATACAAATCCACGGCTAGACAATAGCGACTCTATTTTTCAAATAATAATTAACAATATATAGTTACAGGTTTTCTCTTTACAGACCTCACACGTCTCACGTCCGAACAGTTCATCGGTTACCACAGGAAGAACAACTGAACATCAATTATCACAGATAACAAAAAAAATTATAATTGTCGTTGCCTATTGGTGTATCTCTCTTATAATATTTTTAATTCACACAGAAATTAAATTATTACAGAAATAATGAAATAATTATCGTCATTTTTACACGATACAGTCTTTTTATGCGAACTACCCATAACATTTGTTGAAGTTTGTACACTTAGTCGATTTTAACATCTTGTGGCTAGAACATGTGTCTTGGATATTGCACAGAGATGGAACCTATGTCGATGGAGAACGTGTAGGAAACTTACCTGACTAATGCCGCATCCTCGTGCGATTGCACCGGAGGTAACGTGCGGTTCAACTCCAAGAGCAGCAAGAACATTAATTTCTCCCTTTTCTGCCGTCATTTGTTGCCTTCTGTTGCGTTGTCTAGGTGTTACATTATCATTTTCACGTAACTGATTGAAGAGGTAGATAGATAATCGCCGATATGGTTGACGTCTATGGGATATCTTGCCGCGTACATGGTACAAGAATGAACTGTTTGCTTCCTACACTACCCATACATGATGAGCATGTCGGCTTTTTCTGCATTGGTGAATCCCACCGTCCACTCATGACCTGCCGCTTGGAATACCGCACACTAACTGACTAGCAAGTCACAATGCACTCAAGGAACTCAGTAGCACACTCCAAACAAACATAACAACGTCGTACCTAGAAACTACGCAGGTTGAATGGCACGAACAAGTGTCGGTCTGGAAACTTTTCACAATGCAAATGTCGTAAAAGACTCGCCCTAGAAACCTGCAAGAAACACCTCTGATATTCTTCTTTTCCCTGTTTCAGTTTGTTAATGTCAATAGGCATTGTTCCAATTCAAAATGTCACGTTTACACAAAAATTACCCTTTCTAAGTATTATTACAATCTTTTTATTGGCTAACAGCACGAGACCCTGACTATTAATGCAATCCAGCACATTATTAGCACTTCCCATTTTAGCAATATTTGCGGTGCAAGTTTTAGGTGATTCACCCACTACATATTTAAAATCGCCATGAATGTTTTGGTGAGAAACAGTGAATTCTACACACAAAAACTGTGAATTTGGCAACTGAGGAGAAATTAGGACAAAGCAGAAAGAATACTTACAGTTAACTGATGCTGCAGTGTACGTGATCGTTGGTATTCCACTTGAAATTTACCCTAAAACGCTTCACAAAGACACTAAGTAGTTTTTCACTAACAGCAGTTACTGTTACATCTGTTGGACAGTATTTACTTGCCTAGCCTTCAAGGTCTCAGTAACATTAGTAGCGAATGCAGTCCTTTTCTCTTTAAGAAGAAATAATCTCCTCAAACATTGCTTCAATCACCTACGATGAATTGTTCGTCTGTTCGATTTCAGCTCTGAGGCTGTTTTCCTGTTGCAATCGAGTCTTCCTATTCTGTGTCAACATCGACATTTCTATATGCATCTTATACAGAAGGTATTCAGTGATTGTAACAGATATTTCTGACTCCATCCTTTCTGTCGTATTTGAGTTTTTATTGCTCCTTCCGTTGCCAGTTACCTATTTGTAGGTCTCAGGCCATGTCGCAACAATATGTGAAGTCATATGGAATAGTGAATTTGTAACGTACTACATCCCTCGACCCTCTGCTTCACACTTAAACGGTTCGAGTAATTTTTAACGATATCTTTCGTAAAGACGATGGCTACCCTAGATTTAATCGTTTCTTTCTTTTTATTTTTCTTTTCCCCAATTTAAGTTCAAACTACTGTGTACAGTTTGATTAAATTCATTCTGGGTAAGTCCGATTATGTTTGAGATCAGCAGATTTATACTGATCCACGACGATTTTTTCGTCTATGGTAAAGTGTTATTCATTTTTACTTGTCCTTACTTCATTCACGTGTATTTTTGGCTTCTTTTAGAAGATCTCTACATTTTCGTCTTTTTTGTAACTTCACTCTTTACCAGTACACCTTACCATGAGTGTTGATACTACCATTCGTTATTTTAAATTTATTTTGTTCTGACAGCAATTTTGTATCATAATTACAATACAAAAATAGTATGTAAATCTTTTCAATGCCGAATAGCTGTAATTTCCTGATAGGGTGATACTGTGTGTGGAAGCAAAAGTGTATCGTGGATTTTAGTGAGCAACAGACTTATCGGCTGCTTTAGCTAAACACCGCATCATCCTTTGACTTAAGGCTTCATCCTGTCTTATTCTTCTATAAACGGTCCATCGTTAGTTTACTTTCCGCTAGAAGGGTAATGATATTCATAGACTAATTTTTCTTAGTGTATTCAATAGTTTCAGAAGCTTATAATATGTAAGATATACAAAAGAAAAACTTTTTACTTATCTTCATTTACTCTTCTTGTTGTTGTTGGCTGCAAGTCTTGCGTCTAGGAGTACATTATTGCTGCTGAAATTTTGATTTAACGTTGTGGGTTCCTGTTGACTAAATAACTGATGAAGATTTGCCTGTATACTTCTTGAATTTTAGTCTTAGTCACATTATTAAATATCACACCGTTCTTAGAATTTCCACTTGTTATTCCAAATTACACTGTTAGTGGCGATCAATTAATTATGTCTGTCTCCATCAGAGGCATGCCCACTACTGTTTACATTCTGCGGTACTCACAATATTGCAAAGAGTTTACAAAGCGCAAGAGTTTACATACTTTCTTGACAAAAGAAGCGTCTTCGCTACAATAAATCATTAATTTCTTAATGAATCCAAAAATAAATTTAATAATTAGCTTTAGATTGTGCAATTAACAATATGAATTTTAAGCATACCATAAATTTCGTAATTTGAAGTATTTCTAAAAGAAGAGTAATTTTAACTGTACTTAAAGAGTACTAACAAATTAATTTCTTTTTACATATTTTAGCCTGAAATGTAATACATCGTATACAAAATCAAATGAAATTCTTTCAGTAAAACAGCCGAGAATGTTCACCTATACAAGAATCGACAGTATACATGGTATCGGTTAATTCTATAAAAAGAAGGCAGTGTTAGAGGAGGGTGTCCCATTACAGTGTCCAGTCACTCCAATGACAAACAGATTCGCAGTTTTACATGTTTCTTACTAGATCGTCGATTTATTTGCGTGCTAATCTATTTCATTCTATTGTCTTTAGAGCTCCTAATATCTTATTTCACTTTACAGTTATTAAATTCGGCAGTTGTTTTTGGAAAAGCACAGAAACTCCGGAAAAGGGAAAAATAACAGTTTTATTCATATTCCGCCAAAATCATAAAACAGTCTCAATCTTCTTAGGTCTCTTACGTTAACTGATGATGGAAAAGGTTTGTGTGAAAATAAATAAGTTATTGCGAAACATAGGAAAAAGTATTTATCCACTTCGTACGGCTAAAAATTACCTCCATCCAGAACAGCTAAAAATATATCAGCTGTCCTCTTGAGTCTCCCATTAATTACTGTACGTATGAGCAGATTTGTTTCTTTTGTGTCGACATGAAATGCTAATATGTTTGGAAATATTTTCTTATTGACTGTAAATGTAAGTTAACCTCACTGAGAGATGCTAAATGCACAATTAGTTGCGAAGCTTTGGAGTATGGCTCTCTGTCCGATTCAATAAACGATGAAGCCCATCGCTGTCTTGTTGGATACTGGAAAGTCTAAATGGGAATAATGGTGATGGGGAGGAGGAAGGATGAGGAGGACGACAAGTAGGAGAAGGAGAAGAAATAGAAAAAGAAGAGTTAAATTCACTGTCGATTTGTCGAGGAGGGGGGGGGCGGTGGGGGGGGGCGGGGACAATGAATACAGAGTATGAGGTGCAAGCAAATACCATTACCAGCTGTGTCATGTCACCACTTGGATGACGTGACATACAAGAAAATAAATATAAACATATATGAAAACGCTCAGTCGGGGATACGAAATCTACTCTTTGAGATTAGGAATCCATTAGCTTACGGACATCTATGCCACCTGGCTGGATGTCACTGTGTTCTTGGCGTACTCCTAAAAGAACACTCGAAATAAAAAAGTCTGCGCCGGAACGTTTGTAATGTGCTATAAAATAGCATAGCAACAGTAAAATACGCATGGAAACACAGTGACTCTCGGTTCTTACATTGGCAGGCACAGAGCGCAGCGGCGCTACCTGCATATAGCGTGACCGTCATGGAGAACAGTGCCGCGTCGTGACGCCATCTCAGAATCAGCATACCCCATTGACGCGGCGTCACCTACATATGCATGACAGCCTCGCAGCAAGGTCTCTGGTGTTTGTTTCCTGACCTTAGCTGCAACTGGCCGTGACACCAGTTGCACTTGCGCCATCACAGGCAATGCCAACGACTCAACACCGTTTCCTGCGCGCATTATTTTCAGTAACATTGATGTAACCTCCAGGCTCATTTCAGCCTTGAAAGGGTGTGACCGACGTTCCAGGAAAGGAACACGTATGTAATACTTCACTTGAAGTTGACGAGGTCGAAACACGGTTTCGACAATGGCAATACACAAAAAGCGACGTTTTCTAACACCCATAAATATTATCTACATATTAAAGCATTTATAATTTTTTTTGGTGTTCTAACAGCAACCGTGTTTGCGGAACAAGTTATAGGATTCGATTCTACATGTTTAGGCAAAATACTTATTTTTCTTACTTGCTTAACATTTCAGCTTCGAGAAATCATTCAAACAATTCATCGCAGCTGCGGACCCTATCGCATTGAAAACTGCTTAACATTGTTTCAGTACATGTGAATCATTATATGGGGCTCCTTATTTTACTGGAACGTCTAGTTGGTTAGGCTTTATAGGACCTTCACTAACTGACCGGACAACATATCATCGTCTTATCGGCGCCGCGTTCCAATAAACTGGTTAAGAGTCCCTATTTGTTGATCACGTTGGCAGTCCATCACACAATCAGTAATGTTCTTGGTTGGGTGTAAAATAATTTTCTATAGTGCGAGCCGTTAGAGCGTTCGATATCTGTACATATTATAAGCAACGGACGTATGCAGATGTGTGTATGTTCCACATTTCCTCCTAAACCAATGGAGCGATTTCAGTCAAACGTCGTAGACATATCCTTTCCTGTCAGGGGGCAACTGCTGTGAGGGTAAGAATCACCTACCTAACATAATTCAGGAGATATGACATCATAAACAATTATATTACTGGCGATTAAAATTGCTACACCAAGAAGAAATGCAGATGATAAACGTGTATTCATTGGACAAATATATTATACTAGAACTGACATGTGATTACATTTTCACGCAGTTTGGGTGCATAGATCCTGAGAAATCAGTACCCAGAACAACTACCTCTGGCCGTAATAACGGCCTTGATTCGCCTGGGCATTGAGTCAAACAGAGCTTGGATGACGTGTACAGGTACAACAGCCCATGCAGCTTCAACACGATTCCACAGTTCATCAAAAGTAGTGACTGGCGTATTGTGACGATCCAGTTGCTCGGCCACCATTGTCCAGACGTTTTCAATTAGCGATAGATCTGGAGAATGTGCTGGCCAGGGCAGCAGACGAACATTTTCCGTATCCAGAAAGACCTGTACAGGACCTGTAACATGCGGTTGTGCATTATCCTGCTGAAATGTAGGGTTTCGCAGGGATCGAATGAAGGGTAGAGCCACGAGTTGTAACACATCTGAAATGGTCCTTCCACTGTTCAAAGTGCCGTCAATGCGAACAAGAGGTGGCTGAGACGTGTAACTAATGGCAACCCATACCATCACGCCGGGTGATACGCTAGTATGGTGATGACGAATACATGCTTCCAATGTGCGTTCACCGCGATGTCGCCAAACATGGATGCGACCATCTTGATGCTGTAAACAGAACCTAGAGTCATCCGGAAAAACGACGTTTTGCCATTCGTGCACCCAGGTTCGTCGTTGAGTACATCATCGCAGGCGCTCCTGCCTGTGATGCAGCGTCAAGGGTAACCGCAGCCATGGTATCCGAGCTGATAGTCCATGCTGCTGCAAACGTTGTCGAACTGTTTGTGCAGCTGGCTGTTGTCTTGCAAACGTCCCCATCTTTTGAATCAGGGATCGAGACGTGGCTGCACGATCCGTTACAGCCATGCGGATAAGATGCCTGTCATCTCGACTGCTAGTGATACGAATCCGTTGGGATCCAGCGCGGCGTCCCGTATTACCCTCCTGAACCCACCGATTCCATATTCTGCTAACAGTAATTGGATCTCGACCAACGCAAGCAGCAATGTCGCGATACAATAAACCGCAATCTCTATAGGCTACAATCCGACCTTTATCAAAGTCGGAAACGTCATGGTACGCATTTCTCCTCCTTATACGAGGCATCACAACAATGTTTCACCAGGCAACCCCGGTCAACTGGTGAGAAATCGGTTGGAAACTTTCCTCATACCAGCACGTTGTAGGTGTCACCACCGGCGCCAACCTTGTGTGAATGCGCTGAAAAGCATATCATTTGCATACCACAGCATCTTCTTCCTGTCTGTTATATTTCGCGTCTGTAGCATGTCATCTTCGTGGTGTAGCAATTTTAATGGCCAGTAGTGTAATATCTATGTGAATTTTTCTTAAATACTGTAATGCCATTGGAGCGTGAGTACTAGGATTATCCCTTGTAACATGTTACTTCATTAAATAATTTAAGTAATTTAAGTAAGTCAACAAATTCCGTGACTGATAGCCGTCTTATTCCACGTGTTCATTAAGTACCGCAACACATCTTTTTCTGAAAGTACTTTGGTTTTATTCATTATCCCAATACACCGTATTATTCCCCATTTGTTGGCTACAAAACCCTTTTTTTTAACATAATCTCCGTTCAACACGAGGGTCCTAAGCCACCTTACTCTGAAAGCCTTTATAGCCGAATGGTGCCACTCTGCTGGTCGACACCGGAGGCAAGAACTTACCGCATCAATAACCTCCACATCACCCACGTACTTGATCCCGCGGACTGCGCTCTTCTTTAGGCCAAACAGGTGCGAGGCAGCTGAACAAGTTACAAGAAGACAGCCATCTCATATGAACGAAGAAATTATTACTTAAAATTCGTTATGTGGACAGCAGACCAACGAACGAAGTGAACAACCCTTCATATTACGCCTTCCTTCTCTTTCTCCTCAGAATGACCACAGCACCTGCCAGACTGTAGGATGGATGAAGAAGAGCAGTCTAATAAAGTTTTGTTAGATCCTCTTGGGTGCGCAGACTTGTAAGAGGCCTTGCGTTCTTATGGAGAAGGCGAAGTTAGTTTGATTTTTTTTTTTTTTTTTTTTTTTTTTTTTTTTTTTTTTTTTTGTGGCGACGAATACGCTGAAGTCGTTTCTTCAGTTGCCTGATAGTAGGACGACACTCTTCCGATTTGCTCGTTGCACTATGAGGGATGATATGAAACAGAATAATCCCTTCAGGGTCTCAGAAGACCATCGCCATGACATTTCGGTCTGACGGTACGGCTTTGAACTTCTACTTTGGAGGAGAGGAGATGTGGCGCCACTGCATGGATTGCCGTTTTGTTTCCGGTTCGAACCGATAAATTCATGTTTCGTCGCCTCTGACGATGTTCGACAGCATATTGTCATGATGAGTCCTGTAACTCGCAAGCAACTGCGCACAGATGGTTCTTGGTTGCTCACTATGGTCTTCTGTTAGGCGGTGAGGAACAGAGCGGGCGCACACCCTTGGGTATCCCAAATGATGGTGTCAGCAGTACAAACAGAGACGTGCAGTTGAGCAGCGAGGTGTCTGATTGTGATCCGTCTATCACCTCGAATGAGAGCGTCCCCACGTTCCAAGATGACAGGTGTGACAGCTGTGTGCGGCCGGCCGGCACGCATGAGGTCGGACGGATTTGCACGACCTTGTTGCGATGATGGCAGACGTCTCGCTCAAAACTCACCGTGCTTTTGTTCACTGTCATATGTCCGTAGGAATTCTGCAAGCGCCTATGAATATCTACGATGCTCTGGTTTTCCGCTAGAAGAAACTCAATGACAGCTCTATGTTTGAAACGCATCTCGTTACTGATGCCATTTTGAAGGCTACGTATGGAGCTGGCATCTGTTTCTGAAGGAGAAATATCGCACGACGTGCCACAGCAAATTCCGCATTTTTTCAATCGAAACTGCCACAGAAAAAAAGTATATTGCATTAGTTATGGAACGCCCCTCGTACTTGTATGTATTTCCCACTCCCTCCTATAACGGCACCTGGTGTGATTGACACACGCGACAGTAAATCTGTTTGGGGCGAGGCACACGTTAGTCTTCCCCGGGAACATCCCTGTGTGCTATTCTCCTGACAACAAGAAATGAAATGGGGGTGCTGCGGCGCGTGACTCAGTTTATTACCCCGAAACCGCAGGGGACTAATGCTGCGAAATATTTCAGGGAAGGCGATTTCCTGGGCGTGCGGGCACCCGCCTCACGTCCGGAAGCCACGCGGGGTTGGGGGTGGATATTGCGGCGCGGACCTTCCCCATGCGCCGCACGCAATTATCGCACCCTGGTCGCGCTCCTCTGCTGCTGCTCCTCGATCTCTGCTTACAGGGATCGATTGCGACGCAGATTCCTCCTGGAAGCGAATTCACCTCTGGGTCTTCGCACGTAACAGCAGATATAAGGCTCTCGGTGACCCCCATTAATACCGGAGCTATTGAGATATTTCTGCCTTTCGGATCCCTTTCAATAACGATATATCTTACAGGCATTAGCCACGCGGTAGTTGTGGAACTCTCCAAGTGCACTGCTGGCTGTTAAATTTTCAGTACAATGAAGGCACCATGCAACAAACGTCGGATTAACATCAGGTGAATGACGTGTATGGATACGCAAATTAATAGCATTCCAGCGCAACTGCACAAAGTACAGATGGGCAAAGTTGTTGCTCCTTGGGAACTAGCTCACTGGTGATCGCTCTTTTTTGGGAACCGTTCAATTTTACTCGTTCACTGTTAATTGTGCTTGGTATATGGTTCTTATGAAAAGTTTGAAATTAGTAGCATCGGTGACTGAAGATGGAAGGCGCCAAGAGGGGGACTTGCCTCTACCCTGGAGTACAGACTTTTTATTCATAACAGAATTCTCACACACTTTTGATTTTCGTGATTCTGAAAAACGTCTCATTTAGCCAACTGTAGCGTTATGTGGCTCATCGCAGTGAAATAATATAAGGTGGCGCACGAAAAACTGACCCCGAGTACAGACTGCTCGCCAATTACGCACGATTTGTTGACAGCTATGAGGAGAATAGATAAACATATGATAATTAGGCAGTGAACAAATAACAAACAAGCTAATGCAAACAACTTCTAAACAGTAGATGACGATTGGTAAGCGACAATGAGGAGTCTAGTCCTTGGGGCCGATTTTTCGTGCGCCACCTTGTGCCACTGAAATAATATTGTAGGCGTTATCAAATGGATCAAATGGCTCTGAGCACTATGGGACTTAACTTCTGAGGTCATCAGTCCCCTAGAACTTAGAACTACTTAAACCTAACTAACCTAAGGACATCACACACATCCATGCCCGAGGCAGGATTCGAACCTGAGACCGTAGCGGTCGCGCGGTTCCAGACTATAGCGCCTAGAACTGCTCGGCCACACCGTAGGCGTTATCATATTTTCTTTATAAAATGTGACACCATACATTCGATTGCGAAGGGCGGGCTTCATTCGGTTGCAAGTCGGTCTGCCTTCCATAACAATGAATATGCTCTTTTAGCTTGGATAAAAAAAAAGTTGGAAAATGGCCACTCGTGTGTGCCGTGCCGACGTCCTGTGCATGTGTGATAACAAAAAATCTTGCATTTTTACAAGTATTTCTTTTGCTGTTTATCGAAACAGTGAAGTAAGCTGTTACTCCGTCTTGTTACCTGGAAACATACATGTATTACATACCACGTAATTTTTATGTAATTTACTTAATTACAAACTACATTTTAATTACCGGTCGTGGACGCTGAATAGAATACGAAAAGAACCAGAAGTTCAGAGTTCAGAAAGGGTTTGAATCAGATCTAGAATGGGCGTACGAAGCGCACGAAAAGAACAACTCAATACTGAACTAACTATCAGCAGTCGGCAGTGGAACTGCGACGAGTGGCTACTCGAAGAAGGATGAGTCCGACCGAGCGAGACCGAAACCGAGACAGACGGGAACGGGGCCGAGGGTGGAACGAGACCTGCCGACGTGCCGTTCGCGAACGAGACCGACCGTTTCCCGTTCCCGGGAATTACACTCCTGTAAATGGAAAAAAGAACACATTGACACCGGTGTGTCAGACCCACCATACTTGCTCCGGACTAGAGATGGGGGATGCACTCTTGAACTAATTCATAGAGTTGAATCTTTCAAAGGAGTGAACAATCAGTGATTCAGAAAAAAAGAACGGTAGCTCCAACGTTTCCCACGGCAGAGAGAGGGGGGGGGGGGGGGGGGGGGGGGGAGAGAGAGAGAGAGAGAGAGAGAGAGAGAGAGAGAGAGAGAGAGACGGAGCATATCAGCGGCGCCTCTGCTGGTCACAGCACAGTGCACGCCACACAACACAGCCAGCGCCGGCCTCTGCCCTGCTTCTACCTTGGCTGCCTCCATTGTGCAGTGCCCCATTGGATTTAGTGTTTCACATATGCCGTGCCGTCTCTGTGCGTCGTCTGCCGCGCGCAGTGTCTGGCGCAGCTGAGCTTCGCATCACACTCTGTCGGCGATCGTTTCAGTCGCACGTCCTGCCCTCTGGGCAGTTGATGCGAGCAACAGGACAGAGAGCCACCTAGCGGATAACATAGGAACTACTTGCAACAACCCGCTCGCAAGAGAACAGACGATTTGTCTCGGAGCGGGTGAGTTCACCGCTCCCCCCACCCTCGGAACTCGCCCGCTCAACGCTCACCCCACCGTCTCGACTCTAGCCAGAGCGTTGAGCAAAGCGACTCAGGTGTCACTCTGGTCTCTGCGGTCTCGGCTCACGCAGTAATACAGCTCGCGGCTCGACCTGCTCGACTCAGCGGCTCTGCATCGGAGTTCGTCTCTACTGGATATTGTTCTTCGTAGTAATACCGCTACGTATATTACATTATTATGTTATGTATACATCATTTGTTTTTATTTTATTTTTATTTGTTTAAACTGATTAGATTAGGTTCCTGACAACTCCTCTTACTATAGGATTTTTATTATGGACACTCGAATTTACGCTTTAATTACGAGCGAACCGATAAACGTATCGCAAAATGTGATACACCAATATTTTCCTTGTCTTATTCTGCGTAAGGCTATATGCAGCACTTTCGTTTTACAGTCAAATTTATAGTTTTTTTCTTATTCTGGTACGGATTTTGCGATTTTAGGCGTCTTCGGAAGGAAACGTTCACTTTAAAAATATATGGCTTGCGATGTATTTGTATGAGGTTAATGAAATTTTAATACATTGTAGCCAAATATATTGTTAATGTAAATCTCGAGTTACAACATTTTCCGATCACCCAAAAAACCACGATAGTGCAAAATAAATCAATAATCAAAAACTTTGTCATATCGTGGAAATTTCAATAAACAATACAAAATTCTTACTCATTATCTGTGTTACTTCAAAATAGGATCAAATAAGATCAAAATACAGGTATAGTACTGGAATAAACCAAGTTTAAAGGGCAATGTGCCTTCCATTTATTTTCTATTGTAAATGAGTGGTGAGTCATGAAAAAGAGCTAATTCATTTCAGGGAGTGAACAGTTCTGATCCGATCTCTGAAAAGAACAGTTTTGCCCATCTCTACTCCGGACACTGCGAGAGGGCTGTACAAGCAATGATCTCACGCACGGCACAGCGGACACACCAGGAACCGCGGTGTTGGCCGTCGAATGGCGCTAGCTGCGCAGCATTTGTGCACCGCCGCCGTCAGTGTCAGCCAGTTTGCCGTGGCATACGGAGCTCCATCGCAGTCTTTAACACTGGTAGCATGCCGCGACAGCGTGGACGTGAACCGTATGTGCAGTTGACGGACTTTGAGCGAGGGCGTATAGTGGGCATGCGGGAGGCCGGGTGGACGTACCGCCGAATTGCTCAACACGTGGGGCGTGAGGTCTCCACAGTACATCGATGTTGTCGCCAGTGGTCGGCGGAAGGTGCACGTGCCCGTCGACCTGGGACCGGACCGCAGCGACGCACGGATGCACGCCAAGACCGTAGGATCCTACGCAGTGCCGTAGGGGACCGCACCGCCACTTCCCAGCAAATTAGGGACACTGTTGCTCCTGGGGTATCGGCGAGGACCATTCGCAACCGTCTCCATGAAGCTGGGCTACGGTCCCGCACACCGTTAGGCCGTCTTCCGCTCACGCCCCAACATCGTGCAGCCCGCCTCCAGTGGTGTCGCGACAGGCGTGAATGGAGGGACGAATGGAGACGTGTCGTCTTCAGCGATGAGAGTCGCTTCTGCCTTGGTGCCAATGATGGTCGTATGCGTGTTTGGCGCCGTGCAGGTGAGCGCCACAATCAGGACAGCATACGACCGAGGCACACAGGGCCAACACCCGGCATCATGGTGTGGGGAGCGATCTCCTACACTGGCCGTACACCACTGGTGATCGTCGAGGGGACACTGAATAGTGCACGGTACATCCAAACCGTCATCGAACCCATCGTTCTACCATTCCTAGACCGGCAAGGGAACTTGCTGTTCCAACAGGACAATGCACGTCCGCATGTATCCCGTGCCACCCAACGTGCTCTAGAAGGTGTAAGTCAACTACCCTGGCCAGCAAGATCTCCGGATCTGTCCCCCATTGAGCATGTTTGGGACTGGATGAAGCGTCGTCTCACGCGGTCTGCACGTCCAGCACGAACGCTGGTCCAACTGAGGCGCCAGGTGGAAATGGCATGGCAAGCCGTTCCACAGGACTACATCCAGCATCTCTACGATCGTCTCCATGGGAGAATAGCAGCCTGCATTGCTGCGAAAGGTGGATATACACTGTACTAGTGCCGACATTGTGCATGCTCTGTTGCCTGTGTCTATGTGCCTGTGGTTCTGTCAGTGTGATCATGTGATGTATCTGACCCCAGGAATGTGTCAATAAAGTTTCCCCTTCCTGGGACAATGAATTCACGGTGTTCTTATTTCAATTTCCAGGAGTGTATAAGTAGAAAGCCGCGACCGAAGTGGACTATGAAAGACCGTTCCTTAGAATTCGTTTCTCGATCGTTCCGTTCATCTTGGTGAACTGTTCCTTTTGACCCGTTAGTTGTCGAACGACCCATCTTTAGCACAAAGTAGATAAGAGCGGGAGGATCGTGTCCTATGGAGACTGCAGTTTATTTTTCCACAGTGGTGCTGCTCACATTATCAGGATCCAACGATTGTCACTTGAATATGTAATCCATAGGTTCAGGTGGGCTATACTCACCGCGAAGCAACACCTCCAGGGTCCTACGTGTGTTGCATATCAATACCATCCCATGGGCGTCAAAGTAGACAGCAGAGCTGCAAATTTCCATCAGATGCTGATACCGGTCTTGCAGGATCCTGTGGATCCAGTGGAGCACGCCCGCCGAGCCACTTTCGCAGCAGTTTTGGACTATAAGCGCCCTCTGCCGCCGCAGTATAGGACAGCCAATGGCAGCGACATGGCGTCACTCGCACTTGGAGCCCCTTCACTATGTGATGCTACGCAGATACCCCCTAGTCGCGGTTCCGACACAGTCATTCAGGCATTAGTTCAGAGAGCGTCATCCTTGTTGACACCTCGAGCTGGACTCTATTTCTTGCTTCGTTATTTGCAATGAGTCTTCGTATGCCTGGAGAAATATGTTCTTCTGTTTACTGTGTTAACTTGTTTTCTGATTATTTCCGTTGCTGTCCAACTTTCCTACGACGACAGTTGCTGCACCACTCAGTAGCCCACCTCACCTTACCTTCGTGTACGGAGTTGTACACAACACTATGTGACTAGCGCATGAGAGGATAGACATATTAATCGCTTGGCTGTGCAGAATCGTACAGGCACTAGAGAGGGGCAAGCTAACTGTGGTGCGCCAATAGTCAACACAGTACTGAAGCGTTGCTGAGACCAAGTCATATTAGCAGTGACTGATTAGGGAAAAGAGTAGACATAGAACCATAGTTCCAAAAATTTATTTTTAAAATACACGATGATCCCTGCAGACTCCACAATAGAAACGTCACCGCTTCCAAGTACACTGCGAGAAAAAAGAAAAAAATAGTACACGTGGAAAGACGATGAGGGCATACGCCACCTGAGCGATAGTAGATGGTTTCAACATCGTCCGGCAACAGACAGAGTAGTGGCGTAGCTACCAGAGCGCCTCCTGTGTCTACCTTTTAACAGAGAATGCTGGTCGAATGTTCACATGCTATTGTCGTGAACATCTACGGAAAACGGCAGAAGAACAGCGGAACTACTACTCGGTGCTAAGTGGTTAGACGTCCACGACTCCACTGGTTCGGAGGCTTGCCTGCTCTATAAAGAGGGATTGATGGTGATCTATGGTATCTTTACCGAAAGAGCACAATGCTGGTGCAAGCACAAGAGTTTCGGAGCACCTGTTCATGGTACATTGTTGGACATGGAACTCCACAGCAGAGAACCCTAGGTGTTTCAATGTTGATCGAACGACATCGACAGTTACGACTGCCGTGAGTATGGGACCATCGGGATTCGACCGTGGATCATTGGATGAATCATATTTCTTACTACACCAGGTCAACGGTCGTCTCCACAACCCCGTCATCGAGGCGAACGGCGGCTTCAAACACGCACCGCGCCTTGGACGCAGGTTGGTGGGAGCAGTATTATGCTATGAAAAACATTCTACTGCGCTTGCATGGGACCTGTGGTAGTAATTGAACACATAGTTTCAGCTGCGGATAACTTTTATCCCCTCGTGCTTGATATCTTCGCTGATGTCGATGTTATCTTTTCAGCTGTATAGTTGTCCGTTTCTCGAAGACAGAGTCGTGCTACAGTGGTTTGAAGAGCACGGTAGTGAAATCACGTTGATGTCTTGCCCACCAAACTCGCCTGATGTTGATCCATTGGAACCCTTGTGGATCGCTATTGATACCGGTAAAGATATACAACGAAGAATCATCTACAATAATTTTACCTTCCGGACATCTTCCACTCAAATAGTTTTCAAAATCCGGGCTTCGAATTCAATGTCATTTAGTAATTGCATCTTAACAGATACGAAGGATACTGCGAATTAAATACGGATCCAGTGTACTCTGTGAATTCAGTTCAAATATATTTGAAAGATACACATCACAACTGCACACTTTACACCCACACTGACGCCCCAGGTAGTGTTCCAACTTATGATCTTGCTCCTCGAGGCAACATCACCACTCCGAGACATCAGTTGTAATTGACATGTTATGTTGGTCTACTGCAAACACTGTACGGTGCTGTAAGTATCCATCAAAGCTGAAGTCATGTCGACAGTTGTTAAATTAAATTGAGTATTTTGTGTGTATTCATTGACCCAACAAACTGTTTTCTCAAAGAAGCGATAAAGAGATTAGAAACATTACACAGTTTTAGTCATACGATAAATTAATACTGTATCGTCCCATAATGCTGTGTTCTCGACATGCTACTGTAGCCTGCGCCCACATTGCTAAAATAATGAACAGACCGAACGTAGTATTGCCGCAGCGAGAGAATTGCGCCACTTTATCTATATTCATCTAGTGGTCGGTTGATGATGTTTAGTGTACAGCGAGGAAACATCTCTTTCGTTGCCATCAACTGGACTGTAAACCTTGCTCTGCCTTTCCTTTTCGAATGATGCGGGAATGCGGTACTACTAAATAGCGAAGTATTACAATTTGCTAAAATTCGTAATCAATGCGAATTTCCTTGTAAACGGTAATGCCATAGGGCTCACCTTCCTCTGACTTTGCTTACTGTTGTGATGTAAACGAAATGACAAAGACTAACATAAAAGCTTCATTGCAGGACACTTACCTGGAGATGAGTTACGGAGTTCTATCAATGCGAGCGTTGAGACAAGTTGCTATCGCGATTAATTCCTGTAATAAAAGGATATTTGAAAGAATTAATACCCATATGTATTACGTACAGTATTTTATCCATCTAATTCAGCAACTGTAGTTGTATATATCGAAATAATCAGCAACCAGTTGCATAGGAGAAATTTAATTTCTTAACCTGTTTCAGACATTTAGTGCCCTTCTTCAGAAGATTATAACTACCGCTAATAACGCTATGGCTATAATCTTTTGAAGAAGGGCGCTAATTGCCTGAAACCGGTTAAGAAATTAAATTTCTTTTATTCAACTCTTAGCTGATTATTTCGGCTTACAGATACCTATTTTAACGAAGAAATGAAATATCCTTTTGCTACAAACAAGCATTGGGAACTCGTTGTTGAGCTTTTTATGAACTCTTAAGGAACGAAATTTGGTATTGCTTTTCTCTGTTGTGGATGATAAGTCAGAAATGTACTAAGTAACTGCAGAAAGAGTTATAGATATACATCTGTTCTCAGCTAATCACAATATGGTGCTTGGTAGCCTGTAATTTTATTGTCTCATGTGTTAGACTTTCTTCCAGTTGCATTCACAGGCGAAGTATGGGAAGAATAGCTTATAATCTTCTGAGTGTGCTGTTACCATACTAATTTCACATTCTCGGTCTCTTCCGGAGTGATTCGTACCTTATACCGTGAAAATAGTTTCTTAGAATTTCTTGAGTAGGTTTTCGTACGATACTCGCCAGCCCTAGCCGAAGGCTGGACTTTGTCAACATCTCCTTTGCAGACTGACGCTAAGCGAAGAAATAATATGATTGCAACGTTGTAGCCAGTATTGCACACGCTCAGTATCCCTTGTGAGTACGGCCTGATAAACAGCTTCACACACTTAATTATTCCTCTACTTATCCCAGATGTCATATACGAGTATATAATTAAATTTCGTGCAGAATACATCGAAACAACACAGACACTCCAGTACTGTGTTTCATGTATGAAAACAAGGTGGCAACTTTAATGGTACGTCTCTCCCTTTACAAGAATCACAGTATCTGTGCAAGTGTAGAATGTAGACAAAAAGATTGCATATATGGAAGTTTGTAAAGTTTGGAACTGTTCGGGGAGCGCGCTCGGATATCCGAAGCAATTAAGGCGATCGCTCGTAGGTGGGAAATCCGGATTCGAGCCCCGGTGCGGCACAAATTTTCATGGTCACCAATTCATTACCAGCTGGAGCTTCACCATGCTTGTAAATGTGAATATGAGTCTCGTATTTCATACACGTGGCATTCGCAGCAGTGCCTGTCCCCACAGACATGCATGCATGCATGCATGACTGAAGGACATTGCAGAGTACATCGAAACAACACAGACACTGCAATATGCTACTTTCTTTGTTCTGCCTCATACACAAAAACTATAAAGTTTTTCCTAGCAATGAAAAGCTGGAACAGTTGCCTGACAGAAATTATGGGAAACCTAGAATAAACAGCTGAGAAGCCTCCGAACAAAATTCGGGTGGGACTGACGAAAGGAAGGACAAACGCAGAGTTAGGACGAACAGAATTTGGGAGTGCATAAAACACGGTGCTCAATAATTACAAATGCGCCTTTCAATTGGACACAACGGATAAAAAATAATTTACACAGCCACTTAATTTTGGGGACGTGCTCGCGAAAGGAGGTTAGTAATCCCGTAAATCAGAAAGGAGATAGTGACGGACACAATAATTACATTTGCACTCATCAGTTAAAAAAATACTATGAGTATCATCCACGTTTGTATTACTAGACAAAGCGATCCAATAGATCCTACTATAGAGGAACCTAACTTCGTCTCATGACTAGGTACAGCCAGGTTTCAGATCAAAGTAGCATGCGTCGTTACCTGGCATGCAAGCTTGGAAAGCGATCGCATCAAACGGCTCCTCGGGAAGCAACGACTGTTTGCTGTTAACGCCATTAAATTTATTGGCGGTTAAAGGGAGAAACGAATGACAGAGGTATCGGGAAAGTTTGCGAGACCACATTGGTCTTGTGGATTGGTTTGAAAGACTACAAGCGACTGCAAGTTTGCACCCAGACGGCAATGACTTACTTGTAAACCTCCCACTTGTTTATCTGGCCATGCATCTGCTAAATCAAATCTGCCCTCTAACAGTGGTCGCTATTGCTAACATTTGGAGGTTATCACTTTTATCAGAATATTAAAAAAAATTGAATGCTAAAAAAAATTAACAAAAAAATGGCCCTGTAATTATTGTACTCATTTAGTGATGGGTGATTAATGTACGCCAACACGAGTTCAATCTTTTATAACAATGCCAATAGTTTATAAATCATAAAATAGGACAAGCAACACAAGCGAGATGACAAATAAATCATTAACTGGTGGCTGCACAAATATAAGTAACAAATACTTAACACTCCACTGGATGGCGTTCGGTTATCAAAGGTTTATCTGTGTAATCTACTGTCTCTGGCTCAAAACATGGACAACAAAATTTGAAATTATGTAATGCTTGATAGACTCTGATAGGTTTATTCTACACAAAAGCTACACTACGTTGGTGCACCCGTGAACGAGTGGCTAGACTATGAGTGCCCTGAGAAGCCCCTTTCTTCATGCGTAGCGCTGTCTCAGGTGATGGTTGTGGAGTAAGCGTCGGCAGAATGTCAATGTGTGGCGCCTGTAGTTCATTATCGCGGGCACGAAATACACAAAGACGAAGGCAGGCGATCTGTCAGAAGGATCGCAATTACTCTCTAACGGAACCCTGAAATCTCGGCAGATTCCAGCGTGTAACACTCCCGTTCGCCGGTCATACCATGGACCAATTTGACTCACTTATATGGCAGCACACACAAGGATACCAAACGTCAAGGTGGCAGACCAGATAGGAATAAGACGGTCCTCGGCACAGCGAGTTGTCCGAGATGACTGAGGTCCAAACTGCTGGTGCAGCTAAGACTTCACCTCTTACTCCCAGGTCAAGACCAGGTCCCTGTACGAAGTCACTCTTAGGACGAGCGTTCCAAGTGCAACCTAATCGTAACAAGAGTCAAGACTAGAATTTTTCTCTCCAGACCGAAGTCTCAGTTAGAAGAAATTTTTTCCAGTCCTCACTTTTCCATCAAAACTCGGTTGGTTGATGTGAGGGAAGGGGACCAAACATAGAGGTCATCGGTCCCGTCGGATTTGGGAAGGATAGGTAAGGAAGTCGGCCGTACCATTTCAAAGGAACCATCTCGGAATTTGCCCGAAGCGATTTAGGGAAATCACCGAAAAACTAAATCAGGATGGCTGGACGCGGGTTTGAACCATCGTCCTCCCGAATGTGAGTCCAGTGAGCTAACTACTGCGCCATCCTGCTTGGTAAACTCGAAAAGTGCACCAACACAGCTGCTCCCACACGGTTTCGTGCCAATCACAAGGCTCCACAAGCGTCACATCTCCATTCTAGCTCGTCCACTCAACCTCCAGACCAATTGTAGCCACAGTTAATAGGATTCTTTTCCCTGCTAGAGAAGCAGCCAATCCCTGACTCGCAAATTTCTGTGCAGAGAGGAAAAGACGTTACGCTCCAGAATTGTGTTTCCCATGGCCACTTCAGGCAGCGTGTTTTGAGAGTTTTCGTTTAGTCTTAAACTGAACATATTTATCACAGAGACCATTATCCTGACGGGACGAACGTTACAGCAGGTCCGACCAGCGGCCTCGGCTAAACTAAGAGAAATGCTTTGGTGTCCGAACATAGTCCGTTTCAGAGCCGCCATAAATATTTGCGTTAAATAGTAAAATTCTTCAGAAGGCACAGGGACTCCCAAAAAACTTGGCAGGCACAGGGACGACACCACCTGAGTGCTCCATCTATTTATTCTATTTTATTTTAACCCAAACTACTTCATTGCTTCCAACCTCTTTTCTAGGGGTGTATTTCTGCCATTAAATTATCCCGCTCGACGGTCAGTTGTCCATGACGTGTTGTGAATGAAGCAGTGTGAGGAATTGAGGATGCATCAGAGTTGTCAACTGTGTCTGTATACGCGCTGGCTAAAGAGCCACATATCTGTATTAATGAAGAAAGTTCAGGTATGGTGTATGTTTACGATTTCTGCCACAGTAGTGCTCCTGCTGCTGTCGAAGAATACCATCGGCACCTCCCGACCCGTCGAATTCCTGGGTGCAGAGTGTCTACCAGAGTTTGAGACATTCCATGAAACAGGTTTTCCTCCAAGTTTCCATTTTTCAGTTGAACGTGTACTTCAACAACTTATGCGAGAACAGTGCAGTCCCGCTACCAGCACATGGCAACTTTCTGATGTATCAGTGTCCCACAAACAAATGTAGGGAGCACCGTGTATAGTGATCCCCTGGGGTAGTGTGGTACCCCTGTAATATCTTGCCAACCGGAGATATCTCTCGGTGGTATTTTATACTAAGTCTTGCTCATGTTCCAAACGTCAGTTGAATGTCTGGTGAAGTGATCTGTTTTGTTGTTTGAAGATAACGGAAAAAATCGATTTTGTGAAGAATTAAAGCAAGGTAAGATCAGTTTTATTGCGTCATTAAATGCTATTTACTT
Organism: Schistocerca serialis cubense; assembly: GCF_023864345.2. NCBI lineage: Eukaryota > Metazoa > Arthropoda > Insecta > Orthoptera > Acrididae > Schistocerca > Schistocerca serialis. Next base: position 371,418,793 of record NC_064643.1, on the reverse strand, counting down.
GGGAGTAATGTTAGTATTTTGGTTATTTGCATATTTAATTTAAGTCAACTCTATGTTTCGAGATTTTAAAATGCGTTAGACATCTTGTAGCCATCATTTTCTAGCCTGAGAGTGTCTGCCGCAAGATGATCCCGCTTTCCTGCAAGGAGATCGCTTTGCCGCAAAAATATTTAAACGTATGACTCGAATTGTCTCTTGCTGATAACTCTGTAATGTAAATAAACTGATCTCGCAAGAGTTCACAACAATGCTGGAGTCCAACAAAAATGCGATTGAAGTAGCGAAAAGTGGCGAAACAGGCTGCAAGAACGCAAGTAAAATACTGAGTATTCCCAGAATGTCACTGAAGAGACGAGTAAACAACTTAAATCAAGATGCACCTGAACACAAAAGAGTCTTTGGTTCAAACCGACCTGTTTTCAGCCCTGAACAAGAGAAGGAACTAAAAGACTATTTTGAAAATGGCTTTACAGTTAGAGATATCACAGTTATTGCTTTTCAGCTGGCTGAGAAAAACAAAATTAAAAATCCTTTCAACAAACAATCAGATCTTGCTGGAGAAGACTTGTTTTACAGATTCAAGAGTCGTCACCCAGAATTGGCACGGCAATCGCATGAAGTGATATCTGTTGCTAGGGCTCACGCCTTTAACAAGCCTAATGCAGATACTTTTTCTCCACACTAAAAACATTCTTAGACGAAAACAGTTTTCACCCCATCGAATCTTTAACGTCAATGAGTTAGATGGAACTACTGTCGAAAAAAAAGTCGAGTAAGGTCCTCGCCTTGCGAAAAAAGAAGCAAGTAGGAGCCATTACATCTGCGGAACGTGGAGTTCTGTGCACAGCAGCCATTTACATGCCCACTGGGGGACATTTCATCTTCCCAATTATCATATCTTTCGCAGTCGGAAGCAAGCCGAGTTGGCTGATGGTAATCCAGCAGCAGTATTATTTTCTTGCAATTCTTCAGGCTGGCTGCAATTGGAAACTTTTTCTTAATTGTTTGACCATTTCCCGAGCAATACTAAGCCATCAGAAAAGAACCCTGCACTTCTAATATTAGACAGTCACATGATAAGCATCAAGAATCTGGACGTTATTGTGCATGGAAGGGAAAACAATATTACAATGGTTACAATTCCGCCTCATTAGAGTCATAAGTTGCATTCGTGGGCTGTATCATTCATGCTTCAACCTAGCACATTTTATGTGCCTGCTATCGAAAAGTTTCTCAGCAACAATCCTGGACGAACAGTGACCCAATACTAGTGAGAAGCATACCTGAGGTATGGGTTATACATACAAAATCAAATAGAGGTACCGCAGGAGTAGCTTTAATAATGAATAAAAAAGTAGGGGCGCGGATAAGCTACTGCGAACAGCACAGTGAACGAATTATTGTAGCCAAGACAGACACGAAGTCCACGCCTACCATAGTAGTACAAGTTTATATGCCAACTAGCTCTGCAGATGACGAAGAGATTGAAGAAATGTATGATGAGATAAAAGAAATTATTGACATAGTGAAGAGAGACGAAAATTTAATAGTCATGGGGGACTGGAATTCGATAGTAGGAAAAGGAAGAGAAGGAAAAGTTGTAGGCGAATATGGAATGGGGATAAGAAATGAAAGAGGAAGCCGCCTGGTAGAATTTTGCACAGAGCATAACTTAATCATAGCTAACACATGGTCAAAGAATCATGAAAGAAGGTTGGATACATGGAAGAGGCCTGGAGACACTGGAAGATTTCAGGTAGATTATATAATGGTAAGACAGAGATTTAGGAACCAGGTTTTAAATTGTAAGACATTTCCAGGGGCAGATGTGGTCTCTCACCACAATCTATTGGTTACGAACTGTAGATTAAAACTGAGGAAACTGCAAAAAGATGGGAATTTAAGGGGATGGGACCTGGCTAAACTGAAAGAACCAGAGGTTGTAGACGGTTTCAGAGAGAGCATCAGCGAACGTTTGACAAGAACGGGGGAAAGAAATACAGCAGAAGAAAAATGGGTAGCTTTGAGAGACGAAATATTGAAGGCGGCAGAGGATCAAGTAGGCAAAAAGACGAGCGCTAGTAGAAATCCTTGGGTAACAGAAGAGATATTAAATTTAACTGATGAAAGGAGAAAACATAAAATGCAGTAAATGAAGCAGGCAAAAAGGAATACAAACGTCTCAAAATAAGATCGATAGCAAGTGCAAAGTGGTTAAGAAGGGATGACTAGAGGACAAATGTATGGATGTAGAGGCATATATCACTAGGGGTAAGAGAGATACGGTTTACAGGAGAATTAAAGAGACCTTTGGAGAAAAGAGAACCATCTGTAACGACATCCAGAACTGAAGGAAACCTATTTCTAAGCAAAGAAAGAAAAGCAGAAATGTGGAAGGAATATATACAGAGTCTATAAAGGGCGATTACTTCAGGGCAATATTATGGAAATGGAAGAGGAAGTAGATGAAGATGAAATGGGATATATGATACTGCGTGAACAATTTGACAGGGCACTGAAAGACCTAAGTCGAAACAAGGCCCCTTGAGTAGACAACATTCCATTAGAACTACTGATAGCCTTGGGAGAGGCAGCCCTGAGAAAACTCTAGCATTTGGTGATCAAGATGTATGACACAGGCGAAATACCCCCAGACTTCAAGAAGAATATAATAATTACAATCCCAAACAAAGCAGGTGTTGGCAGGTGTGAAAATTACCGAACTATCAGTTTACGTCACGGCTGCAAAATTCTAGCACGAATTCTTTACAGACGAATGGAAAAACTGGTAGAAGCCGAACTCGGGGAGGATCAGTTTGGATTCCGTAGAAATGTTGGAACACCTGAGGTAATACCGACCCTATGAATTGTTTTAGAAGATGGATTAAGGAAAGGCAGACCCACGTTTGTAACATTTGTAGGCTTAGAGAAAGCTTTTGACAATGTTGACTGGAATACTCTCTTTCAAATTCTGAAGGTGGCAGGGGTAAAATACAGGGAGCAAAAGGCTATTTTCAGTTTGTACAGAAACTAGATGGCAGTCATAAGAGTCGAGGGGTATGAAAGAGAAGTAGTGGCTGAGAAGGTAGTGAAACAGGATTGTAGCCTATCCCCGATGTTATTCAACCTGTATATTGAGCAAGCAGTAAAGGAAACGAAAGAAAAATTCGAAGTAGGAATTAAAATCCATGAAAAAGAAATGAAAATTTTGAGGTTCGCCGATGACATTGTAATTCTGTCAGAGACAGAAAAGAACTTGGAAGAGCAGTTGAACGGAATGGACAGTGTCTTGAAAGGAGGATATAAGATGAACATCAACAAAAGCAAAACGAAGATAATGGGATGTAGTCGAATTAAATCAGGTGATGCTAACAGAATTAGATTAGGAAATGAGACACTTAAAGTAGTAAATGAGTTATGCTATTTAGGAAGCAAAATAACTGATGATGTTCGATGTAGGGAGGATATAAAATGTAGACTGGCTATGGCAAGGAAAGCGTTTCTGAAGAAAAGAAATTTGTTAACATCAAGTATAGATTTGTCAGGAAGTCTTTTCTGAAAGTAGTTGTATGGAGTGTAGCTATGTCTAGAAGTGAAACATGGACGATAAGTAGTTTAGATACGAAGAAAACAGAAGCTTTCGAAATGTGGTGCTACAGAAGAATGCTGAATATTAGATGGGTAGATCACGTAACTAATGAGGAGTTCCTGCATAGAATTGGGAAGGAGAGTAATTTGTGGTATAACTTGACTAAAGAAGGGATCGGTTGGTAGGACATGTTATTAGGCATCAAGGAATCACCAATTTAGTATTGGAGGGCAGCGTGGAGGGTAAAAAATCGTAGAGGGAGACCAAGAGATGAATATACTAAGCAGATTCAGAAGGATGTAGGCTGCAGTAATTACTTGGAGATGAAGAAGCTTGTGCAGGATAGAGTAGAATGGAGAGCTGCATCAAACCAGTCTCTGGACTGAAGTTCACAACAGCAACGATAGCGATGTTAAACTGATCCTAGCAAACTTCCGTTGTGGCAACGAAAACTCGGTACTGCTCGCAAGTGATGAAGGTCAGAATTCAGCGCAGCAGCAAATCAGCTGAAGAAATATTTGCCCACGTACAATGCAAGGAAAAGCAACTATGCTAAGTATATCATACTTTAAGCTTCGAGTAACTGTGTTCCGATAAGTGCAGTGAGGCGGCATTCTATTATAAAATAAGACTTTTTAAGGGGTTGATGAAAGAAACTGAAGCTACTGAATGATATAAAAGCTACTACTTTTTAAAACTGCATTATGAAACTGAATTTTAATGATTATGACAGTTTTTACAAAATTCACTTCTTATAGGAAAAATATATGATTCTGCCATGTGGCGAATATCAATGACTCTGAGTCCAAGCCGTGTGAACAGTTAATTTTGTTTAATCTCGTCTCGACAGTAGAACTAATCGACCCGAATCAATAAGGAAAAATTATATCAAAAATTTGCTTTTCTTTCAAACTCAACAAAGACTGTAAAACAATAAACTGGTAGCCAATATCGCAGGAATTCTTTTTATTCCATGATTACCTGTTTCGGCGAAACTATAGCCATCATCATATCTTAGGACTTCAGTTTCGACGAAACCGGTAATCATCGAATAAAAAGAATTCCTGCGATTTGACTACCAGTTTACTATTTTACAACCATCTAGATCGCTCTCACATGACCACAATGTGCTCCCTTCTCAACAAAAACTATATGCAAGCAAGCAATGCCGTGAAAAGTTACCTGAATATCTCCATATTTCTAAATCCAAACTTTAAAAAACCATTTTTCCATAAATCAACATGCTCTGCGTTTGCATCTCTGTGTCCTGCAAGAATCCCGAAACCACGCAGCTGTGTGGCTGAGACCAGACTCTCTCACATAATACTCCCGCGTGCTAGACTGGTAACGACAATATTGCAGACAACCAAAGATCACATTACTTGTACTCAGAACCTCTATGGTGTAACATGTCGACTGTTAAAGACTTATGTTTGAAAAATGTCCAGTGTACAAGTATGAAATATGACTCAGCAGTGGTGGCTGCTGTGTAAGAGTACAGGAGGTCATGAACACCCAAACTTTCGACACCTAGCGGATTTAAAATGGTTCAAATGGCTCTGAGCACTATGGGGCTCAACTTCTGAGGTCATCAGTCCCCTAGGACTTAAAACTACTTAAACCTAACTAACCTAGGGACATCACACACATCCATGTCCGAGGCAGGATTCGAACCTGCGACCGCAGCGGTCTCGCGGTTCCAGACTGTAGCCCTAGCGGATTTATTGGTTATTTTTCTCTGAATGCTGTTAAACGTAAGATAGATGCTGCAATCTGAAAGATAAGGCACTTACATCTGCTGCGGTCCTGCTCCTTTAGACTTCGTGAAACTTGTGCAACAGGGCCGCGAGCACACATTCAGTTATGCACATTTTAAGGAGCATCTGCCCATGCGCAACTCGCGTGACGTAATTGCTTCATGGGCCACATACATACGGATTTGATAAACAACGTGCACGGTTCTCGATGTGCACAGCTAGTCCTTGAACCTCAACTAGAAATTTACATCAGTGCTACCAGGTTGTACCACACTGAAGCAGACTTTTATCCCCATTCGCTAGGCATAAATCCTGGTAGATGATAGCACACTCCTCAGATATGCTAAATCGCTCACTGTCTAGTAGAATTAGACTGGACTTTAGTATGTGTTAAAGCTGTACTAACAGTAAAGCCATTTTGTGGATTTCTCAATGAATTATTAGTTATGGATTTTATCATACAATAATCCATTTGGGCCCCTGAGAATCAGAAGGGCCTAAAGCACATCACCATATTGTAGCATTTATTCATCCTTCTGAAATCTGTTGATCGTATGGCGAGTCAGGTTTATCTGTGCTGACGACTCACATAGTATAAATAAAAATTCATGAAAAGCTTTATCACTGGTTTCTCTGAAATTCACTTAAATGTGGTATCGACGGCGGTATGCTTTAGGCTCTTATGGATTTCAGCGCTAATTTGTATTCTAATCAAGTAACCATGTTGGTAGACATTACTACTTGAATTTAATGATTTCGACAAACGACACTTTGTGTTTTGAGTTGGTTGTTTACTGCACGAAATCGGCATTCGTATACAATGTAAATATGAACTATGTTTTATCTATTTTAAATGCTAACAGCAAAGTAAAGCTGTGAGGACAGGTCGGGAGTCGTGCTTGGGTAGCTCAGTCTGTAGAGCACTTACCCGCAATAGGCAAAGGTTCCGAGTTGGAATCCCGGTCGGCACACAGCTTTAATCTGCCACGAAGTTTTATATCAGCGCACACTCCGCTGCAGAGTGAAAACCTCATTCTGGGAACAGAAAAGTAAATTATTAGGAACAATTAGCCGCAAAGCAAGTAGCGATTTGACAAGGCAGTGTACAGTTAGCACAAGCTGTTGTAATGCAGCGTAAGAATATCTGATTTTCAGCCAGGAGTAAATTCGTGAACTAATAGATCTGTTAGGGTCTTGTACATTTGTCAAAATGGAAAAGCACAGAAATGCGAAATGGGAAGTCGCGGAAGCTTACACATTATTTCGTTATTGCCCTAAATTGTACTTAATTATGTGCAAAGCAACAAAATTCCACAAAAACAATTATTTCTTTTGTCAGATAAGTTATGCATATTATTGTTATTATTATTGGCAGTACTTGTAGTTGTGTAAATTTGTTGATAAGCGTAACTGTTAAGCAGAGATACTATTACAATAATTTCACAATCTCATATTTATCCACACCTGAAAATCTGTAAACACCCAGAATGTATACTAACTAGCCACCATTGCGACTCACCGAATAAAAACGAAACTTACATCACTGTCATCGAATACCAAAGTAAGCTAGAGAGACCTTAGAGCAGTTGTGGTCTGTGACCTGCTAGACAACTCGTAGCCCTGTAACCTCAGCTCCATATTGACCTGAAAACACGTGAAGTAGGAGAAAAGGGCTCTCTCAAGCGAACGTGTAGGACGCCGGCGAGCTTCCCGGGACGGAACGGAACGGAAGGGGACGGGACAGTAAAATGGAAAGCCGTGCGACACGCAGAGCGGTGCAGTGCGCCACGGATTCGGGTCGCCGGGTTGCGGTGTCGACCTTGACCGCGCTTCCTTCGGTTGGGTACTGCTCCGTTCTCTTCCCCTGAGCACCACTTCGCGGAAATTCACCGCGCTGAAACGCTAGAGGAATCTGGTTATTTTATCATTTTCTGCTCGTTCTTAGGGCTGCACGTGTACTGACCAAGCAACCATCTACTCATAGCAATTTCTTTACGTAAATATTTTACTAGATCTACTTCGCGTAGTTGTACATCAAGTTTTATTTAAATAAATAAATCATACCAGTAACGGTATGCATGCGACAGCATGCATATCTAAAATGTTCCAAGACGCCGCGCATCACAAAAAAGGGATTCTCCAGTGCTCGTACCTCCGGTTCCATTGATGATAAAGAGATAGGGTCAAGTGTTTGGATAGCCCTTGGGATAGGGATCATTTTTATAGCCACAAACGGATCGTCTTAGCGTCGCTATCTTACAATACAGCGCCGAAGAATAAATATTACGCACTTGCTCCTTCTTAGGCAAATGGAGCAAATTGGTTGGTTCTTTCTGAATTGGACGATCTACGGTGGGCTTGTTGGGACTCATCACTGATGCGCGAAGGAAACTGATATATGCATGTGTATTCAACTGCAGAAATATGTAACCAGACAGAATACGGCACTGCGGTCGGCGACGCGTATATAAGGCAGCAAGTGTATACGCAGTTGTTACCTCTGCTACAATGGTAGTGTATCTCAACGTAGTGTTATAGTCGGCCCACGAGCGATGGGACACAGCATCTCCGAGGTAGCGATGATGTGGGTATTTTCCAGTATGAACATTTCAGAGTGTACCGTGAATATCAGGAATCCGGTAAAACATCAAATCTCGGACGTCGCTGCGGTTGGAAAAAGATCCTGCAAGAGCGGGACCAACGACGACCGAAGAGAATCGTTCAACCTGCAGAAATGCAGTCCTTTCGCAAATTGCTGCAGATTACAATGCTGGGCCATCAACAAGTGCCAGCGTGCAAATCATTAAAAGAGACATCATCGATATGGGCTTTCTAAGCCGAAGGCCCACTCGTGTACCCTTGATGACTGCATGGCACAAAGTTTTATGCCTCGCCTGGGACCGTCAACACTTACAATGAACTGTTGTTGACTGGAAACATGTTGCATGGTTGGACGAGTCTCGTTTGATATTGTATCTAGCGGATGGTCTTGTACGGGTATGGAGACAACCTCATGAATCTATGGACCCTACATCTCAACAGGGGACTGTTCAAGCTGGTGGAGGCTCTGTAATGGTGTGGAGTGTGTGCACTTGGAGTGATATGGGACCCCTGATACGACTGGATACGACTCTGGCAGGTGACACGTACGTAGGCATCCTGTCTGATCACCTCCGTCCATTCATATCAATTGTGCAGTCTGACGGATTTGCTCAATTCCTGCAGAAAATGCGACACCCCACACGTCCAGAATTGCTATTGAGTGATTCCAGGAATGCTCTTCTGAGTTTAAACACTTCCGATGTCCATCAAACTCCCCATACATGAGCATTATTGAGCATATCTGGGGTGCCTAGCAACTTACTGTTCAGAAGAGATCTCCACCCCCTCGTACTCTTACGGATTTATGGATAACCCTGCAGGATTCATGGTGTCAGTTCCCTCCAGCAGTATTTCAGACGTTAGTCGAGCCCACGCCACGTCATGTTGTTGCACTTCTGCGTGCTCGCGGGGCCCTACACAATATTAGGCTGGTCTACTAGTTTCTTTGGCTCTTCAGTGGAGAAGCACCATTACTTCATGGGCGGTTCATTATATTTTCACCGTCACCAGCGGACTAAAACCATGCTGAGGATTCCAAGACGGCTATGCACAGCAAATGATTGACATTTTTATGTTAATGTTTTAAGATCTTGACCTGGAACAACCTTCAAAGTTTTCTTGATATATTTATCCGTTTCCGACACACAGAGGTACAAGCGAAATCTATGTAATCAATAACCGCAGCAAATTGTTCAGATTTTAACGGCATATTCTCTAGGCATTTATGTAAAAGAGCCGTCTCTCTCGTTTCAAAATTTTTTATCTGTTATCGAGGAAGAGAGGTTCACAGTTACCCTACTTGTGCACACAAAATACGCAATTAGTAAGTAATATTTACTCTAAGGAAGGAGAGTAGTACTCGGTACTGAGGCTTTCGAATACGAAATTGCTAAATGGTATGCCTTCTAGTATTACAGATGATTCAAAAATATTTCTGTTTGCTGATGACACCAGCTTGGTAGTGAAGGATCTTGTGTGTAATATTGAAACATTATCAAATAATGTAGTTCATGAAATAAGTTCGTGGCCTGTGGAAAATAATTTGATGCTAAATCACAGTAAGACTCAGTTTTTACAGTTTCTAACTCACAATTCAACAAGAACTGATATTTTAATCAGACAGAATGGGCATATTATAAGCGAGACGGAACAGTTCAAGTTCCTAGGCGTTCGGATAGATAGTAAGCTGTTGTGGAAAGCCCATGTTCAGGATCTTGTTCAGAAACTAAATGCCGCTTTATTTACCATTAGAACAGTATCTGAAATAAGTGACATTTCAACAAGAAAAGTAGTCTACTTCGCATATTTTCATACGCTTATGTCATATGGTATTATTTTTTGGGGTAATTCTTCTGATTCAAAAAGGGTATTTTTGGCTCAAAAACGGGCTGATCGAGCTATGTGTGGTGTAAGTTCGAGAACCTCTTGTCGACCCCTATTCAATAGTCTGGGAATTCTGACATTGCCCTCACAGTATATATTTTCTTTAATGTCGTTTGCTGTTAGCAAGATTAGCTTATTCCCAAGAGTTAGCAGCTTTCACTCAGTTAATACTAGGCAGAAATCAAATCTGCATGTGGAATGCACTTCCTTGACTCTTGTGCAGAAAGGAGTGCAGTATTCTGCTGCATCCATTTTCAATAAGCTACCACAAGAACTCAAAAATCTTAGCAGTAGCCCAAACGCTTTTAAGTCTAAATTGAATAGTTTCCTCATGGCTCACTCCTTCTATTCTGTCGAGGAGCTCCTGGAAGAGCTAAAAAATTAAGCAAATTCCAGTGTTACATTCTTGATTTTCTTTATTTAAACTAATGACGTGTCGCCTGAATATGTTTCTTATATTTCATTTTATCTGTTTCTACAATCGTGTTATAATTTCATGTATTGACTCATTCCATGACCATGGAGACTTCTCCTTAATGTGGTCCTACGGAACAATAAATAAATAAATAAAAACTTGTTCTTATTGTGATTTGTCACCATCTCCAAAATTGTCGTGGAAATCTCAGTACCTTGTGTGAATAATATCTGCAGTTCTGCATGGACTACAATTGTGTCGATAGTGCCACAGTCTTTATTTCACAGCTATACAGGGTACTCTAATATTCCGTTTACAAACTTCTAGGACTTGGAGATGGGACTGAGGAGACAATATTTTGAATTGGAACTCGTGTGCGGAAACCTACCGTTTCCGTGTTACAACCATTTGAAAACATATTGGTAATGCGACCACTGTTCAAGTAATTTATTAGGCGTGACCCAGTACATCACTTGTTTCGCAGTTCCACTCATTAATAAACAAAGAAACCGGCTCCGGTGTGCAGTTGGCGTGTTCTCTTCAATATGATACAGTATGGCATCTTCCAATTCGGGTGTGATGCGTCTGCTTGGAGCACCACAGTCACGCCTCCTAAGGAGAAGCCGTTACGTAATTGTGGCGCAAAGCTTTTGCGATGGAACCGGATGTTGTGGGTAACGATATTGACAAAGGCGGCGAGCAGCCCTTGCGTTACTGTGAGCTTCGTCATGCAGAAGGAACACGTCGGTGTATTCTGCAAATGTGTTCTCAACCATGTTGCTCTAACACTCACAGACACGTGAATAAGGCTCGAACCAGGTCAGAGTGGCAGGACAGACGTCAATTTAAATCAGCCGATCAGACGTAAGCATTACCTACGATAACTACCCTGTTGCATACCAACCTACCAAACATGTTTTCAAACGGCTGTAGCATGGAAACGGTAGGTTTTCGGACATAGGTTCCAATTTGAAATATAGTCTAATCAGTCCCCTCTACAAGTTCTAGAAGTTTCAAAGGGGAATTTAAGAGTATCCTGTGTATGCTAAGTCTCAAGTGCCAAGAGAATAACTGTTAACAGAAAAGGGACTTACGGGTAGGTCATGTATTATGAGTATGTAGACTTTCCAAGCGTATTAACTTATGATACTGATGTCGGGTCTCCAGTCGCATCATACAATCACGTGTACACCATATTTCCGCGGTTTATCTCACCGCCATCTTTCGTTGTGAGGGCTGTATGCTAATCTAACCAGAATTGATACATACTATAAATGCCGGCCCTTTTATAAACCGCGGAAGACGAACAGTGCTTGCGCAGAAACAGTACCTACCTGCCCCTACCGCAAGTGCAAGTACAGCGCCGCCAGTGGTGAAAACTGGCAGAAAACGAAGAATCGCTAGCAACTACCGCTGTCGATACATTCACGTCCCCCAGGGGTGGCAGAATGAAGGAGGCACTGCGTGCCTGTAGTGCAATCGTCAGCTCAGCGTGAAAGAGGGCAAGCCGAGCAAGGGTGTGGACTACGATACCAAGTTTTGTTTTTCAGCCTAATTTTTTATTGGCTTCAAATGTCCCTTAGAGAGTCTTTTGTAAGATTCCTTCATATAAAATCTGCCATAAATGTTAAAGTATGTTAAAATCACGATCCACTGCGTGGGGGCCCGCGCATCTTAGCGCTCGAATGCAACCGGTGTGGGACTATAATACTTATCGACGGAATAGGGGTCCTGTTAGTTTCGGGTAGTATCATAGAGGGCATTATGATCAACAAAAATACACTACTGGCCATTAAAATTTGTACACCAAGAATACATGCAGATGATAAACGGGTATTCATTGGACAAATATATTACACTAGAACTGACATGTGATTACATTTTCACGCAATTTTGGTGCATAGATCCTGAGAAATCAGTACCCAGAACAACCACATCTGGCCGTAATAACGGCCTTGATACGCCTGGACATTGAGTCAAACTGGTGTTAGATGGCGTGTACAGGTACAGCTGCCCACGCAGCTTCAACACGGTACCACAGTTTACCAAGAGTAGTGACTGGCGTATTGTGACGAACCATTTGCTCTGCCACCATTGTTCAGACGATTTCAATTTGTGAGAGATTTGGAGAATGTGCGGGCCAGGGCAGCACTCGAACGTTTACTGTATCCAGAAACGGCCTTACAGGACCTGCACCATGCGGTCGTGCATTATCCTGCTGAAATGTTGGGTTTCGCAGGGATCGAATGAAGGGTAGAGCCACGGGTCGTAACAAATCTGAAACGTAACGTCCAGTGTTCAAAATGCCGTCAATGCGAACAAGAGGTGACCGAGACGTGTAATCAATGGCACCCCATACCATCACGCCGGGTGATACGCCAGTATGGCGATGACGAATACACGCTTCCAATGTGCGTTCACCGAGATGTCGCCAAACATGGATGCGACCATCATGATGCTGTAAACAGAACGTTTTGCCATTCGTGCACCCAAATTAGTCGATGAGTACACCATCACAAGCGCTCCTGTCTGTGATGCAGCGTCGAGGGTAACCGCAGCTATGGTCTCCGATCTGATAGTCCATGCTGCTGCAAACGTCGTCGAACTGTTCGTGCAGATGGTTATTGTCTTGCAAACGTCCCCATCTGTTGACTCACGGATCGAGACGTGGCTGCACGATCCGGTACAGCCATGCGGATAAGATGCCTGTCATCTCGACTGCTAGTGATACGAGGCCATTGGGATCCAGCACGGCGTTCCGTATTACCCTCCTGAGCCCACCGATTCCACATTCTGCTAACAGTCATTGGATCTCGACCAATGAGAGCAGCAATGCAATGTCGCGATACGATAAACCGCAATCGCGATAGGCTGCAATCCGACCTTCATCATAGTCGGAAACGAGATGGTATGCATTTCTCCTCCTTACACGAGGCATCACAACAACGTTTCACTAGGCAACGCCGGTCAACTGCTGTTTGAGAAATCGGTTGGAAACTTTCCTCATGTCAGCACGTTGTAGGTGACGCCACCGGTGCCAACCTTTGTGTGAATGCTCTCGAAAGCATGGTTCAAAATGATTCACATAGCTCTGAGCACTATGGGACTTAACATCGGAGGTCATCAGTCCCCTAGAACTTAGAACTACGTAAACATAACTACCCTAAGGACATCACACACATCAATGCCCGAGGCAGGATTCGAACCTGCGACCGTAGCGGTCGCGCGGTTCCAGACTTTAGCGCCGAGAACCGCTCGGCCACACCGGCCGGCATGTAGTCTCAACTCAAAGTCGCTGTCAACCGAACGAAATCTCCTGTTACGCTTCATAATAAGATCTAGTTTCAGTTTTTTTATCTGCATAAATTGCTATAGTATTTCATCTCATCTCTAGCTTTTCGAAAATATATTTATATAAATAATTCTTGCAATGTCAAGGTTTGGAAAAAAAGGAAGGAGTTATTACTCAACGTATTGAATCCGAGGTGAACAATGATTGTTTGATCTGAAACTGCGACCGTAACAGCAGCGCGGTTCCGCAGTGAAGAGCCTAGAACCGCTCGGTCACCACGGCCGGCGTGACAAGGTCAGGCATGTTCAGTGTCGCCTACCGCTGCAATGGAGGTAACAAGCGAGGAAGAATATGCGGCTTTGAAATTCTACTTTTGTCTCAACCAATCTTCAACTGAGGTCTATGAAAAGTTACAGGAGGCCTGTGGAGAGTCTGTTGTTCGTAAGCACAGCTCGAAGGTGGTTTAAAATGTTTAAAGAGGGGAGACAATCAATTTCAAAGGAAGGTGGACCAGGTGCTCCAGTTACTGCTCTTACGGAAGAAAATATCAACACTTCTGCTGTCATTGTTAGAGAGGATCGACGAATTATCTTAAGATCACTTTCTGAAATACTGAACATTTCATTGGGTGCCACCCACACGTTGGTGACAGAGAAATTACACATGACACGTGGCCGGCCGGAGTGGCCGGATTCTAAGAGTCGGCCGAGGTGTCCGAGCGGTTCTAGGCGCTACAGTCTGGAACCGCGCGACCGCTACGGTCGCAGGTTCGAATCCTGACTCGGGCATGGATGTGTGTGATGTCCTTAGGTTAGTTAGGTTTAAGTAGTTCTAAATTCTAGGGGACTGATGACCTCAGAAGTTAAGTCCCATAGTGGTTAGAGCCATTTTGAGCCACATGACACGTGTTTGTGCGCGATGGGTTGCAAGACTGTTGGTTCCCGAGCAAAAGGACATACATGTGCAGGTCTGCATGCAGTTAAAATTGATGTTAGAGGAAGTTTCTTTCAAATGTAATCACTGCTGATGAAACTTGGCTACATCATTTTGATCCTCATACCAAACAGCAAAGCTCACTGTGGAAATCTCCTTCATCACCAACCAACAAAAAAGCAAAAGTGGTATCTTCTGCTGGGAAAGTTATGATCATCTCATTCTTTGATATTCATGGCATGATTTATCAGCATGTTGTACCTGCACACACATCTGTAACTGGACAGTACTACTGGGAGGTCCTGAAAACATTGCAAGTCCATATCAGGCGCAAAAGACCACACTTGCGTGAAGCAAGCTTGGATGCTGCACCACGATATTACGCGGCCGCATATTGATAATGTTGTTGCTGAATATCTTGCAAAAATCAACGTGAAGCGCATCCCTCCCCCTCCCTGTAGCCCGGATTAAGCCCAATGTGACTTTTTTCTGTTCCCTAACATGAAGAAACGCCTTCGTGGGAGGCATTATCAACCATCAGAAGCAGTGGTGAAGGCTGCAGAGGCGATTTTGAAGGACCT
Organism: Schistocerca serialis cubense; assembly: GCF_023864345.2. Lineage (NCBI taxonomy): Eukaryota > Metazoa > Arthropoda > Insecta > Orthoptera > Acrididae > Schistocerca > Schistocerca serialis. The sequence continues at coordinate 371,403,741 of NC_064643.1, read as the reverse complement.
CTCAAAAGATGGTTTCCACCATGTATTTGGAGACTGGCAGAAACGCTGGGACAAGTGCATCGCATTCATGAGGGACGACTCTGAGAAGAACCATCAAAATTATGTGGATGAGTAAAGGTATGTTATTAAAAAAATTATGATCATTCTTTATTGAACAGCCCTCGTAGTTTTCCTACTTAAAATATGTAATACAATTTTAAAGGTTTAGAGTAAAGGTCTCAAGTCAGTTTTATAATTTGTTTGGTATTTTAATGAAAAACAAGTCATGAATATCGGTTCCAAAATCGAGCGTCACGCAGGTCTACCCACTTAAGCTCCTGATTCGCTACTGTAACATCTTTCTGCGCTTACAGACACTCATTCTTAAAATTTTACTGTTGAAAATCATTCATCACTTTACAGGGGCTGGTAGTATAGAGATGCAGGACGCCCAGTTAGTAGAATCCGTTAGTTCGGTGAAAGCTTTTCGTTCCAGGGCCGGCGAATTCAATGGGGACAGACGCCTAGCGTCGCCCGTAAGTGTCAGCGAACATTTTGTCTCTACCAAAAGCTATTACCCATGATGTGATCTATCACTCCAAGGTGTCTGATGCAAGCGCCTTCTGTATCTCAGAAAGAAAAATTTGAAGGCTTATTATTGTAACTGAAATCAGTGACTTGCTCACATAGCCGAGCGGTCTAAGGCGCCGCAGTCCTGGATTGTGCGGCTGATCCCGGCGGAGGTTCGAGTCCTCCCTCGGGCATGGGTGTGTGTGTTTGTCCTTAGGATAATTTAGGTTAAGTAGTGTGTAAGCTCAGGGACTGATGACCTTAGCAGTTAAGTCCCATCAGATTTCACACACATTTGAACATTTGACTTGCTCACAACCGCATCGGTGAACCGTTCATGACGTCCGGTAGTCTAAAGACACCTGGTGGCCAGCACTTTGGGCCACAAGATGGACGCTGGTGGCCGTCCTAGTACAGCCGTGCGCTGCCCTCTCAACCGGACTGACTTCTCCGTCTATCTGAATATTTGCTAGGGATGTTTAAGGCTGTAACACATCAATAATTTGCTCGAATTGCTCATATAGATGGTAATATGAAGAATCCAATGTTAAAGGATTGAGCGCCATGGACAAAGAATAACGCACTGTATTCGCATTCCAGAGGAGTGTCGTTCAGTTCCCTGTTCGGACATCAAGATTTAGGTTTCAATGGTTTCATTAAATCAATTGAGGCAAATTCTGGGATAATTCCTTTGAAAAGGACATACTTAGTTTCCTTCTCCATCATTGTCCGCCCTTAACGACCTAGCTATCGACGGGACGTTAATTTCTAATCTCCCTCCTACTCAAGTTAAATGGGAATTTAGAGCCATGTGCATAAATACATGAAACATATTGGCAGTTGCGAATATTGACAATTTTCAACTGTAGTGAACGATGACAATGCAAGTCCGTGCTTGATGGGACTCGAACCCAGTTTTCCCTCTTTACGTGAGCTGTTACCTTAATCGCTTAGGCTATCTGTGCACGACTCGTAGGCAGGCCCAAAGTTTCATATGTCGTCCTTCAAGCGTCACAAACTGCACTCGTACACTTACTATAATTCCTGTACGGGAGGGGGGGGGGGGAGGGCGGGGGATTAACATTTTGATTCAAAATCGCTGCTTGGTATCGGAGGATAAATACAATATTGAAGTGCCTGTGTTATATAGAATGTCCGAAGGAACGTTGCATCGTTCTTCGTAAAAACACAGGCACTGCAATATTGTACATATGTATACAACTTTACGCCTGACTTTATTTGAAAGTGGCATTAGCTTGTAGTTAGAGAAATATCTAGTATCAACACGTACCAGGATTGGATGAATACATATCATTCTGATTTCTTTTTCCAGGTTATTGGTATTCCGTTAATGAAACACCATCAGTGGGAACCGTTTATTGCTTTACCAGCAGACTGGAGAAAAAAATGTGTTTCCCCCAGGAGATTTAGGCAATACCGTATAACAACACTTCTTGCATTGATAATAAGCGCGATTCGGTGAGGAAGTGAGTTGAAGAGTTTCTTCAGGTATGCCACGGCCAGCTGTAGCCTCTCATTGGTGATTAGATAAAACAGAGCCGGTCGGGGTGGCCAAGCGATTCTAGGCGCTTCAGTCCGGAACCGCGCGACTGCTACGGTCGCAGGTTCGAATCATGCCTCGGGCATGGATGTGTGTGATGTCCTTAAGTTACTTAGGTTTAAGTAATTCTAAGTTCTAGGGGACTGATGACCTCAGCTGTTAAGTCCCATAGTGCTCAGAGCCATTTGAACCATAAAACAGAGCTACCAAATTTCGGGGATGCTGATTGCTGCATCTCACTCGCTGTTACGAATAGTCCCGAATTTTTTTATGTAAGGTTGGATGATTTAGCGGTCCACCTGAGGTTCGAACGGGTGCCTGAGTTTCATCAAACCAGGAACGTTGCGGTTAGCCCTCTGAACATCTTGAGACACATAATTATCCACAACATACTCATCATAAAGTGTAGATAGAAAGGGCTGCACATGGTCACCGAGAATATTGAAATCAGAGTCCGGTTGATGTCCATGGCAACATGCATGAGTATGTCCAAGACACGGTACGTAAAACAATCGAAGCAAAACAGAACCACCTTTTGTCTGAACTACAGCCTCCACCACTGCGATTCAACGCCTAATTAGGCCGTCAGTGCTTTGCATAATTTGGAAAAAGGGGAACACAACGAATCGTCGGACTACACTACACGCCACCAACCACCCACTGTGCAGTTTCTGTATTGCTCTGAAGATTTGCAGTTTTGTGTGGCACTGTGGACAATGATCTTTTGGGAGGTAGCCAACTCCAAATATTCACAGCATGCAGTTATGCGGTGTTCTCTTGAAAACTTGATCGATACGGGCCTTCATTCACTAACAGCAGCAATTAATGTCGGGTTTGAAACCGATTGTCACTGACATGAGGAGACAATCGTCTGCAGTCCCTGTCGCTTACTATTTTTGTATAACCACTGTTCTTACGCCTTCTTACTTGGATGCGAGTGGTACACCACTCCTTGTAGACACGTTGGACACACCACGGTGATACACCAACAAGTTAGTTAATTTCATTCACGGTGTGATCGTGTAGTATTGTCACCTCCAAACACGATAGCCCTTCTCTGTCATTCTGTCACGTCTTCACGTCGACGGATGTTTCCCCGCTGATTCGTGCAACCGACTGCCATTTATTTCACTGCCATGACTCACGTCACCGGTGAAGAATCACATGATCGTCTGATTCCACTCCTACACCGTTTACAGCGTTCCAAAGCGACTAACGTTGCTGATGTGCCAGATGAACTTACATTAGGATTGGCGATTATTTCTGAAACAACTGATTTTCGGTTATATCATTTTTTACGCCAGTTTCACCTGACTTAAAACCATTCAAAATAACTAGTTTCAGAAATGACTGATTCCCAGTTACTTATTCACATTATTTCCTAGAATGAATGTACAAATAGAACAAACACTGAAAAATTTTGACTCTCTCTGTTTCGAGATAAAGAGAATCAAAATATTAAATTAGGAAATAAAACTTCGTCCGTCTGCGATTCGCTTCTTTTCTTGAGATGTGGTAAGCGGTTCAATACTAAAAACCATCGCCAGTATTCTCCTACTGATTCCAGTTTTTTGAAACTCTGCTCAAAAATCATGTTGTAATCGGGCACTACGAATGGTCAGTGCTTAAGGGTGAAAACTGAGATTAAAGAACTGTTTTTCGTGTTAATTTTTCCGTTCTCAAGGGCTACAAGGAGGTAAACGCATACTAAGCAGACACAGGGAACAGATCAGCTACTTTCTATTTTTGCTGTATGCTATAAATGAATAATAGTTATGTTTTTAATTAATTAGTTTTACCATAATTTCCCTCCTCTTTTATTATTTTACAGAAGTGGCAAACAAATCTTTAATCTTTTAAAGCAAATGAAGCATAGAACTACGCTGTTACGTCATTTCATAAAAATATTTGCAGGCTAAGGTTGGTGCCATTCTGCAACACAACGGATGTCTTGCGACGAGACAGACAGAGACTATCGTATAGGCCAACTGAGGGCAAGTCATGCACTCTCCACGTACTCGCGTACCCTAAGCCACAACGGCGACAGGGGCAATGTTGCCTCAGCGATGCTGTGCCAGTTCTTATGCCATGTATTTGTTGCTCGTTTCTGTCAGCATTGTTATTACAATAGCACTAATGGCTTTTCCCATTTTCTGTAATAATGCAATATTTCAAACCAATAAAAATTTTACGAATAACGATTACTCCTTTTTAAAAACGGTTTATTAAAAAACGAAAAATTTTGACACTGGTGCTATCACTAACTGAAATTTCCTATTTTTATTCGCTTATTAGTACAAATACAAAAAAACAAAATACCGACTATACTGAACTAAGGAATGGACAATTTTAAGTCAGACGTATAGACACTAAAAAGAATAGAACGTAAAACTTTTGAACTTTCCACTTAAAATGACCCTATAACTGCTTTCTGTCTTCTTTCTTTGCTACCACGACTCAAGCTATGACTATTTCACGAATTTTTGTAGAGCTTGCAGACAATTTGCGTGCTTTATAATATGTTCTCACTCTAATCAACAAATGTGTACATAGCCTTTACTCTTCCCACATTAGACATAAACTAGAATCTCTGCATACAATATACTGCTACTTAAATGCAACAGTTCAACACAGAATGTATGCTTCTCAACACCCCATTGAATGAAAATAGCTCGGACTGTCACGTCTCTCTTGTTAAATTCCACTTAATTCGAAAAACGTCCAACCTGAGCACATGTATTAATTCAGATATCTGGCAGCTAGCTCATTTCCTTACAAATGGCTGATATAATCCACATGTACACAGCTACATCCCAAACATACAACAAGGAAAAACAATAAAATAGGTAATAGCTACAATACACAAAGAATTGTGGTTGCTACAGTAGGAATAATGGTAGTCAGTTAACAGTAAGATGCGAAAGTACAGCAGAGTACCGCTAATCCGAATCCCGGTAATCCGAACGTTCGGTTAATCCGAACATGAAAAATGTTCATCTAAGTATGGAAAACTGTGCGGTAAACCGCTGTACGCTTGTATATACACACTATTTTAATTTACACAGTACAGTAAACGTGTATTTGAAAACTTGGCAAGAAAACATTAGGTTTAAACAATGCATAACAATGAAAGAAAAGCTGCCAAACTTACTAAAATACAGGGGACATATTATCCCTACTTTTTAGATGACAAAAACTCAGTCTTGTTTTTTGGCTTAATGAAAACAGTCAGTTATATGACGCATAGTTGCGCCAGCGTATCATAAACATCAAATCAGCAGGTGTAGCAGTGGGCTGTTGCTCCAAATAACGCAGCGCGAGGTCAAGGGCTTCTGCTGCGTCACTGCGTGGCACCAGCTCTCCATTGTCACTTCCTTCCTGGTCTTGAGTCACAGCAGCAACTACATGAGAGTCAGTAAGGTTCTTCACGTATGCCCAATCCGCTCCCATCCACTCATCTTCGTCTCCTTCACTAGCTTCTTCACACCCAGGGATTGTCTGTATCATTTGTAGTAGATTTTCCAGTTCATTTTGAACTAGGTTGTCCTGAAATTCAAGCGATGTCCACAGTTTATCCACGATTTTCTCAGAGTATTTTCTGAAATTTCTGCCATGCCTCAGCGGCCCAAAACACAACATCCTTCACATTGGTCTTTTTTTATTTTGTCCACTAAAGGAATGCTATCCTCTTGGATCAGCCTTCTTAAAAATTGTTTTCTGTAAATTAGTTTTAATGTTTGCAGTACGCCCTGGTCCATTGGCTGTAGAAATGTTGTAACATTCGGTTGCAAAACCTTTGCCACAATTTCTCCATCACATAATTCCTCAGTGCTGGGGTGAGATGGCGCGTTATCAATCGAAAGGGTCGCACAGGGAGACAAATGATTTTCCTTAGAAAACCGTCGAACAGAGGGAACAAAGTCAAACCATTCTTTGAACAGCTTACCATCCATCCATGCTTTTTTCTGGTTCCGATAATATACGGGCAGGGACTTTATGTTGCAGTTTTTAAAAGCTCTGGGCCTAGCAGATTTGCCGATCAACATTAAAGTTCAAATGGCTCTGAGCACTATGGGACTCAACTGCTGAGGTCATTAGTCCCCTAGAACTTAGAACTAGTTAAACCTAACTAACCTAAGGACATCACAAACATCCATGCCCGAGGCAGGATTCGAACCTGCGACCGTAGCGGTCTTGCGGTTCCAGACTGCAGCGCCTTTAACCGCACGGCCACTTCGGCCGGCAACATTAAAGGTAGCTTGTGATTATCAGCAGCGTTTCTGCACGCTAATAAAGTCACACGATCTTTGCACATTTTAAAACCAGGAGCATGGTCTTCTGCTTTTGATGCCAGGCTTTTTGTTGGCAATTCCCTAAAATTAAGGTCAGACTCGTCAGTGTTATAAATTTGTTGAGGAGAATACTTTCCCTCTCTTATCATTTTTTCAAACTCACCCACGTATTCCTTCGCTGCATCACGATCAGAAGAAAGCTTCTCTCCAATAATTGTTAGGTGACGGATTCCATGACGTTTTTTCAATCTGTCTAACCAACCTGTACTCGCACTAACAGACTCATCACCATTGCTCCATTCAAAGCAGTTCCCCTTTCTCTTTCCTGCGTAAACCAAAGGAAAAGAACTTCATCCACTTTATCATAGTGGGACTGTTCCAAAGTCTGCTGAATTTCGAGTGATTTTTTCGAAGACGTTGCACAGAACTGTACAAGCTTCATTCGGTTCTTCTTACTATCACAAATGGTTGCTTTACCAACACCCAGTTCCGTTGCCAGTTTAGCTACGTTATCACCATTGTCTATCCGCTTATTTAAGAGTTAATGTTGTACGTTTCCGTTTGTCGGCCGGTGTTGCCGAGCGGTTTAAGTAGTTCTAAGTTCTAGAAGACTGATGACCTCAGACATTAAGCCCCATAGTGCTCAGAGCCATATGTTTCCGTTTTCTCATGACAAAAATACGCACACCACTACACCTGAACGAATACAATACAACTGTTACGCATGCCAGCGATCGATAACTAACATAACCAAGCCCTTTGCGAGCCAACTGGCAGTGCACTGACCCCGGACACTACAAAGGTCTCAACAACGCACAACAGCAAGGGCAGGAAGTGCCATGGTTTACCTAATTATCTGCATTATAGAAACTCGTCACCGTAATTCCGGCTAATCCGAACGAATCGGTAATCTGAACAAGTTCGGTCTCATTTAGTTCGGATTAACGAAACTCTAGTGTAGATGTATGGAAGAGTTTCTCGAACACGTTTTCTGGAGTTAGATTAATCGCAATTTTGGTTAGTACTTGAGTGCAGTGAAAGTTAATGACACCTGGGTATGTAGTCTCAAATGTTTCAAATGGCTCTGAGCACTATGGGATTTAATATCTGAGGTCATCAGTCCCCTGGAACTACTTAAACCTAACTAACCGAAGGACATCACACACATCCATGCCCGAGGCAGGATTCGAACGTGCGACCGTAGCGGTCGCGCGGTTCCAGACTGTAGCGCCTAGAACCGCCCGGCCACACCGGCCAGCATGTAGTCTCAAACCAAAGTAGCTGTCAACCGAACGAAATCTTCTGTTACGCTTCATAATAAGATCTAGTTTCAGTTTTTTTATCTGCATAAATTGCTATAGTATTTCATCTCATCTTTAGCTTTTCGAAAATATATTTATATAAATAAAGGTTTGGAAAAAAGGAAGGAGTTATTACTCAACGTATTAAATCCGAGGTAAACAATGATTGTTTCATCTGATTGTATATTCTCACTGCGAGGGAAAATTATATGCTACTGACGTAACTAACGTTCGGATTAACACTTACTTATTAAAATAACCACTTTCACTGTCTATGCAATTCGTCTCGGTTTACCTGTCATTAGGATAATGATTCTGTTATTACGTCACTTACTGAAAGATGTGAGTCGGGTTTGAAATCAGAGATATATGAGGTGTGGCTAGAAAAAAACCGGACTAGTACTGGTGAAATAATAAAACGAATGCAATGAGGCTGAAAGTCGCGTGGCCTGTCACGTGACTCTCGCTCCGCGTACTGCTCGAGTTTCATCTGCCTCCTGCACTCAGTCTGCCCGTGGCGTCTGTTTTAAGTAGTTGACGTTTTGTCTGTGCGTCGGAAAATGTTGAGTGTACAGAAAGAACAACGTGTTAACATCAAATTTTGTTTCAAACTAGGAAAATCTGCAAGTGAAACGTTTGTAATGTTACAACAAGTGTACGGCGATGATTGTTTATCGCGAACACAAGTGTTTGAGTGGTTTAAACGATTTAAAGATGGCCGCGAAGACACCAGTGATGACACTCGCACTGGCAGACCATTGTCAGCAAAAACTGATGCAAACATTGAAAAAATCTGTAAACTTGTTCGACAAGATCGCCGTTTAACAATCAGAGCAGTGTCTGAGTTAACAGGAGTTGACAAGGAAAGTGTTAGGCAGATTCTTCATGAAAGTTTCAACATGAACAAAGTGTGTTCAAAAATGGTTCCAAAGTGTCTCACAATTGAAGAGAAGGAACGCCGAAGAATGATTTGTTCCGACATCCTGGAAAACATTGAAAGTGATCCCACCTTCTTACAAAATGTTATTACTTGCGATGAATCGTGGTTTTTTACTTACGATCCCGAAACTAAACGCCAATCGATGCATTGGAAAACTCCTGGTTCTCCACGACAAAAAAAGCATGAATGTCAAAATCGAAATTCAAGGCAATGATGATTGTTTTTTTTTTTTTTGACATCAAAGGGATTGTGCACATTGATTGGGTACCAGAGGGACAAACAGTGAATCAGCATTACTACATTAGCGTCCTGGCTACCCTACGTGAGCGAGTACGGAGAAAACGGAACGATTTGTGGAGAAAAAAGTCATGGATCCTTCACCAAGACAATGCCCCAGCTCACAGTGCATTGTCAGTGAAGACGTTTTTGGCAAAACACAACATTCCCATCTTAGATTATCCACCCTACTCACCTGATTTGGCCCCCTGTGACATTTTTCTTTTCCCTAAAGTCAAGTCAGTTTTGAAAGGAACTAGATTTGAGACTGTTGAAGCAGTAAAAGAAAAAGCGACGGAAGTAATGTATGGACTTACCGAAAATGATCTGCAGCATTGCTATGAACAGTGGAAAATTCGTATGGAGCGGTGTAGAGACCGAGGAGGAGAGTATATTGAAGGAGATAACATGAAATTGTAAATAATTGTAAATAAATGTTTTTTCCAGCATCAGTCCGGTTTTTTTCTAGCCGCACCTCGTGTTGATATGTGTAACCTGTGTCTCCGCTCTGTGAAGGATATGCTATGGATCCGACGCTCTGCTGTGCTCGAAAAGCGTTGACTTGCTGCAAGACGGCGACAGCAATCTTGATAATTACTGAAACAATGACCACAGGTGAAATACAAATTTACGACTGTCTCGTCGCATTGACTAGCGGCACAACTCACAAAACAAATAAACTTTAACTGTTTTCCTGACTTTATATGGGACTGGATCGTATCGAGTTAGAAACTAATATACAGACATTCCACTTTAACAATAACAGCAGCTTAATTGCATATTAATACACCTAGCTATCGGATTATTATTCCACTCAAAACCAAAAGGTGGAATCTTGGCCATCACATTTCTAAACACAGTTTTTTTACGAAGCAAGTGACAATCCGGTGTTTAGAATGAGATTAGTAAAATTTCCGCTCGTCAGCAAAGCGAAACAATAAAGATCACAGTCTCTAGCCTCCTTTGTTATATCGCGAAAACGAATCTTCGTTGGCTGCTCGTTATTAAGTCACGATGACACTGTATTCTCCAAACGTTTCTTTATTTCCACACTACAATAGTAACTATTCTTTTTACAACCTAACAGTTTTTTTCAACACTGCCTCACCTTGAGCCATCTCCCTCATCAACTATCTCCTCTTCGTCCGTTAAACGTATGCGCAGACATAATTTCTTTTTCTACAGGGCCTAAACTTCCAGAAATACAAAGACAATATACGCAGATACATAGCAAGTAATATCACAATTCCGAATAACATCATCAATTTACATAACACTTCTTCAATACACGCTAGTTCATGTAAATCAGAAGATAACTGAAAGCAATTAAAAGAAAGAAAATAAAGAAAATAGATACAATGTGAGACCTTAACATTTCCGGGTGAATTGAATGTTCAAATAACTTACGGGTTTGCTGCCGGGTGACGTCGTCGACCACCGCCGATATTTCGACAGGAGCACACCCTGCCATTCTCAAGGCATAAATGCAAGGAGGAAGAAATGTGCAAAGGACTTTAATACCTCGGTTCACAGAGGGGGAACAAGGAAGATACCACACACAGAACAAGTGTCAACACAAAGATAACCAACATCAGAAATATCGATAGTGACAATTAATCAGCAGTTGAGGTAACACTAATTCTGTCCCTCTGTTTTTTTTATGAGAGACAGAGCCGGATTCCAAGCAGCATTTAAACAAAATCCACCATCTCTGTTTATAAGGTTGCTTGATAGTTTGATTTCAACAGCTTCCTTAATAACACTATCCCCATAACTGGACGTGCAAGCCAGAATCTCCGTGTTGTTGTATTCCATAGGATTACCGGTGTCAAGGCAATGTTCTGTAATAGCGGATTTGCTCGGCTCGGCTGTTGTAAGCGTGTGTGACGCTTATGTTCAATACACCGGTCTTCCAAGGTCCTGATTGTCTGACCAATATAAGACATGCAACAACTACAAGGAATACGATAGACACCAGTCTTACGCAAACCAAGATCATCATTTACGGACGCCAACAGGGCCTTAATCTTAGAAGGTGGTCGAAAAACACATTTCACATCATATTTCCGCAAAATACGGCCAATACTGTTGGAAATGCTTTCTGCGTAAGGCAAAAAGGCCGCAGACTTAGGTGCCACTTAGTTACTATCGTCACTCACCCGTTGCACAGAAGGCTGATAGCGTAAAACACGCTTGATCTGCCTCTCACTATAACCATTCTGACGAAAGGTGACTTCGAGACGTGATAGCTCTGCTGTCAAACTTTCAGGGTCTGAGATAACGTGGGCCCTGTGAAACAAGGCACGAAGAACTTCCTCACTCTGAGCTGGATGGTGACAACTATCAGCTCCCAGATACAAGTCAGTGTGGGTGGGCTTCCTACAAACAGAATGTCCCAACGTACCATCAGTTTTCCTTCTGACGAACACATCAAGGAAGCGAAGGCATCCAATCTTTTCCAGCTCCATAGTGAACTGAATATTCGGGTGGATTGAATTCAGGTGCTCCAAAAACCGGTTTAAATTGTCACTACCATGAGGCCAAACAACAAAAGCATCGTCTACATATCTGAAAAAACACGCAGGTTTCAAGGTCGCTGACCCCAAAGCACGTTCCTGTTATTAAGGAAGCTGTTGAAATGAAACTATCAAGCAACCTTATAAACAGAGATGGTGGATTTTGTTTAAATTCTGCTTGGAATCCGGCTACGTCTCTCATCAAAAAGCAGAGGGACAGAATTAGTGCTACCTCACCTGTTGGTTAATTGTCACTATCGATATTTCTGATGTTGGTTATCTTTGTTTGTGTTGACACTTGTTCTGTGTGTGGTGTCTTCCTTGTTTCTCCTCTGTGAACCGAGGTATTAAATTCCCTTGCACATTTCTTCCTCCTTGCGTCACCCGGCAGCAAACCCCTAAGTTATTTGAAAATAGATACAGTTTCCAGTTGCTCCAAAGGAGATAGCGATTTAGCATAACACTGTCATAATAATACCAAAAGAAGGTCCAAAATATGTCCGCAATACGGTTTGGTTAAATACAAAAGATATTATTCTGCGAAACAGAAGCTGCTGAACCCATTTATGAAATTGTGTGCAGTGCCTATGTTAGATAAATTCACAGTAGCAGAGGGACTACAGCATATCTTAGGCTCTAATATCAGTCAATGTAGCTATAAAATTTTTTTCAGAAACTAATGAATAACTGTCTGACGTGCTGAAGAGTCAGATTATCAAGTGCACTTTTACCTCTACGAAATACCTATTGATAAGCCATGACGATGTCATGAAATTTCAGCCACTTTTGCATAATATTTAATCGTGGTTTCCATAATTTTGCCGATAAATGATGATGATGCTGTAGGTATGTTTGAACTTGCGCTGATCAGTACCTTTCCTGGATTAAGCACATACTCATTGATTATCACTAGCGAGGACCATTACTGTCGTAAGAACAGTGTACTCAGATTCTGCTGCATACTTACCATAATTCTTTTCGTAACTTAGTTGGTAAGTCTTGTGGCATAGCATAATGAATATATCTTATTTTCGGTGCCGTATTCGTCGTACGCTTTAAGGAAGTCATTGTTTCATCAATCGTGAGTGGCAAACACAGGAAATAGTAGCAGAATACAGAGTGTGTCTAGTTTTGAGGTCTCGTTCGGATCCCCTATTATCGTTTGAACTGCATAAATGCACTTGAGTATGGTAAATTTGCGAAATACACTATTCCACAAGTTTCACTGGAGGGTCTGTTTTGACAGGAGGGAACATTTAAAAGCCGCATGCCACTCATCTCGATTTTCCGTACGCGAATGTTTATTCGTCGTGTTTTGTTCTGACAGCGTAGTCTGGCATATGTACGCAAGAACTTAAGGTTTTTGTATTTTCAGCCTCGACTGACTCTTTCACGGAAACTTTGTTACATGCCGAGTGTGCTGTAAAAGAGAAAAAGTATAATATTCGAAACCTATATTGTATTACCTTCGCACGTAGGCAAACATCACTTCATAACAAATGTTTTTTTTCAATATGTGGTTCCATGCTATAAAATTTTTTACTTTTTTTTTCATAGCAGAAGGAAGATTGATGAGGCAAAATATTACCCACCATTTCATACCGCGAGATTGAATACCTCGTGGTGTAGTTGTGGGCACGTGACGCGGCACGAAATACACAGGGTGAAGAAAAATTCGCGCACTCGGACCTCGCAGCGCGGTTCCTCACATACTAGCAATACAAAAATGTCTCTCACAAAATTTCGTCCTGCACTTACTTCCGGCAGTAAAAGGACGTTAAAGTTTGGAAGTCTGGCAACACTGTAAGCACACGTTCGGTGACTACCTCTGTCAGCACATACTAACAGCGGTGCGTAGTTCGTGCGGTGCATAGGGTTTTGTGTTAGCATGCAAGAAGTCGAGGGTTCGATTCGGGCTCGCGGCGTATTTGTTTTAGTTTGCTAGATGTAGTCTGCGTGGTATGGTGTCTGTCGTCTTAATCGCCATAAAGCGATTACAGTGGTTCTTCTAAAAACATTTGCACTTACGGACTACGAACACAGAAATGGAAGTAAAATCGTTTTCAATGGTAAGCTTTTAAAAAGGCCTTTTGCACGTCGTTGACGCGAACTGTTTCACACCACTGCATATACTAGATTCCAAACCCGTTTCCTGTGTACCCTCTCCCAATGGTCCCGTCGGTTAATACCACGATCAGGCCCATTACATTTCGTTAGGGCCTTACGTATTCATAAACAATTCTTATTTTCTTCTTGCATTATTCGAAAACAGTGTGGCAGACGTATGGCATACACAAACAATAAATATGTGGACATGCTTGTGGTCCTTTGTTCATCCAACCAGCCTGGTGTTGCCGCTCGTGAATGTGCTGTTAGATATCCCGGCCGACGTCATTCGGATAAAAGTGTGTTTCGTCGTCTGGAACTTCGCCTTCGGGAGACAGGTTCTCTCCTTCCACCAGTAATTGGCAGAGGTCGTTCACGGATTCGCCGTACTCCAGCTACTGAGGAAGCTATTCTGGAGGTAATACAACAGGAACCCCAGCGAAATACACGTAGCGTAGCAAGGAAGCTGCGATGACGTGCTGCACGAGCATGGGCTGCAACTCTATCATTATTCTTTAACACAACACCTGCATCTTATAGGCCGCCGTCTGCGGATGTAGTTCTGTGAAAGGTTCAAGCAACAATAGGAAGCCAACGACGTCTTCAAAAACACTGTAATATGATCGGATGAAGCAGCGTTAACTCTTGAGGGTGTCTTCAATATGCACAGTGGCTATGGTTGGTGTGACGCGAAGCCGCACGTGACCGTGGATATCAAGTTCGCTTTGGCATTATCGTCTGGGTCGGAATATTGGGAGACAAGAGTTTGGATCCCTACCTGTTGCCCGATCAGTTGACTGCATTCCTCTCAAACTATTTACCTGACGCACTGGAAGACATTCCACCTCATGTTCGGCAGTTGTTATGGTTCCAACATGATGGTGCACTTACACAGTTTGGAATTAATGTTAAAAAAAATGTGTCTGAAATATTATGGGACTTAACTGCTAAGATTATCAGTCCCTAAGCTTACACACTACTGAACCAAAATTATCCTAAGGACAAACACACACACCCACGCCCGAGGGAGGACTCGAACCTCCGCCGGGATCTGCCACACAGGCCATGACTGCAGCGCCTGAGACCGCTCGGTCGTTTGTACACGTCTTGCTGTCATTAATATGGAAATTATTACTGTCAAATGGTTCAAATGGCTCTGAGCACTATGGGACTCAACTTCTGTGGTCATCAGTCCCCTAGAACTTAGAACTACTTAAACCTAACTAACCTAAGGACATCACACACCGCCATGCCCGAGGCAGGATTCGAACCTGCGACCGTAGCTGTCCCACGGTTCCGGACTGCGCGCCTAGAACCACTAGACCACCGCGGCCGGCTTATTACTGTCACTCGTTACTAATGTGTTACATCTGAGCGGACGTACTGCAAGTAGTATAAATGACTAGTACATGTTGAAGTGTTGGCAGAAGAGTCAACACCGTGTTGCTAGAGGAGGCCGAAATGCACGCTTTTAAGCTCACGCAGATTGGCGTGAGGTCTGGAACAAGGTAAAGTAATTATCCTATAAAGAAAAGAACGTAGTTCTTGGAATAATTAACTTTAATCCATAAGTGGTGTACATCGGTCTGACGGTACAGGCATCACAAGTTATATATCTATTGATAATGGCGCCTTGCTAGGTCGTAGCAAATGACGTAGCTGAAGGCTATGCTAACTATCGTCTCGGCAAATGAGAGCGTATTTGTCAGTGAACCATTGCTATTAACATCGGCTGTACAACTGGGGCGAGTGCTAGTAAGTCTCTCTAGACCTGCCGTGTGGCGGCGCTTGGTCTGCAATCACTGACAGTGGCGACACGCGGGTCCGACGTATACTAATGGAACGCGGCCGATTTAAAGGCTACCACCTAGCAAGTTTGGTGTCTGGCGGTGACACCACACATGTTGCATTATTTAACTGTGCAGTCATCTTTGTTGTTGTGGTCTTCAGTCCTGAGACTAGTTTGATGCAGCTCTCCATGCTACCCTATCCTGTGCAAGCTTCTTCATCTCCCAGGACTTACTGCAACCTACATCCTTCTGAATCTGCTTAGTGTATTCATCTCTTGGTCTCCCTCTAGGATTTTTACCCTCCACGCTGCCCTCCAACGCTAAATTTGTGAGCCCTTGATGCCTCAGAACATGTCCTACCAACCGGTCCCTTCTTCTTGTCAAGTTGTGCCACAAACTCCTCTTCTCCCCAATCCTATTCAATACCTCCTCATTAGTTATGTGATCTACCCATCTAATCTTCAGCATTCTTCTGTAGCACCACATTTCTAAAGCTTCTATTCTCTTCTTGTCCAAACTATTTATCGTCCATGTTTCACTTCCATAAATGGCTACACTCCATACAAATAATTTCAAAAACGACTTCCTGACACTTAAATCTATACTCGATGTTAACAAATTTCTCTACTTCAGAAACGCTTTCCTTGCCATTGCCAGCCTACATTTTATATCCTCTCTACTTCGACCAGAATCATTTATTTTGCTCCCCAAATAGCAAAACTCCTTTACTACTTTAAGTGTCCCATTTCCTAATGTAATTCCCTCAGCATCACCCGACTTAATTAGACTGCATTCCATTATCCTCGTTTTGCTTTTGTTGATGTTCATCTTATATCCTCCTTTCAAGACACTGTCCATTCCGTTCCACTGCTCTTCCAAGTCCTTTGCTGTCTCTGACAGAATTACAATGTCATCGGCGAACCTCAAAGTTTTTATTTCTTCTCCCTGGATTTTAATACCTACTCCGAATTTTTCTTTTGTTTCCTTTACTGCTTGCTCAATATACAGATTGAATAACATCGGGGAGAAGCTACAACCCTGTCTCACTCCCTTCCCAACCGCTGCTTCCCTCTCATGTCCCTCGACTCTTATAACTGCCATCTGGTTTCTGTACAAATTGTAAATAGCCTTTCGGTCCCTGTATTTTACCCCTGTCACTTTTAGAATTTGAAAGAGAGTATTCCAGTCAACATTGTCAAAAGCTTTCTCTAAGTCTACAAATGCTAGAAATGTAGGTTTGCCTTTCCTAAATCTTTCTTCTAAGATAAGTCGTAGGGTCAGTATTGCCTCACGTGTTCCAATATTTCTAGGGAATCCAAACTGATCTTCCCCAAGGTCGGCTTCTACTAGTTTTTCCATTCGTCTGTAAGGAATTCGCGTTAGTATTTTGCAGCTGTGTCTTATGAAACTGATAGTTCTGTAATTTTCACATCTGTCAACACCTGCTTTCTTTTCGATTGGAATTATTATATTCTTCTTGAAGTCTGAGGGTATTTCGCCTGTCTCATACATATTGCTCACCAGATGGTAGAGTTTTGTCATGACTGGCTCTCCCAAGGCCGTCAGTAGTTCTAATGGAATGTTGTCTACTCCCGGGTCCTTGTTTCGACTAAGGTCTCTCAGTGCTCTGTCAAACTCTTCACGCAGTATTGTTTCTCCCATTTCGTCTTCATCTACATTCTCTTCCATTTCCAGAATATTGTCCTGAAGTACGTCGCCCTTGTATAGACCCTCTATATACTCCTTCGATCTTTGTGCTTTTCCATCTTTGCTTAGAACTGGGTTTCCATCTGTGCTCTTGATATTCATACAAGTGGTTGTCTTTTCTCCAAAAGTCTCTTTAATTTTCCTGTAGGCAGTATCTATCTTACCCCTAGTGAGATAAGCCTCTACATCCTTCATTTCTCCTCTAGCCATCCCTGCTTAGCCATTTTGCACTTCCTGTCGATCTCATTTTTGAGACGTTTGTATTCATTTTTACCTGCTTCGTTTACTGCATTTTTATATTTTCTCCTTTCATCAATTAAATTCAATATTTCTTCTGTTACCCAAGGATTTCTACTAGCCCTCGTCTTTTTACCTACTTGATCCTCTGCTGCCTTCACTACTTCATCCCTCAGAGCTACCCATTCTTCTTCTACTGTATTTCTTTCCCCGATTTGTGACAATTGTTCCCTTATGCTCTGCCTGAAACTCTGTACAACCTTTGGTTTAGTCAGTTTATTAGGGTCCCATCTCCTTAAATTTCCACCTTTTTGCAGTTTCTTCAGTTTTAATCTACAGATCATAACCAATAGATTGCGGTCAGAGTCCACATCTGCCGCTGGAAATGTCTTACAATTTAATACCTGGGTCCTAAATCTCTGTCTTACCACTATATAATCTATCTGATACCTTCTAGTATTTCCAGGTTTCTTCCATGTATACAACCTTCTTTTATGATTCTTGAACCAAGTGTTAGCTATGATTAAGTTATGCTCTGTGCAAAATTCTACCAGACGGCTTCCTCTTTCATTTCTTTCCCCCAATCCATATTCACCTACTATGTTTCCTTCTCTCCCTTTTCCTACTCTCGAATTCCAGTCACCCACGACTATTAAATTTTCGTCTCCCTTCACTACCTGAATAATTTCTTTCATCTCATCATACATTTCATCAATTTCTTCATCATCTGCAGAGGAGGAGGAGATTAGTGTTTAACGTCCCGTCGACAACGAGGTCATTAGAGACGGAGAGCAAGCTCGGATGATCATCTGCAGAGCTAGTTGGCATATAAACTTGTACCACTGTAGTAGGTGTCGTCTTCGTGTCTATCTTGGCCACAATAATGCGTTCACTATGCTGTTTGTAGTAACTTACCCGCACTCCTATTTTGTTATTCATTATTAAACCTACTCCTACATTACCCCCATTTGATTTTGTATTTATAACCCTGTATTGACCTGACCAAAAGTCTTGTTCCTCCTGTCACCGAAATTCACTAATTCCCACTATATCTAACTTTAACCTATCCATTTCCCTTTTTAAATTTTCTAACCTTCCTGCCCGATTAAGGGATCTGACATTCCACGCTCCGATGCGCAGAACGCCCGTTTTCTTTCTCTGATAACGACGTCCTCTTGAGTAGTCCCTGCCCGGAGATCCGAATGGGGGACTATTTTACCTCCGGAATATTTTACCCAAGAGGACGCCATCATCATTTAACCATACAGTAAAGCTGCATGCCCTCGGGAAAAATTAAGGCTGTAGTTTCCCCTAGCTTTCAGCCGTTCGCAGTACCAGCACAGCAAGGCCGTTTTGGTTAATGTTACAAGGCCAGATCAGTCAATCATCCAGACTGCTGCCCCTGCAACTACTGAAAAGGCTGCTGCCCCTCTTCAGGAACCACACGTTTGTGTGGCCTCTCAACAGACACCCCTCCGTTGTGGTTGCACCTACGGTACGGCCATCTGTACCGCTGAGGCACGCAAGCCTCCCCACCAACGGAAAGGTCCATGGTTCATGGGGGGCAGTCATCTTTAGCATCTAGAAATTGATACTGTTTTTGCAGTTATTCTGTCATATGACAGTCATTTGTTTCAACTATTTCTGACTTGTCTGACGGTTACAAATCACTATATTATGTAAATGACGGATACGTGTGAGTTAAGAAATGGTGTACACTGCCGTATTCCACGGCAGAATTAAACTGGCACATAGAAACAAATACGCCTCTACCCAGAATCGCACCCTTGGCCTTCTGCATGCTAGCCCAAAACGCTATCCACTGCACCAATCGCACGGCGCCACTCCGGCCTGCTGTCAAATGTAGTTACCGTACTGGTATTACAGTATAGCCAGATTGCCAGTCTTTAACGTCCATTTACTGCCGTAAATACGGGCAGGACGAAATTTTGTGACAGACATTTTTGTATTGCTAGTATGTGAGAGTCTTTAACGTCCATTTACTGCCGTAAATACGGGCAGGACGAAATTTTGTGACAGACATTTTTGTATTGCTAGTATGTGAGGAATCGCTCTGCAAACGCCGAGTCCTCAAATTTTTCGTCACTTTATATATACAACGTCCACCCCGATAGCTGAGTGGTCAGCGTTGTGGTCTGTCACGCCAAAGGGCCCGGATTCGATTCCCGGCTGGGTCGGAGATTTTCTCCGCTCAGGGACTGGGTGTTGTTGTGTTGTTGTCATTATCATTTCATCATCAGTGGAAGGCAACGGGAAACCACCACTGGAATCTCTTCCCTAGACGCTCATGCGGTGGATCTCTCTGACGAGGCTTCCCTCATGACAAGACCTGCGGTAAGGCAGAACACAAAGTTTTTTATATTTACAACCGAAGCAGAGACGATTGGGAAATCATTCTAGCTACGATATGGACCAGCAATGAGGGAATGAACAAATTAACTTTGAAATAGGGAAAATTACTATGTCTAGGCGCCTAGGAAGGAGCATTTCGGAAATGGCGAAGCTGGTCGGTTGTTTGCGTGCTGCTGTGGTGAGCATCTTTGGAAAGTGCGTGAAGGATAGTGAAACCACCATCAGACGACAAGATGCTGGACATCCACGCTTTATTACAGATTCTGCTTGTCGTTGGCTTGCTCACTCTGTAAAGCAGGATAGGCAGCGATCTCTGGGACATCTGCCGACGGAGCACAGTGCTGGCGTAGGCACAAGTGTTTCGGAGCACAGCGTTCATGGCAAGTGAACATAGCGATCTACAACAGACCACTTCTGCGTGTTTCCATGTTGACGCAACATCGTCAATTTAGATTGCAGTGGACACAGAGCCATCGAAAGTGGGTTCAAATGGTTCAAATGGCTCTGAGTACTATGCGACTTAACTTCTGAGGTCATCAGTTCCCTAGAACTTAGAACTACTTAAACCTAACCAACCTAAATTCATCACACACATCCATGCCCGAGGCAGGATTCGAACCTGCGACCGTAGCAGTCGCGCGGTTCCGGACTGAGCGCCTAGAACCGCTAGACCACCGCGGCCGGCCCGAAAGTGGGCCTTGGATCAATGGAAACGTGTCGCCTGGTATATGAATTATTTCTCTTGTTACAGCAGGTCGATGGCCGTGTCTGGATATGCCGTACCCAGGCGAGTTGCTGCTAGACAGATGGAGAGCGCCACGGACACAGACTGTTGGCGGCAGTAGTAAGCTACAGGAGACGTTCACATGGTCTTGAATGGGAACTGTGCAAGTAATCGAAGGCATCACGTCACCTGTGGACTACATGAATGTCATTGCAGACTTTATGCCTCCCTTCGTACTCGATGTCATCTCCGTCGGCGATGGTATCTTCCAGCACGATAACTGTTCATGTCAGAAAACCGGAATCGTAATCTAAAGGAATTGTGAGACCTGTGGCTAGACATCTGGTACAACATACCACCGAAAATTTACCAATGACTATTCGAATCCATGCCGCGCAGAATCAATTCTGTATTGTATTCCAGAGATGGAATAGCTCTGTATTAAGCATGTCGTCATAATATAAGAACGTAGGCTTCCGCGGCCGGTGTCAAAGTGATTAAATTTCTTCTGGGTATTATGACGCGTCATTGCTAAAAACAAACAACAATAATAAACTAAAACCGACGTTTCGGCCGAATTGCAACGGCCTTCCTCAGGGCACGACTGGTTTTGCATCTACATCTACATCTATACTCCGCGAGCCACCTTACGGTGTGTGGCGGAGGGTACTTATTGTACCACTATCTGATCCCCCCTTCCCTGTTCCATTCACGAATTGTGCGTGGAAAGAACGACTGCTTGTAAGTCTCCGTATTTGCTCTAATTTCTCGGATCTTTTCGTTGTGATCATTACGCGAGATATATGTGGGCGGTAGTAATATGTTGCCCATCTCTTCCCGGAATGTGCTCTCTCGTAATTTCGATAATAAACCTCTCCGTATTGCGTAACGCCTTTCTTGAAGTGTCCGCCACTGGAGCTTGTTCAGCATCTCCGTAACGCTCTCGCGCTGACTAAATGTCCCCATGACGAATCGCGCTGCTTTTCGCTGGATCATGTCTATCTCTTCTATTAATCCAACCTGGTAAGGGTCCCATACTGATGAGCAATACTCAAGAATCGGACGAACAAGCGTTTTGTAAGCTACTTCTTTCGTCGATGAGTCACATTTTCTTAGAATTCTTCCTATGAATATCAACCTGGCGCCTGCTTTTCCCACTATTTGTTTTATGTGATCATTCCACTTCAGATCGCTCCGGATAGTAACTCCTAAGTATTTTACGGTCGTTACCGCTTCCAATGATTTACCACCTATGGCATAATCGTACTGGAATGGATTTCTGCCCCTATGTATGCGCATTATATTACATTTATCTACGTTTAGGGAAAGCTGCCAGCTGTCGCACCATGCATTAATCCTCTGCAGGTCCTCCTGGAGTACGTACGAGTCTTCTGATGTTGCTACTTTCTTGTAGACAACCGTGTCATCTGCAAATAGCCTCACGGAGCTACCGATGTTGTCAACTAAGTCATTTATGTATATTGTAAACAATAAAGGTCCTATCACGCTTCCCTGCGGTACTCCCGAAATTACCTCTACATCTGCAGATTTTGAACCGTTAAGAATGACATGTTGTGTTCTTTCTTCTAGGAAATCCTGAATCCAATCACAAACCTGGTCCGATATTCCGTAAGCTCGTATTTTTTTCACT
Source organism: Schistocerca serialis cubense (assembly GCF_023864345.2). Taxonomy (NCBI): domain Eukaryota; kingdom Metazoa; phylum Arthropoda; class Insecta; order Orthoptera; family Acrididae; genus Schistocerca; species Schistocerca serialis. The sequence continues at coordinate 371,381,718 of NC_064643.1, read as the reverse complement.
AAACGTAAGTGCGGAACCGTATCAAATGCCTTCCTGAAGTCCAGGAATACGGCATCAATCTGCTCGCCAGTGTCTACGGCACTGTGAATTTCTTGGGCAAATAGGGCGAGCTGAGTTTCACATGATCTCTGTTTGCGAAATCCATGTTGGTTATGATGAAGGAGATTTGTATTATCTAAGAACGTCATAATACGAGAACACAAAACATGTTCCATTATTCTACAACAGATTGACGTAAGCGAAATAGGCCTACAATTATTCGCATCTGATTTATGACCCTTCTTGAAAATGGGAACGACCTGCGCTTTCTTCCAGTCGCTAGGTACTTTACGTTCTTCCAGCGATCTACGATAAATTGCTGATAGAAAGGGGGCAAGTTCTTTAGCATAATCACTGTAGAATCTTAAGGGTATCTCGTCTGGTCCGGATGCTTTTCCGCTACTAAGTGATAGCAGTTGTTTTTCAATTCCGATATCGTTTATTTCAATATTTTCCATTTTGGCGTCCGTGCGACGGCTGAAGTCAGGGACCGTGTTACGATTTTCCGCAGTGAAACAGTTTCGGAACACTGAATTCAGTATTTCTGCCTTTCTTCGGTCGTCCTCTGTTTCGGTGCCATCGTGGTCAACGAGTGACTGAATAGGGGATTTAGATCCGCTTACCGATTTTACATATGACCAAAACTTTTTAGGGTTCTTGTTTAGATTGTTTGCCAATGTTTTATGTTCGAATTCGTTGAATGCTTCTCTCATTGCTCTCTTTACGCTCTTTTTCGCTTCGTTCAGCTTTTCCTTATCAGCTATGATTCGACTACTCTTAAACCTATGATGAAGCTTTCTTTGTTTCCGTAGTACCTTTCGTACATGATTGTTATACCACGGTGGATCTTTCCCCTCGCTTTGGACCTTAGTCGGTACGAACTTATCTAAGGCGTACTGGACGATGTTTCTGAATTTTTTCCATTTTTGTTCCACATCCTCTTCCTCAGAAATGAACGTTTGATGGTGGTCACTCAGATATTCTGCGATTTGTGCCCTATCACTCTTGTTAAGCAAATATATTTTCCTTCCTTTCTTGGCATTTCTTATTACACTTGTAGTCATTGATGCAACCACTGACTTATGATCACTGATACCCTCTTCTAAATTCACGGAGTCGAAAAGTTCCGGTCTATTTGTTGCTATGAGGTCTAAAACGTTAGCTTCACGAGTTGGTTCTCTAACTATCTGCTCGAAGTAATTCTCGGACAAGGCAGTCAGGATAATGTCACAAGAGTCTCTGTCCCTGGCTCCAGTTCTGATTGTGTGACTATCCCATTCTATACCTGGTAGATTGAAGTCTCCCCCTATTACAATAGTATGATCACGAAACTTCTTCACGACGTTCTGCAGGTTCTCTCTGAGGCGCTCAACTACTACGGTTGCTGATGCAGGTGGTCTATAGAAGCATCCGACTATCATATCTGACCCACCTTTGATACTTAACTTAACCCAGATTATTTCACATTCGCATTCGCTAATAACTTCACTGGATATTATTGAATTCTTTACTGCTATAAATACTCCTCCACCATTGGCGTTTATCCTATCCTTGCGGTATATATTCCATTCTGTGTCTAGGATTTCGTTACTGTTCACTTCCGGTTTTAACCAACTTTCCGTTCCTAATACTATATGCGCACTATTTCCTTCAATAAGAGATACTAATTCAGGAACCTTGCCCTGGATACTCCTGCAGTTTACCAATATTACGTTAACTTTTCCTGTTTTTGGTCTCTGAGGACGGACATTCTTTATCAACGATGATAATGTCCTCTCTGGTAAGCCGTCAGGTATTTTATCGTTTCGCCCAAGGGGGGGTCCCTCTAACCTAAAAAACCCCCGTGTGCACGCCACACGTACTCTGCTACCCTAGTAGCTGCTTCCGGTGTGTAGTGCACGCCTGACCTGTTTTGCAGGGGGATAGGTGCTTTTGTTTATTACAGACTATCGATGTCTGACGCTACTGTTGTAAAACATTTAATTGGCCCTCTAATATGATTGGCTAGTCATGACGTAAGAGAGGATGGAAGGAAAGAGGCTATTCGTGGATGTCCATGTTGTCAATGATTGGTAGCTGTCCGCCAGTCAGCGTTCTGCTTCAGGTCATGTTTTCCTCCTGGTGTGCGCGGAAGTGGTCTGACAGTTGCTCTACAGCTGTTTGGGCAGATACGTCCGCGTCCCGTGTAGCTTCTGCCCCGCGACCGCTCGCGGCCCGTTGGACTGGGATGGCCGGCAGCCAGGACGCCGGGAGTTTGTAGCCATCTTCTCTCTTGATGCTGTCAGGCTGTTTAATAATTTCGATCGCCTCCCGTATTTTGCGTTCTCGCATCCACGATTCTCTCGCCAGTACTCGGGCTTCCTGGAACCTGATAGGTTGTCCACAGTCACGGTGGTGTTGTGCTATCGCCAGTTTATTATGTTGTTGTAATCGTACATAGCGTTCGTGTTCTGCTACTCGTAAGCTGACAGGTCTCCCTGTTTCTCCTATGTAGATAGCGCCGCACTCACACCGTAGTTCGTAAACACCTGCAATGTTAAGATTGTTGACTACATTCTTGGTTCAAAAATGGTTCAAATGGCTCTGAGCACTATGGGACTTAACATCTGTGGTCATCAGTCCCCTAGAACTTAGAACTACTTAAACCTAACTAATCTAAGGACATCACACACATCCATGCCGGAGGCAGGATTCGAACCTGCGACCGTAGCAGTCCCGCGGTTCCGGAGTGAGTGCCTAGAACCGCTAGACCACCGCGGCCGGCACATTCTTGGTGGAACCTATCATTTCGTGGATCCTGTTACTGCTTCGAAAAATCGGTTTGAAACGTCGTCGGCGGAGGACGTTGCCTAGCCGTTCACTGACGCCTTTTACATACGGTAAGTGTACCAGTGGAAGCTTCTCTTCTTTGCCTTCTTCTCGTGTTCTGCTCCCTTTGGTTTTAGCTACCTTTCTTATGATGTTGTCATCATAGCCGTTGGCACGAAACGTGTGTTGTAGTTCCTTTAATTCTTCTTTGATCACTTATCCGGTGGGCTCGGGCAGTTAACGTATGCAGAACATAATACTTTTGAGCTGGGTGGTGGTGGCTCTCCGCGTGCAGGTACGGATTAGTGTGCATTGGTTTCCGGTACACTTCGTGTCCCAGTTTACTTTCGGCAGCGGGACCGATGGCCCTAGCAGTCTGGTCCCTTCAATCCCACAAACCAACCAACCAACCAATCATCGGCAGCTCTGTATACTTCCATATCCAGAAATGGCAAGGTACCATTGTTTTCAGTCTCATGTGTGAACTTTATATTTTTGTGCATGCTATTTAAGTGCTGGAGGCAGTTTCCCAATTCCTCTTCACCGTGAGGCCAGGCAACGAATGTGTCGACCACATGCCGTAGCCAACAACTGGGACGTAACGGAGCAGAAGCTAGGGCCGTTTGCTCAAAGGCTTTCATGAGGATGTCCGCAGCTACAGGGGAGAGCGGGCAACCCATTGCCACTCCATCTAACTGTTCGTAATATTTTCCCCGCCAGGTGAAGTACGTAGATGACAGACATAAGCGCACCAGATCGCAGATATCTGGTGGGATCCGATCCTGTAGAATGCGCATAGTCTCCTCATTAGGTATGTTAGTGAAGAGAGACTTAATGTCAAAACTGACCATAACGTCTGATGGATTTATTCGCTGTTCCTAATCAGTTGTGTGAAGTGGGAAGAATCTTTCACGTAGGAATCTGTTTGTCCCACAAGACGGCGTAACTTAGGTGCCAGATGTTTCGCAACATAATACGTAGGAGGATCTATTCCGTTCACTGTGGGCCTCAGCGGATAACCCTCCTTATGGAGCTTAGGTACTCCGTAGATTCTAGGAGGAACAGACATCTTGGTAATTTGTCTCTTAGCTGTGTGAGGATTAATTCTCGACTCCTTTACGAGGGCCTTCGTATTTCTGCCTATCCTCGCCTTCGGGTCACAGAGAAGATGGCTACAAACTCCCGGCATCCTGGCTGCCGGCCATCCCAGTCCAACGGGCCGCGAGCGGTCGCGGGGCAGAAGCTACACGGGACACGAACGTATCTGCACAAACAGCTGTAGAGCAACTGTCAGACCACTTCCGCGCACACCATGAGGAGAACATGACCCGAAGCAGAACGCTGATTGGCGGACAGCTACCAATCATTGACAACATGGACATCCACGAATAGCCTCTTTCCTTCCATCCTCCCTTACGTCATGGCTAGCCAATCATATTAGAGGGCCAATTAAATGTTTTACAACAGTGGCGTCAGACATCGATAGTCTGTAATAAACAAAAGCACCTATCCCCCTGCAAAACCAGTCGTGCCCTTAGGAAGGCCGTTGCAATTCGGCCGAAATGTCGGTTTTAGTTTATTATTGTTGTTAGTTTTTAGCAATGACGCGGCATAATACGCAGAAGAATTTTAATCACTATGTCGTGATAACGTTTTTTTTTTTAAATTTTCATCAGCATACACTGAGGGGATGAAAGTCATTGGTGACCTCCAAATATCGTAAGGTACCTTCTTTGTCTGGCGTAGTGCAACAATTCGATGCAGCATGGACTCAACAAGTCGTCGGAAGTCCTCTCCAGAAACACTGACCCATGCTGCCTCTATAGCCGTCCGTAACTACGATGGTGTTGCCGGTGCAGGATTGTGTGCAAGATCTGATCTCACGATTATGTCTCACAAATGTTTGATGGGATTCACGTCGCGAGATCTGGGTGGCCAAATCATTCGCTCTGAATGTTCAGAACATTCTTCAAAACAATCGCGAACAACTTTGATCCAGACACATGGAGCATCGTTATTCATAAAAATTTCATCGTTGCTTGGGAGCATGAAGTTCAGGAATTGCTGCTTCTCCAAGTAGCCGAATATCACCATTTCCAGCCAATGATGGGTTTAGTTGCAGCGGAGGACTCACTCTATTCCATGTAAACACAGCGCCCACCATTATGGAGCCATCACTTCGTTATACAGTACCTTGGATTTATGGTTTCGTGGGGTTTGAGCCACATTCGAACCCTGCCATCAACTCTTACCAACTGAAATTAGGTCTCAGATTTTCAGTAGTCTAGGGTTCAACCGATATAGTCATGAACCGAGGAGGGGCGCTGTAGGTGATGCTGTGCTGTTAGCAGAGTCGCTCGGGTCGGTCGTCCGCTGCCGTAGTTCATTAACTCCAAATTTCACCGCAAAGTCCTAACGGCTACGTTAGTCGTACGTCCCACACTGTTTTATGCGATTATTTCAAGCAGTGTTGTTTGTCTGTTAGCAATGACAACTCCAAGCAAACGCCTGTGCTCTTGGTCGTTAAGAGAAGGCCATCTGGCACGCGTTGTTCGTACTGAGAGGCAATGCCTGAAATGTGGTATTCTCGGCACACTCTTAACACTGTGGATCTCGGAGTATTGAATTCCCTAGCGATTTTCGAAATTGAATTTCCCATGCTTCTAGCTTCAACTACCATTCCGCGTTCAGTCTCTGTTTATCCCCGTAGTGCAGCCATAATCACGTTGGAAACCTTCCGCTCCCTCAATGTACTACCCTTTTATACCTTGTGTACGCGATACTACAGCTATCTGTATATGTGCATATCGCTACTGCATGACATTGGTCACCTCAGAGTATCTATGTAATAAGCGTGTAAAGAGGAACGAGATTTCAAGATAAAATCAGTCTGACGACAACTCAATGGAACTAACTGAAAGCTGCAGTCGCTTCTAATCTCTTCCTTTTCTCACCACCATCATCAGTAACACAAAAGCAATTCTACATAGACTCACTACCACTAACCACGTTGACCACACTGAAACGTCTACTTTTATCACATTGAACATCAGGTACGCTAAGACGTAAATAGATTTTCGCTAGTGGCGGTCACCCAGTTTAAAAATCAATATCTGCACCTCATGATTTGTTAGCCAAAAATGCCATTTGAAATTTCCTGCGTTGGCTATCAGATTTCATTCTCTTAGATACACTGCGCTAAAGCCAACAAATATTCAGCAACACACTTTCAAACAAGACCGCATTGCGGCTGGTTAGTTCGAGACAACTGTGATACTGCACACGGGCGTCAAACTACATATATGTATATGTATAGGTATGTACGAGTATATGGTCCTTCACTGTCCCGGATGAAACTCTTTTCGACAAACATATGAGGAAAGCAAGAATGACAGGCTTGCTGTTAAAGAACTGTTGCAGACCGAATCGTATTTCCTGCTCACTTTATAAGTTCAGTTATAAACTCAAGTAATTGTAGGTGAGACGGAAGCGCCAAGAACTTTGAATCACAGAGCAGAAGCAATACTTTACGAAAATAGCGAATCATTTCATCAAGGGAATGAATTGTCGTTCACAAGCTCCTCCTAGGTCTAAGCACTCCGTCTTATTATCCATTAATTACAGTCGAATCGGTTAAAAAGAATATAAACTGTTAACAACAATAATTATTATTTGCTTGCCTTGTGGGCTGAGGCCGACGTCTCCTAATATCGACCACAATGCCTAACAGAGGCGGTGAGGACCGTGGCGAAGATGAGTAGGCAGACGTGATAGTTGTTCGGAACTGTCGCCTGGCAACGGAACGTAACGCTTCTTTAACAATGCCGTATATCGCCGACAGAACTGAATATAGACTGAGTCACTAGCGGCGCTTTCGGGGAACCGTACTGTATCATTGTCCTCGAGGACCAAGTATGGAACGAGGGCGTACCACACAGATCACCTAAAATTTTCACCACAAACATTGGGGAAATGGAAAGTGCTAGTGATGTGCGGTTTTCAGAGAATAGGTTTGTAGCCAGAGGCTCATATTGCTAGCCAGTCAACAGTTAGTAATAATATTTAGTAAGTATATTTTTTGTACAAACATACACTTTTTTAATCGGAGTATTACCCATCGACATTAACAAACTAGTAGTAGGGTAAATTATAATGTCAGTGGTGCTTGTTACAGGAATCTAGTGCGAGTCGTTTACGAGATAGTGTTTTGAAAAGTTCCAACACCGACATTTGTACAATTCCTGTGGTAGCACACACTGAAGATCAACACTAGTTATGTGCTTTCTGACTTTTAACGACACAGTTGACCATCGCAGGTTGTGTTCAAAATGACCACCGCCACCGACAATACGCGCTTCGTCTGGTCGGAACGGCTAGCGCACACGTGCTAGCATTTCAGCGGTGATGTCCGAGCAGGTTTCAGTAATAACTTGCTGCATATCATCAAATGTAGTTGATATGTCCTTGTACACAGTGCGTTTCAGAGAAAACTCTACAGGCGTCAAATCCGGGAAACGTGCCGGCCAAGGTACAGGTCCTCTGCATCCAATCCAACGATTTGGAAACAATTCCTTAAGACATTGTAACTTTCTTTAAAAATTTCTTTTCTAATACACTGAATGAATGTAACGTTCTTTAATTAACTTATATTGGAATACTTGGATGAATGCTTGAACTGGGAATGCATACAAAACTGGAGTTACCGTGTATCGTGTTGCAAGTGCAAGTGGTGTGCTTAGTCTGTGTTATTGTTAGCAAGAACTTATACGAACTGATTGGGCAATGCAACTCCCAGTACCAATAAGGAAATGCAGTCACTGCAAAATACATTCAACCCCTTAGGTACTAAATCCTCTGGTCCTGTTCAAAACTAATAACTCTCGTCCCCGTGCACATAACAAATAAATTAAATTATCTTACCTCTAAAGCAGCATCGGAGTATTGCGATACATTCTGGTCTCTGATGAAGAAGAATAAAATATACTATCTACAGGCTCAGCGATGTGCAGTGCTGGCCGTAATACTTTGAAATGTACATGAAATTCTTTTGGCTGATAAATGAAAACATTTTTTAAAAAATTCAATGTCTTTGAAAAGCATGTATCCCGGACAGGTGGGGGAACTGATCTGAGTGAATTACTAACACTGATTTTTTCAATAGTAAAATTGTATTAGAAGTTAAGTTTGGCTTTACAAAGTATCTTAGACTGTTTGCAGATGACGCTGTAATTAACCGTCCAGTAAACTCATCAGACGATCAGTTCCAATTACAAAATGATCTAGAGAGAATTTCTGTATGGTGCGAAAAGTGACAATTGGCACTAAACAAAGAAAAGTGCGAGGCCACTCACATGGGTACTAAAAGAAATCCGATAAATTTTGGGTACACTATAAGTCGCACAAAATTGTCAATTCGACTAAATACCTAGGAATTATAATTACGAGCAACTTAAATTGGATAGACCACAAAGATAATATTGTGGGGAAGGCGAAACAAAGACTGCGCTTTGTTGGCAGAACACTTAGAAGATGGTATAAACCCACTAAAGAGACAGCCTACATTACACTTGTCCGTCCTCTGCTGGAATATTACTGCGCGGTGTGGGATTCTTACCAGGTAGGATTGACGGAGGATATCGAAAAAGTGCAAAGAAGGGCAGTTCGTTTCGTGTTATCGCGCAATAGGGGTGAGAGTGTCACTGATATGATAAGCGAGTTGGGGTGGCAGTCACTGAAACAGAGGCGGTTTTCTTTGCGGCGAGGCCGGCCGTTGTGGCGAGAGCTTCTAGGCGCTTCAGTTCGGAACCGCGCGCCTGCTACGGTCGCAGGTTCGAGTCCTGCCTCGGGCATGGATGTGTGTGATGTCCTTATGTTAGTTAGGTTTAAATAGTTCTAAGTCTAGGGGACTGGTGACCTCAAACGATACGTCCCATAGTGCTTAGAGACATGTGAACCATTTTGCGGCGAGATCTATTTACGAAATTTCAATCACCAAGTTTCTCTTCAGAACGCGAAAATATTTTGTTAACACCCGCCTACGTAGGGAGAAATGATCATCACTATAAAATCAGAGCTCGAGCCGAAAGATTTAGATGCTCCTTTTTCCCACGCGCCATTCGAGAGTGAAATGGTTCGATGAACCCTCTCCCAGGCACTTAAGTATGAATTGCAGAGTAACTATGTAAATGTAGAAATTACATTACTCAGAAAAATTACATCCTTTTTACTAATCTGACAATTGAAATTACATTATTCAGAAAAATTACATCCTTTTTACTAACTGAATCACAAACAATGAGATTTATACAGCAAATATTATCAAACCTCACTAAAAAAGCATAAAGACAGTTCATCAGAATATGTATACGTTTGCTAACAAAGTTTAGAAACATTACGAAAGAGGAAATTTCTAACTAGCCTTTACATCAAATCCGTTTACATACGTTGTGGGTTTATTCAATAGTTAGCAATTATCAACCAACTCATTTACACTAGCGCACGGGCAAAATGAAAGTCATAAAGAATTTAACTTCTTTATCTTACCTGCGAGAAGACTTCTGGTTCCACATTTATATTTCCAATAATAAACGTTCTCTTAATTCCTACATTATAATCTAACACATTTGTGGTGTGCTTTACAGAGTACACCACAAAAACTGCCTACTCCATCCTCTTTCGCTCACAGAACGCTACCCACTGCTGCGCGCCATTCACTCTCTTACTCCAACACTACTGTCTCAGACCAGAAGCACTATCTTTGGCTCTGCGGTCGTGCACATTCAGCAATCCGCTTTATAGAGCCCATCAGAGACATAAATCATTTATAATATAGTAGTTTCATTTTAGTTTACATCAGTATCATTACAATATTCGGGTGCCACGTATAAGTTTACCCCAGTAGACGCCTTTCAACGTGCTGTAGTACCTCGTGCACTATGGGCTGGACGGCCATCACGTTGGTACTACAGGTTTCTCCCAGTCTGCAGAGGAACGTCTTCTAGCAACTGAGGAAGATGGTCAGTTAGGAGGCAGGGACACTTGTACGTGTTCAAAAGCGGGACTATGAGCTATCCCACACCACCTGTTTACACTCCATGGATGCTGACATTCCACCTGAAAAAGCCAAGGGGGATTGTCAGCAAACCATTAGTGCACGTTTCAGCGGTTAACTTGGCCATAATGGGTAAATGTGGTTTCATCACTAAACAAGGTACATAATACGTCCGGAGTATTCCTTTTTAATACCCATGTATAGAAGTTAACACGATTCTCAAAATCGATTCCATGCTGCTCTTGATGGGGAGACATGAGACAGGTTCAAAAATGGTTCAAATGGCTCTGATCACTATGGGACTTAACATCTGAGGTCATCAGTCCCCTAGAACTTAGAACTACTTAAACCTACATAACCCAAGGACATCACACACATCCACGCCCGAGGCAGGATTCGAACCTGAGACCGTAGAGGTCGCAAGGTTCCAGACTGAAGCGCCTAGAACCGCTCGGCCACATGTGACAGGGAAGGGACGTATGTCGGTGGAGAGCTCGTAGAACACCTGCCTGAGTCATGCCACTTCCTCGTGCGATTGCGCAGGAGCTAACGTGCGGATCAACTGAAACAGCAGCAAGAACATTAATTTTGCCCTTTTCTGTCATCACTTGCTTCCTTCCGCTACGTTGTCTAGATGTTATACCATTACTTTCACGTAACTGGTTGAACAGGTTGACAAATAATTGCAGAGATGGTTGACGTCTGCTAGGATATTTTGCTGCTTACACCGTACAAGAACGAATTGCATTCTTCCTACAATCTCCATATACCATGAGCATATCGACTTTTTCTGCTTTGGTAAATCTCATCATCCACTCACTACCTACTGCTTGGACTGTGACACACTGACTAGCAAGTTGCAATACACTCAAGGCACAATGGCGCAAAAAACTGTCGGAGTGGAAATTTTTTAAAATAAAATGTCTCGTAAACGACTCGCACTAGACTTCTGCAACAAACACTCTGACATTCTAATTTTAGTTAGTTAATGTCAACAGGCATTGTTCCATTTAGAAAAAATGTATTTTTGCACAAAACTTGGCTTTATAAGTATTATTACGGTTTGTTGATTGGCTGACAATACGAGCTTCTGAATACCAATTCGTTCTTCGAAAACCGCACATCAATAGCACCTTTCATTTCCTTAATGTTTGCGGTACAAGTGCAAGGTGATTTACCCTGTATAACATAGTGTACTGCATTAAGTGTGCTTGTCTTTGGGCTCATTATCTCCACATGAAACTGGGAACTGAATTACAATTTTTGTATTCTTTTAATTCCCAGTGATTTATTTTTTTCATATAATTAATTTTACAGTTTTGTAGAAAATTGTAGACCTTGCTCCATATAACAGTACACTTAGTTTATAGTGCACAAACACCGTGTAAGATGCGCAAAAGACATCATGGTGCAGGAAAGAGCAACTGACAAAACTTAATGGGCGAATTGCAGTCTTCCTACACTCTCCATATACCATGAGCATATCGACTTTTTCTGCTTTGGTAAATCCCATCATCCACTCACTACCTACTACTTGGACTATGACACACTGACTAGCAAATTGCAATGCACTCGAGTAACACACAGGCACACTGTAAGCAAGCACATCGTCGTACCTAGTAACTACGCAGGTTTTATGGCACAGAAAATCTTGGTAAAAATACAGTCGACACTTACAGTGCCAAGAAGTAACGATAAATTAAATAAAATAAATATCAGTACGATTAGTGGTACGTCTGAAACGCTCATCCAACCCTGCATAAGATACGTGCTGTAAATGTATTCGGTGAAAATGATTGAGAAACGAATGTCACGCTGCGCAAAAAATCAGGCCATTTATCACTAATTATGTGTTTTATTGTTTCAGCATGTGAAGGTTAATGTGTGTGGACGGGTTACTCCTATAACCGAAATTGCAGGTCTGAAGATGGTTCTGGAGGAACCGGTCATGTGAATAAACATTTTTGCAATCAAGAAGGATTATAAGTAACATTGTAACATTGTTTAACCATTCAAGCTAGGGCACTTCCCTTTTTAGATTTAATTTCGAACTGCGTGTCACAGGGGACTGAAAGGAAAAGACAATGCCGAAGCTGTCCCTGACATAAATACACTCCTGGAAATGGAAAAAAGAACACATTGACACCGGTGTGTCAGACCCACCATACTTGCTCCGGACACTGCGAGAGGGCTGTACAAGCAATGATCACACGCACGGCACAGCGGACACACCAGGAACCGTGGTGTTGGCCGTCGAATGACGCTAGCTGCGCAGCATTTGTGCACCGCCGCCGTCAGTGTCAGCTAGTTTGCCGTGGCATACGGAGCTCCATCGCAGTCTTTAACACTGGTAGCATGCCGCGACAGCGTGGACGTGAACCGTATGTGCAGTTGACGGACTTTGAGCGAGGGCGTATAGTGGGCATGCGGGAGGCCGGGTGGACGTACCGCCGAATTGCTCAACACGTGGGGCGTGAGGTCTCCACAGTACATCGATGTTGTCGCCAGTGGTCGGCGGAAGGTGCACGCGCCCGTCGACCTGGGACCGGACCGCAGCGACGCACGGATGCACGCCAAGACCGTAGATCCTACGCAGTGCCGTAGGGGACCGCACCGCCACTTCCCAGCAAATTAGGGACACTGTTGCTCCTGGGGTATCGGCGAGGACCATTCGCAACTGTCTCCATGAAGCTGGGCTACGGTCCCGCACACCGTTAGGCCGTCTTCCGCTCACGCCCCAACATCGTGCAGCCCACCTCCAGTGGTGTCGCGACAGGCGTGAATGGAGGGACGAATGGAGACGTGTCGTCCTCAGCGATGAGAGTCGCTTCTGCCTTGGTGCCAATGATGGTCGTATGCGTGTTTGGCGCCGTGCAGGTGAGCGGCACAATCAGGACTGCATACGACCGAGGCACATAGGGCCAACACCCGGCATCATGGTGTGGGGAGCGATCTCCTACACTGGCCGTACACCACTAGTGATCGTCGAGGGGACACTGAATAGTGCACGGTACATCCAAACCGTCATCGAACCCATCGTTCTACCATTCCTAGACCGGCAAGGGAACTTGCTGTTCCAACAGGACAGTGCACGTCCGCATGTATCCCGTGCCACCCAACGTGCTCTAGAAGGTGTAAGTCAACTACCCTGGCCAGGAAGATCTCCGGATCTGTCCCCCATTGAGCATGTTTGGGACTGGATGAAGCGTCGTCTCACGCGGTCTGCACGTCCAGCACGAACGCTGGTCCAACTGAGGCGCCAGGTGGAAATGGCATGGCAAACCGTTCCACAGGACTACATCCAGCATCTCTACGATCGTCTCCACGGGAGAATAGCAGCCTGCATTGCTGCGAAAGGTGGATATACACTGTACTAGTGCCGACATTGTGCATGCTCTGTTGCCTGTGTCTATGTGCCTGTGGTTCTGTCAGTGTGATCATGTGATGTATCTGACCCCAGGAATGTGTCAATAAAGTTTCCCCTTCCTGGGACAATGAATTCACGGTGTTCTTATTTCAATTTCCAGGAGTGTAGGTGCCGTTACCCAAGGACTCGGCATTCTTCTGTCAGTAGACGCATTTCAGGTCTTGCAATTAGCAGATGCTCGCCCCGTTGAATTTCTCCTAATTTGGTCTGGACCGCAGTACCATGGCCGTAACACGTTTTGCAGTTGTGTAACGCTTCCTCTCGGCCACTTAATTATCAACGTCCCTAATTGACGGTTGTATCCAGAGCCGCGATTATCAAGTCTGGTGTCGTTTCTAGGGCAGCTCTTGCGTCAAACAGACCGCGTGGAGCGACGACGCCACGTGGCACTGAGGAAAAAATGTTACTTCACTTTTATTGGACTCACTTTGTGGAATTTCCATTGACGTTCGAATTAGAGTGTTAAGTAACTGAAAATGATTTTAAACGGCTAAATCCCATCTTGTTCTCTCGTGTGATAAATTCCTTGGTATTGCCAGATTTCTAACATTATCTGCCCGTGATGTTTCACTCAATCTCTCAGAAAACTTTTACCTGTGGACACGTTTTGTGCTGTAGATGGCAGCTACCTTGTAGTGTTGCAATAAAAAAATCGCGAAATGATGACCATTAGAATGGAACTTGTGGGACAAAGGATAACTTAGGTCTAGACTAGAGATCACTTAAGCAGTCCTCGGAAGTACGTAAGATGTTTTTGTAGTAGGTGCAAAAAATTTTATGAGCGAGTAACTCGCAATCTTTGGGTGCTGATTCGACTGCAGACAGTGCTATCGCACCTGAACAGAGTCGTATCTGTTGTTTTTTTTCCCTGCTTATGGCGGAGTTGAAGCTGAGAACAGATTTGCCTCCAAATTGTTTTCTGAATTTATATTTCTTTCTTTTTGGTGTGATGACGTTTTATCCCGCACGTCGTAACTAACCACTAACTTCGACTCACATTCGGGTCTGTAGATTTATTCATAAAATAGGAAAGAGGACAACACGATAAATTTTAAGTTGAGTACTTACGTGACAATTTTAGCTGCAATCTTGTGGTTCATATTGAAATGTCTTCTTCACAATCCGAGAAACATATGTGAAACCTGAAAAACTGCAAGAATTCATGTTTTCATTATAGTGTTGGAAACCAAACATCTAGCTGCGTAAATCTTCGATTTATTACAGTTTCACTTATTCGTCAATCGCTTACCGTTACAAAGTCTAGGAGTCGAAGAGTTTTACATTTTGGGTTAAAGCGAATTTTTCTGTCATCTCTCCATTTGCTGTACACAAGAATTTTTACAATAAACTCCACCTTGGATCAGCTTGCCATCAGCTCTCACATGTAACTATTACACCATAAACACGCGTCCAGACAATGGTGGGGACAAAACAAAGGAAATTAATACAAAATAATGACCTAATATAGTATTAGTTTTTGTAATTTACAGAGTTTTATTCTGATCGCACTCTTAATCTACAACAAGTAAATTTCAGATTTTTTTGTTCTACAAAATAAACTTTTGTTTATGTTTTGATTTAACATCGTGTTTATAATGGTTCACATATATTCCGAATTTCAGTACAATAAATGCAAAATTCGCAGTTACACAAAAGAAATTACAAAACAGTTAGTTTATTCCTATTGGCTGAGAAATAAGAAAATTAATTTTAATTCTTATTGAGTTCTCATTAAAGAATAATATTTTACTTATGAGAGAAGTGTTTGCTTGTATTTGCACGTACAGTAGTTAGATATTCCATAAATGTGGTTAATATTACACTGTAGGGTCTAAGCCTTGTAAACTCAGAGTTTTACTGCTATAAGCTTTGTTACGGGGTAAAGTCAAGCGTTGGCACACCAGACGGAAACGAGAGTGCAGAGAGGGATGTGAAGAAGACGCCAGCCACTTGCACTCTGACCGACCCCTCTCCAGGACGACAAAGCGACAGCAGCGGCCTCTATGCGAAGGGGACATAAGCGACACGCCCGACTGGCCTCGGTCCCAGTTTTACAGAAGCTTCACGGCTAGCGACCTGAATAGAAGAGCCAACTGTGTTACTTCACTTGTATTAGGAATTGTATATACTGAAGAGATTTATTATTTGCATGTCGCCCTTTGCTTGCGACACTTCTGTGTTATTGCCAAAGTTAAGTATTGTATTATTCATTTCGTAATAAAACAGATTAATACGATTTGTTTGCACGTTGTCTAGCGATCCGAGAGGGCAGGCTGCCTGGACTCCACATATTTGACGTCAAGGGAGGATTCAACAAGCGTCCCGTGCATGTCGTCGTAACAACGCCACCCATACATAAGTGAATCATACGACTGCGCGTGTCTCGTCAACCTTTAGTATGCTTCCCGATCCACTTAGTTCCATTGTCACATATGTTCTTCACGTTGCTGGCCGCCATTGATTTGTGACCATCGCGTTGTACTGAGAACCTGCATGGGATTATGGTGGTTATTAAACAGTGCAGGCAACGTTGGACGAATCACGTCCTTCATTTGTGGCCATCGCGCTGTAATGAGATCACGCACGGGATTATGGCGGTTATTGCACAGTGCAGCTATCCGTCGACGAATCGCGCCACTTGTCGGACCATCTCACACATTTCAACAGTCACGCTGGAGGCCGGCTGAGAGAAAGTCTCGGGGAACACGCGGCTCAACATGATGATGATGATGATTAGTGGATCTGGGTGCAAGGTAGCAAGGTTATCAGCGCCATATGCAGCTGCAGAGGAAGGGCTCTGTTCTATAGGAACTGCAGGAGTCCTATATGTACCTTAGCTCCAGAGGGGTACTTTGCAGCCGCCTCCCCCCCCCCCCCACCCCCGCCCCCAGAATCTAGAATATCAGGGTTTTTATTTATAAAGAAATCTTATACACTTCTAGAAATCATTTCCCGTGGCAAGTGTCGAAACTGACGATCTCATTTGAATTAAAAAATGCAGTTTTCCTTGTCCCCTCTCCCCCTCCCCTTTCCCTCGGATAAATTTCTGCAAACGCACATGCCACACTCCACTGCTGCTTACTCTGAGAATTGGCGCAGCATAGCCGCGCGGGATTAGCCGAGCGGTCTAGGGCGCTGCAGTCATGGACTGTGCGGCTGGCCCCGGCGGAGGTTCGAGTCCTTCCTCGGGCATGGATGTGTGTGTTTGTCCTTAGGATAATTTACGTTAAGTAGTGTGTAAGCTTAGGGACTGGTGACCATAGCAGTTAAGTCCCATCAGCTTTCACACCTTTTTTTTTATTTTTTTTTATACCTTTTAAGTTCTTTCAACAGTGAAAAGAAAAAACCGGCCGATGTGGCCGAGCGGTTCTAGGCACTACAGTCCGGAACCACGCGACTGCTACTGTCGCAGGTTCGAACCATGTCTCGTGCATGGATGTGTGTGTTTTCCTTAGGTTAGTAAGGTTTAAGTTGTTCTAAGTTCTAGAGGACTGATGACCTTAGATTGTAAGTCCCATAGTGCTCAGAGCCATTTGAACCATTTTTTGAACAGAGAAACATTTTTTGTACCAATCGTGTAATTGTTTCTCAAAATAATCGCCTTAAAAATTTATACACGTTTCAATTTGTTCGAACCAGTTGTGGAAACATATTTTCCACTCTGATGTTGGTACCTGAAAAGCCTGGCTCTGGGAACTTTCAGCAGCCTCTTTAGGCGATGTGAGTAGCTGTCGTCGCATTTTTGGTTCAATGGGTAGGCGAATCGAAAACAATACCCCCTAGAAATTACACAATGGATTTTTGTCCGATTTTTCACAGTCAAACGAAGAGTCGGAGTAGGACAATTGGGGTATCAAACTGACCAGCGTGATATCTAGTTAAAAAAAAAAGAATTTCATTGCTTGGAAGTGATCTGGTTAAATAAGAATACATTAATTAGTAATCTGAGGGAAAACAGAAATATCTCAGGAACACCTGCTATTTTTCACATAAAAAGTTACATTAGTGTAGAATATGTTGAATTCTTTGTCTCATGTTGAAATATCAAATTACAGAAATTACAAAATAGCAAATTACAGAATAAATTGAAACTTCTTTCCTTTCTATTGTTTTATATAATCTTAATTATTATCGAATACTATTCTATATTTAAATATATTATATTTGACGCTTTCTGAACAAAACATAAAAATCAAAAATTTGGAAAAAGGTCAAATGTTTTGTGTAATGACTTGTGTGAAAGTAAGAAACGACACAGATTAGAGAAAAAATTGAAGCAATATGTATATGAAAACGTTTGAAATTTGTCTGTGTATGTTTCAAAAGAACAATAAAAGAAAAATCCACGGAGGATGGCACAATTAGGTTGAAATATTTTTGGGGATTAAGCAAAATAAAAATAGTGCTTTTGTAAGACGTCTGACCCTCTTTAATTCATTAATAATGACTATATTAGTTCACTGTAGACATAGACTATTCAAGCTTGTTTTACAGTCCAGTGTGTCGTATGCTTCAGCTATGTAAGTCGACCATTCAGGCAAATTATCATACATATGTTTACCTTATACATCATACATTTACCATATACTACTGTGATGGGCACTGTCTATTTTGTTCAAATTATGTCCATACAAAATCTGGTAGCAATTCTTTAGAGTCTAGTCCGCTTTTGATGTTTCCCTTGCTGCGTCCGTCACTGGTTATTTTGCTGCCTAGATAGCAGAATTCCTAAACTTCATCTACTTCGTAAACATCAATCGTGACGTTAAGTTTCTTGCTGTTCTCATTTCTATGCATATCGTTGCTTTTGTCTTTCTTCGATTTATTCTCATTCCGTATTCTGTATTCATTAGATCGTTCATTCCATGCCGGCCGCGGTGGTCTCGCGGTTCTAGGCGCGCAGTCCGGAACCGTGCGACTGCTACAGTCGCAGGTTCGAATCCTGCCTCGGGCATGGCTGTGTGTGATGTCCTTAGGTTAGTTAGGTTTAAGTAGTTCTAAGTTCTAGGGGACTGATGACCACAGCAGTTGAGTCCCATAGTGCTCAGAGCCATTTGGACCATTTTTTCATTCCATTCAGCAGCGCATGTAATTCTTTTCACTTTCACTCAGGATAGCAATATCATCAGCGAATCCTATCATTGATATCCTTTCACCTAGAATTTTAATTCCTCTTCTGAACTTTTCTTTTAATTCCATCATTGCTTCATCGGTGAACAGATTGAACAGTAGGGGCGAAAGACTACACCCCCGTCTTATACCCTTTCTAATCAGAGCTTTTCGCTCTTGGTCGTCCACTCTTATTATTCCCTCCAGGGTAGTCTGCATATTATATATTACCCGTCTGTACCTACAGCTTTCCCCTATCTTTCTAAGAATTTCGAACGTCTTACACCATCTGACACTGTCGAACGCTTTTTCCAGGTCTACAAATTCTATGAACGTCTCTTGCATTTCTTTAGTCTTGCTTGCATTATCGACCTTATCGTCAGAACTGCCTCACTGGTGCCTTTATCTTACCTATAGCAAAACTGATCTTCAACTGTCTTAAAGTTAGTCTTAAGTTGTAAAGGTAATTTGTGGTCACATGGTATTGCAGCTAAACAAGAACGGTATGGTCTTGGAATAGTGGTGTGCGTGCGTGCGTCTCTTGTGTATGTGTGTGTGTGAGAGAGAGAGAGGGAGAGAGAGAGAGAGGGAGAGAGACTTTGGCGCCGTGGCGTCGCGCCTCCGGCGGAAGCTGCGGCCGGCGGTCGCTGAGTTCGCGCGCCGTCAGCGAGTTCTGTCTGAGAAGCGCGAGGGACCAGACGCGCAGCGGCAGTCACCTCCTGCGACTCACTTCCTTCCTGTTGTGGGCGTCCAGCCGCTCGTGTACTGTCGTGACGCCAATATACGACCCGTCATTGACTGTAAACCCACCGACATCGCCGATTCCAGAGAACTGTGCGGGGAGGGTTCAGAGGTTACGGCACCGGAAACTTGCCCTCTAGGGGTAAAGTTCAAGCTCCAGCTTGGTTACCTTGATTATTCTTTTATTTCCGCCTGATAGTGATCCGGATAGCATGCCTGAATAACACACCGGAAAGTGTAACTTATCATTAACGCCGTGCAGGTGGTAGCAGACACCCAGCCATGTGAGCCATTTCCTGATCCAGTAGGGGCCTTAATACCGGACTGCCTCCACAGCCCAGCCACATTCTGCTGCTCGTTGGCTTCTACGGGTTGTCTCCAAAGTGCTATGGGGTCAATGAAATTGACCTTGGACTTTGTTTTTCGTGTCTGCTACGATGTGATTGTTGGCAGTTGATGTTCTTTTCCTTGACTTTAACAGGCATTTGATACAGCCCCACACTCCTCTATCATACTTCGGAAGCCACCTAATAGAGTGTGGAGGAGAGTATCTTTGGTATCATAAACTGATCTCCCCCCCCCCCTCCTCCCTCTCTGTTCCACTCGCGAATGGTACGTGGAGACAGTGGTTGTCGGTAATGTGATGTCCTGCTCACTCGTCCAATATAGGGTGCCTAGGACACTGGTTTCTCGGATAGCTGGACAACAATTCAATCAATCATATTATTGGTTTTTATTTTAGTAAAGTAAATTGACAATACTTAACCTGACCTTTTTACAATGAGGTGTCGTAAGCAATTGGCGACTTGCAAATAATCACTGTCTTTCTATATAACTTATACAGTTTCCATGCAAGCAAATCACACAAGTTCACAAGTCACAGCTATAGAGTTTATATGACAGTTCGCCTTCTAGTGTGGCTCAAAAAATGTGTGTGAAATGTTATGGGACTTAACTGCTAAGGTCATCAGTCCCTAAGCTTACACACTACTTAACCTAAATTATCCTAAGGACAAACACACACACCCACGCCCGAGGGAGGACTCGAACCTCCGCCGGGTTTAGTGCGGCTCTTCTAGTGCGTCTTCTAATGCGGCTGTACGACTCTAGCCTCTCCGTGACGCACATCTCTTCCCTTGTAACGTCTGCCACTGAAGTTTCTGACCATCTCGGTAACACTGACTAATGGGTTCCATGACGAAACGCGCCACTCTTCGTTGGATCTTCTCTATCTCTTCTATCAGTCGCCGCTCGGTGTAGCCGCGTGGTCTCGGGCGTCCTGTCACGGTTCGCACGGCTCTCTCTGTCGGAGGTTCGAGTCCTCCCTCGGGCGTGGGTGTGTGTGTTGACCTTAGCGTAAGTTAAAGTTAGATCAAGTAGTGTGTAAGCTTAGTGACCGATGACCTCAGCAGTTTGGTCCCATAAGACCTTACCACAAATTTCCAAATTCTTTCTTCTATCAGTCCTACCTCGTAAGGATCCCATATTGATGAACAGTACTCAAGAATCAGTCGAACTAAAACCTTATAAGCCAATTCTTTCATGGATGAGTTACATTTCCCTAAGATTCTTCCTGTGACTCTCAGTCTGGCGTCTGCTTCTCCTGCTGTTTGTTTTATGTGGTCACTCCACTTAGGGTCCCTCTGGATGGTTACTCCTAGATACTTTACGGTTGATACTCTTCCATCAGTTTGTCAAAAATAGTGTAGCTGCCTAACAATCGCTCTCTTTTCCTATGTATGCGCAGCATGTTCCATTTATTTACTTTCAGGGTCAACTTCCACTGCTTGTACCATTCACCATTTCTCTACAGCCAATTCTTCTTATCGATACTGTCTTCTGGCATTGCTACTTTGTTACAGACAACCACATCATATGCGAACAGTCTTAAACAACATCCGATGCTTTCTATTGTCGTGTAGTGAGAAACGTAAGAGCTTAATAAGGACCGGACCAGATTTGTGACTGGATTTAATACTTCCTTGCAGATAGAACTCAACTAGTCGCTCTTAAAGGGACAAAATCGACAGAGGTAAAGATGATTTCAGGAGCGTCCCAAGAAAGTTTGATAGGACCGTTAATATTTACAGTACATAAAAGTGATCGAATTGATAATGTAGGAAGCTCCAGGAGGCTGCTGGCGGATGTTACGGTTGTCTACAAGAAGGTAGCAACGTTAAAAGACTGTAGCGCTTTGCAAAAAGACCTGCAGAAGGTTAACGAATCATGCGGGGAATGGCAGTTGATCCTGAACACAAATAAATGTAACATAATGGGGATACACAGGAGAAAAATTACTCCATTGATGACAAACTGCTGGAAACAGTAACTATCCTAAAACATCTAGGCGTAATCATCCAGAGCGACTTTAAGCGGACCATAAAAACAAACAGCAGGAAAAGAAGAGGTCAAACTGAAATCATATGAAAAACCTCAAGAAATTATAATTCATCAACGGGTGTAGTGGCTTACAAAACACTTGTTAGACCGCTTCTTGATTCTTGACTATTGACATGGAGGACCAATAGAAGAGATGGACAAGATCCAACAAACGTCACGGGATCGTTTAGTCAGCGCGAGAGCTTTATAGAGATAAAAAACTCCAGTGGCAGAAACTACAGAGAAGTGTTGTGCATCACGCAAGGGTTTGTTACGTCGCGGGAACAGTCGGACATCATATACTTATTCCCAGATACGTCTCGCGAAATAATAAAAAGGCGATTTGCAAACAATCATTCTTCCCAGCTCTAACAATACCACCACTTTACTGATGACCTCAGATGTTGAGTCCCATAGTGCTCAGAACCATTTTTGAATACCACCACTTGCAAAGTAGGTTAGAAATCAGATTAATAATGTTGCTCACGCAGCATATGTTCGCTTTATCGGGCAACATCAAAGTTATTAACTGTGTATGGTATCGTCAGAATGGAAGTAATGAAGTCACTGTAAAAAAGTCATTAATTTTGGCACTTATCTTGAACGGATTCCCACGTAGATTTCGTCGAGGTTGTTATGGCTCATCTTGTTGATTCTAGGGTGATTTCACTTTGACTGCTAGAAGGTCCAGATCTGTATTTTAGCAATATTTGAAGACCTAACAAATATGTTTTTCAGGAAATTCTTAATGATCAAACAATCCCATATCAGAACAATTGTATGGTAGAAATAATTTTTGACTTGGTGTTCACGATCCACATTTTTATTAAACTTCTTGTAAATTCACATATACTTCTTCTTAGTTGTCACATCTTCAAGAAAACAGTTTTGTATCAATCTTCATATATTTAATTTCCACTTTAACCAAACACAAGACTTGACTGTTCTTTCATAAAGCGAAAACAACAATTTAACTTCTGCAAAGTGAAACAAAGACTGCTCTGTGCGCATTCGCGTCAAAACTGTTACAAGTAAGTCAAAGATTATGATAGTCTCACAGAAATTAATACACACAAGAACCATATCACTGTAATTTATTTATACATCGGAGTACCTATACATTAATAAAACCAAATGTGAATATTGTCACAAAAATATGTCTGTTACTTCGCAGAAAAGTAGTACAATATTACTGGTATCGGCCGGCCGCGGTGGTCTCGCGGTTCTAGGCGCTCAGTCCGGAACCGCGCGACTGCTACAGTCGCAGGTTCGAATCCTGCCTCGGGCATGGATGTGTGTGATGTCCTTAGGTTAGTTAGGTTTAAGTAGTTCTAAGTTCTAGGGGACTGATGACCTAAGATGTTAAGTCCCATAGTGCTCAGAACCATTTGAACCATTTGAACTGGTATCGAAAACTGGGGTTGGAGTGCCGTAATGGTCACGTAAATAAAGAACCATTACACAGCCCAGTGGAACAGAGCAGAGAAATTGTAAGTACCGTCCATCACGCATCACCAGGTGCAGTGCGGAGTGTAGATGTAGATGTGTATTAGATTTATCTTTGCTTCTAATGTACTTCCTGAACTTGTTTATGGCACTCCTTCATAGGTGTTGATATTTTCCTTACAATGACCTGGCTTTACTGGCCGTCCGTCACATTGAGAATGCTGTAATGTTCCTTATCCTCCGATGTCGAGGAGCTTTCTCGGCGCGGGGCGAAGATCCACTCGAGACCGCCGACAGGTCCACGCACTCCTAGCGCTGTGCAGTGCGCGTGACGAATTACGTTACTACAGAGGGCCGAGCGGAGAATCCTGCGCATGAAGTCAGGAGAGCATTTGAGAAACTGTGAAATATCAACGACGCTATTAAAACATTATTACAGGTCAATCATTTATTTCCGCACCAGCCTTGGCAGTTGCTCATTCAGGTGCGTTTTGAAGTGTAGCTGACGTCTGACCAACTCCACGGTTGCACAGATGAGGTTTAGGAACCTGGTGCCACTGCGGGTTGCTGGCGAGCAGTCACGGCCGATGAACAGCACGAAGTGCTCTCGGGCTGGCTGCTGGGCTGTGGAAGAAATATAGCTTCTTGCAGCATGTCTAATGAGTAACGAATGTTCTTGTCTCACTTCTTTTGGTCTTCTGTCGCAGTCTCCTTGCTGCAGAATGAGTATCTTCACTCAGCAGACAGTTTGATTGCCCTGTAGGAATGCAACTACTTTCGAGAGACTCTCAAGTGCGATCATTCGATTGGAAAAGAGTACAGCAAACAGTACACCGTCTCCAACTGGCTTATACAATGTCCTCTATACAAAAAACAGGAAAACAGTCCAAAATGAAATGGTAGAAGCACAACGCAAAAAACACCATAAGTTTCCACTTGAAAAAACCAGGATTTATTGTTCGTGACGTCCGCCTCGTTGTTATCAAACACTGCCTCCAGATAGGCAATGTCACCACGTTCTGATATGAAACGTCTGTACACCACGCAAATGCTCCCTCATTGAATCGCTTCCTTTCTCACAAGGACCGGTAAACAACTTTACTGATCACTGAGGATCATTTACTCCCCATTTTGAGTATGCAGCACTCTTCGAGCCTCAGCTCCGTTCCACAGTGTTCGCGAATCCCGTCCTTCCCTCGCGAGAGCTGCCAGATGACTCCTGATTTCGCGAGTCCATAAGCGCTCCACAAAATTACTTTAACCAAGAAGCCTTTCGGCCAATCAGCCTTCACAACAGAAAGTAGTCACTTCAACTGGCTACTCTTGCTAACGCTCATTCTACCTCCTGTAATGTCCCAGTTCCCCGAAAACCGGAAAACCGACTCTGGCGTTCAAAATAGCGGCCAGTACTTGCTGTCAGGGGCGCAAGCAACTGAAACGTTGTATTGTGTGTCTTTATGTCTTATGTGTACCTAAACTGTGGTGGAATAAACCACTGCGTAACCCTGACAAAAAGGGTTTTTTGTCTTTCCTGATTCTATTCGGGAGAAGGACTGGATAATCTTTCTTAAAGGTTCAGAAATTTTTCTTTCGCCCGTCATTAACAGCGCTGGTACTTCATCCAAAATGAAATTATTTTTTTTCAGCGAGACGGTCTGCTATCGAATGTATTTAGAGTTCAAAATGGTTCAAATGGCTCTGAGCACTATGGCACTCAACTTCTGAGGTCATTAGTCCCCTAGAACTTAGAACTACTTAAACCTAACTAACCTAAGGACATCACACACATCCATGCCCGAGGCAGGATTCGAACCTGCGACCGTAGCGGTCTCGCGGTTCCAAACTGCAGCGCCTAGAACCGCGCGGCCACTTCGGCCGGCTGTATTTAGAGGTTGAGCGTGATCAGTTCCTCTTAGTCTAGCGATTCCTTGCTTTTTATTTTTCGAAAACAAAGTGAATTTAAGACAGCAGTTGTATGGAATCACTCTTTCTTTCATCAGTCATGACATCCAAGAAGTCAAAGGTGACAGTCGTTTCAGGGCCAGTTCATTCTGTACTTTCTGAAGACTTTTGATGCAGTTCCACGCAACCGTTGTAGATGTAAAGTACGTTCTGACGATGATTGTGCACAAATATTCAACTGACTTGAATGTATCTTGACAGGCCGTTGCAATATAGCTTAGACACTAGTGTACGTTATCAGGATCAGAAGCGAACTTTACATCAGTACAGCGTCATGAATATGCTTTTGGTCTGATAGTGTTTAGAGAGTGTGTGTAGGGTTCAACAAATAATATCAGTAAGCGAACTCATCAAGTAAATGATAACACATATAAAAATTCCTCATGCCTGTTGAACACTGAGATTCGGCTGAATACCCATGAACTATTTTTTCGTCATCTGCAGCGGGATAAATTGAGCAGTCAAATCCACGTATAATTCTGCTAGAGTTTCAGTAGCAAATTGTTCGAACGCATTGCAAGCAGCTGCCATGAGATGGCAGCAGCGACGGTAGGAAAGTGATTCCTTACGTTTTCTGAGTAACATTACTTCATCACTGCTGACGTAGCAGGAAGTTTGTACTCGTAGGAAGAACGTGAAGCGTCGCACTTTCTAGGAAGGCCATCCTATGTAAGAAGCCACATTATCAATAAACTGCATGTCTCCTGCACAAATACTGAGTTACACAAATGTGTATCCTGACGACAATTGCCGATGTCATGGAAACAGTACGTGCCACGCGTTACCAGACACGAATCGATCACGCAGTTGTAATGGGCCATGATAAAAAGGTAAAAGACTGCGGGCTTGGTGGCCCTAGGTTAGTAATGAACAGAAACGATTTACTGTAAAACCTTGAAAGTCGAAGCAGCCATGGAGAGGTCCAGTATATTTCAGGTCCTTTGAATACTAGCAGTTTAAGAAAAAAATATAGTGCATATACAAGGCGAAACACTTAAATCTTACGCCTCTTTTATTTCCTGAATAGTTCAGGACATCGAAACGTGGTTTTCAGCAAATGGTTGTAGGCGGAGGGGTAATCACTTGATTGAGAAGTAGCGGCTGCGGTCTTGTAAACTGACATACGGGCGGAAGAGCGGTCTGCTGACCACGTCCCTCTCTATATCCGCATCCAGTAACGCCGGTGGGCTGAGGGTGACACGGCGGCCGGTTGGTACAGTTGGGCCTTCGTGGCATGTTCGGGTGGAGTTTAGTTTTTTTCTTATAGCAGTCCTAGGCACTGAAGAAAGTATCTTTGTAAATGGAACAATGTAATTTTGTGCGGCATTCGAAAGCTATTGAAAACCCGAGTACATTGATATTACGCTTGTTAATGTTGCCTTGGAAACTCTTCGCAAAAATACCACAGAAAGGTAGAGCGGCTGGGGTCGGCTACTGCTTTGTGAACACCGTCAGCCGGGAACCTTGAGCCAGACTCTGTTGTTTCGATTTTATACTAGTTTACGTAATAGTTGTTCACTTGTACAACTTATACGTGGATGTATACATACTCGTACATCTGAAATACGAGGGCATGAATTTTTAATGCGGAAACTCTTAAACCTTTTTAAATAAAACAAACGTTATTAACTTTCAGTTGTTTTATTTTTCATGTCTACAGATTTGTTTCTCAACATAGTCAACCTGGCGATGAACACGTATCTCCCTACGAGAGACAACTTTGTTGATACCGTCACTGTAGCATAAACTGACTTTGTTGACGGAGACATAGTGTCACCTCTGCTTGCACCGCTTCATCACTATCAAACTGAGGTCCTCAAAGGTGATCTTAAAGTTTCGGAAACAGATGAATATCGGATGGGGTCACGAAGGGACTGTACGAAGAATGATCGATGACGGCGAAGCCAAGGTGTAGGATTGTTGCATATGTCATGGCACTCGTGTATGGTCTGGCATTGTCACGCTGAAGAAGAGGGTGCTTCATCTGTGGACGAACTCTTCGAATTCGAGCTTACTCGACTGTAGCAAGCTGTTTCTCACACAGCGACGTCGTTACCTTACACTCCGCCATGTTACACGCTACAATTCGGAGCCATCTAACGGCAGAAGGCTGCAACTTGCGCCAGAGAATCGGGAAAGTCGACTGAATAATATGAATGACATGTAACATCTCAATCGATATTGAGAATAGAATAAAAAATTCGGAGGCTTTACTTTCCTAAGCTTCTTCCGATGCACTAGATGACAGCATATACCTCCATTTACAACACTCATGGCCGACTCTGTATCTATTTCGTATGAAGTATGGCCAAGAGGAAATGCCCTTTATCTTGTTGTACAGGGCTATCTTTATGCTTCATAAAACAACGGAGTGCTTCATGGGAACCGCCTGAGTTTACGCGGCCGTCACTGATCTGGCCGCGTTACCTTTCAACTTAAGCCCATTTTATAAATTTTTGGAGTACACGATTTTAACTTTCAATTAAAATTTATTTATCTTGATCACACGTTTATAAAATGATGACTGGTTTCTATTGCTAAAGCAACTATCTTCAAATCTAAAAGAGAAAGAAAAAGTATTGTTCGTAAAAAGTTCTATCTATTTACAATACGTAAGGTACCCATAGGCGTTTTCTAAACGGTGCGTGTATGTGGACGAAGCGGGACGGTAAAGGGTACTGTTGTCCTCCTAAAATCTGGAGCAGATGTTTTATTAATTTCAGAATTCTCACGTATGTCTAAAAACGATTCATTCTACTCGAAAGCAGGTTCAGCGTTGCGTTTCTGTCTTGGCGGATGTGAAATTTAACAAAAGACTGCCGAAATACAGTACTCCATCTTTACTCTGTGCTTACTTCTGCAATCATTAACAAGTTCCGGAAAGGAACAGTTACCTCGCGTAGCATAAGAGAAACATAGCTGCAGCGCATCTGGGCGACACCCGCCCCAACTCTCACAAGACTAGCCCCTTCGGTTGCTGCACACCTCAATTTTAACAGTAGGTTTGCACCTGACCCGTCAAGGCTTACTGAAGCCTCTGTTAGTTTTCTAAGGTAGAGTCACTGAGGAACACTATCATGCTATACGGTATTCACCTACACTTCACCTGTGAAATATCAAAGTCAGTGAGATGTTGGATCTTATTTAAAGTTCTTGAACTGTATTCTTGAACTTTGTGGGATGCACCCTAACACGTCATCCAGCCATAGAGTAGTAAGTTCCATAATCCAGTTGCCATGGCTACACAATAATGTGCCAGACCAAGGAGACGAACACCACTTTGGTTCAGTCCTAGACTATATGAGTTGCTCAACCGAAACATATTAATACAACCCATAAAAAGATATACTTTGCTTATAATAATGAAATATGCTTACTTTTTAGATATACACTCCTGGAAATGGAAAAAAGAACACATTGACACCGGTGTGTCAGACCCACCATACTTGCTCCGGACACTGCGAGAGGGCTGTACAAGCAATGATCACACGCACGGCACAGCGGACACACCAGGAACCGCGGTGTTGGCCGTCGAATGGCGCTAGCTGCGCAGCATTTGTGCACCGCCGCCGTCAGTGTCAGCCAGTTTGCCGTGGCATACGGAGCTCCATCGCAGTTTTTAACACTGGTAGCATGCCGCGACAGCGTGGACGTGAACCGTATGTGCAGTTGACGGACTTTGAGCGAGGGCGTATAGTGGGCATGCGGGAGGCCGGGTGGACGTACCGCCGAATTGCTCAACACGTGGGGCGTGAGGTCTCCACAGTACATCGATGTTGTCGCCAGTGGTCGGCGGAAGGTGCACGTGCCCGTCGACCTGGGACCGGACCGCAGCGACGCACGGATGCACGCCAAGACCGTAGGATCCTACGCAGTGCCGTAGGGGACCGCACCGCCACTTCCCAGCAAATTAGGGACACTGTTGCTCCTGGGGTATCGGCGAGGACCATTCGCAACCGTCTCCATGAAGCTGGGCTACGGTCCCGCACACCGTTAGGCCGTCTTCCGCTCACGCCCCAACATCGTGCAGCCCGCCTCCAGTGGTGTCGCGACAGGCGTGAATGGAGGGACGAATGGAGACGTGTCGTCTTCAGCGATGAGAGTCGCTTCTGCCTTGGTGCCAATGATGGTCGTATGCGTGTTTGGCGCCGTGCAGGTGAGCGCCACAATCAGGACTGCATACGACCGAGGCACACAGGGCCAACACCCGGCATCATGGTGTGGGGAGCGACCTCCTACACTGGCCGTACACCACTGGTGATCGTCGAGGGGACACTGAATAGTGCACGGTACATCCAAACCGTCATCGAACCCATCGTTCTACCATTCCTAGACCGGCAAGGGAACTTGCTGTTCCAACAGGACAATGCACGTCCGCATGTATCCCGTGCCACCCAACGTGCTCTAGAAGGTGTACGTCAACTACCCTGGCCAGCAAGATCTCCGGATCTGTCCCCCATTGAGCATGCTTGGGACTGGATGAAGTGTCGTCTCACGCGGTCTGCACGTCCAGCACGAACGCTGGTCCAACTGAGGCGCCAGGTGGAAATGGCATGGCAAGCCGTTCCACAGGACTACATCCAGCATCTCTACGATCGTCTCCATGGGAGAATAGCAGCCTGCATTGCTGCGAAAGGTGGATATACACTGTACTAGTGCCGACATTGTGCATGCTCTGTTGCCTGTGTCTATGTGCCTGTGGTTCTGTCAGTGTGATCATGTGATGTATCTGACCCCAGGAATGTGTCAATAAAGTTTCCCCTTCCTGGGACAATGAATTCACGGTGTTCTTATTTCAATTTCCAGGAGTGTAGAAGTAATATGCCTTTAAAAATATTGGCTAGATGAATATCAAAACTTAAAGATACCGTAAACTTTGCGTACCTCCTGGCCGGTGTGTTTCTTTGGGCATAACGTTCTCAAATTCAACTACTAAGCTGTAACAAAAATGGCACCTTTGGAACCTTGCCCCTTCTTGGGCAAATTTCTGCGGTCGCCAGTGTATGTATTGTATAAAAGGGAAACGAAGTGCCGGATAACATACCACAAAAATTCAGCTACAGTGAGCAAAATGGTTCAGATGGCTCTGAGCACTATGCGACTTAACTTCTGAGGTCATCAGTCGCCTAGAACTTAGAACTACTTAAACCTAACTAACCTAAGGACATCACACAGGACAT
This sequence comes from Schistocerca serialis cubense, assembly GCF_023864345.2. Classification (NCBI taxonomy): domain Eukaryota; kingdom Metazoa; phylum Arthropoda; class Insecta; order Orthoptera; family Acrididae; genus Schistocerca; species Schistocerca serialis. The sequence goes on along the minus strand of NC_064643.1, from coordinate 371,351,576 downwards.
CACACACGTCCATGATCGAGGCAGGATTCGAACCTGCGACCGTAGCGGTTGCTCGGCTCCAGACTGTAGCGCCTAGAACCGCACGGCCACTCCGGCCGGCTACAGTGAGCAACTTGCTTCATGTATTATAAAGACACTAAAGATGCTGTGTGTTTTATGGTGCTACTGTTTAACGTAAAGACAAAGGCACATCTGCAACGGAGTGCATTAATGCGCACAGTTTCATAATTAAATTTACAGTGTCAAGACAAACAAAATTCAACAAGAAATTCACAAAAAAGAAGAATGCTGCATATATAACTGACGGCGCTAAAATAATCCCATAGCTTCCAATCACAATATATGAGGTAATTTAAAAATTAAAACGTAAGCTATGCAAGGACAGAGAGGAAACTTTGCGTCATCGATGCGTTTATTGCGAGCAGCAGAGGTCGCTTTCTTCAAGTACCCTATAACTTCTCTTCGTATTCAGTCCCTGAATTGCTTTGAAAGAGTGCAGAAAGCCCATGCACAAAAGGTCTCGCTGTCTCCTTGGTTTAACACGAGGCGGTAGGCGTCAGAATCACTTTGTTTCTGTTTGCTAATTTACCTCATTTTTACACACGACGCGAGAATATTAGACGGCTAAACAGCTTCTCAGAAATACTAAATTACTCGATCTGACTGAAATCGCACTATTAATTTAAAATCAGTCTTTTTCTGTGTATTTCTCGTTCAGTTTTGTTTGTTTTTACGCGATATATCTAATCATGTAACTGAGCACACCGTTGTGCCCTATAGCGGATGTGTGTTTGTGTCTGTTTTAAACAGTTGCATCATAGAACACACACTAGCCTTAATGGAACAGTATGTGTGTCAACTACGTGAGACGAGTTACTCACTGTAACGAAGTTTACTGGTATGTTCTCTGCCATTTGTTTTTCTTTTTATGTATTATATGTAGCAAGTAGATAGAATTTTCTACACACAATATTTTTTCTCTCTGCTTTATGTCTGAAGATTACAATTTAAGGAGCTGAGAGCTGTTACCATTTTCTAAACGTGGGTTCACGATAAGTAAATTTTATATTTAGTGCGTTTCTCGGCCACTTTGGCGTAATGTTTTAACGTCAACATTAAGGAGCGCTATATCACTGTACTAGTCTTCGCCAGAGCTTTCGAATTCCCCTAAAGGGTATACGTTTTATTAAGAAATCCATACTTGCTGCAATACCTCGGTTGATGCAACAAAATAACGTGCATCTGTTGTTATTTGCCGAAAGCTTTGTCTCGATTTCTTGAACTCTTCATCATTTAAAAGGGACGCTTGTTTTTCGTAATTCACACGTGTTTACAGACATTTACATCCTTACGGGTTTAGTTTGACTGCCTACAATGGGACTGGTAGTCGGCTGCGGCTTTATAGCAGGAATCATTACTAGATTTGCATGAAGCAGAGACTGGAAACCTAAACTACAACACCCATTCGAATCGTCTAGATACAATGAAGCGCCAAAGAAACTAGTACAGGCATGCATATTCAAATACAAATGGTTCAAATGGCTCTGAGCACTATGGGACTCAACTTCTGAGGTCATTAGTCCCCTAGAACTTAGAACTAGTTAAACCTAACTAACCTAAGGACATCACAAACATCCATGCCCGAGGCAGGATTCGAATCTGCGACCGTAGCGGTCACGCGGTTCCAGACTGCAGCGCCTTTAACCGCACGGCCACTTCGGCCGGCTATTCAAATACAGAGATATATAAACAGGCAGAATACAGTGCTGCGGTCGACAACGCCTATATAAGACAACTAGTGTCTGGTGCACTTGTGAGATAGGCTACTGCTGCTACAATGGCAGGTTATCTAGATTTAAGTGATTTTAAACGTGGTGTTATAGTCGGCGCCCGAGCGATGGGACGCAGCATCTCCGAGGTAGCGATGAAGTGGAGATTTTCCCGTGCGACCATTTCACAAGTGTAGCATGAATATCAAGAGTGCGGAAAACATCGAATCTCCGATATCGCTGCGGCCGGAGAAAGGTCCTGTAACAATGGGACCAACGAGGACTTAAGATAATCGTTACACGTGATGCAAGCGCGACCCTTCCGCAAACTGCTGCAGATTTCAATGCTGGGCCATCAACAAGTGTCAGCGTGCGAACCATTCAACGAAACACCATCGACATGGGCTTTCGGTGCCGAAGGCCCACTAGCCTGGTCGGGCGAGGCGCTTATCAAATTGTATCGAGAGGATGGACGTGTACGGGTATGGAGACAACCTCATGAACGCATGGACTCTGCATGTCAGCAGGGGACTGTTCAAGCTGATGACAGCTCTGTAACGGTGTGGGGCGCGTGCAGTTGATATGGGAGCCCTGATACGTCTAGATACGACTCTGACAGATGACATTAAGCAAGCATCCTGTCTGATCACCTGCATTCATTCATGTCCATTGTGCATTTCGACGGACTTGGGCAATTCCAACAGGACAATGCGACACCCCACATGTCCAGAATTGCTACGGAGTGACTCCAGGAACACTCTTCTGAGTTTAAACATTTACGATGGCCACCAAACTCCCCAGACATGAACATAATTGAGCATATCTGCGATGCCATGCAACTTGCTGTTGAGAAGAGATCTCCACCACCTCCGACTGTCACGAATTTATGGACAGCCCTGCAGGTTTCATGGTGTCAATACCATCCAGCACAACGTCAAACATTAGCCGAGTCCACGGCACGTCGTGTTGCGGCACTTCTGTATGCTCGCGGGGGCCCTACACAAATGGTTCAAATGGCTCTGAGCACTATGGGACTTAACATCTGAGGTCATCAGTCCCATAGAACTTAGAACTACTTAAACCTAACTAACCTAAGGACATCACACACATCCATGCCCGAGGCAGGATTCGAATCTGCGACCGTAGCGGTCACGCGGTTCCGGACTGAAGCGCCTAGAACCGCACGGCCACACCGGCCGGCCGGGGGCCCTACACGGTATTAAGCATGTGTACCAGTTTCTTTGGCTCTTCAGTGCAGCAGGTCACGTCAGCATGTTCTTTCCGGACTTCGGGGAGGCGTGCCGGTCCCTGTTCGAATCTGGCCGGCGGATTAACGACAAGGGTCGGTGTGCCAGACAGCCTGGATGTGGTTTGTAGGCGGTTTGCCACATCCGGCTAGGTGATTGCCGGTCTGGTAAACATGTCCTCCCCTTAGTTACACGAGTTGCAAGCCTCTGGGAAACGTTCTCATACTTTGACGTGCGATAATACTAGACGCAATCTGACAGGGTACACAAATTCAGCCCCCGGGGGAAGTGGTGGGCGACAGGACGGGCATCGGAAACTCTCAGCCACTAACATTGACAGATCCAGATTAACATACCGACCCCGGAAGAGACGGAGTAAGACCAGGAAGAAATGGAAGATCAACCAACCGCCCATTGGAGCCGTTTCAAGGCAAGTGCTACGATGTACGTCAGCCGCTCGATAACAAGAACACACGTGTTAGCTACAGACAAAGCTGACGTGACGCGAATCAGTGACAGCGACGAGTGCATGTCGCAGTTGTTTAGATAGGAGACGCCCACCCCCTTTCATTTATATGCACGGCCCCAATTGAGTCACTTCCCCGTTATTCGATCGCGGGAGGTTCGCCGCCCTGGCGCATACATCCGGGATGTGAGGCGGGCGTCGAACTAGAGACCTTTCGATCGGCTGCATAAGTAGGTCGGCGAGGCGAGGCGTGGCTCAGTTGAGTAGCGACCGGCAGCTAACTGCGAGTACCGGCGCACTTCCTGCGGGCAGTCAGCAGGCTAGAGCACTGCGCACTAAAACCGAGCTACGTCTTCCCCACTAGGTGTTTCTGTACGAAATGTAGCCCAAATTTACCTCCCACTACATAAAAAAAAACTTTGAGGTTCGCCGATGACAGTGTCTTGAAAGGAGGATATAAGATGAACATCAACAAAAGCAAAACAAGGCTAATGGAATGTGGTCAAATTAAGTTGGGTGATGCTGAGGGAATCAGATTAGGAAATGAGACACTTAAATTAGTAAAGGAGTTTTGCTATTTGGGGAGCAAAATAACTGATGACGGTCGAAATAGGGAGGATATAAAATGTAGACTGGCAATGGCAAGGAAAGCGTTTCTGAAGTAGAGTAATTTGTTAACATCGAGTATAGATTTAAGTGTCAGGAAGTCGTTTCTGAAAGTATTTGTATGGAGTGTAGCCATGTATGGAAGTGAAACATGGACGATAAATAGTTTGGACAAGAAGAGAATAGAAGCTTTCTAAATGTGGTGCTACAGAAGAATGCTGGAGATTAGATGGGTAGATCACATAACTAATGAGGAGGTATTAAATAGGATTGGGGAGAAGAGGAGTTTGTGGCACAACTTGACAAGAAAAAGGGACCGGTTGGTAGGACATGTTCTGAGGCATCAAGGGATCACCAATTTAGTATTGGAGGGCAGCGTGGAGGGTAAAAATCGTAGAGGGCGACCAACAGATGAATACACTAAACAGATTCAGAAGGATGTAGGTTGCAGTAAGTATTGGGAGATGAAGAAGCTTGCATAGGATAGAGTAGCATGGAGAGCTGCATCAAACCAGTCTCAGGACTGAAGACCACAACAACAACAACAACAACATATAAAGTCTTCGTACTACTACTACCCACAAACTATTATCCAACTTAAACTCGTATGCTAAACTTTGACTAAACAAACCTATTTGATCTGAACTGTAACAGGTCTGAATACAACTTGCCTTTATATTAAATGCGGAACTGAAGTAAAACAATTATCTTCACATAGTCAAAATTTCCATTTACCTCGCTTCCTGACAACACTGCTACAGATTTATAGAAAGCACAACAGCAAACACCAAGCAGAAACAACTAACCTAGTTTTCTCTACTTAAATAAAATTTGCAAACATTATTCTAACTGTTTCAGAGCATAACGTGCAATATGGTGCTGCGTAATAATAAACGTTCTTTAAACAGTGAGATGGGGAGAGTAACTATTCCTATGAAATGTTATTCCAAGACAACGATTTTAAAATGATTTATGTATTCAAAAAGACATAGTAAACTTCGCTTGATCTTTACCCATAACATTGGTCTGAGCAGTACTATGCTTAGCAAAGTGAACAATGATTTAAACAGAGTACAAAGTTAATGGAGAATTTCTATAAAAACCAAACAGCTTAATCAGTTGCTATGTTAATGCTGACTGAGAGAACTGGGACGGTCTTTCTCTCAGCTCTAAGTAAGCTAACTAGCTGACAATAATAATATCTACAAACGAGCTGCGTAGTTTTGCAGTTTTACTTCAGGCTTGTTCTCTTAAAAAAAAAGTAACATTATTCAAAATTTATATTCTTTTCGCCTTTCAGTATAGATATCATATTCGCCTTTGCTGTCCTTTACAATAAATTTTTCTTCGCGTAACAAATACAACCACAAACATGTTTTCTTCTCCGATTGCGAAAACATTCTGTTGGCACAAACTAACATAAGGAGAAATGATCATCACGATAAAATAAGAGAAATCAGGGCTCGCACAGAAAAATTTAAGTGCTCGTTTTTCGCGGGTGCCGTTCGAGAGTGGAACGGCAGAGAGGCAGCATGAAGGTGGTTCATTCAACCCTCTGCCAGGCACTTTATTGTGAATAACAGAGTAAGCACGTAGATATAGACACAGTACTACTGAATACGTCCATCACCTATCACACCTCAACTAAGAATGTATCAGCTAAGAATGTATGAGACTGCGCAGAGGCAAAGGCTATGGCACAACGAAGTCATAGATTTTTTAACACCTTACATGTCCTCCACCTTCCTCGAGTAGGTCATTTCAGATAGGAATACGACGAGGACAAGGACAAAGTTCTGAACATTATGGATAGGAACATACAAAACATGTTACATACACAAAGAGAAAAATAGCTTTACAAGAATATGAGTTACAGAACTATAAGCAAAAATTTTTTAAAAATTCACGAACATGTGAATGTAGTAATCAGTACAATTCTCCGCAGGTAGGATATCGTGTTTCACGATGTCTAGGAGAACTTTCTACGCAGGGCTATTTTGAAAGTTTTTATGTCACTTTTGTATTGTAGTAAGCAGTATTGGTGATCTACACTGTTTTTTTTAGCACAGAGGAAGTACGTTAGAGAGTGTCAATACCACATAAGACCTACATACCTGAAGCACAGTGACAAATGACAGAAATAATCATAGCGTGTAGGCTTTCACGGCCGGCGTCTTCAGTAATTAAAACTTCCGGGCTAAGAGGCCGTGGTCCAATAGTAGAAATACTTCTCCCTGACGTTTCGTTGCCAGCTGCGGGCAACATCATCTGAGATGAGTCTACGACTGAGGTGAGTCGTAGACTCACCTCAGATGATGTTGCCCGCAGCTGGCAACGAAACGTCAGGGAGAAGTATTTCTACTATTGGACCACGGCCTCTTGGCCCGGAAGTTTTAATTACTAATGACAGAAATAATTTACACGATGAAAGCAGGTAGAAGAATGTCCTTGTCACAAGCGACCAAACTTTCGCCAGCTCGTTGCAATTTTATCCCTTTTGTGTGATGTCATGTGGAAGCAGATTCAGTGAGTCTAAGCACAGTTCACAGCTGACAACCCCACACAAGCACAAACAGTAAAACATGTAGTAGAATTTGTCTGAAGCTGACTGTATATCCAATGATAACTCCAAAGACGTCTTCGAGCATCGAAGAGTTTATTATAATAGTCAGCTGCAGCTTGTCAGCTTTGTCCTGTCTAACCATTTCTCATATCGGCCCTAACTAATCATATCTTATTTGATATTTCATCTCAAATTCATCTTTGTAACAATTTGTTTGCCCATGTATATGTTGTACGACTTCCTTTCTTATCTTTTTCTCTTTGCTTCATCCTTACACATCTTTCATGACTTATGAGTGGTCACTACAGCACCATACCTAACATGATTATTATCCTAATGGCACTGCATCCTATAGTAACTATTTATACAGAGAATATACATTATAAAGAAACTCAATAAATGACGCAAGTCTAAGAGGCAAATTCAATCCAAAAATTACTGAAGGTAAAGTAGTTCATGCTTTTATGTTACATCACATGTAAATGCTAGAAGACAGTTAGTCTGCAATGTCACACGTGTTAATAGAAAAATATATATAAAAGAGTCTTATCCTGTACCATGGAAAAAAGAATAAAAATGAAAATTAAAACAAAATCATCGTTAGAATCCCACATACTTTTTGTGTATAATCTCTTTTTTTTTATCATTCTAAGTATATTGTCTACCCATGTACAACTCGCTACTCATGAATTTCATCTTCACTTCCGAAATTTCCCAGACACCTAGACTGACAGACAACATTGTTATGACATCGTTTCACGCATATGTAAAGTTTATCTCTTAGACTATGAAAAGGCAGATTAGCTGTACAGAATTCAGTAGAAGTTAAATTTTGCGTGCATTTTGCATCAGATAAAAAGTTGTTGGTCACTATAAACAAGAAAATATACACTACGAAAAGAATGTGTCACAGTACAGAGTAGTAACTAATGCTCAGCCAGATCCTTGCAAATATTTTTCGTGCACAAATGGAGACAAAAACATACACTTCTCGAATTACTGTAAAATTTGCGTAACCGTTACAGTTTTGTTGTTCCAATCGAAAAAATGATAGTGTGTTTTTAGTAAAAGGTTGACCAATTTGCATCAGATAACCATAAATTCCACATAAGAGAAATAACTATGGTGTTTCAAGTCGCCTTACCTTCATTCACTATTGCCATCTCGCCACATCTATTCAAAAACTTGCCATTACACTTACAAACACGAAACGTATCAACATGAAATAAAATTTTACTGCAACAAGAATCAGGACCCCTATGTCCTAAGCATTACTCACCTACTTTTTCTCTACGTTAATCGCCATAATCATTCCCTCGCTTGATTACATTATGCATCATAAACCTCATAATTATCATCTTGTGTACCTAGCCAACATAAATCTCATTATCCTATTACAACATTAAATATATCCGCTATCTTCGTCTCAACATATACTTCAATCAACAATTCCCTGCTCTGCTTTCGTCCACTTAATACCACATCTCATAGCTATAATTGTAAATATTTCACTTCAGTAAACACAATAAATCCTGAAAAACTTCTTACATTAAAATACCTATTACTCTTCTCTCCAGACAACACAATTACCATTCTAACGCCTTTTACATCTCATCAAGAACGGTAGTAAATGTATGTCTTCGTTTTGTCATCACTGTTTATGGCCAAAACATATTTCTCAAGAGAACACCACATTTTAGTTTTACTCATATTTGTGCAGCTGCAGACGTGACTGTATTCAATACATTGGAAGTATGAATTAAAAGGCACCTTCAGTCAAATACACAAAAATTCAACAGCACTGAAGTGTACAAAATATTATGCTCTATCTTGGGGTTGAAGCTCTTTTCTTCCGTGTTTGCTTTAACAATATGTATGTTTTTGGTTAGGGTCCGCCTTTAGCAAAACACATTTTTTGTTTTTTAACCCATGGTGTAGTGTTCCGGAATTTGTTGTAGAGCTTGCTCGGAAATGCCTGGCAGGGCGTCGAAATAACCATCTTGGGTTGAAGCTCTTTTCTTCCGTGTTTGCTTGAACAATATGTATGTTTTTGGATAGGGTCCAAATTCCGGAACACTACAGCATGGGTTAAAAAACAAATAATGTGTTTTGGTACAGGTGGACCCTATCCAAAAACATACATATTGTTAAAGCAAACACGGAAGAAAAGAGCTTCAACCCCAAGATGGTTATTTCGACGCCCTGCCAGGCATTTCCGAGCAAGCTCTACAACAAATTCCGGAACACTACAGCATGGGTTAAAATACAAAAATATGTGTTTTGCTAAAGGCGGACCCTATCCATAAACATACATATTATTATGCTCCAGTTGCCGTGCCTTCTATGTAGGGAAAACAGGCAAAAATTTCACAACCCGTTTTCAAGGACACATAAATGCTTTCGGGCTCAACCACTTAGAAAAATCAGTTATTGCACAACATATGTTGGAAATGAAACATATCATCCACAGTCAAAAGCAATTTGGTAGTACTGCATAATGAAGCCAATGACAAGAACCAAAATGTGTAAGAACAATTGGAGATATACCTCCGTAAAATCAAAAAATCAGAATCTCTGTTAAATGAACAGATAGACTTCGCAAGCCACAGTTATTTTAGTAATTTTAAAGACCTATTCTAAAGTTAATCCCTATATATGTCAACTATTCAATAATTATATCTCTGGTCCTAGGAATAAATCCATTTTTGATCACATCATGTTAACAACATCTGTGATGTTTTAACAAAAATATGTATGTAGTTGTGCCTCTTGAGCAAAGTGATATGCATGAACAGGATGGAGAAACCACTGTATGATGGCCTTAAAAAGTTAAAAACGCTATTCTTGGATTATGTGGTAAGTATACACTGTTCATTTTTTCCACTGTATCACACATATTTTCCGCATTTCACTTACGAATTTCATAACGTAGCATCAAACCTTTTCATGACAGTAATGTGCATTTCATCCAATTTAGGAGTAAAAATAGATCATATATTAAAACAATTTACACCTGATGATGGATCCACGGGGTTCTAAATGCATCGTGTATTTAATAAAACTTGAAAATTTGTGGCTGAAGGCGTTTTTTAATTCGTACTTCCAGCGAGCAACACTTTACTGTTAACCTTTGCATACTCTCAGAACTGGTTTAAAAATACTTTCACTGTTCATTTCATTAGAAATTATTTGTTCTTCCAGAATGAGATTTTCACTCTGCAGTGGAGTGTGCGCTGATATGAAACTTCCTGGCACATTAAAACTGTGTGACGGACCGAGACTCGAACTCGGGAACTTTGCCTTTCGCGGGCAAGTGCTCTACCAACTGAGCTACCCAACAACAACTCACGATCCTTCCTCACAGGTTTAATTTCGCCAGTACGTCGTCTCCTACCATCCAAACTTCCCAGAAGCTCTTCTGCGAACATGCAGAACTAGCACTCCTGGAAGAAAGGATATTGTGGGATGTTTCCAGAATGAGATTTTCGCTCTGTAGCGGAGTGTGCGCTGATATGAAGTTTCCTGGTAGATTAAAACTATGTGTCGCCGAGCGGTTCTAGCCACCTCAGTCTGGAACCGCGCGACCGCTACGGCCGCAGGATGTGTGTGATGTCCTTAGGTTAGTAAGGTTAAAGTAGTTCTAAGTTCTGGGGGACTCATGACCTCAGATGTTCAGTCCCACAGTGCTAAGAATCATTTGAACCATTTGAACCAAAACTGTGTGTCGGACCGAGACTCGAACTCGGGACCTTTGCCTTCCGCGGTCAAGTGCTGTAACAACTGAGTTATCCAAGCACGACTCGTGACCCGTCCTCACAGCTTCAGTTCTGCCAGTACCTCGCCTCCAGTAAGTTTCATATCAGCGCACACTCCGCTGCAGAGCGTAAATCTCATTCTGGAAACATCCCTCATGCTGTGGATAAGCCATGTCTCCGCAATATCCTTTCTGCCAGGAGTGCTAGATCTGCAAGGTTCGCGGAAGAGCTTCTGTGAAGTTTGGAAGGTAGGAGGCGAGATGTAGAACATTAGTAATTAGATGGAAATGCCGTGTGACTAGGGCCTCTCGTCAGGTAGACCGTTCGACCGGTGCAACTCTTTCGAGTTGACGCCACTTCGACACTTGCGTGTCGATGGGGATGAAATGATGATGATGAGGACAACACCCAGTCCCTGAGCGGAGAAAGTAATTAGATGTAGAACATTAGTAACATTACGGCAGCTATAATTTTTTGCTTTCCAGAAATCCAACACTATCTGACTGCGTATTACAAAAAGAACCAGTGAACTATCCTGATAGAGAAGGTCGACATATGTAAGTGCCCCAATGCTTCAATGAAATTTAGCCAAAAATTTACCTCCCACTCCATAAAAAGTCTACGTATTACCAAAACTGTTGTCTGTATATTAAATGCGCAACTGAAATGAAACAGTTCTCAGGGCATAATCAAAATTTCCATTTAGATTGTTGTAGAATCTCGAAAGCACAACAGCAAACTGGCAACAGATAACCTAGCTTTCTATTTTTAAACAAAAGTTTCAAACAGTATTCGAATTGTTGCATATCACTTGCATTTTGGTAATGTGTAATGATAAAACTTATTTAAACATAGAATGGAGAGTAACTATGAAATGATATTCCAAGACCGATTTTAGAATGAAGCAGGCTTTAAAAAGACGGAGTAAAACTAAAGGTGATCTTCAAACATATCATTGGTCTGAACAGTACTATGCCTAACAATATGATCAACGATTTAAAAAGAGTACAACGTTAACAGAATTTCTATAAAAACCAAACAACTTAATCGGGTGATATGTTAATGTATGGCTCAGGGAATTGGAATGGTCTTCCTCTCAGCTCTGAACAAGTGAACGAAGTTAACTAGCTGCATAGTGTTGCAGTTTTACCTCAAACTTCTTCTCTTCGAAAGAAATAATATTATTAAAAATTTCTATTTCTTTCGCCTTTCAATATAGACATCATATTCACCTTTGCTCTCCTTTAAAATAAATCTTTCTTCACATAACAGATACAATTACAAGTCAACACAGCACTACCGAATACGTTCATCACCTGCCACACTTTAACTAAGAATGCATCAGACTGCGCAGAGGCAAAGGCTGTGACACAACTAGACCAAAAGTCATTTTACTGTAACACGACTTGCTCTCTCCCTAACGTTCACTTACAAAAGTCAGAATGACTTGCCCACCTTACAAGTCATTTGCACTTATACACGCCATTTTTGCAACAACTGACAAGAGCGAGTTTTGGTATATAACATTGACAGGAAATCATAGTGTACTGGACGATTTTATTGCAAACAACCTTGGATAGTTGAAAATTAATAGAATAAAATAGCTCTTATAAGATGGATAATGTTATCAAAATTGTTTCCTGTGATACTGTGCGGGTTCAGAAGTGACGGGACCCTGTCAGGATAACGTTGCTGTCAAATATGGTTAATGTTATGCACCTTATTGTATTGATGTTTGTGCTGGAATCAGCTCTCTGGCGCGTTCAGATCGGCGTGGAGTATGTTATCGGTAGCGCAATTAAATATCTCTCGACAATCCTGGAGGTGATTTGGCATTTGATATCTGCTGATTTCGTAATTGGATTTTTGCTTTCCTGTTAGCCACATGCTCTTGAGGGCTGATCTAATTAAGGTTTCATTACTGCCTTTTGTTAACATTAAGAAGAGTCATTACATATTTCACAGAAATTTGTCAGGCGCATCGAGCAAGCTATTGGGTAAACGAATGAGTTTAATTAATAGCAGCTCATTACAAAAAATGCTTTCATAAATCAGTAGTGTGTCCAGTTGCTTACCACACAATTGTACCTCTTTTACCAACAAGGGATTTATTTGGGTAGGAAGACCGAAATGGTATCCAATCATATTCCTGAGGCGACGTAGTGAGATGTTTGTGAGAGAAGTATCTGCTCGAGTTTCAAAAGCTGCTATTAACCACCACGTAAAGCAGTCTACTGAGGATATTCTGCTCAAAAACTGTCATTCTTAGATACATTATGCATCACAATGTATAGGACGATAGCCTTAAAGCAGCTTTGTCACAGGCAGTTATAAACTCATTTTACATTAGGCTCTGTAATACTTATAAATAATACTAATCAGACATCAGATAACAAATTTATAACTTCTTATCAGTTCTGGTGCCGTATGTGAGTCATTACAAAAGACGAATTCCCTGTTTGATCACAAATATGAGCCGTCCGCATACGTCGTAGTTCTTCGACAATGATGATAGTGGAGTCGACCAGATTTTACTATAGAGTGTTTGTGGACTCATGCAGATTACTGCACCCTAAGAAGATATTGTTTGTGTTGTCCTTTTCTTCGCGTACTAAAAACGCAGATGGTGTAAAACCGATGCGCCGGAAATGTTTCTTTATGGAGCAAAGAACAAAACTCTTTGAGCAATAGAGCTTCTGAAATTCCATGATTATCGTTAGCTGCCTTACCAGCAACGCATTAGTAGCAAAATATGTATTTATTCGAACGCTTTTCTACTGTACGTTGACAACCCCCGAAATCCTTTGTTCCACCGATCTCTGAGTGCTACTCTAGGTTTTCGCACGAAATAAGTAACTGGGTTCCACAAAAATAGTTTCTGCATCATCAATGGTGTCTTTGTCTAAAACGTATACGTTCTGTCTTCATGCGGGAATGCGTCTGTATCCAGAGAAACTTGAACTTTTATTGACTGATGTGAAATATTATTAGAATTTCGTGCGTGTCGTACGCAATGGCTGATTATTTCTTTTCCTGTATAAGTGCCTGAGGACTTAAGTGCTGTTCTGGAAATGGACATCATGATAATTGTTCCTTCCATACGTAACTAACCATATCCTTGTGTGACGCTTGTCGTCTTTGCAGCTGGAATAGTGGCGTTCGATGGAAGCATAAAATATATTCCTTTATTTTTGGCATCATATTTCTGGGAAGTGACCCCACATGCTTCGTTACTTAGTGATGCATCGGCGTACATGGACCTCACACATCTGCATTAGAAGAGGTAATTTGCTCTGTTCGTAGAAGTAGACTTTCCTGAGGGTTCCAGCTAAAAGAAGGTTTGTTAAGGAAACGAAGTAGATATTCTTCTGGTCATAGAACACCTCGTAGTCGAAATCTCCCATACAAATGGGGCGAGGCGTCACATTTGTACAGGCAGCATTTCTAGGTGATATTTGGCGTCTGAAGTTCTTAGTTCATTTGTACTAAGGAATGAAAATTATATGTCTATCAACAGGTCCGTTTTACTCAATTACTCAGCTAACGTATCGCTGTCTGTGTAAATACTTAGAATAGGAACCTATTGTAGAAACTTTACGACTGGTGTTAAGTTTCATTCTTGAACAATGTTAGCTGGATAACTAGCTCAAAGCGGACGAAAGTTTCACAGTCTCGAGGATTTGACGTACTATCGTGTAAGATTTCTGTTGTATCCTGACGTCAACATTCCTATATGAGACCGAGCTCAGCGCCATTCTCTGAGATTCCTGCGCCAGATTAAAATGAGAAAGTAAATTACTAGAACTGTCTGCCACTACTCCTCCATTCATCCAGCTGTTCATGTCTCTGGGTTCTGAGTAAAGAGAGCTTCTTGAACCTTGACAGGCCTTCAAAATCAGTAACATAGGAATTAACACAATGGTCACAATAATTTAGAGCTGAATAAATGAGTGGCAAATTAAGTGCTCCAAAGATGACTGTTTGCAGTTCGATAATAGCAGGTTATGATTGATGACTAGTAATTATGCTCATCCTTCCATCCGTAAATGAAAAACTTAAGTCACAGTTATTCGATCAACACAAAGCCTGTCCACAAGTGTTCGGAGAAACATTACTGAATTATTTAAGGTTGAATAACGAGTAAACTGTTTTTGTTCTACTGAATTTTTGTGTATTTGTAACAGGTTTTCGGCTTATTGCACCGTCTTCAGGAAACTACTGATTAGCGTCCTCAAGGAACACTACTTCCTAGGTAGTAAAACATTATAAGCAAAGATAAAATCCACTTGCACAGTAGGTGTCGAAAAGCATGTATACTGTACAACATAAATGAAGAGTGCTCAGTGAGACGTTTTCTAAACCAGCGTCACGACTTCATGAATCTTAGAACCATATAACGTGTAATACTGTATGTTGTGTAGTTTAATTATTTATTGCATTTAATATTGTTCATTGCTTAAAGTGTGATTTACGTTAAAAAAACAAGTTTGGTGCACAACTTTCTGTGCAAATGGATAGTATCTTTGCTTATAATGTTGGTTACCTATGAACTAGAGTTCCTTTCGGAAGCTAGTCAACTGTTTCCTGAATATGGCCCAGTTAGCCGAAAACTGGTTATAAATAAACAAAAATCGGTAAAAAACAATATACTTATTATCAAGCTTAATTATAGAGTAGTTCTACGAAGAAGAGACTGAAGAATCCATAAATAAGAATTACTTAATTACAATTTCAATATTTATGTTTTTTGTGGTGGCGGACTAGAGAAATGAAAGTAGGAAGAGCCTTTGGGTGAAACAACCTTGGCATTAGGCGCCCTGACGGATTTTGATCGGGAGATCAAGTTGAGTAACGGTGCCTTGATCTTTCCTTTATCGTGACCTATAACACCGAACCATCACCTCTGGAAAATATCTCGTCAACTCTCATTAGTAACGGGCTGTTACAATCGACACGATGAGCCGACTGATTACTTTCATAAACAAACAACTCATATCTCGGGACAAAGATATAACTCATTCTATCTATAGAGCTGAGTAGAGAAGCGAAGGTCCGTTTGATTCACAAAATGCACAGTTTGTTTCTGGCATTCAGTCTTCACCACCAATATCAGCAATGAAATAATTCTCTTCATCGTCAGAGGACCTTTATATTTAATGGTAGCAGCACCTAAATGGTAAAATTACTGATTGTACTTAAATTCGTTATGCCTTTATTCCTCTCGTTAAACACAAGACTATTTAATTTGAAAACACATTGGCTAGTAATGAGAGAAGTTAATACATTATTTAATAGTTCAACAGATAATTCGCATGTATTGTTGAAGTAATATTTCTCAAAAGCTAGTGGTATAATAACGAAAATTATTCTTGAAACAGAGTGGCTGTGGATTGAGAATGCAACTTCCGAAGATTCTGCTGATCGTCGATATAAGTACGATCTCAAGAAACCTAATCATACAACTCACCGAAAGAGAGATGTCTTAATTTCAAAGCCATCTGGAATTAAAGTGAGTGGCAAAGGACTAATGGATTACTTTAAGTACCTTTCAAACGTGTTGTCGAAATGATCGTGGGTAAATGAAGAAATACGAGTATAAAGAACTGCGAAGATGTCAGGTAGACTCTGTTAGAAGTACAAAGGAAAAAATATGATCTTGAGGCCTTTGCGAATGATTTACCTGGTACTTCATAACAATGTTGGCTAATATTTGTCGTTGTCATGTTTGCGATGAGGGAAAGTGACTACACGTCTTTACACGGAGACTGACTCTTCTCTTGTCATGACCGTTACGAGAAATACGCAATAGAAGTTTTATAACACTGCAGCATACATCTGTAACTTAAATCTAAGCCTGAAGTACAGCTTTAGTCCTCCCTTAAGAAAAGAAAAAAAGAGAGACATCTACAGACAGAGTTTTAGGTACAGGGCTACGATGATACTTGATATAAATCATGGGAACGATGACAGAGCACAGACTGGGATGTTGGTACACTACATATTTCCCAGAATGTAGTTGAATTATGCAAACATTACTAACAAACGACGTGTCTGTAACATCGATGCTCAGCCTCGAGTCAGTGGATGACTTTTTTAGCAATGGTAAGCCGTTAATGCGTAAGAGAACTAACTTTTTTTAGGCAGGGATGTGTAGATGCCTAACATTCCGATCACCTTGTAGAATAAGGTGCTACAAGTGCTCCGTGATAGGTCCCTGATAGTAAAAAAATAAAATAATCAGACATATTCTAAGAGAGAGAGAGAGAGAGAGAGAGAGAGAGAGAGAGAGATGCATTAACGTTGAGCTTGGTGGTCTAGCGATAAAGAGCGTGGATGGAAATCGAGGGGTTGTGGGATCGAATCCTTGCCAGAGCACGGACAGTTTCAGTCTGCCTTTTATCTAAGGAAATATAAGCCATGTGTGCCAAAGTGCAGTGCCACACCTCTTCACACACCATTCTTCTATAGCACGTCATTCTCTAGTTGGCTCTGTGGAATTAAAACGCGTATATTTTGTAATGGAAGCCATCAACGCTGTACTGAGTATAGTGGAAATTAAAATATCCTGTGGTCCTGTGGTGCCCTCCTATTCGCGGTCGGTCGGTTTAACATCCTACCCTCCTAAAAAACCTCACAATTAATACTGGGTGGGATTATTTGTGGCCGGAAGAATAAGTACTCTTCAGAAAATTGGCACTCTTTATTGCTTATTAGCTAATAACCTTATCTTTTGTGTGATACAAAATTAAATATAGGAAATATAAAACCAATAAAGACAAGAGACAAGTGAGACAGTACGCAGTTCTTCAATCCTAGGTCCCAGTATTATTTTCTCTCTAATATTGCTACAGATTTACAGGCGTGCTTTCCTCTGTGCGAAAGAATCTGTTACATCATCGAAGTTCATCAAGCCTTTTGTTACATAAAAAATCAAAATGTCGTTGTCTAGTACAGAAAAAGCTGTTCATACGAAGACTGTTGTGATTTCTCGATTTGATTGCGTCTGGTTTGTCACTGTCTACTAGGTAAAAGGAAATAGGTATTTCTAATATTGCAGCAATTGTAACACGCCACATAAGCGAGACCGTTTTGGTACAAATGATCATTTTTATCTACCTGATTTACATAAGTAATACACGAAGTACCAATATCAAATACCATTAGGCTTATTACAGGCAAAAAATTTTATTTTAGGGAATAGTTTCACATTTCATTCGTATGCTCCAGTTTCTCAAGTATGAGGTCTAAAAGTAATATCAGTACGAAATTTTTATATAAATTTGGCATCGTCATATTCTTCCATATAATTTATCTGATGTCCCCGTCTGTTCTTCTTCATGTTGTAACGAAGAATTTTGTATTCACTAATTATGTAACTATTCTTGCCATTGTCAAAACTTATTCTCCGGTTAACTTCACTAACCCTGCCAGAATCACCGGTTTAGTTATCCCGTGTTCATTCTCTGGTTAGGCGTTATTACGTTTTCCTACAATGCGTTTTCCGCGCTACTCCGTAAATAAAACTTAAGCAGCTGCTAACCGGAGACTGTACAACTGGTCCTGGCAAAAATATTCAACCAAAATTTCATTTTCTTGGATACACTGCGAAAAAAATATATAATCTTTCTTACCTGTTATTCCATTTAGTCGTTTATTTCTACTCTGGTAGTCTGAATCTGTGGAATTCAGTAATAATTATAACAACCCTTATCATTCACACAGCCAATCAACCACATAAAAAAGCAGCAATTGGTAATCACCATCACCCGTTCAGGATTATTCGGCTCAGCTCGTATAGCGCCGCCGCCTTTTGTCTGCAGCAAAGTTTTTTATTTATTGATGCGATAAGGATTCCCCTGGTAGAGACATCACGTACACTAAGTACGCATTCAAAAATCAACTTATGATTAGTTCAGAAATCAATTTAGAATTTGTTCGTAAATGTTCAAAAACAACAGGTATGCGTCTCAAAATCATACGGATAATCGGTAAACCAACGTGCACTGGATGCTAGGCGCTTTCTGAAACAACGCACTTTTCTTCAAGAATATGAACTTAGCGCCCCCTGAAATTTCCTCCCGGTGCAGATAACACCCGGTTTGCCCCATACCCCGACTTGCCCACCCCCCTCCCCTCCACCCCATTACTAGATCCGGGCCTTGTTTCCATTTTGCGACCGATTTGAACTTACTTTCCGAAGATCCGTTGTACATTTTTAATAAAGCCTATACTAAGTAGATCAATCAATTTTGAAGGAAAAGATGTTAATCGTCCATTGTCATGCTTTCCTGGCGGCAATAACCTCTTTGTTTTTCGAGTTGTGATTTTCTCTTTACGAGGTAATTAGAATGACTTCATTGTTTTTCTCCTAATACAAGAAAATCAGTCCCGCTCAAAGACTTCGTTATCTCTGACCTCTTATCTTGACCTTTAGCGTGAAGTTCCGCGCTTGTGTGAAGTATCTTCTGGCACGGATGCTTTTCCTCGTGGTATGCAAGAAAAAGAACATTGTAGGTTCATTCTCGACTTGAAGAAGTATTCCTTGCCAAAGGACGAAAGCTTAATTGTGGTAGCCGAGCAACTCTTACCAACCACTGTTATTCCTCCTGATTTAGCAACGAGCTACAATTCATTTAAATATTTATTTTAGTTCAAAGCTCGGGCACTCAGTCATCTTATCGTAATATTTCCGCGCGCGCGCGCGCGTGCGTGTGTGTGTGTGTGTGTGTGTGTGTGTGTGTGTGTGTGTGTGTGTGTGTGTGTGTGCGTGTGCGTGTGAGGCTCGATGCTCAAAATACTTTTAAAGTCTACTCTAAAGCTATGCAACTGGTATGTCAATACTTTTCGTCTCTAAGTCCTTGTGCTGATGAATCATTTAACAAATATTATTTCAAGGCCTACAAACTGGAAAACGTAATACACTTTTAACATTTACTGTAAAATACTGGTTAGCACTTCTCTCCTTAGCGAAAGCTTCTAACAATGTAGAATGGAATACACTTTTTGAAATTATGAAGACAGGACAGATAAAACACAGGGAACGAAAAGTTGTATGCGGCATTCACGTAAACCATACGGCACTTGCAGGAGCGGAAGGACATAATAGGGAAGTAGGGGTTGAGAAGGATGGGAGATTGGGTTGTAAGATATCCCCAATATTATTCAGTCCGTACACTGAGCAAGCAGTAAATAAAATTAAGAATGGAAAGGGCATTAAACCTCAGCAATAAAAAATAAAAACTTATGAGTTTGCCAATGACACTGTAATTCCGTCAGAGACAGCAAAGGACTTAAAGCAGTTGAACGGAAAGTATCATTTCTAGGAAAGAGGTCATAAAATGAACAACAACAGTAAATGGGTAATGGAATATAGTCTAATTAAATTAGGTGATGTTGAGCAAATTAGATTACAGAATGATACAGTAATAGCAGTAGATTAGTTTTGCTACGTGGGCAGCAAAATAATTGACGAAGGTCGAAGTGGAGAGGATATAAAATACAGACTGGCTAAAACCAGAACAGAATTTTAGAAAAAAATGGATTAGTTAACATTGAATGTAGACGTATTAGGAAGTCTTTTCTAAAGGTATCTATCTGGAATGCACGGAAACGTGGACGATAGGCAGTTGAGACAAGAAGTGGATAGAAGCTTTTAATAGTGGTACTGTGGAAGAATGCTAAAAATTATATGGGTAGATCATGTAACTAGTAACTAGGAAGTGCTGTTTCGAATAAGTGCTGTTTCAAATTGTGAAGAAAAGAAGTTTGTGACACAACTTGACTAAAACAAGGGATTGGTTGATGGGGCACATTCTGTGGCATCGCGGAATTGTCAATTTGGTACCGGAGAGTAATGTGTGTGTGTGGAGGGGTGGTGGGAGAGGGGGGGAGGGTAAAAACTTAAGAGGGAGAATAAAAGATGAATACGGTATGCAGGGCCGCGCGGGATTAGCCGAGCGGTCTAGGCGCTGCAGTCATGGACTGTGCGGCTGGTCCCGGCGGAGGTTCGAGTCCTCCCTCGGGCATCGGTGTGTGTGTGTGTGTCTTTAGGATAATGTAGTGTGTAAGCTTAGGGACTGATGACCGTAGCAGTTAAGTCCCATAAGATTTCACACACACATTTGCACACACACACACACACACACACACACACACACACACACACACAGTATGCAGGTTCAAATGGGTGTAGTTTGCGGTAGTTATTCGATGGAGAGGCGTGATCAGTACAGACTAACGTGGACTTAACATCAAGCTAGTCTTGGGACTGAAGACGAAAACAATAAAAAGAACATTAGAAAGCGTTCTGCAGCGATGATCGGGTCCGCGAGAAATACTGGCCCCGCATTGAACTTGTGACGTCACGCCAGTTGGCTTGTCCGCCACACTTCGCGAACGCTCAGCTCCGTACAGGGCCTACGGGAAATCAGTATGCAGTTGGAAAGACACGCACTAAAGGTGTTAACATCGTCGTCGGCTGTGGAGAGTTTCCTTGTATTTGAACGCGCTGTCAAGACTTACTATACTCGTCTGAAACAGATACTCGCTCTCCGCCGAAGAAAGCGCTGGCACCCGTAAGACCTGCAGTGTCACGTGCTCAGACGTACGCTCCACGGCCTGTCTTTCTCGTGAGCGATGACAGAGATATGTCATGCCATGATGTGCAGTCAGAATAAGTTGGATTTCTGCCTCTATATGTGCTTGTCATAATCTTTTGCTAACAATGAGATGTATGTTCCAATATCAGTTGGTACAAAAGTAATCTTATACTTTTTATTTTTTGCTTATACTGGAAGGAAGAAAGATTGAGTTTAACATCCCGTCGACATCGAGATCGTTAGAGACGGAGTACAAGCTCGGATTGTGTCAAGGATGGTGAAGGAAATCCGCCGTGCCCTTTCAAAGGAACCCTTCCGGCATTTGCCTGGAGTGATTTAGGAAAATTACAGAAAACTTAAATCTGGATGGCAGGAGACGGATTTGAAACGTCGTCCTCCCCAATATGAAACCTGTGAACTAACCTTGCTCATTGTCTTTGTATTGGATTTCAGGTGTAGCGCAGACAGGTTGTTCCGCTTAACTGGTAAGTCAGAGTCTCCGATTAGTTGGCTACCTCTGGTTATCTTCAGTTCTGCCGGGGCATTGGAAGTGGCGAGCAACTCGGCGACCGACCGTAGCAGACATATCGGTCATTTGGCAGGCGCAGAGACGGGCTGGGATGCGGAGTCAGCTACTTGTGCACTCTGAATGAACATCCGTGAATAAAAGTAATATTAGTCACGCTCGTTTGACGAAAATGAGCGAAAGAACCTGCGTGTTGTGCTAACTTTTGATTCAATGTAGAGCAGCATCTTCTCTGAGAATACAACTGCGCTTGTAATCTCGGTGTAGAGGGTGTTTTACAGTTTCTATGACAGGCTTCTAGGAGCTGTAGAGGGCACTTGGGTGGACAAAGGAACCCATGTCTGGAAATATACCGTCTCGATATAAAGAAAGTTTGAAGATCGGACAGCTTTCAAATCATCCGCGCCATTGTGCGATACGCTTTGTAGGGCTGCACAGCTCATGTATCGAGAACATTTTCCAGATACCTTCGGTCCATCACATACCATATTCGACCGACTACAAGAACGCCTGCGAGGGACTGGCAAGTTCGCAAATAGAAAGGTTGACTGTGATGCTCGAGGGAGGTGTACTGTGGTTTGTGGACCGTGTGTATGAAAGCATACGTCGCAGGTATGCTTTGTGCAACGAAGAGCAGAGTCGCCACGTAGGGCACCTCCTGTGGGGCACACAGGTCCAGAACGCATTGCCTCCGTTGTATGCGAAACGTGGAGCAGGATATTTGAATGTGATACCGTGTTCAAAGATGTACTACAACCAAAAGTTACATTTCCGTACATGAGTTAGCCATCAAAACTTAGCCCCCCTCTAGAACTCCCAGAAGCCCAGAAGCCCATGACAAGAACTGTGAAACATCCTCCGCATTGTGTTTGTATAGGGAGAAGTACAGTGGCTCGGTGTGAAAGAGCTAGACATCAAACCAAAAAATCTGATTTTGATCCCCAGTTGGAACAAATACCTTTTTTTCTTTCGTTTACCGCTTGTTTCACCTTTAGCAGTGATTGATCAGTAAGAAAAAAGCCAAAATTTCAAAATCGTACAGAGACCACGTTAAAGTGGGTAAGCCGGTTGTGTAGTCGGAAGAAGGCAAGAGCATACCACGTCTGCAACAACTGTCTGCTGGGTAACTTCGGTGTTTCAACCAGCTATAATGACACTGTCGGTATTCCTCCACACCCACTATATTAGGTCGCAGTCTCTCCTTACTTGTCCAACAATTTTTCCGTTCAGCTAATATCATTAAATAGTTGCTCCAAGGATACTATGACGACTGTTTCAAGTGAGAACATCGATTCTTAAGGGGTCACGAATTATGATTTATTCAAATACTCAGTAAACATTAATACTTTTGAGAAGATTCAGCACTTCAGTCTACATGCCACAGTTTGCTACCGATCGTTTATGCACTGAAACTTGAGCAACAACCTATCGTGGCACGGACACGCTGTAAAAGCATTAAGGCGGCTAGCGAGCAGTGCTGACGAATGCATTATCCAAGCTCACTCGCACCACAACAATAACTGCTCTCCAGCGTGCTGTCAACAAGCAAAGATAATTCGTACACTCACGAAAATCAGTACAATGGTAGAAGAGAGTGCCATGAACGACATACTACAAATCTAAGTTTTTCTTGAGTAACTTGATAGCTACGACCTTTGGCGAAAATGTATCTCAGTACAAAACTGAACTACGATACATTTCCTACAGATTGTTCTGTTAATTTTTTCTGTAGGTCTAATAGTTTTGGCGTATTGAGCAAGAGAATATGAAATTCTCGCGCGTGATATTTGAAGGTGTTGCGGGTTGCATCAGACGCATTCGTAGGGGTTGCTGAATCGTGCTGTATGTAAAAAATCTTAACTTTTAGTCTTTCTGCAAACTCAGAAAATGATTCTGTTACATACTTTACTCGTAAATAGTCATTCTAGTCATGTATATAGGAACTGAAGAGTGCATCAGATAGTTTCTGAGGACATATTTCTCCTTTTTCAGAATAAAAACGTTCGCCGGGAGACGTATATCTGAGTCTAAACTTGTGAAACGTGCAAGCAATTACAGGGAAAGCCCCGCTATGGCGGGTATTCGCAGGGCGTCTTTCAACGACTCGGACTCGTTCCCGATACGCAGCAGAGGCTCCATTTCTCGCGCTAAAAATGAAACTGCAGCCGGGCCGTACTCCCGTGGCACAATATAAAAGCGCTTAGCACGCGCGGGCGCAGTGCGCGGCTCGGCCGCGTTCCGGCCAGGGCGCGTTTTGTTCTGCGGGTCACGCATTGTTCGCGCTGAGGGCCCGCGCGCCAGTGGCGGGCTCGCCAGCGAAGCTCTCCCCTACGCAGTAAATGCGCGGGAGGGTGGCGGGCCTGCAGCCGGCAGTCGGCAGGGGTTCCCGGCTAATATAGATTCAGCGCCGCTCCCTGCGGCTCGTCTACATTAGCTCCCGTTCTCGCCTCGTGCTGCCCAGCCAAAACTAGTTGTTGTGCCCCTGACTGGTGAAAGAACACTCGATGAGAAGTACCCACGTCCAACCTTCTCACCTCTTAACGCAGATATGCACACGTGACAACACAGTACTGATTTTAAAGAGAGAACACTTGCCGCTTTGTAGCGCTGTTGATGGAGCAGGACCGGTACCAGACGGTCTTGTGGCCCTCTTCTGCTGATATAATTCATGGCGGTAAAGCAGTGATTTCCATCATCACCATCAGCTACAGTTTCCCAGGTACTGTTTATGAGCCTCCACCTCTTCTTTATGTTCTGGTATAATCTCTCGCGGAGAACATCATACATTGTCCTCATTCTAGCAGCTAGGTCGTCCTTGATCATCTCCATCCAATGGGTTTTGGGTCTTTCTGCAGGACGATTCCCTTCCACCTCTCTCTCCATATTTGTTTGACTGTACTCGCAGGCTTTATTCTTATTACAAGCCTGTACCGATGCAGTATGGACGTCCTAATATCTAGATTTCGGCTTTCTTCCTCACCTCACTCCGTAACATCTCCATCTTGGTCTTCTGGATGGTGGATCTAAGGAATTTCGTTTCTTATGCCTCGAATCTCGATGATACCCTCTCTGAGGGGACATCCACAACTACTGATATTCATCATCAATGATAAGAAACGCTACAGATGTAAAATTATTTATTTCCTAACAGGAAACCTCGTTTTTGGACCTATGGTCTACTTTAACCTCTGTCATTCAGCTTTTACGGAATAGGTCCCAAAAAAGGGCTGGGCTTTCCTTCTAGGAATTAAAATAATTTACAACTGTAGCGGATCTGATCATTGATGAGTCCCTATTTGGGAGGGTACACGCTTAGCGGATCTGATCACTAATGATACCCTCTTCGTGAGGGTGCATACTTCGATACCACAGCTTAGTACTGGTACAAAGTGGCTGTTGAACATCACTTATTTTACTTCATCTGGAATTATGACGTCCCATACAAGGATTTTCTCTTGCTGAAATTCTGAACCCTTTTTCATTTTCTTGGTAATCTTCTGTCTAATCATACTATCCCTGTAAGTTCTGCTTCTGAGGTACAGAAAATTGTCCATGCACTACTACTGCTAGTCTCCTAGTTGTGTGAATGAAGATGCGCCATTTTATCGCCATGGACTATCCGACATGTCTGCAAAGAATGGTGTACCACTCACAGCCATGCAACACAGAGTAAGAACAGGGCTGTTAAAAGACGCCAACTGATAGGAGATAGAGACAAGTGTCACACATTGTTAGTGAGAATTGGTTTAATTGATGATGGCAGGGAATGTAAGTCCATCTCAGCCTCTTTCTGACTGAACATTGCGAAGGGGACAGTACACAGTGGTCATTTGAAGTTGGGTGCTTCGTAGAAGGCCATTGTTTACAATGGCTTCTGAAGTTACATGTCTTCAGTAGAGGAAACAACTCAGAACCCGGTCAGTATCTGATTGGACGCATGTAATGTAGCCTGACAAGTTGCGATTTTGCATCTACATCAAATCACGTAATACATCAAGAATACTGATGACCCAGTGAGGCGTTTGATCTGTAGTGTGTGGCGTATGTACTTTAAGCTAAACTTGGTTGATGTTTTAGGAGTGATTTTCGTACGATCACTTGGGACCATTTATTCACGCAATGGTGGACATGAACCAGGAAGTTTATTTCAGGAATCACTGCTACCAAGTTTTACCATCCTTTCTACTTCTTCGTTACGAATATGCTGTGGTCATTACCATCTTCCAAAATCACAAGAACCATGTTAACAGGGCTGCACACGTACGTTTGTGTATCTGACAATGTCACGTGGCAGCTTATCCCCTAACTGTCACACAATATTTTTTATAATGTTATGCACATCCCCTAGGTCAATGGAGTCAATCTTTTAACACTCCATCACAACTGCAGATAATATTCAATAGAAGACATGCGCGGAAAAACGAGCTAACCCTCAAATGTAGAAACTTAGAGATACGTGCTGCCATTTGTTGCTGGGTACAGGAACTATCAAAATTGACATTGATGTCACCCCTAAATAAAACTTTAGGGTGTAATACAATGCAGATAATTTCTTGTGTTTCGCTAGATATGATCTATGTAATGTCAAAAACGGGATAACATTCCGCTACACTCCGACTTCCCTCCTTCGGAAAGAAGCTGAATAGGTGGGTAGCAGGATAGCCTATACTGTGCCTTATGATAAACAGACAACAGATAGTTAAGTATAATTTGAAAATGTTTGGGGGCTGAGGTAGACTATATTGTAATTAATAAAAGTGTAAACACGAAATACAATCCTTGTGTAATATGTAATATTAATCACTTTGTAAACCTAGTTTCTAGTGTTTGAAGAGTTCAGTTGACTCATTAAGTAGAGAATACAAATACCGGTAGTGAAAAAGCGGATGTAGAAATATGAAATGTTGCCGGAAGAGTGAAAAATCAGAGGAAATTATCGAAAGAGGAAGCGTGATCCGCAGAACTGACCCAAAGAAGTTGATAAGAAGAAGCGAACAATGGTAAAGAGTACAGTAATTATACGGATGTAGAGAAAAGGGCAATATCACGCCGTTCAGATTGAGCCTACTCGATAAAATGCTTCGACATTATACCTGAAGTAGTTTCGTTATTTCCGATATGTAAGTAACAATGATCTTCAAAATTCTTACATATTTGGATGTGTGAATATGAATCCTCTCAAGCATAGGTATACTGATGATCCAGAGAGGATTAGGTGGCAGACAACAAAGATCTATAAGGTTACTGTATGTGAAGCAGACGTTGAGATCTGTAAGAAAGCTTGTCCAGTAATCTTCGGTGTACGCAATGGTCTCTTATCTCATGTGTTTCAACAAAAGAAAACATCTGAAGCTCCTGAAGTTAGTTTCTGTGTTTCATTAGGCAACAAAACACTCGACGTACATTCACAATGATAGATTTATGTGTAACATGACATTAAAAGCTAAATATTTTATTTAAGAAGGATATGCTGGTGAAATGTAACAATCGATCAAAGATAAATGCAGCGAGAGGACAGGAATTTGCATGGGCTCCTATACGAGTAAATAGGTTTCCTACGCAATTATGTCACTACTCAAGGAAAAAGAATTCCGACATGATGTATCTGTGTGCAGATCGAAACATTAGCTATAATACAGTCTTTAGAAAGATAAGTCCCAAGACAGCAACAAGGTACCTCTTAGCGTTGGCATGTATTGCAAATTATTTTATCAGTTTTACAATACTGACTTTGCAAAACCACATAGTGGCGCCTGTGAAGTATATCATTACCTTAAGATGCAAATTTCATTTGAGAAAAACGGTCAGAAAAAAAAGAATAGAAGAAAGACTGAACTTCCATGTTAAACGACTAGTACTGCCTATGAAAATCTGAAAAAGTGCTGACAATATTCAAAAACTTATAATTCTGTTACCGTCATTGCTTTCATCAGTGGAAGTCTTTTTTTGCGGCATCAGACTATGGTAGTGGCCTTTGGCTCGAGCTACTTGAGCCATACGTGATGTGTCATGTCCAGTTTTCCCTTTTGCAGGACTTTTTAATACATATAATGGTGATTTGTGTCAGTGAATGTCCGATAATGTACAAAGGAAATCTTCACATACTATTGTTCTTCTTTATTAATTATTACTTTTCATGTTACGTTCCTATATAAAGTATATGACAGATCAGAAACAATAACTGGTCCATACTGTGTGGCTTTCCGTTAAAAAGTAATAATAAAATAGTTTGATTTATTTTTTCAGGTCTCATTTACACAGCACCTTTTTCTCCATTTCTAAATTCTGTGGGTTAGCCAGGTTTTCCACGCATGTCTTCAGTACTACCAGTGACTGCTCAGCTAATGACCTCTTCTCTTCCTTTCCTTTTGTTATGGTGATTGATCTGTTATTTTCTTCATCCTTGGAAAGCTCTTTCTAGCTGCCTCATACAACGTGGAAGCTTACTTAAAAGGACCACAGAGTCAGAAACGTGTTAGGAGCTGAAATCTGCCCTCCACAGCAGGTAGGTGACACAGAGTTCACTTCATCCCATATCAGCCAATTGGGCAGCTCAAGGGCTGAGTTTCCTGAACACATTCGTTTGGAAGGATAACATTTAAACCATGGTGTGTCCGGCAGCACGGGGGAAGCGTGAGACCTGACGTTTCTCTGTGGTCAAGCTGTGAAAGAATGTTCAGTTCAAATCCTTGCAACGTGCACACTGATTATTTCTGTAGAGTGCGTACTTTCCCGTGTGTGCCTACATGTAAGCCATTCAAGAGGCTGCGAGAGTAAGAGTTTAACTATTTACAAAATTATTATTGGTCAGAACTCCGAAGGTCAGCTGTAATTGGGTGGCAAGATTCCTAAACTGGCAGAAACAGTCGAATTTCAGAAATTTAAATCAGAGTACACTTGCTGCCAGGCAACAGAAGAGAGCAGACTTGCAGTTAGACTACCGATGAGACGAGACATTACTGAGAGACACGCTTACTGCCAAGGGGCTGCACAGAAGGATATCTCCATATTAGAATTTAGTGCAGAGGTCGAGCTGGACTCAGAATTTCCAACCATTACCACCCCTGTCTTCCACATTCACACCATATAAGCATGGTGAGAATGAGCCAGTAATGGTATCACCAAATCGAAGGACGCAAGGCTATTTAACTTTCTTCAGGGCTTAATTGCATAGTTTCAAAAATGGTTCAAATGGCTCTGAGCACTATGGGACTTAACTTCTGAGGTCATCAGTCCCCTATAACTTAGAACTACTTAACCTAACTAACCTAAGGACATCACACACATCCATGCCCGAGGCAGGATTCGAACCTGCGACCGTAGCAGTCGCGCGGTTCCAGACTGTAGCGCCTAGAACCGCTCGGCCACCCCAGCCGGCATATTTTCAAATGTGGAACCAGATAGTTGCTTCCATCAGGCTCGTTGGCAATTCTGCTGGGAGAAACTCAAGAATCACATCAATTCTGCTGTTGTTTTCCCATGTTATTTCATTAAAGCAGTAACAGTTCTTGCAGTCATTGGCCATATCTGCGATTTAGTTTCACGAATATGCTTTTAATGTGTTTACCCACCACTGTCGAGGTTAGATTTCATAGATACACTCCCTTGTTCAACTGTTAAAGGTTCACATCTCATCTCATATGTTGATGTCTTATGCTAATGAACCAAATTGTTATTGAGACTGTTTGTATCTGTTTTATCTTTTTCTTTTTTTTGCTCCATTACAGTATTTGTAATACTACATGTATTTATTGTATGTATGTGGAGTGGAGTGTAATGTTTGTGTTGTGTGATGACGATGATGATGATGATGATGATGATGATGATGACGATGGGAGAAGGAAGAGGGTAAAACACGGTGCCAGCACATAGCCTACTCCTCGCGAACAGCGCCGAAGGAGCCACCAAGGTTAACATTCACATCTGACAGCCGGATAGCCATCAACAGCCACATACCCTCACTTCACGAGACACTGTGGAGAGGTTTGGTATTTAAATCAGCACATCGGCGCAAAGTCTGACGATCAGGAACTTAACGCTACCAGCTTCCCTCCCCTAGCCGACCAAATGATAGCAGTGGAAAGTTTTCCCAGCGCAAGGATTCGAGCCATCTTACTCCGGGTCGAGCGCCGCAGCACCAGCGTGCGCTGGCGACATCAGCCACGGAGACGGGTTGCTTGTTTCTGTTGTAGACGGATGAACAGCTTCATTAATCTGTCAGCGTGTGGCGTGTTTTCATGCTTGTTTAACCACCCCAAACAGTTGCACGAGAAGCTTCCTTCTCTGTAGGTCGCCAGGGATCAGACTTACAGCATCTTAAGGATATGCTAGGCAGTTCGCCGGCCTCTGTGGCTGAGCGGTTCTAGGCGCTTCAGTCTCGAACCGCGCGACCGCTACGGTCGCAGGTTCGAATCCTGCCTCGGGCATGGATGTGTGTGCTGTCCTTAGGTTAGTTAGGTTTAAGTAGTTCTAAGTTATAGGGGACTGATGACCTCAGAAGTTAAGTCCCATAGTGCTTTGAGCCATTTGAACCATTTGCTAAGCCGTTCAACCATCATCTCTCAACAAGCAGTCAGGCACACTATCACATCTCGACTGGTCCGCTAAGTTGCTTGGTCTTAGTCCTTTAGTCCTACAGAACATTTCTAGGACTGTTTGGGAACAGGAGCTGACACGTAGCATTCGAAATTTCCCAGTCAGGTTATTCTACATCTAATCATCAACGAGCAGCTTCAGCTAGACGTCATACATGATGAAAGTTTTGGAAGCTCTTAAGAGCCGAGTTATGACCGTGATCAAGGGTAGAGTCAGTGTTACACGATATTAATTTGATGTCTCGTTGAAGTAACTAATTAATTGTCCAGTGTGCTTACTAGTACATATCGTCTGTAATGCTATATCATTTTGTGAGAAGACATGCGAATTTGCAGCTCACATATTCTACATGGAAAATTTTTGGTTGTTTCTGCAATTTTTCTCTATTCGCTATTAGGTCCATATTTTCTGCAGGCTCTGCTCATGGACGTAACCTTCAAGTATAACATCAAGAAAATTTTAGAATGGAAGCCACATCATCTAGGTGGAGTGGGAGTCAGCAGCAGGAATGAAGTCTTGAAATGAGATAATAACAGCTCAGCACTGCGGACAACTTCCATAAACAGGCTATTTTTGGACGCGACAGAAAGCAGATGTCTTACTTTCGGCTCCTCGGCGAGATTAGTTTACTGTGTGCGCCGATGTGTGAGCTCTTTACCGCAGGGTGGCATTTCGGTGGACACCGCAACGTGTTGCTATATAAGGGCTAAAAAGCTGGATGACAGGCGAATTGCAAAGCATCTGGGACAGTACCACTACATGAAAAAAGGTCCAAGCTTCACTCTTAATTCGGTCTTAGGATTTTCTTGTCAGCACTTCTTTCACGTCTGGTAGCGACTTTCGTGTATGAAAAATGCCAAATTACACCGTGGTTCACAGTCCACGTTAAACCATAGACCTCCTGGGTAGACAATTCAAAGGTCGAATGAAGGCAAGGGCATAATTCTTCCATGAGAACCATGCGTTGTGAAAAGCACTATGGTGTTCAAACTAACTTCCAGGTTGAGGACAGCTTTACCTTTGTAATAGTTAAATACTGTAATGTGGTATATATCTGAGCTTGAAATGTCCCCTTAGAAAAATTTATGAATAATTGTACTGAGAAACCCCTTACGTTATTTGATTTTCAAACAGCTGAGCAAAACTGAACGTACTCAGACATTACTCTCTTTACTTATTCTGATCAACACTAAACTGGCACACAATATTTTTAGCGCAACGCAATCTGACTTTCAATAATCCCTACAAAAGAATGGCCCTGACTAACAATAACCTATACCTTTCATGAATCACTTACCTCACAAAAATCTTCGTTACTCGAACTACTGCAATACAGCGAGCGCCAATACTGCCAGCTAAATAAAAGATTCTAACTACTGAAGGCACTAACTACTGATAGGCATAGTTAGCAAATGAAAGATTTTGATAGAGAACAAACAATGTATTTACCTTAATAATGTTCGAAAGTCATTATATATATATATCAGTTCATGATATCCAATATTACAAATTTACTCTTTCTGATGGACACACGTCCAGATCGTCCGCTCTCAAAATTCTGCCATTTCTTTCCCCACATCCACCACTGCTGGCGGCTCACCTCCAACTGCGCAACGCTACGCGCTGTTCACATCCAACTGCCCAACACTACAATGGCGAATATTCCAACAATGCTAACCAGCCACACACTGCATACAGCACAGCCAGTGATTTTCATACAGAGCGCTAGGTGACGTTACCAACATAAAAACCTAAACAGCCTACTTACAAGCTGTACAATAAATTATTAACAATATAAGAAAAAAAGATCCTTAAAATATTGTGGATTGAATTATAACTGTGCAACACGGTCTGTAGTAGCTTCAAGGATGCAGAGAACTATTGTAATGCTTCCAGTACACCGTCTCCAGTGAATTGTCATGAAGCTTCTCATCTGTAACTTCTTTTGCATTCCAATCTTTCTTTCAAATGTTCATCACAAGCAGGTAGGCGATGTTTCATTTAATCTCGAACACAAGGGTTCTGTGAAGTCTAATGCAGAAGTGTGTTTCTTTCTACTCTCGTAGGTCCAGCATACACCCAACAGCGTGAAACGTCCTGGTGGATTAAAACTGTGTGCCGGACCGAGACTCGAACTCGGGACCTGTACTGGCAGAAGTAAAACTGTGAGGACATGCCGTGAGTCGTGCTTGGGTACCTCAGTTGGTAGAGCACTTGCCCGCGAAAGGCATAGGTCCCGAGTTCGAGTCGCGGTCCAGCACACAGTTTTAATCTGCCAGGATGTTTCATATCAGCGCACATTCCGCTGCAGAGTGAAAATCTCATTCTGGATCCCACAGTGTGTGTAATGCATCCGACGGGCCAGTTTATGTTTTAAGTACCACGAATCGAATTACTTATTACAAACCGCCACCGAGTTAGACGTCGTCTACCGAGGTACGTGATGCAGTGCTCATTTGACTATCATTCGACAGGAGGAGGATTCATATTCTTATTCACACATCCCGAAATAGTTTCCCCTTGGATTCTCTAAACTGGGGGTGGTCATTTTGAAATAGTAACGAACAGATGCCTTCATTATTCATTTCCTATCCAAGTTCATGTTAAGCTCTGTTTCTAACTGCTTCACCATGAATGGAAAGTTAAACTCTATTTTTCCTTCTGTTCCTTTTTTCTATTACATAGTTTTTATGCAAAACATTCCCTTCTAAACGTGCCTTACAGCAACATTATATTAAGTCAATGTCTTTTTCTGGAGATCAACAGATTTCGTCATGGGTTTAAGCTTGGTGTCATAAAGAATATATTGACGGTATATGGTCTATTGAACAACTACACTCCTGGAAATGGAAAAAAGAACACATTGACACCGGTGTGTCAGACCCACCATACTTGCTCCGGACACTGCGAGAGGGCTGTACAAGCAATGATCACACGCACGGCACAGCGGACACACCAGGAACCGCGGTGTTGGCCGTCGAATGGCGCTAGCTGCGCAGCATTTGTGCACCGCCGCCGTCAGTGTCAGCCAGTTTGCCGTGGCATACGGAGCTCCATCGCAGTCTTTAACACTGGTAGCATGCCGCGACAGCGTGGGCGTGAACCGTATGTGCAGTTGACGGACTTTGAGCGAGGGCGTATAGTGGGTATGCGGGAGGCCGGGTGGACGTACTGCCGAATTGCTCAACACGTGGGGCGTGAGGTCTCCACAGTACATCGATGTTGTCGCCAGTGGTCGGCGGAAGGTGCACGTGCCCGTCGACCTGGGACCGGACTGCAGCGACGCACGGATGCACGCCAAGACCGTAGGATCCTACGCAGTGCCGTAGGGGACCGCACCGCCACTTCCCAGCAAATTAGGGACACTGTTGCTCCTGGGGTATCGGCGAGGACCATTCGCAACCGTCTCCATGAAGCTGGGCTACGGTCCCGCACACCGTTAGGCCGTCTTCCGCTCACGCCCCAACATCGTGCAGCCCGCCTCCAGTGGTGTCGCGACAGGCGTGAATGGAGGGACGAATGGAGACGTGTCGTCTTCAGCGATGAGAGTCGCTTCTGCCTTGGTGCCAATGATGGTCGTATGCGTGTTTGGCGCCGTGCAGGTGAGCGCCACAATCAGGACTGCATACGACCGAGGCACACAGGGCCAACACCCGGCATCATGGTGTGGGGAGCGATCTCCTACACTGGCCGTACACCACTGGTGA
The DNA here is from genome assembly GCF_023864345.2 of Schistocerca serialis cubense. NCBI lineage: Eukaryota > Metazoa > Arthropoda > Insecta > Orthoptera > Acrididae > Schistocerca > Schistocerca serialis. Next base: position 371,317,744 of record NC_064643.1, on the reverse strand, counting down.
TCGTCGAGGGGACACTGAATAGTGCACGGTACATCCAAACCGTCATCGAACCCATCGTTCTACCATTCCTAGACCGGCAAGGGAACTTGCTGTTCCAACAGGACAATGCACGTCCGCATGTATCCCGTGCCACCCAACGTGCTCTAGAAGGTGTAAGTCAACTACCCTGGCCAGCAAGCTCTCCTGATCTGTCCCCCATTGAGCATCTTTGGGACTGGATGAAGCGTCGTCTCACGTGGTCTGCACGTCCAGCACGAACGCTGGTCCAACTGAGGCGCCAGGTGGAAATGGCATGGCAAGCCGTTCCACAGGACTACATCCAGCATCTCTACGATCGTCTCCATGGGAGAATAGCAGCCTGCATTGCTGCGAAAGGTGGATATACACTGTACTAGTGCCGACATTGTTCATGCTCTGTTGCCTGTGTCTATGTGCCTGTGGTTCTGTCAGTGTGATCATGTGATGTATCTGACCCCAGGAATGTATCAATAAAGTTTCCCCTTCCTGGGACAATGAATTCACGGTGTTCTTATTTCAATTTCTTGGAGTGTAGTTTGGAGTGGCAATCGCGCTCGGTTTCCTGTCTCCTTAAGTGACAGCTGCTGAGTCCTCTCCCTCAAGTTTTTATCATCACTCTTCTGACTGATCTGATATGGACTGCCACAAATTTCACCACTGCACTAACCTCTTCATCTCAGAATAACACTTGCAGGCTACATCCTCACTTACAAGGTGATTATAAATACAGTTGATTCAGATTATTTTATAAATTCAATACGGCTACGTTAGTTGATATATTGTCACAAAACTCAACACCCATATACAAAAACTCAAAAAGTTTTGTATCGGTGCTGCCACACTTCAGATTTCTGCCACGAGAGCACGGCAGGGGAGATGGCGACAGGCGCCGAGAAAGCGTTATGTTATGCTTGAAATGAGTTTACATCAGTTTGGTGTAACATTGCAGCGACACTTCACAACGAAGTTCATCGAACATCGACCAACTGCCAAACCCATTCGGCGATGGTTTGCGCAGTTTGAGGGATCGCGATGTCTCTGACAGGAGCATCAATGGGTCGACCAGCAGTGAAGGAAGAAACAGTTGATCACGTGCAAACGAGTTTCGCAGGTAGCCACAGTGGTCAAAGAACAGAGCAAGCACAGAGCTGAACCTACCACAGCCCACCATTTGGAAGATGTTAAAGAAACGACTGAAGCTGAAGCCTTACCGCATGCAATCGTTGAGCATGGAAAGAACTCGATTATCGACTTGGTACTATAGAATCAGTAGGGGCACATATGGTGCACTTGTAATATGTCAAAAAAACTTTTTGAGTTTTAGTGGGTTTGTGCGAAGCCCCGTGAGAATATGTCAAGTAATGTAGGTACAGCAAATATGTGAAATCCCTTCAATAATTTATAATATTTAGAGACCGGATTATACGCATTTGAATGTTGCATATGCATTTGCATATTTGGCTCCTTTTTACCGGTTATTGCGTATTTTAACTGAAAACTAGTGAAGAGGTACTTTTCGCTCGATCTTTAAAATATTTTAAAAATTTAGGCGGGCGGTCTCCAGCTTGATCTAATTTTGATGTCTCATAGACTGCCCGCCACTTACAACTGCGTGCAATCGCTAATCGAGAGAACACTGCCAAGCGAAATCATTACAGGCAGACAGAGTCAACGCTCCTGCACCCGCGCCCCCAGTTAATCCCCTCCGCTGTCATACCATACGCGTCGGCAACAATTAAATTAAACTACGCAAGCTTTTAGTCGCATGTAAATTGTTTTAGTTTAGCATTTTGTTTACTTGTACACAGCTGAACGTGTTTACGACGTGTAGTATGTAACGTGTTGTGTGCCATGCCGCCCGGAAAAAGAAACGTTGTCTCGTGGGTAGCTGACCACCCTGGAACATTTACATGTGACGGTATTGTTTTTTATTGTAGAGTTTGCGAGAAAAACATTTCGTGCAAAACAAAGTTTCAAATAGACCAGCGTGTCAAGACAAGTCTTCATATCGCAGGAATGGACAAGAAAGGACCACGACAACAACTTCTTACAACAGCAAGTTGTAGTAGCAGCGATTTCTTCACAGGTAACCAAAAAAGACGGTTTAACATGAATCTGTCTGAAGCATTCATCACAAGCAACATTCCTCTTCACAAACTTACAAACCCTATCCTCAAATGCCTCCTGCGCAAATATTGCTTAAATAAAAATTTACCAGATGAGTCAACATTGCGTAAAAGTTACGTACCAACAATTTACGTAAATGTTCTGGAAGAAATCTGCAGTGAACTCAAGCACATCATTATCTGGAATTCAGTTGACGGAACTACAGACACTTGTGGTCGTTACACTGCAAATTTAATTGCTGGTGCTTTGAAAGAAGAGTCTTTTTCTTCCTATTCAGTACTCTGCAAAGAACTTGAAACAGTAAATCATTCTACAATCGCCAGATTCGTTAATGAGGGTTGTTGTTGTTGTGGTCTTCAGTACTGAGACTGGTTTGATACAGCTCTCCAAGCTACTCTATCCTGTGCAAGCTTCTTCATCTCCCATTACCTACTGCAGCCTACATCCTTCTGAATCTGCTTAGTGTATTCATGTCTTGGTCTTCCTCTACGATTTTTACCCTCCACGCTGCCCTCCAATACTAAATTCGTGATGCCTCGATGTCTCAGAACATGTCCTACCAACCGATCCCTTCTTCTAGTCAAGTTGTGCCACAAGCTCCTCTTCTCCCCAATTCTATTCAATGCCTCCTCATTAGTTATGTGAACTACCCATCTAATCTTCAGCATTCTTCTGTAGCACCACATTTCGAAAGCTTCTATTCTCTTCTTGTCCATACTATTCATCGTCCACGTTTCACTCCCATAAATGGCTACACTCCATACAAATACTTTCAGAAACTATTTCCTGACTTTTAAATCTATACTCGAAGTTAATAAATTTTTCTTCTTCAGAAACCCTTTCCTTCCCATTGCCAGTCTGCATTTTATATCTTCGACCATCATCAGTTATTTTGCTCCCCAAGTAGCAAAACACCTTTACTACTTTAAGTGTCTCATTTCCTAATCTAATTCCCTCAGCATCACCCGACTTAATATGACTACTTTCCATTGTCCTCGTTTTGCTTTTGTTGATGTTCATCTTATATCCTCTTTTCAAGACACTGTCCATTCCGTTCAACTGCTCTTCCAAGTCCTTTGCTGTCTCTGACAGAATTACAATGTCATCGGCGAACCTCAAAGTTTTTATTTCTTCTCCATGTATTTTAATACCTACTCCGAACTTTTCTTTTGTTTCCTTTATTGCTTGCTGAATATACAGATTGAATAACATCGGGGATAGGCTGCAACCCCGTCTCACTCCCTTCCCAACGACTGCTTCCCTTTCATACCCCTCGAATCTTATAATTGCCATCTGCTTTCTGTACAAATTGTAAATAGCCTTTCGCTCCCCGTATTTTTTCCCTGCCACCCTCAGAATTTGAAAGAGAGTATTCCAATCAACATTGTCAAAAGCTTTTTCTAAGTCTACAAATGCTAGAAACGTAGGTTTGCCTTTCCCTAATCTTTCTTCTAAGATAAGTCGTAGGGTCAATATTGCCTCACGTGTTCCAACATTTCTACGGAATCCAAACTGATCTTCCCCGAGGTCGGCTTCTAGCAGTTTTTCCATTCGTCTGTAAGGAATTCGCGTTAGTGTTTTGCAGCTGTGACTTATTAAACAGATAGTTCGGTAATTTTCGCATGTCAACACCTGCTTTCTTTGGGATTGGAATTATTATATTCTTCTTGAAGTCTGAGGGTATTTCCTCTGTCTCATACATCTTGCTCACTTAATGGTAGAGTTTTGTTAATCCTGGCCCTCCCAAGGCTGTAAGTAGTTCTAATGGAATGTTGTCTGCTCCCGGGGCCTTGTTTCGACTTAGGTCTTTCAGTGCTCTGTCAAATTCTTCACGCAGTATCATATCTCCCATTTCATCTTCATCTACATCCTCTTCCATTTCCATAATATTGTCCTCAAGTACATCGCCCTTGTATAGACCCTCTATATACTCCTTCCACCTTTCTGCTTTCCCTTCTTTACTTAGAACTGGGTTTCCATCAAAGCTCTTGATATTCATGCAAGTGGTTCTACTTTCTCCAAAGGTCTCTTTAATTTTCCTGTAGGCAATATCTATCTTACGTCTAGTGATATGTGCCTCTACATCCTTACATTTGTCCTCTAGCCATGTCTGCTTAGTCATTTTGCACTTCCTGTCGATATTATTTTTGAGACGTTTGTATTCCTTTTTGCCTGCTTCATTTACTGCATTTTTATATTTTCTCCTTTCATCAATTAAATTCAATATTTCTTCTGTTACCCAAGGGTTTCTACCAGCCCTTGTCTTTTTACCTATTTGATCCTCCGGTGCCTTCAGTATTTCATCCCTCAAAGCTACCCATTCCTCTTCTACGGTATATCTTTCCCCCATTCCTGTCAATTGTTCCCTTATGCTCTCCCTGAAACTCTGTGCAACCTCTGGCTCTTTCAGTTTATCCAGGTCCCATGTCCTTAAATTCCCACCTTTTTGTAGTTTCTTCAGTTTAAATCTACAGTTCATAACCAATAGATTGTGGTCAGAATCCACATCTGCCCCTGGAAATGTCTTACAATTTAAAACCTGGTTCCTAAATCTCTGTCTTACCATTATATAATCTATCTGATACCTTTTAGTATCTCCAGGGTTCTTCCATGTATACAACCTTCTTTCATGATTCTTGAACCAAGTGTGAGCTATGATTAAGTTATGCTCTGCGCAAAATTCTACCAGGCGGCTTCCTCTTTCATTTCTCTCCTCCAATCCATATTCTCCTACTATGTTTCTTTCTCTCCCTTTTCCTATTCTCGAATTCCAGTCACCCATGACTATTAAATTTTCGTTTCCCTTCACTACCTGAATAATTTCTTTCGTCTCATCATACATTTCATCAATTTCTTCATCATCTGCAGAGCTAGTTGGCATATAAACTTGTACTACTGTAGTAGGCGTGGGCTTCGTGTCTACCTTGGCCACAATAATGCGTTCACTATGCTGTTTGTAGTAGCTTACCCGTACTCCAATTTTTTTTATTCATTATTAAACCTACTCCTGCATTACCCCTATTTGATTTTGTATTTATAACCCTGTATTCACCTTACCAAAAGTCTTGTTCCTCCTGCCTCCGAACTTCACTAATTCCCACTATATCTAACTTTAACCTATCCATTTCCCTTTTTAAATTTTCTAACCTACCTGCCCGATTAAGGGATCTGACATTCCACGCTCCGATCCGTAGAACACCAGTTTTCTTTCTCCTGATAACGACATCCTCTTGAGTAGTCCCCGCCCGGAGATCCGAATGGGGGACTATTTTACCTCCGGAATACACTCCTGGAAATGGAAAAAAGAACACATTGACACCGGTGTGTCAGACCCACCATACTTGCTCCGGACACTGCGAGAGGGCTGTACAAGCAATGATCACACGCACGGCACAGCGGACACACCAGGAACCGCGGTGTTGGCCGTCGAATGGCGCTAGCTGCGCAGCATTTGTGCACCGCCGCCGTCAGTGTCAGCCAGTTTGCCGTGGCATACGGAGCTCCATCGCAGTCTTTAACACTGGTAGTATGCCGCGACAGCGTGGACGTGAACCGTATGTGCAGTTGACGGACTTTGAGCGAGGGCGTATAGTGGGCATGCGGGATGCCGGGTGGACGTACCGCCGAATTGCTCAACACGTGGGGCGTGAGGTCTCCACAGTACATCGATGTTGTCGCCAGTGGTCGGCGGAAGGTGCACGTGCCCGTCGACCTGGGACCGGACCGCAGCGACGCACGGATGCACGCCAAGACCGTAGGATCCTACGCAGTGCCGTAGGGGACCGCACCGCCACTTCCCAGCAAATTAGGGACACTGTTGCTCCTGGGGTATCGGCGAGGACCATTCGCAACCGTCTCCATGAAGCTGGGCTACGGTCCCGCACACCGTTAGGCCGTCTTCCGCTCACGCCCCAACATCGTGCAGCCCGCCTCCAGTGGTGTCGCGACAGGCGTGAATGGAGGGACGAATGGAGACGTGTGGTCTTCAGCGATGAGAGTCGCTTCTGCCTTGGTGCCAATGATGGTCGTATGCGTGTTTGGCGCCGTGCAGGTGAGCGCCACAATCAGGACTGCATATGACCGAGGCACACAGGGCCAACACTCGGCATCATGGTGTGGGGAGCGATCTCCTACACTGGCCGTACACCACTGGTGGTCGTCGAGGGGACACTGAATAGTGCACGGTACATCCAAGCCGTCATCGAACCCATCGTTCTACCATTCCTAGACCGGCAAGGGAACTTGCTGTTCCAACAGGATAATGCACGTCCGCATGTATCCCGTGCCACCCAACGTGCTCTAGAAGGTGTAAGTCAACTACCCTGGCCAGCAAGATCTCCGGATCTGTCCCCCATTAAGCATGTTTGGAACTGGATGAAGCGTCGTCTCAGGCGGTCTGCACGTCCTGCACGAACGCTGGTCCAACTGAGGCGCCAGGTGGAAATGGCATGGCAAGCCGTTCCACAGGACTACATCCAGCATCTCTACGATCGTCTCCATGGGAGAATAGCAGCCTGCATTGCTGCGAAAGGTGGATATACACTGTACTAGTGCCGACATTGTGCATGCTCTGTTGCCTGTGCCTATGTGCCTGTGGTTCTGTCAGTGTGATCATGTGATGTATCTGACCCCAGGAATGTGTCAATAAAGTTTCCTCTTCCTGGGACAATGAATTCACGGTGTTCTTATTTCAATTTCCAGGAGTGTATTTTACCCAAGAGGACGCCATCATCATTTAATCATACAGTAAAGCTGCATGCCCTCGGGAAAAATTACGTCTGTAGTTTCCCCTTGCTTTCAGCCGTTCGCTGTACCAGAACAGCAAGGCTATTTTGGTATTAGAAAAATATTTCCAGAGTCTTCTGCGGATGTAAGGGTGCTTGTGTTTATTTCAGATGCTGCTCCCTATGTGATCGAAGAAGGATAAGCCCTCCAAGCATTTTATCCTAATTTGATTCATGTGACGTGCTTTGATCATGGAGTACATCGCCTTGCTGAAGAAGTACGTCCCGCGTTTGTGAATGTGAATAAACTGATTTTATTCACAAAGAAACTGTTTCTAAAGGCTTCTGCTCGCATCAAGACCTAAAAAGAAGAACTACCAATGTGCCTTTACCTCCCGCACCAGTGGTATCTCGTTGGGGTACGTGCATCGAAGCTGTGTTGTTTTACAATGAACAGTTCAGGGCCATTAGAGGGGTAGTAAACGACTTCGATAGTACAGAGGCTTTGGCAGTTTGTCAGAGCAAGGAAGCTTCTAATGATTCCGGTGTTAAAAAAGACATTGCTGTTATTAGCACTCATTTGTCCCATACACCTACAAGTATCAAAAAGTTCGAAACTCAAGAATTGGCACTGACTGAATATTCAGTTAATGAAACAAATTGTTCTAGTGAACTTCTCATTCCCAGAGGTATTCCCAAGAAAAATTAAAGAACAGATTGAAAACATTTTTTGAAAAGTAACCTAGGCTTTGAATCCTTGTGCCAAACTGCTAGTTTTGTAAATGGAACGGATGAACTTTTACCAGAAACAATAAGAGCCAATATAGCATCCAAATTCAAATACTGCCCAGTTACCTCAGTTGATGTAGAGTGCTACTTTTCTCCTTATAAAAATGTTTTGAGTGATCGAAAACACAATCTTACTGCCGAACATTTGGAACAGTACTCGGTCGTTTATTATTACAATAGTAGAAAATTATAAAATAAATTGTAACTGATGCTTTGGTCCAATAGTATTAATTAAAAGTTAACGCTGTTCAAAAAATTTCATGATTGTATGTTTTTTTTTAATAAAATATTACAGAGTTTTTGAGTATACCCCTCTGCGTGCGATACATCTCGAAGTTGATCCTATACATATCGATTGTTTCGCTGCGACTCACTCGCATCGCATCCGCTTGCTATCGACAATAATAGCAAAGAAGGAACAATTCCTGAAACACGGCATGCGTCCCCATTTTGCAAATTTTTAGAAAATAATCCCAAAAAAGGTCCATTTCGTAACCTCTACCAGAAAGTATTCAGAAAATGATATTAGCGTTCTAAATGTACCGATTTTTCACGTGGCCGGCGCTCTTCCTCGTAAGAGATATGCACAGGTTCGACTTTGAGGTATAATGCACGCAGTAACCATCATGTTGTTTTACTATCTGATCTTGCATATTTCGAGACTTTTCATGCACTTTTTAAGCATTTTTCATGGATATTTGGGTGCATATTTTAAGGTTTTTATGATGCATATTATCCGGTCTCTGATAATAACCTTGTATTTGCTGGATGTAGTCCAATGTCTGTTATCCCCTACAGTTCTTACACTCTACGGCTGCCTGTAGTACCATGGAGTTTATTGCCTGACATCTTCTACATCTACATAGATAAATACTCATCAAGCCACTGTACTGTGCTTGCAGGAGGGTGCCTTGTACCACTAATGGTCGTTTCCTTTCCTGTTTCACTCGCAGGTAGAGCGAGGGAAAAACGACTATCTATATGGCTCCATATGAGTCGTAATTTCTCGTATCTTATATTCGTTTTCCTTATGCGCAAAGTATGTTTGCGGCAGGAGAATCGTTTGGCAGTATGCTTCAAATGGCGCTTCTCTAAATTTTCTGAATGCTATTTCTTGAAAAGAAAGTCGCCTTCCCTCCAGCGATTCCCATTTGAATGCCCAAAGCATCTCCGTAACACTTAAGTGTTGTTCAGACATACCGGTAACAAACCTAGCAGCCCAAATTTCAGTTGCTTCTGTGTCCTTCTTCAGTCCGATCTGGTATGGATCCCAAACACGTAAGCAGTACTCAGGATAGGTCGCACCAGCATCCCATATGCGTTCTCCTTTGCAGGTGAACCACTCTTTCCTAAAAGTCTCCCAATAAACCGAGGTCGACCATTCGCCTTCCCTACCACAGTCCTCATATGTCCTACCATTCTGTTCCTTCTTGTCAGTGTTTTCCATATGTTCCATTCTTGGCCGCTTCTGCGGAGATCCACTTCATCCTTAGAATATCAGTCCACTTAATTTTCAATATTCTTCGGTAGCAGCATATCTCAAACGCTTCAGTTCTCTCATGTTCCGGTTTTTCCACTCCCAGTGATTGATTACTATACAATGCCGTGCTCTAAACGGACGTTCTCAGACGTTTCTTCCTCAAATTAAGACCTATGTTTGACACTAGTATATTTTTCTTGGCCAGGAACACCTTCTTTGCCTGTGATTGTTTCTTTTTATGTCCTCCTTACTTCGTCCATCATGGGTTATTTTGTTTCCAGGGTAACAGAACTTCATTTACTCCGTGATCACCAATTTCGACTTTAAGTTTCTCGCTACTCTCACTTATGCTATTACTTATTACTGTTGTGTTTTTCCTGTTTGTTCTCAATCCATTTTCTTTACCCATTATACTGTTCATTCTAATCAATAGATCCCGTAATTCCTTTTCATTTTCACTGACGATTCAATGTTATCAGCGAATCCTATCACTGATATTCATACACCCTGAATTTCAGTACTGTTATTGAACCTTACTTTTAATTTCGTCATTGCTTCTTCGAAATATAGATCGAACAACAGAGATAAAATACTTCAACCCTGTCTTGCATCCTTCTTAATCCGAGCATTTCGTTCTTGATCCTCGAGTCGTATTGTTCTCTCTTGATTCTTGTACATACCCATCTTTCCTTGTCGCTTACTCCAGTTTTTCTCACAATGTCAAATACCTTGCTCCGTTTTACACCGTCTAACGCCTTCTCAAGACCAAAAAATCCTTTAAACGTATTTTGATTTTTCGTCAATCTTGCTTTTGTTATCAATTGCACCGTAGAACTGCCACTCTGGTGCCTGGACTGTTCGTCATTCAACAGATCCTTCATTTTCTCTTCCTTTCTTCTCTAGATTATTCTTGTTAGCAACTTGGATGCATGAGCTGTTGAGCTGATCGTGCGATAATTAGCACTTGTCGCTCTTGCTACCTTCAGAATTGTGTGGAAAGTCTGATGCCACGTTACCAGACTCATAGATTCGACACACCAACTTGAATAGTATCCCCGTGATTTTAGAAATTCTAGCGTATATTATCTATCCCTTCTGCTACATTTGACCTCAAGTTCTTTCACATTCTAACTCTAATACTAGATCCCCTATGTCTTTCATATCGACTCCAATTTCTTCTTCTATTAGGTCATGAGACAAGTCCTCCCCCCCCCCCCCCAGCCCGCCTTCAATGTCCTGTTTCCGCCTAGCTGCTCTGTCTTCTGTGTGTAATAATCAAGTCCCCATTCTACTCTTAAAATTATCAACCTTGCTTTAAATTTTGCTGAAGGTAGTTTTGAATTTTCTATATGATGTGTCAGTCCTTTCCATGATCATTCCTTTCTTGATTTTTTCACATCTTCGCTGTAGCCATTTTCATCTTGCCTGTCCGGCACTTCCTATTTAATTCATTTCTGAGGATGTTATATTACCGTAGTCCTGTCTTTCCCTGAACATTTTGTACTCCCTCCTTTGTGGATCAAATGAAATATTCATTCTGTTATCCAAGGTTTCTTTGAAGTACCTTTCTTGTTACTATGTTTGTCCAACATCTGTGGTTGTCCTTTTTAGTGATGTCCACTCTTCTTCAACCGAACTGCCTATTCTGGTATTTCATATTGCAGTACCCACTAACTTATCGAACTTCAAACGCTTATCATCATTTCTTAATACTTCAATATCCCACTTTCTTCCACACTGACTCTTTGAGACTATTCTCTTAAACTTCAGTCTAGCCTTAAGTACAACGGGGCTATTATAGTGCGCCCTGCTTATCTTCTGAGTCCTCCCTCCCTGTACAGAGATATTGTAATACGTGGCGTGCAGTCAGTTAGTCTTAACCCTTAATTCAGCACTTTCATAAATTATCGCTAATAATTATTTTCAAATTATTTTCATATGCAGGGTTGAATGAGGAATATGGGAGAAATACTGAAAAAAATTTCACAAATGTATTTTTTTTTAAACGTATGTTTTCGTAAGTGTTAGGTCCAGTAGCGCACTAGCGGATTGGTTATTCGAATTTTTTGGGGGACTTGGGTGTTCGGAAAACCGGTTTATTCAAAGAATTTACCAAATAACCGAAAAAAGTAAATATGTTTATAACAACAGGAATCGCTTTTATTATTGCAAAGGCAAGTTGTAGCACGCATGTTTCAAAGCAATATTTTCACGAGTTCGTAACCGGCTTCTTTCTCCCTCCTCTTCTTTTCCTAACAATAACTTACGTAACAATGCAACGTAAGAGTAAAGAATTCGTGCATAAGTTATTATTAGAAAGTTGATTAACAATAACTTACGTAACAAGGTAATGTAACACAAAGGAATTGTTCCATAAGTTATTTTTATAATGACAAGATGAGGGAGAAGAAAGTCTGTTAAGAACTCATACAGATCTTGATTTGAAAGAACCGCTCTACTCTTGGCATTGCAATAATAAAAGAGATTCATTTTATTATGCGCTGAAGAGCCAAAGAAACTGGTGTATCTGCCGAATATTGTGTAAGGCCCCCGCGAGCACGCAGAAGTGCCACAATTCGATGTGGCATGGACTCGGCTAATCTCTGAAGTAGTGCTAGAGGGAGCTGACACCATGAATCCGTAAGAATACGAGGGGGTTGGAGATCTCTTCTGAACAGCACGTTGCAAGGCATCCTAGATATGCCCAAAAATTGTTCATGTCTGCGGAGTTTGGTGGCCAGCAGAAGTGTTTAAACTCAGCAGACTACTCCTGGAGCCACTCTGTTGCAATTCTGGACGTGTGGGTGCCGCATTGTCCTGCTAGAATTGCCCAAGTCCGTCAGAATTCACAATGGATATGAACTGATCCAGGTGATCAGACAGGATGTTTACGTACGTGTCACCTGTCAGACTCGTATTTAGACGTATCAGGGGTCCTAAATCACTCCAACTGCACACGCCCCACACCATTAAAGAGCCTCCACCAGCTTGAACAGTTCCCTGCTAACGTGCAGAGTCCATGGATTCATAAGGTTGTCTCCACACCTGTACACGACCATCTTCTCGGTACAATCTGAAACGAGACTTGTCGGACGAGACAACATGATTCCAGTCATCAACACTCCATTGTCGGTGTTGAAGGTTCCAGGCGAGACGTAAAGCTTTGTGTGATGTAGTCACCAAGGATACAAGAGTGGGCCTTCTGCTTCCAAAGCCTACGTCGATGACGTTTCGTTGAATGGCTCGCATGCTGACACTTGTTGATGGGCTAGCACTGAAATCTGCAGAAATTTGCTGAAGGGTTGCATTTCCATCACATTGAACGATTCTTTTCATTCGTCGTTGGTGCTGTTCTCGCAGAATCTTTTTCCGGCTACAGTGATGTCGGACTTTTGATGTATTACCGGATTTATGAAACTCATGGTACACACTGAAATGTTCGTACGGGAAAATCCCCACTTCATCGCTGCCTCGGAGATGCTGTGTCCTATCTCTGTGCACCGACTATAACACCACTTAAATCTTGATAACCTGTCATTGTAGCAGCAGTATCTAACAAGTGCGCCAGACACTTGTTGCCTTATATAGGCGTTGCCGACCGCAGCGCCGTATTCTGCCTGTTTACCTATCTCGGTATTTGAATGTTGATGGTTATGTCAGTTCCTTTGGCACTTCAGTGTAGACACACGTAGTTTTGTAGTTTTTCTGTGGCCGAGCGGTTCTAGTTGCTTCTGTCCGGCACCGCGCTGCTGCTACGGTCAGAGGTTCGAATCCTGCGTCGGGCAGGGATGTGTGTAATGTCCTTAGGATAGTTAGATTTAAATAGTTCTGAGTCTAGGGGAATGATGACCTCAGATGTTAAGTTCCTCAGTGCTTGGAGCCATTTTTTTTTTTTTTGGTGAACTGCTAACTAAACGTATACAATTCGATTATCCGAATAAACCGGTTTTCCGAACCCCCACGTCCGCCCTCCCACCCCGCCGCCTCATCCAATTAGTTCGGATAATCGACACTCGTGTGTACTACTGGTCGTAACGTTAACGTCGTATGAAAGGGGGGGGGGGGGCGATCAACAGTCCGTAAACAGTCCGTAATGAGTTTCGCCTTGTTCTCTTTGACGAACACAAGCCAACCAGAAGTATTTTTGTATTATGAGTAGCCATCCACATCCTAGTGGATAAGGCTGGAGCGTCGAGAGCGGACGCGTCACCGGTGAGCGGTCGGCAGGCGGCTGCCGGCAGCAGATTGCGCCCGTGTCGCGGACAAAGGCCCTCTCCCGCGCCGCTTTGTGCCCCGGCCTCGAGTGACGCTAATATCGCCGCCCGGACTCTGCTCTGCCCTCCTACACACAGGCGCTCTCGGTCTTGAGTGGCGCCGCGTGCAGCCCGACTCCGCTATCTGTCTCAACGAGAGACGCGCCTCGCATCGTTACCCACATAGCAAATCAGTGTCCTGTGACTCGACAGGCGAGGAACGCAACAAGTGTTTCACTGGGTATTAACCACACCACTGCCATGTACATAACAGACGACTCAGTTATATATTTGCATCATTAGCTCTTTGACATTCTTCGCTTAATGGACAGAGCCCTGGTTTGCACAATTCGGAGAGTAGCCCTGATTTGAGCGACTCGGAGAGGAGCAAGTTCGAATCTAATTCGTGTATCAAATACACCAAGGTGACGAAGGTAATCGGATACCTCCTAATATCATGTCGGGTCTGCTTTTTCCTTACCTAGTGCAGCAGCTTGAGTGGCATGGAGTCAACGAGTTGGTTGTAGTCTCCTGCAGAAATATTGACCCATGCTACCTCTAAGGCCATCCACAATTGAATGAGTTTTGCCGGTGCAATATTTTGTGCACGAACTGGCCTGTTGATTGTATCCCACAAATTTTCGATGGGATTCATGTTGGGTGATTTGGGTGGTGAAACATTTCCTCGGATTCTTCAGAATGTTCCTCAACCCAATCGTGAACAGTTGTTCAAAAAATGACTCTGAGCACTATGGGACTCAACTTTTCAGGTCATCAGTCCCCTAGAACTTAGAACTACTTAAACCTAACTAACCTAAGGACATCACACACATCCATGCCCGAGGCAGGATTCGAACCTGCGACCGTAGCGGTCGCGCGGTTCCAGACTGTAGCGCCTAGAACCGCTCGGCCATCCCGGCCGCCTGAACAGTTGTGACACGCCGCATTGTGATCCTTAAAAATTCCATCCTTGTTTGGGAAGTCCAAGAATGTCTGTAAATGATCTCCTAGACGCCGAACGTAACCATTTCTAGAGGACCCAGTCCATTCCACGTAAACACAGCCGAAACCATTATGGAGCCACCATCAGCTTGCACGGTGCCTCACAGCTTGGGTCCATGGCTTCGTGGGGTCTGCGCCACACTCGAACCCTGCCATCAGCTCTTGCCAGCTGAAATCTGGACTCATCTGACCAGGCCACGGTTTTCCAATCGTCTAGGGTCACGGACCCAGGAGAAGCACTGCAGGCGATGTGGTGCTCTTAGCAAAGGCACAATGGCAACGGCCTTGCTGCAGTGGATACACCGATTCCCGTGAGATCACCGAAGTTAAGTGCTGTCGGGCGTGGCTGGCACTTGGATGGGTGACCATCCAGGTCGGCATGCGCTGTTGCCATTTTTCGGGGTGCACTCAGCCTCATGATGCCAGCTGAGGAGCTACTCGACCGAATAGTAGCGGCTCCGGTCAAAGAAAACCATCATAACGACCGGGAGAGCGGTGTGCTGACAACACGCCCCTCCCATCCGCATCCTCACTGAGGATGACACGGCGGTCGGATGGTCCCGATGGGCCGTTTGTGGCCTGAAGACGGAGTGCATAGCCCATTAATGCCAAATTTCGCCGCACTGTCCTAAGGGGTGCGTTCATCGCAAGTCCCACATTGACTTCTGCTGTTATTTTACGCAGTGTTGCTTGTCTGTTATCAATGACAACTCTACGCTCACGACGCTGTTCTCAGTCGTTAATTGCAGGCTGTCGGCCACTGTATGTTGATACGTAAGGCCTGAAATGTGATATCTCGGCACACTCTTGATACTGTGGATGTCGGAATACTGAATTCCCTAACGATTTCCGAAATGGAATGTCCCCTGCATCCAGCTCCAACCACCATTCTGCATTGAGAATCTGTTAATTCCCGTCGGGCGGTCACAGTACACGGCGGAGACCTTTTCACATGAGTCACGGAAGTACAAATGACAGCTCCGCCAATGCATCCTCTTACACCTTCTGTACGTGATACTACCGTCATCCAAATGTGCATATCGCTATCCAATGACTTTCGTTACCTCTGTGTAAGGGTAGTTAATCTGCCTCAGGAATACACTCTCTGAAATTCTGAAAGTAGGAACAATTAAATACAGGGAGTGAAAAGCTTATTTCTAACTCGTATAGAAACCGACTCCAGTGTTAAGAGTCGAAAGAACTGAAAGAGAAGCAGTGATTGAGAAGTGAGTGAGACAGGAGTGCGGTCTATCAACGATGTTATTGAATCTGTATATGGATAAATTTCAAAAGGGAAAGTTCATAGGGGATAATTAATATCTTTGAAGTTTTCCTATGACATTGCAGCTGTGTTAGAGACAGCTAGGGAGTTGGATGAGCAGTTGAAAGGAATGTGTAGTATCCAGAAAAGAGGTTATATGATGAACATCAACAAAAGTGCAACAAGAAAAATGGAATGTAGTCGAATTCAATCGGCCATGCTGATGAGGGAATCAGATTAGGAAATGAGACGCAAAAGGAGCAGACTTTCGCTGTTTGGGCATCAAAATAATTGATGATGGCTGAAGTAAGATCATATTACTGCATTCTGTGAATAGCGAGAAAATCGTTTCTGAGAATGAGAAATCTTTAAACATCAAGTATAAATTTAAATGTAGGAAGTCTTTTACGAAGATATTTGTCTGAAGTGTAGCCTTGCACAGTAGTGAAACGTGGATGGTAAGCAGTTCATACACGGAGAAAACGGAAGATTTGGAAATGTGGCGCTACAGAAGAATGCTGAAGATTAGATGAGTAGATCGAGTAACTAATGAGGAGGTACTGAATCGAACTGGGGATTAAATAAATTTGTGGCATAACTTGACTAAAAGAACGGATCGGTTAATAGGACGTATCCTAAGGGAACTAGTAATCATCGGTTTCGTAGATTGCGATCGTCATGTGGAGTTAATAGGCATGCTCAGAAGAGACTAGGGTGGAGTGCTTGGGGCTTAATACCGCGACAACAGTTTGATACATTAGTCTGGAGAGATGCTGAACTGTGATCCATCTTCACCTAAGAAACACGACATCACAACAGTTGAAAGACGAATTCACACAGAACAAGTTTTGCACACGCATCGGTGTCGAAAGGAAGAAAGATTGGGTTTAACACCCCTTCGACATCAAGGTCGTTAGAAACAGAGCACAAGCTCGGACTGTGTCAAGGAAGGAGAAGGAAATAAGCCGTGTTCTTTAAAAGGAACCATCTCGGCATTTGCCTGGAGCACGGAAAATCGAAATCTGGATGGCCGGACGCGGGTTTGAACCATCGTCCTCCCGAATGAGAGTCCAGAAGCTAACCATAGCTCCACTTCGCTCGGTGATCGACATCGGGATGGTATTGGTGGTAACAGACACAGTACCTGGTCACAGAACTTACAAGAAAACAATTATCATTATCGTTGGTGAACAGTAGCTGTCAACCATTATAGACATCTGCACAAAAAGAAAAAGACGTTACGATGAGCACTTGAGAGACAGTGTTCTCATTCTAGAGTCACCTGCATTCATTACCTCAGTTGTACAGGGTGGTACATTGATGGTGACCGGGCCAAATATCTCACGAAATAAGCATCAAACGAAAAAACTACAAAGAACGAAACTCGTCTAGCTTGAAGGAGGAAACCAGATGGTGGTATGGTTGGCCCGCTATATGGCGCTGCCATAGGTCAAACGGATATCAACTGCGTTTTCTTTTTTTTTTATAGGAACCCTCATTTTTATTACATATTCGTGTAGTACGTAAAGAAATATGAATGTTTTAGTATAAGTACGTGGTATCACGTAACATTCCGCCAGTGCAGACGGTATTTGCTTCGTGATTTTTTACCAGTGTATGGACCGTTTACCAATTGCGGAAAAAGTCGATAATGTGTTGATGTATGGCTAGTGTGATGAAAATGCCCAACGGGAGTGTGCTATGCATGCTGCTCCGTATCCTGGACGACATCATCCAAGTGTCTGGACCGTTCGCCGAATAGTTACGTTATTTAAGGAAACAGGAAGTGTTCAGCCACATGTGAAACGTCAACCACGACCTGCAACAAATGATGATGCCCAAGCAGGTGTTTTAGCTGCTGTCGCGGCTAATCCGCACATCAGTAGCAGATAAATTGCGCGAGAATCGGGAATCTCAAAAACGTCGGTGTTGAGAATGCTACATCAACATCGATTGCACCCGTACCATATTTCTAAGCGCCAGGAATTGCATGGCGACGACTCTGAACGTCATGTACAGTTCTACCACTGGGCACAAGAGAAATTACGGGACGATGACAGATTTCTTGCACGAGTTCTATTTAGCGACGAAGCGTCATTCACCAACAGCGGTAACGTAAACCGGCATAGTATGCACTGTTGGGCAACGGAAAATCCACGATGGCTGCGACAAATGGAACATCAGCGACCTTGGCGGGTTAATGTATGGTGCGGCATTACGAGAGGAAGGATAATTGGCTCCCATTTTATCGATGACAATCTAAATGGTGCAACGTATGCTGATTTCCTACGTAATGTTCTACCGATGTTACTACAAGATGTTTCACTGCATGACAGAATGGCAATGTACTTCCAACATGGTGGATGTCCGGCACATAGCTGGCGTGCGGTTGAAGCAGTATTGAATAGCATATTTCATTGCAGGTGGATTGGTCGTCGAAGCACCATACCGTGGCCCGCACGTTCACCGGATCTGACGTCCCCGGATTTCTTTCTGTGGGGAAAGTTAAAGGATATTTGCAACATGAGTCAGCGCACTGTCAATGCATGTGCGAACATTACGGAAGGCGAACTATCCGCTGTTGAGAGGAATGTCGTTACACGCACTGCCAAATGCATTGAGGTTGACGGACATCATTTTGAGCATTTATTGCATTAACGTAGTATTTACAGGTAATCACGCTGTAACAGCATGCATTCTCAGAAATGGTAACTTCACAAAGGTACATGTATCACATTGGAACAACCGAAATAAAATGTTCAAACGTATCTACGTTCTGTATTTTAATTTAAAAAAACCTACTTGTTACCAACTGTTCGTCTAAAATTGTGAGCCATATGTTTGTGACTATTACAGCGCCATCTATCACAAAGCGAAAAAAGTGGTCCAACTAAAACATTCGTATTTCTTTACGTATTACACGGATATGTAATAAAAATGGGGGTTCCTTTTTTTAAAAACGCAGTTGATATCCGTTTGACCTATGGCAGCGCCATCTAGCTGGCCAACCATAGCGCCATCTGGTTTCCCCATTCATTCTAGACAAGTTTCGTTCTTTGTAGTTTTCTCGTTTGACGCTTATTTCGTGAGATATTTAGCCCGGTAACGAATTAGGTAGTCCGTGAAGTCTAGGAGGTGCAGCTTTACGGACTACCTAAAGTCCATAAGGATGGATTGCCTCTCCGCCCGATTGTAAGCAACTTTGGAGCACCAACGTATGAATTAGCAAAACATCTGACGATGCTCACTCCCTTTGTGGGAAAATGTCAGCACCACATCAGAAACTCCGCGCATTTCGCTAGCAGCTCCAGAACTTCCGATTGTGCCGAGAAGACCTCATTGTGAACTTTGACGTGGTATCCCTTTTTACCAGGGTACCTCTAAGAGACTCCCTAAGCCTCATAGGAGAAAAATTCGGACCAACAGTAACGAAAGTTTTCGAATTCGTACAAACATCAACATACTTTCTGTTCGATGGGAACTACTACGAACAAGCAGATGGAGCAGCGATGGGCTGTCCGCTATCACCAGTAGTGGCCAATATGTTTATGTAGGCTTCTGAAGAAGAAGCTCTCGAGTCGACAGCCTACAAGCCTCTTGCTTTTTTCGATATACCTGACGGCTTACCAGAGAGGACATTATCATCGTTGATAAAGAACGTCCGTCCTCAGAGACCAAAAACAGGAAAAGTCAACGTAATATTGGTAAACTGCAGGAGTATCCAGGGCAAGGTTCCTGAATTAGTATCTCTTATTGAAGGAAATAGTGCGCATATAGTATTAGGAACGGAAAGTTGGTTAAAACCGGAAGTGAACAGTAACGAAATCCTAGACACAGAATGGAATATATACCGCAAGGATAGGATAAACGCCAATGGTGGAGGAGTATTTATAGCAGTAAAGAATTCAATAATATCCAGTGAAGTTATTAGCGAATGCGAATGTGAAATAATCTGGGTTAAGTTAAGTATCAAAGGTGGGTCAGATATGATAGTCGGATGCTTCTATAGACCACCTGCATCAGCAACCGTAGTAGTTGAGCGCCTCAGAGAGAACCTGCAGAACGTCGTGAAGAAGTTTCGTGATCATACTATTGTAATAGGGGGAGACTTCAATCTACCAGGTATAGAATGGGATAGTCACACAATCAGAACTGGAGCCAGGGACAGAGACTCTTGTGACATTATCCTGACTGCCTTGTCCGAGAATTACTTCGAGCAGATAGTTAGAGAACCAACTCGTGAAGCTAACGTTTTAGACCTCATAGCAACAAATAGACCGGAACTTTTCGACTCCGTGAATGTAGAAGAGGGTATCAGTGATCATAAGTCAGTGGTTGCATCAATGACTACAAGTGTAATAAGAAATGCCAAGAAAGGAAGGAAAATATATTTGCTTAACAAGAGTGATAGGGCACAAATCGCAGAATATCTGAGTGACCACCATCAAACGTTCATTTCTGAGGAAGAGGATGTGGAACAAAAATGGAAAAAATTCAGAAACATCGTCCAGTACGCCTTAGATAAGTTCGTACCGACTAAGGTCCAAAGCGAGGGGAAAGATCCACCGTGGTATAACAATCATGTACGAAAGGTACTACGGAAACAAAGAAAGCTTCATCATAGGTTTAAGAGTAGTCGAATCATAGCTGATAAGGAAAAGCTGAACGAAGCGAAAAAGAGCGTAAAGAGAGCAATGAGAGAAGCATTCAACGAATTCGAACATAAAACATTGGCAAACAATCTAAACAAGAACCCTAAAAAGTTTTGGTCATATGTAAAATCGGTAAGCGGATCTAAATCCCCTATTCAGTCACTCGTTGACCACGATGGCACCGAAACAGAGGACGACCGAAGAAAGGCAGAAATACTGAATTCAGTGTTCCGAAACTGTTTCACTGCGGAAAATCGTAACACGGTCCCTGACTTCAGCCGTCGCACGGACGCCAAAATGGAAAATATTGAAATAAACGATATCGGAATTGAAAAACAACTGCTATCACTTAGTAGCGGAAAAGCATCCGGACCAGACGAGATACCCTTAAGATTCTACAGTGATTATGCTAAAGAACTTGCCCCCTTTCTATCAGCAATTTATCGTAGATCGCTGGAAGAACGTAAAGTACCTAGCGACTGGAAGAAAGCGCAGGTCGTTCCCATTTTCAAGAAGGGTCATAAATCAGATGCGAATAATTATAGGCCTATTTCGCTTACGTCAATCTGTTGTAGAATAATGGAACATGTTTTGTGTTCTCGTATTATGACGTTCTTAGATAATACAAATCTCCTTCATCATAACCAACATGGATTCCGCAAACAGAGATCATGTGAAACTCAGCTCGCCCTATTTGCCCAAGAAATTCACAGTGCCGTAGACACTGGCGAGCAGATTGATGCCGTATTCCTGGACTTCAGGAAGGCATTTGATACGGTTCCGCACTTACGTTTAGTGAAAAAAATACGAGCTTACGGAATATCGGACCAGGTTTGTGATTGGATTCAGGATTTCCTAGAAGAAAGAACACAACATGTCGTTCTTAACAGTTCAAAATCTGCAGATGTAGAGGTAATTTCGGGAGTACCGCAGGGAAGCGTGATAGGACCTTTATTGTTTACAATATACATAAATGACTTAGTTGACAACATCGGTAGCTCCGTGAGGCTATTTGCAGATGACACGGTTGTCTACAAGAAAGTAGCAACATCAGAAGACTCGTACGTACTCCAGGAGGACCTGCAGAGGATTAATGCATGGTGCGACAGCTGGCAGCTTTCCCTAAACGTAGATAAATGTAATATAATGCGCATACATAGGGGCAGAAATCCATTCCAGTACGATTATGCCATAGGTGGTAAATCATTGGAAGCGGTAACGACCGTAAAATACTTAGGAGTTACTATCCGGAGCGATCTGAAGTGGAATGATCACATAAAACAAATAGTGGGAAAAGCAGGCGCCAGGTTGAGATTCATAGGAAGAATTCTAAGAAAATGTGACTCATCGACGAAAGAAGTAGCTTACAAAACGCTTGTTCGTCCGATTCTTGAGTATTGCTCATCAGTATGGGACCCTTACCAGGTTGGATTAATAGAAGAGATAGACATGATCCAGCGAAAAGCAGCGCGATTCGTCATGGGGACATTTAGTCAGCGCGAGAGCGTTACGGAGATGCTGAACAAGCTCCAGTGGCGGACACTTCAAGAAAGGCGTTACGCAATACGGAGAGGTTTATTATCGAAATTACGAGAGAGCACATTCCGGGAAGAGATGGGCAACATATTACTACCGCCCACATATATCTCGCGTAATGATCACAACGAAAAGATCCGAGAAATTAGAGCAAATACGGAGACTTACAAGCAGTCGTTCTTCCCACGCACAATTCGTGAATGGAACAGGGAAGGGGGGATCAGATAGTGGTACAATAAGTACCCTCCGCCACACACCGTAAGGTGGCTCGCGGAGTATAGATGTAGATGTAGATGTAGATATGTAGACGACACATTCGTAATCTGGCAACACGGACGAGAACGCCTCCAAGACTTTCTGCAGCGTCTGAACTCGCTGCACCAGAATTTCAAGTTCACGATGGAGGTAGAAGAAAACAGCCAGCTTTCATTTCTGGATGTGCTCGTCAAGCGAAGACCAGATGGCACACTAGGACACAGCGTCTATCACAAGTCGACACATACAGCAGTCATGCTCCTTCACAGCGAGAGGGTATACTAAGCACACTGGTACACAGAGCACACGTAATCTCGGACTGTGTTAGCCTAGCAGCTGAATTGCAGCACTTGCAGGCCGTGTTCCGCACGAACGGTTACAACAACTGACAGATAGAACGCGCCTTAAGACCGAAGAGGCCGAGACCGCAGCCTTCCGAGGACGAAGGAAAACCTGTTGCGACAGCGATCATACCATATTTCGGGAACACATCAGAAAATATAATGTCAAGTGCGTGTTTCGCCCTCCATCCAAAACGAAAACATTATTAGGATCAGTCAAGGACGACTTAGGACTACGGAAACCAGAAGTTTACAGCATCCCTTGCCAGTGCGGGAAAATGTATATAGGCCAGACCATCCGGACGGTACAGGAGAGATGTAGCGAACATAAACGCCACACGGACAACGCACGACCCACCAAGTCCACCGTGGCAAAGCACCGCATCTCACATGGACATGACATGAACTACGATGGCACAAAGGAGTTACAACAATCGAACACCTTCTGGGATTGTCTCCTCAAAGAGGCAGTGGAGATCCGACTGCATGACGAACTAATAAATAAAGACAGCGGTTTCCAGTTAAGCAAAGCCTGGGATTCAGCTTTGAGTATGATTAAAACACAATGACAGTCCACACGGATATCCGCTCCTGTCAGGACACCTGAAGAAGAAGAAGAAGAAGAAGAAGAAGAAACATTGTCACCACGCTGGCAGAGTTCAGCAAGCAGCCGTAGCCGCGGAAGGACTGCGGCTCGTGATACGTCGCTCGTGATACGTTTACAGCATCCCTTGCCAGTGCGGGAAAATGTATATAGGCCAGACCATCCGGACGGTACAGGAGAGATGTAGCGAACATAAACGCCACACGGACAACGCACGACCCACCAAGTCCACCGTGGCAAAGCACCGCATCTCACATGGACATGACATGAACTACGATGGCACAAAGGAGTTACAACAATCGAACACCTTCTGGGATTGTCTCCTCAAAGAGGCAGTGGAGATCCGACTGCATGACGAACTAATAAATAAAGACAGCGGTTTCCAGTTAAGCAAAGCCTGGGATTCAGCTTTGAGTATGATTAAAACACAATGACAGTCCACACGGATATCCGCTCCTGTCAGGACACCTGAAGAAGAAGAAGAAGAAGAAGAAGAAGAAGAAACATTGTCACCACGCTGGCAGAGTTCAGCAAGCAGCCGTAGCCGCGGAAGGACTGCGGCTCGTGATACGTCGCAGCTCGCCGCCCTTCCCCCACCACCGGCCGCGGACCGCTCGGAAGCTCACAGACGGAGGCTGCGGGCGAGGGGTGGAGGTTATATGAAGTCGGCATCCATCAGAGATCAATCAGACACCAAGAACACTTGAAGATGGCAAGAAGTCGGCTTGCCGAAATATCGCGCCTTTTGGACGACGCTACCCGGCTGAATACCCGAGAAATTTTCAAGATATTTGTTAGCTGACACCATGTGGTTGTGGTTGGTGGAGAGTACAGAAAAGCACATTGTAAATACTGTTTGTCAGGATTTAAAACGCCTAAACAGACTTGCACAGTCTCAAACACGCCATACATTCTGTAGTCTTATACTGCAATCCCCCAGCTGGTAGTACAACGCTGTTTAGCATAGGAAACTTTATACAAAATCCATAAGGTGGTTGCCTATAACTTCGGCGTCACAACTACTCTACATCTGGTGATCATCCACGTTAAACATTCTATTACAGCTGTCTTATCGTCGCCGACGAAAAATGAGTGTCTGCCTGGTTACTGGTGCTTCAATGCCAGCTTTTTCTCGTATGCCTCTTGCTGTCACATACTCGTTCCCATGTACCAGAATATTCCTCCACCAAGGAGAATATATGCAAGTACACCCTTATTCCCCCCAATTCCCCACATTTTGGCGTATTTTCTCTCGATTTACAGGTCTTTTTCGTCAATTTTCGTAGTTTTATCGACCTTGTGTCACTTCTGCCTATGCAATCATGATATCACTTCTCGCCATGTATTCAAAAACTGCTTGTAAATATAGTACAGTTGTAAACAAGTAGCCTACATGCACTATTTTTGCCAGCCGGTGTGGCCGTGCGGTTCTAGGCGCTTCAGTCTGGAACCGCGTGACCGCTACGGTCGCAGGTTCGAAACCTGCCTCGGGCATGGATGTGTGTAATGTTCTTAGGTTAGTTAGGTTTAAGTAGTTCTAAGTTCTAGGGGACTGATGACCACAGATGTTAAGTCCCATAGTGCTCCGAGCCATTTGAACCATTTTTTGCACTATTTTTCTGTATGTGTGCGTGCGTATATGAGTTTAGCAGACCTGTAGTAGTTGGGAATTCCACAACTGTGGCGGTATAAATTCACAAGGAAATTTAAAATTCCAAATATAGTTTTATACAGCTTTTGAGACGTCAAATCCCCGATTGGTCAATTTATTGTTTCCAATAGTGGTTGGTTAGTTTGTTGATTTTGGGAATGGGACCAAATGACAAGGTCATCGGTCCCATTGGATTAGGAAAGAATGGGGAAGGAAGTAGGCTGTGCCCTTGCAAAGGAACCATCCTGGCATTTGCCTGAAGCGATTTAGGGAAATTACGGAAACCTAAATCAGGATGCCCAGACGTGGGTTAGAACCATCATGCACCGGAATGCGTGTCCAGAGTGCTAACCACTGTGCCCCCTTGTTCAGTAATAGTGGTACTGAGACCACACACATCAATCCAACCCCTCCACAGGTTTTTTAAGGACATAGCACGCAGTTGAGATGAAATTTGAAATTCTCAGATACAGCCAACGTAATGGACCTCCTGCCAAATGATCTAACTGTGCCCTTATCCATCAACAGGAGGCAAGGGGGGGAAATTTCAGAAAGATTTGAAAACTGGGCAGTTGTGGGATCGAATCAGGTTTGAAAACTGGGCAGTTGTGGGATCGAATCAGGTTTGAAAACTGGGCAGTTGTGGGATCGAATCCCACCACATATACCAGTCATAGTATCCACCAATAGCATGCAAGGAAATATTAACTGCCCACACATAATGGGTACCAATTTAATTAATTAATTAGTCAATCAGTCTGATAGAGTAAGGGAATATTTCCAAGACATAAACAGCTGGGAATTTATCAGGTATCCACTGCTTTGTTCAGGACAAAGGAGCAGTTGCTGGGCAGGAAGTAGCCACATCAGAGAGAGAGAGAGAGAGAGAGAGAGAGTGAGAGAGAGAGAGAGAGAGAGAGAGAGAGAGAGAGAGGGGGAGTGAGTGAGTGACTGAGAGAGAGAGAAGGTATGTGCATATGTTTTGATAGGGATTTCCTAGGTATCGACATCAAAGAGTTGCTGCCAGCTGATGCTTTGTTTGATTGGAATCCACTGCTTTGTTCAGGACAAAGGAGCAGTTAGTGTGACACTATTTGCTGGGCAGGAAGTAGCCACATGAGAGAGAGAGAGAGAGAGAGAGAGAGAGAGTGAGTGAGTGACTGAGAGAGAGAGAGAGAAGATAAGTGCATATGTTTTGAGAGGGATTTTCTAGGTATCGACATCAAAGAGTTGCTGCCAGCTGATGCTTTGTTTGACTGGAAGTAATCAGAGGGGTGAGGGGGACAATAGGAGGGGTTTAATCGAAGGAGAGGTGTGGGCTGCTTCTCTCAACATCTTCTTCTGGTGGTACAGTGAACTAACTCAGTATGTGCACATCCAAGAAAGCACATAGAGCAGCTGCTTCCACTGTTCTGGTATGGAAGATGTGCGTTTTGGAGCAGATTGTTGCAGGTGCTGAATCAGAATTAGCCACTTGAGGTGGCAAAGGACATCGCCGTCAACAAAGGGGACCGCGGTTGTGGCAGTGACCTGGCTGCTGGATGATCACAAAAAAGTGCAGTGTTCTGAGACACTATGGTGTGCTGGTTTGGACAGGTTGGTCAGAATTTTCCCAAGCAGTGACACGCTTTTGGAAGTTGTGAGACAGTTGGCAGTATGAACATACCCCAAGTGCAGCAGCTGACAGCAGTCATAATGCAGCCTCTCAAACGCCAGTGCATGACACATCTCAGTGAAGTGGTCAGGGCGTGGTCACACAATGTCCCTGCTGGCACGTCTGCCCTGCTGTCAGTGCAAAGATGTGATCAAATGATTTTTAATTTCATACACTACTGGCCATTAAAATTGCTACACCACAAATTATTAGCTTTTCAGAGCATTCACACAAGGTTGGCGCCTACAACGTGCTGACGTGAGGAAAGTTTCCAACCGATTTCCCATACACAAACAGCAGTTGACCGGCGTTGCCTGGTGAAACGTTGTTGTGATGTCCCGTGTTAGTAGGAGAAATGCGTACCGTCACGTTTCCGACTTTGATAAAGGTCGGATTGTAGCCTATCGCGATTACAATTTATCGTATCGCGACATTGCTGCTCGCGTTGGTCGAGATCCAATGACTGTTAGCAGAATATGGAATCGGTGTGTTCAGGAGGGTAATACGGAACGCCGTGCTGGATCCAAACGGCCTCGTATCACTAGCAGTCGAGATGATAGGCATCTTATCCGCATGGCTGTAACGGATCGTGCAGCCACGTCTCGACCCCTGAGTCAACAGATGGGGACGTTTGCAAAACAACAACCATCTGCACGAACAGCTCGACGACATTTGCAGCAGCATGGACTAGCAGCTCGGAGACCATGGCTGCGATTACCCTTGGCGCTGCATCACGGACAGGAGCGCCTGCGATGATGTACTCAACGACGAACCTCGGTGCACGAATGGCAAAAAATCATTTTTTCGGATGAATCCAGGTTCTGTTTACAGCATCATGATGGTCGCATCCGTGTTTGGCGACATCGCGGTGAACGCACATTGGAAGCGTGTATTCGTCATCGCCATACTGGCGTATCACCCGGCGCGATGGTATGGGGTGCCATTGGTTACACGTCTCGGTTCCCTCTTGTTCGCATTGACGGCACTTTGAACAGTGGACGTTAAAATTCAGATGTGTTACCACCCGTGGCTCTACCCTTCATTCGATCCCTGCGAAACCCTACATTTCAGCAGGATAATGTACGACTACATGTTGCAGGCCCTGTATGGGCATTTTTGGATATAGAAAATGTTCGACTGCTGCCCTGGCCATCACATTCTCCAGATCTCTCCCCAATTGAAAACGTCTGGTCAGTGGTGGCTGAGCAACTGGCTCGTCACAATACGCCAGTCACTACTCTTGATGAACTGCGGTATCGCGTTGAAACTGCATGGGCAGCTGTACCTGTACATGCCACTCAAGCTGTGTTTGACTCAATGGCCAGGCATATCAAGGCCGTTATTACGGGCAGAGGTATTTGTTCTAGGTACTGATTTCTCTAGATCTATGCACCCAAATTGCGTGAAAATGTAATCACATGTCAGTTCTAGTATAATACAATTGTCCAATGAATACCCGTTTATCATCTGCATTTCTTCTTGGTGTAGCAATTTTAATGCCAGCAGTGTAATTATGAGGGCCGTTCAATAAGTAATGCCCCACATTTTTTCTCAGAACATATTTATTGTTAAGAGTCAGAATTTGATGATAATATACATCAACATGTCTTTCCATGTCCTACATTTCTATGTAGTGTCTATCACATTCTATGGCTGTACGCTAACATTGTGGAAGAGCATATATACCCTGTTGGTAAAAGCTCTTGTCCAGTAGACATAGCCATGCTTTCACTGCTTGACTGACACTCTCATCATCTTCAAACTGTGTTCACCACAGAGAATCTTTAAGCTGCCCAAAGAAATGGAAGTCTGGGGGTAGATGAGGGTGGATGAGGCAGTGATGTCCAGCCCAATTTGGTGATGTGTTCCCGGGTTCTCAGACTTGTGTGTAGGCGTGCATCATCGTGTTAGAGCAAGATTTCTGCTGGATTCTTGTCCAATTGAACATGTTGAGTTTACTCAGAGTCTTCATGTACGCCTCTGTATTGATGGTTGACCCTCTTGGCATTACATCCACGAGAATGACGCCATCACAATTCCAGAAGGCCGTCACTATAACGTTTCTGGCAGGGGGAGTTGTTTTGAATTTCTTATTTTGTGGTGAATGAGGATGATGCCACTCCATGGACTGTCTTTTTGTTCCTGGCGCGAAGTTGTGCACCCAGCTTTCGTCCCCCGTGACGATCCATGACAGAAAGTCCTCTCCATTGGTCTCAAAATGCTCCAACAATTCAGATGAATGGCCTTTCTTTGAATATTGTGATCCGCTGTGAGCATTCATGGAACCCATCATGAGCACCTCTTTGAATATCCGAGAGTATTATTCATTGCAGATGCACTTACAATGCTGACTGACAACTGTAGGGCCAACTGAAGAGTTGTGATGCGCCAGTTGAATTTGTGGTGAATGAGGATGATGCCACTCCATGGACTGTCTTTTTGTTCCTGGCGCGAAGTTGTGCACCCAGCTTTCGTCCCCCGTGACGATCCATGACAGAAAGTCCTCTCCATTGGTCTCAAAATGCTCCAACAATTCAGATGAATGGCCTTTCTTTGAATATTGTGATCCGCTGTGAGCATTCATGGAACCCATCATGAGCACCTCTTTGAATATCCGAGAGTATTATTCATTGCAGATGCACTTACAATGCTGACTGACAACTGTAGGGCCAACTGAAGAGTTGTGATGCGCCAGTTGAATTTGTGGTGAATGAGGATGATGCCACTCCATGGACTGTCTTTTTGTTCCTGGCGCGAAGTTGTGCACCCAGCTTTCGTCCCCCGTGACGATCCATGACAGAAAGTCCTCTCCATTGGTCTCAAAATGCTCCAACAATTCAGATGAATGCCCTTTCTTTGAATATTGTGATCCGCTGTGAGCATTCATGGAACCCATCATGAGCACCTCTTTGAATATCCGAGAGTATTATTCATTGCAGATGCACTTACAATGCTGACTGACAACTGTAGGGCCAACTGAAGAGTTGTGATGCGCCAGTTGAATTTGTGGTGAATGAGGATGATGCCACTCCATGGACTGTCTTTTTGTTCCTGGCGCGAAGTTGTGCACCCAGCTTTCGTCCCCCGTGAGGATCCATAACAGAAAGTCCTCTCCATTGGTCTCAAAATGCTCCAACAATTCAGATGAATGGCCTTTCTTAGAATATTGTGATCCGCTGTGAGCATTCATGGAACCCATCATGAGCACCTCTTTGAATATCCGAGAGTATTATTCATTGCAGATGCACTTACAATGCTGACTGACAACTGTAGGGCCAACTGAAGAGTTGTGATGCGCCAGTTGAATTTGTGGTGAATGAGGATGATGCCACTCCATGGACTGTCTTTTTGTTCCTGGCGCGAAGTTGTGCACCCAGCTTTCGTCCCCCGTGACGATCCATGACAGAAAGTCCTCTCCATTGGTCTCAAAATGCTCCAACAATTCAGATGAATGCCCTTTCTTTGAATATTGTGATCCGCTGTGAGCATTCATGGAACCCATCATGAGCACCTCTTTGAATATCCGAGAGTATTATTCATTGCAGATGCACTTACAATGCTGACTGACAACTGTAGGGCCAACTGAAGAGTTGTGATGCGCCAGTTGAATTTGTGGTGAATGAGGATGATGCCACTCCATGGACTGTCTTTTTGTTCCTGGCGCGAAGTTGTGCACCCAGCTTTCGTCCCCCGTGACGATCCATGACAGAAAGTCCTCTCCATTGGTCTCAAAATGCTCCAACAATTCAGATGAATGGCCTTTCTTTGAATATTGTGATCCGCTGTGAGCATTCATGGAACCCATCATGAGCACCTCTTTGAATATCCGAGAGTATTATTCATTGCAGATGCACTTACAATGCTGACTGACAACTGTAGGGCCAACTGAAGAGTTGTGATGCGCCAGTTGAATTTGTGGTGAATGAGGATGATGCCACTCCATGGACTGTCTTTTTGTTCCTGGCGCGAAGTTGTGCACCCAACTTTCGTCCCCCGTGACGATCCATGACAGAAAGTCCTCTCCATTGGTCTCAAAATGCTCCAACAATTCAGATGAATGGCCTTTCTTTGAATATTGTGATCCGCTGTGAGCATTCATGGAACCCATCATGAGCACCTCTTTGAATATCCGAGAGTATTATTCATTGCAGATGCACTTACAATGCTGACTGACAACTGTAGGGCCAACTGAAGAGTTGTGATGCGCCAGTTGAATTTGTGGTGAATGAGGATGATGCCACTCCATGGACTGTCTTTTTGTTCCTGGCGCGAAGTTGTGCACCCAGCTTTCGTCCCCCGTGACGATCCATGACAGAAAGTCCTCTCCATTGGTCTCAAAATGCTCCAACAATTCAGATGAATGCCCTTTCTTTGAATATTGTGATCCGCTGTGAGCATTCATGGAACCCATCATGAGCACCTCTTTGAATATCCGAGAGTATTATTCATTGCAGATGCACTTACAATGCTGACTGACAACTGTAGGGCCAACTGAAGAGTTGTGATGCGCCAGTTGAATTTGTGGTGAATGAGGATGATGCCACTCCATGGACTGTCTTTTTGTTCCTGGCGCGAAGTTGTGCACCCAGCTTTCGTCCCCCGTGAGGATCCATAACAGAAAGTCCTCTCCATTGGTCTCAAAATGCTCCAACAATTCAGATGAATGGCCTTTCTTAGAATATTGTGATCCGCTGTGAGCATTCATGGAACCCATCATGAGCACCTCTTTGAATATCCGAGAGTATTATTCATTGCAGATGCACTTACAATGCTGACTGACAACTGTAGGGCCAACTGAAGAGTTGTGATGCGCCAGTTGAATTTGTGGTGAATGAGGATGATGCCACTCCATGGACTGTCTTTTTGTTCCTGGCGCGAAGTTGTGCACCCAGCTTTCGTCCCCCGTGACGATCCATGACAGAAAGTCCTCTCCATTGGTCTCAAAATGCTCCAACAATTCAGATGAATGCCCTTTCTTTGAATATTGTGATCCGCTGTGAGCATTCATGGAACCCATCATGAGCACCTCTTTGAATATCCGAGAGTATTATTCATTGCAGATGCACTTACAATGCTGACTGACAACTGTAGGGCCAACTGAAGAGTTGTGATGCGCCAGTTGAATTTGTGGTGAATGAGGATGATGCCACTCCATGGACTGTCTTTTTGTTCCTGGCGCGAAGTTGTGCACCCAGCTTTCGTCCCCCGTGACGATCCATGACAGAAAGTCCTCTCCATTGGTCTCAAAATGCTCCAACAATTCAGATGAATGGCCTTTCTTTGAATATTGTGATCCGCTGTGAGCATTCATGGAACCCATCATGAGCACCTCTTTGAATATCCGAGAGTATTATTCATTGCAGATGCACTTACAATGCTGACTGACAACTGTAGGGCCAACTGAAGAGTTGTGATGCGCCAGTTGAATTTGTGGTGAATGAGGATGATGCCACTCCATGGACTGTCTTTTTGTTCCTGGCGCGAAGTTGTGCACCCAACTTTCGTCCCCCGTGACGATCCATGACAGAAAGTCCTCTCCATTGGTCTCAAAATGCTCCAACAATTCAGATGAATGGCCTTTCTTTGAATATTGTGATCCGCTGTGAGCATTCATGGAACCCATCATGAGCACCTCTTTGAATATCCGAGAGTATTATTCATTGCAGATGCACTTACAATGCTGACTGACAACTGTAGGGCCAACTGAAGAGTTGTGATGCGCCAGTTGAATTTGTGGTGAATGAGGATGATGCCACTCCATGGACTGTCTTTTTGTTCCTGGCGCGAAGTTGTGCACCCAGCTTTCGTCCCCCGTGACGATCCATGACAGAAAGTCCTCTCCATTGGTCTCAAAATGCTCCAACAATTCAGATGAATGCCCTTTCTTTGAATATTGTGATCCGCTGTGAGCATTCATGGAACCCATCATGAGCACCTCTTTGAATATCCGAGAGTATTATTCATTGCAGATGCACTTACAATGCTGACTGACAACTGTAGGGCCAACTGAAGAGTTGTGATGCGCCAGTTGAATTTGTGGTGAATGAGGATGATGCCACTCCATGGACTGTCTTTTTGTTCCTGGCGCGAAGTTGTGCACCCAGCTTTCGTCCCCCGTGACGATCCATGACAGAAAGTCCTCTCCATTGGTCTCAAAATGCTCCAACAATTCAGATGAATGCCCTTTCTTTGAATATTGTGATCCGCTGTGAGCATTCATGGAACCCATCATGAGCACCTCTTTGAATATCCGAGAGTATTATTCATTGCAGATGCACTTACAATGCTGACTGACAACTGTAGGGCCAACTGAAGAGTTGTGATGCGCCAGTTGAATTTGTGGTGAATGAGGATGATGCCACTCCATGGACTGTCTTTTTGTTCCTGGCGCGAAGTTGTGCACCCAGCTTTCGTCCCCCGTGAGGATCCATAACAGAAAGTCCTCTCCATTGGTCTCAAAATGCTCCAACAATTCAGATGAATGGCCTTTCTTAGAATATTGTGATCCGCTGTGAGCATTCATGGAACCCATCATGAGCACCTCTTTGAATATCCGAGAGTATTATTCATTGCAGATGCACTTACAATGCTGACTGACAACTGTAGGGCCAACTGAAGAGTTGTGATGCGCCAGTTGAATTTGTGGTGAATGAGGATGATGCCACTCCATGGACTGTCTTTTTGTTCCTGGCGCGAAGTTGTGCACCCAGCTTTCGTCCCCCGTGACGATCCATGACAGAAAGTCCTCTCCATTGGTCTCAAAATGCTCCAACAATTCAGATGAATGCCCTTTCTTTGAATATTGTGATCCGCTGTGAGCATTCATGGAACCCATCATGAGCACCTCTTTGAATATCCGAGAGTATTATTCATTGCAGATGCACTTACAATGCTGACTGACAACTGTAGGGCCAACTGAAGAGTTGTGATGCGCCAGTTGAATTTGTGGTGAATGAGGATGATGCCACTCCATGGACTGTCTTTTTGTTCCTGGCGCGAAGTTGTGCACCCAGCTTTCGTCCCCCGTGACGATCCATGACAGAAAGTCCTCTCCATTGGTCTCAAAATGCTCCAACAATTCAGATGAATGCCCTTTCTTTGAATATTGTGATCCGCTGTGAGCATTCATGGAACCCATCATGAGCACCTCTTTGAATATCCGAGAGTATTATTCATTGCAGATGCACTTACAATGCTGACTGACAACTGTAGGGCCAACTGAAGAGTTGTGATGCGCCAGTTGAATTTGTGGTGAATGAGGATGATGCCACTCCATGGACTGTCTTTTTGTTCCTGGCGCGAAGTTGTGCACCCAGCTTTCGTCCCCCGTGACGATCCATGACAGAAAGTCCTCTCCATTGGTCTCAAAATGCTCCAACAATTCAGATGAATGCCCTTTCTTTGAATATTGTGATCCGCTGTGAGCATTCATGGAACCCATCATGAGCACCTCTTTGAATATCCGAGAGTATTATTCATTGCAGATGCACTTACAATGCTGACTGACAACTGTAGGGCCAACTGAAGAGTTGTGATGCGCCAGTTGAATTTGTGGTGAATGAGGATGATGCCACTCCATGGACTGTCTTTTTGTTCCTGGCGCGAAGTTGTGCACCCAGCTTTCGTCCCCCGTGACGATCCATGACAGAAAGTCCTCTCCATTGGTCTCAAAATGCTCCAACAATTCAGATGAATGCCCTTTCTTTGAATATTGTGATCCGCTGTGAGCATTCATGGAACCCATCATGAGCACCTCTTTGAATATCCGAGAGTATTATTCATTGCAGATGCACTTACAATGCTGACTGACAACTGTAGGGCCAACTGAAGAGTTGTGATGCGCCAGTTGAATTTGTGGTGAATGAGGATGATGCCACTCCATGGACTGTCTTTTTGTTCCTGGCGCGAAGTTGTGCACCCAGCTTTCGTCCCCCGTGACGATCCATGACAGAAAGTCCTCTCCATTGGTCTCAAAATGCTCCAACAATTCAGATGAATGCCCTTTCTTTGAATATTGTGATCCGCTGTGAGCATTCATGGAACCCATCATGAGCACCTCTTTGAATATCCGAGAGTATTATTCATTGCAGATGCACTTACAATGCTGACTGACAACTGTAGGGCCAACTGAAGAGTTGTGATGCGCCAGTTGAATTTGTGGTGAATGAGGATGATGCCACTCCATGGACTGTCTTTTTGTTCCTGGCGCGAAGTTGTGCACCCAGCTTTCGTCCCCCGTGACGATCCATGACAGAAAGTCCTCTCCATTGGTCTCAAAATGCTCCAACAATTCAGATGAATGCCCTTTCTTTGAATATTGTGATCCGCTGTGAGCATTCATGGAACCCATCATGAGCACCTCTTTGAATATCCGAGAGTATTATTCATTGCAGATGCACTTACAATGCTGACTGACAACTGTAGGGCCAACTGAAGAGTTGTGATGCGCCAGTTGAATTTGTGGTGAATGAGGATGATGCCACTCCATGGACTGTCTTTTTGTTCCTGGCGCGAAGTTGTGCACCCAGCTTTCGTCCCCCGTGACGATCCATGACAGAAAGTCCTCTCCATTGGTCTCAAAATGCTCCAACAATTCAGATGAATGGCCTTTCTTTGAATATTGTGATCCGCTGTGAGCATTCATGGAACCCATCATGAGCACCTCTTTGAATATCCGAGAGTATTATTCATTGCAGATGCACTTACAATGCTGACTGACAACTGTAGGGCCAACTGAAGAGTTGTGATGCGCCAGTTGAATTTGTGGTGAATGAGGATGATGCCACTCCATGGACTGTCTTTTTGTTCCTGGCGCGAAGTTGTGCACCCAGCTTTCGTCCCCCGTGACGATCCATGACAGAAAGTCCTCTCCATTGGTCTCAAAATGCTCCAACAATTCAGATGAATGCCCTTTCTTTGAATATTGTGATCCGCTGTGAGCATTCATGGAACCCATCATGAGCACCTCTTTGAATATCCGAGAGTATTATTCATTGCAGATGCACTTACAATGCTGACTGACAACTGTAGGGCCAACTGAAGAGTTGTGATGCGCCAGTTGAATTTGTGGTGAATGAGGATGATGCCACTCCATGGACTGTCTTTTTGTTCCTGGCGCGAAGTTGTGCACCCAGCTTTCGTCCCCCGTGACGATCCATGACAGAAAGTCCTCTCCATTGGTCTCAAAATGCTCCAACAATTCAGATGAATGGCCTTTCTTTGAATATTGTGATCCGCTGTGAGCATTCATGGAACCCATCATGAGCACCTCTTTGAATATCCGAGAGTATTATTCATTGCAGATGCACTTACAATGCTGACTGACAACTGTAGGGCCAACTGAAGAGTTGTGATGCGCCAGTTGAATTTGTGGTGAATGAGGATGATGCCACTCCATGGACTGTCTTTTTGTTCCTGGCGCGAAGTTGTGCACCCAGCTTTCGTCCCCCGTGACGATCCATGACAGAAAGTCCTCTCCATTGGTCTCAAAATGCTCCAACAATTCAGATGAATGGCCTTTCTTTGAATATTGTGATCCGCTGTGAGCATTCATGGAACCCATCATGAGCACCTCTTTGAATATCCGAGAGTATTATTCATTGCAGATGCACTTACAATGCTGACTGACAACTGTAGGGCCAACTGAAGAGTTGTGATGCGCCAGTTGAATTTGTGGTGAATGAGGATGATGCCACTCCATGGACTGTCTTTTTGTTCCTGGCGCGAAGTTGTGCACCCAGCTTTCGTCCCCCGTGACGATCCATGACAGAAAGTCCTCTCCATTGGTCTCAAAATGCTCCAACAATTCAGATGAATGGCCTTTCTTTGAATATTGTGATCCGCTGTGAGCATTCATGGAACCCATCATGAGCACCTCTTTGAATATCCGAGAGTATTATTCATTGCAGATGCACTTACAATGCTGACTGACAACTGTAGGGCCAACTGAAGAGTTGTGATGCGCCAGTTGAATTTGTGGTGAATGAGGATGATGCCACTCCATGGACTGTCTTTTTGTTCCTGGCGCGAAGTTGTGCACCCAGCTTTCGTCCCCCGTGACGATCCATGACAGAAAGTCCTCTCCATTGGTCTCAAAATGCTCCAACAATTCAGATGAATGGCCTTTCTTTGAATATTGTGATCCGCTGTGAGCATTCATGGAACCCATCATGAGCACCTCTTTGAATATCCGAGAGTATTATTCATTGCAGATGCACTTACAATGCTGACTGACAACTGTAGGGCCAACTGAAGAGTTGTGATGCGCCAGTTGAATTTGTGGTGAATGAGGATGATGCCACTCCATGGACTGTCTTTTTGTTCCTGGCGCGAAGTTGTGCACCCAGCTTTCGTCCCCCGTGACGATCCATGACAGAAAGTCCTCTCCATTGGTCTCAAAATGCTCCAACAATTCAGATGAATGGCCTTTCTTTGAATATTGTGATCCGCTGTGAGCATTCATGGAACCCATCATGAGCACCTCTTTGAATATCCGAGAGTATTATTCATTGCAGATGCACTTACAATGCTGACTGACAACTGTAGGGCCAACTGAAGAGTTGTGATGCGCCAGTTGAATTTGTGGTGAATGAGGATGATGCCACTCCATGGACTGTCTTTTTGTTCCTGGCGCGAAGTTGTGCACCCAGCTTTCGTCCCCCGTGACGATCCATGACAGAAAGTCCTCTCCATTGGTCTCAAAATGCTCCAACAATTCAGATGAATGGCCTTTCTTTGAATATTGTGATCCGCTGTGAGCATTCATGGAACCCATCATGAGCACCTCTTTGAATATCCGAGAGTATTATTCATTGCAGATGCACTTACAATGCTGACTGACAACTGTAGGGCCAACTGAAGAGTTGTGATGCGCCAGTTGAATTTGTGGTGAATGAGGATGATGCCACTCCATGGACTGTCTTTTTGTTCCTGGCGCGAAGTTGTGCACCCAGCTTTCGTCCCCCGTGACGATCCATGACAGAAAGTCCTCTCCATTGGTCTCAAAATGCTCCAACAATTCAGATGAATGGCCTTTCTTTGAATATTGTGATCCGCTGTGAGCATTCATGGAACCCATCATGAGCACCTCTTTGAATATCCGAGAGTATTATTCATTGCAGATGCACTTACAATGCTGACTGACAACTGTAGGGCCAACTGAAGAGTTGTGATGCGCCAGTTGAATTTGTGGTGAATGAGGATGATGCCACTCCATGGACTGTCTTTTTGTTCCTGGCGCGAAGTTGTGCACCCAGCTTTCGTCCCCCGTGACGATCCATGACAGAAAGTCCTCTCCATTGGTCTCAAAATGCTCCAACAATTCAGATGAATGGCCTTTCTTTGAATATTGTGATCCGCTGTGAGCATTCATGGAACCCATCATGAGCACCTCTTTGAATATCCGAGAGTATTATTCATTGCAGATGCACTTACAATGCTGACTGACAACTGTAGGGCCAACTGAAGAGTTGTGATGCGCCAGTTGAATTTGTGGTGAATGAGGATGATGCCACTCCATGGACTGTCTTTTTGTTCCTGGCGCGAAGTTGTGCACCCAGCTTTCGTCCCCCGTGACG
Organism: Schistocerca serialis cubense; assembly: GCF_023864345.2. Lineage (NCBI taxonomy): Eukaryota > Metazoa > Arthropoda > Insecta > Orthoptera > Acrididae > Schistocerca > Schistocerca serialis. The sequence goes on along the minus strand of NC_064643.1, from coordinate 371,279,821 downwards.
ATCCATGACAGAAAGTCCTCTCCATTGGTCTCAAAATGCTCCAACAATTCAGATGAATGGCCTTTCTTTGAATATTGTGATCCGCTGTGAGCATTCATGGAACCCATCATGAGCACCTCTTTGAATATCCGAGAGTATTATTCATTGCAGATGCACTTACAATGCTGACTGACAACTGTAGGGCCAACTGAAGAGTTGTGATGCTCCAGTTGGCACGAATAATGGCATCCGCACAATTCAGCATGTCTGGAGCAGTGGCTGTGATAGGTCGTCCTGAGCGTGGCTGATCATGGAGCTCTGTTTCCGCATTTCCTGAGCCTGTAACTTTCTTAACCCATCGCCCAACTGTACTCCTACCAACTGCAGCATCGCCATACACTGCACACAAACGTTTATTGATGTTCACCACGGTTTCTTTTTCTTCACACAAGAATTCAATAACAGCAGCCTGCTTGTAAGGTGAGTCGTATGTTGACGCCATTTTGACGCTGTGCTATAGCTCTGCCATCTGCCAGAACCGTTCGAAACTTCACCAGCGCACAGAACAAATATGAAGCACACCAACAAGGACGTTTGTCTATGAATATTAATGGCTTTTTTTTAATGTGGGGCGTTACTTATTGAACGACCTTCGCACATGCGATGAGTTTTGTTGACATCGATTTTGTGATGATATTCCTGGCGTGATCGGAAAAAGATGATACATTTAATTACTTCTTTTCGATGTATTTTACAAGACCTCTATCTTCCAATGCAGCAGAGAATGAGGAGCCTTTCACACCTAATACAAGAGAAATGTAATCCCTGCGAATTGAACACTATAAATAAACAGTATTTCCTTTGCTATGTAAGAGTAATTGAATTTCCTGTGGTGGAATCATTCCTCTCCAGCACAGACCGAGTCTTTTTCTCACCAATACCAGGTGGGTGGGGGGATTGGAACTGGGGGATTTGTGAGGAGGGAAAGGTTAATTGCCGCGCGGGATTAGCCGAGCGGTCTCGGGCGCTGCAGTCATAGACTGTGCGGCTGGTCCCGGCGGAGGTTCGAGTCCTCCCTTGGGCATGGGTGTGTGTGTTTGTCCTTAGGGTAATTTAGGTTAAGTAGTGTGTAAGCTTAGGGACTAATGACCTTAGCAGTTAAGTCCCATAAGATTTCACACACATTTGAACATTTTTTAAAGGTTAATTATTTTATTGATTTAATCAATTAGTCAATTAATTTGATATCAAAGGTGAGATTGTATTGGTGAGGAGTTTTCTCAGAGGAGTAGGAGAGGAGAACGGGAAGGGAGGATTGATTTTTTAGAAGGGCAGACTATCCACAGTGGGTCATGAATCAACCCCCAGGGGGTCATAAATCAGTTTACAGAATAGTAGGTTAATGGGAGGGGGAGGGGTCATCAAACAATCGAGTTTGCTACCCTGAATGTATTCAACCTGCACTTACAAAACCTGCTAGAACACAATTTGCCCCACTACTGGCGATTTGACAGTTAATATCTCATCATGTTGTATGCGTCTTCTGGACGTTGTGGCTTGACGTTTACGTTGCGGCTTTCGTTTTCCTGAAGGATGATATGGTAGTATTTTGATCGGAAGTAATAAAATTAGAAAAAAAGGTAATCCCATGGAACAATATGACCTGGTCTTATAGCTTGCGGCGCATCACAGTAGTTTGACAAGGTGGGGAGGTGGCGAGAGCGTAATCTAATCGCGTGGGGGATTAATGTTATACAGGCTAGGCTGAGTGCAGCTTTTGGGCAGTTTTCCACTTTCATTGAGGTAAATGCTGCACGGATACCCCACCTCCGTCTCTGAAAATACGATACCCAAACACTTAAAACATAATAATAGAGAGAACAAAGTTCGTACCGTCACAGCCAAATCAGCCAAATGGTGCACACGACTTTCCTCTCTCAGGTAAACTGAAGACTCTGGCGACTGGAAGGCAATCTGGTCACAATGTTAAAATAAAAATTTGCCTAACTATGAAAACTGGTTAACCTGACAAGACGAGGTAAACTCGAGGGTAGAGATAAAATCTCTTAGGACTTGATATTGTTTCACTTTTAATTTGACAGGTATTGCAGTTTTCTATTTGAAGCTAAGACAGTCACACTGTTAAATAACTGAAGATATTTCCACTACAGCGGCTGTCAAGAAAGATGACATTATTATTGAACGAAGGTGACTGTAGATGCAGTCACAGTGAAACTACTTCCCATAACAGATTTCTTCCTCCGACAACGGGTGCATACAAAACGTAATGAGGCAATAATGAGATAATCTCAATAATTTTTCTACGCCAAATGCCAAATGCTGTATGTACACTGACGGAAAAAATCGCAGTACCAAAAATTAATCAAAGAAGAGTAATGAAATTTTGGGAGTTCAGTAGTCTAGGCAACATATTTAAGTGAGTAACATAGCAAGATCACAGATTAATGTAAGTGCGAGATACGCGATTGCAGTGTGAAATGCTGGTACATTAATAACCTGCGTAACCGTCAGAATGTCGAATGCAAGCATGCATTCTGTTGTACAGGTGACTGTTATCAGTTTGCACTTGGTCGGTCAATACAGGGATGGTTAATACTGTTTGTGAACGACGCTGGAGTTGTTGTCCGATGACGCTCCGTATGTGCTCGATTGGAGACAGATCCGGTGATCGAGCAGGCCAAGGCAACTTGTCGTCACTCTGTAGCGCATGTTGGGTTACAACAGCGGTATGTAGGCGAGCGTTATCCCATTGGAAAACGCCGCCTTATTCATAAACAGCAGCACAACAGGTCGAAACATCATATTGTAGTACAGATATGCAATCGGGGTGTATGGGATAAACACGAGAGTGGTCCTGCTGTCATGCGAAATCGCACACCAGATCATAACTCCTGAAGTAGGTCTAGAGCATCTAGCACACAGACAGGGAGGGTGCAGATCCTCAACTGACCTCTTTCTAGCCACCACACGGGCGAACCAGCTGTCATCAGAAATCTCAACAGACCTTCACCCTCCCTCACATGAACTCTCTCGACACCAGCGAAGTATCAGATGACGGTAATTGGGGACGATGGAATGCACGCTTCAGGGCGTGTGTCTCGGAGCTGTCCTTGAAGCAACGGTTTTGTATCATTCGTTGTGTCACTGTGGTGTCAACTGCTGCCTGCCAAGTCTTTCTGCAATATCGAAGGAAGGAAATCTTACTTCTCGTAATCTTATCACTATTAGCACCACTCTGATGCGACTGACGTGTAATTTCAATAGATATCATTATTTCAGATGTAGAAACACGCCTACCACGACTCCTTCTTAGTATTACGATTTTTTTCCATCAGTGTATACATATACAGCGGAGAAACCTGGTGTTCCCCGGTATTTATTTACAGCTATGTGTTCATGCCCGTACCACGCCACGTTTGGCCTTGTGCTTAATGTTTATGACGTCCTATCTTCTGATGTATGTTTCTGACAGTGGTATAATGTTGTAAGTTCATTCAGAGGAGTATGTGGATACTGTCTACAAAACCTGTTGCGAATGGACTCAGTAACAACGAAGTAATACATTTAAACGTCATGCATGATGCGATATTTTTCACGTTTCTTACTGGTTTTGACGCCATACCTCCTTTACCATGCGTAAAACAATGATATAATTTTGCACTTACATTTAGTGACACATACGCATGCTGTCTGAAAATGTGTCACGATTACATAGAATAATAAGGGAATAATAAACTAGAGCGTCATGCTTCATGCGGTATTTTTACTGTATGAAGGGTGGAAAAGTAGGAAGCGACAAACATTTTTCCTTTCATCATTTTGTAGGGATTGTCAGCAAGATAAAAACTACGTAAATGGTTGGAATTATCTTTAAAGTTCTTTGAAACTCCCTAAGTGCTCTTATTCCGAAATACTGGATGAATAAAGTCTAGGAATTCACGCTGCTTTTCTTTTTCAGCTCCACCATTTTGATAAATAGTTCGTTGATACCCCACAGCGATTGTCGCCCGACAGTAAGGTACAAGTGAATCGGTTCAGTGGTTTAGGAGATGTCGAACACACACACACACACACACACACACACACACACACACACACACAAACACGAATATGTATACTTTTTTATAGTATGTATATAATTACGAACAATTTTGATTTCTCATAGTTTAGAAGATGTAAAAGTTTATTTTTTTCTGTCTTCATATTACACTGCGTATCTCACTGTCTTTCTAACAAAATTGTACTAAGACATTTTTGTTTTACAAAGAACACTGTAGAAGATGCGGAACTGACTGCTACAATAGATTCTTTAATTTTGTGTTGTAGCGATAGCAGAAAAGTTTCTCAAGTGCAAGGAGTTTAGTGCAAGAAGATCCGAGAAAGAAGAAACAGAGTGCGAAGCGAAGTCGTTCTGGGAGGTCCCCTGAGAAAAACTGGCTACGCACATTTCCGTCTGTGTCGCCCTCGCCAAGAGAAAAACTTTCCTTAGCGACGCGAACCGATAAAAGTACGACTGCTGCGGAAGTTGTCGAGCCTAGTGGCGCCTCGCTGCTCGTTAAACGTTAATCAACGCCTTAATTAATTTAAACATGTCGCGAACAAGTTGGGGACTGGTAGCGCGGTGTTTCTCTCTCCCCTCCGGCAGTCGTTCGTGGAAACCAAACAAGTCTCCGGAGTGTGTCGATCCGTTAAGAAATTAAAGGCTTTGTTCTTTTACGAAGCATTCTTTTTACGCAGAATGTAATTAAGTTTCCTACGACGAAAATGAAAGTAGACGTCTTTACTGTCCTCGGATTCTTAAGGGAAGGAAGCACTGAAGACAAAAATGACGCTGTGGAGGTGAGGTACTCGTACTATATCTTGTACAGAACCTCTTTATTTCACTCATAATTTAAACAGTTTTCTCCTCACAAATGCAATGTTTAGCAGCTGAAATAATTAGAGGCTCCACCTCCAAATTATCTCTGTTACAGAAAGAGTCCAAGCAGGGACTGAAAAGTATACGAAAAATTATACACAAGATTACTCTTAATTGCCACCTTCAGTGTCTGTTAGCAAGGCGACGTGGCGTGGACTCGACTAATGTCTGAAGTAGTTCTGGAGGGAATTGACACCATAAATCCTGCAGGGCTGTCCATAAATCCGTAGGAGTACTAGCGACAGCACGTTGCAAGGCATCCCAGATATGGGCAATAATGTTCATGTCTGGAGAGTTTGGTGGCCACTCGAAGTGTTTAAACTCAGAAGAGTGTTCCTGGAGCCACTCTGCAGCAACTATGGATGTGTGCGGTGTCCCATTGTCCTGTTGTCGTGCTGGAATTGGCCAAGTCCGTCGGAATGCAAAATGGACAAGAGAGGATGCAGGTGATCAGACAGGATACGTATGTACGTGTCACATGTCAGAGTCGCATCTAGACTGTCAGGGGTCCCATATCACTCCAACTGCACACGCCCGACACCATTACAGGACCTCCACTAGCTTTAACAGTCCCCTGCTGACATGCAGGGTCCATGGATTCGTGAGGTTGTACACGTCCATCCAATCGATACAATTTTAAACGAGACTCGTCTGACCAGGCAACATGTCTCCAATCATCAACAACCAAATGTCTGTGTTGAAGGACCCAGGTGAGGCGTAAAGCTTTGTGTAGTGCAGTCATCAAGGGTACACGAGTGGGGCTTCGGCTCCGAAAGCCCATATCGATGATGTTTCGCGTGAATGGTTCGCACGCTGACACTTCTTGATGGCCCAGCATTGAAGTCTCCAGCAATTTGCGGAAGGGCTGCTCTTCTGTCACGTTGAACAATTCTCTTCAGTCGTTGTTGGTCCCGTTCTTGTAGGATCTTTTTCCTGCCACAGCGATGTCGGATATTTGATGTTTTACCGGCTTTCTGATATTCACGGTACACTCGTGAAATGGTCGTACGGGAAAATTCCCACTTCATATCTACCTCGGAGATGCTGTGTCCCATCGCTCGAGCGCCGACTATAACACCACGTTCAAACTCACTTAAATCTGGATAACCTGCCCTTATAGCAGGAGTGACCGAGATAACAACTGAGCCGGATGCTTGTTGTCTTATACGGGTGTTGCTACCGCAGCGCCCTATTCTGCCTGTTTACATATCTCTGTTTTTGAATACGCATGTCTATATCAGTTTCTTTGGCGCTTCAGTAAGACAGTAAGGAACACGGAGGCAATGAGAAGCAGCAGAAACTTAACATCAGAACTGACGGTTACGAATTACATGAAGTTAAGGAATTCTAGTATCTAGGCACAAAATAAGCAATGACGGACGGAGAAAGGAGGCTATGAAAAACAGACTTGCACAGGCAAAAAGAGCATTAATGGCTAATTGAACTCTACTAATACTACAAAAAATGGTTCAAATGGCTCTAAGCACTATGGGACTTAACATCTGAGGTCATCAGTCCCCTGGATTTAGAACTACTTAAACCTAACTAACCTAAGGACATCACACACATCCATGCCCGAGGCAGGATTCGAACCTGTGACCGTAGCAGCAGCGCAGTTCCGGTCTGAAGCGCCAAGAACCGCTCGGCCACACAGGCCGTACTAATACTACATATACGTCTTAATTTGAGGACGAAATTTCTGAAAACGTATGTCTGGAGCACAGCATTGTATGGCAGTGAGACATGGACAATACCAGGAGAGAAGATAATGGAAGCATTTGAGACGCGGTGCTACAGAACAACTTTTAAAATCAGGTAGACTGATAAGGTAAGGAATGAAACTTCCTGGCAGATTAAAACTGTGTGCCGGGCCGAGACTCAATCTCGGGACCTTTGCCTTTCGTGGGCAAGTGCTCTACCAACTGAGCTACCCAAGCACGACTCATGCTCCGTCCTCACAGCTTTACTTCTGCCAGTACCTCGTCCTCTACCTTCCAAACTTTACAGAAGCTCTCCTGCAAACCTTGCAGAACTAGCACTCCTGAAAGAAAGGATACTGCGGTGACATGGCTTAGCCACAGCCTGGGGGATGTTTCTAGAATGAAATTGTCACTCTACAGCGGAGTTCTGCAAGGTTTACAGGAGAGCTTCTGTAAAGTTTGGAAGGTAGGAGAAGAGGTACTGGCAGAAGTAAAGCTGTGAGGACGGGGCGTGAGTCGTGCTTGGGTAACTCAGTCGGTAGAGCACTTGCCCGCGAAAGGCAAAGATCTCGAGTTCGAGTCTCGGTCCGGCACACAGTTTTAATCTGCCAGGAAGTTTCATTTCAGCGCACACTCCGCTGCAGAGTGATAATCTCATTCTGGAAACATTCTCCAGGCTGTGGCTAAGCCACGTCTGCGCAATATCCTTTCTTTCAGGAGTGCTAGTTCTGCTAGTTTCGCAGGAGAGCTGTAAAGTTTGGAAGGTAGAAGAAGAGGTACTGGCAGAAGCAAAGTTGTGAGGACGGGGCGTGAGTCGTGCTTGGGTAGCTCAGTCGGTAGAGCACTTGCCCGCGAAAGGCAAAGGTCCCGAGTTCGAGTCTCGGCCCGGCACACAGTTTCAATCTGACAGGAAGTTTCATATTAGCGGACACTCCGCTGCAGAGTGAAAATCTCATTCTGAAGGTAAGGAATGAGGAAGTTCTCCGCAGAATCGTCGAGAAAAGGAATATATGGAAAACTCTGACAAAAAAAAGGGACAGGATGATTGGACATCTGTTAAGACGTCTGGGAATGACTTCCATGGTACTAGAGGAAGCTGTAGAGGGTAAAAACTGTAGAGAAAGACAGATGTTGGAATACATCCAGCAAATAACTGAGGACGTAGGTTGTAAGTGCTACTCTAAGATAAAAAGTTTATCACAGGAGAGGAATTTGAGCGGGCTGCATTAAACCAATCAGAAGACTGATGACACTCTCCAAAAATGTGTGAGAGAGCGAGAGAGAGAGATAGTTTTATGGCATTTTGCCTTGTTGATATCCACATGAGATAAACTGTTCGTGGCTCATTACGTACCACGACCAACTGCATCTAAATGAAATACATCATATTAATATTACTGAACGATTAATCGAAATAGTGTTGACACAAATGTTGTGGACAAAGGGGATCGGATCGATGCTAGTGGCACAATTTAACAGCAGTACTGTGACTGTGGATTGATGCCAGAGCTGCAAAATGGCTTAGAGTGGCAACAAACAATCTATATAGTGCGTTGGTCATAGAACAGAACTTATCAATACAGGAAATTATGGTAAAAACTGCATATACTCCTAATGACATACAGTGCACAAGCTATGATGAGAAGAATCCTCCGAATTCCGTTGAGCGTGGGAGAATCCGGAGAAGTAATTTTTACAGAATTTTTCTACGCATATAGAGTTTTCTCGCATTGCGCAACGTGGTTCGATGAGGGTACAGTGACTTCAGTAACGGACAGGTCTTGCATCGGAAACAGGGACTCATCTTTCAGCGAGACGGCCGCACGATGCGTCTCCTGTCTCACACTTCCCGTATAGAAGTGACCGCTCGGTTTTCTTCGGTGGTTGGCTTCAGAGGTTCATCTGGACAGGGTCCCTCACGATGCCCCAAATGGTGTTCAGGTTGTCTCCTCCTACACGAATGACAATTTTTTCTTTTTAAGTTTCTTGCTAATCTCGGTTTTGAACGTGGTCTTTGACTGACATGGTCTTTGTATTTACCCCCGACATTGTATGTAACTACCACTGACTGGGCGGTTATAACGAAATTCAGCTATTCGCGAGGGTTTAGTATGGCCTGTAATTATCGTACTGAAGGGAGACGTGGTAGATATGCCGATGCGTTAATGCGGAACTGATTTACGCTGGGAAAAAAATTAGTTCAAGTTGTAGCCACCAGATGCAAATGTGCAAGCACAAGCTATACAAGTACATATAAAAAACAAAAGGAAGTATATTACAAAGGAAGACACTGATTTTTATTTGTTTGTTCACTTGCATCTTGGGTCACAGCGAGAGCCTCGGATCGCTAACTAGAGTGCGATCCTAAAGAGCACTCTGCTGTAATGTGGTAGAAGATCTGTCTGTAGGCACCACGTTGAAATTCTGTTGAAGCTGTCATTTACCCACCGATATAACGAGTCCGCACATCTGCAAGGTTTGTTTTAAACTAAACTGTCCGTTTGGTGTTGTAGTGGGAAGAGAGTTGGCTTACGTAAACGACTGCGGGTCTGCGGATGGCGCCATCAAACCGTGCATACACTTTGGGATAGTTTTCCTCGGCGTCTCACGGGTGATCGTCGCAGTGTGGCGCAACTGTCTGCCGTAGAAACTTCTCATGCAGTGAGTATCGGCGTCGCGCGTGCGCGGTCTCCAGTCAAAACATCGGCAGGCGCACGTCCTTCTGCTTGTGCAAGACCGTATACGATCTACGGCAGCGTCCTTGGACCACTTCTACATACAATGGTTACGATCGACTTCCCAAAGATGCCAGGTATCGAAAATCGTGCTCTACCCAGACGACTCTTTGCTCTATATCTGCAGCATGAGCGCCTGCCTACCAGCCATAAACATTTGAGACTCTGCCATGCCTTAGGTAAAGACAGTACAGTGGTGGTGTTGCATACACGTAAATGAATATTAAATGATGCGTGGTGAGACTCCACCGTATGCTTTCAAAGAGATAACAATGTTCAATAAAGAATTAATTGAACCGGCTGCCCTCTCTGTTACTGCTTCTCTATCTCTAGATGAAAGCTAGCTTACCCGAAGAGTTTCTGTCATCTGAACGGTGGTATTAGCGAAGATCGAACCTACAGCGGGTGTTTCAGTCGTAGGAAGTTATAGAATAAGGTACAGGGGGGACGCCACAAATAGGTTAACATCAGTCCACGGTTCTGGATTACTCGTTGTAGTCATAGTCCTTCACGGGAATTTCAAGATACAGCAGAGAAATTTTCAAGCGTGAAATAAGTATTCGTCCACCCCTAGAGCAACTGTTCCAACCTGCGGGTAATTATCCCCTGAAGGGTGAAACGAAATTTTCTGAGAGGCTTAAACTAAACAACTCGAATCTTTTTCAGGCAAGAAACTAAATTATTTTCTAAAGATCATCACCATTATAACAATTTTTTAAGACTCCAATATACATTATATGTAATCAATAATTACTCTTTCTCAGTTAGTTGCGTTAATGCGGAGGAGGTTACAGGTTCCTCATATTGTCCATCCAGCACAGACACATGTTGTGTTTCATTCCGTACATTGCTGATTATTAAAGTGAGACCTATACTTAACAAATGATGAATATCTCAAAAAAACAGTCTTCTCCAAGTTGCACATAGTACCTCCAGTAGTCCAGAAATTGGTTCGTAAACTCGCTTCGAAACAGATAGCTGGATACGTGAATTAATTGATAGCACGACACGGCAATGACTACATAGCAGCTACATCACAGTTTTATTATTATTATTATTATTACTATTATTAGAGACGTTAGACACAAAGCATTAACAGCCCGAAGTCGTCCAGTTTCTACGAGATCAGAAGTAAAGAGTGCAGCAATGATGTGATTTGCGAACAGTAAGTACAGTGCACACATATGAACTTGGTTGATTTTAAATGAGGTTGCAAATGTGCAGGTCAAGCAAATGCTGCAATAGCGAGGAGTAATGCAGGCGAAGTATGTTTTGTAATAAGTGTGTACTCCCGCTGTGGATAGTTAGCTTTCTTTTCTGAGAAGCAGTTGTGAGTAGTACTTGCGATGCACTACAGATTCCTTCGTCTTTCATTCTAAATCAGACAACACACACATATGCACACACACACACACACACACACACACACACACACACACACACACAAAGTAAACATCATTGATCTTTCATTACTTCAAAAATAAAAGCGCTCAACGAAAGGCTTTCATTCTACAGCTTACTTAGGTGCAAATGTTGTGGTAATGTTGGGGCGTCGGGGGAGGGGGGGGGGGGCAACAGAAGGCAGGGAAGGCAGGGGTGGGGGGGGGGGGGGGAGGGCGGAGGTACCAGCTAATGTCTGATTGTGCTCAGGGGTAACGATCTAAGAAAGGTTGGGAACCACTATCCTAGAGAATCCTAACTAATAATATGTGGTACACCACCTTAAAGGGAACGTGGAAGACATTGTCGACCAAGAGAGACACGAGACGCGAAAGCGAAGTGTGTCGAGTGCGGGCATCTCTTAAGCAGGCAGCATCGGTGAGTAGTGTGCAGCGAGCTCGCAGAGAAAACCGCGAGCGCACGTAATTACGGCGATCGTGGGAGGACTGCGCATACTGAAGTCGCGACCGCATTCTTGCCGGTGTCATTCTACATACGAGTGACTACAAAGCAGTAGTGGCCAGTTCGTGTTAAGCAAAGATGGCAACAACTTCCGTCCCAATTCTTTCTTGCGATTTGACGCCAAACAGTACCGTCACAATTTTGATGAGAATGGGGCCGGAGAGCAAATCAGTCCTCCTGCTTTTTAGGTAGACTGTTGGGGAAAGCTTCTGGCCTTTAGGTTGGCTGTTCTGCGGTGGCACCAGTCTGTCACTCCCACAAAAAAAGTTCATCCTCCGTGGTAGTGAGTCTGCAACGCCAGTTAGAACGAAACGGCTCCTTTCTTTAACAATATACGCAACTGATGATGGTCGAAGTAGAGAGGATATAAAATGTAGACTGGCAATGGCAAGGAAAGCGTTTCTGAAGAAGAGAAATTTGTTAACATCGAGTATAGATGGAAGTGTCAGGAAGACATTTCTGAAAGTATTTGTATGGAGTGTAGCCATGTACGGAAGTGAAACATGGACGATAAATAGTTTGGACAAGAAGAGAATAGAAGCTTCCGAAATGTGGTGCTACAGAAGAATGCTGAAGATTAGATGGGTAGATCACATAACTAATGAGGAAGTATTGAATAAGATTGGGGAGGAGAGAAGTTTGTGGCACAACTTGACCAGAACAAGGGATCGGTTGGTAGGACATGTTCTGAGGCATCAAGGGATCACCAATTTAGTATTGGAGGGCAGCTTGGAGGGTAAAAATCGTAGAGGGAGACCAAGAGATGAATACACTAAGCAGATTCAGAAGGATGTAGGTTGGAGTAGGTACTGGGAGATGAAAAAGCTTGCACAGGATAGAGTAGCATGGAGAGCTGCATCAAACCAGTCTCAGGACTGAAGACCACAACAACAACAACATACGCAATTTGTGGCTTTCTTAAATAGTATGATTGGTGGATAACAGAATTACTTTCACTTTTCCATATAATCATCCTGTATCTCAGCAACACATCAGAAGGTCCAGAATAACGAGGAAAACTGATTTTTCATCACAAATTTGCGTATTAACTTTACAGACTTCTTAAATATTCAAGCAGTTGACCCGTGATTGTGATCATTAGATTTGTAAGTTTACCTCCTGCATGAGTCTATGACTGGAATTATCATTAACCGAGTAATTAAACACACTTTCTATGTAAGAGCAGGACGACAGAGTCGCTCAGGTTTGCAATTATTAGTGAAATACTTGCTCGTGTTTTAAACATTGTATTGTATTGTATTGTATGTTAACTGGGGGCCTAGAAACGACGGAGAGGCCCCGTCCCCGCCGCAGCCGCAGTGGTCCACAACCCCACGAAGACTACCGCAGTCCACTTCGCTCCTCAGCCGCCCCACACCGAACCCAGAGTTATTGTGCGGTTCGGCCCCCGGTGAACCCCCCCAGGGAACGTCTCACACCAGACGAGTGTAACCCCTATGTTTGCGTGGTAGAGTAATGGTGGTGTACGCGTACGTGGAGAACTTGTTTGCACAGCAATCGCTGAATAAGTGAAACCAGGCTACATTCGCCGTGGCAGGTGGAAAACCGCCTAAAAACCATCCACAGACTGGCCGGCTCATCGGACCTCGACACTAATCCGCCGGGCGGATTCGTGCCGGGAACCAGGTGCTCCTTCCCGCCCGGAAAGCTGTGCGTTAGACCGCACGGCCAATCGGACGGGCGTTTGAAACATTAGTTCAAAAATGGCTCTGAGCACTATGGGACTTTACTTCTGAGGTCATCAGTCCCATAGAACTTAGAACTACTTAAACCTAACCAACCTAAGAACATCACACAAACCCATGCCCGAGGCAGGATTCGAACCTGCGACCGTAGAGGTCGCACGGTTCCAGATTGAAGCGCCTAGAACCGCTCGGCCACCCCGCCCGGCTAAACATTAGTGGTGCAATACTTTGTTGTGTTTTATGCAAGTCAAAGTGACTTTGAAAGTCAAAGTGTCAAACGGAGAGAAGCGGGGAAAATATGGACATATGATGACACAGATGTAAGCGGAAGTCAGACGAAAATCTTGGTATTAATAAACCGCTTCAGCTATGCTACCTCTCTCGCCGTCTTAAAGGAATAACTTTCTAGTAGTCTGTATGCAAGCCGGAGAGTGAGCAGGCACGTGGGTTCTCACTCTCCCTATGGAGCTACGTCACAATTACGTCTTCGACAAGCTTATACCTGCCCTACGCAGCGCGCAGTTTGCATCAGTGGCAACGCAGTGAGCAGACACGTCCGAGGAGTCTATAGTTCGCACCTAATGCGTTAACATTATCGAAATACAAAAATTAGTAACTGGTATAAGTAACGCCAGACATGTACAGAAACAGAATCTTCTCCAAAGGCTGCACTGTTAAATGGGAAACTGATGCTTGGTCATCCTGAACAGCAGTTGTAGCTTTCTTCCGCGAAAGGCCACATCCCTGACCACAAGCGCTGCTGGCTGCTTAATTTACTGACCGACTATTTCATTACAGTGCGGCCGCAGTGTGAAGGTACCCCACCAGCACAGCCCACACTGATTAGTCGCGTGGGTCGAGGCTCTGTCGGCAGCCTCCCAGCGTTGGTAGTGAATCAGCGGTCGCAGACACCGCCAGCAGACAACAGGGGCGCCACCTGGCTACGCGCGCGTGTGTTTACGTCGAGGGGTGCGACCCCACCTTCCGGGCTCCCCGTGGGAAATTACGCGCCGCAAGCGTGGACGCGACGCCACAATGGCCCCGCGCCGCCGCTACCCATTGTGCGAGTCCGCGGCGCCGGGCGTCGTCTTCCCCTCACCTCGCTCCGAACTTCGCGTGGTCTGAGTATATCATTCTCAGACTTCCGCGATACGTTTCTCTCCGGTGCACGATACTGGCAGTGATAACTTGCTTCGTTTTCTGAGAAACACCAGACTGTCTGTGGACCTGTTTATGTTTCTGTCGTACTCTACGTAGTGTTGTGTACGACTTTGTACACAACAGTAAGGAGAGGTAGGCTACAATGTGGTGCAGCAACCGTCGTCTTAGGAAAGCTGGAAAGATTTAGAAATAATTAGCAAACAAGGCAACAGAACCAATAGATGACTTGCGTAACTTGTATTTCTCCAAGCAAACGAAGACTCATTAGAAATGACGCAGCAGTAAGCAGAGTCCAGCTATCTCAATGTCAACCAGGATAAAGGTGCCATAGCGTAGCCGTAGAGGCTCCAAGCGCAAATGGGGCGAGCAGCTGTTGCTGGCCGTCCTATATTGTGGCGGCAGAAGGCGCTCATTGGACAGATCCGCTGGAGGCACGGTTTAGAAGGTGTGGTCCATTGGGTCCGTCGCATCCCGCACGATCGCTACTGGCGTCTAAGAGAAGCTTACTGTTTCACTACTTGACACGTCATTGAGTGGTATCAAGTGGTTCAAATGGCTCTGAGCAGTATGGGACTTAACATCTGAGGTCATCAGTCCCCAAGAACTTAGAACTACTTAAACCTAACTAACCTAAGGACATCACACACATCCATGCCCGAGGCAGGATTCGAACCTGCGACCGTAGCGGTCGCGCGATTCCAGACTGAAGCGTCTAGAACCGCTCGGCCACACTGGCCGGCATTGGGTAGTATCGATATGTGATACCACACGTAGGTGGAACACAGTTTATGGTAAGTCGAACTGGTGGTAACGCAGAGACTGCAGGTGAATGACAACAGAATCCACCAAGTGAACGAATAATCAATGCTAGTCCAGAGCGAAGCGAGGTAGTCTTAAGCATATACGGCAAGCCAGAGAGCAATCAAAATCACAAATGTAAATCAGAGAAGGTCGGAACTCTACTATCCAATGTTACGTAACTAAAGGCTTAAGTGCACGGGCGGACAAGACTGGTTTCAGTCCGGGTTTCGGAAGAAATTAGTTATAGGGAGAGTAAGGCGCTTACATTGTACTCTGCCTGGGACGCATTTTCTGATATTTACGCCTACGCTCAGCTCGTCTCGAGTTTGCAGCTCATGACGCAGAGCAGTGAAAGTTTTGCTTACTCTGCACAAGCACAATGCCATTTCGTTGTCGCTAGATTTAAATATCAAAGAGAAACACGTTTCCTGTCTGAGCGCAAAGTTACGACCCATGTGCTCACGTTCGTGCGGAGAGTGGAGGAAACAGCTCACTACCTTGAAGAGCTGCGGTAACAGGTATTTTTGCCTCTGGATCAGTGCCTACAGCATAACCGCATTATTTACTGTTTACTGCTTACGTTTGTCCTATACATTGATGGATCACAAGCTTTGGTAGTAGACGACAATGGCACGAAAATAACCGATTACTGGCGAAATAAGCCGATTTGAGCAACGGCAGCAGGGGCCATACCTTGACGAACAAACTAGTTATCTGTTGAAAAATCCTGGTAGATTAAAAGTATTTGGTGGATCGCGACTCTAACCGAGGACCTTTGCCGTTGATAGGAAGTGCTCTACCATCTGAGCTTCCCGAGAACAACTCACGATACCTTCCCACAGCTTTACCTCTGCCAGTATCCCATTTCCTACATTTCAAACTTCACAGAAGTTCTCGTACGGAACTAGCAGGATGTTGTCCGCTCGCGCGTAAAGTTCTGAATATTCCTGTTGGCTCTTCGCCGAGTTTATAGCGCCCACCATATTACATTTACACAGTGTCACCATATTTCAGAGTTCTTCTCTTTCTTCTAACTGGTATCAATTTTACTATTTTCTGGGTGTACATAAAATGAATATACTCTCAAAAAGGCATATTTTGAGACATAATTTCTTGACATGTCGTGTCGGAAAACGAGTGTCAGTCATATCGGTGTGTCACCACGTAAACATTAACGTGAAAGACGCTATCTTCTATAGTTTTGATTTTATGCTCTAGGAGCACTGCTGTCGCATCACGTCACAAAGGTGCCCGCATGCTTAAGTATCTGATTCAGGCTTGCGGGTCATCAAAGGTTGCCCACATCTGCTTTAGAGTCTAGTGAGAGACGAGCTAACAATCGCCGGGCTGCGGCTGCGGTACTTGGCGGTAAACAATGGTTACAGGGCTCACCACCTGACGCGCTTGCCGCTGCTGCTGCGCCTCGAGCGGGCGCACGCCGCGGCTGTCGTCCGGAGCCCGAGATTTGTTCTCCCTATCGACGCTCGGACTAGGCGGTAAATCAAAATCAGAAATCGTCACATATAGAGTGCCTTAGGTCGGAATTACAACTTCTTCATGTACACATATAGGCCATTAAAATTGCTACACCACGAAGTTGACGTGCTACACACGCGAAATTTAACCGACAGGAAGAAGATGCTGTAATTTGCAAATGATTAGCTTCTCAGAGCATTCACACAAGGTTGGTGCCGGTGGCGACACCTACAACGTGCTGATATGAGGAAAGTTTCCAACCGATTTCTCATACACAAACAGCAGTTGACTGGCGTTGCCTGGTGAAACGTTGTTGTGATGCCTCGTGTAAGGAGGAGAAATGCTTACCGTCACGTTTCCGACTTTGATAAAGGTCGGATTGTAGCCTATTACGACTGTGGTTTATCGTATCGCGACATTGCTGCTCGCGTTGGTCGAGATGCAATGACTGTTAGCAGAATATGGAATTGGTGGGTTCAGGACGGTAATACGGAACGCCGCGCTGGATCCCAACGGCCTCGTGTCACTAGCAGTCGAGATGACAGGCATGTTATCCGCATGGCTGTAACGGATCGTGCAGCCACGTCTCGATCCATGAGTCAACAGATGGGGACGTTTGCAAAACAACATCCATCTGCACGAACAGTTCGACGACGTTTGCAGCATCATGGACTATCAGCTCGGAGACCATGGCTGCGGTTACCCTTGACGCTGCATCACAGACAGGAGCGCCTGCGATGGTGTACTCAAAGACGAACCTGGGTGCACGAATGGCAAAAAATCATTTTTTCGGATGAATCCAGGTTCTGTTTACAGCATCATGATGGTCGCATCCGTGTTTGGCGACATCGCGATGAACGCACATTGGAAGCGTGTATTCGTCATCGCCATACTGGCGTATCACCCGGCGCGATGGTATGGGGTGCCATTGTTTACACGTGTCGGTCACCTCTTGCTCGCATTGACGGCACTTTGAACAGTGGACGTTATATTTCAGATATGTTACGACCCGTGGCTCTACCCTTCATTCGATCCCTGCGAAACCCTATATTTCAGCAGGATAATGCACGACCGCATGTTGCAGGTCCTGTACGAGCCTTTCTGGATACAGAAAATGTTCGATTGCTGCCCTGGCCAGCACATTCTCCAGATCTCTCACCAATTGGAAACGTCTGGTCAATGGTGGCCGAGCAAGTGGCTCGTCACAATATGCCAGTCACTACTCTTGATGAACTGCGGTATCGCGTTGAAGCTGCATGGGCTGCTCAAGCTGTGTTTGACTCAATGCCCAGGCGTATCAAGGCCGTTATTACGGCCAGAGGTGGTTGTTCTGGGTACTGATTTCTCATGATCTATGCACCCAAAATTGCGTGAAAATGTAATCACTTGTCAGTTCTAGTATAATATATTTGTCCAATGAATACCCGTTTATCATCTGCATTTCTTCTTGGTGTAGCAATTTTAATGGCCAGTAGTATATATATATATATATATATATATACGGCTGCTGGATCATAATAATGGTGTCTGTTGTTTCGGACCCACAAATAAAAATACGAGGGCTATTCGGAAAGTATGAAACGATAGGTCGCAAAATGGAAACCACAGCGAAAATCAAAAGTGTATTATTTGGAACGTTAGCTACATCTTCCACCTACTTCTCTACACCGTCGCCGCTCAGACTTAGACATCTGTCGTAGCGTTCTACCAACTTTTCATTCCCTCGTTATAGAAGGCAGCCGCCAGTGCTTTTCGACAATTTTCTACTCTGGACTGCAGCTCGTTGTCTGTGTCAAAATATTGTCTTCATAGCCAGCGGTTCATTTGATCAGAGATGAACCTCAGGTGTAGCCAATTACGGGCTATATTGTGGGTGATCAAACGCTTCTCATCGGAAACGCTGCAGGAGCATCTTCATTGCCCCTGCACAGTGCGGCCGAGAACTGTCGTGTAGAACGAACCGCATGACAGTTTGTTATGTGGATTGCATAGCTTGAGGCGAAATCATTCGCCAGGCCCTCATACTTGGCGGGAGACGCTAATTTCTAGCCATCTTTACGTTCTCACTGTGAGCTAAGAACTCTATAAGAGCGATATGATGCGATCGGCGGGCGTACGAGGCACAGTGCCCAACGCATCTGTGCAAAGCTTCATCACATTTTTCACTGTATTTTCCACTTCGCGACCGATCGTTCCTTACTTTCCGAATAACCCTCGTATATACAGCTTGGCGGCAATAACTCAAGGAAGATTGTCTCTTCGTCCGACCACTTGCCGGGACCAGCGTGATGCTGCAAGCAATAAGCGTTATCAGGTTACCTTCCATTCAGAAGGCTGTTGCACTCAGCGACTGTTATATTGACTCGTAAATAATAGATTTCAGCTATCGGTCATTCTTTTTAAATTTTATTGGCAGACCTAGATTTCAGCTAGAAACTAGCCGTTCTCAATGAACTGTGGATGAAGCCTGTCCAACAGGCGTTACATGCATTGATAAAAAATGATAGTGGACTGAGAATGCAGCTAGAAACTAGCCGTTCTCAATGAACTGCGGATAAAGCCTAACCAACAGGCATTACATGTATTGATAAAAAATGATAGTGCATTGAGAACGGCTAGTTTCTAGCTCAAATCTAGATCCTCCAATAAAATTTAAAAAGGACGACTGATGGTTGAAATCTATTATTTACAAGTCAATAAGGGTAATGCACAGTGACGCTTCGTCTGTAGTGTGCCACATGTTGGGGATTTGGATTGGACGTGAAGTGTGCTCGGATAGCTTAAACGCTTAACAAGGCTGCCTGCCTAAAGCAGGAATGCCCGACTGCTCCTAAATTCGAAATTTCTACTGTATCATGTACATTGAGGTGACAAAAGTCATTGGAACTTGCTAATATCGTGTCGAACTTCCTCTTGCCCAGTGCAGTACACCATATCGACGTGACGTGGACTCAACAAATCGCTGGAAGTCCCCTGCAGATATATTGAGCCATGCTGCCTCTGTGGGCGTCCATAATTGCCAAAGTGTTACCGATGAAGGATTTTGTGCAAGAAGAGACCGCTCGATTGCGCCCCATGTTCGATGGGACAAATTGGATGGATGGCCAAATCATCCGCTCGAACTGTCCAGAACGTTCTTCAAACCGATCACTAACAGCTGCGGCCCGGTGACATAGCACATTGTCACTCATAAAAGGTCCATCGCTGTTTGGGAACATGAAGTCGAAGTCGATGAATGACTGCAAATGGCCTCCAAGTAGCCGAGCGTAACCGTTTCCAGTCAATGATGGTTCACTTTGACCAGAGGATCAATTCCATTCCATGTAAACACAGCGCACACCATTATGGAGCCACCATCAGCTTTCATATTGCCCGTTGGCAACTTGTGTCCGTGGCTTCGTGATGCCTGCGTCATCTCCAACCCAGCCATCAGTTCTTACCAACTGAAATCGGGACTTATCTGATCAGACCACGATTTTCCAGTCATCACGGATACACCGATATGGTCACGAGCCCAGGAAGGGCACTTCAGGCGATATCGTGCTGTTAGCAAAGGCACTCGCGTCGATCGTCTGCTGCCATAGCCCATTAAAGCCATATTTCGCCGCACCACTCTACCAGATACGTTCGGCATACGTCCCACACTGATTTCTGTGGTTATTTCGCGCATTTTTTGCTTCTCATCTTAGTACTGACAATTAAGGCCGCTGCGCTCGGTCGTTAAGTGAAGGCCGACGGCCACTGCGTTATCTGTCGCGAGAGGCTCTAGTTTTGGTATTCTCAACTTACTCTTGACGTTGTGGATCTCGGAATACTGAATTCCCTAACGATTTCAGAAATGGAATGTTCCACGAGTCTAGCTCCAAGTACCATTCTGTCTTCAAAGTATGTTAATTATTATCGTGTGGCTATAATCACGCCGGGAGTACAAAAGATAGCTCCTCCAGTTCACTTTTGTACACTTTGTGTACGCGATACTGTCGCCATCTATATATGTGCGTATCGTTATCCCGTGACTTTTGTCACCTCAATGTGCGTCATTCCGTCCCACATTGTTGTTGTTGTTGTGGTCTTCAGTCCTGAGACTGGTTTGATGCAGCTCACCATGCTACTCTATCCTGTGCAAGCTTCTTCATCTCCCAGTACCTAGTGCAACCTACATCCTTCTGAATCTGCTTAGTGTATTCATCTCTTGGTCTCCCCCTACGATTTTTACCCTCCACACTGCCCTCCAATACTAAATTGGTGATCCCTTGATGCCTCAGAACATGTCCTACCAACCGATCCCTTCTACTGGTCAAGTTGTGCCAGAAGCTTCTCTTCTTCCCAATCCTATTCAATACTTCCTCATTAGTTATGTGATCTACCCATCTAATCTTCAGCATTCTTCTGTAGCACCACATTTCGAAAGCTTCTATCCTCTTCTTGTCCAAACTATTTACCGTCCATGTTTCACTTCCATACAAATACTTTCAGAAATGACTTCCTGACACTTAAATCTATACTCGAAGTTAACAAATTTCTCTTCTTCAGAAACGCTTTCCTTGCCATTGCCAGTCTACATTTTATATCCTCTCTACTTCGACCATCATCAGTTATTTTGCTCCCCAAATAGCAAAACTCCTTTACTATTTTAAGTGTCTCATTTCCTAATCTAATACCCTCAACATCACCCGACTTAATTCGACTACATTCCATTATACTCGTTTTGCTTTTGTTGATGTTCATCTTATATCCTCCCTTCAAGACACTGTCCATTCCGTTCAACTGCTCTTCCAAGTTCTTTGCTGTCTCTGTCAGAATTACAATGTCATCGGCGAACCTCAAAGTTTTTATTTCTTCTCCATGGATTTTAATACCTACTCCGAATGTTTCTTTTGTTTCCTTTACTGCTTGCTCAATATATAGATTGAATAACATCGGGGATAGGCTACAACCCTGTCTCACTCCCTTCCCAACCACTGCTTCTCTTTCATGCCCCTCGACTCTTATAACTGCCATCTGGTTTCTGTACAAATTGTAAATAGCCTTTCGCTCCCTGTATTTTACCCCTGCCACCTTTAGAATTTGAAAGAGAGTATTCCAATCAACATTGTCAAAAGCTTTCTCTAAGTCCACAAATGCTAGAAACGTAGGTTTGCCTTTCCTTAATCTTTCTTCTAAGATAAGTCGTAAAGTCAGTATTGCCTCACGTGTTCCAGTATTTCTACGGAATCCAAACTGATCTTCCCCGAGGTCGGCTTCTATCAGTTTTTCCATTCGTCTGTAAAGAATTCGTGTTTGTATTTTGCAGCTGTGGCTTATTAAACTGATTGTTCGGTAATTTTCACATCTGTCAACACCTGCTTTCTTTGGGATTGGTATTATTATATTCTTCTTGAAGTCTGAGGGTATTTCGCCTGTTTCATACATCTTGCTCACCAGATGGTAGAGTTTTGTCAGGACTGGCTCTCCCAAGACTGTCAGTAGTTCTAATGGAATGTTGTCTACTCCCGGGGCCTTGTTTTGACTCAGGTTTTTCAGTGCTCTGTCAAACTCTTCACGCAGTATCGTATCTCCCATTTCATCTTCATCTACATCCTCTTTCATTTCCATAATATTGTCCTCAAGTACATCGCCCTTGTATAGACGCTCTATATACTCCTTCTACCTTTCTGCTTTCCCTTATTTGCTTAGAACTGGGTTTCCATCTGAACTCTTGATGTTCATACAAGTGGTTCTCTTATCTCCGAAGGTCTCTTTAATTTTCCTGTAGGCAGTATCTATCTTACCCCTAGTGAGATAAGCTTCTACATTCTTACATTTGTCCTCTAGCCATGTCTGCTTAGCCATTTTGCACTTCCTGTCGATCTCGTTTTTGAGACGTTTGTATTCCTTTTTGCCTGCTTCATTTACTGCATTTTTATATTTTCCCCTTTCATCAATTAAATTCATATTTCTTCTGTTACCCAAGGATTTCTACTAGCCCTCGTCTTTTTACCTACTTGATCCTCTGCTGCCTTCACTATTTCATCCCTCAAAGCTACCCATTCTTCTTCTATTGTATTGGTTTCCCCCGTTCCTGTCAATTGTCCCCTTATGCTCTCCCTGAAACTCTGTACAACCTCTGGTTCTTTCAGTTTATCCAGGTCCCATCTCCTTAAATTCTCACCTTTTTGCAGTTTCTTCAGTTTTAATCTACAGTTCATAACCAATAGATTGTGGTCAGAGTCCACATCTGCCCCTGGAAATGTCTTACAATTTAAAACCTGGTTCCTAAATCTCTGTCTTAGCATTATATAATCTATCTGATACCTTTTAGTATCTCCAGGGTTCTTCCATATATACAACCTTCTTTCATGATTCTTAAACCAAGTGTTAGCTATGATTAAGTTGTGCTCTGTGCAAAATTCTACCAGGCGGCTTCCTCTTTCATTTCTTAGCCCCAATCCATATTCACCTACTATGTTTCCTTCTCTCCCTTTTCCTACACTCGAATTCCAGTCACCCATGACTATTAAATTTTCGTCTCCCTTCACTATCTGAATAATTTCTTTTATTTCATCATACATTTCTTCAATTTCTTCGTCATCTGCTGAGCTAGTTGGCATATAAACTTGTACTACTGTAGTAGGTGTGGGCTTCGTATCTATCTTGGCCACAATAATGCGTTCACTATGCTGTTTGTAGTAGCTTACCCGCATTCCTATTTTCCTATTCATTATTAAACCTACTCCTGCATTACCCCTATTTGACTTTGTGTTTATAACCCTGTAGTCATCTGACCAGAAGTCTTGTTCCTCCTGACACCGAACTTCACTAATTCCCACTATATCTAACTTTAACCTATCCATTTCCCTTTTTAAATTTTCTAACCTACCTGCCCGATTAAGGGATCTGACATTCCACGCTCCGATCCGTAGAACGCCAGTTTTCTTTCTCCTGATAACGACATCCTCTTGAGTAGTCCCCACCCGGAGATCCGAATGGGGGACTATTTTACCTCCGGAATATTTTACCCAAGAGAACGCCATCATCATGTAATCATACAGTAAAGCTGCATGCCCTCGGGAAAAATTACGGCCGTAGTTTCCCCTTGCTTTCAGCCGTTCGCAGTACCAGCAAAGCAAGGCCGTTTTGGTTATTGTTACAAGGCCAGATCAGTCAATCATCCAGACTGTTCTGAAAACGCTGCTGCCCCTCTTCAGGAACCACATGTTTGTCTGGCCTCTCAACAGATACCCCTCCGTTGTGGTTGCACCTACGGTACGGCTATCTGTATCGCTGAGGCACGCAAGCCTCCCCACCAACGGCAAGGTCCATAGTTCATGGGGGGGCCTTCCCACATTACACAGTCTATTTCTATTTCACTCTAAAAGTGTCTGAAACAAAAATATAACTATTCCTGGCAGAAGATCTGTAGCTATCACATAGATTTTTATAGCTAGAAATCGTAGTCACTTTTTTGTGATATTACTTTAAAATCTTCGTTCACGCAACAGTGAGAAATCTGGCAAATATTCTCAAAAGAAAGGATCATTAAGATGCGCATGAGAGAATGAGCACAGATTATCACAACTGATATCTGCCTATTGAGGACGGCCACGACAATGAGAATAGACTGACGAAAACCCACATTTGTAACAGATGTAGACTGAATTCGTTCCATTAGTGTCAGATCGGTTGGGTAACGTAAAATAGTCAAAGGAAATAATCACTCTTTTAGAAGTGCTGTAAGGAGCAGTATAGTTTAATTACCTCAATTGCCTACAGTTTCCTTGGTTTTAACTGATCCTCTCCATTTGTAGTACGAAGACACCGTAAAACTTAAAAAGGGAAC
Organism: Schistocerca serialis cubense; assembly: GCF_023864345.2. NCBI lineage: Eukaryota > Metazoa > Arthropoda > Insecta > Orthoptera > Acrididae > Schistocerca > Schistocerca serialis. Next base: position 371,255,603 of record NC_064643.1, on the reverse strand, counting down.
TTCTGGGTAAGGGAATGAAATATAATTTTCCTTACCTCTAAAAACCTATCACAACAGTGAATAATACTGCGGAAAAAAGAACGTGGCATTTTCGTATTGACGAATAAATGGGTGGGTATCCGTGGACGTACTCGTTAGTAATCTAGATAAATAATGACGTTCTTTAGATATTTCAGAGGTAGCCACTTCGAATCCTAATGGTGAAAAATCGCCGTCAACAATATTTGAACAGAAAGTATATGAAACATGGTTACATACAATTCCTGACCCATTATGCATGAGGGAGAGACGTAATTATTAAGGAATGAGAACATCAGTCGTCGATAGAATTCGCCTTTCACTTCGTGAACACAAACCAACTAAAGAATTCACGGTCTGTTAACCGACATTCAGATTACAGATAACACTCTCTGCCGAATAACTAAGAGGGATCGCATCTCAGTACTTCAGTTTGGCATTGGAAATAGGTCACTACATTTCAATTAGAAATCATATTTCATACGTCCCGCTCTCTGTCCCGCTCTCTGCTTCCATCATTGAATCGCAAGTGAACAACTACTCTCTGTGTGTACGCATTAAAATGATCCTCACTGATACGCAAACTAAGGAATTCTTTTCTTCCTCTTTATAGACAGACAACCAATTTTAATAAAGTGCGTACTTTATGAGTAATACATCATACAGTTAACAAAACCGAACAACAAATGAACGAACTTATGCATAATTAGCGACTTAGGAATATCAACAGTTTTAACAACTATTCGCAATAAATGATAATCTGCAGTATCATATGAATAATAGAATAGCCGTACAACGATACAAAAAAGTGAATAAAGTGATCAGACAGTTGGTGCAGTTGAGTTTTAAGTCATCCCTTGAAGCCCCCTTCCTCTTACCAGGTTGCCCGCTCCCTGACTGAATTCCTGTCTGGCAGGTATGGTTCGCCAGGCGGGAGACGAGCGCGCACTTTGTTATTGTAATGTGACAGCGTGACGGGCCATCCGTCTCAGAGTACGCTCTCCCACGCACCTCCGCATCGGTTGGAGTCTTGACTCAATAAATCACTTACGGCAGCAAGCGGGGATCGCGCCCGCCACTTCAAGACGAAATGGGGAATCTGTTGTTCCTAATCTGCACATGTAGTAGCGTTGCGAGGCTTTCTGAAGTGAATTCATGACTGTTTTTCATCATTTTACTAACTAACTGACAGGAACAGCAGTTTATTGTAGCCTTCACAGCATAATTTGATTCAAACCAGCTCTTTTCTGTAGATATTATGTGTTTACTCTGTATAAGGGAACGTCTCCGACTGTTATACATGATTAATTCTGCGGTTGTGCTAATGTAGGATACGTTTTTTGTTCCTGTGTTATGGAACTTAATAACACGAAAAGTGACAAAATTAAAATTCACTAACTTTCAACGTACGAGTATACCGTGTGAGAAAAAAGTGTAAAATCACGGCTTCCCTGATAGCAATATTAGTTTAATTACAAGAGTTTTCTATAATCAGAAATCGTTTCCTTCTGGTAAAATCCGATCGCATCTTCGAAAGTGCCTGTCAGTCATGAAAATGAAGAATTAGAAGCAAAAGACTGTTAAGGCACCAGCTGATAGCAATCGCCGACATTAGCATTAAGATTTTTTAAAATGTTCTTTACGCTTGCATAGCAACGAATGAATCACTGGCTGTTACCTGTTGCGGCCCTCACGCATCAGTAGGCTCAGTAGAATGGGTAATGGTGACTGAGTAAGCTACTGTATGTGCAATAACGTCAGCTGCCCTCAGGTCTCTCCTCGTTCTACTAAGGATAGCTCACGATGTGTGGCTCCTCCCTGCTCCCCCCCACCCCCCCACCCCCTCACCCAACTGAACTGTCGGAATACACAAGAGCATTTGCAGGGAGACCCATCTATGCATCGTGCTACTAAGGTAGCTATACATTACACAATGTGTATATTATGCAGTAAATTTAATAATTTTTTAACGTGTCTTACGTTCACTGACGTAAAACAAAAATGTTCCTTTTCCTGTTTCACCCTCCTAGGGGTCGGCATTCTTACTTTCTAAAGTGGCTATGTTCTTCCTTCACAGTTGAGAACATCTGCATCGAAGTTAGTTGATGTGGAAGTATGGATTAAACAATTTGAAGATTAAGTTTTTGAAAACAGTAAGAAGCCGCCCTTAACATTTTATTTAGCAGTTTCGCTCTTCAAATGAACAAGAGCATCATCAGTATATACACTGTAAAAGACACAATTTGAGATCATACGGAAAACTTACGTTACGTTGCGTGAAGCACATATTCTATTTCCAGTACGGTGGCGTAGTTTGAAGTTGGCTGACAGCACAAAGATTAAACTGGCTGTACTATAGTACTTAAAATGACGTTTGAAGAACAGTAGTAAATAATGACATTGACAGCGCCAAAGACTGAGGAGGAAGGAGATTAGTGTTTAACGTCCCGTCGACAAAGATGTCATTAAAAACGGAGCATAAGCTCGGATTTGGAAGGTATGGAGAAGGAAATCGGCTTTGCCTTTTGTCAAAGGAACCATCCCAGCATTTACCCAAAGTGATTTAGGGAAATCACGAAAAACCTAAATCAGGATAGCCGGGTTTGAACCGTCGTCCTCCCGAATGCGAGTTCAGCGCAGTAACCACTGCGCCATCTTGCTCGGTACCAACGATCGAATTGGAAATTTTCGTAGAAAAGAAGAAAAACCCGCAAAAAATATTAAACGAACAACACGAATTTAATTTACATGGGTTCTTCCAGTCATCTGATTAAGTGGTGTAGATAATCAACTAAAATGTGAAACCTATCTATTATCCTAAAAGGAATATTTAAAAAAAATGATATTTTTGAATACATATTTGTAAAGACATTTTTAAATATCAATATTTTATAATGTATTTTGAAACATTTTACAGATATACTCGTATTTTTTCAAAAATTAGCAGATATGCACAGATATGAGATGTCTGTACACACGCCTATAAAAGATGGGATCAAAATGTAAATTTCGTTTTCTGTACTTGTAAATTATCTTTGGCTACACTATGCCATAGACGCTGTTAGTACTGTTGTACAGCTAATTTTACCTTAGGCTCTGTCAGTGTCATCATTCACTACTGTTGTTTAAACGGCTGTCAGCCAACTTTAAACGAAGTCTTTAATGTCTTCAGTCAACTTTAAACGTGTCACCACACTGGAAATAGAATATGCAATTTACGTAACGTCAGCGTAGGTTTCCCGGATGACGTCAATTTGTATCATTTACACTGTATGTTCTGATGATGCTCTTGTCCATTTGAAGAGCGAAACCGGAAAATATGAAATATTAAGTGCAATCTAAGGGCGACTTGCGGATGTTTTTGAAAACATGGTTTTAGCAGTCGTTCCCCCTCCCCCACCCCACCCCCACAGCAATGCCTGCTCTTACTAAAACTGAGGATTGTGCAAGCATTGTATTCATGAAGTTGAGCAGTGTTACGTAGAACATTTATTTATTTTTATAGAGAATAGTCTTCTGACTGATCTGATGCAGCCCGCCACGAATTTCTCTCCTGTCCCTTCTTCTTATAACCTACGTTCTCAATTTTTTGTTGTATGTATTCCAGCCACTACACTTTTTACCCTCTACACCTCCCTCTAGTACCAAGGAAGTTATTCCCTGATGTCTTCAATTACGTCGTATTATCTTGCTCTTTCTTCTCGTCGTAGTTCCAATATTTTCCTTTCTCCGAAGATTCTGCAGAGAAATTCCTCATTTCTTACCTTATCAGCCCACCAAAATTTCAACGTTCTTCTGTAGCACAGCACGTCAAACATTCGATTCTTTTCTGTTCCAGTTTCCCGAGAGATTATCTCAACCAATAAAAGCATTTTCAGAAATATGATTAAGTTCAACAGTCAAAGAGCAAGCCGGCTGCGGTGGTCTAGCGGTTCTGGCGCTGCAGTCCGGAACCGCGGGGCTGCTACGGTCGCAGGTTCGAATCCTGCCTCGGGCATGGGTGTGTGTGATGTCCTTAGGTTAGTTAGGTTTAAGTAGTTCTAAGTTCTAGGGGACTTATGACCTAAGATGTTGAGTCCCATAGTGCTCAGAGCCATTTGAACCATCAAAGAGCAAACTGTATTTTCAAAAAGTAAATATTTTCCCCTAATTCGCGTGGTATTCTTCAGATGGATAAATATCTTGTGTTACTCTGTTTCTAAAGTAGCCTATGCTCTTCCTCATGGCTCGAGCTATCTCCGTACCAAATTTCTTCGAAACCAGTTCTGAGATTTAGTCGTGAAAACGTAACACACAGAGTTACTTTCGCATTTATAATATTACTACCGATTAACAGAGACTAGTGCCGCAATATTGCTCTAGTATTTGCTTACAAACAGTATTCACCTACTTAAACTATAAAAACTCCTTGATGAGTGTAACGAGGAACGCATTCCTGCCTAACTACGAGAATCAACTCTCTTCGTGTTCTTAAAATTATACGTTGGGTGGCACGTTGCTTCACACGCTGCAGCTTTGCGTAGGACGCAATGGGCGTCAACTTTCTCTAAATTCTGAGCTCGGCCCCGCTGTCGATAACCGATCTCCAGTGAGTCACGGATCCGAGGTGAGTCACGGAATGACTCCCTGAGTCGGTCTACAGCTTCAACGCCCTTTCTTGATACAGCAAACACAATGTCCTTCCGCCGTAAACGTCCCGTGGCACTGAATTTAATTGGGCTTCTTAAAAAAAACGTTAATTTTTGTCAATATTTTACATTACTGAACGTAGACAGTCCGTATGACTATCCCAAATAAGCGCGCCATATTTACCGAATGAGTAAGTGGTGCTATACGTAGTGCTAGGGGTCACACATTCCTGACATTTTTATTGTTAGATGCTGGATAAGCACCATACTGTTTGTACTTCTAATGCTGGTGGACACGTGACGCGAGGTATATGTTAAACGAAAACACCACCAAGATCACTCTCTCTTATACCCTTCAGGCAGAAGGATTCCATCGTCCGTATGCTATTGAACCAAGTTTCACCATGTCATGTGCGTTAGTGGACAAGTATCAAATCTTAGTCCCTACAACCGAACCCACACCCTTAACAGTCAATATTTTAGCAGTGCTACTGTATTAACGAATGCTATCTCCTGTACAGCATATCAACGAGAGAGAATGGTTGATGTGTTATTGCACCACATAAACTAACTGCGGGGACAATTTTACCCGTTTCTAGGTACGTGTCCAATACGAAGACTCGTCATGGTGCCGGGAAGGTTCAAGTTTTGACATTTTCATCAAATATGTCACTTCTTTGTAGTAGAAGAATGAAATTCGGTCCTCATCAGTGGCAATATTAGTGCCAAAGAGAAATCATCTACGATATGAAGCTACTTACATTTACCTTAGCTATTCACGATCCTAATGTGTTATTATCTTTGTCAGTTTATTTGCGATGCGTTTCAAGTCACTGGTTCTCATCGTCGTGCACTATACTCATTAATACTATTTGTGATAAAAAAAACCGTCACTTAAATTAATCTCTAGGTTGTTTCTCAGATATGAGGGTCTTCATTGGAGTCTCAGCTCGTAAGCCTTCACTGATCTTAGCTTGCAGGCCATTTAATCCTGTTGCCAGAATGAAAGCACGAACATGGGTCTGGGCCACCGGTTTGTTCTTCACATCACAATTCTGACACACGCCACTCAGCATAGTGAATAAAGCAGCAGCAGTTCTAACGTGGCTAACATCGTGAAAACAAAAAATGTTCTTGAATGTCGCCGATGGAGTCCACAAGCTTCACAATAATAAAGTATTTTGACTTGTTACTTCATCCACAATGCAGGCATAAAATGAAATTCCATCCAAACTTGAATGTATATGAAAATAGACTCATTTATACATTCAATCAGTCCTTTCTGTATTGCTTTTGGAAATCCTCAGAAATATCCCATTTTCTGCTTCCAGATCTTTGTTTGTGTTTAGCACTGGTTTAAAAACTGATCTGAAACTTCCAGGTTTCGGGGAATCTTCTTTCTCTCTGAAGGTTGGCTCCCGCTTCCGTGATTTTCATCAGTTTCTGATGTTCATTAAGTAGCTACGAAATAGAAAACACTTGTTTGGATAGTTCTTTATGCGAAATAAAGCTACTCAGATGATCTTAAAAAAAAAAGCATGCTGTGCTAAATCTCTAAACAGATTGTTCAGATCGTTGAAACCCTCAGTGGACCATATAGTTTCTCTTGTGCCTAACAGCTAACATAGCCAGCACAATAATTTTCCTTTCGTGGGGGGAGCTGCTACTCATACCACGAACTTTGAAATGCATATGTTTTGAACTTACCTTTCTGAATGCAACGTCAGTACGTCATTTCTTCAAAATTTAAGGTTTTTCAGTTTCACTTCTCCTTCAATACGGATGCCACTGAAAGGAAGTAACGATATTCTTACTCGAAAGCGTTACAGCAGTATTCGTTCAAGGCTGGGCTTCATCCGTGTAAGGGACAGCTAACGCAAGGGAAACTTAGGCGGCACCACAGGTACTGGCCTCCCGTGCTGCGGAACTGCACAACACGGCTACAACAGCCTGTGTACCCCCTCTTCTGTTCCTAGTAGTGGCGTCATGGTTACCATGGCAACCGAGCATTTACAGGCGGCCTGGCATGTGTCTGGCCTCCTCACCTATATGTTTCTCACCTCTGTCTGCCTTCTGCAAACTTTTGCAGTTTGACTTTCTCTCTAATGGTGGTGGTTTAAAACACAAGCTAATGGTTTTTCGCTTGTTCACAAAGGATTTATTGTATGAATAATTATTACTACCATTACTACTTGTTCCACCACAGAAAAGTAAGGAGGCGAGGCCTTCCTTGCCTCCTCTGACCAGCCACCACTGGTCGCATGTGGAATACTGCAGTGAAATATTCATGCATTACTACATGACCTTGACAAATAAGGCGCTACATATGATTTCAGTTTCAATGCAGGTAGCTGTACCAGCCAAAACCAATGTACTTCATAATTAGGCAATAACTTGGAATTAATATAGCCGATAATTTTCTGTTAATATAAATAGTATTTATTTTTATATATCTTTGATGTCTGACGATAAGTAAAAGTGAAACGAAATTCATAGCGAGTTATGCAAGACTCATAATAACACAAACATTACGTAGTGAGTGAGGTGGCGCAGTGGTTAATACACTGAACTCACATTCAGGAGGACGATGGTTCAAGCCCATGTCCGGACATCCTGATTTACGTTTCCCATGATTTCTCTAAACCGCTTCAAGCAAATTCCAGAATGCTTCCTTGGAAAGAGCATGGTCGACTTCCTTCACGATCCTTCCCTAACATGATGGGACCGATTACCCGCTGTTTGCTCCCATCCCCCACATCAACCAACCAACCATTTCTACTGTCTGTAGCACCCTCTAGTACATTATGACTGGTTACACACATGGAAAAGGAATACAGTCGATATGCTGAATAATGATAACAACGGACTGAAATTTTTCACCAGATTTGTATTAGAAGAACCAGCCACTAAACTATGCGTATCTCAACAGTACTAAGCGGTTAAAATAGTGTACTGGGGTCCTCAAGCGCGAATCGTCATCTGTACCTGTCACATACACAACGTATTTCTGCACTAAGAACTCCTAAATCTATTTCTTGCTGAAATTTTGGGGTGTAGATACGCAATAGGGACGGATTTGTTGTAGGCCCGACGGAGTCATGTATGACAATTTTCATAAACGCGCTTTCCGACATAGTCGTGGCAGTTTAGTGGTGTGGGGCGTACTTTCATGGAATTGTCTAATTTGAAAATATGTAAAAATCAGCCAACCGCTTGCATAGGTTTTCTATATACTTCGACCAGGTTTCGTCATCTCTTAAGGTTACTTCATCAGAAGGTAAGGTAATTATCTAAAATGGATATGTCAGATTAAATTCTTATCTAATAAAAGCTACATTAATGTAAACGAGTGTAAAACTAATAGTACTTACATGAAGAACATATCGTCAAAGATGTACAGTGATTTAAGAGCTGAGTTGCTCAAGTCATACATTAAAATATAAAACATAATGTTCTTCAAAAGGTCAAACATTAAAGCATAAGTAACACCGGTGTGGTGTGAGGAGACTGACTGTGTGGCAACTAGTCACGCTGCCAAGTAAACGTAATGTAGGGCGCGCCACAAGCGGGATGCGGGTAACGTGTGCAAAACAATTTTGTATACTGCAAATTTTCTGAAGTAAATCATACGTATAACCAATATAGCTTTTAACAAAAATTAATTTTACAAATTATTGAGTAACATTTATAAATGAGCTTCAAACGGGATAAAATAGTACAAAGTTCGCTACGTTTTACGTAGCACAGGTAGAACCAGAGTTAAATACGACTGGAATTACAAACGTAATGAAGAACATCAGTTCATTATATGGCACAAAATTTGAAAGGAAAACTTGCATAACTAGAGCACAGAGGCCATCTGGTAATGAGCTTAACTTAACAGAGGCAAACTAATATTTCTGAAAAGGAGGAGAGAACCTGGATTATAAGTATCATAAAACTGAAGGATTTAAACAACATCTACCAACCGAGAACCACCATGTCACAAGTATTGACAAGAATTTTAAAATACTGCATTTTGTAGACAAAGGAGGGACTATGGACCTGTTGGAAGACCTTGAAATTTATATTGCGTCACAGAAAGAACCATTGACCCTTATAAATGATCAAGATGAATCGAAGAATAAGGCATTTTTCGATAATTTTCGGAATCTATTATGTAACTAAGAACCTACATAACCCACATTTTAGGTTTATGTTACTTTTATGGCTTATTATTTTACATCTTTCAACCAGGAAGTCTGACACCTATTGCTGTAATTTTGTTACGTGTAGAGTTACTTATCCGTATGTATGGAAAAAGAAAGTTGTGAGCTATTGGTACATCTTTCAAATATAAACATGTACGACCATTATATTTCTTGTATGTAGATTTATGACTACTTCGATATACAACCTAAGCGCTTTGCAATCAGTCATATGACGAAGTATTTTATACGACAACATTTAATAAGCAGAAAAAAAACTCTTCTATCCCGCCCTTCATCACTTTCGATACGTAATATATGCCCTTTTTACTGCAAGTTCATGAGTATGAAACGTTTTCCTACGTTTGTCAGCCAATGACAAGGGTACTTTCAGAATATATGTACGATAAATGTTAGAAGTTGATTCGGAGTAGTTTGCGTCGCATGTATAACAATTTCTTATGCATGCCTCGAATATTCTGATTTTCGATACTATAAGTGGACTACTTCCACGATATGGTATCTTTGGTGCTGAAGTTGTCTTAGTTGCGATCTTTGAACCACTGGTTTTAACTTCATATCAGTTGCTACCTGCCTTCCGCATGGAACACGCCTATCTCACCACTGACTACTGGTGTTAGACACACACGGTTATTGTCAACAAGTATGGTGAGTTACTTATAAAATGTTATCTACTTTGACGTCCTACACGTCGTTATAACGAACCACGACCGTTTCTCCGTCCGCTTACCGCGTGTTACTGTTACATCACTTTTAGAATGACTTAGCTTCCCTGTAGATTTAATGTCAGCTCGCTTGACGATACTTGAACTGTTTCCCCCACGTGTAGAGATTTTCTGTTTAATACTGATTATAAGATAGAAGTACACGTGTTTATATCCGCTTATACCTACTATAGAGTTCAATATGTTGTCACTTCGATGAGTAACTTGCCCTCCTCAAGACAGATTTTTACTTGGTAAATTATCAACTTCTGTTATTAGAGCCAGTTTATCTTAATCAGTAAATTGGTCTTATAGTCAAAATAATTGTGCTTCCAATTTTCATGCTCGTTTCTTGTAAATTTGTGGGTAGCCGATATGTTTTAACTATCAATTCTATACAACAACTGCATTATAAAGATAAGTAAAATGAATGAGTTCCCTTGTTGTAGTAGTGATTGGTCCAGTAGACTATTTGCCCATAGTAAATAGAGGTTAAGTGCATCATTGATCGTAATTAACTCGAATTGACACTCGACGAGATCACATACTTAATACAAGAGTTACACACATCGTGTATTTTACTGAGTGGCTGTGTTTGTGTGTATTTGTTTGAGGAACAACAAATAGGTTACATATGTGACCGTTTATTTCAACTGAAATTACCTAGATCGCTTTTCTTTAGAGCATTTCCATGTACCTTATCGTGCTTTTGACCATGTAAACGTACTGGAATTGACTGTTTTAGACACTGATCATAGCATTCGATGAGACACCGATATAGAAATTATTTCAGCAACGTGTTAACTTATACTTTTATTGGAATGAATAGTTCATAAAATTGATTAGTGTGTATTTTATGCTATTGACAATCTTTTACCAACTGGATTTTCACACCATTTTTTCGGTCCCTTACCATTTCTTTCGTGGTGTTAGGAACGAAGTTGTCTAGGTAAATTACGCCACTGTTACTTGAGTATGACGACAGTACAGAATTTTACAAACGTTACTCTGGTCTACCTCGCCCGCCGTTCACTACTAGTAAACAATGAAGTTTACCTAACGTCTGTGTCATTGGCAATGCGTATGTTCTCCTTTTTATAGTTCATTATTTTAAAAAAATTTACAATGTTCCACGCCCATATTATTATCCATTAGAATAACGGCCTGTCGCTTAAGCTTTTATATACTCCCATTTTTTAATACCTGATATTAACCTACAATAAAACGATTGAGCATATACAGCTTCGTTTGTATTTAGTGATACCACTATAATGGCTAATGTCCAGAGTGATATCATTTTAACGGAAATGACCAAAAATATAATTAGTTTCATTAAAATTATCCATTATGTAATAGGGTTATAATAGAATTGTTTTACATAATAACTCATAAATTACTGTTGTTGCATTGGTTGTTTATGTATGGTATGTTGTATTTAGGGCCTGAAGATGATGTTTAACAACATCGAAACTAATTGCCAATAAAACCAACACCTTAATACAGCTGGAAGAATTTCGTTATTTTTTGACGTATATTATTCTTGCTGACGTCTCAAGTCGTCCGTTGCAATTATGGATATACGAAGAAAAAGCATTTATTGTACCTACATCTAAGAAGGGTAACAAGGCCCTCTATCAGAATTACAAAGGAATAGTGCTACTGTGCCACTGCATGAACATTCATGAACAAATAATTTTACTGAAAATCAAGAATAACATAGAATTGCAATTTAGAGAAGAAAGGTAAGAATTTCGACCTGGAAGGTCAACTATACGCCATATTTACAGCCATAGAAGTTGTAGAAAAGAAATGGGAATCTGGGAAAGACATCATAGCTCCAATCATAGATGACACTGTTAGTAGGGAACAGATGTGGCAAGGTCTGAATAGACTGGAACTCTCAAAAGGAATGCAACTGAGAATCAGAAACATGTACCAAAAATGCCCAAATTGTGTTACAATAGACAGAACAAAATCAGAAGGCATATAACGGACAGAGAACTTTGGCAAGGAAGTGTGCTGGCATCAGTGCTTTTTAATATAGGCGTTGACAACGTCATAAGGAAAGATCGTCTGTGCTCAAAAGCAGCTGATATCTAATTAATAGATGATGTGATGATCTGAGAAGAAAACGAGCAGAAATTTAAAAAAAGAGGCCTGGCAGAGATTAATTGAAGAAGCCGGCATGTAAATAAGCTTAACAAAAATGAGGTAATGAGAATCAGTAGCAAAAGTGAAAAATGAAAGATATAACAGACAATGGAAAAATTATTAAAGTAAATGGCTTCATATATCCAGGAAGTAAATTAACCAAGAAAGGAAAATCAAGGATGAAATTTTGGATTGAGCAGATAATTGCTCAAAAAGTTATTATTGTGTACTGGACATAATTAGAGATTGGAAAATACCAGCTAACGCAAAAATCTTGTTTCACAAGTCATTATTTACCAGTTTTGACCTATGGAGCGGAACGTTGGACTTCAGCGAAGAAAGATCTGAGCAGAATACAAGCAACACATATGTGCTTACTACGAGACATCCTGGGTTAGATGAGAAGGGCTGGATATGGAATGAAACAATATGAAACACCCTGCTGATCAGACTCCCAAAGGAAACTATGGGAGTAACAGGCTTAAAAGTTCGAGTTCTCTCTCGGGCACGGGTGTATGTGTTGTTCTTAGCATAAGTTAGTTTAAGTAGTGTGCAAGTCTAGGGAGCGTTGACCTCAGCAGTTTGGTCCTTTAGAAATTCAGACACATTTTTGTTCATTACATTTTCGCTGTTCTTGCAGTAAAACTGCCGCATCAGGCGTTACCTTTTAATTTATTACTTCCTTACTAATAACTCTGTTCACAACACAATATTCGCATCTACTACTAAATGTACCTGCAAAAATGCATATCATTGTACGACACATACTTCAGGACATATGGCGCCATAAATATTGAGGCCTCTGAAATCGAAACTGAAGAGCGAAATTAGCTAGAGATATAGGTGAAATACATGCGTACATATGCGTGGAATAAAATATATGAAACATATGCACCTGCTGGCAAAGACGTGGGTCAAAATCTTCTTCTAAAGGCCTGGGAGGAAGAGAATGACAAATGGGAAAGGAGCAGTTGGGCGCAGATACAGGGGAGGAGGAGATGGACAGAGAGATGGGGAGCACGAAGTGGACAGAGAAAGGGAAGAGGGGATGGCTGGATAGGGCAGAGTGAGGGAGAGGAGGAGATGAAGAGAGCAGGGAAACAGGGGAGACTGAGAAAGAGAGGGAGAAGAAGAAGATGGACAGAGGGGGAGGAGCAGATAGAGGGGGGGGGGGGATAAGATGGACAGAGAGGAGAAAGAGGAGGAAACAGGCAAAGATAGGGGAAGGAGGAGATAGACAAGGAGACGGGAAGTAGGATACGGACTTAAAGAATTGGAATATAGCTGAGTACCCAAGCAAAGCTGGGTACTCAGCCAGTAAATCTATATTTTTATATGTTTTATCGTCGATACTAGGAGGGTGAGTCGCTCGCAAATAAAAAGTAAAAATAGCACGTGGTTTAATCGTCACAGTTTAGTCTGATTATACAGTTGAAGAAAATAGGACTAAAACATGAGACAACGCTAGCAGTGAAATCGTACTAATAGATTGCTGTCGCTGTGGGGTCCTGTAATACCTAATGCACCTCCCCCCCTGGGCTGCAGGATCAATTGGTTATTGTTTGTATTATTATTAGAATTATTATTTATTATTAAAAACAATCTTGGTTGCAAATCATTTTATTTATTAACATCACGTTTCGTCTTCATGGGACTTCTGCAGATTATTTGTAGTGATAACAAAATAAACAAAAGTTAGGGTATGGTTTTAGCATGACGATTCTAATTGTGAGTAAGGAATTGTTACTGACCTTAAAATTTTCCTTTTACAACATTTTAAAAAAACACTAAGTGGCTCACTGGTAGACTGAAGCACGCATCAAACCAGATTAACCCGCAGATGACTAAATGTAAAGTAATATGTAAATGTAAATGTAAAAGTAATATGATATAGTGTAACGGCAGGATAGACCGTTAAATGAATAATTAAACTGAACTAAATATACTTTAATAAAGTCGTACCAGCAGGCCAGAATTGTGTACTGGTAGGACCACACTCACAAAGAACTATACACATTTGAACAGAATGCACATAGATGTTGCCGCAACTTCACGGCAAGTGGGTCAAGCGGGCACATAGGTGAACAAAAAGCAGTTATGACAGTCTGCAAATTTTAAACACAAATAATAATAATAATAATAACAAAAATAAAAAATAAAACTGTTGAATCACTGTAACGAAATTAAGTGGTTGCAATTAATCAAAACACAGACGCATACAAAGGGAAGCTTTACATTATTCCAAACATAAACTAGTGTTCCCAGCCGTAACTAAATAAAACCTAAGATAACTACGGAAGATGGGCGTCATCCCGATATCCAATAAAACAGATTCACTTGAAAAGTATAATGTCTGAGAATGAATCATTGAGGAGGGGGAGGGGAAGAGGGGAGGGAAATTAACAACCTTAAGTGGAAACCCACTAGAAGGGCTTAAACAAATTATGCAAAAATTTTAAAAATTGGCATCGTTGAATTCTAATACCTTGGGTTTCTACAAGTAAGCTGATTGTTCGACAATTGTTCGTCGACCGCGCACAATGTAAGATGCAAAGATCATCGAGCGTGGGTGGCTATTGCCTAGTAGTCTTCAGTTATTGACCTTTTTTGATTAATAAACGCTCCCTAAATTTAATTGTAAACGGCCTTCCGGTTTCACCAATATAGAATTTGTGGCAGACATTGCATTCTAATTTTCAGACCCAAGAGGGAGCATACCTATCTTTAGTAGGCTGCTCCTTATACACTTAAGAGTTCTGGATTTTATTTTGCGATGAAAAAAGGTACACGCACGTCTAGCGTTTTGAATAACTTAGCTAACTAATACGACGATATCCCCAAAAAAGGAAGATTTGTGTCTCTCTGTGGTGGTGACAAAAGATTCGATTGCATTTGGTGCTTGTTTCTCGGCTATATGTTACTGCATAATACAGTTCACATGTATTTTGGATTACATATTTAGTTTCTCTTTTTAACATTATGTGCGCTCTGTTGTTGCCAACAGAAATCGGCCACACTTTAAATCATCAATATTTTTGCCAAGCACGGGAATCGAACTTAGAATTTCGTTATGATAATATTTCAAATTTCCCACAATACTGTCCTGCACTGAACAGCGCTTTACAACAAACCAAATATAATTAATAGTAACTCAGAATTTTAGATCTAAGGTAAGTATGAATAACAACTAGCTCTAATATACTCAATAAAGATTTTAATTTCACTTATCCGAGACAGACGTTGTCTTGCCTAAGTTGCCATGGATATGTAGACAACGCAGCTTCCCTTGTTTTCACAATGTTAATTTGCTCTGTTCTTTAAATGCCGAATTTTTATTTTACCCCGGTTTTCCCACTGCCCAGTGAGTAAGTTATGACTAGGAACAAGATTAAGTACACATTAAGCAACGAGATTCTTTGGGACAGTGCGCTGCAGAGAAATGTTTATCACATTAGTTGCTGCGCTGCGCGGCGTTATGAATAATGTCCGATGCTGCAAATAAATTAGCATTTTGCTTGTGGGCAAGAGTCTGGAGTCATGTTTACTGCTGAAATTCACCGAGGGGAACGCTGTATTTTATGCACTTTGCTGCTAAACTGGCACTGATTCCCTTAACTGCCGTTCATATTTGCGTATCTTGCGCGTTATATCGGCAGTGAAACACCGTGCCATCAGATAGCGAATGTGCTCCGATTACGTTACCCGAACGGCTTCTGGGCGCGACTCGATAAATCTCCGGATGATGTCTCTACTGCAGCCAGGGCCGACCACTGATCGTGTACAGCTAAGCCCTGCGGCAGGCGCCAAGTCCGGCTACGGCTGCCTAATAAATCAGGCTCGCAGATCCTGAGTTTCGTATAAATCAGCTCTAGTTATGGGCAGACCGAAAAGTCTGCTAAATTTCTTTCAAGGAGGATGGTTGCATCGAGCTCAAAAGTAACTGTCAAGCTGGATCTTTCCATGACAGCGAACTAGATAGAGAAGACAAATCTTATTTGCCTGCAGACCCTCCGTTGAACATCGTATCTTCGACAGAGTAAAATTGAGTTCTAACACTATGTCAGAAGTGTTTCTACAATGAGGTGCCAAAGAAACTGGTATAGGCATGCTTATGCAAATACAGAGATATGTAAACAAGCATAATACGACGCTGCCTTCGGCAACGAATATACAGGGTCGTCCATTGATAGTGACCGGGCCAAATATCTCACGAAATAAGCATCAAACGAAGAAACTACAAACTATGAAACTCGTCTACTTTGAAGGCGGAAACCAGATGGCGCTATGGTTGGCCCGCTAGATGGCGCTGCCATAAGTCAAATGGATATCAACTGCGTTTTTTAAAATAGGAACCCCCATTTTTTATTACATTTTCGTGTAGTACGTAAAGAAATATGAATGTTTTAGTTGGACCACTTTTTTCGCTTTTTGATAGACGGCGCTGTAATAGTCACAAACGTATATGTACATGGTATCACGTAACATTCCGCCAGTGCGTACGGTATTTACTTCGTGATACATTACCCGTGTTAAAATGGACAGTTTACCAATTGCGGAAAAGGTCGATATCGTGTTGATGTATGGCTATTGTGATCAAAATGTCCAACGGGCGTGTGCTATGTATGCTGCTCGGTATCCTGGACGACATCATCCAAGTGTCCGGACCGTTCGCCGGATAGTTACGTTATTTAAGGAAACAGGGAGTGTTCACCCTCATGTGAAACATCAACCACGACCAGCAACAAATGATGATGCCCAAGTAGGTGCTTTAGTTGCTGTGGTGGCTAATCCGCACATCAGTAGCAGACAAATTGAGCAAGAATTGGGAATCTCAAAAATGTCAGTGTTGAGAATGCTACATCAACATCGATTGCACACGTACCATATTTCTATGCACGAGGAATTGCATGGCAACGACTTTGAACGTCGTGTAAAGTTCTGCCACTGGGCACAAGAGAAATTACGGGACGATGACAGATTTTTTGCACGAGTTCTATTTAGCGACGAAGCGTCATTCACCAGCAGCGGTAACGTAAACCGGCATAATATGCACTATTGGGCAACGGAAAATCCACGATGGCTGCGACAAGTGGAACATCAGCGATCTTGGCGGGTTAATGTATGGTGCGGCATTTTGGGAGGAAGGATAATTGGCCCCCATTTTATCGATGGCAATCTAAATGGTGCAATGTATACTGATTTCCTACGTAATGGTCTACCGATGTTACTAGAAGACTTTTCACTGCATGACAGAATGGCGATGTACTTCCAACATGATGGATGTCCAGCACATGGCTCACGTGCGGTTGAAGCGGTATTGAATAGCATATTTCATGACAGGTGGATTGGTCGTTGAAGCACCCTACCATGGCCCGCACGTTCACCAGATCTGACGTCCCCGGATTTCGTTCTGTGAGGAAAGTTGGATATTTCCTATCGTGATCAACCGACAACGCCTGACAACATGCGTCAGCGCATTGTCAATGCATGTGCAAACATTACGGAAGGCGAACTACTCGCTGTTGAGAGGAATGTCGTTACACGTATTGCCAAATGCATTGAGGTTGACGGACATCATTTTGAGCATCTTGCATTAATGTGGTATTTACGGGTAATCACCCTGTAATAGCATGCGTTCTCAGAAATGATAAGTTCACAAAGGTACATGTATCACATTGGAACAACCGAAATAAAATGTTCAAACGTACCTAAGTTCTGTATTTTAATTTAAAAAACCTACCTGTTACCAACTGTTCGTCTAAAATTGTGAGCCATATGTTTGTGATTATTACAGCGTCATCTATCACAAAGCGAAAAAAGCGGTCCAACTAAAACATTCTTTCGTATTACACGAAAATGTAATAAAAAATGGGGCTCCTATTTAAAAAAAAACGCAGTTGATATCCGTTTGGCATATGGCAGCGCCATCTAGCGGGCCAACCATAGCGCCATCTGGTTTCCCCCTTCAAGCTAGACAAGTTTCGTTCACTGTAGTTTTTTTAGTTTGACGCTTATTTCGTGAGATATTTGGCCAGGTCACGATCAATGGACAACCCTGTATAAGAGAACAAGTGTCTGGCGCAGTTATTAGACTGGTTACTGCTACTGAACTGTCAGATTATCAAGGTTTAAGTGAGTTGGAACGTGGTGTTATAATGGGTGCGCGAGTGATGGAACACAGCATGTCCGAGGTAGCGATGAAGAGGGCATTTTCCCGTACGACCATTTCACGAATGCATCGTGAATATCAGAAATCCGCTAAAACATCAAATCGCCGACATGGCTGCGGCCGGGAAAAGCTCCTGCAAGAACGGAACCAACGACAACTGAAGGAATCGTTCAAGGTGACAGAAGTGCAAACCTTGCGCAAATTGCTGCAGATTTCAGTGCTGGGCTATCAACAAGTGTCAGCGTGCCAACAGTTCAACGAAACATCATCGATATGTGCTTTCGGTGCTGAGGGCCCACTCGTATACCCTTGATGACTGCACGACACAATGCTTTACGCGACGCCTGTGCCCGTCAACACCGACATAAGACTGTTGACGACTGAAAACGTGTTGCCTGGTCGGGCAACTCTCGTTTCAAATTCTATCGAGCGGACGGACATGTACGAGTATGGTGATAACCTCATGAATCCATGGACCCTGCATGACAGCAGGGGACTGTTCAAGCTGGTGGAGGCTCTGTAATGGTGTGGGGCGTGTGCAGTCTAGATACGACTCTGACACGTGACATGTGCGTAAGCATCCTGTCTGATCAGCTGCATCCATTCATGTCCACTGTGCATTCCAGCAACTCCTGCAGGACAATGCGACACCCCACACGACCGGTATTGCTACATAGTGACTCCAGGGACACTCATCTGAGTTTAAACGCTTCCGCCGGCCATCAAACTCCCCAGAAATGATCACTATTAAGCATATCTGGGATGTCTTGCAACGTGCTGTTCAGAAGAGATCTCCACCCCGTCGTACTCTTATGGGTTTATTATGGGCAGTGCAGAATTCATGGTGTCAATTCCCTCCATCGCTACTTCAGACATTAGTCGAGTCCATGCCTCGTCGTGCTGCGGCACTTCTGCGTGCTCGGAGGGTCCTACACGATATTAGGCAGGTGTACCAGTTTCCTTGGCTCTCCAGTATATAAGCCTTCGTACACATTTCCAGTAGAAATAACTGCTACATAGAGATGCAAATATTACCCATCAAGCAATTTTCTGAGGCTAGAGATGATAGAAGGGTCCAAATGTAGTGGCCCGTTGCTTCACAGTTCAATTTATCAGTCAACAGTGTGTGGTCCCTGTAGCGTACTAACGTCAGTAAATTACCTACTAGAATTGTGCTCCACGTTTATTAATGAAAGGAAACTCCACTCTCCATGGGGAGTAGCCCTTTATGCTGGACGACGATACTGAAAGTGTCAACCACATTTCAGATTTTCTTTGTTTATTAACTCCCACCTAAACATTTTGGAACAACCATTCATCGCGGCTCTCTCAAACAGCGGAAGTTATTAAACTCCTCTCAAGAAGCGGAAGTTTAATAACGAATTATCCTAGGGCAATGAAATTTT
The DNA here is from genome assembly GCF_023864345.2 of Schistocerca serialis cubense. Lineage (NCBI taxonomy): Eukaryota > Metazoa > Arthropoda > Insecta > Orthoptera > Acrididae > Schistocerca > Schistocerca serialis. The sequence goes on along the minus strand of NC_064643.1, from coordinate 371,236,319 downwards.
CTGGAAACTCATGTAAGGACACGCGGAAGAGAAATACACCACTGAAGGAAACACGTTTTAATTGGAGCGTAACATGGTAGCATTTATTAACTGCGTGCCGTGTTTCCTTTCTTGGTTACAAACGTGGCTCAGTGTGAAGATCATCTGCATCCACAACAGCCTGGAATTGTGTACGTGTACCATCTCAAAATTGTTCGCAGCACTTTTCGAACAATGGACCATGGAATGTACAACTGCCGTGACACAGCTCGTGTACTGTTTGAAAATCGCTCATAGTGTCCAGCATTCTCAGCCAAGACAACAGTAACTTCAGCAACTTGAGGCGAAATTGGCCGTCGGTCTCTCCCAGGAGCAAATTCCCAATCGCCAGTTAATTCGAACTTATGAATCATGTTCTTTAACTCCGGTGCAAAAAGAGGACCTCTTCGTATTTAATGCGCTGATATTCGCGAAGAGCAGCATTACTGTTGCGCCCCGGAAAGGCACCTAACATCCCTGCACGAGGTGGCCGTACTCGTGAAGAGTTACGTCACAGCCTCTCAGCGAGAGAACGAGCAGCCACGCCGTTATCTGCTTGTAGATGGAGGTTGAGGGCCGGCAACTACTGTCCTATTTCGGGATGGCGGTAGTTTGGCAGCTCACCAGGTACCATCAACTAGGCTTGATGGTAGGAGACACCCAAGTCTCCTCCTGAACAAAGGCGAAGGAGAGACGGCAACAGCCCATGGCAGCTAAGTCCTTCAGGGTGGGTTGGCTGCTGCATTGTAGATCGAAGTCATCTAGGCCGACCGCAGATGGGGTGCCACAGGTCTTGTTTCCAGACTTGAACGGCGAACATCAGAAATGTACGCTACGTCGTCGTCGTCGTCGTCGTTGTTGTTGTTGTTGTTGCTGTTGTTGTTGTGGTATTCCGTCCGAAGTCCGTTTTGTTACAACTCTCCTGTGGAAGCCTCTTCACTTTAGTGTAACTAACGCAACCTGCATCCATTAGGACCTGCTTAATGTCTTTATGCCTTGGTCTTCCTCTCCAATATACCAAAGGCTACGTACGACGAAACTGTTACCCACCAAACAACTTTTTGAGATTAGGGAACCAAAAATGTCAGATGGCGTCAAATATAGGTATTAGGTTGTGTGATCAACTACTTTAAATTACATCTAGAATGCATTTAGCGTGATTATTGCGTGTTCCTCGTAGCGTACTAACATCAGAAATTTATTCACAGGAAGAGTACATCTTTTCTAATGAAAGGACACCCCATCGTGTTGCTGGGGACTTAACGCTCTTCCCCGGTGAGACAACTAAGAGATCCAGAAGTTTACTGATGTCTTTTCGATATATTGTTGCACATGATTGCAATATCGCTGTAACTGAGTGTCAGACCATCTTCCAAACTTGCTCTAATGTGTTCTTCCATCCGCTATTACAGTTTATTTGTATTACACATTAACAGGAAGATGTTATCAACAAAACGAAGGCGGCTAACCTACGTTCAATTAAAACGTACTCATTGTTCGTTTTTCGAGTTGAAGGACCTGAAATTCTCTGCTAAGACTGTTGAGAATAGTTTTGGTAACGTGGAATCCCCATGCGTGGCTACTCTGTCAATTATCAGTTTATATTATGAGATCTGGTGGCAGCCACTGGATTGCCATATTGGATTGCACACATTTTCTTCAGTTTGGTCGTGTAGGTTGAATCTACGTCGTGCTTCTCGGAAGCTGTTAACACCGATTTTGTTAAGCGTGAGTCAAAACCTTTCTCGAAACCTACGAATCCTATAGAAAGATGTCATTCGTAATCTCTGTTCATGTTTGCAATTACGTTCACAATTTATCAAATGGTCCGTTGTGCGATATATGCAGCTGAAACCAGACTGTTCCATAACTTGATTAAAACCTAGTGTTTTTTCTGTACGACGGGAGATATTTTTGATGGATATCTTATATATTACGGAGAGGAGGCTGATAGGTCTATATTCTTTTACATCATGTCTGTCCACCTTCTTGTAAAAGAGAATTGTTATGGCACTCTTATAGTTTTGAGGAATTGACTTCTTTCACAAACATTCTGTACGTAATTTTGCAAGTTTCTTTTGTGTAACTTTTCCTCCAGCTTTAACCATTTCTACTGAAACATCGTCACCTCCTGAGACATTCCCATTCTCCAGACATCTAATTCTTTTATTTATACACCTCATTTGTAATTATTATAGGACTCTCATTATTTTCATTATTATCTGAGTTTCTGATTCATCTGTGGAACTATATAAACACAGAAAGAAATCTTGGAACCTTTGTATAATTTTCCAATGTTTCTGACTGTTACTTGTGATTGCCTTCTTAAGTAATCCAGTGTGGCATCTATCTTTTTTTTTCTTTATGCCATTAATGATATCAAATGTTTTACTCACCAATTTTTCATTCTGTCTTCCAACATCGTCTCTAAGACGTTTCAGGATGGTTTTGTTTGATTCACCATATTCTGTCAGGTTCCTACTTTCTTATTTATTAGAAGTTCTCGCCCTCTCTTTCTCAGCTATTTTATTCCATTTGAGTGGTCCTATTCTTTAAACTGCTTTACGTGTAATGCGATCCTAAGGTTTTCTCACACCGATAAACCAATTCGAACTGACAGGACGATATAAACAAATTTTTTATTCAGATTTCTGTCATTAAAATGTGTGCTTATTTCATCTGCCTCTCGAACTCATTAAATCACGTAAGAGGTTATCATTCTGCGAAGAACCTCCTAATTCCTTACCTTAGCAGCTGACGTTGTATGTATAGGCGTATGTAAAGGAACACTCAGTGAAAAGTGACTGGCTGCGGCTTCTTATTATCTGAAAATTTTTCCGTAATACTCGTGTTCCATTGATAAACATAGACTGGAGAGATAGATTTCCTACATACCTATGCATGTTGAGATTAGTGAGGCCATACCATCTCCCCTCTGCACCAGTGATATATGTGCGATTGCTAATCACACTAATGACAGCCACTGCTCCATTTCTCATTACAACTAGAAACCTTCCTCCTCCATATTAATTCATTATGTACGTTTACACTTTTCACCTAAGGCAAACGATACTATAGTTTCCTGATAACGACACGACCGATTTTCTTCTTCACCCATACCAAATACGAGCTTAGGCTCCACCTCTAATGACCTTGTCGTCGACGGGACGTTTCTCTTCCTCTCTGTCACTCTGCCTTATTCAGTGCTCATTTCAGTGCACTCAATATTCTTCACGGACGAGCTGCTACATCTCACTGTCCGTAACTTCTTCTGCACCTCAAGCGATGGATCTTAATGTCTGAAATGGGATGTGGTCGTACTACAGGGGGCTTGCAAGGTGTGATTAGTAGCAGTAGTGATTCATAAATCCCTTTGCTAAGTATTTAATGAGATTGTCAGATTAAGTGCATTGTTATACACAGTATTTCTAAGAAGTGGCTCACTGTAACGAAGTTTAGGATGGATGTATATGAGTTTACGTTATTGAGCGCAGTCTTTTCTTATGTCACCCCACTCTTTATGTTTTCTTTTAACTAGTGGGATGTGCTGATGTAATGATGGCTGCACTGTAAGTTGTGAGTGGCACTCGTTTCCATAACTGAGAAAAAATCTGCAAGAATTGCACTAGATCCGCAAAATGTGAAACACTTGTCTAAGAAGCCTGTTAGCACCCCCAAGCGAAGCCAGTCGCATACTCAGAAACTGAGTACAGGGAGAAAATGCAGGAATCATGCGCTACCGTTCTTTTCTTGTGAATATGGTATACGGTTATCTTCTTTCAACCTGTTACGAAGTGTCAAATGTATGTGTCGTTTGGGTAACTGTGATGGTTGCTTGTACAGTTGAATGTTCTGTTCGTGTTCTTCCGTATGTGTGGAAGGAGGAGGGTTAAACAAATGGTTCAAATGGCTCTGAGCACTATGGGACTCAACTTCTGAGGTCATTAGTCCCCTAGAACTTAGAACTAGTTAAACCTAACTAACCTAAGGACATCACACACATCCATGCCCGAGGCAGGATTCGAACCTGCGACCGTAACGGTCTCGCGGTTGCAAGGGTTAAACCCAGTGCCGGCACATACCCTGCTCGTCTAGAATAGCACCTTGAGGACTGCGAGTCATCAGCTCTCCGCCATTTCCTGGCCAAAACCTAACGATGAAAGTTTACCATCGGCTCTGGAACCGGCTGCCTCTGAATCGAGCACCGTTGCGCATGCGAGCGTTAGCGATTTCGGCTACGAGGACTGGTATTAACATAGCAGCATGTGAACCAGCTGCAAAAACTACATAGCAGATAATTTCGTTTACAGAGAGTGAAAGCATACCGCTAGGCCCCACAGGAACTGCTTCCATTACGTTCTACCAAAGACCATAATGAGCAACGAAATTCGTCTATAAACACTATTTGCTGTTGCGAACCTGAAGGAATGATACAACGGACTCGTCTCAACTACTGTGATATCTGCATCCACCGAAAGGGTGATATTGTCGAGGAAGCCTTACGTAAGCAAGGATACCGAACGTTTGGATACCACCTGCCGCTCTTGCTAAACAGTGCCCGTATGTCGGGAGACAGAATTGTAGGTGGGGTCGGAGATCTTCATGTTCTGCTTCGTGAACATGAGACGGCGTAAGTCTGTAGAGATTACATACTTGTTCAATAAATAACCACTTCATTCTATAAGAAGGAAGACTGAGATATTCTATCGACGAGGGCATTAAAGACACAGAATCGTTTCGAAATCAACGGATATAGCCTTAAGTAATTTTGGAAGTATGAACTCCTGCACGGAAAGTTGAAACTACGCTTCCCGCAAGCGAGTCCAGTGCCTCAACCATCGCGACTCCGCTGTACAGGTCTCTTCTTACGGACTAATAATGTCTAGAGCAAAGCATTACGTGTAGCTGGTAACAGCTCTGCCTCTCTATATTAATCTGATACCTTAAATCTGACATACTTTTGCGATGCCTATAGTGACTCACAGTCATCTTTTCTTGAAACCTTAGGGGCTGTTTTGCAAGACCTATGACAGTAAGTTCTACGAATATGTGTCATCTTATACAGAGACGGCTGATTAGCAAGTGGTAAATGTATATAGAAGATAACATCACGTAACACTGTAAATTTGGATTAGGCCAGAATGTGTAGTTGTACGAGGGTCACTCCAAAAGAAATGCACACTATTTTTTTTAAACCCATCTTTTATTCTACATGTTTGAAAGTTTTACAGTGCGTAGATACATCCTTTAGGAACAATATTTTCATTTCTCCACATTTTTCCATCCCTCTCAACTGCCTTACGCCATCTTGGAACCAGCGCCAGTATACCCGCACAGTAGAATTCTGGACTAACCTGTTGGAGCCACTGTTTGGCAGCGTGCACAAGACAGTCATCATCTTCAAACCTGTGATCGACAGCAGCATCTCCATACACCTTTTACAACCTCTTCTGGATGTTTCCCACTGTCTCGTTTTCACAGCACAGGAATTCTATGACAGCATGTTGCTTCTGACGAACGTCAAGCGTAGCAGTCATCTTGAAGACATGCTGTGACGGCGCGTCTCACGGGAACAGGTTCAACTAAGTTTGAAAACAAGCGGGAAGAATGTATCTACACACTGTAAAAAATTCACACATGCAGAATTAAAACTGTATTTTTACAAAAATAGTGTGCATTTCTTTTGGAGTGACCCTCGTATAATCGAATGGAAAGGTGACAGGTCCCGAAAAATAGGAAATCCGAGGTCAACTTCTGACCTCGTCACATACTTCTAGTTGCCCCTTCGGATGCAAGTAAATATATACAACCAAAATCTGAGTATACAAAATAGGGAAAAAATGAATTGCAACTAGGTAGCTTACTGAAACTAGGTCGCAAGGAAATACACTCATAAACTCGTGCAGCTTAAGGTTTTCTAAAGTGGAACAGCTGGAGGTTTCGAAAAAACAATGGTTAGAAAATAATTAGCTCTCCTGACAACCACTGTAAAATGAAATGATGAAATATTTTGGAAATATGTAGAAACAAGTTCAGTCAATAGTAAAAGGAAAAATGATATTTTTTGGAAACACACAGGAGAGAGTACTATGGTTTCTCTGGCACACATGTGACAAGCTCATTAAAACTGATGCAACATTAAAAAGAAACAAACTGTGATAAGGTACTGGTCCAGTATTCGAGATGGTAGTGTTTCAAATACTCGTCAGATTTTAAGTTGACCATGATATCCCTAAACTGTTCAAGTTGAAATATAGGGATTGTTCCTCTGAAAAGGATAAGGCTGGCATCCTTCTCCAATAGGAACTTGTGCTCCATCTCTAATGGACTTGTCGACGAAGCTATGTTAAATGTGATCTTCCCTTTTTAGCAATTTACAGTGGAAAAGATGGAAGTTAACAGAAACAGAGTTATTCACAAAAAGTATTAAAATAAAAGGATTCCAAGAAGAAGGAGTGAGGGACCGATACAAATCTGCCCGAAGAATGGAAAACGAGGCGCATTGATGAGTGAATAGTGAAGGAAAATGAACAAAACAAGAAAGCATCGGAACTGGCAAGTGATTGTTATGGAACCATAGAGTTTTCAGGCAACCGCATACGTCAGCAACGTTTCTTTATTGCGGCACTGTACCATTTTCAGATGTCAGTGACTTACTACATCGATGGAGTTTCACGCCCCAGACGAACGCCACGCCTTCGCTCTTGGCAGTCAGTCCACGTTGTTTACACTTTCGCGGCGCGAGTTTTGTGCTCGGCCACATCGCTATTCAATTCGCGCCTCCGGGCTGACGATCTCAGCTTTCTCCCCAAGACCAGCAACGGTGCCCGCCCACTACAACCACCCTCCAAGTCGGCGCCGTCGCCCTCTCGTCCCCCTCGCGCTAATCCCCAGGGGGCACTTCCACCAAATCCAATTCTGAAGGCAAGGCGTTAGGGAGGGAATGAAATTCAGCAAAAATATGTCGGCCCACGGCGCCCGCTTGCTGTCACTGGTGGCCTGCGTCTTATCTCTCTTCCCCCCCCCCCCCCCTGCCCCTCTCCCTACTCCCTACTCAGCAAGCCAGCTGTAAGTTGGCGATCTCTCGCGCCGCACATAAAACAGCAATCTCGTCTTGGACGGCTGGGTGGGCACTAAGCGAAATGAGCGGACCGGTCGACGCGCGGCAGCCGATGGCGAATCGATGCGTGCACAGTGGCTGCGCCACCCCCGCTCCATCCCGCTACGCTTTAGGCCGGCTGCGTGCCGTGCGGCATTCGCTGGGGATCACCCCCTGCGGGAGGCTGCAGGCGCGTGGTGTTGTACTACGCAGCCGGATAATCCACCGCAGCGGGAATACATCCCTGCCAAAAACAGATGCTTGTGCACTCATGTTGCTGTTGGTACCAGTCCAGAGATTGGTACGACGCCGTTTATGTTCTTCGGGATATTCGAACGAATATAAAACCTTCTACGTTTATTTCGTTCGTCTACAATAATAGCAAAATACGACGTCTTCCACTGAGCCAGAATCTCTAGTCGACACAATGAGAGCAACAAAAACTTGCGTGAGTGTAGGAGAGGCGTTCAATAAATAATATAACACAGTTCTTTTTCCTCGGTCAATATCGGTAGAAAAAATATGGAGTTGTTGTGGGACATCGTGCAATATTCTCGCTTCAGGCCCTATAATTTCATGAATTCCGATAGGTGGCAGCGCTATATGCAGGGTGTTACAAAAAGGTACGGCCAAACTTTCAGGAAACATTCCTCACACACAAAGAAAGAAAATATGTTATGTGGACATGTGTCCGGAAACGCTTACTTTTCATGTTAGAGCTCATTTTATTACTTCTCTTCAAATCACATTAATCATGGAATGGAAACACACAGCAACAGAACGTACCAGCGTGACTTCAAACACTTTGTTACAGAAAATGTTCAAAATGTCCTCCGTTAGCGAGGATATATGCATCTACCCTCCGTCGCACGGAATCCCTGATGCGCTGATGCAGCCCTGAAGAATAACGTATTGTATCACAGCCGTCCACAATACGAGCACGAAGAGTCTCCACATTTGGTATCGGGGTTGCGTAGACAAGAGCTTTCAAATGCCCCCATAAATGAAAGTCAAGAGGGTTGAGGTCAGGAGAGCGTGGCGGCCATGGAATTGGTCCGTCTCTACCAATCCCTCGAGCACCGAATCTGTTGTTGAGAAGCGTACGAACACTTCGACTGAAATGTGCAGGAGCTCCATCGTGCATGAACCACATGTTGTGTCGTACTTGTAAAGGCACATGTTCTAGCAGCACAGGTAGAGTATCCCGTATGAAATCATGATAACGTGCTCCATTGAGCGTAGGTGGACGAAACTAAAATGAGCTCTAACATGGAAATTAAGCGTTTCCGGACACATGTCCACATAACATCTTTTCTTTATTTGTGTGTGAGGAATGTTTCCTGAAAGTTTGGCCGTACCTTTTTGTAACACCCTGTATAGCCTTTAATAACGGAGCTGCGTTCAAGCAGATAACTGTCATTGAGTTTCTTTTGGTGGAAAAGAGCAATGTAGATATTCATAGGCGCTTGCATAATGTCTACGGGGATCTGGCAGTGAACGAAAGCACTGGGCGTTGTTCGTGAGGTGTCTGCCATCATCGCAACAAGGTCGTGCAAACCTATCCAGACTCCCGCGTGCCGGTAGGTCGCACCCAGCTGTGACAGCTGCATCATTGTGGGAACGTGCGAACACTCTCATTTAAGGTGACCGACGGATCACAGTCAGAGACATCGCTGCACAACTGGACGGCTCTGTTGGTAGTGCAGATACGCCCGTCCACCAGTTGGGGTACTCAAAGTTGTGTGACCGCTGAGTAGACCATAAAGAGCAAAGCAGGGCCATCTGTGCAGAATTCCTTGGGCGCCACGAGACTGATCGTGACAAATTTCTGTCGAACATCGTCAGAGGCGATGAAACACAGGTCCATCACTTCGAACCGGAAACAAAAGGGCAGTCAATGGAGTGGCGCCACACCACCGATACTGGTACTCTGAAAGCGTTATTCTGTTTCATGTTCTCCTTATCATCAACTCCGAAGTGTAATATGCTACCCTCAGGAGGCTGACGAAAAGACTTCAGCGTCGCCACAACAATGCAAAGGAACGTCTCCCTCTCGACGGCAACGGACGGCCTCATACAAGTCTGCCCATCCGAGAGGAGCTCCAAAAACTTAACTTGACTGTTCTTTCTCGTCCACCCTACAGCCCGAATCTCGCTCCTTCCGAGTTCCATCTGTTTGGCCAATGAAGGATGCACACCGCGGGAAACAGTACGTGGATGATAAGGAGGTTACTGATGCAGCGGGACAGCTCGGATGTCGACCAGTACAGTAGTACAATGCGGCAAACAGGCAATACCTGTAAGATGACGTAAGCTTATCGCACTGAACGGAGTTCATGTTAAAAACAGGTTTTTGTAGCAAAAGAGTGGGAATAATATGTTTACTGGAATCTTGAATAAAATCAACCTGCCTTCATGAAAAAGGTGTTGCATTACTAAGTGAACGCCCTTTGTATAATATAGTTCCTCCTGCCCTTCAAGCTCACACTCATCAACTAAAGTTTCCCTGCCTTCAGAGAAGCTCCGTATACACTGCTACGTTTCCAGCTATCCAACAAACTGTCAGATAAGGACTTAGATCACCTGCCGATTCCTTTCTCTTTGTGTAGTTCCGTGTGTGGACAGATTTCTATTAATGCGAGGAGCAGAAAAAAGTATTGCAAAAATAAAATCAGTAAGCGGAAATGATGCTCGCCAAGCCCCAGCTAGAAACAGAATTTTGAAGACAAGTAAACTGCAATTGGTGAATTCTCCCCTCTCCAAAAGTCTGAACCGAAGGGGACGCAGGCAGCGATGTGAACGAGTAACGAGATGTTATCTTGTGGAGTCGGTAGGGGCAGAGTGTTAGGACTTGGGGCTAGAACAGGGGAGAGACACTTTCAGACGTGAAGACGTTCTCCGTGTAGCTCAGGAACCATCACCCTCCAGTCTGCATTAGCCTATTTACTGTAGAGCTTGACACGTAACAGACGCAATTAGAATTTAATGAAATGCCCGATACCGTCCCAATTTGAACTGCTCGTGTCTAATTCAAAACTTTATGTTACATTGCTTTATGCCATACACAGCTGTACCAGTTACTTTATATTTGACTATCGATTTTGTTCATCCACGGATCATGAAACCTACGCATTTGTGTATTTCACAATTGCAATTACTCTAAAACAGAATTTTCATAAAATGTTCAAATGAGTGTGAATTCCTAAGGGACCAAACTGCTGAGGTCATCGGTCCCTAGGCTTACACATTACTTAAACTAACTTATGCTAAGAACAACACAAACACCCATGCCTGAGAGAGGACTCGATCCTCCGGCGGGAGGGGCCGCGCAATCCGTGACATGGTGCCTCAAACCGCGCGTCACTCCACGTGGCAGAATTTTCATAATGATTGGCCATTGTAGTTGTGAAGTACACAGTAGAACATTTCAGAATGAGTAATAATTGCGGTTGTGGAATACATGGTGGAATATGTTTTGCGATCCGCGGATGGTCAGAAACACACCGAAATCGATAGTCAAAAACATAATAACTAATGCAACCCTGAATTATACTAGGCTTCAATTCCTGTCTTATTCGCAAGGGACTGGACATTAACTTTGGTGTCACTAACAGCCTTTACATACGACCAGAATTTCTTTGGATTTTGTGAAATGTCATTTGATAATATTCTGCTACGGTAGTCATTGAAGGCCTCACGCATTGCTCTCTTGACAGCCAAAGGTGTTTCATTCAGTATCTCTCTATCTACAGTCCTACGCTTTGTTTTACCCTTATTATGCAGTGATCTCTGTTTCTTTAGAAGTTTCCTTACAGTGACTGTATACCACAGAGGCTCCCTCCCATTACGAACAGTTCTACTATCTACGCAGCGCATTGAGCCACAATTCCTGTACGTGCTCCTGCCCTGTGCCGAAAGTTCCAAGTTCCTCATTGAGGTATGACATTACTGATTTTTTACCTATCTGCTTGTTTTAACTGTCCTTTCTACTTTGGTAATCATTGTTGCCACAGCTGCGTCATGGTCAGTGATACAAGTTTCGATGTTGACATCCTCAAAGAGGTGAGGTCTTGAGCTGGTGCGTTTCTGGCGCCAGTTGCCATCGATTCTCATTTTCATCTTTGAGTCGACTTCGATGTTGATTGGTCTTTTTCATATCTTTGGCGGCGGGTATTTAACGCCAGCTCGTACGTTCTGCTCGCCTCTTGTGTGGGTATCGGCGGTGTGAGGTGCAGTTACGTGGACTGTGTACGTAGGCAGCACGCGGAGAGGCCGAGTCCGCACAACGATGGAGCGTGGCCAGCCGCTGCGGCGAGTTGAATCGAGCAACACTGATCCTTTGCCCATGGTGATCTGGTTTTCCTAGAGGTTGGAAGGACAAGTTCCTTCGACTCTGTTACAAACTACACAGGCCGAATGAACTGGAGTCGTCGAGTTGCTTCGCTGGGTTGCGTGCATCTTAACTGAACGTGCAAATGTACTAAAAACTATTTGGAATTGTTCCACTTGTTTATCACGCAACTCGGTGTCGTGACTTGATACTTGACGGAAGTTAAGGAAGTGTGGCTACGTCCAACAAACCGACATAAGGCATGGCTAAATGCGTAGCTAGAAGTGCAACGAGCAGTGCATAAGTCGGTGTCTGGCGTTCCAAGCCATGACGAGATATTTCTTCCATTCTACCTTGTAGTTCATTATTGTTGTTTGGCGTTTAAATGTGTGCCGAGATATTTCTTGTCATTTTAAATTTAGGACATTATTTTAGTGGTCCTTTAGAGAATTGGTTAATCACATTTTAAGGGCCGTGACTGACCAAGTAACTCACGGAGATTGATTTCATCGAAAGTATTGGTCATCTGTTCTGTAGACAAGATTGTGTATCTCATGCCTCAGAATATTGTCCGCCACTGATGTGTTTTGTGTTGCAGATAATTGGCAGTGGTCGATGCGAGCAAACTGGGAGCAAAGTACCACGGTGGCAGAGTGATATTTACGGCCCAGCCCCCTTTTACATCTCGGGTCATGTTGTACTGTCTTGTGATTCCATCCTTCCCGTGAAGAGTTATGGTGTCGGAAGTTCAATTGGAGGGGAAAGTTGAGTACATTTCTATTTCATTTCTGCGTCGTGGATCTCTTGAAATGATTAAAATCCTTTTGTGTGCTCGCGTCTATCACTAATTCACACGCAGTATTGAAGCGGCCTCATTTTAAGGGCTGTTGTCATATGGTCATGTTCTAGTAGTAATAATTTTAACAACATTGTTGATTAATCTACCGAATTAAGTAAAGTTGAAAATCTGTTTGGTCAAATTAAAGCACCTTCTTATCGTGGAAGTGATTTTGTTGTAATAAAGCTTTTAGGAATAGTATTTTATTTAGGAAAGTTAGCTAGCCAAATATTACAAGATCTGTGTTCTGTCACATGATGTATTCTCTAGCTGATTGGAAGTAATTAAAATTCTGATACGAATCATGTCGATATTATTTCCATCTCAGTAATGAAGTTTATCTGAGTTAGTTTAACTAGTTATATTCAATTTTCAAGTTTTTATAGGTCTTGCTCTAGTTAAAGAAATTTGTTCGTCATTTATCGAAGTGATCTGGCTTTATAAGGCAATCGCCTTTATTATTGTGATTTTGATTTGATAATGTTTTATGGCTGAATAAAGTGTGTGACAACTGCAACGGATTACTATTGTGATTTCGGTGTGTCCTTATGACCCAAACCTCAGGTCTGTTTGTTGTCATTAGATTCAATATATTTTCAACATGAATGTGGTTTCAAACTATCTATTCTAGGTAGTTTTCAGAGATGCATGTTCTAAAGTTTCACAGCCTGTCTTATCGCTCCCGCACTGACAAACCGTAATTTTCTCAAATATTTGCTGGATGGTTGAAGTCTCCACCGATGATTACAGTATGACTGGGGAACTTGTGTACAAGCGAAATGAAGTTTTCTCTAAAATTTTCGGTTACATCAGGAGATGAGTCTGGCGGGCGACAGAAGGGTCCAGTTATCATTTTATGCCCATCTCTGATTCTGAGTCTTGTCCAAACAATCTCATATGCAGCTTCAGTTTCTTCTTGTCTATTACGACTAATACACCACCTCAATTTCCCATTTGCCTATCCTTTCGATGGACATTTAAATTTCCCCACAAAAAATTCGCTGCTTTTAGTTTCAGGTGTCAACGAATTTTATGTACATAGTATTATGTCAGCTTCACTGCTTTTCATGAGCGCTTTAAGCTCTGGCACTTGGCTACGAATGCTTTGCCATGACTAACTGATTGTCCGCCTGCTACTCAAAAACACTGACGTACTAATATGATATCCCCTAAGAAATATACGGTGACAATGCTTCATCAGTATGTCATATAAGGCAAGAAATGCTTAAAAAAGTAACACTTTCGGTCAAAGCTCCGTATTAGATAAACGTCCAGATTGGATGAGCCCAAATGTTTCGGCAATATTGTAACAGAAAAAAAAACATTATAGAGATAAAGTACTTACCGACTACGGGCAGAACAAGGTGATGGCCTGCAGAGTCCTGTAACGAAACATAAGAACGTCAAATCGGAGAGCAAGGGAAAAAGCTTTATCACGTAAAAAAACCCTGGAACCAGCTCTAGTTCTTTCTGAAAAAATGGAAAAATTTCAGTGAGAGAACTAATCTCGTTCTTTAAATGGACACTCAGTTCCGTGTGGTTCGAGGCATCTTGAAACGTCCCCTTTTGTACTATTTATGCATGACTGTGCTTAACCTGACACACAATACTTTGTTAGCGCAACGCAATCTGACTTTCAAAATTCCCTACAAAAGAATGGCCCTGACTAACATTAAACTATACCTTTCACAAATCACTTACCTCACAAAAATCTTCGCTGCTCAAGCTACTGCAATACAGCGAGCGCCACTACTGCCAGCTAAATAAAAGATTCAAACTACTGAAGGCACTAACTACTGATAGGGATAGTTAGCAAATGAAAGATATTAATAGAGAACAAACAATGTATTTACCTTGATATCATCATATATAAATATAGCAGTTCATGACAAATTACAAATCTCCGCCATCTCTCTCCCCACATCCACCACTGCTGGCGGCTCACCTCCAACTGCGCAACGCTACGCGCTGTTCACAGCCAGCTGCCTAACACTACAATGGCGAGTATTACAACAATGCAAAGCAGCCACAGACTGCACACAGCACAGCCAGTGATTTTCATTCAGAGGTGGCGTTACCAATAAGAAATCCTAAACAGCCTACTTACATAAGAACCTAAACAGCCTACTTACATAAAGAAAACATAAACAGCCTACTTACATAGCCCCCATGCTCCCCACAAAAAATTTTTACAAATGTGTTGGGCACTGGCCAATACAGATTTGACAAAAATTTTTCACAATTACAGTAACAAAGATATAAAATGCACACACTTATTGATACAACGTTGGTCAAAAGCTCAAATTTTCTCTCAGTCCATAAAGACAGTCCTAATCGTACATAACAGTAGAATATAGTGTTTTTCTCAAAGTCTGAGCAGTAGAAGAAAATGCACACGGAAGTAGTGGATTTCCATGCAGTCTTGAAGAAGTAGTGTTGTCCTTCCAACGGAAAGACAGTGCTGACTCTCGACATGCAGACAAGTATTGGGTCACAACAGAGCAAACCCACTGCAGAGTCAGTCGAAGTTTTGATGAATATTGGTAGGTAGGTCATCACAGAGCAGACCCACCGTAGTCCTGGTAGAGATTACGATATTGGTGGGCCACCAGAGGCGCAGACCCACTGCAGTCCTTGTAGAAATAATGGTACTGATGGATCATCAAAGATGTAGACCCACTGTAGTCCTTGTAGAGATAATGGTATTGGTGGGCCACCAGAGGTGCAGACCCACTGTAGTCCTTGTAGAGATGACCAGCAGCCATCTGTTGCGATTGTGCAGTTGCACATTCACCATCGAAGAGTCTTGCGGAGAATATAGCAAGTCCATAAACCACCACTTGTGCACTCACAAAGTTTTTGGAATTGTCCTTAGAACCAGCAATACTGTTATCCAGTCCCTTGCTGAATTATCAACACACGTGCAAACACTAACAGTCCCTACTTCTCACATATTGTCCATATACTATGACCAACAGAAACGTGTGCAGTGAAATGTAACTAACAAGTTAATAATATCATGAACTGGTGACAATTACAATTTTATAACATAATAATACAATAACAAAGGTACAGAATACATTATTAAAAACATAACAATACAGATAACATCTGTAGTACAGGCTTTACAAAAGAATTGAACTAACATATACATCAGTGGAATTATGACATGAGTACATACATAAAAGATCACAATAACTTTTGAAACATCAACTTTACACATGAGCATTAAAACAAAACAGAATTAATAATATCTAACATCTTTACAAAGTAAATAACATATTATTAATGCCAATTATATTCGAGGATAACAGTATTCCTCATCATAGTGAATGTAGCTTAATATTAAAAGAAGAAAAAATTGTATGAAACTACACAGAGACAGGAAGAAAACAAATACTCAAGGGTACACAAACACATAGTGGGATAACACCAATAGGAAAGGACAGGGTTCGTTTTCAGTGTAACATTTGGTACTGCAGTCCAACCCAAAACTTCATATATCTTTCCTCTTATTTCATCCTTTGTTTCCACCAAAAAAATTCTATCTAAGCATGCTTTCTGTATTCTATTCATATTTCTTTCAATATAATTATTTCTCAGTGTACAATACTCATTTTGGCCCAAATCTTTTTCATATTGTCCATAGTCAGTTTCTTATATAGTCTACCCCCTCTTACGCTAACTTAAATCTACTGAGCTCAGATGCTAAACTAAGGGACGAGGCAATGCAGCAGCACATAAAACAATTAATATAAACAGCAATTACCAAAAAATTGGAAAATTGCAAAGCAAGCTACAGTAAATCTAAATTAACAGATAAAATGCAAAATTACAACTAATATGAGCCAATGTGCAGCAACATGAAAAATCAATGAGTAGTAAAATTGGCTTAGCAGAGTAACACAAATTAAAGTTCAGTAGCACTATGCCTGGCAAACAGCAGCAGCAAATATAAAAAAATATAAAACTTATATCTATACATGACAAAGCTCAAGCAGAAAAGATATTACAGTAAAAACAACAATGCAGATAAGGGAAATGTATATTCACATCTTAATATCTATGTAATTAAAGTGGTGCACCACAACAACTGATTGTAAAAAGAAATATTACCATGTACTTGAAAAGAAAATTATGTGTTACTGTTACTAGTTCCTTCTTATTGTTCTTTCCTTTCCAAGTGCTCCTTTTTTTTAAAGAATGTGGATCATAAAATAATTATTTAATAGATCTGTTGACAGAAAGTGTTCACATTAGCAAATGCATCTAAGTTTAATTTATAAAACTAATGCTGTAACACAGCTGGAAAACAGATATCAAATGAAATAAGCAACTATGAAAAGCAAAGCATAAAAATATCATTCAGTAGTCATTATGAAACGTCCCCTTTTGTACTATTTATGCATGCCACAACTGTTTTACTATACAACAATGAAAGACTGCAACTACAAAGGAAATTCTCTCTATAATTATGCGCTAGCGATAAACAAAATCTACACTAATTACACAAACTACAAGAAAAATCAGAAGATTCCAGTGAGGTATCCTGGCAGGGTCGCCATATGAAACGTCCCCTATTGTACTATTTATGCATGACTGTGCTTAACCTGACACACAATACTTTGTTAGCGCAACGCAATCTGACTTTCAAAATTCCCTACAAAAGAATGGCCCTGACTAACATTAAACTATACCTTTCACAAATCACTTACCTCACAAAAATCTTCGCTGCTCAAGCTACTGCAATACAGCGAGCGCCACTACTGCCAGCTAAATAAAAGATTCAAACTACTGAAGGCACTAACTACTGATAGGGATAGTTAGCAAATGAAAGATATTAATAGAGAACAAACAATGTATTTACCTTGATATCATCATATATAAATATAGCAGTTCATGACAAATTACAAATCTCCGCCATCTCTCTCCCCACATCCACCACTGCTGGCGGCTCACCTCCAACTGTGCAACGCTACGCGCTGTTCACAGCCAGCTGCCTAACACTACAATGGCGAGTATTACAACAATGCAAAGCAGCCACAGACTGCACACAGCACAGCCAGTGATTTTCATTCAGAGGTGGCGTTACCAATAAGAAATCCTAAACAGCCTACTTACATAAGAACCTAAACAGCCTACTTACATAAAGAAAACATAAACAGCCTACTTACAATCTGAACACAGTCACCTAAGCAAACGATATTTTGGGACCTTACTTAGTAACGATGATAAGATATTTTCTGCGCGGTAAATAATTTGGGGGAAGTTAGGAGTAAGCAAAGGAAGCTGTAACAGCAAAGATTTTTAAGCAGTCATTTTCTGTGAAGTAGTTAACCACGTATAATCGTCTTTGGGTGTTTATCCTTGCCTAGCAGAAGTACTATTTTCTCATTAGAATATTTTCACATTTGACGACGAAAGAAGTAAAGTGACTGCCCCAATCATCTGAATTGTAGTAGTCTTACAAAAAAGGTGTAAACTTTCATAAAACATTAAAATATATAAACATTAAATAAAAGATAAAAAAGAAGTTAAAACCTAAACAGTCACATTTGCATGCAGGTCAACAACATGGCAGAAAACCTGAGAGACTATGCACTGCCGGCCGGTGTGGGCGAGCGGTTCTAGGTGCTTTTGTCTGGAACCGCGCGACGGCTACGGTCGCAGGTTCGAATCCTGCCTCGGGCATGGATGTGTGTGATTTCCTTATGTTAGTACGGTTTAAGATCAAAATGGTTCAAATGGCTCTGAGAACTATGGGACTTAACATCTGAGGTCATCAGTCCCCTAGAACTTAGAACTGCTTAAACCTAATTAACCTAAGGACATCACACACATCCATGCCCGAGGCAGGATTCGAACCTGCGACAGCAGCGGTCGCGCGGTTCCGGACTGTAGCGCCTAGAACCGCTCGGCAACGGTTTAAGAAATTCTAAGTTCTAGGGGACTGATGACCTCAGATGTTAAGTTCCATAGTGCTCAGAGCCATTTGAACCATTTAGACTACGCACTGCAACATCGTTAAGGCGGAAATCAACAAACGTTACACTGGAATGAAGTATAATACGAGTATGCTTGGATCTGCAAATGATTATCACTTCAGTGCAGCCTTACGAAGTGTGTTTATAAGGAACAATTACGCAGTGGTTTTCTCGTTCAGAAATAGCATATGAGTGTTGTGCTATTTGTGAGAAGATTGTGTTGTCCACTGTACAAGGAAGAGAAACTTCCATCAGCACCTGTCGGAATTGAAAAGCGGCACGGTTGTGATCTAGTGGAACTACGGTTAACCGATCCGCGACATTACGCTCCTGTTGTTTAGAATGCCACGACTGTCGGGCCACGGCATTCAGGATCTCAGTGGCCTCACGCAACTAGAGCCTGAGAGGGGGGATTTTTTGTTCAGTCACATGTGCGTTATCACGCAACCACGTCACATAACTTGAGTCAGGAAACGGAGCTGTTCGCAGCAAGACAAGTGTGCACATGAAGGCTACGACGACGTCTGGGGCACCTCAGTGGCAAGGCGACAATTGTTGTGGATTCCCTTCACAGAGCAGTGGCAAGGCGGCAGTTGTTGTGCATTTCCTTGAAAGAGCAGTGGCAAGCCAAGAATTTTTGTGGATTCTCTTGAATGAGAATGAGTCTTTAGTGAATAAGGGTTGCAACAAGACTGAGGTGCCCCTCAGTCTTGTTGCAACCCTTATTCACTAAAGACTCACTCTCATTCAAGAGAATCCTCAGTCTTGTTGCAACCCTTGTTCACTAAAGTACGAGCAGCCCCTAGCGGCTCGCCTTCTTACTCACAACTATTCAAGACGTCGCCTTTCCGGCTTAGATTTTTTTTAGTATTTGACTTGTAAGTAAGTACTGCATCTTTTTCCAGTCAGTACAAACTTTAATTTTATTAATGTATTATGTACCTAGTATGTTTTAGAACAGTTAGTCTAATTCTGAAGACGACGCTCATAGTAACGTCGAAACCTGGTCAATTTTGACTTAATATTTGTGACCGAGGGCTTATTTGTCCTAATATACTATAGTTTGCTGGGATCCTCTAGACAAATCGAAGCCTTGCATACACATTACCTACACCTCAGCCTGTCACATAGTTCCGCTATGTGTTTCTACTTTAACGTGGCTCATCTGTGATCGATGAAATTCAGCTGAATTTGTGCCCGATGTTCACGCTAGTTGGCGGCCTTAGATACGTAACAGTATTGTGCACCGTAGTAGTAAATAGCCATTGTGAATCTAGTGTTGATTCGTGTACGGTGGTGTGCGTAATGACTGTTAATATTATTTACAAAACTCAGCGAATAAGTTGTACCTTGTCCTTCTAGCGATTCCTCATAATCTTTCGTGTCACTTCTACGACGATGTTCGTTTATTTTGTAAGCTATAAGCTGGCTGTTCTTGGATTGGGAGTCGGGGCTTGTCTCGCAGCCAGTGTACTATGAGCCGATCGCGAGCTTTAGTGCCTATCTTCAGGGGCCAAGTTAAGGCATGTGTCCTGTACACATTCATACTCTCAGATATTTGCATGACATAGCTGACTCTCCCTGTGACTCACTAAATGCATTTTGTGAAGTTTATAATTTTCTATTTGTTTGTATTAAGAGATAGCTGCCATTCCATGGACCATGCTAATGCACTGGTAGGGGAAAAAAAAGAAAAAAGATGCAACACCCTCAAGAACAGTGTAACTTTATTGACGAGTGAGGTGACAGGTTGTTAATCATTACAGGAGTATAAGATAACAAGTTCAGACCAATTTAAACACAAATGTCACAGGAAATACTGCCCCAACAGTCGCATCAACGGCCGCCCATTACAACCACAAGAGCTGGGAAATGCTGAGAGAATGTATCCCTTCTTCTTTATTCAAACATCTCCTCATTTGGCCTCAAGAGGCTGAGCGAATCATACTTCCCTACCTCAGAAAAATTCGAGAAATTACAGGGAACCGAACCCAAGTCCTTCCGCAACGGAGGCAGTTTTGGCAAAACCATTCGGCTACGGAGACAGCCATGAAAAATCAGTACAGGCTGTGAAAAACAAAAAAGCATCGCAGGGTCCACTGGGCATCGGAAGTCGCACTGCACAATATCGAGGAATAATTCACAGTCCGATTGGAATCAAGACAGCGAGTACACATAACAGCACAACTCACGGCTCCTGAAGAAGATGGCTGACTTGGTCTTTCAAATATTCCGCATAAAACGGAAGCAACAGTTCTGCTGAACATACAGAAACTCACCATAGTAGCTACAGTGTTGTGATACAGAAAGACATCAAAACACTCTATTGCTTCTGTTGACGGAGCATCAATGCAACGATTGTGCAGATATCCGCAACCAAACGTGTTTCAGCCCATCCTTTGAGCAGGTGTTCAGATCTTAGAAACCATGCGTTTTCAGATCATTGTTTATTGGAGTTATTTTGTTGTTTCGGTAAGCACTATCTTGGCACATGAAATATTTAGAGATTCTCGTAGATAATCGTATCATTTAATCAGTAATAATTACAGGAAGATAGCTCACCTCAGTCTCACTCTATGGTGACGACTCGTCCAGATTAGAGCTTACTGGAGGAGTCCCTCTGTACAGGACAAGATGGACCATTAGAACAACACCCCTGAGCATTGGTGTCCATGTTGGTCTGTTTTGCGACAAAGACGTGGTTAGAAAGTGTTGCTGAGCCTGGGAAGCCGAGCAATCCTTCTGCATATTAAGCCATGTTTTACGGAAGATTAATTTCACCAACCGGGGCGATGGTTATTAATCGTCCATAGCCACTGTAGTTGTGCAACGTCAAATTCCGCCGCTTGCTTTCCAGACATCACTGCCAATGTCAGAATTTTAGTTCTCCACACGATTACTGTACTTCTCTAGTGTTCTCATCCTTACCACGCTTCCTTGTTCTTTGCAACCGTTTATCAGTGCTTCGGCGATGGGTATCTCCCACAGTATGTTCATCAAGTCAGTAGCATGCTAGGGTCAAAATCATTAATTATTGTGCTCATTATGTTGCTTGCGATATGGAAAAATCATATTTTAAATTCTTCTTCTTCAGCTTATCTCAGTCAGGTGCTCGATATAGGCATTTTCGACATTGTCTTCGATTTTGAGACAGTTGGGGCGATCAAGTTTCAGCTACCAGCTTCACGTCATAAGCCATCTCCTTTGGAGTCTTCCAGTGCCTCTCGTTTGGTCCCATGGTCTCAAGTGAACGATTGTATGGGTTCACCTGCGGTGGTCTTGTCGAGCGATACGTCGGAACCATTGGCAATTCATTCTTGATTAACTTCCCATCGTTGGGGTTAACAACGTAGAATTATTTTAAAGGACATCAAAGGCGAATGTGATGTCCTTTAGAAAACATTCATTCTTGCAATTCTCTCTCGGACGTCTGTTACCTTTGTTCTCTTTGTAATGTTCTCCAATCGAATCATATCCCTGAGGCGACTCCTAGCATCTGTCGCTCCGTTGCTCGTTGCGTGCGCTGTAGCTTACGAACACTTCCTGTAGTCATAGTCGCCGGACCGTAACTGGTATTATGCCTTCACGTTATTTTGGACATCCTTGTGACTTAGAATAAATCTTCGTTTCTGGAATACTGCCTATCTCAGGAGGAATTTCGGCATTTTGATGGTTTTTCCCTAATTTAATTTAGTGGCCACGGTAGACGTATTCATCAACAGCTTATATGGACTGGTTTCCGATTGCAATTGGTTGTCTGTCTGAGTTTAGTTCTTTGTTGGTCTTCATTTCCAAGCCAATCTTCGTAGAGGCAAGATTTAGTTCTTGAATGATAGTCTTTAGTTCTTCCAAATCTTTACTTAAGAACACAAAATCATCCGCAAAGCGCAGATCGTTCAGATATGAGAAAATGATTTTCAGTTCCTCTTTTATTCCAGTCTATGATCTGAATACATCTTCCAACGCCACATTGAAAAGTTTCGGAATTTTTATACACCTTGAATTTATTCTGAGATTTCCAACGGCATTCGTGATTGTCCATGTCTCCCCGTAGTCACAAGCTTTTCGATAATCTGTTAAAGTCGGATGAATCCTGGTGTAATACTCATTTATTTTCTCAAGAAGAAGACAAATAATTTGAGTGCGCTCAATAGCCGAAAAACCTTTCCGAAATCTCGCTTGCTCAGCAGGTTGATAAAAATTCAGTTTCCTGTGAGGCGGTTTGATACAGTTTTAGTCAGGAGTTTCTAAAGATGTGATAACAAATAAACGGACGACAGTTCTCCAATTTTTTCCTGTCACCCATTTTGAAGAGTAGGACCACTTCAACATTTTTCCATTTTTCTGGTATTCTTCCAGAGTAGATGTATTTATTGATTAGTATCCTCTCAGCTACCAGCAGATTGCTTCCACATAGTTTCAGCATTTCATTTGTTATAATTTCCTCCCCAGGGACGTTTTTATTTTAGTTGTTTAAGTGCAGTCTGAACTTCAGCAGTGCCTCTTCCTGGGTGTAACTGAGGGCCCCGTGCTCTTCCTCGCGTGAGCTGCCAACAGTAGCAGTATACACATCTTGCAAGAAATTTCGAAGAATTTCAGTAATAATATTTCCGTCTGTAGCTATCTTCTTTTCATTGCACCTGAGTTTAAACTGTTTTGAGCAAAATTCCTGTTAACGAATTCCATTAATCATGAAGAGGCAGGACCAGTTTTTTACAGTGTTGAGGCAGTGAATATTATTTGTCTGTGATCTCCTTTCTATATAAACATCCCCCCCCCCCCCGTCGGAAGTTCGAGTCCTCCCTCAGGCATGGGTGTGTGTGTTGTCCTTAGCGTAACTTAGTTTAAGTTAGATTAAGTAGTGTGTAAGCTTAGGGACCGATGACCTCAGCAGTTTGGTCCCATAAGACCTTACCACAAATTTCCATTTTTCTATATAAATATCATCGTTTATTGAATAAGAGAACAGTGCTGTTCTTTACATTTCTGGATGCCTATTACATTAGTTAGTTGAAACCATTATCCTAGTGTTCTCTTACTTTCTGCCATGCTAATCCAGAAACGCTGATATTCTCAAATGAAACTCCTATGTTTGCAAGTAAATGAGGGACTCGACTGCCAATTGCCAACAACGTTAGTAAATAACAACAGCCGCCAACCGAGCTAGCACATATGTAATAATAGCGTCATTCGATCAGCAATGTCCAGTTCAGCACCTCTCAAAACAATATACCGTTTTTGTAACACCCTGCACGTAAAGCAGTACTGACTTCTATTAGAAGATAGATTAAGGACAGTCGGACCCACGTTGACTGCATTTATAAGTTTAGAGAAACCTTCTAACAATGTTGACTCGAACACACTCTTTTATAGTCCGAAGGTAGCAGCGGTAAAATATAAGAAGCGAAAGGTTATTTATAAGTTTTAGAGAAGCCAAACGGCAGTTAAAAGAGTTGAGGGGCGTGAAAGGGAAGCAGTTGTTGAGAATGGAGTGAGACAGTGTTCTATTCTATCCCCGACGTTTCCAACCTGTACAATGAGCAAACAGTAAAGGAAAATAAGAAAAAATTGGAGAAGCAATTAAAGTTGAGGGAGAAGATACAACAATTTTGTGGTTTGCCGATGACATTATACACTGCTGAAAAAAATAGTACACGTTTTAGAGATTTCCAACAGTGCATATGGAGTTCATGGAATGATTACACTTACGGGTCAACAGCACAAGCGGTTCAGAAGTACCAGGTATCGACCCATGCTGAAACACCCGTATTAGTACGTGTTGTAGCCTCCAAGGGAGGCAATGCAGGCGCTCACTCTGGCATCCAGTCGATCGTGCTGATGGTGAGTACTGTCCTAGGATACCCTATTCACGCCAATTAGAACTATTCATCTAGTCCTGTAAGAGTTCTCGTCTCCTCATATCACGTGCTCGATTGGAGATAAGTCCGGAGATGGTGCTGGTGAGGGAAGCTGCCGCACGTCTTGCAGAGCACGTTGAGTTTAATGGGCAATTGTGGGCGGGCATTATCCTGTTGGAAATAATAGATCACCTTCTTCTGGCAAGAACGATAAAAGAACGGGTGTAACGACATTCCGAACGTACCGAGCGCTGGTTAACGTCCCCTTCAGAAACATCAAATACGAACGAGAGTTTTAGCTTCTCGCACCCCAGACAATAAGGCCGGCAGCGGCGTGGGAGGGGGAGGGGGGCGGGCAGTGTATCTAGGACAAAAGCACTCTACGAGACAGCGCTCACCAGGTCTACGCCTTATAATCAAACGACCACCACTTGTATGCAGGGAGAATATGGTTTCTTCGCCGAAGACCACAGTACGTCATTACACATTCCAAATGATCCTCTGATGGCACCAGTCGACCTGTGCGGGTCGATGCTGTGGCATGAGTGGAAGACGGGCCAGAGGTGTGCGTCCCCGTAGTTCCACCGCTAATGACTGGTTCGGAACAGTTCGTGTTGACACGTCTGTCCTGTGGTAGTGCTGTCCTCACAATACGACGGTCCTTGTGCGCTTCTGTGCTGCGTAGACGTCCAGAATCTCGCCTACAGGTGTGAGAATGTCCACGTGACCACTGATACCAGCATCATTGCACAACTGGGTTAGCATGTACAACTTGTGTGGCAGTTCTGAGACAGGATAACCCCGCCACTCGCAAGACAACCACTTGACCCCTTTCAGTCTTGCTCAGCTGGCAGTACGAAGCGCGAGTGTGTCTCCATGGCATGGTTGCCTACTTGCTTCACACGTCTGCACCGCACTAATACACTTGGTTGTGATCGTTTCGTATTAAATGTCTCTCTGGTAGCTATGACTACGCTATCTGTCGATGGTCGACGTTGAAACCACTATCAGTACGTCTGTTATCGACCAGGTGGCTATGCCGTCATCGGATCAGCAGCGACGTTGTCCTTCCAATAGCATCAAATGTTTCCTGCCGTGTAGTTCAGTCAAAGGCAACAAAGGACTATCTTGAATGGAGGATATAAGTTGAACGTCAACAAAAATGAAAGAATGGGGATGGAAGGTAGCTGAATAAAATCAGGCGATAATGAGGGCATTAGGTTAGGAAACTAGGTACCAAAAGTAGCAGATGAGTTTTCATATTTGGATGATAAAATAGCCGATGATGGCCGAAGTTGAAAGGATGTAAAGTGTAGACAGGCAACGACAACACAAGCGTTTCCGAAGAACAGGAATTTGTTAATTGTCAATGTCAACGAAAATACACAAACAGCTGTTTGACTTAAGATGTTACTTTATTTTATTTTGAAGGGTACCAGTTTCAGCATTTCACTATGACATCTTGAGGCCCCATGTGGATCTCTCCAAACAAACGAAAATGTCACATAGAGCCATGAACTTCTAGATGTCGTGAATTCAATCGTTACACTAATGCTTCATTCGAAGACTTGAAAACAACGAGTTACTATCAGGTCTCCGAATGAAGCACTAATGTAACGATTGAATTCACAATATCCAGAGGTTCATGGCTCTATATGACATTTTCGTTTATTTGGAGAGATGCATGGACCTAAAGAAATGCTGAAACTGGTTGCCTTCAAAATAAATAAAATAGCATCTTAAGTTACAAGGCTGTTGGTGTATTTTGATTGACATTGACAATTACTTAACCAGCTGATGGCCCTTGTCCATGAGGACCAACAGAGACGGAATTTGCTAACATCGGATGTAGATTTAAGTACTATGAAATGTGGACGATATACAACTCAGAGAAGATAAGAACAGACAATTTTGAAATGTGGAGCCATAAAAGCATGCTGAAGATTAGATGTGTAGATTATGTAACTAATAAGAAGGTAATGAATGGAATTGGGGAGAAAAGGAGTATGTAGCACAATTTGACTGAAAGAAGGGATCGGTTTATAGGACACGTTCTGAGATATCGAAGAATCACCGGTTTAGTGTTAACGGGGGGTGAAAATTGTGTAGAGAGACCATATGAATACAGTAAGCAGGGAGCCGGCCGGGGTGGCCGAGCGGTTCTAGGTGCTTCAGTCAGGAACCGCGCTGCTGCTACGGTCGCAGGTTCGAAAACTGCCTCGGACATGGATGTGTGTGATGTCCTAAGGTTAGTTAGGTTTAGGGAACTGATGACCTCAGAAGTTAAGTCCCATAGTGCTCAGAGCCATTTGAACCATTTGAGTAAGCAGGGACGAAAGGATGTAGGTTGCAGCAGTTACTCAGAGATGAAGCGGATTCTACTGGTTGGAGCAGAATAGAGAGCTACATTAAACCAGTCTTCGGACTGAGCACCACAACAACAACAATGTAAAGTTGCAAGTAAAGCAGTAGCCAAGTCTTAGCATCAGGTAGGGAATGGATTTGCCGGGAGCAGCAGCGGGCAGTGGGCACGCGTCGCGCTCAGCTGAGCTGGCGACTGTGTCGGCCGCGCGTGGGAGCCCGGTGGCTCTCACGGCGGTGATGGAGCGGCCGGCGCGCGAAATGCGAGGCAGCAGGCGAAGAGCGGAGCAGCGCGGCGCTGGGTGTCGGGTGTCGGCCGTCCGTGCAGCAGGTAGGCTAGAGGCACGGACTCGCTCACTCTGCAAGGTGAGGCGGCCCACGCTGCGCGGCCTGTGGGCTGTCCTCAAGGACCCCGGGTCGCCGCCTCCTCCGCATCAGGTGGCCGACGTCCTCAATAGCCGCCCGGAGGGACTCCTCGGAGCCATTGTGAGCTCCGGCGCACACACACAATGCATTTCATTGATTGCCGCAGGTAGAGGGAGTTCCGAGTACAGCTGCATCCCACGATGCATCAGATTACGCATTACACGAGCCAGTCACAAAAGGCAAAACTATCTACTCTCCAAAACATTGGTCTCTATAAAACAGAACGACTGTGTGAACCTAACTGTCGGGAAAGCAAATAGCGCGCCGATAGTGATAGGAAGATTCTTAAGATGCGTTTACACCTGTGCCACATTTCGTGCGCAATAGATACATGCGGCCGTTGCACAAAGAGGCAAGGAGGAGCATATACCGTTGCAAAGTCACTCATGGATCTGATATTGGTTACAGGGGCCCCCGTGCACAGATGCAGGCGTCTTCCCATCCGAGATGCGGAGAGAGGTGCAACAGCCGTGCACCTGTCCGTGGTAGCTGTAGGGAGGAATGAGCAGTTGGCCCTCCTTCCGTAAGTGTGGCTGCAATCTGGATGATGGCAGTGCAAGTGCGATTTGCTGTTTAGCACGATTTCCGCCAGCAGTAGATTTATTAGAAACGTTTTCAAAAATGGTTCAAATGGCTCTGAGCACTATGGTATTTAACTTCTGAGGTCATCAGTCCCCTAGAATTTAGAACTACTTAAACCTAAGTAACCTAAGGACATCACACACATCCATGCCCGAGGCAGGATTCGAACCTGCGACCGTAGCGGTCGCGCAGTTCCAGACTGTAGCGCCTAGAACCGTTCGGCCATTCCGACCGGCCGTCTTACTGTCAAAGATTCAGTTTTTTGTATGCATTCAAATTTTTCTTTGCGTTAAGACTTTGGGTGAGTGGTCCAACGAGAAACTCACAGAGTTTGAACAGTATTATCAGGTGTTTCCTTTTTTTCGGGCTGGTTAATTCCGTAGATTATGCACCGAAGTGACAAAAGTCTGGGGTATCTCCTAATATCGAATCGAACAAATGTTTTTTCCAGGCAACTCGACGTGGCATGGACTCGACAAGTCGCTGGAAGTCCCCTGCAGAAATATTGACCCATTCTGCCTCCATAGCCGTCCATAGCTGCGAAAGTGTTACCACTGCAGGATTTTGTGCACGAACTGATATCTCGATCATTCCCCCCTAAATGGTCGAAGAGACTCATGTTCGAGGGCGTGGGTGGCCAAATCATTGTCTCAAATTGTCCAGAAAGCTGTTCAAACTAAATACGAACGATTGTAGCCCTAGGGTGCGGCGCATCGTTACTTGGGACCATGGAGTCTATGAATAGTTGCAAA
This sequence comes from Schistocerca serialis cubense, assembly GCF_023864345.2. NCBI lineage: Eukaryota > Metazoa > Arthropoda > Insecta > Orthoptera > Acrididae > Schistocerca > Schistocerca serialis. The sequence continues at coordinate 371,208,071 of NC_064643.1, read as the reverse complement.
TGGTCTCCAAGTAGCCGAATACAACCATTTCCACTCAATCATCGGTTTTGTTGGCCCAGAGGACCCAGCCATTCCATGGAAACGCAACCCACACCATCGTGGGGCCACCACCAGCTTGCACAGTGCCTTGTTGACAATTTGGGTCCATAGCTACGTGGTGTCTGCGCCCCTCTCGAACCCTACCCTCAGCTCTTATCAACTGATGTCGGGACTCGTCTGACCAGGTCACGGTTTCCCAGTCTTCTAGAGTCCAACCGATGCGGTCAAGAGGCACTGCAGGTGATGTTTTGCTGCCATAGACCATTAACGCCAAATTTCGCCTTGCTGTCCTAACGGATACATTCGTCGTACGTTCACATTGATTTCTGCGGTTGTTCCACGCAGTGTTGTTTCACACTTAGCGCTGAGAACTCTACGCAATCGCCGCTGCTTTCGGTCGTTAAGTGGAGGGCATTGTCCACTGCGTTGTACGTAATGAAAGATAATGCGTGAAGTTTTCTATTCTCGGCACACTCTTCACACGGCGGATCTGGGAATATTGAATTTCCTAACAATTTACGAAATGGAATTTCTCATGCGTCTAGCTCCAACTACCATTCCGCTTTCAAAGTCTGTTAATAGCTGTCATGCGGTCTTAATCAAGCCGGAAACTTTTTCACATGAGCCACCTGAGTACAAATGACGGTTCCGCCAATGTCCTGCCCTCTTATACCTTGTGTTCGCGATACTACCCACATCTGTATATGTGCATATCGCTATCCCATGACTTCTGTCACCTCTGTGTGTAGACAGAGTGAAAGTAAAATACTGTTTATAGTTCCTCACAAATAAGCACAACCTGGAAAAAACTTCCGATTAATACGGGTTGAAGGAGATGAGTAATGCTGGGGCACTTCATCGACCTATGTCGTCCTGGTTCCTCTACTACCTTATTTCATTCATAAATAGTTTGCGTCGACGAGAGAAAAGAAGAAAAACACATAAGTCTGTAGCAGAAATGCCATCTATAAAGTACTTTTTGATTTGCAAATGAAATCGGAAATGCGACATCTAATGCCTGCAATGTCTTCATTATCTCCCTGTACGTTGCAGATTCATACACTGACGAAACTGGTCCCGTCTATGCTTCACAAGTCTTAACCCCCTTCACATCCGGTTTAGACAGTGGCTTGAATTCATCAAAGAAACAACAAAAAGTCCAAGCGTTTCAGACAGTTTGCGACGCATCAGTCTACTAGCTCATCAAGTGAAATAAAAGTTTATATTCCTGATGTAAACTGAAGGACTTTACAAGCATGCTGATTTGGTAATGCTACTTTTTTTCTTAATATACATTTCGGTCGTGTTTATAATTCATCATTTGGATCACCAGTTTTGCTAGGTAAATAAAATACACATTCTTGCATATTATTGACATGTTCATTATAAATGTTAAGGATCTATCGAGTGAGTTTTGTTCCTTGCAGTAAATAAAGTACGTTTATGCAACAGTATCGCTGGTTGCACGTCTCGAGCATAGCTGGCGGCTCTGACAAGGGTTTCCGCATTTCCTTCACCAAAGAAGACGAAGTAAATCTTCCTGAATTCGACTCGAGAACCACTGTCATCATGAGCAACTTAGAAGTGGATTTCCTCGGTGTAACGAACCAGCTTAAAGCACTTAATAAAGACAAGCCTTCCAGTCCAGATAAAATACCATTAAGGTTCATTTCAGAGTATTCTGATGCAATGCCCCATACCTAGCAATCATTTGCAACCGCTCACTTGACGAAAGATCCGTACCAAAAGACTTGAAAGTTGCACAGGTCATACCGAAATTCAAGAAAGGAGGTAGGAGTAATCCGCTGAATTACAGACCCATATCACTAACGCGGATTCAGGAACATTTGCTATATTCAGACATTATAAATTATCTCGAAGGTAACGGTTTATTGACACAGAGGCAGCACGCATTCAGAAAATATCGTTCTTGTGAAACACAACTAGCTCATTTATCCTCACGAAGTAGTGAGACTGTCGACAGGGAATCTCCGATTGAGTTCATATTTCTGGATTTCCGGAAAGCTTTTGACTTCTAATGGAACTGCTCTACGACTGGATCCGAGAATTCCTCTGAGGAAGGCCACAGTAACTGAAGTTCACAGTAACTGAAGGAAAGTCATCGAGTAAAACAGAAACGATAGCCGGCGTTCCCCGAGGAAGTGTAATAAGCTCCCTGCTGTTTGTAATCGAGGTAAACGATTTAGGGGACAATATGAGCAGCCCTCTTAGATTGTTCGCAGAAGACGCTGTCCTTTACCGTCTAATACAGTCATCGGAAGACCAAAATCAATTGAAAAATGACTTAGACATGATATCTCAATGTTGTGAAAAGTGACGATTGTCTCTCAATAAGGAAAAATGTGAGGACATCTATATGAGTACAAAAATAAAGCCATTAAATTTCGATTACACGATAAGCCACACAAATTTAAAGCCTTTAAATTCGACTAAATACCTAGGGACTACAATTACGAACGGCTTAAGTTAGAACGATCACACAGATAATATTGTGGGGAAGGCAAACCAAAAATTACGTTTTATCGGCTGAACACTTAGAAGATCTACAAAACAGACTGCCTCCGCTACAACAGTTCGCCCTCTGCTAGAGTGTTGCTGTACTGTTTGCGATGCTTAGCAGATACGATTTACGGAAGAAATCAAAGTTTAAGGAAGGGCAAATCGATTTGTATTATCGTGAAATAGGGGAGAGAGTGTCACGGATACGATAAGCGAATTGGGAAAGCAATCATTGAAACAAAGATATCTTTGGTTGCAGCGAGAACTTTTCACTTAATTACAATCATCAACTGTCTCCCTTGACTGTGAAAATATTTTGGCTGGCTCTGAGCACTATGGGACTTAACTTCTGAAGTCATCAGTCCCCTAGAACTCAGAACTACTTAAACCTAACTAACCTAAGGACATCAAACACATCCATGCCCGAGGCAGGATTCGAACCTGCGACCGTAGCGGTCGCGCGGTTCTAGACTGTAGCGCCTAGAACCGCTCGGCCACACCGGCCGACTGAAAATATTTTAGTATCGCCAACGTACGTAGGGAGAAGTGATCATCATAATAACGTAAGAGAAACTACTCGTATATAAAGATTGAAGGGTTCATTTTTCCCACGCGCTGTTATAGAGTGGAACTGTAGAGGAGTACGAGTAGTCTCAAGGTGGGCCGAAGTGTGAACCGCAGAATAGTCAAGTAGATATAGATGTAGAGTTAACCTGCAGCTGCAGCTTGATCGCTGGAGTAACGTGCGTTCTTCCGTCTAGGTGCGAATGGAGTTACTCCGGCGTACACGTCGCGAAAGAAGCATGTACCTACAAACTTGGCTCTATTTCCATATGGGGCAAGCGAAGACGCACGGCAACTAGGCGCAGGGCGCACAGGTGTAAACGCACCTTCATCCACGAAATAAGTGGCTTACAAATCATTTGTTCATCAGTCTGGAACCCGAACCATGTACGATTAACTGAGGAATAGTAGCATGTTTCGTCATCGAAACCGTTTAGTTGGCCCGAGAACCTTACGGAGTTGCTGAAAAAATTCCAGTGGAAATAGCTAAAAGAGAGAGATTTATAAAAAAACTGTTCAAATGTGTGTGAAATCTAATGAGACTTAACTGCTAAGGTCATCAGTCTCTAAGCTTCCATACTACTTAACCTAAATTATCGTAAGGACAAACACAAACACGCATGCCCAAGGGAGGACTCGAACCCCCGCCGGGACCAGCCGCACAGTCCATGGCTGCAGCGTCTTAGACGGCTCGGCTAACCCCGCGCGGCAGAGATTTATCACGAAGAGTGTTACATCTGAAACTCCAAGAGTTTACACTCTAGAACGAGCTGCGCAACATATTAGTATTACTCACATGTGCTTCGCGAAATGGTCACGAATACAAAATCACAGAAAGCAGAGCCCATGTGGAAGTTTACGGACTTTTTTTCCCACGCACCTGTTGTGAATGGAACACAGAGGATGGAAAATGATAGTGGAACTCTTCGCCATATACTGTATTATGGCTTGAGGACAAAGATAGTCCTGTACACGCTTATATATGAGTGTGGTTTGATAAGTCTGCTAAATTTCCATGAAAAGATGGAGCATTTTTGTTGCGTCTTCATGTTTGGTAAGCTTGATTATTCCAAGGATGTTATAAAGAATGTCAATGCATTGTTGCTCATTGTTGACAGCCGTCTGAATTGGTCAGTGTGTCGGCTGCGATTGAATGAAATGAAGAAAACTGAGTTTCGTGCTGTTATTAAACATTTTCATTTGAACTGTTGGACTGCAGCGAAATTCGAAACCGAAGTTGATGAAGTTCAAGCGGACTTTGAACCATCACTGAAGACTATTCTCTTTTGGGTTATTGAATTTAAACGTGGTCGGACAAGCAAAAGAAGGCGAAGCGCGCTCCGACCGTCCAGTAGAGACCACCACAAGGGAAACCACTGACAAAAGCCATCATATCGTAATACAAGATCGCCGAATAAAAATTCGTGATATTGCTGAGATCGTAGACATCTCAACTGAGCGAGTGCGTAATATCCTGCACGAAGAATTGCCTATGAAGAAGCTGTGCGCGAGGTGTGCGCCGTCGACCAAAAGCGCATCCGGCCCATCATTTCAACACAACGTCTCACGATGTTTGACAGCCGGCCGGAGTGGCCGTGCGGTTCTGGGCGCTGCAGTCTGGAGCCGGGCGACCGCTACGGTCGCAGGTTCGAATCCTGCCTCGGGCATGGATGTGTGTGATGTCCTTAGGTTAGTTAGGTTTAATTAGTTCTAAGTTCTAGGCGACTGATGACCTGAGAAGTTAAGTCGCATAGTGCTCAGAGCCATTTGAACCATTTTTTTTTATGTTTGACTGCAAACCGGCAGACTTTTAGCGCCGATTTTTGACAGTTAAAGAAATCTGGATCCATCATTACACACCGAAAACAGCAGTCAAAACAACGGACAAAGGCACGTGAAAGAGCACCGAAAATGGCAACGTCCATTAAAAAAAAAAAAAAAAAGGGAAAGAAAAAAAAACACTAAGGCAGCCACTTAAAACCCTGTTTTACCAGGATAATGCATCATACCACACATCAGCGATAACAAAGGTGAAAGTGAGTGATTTGGGGTTTGGACTGGTTCCTCATCCATCCTATTCACCAGACTTAGCCACAATGACGTCACCTTGTACCCTAACTTGAAAATTTTGCTTGCTGTGAAGGAATTTTCATCAAGTGAGAATGTGATAGTAGCAGTTAACGAGGATTTTCCAGAACTTGACAGAACCCATTTTTCCGATGGAATGAAAAAACTGGAGGATCGCTGAACCAAATTTACATCCCTCGAAGGAGATTATGTCGAGAAGTAAGGTGAGTTGTTTACGAAACATATTTTCGCTTGCTTTTTTACCAGACTTATCAAATCACTCACGTAGTGCAGTGAAGCCGGTATGGATGTAGTTACTTCGACTCCTGGTGGTGAAATAAATTATCAACTTGTTCTATTTCGTAAGTTGCCGGAAGGTCAGCATTGTTATTAACGTATATGACATGGTTAATTTAAGGTATGGCTGGAGCCGTTCCCATCGCCAACCTATTACTGCATTTCGTAAAAGAGCGTTGGCATACGCTTAGAATGTCTAATGGGGATTGTTTTCAAGGGAATAACATTGATGCAGACGAACAAATAAAATTCTTTCCAAAAAACAAAAATGCCCTTAATTTTTTGAACACACACCTAGTGTTGATCAGCCTCCAATGCTTAAGACAAAATAATGTATGGTAGTGCAGGATTTTTTCACATAGCTCCTGGTGCGGAGGAAATAAATGGTGGTCATATTAAACCTTGGCTACTTGAGAGGGGCCTCCTGAAAAGTGAGCGATCTTAGGACAATGAAAGTTTGTAGAAAAGCTTGTAAGGACATGTGGTAGAGAAGTAACAAATAATCATTGAATAAAACAAAACAATTTTAATTTCCACATGAGAGGGTAACATTATTTTGTTAACAGTGTACCATGTTAATTTCCAGGTTACAAACGTTGGTCACTGTGACGACCATCTGCCTCCAAGGGAGCCTGGAACCGCACTAGAGACACCATTTCACAACTGCCGCTGTGGCCGAGCGGTTCTAGGCGCTTTAGTCCGGAACCGCACTGCTGCTGCGGTCGCAGGTTCGAATCCTGCCTCGGCATGGATGTGTGTGATGTCCTTAGGTTAGTTCGGTTTAAGTAGTTCTAAGTCTAGGGGACTGATGACCACAGATGTTAAGTCCCATAGTGCTCAGACCAATTTGAACCATTTTGAACCAACTGTTCGAAACACTTATCGAACGGTGGACTACGGAACGTTCATCTGTCGTGCACTGCTTGAAGATCACACACAGCGTCCAGCATTCTCAGCCATGGGAATAGTAACTTCTTTCACAATTTGTCGCCCTGTAGAGCGCATTCTTCGACTGACACCAAACCACCGCCATCTGCGACTTCAATAATGTCGAGTGAGAGATCATTGAAGGGAAGAGTGGAGGTCTGTTGTGTTTTTATGATGAAAGCTGGTTCTGCTTCGGTGCCAGTGATGGTCGTGTGTTGGTTAGAGGGAGGCCAGCTGAGGGCCTGCAATGAACCTGTCTGCGTGCGAGACACACTGGACCTACACGTGGAATTATGATCTGGGGTGCGATTTTGTATGACAGCAGGAGCATTTTCGTGGCTATCCCGCGCAACCTGACTGCAAATCTCTCCGTTAGTCTGGTGATTCGACCTGTTGTGCTGCCATTTATGAACAGCATTCCAGGGAGTGTTTTCCAACAGAGCCGGCCGCGGTGGTCTCGCGGTTCTAGGCGCGCAGTCCGGAACCGTGCGACTGCTACGGTCGCAGGTTCGAATCCTGCCTCGGGCATGGATGTGTGTGATGTCCTTAGGTTAGTTAGGTTTAAGTAGTTCTAAGTTCTAGGGGACTAATGACCACAGCAGTTGTCCCATAGTGCTCAGAGCCATTTGATCCATTTTCCAACAGTATAGCGCTTGCCCACACACCGCTGTTGTAACCCAACAGTCTCTACAGTGCCGACATGGCGTCTTTGCCTGCTCGTTCACCACATCTGTCTCCAATCGACCACATACCGGACATCACCGGGCGACGACTTCAGCGTCATCCACAAGCAGCATTAACCGTCCGTGTATTGACCGACCAAATGCAACAGACATGGAACTCCATCCCACAAACTGACATCCGGAACCTGTACAACACAATGCATGCACGTTTGCATGCTTGTATTGAACATTCCGGAGGTTAAACAGGTTATTAAAATAGCAGCGTTACACAATTGTAATGGCTTATCTCTTGCTTACACTAACCTGTGATCTTGCAGTGTTAATACGTTACTTATACCAATTTATATCCGAAATTTCCTTACTCTACATTAATTATTTTTTGCTGTCGCGGTATTTTTACGTCAGAGTGTATTCCCGAACAGGGGAGACATTTTAAATGAAAGTTACTTTCCCAGTGTCGGCGGATAAAAATAGGATACTGCACTGCCTATTTCGAAATAGCACAGGCACTGGAATGTCGTATTCGGAGCTTTGATCGGGCTGCACGAGACAGTGGAGTGTCTGTCGTCTGCTTTACTACCAGCGTCCGCCTCCGTAGCGCATCGGTAGCGTTACCGCCTACCACGCAAGGGGGCCCGGGTTCGATTCACGGCAGGGGACTGAGTGTAGTGTGTCCTTAAGCAACATTTTCATCATCATTGACACGCAAGTCGCCGAAGTGGTGTCAACTAAAAAGACTTGCAATACGGCGGCCGAACCCCGAAGGGAATATCCCGGCCAATAAAAGCTACATTTAGTTCTGGTATCAGATCACATCTTTCGGAAACGATTCCCGTAACCGCGGAGCAGCGGTCGGGAAGCCTGCAGTGTTGGTGGGAGTCTGCGTGAGGCGTGACCGAGGTTGGGCACGCTTGGCGTTGTGAACAATGGAGCAGCAGATGCCGCGACAACTAAACGGACTTCCGCCGAGAGCCGTGGTGCCTGTGGCTGACGTGTCGAGACGCCAGGCCAATACTGAGCCTTTGGCCCGACACTAAATCAACGTACCAGGCCGAAGCTGTTGCTGTGGATACAATTGCAGCTGCAGCGTTAAGAGATAGATGGAGAGGAATTCAGTTGGTGCATGGCAAAAAACGAGAGGCGTTCTCTAAGAGCGCCAAGGAGCTGTTTGTAAGATATTACTGATGGTCAGCATGGCGTATGGCCTCTGTGTAGACACAACAACTGGGTGGTGCAGTTGCTGTCGTTTCTCAGGCCAGAGGACGGTGGTTCCAACGACGGTGCAGAAAGGGGCTTCCAGATTTCAAGAAGAGCACTACCTACGTGCTTTCGTAGCGGGCGGCTGTATCTTGGTGGTTAAGTGATCCAGTATAGTGTAGTGGGCAAAGAACTAGCGTTGTATTGAGTACTAGTGTTCACGGAAAGTCCATGGTTACAGTGCGACGTGTTATTTTTGTTGAGTGATAGAACGCTGCGTGTGCGAATGTTTTCTCTAAAAGCGACAGCTATATTTATTTTTAATTGCATGCAGTGAGCGTTATTGATGTGTATATTCTATTGTAAAGATTGTTATCTTATTTTTGTTACACTGTGAGCGTAGCTGATTGGTTTGTTCAATTTGTACAAACAAAGTCACCTTAATCTTTCCTCTGTGAGAGTGTTTCATTTAATGTTTTACTGTACAAGATTCTATTGAGTTGTATGCGTAGGTAGTTCAGTAGAAACTAGACAGTAACTTGTTATAGTGTTTTGATGGTGGGTAGAAAGTAGACAGTAGCTTGTTTTAGTGATTTGGTAGTGAAGAGAGCAGCTGTAGGCAAATGTTTGGCTGCATACTACGTGGGTGGCTTAATTGAGTTTAAGAGTTGTCCTATGGATAGTTGTAGAAGCTATATTTATTGTCTTTTCCTTTTTGTGGCCAAGGGCTGTATATTGTTAACTATTATTGTTGTTGCCCGATCCTCTGTGCTGATTTTAATTCCCAGTTATTATTGGTTTCTCTGTCTGAAGCTTACTGCAAACAAACATATTATGATTTTAATTCTGTTTCATTGTATCGGCAGCCGTATAGCTGTCATTCTCTTGTCCAAGCCCTGCTTTCGGGGACTATATTGGGCTGTGAATTAAGTTTTGTTTAATTTTTATTATTTTGCTGTCAATAAGTTTTGTGTTAATTAACTTAGTTGTTAAACTGATCCCAAAGCTGCACAGATCCAATCGCGAAGCCCACCCCACCCAAATATTATGCTAAAAAAACTTTTTATTTGTGTTGATTTCAGAAGATTTCTATGTACAATTAAATTTTTATACTACTGTATTTCACTCACAGATGAAGACGTAGACATCGCGATGCTCCACTCTCTTTTCATGAAGCCTGCTCAATTCTTCACAACAGAGAAACTGTTTAAGCGGTGGATACCGTTGGTATAAATCAGAATCGTCCATGGCATGCAAAACTTCAGTCGTGCACAATATGCCGTCCGCGGGTGGGCCGAGGATTTGCCTGTCTCGGCACTACTCGGCACCTCTCGACTTTGCTTCTCCGTATAGCGCGACATTTCATTTAGCAATATGATGAGACACTTTTACCCTGCATTTGTTGCTGCTTATATTGATCGGCAGGGCCTTCTTCAGTTCGGGGGGATCTTGGTGTAAGCACTGTTTAGCCTTCGCTACTTCTTCGTGGTATAAAGGAAGTACACAGGTCCAGTGGCTTTTTGCGCAAAAAGAGGCTGAATATCGATAGGCTGTATAGCGATCTGTCTTCCACAATCATTTAAACATGAATGGGAATCACATAGGAGAAGGATGAATACTATCAATATCTATTATTTAGTCACATCATCTATGAGTACCGCAAATTTGCTCTGAAAAGAAAGAGTTAAAAGATTTCGTTGACCATGAGAGAGCTAAGAATTATAACGATCGGCAGTTAATTTTTATGTAATTCATTTTTCTGTATATAAAGAAGCACTTTGCGTTAAAAATGCTCGCATGGAACATGTGACGGAATTGGTAGTGGAAATACTAAGTTTTCTGAAGTCTCACGCAATATTACATCGTCAGTTGCAACAATTTTTGATGGAAATGAACAAGTAGTATGGAGACATTGTACATTAGTGCCAAGTACGTTAGTTAAGTTAAAGGAGATGCCTGGTACGAGTTTTAGATTTAACACCCGCTATTGTTAAATTAGTGAAGGAAGAAGGAAAGCAAATTAGAAGATCCGGAATGGATTGCAGACATTGCATTTTAGAGTTGGCTGCCCTGAGACACTGCAAGGTGAGAAGCAACCTATTTCCGATATAATGGTGAAAGTGGATGCATTTAAAAAGAAAATCGCCTTGTGGAAGGAATAACTACTGACAAGGAACACCGTCCGTTTCCTTAAGCTGACTGGCATTAAAGAAATCGAGAATTTAGAACGATTAGTTGTGGCGTTGAAAGAATTCCAAAATAGCTTTCCAAACGTTTGAGAACACTGCCTATCTTTCACCTGTTTTTTAGTTACTTCTGAGACCATTTGCCATTTCAGTTCAAAGCGCTCCAGTGCATTTGCAAATGGAACTGGTCGATCTGCAGTGTAATTCCCGTTCGAAAGACAAACTATTTTACTTACTTACTGTATCTGTAATGTGTGACGATCGGCTACGTAATTTCTGAAGATGGTCACATTGATCAAATGTAACACGTCAAAATAAAGCAACGTTACACACTACTTGTGGCTGTACTGGAATTTTAATTGATAGCTGTCGCTGTTCACCTGCAGACAATGCCTCCGCATTTACGTTAAAACTTCCCGGGGCCTCTACGTTATTTTCCTTGGGAAGAGTTTCCAGATCTTCATACGCACGTGAACGGCTTTTTCGATTATCAAACTAAATAAGTGGCAGCTTGAGTGACGAAAATCTGCAAGACTTCGAGTCTATCCGTACGCATACAGTTTGTGCAAGATAAAAATTTTATTGTCTTCAGTGCGCCAAACATAATTAAATATTACTAAAAATGTTTTTTGTTGTGATCTATGTTGTTGAGAAATATGAAACAAAGCCGCATGTCGCATGCGGCGCTTTCGCAGTCCCCTCCCCTCCCTCTTCCCCCTCTCCTTCCTTCTCTTCCCTCTGAGACAATGTGGAAAGGGAAGTGTGTACTTGGGCCAGGGAGACTCGGTCTCTTTGCTCTGATACCTGTCAACCTGGCTAATCATACGACCGACGTCACACTTTATGACCCATTTCTCTGTTATTTGTGGGACATTCAAATATTCTTTCGCAGGGTACGTCACATCCCCTGGGCTTAGAGTGTATTGGTGAACTAAGTCTGCAGGAGTCTCATCGCGTGACGGAGTACAGCTGTGTTCACGTTCGAAGTTGCGGTTCTCACAATTTCGGAGTGCAAACAAGGTTGGTGGTCGTAGAACATCTTTTCACCAGCAGCTGCACTGTCTACTCTTAAGAGTATTCAGTTTATAGCGGACAAAGAGGTAAGTTACGCTCATCAGTGAAGCGGTGAAATAAAGTAGCGAGTGATTTTCTTTGTCATGTTATGTTAGCTGACGAGAACATCAATAGATTATATTGAAACATATGTGAAATGTTTATTGTAAAATGTATGTTATAAGACATGAAGTGGCATTACGACCTACCCCTACGGCGTAGAACACTCGTTCACTGTCGTAGATGACTTAAATCATCATTATAAATATCTGCGCGTCTACTGCCAGCTAAATGTCAAGAGCCGAGAAAAGAAATCTGGCCTGCAGCAAATTAGCGTTCATCGCAGTGATCGCCTACTTGTGAATCATGTAACCGCTCTCTAATTACGCGAATGCCGCAGCTGTCTAATAAAGGCGTAAATACAGCGGCACTGCCACTCTGGTTGAGCCCTAATTATCCTTTACGAGTAATAGGCGTGTACTTGTGTCATGTGGATCACTGTGGATGATGTTTCGGGAGTTCCGTAGCGTGTACTTGCGCAGGTGTAAAACCCGGAACCGATGCGTGGCTCTTTCCACTCAACAAAAGCCAAGGGAGAGCGCTGAGGTTATCTCGTCTATGCGAAGGGTCACCACGCCATCACTTTATAGACCACGCTTTGGGAAGTTTTCCTAGAGAAGTAGCTCATAGTCTGGCGATGAGGAAGTGTCCGCCTCCACTTACTCTCGACTCCCTTAACAAAAACTTGTATTATGAACAGGTATCCCATTGAGAGTCAGTGGAACCATAATAAGAAAAAGTAGTTTACCCACGGACTACGTAGCTAGCAACACCCTTTCTTGAGCGTCTTTTAGATGTCAAAACTGGACACTTGATACGTAGGATTATTGGAGATAGTCCGGTTGCTGAGTTAAGAATTTGCTCTTGTGGCGGAAATGACCTACACCATGGCGACTTGGTAAAAAAACAAATATTTTAAAACGATATTCGACGGTTGGCACTCTGGCTCAACTGGGCAAAATTTTTTATAGCCACAAAATGCTGAAAACAGGACCAAAACAAGAAAGTAATGAAATTAACGTAATGTCAGGAATTTGATAGTATATTTATTTTTTGAATGTGTTACTGGTAATTATTTCCATAATGTATTTTGGTCCAGTAGTTATTTCAGGGTGGTTTGGTGAATGTTTATCCACTTTCATCTTCATCGTAAACGCTTTTATCGTTTGATGTATCAGTCGAGTTGTATATTTTTGTGAACGTATTAAGCCGGCCGTTGTGGCCGAGCGGTTCTAGGCGCTTCAGTCCGCAACCGCGCCGCTGCTACGGTCGCAGTTTCGTATCCTGACTCGGGCATGGATATGTGTGATGTCCTTAGGTTAGTTAGGTTTAAGTAGTTCTAAGTATAGGGGACTGATGACCTCAGATGTTAAGTCCCTTAGTGCTTAGAGCCATTTGAACCATTTTTTTTGTGAACATATTTACACAGTTGCTATCACCAGCATGATCACAAAACTTTGAACAGGTACGCTTTTCCGCAGCACAACTGCTTAGAGACTCCTTGGAGTATCCGCAACGAATCATCAGAGGAATATCTGCCGGAGCTACAGGTACATTGTCCGCTAGTGTTACTGGATATAAAACTTCTGATGCTTCGTCACAACTCCATCCACATATCAGAGGGTCCAGTAGCAGTGGTCGTTTATCCATTGCAGACTTCTAAATTGGGTACCGTAGGTGTGCTCGTTTTTCGTGCTCATGGAGGAATTCATTCGTCGGGGACAACGATTTTAGTTCCGGAGCGGATGAAATTCTCAGTTTTGCCGTTTAAGACTCTTTTACTTTGGGACTGTAACATCCTGCAATTATAGCAATCGCCTCTTCGACAATGTACGATAGGTCCGGTTTAGATTGCCCAAAGATGAAATGATATAACCCTGCTTCAACTTCTAAACTATTTTGCTTTCCCCATACCATGAAAGCTCGCAACCGTGTGACACCCTGATAGTGTGTGCTGCAAGGAAGTTAGTGAAAATATCAGCAAACTCGATGCAGTCGCTCCAACATCAATAGACGTCGTCCTCGGGCTGGTTGGTTCAAGGATTATCTTGCTTGCTATTCCACTCTCAGCACAGTAGTGAAGCAGAGGAACTAGCACATCAGTGACATCTCATATCACCTTAATGTTATCACTGACATTTTCCCTTACCATCCGTAATGCCTGCTGAACGATTATATGATCTGCTTCCTCTTGTTTCATGTACAAGTCCGTTCCTGGATTTGATTATTCGTTTGTTAGTTTAGTTTACTAATGAGAACAAGCTTGTGGGCCTCTTTGATACAAAGGCGCCACTAAATCAGATGTTCGCAAAGGGATGTCGTCACTGGCAATTTGTTTTCACATAAGTTCAGTACTACTTGCTGTGGTGGGAGAATTGTATGAGGAGTGAATTGATGTTTTCTCGCCACATGCGAACCCGCGCTCGAATCTAGTTAGGCTTTTGATACTGTAAGGGTTGTATTGATGAAATATCATATATACATCTAAGTCGTAGAGTTTGCTTTCCACAAAATGAGTAAGCTTTTGAAAAAAGTCGAAGACTGCCCCATTTGTAGGCCAAGCGACTGTCCAGAATGCAGCACACCCATAAATGACGACCGATTTCGGAGATGAATGAAGTCTCCCGAATGCTTCAGTGTCTAGCAGTTCGTTCAACTTTGATTTGACAGTGAATCTCATCTGACAATCTCTGAGGAGGGAGGTAGGGAAGGGTGTCACTTCATGCGCCAACAAGCCCGCAATATCAACTGGTCTAGAAGATATCAAGCCAGTCACCCTTGAGTAAATCAATAGTGTAACGAATACGAACTCAGTACTAACCATCACTTTCTTTCATGACAGACATCGTTACAACCTTTTTCAGGATGGAGTTGCGGCATTTTTCTTCGAATCTCTGCATCTACTGCCTTCCGATGAAAACTGCTTGGTCCACTTTGACTGTAGAATATGCAACACTGCCGCTCATATTGTTTATTATTCCAATAGGACGTTGATGAGGACCTAGGGAATTGATGCACCAAGATAATGCCTGACACCTCTTTTCCCAGTCAGAACGGTCAGATTTCTTCTTAGCTGCAGTCTCTTCCCGGTGATGTGTGACGTACCTGTTTGCGTTATCATTACCGCGCTTATCGAGTACGATTTTGATTGCAGATGCAGAAACTGTGGCCCATATCTTCACCCTCTGAGGATTAAGAGTTTTATCCTGAATGCCTCCTTGACGCTTCTCGTGTCGCGTAACTGTAGCTTCAAAGAACTTGTGACTCCAAATAGAACTCCATTATCCAGGTTTGTGTCGCATCATATGCTCCATCTTCAGAAATTTCTGCAAGAAATTATCGGGCAGTTTTTCCACAGATTTGAAATAGTATAAACAATACCTCTTATAGCTGAAGTGGTTAGCTGCAAAGAAGTAGGGAAACACTTCCTCTGCTTTCCAGACACTTAGCGAAAGATCTCCTTCTTATTCGGCTCTAATGATGGATGGAAGAAAGGAAAGAAGATTGGTCCCGTCGGCATCGAGGTCATTACAGACTGAGTACAAGCCCGGATTGCATCAAGGACGGGGAAGGAAATAGGCCGCGCCATTTCAAAGGAACCATCCAGGCATTTGCCTGGAGTCAATTAGGGAAATCAGGGAAAACCTAAATCCAGATGGTCTGACGCGGGTTGAACCATCGTCCTACCGAATGCGAGTCCAGTGTGCTAATCGGCTCTAGTGAAGTCCATAATTGTGAACACGTGCTTGATAAGATAGTCCACCCACTACTTCGTTGCTTTGCTGACTGCCATTTTCTTCCCATCGTCGATGAAAGTTCTGCCCAGCTGCTAATTGTTTCATCAAATGGTTCAAATGGCTCTGAGCACTATGCGACTTAACTTCTGAGGTCATCAGTCGCCTAGAACTTAGAACTAATTAAACCTATCTAACCTAAGGACATCACACACATCCATGCCCGAGGCAGGATTCGAACCTGCGACCGGAGCGGTCGCTCGGCTCCAGACTGTAGCGCTTAGAACCGCACGGCCACTCCGGCGACTAATTGTTTCATCCTTAAAAAATTCCTCAGCAGCTGTTCGGTTACAATTAGTAATGCACAGATATTTTAAGGAAATTTCTTTCCTGCCCGCATATGAACTACGCCATCAAATGAACAGTCCTGAAGACTGCGGTTTGCCATAAGAGTTCCAACACAACCGTCGAAACTCATGATTGTGTTCATCCCTCCTAGCCGGAGAAGAAACGTGTCGCATGTATCAAGTAAGGCCCCATGTAATCCAACTGCAACTCGATATAATGCCTGATCGGTTGTAAGCGCAGCATATTGTTGGACTGCGTCAGCTGTGAGTCGTTTGGCCTCCATCATGATGGTGAGCGTGGTGTCGGGATGTGAAGGTACCAGTCGATAAGTGGTGTATATGCTGCAACGGTTCAAAATTGGTTCAAATGGCTCTGAGCACTATGGGACTGAGGTCATCAGTCTCCTAGAACTTAGAACTACTAAAACCTAACTAACCTAAAGATATCACACACATCCATGCCCGAGGCAAGATTCGAACCTGCGATCGTAGCGGTCGCATGGTTACAGACTGAAGCGCCTAGAACCGCTCGTCCACACCGGCCGGCTATGCTGCAACGGTCACAGGCCTTATTGCGCGTTGTCGTTCTCGATCTCACGAGTATTAAATCTGTTGAATTCTGCTGTCTTCTTTCGAAACAACGGCACGCAGGAACTGGTAATTCAGTATCTGTGCTCTGCGAACAGATATGTCTCACGTTTTCAGTACCTATTGTCACAACAATGTTCGTATCACTTCAGTTTGCGGCATTGGAGGTTTCTTATTTCCATGATATCTCTGAACTTCGACGTCAACGACAATAGGATTTTGAAGCTTCTCCTTTGTTACACGAGGAATGGTTTTCTCTGGTTTAGGCATTCTAGCACTATTACTCTTCCTGGCATTCTGGGTTACAAAAAGCACCATGAAGTGACTTGATGACAGACCGTTTAGTGACGAAATTCAAAAATTGAAATTAGCTGCTACTGCCTGTATGAGAGCTTCATTATCACCTGGGAAACATCCCCGAAAATTCACATTACCGGGAGCAGTGGCAGCTGATGTTCTGAAACGGCAAAATTCATCCTGTGAGCAGCACACTCCTAAGTCATATAATTTTCCAATCAGTTCTTTCTGTCGCGAAATGATACCAACTTCAACCTTCGGCATGATCGGATAATGTGTTACAGCACCCGAAATCATACTTGCGAGCATGATAACAGGCAAGGTGCCATCGAGCTTTTTGGAAATACGAGACAGCAGTCGCAGCAGGGAGGTACTCACTTCAGAGGATAGCGAATTCGTATTTGGTTCCATTCTTCATTTATCAGCGCACGTTGCTAGTTCTTTTGTTTCTTTCACTATCGGCGATGCTGTTGTTTCAGTGAAAGAAGTATCGTCGTCATCTTGCTCAATCCTAAGTTGCGAAAATCCCGTACTGCAAAATACAAGTATTTTCACGATCGCACAACCGGACAGTAACACAACATCGCAACCGAAGTGATTTACCAAATTCTTAAGTACAATCTTACGATGCAGAGTACCACCATTCCTTGTATACACACTGTAAATACCGGCTGAATTCCAAATTCGTTTTTGGTCACTGTTCACCTCGTGGATCACACATCTCTATGCGTCATCATCGTCCTCCACTTCCTTGTTTACTTATGTAGCTGCTGCAACGCTTAGCTTTCCCATGTATGGGAACCTGCAGGTATCACGGTATCTAGCGTCTGATGCATGCAAAGCACTAACTGCTCCCATATTTCTAATTCTGACTTCGTCCACCATTTCTCACCCCTTTCATTGCCTGTATCAAGACACAGTCTGCTTGAAAGTTTATTTTGACCACGATCGACTGTCCTGCAGAATTTACCTGTTCTGCATCGACCACTACATTTACTGTCTCTTTCCATTAAGCGTTGAATTCCACGTATATACAAAAAAGTAGAACAACCACTCTATAGGCCACTGATCAAAATTGCACATGCACCTTCACGTCTTCAGTAAGCCAAACAACAAAACAATGCATATAAATCTGACAGCAGCTGACTAGAGGCATAAAGTGCGGTAGGACGAGTAGTAATTTTGCCATTTTTCAAATGAGGAGATGAGTGCACCTATCGCGTTATGAGACGTTTAAGCCGCTGCTTGTGGAGGGTGTAATTCAGGCCAGGGATGCTTATGATGTGTTTGGGTGGTGTTTTTGTGTCAAGACGTGGGCTTACTCACTCAGAAATTTTTGTTTGAACATTCTCGGTGACTCTCGCGTCTTGGAAGACGAGAACACCAGTGTTCAAAGGACTTCACATACAAATTTCTGGTCTGACATACACCCAGGCACCCTGCTAAATGTCGAATGGCCCGCTAAATCACCAGATCTCAGTCCCATAGGAAACGACCCGGAACAGCAGCTGAAACGCAGCATCAAACAAAACAGAATTCCACGGTCGGTATTTGAGTATTTGGTGATATTTCTACGCACATTAGGCTGTGGTCCAAGGCGTACTTTTCTGCCTAATGTCTACTAATGCTGGAGACATCATCAGAGCCCATAACGTCTCAGAAAGCAATAACATATTCAGCAACCTTGCTTGAAGGCTGCTTTCTGTGTTTATGTTGCCTCTGACGATGTGATGATTTTCCAACACTGGCAGACCAAACGTTAAGCAAAGAAATATGCCTTGGACCAAGGGCCGATCTCGCCCAAATGAGGCGATTATCAAGGCTACAGAAGCTGCTTGACGGTACTAGAGTGATGTCTAGTGGTATCACAAATTTTTTTCTCCGGTGTTTTTGCTATCAATCTAAATTACACGTGCGTGTAGGACTCGCGCTCTAAATGTGCGAGTATCAAAATATGGGGCATGAATGGCCAAATTTTTCGACTGAATTTACCTCGCCAAGAAAATGTGACACAAATTTCAACTTGATGCCTCCAGAATGTCCTGAGGAAAAAGGGTCTCAGTAGACGGCCAGACGGACAAACAGACAGACAGACTGACAACAAATTGATACTGTAATGTTCCGGTTTTTACCGGTTGAGGTACAGAACCCCAAAAATACCAAATCTGAAACGAAGCAATCAACATCCCCGCAGTGTGGCATCAGGTAGATAAGGTAAACCTGAATGATCTCGTGGGGTCTCTTCCATGCCGAAATGAAGCGATTATCACGGGTATACATGACGCTTCCGGTACTAGCGTGATGTGTTGGGGGTGTCACAATTTTTTTCTACAGTGTGATTATTATTAATCTAAATTGCACAGTTCTGGTAAGCACAATTACATTTCCCTTTCTCAGTGAAAGGTGTGAATAAATTGTTTTTATAAATATAATTTTTTGTACTGAGTCTCTGTCCCATGTACGCCACGATCGTTATGAAAGGCAATGTTACCAAAAATACAGGACACGAAACGTCCTGCATGTAGGTAAAGAAATCTCGATGGCTTATGCAAAGCATAAGGCCATTTAGAACAGGCAGCAGAACAAATTACAGTTAATCTAGAAGCATACCTTCTGAAAGTGACCACTTACCCCTCTTCTCTGACTGTTATAGAAAAATGAAGGCAAATTAGGACTAAAAATTAAACATGGGTCTGAAAATACATAGTATCCCGCAAAATCAAAAACTTGTATTTTTCTCTCACATTTTCATTAACATAATACTTTTAGTTCGTCAGCAGCCATACTTATATCTCCTCCTCGGAGGTTCATACATTCGGATAAACCGATGTGAAAGCGTATTTCTGGCCAGAATAGACTCATGCACAGCGACCTTTCAGTGATGTAACGTTGTGTAAATTGAGTGCTGGAACACAACAGAACAACAAGAGCCGTATCGAGAAGAGATTAGCACTAGCCTCCGCCTATGCGCTCTGCCACTGCGGTCTCCGTATACAAATCAACAGCCGTGTTTGGAAGCGCATTCGCTAGATTTACCGCACACAACAGAGGCGGTAAGACCGCAGGAACCGTGCAGCCGATCCCCGCGGCTAATCTGTACGCCAATGAATCATTCATTCAGACCGATAACGAGAGCCCCTTCACTGTTTCACGCTTTCAACAGCAGCTTTTCACTGCGGCTAAATTCGCACCGACGCCAATAAAAAACGCATTGTGCGTGTGAACCACTCGCACGCGTAATGAATGGCTCCCCGCAGTCGGAGCCAAGTAGGTCGCCGCTGAATAGGGAGGCTCCACAGCGAAGATTATCCGCTAATTCTGCCGCACTGTTGTGCCAGGGACTTAAAGGATGTAATCCAAGTGCGAAGAACAAAAGAGTCGACGATCGTCGGCAATCAGTGCTGTACTGTTTCGGGATCTGCGATAGTTTGCGGATGGCTGAAAGAAAGCTCTCTGCAACAAATGGAAAGGGAACTAGGTGGCTTACATTAAGCGAAGAGAGAAGATACTGTTAACAATAACCATGTTTTGTACATTTAAGTCCAACACAGATAACACAATCAGCAGAGTAAAGTACACACCTGGAGCTGTGTGAAAGACTACGATGCATGGTAAAAGATACGTTTGAGCCGGGCGTGGCTCGTGTTCATGCCGTTTATTCCTTGTCATCTTGTCTTTACGGTACTGCCGCCTCGTTTCTTATTCGATTTACTGGCGTCACTAGATTGCTGGCTTGCCTGATTGTGAGTGGCAGCAGCAGCTGTTATCCATAAGAGCACTGTCGTATTACCTTTGGAGTGACCGCTAGTATTTCCGGGTCGTCGTGTGTCGGGAGTTGGGATAGAGCAGCAGTGGGGTTCGGACAGCCATGACTCGCCCTACTGTTGCCGACACACATGACTTGTGTGGCGACGACCTTGGTTGGTCGTTCGGTCGGTCGTGTCATCGGACGATGTGTATTTGATCGCCGACCGCTACTGGGTTCTCTGTGTGTGTCGACTTGTGATTCGTCCTTGTTGTACCTCAGTGACTGGTTTTAGTATCGTTCGAGTTGTTTGTGGAAGTGTTTCCGCGGAAACGCGTGTAACTTGTGGTTTTGACTGACTAGTTACTGTAACGCTCTCTGAGTGTAGGATGCAGTCGGTCGGTTGGGACGGAGCAGCGAGGAAGTCTCCGCGGTGCGATGTCAGGCCGAGACCGCTGGCGGCGTGCATGGGCGGTCGCATTCTGAGGCGCTAGCTGAGAGAGCTACAAAGTTCGTTGCCCACCGAACCTGGACACTGAAGTTGAGTGATCAGTTAACCTGTTATGAAACCTCAACTGCTGTGACATCTCTTCGTTCACTGCCTGTTGTTGCTTCCTCGGCCGTTCCAGCTAGCAGCAACGTATGGTGTGTTGGAGTCAGCGAAATTTTGCAGCCGTCTTCCTGTATGGTCTTTAACTAGTATATTGGTTGAAACTTTCTGGCAGATTAAAACTGTGTGCCCGACCGAGACTCGAACTCGCCTTTCGCGGGCAAGTGCTCTACCATCTGAGCTACCGAATCATGACTCACGCCCGGTACTCACAGCTTTACTTCCGCCAGTATCTCGTCTCCTACCTTCCAAACTTTACAGAAGTTCTCCTGCGCACCTTGCAGAACTAGCACTCCTGAAAGAAAGCATATCAGCGCACACTCCGCTGCAGAGTGAAGATCTCATTCTGGAAACATCCCCCAGGCTGTGGCTAAGCAATGTCCCCGCAATATCCTTTCTTTCAAGGGTGCTAGTTCTGCAAGGTTCGCAGGAGAGCTTCTGTAAAGTTTGGAAGGTAGGAGACGAGGTACTGGCAGAAGTAAATCTGTGAGGACGGGGCGTGAGTCGTGCTTGGGTAGCTCAGTTGGTAGAGCACTTGCCCGCGAAAGGCAAAGATCCCGAGTTCGAGTCTCTGTCCAGCACACAGTTTTAATCTGCCAGGAAGTTTCATATCAGCGCACACTCCGCTGCAGAGTGAAAATCTCATTCTAATATATTGGTTGTTACTTATCAGTGAAGTGCACCAGTGGTATTTTCTGCCTTGTAGCCATTAACGACCCAGTTAGCGTAGTTTTCTGGTTCAAAATGGTTCAAATGGCTCTGAGCACTATGCGACTTAACTTATGAGGTCAGCAGTCACCTAGAACTAATTAAACCTAACTAACCTAAGGACATCACACACATCCGTGCCCGAGGCACGAATCGGACCTTCGACCGTAGCATAGTTTTCTGGCCGTGTGTTTTTCCTCGTCGTGTTGATGCTGTCCAGCACAGCTTGTAGTTCCACCGCCTTTTAGTTGTTTGTTCATATTTTTTTCTTCGAGTGGTTATTGTGCCTTGGCTGTTTTTAGACGCCAGTTCTGAAGACGTAGTGCTGCTGGTATCTTCGTCTTTGGCTGATACTTTCCGTTGTCGTGTCGTTGGTCGGATGGAAGGGCATTGATTAGATTGTTGGTCGGTCCTTCAGCCATCCCTGTGTCGGTTTGCTATCCGATTATTTAACTTTACTTTTGGCTACCTGTCTCACCTCACCTCACCTTACGTTAGAGCTACCTCCTCAGGCCGACCCTCTGAACACTTCTGAGCACCACTGTTCTGTTGGTGTTAGATTGTGATTTTCATTTTAGTCTCAAGGACTGTGCATGGCCTTCTGCCGTCTATTAATTTAGTTTTTTTTCATTTTAAAACAAGTCCTTCGGCCAACTTAAATTAAAATTTGAAGACTGATTTGTTTAAAACTAAATTTTGAAAGCTTGTTTTGTCTGAAATTTCTTGTTATCCAGGCCTTAAGCCCTGAGTTGTTCAATGTCCAGTGTGTGGCATTCAGTCAAGATTTTACGTGGAATAGTTTTAAGATAAGGTCTTCAGCCATCTTAAATTAAAATTTGAAGATTCATTTGTTTAAAACACCTTTTTTTTTAAAAAAAAATATTTGCTCGATCTGAAATTCTTGTTGTTCAATGTCTTGTGTGTGGTCTTCAGCTGAGTACGTGAAATATTTTTCTAAGTTTCAGCTGCATATATTCTTTAAAGCAATTTTATAGCTTGTGTTCAGGCCTTCAGCCGTTCTTGTTTTTGGTGTGGTTTTGGGCCTTCAACCCACGAGATAACTCAAGTTTTCTTAACTAGGCCTTCAGCCATATTGTTTTATTTTGATCCTTTTAAGGCAATGTGTAATTAAGTCGTTCTTAGCAAAATAAAAGTTTGTGAGTTTTTTGCAACTGAAAGTAACTGATTATGGCCCACCTCCACAACCATAACTGATCCGCTCTGTCCTGCGAAACCAGATTCAACACTATGTCATCAAAAGTGTCCGAACATCCCCAAAAACATACGTTTTTCATATAAGGTGCATTGTGCTGCCACCTACTACAGGTATTCCATATCAGTTCACTAGTCAATAGATATAGTGAGAGAGCAGAATGGGGCGCACTGCGGAACTCGCGGACTTAGAACGTGGTCAGCTGATCGTGTGACACTTGTGTCATACGTCTGTACCGGAGATTTCCACACTACTAAACATTCCTAGGTCCACTGTTTCCGATGTGATAGTGAAGTGGAAACGTGAAGGGACACGTACAGCACAAAATCGTACAGGCCGACCTCGTCTGGTGACTGACAGAGACCGCCGATAGTGGAAGAGGGTCGTAATGTGTAATAGGCAGACATCTCTCCAGACCATCACACAGGAATTACAAACTGCATCAGGATCCACTGCAAGTACTGTGACAGTTAGGCGGGAGGTGAGAAAACTTGGATTTCATGGTCGAGCGGCTGCTCATAAGCCACACATCACACAGGTAAATGCCAAACGACGCCTCGCTTGTTGTAAGGAGCGTAAACATTGGACGACTGAACAGTGGAAAAAGTTGTGTGGGGTGACGAATCACGGTACACAATGTGGCGATCCTATGGCAGGGTTTGGGTATGGCGAATACCTGGTGAACGTCACTTGCCAGCGTGTGTGGTGCCAACAATAAAATTCTGAGGCGATGGTGTTATGGTGTGATCGTGTTTTTCATGGAGGGGGGTTGCACCCGTTGTTGTTTTGCGTGGCACTATCACAATACAGGCCTACATGGATGTTTTAAGGACCTTCGTGCTTCCCACTGTCGAAGAGCAATTCGGGGATGGCGATCGCATCTTTCAAAACGATCGAGCACCTGTTCATAATGCACGGCCTGTGATGGAGTGGTAACATCCGTGTAATGGACTGACCTGCTCAGAGTCCTGACCTGAAACCTATAGAACACCTTTGGGATGTTTTGGAACGTCGACTTGGTGCCAGGCCTCACCGACCGCCATCGATACCTGTTCTCAGTGCAGCACTCCGTGAAGAATGGGCTGCCACTCCCCAAGAAACCTTCCAGCACCTGATTGAAGGTATGACTGCGAGAGTGGAAGCTGTCAACAAGGCTAAGGGTGGGTCAACGCCATATTCAGTTCCAGCATTTCCGATGGAAGGCGCCACGAACTTGTAAGTCATTTTCAGCCAGATGTCCGGGAACTTTTGATCACATAGTGTAAGTGTATGCGGTGACGGTTATTTCTCTCTGCCAGGAATGCACGCTGGCTCAGCTGGTCAGTAGTCATAAATTAAACTCCGTCCGACCGTCCGAACAGGCCTTGGTAGGCCCAAAGGTACCGACCGGCTGCCTTGTCATTCTCAGACCACAGGTGTCACCGGATATGGATATGGGGGGGGGGGGGGGGGGGGCATGTGGTCAGCACTCTCGGCCGTATGTCAGTTTACAAGACCGGAGCCGCTACTTCTCAATCAAATAGCTTTTCAGTTGGCCTTACAAGGACTGAGTGCACCCCGCTTGCCAACAGCGCTCGGCAGACTGGATGGTCACCTATCCTAGTGCTAGCCCAGCCTGACAGCGCTTAACTTCGATGATCTGACGGGAACCGGTGTTACTATTGCGGCAACGCCGTTGGATAGTCGGTAGTTACGTGAGGACCAGGCAGCTGGTCGTAATCGCCTAAAACGGGAAGAAGGTTTTTGTGGTACATTTGTGTAGTATCGGTAGCAAACCAAAACTATTTTTCATTATTTCCGTTTCTAGATAAGAATCAGCGTAATACACAATATCTGTGGTGATTAAGTAGCTTATGAAGCTGCAATATCACATTTTATAACGGAAATAACTGTTTCGGATACTGTGCTGCCTACAGGAACCACAGACGTTACTTCTTGCATACGAAACGCGAACATCATGGAGGTTTTAAAAAATTGTCATTACATCACCTCACAACTTGAAACCGACATTCGACGTCTTACATAGCCCAAAATATTTGGTTCTCCACATTTATAGCTCCACGGTTCACCGCTGTGGTACTTCCCCTGACGTCACTGTGATATGCCCGTGTCCTTTTTGGACCGATGGCGATACTTGTGGCCTTTTGTTTACATAAATTAAGGTTGCGCTGTTTACTTTTATTATAGTGTTTTTTTTTTTTACCCTGTAAAGAATTTGAGTAGAAATTGTATTGAAGGAAGAAATAAACGAGTGCTCATCTCTGATAAATAATTAGGTGGGACTCAAAAGTAAACATAACTCTCTCTAGTCATTCTAATTACTATAGAAGGTTTGAGCTACATTACGTCGACGTGGAGTTGGAGAGACGCTGGGGAGATTTACGAACGAACGTGCAAATAAACACGGTGACTTTCAACGGACTCAAGAGCACGCAACAAGAAATCTGCCAGAACTATTTACCAGCATATCACCACACGACAAAACAAACTCGCAAGGTGACTTTACTTTCAATATAATGCTAATATTGTCTACACAGCCACGAAATACAATAAAAATAACAATATAAATACATACCGCAACTGCTTATAAAAGAGCCAGTAAAGTTCACCAAACAGTAACGTTCTGCCCTACAGGTAAGTAACACGATGAAGACGATACGACCTGTCCCTAATTACACTTACCTGTGGGGTGTGCCGTCGGTTCCCTCCATATGTTGCTCATAATGTTCTTCCCATTTACTGGGTCATACACTGCAATAAAATTGAAAAAGGACGCCAGGATGAGGCATACACAGGAAGTAAAAAGCCATGACCCGCAGTTTAAAAGGTAAATAGTACGTCGTTTGAATACACACATTTTATGTGAGTGTCTGTTCACACTTTAATAAACGACAGCTCTTACTGGAGATTGTTGAGCGCCAGTTTGTCGCAACACGCCGCTGCACAGTCTATACCTTGTGTAACTTTGGAAAACATTTCGGAGGACTAAGGCTTTACTAAGACTCTCTGCGTCAAACATGCGTCACGCAGCAACCCGCATGCATAAACACATATGACACTTTGATTCTTGTTCCTGCGTATCGTTTGATACACAAGAAAGATCGTTGTCGACACCACAGAAGACGGGAGTGGCTACAACACACTAATCATGAGGGTGTAGACGAAAGGGCAAAATTTGGTTACATAGAATGTTGAAATAAATATAATGATTCATGTCCCCGATAACATGAATGAGTCGGTCCAAGTCGTGGTACGAAAAATACCTCCAAAATGTCAAACCATCACCTCCAGCTCCAGTCACACCCTACACACCTTGTGTGTTAACTGCATCACTGGGCTCTTGGCGTACGTGACAACTCACATATTTCGAAAAAAAGGGCAAAATCGCGTTTCGTCGGACAACACAAGAAGCCTACAGTGAGGTACTGTCCAGTTTCTGTGTTGCTCGGCACACTGGAGACGTGCAACTTTATGTGTCGCTGTGAGCAATGGTCCTTTGCAAGGTACCCGACACCACATGTCCATTGGTTGCAGTTTCCATCGAAATGTCTTCTCAGAAGTGGTTTAGATGGAGCTTCATTCACTGGAAGTAGACCTGCACAGCAGAATTGTAATTAAGTGCAGAAATTTTTTTTTATTTAAAACCGGCTGGGACGAAGTTAGGTGGAACACATCTGCCAGTTATGCAGTGATGGCGTAACCAATGTCAACACTTGGGAGTGCGGAAGTGCAAGCAGACAGCAGCGTGTGGGAGAGGACATTGGAAACAAACGATTCAGCCTTTAGATAGCAATGCGGAGCAGACACGACGCTCTTATGTAACGAGGCTACATGTGGTAACTTCACCTAAGAATGACAAAAGAACGCCTTTCAGGACACAAACTTTCAATAAAGAAACACTGCAAAGTTAAACACTCGGAAAGTCGAGAGCACTATTTGGTCATTCTCAGACTTAGACCACTCCATCAACATCACTGGTAATGAAGGTCAGCTCTACTAGTTGCTGGAGGCTCTGGTGACTAAAGCGAAGTGCTTACAGCCACCGCCAGACTGGAGTCACAACTATGAGTCTGCAGTCATCTGGCTTTGGACTCTGCGAGCTACTCTCCTGCCGTTCACATAGGCTATGAACTCATCTGTCCATCGGCGAGCTGTTCAGTTTGGGAGCAGGGCACCTGTGCCGCCACTCCTGGTCACCTTACCAGCTGCATGCTGGGACTGCCTCTCAGGCTGAAATTTGTGTCCCTGTTGGGTCTTCTGCCTACATGTCATCTCGACAACCAGTGACAGGGGCATCCGCGATTCTGGGGCCGAGTCTAAGCTCATCTTCATTCATCGACAGCGCTGACGCCCAGGCAGCCACGTGGGCTGCAGCAAGTGCTGGCCGCCGGATCCTCCTACGTCGGGTTCATAGAACTGACTGCAGACAGAGTCTGAGCCTACAGATTCCAAACCGGACACTGACGTCCCCTGCCTTCGTGCAGCGCGAGCTCAACAATACCGCTACCACGCAGCGCTGGAAAAGAAAGGAAACCAGAATGATTGTAAGACTCTCGTTAACAAATGGTTGTTAATAGAATGATGTCTCATTTGCGCCCTGGCATTCCACAGGATCATTAACCCTCACTCTTCATTGGACCTCCTGATAATAAGGAAACCCCAGCCCGGGTCAATATCTGACATTCCACTGCTTTTCCCTATCATCAGACATCAGCAAAAATACCCTTCGAGTGCGTAAGCGTCTATACAATAAATGACTGGGATCAGAGTGGACCCTTATTCTATGACAGAGCACATCAGTGTTTAGCTGTACACAAATTGTTTTTAATGCAGGATTATTGTCAAAGAAGTACACGAATTTACATGGGTTGTAAAATGACAATGTCAGGACAGTTGTCAGTATAACGCATTACGTCCTGTTTTACCGAAATAACACTGAACACAACGATATCAAATTTTAACCAGAAAGTTCTCTACAAAATTATTCTTACGACTACACCGAGAAGTTGGCCAATATTACGACAAATCATCCGATTTTGGTTTTAAATTCTGTACTATGTAGAATGATAATCAAGTCTACTGAGGATGGATAGTTTTTGTGACAAGCTGAGCAAAAGATTACTCAAGGTTGCTCGAGTTCACAGTGGACGCAAGCTTGTGAACCAACAAGTTTACACCTCTGATAGCGGTATTTGCCTTAGCTGTCATGAGCTGTCGGCTGCATGGCTGCTCTCGTTCTCTGAAAATCCTATAAAAGTTAATCAAACTCTTTACTGATTTTATCAGCAGAAACTGTCCTATGTTTCTCGTTAGGCGAGAAAACATGCACTCATCCCTAGTCTTGAAATATGGCGATATGCACGTGCACAGAAGGAGCAGCATGCATATTACAATGCCCTCTCAGTTCTCGCAGGACTATATAACTATGTGGCTGTTTTGTTTCTCCGCTATCAGAGCTCAAAGACTCTTCAGCTAATTTCTAGCTGAATGTCAGCTGAAGTGAATGCAGTGTTCACACAATATTCCTCCTTTGGCATCGTACAGGGTGTGATGCACCATGTTCTGCACTTGACGCTGGTTCAGAGGAGAGTCCCCAAAATTTTCGCTCTTGCGTCTCTCATAGCAAAACTGTCCTCCACCTGGGTCCTTTCATGCTTCATGTCACAGCTTTTTCCAACCAATAGTAGCATTACTCACATCTTGTGGAAACTACCTCTGCCAATCGCAAAGGACCTACCTTCAAACTGCCTCCAAATTTTTTGGCACTTTACTCCTTCCTATAGTTTATTTCAGCCAATCGGACAGTTTGTGCCCGCTGACTCCTAAAAGTTACACGCGTTCATCACGGGCGTACCATGAGCATTTCACATGATCAACTGCGTCGCTGGTCTGTTTGTATCCATCTGGAAATTCCCCAACACAGTTTTCTAAAACATTTCTCCATAGGATGCAGTGCTGGCCCACTACCTGCTCTTCTCAATGTGCCGCCCGGCGCTTTCGTTGTCCCTGTCATCACGGGTGCCCAACTCCTTTTCTAAAAGCATTCCGTTGTAGTCGGGCCATTATGGCACAACTCGCGTCTGCCCCCAAACTAAAACGTTTCCTCCAGCAGCATTTTTGACATTTTGCTCATTGACATGCAGGATTTGGGTTCGGCGTGTTAATATCATCGAACTGAACTGAGTGTCATCCCTTTGCTTTGCATATTGTACATTTTTAATAGGCAAATCTGTTCATTTTCACTGAAGTATGTGAGGTGACATATTCACCTTCTTGTTAGGACGTATAAAATCTCTCATGGAGGTGCAAAACTGACATTCATTCAATCTGAAACCTTACAACTAAAGTAGCAATATCTGTCCTGTTGGGGTTCGAAACCAAATTCCAGAGACAAGGCACGACACTCGTTACAAATTCTTGTTGCTTAGGGTCTTTTTACGATCACTGTTACACAGCTACGTGTGGTACACCATTCCTCGACGACACGCCAACAAATCGGGCAGCTTTATTCATTATCTGTCATGGACATGTGTGAACATGTTAACATCTTTCTGTACTGACCAACCGCCGTGTCATTCTCAGCCTATAGGTGTCATTTGCCGTGGATATCGAGGAGCATGAGGTCACTACCGATGTCAGTTTTCGTGACTGGAGCCGCTAGTTTTCAGCCAAGTAGCAACTCAATTTACCTCACAAGGGCTGAGTGCACCCTGTTTGCCAACAGCACTGGCAGACAAGACTGTCACCCATCCAAATGCTATCCTAGCCCGAC